>NC_073638.1:73415000-83415000 GCF_029407905.1 Bubalus kerabau
AAGGTTGGAAGGACTGATGTTGAAGCTGAAACTCCAATACTTTGGCCATCTGATGAGAAGAGCTGACTCACTGGAAAAGACCCTGATGCTGGGAAAGATTGGGGGCAGGAGGAGAAGGGGACGACAGAGGATGAGATGGTTGGATGGCATCACGGACTCAATGGACATGGGTTTGGGTGGACTCCAGGAGTTGGTGATGGACAGGGAGGGCTGGTGTGCTGCGGTTCATGGGGTCGCAAAGAGTCAGACACGACTGAGCGACTGAACTGACTGAACTGAAGGTAAGGGATTGCCCTGACACTCCCCCCAAAGAAGGGTGACAGACAAACTGTTTCTAAACTGTTTTCTTTAAAGGCACAATCTCAACAGGCAAGGAACAATGGTACTGACACTGACATAGCTTCTAAAGAAAAAAGTTCTGTTACCAAAAAAGAGCAAACTTATATGTCTAAACTGTAGACATTATAAGACTAAACTGTAGAGGATTTAGAAGCCACTTGGTCTGGCGGAGATGATTCTGAGCTTTTCAGAACTTAATGAACTTCGCAAATCACTAGCAATTAATTTGAAAAGGTTATCCTGATACACAGCAAAAGGGAGAAATTGGGTATAACATCAACACTTACATAGTTAGGGGACAGAATTCATGGACTCTGTATAAGAATATGATAAGCCATTATCAGTGAAGCAGTAGGATATAAAAAAAACATTTGCCTGGAGAACATCATCATATTTCATAATCATTCATACCTACAGATTTTTCCTAGAAGGAATGATGCAGTCTCTAAATATAAAATATTATGAATCCTTATGTCACGGCCATTACTTTTATGTATCACTAAATTAGGCTTAGATATCTTTGCTCCATAGACACATGGAGATAAATAGATGGGATTTTATGTCTGGTGCATGCACAAAATGTCATCATCTGAGTCATCCTAGGAAAAATCCTGACTTTACAATTTAACTTATGGGTTTTTTTTAACACTACTGTCCCTACCTGGGCAAGTCTACTTAGTCTTCTTTAAAATGCCTTGAAGAGTCTGGCATTTATTTCCCAAGCATTTGGAAAGATGGTCCTTTAGGGCAGTCTTTAAAGTTAGACTTCAACTCAGTTACCTGATGCCTCTGAGATCATGGGCAAGTTACCTGAATTCTCAGATTTATGGTTTCCTCATTTGTCAGTAGGAACTGTAAATACCTACTTCATTGGACTGGACATAAGTCCTACATCATAGGATTTCATAATGTATTACAGGGAAAAATCTTAGCCATTGAGATTTTCTAGAGTTAGGGAAAGAGATCCAGACTGGATACCAAAAGATCTGGGTTCAAGCCTTGGTTATGCAACATGAAAGTTATCTAGTTTTATGATATTACTTTTGTTAGACTCGGTGTGTGTGCATGCTCCGTCACTTCCGTTGTATCCAACTCTTTGCAACCCTATAGGCTGGAGCCTGCCAGGCTCCTCTGTCCATGAGGATTCTCCAGTCAAGAATTCTGGAGTGGGCTGCCATTAGGATCTCCAGGGCATCTTCCTGACCCAGGGATTGAACCTGTGTCTCTTATGACTTCTGCACTGGCAGGGGGGATCTTTACAACCAGCACCACCTGGGAAGTCCTAGCCCCAGTGTACACATCTCTAAAATGGAACTGACAGCAGCAGCTTTATGTCCTAGCCAATGGTTTTGATACTATATTCAAATGATGGATATGGAAGTACTTTGTAAACTGTAAAAGTGTTAGCCACAAATTCAAGGTAACATTAATGCAAAGAACAGTGACTATTCAGCAGACACATATTTTAATGTCTGTGTTCTCACCAGAAATCCAATTATTACATTTCTATATTTACTATAACTACACTAATATTTTATATATATTTTAAGTGGTATTTTGTTCTCTGCTTCTTATCACATCATCACCAAGTCAATAAGGCACATCCTAAAAGAGTGAATTCCTAAAACCTATGGAGTATTAGAGTTGGAAAGAATGAAAAATACTATTTATATATTTTTATGTTTTTCTATAATGTATGAGGAGATTGAGTCCCAGAGATCCACTTATTCAACAGAGCAAGGTAAAAACATGACTTGAATCAGAAATACCAGTTTTGTGTAACTTTCAACTAACATACTATTCAAAAATATGGTTTTTTCCCCCCATGGGACTGTTGTAGTGTGAAATACATGTTGAAATAATAGGACATCAGTCAGAGTTTAAAAAGTAATTTTTGGAAATGAAAAAAACCCTGCAAGATTAATGTACTAGAAAATAGGACTTGACCTGTACTCAGGGGAATTTAATCTTTTCTCTTGGGATGACTTGCTTTCCTCCCTCCAGTTAGTTTGCCTTTTAAGCTAATTTTGTAGCTTCTGAGGTTACTATTTTCATTTTCCAATTTGTAAGCCCCTTTCCATTTTCCAGATCATTACCATTTAAGATGTTCTGATCATTCTTCTTGAGAACTCCTGAAGTAATTAAAAGAAATCCTCCGGATGGGTCCCAGGCCTTGGGCAGTTCTCACCAAATGCTTCAGGACTGGTGCGAGGCTCAGAGCCTTATATATACCCCGCCAGTGCAGAGCCTCATAAGACGCTCTCACTCATTCATCTGACAGAGATTTATTAAACGTCAACAGTGTCAAGCCTCCCACTTAGAGAGAGGGAAACAACAATTACCATGTGTCCTGATAAGTGCCGTGATAAAAGCATTCACCAGCTTTTGTGTGAAGCCCAACAGGAGAGGGCCAGGCAAGAAAGGACTCTTCGCAGAGCTGTGCGCCCTTCATAGGGCACATCGAGTGCAAATTCTGGAAGAGGGGTGTTCGGGACCTGCATGGTGTTTCGTATGTCCAGGGAAAGAGTGCTTGCCCTTCCTTTTTCAGTAAAATAGTAAACCTTCTTTATTTTACTTCCTAAATATATTCAAAACCTATCCACTTCTCTTTCCTAATACGACCACTGTTGTCCAGACCTTCACCATCTCTTAACCTGAATTATTTTCCTTGGCATACTAATTGTTCTCTGTCCCCACTCTTGTTAAGGATAATTTATTCTCCTCTTAGCAGCCAGGATTATTGGTTAAAAAGCAAATCAGATCATGCTCAAACCCTTCATTAGCTATCCACTGAACTTAGAATAAAATTCATCTTCCTTGACATGACCTACCAGAAGCTATGATCTGGACCTTTCCTCTCCCCCCGCCCCCCCCCCACCCCGTTCAGTATGTTCAGAACAAATAATCTGTATTCTATTTCTAAAATACAATATATCCTTTCTTTCACACCATAGGGACTTTATACGTATTGTTTTCCTTGCCTGGAATGCCTTTATCCTAAACATTCACAAGAGTGAGAATTTCTTACTTGTAGTATGAAAAGTCCCATCACCTTCTCAATGAATCCTTATCTAACAATTCAATCTAATCTTACCTGCTCAGATTATATCACATCACCCTCCTTTTTGATACAGTAATTACCACTATAGAGATTCATTTATTAATTCATTTGCTTATTGCTTGTTTCACTGTGCTAGAATACAAAATCTTGCCTATGTTGTTTTCCATCATTTCCCAAATGCCTAGAGAGTATACGGCATATAGGAGGGAGGTCCTCAACAAGCATTTGCTGGATGAAATGTAGAAAAATGTAGTGGGCCAGCACTAGATAGAAAAGCCTGGAATATGTTGTAGTCACACTGATAAACAAGATGGACCCTCAACCAAAATGTGCTTCAGATGTCAACACGGAAGATGCCACATACACCAGGTGGGTATGAAAATGTTTATCAATGATATAATGAGACCTCTGAGAGGGAACAGAGAAGGGTTCCCAAGCTGGCCCAAAACTGACCTGAGAGAACAAGGTCAGGGGACTCATGTGGGGGTTTTCACTGTGGTTGGGATGCAGCGCTGGGTAAGGATTCTCACATGTGGATTGCGGCTTACACGGATTCAATCTTATGTCAACCAAGGGAGGCAGCATCCAGGCTCTCCTCACCCAGGCTCTCCTACAAGCTTGACCAGATATAAACAGATGAGAAGAAGGAGGGATGAGGATTAATACTTAGTAGAAATTCCAGCACTAAAAACTGCAGCCCGACTCTATTGCAGAAAGTCATCCCAAAGCGTTCACACTGTATTAAAAGGTGTGCATGGGAGATTCTTGAAGTATTTTAATCATGATGAGATTTATATTTTAGAAGTATTGATCTGGCTCAATATTTGCAGACTCAAAATGCATAATGATTTCTGCAGTGTGGAGAAAAGTAACAGGAGCATGACACAGAAGATGAGGAGAATATTTAGGCTGTTGCAGAGACTCAGGTAGAGATGATGGGAGCTCTAAAACAGAGATGCTTGGCGGCTCTGAAAAGATAGTGTAGAGGCACAGGGAAAAACCCAGAGACATGCAGTCCTCCTGTGCTCAGTCGCTCAGTTGCGTCCAACTCTTTGGACCCATGGACTGTAGCCTGCCAGACTCCTCTGTCCATGGAGTTTTCCAGGCAAGAGTACTAGAGTGGGTTGCCATTTCCTATCCCAGGGGATCTTCCCAACCCAGGGATCAGACCTATGTCTCTTGTGTCTCCTACATTGATAGGTGGATTCTTTACCACTAGTCTCACATGGGAGGCCCATCATGCAATCCTTAGTGGGAAAAAATTATATTACCAGCTTACATTTCTTTAACATCATATCTGATTTGGATTCTGCCAAAACAACCATAGAAAGTTTAATAAGCAGCATAAAATAAAAAGGCCCCTTAACATGGAAAAGATTGAACCTATGGACCATTTTTGAAAATGGGGTCTCTGACAATTTTAGCAGTGCATCGAGTAGATGGCATCAAGGAAAAGAAGTTACCATAGGGACGTAACTCATAACTCAGGCGAACTTTTGAGCAGCCTCCAGATTACTTTTGAAATTGATCATTAGTGTTGGACTCATATTTGATCTTGGATATGATCATACCTAAGATATGATCTTAGATACTTGATACTAGGTCTTATTTCAAGTTCTGCTTCCTATTGAACTCAAATCTTAGACCCTTCCACTGGGACATGCTGAGCTGTTTTTATATTTACACTTGTATATAAGAAACTCTTAGAAACTTGACTCAAACATTCCAGATGCTGGCAAGGAAAGTGGACCCTATTGACTTGTTCATAGTGCTATGCTCTGTCAAAGATGACAAAAAGAATAAAGTTTCAAAAATATTCTGTTTGTTAGTATTGTTGTGCAGTTAATATGTGACTTAAAGCTAAGTACTATGTCTCTTAAGGACTTGGATTTTTCCTTCTACTGTTCAAATAAATTGTCTCCCTTTCTTCTGAATCATGCCTATAACACTCATGTCCCCCTGTTGCCAGAAATCTGCCAGATGTTGTCAAGTTAGTTTTGTTGTCTCTATCTGGTGAAGGTAACTTAACTCCCAAGTGTGCCCTTAAAGACCTGTAAAGCATTAACCCCCCGCCCCACCCACTTTGCTGAATTAGCTTTTTTTTTTTCTGTAAAGCCATGCAGGAATTAGTAGAAAGACGTATGTAGCAAGGCAAACGTCAGTTGGAAGGTATATGTAACCAGTTTCACCTTCTTCTCATTAAGTTTATTTTCAGATATTTTACTTCACAGATTCATTAAATTTGCTCATTTTCACCAACAGAGACTGATAAAAGCCATTTCGCTATTTTTGTCTTTTATGCTTTATCTTAAAATGAGTCAGTTGTATTAAACCAGAAACTTCCAAACAATTTAGCCGAGGAAAGATTTTGCTGAAGTTACCATAATCTCCGTTTTTTGAAAGATGAACACTATTAAGAAAACCCTCCTCCGGGTCGTCCCAGTGCACTAGCCCCAAGCATCCAGTATCGTGCATCGAACCTGGACTGGCAACTCGTTTCATACATGATATTTTACATGTTTCAATGCCATTCTCCCAAATCTTCCCACCCTCTCCCTCTCCCACAGAGTCCATAAGACTGTTCTATACATCAGTGTCTCTTTTGCTGTCTCGTGTACAGGGTTATTGTTACCATCTTTCTAAATTCCATATATATGCGTTAGTATACTGTATTGGTGTTTTTCTTTCTGGCTTACTTCACTCTGTATAATAGACTCCAGTTTCATCCACCTCAGGATGGGGAACACATGTATACCTGTGGCGGATTAATTTTGATATTTGGCAAAACTAATACAATTATGTAAAGTTTAAAAATAAATGGCATTGAAACATGTAAAATATCATGTATGAAATGAGTTGCCAGTCCAGGTTCGATGCACGATACTGGATGCTTGGGGCTGGTGCACTGGGACGACCCAGAGGGATGGAATGGGGAGGGAGGAGGGAGGAGGGTTCAGGATGGGGAACACATGTATACCTGTGGCGGATTCATTTTGATATTTGGCAAAACTAATACAATTATGTAAAGTTTAAAAATAAAATAAAATTAAAAAAATAAAAAAATTAAAATTAAAGGAGTAATACAGAACTTAAAAATTTAAAAAAATAAAATTAAATTAAATTAAAAAAAACAAAACCCCATTTATTAAGCAGCTATCTCATTTCATAATTTTTTAATTCATCAAAATTATATTTGTACTCTTGAAATGAGAGCTTGTAATGAGCTACGTGGGATCTTCTTGCTAGGTTTTCCAAAACACAAAAACTCAAATGTTATAAAGGAAAAGTATATATATGATAGCAAAATATGTGTGTTTGTATGTATAGAAAAACATAACAAAAAATCATATCACATATATTAAGCTAAAGAAAATTTGCAACACATGTAACAGAAATACTGCACAATATACAAGTAACTCATCCAAACTGATCAGAAAACTGACAAACAAATCAAGGGACAACTGATCAGTTCAGTTCAGTCGCTCAGTCATATCTGACTCTTTGAGACCCCATGGACTGCAGTACTCCAGGCCTCCCTGTCCATCACCAACTCCCAGAGCCTACTTAAACTCATGTCCATTGAGTCGGTGATGCCATCCAACCATCTCATCCTCTGTTGTCCCCTTCTCCTCCTGCCTTCAGTCTTTCTCAGAATCAAGGTCTTTTCTAATAAGTCAGCTCTTCACAGCAGGTGACCAAAGTTTTGGAGTTTCAGCTTCAGCATCAGTTCTTTTAATGAATATTTGGAACTTATTTCCTTTAGGATGGACTGCTTGGATCTCCTTGGAGTCCAAGGGACTCTCAAGAGTCTTCTCCAGCACCATAGTTCAAAAGCATCAATTCTTCAGCACTCAAATTTCTTTATAGTTCAACTCTCACATCCATACATGACTACTGGAAAAACCATAGCTTTGACTAGATGGACCTTTGTTGGTAAAGTAATGTCTCTGCTTTTTAATATGCTGTCTAGTTGGTCATAGCTTTTCTTCCAAGGAGCAAGCATCTTTTAATTTCATGCCTGCAGTCACCATCTGCAGTGATTTTGGAACCCCCCCCCAAATAAAAACTGTCACTGTTTCCCTTGTTTCCCCATCTATTTGCCATGAAGTGATGGAGATATATTTGCAGGTCACAAAAGAAAAATTTCAGTTGGCAATAAACATAATAACATATCCAACTGGAAAAATCATCAGAACAAAGCAAGCAAATGATGAAATTATATTTCCATACTTAAAATGGAACACACTATCACACCTTTGAAGATATGAAAAAATGGCTATTCTTATACGTATATTGCTGCAACTTCCTTATAAATTGTATAGTAATATCCTTTAAAATTAAAATAGATATAACCTTTGATGCAGAAATAACAGTCTTAGGTCTCTGTCATATTGAAATAAAAGTACAAGTTGTCAACTCAAAGGACTAAGTGATGTTCTACTGGATCACTGTTTGAAAAAGAGAAAAAACTGGAAATACTCTGAGCAACATCAATAAATGAAGGGTTAAATAAAAATAGATAATGAATGAGTTATTATAGATAATGAATGAATTACTGTATAGCTCAGGGAACTGCTCAGTGCTCTATGATGACTTAAATGGGAAGGAAATCCAAAAAAGAAGGCATATACATGTACATATAGCTGATTCACTTTGCTGTACAGTAGCACATTGTAAAGCAACTATACTCCAGTAACAATTAATTTCATAAAGTGTACTAGTTTATTGCTGTGAAAACTTATGCAGCTCCTTGAAAATATAATGCTTTAGGGTTATGGTTATTGACTTTAAGGGATGGCCACAATACATTAAGAGAGAAAAATCAATTTTCAAAGTAACATGTAAAATATGATACTATTTTGTCAAAAGGAATAATCCCCATGTGTCTCTCTATAATTACATAACCTTCTGTGATGTGGAAGCAATGAAAATGAGGTAGGGGAAGATTTTGTTTTTTTACAACTTTATGTTATATCAGCAGTTTCAGTAAATAAAGCTTTGTTGTTGACTTTCTGGCTGTTGTTTTGTACCATGGGCAAGAAATTTAATAGGAAAAATACATTTAAGAAATCGTTCACAGAAAACTCTCTCTCCATTTCCAGGATTCTGAAGGGGTCAGACACTCCAGTTACGTGAATAACTGGAGTAAATAATCTTGGGTCCCTTATCTTTCAAAAATTTAACTTTACATGAGACTGGTTTAATACTAACCTCCCCAAACTCTTCAAATTGATGCCATGAGCTCATAGTTGCTTCATTATTTTTAAGCAACCCTTCCATGCAGCTTGATTGAATATAAACTTTCCTCTAAATGTATATTTCCCTCAATTACCATTTGGTCTTTTTCTTCTAACATAAACTCTGAGATTATAGGTTTCAAGTAGAGGATATATTGATTCATCTAAACAGCACCAGCTTTTATGAGAAATGCAAGCACCCATCCACTTGGCTTCCATGGAAGCAGCAATTTCTGTACAATATCATCCTAACACATTTTTCACAGAGTTAAACTGCAGACCCTGGCTAGGATGATAAGACCTTTCCTCCAGGTGTATATAGTATTTGAGCCACAGAGAACAGCAGAATAGTCTCTTTTCGGTGATAAAACTATAATATAAAATTTGTGAGTCGTCAAAAACTAGGTTTCCTACCATGTGAATAAAGCAAAACTTCAGGGAAAGAAAATGAAGCAAAATTCCCAGGAATAGTAAAAGATGAAGAGAAGACTGATGGTACTGGAGTCCTTAATTGTTCCTGAGTCCCAGCACTACCCTGAAATCAACTGATTATTCAACTTTCCTTTGGGTTTGGTAACACTTAGAATTAAGAAGGGCTTCCTCAGTAGCTCAGTGGTAAAGAATCCACAATGCAGGAGGCTCATGAGTCACTGGTTTGATCCCTGGGTTGGCAAGATCCTCTGGCAGGGGGCATGGCAACCCACTCCAGTATTCTTGCCTGGAGAATCCCATGGACAGAGGGGCCTGGCGGGCTACAGCCCATAGGATGACAAAGAGTCGGACACAACTGAAGCGACCGAGCAAGCAAGCACAATTAAGAAAGGCCTAGCAAATATGGATCACATGTTTTGTTACCTTTGGAAAGTCCTGTAAAGTCTAAGGCAGAGTTTGATACACAGAAGATATCTGTACCATAGGTATCTAATCCATTAATCTGGACACTGACTCAATGGACATGAGTTTGAGCAACCTCTGGAAGTTGGTGATGGACAGGGTGGCCTGGCGTGCTGCAGTCCATGGGGTCACAAAGAGTCGGACACGACTGAACGACTGAACTGAACTGAAAACTGAGATGAGCAGGGAGAAAGGCAGAGTCCTGAAGACCTAATACCATCAGAGGAAAGAACCCAGGCAGTGGGCAGATGAAGTTCAATATGAAATTAAAAAGAACAGAAGGATTATTTAAAGCATCCATAAAATAAAGAGATTAGACAATGCAAAGAAGAAAATTATAGCAAGGAAATCTGATACTCCATATGAAAACAAAAAGAACGATGTTCAAAAGGCAATTATATAAGACTAAACTTCCCAGTAAGGTGGCCTAATTTAATGAAGCATTAAAAACTCATAAAGAAGGCAAAGAGTTTTGAAAGTTAATTATAATTATGCCTTGGAGATATTGTGGTTTGGTTTCAGACAACCAAAATAAAGCAAACATCCCAATAAAGGCAGTCACAAGAGTTGTTTCATTTCCTAGTCAGTGCATATAAAAGTATGCTTACACTATGCTATAGTCTATTAAGTGTGCGATAGTTATGCCTGAAAGCAACATACAAACCTTAATTTACAAATACTTTACTGCTAAAAATTTCTAAACATCGTCTGAGCCTTCACAGAGGGTCCCTCGGCTGGCGGAGGGTCTTGCCTCAGTGTTGATGGCTGCAGTTAATCAGGGTTGCGGTTGCAAAAGCTGGATGCTGTGGCAATTTCTTAGAAATAAGAATGGTGAAAGTTGCCCATATGGATTCACTCTCTCTTTTATTGAGCATTTAGAGGCCACTATAGGATTATTAACAGGCCTAAGTTCTATATGGTTGTGTCCTGTGAATAGGGAGCCTGAGGAGAGGGCGGTGGGGAGTGACTGGATGGTGGAGCAGTCAAAGCACACAGAACGTGTAACAGTCATGTTCGTCGTCTTACGCAGGCACGTCCTTGGTGCACCAAAACAACACCAACACGCACACGAAAGCTCACTGACCACAGATCAGCACAACAACTAACAGGGAAACAGTCTGAAATACCGTGAAACTTACCAACGGGAGACACGGAGACGCAAGGTGAGAAAACGCTGTTTGCAAACCGGTATCGATGGACTTGCTTGATTCGGCATTGTCACAAATCCTCAATTTGTAAAAACCACATAATCTGGGAAGCACAAAAAAGCAAAGTGCAATAAAACAAATTATGCCCGTATAGTTGGTTTGATACAGTATATGCTGGGGTATACCTGGCTAGTTTTATAGATGCTGTTACTTGTATGTTTAAAAAAAAAAAAAAAGTCCAATACTGTCCTCCTTTTTATCTGCAACGAGTGGAGATTAAGGTTTAGTTGTTATGTTCACAAAGAGATCAAGAACCTTTCAGTATATTCGCCAATAAATATGTTTTTTCATATCCATTCAAAAAATGTTGATTAAGCACCTACTCTGTGCCATATACTCTTCTAGGTATTACTTGCAAGATACTGCAGAATAAACCAAATTGATCTTTCCTAAAGAAGCTTATCTTCTAGCAGATAGAGAGGAAAGCAAGCACTAAGTATAATATATGCTTGAAGAACCTAATGCATTCAATGATTATCAGTGTTTTTTAAAAGGGGAAAGTTGAGAAAGAAAAGGAGAATCAGGAAAGCCAGGTCTGTGAAGGCCAGGGAAGATACAATTTTAAGAAAGTTCCTTAAAATAGGCCTCAGGGAGAGGTGGTACTTGAGGAATGATCTGAAGAAACTGAATTAGTGAGCTATGTAGATATTTAAGGGAAGACAGTTCCAGGCAGTATGTGTCCTGGGTCAGAGTTATACTCTTGAGTTCTTACAGAGAAGAGAATGACCAAGATGAAGAGAAAGAGGCAATGAGGTCAGAAGAGTAGTAGGTGGGTAGAAAGCTATTACATGAATGACATACTTTGGTTGAAACAGGGAATCAAGGCAGGACTTTTGAGCAGGGAGTGGCAAGATTTGACTCAGGATTTTAAAGAATCTCTTCAGCAGTCATGTGAACAGAGTGTAAGGGACAAAGCAAAAGTGAAGTGAGAGTACTTTGCAAGACAGATAATAATGACTCAAAGCATAGTGGAAGCAGAGGAGATACAGAAAAAAAACAGAGAAAGAGGAACACACGAAGTCAGATAAACGCACATATCTGGACTGTGGAAAAGAGGTCCTGATGAATATATAGATTTGAGAGTCGTGAGTATAGAATTGATATAATCCTGAATGAAATCATGAAAAAGAGAGTAGAGAGAAAAAAGAGATAAGAAACAAGGTTTTATTCAAAGCAAGAAGATTGGGGGGAAAAAAGTTCAAAGAAGAGATTTCAGAAACAGAGGTTTTGCCGATGATAGATCACAAACTCCGGATGTCAGAGTGGAAAAGATTCAGCAGTTTAGAGAGAGTGGACAGTTAGGAGAAACAAAGAGAATACGCAGAGCATTAGAGTAAAAAGAACCAGGAGGTAAGGAATAACCAAGCTGTTTCAGGCTCCTTGTCATGACTGACAGAAAGGATAAGGTTCATGATGATATCAGTGCTGGTCAGGTGGAAGCAGACAGCACGGTAAGTGAGAGTATTGTGAAGTCAAGAGTTGTGAGTTTCTGGAATTTTTCTCTTGATCCTTTCCATTGGGGAAGCAGGCTTAGTCCCAGGCTGTGAGCTATTATTATGGAGGGCATAAATCTAAGAGACATTATCTAACAGCATATATTTAGAAGGTACTAAAGTACCAAGGTGAAACAACACGGAATGATGAACTAGCTAAACAGCCTCCAAATTGAGAGCAGGGCCATCTGACATTTCCTAAACCATTTCCTCCATTAAAAGATCATACCAATATTTTATTAAGCTCTTTCCCCAGAGTCAGCTTAGACTGACTTCATCTCTGTGTATATCAGTTTCCCTCTTAGGAAAATGTAGTGAAAAATGTAGTTGAACCCTACCACAAAGGGTTGTTGGGACAATTATGAATTGGTGTTCACAAAGAAGCTAGCACAAAGTCAGAAAATTTTTAAATGTCTAATGTTATATTCTTGATATTATATATTCCACCAAAATAGTTTTCAAATCTGCCACCCTTCCAATTCTATATACTTCCACTGCTACTGCTTTAGTCCTGGTCCCCATGGTCACTCACCCTGAACTGCTGCAATGTGTCTCTAAATCAGTTGCGAGCATGAACACTCCCATGGCGGCTCAGTGGTAAAGAATCCACCTGCAATGCAGGAGGCGCATGTTCCATCCCTGGCTCGGGAAGACCCCCTGGAGAAGGAAATGGCAACCCACTCCAGTATTCTTGCCTGGAAATCCATGGACAGAGGAGCCTGGAGGGCTCCAGTCCATGGGGTTCCAAAAGACATGACTGAGTCAATAACAAAAACATATAGTCTTTACAGAAATGTCTATTCAAATTACGGCCCATTTTGTGGCTGATTTGTCTTTATGGTTGAACTATAAATAGTCTTATTATTCTGGATAAGTGTCCCTTATCAGATATATGATTTTCAAATATTTTCTCCCAATCAGCAGATTGTCTTTTCACTTCCTAAGGGCAATCCTTTGATGTAAATATGTTTTTTTTTTTTTTTTTTTAATTTTTATGAAATCCAACTTGTCTATTTGCTCCCTTGTCACTTCTGCTTTTGATGTCAGAATTAAGAGACTGTTGCCTACTAAAGGTTCTGAAGATGTACTCCTATGTTTTCTCCCAAGAGTTTTCTATTTTTAGGTTATATTTAGGTCTATAAACCATTTTTAAATATTTTTGGAATAGAGAATAACATAGGGATCCAGCTTCATCCTTCTGTATGTGACTATCCAGTGGTTTCTGGACTATTTGTTTTCAAAACAAATTTATTTTCCTGTCACATGGTCTTGGCATCCTTGTCAAAAATCAATTGACCATAAATATAAAGATTTATTTCTGGACTCTGAAGTCTCCTTCACTGATCTACATGTTTACCCTTATACAAGTACCACATTGTTTGAGTTCTATTACTTTTCAAAATTTTCCAATAGTGAAGTGTAAGCCCTCAAATTGTTCTTTTCCAGATTTTTTCTTTCTTTTTTTCTTATTCTAGGTCCCTTAAAATTACATGTGAATCTTAGGATCAGCTGGGCTTCCCTGGTGGCTCAGACGGTAAAGCGTCTGCCTACAGTCGGAAGACAGGGGTTCGATCCCTGGGTTGCGAAGATCCTCTGGAGAAGGAAATAGCAACCCACTCCAGTACTCTTGCCTGGAAAATTCCATGGACTGAGGAGCCTGGTGTACAGTCCATGCGGTCGCAAAGAGTCGGACAAGACTGAGCGACTTCACTTTCACTTTCACTCATTTCTACATACAATCCAGATGGGATTTTTGCTATGAATTGCACTGAATCTGTAGGTCAATTTGGAGAGTACATCATCTTAACAGTACTAATTCTTCTTATCTATGAAGACAGAATGTCTTTAATTTAGGTCATCTTTAGTTTCTTTCAATACTTTGTAGGTTTCAGACTATACATTTTGATTTTTTAGTGTGTATGAATTTATTTCTAAGTATTTATTCTTTTTGATGCTACTATAAAGGGAATTAATTTTGTTTATAGCTAGTATGCAAAATTGTAATTAATTTCTATATATTGAGCCTGTATTTTCCAATCTTTCTGAACTCGTTTATTAGTTCTAATAGATTTGTGTGGATTTCTTAGGAATTTCTCTGTACAACTTCATGTCATCTGTGACCAAAGATAGTTTTACTTCTTTCTTTTTCTTTGAGTTTTTTTTATTTCATTTTCTTGCTAATTGCTCTGACTAGAAGTGCAAGGATGATTACATGTGAGTGTACATCACTGTGTTGCTTCTGATTTTAGGGACAAAATGCTAAGTCTTTTATTTCTTAGTATGATGCTAGCTGAGGTGTTTTGTAGTTACCCTTTTTTCACATTGAAGAAATTCCCTTCTTTTTCTAGTTTATTGAGCTTTATATCATGAATTTTTCAAGTGTTTATTTTGCATTTATTGATATTATCATATGATTTTTATCTATTATTCTATGTATGTACTGGATTACATAAATTAGTTTTCAGATGTTAAACTAACCTTTTATTCTCAGAATAAATTCCAGTTGGTTGTGGTATAAATTTTGTTTTATGCATGTTGCTTGCTTTAGTTTTCTATCACCTTTCAAAGGAGTTTTGCATCTATATTTAGAAGAGACATTGATCTGTAGTTTTCTTCTCTTGTGATGTTTTTATATCAAGGTAACACTGACCTTGATATTCTGTATCAATATCAAGAATACAGACTATCTGTATTGACATTTTATATCAATGTATATTCTGCTGTTCTTGGATGGAATCTTCTATAAATATGTTAGGTACAGTGAGGTTGCAGTGTTTTATGAGCCTTTCATTTCCTTGCTAACCTTCTGCCTACTTTGTTATATCCATTATTGAAAGTGTGTTATTTAAGTCTCCTATTTATTATTTCATTTTCGCATGTTCAGTTTAGCTAAGGTTTTGTTAACTTTGTTGGTTTTTTCAAAAAAATATTGCTTTTCCTTTCAATTTTGTCCATTTTTGCTTCACCTTCACATATTTTGGGGCTATGTTGTTAGGCACATATATATTTACACTATTTGTAAACCACTGGACATTTTCCTTTGGTTCTTTGAACATATTCATGATAGCTGGTTAAAGGCTTTGTAGTAAGCCTAATATTTGGACTCCCTCAGGGACAATTTCTACTGCTTTTTTTCCTTGTGTTTAGGCCACACTTACCTGTTTCTTTACATGTTTTCTAACATTTTTATTTTTAAAACTGGACATTAGAAATACTTTGGCATGTATATAATTATACTGTGGCAACTCTGAAAACCAGAACCCCCACACCCCACAGGGTTTTTGTGTTGTTGCTGCTTTTGTTACTGTTTGTTTAGTGAATTACTTTATCTAATTCTGCAAAGTCTGTATTCCTTGCTATGTCTGACTACTGATTGAAATCTCTCCTTAATTATCTCTGCAGCTGCTGCTGCTAAGTCGCTTCAGTCATGTCTGACTCTGTGCAACCCCATAGACGGCAGCCCACCAGGCTCCGCCATCCCTGGGATTCTCCAGGCAAGAATACTGGAGTGGGTTGCATTTCCTTCTCCAATGCATGAAAGTGAAAAGTGAAAGTGAAATCACTCAGTCGTGTCCAACTCTCAGCGACCCCACAGACTGCAGCCCACCAGGCTCCTCCATCAGTGGGATTTTCCAGGCAAGAGTAATGGAGTGGGGTGCCATTGCCTTCCTTGAACCAGGCAGTCTCTCACTCTTTGCTATGGGGCTCTGATAGAGTAGTAGGGTGCATCCTCAGCCCCTCAAGTTTACAAATCTGTCTCCACCTTTACTTCCTGCTTGTACAGATCTTTAAGGTCAGCAGAGGTGAAAGGACTTTTTTAGGTCTTTTTGGGTGGGCGCACTGCCCTGTACATGTGCATGGCCTCCTAAATCCCCAGGAATATTTCAGAGCTTTCCAAAGCCCCCCATAGACATGTTATAGACCAGATTTTTTCTTTCTTTTTTTTTTGGTCAGTCTCTTGTTTCCCTCAATTGGCAAAATTGCCTTAGGCCGTTGTGGTGTTAAACAAATGTCAATGATTATCAGCAGATGCCCTGAAAAAGGGAGCTTTTCCCACTGAGTGATCACTGAGTCAGATCAAAAAAAACAAGCTCTGTGAATAGCTTTTTCCAGGGAGCTGCCAGGCAGGTCAAATAGGGACCACTCTCTGAGGATAAGGCTTTTCGAGAGGCTCCATAACATTTGCACGCCTTCCAAGGGCTGCTAGCCTTCTGGATTTCATAGCTACCATGTTTGCAAGACTGCCATTTTCAAAGCTATCCGAGAGCTGGGGAGTGGGAGACAGGAATGAGGCAAGCTAAAACACACCAACTCATTGTTCATATTCAGTTTTGACTATTTTTCTTAATAAAACAGTCTTTAAATTTTTGCAAACCTTTGGTTAATCTCGAGTTCAAAAAAGCTGATTCTTGCAATTCTTGCCACTATTTCTTTTATAAAGGAGTGGGTTTTTGATGTTCTTACTTTGTCATTCTGGAAACTCTTCTCCTAAAGCAGTATCTTTAAAAGCTGTTTCAGTATTTAACTCTTCTTAAAATTATGCAATAGCTTCCCTTTAATTTTTAGGTAAAATCCCCAAAGTGACCTACAAAGCTCCCAAATAATCTGGCCCCGCCCTCCCTCTTAGTCTCAGACTTCATGTCCTCCCCCTGGACCTCCTTTTTCAGTCCCTATTATAAACCTTCTTCCCACTGGCCTTTTGCACAAATCATTTTTTCGCCTATAACTCCCTCTTTCCCCATTCCACCCCTCATTCCTATCAACTAATTCCTACTTCTCAGTTCTCCCAGTAAATGCTACCTCCCAGGGAGCCTTCTCTGACTCGCAAGCTAGATTCAATCTATCAAACGCTGTCACAAACACCCAGCCTGTTTCCTTCCAAGCACTTATCATAATCGTAACAAAATGCAATTTGTGTATGTGTTGAATTTTAAGATCCACGATGGCAGAGATTTAATCTGGTTCAGAGGCAAATGTTCAATAAACATTTATTTAAAATAATGAATGAATAAACAGAAGAATAGAATATAAATGCATGGTGCAAATACCTGACCACAAAAGTGGTTCTATTTTGGTAAAAGGTGACAGAGGAAAGGGATAAGCAACCTCACTTTAAAGCAGCTCTGAAGCTTCATGCACATGTTACTGCTTCAGTGAGTGCAGCTCCTCAAAATATCTATGTTGAAAATTAAAGAGGATTATAGTCTTACAATGAAAATCTTTAAGTCCCTCATTTTCTAAATGAACATACCCACTCCAGGGGAGCAAGGAACTTTTTCAAGAGTTGTCAGACTGCAAATTACACAAGGAAAAAAATTTTAAATACCGCAATGGCACCCCACTCCAGTACTTTGCCTGGAAAATCCCATGGATGGAGGAGCCTGGTAGGCTGCAGTCCGTGGGGTCGCTAAGAGTCCGACACGACTGAGCGACTTCACTTTCACTTTTCACTTTCATGCATTGGAGAAGGAAATGGCAACCCACTCCAGTGTTCTTGCCTGGAGAATCCCAGGGACAGGGGAGCCTGGTGGCTGCCGGCTGTGGGGTCACACAGAGTCGGACACGACTCAAGTGACTTAGAAGCAGCAGCAGCCCAGATCACAGTTCCAGAAACTGTCATAATTTGCCCTTCACTGTGGCCCAAGAACATGGGTATTCTTGAAAAGCTCACTAAAATTCTCCCAATGTGCAGGTTTGGGAACCATTAGAGATAAAAAGTATCTTGTATCAGGTTTGTTCCTGTCAACCTTCCATTCAAGGTGCTCCAGTCCTTACAGCGAGGAATGTAACAAGATCTGGGGACAATGTGATAAATGACCACCTTAGAAAGATAGGAAGATAGGCCACGTGGGTGTCCCTCAACCAAAAAGACTAAAGCAAAGCTGCTCTTCGCATCGGAAGTAACAGAAAAAGCTTGTCACTGGGGCAAGAGACAACCTGTTTCCTGCTAATAAACTCTAAGGTGGCTTTTGTGGCTGCCTTGATTAATTGGTGACGATGAAATAACCAGTGCTCAGGGATACATGAGATGGCAAAGGATTGTAAGTGACAATCTGCTGTTAAAATTCATCGGCCCCTGCAAAGCGCTGTGATTAATGAAGTCTCTGTGCCTGCCTGGGCTCCGAGGAGGTGGGGCCGCTGTGGGAGGGAAGGGAAAACAAATTTGCAAGGATGCTCTCGCTAAAGAGGTTCGGCACCCGGTTGCATTTAATCTGTCTGCTGTTCCATTACGCCGGTACCTTCTCCCTCTCGATTGTTCACTGGCGCGGCCATTAATCACAGACTATTGTAAAGAGAAGGAGCGTAGGGAGGAGGGAGGGGAGACCGAGCTCTCCTTCCTGGCTTGTAGCGGGGGAGGATGATGCGTGAGCAGGGGGCCCAGGCGGGGGACCGCTGGGTTATGACCAACCAGAGGAACTTAAAACCGGATTCACAGAGTTGAGCCTCAGCAGGCCACAGCTGGACGCTCCCCGCCTGCCGCGGCCTCTGCGGAGGTTCTTGGTGCAACATCGCCATCTACAGACAACCTAGTGAACTGCTCCGAGGGAGTTGCTGAGCGCCAGAGAAAGCGCCGATTTCAGATCACTTGCAAATCCGGTGGTTTTAGCAAATCCCTGCGCTGGCCAGGAAAGCAGGATTACTACACTGGCTTCCATGATACAAGACTCCCTTCCTTACTTGGTGTTCGGACAGCGTGTTCTCCTGCACAAGGGTCAGCTACTGCCAATGGAAATATGTCATAAAGTACAGGTTCCCATAAAATCAATTGAAGGTCCTCTTTTGTCCCTAGAGAAAAAACAACAGCAGCCTGTCGCAGTTTACCCAGTTACAGGAGCCTTCTGCACTGCGCTGGACCTTTCTTTGAAAACAGTCTTCAAAGTTTTCAAAGTTAGTGTTAAAATCTCTTTATGTTGCTATATTCAATGTAAGGACATCTCAGTGCAGAGTTCAGTCACTCAGCGTGTCTGACTCTTTGCGACCCCATGAACCGCAGCCCGGACCAGGCCTCCCTGATCATCACGGCCTCCCTGATCATCACCGCCTCCCAGAGTCCACCCAAACCCATGTCCATTGAGTCGGTGATGCCATCCAACCATCTCATTCTCTGTTGTCCCCTTCTCCTCCTGCCCTCAATCTTTCCCAGCATCAGGGTATTTTCAAATGAGTCAACTCTTCACATCAGGTGGCCAAAGTATTGGAGTTTCAGCTTCAGCATCAGTCTTTTCAATGAATATTCAGGACTGATTTCCTTTAGGATGGACTAGTTGGATCTCCTTGCAGTCCAAGGGACTCTCAAGAGTCTTCTCTAACACCACAGTTCAAAAGCATCAATTCTTCTGCCCTCAGCTTTCTTTATAGTCTAACTTTCACATCCATACATGACTACTAGATAAACCATAGCTTTGACTAGATGGACCTTTGTTGGCAAAGTAATGTCTCTGCTTTTTAATATGCTGTCTAGGTTGGTCATAACTTTCCTTCCAAGGAGTAAGCATCTTTTAATTTCATGGCTGCAATCACCATCAGCAGTGATTTTGGAGCCCAGAAAAATAAAGTCTGTCACTGTTTCCACTGTTTCCCCTGTATTTGCCATGCAGTGTTGGGACTGGATGCCATGATCTTCATTTTCTGAATGTTGAGCTTTAAGCCAACTTTTTCACTCTCCTCTTTCACTTTCATCAAGAGGCTCTTTAGTTCTTCACTTTCTGCCATAAGGGTGGTATTATCTGCATATCTGAGGTTATTGATATTTCTCCCAACAATCTTGATTCCAGCTTGTGCTTCTTCCAGCCCAGCGTTTCTCATGATGTACTCTGCATAGAAGCTAAATAAGCAGGGTGATAATATACAGCCTTGACATTCACCTTTTCCTATTTGGAACCAGTCTGTTGTTCCATGTCCAGTTCTAACTGTTGCTTCCTGACCTGCATACACATTTCTCAAGAGGCAGGTCAGGTGGTCTGGTATTCCCATCTCTTTCTCAGTTTTAAGTTTATAGAGTCATAGTCTCCAAGTCGCATTATACTTAACACCTGAATATTTTCTAAAATGTGATGAATAACAACTCAATATTTGAACAGCCCTAGATCCTAGTCTGTCAGGAATGGAAGGGTCTATTTGGAATTTCTGTTACTCAACAAATTCCTAAAGTGTACTAAGAGTTTATGGACATCATCTCATTTAATACACACAAAATCTAAGTAATAGAGGAATTCCCAATTTATAGATGAGAATAATTTAGATGAGAGGTTTTCAAAAATATCTAGGTAGCTCCCCCAAGATCCCACATCTACAAATTTCATTCAAACTTTGGTTCAATCAATAATATAATGTCATCCTCCCAGGCTCCATGAACACTGCTCTTCCTCTCTGAAGACAATGGGGCTAATATCCCAGCAAAGGATGTCATCCCAGCTCTGCTAGTATAAGCTGTGTGACTTTGAACCAGTCACTTGACCTCTCTGAGTCTTCCTTATTTTTGCCTGTACACTGATAAGGTTGGGTGAATGAATTAGCTTTGGGATGCTAGAATAGAAGTTGAACTTGTTTTAAAGATACTGAAAATTGGAAGTGATTCAGTGATTGAAAGTAGCCAAATACAACTGGACTATTAAACTGTTTATGATAATACAAGGCACTGGTCATCCCTGGACACCCCTGATCCACCTCTCTGCTTTGGGCAGGAGGTCAATTATTGACAAAAGGAAGCATCTTTCTGTCCTTGTCTCTGACATGCAGTACGGGAGATGGCTTTGAATTTGATGGCCTGAAAAGCCTGTCTGCCTTCCTGCTTCGTAGCATCCAGAGAAAGCTAGCCTGCGCAAGTGCATCTTGGCCGCACGTGGCCCCACCTCTGAGCCCACTTCCGAGGACTACACCTCAGAACAAGATGTGGGAAGCAGCTACTCCCTGGCAATGTTCAAACAAAGGAAAAAGTATGTTCTAAGAATCTGAAGTTGTTTTTTTTTTTTTACAATCTTTTTAATAAAGCCACCTTGGGATAGGACATGGTTGACAGCATCTCCCCAGACAGAATGTAAAATATTGCATTCAAACCAGAAAATGACTCATTGATTTGCCCTGGAAAAAGATAAATGTGCATTTGACTCTGTTCTACTCCAGTGTGGGCTTTATCGTTTTTAGTGAAACAGTCTGAGCCAGCCTCCCTAATGAAGCAACAGAGCGCGTAAACACGGCAAGCACATGAGGCAGGAACCAGCCCTTGCCAACCACACTCAGCACCCCAGAAGGCCACCCACAGGTGCTGAAAGCAGGCTGCGCACACCAGCTTAACAAGGTTGTCTTCACTACCCTGGCGCAGCGGCAGACACAGCTCAGGAGAACAGAGGTGGCAAATGAAAACTCCGGCAAAGGATGGAGCAGAAGCAACAGCTTATCATTCCCTGCCTCAAGAGCCACGAAAGTCACCACCGGTTCGGCTTTGGCGTGAGACAGTTTTCATAACGACAGGTGACTGCCATCTGTAGGACCCTGCCAGACCACATATGCCTAATAATGGTCTCTCATTTTTACCTGGTGCTTTACAGCTCACAGAGGGCCACTGCGTGCCCAGGCTCATCTGATTCTCTTAACAACCCTATTAAGCAGGTGGTGCAGGTCCTGACTGCACCGGCTGCGTTTTGTTTCTCAGAGAGATGCTGTCAAGTAGCACTGTGTGTCTGAGTTGGTTTGGTGACCATGTATGGAGGGTCAGGTCGGTTCTAGGGGCTGGGGGCGGGGGAGATGCAGGAGCACAGAGAAGGAAGGAGAGAAAGCGGAGGTGAGTCAAATATGACCTCCCGGTCAGTGTTTTCAAGGAGTTAATAAATCTCAAGAGGAGGCAGATGGGTAAACAGATACCTCTAATTGCATCTGGACAGAACTGAGAGGGAGGGATGCATAACCCTCAAGGGAAATGCAAGGGAGTAGTGATGTGGTTATGATGAGTTTTCTGAATGATCAAAGGAGTTTGAGTATATTTTTCACTCTGATTCTTAGGAGAGACTGTTAACAGTTATGAAACAACATGCACTCTGAGTTTCAGACTAGTTAATGAGCTTATAAAATATTTTATTGTTGTTTATTTTCTTGAGACTAACAACAAAACCTCCAGGTAAGATGAGCAAGCACTTTTATCCTTATTTTATGGAGGCTTACCGAGGTCTAATGGCTTGTGCGAGGCAATAGGTGAGGAATTCTAATTTACTAGGGAACTGCTTGATCTCAGTTTGAATCTGGATTCTAATCCGGTGTTTCTCAAAATTAACGAATCTAAAAACCACTTGGGGATCTTGTTCCCCCAGATCTTGTTACAGATTCAGGTTTATTCAGTCTGAAGTGGGGTCTGAAAGTCAGTGTATCTAACCAGCTGCCTGACAACACAGAGGCTACTGGTTCATGGGCCTGGCTTTGAGTAACAAGAATCCAGAGTGATGTCCTTGCCCCAGATGTGTGCATTATAAGGGGGCGGGGGGCGGGAATCAATTCACGAATGCTAGCAATGGTGGATTAGTTTATCATAAACTAGAGGGGAAGATCGTAGAAAATTGGGGGAAAATCAACCTTAAAATTTAAGGACGGGCCCAGGGTTTTGAAGACCTAACTTAGATGAAGGGACCTTAGACAAAGCCAGTAGTATGTAACCTGGAGTTCCCAATTCTCCAGGGGTCCAAGGAAGCAGCGGGGAAGGTCTTTGAATTATTTTAGATATTAAAAAAATAACTACAAGAAGTTGAATATTTACACAAGACAAGGCCTCATTTACCAACGAAAACCCAGACTCATTAAAAAAAGATTCACCACTGCTTTGTTAGTACCGTTGGCTTAATTCTACTGTCCGTACTGTCTGCTCATATATATGTATGATTAAGAATAGGGAAATAAATTAAGAATTAATAATGCAGTTCAAGTAGTAGATGGAAATTAAGAGGAGGAATACTTGGTAGTGAAAATGTTGGGAACTAATTCAAACCCCTTATTTTATGCAGTTGTTTTTATTTGTTGCTTTGCTTTATATTTTGTGGGGTTTGTGCACTGGTTTTACATTAAGAAAGAGTTATTCACTCAGTCGTGTCCAGCTCCTTGCAAACCCATAGACTGTAGCCCATCAGGCTCCTCTGTCCATTGGATTCTCCAAGCTAGACTCTGGAGTGGATTGCCATTCCCTTATCCAGGGCATCTTCCTGACCCAGGGATCAAACCCAGGTCTCCTGCATTGCAGGCGGATTCTTTACCATCTGAGCCACCAGGGAACCCCAGTTTTGCATTAGATTAGGCCCATAAATATTAAATAACTAAGCAAAGGTTTAAGAGTAAGCAAAAAGAAGAACCAGAATCAGATCCCAATTGTTTTGACTTCAAGTTAATAATAGGTACCATTTATGAACAGCCTATAATGTGCCAGGCACCTGCATTAATTATCACATTAAATCAAAATAACTGTGAGAAAGTAACTTAAATCACCATTTTATATGTATATTTTTCATATCACCATTTTATAGGCAAAGAATCTGAACATCAGAGACAAGCAGTAACTTGACCAGGAAAACACAGCAAGTAAAATCTTTATCCAGGAATAGAGCTGAAATCTCTGCCCCAAAGGCCATTCTTGTCATTGAAATCCCAGTTTCGATTCTCTCAAGTTGCTGTTAGATTCCAGGATCGTCATACTGGGTATTTGAGCTCTGAGGAGAAGTTACTGGTTTATTTATTTGAACCTGGCCTCTTTGCGAAACTGTCTGTGAGATCTAGAGGAAGCCTGAGCAGAGTCACCCAGAGTTCCACCCATAACAATGGTCCCCTCAGCAGCAGATCAGTGTGTGGCCATTTCTCTAAAAAACTCGGAAACTTTCACTCCTACAGACACACAAAGAGGGGCATATATCGTGGAAAGAGATTGCTGAGAATGCCAACCGAATTGTCTACCTTTTACCCTATGGGTACAGCAGAATAAACACAAGTTTAGGGATCAAATAAACCCAGATTTTCATCCAACTCCCCATGTATTGTACTGACTTGTGATCACTGACTGATCACTGGCCTCTCTGAGCCATTTTTATCATCTGATAAAAGAGAAATAATACCACCTGCTTCACTGGATGGTGGTGAGGATTAAATACCCTCGTGTAGGTAAAGCCTCTGGCACAGGTTAAGAACTGAACGAATGTGTCAGTAGCCCTTATTTGATGAGCTAGCAACCACCTTAGAAGACACAATTTAATTCTGGCATGTCTCAGCCAGGCATGGGCCGCCCACAGAAGTTGCCCCCGTGGCTTGAGATAACCCAGTATGAAAACCTGAGCATTTGTTTATCCATCTTTATTTCGGACATATTCCAAAATACTATGCCCGGTGACCACAGTTTATGACACTATCCATTTTGAAAATAAATGTCACTTGGCAAAGACCCCTAGTGTGACCAGGGTGGAATCACAGTAACCAGCCTGAGGATAATGTCCATTTCTCAGGTTAAGTATCAGACTCCTGTTGTTTAGTTGCTCAGTCATATCCAGCTCTGTGCAACCCCGTGGCCGGTAGCCACCACGCTCCTCTGTCCATGGGATTCTCCAGGCAAGAAACCTGGAGTGGGTTGCCATGCCCTTCTCCAGAGAATCTTCCTGACCCAGGGATCGAACCCATATCTCCTCCATTGGCAGGCAGGTTTCTTTTACCACTGAGCCACTTGGGAAGCCAAAGTATCAGACTGGATATCCTAGTTTGGACTTCATTTTTAATCTCTGTCTATTGTCAACTAAACATTGTCATGGACATCAGCTTCTGTAAGAATGACATCGCTATCTTCCTGACCTTTAACAGAGGCTGAAAGAGTTGAAGGAGGAAATCAGAAATGAGGCACTCTGTGCTCTGGAAAAATCTGGCAGAATGGACCTTCAGAGAATTAGATATTTTCTGGAGAGGATTTTATGAACCCGATTGCTCGCATCTTCTCATATCTACAAAAGTACTAAAAATCATGAATGGGGACAGCTCTCCCTCGTGACTAGGACTGACCTTCTTGTGACTAGGAGAAAACCTCTACCAAATTGTGTGCTTGACTGCCCATATCCCCCTTCACCAAAATCACATCTATACTGACCTTCCCTCCAGAGCAGTTCCGCAGAGCTCTCTGAGAGGCTGTCTCCTGGGCTAGAGCCCATATTTTGCTCCAAATAAAATTTAACTCACAACTCCCACATTGTGTTTTTTTCTCAGTTGACACTGTCGGGGTTGCAAGGTGAAGTCATGTCTCCCCCGGCTTCGTCCAGCCCCATCATGTTTTGTTTACCTCACTCAATCTGGAAAAAAAAAAAAAAAAATCAATTTTCCCAACTAGCAATCCAAACAAAGGAAGACAACATGAGCAGAAGAACCCTGTGGTGCCAAACTGGTTGTACTGAGACATCTTGGAAAGTACAGTGGTGGGTGCTGAGACACAGCAATGCAACCCTGTTTCACCTGCCTTTAAAAAGAGGATGATGGCTTTGTTCAGGGGACTAAAGCAAAACCCTAGGGTGTGTGTGGGGGCAGGGGGGAGTTGTGGATACAACTTTAACTTTCTAAAACTTCAGTTGCTCAGTGAAACCAACCAATGCCTGATTCTTTGGCTCTATTCAGATTCTCCTTGCACAGCCAGCTCCAGACCTCCCATATTCAAACAGACTGATGAATACTGATTGTTAACACTGCCAGTGAAGGACTCCTTAGTCGGCTCTAGGGAACACATGTGTGTGGAATGAATTTTACATGTTAAGTCATGTCAGCCCCAGCTGGATTCCTTCTCCTGCTGCCAAGGCAAGCCCAGCCAGGCAGCCTGGACCCCAGAAAAGGGCAATCTTCTACCCAGGGCGGCCACAGCTTTCTGAGAATCCCCTGTACTTCCTAAGACATAGGTCTTAGGAAGTCTGACTCTACAGAGTCAGAAAGGGAACTACAGGATAGACCTGAGTAAAAAGATATTTGGGATTGAAGTGGATAAAGTGAGTGTTAGTTGCTCAGTCGTGTCCGACTCTTTGTGACCCCATGGACTGTAGCCCGCCAGGCTCCTCTGTCCATGGGATTCTCCAGACAAGAATACCGGAGGGGGTTGCCATGCCCTTCTCCAGCAGATCTTCCCAATGCAGGGATTGAACCTGGGTCTCCCACACTGCAGGCAGATTCTTTACCTTCTGAGCCACCTGGGAAACCATTCAGGAGTCCCTTCTCAAGGCTGTGAAAAACTCAGAAGTTCGCCAGGACTTGACTTAGCTCACTTCTCCAGTCCCATGACTGCACTTTCCTGCCCTTGTAGCTCCAGCCAGCCAGTTGAATCATCGGTTCCTTGAACTAGCCACGCCTGCTCTTATACTCCATGTCTGCTCAAAAACGCTCCAAATACATCCCCTTTTAGTGGCCCTTATCCCAGTGTATTGCAAATGCCTGTTTTTTAACCTCTCTTGTGCCTGATACGGTGAGTTCTTTGAGCCTGATGGGCTGGATCTTTTTCATTCTTGTGCCTTCAGTGCCTAATAATTTGCACTTATTAATATTTTGATTAAATACTAAATATCTGAGTGAATGAATAAAAGAATGAGAAAAGGCTGTTTCCAGCCCTATCACTGGTAGGCTCTTGAAAACATATTAAGCCATACCATTTAATGAGTTCTCACTTGTGCTGGTAACAAGCTAAGTGCTTTATATACAATGTTCCTTTTCATCTTCACACTACCACTGTGAGATAGTAAAAATTATTAGCCTCATTTCAGCAGGAAAAAAATAATAATCAGAGGCTCTGGAAACAGAGAAACTTGCACAAGTTCACACGTTTAGAAAGCAACAGTCAGGCTTTGCGTCACGATGTGCTGTCTCCCTGTAATATTCAAGGTTTGAACAAAGGCTGGGGACACTCCAGGTATAGAGTATTTAAAGTTCCTCTCTTGAAATATTATTTTTCATTCATTCATTCATCCACCAATTTTCATATCCATTTGGTATTTATTTAGAAACTACTTTAAATGGGGTCTGTGTAAGGCTTCCCAAGTGGCGCTAGTGCTAAAGAATTCACCTGCCAATGCAGGAGACGTAAGAGATGGGAGTTTGATTGCTGGGTCTGGAAGATCCCCTGGAGGAGGGCATGGCAACCCCCTCCAGTATTCTTGCCTGGAGAAACCCTTGGACAGAGGAGCCAGGTGGGCTACAATCCATAGGATCACACAGAATTGGACACGACTGAAGCGACTTAGCGCACAGGCACAAGAGGCTCCATGAGGATGCAAAAATGAACAATACCCCTTATTTTCAAAGAGCTTGTTGTTTAAATGGAAAGATGATAACTCAGCTGCTCTAGAAGTTAAATCCCTCAAAAGCTATGACATGTAATAGAAATTAAAGCAGAAAAAAGTCTCGATCGCAGCAGTTTTCAACAGACCCTTTTGTCTCTTTCCATTGCCCAAATAGTCCCCCAACTGCTCCACCAGCAGGGATCCAAGAAGAAGCACCTCTTTTATTTAATCAATTAAAATGCATTTTGATCAAGGTACTGCCTGTTGTAAGGGAGGAGGAAACTTTCCCCTCTACCTTTCTTAAAATCTTCTGGCTTGGACTAACAATAAAATTAACATAAAACAGATAAAGAGAAAAAAATGAAACAAATTTCAATTTGTGTGCAATTTGTCTCATAGAAATAGGACCTAAGAAGTAATAAAAGCAAACAGCTCTTTTTTTGGATTGAGAAGCAATGCATTTGCAAGAAATTAACAGGACAAAGAAACTTGGATTTTGGGTGCTCAATGAACGATGACTCTACACTGCAATGGCAACCCACTCCAATATTCTTTTTTTTTTTTTTTTTCACTCCAATATTCTTGCCTGGAGAATCCCAGGGACAGAGGAGCCCGGTGGGCTGCCATCTATGGGGTTGCACAGCATTGGGCACGACTGAAGCGAATTAGCAGCAGCAGCAGCTACACAGAGTTTGGGTTTGGGGTGGTAAATTAAAGAAGAAACAAGATCTGTTTATACAGGCTTTGAGGACTGAATTCCCTGCCTCTGTTACTAAATGTCCTTCCTTCTCTAGATTCAGGTACTGCACCTTTCACACGGGAGATTTATCTCCTGCTGTCAGCGAGGGTCAGAATATACCTTATTCACTGGCCGTTTCTTACATAAGTTTACGTAACTTTAATTCAAAATAATCAATATACCATTGTGGTATATTCCAGGGCAGTCTACCCTGAGCCCCCAAACATTCAGTGACTTCTCATTATTAAGCAAAAAACGCTGAACTCATTAAGAAGCTGCTACATTCCCAGCTTTATCTCCTTCCTCTCTTTTAAAAGTCCTGACTGGTTGTCACCATTTTAAAAATCTACCCTGCACCCTCCTGCTTCTGTATTTTTGCTCCAGTTACTTGCATTGGGGTGAGATTTATTCTTTTCATTTAGGCTTTTCTGTCACCTGTACAATTTCTCCTGGATTCTCCCAAAACATTTTTCTTCATAAAGATATCTCCTTTTTCATACAACTTTGTCAGAAAATATTGCATTATCCTAGGTTGGAATTAACTGTTTATATCTCAGAGTCCTGTTCTAGACTATGAACATCTTAATAACCACAATAGCGTCTCATCTATCCCTATATCCTCAGTGTCTAACACAATGGCATGTGCTGCATACTTGGTGAATGTCTGCTTAAATGGATGAACTGACTGGTCTTGTGTAACATTTACTTGTTCAGACAGCCTATTTCCTATTCAGTTTGGAAGCTTTGTGAGAGCTGAGACTGTATGTATGTTTTTGCATCTTTCACGTTCACCTCACCATAGTTTCCAGTACAGCCTTTGTATACGGAAGGCCACCAGGAAATATTTTTTTTTTTTTTGATGAATGGAAAAATTGTCCATTTTATGAGAGGAGTGATTTTATCTAGTTTACTCATTGCGGCATTTCTTTGTGTCTACCCACGGTAGATAGTCAATAAGTGACTGTAAAGTACATGGATTGTTGTTGTTTAGTCGATAAGACGTGTTCGACTCTTTTGCAACCCCATGGACTGTAGCCTGCCTCTGTCCATGGGATTTTCCAAGCAAGAATAAGGGGGTTGACATTTCCTTTTCCAAGGGATCTTCCTGACCCAGGGATTGAACCTGTGCCTCCTGCGTTGGCAGATGGATTCTTTATCGCTGAGCCACCAAGGAACCATTTCCCAAATGTCTAGCCAGGGAATGAGATAGACATACTATTTGCCTGACCTGCCCTATTCTTCTGGGTCTTTCCCTTCTCCACATATGGTAACTCCAGAAGTAGACCTTTTACAAAAGGTGTGACTTTCTCCCAACTGAAGTTGATGAGTCCAAGGAAGAGAAACCATAATCAAACTGCTAATTCCAGCTCTTTCCTACAGTTTTTGGAATTACAACACAATGAATGAAGTTAACTAACTAGAGTTGTTAGATGAACAAATTAAGGCAGGAGATAGTCATGATGACCCCAGGTTTTTGAGTGCAACAGTCCCTTAGGTGAAGTTGAAAATTTGTTCTTTCCCTGACACAGTTGTGTTGTACGGTATCTGGGAAAACAAACATCCAGTGTTTTTTCCCTCAAACTGTTCAAGGTGGATTTTTGTCACTTATTTCCAAAAAAGCCTTAATGATTGCAGAGATCATTCTGATAAAAGACGCAGGTGATGTTAGAGCCTGAGGGATAAAGAAGGATGACTAATGGAATTCTCCAGGCAAGAATACTCGAGTGGGTAGCCATTCCCTTCTCCAGAGGATCTTCCAGACCCAAGGATTGAACCCACATCTCCCATATTGCAGGCAGATTCTTTACTATCTGAGCCAGTAGGGAAACCCCAACACTAAACTATAGAACTACAAACATTTACCAAGGACTTCTCTGAAACAGGGGCTTCCCTCATAGCTCAGTTGGTAAGGAATCCACCGGCAGTGCAGGAGACCTCGGTTCGATTCCTGGGTTGGGAAGATCCGCTGGAGAAGGGATAGGCTACCCACTCCAGTATTCTTGGGCTTCCCTTGTGGCTCAACAGTTAAAGAATCTATCTGCAATGCCAGAGACCTGGGTTCAATCCCTAGGTTGGGAAAAATCTCCTGGAGAAGGGAAAGGCTACCCACTCCAGTATTCTGGCCTGGAGAATTCCATGGACTGTATAATCCATGGGGTTGCAAAGAGTCAGACATGACTGAGAGACTTTCACTTTTCCAAAACAAGGGGACTCACACAATCACAAAAGCCACAAAGAGGTTGTATGATAAAATAAGACACTGTTTGATAGTTTTATTTTTAAAATTTCTAAGCAATAGATAAAGGAAGCCAGACCAGGAAATGTCAACAGTATTCAATGAGAAATGATCAGCAGCCCAACTGGATTTGGAATGACAGAGATGAAGGTAGAGGATAACAATGGGAACTTGGCTAAGTGCCTAATTTGTCACTAAGAAATTCTTTCCTTCCATCCTTTCTTCCATACAAACACACACACACACACACACACACACACACACACACACACACACAATATCTTGTATATGCCAGGCATACTGTGTGTGCATGCAAAGTCACTTCAGTCATGTCCAGCTCTTAGTGACCCTGTGGACCAGAGCCCTCCAGGCTCCTCTGTCCATGGAATTCTTCAGGCAGGAATATTGAAGTATTCTTTCCAATATTGGAAAGCTTGTCTTACTCAATAACCAGAATGAGTAGTATATTCTCTCTGCTTCAGAAGCAGCAGGGGAGGAGAGTGTAATTTCATTAGCACTAAATATTTTCTTCCTAGTGAGGCTATATTCTAATGCTCAGGTAGCAGATTCAGTATCAGTTCAGTTCAGTTTAGTCACTCAGCTGTGTCTGATTCCTTGTGACCCCATGAATCACAGCACGCCAGGCCTCCCTGTCCATCACCAACTCCCGGAGTCCACCCAAATTCATGTGCATCGAGTCAGTGATGCCATCCAGCCATCTCATCCTATGTCATCCCCTTCTCCTCCTGCCCCCAATCCCTCCCAGTATCAGAGTCTTTTCCAATGAGTCAACTCTTCGCATGAGGTGGCCAAAGTACTGGAGTTTCAGCTTTAGCATCATTCCTTCCAAAGAACACCCAGGACTGATCTCCTTGAGAATGGACTGGTTGGATCTCCTTGCCATCCAAGGGACTCTCAAGAGTCTTCTCCAACACCACAGTTGAAAAGTATCAATTCTTTGGCACTCAGCTTTCTTCACAGTCCAACTCTCACATCCATACATGACCACTGGAAAAACTATAGCCTTGACTAGATGGACCTTTGTTGGCAAAGTAATGTCTCTTCTTTTTAATATGCTATCTAGGTTGGTCATAACTTTCCTTCCAAGGAGTATAGGAAGCATAAAATCAGTGTTAATGAGGCAAACAGTCAAGATGGATGGGGTTAAATGGGAGTTGACACTTGGCTGCCATATTGAGAGGCAAGAGGGAGTGGTGAAGACTGTGTCCAAGCAGATAGTACAGGGCCTATATACATGTACAACACTCTTTGGTTCCAAAAAATTGTTGTCATGCAGGAACACAGCCTCAAAATTTCTAGATCTTTCTTATTGCCAAGCGGATACAGATTGTGTGGATGTAAGAAATTTCCTGACAGTAACTTAACACTCCATTTCATGAATGTCAGTCTTTAAATTAAACAAAATACTTCTGAAAGTCAGAAACATATCGGAGCCCTATAGCTTGTGATGTTTGAATTAAAATTTAGATGACAGACATGCTAAAAATGTATCTCAATCATCTGTCATGAATCTCTCCCTTCTAAGTTTGAGTTAAACTTCAGAGTTAATTGGTATGTGGTATAGTGACTTTTTTCCTAAAGGAAAAAACCTGATTTTCCCCCATTTCTTTATATCCTAAGATCTGGCCTAGACGGAGAATTATTTTGGAATTGAATATCAGTATCAACTAGCATGTGCTAAAATAGTTTCGATATTTTCTTTAAAGAAAAACCATAAAAGCCAAATTTTCCTGTCCCCTTAAGTTCTAAGATCTGGACTTTCCTAAGTATTATATCGGCCACTTGAGAAATATCAGGGTTATTCAGGATGCCATGTGCTACTTAGTGATAGCATCCCTAACTACAGAGTCGGGGGAACAGAAGAGAAGCGGGCGATGTAAGAGAAGAATCCTTATAAATATCTATTCTTGCTTCATCTCTCTGCTTATACTCACCCTAAATGCTCCCTGATCTGCCCTGTACTTATTACCCCTAAATGCCATTCACATGGCAAGGAATATTAGATTTTTACCATCACCCGCCTCCATGGAAGACATAAATGGTTCATGTTACTGTGTTAAAAATAGTGATTAAGTAGAACAAATGTTACAGTTATGGAAATTGAGACTCAGAGAGATCAATAATAATAACGTTTGGCATTTATGTGATGCTTTTAGTCTTCCAAGGGCGTTTCTACCACCTAACTCCTGTGACATATGTGATAAGGTTTTAGTAAATGGGGCAGAGATTATCATCTTTATTATGCAGAGGAGACTGAGGTTTCAAGCAAGTCAATGCTCTAACCACACATTAAGTATGTGAGATCAGACAAGGTATCTTACCTCTATGTATGTGTCAGTTTCAAATCTGAAATAGGAACATTAGTTGAACTTATAAGGAATGAAATTGGGTCATTTGTAGAGAGGTGGATGGACCTAGAGTCTGTTGTACAGAGTGAAGTTAAGTCAGAAAGAGAAAAACAGTGTATTAACGCATATATATGGAATCTAGAAAAATGGCACGGATGGACTTATTTCCAGGTCAGGAATAGAGGCTCAGACATAGAAAATAGACATGTGGACACAGCAGGGAAGGGGATAGTGGGACAAATTGCAAGATTGGGATTGACATATATGCACTGCTGCTGCTGCTGCTGCTAAGTCGCTTCAGTCGTGTCTGACTCTGTGCAGCCCCACAGACGGCAGCTCACCAGGCTCCCCCCTCCCTGGGATTCTCCAGGCAAGAACACTGGAGTGGGTTGCCATTTCCTTCTCCAATGCATGAAAGTGAAAGTGAAGTCACTCAGTCGTGTCGAACTCTTAGTGACACCATGGACTACAGCCTACCATGCTCCTCCGTCCATGGGATTTTCCAGGCGAGAGTACTGGAGTGGGTTGCCATTGCCTTCTCCACATATATGCACTATCATGTGTAAAATAGCTAGCTAATGGGAACCTGCTACAAAGCACAGAGAGCTCAGTGTGGTGCTCTGCGGTGACTTAGAAGGGTGGGATTGGGTGGGGAAATGGGAGGGAGGTCTGAGGAGGGAGGGATATATGTACGCATTGAGCTGATTCACTTCACCGTACAGCAGAAACTAATACAACATTTTAAAGCAATTATGCTCCAATTAAAAGAAAAAAAAAGAACTTATAAAGTTGCTGTTTTAAAAACCAGAAGAGACAGTTCATGGGAGCCCAACGCTCATCTTCATGCAAGGGCTCAAAAATATCAGCTTCTCTTATCACTGCTATAATTAAGGTGTTAATACTATCTTGGAATACAAATACAATACAAATCTTGGTATCTCAGTGGCTGTACCCACTTATATAAAGTCCAGTTGGCAGGCGGAGTGGGGTAAACAGATTAGGGAGTAGAAATGCTCTTGACTCCACTCAGGAAGCCCCAAAGTCTTTTGTCTATTTCTAGGTGACCCTAGAAAGATCCCCTGTACTTGGCCTGCATGAGGAAAAGGAGAGACAGAGAAGGGAGGTTTTTACATTCTACGCCTGTATGTTTTTACATCCTACGGCCTTCTTTCCTTCCACCTACATCCCATTAACCAGAATTTAGCCACGTAACCAAACTGACTACAGGGAGCCTAGGAAATGCAGCCCAACTGTGTTTAGGAAGAACAGAGAAGCACTTTGTATGAACACAGGGCTGACTCATTGGAAAAGGCCCTGATGTTGGGAAAGATTGAGGGCAGGAGAAGCGGGCAACAGAGGATGAGATGCTTGGATGGTATCATTGACTCAATGGACATGAGTTTGAGCAAGCTCCGTGAGATACTGAAGGACAGGGAAGCCTAGCATGCTGCAGTCCATGGGGTTGCAAAGAGCCAGACATGACTTAGCAACTGAATAGCAAGAGCCATCCATGCCACGGGAATGACTTTGCCCAGGTCCACCCAGCTGCTAACTGTGAGAGCTAGAACTTTAGAGCAAGTCATAGGACTCCAGGTCCAGAACTCTTCTCTCTACAATCGCCCAAAGTCCTACACGAAAACAGTGACCAAGTGTTCGGATCTGGAACTCCAGGATCTTTGCTCCCACCTGCTGTGCCTGGCAAAATCATGTTGATGAATTGTAAATGGCAGGGCTCTTTCCATCACTATGCTGTGCTTCATTACAAGCTCTGATAGTCAGCACATTTCACTAAGCCATAATAGTAACCCAAGCTTTCTCTTCTTTGATGGCTGAGATCACCAAGAATGGTCTTGCCCTGTATCTATTTCATGTCTCCCTTGTGGGTGACAGAACTGACCATTCGCTTCCCTTAAACGAGAACAATTTAGAGCAACAACTAATTACACAGGGAGTGTTTGTGTGTGTGGGATTTATGGTATGAGGTCACACTGCTTCATCATTTTTCTGCATGCTGCAACTGTGGATAATTGGGCTATTTTTCAAAGCCAATGGAGTGTGGCTTTACTGAGAGGTATTAGCCACATCCAGATTCCTCGTTACTTGCTCTTGGTCCTGCTTTAGGTTCTTTCTTTAACTTTGGATCAGGCCAGGCTCTGCACCTGCTTCGAGGTGAATTTAGAATGATTCAGGGAGAAGCCCTTCTGGATGGTCCAAGCCAGAGGGTGCCAAGGCCCAATCAGAGTGCATCTCACCCATCAGTGTCATGATTGGCCTCAGGCCATCTGACCAAACTTGCCAAGCCTGCCTGACAGACACGGCCATTTCTTTCCAGACATGAAACCTCTAATTCAGGGAATTTCCCCTGAGTTAGCTACCATACCAGTTTTTAAGCTGTGGGCTTTCCTTAACGCTTGGGAACTGAGAACCACCATCTAGCAGGATATGTTCGGGTTTCTTTCTAATCTCAAAACTTGTTAGGGAGAGGGCAGGTATGAATGCAGAGTGTATATTCTCTGAAGGCAGACAAAACACATTTCAAATAGTCATTTTACTTCGTAATCACTCCAACCTATGAACCAAATCCATCTCACCATCTGCTTTAGAAAATATAGTTGTGTTGGAACAGGGCCACACCCATTTATTGACATATTGTCCGTGGCCGCTTGCCCTGCAGGCTACAAGGCACGTGTGGGTGGGGCCTATGTGCCTGCCAAGCCATAGAGCCTCTGGCTTTGTCCTCTTACAAAAAATATTGCAGATCTCAGTTTTCTTTTCTGTTAAGTACAGGTAATTATAACACAAAGCTGTGGTGAGAATTAAATGCAAAGAGTTATAAAAAGCACCTGGGGCAACTCCCAACACAAAATAGTTTCTCCCTAAGGAGGGGGTTCCTTTTCTCCAGCTATTCTGCGTTGTAGTACATTTGGGTGGCTAGAGGGCAGAGGCTCAGGGACACACAAATTCAAAGTGACACACACAGAAGTAACACTCTTCAAGGAGTAACCCTCTCCTCCCCCTACCCATGTGCAACTCTTGGGCTAAAAGAACAAAGGCAACAAAAAGTGAACACTCTCTCTTTTTTACCAAAGTATAGGAAATGGCAACCCACTCCAGTATTCTTGCCTGGGAAATCCCATGAACATGTAGCCCTAGAGGGCTACAGTCCCTGGGGTCACAAAAGAGTCGGAAACAACTCAGCAATTAAACAACTATAGGTGATCCACAACGTTGTGTTAGTTCCTGGTGTACGCTGCTGCTGCTGCTGCTGCTAAGTCGCTTCAGTCGTGTCCGACTCTGTGTGACCCCATAGACAGCAGCCCATCAGGCTCCACCGTCCCTGGGATTCTCCAGGCAAGAATACTGGAGTGGGTTGCCATTTCCTTCTCCAAGGCATTAAAGTGAAAAGTGAGAGTGAAGTTGCTCAGTCGTGTCCGACTCTTAGGGACCCCATGGACTGCAGCCCACCAGGCTCCTCCGTCCATGGGATTTTCCAGGCAAGAGTACTGGAGTTGGGGTGCCATTACCTCCTCCGTTCTGGTGTATAGCAAAATGATTCAGTTATACACATATGTACTGTCTTTTTTCATATTCTTTTCCATTATGGTTTATTATAGGACATTGAAAATATCCTGTTCCCTGTGCTACACAGCAGGACCTTGCTGTTTATCTATTTTATATATTGCAGTTTGTACCTGCTAATCGCCTGCCCCTAATTTATCCCTCCCTCCTCTTTCTCTTTCAGGAACTATAAATTTGTTTTCTATGTCTGTGAGTCTGTTTCTATAACATGAACACTTTTCTAACATTAGCTGTATTCATGAAAAAGGCAGGGAGATCAGGAAGGGGGCCTTCCATTAGCTTAATAATCACCGTTACAGGGCAAATTAGCCCGTTTTAATGTTCTTTTATCTTATCTACCTGAGCTTCCCTGGTAGCTCAGATGGTAAAGAATTTGCCTGCAGTACAGGAGACCTGGGTTCAGTCCTTGGGTCAGGAAGACCCCCTGGAGAAGGGAATGGCTACTCACTCCAGTATTCTTGCCTGGAGAATTCCATGGACAGAGGAGCCTAGAGGGCTACAGTCCACAGGATATCAAAGAGTCAGACACGACTGTGCGACTAAAACTTAACACTACCTTATCTAACTAAGAAAGAAGTACATAGCAATTTTGCACTAAAACCTCCTCCTCCAACAACCCGTTTTACTCTGGAATTTATTATATGCATCCTCTTATGCATTTATTTATTATGCATATGCATTTATTATATGCATCCTCTTGGAATTTAGTATATGCATACTTCCTCCAAGAGCCAAATATATTCTGTAATTCAGAGGAAGGAAAGTATTCTCAGTGTTCTAAGACCCATCATTAGTAATTGATGCATGTGGCTCTAGATTAGGCCATTTATCAATAAAATTGCACCTTCTCAACAACCCTTTAAGACATCTATTAGCATTCTGAATCTACAGATGAAGAAACTGGGAAATGGAATAACCTTCTAAGTTTGCGCAACCAGTAACAGGCATAGTTATAATTCAAAGCCACTCTAAGTCTCTTCTGAGTCTGCCTAATCTTTAACAAAATTGGCAGGGTCAGGAACTGCAAAAGGACTGGATTTTAACTGAACCGAAACAATATTGTCAAAAGCCTGGACAGCTGGCGAGAGGGCAGAAGAAACAACTTCTACAAATATACTCTGAATAACAAGCGTCGATATATTTTAAATCCTTTCTATGGGTACTTTATATCCTTTCAAATAAAAGTGTGGTGAGAAAGCTTTGGATCAGAAAAACTAAGTCCTGGGCTCTAGTAGTGATTGAACCATCCCCCTGCTCTCAGCTTTTCTATTTGTAAATGGAAAACTCAGATGGTCTTCCAGGTCACTCTATCTGAGTATTTAGATACATTCCAGGGAGCAAGTCTCAGGTACCAGGGAATGATGCCTAAATGTGCAGCATCCTCCTGTGAGCCTGGTCCACGGCTCCTGCCACTGGGAAAGACATGCACACACATGCACACACACGCACACACACACACACACACGTACCTATTTTCTGCTTGATTTAAAACATATACAAATTAAAAGAAGTCAGAGACAGAAAAATAAACTCCATAAACATGCAGAGCTGGGTGGATAAAGGAAGAAAATAGAAACAAAATATTTACATAAGCTTTTCTGACACTGATTGGGAATAAAATATACATGAAAAGACAACAAAAATGAAAGCATACCAATTGACAAAAGCAAAGAAAAGCTTAATCAAAAATATGTGCTTGTGTGTACACACACACACACACACACACACACACACACACACCCCAAAGACATAGTCCCTCTATGAGCAAACAGCAAAAAAGCGAAATTTTTAGGTTTTCTCAGTCTAGGCACCTACTTGAAGAAGAAAAAAGACCAAAGTGGGCCTGGCTAACACTTATCAAGGAACTACCCTGGGCTAGACCCTGGACACAGCTGACTGACACAGTAGCATTTTCAGGGCAGCCTAGCCCAACTAATTTTTCTCACTTAGAGACGCAAACATTGCTCATAGGGGTGCGTGTTTTGCCCAAGACTACACTGCAAGTTTCACTATTCTTGCCTGGAAAATTCCATGTACAGAGGAGGCTGGCAGGCTACAGTTCAGGGGGTCGCAAAGTGTAGGACCCAACTGAGCACTGTGCTGCACTTGACAGCTAACCAGCAGTTGCTCGTTCACATCTGACTCTTTGTGACCCCCTGGACTGGAGCCCACCAGGCTCCTCTGTTCATGGAATTTTCCAGGCAAGAATACGGGAGTGGCTTGCCATTTCCTCTTCCAGGGGATCTTCCCACCCCAGGGACTGAACCCACGTCTCTCGCATCTCCAGCAAGGGCAGGCAGATTTCTTACCACTAGCGCCACCTAAGAAGTTCAGTTAGTTGTTAAACTGACTATCAAATTCAGACCCAAAGATCATGTTCTTTCCTCTCATACTACCTTACAACTCCAAGAAAATTCTCATCATCATATTAACCTCTCTTAATTTGTAAAACGTAAGACTAGGAGGGCAGATATTAGTTTCTGTGCTTTATTTTTAAAAAGAGAAACTAATGCTTAGAAATGTTAAGCACCTTGCCTAAATTCATACACCAAGTAAAAAGAATGATACGAATCCATATGTTCTGACTAGTAAATAGTTCCTCAGCTACCATTTTATGATGAGACTATTGACTAATTGGTAGGCTTTTACTATTGAGAGGCACATGTCACATGTCCAGAGAACAGATCTTAAGAGTTACGTAAATCTGTGTTGAAATCTGAGCATCAGTACTTTTTGCCTATTTAGGAAAAATAGGCAAAAATTAATGTGTTCCTCTGTAATGGAGGGTTAATGATATCTACCGCAAAGGGTTTTGTGTAAGAATGAAGTAACAGTGTGACTGGAGGAGCAGTGCTTGATTGACAGCTAGCGGTAGGCTCAGGTAGGGCTCTTCAGAAGCAGACCATGAAAGGAGGATGTGCGCTCCCAGGAGAAAATGAAAAGGGAGTGGGAGATGCAGGACAGGGACGTGAAAAGAGCCAAGCAAAGGCTTTTCTTTCAGGAAAAACTCCCACTACAAACTGGTCCAACAGGAAAAGACAAGAGAACAGATTATATATCAGATTTGCCGTACTTCCCACCTTTTAGACTCCTGTCCCACTCAGTCACTAAGCAAAACTTGTGGCCGGAGAGGGGAGGGAAGATAAGATACCAAATCCCAGGACCTTCTGGCTCTACTAGTCTGCAGGTAAACTAGCTGGCATAAGGGCAGAGCTACAGGACAAGACGGGGCAGGAGCAGAACTGGAAGGAGAGAATATTATAAACAAGTAAAAGGAGATTCTAGGGCCTGGGTTAGATGAAGCAGTGTCTGCTACATTGGCATTATTATCATTATTACCTTTTATTAGGACGGAACTGCATCTTTCTTTTATGTGCCTCATTTCGATGAATACTGGGGAAAACCCATATATTCTCCTTGAGTTCAAGGTAGAAATCAAGCCAAGACCGGGAAAAGGATATTAGTTCACAGGAAGATATATCCATTCCAAATGATGGTTGAAAATGGAAGCCCTAAGCTGAAAGCTTTATTAGGCAACCTGCGGCATCCATCGTAGGCACTGTTCCCAGCCAAGGGACTAGAGTCCAGCCTCTGTGATTTATTGGAGATGAGATGCAATGAAACAACACAGAAAATGGAGACTGGGAGAGACAGCTCTTTTATCACAGTAATAAATGTATATTCCCAGAGCCACTGAAACCTTTTTAAATTCTCCACCCCTTATTTAATACAATTAAAGCCTGAATTAATTGTACAAGGGGTAAACAAAGAGATATACTGCTGTCCAGAGACTCAAAAGGAGATCTAGATTACCTTTCTACATTAATGCTACCTAACAAATAAACCTCTGTGCTGGACATAGGTTAGTACTAGGCATAAATTGAAAAGAAATTAATCTGCCCCCCAATTTTATGGTCCCAGCTAGTTTCCTGTAATAATTCTTTTAAAAAAATGTGTGCTTTTTATGCTTCACATTTTTCTCTGTACAGGACACGTTATCTCCTAATTTCATGAGAATAGGTCATTGGGTAAAAAGTAAGGAGATGGACACCTGCAGATTTTTCCTAAGTAATGACTCAGAAGTCCTACTCTGTCATGAAGAAAACAAATCTGACCCTAGCTTAAAGAAGTAAAACTCCATGATTTTGAGTTTTGTGTTATATTCATGGCAGTGGATTCTTTTGGGTGTGGAGAGCCTTGATTAATTACAATTTGTTCTTCAGGGTGGAGGAAGATTTTTTCAAAGTGGCTCAGTGGTAAAGAATCTGCCTGCTCATGCAAGAGATGCTAATTCAATCCCTGGGTCAGGAAGAGTCCCTGAAGAAGGAAATGGCAACCCACAATGTATTCTTGTTCTGGAAATCCCATGGACAGAGGAGACGGGTGGGCTATTGTCCATGGCGTCACAAAAGAGCCAGACATGACTTAGTGATTAACACTTTCTTTCACTTACCTCGTTGTATGGTTTTGGGTCAGCCTTGAAGGCTTGGAAAAGTCTAAAAAAAAAAAAAAAAAATCAGCTGATATACCAGACCACCATAGTGGTGGAATAATGGAATGATCTGAAAAGTAAACTAGCTAGAAAAAATTCATGTTAGTTGTATGACATCATTGGGAAGGTAGTTCTAGGGAAAATCGTGTGAAAAATTACTTGGTTGGAGTGTATCTTAGTTTTCTCTTGATATATAAAAAAATTACCACAGATATAGAATAACACACACATTGATTCTTGCAAAGTTTTGTGGGTCATGAGTCTGGTCACGGCTTAGCAGAGTTCTCTGCTCAGTGTCCCAACGCTGTAATCAAGGTTTGGTTTGGGCTATGTTCTCATCTGAAGGCTTGACTAAGGAAGTATCTATCTTTACACTCATCCAGGTTGCGGCCAGAACCCACTTCCTGTGGCAGGAGGATTCAGGACCTGGCTTCCTGTTGGCTATGGGCTGGAAGCTGCCATCAGGCTATGGAGGCCGCCTGCAGTTCCTTGAGCTACCCACAATGCTTTGTCACATGGAGCAATGCTGCTCCAACCTGGTCATGTGCTTCATCAAGCCTCTGTGCAGTGCATGGTGATGGAATCTTATTCAGTTTAACACAGTCACTGGAGTGATTTTAACGGAGACCATCCATTACCTTAGTCATATTCTATGGATAGAAACAAATCACAAATCCCACTTCTACACCAGTGGATGGGATTATACAAAGATGTGTGTATATAGAGTCTGCCTCCATCTTTTGTATGTTTGACTGATGACAGCTTTTGAATCTCACCTCTTCCTCTTTCCTTTCTGCCTCATATCTGAGCAAGCTGATAAGAAAGCCTGCATACTCCCTCACTTGACACTGGCAGGAAGTTCAAATCATACAAGCCTCTGGCCATGTGCAGGAACCCTCACTCCCTGCTTCACCCCTTAAACACCGTAAAAACCTCAAGCCATTTCAGACCTTCTTGGGAGCCACCTTGGCCTCCCTTGAAAGCCTCATTCAGATCAGATCAGATCAGTCACTCAGTCATGTCTGACTCTTTGTGACTCCATGAATCGCAGCACGCCAGGCCTCCCTGTCCATCACCAACTCCCGGAGTTCACTCAGACTCACATCCATCGAGTCAGTGATGCCATCCAGACATCTCATCCTCTGTAGTCCCCTTCTCCTCCTGCCCCCAATCCCTCCCAGCATCAGAGTCTTTTCCAATGAGTCAACTCTTCACACGAGGTGGCCAAAGTACTGGAGTTTCAGCTTTAGCATCATTCCTTCCAAAGAAATCCCAGGGCTGATCTCCTTCAGAACGGACTGGTTGGATCTCCTTGCAGTCCAAGGGACTCTCAAGAGTCTTCTCCAACACCACGGTTCAAAAGCATCAATTCTTCGGCGCTCAGCCTTCTTCACAGTCCAACTCTCACATCCATACATGACCACTGGAAAAACCATAGCCTTGACTAGACGGACCTTTGTTGGCAAAGTAATGTCTCTGGTTTTGAATATGCTGTCTAGGTTGGTCATAACTTTCCTTCCAAGGAGTAAGCGTCTTTTAATTTCATTATGTGCATAATAAATATTTTCATACTCTCTTGGGCTGTGTGTGGTGTCATCAGTCTTGACGTCTGAATCAGATTTCAGGCAGACGTCCATTTCCACTCTATGTGGGGCTGTAACTGTGTAGTTATCTCTGGGAGGGGTCATGGGGGACAATCTAAAGGCAGAACACCAAAGCATGATTATTGCCAATGTGAACAAGAATCTGAAGTTTTCTAAATTATGACTCTAACTGTGTCTGGCAAATTTTTAAAGAGCTTAGTAGTTTAAAGTGAAAAGGTTTTAAAAGGAACTCTTTAACTGCTGGAAGAATGAATCTACATATTTTGTTCATTGATTCATGATTTCATCCACCCTTTCATCCTAAAAGGAGTTAGTGAACGTCTGTTGTACACCAGCCATGTGTCTGATGCCAGGGATACAGTAAAACACAACATGCAGTATCCCTACTTTCATATATTTCCCACTAATAGAAGCTATAGAGGAGTGAACCAACAATTGCATCACTTAAATGTTGTGACCTGAAGTGACAACTGGAAGATGAGTAAGAAATGGTCAAGTAAAATGTATAACCATAAATACGGGGGAGAGTGTTATGGAAGAGCAGCTCGGGGCATGGGGGAATGGTTCCAAAAGATAAAAAACATGTGAAGATGTCCAGTAGCAAACAAAGAACTGGAATATTCAGGGGACTAAAAGTATTTCAATAATTTAATGTAATGACAGAATGTGACTGTTATTTTAATCCCTAAAGAGCTGCTCTAAAATAACACAGAAAGCAGAGAACATCAAATGTTAGGAATAGAGTCTAAACTTTATATTCAGAAAGGTTTGAGTTTTTCCTCAGTTTTCTGGTACACAAAAGGAAGATCTAAAGATCTTGCATTAAAAACTTTCTAGAAATTTTTCACTATTAATTGGGGATTCTAACACAGGCCTATTGGATCTCCTGTGTAACTATTAAGATGGGTTCAATTCTCCAGTTTTCTCTGGAATAATCACAATGGAACATGGAACACCTACATGCATGATCATCATGGTGAGTGCTCCGTACATTCAGATTCATAGTTTAGCTTCACCTCTTAAGAGCTATGTAGTCTGGGGTTTCTTTGATTCCCAGTTGCTTCATTTATGAGTAAGTAACAATAATATTTGCAAAGATGTCACTTAGGAGAATATCGGATTTCTTTGATTACATGAATTCTTTTTGTGTTCCGTATTCCAGGGCTGTCATTACAACCCACTCCAAAGTTGGAAAGGATGCAAAATCTCCCCAGAGAGAAAAACCAAACATGGCTTCACAATGAAGTCTCCTTCAATTTGAGTGGCGCAGAACTGCCACTGTTGATTCGTTTTGTGCCAGAAACTTAGTGAATTGTGTTTATAGTTATGTTGGCATTTGGAATCTCAAGAGGTGTGACTGAGACACGAAAAAAGACAAGGGAAAACAGAAAAAAAAAAAAAAGGCCTTTTAAAGCCAGAGCAGGTGCTAAAGTTTGTTTCTTCACTTTGGATTGACATCTAAAGAACTTTTTGAGGTATCTTTCTATATGATCTCACTAAGGAGAAGGATGCTAGTTAAGAAAGAGAAGGAGAAGGAGAGAAAGAGACAGCGAGAGAGAAAATTTACAGGAAGTATATTCAAATATAACTTCAATTACTATTTACTGAATCTCAATGTGTAGGGGCTTACTTTCTTAAAATGCTACTTAATTTCTTAATTTTCTGAAATAGATCTATGCAGAGTAAAATTTGTCCAAGCACAAAATCAGAGGCAGGAAATTCGGAGTCTTAACATAGTTTCTATGAGAACCTAACTCTGCAGATCATACATGTCCTCTGAGATTGGCTGAGAACAGGAGAGGATAATAGATCAAGGTTAGTGCAATGGGGCAAACCCAAGGGCCATTCTCTTCCTTCATGAACGATTTGCAACAGCAGCAAAACACTTCTGTCCTCAAACTCAATTAAATGAGCATGCCTGCACACCAACATAATCTTTAAGTATCTTGAATTTATTCAAAAGAGAAGCCTAGCTAACAAAGCAACCTATTTAGCCCTTCTAGGTGTTCTTTCCCCTGGAGAAGGGAATGGCTATCCAATCCAGTATTCTTGCCTGGACAATTCCATGGACCGAGGAACCTGGGGGGCTACCGTCCATGGGGTCACAAAGAGTTGGACACAAGTGTTCTTTATTTCTTGATCAGCTTGAGGAAGAAAGACCTTGTGGATGAGGAAAGAAAAGCCTTCAAGTTTAAAAAGGCTGCAGTTATGAACTCTGTGAGCTTCCCAGGTGGTGCGAATGGTAAAAAAAAAACCAACAGCCAACACAGGAGATATAAGAGACACCAATTTCATCCCTGGGGGCAGAAGATCCCCTGGAGAAGGGCACAGCAACCCACTCCAGTATTTTTGCCTGGAGAATCCCATGGACAGAAGAGCCAGGCAGGCTACAGTCTATGGGGTCACAAAGAGCTGGACATGACTGAAGCAACTCAGTACAACACATGAACACTGAGCTTCCATTGCACTGCATAAGCTTCCAGTTTAGAGGGTTAAAAAGAACCATCACGCCCTTTGTTATTTTGTTACCCTTACTCCAGATGGCACTTCTAGTTGTTCAATACGGTAATCATACATCCCATAAACAGTTTCAAAATTACCCTCTTGCACACCAGTGATGAATCTATCCCAAAGATTGACAATAACAGTCCCCAGAACTGAGCCCATTCTATCTTTTTATGAAAGAGCAAAGCAGTGATTCTGAAAGATGACCCAACAGGCCCCAGAAATTGGTTCAAGTGCTTTCATAAAATCAGGACTGTCAACAGGGCTCATTTATAATAATGGAGTTGTAAAATCAACCTAATTGTCTAAAAGCAGGGGATCAATTAAGTAAAATATGCTATAACCTTAAAATGAAGTTCCACACAGTCGTTACAATAAAGACATATTTGATAGCAAGGGGAACTTAAACACTCCTACAGTGTTAAATTACAGAAGACAATGTGCAACCCTGTGATTCTATTCTTGCGGTAAATTAATGTCTATGACTCAGTAAAGAATCTGCCCGCAATGCCGGAGACCCATGTTCCATCTCTGGGCAGGAAGATCCCCTGGAGAAGGGTGTGGCAACCCACTCCAGGATTCTTGCCTGGAGAATCCCATGGACAGAGGAGCTTGGCAGGCTATAGTCCATGCAGCCACGGAGTCGGACACAACTGAGTAACTAATACTTTCACATGCCTAGAATGTTCTCTTTTTCTCTCCCCATCTCTCTCTAATTTATCTCTCTCCCCACCCCTGCCTGCCCTGTGTGTGTGTGTGTATGTGCATGTGCAAGTGTGTGTGTATAGAATGTGTACTCAGTCTTACAAAAATCAGCCAGAACTCACTTTCTCAACCCTTCCCTGGACACTCCATCTTAAATCCCACGCTTTTCTCAAACACTTGTTTATATTTCCTTTTTAGCATTTATAACTTGTAGCATACTAAATGTATCTGTCAAAGGCTTAGAGAGAAACAGATGGCACCCAGAGTATAGTCATTGAAAAGAATTTAATGCAGGGACTGTTTACAAAGGTGTGGGCAGAGTTAAGTAAAACAGTGCAAAGCATTCCAGGATGAGCAATAATGGAAGAGCCAATGGGAGTTAAGGAGTTAGAGGCAAGCGCAGTTATCAGAACCTGGAAACTAAGTGGTAACTGCAGACAAGGGCTGCCAGACAAGTGCTTTGGCTTCAGCAAAGGAGCAAAGCCTCTGTACACCCATGGCCCATGAGCATTAAATAGCCTGGCCTCTCTCGCCTTCCACCTCCTGATCTCTAGCCAGTGCCTCACACTTTCTGAAGCCAACCAGAAGGCAGAGGACAAAGGAGCTGGTTGATGTGGCTCTTAAATAAAATTCATTCTCCCACCACAGTGTAGAAATATCCAAGCAAAGTATCCAACAACTGCCAAGTATACTTATTTATTTGCATATTACTCACCCCCACTAAATCCAGTTTCTAAGAGGGAAGGGATCTTTTTCTGTTTTGGTCAGTAGATTTATTCCCAGCGCCTGGAAGACTGCTTATATCTGGTAGATGACTTAGTTAATAGTTGATGAATGACTGAATGTTGAGTGATACATGGGCTTCCCTGGTGACTCAGATGGTAAAGAATCTGCCTACAATGCAGGAGACCTGGGTTTAATTCCTGGGTCAGGAAAATCCCCTGGAGAAGAGAATGGATGCCCACTCTAGTATTCTTGCCTGGAGAATTGCACAGAGGAGCCTTGAGGGCTACAGTCCATGGGGTTGCAAAAGAGTTGGACACAACTGAGTGTCTAACACACACTGAGGGATACATATACAGTGTTTGTATCTGGGTCATGAGTGAGTTTAATTTGTTCATGTGCCTTTTTATATTTTCCAAGTTTCTTCAGTAAACATATTTGTTTTACATTCAGGCTAGATAGGTAGATAAATAGACAGATAGACAGACAGTTTGGAGTCTGGCAAGAAAGCAGGGAGGAGGAAGAGGAGGAAGGCAATCTGCATTCTGGAATTCATCAAATAATACTCAGGTGTTCCCCAGCTCTGGACCATGAAGACTCAATTATGTCTAGGAAGCACTGATCAATATCACCTTTCCAGACTTTACAAATACTCCAGACCAATTGCCTATATATTATTTACGCTGTGAAGATAATATTTAGGCAATACATAATTAAACAATAGCCAACTCTGGAGACACAGGCAGATCACTGATCATGGAAGAATCCAGCTTAATTTTGACAAAAGGAAGGAAAGGCGTCCTTCAGGGTTTGACAACTACTTTTTAATAAAACCAGACAAGCAGCTTGGCAGTTCTTTTTTCCTGGCAGGGCCCCCAGTCTTTAGCAGTGCATGTCCCAAATGAATATCATTAGTTACACTTTTATCTAGTTATCTGTAATTTATAGTTACCTGTATTGCAAGCCCAATTCAATCACCAGTCCCCAAACACAAGGCCAGAAATGGATTCTAGCAATGTGTTTCCCAAGGCAGAAGTTATTCTGTCAGCATCAGAAATGATGATTGGATGATATGAAATTGCATTTTATTAGTTGACTCAAAACATATATAGTAAAATCCTGTTAAAGACGCCTCACTGTACCCAAGTTTTACTTGCCCTGGATACTAGGTGCTCCATCATACAGCTGTCATCAAAGGCCTATCGCAGAGTTGGTATCTTATACAGTCATAGCAGCCTTATAATAGGGCCTGCCAGGATTTTGAATGCAATGTAATAGATATTGATTTGCACACCCAGGTGTGAATGTTGTGCTTTTTCTTTTACCACCTTTCAGCTTGGAAATAAATGAGCTTCAATTTCTGTTCACCCTAACCCTTTCTTCACTCCAGATGTTGCTTCTTGCTTTTTGGAATGATAATTGCACATCTAAAAGCTGAACACTCCTTGAATACAGAAAAAAAAAATTTGCACAAAAGTGTTTTGTCAATCAATATGAAGAAAAAGTCTTAATGTAGTTCATAAGTTAACTTGCTTCAGCTATATTATATATTTGCTTATTCATTTATTGGTGTATTTATTGACTTTTTCTCATATTTATCATGCAGTTTTCTGAACAGTATCTTTTACTCCAAGAACAATTCCTATTCAGGTCAATGGTGATAAGAATGTAAAACAAGGCAATCTGCTAGGAGCAAGGGAGAAGATATGATGGCTATTGCTACCTGCTGTTTCCGGACACAGCATTCATCCACTGAGAGTCTCTGGCTAAAGACCATTAACACACGTTCCAAGGTTCCACGGAGCCCTGGCCAGGATTTCACGGGCTCACCAGGAGCGCCAGCACAGGAAGCAGCACGGTACCTTTGATTGGAGTGAGGAATTGATTAATAAGTAGTTGACCAGATTTATACAGTGTGACGATGACTAATTTGACACACCAGTTCATCAGGGTAGTATCATCATGCTAGATTAGCAATGGCAGCTTCAAGAAAGGGGAAAGGTCAGGGCTAAGAAGAAAATACAGTGGCCAAGGTAAGAGCATAAAGGCCTTTGCTAGGAATTGAAATGGAAAAGGAAAGCGAGTTCCTTGGTAAATCCTTTACTCTGTGGTTCAGCATCATTTAACAAACTAATTTGTATGTTCTTCTAATTCCCTTTTATGCAGTGAGCAAAAGTCACTAAAAGGCCAAAGCAAATAGAGAATCAAACAACACTGAGAAAATATAGATAGATGTGTGTACGTAATAAATTAAAGATCCATAAAGATATACATAGAGAGAGAGACCCTGATGCTGGGAAAGATTGAGGGCAAGACGAGAAGGGGGTGAAGAAGCCTGGTGTGCTGTTGTTCAGTCGCTTGGTCATGTCAGATTCTTTGCAACCCCATGGTCTGTGGCACTCAAGGCTTCCCTGTCCTTCACTATCTCCTGGAGTTTGCTCAGACTCGCGTCCATTGAGACGATGATGCCATTCCAACCATCTCATCTTGTCACCCGCTTCTCCTCTTGCCCTTAATCTTTCCTAGCATCAGGGTCTCTCTCTCTATGTGTATCTTTATGGGTCTTTAATTTATTATGCACACACATCGATTATCTATCTTCTCAGTGTTGTTTGATTCTCTATTTGTTTTGGTCTTTTAGTGACTTTTGCTCACTGCATAAAAGGGAATTAGAAGAACATACACATTAGTTTTTAATGATGCTGAACCACGGAGTATAAGAAAGAAAGCCTATATCAAATGAATGAAGGATTTGGCCATGGTTTTGATAATATATATCATTTGACTAACATTCCTAAGTATCTACTAGGTAGTACAAATCCTGTTAAGCCTTGGAAAAATTTGAAGTCCTGTGCCTCACAGAAGCTCAGTGCTGGTGGAACTTAGCCACTTCAACAAGGCCTGAGACACAAAGAGATGGCAGAATGTACAAGGTAAATTAGACACATTAAGGGAACTAAAGTAATTCTAATAGCTGGAATAAAGGGTGCTTTTGAGCCAGTGAGGTGGTTTGGAGAAATCACTTTCACTTTGCTTCATGCAACACAGTATGGAGAGTATGGCCAGACTTAGAACTGAGTCCAAACCCTCAATACATCACCTAATAGCTCATAACTCTGGGCAAATTACGTAACCCCCTTGAGCCTTAATTTCCTTATGTGGAGAAAGCAGATAATGATAGCAGTCTTCCCATAGAGCACTGACACATACTAGATTCCAAAAAATCAGTAAATTTGACAGCATTGTTAAATAATAGTATTACTATTAAAACCCACTGATCCATAGTTCTTGGGGCATCCCTTAAAGCAAAATGGTTTCCCTTTAGTCTGCTGTCTCCATTCATTTCTGGAGAGAAACTGCCCACATCTTAAGGAGGATAAAATTCACTACAGACTATCACAGAAACAGTGGATGGCAAAGAGTGCCACAATTGAGTCCAATCATATATTTTTCTACCATGCCTGTGGGTAACAGCTATTGGAGGTAACAGCCTGGGAAGCAGCTCTTGTGATGTGCAAATGCCGAGGGTCCACTGGGTTTCATCTCTTCACCCCACTGCTAGAACCTGCACTTCAGAACCTCAGCTCAAGCGCTTCAGCTAGGTTCACATGTGTTCCATCATCATGACACGGTGGTTCTAAGAGCCCCAAAATCCAAAAGAAAAAAGCAAAGAAAAAAAAATGACTCCTCTTTTTTGTTTTAGCCACCGATACTGAAAATATTAATTTTCCCCCAACTGCTACAGTGAGAATTGATGATTGAAAGCCAATAAGGCTTCTATTGACTTAGAGTACAAAGGGATTTGATTTATCACAGAATATGACAGAAAAAGTATTATACAGGTGTGTCCTTTGTCATAAATAATGCAGATTTATTCTGCAAATTTCGTAACTGCCGTGATACCGAAAACACCTTGACTCAAGTGTATATGCCAAGACTCCATCCTGGCAATCAATTGTTTACACGGTGGACATTCTTCTAACATCTGTTTTAAGATTTTGAAGTTTAAAACCACTATTTTTCATTGACTACACTGACACATTCACCAAGCTCTCCTTAGCTAATCTTGGACCTTGGCTTGTTTAATACACAAAGCACAGGCACATCTTTAGAGTTTCTGGGGACACTGCAAACGGTATGACGCTCCACTTCCCGCCCTCCTGGTGAAGCTGCAGCGCGGTACAAGGAGCCCAGGCTGGTGCTCCATGATGACCTGGGGGGACGGGACTGCGGGAGCGTGTATACGTATAATTATGACTGATTTGTGTTGTAGTATGGCAGAAACCAACACTGCTAAGTCGCTTCAGTCGTGTCCGACTCTGTGCGACCCCATAGACGGCAGCCCACCAGGCTCCCCCATCCCTGGGATTCTCCAGGACAGAACACTGGAGTGGGCTGCCATTTCCTTCTCCAGAAACCAACACAGCATTGTAAAATAATTATTTTTAATTTAAATAAAAAAGAATGATGGAAAAAGGAAGCAGCATGGAGCTCTGCTGTGAGAAGACTGACTCTCAGAACTTAGGACAGAATTTACTTTGTAATTTTTTAATGTATGTATGTGAATCCTGTCAAGTCAGCCTATTGCTTACTCCAAAAGAAAGAAAAATCTTGGGTTCTTCTGTGCATGGGAACAGAAAATGATATCTGGCTGGTTCAATATTAGAAAATAATTGAAACGATTGCTTTTTTTTATCACTGGGCTCCGAGGTCGAGAGTCAAAGAAATCCTGCAGAAAAAAATTCTCTGCACTTTCTGTAAGGTATTTAACAGGGACTGTTTTATTATTTTTTGTGAATGAAATAGAAAAAAGGGGGGGGCACTCTTAATGAACCTGGCCATTTTTGGAAGAAAAGAATAAATAAAGGCAGACCTTCAAATAATAAAAGGGTTCCCAGGTGGAATAACAACATTCTAATATGATTCAGGGGAGCTTAGAGAACTCTAAGATGCTATTGAATGTCTTCCCATTGATGAGTCCAGGGTAATTTCAGAACAATTTTCTGAAGTCCTAAAATAGGTAAGTCATCGAGATATAGGTAGAACCTGAGAAGCTGTTGTAACTACAAGGTCAATCCCCATCCCATGCCTTTTCTCATGGTCAAAAAAAGGTCCACATTGTGATCCTCTGATGTTTCAACTTGGCTAGCCATCACTCCTGCCAATCCTGTAATTTAAATACTAATGTGGATGTCTTGAAGATATATGGTATATGCAAATAAATCCATAATTGATCGACTTTAAGTAAGGGAGATTATCCTAGCTATTTAGGATGGGTTTCATTTAATCAATTAAAAGGGCTTAAGATAGGGTCGAGGCTTCACTGATGAAGAAATTCCACCTGGATTGCAGCTTCAGCATGTGTTAAGAGTTCCAGCCTGCCTTTCCTGGTTGTCTGTCCTATGATTTAGAACTTTCCTAGCCAGCTCCCATCGGAGAAGGCAATGGCACCCCACTCCAGTACTCTTGCCTGGAAAATCCCACAGACGGAGGAGCCTGGTAGGCTGCAGTCCATGGGGTCGCTAAGAGTCGGACACGACTGAGCGACTTCCCTTTCACTTTTCACTTCATGCATTGGAGAAGGAAATGGCAACCCACTCCAGTGTTCTTGCCTGGAGAATCCCAGGGACAGGGGAGCCTGGTGGGCTGCCGTCTATGGGGTCGCACAGAGTCAGACACAACTGAAGCGACTTAGCAGCAGCAGCAGCAGCCAGCTCCCATAATCATATAGGCCCTTTTTTTTTTTTCTCCCCTGCAGTAAACTTCTTAATGTAAGTCTCCTACAGGTTCTCTTTCTCACTTGAACCCTAACTAGTGCACTCAGATCTCAGCGATCTCATGTGGTTCAATCTGATATAAGGTCATTTGGCAAAGGAAATAGATGTGAGAATGATATAAAGTTTACTGAAAAATGAGAAAATGACTTTAAAATGAGTATGAGGAAGCTGTTATGTTGTAATTGAATATTACCTTCTCTGTATATTATGTGGTTAAGATTTTGTACTTCCTGATATTTGGTATCTGAATATAAATACTTGAATATGTGTACTAAATATAAAGCACAGTTAAAACATTACTATTTTATTAATTAGTTATTACTTAGTGAGGTTTTATCTATCTCAGGGGCTTCCCAGATGGTACTGTGGTAAAGAGCCTGCCTGCCAATGCAGGAGATATTAAGAGATGCCCTGGGTTCGATGGCTAGGTCAGGAAGACCCCCTGGAGGAGGGCACAGCAACCCACTCCAGTATTCTTGCCTGGAGAATCCCATGGGCAGAGGAGGCTGGCGGGCTATATAGTCCATGGGGTCACAAAGAGTCGGACATGACTGAAGTGACTTAGCATGCACACAGGCAATTTCTGTCACCTATTTCTAGTCAATTAATTTTTAAAAAATGGGACAAAGGAGACACACATTTTGATAAGAAGGTTAAAAAAAGGTCTTTGAAATGTCAAAATTGCTCAAGAGTGACTGGCAAATTGCTTTGGTGATGGGGATACTTGAAGTGTGGTACTTCCCTTGTCATTGGAGGGGATGTCCTGCTCCATCAGATGTAGGGTTTTGACAAGAGGCCCTCTTGTTGGCCCAGTTTCCCTACTTCTTCAGATCAATGCTTTACGATTAAAGTGTTGCTTACTGCTACTGTAAACCAGAAAATGCTAAATATTTCAGATCCAGTTCTTTGTCACCTTTTACAATATCATAACTGTAGCCATCACCTCATGGAGAAGGCAATGGCACCCACTCCAGCACTCTTGCCTGGAGAATCCCAGGGACGGAGGAGCCTGGTGGGCTGCAGTCCATGGGGTCACTGAGGGTCGGGCACGACTGAGCGACTTCACTTTCACTTTTCACTTTCATGCACTGGAGAAGGAAATGGCAACCCACTCCAGTGTTCTTGCCTGGAGAATCCCAGGGACGGGGGAGCCTGGTGGGCTGCCGCCTATGGGGTTGCACAGAGTCGGACACGACTGAAGCGACTTGGCAGCAGCAGCAGCCATCACCTCAAAACACTTTGAAGTCAAGTACAGCCCTAAGGTTGAAGCCAAGAGGCCAACTCAGGCTATAATGGTGAAAAGTATCCTTGAGTAATAAACAGCTTCAGTGAAAATCATCAGCAATGTGAGTAGCACAGGTAAATTCAAGGCTCTTCAATGGGTGTTTCAGAATCAGACAGATTCCCTTTAAATGAGAATTTACGGTTTTACAAACACAGAGCTTTTGAAAATGGACTCACATGCAGGGGAAATAATGAAGGGAAATACTAAAGGTAAGCTATAAAGGCAGCAATGGCTCTTGCGTGTTTTCTCTAAAATCCATCACAAACGAAGCACCAACACGTTCTCTATTTAATGGGAGGTTGCTCTGTGACACCATAAATCCAGCAATAGTAGTTTAGTTATTTACCAAGTGATTAAATTGTAGTAATTTATTCTGCTTTTGCACCCATATTTTTCCCCTCAGGATCCTAAAAGCTTTTACTGCCTCTCATAAAGCATTTTCACTCTAAATGATCAATATGGATTTAACGATATCCTATTATTTTTTAGATTTATTTTCCTGTTTTTGCATGAAATTTGAACTTCCATACAGCTTATAAAAAGATAAAGTAGCTCACTTCCAAAAATCCTCTCTGAGGTCCTTCTTCCATATCTCTACCTGGCTGCCATTTCTGGGGAAGTTACATTTGACAACCCCCCAAAATGTGGTTTGACTTAGTTGTTCCTCATACATATTTTTAAAGAGAGAAGGGATGAAATGGATGTGCTATGTTAAAGATAAAAACTGCATTAAAAATGTAAAATCTCAGGCCTCTGAGTGAATATTTAAGGCAATATTGGGCTGACTAGCTAGCATACCTGATAAAACAGTGTTCTTGTCACATGTCCCTTATATCTCTAGGCCATGATGGTTATGACGTTGGGGAGGAATATTCAATAAAAGAAGAAGTCACTGCATGAAGTTAACACACATCCAGGGCAATTATTTTCCCTCAAATGTTTGGGGGAAATATTTTATATCAAACCAATAAGAATCATATTATTTTAAATGTGAATGCATTCTGGATTAATATATTATTGCAGTGATATAAAATATTAAAATTGCATACAACTTTATACAATCTGGCACTGTATACTGTAAAACAGAATAATGAATTGTGGTATGAATTTATAAAATAAATTGCAATAATTTCCCAAAATATCAGACTTTGGGATATACTTTCAGATATCATTTAGTATGTCACCTTATATATTGTTCTTCTGATTTTTTCTGTTTTCCTTCCCTCATCCTATTTTAAAATATATGTTCACTCTTCTCTTTATTTATGGGTACTCTGATGAAACAGTTTGAGAAATATTATGCTAGAGGTGTTGATCTTGAGAAAAGGTATTTTCAGCATTGTGATCAGGATAGAGCATGGTCAGGATGAGTCAGACAACTTCTTAGCAGGTAATAGCTAAGAACTATAGTTCCTCATGGAAGATTTTAACAAATGTCCAGGTTGTTTAAGGGAGCCATGAGGATGGGGCTAAGTAAGGAGTCATGCTTCAAAGATCCTTGCATCCAGGCACCTCTAACAGAGATCCAAGGCAGTAATTGCTACCACTGTGCTTCTGCTAGCGTCTAATACAGAAAACCTGGGCATCAGTGGGTAAGCTTTTCATAAGCTGAAAGGCTTCTGTTGGCCTCCAGCCAGTGTACCTTACCATCAATGTCTTTAGACAGAGCTACATCTTTCAGACAATAGGCTGGTCTGAAATAAAGCAAGGGACATGCAGAACTGAAATCAAATGCCTCAACGTCCCCCTTTAGGGATTTCCTCAATGGCTCAGACAGTAAAGAATCTGCCTCCCATGCAGGAGACCCAGGTTTGATTCCTGGGTCAGGAAGATCCCCTGGAGAAAGGAATGGCAATCCACTCCAGTATTTTTGCCTGGAGATTTCCATGGACAGAGGAGCCTGGTGGGCTACAGTCAATAGAATTGCAAAGAGTGGGACATGACTGAGTGACTAACACTTCCACATTTTTTCTTTGCTCCCTTTATAACAGCTCTAAAACTGTTATGACTTAGTGAGAACTCTTGCCAGAGGTTAAAGTGACACTGTCCCATCCCACTCCACCTCCTGTTCAATGAAAAATATTCACGGGAGAAAAAACAGTTTTTTCTTTCCATGAGAATCAGTTCAGCTCAGATCAGTCGCTCAGTCGTGTCCGACTCTTTCGACCCCATGAATCGCAGCACGCCAGGCCTCCCTGTCCATCACCAACTCCTGGAGTTCACTCAAACTCACGTCCATCGAGTCAGTGATGCCATCCAGCCATCTCATCCTCTGTCATCCCCTTCTTCTCCTGCCCCCAATCCCTCCCAGCATCCGAGTCTTTTCCAATGAGTCAACTCTTCGCATGAGGTGGCCAAAGTACTGGAGTTTCAGCCTCAGCATCATTCCTTCCAAAGAACACCCAGGACTGATCTCCTTTAGAATGGACTGGTTGGATCTCCTTGAAGTCCAAGGGACTCTCAAGAGTCTTCTCCAACACTACAGTTCAAAAGCATCAATTCCATGAGAATATCACTCAGTAAAAAATTTTATTAATACTAAGAAATGCCATGCAAGAAAAAGGGGTGTTGACCCAGTATAAATGGAAGGCCACTGAAATCCGAGGGGGTCTGTTTCTCATCACCTCTGAAATGCCTGTTTTCATTATTTCTTTGTGCCTATTCCCCAAATTACTAAAATGGAAAGCAAAAGAGAAAGTCGCTTAGTCATTTCTGACTCTTTGCAACCCCATGGACTATACAGTCCATGGAATTTTCCAGGCCAGAATACTTTCCCTTCTCCAGAGGATCTTCGCAACCCAGGGATTGAACCAGGGTCTCCTGCATTGCAGGTGGATTTTTTACCAACTGAGTCACAAGGGAAGCCGTAGACCCTCAACAAAACCCCACTGAGATAAAATGCTTTCTACTTTTAAAACAATTTAAAAATAACATTTATAGATTTATTTCATACACATGCATATATGTCTTCTTCAAAATAAGTGCAATTGTGTATGAAACAATTAAGGACATTCAGCATGGTCACTAGCTAAAGTTAATCAATAGCTTTATCATACAAGTTACAATTCTGTGAGTTGAAGTATTGTCTTTAAACTATTCAAAAAGAATGATTTATAAAGAATACCAGCTGAGGACAAATCCAAAGCAAGATGTAAAGTTTAAGAACATCTTTGGATAACGATATATTACATGTACTTTGTTTATTCAGTTTTGCTCTATTGAAAGTAAAACATCTTAATTCAAACAGGCATATGACTATGACTGATTAAAAAGACACACTTGTCCTTTGCCTTTGATTTCTATCCTGTACCTAAGAGTGAAGTCTACTAACCAGACTCCAACTCCATACACATGGTGACAACTCATAGTTTATACGACTTCTCTCCCTTTGTGCGAATATGAGCACACCTTAAATTGGAACTTCTCTGTGTATTTTCCACAGACAATTTTAAAACAGTAAATCATAAATTCTGATATTTGTCAGTGTATTTTCTTAGTCCCACTCTAATGCCACAAATTAAGTAAATCAGATTTTAACCTAATTTAACTCCCTTTTTAGCAACTAAAGTATAACTCTTCATGCTAAATTCCACACCAGCAAAGATACTAGAACTTCCCAACATGTTGCAAATAGGCCAATGAATTTCCTATCACTTGTACCAAAGAGCACTGCATCCCCTCATGCCTCATATTCAGAGCTTGGATAATTCACTCTCTCTCTCATACACACAGACACACACACACACACACACGCATACACATACACACATAAACCCACAGAGACCCATACAAACATGAGTACACATACACACAAACACACACACACATTCATAGACACACACACACACACACCTCTTTCATTTTCAACATCACCCTTAAGTAACTGTGTGTTCACAGACAAGATTCTTTTCTTACCCACACTAATAATCTTATTTTATGAGTGAGAAATGACAAAATGCAATTTATATAATTTATTTTTAGATAATTGGGCCCTTATCTAATCCATATTTACTGCACAGATGTCAGGAGTGATCAGATGCAAGAAAAAGGAGCTATATTTTTTTCTGTATTGTAGAATAAAGGATTTGGATTTGGGTCTGAGTTTTCTATTTATGCATCCTTAAAATGCAAATGCAATAATGTTGGCACAAAATGACCTGACTGTGTTTTTCAATAAACAGCAAGACTGTTATCCAACTCATTTCACAAGCTTATCTTAGAGGTAAAAAAAAAAAAACAAGAAGAAGAAGAAGAAGCATTAAAGAAAAACACAACAACAATTATCTTAGAGCTGTATTGCGCCTTTCCTCTGAGACTCTTAAAACATTCTGGAAATTATGGTTCAAATACTGTGCCCAGCATCTAACTATCCTCCACTGGTCCTCTCAGTGAGAAATACAAGTACATCGCAGTGGATAAAGATGACCCTCCAAATAAATACAGTTCATCATTCTATCATGAAGTAACAACCATTGGGGATACATATCCACAATGAAAACCAAAGGTGTGTGAACCCTAAGAGGTCCCTCCCAGGAGTTTCAGGCTTAGAGCCCCCGGGACTGAATCCAGTTCATGGACATTGCTTCACCTGCAAGTGTGAAAGATTAGACAATTTCACGTAAGTCTAGCTTTCTACCCTCCTGAAAAAAAGGAGGCATTTGGAAACACTGAGCCCACATCCCTTATGGCAGTAATTTGGCTGCATCTGAGAGCAACTCTCTCCTCTTTACTGGGTACAGGATATACAGTTCTTTTCCTCCATTTGCTACACTTGCTGTATTTATGTTAGCTGCTCACCTCTGGAAGTAATCAAGCTTGAAACCCTGGTGTTAATCTGTGCAGACATACTACCATCCTTACCTAAAGTAGGTTGTTTTTCTCCAAGTGCTTCATAATCACACCTTAAAATTTAGCTATTGAGATAACCTTTGGGATGACAATTCATATTGTAACCTGGTCTTACTCATTTCCTCAAATATGTGTTAAATGCAGGGCAAAAGGCAGGGACCTGGAGAATATACAGGAACGGATTGGGCATAGACCCCATCCATGGGAAGCCACTGGCTTAATAAGGAAGATAAAACATGAATGGCAATTTCAAGGCAGAAATGTATTTACACAGTAAGAGGGATATTGAAAAGGGCTAGAGGTTACAGAGAAAGGAAAATTCATGTCCACTGGGAATAGATGAGGGAGAGCTCAGTGAAGGAAGTCTCTTGGGTCTCTTTCTCTGTGAGCAGACTCTGAGATGGATGTTTGTATGAAGGTTATTCACTTAGGATGCTCTCAGGATCAACACCTGTTGGGGGGAGTGGAAGGAGCAAGCCTGGGAAGAGCAGATGCTGAACCAACATGCAGTCATAGCAAATGGTTTCAGCAGACCTCATGTGGAGCTTTGGAACTGGGATGGCCCTTGCAAGTAATTCCAAATGCGGACAAGTGGACCAACCCTTAGGAGCCTATATCTGCCAATCTAAATATGTGGTTTATCTATAGGCAACGATGCTGGTTCCCAATAACTCTTCCCTCCTTTCACTTTTTGGACTCATCTATGGCCAAGCCTGCCTTATATATTGCTGACTTCGCTAAAGCCTTTGTGTAGATCACAACAAACTGTGGGAAATTCTTCAAGAGATGGGAATACCAGACCACCTTACCTGCCTCCTGAGAAGCCCGTATGCAAAATCAAGAAGCAACAGTTAGAATTGGACATGGAACAACAGACTGGTTGAAACTTGGGAAAGAAGTACATCAAGGCTGTATATTGTCACCCTGCTTATTTAACTTCTATGCAGAGTACATCATGCGAAATGCCAGGCTGGATGAAGCACAAGCTGGAATCAACATTGCTGGGAGAAATATCAATAACCTCAGATATGCAGATGGCACCCTCTTATGGCAGAAACCAAAGAGAAACTAAAGGGTCTGTTGATGAAAGTGAAAGAGGAGAGTGAAAAAGCTGGCTTAATGCTCAACATTCAAAAAACTAAGATCATGGCATCTGGTTCCATCACTTCATGGCAAATAGAAGGGGAAACAGTGAGAGACTTTTTTTTCTTGGGCTCCAAAATCACTGCAGATGGTGACAACAGCCATGCAATTAAAAGACACTTACTCCTTGGAAGAAAAGCTATGACAAACCTAGACAGTGTATTAAAAAGCAGAGATACTACTTTTCCAACAAAAGACCATCTAGTGAATGCTATGATTTTTCCAGTAGTCATGTATGGATGTAAGAGTTGGACCATAAAGAAGCCTGAGCACCGAAGAACTAATGCTTTCCAACTGTAGTGTTGGAGAAGACTTGTGAGATCTCTTGGACTGCAAGGCGATCAAACCAGTCAATCCTAAAGGAAATTGACCCTGAATATTTGCTGAAAGGACTGATGCTGAAGCTGAAGGTCCAATACTTTGACCACCTGATGCGAAGAACTGACTCACTGGAAAAGACCTTGATGATGGGAAAGATTGAAGGCAGGAGAAGAAGGGAACGACAGAAGACAAGATGGCTGGATGGCATCACCGACTCAATGGATGTGAGTTTGAGCAAACTGTGAGATGGTGAAGGACAGGGAAGCCTGGAGTGCTGCAGTCCATGGGGTTGCAAATAGCTGGACACAAGGGAGCAACTGAATGACAACAACACGCAGTAGGACTTCCATGGTGGCTCAGCCGATAAAGAACCACCTGCAATGAGGGAGCCCGCCTGTAATGCAGGAGACCTTTTCAATCCCTGTGTCAGGAAGATCCCCTGGAGAAGGAAATGGTAACCCACTCTAGTATTTTTGCTTAGGAAATCCCATGGACAGAGCAGCCTGGTGGGCTACAGTCCATGGAGTCGCAAGAGTTGGACACAGCTTAGCAACTAAACCACCACCTGGACAGTAAGCATACAGGGCTGGGCCTACTCTGCCATTTTTTCCTGGTTGAGGCTCTGACTGCATAGATGAGGCACCACTTGCTCTCCTAGGCAATAATATGCGTAAGCAAACCCAGGCTACTCTGTGTTCACAGTCACTCTTCTCTATCTTGGTCTCATCATCTCTGACTCACTCTTGCTATTGCTCTTACTCTTTCCTGGACATGCCTGAATTTGCAGATCCCTAAGTGTAAATTCAAAATGAAAGATAAGCAGTTCCACTTTGGCATGAGGTCTATCATCTTATTTAAGTCAGCGTTTATCAGAAAGTTTCACATTGGAATTAGATTATTTTTTCTACTTTGCTAACTCTTTGATATCCTTGCATGGACATTCTATCAGCCAGAATGCCAGAAGAGAGGAAAGGTGAGTGGCACCCCAACCTAAGGAATGAGGGTGTTTTGGTACCATTGCTAGAATCCCCCTAACTTATGCCAGCTTATTATTGCAAGCATTATTTTATGCTACTGACTTACATCCTTACTGGCCATGACCACCTTGATAACAATAAAAAATAGTCATAGTTATCAATTATTGACTTTTTATAGTAACAGGTACCGGACTGGCCAATTTGCTATCTTCTTTAATTCTAATATCGACTCTTCAAAACAGATATTATTTCCCTTTATTGGCTGAGTAAATAGACGATAATAAAGAGAAAAATCCTGCTCATATAATTAGTAAGTTGAAAGTGTCTTCACTGTGAGTGCATTCAGTCACTCAGTCGTGTTCAACTCTTTGCGACCCCCATGGACTGTACCCTGCCAGGCTCCTCTGTGCTATTCTTTCCAAACAAGAATCCAGGTTCGATGCACGATACTGGATGCTTGGGGCTGGTGCACTGGGACGACCCAGAGGGATGGAATGGGGAGGGAGGAGGGAGGAGGGTTCAGGATGGGGAACACATGTATACCTGTGGCGGATTCATTTTGATATTTGGCAAAACTAATACAGTTATGTAAAGTTTAAACATAAAATAAAATTAAAAAAGAAAAAAAAGAATACTAGAGCAGGTTGTCATTTCCTTTTCCAGGGGATCTTCCCAACCCAGGGATCAAAATTGCATCTCTTGTGTCTCCTGCATTGTCAGGCAGATTTTTTACCACTCTGCTTCCTGGGAAGTAAGTTGAAAACTACAGTTCAAATGTAGTTTACTACATTTAGTAAATGTAGGTACTGTAGATACAGCTCCTTCAGCGGTACCTCTTTCTCCTGTACGCACTACCTTTAAAAACAGTAATCGATTATCAGTCCCTACCAGGTGTGAAGTTCTTTACATGCATTACCTAACTGAATATTTACAACTACCCCATGACATTTATTATTGCCTGCTTTCCCCATGTGGAAAATGAGGCTAAGAAAACTTGCCAAGAATCAATGAGCTAATAAGTGGTCACACCAGGATTCAGTCCTAGGTTCTGAGCCTACAGCCCTTCCACTCTATCTCAAAGTCTGTCTCTTTGGTAAGAGAGTAGAGGACTTGGAGAAGTCAAAAGGAAATGTTCATACATCACTACAATCTATAGGAGAAGTCTTCAGATAGTGTCAACATTAACTACTACATAGGCAGATTAATGTCAGAGGCCTGTGGGTCCCTGTATTTCAGCAATAAAACAGATATAATGATTGGTATTCTCCCTGGTGGCTCAGATGGTAAAGAATCTGCTGGCAATGCAGGAGAACTGGATTTGATCCCTAGTTTTGGAGGATTCCCTGGAGAAGGGAATAGCTACCCGCTCCAATATTCTTGCCTGGAGAATTCCATGGACAGAGGAGCCTGACATGCTGCAGTTCATGGGGTCGCAAAGAGTCAGACACAACTGAGTGACTAACACTTTCAATTTCCTCCATATTGAAGTCCACTTGTAAGCCTTTAGGAACACAAACCCCTGGGTCTGAAGACAAATCTCAGAATTCTCAAGGAAGATAGTCGTCACTTTACAGAACCATTGAGAGACTCACTAGCACCCATGAAAGTCTGGTAGAAGATGACAGATGGGAGAGAGAGAGAGAGTTCAATGAAATGTTTGTAAAACTTACTGAACCTATCACTGGGTTACCAGAGTACTTGGGACCCAAATATAACTTCTTAGAATGACTTCAGATACATACAGGCCTCCACCAGATCCTGAGGAGAGATCTAGGAGAAACAATATTTATATATCGTAGCCCTTCCCAACATTCACTGTGATGAAATCTCAGAAAGATGACTTCCAAACAGCAATTCAAGGAGCTGGTGAGTCAGGATGGATGGAAGGATGCAAGATTGGTCACAATTTCAGGGTTCTGCCACAATGTGTCTAAAAGCTGAAATCTTAATAAAGCTGACTCCTGATACACCATGTGTAAGATGCAAACACAAACAACACACACTGTATGATTCCATTCATAGGGAATGTCCTGAATAAGCGAACCTAGAGACATAATATAGATTAGTGGTTGCTGATGGCTTGGTCAGGGGATAAAGAGCAACTGCTAATTGGCACAATTAATTTTAAGGTGTCAAAATACTCTAAATTAGACTGTATTGATGGTTGCACAACTCTTTAAATACCCCCAAACATCAAACTATACATTTTGAATGGGTGACTTTTATGGTATATAAATTATATCTAGATAAAGTTGTTTACAGGAAAGATGATTTACCACATAATAATAAGATGTTATTAAATTATGCGTGTTGTGCTATGCTTAGTTGCTTTGCCATGCCTGACTCTTTGTGACCCTATGGACTGTAGCCAGGCTCCTCTTTCCATGGGGATTCTCCAGGCAAGAATACTGGAGGGGGTTGCCATGCCCTCCTCCAAGGGACCTTCCTAACCCAGGAATCGAACCCAGGTCTCCCACATTGCAGGTCTCCTGCATTGTGAATTCTTTGTGAATTCATTCTGAATCCTGCAAGGTGAATTCTTTACTCTCTGAGCCACCAGGGAGGCCCATGAATACTGGAGTGGGTAGTCTATCCCTTCTCCAGGTATCTTCCCAACCCAGGAATCGAACCGGGGTCTCCTACATTGCAGGCGGATTCTATACCAGCTGAGCTACTAGGAAAGCCCCATCATTAAATTATACTTCTAAGTAAAAAGAATAATCAAAAGACATTAAAAATATGATAGAAACCAACATAAGATTTTATCGAAAATCATTCATTAAAATTGAAGTCTGAAGTTCAGTGCACACTTTGTCTAATTTGAATTGCTTTTCCTATTTTGAGTCTTTAGTTAAGGTTCCTTGAGAAGAGAATCTGAAATCACAAAAGGAAATCAATACCACAGTTGACCAAGGCCAGGTTCAATACTGCTGCCCACATTGGAGCGCAGTGAAGGAAAACAGTATTCATTAGTCATTTAATAACTACATGGCCTCCCGCTTATCTCAGAAATTTCTCCAAGGAACACAACCATTTCCCACCTATTATTTCCTATTGATTTTTACCACCCATCAAAAGGCAGAGAGGAGTTGTTATTGAGGAAGGTGAGACCAGAGAGGGCAAAAGGAGTGGGGAATACTGCACAGCTCCTCGGATGTGATAGCAGATAGGCATGCAAAGCTTTCAACTCATAGCTCATTTTTCTGTGTATTTGGTTCTCTGATCCTCTGATCCAAGCTGATCCTGTGAGAGTAGGAATTCTATTTGCTCACCTGAAGCCTAGGTTCAAAAGAATTTGAGGGCAGATCACTGGATTGATAATTCCATCATTATCATTATTATCCTGTTGTTATTACACATATTAACATATATACAAATATACTAATATTATCATAATTTCAGCTATTTTTTTATTATGAATGATTATCACAGCTAACATTTACTTTCATCGTCAGCAAGCTCTCCCCTGAGCAGCCAAGGTTTTCAGAGGATCCCTGAGATGTCAATAGCAGACAGGACCTGTTTCTTACAACATGTGAAGAAACTTAACACATTCAGTGTTTAAGTGTTCTGTTCTAAGGGTTTTACATTCAGTAAGTCACTTAATTCTCAGAACAACTCCATGGGGAAGGTATTTTAATGAAAGCCTCTATTTAACAAATGAGAAACTGAGGCATGAAATCTAGAAAGTTATACAAGGTCACACAACTATGAAGTGGTGGAAGGGAACTTGAGAAAGCAGTGTGCTTCTAAACGCTCACTCACGACTGCTCTGCAAACTGGCTTCACAGGAGAGGAAGCTCTTTCAAAGAAGAACATTTTAACCTAGATTTATGTTGTTCACAGAGACCCCTTGTAGCCAAAGCGCAGTAGAGGTAGCAATTCTGATCATTTCCTAAGTGGTTAGGTTTTATCTTGCCAATGACAAATACTAGCACTTTGTCTTTATCTAAGATCATGATTTTATCAATCTTTTAAGATCAAAAAATTGCGGAAATACTACGTATCAGATCCTATTAAGACCTTACAAATACTATGTTCATATATTTATTGATTTGCTGAATGTTTGATATATTAAAACATCTGGTCTTGTTCTAGGCATGAGGCACAGAACATGACAATCCTGGCAAAGCCTGTGCTCTTTTGTGCTTTCTTCTGGTGCAGAGTTTCTCAGCCTAAGCCACTGTGAACATTTTGGGGCAGATAAGTATTTTTGTCGAGAGCTCCCTAATCTATTGTAGAATGTGTAGCAGGAATCTAGTCATGGGAACCAAACATACCTCCAGGTATTGCTAAATGTTCCCTGGGGGGAACAAAACCACCCCCAGCACCACTGTTCTAGTATAAATCAAATTGAAAATAAATGAAGAAGTGAATCAGCAAAAGATAAAAAGGATCACATTGTGAAAAATTGTTCTGCAAAGTATTAAAAGACTTATATTTTAGGAAACAATAGTGTGGCTACTTTACATTGGGTGGTCAAGATGACCTCTTTGAGGAGGCAGCATATAAACTGAGATCTGAATGTCAAGAAGGAAGATTATGGAAAATAGCATTCTGAGTACCGGCTGAACTAGGGCAAAGTCCCCGAGAAAGCAAAAGCTTAACTCGTTCCAGGGTCAAAAGGCCCAGATGGATAGGAAAGAATGAGAAAAGAGAGAGTAGTTTAAGGCCAAATCACAAAAGAAAACACAGCACCAATCCACAAACCATGCAAAGGGCATCCACAGCAGAGCTTCAAGCAGAGTATTCTACTATGTACAGGGTGGACTGTAGAGAGATAAGAGTAAAAGCAAGAAAACTGGAGAGCTGGAATACTGCTGCAGTATTAGAATGGAAAACCAGTGGTGGTTTGGCAAAAGATGGTATAGGTGGGGATGGAGGAAAATAAATTATCTGATTGAGTGAACAAATGACATTTATCAGAACTTGCTGATGGATTGAATGTGATAAGGAAGACAGAGAAATACCACCCTTCCTCCTTCCTTTTACTCTCTGGGACAAGAGAACAAACAGTTGTTGAGAAGAGTGAGAATAGAGTGAAGGGAAGAGATTCAGACCTAAGAGTTTTAGTTTGCCTGTGCTTAATTTTAGTTTGTTGCTGTGCTTAGTCGCTCTGTGGTGTCTGACTATTTGCAACCCCATGGACTGTAGCCTGCCAGGCTCCTTTATCCATGGGGATTCTCCAGGCAAGAATACTAGAGTGGATTGCCATGCCCTCCTCCAGGGGAATCTTCCCAACCCAGGGACTGAACCCAGGTCTCCCTCACTGCAAGCAGATTCTTTACCATCTGCACCAGGGAAGCCTAAGAATACTTGAGCGGATAGTCTATTCCTTCTCCAGGGGAACTTCCCAACCCAGGAATAGATCCAGGGTCTCCTGCATTGCAGGCAGATTATTAACCAACTGAGCCACCAGGGAAGCCCTTAGTTTTAGTTTACATACGTTAAATCTGAGCTGCCTCTTAGACATTCATGTGCAGATACCATATATGCAGTTGAAGCTCCAGGGTCAGGCCAGAATTAGAGACAGAGTTTGGGAATATTATCTTAGTTATTATATAGTTTTTAAGGCGAGGGTCTGGATTAATCTATCCATGGAGACTCACTTGAAAGACAAAATAAAGGGACCCAGGAAAAAAAATAGCAGGACTCACCAAGATTTAGAGATAGACCCTGAAAGACAGAGAAAGTAAAGGAAGAAAGTGAGAAAGAATCAGCCATGAATACTGAGAAAGAGTGACGAGGTGGATGGAAAAAGCACTTTGATTATCAGGAATTACCTGAAATAAACTGCCAAGCTTATGAAAGCTACAAAAGGAGTATTTATACAGATAGCTCATCATTAAAGCACTTCTGCCTTAAGAGAGCTATCAGATACCTAATTTGAGAACAGAAATGAGGGTAAATCCTGGAATATGCTTATTAGCCTGCAATGTCTACATCAATCTGTTTAATAATATGGCTCCTTAACCTTCATATAAGTTAACAGAGCACACGTGTGCAGAAGCATTATCCTAAGTGCTTTTTAATCAACAGTCACTTTTTTAGTCCTCTCAACTAGCTTACAAGAGAGCACTAGTAAATGAAGAATAAACATGGATATAGAGCTCACTGTGAATCCAGCCCGGTTCAAGCACAGTATATTAATTAACTCAAGAGATAGGAACTGTTCATATTACCATTCTCATTTTATAGATGAAGAAACTGAGGCAGGGAAACTTTAAGCAGATTGTCCAAGAACACACAGCTAGTAAGAGGTGGATCCGGAGTTTGAACCCAGCAATCTAACTCCATTCTGTGCAATTTACCAATGAACTACATTGCTCCTGTTTAGCTACAGGCATTTCTCAAGTGCTAGTAACAATTATACTAAGCTAATTTTACAAATGAGGGGACTGAGCCTTGACAGGGTTAGGTTACTTCACCAAGATCACTTGGATAATGAGTGGTAGATCTGTGTTTTGAACTCAAGTCTCTCACTCTTAAATACTATTAAGCAAGAACCATAATCAGCAAGATACAGGGAGAGAAACCAGAATTACAAGAGAAATATGATTCTGTGATCACATCTCTTTAAATTAATGGAAGAAAGAGAAACAAACTTAAGATCAAGTCTTTAGCTAAAAGACACCATGGCCTTGCTCTTGAAAGCAAATCCCAGTTCCTCTTTATTTCTTCTGTGGACACTTGGGGTTGGGTGTTGTTTGCCATTCTTAGCACCTGATAACCCTGCTTCACCTCCAAGGAACCATCTCCTTCTTAGAATGGACCACTCTGCTTTTTAGTGTCTTCCCTTTTTGAACAATTCAAGTTTTATTAAATTTTATTTTTATTGAGATACAGTTGATTTATAATATTATATTTATTTCAGGTGTCCTACATAGTGATTCAAAATGTCTCTACATTATACTCCATGTAAAGTTATTATAAAACAATGGCTCAAGAGGGAGAGGATATATGTGTACATATGGCTGACTCACAGTGTTGTACAGAAGAAACCCGGGCTTTCCAGGTGGCTCAGTGGTAAACCATCTGCCAGGAATGCAGAAGATGTGGGAGACCTGGGTTCAATCCCTGGGTGGGGAAGATCCCTTGGAGGTGAAAATGGCAACCCATTCCAGTAGTTTTGCTTGGAAAACTCCATGGACAGAGGAGCCTGGTGGGCTATAGTCCACAGGGTCGCAAAGAGTCAGACATGACTGGGTGACTGAGCATGCATAGCAGAAACTAACACAACATTGCAAAAAAATTATATTCCAATAAAAAAATTAAGTAATGGCTATATTCCCTGAGCTGTACACTGTATCCCTGTAGCTTATTTGTTTTATATGTCACAGTTTGTACCTCTTAATCCTCTACCCTATCTTGTCCATTTCCTATTCCTTCTCCATGCTAGTAACCACTAGTTTGCTTTCTATATCTGGAAGTCTGTTTTTATTTTGTTATATTCATCATTTGTTTGTTTTATAGATTCAACATTAAGTGATAATATAGAGTATTTGTCTTTCTCTGACATTTCATTAAGCATAATACTTTGCAGGTCCATCCACTGCTGCAAAAGGCAAAATGTCACTCTTTTTTAAAGTAGTAGCATTTCATTCCATATGTACCACACCTTCTTTATCCATTCATCTGCTGATGGACACTTAGGTTGCTTCCTTATCTTGGCTATTGTAAATAATACTGCTATGAACATTGGGGTGTTATATATCTTTTCAAATTGGTGTTTCATTTTCTTTGGATATATACTCAGGAGTGAAATTGCTGGATTATATGGTAATTCTTAGTTTTTAGGGGAATCTTCTTACTGCATTCCATAGGGACTGCACTAATTTACATTGCCACCAATTGTGTACGAGGGTTCTTTTCCTCCACATTGATCAATTCAGTTTTCTATTCATATATCTATCTTTCAGTTTATTTTTTAGAAAATCATACCTGCACAATGAATATATATTAAGTAAATAAATGAATTCTATAGAGTGATTGTATGGATTAAATTAGATAATGCTTATAAACCACTTAGTTCTGCACATGGACCACAGGGACTGCTCAATAAATGGTAGCTACTCTGTTATTCTTCTTATTGCTCTTATCATCATTTTAATTATCATTATGGATGTTTATTATAGGATAGAAAGAAATGTATAGATACATAGTAAAGCCCCAAATATGAGCCTAGTCACTGGAAAGAATTCATAGAGGAAAGAAGGAGAGATTATTTTCCTGCCTTTCATTAGGGTGACCAGTAGAGAGTTCAGAGGGTATGACAACTCAGTATGGCACATGTTCAATTCAGAACGTCTCATTGGAAAAGACCCTGATGCTGGGAAAGATCGAAGGCAGGAGGATAAGGGGACGACAGAGGATGAGATGGTCGTTTGGCATCGCCGACTCAATGGACATGGGTTAGAGCAGGCTCCAGGAGATGGTAAAGGACAGGGAAGCCTGGCATGCTGCAGTCCATGGGGTCCAGAGTCAGATACTATGAGCAACTGAACAACAACAACAAGGTATGGTCTAGATTAATTGTCATATTTAGATTGGCTTAAATATAAAAATGAAGAAAAATTTTACTTAAAATAATAGTTTAATAGCACTGCTATTTGGTTTATTTCAAACATAGTTCTAAAGTACCTAGTTACTATTTTAATTGCAATAGATTGCAATAGAAACTAGAAAATTCGGATAAACAAAATGAAGACCCCAAGTTAAAATTATTTATTATTAAAAATTTTACGGATTACATATGAATAATGTTTCCCTAAATGTATGCATATATACATATATATAGTGTTACCCTTTAGTATTACTAAATTATTTAGTATTTAGTTACTATTTAGTATTACCAAGCTATTACTTGAGTCACTTATATCCTTTTAGAATTTTCCAATCAAATTTATATTTTCCTTCCCCCGCTGTACACACACATGTGCACACACAAACATATCCACATACTGTATTTTTAGGGTTTCATGATTTTGTGGTTCTTAATAATTCTGTCTATATATATAAATAGGACCTTAGACCTCTTTGCTATTAGCAAGCATCTGATCCAGAATAAAAAGCAACAAGGCCTTTAGAACTGTATAGGACATTGATTTTTCCAACTACACATTAGCTTTTCCATGTTTCATCCATCAGCTTCAGGTAGGGCATCACTCCTGTTTCCAGATGGAGAACACATCACCCAGCCCCAGTCACTCAGCAAAAGGATTTCACTTGCCACAACGACTGGTTTGGGAACAGTGGACATACGACCTGTGCCATGCTGTGCTAAGTCGCTTCAGTCCTGTAACCCACCAGGTTCCTCTGTCCATGGTTTTCTCCAGGCAAGAGTGCTGGTCTGGGTTGCCATGCCCTCCTCCAAGAGATCTTCCCGACCCAGGGATTGAACCCACGTCTCCTGAATTACAGGCAGATTCTTTACCATTGAGCCACCAGGGAAGCCCCTGGACGTGTGACCTACATTGGTCCAATTAGAATGCATCTCAGGACTAAGGTAGGGCCTCTTTTTCCTGTTAGACCTGAAGCTACCACATGGAGCCTGCAAGTGAAACTAACAAGGGTCAGTTTCAATGTGATATGGTAAAAATTTCAAGAACTTATGGTAATTTTTGAGCCCCTAGATCATTATCTGCATATGTTTGTACTCTGGCCTCCTGAATCACATCAGCAAGATAAAAATTCCTGTTTTGAATATAGCTGATGGACAAAGTTTTGTTTATGTGCAGCAGAAATCCTCTTAACCATTACGAACACAAATCACAGAAGCCAAACTTGAGTTTTAGCTCTAATGCCTCCCCTATGTCCTTTTTTCTTAAAAAGAAATTCCTTTTCTCTATAAACTAATGGGCAGAGGGAGTGAACACACTCAGACTCAGGCCAGCCAAGAACACATGGCCGCTTAGAACAGATCATGCCATCTGTCTCCTGCTGGAAAGGCCTTTCTTTCTGTATGTTTCAAATACCCCTCTGTGTCAGGGATCTCTAAATGGCAAAAGTTGTTCTACTTCCTCAAGCTCAACAAGCAAACAGAAACTATAAAATTTTGATGACCATCAATCAGGGAAGAAAATCTTACAATCGGATTATAAAATTTCCCTCATGAGATGGTTGCACTTGTAAAAGACATCTGTGGTTCAGAATAAAAAGTTATTTCCCCACCAGTCCTCATCAAGCTTAACAAATACCTAACACATAGAGTAACCCCTTCTATTACTGAACTCTTTGTTCTATTAGGCATCAGACTCTCTCAGCACATCAAAACAGTGCCCACCCCCGCTGGAGGCAATAATATCGCTAGCCATCCTTGCCATGGGCCAGTATGACAGAGCTTTTCCCAAAGGAAAACACAAACTTGGTATCAAAAAAAAAAGGCATCGGAAGACCTTGTTTCAAAACTAGAGCAAAGAGAAAAATAATGCAGTCAGATATATTCAAGGGGCCTACTAAACAAATATATACACTGTTTTACTGTATTGACATTTTGAAGGTATCTATTTTAAAACCTTGTTGTGTTCTGTAATCTTCCTAGCCTCTCATACCCAGAGCAATTTATCTGTACTTCTCTTGTGGAATTTATCATCTATGACTGTTATTATCGCTCTCTGTGTAGTGTAGGTCTTATCTTTGCTACAAGAATTCAGACTCCTTGAGGGGAGGAAGCCTGTGTATCCCTGTATCTCTGACATGACATAACACAGAAGCCTGTGGATACTGGCCTTCCATAAATACTAGAAAAGTGAAAAAAATGTTTAAGTGTGTTTTTTAAAAAATCAGGGTAAACCTGAATGGAAACAGAAAACTTTTTTTCTCTCGTTAATGTAGATTGGTTAGAACAAAGTTGTAAAAGTTATTTAGTAAAGGATTGCAGCTCAAATTTTGGTAAAGAAATCATTTTTCATAGAAACCCAGTTGTTTCATAACATATATAAACTCACTTATTAACTGAAGTAATATTTTTAAAAGCTATTGATAAAACTAAGAATAGAATAAAAATTAGAAAGTGTTAGTTCCCTGGAGAGATGGAAAATTGCTGTTTTTTCGGTATTTTATTCAGCCAGTGACATCATGGAATTTATTTCCCCAATCTTGCTTAATAGGACATGAGGGAAAGGCAGGGTGGTAAGAGTACAGAACTGCCAACTGAGCAGGCGCTTGTCCCCTAGCAAGCTAAGCAAAGAGGACTGAAGAGTTTATTTTTATTTGCTTTTGTGGTAGGGAAATTGAAATCTAGAAGAGGAAAAAAACCATGAGAGAAAGAGGATGTAGAACTTCTCTCAATTCCCAAAGAACAAAAGACAGAATTATGAATGAGTCCCAGAAAGCCTGCTGAGATGAAAAGACACCATTTTGACCAAAGAATTCTTCCTTTCAGGCCTCGTAGTTCATCTTAAAAACATGAAAACCTGAAATAAGAACAGTCAAAAATTAGTGTGATATGAGCAGCAAGTTGTACCGGGTTCATTGGTTTCATTCAAACCTAGCTCTAAAATACATAGATAGTTTAAGACACTGATAACTCCAAAGTCTACACTTCTCTACTGGAAAATGTGGTAGTAGTTACTTATTATTTTACCTTGTATTCAAAAAGAAATTATTAGATCCAAGTGGGATGGAATTGTTAAAATAAAGCATAAAACAAGAGGCCAATGACAGTGATAGATGACTAAGAGACCCTTAAATTCTAGTCAATGTGCAGTTAGTGATAAAGAACAGTTTCTTACCAATTATATTTCATTAAAGCTGAACAATTGCATGTAAAACTTGTAGGAATTTTTCTACTATAATTACGTTTAAAAAGGAAAAAGAAAAACAAAAACCTTTCCTTTGAGCTGGCTCCCATTCATATAAATAAACATTACAAAATCACAAACCCCCTCAGTAAAGTACAAAGAATAAAGAAAAATATTTATTATTCTTCATTCTATAAGTAGAATCCTCGGTTCTAAAAATAACAAATAAGTACATTTGTATTCAACAAAATAAATGTGTTTGAATTCATTGTAATAAAAAAAAACAACAAAAATGTTTCTTCCATTCTTTTTTTCTTACATTTCTCTGTGTACATGTTATCCCAGGCCACAGTTTAGGCATACAAAAGAAACTCTATTTTTTCTTCCATAGAAACATATTTTACCCTTCAAGATTTGGATAATGTCATGAAACCTCAGCCAATTTGATTGTTTCCCTTCTCTTCTCCCTGGGGAAGCTTCTGAGTTCCAGAGAGGGTTTGTACAAGCTCCATGGGTCAAGATATGGATTCTGTTCCTTGGTCTCATTTCTCTATGCAGGTACCAATTGGTAAGTCCATCATCTTCTTTTGTCTTTGATCATAGGTCCACACAGATAGCCAAAGTGATAGGCTCAATTTCCACTCACATGAGCCCTTCAAGTATTGTTTCTGCTGTTTCTGTGCAATACTTGGTTTTAGAGGAAGCATTCAGCTTCTAGGTCACTCTGGGCTACCCTCTGAGGCTTTGGAAAGATGTCTTTGGATGGGGAAATAATAGAAATAGTGAGAGACATTTTTTTGGGGGGGTAGTTTTCCAAAATCACTGCAGATTGTGACTGCAGCCATGAAATTAAAAGACTCTTGCTCCTTGGGAGAAAAGTTATGAGCAACCTAGATAGCATATTAAAAAGCAGGGACATTACTTTGCCAGCAAAGGTCTGTCTAGTCAAAGCTATGGTTTTTCCAATAGTCATGTATGGATGTGAGAGTTGGACTGTAAAGAAAGCTGAGTGCCAAAGAATTGATGCTTTTGAACATTGGTGTTGGAGAAGACTCTTGAGAGTCCCTTGGACAGCAAGGAGATCTAACCAGTCCATCCTAAAGGAAATCATTCCTGAATATTCATTGGAAGGACTGATGCTGAAGCTGAAAAGCCAATACTTTGGCCACCTGATGTGAAGAGCTGACTCATTGGAAAAGACCCTGATGCTGGCAAAGATTGAAGGTGGGAGGAGAAGAGGACGACAGGATGAGATTGTTGGATGGCATCACTGACTGGATGGACATGAATTTGAGTAAGCTCTGGGAGTCAGTGATGGACAGGGAAGCCTGGTGTGCTGCAGTCCATGGGGTTGCAGAGTTGGACACGACTGAGCAACTGAACTGAACCTTGGATTGAACTCAACAAACAACCATTACTGGGGATACCACTGCTTCCTGGAATTCAGTTTGTTCTTGTGCTCAGTCGCATCTGACTCTTTTGCAACCCCACTGACTATAGCCTGCTAGGGTCCTCTGTCCATAGAAATTAAAGGCAAGAATACTGGAGTGGGTTGCCATTTCCTTCTCTAGAGGATCTTCCCAACCCAGGGATTGAACTTGCAACTCTTGCATCTCATGCATGAGCAGGCAGATTCTTTACCACTGCACCATCTGGGAAGCCCAGCCCAGCTTTCAGTTTAGATGAATTTATTCTAGAAAAGATGGACACAGTGATGGAAGGAATGTGCAGAGTCAGCAGCGGAGGGGGAACATTTTCTTCTATCTCATTATGTTTTTCCAAACATAATTGGCTTGGAGCCCTCTCAATTCTATTAAAGGCTTTAGGCTGGAAACCAAAGTCAGGGAAAAACTGGCGTCCTAATTTTTTTTTTTTTCTTTCTGGCTTGCCACTTCCCTCTCCTGAGGCAAGGACCAGGGGTGCCCTGGCTTTTTGAATAAGAAAGTCCAGGAGAACAGAATTATCAGGAGGGGAGAAAAAACAAATACTGTTTAATATTTCAAGACTTTTCCAGGAAATAGGAAAAATGCCTATGAAGGTATATGGAAGAAAATTAGCATAAAGTTGAGTTTAGGTGAAATAAATTAGCATAAATTAGAATAAAGTACTGATTTTGCTGATCTCTTTGCCTCCAAGCAATCCTATAGAAATGAACTTTAAATCTCTTTCAAATCAAGAAATTTAACAAAGTCATTATTTCCTATAACATATTCTTCTGTAGATTTGGTGGTATGCCCTGAAACATCTCTAGGGAAAAGTTTTTTTTTTTTCTTTAGAAGAAACTTTCCCTCTATGCAATTTATCTAGTACCAATAACTGGTCATCCTGGCCCTTGGATGTCTTTCTAAGACATACAGATAAAGTTCTTTTAAAACTCTTTAATAAATTAATCCTTTCCAAACCAATGTGGACTTCTCTGGTGGCTTAGCTGGTTAAGAATCTGCATGCCATGCAGGAGACCTTGGTTTGACGCCTGGGTTGGGAAGACCCCCTGGAGAAGGGAATGGCTACACATTCCAGTATTCTTGTCTAGAAAATCCCATGGACAGAGGAGCTTAGTGGGTTACAGTCCTTGGGGTTGCAAAGAGTTGGACACACCTGACCAAGCACACTTGGGTTCTGAAGAAGTGATAGAAACGTATTTCTGAGCATATAAGAATTAATGTTCTGGCAATTATGGTGAGAGAGGCACCTGGTTCCTTGTAGGTAGCAATAGCAGAGCTTCTGGCATCCAGACCTAAGTACAATAGAGTATCATAGGCCAAACAGTGATGGAGCAGCATTTTCCCACAAAAGGTCCTTTAGTGGGCCTAAAAATTGTCCCTGTATTTGTGACTGAAGAATCTAGTACTTCTGCCCTCCTGGAGAGTCATAAGTTGCAAGTAACTTTTCATAGATTTCTTTTCTGGTTAGAGTTGCTATTACTTGCAATGTAAAACACCTTTACAATTACTGAACAAATAAATAGTTAATCAGAGAGTATTACATTTATATGTTAAATAAAAAAACTGTTTTCATTCCTATTGATATGTTAACACTGTTACTGAGATTCTAAAGAGAAGAAAAAAACCCAAACATTTAAACACTAGCCATTTTTTATATAGTCCAGTGGACATGGTAACCCAATCTTAGTAAGCTAATAGATTTTCCACTTCTTTTCTTTCCTGTTTATACTTATGGTGCATATGCTTTTGAGTTGTTAAAAAGAGCGAGTTCTTACAGGTATAGTTTTATTATGGTGATTTGTTTTAATACAGTTCTATGAAAGATGAAACTGAGCTGCCTAATACAATTACTCTAAACACCAAGGCACTCATTCTGTGAGCAATTACTGACTACTTTCTGAGTATATTGGGTAGCTAAGATGGAATGCAAAAAATTAATAATGAGTTAATTCCAGCTATCAGGCAGTGCTCACTCCCACAGTTTCCACGGAAAAAGAATGATATTCAAACTAGAAAAGTTCTGCTTACATGCATATGTGCTCAGTCTTGTCCAACTCTTTGTAAACCCATGGACTATAGTCTGCCAGGCTCCTCTGTCCATGAGATTTTCCAAGCATGAATACTGGAATGGGTTGCCATTTCCTTCTCCAGAGGATCTTCTGGACCCAGGGATCAAACCCTTCCTTGTCTTGCCTTGGAGAGGCAAGAGATTGACAGGTGGGTTCTTGACCAGCTGAGCCACTGGGGAAGTTCTCCTTATACTTCCATAATTTTCATTCCTTTCTCAAATCAATTGTTCTTTCCCTGGAAATTATTTATTGCTGAGATTACCCTAGGAAAATGTCATCCTGTCCCTATAGGTCTCACTGGTACTATTGAGAATTGTCATTTTACATTAGAAAACAATATTATTATACTGCTTCCATGGACCATGTTAACATAACAACTGTCCTTTGGGAAAACAACCAGATGAATCAGTTAGGTGTCTCCAACAATGGCCATGTGCCTTGTGAGACTCCTAGAGTCTCCCACCCATGCTACTCTCATTCTAACTGAGCCCTGCTTTGTGGTATCAATAACTAATTACATTACAGTTCTGCTTCAGTAACATAGATTGATGATTTCATTATACCATTTAATTAGAAATGTTTTTAATTTATCAGGAAGAAAGGGTTTAATTGGTGAAAGAACAGCTGTTGCAGGTCACATGGAAAGAAAATGACTGAGTAACAGAAAATGGCAAACTTTGCGGAGAACTCCAAGGGTCACTTAAACCTTTAGGAGTATATTATATGAAGGGAAAGGAAGTGTGCCATCTGTCATATTTCATCTAATCAACACTTCTGAACTTTATCACTAATGTTACCAGTACAGGATGCATGGGTAGCTGCAAGAAGTACTTGCAGAGAGAGGTCCACTCTAGATCAATGAATCCTATTTCCCCATAATATGGTATCACCACAGTTTCAAGGTATACAAAGAAGAACTTTAGTCCCTGGATGTAGCTGCTTCATGGATAGTAAACGGTATTCTTCTTCTGTTGTCCAAAATAGTAGCAGGCATAACTATTTTATTAAAGGAGTAACTAGGATTCGACTTGTCAGACTCTAGCTTGATTTCCTCATATCAGCCAGGGATGCTGGCAGACTGGAAATTTCAGGAAGGACTTCTATGTTAAGTTTTGACGTGAAATTTCTTTTCTGAGAAGCCCTAGTTTCTGCTCTTAAGGGCTTCAACTGATTAGATGAGATCTACCCACATGGTTGAGAGTAATCTCTTTCACTTAAAGCCAAACTGATTGTAGATGTTAATGACATCTACAAATACCTTCACAGCGATATCTAGACAGGGTTTTGGGCAAACAGCTGTATATCATAGCCTAGCCAAAAGGACATAAAACATAACCATCACACTTACTGGCAAAAAACCTCCCAGGGTTCTATTTTCATATTTTACCCTTAGCTCTCTAGATAAGAACGAGACATTTCTGCATGAATGCTATCTCTCTGTCTTCATGTATACAAGGAACACATTAATCAATTATGGTACACTTTTCCACTGAGTGCAGAAATACTTCTCAACCCAGTGCTCTAAAATGCCACTTCCATTTTACTAGAGCTAGCGTGCAAAGTAAAATATATTGACTCTTCAGTCCTAAGCAATTGACTGCTTTTAGCTTTTGTTTATGTGCTGATTGTTACAATATAGTTGGGAGCTGAATATTGAAATCATTCAATAAGAATCATTCAAAGAGGCCATGGTCAGATATGACTGAAAAAAAAAAAGAAATGATGGAACTGTAAAATTCCAACACTTGTACAGGGGGATGAAAGGATCCAAAAGAGATGTATCATAAGTCAAGTAATATATAGGGCAGTTAAAGTAAGTATGAACCAGTGAGCGAGACAAAGTTGCTGCAGGCAGTGACAAAAGGGAAGAGCTGAAATTTCATGATCAAAGGGGACACGGCTGAGTCAAAGAAGACTTCCATGGCAAATCCAAGATGAGTGTTTGGGTGGAGAGGATGTTCTGAGTATGTTAAGGATCTGTCCTGGATTTTCAAAGTGTTCTCTGCCAAGTTGAAGAGCCACAGTGGGGGTTAGTAGAATGGCCACAATTACCATTTCATAAGCCTTGGTTACCATAGTCTTTATAACCTGGGAAGACACTGAGCCTAGTTTTTAGGTTTCCTGGTCAAGACAAGTGAGTACTATGACACAGTGGTCTTCTTCTGCTGCCATCAACCAAGTTCATGGGTAGTGGACAGTATAATCAATATGCGATTAATCCAAAACTGATTCTAACTGCCACCTCCAACCTATTGAATTTTTACTGGGGTTGACTGATCTTTTATGAATCATGTAGAATCCATGTCCCTTATCCTCATGTTTCTCTCTGTTCCCTTATTTCTCTTCATGAGTTGAACAATGGCAGCCATCACTGTCTCATACAATCAGAACGCCAGAGGTGTCTTTGTCTCAGCATCTCCCTCAATGCCAAAGCACCAAGTCCAATGATTTTGCCCCACTCCTTCCCTTTGTCCTTTGCCCTCTTTGTTCATTTATTCTCTTTTACCTGGACATCTTTCAAGATCCCTTTAGAGAGCATCTTGTCTCCTATGTCTGCCACTCTGATATATATTCCCCCGTTTCAACAGACCAAGGGACCTTAAAACAGGATTCAGGTGTTACTCCTTTCATCAAAGGCTTGTGTGCTTAGGCATTCAGTCATGTCTGACCCTTTGTGACCCCATGGACTGTGTAGCCCACTAGGCTCCTCTGTCCACTGGATTTCCCAGGCAAGAATATTGGAGTCAGTTGTCATTTCCTTCTCCAAGGGATCTTCCTGACCCAGGGATCCAACCACATCTCCTGTGTCTCCTATATTGCAGGCAGATTCCTTACCCATAGAGCCATCAGGGAAGCCCCCATAATCCTATAAAGTAAGATACAAAGTCCGTAATCTAACATTCTGTGTCTTTTCTAACCTGGAAGGTTAAACCATCTTTCCAGCATTGTCCCCGCCAGCATCCTACTCTGAAATTTACAATTCAAAAGGTTATGCTACTTGCCATTTCCAGACAATGACCAGTATACACTTCCACACGTGCACTGCCTACTGGTTGGTTTCTATGCCTCTGTTAGACCTTTCTTCAAACTCCAACTCTAAAAACACTCCTTTTAGAAACATCGTCCCTGACCTCTTACTACAAGAGAATTCTCCTTCTTTTTAATGAATCTCTACACCCCTTGTAACATATAGCATTTTACTATATTCTATCCAAGAACAGACTGTATTCCCCTTACCATATAAACTCCTTGATGATATGAATCATTTTTTCACTCATCTTTCTTTTACCTATAGTGTCTTTCACCACTAAACTAACTTTCACTGAGAGTGTTAATTGTATACTGTATATCTGGCAAGTGGAATAACACATTAAAGAATTAATCAATCCTTGGAGAAAACTCATTCCTCAGTCACCTCTCCTAATCCACGTGAATGAAAGATTTGGTTAACAGAGATAATTGCAATCTCAAGAAAATCCCTCAATTTTGCAATAGGCACTTCTCTAGCAAATCCTTTTACTGAAGCAATTTACAAATAGTGAAAAAAATTCAGTATGAGTTATCTCCTTCACTCTCTATACTCAGCCTCATTTATTCTTATATTCTTCCATTCAACAGGCATTTGCTGTGTTTTTAATATATTCCAGGCCCAATGCTAGATGCTAGAACTATGGAGAACACAATTCCTGCTTTTAAGGCCTTTCCAGTGATGTGTTATTTTTAAAGTCAACTTTAATGCAATCACAGTAAAGAAAGACAAGGGCTGTAACAGAAATGCAGATGGACTTGGAAGGCAAAGGAGGAATATCGAGATTCAGTGAAGATTTTGCTGAGATGGGACGATCTCAACTGGTAATTTTAAGGAAAGATAGAAGCTGGTAGATTAACACTTTAGGAGAAGGGAGTCCTCTAGGAAGAGATACTGCATACGTGAGAGCACAAAGGCCAAGCCTGGCCTTGCCTCCTAATGGGAAAAGTCTCTTCTGAGCTTACAAAGAGCAAGGTTCAATGATGAGTTCCTAGTGTCTTCTTTTACAATTTAGGATGAAGTAAGCAGAAAGTCCCAGAAAGTGTGCTAATATGATTGATGTCCTTGAGGACATGATGCATACCTTAGGCCCTTAAAGTCCTGACTTCTCGTAGGGACCAGGTGGGCTCCAGGTCACTCAGAGAGTCACCTCATGTGTGAAAGACATTACCGCTTCTGCCCTGCCTCTGGTGAGTGAGTCCACCATTTTAACTTTTAATTTGCAAGTTCAAAAGCTTAGACAACCAAACAACATTGATTTTATTGCATATTCCAAGATATCATCATCATAATTAATCTCCTAGAAAACAATATTGTCTTTGTATTTCCAGAAAAGCAAGGGGCTAATTTTGTTCTTGGTGATTATCCCCAAAGGGTGCTACTAACCTAAATGTGCTACTGTATTATTCAGCTTTTAAACAGTTTAATACAGTTCTTGATTATCCATATGATTTTAATATCTGATACTGCAAAAGGATAATAATGTTATAGAGCAAAAACAGGAGGAAAAGGTAAAATTATCATCACTATTGGTAATTCTCTGCTGGTAGGCAATGCTAAAAACATGCTTTATTACTTGGGCCTAACATCACTGCAGATGGTGACTGCAGCCATGAAATTAAAAGACGCTTGCTCCTTGGAAGAAAGGTTATGACCAACTTAGGCAGCATATTAAAAAGCAGAGACATTACTTTGCCAACAAAGGTCCATCTAGTCAAAGCTATGGTTTATCCAGTAGTCATGTATGGGTGTGAGAGTTGGACTATAAAGAAAGCTGAGCACCAAAGAATTGATGCTTTTGAACTGTGGTATTGGAGAAGGTTCTTGAGAGTCCCTTGGACTGCAAAGAGATCCAACTAGTCCATCCTAAAGGAAATCAGTCCTGAACATTCATTGGAAAGACTGGTGCTGAAGCTGAAACTCCAATACTTTGGCCACCTAATGGGAAGAACTGACTCATTTGAAAAGACCCTGATTCTGGGAAAGATTGAAGGCAGCAGGAAAAGGGAATGACAGAGGATGAGATTGTTGGATGGCATCACCGACTGGATGGACATGAGTTTGAGTAAGCTCCGGGAGTTGGTGATGGACAGGGAAGCCTGGCAGGCTGTAATCCATGGGGTCACAAAGAATCATACATAACTGAACAACTGAACTGACCTGAACTGAACTTAATAATTCAGAATAAAATGAAGCCAATCCACCAGGGAGCCATAAAAAGGGGGAGTGGCTAAATTCTCCACCGCCCTCCTGCATAATTCAATAAATTTGAGATATAAAGGTGTTTCCATCATCCAAAAGAACAAATGTTCATTCACCAAATATTTGCTGAGCACCTACTATGTGTGGAGCCCCAGATTAAGCATCTAGGCTCTAAAATCCCTTTTTCTCAAGTGGTCATATTTTATTTGAGAAATCAGATGGGAAAAGAATAGATCAAACTGAGTTACACGGTAGAATAGAGGCATGAACCATGCATCCTAGGCTCACAGAGGAGGAAATGACTTTTTCTTCCTGGATAGCCCACAAAGGGTGAAAGATCACAGAAGTAATCTTACAGCAAAGGTGAAATCTCACAGAAATCATCTTACAGAAATGGTCAAAGCAGATGACGGGTAACAGTTCCTCTACCTAAAAGAGAAAGAGGAAGTGCCTGGGCCCATGGCAGGACACGCCCATTCGCATGGATTCGTCCATCCTGTTCACTGTCATATCCGCTGCCCGGCAGGCTGTTACTGCCACTCAATCTTTATTGGACAGATAGATGAACGCTGGTACAAGGATAACAGAATGTGAGAAGTCTTGTTATCTTGACTCCTATCTGACCGTGCATGCTAAGTCGCTTCAGTCATATTCGACTGTTTTCGACCCCATGGACTGTAGCCCTCCAGGCTCCTCTGTCTATCGGATTCTCCACACAAGAATACTGGAGTGAAGAATCCTACTCCAGGGGATCTTCTCAACTTAAGGAAAGAACCCACATCTCTTATGTCTCCTACATTGTAGGCATATTCTTTACCACTAGTGCCACCTGAGAAGCCCCTATTTGACCATAATTTTCCATTAAACTATTAATAATTTCTGCTGTCTAATGCAGGTTTACAGTCCATTATTAGCAATGCAAAAATGCAAAAACTTCTGAAAGCCAGAAAGTATTTTTCTGATTCCTATGGTGTCAAAATATAACCTGACTTGATCTCATTCAGTGGAAAAACCTGACCTGGACTAACATAAGGCTCTTTTTAATCTTTGTTTACTCTCATTAGTGTGAATATGTATCTACTCTGCGGAGAAAATAATACTGTGCTTGATAATGGGGTGCTGTCCCAGAACCTGCTGGGAGTGGTGTATAATATGCTCTATATGTACTGTCGCACCTTTCTAAACCTGGAAAACTTTGAATTTCAAAGCACATTTGCCCCCAAGAGTTTTAGATGAAAAATCGTAGACCTGTAAAACATTATGATAAACCTATGAAATTTACAGATCCTATAAACTTGTGCTTCTTTATTTCCTTCTGGCTTATTGTTTGAGGTCTGTCTTATGCTAAACTCAGTCCAGGTTGGTGTGTTGTCTTACTGTGGTCCTGAATTACTGTCACTCACGTATGTGATGAATTCCAGTCCAACCTCCCTCCCTGTGGCTTGACGTATCCAGAGGTCCGGTATTGGCTCCAAATGACTGAAAGTACTTCTTTCACTTGACTCTGATATCCTGTCACTGTTTCAGTGATCATAAAATGTCTACTACCTTTTTAACAGTCATAGAAGCAGGGTTCACCCTCTGTGTGCCAAATGGAAAGAGACAGCAAAGTAAGAAATTACCTTCACCTTAATGTGAATGGACTATTGTAGGGTGCCTCAGAGACCAGAAAATTCAATACACTGAAAGATAAAAGTGCAGAGAAGCAAGGAAATCAAGTCAAAGACAAACACTGTCTATTGAAAATCTTGCACAGACAAAACCTGAACAGGAAGATAAAGAAAATCTACTTGTGCTGAGCAACTTGTACTTATTAAATGCTGCACCTTTAATCCACACAATTACCCAGAGAGAGCTATTGGGATACTTTTATTTTACAAAGAAGGAAAGGTATATTAGGATAGAAAAAACTTCCCTTAAAGACATAGAATCGGGAAGAGGCAAACCTGGAATTAGGGAGGACAGAGATAGGGTGCTCCCACAAAATATGCCACACTGCCTCACACAGCCCTGTGTTTAAAGTCACACGCCAAAGGATGCTGGCTGGAAAAGAGGAGTGGCCCCCGCTCTGCTCTCCTAGATAGTGCTTAACACCCATTTGGTTTATCACTATTAGCAGTAGTCAATAATGAACAGTCAATCGGCCATGCTTTCATACATGGCGTCTAATTTATTTTTATTGTGATCTATAGCCGTGGAACAGTGCTGCTGCTATAGCCTGGGCTTTGTCCCGGACACTTCACGTACAGTGAATTGTCTTCTCCTGCAAGAAAAGCGTTACAGATTCCAAGATTCAGGGAAGTTGAGTAAATTTCCGAGGGTTCCTCTACTAGCAAGTGGTCGAGACCGGATTGAAATATACAATTATCTAACTCTAAACACACGTATTCTTCCCATACATGGCGCTGAAACACTCAAATATGGAGCTATCGCTGGCACTGAATCACAAGGGCCATCTGTTATTCGCAGCGCTCACCCTTGCAGCATTACTGAAGGGGCGCGGAAGACTCAGGCCACCGCCACATTTGATCTCTCCCAGCAAACGAGAGACACAAAGGCACACATGGAATTTGAAATGCCCTAGAATAGCCACCTCTGACTTCCTCGGCTCTGAGAATACAATCTCCTTTTAGAAACACAAAACCAAAGTATGTATTTTGACATACTGTAATCCACTCACTCTTTATTCAAACTAAGGAAGCCATCCATTGATTCTGGAAGTTGTCCCACATGTGTACCTCTAGGCCACACTGGACTGAGCTTTGGACAGGCCACCTGTGATGTGATCTTTTTAAACTTTGCCACCTAGTATATGACAGCATGAAGGAGAAGGTGCACAGATATAAGGAAATCGGCCCTCCTCCCTTCATGAAGAGGGACTGCAGTAAGGATATTCTCTTCTGCAGTAAGAATATTCTGAATATAACATGGACTGGGACTGAAGAAGGAGGCTATGTCCCTAGCAGAGAGCCCTGAGTCCAAGGCTTCTCTCTGTAGCCCTATTCTCAAAGACCTATGAGAGACCCCTTCCCACCACATCCCAGCACCCTAAGAACTAGGTGATGCAGGGGTCTCAGCCCGCCCCGTGCCTCAGGGTAATGGAGTCGCTGGTGGGGATTAAGTATGTATGTGAAGCGTGGGGAGTGTTGCCGTTGTCACAGGGACTGGAGATTTGATCCTTTAGTGGGAGGGGATGAGAAACCTAAACGGGATCCATGAGCCTGTCCAGGAAAGTACCAAGATATCAATTCCTTTGTTGGAAATACTGCCATAAAGCTGTTGCTCGGTCCCAAGCCTGTGACTGAAGTCTAATGTCAAAATACTTCCTTGCCTCTTTGATCCCTCAAACACTTCTCTCATGCAAAAAGTATTACTAATGCCATATTGCCTCAGATACTGAAATTGGTAGCTCAGCTGGTAAAGAATCTGCCTGCAGTGCAGGAGACCCTAGTTCAATTCCTAGGTTGGGAAGATCACCTGGAGAAGGGATAGGCTACCAACTCCAGTATTCTTGGGCTTACCTTGGGTGGCTTGTTCTTGGGTGGCTTGCTGCTGCTGCTGCTGCTAAGTCGCTTCAGTCATGTCTGACTCTGTGCAACCCCATAGACGGCAGCCCACCAGGCTCCTCCGTCCCTGGGATTCTCCAGGCAAGAACACTGGAGTGGGTTGCCATTTCCTTCTTTTGGGTGGCTTAGATGGGTAAAGAATCTGCCTGCAAAGTGGAAGACCTGGGTTCAACCCCTGTGTTGGGAAGATCCCCCGGAGAAAGGGAATGGCTACTCACTCCAACACTCCTGCCTAGAGAATTCCATGGACAGAGGAGCCTAGTGGGGTCGAAAAGAGTTGGACACGACTGAGCAACTTTCACGTCACTTCATGTTCTAAAAGTTTAGCTATAAAATTAATACAATTATGTAAAGTTTAAAAATAAAATAAAATTAAAAAAATTATAAACAATGTAGACAAAGAGATGAAACAGGAGAAACAATACAAGGATTCTTAATCCAAGTTGCAAATATCAGATTTCTTGACTTAAACAATTAAGGCTTGACCTAGAAATGGTCATCATAGGAAAAAAACGGCATTGTTCTTCATTGTCCGAGAGTAATCTTTCAGGCACCCTCCCCTAATTCTATACTTTAATTTCAATCCCAAATGTAATCCTTGGTAGGAATAGATGGATAGAATATTACTGCTTAATTATCTGCTTCTGCACCAGTAGAGGTACCTTCTGGTGGAGTATTTGTGTATACAATGTATTACAACAGTCAACACACCATGACCCATGGGCCACATTCAGTCAGGCCCTGGTTTTGTATGACCTCAAAGTTAGGAATGCTTTTTCCATTTTTAAAGAGTTAAAAAGAGCAAAGGGGGAGGAGGAGGAAAAGGAGGATATGTGACAAAGGCACCATATGGCTTCACAAAACCTAAAATACTTACTATCCTGGTCTTTATAAAAAAAAAAAAATTTGCTGAGCTCTGTATTAGGCTTCCCTGATAGCTCAGTTGGTAAAGAATCCGCCTGCAATGCAGGAAACCCTGGTTCAGTTCCTGGGTTGGGAAGATCCCCTGGAGAAGGGATAGGCTGCCCACTCCACTATTCATGGGCTTCCCTGGTGGCTCAGCTGGTAAAGAATCCACCTGAAATGTGGGACCATCTGGGTTCGATCCCTGGGTTGGGAAGATCCTCTGGAGAAGGGAAAGGCTACCCATTCACTTCAGGAATTTTGAGAGCAAGGTGGTGATACTGGCATTCTTTAGCGAGTACTGATGAGCCACAGCACCATGTAAAAGATCCCCAACCCAAGATATACTTTTAATAATGAAGATGAAGAATAGACAGCTCCTAATGTGCCATACATGTATGTGGACAGGAAAAAGTTAGTCACTCAGTCGTGTCTGACTCTTTGTGACCCTATGGACTGTAGCCCGCCAGGCTCCTCTGTCCTTGGACTTCTCCAGGCAAGAATACTGGCATAGGTTGCTATTTCCTTCTCTAGGGGATCTTCCTGACCCAGGGATCAAACTTAGTTCTCCTAGCATTGCAGGCAAAATCATTACCATCTGAGCCACCAGGGGAGCCGTATGTAGACAGGAAGCTGTTAGCAAATATAAATCCCCATTGCACTTCAGCAAAGGATCATGTCCTGGAGCTTATTTGCAAGAATGACCTCATTTTTACCTTAAGAGTATTTACCAACAGCCCTCTCTTCTTCCAGGTCTTTATTTCTGTGTTAGTGATTCTCCTGTTCAACAGTCATTCTGAGCTCTCCCTATCACTCCTACCTCAGTTTCCATTAATTCTTTTCTGCTGAGCAGTAATAAATTAGGCAAGTATTGCCAAGAAGGGAATTATGAAGATCATAATTAACAAAGGAGACAGTTGGAGGATTTACAGTGAAGGCTGATCCCAGTCTAGTTTCACGGGGAGACAGCATCGTCTCAGTCTCATTTGCCAGTAATTAGCTCTGCCTTTATTGCATTGTAAATACTGCCTTAATTACCAGGCTTCTTAGTTCAGAAGATGGAACTCTGTTGCCTTATTGGATTCCATGTTCTGGCAATCCCTCGTCATCACTGTCGGAGCCTGTGCTGTGCACAATAGATATATGCAAATGCAGCTGGCAATGGCAGAGTGAGAGGATTACAAGGGCCAGAGATGAGCATATGAGAGATGGCACAGTCCTGGAGAAGGAGCCACCTGCCTCTCCCTAATTATCATCCTGATCCCTCTTATCCTGGAGTCTCCGGAGGAATTAGCAAATACAAATGAGGCAACCCTGTTGGGGTAGCCTCTGAAAAGGCTCAAAGAAGCTTTTAGATGAGATAACCATCTTCAGAACTTCCAGGCTACAAAGAGGAAGTAGCCAACAATTAGGCACTAATTAGCATCAGCTAGGAAATGGGCCCAGAGATACAGAGGCCAGAGTGCAGGGAATGCAAGTTTGAGGCTCAGTTTACCCACTAATTCACTGTGGGTCTTAGATAAATGATTTCCCTTTTGGACCTCAGCTCTCACCACTGAAAATAACAGAGTTAGGTTATGTTCAGATGCTCATTTGAGTCCAACTCTTTGCGACCCCATGGACTGTAGCCTGCTAGACCTCTCTGTCCAGGGGATTTCCCAGGCAAGACTACTGCACTGGGTTGCCATTCCCTTCTCCAGGGGATCTTCCACTCCCAGGGATTGAACCTGGGTCTCCTGCATTGCAGGTGGATTCTTTACCAATTATTCAGGGAAGCCTTGAGATTAGGCTAAGTGGTTGCATATAACTCCAGATCAAAAACTGCATGAATTTCAAAATTCTATGCAGAAATTCAACGGCAATTCAACTGCAAGTGGGCTTGCCATTTCCCATCTCAAGCACTTGTCCTTCCTTTCCATGTTCTGCTCCATGGTCAGCTCACTAAGTATCGTGCAAGTAGAACTAACTGTTGGGTGTGACGCTCAACAACCAGGGGATAAGAGTGTGGGGTGGGTGCTCCAGTCTCCCATCTTCCAGGTGGATGATCCTGAGCCACATCAGGCAGGCTGCTCAGAAATATCAGAAGTGAACTCTGTTGCCTACAGCAGTGACCTCAATAATGTTCCCCTTCTGTCAGCTTTTCTTCTTTCCTTCAGTTCAGTTCAGTTCAGTTGCTCAGTCATGTCCGACTCTTTGCGACCCCTTGAATCACAGCACGCCAGGCCTCCCTGTCCATCACCAACTCCCGGAGTTCACCCAAACTCTTGTCCATCGAGTTGGTGATGCCATCCAGCCATCTCATCTTCTGTCGTCCCCTTCTCCTCCTGCCCCCAATCCCTCCCAGCATCAGGGTCTTTTCCAATGAGTCAACTCTTTGCATGAGGTGGCCAAAGTATTGGAGTTTCAGCCTCAGCATCAGTCCTTCCAATGAATACCCAGGACTGGTCTCCTTTAGGATGCACTGGTCTGCTCCCTAAGATCGCCTCCTAAAAAAAACTCCTTCCTCCAAAGTACCTGTTTCAGGTTCTGCTTTCAGGGAACAGAAACTAAGACAGTCTTTCAATTTACAAAACAAAGACATTTAGGGTGAGAAGGAAATAATGCAACTAGACTGAGGGCAATGTTCTTTCTGCTGCCCCGGGTATAGATGGACAGCCCACTTGGTTGAGAAACATCCCCAGAAGAGACCTTCCTTCTTAGCATCTCATCCAAAAAGATATAATCTACAAGAGAAATATTAACAAACCTCATTATATAAAGGGGGCTTTCCAGGTGGCACGAGTGGTAAAGAACCTACCTGCCAGTGCAGGAGACATAAGAGATGCAAGTTCAATTTCTGGGTCAGGCATTTCCCCTGGAGTAGGAAATGGCAAGCAACCCACTCCAGTATTCTTGCCTGGAGAATCCCATGGATAGAGGAGCCTGGTGGGCTATGGTCCATTGGGTCCATACAGTCCATAGGGTTGCAAAGAGTAAGACACAACTGAAGCAACTTAGAAGGATTATATAAAGAATAAGAAATACCATAAGTGATGGAAAATTATTAGCAACAAAAATAAAAGAACATAAGCTTTGATATCAAACAGACCTAGATATGAATCCTCACTCTACCATTTCTTGGCTGTGTGACCTTGATGCAGAAGCTTTTTATAGTTTACTGGGCGACTCTGTAAGAAATCAGAGCTGGTGCATTGGGATGATCCTGAGGGATGGGATGGGGAGGGAGGTGGGAGGGGGGTTCAAGATGGGGAATACATGTACACCCATGGCTGATTCATGTCAATGTATGGCAAAAACCACTACAATATTGTAAAGTAATTAGCCTCCAACTAAATAAATAAATTGTTTTTAAAGAAATGAGGAATAAATAGACCTAAAATAACAGTAAGTGAATGAAGTGAAAGTTGCTTAGTCGTGTCTGACTCTTTGCGATCCCATGCATTGTAGCCCGCCAGGCTCCTCTGTCCACAGAATTCTCCAGGCAAGAATACTGCAGTGGGTAGCCATTCCTTTCAGGTAACCATCCCAGGCCAGGGATTGATCTCCTGCATTGCAGGTGGATTCTTTACTGTCTGAGCCACCAGGGAAGCCCAAGAATACTGGAGTGGGTAGCCTGTCCCTTCTCCAGGGGATCTTCCTGACCCAGGAATCAAACTGGGGTCTCCTGCATTGCAGGCAGATTCTTTAAAAGCTAACCTCCCAATAAATGACCATTATCATTTCATCACTATTACCATTGTTATATATAATAATTTTGTGATTGCTATTCAAACAAAAAAAGAAAAATATCATGCTGCAAATGATAACCTCACTCAAAACTGGAGTTTTAGTTACTTTGTGCCCTTTTGAAACAATAGGCAGGGAGTGTTTCTTCCTTCTTTTCTGATGATTGTAACAGCAAGACACAGGAAAATAGAAATGAAAAGGAACACTGCAGATTGTATCCCCACCCTCTCTCTGCCAAGGACTTGGAGAAGGCCCATTGATGACTCTTGGCACTGAAGCACTTCATTCCTTTGGGTTGTGGACTGACACTCCCAGGGTTGATGAAGACTGAGACAGAGATTCACCCTCCCTGGCTCTCCCTTTCCCGAAACCACCTGTGCCAACTGTTACGGAAGGCTTCCCAGATTCTGCAGAAGAAGCAGGCAAGCATCCAGTAATGAATACGCCGGGATGCAAAGCTATGTCAGAAAATCATCCGATCTCAAGGACCTTAAATGTCAGCAGATCTGACTGTAGCCTTGCCAAGTGGTTGCCCTGCAACTCCTGAACGCTGCCGACGTTCCGAGATGGCCTGTTCCATACTGGGACAGCTCCGGCTTCTAGAAAGCTTTATATTCTTTATATTCATCCAAAATATTTTCCCTGTAGCTTATGCTCATCATTTGTTATACTTCTAATCTATTAAGTCATTTAGAATAAAAGTGAATCTTTTCTCCATATGGCAACCCTTGAAAAAATTGGAAACCTCAGTCACTTCTTCCCTTGGTTGCCATTTCTTCTGGCTAGACAGCTCCATAGCTTTCTTCAGTTCTTCATTTATTCCCCACCATTCAGGGTGATCAGGGAAATAGCTTGAATGTATCTAAATAGCTTACTGCCTTTGCGATAAAATAATAATAATAGTATGGTTTAATTTCTAAACAAATAATTGAGAATTGGCAGTATGATCCAAATAGAGTCCATAAATACATGTCACTTAAAAAAAACTGATTATTCCTCAGTCAGGTCTGACTCTCTGTGACCCTATGGCTGTAAACTTTGCAAAACTTCTCCCTCCTCTGTCTCTGGTCTCAGCAGTTAATATGCAGATTGTGTGTTAGTCACTTAATTGTCCAACCATGGGACCCCATGGACTGTAGCTGCCTGGCTCTTCTGTCCTTGGGATTATCCCAGCAAGGATACTGGAATGGGTAGCCGTTCCCTTCTCCAGGGGATCTTCCCGACCCAGGGGTCAAACCCAGGTCTTCTGCATTGCAGACAGATTCTTTACCATCTGAGCCACCAGGAGCGCCCATCACTTAAAAGGCAGATGGTTGTTTAGGAAAAGCATGGACTCTGGAGTTAGACCAGCTTGAATTTGAACCTCAGCTCTGCTGCTTACTGGCTTAGTGATCTTGGACAGATTGTATGACACCTTTCAGCCTCAGTTTCCTTGTCTGTAAAACGGACTTAAAACACACATTCCAGAGAGTTACCATGAGGATTAAATGAGAGAAATGACATAAATGTACTCCGGGTGCAGCCTGGCCACATGATGCAGTAGAAAACATGAGCTTGGAAGCTAGATAGAAGAGTTGGAATCTTGTCTGTGTTACTGCTCATCCATGAAAATCTGCAGGAGTAACTGAGGTCTTCTGAGCCTCCTCTTCATCTGTCAAATGCCAAACAACACTGAATTTAAAAATTTATTGTAAAGATGAAAAAACTATTTGTAATATGCCTAGAGTAGAGTCTATTTCTTGAGTTATCCTTATTTTTTTTTTTAAGCTTCTTTTTCCTTTCACTCTCATTAGAAGATGCAAACCAGGATAACCTTCTAATTTGGGGTTTTGACCAAGGTGGTGGTAGAAGGAATGGGTATTATGAAAAAAAAAAAAGAGATGCCACGCATTAAAAAAATCCAGATGATTCCCCTAAAAAGTAAAAAGTTTACGAGAAGTAATTAAAACAATAATGTCAAGACAGTATACATTTTGATTTTTTACATATTTATATTCAAAAAGAGACCAAGAGAGTTATACCTGTGATACAACAGGATACTAGTGAGTCTGTGATTTTTTTTTTTTAAGTTTAAAATATCAGGAGAGGAATTCACAGGGATGAAGCCAGATCATGTTTGGGCCACTGGGAAGAATGTTAAATATTCAGGATGGTGCAAAGAAAAGGCAGAAAGAGCACATGGAACCTCTATACAGGCTGTGTATCTATTCAAAAGGTATGCCCTGGCCCAACAGATGTAAGAGAAAGATGATTGCTATGCCAATCCATCACCGTTCCTGGAAAAATATGCCCCAAACACTCATTACTTTTGAGAAGGACCGTCTGAGTACATGAAAGACAAATCAGAAGTACCGACCTATAGGGTAAGGACACTTTGACTTCCAAGTCTAAATTTAAAAGCCACTTTGAAAACATTCAGTGGAAAAGGTGTCCAGTGATTTCATTTCTGACCGCTTATTCAGTCTGCTTTATACCCGGAAGAAACCACTTTTCCATCTCTCTGCACCTCTGTGTAAGGTGTAAGGTGGACTGAGGGTGCGCTGGCCAATTTCTTGGCTCCCTTTCAGCACCAACAAATGCTATGTTTCTTTTCTGTCAAAAGTATTCAAGATTGATTAGCATCAATAAACCTGCAAATTTCCAGGCAGCGTTCAGCATAGAGCCTGGAATGGTAGAAGCTAAATGAGAATGTACACTTGGATGTGTACTGTTTCAAAATTAAAATCAATCAATGAACATCAAGGCAATGCTCAAAGTGGTTAGATAACATCTGGTTAATTGAAACCTAAGATCACTTGCAGGATCCAGGCTTTTACTACACTGGAACTGGTACAGACTGACATCCCATTCTAGAAATTCTTGCATTAAACCATGATTTCAGCAAGAACATAAGTGGGTCTCCTCCCTTCCTTCAAAAGAGTCTTTGTTCGGTCTTAAAGGTGGCAACATGAGCTAATGTCCTCTAAGCCAAGACAGAAGTCTCCATCTCCTCTTTTACACACATCCCTTCATCCTTCTTCCTTAGTCTCAGTCCCTGGCATGTTTTATCATGAGGCAGAGGCGAGGCAGGTTCAGGTTTGTGTCCAGTACAGAAAGCAGAGGCAAGTCTGGGGGAAGGATTTGGTGTCTGTGGGCCTTAAGGACTTGAAAACAAGGCCACCTACACCCCGTCCATTCATTTGCTATCTAGAGAAAAATGGAGCCGCCCAGATGCAATCCTCAGACATGCATCCCTCCTGGAGATACAGCCTGTGCTTGCAGGAGTGCATGCTCAGTCTCTTCAGATGTGCCTGACTGTGCGACCCTACGGACCGTAGCCTGCCAGCTTCCTCTGTCCATGGGGATTCTCCAGGCAAGAATACTGGAGGGGGTTGCTATGCCCTCCTCCACGGGATCTTCCCAACCCAGGTATTGAACCCACATCTCTTTACGTCTCCTGCACTGGCAGGCAGGTTCTTTTTTATTAGTGCCACCTGGGAAGCCCACATATACAGCCTAAATATTCAATATTAATGACATCGTTATGTAATTATTACATGTGATGACAATAATGATACAGTCATTTGACCAACATACTGGAACACAAACACTGTCCTTCAGCCACATACACATATCGTGTTGTCATGATAGAGGTCATAACTTGCTTCTTCATGGACTATTTCCCCAAAGAAATGAGGCTGCTCCAATGCTTTGTCCTCCTGGTCATCTCTAGGGAAGTTGGTTACCTTGATGAGTTGCTGAAGGAAGCAAATGCCAAACCCCTTCCCCTGCCAGGGAGGAAAGGCAGTATTCATCTTGGGCCACCCACTCCCTATCTTATGCTTCATCCCTTTCTTCAAATGCCTTTGCCATTCCTTCCAGCAACAGAAGGCCGGGGTGGGCCAGCCGGATGGCATGGTGCTGAAATCGCTCCCCATAAAAACGTGCCTGCAATGTTACAACAGCTTTGATACTGTTGTAATGCACCCATAAAATCAAGGAACATATGTAGAGGCAGCTGCTGGTGGCAGCAAAGGAATGTAAAAAATATGGGGCTGTTGAAAAACTTTGATAGATTTTACTGCCAGCCAAGTATATATATTTTTTATGGTCTGCTATGTGAAACTACAAACAAATGCCATGCTTTTCTTTAGTGTGTTTATTCATTGCATCATTTACAACAAATTTCTGAGACAAGCTAGTAGACTGGATGACTAGTTTTCAAATCAGTGGTTTCTGTTTAGCCTTAAGTAACTCAGAGAAAAAGAAAAAGGCTTTAATAACTGGCCCTTGGAAGGCAGTGGGGAAGACCTAGGTATTAGGAAAAAGCTAATGTCACTCCCCCTAAACCATTTCCCTACATCACACCCTCTGTATACATCAGGACCCTCAGAAGATGGCTTCACAACAGCTTTGATCTGGCAAGCAACTAAGTAGGGATATGATAATTAGGGAGGAAAACATCCGATTACTGAAGCCTAAGAGAAGGCTGATGCGGGGAAAGATTGAAGTCAAAAGGAGAAGAGGGCAGCAGAGGATGAGATGGTAAGTTAGCATCACAGACTCAATGGACACGAACTTGGGCAAACTCCAGGAGATAGTGAAGGGCAGGGAAGCCTGGCATGCTTCAGTACTTGGGATTGCAAATAACTGGACACAACTTAGCCACTGAACAACAACAAAAAGGGTAGTATTAATATAAAAATAAAAGGATGCACAAAGTAAATCAATAGGATGTGAAAAGAAAATATTACAACTACCATTACATTTATTTGTATGTAAAATAATGGAGAAAAAAGTATGTTTACTCATATTTAATATATACTCAATGGGAGTGCTCTTATTGCTAGCAGGTCAATGCAGGGCAGGACTCAATCCAAAATTCATATATTGCAGCCATGAAATTAGAAGATGGTTGCTTCTTGGCAGGAAAACTATGACAAACCTAGACAGTATGTGAAAAAGCAAAGACATCACTTTGTCAACAAAGGTTCTTATCATCGAGGCTATGGTTTTTCCAGTAGTCACATACGGTTGTGAGAGCTGGACCCAAAAAAAGGCGGAGTGCTGAAGAATTGATGCTTTTGAATTGTGGTGTTGGAGAAGACTCTTGAGAGACCCTTAGATTGCAAGGAGAACCAACCAGTTAATCTTAAAGGAAATCAACCCTGAATACTCATTAGAAGGACTAATGCTGGAGCTGAAGCTCCAATACTTATGCAAATAGCCAGTTCGTTGGAAAAGACCCTGATGCTGGGAAAGACTGAAAGCAGAGGAGAAGAGGGTGACAGAGGATGCCATGGTTGGGTAGTATCACCAATGCAATGGACAAGAACTTGGGCAAACTCTGGGAATTGGTGAGAGACAGGGAAGCCAGGCACGCTGCAGTCCATGGGGTTGCAAAGAGACGGACATGAGTTAGTGACTGAACAACCACAACATAGTCATATGTTGGGATAAATATTCCAAAATTCTTTATTATAAATGTATGACAGAAAGTTTAGAGACTGCTGAGTTAATAGTACAAAACTCTTTACCTCACACAATGAGAAAAGGCCCAAATTATCAAGAAATAGTTTTGTTTTGTTTTTTTTTTTAGACCATGAGGCATTTATTGCTTTCTTATCTGCAAGATCACATTAGTGACTAGTGGCAATGAAAAAGAACAGTTGACATCAATACCATTCAAAACAGTAATTTAATAAGAATAATGTCCTGAGACAGCCACTAAAATCAAACTTGAAGACTAGGGAAATTTTCATTTTTCATTAGAACTGGAATATATAAAATATTAAATGTTTTCTCCATTATGACATTTTAATCATATCACATACTCTTCATATAGAGACAGGAAATAATTCTTATTTGATATATGTTTTAGAGCATGAGTGAAAAGTGAATGGGTTAATTGCTCAGTAATGTTCCACTCTTTTTACAACTCCATGGATTGTGGCCCGCCAGGCTCCTCTGTCCATGGAATTCTCCAGGCAAAAACAGTGGAGTGGGTTGCCATCCCTTCTCCAGAGGATCTTCCTGACCCTGGGATCGAACCCAGGTCTCCTGCATTGCAGGAAAATTCCTTACCATTTGAGCCACCAGGGACATTTCAATCACATCACATACTCTTTATATAGACATAGGAAATAATTCTTACATGATTTGTTTCAGAGCATAAAAGTGTGGCAAATTTCCAAATTATTTTATTTGGCTGGAACATGTGTACTCTGGTTGGTTGGCTGGCCTATGTTTGTTCTTGCTTTGAATGTGAGCTTTTGGTGACTCCCATATTGACACTAGTTTTATTTTTTCCTATACTTTTTATCCTGCTGCTGCTGCTGCTGCTGCTAAGTTGCTTCAGTCGTGTCCGACTCTGTGTGACCCCATAGACAACAGCTCACCAGGCTCCCCCGCCCCTGGGATTCCCCAGGCAAGAACACTGGAGTGGGTTGCCATTTCCTTCTCCAATGCATGAAAGTGAAAAGTGAAAGTGAAGTCGCTCCGTCGTGTCCGACTCTTCGCGACCCTGTGGACTGAAGCCTACCAGGCTCCTCCGTTCATGGGATTTTTAATGGAGATATATAAGGCTCAAAATGCATACACCCACAGTGTCCCCTTACCCTGCTCTTTCCAGGACACCATGTGATCCTCCTTGCTGCAAACCACAGTCAGCTTCAGAAGAGGAAAAAAAACACTAAGTGGCTAGAGTAAAGCCATGACCATAAATTTTAGTAATTGAGAATTTGGTATAGTTTTAAATAAGTGTGGGTTGGATAATAGAAGAAGGTTCCTATTCTGGATCTGCCATTAACATGGCTGTGTTAAGTGGGCAAGTTAGTTACTCTTTCTTTGACATTGCTATTGCTATTGCTATTGCTAAGTCACTTCAGTCGTGTCTGACTCTGTGTGACCCCATAGATGGCAGCCCACCAGGCTTTCCTGTCCCTGGGATTCTCCAGGCAAGAACACTGGAGTGGGTTGCCATTTCCTTCTCCAATGCATGAAAGTGAAAAGTGAAAGTGAAGTCGGTCAGTCATGTCCGACCCTCAGTGACCCCATGGATTGCAGCCTTCTAGGCTCCTCCATCCATGGGATTTTCCAGGCAAGAGTACTGGAGTGGGGTGCCATTGCCTTCTCCATTCTTAGATATAGTCATCTGTAAAATATACGTACTTTATTCATACCTTAACAGGATCGGTGGTACTAGATAAATGGAAACTATTATCATGAATATTATAACATAACATTTATTGCCTGTAACATCTGTCCACTGAAGGGCAAATAATTCAGAAGATTTAATATGATCATTATCGTCATTAAAACAAGGCTGGGAATGGAGGAAGTAGTAGAGGAAAATCAGAAACGCTTGTATGTAGAATGAGAATGAAGGAACTTTAAATATGGTCTAATGAATCCCTCTCAGAGTTCCGCTTCGTGCAGCAAGACAAAGGAGTTAACACAAGGCTGCACAGCCAGGAACTGCTGCTATCTTTGGGAAGAGGCACGGCTTGGCTTAAATCTTTCCAATGGTCTTCAATAATTTATCTCTTGACCACACAGGAACCAATGAAACAAGCACATTTCCAGTCCTGACTTCTTGGGCTCAGGTGAAAAATCTATTAATAGGCATGAAAGGCCAGATGGACTGGCCAAGGCCTGGAGCACAGAGGTTAGGTTTAGAGAAACCATCTGGGGCTCGTTCTTAACGCCTTAGTGAAAAAGCCAGCAAGAGCCCAGAACACAACACAGTCAGTCAGTTGGAGGCCCGCTGGTTCTGTCGGCCTTTTACTGATCCAGAAAAATGCTAGTCTGAGAAGGGAAAGGCTTAGTTAGTTTCTTCTTCCTTTTCTAATTTTAAAAACTGGATACATGTTGGTAGCTAGGAAAGTAAGCTGAGAATTCAGGATTCACCCAGGTCCACATTTCCCAGCATGACAGCAGACAGTTCCCAGAGCCCCTCGTTCCATCTGAGGTGTTGTTCCCATAGTAGGTGGTGAGAGAGGTCTGGCTCTGGGTGTTCGCTGGAGGAAAAATCCAAACTACCCATCTGAGTTTGTCAAACACTTGTCTTAGAAACAAGTTGGTTCCGTTCAGTGTTACCCACCTTCCAGAAGAGTTCATGCTAAACTTTCAGAATTACTGAGTTTCCAGATGTAAAAATAAAAATCTCATGATCACAACAATAGAACAGAATGCTTTTAAATGTCAGCTCCTTACTCACTAGCTGTTTGATTTCACACAGGTTACTTAACCATTCTGACCTGTAGTTGCTTCATGTTAAAGGATGATAATAATAAAGTATCTTCATGTTAAAAGACGACTTAAAAAATAAACAATTTATGTAAGAAAGTTAGCACAGTTCATTCATTGTTTTCATCCATTAATTCTGTCAACATGTATTCACTGGGTACTAACTCTATTCCAGGCAGAGACGGCATAGCAGTGAAAAGGTACATAATATACTTGCTTATAATAGGCAACTAAATTACAGCAGCTATTTTAAAAATGCAGACATTTGGGAAATAGAGGGAAAAAAAGGAATTTTTTTTTAAACCCATAACCCTACTGGCTATAAATAACCAATTTTAGTATTTTTTATATAATTCTTTGCTTTGATTTATTTTGAACAACAATGATCTAGATAAAGCTAAACCTAAAAGAGTATAAAGCAACTACAAATGGTGGACTTTCTATGAGAATATGTTATAAGCAATATTTAGAAAATGCTTACTGCTAATTTTATATTTTATTATGTGCTAACAAAGGAGCATTATCAGAGTTTTTAGATTATGAGGGTATTTTAACTTTGGAATAAATGAAACAAAATTTTATAATTTTGGGCAGACAGATCTCATTTTGAATCTAGCCTCTGTCTCTAACTAACTGTGTGATCTTGGGAGATTTTAGTTCTCTGAGATTCAGTTTTCTCATCTTCAAATTTAGATAAAGTTCTATTTATGATCTAGTTATTACCAATGTCTAAAAGAATATAAGCTTTTGTTATTTTATGAAATTGATAAATGCCTGCCTTTAATTTTATGGTGGACTTAATGACATTTCTGTAGATAGAATATTACAGTGTATGCTTTGAATGAAGGATCCAAGAAGAAAAATAAGTATATCTTAAATGACTTTATATTGAAAACAAAATAATAGCATAGAATATGTCAAATTTATCTACTGGAGGATTTTTAATCCTCTCCTAAAAAAATACTTTCAGGTATAACTAAACTGAAACCAATCAGTAATCACATCTTAAAAAAATAATGAAAATAATGTGTTTGTGAATTTTTGAACCTGCAAGAGATTTCAAGTTACAGAAGTAAAAGATTGAATTTTTGTGTTTGTTTGTCTCTTCATAAGTTTTGCTATTAACTGATGTAATTTTCAGAATTTTTCCAACCTGTGTCTTAGTCTCCAAATATACATGCCCTTGGTTTATATGAAGTAGAGGCTGGTTAAAAGTAACTGGAAAAGTATGCTAAACTACCCATTTAAGGGACAATATTCAGTCACAGAGAGAAGCAACTCGTAACTGAAGGTGTCCTAGATTGAGACCCCTTCCTCCCTTTTCTTTCTCTCACCTAAGACAGTGGCACATATATACAATGGAGTATTATTCAGCCATTAAAAAGAATGAAATAATGCCATTTGCAGCAACATGGATAGACCTGGAGATTATCACACTAAGTGAAATAAGTCAGAGAAAGACACATATCATATACCACTTTATGTGAATTTTTAGAAAATGATACAAATGAATTTATTTACAGAACAGAAATAGACTCACCGACTTAAAGAATGAACTTATGGTTACCAGGTGGGAAGGATGGGGTAGGGGATAGACTGAGGGTTTGGGATTGACATGTCTACACTGCTATATTTAAAATAGATAACCAACAAGGACCTATTCTGTAGCATAGTCTGCTCAGTATTGTATAATAACCTAATTGGGAAAAGAACATGAAAAAGAATAGATACGTGTATATGTATAACTGAATCACTTTGCTGTACATATGAAACTAACACAACATTGTTAATCAACTATATGCCAATATAAAATAAAATTTTTTTAAGAAGACAGCCATAATAGTAATAGAGACAAAGACAATAATACCCATCTACTTCTGCTATTCAAATTTCCTTTCCTACCATTGTTGAGATATATGTAATTTTTAAACTTATAACAGAAAATATGATATTTGCTCAGCCAGATATCAGGATAATTTAGGTTCCTTCCAATTCTATATTAGTAGGAATTCTAGAAATTTTTGTATTCTGCACTATCTCCAATTTAGACTAGGAAACTGTCCCTCAGGGTTCTCACCACCACACCTTAGAGTCCACCTTTATATTCCTAGAATATATGCAGTTTGGTGATTTATTTTAAAGCATTGTGGTCTACTGCCCTGATTTGTGTCTTCCCACCTCAAGTGTTCACGCCTGAAGGGTAAGGCTGTAACTTTCATTTCTCTTCTGTGCTCCATGGCACAGAGCACTGAGCAGCTCTGATGCATTGACAGTAGCAGAATCCCTGGCGTCAGGAGGCCAAGTCTCTGTGGTATGTGTGCATACAATATAAGGAGGGAAACCAGGCCATTCAATTTGCAATTCTTGCTGGGAAAAAAATTTTAAATGTTAAAAATTTTAAATATAAAATGTTAAAAAATTTAACAATTTTTGCTAAAGCTATGTTAGATGAAAGACAAAATGACTCTCAAAGTGTGACTCCTTTCCTGCTGGAAGAGTCACCAGTTGATTCAAAAATTCCATTCCTCTCCTCAGTTCTTACAAATGAGTGTTGCACAATCTAAGACTTTCTTTCTTCCATTAATGTCAAGTCTCTTTACTAGTGAATATCTAAGCAAGGTATCAAATGAAAGTGAAAGTCGCTCAGTCATGTCCGACTCTTTGCAACCCCATGGACTATACAATTCATGGAATTCTCCACTCCAAAATACTGGAATGGGTTGCTGTTCCCTTCTCCAGGGGATCTTCCCAACCCAGGGATCAAACCCAGGTCTCCCGCATTGCAGGCGGATTCTTTACCAGCTGAGCCACCAGGGAAGCCCAAGAAAGGTATCAAGAGCTATGAAAATAACCTCCATAAGCTAAAATTAATGTTTTACTTGAACAGACTAAAGAATTCAATTAAATATTTTATAAAAGCAAAGAAGAGAAAACAGTGTCCTCCAATTGGAAGTGCATTTACCATGGATACAGGCATGTGTAGACACAAGCACATTATTGGAATTTTGCTTCAAAGTGTGATTGACTGGTCCAGGTGGATTTTGAACCCTCCAATGTCCTAAGCAGAAAAAAGGTTAAAAGGAATACATGATGCTAAGACCCATCTATATTCTAGTTTAGATCACAGCCTTTGTAGAAATGCCCAACCCGCCATTATCCACTGAAATGTCTATGAACCAGACAACACTAGAGGCAGCGATGGCATAAAGAAATGCCATCATATATTGCTGTTGAGAATGTAAAATGATGCCACCACTTTGGAAAACGTTTGGCAGTTTCTTTAAAAGTTAAATACACAGTTATCATGTGATATAAGAATTCCACTCCTGAGTATCTACCCAGGAGAAGTAAAAATATATGTCTATACAAAGACTGTACACAAAAGTTCATAGCAGCATTATTCACAATAGTCCTAAAGTGTAAAGAATCCAAATGTCTATCAATTGGTGAATAAACAAGCAAAATATATATATCCATACAATGGAAAACTATTTGGCAATAAAAAGCAACAGAAATACTGATACACACTAAAACATGATGAGCTTCAAATACATCATGCTCAGTGAAAAAAAGCAAGATATAAAAATGCACATGTTATATGATCCATGCATGTAAAACATCCAGAAACGGAAAATCTATAGAGACTGAAATAGTGGTCGTCTTAGGTCTGTGGGTAGAAAGGGAAAGTGGGCAAGAGGTTTCTTTTTAGGTTGATAGAAATGTTCTACTTAGATTGTGATGAAGGTTATACAGCTCCATATATACTCTCTTGATATTCTAAACCCACATCCAGATTTACCAAGAAATGAAAGGAGGGTGAGGTGATTCATTGTGATAGAAACATGTTAGAAGATGGCTAACTTTAAATTTCTTCCAAAGAACTATTAACACATCATTAGATTTCTGTAAGTTCAATTAGCACATGATTTCAGAGGGACCACCTCTTATACAAAGAGAGGCCACCTGTGCTGGTCAAGGAGTTATGTTAATTTGTGAAGACCTCAGAGGCTTGTTTTCAATTAGTTTAAACCCTAACATACTTTGATTTCCTGGGTGTGAGCCCAGCCCATGAGATGATTCAGCACTTTCCTGAAAGAGATTCCCAGAATTTCTACTTCTAAGACAAAGGAAGAGAGCAGAAAGTGCAAGAACTGGAAGTCAGGAAATTAAGTGACTCAGTCCTAAGATCTCATGGTAGACCAGAAGTTTTAGGAATAGCAACAGACACAAGACCCAGACTGGCTTAGTCAAGAATATGACATTCTATGCCAGGACACATTTTATATCAGGGTCAATCGTCTTTCCAAGGTATGTGTTTGAGGTCAGTTTCTTCTGAGTTCTGGGATGCTAAGAGACTAATTCTCAAAGCCAGATAAAGTAAAGAAGTGCAGCCGTTCCCATCACAAGGCACCAACACACCTAACCTTCTGAGCCCCACAATCAGAGTTCACTCCCTTCCTCCCCTAACTACTAATCAAGTCTGATCATTTAAAAATTATTGGACTTCCCTGGTGGTGTTGTGGATAGGAATCTGCCTGCCAATGCAGGGGATACGGGTTCAATCCTTGGTCAGATCAATTCAGTCACAAGCCATGGAGTAAACTAAGCCCCTGCGCCACAACTACTGAGCCTGCGCTCTACAGCCTGTGCTCCACAACAAGAGAAACCACCACAATGAGAAGCCCCACACCATAATGAATAGTAGCCCCCACTCACTGCCACCAGAGAAAGACCAGGCAAAGCAGCAAAGACATGGTGTAGCCCAACATACCTGAACTGGTTTCAATAATTGGAAAAAATTTCAAGCACACACAAAAGTAGAATACACCTGTACTAAATATCAATGTACCTAATTTCTGGGTTTAACAATTATCATCTTCTGATTTCAAAATATGTCTTACCAACTCCTGCTAACAGACCCACTTATGATAGTAGAAAATTGGAAACAGCCTAAGAGTACAATAATGGACTGCGCGATGTTAAGAAACTGCATGGTGCATCCACATAACAGAATATAGTGTGGCCATTGGAAATGACAACTCAGCAAACAAGATGACGTACGGACATGCCCAGGAGAAAATTACAGATGGATATGCCAACGACAATACAGCAACTCTTGAACAATACTGCCAAATTACGCTCTGGGAAAATATTGTTACTCATGTCAGAAATACATGAGCGTCCGTTTCCATGAATACTCGCTAGAACTAAATAGTATTAATTTTTAATGAATGTGAGTTTGCCACATTTCACTTTAAAGTATTATTTGAACTTTGGGTACCCCCTTTGGTGGCAGTCCTACCATCAGACACGGGTCTTCTATTCCTAGGGGTCACCCTCCTACTCCCTGACCTACCCTCACATTTTGTAATTTCTCAGACCCAGGTCGGGCTGTGATACTGGGCATCCCGCAGCTCCTGGCTTCAGGTCCAAAGTAAACTTCCACTATACCCAGTGACCTTCTCTATAATCATTCTTAACCTCACTTAATTATTAAACAGCAAAGCATTACCATGCCACAATTTTTTAATACTAACTTCCAACTGATATTAGGAGCACATTTTGCTGTATAATGTTGGGTCACTTTTTATATTGGAAGAGAGGGGACGAAGGGCAGACCAGAGTCACCGCAAATACAAACAGAGCAGCCAACATCAGACTCATACTATGCGCCAGAGGATACTAACATGTGATGTGCTTTTAGAACCTGTAATAATAAACAGTAAATAAACAGTTCTTTACAGTGAAGTGAATGAATGATGGTTTGACAGATCCTAAACTTGAGTGTGTGGACATCTGAACCCTACTTATCAGGCTCTGTCCACACCAGAACAAATCATATAAGATTGTGAATTGCATTTCTACGCCTCTCCCTCCTTCGGCAGTGTCAATACATCAACTTGAAGTCATCAATGCTGGACTTTATGAGAGCTAAGAATTGCTTTTTTTCTCCCCTCACCATGACATGTGGTGGACCTAATGGGGAGTATAAGTAAATTTCACCAGAGGATGAAAGAGTGTCATTCAAAAAAGAAGATTTATTTCCATGTAAGATATTATTAAAAAAGAGACTGTAGTTACCATCTTCTCTCTGTTTAGTGGGTTCAAGATGAAATGTGGTTTGGTTTGAGAAGAAAAATCAACACAACCTTACCAGCTCTACACAATGCAATGAATTTATTAAACTAATCTAGGTATCAGCTATTTTTCATATACTACTTCCCAGACACAGAGAAATCAGATCACTGACAGCATAATAGTAAGAATACTACCTCTGGAGTCAGAAAGATTCAGATTCTGCCTTATTAACTGGATGATTCCAAGCAAAGTGCATGCTAGGCTTCAGTTTCCCCATCTATAAAATAGGGATAATGATATCTCACCCCATCATGTTGTTGAGGATTAAATGTGGTTAGTATTAATTAAAACATGTGAACCTTACCTACAGTTACTGAATAGGTAACTATAGGTAAGGTTTCAGGATGCCAGGATTTGTTAGGAAAGTTAGCATAGCAATTTTATTTATGGATAGGAAAGCCTGAATATCGCACTGCTGCTGCTGCTGCTAAGTCGCTTCAGTCGTGTCCAACTCTGTGTGACCTCATAGACGGCAGCCCACAGGCTCCCCCATCCCTGGGATTCTCCAGGCAAGAACACTGGAGTGGGTTGCCATTTCCTTCTGCAATGCATGAAAGTGAAAAGTGAAAGTGAAGTCGCTCAGTCGTGTCCGACTCCTAGTGACCCCATGGACTTCAGTGCACCAGGCTCCTCCGTCCATGGGATTTTCCAGGCAAGAGTACTGGAGTGGGGTGCCATTGCCTTCTCCCTGAATATAGCACAGGAGTGATTTATTGCACCAGATTTTTACTAAGATTTTCAATGTGGCTAATGTTTGATTCTGTAACATAAAAGGGAGCTGCTGAGCCCACAGCTGTTAACACCAAGGAGACACAATGATGGGTAAAATGAGACCCAGAACAAACTCACCCTCTATTCTCAGCTCTATTTCCTCTTTACAATGTTTCAGCATCCTTCTTCCTTTCCTTCCCATGATCCTGTGTCATTGAATCAAATAAGTACTAAGGTTTATAAATGTAAAGTCCCATGGAAGTAGGAATCATTTAAGATACTCACCCACTAATTTTTACTTTATTCTTGTTTTTGAAAGTTTTCTTGGATTCAGTTGTTCATTCCCTTGTCAATTTCTGGATCCTGGAACCAATTTTGTTCACTTACTGCACACCGCTATGGCCTGAGAGAAGAATGTAATAAAATCATAAATAGACTCTATTGATAATGGGGCCAAAACCACCAAACAGGAAAGAAGAAGTTATTATTTTCATCAAATTGAATAAAAACACCAAGGATGTATTTTGCTAGTACATTACATGTGAATGTGTATGTGCATCTTTCTTTCTTCCTGGAGAAAAAGATGAGAAAAATATTGAAAGATGAACTGTTTCCTCCCTATATTTTTTTGTGATAACTTTAAGCAGTTCTCAATAAAATATAAGTAAGCTAAGTACAGGAACACACAAAAATGATTGCTAAGTGACCAAGTGGGACTTATACCAGAATGCAAACTTGTTTTAACATTTAAAAAAAAATCAACTACCAGAATATTGTATTAGAATATAGGGCAAAATGCACAGACATCTCAATAAATGTAAAAAAAAATAAAAAGCATTTGCAAAATTCCACACCTATTCATCAATTCTTAATGAATTGACGCTTTTAAACTATAGTGTTGGAGAAGACTCTCGAGAGTTACTTGGACTGCAAGGAGATCAAACCAGTCAATCCTAAAGGAAATCAACCCTGAATATTCACTGGAAGGACTGATGCTGAAACTCCAGTACTTTGGCCACCTGATATGAAGAGTTGACTCATTGGAAAAGACCCTAATCTGCTGGGAAAGACTGAAGGCAGGAGGAGAAGGGGATGACAGAGGATGAGATGGCTGCATGGTATCAGTGAATTAACGGACATGAGTTTGAGCAAACTCTGGGAGATGGTGAAGGACAGGGAAGCCTAGTGTGCTGCACTCCATGGGGCTGCAGAGTCGGACCCGACTTAGTGATTGAACAACCACGAATCTAGAAATAGAGAACACTCCTACAACTGAATAAAGAGCACCTATGGAAAAGTACAATTAGCATCACATTTGATGATGAAATGTTTGATTGTTGCTGTTCAGTCACTCAGTCGCTCAGTTCTTTAGTGCTCAGCTTTCTTTATGGCCCAACTCTCACATTCATACATGACTACTAGAAAAACCATAGCTTTGACTATACGGACCTCTGTTGGTAAAGTATTGTCTTTGCTTTTTAATATGTTGTCTTGGTTTGTCATAGTTTTTCTTCCAAGGAGCAAGCATCTTTTAATGTTGGATAATTTCTCCCTAAGATCAGGACCAAGACAAAGATGTCTGTTCTTATTCTAGTCAACATAGTACTAGAAGTTCTGGTTAGGACAGTCCAGGAAAGACAATGAAATAAAAGACATCCATACTGGAAAAGAAGAAGTAATCCTACTAGCAAACAACATGATTCTGCATATATAGAATCCTAAGAATTTATGAAAAATCTACTAGAACTAATTAAAAAATGCTGCAAGGTGGCAGGGAACAAGATCAATACATAAAAATCAATTGTATATCTATATACTATCAATGAACAATCTCAAAATGAAACTAAAGAAACAATTTCATTTACAACAGGATCAAAAAGAATTAAATGGTTAAAAATAAACAAAAGAAGTACAAAATTCATATTATAAAAACTCCAAAACACTGCTAAAAGAAATTAAAGATCTAAGTAAATATGAAGATGCCTACATTCTGAAATCCAAAGACTTAATGTCAAGATGGCAATATTCATATCAATTTACTGATTCAATTCTATCTACCAAAACTTAGCTGACATTTCTCAGAAACTGACAAACTGATACTGAAGTCTATAGAAATACAAAAGACCTAGAGTACTCAAAACAATTTGGAAAAAAAATATTGGGTCTCATAATTCCCAACGTCAAAACATATTGGAAGTGTATGGCAATCAAGGCAATGTGATACTAGCCTAAGTGTGGACATTTAGGTCAGTGGAATAGAACTGAGAGTCTAGAATTAGACAACTGCAATGATCATCAATTGATTTTTGACCAAAGTAACAAGACAGTTCAATGGTTGAAAAAATGAGTCTTTTCAAGAAATGGTGCCGGTACAACTATATACCCATAAGAAAAAAAAAAAAAAAAACTAGACTTCAATTTTCACAAAAATTAGCTCAAAACAGATGAGAACACTACCAGTAAGAGCTAAAACTATAAAACTCTCAAAAGGAAATAAATATAGGAGTAAATTTTCATGACCTTGGTCTTCAAGGAGATGACACTAAAATTATGAATGTGAAAGAAAAGTAAGTTCTGTAGATTGGACTCTATCAAAATAAGAACCTCTGCACTTTAAAAGATGCTTCTAATAAATGCATAAAAGTAAGAACATAAAGTAAGATAATACAGAGAATGCGATAAAATATTTGCAAATCATACATCTGCTAAGCAACTGTAACTAGAATATATAAGGAACTCTAATTTAAATTCAACAATAAAGACAAACAACCTAATTTTAAAATGCATACAATATCTAAATGAACGTTTCTAAAAAGAAGATACATAAATTGTCAACAAACACATGAAAGGATGCCCAGCATCATGAGCTATTGAAGAAATGTAAATAAAAAGACATATCCGTTCAAACCCATGAGGATGGCTATAATCAAAAAGAAAAATAGTAGCAAATGCTAACGAGGCTGTAGAGAAATCTGAACATTCATACACTGGTACTGTGAAACGGTACAGCCACTTTGGAAAAGTCTAGCGGTTCCTCAAAAGATTAACCATGAGAGCTGCCACATGATCCAGCAACTCAACTCCTAAGTATTAACCTAAATGAAAATACATGTCCACACTAAAACTTGTACAGAGATGTCCACGGCAGCACTATTCACCATAGCCAAAAATGAGAAACAAATCAATGTTGCTAAACTAAGGAATGGGTAAATAAAACATGGTATATCCACACAAAAATGTATTACTTAGCAATAAAAAATGAAGCATTAGTACATGCCACAAGTTGGATAAACCTTGAAAACAGTTTCCAAAAAGAATGAAGGCATCATATAGTGTATGATTCCATTTATACTATATGAAATGTCCAAAGTAGGCAAATCTGTAAATAAGTGGTTGCCTAGTTTTTGGGAAAGGGAGGAAAAGAGAGGTGACATTAATGGGTAAAAGGTTTCCTTTTAATGTGATGAAACTATTTTTAAAATGACGGTAGTGGTGTCTGCATAATTCTGTGAATATCCGAAAAGTCTTTGAACCGTATGCTGTGTGAATATCTGAAGAAAGCTGCGGGGAAAAATAAAGAATTCAAACACGAGTGACTCATGACAAACCTCCAAGACCAGAAAATGGACCATTTTCTCTCTTACATGATTTTACATTTGTTTCAGAAATCTGAAGACACGGTGGTATTTCTCAGTGGGGAAATATTTTCCTTCCAGGAATTGTTCACCTAATAGTGAAACAATATCCTTAACTGTCTTATTCTCCCAATAAGGATGAGGCTTAAGAATTGCTGTTATTTAGTTGCTCCCTCATGTCTGACTCTTTTTTTGACCCGTGGACGGTAGTCCCCCAGGCTCCTCTATCCATAGGATTTCCCAGGCAAGAATACTGAAGTGGGTTTCCTTTTCCTTCTCCAGGGGATATCCCTGATCCGAATGCTATCTTTGCATTGCAGGGGAATTCTTTACTGCTGAGCCACCAGGGAAGCCCAGAGGCTAAATACATTGAATCAAACACTTTACAATAGAAAATGGAGGTGTAAGAATTAATACAGAACAGCTATTTTATTCTACAGAAGCTTTTTTTTTTTTTTCCTGCTGTTGCTATGTGTGCTGTGCTATGCTTAGTCACTCAGTCATCCCAACTTTTTGTGACCCCATGGACTGTGGCTAGCCCGCCAGGCTCCTCCGTCCATGGGATTCTCCAGGCAAGAATACTGGAGGGGTTGCCATGCCCTCCTTCAGGAGATCTTCCCAACCCAGGGTTCGAACCCAGGTCTCCCGCACTGCAGGTGGATTCTTTACTGTCTGAGACACCAGGGAAGCCTATGTATCATAGTAAACACATCACGATATGGAAGTTTCACTTATTTTCTAACTGGGAACAGACATCCAAGAGGGGGAAATCTGACATGAATATGTTGATGAGTGGACAAGAGAGGCTTGTTGTGAGTTCCTCAGCACCACTTAACGTCCTTGATGGCCAATCCGATAAGGACCAGTGTCCAGGCATCGCAAGGGCAGCAGCGTCCCTCTGTCCATTCCAATACATCACTGTAAGAGCAAGGTAACTGCCACCCCCTGATGCCCCTTGAGGATGCCTTCCTAGAGTGCTCCAAGGACAATTTTAAGACTAAAGAGTATCCTAAGAGAGGGGCTATGGGACAAGGTAGGGTCAAAGGGGAAAACTTCAACACCCATATTTGAAAGGGCTGCAGTCAACAACCTCGTCCACTAAGTAGATTGTCTGTCACACACACACACACAGAGTGTCACACACATCAGGTGCTCATGGTACATACTTTTTAATATGATTGCTTATAAGATAAATCCTTTGAAAAGGGATTAAATTTTACTGAAAATATTCATTATGATTTACAGTTGAGTCTGGTACTTCAGGTAGGATTTAGAGTAAATAAAATATTTTATGGGGAAATCATACCATTTATTAGAATGAGTGTATTATATCAAAAACACTATTAGTCTACATCATGGGAGGTAAATGTTGTTTCCATTTTGTAAGTAACCTGAGTCTCTGAAATAATAAATATCTAACTTAGACTCACACTGTTAGTAATGGCAGAGAAAAACCTCACATCTTCACCTTCACTTGTGATATTATTCTTAGTTAATACATTGCCTCTGAACAGTGAATAAACAGTCGAAGCACCATTAACAAAAAGTGTATAGTGATGCCTTTTTAGATAGCAAGGTAATATTGTTCACAGTAGATGCAAAATAAGTATTTTTAATTACTTTAATTTTTACTGAGATAACTATATTGACTGAAGGAAAAGGACATAGTGCTGTTTAGAAAACTTCTGATCAGCCTGCACGTTATAATCAGAAGCTTTTTGCAGCTCCACTAATGCCGTGGACTTCCCATCCGTTTGCTAATAATCTGATTACATGCTTCAGCCTTGGTGTCTGATCCCAGCAATACCCCCATGGATAACCCAATTCCAGAGAACACTCAAGGTGAATGCCTATCTATAGTTTCACTAATAATGAAAGCCATACATCATAGCTGCAAATTGCCAGGGACCCTGGGGTAGGCTAAGAAGAGATATTTTAATGGCCTTAGGTAATTACTAAGCACAGACATTTTCCATAGTAGGAAATGGAAGAAGCTGTGTCTCAGGTATAATCCAGACAGTAAGAGGGCTGACCCCCTTTCTATAGGCATCTTCCAGCAATTTAGAGAGTATCACAGGAAGACTTATAAGATCAAATCAGCTTTGTTGAAAAATCCCAAGTTGTATAACTGAATGAAGTTGAACAAGCAGAATAAACTGAAGTTTAAGATTGCCCCAGATGAAAATTGAATGACTATAGTTTTTTTTTTTCCACTCCCTAATTCATTTAATAAACATAATTACCAAGATGGTAGTTTTATGCTATGAGTACTAAAAGGAACTGCTTTGAGGAGACATAAGGGAAATCTAAAGACCTTAGGTGAGATTCAAAAGCATTCTATACAGAATTACACATATAGGCCATACCTTTAAATAAAAATATATGAATAGTTAATTTTTTTAATGCCACAGTATCAGTCAAGTGGGCAGTGGACTTATTTTTAGCTGCCATTGCCTCCCCAGGTTGTGACATGAATGCAATATGAGCTCTGCAGTTCTCCTAGCTCCCGTTCATCAGTGAGCTCCCCTGGGCAAATTTCTCATTACTTTACCCAGTACGGCTGGTGCTTCTTCAGACGCCATGTCCTATTTCTGTCTGTGTTCAAGCCTTTAGTTCAGTTTGTCCACCTGGAGTTCTATTAATGAATAGAGGCAAGCTCAGGTTAATTTCCAAATCATATCAGCTTTCTATTCATTCAGTGTCAAGGTCACCAATGACCTTCATGTTTTTAAATCTAATGGACAGTTCCTGGTCCTAAAAACACATTTTTTTCACTTGACAATTAGGATCCCAAACTCCCTTGTTTTTCCCCCAACTTCTCTGTCTCCCAGAATTCTTCACTGATTCCTCCTTGCCAATCTTCATTCTAAATTTTGCAGTGTTTTTGGTCTCATTTATTGAGCTTTGCATCTTTTCTATCTGCATTCACTCCATTGCTGACCTTACCTAATCTTGTAGTTTCAAATGCCATTTCAATACATTCATAAATGTACTTTTCCAGTCCTGATCTACTAATTCCTGAGCTCCAGACTCAATGAGCCTTTTGTCTACTCAACATCTTTATCTGGATGGCATCTGATATTTAATGAGCTTCCCAAGTGGCACTAGTGCTAAAGAAGCTGCCTGCCAATGCAGGAGACATGAGACAAGGGTTTGATCCCTGGGTCAGGAAGAGTCCCTAGAGGAGGGCACAGCAACCCACTCCAGTATTCTTGCCTGGAGAACATGGACAGAGGAGCCTAGTGGGCTACAGTCCATAGGGTCACAAAGAGTTGGACATGACTGAGGTGACTTAGCACGCATGCACACTGAAAGTTAGTGAGTATTAAAAAAAAAAAAAAAATAGGGCTTCCCCATTGGCTCAGGGGTAAAGAATCCGTCCACAATGCAAGAACAGCAGGAGATGCAAGTTTGATCTCTGGGTCAGGAAGTTCCCCTGGAGAAGGGCATGGCAACCCACTCCAGTATTCTTGCCTGGAGAATCCCATGGACAGAGGAGGCTGGCGGGTTACCATCCACAGGGTCACAAAGAGTCAGACACGACAGAAGAGACTTCGCACTCAGCACGCATTAAAATTTTATACCATTTCTCTATACCTACTATCTGTATCTACAAACATGTGATCTTTCACTCTTATTAATCTATTCCTCTTCATATCCCTATCATAGTAAATGACAAACCACCCTCTTTCAGTTCAGTTCAGTTCAGTCGCTCAGTCGTGTCTGACTCTTTGCAACCCCATGAATCGCAGCACACCAGGCCTCCCTGACCATCACCAACTCCTGGAGTTCACTCAAACTCACGTCCATAGAGTCGGTGATGTCATCTAGCCATCTCATCCTCTGTCGTCCCCTTTTCCTCCTGCCCCCAATCCCTCCCAGCATCAGAGTCTTTTCCAATGAGTCAACTCTTTGCATGAGGTGGCCAAAGTACTGGAGTTTCAGCTTTAGCATCATTCCTTCCAAAGAACACCCAGGACTGATCTCCTTGAGGATGAACTGGTTGGATCTCCTTGCAGTCCAAGGAACTCTCAAGAGTCTTCTCCAACACCACAGTTCAAAAGCATTAATTCTTCGGCACTCAGCTTTCTTCACAGTCCAACTCACATCCATACATGACGACTGGAAAAACCATAGCCTTGACTAGACAGACCTTTGTTGGCAAAGTAATAACGCTGAAGAAGCTGAAGTTGAACGGTTCTATGAAGACCTACAAGACCTTTTGGAACTAACACCCAAAAAAGATGTCCTTTTCATTATAGGGGACTGGAATGCAAAAGTAGGAAGTCAAGAAACACCTGGAGTAACAGGCAAATTTGGCCTTGGAATACGGAATGAAGCAGGGCAATACATGACGACTGGAAAAACCATAGCCTTGACTAGACAGACCTTTGTTGGCAAAGTAATAACGCTGAAGAAGCTGAATGGTTCTATGAAGACCTACAAGACCTTTTGGAACTAACACCCAAAAGAGATGTCCTTTTCATTACAGGGGACTGGAATGCAAAAGTAGGAAGTCAAGAAACACCTGGAGTAACAGGCAAATTTGGCCTTGGAATACAGAATGAAGCAGGGCAAAGGCTAATAGAGTTTTGCCAAGAGAACACACTGGTCATAGCAAACACCCTCTTCCAACAACACAAGAGAAGACTCTACACATGGACATCACCAGATGGTCAACACCAAAATCAGATTGATTATATTCTTTGCAGCCAAAGATGGAGAAGCCTTATAAAGTCAGCGAAAACAAGATGGGGAGCTGACTGTGGCTCAGATCATGAACTTCTTATTGCCAAATTCAGAGTTAAATTGAAGAAAGTGGGGAAAACCACTAGATCATTCAGGTATGACCTAAATCAAATCCCTTATGATTATACCCACCCTCTTTACCTCATAGCAAAAACCTTGGAATCAAGCTAGTTTCATCACTTTCTCTTATAATCCAAATCCAACTCAGCAACAAATATTGATGGTTTGCCCTTTAAAATATATCCAGAAGCTTATCACTTTCTTCCACACCCACCACGGCCACCCTGATCCAAGTAACTAACCTGCTCACCTGCATTATCCTAACACATTTTTGGCCTTGCTTCCCTATATTCTATTCTCAACTCAAGCAAATCAATACTTTTGCAAAGTAAGTCAAATCATGTTATTTCTTCTTTTCAAAAGCTACTAAGGGTCTTCTCTCTCAGAGTAAAATCCAAAGTCCTTAAATGTTTTGCTGCTGCTGCTGCTAAGTCACTTAAGTCGTGTCCAACTCTGTGCGACCCCAGAGATGGAAGCCCACCAGGCTCCCCCGTCCCTGGGATTCTCCAGGCAAGAATACTGGAGTGGGTTGCCATTTCCTTCTCCAATGCATGAGAGTGAAAAGTCAAAGTGAAGTCGCTTAGTCGTGTCCAACTCTTAGCGACCTCATGGACTGCAGCCCACCAGGCTCCTCTGTCCATGGGATTTTCCAGGCAAGAGAACGGGAGTTGGGTGCCATTGCCTTCTCCGTTAAATGGTTTAGAAGGTTTTAAATAATTTGCTGCCCTCCCAACCCACCTCTCAGATCTGGTCCCCTGGGATTCTGTCTATAGCTCCCTCCACTCTGGCCCAATGGTCCCTTCTTGTTCTTTGCTAAGCAAAATAGTCAGGTTCAGTTTCAAAACTTTGCACTTGCTTTCTCCCATGCCCAGAATGTTCTTTCCTTCATCCTTCATCTCCTTTGGTTCTTTGATTAAAATGTCACCTTCTCTGTGAGGCCTTCTTTGACCATCCTATTTTAAATAGCAACTCCCACCTGGAATCAACTATCACTCTTCTATGTTTTGTTTTTCATTTTTCTTCGTAACATGTCTCACTATCTGGCACATCATATATTTTATCTTTTTTGATGCATTGTTTGCGTTCTCCCAGGTATGCAAATTCCATGAAGTTAGGTTTCATCTTTTTAATTCAAGGCTGTGCCCCAGTTTCTAAAACAGTACTTGTCAGATCCAAAATAGGCAGCTAATAAATAGATTTTGAATGAATAAATGAATTCCTTTCATACTTAACCCCTTCATATTTAAGAGCAGACATATTTACTTAATGGCTGAGGATAAAACAGCTACAGTTCTAAATAAGACCTTCAAAGTCATCCTGTCCAAAATTTCTTCCTCTACACCTCTGGGTGCTTCCCTTGAATGGGTCCACACAGACTGACCCTCCAGGGCTGTTTCATAACCTATAGCCACATCAGGGTTACAGGGATCTCCCATTTCCTTCAAAAGTTTTCCTGCTTCTTGTGCCAATAATGATGATAACAATGACAATGATGATGTCATAGCACTAACGAACATTTTTTTAAGTGTTTACTCTTCATCAGCTATTGTACTCAGAATTTCTCATTGCATCATCTCACTTAATTCCCACAACAAATCTATTCGGTAAATACTATTATTAATCTTTTTTTTTTAACATGAACTTGATACTTAGCAAGATTAAGCAACGTGAGAGTTTATACAACTAATTAGTAACAGAGCTGGGTTAGGATCTGAGATCTGCCTGACTCCAGAATCCAAGATCTTAGCCTCTACCCTATACTGCCTCCCTCAAGTCTCAGCCTATTCAGGGATGGAATCTCCTTGGTGATCCTGATGGTGGCCACCATGAAGAACAGCATCATAGAAAGATCCAGATAATGAGTGTTTTAACATCCTGGGGGTTGTAAGGTCAAGGCTCCTCCCTACTCATTGCAAGAACAAAAATGACTGCAATTGTTCATTTAAAATCATGCATGTGGGTATAAACATAGGAAAATAAATGTTATGAAACTTTCAACAGCAGTCTCTATTTCAGTTTCCAACACTGCTCAAGATATTAGAAAATTTGAACTCATTGAAACTCTTGATGCAAATGTATATTATCTTCTTGTTCAAAACCAAAAATAGCTACATGTGAGCCTTTAAAAGTCCTTGCTACTGGAATTGTTTAAATTAATGATCTTACAAAGCAATTTTGTAAAATTACATAATGAAATAAACTCCTTTTTTATTAAACTATTAAAAGCTTTATCAGTTTATTCACATGGACAAAAGATGTACTCATATCCCATGAAGCAAAATCTAGTAGACTTAGTTTAAATCTTGGTTATAAACACTTATTGGATGTAGACCTTATGGATGGCTTTTAGCCATGGCAGGCCTCAATTAATTCATTTTTAAATGGGATTAATACCACCTATCTCTCATGTGTTTTGAAGGCTGAATGATATTATACATATAATTGCCTTGCACAGTAGCTGACATATAATAACTTCTCAACAAAGGTTAGCTTGAAATTAGGGTCTCTAAAAAGTTTTAATTAGCAAAGTACAATGGCATGTTATCATGTGTTAAATGAGTTTCAAGAGAATTTCTGGAAGTGTTTTATTAGGCTGTCATTCCTGAGGTAGCAAGCCTTCCTATTATGGGCCCCATAGATCTTTTGGGTTTTGAAAATGTAAAGCTTAGAAGAAAGATAGTGATGTGCTGGAAAGTGAAGCTGGAGACAATTGTTCCTGTGTTATTACTGAGCATGTATGTGGCTGCCAAACCCAGCATGTGATCTTGGAGCAAATGAAGGAGTCAGAGTATCTCATAAAGATGAACAGGGTGCTCAGAAAGGAAGACCTGGATATTATTTATAGTAAATTAGTAAATACATAATTATTCTTTGTAACAAATAAAAAGATGCATTATAAGGAATAGGCTCAAGTGATTGTGGAGACTGAAAAGTCCCTAGATCTGTCGAACCGCAGTCAGCAAGCTAGAGATCCAGGAGTCCAAAATATATGTGTGTGTGTGTGTGTATTTACAAGGTATACACACACACACATAAATACACGCTAGTGGTTCTGCTCGTGGTTCTACTTCTCTGATTGAAGCCTGGCTGATGTGTGTTATTATCAACATGAAGCCTAGAGAGTAAGAAACCGCCATAGTGCTTTTTTGCAGAACCTGAGGTCATCCAAGACCATAAAAAGCAAATCTGTCTGCAAATATGTAATAGCTTTAAATATGTCCATATGTGTCAAAAGCCACATGAGACTGAGGTGTCATCACGATGATGTGGTGATGGTATTTCATCAGAGGAACAAGGGATGCTTGGATCCTACACAACTGCCTTTCCAAAGAAAGTTAAAGTAACATTTGACGGAAAATGGACCTTCAAAACTCTATTGAGATAGTGCATAGATGGGTATGTGTGCTGCAAGATGAGAAGTGGCACAAAAGATAATTCAATCTCATTTTCCACAGCATAAATTCAACAGACCGTGCTGAAATTTAAAAATTAACATGTGCCAACACAAGCACATTAATTAGAAATACAAAAGAAAATATCAAAAAGAATAGCTACAACAATAGAAAGCGGTTGCCTCTAGGGATAGAAAACTTGTGGTGATGAGAAAGAGGGGAAGAGAACAGTGCTTTGTTTTCTTTAATATGGCTTGTACAAGTACCTGATTCTTCAAAGTATATGTATATATAACTGTTTAAAATTTTAAAATAAACACAAAAGATTGATACACAAAGATGCTCATCACAGTACTGTTTATAAAAATTAATGCTAATATCCACATTCACAAAATGAATAGCTAAATTACTATTTGCTATATAATGGAATGTACTACTAATGAAATCACCTTTAGCGCAAGGTTTAGTAAATACATGTTTAAAAGTTAATAGTGAGAAGCAGGTTTCAAAGCTGTACAATCAGCATCATCTTAAATAGGAAAGAAATTAACTGAAGTGGGAGAGAAACTAACTGAATGATGGAAATTTCTGGATTATGAATGGTGACATATAAGTGAATGTTTCCTTACTGTTTTTCATGTGTACATTCATGCTTTCTAAAATTGTTAAAGTATATGGTAAAAGGGAGGAAGGTACGAAAATAGGAGGAGGCAAAAGGAAAAGGGGAAAGAGAAATGGGGTAAAAGTTGGGTGGGAGAACAGAGCAGAAGGAGGAGGAGGGAAGGGGGAAGGGGAGGGGAGGAAATCACCTCTGTCTGTCACGAGGGGCCAATCTTCCCCTCAGCCCCTCTGGAGTTCTTGTGGCTGAACTAATAGTAAAACTGACACAACATAGATTAACAGGAGAGAAAGAAACAAATTTTAACTTGTGCTCACAGATGTCACACAGAAACAGGACCTAAGAGGTGGCCAGAGCAAGCAGCTTTTATATGTTTTAGACAGAGAAATTACACATTTGTGAGGAATTGACAGGACAAAGAAACTTAGGTGTGGGGTACTCAGTTCCCAAAGAATCTAAACAGAGTTCGAGCTTGCTGCTGCTGCTAAGTCACTTCAGTCATGTCCGACTCTGTGCGACCCCACAGGCTCCGCCGTCCCTGGGATTCTCCAGGCAAGAACACTGGAGTGGATTGCCATTTCCTTCTCCAATGCATGAAAGTGAAAAGTGAAAGTGAAGTCACTCAGTCGTGTGTTAATTGAAATCACAAGGTTTGTACATAGCCTTATTGCCCAGATTACCTATCTCTGTTCATAAGTGTCCTTCTAGCTTCAGATGTAGGGAGTGTGCCTTTCACATGAGAGATTTATTTCCTGCTTTCAGGGAGACAGAAAGAAGAGTCAGAATGTTCCTCTTGTACTTGCCATTTCTTATGTGACTTTGATCCAAAATAATCAAGATGCCATCGTAGCATATTTGGGAATAATCTGTCTTGAGACCCAGTATCACCATGATACCCAGTGGGTCCTATCTAAGAGCTCTGTTACCTCCTCGTCAAGCATATACAGGTGTGGATGGTAGGAACTTTGTGCTTTTGGAGCTAAAGTTTATCTCAGACCATCCTGAAGAAACTGAGTATTATTTTCTTAAGGGATTGCCTGATAACTGTGTAATTAACACATACTCCTCTGCATTTCATTTTTCTCTACCTTTAAAGCACAATTTACAAACAATAAAAATGCACCCATTAACACTTTAATGACTTCTGACAAATGCATATACTTGAGTAACCATCACCCCAATCAGGACATAGAGCATTTCCATCACCCAGAAAGTTCCCTTGTATGCCTTTCAAGTAGTCCATCATTCCCCTAGGAAACCACTGGAGTTAGCATCCATCATCACAGTTTATTTCTATCTGTTAAAGATCTTTGTATGAATGTAAATGCAAAGGGTGTACTCTTTCCTTGACTAGATCCTCTTGCGTAGCATTTTTTTGGGATTTATCCATCTTGTTTATATCACTAATAGTTAGTTCTCCTTTTTATTGCTGACTAATATTACATTACTCTGCTGACAAAGATCCAAACAGTCAAAGCTATGGTTTTCCCAGTAGTCATGTATGGATTTGAGAGTTGGACTACAAAGAAGGCTGAGCACTGAAGAATTGATGCTTTCGAACTATGGTACTACAGAAGACTCTTGCGAGTCCCTTGGACAGCAAGGAAATCAAACCAGTCCATCCTAAAGGAAATCAACCCTGAATATTCATTGGAAGCACTGATGCTGAAGCTGAAGCTCCAATACTTACTTGGCTACCTGCTACAAAGGTCAACACATTGGAAAAGACTCTGATGCTGGGAAAGATTGAGGAAAAGATGAGAAGGTGGCGACAGAGGATGAGATGGTTGGATGGCATCACTGACTCAATGAACATATGTTTGGGCAAACTCTAGGAGATAATGAAGGACAAGGAAGCTTGGTGTGCTGCAGCTCATGGGTTGCAAATAGTTGGACATGACTTAGCGACTGAACATCAAGTATTACATTACTGGAGTGTACAACTTGTCCATCTGTTGGTGGCTGTTTGAATACTTCCCAGTGTAAACTAATATATAAAAAACACTGCTATGAGAATTTTGTACATGTCCTTTTGTGCACATATGGCTTCCTTTCTTTTCAGTAAATATTTAGAAATGATATTGCTGTGCAATAATGTAGGTGGACTACGCTGTCTGTGGCTCAGCCAGTAAAGAGTCTGCCGGCAATGCAGGAGACCGGGGTTTGATCCCTGGGTTGGGAAGATCTCCTGAAGAAGAAAATGGCAACCTACCCCAGTACTGTTGCCTGGAGAATCCCATGGACAGAGGAGCCTGGCCGGCTACAATCCATGGGGTCGCAGCGTTGGATACGACTAAGAGAATTTACTTTAGTGTAGGTGGATGTTGAACTTTTTAAGAAATTGCCAAATTATTTTCCAAACAGATGATACAATTTTATAGTCCTACCAGAAATGTAAAAACAAAATCCAGTTGCAGTTTTCTGATTCTATTTATCAGCTTACTCAGAGTTTTGTGTACATTTGACTTTGTGTTTCTAGTAGAAGAACTCCTTTCAACCGTATGGTGATGGACGGAAACTGCATTTTTGGTGATGAGCATGTGTCAGCACACACAGAAGTAAAACTATAATGTTGTACATATGAAGCATACACAATGTTATCAAACAATGTTACTATAATAAAAATAAATTTAAAATAAATATATTATTCTTTAAAAATTCCAGTTACTGTACATCTTCACACAGATTTCATATTGTCAGTCTTCTTAATTTCAGCCACTCTACTAAGCACAGAGTGATATCTTATGATATTGAAGATATCTGGTTCTCCATTTGCATATCTTCTTTTGTGAAATGTCCATTCTACTTTGATTTGAATGTTTGAGGAACTGAATTTGGGTTTTTGTTTGTTTGTGTTCTGGATACAACCTATTTGCCAGAAATATGCATTGCAAATATTTTTCTCTAGACTGTGGCTTGCCATTTTTTTTAATGGTGTTGTGATAAGCAGAGATTTGTACATTTTTATTCTAAGGAGATCAAACATATCATATTTTTCTGTTTTTATTTAGTGCTTTTTGAGTTCTAAGAAATTTTTGCCTACTTCAACATCGTGAACTGTGTTTTCCTTTAGGTATATTACTCATCTCAAATTTTTGTATATGGTGTGAGAAAAGAATTTGTTCTGTTTTTCTATATGGCTATCCAGTGGTTTTAGCCAGTGTGTTGAAAATATTTTACTTTCTCCATTGAATTATCTTTCTGCTTTTGTATAACTTATATTTGCTTTTGATTAGGGTCCTACAGTCACAGCTTCCTTCCAAAAGAGAGGTAGTTGAGAGTTTCTGTGTTCCTCACCTGCAAGAACAAGCAAGCTGCTGCTGCTGCTGCTGCTAAGTCGCTTCAGTCGTGTCTGACTCTTCACAACCCCATGGACTGCAGCCCACCAGGCTTCCCCATCCCTGGGATTCTCCAGGCAAGAATACTGGAGTGGGTTGCCATTTCCTTCTCCAAAGCATGAAAGTGAAAGTGAAAGGGAAGTCGCTCAGTCGTGTCTGACTCTTCACAACCCCATGGACTGCAGCCCACCAGGCTCCTCTATCCATGGGATTTTCAGGCAAGAGTACTGGAGTGGGGTGCCATCGCCTTCTCCAGAACAAGCAAGAGTAGTGCCCAAATCACCTTGAAATAGCACCCCTTTCCTGAGGAGTTCCCTGCTGGTAAGCCCAATGATCATTAAGCACATCTAAGAAAGGAAGCACTTGAAGAAGAACATAGATAACATACTCCAGAAATCTAAATCTCTGTTCATGCCTCAGTTCCGCTTTGTTGCTTCCAGGGGTAAAGCAGAGGGACCTGATAACTGAGCGTTTAGGTTTTGCCAGACACTTTAGAAAGCACTTTATAAACATTGTCTCAGTGGATGTTCTTTTTGATACCAGGAAATATTTATTTGAATTCTATTACGTAGATAAGAAAACTTAGACTTTGCCACAGTTCCTTGGCCAGTTGATGGTAATAGCAGGATTTGAACTCCTACTTCCTAAACTTGAACTTCCTAAATATAGCACAGTTCTTTCTTGTATCTCATATGACCATTTCACAGAAGATATCTGAAGAACATCCCATTAGGAGCCAAGGAAACAGATGAAGAGTATTTTCAGTTATTCTTGACCTATCAGTTCACTGACTCTCTTTCAGTCTCCTTAAGTTGTGACAGTTTTCTTCTCTCATTCTAAAATGACCATCTCAGTTTTGGTCTTTGAACTAAATTTCAAATAACATAATACCCCAAAAGTCATCGTGTTGTGAGAATCCCAGGAATATGTGTTGGTAAACTCAATAACAAGAGAAAATATATGTTTGATATATTTCCAGTGGAATTTTTAAAATAAACATATTTACCCTAAAGCAAAATTATTGGATGACAACCTACAAATTTACTTATAATTGCTTCCTTCCCATTCATGTGCACATACATTTTTGAAACTAATAATTATAGGATTCCTTTGACAGCACTTTACTTTCCCATGCAGTAAATAATCATTGTCAGCTGTAAATAATAATAAAAAGACAAGTTTTCCATTGTAAAATAAAGTTAAGGTGGTTTGTCCTAATATAAAAGAAAGAAGAAAGGCAGATACTTGTCCTAACAATCACAGGAACTTGGAGTGTTCAAGTTCTTGTCTGTTAGTTTGACAGTATCATTTATCATGCCTATACCTTTCTTGCTACATTTTAGAACAAGAATTTTATTTGGACAGTCGTATGCTGCCAGATATTTATTGATTAAAATACATTTGTGTTTTCAAGAAGACTGAAAGCACACAGCAATAAAAGTTCAGTTCAGTTCAGTCTCTCAGTTGTGTCCGACTCTTTACTCAAACTCATGTCCGTTGCATCGGTGATGCCATCCAGCCATCTCATCCTCTTCTCCTCCCGCCTTCAATCTTTCCCAGCATCAGGGTCTTTTCCATTGAGTCAGATCTTCACATCAGATGGTCAAAGTATTGGAGCCCACCAAAATAAAGTCTGCCACTGTTTCCACTGTTTCTCCATCTATTTGCCACATGGGCTCCAAAATCACTACAGATGGTGACTGTAGCCACGAAATTAAAAGACGCTTGCTCCTTGAAAGAGAAGGTATGACCAACCTAGACAGCATATTAAAAAGCAGAGACATTACTTTGTCAACAAACGTCCATCTAGTCAAAGCTATGGTTTTTCCAGTAGTCATGTATGGATGTGAGAGTTGGACTGTGAAGAAAGCTGAGTGCCCAAGAATTGATGTTTTTGAATTGTGGTATTGGAGAAGACTCTTGAGAGCCCCTTGGACTGCAAGGAGATACAACCAGTCCATCCTAAAGGAAATAAGTCCTGAATATTCATTGAAAGGACTGATGCTGAAGCTGAAACGCCAATACTTTGGCCACCTGATGCGAAGAGCTGACTCATTGGAAAAGACCCTGATGCTGGGAAAGACTGAAGGCGGGAGGAAAAGGGGATGACAGAGGCATCACCAACTCAATGGACATGGGTTTGAGTAAACTCTGGGAGTTGGCGATGGACAGGGAGGCCTGGAGTGCTGCAGTCCATGAGGTCACAAAGAGTTGGACACGACTAAGAGACTGAACTGAACTGAACTGATGGGACTGGATGCCATGATCTTAGTTTTCTGAATGTTGAGTTTTAAGCCAACTTTTTCACTCTCTTTCACTTTCATCAAGAGGCTTTTTAAGTTCTTCACTTTCTGCCATAAGGGTGGTGTCATCTGCATATCTGAGGTGATTGATATTTCTCCTGGCAATCTTGATTCCAGCTTGTGCTTCCTCCAGCCCAGCGTTTCTCATGATGTACTCTGCATAGAAGTTAAATAAGCAGGGTGACAATATACAGCCTTGATGTACTCCTTTTCCTATTTGGAACCAGTCTGTTGTTCCATGTCCAGTTCTAACTGTTGCCTCCTGACGTGCATATAGGTTTCTCAAGAGGCAGGTCAGGTAGTCTGATATTCCCAACTCTTTCAGAATTTTCCAGAGTTTGTTGTGGTCCACACAGTCAAAGGCTTTGGCATAGTCAATAAAGCAGAAATTGATGTTTTTCTGGAAGTCTCTTGCTTTTTCCATGATCCAGCTGATGTTGGCAATTTGATCTCTGGTTCCTCTGCCTTTTCTAAAACCAGCTTGAACATCTGGAAGTTCACGGTTCATGTACTGCTGAAGCCTGGCTTGGAGAATTTTGAGCATTACTTTACTAGCATGTGAGATGAGTGCAATTGTGCAGTACTTTGAGCATTCTTTGGCATTGCCTTTCTTTGGTATTGGAATGAAAGCTGACCTTTTCCAGTCCTGTGGCCACTGCTGAGTTTTCCAAATTTTCTGGCATATTGAGTACAGCACTTTCACAGCATCATCTTTTAGGATTTGAAATAACTCAACTGGAATTCCATCACCTCCACTTGCTTTGTTCGTAGTGATGCTTCCTAAGGCCCACTTGACTTCACATTCCAGGATGTCTGGCTCTAGGCTGATGATCACACCATCATGATTATCTGGGTCATGAAGATCTTTTTTGTATAGTTCTTCTGTGTATTCTTGCCACCTCTTCTTAATATCTTCTGCTTCTGTTAGGTCCATACCATTTCTGTTCTTTATTGTGCCCATCTTTGCATGAAACGTTCCTTTGGTATCTCCAATTTTCTTGAAGAGATCTCTAGAATTTCCCATTCTATTGTTTTCCTCTATTTATTTGCATTGATCACTAGTATACTTATAAAATTATACTTCTTTTATCATAATCCAAAGGACAAGGTGCAGGGACCATGTAATAATTTTAACCTGCCCACCAGTTCTTTTGAGTTTCTAGCACCCACCAGCTCTGGAAGTGAAAACAAAACCAATCCCTTAAATCATAGTTGTTAGTTGAGAGCTGGTTACTACCTTCGCCCTCATGACATTGGCGGGTACTATGAGTAAAACAAGCACGCTCCTATTAAAATGACAGCATTGCAAAACATAAGCCTGGTGCTGCCATGAGCTTTCTTTGCTACCTTGAGACAAAATCTTACCAAAGTTTCAAACCAATGAAGGAAAAAGCAGAGCTGAGAAACTGAGAGTAAGAATGAATGAATGCTGATACAATTTGAACTTTGAATTCATCCATATCTACGTCAGATTTGATTTCCAGCAACTAAACTATCACTGACCAATCCAAGGTAAGTCCAAGGGAAAATACACCATGCATGTTGCCAACATGGACTGATGCACAAGCCTCAGAAATTTCAAGTAAAGGGGGCAGGTGAGTAAGCTTAAAGGGACAGAAAAAGGAACCTTGATTCTCAAAGCAGGTTCTGACCAACAAGATATTTTCTATTATGAACTCATCGGGGTTGGACCTAACACCAAGGGCAGACAGAACAGAATAGAAGAGAACTTGTTGGTAGGAGGCATCAGCAGGAGAGAGACAAGTACATTCTGAAACACATCAGTCCCACTTACTCGGCACAAAATCACATACCTACTGATGACATTGTTTATTTCATGTCTTGTGTTGTTATATAGCTTTTCATGTGAACTTGCCCCGAATCTCCCACTACATTATAAGCTTCTAAAAAAAGTACTAACTATGCATGATATTCTTTTAACATTACTAACAGTGCCAGGTATAGGACTATAGATGTAGCATATTATTAATAAATATTTAATGAATAAATAGAGGAATGAAAACTCAAATGAAAGAACAAATACCATCTAATTAGTATTTAAGATCATTGTATAAATAACATTTTGTCAACTCCCACTTATCACATTTCTTCTTGATTCTGTTTATACCTTCCTTGTCCTTATTTAAAATAATTCTTTAATACTTTTAAGTCTCCAAAGTGATACCTCTGTATGAAGTTTATTTTTTGTTTGCATCTGTTCAAAACTCAAGTAACATTCTCCAACTCCCTTCTCTTGAATCCCATTTTTATCTTTTAAGAGTCAAATGAGTTTTCTTATACCAGTAACATTTTATTTGTAGGATATATGTCCATGGCTTTTCAAAACAAGACAACCAGTGTGTCTAGAGATAATTCAGAAGGCAAAATTCTTGCCCCATTCTAATCCACATGCCATACTCATGGCCAAGAGAAAATTAGTACTACGTCCCCCAAAGTGAAACATGCATAGGATTGGTGTTATAATGTTGACTTCTTAGCCGTATCCCAGACCTACATCATGGAGTCAGCTCTCTGGCAATGTCAGAAATTCTTTTTCTCCTTTTTTCCCAATTATCCCCAGGTGAATTTTGTGCTCATTTAAAATGGGGATTGCTGTGAATTTCTTTGACTTGAGGGACAGGGGGAAGAAAGGCATCACCCTAATTTCAAAGGACTCACTATGGTAGCAGACATAAAGTTAATTTTTAATAAGCCCCTGCTGCTTATCCTAAAAGAGGCAAGTTCTTAAACAAGAAAGATTATTTGGGGCATTACAAAGAAACATTCTACACAGAGATAAGGTTGGAAGCCATTTAATGTTCCAACATCAGACCTGGGAATCCCTTCCAAAAATATTTTCAGGACAATCAAAGAATCTCAGTTTAAATGAGAGATTCAGGACACAGGGGTTACCTTTGGACATCTGTGCCCCCCTCTCTTTGTGTATGACAAAGCCTCCAGCATATAGGTTTATACTTAATGACTCACTTAGATGTTGCTGAGACTATCCCACCTGAAGCCCTCAAAGTCTGTGTGGATGGAAACTTGGGAAATTTCCTTTATGAGATCCCTGGAATTCCCAGATAATTATTTTTCCTCCTCCAACAAATAGTTGTATTGAATGACTGTAGTTGTTTTTTCTAGATAACATATACTATATTCTCTGAGCTCCTTCTAAAATATAAGCTGCATATCTACAATACTTAGAAAAAGACATGTGATCTAAAGCTTCTCCCTTAGAGTTTTCCTTTGTTAAGAAGCCATGTATGCCTGACTTACATGTTTCTATAAAAGACTGGGTAAATTTTTGCCTCATGATATTTATTGTAAGTAAGGTAGAGAATGTTGTGATTAGAACACATTTTGACCCAAAGTTTCTCTTCTGGGAGAGAAAATTAAAAGGCCTTAGAAGACCTCTTGATTCCATAACAGTCCCTCAGTGTACCACAGAGGATGATACAAAGAGCAGATGACTTTGTATTATTACCAGGAAGCCAAAGGAGTTCTGGGGCCCAGTCTCCACACAAGGCTTCCCTGGTGGCTCAGATGGTAAAGAATCTGTCCACAATGAGGGAGACCGGGGTTCCATCCCTAGGTCAGGAAGATCCCCTGGAGAAGGGAATGGCAACCCACTCCAGTACTCTCACCTGAAGAAACTCAGGGACAGAGGAGCCTGGTGGGCTACAGCATGCGGGATTGTAAAGAGCTGGACATGACAGAGCGACTAACACTTTCACTTTCATCTCCAGAAAAAGGTAGGCACATAGGAGGTAATACTCAGACATCTTTTTGGTATTATAATAGTTTGATTCTATAGTCACTAAAGTGGGGTGGGAAAGAAGCATATCCCTGGCTAATATCTATCTCACTGCAATTTTAAGAAACAAATAAACAAAATTTGGTCCAGAAAGAGAGCCAGTTCCTCAACATCCTCCCTGGAGAAGATATGGATAATATGGGGCATAACACATTTTTAATAACTTTGGATAATGTAGACCCATTAAATTTTGATGATAGAAAATCCTTGAAGATAATTTAGTTCACTGGTTCCCAAATCTGGCTGACCATACAAATTACCCTAGACTTAAAAATCTGAATCACCAGGGGTAGAAGCCAGAAATACATATTAATTTTTCAGTCCCCAAACACACCTGAACCAATAAGGGAATTGAAGAATTAAATGATTTGTTGAAAGATGCATATCTTGTCAACAGCAAAAGCAGTCCAGAACCTAAGCCACAAATTCCCAGAAGTAAAAAGTATCTCCAAATGTCATCTTAGCATAACTGTCTAAGAGTGGTCCTTAAGCTATAAAAGATTTTCTGAGGGAACTCAGATTCCAACCCCCAAAGACATTTTCAAATGCTGAGTCTGAGGTGAAGCCCAGAAACAGACATTTGTAATAGGCCCTTTACTGGATTCTGAAGGAGAGTAACCCCTACAGGGAGCAATTACGGACATTTTGTCTACCAGATGTCTCAGTTCCTCGTATCATGTTCCCACACTTTGTTTAAACTCATTGCATCTATATGAAGATTAATACCATTGTAATAACTTTCCTTTATTATAAGTCTGTTAGAAACAGTTTTTTACATTTTTTCTCCAGAAACCTAGTCCTGTAACTCTGCCTCACAGAAGTTATTTCTGCCTCTCTGGGCCTTACAAAACGTTTTTTCCCAACGCTGTATGTTAGTTTTTGGAGAATTCAAAGCCAATCTAGAACTCCTCTTTCCAGGGGAGAATGGAGATGAAAAAAAATTCCTCTAGTTCATCTCTCGCCTCTCCCCTCTTCTTCCTTTGTGGCTTGTTTCACTTATGGCCAAAACCCTTCTCCCACCAAAAACACAAATAAATACATAAAAATAAATCATTGAAGCAGCTTCTTGCTGTCTTATGGCTCTGAGCCCTAAGCCTTAGGCAAAGCAGCTGGGTCTGATGCTGAAACCAGAAGGGCCTGACTACATGGGAACAGAGCCAAGGCTGTTTTCCAACAATTAACTTTTCTCAAACACAGCCATGCTCTGAGGAAAAACCAAAGGCAGAACAGTTTCCTTCCGCCCATACCTTCCCCACCCTAAAGGGTGAAGATGCAGCTTAAGTGGGCACCCCTGCAAAAGCAAGTTTGAAATGATCCCATCACCTGGTACATATTGTTCCCGCCTCTCTGCTCCACTCCAGCTTAACTGATAGGTCTACTTGTCTCAGCTAGGCAGCTGCCTCTTTCCAATACTCCCTCACTCTTCTCTCTGTTGTTTGTTTAGAACAAAGTGGTTTCTTCCATGAAAGGGATGGAAGCAGGCATATTTCTCAGGAACCACAGAGACAGAGAGTGAAGGAAGATTTTATTTAAAGTTGAAAATCAGGGACTTCCCTGGTGGCTCAGTGCTAAAGGATCCACCTGCCAATGCAGGAAAAACAGGTTTGATCCCTGGTCCAGGAGGATCCCACATGCTGGGAGGCAACTACTTCCATGCACCACAACTATTGAGCCTGTGCTCTGGGGCCCGGGAGCTGGAACTACTGAAGCCCAGGCACCTAGAGCCAGTGCTCTGCAACAAGAAGCCCCCACAATGAGAAGCCTGCACGCCACAACTAGAGAAAAGCCTGCACAGCGACGAAGACCAAGCAGAGCCAAAATAATAATAATTAATAAATTAAAATTAAATTTAAAAAATATAAAATTGAAAATCATTCAAGGGCATTCACAAAAATGCCTTGAAGTATGGAGGGAAAACTAGAACTATGCTTAATTTTTTTTTTAAAGAGTTTGATGTTATTTGAGGGCACAGGCTCAAAATAAAGAAGGAAACAAGGAGGTAAACAGGAAGTTGTGAAGACTCAGAGTGAAAAAGACCCCAAAGACACCAAACTTTGCTGTACAAATGTCCAGATCCTTCCTCAAAATCACCTTACCCTTCAGGCTGCCAGCCTGTGCCTGTCTTCTGCTTCGGAAGACAATAAGCGCGGGAGGTGGATCCACGGGAGGGGCTCTGATGGCACATGGGCAGGGATTTGTTGCATCCCTGCTCTGTCAGTGACTAGAAGCCACTTAACTAGTCTGCCTCTCAGTTCCATCAGATAAAATTGGAAATAATAATGCCCTGATTATAGCAGCATGGGCTAGGTTCAGCCAGCAACCCCAGAGGATCAGGGGCTACACCCACCCACAGTTTATTTGCCACTGAAGCTGCATGTCTAATATCAGTCAACAGGGGGCTCCACCACCCACAACCACTCCCTATATCAGCAGCCAGGAAGACTAGGGTCTCTGTCCTTGTCGAAGGGAAGACAAGGAGACAGCCTGAAGAACTGCTTAGGGCTTCACCCAGCCTCAGCTTAGAACTGAAGTGTGTCCATTCAACTCATGTGTCAGACTTATGAACTGGCTTCTAACACCTTCCCAACATGGGACTGAAAAGCACAGTTCTCTTTGTGCCTGCAAAAAAAAATAAATAAATAATAAGGTATTGACAAACTTCGGTAGCAGGGAACCATAGGGCTGTTGTGCAGAATAAGAGGCAAGATGCTGATAACATGGTCAGTGAAGTACCTGGCCAGTCATGATGGAAGTGTTCAAAAGCAGCAGCTGTTATTCCACAAGACCCCTGTCAGCAACCTTGCCCCCCTGCCTTTCTTTACTCAGATCTCATTATTCCTCTAACACACAAGAAACACCTCACCCAGAGCTAGAACAAAGCCCCAGAATACCTCATCCCAAGATCCATCTTTCTAAACTAGAAGACAGGAAACAGGAATCACTGGTGACAGTCTTCTATATCTTAGAGTTTGGTGGCACGTGACAAGTCACTGAATGCACTGGAGCCAGTATAAAAGGAAAGTGAAAAAGTGAAGTCACTCAGTGGTGTCCGACTCTTTGCGACCCCATGGACTGTAGCCTACCAGGCTTCTCCATCCATGGGATTTTCCAGGCAAGAATACTGGAGTGGGTTACCATTTCCTTCTCCAGGGGATCTTTATAAAAGGGGCCAATACTTAATGGAAGGAAATGTGGTTAACAGGAAAAACAGTGATTTGAATCCAAGTTCCAATCTTGAAATTTATTAGAAGTAGAACCTTGGATGAGTCATTTCATCTTTCTGGAATTTGGTTTCCTTATCTTAAAAAGGAGTGGATTATGCCAGATTATGTAAAGCTCCATAAACTCAGAATGCCAATGATTAAAAATAATGCCTTTGCAAGAATGGCTCTATCTTCAGGAAACATGGGATTTTAGAATATTCTATCCAATCCTATAGCCCTTAGGCCTAGGCCCTAGCTTGTCTAGTTAAGCCCCCCAGAACCCTGAATAACTTAAACCAGGTCACACAGTATGGATTACAGTGAAACAAGAATGACTCTTTGCTCTAGCAAAGAGAAGAATGTATTAGGGTTACAGACAAAGTGCTATGAGTGCCCTGAGTTCTCCCCATCATGAACTTCAATGTCAGCTCACTCCCAACAGAAAAGGATCTCTTCCCTGTAATAAAAGGTATAGAACCTCTGGCAGATTATCAGAGAACAGTAGAGACTGAAGAGAGGGAGAGAGGTTTGAACCAGAATGCAAAGATAAACAGGCAGAAGTTCCAGAGAGAGGTAAAACTACCCCTCCATGCTACACACACAGTAATAAGTCCTCACAGATATTCCCTTCCTAATCCCCAGAACCTGTGAAAATGTTACATTTCAGGGTGAGGATTAAGGTTACAGATGGAATTAAGATTGTTAATCAGCTGACTTTAAAATAAAGAGATTATCCTGCCTAATCCAGATGGACCCACTGTAATCACCAGAGTCTTTAAGAACAGAAGAAGGAGAAAAAGAGTTAGTGCCAGAGTGATGTCATATTAGGAAGACCTGGCCCATCACTGCTGGTTTCAGATGGGAGGAGTCATGAGCCAAGAATGTGGGAGGCTCAAGAACCTACAAAAGGCAAGAAAGTGGATTCTTCTCTATCTCTGCAAGCTAATAAACTTGTGTTATTTAAGTCACTAAGTGTGTGGTGGTTTGTTACAGCAGCAATTAGAGACTAACACATTCCATGATGAATAATTAGCAGCAGGCATTTAGCAAAGGTGAAAACAAATTTGCACAGAAATCGGTCAACAAGGATGATACTGATAGGTAACCTGGAACAAATGGGCAACACCGAAAGCTTTCTGTAAACTCTAAGAAAAAGAAAGTCAAGAAAGTCAAGTCGCTCAGTCATGTCCAACTCTTTGTGACCCCAGGAACTGTAGCCTACAAGGTTCCTCCATCCATGGGATTTTCCAGGCAAGAATACTGGAGTGGATTGCCGTTTCCTTCCCCAGGAGATCTTCCCGACCCAAGGATTGAACCCGGGTCTCCCACATTGTAGGCAGATGCTTTTACCGTCTGAGCCATCAGGGAAAGGTACTAGTCATTTGGATGCACACTATGTAAAGGCAAGAATATGGGCCCTTTCTCTAGAAGTGAAAAGGAACTAAGAGTTTGAAATCAAAAGTGTACTGAATATCATTCACACGTTTTGCACATATTCTGAGGCAGAAGCGTTAAGAGCATTAGCTCCATCAGTTGTTCATTCTGTTGACCTTGGGCATAAACACTCTAAGTTTGCTTTCCTTATAAATAAAATCAAAGATGATAATACTTACCTTATGGAGTGACGAAAATTGAATGTGCTAATTCAACATGAAACACGTAGCACAGTACCTGTATGTAATAAGCTCAACAAAAGTCATCTATTTGCATTATATTTACATTCCTGCTGCTGCTAAGTCACTTCAGTCGTGTCCGACTCTGTGCGACCCCATAGACGGCAGCCCACCAGGCTCCCCCGTCCCTGGGATTCTTCAGGCAAGAACACTGGAGTGGGGTGCCATTGCCTTCTCCTATTTACATTCCTATATGGATAGAATTTTCATTCTGAATGCTAGCACTTTAAACAAATTATTTTGCTGTTTTCATAAAGGCCCAATTAAACAATTGCTCCTGGGATGTTACAGTGTTAGGGTTGGGTGGACCCAGTGGAAGAATCACAGTCAATATTCAGGTACCACACAGTAGGAAAAGCCAGGTAAGCATCTCTGCTGGCAGAATTTTGCCCTAATGAAGGGCTATTTCTGCTTGGGTGACTACACATTATAGCAGCATCTGGAGCTAATCTCTGCACCCAGCAGGTGTCTGTGGACACCAATGACTCCCATTCCTACTATAAGAGAGGCAGGGAAAGAGTTGAAATCAACTAAAAAGCAAGATATCAGGAACACCCATGGTTCTTGGCGTTACTAAGCCTGAAGAATGGCTGAATTGCTTCCTTACATGGCAGCACAGATGTTAGTAACTTGCACCTGTGCTTATGTGTGAAAAAGAGAAGGGGGGTGTAAAAGAGAGAGAGAGAGAAACAAGAGCATCAGGAGTAAAAGTGAGGCCCATTCTCAGAAGTAGTCACTTAGACCATCACTCACAGTCAGAATAAATAGCCATTTGAGTGCCTATGCTCCTCACCAAACTGAGTTTTTCACTGCAGAAAATGTCTCATCATCATTTCACATAGTAGATCTCAACAAGTATTTATTCAACTGATCTGAAAGAGTTACACACTATAAAATACAAAATTATGAAGTGTGTGGTAGGATAATTTAATATATGATATATTTTATGATAATTTAAATGATATATTTATATGATAAATATGTTTTATGATAATTTAAAACATGATATATTTTCCTTACTACAGAAGAATCACAAAGAACTAGATACATAATATCCATCCCCAGGGAGAAAACAGAAGTCTTTGGATCATGAAATCCAGAGATCTTCACAAGAGACTTTAGTCAAAAGTCAAGGCTTACAGAGGCAAAGAGCTAAAGTCTATGCATAGGGTGGAGGATACACCCCTGAGATGTGTGACTAGAAAAAACAGCTGAAAGGGAATGTCCTAAGGCAAGTGAACAGAGTTGGGTATTTGGTGGAAGATATATAAGTGAAGGACACCCGGAGACAGAACCTTGGACCAGGTAGCTTGTAGATATTGGGAACCTCAACGCTGAGAACTATGATATTGAGGCTGTAGCTTTCAAAGCCTTACATACAGCTTCCTGGTACTGTGGGATGGAGAAGACGGATCAAGAGGGTCTGGTCAGTGAACATCTAAGGTGGGACTGTAACAGATTAAAGACTAGGAGCTCTTCACTTCTGGGGTTCCATATAAATCTCCAGGGGCTTCCCAGGTGGTGCTAGTGGTAAAGAACCTGCCTCCCAGTGCAAGAGAACTAAGAGACGCTGGTTTGATCCCTGGGTTGGGAAGATCCCTTGGAGGAGGAAATGACAACCCACTCCAGTATTCTTGCCTGGAAAATGCCATGGACAGAGAAATCTGGCGGACTACAGTCCATGGGGTTGCAAAGAGTAAGACACAACTAAAGTGACTTAGCACACATAAATCCCCGATTTTTCGAGAAATCCTAGGAACAAAGGATAGCATAGCAAAAAGGATTCAAAGACATTTAATTCAATTTGGAGAAATAAAAATATGTCATGCTTCTTGCCAGTATACTTGGAGGGAAAAATTCACACACATTACTTATGTACTACAATAAGACATTAAAGTAGTTATCTCTGTATTGTGTTATTATAGGTAGTAGTCAATTTTTCTTCATATTATACATATATATATATATTTAAAGTCATGTTTAAAGATAAAACTACAGAAAACCCACCTTCCTACCCTTAACCAGCCAGATGGTGATGCGATGATCCTTCCTAGGAGCAATGGGCCCCAACCTTCTTTAGAACAAAGTCAAACTCTGTGCTTGATTTGGGACCCTGAGAATCTGGAGAAGCTGTGATGTTCAGAGAAACACTCTGGCTCTCGAAGAGTTTTTATCCTTGAAAAACTCTCACCAGTGGTGTGTTCCAACACACATAATGATTTTGTTGGATGTTAAAGAGTACAAAGTTCTCCAAAGGAAAAAAAGCCAACTCCTCTCCATCAGCTATATCAAGTCACTGAAGTTACTGAAATTAGAAATGCTTCCATGAATCTATGGGAAAGTGGGGTGTGTGTGGGTGTGTGTGTGTGTGTGTGTTAATATGCATCATTTCCAGTGCTCTGCATTTCTCTATGTAGATCCAGATTTCCATCTGGTAGTATTTTCCTCCTGCCCAAAGGACTCTTTACAAGAACATTCTCTCATATCACCCAAGTAAAATCATCAACATCAGGGTATGACCACTAATATATTACTACCATCTAAACCTCAGATCCCATTTAAGCCAAGAGTCTCAGTAAATTCTTTTACAGCAAAAGAATAAAGGGCACTAGGTTAAGATAATTGTTCTCTTTTCTAGATTTGTTCTTTTATTCATTCCACAGGAAACATTTTGATGACCCACTCTATGCTGAATCTGTCAATAAGATGAGTCTTAATCTGAGAACCAGCCATAAGTAAATCATAATAACACAATGACTAAGGGCTGTAAAAGATATGCAGGGGCCATTTCAGGACTAAATAAATTGCTGCCCAGCCCAGGGAAGGAAGTGATTCACTCTGCCTGAAGGAATCAGGGACAATGTCACAGAGGAGATAGTCATTGCTATGACTCTTAAAGGATGAGTAAGAGTTTTTGAAACAAACTGGGAGGACAGAGCACCTGAAAATGAGTTTCTCCCCACATTATCTCACACAGTTCTATGCTTTCAATTGTAACTCAATGTTAGTGACATAAATAACACTAAAATGGCTAGCCAACAAACGAGCTACAAGGAAGTGAATCCCAACCTTTTACCTTTCCACCTGTGATTCAGTTCATTGGAGGACCTCTGCAGATCTCCTTCCACACAAGGACATTTTTTGTGAGGTGACATCTTTGTAGAGCATAAAATCACTTGTGCTCTGCTTGGTCCTAACATTTCACTTCAGTTCAGTTCAGTCACTCAGTCATGTCCAACTCTTTGCAACCCCATGAATCACAGCAAGCCAGGCTTCCCTGTCCATCACCAACTCCCGGAGTTCACTCAGACTCACGTCCATTGAGTCCGTGATGCCATCCAGCCATCTCATCCTCTGTCGTCCCCTTCTCCTCCTGCCCCCAATCCCTCCCAGCATCAGAGTCTTTTCCAATGAGTCAGCTCTTTGCATCAGGTGGCCAAAGTACTGGAGTTTCAGCTTTAGTATCATTCCTTCCAAAGAACACCCAGGGCTGATCTCCTTCAGAATGGACTGGTTGGATCTCCTTGCAGTCCAAGGGACTCTCAAGAGTCTTCTCCAACACCACAGTTCAAAAGCATCAATTCTTCGGCACTCAGCCTTCTTTACAGTCCAACTCTCACATCCATACATGACCATTGGAAAAACCATAGCCTTGACTGGATGGACCTTTGTTGGCAAAGTAATGTCTCTGCTTTTGAATATGCTATCTAGGTTGGTCATAACTTTCCTTCCAAGGAGTAAGCATCTTTTAATTTCATGGCTGCAGTCACCATCTGCAGTGATTTTGGAGCCCAAAATAATAAAGTCTGACACTGTTTCCACTGTTTCCCCATCTATTTCCCATGAAGTGTGGGACCAGATGCCATGATCTTTGTTTTCTGAATGTTGAGCTTTAAGCCAACTTTTTCACTCTCCACTTTCACTTTCATCAAGAGGCTTTTGAGTTCCTTTTCACTTTCTGCCATAAGGGTGGTCCTAACATTTGGTTTTGTTTAATTCCACTGTAATCTTCTAAGCTGAGATTTCTTAGTAATGATCAGACAGCCTGTAACAATGTTTAAATAGACTTGTTGCCTTAAGAATAGGTTTGATTTTATTGATTTTCTTATAATGTCTGTAATTGATCAGTTTGTTGGAGCTTTTTTCTTTTTTATTGTATTTCCTAATTGCTTTATCTTTCACAGAAAATATCTGTTTGTAGCTTGCTGATCTTTTCTTCCATTAAGAATGAATGTTGCAAGAGAGACTTTTGTGAAGAAAAGCAAAACTCCATTACCAAAAGTTTCATTATACCCACTGATTTATGTTTCTCATTCTTAAAAACACTACAAAATGTCTTTGTCCTTCCCTTCATGAATAACTGGACTCTCTGGAGGAGGAGAAAGAATCTGTTATGTTCAGTACTTTCATTACAATGTCGTGTTATTAGTGTCTGGGATATAACTTTTTCACTTGGTTATTTGAACAGCTTCGTCCTTCTTAGTGCCTCTGCATTAACATCTGCGTTTTAACAAATGAAATGAAGAGCCATTCCAGGTCAGTGAGGAGGAGCACCCTACACACACATTCATTCAACAAAGATTCACTGAACACAAACTAAATGCCAAGCAGGTCATCGATTACTGGGGACAAAGAGAGAACAAAACCCAGGTATCCTAATGCTAAAAGCTGGATGAAACTGCAGAGGGGGATCGGGTCTGAAGGGGAAGCAAACTTCAGCCGTGATGGTGTGCAGCATTTAGGTTCACACCAGGAACTCTAGAATCATACAAGTGTGAGTTCAAGTCCCAGTTTTGCTATAAGGGAGTGACCTCAGGCAAATACCTAAGCTATTTGAGTCTCAGTTCTCCTATATACAATGTACAGATAGCAGCAACACCCGCCTCAAGATTTTTGTATTAAATCAAATATTGCAGGCAAAGTGCTAATCATATTGTCAGGAACCTAGTAAGTGTTCAGTAAACTTTAGCTCTAGATATATGCTAATCTTGCCACATTTATGTTATCATATTAAAAACATAGAAGGATCTCAATACATGTTTGTTGACCAAAGCCAGTCCAAATATTCCACCCTCAAGGTAATCAGTTGGTGTAACATCAGAAATTCAGTTACAGATTTTCAACCTAAGCTGGGAAGTGGTAGGTGGGGGAATAAGTGTATAACTTGGGTATTGAAATCCAAATTCTCACATTAACACCAAAATTAAAATACTTTGAATGCATAGGTCCACTTATATATGAATATTTTTTCAATAAAATGCACTAGAGCACTATGCCATCCACGGTTGGTTGAATTTATGGATGTGGAACCTCAGATATGGAAGAACCATGGATGGGGGGGTTGGCTATAAGGTATAAGCAGAGTTTCAATTGTATTAAGAGTTAGCACCCTAACCCCTGTGTTATTAAGGTGTCAACCGTATTTCTACTAATAGAGAGTTAAGATGATGATCAACAGCTGTCTGCAAACCCACTGCTAGTCCACAATTTCAGCTTCTGTTAAAGAAAATACAGCTTGGGCAATGAATCAGAATATAGTTCTTGGTAATCAAATTGCATCTTCCATTATTTAAACCCAGCTTTGGCCCTTGCACTTAGAGTAAAACAAGAAGACCTTTAGGGATGTAATTAATACAAACTGCACAGGGTGCTTGTCCACCAGAGGTCTCCTCCAGGATGCAAGAAACCCTCAAAAGCAGGATAGCTCCAGGAGAAGGGAGAATCACACAAATTTACACTGAAGACTTCACAGAAAATCATTACCATCTTAAAAATTATCATATGAAGAAAGAAGAGTTCTTGAGGGTGGAGAACAGCTGGTTCCAAAAAGCAATCAGTAGTTAATTATTGAGTACCTTTTAGGCATTAGCATTTTCTAAAAGATTATCTGAGAAACTCTGCCCATGAGGGTAACTATCTGAACAGGTATCAAAGAAATGGAATAAACTACTCTTCTGAACTATAAAATCAATCAAATTAGCGGAAAAAAAAATGCTGTGTAACATTTATTATATATAGTAAAATATATAAAAAATAAATACTATATATATAGCAAATGTTACATAGCAATCAGTTTTCAACATAAGACATAGAGGAGAGTGGTGAGTAGAATTTCTATGGAAGTCTAAAATAAATTTGTTTAAGGAGATAATGCTTAAGGCAGATCCTGTCAAAAGTAGCACATCAATTAAGTCGTGACTGTGGTTTATAGAATTCTCCTTTTTGGGAAGGTTGATATTTACCATCATCCTGATAAATGCCTCCTTATAATCCGTTCATTCCTCATTGGCACATATCTCCCACCTCTAGTACTTATTGCATAAGGAATGGTTCTCAGACTGTTCAGAGATAAATCTCTACACTGATGGAGGGTTTTCCCGCTGCCTATTATGTGCCTATCTAGCCTCAGCCAACAATTTATCACCAGCTGAAAAAGGAGGCAATGTGGTAAAAGACTGAATTGTTTTTATGGCCATGTCTATATTTCTTAAAGAGTAAGAACCTTTATAGAATAAATTCATCCTGGAACCACATGAACCACCATTCATTCAGAGTAAAGTGAACTTGTTATAAAATATTGAAAACAGAATCACATGCTATGAGGGTGTCACTCGTTTTACTACCAGGAGCTATTAAAATCCCCACCCACTTACTTTTTGCCTTTTACCAACTCAGTTCTGTGAGCCTGCAAACATGAGTCTTTGAATACCACAGATATTGGTTACAATCAACTCATGACATTAGAATATAGGGCCCTAGCATCACGCTTGTTTAGGGAAAGTCTCCTGAGTCTGATATTTGAATTATCATTAGCCTTGACGTATATATCATGATAAGAGAAAACATCAGTTTTAGCCCCAGGTTGATCACTTTGTTACCTTGGAAAATTTGTTTTTTTCTGTGCCTTATTTTCCTAATGTATATAATAAAAGTTTGGATTAACTGACTTCCAAAAGTCTTTTATTCAGGTTCACTATTAGTTGAATCTGTAATTACCAATCAATACAAACCACTAAGTACCAACCTGCCTTCCGAATACCACATCCACGGTGAAGAAAATCCACATCTTTTAGATATTGCTGTATACTATATTTAGTGGACATTCTCCAAAACAAAATATATCAATTGTGCAACACCTCTTTGAAAACATAAAGCTTTAATTGTGGTAAAATATGACTTTACAAACAGACATTTAAATTCAATCCAATGAGCAATTAGTAATGGGTTAGTCTCCAATTGCTAGATAAAACAGTCAGATCTTTGGCAAAAATCAATAGATTTCTCCTTTCTTCCTGTTCACAGCATCAGTGTTAGGATGCAGTCACTACCCTGAATCTAAAAGTACAGATTCTAATATGATCAGCACTGCCAGGAAAGCAGACAAGTATAAAGTAGATTTGGTGCTAAAAACCCAATGGAAAGAGACAATCTTATCAATAGATAAGTATATTTATCCTTTTGAACTGTGGTGCTCAGGAAGACTCTTGAGAGTCCCTTGGACAGCAAGGAGATCAAACCAGTCAATCCTAAAGGAAATCCTTCCTGAATATTCACTGGAAGGACTGATGCTAAAGCTGAAACTCCAATACTTTGGCCACCTGATGCGAAGAGCCAGCTCATTGGAAAAGACCCTGATGCAGAGAAAGATTGAAGGCAGGAGGAGAAGGGGACAACAGCAGATGAGATGGCTGGATGGCATCACCAAATCAATGGGCATGAGTTTGAGCAAGCTCTGGGAGATGGGGAAGGACAGGGAAGTCTGGCGTGCTGCAGTCCATGGGGTCACAAAGAGTTGGACACAACTGAGCAACTGAACAACAAAAATTTATCCTTACCACAGGAAGAAAAGGATTGGAAAGGGAAGGAAAAGCAAGTCAAGAATATATCATTTTTCCTACAGTCCTGGCCAGCATCATCCCTGGCCTCTTTGGTGTTGGGAAGCGTAGTGCAAAATAGCCATAAAAGGAGAAAGTCCTTGGGAAAATGGCGAAGGGCCAGAAGTACCCGGCTTTGCACTGCGGACAGAGAAACATCTCCTGCCTTTGGTTATACTCGGCACCAAGAGTTAATAATAAATAGGGATGTTACTTGTGAAGGCAGGTTGTGGGATAAGCCCATGAGTCATTTAGAGCGCGCTGTCCTTTAAATGTTTTTACTGATTATGTGTTAACTCCATATGCACTCTGCTGGCCATATACTTTAAGTTCTTTGTTCCTGCTTCTATAAAAAAGCTTGACTGCAGAAATAAGCTTGTCAGTCCTTGCAAGAGACTGTCCAAGTGTCATTCTTTCAGGTTCGTCACTTCCAAGTCCCGGGGAGAAAATCCCCAACAAGTGGCGCCATGAACAGGGACTTGAAAGGAAGGCTGAACAAAGCGACGAGCCCCTGCAGAAAGAGGTAAGCAGGATGGGACAACGTAGCAGTAAAATTCCTTTCATTTCTATAATGCATCATTTTTTGAAACAAAACAGTGTTAATGTTTCAAGAGATCAGTTGAATGACTGCTCTCATATTTTACTGGAACAATTCATGGTTCCCAGAAGAGGGGACACTCAATCTAGACATATAGAAAAGGGTTAAAAATAATGTTTTGCGAGCATATCGGCAAGGGTTACCTGGTCACTCATATGGGCTGTCATAGAACAAATTGAAGGACATAACATTGATTTGGAAGTAAAAACTATTCAATCTTTACATGAATATGAGCTTAAAGAACAAGATACACAAGGTGCTTTGAAATATAAGAATGTTATGCTCAATCAGACACAATCCTTAGAAAAACAACTTAGAGACATATATATACAGGATATGTCAAAACTGAAGCCACTTGGAATGGAGGTCATTTCATTCAATGGACAGCCCAAATCTAAGGTTTTTCCTTCTGCTCCGCCTGTAACAACAATTGCTAACTTTACTCGTACCAATCATTTCATTCCTCCTGGGGAGATGCCTGCTTGCACTTTCGCTTTCCAATGCAATTTAATCAACTTGCCCAAGACCAAAATACTTGGGCTAATCTAGATTTTAGCATGTTGTCTAATTTTAAGAAAGCATATACTCTGTATGGACCTATTTCTCCTTACTGTATAGAATTTCTCAGAGGATGGGCTGACCGTTGGATGTCATATGATTTTTTTTCACGTAGCAAGATCAGATCAGATCAGCCGCTCAGTCATGTCTGACTCTTTGCAACTCCATGAATCGTAGCACGCCAGGCCTCCCTGTCCATCACCAACTCCCGGAGTTCACTCAGACTCACGTCCATCGAGTCAGTGATGCCATCCAGCCATCGCATCCTCTGTCATCCCCTTCTCCTCTTGCCCCCAATCCCTCCCAGCATCAGAGTCTTTTCCAATGAGTCAACTCTTCACATGAGGTGGCCAAAGTACTGGAGTTTCAGCTTCAGCATCATTCCTTCCAAAGAACACCCAGGGCTGATCTCCTTCAGAATGGACTGGTTGGATCTCCTTGCAGTCCAAGGGACTCTCAAGAGTCTTCTCCAACACCACAGTTCAAAAGCATCAATTCTTCAGCACTCAGCCTTCTTCACAGTCCAACTCTCACATCCATACATGACCACAGGAAAAAACCATAGCCTTGACTAGACGGACCTTTGTTGGCAAAGTAATGTCTCTGCTTTTGAATATGCTATCTAGGTTGGTCATAACTGTCCTTCCAAGGAGTAAGCATCTTTGAATTTCATGGCTGTAATTACCATCTGCAGTGATTTTGGAGCCCCCATAAATAAAGTCTGACACTGTTTCCAATGTTTCCCCATCTATTTCCCATGAAGTGATGGGACCAGATGCCATGATCTTCGTTTTCTGAATGTTGAGCTTTAAGCCAACTTTTTCACTCTCCACTTTCACTTCCATCAAGAGGCTTTTGAGTTCCTTTTCACTTTCTGCCATAAGGGTGGTGTCATCTGCATATCTGAGGTTGTTGATATTTCTCCCAGCAATCTTGATTCCAGCTTGTGTTTCTTCCAGTCCAGCGTTTCTCATGATGTACTCTGCATATAAGTTAAATAAACAGGGTGACAATATACAACCTTGATGTACTCCTTTTCCTATTTGGAACCTGTCAAGTAGCAAAGATGGTTTTAAATCCTCAACAATTACTGCAATGGCAAATGTGGGTTAATGATGAGGCCCGACAGCTGATGATTGACCAGCAATCTCATGGTAACCCTGCCAATTTAACCTATGATATACTCACTGGAACAAGAGCCATGGCCGATATGATTGTGCAACTAGCTAATATTACCCCTCAGATGTTACATTTCATTAAAGAAACTGCCTGCAGGGCATAAGCAAAGGTTGCTAGCACTAACTCTGATGGTTCATTTGTTAAGATTATTCAAGGACATGAGGAGGAATATTCTCAGTTTATAGGAAAATTAAAGGATACAATTGAGAAATCTTTTAAGGATGTGACTTTACAAAATATTATTTTAAAACAACTTGCTTTTGAAAATGCTAATGAGGAATGTCAATCCATGCTTAGACCAATTCGAGAGACTGGCTCTCTTATGGAATATTTGAAAGCATATAGGGATATCAAATCTAGTTCCCATAGAGCAAAATTGGCAACATTGGAAACCTTTAATGTACAAAAAGCTGCTAATGCCAAATGTTTTAACTGTGGGAAGCCCAGCCATATGAAAAAACAATGTCGCATGTCAACATAGGCCAGAAAAAATACTACTACTTCTAATAAGAAGAGACCCCCAAGAATATGTCCAAGATGTAAAAAGGGGTCCCATTGGCTGAATGAATGTCATTCTAAATTTGATAAGGATGGAAATACTTTGAACCCCGGTGCACAACAAAAACAACAGGGAAACTAATAAAGGACCATCCTCTAGCCCCGCTACAAAAGGAGGACCTAATGTTATGACGCTATAAGCAGCTACATCTAAGAGCGCTTGCATTGATATACCTAGTCCTTATGATATGGAACTAATAGAATTATACAACCCTCACAAAATTCCCACTGGATATTATGGCCCGATTCCACCCGGGACAATGGGACTGATTTTGGGACATAATAGCTGCACAATGAGAGGTTTAATGGTATTGACCGGTGTTATGGACAAAGATTATGAAGGGGAAATACATATTATGGTAAATGTTATGAAAATGGGAAATGTATACTTACAAAAAAGGGAACATTTTGCACAATTATTACTTTTACCATATGTCAAACCAATGAAGGCATCTGATAAAGTTCAGCAGGGAGGCTTTGGCAGTACCAACCTTACTGCTGCACTATCCACCTTATTAAAGGAACATCGGAAACCCATGCTTACTTTACACATACAGGGAAAGAATTTCACAGGCATGTTAGATACCGTAGCTAACATTTCAATCATTAGAGCTGCAAAATGGCCCCTTGATTGGGATAAGGTTATAGCTCCTTCTAGACTATTAGAAGTAAATGAAGCTAATGTCACACAAACTTTTGTCAATGCATCCTATTTACAAATGTATGGCCCTAATCAAACTGTAGCTTATCTTAAACCATATATTACTAATATCCCAATCAATTTATGGGGATGGGATTTTCTTGAACAAACGAAAGCCACAATTTCTTTAAATGAACCTTTTAATGGGGGCCATTGAATTAACACCACTGCCCCTCAATTGGGAATCTGATACCCCAGTATGGACACCTCAATGGCCCCTAACTAAAGAAAAATTGGCAGATTTTATGCAATTAGTTAATGAACAATTACAGAAAGCTCATATAGAACTTTCATTTTCCCCGTGAAATTCCCGTTTTTGTAATAAAAAAGAAGTCAGGAAAATGGCGAATGTTGATAGATTTAAGAAATGTTAATACCATGTCACCTATGGGGCCCTTACAACCTGGATTGCCCTCCCCTTCTATGGTACCAAAAGGATGGTCTGTAGTTATTATTGACTTACAAGACTGCTTTTTTACTATACCTTTGCACCCTAAAGATAGAAAACGTTTTGCCTTTTCAGTTCCTTCTATAAATCACATGGCTCCTGTTAAAAGATTCCAATGGAAGGTGCTACCTCAGGGAATGATGAACTCCCCTACCATTTGCCAATATCTCATATCTGTTTTATTACAATCCATTAGAGATAAATATCCTACTGCGTTTGTAATTCATTATATGGATGATATACTTCTCTCTATGGAATCTGAACTCTATTTACAACAGTTATATAATGAAGTTACTACTACTCTTCAAAATCATGGCCTGCTTGTAGCACCAGATAAAATTCAATGGAAAGCACCCTTTAATTATTTAGGACATGTTGTGGAAGAATCTAAAATCAAACCTCAAAAAACTCAAATTTCTGTGCAATCTCTACACACGCTGATGATTTTCAAAAATTGCTAGGAGATATTAATTGGCTACGGCCATCTGTCGGCATCCCCACCTATGCCTTACAAAATCTATTTAAAATTTTAGAGGGATTCCCCTGACCCTAATAGCCCTAGGCAGCTAACAAAAGAGGCCAAAGAAGAACTGGCCTTAATGGAGAAACGCATTCAGCAGTCTTTTTCAACTTGGCTAGATTATGATCAACCAGTTTCTTTATATATATTCCCCACAGAACATTCGCCCACGGCAATTATAGCTCAACATAGCCCAATAGAATGGGTATATTTACACACTAAACAGTCTAAAAAAATTATATCATATATTGAGAAAATAAGGCACTTAATTGTGTCAGGAAGAAGCCATGTACAAACTTTGACTGGATTTGATCCATATGCAATACACGTTCCCTTGACAAAAAGGGAATTGCAAATTGCCTTACAGTATAACTTGACCATGCAAATGGCATTAAATGATTTTCAAAATGTTATCTCATTTCATTTACCAAAAGTAAAATTATAGGACTTTCTACAATGTACTAAATTCATTATAACTAATATCATTGCATCCCAGCCTATTTCCAATGCACCCACCTATTTCATTGATGGCAACAAGAAAGGCATAGCAGAGATTGTCGGCCCTGATATCAAAGAGAAATTACCCACTACCTATTCTTCAATACAAAGAAGTTGAATTGTATGCTTTATATGCTCTTTTATCGCTTTAACCATTATCCTTCAACGTATATGCTATGCTAAGTCACTTCAGTCGTGTCTGACTCTGTGTGACCCCATAGACTGCAGCCACCTGGCTCCCCCGTCCCTGGGATTCTCCAGGCAAGAACACTGGAGTGGGTTGCCATTTCCTCCGTATATACTGATTCCAAATACCTTGCTTCCCTTTTTCCTGATTTTGTTACCACCTTTTTATACAATCTAGATGAAGAATTATATACTCTCTTTTCACAGACTCAAGCTTTAATTCGCTCACGTACAGAACCCTTCTTTATTGCACATATACATGCTCATTCAAATTTACCTGGCCCTCTGGTCACAGGAAATGATGCTGTTGACAGGCTCATAGCTCCCATTTTTACATCTGCCAGTGACGAACATGCTAATCTTCATACCAATACTAACAGATTGCACTCTAAATACCATATTCCTCTCACTGAAGCGTGGCATATTATTAAAACCTGTGATGTCTGCGCCCCTCTGCAGGTACGTACTACGATTTCAGGAGTTAATCCCCGAGGGCAACAGCCTAACTCCCTTTGGCAATCTGACTTCACTCACTGCTCCTTAAAGAAAATTTTCTTTACTTTTTGTCTCAGTAGATACATTTTCCAACTTTATCTGGACAGTACCTGTCTCTTCAGAATCCAATAAACACGCCATTTCTGACTCTTACTCACCTTCCCCATTATGGGGATTCCTTCTGTCTCGAAAACAGACAATGGACCTACATTCACCTCTCATTCGTTTCATTCATCTTTATCAGAATGGAACATCACACACATTACAAGAATACCCTATAATCCTCAGGGTCAAGCCATTATTGAAAGAGCCCACCACACCCTAAAAACTCATTTACTAAAACAGAAAGGGGGAATATAGAAGAGGAGATACGCTTCTTATCCTATGAACCCTCAATTATTATTATCTTTAACTCTTTATTCCCTAAATTTTTTAAACTTAACAAAAAATAATTCTGACACTCGTGCAGATAGACATTTTGCAGAAGACAAAAACAACAAATTAGAAATCAATACACCAATATGGTATAAGCAATTTAATCAGTGGCTGCCAGGAATCTTATGACTCCTAGGCAAGGGTTATGGTCTTATCATTGCAGATGAAGAGGAAATCTGGGTTCCCCTTCACCATGTCCGTTACCGAGAGGGACCCCAAGACCGGACTCTCTCGGGAAGTGATGAAGTTGATGCGAAGGGTCTTGTCAATGACCCTGGAGGAGCCAATGAGGAAACGCCATCGTCTGAATCCTTACCCGACATGGGCTTAAGTGAAAACATGACTCTTCAGGCTGAGCAGACACTGAAGAGTACTGGAACTCCTATGACTCCAGATAAGCTGTTTCTGGCAATGTAAACTGTTCTGAAGAGCAGGAGGAACATCATAATTGCTCCTGGTTTAATAGATCAAGCATTGGAGGCTTTCATAAATCTAAGACAAGTTTCTGGACTGATAAGGACATACTGCTGAATTGGTGTAATGGGGGCTTATCACCCCCACGGCCCAGGATTGTCATCCCCATTGTGGGGCCAGAGCAATGGCACATTTGGAAAATTCCAGCAGCTTTAGAGCACTTTGCTAGTGTTTATGGGACTGTGGGTGTGTTTCATCCTTTTAATTATACCTTCCTATACAGTAGTACTGGCTATATTCAATCGTGTGTTCACCTTCCATACTTGTTTATTGTAGGGCATTTTGATATCGACTTATCAGCCAAGATTGTCAGTTGTACTGCATGTGCATTGTATGCCTGCCTTAATCACACCATTTGATATCACAGTGTTAGCAGTGCGCTAGTTAAACAAGGATCTGAGTTATGGCTTCCCGTAAACTTAATTGAATCTTGGGCTGATTCTGCATTTCTTTCTGTATTGTTGAAAACTGGGCTTAGGCGATCTAAGCGCATCCTTGGGTGGATTATTGCAGGCATCTTAAGCTTTATTTTCATTGTGACTTTAGGAACTTTGTCTGGTATGGCTTTACATAATTCTATACAAAATCATCGTTTTGATGTTTGGCAAAACTAATACAGTGTTTCAGGTTTAAAAATAATAAAATAAAATAAAAATCATGATTTTATCACTGCTTGTCACAAAGACTTTCATGATCTGTGGACTCGACAAGCTCAAATAGATCAGCAATTACAAACACGAATTAATGAGTTAGAAACTGTGGTTATCTACTTAGGAGACCAAATGCAGCAACTGACTTTCTGAACATGTATACGCTGTCACTGGAATTTTACTTCTTTTTGTCTGACTAACATGCCCTATAATAGCACTGAATATCCTTGGAATAAAGTTAAGGCGCATTTGCAGGATCTCACAGATAACTCAAGTTCAGACATCAATTTGTTGAAACAACAAGTTGCTAATTTTCAAGTTAGGGTACCTAGGGAATTGTATAGCATTCAATTCTATGATACTTTAACCAAAACCCTATCGTCTCTAGACCCTAGAGCTTAGCTTTCAAGAAGCTGCTTATAGGATACAGAAGTCTCTACTCAAGACTCCGTGCCTCCCACAATGGAGTCCAACTAGCAGCCGCTGTGCTTAATTTAAAAACAAAAGGAGGATATGTTGGGAAGCGTAGTGCAAAATAGCCATAAAAGGAGAAAGTCCTTGGGAAAATGGCGAAGGGCCAGAAGTACCCGGCTTTGCACTGCGGACAGAGAAACATCTCCTGCCTTTGGTTATGCTAGGCACCAAGAGTTAATAATAAATAGGGATGTTACTTGTGAAAGCGGGTTGTGGGGTAAGCCCATGAGTCATTTAGAGCGCGCTGTCCTTGAAATGTTTTACTGATTATGTGTTAACTCCGTATGTGCTCTGCTGGCCATATACTTTAAGCTCTTTGTTCCTGCTTCTATAAAAAAGCTTGACTGCAGAAATAAGCTTGTCAGTCCTTGCAAGAGACTGTCCGAGTGTCATTCTTTCAGGTTCGTCACTTCCCAGTCCCGGGGAGAAAATCTCCAACATTTGGTTTTCTGAGAGTCCCACTCATAAGCACTAGACGATTTTGTTTGGCACTTGGGCTTTCCAGGTGGCTCAGTGGTAAAGAATCTGAATGAAATGCAGGAGACGCAGGTTTGATCCCTGGGTCAGGAAAAGGAAACAGCAACCCACTCCAGTATTCTTTCCTGTAAAACCCCATGTATGGCAGATCCTGGTGGGCTGCATTTCATAGGGTCACAAAGAGTCAGACATGGCTGAGCAACTGAGCAGGCACACAGAAGATTGTGGTCCATTCTGATGGATATTCTTATAAGACATATGTGGCCCTCTTTCTCTACCTCAGAGAAAGAGGTAGAATGTCCTGAAAAATATAGATATCTTTGGGGAAGAAGCAGTTTGCATGCTCACATGACTATGGAATGAATGAATGCTAAGTCACTTCAGTCATGTCCAACTCATTGCAACCCTATAGCCCACCATGCTCCTCTGTCCATGGGGTTCTCCAGGCAAGAATACTGAGTGGGTTGCCATTTCCTTCTCCAGGGGATTTTCTCCACTCAGGGACTGAACCCGTGTGTCTTACATCTCCTGCACTGGCAGATGGATTCTTTACCATTAGCCACCTAAAAAGCCCACATGACCATGGGGATGGTCATTAACCTCATTAGCTCCCCGTTTCATAAGTTCAGGAACAAGGATATCATAACAACAATATTTTCTGGTACACTGATGTCTGTAAGAAGGCCTATGAAGGACTTTGGATCCTTTAGTTCCATGGCAGAAATAATTTTATCAATTTAAAATATTATTTGGGTTTATTGAAGTATAAGCCATATAATTGACCAATTTTAAGTATATGGTTTGATAGATATGGACAAATATCCACGATAGTGAAGCCATCACCACAATGAAGTTTGGAACACTTCTATGACTCTCCAAATTCCCTTATATCACTTTGTAGACAATATCTACCCTTACCCTCAGAAAACCACTGATTCATTTTCACTAGGATTTTGCCCTTTCTTTTATCTCCAACCTTTTCAATATAATCTTATAGTTCCTTACTGTTTTGACTCCAGACCTGGCTATGAGACTTACCTTGGTCAATGGAGTTTAAATAAATACAATTCAAGATGAGGTTGGAAAAAGTGCTTCTATATTTCTACTTACTCTCTTGCCTTCTCTTATTTCAATAAATAAGAAGAACTATGAGCCTCTTGATGAAAGTGAAAGAGGAGAGTGAAAAAGTTGGCTTAAAACTCAACATTCAGAAAACTAAGATCATGGCATCCAGTCCCATCACTTCATAGCAAATAGATGGGAAAACAATGGAAACAGTGACAGACTTTATTTTAAGGGGCTCCAAAATCACTGCAGATGGTAACTGCAGTCATGAAATTAAAACACACTTGCTCCTTGGAAGAAAAGTTATGACCAACCTAGAGAGCATATTAAAAAGCAGAGACATTACTTTGTTAATAAAGGTCTGTCTAGTCAAGGCTATGGTTTTTCCAGTAGTCATGTATGGATGTGAGAGTTGGACTATAAAGAAAGCTGAGCACAAAAGAATTGATGCTTTTGAACTGTGGTGTTGGAGAAGACTCTTGAGAGTCCCTTGGACTGCAAGGAGATCCAAGTAGTCAATTCTAAAGGAAATCAGTTCTGAATATTCATTGGAAGGACTGAAGATGAAACTCCAATACTCTGCCCCCATGATGTGAAGAACTGACTCATTTGAAAAGGCCCTGATGCTGGGAAAAATTGAAGGCAGGAGGAGAAGGGGACAACAGAGGGTGAGATGGTTGAATGGCATCACCGATTCAATGGATATGAGTTTAAGTAAGCTCTGGGAATTGGTGATGGACAGGGAAGGCTGGTGTGCTGCAGTCCATGGGGTCACAAAGAGTTGCACACGACTGAGCAACTGAACTGATTTCAATAAAAACATGTCTGAGATAGCCTCCCAGAAATAAAAGATAGGTGGTTCAGAGTTAAGTTGACTCAATCATCCTAGCCAAGTCTATTTATTGCAGATCAACCCCATCACCTAGAGACCTCCAGACATATGAGCAAGCCCAGTCCCAGTCACGCCACCCAGTTGAGCTGCAGCTGACTGTAGGTTCATGGAAAAGGCTATTTGAGATTACCTAAGCCTGGTCAGAGCAGCTGTAGGTTGCAAACACATTTATTGCTCTATGCCACTGAAATTTTACAACTGTTTATTATGCAGCATTGTTCTGGCACTAAAAAGCTGATATGGTAGATTAGAATCAGCCTGTATAAATTCCATTTTGTTCAATCCAAGAATACCAATTAGTTATCTGAAATTCTTCCATAATGTCAAAGCATAAAACATGGCCCTCCTCTTTCTGCAACTGTCTCAGAGAAAAGGGCATGAGCTATCATTATCTCACTGTATATGAATTTTTTTCTCATTTTAATGAATTTTTCCTATTCTGATGCTTTCTGCAGTAATATTTACAGTGTCCTTGAAAACATTATCTATATTTGTGTGGGAGGAGGAGGGAATATGTGGTTGGAGAGAACCAGGATTTGATAATACCAAATAAATTTGGCCTACTGTTACATGCCAGAAGTGCTTGTCACCTGCCATGTGTTTCTCTGGCTCCAAACTCAGTCCCCCTTTCCTTGTGCTCCATCATGAGAGGAGTCCTGGCAATGAAAATGCAACATTCCTCTTGCGATTCCAATTTCACAGTTGAATAAGGAACAAGCCTGAGCAGACAGTAGCCCAAGAAAGGCATGACAAGCATGGCAGATCAGGGAGTCTAGTTGTTGATTCTGCATCCCTTCTACTTCCCATGACCCTTGCACTCTGTACAATAACAACAACAACAACAAAAATCGAGAGTAGGCTTCAAGTCCTGATGAGGTACCAGATGCAGTCTTTAACTTCCCTAAATGACTAGATTCCAATCAGACAGAAACATAGGTTGGCATCTCCCCATTAATCTCTGATCGTGTTTTCTGCTTTAAGGTTTATTTAAAGAATGAGTGTCTCCTTCAGGTCTGTGCAACTGGAGGAGACAGGGAAGACAGAACAGTGAAAGTGACATCTGTCGGCTAGCAGTAATTAGGAGAGATGTGTGGAGTTTCAGTGCTCTAAATGGCCCCGTTAAAATGTTGATGAGCAGTGAAATGTCTGATTAAATTTTAAGCAGGAATAAATGGGCCAGCCCCACCATAGGATAAAGCTAATGGAGTAGTAGACTGAGAAAATTAAACGAACAATGTGTCAGTGCAAGCAAAGAGACAAGCTGGCACAAATAGGCCTCTTCTGGAGCCTGAACATAGCTTCCTCTGCATGACTGCAAAGAAAAGATTTTCTGCAAGTACCACCTGAGCTTCAGAGTAGGTCATGAGCTACGGCATCAATTTTAATATTAGGAGACGAGAGGGGAATGGGCATGTTTAAAAAGGACACAGGAGTCAGAACAGAAGAACAGAGCAGTGACATGTGCACTGATGAAAGCTTAGAGAGCAACTCATTTCCCCTCTCTCTTAAGTCAGGAAAACGGAGGCGGAGGAACTCCTGGCTTCTAACAACAAGACTTTAGAATATGCAAAGGAGCATGAGGTTATGGGGCTGGGAAAGCCTGAAGATGCTTGCTTCAGCTCTGGTTAACCAGAGAAACACTCACATGTCTGTTGAGCCAGTAAAACCATTACAAAGGTCGGCTGCTGCTGCTGCTGCTAAGTCACTTCAGTTGTGTCCGACTCGGTGCGACCCCATAGACGTCAGCCCACCAGGCTCTCCCATCCCCGGGATTCTCCAAGCAAGAACACTGGAGTGGGTTGCCATTTCCCTCTCCAATGCAGGAAAGTTAAAAGTGAAAGTGAAGTTGCTTAGTTGTGTCTGACTCTTTGCGACCCCATGGACTGCAGCCCACCAGGCTCCTCCGTCCATGGGATTTTCCAGGCAAGAGTACTGGAGTGGGGTGCCATTGCCTTCTCCAATTACAAAGGTCTAAGACTATGCCACTTCTTGACCTGCATACAGATTTCTCAGAAGACAGGTAAGGTGGTCTGGTGTTCCCATCTGTTTAAGAATTTTACAGTTTGTTTTGACTCACATAGGCAAAGCCTTTAATGTAGTCAATGAAGCAGAAGTAGATATTTTTCTGGAATTCCCTTGCTTTCTCTATGATCCAATGAAGGTTGACAGCTTGATCTCTGGTTCCTCTGCCATTTCTAAATCCAGCTTTTACATCTGCAAGAACTTGGTGCTAGAGAAGACTCTTGAGAGTCCCTTGGAATGCAAGGAGATCAAACCACTTAATCCTAAAGGAAATCAATCCTGAATATTCATTGGAAGGACTGATGCTGAACTGAAGTTCCAATACTTTGACTACCTGATGTGAAGAACTGACTCACTGGAAAAGACCCTGGTGATGGGAAAGATTGAAGGAAGGAGGAGAAGGGGTGACAAAGGAAGAGATGATTGGATAGCATCACTGACTCAACAGACATGAGTTTGAGAAAACTCTGGAAGACAGTGAAGGACAGGGAAGCCTGGCACACTGTAGTCCATGGGGTGGCAAAGAGTTGGACATGACTTAGTGACTGAACAACAACAAGACCAAACAATAACAAACAGCAACAGCAAAACTGAACAAGACCCTAAGGATCACCAAATCCAGATATTGCATCTGGTGTTTCTCTTGCTCTTAAATCTGCAGTTATGATTTCACTTCTGCTGAATTCTCTTTGCATTTTCCACCTTCATCTAGCCTCTCTTCCACATTAATGACCTCGCCTCATACTTCATGAGAAAGAGGAGCTGTTAACCACAAACTCCCATAGGTCTCGCTACAGAATCTACAAACATGTCAGTACCTTCATCTTTCCTTTGTTTTTAACAAGGGGAATCCCTCAACTTCCAATCAGAAGCCTAGGTCCCCTTCTTCCTTGACTCCTCAGTAATCTCAGTTTTTATATTATTCTCTCTTTATCTCTTAAGTCTCTCCCTCTACTTAATCACCCATTCCCATTAGCAAAATAACATGCTCTACTATTTCTTATTTTTAAAAAATAAACTACTCATTTGTTCAGTCTACATTGCCCCCATGAGGTACTGATTTCTTTCTATTAAGCTTCTTAAAAGTGTTTGTGAATGTACACACAAACACCCCACTACTTCAATTACTCTTTAGATAGACAGATAGATGATAAAGACAGATGGCTGTGCTTTTCTGTTTCTCTTTTACATTATGGCGTTTTCTTCCTTGTTTTAAAGTTAGACATTGCTTCAGAAAGGATGCCTATTGTTATAGCCAAAAAGTCCAGATAAAGAAAACACTGCTTGTATCAATTCTCAAGGATGACATTTTGAGTATTATAAACACACGTTAGTTTTGAAGGGAAGAATTGGTCAAGAAAGAAATTGATTTTCAAATTCTAGAAATGATCTCTATGGAAAACAAAGCTTCTCGTGGTCTGAAAGTGGAGTCTTACTAGGAATCATGGATTAGAGAGACGGAGGATAATATGTGAGCAAGTTATCTCCCAATCTGATAGGAAATAGAAGACAAAAGCCAGTCTAGCAGGTTCCAGATAGGAGGGAGGGTGAAGCAGTGAAAGATACATGTCCCCACTCTCCATTTTGAGTCAATACCATGGATAGATAAAGCTATTAAAATAACCATAAAATTTGGGCTAAGACAAAATAGAGCTTGTTTTCTTATTTCTCTGGCCATATATCAAGGAAGATTCAGTTTCCTTTTAAAAAGTACTGATTTCAATAAGATGTTATCAAGGTGTTAGGCTAACAAGCAGCTGTGGGATAAAGCTAAGACAGGGCTTCTCAGGTGGCTCAGGTGGTAAAGAATCTGCCTGCTATGGAAGAGACCCAAATTTCCTTCCCTGATCAGGAAGATCACCTGGAGAAGGGAATAGCAACCCACTCCAGCATCCTTGCCTGGAGAATTCCATGGACAAAAGAGCCTAGCGGGCTACAGTCCATGGGTTCACAAAGAATTGGACACAACTGAGTGATTAACATACACATAGACACACACACACACACACACACACAGAGAAAGAATCAAAAATAATGTCATTAGAGTCTCCCTCATCATCTGTGGATATGGATATGGATATGGAAATTCTTATTGACTCAGTGGAGGAAGCTAAATGTAGCTGAGTCAGTAGTCTAGGGGCCTGTCATGGACTACCTTAGAGAAATCCTTAGAGAAGCAGTCCCTGGCATGAGACTACTTATAATGGAAGTTGAAGAGTGATAGCTCTGTCCATGCATGAGATGAAAGGTATTGCCAAGGTTTAGATTATCTGCTATGATGGCCAGAGATGGAGACAAGAGGTATACACTCTGACAATGCCATAATAATAAAGACTTTGATTCATTAGCAGGATGCCTCAATACCGGATGCCATTAGGATGCCAATGATCATATGGACTAAAACTTCATCTCCATGGGATTTACCAAGGACCCTCAAGACAGCATAATAAGTTACACATGGATCTTCTGACTCTTCCCCGCATTTGATCATGAGAATATATATGCATGCAACTACAGTCAACCAGCAGCTTATCTAGAAGGAAAATAAATCATGGTTGGAGAGTCGGGTTGGAAATGAAATAAGCCTCTGTATTGTGCTCCATTTTCATATAACCAACTGCCAACTTGACATCTTTACTTGTATGTCCCAAAGGCATGTCACACTTAACATAGCCAAATACAAATTCTTCATCTTCCCCACCTGCTCTGCTCCTACTTCAGACTTCATCTTCTCATTAAATGACAAATGGCACTTTGTGAACCCATCCATTCAAACACTGGGGAGACATTCTTGAAACATCATTAATAGTCTCATAAATCTCACAAGTGAATCTACTTCTCTCCATCTCTACTGCCACTCCTCTGGTCCAAGGCAACACCATCTCTTGTCTGGGCTGCTGTCCTCGGCAATGAACTGAGTGAGTTTTTTTCTCTTTAGATTTGGGATTTATGGATATATATGGTGAAATTTAAAAATATATTTGCTGCTTGCCTCTCTTCAAACCTGTCTTAATCAAGAATTGAATGATAAAGATGTATGATGAAGAAATCACAAACTTCTATAAAAAGGGAAGACATTGAAAAAGTAGGCAGACAGGAGAAAGCCAGTTAGCCAGTGTTGGCAGAGAAGAAGGCCGACCAGAAATCAGTTGATTCAGCAGTTTTCACTGTAAATCTCCACCACCCAACCCCCCACCTGAAAGGCTCAAGAGTAACAGGTCCCAGCACTGGCATTCTGGTAAATGATTAGCAACTGGCTTTCCAGGAAAATGAATCCATCAAACAAACAAACAAAAATACTGATTTATAGTGTTTGCTGATTATCATGAAGCAAATACACTATGGTCAATTTCAAATTACTAATGTAAGGTCACTGGGTGCAGATATAAGAAGAAATGTACACTCTGTCAATACAGGTGATGCAATCCCTAAATGATACCCATGGAGCACAAAAGTTATGAACCATAAAGAAAGCTGAGTGCTGAGGCATTGATGTTTTTGAATTGTAGTGCTGGAGAAGACTCTTGAGAGTCTCTTTGAATCCAAGGAGATCAAAACAATCAATCCTAATGGAAATCATCCCTGAATATACATTGGAAGGACAGAAGCTGAAGCTCAAGTTACAATACTTTGGCCACCTGATGCAAAGAGGCAACTCATTGAAAAGACCCCGATTCTGGGAAAGATTGAAGGCAGGAGGAGAAGAGGGTGGCAGAGGATGAGATGATTCGATAGCATCATGGATTCAATGGACATGAATCTGAGCAAACTCTGGAAGGTAGTGGAGGACAGAGAGCCTGGCATGCTGTAGTTCATGGAGTTGCAAAGAGCCAGACATGACTTAGCGAATGAACAATAACAATAGCAAATTAATAGCTGCACAAAAAGGAAGTGAAGTCAGTGAAAATACTCCTTTAGCAATACTAATACTGTAAACCAGGGCTCCCCAATCTTTTGGCACCAGGGACTAGCTTCATGGAAGGCAATTTTTCCAGGGACTAAGGTAGAGGGAGCAGTTTCAAGATGGTTTAAATGCATTACCTATATTGTACGTTTTAGTATTATTATTATTACATCTGCTCCACTGCTGCTGGGAACAATGAGTCATTATTTCTGCAACAGGTGATAAAACTGTATTAGGAGGAAAATACTGGGGACAGTGGTGACGGCACTCTCACCCGCCACAGCTGAAACAACATATGTGACATCTAAGCTTGTAAAACCAAGACTATCACTTATAACAAGAATATTGCTTATAACTGAAGCAATTGAAGAGATTGTCCCTTACGGGAAAAGAAGTAGGTGAGTAGAGGACTTCTATTTCTCTTTTCTGGAAGTCTTGCAGGCTGGGTATTGTTGGGATTAAGAACATGGTGTCTGGCATCACACAGCTTGGACTTAGCATTCTGAGCCCTAGTAGCCACGAGACCCGGGTGAGTTATTTAACCGCTCTCATCCTCAGCTTCTTCATCTTTATAGTGAGAAGAGCAAGAGGCCTATTTTGCAAGGGTAATTGTGAGGATTAAATGAGGTAATAAATGTAAAATACTCAGAACAAGATTTGGCTCATAATAAATAGTATTAACTTTTATAATTACTATTTGCCTTTTTAAAATTGTGTAACCAAGTTATTTTGATGAATATTAAAGACTAAGTTAAAAGAATAATAAACATGATGGGTTATAAAAGACTCATAATGAAGTAGAGCCTTTATTCAAAGTTTATGTTTGGCAGTATCTCATTTGAGATTGAGGTTTGGAAAAAATATATATATATACATATATATGTATTATATATGCATATATATTTTTTTTTGCATAAAAAAACTTGTAAACATGAAAAGTTTTATTTCTTAGGAAGACAATTTGTAAGTAAACTTTGTAAGTAAACCAAGGTATCTTTCCAGGGTAAAAGATTAAGACCCTCAGTTATTCTCCCCAATGTTGAAAGTCACTAAAACTTATCCAGGTGTATTGGCTTGGTCATGATGTAGACTCAGCGACACAGAAGGGCCCCTCAGTCTCTTAGTACAAAATCAGTATGAAGGAAGAATATGGCACTATGGACAGATCAGTAATAAAACCCAGAAGATAATGGTAGTCTGGCTTCATGAGGACTCAAGACACCAGAATCTGTTCTGAGGCAACCATCCTAGTTATCAGCCTTTTCACTCCAGGAAGGGTCATATTAGTTCATAATATCAGCTCTATCATTGAGAATCCAACATAATTTTGGAATGGGGATCACTTGGCTAAGTGGGAAAAGATGAGAACTTTCTCTTGTGTTTTAAATTACCAATGAGGCTTGCGCAGTATTAAAAGTGGGTGGAAAAGGAGGCTCAGTGTTTTCCTCCAGACATGACAGGTGACAAAAATAAGAAGCAGCACATCTACTGCTGCTATGTGCAGGCTTCTTACCCAGAAATAAGGATGGCACATTATTCTTGAGGTACCGACTTCACATCATAGCTATAAAGTTCTCTGCTGCTGCTGCTGCTGCTAAGTTGCTTCAGTCGTGTCTGACTCTGTGCGACCCCATAGACGGCAGCCCATCAGGCTCCCCCGTCCCTGGGATTCTCCAGGCAAGAACACTGGAGTGGGTTGCCATTTCCTTCTCCAATAAATTTCTCTAGCCTCATGATTATTTCAGAGATGGAAGAGAAATAATGGCTTTTGCACATGAATGAGCCTCTGAAAGGTTCTTTGGGAGGGTGTGTGTGCTAGTTGCTCAGTCGTATCAGACTCTTTGCAACCCGATGGACTGTAGCCTGCCAGGCTCCTTTGTCCACGGAATTCTCCAGGCAAGAGTACTGGAGAAGGTTGCCATTCCCTTTAGAATCCACAGAAAGAAACTAAACTTCATGTTAACTGAGTGTGTGGGTTTCAAGTTTTGTGTTTGAGATGCTACTCTGAGATAGTATTCTTATTGCAAATTTTAAGGAACACCCTGGTTCCATATACTTCCCTGATAGGAGAAAAATAAGTCAGTTGGCTTTTGACATGTATCCTAGTCCCTGCCTGGTTGAGATATGCAGAGAAGCTAAAGCTGTATACAGTTGACCCATGAACAACACAGAGATTAGGCATGCCAACGCTCCTTGCAGAGGAAATCCTCATGTAACGTTATAGTCAGCCCTTTATACCTGCAGTGCCACATCTGAGGATTCAGCCAACCACGGGTCCTGTAGGACTGTAACAGACATTTAGTGGGGGAAAAAAAAGCTTATATAAATGAATCCAAACAGTTCAAATCTGTGTTGTTTAAGGATCAACTGTATTCATGTTTTCAGTGTTTTTTTACCTGGCTTTGAACTAGGGCATGCAAGCTTAGGGATTCCATTTCCCCATTTAGAAAGAAACATAATGAATGGTTACCCCTTTCCATCTCACAAGAACACTGAATGAACCAAGGAGTGCATTACATTAAACAGCATGAATAAGTATAATTTTCCAATTACTTACTAGAAAATACCATGCTAAGTATTTATTAATAACATATATTATTCCTCTTCATTTTTTACAAAAAAAAAAAAAAAAAAAAAAAACTGTGAAAGAGGCAACAATATCCCCAGGTCACAGAGAGGAGAACCAAGGCTCAGAGAAGTTATGTAACGTCTCCAGAGATCCAAGTTAGGATTTAAGTCTACTCCTTTACGAATAGAAACACAATTACCACATAAAGCCATCATTACTCTTTATCTTTCAAATTTCAAAACGTTGCTTTTGCTTAGGATCCTCTGATTTTCCTGGATCCCACCCACTAAAGATAAGTTATAGGTATTTCCTCTGTGAAATGTCAATGTCTGAGGTTATTAGAAATCTTAAGTTATTTTAAGTATGTGAGATTAAATATTTAATCCCTAAATTTGGAAATTAGATACAAGAAAAATATTTATCCAAAGATCACTATCCTCACACAATTGCTTTTATGGACGTTTCTTCATATGCATTTAGTTATATGGTTATAATCGCCATGTACACGCAATAACTTCGCTTAATAGTCATATTATACCTTCTAAAAAATGACTTCATAATATTGCTTTGGATCGGCACTCTAGAGTTTTTAGTCAACCCCATGATAAAAGGTATTTTTCTATTTCAAACTACTTATTGAAACAGCTTGAAATAAATAATTCTGTACTGAACAGTGTCTTATGTATATATTTTAAATACATTTTTAATTATAGGCTTGACATGCTAACTGTTTTCATTATGATGCAAAAATGAACACACAGTTCACAAAATGTTCATTTTCTCACCAACACAGACAAACACTCCTTTTAAATAACTCAGCATGTATGTATTAATACTTACTATTATAAGGTCTTGATTCTATTTAATAGTGTCAGGTTCTATGCCAGGAATTAGAATATATATTCCATTTGGCCATATGGATAACCCTATTTCACCAATACCATACAGGAAATTATCCTCAGGGTTTCCCAAATCATGAATTACCATGAAAATTGAGAAGCATGACTTTTAGGCTTACCATCTAATCTCCTGTATCTACCTAAAGTTTAATGAGCCACTAGGCACATGGATTGGTATTTATATCCACGGCTTGCGATACACCCCAGGAACTTTGAAGTGTATGCTATGAATAGATCAGTTTCCATGTCCTGTCTTCACATCTTTGTTTTCAGCTCTTTGGTTAGGGACCCTGAGCTAGAAACGGTGTGCTAGAAACGGTGCCACCCCTATCATGCGGTGAGGAGCAGTGCCATGAGTAACAAATGAGCCCGTTACTGCTCTACAGGAGAGGAGACAGGTCAGTCCTTTGCTAAATCCCTGTGCACCGTGTCCTCTTCCTTGTTCCAATTACCCAGGAAGTGATGGCACTTTCTCGTCTACAGCGTTTCGAAACTTGCTGACATGTATTTAGGACATTGCTGGGATTGTAAGTCTTAACCAAACTGTCCTCAGTAATTCTCGTGGAAAATAAGATGCAATACTTTCTCAACTCAGACCACACGCATTTACAAACCAGAGGAAGAACTAAGACAGGCAGAAAGAGAAAGATTACTTTCCAACCAAAATACTTAGTTAAATCCAGAAATACAATAATTGCTGAAAAACTGGCCATAGAATATTGTCATTAACTAACATCCTGATTTTCCTAAAGAGGAAGCTAATTCCCTCAAAAATGCAACAAGTTGTCTAAGCTAGTTTGTGGCACAATCCCGAAGGAAAACATGCCCTGAAACTTGGGTTTTTTGTTTGTTTTTTTTTTCTTTTTCATCATTAGCAATTTATATTCCCTTAGCTTTTGGAGTAGCTTTTTATTCATTCAAAAAATAACTTTTGAGTGTCTTCCATAAAATTACTACTCCGGCACTAGGGATTCAGCTAAGGTTGAAATGTAGTGGTGCTGGGAATACAAAATCAAAAGTCACAGTCTGACAAGGAGACAGGTTTGTAGACTGATAATTTAAGTGCAACGTGATGAGCAGAATCCAAATAGAACTGTAAGCTGTGTGCTACAAAAAGTCTGCCTGAGGGACTCAGGGGGAACTTCCCGAAAGAGGTGGCCTGCTTTCAGAAGGAGCAGTTTACAAGGCATGACAGGCAGAATAGCATAGGAGGCAGAAGGAATGTTACACATACAGGATGGGATACTTGAGAAGCAGCACAGAGTTTGCCCCATTTCTTGACTTTGGTGACACACTTGGGTTCCCAGGTGGCACAGTGGAAAAGAGTCTGCCTACCACTGCAGAAGAGGCCAGAGACGTGGGTGTGATCATGGGGTCGGGAAGATCCCCTGGAGAAGGGAATGGCAACCCACTCCAGTATTCTTGCCTGGAAAATTCCATGGACAGAGGAGTCTGGTGGGCTATTGTCTATGGGGTCAAAAAGAGTTGGACATGACTGAGCACACACTCACGCAGAGCTTATTTATAACTGCTTTATTTTCATCTTCCATGTCACCTTGTTAGTGCCTCTTTCTCTGCTTCACGTTTGGGATTCCTAAGGGTCCTGTCCTCCGCACTCTGTTCTTCCTTTCTCTACACACTCTGCCTTAGATTCCACTAAGACATATATTCCTCCCATGTATCTCCCAGATCTTTCTCTCTTGAGCTCCAAATCAACAAATTATAACCATACAAACACTAAGTGTTTGAAAGTATTTTCAGTGTTTTTATTCAAATTCTATGTTCCTACCCTGTGTTATCTCAGTAAATGGCACCATCACCAAGTTACCTGAATTATCACTCCTGCCTGTTCTGTCTCCTTTATTCTTCACATTCAATCTGTCACCAAATCAGACTAAAGGTAACTTCCCTGAGTTCCCCAACAACCCTTTTACCACCCTGTCCAAACTTTCCTTTTTGCATCAAATTATTCATTATATTTTGCCTTTAAGAAGTTTCAAATGTCTACAGACTGATTTCTGCCCGATTTCCAGGCCACCAATGGTTTCTTTAGAATAGTTTTATATATAATAAGCTCACATAAAATCACACGGGGATAGTTCAGATGGGATAGTCATTTATTTTCCATGGCAACTGACATAAAAGCACAGAAAATGTCACTGTGACTGAAGACTGGAGAAAAAAGTTGTGATAGAGAGAGAAAAGGGGAGATATTGCCAGGGTCAGAAAAAATAAAGATTAGTTTTAAATATTAATTCAAAGCTGAGGATAAATGCTCTAGATTATAGGCAGTGACTTGTGATTTACTTCTCACATAGACAAACCTATGTTAGATTACTCCCTGATGAGTAGCAGCAAGAATTGATTTAATATTGTTACATTTATTACTTATTCTATAAGCTTTTATTGACTACACACTCAGTGACAGGCACTAGGCTAAACATACAGTCAATATAAGAGATATGTCTCTAGCTTTCAAGCATCCAAATTAGAAGGCATCACTAGCCCACAGAAAAGAAGCAGAAAATCATATCACTTTATGACATAGTTCAAGAGAGACAGTAAAATAATGCAAGGGATTTAGAAGAGTATTCTCCTTGGTATGCATAATTTCTAGTCCTCAGAAAGTCCTATAATTGCTCAACATTGCCTATTAATTGTGATTGTGTTTAAATCAAGGAAAAGTCATAGACAGCTTGACTCTGTGTGTGTGTGTGCATATGCTACATTTTCCAAATTATTTCTAACAAGTATAAAGCTGTCCAACTCAATGGAGATGAGTTTGAGCAAATTCCAGGAGATAGTGAAGGACAGGGAAGCCTGGAATGCTGCAGTCCATGGAGTCGCAAAGTGTTGGACATGACTTAGCAACTGAACAAAAATAATCACTTAGTTAATTCTTATTATGTACCAGACCAGTGTTAAGAATGTTGTATACTATATGTAATATCTTCCTTGTCTTACATTGTTTATTCCATCCAGACACACATTCTCCAGGATTTTAGTTGGCCATAATTTCTGGGTGAATGTACAAACAGATGGTTAGTGGGATGAACTCCAGCCCCAGCTACTGAAGTTGGTCCCGAGGTGTAACTAATATTCACCATCTTCTGCACCACCCAGAGATACCCCTCCTCTCTGCTGGTAGTTTGTCTGAATTGTAGACCCAGAACCTCATCCCTTGGGGATCTGAACACCTGTTTTATCACCCTCTTATCAGACAAGTGTTGCTCTACTTGCCATTTACAGCTAAAACTCAGCATGGTGGTGCCAAAACTATGTCAGATACCTGCCCCCTGCTCCCATGACACAGCAGCAGCCCATTGCCTCATGATGATCAGAGTCAGTTACTTCAAATGTAGTAGCTCTGCTCTGTGCTGCCTTATCTACTGACATAGGAAGCCCAAAGTGACCAGACCACAGCTATAACGGTAGCTGTAGTGAGACTCAATAAGTTTCCTGTTGGAAGCATCTCTTCACTAGAAATAGGTACTCTAGACCCGTAGAGCCTGAAGTTCTACAAATAGAAAAACAAACTCCCCCAGTGGGTCACTGGGAGTGATAGTAAATAGGACATTCGTACTTTCACATCTTGGTTCCCAGACTCAGTACTCTACCTCTTGTGGACACCCCTACACAATGGCTGTTGGCTTAACGAGATATATTACATATTGAATGATAGCACTTCATTGACACATGGTGCTCTTTCCAAGCTGGCATCACAGCTGTACCCTCATGCTACTGCTCCATGAAGCCAATATTAATAATATTATGGTGTGGGATGACAAGGGTCCAGTGGTTCTGGATTCATGGTCAAATGCCTAATGTTGTACTTTCATTGCTATAAAGGAGGTCCCTTAGTTCAACTAGAAGTCATACAGAATCCAAGTTGGAATGCTCTTAGACAATGATGTTGACTAAGCACTATACCCAGAAAAGGCAAACTATCCCTGGAATATGTTTCAGCTCAAATCTGGGTGAATTGCTACCTTTTCCAGAATGGCAAGGGGTCTAATGCAATTAATTTTACACAAATGTACCAGAGAAGGTAACTTATTGAAGACAGTCTTGGGCTCTGTTATTGGAAGGTAATGCTGACATTCAGCAATGGCAATAACTAGAGGAGCCTTGGTAAAAGGAAGTTCAGGCTAATACCCATGCATACCCTCCATCACTGTAACGGTAACTTTTTCTTTTAGTCCACTGTTCAGTTAAGAGTGACTGAAGACAAAGAATGGGTAACATTTACTGATCAAGTCATCCTATATAGCCATTTGTTAAAGTTCTTCTCCAATAGATACTCTGTGGTAAGTATTAGTATATGATACAAAAATCCCTTTATTTCATATCTATTCCCATAAATTCATCAACATGACTCTCTCCCAGGCCTTCATTTCATGGATCTTCCAATCATTTTCTCCTTTAAGCCTCCTAACCAACCAGTAAAGCAATTCATCACTGCATGTGAATTTGTACAATTCAAACTACTTAGTTTTCACACAAAATAGATGACAAATAAAATCAGTTAAAGCTCGTCCACTCCTTCCCACTTGGACGATTTCAACTCACCACTATTTTAGAAGGTCACTCATGAGTAGGACTGTCCTGAAACCATCTTCTATTTTTAGTTTGTAGCAATATATTGGAAAAGGTCAATTTTCATTCCAATCCCAAAGAAGGGCAATGCCAAAGAATGCTCAAACTACCACACACTGCACTCATTTCACATGCTAGCAAGGTAAGCTAAAAATCCTTCAAGCTAGGCTTCAATAGTACATGAACGGAGAACTTCCAGAGATACAAGCTGGATTTAGAAAAGGTAGAGCAACAAGAGATCAAGTTGCCAACAACTGGTGGATCATAGAAAAAGCAAGAGAATTCCAGAAAAACATCTACTTCTGCTTCATTGACTACACTAAAGCCTTTGACTGTGTGGATCACAACAAACTAAAAATTCTTAGAGATGGGAATACCAGACCACCTTACCTGCCTCCTGAGAAATCTGTATGCAGGTCAAGAAGCAACAATTATGGAACAGGCATGAACAATGGACTGGATGCAAATTGGGAAAGGAGTACATCAAGTACATCTGAATACTGTCAGCCTGCTTATTTAACTGATATACAGAGTACATCACACAAAATGCTAGGCTGGATGAAGTGCAAACTAGAATCAAGATTTCTGGGAGAAATACCAATAACTTCAGATATGCAGAGGACACCACCCTTATGGCAGAAAGCAAAGAAGAACTAAAGAACCTCTTGATGAAAGTGAAAGAGAAGAGTGAAAAAACTGGCTTAAAAGTCAACATTCAAAAAATTAAGATCATGGCATCTGGTCCCATCACTTCTTGTCAAATAGATGGGGAAACAATGGAAACAGTGAGAGTCTTTATTATTTTGGGCGCCAAAATCACTGCAAATGGTGACTGTAGCCATGAAATTAAAAGAAGCATGCTCCTTGGAAGAAGAGCTACAATAAACCTAGACAGCATATTAAAAAGCTGAGACATTACTTTTCTGACAAAGGTCCTTCTAGTCAAAGCTATGGTTTTTCCAGTAGTCATGTATGGATGTGAGAGTTGGACCATAAAGAAAGCTGAGCACCAAATAATTGATGCTTTTTTGAATGGTAATGTTGGGGAAGACTCTTGAGAGTCCCTTAGACTGTAAGGAGATCAAACCAGTCAATCCTGGAGGAAATTAACCCTGAATATTCATTGGAAGGCCTGAGCCTGAAGCTGAAGTTTCAATACTTTGACCATCTTAAGCAAAGAGCCAACTAATTGGAAAAGACCCTGATGTTGGGAAAGATTGAAGGCAGGGGGACAAGGGAAAAACAGAGGGTGAGATGGTTGGATGGCATCACCGACTCAATGGACGTGAGTCTGAGCAAACTTCAGGAGACAGTGAAGGACAGGGAAACCTGGAGTGCTGTAGTTCATGGGGTTGCAGAGTTGGACACAAGTGAGTGACTGAACAACAATGTATCAGAACTGACTTCTGCATAAACCAAGTGCAGTTTTTCTCTTCTCGTATCAGCTGACCATAAGGAATTTTCCATGAGGCCACAGGTGTGAACTGAGGGAGCATTATCAGTGCAACAATACTGAGTGATGTGGAGGCCAGGGCTACTTATTCATACGGGTAATCTGTGACTTCTGAAGCTAATCCCAGAATTACTATACCATCTTGCAATGGACTGCTGCTGGGCACACTAAACTCAGACTTGGTGGGTTTAACCATTTAACCATATGTAGTTCTGTGATGAATACTGCACACTCACTGGATACCCCATGGTCACATACCCAGTTTCTACCAGGGCCCAGTATCATTCTTGCAGCTACTTTTTGAATAATGTATAGTTTTTCTGCAGATGGCATGGCCTTTCTCCAGAATCTTAGGCCTGTACTGTAACTTTCCTACCGGGGCTTGGCAGAGATGCCACATGGCATCTTTGTTCAGTACAAATACCTCAGTGACATGAGATCACCCGAGCCATATGGCTCAAGCGGCAAAGCAACAGCCTGGATCTGTGACAAAGGATTTTCTTGCTCTGAGCCTCACTCAAAATAAGTAGCCTTTGACATCACCCAATAAACCGATGAAAGCAGTATTCACATTTGCAGAAAGTGTGCTCTTCTAAAACCTCAAGAATCTTAGTCATCAGCTCAGGCTGCCCTCCAAGTTTCAGAAGATTATATCTTTAAAAGTAGCTAAGGAGGCCCTCTGAATTTCACTTTGCTTCAAATCCATGATTAATAGATGAAAACTTGTAATTTTCTCTCCTCAGTGCATCAAATGGTGCTTTGTACCACCATCCAGTTTCACAAGACCTATCATTATTATTCCAATAAAATTCCAGTCCGATTGCATAAGCTTATATGTCCCCTCCCACTGATTTCCTGGACCTGTTCCTCACAGGTGAAAACCTAAGCGATTTCACAGCTGCAATACCAAGCCAAGAATCATTAATACTTTACCATCAGTAGTAGGGTCCTCATTGGCATTCAGCCAGCAGATAACCCAACTCGGAATCCCATTCTTTACATCTAGCTTTCTAAGATCACTCCTGGTCTTCTGTCAAATTCCCTCAAAGCAGAGTCTGAGACAGGATTTTTGTACCAGTGATTCATTGAGAGAATTTTTCAAAAGAAAATTGTAAAAAGATAATAGGAAAGCAGGATAGAGGAGAACAAAAAGCTAAGCAAAGATCTGATTTCACTGAAATATAATCATTAGATTGATATCTCAGAGAAGTGAAGTGAAGTGAAGTCACTCAGTTGTGACGGACTGTGAGACATCATGGACTGTAGCCTACCAGGCTCCTCCCATGGGATTTTCCAGGCAAGAGTACTGGAGAGAGTTGCCATTTCCTTTGCCAGAGGGTCTTCCTCATCCAGAGATTGAACCCGGGTCTCCTGCATTATAGGCAGATGCTTTACCATCCAAGCCACCAGGGAAGTCAATATCTCAGAGAACTCTGGAAGATATAGAGACCTACAGAGTTGTCCCATTTTAAGGAAGGTGTCAGACTTTTGAACCTCCATATTTGTCAGGCATTGGCAAACAACCACTCTAGGAGGCACAATCTCCCAAACATTTGCATGTAAAGAGGCTCATGTCATCCAAGGAAAATCTTTAGGAAATGAATGGCAGTGTGGGATGGATGCATCAGTGTGATAAAGGCTATTAGAGGGGCCACCAAAAGAGTTTACTGCAGAAAACATGAGTTCCAAGATACCTATCACTGTACTCTACAGAAGCCAAGGGATCAATTCTCCTGCTGGCTTCTTGCCTAGACTGACCCAGGTGACCCTCACCATCTTCCCAAACATCACCCGTTGTCTTTTGTTGGGTACTGCCTGATGTCAACCATCTTCAGCACCTGTTACAATCAGAGAGCATGTCTCCTCAGCCAGTATGGTGCACAAATGTGAGTCACAGGAGGTAATACAAGCAATTTTACATGTAGCCCTCTCCCTTTCAAATGTACTCAGTGGTGAGACCTTTTCAATTGTTTCTGACTTTAAACTCAGATGAACTCAATGTTTTTTCTCACTCTTTTTGGGAAGACTAGAAATTAAAATATCTAACCCAACAGTCAAAATCACGAACTTGCTCTAAAGTTCAAGACCCTTCCCTTCCTTGGTCTAGCTCCCTAAATCTGGGGAATGGAAATGTGGTTGGTTTCTCTTCCCAGGTTGATGCTGAGGATGGAGAAGAGGTAAGAAGGTGAGGCAGAAGTATTCTTATTGGCTGGCTCTCTTATGGGTCTCTTTGTACTTGCTGGGCTGAGTGTATACAAGAGCCAACTTTTCCTCTGGGAGGTACTTTCATAGGTTTTTCAAAAACACATCATTCACCACTGAAATGCTCTTGTCTGCAGTTTTCTTGATCTTGACAGATAAATCTTGTTTCAGCTAGTCAGTTCCTTTGTCAGTCCCTAGGAATCTGGTGATAACATCAGCTTCTGTTGCCTGAAGAATGTTCAGCCTTTTAGGTATCTCTATGCTCAAGTCACTCAGTTGTGTCCGACTCTTTGTGGCCTCATGGACTGTAGCCCGCCAGACACCTCTTGCCCATGGAATTTTCCAGGCAAGAATAGTGGGGTGGGTTGCCATTTCCTTCTCCAAGGAAACTTCCTGACCCAGAGATCAAGCCCACATCTCATGCATTGCAGATGGATTCTTTACCATCTGAGCTACCAGGGAAGTCCCTACATAGCTCTAATGTGAACCAAATTCCAGCTCTCTCCCCTACATCTGGCCCATGGGAAACACTCCCTCACTCTTTTCCCCAAACCCTGAGAATGTAAGATATCCCTATGCTACAATACCACTCCTTTGCTTTACCTCAAATCAAGTGACTGATCAGACTCTTGCTATTTAAATTTATCAAGCCAATTTTAGAAAAAGGTACTCTGTTCTCCAAATTAAAGAGGATACCTATTGATGACTGAAGCCAGTCATTAGGTTCGAGATGCAAGGCAGGGACCTTCCCCAACTCACCTGGTTTGAGTGATGAGATTCACAACACACCAAAAGTTTTCTTCAGATTTTCTATTTATGAAGCTTATCTCCATTTCCACCCTTTCTGACAGATTTTATAAATTTTCATATGGGTAAAGGGTACAAGAGTTTTATAATCAGTATTTTTTTATTAAATCTTTTAAACATACATCTGCTCTCTGCCCTTCACTTTGAATATGATGTCCTCCATATCTCAGCATTTCTGTAACACTTTTTCACTTTAACAGAGTGTCACATCCAGTTTTTAGTTCTGGGTCTGACCTCTTCAGCTCTCTCTCAAAATTGATATTCTAAAATCATGCCCTTTCCCCAGATCTCTACAAAGGATTTTCATCCAATGATTTAACCTCTCTTAAACCTAATCCTAAATAGACTTTTTAAATAACCAGCTATATTCAGAAGACAATGCATTTGCCCACATTTTGACCAAAGTGATCTGAGATTAATATCAAGCTCTGACATTTATTTGTTATATGATCTCAGGTCAGCTACGTAGCCTCACTGACCCTCATCTGTAAGGTATTTGCCAGTTATAAAATGCAGGTACATAGTAGAGTGTCAACAAACATTAGTGTCCTTTCGTATTTTTACCCACAACTTTCCTTCAGGTTGTTTTGCCACAAAAATTCCAGTCAAATCTTAGCATCTTTTTTCCTTGCCATCTCCCACACAGCAACTGGAAATCAATATCCTATTTTTGGGCTCCTGTCACCAAGATGGGGGGTAGAAGACTCCAGTTTCCATACTGTCACAAAATCAACCACATGACAGTGATCTACAAACACAAGCAGCTCTGAGAGAATTCAGGAGCCCATTTAATAAACTTCTGAAACACACTGGGACAAAAAAAAAAATCCTTAGGATAACTGCACAAAAACTGAAGAGAGAATGGCTTCATTTCGCCTGCATCATCTCATCCCCCAGGTTAGCACTTCTCAGTGCCAAGAGGAAACTCTCCAGCTACAAAGGGCACCCATCATTGGAAAGGGAGGAAGGAGTATGAGACTAGCTTCCTTGGCCTTTCAGGGCACTGAACAAGAACCCACTGCAGATTCATCCCACCCAGAGACCAGCAAAGCTGAGGTGTATAGAGACAGTTAAGAAGCAGGAAGAAGGGCAAGGGCAAGGGCAACTAGTATCAGCCACTAGTGATACTATGAATGGGAGCAAACATTGTTCCCAGTGACTTATCAAGAAAAAAAGAGAGGACTCAAATAAATAAAATTAAAAATCAAAGAGGAGACATTGAAACTGATACCAAAGAAATACAAAGATTTATAACAGGCTGCCATGAGCAATAATACCCAAAACAAAGTGTACAAACTAGAAGAAAGGGATAAATTCCTAGAAACATACAAACTATCAAGACTGAATCATGAATATATAGAAAATCTGAAGAGACCAATAACAGATTAGGAGATTGAATCAGTAATCAGAAACCTCCCAAAAAAGAAAAGCCTCAGATCATATGACCACTGGTAAATTACACCAAACATTTAAAGAATGAATGCCACTCATTCTCAAACACTTCCCAAAACATTAAAGAGGAGAAAACACTCCCAAACTTATTTATGAGGGCAGTATTACCCTGACACCAAAGTCAGATAAAGATACTATAAGAAACAAAACTATAAATTAATATCCTTGATGAATAGAGATGTGAAAATCCTCAAGAAAATATTAGCAAAACAAATTCAATGGCATATTAAAAGGATTATTCACCATGATCAATTGGGGTTTTTTTCAGGGCAATCATTTGGAAGAACAAAGCTGTAAGCACATTTTCTGATTTCAAACTACATTACAAAGCTATAGTAATAAAAACAGTATGGTACTGGAATAAAACCATACATACATGGAATAGATTTTACAGCACAGAAATAAACTTGCACATATAATGTCAACTAATGTTTGACAAAGGAGTCATGAACACACAGTGGGGAAAGAATTGATCCTTTTTTAAATTATGTTGGGAAAATTGAATACTCACATGGAAAAGAATGAAACTGGATCCCTAACTTACACCTACACACAAAAATTAAACAGAAATGGATTAAGTAACAAATGTAAGACCTGAAACTTTAAATCTCCTGGAAGAAAACATAGAAGAAAATCTCCTTAACATCAATCTTAGCGATGATTTTTTGAATATGATACCAAAAGCACAAGTAACAAAAGCAAAAACAAACAAGTGGGATTATATCCAATTTTAAAAGTTGTACACTGACAAAAGTCAACAAAATGAAAAGGTAACCTATGGTTTGAGAGAAAACATTTGCAAACCAGGTATCCTATAAGAGGTTAACATCCAAAGTACATAAGGAATTCATACAACTCAATAGCAAAACACACACATAATAATTTAACTGATAAGCAAGCAAGCTGAATAGACATTTTCAAAAAAGTCATACAAAATAGCCAAGAAGTATATGAAAAGATGCTCAACATCTCTAATCACCAGGGAAATACACATCAAAACCACCCTGAGATATCACTTCTCACCTGTTAGAATGGCTATTATTGAAAAGGCAAGACATTAAAAAATGCTGGCGAGACCGTGGAGAACAGGGAATCCTTGTGCACTGTTAGTAGAAATGTAACTTGACAGAGCTACTGTGGAAAACATGGAGGTTCCTCAAACAATTAAAAATGAAACTACCATAGGATCCAGCAATCCCACTTCTGGGTATATGTCCAAAGAAAATGGAATCACTCTCTCAATGAGATATCTGCACTCTCATGTTTTATGGCAGCATTGCTGACTATAGCTGAGAAACGGAAACAACCTAAGTGTCCATCAATGGATGGACAGATACTCCAAATGTTGTATACATCCAATGGAAAATTACTTGACCATGAAAGTGAAAGTGAAGTCGCTCAGTCGTGTCCAACTCTTTGCGACTCTGTGGACTGTAACCCACCAGGCTCTTCCGTCCATGGGATTCTCCAGGCAAGAGTACTGGAGTGGGTTGCCACTTCCTTCTCCAGGGGATCTTCCCAACCCAGGGATAGAACCCGGGTCTCCCGCATTGCAGGCAGACGCTTTAACCGCTGAGCTGGAAATCCTGCCATTTGGCACAACATGGATGGACCCTGAGGGCCTATATTGACCGAAATAATTCAGACAGAGAAGACAAATACCATAAATATCAACTATGTGTAGAATCTAAAAAAGCCAAACACATAGAAACAGAGAGTGAATTGGTGGCTGTCAGGGTCTTGGAAGTGGGGAAAATGGGGAAATGTTGATTGAAGGGTTCCAACTTCCAGATATTAGAGGAATGAATAAGTTTTGGGGTAGCAATGGACAGCATGGTGACTAGACTTAACAATACTAAATTACATACTTGAAAGCTGCTATGAGAGTAGATAGTAAATATTTTCATGATAACATAACAACAACAAAGGTAATTATGAGCATACAGACCTGCATACAGATATCTCAGGAGGCAGGTAAGGTGGTTTGGTATGCAGGTCAAGAAGCAACAGTTAGAACTGGACATGGAACAACAGACGGGTTCCAAATCAGGAAAGGAGTACATCAAGGCTGTATATTGTCACCCTGCTTATTTAACTTCTATGCAGAGTACATCATGAGAAATGCCGGGCTGGAAGAAGCACAAGCTAGAATCAAGATTGCCGGGAGAAATATCAATAACCTCAGATATGCATATGACACCACCCTTATGGCAGAAAGTGAAGAAGAACTAAAAAGCCTCTTGATGAAAGTGAAAAAGGAGAGTGAAAAAGTTGGCTTAAAACTCAACATTCAGAAAACTAAGATCATGGCATCTGGCCCCATCACTTCATAGGAAATAGATAGGGACACAGTGGAAACAGTGTCAGACTTTATTTTTTTGGGCTCCAAAATCATTGCAGATAGTGACTGCAGCCATGAAATTAAAAGATGCTTACTCCTTGGAAGAAAAGTTATGACCAACCTAGATAGCATATTGAAAAGCAGAGACAATTGACTCATTAGAAAAGACCCTGGTGCTGGGAAAGACTGAAGACAGGAGGAGAAGGGGACAACAGAGGATGAGATGGTTGGATGACATCACTGACTCAATGGACATGAATTTGAACAAGCTCTGGGAGCTGGTGATGGACAGGAAAGTCTGGCATGCTGCAATCAATGGGGTCGCAAAGAGTCAGACACAATTGAGAGACTGAACTGACTGAATTATAAGAGGGGAAGGCTGCACAAATAATCCTGCTGCTGTAAACATTTCACAATGCATATATGTATCAAATCATCACATTGTACACCTTAAACTTACATGTTACATGTTAATTGTATTTCAATAAGGCTGGAATGGAAAAATACTATCATATTTTCAAGGACAGGATTATATCTCTAGGATTTGAAACTACATGCAAAAAACCTCTGAATCTTGGGTGAATGAATGATTGCCTGCGTGCATGCATACTCAAGTCGCTAAGTTGGGCTGTCTCTTTGCCACCCCATTGGCTCTAAACCACCAGGCTCCTCTGTCCATGGGAGTGGGTTGCCATTTCCTCCTCCAGAAGATCTTCCCAACTCAGGAACTAAACCCACATCTCCTGTGTCTCCTGCACTGGCAGGCGCATTCTTCGCCACTGAGCCACCTGGGAAGCCCCGAATGAATAAGAGTTACTAAAACAGCTACATCATTTGCAGGGCCTGAATGAACTGAAATGTGGTGCCCTTTGTTCAAATATCACTAAGAATTATAAAATGTCAACAGAGGAGCAGGAAACCAAGCACGTGACCCTTACTGTCAGGCCAGCCTTTCACAGAGGTCTGAACTCTGTGATTGGACCCTGGCCTCCTAGTTCCACTTCCTGCTGTACTAGAAAAACGTACACACACAAATGAAATAGACTTGTTCCAACTTCAGCTTAATTAAAGCTGATCGGGCAAACCCTTAATGAGTGAGATAATGACACTCCCCTCCCCTCTTGTATAAATAGAGGGAGTTTTACACGGTTACCTGCCATATTCAGCTGACAGGTAGGGTCAGGAGGCAATTTCTTTGCAGACCTTTGCAGACTATTTAAATGTCTCTATCAACTCCATGCAGCTTATAGCTCAAGCAACTTGAGGTCTCTGAAGAAATAAAGAAAGAGAGAGAGAGAAAGAAAGGAGAGAAAGAGGAAGGAAGGAGGAAGGCAGAAAGGAGGGAGGGATGGAGGAAGGAAGAAAGGAAAGAAAGATAATTCCATTTCTGAGGGCATCTAAAATAGTCAAGTTCGTGGACTTAAAGAGTGGAATGATGGATGACAGTTATCAGGAACTTGGGGGAGTGGGAAATAGGGAGTTATTAGTCAATGAGCATAAATTTTCACTTAGGCAAGATAAATAAGCTCCACAGATCTGCTAAAGGTTGTATCTATAGTCTACAAAAATTTACACTTTAAAATTTGTTATGAGGGTAAATCTCATGTTCAGTGTTCTTATCACAATGAAATAAAATTAAACTAATAAAAACAATACCTCCCTTGCAGGATCATTGCAAACACTGAATGAAATAACCTAAGAAAAGTGCTTGAAATGCATGCAGCGGGTCTCCCTCACCTATTTTCAGGGCTTGGCGCTCCACTGAGCCCTGCTGTACCTTTCTTCGGGATTCATTCTCCAGCTGCTCAGTGTTGGCAGCTGACAGCAATCAGGGGAGTCTGTCATTTGAAGAGAGCCTCCTCCCCCAAGATCATCCATCCTCCCTGGGGACAGACTCTGTCCAATGACCGAAAAAGTCTTCCTCCACTGCCCACCGCGTCCTTTCAGCAAAACTCTAAAGAGCACTTCGGCTTCAGAGCTTCTTTAGAATGAGGCCTTTGTGGAAAATGGACCACCATTTACCTGTCTCATCCTACTCCCCACATGTCCCAACAAGGACTTCTCTACTCAACTTCTTGCACGCAAATCTCCAAATGCGAGTATGCTCTGGAAAACTTGGTCTGTGATTGTATTGTCTCCAGAGATATGTAAAGCCAAATACGTGAGTCAGCAGCCAATAGCTGAACTCTTAAGAAAGTGGGCAGATAACCACAATGAGGAGAAATGGCAAGAAAGTGCAGGTTCATGAGAGGCCTCAAGTTCAGCAGATAAGAGGAGTAGACAGAAAGACAAGACTGCCTTTCACAGCAAGATTTCAAGCCCTAAGAGAAATGAAGGAGCAACTGATTGCCTTGGCCATGAGTGACCTGGATTCCTAGATAAACCCAGTGACTGAGCCATGGCAGAGCAGGAAAAACAAAAAAGAAAAGCTGCTATACCATGAGGTAGTTTGTCTCAATGCAGGAAGCTGGCTGTTAGAAATGGAAAGCAAGGCAGAATGAAATAAGTCAATGGCTAAAGAAGCTGAGCCACCGGTGGGACTTCCCTAGTGGTCTAGTGGTTGAGACTTCACCTTCCAATGCAAGGGGGTGTGGGCTTTATCTCGGGGGGGTGGGGGGGAGTTAAGATCCCACATGCCTCGGGGCCAAAAAAATCAAATAATAAAACAGAAGCACTATTGTTAAGACTTTAAAAATGGTCCACATCAAAAAATTAAAAAAAAAAAAAAAAAAGGTGCAGAGCCCCTGAGTTCTGGTCTACCAACCACTTTGGCAAGGGGATTCCACAGCAGGGACTGGTGAGGTTTAGGAACAAGTTGCTGAGAAGATCACAAAATCTCAGGGACTAAGGAATTCATGACTCCAACTGGGTTTCAGACTCCAGCAGGATGTGACATTTGTGAAGACAGATGTCCCTAAGATGCAGCTATATGATTTCTCTCTGTGCATACTTCTGCCTCTGCTCAAACAAGAGCTGACCAATGCCTTGTCACTCCACTGATCTTTTCTCTAACCTGAACCAAAATTATCAACATTTTGTTATAAATATGAAGTTTTCCTTTTCTGTAAACTCTTTTTCCTATGGCTCTTTTATGTGCTGACATAATATAATAAATGCTTAATCCTCTATTAACTTAATCAAACAATAAATACAAGTATCAATGTGATTAACAGAGCAATGAATGGATAGCACACTGCCCCATTCACCTCTGAAATGGACATTCTGGACAAAACTTGTTTTTAAAAATAAAATTTTCCTTCCCTCTCCTTGCCCCTCTGAGCTCCACCCTAATTTGGGAGACATTGTGTTGGGAGATTTCCTTCCAGGTTCTCTTTGTGAGCAGCTCTCAGTGTCCTGGGCTATTCATCTTCCCACCTTCTTGCTTGCAAATGTCCCCAGGGATTAGCATCAAAAAGCCAAGAATGAAAAGGCAGATGCTACAAATCAACCAAAGAAAAAGTAAGACAAAGTATTCTGTGATGAAAGGTACTAGAGTTTTCCATCAATGACTCTATTTAATAAAGAAATATAGATGTCTAAAGAGCCCGAGACAGAAATATTAAATTGGAATTCAGGCTACTGTTATCTAAGAGTCCAAATACCTTACCAATTCCAGTTGAAGTCATCCATAATATATTATGATGACTCTTTGAGACAGACAGCTAAAGGCGGAGATAGTATTTCCAGAAAACTATTATTTTGTTAAAGTTATTCAAAGGGAATGTAAGCCCTCAATTTATCTCTTAATCATCTCCAGTTTGATCAGTAGCCACTAAATTTATCATATTAATTTACTGTCATTTTATAAAGAACAGAATCTGCTCTAGGATTTGTATAAGAATCAGGAACTGTTCAAAGAAAAACACAGCAGCTACTTGGAATTTGAAATTTGGGCCAGGTTTTAAATATCACATTCTATTACTGGACAATGGGTTCTGACTTAGGGGTCTGATTGCCATCTTATGTGCTGGGAAAGGAGAGGGCAGTATGTAGGAAGATAATTATTCCTCAATCTTCTGGTTGCCTTGAAAATAATTTTTCCCAAATTCTGGTGGCTTCTTTTTCAATTCCTTTGCTCTTCCTTAGAGATAGACAGACAGGCTTGGAGAGATTTCTAGAGTTGGGGGTTCAGTACTGGAAAGGCCAGGGTTGCTTCACACTGAACCTCATTCTTCAATGTCAGCTCTATAATGATCAAATTGATAGTGGTCTCCATTTGCCTCTTCCTTCATCTTATCTCTCAGTTGGCTTAATATTCAGGTGGGAAAGAAAATTACTTTTTATCCAGCCCCTTCAAAATCTACCATTAATACAGGATATTGGTTCTGGGTTGGTAGGGGAGGGTAAAAGAAAATGTTTGGAGATGCTTGGAACTGTAGCCAGAGTGGCATCTCAACAGAGTCCATGTGGAGTATTGCAGTATTTCTTTAAAAAAAAAAAGCCTCTAGACCAGGAGCCAGAAAATTCGAGTTTTAAAGTTTTAAACTCAGTGTTGCCTTCATCAATTTTTCCCCTACCTAGAGTGAATGAGTGGAGAAGGCAATGGCACCCCACTCCAGTACTCTTGCCTGGAAAATCCCACGGACGGAGGAGCCTGGTAGGCTGCAGACCATGGGGTTGCGAAGAGTCAGGACACGACTGAGCGACTTCACTTTCACTTTTCCCTTTCATGCATTGGAGAAGGAAATGGCAACCCACTCCAGTGTTCTTGCCTGGAGAATCCCAGGGACGGGGGAGCCTGGTGGGCCGCCGTCTATGGGGTCGCACAGAGTCGGACACGACTGAAGCGACTTAGCAGCAGCAGCAGCAGAGTGATTGAGAACAAATGTGGTAAATTTATTTCCATCTCTAAACTAGATAATTTCAACGTGTCTTGTTGAGCTCCAATATTTCCTGATCCTGAGGTTAGCTGCCATTTGACTTCCTTATTAATTTTGATAATTACCGGATTCTCCCTTCCTCCTTTTTCTAACAGTACTCAAAATCTAGATAGACAAGTTTCCCACCCAGGGACCCCTTGCCCATCACCTCTAGCTTTTGACTGGTAAATTTCCTTATTCTATCTTCATCCTTTCTCTTTAACACTGGTAAAAACCTCTCAGGGAAATGGAATGCAACCTTCCATAATGGAGTTGAACCTGGGAAAACCCATAGTTTCAAAGTTGTCATACTATGGCTGTCTTAATAAGTAAAATTTCAAAATTATTTCCAAAAAGATTCCCAATGTTTCCTGGGAAGTTATTTCAAAAGTTCTAAAATCAAAGAAAAAGACACATTTGAAAATATCCAACTACATATCAAATAATGGCTCAGACCATGAAGTCTCTCCTCAGCTACTCAGTGTTTTCAATAAATATGAAGGCTCAGGAAGCAAGGAACATGAGCGGAAAGAAGAGAAAAAGGGAAGGAAAGAGAGAGAGGGCAGAAGGGAAGGAGGAAGGGAGAGTGGAAAGGAGGGAGGGAGGGAATATTTACACTATTACACTTTCAAGTGTTTAAGCTAGGTACATTGACATAATTTGCTTCATTTACTTAAGATTAAGCCTTGAGTGTAGACTCAGAATTGCCAGCACCCTGTTGCACATACAATAACTGATATTTCAAATAGTCCATGAACCCACTCCACCAGTTGTGAGATTTCAGATTTTCTATTTGAAACAATACCTCCTAGAGTATGGGGCTGATACTTCCTCTAAGAGATGACCCATGTCTTCGTAGCAGTTAAATCTGGGCTTACCATTCCATTGAGTTCTTGTTCCAGTGCTCACTCTTCTCAGTTAGTTGGAGTAAAACTGAGCCAGATCGGTAACAAAGATCATCACTCCATAGTCCCAGAACTAACTTCTAATGGCCTCGCAATTTTTGTGAAATTCATATCTGATGGAGGCTGAGAGAAGAATGGAGGAGAGTGAGAAAGGGGAGGGGGAGGCCGCCCTGCAGATGACCTTGGAGCACTGTGAATGATGTCTGATGTTCAGCAGTTAGAGGCTATCAGACACTAATATACTCTCTGGGCCAAACTGAATAGGCCCATTACTCTCAACTGCAATTCGCCATCTGTGAAGTGAGCTGGTGGCTTCAGACAAGACTACAAATTGCACCTGATACCAAAAAAGACACAGAGGGGATTATGAGGCAAAACCAAGGGAAGCGCAGACAGAGACACTGAGTGGCCAAAGGCCATACAAAGATAAGAAGGAATAAAATTCAGTCTTCAGAAGAGCCCCAAAATGACCCCAACCATTCAGAAGACTGAATTCATGGATCCTAACAGACTGCATGGAAGTTCCCGGGATCAAAGGTCTGGTATTGTTAGGAGAGTTTTGCACAGCTGAAGCTGACAAAACCCTCCTCCTGCTATCAGGCAGCCCCTTTCAGGCTGTTGTCACAATTCATTAGCTCCTTCTGACATTCATTTGACATCATTGCAGGAAAGGGATCTAATCACAGCCCAAAGAAAGAGGCTTTCAAAAGAATGATGGCTGCAGATACAGAGCCGTTCCTAAGTTTTGAATAATGATGATGAGGATGATAATGACAATCCACGATGCTGACGAATAACATGTTTTCCTTCTCATTATAAGCAAATGCCGGTTGACAGATGTAGCTTTAAAATCATACGTGAACTTGTGTTTAGATCCCGACTCTGCCACTTAGGAGCTGTTATGGATGGAATTGTGTTCCCTTCAAATGTATATGTTCAAGACCTAACCCCCAGTGTGACTGCATTTACAGACAGAAACTTTTAGGAGATAATTTAGGTTAAATGAGGTAATAAGCGAAAGTGAAAGTTGCTCAGTCGTGTCTGACTCTTTGCAACCCCATGGTCGCATACAGTCCATGGAACTCTCCAGGCCAGAATACTGGAGTGGGTAGCCTTTCCCTTCTCCAGGGGATATTCCCAACTCAGGGATCAAACCCAGGTCTCCTGCATTGCAGGCAGATTCTTTACCAGCTGAGCCACAAGGGAAGCCCAAGAATACTGGAGTGGGTGGCCTATCCCTTCTCCAGAACCTGGGTCTCTTGCACTGCAGGCGGTTCTTTAAATTGAGCTATGAGGGAGGTAATAAGAGGAGGGCTGTAATCTGACAGGACCAGTGTCATTATAAGAAAAGGAAAATGTGCTAGAGATCTCTCTCTTCACATGCATAGAGAGGAAAGGCCATGTGAGGATGCAGAGAGTTGATGGCCATCTGCAAGCCAGGAAGAGAGACATTTTTAGAACTCAACCCTGCTGGCACCTTGATTTTGGACTTCTAGCCTTCAGAACTGTAAGAAAATATGTGTCTGTAACTTAAGACACTCAGCTGTAGTATCTTGCTACAGCAGCCTGAGCAGACAAATATAGAAGCGATACCATCTAGGCAAGATGTAATGATACCTTAGACAGTTCAGGGGTATATTTGAATATCGAGGGCTTAGCATGTTGACTGGCACATAGTCAGTAACTGGTATCTCTCAGCACCTTCCCAATGACATTCCAAGCAATCATTATATTGAGGAAGCATAAGCCCAGGTACCAGGAATCTATTGAAGCTAGGCCAGCTGGGAAACAGCAGAGGGCTTTTCAGTCAAAAATAAGAAGTGGGTAAAAAAACCTTCATTCATTAAACACCTTCTACACACCAGACACTGTGGTGAGAATTCCAGGCTCACTGTCTCATTCTTACAACAACTCTGTAGGAGGTTATTGCCACTCAGAAAAGTTAAAGAGTCTTTCCTAAGATTACACAACAATTAGGAGTGGAGATGAGAACCCAGATCTCACAGACTGCAAAGCCATCATCCAGCACGATCCACACGAGCCCTAGGAGGTAAGCCTATGTGTGTAGGACAGGCAGCCTGGTACTTCGAGCTGCTCACCCAAAACACACAGAGGAGGAGCAAGCAAAGGAGAGTGGTCTGATCAGGCAAAGTATGATCAGTCAACTATGATCAGATCAAGAAAATCAAGTTAAGAGAACCAAAAATGACTTGTTTAGGAATACCTAATTAACATGGGGTTGGGGTAGTATTATGATAAATAAATGAAAAGCAGCATATGCAAATTTTAAAAACTATGATTCCATGTATACAGTAATTTTTTCTGACATTCATCTGACATTATTTCAGGAAAAAGATACCTCTCATGGTATACATTTAGATATATATGTATTCATGCAGGTAAGAGTAGCAGGAAATACACCAAAATGTTTATTTTGTAGGAAAATTGTGTTCCTCTCCATACTTTCAGTGTTTTCTATAACTATAAAATAATTATATATTATCTTTGTATTCCCTGAAATTCATATATTTATTGGATTTACTCAGTTTTAACTTAAAACTTTTTTTTCTTTTTTTTTTGTTTCAGGACTCCATCCAGGAATTGCATTATATTTAGTGGTAACGTGTCTCTGGACTCCTCTTGGCTATGACAGTCTTTCATACTTCCCCTGTTTTTGATGAGCTTAGTGGCTTTAAGCATCATTTATGTATTTGGCAGGATGTTCCTCAGTAGAAATCTGTCTGATGTTCTTTCATGATTGGATTGGCATTATGTGTTTTGGAGCAAAACAGCGCTGATGAGAAGTGGCATTTCCATCACAAAATATCAAAGATACATACTATCATCATGACTTTTCATTGTTGATTTTGAGGGGGCATTTGTCAGACTTTTCCACTGTAAAGTTTCTCTTTTCCACCCCACCCTTTCCATACTGGGCTCTTTGGAAGGAAGTTACCATGAGCAGCTTACCCTTAGAGAGCGGGGAGTTATGTCTTACCATCTTGAGGCCAGAGAATCTGTATAAACAATTTGGAATTCTGCATGAGAAATGTGTCTGTTTTCCACCATGTATTTATTTATTTAATCATTCACTTATATTGGTATGCACTCATGGATATTTATTTCATACTTTAGGATAGAATTCAACACTATTTTATTGCTTAATTTATTTCAGCTCTAGCCATGAGGAGCTCCTCAGTTGGCTCTTGTGTCCATTTGATATATTACATCAATTTGGGTATTTCTGCTTTATATTTTAGAGCAGTTGCACTCCTTCAGGCTAGGCTTCAATAGTATGGGAAATGAGAACTACAGATGTACAAGCTGGATTTAGAAAAGGCAGAGGAACTAGAAATCTAATTGCCAACTTCCGTTGGATCATAGTAAAAGCAAGAGAGTTCCAGAAAAACATCTACTTCTGCTTCATTGACTATACTAAAACCTTTGACTGTGTGGATCACAATAAACTGTGGAAAATTCTTAAAGAGATGGGAATACCTAACCACCTTACCTGCCTCCCAAGAAACCTGTACACAGGTCAAAAAGCAACAGTTAGAACTGGACAGGGAACAAAAGACTTGTTCTAAATTGGGAAAGGAGTACATCAAGGCTGTATATTGTCTCCCTGCTTATTTAACTGATATGCAGAGTGCATCATGTGAAATACTAGGCTGGATAAAGCTCAAGCTAGAATCAAGATTGCTGGGAGAAATATCAATAACTTCATGCAAATGACACCACCCTTATGGCAGAAAGCAAAGAGGAAATAAAGAGTCTCTTGATGAAGGTGAAAGAAGAGAGTGAAAAAGCTGGCTTAAAACTCAACATTGCAAAAACCAAGATCATGGCATCTGGTCCCATCACTTCATGGCAAATACATGGGGAAACAAAGGAAACAGTAACAGAGATTATTTTCTTGGGCTCCAAAGTCACCGCAAATGATGACTGCAGCCCTGAAATTAAATGATGCTTGCTCCTTGGAAGAAAAACTATGACAAACCTAGACAGCATATTCAAAAGCAGAGATGTTACTTTGCCAACAAAGGTCTGTATAGTCAAAACTATGGTTTTTCCTGTAGCTATGTATGGATGTGAGAGTTGGACCATAAAGAAGGCTGAGCACCAAAGAATTGATGCTTTCCCACTGTGGTACTGAAGAATGCATTGAGAGTCCCTTGGACTGCAAGGAGATCAAACTAGTCAATCCTAAAGGAAATTAACCCTGAATACTCATTGGAAGGACTGATGCTGAAGCTTCAGTACTTTGGCCACCTGATGCAAAGAGCCAACTCACTGGAAAAGGCCATGATGCTGGGAAAGACTGAGGGCGTGAGGAGAAGGGGCTGGCAGAGGATGAGATCATTGGATGGCATCACTGACTCAATGGACTTGAGTTTGAACAGACTCCAGGAGATAATGAAGGACAGTGAAGACTTGCGTGCCACACAGTCCATGAGGTCGCAAAGAATCTGACACAACTAAGCGACTGAACAACAGTTCTTGAATGTTTCAGTCTGTTTTCTTTTTATTTTTTTAAATTTTAGTTTATAGTTTCTATTGACGTCTTCAAGCTCATCAATTGTTTTCTCAGCTTTGTCTGCTCTACTGATGAGTATATCAAAGGCCCTCATTTCTGTTATAGTTTTTCATCTCTAGCATTTCCTTTGATTATTTCCTTCATCTCTATGTCTATATTGCCTTCCAATCTTGTATGCTATCTGCTTTTCTATTCTAGTCCTTAACATATTCATGACAGTTACTGTAAATTTCCTGTTTAATATATCTAACATCACTGTCATATCTGAGTCTGGTTCTGATGTTTGTTTTGTTTCTTAAGACTCTTTTTTTTTTCTTGCCTTATAATTTTTTCATAAAAACTATACATGTTATACTAGGTAATAAAAGAATTATGTAAACAGGATTTTAATGTGAAGATTGACATAAATCTGGCTAGGATTTATTTTTTTAGAAACTGTAAGTGTCAGAAGCTTCAAATTCCTCAAATGTCCCTGTTTTTGTCTCACCTCTTGACTTTGGGCCACCCTAAAGCAGTCCTCCTCAGAGACAGTGTGTCTTCTAGCTCTTTCAGCTGCAACATGCTGTTATCATACTGGAGCCCCATTGTAGGCATAAAGCAAGTAAAATGGAAAGTGTTAGTCGCTCAGTCATGTCCGACTCTTTGTGACCCCATGGACTGCAGCCTGCCAGGCTCCTCTGTCCATGGGATTCTCCAGGCAAGAATGCTGGAGTGGGTTGCCATGCCCTTCTCCAGGGGATCTTCCTGACCCAGGGATTGAACCTGGGTCTCCCATGTTGCAGCCATATTCTTTACCATCTGAGCCACCAGGGAAGCCCACTGTAGGCATAAGGTACTGGAGAAAAGAAGAATTCAATATTCTTATGATTAAATCCTAAACTCCATGGGTATGACTTCCTGGGTTGTGACCTTCATAAGTGTTGATCCAGTAGTATGGAATCCCTCTTCTCACCACCACCTCAGGGAAGACGAGGTTAAAGGGTGCTAAAGTAGGAGGAATGACCTTTCTCCAGGTGTGATGAGGCTGTTTTAAAGACTTTTCTTCTGGAGAGTAGTCCGTTGTTTTCCTGAACAAATTTCACAATGGTTATTTCATTACTTCCCCTCTCAGAGCCTTAAGGGGATATTTCTCAGATCTTACCATTAAATTCTGGTGGAGTTCCTGAAGGTAAAACCCACAGAAGTGTGCAACCCTCACCACAACTGTCTCACAAGAGTTTCTCCTTTCACCTTAGAGTAGAATCAGCCTGTAGCAACTTACCAAAATTACCAATGAAGTGTTCTGACCATGTATGGTTCCTGGTATTCCCCAGTCTCCAGATTCCAGGGTGAGAGTTTGTCCTCTATTTCAACTCCTGGATAGGTCCAATAAGTGTCATTAATTTTCTGTTTGTTAAGTTTCATGATGTTGAAAATACAGGAGTGATGGTTTGCAAGCTCTTTCCCTGTTGGAACTGAAATCAGTATTTATATATTGCTTTTATAATCAGAAAACCATATTAAAAGAAAAGGGGGAAAAGAACTTTCACAGTAACCACTGGTTTAACAAAACCATTAGGCACAATCTTAATTTTAGGGGTAAAAATTTAACTATTTATTTTTTATACTAAATTTCTTTAAGTAGGGGTACTGTTTTTTCTAGGTCGGTGTAGCACCATTGCTGGAGCATAACGTTTGCCTGAAAATAGATTCAAGTCATATTTATGCCTCCTACCAGCAGAGCAAAGCCACTTTGTATTTCGGCCTCCTTATTTCTCAACCTAGGGTAGTAGCTATACCATAGGGATGTTATGAGAATAAAATGGCATAATCTACATGGAAAATACCACATAAAGTACAGATTTCTTTTCCTATAGAAACAATATATTAATCAGAAGCCTTCTACAAGTATGCATTTTCTTTCTCTCTCTCCCCTTCTCTCACACTCTCTCTCTCTCTCTCTCACACACACACACACACACACACACACACATGTATTTCCTAGGGCTATGACTGACCCATCTCATCAGAAATGAAAATGCTATTTACCTTTCCAACAAATCATCCCAGAACCTAATCCACTATCCTTTATAGACTGCTTCTTGACCCACAATTGGATAGAATTTTCTTTTATGAATCCAAAGGCAACCATCTGTCAAATTTCCAACTATCACATCTATGGAGATAAGAGCAGGAGAGGAAAAAAAAAAAAGACACTGTATGAACTGAAAATGAGTCACTGGCATGCCCACCTAATCTCACAGTGGGAACAACACAAAGGAAAAGATGATAGACCTAGAGGATTTTGTAACTCATCCTTTCTGGCACATTCCCCAACATCACAGACACCCCTTGTGCCATCTCTCCAAATGTTTCCTTAATGGAGCCAAAGAAACAGGGTTTGGGAGTCTCTGATTCCAATTCCTCATGCACAATAGGCTGAGTTTTCCAAATAAACAAGAAGTTAAGAAGTTCCAAGTTCATTAGGAAGTCATCAGTGCATTGATATTTGTGTGAAAAGTAGTGGTTCAGAATCAATTCCACCCATAACACATGTGGTCTAGTCCCTTAGAAATGGGTCCCTAGATTTTAATTATGATCCTGTGGCTGAGAAAGGAAATGACCTTCTCTCCTACTGTCTCTATACTTCTTGTCGCATACACACTGTCTTTGTTGTGTTGGGGTGGGCAGAGGGAAAGAGAGAGAGAAGAATTAAAACAGTGTAAGGAAGAAGATCTCAACCTTGGAGTCAATGACTGGGTCAATTAGAATGCTAATTATCTGGAAATGAGAGGTGTCTTTTAGATTAAACTTCCAAACTGGCTGGACATCATCTGAAGAGTTTCATAAAAGTCCTCATTCTAGAGGCTTAGCATTTAGTGAACAAATCCCCGTCTTCATATTGTCCCAATCTACATTATTCATGACATGACAGCTTTTACATCAGTCCTGCTCCTATGAACCTTATTCTTCTGCACATGAAAAAATCTCAATCCCTAGCGTCTATGTGGTTTATTCTGCCACACTCTAGTTCCCCATGGTTTGGATATAGAAGACCTGTTCTTTCCTCCTCTTTGATTCTCTAATTAATCTGCAATAAATGAAGGCTCCAAGTGTTTTACGGCACTTCAGTTTCCCATTCCCCTCTGACATTTGGAGGGAAAATTGAACACACAGCAAGACCTCTGAACAAGAAGTAATAGCCGTTAAATTGAAACACGATGCAAGGTTTTCCTAACCATGAGTTCATAATACGTGTGTTCATAGAAAGTGATGTGCTTGCTGCCTGCAGCAAAACCAGATGCTCTCTATTTCCAGTTGATCAATGTTGCTGTAAGGTAGGAGTACATGTCTGATTTTGAGAAAGAATTAAAGGGACAGGATGATAATTCTACCTCAAGAGGCCACACAATAATGGTGCTGAGTTAAAATGCACCGAGTTTGGGACTCCATTCAGTGACACTTGCATAACATATGGAAAAACAATTATCCTTGTAAACTGAGATTTGGGATTGAATTGGAATAGGATTTGCTACTTTCCAGCTAACTGATCTCAAGAAACAGGAACAACTTCCACGTAGCAAACCTGTGATAAGTTAATGGACACAGAGTGACACTGCCCAGCAGCTGCTCAATAGAGGGCGTTTCCCCAAAATATGTGAGGGACATTATAATACAAATTTCATATTTATGTTTTATAGAGAGAGGTTGTATTAGTCTGTTAGCGTCTCATAACAAAATACAACAGACTGGTTTAAACAACAGAAACCTATTTTCTTACAGTTTTTGAGGTTTGAAGTTCAAAGTCAAGGTGCTAGCAAGTTTGGGTTCTCTTGAAACCTCTCTCCTTGGCTTGCAGGTGGCCCGTTTTGCACAAGACTCTTTTCTGTCTGTATTTTCATTCTCTCTGTGTGTGATGTCTGTACGTTCTCATAAGGGCACTAGTTTTAATGAGGTCAGGGCCTGGCTACCCACTCCAGTGTTCTGGCCTGGAGAATTCCATGGACTCTATAGTCCATGGGGTTGCAAAGAGTCGGACACGACTGAGCGACGTTCACACATCCTTAACTACCTCTTTAAAGGCCCCATCACCAAGCACATTCACATTGGGGATTAGGGCTTCAACATAAGAACTGAAAAAGATGCACAATTCAGTTCATAAAAGAGGTATTATAAACACCATCTGATATAATAAATACCATTTAATGATTTTAAAAAAAGCCTTATGTACCTTGCAAGAAATTCACAAGGAAATATTAAACATCATATCTAGTTTGTCTCTGAACAACAGTAAAGCATTTTTGCCAGCACCCTATCTCCTTGTCTGCAAAGTAAATATCACCTTTAGTTTCTAACATACCAGCAGTTTCTCTGGCCCTAACTCTGAATCACCTTAGAAATAAGTAAGTTGACTAGGCATCTTCCCGCTGGAGGTAAGATTCTAATCAGTTCATTTTTTAAAGTCTTGCCAATGAACTAAGATTTGAAGAACAGAGAGATACTCAGTGATAAGTTCAGATATTGGTAAAATGTAAATAAGATTCACAAAAGCAGCTTCTATAGTGTCCTACTGGGTGATTTGGTGGTTTTTCTAGGTTTCATTCACTATTATAATTACTCTCACACTCCACAAATATAGAAAATAATTAATAATTCTGTTCTCTAGAGAATATACATACATATAGCCTGCCAGGCTCCTCTGTTCATGGAATTCTCCAGGTAAAACTACTGGAGTGGATTGCTATTCCCTTCTCCAGGGAATCTTCCTGACGCAGGGATTGAACCTGGTTCTCCCACACTGCAGGCAGATTTTTTACTGTCTGAGTCACCAGGGAAGCCCTATATGTGCATATGTATATAATCCAAATAACCCCATTCTCTCCCTTATCTAATCATCTGCACTTATAGCTGCCAAAGACAGCATTCTGCAATACCATTTAGATCATTCCACTTCTTCCAATAAAAATATCAAGAACCTATTAGGATTTTCTCTTATTTTTCCTACCATTTTTCCTCAGCTTTCTCAGGATGGCCTCTGAAATATTTCTCCAAAGTTTCCACCCAGATCACAAGCATGGTTTCTTACTCCCCCAGTCAGACCCACCACCACCAGGAAGGAGTAGATTTCCAGGCATTCTCTGCAAAGTACTAAGTTCCAGCACAAGCATGCATTACTCCAGAGGCTCTGCTTGCTCAGGGACTTTGTATATTCACCTCTGATTCCATCATTTCACAGAGGAGAGGGCCTAAGACATAAAAGGTAAATGAACTACAAGTAATCAAAAGAGTGAACGCTTGTTTCTTTCTATCTATTTAAAATCTAGCTCTAAATTGTCCCCCTCGAGGAACTCTTTTAAGACTAATCCAACCAACTGATGGCCCACTGGCTATCTGACCCCTGTTCTCATACTTTGATTAGACCTTGGTGACAAGCACTCATTGATAAGTTGCTTTGAGGATGTCATTTCATTAGACAGCCATTTAAGAAGAATGTTCTATGTCACCCAGAAGGTAGAATAAGCCTTTGTACATAGAACATTCAAATGTTAGTTTTGTTCGATAAATTAATCTAACATTTCACTCATTTTCATAGCCCACACCACAACTTACTTCTAAATATTTAAACAAAGGCAGTGGATAGAGCAGCTTATTATTAAATAATGTTTTAAAATGCTTCCCTGATGGCTCAGATGGTAAAGAATCTGCCCTCAATGTGGGAGACCTGGGTTGGATCCCTGGGTTAGGAAGATTTCCCTGGAAAAGGGCATGGCAACCCACTCCAGTATTCTTGCCTGGAGAATTCCATGGACAGAGGCTATCGTCCATGGGGTCACAAAGAGTCAGACACGACTAAGTGACTAACATCTTCACTTTCACTTAAAATGCTTACTTTTTGTCACAAATTGGACTGAGAACAGACTTTACGTGCCCCCACAATGCCTACAAAAACCTTTGATGGAAACTGAGAGTAAGCCAGGTTATCCACTAACTCAAGGTCACAGAGTAAGTCAGGGTGTCAGGATCCACATGCAAGCCATTCTGACTCCAGAGCGCCACATATATTCCCTCATAATTTGATGCCTTTAAGATTAGAGTGTCCACTTAATCCTATCCCAGAGAAAGATCTGGCAAGATGTTTATCCTTCACATATTCTATGAAGAGAGCACTCGATAGGCAAAGATAGACTTATATGCTTTCTCCCTAAACACAGATAGCTTTAAGGGAAAAAGAGAATCCTACTTAATAAAGTCAACTTGGTTTGGTCTAAACTGGCAAGGATGGGAAGAGGTCATCTAGGTAAGTCCCCTGCCACCAAATAAAAACACACTTTAAGTATTCAGGATTAATAATTGACCATCTCTAGACCAATCTTGACTCTAACCAGTCTCAGGAGAGCCACTAAGACAGAACTAGGCAGGCCTCCATATCCCTTGTATGGGTTAATGTGGAACTGCCTCAGTATCTTAGCAAATTTTGCAGAATTCTCTAGCATTCCCGCAATTAAAGAAAACGTGCTTATGTGGAGCTTTTTACTGTTTGGGTCTCTTTCTTTAAATCCAGCTTAATATTTTTCAAGTCATTAATTACAGATCGCTTCAATCTGTACCCTGGTGAGAGGAAAAGATTAAAAACTGCATGTGCACACCAGAGGAGATGCTTTCAAGAAAATGCAAAGTTTATTCTTCAGCAAACATCTAGAGAATGAAAAGAAATTTTTTTTAAAAAACATGTGAAACCTAGCGGCTTTCATATGCCTGAGTTCTGATTGAAATCTGACTGGGTATGATTGCGGGGAGCTCCTGAATCCACAGATGAGTTTTAATCCCGTCAGTTGAGGTAGAGAGCAGTCTGCTTCTGCTAGCTGATTTTATAAGTAGATCATCTCACTGCTTGCATTTTTATTTAGAAGATGCAAAGTATTTCCTTCTTGGAAGGAGTTGAAGTTGGAGGAAAAGAGTAGATATTCTGAGTCTGTAGTACTCAGTTGCTCGGTCATGTCTGACTCTTTGCGACCTGCCATGCTCCTCAGCCCATGAGATTCTCCAGGAAGAGTATTGGAGTGGGTTGTCAAACCCTTCTCCAGGGTGTCTTCCCAGTCTAGGGATTGAACCCACATCTCTCACATCTCCTGCATTGGCAGGTAGATTCTTTACCACTAGCACCACCTGGGAAGCCCTATTTAAATGCTCTAGGAAGACCAGGTGACCCGGGTTTGATTTCTGAGTCAGGAAGATCCCCTGGAGAAGTAAATGGCAACCTACTCCAGTATTCTTGCCTGAAGAATCCCGTGGACAGAGGAGCCTGGCTGGCTACAGTCCAGGGGGTCACAAGAGTCGGACATGACTTAGTGACTAAACACCACCCCCCACTCCAGAAATACCTTATTGCTGGAAAAACTGAAATGGCATTGCAAGGAACAGAAATACCTCTGTATAGATAGTGGGGGGAGGTGTGCTTGTGTCTGGCTCTGTGCATCTGTATGTTGGTTTTATTGGATTTTTTATTTCTTTGAGATCAGACTACAAACTGTCAGAAGGAAGCATAAAGTCAAGCAGAGCAAAAACCTTTCATCCTCACAAGGCCTAGGGTTGGATATTGAGTTAAGCTCACTTAGAAAGATAAACCTCCAGGATCTCACATTATTCTCAATCAAGCCACATCCAAAGACTAGAACTGCAGTTGAAGAAGATCTCAAATACAAAGCCCAGGGAGGTACTGCGAGAATGAGAGAAACTGGTATATTCACAATCCATAAAATGCCAACTTGACTTTTTCTGGCACAAGTTTATAAAGGGAAATAAAAATTCAGAAATAAACAAGATATTATCTTGCCTTTTAATTTTGGATGTCCCTTTACCATGTGACTTTATAGCCCCTCACACGTAGAGATGCAGTGAACTTCCCCATCCCTTGTCTTTGGAATTTGTCATGCGATTTACTTTGACCAATGGAATACCAGCAGACACTACTCAAGCAGAGGCTTGAAATGTGCTTTTGGGACCAGGCTTTCACTCTTGTACTTCTTCCATCATGAAAACAACTTATCCCAAGGGGCTCAGTGGACCGAGAAGGATGAATAACACAGGAGTAGCTCTATGACCTGAGCAGGGTCCTGCCAGGCCCAACTAATATCAGCAAAATAATTCTGGCTAGTGTACAAGCATGTGAGTAAGAACAAATGATGGTGATTTAAGTTGCTGAGGTTTGGAATGATTTGTTATATAGCATTTTATGGGATAATAGACTAACAGAAGCTTTTACTCTGTTATTGTTCAAAAACTTCTTAAAGAATATGAGGAAATCTGTGGGCTCTCTTCCTAAAGCATATGCATAAATTTAAAATTTTACGTATGGTTTTAGAGAATTCACTGACCTCCAAATTACACAAGAAAACATGGATATTAAGTATATTTATCTTATCATCAGTTCATTTCAGTTCAGTTGCCAAGTCGTGTCCAACTCTTTGTGACCCCATGGACTGCAGCACACCAGGCTTCCCTGTCCATCACCAACTCCCAGAGCTTGCTCAAACTCATGTCCATTTCGTCCGTGATGCCATCAAATCATCTCATCCTCTGCCATCCCCTTCTCCTCCTGCCTTCAATCTCTCCCAGCATCAGGGTCTTTTCTAATGAGTCATCTCTTCGCATCAGGTGGCCAAAGTATTGGAGCTTCAGCTTCAGCATCAGTCCTTCCAATGAATATTCAGGACTGATTTCCTTTAGGATGGACTTGTTGGATCTCCTGGCAGTCCAAGGGACTCTCAAGAGTCTTCTCAACACAATAGTTCAAAAGGATCAATTCTTCCATGCTCAGCTCTCTTCATGGTTCAACTCTCACATCCATATATGACTACTAGAAAAATCATAGCTTTGACTATATGGATCTTTGTCAGTAATGTCTCTGCTTTTTAATATGCTGTCTAGGTTTGTCATAAATTTTCTTCCAGAAGCGAGCTTTATTATACTTTATCACATGCCTAAATAAAATGAGTAAACTGGCATTTCAACTTAGAATAATATGCAGAGGAAAAAATGTATCTATTTTTCTTTGCAAATAATTTTTAATAATTTATCTAGCATGTCCCCTTTTTTCCTCAGCACCTACATTCATCCCATTAGTGAATACAATTGGTAGCAACTAGAAAGCATATCTTAAAACTGTTCACTATTCTCTACTTCCACCTATCATTAGTGATATGTAAATCACAGTAATTTTCAGAGTTATTGGAGTTACCACAGAATTTTGTAAGGGAAATTATCCAATCAACAAATAAATAAAAGATATGAGATTATCAGCTCTTCAATCTAGAATTTAGGAAGGCAGATTTCTAAAATTTCAAAGAAAAAATATATGATGCTAAGATCAGAAACTCTCAAGAGAAAAATTACTCATACAAGATGAATACTTAAAATGAACATCTAGCTATGTGTAGTGTTTATGGGTATACAAGGAACTTTCTGATAATCTCTGCTGCTGCTGCTGCTAAGTCGCTTCAGTTGTGTCCGACTCTGTGTGACCCCATAGATGGCAGCCCACCAGGCTCCCCCGTCCCTGGGATTCTCCAGGCAAGAACACTGGAGTGGGTTGCCATTTCCTTCTCCAATGCATGAAAGTGAAAAGTGAAAGTGAAGTCACTCAGTCGTGTCTGACTCTCTTAGCGACCCCATGGACTGCAGCCTACCAGGCTCCTCTGCCCATGGGATTTTCCAGGCAAGAGTACTGGAGTGGGGTGCCATTGCCTTCTCCGACTAGATAATCTCACAACTAGATAAATAGTAATTCTGGTGATGATCCAAAAGAGTGTCACTTATGTAAAAAAGACTAAGAATTTTCCTTAAATCTTTTATTTTCCTCACCATACATGTAGTTTACTTCAGCTGTCCACGTATTTTTATACTTTTATACCAGTCTTTTTGACATCATGGATAACGGGACCATACTCTTATCTTTGTACATATCTTTCAAAAATCTGAATCTATTAAAAATTTAAATCTATTAAAAATTCTGACAACAATAGATAGCATTTTATGTGCGTGTGTGCTCAATCACGTCCAACTCTTTGTAACCCTATGGACTGTAGCCAACCAGGTTCCTCTGTCCCTGGGATTCTCCAGGCAAGAACACTGGAGTGGGTTGCCATTTTCCCCTACAGGGGATCTTATCAACCCAGGGATCAAAGCTGAGTCTCCTGCATCTCCTGCGTTGGCAGATGGGTTCTTTACCACAGAGCCACCAGGGAAGCCCATTTTAACTTATTGTTTACTTTACATGTGCATTCATATATTTATATTTATGTAAACAAAATAAGAAAGAACTATCCATCTACTCCAAGAAGGCGGCATAGTAGTATTAGATAATATAAAAAATTAAAAATCCAACAAATGCTCATTGTACACCTGCAGTTCTGCCAGACACTTTGCACAGCCCTAGGGATGCAGCAACAGGGCATACAGAACATGAGCATTGTGTTACATTTCAGCGAGTGGAGCTATTTTAATTTGTGTGGTCAAAGCAGTCTTTTCTGATGAGTAAGTTTTAAACTTCCGCCTGAAAGGAAAGAGAAGCAAATCAAATGAAGAAATGTGATCGGCAAGTCCAAAACCTAGGAAAGTAATAAACTGGGCATGTATCCGAAGGAGTTTGATACCACAGATAGCTGAAATATGGTAAGTAAAGTATAGAAATGAATGAAATAAAGTCAGAGGGTTAGGCAGTGATAGCCTATTTAGAACTGTCTAGGGGAACGAATTTGGATTTTACCCTGAGGGCAACAGGAAGTCACAAGTTTACTTTAAGCAAAGAAGTGAGTGACATGGTATGATTTGCATTTTAGGAGATCACTCAGCTGCTCTGTGAAAAACTGAGTCCTTTCAGAGACAGGCAAGGAAGGTGGGGCAAGAAGACTAGTCAAGAGGTCACTAGAGTAAATTAAAAGAAAGATAAAGATAGCTTACACTATCTTGGTAATAGCAAAAAGTGAAAGATGTCAATAGATTCCATGTGATGTCAAAGATGTCAATGTGATTTGAAGGTACCTCCACCAGGTCTTAATGAAGGACTCAATTATGGGGTGTCAGGGAAAGAGAAGAACTGAAGAATGCTTTTGGTAATAATGATCATGGATGATAATCAATTAAACAAAGTGGAGATCCATGGGTCAAACTGATATAAATAAGCGAATTAAGCAATGAGAGGGGAAATTTGTATCTATAATGGAATAGCACCTAAGAAGTACTGAAGGAATAATATTAGAAAATCATTACATAAGAACCATCATGATAATAATTCAATCAAAACCCAGCAATGATGGCTCAGATGGTAAAGAATCTGCCTGCAATGTAGGAGACCTGGGTTCAGTCCTTGGGTCAGGAAGATCCCCAGAGAACAAAATGGCAACACACTCCAATATTCTTGCCTGGAAAATCCCATGGACAGAGGAGCCTGGTGGGCTATAGTTCATGGGTCACAAAGAGTCACGCACAACTGCGTGACTAACACCACTTCACCAATATATGTTATGAGTTCTGGGTGAAATTTGGATACAGGTGGGATGTGTACATAGTCTCAGAGTACTTTCTAAAAGTACTTATTAATATAGAAGTAAAAGAGTCAGTCTAAAATGGTAGAAGTGATCCACATTAACTTGGCCAATAACTAGACAAACTGAAATTAGGATTCAGTGAATGAAAAGACCACATTGATGTCATGACCAAATTTCATTACCTCAAAGTAATCATGAGGAAGCATCATAAAAACCCAAACTGAGAAACATACAAAATAACTGACTTGTAATGTTTAAAAGTATCAAGATTTTAAAAGCCAAGGGAAAAAAACTAAAGAAAGTTTTCCAAGCTAAAAACCATGATTAAAATAACTATGACAAATAAATGACACACATGATTTTGGATTGGATCCTAAAGAACATAATTGGGACAACTGGCAAAGCTTGAATCTGTGGATTAGGTAGAAACAATTATCCATTTTACTTTCCCTGAATATTCATCGAAAGGACTGATGCTGAAACTGAAGCTCCAATACTGTGGCCACCTGATGCGAAGAACTGACTCATTGGAAAAGACCGTGATGCTGGGAAAGATTGAAGGCAGGAGGAGCAGGGGACAACAGAGGATGAGATGGTTGGATGGCATCACTGACTTGATGGACGTGAGTTTGAGTAAGATCCAGGAGTCGGTGATGGACAGGGAAGCCTGGAGTGCTGCAGTCCATGGACTGAGCAACTGAAATGAACAAACTTACTTTCCCTATTTTGATAGCTGCATTAAGGTTGTAAGAGAATGCCCTTGTTTGTAGAGATCACACACTAAAATATTCAAGGGTGCTGATGCATCATGAGTACAACTTCCTCTCAGATGATTCAGAAAAATTTCAACTATTTTTGCAAACTTGCTGAAGCTTAAAAGCATTTTAGAAGAAAAAGGAAAAAAACAACCAAATTATTGTGCTATTGTAATTTTATTTTCTTTCAGTTCTGGGGTTTGTAAAACGAATGGTCTTTAATTTTTAATTGCAGGAAAATTGCTTTATAATGTTGTGTTGGTTTCTGGCCTACAACAATCAGCCATAATTATACATAAATCTCCTTCCTCTTAAGCCCCCCTCACCTCCCCTCATCCCACCCCTCTTGGTCATCACAGAACACCAGGTTGGGCTCCAAGAACTGTCTTTAATTGAAAAATAGAGACTAAGATAGATGAAAAGATAGTAAAAGTCACTCTGCCAGCATGAACTAGACAACAGAATGCTGAAACTCAGATATATTTGCAGGGTCACAGTTTGAAATCCCTGAAAATTCATAGGGACCTGGAGAAACGCCAATTACAGTCGGGGAAATCCTCTCTCCCACTTCACTGTGGTTTCAGAGACTACAAACCTGTAAGCCCGATACTTACCCCTGGCAACACTTTGGAACAGGCTATTACGGATATGACTTGAAGCATTTTGAAAAGGCTAGTGACCACCTGGAGCCAACTAACTAAAAATAACTCACAGTTCCCTTCCCTCTTCTCTTCTTTAGGCAGGTGGTTTTGGGTCTGGAGAGTTCCATGGAACATATAGTCCATGGGGTCACAAAGAGTCGGACTCGACTGAGCGGCTTTCCCTTTCACTCTTAGGTCAGTAGATGACGGCAGCGTTGCAGTGTTTCTACTCATTGAGGACATAAAATATGTCCTCATCTTAAAGGATCAGATACTAATACTCTGCTGGGGTGTTACAGGTGCTTAGTGACTATTGTTAGTGAGAGAAGGAGAGGGAGAGAAGGAAGGGAGAAAGGAAGGAGGGGAGGAAGGGAGGCAATAAGGGAGGGAGGGAAGAGGGATATGGACAGGCATGGGATATTTAAACATATTCAGGAGTCTACTTAGGTGTATCAATAAATGACCAAATAAACATACTGAAAACATTTCATTCATAAAATAATGCCAATCTGTTCAGTTCAGTTCACTCGCTCAGTCATGTCCAGCTCTTTGCAACCCCATGGACTGCAGCACACCAGACTTCCCTGCCCATCATCAATTCCCTGAGCTTACTCAAACTCCTGTCCATCGAGTCAGTGATGCCATCCAACCACCTCATCCTCTGTTGTCCCCTTTCTCCTCCCACCTTCAATCTTTCCCAGCATCAGGGTCTTTTCCAGTGAGTCAGTTCTTCGCATCAGGTGGCCAAAGTATTGGAGTTTCAGCTTCAGCATCAGTCTTTTCAATGAATATTCAGGACTGATTTCCTTTAGGATGGACTGGTTGGACCTCCTTATAGTACAAGTGACTCTCAAGAGTCTTCTCCAACACCACAGTTCAAAAGCATCGTTCAAGAGTTATCATATGGATCTTCTAATTCATTCAAGGTCTGTCAACCATAATTCCTCTGAATACTGCCACATCTTCTCTATTAGAAGAAGTACAGTCCACCATCCAGCTCTAGTTTTACCTCCACTGCTGCTCTGCAGTATACAGGAATCTGCCTTCAGTTCCATCACTCCACAGAAAATTTGTTCTCTCCTAGACATCAATAACATGCTAATTTATGCCGGGAGCCGGCATATTGCATATTGAGTGCATATTGCATATTGAGTGCAGCACTTTCCACAGCATCATATTTCAGGATCTGGAATAGCTCAACTGGAATTCTATCACTGCCGGGAGCCAGCGTGAGGAATTCCGCCCATGACAAAGGTCATGAGGAAGGAGGCTCGGCATACGCAAAGGCGGGATCAAGCCTCAGGAGTCCCCCTGGAAATTCTCGAGCATCTACCCCCCAAACCAGAGTCTGCCTACTTTCTGCTTTGTGCTTTCACCTACACCTCTGACTTTACGGGGGGCTGTCTCCCACTACCTCTCTCTGAAAAAAGAGTTAGCTTACAGCTCCAGTTAATAATTCTTGGATGTGACAGTGTTTCAACCTACAAACTCCTTTGGAAATCCTCTAGCCTGCCTGAATGGGTTTTTCCGGCCACATGTGATTGTTCAGAGCCTCCCAACTGTGAGAGGCAGGAGATGTTCTAAACTGCCTAAACACAGATTCCTTTGAGTAGTTAAGAGATTGATTAGAAATTGTATTGGTGAAGGGTTTTTCACTTGTTGGGCCAATGTTTGCTGCTAAGTCTCCATACTCCTTACCTACTGTGTCCTTGGCAGTGTATTGATTGATATAATGGGTGTATAGAAATGTAAAATGCAGCTTTGTCCAATGTTTTTTGGAGGCTGGTGCCTGACTTTGGAATAATCACCTTTAGAGAAAAATAAGTTTCTTAAAATGTTAACAGGCCTCCGGGCCAGAAGATGATGTCAATCACCTGGACTTTTGCATATGATAAGTTTGCAGGAAGAAAGTCTGGCTTGCTGCATGACTCTACCCCTTCCCCCATTATCCTCTATGCATAACTTAAGGTATAAAAACTACTTTGGAAAATAAACTGTGGGCCTTGTTCACCAAAACTTGGTCTCCCCATGTCACTCTCTCTCCCAAATTCCAGCTGAGTCTCCATCTGGAGCGCAGAACCCACCATGCTTGCTAATTATGCCTGGGCTTCTAAGATCCGACCGGGGAGGCCTCAGTGTCTCCTCTCCTTCGGGAGAACGGAAGGACGCCTGCGGCCTACGTAAGTGGTGCAAACTTCTTGTCTTGAAGTTTTATTGGTCTCCCATGTAAACCAAGCTACTCAGCCTCTTTTCTCCACTGAATTTTCCTACTGAGCTATCCTCATTCTATTACTCTTTATATCTTTGATGAATAAATAATTAAATAGGTCGCCGACGCCGTCCCCGCTTCGAATACCCTGGATCAGCCGGGGCTGGACCCCGGCAAATTTACAAATGCAAAACCATTTTTTGAACCCACTCCCACAGAAAACTATCTTCTAAGATCATTTCTAGCTGTAATGCCGTGACTTTAAGCTTGTTGCATTGTGTGTGTGCTAGTATTTAAGGCAGACTTCTTTATAGCATGGAGAAGCTGTTATTAATAGAGTATATGCCAAATTCTAAACTCACAGAAATTTAGCCTTTAAAAAAAACTCTTAAACTATATTCTCCATGTGGCATGTGATTTAAGAGATTCTGAAAAGAGGAATAATAAAAGGAGACAAGATAAAGATACATGAAATAATAATATTAAAAAAAATAATGGTGTAATTCGATTAACCTTGTCCCATCATATAAAACTATGACAGTGTTTAGATCAAAGGAAAGTGATCATTACATAATGTAAAATTAACCTATGGAGCTCTGAATCAAGGGGTATTATTGGAGGTAAATTGCTCAGCAAGTTCAAAGGGAGAAATGAGTAACCTTTCAGATAAGGAGAAATTGTGAAGCCCATTCCAGAGACTAAGATTTAATGACCTCAGTTCCCAGATGGAAGGCAGAGGTAATCACCATCTTAATCCCTTGTAATCTATTGTAGCTAGAACTGACACCATACAAAATAGACATCTTTGTTTAGGTAGAGAACAATTAGATGTGTATATGTGTGATGTCAGGGCTTCCCAGGTGGCATAGTGGTAAGGAATCCACCTGCCAATGCAGGAGATGCAGGAGATGTGGGTTAGATCCCTGGGTCAGGGAGATCCCCTGGAGTAGAAAACAGCAACCCACTCCAGTATTCTTGCCTGGAAAATTCCATGGACAGAGGAGTCTGGTTAGGCTACAGTCCATGGGGCTGCAAAAAGTCAGACACAACTAGGCATGTACTAATGTATGATGTGTATATGCGTTTGTGCACATAAAACATACAAACAACAGAACACTGTTAAGAAAAAACAGAAATAGTAAATGAATAAAAGCAAACATGAAGTACCTAAAATTATATTATTTATATTTTCCTTGATTTGAATGGCATCCTTTCTACAACACATCTGAATAAAATACCAGCAAAGTACAGTTTCAAATCTTTTCCTAACAGTTTCATAATACTTACTATAGCTAGGCTTTTTGCAGAAGAATACAGTATTGATTAGATTGCCAGTTTGGAAAAGGATCTAATGTTCAAGGGGCTTCCCAGGTGGTGCTCGTAGTTAAGAACCTGCCTGCCAGTGCAGGAGATGTAAGAGACCTGGGTTTGATCCCTGTGTCAGGAAGATCCCCTGGAGAAGGCAATGGCAACCCACTCCAGAGTCTTGCCTGGAGAATCCCATGGACAGAGGAGCCTGATGGGGTCACAGAGTCAGACAGGACTAAAGGGACTCACCGCCGCCCCCCCCGCCACCAACCAAGGTTCAAGGTCCTAGCTTAGGCTATGTCCTCGAGTGTTATAAGGCTTCAAATACCAAGATACAATGGAAAGAATAATAGCTCTGAAGCCAAAGAGCCCTGGATTTGAATTATCAGACCAGACTGTCTTTACCAATTGTAGACCTTTATTTATGTTTTTAAATTATTAGTCTCTATTTTGTATCTTTAAAGGGGGAAATTCATATGACTGTAATAGAAGCTAAAAATTCACTGTACAAGAACCCAATAATATAACTTCTTCTTTCTTCATTAACCAGTTAAGAGTTTTAGTTTCCACACCTATAAATTGAAGCTAATGATCATTGGATAGTCTATCTCAAAGGGTTATTGAGGAGATAAAATGTTACCCCTGTGAAAATACTCTGAAAAGTGAAAATTAATCACAAAGTTTAGGGTAGTATTTTATACTTATGATTCTTTATTAACTTGTGTTTGGAGGTATCAGTGGTAGATGAATGAATGACAAGAACAGATGAGAACCAAAACACCAAACAAAGCATTTGCAATTTAATAATTAATCACTCTTATTTATGAGGATTATATAATAATGATGTCTATCTTTAAAAAATCTGTGACAAACAAAGTGTTAAATCTCTCCACTGTCACTTACTGTCAGCAGGACTGGTCACCTGAATGTGAATTCTGTATTCAGTCAACATTCTACGTGCATAACAGATAGTCTCATTCAAAATTCATAACAACCCAAATATGCATTCCTGCTTCTGCACCTTCATTCTTCCTGGGTAACTGCATGGATAAGAGCTAATGCATATAAATCATAAACATGATACATGATAAGCGTTCCATAAACAGGCATTATAGTTATTACTACCATTGCTATACCATGGTAGAGGGGGCTTCCATTTCTCTGGTGGATGGGAAACTTTCAGACCAATGAGGAGAAATGGTTGCATATACTTACAAGACCAGTCAGACTCATACACTGTCTAATGACCCTTTAGAATCAGGTGAAACATGTATTATCTTTTTTCTTTTTTAATCATCCCAAAGACCAGAAAATCTGGATTCCACCAGAAGATTACACATTAATAGTTAACAGTACCTGTTAAAACTTAGCTTCATTTTTATCTACAACCAGATAATCACAATGATGTGATCACTGACACAGAACCAGACATCCTGGAATGTTAAGTCAAGTGGGCCTTAGAAAGCATCACTATGAACAAAGCTAGTGGAGATGATGGAATTCCAGGTGAGCTATTTCAAATCCTGAAAGATGATGCTGTGAAAGTGCTGCACTCAATATGCCAGCAAATTTGGAAAACTCAGCAGTGGCCACAGGACTGGAAAAGGGCAGTTTTCATTCCAATCCCAAAGAAGGCAATGCTAAAGAATGCTCAAACTACCGCACAATTGCACTCATCTCACATGCTAGTAAAGTAATGCTCAAAATTCTCCAAGCCAGGCTTCAGCAATACATGAACTGTGAACTTCCTGATGTTCAAGCTGGTTTTAGAAAGGCAGAGGAACCAGAGATCAAATTGCCAACATCTGCTGGATCATGGAAAAAGCAAGAGAGTTCCAGAAAAACATCTATTTCTGCTTTATTGATTATGCCAAAGCCTTTGACTGTGTGAATCACAATAAACTGTGGACAATTCAGAAAGAGATGGGAATACCAGACCACCTGACCTGCCTCTTGAGAAATTTGTATGCAGGTCAGGAAGCAACAGTTAGAACTTGACATGAAACAACAGACTGGTTCCAAATAGGAAAAGGAATATGTCAAGGCTGTATACTGTCACCCTGCTTATTTAACTTATATGCATCATGAGAAACGCCTGGCTGGAAGACACACAAGCTGGAATCAAGATTGCTGGGAGAAATATCAGTAACCTCAGATATGCAGATGATACCATCCTTATGGCAGAAAAGTGAAGAGGAACTCAAAAGCCTCTTGATGAAAGTGAAAGTGGAGAGTGAAAAAGTTGGCTTAAAGCTCAACATTCAGAAAACGAAGATCATGGAATCCGGTCCCATCACTTCATGGGAAATAGATGGAGAAACAGTGGAAACAGTGTCAGACTATTTTTTTGGGCTCCAAAATCACTGCAGATGGTGACTGCAGCCATGAAATTCAAAGACGCTTACTCCTTGGAAGGAAAGTTATGACCAACCTAGATAGCATATTCAAAGGCAGAGGCATTACTTTGCCAACAAAGGTCCGTCTAGTCAAGGCTATGGTTTTTCCTGTGGTCATGTATGGATGTGAGTGTTGGACTGTGAAGAAGGCTGAGCGCCGAAGAATTGACATTTTTGAACTGTGGTGTTGGAGACGACTCTTGAGAGTCCCTTAGAGTGCAAGGAGATCCAACCAGTCCATTCTGAAGGAGATCAGCCCTGGGATTTCTTTGGAAGGAATGATGCTAAAGCTGAAACTCCTGTACTTTGGCCACCTCATGCAAAGAGTTGACTCACTGGAAAAGACTCTGATGCAGGGAGGGATTGGGGGCAGGAGGAGAAGGTGACGACAGAGGATGAGATGGCTGGATGGCATCACTGACTCGATGGACATGAGTCTGAGTGAACTCCGGGAGTTGGTGATGGACAGGGAGGCCTGGCGTGCTGCGATTCATGGGGTCACAAAGAGTCGGACACGACTGAGGGACTGGACTGAACTGAACTGAATGAGACCTCAAAAAAAAGTCAAATTCTGGAGTGGACGTCAGGACTGAGTTTAGCAGGTCCAGTTCAAAATGAGGTGTCCAGAGGAAGCCCCAGAAAGGAATCAAGCAAGTCCTCCTGGACTGTGCGGCCGGTTGGCAAATCGCCAGCACCAGTGACCACCACTTGTGCTGCGCCCCGGAAATCCTTTCTCTATGTGGTTTTAGGTTAGGGATTGTCAAGGAGAGGAGTTTCCAGGAGATCTGGAAAGTATATATAAAACTGAGGTCATTAATATTTAGAAGTCGTGAGTCAGGCAAGGCAGCTACCTTGACTTGGCAGTTTTCCAGACCTCCCCAGAGGCTCCCACTCTGCAATCACAGCACTTGAGCAGGACCTGCCATGGGTTCCCTCTTTGTAATAGCAAGACTCACTGGTTTATCAAACTTCCTCAAAAGCTTCCATGATTCTACCCAGGCCAATGCTCGGAAGCAGCTGGTGACCGCTTCTTCACGTCTCAGATCCTCCCTCATTCTCATGCGTGCTAGTTCCTGATTTAAAGCCTTCACCTCTACACTGCGTTTCTGGCAGTGGCTCTTTCTTCCTGACCAAACCAGACTGTTGCAAGCCATCTTTAGAAATGCACTTTGAATTAATTCTCTTTAGCTTCTCTTTTTCTCCCCATTTCTATAGTTATATGTCACCATGCATTTCAAAATACATAGGGACTACTGTTGGCCACTTTCAGGTGTAAATCTTATTTTATTTCAGACAGGGTCCATACAGAGTTTGCTGTATGTAAGAGACTATAATTCATTCATTCAACAAATATTAAGTTTTCACTCTGTACCAAACTCTGGGGAAAACAATGATGAGACATGGCCCTATCCTCATGGAACTTACAATTTGGTAGGAAAAATTGACATGAATTAAATATTTAAGCAAGTAAATGCAAAACTCCATTTGTGAGTAAGGAGTAAGAAGAAATTCTCTATTTTCTGCCAGTCCATATAGCAAAGTCTGACCCACTCTAAAACGTCAGAGATTTCCCTGGGTGATAAAAGTGTAAGGGTAATAAAATTAGTCAAATGAGGAGGGAAGGATATTGCTTGCAGAGAATATAAAACAATGTAATATAATTTGGTGGGGAGTTAGAAGAGAAATAACAGTAAATAGAAAGAATTAAGAACCTGTGGCTACCGCAGGGTAATGATGGAGGTAGGCAGAGTGAGGATGTTGAATGGCAAGATGTAGGAAGTGACCAAACCACCCAAGTTAGCATAAGTTATGTTAGCATGCTATTTAATCCTAAAAACAGCCCAAAGTCACTGGACATTTTTTTCAAAGGATGCTGGCATTATCAGATTTATATAGTTTAAAGACCACTCTGAATAAATATCAATGAATGGATTAGAGAAGGGACTGAATAAAGGATGGAACTTTAGGAAACTATTAGCTGAGAAGAGGGACATGATCACTTCTTTCACAAACAGGAAGGCTCAGAGGTGATGGGCAGCTGGTGAAGATGATGAACTAAAGACATGTTTAGGAGATAAAACCAACATGAGGTGGTGCTGTATTGGATGAGGGGAGTAGAGAGGAGGGGATAAGGATTCACCCCAGATTTCTGGACTGTGCCACTGAATAGATGGTGGTGCTATTTACTAAATGAAGAGGTATAGGACCAGGCTTTGAGGGGAGGACATGGTTTGATTGTGGATATTTTAAGTTTGGTGGACCTTTAAAATATCCAAAAGAAGTCAACTAGACAATTAAGATATCTGTGCAATGGGATTAAAAATGCATACCCCATGAATCAGAGGTAGTCTCCCCCTCCATTCTTTTTCCATTTTTTGAAGCTTATCTCATCAGGTTCTTAGCCTCAATTCCGGTTGTTCAGGTGACAGATTGTCTGAAAGCTATGATCATGTGATGATGCCTAAGATTAAAAGGGAAGACAGTCATGATGGGATTCAGCCTGAGAGTCCCATGCAGAAAAGGAACTATGGCCTAAAATATTTGGCTACTAATTATGGGACCTCTGGCAAAATGTGAAATCCCAACGTTGTCAGAGTGAATAAGAAATAAGCAAGAGCCACCTAAGGTGAAAGTGAACTTATGTAGGTCGGTGAGCAGAGGAGGTTCAGCTGACTCCCCAGATCAGGAGATAAGAAAACCTGGAGCTGAATCTCAGATTGGAGTTAGGACAGGCTGAAGACTCTCTCAAAGGACCTGCAGATGATGCAAAGGTCCCAGTGGAGAGTCTAGTCCCAAAGGCTCTAACAGCCAGACCCACAAGATACTTCTGAGGACATGTCTATTATACCCACTGCAAACAACAAAAACTTGGGGGGAAATGTAGTAAAAAGTTATCTCAATCTGATTCTTCACCATATATGTCCCCTCTGTACATATCCACCAAAACAGTGAATATACTCATATCACCAACACTTCCTCAGATTAATATTGAGTCAAAATTAATCATTATCAATAAAGCCAACATACTGTTTTGGCTCCATCTATATACTTACCTTAGTGGTCATTTTAAGTAAATAGATGGATAATTTGGCTCAATATGTTCTCATTGTATCTTTAAAAATCAAATTAAAAACCTCCTCAGTATAAGAAATGTGTGTTTCTCAGGTATGCCCAGTGTGGCTGGAGCCAGAGACGCTGATATATAATGGAATTCAGATGTGCTGTTCCTTGTTTAATCATTCAGTCCTTGCTGGTAGGCTAGAATGTTCTTGCTGCTGTAGTAAAAAGCTTTGGAAGGGAAGGGGAGGTGGGGAGGGGGAATTTACAGCTACCTACTGATTCCAGTCTCAAGTTGAGAAGAGAAAAGAAGAGATATATTAAAACACTTTTATCAAGTGTTTCGGAGCCTGTAACCTATACACCAAAGTCAAAGCAAATGTAAGAAGGGTACAGATGAAAAGCTACAGGAATTCACTGAAGTGATCGTGCTGCTTATGGAATATGGATGCAGACTTCCTGAAGGAATATCGAGGGATAGGTGAAGTGGTGAGAGAGGCTTTACAAACAAAAGAAAGAAGATAAGCAAAGGCATCGAGGTAGAACCAAGGGGGTGTGTAGAGAAAGCAGGAAGTAGGTCAGCTTTGATTCTGCTAATTCTCTCTCACCTCTAGGTCTTTGCACACGGTGCTCACCCACTCTTCCCTGCACACAGACATAGCCTAGTAGCTTTCTGGCTCTTGAACATAACCCTGGGGAGTCAGGTGAATCCCAGATCAGATTAAGTTTTCTTCTTTTATCCAATGCTTCCCTGCTCATGACATTCACCACTCTCCACTATAACTGTTTGTCTGGTTGGTGTCCCGCACTAGACTATGAATGGCTTCAAGAGCAAGGATCTTGTTGTAGGCTGAATGACTACCCTCCAAAAGATGTCCATGTCCTAATTCCCTGTATAAATACATGTGATTTTACGTAGTAAAAGGAACTGCAGATGTGATCAAGGATCTTCATTTTGGCAAATAATGCTCTAATGTCTGGCGAGCTCAAAGTAATCATAAGAGTAGTTATAAGAGGGTGGCAGGGGCATCAGAGTCAGAGAAGATGTAATGATGGAAAATGTCAAAGGTCAGAGACAAAAGTAGCTGCTGAGAGTCTGGCTTTGAAGATGAAAGAAGAGGGATTGAGACAAAGAATGCAGGTAGCCTCTGAAAAGTGAAAGTGAAAGTCACTCAGTCGTGTTTGACTCTTTCCCACCCCATGGACTCTTCCAGGCCAGAATACTGCAGTGGGTAGCCTTTCCCTTCTCCAGGGGATCTTCCCAACCCAAGGATCAAACCCAGATCTCCCATATTACAGGGGAATTCTTTACCAGCTGAGCCACAAGGGAAGCCCAAGAATACTGGAATGGGTAGCCTAGTCCTTCTCCAGGGGATCTTCCCAGCCCAGGGATCGAACCCAGATCTCCCATGTTACAGGGGGATTCTTTACCAGCTGAGCCACAAGGGAATCCCAAGAACACTGGAACGAGTAGACTCCCTCTTTTCCAGCGGATCTTCCTGACCCAGGAATCAAACCAGTGTCTCCTGCATTGCAGGCAGATTCTTTACCACCTGAGCCAGCAGCAAAGCCCATCCAGGTAGCGTCTAGAAGCTGAAAAAGACAAGGGTAACTGATTCTACCCCTGAGCCTCCTGAATAATCACAGGCCCACCGCTGCCTTGATATTAGCCCAGTGAAACTGGCTTTGGACCTCTGACCTCCAAAACTGTCAAATAATACACTTCTATTGTTTTTACCTACCAAGTTTATGGTAATTTCTTGCAGCTGTTGTTATTGTTTAGTCACTAAGTCATGTCCAACTGTTTGTGACCCCATTGACTACAGCCCACCAGGCTCCAGAGTCCATGGGATTTTCCAGACAAGAATACTGGACGGGGTTGCCATTACCTCCTCTGGGGATCTTCCCGACCCAGGAATGGAACCCCGTCTCCTGCTTGGCAGGTGGATTTTTCACCACTGAGACACCTGGGGAGCCTCCTGCAGTAGCAATAGGAAACTAATACAGGCTTGACCACATTTTTTCCCCTAACACTGGACCCAGGGGCTTGCATAAAATACAATTAATTAAATTATTAGATGAAGGAAGAAATGCTGTCCCATATTATGAAGATTGGAAGGCAAAGACAGGAGTGACGGAAGTGTGAGTAATACAATAATGTCATAAGGGATCTTGAACAGTCCTGAGAGGGAGCCTGACCTGAGCTGGTAACAGTGGGACAAGCATTGGTCCATGGAGAAGAACCATCTGTCTTGAAAAACATAAAGAGAAGGAAGAGGTGAAGATGGCTGGGAACTTGCTGCTACAAAAGACTAGAATGTGTCTGGAATGATCCATAAAAAATTAAGAACTGTTCTGAACCAAATCATATAGTCATCCCAGGTGTTTTCAAGGAATCGGTTTGACTTCAAAGAATTTCGAGTAAATCAGTGCTCGAAACAACCAGGTTTGGGGGTAAATTGGTGAAAGGCAGGAACAACAACTTTATTAACTGATTTTGACCAGGTTTTGTTTAACTGATTTTCAGAGGGTCAATACATTCTTCGTTTCTTGTGACACCATCATCCCTCATTTGCATAAGACTTCTTTCCTGTATTATTTAGTCTCTTTTACCCCAAATATTCTAATATATTTGATGTTTACTCTTTTGTTTGTATGGCTTCTTAAAAAAAGGCATGTAACACTGTTTTCTCTGAATGCATTTTTTATAGTGTTATGCTATAAATCTCAGTTTGTGTCTTACTTTTTAAAAAGTCTAGTATAAAACTAATACAGTTATGTAAAGTTTAAAAATAAAATAAAATTTAAAAAATAAATAAATAAAAAGTCTAGTATTGTATTTCTAGATTTACACATGTCGCTATGTGTGCATCTCACTTCTAAATGCTATTGGTGCTCCTTGGTGAAGCCTGTTACATTGTACCTATTTATTTCTCCCGGGCTGGCTATCTAAACCACCCAGACTACTTCCAAATCATCGCAAACTAAGCTACAATAAATATCCTAATAATGTCCCCTTACAGGTCCATGTAAGGATTTGTTTGAAAAGTGTATTCAGGCAATGACTTGCTGGATCATAAGCCACATGCATATATATATATATATATATATATGTGTGTGTATATATATATGTATATATACACACACACACACACACACACACACACTTGATTAAATGCTGCCAAATTCCTACCCTGAATATCTACCTGCACCAGTTCTCACGTTCGTCAGGATCTCACCTGGGCTCCTGGACCTCCACAGGACAGGGCTGAGTCCAGAGAGTAAATGGCTCAGGTGTGCAGGAGCAGAGATTGCAACTGGGACTTCCCTGAACCAGAGCTAATCATATAACCATACCACTGAAGCTAAAGGTTTTCCTGGCTAGATGAAAGCTTTATGCCCCCCAAAGGGGAGCCAGTGATAAAATCAAAAGAAAACAAAACCAACAAACCCACAAAGAGAAGGGGAAAAACTCATTAAACAAACCAGTGCTTTCGCTCTCTTTCCTGCCTGCATGCCTGCATTCAGGGTTTCTGCCTTGACTCTCTCCTTCGCCTGTGTGGAGATTCCCAGACTCCCAGGTGCAGGGTGGGAGGAGGAGAGAGGGGTGAGAAACTGCAGGAGACAGCTCTGGCTCCACTGGTCTTCTCGTCCCCTCGGCGGACACTGCTGTTCCCATCAGCAGCCAGGGCTAGTATTTCATTTCAGAAGCGATCTCCACCAAAGCAGAGGCCAATCTGTAGCACTGAAAGCAAGGCTGAGTTCCCCTCACGGTGTGAGAAGAGGTCGGGGCCAGGATATTGGTCTACCCTGGCTCCACACCAGAAGGACTAAAAATGCTGCTTACTGCCCCCTGGCCACCTTTACAGCCACAGGCTGGGGCCGCCTTTCCACATGTGTCCTTCCAACAGCTCAGTTAGAGGGAACCCTCATGGCAAGACTTCAGATCTCCAAGTCAGGGAGTCCAGATGTTGAGGATCTACCACAGTGAGACTCGAGAAGGCCGTGAGATGACTCCCTGACGTCTCATGAAAGATAATTAACCTGAGCTTGAAAGTAAAGTGAAGCGTTAGTCGCTCCATCAGGGCTAAGGATAGACTCAGTAGTGTTTGCAACAAGGAGAGGTTAAGATGGAGAGGAAGCTATTAGGTCATCCATGTGTGGATTCCTGGACTGAATCTCGTCCTGAGTAATCAGGACTGAATGATGCAGAACCTGGAGGAAATGGAGTGGCAGGACAGGAAAGCATCTTGTGCTCATCTGTCTCAGAGGAGAGTATTGGAACCACCTTGGGGAGGCCCTTCTGGCACACGTTTCACACCATCCACACCTTCTTCCCTGTGCAAGGAGAGAGATGGGTAGAGATGCAGAAGACCCTGGTAGAAAGAATTCCCTGCAGCAGGAAGATAGATGCCATCTGAACCATCTCAGTCATCTGGTCTGATATGGGTACACTTTATCAGGACTTTATCTGCAAAGGCAAGCATATCATTTGTCCAAATTCCAGATCACATGGCGAGTGCTACAGAGGGTATGCATAAGGTTTATTAACAAATCCTGATTACTACAATTCTCACCCACATCACCTCGCCTCTAGACCTTCAGTATATCTTGACTCATAACAAAATAAACCCGATGAAATAAAAACGCAGTAATATTGCCCCTTTACAAAATCTCGTAATGGTTCTTCATGGCATTTTTGTCTACCATCTAAACTTCTTAACCTGATATTCAAGGCCTTCCATCTGATCAGATCAGATCAGATCAGTCACTCAGTCGTGTCCAACTCTGACATGCAGTTTTTCTGCCTTGTAAGAACTCCAGCTAGGAGCTGTCTCCCACGGAACCCTGTCCCCAAATAGGATACCTCTGTTCTTTCCTACAAGTGGGCTTTCTGCATAGACACAAGCCCAGGTCCCTCACCTCCTGCTAAGAATCAGTTTCAACGTTCTATTCCAAGAACGTTTTGGGGATTATGCCCCAAGGTCATAGTCATCTCCCCTGTTCTCACTGCCCACTTGAGTAAGCCCATCATCACAGACATCACATGTCTAATTCACATCTGTGACCTCGAAAGCTAGCACAGCACTGCACGGCACACTGCAAGTGTGGTTAGTGTCCCTCGCACCTTACTAATGGGTGGGAACAAGGGCTTCAACTCAGGCCCCCCACCTACCCATATAAGGAAGAAATCCAGCCTTTCCCTGTACAGTTCTTCTTTTCGCTGCTCCTCTCAGAATCCCCCATCTCAAAAAAGCTACTTTCTTTGTCTCAACACAGGAGTCACAGCCCAGTGATGCCCTCCTGCGACTGGCATATCCCTCAGCAATGGGAAATTGCTTGGCAAATTGCTCGGGGCTGCCTATCTCATCTGAAGCAAGGAGGCTGAGCTCTTTTCCCTCATACAGCTCCTTGCCAAGAACGTAAATGTTCTTCAGGTTATGAGAGAAGAATGCTTCCTCACTTGTAATGCTCAGGCAAGTCTGACACCCCCAAATTGACCCAGGTTTCCAGTATCCCAACTCTGGAACAGGTTTCTCTCCATTCCCCCAGGACACAAATTTGCCATAGGGAGGTGAGCGGGGATAGGGAAGAACTTGAACCAATTTTTGTCAAAGACATAAACTTCCTCTTCCTTCCCCATCCCCCAACTCCTTTCAACAGATTCAGCGCAGCACCAGTTTGCTGGCCCCAGATCCTCTCTGCAGTGAAACTTTTAGAGCAGAAGCCTTGGGGCCAGTGCTTGCCTTGGCATTGGCTGGAGTTAACATGGTCCACCCACTTTAAGAGGTTCCAGGAGCCTCGCATGTTAGAATGAAGATTTAGGATCTCCATCCTTTCTTCCAACCGCTTATGCAAGTGGACCCATATTTCTTAAGGAATCTTCACCTCATGACGATAGTCTTTCTCTCTCACGCACATATGTATGTTTCAAGTGAGGGAAAAATCCAAGAGACACAAGCAGCAAATCCTACAAAAAAAGAGGGCCAGGTTGACAGAACGAACATCGGGAAACAGACCCCCTCCTCGAACACACCTACTGCTCCCCAGTCAAGGTTTCTTTGTCCCATGACCAGATCTTCTGAGGAGGATGAAAGGCTGATCCAGGCTTCCATGCACTGAGCCCAGCCAGTCCTTGTAGAATCGAGCCTCAGGTATTCCCACTTGGTTCCAGTACCCCTTTATTCTTTCACTTTAACAAACTCATTGGCATTTCTATTTCTTATTAATCAGCTTTAACACATTTTACAAATTGTCTTGGTAGCACAATCACCAATCCTCTGGATTTATAGAACTCACCTCACTTCCTAAATATCACTTTTGACAGAACATGTGTCATTTTCTATAAATATTGAAAAATCAATAATTGCTGCCAGAAATCCTGTAATTGTTCAAATCCCAGGCAAGATAGATAGAATGCCTAGAAATACCATTCTCGTTTAAAATTCAGAAATAAGACAGATCTGATTGCTTATTCCTCTGATGCTTCTACAATGCGCCTGGCTTCAATAATCAGAGACACAGCCTGCCTCTTTCACTCTTCCTTCTGCCACATTTTTGTAGCTCTATATCTATCTCTAAATGAACAGATTTAGCATGCCGCCTCATCAAGCAGAGGTGAGAGGCACAGGTCTGCATAAGAAACAAACATATAGCCAGCTGGGATGGGAAGGAGAGTAGAGTTAAATACAGGCATATGGTCCGAAAATGCCGTACTGGTGGTACAGAATTTTGAGTTCTTTATGCACTAATACAGAATATACACATAAATTTATATTTACATAAATTGTTATTATATATTGTTAATGTGTTAATATAATATATTTATATATAGTTAATACACCATAGGGAAATGGCAACTCACTCCAGTATTCTTGCCTGGACAATCCCAAGGACAGAGGAGCCAGTGGACTATGGTCTATGGGGTCACAAAATGGTTGTACATGACTTACTAAACAAATATACCATAAATATAATTTATATATTTAACTAGATATTATGTTATAGATATATTTACATTTAATATGAATACACATATCTATATATTTAATATAATGTTAGTGCCATATAAATATTATATATTATATAAAACATATATTTTAGTCATATATATTCCCTAAATACTGTCAAGATATATAGTAAGTATTAGAAAAGTTTACTGTTGAAATATTTTAGAAAGAAAATGAGATTAAAATGGTGTGGTATATACAATAGAATATGACTCAACAACAGAAAAGAAGGACATCCTGACATCTGCAATAACATCAGTGAATTTGGAGGCCATAATACTAAATGAAGTAAGCCAGTCAGACAAATACTTCATAGTAACATTTTATCTGTGGAATCTAAAAAATAATCTAATGCCTAGAAACAGTGGTTGCCAGGGGATGAAGAGGGTTAGGAGATTGATGAACGGATGAAACGGGGGAGGAGATATTGCTAAAAGGGAACACATTTTCAGCTGTAAGAAGAATATCGTCTGAGGATAGAATGTATAAATGTTGACTATAGTTCATAACACTGCGTTGTATAATTGAAATTTGCTAAGTGAAGACTTTGAATGTTCTCACAGTAAAAGATAAGCATGTGAGGTGATGAAGATTAACTAGATCCCTTCGCAATATATACATAAATCAATACAATGTAAAGTTTTAATATCTCCTAATTTTATGTCAATTATACCTTAATAAAGCTGAAATTGAAAAGAAAAAGAAACGGAGGGCTTCCCTGGTAGTCCAGGGGTTAAGAATCCACCTTGCAACGCAGGAGACACTGGCTCAATCCCTGGTCTGGGAAGACCCCACAAGCCGTGGGGCAACCAAGCCCCTGCGCTCTAGAGCCTGCGTGCAGCAACTACTGAAGACTTCGTGTCCTAGAGCCCGCGCTCTGCTGCAAGGGAAGCCACCTCAATGAGAAACCAGTGCACCACGACCAGAGAGCCAACCCTGCTCTCCCCACCAGAGAACACCCGTGCAGCGACAGAGACTCTGCGCAGCCAAAAGTAAGTAAATAAATAGCTTTTTAAAAAGAAAATGAGAAAAAGTACAAGCTGAAATATATTTTTCTGTTTTCCCAAGGGGTTGTGTCTTGTATACTATCTGATAAGTAAGGCAGGAAACTTTTTCTGGAAAAAGCTAGATACTAAATATTTTGGGCTTTGCATACCATGCGGTCTCTGTCAACAGCTAATCAACACTGACATCATAGCATAAAAGCAGCCACAGACAGTACATAGATGAGCAAGTGTGGCAGGATTCTGATGACAGTCCACTTACAAAAACAGGCAGCAGGCCAGGCACGGCTCCACTGGCTGACTGCAGCTTGTGGGTCCCTGGCTTAGAATACACTGGACAGATGTTCAAAGAAGTAGTGTGGAGGTAAACCAGGAGAACTACTGAAAAAGTCACTAACTTACCACTTTTTCTCTGTTTTTTTCTCCCCAAACTCTTCTTCCTCATGGTTCCAGACCCATTTGGTACCCCAGATTGAGAACCTGAATCTAAAATGGAGAGAATGAGACCAGCACATATTGATACAAACAGCAGAAAGAGGACCCCTGCGTCGTTTGAGTGCCTGGATTCAGCTGTCCCTGAAATTACGGAAACTGTAGATAAGCTTCCTTTGAGTCTGAAGAAAAGGAAAGTATCTTTCCTATACCCATCTCAGCTGGATCCTATCACAGAAGACAGGAAAAGCACAAGCAAATTTATTTAATGTAAGTTTCACCTGACATGAGATCCTTCATAAGGAAATAAGCCAAAGAAACAATTGAACCTTAGTGTTTCTATACTAGTTTTGATGAACAGTGGCAAGTCATGGGAAAATGTGCTAGGACAAAAAGTGTGAGCTAAGAGCCGTGAACTGGGGGAAGACTTAGCAGAGCCTGTTTGTTCCAGTACTTGGTAGTATTCCTTCATCTTTGGAGATAAGGATGCTTCTTTCCTCCAGGTAAAGGGTGGGCACCTCTCACAGAAGGGTCTTAAGACTTGCTTCAGGGAAAGTCCTTCCTGCTTGTGCTGTTTCTCGAATTCCTTCAATTTAAAATATTCAGCATGCCGAGGTGCCACATTTGGCTATAACATATTCTGAAGGCCCTAAATTCCCTTAGTTTTTGTTGATTTGGGTTCTTTTTGTCACTTACAGCTAACAGTGAGCAATAGATACTGATTAGCAGTGCATTATTTATTTACTCCTAATACTTTGGCCACCTGAGGCGAAGAGCCCACCCATTGGAAAAGACCTCAATGCTGGGAAAAACTGAAAGCAAAAGGGAGAGACAGTCAGTGAGATGGTTGGTTGGATGGCTTACCAACTCATTGGACATGAATCTGAGCAAACTCCAAGAGATAGTGACGGACAGGGGAGCCTGCCCTGCTTCAGTCCATGGGGTCGCAAAGAGTCAGACATGAGCAAACAAATGACGAACAATGCAACTCTATGAAAGAAACGCTTCCTCACCCTGTAAGCAAGGAGACAGAGGTGCAGAGAAGCTAGTTACCAAAGTGCACACTTCCGGGAATGCTTAGAGCCAGGCTTTAAGCGCTGAGGGGCTGATGGCACTAAGTCCCTCTGGTCCTGGGATCCTGACAGTCTGTCTTGCAAACTCGTGCATCTGGTGTGGCCTTCAGAAAAGAATAAATACACAGAATTCCTTCCAGAAGCCACCACTTGTGTCACTGAGTTAAATTCCTGTTTAACTAAGAGAAAATGGGTATCGACCACAGTGGGCTTGATTGCAAATGTCAGGCTCTTTGAATTATTAGGAATGGCAATGAAAAATTGATTACACTTAAAACATCCTGTGAAAAGTTTTACAACTGCACATTAAGAAATGGTGTTAAACAAATAGGAACTAATTGTTCTCAGCTGCACTGGTAATAGCCCTGTCTGCCTTCCTAGCACAATGCATATTCATTTCATTTGAACAAGAAAAGTAAATAAAAATAAAAAGCCCCAGATCTCATTCGCATTCAATCACTATAATTCTGAGCCTAAGGTTATCCTCCAAAGGGAGGAGAGAAATGCAACAAATGCTTTCCCCAGTCAGTTCAAACTGGTCTAGAGGCCTCTGCCTGACCACAGGTGCTAAACCTCCCCCAAAATTCACAGGATAAGAATACCACATACCATGCAAGAGATGTGCATCTGAAACTTTGCCTGTGAATTTAAGGGATGGATTAAATTATTGTAAGGGTCCATAGGGAGTTCACTTTAAAAACAAATGAAAAGTTGTCAAAGTAATCTGCCTTCTGCGCTCACATGCCTCCCACATCAGCTGGCAGGATTCCGACCCAGAGTTCCATTTAGAACTCTGAGGTGAGCTAATCCCCTTGGCCTCACTTCCTCATACATCATTAGGAGTCAGAATAGAGTACTCTGGTCAGCTCCCCACATCTCTCCCCACACTGTGATTCCTCCCTTCCTGCAGCAGTCTAAATAGGCTAGTCTATGTTGTGGGAACAAGGCATGCCAAAAAGTTCCGTAGCTTAAAACCACAAAGGTTGATTTCTCATTCAGTCAAAATATTTATCACAGACTCCTTCCAGTTTGCCTTGGACTTGCATCGTTTTTGCGCTAACACTGCCAGAAAACTAGGACAGTGGTTAGAGAGCTCTGTACCGTATTATACCACATATTTGAACAACATATTCTTAGTTGGACCTTTACTTTGAGGTAAACCATTCCACGATGGGAGTGATAGGCATACTTTTAATTTGATGCTTGCTCTAATCCTGTTTTAATTGCTCTGTTCCCAAGTTTTCTCAATTATATCTTTTTCTGTTTGGAATTGGAAACTCGTTTATTCCTCTGCGGACTTCCCTGGTGGCTCAGACAGTAAAGAATCTGCCTGCAATGCAAGAGTCCCTGGTTTAGTCCCTGGGATGGGAAGATCCCATGGAAAAGGGAAAGGCTACCCATCATGGTATTTTTGCCTGGAGAATTCCATGGACAGAGGAGGCTGGAGAGCTTGAGTCCAAGGGATTACAAAAGTTAGACATGATTGAGTGACTAACACTTTAACTTATTACTCTTCTGTGAAGTACTTTTTGTGTATATAGTTTATTTCCCTTCATTACTGCTTGCAAATTTGCTCCTTTGCAAAATCACTGCAGATGGTGGCTGAAGCCATGAAATTAAAAGATGCTTGCTCCTTGGAAGAAAAGCTATGACCAACCTAGACAGTTTATGAAAAAGCAGAGATATTACTTTGCCAACAGGGCTCCATCTAGTCAAAGCTATGGTTTTTCCAGTAGTCATGTATGGATGTGAGAGTTGGACCATAAAGAAAGCTGAGCGCCAAAGAATTGATGCTTTTGAACTGTGGTATTGGAGAAGGCTCTGGAGAGTCCCTTGGACTGCAAGTTATCAAACCAGTCAATTCTAAAGTAAATCAGTCCTGAATATTCATTGGAAGGACTGATGCTGAAGCTGAAGCTCCAATACTTTGGCCACCTGATGCAAAGAACTGATTCATTGGAAAAGACCCTGATGCTGGGAAAGACTGAAGGTAGGAGGAGAAAGAGATGACAGAGGATGAGATAGCTGGATGGCATCACCGACACGATGGACATGAGTTTGAGCAAGCTCCAGAAGTTGATGATGGACAGGGAAGCCTGGCATGCTGCAGACTATGGGGTCTCAAAGAGTAGGATACAACTGAGTGACTGAACTGAACTGCTTGCAAATTTGCCCTCTTTCCCCTAAATATTAGCCATCTACATCAAACACATGATACTAACGTTTTGTTCTCTGAACTTTTACCATAGACTTACATTCATTGGTACATGGTCTGCCTCCCAAGTCACCTCAAGTGCCAGTTTTACCAAATGCTTTATCACAGAATAGTATGGATTTTCACTTTTCTAGTCTGAAACAGCTTTTTTTTTTTTTTACCATTAAGTCCCTAAGCAAACACCATATATTTAATTTTTTTAATGGCAGCACCATTTTGAGGCACTAACTCCTATATAGTCAGAACAAGCTAGGTTATGCTGAGATAACCAACAAACTCAAAATTTCAGTAGTCTTTAAAAAAACTCAAGGGTTCAGTCCCAGTTCCTGCTTTGTGTCAATCATAGATCAGCAGCAGTCTCCAGGAACCCGAGCTGATGTGGCTTCAGCGTTTAAAATGTCCGTGGCTGCCAAGGCACAGGGAAGTGGACACAGTACACCCTGAACAAGCGCTTAAATATTCCCTCCAGAAGTAACACACACATCACTTCTGTTCACTTGTCACCTTGGTCCGGGCAAATCAGAGGAGCACACCCTTAATTCCAGAAGGACGAAAAGCACAGTGTTGCAGAGAAGCCAATTCTGACTCCATTTTGGGAACTATTTCTTCGACCTGCTTTTTGTTGCTTTTTGTTATTGTAATCATACAGAATGACTTTCTTAAAAGGACCCTGCCCCTCTGCCTGACTGTTAAACTAACATGTCTTTGTTCAGAACCCTGCCCACCTGTATAGATGGCAGGAAGGAAGAGACAAACATATACCCTGCCTGAGGTTTGCCATTTGAGGAGACATTTTCAAGATTAAAGGCCTTTTTACTTTGCTTTCTCATCTCCTCCCATCTCTGATCTATAGAAGAACCTGGCATCCAGACCCAGATAAGATGGTTATTTTGAGGCGCTAGCCTGCCATCTTCTCCGTTAGCTGGCTTTCTAAATCAAGTCGTTTTCCTTGCCTCAACACCTCGTCTCTTGGATTCACTGGCCTGTCGTACGGCGAGCAGAGCGAGCTTGGACTCAGGCACACAGTTATGCCATGTTCCCTGAAGAAGAGATAACTGTAATATTTGTGAGCAGCCCTAGCGACCACCCCAACCCCAAACTCAGTCTTCATTCTGACATTCCTAATGCGCTCTCTAAAACTCTTTCAGTCGTTAAAAGGTATACCTGACCCTAGAATATTCTCTCCATCCATGACTTCACTGATACTGTCTCTCTCTTAGATAACCATGGTCAGTAACCCCTTTCTTCTTCTTTTTCCTTCCCTCTCATGCACACAGTCACCTCCTTCTCTTCCCAGAATCACCTTGTAGGGTCAGAATACTTCCTGTGTCATCATACCCTACTCCAGAGCAGCGGTAAAGAATCGGCCTGCAATGCAGGAGCTGCAGGATTCACGGGTTCGAGCCGTGGGTCAGGAAGATCCCCTGGAGGAGGGCATGGCAACCCACTCCAGTATTCTTGCCTGGAGAATCTCATGGGCAGAGGAGCCTGGTAGGCTCCAGTCCAAAGAGTCTCAAAGAGTCAGACATGACTGAAGCAACTTAGCAAGCACACACTCCAGATCATTATTACTCTTCCATCCTTGTGTAAAAACCATATTTCTTTGCTGTTCTTAAACAGACTCTATCCCTTCTAACTCTTCTCGTGGTCACCATCTAGCCCAGACTCTCTGTTCAGTGACCTTCTGAACACCAGTGACCTTTTCTTGTTTTCTAATACAACCACTCAAGCCCATGGCCACACTCCAGACCTTATATCCACCTGGAACTTGTCCCCCACCTTAGAAATCTTAAATTTGAGTATCCCATTTTCTGGTTCGAACATCCTGTCCTTCCATTCCTGTTGGAGGCTATCAGTATTATAGCTCTCAGTTCCTTTACTTGGCTGTTAGAGTAATTCACATGTAAAATCGACCACCTCCCTCTTAAACACCTTACCTGCTTAAAATCTTCAGAAGCTCCCCATAGCACAGTGGTTTTCAAACTTGGTTGCACATTAGAATCACTTGAGGAGTTTTTTAAAAATCCTGATGCTAGACCACATCCCAGATTAATTAAATTCGAATGTTTTGAATGTCAAGCGCCAGTACATTTTTTAAAGCTCCCAGGTGGTTCCAGTATGCAGCCAAAGTTGAGAACCACTGACCTAGAAGATAAAGCCCAACCATGAAAGGTATGGTACTAAAAAATTGGCAGTTCTTTTTTTCTTCCCCCAAATGTCTTTTTCCAACCACCTGCATCAGATCATCTATGCTATTTATTTTCCTGGGCTCACCCTCAGAGACTGAATTATAGTGCTGCTGCTGCTAAGTCGCTTCAGTCATGTCCAACTCTGTGCGACCCCATAGATGGCAGCCCACCAGGCTCCCCCGTCCCTGGGATTCTCCAGGCAAGAACACTGGAGTGGGTTGCCATTTCCTTCTCCAATGCATGAAAGTGAAAAGTGAAAGTGAAGTCGCTCAGTTGTGTCTGACTCTTAGCAACCCCATGGACCGCAGCCCACCAGGCTCCTCCGTCCATGGGATTTTTCAAGCAAGAGTACTGGAGTGGGGTGCCATGGCCTTCTCCAGAATTATAGTGACTCTAGCTATATTCTCAAAATCTGATTTTCACTAACTCTCCAGGTGACTCTAATGCACACTAATAGTTGAGAATCACTTTCTGACTTACACATTAACTTAGGCACACTAAGCTTTTGATATGTCTCTATGAATATGGATTAGGGTAGCTAAGCCCATCAGACAAAAATGTGGCCTCTAGCACATTTGTATGTCTGTCACATTACTAAAGCATGGAAAAGATGAAGTGGATAAATAGAGAAACCAAGACACCATGAGAGATCATGAAGCCCAAGAGAAGATATATCCATAGAACTATCCTGGATTCTGACGTCTCCTGGTCAGTTCCACAGTGTCCTTCCATTAAACCCCCCTTTACCTGAAAAAGGCCAATGTGAATCTATTCCTTGGATCCCAAATCTCCTGATTCCCTATTTTAGTACTTTTCAAACAGTATAACTCTCTGTCCCTCAAGCTAAATAAAATTTGTTAAATGAATCAATTTTTGGTGCCCCCAAACTCTATTAAAGGTAACAGAACTTCTGGATACCTCTCTGTCACTAAGATAATCATGACAACAGTGTCATATTAATCAACTCGGTAAAGGTCTGAAGTCTCCACCTGTTCCTGCCAGAAACTTCCTGCTACTTTTTCCCCTCTCAAAATACAGGACTCTCTTCCATATGCCAACAAATACTAAGGGCATCACATTTCTTACTCATATAAACCAAATCCCTTCTTCTCATCCACTGGTATCTAGATGCCAGTTCACAAGAGCCAGTTGTCAAATATTCAGGAATTTTGTTAGCTGGTTTTCAAATCTTTGTAAGTCTGAAATCAGCCATGGAGGGAGGATTTATGCCATAAAAATTGGCAAATGCTACAAATCAGAGCTGGGTTTTTTGTTACTATTATTTTGGTAAAGAAAGTTTAACAGGAAAACACTACTCTCACATGAATTTCTTATTTATATGGCCATTCAGAGTTTACCACAGTCTTCAAATCCATTATTACATTTGAATTCACATAGACTATGAAGAAACTATTGTCTTCTTATTTTTGCATAAAGACTGAAGCTTAAAGCGGTTAAATAACTTGCCTATTGTCCCTGAAATTCAAAGAAATAAAAAATAGATTTGATTTCTAATTTATGCCTCTCTTCAAAGCAATACTTTATTTAATGAGGTTAATAACTTCTAAACCTATGGCAAAGGCTACAAAGTCTTTGCCTGATTCATTCACTCCTGAATTGCATTCATCAACAAACAATTTATTGAGTAACTATTGTATATCAGACTCTGTGCCAGGCACTGGGATTATAAAGATAAATAAGACACAGTTCTTGTCCTCAAGGACTTCCCTGTCTGTTGGGAAAGAAAGACATCTTAACATATAAATCACAGTGGAGTAAGGTACATAGAGCACTGGACCGATATATATTCACTGTGGCTGGGAAGAAGTCAGATATCTGCCAATGAATTGTGCTCTTGATGGTAATGAAGTTTATCCCATTTTTAACACAACCAGAAATGGTACTTTTAAAACCTCATGGTCTCATTCTTCCCAGTACACATAGTGGATGACATGACAATTCTAGGAAACACATCACTACCTAGATAATATGCCCCAAGATCAGGGACAGGAAGAAAAGACTCATTTTTCCCTCTCAGATGTACACACCCAAGCAATACAAACATATTATTGGTGGTTTCCTTATATCTGCCAAGAGGCAATATGTCAAATAAATAATTTAGACTAGCTGAGGCACCACTAGAAAACAAAGCCATCAGTCATCTAGGCTGCATTATTGATTGCCAATAACAAGATACTTGCTAAGACAAATGACTCAGCTGTTATACTAGTGAGGTTTTAGCCTATCTCAACTATATAAATCATATTGAACTGTTTGTTGTTTTAAGATGTACAAACATATCTATAATCATTTTGTCCCCCATTTTTGCAATCTATCTAAGGTGGCTCTTCATATGCAGAATGTAGATTAATTATTTGCCCACTAACACAATTTTTCTTTCTCTGTTCAGATGTTACCAAATGTCTGTTGCATCTATTTAATGGAAAACTTTATCTGCTTACACTTATTGCTATAACACCTAGCTATTGGTTTAGAGAACAAAAAGACTGCAAAATGCAATCACTTTAATCAAATTAGTTTACTTCTGATAAATCAAGGTGTGAGAGAATAAATAGGCAACGATTAGAGTTAACAGACCCAGGTTCAAGTGTAGCTTGTTTGTAGTGTGACCCAGAACACGTCTTATTAAAGGTTTGGTTTCCTTTACAAAATTGGAATAACAGCAGCTGACCTGTTACCTCATGAGGCTATTGTGAAACTAATGAAAAAGAAAATAAATTTTAAAGCACTTGACAGAGATGCCGAAAGTGTTTCAACACAAACACGTCTTCTTATGAATTGTCGAGCATAGGTGTATCTGTTCGGCATCTCAAGTGAAAACAACAGAACGGCCAAATTAAAACAAGCCCAGAGCTGCTGATTTGCCAAGGGACTCATTGCAAAGGTGTGCGATCCGAGGAACCACAAGAGAGAGTTCGGGAGCCTGCTACCGGCAGCATCAAGGCTGTGATTACAAAAAGCCTGAAAAGAAGCAAGGTAGGAGGGATTATGTAAAGAAACCAGCAGGACAGAAACATGAAGATCAGGCTACACTGAGAAGAGCAAAGATCTTCTTTCACAGGCACAACTGGCCCCAAGTGACCTCACAGTGAAATAACTAGAGAGATGTATTCTCCTTTCTCCCCACTGGCTATACCTTACCAGGCTCCAGGAGCTACACATGCTTTGTTTATGTAACTCACACAGGTCAGGATCCCAGCACAAAGAGCAAGGTGCAAAGGGGAAAGGTCTGTATCTGGACGGACAAAGGCAGAAATCCAGTACAGTAGGAGACAACTTTTGTTCTGATTATTTTATCACTCAGAATATCCACCCCAAAGCCATATTCTACTTTTCCTCTCCAAAGCTTAACATTTCCAGGTAAACAGTGTCAGAAGTGAGTTAAATTGCAGGAAGCCCAGCTGCTGCTGCCAAGAACAGGTTGCCGTGGGTGAAAAGCTCCACATATTTGGTGACCAAAAGTGTCAGAAGCAAAGCTTTGTTAAGTGTGATAGTAGTGCAAAAGTAAAGGAGAAACACACAGGAGGAGAACAGTAGGTTTTTCTTTTATAGCTGTGTATACTCAGCATCATGGGAGAGAAAATGCCATTTAGGTCAGGATATATAGGGACCCTAGCATGAACTACAAAGCAACAGTTTATACACAAATGTACATTAGATACATCTTCACAGTCACTCTAATTTATCTTGCTGAAATTTCAGAATACAGAGACAAATTTCCTAAGTGATCTCTGTAACTGGGTTGGAGTTCTTTCCAGTCCTTTCTAAACGACACATATCATTCATTATTATTTGAGCAGCCAAGCGTGGCATAATTATAGCTGTAAAAAAAAAATCTTGTTGCTGCCAACATTTTTCCATTCTAACCCACCATCATCGTCATCCAGTGCCCTGACTGCTACTCATCTCACACAGACTGATGGAGAAATTAACACACAGCCAGAGAAACAAAACAGGGCCCACAAATAAAGCTTTAACATGGACCTGGCTTTAATATAAAATCACACTATCCATGCCCATCCAAGTCAGAGAACAGCTGTAGAAAGAACCAAAGTTCTCCATTTCTGATTATATTTTGCTTCATTTTCACAATAAAGAGGAAACAGAATATGCTTTAGATTTTTTTTTAATTTTATTTTATTTTTAAACTTTACATAATTGTATTAGTTTTGCCAGATATCAAAATGAATCTGCCACAGGTATACATGTGTTCCCCATCCTGAACCCTCCTCCCTCCTCCCTCCCCATACCATCCCTCTGGGTCGTCCCAGTGCACCAGCCCCAAGCATCCAGTATCGTGCATCGAACCTGGACTGGCAACTCGTTTCATACATGATAGTATACATGTTTCAATGCCATTCTCCCAAATCTTCCCACCCTCTCCCTCTCCCACAGAGTCCATAAGACTGATCTATACATCAGTGTCTCTTTTGCTGTCTCGTACACAGGGTTATTGTTACCATCTTTCTAAATTCCATATATATGCGTTAGTATACTATATTGGTGTTTTTCTTTCTGGCTTACTTCACTCTGTATAATAGGCTCCAGTTTCATCCACCTCATTAGAACTGATTCAAATGTATTCTTTTTAATGGCTGAGTAATACTCCATTGTGTATATGTACCACAGCTTTCTTATCCATTCATCTGCTGATGGACATCTAGGTTGCTTCCATGTCCTGGCTATTATAAACAGTGCTGTGATGAACATTGGGGTACACGTGTCTCCTTCCCTTCTGGTTTCTTCAGTGTGTATGCCCAGCAGTGGGATTGCTGGATCATAAGGCAGTTCTATTTCCAGTTTTTTAAGGAATCTCCACACTGTTCTCCATAGTGGCTGTACTAGTTTGCATTCCCACCAACAGTGGAAGAGGGTTCCCTTTTCTCCACACCCTCTCCAGCATTTATCGCTTGTAGACTTTTGGATCCCAGCCATTATGACTGGCGTGAAATGGTACCTCATAGTGGTTTTGACTTGCATTTCTCTGATACTGAGTGATGTTGAGCATCTTTTCATGTGTTTGTTAGGCATCTGTATGTCTTCTTTGGAGAAATGTCTATTTAGTTCTTTGGCCCATTTTTTGATTGGCTCATTTATTTTTCTGGAGTTGAGCTGTAGGAGTTGCTTGTATATTCTCAAGATTAGTTGTTTGTCAGTTGCTTCATTTGCTATTATTTTCTCCCATTCTGAAGGCTGTCTTTCCACCTTGCTAATAGTTTCCTTTGTTGTGCAGAAGCTCTTAAGGTTAATTAGGTCCCATTTGTTTATTTTTGCTTTTATTTCCAATATTCTGGGAGGTGGGTCATAGAGGATCCTGCTGTGATATATGTTGGAGAGTGTTTTGCCTATGTTCTCCTCTAGGAGTTTTATAGTTTCTGGTCTTACGTTTAGATCTTTAATCCATTTTGAGTTTATTTTTGTGTATGGTGTTAGAAAGTGTTCTAGTTTCATTCTTTTACAAGTGGTTGACCAGTTTTCCCAGCACCACTTGTTAAAGAGATTGTCTTTAATCCATTGTATATTTTTGCCTCCTTTGTCAAAGATAAGGTGTCCATATGTGCGTGGATTTATCTCTGGGCTTTCTATTTTGTTCCACTGATCTATATTTCTGTCTTTGTGCCAGTACCATACTGTCTTGATCACTGTGGCTTTGTAGTAGAGCCTGAAGTCAGGTAGGTTGATTCCTCCAGTTCCATTCTTCTTTCTCAAGATAGCTTTGGCTATTCGAGGTTTTTTGTATTTCCATACAAATTGTGAAATTATTTGTTCTTGCTCTGTGAAGAATACCGTTGGTAGCTTGATAGGGATTGCATTGAATCTATAAATTGCTTTGGGTAGTATACTCATTTTCACTATATTGATTCTTCCAATCCATGAACATGGTATATTTCTCCATCTATTAGTGTCCTCTTTGATTTCTTTCACCAGTGTTTTAGATTTAAACAAGCTTGACTGTGAATCTCATTTGCTCTCTTAATGATTTTGAGCAAGTGACCTCTCTGAGCCTTGGTTCCCATATCCAAAACATGGGAATAATACCACCTGTCTGGGTCATTGTGAGAGATGCAAAACTTATGGCACAAAGTCAGTGTTTAACGTTATGAATCATCAGATGGCTTTAACAACTGTAAGCCTAGTTTTCTAGTACAGAAAAGCTTCGATGTCTAATATAGTGGCAAGAAGCTTTTCATTCCTATTATGTCAGGGTTCTCTTTCTTAGAGATGTGAGGTCTGAGACAAGCGATGGTATTCTATCCATAGCTCCCTGGCAAGTCAATCACTCGGCTAAAGTCTGTGAACAAGTAATTCTTTAGAAACAGTGCTCCCCAGGAGGAACCAATTGATAATTCATGTCAAGCAGGCATTGCTTCCTTCCCACTCCTGTGTTTGTTTTTTGGTATGTTTGGTTTTCTCATGCTCACATGAGGAGAAGTTCTGACCAGAATACACTCCTGCACTCATCCCATGCTCTGACTCAGTCTTCTCTAAAAGAGGCGTCATCTGATTATCAGTTGGGAAAAAGTATCTGGACGTAACAGACCACCTTCCCTTCATCCCAGTAGGTGCCAGTCCTCCCTAAAAGAATGTGTGTGTCGCCCTGCGCCTCTGCATTTTTGATCATTTCACAGGGGTCCTAGTACTACCTGCGACTGAGTGAAAACCAGGTTTTCTAGATTCAGTGTTAATAAGCTCATTTATGTATAGTTAGAAGTTGCAGCTTCCATGATGAGTTTTATGAAGAGCAGCGGTGACATTTTTCTCTCTAGTCTGCCTTACTCTTTTGTTTTAATTCCCAATGGATACAATACTTAAAATGGAAGGAGGGCTATTATTTGGGGGGCCCTCTCAAACTTATGAAAAAACAGTGTTTTCATAAATAAGACTTCATCACCACACTCACTCACTGTATCAAAACCATTTCCAAGTTCCTAATTGCAGTGATTCCCCCAAAGCAGACTTCACAATTTGTTAACAGAGTAACTTAGTGTCTGCTACATTTATCTGGCAATTTGCCATGGAAGCAGCACTGATTCCCAGCTGGCTAAACCCAAGATCCAGAATCATAAAACTGATTTTATTCCTAATCTCTAAGGAATCGATAACCTCTTCTAATTCAATAGTAACCCAGTCCCCCAATCTCTCTGTCAAATCTTCTTCTGAGGGAGAACACCAATGTTTAATTTTTATGTCAAAAAGACAAAACAATTTTAAATGCCCTATTTCTATAGCACTTTTCAAAAAAAATTTACATTTATGTTGGTTTTGCTTTCAGTTCACTTTCACATTTGTGTCTGTTTTTCATCCCCATAATATTCTGCAAGGTTAAAAGGTATTAGCCTAATATTTTTAAAGGTAAAGAAAATAAGCTTTAGAGAAGCAGTCGTGATTAAGGCTACAAAGACAATAACACAGTTAAAATTGAAGTTCAATTTATCCAATAACAGCTTACTTACAGTCTAGTTGGAGAGGCAGAAAAGTAAACAAGAAATTATGGTCCAGATCACAGTTACCATTACAGCCACCTCGGGAGACCACATAGTAGGGCCTCATGATTTAATCTTGTAGAGCTTGAGAAGACTTGCTGGAGGAGAGTGAAGAGATAAGTTTTAAGGTTTGAGTGTTGCAGGCAAAAGGAACAATCTGTTCAAAGCAGGAAAAAAATTGCTCAGGGAACCCTAAATTGTTCAGAAGGCTGGAGTGCAAATTGCTAACACCGAGCAGGAAGAGGTAAGACTGGAGAAATAAGCAAGAACCAAAGAGTACCGGCTTTTGTCTTCAAGTATAAGAGTACAGACTTCATTACGAAAATATGGACACCTCATGAGACCATCTCTCATCAGATTAAGTCAAATATAATACATCAGTGCCTCTTTACCACTTAAACCCAAAGCAAAACCAAAGACAAGAAGAATAGAGTCCCCAAAGGGTCAAAATTGGTGCACCGTAACAAGGCTACCCTCTGTTTGCCTGAGAAGAACATTTTAGTGAAAATGACAATTAGCTATAAACCTGACAATATATTCCCAAGATCATTCTGCATTCAATGAGCTGCTCTTCCAAGCAACCTGCATTTCATATCGGTCACTGTCTCTCAGGGCTGAGTGATGAATGGCTGCTGTGTTTTCAGCCAGCTATGCTTGGGCATTCTGGTAGAATGTGACTGTCAGATGATTTGATTTTTTTAGCCCAACTTAAGAGTTTTCTTTTCCTTTTCCTTCTAGGACAATCAGCTTGTCATAAGGCATTACATTGTTCAATATATATACATTTCATTCACACACATACAAGCAGAGTTATTTAGAAATAAGAATCTTCTGACATAGGCAAACACAGACATACACACTGATGTTCAGTGGATGCAGATCTCAGAATGGCACATCCAGAATATACAACAGTAATAATTCCTTATATTTGCATAGTACTTTTTATTTATAATTTATACACAGCTGCTCCCCAAAAGGATGTGAGACAGCTATAGCACTTTATAATTTATAAAGCATTCCATCTTCTGACAAGCCTGTGAGGTAGTAAGAACAGAGATTAATATTCTTATCAGGAAGAAAAGGAAAAACTGAGGCTTAAAAAACTAGGGTGACTTCTCAAAGCCTATATCCAGAACTCAAAAAGCCTTGAGCTGTGTTCTTTAAAACTTGCACTGGACTCTCTCCTTTGCCAATCTGTAGCCCACTAGGCTCCTCTGTTCATGGAATTCTCCAAGCAAGAATACTGGAGTGGGTAGCCATTCCTTTCTCCAGAGGATCTTCCTGACCCAGGAACTGAACCTGGGTCTCCCACATTGCAGGCAGATTCTTTACCTTCTGAGCCACCGGGGAAGCCCCAATAATCTGTGTACCAACAGTAATCCTTAAAGACAGTCTGAGATACAAATAAATTTTAAACTCATCACAGGTATGAGAACATATTCCAAACACTCTGCACTTACTCTCCATGTCCCCACCCTCAGTCTCTGAAGTGTTAAGAATGATTGGTAATATTTATTGAGTGCCTAGGATGTGAACAGCATGGTTATAAGTATTTTGCCTGTATTGTCTCATTAAATGCTCACAATAGCCTTATAAGTTAGCTAATATTAAATCCATTTATGGATGAGAAAAGTGAGGCAGAGAAAAATTAAATAACTTGCCCACACAGACATAACTAGTAGGTTTTAGAGTTAGGTTTCAAACCAAGGCAGTCTTAAGGACCCATTTGTTTGGCCCCTATTCTATTTTTGCTCTCTACCCAGTAATTTCTTCAGAATAGATGAGTCACAGGAAATGGATTTTGTGCCAATAAAGAGGTCTGCTCATATATATGATGTGTAGTATGCTCCTCTTTTCCCACATGCTTCAAAGGGCCGATGACTCTTCAGATGACTCGTGCAATCTTCTCAGAATCGGTATAAACCCTCCCAAATCCATACGCAAGCAGAATTTCTCCTGGAGTTATCCTCCTGATCACAAACTTCCATCCCCACGATAACCAGTCAGCCTGGAATCACTGTCTAGGCAGAGCAATTTGACTTGTCCCATAGGTTATTTTACAAAATACTAAAGCTATTTTGTAACCTCCAGATTTAGAGATATAATGGTGGCTCATGATGCCTTTTTGCTTTAGTATAGCTATACTACAATTGCCACGACAATGCCCATCCACCTACTGCTGAACCCACCAAACTTTTGCCTTCCCACTTTCATCCCTGATAGGTAACATGTGCTGTTATTTATGGGGTTCCCTGGTGGCTCAGATGGTAAAGAATCTGCCTGCAATGTGGGAGACCCGGGTTTGATCCCTGGGTTGGGAAGATCCCCTGGAGAAGGGAACAGCAATCTACTCCAGTACTTTTGCCTGGAGAATCCCATGGACAGAAGGGCCTGGCAGGCTACAATACATGGGGCTGCAAAGATGACCCTGAATCATCTCTGTAGCTTACAGCATTTCTGATTCTTTTAAGCCTGAACCTCTAATAATTGCTACCCAACTGTACCCAAGGGGTCTTAGCTAGGTAAGAGATTGAGTGGTCATTAGAAATACCAGAAAAAGGAAAGAGTAAGAGATTAAAATAGAAATAAAATGGAACAAAATTCTTGGATAATAACTGATAGTAAAAAAAATTTCCAGGGAAAATAAAAGGATCACCAATTCATGGTCTATTCCCTCATCCTGACATGTATTATTCCATTTATGACACATGCCTAAATGCCATTCAAAATATTCTAATCTTGTAGCAAGGATAAATGACGGATTCTGGTTCAAACTGTCAATGTCAGAATCAATCTCATGTGATTTTTATAAAAGTTTCTTGCAATTTTCATTGAGGATAGCCTTATTTAGCTGACAAGAGTAATTCAAGTATTTAGGACATTTAGCAATGTCAGTGCTTGCACAACAAACCCAATCTGTGTACCCAATGTACTTGTCATGTAAAGCCTGGGGAGAAAGACAAGATTAATTTAAAAAAAAGTTTGAAGATCTTTAGCAGTAAAAGATATCAATACCAAGGGAAATACAAGAAGCTTTTATATTTAAATATTCATAAACCTTTGGTACTGTTTCAAACAATACTGAAAATTTACTAAGTGTCAGCATTTTGCCAAATGCATTATGCACATCATCGCATTTACCTTTTCTATTAGGTAAGTAATATTTTAGACCCTTCTCCCATATTGAAGACAAACTACTTGATGCTCAGATGGTAACTGCCCAGTCACACTTCTAGTAAGAGTCTAACAAGTCCAGTTTGCCTCATCCCTCAGTGAAATTAAGCATTTCACTCTATCACCCCTCAGCAAGTAAAAGGAAATCAGAACATAAAGTAAATACTGATTTTTTAAATGTACTTTAATAACAAACATAAAAGTCCAGTCAACTGAAACATGTTTTATGGCAGTACAAGCAGGCAGAGGGGAAGTAAAAGTGTGCTATTTTTTGCCTTGTTTGATAGAACTAGATATGAATTAACTTCAAGTTTGTTAAGTTGAAGTTACATCTTAAGAAAGATATAAGTTTACATATGTCTGTCCAAAAAAATTTTAAGCCATCACTGATAAACTAAAAGTAAGATGTATAACTTTGAAGTCAGTAGTGAGGGAAAATAGAACAAAGCAAACTTAATCAATTCAATAAAGTAAGGAAAAGGTAAAAATATAAACAAGATGTGGCAGGTTTATATTTTCTAAAGGTGACCATACCACTCTATATACTATCCCACATGTTCTTCTTAAAATGTGTTATGACACATTGCCACTGAGGAATGAAGTCTACGCCCCCCTCCCCACCATATGCATTTCGTTGTTCACTGACCCAGTCCTGTCCAACAGTTTGCAACCCCATGGACTGCAACACGCCAGGCTTCCCTGTCCTTCACCATCTTCTGGAGCTTGCAACTCAAAGCAAGGTCATGAAAGACAAAATAAGGAAAGAAACCTCAGAGTTAGCAGAGGCCAAGAGAGAGAGAACCTTGGAGATTTGTAAAAAGCTCCCCTCAAGGATTCATCTGAGTTCTGACAAGAACATGGAGGTGAGGAAACTACTTAACACCAGATAAACAATCACCCCAAGGACTGGTGGCTGCATGGGCACAGGAGGGCCTAGAGGAGCTACTCCACGTTCAAGGTCAGGAGGGGTGGCAGTGGGGAGATACCCCTCGTCCAAGGTAAGGAGTAGCAGCTGCGCTTTGCTGGAGCAGCCGTGAAGAGATACCTCACGTCCAAGGTAAGAGAAACCCAAGTAAGATGGTAGGTGTTGCAAGAGGGCATCAGAGGGCAGACACACTGAAACCATAATCACAGAAAAATAGTCAATCTAATCACACTAGGACCACAGCCTTGCCTAATTCAATGAAACTAAGACATGCCCATGGGGCAACCCAAGACAGATGGGTCATGGTGGAGAGATTTGACAGAATGTGGTCCACTGGAGAAGGGAATGGCAAACCACTTCAGTATTCTTGCCTTGAGAACCCCATGAACAGTATTAAAAGGCAAAATGATAGGACACTGAAAGAGAAACTCCCCAGGTAAGTAGGTGCCCAATATGCTACTGGAGATCAGTGGAGAAATAACTCCAGAAAGAATGAAGGGATGGAGCCAAAGTAAAAACATTACCCAGTTGTGGATGTGACTTGTGATAGAAGCAAGGTCCAATGCTGTAAAGAGCAATATTGCATAGGAACCTGGAATGTTAGGTTCATGAATCAAGGCAAATTGGAAGTGGTCAAACAGGAGATGGCAAGAGTGAATGTCGACATTCTAGGAATCAGCAAACTAAAATGGACTGCAATGGGTGAATTTAACTCAGATGACCGTTATATCTACTACTGTGGGCAGGAATCCCTTAGAAGAAATGGAGTAGCCATCATGGTCAACAAAAGAGTCCAAAATGCAGTACTTGGATGCAATCTCAAAAACAACAGAATGATCTCTGTTCATTTCCAAGGCAAACCATTCAATATCACAGTAATCCAAGTCTATGCCCTAACCAGTAATGCTGAAGAAGCTGAATGGTTCTATGAAGACCTACAAGACCTCTTAGAACTAACAGCCAAAAAAGATGTCCTTTTCATTATGGGGGACTGGAATGCAAAAGTAGGATGTCAAGAAACACCTGGAGTGACAGGCAAATTTGGCCTTCGAACACGGAATGAAGCAGGGCAAGGCTAATAGAATTTTGCCAAGAGAATGCACTGGTCATAGCAAACACCCTCTTCCAACAACACAAGAGAAGACTCTACACATGGACATCACCAGATGATCAACACCAAAATCAGACTGATTATATTCTTTGCAGCCAAAGATGGAGAAGCTCTATACAGTCAGCAAAAACAAGAGCAGGAGGTGACTGTGGCTCAGATCATGAACTCCTTATTGCCAAATTCAGACTTAAATTGAAGAAAGTAGGGAAAACCACTAGACCATTCAGGTTTGACCTAAATCAAATCCCTTATGATTATACAGTGGAAGTGAGAAATAGATTTAAGGGACTAGATCTGATAGAGTGCCTGATGAACTATGGACTGAGGTTCGTGACATTGTACAGGAGACAGGGATCAAGACCTTCCCCATGGAAAAGAAATGCAAAAAACCAAAATGGCTGTCTGGGGAGGCCTTACAAATAGCTGTAAAAAGGAGAGGCGAAAAGCAAAGGAGAAAAGGAAAGACATAAGCATCTGAATGCAGAGTTCCAAAGAATAGCAAGAAGATAAGAAAGCCTTCCTCAGCGATCAATGCAAAGAAATAGAGGAAAACAACAGAATGGGAAAGACTAGAGATCTCTTCAAGAAAATCAGAGATAGCAAGGGAACATTTCATGCAAAGATGGTCTCAATAAAGGACAGAAATGGTATGGACCTAACAGAAGCAGAAGATATTAAGGAGAGGTGGCAAGAATACACAGAAGAACTGTACGAAAAAGATCTTGATGACCAAGATAATCATGATGGTGTGATCACTGACCTAGAGCCAGACATTCTGGAATGTGAAGTCAAGTGGGCCTTAGAAAGCTTCACTACAAACAAAGCTAGTGGAGGTGATGGAATTCCAGTTGAGCTATTTCAAATCCTGAAAGATGATGCTGTGAAAGTGCTGCATTCAATATGCCAGTAAATTTGGAAAACTCAGCAGTGGCCACAGGACTGGAAAAGGTCAGTTTTCATTCCAATCCCAAAGAAAGGCAATGCCAAAGAATGCTCAAACTACCGCACAATTGCACTCAGCTCACACGCTAGTAAAGTAATGCTCAAAATTCTCCAAGCCAGGCTTCAGCAATACATGAACCATGAACTTCCAGATGTTCAAGCTGGTTTTAGAAAAGGCAGAGGAACCAGAGATCAAATTACCAACATCTGCTGGATCATCAAAAAAGCAAGAGAGTTCCAGAAAAATATCTATTTCTGCTTTATTGACTATGCCAAAGCCTTTGACTGTGTGGAGAATTCTGAAAGAAATGGGTATACTAGACCACTTGACCCAGCTCTTGATAAACCTATATGCAGGTCGCAAAGCAACAGTTAGAACTTGACATGGAACAACAGACTGGTTCCAAATAGGAAAAGGAGTACATCAAGGCTGTATATTGTCACCCTGCTTATTTAACTTATATGCAGAGTACATCATGAGAAATGCTGGGCTGGAAGAAGCACAAGCTGGAATCAAGATTGCCAGGAGAAATATCAAGAACCTCGGATATGCAGATGACACCACCCTTATGGCACAAAGTGAAGAGGAACTAAAAAGCCTCTTGATGAAAGTGAAAGAGAAAAGTGAAAAAGTTGGCTTAAAGCTCAACATTCAGAAAATGAAGATCATGGCATCTGGTCCCGTCACTTCATGGGAAATAGATGGGGAAACAGTGGAAACAGTGTCAGGCTTTATTTTTTGGGGCTCCAAAATCACTGCAGATGGTGACTGCAGCCATGAAATTAAAAGACGCTTACTGCTTGGAAGAAAAGTTATGACCAACCTAGATAGTATATTCAAAAAAAGAGACATTACTTTGCCAACAAATGTCCATCTAGTCAAGGCTATGGTTTTTCCAGTGGTCATGTATGGATGCCACAGTTAGACTGTGAAGAAGGTGAGCGCCAAAGAATTGATGCTTTTGAACTGTAGTGTTGGGGAAGACTCTTGAAAGTCCCTTGGACTGCAAGGAGATCCAATCAGTCCATTCTGAAGGAGATCAGCCCTGGGTGTTCTTTGGAAGAAATGATGATAAAGCTGAAATTCCTGTACTTTGGCCACCTGATGTGAAGAGTTGACTCATTGGAAAAGACTCTGATGCTGGGAGGGATTGGGGGCAGGAGGAGAAGGGGACGACAGAGGATGAGATGGCTGGATGGCATCACCAACTCGATGGACGTGAATCTGAATTAACTCTGGGTGTTGGTGATGGACAGGGAGGCCTGGTGTGCTGCAATTCATGCAGTCGCAAAGAGTCGGACACGACTGAGCGACTGAACTGAACTGAACTGAAACAGTCACCTAAACAGAAATAGGGAACCAATCCTACAAAACACAGACAGCCAGGAATATTTCTGTTCCTACAAGCCAGAAGAAAAAACTTTGTAATCAACCAGAATGGTGTAAGGTATTCAAAAGGATATTGGCTTTTAATTAAACAAATTTAGTTCTGGAATAAAGAATGTTTTGTCTGTGCCTAACGAAGTTTAACAGAAGACTTTGAAGGGACTAAACTATTTTAAGATCATTTAAATACACTTCCAGAACAAAATCAAGAATAATTGTTGCTGATGTTGTTCAGTCACCAAGTTGTGTCCGATTCTTCGTGACCACATGGACTGCAGCACACCAGGCTTCCCTGTCCCTCATCATCTCCCTGAGTTTGCCCAAGGTCATGTCCATTGAGTTGATGATGCCATTCAACCATCTCCTTCTGCCTTCAATCTTTCCCAGCATCAGGGTGAGAGAGTCATTTCCTAGGCAGGTTGATAGGAAATCTAGGGGTCTCCAAGGAGAGAGGGGTCTCCAAATGGAGGATATAGCCTGCAAGTGTCAGACATTTTTATCTCTCTTAAGCGGCAGGAGGAAACAAACTAGCAATATTTTTTTCCTTCTCTATACAAATTTAAAGGGAGGTTTCTCTTAAAATACTGTGTTGCCATAATGACACCTGGTTTCGCCTGAAGTTAGCTATTCTTGAGCCTAGAGATAACCAATGCCTTTTTCTTATGGAAATGTTTGTCTTAAGCTATGCTAATGTACTACGCCTTTACCCCAAACTCTGTCTCCAAGTCGGTTCGCCTCTTGGCCCAAAACCTACTTGACAAACCAGCATGTTATACTCAGATATTGTTCCCCTAATCTATGTAAATGAAACTATTTGTATGGTGGTCTGCCCTTCTTTAAGATTCAAGTTAATTATTTTATGGCCCAGGATAAACCATTTGGTGCCATTCTGAATTTTAAGACATTCCTTTCTTTCATTAACAGACTGCTAGTGACTATATAACATCCAGTTGAAGACTAGCAGGGGGGTACTCTTTCTGCCCCCTTCTGATGCCTATGTCAGAAGCTTTCTCTATCTCCTTTATACTTTAATAAAACTTTATTACACAAAAGCTCTGAGCGATCAAGCCTCGTCTCTGGCCCCAGATTGAATTCTTCTCTTCCGGGGGCCAAGAATCCCGGTGTATTCGCGTGATTCAACAACAACCTTTCAAGGGTCTTTTTCAATGAGCTGATTCTTCGCATCAGGTGGTCAAAGTATTGGAGCTTCAGCTTTAGTATCAGTTCTTCCAATGAATATTCAGGGTTGATTTCCTTTAAGATTGACTGGTTTGATCTCCTTGCTGTCCAAGGGACTTTCAAGAGTCTTCTCCAGCACTACAGTTTGAAAGCATCTATTCTTTGGTACTCTGCCTTCTTTATGGTCCAACTCTCACGTCTGTACATGACTACTGGAAAAACCACAGCTTTGACTTATGGACATTTGTCAGCAAAGTGATGTCTTTGCTTTTTAATCACTGTCTAGGTTTGTCATAGCTTTCCTGCCAAGCAGCAATTATCTTCTAATTTCATGGCTGCAGTCATGGCATCGCTTCATGGTAAATAGAAGAAGAAAGGGAGGAAACAGTGACAGATTTCCTCTTCTTGGGCTCAAAAAATCACTTCAGATGGTTACTGCAGCCAAGAATAGTCATATAAATACAAAAGAATCCAGTATTTAACAAGGTAAAATTACATATGCCTATCATCAAATCAAAAAATTAGAACGCATATGAAGCAAAAAAATACAACTTATAATGAGATAGAAAAACATTTTTAAATTATTGAAGAAAAACTATCAACGGTTAATTATATTCCCAGCAAAGAAAGCTTTCACAAATGAAGGAAAATAAATATAAGCAGAAAGAATTCATTGCCAGCAGACATGTATTACACAAAAATGTTTTTAAAAAGTCCTTGGGGCAGAAGGAAAATGGTACCAGATAGAAATCTGCATCAACATAAAGACCTGAAGAGCACTGGAAATAGCAAAAAGTAGAAGTGTACGACCACTGAACACATACATTGAAGATTTGTTTTAAGCTTGTAAAATAATGATCTCAGCTTCCACCTTTGGAAACTAGAAAAATAAAAGCAAATGACTTTCCCAGTGACTCAGATGGTAAAGAATCTTCCTGAAATATGGAGACCTGGGTTTGATTCTTGGGTCAGCAAGATTCCCTGGAGAAGGGACTGGCTACCCACTCCACTACTCTTGCCTGGAGAACTCCATAGACAGAGGAGCTATTTGTCCATGGGGTTGCAAAGAGTTGGACATGCCTGAACAACAAATATTTTATACCAATAATAACCATAAAATGAAAGTAATACAAAACTATTAAATTTTATTTATCATGAAATTTTTAATCCATTTAGAACATTTTTTTTAAATTTACATTAATAAACTGAATAACAGAAATGAAATATACAAATTACTTGAAAGATATATACTATCAAATTCCTTCATGAAACAATATTGTGTAGATTGAAAATTTTTGTCCCTGAAAATTTCATATGTTGAAACTCTATCCCGAATGTGATGGTGTTAGAAGATGGGTTGGGAGGTAATTAGGATGAGATAGTCCTAGAATAGGGTCCTTAAAAATGCAGCCAGCCAGTCCCATATAAGTCACAATAAAGTGTCTTTCCCTCCCTGCTGTCTGGCATGTCAGTTCAGTTCAGTTCAGTCACTCAGTCGTGTCCGACTCTTTGTGACCCCATGAACCGCAGCACGCCAAGGCCTCCCTGTCCATCACCAACTCCTGGAGTTTACTCAGACTCATGTCCATTGAGTTGGTGATGCCATCCAAGCATCTTATCGTCTGTCGTCCCCTTCTCCTCCTGCCCTCAATCTTTCTCAGCATGAGGGTCTTTTCAAATGAATGAGCTTTTCGCATCAGGTGGCCAAAATATTTGGAGTTTCAGATTTAACATCAGTCCTTCAAGGCTGTATATTGTCTGGCATGTGGCAATCCAATAAGAAGTGGACAGTTGCAATCCAGAAGAGGATTCTCTCCAGAACTTGACCTATGCTTGTAACCTAATCCTGAAATTCCAATCTACGGAACCTAATAAAATAAATTTCTGTTGTTGATAAGCCACCTGGCCAAAGTACTTTGTTACAGCAGCCCAAATAGACTAATACACAGCCTGAACAACCATCTACACCCCCACAAAGAAACTGAACTTGCGATGAAAAATCTCTCAAAAACAAAACTCTGATAGAGATGACTTCACTGGGGAACTTGACCAAACATTTAAAGATGAAAAAAATACTAGTTCCTGATAAACTCTCCCCAAAAAAGACAAGATAAGGGAATGCTTGCCAACCTATCTAATAAAGCTCCTATCATATGCTCACACCAAAAACAAAGAGAATGACACATCAAATCCCTCAGCTACATAGATGCAAAATTTCCTAACTGAATTTCACCTGATGAAATCCAAATACAACAATACACAAGAAGGAAAATGTGTAAGACCACCAGTTTGATTTAACATGAGAAAGTCAATCAATGTAATTCATAATATTATGAACTAAAAAATGAACAAATATGATAAGTTCAATAAATGCAGAAAAAAAGAGTTAACACAATCCAACATTTGTTCCTAATAAAAATTCTTAGTAAACTAGGAACATAAATGAACTTCTTGTGCTTTTCCACTAAAATCAAGCACAAGGCAAGCATGTTAACCTCACCACTTCTATGCAATATCATATTGAAGATTCTGGCCAGTGCAGTAACTGAAGCCAAGGAAATTAAAAATATTCAGATTGGAAAATATGTTAAAACATCATCATTTGCACATGACATGTTCAGCTATAAAAAAATTATCTGAAATCTATATCAAAGCTACTAAAATAAATGACACAAAAACTGGAGAACAAAGGAGAAATGCAAAAAAAAATCAGAGATCAATTCATGTTGCTGCATGTATTCATCTATATAATAAATCACCAATTTTTAAAATCTATTCACCTGTTTATGAGCATTCAGGTTGTTCCTAGTATGGGACCAATGCAAATAAAGTTGCTATGAGCATTTGATTTTGCTAAGATTTTTTTTTTTTAGACATTGCATTTCTTTTCAGTAGGATACATGTCTAGGAGTAGAACAGCTGAATCATATGGTAGATGTATGTTTAACTTTTTTAAAAACCCACCAAATTGTTTTCCACAGTGCACCTGGAAAGCATATTTTTAAAAAGTATACTTTATATATGTATCAGCAGATTATGAGTGTTCCAGTTGTTCTAAATCCTCACCAGCATTTCACACGGCAGTCATTTTTATCTTCTCCATCCTAGTGGGAGCACAGGAGTGTCTTCACGTGGTTTGCATTTCCCTAATCACTAATGATGTTGAACTTTTTTATCGCTTTTTTGCCATCTGTATATCTTCTTTGGTGGATTCTAGATACAAGTTCTTCATCAGATATATGTTTCCATGTTTAGTCATTCAGTTGTGTCCAACTCTTTGTGACCCCGTGAACTGTAGCCTGACAGGCTCCTCTGTCCATGGGATTTTCCAGGCAAGAATACTGGAGTGGGTTGCCATTTCCTCCTCCAAGGGATCTTCCTGACCCTGGAATCGAACCCATGTCTCTGTGTATCCTGCACTGCAGGTGGATTCTTAACCTGATGAGCCACTGGGAAAGCCCCAGACATATGTTTATAGATATTAAAAACTATGTTCCTCAAAAGGCACTGCTCCAAAAATGAAAAGGATTAGTATCTAAAATATATAAAAATTCTTAGAACTGAGTAATAATAAAACATAAAAATAAGAAAAGTAATACAAGTAATAAGAAAAAATAAATTGGGCTAAAGTTTTATATAAATATTTCATCAAAGGAACAGTGGGAGAAATAACATTCCAGGTCAGAATCACTCTGTGTGGATACCCTGAGGAATGAAAGAACTTGATGTGTTTATGAGACTGAAAAAGACCTGTGTCACTGAAGCATTATCCTGGAGGTAAGTGCATGGGAAGAGGTTAAGGCAGGCAAGAGACAGGATTGAACAAAACCTTGAAGCCATTGTAGGCAATCTGCTAGTTGAACAAACACGGTCAACTTTCTTAAACTCTTGTGTCTTTATTGTCAAAAAGTCAAAACCAGTATATTATTAAACTCACAGAGTAGTGAGTTAGGAAATGTTAAATGTTTACAACAGTCCCTGGCACATAATAAGAACTATAAAGCATTTGCTCCACTGTTTCCAGTACAACACATAATATCCTGTATCCATTTGATATCATAGGCTGGAATTTTGATGCCTAAACTAAAGGACTTAAAAGTTAAATACTCATTTCCCATTCTCAGTGGGACCTATGTAAACCCTTAGCTATCTCCTTAAAACACTCATGTTCTGTGTGTGTGTGTATGTATGTGTGAGTGTGTTTATGTGTGTGTTAGTCACTCAGTCATGTCTGACTCTTTGAGATCCCATGAACTGTAGCCCACTAGGCTTCTCTGTCCATGGAACTCTCTAGGCAAGAATACTGGAGCGGGTACCCATTCCCTTCTCCAGGGGACCTTCCCTACCTGGGAATCAAACCCAGGTCTCCCACACGGCAGGTAGATTCTTTACCATCTGAGCCACCAGGGATGCCAAAATACTCATACCAGTGGCCAACTATAAATAACAAAACAGTGACAGACAAGTAACAGCAATGGCATTACTTTATCTTTCCCTCCTCTCAAGACAAAAAAAGTCCCTTCTGTACGTTAGGGCATTTGCAATTGTTATACAGACTAATCTGTGGCTCTATTATTTGTTAAAAACAAACAAGCAAACAAAAAACACCCTTCCTCTGCAATGCCCCTAAATGGAAATATAAGCTGATCTGCAGTAAAATTGTTCTTCATTCAGGGATTATCTTATATCAGGCAATGTGATTCACATCAGTGGTCTTAAATGGAGACTTATAAGTTTTGTGCATATCTCCCTGACTTCTGCTTTTCCATCAAAACAAGATTTCCCAACCACTTTTTGTAAATCACAGCCACTTCATTGCTTCTTAATTAGCTTTAGTGTATTATTATTAAAAAAATACATTAGGATAATGAAAATAATATAGAGTTTAATATGGTGAATACCTGTGTAATTACTATCTAGATTTTTAACAATAAAGATTCATGAAATGAAGTCCCCTGCTTGTTCCCATCTTCCTCTTTCCCTGGTCTCTGTAGTACATCATTCCCCTGTATTTGACCCTTATTCCAAGGCAAAATCTACAATGTTTCCTGTATATCTCCGTATCTACAAACAATATGTAGGACTGTATCCCAGATTTTAATTTTATATAATCAGAATCATGCTGTATGGCTATGTGGTAGCCATGACAACGAGCCACTCAAATCTCCTTGCTCAAGTGGAGAGCGATTTCCTGATGGCCCCAACTGCTGCCTTCTGGGTTCTCCCCTGCCTGCTGCTCATGAGTGCATGCCTGCTCAGTTGCTATGTTGCAGGAAGGGGGACCCCTTTCAGGGCCCAAAAGTGGACCTTTGTCTAACACTCAGATATAAATGTTCTGAGGAGACACATGTGCTAACACGGCAAGAGACTTTATTGGGAAGGGGTGCCTGGGTGGAGAGCAGGAGAGCTGCTCTCCCATGTGGCCTGCAGTCTCAGGTTTTATGGGGATGGGATTAGTTTCCTGGTTGTCTTTGGCCAATCGTTCTGACTCAGGGTCCTTCCTTGTGTCATACGCACTGCTCAACCAACATGGATGCCAGAGAGAGGGATTCTGGGAGGTGGCAGGACAGGGTGCATCCCCTTTGGACATTTCCCCAACTTTCTTCCAGTGGGTGATGGCTGAACTCTTCCATGTTCCTCATTAGGACCTCCTGTCGTAAAATAATTTATGCAAATGGTTACTATGGAGCCTGGCCAGGGCGGGTGATTTCAGTCAGTGTGTTTCCCTGAACAGCTCTGCTGGTGTGCTGGTGCTTGGTCGTTCAGTCGTGTCCAACTCTTTGCAAACCTATGGACTGTGGCCCACCAGGCTCCTCCGTCCATGGGGATTCTCCAGGCAGGAATACTGGAGTGGGCTGCCATGCCCTCCTCCAGGGGATCTTCCCAACCCAGAGATCAAACCCAGGTCGTCTGCATTGCAGACAGATTCTTTACCATCTGAGTCACCAGGGAGGCCCAAGAATACTGGAGTAGGTAGCCTGTCTCTTCTCCAGGGGATCTTCCTGACCCAGGAATCGAAGCAGGGTCTCCTGCATTACAGGTGGATTCTTTACCAGCTGAGCCACCAGGGAAGCCCCAACAACTATGCTACTTATAGCCAAAAGCTGAGGACAAGAGGATTGCTAATCAGATACATTCCTGCAAAATGCAGACCTATTTTAATGGGCAACTTTGGTTCTTAAATTCCATTGTTTAGGCATCTAAATTCCAGCCCATGATACTATAATGAATCTAGGGTGTTATGTATTATGGCAGAAATAATAGAAAAATGCTTTATAGTTCTCAGTATGTGCCAGGGACTGTTGTAAATATTTTATATTTCCTAACTTACTACCTTCATAATTAAATAATATGCTGATTTTACATTTTCAAAATAAACACACAGAGTTTAAGAAAGTTGCCCAAGCTCATACAACTTCTCCACAGAACTTAGAGGTGCATCAGAGTCTGAAAACTCTTCCCACTTTCTCCAGCTCCTTCCCCTTCTCTTTCACAGATGTTTCCCCCAATAAATTATACTTGTGTCTAATTTTCTCTTGGTGTCTGCATTTTAGAGTACCTGGACTAACAGCATTCTTTTCCAATTTGCTTTCTTCACTTAGCATTATGTTTTTTGTGTGATTTATTCAGATGGATATATTTATCTCTACTTCATTAATTTTAACTGCCGTAGAGGATTCTGTTGAATGAATAAAGTGGAATTGATTTATCCTTTCTCCTTTTAATGGACATTTATGTTGTCTCCAATTTTTTCGCCATTACAAGCAATGCCTCAGTGATCATTCTAATACCAGAGGTCATAGGGTAGGTTCTCCTTTACCAACTATTGTCAGTTGCTCCCTTAAGTCAGTGGATCAACTTCTACTTTTCCCAGTAGTATAAGAGCGTCACGGAGGTTCCACTTTCTTTTAACAATTGAAACTGTTAATTGTTTTAATTTTAACAGTTTCATTGGTACTAGATGATACTTCATTTTGGCTCCAATTTGCATTTTCCTGAACATTACTGAAAGAATGCACAGCTCGCATTTGCAGGCCTTCTGAGTTTTTTTGCATGGTGATCTATCTTTTAGTCTTTGCCTATTATTAATTTGAATTGTCTTTATCTTTTTGTGTTCTAGGCGTTTTCTAAGTATGCTGCACAATAGTCCTATATGTTATTTTGGTTTCAAAAATTTCTCCATCTGTGACACATACCTTCTCACTCTGTTTTTTCATATCTTTTGATATAGAGATTTAAATGTTTACCACAGTCCATTTTATCAATCTTTGGCTTTACAGTTATGTGTTCCATTTTCTAAAGAAATTCTCTATACCATACTTCTGTTGATGTTTTCAACACTGTGTTCTAAAACCTGATAAATTTTGTTTATTGTGAAAATTTTTAATCCAAATAGAACTGATTTTAGAATAGGTAATAAAGAACAAATTCAATTTCACTTTTTTCATAAGGGTAACTCGTTGTCCTACATTCGTTCTTGAATAGTCTCTCCTTCCTCCCTGATGGCAATATTATTTGCGCTATTTATCAAGTTTCTTTATGTATAAACTCTGTACAGGCTTCCTGTTGTGTTCAATATTTCTATCTCTGAGTTAATAGAACATTGTTTTAATGAATAAAACATGGCAAGGATTCTTGATATTTGTAAGTTTAGTCCCCTTGTTTTGATCTTCTTTAAAACTGCCCTAACCATTCTTGACTCCTTGTTTTTCCATATAAACTTTAGAATAAGATTGCCAAGGTCCATGGAAAATCCTACTAGGACTTTAAATGCAAATCATGTGAGTCTATGAATTAATTTTTAGAGAATGAGGATCTTTATGATTTGAGACTTCCCATCCATAATGTCTTCCATATCTCTACATTTTTAAAAGCCATTACATCTTTAACAAAGATTTAAAATTTTCTCTACAAAAATATTATAATTTTTAACTTTTAGATTTTAAATATTATCTTTTTATATTTGCTATTTGTGGCTGATGTTACAGAAAAGCATGAAAGATGTTTCTATGTTGGTCTTGTATTCAGTCACTGTTTTGAACTCAGTTCTATTAGTTCATCCAAAAGGTCTCTTGGATTTTCTATGTAGGCAACAGTAGACTCTGAAAGGAACAAAAGTTTTGCTTCCTCCTTTTGAATTTTTATACCTTTTTCTTAATTTTGTGTCTTATGACACGTTAGAGCTTCTTATGCAATAAAAATGAAAGCTGTGATAAGTACATCTTTGGTTTCTCCTGGTCTTTAGAGGAAACATATCTGATATTTTCCCACTGGGCATTAAAGATGTTCTCTGTTTCTCTTATGTACCTTCACATGGTTAAGGAAGTTCCTGTTACTACTGCCAGTTTGCTAAGAGGCTTAGGGTCATTGTTGTTTAATTTGTTTTTCTATATTTAACATGATTTGTCTCTTTTCAGCTGTTAATGTGGTAAACCACACTAATAGATTTTTCTAAAACATTCTTGAAATCACACAAATGGCTTAAAATGTATTCTTTTCTTAAACATACCTAGGCTCAGCTTGCTTTTTAAAAAAAAGTTAGTGCTATTTAATCTTGATTTATTAGTGAGATTGATCTCTAATTTTTCCTTCTCAGCTCTGATTTCAATATCTAGATTATACTTGACTGTTAAAATTAACTAAAAGCACTGTCTTTTATTGCCCTCTAGAATAGTTTGCATAAACTTGGAATTAGCTATTTTTTAGTATTTGTTAGAACTTGCCTATGAAAAGCCACCTGGGCAATATGATTTTGACTTTTGCAGCTTTTAGATTTATTTTAACCACTCATTTAACCTCTTTGTGCTCAGTTATTCAGTCATGTCTGACTCTTTGTGAACCCATGGACTATAGTCCACCAAGCTCCTCTGTCCATGGGATATTCCAGGCAAGAATACTGGAGTGGGTAGCTTTTTCCTTCTCCAGGGGATCTTCCCAACTCAGGCATAGAACCTGTGTCTCCTCCATTGACAGGCAGATTCTTTATCACTAAACTACATGGGAAGCCCCTAATTTCCTTCAGTTCAGTTCAGTTGCTCAGTTGTGTCTGACTCTTTGTAACTCCATGGACTGCAGCACACCAGGCCTCCCTCTCCCTGTCCATCATAAACTCCTGGAGCCTACCTAAACTCATGTCCATCACAACAGTGATGCCACCAACCATCTCATCCTCTGTCGTCCCCTTCTCCTCAGGCCTTCAGTCTTTCCCAGCATTAGAGTCTTTTCCAAAGAGTCAGTTCTTCACATCAGGTGGCCAAGGTACTGGAGTTTCAGCTTCAGCATCAGTCCTTGCAAAGAAATCCCAGGGCTGATCTCCTTCAGAATGGACTTGTTGGATCTCCTTGCAGTCCAAGGGACTCTCAAGAGTCTTCTCCAACACCACAGTTCAAAAGCATCAATTCTTCGGCACTCAGCTTTCTTCACAGTCCAACTCTCACATCCATACATGACTACTGGAAAAACCATAGCATTGACTAGATGGACCTTTGTTGGCAAAGTAATGTCTCTGCTTTTGAATATGCAGTCTAGGTTGGTCATAGCTTTTCTTTCAAGGAGCAAGCGTCTTTTAATTTCATGGCTGCAGTCACCATCTGCAGTGATTTTGGACCCCCCAAAAATAAAGTCTGTCACTGTTTCCATTGTTTCCCATCTATTTGCCTTGAAGTGATGGGACCATATGCCATGACCTTAATTTTCTGAATGTTGACTTTTAAGCCAACTTTTTCACTCTCCTCTTTCACTTTCATCAAGAGGCTCTTTAGTTCTTCTTCATTTTCTGCTGTAAGGGTGGTGTCATCTGCATATCTGCATATCTGAGGTTTTGATATTTCTCCCAGCAATCTTGATTCCAGCCTGTGCTTCATCCAGCCTGGCATTTCGCATGATGTACTCTGCATAGAAGTTAGAAGGGTGACAATATACAGCTTTGATGTACTCCTTTCCAGATTTGGAACCAGTCTGTTGTTCCATGTCCAATTCTAACTGTGGCTTCTTGAACTGCATGCAGATCTCTCAGGAGACAGGTCAGCTGGTCTGGTATTCCCATCTCTTTAAGAATTTTCCACAGTTTGTTGTGATCCACACAGTCAAAGGCTTTGGTGTAGTCAATAAAGCAGAAGTAGATGTTTTTCTGGAACTCTCATGCTTTTTCTATGATCCAGTTGATGTTGGCAATTTGATCTCTGGTTCCTCTGCCTTTTCTAAATCCAGCTTTGCTCTTTAATGATTATGTATTCAAGTTTTCTATTTTCTTTTGCATATCAATAAAGCATAGCTTTATAGGACACTGTCAATTTGCTTACATTCAAATTTATTGTTATAGACATCTTAACAGATTACATTATTTTTAAATTTCTGCTATACTTATGTATGTTCCATTTTTAAAATTTCTAATATTTTTATTGTGAGTCTTCTCCTTTTCATTTTTGATCAATCTTACCAAAAATATATCTTTAAAAATGTGTAATGTGAAATGAAATATTTTCTGCTCTATGCTCTACCAGTAAAGAAGCCTTTTCCAAATGCAAATTTCTGAGCCCAGTGAAACAAAGCCAGGGAAACCATCAGCTACTTCCTCCCAGGTAAGCACTAAAGACCTGGGAGAATATGAGATGTAGTCATCAGCCACATTCACCATCTCTTATTGTAGGATTGTAAAGATTGTGAAGAAAGTAGGATTGGTCCCAGATAGCTATATGAAAGAAATGATTTTAGCAAGCTAGGATGCTTGCATCTTTGCATACATAGAAGATCTCTAAATGTCTTCATGTGAGAGATTAGTTTTCTTTCTTAATTAACAGTAATCTTTTAATATTCAGATTGCCTGCCCCTTTGGGCTTCGGAAGGGGGCTAGAAAGGATGAAATGTTTGGATGGCATCACCAACTCAATGAACATGAGTTTGAGCAAGCTTTGGGAGTTGGTGATGAACAGGGAAGCCTGGCATGCTGCAATCCATGGGGTCACAAAGAGTTGGACATGACTGAGCGACTGAACTGAACTGAACTGATAGCTCAGTTGGTAAAGAATCCGCCTGCAATGCAGGAGACCCCAGTTTGATTTCTGGGTCAGGAAAATCTGCTGGAGAAGGGATAGGCTACCCACCCCAGTGTTCTGCCCTGGAGAATTCCATGAACTGTATAGTCCATGGAGTTGGAAAGAGTCGGACACAAGACTGAGTGACTTTCACTTTCACCTGGCCCTTGCTGCAAACTTGTATATAGCCTGGCTCCTCCCCACCTCCTTGGAGTCAGCTCTTTAGAGATACTGTCTCCCAGGCTCAAGTCCTAACATTCCCACAGAACAAAACCTAAGTCTCAACTTTTAGATTTCACATACTTTTTTAGTCAACACTAATAAAATTAGACTATTCAAATAACCTGATTTTGATCTTGAGTTACTCTATCGCACCTTTTTATTATTCATTAATATCTCTACATACACTAATTATACTTTTATATTCCATAAGTTTACTCTGTTTTTCTATTTTTTTTTTTACTCTGTTTTCTAATATTGAGTTGCAAACTTAGTCCATTAATTTCCAGACTTTCTTCTTCTCCTATATAATCACTGATGGTCAACTCTATTGATTTAGTTATTTGATGTGCAGTACCTTTATTTATGATTCAATTTTAAGTATTTTTCTCATGTCCAGTATGCTCTATTATTCTTTTAAAATTTTCAACCCTCATTGTAATATATTTTTTCTTTAGGTTAATATTTGGTATATGTTTTCCCATCCTTTCACTTCAATTTTTTTCCCCATTTTAAAATATTTTGGGTCTGTCTCTTATAAGTAGGCAATTTCCAAATTTTTGTTTTAATTCAACACAACACACTCTGTAACTGGTGAGTCCAGACAATTTACAATTATCCTCTTTATATTTACACATACTTCAATCATCTTATGTTGTACTTTCTATTTGTTTTTCCTTTCCAACAAATATTCTTTTTCTTCTTTCCCTTCTTTCTAACTTTGCCTTTTTAATTTATCTTCTGGGTATCCTCCCATACTTAGAAGATGCTGTGGAACTTTTCCCCTTAGGTTTTGACTTTTTTAATGACAGAAAATGTAAAGATATTTAAAGAAAAATATGTATCCCTTCTCTCTATATTCTGATATATTCCCAGGAAGCATTTCGACCCTTGAGGATCATTGCTCTGAAATATACAAATCCTAACCTATCTGGAAATCTCTTGCTTTTATTCCCCACACTTCATTTTTCAGAATCAAATGTGCCTAACACTTGTGCAGTGATTCCTATTGGCCAGAACATTACCTCCATTAACTCTGCATCACTAGAAAGGAAACTGGCAAACAAAGCTTCAGTTAAGTTCACACAGTCAAGCAGCTGTGAAAGGTTGGAAATGGGATTTAGAGCCAGACCTAATTCTAAGCCCAGGAGACTTTCTGATAGTCCTACCTTCTCTATATTTCTGAGGAGTACTACTCCTGTTATGAACTCATTTCAGAACTCACGATACCATCAAGAAAGCAGCAGAGGTAGAAGTGAGAAGGTGAATGAGCATAATCAGATGACTGATGAGATATCCGAGCCATTAACAACAACAACAAAAATTCCTAAGATTTGCGCTGATTACTTCAGAATGTATAAATGTTAGATTTGCCCCCTTTGCTACTGTGTGGCAGGACTGAGGAGCACAGGGATGAGACAGCAAATGTTAGGAAGGTGATGGCAAGTTTGAAATGGAGACTGACACAGAATGATTCTGAATCCTGAGCAGCTGTGCTCACTAATCAGGGTGTTATTGTGCCCAAATTTCTCCAGGGTCATCTCATTTGCAAATTCTCCACATGCGCTTGACCCCCTATTAGCCCAGTTGTCCTGAAGGCAATGTGCTGACCTGAATGTGTTCTATTATGTTTGATTTCCTTTTCTTCCTTGGCTATGAAATTCCACTGAACCCACCATTTATGGCCTGAAGAAATTATGGAGTAGATATATAACGCATTTTCGAAGCCCCTAGTTTATTAATACTATTTATGCTAAGTCAGAAAAATCACTGTTGACAATCTTCGTCATCCTTCCCATCCTGCAGAGGACTCATTTCTCTAATTCAGGCAAGTCCTACATCCTTAAGAGTAGAGCTTCTGGGCTTTAGTCTTGGCTGTCGTGTCTGGATGTGTTTGTAGCCTTGCCTGGATAGGTTTTTCTGATACCTGCTAGACAATCAGCCAACGGAAGACAGATGAGTGGATTCACTAATGAGTTAAAGCCTTAAGAAAGACCGGAGATACCTCTCTGCCAAGAATAATATCCACAGAAGAAGCAGTGATGTTTGTGTATGGGAGAAGATGACATGCCAACAGAAGGAAAAAGAAAACTGGAATTGGTTGGTTAGTTTATCCACTTCCCTTGAGAGAAAGTATAACTGATATGTATATGCATACAGATTCAATATATAACCAGACTCAGTGTATAACTGATATGTCAGAGATTACAGAACAGGTCTCAAAACACTGAGGATTACTGAACCCAGATAATCTTCTTCAAGTTGTAGGAATTCAAGTTGAAGTGGTGAGGTTTGAGCCTCATGCCTCTATTTGCGGTCCTAACGAGCATCCTAGTGTGTGCGTGCTCAGCTGCTGCAGTCATGTCCAAACGACTCTGAGCGACCCCATGGACCGTAGCCCGCCAGGCTCCTCTGTCCATTGGATTCTCCAGGCAAGAATACCGGAGTGGCATGCCATTTCCTTCTCCAAAAGCATTCTAGCAATAGAAGCAACTAGCTTCTATTCACTACTAAACAAAATTCTTTTAATATAATTTTGTTATACAGAAAGTTGCCCATATAACAAATTAGATGAAATATTTTTCCAGATGGTTGCTTCAGTTGGTCACACCACAGAGGTAACCATGCAAGATTTAACTAAGGATCCCAGATCAGGATATTTTCAGTGCTTTGTGACCTAGAAAAACATGGCCAGAAGACACAGCTCTTAAAGAACTAACATTTGTTTGGAGACATGCAATGCAAATGATTTCCTCACAAGTTCTTGCTCATGTAAGGTGTATACATTATTGGAAAAGAGATTTGTTAAATCTTTCTAAGAAGAAAATAATGTTATTACTGAATAAGCTTAAACCAGAATGTTATCACAGGAAATCCACTAAAAGCTTGCAAAAATAGGAAGAAATCTCACCCTTTTATATAGCTACGCAGATACAATCCATAACACACGTGCTCTCAAGATAAACACATGTGCGTGTGCGCATGCTCGGTTGCTCAGTCATGTCCAAATCTTTGTGACCCCATAGACTGTAGCCCGCCAGGCTCCTTAACTAGACCTCATGTAGGAGAGCTTGACAGCACCATTTGGCACATGTAATTTATCGTGAATTCACTCGGTAATTGAGGTGACCATCCGTGTTACCTAACTGGCTTTATCCAAAGGAAATATACACTTCTCATATGATTATGACAAGTGTAGTTTTGCAGCTTGCATCAAGGCACCTGCACAAGTTAGATATGTACCCTCCTGCAGAAACTCCAATGGCACCCCACTCCAGTGTTCTTGCCTGGAAAATCCCATGGACGGAGAAGCCTGGTAGGCTGGAGTCCATGGGGTCACTAAGAGTCGGACACAACTGAGCGACTTCACTTTCACTTTTCACTTTCATGCACTGGAGGAGGAAATGGCAACCCACTCCGGTGTTCTGGCCTGGAGAATCCCAGGGACGGCGGGGCCTGGTGGGCTGCCGTCTATGGGGTCGCACAGAGTCGGACACGAACGACTGAAGCGACTTAGCAGCAGTAGCAGCAGTAGCAGCAGCAGCAGAAACTCCATTATTCTTGCCAGGAAAATCCCACAGACAGAGAAACCTGGAGGGCTACAGTCCATGGGGTCACAAAGAGTCAGACACGACTGAGCAACTGAGCTTGCACACGCACACACCTGCAGAAACTGGGAGGTTCGGGGCCCTATCCTCTTGATGTTTACATTTCAAAGAGATGGATCCCAGGTCCTTGAGAAAGACATTCCTGGGCTGTGAACCTAACAAGAGACTTCTTTAATTTTTTAAAAGATTTACATATGTTTCAAACAGACAGGACAAGAATTTTCAATTAGAGATTTCCTAAAGAAAAGGGAAGGAGCGGAAGACGGACTGAATCTCTTCCCAGTTTTCAAAAAGGGAGAATTGTTTTCCTTTTTATTCCCCCAACTTTGTTGAATTATAATTGACAGCCCAAGATGAGCATATATTAAGTTACAAAACTTGATTTGATATATGTATACATTGCAAAATATTGCAATGTATACATTGCAAAATGTATATGTCTACACTGCAAAATATCAAAACTTGATTTGATGTATGTATACACTGTAAGCTATACACTGCAGAAAAACTCATGTGTACATTGCAAAATATAGAACTTGATTTGATATATGCATACATTGCAAAATATATTACATGTATATATTGCAAAACTTGATTTGATATATGTATACCTTGCAAAATGTTCACAATTTAACAGGGAGAATCCTTAACTTGCCCTTACAATGTACACACCAGCACTGCTGTCTGAGCAGCCTAAGACAAGCTCTCACAGAGGGAGGCAACGTCAGGTCTTCCATCAGGCTGATGTTCTTAGTCTCACCCTGTGGTTCTAGTACTCTTAATTCTTCACTCTCCCACACTGAAATACTGTATTTCAGCAAAAATTTCCATGTTTTATCTCAAAAAATTTGTGCAGATGCAGCTCCTATACCCTCAGAATGCTTCAGCCAGTCTGTCCTGATTTGCAATCTCTAATCAACTGGCAAGATAACAAGAGCTGCCACTGCAGCTCCAATAAGTTCCGTCTGCTTCAGAAAAGTTGGTGTTTTGTGGGTGCAATGACAAATTTTACATTTATTTACTGTCTATAATCAGGCATGCATAGTCCTAATACTACCAATTTAATATTGAGCTTATTTTTCATTAATTAAACATAAAAGTTCTTATATTAATTATAGTGAGAATTAAAAGATCACTGATAAGAGCTCTTACCTGCAGGTGTGAGTGGGGGGTGCTGGAATTTGAAACTAATAATATTCAGAGATGAAAACATAAAGGGCACAATATGTATAAGAAGGTAGGATGATTTCATGGGTAAAGCACAGATTTGAAGAAAAGAAATCTTTTAGTCCCAGCTAAACCACAGACTAGCTATGGAATCTTACCCAAGTCATTTACTAGCTCCCTGCAAATACATAAACACACACACATTCCTTGGGGATTGGTTTCTTTATATGCCAAATGAGAATAAAAATAACTTCCCCGTTTGATAAGGTTACTAAGGGGATAAAATAGACTCATAGATATGAAAGAGTTTTGAGAAAAAGTACTCTACTAAACAATGTAATTATTCACTGCTAAAAAAAATTAACCATTTTGGACAAATGCTAAATCTTAAAGGGTTCTGAAGCTGAAATTTGGCTGGGATTTGGTAAAGGGGGTGATCAGGGTAGGCACACTGCCTGATGATATATCGTATTTACCAGGAAGCTGAAATACTCAGGAGCAGCATTATGGTATAGGTGTATTTAGTTGAACATTGAAGAATGCTTTGCCTCCAAACTGACAGAAAGGAAGAATAAAAAGAAGTTCCCCAAACGGGGAAACAGCATAAACCTAAGTGAGCATCTCAGCATGACCTGGAGAGTAAGGAACTTAAGAATCACCCATTACTGCATATCACCCAGTTCTCAGAAATGCATATGGCCTGCCGGGCATAAATAGATGATATATGAACCACATAGATGGCTGCCTACATTACATCTCCAGGCCTTAGCATCAAGAGATCTAATTGGCTAAATTCCAGAAAAATCAGAAAGGTCTTGGGGCAACAAAAGAAGGAATTCAGAGAGTATCAACCAGAAGTCAAGAATCTATGTACTACTCTGTGATATTCCTAAATCCATGTTACTTTGCCATGTGTATTTTTCTTGCCTCCTTCCAAGGATCAGAGGTAAAGCATTTAAGGGGAAGAGCTTGTGTGATTAACTTTGGGGGCCAACTGAGGTAAGTCTATCAGAAGCAGGCTTGCAGAAGAGAAGGCTAAATGAGACAGTGAGCAGCAGGGAAGTCAGAATGATTGTCTAGGGCCTAGGACAAGGGTAATAAAGAGAAAAGCACAGAAGTCCTCTCAGAACAGAGACATGGCCATAGGAGCTTAACAGTGAGAGCCTTGGTTTTCTCTCCCAGTGCGGGAAGGTTGAAGATGATCAACAATGAATGATGGAGGCTATACACAAATACTATCCTTCCTTAATGATTCATGCACTATTTGGTACCTGCACAGAAGCTAATGCCCACACTTATTCATCCATTATAAGGCAGAAGCCCTCCACATTCATTATTTCTGATCTCTACAACACTGAACGTGGCCTTGGAATACAGAATGAAGCAGGGCAAAGGCTAATAGAGTTTTGCCAAGAGAATGCACTGGTCATAGCAAACACCCTCTTCCAACAACACAAGAGAAGACTCTACACATGGACATCACCAGATGGTCAACTCCGAAATCAGATTGATTATATTCTTTGAAGCCAAAGATGGAGAAGCTTTATACAGTCAGCAAAAACAAGACTGGGAGCTGACTGTGGCTCAGATCATGAACTCCTTATTACCAAATTCAGATTTCAATTGAAGAAAGTAGGGAAAACCACTAGACCACTCAGGTATGACCTAAATCAAGCCCCTTATGATTATACAGTGGAAGTGAGAAATAGATTTAAGGGACTAGATCTGATAGATAGAGTGCCTGATGAACTATGGATGGAGGTTCATGACATCATACAGGAGACAGGGATCAAGACCATCCCCATGGAAAAGAAATGCAAAAAAGCAAAATGGCTGTCTGGGGAGGCCTTCCAGATAGCTGTGAAAAGAAGAGAGGCGAAAAGCGAAGGAGAAAAGGAAAGACATAAGCATCTGAATGCAGAGTTCCAAAGAATAGCAAGGAGATAAGAAAGCCTTCCTCAGCAATGAATGCAAAGAAATAGAGGAAAACAAGAGAATGGGAAAGACTAGAGATCTCATCAAGAAAATTAGAGATACCAAGGGAACATTTCATGCAAAGATGGGCTCGATAAAAGACAGAAATGGTATGGACCTAACAGAAGCAGAAGATATTAAGGAGAGGTGGCAAGAATACACAGAAGAACTATACAAAAAAGATCTTCACGACCCAGATAATCACAATGGTGTGATTACTCACCTAGAGCCAGACATCCTGGAATGTGAAGTCAAGTGGGCCTTAGAAAGCTTCACTATGAACAAAGCTAGTAGAGGTGATGGAATTCCAGTTGAGCTATTCAAATCCTGAAAGATGATGCTGTGAAAGTGCTACACTCAATATGCCAGTAAATTTGGAAAACTCAGCAGTGGCCACAGGACTGGAAAAGGTCAGTTTTCATTCCAATCCCAAAGAAAGGCAATGCCAAAGAATGCTCAAACTACCGCACAATTGTACTCAGCTCACACGTTAGTAAAGTAATGCTCAAAATTCTCCAAGCCAGGCTTCAGCAGTACCTGAACCGTGAACTTCCTGATGTTCAAGCTGGTTTTAGAAAAGGCAGAGGAACCAGAGATCAAATTGCCAACATCTGCTGGATCATCGAAAAAGCAAGAGAGTTCCAGAAAAACATCTATTTCTGCTTTATTGACTATGCCAAAGCCTTTGACTGTGTGGATCACAATCAACTTGTGGAAAATTCTGAAAGAGATGGGAATACCAGACCACCTGACCTGCCTCTTGAGAAACCTATATGCAGGTCAGGAAGCAACAGTTAGAACTGGACATGGAACAACAGACTGGTTCCAAATAGGAAAAGGAGTACATCAAGGCTGTATATTGTCACCCTGGTTATTTAACATATATGCAGAGTACATCATGAGAAACTCTGGGCTGGAAGAAGCACAAGCTGGAATCAAGATAGCCGGGAGAAACCAATAACCTCAGATATGCAGATGACACCACCCTTAAGCAGGAAGTGAAGAGGAACTGAAAAGCCTCTTGATGAAAGTGAAAGTGGAGAATGAAAAAGTTGGCTTAAAGCTCAACTTTCAGAAAACTAAGATCATGGCATCTGGTCCCATCACTTCATGGGAAATAGATTGGAAAACAGTGGAAACAGCATCAGACTTTATTTTGGGGGGCTCCAAAATCACTGCAGATGGTGATTGCAGCCATGAAATTAAAAGACGCTTACTCCTTGGAAGGATAGTTATGACCAACCTAGATAGCATATTAAAAAGCAGAGACATTACTTTGCCAACAAATGTCCATCTAGTCAAGGCTATGGTTTTTCCAGTGGTCATGTATGGATGTGAGAGTTGGACTATAAAGAAAGCTGAGCACCGAAGAATTGATGCTTTTGAACTGTGGTGTTGGAGAAGACTCTTGAGAGTCCCTTGGACTGCAAGGAGATCCAACCAGTCCATTCTAAAGGAGATCAGTCCTGGGTATCCTTTGGAAGGACTGATGCTAAAGCTGGAACTCCATATTTTGGCCACCTCATGCGAAGAGTTGACTCATTGGAAAAGACTCTGATGCTGGGAGGGATTGGGGGCAGGAGGAGAAGGGGACGACAGAGGATGAGATGGCTGGATGGCATCACCGACTCGATGTACATGAGTTTGGGTGAACTCCGGGAGTTTGTGATGGACAGGGAGGCCTGGTGTGCTGCGATTCATGGGGTCGCAAAGAATCGGACACAACTGAGTGACTGAACTGAACTGAACTGACAACACTGAAAAGCAGCTATTATCTTTAATTTACAAACAGGAAATGACTGAAGACCAAAGATTCATAGCAACCTGCACGGTATAAATGCACACTGTGTGTCAAGCACTTTTCTAAATGCTTTAGCCTCGCAACTCATTTCTTCTCACAATAACCCTATGAAGGAGGTTCTATTATTATTTTCATCCTATGGATAAGGAAACTGAGCCACAACGTGCTGAAGTTAGAACTTACATTCCAGAGGAGGTCAGCCTGCCTCCTTTTCCTGATATAAAACACTACCTCTGAAAGAAAACCAATTAATGCTAATTTTCAAGAGTAGAAGCAGGTGTTAGTTCTAGTAACTGGACCATAATTGCTAAGGTCCATCCATAAGAAAATCTGTAGGCGCCCTCTGCATCTTCTATCTCTACCCTCCTCCCTGACGATGCCTCCCCCTTTGAAACCCCTCCAACATGCCCACTCACAGGAATTTATGAGCTGGGTCTGAGCCCTGATCCCTTTGACAATGTCATTATCACCACAGTCATGGAAGCTAAGTTTTCATTAACTTTTTTTTTTTTTTGGCTGCACTGCACTGCATGGGGGAAATCCACATTAGTTCCCCGACCAGGGATTGAACCCTCACCACCTACAGGAGAAGTGCAGGGTCCTAACCACTGGACAGCCAGGGAAGTCCCCCTTCATTGACTTTAAGTAAAAGTTTTATTCTTACCCTGATTGTGCAATGTCCAGTTTTTGACAAACACAGTAAAAAGGGATCAGAAATGATCCATAATCAATCTGTTCACAGGACAAGGATTATAATAGAAATAGACAGTGGTAACAAGTTATTGTTCTTTTACCAGAGACGATGGCTAGAACACAAGTGGGTCAACTCTTAAAGAGACACAATCCCTTTCTCTCCCACAATAAATCTTGGGGAAATAGGAGAAATCACCAACAGAGTCCTGTGTGAAAGATGTCATATATAAGGGCAAAATTTTGGCATGTTTGCACTGGACAGAATGAAAGAAGTTGTATTCTTTCTTGATCTGCTCACTTAAGAGAACTGTTCTGAATGTTACTTTACTTTCACAGGTTATCAGCAACCTAGTCTCCTCTAAAAAGAAGAACACAGCACTACCGTCTTTCTAATGAAGACCATACCCTTGCTTACTTTCTCATCCTAGGTCTGTTAGAACAATGGATTTGTTCCAGATGGGATCATATTTTAATAATGGGTGAATTAATTGAATACAGAATGGGCAGGCATTATCCTAGAAGGGAAGGGGAAAGCAAATTTTAAGTTTTCAAATGTTGACACAAAGGACAGTCTTGCTTCCCATTTAATTAAGCTTCTAAACAGATACTTAAAATATTCTGACAGGCAACTACAGCATCTTTGCATTCTGCTATTATCTGGTTTATTTTCACAGTTGCCCTCCCTACCTAAGCTTCAATTCACGAAGATTCCGAGTGGTCTGTTTTCTTGCCTTTTAACATTTTCTTTTCTAACTATATTGTCTTCTTCAGCAGCCTGTTATTTGCTGAGAAGTTGAAGCTATTTTGTCTTAAATTAACTCCAACCATCTAAGAAAAGAGAGCACATTCTAAAATGCAAAGCCACGGTGAAGAGTAATGCGGTAGTGCCGCAGGACAGATGAAGAAACAGCCAGCAATAACAAATGGGAAAACCAATTCGGAGGGAGTAAGAGAAAGCAACACCTGAACCTTTTACCTAAACATCAGACTCAAGGCATCAGCTCTCCAGGATCCTTTTAACCCTCTTATTAATTTCCTTGTTTCCTTCTGAAACATTCTGACTTCCTTCTAAAGTTTATAGCAACCTTAAAATATCTTCATTTTGCACATGAAGAATCTGAGGTTCAGAAAAGTACCTCTCCCAAGGCTGGCCAGTGAGGGGAATGATGCAGAGGTGGAAGCCAGGTATAGATGATCCTAAAGTAGTCCTATTTCACTCTGCCTCACTGCCTCTCAAATTAAGATGAAAAAATCTAATATTCTTTAAGCAATGGAAGACACTCAGTTCAATGATCAAGACTGTGTGTGGCAAAAGGTAATTCTATTTCTGTCCAACTATTAAACTGGCAAAATTGAGAGCCATAACTGAAATGATGTGTGGATTACTTCATTTCTTTTTTCATTGCATTTTGTAGATAGATACAGATAGATACATATGCATATGGCTATAGATGACATATAGACAGGACATATAGATAGATACAGAATATAGAACCTCCCAATATACTAGGCTTAGCTGGTGGCTCAGATAGTAAAGAATCTGCCTGCAATGCAGGAGACTTGGGTTTGACCCCTGGGAGGGAATGGCTACTCACTCTAGCATTCCTGCCTGGGAAATCACAAGGACAAAGGAGTCTGGTAGGCTACAGTCAAAGAACCAGACACAACTGAACAACTAACACTTTAACTTTCAATACATTAAAGGATATCAAATTTCAGCTCTCTTAGCATTCTTTTTATCTGAAGTACATTCATCTTTGATATAATGCACACAAGCAGAAATGACATGTTATTTATCAACAGCTTGGAAAAGAATAGTGGGGGAAACACATGTCCCCTTTTACAAAGGAGGAATATGGCTACCAATCTCCTGTCCCTGTGAATCTGGGCAATTAATGTATTTTGGATCTTTGCCTGTCTGATTCCAAGGAAAGTTGTAACTGCTTTACTATACAGATAGAAGCCTTGTAACCATAGAATTACTTTGCAAAGTCAATCCCTGGGACCTCAGTGCTAATATCAGTCACCCACAACTTCTGCCTCCAAAATCTCTCCTTTTGACTTCACATCAGAGTGCCCTGAAATTGTTTTCATGTTAAGCTGTCATGGTGACTTTTTCCTTTGTATAAATGAAGGTCAAAGACCTTTGAAATAGACAAGACTATAATAGTGTGTGGCCTCAAACTGTATATATTATGTGATGAGCCTTCTAGCTACTTTGATTGTTATCTGGGATCTAAACTAGAGAATGGAGAGTGTTCCGACTGTGAATGAAACAACACTTATTTAGACCTTCATCTTTATTTTTAAATATATATATATATATATATATACATACACATTTATATGTATATATATTTATATATTCATATATATATATATATATAGTCTGTTTATGTAGTGCACACATTTGTGTATGCACAATAGTCAAACCACAATTTCCAGGCTGCTTATCACAGGAATGACATCTCAGAGTGGGACACCAGAACTAACCAGAGTATTGTTGTATGTTTTTAATAATAAGAAGACAAAACTTTGCAATCACTCTCAGCCCTCGGGATATTTTTTTTTTGCTGGCCAAAAGACAAGATGTTCTATAATGATCATCTTTCTATTTCCCTCTTCACTTCTTCTCTCTAATCGCCTCTTGCTCTTCCAGTCCCAGACCTTCCAAAGCAGCTACAGCAAGAATATTCACTTAGCTGGAGTGAGGATACATCCTTGGAGGATATGACTACATCACACAGGATGGAAACCAAAAGCAACTACAGTCTGTTAACAAAGATGTCATATTTTTTAAATCCAAACTTTGAGTAATTACAGAGCGAGACTGACAACCCTCTGCAACTGAATTAACTATCAAAAACAAAAAAATGATCAGCTCCAATGAGGAATTCACTAACATAGGTAAGATGCAAAACAAGAACAAAGAAGAGAATTCCTAAGATCAGGATTATGGAAGAAAAGCATTTAGACTGGAAGCAGGACAAGGAATTTCTCCTTATCTAAACATGCTTGAGGATTTCATCAGAGACCAACAGAAAAACATATTTTTAGCTACTGAGTACTTATAGAGGTGTTCCTATTTATGCTTTGATGCATGTGAAAGTGTCAGTTGCTCAGTCATGTTCAACTCTTTGCAACCCTATAGACTGTAGCTCCCCCAGGCTCCTCTGTCCATAGGATTCTCCAGGCAATAGTACTGGAGTGGGTGGCCATTCCCTTCTCCAGGGGATTGTCTCAGCCCAGGAAATGAACCCAGGTCTCCTGAAATGCAGGCAGATTCTTTACCATCTGAGCCACCAAAAAGTCCATTTATACTTAAGGTAAGTTTAAAGAGTTAATTCTATAATGCAGTATCTTTAGAAATTGTTTTGCAGGTATAAGAATCCTCCTTAGGGTTCAACCAAGCATAACCTTAATTTTTCCCCCATAAGGCTGCCTCTAGTTCTCACTTCCTCCTACTAAATTTAAAATTCAAATTTCTTACACCCACCAAAACTCTCACAATTATTAATTCCACCCCTCCTCACCAACTCCTTTCCTGGTGATTTAGAGCATAGGAATAGGACAAAACTAAGCAAAAACAAGAAAATGTGGTTAGCCTTTCCTTAATCATAGCAGTTTCAATGAATATTATTATAAAAGGTTATAATAAGGGTGACCAGAAAGACCTGATTTATATTTTGCAACATAAATATGACTTTACAAAATTTTATTTTCCAAAGTGGGTAAAGGTCACCAGTACCTACAAGAGCCAATGCCTTAATAAGAATCTGCTCTCTTTTAGGTATGTCACTGTATTCCCAGGAGCTAGACCAACATCTGGCCTTCAGAAGATGTTCGATTAATATTTGCTGCATAAATTAAAAAACAGCTAACTTTACCTTTCTGACCTTAATTTTCTTAACTGTAGAACACTGAGCAGCTAAGGGTTTTGTAATATTTTGTTTAGCAGCTAATCTTATTATGATTCTTTAAAAACCCTTATGCTATGCCAGGGCTTCCCTGGTGGCTCAGACGGTAAAGAATCCGCCTGCAATGTGGAGACCTGGGTTGAGAAGATCCCCTGGAGAAAGGAACAGCCCTGATGACGGGAAAGATCAAAGGCAGGAGCAGAAGAGAATGACAGAGGATGAGATGCTTGGATGGCATCACTAACTCAATGGACATGAGTTTGAGTAAACTCCAGGAGTTGGTGACGGATAGCGAAGCCTGACCTGCCTCTTGAGAAATTTGTATGCAGGTCAGGAAGCAACAGTGAGAACTGGACATGGAATAACAGACTGGTTCCAAATAGGAAAAGGAGTACATCAAGGATGTATATTGTCACCCTGCTTATTTAACTTCTATGCAGAGGACATCATGAGAAATGCTGGGCTGGAAGAAGCACGAGCTGGAATCAAGATTGCTGGGAGAAATATCAATCACCTCAGATATGCAGATGACACCACCCTTATGGCAGAAAGTGAAGAGGAACTCAAAAGCCTCTTGATGAAAGTGAAAGAGGAGAGTGAAAAAGTTAAACTTAAAACTCAACATTCAGGAAATGAAGATCATGGCATCTGGTCCCATCACTTCATGGGAAATAGATGGGGAAACAGTGGAAACAGTGTCAGACTTTATTTTTTGGGGCTCCAAAATCACTGCAGATGGTGACTGCAGCCATGAAATTAAAAGATGTTTACTCCTTGGAAGAAAAGTTATGACCAACCTAGATAGCATATTAAAAAGCAGAGACATTACTTTGCCAACAGAGGTCCGTCTAGTCCAGGCTATGGTTTTTCCAGTGGTCATGTATGGATGTGAGAGTTGGACTGTGAAGAAAGCTGAATGCCAAAGAATTGATGCTTTTGAACTGTGGTGTTGGAGAAGACTCTTGAGAGTCCCTTGGACTGCAAGGAGATCCAACCAGTCCATTCTGAAGGAGATCAGTCCTGGGTGTTCTTTGGAAGGAATGATGTTAAAGCTGAAACTCCGGTACTTTGGCCACCTAAGCAAAGACTTGACTCATTGAAAAAAACTCTGATGCTGGGAGGGATTGGGGGCAGGAGGAGAAGGGGATGACAGAGGATGAGATGGCTGGATGGCATCACTGACTCAATGGACGTGAGTCTGAGTGAACTCCGGGAGTTTGTGATGGACAGGGAAGCCTGGCGTGCTGCAGTCCATGGGGGTCGCAAAGAGTTGGACATGACTGAGTGACTGAACTGAATGCTATGCTAAATTCTAATATATGAAATAGAAAAAGTGGAGGATGAAAATAGAAGCCTAAGAACCCACCCTCTCACGCACCCCTTGCACTCACAGCCCTTCTACAGATTACAAGGATTCCAGTGGCAGTGATCCTGAAGGCTTCCTCTTCCCAGGTCCCACATTCCACGATTCTGTGACATCCCACACAAGACAGAATTTTATCCCCTGAAGCCTCAGAGAAATATCATTGTTTTACGCAGGGAAGACAGACTTTGATCTGAAGCATGAGAATAAAAAAATACCCTTCAACTTGAGATTCCACTCATTCCCTCCCATCTGACATCATGGACCTATAAAATGAAAGCAGTTTCTATCCAACCTCAACCTTTTGATAAACCTCAGCAAAGCGGAAAAGTAATCAATCAGGTTCCTGGTTGTATAACTGCTCAAAGGTGATTCTGAGCCTGAGATATTGATAATGGTTGCAATCAAAGCTTCATTTCAAAGTCTCAGCATATCCTCAAGGCTAATGTCAAAAAATAAAATTACCTTATTAAGGAAAGGTCAAAGCAAAGAACTTGGGCCTAAGTTGTGCATATAGTATGATGGAGGGAGGCGGTGAAGAGGGGGGAGAAACATAAAAGAAATCTACAGTACAGGAAAAGAGCAAGCCCTTCTTCAGCGTGCAGACTGAGATCTGTTTTCTAGAAACTATCTGTGACATGAGACTGAGGCTCAATGATAAACTTATGTTTTGTATCTGAATAGTAGTATTAATGTGCTGTGCTAAGTTGCTTTGGTCTTGTCCAACTCTATGCGACCCCTATGGACTGTAGCCTGTCAGGCTCCTCTGCCCATGGGATTCTCCAGACAAAAATACTGGAGTGGGTTGCAGAGCCCTCCTTCAGGGGGTCTTCTGACCCAGGGATCAAACCCTCGTCTCTTACATCTCTGCATTGGCAGGTGGTTTCTTTACCACTAGCATCACTGGGAATTTATTGACCCCTTTTAAGTGCCAGGCACAGTCTTAAGTACCTAAACTCTACTGTCATATTTAATTCACATGATTTAATTCACATTATGAGCTCAGTACACATTTTTACCTCCAATGTATAACAAAGAAAATGAAGTTCAGTCTAACTGAGAAACAAGCTCAAGGTTACACAACTAATAAATAGCAAAGTGAAAGTGTGTTAGTCACTCGGTCATGTACAAATGTTTGAGGCCCCATGGACTGTAGCCCACCAGGCTCCTCTGTCCATGGAATTCTCCAGGCAAGGATAACTGGAGTCAGTAGCCATTTCCTTCTCCAAAAGATATTCCTTACCCAGGAATGGAAGCCGGGTCTCCTACATTACAGGCAGATTCTCTACCATCTGAGCCATCAGGAAAGGAAGGAGAGTCACTCAGTCATGTCCAACTCTTTGTGACCCCATGGACTGTAGCCTACCAGGCTCTTCCCTCCATGGGATTCTCCAGGCAAAAGTACTGGAGTGGGTTGCCATTTCCTTCTCCAGGGGATCTTCCCGACCCAGGGATCGAACCCAGGTCTCCCGCATTCCCTGCAGACACTTTAACCTCTGAGCCATCAGGGAAGCCCAATAAATAACAAAACCAGGATTCAAACCCAAGCCCACCCAATGTGTAAACTCAGATATCCTCTCCATGCTGGGCCTCTTGGGAATCTAATAACAAAGATGCCCTGCAGAATGCCAGACTTTGTTCATGACACCAAACCTCTTGAAATCAGAGAAACTTTCTGACAGCCCTATCTCCATCAGTCTTGCCTTAGCCTGCCTCTGATCTTTTGCTGGAAGCCAGGTACAACATCTCAAAAAGGCTAGAAAGTCAATTCATGTTCTGCCATCTCTCGCTAGTTTCCAGCTTGCTTAGTTTTGTCAAGCAGACAACAATAAAATAAGCAGTCACCGAGAACTCTTCTATTAACAAGAATTAAAAATGCTACAAATGCTATGCCAATGAGATGCTCATCTGGAAGTTAAAGACATCAGTGCAGCATAGAAGCAGCACAGTGTAGGGAAGGAAAAAATGCAACTTGAGTCCAACTCCTAGTTCTGCCATGGAAAGAAGGATAGCTTGGGAAAATCACCTGAATGCTTGAAAAGTCAAGCCTTCCTGTCTCCCTAGAGGAACAATACTACCAGCCTGCATACACTGGGATGGGAAAATGAAATAAAATGAGCCTGTTTCTATGGTGTATGAATGTCAGTGAAGGAGATGACTGTTCTTCTACTTGGTGCCTTGACACTAAACCTTCAGTTCTGAAAACAGTTCTCAATTCAAACCTCAGTTCTGTTACTTTATAGCTCTGTGACTTTGGACAACTTTACTATCTTATTTAAGTAGTGTACATGGACTACATCATGCGAAATGCCAGGCTGGATGAAGCGCAAACTGAAATTAAGATTGCGGGAGAAATATCAATAACCTCATATACGCAGATGACACCACCCATATGGCAGAAAGCAAAGAGGAACTAAAGAGCCTCTTGATGAAAGTGAAAAAAGAGAGTGAAAAAGTTAGCTTAAAACTCAGCATTCAAAAAACCAAGACCACGGCATCCCATCCCATCACTTCATGGCAAATAGATGGGGAAATAATAGAAACAATGACAGACTTTATTTTCTTGGGCTCCAAAATCACTGCAGATAGGGACTGCAACCATGACATGAAAAGATGCTTGCTCCTTGGAAGAAATGAGATGGTTGGATGGTGTCACTGACTCGATGGACATGAGTTTGAGCAAGCTCTGGGAGCTGGTGATGGACAGGGAAGCCTGGCGTGCTGCAGTCCATGGGGTCGCAAATAGTCAAACATGACTTAGCAACTGAACTGAATCTAGATAGCATATTAAAAAGCAGAGACATTACTTTGTCAACAAAGGCCTGTATCATCAAAGCTATGGTTTTTCCAGTAGTCATATATGGATGTGAGAGTTGGGCCATAAAGAAAGCTGAGCACTGAAGAATTGATGCTTTTGAAATGTGATGTTAGAGAAGACTCTTGAGAGTCCTGTGGACAGCAAGGAGATCCAAGCAGTCCATCCTAAAGAAAATCAGTCCTGAATATTCATTGGAAGGACTGATGCTGAAGCTGAAGCTCCAATACTTTGGCCACCTGATGTGAACAACTGACTCATTAGAAAAGACCCTGATGCTGGGAAAGATTGAAGGCAGGAGAAGGGGACAACAGAGGATGAAATGGTTGGATGGCATCACCAACTCGATGGACATGAGTTTGAGCAAACTCTGGGAGTTGGTGATGGGCAGGGAAGCCTGGTGTGTTGCAATCCATGGGGTGGCAAAGAGCCGGACACAACTGAGTGACTGAACTGAACTGAACTATCTTGTACCTTGGTTTTCTGAACTATAAAATGATATAATAGTAGCCATACCACAAAGGGTTGTTGCAAAGGCTGATATAGTAATTAGTCATTCTAATAGTCATATAGTCATTCTACTAGCACTAATAATAATGATAATAGCTTATTAAGTACATGCTATGAATTAGGTATTATATTTACTTTTAAAACATAATATCAATACATAATATATATTTTATTATTTTTAACAGTACCATTATTTATTGTCATGAATTTCTTTCTTAGGAATCAATCATTTCCAAACTGATTCACGAAAGCTTAATTAAAGAGAAAAAATTTCTGATATTATCTGAGCCCCTGAAATAAACCAACATAGACACCAGAACCACCTAAACCTTTTAATATTGTGAACTAATAAATACTTAGAGCAGTGTAAATTGTGTATTTTCTCTCTTAAACCCAGAAAGAGTCCAAACTGATAGGGCTGAATTCTGTCAAATAAGCAGTTACCCTCCAATTGTGTAAAATTTATTTCTACTTAAAAAAAAAAAAAACAAAAAAAAAAAACCATAATCCTAACTACCATGGTTTCCCTTTTAGCCAGTGTTGAAATACAGACCCTGTCACTGACATTCACCATCTGGAGAAAAGTCTGGAGCAGATGAGAGTGCTAAATGAAGACAGATTCCATGTCAGCATCTGGTCTGAGTCCCACATAAGATGTTAAGAAAATTATAATGTTATGATGTCCAAAAGTGAAAGGAACTTGTAAGGAGTAGTTTCCAAGGGTGTGATGTCTTAGGAGAGAACTATGCAAGCAGAGGCTGCTGTGAAGAGACTCATGGGTTGAATCCAACTCTAAGGAAAGAATACATACTTGGTCTTCCAATTTAAACAACAGACTGAACTCAAGCAACAGTCTCTACCCACTCCTAAAACCCTATTTAAACAACATTAATTGGATATTTAAAAGCATAGCCCACAAGGACAAATAATGTGGAAGAAAAGGCAAGGTCAATAAAATCTTGTAAAATTTAGATTCTGTTGAGTGGATACATGAAAGATAATTGATTTAGCAGAATGGTGGGGGAGGGGGTGGTTAGAGGAGGAAATGGGGTAGAATTCAGCCAGCAGTAGGAGATGGCAAGAAGCACACCATTTTATACCTCATGATCCTCCAAAAGGCTCAACAATTAGAAAGCACAAGATAATTTTGAAAGTAAGGGTGGAGTTAGAATTTTTTTAAAAAAGAAAAGAAAGAAAATTTAGTTGAAAAGCATTTTAAAAAGTAGTTAGGTCTCAAGATTTTCTCTAAACATAAAGTTATAAAGATAAGGTTTATTCTCTGAAAATACTAAAACATGGTCTGTCTGGACTGAGAGAATTCAAGAATGGTTAATTCAGAATCACATCGGGAAGCAGGGCCATGGGGAGTCAAAGCATCCATACTGAATATTGAGGCCTCAGTCTTTTTTCACGCATCTGCCTCTTCCTTCCATAATGCGGGAGCCAGCAATCTCCCCACTAAGCAAGAAACTGGAGGACCTTTCTCTGAGGAAACTAACCAGGCAAAAGGAAGAGAACTAAAGATATGGACACAGGAGTTTCCTTGAGGAAATATTTCAGATAAATAGTCCTCTGTTGAAATACAGAGTTGAAAAGTCTTATTTATACATACAGAGTTTCCAAGAAGCATCTGAGCATCTCACTCTAAATATGAGCAAACAGCCAATGATCTCAAGCTATTAATAGCATGCCCCTAAAATAACTGACAGAAAACAGACAGAAAGAAAGGAAAAGGAGGAAAAACTCAGAGAAAGAATAAATAATGGGGGGAAATTAAACAAACCACCAAACAAAAATCTAGCATTTAAATCATAAGTTTGTAAGAGCAGATATTTTATTAATGAATCAAGAAAAGAACTGCATAGGACCTACCCTAGTGGTCCAGAGGCTAAGACTCCACGCTGCCAATGCAGGGGGCCCAGGTTCAATCCTTGGCCAGGGAACTAGATCCCACATGCTGCAACTACAGATTCCACATGCTGCAACTAAGACTCAGTGCAGCAAATAAATAAATAATTTTTTAAAAATCTGCTCCTTTAAAAAAAGAGAGTGGTATAAAATCTTAGAACACTTAAAGAATGAAAAAATCATCTTTGGCAATAAAAATGCTGCAGCAGAAATGAACAGAATAACAGAAGACTTTTGTATGACCACAAGAAAACAAGGGGACAGAAAATAGAAGAAAAGATTCTAAATAATAGAAGACCTGTGCACTAGGATTAATGTCAGAATAGTAGGTACTATAGGAAGAAAGAGAAGAGAAAGAAAGGGGAGAAAGTAGGAGAAGAGTGGGGAATCATTAAAGGAGTAATTAAAGAGAACTGAAGCAAATAACTGAAGTTGACAGAATAAAGGGGTCATCATACGATCAACATCAGTTCAGTTCAGTTCAGTTGCTTAGTCGTGTCCGACTCTTTTGAGACCCCATGAACCACAGCATGCCAGTCCTCCCGGCCCATCACCAACTCCCAGAGTTTACCCAAACTCATGTACATTGAGTTGATGATATCATCCAACCATCTCATCCTCTGTCATTCCCTTCTCTGCCTGCCCTGAATGTTTCCCAGCATCAGGGTCTTTTCAAATGAGTCAGTTCTTCGTATCAGGTGGCCAAAGTATTAGAGTTTCAGCTTCAGCGTCAGTCCTTCCAATGAATATTCAAGACTGATTTCCTTTAGGATGGACTGCTTGGATCTCCTTGCTGTCCAAGGGACTCTCAAGAGTCTTCTCCAACACCGCAGTTCAAAAGCATCAATTCTTCAGCGCTCAGCTTTCTTTATAGTCCAACTCTCACATCCATACATGACTACTGGAAAAACCATAGCCTTGACTAGACGGATTTTTGTTGACAAAGTAATGTCTCTGCTTTTTAATATGCTGTCTAGGTTAGTCATAACTTTCCTTCCAAGGAGTAAGCGTCTTTAATTTCATGGCTGCAATCAAATGAAAATAGACCCATTCTAAGACATATTGTTATTAAGTTTGAGAACACAGAGAGTAAAGAACATACCCAAAAAGCTTCCAGTGAGGGAAAAATACACTTTCCTGCAAAGATTTTGAAAACAGAATGGCTCTGGATTTCGCAGTGTGGTGTGCACGGTGGCTCAGACCATAAAGAAACTGCCTGCAATACAGGAGACCAGGGTTCAATCCCTGGGTTGGGAAGATCCCCTGGAGAAGGGAATGGCAACTCACTCCAGTTTTCTTGCCTGAATTCCATGGACAGAGTAGCCTGGCAGGCTACCATCCAAGGGGTTGCAGAGGTGGACACAGACTTCTCAGTGCAACACCGGAAGCCAAAGAAAGAACTGAGTAATGCTTCAGATTCTGAGGAAAAATTAATTTCCAGCCCAGAACTGTACATCTAACCAAATTATCAATTAAGTGTGAGAATATTATGAGCACATTTCTAGACATGCAAAATCTCAAAAATTTGCTTCCCAAGTTCTCTTCCTCAACAAAGTACTGGAGGCCACACGTCACCAAAATTATCAAGTAAAGCAAGAAGAAGGAATATAGGAATTAGTGAAAGAGAGGGCAGAGGAATAGTAGGGTAACAGTGAAAACAGATTCCTAATGCAGTGTGCATACTTAGCTGCTCAGTTGTGTCCCATTCTTTGTGACCCCATGGACAGTAGCCCGCCAGGCTCTTCTGCCCATGGAATTTTCCAGGCAAGAATACTGGAGCAGGTTGCCATTTCTCCTCTGGGGGATCTTCCCAACCCAGGAATCTAATCCGTGTCTCCTTTATCTCCTGCAATGGCAGGCAAATATTTTATCATAGCACCACCTGGGAAACTGCCCTAAGGCAACAACTGAGGAGCAAACTGGTCAAAAGGTTTTAGGAAAATTATGTCAAGAAGTAAGACTAAAACTAATTCTTAATGTATCTGACCATATTCAAAGGAAATTTACCCAATGGAAGAAGAGTGTAGGGTTGACTTAACTACTGAGTCACAGAAAAATAAGCCAATTATGAAACAACATAAGCCAAAAACAATCATTACTAAATCCAAAGAAAAAAATGTTGCGTAGGAAAGGAAAAGAAATCATGTACAGGACATGGCTCAGCTATGAATAATGTGTACTATTCAAAATTGTGTAAACACTGACTCATGACCCAAGTACAGTTCTCAGGGTAGATATGCGGAGGGTGAAGAAATGAGGTGTGCGTGTACATATGAGGTGGCAATGGGCAAAGACAGCTAAATCTTCATCTTCCATTGTGGAAAACTGATAGATTGTACTTAAAAGTGGACTATCCAGGAACAGCAATGAAAGCACATTTTCAAAATACATGATTCAAAAGAATCAGCCAGAAGAGTTGAAACTGGTTGCTTCTGTAGAATAGGAGACACAAGAAGGGTTGTTTTCATAACAAGAATTGTTAGGTTCATTGTAAATTTGCTTCATTAAAACATGTACAAATATAATTCTGATTTTTTTAAAAAAAGGAAGTAGAAATAAAAACCAAGGGAGACAAAATAGACCATGAAGGGCACTTGCTCATATACTAAATGAAGAAAGCATGTATCTAGAGGACTATCGGTTCAAGTGACAAAATCAAGATAACACTAGGGCAGATCTAGCATACATTTGGAGATATATAGTTAAAGATCTGCATTTATTCAATAAACATTTACTGTGCTCCTCAGGAGTCTCTCCTCCTCTTATCCCAATCCTTCTGCTCCCTCCTTTTCACCATCACAACAAAAAAAATCATTAAGCAGTTACTCTGTGCCACATGGGCTTCCCTGGAGGCTCAGTGGTAAAGAATCCACCTGCTCAGCAGGAGGCATGGATTTGATCCCTGGGACTGGAAGAGCCCCTGGAGAAGGAAACGGCAACCCACTCCAGTATTGTTGCCTGGACAATCCCATGGACAGAGGAGCCTGGCGGGCTGCAGTCCATGGGGTGACAAAGAGTCGGGCATGACTTAGCTACTGAGGACGTATACACTGTGCCATATACTATGTCAAAAACTACTCAAATCATGCCATTTAATCTTCATAATAACTGCATAATAAGGTTTTTTATTACTTCCGTTTCACAGATAAGAAAACTGGGGCACAGAGAACTTAACTTGCTCAATGTTGGACATCTCATAAGTGACAAGCCAGCTTTCACCATTAAGTGACCACACAGTTTTATTCCAGAGCCTGGGCTCTTAACCACTGGCTAAATTACTGAGCACAAAAAAGATATTCAATAAATTATTATTGAATGAAATGCAGACAAGTGCATATCGTGAAATAGAAACTAGGAATACAAAGATGAAAAAGAATTTAGTCCCTGAAATCTGGGAGTTCTATGTAGTCTCATGGCTTAAAAGCGTAACTCTGAAACCAACTGTTGAATGTAAACTTGGTCCTAATGGGTTTACTTTAATTCCAACAGCCATCTCATTCTCGGCAATGACCTGGCTGTTTGGAGTCACAATACACAAAGTTTATACTTTGTCAGAGAGGTCATCTACTCCTCCATTTTGCAAGTAGGAAAACTGAGGCCAAGAAATTTTATAACCTTCTCCAAGATCAAATAGAGGCCAAATCAAGATTAGAATCATGCCCCATGGCTCCCACTCGGGTGCTCATTTTTACTAAGTCAAAATCTATATAAGTAGCCACTCGTAGCAATTAACATGTGCCTCTTGCACCCACAGAGTAAGTGGTACCACTGCGAGCCACTGACCAAAGACACCTACTGGAAAAAAGCAGGAGGAATGGATCTGAGCAGGTGGCATTTCAAGGGCATCTCTGAATAAACAATGAAGCTTTAAAGTAATGGAGGCCATATTTATTCTGCTGCTCAAATTGATTGTTTGGATATGGTTTATGATATTAAAATATTTATAAATATATATTTAATTTCCACCCATCTCTACCAGGAACCATAATGTAAACTTTAATCAGCATTTTCCTTAACAGTTGAAAGGCAATTATAAGGCTATATTAACATTCATCTTACATGGCTTCTTTAAAAGGCTGAATTGTTTAGCATGGCTTGGCTGTTAAATCATTAAGCAAGCACACTGTGTGATATCATAAACAGGACTGATCTGAATTCAATATTTTCTTATCTAAATCATGTTCCTGGAGGTGGATTAAATAAATTACCTAATTATCATGCAAGAGGCAGATACAATTCCCTGATCAATCTGTCATCTTGATGAAACTATGATATCACTACACTTGTAGAGTCAGTCATCAAGTACTTCAAATGAAATAAACTTATCTTCAGCAAATACAACATTTTTACTTACTCAAGGCATTTTCAACCGTACAATAAGAGAAGTAACAAGATATGTAGGAAGAGTCAAAGAACTAAACTTTTAACACAATAAATGGTAGTTAAATAATAGAACCTCATAAAATTCTGGAGAGATCTTCATTAATCCTATCCTGAAATTTATAGAAAGGATTTCATGCTACCTTCTTTTTGTCAATTATTATAAATGACTGAGCTTTCTTTCAGGATCTTATTGACTGTCCAAGGACGAGGCTCTACTTAAGGGGTTAGATACCTGATTCTTCCCAGACATCCAGGCAAAAAAATATGTCTTTTTCATCTTTAGCCCATTCTGTCTATCCACTGGCCATTTTTAGTTGATTTCACCTTTCAAATACCTTCCATTTTCCACAGCCATTTCCTTAGTCCAAGCCTTCATTACTTCTAACTTAGTGTAACTCATTCATTTCAACAGGTCTTTATCCAACCTTATCTCATATTAGCTAATTCATATTTTATATTATATCCACAAAGAAATACCTACTGTTTCCCCAGAGTCTAAATTCTTTAGGCTGGCATTCAAAGCCTTCTCCCATTTGTCCTCTTTCTACCAAGCTTACTTCCTTCCCATTAACCAACTCATCCCCACCCCACCCCTACTCCCCGACCACACACACATTAGAATATAAGCTTTGTGGTCGAGATTTAGGGCTGTTTTGTTCTCTACAACAGCAGTTCCCGACCTTTTTGGCATCAGGGACCAAGTTTCATGGAATACAATTTTTCCATGGATTGGGAAGCTCGATAAGGGGCATGGTTTTGGGATGATTCAAGTGCCTTACATTTGTTGTACACTTTATTTCTATTATCATTACATCAGCTCCACCTCATATCATCAGACATTAGATCCTGGAGGCTGGGGACTCCTGCTCTACAGAATCTCCAATGTCTAAACACAATGTGTGTGTCTGACTCTTCGTGACCCTATGTACTGTATGCTGCCAGGCTCCTCTGTCCATGAGATTCTCCAGGCAAGAATCCTGGAGTGGGTCCCTATACCCTCCCCCAGTGGATCTTCCTGACCCAGGGATCAAACCTGCATCTCTTCTGTCTCCTACATTGGCATGTGGGTTCTTTACCTCTAGCACCACCTGGGAATTCCTGCCTAAACACAATGCATCCACACAATGCCCCGTACTTAGTAGATGCTCAGTAAATATTTGTTGAACATAGGAATGAGTGTGGCCTACTCTCACTTTATGCTAAATAAACCATTGTACAATTATACTCAGCTTTGAAAGTTCTGGGATCCAATTATATTGATCAAAAAAATTCCCAGCAATCTTTTAAAATTCTCTTCAAACAATGCCACTTCTAAGAAGTATTACATTACTTTGCCAACAAAGGTCCATATAGTCAAAGCTATAGTTTTTCCAGTATATGTATGGATATGAGAGTTGGGCCGTAAAGAAAGCTGAGCACCAAAGAAATTATGCTTTTGAACTGTGGTGTTGGAGAAGACTCTTGAGAGTCCCTTGAACTACAAGGAGATCCAACCAGTCAATCCTAAAGGAAACCAGTCCTGAATATTCATTGGAAGGACTGATGCTGAAGCTGAAACTCCAATACTTTGGCCACCGAATGCAAAGAACTGACTTATTAGAAAAGCCCCTGATGCTGGAAAAGATTGAAGGTGGGAGGAGAAGGGGACGACAGAGGATGAGGTGGTTGGATAACATCACCTACTCAACGGACATGAGTTTAAACAAGCTCAAGGAGTTGGTGATAGACAGGGAAGCTTGGCGTGCAGCAGTCCATGCGGTCACAAAGAGTTGGTCATGACTGTGCGACTGAACTGAAGAAGTATTGCTGACACCCTTAGTATCTCATTTGTTCCCAAAAGACCTTATTATATCTTTCATATTGCACTTTTTATTGTATTAAAACATGCAAAAAAAAATAAAGTTTCCACTTTAACCATTTTAAGTATATACTTTAAAAGCATTAAATACATTCACATTATTGTTCAACCAGCACAATTATCACCTCCAGAACTATTTAATCATCCCAAACTGACACTCTGCACTCTTAAACAATAAGTTTTCATTTCCCCCTCCTCCTCCTCCACTCCCTGGCAACCACCATTTTACTTACCTTCTGTCTCTATGAATTTGACTATTCTAGGTACTTCATATCACTGGAATCAAAATATTTGTGCTTTGTGTCTGGCTTATTTCACTTAGCATAACATCTTCAAAGTTCGTTCATGTCACTGCACGTGTCAAAATGTCATTCCTTAAGAATGAATAATATTCTATTGTATGTGTGTAAAGACACACACACACACCACCACATTGTTTATCCATTCATCCATCAATGAACATTTGCGTTGTTTCCTCCTTTTGGTTATGGTGGATAAGGCTGCTATGAATATGGGTGTGCAAATACCTGTTTAAGTCTCTGCTTTTAATTCTTTTGAGTACTGAAATATCCAGAAGTGGAATTTCTGGATTATATGGTGATTCTTTGTTTAATTTTGGGGGAAACCGTCATAATATTTTCCACAGCAGCTGAACCATTTTACACTCTCATGAGCAATGCATAATCCTCCACATCTTCACTAACATTTGTATTTTCTGGTCTTGTTTGTTTTGATAAAGCCATTCTAATAGGCATGAAATGTTATCTCATTATGGTTTTCATTGCATTTCTCTAAAGATTAATGACACTGAGCATCTTTTCATGTGCTTATTGGCCATCTGTATGTCTGCTTTGGAGAAATGTCTACCAAAGTCCTTTGTCCATTTTTCAGTTGGGTTGTTTTCTTACTGTTGAATTATAGGAGTTCTTTGTGTATTCTAGCTATTAATCCCTTATAAAACATATTATCTGCCAATATTTCTCCCATTACATGGATTGCCTTTTCACTCTGTTGATGGTGTCCTTTGATGCACAAAATTTTTAATTTTGATGAAGTTCAATTTTTTATTCTGTTACCTTTGTTTTGTGGTGTCATATCCAAGAAATTATTACAAAACTCAATGTCATGAACATTTTTCCCCATTCTTTTAAGAGTTTACTATTCTGCGGTCTTCCATTTAGACTGTTGATCCTTTTTGAGTGTAATTTTATGGATGGTATAAGGTCAGAGTTCAACTCCATCCTTCTGCATGTGGATATCCAGTGTTCCCAGCGCCATTTTTTGCAAAGACTCCTTTCCCCATGGGATGGCTTTGGCACCCTTATCTAAAATCATTTGACCATATTCATGAAAGTTTATTTCTGGGTTTTCTATTTTATTCCTTTGTTCTATATGTCTACTGTTGTGCTAGTACCACATTGTATTGATTAGTTTTAAAGTTAAGTTTTTAAATCAAGAATTATGAATCCTCCAACTTTGTTCATTTTCAATACAGTTTTGGCAATTTGGAGTTCCTTAAGATTTCATATGAGTTTTGAATGGATTTTTCTACTTCTGAAGAAAAAAAAATATAGATAGGATTTTTACACAAATTGCACAAAATTTATAGAGTGCTTTGAATGGACTTGATATCTAAACAATATTGTCTTTCAAACCATGAACACAAGATGTCTCTCAAATTATTTATTCTTTCCCTAATTTCCTTTAGCAACATTTTGTAGTTTTCATTGTACAAGCCTCCCTGGTTAAGTTTCAGTTCAGTTCAGGCACTCAGTCATGTCCGACTCTTTGCAACCCCATGAATCGCAGCACGCCAGGCCTCCCTGTCCATCACCAGCTCCCAGAGTTCACTCAGACTCATGTCCATCAAGTCAGTGATGCCATCCAGCCATCTCATCCTCTGTTGTCCCCTTTTCCTCCTGCCCCCAATCCCTCCCAGCATCAGAATCTTTTCCAATGAGCAAACTCTTCACGTGAGGTGGCCAAAGTACTGGAGTTTCAGCTTTAGCATCATTCCTTCCAAAGAAGTCCCAGGGCTGATCTCCTTCAGAATGGACTGGTTGGATCTCCTTGCAATCCAAGGGACTCTCAGGAGTCTTCTCCAATACCACAGTTCAAAAGCATCAACTCTTTGGCGCTCAGCTTTCTTCACAGTCCAACTCTCACATCCATACATGACCACTGGAAAAACCATAGCCTTGACTAGAGGGACCTTTGTTAGCAAAGTAATGTCTCTGCTTTTAAGTTTATTTACAAGTATTTTCTTTAATGCCATTGTAAATGAAATTGTTTCCTTAATTTCCTTTTGGGGATTGTTTACTGTTACTTGTAACAGTGTAATGTAACTGATTTTTAACTGAAATATAACTGATTTCTGTGAGCTTTGTATCCTGCAACTATTGAATTAATTTATTGATTCTAACAGTTCTTTGTGGACTATTTAGGATAATTCTGCACTTTTATAATTTCTTATAATATATTGTGTTTATGTGTCTGCCTACCCCTTTCAGACTGTAAATTACTTGAGGGCACAAGCCTCCTCTCTTTACAGCCCCTAGCCTACTTTTTTGTGTATGGAAGTGAGAGTGTTAGTCGTTCAGTTGTGTCCAACTCTTAGCAATCCCACGGACTATAGCCTCTGTCCATGGAATTTTCTAGGCAAGAATACTGGAGTGGGTAGCCATTTCCTTCTCAAACCCAGGTCTTCTGCATTGCAGGCAAATTCTGTACTGTCTGAGTCACCAGGGAAGCCCCATTTTGTGTATACATGATATAAGTAATTTAAACAAATAAATCAGCATCTGTTTTAAAGGAATATCTATGGTACCTGAATTATGGCAATATTCTGAGAAGGGACATTCCTGGGACTGACCAACAGGAGATGTCTTGGTCCTTTTGGCCTACAAACCCTCTGGTCTCCTTATGACATGTTTCAGAGTCAGAGGACGGGGAGGAGAAAGAGTAAGACTTATATTTATTGAACACCATCTCTCTGCCAGATACAGTGCTCATTTCATACTCAATACTGTGTTGAAGCCCGTATTGCCCTGCTCATTTGTCCAATGAGACTTCTGAGTTTTAGAGAAGTTAACTGAGATTATATATCCAGGAAGCAGAAAAGCCAGAAATCTATAGGGAAATTATTAGGCAAGGAGAAACTTTGAGATTTGGAAAGAGGTCGAGAAGATAGCAAATCAGGACTAGATATCTTTACCACTGAGTCTTTGAGGAGAAAAAGTTAGCCTCATTGAGACTACAAATATGATTCTGAGTTGGAAAAAGGAGTGGAATCTGGCATGTGTTAGGTGGTTTCTGATAGCAAAATTAATTCATATTATTATACTATACTGGGCCTAGGTATGAAGTATTCATAATAGAGCTGAGGTTGTATCACCCTGTGCATTGAAGTAGGAGCTGAGAAACACCCCCTGAAAACCCTTGTCAAACTAAATGGTGAATAAAAGTCACTCAAAATTTCTGCAATAGCAAGGATTCTGGTTATTCTGCACCTATGGAGCCCTAGAAGTTATGAGTCAATATATTCGAATCTCTGGTGTATCTGACTTTGAGGATAGTTTTTACTTCATCGTACAGAGTTAAGACTCATTATTTCCTAGAAATGTATGCTTTGCATCAAAATACTTTATCCTCAAGATACTTCTAACATGGCCAGAATTAATTATATCATATCATGTATTACTGAACCTTGCAAAATTCTTTTATTGCTCTCCCAAAGGTATTTGCCTTTTTTCTCTCTCTGCCTGTTTCTTTTCTTTTTTTGCCTAGAAGAAAGAACTAGATAAAATAATTCATTTTATAATACTCTGCTATTATGGTATTTAGTAAATACTAAATAATACGCTTATAATTGCCAAATATGGACAACAGCTGCTACTATGGATCATAGATGTTCTCTATGAAAAGATTTTTATTAGATCTGTTTGAGGCTGAGATGACATTGCTATTTCTTGGTTTTGTGTTTGTCTTTTTTCAGTCGTGAAATGAATAATCACAGAAGAGAATTAACTGACAATAACATATTCTGAAAACCACTGCCTCTTGCTTGGTCTTGTCTCTTCTATATTGCAATTTGTATATTTTTAAAGTTCCTTTTCAAGGTCATCTTTTCCTTTGCAAGTTCATCAGGAATGGGCAGCATATGTGTGTGTGTCTGTGTGTGTGTGTGGTGTGTCCATGCCCAGGTGGAGACGGAGAACAAGTAGGGGTTAAATAGTTGATCTATGTCCAAATATAAACTAAGAGAACTGCTGTCTATGATATTAAGTGTATATATACAATAAAATTCAGTAAACATCATACCCAATCTGTCCATGACGGTAGTCTTTACATCCAAAGCTGGACTCTCAACTGCAGGCCTCAGAAAACAAAATTCTAACCTGCAATAAAACCATTTTCATCATTCTTTGTACCCTGTCAATTTTCTAAGTTTCTCCTTCCCTCAAACTACTTATTTATCTCTGATATCGTTAAAACCCTGACATTTAAAAGGTTAACTCTGCACAAGAACTTTACTCATTTTACTACAAATGACTCTTGCTGTGACAAATGACTGGGGAGAATTTACAAAGGAGTTTCCTATACAAAAATAATCCTGATTTTCATGAGAGAAACTGCATTTTTACTGTCTTATCAGCTCTAGAGCTCCCAAAACAACTCCAGAAGGTCTGAGCTCTCCTTTACCTTTCACATCAATAAGGTAATTGAGAGCAACAATTTGGATCACAGAAGGTAGAGGGCTGATGGGGCTCCCCAGGTGGCTCAGTGGTAAAGAATTCACCTGCAAGGCAGGAGACGGGGGTTCAGTCTCCGGGTCAGGAAGATCCCCTGGAGAAGGAAATGGCAACAACCCACATCAGTATTCTTGCCTGGAAAATCTCATGGACAGAGGAGCCTGGCGGTCTACAGTCCATGGGTCGCAAAAGAATTGGACACGACTTAGCAAGTAAACGACGAGATGGCTGACGGAAGAGTTAGAAAAGATGGAGCGTGTTTTTCCAAACCTAGGCGGAGGATATGACTGGATCCTTAGAAAGCTCTGCTGAAGCTCTGTCCTAGAATCTACAGAACCCTAAAAAGGGAGTTGGGCAGAAACTGACTTCTCAGCAACTCCCCTCACTTACTTCAACAGAGCAGCACTCTTACTTTGAATAACAAAAAAAGGACAGCACAGAGATGCTGAGGACACTGTGAGGGGTTCTCTGGGGCTCGGTTTGAGCCTTTCCTTCCTTTGGATTCTAGCTTCAGAGGGCAGAAAGCAGTTCCTTGGTGTTAGGAAAACTTTGTTTCATAGCACTAAAGTCTACAGGGGAGCAAAGCGAAGGAGCGGATGTGAAGACCGTGGCCACAGAGGAAGAGGCTCACTGATCTGCCGAGCTCTCTGTCCATGAAGGGAGCAGTCAACAAAGCAGCGAGTCGGCTCTTAGCTGCCTCAACTTTCATCTCAGGAGCCAGGACCCACAGAGGAGGTGGCTGTGAATCTCTTTTGGGTTTGCTCTGCCAGTCCTGACACTTTGGCTGGTCTTCCTGATCGGGAACCAAGAACAGTCACTCAGGACTGAAAATACGAAAAGGAAGACAAGGAGGATGGCTTAGTTGGTTTGCAGGCAGTGCTGCTGGTGCTAAAGTTATGGACTTGATTATGGCAAAGAAAACAATATCTTAATATATGGAGAAACCAGCATTGCATATCATGGAATCTGGCAAACAGTTACAATGTGAGTTTCAAAATGAATTCAAAGGAATTGATCACTGAAAAATTCACTTTCTTCTTTTGAAAACAGAAATGGGTAGTGAGTGACCTCATTTACTCATAATTGCACTGGATAGTATACCAATAATCAATCAACACCATCAAAAGGGAAGAGGTGGACTAGGATAAACGTCAAAAGAAAAAACATCTGAGCATTCACAATAAATGAACTCTATCTAAACACTTAAAAGTGACCTTGACATCCTCAAAGCAACATGCTCACCTGTCGTTTCTATGTGTTGTTCTTCCCTCCCAGTCATTTTGTTTGTTCTTTTTTTCGCCTTCTTAAGCTATGAGGCTTGTTGTCTAAAAAAAATGTTCATTTCAGAACAGACCCATGAATCAAGAAGGTCTGTGAGAGCTACCATTTCTGCTTGTGGCAGGATACCCAGCCTTCCAGGGCTCCAAGTCTTTTAATTGTGAGATATCCATGGCAGCAATGGCTAGACACATGAGGGCCTCACGCAGATGTGGTCAGATTGGAAAGGATTTACCCTGTGGCTCAATCTGGACTGAGACCCAGCAGAAACTTGCTAGCCCTAACTCTGCCAGGAACTGGCAAGATATTCTCCTGCCTAAACTTCAAAATCTTCATTTTCAAAATAGGTAATATTGGCATAGTTGATTTCCAAATTCCATATCAAAGGCCCATATCACTTTCAAAGCAACAATGGATTACCATTGTTACTGAACAAGAACTCACGTGCTCGTAGTGCTGGAAGCCAAACTCTGATAGCAGGTGTTTGCAGCAAGGTAAGGATTTATTTGCAGGGCACGAAGCAAGGGAGAGAAACCTCAGATCCACTCTAACTTGATGTTTGAGTCGTGGGTTTTTTTAGAGGGGAAGAACAAAGAAGCAGAGATTAATCATCAACTAGTGGCATTTCTGTGACATTTCTTAATCGTAGTTTCAGGAGTCAGAGTGTCTCTGGTTTATGATTCTCAGGCCAGGTGGTCTGTGGCTCAGGGATCTGTAAGTTCAGCTTGCCCTGGAGAAACAACCTGGATTTGTATATTAATGATGATATCTACAACAGCAATTTTAGTGCATTAACAATGCTATCAGTGATGGTTATCTTAATCATCTGATTGATTTACCTGTCAGTTAGCATAGAACTGAAGTCAGACAGAACAAAGAGAAGGAATCAAGTTTTGGATACAAAGATTAATCATAAACTCAGTAAGGGAATTCAGTTTTAGGAGGATTCGGTTTCATTATTGTTGATAATGTCAACCAAATCATAAAATATTAATTTAAAAAACACCTTAAAATTTCGAGAAGACAAAGGGTAATGCTAAATTGACATAAACTCCTTCTATTCCAAAAAGCCCTCCAGCCCAGGTAATTTGAAATAATTGTCCTGATACAAGAAATTCAATGATAAGAATACTTCTGCTTTTGTACTGTATCAAATTTAAACGGTTCTAATGCATTTATATTGGATTCTCTGCTCCTGTGCCCCTTGGTGCACTTACAAGTGGGGTATTGACTGAGGCTTTCTGAAAAGGAAAAGGAGAAAAAAGACAAGACTTTTGTTCTCCCCCCTCAACTGCCATGAGTCATGCTCTCACATTCAGCCTTGCCTGCCTTCCTCGGTCTGTGGTCCAGGGACAGATTAGGCATTTGTATCTGTGCAGGCATCATTCTCTTTTTCTCGGCTCTAGGTTTCTGAAAAACGCTATTTGCCAAAAAGGGTGGGGGGAACCTACAGTGTTAGACTTGTTCTGATCCCAGACTGAAAGCATGCCTAACAAATGAAGGGACTGGGTGTGATTTAGTGTAATGCCAGCAGCAAAAACAGAACTGTAAATTATTTTTTTCCAACTTGCTCTCTGAGGCTCAAATTGCTGTTTTGCTGTCTGCATCTTTAATGATGGTTGACACATCCCCTAGGAAGGAAAATACTGATCTCCCCTATCTTGATTTAAAGATCAGTTGAACTGATTTTATACTATATTATGTATACATACATATATATAGAGAGAGAGAGAAAGAGAGCGTAGTCACCAAAGTCAATAAAGGCAAGATAGAAGAAGGGTGGGAAAGAGTAATCAGGGATCAATGTACCATAAGTGGAAAACAATTTCCATGTATAAACAATTCCTTTATCTCAGTTCTTATTTAACCTGCTTTGGATTTAAACAATAAAGAATTCTAGTACTTATGGCAGGGTTTTTTGGTTTTGTTTTAAGAACAGAGCAGACCTATGTTTTTGTAGTAATGTAAGAGGAAAAGTTTTTGATAAGCCAATATGACACTTTAAATTGAATAGAGAAAGCAATAAATGTAGCCAAGATGTTTGCCAATTAGCCCAGGGTAGCATCCTGAGACTTTAAATAGCATCTAATGCTTAATCCTTCAATTCACAGATGAACCATCTGACCAATTCAAGGTCACAAGTCTGGGAAAAGTAACAGAGTTGGGGGTTAAGAAAGTCTTCCAAGAAAAAGATAGCAGCTGAGAATTGAAAAATGGATAGAAACTAATCAGAGAAGGAGAAGGGCCTACTGTACTCTCCTCTTATACAGAGATGTAGAAACACTAAATATCATGGATTGTTCATAAAGAAAGATAGAAGATGCTGCTCACCAAACCTGTGGGCAAGAAAAGCTCTGAGAAAGAAAAAACATGTTTCACCACAGAATTCTGCACCAAATGATGACCAAAGGTTGAACAATGAATCAAGTCTTCACAATAAATTTAATATGAATAAAAGTATAACCCTCCACATGAGTTCCAAAAGAATTCTTTTTTTTTTAATTCCAAACACTTCTACAGGGTGGAGTAGACACAGATCCACAGCAACAAATGTTCTAGGAGGTGGTAAATGCTGCTGCATCAACATCTAGAGAACCATCTGGGGTTGAAGAAGGTAAGAAGCCCACTCTTTCTTCTCTGCTCTAATCAGATCATTCCCCCAAATGATATGCTGTGGTCAGTTCCTCATGAGAAAAACTAAAGAGATCAAGAAAAGTAGAGCACAAAGAAAAGTGACTGGGACCATTGTAAACTTGAACCAGGAAATAAATTTCTTGGTGATGGTGCTCTAGGCATGTACATACAGAAGGTCTCAGCTCCATGCCCGCTTTATTTCATGGGCAGCAAACAGATTTCAACTTGTTGCATGACAAGCATGGTCAATGAGTATAACTTCCTAGAGTGATGTGATGAGCGTGCCAAAGAAAGTGAAAGTGAAAGTCACTCATTTGTGTCTGACTCTTTGTGACCCCATGGATTATACAGTCCATGGAATTCTCCAGGCCAGAATACTGGAGTGAGTAGCCTTTGCCTTCTCCAGGGGATCTTCCCAACCCAGGGATCAAACCCAGATCTCCCTCCTTGCAGGCAGATTCTTTTATCTGGGCCACAAGGGAAGCCCAAGAATACTGGAGTGGATAGTCTATCCCTTCTCCAGCAGATCTTCCCAGCCCAGATATTGAAGCGGGGACTCCTGCACTGCAGGCAGATTCTTTACCAACTGAGCTATCGGAAGCCCAAGGGAGCAGAAACTATATGCAGACTCAGCCAAGAAATCAATTAGCAGTTACTGTCACAGCCTGGGGCAGGAGTGGTAGTACTTGTCCAAGGTGCTGGCTGTTGCTGCCTGAAGAGCAGCATCCTTTGACAAGCAGAAATTCAATTCTGGGCCTTGGGCTCACCTTCACCTCATATGGTGGCCTCTCCCTAAGAACTCTGGTAAATCCTTCTGGAAAGTAGCCAGACCAAAAATGAGACCATAAAGCCACCTTAATGAGCACCAGTGAGGCTGCAGGCAAATAGTAAACTCTGCTGCTCTCCTTCGGCACCCTTCAAATGAATTAGAAGGAGCATGTCTGAGCTGGTGCCACATGTAAATTGCCTTTCTGCAGACAGTAGGGACTGAATTCTAATGAGTCTTTCTGGTCCCTAGGAATGTAACCAGAGAAATAGAACTTTAAAAGGTAAAGAATGCAACCCCTTGAATAAGACAGGTAAGAGAAAGTCAGCCCTTTGGCATCATCACAGACCCCCTCTTCAAGGCCCTTTCTCCCCAAGTTTTGACTCAGAGGCATCCACAGAGTTCAAATGGACTCATCTTAATGAGTCATGGGAAACTTTGTGAAATGGTGCTATGACTAGTGGGGTCTCTTGGGGCAGTGGACGTTAAGAAGACGTGAAGTCTTTGTTCTTCTTGTCATAATTAGGCCTGTTTGGCATGGCTGAATGAGTCAGGAAAGCGGGTTTGAATCCCAGTTTTTGCCAGATAATATCATAGACAAATTATTTAATCCTATTAGAAACTAAAGCCCAGAGAGCCCTGGGCTTAGTTGCTTTAAGGATTAAATGATGAATAGAAATTATTTTTGCTTTGTTTTAAAGTAATACATAATGATTGCCAAAAAAATTATCAGAAAACAGAAAGACATTTTAAAAGAGAGAAATAAATCATTTCCAAACCTACAACCTATAGATAACAACAATGATTATCTCAGTGTATAACATGTACTGAAAAGGAATAGAAGCACTTAGTACACACACCCACATAAACACACATACACACTTACACAAAGAACAGTAAGCCTTTCTTTTGCCCCCGGAGCCCAGGGTGGTCAGAACTCAAAGTTACTGGGCAGCAATAAATGTCAACAGTTGCTTCTTTAGCCTTCTAAAATTTTACTATGCAATTATAAGCAATATACATAAATTCATATATTTTATACATCATTTAAATGCATTTTAAAGCATGTTTTAATGTTAGCAGAGGCACCATATAACTGTGGGATATTTTTTTTTGATAAGCCCTACTTATAATAAGACAGAGAGATTGGAGGACATTATTGGCCTCCAGAATCCCTATTAGGCTACCCGAAATACAGAATCTTCTCAAATGGTATATGCCCAAATAAATGCCCATTATTATTAGATGGGCCTTGGCTCCAAATCACCAGTTAGTATTTCATTTAGCTTTTTCATATATTTTGTCACACACTATACATTCTAGGGAGAAGGAAATGGCAACCCACTCCAGTGTTCTTGCCTGGAGAATCCCAAGGACGGGGGAGCCTGGTGGGCAGCCGTCTATGGGGTCGCACAGAGTCAGACACGACTGAAGCGACTTAGCAGCAGCAGCAGCAGCAGCATACATTCTAGGGAAATCAAGAGGCTTTTTCCCTGGCCTCTCTCCTCCAGAATCACACACTGGTTTGGCCTTCCTGGATCTCAGCACTTAGATGTTGAAATAATTATACAAAACAAGTATAAGTAAGAAAGTCAAGAGCTGAAATAGATGGGCCTAAGAGAACCATTCCCTATCCTGTTCTACTGAAGAAAATGTTAAACTACCCAACTACAGGAAACATGAATGAGCGGAAAGGAAGAGTCATATTTATATTTTAGATAAAACTCTTTTGTTTCTCCACTTAAAATTTTCTCCTAAACTTCATGTTCAATCACATATCCCTGAGAATACCTTTTTATTCCTTTATTTGCAACTTGCTTATCTTTGAGTGGAGGAGGAGTAGTGGGAAGTGATGTTTTGAGCTCCCTCTACAAGTTAACCAGGGTGACAACTTATTTTGTTATCTGTTCCAACTCTATGACTATTGCTGAAACCCATTCAATCACGGATGAGTTAGAGTAGAATCACGTTGTATGGCTGTCAAATAGAATCAATTATCCAATGAAGTTATAATCACCCACAAGAGGCTACCTAATTAGGAATAAATAATTAAGTTCAACGTCATTCCCTTTACACTGACCCTGACACGACTCTAAGGATAATGAAGTCTTAGAAGTCAGCGATAGCTCTGACCATTTAGGTCATGTGATCATTTACCCAATTGACACAGGTATCTACAAGGCTTCCTTTGTGGTCCAGTGGTTAAGAATCTGCATGACAGTGCAGGGGACACAGGTTTGAACCCTGGTCTGGGAAAATCACACATGCTGTGGGGCAGCTAAGCCCACATCCCACAACTACAGAAGCCCACAAGCTTGAGAGCCAATTTTCTGCAACAATAGAAGCCACCACTATGAGAAGCCCGCACATCACAACTAAAAAGTAGCCCCTGCTCTGCACAACTAGAGAAAGCCCAAGTGAGGCAAAGAAGACCCAAAGCACCCAAAAATAAATAAGTTTAAAAAAGAAAGTTACTTACATACATTAGCCATCCATTCATGAAAAGCAGTTTTAAATGGTCAACTACGCAGTCAGTGAAGCTGGGCAGAGTTGCCTCTTACCTGGACATTGGCTACTGAAGTTATATCAGACAACGAATACATGTAAGAAAACATGATCTTGAAAAGTCCACAAATTGCCAATAAATTATAGAAAACTTAATCCTACAAATAATTTTCATCTAAAGTTCTGACCTTCAGCCAATATTTTGTTTTTTTGATTGTTTTATTTTTGTAGCCCTCAAAAACGTCAGCAATTGGTCAACGGAGGTTTTCATAGCTTTGAATGATGAAACAACACTTTCCCATAGAATTAACTCCTTTGGACCCGTTTGTCTACAATATATGCATATTGAATTGAATGAAGTATACAACCCCTAATCCTATTTAACTTGACATTAAATCAGTGAAGATTTTTACATAGAATTGTATGAATTTTGGTTGCAATGATAGCCTGAACGGAAAAGGTATTTAAAGGTTTAGTTTAGAGACATTTATGGGTTCATATTCTCTGATTCAGCATTCGAAAGTCACATGACAGGAAAACTACCACTTTTTTGAATAATAACATAAATATCTGCTTTTTATTCAACTCCTACTGTCAAATAAGCACTTTGTAAAGCCCTTAAACAGTCTTTCAAGATTAGGCTTTAATATCTCCATTTTCTAGTTGGGCTTGGAAATATTAACTAACTTTAAAGTTTTGAAGCAAATACAGACCACAATTTGAGCCCAAAGAGCTAAAGTTCATGTTTTTCCCATCAGTATAAAGAAAGTCTCTCCTTTGAATATGGGATTTGAATTTCCCACATCTGATAAAAAAAAAAAAAAGTCTGCTTCAACAAAGGTGTCACTAGTCAGAGAATAAATCAGCATATGATTTATCCTAGTACATGAATTCATCTATGAAGATGCCTCTTTTTTGTCGGCATTTTCTGGATAGTTGATCTCATTCTGAAAACACTGCATCTGCTGAGCTCTCCTTGCCCAGTCTCATAGTTGCTCTTTGCTAAAGATCTAACCAATGGTTCTAAAAGCATGGTTACCAGCCAAGCAGTGTCAACACCACTTGGGAACACACTAGAAATGCAAATTCTAGGATTCTGCTGCAGACCCGCCAAATTAGAAACTGTGGGGGTGAGGCCAAGTGATCTGTGATTTAAAAAGCCCTTTGTGTGATTCTATGCCAGGGTCAAGTTGGAAAACCACTGATCTACAGGAAAAACTCCCTGCAAGTCTCTCAGACCCTGAGACAGCCTTCTGAAAGATCTATGCAAAAGGCATTAGTGAAGTCTCTGAATACAAATGATTTAGAAAATGCCGAGTCTAAATTTGTTTGACTGATCTTTTCCTTAAACAAAAAGACTCTACTTCCATCAAAAAGTCCATGCAGAACAAAGGGCTCTTGCCCTCCCCTAGGAGGGACTGAAGGGTGGGAACCGGAATCATGGGCATCTGTGAATACAGACACAGCACACTCACTGATACCCAGAAACACCAAACACACAAGCAATGAAGGGACCCTGTCTAGGTTCAAAAGTTCCAGGGATCTCTGTGTAGGCTTAAGAGTCCAGGGACAGTACTCGACTTAAGAAAAAGTGGCATTGCCTCTGTTAGAGATCACACAATGATTTAGTGATGCAGTGGGATATAATACTCACTTGTGACTTCAAAACGTAAGCTCTTAACCACAGTCTTCCTGGAGAATTTCTTCTATTTCCATCACTTTCCTATCTGAGGACTCAAATACACCTTCCTCATTCTATCTGAAATTTGTTGGGGTTTTTTTTGTTGTTGTTGTTATTAACATGGATTATTTTGAATTGTTCATAGATGAGTAGGTCACACTTTAAGATGAAGAATTTCCAAAAATTTTGAGGGCATAGAAAAGAAGGAAGTCTTTTATATGGGTATTTGGGGTAAATTTAAATATATGTAGTATTTATTTTTATATCCATAATAGATGGATTTAAGGTCACTTCATTAGGACAGGCAAAAATAATATGCAACTTGTTCATAAAATTATGCAATACATAACTTGTAAGAATATAATTTATGATATATAAAATATATAGGAGAAGGGGATGACAGAGGATGAGATGGCTGGATGGCATCACTGACTTGATGGACGTGAGTCTGAGTGAACTCCGGGAGTTGGTGATGGACAGGGAGGCCTGGCGTGCTGCGATTCATGGGGTCGCAAAGAGTTGAACACGACTGAGCGACTGATCTGATCTGATCTGATGAAATTACCATGTGTGAAATAGCCAGAGATGAACTGGCTTGAGCAGGGAGAAAGTAATAATTTTGTGGTTCTGTGATAGCCCACAAAAGTGTTCAAAGTTTTTAAATGTTAATTTCTTAAAACCAGAAACTACTCTGTCTTCCTTACTTTGTATCTCTACTATCTGTTGGGATCAGTAAATGGTTGTTGAATAATCTAATTAAAAGGGCACTAATATAGAAACTGGGAGATCTCTTTCTACCCCTTTAGTAAATTCTTAAGATAAATTTATTCAAGAAGCTTATTTTCCTGCTACTTAGATAAAGCTACTGATTTCAGTATATGAATTTTAATTGGGAAATATTACAGTAAAGGAGGCAGTTTTGAAACCTAGTTTTTAAGAGACAAATTGCTACATTGTGGCCGAGAAGCTCAGTAAACTGTCTGGGGCAAGGATATCCCAGGACAGGAAGAAGTTGGGCTGAAGGATAAGATAAGACAGGGTCTAACTCAACTTCAGGCTAGGCACACACTCGAACAATAAAGACTTCCCCACAGGCAGGCATGTAACCAAAAAGGGGTCAAAAGCCATTTAATAAATAAAACAGGCTTTAAATTCCCTGAGGGTGGGGACACTATCCACTCACATATTCCCAGGAACTAACTAGTCCGAGGCACTGAGCTGTCACTGTATATATGCTTGTGCTTAATAGTCTTCATACCTACCATGTACTGAGCATCCCATTCCATGCGGGATGACTTCAATGCATGTTCTCCCACCCTACAAACTTTCAAGCCACGATATTTATCCACATAATTGACCACAAAAGTTTTTTTTGAATACAGAAAAGAACAGACATAATTGACAACAAAAGTTTTTTTTGAATGCAGAAAAGAACAGAATGTGACCATTCAGTTTCATTAAAATAAGGTTAATTTGTGGTGTATCAATACTTGGAAAAATAATATCCAGCATCAGTCTGATAACATAAACATATGTATATGTATATATATGCATGGATAGATATATATTCATACCTATCTACTGTAAGCCCTGGAAACTCCAGCTTTACCCTAGTAAAACATAAATAGCAGAGTCAGTGGTCACCATTTTGCCAGTTATTTAAAGGTTGAACAAATTAGTACTAATGGTAATAACATCCCAATGGGGTGGATATCCTTTTTTCTCCCACAAAATACAAATATTTTAACATAAAACTCCACCTGTATGCAGAAGAATAGCAAGAGACCACAGCAAGCATTTTGATCTACATCAAAATGATTCTAAGAATGAAAAGCTTTGTGGAAGAATTTGACACCATGTACTTCAGCGTAGTCTGCAACCAGAATCTCACACAGACCCAGAAGAGGAGGCTTTGCTCCAATGGCAAAGGTGAAGACAAGGTTCCCAGGTCACAAAGGCAGACAGCCATTATTATCATCCCAACAGGATAACTGAAGAAAGCGACATTTACAGGTGGGAAACGATCTGTTCAAAGGCACATGGCTAATATGTAAGGTAGATAAGACTGGACCAGAAGCAACAACACCGTGACTCCTAGAAAAGCACACCTAGGCTCCAAGGTTGAGGAGAGAGACTGTTAACAAAGTGCTAACAAATGAGCTCTACATTATCAAGATGCAGGGTTCTGGGACAGAAAGGGAAAGATGTGTCTGGAAATATACAGACAAGAGGGATAAATCTCATCATCAGATGACGACTATCTGCTGTCATTTCCTTTTTCCTTTGCTACTCAGCATCCCCTCCAGGTCATCCCATAGGCACTGCTTCCCAGCGTTTGTATATCAACTCTGGAAGTTGGGAACAAGACATATTAGAGGCACAAAGGCTCAGTGTGCAGGGACCCAGCTAGTCCAGCACTTTTTTCTGCCTACTCAGAGATCAACAATAGGTCTTTTTGATGTTCCTTGCAAATGATATAGTTCTTGACCCCTTCACTAGAATCACTGGCAGCAGATAAAACCATCCCTGAATGGTAATGGTTGTTTTGATTATTTTATTAATTACCAACTTCCAGACAAGACACTGGGGCAGCAGAATCCTCTGGTGTATCTACTAGGGTCAATATAGACAAACAACAGCCACCCTCCTTGAGGCCTCCAGGGTGACAGTCATTAGAAGTTTGCAGCTTGATTACTCCCTCATCTAATATTTTTATTCATCATGCAGAAACATTGTTCTTACGCTACTTTGGTTTCCTCATGTAATAAAGGAACAAAAGAATTGAAAATCAATTATCTAGAAGTCTATCAAATGGGACCCAATACTGCTAGTCACTTCAACTGGATTATTTGCTGGCTATCCTGTCCTTGGTTAATCCGAAAAGCTGATGGAGGCAACTTTAGGCTGCATGTCAGCCATAGGAACAAAGAAGGGGAAGAGCTGATGAAGCAGGTAGATGCACAGAAGAAAGAGAAATAGGAAGGAAGGTATTACATGTCAAAGAAGAGATGGAGGAAGGGAGGAAGAACAGAGGAAAGGGGAGAGAGAAGGACGAAGAGGAAGGGGAGGAGATAATTAACATCCTGGGATACTCACTCGGTTCCAGATTGGGGCCAGTACATTTCATACTTTTTACAAGAATCCAGAGTGGTTCTAACATATACAGTGACTGAGAATCACTGGAAGGAGACAACCAAAGAAAACATAAGGATGGAGTTCACTACTTATCACTAACCTAACTTCCCTGAATAAGTATCCTTATTTGAATATAATACACAGATAATATATTCACAACCACAATAAAAGATGAGACGTGATCAGCATCGAGAAAAGAATAAATTGAATCTCCGTGGGCCTCCCTAGGGAAAAGAAATGACACTGCCACCTTGGGGCAGAAGCCAGAGGAAGGGGTTTTAGAGGCATAGAACCATTTTAGCTCTTTGAATAAGGCTGACACTTTCCATGGGAAAAACACAGTCTGGATATCAAACCCAGTGAAAATGATTATGAATTTCAAAAGTCATAAATGCAAACACTAACAAGTTCAATTTTCTTATACTTTTCTTACCACTGAATATAGTTTCTGTCTGAAATATCTATTTTTCTACATAGTAACAGAAATTTTATCTAGTATTTCCAGGTGTATTTAGTCTACGTTGGGTAAATTCAGTCAACATAGGTTGAAGATGGGGCAGTTCAAGATTTTTAGCCCTATAAAGGGCTGGGCAGGGGGAGGTTCTTATTAGCATCAGCGTATGATACGGTGCTTTTGAACTGTGATGTTGGAGAAGACTCTTGAGAGTCCCTTGGACTGCAAGGAGATCCAACCAGTCCATCCTAAAGGAGATCAGTCCTGGGTGTTCATTGGAAGGACTAATGTTGAGGCTGAAACTCCAATACTTTGGCCACCTGATGCAAAGAGCTGAGTCATTTGAAAAGACCCTGATGCTGGGAAAGATTGAAGGCAGGAGGAGAAGGGGACGACAGAGGATGAGATAGTTGGATGGCGTCACTGACTCGATGGACATGGGTTTGGGTGGACTCTGGGAGTTGGTGATGGACAGGGAGGCCTGGCGTGCTGCAGTTCATGGGGTCGCAAAGAGATGGACACGACTGAGCAATTGAACTGAACTGATAATAGGGTGAGACAGCAGGTCCACAGGCACACAAGGACCTCTGTGGCCTTCCACTAACATGCAATCTGTCCCCACTATCTGCACTTCCTGCTGCATCTGGCACTGATGGCCACATTCCTACCACGCCCTTCGGTCATTAGGGCCCTGCTGGAGGCCATGCTGCCTCTTCCATGTTTAGGCTCCGTCAGGGCCACCAGCCTGTCTAGGCTAGCTTCTTGCACCTGCCCCGTGGGAATGTCTGGGCACAGAAAGGCTCGGGGGTTTGCCCTCGTCCCTCTAATCCCTAGACCCGGCACACTGCCATTTCCACAAACCACTGCTGTCTCGGAGGAGCCGGCTCACTCTCCCAGGCCTCACTGGGACTGAGCGCTTGTCCTTTCTGCCCACAGATCCCTTCCCTAGACCTTGCTGTGGTTTCTATCAATCCATTCCCACAGAGGGAGACTCCAGAAGAGGAGAGGGAACAGGGACTCACTAGTGCCTAATATATTTTTTCACATCTTTCCCCATCGGTCTCAATCCTTAGCTACCTTTTTTAGGGCATAAGCTTCTGGTGTTCAAAAAATAAAAAATAAAATAACTAAATAAAACAACAAAAAGTAGGTTCTGGCAACATACAGCTCACGCATTCACACACACGCACACACGCACACATACACACACACTTTCCTCATGAATACTGTATATTATCTTTGTCCCTGGCTCCAAAGGTCAGTTTTTTAATTCAAAAATAAGCATTAACTCATTTCTTTCTCTCTACATTAAGCATTAATTTGACCCAAAGGGCAAGAGAAGCAAAAAAAAAAAAAAAGTCTTGCAAGGTACTTCTTTAAGAAAAGAGGGGTGGATGGGGTTTATATTATGTCAAAGTATAAGCAATTATGAAATAAAATGAGAAAAAGGAAAGCAAATGGTCTGATATTTAGAAGTTTCCTCCGGTCCACACGTTTAGTTCAACTTGCATAATATCAACTCATTGAACAAATCTGATGTTTAAATGGGAAGGCAGCTATCCTATTGGGGGTGGGGGGCCTCCACCAAAGTGCATTCAACTGTGCCTCAGCATTCCAGAATCGATGACGTTCAGAACAGTGAGCAGGCCTGAGTTACATCACGAACTCCTAAGTCTTGGTGTCCCCAGTGACTCTTCTGAAGACATTTATATCTCTCTTATTTAAACCTGTCTTTTATGATTAAATAATCAGCTCATTGGTTCCCATGGGGTGCCTTTCCCCTGGGATGTTGTAAAACAGCTGCATGAATTGGCTAGAAGGCCAGGATAATTTTGTTCAGGGTGGAGAAGAATACCATGTGCTTGAGCTGTGACAGAACAAATATTTGCTAATTTTCTGTTTGGGGATTTTCAGTTTTCCACTTGAGTGGCTGCTGCCAAATGAAATGAAAATTTTCACATTTTGAACACAGCATAATTTTGGCAGGAGACATTCAGTAATGACTCTGATAAAAGCCAACTGTAAAATTAGCCAAACATATTTCGGTCCAAAAATGTATGCTTAAAACAATTGCTAATTGATCTGTTTGAATTTTCGGTTCCCTTTTTTCAGGGATAGAACTCTTCAGTAAAATAGATCCACAGGAAATTGTAGGCATTTATCACCCATGCAGTCTAACATAAGAACTCCCATACTGTCTCACTTCACACCCATTATTAATTGCCAAGGATGAGAACTGAGGAGTACAGTACACCTGCCAGGATAGTAAATGGACCCACATTCACCCATTCCAACTCAATTCAAACCAGCTCTACCCGGGAGACATTTGTGTGCTTCTTCAAAATTGGAAAAACAGAAGGTGAAACCCACAAGGTGAATCCCAAATCACCAGGTGAAGCCAGGACTTCTCTGTCCTATCAAATCACCTCTCTACTAGTTTTTTGGGTTTTTTTTTTGTTTTTTGTTTGTTTGTTTGTTTGTTTTGTAAAACATTGGTATAATACAGGGTTTGGAGAGTAAACCATTCTGGCCATGATATTCTCCTCCCATAACCATGGGAACCAGTCACTGAAGCCTGAGTTCAGCACACTTTTCCACTGAGCCCAAACTTGCCCCACAAGCCTAGAAGGTATCTGTAATCAAACAGATTTATTATTATCATATATAAAAACCTGATATCCTAGATGTATTGGATATAAAAATGGATGGTGAATTAGATCTAAATTTGAGATCTGACTGGCATGAACTGTTTCCGACTAATCACCTATGTCTCTGTAAACTCAGTTCAAAACAGAGGAGAGAGGGGCTTCCAGTTTCCATGAGGATGCAGTGATCAGAATGGAACTTGCATTTCTGCCATGTCAGAGATAAAACTGGAAAAACCATAACAGGTAATTGTTCTTAGGAACTAAACAATGGAACAGTATTGTAACAACTGAAAGAAAGGAAATACAGGCATCAAGCCCATATTTCTGAGACTTTCTCTTCGGAGGCACTTTCAGAACCCAGGTACCAAGAGTACCCTGAACCTAGAAGCAAAGTAGAACATGACTTCTCACTGAGCTGAAGAAACAGAATCAGAGTTTGGAGCTGATTAAACAACTGTAATTTGTGAGAAAATATTTCCATAGATCAGGGAGCCAAAAAATGGGGCTACAGGTCTTCACTGGGGTTCCCTGTGCTCAGTCACTCAGTCATGTCTGACTCTTTGTGGCTCCATGGACTGTAGCCCACCAGGCTCCTCTGACAGTGGAATTTTCCAGGCAAGAATACCATAGTGGGTTGCCAGTTCCTGCTCCAGGGGATCTTCACGATCCAGGGATCGAACCCACATCTCTTGCGTCTACTGCATTGGCAAGTTGATCCTTTATCACTAGCGCCACCTGGGAAGCCCCAAATTCTAACCCCTGAATGTGGCGAAAATGCAGATGTTGCACTCAATATGCCAGCAAATTTGGAAAACTCAGCAGTGGCCACAGGACCAGAAAAGGTCGGTTTTCATTCCAATCCCAAAGAAAGGCAATGACAAAGAATGTTCAAACTACTGCACAATTGCACTCATCTCACATGCTAGTAAAGTTCAAAATTCTCCACATGAGGCTTCAACACTATGTGAACCAAGGACTTCCAGATGTTCAAGCTGGATTTAGAAAAGGCAGAGGAACCAGAGGTCAAATTGCCAATATCCATTGGATCATTGAAAAAGCAACAGAGTTCAAGAAAAACGTCTACTTCTGTGTTGACTATGCCAAAGCCTTTGACTATGTGGATCACAACAAACTATGAAAAATTCTTCAAGAGATGGGAATACCAGACCACGTGATCTGCCTCCTGAGAAATTTGTATGAAGGTCAAGAAGCAACAGTTAGAACCAGACATGGAACAATGGACTGGTTCCAAATTGGGAAAAGAATACATTAAGGCTGTATATTGTCACACTGCTTATTTAACTTATATGCAGAGTACATGATGAAAAACGCTGGGCTGGAGGAAGCACAAGCTGGAATCAAGATTGCCGGGAGAAATATCAATAACCTCAGATATGCAGATGACACCACCCTTACAGAAAGCTAAGAAGAACTAAAGAGCCTCTTGATCAAAGTGAAAGAGGAGAGTGGAAAAGTTGGCTTAAAACTCAACATTCAGAAAACTAAGATCATGGCATCCGGTCCCCTCACTTCATGGAAAATGGATGGGGAAACAGTGGAAACAGTGACAGACTTTATTTTCTTGAGTTCCAAAATCACTGCAGATGGTGACTGCAGCCATGAAATTAAATGATGCTTGCTCCTTGGAAGGAAAGTTATGACCAACCTAGATAGCATATTCAAGAGCAGAGACATTACTTTGCCAACAAAGGTCTGTCTAGTCAAAGCTATGACTTTTCCAGTAGTCATGTATGGATGTGAGAGTTGGACTATAAAGAAAGCTGAGCACCAAAGAAAATTGATGCTTTTGAACTGTGGTGTTGGAGAAGACTCTTGAGAGTTCCCTGGACTGCAAGGAGATCCAACCAGTTAATCCTGAAGGAAATCAGTGCTGAATATTCATTGGAAGGACTGATGCTAAAGCTGAAACTCCAATCCTTTGGTAACCTGATGCAAAGAACTAATTCAGTGGAAAAGACCCTGATGCTGGGAAAGACTGTAGCCAGGAGGAGAAGGGGACAACAGAGGATGAGGTGGTTGCATGGCATCACCGACTCAGTGGACATGAGTTTGAGCAAACTCCAGGAATTGGTGATGGACAGGGAAGCCTGGCATGCTTCCAAGGGGTCACAAAGAGTTGAACATGACTGAGCTCTTGAACTGAACTAATCAGTTTTCAGTGTGAACCTAAATACCGAATCATCCCATCCACATGGCAAACTCAGAGTACTTCATCCTCCTTCAACTGGTCTTCTGAGATCTCCCATGGGGCCACAGCCTGAATAAAGAATGGGCACTGGTATGCATTACTCATGCCCCTGGTCCTGCTTGGGCCCAATATTGTATTGGGCAGATGGTGACTGCAGCCATGAAAGTTTCTATTTTCTATCTGATAAGTTCTAGCCCCATCTAAATTATGACCTGCATGTCTGTCAGAACCTAACTCAGTTCCAGACATTTGATCACTTGGTGCCCCATGGCCAAGCATTACTGGGCTCTCTATTAGCAAACTGTTTCTAAAAAGCATATAAGCACATATTTCTATGCTGAAACTGTCACCATCTTGCTCTAGCCTCCAGGGACCTGTGTTGTGATTCTCCATGAGGGTATTGCCAAAAACTCCACTTTGCATGGCAAAGTTTTCTTACCACCAGCACAGAACCATAGGCTGTGCTAGATCATTGGTCCAAGCAGCACAGCTGTTTGTACTGCATCTTGGCTCTGGTACAGTGCCCTTTCTTGGGCCAGGCACCACCCAGAGTGTGAAGGGCTCCATATTGCCAGCTAGAAGGACTAGAGCAGCATTCCTAGGTGTCTAATGCTTTGCCTTCAGGACCCAGCAAGGTTTAACAGGTGGAAGGAAATAAGAGGCGAGGCAACTTTTCTTTTACATTGAAGCAGATATCCCAGATGGTCCTTACCCCTGAAACCCTAAAAGCTGCCTTGAAATGGCAGGTCCCTAAATCTTTATAGTGTTTATTGCCCACTCTCTGGAACACGTTAGACTTCCCAAAGCATCCAGCATCCTAGCCATCTCTTGCCCATCTTCTTTGATGACCAAAATGTCATCAATGCAATTGTTCATCAGACTATTTCACAACAGAGGCCAAGAAAGTTAACAGAGCCCTGAGACAAAACCATAAATTAATATTTTTGTCTCTCTTCCATAAATGTGTATTATTTCTAACCCTTACTTATAGTGGACATGGGGAAAAAAACACATTCACCAAATCAGTATTCTGTACCCGAGCCCTTAGTAACCTGCTCTAACAGTAACATCATCCAGCATCCTGCTTCCAGCACTGCAGGTATAATCAGGGCTGCAACTCGATTAAGACTGTGGTGATGGATGCTATAGTCAGCCTCGAGGACTCATTATATTTCTGGAGGTGTTAGACCAGTGAATCAAATGGAGATGTGATAGGAAGCAACATCCTAAATCCTTTAGGTCTTTAAAGCTGGCACTAATCTCTGCCTAAAGATGCAATATTGCTTTGATTTGTTTGTTATGAACTACCTTGGCCAGGGGATGAAGGTTCAGAGGTTTCCACTTGGCCTTCCCTACTATAGTGTCATCTTCTGGGCCTTCATATGATGGTTGCTCCAACTGCCAAGTACATCAATTCCAATACACACGTGGTTCAGGGGATGACCATAGGGCTTGTTCACAGATACAGTGGATTCACTCTGAGCCAGACTTTAGCCAGGATTCCATTTATTACCCCTACTCCAACTAAGAAGAATTACAATGCTTTCAGTTTTCAAGTATTAATGTGAAATCAAGCCTGTGCCCAGATCCTTGAAATACATAGATATTCCCCTTTCATCAGTTTACAAATACCTGAGTAATAGCCATATGTCCTATTGGGGAAGGAACATAGGAATCATAGAAATAGGATATACTTGCCACAGTGCTTCAAGTCCTTCCTCAGACCGGCTACCTCGTGGGCCAGTGGTTCCAGATATTAAAAACTGATTTGGGTCTGAGACTGAGCAAGGAATTGCTGACTTTTTATGCGGGCAAACGCACTCAGATTTCTGCTTTGGGGGCTACAGATATTAAGAGACCCTGTAGTTGGCCACTGGTCTCTTCTGCACCTAAGGAAAGCGAAAGTCACTCAGTCGTGTCCAACTCTTTGTGAACCCAAGGACTATACAGTCCATGGAATTCTCCAGGCCAGAATACTGGAGTGGGTAGCCTTTCCCTTCTCCAGTTCTTCCCAACCCAGGGATTGAACCCAGGTCTCCCACACTGCAGGTGGATTCTTTACCAGCTGAGCCACAAGGGAAGCCCAAGAATAATGGAGTGGGTAGCCTATCAGGGATCTTCCTGACCCAGGAATCAAAGCAGGGTCTCCTGCATTGCAGGTGGATTCTTTACCAACTGAGCTATCAGGGAAGCTCACCATACTCTATTAGCCATATCTATAATTCTATTAGCTATATCTGTAATTCTCTGTGAGTCAAGCCCCCTTTACTGCCCTTCCAACTTTCCAGCAGTTATCATAATTGTGACCTCCTGACTTCAAGGAGTTATATACCACCCTACCTCAATTACTTGGGCCCACTGTCCCTGATAATAATGAGCCAGCTTTGTGACACCCAGCTCCCCGCCCCCATGTCAGCCTTGGTCTACAGAGGAGAGCCACCAATGAACTTCTTAGTGAGTCTGCTGCACATCACACCAGCATATTCCTGATATCTTAGTGAAGGGTGTGTCCCCAGGCCTACCTCAGAGCATAACCCTCTGCTGGGTCTATCATGTACTAATTTTAGTATGTACTAATTATGCACTCATTTTAGTATGATGACATCTCTAAATCTCTTTTACTATCCTTTTTACCTGCCAGCATTTTCCTCAACACTTTTCCAGGGAAATTCAAGTATTTCCACTTCCCTCCCTAGCCATTATGGATGGAGGTTCATTGTATGGTACAGGAGGCAGTGACCAAAACCATCCCAAAGAAAAAGAAATGCAAGAAGGCAAAGCAGTTGTCTGAGGAGGCCTTACAAATAGCTGAGAAAAGAAGAGAGGTGAAAGGCAAAGGAGAAAAGGAAAGATATATCCAACTGAATGCAGAGTTCCAGAGAATAGCAAGGAGAGATAAGAAAGCCTTCTTAAATAAACAATGCAAAGAAACAGAGGAAAACAACAGAATGGGAGAGACTGGAGAGCTCTTTAAGAAAATTGGAGATATCAAGGGAACATTTCACGCAAGGACAGGCACAAGAAAGGACAGAAATGGACCTTATGGACTTAACAGAAGCAGAAGAGATTTAAGAAGAGATGGAAAGGATACACAGAAGAACTATACAAGAAAGGTCTTAATGACTTGGAAAACCACAATGGTGTGGTCACTCACCTAGAGCCAGACATTCTGGAGTGTGAGGTCAGTTGGGCCTTGACTGTGTGGATCACAGCAAACTGGAAAATCCTTAAGAATATGGGAAAAACACACCTGTCTCCTGAGAAACTTGTATGAGGATCAAGAGGCAAAAGTTAGAACCAGACACTGAACAACTGAGTGGTTATAAACTGGGACAGGAGTTTGACAAGGCTATACATTGTCACCCTGTTTATTTAACTTATGTGTGGAGGACAACACGTGAAATGCTGGGCTAGATAAATCACAAGCTGAAATCAAGATTGCCAGGAGAAATATCAACAACCTCAGATATGCAGATGATACCACTTTAATGGAAGAAATTGAAGAGGAACTAAGGAAGCCTTTTGACAAGGGTGAAAGAGGAGAGGTAAAAAGCTGGCTTAAAACTCAACGTTCAAAAAACAAAGATAATGGCATCCAGTCCCATAACTTCATGGCAAACAGAAATGGGAAAAGTGGAAGCAGTGACATATTTTTTGTTCTTAGGTTCCAAAATCACTGCTGATGGTGACTGCAGACATGAAATTAAAAGACATTTCTCCTTGGAAGGAAAGCTATGACAAACCTACACAGCATATTAAAAAGCAAAGCTGTCACTTTGCCAAGAAAGATGTATATAGTCAAAGCTATGGGTTTTCCAACAGTCATGTACAGATGTGTGAGTTGGACCATAAAGAAGGCTGACAGCTGAAGAATGTATGCTTTTGAATTGTGGTCTGGAGAAGACTCTTGAGAGTCCCCTAGCTGCAAGGATATCAAACCAGTCAATCCTAAAGGAAATTAACCCTGAGTATCCATCCAAAGGACTGTTGCTGAAGCTGAAGCTCCCAGACTTTGCCCATCAGATGCAAAGAGCTGATTCATTGGAAAAGACCCTGATACTGGGAAAGATTGTAGGCAAAAGGAGAAGGGGGTGACAGAGATGATTGGATGGCATCACCAACTCAATGGACATGAGTTTGAGCAAACTCCGGAAGTTAGTGGAGGACAGAAGAGCCTGGCATGCTGCAGCCTATGTTGATGCAGAGTTAGATATGACTTAGTGACTGAACAACAACAGCCATTAGTTATCACTTCTGCCAGTCTCCTAAGTGTGAAAGTCACTCAGTCATGTCCAACTCTTTGTGACCTCCATGGACTATACAGTCCATGGAATTCTCCAAGCCAGAATACTGCAGTGGGTAGCCTTTCCCTTCTCTAGGGGATCTTCCCAATCCAGGGATCAAATCCAGGTCCTCTGCATTGCAGGCAGATTCTTTACCAGCTGAGACACCAAGGAAGCCCAGTTTCCTAACAGCTGCTCTATCAGGGAGTTGGCTCTATTCCCTGAGGTCCTTGTTCCGTTGTTAATGTTCAAGTAACTTGGGAATAAACATAGTAGATTAACACCAGAGAAGTCGAGATCTAATCTTATTTCTGACTAGGTCAAATTTTCTCAGTCAAATTCCAAATTTCAAGGGTTAAACTTTCCACAAAATTGTCTCTAATATACCCAAGTCTGACATTCTATAACTTGCATGTATTCTCCTCGAGATACTAATGTTGTAATGATTGCTCTCTCTTCATATGACTACCAAGAAAAGGTTGCAAGGTGAAATGTAAACTATTACAAATATTTCAATATGTCCTGACACCAAAGTAGGAAGAAATAATTTAAATATCTGGTTGGTCAAAAAGTTCATTTGGGTTTTTTGTAACATGTTACAGAAAAATCCTAACGAACTTTTTGGCCAATGCAATAGAATAAGAGCTACTTAAGCTTGAATTTTTGTTAAAAGTTAAGTATATTAAATAGTGTAAATTTTGTTGGGAAATGTGTTATCTTTTCAGAAAACAAATAAATGAAAGATATATTAAAAACTAACCATTAAAAAAAGAAAACCACAAGAGTTTCAAACTCAAATGCTTGCAAGGGGTATGCCTTTAATATAGACCTGTGATATTAGCTTCATATTGAAAAAAAAAAGTAGGTGCTAAAATGCTTACCTAATATTTGAGCATAATAACTGCCTAGTTCCCTTGTTACACTGCCTTCTAAAGTATTTTGTGATCATAACAAATACACCATAATCTGTTTAGTGATCCCTGATATGAAGCATAAAAGCATAATAAAATGCAGAAGATACATATATATGTATTTGTTTAGTTACCTGTATTTAAATATGCATGTGCACAGACACACACATACAAAATCATGATGTAGGAAAGACTTGTTTTAAGAGATAAAAATGGAAATTTCAGAAAAGGCTGCATTAACAGACTTCACTTTCTCAACATATAAAATTTCAAAACCCAAAAGACTATAAACAGAACTAAAAGACGTGACAAATGAGGAAACATTTATAGCATTTAAAACAATCTAAGGATTAACATACAATATATATTATAGTTTCAAAAATCAATAAGAAAAATACAAACAAGTTAGGAGGAAAAAAATATACAAATATGATAAACAAGTAACTTGAAAAAGGAAGGAAAATAGTACTAAAGAGATATAATTCTCCAGAGAATTAGGCCATATGAAACACCAATCACAAAAGGTTATGTACTGTATGACCCCATTTACGTAACATTCTTAAAAATGACAGAAATACAGAAATGGAGAACAGATTAGTGGTTAACATAACAAAGGTTAAGTTGGTAAGGTAGAATTGGGAGTGGCTATAAAAGTGTAACAAGAAGAAATCTTAGATTGACAGAACATTCTGTATCCTGACTGAATTAATATCAATATCCTGATTGTGAAATTGTACTGTAACTTTATAAGACCTTACCATAGGGGGGAAATGGATAAAAGATGCATAGATCGCTATTATTTCTTACAATTGCATGGGACTCTACAGCGCATCTCAAAATTAAAGTTTAATTGGAAACACACAGACCACAAAATCCCACAGTAAATAGGAACATGTGAATTAAAGCCACGGTTCACTGTTGAACAACAGGGATATGAACTGCACAGGTCCACTTATATTCAGATTTTTTTCAAGTGTGAAAAGTAAAAATGCCAGTTGCTCTGTCATATCCAACTCTGCAACTCCATGGACTGTAGCCCACCAGTCCTCTGTCCATGGGATTCTCCAGGCAAGAATACTGGAGTGGGTAGCCACTTCCCTCTCCAGGGGATCTTTCCAACCTAGGTAACCAACCTGTGTCTCCTGTGTCACCTGCATTGGCAGGCAGATCCGTTACCATCTGAGGCACCAGGGAGGCCCTTTTGCAAGTGTACAGATGTGGAATTGTGGGTATGAAGGAACCACTGATAGAGAGGAAGGTCAACTATAAGTTATATGGATTTTCCACTGTGTGGACAGTCGGCTCCCTAACCCTCGTATTGTTCAAGGGTCAGACATGTACTGAGACAGCATTTTAGCCAAAACAGATTGGCAAAAATAATAAAGGTTGATAATAACACAAGTTAGAGAAGGAATGAGAAAACATTTACCATAAGTACTCTTCTGGCAGTAATATAAATTGGTATGCCATTTTTTGGAGTATGTTTTAGAACATCTATTTTAAAAATTAAATAAGCATACATTTGGACACAATTATTCTACTTCTTTGGAGAAGGAAATGGCAACCCACTCCAGTATTCTTGCCTAGAGAATCCCATGGACAGAGGAGCCCATAGGGTCGCACAGAGTCAGACATGACTGAAGCGGCTTAGCATGCATGCATTGGAGAAGGAAATGGCAACCCACTCCAGTGTTCTTGCCTGGAGAAACCCAGGGACGGAGGAGCCTGGTGGGCTGCCATCTATGGGGTCGGACAGAGTCGGACACGACTGAAGCGACTTAGCAGCAGCATTCTGGTACTTCTTTGTATTTAGCCGGGAAATAAGGAAGAAAAGAAGTGAGAGAAGGGGAGTGGGAGGGAAGGAGAGAAAAAAAGGGAGAAAAGAAGAGAGAGAAAGAAAAAGAAAGGAAGCACATGTCGATAGTCATCATAACATTACAAATACTGATTTCAGTTCTAAAACTTGTGAGGCTAGTACGATTCCAAACATCTTACATATATCAACTTATTCAACACAAAACAATGGCTCATTTTTGTGTCAGGAAACTGAGGCACAGTGGTAAGCAACTTGCCCTAACTCAGTAAGCAGCAGAGCTGGCGGCATAGTCTCTGTTCCTAACAGCCACCCAGAGTTGCCTCTAGACACCCGTAATAGCAAACTAGAGATTTTAAATGTCCACCAAGAGAGGCATAATTAAACAATGGAAATGTATACTGTGGAGTATAGAAATTGTCAGTGTGTTCAATGAAATTATATTTGTAAAATAATGAAGTATGACATATTTGTAGGAGGAAACTTCACAAAATAAAACTATATTGCACACACATGCGTGCACACACACACACACACACACACACTTGAATATCCCAAAGGTAAGTAACAATATGGTAACAGTAGTTGCCTTAGGGGAGGAGACTGAAATTTCCAATGATGTTCAAAAGTAACTTTGATTTTATCTATATTGCATGAATCTCTTTACCAGAAAGGATTCATAAATTACTAGTTGACTTTAAAATACTTAAATAGTACTATCAATTTGGATGACTTATTTGTGCAGGCTGCAGGAATTCCCCTGCTTACCTCTAATATATTTCTTGACTCAAATTTATATCATATAACATGCTTTACTGCACCTACTATACAATTAGATAGTTTCTCCCATACACTGCAAACAGCTCCAGCCTCTGACATGCACAGCCGTGTTACAGGAACCAGGAATTAACAGTATCGGTGGTCCTGGAGTGTAGCATCCCAGATTATGGATCCTTTCTGGAAGGAGTTAATACCACATCCAGTCATCTCCTTCCATGGTTCAGGACCAATCATTCTTTGTAGAAAGAAACAGGATCAGAGTGTTGCTGAAGCTCAAAGGTTCCACTCTGAACCTCTCATCTTGGCAGGACCCAAATCCGTTTGATCCACTCAACCTACAGAAACAGAAGCCCATGACTTCAGACTAAGAAAAAGGACTTAGTATTTTTGTGAGGCATTATTATAATGCTCATGGCATACCCATGAAGGACAGTAAGAAAAAGCAAAGGACAAGATCCTATTTCCCCACAAATAAAACAAGAAATGCTAACTAAGAGGAAGTGAAGAAAGCGTGTGAAAAGAATATAGTTGAATTATCCAAATGAAAAAGAAAATTCACATCCCCTTGTTCACTGGATTTCATACTGATAATTAATTCAGTAAGCAAGTAAGCTACAGAACACACTGTGTGGTGTGATTTTCTTCCAGAACTTTATACACCAGCTTCTAAATAAAAAGTGTAATAAAAGAAATACACATAAATGTTAAGAGTAGCTCCAGCTTATAGACTACCTTTTATAAGTCAGTATATTACACAGTAATCACCTTTACAGGTATTTCTAATTTTCTTTGAATTCTCAGAACAACTTTATAAAGTAGCATTTTTATCTTTCTTTACAAAAGAATTTCAGGCTTTCCTGCTGCTTCAGACAGTAAAGAATTTGCCTGCAAGGCAGGAGACCTTGGTTTCATCCCTGAGTTGGAAAAATCCCCTGGAGAAGGGAATGGCTATTGTTGCAGTTCAGTCTCCCAGTCGTGTCTGACTCTCAGTGACCCCATGGACTGCAGCATGCCAGGCCTCCCTGACCCTCACCATCTCTCAGAGTTAGCCCAAGTTCATGCCCATTCCATCAGTGATGCTGTACAGCCACCTCATCCTCTGACACCCTCTTCTCCTTCTGCCTTCAATCTTTCCTAGCCTCAAGCTCTTTTCCAGTGAGTCAGCTGTTCACATCAGGTGGCCAAAATATTGGAGCTTCAGCTTCGGAATGGCTACCCACTCTAGTATTCTTACCTGGAGAATCCCATGGACAGAGGAGCCTGGTGGGCTATAGACCATGGGGTCACAAAGAATCAGACAACACTGAGTGACTAACACTTTTGTTTTTACAAAGGACTTGAGCTCACTGTGAAGAAAGCTGAGCCCCGAAGAACTGATGCTTTTGAACTGTGGTGTTGGAGAAGACTCTTGAGAGTCCCTTGGACTGCAAGGAGATCCAACCAGTCCATTCTGAAGGAGATCAGCCCTGGGATTTCTTTGGAAGGAATGATGCTAAAGCTGAAACTCCAGTACTTTGGCCACTTCATGTGAAGAGTTGACTCATTGGAAAAGACTCTGATGCTGGAAGGGATTGCGGGCAGGAGGAGAAAGGGATGACAGAGGATGAGATAGCTGGATGGCATCACTGACTCGAAGGACATGAGTCTGAGTGAACTCCGGGAGTTGGTGATGGACAGGGAGGCCTGGCGTGCTGCGATTCATGGGGTCACAAAGAGTCAGACACGACTGAGCGACTGAACTGAACTGACTGACTGAGCTCACTGTAACTGATTTATTAATTAAGAATAATAGAAATAATCTACTAACGAATCATCTTTTAGCCATTGTATTGAATGTTTTACAAATGTATTTGTGTGTGCATGCTAAATTGATTGGGTTGTGTCCAACTCTTTGTGACCCTATAGACCATAGCCTGCCAAACTCCTCTGTCCATGGGATTCTCCAGGCAAGAACAGAGGAGTGGGTTGCCATTTCCTCCTCCAGGGGATCGTCCCAACCCAGGGACTGAACACATGTCTCTTATTTCTCATGTGTTGGGAGGTGGATCCTTTACCACTAGCGCCATCTGGGAAGCCCCAAGGTATGTGTAGCAGGCATAAATTATATTTCATAACACTAGGGTAAAAAATGGTCCATTTATTTCTCTTAGTTACATTTTCTCTGAAGTGAAAGTGAAAGTGAAGTCAGTCGTGTCCGACTCTTTGCGACCCCATGGACTGCAGCCTGCCAGGCTCCTCTGTCCATGGGATTTTCCAGGCAAGAATACTGGAGTGGGCTGCCATTTCCTTCTCCAGGGGATCTTCCCAACCCAGGGATCAAGCCCAGCTCTCCTGCATTGTAGGCAGATGTTTTTACCATCTGAGCCACCAGGGAAGTCTTTATTGGAGGAAAATTCAATTTCCATTAGAGGAGAAGTGAGAGTTGGGAGAACCTTTTACCCCTCTAATGATATATAAGAATCTGAGGTCTTTACCTGGGCTTCCCTGTTGGCTCAGACCATAAAGAATCCACTTGCAATGTGGGAGACCTGGGTTTGATCACTGGATGGGGAAGATCCCCTGGAGGAGGGCATGGCAACCCACTCCAGTATTCTTGCCTGGAGAATCCCATGGACAGAGGAGCCGGCCTGGCAGACCTCAGACCATGGGTTGAAAAGAGCTGGATAGGACTGAGCAACTAACCTTTCACTTTCACTAATGGATCAGTTAGTTTCACGGGCGCCTCCTCTCTACATTCACAATGCAGAAAACTCTGTTACAATTCCTGAACACGAGAACCTCATGGTATGTTCCTAGAAAGTAACACACCTAGCAGCTACTTAGCACTTGTGAAAGAACAAAAGTGAAGTCGCTGAGTCATGTCCAACTCTTTGCGACCCCACGGACTGTAGCCTCCCAGGCTCCTCCATCCATGGGATTTTCCAGGCAAGAATACTATAGTGGGTTGCCATTTCCTTCTCCCAACCTAAAAAATGAAAAGGGAAAAAACAGGGCAGAAGGCAAAGAAATGCCAAGTAGAAACACAATTTCAGCACAAAAATATTCTGAGTAACCACTACTGATTTTTTTTCTTTAGCAAAGTCTAACCTTAAAATGCATTCTCAGTAATTCCCTAGATGATGATGAAAATAGATCCTCTGCCTGGCTGTACTCTCTCTTACACTTGCTGGCTTTCTATCTTTCTTCTACGATCTTAGCAGTAACCTCCCAAGATGTCGCCCTGCTTTGGTGTATTTTAACAGAAGCACCAGTCATGTTTTTATCATGCTTTTAGAGAGCATATTAGAAAACATCAGGCCTGTACATTACCCTGTATGCATATACAAGCCTATATGTATTACCCAATATATATATTTGGGGGATGTTTTATGTAAATCTGTGTTAAATTAAGCGTTATAAACATGCTACGGGGATTATTTATAGGACTTTATAGGAAATATCTCTTAGCAGCACAAAGAATCTCTCTTTCACATGAATAATCAAATTTTATCCTGTTGCATGCTTTGCTGTCTCATGTATCAGAATTTCACAACATGGTGCTCATTGGTGCAACTGAGTACAGAGAAGGGAACAAGTTGTCAAAATCCTGCAACCAGGGAAAGAAAGGGGAGGACTTGGGGAAAAGTAAGTGAGCTTAGAACTCAGAGTCCATGAGTTTCCTCTACAGTGTCATCTACCAAGGGCATTTAGAGGTCATCTTGTGAGGCATGCTTTTATTACTATTACTTGTTCTAGAGACCAAGATCAGCTTTCCCCTTTCTTGGTGCCATCAAAAGAAAGAACTGTCTCTTCTCTTTGCAAAGATTTTACTGATAGATATACATTTAACTTGAGGCAACAAATAATTATGTCTCCCTTCTTACAGGAAAGATACTTCACGTTGGAACTAGGATCCCACAGTGCATGAGACATAGTACCTGTCACCACAGGGGCCAGGAAAGAAAAGAAAACAGAAATCAGACTAAGGAGAGCTACAGTGAATTTAAGTACATTCACGTCTTGAGTAATTGGAAACATAAAGATGAATAAGAAACAACACTTGCCCCCAAAAGGTTCACAGCCCAGGGAGGGAGGCAGATACACAAACAGGTTATTTCAGCACAGCGCTGTGTTGTAATAAGTACTTAACTACCTCACTAAGTTACCCAACCAAAGACATTTACCGCTGTAGGATGGAAATGACAAGTTATGATCTACAATTTTCTTGGTGCCAACATCCCATCAGTTCCTATCCAACTTAAAAAGCCTTTTCTTTTTCCTAAATGGCCTGCCTTGTGTCACATATGGGCAGAAAAGCTTTTGTTGAGAGCAGCCAGGAAGCTTCTCAGAAATGTGTGTGTGTGTGTGTGTGTGTGTGTGTGTTTCAGTGGAGTCATTATTATGCCATTCCAAAGACAAGACATAATAGATTCATTTTTTCTAATGGATAGATAGTGTACAGTTTAAAGATGGTTTATTAACTTCCATCTTATGATACACAAGAGCTATTTGGGTACATAACTTACCTCGCTGGTCCATAGTCTGACCCGTAGACCTCAGCAGCACTTTTTCCCCACATTTTTGACTAAATAGAAGTTACTGTGCAGTTACAACCCCATTATATATGATGTTAATAAATGTGCTTCACTGACTGTCCACTCTTTTAAGTAACTCTGCTAACCTGGACACATTATCTGAGATTTATAGTGCTGCATAAAGTCTGAGGGGAACGCAGGGAAATGGCTTTATAGATAGAATTAGACTGGCTATCTCTCTCACATTTCAGACACAGCAGGAGAAGAGCTGTTCAGAGGCACTTGGAAAGGATGAGGGAGGGAAAAAATAATAAAAAAGATTTTGAGGAAAATCTATGCCGTTTTGCCAATATGGCTGATTGTAGATTAGGCTTTGGTTGTTAAAAAAAAAAAAAAAAAAAAAAAAAAAAAAAAAAACCCTTCTTGTCTTTATGAAGAAGGGAAAAATAAGCGCCAGTGAAACTTAACATTTTATGCCCATTAGTCAAGTTGCAAACCTATTTTGAAACTCCAATTAGAGAACTAAAACATAGTACTAAGTTGTTGAATAAATATTTGTTAAATAAATTATAAACTGTAAAGTTCCTGAAGTCTGGAATCATTGCTCTCTCTCTCTCCTGCATCCAGAAGGATGCTCAGCACTAATTATTTACTTCATGAACCAATGACATAAATAACAGTATGTCTTACCATTCACTAGTACTGAACAGATACCAATCCAGCCCTGTGTCTGCTCCTGAGAGGTAGCGAGGAATATTTTATTGTTATTTCACGAGTTAAAGAGCTTGAGGTAAAAGTAAGTGAACTGGTTTGGATGCTTCCACATAACAAATGATTAAAATGAGAGGAACAGAATCCCCGGGATTCAACAATGGAATAAACAAGATGGCAGCCGACATAGTTAAGAGTGAGATGACCATTCCCTCCTGGCTCAGTCGGTAAAGACTCAGCCTGCAATGCAGGAGACCCAGGTTCAATCCCTGGGTCAGGAAGATGCCCTGAAGAAGGAAATAGCAACCCACTCCAGTATTCTGCCCGGAGAATTACATGGACAGAGAAGCCTGGTGGGCTACAGTCCACGGGGTCACAAAGAGCTGGACACGAGACTGAGTGACTGACACTTAAGATAACAGTCAAGGACTCCAAATTCCAGCCTGGTGCCATATCGTGTAAACATGAGTTAGGGATGCTGGAGAATAATATTATTCCTTAATTACTTCCCCTGGAGCTTCAGGTCTTTGAATTATGCTCTCTCCAAAGCTACAATGCTTTTTTATCTCCCAAAGGTATACTCTACGTTCCAGTCTGCACTTGTGATGCTTCTGTTTTCATCATATCCTCATCTCCTCACATCTGCCATAGTTCCCATGTATGCCTAGTTTGATTTTTTAACTATAATGCAATGAAAAAAAAAAAGATTCATATGTACAGCATACTCATAATTTAAGTCAGATATGGCTATTCAAGTTATCAATGCCTTTCATAGCCTGAAATGTATGCACAATGCCAACTCAAAGTTAGAACATCTTATACAACCATATTTGTCTTACTTGTTGCCTACACAATTAGTCCTACAGTTTGCAAACACTTGCAACAAAATGGTGCTCACTTTAGCCAGAATATCCCTTTGTCCACTTCTCACGCCCTGGAATGCCTTTTCTGCTACTGTGTACCTTCTTCTTAGTCCTCTTCTGCTTTTCAGGATGCTTTGTCTGAACTAGACCAGATAGGAAAAGATTCAGCTCAAGTGTCCAGATTTACTGCAACCTTCAATGTTTTCCTTTGTGATACAAGTAGCATCTCATATCAGTTAGTTTTGCTGCATAACGTGAAAAGCTGACTCATTTGAAAAGACCCTGACGCTTGGAAAGATTGAGGGTGGGAGGAGAAGGGGACGACAGAGGATGAGATGGTTGGATAGCATCACCGACTCGATGGACATGAATGTAGGTGAACTCCAGGAGTTGGTGATGGACAGGGAGGCCTGGTGTGCTGCGGTTCATGGGGTCGCAAAGAGTCAGACACGACTGAGCGACTGAACTGAACTAAAACCACTCCAGAATACAGTAGTTTAAAATAATTATTTAATTGCTCATGATTTTGTGGGCTGGCTATTTGAGCAAGGCTCACCTGGGATGACTCATCTCTGCCTCAGATAATGTCAGCTGGCCTGAAACTCAGGTGGTCAAGCTGAGAAGTCTGGGGATCTGGGGCCTCTTCTCATATAGTCTCATAATCCACCATGGGAACAAAGGCTTCATGTAGAATCCAAGAATTTCCTAACAAAAGTGAATGCTACAAAACCCCCATGGCCGTCTAACCTTAGAAACTGCCCAATATCTCTTCTGACACATTTTATTGGTTAAAAGAAGCCACAGACACTTCAGATTCAAGGATGAAAAAAACAGACTTATTTTTTTGATGAGGGAGGGGTGAGGGATGCAAGTAATTGATGAGTGGTCTTTATTTTTTACTATTTGTTACACATTTGGATTTTTCTTTAAAAAATCTAAAAGCTTTAAGCACAATTAAAAACAGCAAAAAAAATTTACCAAATAACTGCTACAATTTATTTAATGCCAGTGCCAAGCATTAAACACTTCATATAATACATAGTATTTCATTCTTACACAATGAAATAAATACAAGCCTGGCAAAGTATGGCCTATGGGCCAAAGCCAGCCTGCTGCCTGCACCTGTTTTTGTACAGCCTGCAAGTGAAGAATGTTTTTTATGTTTTTAAATAGTTGAGGGGGAAAATTCAAACAGAAAATAACATTTCACGACACATTAAAACTATATGAAGTTCAAATTCCAGTGCCCATAAATAAAGTTTACTGGGGACATACTGTGGCCATTTGATTATATATTATCTATTTCTGCATTTATACTACCACAGCAGAATTGAATAGTCACAACATGGACCTAAATACTAAATATTAAAATAACTACTACCTACTCCTTTACAAAAAGTTTGCTGATCTCTGAAATAGATACTATTGATACTATTATCTCCCTGACACTAATAGGAAACCAAATCTGTAAAAACCTGAACACCTCAGAGATAGAATTTAACTCAGATCTGCATGACTCACTCATACTCTACTCCTAGAAAAATGACAATAACCGCCATTTGTTGGGTGCATGCCTGTGTCGTGATTCCTGATCCTTACTAGAGCCATATGTGGAGGCTTGAACCCCTCCACACCCTTTTTCAAGTAAAAAATTGCATCCTTTGGGGAGTGATTTGGAGACCTTTGCTCTATGGTCTGCTTCTCCTCGTGTGTGCGTGTAAGTTGCTCAGTTGTGTCTGACTCCCTGCAACCCTTGGACCATAGCCCACCAGGCTCCTCTGTCCATGGGATTCTCCAGGCAAGAATACTAGGGTGAATTGCCATGCCCTCCTCCAGGGGATCTTCCTGACCCAAAGATCAACCCGTGTCTCTTAGATCTCTTGCATTGGCAGGTGGATTCTTTATCTACTAAGCCTCCTCTGTGTACTTCTGAAACTGAGGGGATATATCTCTGGACATCAGATGACCAGGCAGTTGTAAAAGGACTTCTGTTCTTGGCTTACAAGAAACTTCGACAGTTTGAAGAGGTTAAAGTCTCCATTAAACTTGTCATATTGTACTAGTTTAAAGCCTTTAGGTACACCGACCCTTCTTTCCACAAGCAATTGCCCAAAGGCATCTGTGTTTGGAACACATGCAGGCAGGCTGCTGTAAGTGCCCATTAGTCTCCAAACCTGAAGTGCCCCCAGAATGAGTTACAGTGAGAAACACGTACTGCCGCAAATGAAAAATAGCAAAATACATCAAGAGTTCAAAAGGTGGGAGTTGAACAAGATGATCCCATTTCATGCTACATTAATACGTCACTCTAATTTTATGTAAGAATGAGCCTTTATACTTCCCATGCAGAAGTCTGAAATATGTAGGTATCCAAGGAAGGGTCAATCTATTTCATAACTGGGGAGAGGGTAGGTACAGCTTCAGTGTAGGAAACTGTGCTGAGTTTTCAGGCCAATGAATAATAAGAAAAAGAGACCGAAAGGGAAGAGGAAGGGAGAAGAGAGTGAAGGAAGGAAGGGAGGGAAGAAGGATTGAAGAAGAAAAGGAGGGAGAAAGGAAGAGAAGACAAAGAATGAAGCCCCTGCCCCATTCTAGCCTCAGCAGATTTATATCCACAAGCAGCAAGCCTGCCTTTGTCCTCCTGGAGAGAATACATGGCTTGATTAAGAGCCTGGGTGCTAGAATTAGACAGTCTGAAGTTTCTGTCTTGGTTCTGCTACTTACCAGCCATGGGGGTCCTGGTCCAGGACAGGATTTAGACTGTCTGTATGACAGTTTCCCCATACATATATGGTAATAACAATATTATCTACACCTAGAGTTACCACAAGAATCCAATTAAGATAATTCATGAAAAGTGCTTAGAATGGTGCCTAGTACATAGCAATAAACTTTGAGCTATTACCATTCTAATAATTTCAGATCAAGTATAAGGAAATTGCAAATCATCCCAGGTCTTAGTGTCAAAATTAGCATCATTTCACATAGTCATCAAATTGTCTCATCAACAATTCTCAAGAGGAAATAGCTTTCTGGGTCTATGTCTCCTCCCCTTCTGCAAGTACTTCATCCATATATGATCAATTTATTTCACACTAAATCCCACAAAAAGAACTGTGTTGCGATCCAAATGCTATGCACTTCATCAGCCTGTAACTGCAAACCAGAGCTACATTTTCTTACAATGACCAATTTCTCCTAGTGCCAGTCCCCGTTACTCTAATTGCCAGAAATTAATTTCCCCTCAAAGACCCCCCCCTTCCTTCTTAGAGACCTTAAAGGGACACATCCTAGTTTGTGAGGCATACCCACCACAACATCCATGTCTCTTTCTGCTTCCCCTTAGTCCATGTTCCTGCCTGAGGAGACATCTGGGGAGGTCTTAGTTCCCTGGAGTCCATATCCATCATGTGAAGCCTCATATACAAGCACACGGTCATGTCTCTATATCCCTCAAAGCTCACTTCTTTGGTGGACATTCGTTTGTTGATGATGCTGGCTTCCACCTCTAGGAACAGTAGCTCCGAGGCCTTTGGTGAGCCATGTCTCCATCACCATCAATCCGGGTAGTTTGGCTGCATGACTGTGATACCAGCACGTGACCCCATTCAGAGTAGTTTCGAGTCAGACCCAACACTTTTGTAATAACCCTAGATGAAAATAAGGGATCAAAAGAAAAATCTAAAAGTGCTGGCAGCCACCCTGCCATCACAGAGAAGTCAAACTAAGACATCTGAGTAGACATTCAATACAGAAAAGAGCCAGGTTGGAGGGATAGAGAGATATCAAGCAGTGATGACCTCATTTGAGCCTCTGGATCCAACTATGCCTGAAGCCAGAAGATACAGTCCTAAATACTTCTATTATGAGACCTAATACACGTATTTTTTTGCTTTCATCAATTTAGGGTAACTTTTACTGTTATCTGAAACTGAAAGCATTCTGAATAATAATTCTTATAATTTTTGGAGTGCCAGAGTCTTTCTGGGCTTCATACAGAAATGAGGAAGACGGGCTTCCTTCTAAACTCTTTGCCAAATTTAGTTATTAGGCCTTGATAAAGTTCTGCCTATGCTTAGAGTCTCACAAAAAATCTGATCACATTTTAGTCCTAATTATCCTATCCACAGAATTTCAAAGCCAACACAGGTGTCCTGACACAAAATAGACACTTAAACATCATTCTGTCCCCTTCTGTTGGTCTACCCCCCAAAAAAAAATTATGCCTTTTTTAGTTCAGTCGCTCAGTCATATCTGACTGTTTGTGACCCCACGGACTGCAGTAGGTCAGGCTTCTCTATCCATCACCAACTCCCAGAGCTTACTAAAACTCATGCCCAAAGAGTCAGTGATGCCATCCAACCATCTCATCCTCTGTCGTCCCCTTCTCCTCCCGCCTTCAATCTTTCCCAGAATCAGGGTTTTTTCCAATGAGTCAGTTCTTTGCATCAGGTGGCCAAAGGACTGGAGTTTCAGCTTCAGCATCAGTCCTTCCAGTGAATGTTTAGGACTGATTTCTTTTAGGATGGACTGGTTGGATCTCCTTGCAGTCCAAGAGACTCTTAAGAGTCTTCTTCAACACCACAGTTCAAAAGCATCAATTTTTCAGCACTCAGCTTTCTTTATAGTCCAACTCTCACATCCATACATGACTACTGTAAAAATCATAGCTTTGACTAGACGGACCTTTGATGGCAAAGTAATGTCTCTGCTTTTGAATATGCTGTCTAGATTGGTCATAGCTTTTCTTCCAAGGAGCAAGCGTCTTTTAATTTCATGGCTGCAGTCACCATCTGCAGTGATTTTGGAGCCCAAAAAAATAAAGTCTGTCACTGTTTCCATTGTTTCCCCATCTATTTGCTATGAAGAGATGGGACTGGATGCCATGATCTTCATTTTCTGAATGTTGACTTTTTTTTTTAATTTTATTTTATTTTTAAACTTTACAATATTGTATTAGTTTTGCCAAATACCAAAATGAATCCGCCACAGGTATACATGTGTTCCCCATCCTGAACCCTCCTCCCTCCTCCCTCCTCCCTCCCCCCTCCTCCCTCCCCATTCCATCCCTCTGGGTCGTCCCAGTACACCAGCCCCAAGCATCCAGTATCGTGCATCGAACCTGGACTGGCAACTCGTTTCATACATGATATTTTACATGTTTCAATGCCATTCTCCCAAATCTTCCCACCCTCTCCCTCTCTCACAGAGTCCATAAGACTGTTCTATACATCAGTGTCTCTTTTGCTGTCTCGTACACAGGGTTATTGTTACCATCTTTCTAAATTCCATATATATGCATTAGTATACTGTATTGGTATTTTTCTTTATGGCTTACTTCACTCTGTATAATAGGCTCCAGTTTCATCCACCTCATTAGAACTGATTCAAATGTATTCTTTTTAATGGCTGAGTAATACTCCATTGTGTATATGTACCACAGCTTTCTTATCCATTCATCTGCTGATGGACATCTAGGTTGCTTCCATGTCCTGGCTATTATAAACAGTGTTGCGATGAACATTGGGGTACACGTGTCTCTTTCCCTTCTGGTTTCCTCAGTGTGTATGCCCAGCAGTGGGATTGCTGGATCATAAGGCAGTTCTATTTCCAGTTTTTTAAGGAATCTCCACACTGTTCTCCATAGTGGCTGTACTAGTTTGCATTCCCACCAACAGTGTAAGAGGGTTCCCTTTTCTCCACACCCTCTCCAGCATTTATTGCTTGTAGACTTTTGGATCGCAGCCATTCTGACTGGCGTGAAATGGTACCTCGTAGTGGTTTTGATTTGCATTTCTCTGATAATGAGTGATGTTGAGCATCTTTTCATGTGTTTGTTAGCCATCTGTATGTCTTCTTTGGAGAAATGTCTATTTAGTTCTTTGGCCCATTTTTTGATTGGGTCATTTATTTTTCTGGAGTTGAGCTGTAGGAGTTGCTTGTATATTCTTGCAATCCCTATCAAGCTACCAACAGCATTCTTCACAGAGCTAGAACAAATAATTTCACAATTTGTATGGAAATACAAAAAACCTCGAATAGCCAAAGCTATCTTGAGAAAGAAGAATGGAACTGGAGGAATCAACCTACCTGACTTCAGGCTCTACTACAAAGCCATAGTCATCAAGACAGTATGGTACTGGCACAAAGACAGAAATATAGGTCAATGGAACAAAAGAGAAAGCCCAGAGATAAATCCACGCACATATGGACACCTTATCTTTGACAAAGGAGGCAAGAATATACAATGGAGTAAAGACAATCTCTTTAACAAGTGGTGCTGGGAAATCTGGTCAACCACTTGTAAAAGAATGAAACTAGAACACTTTCTAACACCATACACAAAAATAAACTCAAAATGGATTAAAGATCTAAACGTAAGACCAGAAACTATAAAACTCCTAGAGGAGAACATAGGCAAAACACTCTCTGACATATATCACAGCAGGATCCTCTATGACCCACCTCCCAGAATATTGGAAATAAAAGCAAAAATAAACAAATGGGACCTAATTAACCTTAAAAGCTTCTGCACATCAAAGGAAACTATTAGCAAGGTGAAAAGACAGCCTTCAGAATGGGAGAAGATAATAGTGAATGTTGACTTTTAAGCCAACTTTTTCACTCTCCTCTTTCACTTTCATCAAGAGGCTTTTTAGTTCTTCTTCGTTGATAGATACAGTGCCTGATGAACTATGGAATGAGGTTCGTGACATTGTACAGGAGACAGGGATCAAGACCATCCTCATGGAAAAGAAATGCAAACAAGCAAAATGGCTGTCTGGGGAGGCCTTACAAATAGCTGTGAAAAGAAGAGAAGCGAAAAGCAAAGGAGAAAAGGAAAGATATAAGCATCTGAATGCAGAGTTCCAAAGAATAGCAAGAAGAGATAAGAAAGCCTTCTTCAGTGATCAATGCAAAGAAATAGAGGAAAACAACAGAATGGGAAAGACTAGGGATCTCTTCAAGAAAATCAGAGATACCAAAGGAACATTTCATGCAAAGATGGGCTCGATAAAGGACAGAAATGGTATGGACCTAACAGAAGCAGAAGATATTAAGAAGAGATGACAAGAATACAGAGAAGAACTGTACAAAAAAGATCTTCACGACCCAGATAATCATGATGGTGTGATCACTGACCTAGAGCCAGACATCCTGGAATGTGAAGTCAAGTGGGCCTTAGAAAGCATCACTACGAACAAAGCTAGTGGAGGTGATGGAATTCCAGTTGAGCTATTCCAAATCCTGAAACATGATGCTGTGAAAGTGCTACACTCAATATGCCAGTAAATTGTGAAAACTCAGCAGTGGCCACAGGACTGGAAAAGGTCAGTTTTCATTCCAATCCCAAAGAAAGGCAATGCCAAAGAATGCTCAAACTACCGTACAATTGCACTCATCTCACACGCTAGTAAAGTAATGCTCAAAATTCTCCAAGCCAGGCTTCAGCAATATGTGAACTGTGAACTTCCTGATGTTCAAGCTGGTTTTAGAAAAGGCAGAGGAACCAGAGATCAAATTGCCAACATCCGCTGAATCATGGAAAAAGCAAGAGAGTTCCAGAAAAACATCTATTTCTGCTTTATTGACTATGCCAAAGCCTTTGACTGTGTGGATCACAATAAACTGTGGAAAATTCTGAAAGAGATGGGAATACCAGACCACCTGATCTGCCTCTTGAGAAATGTGTATGCAGGTCAGGAAGCAACAGTTAGAACTGGACATGGAACAACAGACTGGTTCCAAATAGGAAAAGGAGTTCGTCAAGGCTGTATATTGTCACCCTGTTTATTTAACTTATATGCAGAGTACATCATGAGAAACACAGGACTGGAAGAAACACAAGCTTGAATCAAGATTGCCAGGAGAAATATCAATAACCTCAGATATGCAGATGACACCACCCTTATGGCAGAAAGTGAAGAGGAACTCAAAAGCCTCTTGATGAAAGTGAAAGTGGAGAGTGAAAAATTTGGCTTAAAGCTCAACATTCAGAAAACGAAGATCATGGCATCCAGTCCCACAACTTCATGGGAAATAGATGGGGAAACAGTGGAAACAGTGTCAGACTTTATTTTTCTGGGCTCCTAAATCACTACAGATGGTAACTGCAGCCATGAAATTAAAAGACGCTTACTCCTTGGAAGGAAAGTTATGACTAACCTAGATAGCATATTCAAAAGAAGAGACATTACTTTGTCAACAAAGGTTCGTCTAGTCAAGGCTATGGTTTTTCCAATGGTCATGTATGGATGTGAGAGTTGGACTGTGAAGGAGGCTGAGCGCTGAAGAATTGATGCTTTTGAACTGTGGTGTTGGAGAAGACTCTTGAGAGTCCCTTGGACTGCAAGGAGATCCAACCAGTCCATTCTGAAGGAGATCAGCCCTGGGATTTCTTTGGAAGGAATGATGCTAAAGCTGAAACTCCAGTACTTTGGCCACCTCATGTGAAGAGTTGACTCATTGGAAAAGACTCTGATGCTGGGAGGGATTGGGGGCAAGAGGAGAAGGGAACGACAGAGGATGAGATGGCTGGACGGCATCACTGACTCAATGGATGTGAGTCTGAATGAACTCCGGGAGTTGGTGATGGACAGGGAGGCCTGGCGTGCTGCGATTCATGGGGTCTCAAAGAGTCGGACACGACTGAGCAACTTATCTGATCTGATCTGATCTGCCATAAAGGTGGTGTCATCTGAATATCTGAGGTTATTGATATTTCTTCCGGCAATCTTGATTCCAGCTTATGCTTCATCCATCCTAGCATTTAGCATGATGTACTCGGCATATAAATTAAATAAGCAGGGTGAAAATATACAGCCTTGATGTACTCCTTTTCCAATTTGGAACCCATTTGTTTTTCCATGTCCAGTTCTAACTGTTGCTTCTTGACCTGCATACAGATTTCTCAGGAGACAGATCAAATGGTCTGGTATTCCCATCTCTTTAAGAATTTTCCACAGTTTGTTGTGATCCACACAGTCAAAGGCTTTGGCATAGTCAGAAGTAGATGTTTTTCTGGAACTCTCTTGCTTTTTCAATGATCCAATGGATGTTGGCAATTTGATCTACCTTCCTGATCAGTTATAAAACAGAACCTGCTATACATCTCAATGGTTAGAAATAGATATACAGGAAAGAGAATCATGAATGGTTATTATTTAGCCTGTCAGAAATGTCCTGGTATACACATCATTGCATATCTGTATAACTGCCATTTTTTGCATGATTATCACGCACTAAGATTATGTACCTCATGTTTTAAAAGAGGATTGGTCATAACCTTGGATCCCCAACCTCACATTTCCTATAAAGTCCAATATTAAAACAGATTCTCCTACTACTTGGTTTTTAGACACATAGCTTCCTCTGGGGAAGAAAGAATAGAGAATTCAACTTCATTATCATAGCTAGAAAGACTTGATTAAACATGATTCAGTCACAAGCTGCCATTCAAGACAAATCTGTACCAATGTTTAAATCACCTAGTCTTTCACACAGCCATGAAAATCAATTATTCTTCCATTGATTTTTACTGTTCTTTCCTAGAAAACTTGTGATGTTACCTTTAATCATCATCATCATCATTGGCAATACCACCATGAGCCAAAAGCCCTGATATTCTTACATTTGAAAAATTTAATGAAACTGTGAAGTATATTGACATTTCTTTCCACCATCAATTTTTCAAGCTATTGAATTTCACCCTTTTCTATCTTCCCACTTCTCCCAATTGTTAAGCTCATTTTCAATTTCAAACTTGTTTCCAAGGCATTAGCCAACACATCCAACTTCCTGTCAATGGGATATTTAATAAGCACACCCATTCTACTATCCGGAAAAGGCAGTGGCACCCCACTCCAGTACTCTTGCCTGGAAAATCCCATGGACGGAGGAGCCTGGTGGGCTGCAGTCCATGGGGTCGCTGAGAGTTGGACACGACTGAGCGTCTTCACTTTGACTTTTCACTTTCATGCATTGGAGAAGGAAATGGCAAACCACTCCAGTGTTCTTGCCTGGAGAATCCCAGGGACAGCGGAGCCTGGTGGGCTGCCGTCTATGGGGTCGCACAGAGTTGGACATGAGTGAAGCGACTTAGCAGCAGCAGCAGCAGCATTCTACTATCCAAGACAGCAATGAAATTTCTAAGTATCAATAGTACAGCAGTACTTCTCTCAACCTGTCTGAGAAGTCACTTCTTACTTGAAATCACAATGACCCATTGCCAAGTACTTTCAACTTGAGCCAAGTGTACTTAAAAGCAAAATGAGCAAAACTCTATTTTCTCAGTTTCTTGATGAATATGACATGTGGAACTGAATTTTAGAAGCTTCAGGAGGCACAATGAAGGGTTGAAACACATCCATTTCCCCTTACCTGACAAAATAAAGAATAGCAACTCTATCAGGTAATAAACCTAATCTTTCAGATTTTTTCTATTATCTATAAGGTCCTCAAATCTTTACGTGTTTCCTGAGTCACTGATCCTAATTTGTTGGAGGCAGTATGAGTTTGGGGCCAAACATGCCTGGGGCATAATTCTACCTCTGCCACTTTGTGGGACTTTGGTGGGAAAAGGGGAAAAAAAGAAAGAAAAGCTTTACTTTTTTCCCCCAGATCTATTTCTCATCTGTAAAAACAGGCATAATTATTAGCTCTAGCATAGTTTCAAGGACCAGCAATTTGCCTTGGCCAGAGTATAAGTCCTATAAAGAGCTGGCTTTTATCTTGGCTTATTTGGAAGGCTGCGTCTGTATTATAAAATCGCACTGTAATCAATAGGCAACTTCAGGCAGCTTCATTTATGTTTGTGTGGGGCATGAGTATTGTAGCATATTTCACACTTTTGGACACTTTCTAATTTCTTACCCTCTGGGGTTGCTGGGCAGGCAGTGAAGGTTCAAGTATAGTCTTGGTATCCATCACGGTGAAGCTGACTCAGCCACTTGTTAACTACACACCTTGAAAAATTTTGTCACACTCTCAAAGTCTATTTTCCCTTCTGTGTCTGATTAAATAATACACTCTATATACACGCCTCAACTATGAGCCAGGATGTTCTATTCAGTTTTCTAGATCTTGCCCCTAGATAGTGCCTGTGACATGGCAAACGCTCAGTAAGAAATTGTTGATTAAATGATGGATGAATGAATGAATGCAAACATCTTGGAGTTCACATCAATAAAGTCTGAATTAGACTGGGGACAGTTGTTCATTGATACTACCACATGACCACCACCTCTGACTCCTCAATTAAGGTTTTCCAATTTTCTAAAGTACATCAAAAGATTTGGGGCAACACAGTACCTATAGTTAACAATGTAGTATTATACACTTAAACTTTTGCTAAGAGAATACACCACATGTAAAGTCTTCTTTAAAAAAGGGCAAGCACAAGAAAACTTTGAGAGGTAATGGATATGTATTACCTAATAAAGTAATAATGAATGTATGCATATGTCCAAACTCATAAAAATGTTTACATTAAACATGTGCGGTTTTTTGTACATCAATTTTATCTTAATAAGACTGTTTTAAAAAAGACTGGGGCTACATCTCTAAATGTCAACAGCATGATTTATTTCCTGATAAACTGTGAGTTCTCTAACACCATTTAAGGGTTTGTTATTAAAATATGAGTCCAAACAAATATAAAATGATTTCATGACAGCCTGATAGAGCCATGATTCTCAAACTCTCATCCAAATTCTTCAACTAGCAGAAGAGAATGACTGAGTGTCCCTGGGGGATTCAAGAGCATGGATAAATACACTCACTCCCACACATGTACCAAATGTTTTCAAATGTCATCTTTTATCCCAAGGACATAATCAAGTGCACAAAAATGCAGTCACAGGATTTTTATCACATTATTTTCATAATCATAAAAATGAGAATAATATAAATATATGTAAAAATACAGTAACTAAATGAATTATAGTTTACTCCAACTATAAATTCTATATAGATATTAAACTATATTATCTAAGAATATAAAAATACATGAAAATATTTTCAACCTGTATTGCTAAATGGAAGAAGCTGGTGACAACATCTAGTTATCATGACAATATCATTAAAATGACAATAAAGTGATTTTTCCATCAAAGACCCACAGAAGCAAAGGTTATAGGAGAAGATACAGAATATTGGAAGATGGAAAGTAAATAGACATGGAGTAGTTTCTTGTATCTCAAATGAATCTGAAATTGAAGCTAACTCTGAGAAGCTCTCAAAGTAGACGATTCATGCTACACAATCTCAGAAATGCTCTAGAATAAGAAATGCCACCTAACTCTGAAAGACGAGGTGTATATGTTTACAGTTCAGAAAGAAAATTGAATATCCTTACAACAAATTATTTAAATCCAGGATCACTGTTAATTCAAACACACTCTCAAATGGTCACTTGGAACAAGTGAAGTTAAAGTACCATATTAACATATGTGGATTAAGTGAAATTTTAAATGTTGAATCATGTAGTCCCTGGCCCCCTTCCTCCACTCAACTACAAAAATGCTTTCAAGTTCTTTCCAACTTGGCTTTATGGCTTCACTCAGCATTAGTTTCTTCAAAATCCTTTTGCTTGGCAAATTTAAAGTTTGAACAAAATCTCAAGAGAAAATGCTTAACCTGCTATAGAATATAAGCATTTTAATTACTGAACAGCACTCTTTACAAACAACTTTCATAATCTTTGTAAAGGTTATGTAACAAAACATATAGGTTTGTTAGTGCTGAAGAGGGACCTCTTCAGGAGGTCTACCTGGAAACACTATAGTCGATATTAATTTTTTTAATTGCATGCTTAAGTTGCAAAATGGGCATTTCTTAAAATACAATCCATAGTTTACACTTTCTACTGGCCCTCATTTGTCTTCTCCCAGGGGCTTTGCATTAAAGTCATTGTATCAAGAGAGTCTGGGAATGGTAAGGGAGGAGGCGCCTCATATCCAGCCCAGCTGTTTCCTCAATTACCAGCCAAAGTGTGAATAAGGGACCCAAAGAGGTCTTCTTAAATCATACATATACATCCCTGCCTCCAAAAGCTCTCAGACCCTTCAACTATCTCCTAATATAAAATCACCACACATCGTTTGAAAATGTAATGAACATGTAAGTGGGAAGTAGCATAAAATAGGGTAAGGACTACATCACCACACATTATCGACATCTGGCCAAACTGAACAATTCTATAGTCTGAGTTTTGGACAACACCAGAGAAACATGACTTTTAAGGCCCTTTTCCATTTGATAATTTTTATAACTCGTTAGTGGAAATAGGGTCTGTGCCTAACTAGAGGAACTGGCGCATAACCTAGGTTAGACCAGCCACCCACCGGGACCAGTGACCAGTCAGTCACAGTGATTCCTTGGAATTTTTCAAGGTAAAGATAGCATGAAAGTGCCTTTTCCACTCTGATCATGAAAGTACAAGCACATAAAAGAAAGTTTCTGGAGAGCATGTCCTCCACTCCAGGGCTAGGCCAGGCTCAGAAAATAAAGCTGGTGAAAAAAGGGGAAAATGGAGATGAAGGAGGAAAGGAGAGACTCCTCTAGGAATGTGGGTTTCTGATTACAAGCAAGCCTATAACTTCCCCTTCTGGCTTAAATTAGTTTGGAACTGAATTGAGTTTGAATTTTGCTACTTGCGAACAAGAGGGCCTTGCTAATTCATATTCTGTTTTAAACTGTAAACTCTGGAGGGCAAAAGGCAGGATTGATAGACACTATATACGGAGAATACAAGCTGAATAGCGGTGACTGTAATGGCAACAATGATGAAAATAAACTAGTGAACACTGACTTCTTCCCATGCACTGCTTTAGAACCACCGCAGGGCCTATGGCGGAGGTGCTGTAACGTCCGCTCTGACACTGCAGTTCAGGAGACTGAGATGGAGCAGCTGAAAAGTCACACGGCCAGGATTGGAACCTAAGCACTGAGCTTCCCTGCTGGCTCAGACGGTAAAGAATCTGCCTGCAATGCAGCAGACCCAGGTTCAATTCCTGGGTCGGGAAGATCCGCTGGAGAAGGACATGGCAATTCACTCCAGTATTCTTGCCTGGAGAATCCCATGGACAGAGGAGCCTGGTGGGCTACAGTCCATGGGGTCACAAAGAGATGGACACGACTGAGACACACACACACACACACACCCCCTGGCTCCAGAGCACATACTTTAAACCACCATCATATTCCTCCTCATCACAACAAGTTAGTTAACTGGTCCATTAATGTCTTGGACAAAGTCCATTTACAATTCCCAGGAAATAAAAATAAGATCTAGGTGATAAAGTCTAAACTTTTTTCTTTTTCCCTGAAGCTTGGTTACGTTTCGTTTGTTCACAGGATGTGGCTTGCAGACACTTTGTCCCCAGAACTTCAGACCAGTGTTCCTAGTGTGAAACAGCTGTGCTCAACAAATACTTCAACTCCAGCCATGTGTAGAAGCGCTGCCCAGGACACCACAATTCAAGATGGCAGCGGCAGGCTGTGTGTGAAGACAGTGTGATCAGTGTGAGCAGCTCGGCGGTGACTGTCCCGCCAGAGTTCAACCCCCTCCCTGCTGACAGAACCTAGTAAAGCAGCCCTTCCCATAGCCTTTCAGGGTGATCAGCGTGAGCAGCTCGGCGGTGACTGTCCCGCCAGAGTTCAACCCCCTCCCTGCTGACGGAACCTAGTAAAGCAGCCCTTCCCATAGCCTTTCAGGGAGTGCTCACACCCGACACTGTGAGCTCCATCTCTCCATTCTTTGATCACAGAATACAACTTTCCTTTGCTTCTGAATCAAACTTGGTCTCATTCAGTTGGCTCAAATGACAGCAAGCAGAAGGACCCTTATTGGGGACCAACCCAGGAAGATTGGTTACCTTAAAAACATATCCTTTTAATTAAAGCGCAGAGACCAAAATCACTCTCAACTTTGAGAATGTTTGACCTTCTGAACATTCCAACTGCATTGACATTTCAGATCGTGCTGAAAAAGGAGCCTTACTTCACTACTGGGGTTTACGTGTGAATTTCCTGGAAAATACCCTGTGGAAACAGCTCCATCTGTAAGAAAATGCAACATGATAAATGATGACAGTCTAATGGGAAGTGCCACACAGAGGCTGAAAACCCTGAACTATTTCTGCTTGACTTGTGGTTTGACCTAGCACCAATCATTCCACCCTTGACTTCTCTGGGCTCCGTTTATCTCAGATTTAATAAATGGTAGTTTTCAACTTCCCCTCACAATATAAAGAGGGCATTTTTAAGGGAAATCAGCAATGCATAAAGTTCTCCATGTTTCTCAATATTTTAGCTAGAGAAATTTAAGAGGAGTTTGTAATCTCACTGCAAAAATATTAGCTAAAATGTAAAGAACTCATATAACTCAATATAAAATAATGGGCAGAGGATCTGAATAGACATTTTTCCAAAGAAGGCATACAGATGGCCAACAGGAACATGAAAAGATTCTCAATAGCACTAATCGTTAGGGAAATGCAAATCAAAACCACAATGAGATATCACCTCACACCTACCAAAAGACAAGACATAACAAGTTTTGGGGCGGAGGTGGAGAGAAGTGAATTTTTATGCCCTGTTTGAGGGAATGTAAATTGGTACAACCAGTATGGAAAACAGTATGCAGTTTCCTCAAAAAATTAAGACTAGAACTACCATACAATCCAGCACATAACTATTGAGTAGTTCTGGGTACTTATATGAAGTATATGAAAACACTAATTGGAAAAGATTTATGCACCTCTATATTCATTGCAACATAATTTACAATAACCAAGAAATGGAAGCAACCTAAGTGTCCACTGATAGATGAATAGATGAATGGATAAATAAAATGTGGTGTATATATATATACATATATATACAATGAAATATATTTCATATATATATAATATATATACAATGAAATGCATATTTCATATAAATCATATAGATTTTATATATATATACACACAATGAAATATATATATACTATGAAATAGTCTTCAGCCATAAAAGGAATCGGATCTTGTCATTTGTGACAACATGGATGGACCTAGGCTATTATTATAAGTGAAATATTAATAAGCTGAACAGATAAAGACAAATACCATATTTCACTTACATTTTCACTTCCATTTGGAATCTGAAAAGCAAATGTCACAGATAAAACAGAACAAAACTCACAGAGTACAAACTGGTGGTTTCCAGAGAGGAGGGAATGGGGGATGGGAGAAATGGGGGAAGGGGATTAAGAAGTACAAAGCTCAGTTATAACATAAATAAGTCACCACAGGTGTGTAATGTACAGCATAGAGATTCCAGTCAATGATATTGTAATACCATTGTAGGGCAACAGATGACAACTAGATTTATCATGGTGATCGCTACATAATATATAAAAATAATGAATCACTACATTGCACACTTGAAACTAATATAATATTGTATGTATTGTATTGTATTATATGTCAGTAAAAATGAAAAGGAATCTTTGGTTCAGAGCACAGGATCTTGGGTACACATTAATAAATAACAAAATAGCTTACAAGCCAACTAGGAAAATAAAATAGAAGACTTCAGGCAGAAAGAGAAACCCAATTTGTAGAGCAAAACTCTTGTTGCTTCCAAATTTAAAAAAATGGTAGTGAAAAATAATAATGTCACTAACAATAATAATAATAATAAAAATATACATTATTGGGACTTTCCAGGTGGCAGAGTAGTAAAGTATCCACCTGCCAATGCAGGAGATCCAAGAGACAGGAGTTTGATCCCTGGGATGGGAAGATCCCCTGGAGTAGGAAATAGCAACCCACGCCAGTATTCTTGCCTGGAAAATTCCATGGAAGAGGAGCCTGGTGAGCTATAGTCCAGGGGGTTGCAAAGAGTCAGACACGACTGAGCAACTGAGCACACACAGAATCAGCTACTGAGCACTTACAGGGTCCCAGCACTCTGAAATGTGCACACGTAAGCTCATTCAAGCCTCACAGCAATCCTGATATTGCAGATACTACTATTAGTCCCATTCAACAGGTAAGGAAACAAGATCAATCTGAGTGCTTGAATTCTAATGGATGTTTACAAAAAGTGAGGATTAGTTATATGAGTCACCTTGACTAGGTCATGGTACCCATTTATCTTGTCAAGCATAAGTCTAGATGTTGCTCTGAAGGTGGTTTTTTTTTAAGATGAAGTTAAAATTTAAATCAGTAGAGTTTGAGTACAGCAGACTATTCACCATAATGGATGAAGGGCTCATCTAATATATTGAAGGTATTAAGAGAAAATAGACTGAGATCCTTGAAAAAGATAGAATTCTGCCTCCAGCCTGCTTTCAGACTTGAGCTACAATATCACCTCTTTCCTGGGTCTCCAGCCTGCTGGTCTACCCTGTAAAATTCAGACTTCCCAGGCCCCAGGATCATACAAGCCAATTCTTTAGAATCTCTCTCTCCTTGTCTCTCACATATATGTATATACATATTTCCTAGTGACTCTGTTTGTCTGGAGAAACCTAATTACATACATACACATAATAACTGAAAAACTTTGAATTTAAACTAAGAAAATCTTATTACAAACCCCATCCCAAAGTTTGTTTTCAACTCACAAAATTTTCTTTAGCCATTATTGTTCTTTACAGGGTCATGACAATAGTATCTGAAAACTGGCAGTACCATTTGGTCTGGAAAAAAAAAAAAAACCAGATGAGAGGTATTTTCTCATTTTCTCCTAATCTTGCCCATCGCCTAAATTTAATTAAGCTCAATCAAATGTCTTTGAATCCTGCCCTCCAAATCTATTTGATTTCTCACATGCTGTCTACAGTTACTTAGCTTGTCATATACTCTCTTCCCTGAGCAGGGAGACTTGAGGGAAGACTGCTCAAGCATGTCAAGGTCACTTTGAGACTCAACTGCAGGCACAAACCTCTTGCAATGAAGGAAAGAAGGGCTAGTAAGAAGCAGAGCGGCAAAGTGTAATGAATAGCCTTCGAAATCAGGCAGATCTGGGCTCAGATCTCAACTTTACCAAGTCTTAACCTTGAGCAAACCACTATACGTCTCCAAACCTCAATTTCCCTACCTGTCAAATGGGGATAGCCATACCTATCCTGAAGCATTGTTTTGAAAGTCAAGGAAACATGCTAAGCAAAGCACAGTGAAGGTACTTAAGAAGTCACAGCTCTTATCATTAGCAGCATTTCCACCTTAGAATTTAAAGCCTAACGTCTGCTTCCTGAGCTCACTTCTAATCAGACAACTGTTGTTGTTTGACCGTATTTCATTGACATTGTTGTGATCTGAGGTGAAGGCTAAGTCGCAATTATTCTATCTCCTATCCGACTTGGCAGCATGTCACATAGAGTGCTATAAAAACTCTGGGCTCCTTTCAGAGACCACAAAATAGAGGGTTAAGGGTGGAATCAGAAAATCAATTTAGTTTCCGCCTAGGCAGCCTTTGGCTATAATGTTTCTTGAACAACATAATGGCTCTGTGGAGCTGATGACAGAGGGCAGCAGAAGAAACAGCCCAGTCGTGATGCAAGGTTGTCTGCTGGATCTTGAGCTGGCATTCCAAGGACAATAGATTCTTTAGCACTAGGGGTAATACTTGCAGAAAAGCTACTGATGTGGCAACCTCAAGTATGCCCTGAAAATCTATGTGCCAAGGTCTAGTTCTGTATGCTGCCCACTGTGTGTGTGTGTGTGTGAACTCACTTCAGTCTTGTCAACTGTTTGTGACCCTATGGACTGTTGCCCGCCTTTGTCATGGGGATTCTCCAAGAATACTGAAGTGGGTTGCCATGCCCTCCTCCAGGGATCTTCCCCATCCAGGGATCAAACCTATGTCTCCTGCAGCTCCTGCACTGCAGGTAGGTTCTTTACTGCTGAGCCACTGGGGAAGGCCACACTGCTCACTATCTATACTTAATTCTGTAAATAAAGTCTGTTTGTCCTCATAAAGTATCAGGAAAAAAATCAAAAAGTAGACAGAAGAACAAAATATTTGTAGCCCCGGTAATCAAAGACAACTATTGTCAGCATTTCAGCAAATTATTTCTAGTTTTTACTAATTTTGAGCATTGATCCAGCTGTTATTGTATGTTCCATTACATATTCAATCATGTAACACCCTGAACAAGGAGTTGGCAAACTACAGCAACAGTCTATGCTCTGAATCACCGCCTGTTCTCGTAACTAAGATTTTATTGTAACACATCCAAACAGGGAAGCCTGGCGTGCTGTACTCCATGCAATCACAAAGAGTCAGACATGACTGAGCGACTGAACAACGACATCTATTCATTGACATGTTGTCTATTGTCTATGGTTGCTTCCACACCACAAAGGCAGAATTGAGTAGCTGACACAGAGATCGTACTTAAATACTTAACTACTTAGACCTTTGCCAAAAAAGTTCACCAACACCAGCCCCAGACAAACGGTCACTGAATGGATCAACTGTGGGGAGCCACTGGGATTCCTACCTCCACTGCATTCTCTGCATGCCCACATCCTAACCATCTTTCAAGAATACAAGTACTGCCACATCAGAAAATCTTCCTCTCATATTCCCAACTGGAAGGCAGCTCTTCCTCTCCTAAACCCCAACAGATCTTGATCCCTATTTTTGTTAATACCTTCTCCATTTTACACCACTTTTTTTGCATGCATGTTTTTTTATTATCTATCTTTTCTCATCTGCTAGACCATATTTATCTCACATCACTAAGCTCAGTATCTAGCACATGAACAACATAACTCTATATAGTTGCTGAACCAAAGTATTAAAATATAGTCTCCAACCTCCAAGAATGGACAACCTAGTTGAGAAAATAACATCAGTCACATTAAAACAAATAAGTATAGTTTTGATATAAGAATTGTTAAGAGAAGGAAGCTGTAGCTTGGGCTAGTATAATCAGGGAAAGCTTCTTGAAAGAAGAGGAACTGGGAGTGAAAACATGATATTTTTCCCTTTTAAAAAAATTGGGATATAGTTTCTTTACAGTGCTGTGTGAGTGTCTGCTGTACATCAAAATTAATCAGCTACATGTATACATATATCCCCTCCCTCTTAGATATCCCTCCTCCCCCACTCCATCCCACCCACCTAAGTCACTGAAGAACACTGAGCAGAACTCCTTATGCCATACAGCAGCTTCCCACCAGCTATCTACTTTAGACATGGTGTGCTGTGCTAAGTCACTTCAGCTGTGCCTGACTCTTTGTGACCCCGTGAACTGTAACCCGTCAGGCTCCTCCATCCATGGGATTCTCTAAGCAAGAACACTGGAGTGGGGAATCTTCCTGACCCAGGGATTGAGCCCGCATCTCTTCCACCTCCAGCACTGGCAGGCAGGTTCTTGACTACTAGCAACACCTGGAGAGCCCTTACACATAGTAGACGTGTGTGGACGTCAATCCTACGCTCCCATTTCGTGTCGCCTTCCTTCCCCCTCTCCATGTCCACATATCTGTTTTCTACATCTGCATCTCTATTCCTGCCTTGCAAATAGGTTCATTGATAACATTTTTCTAGATTCCACATATGTGCATTAATATACATTTTTTTTTCTCGTTCTGACTTATTTCACTCTGTAAGATAGATTCTAGGTCCATCCACATCTCTACAAAGGACCCAATTTGGTTCCTTTTTATGGCTGAATAATATTCCATTGTATATATGTACCACAACTTCATCTGTCATGTACATTTAGGTTGCTTCCATGTCCTAGTTATTGTAAATAGTGCTACAGTGAACACTGGAGTGCATGTGTCTTTTTGAATTATGGCTTTCTCCAGATATGTGCCCAGGAGTGGGGTTGCTGGGCCATAGGGTAGCTCTATTTTTAGCTTTTTAAGGAACCTCCATACTGTTCTCCATAGTGACTGTATCGATTTATATTCCCACCAACAGTGCAAGAAGGTTCCCTTTACTCTATACCCTCTCTAGCATTTATTGTTTGTAGATTTTTATGATTGCCATTTTGACTGGTGTGAGGTGATGCCTCATTGTAGCTTTGATCTGTATTTCTCTAATAATTAGTGGGTGGTGCTGGGAAAACTGGACAGCTACATGTAAAAGAATGAAATTAGAACACTCCCTAACAGCATACAAAAAGTATATACTCAAAATGGATTAAATATCTAAATATAAGACAAGATACTATAAAACTCTTAGAAGAGAACATAGGAAGAACACTCTTTGACACAAATCACAGCAAAATCTTCTTTGACTCACCTCCTAAAGTAATGAAAATAAAAGAAAAAATAAACGGGGCCTAATTAAACTTAAAAGCTTTTTCACAGCAAAGAAAATGATAAATGAGAGGAAAAGACAACCCTCACAAAGGGAGAAAGTATTTGCAAATGAAGCAACTGACAAGGGATTAATCTCCAAAATATACAAACAGCTCTATGTAGTATCAAAAACAAACAATCCCAATTAAAAATTGGGGGAAGATCTAAATAGGCATTTCTCCAAATAAGACATACAGATGATAAAGAAGCACATGAAAAGATGTTGAATATCACTTATTATCAGAGAAATTCAGGTAAAAAGGTGATTTTGAATGGAGAAAGAATAGGTGGGAGGCAGCAATAAAGACAGGAGGATGAAGAGTACTCAACATTGTTTAGCATAGGGAAGAAAGACCTTGACAAGGTGGTGAGTGAGCTCAAGTAAAAGAGGGAAACTATACAAAGATATTGGGTATGGTCAGAAAAATGCAGGATTTTGATAAACAATAATACAATCAATAGAGAAGAGAAATAGAAGAGAAATAACCACAATAGAGATGCAGAAGGACGTGCACTAATCTTCTCCTGTAAGAACTCCAAAATTACAACTCACTGCTGAACAATCATTGACAGGAAAATGTTGGATACCACCAAAAAAAGATACCCCACGTCCATGGGCAAAGGAGAAGCCCCAGCAAGACAGTAGGAGGGGCAAAATCACGTTTAGACTAAAACCCCATACCTGCCAGGGATGCTCAGAGGGTTCAAACAAAACCTTGAGCTCACCAGGAGACTCCACAGACACTGAGCCATACATGCCCTTTGAGTGTCTCCTGCGAAGGTCCCAGTCAGCAGTGGCCTGCTGCAGGGGCAGAAGCTCTGGGTGCAGCAGACCTGGGTATGGCATCAACCCTCTTCAAGGAGGTTGCCATTAACCCCACCATAGAGCTGCCAGAACTTACACAGGACTGGAAAATAGACTCTTGGAGGGCACAAACCAAATCTTGTGTGTACCAAGACCCAGGAGAAAGGAGCAGTGACCCCACAAGAGACTGATAAAGACTTGCCCATGAGTGTCCAGGAGTCTCTGGTAGAGGTGTGGGTCAGCAGCGGCCTGCTGCATGGTTGGGGGCACTGAGTGCAGCATGGGACCTTTTGAAGGAGGTCACCATTATCTTCATTACCTCCACCATAGTTTGGCCTCAGGTCACACAACAGGGAGGGAACACAGCCCCGCCCATCAACAGAAAATTGAATTAAAGATCTACTGAGCATGGCCCCACCCATCAGAACAAGACCCACCCAGTTTCCCCCTCAGTCAGTCTCTCCCATCAGGAAGCTTCCATAAGCCTCCATCCTTATCCATAAGAGGGCAAACAGAATGAAAACCACAATCACAGAAAACTAATCAAACTGATTACATGGACCACAGCCTTGTCTAACTCAATGAAACTATGAGCCATGCTGTGTAAGGCCACCCAAGACGGATGGGTCATGGTGGAGAGTTCTGACAAAACATGGCCCACTGGAGAAGGGAATAGCAAACCACTTCAGTATTCTTGACTTGAGAACCCCATTAACATTATGAAAAGGCAAAAAGATAGGACACTGAAAGATGAACTCCCCAGGTCAGTAAGTGCCCAATATGCTACTGGAGAAGAGTGGAGAAATAACTCCAGAAGAATGAAGAGATGGAGCCAAAGCAAAAACAATACCCAGTGGGGATGTGACCAGTGATGGAATTAAAGTCTGATGCTGCAAAGAACAATATTGCATAGGAACCTGGAATGTTAGGTCCATGAATCAAGGCAAATTGGAAGTGATCAAACAGGAGATGGCAAGAGTGAACACCAACATTGTAGGAATCAGTGAACTAAAATGGACTGGAATGAGTGAATTTAACTCAGATGATCATTATATCTACTTCTAAGAATCCCTTAGAAGAAACGGACTAGCTCTCATAGGCAGCAAAAGAGTCCAAAATGCAGTACTTGGATGCAATCTCAAAAACAACAGAATGATCTCTGTTCATTTCCAAGGCAAACCATTCAATATCACAGTAATCAAGTCTATGCCCCAACCAGTAATGCTGAAGAAGCTGAGGTTGAATGGTTCTATGAAGACCTACAAGACCTCCTAGAACACACAAAAAAGGTGTCCTTTTCATTATAGGGGACCGGAATGCAAAAGTAGGAAGTCAAGAGATACCTGGAGTAACAGGCAAATTTGGCCTTGGAGTACGGAATGAAGCAGGGCAAAGGCTAACAGAGTTTTGCCAAGAGAACGCACTGGTCATAGCTAACACCCTCTTCCAACAACACAAGAGAAGACTCTACACATGGACATCACCAGATGGTCAATACCGAAATCAGATTGATTATATTCTTTGCAGCCAAAGATGGAGAAGCTCTATACAGTCAGCAAAAACAAGAGCAGGAGGTGACTGTGGCTCAGATCATGAACTCCTTATTGCCAAATTCAGACTTAAATTGAAGACAGTAGGGAAAACCACTAGACCATTCAGGTATGACCTACATCAAATCCCTTATGATTATACAGTGGAAGTGACAAATAGATTCAAGGTATTAGATCTGATAGAGTGCCTGAAGAACTATGGACGGAGGTTCATGACATTGTACAGGAGGCAGTGATGAAGACCATTCCCAAGAAAAAAATGCAAAAAGGCAAAATGTTTGCCTGAAGAAGCCTTACAAATAGCTGAGAGAAGAGAAGCCAAAGGCAAAGGAGAAAAGGAAAGATATACCCATTTGAATGCAGAGTTCCAAAGAATAGCAAGGAGGGATAAGAAAGACTTCCTCAGTTATCAGTGCAAAGAAATAGAAGAAAACAACAGAATGGGAAAGACTATAGAGATTTCTTCAAGAAAATTAGAGATACCAAGGGAATATTTCATGCAAAGATGGGCTCAATAAAGGAAAGAAATGGTATGGACCTAACAGAAGCAGAAGATATTAAGAAGATGTGGCAAGAATACACAGAAGAACTGTACAAAAAAGATCTTCATGACCCAGATAATCACGATGGTGTGATCACTCATCTAGAGCCAGACATCCTGCAATGTGAAGTCAAGTGGGCCTTAGGAAGCATCACTACGAACAAAGCTAGTGGAGGTGATGGAATTCCAGTTGAGCTATTTCAAATCCTGAAAGATGATGCCACAAAAGTACTGCCTCACTATGCCAGCAAATTTGGAAAACTCAGCAGTGGCCACAGGCCTGGAAAAGGTCAGTTTTCATTCCAGTCTCAAAGAAAGGCAAGGCCAAAGAATTCTCAAACTACCGCACAATTGCAATCATCTCATACTAGTAAAGTAATGCTCAAAATTCTCCAAGCCAGGCTTCAACAGTATATGAACCATGAACTTTCAGATGTTCAAACTGGATTTAGAAAAGGCAGAGGAACCAGAGATCAAATTGCCAATATCCGTTGGATTACTGAAAAAGCAAGAGAGTTCCAGAAAAAAATCTACTTTTGCTTTATTGACTACACCCAAGCCTTTGACTGTGTGGATAACAACAAACTGTGGAAAATTCTGAAAGAGATGGCAATACCAGACCACCTGACCTGCCTCTTGAGAAATCTGCATGCAGATCAAGGAGCAACAGTTAGAACTGGACATGGAACAATAGACTGGTTCCAAATTGGGAATGGAGTACATCAAGGCTGTTTTGTGTCACCCTGCTTATTTAACCTAAATGCAGAGTACATGGTGCAAAATGCCAGACTGGATGAAGCACAAGCTGGAATCAATATTGACGGGAGAAATAATAACATCAGATATGAAGATGACACCACCCTTATGGTAGAAAGTGAAGACGAACTAAAGAGCCTCTTAATGAAAGTGAAAGAAGGGAGTGAAAAACTTGGCTTAAAAGTCAACATTCAGAAAACGAAGATCATGGCACCTGGTCCCATCACTTCATGGCAAATAGATGGGGAAACAATTGGAAACAGCAACAGACTTTATTTTTGGGGGCTCCAAAATCAATGCAGATGGTGATTGCAGCCATGAAATTAAAAGGTGCTTGCTCTTGGAAGAAAAGCTATGACCAACCTAGACAGCATATTCAAAAGCAGAGACATTACTTTGCCAACAAAGGTCCATCTAGCCAAAGCTATGATTTTTCCAGTAGTCATGTATGGATGTGAGAGTTGGACTATAAAGAAAGCTGAGTGCCAAAGAATTAATGCTTTTGAGCTGTGGTATTGGAGAAGACCCCTGAGATTCCCTTGGACAGCAAAGAGATCCAACCAGTCCATCCCAAAAGAAATCAGTCCTGAATATTCATTGGAAGGACTGATGCTGAAGCTGAAACTCCAATCCTTTGGCCACCTGATGCAAAGAACTAACTCATTGGAAAAGACCCTGATGCTGGGAAAGATTGAAGGTGGGAGGAGAAGGGGATGACAGAGGATGAGATGGTTGGATGGCATCACATATCCAACGGCCATGCGTTTGAGAAAGTTCTGGGAGTTGGTGATGGACAGGGAAGCCAGGCATGCTGCAGTCCATGTGGTCGCAAAGAGTTGGACACGACTGAATGACTGACTGAACTGAATGCAATCACTTAAAAAGGAGCCTGGGATGAATTCTCAAAACAACAATGACCAGCCAGCATAGGCCTTAGTTGACAGCCTGCTTAGAATTCTACAGTGGAACATTATCAGTTCAATTCTGCACACTCTGTTACTTAATGAGCATCATTTGTAAAATATTTGAATGAGGCTGGTCCCCAGCTCAGAAATTACAAGAAGGTGAATACAAATCCACTCAACCCTGTGGTCTCCCACAGGACTCTGTACATAATCTTCTTCATAGCACAAACCATGCACTCTTGTAATTGTCTCTGTTTACATGTTCATATTCCCCACTAGGCATGAACTTCTTCAGGATACCTTAGTCATGGATTGTTTAATTATAAGAGGAAAAAAAGAGCCTACCTTTTTTTTTTAAGAGAAACTTAAGATGGCAGTAGAATCACTTGGACTACAATTTGGGGGTGTACAGGCAGTCCTTTTCAGAACTGTGAAGCTTCTAGTCTGTCTTCCTGCAGTCTTCTCTGTTTCATATCTACCAAGGTCCATACCTTTGGTCCTCCCACTCTTCTGAAAATCGTCTTCTTCTCGAACATAAACCATATTTAATGGATTCCAGAATTCACATTTTCCCATATTTAACAGCTCTAAACTACATAAATTTCTTTTTTTTTTAATTTATACTGAAGTATAGTTGATTTACAATATTTGAGGTATACAGTAAAGTGATTCAGTTACAGGTAGGTCCTTGATATTAATCTATTTTATATGTAGTAGTCAGTATCTGTTAATTCCAAATGAAACCTCTCCTCCTCCTTTCCCCTTTGGTAACTATAAGTTTGTTTTCTATGCGAGTCTATTTCTGTTTTGAAAATATGTTCATATATATATATATAAAATTCCACATATAAGTGATATCATACCCAGGCTTCCCTGATGACTCAGCAGGTAAAGAATCTTCCTGCAATGCAGAAGACACAAGAGACTTGGATTCAACTCCTGGGTCAGGAAGATCCCCTGGAGGAGGAAATAGCAACCCACTCCAATATTCTTGCCTGAAAAATTCCATGGACAGAGAAGTCTGGCAGGCTACAGTCCAAAGGGTCGCAAAGAGTTGGACATGACTGAATGACTAAGCATACACATAAGTGATATTTTATAATATCTGTCTTCCTCTAACTTAGTTCACTCAGAATAATAACCTCTAGGTCCATCCGCCTTGCTCCGAATGACATTATTTCATTCTTACAGCTGAGTAACATTCCTCTGTGTGTGTGTGTGTGTGTGTGTGTGTGTGTGTGTGTGTGTGTGTGTGAATCCCATCTTCCTTATTCATTCAGTTGTGGATGGACATTTAGGTTGCTTCCATGTCTTGGCTACTGTGAATGGTGCTGCAGTGAACATAGGGGAGTATGTATCTTTACAAGTTATGAGTTTTCCCCAAATATATGCCCAGGAGTAGGATTGCTGGATCATATGGAAATTCTATTTTCAGCTTTTTTAAGGACCCTCCATACCGTTCTCCATAGCTTCTGTACAAATTTACTTTCCCATCAACAATGAAGGAGGGTTCCCTTTTCTCCACACCCTCTCTAGGAGTTATTATTTGTAGACTTTTTGATGATGGCCATTCTGACTGGTATTAGGTAATAACTCACTGTAGTTTTGATTTGCATTTCTCTAATAACTGGCAATGTTGAACATCTTTTCATATAACTTTTGGCCATCTGTATGTCTTCTTTGGAGAAATGTTGACTCAGTTCTTCTGCCTATTTTTTGATTGTTTTTTTTTTTTTGTTGTTGTTGTTGTTTAAGATTGAGCTATATGAGCTACTTGTACATTTTGGAAATTAATACCTTTTCAGTCACATCATTTGCAAATATTTTATCCCATTCTATAGGCTGTCTTTTCATTTTGCTCATGGCTTCCTTTGCTGTTAAAAAGCTTTTAAGTTTAACTGGGTCCCATTTATTTTTGCTTTTTTCCCCATTATTCTAGGAGATGGATCCAAAAAATACTGCTGCAATTAACATCAAAGAGTGTGTGGCTTATGTTTTCCTCTAGGAGTTTTATAGTATCTGGTCTTACATTTAGATCTTTAATCCATTTTGAGCTTATTTTTGTATATGATGTTAGAGAATGTTCTAATTTCACTCTTTTACAGGAACCTGACCAGTTTTTCCAGCACCACTGAGAAGACTGTCTTTTCTCAATTGTACATTCTTACCTCCTTTGTCAAAGATTAATTGACCATAAATGTGTGGGTTTATTTCCAAGCTTTCTATCATCTTCCATTGTCCTGGGTGTCTGTTTTGATTAGTGTAGCTTTGAGGTATAGTCTGAAGTCAGGGAGCATGATTCCTCCAGCACTGTTCTTCTTTCTTTAGATTACTTTGGCTATTCAGGGTCTTTTTTGTTTCCATACAAATTTTTTTTAAATGTGGTTCCAGTCCTTTGAAAAATGCCATTGGTGATTTGATAGAGATTGCCTTGAACCTATAGATTGCCTTGGGTAATATGGCCATTTTAACAGCATTAATTTTCCAATCCAAGGACATGGTATATCTTTCCATCTGTTTGTGTGGTCTTCAATGTCTTTCATTAGCATCTTATAGTTTTAAAATAACAGGTCTTTTGCCTCATTATATAGGTTTATTCCTAGGTATTTTATTCTTCCTGATGCAGTGGTAAACGGGATTGTTTCCTTGATTTCTCTTTCAGATATTTCATTGTTAGTGTATAGAAATGCAAAAAATTTCTGTATATTAATTTTGTATCCTACAACTTCACCAAATTCATTGATGAGCTCTAGTAGTTTTCTGGTGGAAATTTTAGGACTTTTTATGTGTAGTGTCATATCATCTGTAAACAATTGAGTTTTATTTCTTCCTTCCCAATTTTGATTCCTTTTATTTCCTTTTCTCCTCTGAATGCTGTGGCCAGGACTTCCAAAACTATGTTGAATAAAAATGGTGAGAGTGGGCATCCTTGTCTTGTTCCTGAGCATAAAAGGAATGCATTCAGCCTTTCACCATTGAGTATGATGCTAGCTGTGGGTTTTTTATATCTCATAAATATCTTAACTTTCAGTGACATCTGATGCAGTTGGGTCCATAAGTTTGCACCCAAACTTCAGAATGATATCACTACATTAGAGGAAAATTTTAAAAGTCACAGTAGAGCATTGTTTTTTTTCAAAGACATGTTTCATCACCAATGCTTTCAATGGCACAGCAGATGATACAATACAGAAAATGTGATTTCAAAGAGCTGAACTCTGAACATGAAGTTTTAGGAACATCTTAATTTATTTTACTTATATTTCCCTTTTTATCAGAAATAGAGAAAAAGTTTTTGCAATAATCATAAAGTAAAAATTCTAAATGATGAAAAGGTATCATGTCATAGTGTAAGTGGCAGGTTGTGCCTCTCTGAGACATGGACTTATAGTTGATAATGTTTTTCTCTTAATGATGGGCCATATTTGCTGCTTCTCTATGACTCCAGGTTAAAGAAGGTTCTGGGGGGAAAAGAAAGAAGGTTCTGGGTTGCCAGGTCTTCAAGTCACAATTTAAAATGACAGCAAAGTACAAGCCCAATTCTGTCTGATTGTGTCAACTGCTTGTTTTATCTTCAAAATCCCAAGAGAGTGCATTTGTCCCAGTTTCAGTCAGATGTCCACTCCAACTGAATCAGCCAGTGGAGTAGAACTAGCATGGATCAGAAAGGGAAAGCTCACAAAGACAAGATGGAGACATAGTCAGTGTGCCCAAAGATGAGGACAGAAGTGGATCTGGACCAGGAGCAAAGTGATCTATCCCAAGTGGTGGAAAGGTAACATAGGAACCAGACTCTTCATTTACTTGGTATTATTATTATTTAGGTTTGGTTTTGTTAAATTGCTTCTCTTAGCAGACCACCTGGAGATTTTTTTCATAAGCTCAGTTCTCAACTAATTCTTTGGTTTTATTTAATAGAGCCCTGAGTTTAAAGATCTTCGATGCCAGATATTACTTGTTGATTTTCCACACCGTGCTCTTCCGTGTACCAAAGAGGCTGATATCTTGGAAACGTCATTGCTCAGAATCTCTTATCACCAGAATTCTAGTATGATTCGGTCAAGAATCTAAGACCTTCATGTGAGATTCAGAAGGAAGAAGGTGGAGTCAGGCCTCTGACAGTGGTGTTGGGGTCATGTGGGGGATGGCATATGTCAGATACGAAGCTTGCTGGCTTCCTGTAGTCTCCCTGAGACTCATCCACTTAGGAGCTCCAGCCCGAAGAGGTAACTAACAGCAGCTTACCTGTAATTTCTGCACTTTAGGGTTCCTTGAAAGTCTGGAATGGCCATGCTGCCTTCTGCTCCCTAACCTCTTCAATAGTGATGTATCCTTCTAATCTCCTTTATTAAATGGTTTCTCATTCAAAATGCATAAGGCAGGCTTATCCTATCTTGACTGAACTGCCTGGTACATCCTTTCAAGTGGTGGTGTTGGATTAGTTGCTAAGTTGTGTCTGACTCTTTGTGATCCCATGGACTGTAGCCCTCCAGACTCCTCTGTCCATGGGATTTTCCAGGTAAGAATACTGGAGTGGGTTGCCATTTCTTTCTCCAGGGGATTGTCCCAACTCAGGGATCAAACCCATGTCTCCTGCATTGGCAGGTGGATTCTTTACCACTGAGCCACCAGGGAAGCTCAGAGACCGAAGGCTCAATCCCTGGGTTGGGAAGATCCACTGGAGAAGAGAATAGCTACCCACTCCAGTATTCTGGCCTGGAGAATTCCACAGGCTGTATAGTCTATGGGGTTGCAAAGAGTTGGGCACGACTGAGCGACTTTAACTTTTACTTTCATATTTAAAACAAACACATAATATTAGTAGTGGGTCCCAAACTTAAATGTGTACAAAATTATTTGGTGGACTGTGTAAAAATTCAGATGCAGCATTTCTTGAAAGAGCCCAGAAAGCTATGCTTTTATCAAGCATTCCAGGTGACTCTGATGCAGGTGGCCTGAGTCCACACTGAGAAATGCTGCTTTAATATTCAGGACCCCTGCTCTATGTGGACTCATACTGGAGAATATTCTGTTGCCCAGATCAGTCACTCCGGGTAGGCAGCACACTTTGCAACCTAGTGGCCAAAACAAAGTTTATTCCTATCTGTAAGTGCTCTCATCATATTCTTCAAATTACTCGCTCACCACAAACATGTTATCTCTGATAAATAACTTACCTATGCAGTACAATAGAGTTTAAAGATGAAGAGGACAGGGTCAGACCCGGGATCAAAGTCGGGTTTTACCACTTATTGGTATATGCTATTAAGCAGCTCATAACTTACTTATCCATAAACACCTACCTCACAGAGCTGATCATTATGTATATAATAGGATTAATGTTTACCTTCCCCTCTTATACCTGGAAATCCATAAACATGGGAACTATATCTAATATATTTATTGCTTTATCATCATTCAACAAATAATTATTAATATGTGTCAGACTTTACACTAGATCCAAATGAGGATACACTGCTTATCAGCAATGTTTAGAAGAATTCATGCTCACAAAACTTTTCAGCAGCAGCAGCAGCAGATAACATCAGTAACTTGCTTTTAAGAGCCTATTGTAAATGGCAGGTACATTTGCAAGTCATAAAGGACAAACAACAGTATGTTAAAAAATAATATTTCACACAATAATAGACAATAATAGCAGCAGCCTATGTTATTAACAGAATAAAATTGTGATGGGAAGGAAGTCCTTAAGTCCTTAGGTGTAAGCTACCCTCTCTGTCACAGGGTGCTCATTACCAGCTGCACAGGAAGCATGGCTGTTACCGCAACACAGGCTGAAAATGGTCTTATGGCCACTCGAGCGTGGAGAGATCTTCTAATCTGGAGTTCTAATTTTTCATGCTCTATCTTGTGAAATGGGTCTAACTTCACCATCTAACATTCCCTTCCTTCTGGGTCTAACTTCCCCAATTAGACCTCTATTAATATCACCTGTGAGGAAAGACCCTGGCCACCCATTAATTTGAAATGATGCAGTGGTTCACAGCCCTCCCGGTTCCCTAAGTGAATGGCTGTTACAATTGATAATAGGCTGTCACTCCTGAGCATCTGATCTGACCTGAGCCCCACTGACGCAGAAGGACAGAAGGCACCCTCATAGACTGAAAGAAATTCTTATTCCCTCTTCTGCTCACAACATACGTGAGCAGACACCAAGGCTAATGGCAGAGAGCTTCTGTCTGCACCTTCCTGTACTTAAAGTGACCAGGACAGACCTTGAGAAATACTGGGGCATAATTTACCTCCAACAACCCAGGCCTCTCTTCAACAGGTCCCTTAGAATCCATTGCAATATGCTTCCCAACACACAAACATTCAGAGTGACTGATTCACAGGCTCTACTTTCCATGTAGTTACATCAACCTTTTGATTTTTACAAATAGATAATATGCATTGAAAGAAAGTAAAAGTGATAGTCACTCAGTCATGTCCAACTCTTGGTAACCCCATGGACTGTAGCCTCCAAGGCTCCTCAGTCCATGGAATTCTCCAGGCAAGAATACTGGAGTGGGTTGCCATTTGCTCCTCCAGGGTATCTTCCTGACCCAGGGATGGAACCCAGGTCTCCCACATTGCAGGCAGATTCTTTATTGTCTCAACCACCAGGCAATCCCAAATGAATATGGAATCTTCCCAACCCAGGGATCGAACCCATGTCTCTCATGTCTTCTGTGCTGGCAGAAAGGTTCTTTACCATTACTGCCACCTGGGAAGCCCCATATGCATTGAGTGCTTACTAAATTCCAGGTACCAGCAAGCACCTTGCATGCATTATCATATTGATTTTCCCCATTATGAAATGGCACATTTTTCCTGCCTTACAGAGGAGGAAATGGGGACCTGATGCCATACAGCAAGAAGAGCTGCAGCCTTTGCTTCATCTGACTTGAGCGTGCCCATTCTCCACCCTCTCCTGCTCTGCCTCCCTAGACTGATCTATGAAAAAGAAGCATTACACTGAGTTAGAGCAGCGGCTGGCAAAGTTTTTCTATAAAGGTCCAGACAGTAAACACATTAGTCTGCCCATTCTGGGGTACTACCATGACGACTGCTCTGTGGTTTACCATAAAACAGCCAGAGGCAAGAGGAAAACAAGGTGGCATGGTGGCTGTCTTCCCTTGAGTGAGTAAAAGTCAATCATGTCCAACTCTGCGACCCTATGGACTATACAGCCCATGGAATTCTCCAGGCTAGAATACTGGAGTGGGTAGCTGCTCCCCTCTCCAAGGGGTCTTCCCAACCCAGGGACTGAACTGAGGTCTTCTGCATCACAGGCAGATTCTTTACCAGCTGAACCACTAGGGAAGCCCAAGAATACTCGAGTGGGTAGCCTATTCCTTCTCCAGGGAATCTTCCTGACCCAGGAATCAAACCAAGGTCTCCCACATTGCAGGCGGATTCTTTACCAGCTGAGCTACTAGGGAGTCTCTGTCTTCCCTTAAAACTTTATTTACAGAAGCAGGCAGTGGAATGGATTTTGCCTGCAGATCATCTTTGCAAAACCCTGAGTCAGAGGAATGTCAAGCCATACAGACAAAGCTATCAGGCTCAGCAGAAAGGCAGCCTTGCCTCAGTTGTCTGGGGTTTCTGTGGGACCAGCCCTGGGAGACACAGGTTTTGCATATTTTCTACAAGCTCCTGCTGTCCTGAGCAACGGATGACTAAGATGGGCCCCAGGAAGCTCCTGATGTCTATCACTGAGAAGAGAGATTTCAGACTCATCAGTTTCTCTCACTGCCAAGCCCCCATGTCAAAACTCAGGGCCTCAAGCATTACCCATACTTCCTTCTAAGATGCCCCCCATGCACTATTGGCACCAACTATAACTCACGAGGACCTACTGTACAGCACAGAGAACTCTACTCAAGGCTCTGTGGTCACCTAAATGGGAGTGAAAGGAGTGAAAGTGTTAGCCACTCAGTCCTGTCTGACTCTTTGCCACCCCATGGACTGTAGCCTGCCAGGCTCCTTTGTCCATAGAATTCTCCAGAGTGAGAATTCCTTTCTCCAGGGGATCTTTCTGACCCAGGGATCAAACCCAGGTCTCCTGCATTGCAAGCGGATTCTTTATCATCTGAGCCACCAGGGAAGCCCTAAATGGGAAGGAAATCCAAAAAACTAAAAAGAGGGGATATATACATACTTACAGATGATTCACTTTGCTGTACAGCAAAAACTAACACAACATTGTATAGTAACTATACTCCAATCAAAATTAATTAAAAAATAAAATTCTCCCCCCTCCAAAAAGTAATACTGCTCCAGAAAGAATGTATTACCATAAAATTCTTAGAAAATAAATGTATCATTAAAAATGGCTATGTCAACTACTAAAAAATTTTAAATTCTTAAAATAAAAAAAGTTTAAAGAATGAAATAAGATGTCCCCCAGTCAGGGTCCCCTTCTCCCTGTACACATCTCCCTCATGTGGTTGAAGGTCAGTGACACTAGAAATACAAAAAAAAACAGGAACAACAACTGGAAAAGAAAAGCACGCCCTGCTGGTGAGAGCAATCATATTCAGTGGGTGTGCGTATATACACCGTCTACCATTTACGTGCAATGACCGTGCAACACAATAACAATTATGAATACTGATTGGGAGATAACTTTTTTGTACACTGTATTTGATTACAACAATGAGCTGCGTTCACACTCTCAGCCTTCACAGTCTGTCGCACATGAAGCATGAGTGTGTCAGCTCACAATTAAATATCATGATATAGAGCATCAGTCCCCATCTCTCATTTTCTTTCACATTTTTCAGATAATCCATACAGTGCCCGCACCAATAAAAGAACAAATCTTCTTGCTATAAGGCAGCATGCTATAATGTGAATGGAACACCGGACTTAGAATATTAATTGCAAGCCATTTATCAACGTGCCAGGCACAGTCTTAAACAGATTGCATAAATTATCCCCTATTAACCTCAGCAACTTCATGATGGGAGTACTATTATCATCTCCAGATCATAACTGAAGACACTGAGGCTGCCCTCAGAAAAAGTCTTTTCCATTGCTTTCATGACAGTATAGGATTTTGCTTTACCTCTCTGCAAAAAAAATTTCATTGTACCTTCAGGAACTGACAAACAACTCTTAAAATGTCGATGTCTCCTGTCATGAGCTCAGGGTCCTCCATAAACTGCAAAGGAGCTCCTCTGAGATCATCACATTGTCACTTGACTCTGATGTCAACCTCGAATGAAAAAGCAGAATGATCTGAGTGGGTCTGCATGCCAGACACTGACAGTTCCTTTCAAGGCCTTAGAAAGAAGGAAGAGAGCAGTTAAAGGCAAAGGATTAGATTCTACATGGCAACATGGGTAGATCTTAAAAAGTACAATGTTGGTTAAAAAAAAGAGTAGGTGAGATACTTGACATCATATCACTTACCTAATATAAAAGCACAGGCGTGTAAAACTGAAATGCACATTTTGGAAGACAGACACACAGCAAAGGAGTATGAATTGGATGATTAGAATGGTTGTCGTGAGGAAGGGAGGGAAATGGGAGTAGGTATAGAACAGGGATAAAAGACAAAAAATAAAATAACAGAGGTCTTGAAAGTAATAGAGCCCATGTACCTGAATCAAGATATGTCACTAGTCAATTTACTGAAACTGAGGTCTAAGGAAGAAAACAGAAAAAAAAAAAAAAAGTTTCCCATCCAAAGGATAAACAGACCATGAAAATGATCGTGATAAATAGATCTGTGTAGGAAAGGTAGGGGCTGATCTAGTCTGAATCCACTCTGTCCCCCAAACAGTACCATCTGGGCTTGTAGGAAATAAAGAATGTCTGTAATGTAGCCTTGACAAAACAAGGGCACAGCCATCAGCAAAGCAGAATCACTCTTACTGAGCAATGATCCTGGCTCAGTAATATTTTCTCAGGGATAAACCGACAGCTCAGTAACAGATCGAACAGACACAGCCATTAATACATCCACTGTACTAATACATTTCTTAAATTAACACTGTATAAAATTAAATGTCACGCAAATGAGATAGGCTTGTTCATTAAATAGAGTTGAGGAGAGGGAAAGGGTGGTGATCTCTGAAGCTAATGGGTATCTTGAGTCAGGCCAGACATATTGAGAATCTTCATAGCACGGGCTAATGCAAATCGGGGCGGGGAGGATTTTGTCATGTCCCAGTCAGACTGGGAAGAAAAAAAAAAGGTTAGATCATGGCATAAGAGGAGTCTTTGCTTCTTCTCAATTTTCCAAACATCACATGTCTGATGATCCCTTGATGAGTCACTAGCTGTCTCAAAATCCAAAGGCTACAGAATAAAGTAAGAACAGAGAAAGAGAGCTGAGTTCTCTCACACAGCTCAGCCTACACTGGAGTTTTCAGGAAATCCGTTTAGTTTGAAATATACGCCTGACAGCCTATTCTCAAAGCAAAGTGCCCTACTTTTGCAGTCACCATTACCACCCCACTAACCAAGAATGTCAATATGGCCACGACAGTCTCACAAGGAATGCTTAAATTCACAAGAGGTATACCAACATCTGACAGATTGCTTGAATGAGAAGTCTTAATAAGTACTAGCATTGACAATTGCAAGGATGACAGTGAATTTCAAGAGGCTGGAAATCCAACAATGTCTACCAGTCCAGTAACCAGGGCAAGGCTCAGTGTCTGCTTCTCATCATTTCTCATCTATCCGTGAGACCAAAGTAGAGAGTACTGTGTCCAGATGGCCTGGTAGGGATGTTAAAAAAGAAAAAAAAAATGGTTCTAGAAGAAGACAGCCCTAGGGATGAATTCTATGTCTGCCACTGTAGCATCTGTATGAACTTGGGTAAATGACTTATCTTCTCTCAGCCTTAACTTTCTCACATGTGAAAGGGGAAAAACTAAATGAGACAGTATGTATAAACGTTCAGCATAGATAGTTAAATTCAGTTAAGTACTTAATAAATACCAGCTATTACTAAAATCACTTGCCAGTAGGTCCTGAAGGATGTAGTTGGGGAGCATCTATTGATCACTCAGTACATGTGAAGCATGGTGCAGACACTAGAGATACATAGATGAACAAGCCACAGAGCTGGATAATCCTACTTGTGAGTTTCTCCGTTGTTTGAATTACAGCTTCTGAGATCAACCCTTATCTCTATTAAATTCTACATTCTCACTGGCAATAAATCAATATGCTCAAAAGGAAGGACGTCTGTTTTCTGTGCCAGTCTCACCAATATCAATTTGCTATCAAGTGAAGCATGGGCACGAAAATGTGAGAAATGGAGAACAATTAAAAATAAAGCAAAGGGGCACAGAACTGCTCTTAGAAGGCAGGAGTTTGTAACTTTAAAGAAGCTATCACTTATTAAGTACTTACTGAATGTCAGGCACTGTGCTTTGTACCTTATATTGAATGCCTCTCCCACCCTACGATGCCTAATGCCTTGGTTTTACTAAATGCCTTGGTTTTACCTAAAGCTTTGGTTTTACCCCACTTGACAAACACCAGCTGTCCAGCCCAGGGGCCCATCGACCTCCTGCCTCAATCCTAGAACACTCATTTCTTTTCTGTTTCTATACTAATATCCTTCAAAAGGCATTTTGATCAGCAGATGGGTTATGTGATTCTTGAACCCAGGTGCTGTATCTTGGTTGCCGCTAAGAGGGCACATAAACACCTTTATGAGAACAGGTGACACAGACAAGCGATATGGACTGGGTACAAGATAATAAGGTGTGGTAAAAGCTGTGCCAAGTTAGTGTGTGCATGTTTCATATCACGTAAAGGGATGGGCAGGTACTCAGTATTGACCATTTTCCCCACAGCAACACACAAGCCCACATTGCCAGATTTTCTAGCATTTAAAGAAACAATGGAAAAAATAGATAAATAAAAATAAAAAGAGTGGGGGAAAAAAGAAGCAATGTAAATATCATGGGGGAGCAGAGATTGGATGAAGATGATTGAAAGGTATAAACTTCTAGTTATAAAATAAAGTATTAGGGGTGCAGTGTACAATATGTTTAATATAATTGGCACTGTTGTAAGTTATACATGAAAATTGTTAAGAGAGTAAATCCTAAGAGTTCTCATCACAAGGAAAAATATAGTTTTCTTCTTCTTTTATCTTGTATCTATATGAGATGATGAATGTTCACTAAACTTGTAGTAATCATTTCATGATATATGTAAATCAAATCATTATGCTGTACACCTTAAACCTGGAATGGCTATTCACTCCAATACTCTTGCCTGGAGAATACCATGGATGGAGGAACCTAGCAGGCTATAGTCCATATGGTCACAAAGAGGTGGACATGATTGAGCAACTAACACACACACACCTTAAATTTATACAGTGCTGTATGTCAGTTATACCTCAATAAAACTGGAAAAATAAACAATGTAAACATAAAATTTTATGTAAATTTTTTTCATATTTTCAAACATATTGTCAGTCTAAAACTAGCCAGGTTTTCAACGTGGGTGTCTGTGTTTTGAGCTCTCACATCTGTCAAAAGTCAGAATTTCTTTTGTCTTCCCAGATAAGGTGTTTCTCTTTTACAGATTTACTTTTCAATAGTTTTTATATTTTTTTCTAAATGTCTATCCCATTTGAGTATAAGCTCCTTGAAAATACAGTTTCTTTCACAATTCTAAGCCTCTGGTTCAAAATTAGTGCGCAGGGTTTATAAAGAGAGAAAAGGGGGTTAATCTTTCCTGAAATATGATGCCAAATGTGCTCATTAAACAGTCAACATATATTCCTTGAACATTTTTCATCATAGCCAGGAACGGTGTTAGATGTTGGGATTATAGCAGTGAAAATGATGATATACTTTGAATCTCCCCATTTCTACTGGCAGTGGAAGAGCTTTCCTAGTCTTTTTGGCACTTACTTGTATCAGTTCAGTTCAGTTGCTCAGTCATGCCCAACTCTTTGAGATCCCATGGACAGCAGCACGCCAGGCTTCCCTGTCCTTCACCAACTCCCAGAGCTTGCTCAAACTTACATCCATTGAGTCAGTGATGCCATCCAACCATCTCATCCTCTGTTGTCCCCTTCTCCTCCCACCTTCAATCTCTCCCAGTATCAGGGTCATTTCCAATGAGTCAGTTCTTCGCATCAGGTGGCCAAAGTATTGGAGCTTCAGCTTCAGCATGAGTCCTTCCAGTGAATATTCAGGACTGATTTCCTTTAGAATTGACTGGTTGGATCTCCTTGCAGTCCACGGGACTCAAGAGTCTTCTCCAATACCAGAATTCAAAAGCATCAATTCTTCTGCACTCAGCTTTATGGTCAACTCTCCATACACCCTGTATTATTTGGACTTCCCTGGTAGCTCAGCTGGTAAAGAATCCACCTGCAGTGCAGGAGACCCTGGTTCAATTCCTGGATTGGAAGATCCCCTGAAGGAGGGCATGGCAACCCACTCCAGTATTCTTGCCTGGAGAAGCCCCACGGACAGAGAAGCTTTGCAGGCTGCAGCCTATGGGGTCACAAAGAGTCAGACACAACTGAGATTTAGTGGTTCAGTAATATACAAAGTTTTGGAAGAAAAAAAAATACTGATGTACTGAGCTGATTGAAAGTAGACATATTAATCAACACTCTCAGTTCATAGCAGCAGTGGCAATCTTAAACTACTAGCAAGGAACTAAGATGGAGAGAAAGGGAGAGAGAGAAAGTGAGAGAAGAAAGGAAGGGAGGACAGAGGAAGGAAAGAAAGAAGGGAAGAAGAGAGGGAAGAAGAGAGAGAGAGAAGGGGAAAGGGAGAATTTGCTCATATAACCTGAAAATCTTGGGATAAATTTTAGGCCTTCAGGCACAGCAGGATCCATGAACTCAAGCATTTTCATCGGAATTCAATTCTTAGGCTCCAGCCATGTGCATAAACATTATGATCCCTGGCAGCACAAGACACATTCAAGATCTCAGCAATATCAGAGGAAAAAGAACATCTCCAATAGCACTGGTGGAAACGTGCTAGGGAGGATTCTCATTGGTTTACATTGCTCACATATTTTTAAATGAACCAGGAGTCACAGGAAAAGGATTCTGTTAACATAACAGGAAAAGAAAAAGCAAACCAATATATGTCCCCTGCTAAGTCACTTCAGTCGTGTCCGACTCTGTGCAACCCCATAGACAGCAGCCCACCAGGCTCCGCCGTCCCTGGGATTCTCCAGGCAAGAACACTGGAGTGAGTTGCCATTTCCTTCTCCAATGCAGGAAAGTGAAAAGTGAAAGTGAAGTCGCTTAGTCGTATCCAACTCTTAGCGACTCGATGGACTGCAGCCTACCAGGCTCCTCCATCCATGGGATTATAAAGCAAAAGCCATCAAAGCAACATGGTGTTCCTGACAAGCCTTAGGAAATGAATCTAGACTGGAAACTCTGTAGTTAAGTCAAAAACACTCTGTGTTAAGTCAGCAAAAAGGAAACACAGACATTAGTTTGTTTCCCGGGATGTATTGGTTATGTTTGACTCCAACATATCATCAAGTTTTACATTTAATTTCTACCACAGAATCTCTCAAAGAGTATTCCAAACAAAGGAGCTCACTTTTTAGTATGTTTGAATCAACAACAGAGTTTGGTGAAGGTATTCAGTAGTCAATTAAGTTTGGGAAAGGTTAAACAGATTCCTTAACTGAAGGATTTCTCAGAGGTTGTGCTATGTGAGTGTGTATCATAAATTATCAAAAGTGATGACTTAGAATGTCTTTGTTCCAGAGGAGGAGCTAAGATGGCGAAGGAATAGGACGGGGAGATCACTTTCTCCCCCACAAATTTCAGAAGACATCAGGCACCCAGAAAAGCAACCAACTGTCTTTGAAAGGAGATAGGAAAAAACATAAAAGACAAAAAAAGAGACAAAAGAGGGAGGGACGGAGCTCCGTCCCGGGAAGGGAGTCTTAAAAAGAGGGAAGTTTCCAAACACCAGGAAACATTCTCACTGCCGAGTCTGTGCTGAGCCTTGGAAGCACAGAGGGCAACATAACAGGGAGGAAAAATAAATAAACAATTAAAACCCACAGATTACCAGCCCAACGGTAACTCCCCCAGCGGAGAAGCAGTGCAGATGCCTGCACCTGCCACTAGCAAGCGGGGGCTGGGCAGGGAGGCGCGGGCTGCATTGCTTAGAGTAAGGATCTGGCCTGAATGCCCCGAGCGCTATCTGAGCGAACAAATTTGGGCTAGCAAACCAGACTGTGGGATAACTACCATGTGAAAAGCCAGCCCTAACCTAAGACACCGCCAGGCCCTTGCACGGAACAAAGGACTGAACAGATATAGCCGGCTGCAGATCATCCCTCTCTGGTGACAGGCAGCCAGAGCCTGAAGGGGGCAATCGCAGCCCTAGAGAGACATTATCTACAAAACTGTAAGCAGGCTTCTTTGCTAACTAAGACTTCTTGGGGTTCTGGACAGTCAATGTCCACCTGAGAAGGTGCACTGATTGTACAGCCAGAAAACAGAGCTGCAGGGAGGCGATAAGTTGCAGCAACCGTGCTGGCCAAACACCTCATCACCTGAGCTGCTCGGACCTGGGAAGAGCACAAAACGCAGACCCAACCTACTCTGCACCTCTGGGGACTACCCAAGTGCCTGAACCTGAGCGACTTAGACCTGGGAGGTACAGGCAGCCCAGGGCCAGCCTCGGATGGTTCCCGGCGGAGCAACCTAGAGCCTGAGCAGTGTGGGCAGGGAGGCTACACGTGCTGTGAGCGGGGGCAGGCCCAGTGTGGCTGAGGCACTGCGAGCACATGCCAGTGTTATTTGTTTGCAGCGTCCCTCCCTCCCCACAGCGCGACTGAACAAGTGAGCCTAAAAAAAAAAAGTGTCCACCACTGCCCCCTCTGTATCAGGGCAGAAATCAGACACTGAAGAGACCAGCAAACAGAAGAAGCTATAACACAGGGAACCGCCTTGGAAGTGACAGGCAATAGATTAAAACCCTGTCGTTAGTACCAACTACATAGGAAGGGGCCTATAGATCTTGAGAAATATAAGCCAGACCAAGGAACTAGCCGAAAATGAACTGACCCCACAATTTCCACAACAACACCAGAGAAAGTCCTAGATATATTTTTACTCTTTTTACGATCATTCTTTCTTTCTTTTTTTTTAATTTTTTAAAAAAATTTAAGTCCTCTATTACTCCTTTAATTTTCACTTTTATAACCTATTACTACTTGGCAAAAAAAAAAAAAAAAGACCCTATTTTTTTTAAAGCAAACTTCATATATATATTTTTTATAATTTTTGTGGCCTTGTTTTTTTTTTCTCTTTTTTTTTCTTCTTTTCTTTAACATTGTATTTTTGAAATTCCAAACTCTACTCTACATTTTTAATTTTAGCTTTTTGGTATTTGTTATCAATTTTGTACCTATATTTTTTTTATAATTTTTGTGACTTTTTTTTCTTTCTTTCTCTTCTTCTTTTCTTTAACATTATATTTCTGAAATTCCAAACTCTATTCTAGATTTTTAATTTATACTTTTTGGTATTTGTTATCAATTTTGTACCTATATTTTTTTTTACAATTTTTGTGACTTTGTTTTTGTTTGTTTGTTTGTTTTCTCTTTCTTTTTCTTCTTCCTTTCTTTAACATTGTATTTTTGAAATTCCAACCTCTACTCAGATTTTTAACTTTTGCTTTTTGGTATTTGTTATTTATTTTGTATTTATATTTTCTTTATAATTTTTGTGACTTTGGTTTTTTTTTCTTTTTCTCTCTTTCTTTTCCTTCTTCTTTTCTTTAACATTGTATTTTTGAAATTCCAAACTCTACTCTACATTTTTAATTTTAGCTTTTTGGTATTTGTTATCAATTTTGTACCTATATTTTTTTTTATAATTTTTGTGACTTTTTTTTTCTTTCTTTCTCTTCTTCTTTTCTTTAACATTATATTTCTGAAATTCCAAACTCTATTCTAGATTTTTAATTTATACTTTTTGGTATTTGTTATCAATTTTGTACCTATATTTTTTTTTATAATTTTTGTGACTTTGTTTTTGTTTGTTTGTTTGTTTTCTCTTTCTTTTTCTTCTTCCTTTCTTTAACATTGTATTTTTGAAATTCCAACCTCTACTCAGATTTTTAACTTTTGCTTTTTGGTATTTGTTATCTATTTTGTATTTATATTTTCTTTATAATTTTTGTGACTTTGGTTTTTTTTTCTTTTTCTCTCTTTCTTTTCCTTCTTCTTTTCTTTAACATTGTATTTTTGAAATTCCAAACTCTACTCTAGATTTTTAATTTTTGCTTTTAGGTATTTGTTACCAATTTTGTACCTTTAAGAACCCAATCTTCAGTACCCATTTTTTACTTGGGAGCGAGATTTCTGGCTTGACTGCTCTCTCCCCCTTTGGACTCTCCTTTTTCTCCACCAGGTTGCCTGTGTCTCCTCCCTAACCCCTCTCTACTCTACCCAACTCTGAGAATTTCTGTGTGTTCCAGACGGTGGAGAACACTTAGGGAACTGATTACTGGCTGGATCTGTCTCCCTCCTTTTCATTCCCCCCTTTTATCCTCCTGGCCACCTCTGTCTCCTTCTTCCCTCTTCTCTTCTCTGTATAACTCCATGAACATCTCTGAGTGGTCCAGTTGTGGAGTGCACATAAGGAAGTGATTACTGGTTAGCCCGCTCTCTCCTCTATTAAATCCACCTCATCTCATTCGGGTCACCTCCAACTCCCTCCTCACTCTTCTCTTCTCCATGTAATGCTGTGAACCTCTCTGGGTTATCCTCATGGTGGAGAAACTTTTCATCTTTAAGCTAGATGTTTTATCAATGGTGCTGTATAGAAGGAGAAATTTTGAGACTACTATAAAAATAAGACCGATAACTGGAAGCAGGAGGCTTAAGTCCAAACCCTGACTCCAGGGAACATTAATTGACAGGAGCTCATCAAATGCCTCCATAACTACACTGAAACCAAGCACCACACAAGGGCCAACAAGTTCCAGGGCAAGACATACCAAGCAAATTCTCCAGCAATACAGGAACACAGCTCTGAGCTCCAATATATAGGCTGCCCAAAGTTACTACAAAACCACAGACATCTCATAACTCATTACTGGACACTTCACTGCACTCCAGAGAGAAGAAATACAGCTCCACCCACCAGAACACCGACACAAGCTTCCCTAACCAAGAAACCTTGACAAGCCACCTGTACAAACCCACACACAGCAAGAAAATTGTATTTTTGATTGTATTTCTCCACAATAAAGAGAACTCCACAAACTGCCAGAATACAGAAAGGACACCCCAAACTCAGCAATAGAAACAAGATGAAGAGACAGAGGAATACCCAACAGGTAAAGGAACAGGATAAATGCCCACCAAACCAAACAAAAGAGGAAGAGATAGGGAATCTACCTGATAAAGAATTCCGAATAATGATAGTGAAATTGATCCAAAGTCTTGAAATCAAAATGGAATCACAGATAAATAGCCTGGAGGCAAGGATTGAGAAGATGCAAGAAAGGTTTAACAAGGACCTAGAAGAAATAAAAAAGAGTCAAAATATAATGAATAATGCAATAAATGAGATCAAAAACACTCTGGAGGCAACAAATAGTAGAATAACAGAGGCAGAAGATAGGGTTAGTGAATTAGAAGATAGAATGGTAGAAATAAATGAATCAGAGAGGAAAAAATAAAAATGAATTAAAAGAAATGAGGACAATCTCAAAGACCTCCAGGACAATATTAAATGCTACAACATTCGAATCATATGAGACCCAGAAGAAGAAGACAAAAAGAAAGACCATGAGAAAATACTTGAGGAGATAATAGTTGAAAACTTCCCTAAAATGGGGAAGGAAATAATCACTCAAGTCCAAGAAACCCAGAGAGTCCCAAACAGGATAAACCCAAGGCGAAACACCCCAAGACACATATTAATCAAATTAACAAAGATCAAACACAAAGAACAAATATTAAAAGCAGCAAGGGAAAAACAACAAATAACACACAAGGGAATTCCCATAAGGGTAACAGCTGATCTTTCAATAGAAACTCTTCAAGCCAGGAGGGAATGGCAAGACATACTTAAAGTGATGAAAGAAAATAACCTACAGCCCAGATTATTGTACCCAGCAAGGATCTCATTCAAATATGAAGGAGACATCAAAAGCTTTACAGACAAGCAAAAGCTGAGAGAATTCAGCACCACCAAACCAGCTCTCCAACAAATACTAAAGGATATTCTCTAGACAGGAAACACAAAAAGGGTGTATAAATTTGAACCCAAAACAATAAAGTAAATGGCAACGGGATCATACTTATCAATAATTACCTTAAACGTAAATGGGTTGAATGCCCCAACCAAAAGACAAAGACTGGCTGAATGGATACAAAAACAAGACCCCTGCATATGTTGTCTACAAGAGACCCACCTCAAAACAGGGGACACATACAGACTGAAAGTGAAGGGCTGGAAAAAGATTTTCCATGCAAATAGAGACCAAAAGAAAGCAGGAGTAGCAATACCCATATCAGATAAAATAGACTTTAAAACAAAGGCTGTGAAAAGAGACAAAGATGGTCACTACATAATGATCAAAGAATCAATTCAAAGGGAAGATATAACAATTATAAATATATATGCACCCAACATAGGAGCATCACAATATGTAAGACAAATGCTAACAAGTATGAAAGGAAAAATTAACAATAACACAATAATAGTGGGAGACTTTAATACCCCACTCACACCTATGGATAGATCAACTAAACAGAAAATTAACAAGAAAACACAAACTTTAAATGATACAATAGACCAGTTAGACCTAATTGATATCTATAGGACATTTCATCCCAAAACAATGAATTTCACCTTTTTCTCAAGCGCACACAGAACCTTCTCCAGGATAGATCACATCCTGAGCCATAAGTCTAGCCTTGGTAAATTCAAAAAAATTGAAATCATTCCAAGCATCTTTTCTGACCACATTGCAGTAAGATTAGATCTCAATTACAGGAGAAAAACTATTAAAAATTCCAACATATGGAGGCTGAACAACACGCTGCTGAATAACCAACAAATCACAGAAGAAATCAAAAAAGAAATCAAAATTTGCATAGAAACGAATGAAAATGAAAACACAACAACCCAAAACCTGTGGGACACTGTAAAAGCAGTCCTAAGGGGAAAGTTCATAGCAATACAGACATACCTCAAGAAACAAGTCAAATACATAACCTAACTCTACACCTAAAGCAACTAGAAAAGGAAGAAATGAAGAACCCCAGGGTTAGTAGAAGGAAAGAAATCTTAAAAATTAGGGCAGAAATAAATGCAAAAGAAACAAAAAAGACCATAGCAAAAATCAACAAAGCCAAAAGCTGGTTCTTTGAAAGGATAAATAAAATTGACAAACCATTAGCCAGACTCATCAAGAAACAAAGGGAGAAAAATCAAATCAATAAAATTAGAAATGAAATGGAGAGATCACAACAGACAACACAGAAATACAAAGGATCATAAAAGACTACTATCAGCAATTATATGCCAATAAAATGGACAACGTGGAAGAAATGGACAATTCTTAGAAAAGTACAACTTTCCAAAACTGGACCAGGAAGAAATAGAAAATCTTAACAGACCCATCACAAGCACGGAAATTGAAACTGTAATCAAAAATCTTCCAGCAAACAAAAGCCCAGGTCCAGACAGCTTCACAGCTGAATTCTACCAAAAATTTAGAGAAGGGCTAACACCTATCCTACTCAAACTCTTCCAGAAAATTGCTGAGGAAGGTAAACTGCCAAACTCATTCTATGAGGCCACCATCACCCTAATACCAAAACCTGACAAAGATCCCACAAAAAAAGAAAACTACAGGCCAATATCACTGATGAACATAGATGCAAAAATCCTTAACAAAATTCTAGCAATTAGAATCCAACAACACATTAAAAAGATCATACACCATGACCAAGTGGGCTTTATCCCAGGGATGCAAGGATTCTTCAATATCCACAAATCAATCAATGTAATATACCACATTAACAAATGGAAAAATAAAAACCATATGATTATCTCAATAGATGCAGAGAAAGCCTTTGACAAAATTCAACATCCATTTATGATAAAAACACTCCAGAAAGCAGGAATAGAAGGAACATATCTCAACATAATAAAAGCTATATATGACAAACCCACAGCAAACATTATCCTCAACGGTGAAAAATTGAAAGCATTTCCTCTAAAGTCAGGAACAAGACAAGGGTGCCCACTTTCACCATTACTATTCAACATAGTTTTGGAAGTTTTGACCACAGCAATCAGAGCAGAAAAAGAAATAAAAGGAATCCAAATTGAAAAAGAAGAAGTAAAACTCTCACTGTTTGCAGATGACATGATCCTCTACATAGAAAACCCTAAAGACTCCACCAGAAAATTACTAGAACTAATCAATGAATATAGTCAAGTTGCAGGATACAAAATCAACACACAGAAATCCCTTGCATTCCTATACACTAATAATGAGAAAATAGAAAGAGAAATTAAGGAAACAATTCTATTCACCATTGCAATGAAAATAATAAAATACTTAGGAATATATCTACCTAAAGAAACTAAGGACCTATATATAGAAAACTATAGAACACTGGTGAAAGAAATCAAAGAGGACACTAATAGATGGAGAAATATACCATATTCATGGGTTGGAAGAATGAATATAGTGAAAATGAGTATACTACCCAAAGCAATTTATAGATTCAATGCAATCCCTATCAAGCTACCAACAGAACTAGAACAAATAATTTCACAATTTGTATGGAAATACAAAAAACCTCGAATAGCCAAAGCAATCTTGAGAAAGAAAAATGGAACTGGAGGAATCAACCTGCCTGACTTCAGGCTCTACTACAAAGCCACAGTCATCAAGACAGTATGGTACTGGCACAAAGACAGAAATATAGATCAATGGAACAAAACAGAAACCCCAGAGATAAATCCACGCACATATGGACACCTTATCTTTGACAAAGGAGGCAAGAATATACAATGGATTAAAGACAATCTCTTTAACAAGTGGTGCTGGGAAAACTGGTCAACCACTTGTAAAAGAATGAAACTAGAACACTTTCTAACACCATACACAAAAATAAACTCAAAATGGATTAAAGATCTAAACATAAGACCAGAAACTATAAAACTCCTAGAGGAGAACATAGGCAAAACACTCTCTGACATACATCACAATAGGATCCTCTATGACCCACCTCCCAGAATATTGGAAATAAAAACAAAAATAAACAAATGGGACCTAATTAAACCTAAGAGCTTCTGCACAACAAAGGAAACTAAAAGCAAGGTGAAAAGACAGCCTTCAGAATGGGAGAAAATAATAGTAAATGAAGCAACTCACAAACAACTAATTTCAAAAATATACAAGCAACTCCTACAGCTCAATTCCAGAAAAATAAATGAGCCAATCAAAAAATGGGCCAAAGAACTAAATAGACATTTCTCCAAAGAAGACATACAGATGGCTAACAAACACATGAAAAGATGCTCAACATCACTCATTATCAGAGAAATGCAAATCAAAACCACTATGAGGTACCATTTCATGCCAGTCAGAATGGCTGCAATCCAAAAGTCTACAAGCAATAAATGCTGGAGAGGGTGTGGAGAAAAGGGAACCCTCTTATACTGTTGGTGGGAATGCAAACTAGTACAGCCACTATGGAGAACAGTGTGGAGATTCCTTAAAAAACTGGAAATAGAACTGCCTTATGATCCAGCAATCCCACTGCTGGGCATACACACTGAGGAAACCAGAAGGGAAAGAGACACGTGTACCCCAATGTTCATCGCAGCACTGTTTATAATAGCCAGGACATGGAAGCAACCTAGTTGTCCATCAGCAGATGAATGGATAAGAAAGCTGTGGTACATATACACAATGGAGTATTACTCAGCCATTAAAAAGAATACATTTGAATCAGTTCTAATGAGGTGGATGAAGCTGGAGCCTATTATACAGAGCAAAGTAAGCCAGAAAGAAAAACACCAATACAGTACACTAATGTATATATATGGAATTCAGAAAGATGGTAACGACAACCCTGTATACGAGACAGCAAAAGAGACACTGATGTATAGAATAGTCTTTTGGACTCTGTGGGAGAGGGAGAGGGTGGGATGATTTGGGAGAATGGCATTGAAACATGTATAATATCATATATGAAACGAGTCACCAGTCCAGGTTCAAAGCACGACACTGGATGCTTTGGGCTAGTGCACTGGGACGACCCAGAGGGATGGTATGGGGAGGGAGGAGGGAGGAGGGTTCAGGGTGGGTAACACATGTATACCTGTGGCGTATTCATTTTGATATTTGGCAAAACCAATACAATATTGTAAATTTAAAAAATAAAATAAAATAATAAAAAAATTAAATTAAAAATTTAGAAAAAGAATGTCTTTGTTCTCAGATTAACTTGGCCATGAAACACTCTGGTTCACACAGCGTCTTATAGGCCTGATGTTCTATGGAAGACATGCTTGAATTCTCCACTCCATGGGGAGATGACAATGACCTGTTTTCTCTGTGTGTTTGAAACGTGATGGATAGTGGTGTGAAAGCAGCATAGATTTTCACATCAGCACTGTGTTTGACTTTGTCACCTTTGTGCTTAGTCACCTAGTCGTGTCTGACTCTCTGGAACCCATGGACTGTAGCCCACCAGGCTCCTCTGTCCGTGGGATTTCCTAGGCAAGAATCCTGGAGTGGGCTGCCATCTCCTTCTCTAGAGGATCTTCCCAACACAGGGATCAAACCTTAGTCTTCTGCTTTGCAGGTGGATTTTTTTTTACTGTCTGAGTTACCAAGAAGCCCACTCGTTCATTACCTTTAGCCTAGATCAAATTACTTAAAACTCTCTGAACTTCTTCATCTATACAAAATGAGGTATTACGGCTTATAAGATAATATACACCAAAAAGTCTAGGACAACACGCCCTCACAGAATACACTTGTTAAAGTTACTTTCATTTCATTTTAAATTGATCTAGGCATGATAAAAACTTTCATCAAATGTAGCAAACTCCAACAAAATCTGCACAACACTCTAATAATGCCTTCTCTGATTTTGAAGATCCTCGCACAACACTCTAATAATGCCTTCTCTGATTTTGAAGATCCTCTTTCCTTGATAACAGTATATTTAGACAGCTTTTTTTTTTAAAAAAAAGAGTGATATCTGTAACTTACAGTAAATCTTCACCTAAATTATTCAAGCTATTTGTTTATAAACAGCACAACCAGTCAAACATGAAGTTTAAATTGGAAAATCAATTTCCCTGGAAAATATTTCAGGCTATATGGAGTTGTCCCAGCGAGTCTGATGGCTGCAATGATTTTTTTTTCATGACATCACTCACATAAGACAGCACGGCAGGACTAACACAGACACAGTCCTGAATTACAAGGAGGATAGTAAGACATGAAAAAATTGACTTGCCCCTCTTTAGAAGGATTCCCTTATTTCTTTCACCTCTTCACTGTCATCACCCCCGGAGCTAATATGCCAGACAAGTGCAGATTTGCTGCAGGAATGTGATCAAAGATTATGAATTAAAATTTATCCCAAGCCTCAGATTCATAGTGATCTAACAGTTTCAGTATTTTTAGAAACCTGTCATAAATTCATCTTTAAGGAAGTCATAACTCGAAAACCAAATGATTAATAATGAACTAAATTATAGTTTTCGAAATTATAATTATGTTAGCAGATACTACTGATTATCCAACTGTTATCTTCCTTTCTTCCCTTCTAACAGAATAAGAAATTGTATTCTGGCCTCTGCCCAGCTCCCTCATGGGCTTTGGAGGTGCTGTAAGGGATGGATGACTCTCTCAGGTCTAAGCCAAACGTGTGGATACATACGGGGTTCAGGGGTGAGCATGTAACACAATTCTGGCCAAAACATGAGAAGTCCATTAAAAGGTTTTCAAGGCTTCCCTGGTGGCTCAGTGGTGAAGAATTCACCTGCCAGTGTAGGAGACATGAGTTCGATCTCTGATCTGGTAAAATTCCACATGCCAGGGAGCACCTAAACCCGTGCACCACAACTCTAGATCCTGAGCTGGAGAGCCTGGGAGCCACAGCTACTAAGCCCATGCGCTGCAGCTACTGAAGTCTGCACACCGCAGAGCCCGCGCTCCACAAGAAGAGCAGCCACTGCAGTGAGAAACCTGCCCACCGCAGTGAAGAGTGGCTGCCGCTCTCTTTAACTAGAGAAGAGTCCATGCAGCAACGAAGACCCACCACAGTCAAAAATAAATACATAAATTCATTTTATTTTAAAGAAAGGTTTTCAAATGAAGCAATTTCATTCTTGACAAAAAGAAAAGAAGGATAGGTCCCTCTTCTTCCTACAGGTGTTGCCGTGTGTGGATCTAACATCTGAACCCACTGCAGTCACCTTGCTTCCAGCATGAGAATGAAGACAATCGCAAGAGACGGCAAAGGACAGAGATTTTAAGAAGCCCAATTCCTTCAGCCAGCTCTGAATTCCTTCCTACCTCTGGGCATCCTGGTGTGAGATTAGTATTTTTCCTAATTATTTTTGCTATCTGAGTTGCTGATTATTACAGGACAAGGCATCTGACACAGAGGCTTCGAAGAAAATAACAAAAGCATGGTGGACACTACTGTAAACCCCCAACGTCTGTGTTCCCTGTCTACCTCACTGATATTACTCTCCATCCTGTTTCAAGTAGCCCAATTGCAGACACACAGTCATTTCCAGACAATAAAATGTACACGGATATCTACTATTGGAGCTGATGAGAAAGCAACTATTTGTCTTATTAAAATAAATTTGAAAAGGAAAGATGGCTCTCAGTGCCCTTTGCCTTTTGCTTTTTCACCTTCTTCCTGCCTGATATGTGGACTATATGCTCAGAGGTTGAGCCACCAATATGCTAAGGGTGATGGAGCAGTAAACCAGAAGGAACCTGGAATCTCGATGCCTTCCTTGACCAGCTATGCTGTTCCTGAAAGACATCACTCCAGACTTTCGTGGCAAACGAAGAAAGCCCTGCCTGAACAAGTCCTTAAAGGTCTGCTTCACTTGTACAGCTGATGCAACCTCAATATAAAATAATAAGCTATTCACTCATCAGCAAATATCAAAACAAATTAAAGATTGGGAGGACTATAATGAATGGATAAAGGGGTGGGCCCATGCAGAAATAAACTGCCTGGGTTTGAAAGCTGGCTCTGCCTTTTGTAAGCATAGGACTTTAGTTGTTATTTAATTTCTTAAGGCCTTGGCTTCCAGGTAAAATTGGAATGATAATAAAAATAAATTTACTCCAAAGAGTTATGAGAATTTAATAAGACAATCCATATGGGGAAAAAAATGAGCCTGGCACACTACATTACCTCATCCAAGAACTACAGAACCATGTGCCAGACCGTGTTCTAGGTACTAGGACTATAACAGTCGACACAGCTAACAAAAAGCCCCAGTCTTACAGGGTGTGCATCCTATTGAGAGAAAATAGATAGTAAACAACATTAGAAAGAAACGCATGCAGTGTGTTAGATAGAGCTAAGAGCTATTCAAAATGAATAAGCTGGGGAAGAGAAAGAGAGAGTAGCTGGGGTGGAGACTTGTAATTCTAAACTGAGTGGGTGAGGACAGCCTCACTGAGAAAGTGATATCCTTGTAAAGATCTGAAGGAGATAAGAGAGGGAGTCATGTGAATCCCTGGGGAAAGGCATACTATGCAAAGGGAAAAGCTAGTACCTTGGGAGAACATCCCAAGGAAAACAATATGCAGAAGAGATTTTAACAACTAGCTTGAAATAGTTTATTCATGTTCAGAAGCTAGTCTAGAAGCTTTAGATTTCCAACCAAATCTTTCTAGACCATTAGAATACAAAATGAATATGAAAATAGTGAAAATGCCTATACGAAAATTTCCCCATGCTTGATTTCTCTGTGTCCTCTCTAAAGTATCAATGTATTATAGGGATTCTTTACATGCATTACATGGCCAAATGGCTGGTCATGTCTTAGTCAGTTCAAGCTGTCATAACAAAATGCCACTGATGGTAACTTAAATAACAGACATTTATTTCTCACAGTTCTAGAGGTGAAGGTCCAAGGTCAAGTGTCTGGCATATAGTAACTGCTCAGTTAATGTCATTTTTCTGTTATGCTATACTGGCAAAAAAAAAAAAAAAAAAAAGATGGAGAGAATGAAGAGATAGGGGGCTGAGAGATGACATCCAAGGACATACATATGGGAATAAAAGAAGGTGTTCTTGAATTCATGGAGAGAGAAATCAGTATCCTAATGGTTTGTTCATGGGCTGGGCTACTTTCAACTCAGAAGTGGGCAACTTCTGTTTGAGGTGAAAGGTCATGGGAAGTGACTCAGATGCTTCCAAATGACTGTTTATTTGCAGCTACCTCTTAAAATGGAATCAAGCCATTTAGGAAACAGGGAGTTAGAAAAATACCACTGTGAGCAACAGGTTATTATTATTATTATTATTGCTATTATGAAGTGGTTTCTCTGTGACAGGTACTGAAATGAAGCCATTGTATATATGAACCTTTTTCCATTTTTTGTTTTTTTTTTGGCCTGCATCTCACAACACGTGGAATCTTAGTTCCTTGGCCAGGGATTGAACTCACATCCCCTGCTACAGTGGAAGCATGGTGTCTTAACCACTACATCAACAGTTAAGTCCCTAATTCTTCTTTATTTGTACCATCTTTCTCAAATTGCAACCAAGAAGCATTCTACACTTTTAAAGATTCATGGGATTCAACTGGACCTGCCTGGATATCCAGAATAATATCCCCATTCCAGAGTCTTTTGCAATGTAAAGTAACAAATTCACAAGTTCTGAAAATCAGGACATGATCAGCTTCAGGGGCATTTTTCTGCACACCATGCTGTTGTTGTTCAGAAGCTCAGTCATGTCCAACTCTTTGCGACCCCATGGACGGCAACATGCCAGGCTTCCCTGTCCTTCACCATCTGCTGGACTCATGTCCATTGAGTCAGTGATGCCATCCAACCATCTCATTCTCTGTCATCCCCTTCTCCTCCTGCCTTCAATCTTTCCCAGCATCAGGATCTTCTCTAATGAGTCTGCTCTTTGCATCAGGTGGCCAAAGTATTGGAGTTTCAGCATCAGTCCTTCCAATGAATATTTACAGTTGATTTCCTTTAGGATTGACTGGTTTGATCTCCTTGCAGTCCAAGGGACTCTCAAGAGTCTTCTCCAACACCACAATTCAAAAGCATCAATTCTGTGCTCAGACTTCTTTATGATTCAACTCTCAAATCCACACATGACTACTAGAAAAAGCATCGCTTTGACTAGACGGATCTTTGTTGGCAGTGTAATGCATACCATATGGTGTGACAAAAGTGACCCCCAATAAGTTTGATCCTCACCAACTCTGAGGCAGAGTATACTAGTTTCCCTATTAAAACTGGATGAAGAGGGCCAGCTTTACCGTCTGAGCCATCTGGGAAGCCCATTGGGGAAGGCCATTAATTTGTTACACAGGACTAAAAAAACAAAACAACTGATACGCAGCCTAAATTAGTTATTTAGATACAGAATGAAGTCACCAATATTGAAGAAAGAATTTTATAGTCAAACCACAACCCACTGTCAAATATGGGTAAGTGAAAATCACCTGGAACTGGAACTGATAAAACAATAGGAATTCGTTACAAGTTTATACACCTATGACACACGTCTCAGAACTCTCTATTTTTAGTTGACTGGTTTAAACTAGCAGAAAACTTGTTGTCTATGTAACAAAGAGTTCAAAGAAAAGATGGCTTTTGAAATTATCGATTCAGTACTCCATCCAATTCAGAGTATCTCTTCTTGCTTTTTGCAGTGACCATTTCATTACTAGGCTGGCTTTCCTCATGGTGGCAAAACTATAATATTCAGAAGAGAACTCTGGCTTCAGGCAGATCCTTCAAACTTATCCTCCCATCTTATCAGCGCACTCTTGGCCATGGGCCTATTCCTGAACCAATCCCTTTGGGCAGAGGAATCCTATGTTAAGGGGTGTTAAGGACATAGTAGTTAACTCTAGCCAGACCAGAAGTCACTAGTAGGACTTCACAGTATGAACCCTAATGTGAAGGAGCAAAACAGAATCAGAGAAAAATAAATAGTTGAAGGAAAGTGAATAGAGAATAAGAGAAAAGGAGGCACATAATCTTAGAAACATTTTCCTAGTGTTTCTGAAACTTGAGTAATGACCAGACCACCTTTGAAAGAAATCAAAGAAAATTTAGATCATTCTCGTCTGTGTTGCCTGCCCCTCACACAGACAGCCTGAAACCGAGATGACGGCTGAGGTCACTCAGTGCCCCTGCAGCTGAGGCAGCTCAAATCAGACCCTGTAGCCAGAGTGAAGCTGCCCCACCAGTAACAACAGTTAACATGAATTAACCTCTTAAATATGCTCCAGGCAAGGCTCTCAACCTTTATATTTACCTACAAGGCATATGTTTTTATGACCCCTGTTTATCAGGGTGTGCGAAGGAATTAGGCACCCTGACGTTAAGCAAGAGTGCCAAGAGTACACAGGAGGTAAGCGGAGGAGCCCGGCTGAGAACCTGGGCTCTGTGGTTCCCACGGCTACAGGGACAAGTATTCCAGGGAGCTTTGCCCCGTGTACTTCACACCTCATTCATCACCAGCAAAAAGCTTGTCAGGGTGAGACTCGGAAGAGGGTTGCAAACTCCCTGTGATAGAGGAAACAGCAGGAAAAGAACAAAATGAAGAGGGTGGGCATGCGGAGTGATCATCTTTCTGAAGCAAAGCAGTAATATTTTCACTGAAAAGAGGATCCCCGTGTGTAGGTTTGAATTTCTGTCATGCTAATAAATGGGCCATCGGAGCAGCTGGCGGCACGCTCATCACTGCTGTGGGAGTTATTCACGCTGATCCTTTCCCTTGTAGCCTGGCCAGACAAGGATGAAAATCCCCAGCATCAGGTATTAAAAGAGACGGTGGAAGCACACGAGCCAATTTATGGGGTTTCACTTGACCAGTTTTCTTCATTTGAGTCCTATTAGCTCTGATAATGTATCCTCACTATTAAGCGGCCGGGAGGGCAAGGTAACGTGAGTGTGTGTGAAGGCAGCCATATGCCCAGCGGCCTTTAGGATGGCTGAGAGTACCGGAGTTCCAGCAAGAAATGCAGAAGAGCATCTGGGGCAAACCAGGAGAAGATCTAAGTGATTCTTCTAAGTCTCAGGAAGCATAGAAGTGACCATTGCAGTGCACATTCCAAAGAAAATAACAGGGAATCGAATGCAGTGGAGTTCTGCACAGCTCTGCCATGCTTTTGCTGTTCTATGCACAATGCACTTTTCATCTCTTTTAGCTTCATTTCTTCAACCTTAAAATAAGGGAAATTATATACTCTGCACAGGAGTTGTGGCCCACTGAAGTATGGATACACTGGTCTTAATTTCAATGCCCATCATAGAAAAAACACTCCATAATAACAACAGCAATAATAATTACTAATTACCTATTGTTCACAGGGGTATTTTTCTAACTCCCTATTTCCTAAATGGCCTGATTCCATTTTAAGAGGAAGCTTCAAAGAAACAGTCATTTGGAAGCATCTGAATCACTTTCCATGATCTTTCACCTCAAACTTGGTGCTCAAAGTTCTCTTCTCCTGACATCTTTTCACTGAAGTTGCCCTCGTCTGAGATGAAAGTAGCCCAGCCCATGAGCAAAACACTGGGACAGTGATGCATCTTTGCATGAATTCAAGAACTCTCTTTTATCCCCCTATCTTGGTCCTTGGACGTCATCTCTCAGCCCTCTGCCTCTTCATCCTCACCACTTCCTGCCGGTGCGGCAAAACAGAAAAGCACGACCCGATGATGTCAGAACAGACTCGTTCTCTCCCCGCCTCTGGAAGCTCCTATTCTTGTTCAAGGCTCCCATGTGCCACCTCAGCGATCAACCAAAAGCCCTCGAAAGGGCAATGCTTTCCGGCTCTGAGTCAGGGTGGTTCTATTAGTCAGCCCAGCATCTCAAGAGGAAGACTCCGAAAAAGCAAGAGGTTCAGAGACCACGTGTAAGCAGGAGGGGCCAAGTCAGAGAGGAACACTGGAAGTTTCACCAAAGAAAAAATAGTGCTAACAAACCTACCAGGACGACTGACTACATTAAACACAAAGAGGCCCAGTAAATGTGTACACAGTGGATTAAGGGCTCTGGCTGGAGTCAGTCCGACCTGTCAGAGCACTAGCACTAGGCATGGGATAAGACTTATCACCTGGGATAAGACATGTAATTTTTCTGAACTTTAGTTTCTTCATTTGTAAAATATGGATAATAGTAACAATTTCACAAAGCTTTTGTGAGGATTAAAACTTTCTGTGTAGAAGTGCTTAACACACAGCTTGATACATAGTAGGAGCTCAGATATAGGTACTATTTAGCCAAAGAACTAGTCTTGCAGCATCCATGTTTTCTAAGATGCTCCAACTTTCTCTTTTTCATTTTTTGTACATTTAAATCTTAAATGATTATTTAATAACTAGAACATACAAAAACTGTGCTGGCAAAAAGTGACGAAGGATTAAATTTATCCAGAAGAGTCCTCAGGAAAACCACGATGAAGAATAGATAGCACAAGAAGATGTATTTGGTTTGCTGAAATATGGAGAAGCCTGAAGAATCTGGAGGAGTACCGTGCCACAGGATATTTCCAAATACAAGCTGGGGGCCACTATTCAGGTGGAAATGCCCAACAGACAGTTCGCTAGACTAATCCAACATGTGGAAGAGAAAGGTCTTAGCACTTGACTGGACAGAGTACTCTGGAGCATCTACTAACACCTCTTCAAGGATAGGTCACCCAAGAAAAGCACACAAAGTCAGACAAAAAGAGGACTAAACACTATAAATGCCAATATTTATGGGCTAGGTGAAAAAACAAATAAAGAGACAGAAAATGTTTCAATGGAAAGAATTAAGGACTAGTCAGTACATTGCCCATAACCACTGGATAATTAGTACATTCGCTCATTCATCTAATACTTAGATTATGCTTAATATAAGGCAGGCATTACACTAGGTGGGGAGATGGTGGGGAACAACACAACTCAGACTCTACCTTCACAGGCTGACTGTCTAGGAAATAACTCAGATATCCACAAGGAGCTGAACAAGTCCACTAAGAGATCTTTCAAAGAATCAGCGGGAATAGAAATCAGAACTAAAGGTAGAAGAGAAAAGGAAGACAGTGAAGTAAACTATTTTAACAAGCTCAGCTATACAGTAAGAACAGAGGGGATACAGAGTCAATGTTCTAGAAAGATATCAAGCATCCCATGGCAATAGGGGGCTTCCACACTTGAGATACAATTATTCTCTCATGAATTTCTGGGTTTCTTAAAAGTCAGATAATAGCACAAGTCATGTCTAGACCGACTATGACGAAAACAGCTGCCTAAACAGACTGACTGTCCTTTTGGGTCTTCAGAGACTCTGGAACCAGGCGGCCTCCCCATAGTCCCTGCACAGCATATGTTCTCTCCTACAGAGTGAGGATATCTGCATTAGCCTAAGTCATACAGCTGGCCCTTTAATTAATGCTCAATACACTTCACACATTAGCAAATATCACTGTGTCCCCTATGGAACTCTAAGGCATCTGGTAGACTTGTGTCTCCCTCAAGAATCTGCTTGTTTCTTTTATAGTCAAAAGGCACAAGTCGTATACTCTTAATGTTGCCCCCAAATCATGGGAAGCCCTATCCCCATTCTTTGGCCTTTAAGCTCTCTGGGGCTTCCCAGGTGGGGCTAGAGGTAAAGAACCCACCTGCCAGTGCAGGAGACCTAAGAGATGCTCTACTTTTGACAATAAGACACCAGAGAAAAGCAACAAACTTGGAAAGGTAAATAAATCGCAAACTCAATAAAGATAATTAATAAAATTAGAACAGTCTTTCCCTGAGGTAAGTGATACAGAAGGCACTTCTTAAAATAACAGTTTTATTAAGATATAATTCACATACCATACAATTTGTCCATTCAAATGGTTCAGTTCAATGGTTTTTAGTATATTCACAGAATTATACTACCATTACGCCAATCAATTTTAGAACATTTTCATCAACTTCAAAAGAAGCCCTATATCCATTACCAGTCACTTCCCATTTTTCCCAAACTCCTCCATACCTGCTTCTGCTGCTAAGTCGCTTCAGTCGTGTCCGACTCTGTGCAACCCCATAGACGGCAGCCCACCAGGCTCCCCTGTCCCTGGGATTCTCCAGGCAAGAACACTGGAGTGGGTTGCCATTTCCTTCTCCAATGCATGAAGGTAAAAAGTGAAAGTGAAGTCACTCAGTCCTGTCCGACTCTGAGTGACCCCATGGACTGCAGCCTACCGGGCTCCTCCGTCCATGGGATTTTCCAGGCAAGAGTACTGGAGTGGGGTGCCACCTAGGCCACCACAAATCTCCTTTTGTCTCTTTGGATTTGCCTGTTCTGGATATATCATACAAATGGAATTACAACATGTGATCTCTTGTGGCGAGCTTCTTTCATTTGGGGTTCAACCAAGTTTGATCCTTGGGTCAGGAAGCTCCCCTGGAGGAGGGCACGGCAACCCACTCCAGTATTCTTGCCTGGAGAATCCCATGGACAGAGAAGCCTGGCGGGCTACAGTCCACGGGGTTGCAAAGAGTCAGACATGACTGAAGCGACTTGGCATGCATGCGGGCTCTCACTTTGCTAGTTGGTTTTAACTCTAAACTTAAACCCTCAAAGTCATGGTTCTCAGCCTTATAATCTTTGTATCTCTGAAGACCAAACACATGAGAATTTTGGGTGGCACACTCAGTTCAGTTCAGTCGCTCAGTCGTGTCTGACTCAGAAGAGTTAAAAGGAAAATGTGAGTATTTACATATACATTCAAAAATGAAATTAAAATGAATTGTCACTACTCCATGTAGCTGGCTACCCTTCGGCTTTGCATTATGGTCTGAAACACACAGTTTATTTTTTACACTAATCACACTCATGTACATACACTCCCAAGGCAAGATCCTCTCATGTACACAGGCAGTTCAGCTTTGCTCTGACATTAAGTTGCACTTTTAGACCTTACTTGCAAAAAGGTACCCTACTCTACAACCCTTCATCTCAGTAATCCTTCTCCTAGATATCATCATAACACCATAACTCCTCAGTTGGAAACCCACCTGCAGAAGTTCACTGGAATGCCTGCCCGCCATAATACTCAGGTTAAATAAGCAATTTAAGCTCTGTTGCAAGCAAAGAATATTTGAGAGTTCAAAGCTGGGAAATAACTTTCCAAAATGTAGATAACTTACTGTATGTATTTTGGCTGATAGGTAGAGACAAATAACCTAGAAAATTTTCTCATCTTCCCTCAAAACCTCAAATGCTATAGCTGTGGATATAACCTCCAAAGCTGCTAGAGGTGTCCATTCCATTCATCAAATGTAGTTGACTACACGTCTTAGTTTTCCCAGGACAGTATCAGTTAATGTCCATTTTCCGAGTATTTCAGTGTTCTAATGGTAGCATGCCATTTATCTCTCAAATGTGCTTTAATGTAAACAACACATTATTTGATTATCTCAGATACAGAATATCACAAATCTCCCAACCAGTTAAATACCAAATTTTTTTCCAACTTCTTTGCCAGTTTTAAAGTCATATACGTATTATTTCAAAGAAACAGTCCTCTGAAACACAAGTAAATGGAAGCCAGAACCTTTGAGAAATAAATACAAAAATTTTGAGTACCATAGTGCATCTGGGAACAAATAAATATAAAGTCAATGGTCATTTGATGCTGAGTCTGGAAAGCATTATAAATAAGGACTGAAAGATGTATTCTGAGCTTTAGGTTCACATTGCTAACGTAAACTAGGGCTGCAAGGATTTTATGAGACTATAATGAATACATCAAGAAGATGATCATGAAGAAAACATTAGTATTGTTAACATTACCACTGATTTTAAGTTTTTAGAAAAAGTTCTGAGATTATCAGAGGTACCAGGTCAGATACTATAAGTGATTTTTAAAAATGTGTGTGACTTTAATCATTTTGAAAGTTCAGATCTGCTTGAGCTAGACTCTAACACTCATATCCTTCACTGAACAGATATTTCATTACACTACACACAAACCAGAGTGGGAAGTGCTGAACTACAGCATTTGGTAAAACCCTGTGGCAGTCTGAATTGACATTTTGTGCATTTGAATTTATGGCTGACTATTTTTATGTCTTATTAGCATCCTTTTTGCTTCACCTCAGTGTTTGCTCATGCTTGCAGCTCTGAATTTTTAAAAAGCAGTTATTCCATGCTTCCCAGGTGGTACAAGTGGTAAAAAAAAAAAAAACCCACCTACCAATGCAGGAGAAGTAAGGGACATGCGTTCAATCCTTGGGTAGGTAAGATCCGCTGGAGTAGGAAATAGCAACACGCTCCAGTATTCTTGCCTGGAAAATCCCATGGACAGAGGACCCTGGTGGGCTACAGTCCTCGGGGTCACAAAGAGTCGGACACGACTGAAGCGACTAAGCACACACATGCATATACTTACTCTTTACTTCATCCTTCCAAACATTCACATAACTGTACATAGGACTTTCTCTACCTTCTCTCAGACCCTACCCAGTGGTTTCTGGATCTTCCCCTAATCCCAAATCCCTGCAATTTTTCATTACCTTCTGTTAACAGACTTCGGAGTGATTTTTTTGAGACAATAGGATTCTGTGTTTAGCCAAGCCAATTTTGCTCAAATTTGCAAGTAAAATTTCATGAGAGGCTATAGCAAGTGCTTTATTAATCTCCAAATATATATTCTAAACTCAGCCTTAAATTCATGCTGTTCCTTATATACCAGAGAACTTATTTTCCAAGTCTTTTTCTTTAATATATATGTAAAATTTTTTCCTCTTCTCTGTTAACCTCCTTGTCATATTTTCTGATGGAAATAGACAATGCCACTTGATATGACCACAGAGCTGTTCTCTGCTTTTCTGTTTAAAAATTTCAAATTAAAGTGACCAGAATGGTGTAGAAATCATCTTGAGGGCAATTGAAAGAAATAGAAATAGTGGGCCTGCCCAAAAAAGGCTTAAATAAAAAACATAATATCTGCCTACAGGCTTCCCTGGTGGCTCAGACGGTAAAGCGCCTGTCTACAATGTGGGAAAACTTGGGCTCGATCCCTGGGTTAGGAAGACCCTCTGGAGAAGGAAATGGCAACCCACTCCAGTACTCTTGCCTGGAAAATCCCATGGACGGAGGAGCCTGGTAGACTACAGTCTATGGGGTCACAAAGAGTCGGACACGACTGAGCGACTTCACTTCTTTCTTTCTTTATTGTCATACTGAAGAACTGTCATACTGTAGCACTGAGGAGCAGAACAGGGCAAAAGATAAGAATTATAGTGGCAGAATGTGCCTCAACAGAATTCACTCATTATTTCAGCAAATAGTTACTACTGAGAGCAGTCTACATATGAAGCATTATTTTGGACCTGTTGAGTATGCAAAGAAAAACCAGTTAAAGTCCCTGTTCTCAAGTACTTTACAACGTATTATGGTCACAGAATGCAGGAAAATAAATATAACTGTCCAACTCTGGAATGGACTGAGCCATGGAGCAAGGAATAACTGGTCACAAGAGATACAGGTAAAAACCGCATGCCTCCATCCAGTATACTATAGGAAAGAGTCCTGTATTGGCTAGATACTTATTTACTTTTTCTCTGCCTTGTTTCAGAAAGGACTCTTAATCCAGACTTTTTGTGCTCCTAAGCCATGCATCCCATGAGTAACAGGGATATTATTTTCAAATCTTCCTCTATTAGTAAGGCAGCAGTTCCAAGATCCCTTTACCATTGAGGACCTAGGCAAAGTAGGGCCTAGGCAGAAGTAGAAGACATACATAGAAGTCTTAGCCAGAGAGAAAGAAGAAGAAAAACAATCTCATTGGCCCTGGAGAAATGGGAAGAGAGAGGGAGAGTAAAGAGGTCACATGCACAGATCCCCCTAGTCCTCTCATTAGAATGGAGCCTGGTGGGCTGCAGTCCACGGGCTCACACAGAGTCAGACACGACTGAAGCGACTTAGTAGTAGTAGTAGTAGTAGTTGTAGTATAGGGAGAAAGGGATGGAAGTGCCACAACAGTTGTGGGAGATCCTCAGCCCTGGGAGAAGGCAGGATTCACCAGTTCTGCTCAGAGGAGGTTGTAAGACTCTAGAAACTCCAATTATGTTCAATACGCTGCAAAACATAGTTCACTAGAGACTGAGACAGTATGCTGAGCATATGAGTTTGAAGTAGCACCCTTGGATTTCTCAGCCCCTGTATAAAATGAGGATGATCCAGAAAGGGTCTTAAGTCCCACTGAGGAAACACAGAGAAGCAGAAGAGGTGCACAAAGTCCACAGTGAGCAGTCTCACTGTAAATGGAGGCAAATGGTTGCAACCACAGGCCCCATTCAGATGCATCAGATCAGATCAGTCGCTCAGTCGTGTCCGACTCTTTGCGACCCCATGAATCGCAGCATGCAAGGCCTCCCTGTCCATCACCAACTCCCGGAGTTCACTCAGACTCACGTCCATCGAGTCAGTGATGCCATCCAGCCATCTCATCCTCTGTCGTCCCCTTCTCCTCCTGCCCCCAATCCCTCCCAGCATCAGAGTCTTTTCCAATGAGTCAACTCTTCGCATGAGGTGGCCAAAGTACTGGAGTTTCAGCTTTAGCATCATTCCTTCCAAAGAAATCCCAGGGCTGATCTCCTTCAGAATGGACTGCTTGGATCTCCTTGCAGTCCAAGAGACTCTTAAGAGTCTTCTCCAACACCACAGTTCAAAAGCATCAATTCTTCGGCGCTCAGCTTTCTTCACAGTCCAACTCTCACATCCATACATGACCACAGGAAAAACCATAGCCTTGACTAGACAAACCTTTGTTGGCAAAGTAATGTCTCTGCTTTTGAATATGCTATCTAGGTTGGTCATAACTTTCCTTCCAAGGAGTAAGCGTCTTTTAATTTCATGGCTGCAGTCACCATCTGCAGTGATTTTGGAGCCCAGAAAAATAAAGTCTGACACTGTTTCCACTGTTTCCCCATCTATTTCCCATGAAGTGATGGGACCAGATGCCATGATCTTCGTTTTCTGAATGTTGAGTTTTAAGCCAACTTTTTCACTCTCCTCTTTCACCTTCATCAAGAGGCTTTTTAGTTCCTTTTCGCTTTCTACCATAAGGGTGGTATCATCTGCATATCTGAAGTTATTGATATTTCTCCCAGCAATCTTGATTCCAGCTTGTGCTTCTTCCAGCCAAGCATTTCTCATGATGTACTCTGCATATAAGTTAAATAAGCAGGGTGACAATATACAGTCTTGACGTACTCCTTTTCCTATTTGGAACCAGTCTGTTGTTCCATGTCCAGTTCTAACTGTTGCTTCCTGACCTGCATACAAATTCCTCAAGAGGCAGGTCAGGTGGTCTGGCATTCCCATCTCTTTCAGAATTTTCCAGTTTATTGTGATCCACACAGTCAAAGGCTTTGGCATAGTCATAACAAAAATCCAAAAGGGACATTTAAATTGGAAGAGATTGAAATACTATCACTAACTGGTAGACCTCAGATTTTCTCCCAAGCTCTCTAATAAATATATAGCCCTCTAAACCCCTACACACATAAACACTAGCACCCTGCTACCCAGTGAAATAGGCTCCATAGGAGAGATTTATTTCATTTTACATCATCAAGAAAACTAAATGCTCTCATTTACCTAAGTAGTAATGTGTGTACATTCTTGATCCCAACAAAAATTCTTGAGCATGTATTCATGTTTGTGATGCCAAATGGTTAATCATTCATCAGGAAAATTTTTCTAGAAGGTCAACAGGGTCTTTTTTTAGTGGGGACATTAAGAGGCCCCTGTGCAAATTCATATTGTTCATTTCTGTCTTCTACAATGATTACTTTCTCAAACAGGATTATTCGCTTGGTTTAATGCTATATTTTAATCTCCTTCATGTTGCTGAGTTTTAATGTTTTCCACATACCCTGTATGGCTATTAATTTGCACTCTTCAAGAAGTCAATTACCCATACATTGCCGTACTTATTGAATTCAGGAACGTACTCATAAGAAGTGTGAATTACAGCATAATTACTAAAAGATTTGTCTCCTTTTTCCACACAATATCTTTTGCCCTGTCAATGCAGGCTTTCCTTCATTTTAAGATATTCTTGTGGTTTTCCATAGAAATTAGACACTGTGGACCACTGTATATGAACTTGATGCCACTGGGTACCATATGGAATTATCACTGACAAAGGAATGCTACTCAACATAAATCATATGCTCACATATTGCTCAACATTTATCACAGCAACATGCATTTGTCAAATCAGGTACATCAGAACAAGCCATCAAATCTCAATATGTAAAATAGATAAAGGCATATGAAAAACTATTACCAAAATCTGTCCTAGGTAGCTGACATTTCATTTCCTACCAAAGAAAGGAAGAGAAAAATCAGCTAGCCTCTCTCAATTTATCATTTGGTGTTCTTAGTGAGATTGGAGGGAAAAAAAAAATCTTGGCAGAGCTGTTAGAAAGCAAGGCTGTTGTATCCATGAGGACTGGAGAAAAGGGAAAAGTATTAATGTGGCTAAATGAGGTCTAGATCAAGAACTCTGGAACTCAGGGAGGGATGAAATTAAAACATCAAAGTGGTAGCTCCTTTTGAATTTACGACACTGTGATTTCCAATTCCTCTGGATTCTCTCAACTTTCTCCAAATACCAACGTTCAAAATGAAATGTGACAATGGTCACAACAGGCCACAAATCCATCTGTCCCCCTTTATCTAGAACTGGTTATACAGGTTGGTTTGATTTGTCACAAAAGGTCATGGTATTTTTACTACAAAGGGTTAAAGTGCTAGGTGAGGAGGCAGGAGGTTTCATGTGCCTTTGAGTCCAGCCGGCACAAACACAGTCAATCCTGGCCACAGTTGCTTTTCTTACACTGGTTACTGAAAGGCTATTAAGTCTCTGAAAAGCTGTATCGAATACCAAACAAAACCCTGAAAGGTGGCAAAATTGAAAGAGAACACTAAAAGCAGCTAGCCAATGCCTGAAGCCCAAAGCCTCTGTCTGCACAGTTGCTTCTTTTCATCATCTCTCAGATGGTTAAGTTGTTTTAAGAGTTGTAAAAGGTGTCAGAAAGACAGCCTTCTAAAGTCAGGCAAAATCTGGGATGTGAATGCATAAGAATTCTATCAGATTGCTTACTCTCACCCAAACCCCTTCAGGGGAGTTTTAAAAAACACATTGAAGACTTAATACACAATCATTCTCAGAGATCTAAAGCAATGTCTAAAAGATGTTTTCTCTCCAGGTGAAAAATGAAAATGCAATTTCAGGAAAAACCTTCTCATTTTTTTTTCTGTCTTCTCCAATCTGTCCTGGAAGGATCGTACTGATGGCCTTATTTTTGATGCTTGAACCTTTGCTTAAAGAAAACTTGATAAAACACAATACTTGCTTTTGTACTATCACAGAAAAGAAAAGAGATAGGGATAATTTTATTTTTTTATTTTTATTTTTTTAATTTTATTTTATTTAACTTTACAATATTATATTGGTTTGCCATATATCAAAATGAATCTGCCACAGGTATACATGTGTTCCCCATCCTGAACCCTCCTCCCTCCTCCCTCCCCATACCATCCCTCTGGGTCGTCCCAGTGCACCAGCCCCAAGCATCCAGTATCGTGCATTGAACCTGGACTGGCAACTCATTTCATATATGCTATTATACATATTTCAATGCCATTCTCCCAAATCTCCCCACCCTCTCCCTCTCCCACAGAGTCCAAAAGACTGTTCTATACATCAGTGACTCTTTTGCTGTCTAGTACACAGGGTTATTGTTACCATCTTTCTAAATTCCATATATATGCGTTAGTATACTGTACTGGTGTTTTTCTTTCTGGCTTACTTCACTCTGTATAATAGGCTCCAGTTTCATCCACCTCATTAGAACTGATTCAAATGTATTCTTTTTAATGGCTGAGTAATACTCCATTGTGTATATGTACCACAGCTTTCTTATCCATTCATCTGCTGATGGACATCTAGGTTGCTTCCATGTCCTGGCTATTATAAACAGTGCTGTGATGATTTTAAATTGCAGGAAATGGTACAGTCATTATTGTTTGGCCTGGGGATGTATTATTTATGATTAAAATTACACCTATCCAGGACTTATTTTCTGGTAAAACTCTGATCTCTAGGATCCAATAAGCAACAAAATAACAAATGAATCTATTTACCAAAATGTTAAAGGAATTTACTGACTTCATGGTATCTTTCATGCCATGGGAATTAAGCAATATTTTGTTGTTCTCTAATTTTTGCATAGGTCATAACAAGACCCTTCGGTGTTTCAGGAATTTTCAAAAATCTCCAATTTGCATACCAAATAGGAGGAAGAATGAATTTTATTCAAGAATAATATTTAATTCCATTAACTGATATTAATTTTTTTAAACCTTCATGCCATTCAAATCAATACAAGTTGAGGAAGAGAAAAAGATGTCAGATCTGAAAGCTTATAATATCTTAGATTTCTTCATAATTAATATCAGATTTTGGTATATCATAGTTCAAAACAAGTTTTTATTACAATGAATTTGCATTTGCTCAGCAAAATATAATTGAAAGAGATGTCTACATCCATCCATGAAGGAGTAACTGGGAACATATTTATCTTCCTGTCTTAAAACAATTTTAAAAATACACAAAATACAGAAAAAAATATTTTTTACACATTGGACAATAGGTAAGATGGCCACTGGTCCCCCCCCCAAAAAAAAAGGAAAAATAAGGCAAGACCAACTGTATTAGTCAGCTTGAGCTGCTATAACAAAATACCACAGATTGAGTGATTTAAGGGACAGAAATGTATTTCTCACAGTTCTGGAGGTTGGAAGTCTCAGATCAGGGTGCCAGCATGGTTGAATTCTGATAAGAGCCCTCTTTCCTGGCTTGCAGACAGTCACTTTCATGCTACGCTCCCACATGGCAGACAGAGGGAGAGAGAGCTCTGTCTCTTCCTCTTCTCAATAAGTCACTAAAACCATCAAGGGAGCTCTACTCTCCTGACTTCATCTAAACCTAAATACCTTGCAAAGAGTCCATCTCCAAATACTGCCACATTAAGCACTACAGTTTCAACATACAAACATTTCATGTAAAGCATCAATAATTGCCTCAGTTGATTGAATGGTATTAACAAAGTCTGGCAAACCTCCTGAGTTTAAAAGACAGTTCAGAATTCAAGAGGTATATGGTAGTTAGAATATATATATATATATATATATATATATATATATATATATATTTTGGTAGCTATAATTGAAAAGACAAAAGTCAGAAAAAAAAAAAAAATAAAGCTGCGCAAAGAAAACTCCAGAGATCTGCAAAGAGTACCTAATGAGTTTTCTTCTGAGAAATGACTAGAAAAAGCATGTGAGAATCTATGCAAGGCATGGGAAAGAGTCATCAGAAGGATCAGATGTAATAGTTTTTGGAGCTCACACAGGGATAAGAATAGTTTGTATTCTCACTTCCTAAGACATGGAGCATCAAGTAGAGTGTTCAGAAGAGTATTACTTCAAGATAGGCCCAAATTAGCCATGGTTCTTGTTGCTTAGTCACTAAGTCATGTCCAACTCATTGCAGTCCCATGGACTGTAGCCCACCAGGCTCCTCTGTCCATGCGATTTACTAGGCAAGAATACTGGAGTGGGTTGCCATTTCCTTCTCCAGGGGATCTTCCTGACCTAGGGATCAAAGCCATGTCTCCTGCATTGGCAGACAGATTCTTTACCACTGAGCTACCAGGGAAACCCAATTAGCCAAGGAGAAACTGCCTAACAGTTCAAATGGATCAAACTGTTTCCCAGTGACTTAATTTCTGCATTCCATAAAAAAGTTCCCAAAATATTTAAGAAAACATTAAACTTCTTCACCTTATAAAGCAAAATTTGCAATGCCTGGTATCCATTAAAAAATTACAAGATATGCAACAAAGCAGGAAAATATTAAATCATAATGAAAAAAAAATCAATCAATATAGACAGACCTAGAAATGACAGAGGATTGAATTAGCAGACAATGACAACAAAGCAACTATTACCTCAAATGTTCTAGACCGACTTCACTTTCACTTTCAAATGTTCTAGAAGATTGAGTAAAATAAGCATGGTAAGATACAGCATATAAAAAATTAATCATTTAGAGATGAAAAATTCAATATCTCAAATAACAAACTCAATGGATAGAATTAATAGATTAAGAAAGTGTAGAAGAATGATTAGTCCTCTTGAAGACATAACAATTGAAACAATATAAAATAAAACACAGAAGGAAAAATACTGAAAATTAATGAACAGTGTATTGATGAGCTGTGAGAAAATATAAAAACATAAAATCAGACTAGAATGCATTTAATTGAAATCCAGGGGAAAGAGAAACAGGAAAAGAAAAAAAATTGAAATAATAGCCAAAGATTACCACAATTTAATAAAAATTATAAATTCACATAACCAAGAAATTCAGTGAACCTCAAGCACAAGAAATATGAAAATAATACCAAGGCCTGCTGCTGCTGCTGCTGCTGCTAAGTCGTTTCAGTCGTGTCCGACTCTGTGTGACCCCATAGACGGCAGCCCACCAGGCTCCCCCATCCCTGGGATTCTCCAGGCAAGAACACTGGAGTGGGTTACCATTTCCTTCTCCAGTGCATGAAAGTGAAAAGTGAAAGTGAAGTCACTCAGTCGTGTCCGACCCTCAGCGACCCCATGGACTGCAGCCTACCAGGCTCCTCCGTCCATGGGATTTTCCAGGCAAGAGTACTGGAATGGGATGCCATTGCCTTCTCCACACCAAGGCCTACCATAATTAAATTGCTCAAAACCAGTTAAAGAGAAAATCTTAAAAGAAATTAGGAAAACAAAAAACAATAAAAGAGAAACAAAGATAAGAATGACAGAAGACTTCTTATCAAAAACAATGCAAGCCAGAAGACAGTGGAGAAACATCCTTAAAGTACTGAATGAAAAAGAATGCAGGTATTTTCCAATAATTAAGGCAAAATGAAAAAAAATTTTGCATATACAAAAGCTGAAATGATTCACCATCAGTAGATCATCACCATAAGAAATGTTAAAGGAAGTCCTTTAGACAGAAAGAAAATGATACTAAATAGAAATCTGAATAGCACAAACTAATGAATAACATCAGAAATAGTAAACATACAGGTAGATATATTATTCTTTTAATTTATTGAAATGTGGATGGATAATCCACATCAGTTAGCTGCTGCTAAGTAATAAACCACCTTAAAACTTAATGATTTAAAATAATTATTTACTTCTTTGGGATATTGGAGAAGGCAATGGTAACCCACTCCAGTACTCTTGCCTGGAAAATCCCATGGACGGAGGAGCCTGGTAGGCTGCAGTCCAGGGGGTCGCGAAGAGTCGGCTACGACTGAGTGACTTCACTTTCACTTTTCACTTTCCTGCATTGGAGAAGGAAATAGCAACCCACTCCAGTGTTCTTGCCTGGAGAATCCCAGGGATGGGGGAGCCTGGCGGGCCGCCGTCTATGGGGTCACACAGAGTCGGACACGACTGAAGCGACTTAGCAGCAGCAGCAGCCATTTAGATAGTTCTACTATTTTAGGCCATGCTTGGCTCATCTTGGTGAGTTCAGTCATGCATCTGTAGTCAGCCTGTTAGTCAGTTTAGGGACTAGCTACCCTAGCATTGCCTCAGCACAGATGGCTTAGCTTTATCCATAAATTCCCTCTAGCAAGCCAACCTGGGCTTAGTCTCACGACATGGCAGAGGTCCCTTGGACTGCAAGCAGATTCAACCAGTCCATCCTAAAGGAGATCAGTCCTAAGAGTTCATTGGAAGGACTGATGTTGAAGCTGAAACTCCAATACTTTGGCCACCTGATGCAAAGAGCTGACTCATTGGAAATGACCCTGATGCTGGGAAAGATTGAGGGCAGGAGGAGAAGGGGACAACAGAGGATGAGATGGCTGGATGGCATCACCGACTCAATGGACATGACTTTGGATAAACTCCAGGAGTTGGTGATGGACAGGGAGGCCTGGCGTGCTACCGTTCATGGGGTCGCAAAGAGTCGGACACGACTGAGTGACTGGACTGAACTGACCTTCAACCTGAAGAACTTCCTTCAACATTCCATGTAGTGCAGATCTGCTGGGGAAAATTCTTTTAACTTTTGTTTTTCTGAAAATGGCTTTTATTAGCTTTCATTAGCCTTCATAGTTGAAGAATATTTTCACTCTATATAGGATTCCAGGTTGTAATGTTTTTCTTTCAGAACTTCAGGCTGTCATTTTATTGTCTTCTAGCTTGCATTTTTTCTGATAAGTAGATCGAATCATTCTTGCCATTTCCTTGTAGGCAACGTGCCATTTTTGTCTGGCTGCTTTTAATATTTTCTCTTTATCCATTTATTTTCAGCCATTTGATTATAGTGTGCTTGGATATGGTTTTGAGTTCATCCCTCTTCTTCTATGTGCTATTCATAAATAAGTACTATTTTTTTAACCAAATTTGGAATTTTTTCAACCCTGATATTTTCAAAGTTGTTTTTTTTTTTCTGCCCCAAATCTCTCCTTCCCACTTATTTGGACTCCAAATTACTACACATACATAGGACCATTTATATGTCAGGTATAGTCTGACAAGTCACTAAAGCTCTGTTCATTTATCTTCAGCTTTTCTTCTTTTGGTTTCAGTTTGCACAGTATTTTTCCCCTTTCTACTAGTTTACTAACATCTTGTTCTGGAGTGAATAGCCTATTGTTAACAGGCTATCAAAACTTTTTTAATTTCAGATATTAAGCTTTTCATCTATATGTCCCATCAAGATCCTTTTGATATCTTCTATTTCTCTATTGCAATCATTTTTTTCTAATTATAGGTGTATATATTTTTTCTTTTATATCCTTGAACATATTCATATTAACTGTTTTAAAGTTCTTACCTGATAATTCTTTCATATTTATAACTGGGAGACAGATTTCTAATAGATGATTATTCCTCTGATTATGGAACATGTTTCTGCTTCTTCACGTCTCTCATATATTTTGGTTGTATTATGGAATAATGGATGCTATATTTTTTTGTACATTTGGTAGAATGTTGGGTTTTATTCCATAAGGCAGTGCATTAACTTGTAGCCTCCTTGATCCTTTTAAGTCTTACTTTTGTGATATATCAAAGTGGTTCTAGAGTAACATTTGTTCTAGGTCTAAGCTAGTCCTCCTTCCAGAGCATGGCTTTTCCAGGTTCTCTACTGAATGCTGAGAGTGTTCAACAAGGTCTTTCTACTTTGGATAGAACCTGAATTTCAGCACTGAATAACTTAAGTCAGTTCATAACTCTCCAGTAGCTGTTCTTTCTCCAGTAGTTGTTCTTTGCTGGGACATAAGAAATCTCACTCTATCTGTGCACAGATTAGTATTTGGCCAAACAGTCAAGTGTGTCCCTATACAGATTTATGACCTTTCTTCCCCATATGGCTCTCTTCTCCACAGTTTCCCTTTTATACCACAAATTTCAATTTCCTCGTGAGCCTCAAACCCTGAACTCTGAGTACTAAGCTAAATGATACCACTAGGTTCTATCTGGCTCATTCTTCCTGCACTGGAGAGTGGCTCCAGGCAAAAATCCACTGCCTTGTAGTAATACAAGTATCTCATTCATGGCATGGCTACCACATTCTCTGTCATTTTAGATGACATTTTTAAGGCCAGTCTAATATTAATATAACTTATTTGCCTTTCCCTCTGCTGGTGTAAGAGCTCTATCCAGATGTTCATCATCAAATTCTTTCTTAAAAGCACTTTATGTTGTAGAAAAGGCCATTTTATCTTCTTTATATTTAAAATTCTCACTATATTCTTCAGGCTGTAGTTGGTTTGGGGATAAGAAGATGGGCTGGAGACAAGCCTTCCAGGAGGTAATTAATCACTTTTGTAATCAGCACTTAGAGCCATTTGCAGAAGGTGAGTGAGTCAAGTGGAGAAAGAAGTGACTTCACCATCCTTTCAGGGTTATTACAAATCCTGCTAAGGTTACCATCATTAAAATTGCTATTAACTTTTCTTCCCTCATCAGGATAGTTAATTAATTCTTCCCTAAATTTTAAGACTAAGGCAATTAAGGGGGAAAATAAAAATCAACTTGTCCATACATGGGCAAACTGATTCCTTTAGGAAGTTGTTAGGAGAGCTTCAAACAAAGGCATGTGAAAATGGAATTGTGGTATGTTAATCTGAGGCCCAGCTCACAAGGCAAAAGTCAGCAGTCAATGAATACTTTATATATCTACCTCACGAGTTTGGCCTAAATTCTTCTATTTTGTCCTCCTGGACAGTGCTTTTCATTTTGATTTCGAAGATTCAGATTTTACAAATCCTAAAGTTTATATAATTTAAGGTAAATGCTTTAATAAAAAAAATATTAAGACCTTTCCAGGACCTTTTAAGGGGCTAGTAAAAATGGTAAATCTGTTCTTGTTGATATCCTCTTCAGCAAATTGCATTTTTAAAAATCTTCAGTCATCATGTAACGACGTTTTATACTCCATTTTATCATCAGTGATTTCATGTTATCTGTGGTTAGTTTATTCTTTATCTTCCCCATACTATTCTGTAACATTTGTGTAACCAGGGTCAATGCCTAATCTTTAAGAGCAAAATAGTCAATGTTTTTAAGCATTTGCAATGTAATAGATAATTTTCTGGGCTTCCCTGGTGGCTCAATTGGTGAAGAGTCCGCCTACAATGCAGAAGACATGGGTTTGATCCCTGAGTCAGGAAGATCCCCTAGAAAAGGAAATGGCAACCGACTCCAGTATTCTTGCCTGGAGAATCCCATGAACAGAGGACCTTGGTGGGCTACAGTCCACTGGGTCACAAGTGTTGGACACGACTGAGTGACTAAACCTACCTACCTACCTAGATAAACTTCTAAAATTCTTCTTGTGTATTAACTCACTTAATTCTACTAACACTTTACAAAGTAGATTCCATATTATGTTTTTCCACATTTTAAAGATGAGAGCACACGCATAGAGAAGCATACAGCTTGTTAAAATGGCAAAACTGGCCTCCAAACCCAGAATCAGGCTCCAGAATCAGGGCTCTTAAACACTATACTTTTCTGCTTCTCCTTGTTGAGGGCTGGAAGAACACATAAGATTTTGAGCAGTATCCTGGGCACCAAGGTATCATGAGTCCCTGACTCTAAGAGTACCTAGTCAAATATCGATTGGCAGATGCTGCACAGTTAGAGCCAATGAGATCAAGAATAAGACTCCAGAAAACAAAACTGAGTACTTCACATCCTGTCCAGGTAATGCTCCATCCCACTGCTACTACCAGATACTGAAAGATAATGAAATGAAAGACTGTTTTGCATAAGCCATTGAATATTTACTTACTTATTTAGTCTTCATTTGAGATGCCCAATTGTCTACTTCTGGGACCCAGAAAACATGATTTATGATGTCAAAAATTTTTTCTTTAAATTAAGCAAGACAAATTGACCTCTGTCTTTATGACATTATCCTGGTGATATCAGTAAGGCCACAGCTACTGATGAAGGTCTTCAATATTAGTAAAACAGTTACCAGTAACCAGAGCCTCTCTTCTTAATGAACTTATCAATATCAAGAAATATTAGTTGCAATTATACAATAAGCACTATATACAAAAGTAAATATCCAGACACAATACTAAAGATTCAGATGCAATAAACCTGCAGTGGAACCCAGACATTTATATTTTTAAAGCTGCATTATGATTTTGATGTCCAGCCAGGGTGGAGAATTACCTTGGATGAGTGGCAGGAGGGTAAAACGGCGTGGGAAGTAGAGGATCCTGGGGATACATGAGCGAACATTCAATCTGGTTTGGAAGGTCAGATACAGATGACTTTTTGGAGGATGTGGAACTGAAGCAGAGACTTGAAGGATGAGAAACATTAAGTAGCTAAAAGAAAACACTGTAAAGAAAACAGTACCTTTGAAAACCCAAAGGATCTATGCTGTGCTTAGTTGCTCAGTCATGTCTTATTCTCTGCAACCGCATGGACTGCAGCCCGCTAGGCTCCTTGGTCCAGGGGGATTCTCCAGGCAAGAATACTGGAGTGGGTTGCCATGCCCTCCTCCAGCCAATCTTCCCAAGTCAGCAATCGAACCCAGGTCTCCTGCATTGCAGGCAGATTCTTAACCAGCTGAGCTACCAGGGAAGCCCAAGAATACCTGGCAGAACCTAATTATGACTGGAGCTGTGATCACAGTGGAGATGAATAGGGCTGAAGGTGGTTAAAGGTTCCCCAGGGAGGACACTCAACAGAAGAGAGCCCCAAATTCATGCCTGAACCCACTTACGAAAGAATTCAGTTGCCCTGAACTATAAGAACGAACAGATTATATTCAAACTTCTGCTTGGGAACTTCGTCCTCCGGCTACTACCTATAATTTGACACATTCCTCAGAAAGGTGAGGACTGCCCAACTGGCTCATGAAGTTGTTAATGGAAACCTGCCTGACTTCAGAAGAGACCAGCAACCAGTCATGGGAAAGAACTATGTCAATCACTTCACCCAAATGTTGTTCTAAATAATTTCTATAAACTCATCCTATTACCTCATTTACTTAATTCAGACCCCATTATAACACAATCATGTCTGAATGGGAAGCCATTTTTGAGCAGAAATATTCATTTTAATATTAAATTTTAATTATACAAATAATATGTGAATGTATTCTCCATATAAATAAATAAAACATTAGATATAGTTTTTCTTTAAACTCTCTGCCTATCTTAATTTCCTCCTCAGACCTCAGATGTAACCACTGCTACCCATTGACTGTGTACATTTTTCAGATCTTTTACACACAGTCATAGAAAATATGCAGCCTTATTTAATGGCTTTTCTTTTAAAAAATATATAAATATCATCATATTGGATGGCTGATTTTTCACATAATAATTTTTCTTGGCAATTGAACAATGCTTTGTACAAAAAAAACTGGGCTCCCCTGGTGGCTCAGAGAGTAAAGAATCTGCATGCAATGCAGGAGACCCAGGTTCGATCCCTGGTTCGATCCCACTCTAGGTGGGATCCCAGAAGATCCCCTAGAGTGGGGCATGGCAACCCACTCCAGTATTCCTGGTGGAGAATCCCATGGGCAGAGGAGCCTGGCGGTCTACAGTCCATGGGGTCACAAAGAGTCAGACACGACTGAGTGAATAACATGCATACAAATTAAATAAATAAATAATGATTACAAGCTCCTCAGTGAAGCAGACTTAAGTTTGAATCTTGGTTCTACTACTTTGACTTCAGAAAGATCATAATGTCATGTAAGCCACTGCTTTACCAATCAAATGGAGTTAATATCACTAATGTCTTAAGATTATTATAGTAAAATACCTAGAACAGCGTCTTTCCTCAAAAAAAAATTTATTTCTGCCCCATCTTAATTTACTCATAAAACTTGGTACAGCATCCTGTTGCTTCTAAACACATAGGTCTACAAGCAAAATCTTCCAGTGCCTCCTGGAAATGTTCACATGGGCATCCCAGTGTGTCCAAAATCACGATATTCTATCCTCAACAGGCTTCTGTTCCTGAGGAAGCTGTGTCCACTCGCTGGTTCACATGGCCTCATCGTTGACCCTAGGCACTTCTTCCCATCTTCTGGTCTCTTCTACTCACCTCGACAGCTCAGATCCTCATTGGAGCTTTCTGGGATTAGAGTCCAACCTTGCAACTATTCTCTCACTCTCCAGAATCTATATACTTTTCCCAGGTCTTCTTCAGCCCTAATCACCAGTAAGTCTTCCTATTACCCAACACAAAAGTCAACATCCTTGAGCTTAGGGCTTTTCACCATCTGGCCCCAAATGGTGTTCCCAAGTTTCTCATTCCACACACATCAGTAGTTCCAACAAAATCACCTGCTGTCTGTTGACTGTTTCCTGGGCTTTCCAGTCTCTGCGTCTTTGCTCACGTTGCTCCCACCATCTCTAATACTCTTTTCTTACAACCTTAGATAACATAGTGAATTTAAACACAGAGGTAAAGCCAAACATGCCTCAGTGTAAATACTAGCTCCATAATCAATTAGGTATATGATGTATCTTTTTAATGTCTGTTTTCTTCACTTATTAAACTGAGGTGATACGAGAAACTACTTCACAGGATTTGAAAAACAAATTTAGGTAAGGACTATGAACCGTTGGCAGAAAACTGGGGCTAGGTAATCATCAAGAGTCACCATCAATACTATTTGAGGTCTACTCCAAGTGCCATTGCTTCCATAAGGTCTTCCCTACAAAATACTAGGTGATTTCTAAAAAGCAACACCATTGCATTTGTGCTCTTTAAAGGTATTTACAAATTTATGTTCTACTATATTGCTACATTTCCAATGATCACAATTTTTTAACCCAAAACTGCAATGGATTTTCCAAAGGATTTTCTAGTCTCTAACACTGAAATTTAAATTAGATGTTCTTTCCAATCTTATTTTTGTCTCTTCCAGTCCACTATAAAATTGATCTGGAAATCACATTATATTAGATAATGTTTGCAAATGGTACAGATGGAAAGGTTCCTCCTCCTGGGTTGGAGGAGAAATTCATTTTCATGAAACTTCTCTGGTGATATGTCTATGTAAACTTGAGTGGTCCCAATGCTCCTTTGAATTACCGATAATTTCAAATATAGCTCCAAAGCCCATAATGATGTAGAGCAGTATTTTAGACGAATGATTGGTAGACTTCTATCACCAAAGAAATTAGAATTTTATTATTTGACCAAGTAAGATTTAATGTACATACAGCCGCTAAGAGTTGCACACGACTGAGCGACTTCACTTTCACTTTTCACTTTCATGCATTGGAGAAGGAAATGGCAACCCACTCCAGTGTTCTTGCCTGGAGAATCCCAGGGACAGAGGAGCCTGGTGGGCTTCCGTCTATGGGGTTGCACAGAGTCGGACACAACTGATGCGACTTAGCAACAGCAGCAGCAGCAGCAGCACACTGAGGTTTGCTTGATTTTTAAGAAAATTAAAGGCCATAATAAAATTTCAAATGTTACCTTGACTCTCCTCAGTCTTTGTACCTTCTTTTCATGGGCACTGAATGGCAAGCAATGCTCAGAGTGTCCTGTTGCAGACAGATAGGCCTTGCAACATATTTCACAGAGCCTGGAAATGGAGAGAAGGCATGTCTCCTGGAACAGAGAAAAGAAAGCAGCAATAAATATTTCTTTTGTCATGAAAACATACCAGAACAATTTGTGCAATGAGTTCATCAGAAAATAAAAATCATTAGTAGTAAATATTAATGGTAAACTATATATAATTTTAATGTATATATACAGAATATATATAAGCTATAAGTGCATATATGATTTCAGAATGTTCACCTACACTACATTATAATATGTTCTATTTAATATTACAAGACTTAACATGAAATTAGGTGAGTAAAGCCTATAATCTACTATGTTTTCTTGAATAAATGCTATAATTTTTTTTTCATTTTTTTTAATTTTATTTTATTTTTAAACTTTACATAATTGTATTAGTTTTGCCAAATATCAAAATGAATCCGCCACAAAATGCTTTAAAATCTAAATCACAGGAAAAGGACAGCCACCTTTAAAATTTAGCACCAAATTTCAATAGAAACAGCAGAGTTTAATTTAAAAAGTGTTAGTAAGTACTTTTATTTTGTCAAGTCCTATTGTCCATGGATAGAAAGCTTGGCAGAATCAGAAGGTCAGGTATTAGAAAAAAAAAAAAAAGATTCTGCTGATTAAAATGTAATAGCCATGCTAGGAATTATAATGCAAAAGTACATAATCATTCCATTCTATTTCTAACCCACAGAATAGAGTGACTGCACTAAAGGACAAAACTAAATAGGACCTCTCCTGAGATTCAAATGTTTTAAAATGACAATAATCTGGGGAAGGGCTCTTCATTAGGACACTTTAAAATGGCAAAAGAAAAGCCAAAAGGTACTTTTATACCAGGAAAAGCAGAGCTGTAGATAAACCCAATGGCTAGATACCTACACAGCAGCAGAAGAAAGAACCACAGTTCAAAATTTAAAGCAGAAGATGTACATATTAAGTGTTGATAAAATGGAAGCTTAGTGTGAAAAGCTGCCAAATTCTATGCGTTTTTATGTGTCCATTAATATTGCTGCAAATTGTGTATAAATGTTTCATATGTTAGAGATTAGTTCATTGTTATGCATCTTTAAAGATAATTGCATTTTCATAAAAAAGCATAATTTTTGAGCTAAAAAGAGCTAGAAAATTACCTAATCTAACCCTCTCATTTTACAAATGGAAAGAAAAAAAAAAAAAGAATCTCCTGCATATTTGAATGTCTGATCCAGGGTTACCCTGCAAGAGATAGGGCTGGAACCAGCACCTGCCTCTTAGTACAGTTTTTACATTGTGTGCTTGTATGCATAGGCTTAGGTTTCTAGTCATGTGATTTTGAGCAAGACTCAGTTTCCCCATATAAGAGTGATAACTGTATTTAACTCAAAACTTAAAGTAACCCTCAGAAAAAGTGACATATATGCTCCACACAGAGACACTTAAAAGATCTGGTATGATAATATGCTCAATATTATAACTAGCTGTTGCTATTGTGTTGAAACCCAAAACTCCTTCAAACCTAAATGGGATACCTACCATTTAAAGCAATGTTTCTCAACCCAACTTCATATAAGAAAATCCTGAAGAGCCCCTTTGAAACACAAGCCTGAGCCCCAGGCAAAATTTATCTGAAATTCTAGAGAAGTATTCTCAAATTGTTGGCCTTTTAAATGAATTCTCTCAGAGAATTCTGATACAGTCCTGTCAGTAATGGCCCACAGATTAGCATTTGGGAACCACTAGCAAGACTTCAGAAGTGCAGTCCAGGAAAATCTCTGTATCCAAAGAGAGAGGTAGAAGAGAGGGCTTTACTACAAATGTCATAAGGTATTTTTTGGTGTGACAAATATTTTCTTGAATGTGGTAATGGTTCCATGGGTGTACATATATATCATAATTTATAAAATTTAAATGTTCAGTCTATTATATGCCATTTATAGCTCAATACAACTTTTTTCTTAAAATATCTATATAAGAATTCTTAAGCAAAAACAACATGTAGATGCAGTTGGCCTTTCATGTAAATGTTTGTTCAAAAACATGTTGCAAGCAAAAAATAGAAAACACAAAATAACAAGTATGAATTAACTTAAATATTCATAAAATATTTGAATAGATTATTCAAATAAAATACTTAACATAAAAGGCCTAAAACTGTCAATTAAAATAAATAGCCATACCACCCAAAGCCATCGACAGATTCAATGAAATCCCTATCAAATTTCCCATGACATTTTTCACAGAATTAGAACAAATAATCCTAAAATTTATATGGAACAACAAAAGTACTACAAAGCTACAGTAATCAAAACATTCCGGTACTGGCACAAAAACAAACACACAGATCAATGGAACAAAACAAAGAGCTTGGAAATAAACCCACACACCTGAGATCAATCAATGGTCAACAAAGGAGGCAAGAATGTACAAACCACAGTCTCTTCACTAAGTGTTGCTGGAAAAGCTGGACAGCCTCATGTAGATCACTGAAGTTAGAACACTCCCTCACACCATAGACAAAAATAAACTCAAAATGGCTTAAAGACTGAAATGTAAGATCTGATACCATAAAACTCCTAGAAGAGAACATAAGCAAAACATTCTGACATAAATTGTAGCAATATTTTCTTAGATTGATCTCCCAAGGCAATAGAAATAAAAAGCAAAAATAAACAAATGAGACCTTATCAAATATACAAGCTTTTGCACAAAAGGTAGTATAAAACTATAGATACTACAAAAGATACTATAAAACTCCTAGAGCAAAACATAAGCAATCCACTATTTGACATGAATTGCAGAAATACTTTTTGGCTCTGACTCCTAGAGCAATTGAAACAAAAATAAATAAATGGGACCTAGCTAACACAGCAAAGGAAATCATAAACAAAATGAAAAGGCAACCTACAGACTGGGAGGACAATCAATGTCAGAAAAACAAACAACACAATCAAAAAATAGGCAGAAGACCTAAATAAACATTTCTCCAAAGAAGGCCAAAAGGCACATGAAAAGATGCTCAACATCACTAATTATAAGAGAAATGCAACTTAAAATTACAATAAGGTACCACCTCACCCCAGTCAAAATGGCCATCATTAAAAAGTCTACAAATAATAAATGCTGAAAAAATTATGGAGAAAACAAAATGCTCCTACACTGTTGGTGGGAATGTAAACTGGTGCAGCCACTATATATATACTGTTTTATAAAAACAGTATAAGAGTTCTTTAGAAAACTAAAATAGAGTTACCATATGATCCAGTGATTCCACTCCTGGGCATATATCCAGAGAAAACTCTAATTCCAGAAGGCACTTGCACCCCAAAGTTCACAGCAGCACTATCTACGATAGCCAAGACAAAGAAGCAACCCAAGAAGTGCCCATCAACAGATGAATGGATAAAGAAGATATGGGGTGTGTGTGTGTATACACAATGGGATATTACTCAGCCATAAAAAAGAATGAAAATGCTATTTGCAATGACATGGATAGACCTAGAGCTTATCATATTAACTGAAGTAAGTCAGATAAAGTAAAACAAATATCATATCATATCACTCCTATGTGAAATCGAATTTAAAAAAATGATACAAATGAACTTACTTACACAACAGAAACAGACATATAGATATGGAAACAAATTTATGGTTACCACAGGGGAAACATGGGGAGAAAGCATAAATCAGGAATTTGGGATTAAAATGCACACACTACTAGGTATAAGATGGATGACCAACAAGGACCTACTGTATAGCCCAGGGAACTCTACTTAATCTTCTGTGATAACCTATCTGAGAAAGTATGAATATATGTACATGTATAAGTGAATTACTTTGCTATTCACCTGAACCTGACACAACATTGTAAATGAACTATACTCCAACAAAGATTTTTTAAAAAGAAATAGCAGTTTGGAGAGTCACAAAAATTATGTTTGGAGATGGTAATAAAACCTGGTGTCACACAAATTCAATTCAGGAAAAGAAATGTATGGATAACCAGGCAAATCAGCCTACAATTTAGTGGCGGAAAGCACTATCAACAACAGAAAGATAACATCTGGGTTTCTGAGTCTAAGTATTTTATTAGTTGGGGAACTGCACATCTTAGCTTACCATGTTCATTTATTTCTTCTTTCTTTTATTTTTTAAATTATGAAACTATGATAACACATTTACAGGAGAAAATGCAGAACAAAGTTACATACAGTTCCACTATATATTATAATTATATTTTTAAGTAGATAAATTAAAATTTTTAGTTGGAGTTTCAATAGCAAACTCTCAAAAATTAATAGAATGAATAAACAGAAAAATAGAGGAATACAGTAAACCTGAAAAGCACTATAAGGTAATTCAACATAATTAAGATTTGTTCCATTTTCACACAACAGCAGGATACACATTCTATTCAAGTTCCCATAGACTATACATCAAGAGACACTGCAACATATCTAGCGACATAAAATAAGGTGCAAAAATTTCATGGTCTAAAGGTATGGAAATCATACAGAGTCTGTTCTCTTATCACTGTGGAATTATGTTAGAAATCAATATCAAAAGATATTTGAAAATAATCCACATATTTTCAAGTACAGTGTGACATTTACCAAGAGAGATCTTTGACTTGGCCATTCAAAGTCTCAATAAAGTTGAAAGACTGAAAAAACACACACACACACACACAGCATTACAGAGAAGAAAGCATTTAAATGAGAAATTAATATCAAAATGAATATCAAAGATACTTTAAAAAAACATGTACTTGGAAATTCAATGTTTCACTTTTAAATGATGGGTATATCTAAGAAGCCATAGCAAGGAAGATTAGAAAATATTTTTTAACAGCATAAAAATGAAAAGAGAATTTATCAGAATTTATTGCATGCAGCTGAAGCTGTTCAATGCAAAAAAATACAATGTGGAATCTTGAATAAACTATGAAACTAAATAATGGACACTAGCACAAAATGTTGTGAAATTTGATACCACATTCATTTAAATTCATCCCTTTAAATATACGAACTCCTTGAAAGAAGAGAGCATGTCTTATTTATTCATCCTGTATTCTTAGCACATGAACTTATACCCAGCACATAGTTGGTGCTCAATAAATATCTGATGAACAGGGAATAATGGAATAAAGAATTTAATGAATTAAAGTCATAATGAAGATTGCTTCCCTAATCAGAATTTAAATTTTTAATGGAGGAACAATTGTTTCTGAATTTGGGAAATCAAAAGTTGGAGTAAGTGTTGCTCAGTTGTGTCCGACTCTTTGCAACCCCATGGACTGTAGCCTGCCAGCCTCCATGGAAATCTCCAGGCAAGGATACTGGAGCGGGTTGCCATTTCTATTCTCTCTTTCCTTAGGCAACTTTTCACAAATCCCTGACCTGCTCCTGGTCTTTGCTCTTACATTTGGAATCAGTGGTCTGAATGTGCTTCTCAGGCATCACAATTCTATTCAAGTAGTATTTTTCAAGTCCTTGCAAAACCTTAAGTGATAGGAGACACATTCACCAAGAATTATTATATTATAATGGCATAGAAGAGAAGGATTCTTAAAATCAATTTGCAAAAACAGCCACTTCAGCAGGTCTCTATCTCTGCCCCAGTTTTTCAAATCAGCCAATAACAATCATTCCCTATAAATCAGACCTCCCTGAAGTTTTTTCTTCTTTACAGTTGTAGCAAGCTGGCTGCTTTTCCCTCATTACATTTTATGTCTTTGTTTTGTTTGCACAGTCCCCTTTATTCCTACCATTGTAACTCTTAACTGTGTCACACGATGCTAAATTTATGGGTGCAAAAATGTTGGTTTCTAGCAGCTCTTAATAAAAAATGTATCCTAATTACAAAAAAAGGGAATTAAAAATCAGAACACAGCACTCTTTGCAAGGACTGATGTACTTGCAAATTCTGACAAACAACCTGTGAAGTGGCAAATGACCCTGAAGGGAACTCTATTTCACATGTCCTGGCCATTCAGAGATCTACATGCAGCAACACTCAGTAAAAGTCCTCTCTATATGGGAGAGAAGTTATTCTATATACATGGCTAGCACCCAATAGGAAAGAAAAATAAAGAGCATGATAGAGAAAGCACAGCCAAGTCCTGCTTCCTCCATAAGGATGATCTCTCTAGACCTAAGCCCTAAGACACAGCCCTCTAGCCTCACAGCAAAAGACTTAGGGATCAAAGAAAGAAAAGTAGTGATTGATTGCCCTAATGCATTATTTAAGCAGAGGGAATGGTATTATAAACAGTTCTCTGAGAGACTGAGTGAAGTCACTCAGTCATGTCCAACCCTGTGACCCCATGGACTGTAGCCTACCAGGCTCCTCCATCCACGGGATTCTCCAGGCAAGAGTACGGAAGTGGGTTGCCTTTTCCTTCTTCAGGGGATCTTCCCAACCCAGGGATCAAACCCAGGTCTTGAGAGATTAAACATCAATTAAACATTTGTGAAACCTGATATCTGATCCTACTAATCCCCCCTCTTCTGTACATTGGACATACAATGCTATTGCCTTTATCTGCATTATTATCTATATTATTGCCATTATTCTGTGTTAATATATATATTCTCAACCCCACTAAGGCTCCCCAAGTGGCTCAGTGGTAAAAATCCTCCTGCCAATGCAGGAGATGTGGGTTCCATCCCTGGGTCGGGAAGATCCCCTGGAGAAGGAAATGGCAACCCACTCCAGTATTCTTGCCTGGGAAATCCCAAGGACAGAGGAGCTTGGCAGGTTACAGTCCATGGGGCTGCGGAAGAGTTGTACATAACTTAGCAACTAAACAACAACAACAACAACCCCAATAAGACTGAGGGCACTTTAAAATCATTAGGAATTCATCATTTTTTGCTCACAGAGACTGGCATAAAGATGGCATGTCACTGATGCATATTTGTTGGATATATGTTTTTGTAAAACATTTGCCAATGGCCACTCTTTAAGGACAACCAAGAGAAAGACAAAATTGCTTTTTACTGATCTCTCCATTTCAGTCCAGTGACTGGAATCACACCCAAATGTAAACTATGTTTTCTCCCCCATTTCAGCTACTTCTGATGGCTCCACCCAACTGGCAAATAAGAATAGGTGTCGCTATTGTTTAACTTATTAAAAAGAAGATCATTATGTTAACTTCCAAAACCCCCAACATCTAATTGTGATATTGTGATGCTTATTTAACAGAACTACATGGATTATTTTCAAGTACTTTTATGAGCTTCCATGAAACCTGAAAAGGATAATCTGAGATTAAAATGACATTGTATTAATATCAAAACCCTATTTGAGGTGACAAAAAGAAAATTGTAGCGAAAGATTCACTAGCAATAGTCCCATTAATAAATGAACACAGATATGAAACTGATCAGTAGTAGATGAATTACTGAGCCCCAGGCCCATCTGCTCCAGTTTTATGAGTCAAAAATCAAAATTGCATGATTTGGTGAATACCCAAACTTCACAAACATCAGAGGCAAATTAAGGAAATTACCCAGTGCACCAAATGCAGCTCAGCAGACCATCAAACCATTTAAAGCACAACGTTATACCAAAAAAAGAACCAAACACACCATGATCTTGTGCAAATGAATAATAACAGCCAGATGGAACAATAAACACTGATGCTTGGCAGTGTGAACCTTGGCACCATGATTATAAGTCATGTGGAAAGTCAATAGGGGGTCATCAGAGAATCAGCAAAATGTGACTCAGGAAATTCACCCTGAACAAAGGGAAGAAGAAAGGCCTTCCCTGGATTTTAAGAAGCCAAGAAGACCAGATGATATGGGTATGACAGAAATAGTAGGAATATTAAAGTGGAACCATACCAGATACTAACAATAAATCTACCACCTATTAATGAGGCATTAAATTGTTAGCTCTTTTGTTTCTTCTAGAACATGAGAGTCAAGGCACCCACACTATAGAGTTGCAGGATCAAATACTACATTCTTGAAAGAGCACACTCTCTCAAACATTGTTGATTGAGAAAATAAGCAAGAACCACTGAAAAGTGGAATCCCATCACAGGTTTGCACCAGTAATAGTATCACTGCTGAAAAACCACTAGAATCTCATCTTCTATCTAAACTGTGCAGTGTTCTGGATTTCAAAGTGGTTTCCCATGACAGAGACAGTGCTACCTGTTCAAGTCATTCTTCCTGGACACAAAGAAGGAGGTTTCCAAGCCTCGTGTAAAATGGGTTCCGGCCAATTTAAAGTGAAAGCATTGGTCACTCAGTCGTGTCCGACTCTTTGCGATCCCATGGACTATAGCCTGCCAGGCTCCTGTTTCCATGGAATTCTCCAGGCAAGAATACTGGAGTGGGTAGCCATTCCCTTCTCCAGAGGGTCTTCCTGACCCAGCAGTTGAACTTGAGTCTCCTGCATTGCGGGCAGATTCTTTACTGCCAATTAGATGCAGGCAGAAAGAACACGCCACTGCTGGTTCTGCAACTAGAATCTCTTGTGGAAACAGCACTACATCTTTCTGTCTGTGGTTTTTCCACCCTGTTACGTTCAAGTCTTTTTCCACCCCTTAGCAATAATTTTTGCAGATTCTAAATTTTATTATTTCAAATTATTAAAATATAGTTCAACCAATTTAAAACTTCATTCAAAACTTCCCTTTCCCCTTCCCCAACACAAGCTACAGGGACTCTGGCTTCCCAGAATGGAGAAAGATCATGAGAATGAATGGCTGCACCCACCTCCCTCCTCTAGGCAGACACTGATGCTGGGTCAGGGAGGAAGGGTAGAGTATGGGGTCTCCTTCAATTGCTGTCCATCTCTCTGTCATCGGTGAGGATTAAGTCCCTGGCCTCACTCTGGTTCACTCGAAGTTCCCTGACGTTTATCGCCTCCTTTTCTGTGTTGGCCTTCACATCAGCACATGATTTTCTTGGCTCCTCTTCTCTCTGGCTCCCTGATCTATTCAGTGGAGCAACTATTTCTTGCATAAACCTTGCCAGCTATATAAGGCCTCCCTGCCTTCTTCAGGTCGGCTGTCTCTTTGCCAGGCCTAGTGGACCCCTAGGAAGCCCTCAGCTGCTGGTTCTTCTCTAGCATTTGAACTCCCCTATGCAGAGCCCATGGAACTGTTTGGTCTGAACCAAACCCTCTGAGGGCAAAAATGAATGGGACATGGTAGAGCCACCTCATATTCTTCTCAAACACATTTCATCACAGGCCTTTTGAGCCTGTGGATCTGTGCCACACCAGTGGTCTCCCACCTCCAGATCCCACAGCAAAATCAGATGAGTCCTTGTGTTTATCAACACTCATGCCCCCCACCCAAGAACAGGCCCTGCATGTTTTGGAGGCAACACCAGGGTGAGCCTCCTGAACTTTTAACTCAGCAAGTATTTCACCAAGGGATTGAGGGTTCTTCTTTCAAGCATTCCTGATTCTTATGGGCTATTTTTTTGCTGCTTCACTTGGCTCCACTGCACTCCAAGAGAATAGAGAAAAAAAATTCTAAGAACACAACTCTCACCATAAGGCCAGCGACTTGATGGTTCCAGTCCTTACTCAAGTCCCCTTCTCATTTAAATTCAAGGGCGGGGGAGGGGCGCTGGAGGTAAGTAGTGAAAGAGGAACCATGTCTTCCAACTCTCAAAAACCTTCAGGGACACCCAAAGATAGGCAATTCCCTGTGGCTCCCCTTAGAAGTGGGGCCCTGAAGACTTCTGTTTTCAGCTTTTGCCTTAGTCCAATTCTGGTACAACAGCAAAAAAAAAAAAAAAAAAACCTGATTCAAGATCCCATTAGCTTGGGGCTTCAATAGTAAGTCACATGCAGCCTTTTTGAAGTCAGATTTCCAAGACAAGAACATTTATCTCAAACACTTTACAATAATGATATTTTTTTCTTAATTTGGGAGTTTTTTCTTATCTCATGAGTATCCCTCTAAACTGGACTATGAGTTATTTAAAGGTAGAGGGCACATAGTACCCATCATATGTCCCCAGAAATGAGCAAATGCTCAACACTCAGGAGCTACTCAAAAAACCTCGAATAATGGAATTAATGAGTTTCCTGATTTGTTCACCTCTGCTTTAGCCCAGGTCATCTAGAAAAGCAGAACCTGAGGCCAGGACTAAAGAGCTGATACTTCATTGAAAAGGCGCAAGACCAGAGTGGTACAGGGAAGGAAAATAAGGGGAAGCGAGATGAAGAAAGATGGGCAGTAAGAGATAGCGTGCTACCACACCAGCCTCCGCTTCACAGCCAGCCATGAAGAGAGGCTGCATATCCCTCACCAGGCACATTCTCTCAGCAGGGAGGACTTCTCCAGATGGTTGACAAGGAGAAAATGTACCTTGGAGCTGTCCATCTAAGAGGGAAAAAGATGGGTAATTTATCATCCCAGTTTCCATTTCCATGGTGAAAATTTAGTCCATGAGAGCTGGCTTTTCCACACTTCTGAATTCTGTTATCTGACCCTTTGACAGTTGCCCAGGAAGGCTGGCTCTGTTTCTCAGGGTGTGACATTTTGTCTAAGTTCAGAGTTGAAGGAGGTACTCAGTGTGGATTCATCTGGAAGGGCCAGGGCTTCTGGTCACACCCCCAGCTGCATGGGGTGCTCGACAAGGATGCTATGAGAAGCGGCGCCTGCAGCACAGCCCGGGAGGTGGTCGGCAGCTTTGGAAAGAAGGATATCAGAAAAAAGGGCACATGGCTTCCATTTACTTACTAAGTTTCTCTTTGCACTCACTCGGAAGGAAACTAAGTAAACTTTGAGATTTGGAGATACTCAGACACGATGCGTCTGAGTGTGCTAAGTCGCTTCAGTCATATCTGACTTTGTGCAACCCTAAGGACTGTAACCCAGGCCTTTTGGAAATCCATCAGGAGAATCTGTTCAGCAGTCTGAAGTGAAGTGAAGTCGCTCAGTTGTGTCTGACTCTTATGACCCCATGGACTGTAGCCCCACCAGGCTCCTCTGTCCATGGGATTTTCCAGGCAAGAATACTGGAGTGGGTTCCATGCCCTTCCTCTAGGGGATCTTCCTGACCCAGGGATCAAACCTGCATCTCCTGTGGCTCCTTTGCAGGTGGATTCTTTACCACTAAGCCACCAAGGAATTCCTCAAAGAAAATAACCTCTCTGCAATTTGAAGACAGAGGACATTGAATATGACTAAGTGCTACATACCTGTGCACCATGTCATATTGCCTCTAACATAAGGATAACATTTTGCCTTCTCCTGGCAGGAAATGAAGCTTTGCTAAATTTGTCCGTTCTGATTCTTTGAAGAAGTTCTATCCACTCCGTGCTCAGAAATGGGAATGGAATCCTTGTGATGAATGAGAGCAGCAGTGAACCTCTGCCCATTCCAGGGCAAGCCAGGGCACACTCTGGCACTCTTTGATTGCTGCAGAGACACCCAATCTTCCGAAGCCTTTGAGAAGATCCTCTTTTCCATGTTTCACATATCACTGGAGGGGTGGGTGAGGCCAGGGGCCCTCTGCCCCAGAGTTCAGGGCGGGGGTGGGGGGAGGCAGCAGAGTACATAAACCAAAGCTGGTCGGGACGATAGAGAGAGGGTAATATCAAAAGCCTGTAGAGCCTGGGTGATTTTCTCATTCATCTTTGACCGATGGAAGAAGGTCTGCTGCTCAGTGAAGGATGGGCCCCCAGTAATGAAGCCGTCTGCAGCACTGAGAGCTGCTTGGCCGTGGCACATAGCTCAGAATTACTGCAACTGCCTGGGTGTCAGAAGCCATCAATTGTCCCAGACTCACCTGCTGGGCTCAGAGCCATAGACCGTGGGGGCTTAGACATCATCATTCTTCCAGATGAGACCCCCCACTTACCTCTTCATCATCAGGATCCCTCCCCTTCCCCCAAACACTTCCATTGATCAAGTCCCGTTATTTCTCCTGGTACAGAGTCATGGAACATAGAGTAGGGTCATCATTCTTCCTCACAGTTCATATCCACTGAGGAATTATTTCCTTCCCTCTCTCATGAGTTACTGTCGGACAGCCTAGATCTTTGTCTTCTATGTGGCCTGCATACAGAGTGAGGGGTGAAAAAGGTCCAGGGAGCTCTGTTCTGTGATAAGTAACTCTCGCCATCATTTCTGCCATTTTGTCAAAGAGTCCTTCCCGTCTATTTACATCCACAGAGCACTCTCCAACTAAGCCATGGAGCATATTTGTAAAGAGAGCCTTTTCCTTGCATTTGAGACCATCTTAAAGCTCATCTGAACCCAATCACCTTTGCATTTCAAGGATCCCACATTCTGATGGCCATCATTTTCTCAGTTTAAACCCTTCCAGTGAAGTGAGGTAAAGACTGTCCCAAAGATGTCACTTCATCGATGGAAATGCCTAATTGTATAGGATTGGCCTAGTCCCCATTCCTTCTCAATTCTCACAAAAATGTAGTTTCCACAAGTATTTTCTTCTAAATTCTCCAGCATTATCCTTTTAAAATATTATATGTGAAACTTTACCCAGTATTTCAGGCATGATTTCATCTGTGAGGCATACAGTAGGACCCTAGCCTTAGTACATCTCTACCTTTTATTTCTATAAATAATACTCCAAATTCCATTAAATATATATTATATTCCATTAAAAGCTGGGCTTCCCCTGTGGCACAGCAGTTAAAAATCCTGCAGGAGCTGCAGGAGACAGGGGTTAGATCTCTGGGTTGGGAAAATCCCCTGGAGAAGGAAATGGAAACCCCCTCCAATATTCTTGCCTGGAGAATCTCATGGACAGAGAAGCCTGGAGGTCCACAGGATCACAAAGAGTCAGATAGGACTGAAGCAACTGAACACACATACATAGTAAAAGCTGCATCATACTTTGGCCTATATAAACTTATCAACTAGCACTCTGGCAAGATCTTTAATAAATATTTTATTTTAAGGTATATATCCTCCTAGTTTGTAACTCAGTGTTTGTTTTTTTTAAACTTAACTGTAGTATTTTATATTTACTCCCAATTAAATTATATTTGGTTCACTGTTTCAGTGATTCCTCTCTCTTTGGATTCTGACTTTCATCCAGTACATTATTAATAACTTTCCCTTCCAGCTCCCTATCACTCCAAAATGTAATCAGTGAGTTATAATCTAGTTCTAGTGATTAAAAGGAAACTAGAGCTCTGAATCAGAGAAGGCAATGGCACCCCACTCCAGTACTCTTACCTGGAAAATCCTATGGACGGAGGAGCCTGGTGGGCTGCGGTCCATGGGGTCGCTGAGAGTCGGACACGACTGAGCGACTTCACTTTCACTTTTCACTTTCACGCATTGGAGAAGGAAATGGCAACCCACTCCAGTGTTCTTGCCTGGAGAATCCCAGGGACAGGGGAGCCTGGTGGGCTGCCATCTATGGGGTCACACAGAGTCGGACACAACTGAAGTGACTTAGCAGCAGCAGCAGTAGAGCTCTGAATCTAGAAACACTTCACAGAAAGATAGTTCAAAGTCCACACTAATACATTAGCCAACATTCTTGAAGTATATAATATTTTAGTACTTATGAACCTAGGTAATTCCACACATTTAATCATCTTCAATTCAACCCATTAAATGCTTGCTTAGTCTCTACTGTGTACCAGTAAGTACAAATATAGTATAATCTATTCCCTGCCCTCAGGAAGCTCACAATCAAATGAGGAAATGACCATGCAACCAATGAAGCAGTTCCCTATGATGGGTCATATGCTACAAATGGAATTGAATTCCAAGAGTAGTTCAAGAAAGATCACTGGACTCTACCTGGGGTTGTAATGGTTGTTCAGTTGCTAAGTCGAGTCCGACTCTTTGAGACCACATGGACTGCAGCATGCCAAGCTTCCCTGTCCTCCACTGTCTCACGGAGTTTGCTCAAATTCATGTCCATTGAGTCAGTAATGCTATCCAATCATCTCATCATCTGCTACCCCCTTCTCCTTTAGCCCTCAATCTTTCCCAGCATCAGAGTCTTTTCCAGTGAGTCAGCTCTTTATCAAGTGGCCAAAGTAACAGAACTTCAACATCAGTCCTTCCAATAAAAACTCAGGGTTGATTTCCTTTCAGTTCACTTCAGTTGCTCAGTTGTGTCCATTTTTTGCAACCCCATGGACTGCAGCATGCCAGGCTTCCCTGTCCATCACCAACTCCTGGAGCTTGCGCAAACTCATGTCCATCGAGTCAGTGATGCCATCCAACCATCTCATCCTCTGTAGTTCCCTTCTCCTCCTGCCTTCAGTCTTTCCCAGCATCAGGGTCTTATTCAATGAGTCAGTTCTTCTCATCAGGTGGCCAAAGTATTGGAGTTTCAGCTATAGCATCAGTACTTCCAATGAATATTCAGGACCAATTTCCCTTAGGATTGATTCATTTGATCTCCTTACAGTCCAAGAGTCTTGAACACCAAAATTCGAGAGCATCAATTCTTCAGTGCTCAGCCTTCTTTATCATCCAGCTCTCATATTCATACATGACTACTGGGAAAACTGTAGCTTTGACTACATGCATCTTTGTTGGCAAAGTGATGTCTCTGCTTTTTAGAATATGCTATGGAGTTGTTGAGGAAACCTCAAAAAAAAAAAAAAAAAAAGAATGCAAGAGTATCCCTTCCTCCCAGTCCTCATTTTTTTTGAGTTATGTCTCAAGAATATGAAAAGGTAAAGATTTTTACTGTAATCTAACAGCAAGGGTGGTAAAGGAAGGAAAAGATAGATTCTGCTAGGTCTACCCAAGGACGAGTCCATCCCACATAATTACCTCCCCTCTAGGCTACAGTCTCCATCCTCCAGCTCTAGGCTTAGAACTGTCATAGGCATTAAAGGGGGAGTTGTCCACAGAGGGTGAGACAGACACGGAGCAGACAGCCATCATTCATGCCAGGCTATCAGCGGATAACATTGCTGACAGAAAGGGAGGTGATAAAAGACAACGAGGAGGTCAAGCGGCAATGCCATCTGCCAGGTGCTCAGAGATCTGGCCCTCTCATCTCAGGTCTCGACTTTTCATTATCTCGTCTCCACCAGGAAAAGCTTTATTTTTATACATCAAAGTATTCTTCCACATCTTTTTTCTAGCCCACAGTTTTTTTCTGTTTCCCTAAAGACTTAGATTTTTGAAATCCAAAGCCAACAACAGACTATATTTTCCACAGCTTTTTTTGATGTGTCTTCACTTATCCAGTGAATGTTTTCAGACAACCTAATTGACTCAAGGAGGGCCAAGGTTGGGAAGGACTTTATTAAATGTTGCTTAATATTCCAAACATATTATCCTGCCTCATACAAGTAGGCAATTATCAGCAGATGATGAGAGGATGAACTTCCAAACAGAGAGTACAGCAGGTGTAAAATGCATGAGAAAGCACAATTTATGGGCAAATTTTCCAATATTTTATTAAAATATGGTTATTTTCCATCAAGTACCTCCCTATAATAAAAAAATTCAGTGAATAAAACAAACAAGGGGAATAAGATAAATTTAGCCAGACTTCATCATTTGGAACTCATTATTTCCAATAACTCATCTTCCTTTCTAAACCACTCACAATCCATCTCTAAATATTTTGGTCCTGAATTGACCAGGAATTGATGTCACATTCATTGATATGCTCTTTTCAGACTTCATCTTATTCTCTTTTGTGAAAACTGTTGATTTTCCCATTTCAGTCATCCAGTACCTTTTTTAATTTCTGGCAATTCTATTTTTTAAAAAAGGAAAATTTTAACACATGTGTTAAGTACTTATTATGTTTCAGGCACTGTCTTAGGTGTTTACAACTATTCAAATTCGAGTTGGGCCACACCTTCCTGCCCTTTCCAACATGAAGGTCATTTCTTTCAGGTAGATGATGGAAGGAAAATAGACATAGAATCGTCGTCCCTCCTTTCATCAGCTGACTATATACTATCTTCTCAAGCAGTAAGCCCATCACCTCCCAGTTCTTCTTTAAATATGGATAAATGAAACTCTGCATTTTCTGTAGTACACATTCACTGAGCTGCACTGATACTTCATAGATTTGTCAGTATTATCCTTGAAAGTTTATTCCACTCTTTTGTATCCATTCCACAAACACAAAGGGCCAACTGCTTATTTATTGAAAAAGGTTCACATATAAGTGGACTTGTACAGTTCAAACCTGTATTGTTCAAGGGTCAGTTGTTCAAGGGTCAGTTGTACATACTCTTTTTGTAACAAATTAAATTCAAGTTCAGAGATAGCCATAAAGTCACACCACCACCACTTTCTTTTTCAAAGGAATATGTGACCTCAGTGCCAGGCTTTTCTATTTTCTAAACTCTCCTGTTGCTCTTAATCATCTTTTATGTCAACTATTTGAAATATATCCCTCCTAGAGTCTAAGGTAAATACACGACTATGATCAACACTTGCTTTCATCACTATGATGAATACTATTGCTAAGTTATTTCTAAGATGTCCTTCACTTCTACTTCAGTTCTCCTGGCCAGCAACGAGTCTAGAATTAGAAATCTCCCTTCATTGTTTTCTTTACCTTCCCAGAGATGAAATCCTCAAGTCAAGAGTTCATTGGAAATTGGGGAAGATATTCTAATATCTAATATATTTTTAAAAACCACAAGAGATCTATGAAGAATGTTAAATTCCTTATGACCTAAAAAAAAAAAAAAAAAAAAAAGAATGCTTCCAAAATCCCAAGTAAGTCTCAAATGTGGAAAAAAAATATTATCAAAAATACTAGCATATTCTACAACAGTGGTAATATAGAACATATTCTTTAATGACTGTGTGACCTACAACAAACTAGTTAACCTCTCTGGAATTCATATGCTTCATCTGAGAAATAGAGATTTTCATTATTTCTGAAACTTCAGAGTATTATTATAAAAATCATATAACATCATATGAAAACACTTTGAAAACTAAATGCCATACTAATATAAGACATTGTCATGTAGTGTACAGCACAGGGAACTCTATCAGTACTCTGTAATGACCTACATTGAAATAGAGACTATAAAAGAGTGCGTACATGTACATGTATAATGAATTCACTTTGCTGTACAGGCAAAACTAACACACCATTGTAAGTAACTATATTCCACTAAAAATTAATGTAAAATATACATTATCATATTGTCTCTCTACTTCATCTCTTATCCTGCTTGATATCAAGTTTCTGAGTCTTTGTCTCCCTTCTTTATTAAGGCAATAAACATGCTAATAAATATTAACACATTCTTCTGAGTCTTTATAAGATGATTGTTTTCCCCCAAAGAGATCATTAGTATATAAAATCACAATCTAGAAAAACAAATCATATTCTTCAATATGATCTATGTCACCAGGAGTCATGGACAGAATGTTTGTGTTCCTCTGAAATACATTGGTGAAACCCTACTTGCCAACGTGTTGATATTGGGAGGTGGGGCCATGGGAGTTAATAAGCACTAGATGAAGTCCTGAGAATCGAGTCCTCATGAATAGGATTAATGTCCTTAAGAGAGTCACAGGAAAAATGGTTTCACGTCTCTGATCTCCACCATGGGAGAATCCAGCAAGAAGCTGGCAGTCTGCATCCTGGAAGAGGGTCTTCATCGGAACCTGACAGTGCTGGCAACCTGATATCAGACTTTTACCCCCAGAGCTGTGAGGGATAAACCCAGCAGGTATTCTGTCGTAATGGCCCCAATGAACTAAGACCAGTGTCCTTCCTTTTCTCCTCAAATTGTGACTTTCTACTAGAAGAGCTGAATCCAGCCACGGTCTTTAGTTTTCTGTCCATATCTAACCCTCGAACAACATAGGGTTTAGGAGTACCGACCCCCATGCAGTTGAGAATCTGCATATAACTTCACAGTCAGATCTGTGGATCTATGGTTCCACTGTTGGCAGATTCAACCAACTGCAGATCATGCCGTTCTATAGTATGTATTTGTCGCCCCCCCCCACCCCAAAAAAAATCCATACATAAGTGGACCCACACAGTTCAAAACCTGTGTTGTTTAAGGGTCAACTGTATGGCTACACCAGTGTCTTCTGTCACTAGAAGTGACAGAAGTGTCACTAGCGACCGTATACCTCCCACCCCATGGATCAGAACCAAAAGGCTGTGAGCTTGATGTGCTTGACTACTGTTTGCAGGGTCTCCTCTGAATTCAGTAGTTACATCCAGCCTCTTTCTCTTTTTCTTTCTCTCTTCCTCCCTCCTTGCATAACATAATCCTTGACTAGACTTCTATACTATAATGTATAACCCATAATACATAGTACTTGGTATATGATAAACCCACTTGAGTGGAAGTACTAACTCCTCAATCTGCCCATCAACCCAGAAGATATGAACAGACTGAGTGAAGAAGAGATAATATAGAAACAGCATCCCCTTCAAAAACTGGTCTAGCTTCCTTATCTAGGGTCAGCTCTTCCTGCTACTCTACATTATAGATACTATGGAAATGCCCTGAAGTGCCATGGTCTCTCACACCTCTGGGCCTTTACCCAGCCTGTTTCCTCCCTGGATACCTTCATCTACATTTTTATCCGGAAAAATCTAACTCACCTTTTAAGGTCAGGATCAACTGCTATTTCCTTTATAACCAAACTCTCTTCTCTGCTTCCACTGGTCTTTATAAATACATTTCTTATAGGATTTATCATATAATATTACCCAGACTTGATTATTCATTTCAGGCCTCTGGAGTCAGTAGCTATCATCATATGGCAAACAGACAAAATCAAGGACAGTTCTGTCTGAATACTTCGCTTAAAAATCTTATAGACAAAGGCATTGAAAAAGTGGCCAAATCTTTACACAAGACATCTGGGAATTTAGCATCATTCATAGAAACTCTGAAGAGAAAAGAAGAGAGAATTTTTCAGCTGTTGGACATGCTCGAGTATGAAGACAAGGTCTTATTCATTTTGCACACTCAGCACTGGGCCTGGGACTTTTCATGCACAAGGTGTTCAATAAATGTGGGTTGGATGAACTTCTGGAGATAAAGTTAAGGATCATGATGTTCCTATGAACTGTGCTTTCACTGTCTTCCCAAATAAACAAACACGGAGAAGATCAACTGCTGACATGCCTTGTTTAATAACAAAATACTTGGCTCAAGTTTTATGAGATAGAATATCATTAAGAAATCATAGACCAATTAGTACTCACTGAGAGGCAAACTTTCTAGGCCCACTTTGGTAGAGATAAGACTTCCGAGCTCTCAAAAGAAATACACTCATTGTTCTCATAACTTTTTGAATAGAATTTGATCTATGAAAGCTGAACCAAAACAGCTGGCTTTGGAGCGGAGTGGATATGTGTAATTCCCAGCAATGTCATTATGTTGTCCCTTAAAGTAGATGACCAAGACAGTCTGAGTTATTATGCAGGCAGCAGAAAACAGTGAAATTGACAGATTTCTTTATATTCAGTGATAATAATAATAATGACGATCATGTCCTGAATTCCATCTCACAAAACGGCAAATGGATTTCTAAGGTCTTCTCTAAAGAATTAGAGGTTAAAGCAGAAAAATGAAATACGATGCTATCTGGATGATGGTCGGAGAAATATTGCTTAGGACAAAAGCATCAGGAAAGAGACCAATTTCCAAGACTTGTTTTTTTTCTTGCAGGTTCATCCTGCTTTCTGGTCTCAGGAAATCCTTTGAGTTTTATTTATGAGAATTCAAGCTTTACTATCCTCTGCCTTTAGGTTAGTCCGTGACCATTCTCTTCCCCGAGGCTTCCCTGGTGGCTCAGATGGTAAAGAATCTGCCTCAGTGCAGGAGACCAGAGTTTGATCCCTGGGTCAGGAAGATCCCCTGGAGAAGGGAATGGTAAACCATCCAGTATTCTTGCCTGAAGAATTCCATGGACAGAGGAGCCTGGTGTGCTATATAGACCACGGGGTTGGAAAGAGCTGGACACAACTGAGCAACTAATACACATTCTCTGCCTCACCTTCACTTGGGAGACAGAGCAGAAGCAAATCAGCTCTGTGCCTGGACTCGGGGAATGTCTCTGCTCAAAAGGAACCAACAAGTTCAGCTGGTTACTTTACTTCCTTCCCCTTTGGAACATGTGGTTTCTATGCCCTTAACTATGACTTGAATAAAACTATATACAAAGATTTTTTTCATTGTCTTTTCAAGAAGGATACTATGGAGCTAGCACTGACTGCCTTTTTTTCTGCAAACATTAGTTGTCTTTTCTACAACCTACGTTTATTTAAAACTTTCTCCTAAGAGCTATGAAAAAAAGACCTGAATTAGCTGTCAAGAATCCTCAGTTCTACCCATTGCTACTAGCTAGCTAGTAAACCACTTATTATTTTAATAGTACTTTCAAGTTCCATAAAGTCACCATTAATTTGGTCCTTCCAATAGCCTTGAGGGTAGATAATGACTGCCACCTAGAAAATGAAGATATATCAGGTAAGAGAAGTTATGTATGTGGGAATGATTTCCACTTCTGAGGATGTATGTAACTGGAGTGAGCAACAGTCACTGTTCCAAAGGCAGAGCAGAGGTCTGCACTAGCCTTGTGTCTCTTTTTTCTATGCTCTCCAAGGTAACATTATCACTTTAATATACTTCAGTTATTTCATATTACACTCCAATTTTATAACGTCTGAGATAGATGGTCTAATCTAAATTTTATATTGTTATCCCTGCATTTGTTATGTAGGCCTATCTATTTATGCTAGGTGTGGTAGAGTGTTAGTCACTCAGTCACGTCTGACTCTTTGCGACCACCACGCTCCTCTGTCCACGGAATTCTCCAGGCAAGAATACTGGAGTGGGTTGCCATTCCCTTCTCCAGGGGATCTTCCCAACCCAGGGATCGAACCCAGGTCTCCTGAATTATAGGCGGATTCTTTACCGTCTGAGCTACCAGGGAAGCCCCATGCTAGGTGTGGAGGAAATACTTTTTTAAAATATTTATTCTATTATTTGGCTGCACCTGTCCTTAGCTGAGACACTCAGGATGTTTAACCCTTGTTGCAGCATGGGGGATCTTTCAGTTGCAGCATATGAACTCTTAGTTGTGGCCTGTGGGACCTAGTTCCCCAATCTGGATCCCTTGCATTGGCAACAAAGAGTCTTAGCCACTGGAGCACCAGGAAAGTCCTGAAATCAGTTAAACTCAATTCAGTCACTCAGTCATGTCCAACTCTTTGTGACTCCATGGACTGCAGCACGCCAAGCTTCCCCGACCATCACCAACTCCTGGAGTTTACTCAAACTCATGTCCATTGAGTTGGTGATGCCATCCAACCATCTCATCCTCTGTCATCCCCTTTTCCTCCTGCCTTCAATCATTCCCAGCATCAGGGTCTTTTCCAGTGAGTCAGTCCTTTGCATCAGGTGGCCAAAGTATTGGAGTTTCAGCTTCAGCATCAGTCCTTCCAATGAATATTCAGGACTGATCTCCTTTAGGATGGACTGGCCGGATCTCCTTGCAGTCCAAGGGACTCTCAAGAGTCCTATCCAACACCACAATTCAAAAGCATCAATTCTTCAGCACTCAGCTTTCTTTATAGTCCAACTCTCACATCCATACATGACTACTGGAAAAACCACAGCCTTGACTAGACAGACCTTTGTTGGCAAAGTTGTCTCTGCTTTTTAATATGCTGTCTAGGTTGGTCATAGCTTTTCTTTCAAGGAGCAAGCGTCTTTTAACTTCATGGCTGCAGTCACCATCTGTAGTGATTTTGGAGCCGAAGAAAATAAAGTCTCTCACTGTTTCCATTGTTTCCCCATCTATTTCACATGAAGTGATGGGACCGGAGTCCTGAAATACTTCCGATTTTAAAGCCAAGAATCCAGATGGAAGCTCTCAAATGTTCACTGACCTAAGCATATCAGCATTCATCAAATGAGAACCTCAAGAGAAATATTTCCAGAACAGGAATAAAGACTGAATTTGCCAGGCTCTCATGAGAACTGTGTGTGAGGACATGAGGGTTGTTAGTAGGACCTGAGAGACTGAAATGCAAGCGATATAGCAATATGCAAAGGGGGTCTAACCTGTAACTATACTCCCATTCAAAATGCCAACAAATACCAGGAACTTTATCCAAATTCTGGGAGTCATATTTGGACTCTGAATTTTTTCACATTGCCTCCAGAAGTCTATGAGGGTTGGGTTGCAGGGAAAAGGTGCTTATCCAAGCTAAGTTACTGAGATCAGTAACAGTCACAGCTGGTACCTGAACTCTGATCCCTTGACTCCAGTTGTCCTTCTTCTCCATCAGTCTGCCTCTTAGCTTCTCTAAGTCTCTGTTTCCACATCTGCTAAATGAGAGGCTGGAGCAGACACTAAGGTCACTAACATTTCAAATTCTATGATCTCTCTGCCTTCTAGTAGCATCCCTGCCTGGCCCAGATCCCTCCCTTCTCAGGGCAAATGCTGCCATTCCTTTCTCCTCTCCCATGCTCACTCTTCCAACCCAAGGAAAAGGATTAAAAGGAACCCAGGTTTTCCTATTCAGGACTTGCAGGCTTGCGTGCTCAGTCACTCAGTCATGTCCTACTCTTTGCAACCCCACAGACCATAGTCCTCCAGGCTCATCTGTCCATGGGATTCTCCAGGCAAGAATACTGAAGTGGGTTGCCATTTCCTTCTCCTACTCAGGACAATGACAGCTTAAAACAGAAAGTCTCAGTGAGAAATCACATGGACCAGCCTTACGGTGGACAAAGGATCATTATGTTTGTTTACTTGGGGCCAGACAAGCCTCTCCTTAAAGTTTAATTACTGAGGAATCAGACAACTTCTTCTATATATTGAATGCCTGAGTAACATGGCATTTGTTTTGCCACCATTCAAACTCAATTTCTTTTCTTCCCTTCCCTTTCCAGCGCCACTCTGGCAACTTCCTCCACACTAGTGAAACATCCAGAGATTTCTCAGGCATGGCCAGAAACCCTGGAGACTCCCGGTCACCCGTGGGTCACACGTGTGTTTCCTCACAGAATCACGAATGGCATCTGGAAAAAGAGAGAAGAATAAGTAATAACCTGGCCATTGATTTCAGAGAAAAAAAAAAGAAAGTCAAACCAGAGTAATCAGGCACTAAAAGCACATCTCAAGCGGGCAGCCACCGTAAGGAACACTTTCAGCATGGAGGGTTTACTGGACTTGCAGGAGAGGCCCTCCCCACTGTGCTCCAGGACAGGAGATGGCTTCTGGGTGGAGGCAAAGGGCATGTCACCTCTCCTGATCCCCAGCCCAGGTTGCTTTGAACTCTCCCATGGGCTCGATCCAGCCGAGACCCTAACACTCACTGGACCCTAATCCTCTTCCCATCCGCTTTACTCCTCAGACCTTAAACATCCTGTGAGTGTGGCCACAACACATCCGGGTGACCCCAGATTCCTTCCTTCCCCTCTTCTCTGGGGAACAGACACATGTCTGTGTCTCTTTACCATCTCTGGGCCTCGGCTCCCATCACAGAACCTTCCAGCTCTCTCACATCAGTCACAGTTTGCATTTGAATTCATAGTTGGAATCTTCTTCTTCCAGGATTCCAAACCACCCCCCCCCACACACACACACACACACAACTAATCAATTAATAAAAGTTCATGGCCAAGAATTTTGTCTTGGTAATTAATAACATTCCTCGAGATGGGAACAATAGGAAGAAAACCAGTCCATAGTTCTTTTCTAAAGAGCTCATTCAATTAATTTGGATAAGGAGAAGGACCCTGGGGCGGCAATCTCAAATGAAAATAACCCACAGAAGCTGGCAAGAGGGATGCTTGCCAAAGATGAGGCACGCTTGCCAAAGATGAGGCACAGGAGCCATGGAGATCTACCCACTTCTCAAGAGAAAAGTGTGAGGTGTGCAAAGAGCTGACAGACCCCAGCATCAGGGCCTTTGAGTCAAGGACAGGCTCCATGCTCTTCCTGAGCACAGCACTCCTATGACCTTGAAACTTCTGCCCAGCAAAGGTTTCCTCCAAAAAAATAATCATTCTCTGTAGCCTCCCCCTTCTCCTGGGCAAGATGAGACCTTCTCAGAATTGCACTGAGGTCTGAGGATCTTTCAGCCCAATCCTCCTTTTTGCCCCTCTCCATTCACAGGGGTGAGACCAGCATCCTGGCCTAAAGACTTTCTCTTCCCACTCCTGTTCCCTCTCCTCTTCTATCTTTTGCAGGTTTGATTATTGCTATTTTTTTTTTACAGCTTATAACACAACTTTTATTAGAAAAGTTGTAACATCAGTTCAGTTCAGTTGCTCAGTTGTGTCCAACTCTTTGCGACCCCATGAATCGCAGCATGCAAGGCCTCCCTATCCATCACCAACTCCCAGAGTTCACTCAGATTCACATCCATCGAGTCAGTGATGCCATCCAGCCATCTCATCCTCTGTCATCCCCTTCTCCTCCTGCCCCCAATCCCTCCCAGCATCAGAGTCTTTTCCAATGAGTCAACTCATCGCATGATATGGCCAAAGTACTGGAGTTTCAGCTTTAGCATCATTCCTTCCAAAGATATCCCAGGACTGATCTCCGTCAGAATGGACTGGTTGGATCTCCTTGCAGTCCAAGGGACTCTCAAGAGTCTTCTTCAGCACCACAGTTCAAAAGCATCAATTCTTCAGTGCTCAGCTTTCTTCACAGTCCAACTCTCACATCCATACATGACCACAGGAAAAACCATAGCCTTGACTAGACGGACCTTTGTTGGCAAAGTAATGTCTCTGCTTTTAGCATCAACTATTTTCAAGAACAATATTAAACCTGACAAGCAACAAAAACCAGACTAACAAAATGTGTAACGAGAAACTAATGACCTTTCTATAATCAAACATTCAATTATCTACAATGTCTTTATACAAAGGGAGAAAAATCCATGGTTTACAGGCACATGGTACTGAAATAAAGTGGCAATAGCAATTTTGTGCATAAAAACTGCTATGATGCTATTCCAAAATGCATTTTGTGATTGATTTTGTATCTGCTTCTTGTAGACCCTAAAGTGACATACAAGGAGATGTATGTATGTATGTTCTCTCTCAGGTGAGGAGAAATCGAGAAAAGTTGTAAGGGCACTGACTCATCTACCATTTTATCCTCAGTACCCAGCAGAACAAATATGACTTTCATGGGCCACAGACTCCAAAGTATAATAATGGGTGGATGCCACATTGATATCCACTGGGACACGCGTTCCCATCTAGTCCCTGTGATCAAGCCACTCAGGTCACAGAGTCATCCATGCAGTGACCGCAAGGTCTCTCCAGATCCACCAGTTACTACCAGGCCCTTTTTAGGAAAGTGTGAAATGCTGTTGGCTCATTTCCCACTACTCCCTGGTGCCACATAGAGGCTACTGGAGCTGTTTCAGGCCCTCTCAGCCTAGACACTGCCAACACCACTCATTGCCCTCTACCAATCCCCAGGTTTCTGGGCACAGAGGTTTTCTATAAGACTTGCCCCACTTCTAGGCTTCATATGATTTTAAAAATCAATCAGTAAAACAAATGAAAATCCATGCATTATTCCTATCTGCTATCAGATTCCCAAACCTGTCTGATATTCACGTGGCTGACTCATTACCATTCAGGTTTCAGTTTAAATGGGACCTTCCCAGAGAATGCTTTCATGAATATCTGATCTAATATTGTACCCCTCTGTCCCATTACCTTCTTTTATTTTTTCATAGAACTTACCACTATCTGAAATTTTCTTCATTATTGTTTCCTACTTCTTTCTTATTCTAGAAAGTACACTTCAGAAGAACCAAGATGTTAAGTGTCTTTTTCTTTCCTATGTCCACAGATTCTCAAGTCTGCCAGGCATGTACCTGAATGAATGACAGAAATGGCCCCTGTTTCCAGGGAGCATATAATCTAACTAGGTAGGCAAAAGCTGAGGAAGTAATTGCAGGATCTTTTACAATCTTATTTTGGGACTCCAAGATCCAACTCCCAGAGCCAGACTTTTCCTATAGCCTCCTTGTTCTTCATTCACTATTCCGTTCGGCTAAGAAAAAGCCCATGTGTAAACAACTATGCCACTTTCACCCCAGAGGAAATTGCTTTTGGTGCTAATCTGAGCCAGTACTCTAAAACCTTTTTTGGTCACTTATCTTTATCATTAATCAATTTTTAATAACCCTCCCAATATATGCTTGCATTAATAAGTTATTTGTAGTACCACAGTGCTAATGAATTGTGTGCATTTGAAAAACATTATCAAAAATTGAAATGCACACAGATAAGAATAGACAGAAATACAAATTCTGTTGTTTTCTTATTTCCTTTTATCCCCTTTGGATTATCTTGAATATTCCCCAGCATATGTACGGCATCTTTTGAAGGCCACTAAACAAAGCAGTTTTTACCTAGAGATAGGAAGTTGCCAGGAGTTAGAGGTGGGAGAGGTGCCAAGTATAAGGGGCAGCACAAGAGCATGCTTTGGGTGCTGGAATTGTCCTATAGCCCGTTTGTGGTAGTATTAGACTCTACCCAAGTGTTAAAACCCATAGAACCGTACACACCAAAAACAGTGTATATGACCGTAGACAAATTTTTTCAAGGTTGAGAAAACAAAACAGGAATCCTAAGAATGTTAGACATTGAGCATTTTAGTTTTGTGACCAGTGGAAAATCCTGTAAAAACCCACCTTTCGCTCCATGTTCCCGGAGACCAGAATCACATCAACACACAGGAAACAATGTACATTTACAGCCACCTCACGGATCCCTGAACTCTATAGCCAACTATGGCAGATGGCTGCCATGCCATCTGCTCCCCCTCCACATGCTCTTCTGCAATGGGACCTGCCCACCTGCTCAGCAAGAGGTGCAGCCCCCTGCCCTTGAATCTGGCCTGGCCTTAACAGCTCACTTATGACTGATAACAGACACGAACGTACAGGCTATGTCAGAACAGGTCATACGGCTTCTGCCCAAACCTCTTAGAGCATTTTCTCTCAGAACACAGACCCCATACTGAGAAAAGGCCAAAGCACACAGAGCACCACAGAGACCGGCTTTAGGTCCAGCTGACCACCCAGGTGAGGCCCGTCACCCCACCCTACAAAGGCTAACGCGTCCACTGGACTGGATGACAGCATGCGCAGATATCTGGTTAACGATTATTTCTCAGTGTTTCCAGAAGGAATTCACATTGGAACTGGTGCAGTGAGTAAAGTAGATGACCCTTCCCGGTGTGAGTGGGGATTATCCAATCCAATTAGGACCTGAGCAGAATAAACAGCGGGAGGAAGGTTGAAGTCACCATCCGGCTTCCAGTGAGCTGGGACACGGACGATCTCCTGCCCTCCGTGTTCCTGGTTCTCAGGCCTTCAGATTCAGACCAGAATCAACACCACTGGCTCCTCGGCTTTCAAGCCTTCAAACTATGCCCCTGGCTTTCCTGGGTCTCCAGCTTGCATGTGGCAGGTTCTGCGACTTTTCAGCTTCCAGAACCACATGAGCCAATTCCCTGTAATTATTAGGTAGGTAGGTAGGTAGGTAGTACATAGATCCTATTCGTTCTGTTTCTTCAGAGAACCATCCCAATACACATCCCAAGCAGGAACTCCTGAAAGTTCCCGTTTCCTGATGTTTTGAGTCACCCCAGATATTTGAGTCTTCCCAGATGAGGAAGGGAGAAGGCAATGGCAACCCACTCCAGTACTCTTGCCTGGAAAATCCCATGGATGGAGGAGCCTGGTAGGCTGCAGTCCATGGGGTCGCAAAGAGTCGGACACGACTTGAGCGATTTCACTTTCACTTTTCACTTTCCTGCATTGGAGAAGGAAATGGCAACCCACTCCAGTGTTCTTGCCTGGAGAATCCCAGGGACGGGGGAGCCTGGTGGGCTGCCATCTATGGGGTCGCACAGAGTCGGACACGACTGAAGCAGCAGCAGCAGCAGCAGATGAGGAAGATAGTATGGAGCCAAAGTGAGCCAGAGCACTGTGCCCTGTCTGAATTCCTAACCTACAGATTCCATGAGCATTATAATTACTGTAGTACGGTATAAGTTTGGGGCAGTTTGACAAGACAGATAGTACTTGTGTCCTACCTACCATCCATTCTGCTCTTCTTTCTTAACAATATAACCTGGATTTTGTTTGAAAGCTCTGTTACAAATACTAAATCTTCTAGCTTACCACGCAGCAAAATATGGCCAAGTAAGACACTCATGCCAATGAGAAGTGAGCAGAGGTAGTCGGAGCTTCACAAAAATTAACTAATTAAAGCTCTTTTAGAAGACAGATGAGATGGCTAGTTTCTTCGACCTTCTGCCTTTTTTTACTTGCCCCATCCTTCCTGTCAGGCATGCAGTTCTGATGTCTAGAAGGGCAGGAGCCATCTTGCCACCAAGAAGTTGAAAGCCACAATCTAGAAATAGTGGTGAAAAATGATACAAATACACAGATATTGTGATGATTTTGTAATGCCATTAACCATACTGAACTGCCCACCTTAGACTTCATTATGTCAGAGAAATAGATTCCTCCACGAATAAGTAGTTTCCATTAAAATTTTCTGTTGTTCTGCATGTTGTGCTTAATCACTCAGTTGTGTCCGACTCTTTGTGACCCCAGGGACTGCAGCCTGCTAGGCTCTTCTATCCATGGGGGATTCTGCAGGCAAGAATCCTGGAATGGGTTACCATGTTCTCCTCCAGGGAATTTTCCCAACCCAAGGATGGAACCCAGGTCTCTTGCATTGCCGGTAGATTCTTTACCATCTGAGCCACCAGGGAAGCCCAAGAATATTGGAGTGGGTAGCATTTCCCTTCTCCAGGGGATCTTCCCAAACCAGGAATTGAACTGGGGTTTCCTGCCTTACAGGTGGATTCTTTACCGGCTGAGCTATCAGGGGTTTCTGTAACAGACAGTCAAACACATTTGATATCAAAAAAGATGATGCAGCAAGAAATAGAACCTTAAATCTGGCTTTGCTGAATTTGGCTAAGGAGCACAGGCTTCAAAGGGGCTCAGAAGTGCCAGGTGCTTGGTTATATGTTCTGCTACACTTGTCTTGAAATTGTTAGTAATTTTGTTTGAACTTATGTTTTGTAAGTGAAGCCTGGTGAGACAATAAAGCTTGCATAAACACAGAAGAGACAAAAATATATGTTTGTTTCTTGCCAACTATTCAGACAAGCCTTCATGATGCCCTGTGAGCACAAGATTCCAGTGGACCCACAATGCATCCAAGTTCAGGGAAAGATGTATAAGGAAAATGTGTTACAGCTAAGACTGAACAAGTAGGTTAAGAGGGAAGCACTGACAACCTCAAAAGCCTACTCTCTTTATTTGAACCAAAATTTTCTTTAAATATAGAGACAAAACAATGACATTCTAAGAAAAATAAATGAGTGACGAACTCCATCATATTCTTTCTGACTCCTGTTACTTCCCAGTAATAGCTAAGGACATATGTTAAAATGGTGACATAGAATGCTATGTACTGAAGCGTGTCCCCTCCGCGCCTGCAAACCCCCAATGTAACTGCATGTGGAGACAGGGTCTTTAGGAGTTATGGGTGGCACTAGAGGTAAAGAACCTGCCTGCCAATGCAGGAGACGTAAGAGATACAGATTCTATCCATGGGTTGGAAAGATCCCCTGGAGGAGAGCATGGCAACCCATTCCAGTATTCTTGCCTGAAGAACCCCTTGGACAGAGGAGCCTGGCGGGCTACAGTCCATAGGGTTGCAAAGAGTTGGACACAACTGGAGTGACTTAGCATCCACACATGCAACAATTATAGTTAAATGAGGTCCTAAGGGTGACTCCAAGGTATCCAGTGGAAAGAGGAAGAAGAAGGAACTTATGTGCCTTTCTCCCGCCCCTGCCTCCTTTCTCACTGGACAAAAGTCACTCTGTAGAAACTTAATCTGCTTATATTTCTTGGATATATCATATGGCCCTTTCAGCAGCACCCAAGAAGTTACATCCCACATCCTATGGTGTAATACTTCAAGTCAATATACAAGTGTCAGGAGGAGCCTGAGAAGTAGGCATGTGGCCGGTTGGTAATGGAGGCAGCTGAGGGTGACTGAGGCAGTGGAGGTGGCAGACTCGCTAGACTGACATTTAGGATGAGATGCAGGATAGGCCATGAGCATCTGAAATGGCACATAAAACCTGTCCAACAGAGTGACTCACCAGGGTCTTTCTTGCCACCTTCAGCAACGTTCAGGAGGAGACAGACGGAATTAGCCTGGAGTGAGTAAGACTGTAAGGGGAGAGAAATGGAAACACCAATTTTCTAAGGAGAAACTATGCCAGTGGCTTGTAATTTAAGTGGAAGTCCCATAATTTGAAGCCATGCAGTTGAAAAAGCCAGGCTCTTCAACAATCCTAAAATAAAACGGATTTAAGAGGGCAGTGGTGAAGCTGCAAGCCTCCCCCAAACACCTTCCATTACTAGTTCTCTGCAGGGAGAGGAGGCTACCTGCCAGCACGGAGGAGATGAAGAGGTCATCCTGCCACTGAAGCCCCCATCTGATCAGCCTTGGAGCAGATGCCTTGAAGCTCAGAGGCAGGTGGCAGTCACAGCACAAAGAGGAAGAGGAGACCGGGAAGCAGCCTCAGGCTTAAAATCACCTAAACAGGACGTCTGCTCTCATCACTCTCAAAGGCCATGACGAGACCACACACCTGCCAAGAATTCTCAAGGAACTTTTTACCAAAGAAACTCTAGGCCTGATCACCAATGGTCTGTGACAATTTAACCCCTAAAAGAATCCCAGCCCTTAGTGTCCATCCACAAGAAGCGGGCTGTAGAGGCACTGAATGACATCCTTCAATGCGGTCCTAAATTGTGGCCTTGCAGGAAAATGGACAAACATGTCATCCCAGAGAGTAGAGTACGAGGCTGCCAGTTGACACACAAGGCACCCAGCCAGCTAAGTGCGCTGGGGCAAGAAGGCATCGCTCATGCTTCCCAGAGGATCTCATCACCACGGTGGACTGCTGTGCCTCCGATTCTCCTCTTTCCTGAATTGTAGCTTTATTGCTTTTCATCCTTTATTATTTTCTTCCCTCTCCACAACTGTACATTGGCATGTGCAGGAGGAGGCAGACAAAACTTTTCATCAAATTTATTATTTATGGGAATTCAAGAACCTGACAAATATTTTGGGACTTTGAGTTGAAGGCTATAATTGAAAGAGAGTTCAGGGATGTTGACCTATGTTTGAAAAGAAAGACACTTATCGATGTTGTTGAACAAAGATAGATACCAGTCTGTGTCTGTGGCAAGCACTGGTCGTTACCTATGGAGCACCAACTCTTTGTTCTTCCTGAGTCACAGAACTCTATTTTGTATGAGGCAGCAAGGTGCCAGATTCTATGGCGTTTCAAGGGGGTCCTGTGTCATTCCTCTGGCCATTGATACACTGTTTAAACAAAAAGCAGAGTCATTTATACTGTTTCTATGGCTTTTTTAAAAGCTTTTTATTTTGTATTAGGATATAATGGCTCAGCAGTAAAGAATCTGCCTGCAATGTGGGAGCCGCTGGAGACGGGGGTTCGATCCCTGGGTCAGGAAGATCCTCTGGAGGAGGGCATGACAACTCACTCCAGTATTCTTGCCTGGAGAATCCCACGGACAGAGGAGCCTGGCGGGCTACAGTCCATAGGGTCACAAAGAGTCAGATAAGATTGAAGCGACCAGGGACGGGGGGAGCCTGGGGGGCTGCCATCTATGGACATGACTGAAGCGACTTAGCAGTAGCAGCAGCACGCACATAGCTGACTAACAATGGTCTGATAGTAAACAGCAAACAGATTTCAGGTGAACAGCAAAGGTCAACCATACATATACATGTATCCATTCTCCCCCAAACTCCCCTCCCATCTATGACATCCCTCATAAGTGGAATCTAAAAAGAAATGATACAAATGAACTTACTTACAAAGAAGAGACTCACAGAGTTAGAGAACAAATTATGGTGGCCTGTACACACGGCTATATTTAAAATGAATAATGAACAAGGAATGGGCTTCCCAGGGTAAAAAAATCTGGCTCAAGGGTAAAAAAAATCTGCTTGCCAAGCAGGAGACATGGGTTCAACCCCTGGGTCAGGAAGGTTCCCTGGAAGAGGAAATGGCACCCCACTCCAGTATTCTTGCCTGGAAAATCCCATGGACGGAACAGTCTGGTGGGCTACAGCCCATGGGATGCTGAAGAGTCGGACACGACTTAGCGACCAAACAAGAACAAAGCAACAGAGACCTACCGTTTAGCACATGGAACTCTGCTCAGCGTTGTTTCCATTGCTTTTTGTTTTCCTTTTTCCCTACCTCCTCTTTCCTGTCTGGCATGTGAGTGTGAGGCCTAGAAGATAAAGGAGCTATTGTGTGATATTGAGAATGAAAATCACACCATCTATCTGGCAGGGTGGAAAAGGAAGTGAGTCTTAGTCCTTGACGACTTCAAGGAGTGACTAGATTGGCTCGTGCATTTTGGTAAGTAGGGGAAATACATGCCTATGTGATGAAACTACCGCTGTTTGGGGTTGGATGGCACGCAGATCCTCAAATGGAAAAGCATAACCCATAGAACGCTTTTGCCTACTGCTAAAAATCACTCTCTGGTGAAGGAGAACACAACTGGAAATACAGGAATAGAAATTTTTAAAGAATTCCTCAGAATAAATTAGAAACCTCCCGGTGGTAACGAGATGGGTTCCTCCCCTTGCCAAGCTGATACTTGGTGCCCCGAGTGCTAAAGTAGGCATCATGTCCACATAGGCGCACAGAGACCCCTGAGCATCAGAGGCACTTGTGATAACGTTCACACAGCACATCTCAGGCGAACCCAGCATCTCCACTGCATGTGGGGGTTTGGCTCAAACAAATTATAATACACCATGAAAGAGAAATATATTTGAGTATTGCCAACATCATTTAGGAACTATGTAACCACAATGACTCTTAAACTCTTTATTAAAAAGTTAGATAAATGAACACAGGTTGATACTTAAATAAATAATAATTTATACTATTAAAACAAACCTGGGGTATCCACAAGACACCACAGTATCAGAGTAGCTGTCTCCCAAAAGGGACATAGTAACTACCTCTGTATTTTCTCATTTGTAAATTAGCATTCGTCCTTTCTTTCCTTCCTTCTTTCTTTTCTTTCTTTCCTTCTTTCTCATTCATTCAATCAAACTTCATTAATCACTACTCTGTGCCAGGCACTAGGAACACACAAAAAAGAAGGCCCGGAGCCTGTCTTTGAGGAGACAACTCACCGTCTAGTGAAACTGGAAGGATAATAGACCAAAAAGCCCCATGAGATAAGACCGATGACAGACAGAAGTCAACCCCAGGTGAAGTGTACATACAGGGAACCAAGGGGCAAATGTTGCTGGAGACTTGCAAATCTTAAAGCCACACATTCTCCAGGATCTCTCCCTTAACTCAAGAAGAGCACAGAATTTAATTGCCAGATGATTCCAGCTGAAGAGAAAAATATCATATTTGACATGCAATGAACAGTGAAATAATTTTCTACTTCCCCACTGCTAGATTTGGACTGCAGGGAGATCAAACCAGTCAGTCCTAAAGGAAATCAACCCTGAATATTCACTGGAAGGACCGATGCTGAAGCTGAAGCTCCAATACTTTGGCCATGTGACGCGAAATGCTGACTCATTGGAAAAGACCCTGTTGCTGGGTAAGATTGAAGGTAGGCGGAGAAGGGGACCACAGAGGATGAGATGGTTGGACAGCATCACTGACTCAGTGGACATGAGTTTGAGCAAACTCTGGGAGATAGTGACGGACAGGGAGGCCTGGAGTGCTGTAGTCCATGGGGTCACAGAGTCAGAAGTGACTGAGCAACTGAACAACAACAACACTGCCAGACCTTTTTTCATTTCTCTCCTGAGCATTCTGTTTACCACAGACTGTCCAACAGAGGTGTGGTGTGGTTGGCAGTGAGATGCAAGGAAGAAAGGCTGTGGAATTTAAAGCCTGGTGACAAGGAAAATATCAAATCTTCTAATCCAAAGCAGTCAGTGATCCCAGTGGCTAGTCTGGCCAGGGGAACATCTTTTATGCATAGTGCTCTCCCACACTGCAGCATGAAAGCTACTTAACAACTTACACCATTCTGAACGGCCTACATATGTCATTTTCCCTGCATGAGCATGGCCTTCCCAGGTGGCGCTAGTGGTATAGAACCCACCTAACAATGCAGGAGATGTGAGAGACGTGGGTTCAATCCCTGGGTGGGGAAGATACCCTGGAGGAAGGTATGGCAACCAACTCTAGTATTCTTGCCTGGAGAATCCCATGGATGGAGGAACCAGGCGGGCTGCAGCCCATAGCGTCAAAAGAAGTTGGACACGACTGAAGCAACTTAGAACACAAGCACTAGAAGAGTATATACCCAAATCCTAGATGATCACAGCTACAGATTATCTACCAAACATGCCTATTTTAAAAACAGGACATACAGTCATTCTAATCAAGCCTCTTCAGCCCTCAGATTCTGGGAATGAGAAGAGATGATTAGAACTAAGCTGCTCTTCTTTGGATACCAACAGCAGTATCATCATGACTTCTCTCACTGTTGAATCCTTATTGGTTGCAATGATTAAGTCTGGCTATCTTCAGGCCTCTAAGAGAGGAAACCAAGGTTGTGACACGATGTGGTCATTAATGAGCTCATGGTGCTGGTAATCAGAAGAGGGTTACTTTGTGACCTGTTTTCAGAAGGGTGTTGCTGTTCTGTCTCCTCAAGAGATGATTCATGTCATTTCAATGATACAATTTACTCTTGGTTTTCCATTCTAGACTAATCCAAAATGGAAGGCAATGAAAGACAAAACATTCACCAGATGAGCAACAGTGATAAGAGTCACTAATATTGATCAGAACCTAGATGACAAAAAACACAGACTAGACCAATTAGAAGCATCTGAAGATAAGAACATGAGAAATGTCTGGGAATCATGTGTCAACTGTTTGAATTCCTGGATGGTGGTGCCATTTCCTGTTATGGGAAAGAATGGATGGAGAGGGCAAGAACTGATATTCCTATTTTGGCCATATGTTTGAGGATTTATTAGATATCAAGTCAAGACTTTAGGACAGTTGCAGGATATATAAATCTGAATTCCATCCCTCTCCTTTGCTTTAAAAAAAAAAAAACAGGCTTTAAGGGTCATCAGTTGATGAATGGTACTTAGAGTTATCAGCCAGGGTAAAGGTGTCAATGAAAAAGAGAAGAACTTCTCCCACATTCACTGGGTAAAGAGTGGATCAGTCAGTAAAACAGGCTGATGAGGAGTGACCAGTTTGTAAGACAGATATTTTGCATTATAATAGCCTGGAAAAGACAGGGTCAAATCAAAGAAGGAGCGGTCCATGTGTCAAGGCTGTTGGGATCCTATAAGATGAAGAAAGAAGTCATCATTGGCTTGGGCAAAATATGGGTCACTGGAGACCTGGATAAGAATCATTTCAATGGAATGAACACAAAGTTCTTTAGAAGGAGTTAGGAAAAGAACGAAAAGTGGAAAAGAAGAGAGAGTGATTTTAACAACTAATTCAAGAAGTTTTTCTGCGAGAGAGAGCAGATAAGTAAGATAGATAGGTAGCAAAGTCGCTCAGTCCTGTCCGACTCTTTGCGACCCCATGGACAGTAGCCAACCAGGCTCCTCCATCCATGGGATTTTCCAGGCAAGAATACTGGAGTGGGTTGCCATTTCCTTCTCCAGGGGATCTTCCTGACCCAGGGATTGAAACCGGGTCTCCCGCATTGTAGGCAGACATTTTACTGTCTGAGCCACCAGGGAAGTTGTGAAACTTAGAAATGAGCATCAAGGGAAGATGTTTTACAGCCATATTAAGACATGCTTAATAGAGATACAGACACAAAGAACAGACTTGTGGACCCAGGGCAATTGGGGAAAAAGACAGTGGAATCAGTTGACAGAGTAGCACTGACATATATACTCCCATGCATAAACCAGACAGCCAGTGGCCAGCTGCTTTGTAGCACAGGGAGCTCGGCTCAGTGCTCTGTGACGACCTAAAAGGGTGCATAGGGTTGGGAGGAGCTCAAGAGGGAGGAGATAAATGTGTACGTACAGCTGTGTCAGGTTGTTGTACAGCAGAAACAAACCAGCATCGTAAAGCAATTATACTCCAATTTCTTAAGAAAGACATGCTTGAATGCCAATGGAAATAATCCAGTAAATTGGGGGGAAAGGGTGTTATGTTGCTGGACAAGATGGAGATGATCGCAGGAGAAAACACAAGCGGAGGGACTGGCCTTGGACAAGAGCAGAGTCACTGCAGCTCAGGAGGAAAGGCAAAATGCATGGAGACAGATGCAGGAGGCTGACAGGGCTGCTGTCACATAGGCAAATTAATGTTTATTTAATTGCATTGTTTCTCCATAAAGTCTGAAGTAAAGGTGTCAATGATGGAGAAGAGGTGCTAGAGATTTGAAGATAGAAGGGGAGTTAGGAAATATCCTTGGTGACTGGAAAAAAAGAGTTGGTTAGGAAATTATATTAGGATTAGCTGATAGAGTTGAATGTCCTTCTAAGATTTATGGTCATCAATTTAAAGTGAATGCAAAAAGTATTTTGCGTAATTTTTTACAAAAATTTTCGCAGGCTGCAGAAATTGGGAATGAGAAATAGTTTCTTCGCAAACCTGGCAAGCTCTAACTTCCTCACACTTTTCTCTACATTCTGTTTGAAAAACTAAAAAGTTCTTTCTTTAGCTCATCTTGATCTTCCTTCCAACCAGTCCATCCTAAAGGAAATCAGTCCTGAGTGTTCATTGGAAGGACTGATGTGGAAGCTGAAACTCTAATACTTTGGCCACCTGATGCGAAGAACTGGCTCATTTGAAAAGACCCTGATGCTGGCAAAGATTGAAGGCAGGAGGAGAAGGGGATGACAGAGGATGAGATGGTAGGATGGCATCACAAACTCAATGGACATGAGTTTGAGTAAACTCTGGGAGTTGGTAATGGACAGGGAGGCCTGGCGTGCTGCAGTCCATGGGGTCGCAAAGAATCAGACAGACACAACTGAGCAACTGAACTGATCTTCCTTTTACTGTATGATAGGCAGCTAAAAGGAGCCAGCTGGCACTTTCCACATTCTTCCTGGATCTCTTCTTATCAAATCCATAAACAAATTACACATTCTGTCTTCCATGTGACCAGGGCAACAGTTTGGCTAATTGTCCTGCCAATATATATACTATCGGTCTCATACTCTCCAGCCTCCAGCAGCAATTTTCACCACTCATCCAGTCCCCACTTCAGGCCTGTGTTCGGGCTTTTCGGTCCCTGTCACCACCCCTTGGCAAACCCAGTGCTCCGTGTCCTACACTTTTCACTATAGCAGCAAACTACATTTGGGTACCATTCTTTGTTTCCATTATTTATTGCTGCAAAACAAACTATCCCCAACCTTCACGACTTCAAACAACTCTCATTATCTTTCACTAATCTGTGACTCAGGAACTCAGAGAAGGCACAATAAGGCTTGCTCATCTCTGCTCCACCTGATACATGCCAGGGTTGGAATATTCTACCTGGTCTCTTGACATATCTAGCAGCTCAGCTATCATGGCTCAAACATCTGAGGACTGGCTGCAACCCCTTCACTAGGGTGATGCATCTTGGTCACAGTTCTCACTGTTGGCTGGTCTCCTCTGTTCTCCTCCAAGATTCTCAGACTCTATTTGTGGTCTCTCAAGTTGATCTCTCCAGAAGGTCATCTTCTGTCACTCAAGGCCCTCAACTGTGCAAAAGTAAAGGTACATGGACTTCTTTAGGCTTGGACTTGAGCTAAGACAGCATCGCTTCTGTCATACTTTATTAAGTAAAGCAGGTCATGGGGTCATCCTGATTCCAAGGGAGGGAGCTACGTAAGTGCAAGAATGCAGTTTATTAGCCACAAAACGCAAAGTTAATCCCACATACTGACTTATCCTCATAAAGAGAGTGGATGGAGCCTATTTCAATTTGTAGTAGCACTTGTTCCTTCAACTTGAATACTTTCATCTTCAACAGTACTTGGTCAAGTAACTCTCCTATACCACTTATCTTTCTCTACATTATAGTGTAGCTACTTGCATTCTTGTCTTATCCCATTCACTAGATTACAAGTATCTCAAGAAGAGGAAAGACTCATATTTAATTTTTTAATCCTCTGTTCCCACTTTTTATATAAGTAGCAGTGTCTCTATTAGTGTCCCTAGAACTGGTCTTAAACAGAAGCATGAAATGTATGAATGGCATAAAGATCTGCTGATGGAAGAGGCACCAGAAAACAATGACGACAGTTATGAAAGAGCTTCTGCTCTTTCACTCATGTGCCCAACCATCACCATAGCCAGTATATATTGAACACTCTTCCTTGCAGGGCACTACATGAAGAAGCATTATTAATCCACACCCCCATCAAAGATCACTGGCAGGTTATGTGACTTGCCACTGGCCACTACATTATTAAATTGCAGATAGTTATGATTAAAACCCAGGTTTGTCTTTGAAAGGTCCCTAGTCTGTCCACCTCTTCGCGCTGACTGCACCTATTACAAGTTGCTATAAAAAGCAGCTGTGCTCAGGGCCAACTTCGTGGCCCAGTGACCTATACACATACTCACAGGAGGTCCCGGGCTTGGTCTAAAGCTCCACTGTCGCTGTTTGAAATTCTGAAAAATTTATAAGCAGAACACCTTGTGTTTTCATTTTGCACTGGGCCCCTCACAAACTATGTCACTGGCCCCGAAGTGCTCACATGTAAAACATTTTGGAAGTTTGACTTAATCTTTTGTACAACTAGGTTTCTGTTTCACAAACGTGGGGGCTGCTATACAGGCATGCTGTGGGTTCTCTGAGTTAAAAATCTACTTAATATTTTCCCAAAAATGCTACCACAAGACATTCATTCCTTGAGATTAACAAAAGACCCCCCCCCAAACCACAAACAGTTTTATATAGCCGATTATCTCACTTCACTCACCTTAATTACCCTTTTTATCTCTCTCCCCTTAGCCAAATAGTTTCTAAAAACACTGTTTTAATTCCCCTTAATACTGCTACAAGGACATTCTTTAATAAAAACTCCAAATCTCTATTTGTAAGGAGATAAATTATTGGGTGATTACTCAGAACACAAAGGATTACTCACCATGGCCTCTTTTAAATGCACACTGAAAGCTCATTCCTTGTTTACGAGCCATTAACCACCGGAACATTATGGTGCAGAGGAAACAAACCAGAGGACTGGCAGATCCAAGGCCGAAGACAGGAGCTGTGGGGCCTAAGGCACTGATGCAGGACGGTGACAGCTGGGAAAGCGGGCCAGAGTGAGGGTACAGGGAGAAGCCACCGCATCTGTACAACCTGCTATGTAATCTTAAATGTAGCCGTGGGACCCGGTTAAAGGAGAATGCTAAGGCTTACATGGGCTCCCTGGTGGCTCAGATGGTAAAGAATCTGCCTGCAGTGCAGGAGACACGGGTTCAATCCCTGGGTTGGGAAGATGCCCTGGAGAAAGGAATGGCAACCCCCTCCAGCATTCTTTCCTGGAGAATTCCATGGACAGAGTAGCCTGGTGGGCTACAGTCCATGGGGTCGCAAAGAGCTGGACAAGACTGAGTGACTAACACACAAGGCTTCCACAGGTATAGAAGTAGAAAAAAAATTTTAGAATATTTAGTGGATTAACTAGTGATTTGAACGTTTAGCTCAACTGACTAAACAGTGGAAACTTCAGCCCGAGACAATTATGATACAAACAGACCTCTGTACCTCTGCACCTGAGGCTTCCCACTCAGGCACGATTCATCATCTCTGGTGACAGGCGCTGGTGCCCCCCAATGATGGGAGAAGCTTTGGGTCCTAGGACAACAGCCTTTGTCTTCAGTGCACTCTGGGTGGGTTTTGAGGCTGGCTCCTGATTCAAACACATAAGAGACAAAGAGGTCCAAGGCCATCGGTTTTGAATGACGTGAGGAATGGTAGAGTTCTAACAAGCCCACTGTCATGACACAGGGCACGTGGAGATCAGTACCTGTGCCAGAGACAAGTGTGCTAGGAAAAGAATGACCTAGAGTAAGACAGTCCCCAGAAACCATGCAGAAGCCAAACTAGAACCCTCCCACCTCCAAGATCTACCATACCAGAGTGTGAGGGAACAAGAGTATCACCTACAGACTGCAAATACTACAATACCTGCTTTAAATCTTCCATAGGTTTCCCACTGTGCTTAGAATAAAATCACCCTCCTCACCATGTCTTACCTGGCCAAGCCTCTCCAGCCTCATCTCTTCCCACTCTGCCCTCCCCCACGCTCGTCCAGCCACAGTAATCTGACTGCTGTTTCTCGAACGCTCACCACGCGGCATTTGCATTTGCTGCTCCAGCTTCCAAATCCCCTCTTGGGCCCCAGATGTTGGCCTGACTATTTCATGTCATTTGGAGTTCAGATCAAATTCATCTCTTGAAGGGGGTGTTCTCCAAAAAGATGCTGCTTATGTGTACAACCATTTATTGTTTGTCTCCATCATCGAAAAGGGAAGCTCCATGGAAACAGGAAAGCTGACTGCCTGGTTCACCAGGTCCTAGAACAGTACCCTGGCATATAGGATAAAGTTAATAAACATTTGTTAAATGAATAAGCACATGAATGTACTATTTAGGTGCAACCTGTAATCCAGGTGATGGAAATTGGTGGGCAAAGTGAGGCATGGCATTGATAAAGCCGAGTTGGCATGAGGCGGAAAGGGGAGAGAAGGAGGACGTGAGAGACAACAGGAAGACAAGATAACATAAAGGCACCCCTGGTGTCCCAGTGCGCTGGGGGGAGACACTCGGAGGGAAAGGCTTATCCCCGGAGTCTCACTGGAATATGTCAGGATACACCACAGAGCTCTCTGCAGCAGTTCAAGGCACTGGACTAGATGCACAGAGAGCCTCACGGATGAATATTACAATAAAATGCAGACTGTATTAAATAGGCAGGAACAGAAAGTGTATCATATATCATCTATATAAATTAATAATACACAAATGAAAAGCAAGAAAACACACTTTACAAGATCTCATACAAAAGTACATACATTAAAAACATTAGAATGTTGGTCTATGAGGGGGGGAAGGAAATGAGAGTTTGGGGGAAAGATAAAAGGAAAATGAATAAGTTTGTTTTTTTTTTAAATAAGAAAGCCTTTGTACGGCCAGTGATGACAATGGATGTTAGCACACTTCAGCACTGTAGTGCTGAAGAACAGTCCCATGCAGAGAGGACCACACTTAATTCAACCCTCCACACTCAAAGTACCAAGAAAATAGAGGTTTCCATCTTCTGATTCAAGTCCTTTTATGCAGGGTGCTAAAATTCAGACATGGAGTTTGAACTTGTCAAAATACATAAGTGCATCTGAACCCTTCCTGATTAAGAGCTACTTTAGATTTCTCCAGAGTATAAACCTAAAAATAGGCTACATATTAAAGCTACTGATTTGGAGGGCAAGAGAAATGGGACCCAAGAGGGTACTCAGTGGCTGAGAGGGTCACGGCCTATTCCCACAGAGAATGCTAATAAGCCACAGTTAAGAAAATGGGGTACTGAAAAATCAGGGGCCCCATCATAGTCAAAATGAAATCATTTCAGTCACAATGGAGGCCATGGGTGAGAGAAAGTAGCATATATTCAAGTTCAGATCTGATATTAGATTCACAACATTCATTCATTCAATCATTCATTCAATATTTATTGAATGCATCTTAAGTGCCAGGCTTTTTTCAAGTGACTAGAGATACAAAAATGAACAAAACAGTCTACCTCATTTTCATGGCTACATAAATAACAAAACACATATAAACAAATGAACAAGTTAATCAGATAAGAAAAAAGATAAATGCTGTGCCAAGGATTAAAACTGGGTGAAGTGAGAGAAGGTGACCGAACAGCTTTTTAAATCTGAGTGGTTAAAGGCTTAATGATTAAATACTAACTTCCTGTACTTTAGATTCATATCCTAGTTCTGTCCTAGCTGTGTGACTTTGAACAAGTCACTGGACCCTCCAGTGCCTCTTCTTCCTCATTTGTAAAGTGAGGATAATAATTTAACCCACCTCATAAACTTGATGTGAAGATTGAATGAGTCAGGACACACACAACACCATAGAAGAGTTCTGAGCACACGGTAAGTACTTAATACATGTTCATGATGATGATGGTGGTGATAGGGCTGGTGGTGATGCTAATGATGATGGTGGAGGGGCTAAGTTGAGCTGAAAAAGTTTTGTTGAGAACACAGCATGCAAAAATTGGGGGCACAAGCACTCCAGCCAGAGGGAACAGCGGGTGCAAAGGCCCTGGTAAACCGGAAGAAGTTTGGCATGTTGGAGGAAGGAAAAATAGACGAGTGTTCAGATCACAGTGGGCAAGAGGAGAGGGGTAGGTCATGATGTCATAAAGGCAGGCAGCGGCCAGATCACAGAGAAAACACTTCACCCAGGATAAAGAGTTGGAATTTTATTCTGAATTCTGTGAGAGAAGTTATAAGCAAGAAATATGAATCCCACAATAACCTTATAAGAGAAGCATTGTTGTTCCCATTTCACCAGCAAGGGAACAGAGGCTCAGTGTGGTTTAGAAGATTAACCAGTGCCATACAGCTATGGACCAGTGGAGCCGAAATGTGTACCCAGGTCTATCGGGCTCCCATCAAGCACCATACTTCATACCAAGAGGATTCCCAAGAAGTTCCCTTCCTGCTACCACTAGCTTCCCATTAACAGAAGCAACTCTGCAAACATTTGGCTAAAATCAGCATGGTAGCCACTTCGCTTTCTGTGCTTTGCTCTCCAGTGTAGACAGAGGAAAACCAGACTCAGTAGGCCAGGCGTTCATGCATATGAATAGGGTGACATGTCAAACTGGCCTTCTCTAAGGATGCCTGGCTTCACCTGACACCACGTGTGCCTTGATGCAACTTGTACTTACAAACTGCCACCCAGCTCCTGGGTCCTGGCAGTCTCTCCTTTTAATTGGCATGTTTGATTACTTGGGGGAGAATTTCTCCACTTCTATTTTCTTCAGCCAATGTTAAGTGGGAGGAGAGGGAGAAAAGGAACAAGAGAGAGAGAGGAGGCCAGAAAATGTTACCATAGTGATTAAGTGAGCCTGTTCTTAGTTTCCAGGCTAAACCAGACATTCAGAAGAACACATTGTTCTGCTTTGAATTTATTTTGTTCTTTTTTTTTTTTGCTTTCGCATATAACTATTATCAGCGACTTCAAGGGTAAGGCTGAAGAGTACTAACCATTGAAGATCTGCAATCTTTGTGTACCACAGTATTTTTCTACTCTTCCTATTCATCAGTAAATCTGGAACTCCATTTCATCTTTCCAGCAGTAAATGACTACAATTAAATTCATAAAATAGCTAATAATAATAGCAAGCACTTTTGATATGTCAGGCACTGTGCTGAAAGCTTGTTGTTCAGTCTCTAAGTCATGTCCGATCTTTGTGACCCCATGGACTGCAGCACGCCAGGCTTCCCTGTCCTTCACTATCTCTCAGAGTTTGCTCAAACTCATGTCCATTGAGTCAGAGATGCCATCCAATCATCTCATCCTCTGCCACCCCTTCTCCTCTTGCCCTCAATCTTTCTCAGCATCAAGGTCTTCACATCAGGTGGCCTAAGTATTGGAGTTTCAGCTTCAGCATCAGTCCTTCCAATGAATATCCAGGGTTGATTTCCTTTAGGATTGACTGGTTTGATCTCCTGGCTGTCCAAGGGACTCTCAAGAGTCTTCTCCAGCACCACAGATAGAAAGCATCAGTTCTTTAGTGCCCAGCCTTCTTTATGGTCCAACTCTCACATCCATGCATGATTATTGATAAAAAGAGCTTAGTATACATTATCTCATTTAATACAGCATCCTATAAAGTACAAGAAAATGAAAATTGCAGAGGGAATATGGACAGAGCCCTGAAGTGTTTTTTGAGGATAAATCCTGACCTGACTTCAAAATACATATACAGAAACATTCAAGGCATTGAGAAACTCTACTGTCCACTTCTTTTTTAGAAATTGTAGAGTATTCATAGATGAATTTGAGTCTTTTCCTTCACTGAATCTGAACCACAGAGTTAAAGCTAAAAGAGAACCATCTGATCTAAGGAAAAGTAGAGTTGCATTCGGTTCAATTCAGTTCAGTCATTCAGTCGTCTGACTACTTGTGACCCCATTGACTGCAGCACGCCAGGTTTCCCTGTCCATCACCAACTCCCAGAGCTTACTTAAACTCATGGCCATCGAATCGGTGATACTACCCAACCATCTCATCCTCTGTTGTCCCCTTCTCCTTCTGCCTTCAATCTTTCCTAGCATCAGGGTCTTTTCCCATGAGTCAGTTCTTCTCATCAGGTGACCAAAGAATTGGAGTTTCAGCTTCAGCATCAGTCCTTCCAATGAATATTCAGGATTGATTTCCTTTAGGATGGACTGGTTGGATCTCCTTGCAGTCCAAGGGATTCTCAAGAGTCTTCTTCCTAGTTCAAAAGCATCAATTCTTTGGCGTTCAGCTTTCTTTATAGTCCAACTCTCATATCCTTACACAACTACTCGAAAAACCATAGCCTTGACTAGATGGACCTTTGTTGGCAGAGTAATGTCTCTGCTTTTGAATATGCTATCTAGGTTGGTCATAACTTTCCTTCCAAGGAGTAAGTGTCGTTTAATTTTGTGGCTGCAGTCACCATCTGCAGTGATTTTGGAGCCCAATAAAATAAAGTCTCTCACTATTTCCACTCTTTCCCCATCTATTGGCCAGGAAGTGATGGAACTGGTTGCCATGATCTTAGTTTTCTGAATGTTGAGTTTTAAGCCAACTTTTTAACTCTGCTCTTTCACTTTCATCAAGAGGCTCTTTAGTTTTTCTTCACTTTCTGCCATAAGGGTAGTGTCATCTGCATATCTGAGGTTATTGATATTTCTCCCAACAATCTTGATTCCAGCTTGTGCTTCATCCAGCCCAGCATTTCACATGATGTACTCTGCTGCTGCTGCTAAGTTGCTTCAGTCATGTCCAACTCTGTATTCTGCATATAAGTTAAATAAGCAGGGTGACAATATACAGCCTTGATGTACTCCTTTCCCAATTTGGAACCAGTCTGTTGTTCCATGTCCAGTTCTAATTGTTGCTTCTTGACCTGCATACAAATTTCTCAGGAGGCAGGTCAGGTGATCTGGTATTCCCATCTCTTGAAGAATGTTCCACAGTTTGTTGTGATCCACACAGTCAAAGGTTTGGCATAGTCAAGAAAGCAGAAGTAGACTTTTTTCTGGAACTCTCTTGATTTTTCAATGATCCAATGGATGTTGGCAATTTGATCTCTGGTTCTTCTGTCTTTTCTAAATCTAGCTTGAACATCTGAAAAACTATGGATGGAGGTTCATGATATTGTACAGGAGGCAGTGATCAAGACCATCCCCAAGAAAATGAAAGGCAAAAAGGCAAAATGTTCATCTAAGGAGGCTTTACAAATAGCTGAGACAAGAAGAGAAGTTAAAGGCAAAGGAGAAAAGGAAAGATATTCTCATTTGAATGCAGAGTTCCAAAGAACAGCAAGGAGAGATAAGAAAGCCCTCCTCAATGATCAATGCAAAGAAATAGAGGAAAATAATAGAATGGGAAAGACTAGAGATTGCTTCAAGAGTTGCATAGAAATGGTAAATCCAAGTTTCTCCTCTGAACCCTCCTCTAAGCAGATATCAGAAATCAACCACAAGTCCACACATCAGAACCCTTCTCAACATAACCTATTAGTCAATCCATACCTTTAGTTTAATAATTCACTTCCTAAAAAACTATTTGTGTAACATATATTATGGTCCAGGCAAGGAACACAATGATGAGGAGGAAGACTGGCATTCGAATACCTTCCAAATCACACTTTTACGGAGAATCTTCTGATTCTTCTCACACCCCGCTTCAACTCTAGTGTTAAATTTCACAAGTATCTTTTACACAGAAAGTCTCATGAGTTGCTTGTTCTTTTTCCTCTATAAAGCATTAGATAATTGAGTCCATATTACAGACTAAGTCATGACCTGATTGAGCATTCTATTATAATTAATGTAAAAGCGCTCTGTTTTCGCTACGAACCTGTGTAACACCTCCAGACAGGGGCAAGACTACCCTGTTTTATTGACGGTGTGGCTGGTCACGTAATTTGCTTTAGCGAATGGAATGTGAGTGGACATGATGTGAACAGCAGCTCTAAATGTCTTGCCCATTTGCCCCACCCTAAGATTCTCCTGCGATTCTGTCATGAGAAGAATGGTGTGGGAGAGCTACCAGTACAAAGAAAATGGAGAAACATCTAGGAATGACCAGAACCCAACTCAAAAGTCTGAACCTAGCCCAGCCAATTACCAGCTGAGCCCAACACAGTTACAGCTAACCTACAGACCTGGGAACAAGAAAATAAATGTTTGTTGTTGTAAGCCACTCAGATTTTAAAATTGCTTGTTGTTCAGTAAAAACTGAACAATATGTAACCCTCATTTTCTTAGAATTCTTTATATTCCTTTCATTTCCACTTTCAGGCAGGAGCTATTGCTTTTCACTGGGGATCATACCTCACCAAGAAGCAAAATCTCATCTCTTTATTAGAGCTGCTGTGTATGAGACCACCACCTGTTTACAGCAAAGCCAGTCTAAGATGAGGATACTGGTCTGTCCATGAGGTACACTCACTGGCTAGTAATATACACATCTTCCAGTACAAATAATTCAAATCAGAAGATTAAAACTACATGCCACAAAGTTCAAGATCAGGCAATCAACTTTCATCTTATTAATCAGTGTTTAATTAGACAAAAAAAGAATCACTGTAGGTATTTAAAGTAAGAAGCTCATTACTATAGAAAAATAGAGACTTGCATAACCATTCAAAGGTTGCAGGAATAAGTAACACATATGGGATCTAGAAAGATGGGACTGATGAACTTATTTGCAGGGCGGCAATGGAGACAGACAGAGACAGACCTGTGGACACAGTGTGGGAGGGAGAAGGTGGGAGAATGGAGAGAGGAACATGGAAACATGCCTTACCATATGGAAAATAGACAGCCAGGGAATGTGCTGTGTGACTCAGGGAGCCCAACCCAGTGCTCTATGATAACCTGAAGGGCTGGGACGGGGTGGGAGATGGAAGGGAGGTCCAAGAGGGAGGGGACAAATGCATACCTGTGGCTGATTCATGTCATGTATGGCAGAAACGAGCACAATATTGTAAAGCAATTATCTTCCAATAAAAAAAAAAAAAGGCTGCAGGAATAAGGGCAGGAAGGCTGCTCTCAGAAAATCCAGAAGGGCAGGATCATATGGAAGCTACTACCTGCAGTCTTGACTACCCACAGCACCAATGTAGATGATTCTCCAGAGAACACTCAAAGTTATGGACGAAACATCACCCTGCCATTTCCAAAGTCCACACACCTGTTCACAGAAGTCACCAGAAGAAGAATGGCTTCTTTTCTCTTCCACCTTCCGAGCCTCACATGAGGGCCACTCATTAAAAGTGAAACTGAAAGTCACTCAGTTGAGTCCGACTCTTTGTGACCCTGTGGACTATACAGTCCATGGGAATTGTCCAGGACAGAATACTGGAGTGGGTAACCTTTCCCTTCTCCAGGGGATCTTCCAAACCCAGGGATCGAACCCAGGTCTCCTGCATTGCAGGCAGATCCTTTACCATCTAAGCCACAAGGGCAGCCCAAGAATACTGGAGTGGGTAGCCTATCCCTTCTTCCGTGGATCTTCCCGACCCAGGAATTGAATCGGGGTCTTCTGCACTGCAGGCCGATTCTTTACCAAATGAGCTATCAAGGAAGCCTGATGGAATCTAATTAAGATCCTGGAGATAAGGGAGTCCAGTTACTTACGCTAGTACAGGGGAGAACTCAGAGGGCTAGGATGACACCTAGCATCAACAAAAAAAATCTCTTTCATGCTTACTAAAACCTTCCACTGGCTCAGGCACTGAATCAAGGTCTAGGGACTCATGATTATAACAGAGGACACCTCTGCCTTCACAGAAGACACAATCCTAGGGCAATTTTGCTCAAAAGCAATTGAAATCTGGTGAATATCAAGGATAATCATAATTTGATGTGGTACACACAAAGCACTGAGGAACAGAAATGGCAAGATTCTTACTCATCTAAGGGGAGAGGCAGGGGAAGATCAGGGAAATTTCTTAGCTGAATTCACACATACACACACACACACACACACACACAGCCCTGGGAAGACATTACACATGTGACATACAGAAACCATCATGCAGCCTTAAGGACAAGGATAAAGACTGGGAGAAGTAAATGGAGTTCTAGAGTATTTGGGGTCTGTTACCACAAAAGCCATCATCATTAGGATTAGCTGCACTTAACCCAAAATTTATTCTTGGGAGCAATATGAAGGCCTCAATTTAGATTTTTCTTCAAGGTGTGGGCTTCCTGTGGTGTACTATATGCATCTGGGAATGAGCCAACTTCTGAGCCTCCAGTTTAAAGGCACCTGCTTTCTGACATGGATTAACGCAACCTGGGTATCCCATGCTAACACACTGTGCAGGTATTTTAAATTAAGACAGGGTTTTTTGGTTTTTTTTTTTTTTTTCATTTTTTTTATGGAAGGTTTCCCCTCCTTCTTTTTCTCACGAATTACTTTTAAGTCCTAACACTTTCAAGAAGTCCTGAGGTGCTATATGTTAATAAAAGCGTTTCCTAATGGACAGTGGGTGGGAAGGCAGGGAATTAATTGGAAACCGAACAGTACTATGCTTAAAGAAAATCACTGCTGTTTTTACTTTTGTCATTTCCCTGCCAAATAGAAGTCTTATATTCTAAGTAAATGAGCAGATATTAGAAAGCCACAGGAGTCCAGTTTCATTTAACATGCTTTTTTCCAAACAAACCCCCAGAAGCACTCCAGCCACCCTTGTTGAAATGGAAGACACCAGCTTGCATTTGGCAGGGAATTTGCATACAGATGTGGTTTAAAAGATCCAAGCTTACTTCAAATCAATTTACTTGAAGCCTCACATGAATATAGGGCAGCAACCTTAACATTTTCTACGACAAAACTCAACTCAGATTGGCTTAAGCAAAAGAAGAGATGTATAGTCTCCTGTTACAAAGAAGCCCAGAGATGTCCTGCTTCAGGTAACGCCTGGATCTAGGACTCACACCGTGCCAGCAGAAATCTATCTTTCAGCTCTGCTTCCTCCTGAGTTGGTTTATTATAAAGTAGGATCTTCTTAAGCAAGGGCAAACCCCACAGCTCCAGGCTTTCACTCTACCAGATTAGCAATGCCAGGCAAACAGAGGGCTTCCTTCCTTCCCAATAGCTCCAGTTAAAATCCCAGAGCTGGTGCTCATTAGACTAATGTGGGTCCCAGACCCAACACTGCATCTAAGGGAATGGAGTACCCTGATTGGCCAGGCCTAGGTCAACCTGTGCCCCACCTGGGTCAGCCTTATGAGAACTACACAGGTGGAGGGACAAGCATACATGTGCCACAAAAGATATCTGCTGCAATCCTTAAAAAATGATAGCAGCTAACTTCTATTACTATTTGATAGTTAATTATATCCCAGGCACTAAGTGTCTGGGATATAATTGTGCTAAGTGCTAGGCAAGCATCTTATTTAGTCCTCACATCATGCTATGAAGTTGATTCTATCATGATCTCCATTTTAAAGATGAAGACACAGAGTCCTTGGCCCCTTCGTCAAGATCTCCCCTCTCTCAAGTTGTCATTGTTCTCTTCACATCTAAATCATATCTGTTTCCAACAAAGGAACAGTCACACTTCAGTAAGAACTCAATTTGATGAACTGGCTCTCTCAGGATAATGTGCATTTCAACTCCCCTCTAGCTGGACAATGCAATATGTTGCCCTCTGTTAAAGGAATTCCAGGCATCAGCAGACACAGCACTTGGAAAATGGGAATGGTGACAGGTGGACCCTGAGACCCTACAGTCTTGTGATTTTTGCCTCCCTGAAAGGCAAGGCCTGTGTTTTATCACCTGGCAGAACCTTCTTTCTGATGATGTTTTATTTTTTTTCTTTTTAAAATTAATTAGAAACTTGAAATGGGTAGAAGAAAGAAAGAAAAATGCAGAAGAGTCAATGATTTAAATGCTGCCTGAAACAGAACACATTCAAACCAACTTGGCAAATATTTATTAAAAGTGATGGGTCCTGCAGCCAGACCCAACTAAAAGAATGCAACCGCAGTACACACAGATATGGTTTTATGCAAAAGAAATTAGGAGCAGGGGTGCTCACTTTATAAAATATCTTCACATGATAGAAAATTAACCACCTGTGTTCTTTGTACATCATTTTAAAATTTACTTGACTGCCTTGAAGTATATGAATTTATCTGTTCAGAAGTCTGCCTACTGTGTAAACGGAGTTATGTACAATCTGCAATAATAGTGAGGGAAGAGCCACATGAAATAATTTAGTGAATGACATGTGGAAATTAGGTAATGTCCTAATGGATTAAAGATCTAAATGTAAAAAACATATTCATAATAATAAAAGAAATTATGGGTGAATAAATTATTTCCTTAACGTTGAAAAACTTTCTTATAGACAGAAAAGTCTTTTAGAAAAAGGAAAAGATTATCTGACTAGATTGAAACTTAAAACTTCTGCATGATGAAACACAAAATACATTCATAGTTTAAAGGTATAAAATAAACAGGAGAAAACATTTATAGTATACATAATAGATTAATGTCTAGGCAATACAAAGGATGCTTAGGAATCAACAATACAAAAGAAAAGTGGGCAGAAATGCAACAGACAAATCAGAGAAGAGAAATTATGAATGGTTAACAAAAATATACAAAGATATTTAATCCTACTAGTGAACATGGCAATGCAAATTGAAACTATGATGAAATACATCTTTTACTTATTATATTGGCAAAAAGTATTAAAGTGTGATAATATTAAGCCTTAGAGGCTGTAAGGAAATGGGTGCCATCAGACAAAATGTGGACAGCCACCTTGAAGAGCAATTTAGGAGCACTGATTAAAATTTTAAATGTGCCTATCCACTTCAAAAGAAGATATGTGTAAAAGCATTTATTGTAGCATTGCAGTAATATAAAATATTAGAGACTATCTAATTATCTGTAAGTAGGAAAATGGTTAATTAAGTAAGCTACGCCAAATTATGGAATTGTACACAGTAGTTTCTAAAAATAAAGAACATCCATACGGAGTGACTTAGAACCAACACCACATGTTGTGAATGAAAAGTGAGAGCTGTAGAATGTGCATTCTGCAATACCATTCATCATAGCCACACCCATGCATTCACCATGAAGGTGTACACGTGGTAAGAATGAGCAGATGATTATTGCTTGCAATGATACTGGGATACAGATAGAGACGCTGTTTGAACCTAGATGGGTCGAGAATGACACACGGCAAACCAGAAGGAATTTAGGGCAGTGGGCTTAGCTGCTAAGGTGCTCATTTCTATAAGGATATTTTATTCAACTCTCACGAAATTACAACTGACATTGAAGTTTTTTATATGGTTGAAAATCATATATATAATATTTAACTCTGCAAATATTTATTATGTCTTAAAAATGCACAATATGTATGTGCTCAGTTGCTTCAGTCATGTCTGACTCTTTGCAACCCTGTGGACTGTAGCCTGCCAGGCTCCTCTGTCCATGGGATTCTCCAGGTAACTGGAGTGGGTTGCCACGCCTTCCTCCAGAGGATCTTCCTGACCTAACAAACCCAGGTCTCCTGTACTGCAGCGGATTCTTTACCATCTGAGCCACCAGGGAAGCCCAACCACCAATACATAAAGTCTCTGGGTCAGTCTTGCTCATTCATTTATTCATTTTTTAAAAATTCATCTAGTAAAAATATCAGTGACACCTATTATAAGCCAGGCACTGTCTCAGCAGTGGTGGCACAGGAAGAGTGTTGGGAGCCCCACTCTCGTGAAGCTTACATTCTAGTAGGGGCGAAGATAATAAATAATTACATGATGTGATCGGTGGTAACAAACAATAAGAAAAAGGCAGATTGAGGAGTTCGAGTCTACTCCTTATACCCAACAGAAGTATTTCTCCACTCAGGTGTTGGGGACAGGCACTCTGCAGTTCCATGAGCCTCTTCCTAAAGAGAAACTTAGAATAAGGAGGTTAGCGGGCCACAGTTGACTGTGGGGCCAAGACTAATATTCAACTTCTGCCTCCTCTACTCTCCATTCAATCCCCTTGCCCTCAGCTACCACCTCAGCAGGTCCTGGTACCTTCCTAAGAGTGGAATTTCTATGTCAAAGGATAAATATTTGTATGGTTTGCTAACTACTGCTGAACCCCCTCCACAGCGCTTGTATCACATCCAATTTCCAACAGCAGTGACTGAAAGCGCCTGTTTCCCCACAGTTGTCCATCTGAGTTTCCCAAAAACATTTAAAGTCGACTACAGTATCTCTCTGGGTAGTTTTAGTCTGCGTTTCTATTGTTTATGGGTGAGATGGAGCATTTTTTATATGGTTAAAAACCACATGCATTTCTTTTCCTTATCCTTATCTCGTTTTTTTCCTTAAGATAACTGACATGTTTCTTCTTTATCTTTAGATATATTTTATAATAGAGATACTAATCCTTTATGATAAAAGTTATGAATACTTTTTTTAAAATTCACATTTTAGCAGAGATGAAGAAATGGAGTGAATGAGGCAGGCAGCTATGTGAACTGAGTGAAGCCAGCTATGTGGGAGGAGTGTCTGTGTATCTGATAAGAGGTGTATGGAGCTATAGCAGAGTCCTCACTGGAAAACATAGGTTATGGATCATGTACAACATCGTGGGCAGTTAAGTATTGAGTTTGAAATTCAAGAAAGAGATTGAAACTAGAGATACAAATTTGAAAATTGTCACCAGAGAGATGGTGTTTAAAGCCATGGAGCTGCAATTACATAGAGAGTGAGTAGAAGGAGATGGCATACAATTCCATAATAGCAAATTTCGTACCTGTACACATAACATACCTCATATGATGAGTGACGCCTGCACTGTATTTGTAATCAAAAGCATAGAGTTTGCTTCTGCCAATAACCCATTATTGAGCAATGAACACCGATGCCATGATACAGTCTTGTATGTTTAGCACTTGAGTGAAAGATTCACCGGGTTTTATCACAATTACTCCTTTTGAGAGAACAGATTTTTAAAAATGGGTAAGTTACCAAAGGAGGATGCTATATAGAGCAAAGTGCCAAAATATTCCAATTTCTTCAACACTTGACGAAGGAGAGTCATATAGACCCTTCCCAGGAACCAGAGAAAAAGGGGAAAATCTGAGAAGCATCATGTGGCCTAGGAACCCCTGCACATTTGGGCGCCAGTCATCTCTTTATCTCTGTGTGTCTGGAGCATCTGTTCTCACCGCTTGAGATGTGAGGTATCCAGCGTGCACGTCTGCTCGCAGGCTCGAAGATACCTGCTAGTAGAGACAAAGAGCCAGTTTGCTGGAGCCCTGGAACCGGCTTCTCCTGACATCTGGAGTCGGTAATTAAACCTCTCCCAAGTGGACAGTAGTTTACATCAGTCTAATGATCAGAAGTCTATCTCTGGGCAAAACACTGTGCATTTCCAATAAGTATTATAAATATTATATGGCTTATTTGAACATATCATTTCAGGGCAATGGCACTGACTCTCATTCTACCAACAAAAAGATCATGGGTGGGAAGGTTAGGGCGGTGAGGAGTAAAAATAAACTGCACTGGAGAGCTCAAGCATCAGTCTGCCATGACTTGGCATGGACATGGGCAAGTTACATGCAACATCTTCATAACTGAAATGTACGGAATATTAAGAGGGAGGAAGAGACATTTACAAGCTATCTAGTCCCACTTCTCGATTTATTGATACACAAAGCAAGGCTCAGCCCATTCTGGGTTCTCTTGGAGTGATCAAGCCTCTTGCCAAGAACATGTATTCTAGTCTGTTCTCTGCCATGAAATATAACAACAACAAAATGTTCATGCACAAGCGCCTGTAACGCACTGGGTGGATAAAGCTGTTGGATCCTGAAGTGTGATATTAGCACACTCTTGCACCTTCAGGTCTCAAAGTGTGTGCCATAGCACAGTTTATCAGGGACAAAGGCAATCGTTTGTCCAAGCCTCTTGGATCCACACTCAGAGACAAAAGAAAGCAGTGATATTTACACACTGTCCCCAAATCCAACCAACAATATTCAGGCATAATAAACCGAACTTTCTTTTCAAAATGCAAACGTTTCACTTAGAAAACTTGATATTAACATATTAATATCCACATACTTAGTGCTAATGAGTCTCAGAGTAGATAGCTGCCCCCTGGAGAAAATTTATATCCCTAGAAAAAAGGGGACAAGCCAGGTTAAGTTTAATGGATAGACGACAAAGATCTGGAACAAGAAACCTAAAGGCAGACTTGGGATATCACCCACACTGAAGAACCTGGGAAGCTAGAGAAAACACATCTTTAAAATCACAGCCAACTCAACATTTTGTCTCAAAAGATTTCCTCCTCCGGGAATTCACACAACCGTATTTGTAAACTGGGTGCTCCCTGACTTGCCACTCACCAGCTACATCAACGCTGGTCCATTATTTCACCTTCCTGAGTTTGGATTTCTTCACCTATAGTTTGGCATTCCTACCATGTACTTGCTTCCCACTGGTGCCAGGCAGAGCAGTAACAGAAATACTAACTTTGTATTGCTTAAAATTTCCTATTTGCTTAAGGGTCTCCTCCTACTATATAAACAAGTGTACCACATGAACTACATAATTTAAACTCCACAAGAACTCTATCAGGTAGGTGTTGTAACTGCATTCCACAGATAAGGGAATTGAGGCACAGAGAAGTCAAGGAATTTGCTCAAAGTCACACAGCTAATAGCAAAGGGAGGCAGGATTTAGGCCCGACCATTCTGATTTGAGAGCCTCCTCTTAACTACTCCATGGTGTTTCTCCTCTCTCACTACATTTTTTTTTATTTAAATTTATTTATTTTAATTGGAGGCTAATTACTTTACAATATTGTATTGGTTTTGCCATACATCAACATGAATCTGCCATGGGTGTACACATGTTCCCCTTCCTGAACCCCCCTCCCGCCTCCCTCCCCGTACCATCCCTCTGGGTCGTCCCAGTGCACCAGCCCCAAGCATCCTGTATCCTGCATCGAACCTGGACTGGCGATTTGTTTCTTATATGATATTACACATGTTTCAATGCCATTCTCCCAAATCATCCCACACTCTCCCTCTCCCACAGAGTCCAAAAGACTGTTCTATACATCTGTGTCTCTTTTGCTTTCTCGCATACAGGGTTGTCGTTACCATCTTTCTAAATTCCATATATATGAGTTAGTATACTGTATTGGTGTTTTTCTTTATGGCTTACTTCACTCTATAATAGGCTCCAGTCTCACTACATTTTAAATAGGACAAAGTCCAATGCGGGCACATTCAGAGGAGAGAGAGAAGTATACTAGGTTGCTGTTCAGTCCCTCAGTCGTGTCCGACTCTTTGCGACCCCATGGACTGCAGCATGCTGGCTTCCTTGTCCTTCACCATCTCCTGGAGCTTGCTCAAACTCATGTCCAGTGAGTCAGTGATGTGAGTCATCCAACCAACTCTTCCTCTGTCATCCCCTTCTCCTCCTGCCCTCAATCCTTCCCAGTATCAAGGTCTTTTCTAATGGGTCAGCTCTTAGTATCAGGTGGCCACAGTACTGGAGCTTCGGTATCAGTTCTTCCAGTGAATATTCAGGGTTGATTTCCTTTAGGATTGGCTGGTTTTGAGCTCCTTGCTATCCAAGGGGCTGTCCAAGGGAAGTATACTATAATACTTCTTAACTACTAAGCTAGGTCATCAACTCGAGGCCAGGTAGACTCCAGAGCAAGGCATTTAACTCCAAGAGTGCACAGAGTACATACTGTTCACCTTCATAGATTTGCTCGGAGAACTTTAAAAATGTTGAGTGTCTTATAGTCAACAGTTATTAATACATGTACATACAGCAACGAATTTGTAACACAGGCAAGTAAGGCATAAACTGTCTTGAAAGGAAGGAAAAATGAGTAAGAACTTGTTTACACTGATAAAGGTTGCGTGTTCATTTCCTGTGGCTGCTGTAACAAATGGCAGGTCATCCTTCCAAACAGACTGAGGCTTTGAGGCCTGAGCTGCCACCATGGATGCCAGACTCCCAGGAAGGCTTAAGGCTTCTGAGCACAAGGCCAATTTCCAGCTTCTCAAATGTGCTGCCAACCTCTGGTTGCCTTTGATCAAGAGAAATAGCAGCATTTTGTCCATGTCCCAAAGTCAGTCTACCCCAACCTTTCTTATAATCAAGTCTGCTGTGGACTTCATAAAAAGAAAGCGTGTGTGCAGGGTAGGACTCTGACAAAATGCAGAAAGCAAATTCCAAAGCTGGTGGAAGCCAGTCTGGGCAGACATCAGAAGCAATACACTAGCCCAAAGGCACCCACCAGACAACAGTTAAGCCCTTGGACAAGCCCGATTCCAAACAGAAATTGGAAGAGAGTTGTGGAAATGGCATCTTCTCTTGAGGGGGAAAGGAGCTAAGTACAGTAGCAGATGGAACATGGCCTTACACTAATCCAGGCTCCGTAATTAAATTCTGGAAGCTTGCCAGCAAAGGAAGATGGTATTCAAAAATAGCAGGTGTCTCCTAGAGATTTTTGCCAGAGAGGCTTTTATACACCATCAGGTTTATTGTCTAGGGATGAAGACAGTGGTGAAGCTAAGTATCTAGCTAGCTCTACAGAAGAGACCAAAATGATCTGGAGCAGTTTTTATATCCCCTGGGGAAATACTGACTCCTATGCAGATTTAACTGCCTCTGGGGTCCTATACATGGACTTTGTTGATGAAGGGGCAGGCACAGATATGCAGTGGTCCTGGCAGCAAAAATAACTGCCCACCTGCGTGCATTAATATAGCTCCCAGCTATTGTGTATCTCAAAGCTGCACCAGAGAGATATTTCAAAGACAATGCCCATTAATGTGATCCAGCCAATTCTTCGGCACTGTATAGAGTGGCAACATGATGTACTGATTTTAAAACTGGACTCTGGAGTCAGATGGCCCTAGATGGTGTTGAGCTCTGCGACTTACTAATATGTGAACTTTGGGAAGTTACTAAGCCTCTAACAAGCTGTAGGTGCTTTTCATCTGTGAATAGAGATTATAATATTTCTTACATCAGAGCACGATTGTGAAGAATAAGAGAAGCCATAACAAGGCAATTAGCTCATAGCATGGCACATGGTCAAAGTGTTCAATAAACGTTAGTCACTTTTAAGATAATGGGGCTTAAATGGATCAAAGAGCAAACACTAAAGGCTTTCATGCATGGAAAGTTACAAAAAGGGAAGCAAGATCAGCAGCCCTCGGAGTTGTCAGTTTTGTGGCTTTTATTCCTTTGCCTCAAGCCTGAGGGATGCTTGCTCCTTTCATCTGGTCTTGGCAAGCCAGGAGGGTAGACAAAGACCGCGCAACTTATCTGTAGTCACACGGTGTAGGCTGGAGCTCTCAGGCAGGAACTCAGCCGCAGGATGGTACTTATGGTCCCACATTCCCTGAGTATCCCACAGATATGCCAGAATGAGGCACAGCTGGACACATCACCAGCTGAGCTCCAGGAAACAGACCCCTTTGCTGCTGCTGTCCTCTTTACAGGGTTTCAAGGAAGCAGCCTTCCAAGTTTGGAAAACCAGTATGCAGCCCATCATCATGGTTGGAAGTTGAGCTTTGAAATTCAGTAGTCATAGATTCAAATGGCAGTTTCACCATAAACAGTTATGTGACCTTGGACAAGTCAGACGGTCTTTCTATGCCTCAGTTTCTGTAACTGTAGAAGGAGGATTAAAACTGTACCTACCATCACAGTATCATTTGAATCATTCTGAGGAATTAGTGAGATAATATTCGTGAGGCACTCAACATACAGGGTCAAACATTTGGTAGCACAAATACAGTAACCAGAACAAGCTGGGCTCTATGCCGAATATAAAAAGTGCTAGGCCAGGTCTCTTCCACTCAAGTTGATACCTAGGGTACTACAACATATCTGTGTGAATAAACATCTCCTTATCAGTTCCTTCCAAATCACAAAATATTTGCAGTTGAAACTGAAGACAAAAGATCCACCTCAACTTTTCCCCTCCACTTCAAAACCCTTGCCACTTCATGGCAAATAGATGGGGAAACAGTGGAAACAGTGGCTGACTTTATTTTGGGGGGCTCCAAAATCACTGCAGATGGTGATTGCAGCCATGAAATTAAAAGACGCTTGCTCCTTGGAAGGAAAGTTATGACCAACCTAGACAGCACATTAAAAAGCAGAAACATTACTTTGTCAAAAAAGGTCCGTCTAGACAAGGCTATGGTTTTTCCAGTGGCCATGTATGGATGTGAGAGTTGGACTATAAAGAAAGCTGAGCACCAAATAATTGATGTTTTTGAACTGTGGTGTTGGAGAAGACTCTTGAGAGTCCCTTGGACTGCAAGGAAATCCAACCAGTCCATCCTAAAGGAGATCATTCCTGGGTGTTCATTGGAAGAACTGATGTTGAAGCTGAAGCTCCAATACTTTGGCCACCTCACGCGAAGAGCTGACACATTTAAAAAGACCCTGATGCTGGGAAAGATTGAGGGCAGGAGGAGAAGGGGATGACAGAGGATGAGATGGTTGGATGGCATCACCAACTCAATGGACATGGGTTTGGGTAGACTCTGGGAGTTCGTGATGGATACAGGGAGGCCTGGCATGCTACGGTTCATGGGGTCGCAAAGAGTTGGACACAACTGAGCAACTGAACTACTCAAAACCTTGGAAAGTTTATAACTGCTGTTACAGAGATTTCCCAGTATGTCTTTACTATGATTTCTGTGGTTCCTAGTCCTTTATCCTATGGAATTCCATCCTATATTCCCTTATCCTAGTTCTGGTCTTCATAATTTCTCAGTACCTCTCACCTAATCTGTTTCTGGAGGTGCCTTTTATTTAATCATTCATTATTTTAACAAATATGATCCCAACCAACTCTTACGAACCCACACCATTCCAAGCCTGGAGATACAATAATGAATAAGATAAACAGGGGCTCTGCCCCTCAGAAAGTGTACAATCTATGAAGGAGGGCGGCAGATGGGTAATAGAGTTGTAATAGTTAACAGCAGCTCAAAGCAGATGCAAATAACCTGGTCTCAAGAGTGAGTGGATAAGGTTAAGGAAATCTTTTAAGAAACATTTAAGCAAGGTCAAAAGAATGATTAGGAATTACTCATGAAAGGAAAAGAGAAAAAAAGTGTTTCAGGGAAAGACAATCCAACTATCATTCTTGACCACCACTTTGGGCCCAGCTCGAGTTACAACAGCCTAGTAGGAATTATTGACTACTGTCATTAATCCTGCCTACCCACTAGCAAAACTTCAAAATGTTAGCACTAACATCTTGTTGAAATTTCTGCACCTCTCAAGCACTAACGCCTCTCCAGTTCAACCTCAATTCGTTCTAAGGAAGAAAGAAAAATGGGTTGTGTTCAGAAAAAGCTCGAAGGCTCTCCATTTGTGAACTGTGGAGGATCCCTGTGGATCAGATTGCCAAAGAAAGCCAACAGAAATGCAGAGTCACATTCCTTTCTCCCTTTCAAGACGGGAGCCCCAAACTGCCTTCAAAGCCAAACTGAGAAATGACCCACTTGACAAGGTCATGTTATTTCTTTGCCTGTCAAAAAAATGGACTTTCTCAGTTTCCACTGTGGATGAAAATGTATATTTCTGTTTGCAATTTCAATTTCACAGCTGACTGGCATCTACAGAGACAGAGAATTCTAATAAAATTGCAGAAGCATTTAATACAGTGACTGGCAGATGGGGAAAAGGTTTGTAGGAACTCCATTTTTCTGTTAACAAAACATGGCATGTGCTTTTCTAAGGCATGGACCCTGTTTCATTTACTATTTAAATCTGATGACTCAAAACCGTGATTAGGACTTTTGAGGGGCAATGCTGTTTACCACCTGAATGGTTTAATAATATATAGATCTTCCCCCCCGCCCGCCCCCTTTCCAATCAGACAAATTAGCATTCTGGGTTCTGCACCTAATAAAGTTACACAGGGCAATTTCAAAAAATTGTCTGAGTGCAACACTGCATCAATAAATTATTTATGCACACTTGATTTGGAAATTAAGCAACAATGGAGTGTTCTTTAACCATAATAGAAAGCCCTTTAAATAAAAAGTAGGCCCAGTGGGGCATTATGAAACTAAAAGCCATTACTGATAGAACAGGATGAGGCTTGTGAGTGCCAATGGGAGGCAAAGCTGCTACTCAGCTGGCTAAGAAAAAACACGTTGGCCCCTTCTCACTTGAAACACAGCCAACCTGTCAACACTTCCTAAGTGGTCACTGTGAAGGAAAGGCTAAAGATAATCATAAAGCCAGTCATGGAGGCAATCTGCTTATAACCTTGCTGTGACTAGCCAAGTTTCCTGGGCCTAAGTTTCAGGGTCTTCCCTAGTGGCTCACATGGTAAAGAATCTGCCTGCAGTGTGGGAGACCCGGGTTAGATCCTTGGGTCAGGAAGATCCCCTGGAGAAGTGAACGGCTACCCACTACAGTATTCTCACCTGGAGAATTCCACGGACAGAGGAGACGAGCAGACTGCAGTCCATGAGAAACTTTTGCAAAAAAGTTTCAACATTCACAAACAAAAATGTGTTGACTGGTTCCCAAGTGCTGGTCCTTGGACTGGAGCCTGAATGACTCTATCGCTGGTATCACAGGCAGAGTTTTGCTGCTGCCATTCCTTCTAATACAAACTCCTGGGTTTCCTGGACTCCAGCCACCAAGAGTCTGATTCAGTGAGGCTGAGGGAGGGCCCAGGAACCTATTTCTTAAAGGCCCCAAAGGATCAGGCAAGCCAGGGGCCTAGATTCCCTCCAGGTCTAAGAAGTGATCATCCAACCATGTAAGAGGAAATTCAAGGTACAGACTTGCATTTAAATAAAAATGGCAAACACAGAATATTTTTAACTAACTGACTTTGTAGCTATATCCAGAGAGTCTGAGACAGATGTAGTTCCGGGCATTTGTTAAGGTCACTTTACTTCAGCTGAGTCTGGTGATCTGTCTGTCTTCAGACCCAGTTGTGCAGCTACATGGAGCCTATGTCAGCCACTGGCAGGCTAAGCTGAGCAGAGAGGAGAAAACAAATTAAAAGTCAAGAGCCATTGGAGCAAGAGAGCAAGGATAGACAGCAGTTCACATGGAGCAAAAGCCGCTTTTCTCAGGGCCAAGGCAGAAACTAGAAGCCACAGTCGGCTCTGAGGAGAAACAAAACGTACTTGGAGGAAAACGGTTCTTTCTCCTGCACCAACACATAGGCTTTTCCTAAGGATGTTGAGACAATGCACAACAAACTGTTAGTTGCACAGTTGTGTCCGACTCTTTGTGACCCCATGGACTATACCTCTGTCCATGGAATTCTCCAGGGGAGAATACTGGCATGGGTGGCTATTCCCTTCTCCAGGGGATCTTCCCGAACCCAGGATCAAACCCAGGTCTCCTGCCTTGCAGACAAGATTCTTTATGGTCTCAGCCACTTGTAGAAGCCAACTCATACCAAGAGGTCCTCAAATAGTGCTCTGCCAGTTATATATTTTCAGTCTTCAAAAAACCGTAAAGTACAAATTCTCTCAAAGGCAATAAATAACATCTTAAGCTATATTACCATTTAAACTCCTCACGCTGATAATGAGGTAAAAGGACTCCAAAAGAGAGAGAGAGGCCTGCAACCACAGAGGGCTGAACAGTGAGAGTCAACAAGTGCTGCCTCAAAATATTTCCTGAGAACAACCCTGCCAATCCACAAGATAAGAAGAATGTCATGCTGCGCCTCCCACTTCTCTGAAGGCCTGCGAGGTTACGGTTGACATTGTCATAAGGTGCCCTGGTTCTATGGAGAAATTAGCTCTGTAGATCCACTCTGGTCACCCTCACCTAGGGCAGTTTGATTGCCAAGTTGAGCTGATGATTGGCAGGAGAGCACTTAAAGAATGCCATTTCCATCATTTTGCTATCTGACCTGCTGCCAGTTGAGTCTTCCCAGACTGTTTCTGGTCTCATTAGTTGCCATGGATTCATCTCCTTATCTAAATGGCAGTGCAATCAACATCTGCCCCGTCACTACCCCCTGAAGAGGGGTGTGAGTTCTCTCTCCAAAGGGAACCCTGGGAACATCTCTGCCTATTTCTTTATCATCATCATCACCACCATCATCATCATTCCACTATATAGTTTTCAGCTCGCATGAAGTCTTTCTCTCCTGTTGAGGTTTTATACGGTAAGATTAATGAGTAAATTAAATCGAACCCAGGGAAAATTTCCAACTAGACACCTCAACTTATGCACATATTTATATACAAGTGCAAAGCCAACTCTTCAAAATGATGGATATTCCACATCTCACTAGTTCAGCAGGCAAACAAACATGAGCTCAGTACTTGCTCATGCCCAGCACTGCGCTAGACCCGTTATACCACTATATTTAAGCCCCTTGCCCTGTGGGATTGTCGATTATCCTATACATAGGTGAGGAAACTGGGGTTCAGAGTGGTAGGTATGATGGAAAATACCACATGCCGAAGCCTTTAATGTGGGCCTGGCCTGTTCTAGGAGATCTGTATGTATTAAGTCATTTAAAGTGAAAGTGAAGTCGTGTTCTACTCTTTGCGACTCCATGGACTGTAGCCCACCAGGCTCCTCCATCCATGCGATTTACCAGGCAAGAGTACTGGAGTGGGTTGCCATTTCCTTCTCCAGGGGATCTTCCCAACCCAGGGATTGAACCCAGGCCTCCTGCACTGCAGGCTTTACCATCTGAGCCACCAGGGAAGCCCTTAAGTCATTTAATCCTCACAACCACTTGTGAAATGGGCTTAATTATTCTCATATTAGGATGAGCACACTGAGGCACAAAGGAGTTGGTCAGCTTTGCAGTTTCACACAAGGAAGCAATACCAGAGCCAAGAAGTAGATCCAGGCAATTTGACTCCAGAGTCTGTGTGGTAACCACTACTCTGTCTCACTCGTGAATGGCCTAAGGTCATGAAGAGAGCAGTTAATGAAGATGGATTCGAACTCAACAGGAATGCAAGTAGGGTACTGCCTCTGTATATGTTTCCACATATTTCACTCGAAGGCATATGCTTTCAATTCAGATCAGAATTTAAATTCCTTCACAGCATAAACCTGGACCCCAGGAATCACCAAAGCTAAGCATTTAAATCTTGGATGCTTATTAATCAATGCCAACTGACTCAAAGCTTCATATTGAGTCCTTTCTAAGCTGTTTATTTAAGAAGACACATGCATTTAAACCTCAGTCCAATATACCTGGAGGTTTCCAGACAGAGGTGCTTATGACTTAAGTGATGGACCAGAGTTAGCTAGCAGGAGGGTACTACAGGGTAGGGAAGTGGAAGAGAAGGAAATGGAAAGAACAGACAGGAAATAACAAAGAAGAAAGACATCTGCTGAGTACCTACCACATTTCAGGAATTCTGCTAGACAGTCAGAACACATCAATGTGCTTTACCCTCATAACAACCTATGAAGGATGTAATAATATCCCCAAGAACACCTTGCTAGCATGCAGAACAAATCAAGTTTAAACAAGTGTCAGGACATCCCTGGTGGTCCAGTGACTAGGGCTCTGTGCTCCCAATGCAGGGACTCTGGGTTCGATCCCCTGTCAGGGAAGTAGATCCTACATGCCACACCTAAAAAGTCCCACAGCTACAACTACAGATCCTAAACATCGCAAAAGACTGAAGATCCCGTGTGCCACAACTAAAAGCTAGCACAGCCAAATAAATAACAAATATTTTAAAAAATTAAGCAAGTGTCTATCCAACTTCAATGCCCAAGCTCTTTCCATTACCCTCATGCTGTCTTCTTTAAGTCTGTGCTCAGTCATTCAGTCGTGTCTGACTCTTTGTGACCCCATGGACTGTAGCCTACCAGGCTTTTCTGTCCATGGGATTTTCCCAGCAAGAATACCGGAGTGAGTTGCCATTTTCTGCTCCAGGGGTTTTCCTGACTCAGAGATTGAATGTGCATCTCCTGGGGCCCCTCAGAGTCCTTTAAGTTCAGCTCTTCAGTTTTTATTCCATTGTGCAAAAAAATTTTTTTTAATTGTCCAATCTCTCATCTTCATCTCCCCGTCTATTAAAAAAAAAAAAAAAAGTAGTAGTTTTTTTCCTCACAGTTGTTCTGAAGATTAAATGAAAGACTGTTTTTAAAGCACTGACAGCCCTGCTTGGGCACACAGTAAACCCCCAGTCATCAGCACTGTTGATGGAGACACTGTAGAGTTGTAATTCTCAAACCATAATGTGCACACGAATCACTTGGGAATCTTGTTAAAATGCAGATTCCAATTCAGTAATTCTGAGCGGGGACCTGAGAGTGTCCATTTCCAGCAAACTGCCAGGTAAAGCCCGGGCCCAGAGACCTCACTGTGAGTAGCCAAGATGTAAAGAGCTGCTTTCCCATTTACTACTCTCTAGATCTCCCCTCTTGAGTGCCTGAGATAATGAAAACAAGCCAGGGAAAATAAATCATCTTCAACAGCCAAATGTCAAGTAAATTAAAGTCTCAAGCTCTGAGACTATCACAGCTATTGAAAGCAGCTTCCCAGGAGCTCCTGGGACGGGAAATCCTTCCCGCACATTCTCCCGGCCGTCAGCTAATCACCGAGAGGAGCGAATGCCTCCACTTTCCTCTCCCTCCTCCTGAATCAAAAGGAATCAGGATAAATCTGTTGTATGGCTCCAGGTCCAATTTGTAGGCTAAGTTCTGCTGCAATCTATTTAAACTCCTAAATTTATCCAAAGAAGAGAGAGGCCTAGTTTACTTGTATCTGTTAAGAGCGCTGGTAGTCTTTCTCCTCTCATGGCATTCCTTCTAATTGACTCCCTCTATCTGATTTTTTCCCCACCAACAACATTCCAATGTAATCTGCCCTATTAGGGAGACAGATGCTACCAAGTTCATCTGTTTTTAAGTGACCACAGTTAAGTGGCAGGGAGTCTGATAAGTAAGTAAAATTATATCAGGCAATAGCCAACCGAACACTCATGCCCCTCAGGATCCAAGAGTCACATCAATTAAGACAAAAAAAGTTGAGTTGGAAGAAATATTCTTTCTTCCAAGAGATATTATTGGCCCCATGGTGTGATTCAGGACACGGGAGTCAAGAAATGTTTCAAGTCTGACTCTGAGACAAGCTTACAGAAATATTTTATGAGCTCTAAAATTATAATAACTCACCAAGTGTTTCTTTCTTGTTCTGCCTCTTCCAAGTATGGAACCAAGCCCTCCCATATCCAAGCAAGAGGGGAGTGTATGAAATGAGGATGTGCAAGGAGTATGGTCCTTTCACTTTGGACCTAGGCAGTCACAGATCCCACCATTCCCTGGTATTGTTAGGATTTTATGATCCTCATCCACTCGGTTACAGTGAAGAAGCCAGGCTCCACTGGAGACTAAGTGCTGGCTTTTGCCCACTGTTCACATCTAACCCCTTTCGCAGGGTGTGTTCTAAATGCTCTCAAAGCACAGGGGAAGGTGGCTTGGTTAAGCATGTAACATCAGCTATCATATTTCTTGGGCTCTGACACTAACTATCAATGTGATCTTGGAGAAACCAGAGTTTCTCTTGGCTTTATTTATTCATGAACTGTGATAAGTAAAAGCACTAACCTATAAGGTTACTGTGATAGTGAAATAAGATAATGCATATAAGGTGCTTAGCACAATGCCTGGCATGTGTAAAAACTATTGCTATCCTGCCATGCAGAGCTCCCTAGTTGTAAATGAAAAAGAAAGCAAAATTTTCAACTTTTTGTATGTTTTAAGATTAAGTTATTGGGTGATTAATAATACAATTCAACACCAAAAGATGACTGCTTCTTCACTCTCTGAGCCTTAGCACCCTTATCGGTAAAATAAGGTGACTATATTATGTTGCTCATGAAAGCCTACTCAGTTCCAACAGGAACTCTCTAGATTTCGTTAGGCAGTGCTTCACAGATGCAAGCAAATCCCCTCTTGAAAGCTGAGGCGGGGACTAAGCCCATGTTGAAAGTATTAGTCACTCAGTTGTGTCCAACACTTAGCAACCCCATGGACTGTAGCCCACCAGGCTCCTCTGTCCATGGGATTTTCCAGGCAAGAATACTGGAGTGGGGTGCCATTTCCTTCTCCAGGGATTGCCATTTCCTTTTCTACGGGGTCAACCCAGGGATTGAACCTGGGTCTCCTGTATTGCACGCAGACTCTTTACCATCTGAGCCACCAGGGAAGGGAGCCACAGGTAGGAACTCCATCACACTATTTAACTTGGTACTGTCTGTGTATACTCACATCCCTGCATCTAGCAGGAAGGTCATTACCAGGGGCTGGACACTAACTGAAATGCCTACATGTCTGGCACTAACTGAAGTGCCAGGATGTTTAGATAAGTGAGACGTGGCCCCTAGAGCCAAAAGATTTATAGACCAATAACATAATCAAATCAGGTCACTAAAGACTACAGAGACTGGAGGCGTCAGGCAGTGGAGATATTTTTTTGTTACCAGCACCATAGAAAATGGTGGTGGTATTCTTCAGGGTATTTCCCATGGACCCCAAGACTTAAGTAGAGAATAGCAACCGCCACAGCTCCTACAACTCTGAATGTTCATTGGAAGGACTGATGCTGAAGCTGAGGCTCCAATACTTTGCCCATCTGATGAGAAGAATCAGCACATTGGAAAAGGCACTGATGCTGGGAAAGACTGAGGGCAGGAGGAGAAGGGGGCAACAGAAGACGAGATGGTTGGATGGCATCACTGACTCAATGCACATGAGTTTGAGCTAATCCCAGAAGACAGTGAAGGACAAGAAGACCTGGTGTGCTCCAGTCCACGGGGTCTCCAAGAGTCGGACACGACTTAGTGACTGAACAACAGCTACGACTATTATCTGTCAGTGCTTAAATGATGACTCTGTACCTAGCTTATACTAGCTACGCTGAAGCCTCTACAACAATCCGCTGAATTACGTATTATTATCCTCAATGGGCCACAACCATCATCTTCCTACTATGGCTTCTTCTAATAGCAACCACCTCACTCCTAGCTTTCTGAGCCTAAAAGACTACACTTGGTTTATATGAACTCCTCCTGATGACAGCTAATAGACCATAGACAAGAACATAATCTAGGTCAATCAACTCGTGCATTGGCTGAAAAAAGTCAACACGGCCAATTAAATTCTCTAGCCTTTCTCTAGCCAGACTACAATTAGAATCACCTGGCAACCTTTTTAAATATTCAGGTACCACGGTTCACTACCAACTATTTAAATCAGGCTGGGGGTTTGGGGAACTGAATACACACATTTTGCAAATTGTTCTTATTGACTCTGATATGAAGTCAAGGGTGAGTGTCATGGCCTTAGAGCCGCGTTTCTTAATGTGAGGTCACGAAAACAGATGCATCAGATGTTTTCAGGTTTGCGAACCATACAGCTATCACAGCCACTCAACTCTGTAGTTACAGTATGACAGCAACCACAGAGCTTTCATATGTAAACAAATGAGCGTGGTTCTGTTCCAATAAAACTTTATTTACAAAAAAACAGGAGGCAGGTCAGATTTAGGCCTCAAGTGGCAATCTGTCAAACCCTGCTGTAAACTTTTAAAAGTAGATTCCTTCAGAGGCCTGAGACTTAAAAGAGAGATGGAGGATTTAAAAGAGAACTTTCACTTTTACCCCACATATTTCTGTTCTGCTTGAATGTTTTGTCCACTACTGAATCCTCAGTCCTTCACACAGGGCCTGGCACATGGTACTCACATATAAAGACATGTTTGATAAATCAAGTGGATAAGTTTAGTTTTTTAAGAATAAAATTTTAACATAAAACAGGCATTAAGTGTAATACATAGAGTGATAGAGGAGGTATAGGACCCTCTGAGGGCACATAAAAGGGATGCTAATCCCAGACTGAGATTATCAAGAATTTATTCCCAAGAAACTAAGATCCAAGTTCACTAAGACCTATCACTGCATTCAGTGATATCCAGGTGAAGAACTGTCATGTCTCACAAATGCCGAAGCAGCACAGAAATAGCCAGACCACTTAACAGTATGTGAGCAGGCAGTCAATCAGTTCAAGTGGGAAGCTCCGAGGTGTCAGGGATCAAGCTGTGTCCCGGGCTCTACAAACCCTCCTCCGTGACCCCAAGCCAGTCCACACTAGAACAAAAGCCAGAGAAAGAGTGTGATCCCCGACAGAGGGTCATGCCATCCAGACTTAATCACGGAAAAGGCAAAATGGAGAGACCCTCCGCCCTCCCACTGAAAGGAGGTTTTGAGAACGGTGAGAAATTACAGGTTTGAGCTCTTCCTTACACACCTATGCCTGTGGACCATTACTCCTGCACCAACAAAGTGTCAGTCACTTCTCTTAAGAGAGCAGCCTGTGAACAAAGACAAGACAAAACTGCGACTGCTTCCTAGAAGCCCATACTACACACTACTCCTGAATAGCTGTCATTCAAGCAACTCCCCAAGGAAGGAGATTAAATCCTACCTCTGCAACTTCCAGCTGCCTTCAAAAGAAATCAGAAATGAAATCCAGCTTTGCCACTGAAGTTTGTTTTTTAAAGATCAAAATAGGTTAGTTTATGAAATAACAACAGACCATAATGTTTCAGGTATAGCATATTCGTTGTATTAAACAGATATAGAGTCAACCAAAACCTTCATGATCCCATGCAAAAATCCTCTTTGACCCTTTGTTACTTCTCATGATCTGTCCTAGCTTGAAAAGGAGAAAAGTGTCATTTCCCTTCAAGGATTTGTATGTGGCTCTTTGGCTCCACTGGCTGGCAGTAACTTAAATATGAATGAAAATAAAGAGGTAGGGGTGGTAGGGGATGTGGCTGATACAGAAGCATGGAGAAGTGTTCTACCCTAGAATTAAAGATGTCTCTTTAGGAAGATTGAATCCATGTGCTTCGGAGAAACTGTGTGCATTGAGTGTTTATAGATCTCCAGTTCTAATCCCTAGTGAGTTCTACAAAGAGCCTAACACCCTCCAGTGTTGGGGGGAAGGATTCCTTCACACCAGCAGAATATCCCCAGTCAGTCTCTCTATGACCGCAGGTTCTCTTGGTGTTCTCTCCTAGCTGTTACTATCACGGTTTAGGGCCTTCCACGTCATCAAACAACCTCTAGGTCTTTTTGCTATCCATAAGCTTATTTGGGCTTCCCTGTAGCACAGACAGTAAAGAATCTGCCTGCAATGCAAAAGACCCGGTTAGATCCCCAGGTCGGGAAGATCCCCTGGAGAAGGGAATGGCAACCCACTCCAGTATTATTGCCTGGAGAATCCCAGGGACCACGGAGCCTGGTGGGCTACAGTCCAGGGGGTCTCCAAGACTCAGACACGACTGAGCCACTAGCATTACCAGTGTTACTACTGGCTTATTTATCCCTTGGCATCACATCCAGAGAACAGCTCCTGGCACTCAGGGTCTATTCTGACCCCTTTAGCAAACTGATCCACAGCCAACCCCCTTCAGGATTTGGGGGGACCCTTTAGAGCTGCTTCTGGGGAGAAAGACTGTGGAACACTTGTCTCAAACTCAGATCCTTGAGGAAGGGAGGGCCAGAGCAAGGACAGAGCTAAAGAGGAAGTGAAGACAGACACAGCTCTCATCTTCCAGAGAGCACACTCCCAGGAAGAACAGAACCAACACACTCTCAGTTCAATGCGGGTCTTGGTGTAGGTCTTATATTGCTCCTCAATACTGCCTCAAGGGTAACTAATACAAATTGAGTCCCTGAAATTATTTTATTTATTCATTCCCCTGGTAATTTTTTCTGCATGAAATGAGGGGCTTCCCTGGTGGCTCAGATGGTAAGGAATCTGCCTGTAATGCAGGAGGCCCAGGTTCAATCCCTGTGTCGGGAAGATCCCCTGGAGAAGGGAATGGCTACCCACTCCAATATTCTTGCCTGGGAAATCTCATGAACAGAGGAGCCTAGCAGGATGGGATTATTGTCACACAGGGTGGAGGGCGCTACAATCTCACAATAATGAATTTTCTCCTTTGAGGTTGCTGTGGCTTAACACATGCTTGCCTTAAAGACAGAAACAAGAACATTGATCTCCCTATTTTCTCAGCTGTAACCACAGGACCCAAGATATAACTACTCTTTGATGGATGAATTACTGAGTATGTAAGTCATATTTGCAGTAATTCAAAATTAGGCTACTCTGGAGTAATTTTAAACCCAATCCATCTCTTGATGGCCCCTTTCATACCTATTTTTATTTCCCTCTCAGTATAATTATGGAGGATGTATATCACTTACAACTATGTATTATGACATTTCGGGGGCTTCCCTGGTGGCTGAGTGGTAAAGAGACTGCCTGCTGAAGAAGGAGACGTGGATTCGATCCCTGGGTCAGGAAGATCCCCTGGAGGAGGGCATGGCAACTCACTCCAGCATTCTTGCCTAGGGAATCCCATGGATAGAGGAGCCTGGTGGGCTATAGTCCACGGGATTGCAAAGGAGTTGGACACGACTTAGCCACTAAAACAACAATCATGACATTTCAGGCTTGTTATTGACTTCTCATAGAAGATCCACACCCTTCGTTGGGGTCCTTTTCACAGGGTTCCCACAGCGCATCTCACCTTAGCCTACCACCCACCCTCTGACAGACATCCAGGGTACGGCCACACATCATATATATTAGGAAAAACTGCCCATTTCTGTCACGTACCCTTGAGCTCTGAGCAGGAGATGAACTCCAGCCAGAGGTGCACTCGCCTACACAGAAATCCACAGACTGCCTCTCCCTGAGCTCACTCTCTGCCCATCCCTAGGGCTTCCTAGCATCCTCCTCCTCTCTACCCCTTGTCTATTCACTTGAACTTCGAGAAATTTCAAAACTTTCTTATAACTCTGGGCCTGCTGTTATGGGTTGAATTCTGTTTCCCCACCAAATTCATATGCCGGAGTCCAAACCCCCAGTTCTTCACAATGTGACCTTATTTGGACACTGGGCTTTGGCAGAGGTAGTAATCAAGTGAAAACAAGGTCATTAGGGTAAGCCCTACTCCAATATGACTGGTATCCGAGTGAAAAGGAGGCATGTGGAGACAGACACGAATATAGAAAGATCACCTGTGAACATGAAGACAGACATCTAAACGCCAAGGAAAGGGGTCTGGGACAGACCCTTCTCTCACAGCCCTCAGCAGGAACCAACTCTGCCAACATCTTGATTTCAGACATTTTGCCTCCAAAACTAGGACAATAAATTTCTCTTGTTAAAGTCCCCCAGTTTGTGGTGCTTCGTTATGGCAGTCTAAGGAAATTAATACATGCCCCCAGTTGCTCCTCTTCAGGGCATGTCTACAGGCTTCATAGGCACAGTGACACTTCTTGACCAGGAGGTAATGTAATGGCTGAGGACAGAGTCAAGAGGTAAATCCCCAGGGCTCAAAGCTTGCTAGATGCATGACTTTGGTTACATTACTTACTCGTCCTGTACCCCAGTTTTTGCATCTCTAAAAAGAGACTATACCAGAGCAACACCTCCAAGTCTAGTTCTGCGGATTAAATGAGATAATCCAGTAGAGCTCAGGCACACAGTAAAAGCTCACCAATGTTGGTTGCTGGCTTTGGAGGTAATGGTAAATTAAAGCATGTAACTATCATTAGCGTTACTACCTCTATGGTATAGTAATTGTTGCATAGGCAGTGAATACTGGATACTGTGCTGTCGCTCAGCGGTGTCCAACTTTTGGTGACCTCGTGAACTGCAGTCCGCCAGGCCCCTCTTTTCATGGGGATTCTCCAGGCAAGAATGCTGGAGTGGGTTGCCATGCCCTTCTCTAGGGGGTCTTCCCAACCCAGGGATCAAACCCAGGTCTCCCACATTGCAGGCAGATTCTTTACCATCTGAGCCACCAGGGAAGCCTGTATAGGCACTGTGATAGATATAAAGAGGTAAACGGAGCTTCAAGTCAATACAAACGGACCTGGATTCAAACTCCAGTCCCATTACTAAGTAGCTTTGTGACTTTGGACAATTCACTTTACCTCTCTGAACATCAATAAATTGGAGACAATCTAAAAATCAGCTCGCCAGGCTCCTCTGTCCGTGGAATTCTCCAGGAAAGAATACTGGAGTGGGTTGCCCGTCCCTTCTTCAGGGTATCTTCCCAACCCAGGGATTGAAGCCAGGTCTCCTGCATTGCAGGCACATTCTTTACCGTCTGAGTTACCAGGGAGGCCCATAAAAATTGGAGATAATCATGTAACTGTCACAGAAGTACTGCAAAGATTAAATTAGAAAATTAATACAAAGCATTCAGCACTGTCTCAAGTCAACACCCCCATAATGGACAATTTTAAGAACAGATGATCTGATTCCTCACCTCACTCCCACTTCATTTTTTAATTTAAACTATAGCGTCTCCCTAAGACTCAAAGATATATAATTTTTCAAGACAAAAAGACTGAACACAGCTAAGCAACAGCTGTTCTTCTTTATCTACTAGCCCTAATGTGGGCAATAGCATTAAAATGCATTAGTACCCCCATACTAGAAGGCAGGCTCAACCCAGGAGGGCAGTTCATTTCCAAGCCCACATGTTCTCCAACCAAAAGGAGCCACACATTCCTCACAATCACTAGGAACAGCATTTCAAGGTCACTTTGTGAGACAGGAAATTGTCCCTCAGCAGTCACATAACTGACATTTCCTTTCTTTTACCTTCAAGGCCCCCTAAGTCTGCTGAGTGAAATTTTTTGCCTTCAAAGACTGTGCTGCAGGTAGATGCTTCTGACTGCTGAATGCCTGGGGCTTAGGAAAGCGCTGTGTCTATTCCAAATGATTCATAAAGCATCCTGCTTTTTAAAACACATACATCAAGGACCTAAGAAATAATTTGAAAAATCATTTTCCACCTTTTAACCTATTTGAAAAACTTCTTCTCAAACATTTTTATTGATGATTTTGAGCATTTGCCACTATCCTCCTGATAAATGCAAACCTAGGGGAAAAGTACAAAGAAGGACAGTTAACTATTATTTTCATAATCCTTGTAATCCTTATATACTGAAATCATTTTTCTAGCAGTAACTAAATATTCCTATAAGTTACCCTTAAAAGCTACTACAATATTAATAACCATTCTCCCCCAAATCTAGGATGGTGATTCTTTTTTTACCTGATGGAAAAGGAAGCCAAAGTTTAGTGTCTATTTTACAGTTGATATGATGCTCTCTAAGTACTACTCTCCTACCATTCAATCCCTCTCCCCACCAAGCTCCTAAGCATTTGATTGTCACCAGTGAGACTTTCCTCAGTTTTTATGGATTCAATTTACAGGGAGTACTTGGAGAGCTATTCCAGCAGCATAATACCCCCTCAGGAGGCTATACCTGAGAAGATGTGCGGGGAAACACAGCTATTTCTTCGTATCAATATGAAGGTAACTGGGCATGAAGTTGAGTGGCAAGCTCTAGCAAGAATCAGCCTCTGAGAACACAAATGCCGCCCAGAGCAAGTCAGTAAGCTCCACGAGGATAAGGTGCATCTCTGACTCATCCAGTGTTATACGCCAGGTGCCTGGCACAGGGCTGACCCAGAGGCCTGTGAGTATGTGTAAGCACCTGGCATACACGGAGCCTCTCTGATATGACACACTACTTTATTCAGTTTTGTAACCCACACTTATCTACCATGGTGGGTTTTTTAAAAATAATTGTTCACCTGTCTGGTCACCAGTACTATCAAGTATTTATATGCCATGATCTGACTTAGATACTAGGATATGGCTTCCCTGGTAGCTCAGCTGGTAAAGGATCTGCCCACAATGCAGGTAATTGAACTCCGGTTCAATTCCTGGGTCGGGAAGATCCGCTGGAGAAGGGGTAGACTACCCACTCCAGTATTCTTGGGCTTCCCTGGTAGCTCAGCTGGTAAAGAATCCGCCTGCAATGTGGGAGACCTGGCTTCTATTCCCGGGTTGGGAAGATTCCCTGGAGGAGGGCATGGCAACCCACTCCAGTATCCTGGTCTGGAGAATTCCATGGACTGTATACTACATGGGGGCATGAAGAGTGGGACACGACTGAGCGCCTTTCACTTTTACCTGTTTGGTTACCAGTACTATCAATTTCATGATCTGAGTTAGACACCAGGACACGCGTTATTTCATATAATAGGCATGATAATCTTACTGGGCAAAGTACAATACCCAATTTACAAAGAAAAAACAGAAGTTAGGTAAGTTGTTCTAGGTCACACAGCAGTGAGTAGCAGAAATTAAATCGGGACCCACGTCTGACTCAGACATCCATAAATTTCCCTCTACCATATATTTCCCCAAGAGTTTTAGTAGCATTCATACACACACAAACTCACACACACACACACACACACACACACATAGACTGCACAGTTAAGTGAGTTCAAGAATCTTAAATTTGTTTTACTGCAGATATTCTCAGAGGTTTTTCCATGCTAATGTAAAGTGTAAATCTCCAAGAATACACAGATTGAGTGGCATTCCCCAAACTAATTTTACAGAATCCTTTGTTCATGGAGCATCTCATGGGACCATTACTCCACAAAGCAGACTTTAATAAGCAGTGGGCTCCATCACCCTGTATCTTAATAAACCCCTGGTCTTAGATCTTGGAGTGGGCGGGAGTGGGCTGCCATTTCCTTCTCCAGGGGATCTTCCCAACCCAGGGATTGAACCCGGGTCTCCTGAATTGCAGACAGATGCTTTACCATCTGAGCCACTAGGAAGGAAGCCCAGATCTTGGAGAACATCAGTTAAATGACAGAGGGCACAGCCTGGGAGACATCTACCTCTCTATTATGTTAATAAGCCCCCAAATCCCCTAGCTCTTCATAGAAACTGAATAAGAGGAATCCCTGGGGAGGATTTGTTTTAATGTTTGGCAAAACTAATACAGTGTTTCAGGTTTAAAAATAAAATAAAATTTAAAAAAAAAAAAAAAAAGAGGAATCCCATTCCATGGAAACTACCTGGTGAAAACCAAAAGTTACTGTCATAGAAGAGTGAGCCTCCAACTTCCTGGGCCATTAGTGTTCTCAGCAGCCATTAAATCTTAAAGCTCCAGAAATGCACTGGGGTGCAAAGATGGACTGTTTCACTAAATGGATATTTTCTAATTTTTTTTCCTTTTCCTATTCCAAATATATCCTCTTTGGGGATCTTTTGAGGTTCCATATTCTTTCTTTCTCTCTTGGTCAAGAATCTGATATTTAATCAGATCTCCAAGGTATCTGAGTAGGAACAAGGGCCATTATATTTAATAGAAGTGAGAGACTGACCGAAGCCTAAGTTGAGAGTCTCCTAAAGTTGACTTTCCAGATTTCTAGTCCTAGAAATTATCTCAACTACATTAACACGGGTCTTTCACTTTTTTTGTTTTTGGTTTTTTTTTTTTTTTTTTTTTTGAGGTGGTAATATAATTTATTTGCAGTTTATGTAAACAACCCAAAATATCTTCTCAACAGCGATGGCATATATTTTCATAAGATTTTGTATTTTCTTTTCTCCATGAAACATTTTATTTTTTCATCCCTTTTTAAAGTTTTTATTTTGTATTAGAGTATAATTGATCTACAACATTTGGTTACTTTCAGATGTCCAGTGATTCAGTTATACATATATCTATCCTTTCTCAGATTCTTTCCCCATTGAGTTTATTACAGAATATTGAGCAGAGTTCCTTGTGCTGTACACTATGTCCCTGTTAGTTATCTATTTCATTTTTGTTTCTTATTTCTGTTTCTATATTATAAGTGTGACTGAAGATGAACCTTAAAAGCAAAATTTGTATATTACTTCGAATGTCTGCCCACCAAGGTGAGAGTTTCTATGTCAGAGGTGATGCCTAAGGACCTACCAGGTCTCTAGCACAGCACTCATTCATTCACACATTCATTCATTCTTCCAGTTCCTGGTACATAACAGAGCACTGAGAACGCAAAACAAAAGAGACACTGCGCCTGCCATCATTTACAACTTAGCTGGATGCCATTCTCAAAAGCAGAGGCTGCACTGGAAGTAAAATAGAAGGATACCTTATCAGCCTAAAGGGACCCGGAAGTATTCCCAGAATAAGAATATGAAGATCTCAGAGCAGACTTGTTCACTCATTCTACATATCATTATTAGGTAACCACCTTGTGCTGAGCACCATTCAAGCCTTTATATGAAAGAGACCATGTTTCTTTTTTCATGGTCTACATTCTAACAGAAGAACAGAGGTAAAAAGCAAAAAAAAAAAAAAAAAAAAAAAAGTCAGGTAATGGTAAATGGTAATAAATGCTTGCTTGGCTGAAATGACAGAAAGCAGCTGGTGATATATTTCAGATTGAGTGATGGAGAAAATCCTCTTTGAGAAGGTGACATTAAACCGTGACTTTAAAGGCAAGAGAGAGGTCAGCATGTAATGACCCAGGGCAGCGGTTTCAGCTGTGCAGTGGTCCACAGTGAAGACCAGCTTGGCCTGTCCCGAAACAGAAAGCAGCGCCTTGCAGCTGGCCCTTAAGGAACTAAGAGAGACAGACAATGGGTTGGTAACACATCGTGGCTAACACCTGTCAACGGAAGGAGTTTGCATTTTTTCTTTTTTAATATGAGGGGTTATCAGATGCTTTTCAGTTGGTGAGTGACAACAATGAAAAGTGAAAGGGTTACTTGCTCAGCCATGTTTGACTCTTAGCGACCCCATGGACTGTAGTCCAGCAGGCTCCTCTGTCCATGGAGTTCTCCAAGTAAGAATACTGGAGTGGGTAGCCATTCCCTTTCCAGGGTGCCGAGGTCCAGCCCCGACTGATCCAGGGTATTCGAAGGGGAGACGGAGTAGGCGACCTATATATTTATTTATTTATTCAGAGATATAAAGAATAATAGAATGAGGATAGCTCAGTAGGAAAATTCAGTGGAGAAAAGAAGCTGAGTAGCTTGGTTTACGCAGAAAATCAATATAACCCGTGACACCAGGTTAGCTCTGACCACGGAGGCCGCAGGCACCCTCTCGAATAGCGAAAGGTGCCCCACCTTAGACACCTTCTCGAGTGGGTCTTAGAAGCCCAGGCAAATAAATGGTCGCAGAAGATATCCGCGCTCCAGATGGATACTCAGCTGGAGGTTGAGGGGAAGAATGACATGGGGAGACCAAGCATTGGTGAGCAAGGCCCGTAGCTTTATTTTCAACAGGGGTTTTTATACCCTAAGTTACACATAGAGGATAATAGGGGATGCAAAGTCAGCAGTCTTCGATGCTTATCAAAAACCAGGGTTTCTTTCCTGCAAATTTATCGTATACAAATGGTTTAGGTGATTTACATCATCTTCTGGCCAGAAGGCCTATTAACATTTTATGACTCTTGACACAGACTTATCAACAAAGACTTATTTTCTCTAAGAGTAATTATTTTAAGGTCTGGCGCCATCTTCCGAAGATAAAATTGCATTTCTATAGGGTGGATGTGTAATGGGTTTACAAAGGAAAGAATTTATTACCTTAAGGGTCTAAAGTTACTAACACCAAGGCCACTACTTATTTTTTCTACATACCAACTATATTAATTAATACACATTCAAGGATACAATTCAGGGGATGTGAAAACTTGGCAACAAGCATTGGCTCATCAACGAAATATTTTACTAGTTTTATTCTGACAGTTTCTAACTCTCTGAGAGGCTCTAAGCTACTTGAATATCTTAAGCTTCCCATGCCTCTCGAGGCTGGGAGACTGTAAACAATCGTATGCATAGCTGTAGGTGTCCGGGTAAACTTGTCAGGCGAGTTAGAGAGCCATCTGAGGGGTTTGGATTTAAACACTCCTAATTGCCCAGGAACTTTATTAATTGAAGCTGTAAGTTAGCTCTTTGACAGAGAGAGCGAGATGGTGGTAGGGGACAGCCCCCAGTAAAGTCAGAGGTGAGAGCACAAAGCAATAAAGTAGGCAGACTCTGGTTTTTTGGGGGTAGATGCTCGAGAATATCCGGGGGGACTCCCAAGGCTCGATCCCGCCTTTGCGTATGCCGAGCCTCCTTCCTCATGACCTTTGTCACGAGTGGAATGTCTCTCGCGGGCTCCCGGCACCAGGGGATCTTTCTGATGCAGAGATTGAACCCAGTTGTCCTGTATTACAAGGAGATTCTTTACCATCTGACAGTAAGAAGAAGACAGTAAAGAAGGTAAGAGCTTACCCTGCCCTCCAGTCATAGGAGTTTTCTACACGCACATTTGAAACCCTTTCATTACCAACCCATGCTATACATCTGAGGACAGAGGAAGCCTTTTTCCCCCTAATTTCCCCATGCAGCTTTTGCATGTAACCCAGCCTGAGTCAGTGACTTTATTCAATTCTACCAGGAATCTTTTTCATACACGGGACCCAGGACAGAGAGTTTATAAAAGTTCCCCTTGAAATACGTTCTCAGTATCTTTTATCCATTTCTCTAGAAGTCCCTCCCTTCACCCTCTCATCACTGAGAGTCTCTAGCCCTCCAGGAAAGCACCAAAGCATCTTAAACATGACTACATTGTAATGAGCCACAGCCAGACTGGTGATAACTTTCTCTTCATATCTGATACGTAGGGAAAGGGTTACATAGCTTATTCTGCCTCTTGCTTCCCCCTTCCTTCCATCCAATCCTTAAGAATTGCACATACTGGTCTTCACAAGATGGCAGAGGAGTAGGTGGATGTGGAGTACATCTGTCTCCACGGATACATCAGGAATACACCTTCAGACACAGAAGTGCATGCAGAATACCAGCTGAGAGTGGACAGGAGTACCTGACCAGCAGAAAAGAATATATAGAACCTCGTAAAACTTGGTAGGAAGAAGGAACTAGGGGGGAAAACAGGAGTGTTCATAAGACTGGACCTGCCCTCTGTGGGTGGGGGAACTGAAGCAGGGGTCCGATCCCCACATCGCGGCAATTGTCTGAGTCAGAGCAGAAACATTAAAGGCTGAGAGTGAAAGAGCTGCTCTGTGCCAGCCTAAATGGAATGAGAATCAGACAGTCCTTGCCACAGCCATGCATTCTCCGGACAGGGACGCAGGTCCCCTGGAAGGCACAGCAACTGGGAGCTGGAGTTTAGGGACTGCGGAGCAATCCCAGGGTGATGGCTGCTATTCACTGCAGGGAGATGGATTGAGGGGACGTGAGGCAGGAGATTGTAGTGGGAAATGCCCGTGCAGGGAAGCTGGGCATTCATGGAAGCAAGGCAATACCACTGAGTCACACATAAGGGGGGGAGCCTTCACCATAGCCTCTCTCTCCCCACACACCTCAGCTGAACAATAGACAGGCTGGCCCATCATCACCTGATGCACTGAACTACTGAGCAGGACCCCACCCAGGGTGCTCCTTTAAGTGACTGATGTGCCTAACTACAGAGTAGGACCCCAGCCAGGGGGGCCCTGCTATGTGCTTGAATGGGCAGAGCTATGGAGAAAGACTGGCCAAAGAGGCCTTCTGACTGCCAGCTACCAAAGGCTTGAAAAAAGACTGATAGGGCCATAATTCCTGCGGTGGAGGCAGTCCATGTCCCTGCACACTTGGGGCTGCCAGGGTTCCCGCAAGCCAAGCAGCTGCGCCACCTTCATGCTCAACCCTCACTGGGGCAGAGCTGCCACAGGCAAAAAAGTCTTGTGTCTATGCATGCAGGGTCGCTTCAGTCATGTCCAACTCTTTGCCACCCTGTGGACTGTGGCCTGCCAGGCTTCTCTGTCAGGGGAGTGGAAATAAAACCACAGTTGAAACCCAGGGGCAGTGTGGCTAAGGAAGATGACCCAAAACCTTCCCACCAGCTGTACAAGCTACAGATTAAATCCACACAATCAACTAGGCAGACTCTATGTCTATGGAAAATATAAAAGGACATTGGAGAGCTCCCACAAAAGAAAATGCACTGGCTCTGATAGCTGTGGACATCGGAGGCAAGAACACACAGGAATAGGACCCGATTAGAATCTGAGCTGCCCGCACAGCAGGTCCAGAGACCAGCACAGTGTTGGAGGGCATCCTAGGGAGGTGACGTGGACTGTGACTCCCAGTGAGGGAAAGGATCCTGGCAGCAGTGACTCAAGAAAAACATTTATTATTCTTACGTTTTGACTTGTTCTGTAGATTCTTTTGGATTTTTTTTTCTTTTACCTTTTTTTCCTTTTTTATCCCCCTCTGTTGTAGTTGTCAATTTTATTGGCACTATGAAATCTAATTAAACTTTTGAGCTTTTTTTTCTTCTTCTCAGTCACATTTTTTATTGTTGTTATAAACCTCTGCCTCTACATTGGGCTTTTGCAGTTCCGTGGAGTTTTCCTTCTTTTCTTTTCTTTTTTCATCCTTTTTTTCTTCTTTTCTCTTTTTTTCAATTTCTAATTTTTTAAACCTATAATATTTTTTCTACATTTATTCCTTTGCTTTTCCTACTGTTCTTTTCCCCTTGCGGTTCATCTTTAATGTACATAAATCTTCTTTACCTACCTCTATTTAACTTTGCATAGCTATTCTTTCTTTCTTTTCTTTTTTTCCTTTCCTCTCAACATATTAGTTAGTTTTGTTTTCATTGCTTTATTCCCCACTTGGCACCTTGCTTTAGTTCTGTTTTCCAGTTTGTGTCTTAGTCAGTTTTATTCTTAACTGGTACATATCATTTTTGGTTTCCTTGTTCGCCAGGTCAATCTATTGTACTTTATTTTTGTTGGACTGTTTCTATTTTGCTTATAGGTGTACATGTATATGTGTATATTCAGTCACACTTCTTATTGTTGCTATAAACCTCTGCCCCTACGTTGGGCTTTTGCAGTTCTGTGGAGTTTTCCTTTTTTTTTTTTTTTCCTTTCTTCTTCCTTTATTTTCTTTTTTCCTTTTTCTTAATTTTAATTTCTAATTTTTTAAACCTATGATATTTTTTCTACATTTTTTCCTTTGTTTGCTTTTCCTACTGTTCTTTTCCCCTTGCAGTTCATCTTTAATGTATATAACTCTTCTTTATCTACCTCTGTTAAACTTTGCATATCTGTTCTTTCTTTCCTTTCCTCTCAACATATTAGTTGGTTTTGCTTTCCTTGCCTTATTCCCCACTTGGCACCAAGAGTTAGTTCTGTTTTCCAGTTTGTGCTTTAGTTAGTTTTGTTCTTAACTGGCAGATATAATTTTTGGTTCCCTTTGTTTGCCAGGTCAATCTCCTGTACTCTATTTTTATTGGACTGTTTTGATTTTGTGTATGGGTATTTACGTATATATGTGTATTCCATTAATTTAATTATTATTTGCCTGGTTTTGTAAAACTGCCATTTGTCTGAGATTCATCTTTGGTTTCTCATTTTTGGCTATTTGTTTTAATCTCACTTAATGCCATAAAGATTTCACTTATGAAATCTCGTTCCTGACCAGAGATCAAGCCCTGAAGCCTTTAGAATGGGAGTACTGCCTCCCAGACCCTGGACTACCAGAGAACTAACCCTGGGGAGTATCAAATAGTGAGAACTCACACAAATGAAGCCACTTGAATATAAGACCCAGCATCACCCAACCCACCAGTAGCACACTGTGCAGGATGCCTCATCTAAACAACAAACAAAACAAAAATACAAACACAATCATCAGCAGACAGGATTCCACCTCACAGCCTTTCCCATCAGAGGAAAAACAAACAAACAAAAAGCTGGCACAAATCTCACCCTACATGAAGCTTACACAAACCACTAGACCAACCTTAGGAGGGCAGAAACCAGAAGGAAGAAAGAATTCAACCTCAAAATCTGGGTAAAGGAGACCTCAAACACAATACACTAAAAATAAATAAATAATGAGAAGACAGACAAATACTACACAAATGAAGGAACAAACTAAAAACACAGAAGTCCAAATAAATGAAAAGGAAATAGGCAAACTACCTGAAAATGAATGCAGAATAATGATAGTAAAGATGATCAAAAACCTTGAATACAGAATAGAGAAAATGCAAGAATCAATTAACAAAGACATTGAAGAATTAAAGAATAAACATACAAACAACACAATAACTGAAATTAAGAATACTCTAGAAAGAATCAATAGCAGAATATCTGAAGCAGAAGAACGAATCAGTGAGCTGGAAGATAAAATGGTGGAAACAACTTCTGAAGAGCAGAATAAAGTAAAAAGAAAGAAAAGAACTGAGGATGGTCTCAGAAACCTCTGGGACAATATCAAACGCACCAACATTTGAATTATAGGGGTCTCAGAAAAAGAAGAGAAATAGAAAGGGTATAAGAAAATTTTTGAAGAGATTAGAGTTGAAAATTTCCCCAGTATGGAAAAGGAAATAGTCAACCAAGTTCAATAGGCACAAAGAGTCCCATACTAATCACATACTAATCAAACTAAGACACATACTAATCAAACTAACACAGAATGAACACAAATAAAGAATGTTAAAAGCAGCAAGGAAAAAGCAACAAATAACATAAAAGGGAAATCCCATATGTTTAACAGCTGATCATTCAGCAGAAACTCTCAGGCGGGAAAGGAATGGCAGGATATATTTAAAGTACTGAAAAGGAAAAATCTACAACCAAGATGACTGCACCCAGCAATGATCTCTTCAAAATTGACAGAGAAATAAAAAGCTTTACAGACAAGCAAAAGTTAACAGAATTCAGTACCACCAAACCAGCTTTACAACAAATGTTCAAGGGACATGTAGAGTCAAGAAATACAAGAGAAGAAAAAGATCTACAAAATCAACCCCAAACAATTAAGAAAATGGCAATAGGAACAAATATATCAATAATTACTTTAAATGTAAATGGATTAAATGCTCCAACCAAAAGACACATGGCTGAATGGACACAGAAACAAGACCCATATAGATGCCATCTACAAGAAACCCACTTCAGACCTCAAGACACATATAGACTGAAAGTGAGAGGATGGAAAAACATATTCCATGCAAATGGGAAAAAACAAAGCTGGAGTAGCAATCCTCATAATAGACAAAATAGACCTTAAAATAAAGGTTACAAGAGATAAGGAAGGACATTACATAATAATCAAGGAATCAATCCAAGAGGAAGACATAACAATTGTAACTATCTATGCACCCAGCATAGCACTTCAATACATAAGACAAACACTAACAGACATAAAAGGATAAATTGACAGTAACACAATAATAGGAGATTTTAACACCCCACTCACACCAATGGACAGATCATCAAAACAGAAAATTAATAAGGAAACACAAGTCTTAAATGATACATTAGATGAGATGGATCTCACTGATATCTTCAGGACATTCCATCCAAATGCAGAAGAGGACACCTTCTTCTCAAGTACACATGGAACATTCTCTAGGATAGACCACATCCTTGGTCATAAATCAAACTTCAGTAAAGTTAAGAAAATTGAAATTGTATCAAGCAATTTCCCCAACCACAGCGCTATGAGACCAGATATCAATTACAAGGAAAAAATGTAAAAAAACACATGGAGATGAAACAATACATTTCTAAATAATCAACAGGTTACTGAAGAAATAAAAGGGAAATCAAAACATATCTAGAAACAAATGGCAATGAAAACACGACCACTCAAAACCTATGGGATGCAGAAAAAGTAGTTCTAAGAGGAAAGTTTATAGCAAAACAATCCGACCTCAAGAAAACAAGAAAAATTTTGAATAGACAACCTAGTTGTTGTTGTTTAGTCGCTAAGTCATGTCTGACTATTTGTAACCCCATGGACTTTAGCCCACCAGGCTCCTCTGTCCATGGGATTCTCTAGGCAAGAATACTGGAACCTAACTTTACACCTAAAATAACTGGAAAAAGAAGAACAACAACAACAAAAAAAAAAAATTAGTGGAAGTAAAGAAATCATAAAGAACAGGGCAGAAATTAATGAAAAAGAAATGAAAGAAACAATAGTAAAGATTAATAAAACTAAAAGCTGGTTGTTTGAGAAGATAAGCAAAATTGACAAAGCTTTAGCCAGACTCATCAAGAAAAAAGAGAAGAATCAAATCAACACAATTAGAAATGAAAAAGGCAAGGTTGCAACAGACAATGCAGAAATACAAAGGATTATTAAGAGACTATTATGAACAACTATATGGCAGTAAAATGGATAACCTGGAAGAAATGGACAAATTCTTAGAAAAGTTAAATCTTCCAAGACTGAACCAAGAAGAAATAGAAATCATGAACAACCTAATTACAAGTACTGAAATTGAAGCTGTGATCAAAAATCTCCCAAAAAACAAAAGCCCAGGTCCAGATGGCTTCACAGGAGAAATCTATCAAACATTTAGAGAAGAGCTAATGCCCATACTTCTAGATAATGCCTAACCTTCTTCTAAAACTCTTTCAAAAAATTCCAGAGGAAGGAACACTTCCAAATTCATTCTACAAGGCCACCATCACCCTGATATCAAAACCAGACAAACACAACACAAAAAAAGAAAACTACAGGCCAGTATCACTGATGAGCATAGATGCAAAAATCCTCAACAAAAGTTTAGCAAACAGAATTCAGCAACACATCAAAAAGCTCATACACCATGATCAAGTTGGGTTTATTCCAAAGATACAAAGATTCTTCAATATACACAAATCAATGTGATACACCATATTAACAAATTGAAAGATAAAAACCATATGATAATCTCAATAGATGCAGAAAAAGACTTTGACAAAATTCAACACCCGTTTATGATTAAAATTTCAAAAAATGGGCATAGAAGGAATCTACCTCAACATAGGAAAGGCCATATATGATAAGCTTACAGCAAACATTATTCTCAATGGTGAAAAACTGAAAGCATTCCCCCTTAGAACAGGAATAAGACAAGGGTGTCCACTTTCACCACTATTATTCAACATAGTTCTGGAAATCCTAGCTAGAGCAGTCAGAGAAGGAAAAAAAAAGGAATCCAGATTGGAAAAAAAGAAGTAAAGCTCTCACTGTTTGCAGATGACATGATACTGTACATAGAAAACCCTAAAGATAGTATCAGAAAATTACTAGAGCTAATCAGTGAATTTAGCAAAGTTGGAGGATACAAAATCAATACACAGAAATCACTAGCATTTCTATATACTGACAATGAAAGATCAGAAAGAGAAATTAAGGAATCAATCCCATTCACCATTGCAACAAAAAGAATAAAATACCTAGGAATAAACTTACCTAAGGAGACAAAAGAACTGTACACAGAAAATTATAAGACACTGATGAAAGAAATCAAAGATGACATAAACAGATGGAGAGATATTCCATGTTCCTGGGTAGGAAGAATCAATATTGTGAAAATGACTATACTACCAAATGCAATCTACAGATTCAATGCCATCCCTATCAAATTACCAATGGTATTTTTCACAGAACTAGCATAAAAAATTTCACAATTCATATGGAAACACAAAAGACCCCAAATAGCCAACACAGTCTTGAGAAAGAAGAATGGAGCTGGAGGAATCAACCTTCCTGACTTCAGATTATACTACAAAGCTACAATCATTAAGACAGTATGGTACTGGCACAAAAACAGAAACACAGACCAATGGAACAAGAGAGAAAGCCCAGAAATAAACCCATGCACCTATGGGTACCTTATTTTTGACAAAGGAGGAAAGAATATACAATGGGGCAAAGACAGCCTCCTCAATAAATGGTGCTGGAGAAACTGGACGGCTACATGTAAAAGAATGAAATTAGAACACTTCCTAACACTATACACAAAGATAAACTCAAAATGGATTAAAGGCCTAAATGTAAGACCAGAAACTATAAACCTCTTAGGGGAAAACATAGGCAGAACACTCAATGACATAAATCACAGCAAGATCCTCTGTAATCCACCTCCTAGAGTAATGAAAAAAAAAAAAACAACAACAACAAAAAAAGTAAACTTAAAAGCTTTTGCACACTGAAGGAAACTAGAAGCAACGTGAAAAGACAACCCTCAGAATGGGAAAAATAATACCAAATGAAACAACTGACAAAGGATTAAAATTTCCAAAATATACAAGCAGCTCATACAACTCAATACCAGAAAAACAACCAACCCAATCAAAAAGTGGGAAAAGAGCTAAAGAGACATTTCTCCGAAGACACAGAGATGGCTAACAAACACTTGAAAAGACGCTCAACATCGCTCATTGTTAGAGAAATGCAAATCAAAACTACGATGAGGTATCACCTCCCACCAGTCAGAATGGCCATCATCAAGAAATCTACAAACAATAAAAGCTGGAGAAGGTGTGGAGAAAAGGGAATGCTCTTGCACTGTTGGTGGGAATGTAAACTGATACAGCCACTATGGAAGACAGTATGGAGATTCCTTAAAAAACTAGGAATAAAACCACCATATGATACGACCCAGCAATCCCACTCATAGGCATATACCCTGAGGAAACCAAAACTGAAAAAGGCACATGTATCCCATTGTTCACTGCAGCACTATCCACAAGAGCCAGAACACGGAAGCAACCTAGATGTCCATCGACAGATGAATGGATAAAGAAGTTGTGGTATATATACACAGTGGAATATTACTCAGCCATAAAAAGGAATGCATTTGAGTCAGTTCTAATGAGGTGGATGAACTTAGAACATATTATACAGAAAGAAGTAAGTCAGAAAGAGAAAAATAAATATCATATTCTAACACATACATACAGAATCTAGAAAAATGGTACTGAAGAATTTATTTACAGGGCAGCAGTGAAGAAACAGACATAGAGAACAGACTTATGGGCATGTGGAGAGGGGAGCAGAGGATGAGATGTATGGAAAGAGTAACATGGAAACTTACATTACCATATGTAAAATAGATAGCCAATGGGAATTTGCTGTATGGCTCAGGAAACTCAAATGGGGACTTTGCATCAACCTAGAGGGGTGGGACGGAGAAGGCAATGGCACCCCACTCCAGTACTCTTGCTTGGAAAATCCCATGGACGGAGGAGCCTGTTAGGCTGCAGTCCATGGGGTTGCTAAGAGTTGGACACGACTGAGCGACTTCACTTTCACTTTTCACTTTTATGCATTGGAGAAGGAAATGGCAGCCCACTCCAGTGTTCTTGCCTGGAGAATCCCAGGGACGGGGGAGCCTGGTGGGCTGCCGTCTATGGGGTCGCACAGAGTCGGACACGACTGAAGTGACTTAGCATAGCATAGCATAGAGGGGTGGGATGGGTAGGGAGATGGGAGGGAGGTTCAAAAGGGAGGGGATATATGTATACCTATGGCTGATCCATGTTGACATTTGACAAAAAACAATAAAATTCTGTGAAGCAATTATCCTTCAATTAAAAAATTAAAAAAAAAAAGAATTACACATATTGTCCCATTTTGTTATCCTTTCATTGACGCCTTTTCTTTTTTACTAATTTTTATTTTATATTGGAATATGGGGCTTCCCTAGTGGCTCAGATGGTAAAGAATCTGCCTAAAATGTGGGAGACCTGGTTTCAATCCCTGGGTCAAGACAATTCTCGGGAGAAGGGAGTGGCTACCCACTTCAGTATTCTTGCCTGGAGAATTCCATAGACAGAGGAGCCTGGTGAGCTACAGTCCATGGGGTCATAAAGAGTTGGACATGGCTGAGGGACTTTCATTTTTAAGGGCTTTTCAGGTGGTTCAGTGGGTAAAGAATCCGCCTGCAATTCAGGAGCTACGGGAGATGCAGGTTTCATCCCTAGGTCAGGGAAGATCCCCTGGAGGAAGGCATGGCAACTCACTCCAGTATTCTTGCCTGAAGAATCCCATGGACAGAGGAGCTTGGAACGTTATGGTCCATAGGGTCTCAAGGAGTCGGACACAACTGAAGTGACTGAGCAGCAGGCATAGTTGATGTACAGTGCTGTGTTAGTTTCAGGTATAAAACCAAGTGATTTAGTCACTGATGTCCTTTCAATTTCAGCCTCAGTCAGTTCAGTCACTGTCGCTCAGTTGTGTCCAACTCTTTGCAACCCCATGAATCGCAGCGCGCCAGGCCTCCTTGTCCATCACCAACTCCCGGAGTTCACTCAGACTCACGTCCATCAAGTCAGTGATGCCATCCAGCCATCTCATCCTCTGTCATCCCCTTTTCCTCCTGCCCCCAATCCCTCCCAGCATCAGAGTCTTCCAATGAGTCAACTCTTCACGTGAGGTGGCCAAAGTACTGGAGTTTCAGCTTTAGCATCATTCCTTCCAAAGAACACCCAGGGCTGATCTCCTTCAGAATGGACTGGTTGGATCTCCTTGCAGTCCAAGGGACTCTCAAGAGTCTTCTCCAACACCACAGTTCAAAAGCATCAATTCTTCGGCGCTCAGCTTTCTTCACAGTCCAACTCTCACATCCATACATGACCACTGGAAAAACCATAGCCTTGACTAGACGGACCTTTGTTGGCAAAGTAATGTCTCTGCTTTTCAATATGCTATCTAGGTTGGTCATAACTTTCCTTCCAAGGAGTAAGCGTCTTTTAATTTCATGGCTGATTTCAGCCTCAATGACATTTAAATAGAGTTATGAAAAGTTTCTTATTCATTCATTCAAAGCAAAAACAAAAGATAAAAATCAACAGGCCACTACCCACCCAGTAATTGTAACTTAGACTTGTCCTCTAGAGCTCTGAGGGATTGTGAAGACTGTCAAGGAATCATGCCAAAAGGTACTGTGTGAATGGTACTCCCAATGAAAGGAATAGTCTTCACTCAAAAGAGCATTTGAAAATACTCCTGACTTGTAAGTCTTAGTGACATATAGATATGCTTTCTAAACACAATCCACAGGACTCTCCTGGCAGTCCAGTGGTTAAGACCTCTGTGCTTCCAATGCAGGGAACTTGGGTTTGATCCCCGGTCAGGGAACAAAGGGGGCTTTCCAAGTGGCGGAGCAGTGAAGGATCCACCTGCCAGTGCAGGAGATATCAGAGATGCAGGTTCAATCCCTGGGTCTGGAGGATCCCCTGGGGTAGGAAATGGAAACCCACTCCAGTATTCTTGCCTGGAAAATTCCATAGACAGAGGAGCCTGGTGGACTACAGTCCATGGGATTGCAAAGAGTCAGACACAACTGAGTGTCTGTGCGCAAACACACACACACACACACACACACACACACAAACACATGGAACAAAGATCCCATGTGCTGCATGGTACAACAACAACAAAAAAAACACATACACATTCCACAACTTTATCTGTAAGTGTATTTCTTTAATTATAACTTTTTCTTATTAGGCTATCTATGTTTATTATAAAAGAATTAGAAAATGTGGTTTATCAGTAAGAAGGAACTAATAAAACTCCAGGTTCCCCATGCCCAAAAATAACCACTGTTAACACCTTGAAATGTAAATTTTTAGGTAGGCAGATAGACAGACAGACAGACACAGTCATATGAGGTTAATTTGTTAACAAAAATGGAGTCTCCCTCCACGTGTTACCTTGTAACCTAAATTTTTCACTTTATGGATAGGAGATAACTTTTCATGCCAATAAATGTTTACCCACAAAATATTTTATATTTTCTATTTTTCCCTCAGAATCTTCCTCCTTTATGCATTCACCTGCTGTTCTGTGCTTTTTCTCTTCAATACTCACCCCATCCACAACTCAGAGATATTGCATGATCACTTCCCAAAAGAAACTTCTGTCTTGGCAGACTTCCCTGTTCACAGAGGAACAGCAGAGAATTCCCCAGGAATGCTTGGATCTTCCTTCCTTCAGTCTCATCTCTATCTAGCTGTGCTTCATTGGCTAAGTTTCTTGCTTTCTCTGGGTCTTAGATTCCATTCTGAAGTTAAACATGAATGATATTTGTAGTGTCCTCCCTGGCTGGAGGAGGGTGGACACAGTATGGAAAACTTCAGGTATGCATCCTCCAATTATAAATAGTTCCATCTGGTCCAGTGAACACCAGTTCTCACAAACTGACAGACACAAATTGACTAGAAAATTCCAGACCAAACCAGTATGAGTTGAATTGTCCCTGAAATGATTCAGACAATTTTTAGATGTTGGGTTGGCGGGTGGGGGTAAAGAGGGACAGCAAGGAAGTAAATCTGCAGACCATTACTGTTGACTACTTCTGATCAACAGACAAACCTGCAGCCCTACCCTGATAAGGTAAGGACTGTATATAACATGGAAAAATACAACCAGAAGACTAAACATTGCTGAAATCCCTGAAGACTCAAGAGTTTCACATCTGGACAAATGACCTCATTAGGATTTCACTCAGAGTGGAACAGAAGACGATGACTCTCATTGCTAAACTGAAACATTTGTAAATAGCCCTTTACCAGCTGCTTGACATTATCAGGGAAGAGAAAAGGGCTCATCTGAAACAAGGTTTTAGAGGGAGGGAATGGGACAGAACTTTCTAACAGCAAATAGAGAATTTCAAGATTATTATATAATAGCAGAACAATGGGTAGCAGGGAAGACAACTGAAATGAAAGAACAATAGGGACCAGTTAAATTAACTGCTACTTCTATGCTGCAGCTAAGTCGCTTCAGTCGTGTCTGACTCTGTGCGACCCCAGAGACGGCAGCCCACCAGGCTCCCCCGTCCCTGGGATTCTCCAGGCAAGAACACTGGAGTGGGTTGCCATTTCCTTCTCCAATGCATGAAAGTGAAAAGTGAAAGTGAAGTCACTCAGTCGTGCCCGACTCTTAGCTACCCCATGGACTGCAGCCTACCAGGTTCCTCCATCCATGAGATTTTCCAGGCAAGAGTACTGGAGTGGGTTGCCATTGCCTTCTGGGCCAAAAACCAGCCTTCAAAATGACAGCTTTATAACTTTATGAATCTAATGAATTGTTCAGAATCCACAGTTAAGGTGGAAAAGGTAAGCCACCAATCAGCATATGCAGTACAATTCATTTTTATAAAAAGGAAAAGTCTATATTTACATCTTTATAAGAAGATTTGTGTCTGGGTGGTGAGATAAGAAGCATATACATGCCTAACTTTTAGAAATTTCTAAAAAATGTTTCCACACTCTGTGGGACTTTCTTCTTCTAGCAGGCTTCTGCTAAGGGGTGGATATTTCTTCCTTTCCTATTCAACTACAGTAGGTGTATATTTTCAAGCTGCTTTACCACTAGCTCTTTTGGAAGTACCTTTCGTCATTCCCACTTCTTGTTTCTCTCTTTTCTGGTCTCTTCTTATGTCATTCTCCAAATCAGCCAATCTCTGAGCCGAAAGAGGTCTTAGATTTTATGTATTCTACCTTCCACCTCAGTAGCCGGTAAGATGTAAATCAGTTAAGCAGCAGAAAACCTCAACTCAAGTGTCTAAACCAGGGTTCAGCAAACTACTGCCTGAGTGACAAATACTGCCAGCTGCCTGTTTTATGGGAACTCAGACGTGCTCACTTGCTTACGTATTGTCTATGGCCACTTCCACTCGACCATGGGAGAGTCGGCCTACAAAGCCAAAGGTATTTACTATATGGCCCTTTACAGAAAAAAATTTGCCAACTGCTGGCCTAAACAACCAAAATTTATTACTTTACAAAGCCAGAAGCTCAAAATGTGCAACTCCTGGACTGACTGACTTCACAGGTCAACAAAATCATCAAACATCTGATTCTTCCCCAATATCCACTATGCAACCTCACTGTATCAGCTTTATTCCCAGATCAGCTCCCCTCAAAGTTGCAAGATGGCTACGGTGATTACATTATGATACATAAGGCATCACATTACAATCTAGACAGTGTCTACAAAGGAAAATATTCTGTCTGATATGCTTTCTTCTAAGAGTGGGGAAACGCATCTGTCTGTTGTTTATGTTGATCAGTTGCTACGTCGTGTCTGACTCTGTGACAGCATGGACAGCACACCAGGCTTCCCTGTCCTTCACCATCTCCCAGAGTTGGCTCGACTAATGTCCACTGAGTCAAGGATATTATTTACAGGGGGTAAAGCAAATTCCTCGTCTTATCACAATGGTCAGATTTCATCAGCTCCCACCACATGCTCATGCCTAAACCAATCACTCAAAAGACTGGATTTTACATGACTTAGACTAATCAGTTTACAAGTGAGCTGGAGATGCACTCTGACTGGTGCAGTATCTCTTAGGGGACTTGCATTTGTGTAACACAGCACCTAAATCACAGCGCCCTGAAGTGGAACCCATTATTCTTTCATGTTTCAAATTCAGAAGAGCTTCAGAACTGGTTCAAGGCTGCAAACAATAATGCCCAACAGACATGGCTACATCTCTCTCAGTCTTTACCCAACCATCTATCACAAGCTGGTTTCTATAGCCCCATACATCACGTCCACAGTTTACAGAGGAAGAATGGAAAAGGGGGAAAAGGCCAAGTGACTCTACTCACTTTTAGGAGCTTTTCTAGAATCCCATATAACAAGTTCCCCTTTCCTCTCACTGGGCCAGAATTATGTTCCATGGTCACCCATACCATACACCATAAACCCCAGCTAACATTATATTCAATGCGAAAAACTGAAAGCATTTCCTCTAAGATCAGGAACAAGACAGAGACAACCTCTCTCACCACTCCTATTTAATATAATACTGGAAGTCTTAGCTAGGGCAATCAGGCAAGGCCAAAAACCAAAGACATCCAAATTGGAAAGGAAGAAATAAAACTGTCATTCTTTTCAAATGGTATAATTTTGTATATAGAAAACCAAAGACACAACAAACAAATAATAATAATAATAATCTGCTGGAACTAAGAAATGAATTCAGTTAAGTTGCAGGATATAAAACCAACATAGAGAAATCAGCTACATTTCTATACAATTATAGTGAAACATTTGAAAAAGAAATGAAGAGAATTATCCTATTCACAATAGCATCAAAAACAGTACAATACCAAGGAATAAATTTAACCAAGGAAATGAAAGATCTGTACAATGAAAACTATAAGACTTCTTTGAAAAAAAGAACTGAAGAAGACACAAATAAATGAAAAGACTTCTGTGTTCATGTATTGGAAGAATTAATATTGCTAAAATGTCCATACTACCAAAATCTATCTATAGATTCAGTGCAATCCCTGTCAAAATTCCAATGATGTTTTTCCCAAAAATAGGAAAAAAAAAAAAAAAGAAAGAAAGAAACCCAAAATTTGTATAAAACCACTAAAGACCCTAAATTACCAAAGCAATCCCAAGAAAGAACAAAGTTAGAGGCATCACACTTCCTGACTTCAAACTATACTACAAAGTTGTAGTAACTAGAACAGTGTGGTATTGGCATTAAAAAAAAAAAAAAGATACATCAATGGAATCAATTAAAGGGCCTAGAATTAAACACTGGCATATTTGCTCAACTAGTATTTGACAAAACAGCCAAGAACATCCAATGGGGAAAGTTGTCCCTTCAAAAAATCTTGTTGATAAAACTGGATAAATACATGCAAAAAAGTGAAATCAGAACCCTATCTCACACCATTCATAAAATGAACTTGAATCAAAGAATGAAACATAAGACCTGATACGAAAAAATGCCTAGAAGAAAACATAAGGAAGAAGCCCCTTGACACTGGGAATGCTTTCTTACATATGACACCAAAACCACAAACACCAAAAGCAAAAATCAACAAATGGGACTACATCAAACTTAAAAGCTTCTACAAAGCAAAAGAAACAATCAACAAAATGAAAAGTTACGAACAGAAAGTGAGGAAATATTTGCAAAGCATATATCAGATAAAGAATTAATATCTCAATTTTATAAAGAACACATACAACTCAATAAGAAAAAATAAACACGCCAACTGAAAGTGGGCCTAGGAACTAAATAGATATTTCTCCAAAAATGGCATCTCCAAATGGCCAACAGGTGCATGGAAACACTAATAATGAGGGAAATGCAAATCAAAACCATGAAACATCACAGCTGTTAGAAAGGCCATCACAGAGAAGACAAGAGCGAAATGTCAGGGAGGGTGTGTAGAAAAGGGAACCTGGTGCACTGTATGAATATGACCTGGAGGCTCCTCAAAAAAAGTAAAAATAGAACTACCATGCGTTCTAGCAATTCCACTCCTGGGTGTATATCCAAAGGAAATGAAAGGCTATCAAACAGAAATATGCATCAGATCAGATCAGTCGCTCAGTCGTGTCCGACTCTTTGTGACCCCATGAATCGCAGCACGCCAGGCCTCCCTGTCCATCACCAACTCCTGGAGTTCACTCAGACTCATGTCCATCGAGTCAGTGATGCCATCCAGCCATCTCATCCTCTGTCGTCCCCTTCTCCTCCTGCCCCCACTCCCTCTCAGCATCAGGGTCTTTTCCAATGAATCAACTCTTCGCATGAGGTGGCCAAAGTACTGGAGTTTCAGCTTTAGCATCAGTCCTTCCAAAGAACACCCAGGACCGATCTCCTTTAGAATGGACTGGTTGGATCTCCTTGCAGTCCAAGGGACTCTTAAGAGTCTTCTCCAACACCACAGTTCAAAAGCATCAATTCTTCAGCACTCAGCCTTCTTCACAGTCCAACTCTCACATCCATACATGACCACAGGAAAAACCATAGCCTTGACTAGACGGACCTTTGTTGGCAAAGTAATGTCTCTGCTTTTGAATATGCTATCTAGGTTGGTCATAACTTTCCTTCCAAGGAGTAAGCATCTTTTAATTTCATGGCTGCAGTCACCATCTGTAGTGATTTTGGAGCCCAGAAAAATAAAGTCTGACACTGTTTCCACTGTTTCCCCATCTATTTCCCATGAAGTGATGGGACCAGATGCCATGATATTCGTTTTCTAAATGTTGAGCTTTAAGCCAACTTTTTCACTCTCCACTTTCACTTTCATCAAGAGGCTTTTGAGTTCCTCTTCACTTTCTGCCATAAGGGTGGTGTCATCTGCATATCTGAGATTATTGATATTTCTCCCGGCAATCTTGATTCCAGCTTGTGTTTCTTCCAGTCCAATGTTTCTCATGATGTACTCTGCATATAAGATAAATAAACAGGGTGACAATATACAGCCTTGACGAACTCCTTTTCCTATTTGGAACCAGTCTGTTGTTCCATGTCCAGTTCTAATTGTTGCTTCCTGACCTGCATACAAATTTCTCAAGAGGCAGATCAGGTGGTCTGGTATTCCCATCTCTTTCAGAATTTTCCACAGTTTATTGTGACCCACACAGTCAAAGGCTTTGGCATAGTCAATAAAGCAGAAATAGATGTTTTTCTGGAATTCTCTTGCTTTTTCCATGATCCAGCAGATGTTGGCAATTTGATCTCTGGTTCCTCTGCCTTTTCTAAAACCAGCTTGAACATTAGGAAGTTCACGGTTCACATATTGCTGAAGCATGGCTTGGAGAATACCCATGTTTATTGCAGCAGGATTCAGAATAACCAAGATATAAAAACAACCTAAGTGCCTGTCAACAGGTGAATGAATAAAGATGTGAGATACAGACACACACAGAGAGGAAAATTATTCAGTCATGAGAAGGGCTTCCCTGGTGACTCAGATGGTAAAGAATCTGCCTGCAATGTGGGAGACCTGGGTTCGATCCCTGGGTCGGGAAGATCCCCTGGAGAAGGAAATGGCAATCCACACCAGTGTTCTTGCCTAGAGAATCCCACGAACAGAGGTGCCTGGCAGGCTACAGTCTATGGGGTTGCAAAGAGTCAAACACAGAGCAAGAAACACTTTCACCTTCTTTCATGAGGAGGAAGGAAACCCAGCCATTTATGGAAATACAGATGGACGCTGAGGACAACATGCTAAGTGAGATAAGTAAGGGAAATGCGGTATGACATCAGTGATATGTGGAATCTAAAAAATTCAAACTCATAAAAACAGAGTAAAATGGGCCTCCCAGGGGTTGGAGGGTGGGGAGGTAGGAGCAATGTTGTTTGAGGGTACAAACTTACAGCAGTAGATGAATAAGTCTTGGAGATATAAGGCACTCACAGTGAATATAGACAAAAGATTTTATTATAGTTATCAAACAGACTAAGAGATTAGATCTTAATTATTCCCACTACAAATAATAATTCTGTGACCTGACAGAGATGCTATCATTACAGTGAGTCATATTACAATATATAATGTATCAAATGAACATGTTGTATGTCTTAAGTGTACAGAACGTTATCCATCAAATGTATATCAATTTTTTTAAAGGAGGCTGAAAAGGGAGGGAGGCTGAAAGAGGGAGGCAGAAAAATATCTGAGCATTTTTACTTCTCACAGTCAAATTACTATGAATAAGTAAAAACTGGTATTGTGTAGGTAATTATAAATTTCTGCCAGAGGTGGATACTTGAAAAAAATTAGTGTTTTGATAAAAAAAAAAAAAAAAACAGGGAGGAATGAGGATTGGGCAGCTAATCCACGTATGTCCAGCTAATCCACTGGACATATTTACTATACGTCCAGTGAAGGAAAACCTCTACAGCATTTCTGATGAATAATTTTATTTTACCACCTATTCATCTCACATTGTCCAGTCTAGGCAAGAAAAGAAACTGTAAACAAAACTCTTGTCTCCCTTTATTTTGATAGAGAATATATCAACTGCACTGGGGATTAATGTCCCCTGGCCCTCGGCATACCTTTCATTAATAATACTGCAAAGGAAAAGAAAGAACCTTGACCAGGTCCTTTTCTTTTGGATTCCTCATTTGATCCACCTCCTGAGCAGGCTGTTCCTTAATTAACATTTGGGATGGAAGGTGATGCAAAAACACCATGTTACAAACACCAACAGAAAGTATTTCCTTTATGGAATAGAATAATTTTCATCTCTGAATTTCTATCCATTCCATTGGAAATATTGCTTAAAAACCATTTCAATTTCATTCATTTCATCTGACAAGTTAGCATTGAGGTAGGTCTTTAAATATTTAATAATTGCTTGAGACACTTCCCTTTATTATAATTCTATGCTCAGAATCCCCAGACTCGCTCATCAATCCCAGGGCCTGGAACAAACAGAAGCAGTTAATTTCCAGGCAAACGCAAAGTCATGTGATCTCTATTACAATTTCCTGAAGGTCAAATGAAGCACTGGGTTGAAGAGGGTGTGTGCATTCCTCTCCTTCCATTTCATTATTCCTCCTTTCACTGCCCATCTGACTCTCCCCACCTACACCGACATCCACCCTCCCCATCAAATCAAACCGGACTTCTCTTAATCATCATCAAAGGTGAGACAAAAAGGTATACCTTTGGAGCATCAAGCCACAATTTCACACTCCATCTGCACAAGAAATCAGAAGGCCACTAATGAGCTGTTTGCTTTTTTAGCAAGCATCTTTACAGTCATCATGGAAATGTGTTTTGGCGCATCTCCCAGGGCACGAGAGCTATTTATGAGAGCTATCTTGAAGAGCCTACATGCATCATTAGGATGCCCACTACCATCTGCAAACTGGACATGGCCCAGAGACATTTGGGAACAGACTAGGAGAACTTTGATATATGAGGAAGGTGAACGTAGATGTCACTTTTCCTTTATTTCATCCTGCCTGCCTCTCCAGCAATCCACTCCCCTTTGCCAGGCACTTGTAGGACCCACCTTTCATTATCCCTCTTCTAGATAACTTAACAGCATACAATCTTATGTTTTAACCCATGGTGATGACCCAAGTTATAACCAGCCTTTCTTTGCACGTTCAGTTCATCAACAATGGAACAAGAACTGTCTCTCACTTTCTATCTACCCTACCATCCATCTCCTCCAGATCAGGGCATATTCTTCCCCAATATTCACCACATGAAACACTCAAAGTAGCAAGAGAAACCAAGGCCAAAAATCACCTTTGACTCCCCATATGCCCCCATGACAACTGTAGTTTCAGTACTTCTTGCCACACTCTTCGGGATTTCTGAGCTTTGGCTGATTCCAAGCCACCAAGAAGTAATTTGTAAGTCAGTTCGTTTCCATTCAATGTCCAGTTATTGAATACCAACTATGTGTCAGACACCAAAAACATGGAAGAATCCTTTCTCTGGAGGAACTTGCAGTGTACCAAGGTCACTGAGAGCTTGTATGTTCAGTCACTCAGTCGTGTCCTACTCTTTGCGACCCCATGGACTGTAGCTCACCAGGCTTCTCAGTCCACGGGATTGCCCAGGCAAGAATCCTGGAGTGGGTTGCCATTTCCTCCTCCAGGGGATCTTCCAAGCCCAGGGATCAAACCCGCATCTCTTGTGTCTCAGGAGACGGACTCTTTACCATTGAGCCACCAAGGAAGTCCATTATGACCAACCTAGATAGCATATTGAAAAGAAGAGACATTACTTTGCCAACAAAGGTCCATTTAGTCAAAGCTATGGTTTTTCCAGTGGTAATGTATGGATGCGAGAGTTGGACTGTGAAGAAAGCTGAGTGCCGAAGAATTGATGGTTTTGAACTTTGGTGTTGGAGAAGACTCTTGAGAGCCCCTTGGACTGCAAGGAGATCCAACCAGTCCATTCTAAAGGAGATCAGCCCTGGGTGTTCTTTGGAAGGACTGATGCTAAAGCTGAAACTCCAGTACTTTGGCCACCTCATGTGAAGAGTTGACTCATTGGAAAAGACTCTGATGCTGGGAGGGACTGGGGGCAGAGGAGAAGGGGACGACAGAGGATGAGATGGCTGGATGGCATCACTGACTCAATGGATGTGAGTTTGAGTGAACTCCAGGAGTTGGTGATGGACAGGGAGGCCTGGTGTGCTGCAATTCATGGGGTCGCAAAGAGTTGGACATGACTGAGAGACTGAACTGAACTGAACTGAAAATTATTAATTGTAGTGGTGTGTACATACAAATGCTAGGACACCATATGCACAGATGGACACATAAAAGCACAGAAAAAGGGCACATCACAAAACCAGAGAAATTAGAAGCTGCTTCCTTGAGAAGAATAAACACACTGAGTTATATCTTGAAGGATATATATAAGATCCTTTTTAGTCATGTTTAAAAAGAAGAAGAGAGTAGAAGAAATCACAGGAGAAAAGGTGCAGAAGCAGGAAAACTAAGAGGAGGAGAAAAAAATAGGCAGCTCTGTGCAAGAGTGAACATGTGAGGCCAGGAGTGAAATGAGATGGAGCAAGAGAGATGCGCTCAAGCCAGGGCACAGAAGGCCGTGTATACCATGCCAAGGAACATAGATTTTATTCCATGTTGGGGAGCAGTTGAAGGGGTTTTAGCAGGGGAGCTATATGCTGAGATTTATACTTTGGAGAGGTCACTCTGGTATATGAGCAAAGGATGAATTTAAGAGGGAAAAAGCAGAAGCAGCTGGCAGTGAGGAGGCTGTGGTAATAGAGCGGCAAGGATTTTATGTGGCCAGTCATCATGGAGATAAAAGGAAGAGATGCAGTCAAGAAAACATGGGGGAGGAAAACCTGGCAAGATTTGGTGATTATCTGGCTCTATGGAGTGAAAAAGAAGAAGATTAGAGGACCCCCACGTTGATGACTTCTGTGAGTACAGATGCAAATACAGAAGAAGGAGTTAGTGTGAGGAAGAGAAGAGACCCCATGTTCTGTTTCAGGCACACTGTCTTTTGGAAGGCACTATGGGACAACTCAGTGGATATGCCCAGATGAGATCCAGCTATCTGAACGTAGAACTGGGAGAAGGTGCCAGACGGGAGACAGAAGTGTGTAAATGATTCACTGACAGGAGTTATTAAAACTGTTAGACAAGGTGCAGGTCACTTGATCAAAATGTATAACAGAAGAATAAGAGTAGACCCTGTGAGGAAGGGCTGGGAAAGGCCACCGTTGAAGGGGAAAGCAAGGTAAGAGCAGCCCATGAGAAGCAGAGGAGGAACAGACCGAGCTAGAGGGAGATCATCAGACAGGGACAGAATAGAAGCCAGGGAGGTTCAGAGTTTCAGGAATAAGAATGGATTTGTGGAAAAACAAAGCAAATTCAACATCCATACATTTTTATTTAGTACACTCCTCTCAAAATAACACACAAAAGGACCATTAAAATGGGTTTAACTAACAAATGCACAAAAATATAGACTAGGAAATACCAGCAGATTGGACATGTCAACAAAGTTTTGGAAATTAAAAATGTCAACAATTTAGTCAACTGGAAAAGAAAAACTAAAATATAGGTTCACAAGAGCTCTAGGGTGGAGTTAAAAAAAAAAAACAGAAAAAAATTATGTGTATAATATGATCAAGAACTGGAGAAGAAGCACGTTTGCACCTCTAAGTATTTCCAGGCTGAAATGATAAGCTAATTTGAAAATTTGTATAAAGAAGAGGTGAACTCTTTACTACTTATGTCCCACAGCTGGTGACTGCCCTGCCCAACCCAACCCCAGACTGGACCTCTGGAGAAGTTGACAAGAGAGGTTCTGGTCTGAGGGACATCAGGTCCAGATGAAAGTAGGAGCAAGGACTCTCACTGCAAAGAGGGCAAGGCAGGAGAACTCTAGCAGGGAACTTCAAGACTCCTATCTTCCTCTCCTCCCGGGCTCCCAGAGTGCTGGCAGCCTCCTCACCTCCACCCGCTTCACATCTCAGGCAGAAGACAGAGGACACTTCTGTGGGAAACTGACCTACTTAGGAGGAAAGAATTATACATACCGATAGCTGGAGATGCACCAGTGAAAATGCCAAGTCATCATTTTATCAGCCTTCACTGAAGCTCTGCTAGTCACAAGAACTTCCGGTCGGTTCCAGACACTTTTATATAATTAGAAGTGCAGTCAGTGGTCACCACACACTTGAGGAGACCACCTAATGTAGAAAACAGGGTCTAAACAATGTTTTTAAAAGGGGACATTGGGGGAAACGGGCAAGGATGCAAAGCTCCTAAAAGATGTAATTAGTATCTTCAAAAGATGAAAGAAGACATTGTATCTGTGCTGCTAGAACAATACGGCTTTTTATCAATAAAACAAACGGTGACTGAAAATGGAATGCATGAGAACAGAAATTTTTTAATGTATGCAATAGGATTAGAAGACGGAAGTAAATAAAGTTTCTGCAACAGCAGAAAAACAAACAAAAATGCAATAATTTCCAGACACAGAGAACTAAGGAAAAACAACAGAGATTAACAAAGAAATGATAAAAGAAAACTTTCAGAACAGAACTGAAGGACATGAGCTTCCAGAATAAGATGGTCCAACAAGTGCCTGGCACAAAGGATAAAGAATCTGGGAATTCCCTGGTGGTTCAGTGGTCAGAACTCAGTGCTTTCACTGCCAGGGCCTGGGTTCAATCCCTGGTTGGGGAATTAAGATCCCACAAGCTACATGGCATGGCAGAAAAAAAAAAGAATTATCACACTACAGTATATCAGTACATCATTGCAAAACTTCAGAATACCAGAAAAGATCCTTAAAAAATTCCAAAGAGGTAAAACAGGTCATAAAACAGGCTTATTTAATAAATATTAAATGAGGGCCTATTATGTACATAATTTATTCATAAAGTGACTTAAGATTGAAGATTAGAAGGAAATTTGGGAGTGAGCATTATGGATATAAAACATTTTAGTCTAAGCTTACAGTTTCCTGGCAGTACAATCTCCTCGTAACTTAATAGGCTGAAATTCTATTTGTTAACTGTCAGTACCCTTGTCAGCTACTACAGCAAAAGTTCTTTCCTTGATGTAATTCTCAAGCTGATGCTGACCAATGATAGAAATGGCATGGCGTTCTCGCCTCTTACTTTTTCATCTCTAGTAAACAGCCAACTGGAAACAAGTTGACAAAATAGGCTGGGGAGACAAATCATATTCTTAATCTTATCAGAGCTTCAAGGCTCAATCATAATGGCCCTGTGTCCTTCACAGCCTTTTTAAATTTTATCTCATACCATTTGGTACCTAGAAACAACGGGTCTTCCAAATGAACTTCTGGGTTCTTCGTATGACTTTCATTCTGCTTATAAATCAACGGATTCTTTCTGGAGCCCCCTTTTTTTCTTTTAGTACTTTATCAAGCACAGCAAATAATAACATACACACCACACTTCTATATTCTAATACTTGAACTAAAGAGCCTCTTGATGAAGGTGAAAGAGGAGAGTGAAAAAGTTGGCTTAAAACTCAACATTCAAAAAACTAAGATCATGGCATCTGATGCCATCATCTCCTGGCATATAGATGGGGAAACAATGGAAACAGTGAAAGTATTTTCTTGGGCTCCAAAAATCACTGCAGATGGTGACTACACCCATGAAATTAAATGACACTTGCTCCTTGGAAGAAAAGTTTGACCAACATAGACAGTGTATTAAAAAGCAGAGACATTACTTTACCTACAAATGTCTGTATAGTCAAAGCTGTGCCTTTTCCAGTAGTCATGTATGGATGTGAGAGTTGTACTATAAGGAAGGCTGAGCACTGAAGAATTGATGTTTTTGAACTGTGGTGTTAGAGAAGACTCTTGAGTGTACCTAGAACTGCAAGGAGATCCAACCAGTCAATCCTAAAGGAAATCAATGCTGAATATTCATTGGAAGGACTGATGCTGAAGCTTCAATACCTTGGCCACCTGATGCAAGGAGCCAACTCATTGGAAAAGACCCTGGTGATGGGAAAGATAGAAGGCATGAAGAGAAGGGGGCAACAGAAGACAAGATAGTTAGATGGCATCACCAACTCAATGGACATGAGTCTGAGAAAACTCCAGGAGATGGTGAAGGACAGAGAAGCCTGGTGTGCAGTCCATGGGGTCTCAAAGAGTTGGACACAACTGAGAGACTGAACAATAGCAACATGAATTCTTTAGCAATACGTCTGCCTCCCAACATACCACAGAAAATGTTTTAACCAGATGTTTCTCTTCATTACACAGAAACCATCATTACTGCCTGCCATGAAACCACCCAGGAATGCCACATGTTCTAGGTTTCTGTTTCAGCAGCACCCATTCCAGACACCAATTTCTGTCTCAGTTAAGGTAATTCTAGCCATCATAAGAGCCAAATCCCAAATTCACAGTGGCTTAATGCAATCAAAGTTCAAACTAATGTTCTTGCTTGATGGTCAGCCTTTCACCTGATTACTCTGGGATCCATGCTCTTCCCATGTGTGGCTCTATCAGTGGAGTTCTCTGCCTCCAGTCAGCAAAAGGGAAGAGTGAATTTAAGATCAGCAGTGAGTGATGTTTACAGGCCTCGTTGTTGTTGTTCAGTCACTCAGTTGTGTCAGACTCTGCGACTCCATGCACTGCCGCACACCAGGCTTCCCTGTCCTTCACTGTCTCCCAGAGTTTGCTCAAACTCATGTCCATTGAGTCGGTGATGCCATCCAACCATCTCATCCTCTGTTGCCCTCTTCTCCTCCTGCCCTCTATCTTTCCCAGCATCAGGGTCTTTTCCAATGAGTTGGGCTCTTCGCATCAGGTGGCCAAAGTATTGAAGCTTCAGCATCAGTTTTTCCAATGAACATTCAGGCTTAATTTTCTTTAGGATTGATTGGTTGGATCTCCTTGCAGTCCAAGGGACTCTCAAGAGTCTTCTCCAGCACCATGATGTACAGGCTAGGCTGGGAAATAGTACATGACACTTATTATAGCCCTTTGCCTGTACCTCAATCAAATGGCTATATTTAAATGTAAAGAAGACTAGAAGTGCAGTCTAATTGTGCCCCCTCGATGAAGAGGGACAGGTTCTAAGAGCAGCTGTCTGGTCTCTGACACAGAAATAATCAGCATACGAATGCATATTTAAAAGCAGAAGATCTGATGAGATCATGTGGCAATAATTACAGATTAAGAAGACATCTGAAGACTGAACCCTGGGGCACTCCAGAATTTACAAGTCAGGAAGCTAAAGAGAAATCAGCAAATGAGACCTAAAAGAAACAAAGGTGAGCTAGAAGGAAAACCAAGGAAGTGAAGGACTCGCAGAAGTGAAGTGAAGACAGCTTTTCGAGGCAAACAGAGATCAACATTTACAAAGTGCTGCCAACAGGTCAGGTAAGATGGTGAACAAAAGCCCAGCCCTGAATGTAACAACATGGAGATCACTGCACTTGAACAAAGCATTTTCCAGGAAGAAAGGAAGATGAAAGCCTGGGTGAGGAGGGATGGGGACAGTGAGCATGGATAAGTCTTCCAGAGAATTCTGTGGTGAAAGAGAGAACATAAATGGGATAGGAGTGAGGCAGGAGGTAGATGGGCCCCCAACTAGACATTTACAAGGAGCCTCCTGCTTATGCTTTGAGACAGTTGGACTTTGTCTCCTGCGGACACTTCTAAATAACTGTAATGGCAGGAGCAGAGACAGGTTAATCCCTGCTTAGGTTAAAATAAGGATGCCATACATTTCTCATTCTTATGGTCAAGGAGACCCCTCCAGACCACACACCTTTCTGGTGTGTAGAAGGGTTCTGAGGAAACTTTCTCAGCAGAGGGGACACTAGCCCATAATATGGCCTGAGACCCTCAGAGACCCTTGCACTGAAATCCTTCTTGGCTAAAAGATTCGTGTGCACACAGGGTAGGGCCTTGAGTCAGATCAGATATAGGGGTGAAGATGGCTGGCCAGAGGAAAACAAAGACCCAGAAAACTGTCCCTGCATTAGCAATCTAAGCCACCCCCAATGGCATGTAACTTTCTCCGAGTCCTGCCCATGTGTCTAGCTGCACGTACTTTCCTAATAAACACTTTACCTGTCTCACTGTTTTCCACCTCTCTGCTAAAATTCTTTTCACAAAGAAGACAAGAGCCAGGGTCCTGCTTCCAGCCACTAGTCCCTGGTGGTCTAATGGTTAGGATTCAACACTCTCACTTCCTGGGATCCGTTTCCAGACAGGGAACTGAAATCAAGCTCTTAAGCACCACGATCAGTAGCAGGATTAAGAGTCTGTGGTCACATGAAGGTGTGGAGTTTGTTCTGTGTATTTGTTTTATCTGTATATTAATATAGGAACTCTTACAGCATTTTTCAGTTGATACAAATGACACAGGAAAAGGTAAATGTTATGATGTAGGAGAAAGAGGGGACTCTCACTGGAGTAATGTCTTCTGATAGTGGAAAAGGGACAAGACATAAGAGAAGGGGGATCCTTAGATAGTTTACAGCAGCAAAAGGGAAGGCAGAGTATGTGATACAGATTCAGGGACTTCTGGTTGCCAGTCCAGCAGGTAAGGAGCTTGGAAGTCATCACTCCTGTCCTCAGTATGGGAAAAGAGATGAAAAAAATTGAAGACCAACAACTCTTCTTGGGTCGATCAGAGAACTGAGGTCACAGGGCAGATCACTGTCCCCCACACTGGGAAGACAGATACATAGATACAAAGAATCACAGCTTATGAGAGCAGAACTCACCACCGGAACTAGTAACAGGATTGGAAAACTTAAACTGTAAGTGACAAAATGTTTGTGACTCTGTGCACAAGGTTGGAAGTTAAAAATCCCAGAAGGGCCCAAATTTATGGTGCTCCCGTCCTTTATGTGATTTGCCTATAGAAGCCCTATGAGGTCCTGTGCTTCTGGCAGTGGGAAGGGAAAAGTAACCATTTCAAAATATGCTCAGAACATTCTTTTCTTAACAAGGCTCTTCCTCAAGGGAAAGGAGGGAAGGGAAATACCCAACTCCAGATAGAAATACCTTTCTATCCTTCCTGACTCACCTAAGGGGGGAAAAAAAAACTGAGAAGCACTTGTGAAGATGACAGCCTAAGGACATAGCTTACTAGAAGACAACCTAACCACAGAACTCCTTGGAAGAAAAGCTATGACCAACCTAGACAGCACATTAAAAAGCAGAGATATAACTTTGCTAACAAAGGTCCATCTAGTTAAAACCATGGTTGTTCCAGTAGTCATATATGGATGTGAGAGTTGGACTATAAAGAAAGCTGAGCGCCGAAGAATTGATGCTTTTGAACTGTGGTGTTGGAGAAGACTCTTGAGAGTCCCTTGGACTGCAAGGAGATCCAACCAGTCCATCCTAAAGGAAATCAGTCCTGAATATTCATTGGAAGGACTGATGCTGAAGCTGAAACTCCAACACTTTGGCCATCTGATGAGAAGAGCTGACTCATTTGAAAAGACCCTGATGCTGGGAAAAATTGAAGGCAGGAGGAGAAGGGCACAACAGAGGATGAGACGGTTGGATGTCATCACCGACTCAATGGACATGGGTTTGGATGGACTCTGGGAGTTGGTGATGGACAGGGAGGCCTGGCATGGTGCAGTTCATGGGGTTGCAGAGTTGGACACGACTGTGCGACTGAACTGAACTGAACCACAGACCTATGGAACACGTCTCCTAACCTCACACCTTACTGTGACATCAACAGGGCTCCTGGATAAAACAAAGAAATACAGCAGAAAGAACAGCACATCTGTTCTCGTTTATGAAGAAGGTACTAGGAAAACTCAAAGACACTAGGAGGGACAAAAACAACGACATCAAAGGACGCTTTACCTGTGATGCCTTTAGCTACAGCACACAGTGACACAGCCTCAACTCCTAGCCAGAGAATCAAAAGACCTCATGTTAAAGGTGGAGCCACCTCCGTTCTTTGACCCAGTAAACATGCCCAGCTCGCAACAAAAAATTACAAGTAATACTAAAAGACAAAAACGTATTTGAGGAGACAGAGCAGGCATCAGAACCAAACTCAGACATTGTAGACATTTTGGAATTGCCAACTGAAAAAAACAATGCACTACATAAGAGCTGTGATTTAAGTTTTATGTGGGGCAAAATTAGGACTATAACCCAGAAGGCAGCATTTCAGAGAGCTCTAAGAAACTGCTCCAAAGTGGTAGAGAGGAAGGCCAGTATATGCGTGATTTTGGTGAAGGGAGAGTACATACAATCCAGCACATGTTTTTTTTACAAAAGGCTTCTGCTAGCCTCATGAGGATTACCGCTAGCCATGAGGACCAGACATCACCATGAGAGAGTTTAGTGATTTTCTAGATATGAGGAGATGTAAAAAACTGGGCTCATAAAATCATCTTCTGAAAATATCTAAGTATCTGAAGACTTGTTCTGCCAGTTTTTTCCAGAGCACAAAGTCTCATTTCTGCTCTTTACTCTGAACTTTCAGAGGGTGTTGAAGGTCAGCAGCCGTGGCAGCTCATAATTTAATCCTGTAGAGGTAGATGGCAAGTGCCAATTGATAGGTGACAAAGAATATCAGACCAAGAATTTAAAACAACTATGATTAATACGCTAAGGGCTATAATGGGAAAAAGTGGAAAAAGTGCAAGGATAGAGAGGCAATGTAAAGAGAGAAATGGAACATTAGGAAAGAATCCAAAGAAAATGCTGTTTTCTTTTTCTTTTTTTTATTTAGAAATAAAAAGCACTGTAACATAAATGAAGAATGCCTTTAATAGGCTTATCAATGGACTGGAATGGACACAGTTAAAGAAAGATGAGTGAGCTTGAACAGGTTAATAGAAACTTCCAAACTTAAAACACAAAGGAAAAAAAAAAGAATGAAAATGGTAGAAGAACTGTGGGATAATTACAAAAGGTGTAACATAAGCATAATGGGAATACCAGAAGGAGAAGAAAGAAAGGAACAGATGCAAAGAATTTATTCAAAGTGAGAGAGAGTGAATACATTCTCTTTCCATTTCTTCCATCTCTCAGGGAAATATGAAGCAGAGGCATCATCTGGGAGTGAGGACAGAAAAGATTTAGAGATGTGAGGAGAAAGTGAGGCAAGCAGGGAGGGAGAAGAGGAGAGAGAGAGACAGGGAGAGAGAGGCTTGGAGAGGACGTACCACACATAAATAACCCAGAATCAAAATGGCATTCATGTTGCCAACAAGAAACTAGAAGTCTTCAGAGAAATTGTTTAAAACCTAGAGTTTTTAGCCCAGCCAATCAGAAATCCATCATGAGTAAGTAAAATATCTTTTATGTATTCCTTCTCAGGAACTTTCTAGAATATATGCTCCAGAAAAATGAAAGTAGTCCAATAAAGAGAAAAATATAGGATCCAGGAAACAGGAGCTCAGTGCTCTGTAATGACCTAGATGGGAGGGATGGGGAGTAAGGAGGGAGAGGGAGGTCCAAGAGGGGATATATATATATATGCATATAGCTGATTCACTTCATTGAATAGCAGAAACTGATGCAACAGTGTAAAGAAGTTATACTCCAATAAAAAAATAAAACACAATGTCAGGTTCTGATACATGGATTTGCAGATAATAATAATCTGCGGAGACTGGGAGCCACAAAAACCAACTTGAACAACTTTATCCAGAGATTCATGTTCAAAACAGTCAGCCTTTACCATGCTGTCCTTCTAAAAGGACAGCATAATGTAAAGAACATGGACTTGGAGTCAAATAATACTTAATTCAAATCCCAACGCTGCCACTTTATAGCTATGTGATCTTAAAGAAATGACATTGACATTTGTGAGCCTCTGAAAAGTGAGGGGAACCCCTTTGAATTAGTATGTGGATACATACGATATGGCACATATCACAATTGCCAACAGAGTGATAACAGCTATCTTTTTTAGAGCTAACTATGTGCCAGGGGTTTTTCTAGGTGCTTTATTAATCCTCACAACAACCTTATGTGGTAGGGACTATCATCATATCCGTTTTTACAGAAGAATCTAGAAGGGGAGCTGTCCTCCAGAATCAACCCTCATCATCCTTGTGTAACATAAAAAATATGTAACATATGTATTGGGCATTCATTACATATCTGAGCTTTACCTAGACCCTAGACACAGTCTGGTTTCTACCTCCCCAGTCTACAAAAAGTCTTACAGAATACTTACCAGCTTTAAAAATTAAACAAAGGTCCAAATAGGAAGATAGTTATCTCACTCAGTTCTACCCAAAGGGTTAACTTCTTCTTGGCACTTTTTCTGTATAAGATTTCTCCTACGATTGCCAATTTCTCTGGTGTATGCATGCTCAGTCATGTCTCTTTGAGACCCCATGGACTGTAGCTCACCAGCCTCCTATGTCCATGGGATTTTTCAGGCACGAATAAGGGAGTGGATTTCCATTTCCTACCCCGGGGATCTTCCCGACCCTGGGATCAAACTCTAATCTTCTGCGTTTCCTGCATGTCAGGCATATTCTTTACCACTTGACACTGCATTAATAATATGCTTCCAGAGACAAGAGTGCTAAAAAATGTGTTTATTTGATCTCCCTCCTCAAAGCTTTGGATTTAAGTGGACTGCTGCTGCTGCTGCTAAGTTGCTTCAGTCATGTCTGACTCTGTGCGACCCCATAGACAGCAGCCCACCAGGCTCCCCCATCCCTGGGATTCTCCAGGTAAGAACACTGGAGTGGGTTGCCATTTCCTTCTCCAATGCGTGAAAGTGAAGTCACTCAGTCGTGTCCGACTCTTCGCAACCCCATGGACTGCAGCCTACCAGGCTCCTCCATCCATGGGATTTTCCAGGCAAGAGTACTGGAGTGGGGTGCCACTACCTACCAAAACCCTAGTGAACTCAGGTGCTACAGAAGATAGGAGGCCAAGAAGCGATGTCCCTGCCCACAAGTGATTCACAACCCCAAGGGAAAACAAACACTGGCACAATTCGCTAACGTCTGCCAAGGATGAGAAGCATAATTACAGGGCAGCAGACAGAGCACTGTAAGAGAAGAGATAAAGGAAAACAGAGGGAAGGTTCGAAACATAAAGGTTATGGAGACAAGAAACTGGTAGCAGGAAAGAGGGACAGTGGAGCAGAATGTGGGGACAAGGTCCACAAAAATCCACCTGTTGAAAGTGAAATCATCAAAAGTCAACACGTAACAATTAAGATCAGCCACCGGGGGAAAAAAACACTGATCCTGAGAAGTGATCTTACTTCTTATCAAAGATTATAGTCCAACTGCTATACCAGATGCTCAGGATGGAAAACCACTATCTTTTGTCATCAGGAAGTTTGCGGATAATGAGGGGACATGAACAAGCACGTCACAATGCAATGCAGTATGTGGCGCGGAAGAGGCAAGCACCAGATGCTCGGGAGCACTTGGGTGGCACTCAACCCAGGCTTGGGGGAAGGGAGAGGTCCTGGGGAGCCTTCTGGAGAGGGTGCCAGCTTCCCTTGCATCTTGAAGATGTACAGTTGGCCGTTCATGGGGCCTCAGAGAAAGAGTAGGAGGGTGTTCCATTGAAGGGGGTCTGCCAGAGGAGGATCCTAGTTAGATCTGTGTTTTAGAAAACTCACCAGCTGCAGTAGGAAGGATGAATTAGAGGCATAAAATAGTGCAGACAGGAGTGGTTATGAGACTGCTGTGGGGACAAGGCATCTGAACTAAGATAGTGTCAGTGGGGATGGAACAAACGGATGTGCTGCTGCTAAGTCGCTTCAGTCGTGTCTGACTCTGTGCGACCCCATAGACGTCTGGCAGCCCACCAGGTTCCCCCGTCCCTGGGATTCTCCAGGCAAGAACACTGGAGTGGGCTGCCATTTCCTTCTCCAATGCATAAAAGTGAAAAGTGAAAGTGAAGTCACTCAGTCGTGTCCGACTCTCAGCGACCCTATGGACTGCAGCCTACCAGGCTCCTCCATCCATGGGATTTTCCAGGCAAGAGTACTGGAGTGGAGTGCCATACTCAGAATCTCTATTTAAATAATTAGCTAACACTGTACTAAGTGTTTGTTATATGCTGGGCTCTGTTTCAAGTGCTTTCTGGGTGGTAGTGTGTTTGTCATTTACCGCAACCACATGAAGAGCAGAGAGGACACTGAAATGTCTGCTGGGACTCAGTCTAAGTCACTGGATCCCGAGTCTAAGTGTACTCCCCCTAACCATATCACCAGGGTTGAACTAAATGCGTGCCTGGAAATGCAGAGAGGGGAACTATGCCATATCTCGATACTGCCACAGAGACCTCGTGTCCAGTGAAGGAAGAAGCCTGGTCAGGCAGCAAGCCCAGCCCTCTCTCCTTCTGGTCAGATTAAGTGGGGCATGCCGGAGTGAGATGATGAGGCAAAGGAAAAGACAGGAGGTCGGGATGAGAGGAAAGAAGACTGACTGATGTGATGCAGAGGGGTCAAGATACGGTCATACAGATGCAGAGATCCCCCTGATCAAAGAAGACCAAACCTGATGAAGCAAAGACGTGAACCATGTGGGAAGGTGGTCCCGAAATACTGCTGAATAATAACATGTAATTTACAGGGCAGGAGGTGAGGGCGATCCCACTTTGGCTAATGGCAGTCATTTCTGAACTATGAATCTATTTTTTTAATTTTTCTTCCTTTTGGTTGTCCTTTTCCTAAATGACAAATGCATTACTTTGGTGGAGGTAAAATAATCTATACACTAGCTGGAAGTGCAGGAAAGGAAGATTGGGGCAGCTACTGAAGTCAGGGGGGAAAAGGAAGAAAACTGTCCGGGAGGTGAAGAGCTGACCTTACTGAGGTTGCAAGGAGGATAGTGTTATTAAAGGATGTGAGATTCAAGAGGGAGGAAAGGTGAAGACCCAGATGCATGTTAGAAACAAGAACTGTACCAACTCAGCCATGTGCAGCATGGGAGAGAAATCATGGCAGGGGGATGTCAAGGATTACAGTATCATCAGGGGAAAGATAATTTTTTTGTTTTTGTTAAGTCCCTTTTTTAATGGCAGAAAAGCACATAGGGCTTCCCTTTGGCTCAGATAGTAAAGCATTCACTTGCAATGCAGGAGACCCAGGTTTGATCCCTAGGTCAGGAAGGTCCCCTGGAGAAGGAAATGGCAAACCACTCCAGTATTCCTGCCTGGGAAATCCATGGACAAAGGAGTCCATGGGGTCACAAAAGAGTAAAGACATGACTTAGCGAAATTTTTCTAATGGCAAAAAAAAACACATAACACTATTATTTGCTCTCCTAACCACTTCAAGCATACAATTCAGAGTTATTAAATGTATTTACATTGTTAAGGAACATATTTCTAAAACTTTATCATCTTAAAAGCTAAAGCTCTAAACCTATTAAATATTCATCCCTGCCCTTGGCAATCACTTCCTGTTTCTATGATTTTGACTACCTTATAGACTTCATGTAAGTGGATTCATATCGGTATGAGTAAAAGAATAGTATTTGTCCTTTTGTGACTGGCTTACTTTGTTCATCAAAATGTCTTCAAGGGTCATCCACACTGTAGCATATGACAAGATTTCCTTCCTTTTTAAGGTGGTGTAATATTACATCTATGCAATATAGTTTTTCCTATATTTATATATATTCCTATATATAAACAGGCTATGGTTTTTCCTGTGGTCAAGTATGGATGTGAGAGTTGGACTGTGAAGAAAGCTGAGTGCCGAAGAATTGATGCTTTTGAACTGTGGTGTTGGAGAAGACTCTTGAGCGTCCCTTGGACTGCAAGGAGATCCAACCAGTCCATTCTGAAGGAGATCAGCCCTGGGATTTCTTTGGAAGGAATGATGCTAAAGCTGAAACTCCAGAATTTTGGCCACCTCATGCGAAGAGTTGACTCATTGGAAAAGACTCTGATGCTGGGAGGGATTGGGAGCAGGAGGAGAAGGGGACGACAGAGGATGAGATGGCTGGATGGCATCACTGACTCGATGGACGTGAGTCTGAGTGAACTCCAGGAGTTGGTGATGGACAGGGAGGCCTGGTGTGCTGTGATTCATGGGGTCACAAAGAGTCGGACACGACTGAGCAACTGAACTGAACTGAACTGAATATTACATCATCTGTATATACCACATTTTCTCTATCCATTCATCTGTCGATGGACATTTGGTTACTTCCACCTTTGGGACATTGTAAATAATGTTGCCATGAATACAGGTGTGCAAATGGAGACTGGTTTTTTTTTTTTGTAATGCAAAGAAGAGAAAATTCAAAGTTTGTGATACAAAGAAACTTGTTCCCAAAGGAGTGGTTATGAGTGAGAATCTGGATTCAGATGAAAACAGAACAAGATACCAAAGAGACATGTCTACCTGTTTCTACTCAGAAGACTGAAATTCGTGCATCAAAATAATAATTCAAAGGCATCATCCTCGTCTCCATCATTCAGGCTCAAAATGAAACTGTTTATTGCCTCCTCCAGCCAGTCAGGCGTGATACTCAAATTTATGAAATCTGGAGGGGGCGGGGAGATAATGCAAAGGATAATGCATTTGGTAACAGAACAACTATTAGTATAAGCAGACTTACAAGTACTTCAGACAAACCATTACTCATGCTTTTTTTTTTATCATTACCATCTTTCTAAATTCCATATATATGCATTATTATACTGTTATTGGTGTTTTTCTACTCATGCTGAAATTGACAATAAAAGACTTAAAAAGGAATCTGTTGGTCTGTGTGCATTAATAACAATTGCATAGGTATTTATTTTAGTTCATTTCTCCAGATCTCTTATTATAAAAAGCCAGTGAAACAGCTGTTTACTTTCTTTTGATGTTCCACATACACTAGGAGAATGGTATCCGGCCTCCAACAGTGCCTCAAAATAGGAAATCAAAGAATTGCTGTAATGAGATGTAAGGAGCTAACTCCTTCATCTGTCGGCTCAGATTTCTCTTGATTCTTTCCCTGACTAGTTGCCCAAGGATGAAGAGTTAACTTTTTTCCAAGAGCCTCTCTTCATCCTCAGCCTCTGTAACTCGCACTTCAGCATGTATGTTGTATGATACTTATCAGGGCCATTTTCTTACAATCAATACCACATGCCAGGTCTGTCCTGTTTACAGCCTCTAGAAAAGCAGAAGAGGAACAGAGTTCCTAGTAGAGATGCATTACAGAGTCCAGTTGTGCCGTCACGTAATGACCTTCTCTGCATTACAGCCAGTGTTTTAGGTAATTGCTAAGTCACGTGTGAACGCAGCTCTGTCTAGCACATGACTGAGACGGACATATTCTAAAGCTGTTAAGGAGTGAAAATTTAAACCCTCTGAGGAAATTATGCTTTGGGGAAGTATCTTGATGGAATAGGATAAGTATTCAGCTCTCAAGTGGAAGAAATCCTATTTTACCATCTGCACCAACTTCCACAGACTTCAAGAAAGTTTTTGTGAAGTTTCTAATGGCATTTCCAATGACCAAAGAGCTGCTGTTCTGGCATACTGGAGAGATGGGCAAGGCAGACAGAGAAAACAAGTCACAGGGGCAGCTGTTATGGGCAGACATCACAGTAGTAGCGTATGACAGCTTTGGTGCCCTAATTAACAGCAGGCCCACTCGAGAGGAGATGCAATAGCCTCATAGACAACAGGAGGTCAGAGATCAAATGATACACGAGCACAGTCCTTAATGTCACAATATCTCAAGAAGCTAAGAGCAGAAAGAACACATTTACACCTTCAAGCATGTAATTTTCTCTCCTCAAAACACCAACATGACCCTATTAATCCAAATCAAACCAACAACTTATGACATTTTTCTCATTTGAAAGCTTAATATTCAAGCAAGCATCTTAATTTTTGACCCTGAATTCAAAAATTAAGAACTTAACCCTGCAGGGTTCAAGAACTCTGGGTTCTTTGAGGCAGGCAAGGCAAGGCAGGATAGATTGTGATTCATCAGTCACCTCGCTACATCATGAATTCTCCCAGGGTGGCAGATCAAACCTAATTTCTCCTGCTAGACTCACTGCCAGGAATAAAGGCCTGTGGACTCAGGAATTGCCCCACGTGCTAGTGCTGATTCAGTTCTCCATCTTTTATTTCTCTTAATTCTGTATAATTTTGATCTCTCTTTCGGATAAACACTTAATTCCTACTATGTGTTAGAGGGCTCCCAGGTGGCTCAGTGGTACAGAATCCGCCTGCCAATGTAGGAGATGCAGGTACAATAGCTGGGTCGGGAAGATCACCTAGAGAAGAAAATGGCAACCCACTCCAGTATTTTTGCCTGGAGGGCATGAGGAGCCTAGTGGGCTACAGTCCACAGGGTCCCAAAAAGTCATAAATGACTGAGCATGCATGCACCATGTGTTAGACACTACCTGATTTCTGTAGATAAAATAAATGCTGTGCTTGTTCAGTCACACATTCTTACTAAGTCTTCCTGGCATGCCTTTGAGACTGTGAAGACAAACTTCATAAATCCATTTACATCTCAGTACTCTAGTGCTGAACTCATTAACCGAATGCCCCTACTAAAGAAAATAACTAGTCATAGGCCATACCAATCATGCCATTTGTACAGCAATATCCATAAATATATCAAGAAATGATACACTGTTAACTTTTAATTATCCACACTAATGAAGAGGAACGGTGGCATGGTTAATCCAAAAAAGTTTACAACCCAATAATAATTTCTATTAGGATTTGGAATTCATTATGCAACTTTCTTCCCAGAAGATTTGCCTTCTGATTATGTTTTCCATGATAAATATTCAAGTGAGAAACTTAATTTCTATCTTAAGAGTTTTACAATTTGTAAGCTTCAGCCTCCATGCCAGGCTTATAAAACTAAGACAAAATATCTTTCATTAAAGTTTATGATACTACCACAACTTCAGATAATCCCATCCTGAACTTTCCATGAATGATGACTTATCATGAGGTTCCTAATGTCATGCTTTCCCAAGAAATATATGCACAAGGATTCCACTCATAACTTTTGAGCTCTTGTCTCATAATTTTTTTTCCTCTCTCTCATTCTTTTAACTCATCTTTCTTCGTCTGTTTAGGCTGCTATAACAAAATGCCTCAGACCGGGTAACAATGAACATCTCTTTCTCACAGTTCTGAAGGCTGCTGCGTCCAAGATCAAGGCACCAGGATGGTCACATTTACTTTGATGAGGGCTGTTTTCCTAGTCCATAGCTGGTACCATCTAGCTGTCCTCACTTTGTGGAGGCAGCTAGGGATTTCTCTGGGGTCTCTTTCATAAGGCACTAATTCCATTCAAGAGGGCTCCACCATCGTCTTTGGGGGATTAGGATTTCAACATATGAAATGGCAACCCCCTCCAGTACTCTTGCCTGGAAAACCCCATGGACAGAGGAGCCTGGTGGGCTACAGTCCATAGAATCGCAAAGAGTTGGGTACAACTGAGCATACATAAAGAATTACATGAATTTGGAGAGGACACACACACTCAGACCCTAGAATCATCTTGTTGAACTATGTATTACTCATCCATATACTGGTTCAAACCTCTGAGTCCATTAGTCAATCACCCCGTAACAATATTGAGTGACAAACTACCTCGAAGCCCAACAACTTAAAGCAACAACACTTACGTCCTGCACACAGATCCTCAACTTAGCTGAAGTCAGATCAAACTCTAGACCTTGTTCAATTCTGCTCCTTACATGCCCCTAGCGGCCCCCAGTTCAGCCAGCAGTTCCAGTGGAGCACAAGAGCACAGGAAGACAAGACAAGCACCCAGGCCCACTAAAAACCTCTGTTTACCTCATGTCTGCTCACACTCCACTGGCTAAGGAAGTCACACTGCCAAGTTCAAAGTCAACGAGGCAAAAAAACTGCATAACATCCCCCACTCCAGAAGGAAAGAAGAATGAAGGCAAATTTTTGCTCAAAAACACTCCAATCTATCATTTTAAGTGTATTAAACTCTCCAGTAGAGTCTGGAAATATCAGAATGAATAAGCCATGACTTCTGTCCGCAAGGAACTCACATTTTAGAGAAAAAAGTACTAAAAAGACAATGCTAGAACTTTTAAGTCGGAGAAGGCAATGGCACCCCACTCCAGTACTCTTGCCTGGAAAATCCCATAGACGGAGGAGACTGGTAGGCTGCAGTCCATGGGGTTGCTAAGAGCCGGACACGACTGAGTGACTTCACTTTCACTTTCATGAATTGGAGAAGGAAATGGCAACCCGCTCCAGTGTTCTTGCCTGGAAAATCCCAGGGATGGGGGAGCCTGGTGGGCTGCCGTGTATAGGGTCGCACAGAGTCGTACACGACTGAAGTGACTTAGCAGCAGCAGCAGCAGAACTGTTAAGTAAAGACCCATCTGAAATACTATGTGAGAAGAGGGACGGAATGAAGGAGTCCAGGTCTTTCTGAGTTGAAGGAACCAGCAAAGGCTTTACATCTGAGTGCCTGAGGTGATATTTGAGATAAACATAAGTTTCCAGGGGAAAAGATAAAGATGCACAAGAACGAGAGTAAATATTCTCTTCAGTAAATGATGGATCACACGTTATCACTAGAACCCAGTATATGTGAGGGTAGCTGAGGACAAAATCAGTCCTATAAGCTAGTAAGTCCAGGTTATGAAAGCCCTACGGACCATATTGATAAGTCAGAACTCATCCTATTTGGCAATGAAGAGACAGGTATCAAACAGAGGAGCAAGAGATATCCTAAATATCATCAGAACTTGATTTTGAAAAGACATCCAGCGGCAGGGTGGAGGAAAGACTGGAGGGATGTTGGGGAGAGGAGGGTGGGAGTGTCAGTTCAGGGGCTCTGGCAGGAGTTCAGGCAGACCAACCACGACCTGAGCCAGGACAGCATCAGAAGCAAGCAAGGAGAGAGGGACAAATCAGGAGACACTTTGGATGTAAAATCAGAACCTGATTAGATGAGAGACAGAGAGAAGATGAAGGGGGTGGGAATTATTATTTCCCAAGCTTATCCAACTAGTTGAGAGGTTCAGCTGTTTCCTCTTTCCGCTTTCCAGAGCGCCCTGCAATACGGCTCCTCCTTGCCACATCCACTCAGGAGACAAAGAAGGCTGCCTCTCAGCCTAATTAAAAGTCCTAGGGCAGCAGAAGAGAAGAGGGGTTTAGGCAGAGGAAGAGAAAAGATGGATATATTCCTTTCCATAATCAGTGGAATACAGGTGAGTAGCTGGAGCAGGTTCTTTATCGAGTGCCTTTAATCACCTAACTCAAATCAATAACCCTTTAGAGGCACATAAATTAATTCTCCAAACAAACAGCTAATGCCTGTGGAGAGATGCCCGCAGTGCTTACACACTCCAGCTCCCCTGTGATGGGCAGTAATGAAAGAAAGACAGCTATGAACCCAGAGGCAGCAACTGTGCTTGGAAGTGCACAGCGTCAGAGAGCAAAAACTCCTGACCATACCGACAACTTCATCTGAACTGACACCGGGGGACAGTTACCCATAGATGATGCAGCCCTCCACTGGCCTTAAGCACTCAGATGCTGGAGAGAATGGCTCTGCTATTTCTCCACTCTGAGTCCATCCCATCTTTCCATATCCACTAGGTTGGAAGAAGAGGTAATGAGAAGGGAGGAGCTTAATGTATCTCCTAGAACTCCAAGCTCCCAACACCGCCTAGTGGAAAAGACCAGAGAAGGACTGTGCTTCAAGGCTGATTTGCCAGCCATGGGACACTGGACAAGTCTCTTCACCTCTGAGTCCCCGTTAATGAAAATTAATACCTACTTTTCCGATTATAGTGATGCTGGGATAAGATGATCCCACAGGTCTACAACTTCAGGTACACTGAAAAGTATTAGAATATTTTCTCCCCCGTCTCATACATTCCTTTGCTAAACTGGGGCTGATTTACTTAAAGGATTGTCACACAAGATTTCTTGCAAAACTTCCCCAAGTAGAAATTCTGCAGAGACAACATGTAGCTTGTATAATGCAACCTAGCATGATATTGTGAGCCATCTTCAATCTTTCTCCTGCTACTTCCTCTGATGGAAAGAGCCAGAACAAAATTCTAAAGATCAGCCATGTGTGTGAGAGCAAGGCCAAGGGTTAATGTGAGTCTTTCTAAATGATCCTAGCTGTTGTGCTAAATAATGGTAGCCATTATCAGTATTAATAATAAAGGCCATTCCACCAAACGGGTGTGTGTGTCTTGCTTAAATGTGAGGCAAAGAGGTCAAGGCATGAACGATGAGACTGGATTTCTTTTTTCAGAGTGACCTCAGGGCAATTTCTAAGAGATTCAACCAACACAGGAAATAGGCACACAGCTTCTTCCTGCTTCAGGCCCCTTCCTCCAGATCTGACATCATTTCTGCAGCCTACAGTAATCCCCCGGATTGAGAATTAATATGCAAGTCCCTAATTACATGGCCAAGAATTTTACAGGTCTCACTGGGAGTGGTAAATGATTTCTTAGGTCTCTGCCTTCCTCAATAAAAGACTCTGGGAACCTCAACTTGAGGATTGTCACTGAACCCATAAGTGTCGCTAAATTAACCAGCCCTCAGAATTAGCCACGAGAAAGTGTATATTGATCTGACTTAGCAATGTGAGAACAGAAGCAGTCACTTTATGATTAATCTTTTCAGAGTCTTCTTAGGCTACTCATATTTCTCAGCCAATAGAAAGATTACTGACGAATTATTAAAATGTCTCTAGAACCACTGAGTCTCTGTGCCATTATTTCCCTTAAAATAAGCAAATTACTTATACCTTCAACTTGTAAGCCTCGTCTAGGTTATTTAAGGCAAAGAAATGGAGACACAGAAATGTAAAATAATGATCTCTAGCCTTTAGGAACTCAGTATTTAATAGATAAAATTATTATTCTTTCCATATCATGCTGAAGTTAACAAAATGCTTTTTATATATTTTCATTAAAATGTTCACCACTATGAGAGCTTTATCCCTGATTTATATATTAAGACAAAGACAACATAACTGCCAAGAGTCTCACAGTATTAAGAACCCAGATAAAGGAGCAATTAGTTCTGTAAAGATGGAGTGGAAGTATGAGAGATCAGGAAAACCTATGAGCACGATGAGGTTCTGGGTGTTGAAGGGCCAGCAAAAGCTGGATGGATCATCTAAGCATTGTATAAATTATCTACTATGAACCAAGCAATATGCTTGAGACTGAGACATACAAACACACACAAGGCAGATGCCATCCCTGCCCTCCAGCAACCTACACTCCAGTAGAAGTCAAGACATGTGTCAAAGACAAGGTCACTTTCAGACTCCACCTGTGATCTATGGGCTAAGTACAGCTTAAATCCCCAGTGGGCACTGCACACCTCCACCCTAGCCACCAGCTCCTCTCCATCCATTAAACACATGAGTCACCAAAAACAAATGGCCAATAAGTGACCTGAATGTATTACCATCAGCCTAGATCTGAAATCTAGGTTGGTGAAAAGGAAGGAAGGCAGAAAGGTGGCCCACACCCTGGGGTTCAGGAGCCGTCCGCAGCAGCTACGTGCCCAGGCAGCCCTGGGCCCCAGGGATCATGGCTAAACGAGAAGAACCACCTTAGAGACAGGAACCTGTATCCAGTATTTACGGATCTGCTTGAGATTGCAGCCTTGTTCTGGAGAGGACAAGGAGGCCCCTGAGATGCTCCGGTTTGGGGGAAGGGGAATGATAAACAGAGGCAGCACAGAGCACATGTTGGACACCGAACTTTCACTGGTTTGGCTCTCACCTCCAGTGAGGGTTTGGCTCTCACCTCCAATGACGGTTTGGCTCTCACCTCCAATGAGGGTTTGGATGACCCTGGACAAGTTATTTCATCTCCTATGACTAAGTTTTCTCTTCTGTAAAGTGAGTATGCTTAATAATACTGCCTACTTCAAAGAGTGCGGTTAAAGATTAAAAGACTTCATTTAAAAATGCCAAGCACTTAGAATAATGCTTGGGACAAAATAAGCACCATTTATGTGTCAGACGCTTTTATATGTCAAGGCTGAGGGTTAGAGGGACTCAATCACTCTGACCTGCTTCTAGAGCATGTCATATAATCAATTAAATTCCTTATATTTGACTCTTCAAATAATTATTTCCAATACACAATTCAAATGATCACTCCAAAGCCAGTTATTCCTCTCCTTCAAGCCTGCTAAAACCCAACACCTTAGGAAATATGACAGCTTCCTGGTGGCCATGATAATTTTTAGCAGTATTGTCTGATATTGACTCATGATTTGCTTTGAAACCTTCCATGACCATATGCACGCAGACACACACATTTACACACACACATACAACAATATAGTGTAAGGTCTTTCTTTTGTGTCTGATAAACCCAGGTTCAAATCCCCTACCATTTATAAGTGTGCAATAATGGACAAATTGTTGAATTTGCTAGCCTCAGTCTCCTCATCCTAAAATGGGAGCAATAAAACCCATCTTAAATAAAATGAGTTCCTGTCTATCAGCATGTAGTCAGGGCCTGTCACAAGGAAACATTCTATAAATGGCAGCTAAACAGCACCCATAGGACATTACTCATCTGGAAAGGGGCCTCACAGAAATGATGCAATTTTTCTTTACAATGAGGTTATCGATTCCCTTTAAGGAGACTCTCAGCAGGATAAATGACCCTTCATTATTTCCGTGGCAGACTCCTGGCATTTGGGGGTTCCAAACAAATCTGATTTACCACATCTGTGAGTCACAAAGGTCGATAGACATTTCTTTGTAATGGCAGAAAATTATCGCATCGATAAAAATTGACCATTGTTCACATACAGAATTTCTCCAAACAGCATTGTCTGGCAGAAGGCAAGGTTGATTAGGATCTACCATCTTTATCCAGAGGATCCTTAAGGGCAAACCAAGCCAGGCACAGTCACAAAATAAACCAGAGTGTAGAAACGAACAAATGATTCCCTGCCTCTAGAAAATCATCAACCCTCAACAGGGATGCCTTAAGATCCATACTTAATTATGTCACTTTCTCTTTAAGATCCTTCAATGGTGCCCCACTTCCCTTAAGCTAAAATCCACCCTAACTCACCCTTGCTCACTACACTTCTTCAGCCTCATCTTTTGCCATTCTCCCTGACTCTATCCACAACCTATACTCCAGTCCCACCAATTCTCATTGTCAACTCATCAAATCCCTCCTTAGACTCATGAAAGTTTACATGTCACCTCTTTGAGTCAATAATGTTATTGCCAGCCATTCTGACTGCTATTCAACAGACATTGTGATGATTTATTATTTTGCTCCAACCAGTCCATCCTAAAGGAGATCAGTCCTGAATATTCATTGGAAGGACTGATGCTAAAAGTCCTGAAGATTGAAGGTGGTAGGAAAAGGGGACGACAGAGGATGAGATGGTTGGATGGCATCACCAACTCAATGGACATGAGTTTGAGTAAGCTCTAGGAGTTAGTGATGGACAGGGAAGCCTGGTGTGCTGCAGTCCATGGGGTGACAGAGAGTTGGACACAACTGAGCAACTGAACTGAGAACATCAAGCTCTGCATTTGAGAATGTCTGCAGTGTCTGAGCTCAGTCTTTCAAACTGTCCTTATATTTCAACTCACTTTGAAAGCAGCACACCAACCAAGGGCAGCTAAGCACAAGCAGAATCCTAATCAAGATGAAAGGAATGATCTGGTTGGTCAGCTCTAGTATTCTAAGAAGAGATCCCTCTGCCTATAGGGTTTTTGTGTTGTATCATTTCTTGGCATATCAGAGAGGCAACCTGGGACAGTGTTACCAGTGTGAACTCAGAAGACAAACTTTCTGGGTGTGAGTCCAGCTCTGCCACTTAGGAGACATGTGACCTGGGGCACATTATTTCATTTCTTTATGCCTCAATTTTTTCCTTTGTAAAATGGGTATAATAATAGGTCCCAACTTGTAAAGTTGTTGAGATTAATAGGGTCAACAGTTGTAGATATACACACAGAGAAGAGAACCTGGCACATCATAAACACTCTACAAATGTCTGTTAAATAAAATAAACACAATATTGCATGGTTATATTGCTAATGGAAGCAAATGTTTCATGAGAGCTATCAAAAGCTGAAATCTGGGATGTTTCTCTTTAGGATAACAAAATAGATAATTTTATTAAGTGCCCAAAAAGTCCAATTTTTTTTACTAGAAATGGAAATTGGTACCACTAACCTTCATCAAATATTACTGACAAAGGTCAGAAATCTTCATTTTCTCAGGAAGAAAAACTTAGGCAAAAGCTAATGGTTATGAAGTGTCAAAACACTGGCATAAAAATACCCTCCTTTATCCAGCAACCCACCACTCCTCTGAGACCAAGTTTCAACAGGAAAGATTAACACCACCATGGAGCACCTTTGATAATTGGGTCTTAAATGCCTCTTTCATCCTAAATGACCTCTTACTTATATAAGAATTGCTGACCACCACCAACAGTGGGAAGGAAAAAAACTAGTGAAACTAAAGGGCATTATCACAGAATGACCATTTTTAAAGAGCTACATATTGGAATAAGGGAAAGGAGGCTACCCTTGCTACTACTAAGTCTATTACCAAGTCTGCTGCAGCTTATAAGGGCATACAAAGATATGCACAAGGCCAAAGGGCTCCCAGTCTCACCCAGGACTTGCTGAACACTGGCGCAGCTGACAGTCCACCTGGAATGATGCAAGAAGAGTCTGCAAAGCTTCCTGGTTTGAAATCTGTTGTCCTAACACCTATTGTCTATGAGAAGTTGGGCAACATATTTGCTTTCTTTGAGTCTCAATTTTCCCAACAGAAAAAAAAAATGGAAATGATACCTTACTGAGCTAGATTGGTGACACAGACTACAGAGCTTTTATACAGTGCCTGATACAGCAAGGCACCCAATTCTCTAGCACTCCTCTTCTAGTCAACGTAAGTATTAGGCCTTTTCCAGAATCTAGGGAAGGAAATTAGATCAGTTGTGTGATCCTTGTCACCACATGGAAATTATATATGCAATATCCTTCCTATGCTCCACACATCCTCAAGTTTTCCCCAACACATATTGGGAAGGGTTCTTGTTGCAAGTGGTAAAAAACTGACAGTTAAGAAACTGATGCTTTTATACAGTTAGGTAAAGAAATTTATGGAAAGGGTCAATTAAGGGTCGAAGGTCCAGGCCTGAAAACCAGGCAGGAACCATGTTTGCTACAGACTTGACATTAGGACCCCCCGGCAAGAATTACAAAACAGGCACAAGTCGGTGTGCAAGACACACCTGCAACCACGATGGATCTGATCTTTAATCAGGGTCCCTCACACAAGGCTCAGTGCCCCTAGATCTAATAGCATTTGGAGTACAACATGCCCGCCACTGACAAAGAGGCCATGTATGGAGGAAGGCTCTGACTTCCTTTGCCTCCAAAGGAAAAGGGGACAGGCAATGTCAGAAATAACCCTACTACCAACACCAGGAATCCTCCAGAAAGGAGATGGAGATACTAATAGGAAGAAAAGGCTATATGCTGGACAAACAAAAAGGACATTCACACACATAGAGAAAAAAGGAAGATAAATGACCTGTATCATTCTCCCCACTTTTGAAACGGGCTCCAATGAGCCTCCATCCATTCAGTCAACAAATATACATTTACATCCCTACTGCTCTCCTAACCCAGATCAACAAGAGTTAAACTAGCTGGCTTCACCATAACAAACAAACTGACCAGGTCCAGTCCACAGCTAAATTCTGGAGCCAGCCATCTATGGCTCTTCTCCACTTCTTTTTCTGTCTTTGCTACAACCTCTCACATGCTAACAACCTTTCTACTAGATACCCTAAAATTCAAAGCTTTCACTGTATTTGCACCCACACCTGAGATGATCCAAAAGTTCACTGCGGGCACTCAGACATAAAAACATGAAAGTAAAAAAGCAACGCTGGTTTATGAAATTTTTATTGCACTTCATAGGGGAGGTTCAGATCAGATCAGATCAGATCAGTCGCTCAGTCATTTCCGACTCTTTGTGACCCCATGAATCGCAGCACGCCAGGCCTCCCTGTGCATCACCAACTCCCGGAGTTCACTCAGACTCACGTCCATCGAGTCAGTGATACCATCCAGCCATCTCATCCTCTGTCGCCCCCTTCTCCTCTTGCCCCCAATCCCTCCCAGCATCAGAGTCTTTTCCAATGAGTCAACGCTTCGCATGAGGTGGCCAAAGTACTGGAGTTTCAGCTTTAGCATCATATCTTCCAAAGAAATCCCAGGGCTGATCTCCTTCAGAATGGACTGGTTGGATCTCCTTGCAGTCCAAGGGACTCTCAAGAGTTTTCTCCAACACCACAGTTCAAAAGCATAAATTACATGACCACAGGAAAAACCATAGCCTTGACTAGACGGACCTTTGTTGGCAAAGTAATGTCTCTGCTTTTGAATATGCTATCTAGGCTGGTCATAACTTTCCTTCCAAGGAGTAAGCGTCTTTTAATTTCACGGCTGCAGTCACCATCTGCAGTCATTTTGGAGCCCCAAAAAATAAAGTCTGACACTCTTTCCACTGTTTCCCCATCTATTTCCCATGAAGTGATAGGACCGGATGCCATGATCTTCATTTTCTGAATGTTGAGCTTTAAGCCAACTTTTTCACTCTCCACTTTCACCTTCATCAAGAGGCTCTTTAGTTCCTCTTCACTTTCTGCCATAAGGGTGGTGTCATCTGCATATCTGAGGTTATTGATATTTCTCCCAGCAATCTTGATTCCAGCTTGTGTGTCTTCCAGTCCAGTGTTTCTCATGATGTACTCTGAATATAAGTTAAATAAACAGGGTGACAATATACAGCCTTGATGTACTCCTTTTCCTATTGGTTAGCCTCCTCCTAATAAGAAATTTACAAATAAGTAACAGAAGCTTCATCTAAATTCAGGCACCCACATGGAGCATCCTGCTAGATTTCTTCCACTCACCTGCCCTGATCTACTCTACACCTTTCTATTCCCTGTCCTATGCCCTGTAAGGTCAACCTGAGTAAACTATATGAATAAACTCTCTCAAGGATCAACTAACAAGAGATCAGAGGGCAGCAAGGAGAGTGAGGTCAAGGTATTTCCTGCCCTACCTTTTTCTCTCTGCCACTATCGCTTTACTGAAGGTCACAGCTCCTGCCAAGCTGCCCTCTCTGGATTCTGGTAACCTCCCCCTCTACTTGCCCTCCAGTCCTAAGAGTAATGGGCTTCCCAGGTGGCTTAGTGGGAAAGAATCCACCTGCAATGCAGGAGACACAGGTTTGATTCTTGGGAAGGGAAGATCACCTGGTGGAGGGCATGGAAACCTGCTCCAGTATTCTTGCCTGGAGAATCCCATGGACAGAGGAGCCCGGCGGACTACAGTTCATAGGGTCACAAAGAGGGAGTCATGACTGAAGCAACTGACTGTGCACATACACATGCCTATGAGTGATAAAAGATCCCCCGTTGGTAGCCTCAGTGTACTTTAATACCCCTTAATGATGTCTTTAAATTAAGTGTTGTTAACTTTAGCACTCTTAACCTTATGGCAGATCATTGGGGGAAGCTGTCTTGATGAGCAGTATGCCCAGCTTTTGCCCACTAGACACCAATAACACACTATTTCCCAGCTGGGACAGCCAAAAATGTATTCAGAGATTTCCAAATGTCACCTAGAGGACAGAAATCACCCCTAGTTGAGGACAATTGATCTAAACCTTTCTACACTTTTGCTAATGGTCCTATCACCAAACTTTTCTCAAATAATCAAAGTTAAGTATACTTATTCCTTTCCTACCTAGACCCTGACTGATACAAGAAGTCTGTGCACAAAACTACCACATTAAAGTATATTTAACCCACTGTAATGTAAATTCCTGAAAGATGATGCTATGAAAGTGCTGCACTCAATATGCCAGCAAATTGGGAAAACTCAGCAATGGCCACAGGACTGGAAAGGGTCAGCTTTCATTCCAATCCCAAAGAAAGGCAATGCCAAAGAATGCTCAAACTACTGCAAAATTGCACTCATCTCACATGCTAGTGAAGTAATGCTCAAAATTCTCCAAGCCAGGCTTTAGCAATATGTGAATCGTGAACTTCCAGATGTTCAAGCTGGTTTTAGAAAAGGCAGAGGAACCAGGGATCAAATTGCCAACATCTGCTGGATCATGGAAAAAGCAAGAGAGTTCCAGAAAATCATGTATTTCTGCTTTATTGACTATGCCAAAGCCTTTGACTGGGTGGATCACAATCAACTGTGGAAAATTCTGAGATGGGAATACCAGACCACCTGACCTGCCTCTTGAGAAACCTATATGCAGGTCAGGAAGCAACAGTTAGAACTGGACACAGAACAACAGACTGGTTCCAAATAGGAAAAGGAGTACGTCGAGGCTGTATATTGTCACCCTGCTTATTTAACTTATATGCAGAGTACATCATGAGAAATGCTGGACTGGAAGAAGCACAAGCTGGAATCAAGATTGCTGGGAGAAATATCAATAACCTCAGATATGCAGGTGACACCACCCTGATGGCAGAAAGTGAAGAGGAACTAAAAAGCCTCTTGATGAAAGTGAAAGAAGAGAATGGAAAAAGTTGGCTTAAAGCTCAACATTCAGAAAACTAAGATCATAGCATCTGGTCCCATCACTTCATGGGAAATAGATGGGGAAATGGTATCAGACTTTATTTTTTGGGGCTGCAAAATGACTGCAGATGGTGACTGCAGCCATGAAATTAAAAGACGCTTACTCCTTGGAAGGAAAGTTATGACCAACCTAGATAGCATATTCAAAAGCAGAGACATTACTTTGCCAACAAAGGTCCGTCTAGTCAAGGCTATGGTTTTTACAGTGGTCATGTATGGATGCGAGAGTTGGACTGTGAAGAAAGCTGAGTGCCTAAGAATTCATGCTTTTGAACTGTGGTGTTGGAGAAGACTCTTGAGAGTCCCTTGGACTGCAACGAGATCCAAGCAGTCCATTCTAAAGGAGATCAGCCCTGGGTGTTCATTGGAAGGACTGATGTTGACGCTGAAACTCCAATACTTTGGCCACCTCATGCGAAAAGTTGACTCATTGGAAAAGACCCTAATGCTGGGAGGGATTGAAGGCAGGAGGAGAAGGGGCTGACAGAGGTTGAGATAGCTGGATGGCATCACCGACTCGATGGACATGAGTTTGGGTGAACTCCGGGAGTTGGTGATGCACAGGGAGGCCTGGTGTGCTGCGATTCATGGGGTCACAAAGAGTCAGACACAACTGAGCGACTGAACTGAATGCAAATTCCACAAGAGGAGGATATTATCTGTCTTGTTTACTGATATACCCTCTTCTGTCAAAATCAGTGTTGAATCTTAGTACATACTCAGTGAATATTTCTCAAATGAATGAATGCAAGCTATGGCATTGACAATAATAGCATATCTAAAGAAATACAAACGTTACCACAGAAAATAAGAATATACATACAAAAAGATTAAATGATATAGAGGTTCAGCAAGTACAACATAAAGGAGATGCAGCCTTGGCCTATGGCTTCAAGCATCAGGGCCCCTCTGTTAAGGCAACTCTCACTGCAGAATAGTCCCTCAACCTAGCTTGTCCGTGGGACTATTAGCAAGATCATCAGTATTAGTAAGATCACTTCCTCACACTTGAATTCCAGATTTATCAAGGCAACCTACAATAGCAACTCTGTCAGAGCTGAGATACAGCCTGCTCAGTTGATCATCGTATACCCCTTGCCTTGCTCAATGTTCAATGTGTATATTTGTCAAAGTGAGTGACTCAGTGGAAGGACCACTTGATTATTATGTGGCTTCCAAATGAATTAGCCCTAAGGGAAAGGAAAGATCTGATTTTATCAACACCATGGATATAAAAAATATGGTTTATAATATTTACTAGTAAACTAAAATTATATATTCTCCTGTCTCATATGCCTTTTAATTATATTGACCATCTTCACAGAGGCTGATTAATCCCTACTCAAAGAAAAGTCAGCAGATCAGAAAAGCAGATGATTCACTTTGCTGTACAGCAAAAAAAAAAAAAATAATAACACAGCAGTTAAAAGCAACTATACTCCAAAAAAAAAAAAAAAGCAGAGAGTTAGATTCTGGGATGTGGAAACAAGGTTCAGTGTAAAACCATATGAGTTCTATAGCATGAATTAGCAAAAAGCAAACAAAAACAAGACAAATTTTCTACATGGCTAATTAATGCCTAAAGATTTAAATAATAGTATAAATGTATCAATTGAATACATTCTGCACCTTAAATTTACACAGTGTTATAGTGGTGGTAGTGGTCAGTCGCTAAGTTGTGTCCAACTGTTCTGCAACCCCATGGATTGTAGCCTGCCAGCCTCCCCTATCGATGGGATTTCCCAGGCAAAAATACTGGAGTGGGTTCGCTTTTCCTCCTCCAGGGGATCTTCCCGACCTAGGACTCCAACCCGCTTCTCCTGCTCTGCAGGCAGACTCTTTACCACTGAGCTACCAGAGGTTCCCTACAGAACCTTATAAGTCAGTTACATCTCAATTTTTTAAAGACTTAAATATTAGAAATTGACTCCCTTTAACAAATGAGTTTTGTCTCCTATTTTAAAAGTGCATGTATTTGCTCTCTATTGCTGCATAACAAATTATCCCCAAAACTTAGAGGCTAAGACAACACCTATTTATTATCCCAGAGTTTATACGGATCAGAAATCTGGACACAGCACAGCTTGTCCTCCACTTCGAGTCTCTCATAGGCTGTAATCAGTGCCCACTGAGCTTGCAATGACCTTGATCATCTCAAGGTTCAACTAGGGAAGGATCCACTTTCAAAATCGCTCAGGGATTCACTTCTTCAAGGACTGTTGGCCAGAGGCCACCCTCAATTCCTTGCCATGTGGCTTTCTCCAACATGGCAGTTTGCTTCATTGAAGCAGGCAAGAGGAAAGGCAATAGAGAGCCTGCCAACAAGATGAAAGGCACAATCTTCTGTAACCTAATCACAGAAATGACATCTCATCATCAGATTCTAGGGGCTAAAACAAGTCACTATATCCAGCCCACACTTAAGGAAAGGAGAATAAAGAAAGAAATGAGAACCAGGAGGCAGGGATCACTGGAGGTCATCTTAGAAATTTGCCTGAAAAAGTGAAAAGTCAAAGTGAAGTCGCTCAGTCGTGTCCGACTTTTTGCAACCCCATGGGCTTTAGCCTGCCAGACTCCTCCATCCATGGGATTCTCCAGGCAAGAATACTGGAGTGGGTCGCCATTTCCTTCTCCAAGAGATCTTTCCAACCCAGGGATCAAACCGAAGTCTCCCGCCTTGCAGGCAGACGCTTTACCCTCTGAACGACCAGGGAAGCCCCAGAAATCTGCCTAACACAACACAAATTAGCAAAAGGAAAAAGACTCTTTTCACAGATTCAGTGGAATCTGTGGAGCTCATGGAGAAATGAAGTTTGAGGCCTTTGGATGTCCTGGTTGGAAAATGAGGATAAAGTGGAACCTCAGTAAAACGCTAGGGGCATGGAAGCTGCATTTTGTCAAAATCAGTATCACCTAGAATACTGAAGGAAAGGCATTCAGAACCTCAAAAGAGCAGAGGAATGAGGGAACCAGCATTTCCCCCATCCTTACTCTACAAGCACATGCATGCTAAGTCACTCAGCCGTGTCTGACTCTCTGCAACCCTATGGACTGTAGCCCACCAGGCTCCTCCGTCCATGGGATTTCCCAGGCAAGAATACTGGAGTGGGTTTGCCCTGCCCTCCTCCAGGGGATCTTCCCAACCCTGGGATTGAACTCAGGTCTCCTGCGACTCCTGCATTGCAGGCAAATTCTTTACCACTAGTGCCACCTGGGAAGCCCCACTTTACTGTTACAAGCTGGATATTATTATGTGTTCTGATGTCACATGGCTAGTTAATAACTGTTCTAATCAACACAGACATCATAATCAGACAGAAATGGACTGAAGTCCAATTGGGGTGTACCACCACTTATTTGCCAAATGACTATTTGAAAGTAACCTGTTCGTGTTTTTACTGCTGTATCCTGACTGCCCAGCAGGTGCTTAGTAAATGTTTCAAGGAATTAATCAACCTCAGTTCGCTCTGTAAGATGGGCTTAATAATGGCACCTACTTCTAATGCTGCTGCAAGGATTACATAAGATGATCCAAACACTTAGCATAGTGCCCAACTCCTGGTAGGCGGTCAAAAAATGATAGTTTTTATTATTATCTTACTTGTCCCATTCCAATCCTAACCTCAAACACCACGTCCAGTCGAAACACATGTTACCTTTACAATACCATAAACCTCCTGCTTTCCAGTGTCCACCTCGCCCAGTCTCTTCCTGGTGAAACCCTCACATCAAGGGTTAATTTTCAGTTCAATGAAGCAGATATTTGCTACTCCAGAAAAACTGTTTCACACAATTCTGCACAGACCCTACACGGTCTCCAAATCCTCTGCTCCAGGAAAACTGGGCCCCACCTGTTCCCATAAAGACACTTTAAAGTTCCCCCTCTTCCACACCAGAAGAACTAGACTCCACTCCTTCCCACATACACAGCACGTGGCTCCCCCATCCTCTGTACCAGGAAGACTGGACTCTACCTTTTCCTCATGGGCATCATCTGCTTCCACATTCTCTGCTCCAGGGCACTGGACCCCACCTCTTCCCACATGAACACTATGTGGTGTTATTCTGTGAACCAAGAAAACAGAGTCCCATCCTTCCAGCATGGACACCACATGGTTCCTGTACCCTCGGCTCTAGGAAAACTAGACACCATCTTTCTGTACATGGGGTACTATATGGTTCCTACACAGACATCACTGCAGACATGTGTCCTTGTTTGGTTATATAGAGAAAAACCAACCTGGATTCAACTCTTAGGAACTCCCTTATCATCTCTGAGCTTTGGCAAGAGCTGCACAGTGTAATTCTTAGCAAATGACCCAACGAAACATGCTGCACAATTAGAGTGTCCTTGGAGGAAGCCAGCAGAAAACGGCTGCCCTACTTCACTGTACCTTTCCATGGGCTGGACAGGAGCTTAACCTCCAGAATAACACTGCCATCTTTTTGCTTTATTTGGCCTTATTGTTTCTCCATTTGGGAGCCAAATTATAGCCTCATAAAACAGTAGGAGTGCCAGAGAAATTGCTTAAATACAGTAACTATTAAAACCTCAAACTGCTGTGCTAATTAAATTGCCTTATTGCAACAAATTTTGTAAGACAAGGCAAGTAAAAATGCCAGTCTCTCTCTTTGGCAAGAGGAAATAAACCTTTCTAGTTATGCTCACACTTGACTCCAAGGCAGACTGCAGCCCAGGAAGAGAGTGTACTCTCAGATCAGCTGGCTGGATTTCCCTCTACTCCAGGGAGGCTTCTACTCAGTCCATGACGGTTACTCAGGGCTGGTGGATGACATCAGAAAAACAACTGCCACTGAGTAAGGGCTGGTTGATGGCTGGATCCAAGAGTTCAACAGAGAAGCTCAGACGGTTTTGCAAACAATGAGTCAGCAATAGCTAAGCACCTGGTGTCTGCATGTGATATATTGTTATTAAGCCCCCTGCCGTCAAGTCCTTGCATAAAAGAGAAAGACTGCCCACATGAAAAGGGTACACAATGTAATTCTTAGGCCAGGAAGGTTAATGATGCAGACTCTGGAGCCAGATTGCCTGATAGGCACTCTCGTCTACCACTTACTAGCTGAACGCCCTTGAATTAGTACTTAACCTCTCTATGCCTCATATGTAAGACAAGGCTAAAACTAGTAAGTATTTAAGAAGGCCATGAGAATTAAATAAGTTAATATAGGAGAACAGTTTAACATGGGGCCTTGCACATCTATTTATTTACACTAAATTTGGGGAGTATTATTACAGTTAGTCGGAGAAGGCAATGGCACCCCACTCCAGTACTCTTGCCTGGAAAATCCCATGGATGGAGGAGCCTGGTGGGCTGCAGTCCATGGGGTCTCTAAGAGTCGGACACGACTGAGCGACTTCACTTTCACTTTTCACTTTCATGCATTGGAGAAGGAAATGGCAACCCACTCCAGTGTTCTTGCCTGGAGAATGCCAGGGACGGGGGAGCCTGGTGGGCTGCCGTCTATGGGGTCACTCAGAGTCGGACACGACTGAAGTGACTTAGCATAGCATAGCATTACAGTTAGTATCAGTGATCAAAATACTGATCAGGAAATCAGAATTCCAGTCTCAGCTCTTCCTCTTATCTGAGGCCATTCTGGTCTGTGTCTTTAAGTTGATTAATTTGTAAACTAGAGGAATAAGAAGGGAGACTTGAATTTTCTCTAAATCTCCTTCCAGCACTAAAATATTATGACCAATTAGAGTTGTACTCAGTGAAGTGTGATATATTCAAGCACAGTCTGGCATGGTACAGGACACCAAGGAGAAGAAATCCATTCAAGTGTCTACTGAGCACTTCATGGGTGCCAGGCACTGTGCTAGGCACTGCTATCTGCCTGGGGCAGTAAAAGGAGGACAGTGGGTTGAGTCCAGGTGCATCAAAACATAAGCCCTGGTGGGAGGATGTTCAAGTGGGAAGGAATATAGGTAAATCTATGGCTGATGCATATTGATGTTTGGTAGAAGACAACACAATACTGTAAAGCAGTTATCCTTCAAAAACAGATTTAAAAAATAAAAAAATAAGCCCCTGGCTATATGAAGCTGGTTATCTTCCCTATGCTTTCACTGACTCTCAAAGTCCAGAAAACGTACACAATACACCCATCAGAGTCATAGGAGAGAGGCTGCATATCCAATAAGGTAATTCAACAAGGGTTTACTAAAAGGACTATTTACAAAGGGCAGGGCAGTGTGTACAAGGAGACTAAGAGCCCACTCTTAAATATTCCTGGGATTTGTGTTTTAGTCAGGTATGGTGACCAAGAGATCATTGCCAATGAAAAGATAGTTTGTTACTCAGAGTTCCCAAGGGGAAGGGGTGTGCTGCAACATGGTGGGTCATGTGGGGAAGCCCCAGGGCCAGTCAGGAGGCAAAAGGAGCAGAAAGAAAATGTGGGTGAGAGCCTTCATTATGATTTCCTCAAGAGAGAATAGGCAAGGCAGGGTAAGCAAGTTTGGCAGATTCAGAATTGACTGCTGCTGCTGCTACTGCTAAGTCGCTTCAGTCGTGTCCGATTCTGTGCGACCCCATAGACGGCAGCCCACCAGGCTCCCCCGTCCCTGTGGTTCTCCAGGCAAGAACACTGGAGTGGGTTGCCATTTCCTTCTCCAATGCATGAAAGTGAAAAGTGAAAGTGAAGTCGCTCAGTCGTGTCTGACTCTTCGCGACCCCATGGACTGCAGCCTACCAGGCTCCTCCGTCCATGGGATTTTCCAGGCAAGAGCACTGGAGTGGGTTGCCATTGCCTTCTCCGTAGAATTGACTAGTTTGAATAATTTGAATGGCCTCTCACTACAGAAGTGGGTCCTAGCTGTCTGGCTCCTGGTGCTTGGGTGATTTAGGGCAAGAAGGGTAGGGCCTCTCACTGTAGGAATTCTATGTTATAAAAGAAGGCAGTGAGGGTAAGGACTCCTTATTGGTTGGTTTACTTGTCAAAGGCATGCTCCAGGCAAGTCCAAGAATTATCTCTAAGAATGTGCTAATTCAGAGAGGGGCAGTCTCATCCCCTCCTCGGATTCACTAGGCTCAAATATGTTAAAGCATCATAAATACAGTAAACAAGAAACATGATTAATACACACTTGTTGACCTGAAGGGACAAGAAAGGAAGTGGTTACCAGAACCCTAAAACAGAGAATCACATGGAGAGGGACACCCTGAAAAGACTTGCAACCCAATCAAAGGATCGATCAATCCATGGTTACTGAGCACAGAAAGTCACCAGGAAGAGAAATAAATACCTAGCCCCTCTCCTCCTTTCCTCTGACTTCCTGTCAGGGCTCCACCTTGGCCAAATCCAGCTAAAAGCCAGAAGGCAAGGGAGACCATTGACATGGTCCATACTGGTCTGCCTGCCACAGACAGCAGGATGGAGAAGGGTGGGGAGTGGAACTGGAGGGGCAAAGAGAAGACTTTAGCACACACATGAAAAACACATCCAAATCAGGACTGGAACCACACCAGAAAAAACCTGAGAATGGCTTCTGATTCAGGAAGAACCTGCAAACGGCCTACCCAAAACACCTAGGTTGAAGACTGCCTAAGGTAAAGCAACCCAAGATGAAAGGAGCCATTTCTTTCTTCATTCCAGCCCTTAGCCTCTTCCTTCATCTCAGCAGAAAACGTGGCACACTGTGGGGAGAGGCAGACATGATTTCATCCGTCTCTCGACAGGAATCCTCCGTGAGCGCATCCTTCGGGCACTTGAGGATATTTAAAAGCCTGCTGTGCAAGACTGCTGACCTCACCTCTGTTGCCAGGAAACCTGCTGCAGACTCTTGTACCTGAGCAACCACATCCCTGCTGTCCCCAGATGACCCAGGAGGAAGCAATGGGCCAAAGCCGACGCCTATGGTTGGAGCAGAATGATCACCTACCAGCACAAGGAAGTATAAAGCCCAGCTCTGACCCTTACTGCTACTGCTGCTGCTAAGTCACTTCAATCATGTCCAACTCGGTGCGACCCCATAGATGGCAGCCCACCAGGCTCCACCATCCCTGGTATTCTCCAGGCAAGAACACAGGAGTGGGTTGCCATTTCCTTCTCTAATGCATGAAAGTGAAAAGTGAAAGTGAAGTCACTCAGTTGTGTCCGACTTCTAGCGACCCCATGGACTGCAGCCCACCAGGCTCCTCTGCCCATGGGATTCTCCAGGCAAGAGTACTGGAGTGGGGTGCCATTGCCTTCTCTGAGCTCTGACCCTTAAGGAGTGTTAAAAGAAGTGGCCTAGATTGGGCTTCCCTGGTGGCTCAGATGGTAAAGAATCTGCCTGCCAATGTGGGAGATCTGGGTTTGATCCCTGGGTCAGGAAGATCCCCTGGAGAAGGGAATGGCAACCCACCCCAGTATTCTGGCCTGGAGAATCCCATGGACAGAGGAGCCTGGCGGGCTACCGTCCAGGGGGTTGCAAAGAGTCGGACATGACTGAGTGACTAACACACACACTACAGAAGATAAGAGCTTCAGCTCTACGGGCAGACTAGAGTTTAAACCCAAAACTCACCACCTATCATCAAATCACTTAACTTCACCCAACCTCAGGCCTTCTTCTATGAAGTGGACAGGAATAATACCTACAATATTGATAGAGTACCCAGCCTGGGCCAGAGGGTGCTCAGAGCAGTGAATGAAATAGTTTCCTTCTCTTTGGAACTTAGGCTCTAACAGACAATAACTACATAAATTAACAAATGTGTCCTAGATTGTCAGGGAGTGATAAGTATAGAAAAAAAAGATAAACAAAGTAGATTTATAGAATGAAGAGTGGTAAGGAGTGCTGTCAGGGTTTCCAGGCAAGGATTCTTTGAGGAGGTGCGATTTAAGCAGACTTAAATGAAGTGAAGGAATAAAAGCTGCAAACATCTGGGGAAGCAGTCTTCCAGGAAAAGAGAACTAAATGCAAACATCCTGAGATGGGAACATGCTTGGTGTTTGGGGAGTGTTGCCACAGTGAACAAGGGGGAGAGTAGTAGGAAATGAAGTCAGAAAGTGAGCCACAGGCCAGGGTTTTACTTAGAGTGGGACCAGGGACAAGAACAGGGGAATGACATGATCAGACCTATGTTTTAGGAAGGTATCGCTGGCTGCTGTGTAGACAATGGACATGGGGGCAAGGAGAGCTGAGACAGCACTTGGGAGGCTACTGATACAGGTAAAGCACTGAACACTAGAGATGATACAACAAATTTTCAATAAACAGGACCTTAAAAAGTCCAGTAAGGCAAAGCAGCATGAAGATTTTTCATCATGTCTCCTCCTTCATTTCTTGTTGCTCACATCAGGGCTGAATCCAGGGCCAAATAAAACCACTGGTCCCATCCAATGTGATGTCTCATAATTAACATTTTATTCAACACTTAAAAGTTCTAAAATTCTATTCATCATCAGCTTCCCAAACTCCTTTTTTTTAGGCAAGATTTTTCTAAGCCTGTGGCATAGGCACTTACATCCTGGTGCTCTATGGCATTTAAAAAAAAAAAAAACAAACTTTATTTTAAAATGGTATCAACTTAAAATGACCCTAGCTGATCAAGAAGATACTTGAGAGTTTCAAGAGGTGTCCATCTCACTAGTTTAAGCAAATATCAGCTTCACATCCCAGTGCCTGAAATATATAGTAGGTAATAAATAATCTGTTGAAGAATGAATGAATAACTAAATAATCTTAGAATAAACTGCACTGTGGAGACAAAGAGCCTAAAGACAGATTATTAATGTGTTGCTTTGGGGCTGTTTATCTAACAATTAGTAGAGAGTCTCTTCATGGTAGTTTATTTCTAGAATTCAGGAAATCAAAGTGATACCACTGGCTATAAGACCAACACTTGGCTATATACCTTTTGAATGAATTTCAATTAATCATAGTTTCATGGATGGACATAATTATCCAGCAAGAATACTAAGTACAGTAATACCTATACAAGGTCAAGGCCTAGATTATACCAGATGCTCAATAAGTATCTGCCATCTTATTCAAATAGCATATGAACAGAATTTTGTTTAAAAGGATGCTTGTGTCATTTTCCTCAAGTTCCAATAAATTCAACTCCTATACAATTCCCTGCATGTAGAAAAGCCAGTGACTTCTGCTTCACCTAAAACCATTTTAGGAATGTGGTGGGCAAATAAAACAAGGTTCTTTACCCATACTTGGTTCAGTTCAGTCGCACAGTTGTGTCCAACTCTTAGTGACCCCATGGTCTGCAGCACGCCAGGCCTCCCTGTCCATCACCAACTCCCGGATCTTACTCAAACTCATGTCCATTCAGTCAATGATGCCATCCCACCACCTCATCCTCTGTCATTCCCTTCTCCTCCTGCATTCAATCTTTCCCAGCATCAGGGTCTTTTCCAATGAGTCAGTTCTTTGCATCAGGTGACCAAAGTATCAGCGTTTTAGCTTCAGCAACAGTCCTTCCAATGAATATTCAAGACTGATCTCCTTTAGGATTGACTGGTTGGTTCTCCTTGCAGTCCAAGGGACTCTCAAGAGTCTTCTCCAAAACCACAGTTCAACAGCATCAATTCTTCAGTGCTCAGCTTTCTTTATAGTCCAACTCTCACATCCATACATGACTACTGGAACAACCATAGCCTTGATTAGACGGATCTTTATTGGCAAAGTACTGTCTCTGATTTTTAATCTGCTGTCTAGTTTGGTCATAGCTTTTCTTCCAAGGAGCGAGTCTCTTTTAATTTCATGGCTGCAGTCACCATCTGCACTGATTCTGGAGCCAAAAAAAAATAAAGTCTCTCGCTGTTTCTATTGTTTCTCCATTTATTTGCCATGGAGTGATGAGACCAGATGCCATGATCTTAGTTTTTTGAATGTTGAGTTTTAAGCTGGTTTTTTCACTCTCCTCTTTCATTTTCATCAAGAGGCTCTTTAGTTCTTCTTCACTTTCTGCCATAAGGTTGGTGTCATCTGCATATCTGAGGTTGTTGATATTTCTCCCGGCAATCTTGATTTCAGCTTCTGCTTCCAGACCAGCATTTCACATAATGTATTCTGCATATAAGTTAAATAAGAAAGGTGACAATATACAGCCTTGATGTACTCCTTTCCTGATCTAGAACTAGTCCATTCTTCCATGTCCAGTTCTAACTGTTGCTTCTTGACCTGCATACAGATTTCTCAGGAGACAAGTCAGGTCTGGTATTCTCCTCGCTTAAAGAATGTTCCACAGTTTGTTGTGATCCACACAGTCAAAGGCTTTGGCATAGTCAATAAAGTAGAAGTAGTTGTTTTTCTGGAACTCTCTTGCTTTTTTGATGATCCAGCAAATGTTGGCAATTTGGTCTCTGGTTCTTCTGCCCTTTCGAAATCCAGCTTGAACATCTGGAAGTTCACAGTTCACTTACTGCTGAAGCCTGGATTGGAGAATTTTGAGCATTGCTTTGCTAGTGTGTGAGATGGGTGCACTTGTGTGGTAGTTAGAGCATTCTTTGGCATTGCCTTTCTTTGGGATTGGAATGAAAACTGACCTTTTCCAGTCCTATGGCCACTGCTGAGTTTTCCACATTTGCTGACATATTGAGTGCATCACTTTCACAGCATTATCTTTTAGGATTTGAAATAGCTCAACTGGAATTTCATCACCTCCACTAGCTTTGTTTGTAGTGATGATTCCCAAGGTCCACTTCACTTCTCATTCCAGGATGTCTTGCTCTAGGTGAATGATCACACCATCATGATTATCTGGGTCATGAAGATCTTTTTTGTCCAGTTCTTCTGTGTATTCTTGCCACCTCTTCTTAATATCTTCTGTTTCTGTTAGGCCCATACCATTTCTGCCCTTTATCAAGCCCATCTTTGCATGAAATGTTCCCTTGGTATCTCTAATTTTCTTGAAGATAGCTCTAGTCTTGCCCATTCTATTGTTTCCCTCTATTTCTTTGCACTGATCACTGAGGAAGGTTTTCTTATCCCTCCTTGCTATTCTTTGGAACTTAATTCAAACGGGTTTATCTTTCCTTTTCTCTTTTGCCTTTTGCTTCTCTTCTTTCACAGCTATTTGTAAGGCCTCCTCAGACAGCCATTTTGCCTTTCGTTTTCTTGGGGAAGGTCTTGATCCCTGCCTCCTGTACAGTGTCACGAACCTCCGTCCATAGTTCATCAGGCACTCTATCAGGTCTAATCCCTTGAATCTATTTCTCACTTGCACTGTATAACTGTAAGGGATTTGATTTAGGTCATACCTGAATGGTCTAGTGGTTTTCCCTACTTTCCTCAATTTAAGTCTGAATTGGGCAATAAGGAGTTCTTGATCTGAGCCACAGTCAGCTCCCAGTCTTGTTTTTGCTGACTGTATAGAGCTTCTCCATCTTTGGCTGCAAAGAAATATAATTAATCTTATTTTGGTATTGACCATATGGTGGTATCCACGTGTAGAGTCTTCTCTTGTGTTGTTGGAAGAGGATATCTGCTATGACCAGTGTGTTCTCTTGGAAAAACTCTGTTAGCCTTTGCCCTGCTTCTTTTTGTACTCCAAAGCCAAATTTGCCTGTTACTCCCAGTATCTCTTGACTTCCTACTTTTGCATTCCAGTCCCCTATAATGAAAAGGATATCTTTGGGGGTTATTAGTTCTAAAAGGTCTTGTAGGTCTTCATAGAACTGTTCAACTTCAGCTTCTTCAGCATTACTGTTCAGGGCAGATTTGGATTACTGTGATAATGAATGGTTTGCCTTGAAAACGAACAGAGATCATTCTGTCATTTTTGAGATTGCATCCAAGTACTGCATTTTGGACTGTTTTGTTGAGTATGATGGCTACTCCATTTCTTCTAAGGGATTCTTGCCCACAGTAGTAGATATAATGGTCATCTGGTCATATCTACAGTAGTAGATATAATGGTCACAGTAATAGATATAATGGTCATCATACCTTGTTCACTAGGAGTCAATTCAAAAGGTTAATCGTGAGTACATTGGCAAGCCAAGGAATTCAGCAATGCCCAATGGAAAAGCCTCTTGGAGTCATTCTTATTACTCTTAATAAAGGTAGTCAATTCCAGCCCTTTCTTCCCATCATAGAGGAAGGAACAAGGATTGATGAGACAGTAACTCTACGGAACTCTTAATCATAAAGCAACAGGTTAAAACGGAACAGATACTTTTAGATACATCTGTCTTTGAGAGATATCACATTTCCCACTTTTTTCATCCAAAACCGGATTAACTGCCTGGGATTAGGTAACCGGGGAGTTCCCAGACATCAAGGCAGTTCCAACTTACATACCCTTCCTTGACCCTATGGCTCTGCCCTCCACTGTCACCCATCTTAAGAAGGGAAGAGAATGACTTCCCCAGTCTCCAACCAGTGGAAAATGAAAAAAAATCTGACTTTCACCCCATATCATTTTCATATTTCATCTTCATTATCACCACCTAAAGTACAGAAATCATTATCTTTACAATGATGAACATCCAATTAGCATTTCCCATATAAATTTCATATTATAAAGGAGATTGTAATGGATAATGCAAATTGCTAATAGCCTTTTTCTCCTGAGCTGAAAAATTGAGGTGCTTAACAAAATGAAATTAAATCTGAGCCATTTTCAAACAAGTCAAGAACTTTAATTACTTGATGGCAAAAGAGAAGGAGAGACAAACTAAATTTTTAAATAGTCATATTTTAAAGCAGTTTCCCTTTCCACCACACCGCTCAATCTATCCCTCTGTATAGCTAAATGCCTGTCTTGTTGTGCTCAATAGGTTTTAAGCTATTGTGAAAATTGTTAAATATGATTTTTTTCATTAGCAGTACTATTCAGTAAGTTGGAAACTTATTCCAAATAAGCATTCTGTTTGCTCGATGACATTTTAATGGGTTTCCATCCACCATAGTTCCTCAAAAGACAGATCTCATAAGTGACACCATTCCCCCCTCTAATTAGAAGGTGTTGGTTTAAGCAACAACAGAAGACACTGTGATTTAATGAAGCAGAACCCTAGCATTATCCAGTCAGATCAAGCTGGCCTATGTGTTAGGCAACACGACAGTGGTTGAACATCCGTGCTCTGAAGCCACAAACCTCGATTCAAAACTTGCCATCACCACTGATCTCTGTTCATTAATCCCCCTGAAGTGAAATGAAAGCAACCTCTGAGAAATACTGTGAGATACACACACACATATATTTATATATGTATGAAACACTTAGAACAATGGCTGAAAAATAATGTGCTCAATAAACAGAAGAGAGAAAAGGAAACTTAATTCTGACTTAAAACTTATGAATGAACTATCTAGCCATTCAATAAATATGCACTGAGTTCAATATGTACCAGACACTTGAGATGTATAAGAGAAGAGAAAAGACCTACCAAAAAAAATCTCTGGGGAAATAAACAATAAACAATAAATATAACAAACAGGTAAACCATGTAGTAAGTATCCCTCAAAAGAAATAAAAATAGAACCAGGTAAGGGAGATTGGGAAGGGGGTAGATGGAGCTGGTTTTCTAGTTGCAATTTTAAGATATGGTAACCAGATTTAGTTAGGGCAATTTTAAATCGGGTGACCAGAAATAGTTCTAAACAGAACTCTAGATTTTGAAGGTAGAAACAAAAAGATTTACTGAAGGACTGAATGTGGGGTGTTAGAGAAAGAGAAGTGTTAAGGATGACTCCCAAGATTTTCACCTGACCAATGGTAAGGATTGAGTGTCCACCAGCTGAGATGCTAAGGACTGAACACATATTGCCAATCTGATGGTGAGCGTCAATGTGTGTGGATATGAGATGTGAGAGAAAGAAGAGCTAAGAATGACAAAGTTTTTGGCCTGAGCAACTGCAAGGATGGAGTTGCCACCGAGATGGGAAAGACTAGAAGTGATACCAGGTGAATGGTGAGTGTCTGTGTGTGCTCTACCACCTCCCGCCTTAATAAGATGTTAAGGAAACTTCCAGATCTTCCATTCTATGGTGCTTTTATTTGGCTCCAAGGAATGTCTCATTTTATTACATTGGTAAAGGTCGTGGTTTCACAAAACTCCCTACTTCTGCTTTATAATGAAGGAAGTTAAAAAGGTAGGGGGTACATATGCATTAAAAATAGTCAAATATATACAGGTATCTAAAAATATGCATGTATTACTAACTGGTTATTAGAAGTAATAAGTACTCAATACTTTTTTTTTTAATAAGTATGACCACATGATGTGAATAATGGGCAGACATTAGCAGAGGGTCCTGAATGGTGCTGTGAGGGGACAATATGGTACAGCAGAAGTTACACCCCAGGGGAGTTAGGATACAGCCATCCTGCTTCACATGAGACTCTCCTGGTTTAGTACTGAAAGTTCCGTGGTCCACAGAACTCCCCTGTGCTGAACTTAGTCACTCAGTCATGTCCAACTCTTTGCGACCTCATGGACTGTAGCCCACCAGGCTCCTCTGTCCATGGGGATTCTCCAGGCAAGAGTACTAGAGTGGGTTGTCATGCCCTCCTCCAGGGGATCTTCTCAACCCAGGGATCAAACCCAGGTCTCCCACACGACAGGCAGATTCTTTACCAGCTGAGCTACCAAGGAAGCCCACAGAACTTCCCAGTTCCAGGCAAACAGCTAGTCATCCTAGACGGGATGTCAAGTATGTAATGTCTATTTGACATTCAAGTGTTGATGTCAAGTAAATAGATGAATACATGAAACTGTTGTTAAAGAGTGACGAGAAATAAATTTGGTTGTTGCCAGCATAAAAATTGTATTTAAAATAATGAAAATGTATCATATCACTATGAGATTTTACAGTCAGTTAAAAAGTATTCTCCAGTACAAATTTGTTCAGTACATACTGAATGCCAAGTCCTAGGAATACAGGCAATAATAGTCCAAGCCCTTTCAATAGCCACAGACGAATAACCAACCAGTGACAGTGCATTCTGATGTGTACAACGGCAGTGGTGGTCCCAGCAGGAACGAGATGATAGTGCGAAGGCTGTGAAGAATGAATGGGAGCTTTAAAGGCAGATGAAGTGGTAGAGAGAGGGGAAGTGAATTCAGAGCAAAAAATACAGTACATATGATAACACGGAGAAGTGAAACAGCATAGAAGGTTTCAGAAAACTCAAGTTTGATGGTTCGGGCTCATGAAATGAAAAGACAGAAGTGGTAAGAAATGAGGTAAAAATGCCCAATTTATCACCAATGGGCAGGCACTTGAATTTCAGCACAACCAGAAGTAGTACAGAAACATAGGGCACACTGATCAGAAAGATGGCTATTTCTAAGACCTACTATATGTCAATAACCTCGGATATGCAGATGACACCAACCTTATGGCAGAAAGTGAAGAGGAACTAAAAAGCCTCTTGAAGAAAGTGAAAGAGGAGAGTGAAAAAGTTGGCTTAAAGCTCAACATTCAGAAAATGAAGATCATGGCATCTGGTCCCATCACTTCATGGGAAATAGATGGGGAAACAGTGGAAACAGTGTCAGACTTTATTTTACTACTACTACTACTACTAAGTCACTTCAGTCGTGTCCGACTCTGTGCGACCTCAGAGACGGTGGCCCACCAGGCTCCCCGTCCCTGGGATTCTCCAGGCAAGAACACTGGAGTGGGTTGCCATTTCCTTTTCCAACGCGTGAAAGTGAAGTCACTCAGTCGTGTCCAACCCTCAGCGACCCCATGGACTGCAGCCTTCCAGGCTCCTCCATCCATGGGATTTTCCAGGCAAGAGTACTGGAGAGGGGTGCCATTGCCTTCTCCGCAGACTTTATTTTGGGGGGCTCCAAAATCACTGCAGATGGTGACTGCAGCCATGAAATTAAAAGACACTTACTCCTTGGAAGGAAAGTTATGACCAACCTCGATAGCATATTCAAAAGCAGAGACATTACTTTGCCAACAAAGTTCTATCTAGTCAAGGCTATGGTTTTTCCAGTAGTCATGTATGGATGTGAGTTGGACTGTGAAAAAAGTTGAGCGCTGAAGAATTGATGCTTTTGAACTGTGGTGTTGGAGAAGACTCTTGAGAGTCCCTTGGACTGCAAGGAGATCCAACCAGTCCATTCTAAAGGAGATCAGCCCTGGGATTTCTTTGGAAGGAATGATGCTAAAGCTGAAACTCCAGTACTTGGCCACCTCATGCGAAGAGTTGACTCATTGGAAAAGACTGATGCTGGGAGGGATTGGGGGCAGGAGAAGAAGGGGATGACAGAGGATGAGATGGCTGGATGGCATCACCGACTCGATGGACAGGAGTTTGGGTGAACTCCAGGAGTTGGTGATGGACAGGGAGGCCTGGTGTGCTGCGATTCATGGGGTCGAAAAGAGTCAGACACGACTGAGCGACTGAACTGAACTGAACTGAACTATAAGTAAATGCAGCATGATGTTGCTGTTCAAAGTTCACAACTCATTAAAAATATAAATGTGGGAGAGTAGTTTTCTCTATTTTTAGTTCTTTCACCTAAAAACAGAGATAACAATAATCATGAACTATTTGGCCAAGTTTCTTCATGGATGCATAGGGGTAAACAAACTGACAGCTTTACAAGGATAACTATTCTTTTGTAAAAGTGTTGACTTTACCGTTCTAAACAATGACTAAAATCAACCATGCCCAATAGAGAAAGGAAAGTCGTAACACAAGTGCATTTGTGGAAGTAAGGGCAGATGGAGGCCCACATGAGTTCTGTCAACCACAGTCTGGGGAACATAAATCTGTAACATTTTTTAACTAGAACACATGAATTATGAGTTTGGCAGTTTTTTAACTTATTTTAGCAACAGAATCCTTTTGTCATACAGAATCCTATAGACAATCTCAGTTTATAGGTTTACTAAAAATGGAACTGTCCCAAGTGAGTCCTGGACTGGGGCAAGGGAAGATAGTTCTTTCTGTTCAACTTCCCTAAGGCTCTGCTCACAGGCCACTAAGACATAACCCAAAAACCTGGAGCTCCACAGAACAGTTTTTAAACAACTGCAGATAATCTAACACAACCCCCTCATTCTATAAGACCAACAGCCAAGAGAAGACTGTCATTTACCCAGAGTCACAGAGTTCACCAACCTCTGCTGAGCCATATTATTTCCCCACAGCACCATCCTAAGGCAAAACATCAGAATTCTTATCCAAGGAAAACAGGCTCCTATTACTACCCCATTTCCCTCCTCCCTACTCTTCTCCCAGTCCCAAGCCTTAACACAGGTTCCTTGGAAAAAAAAAAAAAAAAAGGCAAAGAAGAAAGTCAGATAAATGAAATCTGTAACACTACATTTTCAGGAAATCTACTTCCCAACAGATCTCATCTGTGAGCATAGAAAATTAGCAGGAACACAACAGAATAAGACCGAACTGGTTTACACTTTATTCATTGTTCCACAGAGCCAGAGACTATTCATTCATACTCATTAAGTGCAATCAATATTCTATAATGGAAGCATTAGTTGCTATATTCCTGACATAAACAACCAACACAGTAAGTCCAAATTAAGAAACAAGCTTGGTTTCCAGACTCAGGCTTGAAACTCACCGTTCAAGGGTTCATTCCCCTGGAAGGCAGTCACAACATTATGAGTGTCATTTTATACAATCACATTTACAATGCTCCCTTACCCTTGCCCCCTTACCCTCTTCCTGAAATTTAACACATGTTCATTTTTTCTCTCTTTAAAATGATTAAAAGTTGTATTCTGTTCTATTTTTTCTTTATGATTTTATCTAATATAAGTTAAAAGTTGCTTTACCTATAAACATCATTTGAGAGTTTGACTTCCTTGTGCCTTTCAAAATAAATCCAAAGAACCCTAAGAGCTGGTGGTGGTGCTCATGTCCGACTCTATGTGATCCCAGGGTTGTCGCCCACCAGGCTCCTTTGTCCATGGAATTCTCCATGCAAGAATACTGGAGTGGGTTGCTATTCCCTTCTCCAGGGGATCTTCCCAACCCAGGGATCAAACCTGCATCTCTTGCGTCTCCTGCATTGGCAAGTGAATTTTTTTTTTTTACCACTGAGCCACCTCGGAAGCCAAAGAACCCTAGGACTTCCAGCTAAAAGAGGATTGGCCACATAACTTTAATTACGATCTCTCTCCAGACTCTCGAAATTGTAGTATAAGGATCAAAAATATATAAATTCATAGTGACAAAGTGAATAAGAGAGATAGCAGTAAACATAATAGTGTGATCCATTTCTGGAAGACAGAAAGAGGAAGAGAACGGAAAGTGAGAAGGGGAAGAGGTCACAGCTCAAGCGCACGCAGAAGGAAAAGCGAAGGCTGAAAGGGCTTATTCTTCACTGAAGCTCAGAGAGGCTCTCAGGGCTGAGAGTCACAGATACAAGTGATGTTAGCAAAGGGTTGCAGGCCTGAAAACAGGAAGATTGGCTAAATGTCAGCATTCGGAATAGTCTCCCTAACACACACACAGACACACACACACATACCTGCAAAGCAGATTTGTGTGCGCGCACACACACACACACACACCTGCAAAGCAGATTTGCACATACACACCAACACCCGTGCAAAGCAGATTTGCGTTTTCATATTGAAAGGGCAGACTGAGTACACAGCATAGTAAATGACAAAAGACCTACATCATGGCACATTCATGTGAAATTTCAAAACATCAGTCATAAAGAGATGACCCTACAAGTTTCCAGAAAGAAATGTGTCACTTAGAGATGAATGAAAATCAGGAAGGCATCGAACTTAGCAATAGCACAACAGATTGCTAGATAACAAGACATATTTAAGACCCTCAAGGAACAACACCGGGTCAAAACTTGATTTTTCTGTGCAGTGAAACAACTTAAGTCTAAAGGCAGATATGGAATTATACGAACAGGCACTAATTAAGGCAACATTGCTTCTGTAATCCTTTCCTGAAGACTCTCTCATGGACCAAATGACTAGAAATAAATCCAAAGTCTAAAGGTGAACATAAATTTGTATTTACCTGTAAAACTAAGATTAAATTATGCTTATACAGGAGACGATATAATGGGTATTTCCCCTTACAAAGCAGACATAGTACAACTATCAAAAACTAGCATAGGATGGAGAGAGTGTCTGAAAAGTAGATTAAATTCACTTATTGTCTTATAGATATTAACGAGAATAAAAAAATACTACTTCAAATTAGGGGCTTCCCAGGTGGCGCTAGTGGTAAAGACCCTGACTGCCTATGCAGGAGACCCAGGAGATGCCAGTTCAACCCCTGGGTCGGGAAGATCCCCTGGAGCAGGGCATGGCAACCCACTCCAGCATTCTTGCCTGGAGAATCTCACGGACAGAGGAGCCTGGCGGGCTACAGTCCATGGGGTCACACTGAGTGGACACGACTGAAGCGATGCAGCACATCCACATGAACTTCAAATTAGATGCTTGATATAAAGAGGGAGTGGAAACGAAAGTTTGCCAGCTGATTTCAACACTGCTTGTAGTTGGGAACAAACAAGAAATAGACAAAAGATAAGGAGACTAAGAGCACCACAAAAATGTCTTTGAGTAAAGGTTCCCATTCAAACACAAATACAAATCTCCCAAAATAAATGAAAAAACATACCCCCAAAAAGAGACAAAAGAAATCAAGTAAATAAAGTATATAATGAATCACTTTATATGTGTGTGTACTTGTTTATGTACTGACATATATGCTTATGTTAAAAATTTTTAAAGTTAAGTAAATATAGTTTTTAAAAAATTACCTACGGAGTTGAGAAGGAACAGACTGGAAAAGATAAGATTTGAAGCTAGAATTCTTAGAAAAAATCTTGTGCTATATATTATAATTTAGAATAGTGTAAAAATGTTACATAATTATAAAAACAAAATTAAACTAAGAGCAATTCCTAAACTTTAATTAAATAAGTTAGCCTAACTATACATGATTAGTGGTATACCTACCAAAAAATAATAACAAGTGACTTTATAGTAACTTGGCTGTACATTCCTAGTAGAAACACACAAAAATACTTTTAAAAATTATTTTGAGTCTTCCTATCATTGATGGTAGTTGTGGTACCATTACTCGGAGGCTGATTTCTGTATAGTGCAGAATAAAACAAATAAGTTATAGTTGTTACTGAGCATCAGGATTTGCATACTGGAGGATAACATACAGATGTAAGAATAATGAGATTAAGCAAATACCTTGTAATCCTAAATTTGAATTAAAAGAATCAATATTACTATGAAATACTTTTTCACTCAAAATTAAAAATATATACTCCTTAAGCTTCTATAAATGCCTAGAAATAATAACCCAAGCAGTAGTAATAAGCACTCCTAGTATCCACATTGGCTTCCCCGATAGCTCAGCTGGTAAAGAATCCTCCTGCAATGCAGGAGACCCCGGTTCAATTCCTGAGTCAGGAAGATCCCCTGGAGAAGAGATAGGCTACCCACTCCCTATTCTTCGGCTTCCCTTGTGGCTCAGCTGGTAAAGAATCCGCCTGCAATGTGGGAGACCTGGGTTTGATCCCTGGGTTGGGAAGATCCCTTGGAGAAGGGAAAGGCTACCCACTCCATCTGGTAGCTCAGTCAGTAAAGAATCTGCCTGCAGTGCAGGAGAAAGTTCTATCCCTGGTTCAGGAAGATCCCCTGGAGAAGGAAATGGCAAACCACTCCAGTATCCTTGCCTGGAAAATCCCATGGGCAGAGGAGCCTGGCAGGCTGCAGTTCACGGGGTCGCAGAGAGTCAGGCAAGACTGAGTGACTAACACTTCACAGTACCCACACAGAGGCCCCCGAAACTATTTCCCACTAAAAGGAAACAGTTGTCCTTGCAGAAAAGGCTGAATCTAGATTTAGGGCACAAAACTACTATCTCATTATTAAAAACAAAAATTTCCATGATACGGAAACATGGATTTTGTCTTGGACCACGTCAAAAAGATTACGGAACCAAATGTGAATAAGCTGCCACTGGCCAAAGCTGGGACCATGTGAGTATCAACAAAGATGCCTGCAATTATTTTAGACACATCATACACATTTAAATGCATAAGATCGTAATTAAACACAAAATGTTCATGGGTAACTTTCAGAGAATGGAAGGTACCCTGGATGCTTGGGGCTGGTGCACTGGGACGACCCAGAGGGATGGAATGGGGAGGGAGGAGGGAGGAGGGTTCAGGATGGGGAACACATGTATACCTGTGGCGGATTCATTTTGATATTTGGCAAATCTAATACAGTTATGTAAAGTTTAAAAATAAAATAAAATTAAAAAAAAAAAAAATAAAAACTGGTAAATAAAAGGAAAATAGTAGGCAGTTATCCTGCCTTTTCTCTATGAGTCTGTGGGGAAGTTGTAAAGTTGGAAAAGAAAACCAATACAGAAAGAGCAACATGACTAAGACCAAGAAAGATCCAGTAAAGCTAAGAAACAGAACCAGCGACAGAGTGACCAGCTCAAATTTTTCCCTGGTTTACTAATGAATGTTCCACATCTCAGGAAATCCCTGGGTCCTAGGCATTCCAGAACAGCTGCTCACACTACCTACGGAAAAACTCCCAAGGTCAAAATCTCACATGGATACAGAAGCTAGGTTATAACAAAACTAGCCTAACGCTTGAAGGCCTAGCTTCTGCCCTTGGAGATACGACTTTGTTCATTTTAAAGGGGTTACTGGTACTAAGTTATAATTGGTACATTATACAATATAATTGGTACACTATAAAAGGTCTCTTTTGATCCATAATGATAACAATAGCTTCTAATTACTGAGAACCTATCTTTTGCCAGGCATAATATAAGCACTTTACGAGGAATTTCTCATTGAGTATTTATGCTAACCATATGAGATTAGGACCACTTTTATTTCCATTTACAGATGAGAAAACTCAAGTTTCCATGGGTTAATGTAGTTTCCTACCATGGCCCGTCTCCTAAGTGGCAGCACCTGGATTAGACCATAGGTCAGTCTTGCTCCAAAATCTTTCCTCTTTATCATTACTTCACATTGTCTCTTGCTTATTCTCTCTACCAAGCAAATATTCCAATCATCAGTGATCAAGAATTAGATACAGGATCTTAAAGTCACCCATCTGCTTTAAGATCAAGAAATGTTTTGGATAAGCTCAAATACAGAATATATTAATAACTCAAGAGTATTATTCTCCTAACTACCAAATCTAGGTCTAGACTAGCCAATATCAATTTAACTTTGCTTTATGGAAAAATCAAAGTAGGGTCTTTATAGCCTATAAATCTAATGGTGTTTGACTTATAAAAGCCCATGAGATTATATGGGAGAGGGCCAAAGTTTTACTACCATACCAGATAAATAACATCAAAATTTTAAAACTCCCTGACATGGAACCAAAAAGGCAACTGACAAGTGAGAATCAGCAGCAAAGTAGTAATAGATTCTCCAAACTCATTCATTGCGATGTCTTAATGGTGACTGGCAAGTCACTGCATTTACGGAGGCAGAGAGGTGAGCAAGGAGACCTCTTTCAAGTTCCCGACTGACAGCCAAGGATGCAGTTTCTTAAAATACAGTCTTTACAGCAATCAACAAAATCTACCCATCGTAAAACTAGAGACCATCTGCAGTGAGGGAAATCAAACTCTGAGCCTAAGGCTCAGTTGAGGCTCTACTACTACCAGGGTTATAGCTATAGATAAATATGCAGAGAACACAGCCAGGATAAGATTAAAAGAAACCATTAAAAAGAAATTAGGGGGAATTCTAATTTAACAAATATTTAAGTATCCTTTAACAAACATGTGGGAGTCAGAATATGATACATAGTACACAAAAGTATACAAATGTTAGGCCCAAACAGACCCAATATCTCATCTTAGTCTTCCAGTTAGCAGTAATAATTACAATTATTACTATTGCTACATGTATTAATTGCTTAGTATATCAAGCGCCGTAATAAGTATCTGACTTATGTTCAAATTAAGGACACACAAGGAAGTGAGACCTGCATTCTAATCGGTCCATCTGATTTTAAAATCTATTCTCACATCACAAAGACCTTCGAACAGACCAGACGCCTGGGGGATCCAGCACTTCCAGAGAGGCTGGATTTCTTCCTCTCTATCCTTCCCACACAGCCCTCATCCTCATCCAATGTACTTACTAGATGTGGGAATTGGGGGAATTGCTATGGACCCTCAACTTCATCTTCGAAGTGTGGATAAGCACTTGCCTCTTTGGGCTGTTAAGAGAAATACATGAAACCATAGCCCAATAGTGGAGAAGGAAATGGCAGCCCACTCCAGTATTCTTGCCCGGAGAACCCCTCGTCCATGGGATCATAAGAATCGGACACGACTTAGCAACTAAACCACCAGGACCACCCTAGCCCAATAGAGGCTTATCTCACCCAATAGAGGCTTATCTCACCCAATAGAGGCTTATCTCACCGTAGGATTTTAGTTAAGTGTGAGCTCCCATTGTATACAGCTGTGCTAGGTAGTAACGTGAAACTCCAAAATTATAAAACCCAGCCTTGCCCTTAAAATATTTACAATCAATTTCACATCATCCATAAAGTGGAGCAACTATTCTAAACTGACTAGTGGTGATTTGATATCCACCTTAGGGCAATGTTCTGGGCCAGATGATGTACTGATTTGATTCAATATAACATTTCATTTGCCCTTAGTTCTTTAGCTTGTACAGTGCCCTCCCTTCAAAGGTTCCCCACCTATGAAGGCGAAAAGATCATCCAAAATCTTGCTCTAAGACTTAGTTTCAATCAATGGAAATGCAGCAAACTTCCTGCCACAACCATGACCCCCACTAGATACTGTGTGGGCTTTAAAATGCAGATAGCAGAAGTCCCGAATGCAGTATGTCCCCATTCTTGTGAGGACACAGTCACAATCCATTAATTATCAATAATAGTTAGAACACCAAAATCATCGCTTTTTTTCATGAATGTGAACATCATCATCACAACTAAAAGAGTATAACTCTTCTTGTTAACTTTCTAATACATCTTTTGCCGAGACAAGGGTGGGATTATGAGTGGCCCCCTAGAAATTATTCATATGACAGTCATCCAACATAAATGTTATGTCAGAAAATTAGTTTGAGAATTACTGATCTTTGGGGGGGAAATGAAAGGGATATTTATCTTGAACCAGGATATCAAGATATATATAATAGATATGGCATCATTTGATATCACTGTGCACTTTTCTAATGGATTGATTCAAATTAACACATAATATTACTAATTTAGTTAACTACACATCCAGGCTACAGATTAGGTTTCAAATACTATTCTCACACTATCTTTCCTCTTATACCCACTGTGCTTCTGAGTTTTGTTCTCAAACCTGCCATTAAAGATGATTGAATTATTATATCCACATCACAAAAAAAATGTTTCAGTTCCTGGAAAAAATACCATTACTGAAATGTGCCATCTCCATTTCACCATTCATCCATCCAAGTATTTATTAAGTATCTACCACTTGCCTGGTCCTTCACTAAGCATTCACAAGGTTAAATGAAGGCCCTACTTTGGGGGAGTTTATAATGCAGTCTTGAAAACAAGACCTATTCATCACTATCAATTTATGTCTCATGGGCAAAGCAGTAAAGCACAGTGGTTAAAACCTCCAGTCTTGGGCCCAGACAGCTTAGAGCTGGGCTCTGGCCCTGGCACTCCAGCTTTGTTCCTGGAAGGCGGAGCAGTGATAGCTGTCATTGTACTGGGGACAACTAGATTGGGATGGTCGGCTGTGGGGGTTGTGGAGGTTAGGACTGCATGAGTGTGGGGTGGATGTGGTAACTCATGAAAGAGGAGCACACACCAAGTGCTGCCAATTTCCAATCAGGGACAGGTTCACTTCGTTGAGGTGATCAAGAAAGGCCTCATGGAGAACGTGACATTCCAGCTTGGCCTGGAGACATGAGTGATTATGGACCTAAGGAGAAAGACCAGGAAAGGGGCCCTGCAGGCAAAAAACACATTATGAACAGAAGCAAAGTAAAGGGAATGTCCGTCTTCCCTGGTGGCTCAGACAGTAAAGAATCTGCCTGCCAATGCAAGAGACACCGGAGACGGGGGTTTGATCCCTGGGTGGGGAAGATCCCCTAGAGAAGAGAATGGCAACCCACTCCAGTATTCTTGCCTGGTATATTCCCTGGACAGAAGAGCCTGGCAGGTTACAGCCCATGGGGGTCGCAGAGTCAGACCCTACCGAGCAACTAACACACACACAGCACATGATAAAGGGAATGTGAGAGGCACATTCTGGAAACACACGCAGCACATCCTGACTAAAGGACAGACAAGCTAGGACAGACTAAAGGACAGACTAAACTTCAAACAAGCTACGGGATTTAGACTTTAATTAGCATGGACATTCAGAAGAAGCCTTGGAGTGCTTCTTAAGGGAAAGTAATCCCTTGTGAGTAAGGCATAGGTCCCAGTCGAGGGTGATAGTTTAATAAATTTCTATTACTATTATCACAGAAAAATCAATAACCCTACAGTGTATTCCATGCTGGAATCATGTCTGCTACCTGTCAACAGACCCAAGAGAAATGGCTTCTGGCAACTAGAGTTGAAGGGAAATGTTTTTATCGATGCTTAGTTTAATCTATTGCTGCTTCAAGGGGTTGACAAAAAGAGAAGGCAAGCTCAGAGGAAAATTGCAAGGGTGGTAACATGGCTCAAATCATTTTAAGGAAATACAGAAATATTGTATTCTCTCAAACTATCAAGACACAACATCGAGTTACTATTGAAGCCCTTCAAGGGTTTGGAAACTGAAAGGGATACATGAAATCCATCCAGAGGTTCCCAAACCAGACTCCCCCAGGAGCAGTTATTCACTCTTTCATATCACAGCTAACTAAATAAAAATATTTGAGGGTACAAAATCAAAAACTTCTAAGACATCATAAAGCACTGAAGTTACATACAACTCTCACTTAGCTTCTGGTAATATTAGGGCTTTTGCAGCTATTAAGTGACAGAAACTCAACTCAAGCCAGCTTAAACAGAAAAACTAATTAAACCACGTAGCTGCAAAGCCTAGGAATTCAGACAAACACAATTCCAGGTATTCAAACGGTGTAACTGTCCACCTTTACCATCACTCATGTCTGCTTTTCTCTGGGTTGGCTTTATTATTTTCATAAGGAATAAGAATAACCACAGCAATTCCAGCTTATGTTAATATTATTAATATATTACCTTTATAACTTATGATCCCCTCCAAATTAAAATACCATACCTCTGAGTCACACATCAAGTTTCCCAGCATGCTTAGATTGGTCTGCTTAAAACACACGATCACTCCTTAAATTAATCACAATGGTCAGTTAGAAAATGTCCAGCCTGCCCACCTTTATTATTAAAGGTAACACCCTTGTACCAGGGTATCATAACAACCCTGAAATCTCACGAGAAGCTTATTTCTTGACCAAACATGAGTTCAGAATGAAAGAAAGTGAAAGTGACTCAGTCGTGTCCAACTGTTTGTGACCCCATGGACTATACAGTCCATGGAATTCTCTAGGCCAGAATACTGGAGTGGGTAGCCTTTCCCTTCTTCAGGGGATATTTCCAACCCAGGGATAGAACCCAAGTCTCCCATATTGCAGGCAGATTCTTTACCAGCTAAGTCACAAGGGAAGCCCAAGAATACCAGAGTGGGTAGCCTAACCCTTCTCCAGGGGATCTTCCTAACCCAGGAATCGAACCGGAGTCTACTGCATTGCAGGCAGATTCTTTACCAATTGAGCTACCAGGGAAGCCCAGAATGGATGTTTCTAATTAGCAGAGGGGAACCCAGTTCCACACAGTCAAGTACGTGTGTATGGACTCTACATATATTGGAAAAGAAACAAGATCTGATGTCTTTGTTCTACAAATAAGAAAGGTATATCGTACATCTGAAGCATCACAGTTCCAGATCCAGAATAGCAACTTGTTTGCTGGTACCCTAGAATACCTCTCTTCATTTGATCTGAGAGTCCCCTCCCTCATTTGTAAAATGAAAGCATCAGGCCATGTGACTACTTTGCTTCAAATCTTTACTTTTTAAATATCAATACAGTGTATGTATATAGTACTCAGTATGCCTTATAAAAATTAATGCATCTCTTAATTAAAAAATATAAATAGTTGAGACTCACTATGACACAGTGAAGGGGATGGAGGGAGTGAAAAGACTGTGGGAGTTTGATCCTAGCCTACCTGGTATCAAAAACAGAGATGATGCTGTTCTCACAAGATAGAAATAATGTTTCCTACACCCACATCTTGACATATGGATGTGGATGTGGATGGTTTTGTGATGGGAGTGTGATAAGTTATTGTAATTTTAAAGTTTATATAATCTTGTGAAAGCCTTATTCTCTGAGTCAAGCTTGGATGAGAAAATGGTACCAATAAGATCTTCTAAGATTCTGTCAGAAAAGTACCTTATTCATCTCATGACTCCAATGAACTATAATTACTGGTAACAAGGGCTCCTGGGGCTTGAAATATCTAGACTCTAAACCAGTAGATTCTATTACCTAGCATAGATTATGTGTCAATAATGTTCAGGAAAGGAAGGAAGGAGTAAAAGGGAAGGGGCAGGGGGAAGACAGGAGAGGAGGGAAAGGTTGGTAAATTGAAGGTCACATAATGGGTGGAAAGGCTTATTTCAGGGCTTACCACACACACACTCATGGGTATTCACTTACCCTTTGCTGCAACCATAAAGCATTTCCAGGTGCCCAAAGAAACTGCTTTCAGCAACCTTCCCCCATCAACTGCTCTCAGAAACCTTTCCCATCAGAGATGAAAGGGAATTGTTGTAGGAAATAAAAAGGCCCATTAAATATATTCTTGTCTGGTTGTGGTGGTTTAATCGCTAAGTTGTGTCCAACTATTGCAACCCCATGGATGTAGCCCACCAGGCTCCTCCCTCCACGGGATTTTCCAGTCAAGAGTACTGGAGTGGGTTGCCATTTCCTTCTCCAGAGGATCTTCCTGACCCAGGGATCGAACCTGGGTCTCCTGCATTGTAGGCAGATGCTTTATTGTCTGAACCATCAGGGAAGTCCATAATCTTGTCCGCATGCACCAATTTTGTGCAGATTACATTCCCATGTGTGTCTATTATGGGGATCAGTCAGGAAGGAAATGTTTTCTTTTCAATGAGCACCGCTATAATGTTTAAATATCAGTCAAAGGGGGTTAAATGCTATAACGACTCCAAATGTAAGTAACTTAACATAGTAACAGGCAAGTTTTCCTATCACAGTCTAGACTGGGAGATGTCTCATTCAGTGACTCAAGCTCCTTCCATCTTGGGGCTCCACAGTCCTCTAAGTCCTTGGAATCCTCCCAGTTCAGCTATAAACTTGGGACAAAGAATGGAGAATCACTCACAGGAGGTGGGCCAAGCCTAGAACTGCCTAGAATCTGCCAACAGTCCATTGGCCAGAACTCAGTCCCATGGCCCCACTTACCTGCAAGAAAGGCTGGGAATGTGATGCAGCTGTGCTTTGGAGAAAATGAAAAATGGTTTCACAGTGGTCAGTCTCTGACACAAATTACACGTCACTTCACCACTAATTCCAGATTTGTGCTACATTTCTGTGACTTCCAATGCCAACAGATTTTTCTTTTTTTTAATAATTTTGATGCTGGCTACAGTCAACACTTCCACCATCCAACTCCCAATTCAGCAGGACTGTTACAAAAAACAGAAAGAAAACTTGTGGGTTGCCAAGGTGTGCATCCCACATTGACCAACTGGTAGATCCTGGTCTCCAACCCCATCTCCAGCCACAGTCTAGGTGGGGGCTCCAGAAATGTGAGCAACCTTTATAACTGAGTAGCTGTTTATTTCCTATTTCACAGAGCTTACATGACTCCTCCCTGATATTTCTGCTTGGGAGTAAATCCAACTGTCCTACCTATCCTACCTATGAATTTGAGCAAACTCTGGGAAATACTGAAGAACAGAGAAGCCTGGCGGGCTGCTGCAGTCTATATAGTCAGAGTCGGAAAGGACTTAGCAACGGAACAACAATCTATAATACGAAGTAACATCCATTTACTTGTAAGACCTCTTCAGAGAGCCCTTCCAGTTATAAAGAAAAATAAAAAAATATCCTCTTGGACCAGCTCAAGTAAAAGGGTAGTTGGTGGTAAATATCATGTGATATCTCATGGAAATCCAGGGAAAGCTGAGAACCATACCTCAAAAATAGCAGAAATTGAAGAAGCTCCAAGGAGCTACTCTTGGTTTCCATCATTCCTTCACCTTCCTGTTTCCCTCTTTCTCTCCTAAAGTCTTCTCACTTCTTTCTTGATCACACATCCCTGAGCACCATTCTCCCAATAGTTGGTTTGTATGTGTTCCCCTAATGACTGTCCCAACACAAACGTTATGTGACATTTAAGTACAAATGCTACTGGCAGGTCTCCCCCAGTCCTTTTTCAAATTTCCAGAGAGTAAATAATTTTTAAGGCTATTACACATACATCATGAGTCATTAGCTACATACTGTAGGTTTCCCAACCTACCCCAAGAGTTTCCCACTCCTAGCTGTATTCACAGTGGCTCAGGGGTGAGGCCTTGAAGCTGGCTGTCCATTATCTGAGACACCAGAGAACCAGATCATTCCATTTCCCAGGTTCTAACCAGCTGAGACCAGCACAAGGGACAAAACCAGCATTAAGTTCGAGCGTCCTCCTTATCAGTGGTACACCTAGGCTGCAAATCACAGCTGGGCTTCCCCACGTCCACCTCGTCTCTAAACTTAACCACCCAATTACAGAAGCAGAGAGCCTAAAACAGAGAAAGTACAGGCCTAGGTAGAAGCAGGCTCCTTCTGGCTAATTACCAAGTGGAGACCAGAAGGGAAACCAGCCCACCCCTCTTGAGCACACGCTCTCCAAGAAAGAGCAAAAGGGAAGTGCTTGGTTCTGGCAAACTCTTGGAGACCACACTGGCCACTGGGAACAATCTTATTAGCCATTTCTCCTCCCAAGGAGAGAGCCAAGTAAGGAAGTGAAGGAAATGAAAAAAAAAAAAAGATTCCTCTCCAGACTTCAGAAGAACAGACATGCTGCTTGGTAATGTGGACTGAAAAAGAGAAGAGCTCCCCTCTACTGATTGATCAGGGCCTGGAGGCAGGAGCTCCCTGGCTTTTGGGCTTCCAGGACCCACAGAGAACTGAAAAATCTCATTTTTCAAATGAAATCAGAGCAAGGCCAAGCAGAGGGCAGGAGGGAAATTATCAGTGATATTTAAAACCCTATATAATAAGAATCCTATTGTATCTCCCTTTTGCTTCGAAATTGAAGTCTATAAGAGGAGGCAGCTGGAATCCAGGGGAATTTCAATGCCAAGAGGATATTAATCAGAAGAAAGGCAAGCAATCAGTATCGCCAACTGGGCATTGCCAATGGAAAGGCACTGGGGAGGCATTCAGAGTTGCTGCCTCTCCTGCTGGACTGACAGATTGAGAGCCATTTCTTTGGAGGGTCAGGAGTGAATCTGATCTCTTACCTATCTGCCCTGCCTTGGGCAGGCTGCAGGGTTCTCAGCAAAAGAGTTCAATTCCCTGAACACCCCCATGCAAAAGAATTCCTTCTCTGCTTATGGCCTGAGTGATTTGTCTTGGCATTTGCCCACAGTGGTGATATTACTAGTTCTAAACAGGCTCTTGAGACAAAGAGAGCTATGCCTGAACAGAGCACCCATGTCCCCAGAGGGGAGGGATAAGGATGTGTACCATTCAGGGTCAATGTTCTCCTCCAGTACTTTGGGGTCCACTCCAGTGTATGTGCAAAGGAACAACAAACACCCCAAAATGATATGCTAAAAAGAGCACTGTGGGTCTCTGACAATGTGGGGAAAATGAAGTAATTCAGTCATTCTTTTATTTGCTCTTCATTCAACTAGTAGTTATTAAGTGTCTACTCCGTGCCTGCAGATATTATAAAGTTCATATACACACCAAGAATCCTTTATGGACTGAACAATATATTCCTTTGCATATTCATGAATGACTATTTTTTAAGTATTTAGTGGAAACAAGAGGCCACTCTTCTGCTGTCTTCTCACCTCCATCCTGCCCCAAGTCTCATGTATCTTCTCTTGACATCTATTCCTTGAGTGACATCACCTAATTTCATGGCTTTCAAAGCCATCTGTTTCAGATGCTTTAAAAATTTCTACTAGCTCAGACCACCCCCAATGAACTTGAGCCTCGAATATTCCATTCCCTGATTGGTATCTACATGCTTATGTCTCTGAGCTAAACATGCCCCATACTAAGCTGCTGATCATCTTCCACCAAGCATATTCCTTCCACAGTTTTCCTTATTTGACGAATGGTTACATCATCCCTCAAGGTGCTCATCCAAAAAGCTTAGGACATCTTTATACCACCTCTCTCTTAAGTTACCAGAAGCAACCAATCTCAAATTCCACCAGTATTACATTCAAACTTATACAGACTCCAACCACTTCCTACCCCTTTCACCACCAAATATCTCTGGACCAAGCCACCTTCAACTCTCACATGGATTATCCTATGTCCCAACTTACCTCCCCAGTTCTGTCCTTGGTTCCAAGACAACGACCAGAGAGATCCTTTAAAAACATAAATCAGATCAGTTCACTCCTTTGTTTCAACCCTTCCAACAGCTTCCTCTTTCATGCAGAGTTTTGGTTTCCCCAAATGTGCATAACAGATACAAACATCTCTACACAATGAGAGATACAAATAAGGCCGTAAGTCCTTTCAGTGGCCCTTAAGGCTCTTCTTGATATGAATTACAACTGTCCACTCCACCTTACTCCTATACATTTGCTTTAATAAAGCCATAGCGGTCTCTGCCCTTCCTTGAAACAGCTAAGCAGACTTCTACCTCCAGGCCTCTGAACTTGATGTTTCGCCCTCCAGGAACACTCTCCTCTAAATTAGCGGTATGGTTCATTTCCTCACTTCCTTCTGATATGTCAGATTACATATAACATTTTGTATGAAATAACTACTCTCCTTCAAGACTCCTTACTCCCTTCCCATGCTTTATTTTTTCCTTTGCTTTATTTTTTCCTTATACCTTCACTATATTACATAACAAAGTGTTCTTGTTTATTTCTCTCCATAAAAGCATAACTTTGTTTCACTGGTATATTCCTAGCACCTAGAACAGTCCCTGAAAAAGTGAAAGTGTTAATCACTCTTTTCGAGCCAGGCTCCTCTGTCTATGGAATTCTCCAGGCAAGAATACTGCAGTGGGTTGCCATTCCCTTCTCCAAGGGTTCTTCCCAGCCCAGGGATCGAACCTAGGTCTCCTGTACTGCAGGTAGATTCTTTACCATCTGAGCCAACAAGAACAGTCCCTATAGTTACAGTACCATAGTAATTCCCCAGTAAGGAAAATGTATGCATTACTTGATGCATGAATAAACTGTTTTAGAAGCTGGTAACAGTATTCCTCTTAGAAAGAGAAATGACTTTATTGGTAAATACCCTAATAAGTCTTTGAGACAGAAGGTGAAGCCTTGGGGTCATGGGTGTAAGTAAGAGCCAAGGGAACAAAGAAGAAACTCATGAAATAAGAAGAATTTGGTTCTTTTTATGAAATGGAGAGATAAAACAAGGGACAGATAAAGTAGGGGGAGCTATGGAAATGGTGTGCATATGAGGACCAAAGAGGTAAAACGACCAGTGGAAAAACTCTGCTGCTGCTGCTAAGTCACTTCAGTCATGTCCAACTCTGTGCGACCCCATAGACAGCAGCCCACCAGGCTCCCCCGTCCCTGGGATTCTCCAGGCAAGAACACTGGAGTGGGTTGCCATTTCCTTCTCCAATGCGTGAAAGTGAAGTTCATCAGTCATGTCTGACTCTTAGCGACATCATGGACTATAGCCTACCAGGCTCCTCCTCCTACCAGGTGAAAAACAAAACTTATTATAAACAGAGGTATCCAATGTTCAGTTTGAAGTTGTTTTGATCAACTTCTCATGTTTCCTCAATGCATGAATCTTGTCATACTTGTATATTGCCTTATGTGCATCTTACATAGGCATGGCAACAGCCCATAACACTGAGCTCTTTCATCTGGGCAGATTGAGAGAACCAGGCAAAAGGGAAAGAAGGTACAATCAAAAGACTAGAATCTGAGTCCTGGTGCCATCACTTCTTAACTATCACTCTGTGGGCATGGCTCCAAGCTTTGGTTTTTCCAGACTATACAGCTATACACACTGGAGATACAAATACAGTCACATCACTTCTATCAGCTTTATTAGCAATAAAGCCAGTATCTCCTCCCTCTTGAATCTCCTCATTCCCATGAATTATCCAAGAAATTCAAGGGGTTTCAGTTCAGTTCAGTCACTCAGTCATCTCCAACTCTTTTCGACCCCATGAATCGCAGCATGCCAGGCCTCCCTGTCCATCATCAACTCCCGGAGTTCACCCAAACTCATGTGCATCGAGTCGGTGATGCCATCCAGCCATCTCATCCTCTATTGTCCCCTTCTCCTCCTGCCCCCAATCCCTCCCAGCACCAGGGTCTTTTCCAATGAGTCAACTCTTCACATGAGGTGGCCAAGTATTGGAGTTCCAGCCTCAGCATCAGTCCTTCCAATGAACACCCAGGACTGGTCTCCTTTAGGATGGACTGGTTGGATCTCCTTGCAGTCCAAGGGACTCAAGGGGTTTAGAGGCCCATAAAAAGGTTTTTCTTACCCAGGGGAATGGAAAATAGAGTCTGATCAGCCAAAAGGCCTGCCCTCATTTCTTTGCTGGAGCTGGTGCTTTACGAAAATTGCCATGGATCCACTGCTGTGATATCAAGCAGGGAAACACTGCTTTAGATTTCAGCACAGCCTGCAGTCACTCTTCAAAGGAAGTCTCAGTCCCTTTAAAGTTAGGCTCAACCAACAAAGCCACAAAGTTGGAATTCTGCCAGTTACAGATCTAATGACCAACGCTTATAGTTCCCATATTTAGCCACTTTCCAAGGAACTATCCAGCCCCAGGAGCACTGGATCACTCTTGTTTATCTCTGTCTCTCCAACCCAGAACCACCTGTTCACTTTCTTTCCTGACCCAGGAAACAGGATGCTTGTCTTCTGACGCTCTCAAAACTAAAAAGGTCTGATTACAGTCACTGCCTCCAAAACATGGAACTGCTCGCCTACCCTTTTTTTTAATTTGTTTTTGATGAGAAAAATACTATAATTTGAATGGGAGAACAGACATACCTGAATAAGACAATTAACAGAGGAAATATAAATGAAAAACATGGGAAAATGTTCCAAATCATTAAAAACCAAAAGAATTCAAAGTATAAAAAATAACATTGAATTTTTCTCGTATTACCCTAATGAAAAGTAGAACAGTTACTATTCACAAGCATACAATAGTCCCATGTATTACTGGTCAAAATGTAACTTGACAAAACTCTTTTGAAAAACATTTGTTTATATGTTTGAAAGTTTTAAATATTCTTAAATTTACAACCTCCTAGGTTTACTAATAGTTAAACATCAATTAATTAACATTTGACTATATTTAGCTAAGAATATATCCATCCATTTAGTCTTCCTCTATACATCCATCAACAAACTTTGATTCATTTTCGAGTTAACTTTAAGTCTCATCTCTATACATTTCAGCATATATATGTAATTAACTAGTTTTACAACCCTTTTAAGAGGGGCTTCCCAGGTGGTGCTAATGGTAAAGAACATGCCTCCCAATGCAAGAGACATAAGAGATGTGGATTTGATCCCTGGGTCAGGAAGATCCCCAGGAGGAGGAGGGCATGGCAACCCACTCCAGTATTCTTGCTTGGAGAATCCCAAGGACAGAGGAGTCTGGTGGGCTACAGTTCATAGGTTTGCAAAGAGTTGGACACAATTGAATGAACTTAGCATGCACGCATGCACTCAGGGACTTGAGAAACACAAACCCCACCACCCTAAATAGAATAACCTGTATGGCTTTAAACACATCACATATGGATGTGAGAGCTGGACTATAAAGAAAGCTGAGTGTCAAAGAATTGATGCTTTTAACTGTGGTGTTGGAGAAGACTCTTGAGAGTCCCTTGGACTGCAAGGAGACTCAACCAGTCCATCCTAAAGGAAATCAGTCCCGAATATTCATTGAAAGGACTGATGCTGAAACTGAAACTCCAATACTTTGGCCACCTGATGCAAAGAACTGACTCCTTGGAAAAGACCCTGATACTGGGGAAGATTGATGGCAGGAGGAGAAGGGGATGACGGAGGATGTGATGGTTGGATGGCATCACGGACTCTATGCACATGAATATGACCAAGCTCCAGGAGCTGGTGATGGACAGGAAAGCCTGGCATGCTTGCAGTCCATGGGGTCACAAAGAGTTGGACACAACTGAGCGACTGAACTGAACTGAACCCTTCTAAAAGGATGCTCCCTATGTGATGTTAAAGTGATTACTCCGAACAAGAGGGATCGGCATGTGTTGATTCCAAGCTGATTTCCTAGAAGCCAGAAAAAAAGTCTTTTGGGGGGCCACAGCACTGTACATCCAACTTTGTTTTTGGAAGGATTATATGTGATAATGTGAAAGTGCCTCATTAATCATGGTGCATTAATTGTAGAAATAAACGTGGATGAAAAAGTCTAGCATGGCGCAAAGAATATAAGCCGCAGAGTAAAGCAGACTAGGAAAAGAACCCAACTCTATAGTATTTGTATAGTATATTACAAATACTATAGTAATAATAATATTACATCAACAATGTTATATTGATAACTGTCTCTTGTAGTTATAAGGAATATCAATCAAAATATCAAAGAGGCAAGCTATCTGTGTTAGATTCAGGCAGGGAGTAACAGGTCCTCAATAAATTGTAGCCATGATTATTATATTTATAACTCCAAATGATAATGTTCATTAAATACAAGATATAATGAAACATATTTATGCCCATACTGGGTGTGTGCACGGGTGCTTGATCTCTTGTGTTCGACTCTTTGTGACCCTATGGACCATAGCCCACCAGGCTCCTCTGTCCAAGGGATTATTCCAGGCAAGAATACTAGAGTGAGTTACCATGCCCTACTCCAGGGGATCCTCCCTACTTAGGGATCGAACCCGAGTTCTCTTACATCTCCTGCATTGACAGGTGGGTTCTTTACCACTAGCACCTGGGAAGCCCCCAGCTGCCGGTAACACAATTAAGGCTTGGATAACACAATTGAGGCTTAAATAACACTATTAAATAGGGTGGTATGTTGCCAGAACTGTACTAAAAGAAGGCAGCAGGTGGGATATTTGTACTCAAGTGTTCACACCAGCGACATAACAAACTACTTCCATGCTCAGCAACTTATAACATCAGCGTTTATGCCAAAGCTCAGGAATGTGCAGGTTGGTTGACTTTGATTCAGCTGATATGCTACCCTCAGCTGCAGACCGTGGATCAGCTGCATTATCTTACTCTGGATCCCAGGCTGAAAGAAGAGTGGCTACCAGAACCATGTCCTTCCTATAATGGGTAACCAAAGCACAAGGGGGCAGGCCCAAGCACACAAGCACATTTCAAGCCTCTGCTCCCATCACCCCTGCTAACATCCCAAAGCAAGTCACACACAGCTAAGTTCAACACCAGTGCAGAAGGGAAGTATAGAACTCTACAGTGCTATACATCGAGGGAGGAATATTTTCAGAACAATAATTCAAACTGTCACATCCGGTATCACCAACTCCAGAACCTGAGCTCTCATTCATTGTCCTGCAAAAACCTCTGTTCTGAGCCAGTACCTGCCTAACCAAATAATCATTATTAAACCTCTCACAATGGATCTGCATGGGTTCCTAGGTTGTTCCTTTTACTTATTGCGTACAGTCACCTGGCTTGGCTCTTCCCATCAGCTGAGAGAGCCCAGCTGGAGGGTAAATGTAAAGTTGATAGCCCATCACTCCATGCTCATAGCAGAAGCCAGACTGCGCGACCCCAATAAGCAACCTGCTGGGTCTACAAATTTGCCATGCTTCGCTCTGTTAAAACTTTATTGGGCACAGTATGGTAACTCAATTAATAGTGAGAATGACACAGGGAAGTGTCACTGGAATTGCAACCAATTATTTTTTCCTTAATATCTTTTTAAATCACAAGCTGACCAAGCTCAACAGGAGCCATGTCCTTCCACAGGGCATATTTAGTCTGTCTCTGCCTTCCTCATTAGCCTCCATTGCCAGGGTCCATCAACTATGTCACCAGCTACAAGCCTTTCTCTTCTCCCAACAGCAGTACAGCTTCCCCCCAAAGGAGCTAATTGAAAACACAAATCAGGCTGTTTGGCAGGATTTTTGTGTTGCTGGTAGATTTTTGTTTTGTTTCCTATAAATCAAAAATTTGCTGATTTTATTCCTCCTTCTTACAGTGGTCCCGATTTAGAAAATACAAACAGAAATGAACCCTGAAGTCAACCTGAATTACCACCTAGAGAAATGCATGAGGACGGATTCAAAACCACCAACATCTGCCCTGAAAAACCCATAGGTACCTTGCCTTCCTGGACTCCAGCCGTCCATCCGACCTGACATCTTCAGTCCAGATTTGGAACTTGTTTGGCTGACAGTAGTCAGCTAGGCTGCACATCCTCATGGCTAAAGGTCAAATGATGACTAACTTTATGCGTAAGCAACTGGCTTGCCCATTTATGATTTTTTTTTTAAATTCTACCATACATAAAGTTCAATCTAGACAAGTCTCATAATTGGGGATTGTTCCAAACCTTTTAAGCTAAAGTCCAGATAGGCAGGGGATGACTCTCTATATTATAAACACATATTTATCAAGGTTGAGCAAGTCCGCGTCATCAGGAAAGAGAAGATATATGTACAGAAGAGTTTCTCCCAGAAACAAACATTCCATCTTGTCTCTTGGAATTGGATTCTGAACATTATAGACTGAAGAACAGCCATCTAAATGGATGCTGCTATACTTGTTGAAATACTGCAGGATCACCCCTCCCCAATCCTGGTATTCCTTCCCCCCACTCAACAGTACAGATAGACGCTCCTTTGTCTCTGGTCAAAGCAGACTGAAACTGTCTTCGGCCAGATCCCCATATCCTTACGGCTAGCTTTGGGGTTAAAGTTGAAGTACAAAATTTGTGGACTCAGCCCACTCCGAAGCCAGTGATACATCTGGTAACAGGTCACCGTAAAATCTTCAGCGAGCTCCACGTGGTCAGAAGTTAGTCCATAACGTTATACCCAGAGCCAGGGTTCCCAAGCAAAAAACACATTAAATGATCCACCTTGGCTTGGAATTTGCCACGCACAACTTCAACTGCAAAACTCAGCTTGCTGGGCTCAGACTGCTGAAGTGGGTGCCCTTTTTATTCCTCGGTGGCTTCATGGTCTTGTAGCAACTTAATTTCTTTCCTTGCTCCTCGGCTTCACTGCTTCAGCGGCGCTTCAGCAGCGCTCTAGTTCCAAGAAAGAGGATCCACTGGAGGGAAGACGCCACTGTTGGTCTAAATGAATATGGGCACTAACCCATCATTCTTCCCAGGCAGGGAATGCGTATACTTTGTCACTTTCAGCCCTACCTCCTGAAATTTCTCACCTGCGGTGAGATGAGAGAAACTCAAACGGAAAACACTTGTCACTTTTGACACTATATTGACATCTAAGGAGGCCTCATGAGTGACAATGTTTATAGTCTTGGAAGCGAGGGAGAGGGGGGTGTGCTGTGTTTACACGCTATAAGGAAAATAATCATTTACCTTAACAGTCATTCCTCTTGCCCCACACTAACGCTTCCTTCTGTGGCAGCTGCCCCACCGGGCCTCGGGGCTCAGAGAAGAGCATGCTCAGCTTCCGTTTCCGTTTTTCCCTTGCTGGGAGGGGTAAGGGTGTTAAAGGCACCGCCCCAAGTCCGCCCCGCTCAGCAATGCGCCTGCGGCTCAGTTTAGCCAATGTTTAAACGGCGGCCTTCCCAGGTGGTTCCCCAGGTGGCACTGGTGCTAAAGAATCCGCCTGCAAGGCAGGAGATGTGGGTTCGATCCCTGTGTTGGGGAGATACCCTGGAGGCAGACATGGCAACACACTCCAGTATTCCTGCCTGGAGAATCTCATGGACAGAGAAGCCTGGCAGGTTACAGTCCTTAGGACTGCAAAGAGTTGGATGGGACTGAAGCGACTTAACAGGCAAACTGATGGCAAGTTTAGTTACCTGGGGGTTCCCAGGTGGCTCCATGGTAATGAATCCACCTGCCAGTGCAGGAGACTTAGGACACCAAGTTGATCCCTGGGTTGGGAATATACCCTGGAAGCAGGCATGACTACCCCCTCCAGTATTCCTGCCTGGAAAATTCCATGGACAGAGGAGATTGGAGGGCTACAGTCCATGGGGTCGCAAAGAGTCGGACACGACTGAGCGACTAAGCGCACAGCACAGGGAAGAGCAGAGTCTGCATTTCTAGTAGATTCCCAAGTTCTGCAGGTGCTGCTAGTTTACAGACTGCACTTTAGGAACCACTGCTCTGATTTCAGGTGGTTCAAGAGGAAACAGGGTGAGGGGAATGGAGAGGGTCAAGACTGAGGACCATCCCCCACCTCCTTCTCCTGAACAAGAACTCTGTGTTTTAGGCATCCTGCTTTAGGATGAGATTTCCTTTGGGTGAAGTTTTCTGCACCAAAAGTGGTTGGAAAAACACTTCTTTAGGTGAAATCGACATGTGGGATTGTGCAAACTAAAGGCAGAGCGAGAGTAACATACCTCAAGAGAATTAGAAGCGGGAAAGCAAAAGCTCCATTTTCATTTATTCAGCAAAATCTGAGGGTTACTATTAATATATGCTGAAAGGTTGTGCTTGTTGCTGAGGTGAAAAGACAAACCAGAGCCTTACTCACGGGGGACTCACACGTATAGCAAGGTAAATATGCAAAGCAAATGAATGCAAGAAGAAGCACAAGCTGGAATCAAGATTGCCAGGAGAAATATCAATAACCTCAGATATGCAGATGACACCACCCTTATGGCAGAAAGTGAAGAGGAACTCAAAAGCCTCTTGATGAAAGTGAAAGAGGAGAGTGAAAAAGTTGGCTTAAAGCTCAACATTCAGAAAACGAAGATCATGGCATCTGGGCCCATCACCTCATGGGAAATAGATGGGGAAACAGTGTCAGACTTTATTTTTGGGGGCTCCAAAATGACTGCAGATGGTGATTGCAGCCATGAAATTAAAAGACGCTTACTCCTTGGAAGGAAAGTTATGACCAACCTAGATAGCATATTAAAAAGCAGAGTCATTACTTTGCCAACAAAAGTCCATCTAGTCAAGGCTATGGTTTTTCCAGTAGTCATGTATGGTTGTGAGAGTTGGACTGTGAAGAAAGCTGAGCACCAAAGAATTGATGCTTTTGAACTGTGGTGTTGGAGAAGACTCTTGAGAGCCCCTTGGACTGCAAGGAGATCCAACCGGTCCATCCTAAAGGAGATCAGTCCTGGGTGTTCTTTGGAAGGAATGATGCTAAAGCTGAAACTCCAGTACTTTGGCCACCTCATGCGAAGAGTTGACTCATTGGAAAAAACTCTGATGCTGGGAGGGATTGGGGGCAGGAGGAGAAGGGGACAACAGAGGATGAGATGGCTGGATGGCATCACTGACTTGATGGACATGAGTTTGAATAAACTCCGGGAGTTGATGATAGACAGGGAGGCCTGGCATGCTGCAATTTATGGGGTCGCAAAGAGTCAGACACGACTGAGTGGCTGAATTGAACTGAGCTGAATGTTACATAGGACTTCCCTGGTAGCTCAGCTGGTAAAGAATCTGCCTGCAATGCAGGAGACCCTGGTTTGATTCCTGAGTCAGGAAGATCCCCTGGAGAAGGGCTAGGCTACCCACTCCAGTATTCTTGGGCTTCCCTGGTGGCTCAGCTGGTAAAGAATCCACCTGCAATGCAGGTTCAATTCCTGGGTTGGGAAGATCCCCTGGAGAAGGGAAAGGCTGTGTACAGTGTTCTTGACTGGAGAATTCCATGGACTGTATAGTCTATGGGGTCTCAAAGAGTCAGACACGACTGAGCAACTTTCACTTTCACTGTTACATAGTTGCTAGGACAGAGGTCTGTTTATGGAAAACAAAATAGTTTACATGTTGCTCACAAAGAATCTTTCTCATTAAGGAAAACTTTACTGATTGCTCACAGTATGCCTTCCCCAAATCCCAGATTTGACCTCAGAATCCTTCTCAACCTATTATTCTAGCACTGAACCACAAGCAATTGATTGAAGTTAGTATTCAAATGTAAATAAGTGGGCTAGTACAGATTTAAATTCCAGGTGGGAACAGTCTCACAATTCATCCTATACAGGTGCTATATACTGAATTTTGCATTCCCTCAAAATCCTTATGTTGAAACCTAATCCCCAATGTGATGGTATTTGAATGAGATCTTGGGAGGTGATTGGGCCATTAATGAGGACCCCTCATGGATAGTATTAGGGCTTCCCAGCTGGCACTAGTGGTAAAGAATCTGCCTGCCAATGAAGGAGACGCAAGAATTGCAGGTTTGATCCCTGGGTTAGGACAATCCCCTGGAGTAGAAAATGGCAACCCACTCCAGTATTTTTGTCTGGAAAATTCCATGAACAGAGGAGCCTGGCAGGGTATAGTCCATGGAGCGGCAGTCAGACACTACTGAGCAGGGGCATAGGATTAGTGCCCTTATAACAGAGGCTCCAGAAAACTGCCACACCCTTTCTGCTATCTGAGGACAGAAGGAACCAGAAAACTAGTCCTTATCAGTCACTGAATCCACCAATGTCTTGATCTTGGAATTCTCATCCTCCAGAAGGCTGAGAAATGAGTGTGCGCTCTTTCTAAGCCACCCAATCTGTGGTGTTTTGTTAGAGCAGCCTGAATCAACTAAGACAGTAGGTTTAGGAAATAATTCATAGGGAAGGTGGTGTTTGACAAGATCATGAAAGATGAATGTAAGATACACAGGAGTTGAGGTAGAGAAGAGAGGAGGTGGTGATGGGATATTCCAGCTGGCAGAAAGGGATGAAATTCATCAAGAGGAATAAAAGTGGATGGTGGGATCTAAAACTCAATACAAATGAAAACGTCTACAAGACAGAAGCAGACTCACAGACATAGAGAACAGGCTTATGGCTGCCAAGGCGGAGGGGCTTGGGGAAGGGAAGGATTGGAAGTTCCGGATTAACAGATGCAAACTATTACATTTAGGATGGATAAACAGCAAGATACTACTGTGGAGCACAGGGAACTATATTCATATAGTTCAATATCCCATGATAAACCATAATGAAAAAGAATATATATATATGAATCAATTTGCTGTACAGCAGAAATTAACATGACATTGTCAATCAACTATTCCTCAATAATTTTTTTTTTCAAAAAGAAGATGATACGTGGAGCCAGCATCTATAGACCATGCCTGCATAGATCTCGTATTGGAAAGAAAACAGATTATTAGAGGTGCCTAGAAGTGTACGCAGGGTCAAGGGACAATTTTTTTCAACTTAACCGGGTCATATTTATGAGCTATGGAGAAGGACACAGAGAGAGAGAATTTTAAAAATAGGAAAAAAAAAAATAGACAAGAAAGGGAATAACATATGGAGCAAGTCCTGAGAGGAAACCTGAGGCTGGGACTTCCTCCCAGCATAGCCTTGAAGTTGTCTCATTCCCACTCTTAATAGAGAGTCTGTGATGAGAGCAGGACTCCACAGCCACAGAAGAGGAACACCAATGATCATATCTGAGGGAAACCAAGGCTGGACCACAGAAACATGCCAAGAATGGCTTGGGGATGGAGTGCAAGGGATTAGTGAAGTCAAGAACAAGAAGTATCTCCTTTGAGCTGGCAAAAAAAAAAAAAAAAAAAAAAGTGGTCTGGAGGATTTCTAAAATAAAGAGGGAACACATGTCCATTGGAATTTTCACTGCCCCTCAACAAAGGTTTGTATCAGTTGAGTTCAGTTCAGTTGCTCAGTCATGTCCAACTCTTTGCGACCCCATGAATCACAGCACGCCAGGCCTCCCTGTCCATCACCAACTCCCGGAGTTCACTCAAACTCATGTCCATTGAGTCAGTGATGCCTTCCAGCCATCTATCTCATCCTCTGTTGTCCCCTTCTCTTCCTGCCCCCAATCCCTCCCAGCATCAGAGTCTTTTCCAATGAGTCAACTCTTCACATAAGGTGGCCAAAGTACTGGAGTTTCAGCTTTAGCATCATTCCTTCCAAAGAACACCCAGGACTGATCTCCTTTAGAACGGACCGGTTGGATCTCCTTGCAGTCCAAGGGACTCTCAAGAGCCTTCTCCAACACCACAGTTCAAAAGCATCAATTCTTTGGTGCTCAGCTTTCTTCACAGTCCAACTCTCGCATCCATACATGACCACTGGAAAAACCATAGCCTTGACTAGACAGACCTTTGTTGGCAAAGTAATGTCTCTGCTTTTGAATATGCTATCTAGGTTGGTCATAACTTTCCTTCCAAGGAGTAAGCGTCTTTTAATTTCATGGCTGCAATCACCATCTGCAGTCATTTTGGAGCCCCCAAAAATAAAGTCTGACACTCTTTCCACTGTTTCCCCATCTATTTCCCATGAAGTGATGGGACCAGATCCCATGATCTTCATTTTCTGAATGTTGAGCTTTAAGCCAACTATTTCACTCTCCACTTTCACTTTCATCAAGAGGCTCTTTAGTTCCTCTTCACTTTCTGCCATAAGGGTGGTGTCATCTGCATATCTGAGGTTATTGATATTTCTCCTGGCAATCTTGATTCCAGCTTGTGCTTCTTCCAGCCCAGTGTTTCTCATGATGTACTCTGCATAGAAGTTAAATAAACAGGGTGATAATATACAGCCTTGATGGACTCCTTTTCCTATTTGGAACCAGTCTGTTGTTCCATGTCCAGTTCTAACTGTTGCTTCCTGACCTGCATATAGGTTTCTCAAGAGGCAGGTCAGGTGGTCTGGGATTCCCATCTCTTTCAGAATTTTCCACACTTTATTGTGATCCACACAGTCAAAGGCTTTGGCATAGTCAATAAAGCAGAAATAGATGTTTTTCTGGAACTCTCTTGCTTTTTCAATGATCCAGCGGATATTGGCAATTTGATCTCTGGTTCCTCTGCCATTTCTAAAACCAGCTTGAACATCTGGAAGTTCACGGTTCACGTATTGCTTAGGAACACCAAAGAATTTTTAAAAAGCTAGGATGACATAGAAGCTTTGTTTTAAGATTGTGACCAATCCTTAAGGAAACAAATTGCCCAACCATTTTTTAAGATTTTTTTTCCTATAATGAAAGTAACTAAAATGTACCAGGCAATGTGCTAAATGCTTTATATGTGTCATCTCTTTTAACTTATTCCTTATGAGATATGAACTATAATTACTTTCATTTTACCTCCGAGGAAACAATTTTGCAGCAGTTAAAGCACTTGACAAGCTTGTCTGAGACAGAGAGCTAGGATCTGAACCCAGATTGTTAGCTCCCAGGGCACAGCCTTCTATCCTATTCACTCTATACACTTTTATCAAAAGCACCTCTTGCCCCACAAAAACATAACCACTTTTCACTGAACACAGATTGTTTTAATTTTTCTCCCCTAATCATCCTTCAAGGCCCATCAACCTTGAAGGAAGCCTTACGGTCAGTTAGTGGTACCCTGCTCTGTCCATCCCTAGAGTCCCCAAACACTTCACACTTACCTCTCTTGGAGCTCTCAAGCATTTGATGATGGTCAGTCACATGTGAGTTTGCATCTGCTGTTAGCTTGAAGCAAGGCATAGAAGAGCAGACATGGGCTTTGAAGTTAGTAAGAACTGGTTCAGATTCCCATTCTTCCATAGACTTATGAACTTAGGCAAACATTTTAATTTTTTAGTGGGTTTTTTTGGTTGTTTTTTTTTGGCTGCACTGGGTCTTCGCTGCTATGTGTCAGCTTTCTCTAGTCATGGAGAGTGGGGTCTACTCTTGGTTGCGGTGCACAGGCTTCTCACTGCAGTGGCTTCTCTTGTGGCAGAGTGATGGCTGTAGACACGTGACCTTCAGCAGCTGCAGCGCTGGCTCAGGAACTGTGGGGCACAGGCTTTAGCTGCTCTGCGGCGTGTGGCATCTTCCCAGACCAGGGGTCAAACCCGTGTCCCCTCCATTGGTAGGAGGATTCTTCACCACTAGACCACCAGGGAAGCTCCTCTATGAGTTTACAATAAGGATAATGCCACGAGGAAATGGCAGTGAAATTTTAAATGAAATAAGATTAGGTTAAGACCTGACAGAGGGTAGATATTCAATAGATAATAGAAGTGTTTATAACTACTTGCATAATTGTGCAGTGAATGAAAGGCAATTTTATCTTGACCCACCATTGGCTGTATTCTGAAATTTTCAGATAGCAACATTTCCTTAAAAGATAAATTCCAAGGAACATATTTAACCTCCTCGTTTAAGAAAAAGGAGCTTTTTATAAGCACATGTTTACAAACAATTAAAATATTCCTTTAAACATCTAATAGCCATCAAGATAGATCCCCTAAGACCTTGGCTTTCCAGTAGCTAGTTTAACTTGAGTTACTATAAGATTTTTAAAATCATAAAACTACAATTGTCTTGAAATGGTTGAGAAGTTCTTAACTAAATTAGATTTCAACCTCTTTCCTCTAATGTATCTCAACGAATAAGGTTTTATCACCATGCCAATAGTCCAAGAGTTAAACAAGGAAGAAACAGAAATCTCAAATCCAAATGTTGTTGGAGGACCATAGCAAAAGTTTCTTTCAGATTAACTGTAGGATAAAGGGTTTCTAAAGGAGCCTGAAAACAATCTGTCTCCAGTAAACATATCATCCTCTGAGGGTATATGGAGAGTGAGACTGGCCATGTGAGTGATGATTATGTGATTATATTCTCTCTATGTGTATAGGGTTGTTTGAAATTTTCCATGATAAAAAAAAAAAAAATTTTACAAGAAGCCAAAAATAGCTATTTTTTCATTATCATCCTATCATTATTTGCTAAATGTATTGAGCTTTCTAGGTTCAACCTCTCTCTTAATTCATGAAATTACTATTAATACTTCCTTTTGAAGAGGAGGAAACTTAAGCTTAAAGAGATTTACATACATTTCTCAAATTCATATTCCTTGTAAGCCGCAGATTTCAGGACCCCAAATTTTTACCAGTTTAACATATTCAAAAGGAGAAAGGGGGAAAATTGGTATTCTCCAGGGGAAAGAAATGTCTCCTTCTCTGTGAAAACTGTAAGCAGCTTTCAAACAAAGTACAGGCTAGAAGTAATGTGACAGCTGGAGATACATATGAGGCCCGTGGACTCCTGGGGAGTGGAACCAGCAAAGCAGATCCCAACAATAACTGGAGATGGAGCTGGCAGAAGTGAGAAAACAGCACTTCCACAGGGATCTATCAGAAAGGTAGATGAATCAGAAAATTTGTTGAATCAGAAAATTCAGAATGTGCTGTGGGCAAAAACTGGAAAAGGAATGAATAAGCTACCCTAATGGAGACTCATCCAGATGTTTCTTCTCCAAGAAAAAGTGTGAAGTGAGTCATTTCCTCTGAGTTTCAAGAAATGCCAAGAACAGACCCCAGGTGAAGCATGTAACCCAAGGTCTCACAGATAGAGCAGAGTATCCATGTGAGTAGAGGAAGAGAGTGGCCATGCAGAATCCCAAGTCAACCAGGATTCTCAGTGACAAAGTGAGATACTCACATCTGTGTCCTTTGTCAACGTGCAACAAATATTTCTTGAGGAAACATTATGTTCAGCTCTGTGCTAGATGCTGAAATACAATAGTGAAGAAGACAGATTCAACCCTCCCAAGTCAATGGGGGAAGCCAACAAAATGAGTAAAAGAAAAATTAAATAAAATTTTAAAATTCTAAGTACCACTGTGTTTGTTTTCTAGGGCTGCCTTAACAAGACATCGCAAACCATATAGATCATTTCAGTTCAGGTCAGTTGCTCAGTCATATTCGACTCTTTTCGACCCCATGGATTGCAGCACGCCAGGCCTCCCTGTCCATCACCAACTCCCGGAGTTCACCCAAACTCATGTCCATTGAGTCAATGATGCCATCAACCATCTCATCCTCTGTCGTCCCCTTCTCCTCCCGTCTTTCCCAGCATCAGGGTCTCTTCCATAGAGTCATTTCCTCGCATCAGGTGGCCAAAGTATTGGAGTTTCAGCCTCCTCATCAGTCCTTCCAATGAATACTCAGGACTGATTTCCTTTAGGATGGACTGGTTGGATCTCCTTGCTGTCCAGATCGGATCAGATCAGTCGCTCAGTCGTGTCCGATTCTTTGCGACCCCATGAATCGCAGCAGGCCAGGCCTCCCTGTCCATCACCAATTCCCGGAGTTCACTCAGACTCACGTCCATCGAGTCAGTGATGCCTTCCAGCCATCTCATCCTCTGTCATCCCCTTCTCCTCCTGCCCCCAATCCCTCCCAGCATCAGAGTCTTTTCTAATGAGTCAACTCTTTGCATGACGTGGCCAAAATTCTGGAGTTTCAGCTTTAGCATCATTTCTTCCAAAGAAATCCCAGGGCTGATCTCCTTCAGAATGGACTGGTTGGATCTTCTTGCAGTCCAAGGAACTCTCAAGAGTCTTCTCCAACACCACAGTTCAAAAGCATCAATTCTTCGGTGCTCAGCCTTCTTCACAGTCCAACTCTCACATCCATACATGATCACTGGAAAAACCATAGCCTTGACTAGACAGACCTTTGTTGGCAAAGTAATGTCTCTGCTTTTCAATATGCTATCTAGGTTGGTCATAACTTTCCTTCCAAGGAGTAAGCATCTTTTAATTTCATGGCTGCAGTCACCATCTGTAGTGATTTTGGAGCCCAGAAAAATAAAGTCTGACACTGTTTCCACTGTTTCCCCATCTATTTCCCATGAAGTGGTAGGACCAGATGCCATGATCTTCGTTTTCTGAATGTTGAGCTTAAAGCCAACTTTTTCACTCTCCACTTTCACTTTCATCAAGAGGCTTTTTAGTTCCTCTTCACTTTCTGCCATAAGGGTGGTGTCATCTGCATATCTGAGGTTATTGATATTTCTGCCGGCACTCTTGATTCCAGTTTGTGTTTCTTCCAGTCCAGCGTTTCTCATGATGTACTCTGCATATAAGTTAAATAAACAGGGTGACTATATACAGCCTTGATGAAATCCTTTTCCTATTTGGAACCAGTCCATTGTTCCATGTCCAGTTCTAACTGTTGCTTCCTGACCTGCATACAAATTTCTCAAGAGGCAGATCAGGTGGTCTGGTATTCCCATCTCTTTCAGAATTTTCCACACTTGATTGTGATCCACACAGTCAAAGGCTTTGGCATAGTCAGTAAAGCAGAAATATATGTTTTTCTGGAACTCTCTTGCTTTTTATATGATCCAGCGGATGTTGGCAATTTGATCTCTGGTTCCTCTGCCTTTTCTAAAACCAGCTTGAACATCAGGAAGTTCACGGTTCACATATTGCTGAAGCCTGGCTCGGAGAATTTTGAGCATCACTTTACTAGCATGTGAGATGAGTGCAATTGTGCGGTAGTTTGAGCATTCTTTGGCATTGCCTTTCTTTGGGATTGGAATGAAAACTGCCCTTTTCCAGTCCTGTGGCCACTGCTGAGTTTTCCAAATTTGCTGGCATATTGAGTGCAGCACTTTCACAGCATCATCTTTCAGGATTTGGAATAGCTCAACTGGAATTCCATCACCTCCACTAGCTTTGTTCGTAGTGATGCTTTCTAAGGCCCCCTTGACTTCACATTCCAGGATGTCTGGTTCTAGGTCAGTGATCACACCATCGTGATTATCTGGGTCGTGAAGATCTTTTTTGTACAGTTCTTCTGTGTATTCTTGCCATCTCTTCTTAATATCTTCTGCTTCTATTAGGTCCATACCATTTCTGTCCTTTATCGAGCTCATCTTTGCATGAAATGTTCCTTTGGTATCTCTGATTTCCTTGAAAAGATCCCTAGTCTTTCCCATTCTGTTGTTTTCCTCTATTTCTTTGCATTGATCGCTTAAGAAGGCTTTCTTATCTCTTCTTGCTATTCTTTGGAACTCTGCATTCAGATGCTTATATCTTTCCTTTTCTCCTTTGTCCAAGGGACTCACAATTCTGGAAGATAAAAGTCCCAGATCAAGATGTCAACAGGTTGGTTTCCGAGGCCTCTGTCCTTGGTTCGCAGAGTTCCGTCTCTCTGTGTCCTGTGCTGTGTCCCCTTCCTCTGCGTCCCATGGCTGCCTGTGTGTAGTCTGTGTTCTAATCGCCTCATACTAGGACATCAGCTGTATAGGATTAGAGCCCATGCATATGACTTCATTTTACCTTAATTACCTTTGGCCCTATCTCCAAATACAGTCACATTCTGAGGAAGTAGGGATTGGGACGTCAACACACAAATTGTGGAGGAGGGGGACACAATTAAATCCATAACAGCCATGAAGTTGAAAAACGAGGTGCTGTTCTCACCTCTTCAGGGAAGTCCTGTCCGTCCAGCCTGAAGCGTTAGACGCTGATTCTTTCTCATGGCGTGGGACACTTCCTCTTCACGGCGCCTTCACAGTTGCAACTTTATGTTTCCTTGCATGGATACTCCTTAGTCTTCTTTCATCTCCTCACTGTAAGCCCCAAGAGGGCAAGAATCTTTTCTGCTTTTGCCCACCATTGTATCCTTTAACAATTACAAGTTAACAGTGCCTGTCATACAACAGTTGAGGTATCTATGAATGTGTTCAGTAAAACGGATGAATGAATGAAAGAAGGTCAAGGTTGAACGCAATGTTGGGATGGGAGGTAGCATCAAAACTGAGACCTGAAGCATGAGATGCACAGCTCTCTCTGGGGATAGTAAGTGGGAGAAAGGCAACTCCAGCCAGAGAAGAGTATGCGTGAAAGGCCTGAAAAAAGAACCTGATGTGTTATGATATGCATGTTTGACACTGCCGTATGTTAAACAATGTGACATTGATGGAAGATTGTCTTGTGTTTCTGATACTCTTATATATGCTGAGAAAGTTTGGTAGAAAGGACCAGCAAAATCCTGTGAAGCTAATCACTTTAGGGAACTCAGACAAAATGAACCTATGAGGAAATAGCAGGATTCAGTAATTCCTAGTTTTTTCCCAATCTCAACCTAGGAAAGTATCTCTCTTAATCAGAAGTGAGCCCTCCCAGATTGCAAAACATAGCAATCATCAATCTGTAGGAATCCAACTACCATGAATACCCTGTGAGTATGAGACTTTATTACAATTTTGCAGCTAAATTTTGTGTGACTTTGGACTCAATTTATTGTTACTGTGCGTGGGTTTTTTAGAGCACTGAATCTGTTCAAATGCTGCTCCAGTGCTTCTGAAACTCCTGCAGAGGAATAATTCCTTCTGTGCGTGCACCTAACTTTGAAAGACTGCTTACACAAAGCCTCATGAGTCTTCATGCAGAGCTGCAGTTGGCAAGATAAGCAATAAACATGTTTCAGCTTCTGCTCCTAAATCACACACTACTGGAAATACATGAATGTACGCATCTTTCATTAAACACACATACAATGCACTGATCACTAGGGTAAGAACAGAGTCTAATGGTCAAAATATCCCACATTTGAGTCCTAACCTTGACTGTAGTCAGCTGTATGACCTTCATTACAACATCATCGTTGTATATTCATGTGTGTGTGCTCGTCTCCATTACTAGATTATATTAATAATTCCTTAAGAGCAGAGGTAGTATTTCATTTTTTAAAATTCTGTACCAGCTCCAGCACTCATCAGATGAGTGTTGGGTGGCTAGATGAAATAAACAGTGCCTGTAATAGACACGATAGGTATTATCCTGCTTTGTTTTTGTTTAGTTGCTAAGTTGGAAAAGGCGATGGCACCCCACTCCAGTAGTCTTGCCTGGAAAATCCCATGGACGGAGGAGCCTGGCAGGCTGCAGTCCATGGGGTCACGAAGAGTCGGACACGACTGAGCAACTTCACTTTCACTTTTCACTTTCGTGCATTGGAGAAGGAAATGGCAACCCACTCCAGTGTTCTTGCCTGGAAAATCCCAGGGATGGGGGAGTCTAGTGGGCTGCCGCCTATAGGGTGGCACAGAGTCGGACACGACTGAAGCGACTTAGCAGCAGCAGCAGCGGTTGCTAAGTTGTGTCTGACTCTTTTGCAACTCCATGGACTGTAGCCTGCCAGGTTCCTATGTCCATGGGACCTCCCAGGTCAGAATACTGGAGTGGGTTGCCATTTTCTTCTCCAGGGGATCTTCCCGACCCAGGGATCAAAACCTCATCTCTTGCATTGCAGGGGAATTCTTTACTGCTGAGCCACCAGGGAAGCCCTATTTTTACCAGTGAGTTAACTGCAATAAAACAAGTGCAAAATGTATCCAATTAAGGTGAAATGATATGATATTGATGATAAATTCAATAGAGGGGAGAGAGTAAGTCAGACTAACTTGTCTCCTAACTTAGCCAAGGTGGTAGTCGACTCACTTAAGAACACCTCTGGTTGGAGCATGTAAGCTAACTGGCAAAAGCTTACATGCCATGTACAGGCAACAAAGAATGAGCGGTTGTGTGGTACCTGCTTTGGTTCTCCTCTTCTCTGGTTCTCCTCTTCTTCCCACTTAATCTCTTTAGAACATATCCATACCCAGATTCTGCTGTAAAAGAAAGTAATAGCTTCTTCTTTTTTTTTTCAACTGTTATATTTTTTTCAAACCTGTTATTTTCACTTGGTTCCATTTTGGAAGATTACTAATATCTTCCTTTATTTCCTTAAGTGTATTTGTCATACCTCTGTTAAATTTTCTTTTTATCTGTTCAAATAATTTTGCTTCAGATGGTAACTGTTAACCAGATTTGTGTCATCTCTTTTGTGGGGAAATCTTTCTACTCCGGTGTCTGGTTATTTTGGCTGGTGAATTCATGATCTCCTGGGGGTATCAGCTAGTTCTTCTGGCCACACATATTGAGAAAGGCCCAGAGGTGAGGCCATGCCTTTCTCACAACAAAGATTAAGGATGACAAGGTGATGAGTCACAGGGTTGAGAACCCAGCACCAGAGTCACCATTTTTTCTCTAAGTGAAAAGTGAAAGTCGCTCAGTTGTGCCCAACTTTGCCACCCCATGGACTATATATGTAGTCCATGGAATTCTCCAGACCAGAATCCTGGAGTGGATAGCCTTTCCCTTCTCCAGGGGATCTTCCCAACCCAGGGATCGAACGCAGGTCTCCCTCATCGCAGGCAGATTCTTTACCAGCTGAACCACCAGGGAAGCCCAAGAATAATGGAGTGGGTAGCCTATCCCATCTCCAATGGCTCTTCCTGATCCAGGATACGAACCAGGGTATCCTGCATTGCAGGTGGATTCTTTACCAACTGGACTATCAGGGAAGCCCCAAGGGTAAAGAATCCGCCTGCAATGCAGAAGACCTGGGTTCAATCCCTGGGTTGGGAAGATCCACTGGAGAAAGGATAGGCTACCCACCCCGATATTCTTGCCTGGAGAATCCCATGGACAGAGGAACCTGGCGGGCTACAGTCCAAGGGGTCACAAAGAGTCAGACATGACTGAGTGATTATGCATACACTCACTATTTATTTTATATTGGAATATAGCCAATTATGGAGAAGGCAATGGCAACCCACTCCAGTACTCTTGCCTGGAAAATCCCATGGATGGAGGAGCCTGGTAGGCTGCAGTCCATGGGGTCACACAGAGTTGGACATGACTGAGGTGACTTAGCAGCAGCAGCAGCATAGCCAATTAACAATTTTGCGATAATTTTAGGTGCACAGCAGAGCTACTCAGCCATACATATATACATGTATCCATTCTCCCCTAAACTCCCCTCCCGTCTGGGGTGCCACATAACACTGAGCAGAGTTCCCTGTGCCGTACAGTAGATCCTTGTTGGTTATCCATTTCAAGTATAGCAGTGTGTACATAAGAAGAACCACCATTCTTGATTGCTGCCACCTCACCAGAGAACTCCGGCCAGAATTTCACCTTTAAATCCTTATTTAGGGATAAAGACTTTTGAAATAACTCTGTTAGGGGAAGCACACTGATTGAAACCATCCACCCTGGCCAGGCACCATAGTAACCATTTGCATGAGTTGTTTTACGACAGGAGGTCCTGCTAAGGAACACAGAACTAATAAGCCACCACCAACCGGAAGAGTTCGGGAAAGGTCAAAAGGAGACACCACGTGTCCGACCACCTCCCAGAATCCTGCTCTCTGGCATCCATCTTGGCTTAACACGGCGTGCACCACCAGGAAGGACTCTGAGTCAGAGAGATTGGCTGAAGACAACCCGGAAACTAACCCCATCACCATAAAACCCGAGACTGCGAGCCATGTGGCAGAGCTGTTCTCCTGGGTTCCCTTACCCTGCTGCTCTCCACCCAGGTGCCCTTTCCCAATAAAATCTCTTGTTTTGTCAGCACATGTGTCTCCTCGGACAATTCATTTCTGAGTGTTAGACAAGAGCCCAGTTTGGGGCCCTGGAAGGGGTCCCCCTTCCTGCAACAACTCCACCTACCCCACCCCACCACGTGCCACTTTTGGATCACTTAGAGCAGAAGTCAGTGAAAGCCCATAAGACTCCAGGAGAGATTTATACCATAATTGTGCAGAAGAATTTAGACAGAGGTCTTGTCCAGGAAGAGAACCAGCACCAGAGATAACTACAAAGAATATGGCTAGGTGTAGTAAAATGTGGGGAAGCTTGGCAGGGCCTAAAGATCAGAGTCTCAGTGTCCCAATGTCTCTGCCTGACAATGGCAAACCTTAGCCCAGCACTGGAAGAATTGGACATCGATTTGTCTTAAGGCAGAGATGGGGAGTGGGGGAAAAAAAAAGAGGAACTTTTTTCTTTCCCTTTCTTAAAAACAAAGAAGGTAAAGAGAACAGTGAGCAGGCCTGAACATCCCTAGTTTTTTAACTTTAACTGCTCCTAACCCTGTATGTCTGTAACTAAGTTTGCTTTTCTGCCCCCTAACTGTACAGGGTCTACACTTTGCTTCTATTTTCCTTCGACTCTATGCTAAATACATCCTATATCTGGTGTTCACCCTTAGAACATCCTTCCCCTTGTAGTTACATATTAGAAAGAAGGCCACAGAGCCTCCAAACTGCCAGATTCAATTACCTGGTTACTGACGCCAGGCTCTGACTGTCTTTGAAACAATACAAGAGAAAGAAATCAAGATCCTATCACCTTTGTTCCTCATCACCGACTCCTGACTGCAAGTCCTCATCTTGTGTAAGCTCCTAGACTCCTCATGGTAGGGTGCAGGGGATGGGGGTGGGGGTGCACAGTTCTTGAGGCGTAAGCCAACTGTGTTCCCCCTCCTCTCTGCCAGTTGAGAGTTAGAGCCACTTTCTATTTCCTCCAAACTCTGTCTCCGTATTTTTTACTCAGCTTTGGGCACAGAAAGTCAAGATTTTGGCCAGTAACAATCCCCAAGGATTCTCTCCAGTCTCCAGACACAGTCTGGCTTCCCTCTGTCTCTGTCCACAGTCAGCTACTTCTTATGCTCATCACTCAAGATAGTCCTCAGTCCCCCAAGGCTTCTCACACTTTGTTTTGCTTCTCCCTAGATTCCACTGTCCTGGATCCTTACATCTATAGATTCTCTAAGATTGATTTTGGAGTGGGCTGCTGGAAGCCCAAGCTGTTCTGCTTACTTTTAGGACCTGGAAGGCCGTCTTCCCAATGGGTTGCGTATAACAGACATTTTGGCCAGCTTTCAGGTATGGTTAGTCAACATGCAAATTGTGTTTGAGAAGCAGTTTAGCTTCATGAATCAAAGATGCTTCAGATGCTCTTAGCAATTCCACTTTTTCAGAAGTGTATCCTAAGGAGATGAGCTGATATGAATGCAAAAGTATTTAAGATGGTCTACTGCAGTGTTATTGCTAGTAGGAACAATTTGGGAACACGTGCGTACTCATCAACAAGGGACTGGATAAATACAATCTGGTATACAAATGAACATGATGCTATTTAGTCATAAAAATGATGATATTGATCTAATTTATGGGCATAAAAGATAACTCAGTGACTGTTAAATTGCTTTTATAATATGATTCCATTTATGTAAAATGAAAGAGAAAAAAGGATTAAGAGGTCTGGACCACATACAGCCAAATGTTACCAATAATTATCTCTGGGCTTGGAATTTAGGATTAGAGTTGCTCTCTTCACTATGATTTTCTATATTGTTTAGTATGCAAACATTTATCTTTATAATCTCTATGATCAGAAAGAAATATGTCTAAATTTTTATCTTTGAAAATTAAAAAACACTAAACATTCACCAAACATGAGGCCACAGACTAAACTTCCCTGATAACTTTAATCCCATTCATACAGTGGCAAGGGCTTCAAAATAATATGCTTGCAGGCCTTCAGCAATATTTTGCTGTTTTATAACTTTTAAGCTCCTGTAACCCAAGGGTACAAAAAAGTAGGAGTGGTAATTCAGTGGAGCTGAAGGAAGACTAATTGTCTGGGGAGAGGATTTCTCTGGGGCTTAGTCACTTGTAACCCTTGGTAGGACCACCGGGGCTAAGACAGCAACTGCAAGCTGATGAATTACTCATGGTCTTGACTGCTTGGAGGAGTTTGCCTAAAGCATTGTTTATGCTGCTATTTCCTGCAAGCCCGAGGTAACCAGTCAGCTAATGATTCATTGGGGGAAAAGGGTAGCAGTATACATAAACATTGTCAGAATCAGGTGATGAAAGCAGGAATCAAGAGTAAGATAGACACCTTGCTGATGTTCCCTGCCGTGACCTTGAGATTCTTGGCTTAGAATCTGGAAACTTAATGCAAATGAGTTAATGGGCTCCCCTGGAGCAAAATGGCTTTTGGTCCTGGTGAGAAATGAAGAAACAGCTAGTTTCCTAAAGCATCAAAAAAGGGTCAACATTTGAGTCAAATACAATGGTTGAAGCTTCCAGAGGTGAGAGGAAAATTACTCTAGGACCTCCAGATCTGGGGTCTGCTCAGTGTTTATTATTAATATTAAAATACATGTATATTTATTAGGTACTTCAAGAAATTGGGTTTTCCCATTATTCAAAGAAGAGATACGGAGATTGAGACCAAGTTATCTCACAGCGTGTCTCCACCTACTATATAAGGAGGGACAAAAAAGCAGCCACAGTGGACTAAATGACCCAAGAAAAAGTCATCATGCTATGATTTCAGAGTCAATTTAGTGATTACAAACTAAAAGGGAACTTATCTACTCTGTACCACACATGATGCTAGGCACTTTATATGCATAATCATTATTTCTCACAAAACTGAATAAGAAAGAAGAATTATACCCAAGTTACAGATAAGGAAAAATGAGGGTCAAAAAATAATTATTTTGGCCCAGATTCAAACCCGGTTAAGAGGTTCATACCCTGATTCAAGGCTCAGCTCTGTTGGCTTCAGGAACAGAATAAATGCTCTTTACATCCACTTACTTCATTGGCTCCCAAACTCTTCTCATGGCCTAAAACAGCTGCAAATCAAATATCCTGTACTGTAACCTCCACAGTGAGTGTTGTTTGAGGCTGGATAACTTGGCGGGGTTGGCTTGGTAGGCCCACTAAGGCTTCTACCATGGATTAAAACCTTGATTATTGATCCAATATCCAGTCCTCTTTCCCTCTTACAGATTATATCTCCAAGCAGCCCATGTGTTAATAGTTGAGGAAAGGTTGACTCCATCCCACAGCTCCAGGGATTAAACCTCATCTACTCAAGTCAATCAGCACGTTCCATCATTCTGGCCAGAATGCTTGGTTGAGGGAAGGCATGTAATCCAAATACGTCTATGAAGGTAAGTTTCAAGATTCTTGCTTTGAATGCTAATGGGACCTGGTGTGCAGATGCAAAGCCTGGAACCGCCGCAGCCTTTTTACCATCAGGTGCCAGGCCCAATGTGGGATGAGGCTGACACAGTAAAGCACAGAATAAAGGAGGGAAAAAGGAAAAAATGATACTGGGTCCTCAATACCAGCACTAAGTTGCTAGATCAGCCACAGTTGAGTCTGGATGTTGCCACTATGTGAATCAGGAAATCATTATCTAAGACGGTGTGAATTTTGACATTGTTTCCTAACTGATACAGAGTATGGTACCAGAAGTGGACTAATGGAAATATCAATAATGAATCTATAAATGTGGAATTGGCTGGATAGATAAGATAAAGAGAAAGGGAAGAATAACCTGTTGCTCTCAAACTGGGAATATGGTGTCTTTGTTCCTTGATTATGAAAAAACTTGTTACACGATAGCTTACTAATAAAATTACCATATAGTTGATTGTTCAAATAGATCATATTTGAGAACGAAACGAGGTATCACTAATAATTATGTCAGATAATCCTTCACTGTTCAGGTTTCCACCCACTTTTTTTCCTTAACCCATGGAGCCCAGTGGTGCATTTATGGTCCATATTTGTGGTAATTTGTCTAGAATCTGGCATATTTTCAGTTCCCCCTCAGAATATGCAGCACATCCTTATAGTGGATATAGAAGTTTCATACCAGTTCACTATGGTTGGACTGAAGTTACGTGTGAGAAAGAAGCAAGCCAGGAGAATAGAAAATAGGCAAGAGCTGAATCACAAAAAGCTTTTTCGCTGTGCTAAAGAGGCTGATTTTATCATAAAGGTGATGGGAAACCATTACAAGACTTTAAGAAAAGAAGGGTTTCTCTGGTGGCTCAGAAGGTAAAGAATCTGCCTGCAAAATGAGAGACCCAGGTTCAATCACTGGGTCAGGAAGATCCCCTGGAGAACGGAATGGCTATGCACTTCAGTATTCTTGCCTGGAGAATCCCATGGACAGAGGAGCCTGGCGAGCTATAGTCCATGGGGTTGCAGAATCGGACACAACTGAGCAACTAACATTTTCACTTTCTTCAGCGTCCTATCAACCTCTCATTAAAAACAACTCAGTTTTGTGCAATGAGAAAGATAGGTAAGAGATAAGGAAGTTTCATGTAGATGACTGCTCTAAGAATAACAACTATTTTTAACAGAGATAGTGGCAATGTCGGGGGGTGGGGCGGGGGACACATTTGAGAGATTGAGAAGCAGAAGGGGAGCAGAGCAATTTACCTGAAGCCAATTCTCATACTAATACATTGGCCTAAAATTCTAAATAATAAACGAACATTTCAAAAGTTGAGATGACAGTGTCAGCCCATTTTGAGAACATTCATTCTTTTAGGTTTCTCTTTTTTCCTTCTGCTTTGTTCAAGGAACTTTCCTCAATTTATCTGAGAGCATTCTCACATTTAGAGCATATGGCTCCTGTTTAATGGATACAATGCATTTTATATACAAAATATTCTGTAGAATCCCTTTTGTCTATCCTTTTCATTCCTTCAGCTATTTTCTCCAGTTATGCCTACCACTGAGCTTTTCAAGGATTTTTGTTCAATTAGTCTAAGGGCACATCTGTCTAAGTTTTTAAGCCATTTTTCTAATGTGTTTATCACTTTTGTAGAATTCCACATCTCTCCTAATTTATCCCTTTTGAGGATTCTTGCCTCTTTCTTCCTGGATTCTGTGTATGTTTTGCATTTTATGTGTACTAAATTGATTTATTAAGCAAATGAGATCATATCTAATATTTTTCCATGTTTCACTAAGTATGACCTTTTATATAGTAGAAATCAAAAGATATAATGGATATATAGAAAGTCCCTTTAGCGCCACAGAATTTCATTTTATACAAAATAATACTGGATCACAAAATTCTAACAACAAAATTACCATAATATCTCATGTCATTAGGAACTGCATACTGGTAATCAGAGGCATTTTCATGGTATAATTTCAAGGTATCTTGGCTAGTTTAACGAGTCCAAGACATGAAGTCAGACAAACTTGAATACTAACTGTGACACTTTTAAGCCATGTGACTATGGCCAAGTTATTTGAGTTTTCTGGGCCCTAATTTTCCTCATCTCTATAGTACTAAGATTCATTTCATAGGACTGTTGCAAATATTAAATAAAATAAAATAATACAAAAAAGAAAATAAATTAAATTTAAAATAATAATAAAAGAAAGGACTTGGTGCATACATGCATGAGAAGAACTTTAAAGATAGAAGCTACTGTCATAGCTGGGCCCTCTGCCTTCAGGGAGTTAGATGGACACCCAGCGATAGGACAGCTAACAAGCTTGTGGCAGTTGGGATAATAGTATTACCTCTTTTGTAGGGCTACAGTGAGAATTAAGGGGCTTTCCAGGTGGCACTGGCAACCCACTCCAGTATTCTTGCCTGGAAAATCCCATGGACAGAGGAGCCTGGTAGGCTACAGTCCACAGGGTCACAAAGAGTCGGACACGACTGAGCGACTTCACTTCCCTTCCCTTTAGGTGGCACTAGCGGTAAAGAATCTGCTTACCAACACAGGAGGCACAAGAAATGTAGGTTTGATCCCTGGGTCAGGAAGATCCCCTGGAGTAGGAAGCGGCAACCCACTCCAGTTTTCTTGTCTGGAGAATTTCATGGACAGAGAGCCTGGCAGGCTACAGTCCATGGGGCTGTAAAGAGTAGGACACAACTAAATGACTGAAAATGGTGAGAATTAAATGATATAATGTATACAAACATATGGCATTGTGACTGATACATACTGGACACTCAATTAGCCATTCTCATCATTATTACTAATTTTACTCTGATTAAATGTAAGTCAATTACATTTGTAATTAAATGAGGATCTTATTCAAATACTCATCATGAGTTGAGTTCTCAGTATCTTACATCTCAAGAACTAAAGCCAGCACTAATAAGTCCCAAACTTGGTTTTAGCTATAAAGATAACCAGTTGAGCACACACAGTGTTGAAAGGACCTCTTGTCGATTTCAGATATATTTGTTGTAACATCTCAAAATCTGTTATCTATAGAAACAGAACACAGTAGGTGTGAAGTTGATAACCAGCACCTGAGTGCCAAGATTACAGTTTGTGCGCCAGCACTGAAACTTCCCTTTTCAACCTTGGCCAGGCAAAAGAGGAGATTTTAGGAGTCTGAGGGTCCAGCAACCCAGTTAGTAGACTCAAACTATGGAAGTTCAACTTCTTATAGTACTGGTACTTTATTGACGTCTTGAAAGAGCTTGTGGAAATAATTGCACACACAAATGCACCTAGCATTATGGGCATCCTGGAGGTGAGATCCTAGAACCCAGCAGATCAGTTCTTCAAGAGAAAAAAACCCCTTTATTAATCTCTGCCTGAGATCCAGAACAGGTGCTGGTCTCCCATAACTGCACCCTCTTAAAGCAATGACTTGATAGATGGTTGTATTAAAATGTGGGTTCAGTTGCTGTTGATACCCCAGATTTATTTCTCTCTCATTTAATGATGTGAATTTACATAAGCAGTCCATTGTAGCTCAGTGACCCAAGTGCTTTCTTTCTGGGTTTTTGCTCCACATTCCCTACAATATTACTGTCATCTTTAAGTTCCAAGATGGCATGCCATAATGGCCTCACTCCAGCAGAAGAGTTAAAAGAGAAGGAGGGCACACTCCTTTCTTTCAAAGGCATGACCCGGAATTTATGTATGTCACTTCCACTCATATTCCATGAGCCAGAACTTAGCCACATGAACGCTTACCTGCAGAGGAAGCTGGGAAGTGTTATCTTTGTTTTGGGTGGCCAAGTACCTGGCTAAAACTTGGAGTTCTGTTAATAAGAAAATTAAAAAAGAAAAGATAAGAAACAAATAGCAAATTCTACCTAAATTGCAGTTTAGATTGGTAGTTGAGACAGGCCTTGGAGGATGAGAGCCTGGGTTTGAGTCATGGAATAACAATTAAGTAGGTGGATTAGCTATCAATTCACTGGGTGACCTTGGCAAAGATACTCATCTCACTAAGCTGCAATTTCCCTATAATATAGTGCCTATTTCATCAGATTATTGAAAGGATTAAAACCACTAATCCAAGTAAATTTCTCAGCATAATTCTTGGCACTTGGTAAGTACTCAATAATGAATGCAAACTATTATCAGTAATTAGGAACATCATTAGGTTCCTAACAGTTCCTCATTAGGGAATTCTTTTTGGAAGGACAGAGAGCAAGGACTATGTCTTGGATTTTCTCTTGGAGAAGAGGTGAGTGTATTTTGTCTGTAAACTCTGTAGGGACAAGAAAAGATGTTTTTACATATATGTTTTTTCCAAATAGTCTCTTTAAGTGAACTCAGTATATCTCTGTGTTGAGTGTTGAAAGAAATGTGCCAAGGTTTATAGGGTAAGCAGTGACTCTCACATGCTGTTCTTAGCATTGGCTGCCTTAAAAGCTTCTGACTCCTAGTAAAACATGTGGATTCCTGAGTGTCCCACAAGCAGAATCTCCAAGATTATGGTACAGGATCTGTGCTTTTAATAAGCTTTCAGATATGCTGATACACTGCTAAGGTTTTAGAAGCATTGCTGAGTAACATTTCTAATACTAGTAAGTTTTTGTTGTCATTAACAATGACCACTACACTTATTTAGCCTTATTCTGTGCCTGGCATGGGTCTAAGCTCTTTATGCCATTAGCTCATTTAAACTTCACAATAACCTTGTGAATTGTTGCTTTTATTATCTTCATTTTACCAATTTGAAACTGAAACATGAAAGCTTAATCATTTTCCCCAGGTTAAATAGTCGAGCCAGGATTTGACCCAATCTTGCTCAGAGTCCATATTCTTAACCACACCATTCTGCCTCCATTGGCAGTGAAAGGGAAGTGACAACTGGAACTGGAGCCAACTGGTGGAGAGTCAGGGCTCCATATAGCCTGAGTTCCCTTATGCGTCCCACCTACTCTTGTTCACTGACAGAAACCCCTATGACATGCCGTTACGAACTGGAATAAATTGACTCTTGAAGAACATGACCATGGAAAAAATACTTTTCCAGGGACTTCCGTGGTAGACCAGTGGTTAAGAAACTGCCTGACAATTCAGGGGACATAGGTTCAACCCCTAGACTGGGAATGAAGATCCCACATGCCACGGAGCAACTAAGCTTGTGCACAGCAGCTACTGAGGCCCGCAGGCCCTAAAGGCCATGCTCTGCAACAAGAGAAGCCCCTGCAATGAGAAGCCCGAGCACTTCAACTAGAGAAAGCCGGTACCCCGCAACAAAGACCCAGCACGGCCAAAAATAAATAATTTTTCTAAATAAAGAAAGAAACATTTTTCCGAACATAGCAAAAGACAGCTGAGCTTGATCTGGGGCTGTTAAACAACCAAAGTATTTAGAAACTGCCTTGAGCCATGCTTGGCACTTTCTGGCCATAAAGTTAATTTTGAGTTTCCTGAAGCAGATGTCTAGCTGAGCTTCCAGCTGTGCCAGGTTCCTCAAGGGGAGGGAGTGGGGCAAAGATGTAGGAATGATGCAAAGTGCTACGCAGAAATACATGGAAAGTTTCCAAGGCTAGGTCACCACCGCCATGACAGCTTCTCCCCACTGAATCTGCCTAGTACCCAGGCAGTCCAGGACTTGTACTGGCTATTTTCTCAAGGTAATTTCTTGTATTTGAGCGAACTCCCAAGCTCCAGCTACCCTGAGCATTTTATTTATTTTTTTTTAACTTTATTTTATTTTTAAATTTTACATAATTGTATTAGTTTTGCCAAATATCAAAATGAATCCACCACAGGTATACATGTGTATCCTGAGCATTTTAGACACCAATGAAATAAATAGTCTTCATGTGCTTAGTTGCTCAGTTGTGTTCTACTCTCTGCAACCCCATGGACTGTAGCCCTCGGGCTCCTCTGTCCATGGGGATTCTGTAGGCAAGAACACTAGAGTGGGTTGCCTCGCCCTCCTCCAGGAAGCAGTCTTCATATTTATAACCAATTCTCAAAATACCCCTTCACTTACCTGTTTACCTATCTCTCTACCTCACCAGACTGAGTGACCTAGCAGCAAATAAGTGTGCTGCTGCTGTTGCTGCTAAGTCGCTTCAGTTGTGTCCGACTCTGTGCAGCTCCATAGACGGCAGCCCACCCGGCTCCTCTGTCCCTGGGATTCTCTAGGCAAGAACACTGGAGTGGGTTGCCATTTCCTTCTCCAATGCATGCATGCATGCTAAGTCGCTTCAGTCGTGTCTGACTCTGTGTGACCCTGTGGACTGTAGCCCACCAGGCTTCTCTGTCCACGGGAAACTCTAGGCAAGAATACAAGATTTCTTCAAAATCAGTATGGTGGACTGCAAAACTGGGTACAAATACTTCCCCCACCACCAAGTGGTGGAATCCAATTTCCATCCCAGAATCTGGGTTAGCCGTGTGACTTGCTTTGGGCAAGAGGACACTGGCTAATGGGGAGAGAAGAAGAGGGTGAACAGAGACTTGAGCAGTGATGGTGCATGGGGGCTTGCGCTCTTGCTGTGCTCAGAACCCTGAGACCACCATGGGAACAAGCCCAGAACAGCTGCTGAATGGTGAGAAGCCAGGGACACAACTAGGGAGCCTCAGAAAAAATGGCCAATCAACCTTCAGACATGTAACTGAGACCATCCTCGATCCTGCAGTTCCCAGCCACCCACCGGCTGACCACAGATGCATAGGAGGGCACATGTGTGCTGATACGGCTAAGACCAGAAAAACCTCCCAGCTGACACACAAAATCATGAGCTAAGTAAAATGGTTATTGTATTAAACCTCTAAATTTTGGAATGGTTTGTTACCCAGCAAATGCTAACTGATGCAAGGAGGTAAATTATTAAAGGCAGAGGCTTTCGAACCAAAAAACAACTGGGCTCAAAGCCTAGCTTTTCCTTTTACTGGATGTGTGGCTCTAGGCAACTAATTTAATTCCTTTCACTCTCCATTTCTTCATCTGTAAAATTAGGAAAATAAATATAGCAATATCCTAGATTCTTCTGAAGAGTCAGTGAGAAATGTGGGCAGCACTGTGTTTGCTACATGGCATTATTATCCTTATGATTACTATTATCATCATCATTATTATGATACTTCTTTGAATGGAGCTATATGCTAGAACAGAGCTATTGCCAGTTTCCAGAGATAAAGAAATGAATGTAACAATATATTGGTCTGAGCAAGGAGTGAATAACTATCTACAGACAAGAACTGTGTTGTGTAACCGCAATCCAAGGTTGCACAGGGTTCCCAAAAAACATCACTAAGACTCCAATTCTCAGGTTTTAAGGAGAGGGGGAGGGGAGGACAGAAAGCAGCAGGAATCAAATAGGAATGGAGGCATCCTGTTCCTGCAGAAGAGAATCTGGGGGAGTGGATGGAGCATTGGCTTTAAAGAGAGAGAGAGGTGTCCAGCAGGAAGCCCCACTGGCCTTCAGCATCCTTGCGAAATAGAAACAAGAACCAAATATCCAGAAGGAGCTTGGCATAATGAGAAACAACACAAATTCTGGAATCGGAAACCACTAGTTCAAACCTCAAACGGGTCTCAGTTTGCCCATCCATAAATTGGGACTATAGCACCAATATGATTCATATGTTGGTTCATATGGTAGTTGTGAGAATTTGACAAAATACCAATATAAAGTGCTTCCCACAATACCTAGCACATGGTAGGTGATCAACCAGCATAATTTCTTTCCCCATTTCTTCCATATTCGTAAAGCTACTTTGTTGTTCTTCTCCTGACATAACTAATGTCCTATAACCTGGGGACATAGTAATATCCGAAGGCCAGCTCATGACCACAAATGTTTGTGGCCTTGTGACCTTGAACCAATCACTTAGCATTTCTGTTTATCAGCTTCTCACTGGTAAAATGAGACTAATACTTCCTGTCCCTGATGCAGTTCTCAAGAATAGTGGGATGATTCATTCAATTTTAAAACCTAACTTGGGACTTGATGACGCTGTGTAGAAAATAAAACACAAAAGGAAAGTCAGATGACTAATATTTAAAGTCCCGAGGCACTAATGCATAGTCAGTGACATTTCCATCACTGCCAATTCCTTTTTGTCTCTCTCTTCTTTTAATCCTAGACCTCAGAGAGAGATGCCCTCCTTAGCCTGGCTTTGCTGTCTCTTTCCCCCTTCTCCCCAACCCAAGCCCACAGCTCCTCAAAGTAGTCAGAAAGCCAAAAGTGAGTGATGAATAGGCAAGCAGGAAGCAGAGATAGAAACGTGCCTGGGGAAATAACACATTAATTATGTTCTGAGTACTTGGTACTTTACATGTGCTATCTCATCTAATCCTAATGTTCATTGAAGGAGACACTGTTTTAATCTGGTCAGACAGTTAATAGTAATAGCAGAGCTGGGATTTAGATCCAAGCTGGCTGACCTCAAAACTCTCTAGAGGTTTACCCTTTAGAGCATGCTGCTGCTGCTGCTGCTGCTGCTAAGTTGCTTCAGTCGTGTCCAACTCTTAGCAACCCCATGGACTGCACCCTGCCAGGCTCCTCCGTCCATGGGATTCTCCAGGCAAGAGTAGTAGAGTGGGGTGCCATTGCCTTCTCTGCTTTAGAGTATAAAATGGCATAATAGTTGATTCTATAGGTTCTGGAGTCAGATGCTTGATTTGATTCTTAGATCTGACTTTACAGAATGAGCAATCACTTTGTGATAGCTAAGATATATGATGTATGTACAGTAGATTATACTATATGTATATAATATGATATATGTAATATATTATAAGTAATGTTACATATAATATTCATAGTGTTCATATGTTAGTATATTAATAATAATATACATATATAGTATATACTATTATTATATGTGATGTGTATTTTAGATATACACATAATAAATTTTATATATATGCAATAGGTAGATAGATATGTGTGCCTGGGTGTATATATATAAGTATGTATGTGTGCATATATATGTATGTATATGTATATGTGCACCAGATCTGTTAATAATCACAACCCCTGGAGGAAGGTAATAGTATTACCCTACTTGACTAATGGGGGAAAAGTCTGTAGACTTTTTGACATACAGAAAGTCGAGAAACTTGTTCAAGATTACATTGCTGGTAAATGGCAGAGACAAGATCGAACTTCGACAGTTTAGTTCCAGAGTCTACACCCCTGACCACCAGGCCATTCAGCTTCCTCTGTGTGTGGACGCTCTACTTCTGCTCTGGCTCCTTGCCATGGCCTTGAGAACTACGGCTCTTTCTGGCTTATTGATCCCCACCAAAAGCTAGGAGGCACAGATCGTCTCCAGAACACACACCACACTCCACTCTGGCCCAGCAGCAACATCAGGAGAGCCCAGGAGCTCTTTCAGTTCAGCAAGAATCCCACGAGACGAGAGCAGAGATGCGAGACAAGCCAGGCTCTCCACATACAGGAAGCCCCGGTCTCCATGACTGGTTCACCAGGGCCCCTCTTCTGGCCTGAAGTGCTGTGATGGGGAGAGGAAGCTCCTTTGATCCCACAAGTTCCCTTCTGAAGAGACACAGCTTCCACCACTGCACTAAGTCTCTTGGGATCTCTTTTATCAGCTCATCCTCCAGCTTCAGCAATGCTTTGCTGCTAACAGGATACCTGGGACATTCAAGGATGGCCTCGAGCCCCGAGACCTAAGAGCAGACCTTCTGTGGGAGAACAGAAAGCCAGCTCCCCTGCCTCCTGATAGAGCAAACCCTGAGGTGTAACTTCCACTCCCAAGTTCCCCAGGGATTAGCGTGATCTGGGGACCTCAGCTGAAATAGCACCCTCCTGCGTCTTCATCCTCACTGTTCATCCTCCCTTTTCATTCCTGCTTTCTCCAGGAAACACTTTCTTAATAAATTACTTGTACGTGAGTCTTGGGCTCAAGGTCAGCTTCTGAAAGAATCCAACCTAAGAGAGAATTTCTGTTTTATTTGTCTTAATGTCTTCCTAGGCTCTTCTTAAATGCACTTGCTAAGTATGACCAAAGTTGATGGGCACCTCTTAGCAAGTCTTGCATGGATTGATTGACAATTTTCTTAGCAGATGTGTGTGTGTGTGTGTGTGTTCAGTCACTCAGTCATTTCCAACTCTTTGTGACCCTATGAATTATAGCCACCAGGCTTCTCTGTCTATGGGATTCTTCAGGCAAAAGTCCTGGAGTGAGCTGACATTTCCTACTCCAGGGGATCTTCCCAACTCAGGGATCAAACCCAGATCTGTTGCATTGGCAGGCAGATTCTTTACCACTGCACTGCCTGGGAAACCCAGTAGGAGGTATAAGCCTTTATCAATCAATGTCCTCAGCTTCAGGGGCTCAGCTGAAGCTCCAGAGAGAGCAGGACATTTTCTACTTAACACTCTGTGATTTTTTTTCCCTCTTGGTATTGTCCGGACTCTGTGATAAGCGAGAACCTGTTTCTTTTCTTCCTTTTATGCCTGTTTTCGAGGGAAACTTTCTCCTCAGTTCTGACACATTCACTGGGCTCTTATGCTTCAGCTGCCACAGTGATGAGTTGGCTTCCATTTGGAGAACTGACAGGCAGGAAAAATATTTCTAAAACAAAAATCAAAACCAAGACACCTGGCTGCCAGCCGGGAGCCTGATAGTGTCATGAAGGCTTTCTCCTCCACAGACTCTCGCCAGAATCTCTCATCTAACAGGCTGCACAAAAGGCCTCCCGATTGTCTCTCTAAGGTTCATTCCCCAGAAGCCAACAAATTCCTTCCCTGTGATGCAAGCCATGTCCTGGGAGATCATAGCCTTCAAGTCATGAAGTCATGACACATGCTGGGATAAATGGATAAGATTGCTAAGACCTGGAGGTGACCTTCCTGGGACTTCTGCTGGCCCTGACCCATCCCAGGCAGAGCTATATATTTGGATAGCAGCTAATGTTAGAGTATTAGACCTATACTCTAATAGCAGGCAAGGAAGCCCTGGCTTAGGGATTAAAGAAAGGTAAGAAAAGGATTTGGGGGTCCAAATATGCCTGGGGCAGTCCTGTGTGAAGTCTCTTACTTTATTACATCAGTGACATCAGGTGCCATAAGAGTAGCACAGACAGCTGCTTAGAGGAAAATCAGCAGACAGTGTCACCAGCGGGTAAGCGAGTCCCTTGGACAACAAAATCAAACCAGTTAATCCTAAGGGAAATCAACCCTGAATATTCCTTGCAAGGACTGATGCTGAAGCTGAAGCTCCAATACTTTGGCCACTTGATGCGAAGAGCCAACTCATTGGAAAAGATCCTGATGCTGGGAAAGATTGAAGGCAGGAGGAGAATTGGACGACAGAGGATGAGATGGTTGGAGGATGAGTCGGCATCACCGACTCGATGGACATGAGTTTGAGCAAGCTCCAGGGGTTGGTGATGGACAGGGAAACCTGGCGTGCTGCAGTCCATGGAGTCGCAGAACAACAAAAAAGCAAGTAAGAGCGCAGGCTTAAAGTCACCCAGATCTGTGTTCAAAACTCTTATTGGAGTTGTACCTTAAGGTAGTTTGTACCTTTAAAAAAGTATGTAACTTCTTGGGATTGGCAGTCCAGTGGTTAAGGCGTCTTCTTCCAGTCCAGGGGTGTGGTTTCAGTCCCTTGTCAGGGAGCTAAGATTCCACATGCCTTGTGGCCAAAAAACCAAAACATAAAACAGAAGCAATATTGTAGCAAGTACAATAAGGACTTTTTAAATGATCCACATTGAAAAAAAAAAAATCTTGGACTTCCCTGGTGGTCCAGTGGTTAAGAATCCACCTACCAATGCAGAGGACATGGGTTTGATCCCTGGTCTAGAAGATCCCACATGCTGTGGGGCAAGGAAGCCCATGTGCCAAAACTGCTGAGCCAGTGCTCTAGAGCTGCAGCTACTGAAGTTCATGTGCTCTGGAGACCACGCTCCACTGCAACAAGAAAAGCCACGGCTATAAGAAGCCCACGCACCACAACCATAGAGTAGCCTCAGCTCTCTGCAACTAGAGGAAGCGCACATACAGCAACAAAGACCCAGTACAGCCAAAAATAAATTGATTAATGTAAAAAACCTTCTAGAAGAAAAATTGTCACTTCTGAAAATTTGGTTTCCCCATCTGCAACCTGGAGGTCCTGCCTTATAAGGACGCTTTGAAAATAAACTCACAACATATGCAAAACAATTTTCACAGTGCGTGGTGGTTTTGGACAGTCAGTTCAGCCAAGCTACAACTACATTTCTCAGAATTCCCTTCCCTGCCTGATCCTGGGTTAGGGTGTGTGAGATTTGGAAAGCAGAAGTGAGGTAGGAATGACCTGGTGGTCCAGTGGTTAGGAGTCCACTGCTGGGGGCCATGGGTTCGATTCCTGGTTTGGGAATTAAATCCCACAAGCCCCACAGTGCAGCCATAAAAAGAGAAGTGAAGCAGCAGCAATCGTCCCTGAAGCAGCTGGGTGCCAGGCATCATTATAGCCAACCCACGTGGAGACTGATCTGTTGGCACCCCTGTTGAGTGTTCTAGTCTGGGCTCGCTCTTCAGTTTCTTTGAGTCTCAGGCCAGGTTCGTCCTCTCTCTCCCCACTTTACGGCTGGTTCTCCTCTCCAACTGCCAACTCTGCCCACTCACACTGGCTTCAGGCTCACCACCAGCAGTGATGCCAACAGCCTCCCATGCCCTTCTCCACCTCCACAAGCATGCAAAGCCTAAACAGGAATAAACACTTGATTGCCTATGACTCATAGAGGTTCTGCATCCCAAGCAAACCTAATGCTCACAAAAGGAAACATTGGCCTGATTTAAGTATAGACAGTTGTTGAGGGTATTATCTTCCAGTTCCAATCTGAAGTCCACTGTGAACAAATCACTTAGTCCTTCTGAAACTCAGTTGCCTCAGTTATAAAATGGTGGTAGTATTCATTGCCCAACAGAAATAGTTAAATGAGATTCGGTACATAAGCATGGTGCCTGACATTAAAAGTAACAGGGAGAAAACCTTTATTTCCCATTTCATGGGTTTAACATTTGGAAATCCCTCACCAATAAATAAAAGCTTCATCCTTCAAAGGATCTTTGTCAACAGTGAAATAATATTTTCATCCTCCAACTGTTTTATGTTATTTATCAATTAGTTTAGAACGTAGCCATGAAAACAGGATGCTGCTTATTAGACCCCTTCAAAGACACCCCTCTCCCCCATTGCCGCTCAACTGTTGGAACTCAATAATGATAATAAAAACCCTTTGCTTTTGTAAGAATTCAGGAAGGACCCTTTGATCAGCATTATCTCATCTGCTGCCTCAACAAGGCTATGACACAGCCAGCATTAAGTTGCCGGATGCCACAGACACTGGCCCTGAACGCAAAGGACCTGAGTTTTCACCCTGGTTCTGCCAACAAGCATTGATCTCCTCACTTGTCTGAGCTTCAGTTTCATCTGCCAAAGGGAGAGGGTTGAATTCACAAAGTCCTTCAAATCCAGGCAGACCCTAAGTCTATTATTACTTTCACTTTACTTATGGGGCGAGGAGAGGGCTTATAAGAGATTAAATAGCTTAGTTAAATGCTTTTCATAGTATGGCTCCAGTACCACCACCAGCAGCATCACCCCAAAATTGTTAGGAATACAAATTATCAGGCCTCATTCTAGACCCCCAGAATCAGAAACTCTGGGGGTAAGACCCAGAAATCTGTATTCAACAAGACCTCCAAGTAATTCCAACGCATGCTGACATTTGTGAGCCACTGGCTCTATCGAAGTTTCACAGAGAAAAGCAAGTAGCTTAGCCAGGACTCGAACCCAGGTCTACAACTTCTTTCTAGTTGTCTTACAGATCCAGAGAAAAGCACCCAATCAGAACAAATTCATTTGAAGGCAAGGAAAGTCCAAAAATATAAGCAAAAGAGGAGAATTAAATTGTGAGCAATATTCTAAACGCTCTCGGGGGCCTACAATTGAGGACCTTCGGTTGCTGTCCCTACACTGGACAGAAGCTGAGCTCCCTGCCCTCTCTGACACAGCCATCTGGACTTTTCAGTGGATTCTTCCACAGAGCTGGTCAGCTGGCCGCCAAGGAGCATGCAGCTAGTAGACAGGCATGGTGCCACAGAGAAGAAGGAGGGCATTCACTATCCAAATTCAGCATCTGAGATTTTTCATTTCTTTTAACATACACACACATATATTCAAAAATGCATAAACATGATAAATTCATGGATGCCCTGGATATTTTTTAGCTCCATATTTTACTTCTGCTGTTCCTTTTCCTTTTCTTGATTCCTACCTCCCTCTTCTTTCCTACACCCACTCAGATAATATATGTCAATCACCTAGTGTATTTTTCTCCATGGTGAGATAATCAAATGCACATACTTTCACATACATATCTTGTTTTACTCATACTTCATGTCAGTTCTTCCACAATGAGAGATACAGTACAGCTCTCATCTAGGCTTCTCAAAAGCTACCTAATAGCCCCATAATGTGAGCCTACAATAATTCACGTGGGGGAGTGCCTGACTCATGGGAATTCACCAGGTTTCCAGTTCTTCACCACCTCAAGTGTTATTGCGATAAATAATTTTATACATATGTACGTGTGAAGTGGTGATTCTATTTGTATAAGATAGATTTCCAAGTATAGAATATTGGACTCAAAGGCTTTATGCATTTTTTATTCAATAGATGTTGTCATGGCTCTTCAAAAAGGCCATAGCAAGGTACCTTTTCAGAGCCATGTACGGGAGTGCCCATTTCTTGCACTGCAGCCAAGAATAAATGTTATGTCTGTCATATTGGAAAGTGATATCCAATTGTTAGCATTTTCCTAACTTACATTTGAATTTGACCTTTTCATGTCAAAGGACTTGCTCTTCCAAGCCAGCTATTTCATCTTAAAAGTGGTCATTTTGCCTGAACTCATCAGTAACTGTAGGAAATGATTTTTTAGCTCTAAGACGTCCCTTCAAACTGTACTTAAATGTTTTTAAATGTACTTACTTTTCTGTCCATCTTGTCACGTTTCCCTCAGCAGCTGTACTCATGACTGAATTCCGCACGCTCTGCTGGATCTGGCTATCTCTGACTTGGACATATTGTGGTTTTTCTTGGTGGCTGAGACTCAGGTGTTGTTGATGGAATATCCCACCGGGTAGCAGTCCACAGGTGGAGGGAGGCAAAATGGTCTTTCCTGTTCCTCAAAGGCAGGGATGACTTAGCCTGTACTTCGGGCTACTTCTCAGCATCTCAGGTGTCATGGAGACCGTGGCAGGACTGGGGGGGAAGGCATCAAACTTCTTCCCCAAATCCACAAATCTCTTTGGGCCAAACTCTTCCTAGCATCACCATTTTATAATCCCTGCCTCAGGGCTCTCTGCCACCAGAAACTTGACATTTGCCCAAACTGCAGAGCAGAAAACCTTGTACCAATTCTTTCTGTTGGGACTGCCACAGAGCCCATGGCCTCATTTCTGCTCAGCAACCTGCAGGCCCCAGTTGACTCAAAGGAGGGAAATACAATGGAGTCAATTGAAACTGAATGGAAAAGAGTTAGGTCCATATTACTATCTTTCCAGAAGCCCCTCTAGAATCAGCATCTTCATTCAACCCCACATCCCAGTGAACCTGTTTCTTCCACCCCAAAGCAACAAGTCCAACTGAAAGATCAACTTTGGGGTCAGGGATTTGTGTTCGGATCTGCCCCTTACAAGGGCAATCTTGTGCATGCTACAGAATCAGTATTTCAGAGTCTCAATTCATTGTTTATAAAATGGTATTACTTGTGAAGAACAAATGAAATAATACACTTAAAACACTACCCCGACTGTGGCACTGAGAGCTTTTGCAGAAATGTTAGTCCATTTACCCTGTGATTTGATTTTCAAGAAGTTATAGTTGACCTATTGGCCTTCCTCTTGGTTTGACATTTCAGCAAAAACAGATCTTCTCAGTTGCCATTCCTTATAGTTGCTCTTGAAGGCTTCCCAAGTGGTGCTAATGGTAAAGAACCCACTGGCCAATGCAGGGGACATAAGAGACGCAGGTTTGATCCCTAGTTCAGAAAAATCCCCTGGAGGAGGAAATAACAACCCATTCCAGTATTCTGGCCTGGAGAATCCCATGGACAGAGGAGTCTGGCGGGCTACAGTCCATAGGGTCACAAAGAGTTAGACATGACTGAAGCAACTTAGCACGCAGTACACGTATGTATCACAAAAGGGGAATCACTACTGACCTTGGACATACAGTTAGAGGCCAAACTGGAGGGGAATGAATGTTCAGAAATCAGCTCTGACAACAAAAGATGAAGACCTTAAGAACATAATTATCCTTTCAAAGGTTATCATGTAATTGAATCTCTTATTTTGCTTGAATGTAGATTAATTCATTCCACTGAGATCTCTAAGAAAAAGCAATATCCCTGGAGCTCTGCAGGAAAGCCAAAAGAATTTTTAATTGCAACCAATTATATGAAGAGATTCTGCTTTATGAAGGGAAAATATACAGCAAATCTTTTGGGGGTAATTTATGTGAAAGCTATCAAAGCCTGTTAATAAGCGCCCTAAAACCCATACAGGGCTCCCCAGGTGGTGCAGTAATAAGAAATCCACCTGCCAATGCAGGAGATGCAAGAGACTTCAGGTTCGATCCTTGGGTCGGGAAGATCCCCTGGAGTAGGAAATGGCAACCTGTTCCAGTATTCTTGCCTGAAGAATTCCATGGACAAAGGAACCTGGCAGGCTACAGACTATGGAGTCACAAAGAGTCGGACATGACTGAGCACATAAAATCCATATGTGCGTGTGGTCTTGGTCACTCAGTCCTGTCCAACTCTTTGTGACCCCATGGACTGTAGCCCACCAGGCTCCTCTGTCCATGGGAATTCTCCAGGGAAAACCAGGCTTTTTTGAATCCTCATGCTAACGGCCTTGAAAATAACTGTGTAAGGCTAAGTAGGAGGGGGTTACAAAGAAACAGGAAAGTGTGAAAGTGTTAGTTGCTCCATTGTGTCTGACTGTGACCCTATGGACCCCACCAGGCTCCTCTGTCCATGGGATTCTCCAAGCAAGAATAATGGAGTGGTTTTCCATTCCCTTCTTCAGGGGAATCTCCCCATCCCAGGGATCAAACCTGGGTTTTCTGCATTGCAGATTCTTTACCATCTAAGCCACCACAAAAGAAACAGGAAATAAGAACCCAAATAGAGAAGGAGAGAAACTAATTTAGAAAATCTATATTTTGTGCACACAAACCTATTTCCCTCCTTACCTCTACCCTAAACACACATATGCATGCACACAGGCAGACACTTCATGCACTTTTATTAGATGTTTTACAACAAAAATTGAAAGGGAGGAGCAATTATATAGGGAAGTCATTTCCTGAGGTTACCAATAATGTCATCCTGGGAGAGCGGATGGCGGGTTCTCTGGAGATGCAGGTGAGGATGTTGCTCTGCCCGCCCAGAGGTAGCATCTGATATCTGAGTCAGCTCTTTAACCCCATCAAATCTTTTCCTTGTTTGTCACTAACTTGAGTCACTTATGATTCTTCAAATGCTCTGTGCAAATGTACAAAAGAACTTCTGCACCTGACGATGAAAACACTACCATAGGGAAATTATAGACCAGGGACATTTGTTGATTCCTTTCTTTGTTTTCTTAGAGGGTAATTTGAATTGTTGTCAGAATGACAAATAAAGGGATGAAAAAGCAGGAGGCAAACATGGAAGTCTGCTGGGAGGCATCACTTTGAAGATGAATAGCATGCACTGACAGAGAGAAGGGAGAGAATAAAGAGTGGCATCAGCCCCAAAAATAAATGCAAGAGCCGCATGTGAATACACAGTTGAGCATTAATATAAACGTGCTGAGAATGGGTGGTACATATAACTCGTAAAAAAGAAACTATTGATACACACAAAAATCTTCAGGGAATTACACTGATTCGAAACAGCCAATCTCAAAAAGATATATAGCATGTAATTCTATTTCTACAAACTGCTTGAACTCACAAAATCAGAGACATGGACAACAGATTAGTGGTGGCCAGAGGTTAAGGAGAGGGTGGAGACAGGTGCAAAGAAGGTGTGGCTATAAAAGGGCAACAGGAGGGGTCTTTCTGTGATGGGAATGTTCTGTATCTTAACTGCATCTGTAACAGTATTCTAGTCCTGATGTTGTACTATTGTTTGGGGAAAACGAGTAAGGGGTACATAGGACCTCCCTATGCTATTTATTATAACTGCATGTGAATCTACATTTACCTCAAAATGAAAAGTATAACAAAAAAAAATAAGGAAGTAAAGTCCCAGACAATAACTAGCCAATAGAATCAAAAGTGCTTGACTCTTAGAAGCAGATATCGAGGGTGGAGAAGGATAAGGAAAGGGGCTACTCATTTTCATTAAAAAAAAAAACTTGTGAAAGTGAAAGTCGCTCAGCGTGTCCGACTCTTTGCAACCTCATGAACTATATAGTCCGTGGAATTCTCTGGACCAGAATACTGGAGCGGGTAGCCTTTCTCCTCTCCAGGGGATCTTCCCAACCCAGGTATGGAACCCAGGTGTCCCGCATTGCAGGTGGATTCTTTACCAGCTGAGCCACAAGGCAAGCCCTAAAAAAAAAAAAAAAAAAAAAAAAAAAAAAAAAAAAAAAACCATGTAGAACTATCTAAACTTATTGAATTGTGTGATAATTTGTTAACGTGCTGAGATATACTATCATAAGAAAGAGACTAAAATGGAACAGACTCATGAAGTCTCACCTTTTTTAATGGAAAAAAAATTACCCACAGTAACTGAGCACCTGTCATTTGCCACATGCTAAGTATTTTGACATACACAGTCTCATTTAATCCTCAGGGAAATCTGGGAAGTGAGTGCTTCTTTCCCTCCATTTCCATTCATAGACAACTGAGGTTCAAAGGGTTGAGAGATTTCTCAGAGTCACCTGGCTAGTAAGTAGCACAACCCAGCCAAGCATTCAGACTTCAGGGCCCGTGTTCTTAACGACACTGAAATGGAGCAAAATCTTATGATCCTTGCCCCACCCCACCCCCAACATCCTCAGCCTGCCTTTTGTCTGCAGAAAAACTTTAGTCAACGAATAGGTTTAATCATGGAAGTGGGAAATGTAGAAACAAAGGAAAACAGTCAGGTGGAAGAAGTAAGTGGCATGATGACCAGGCTGCAGCCACAACACGCAAGCTGCCACAATTCCAGGAACTGAACTCAAGAAATGGGAGCACTAATGAGTGTTTTTGTTTTGCATTTTGTTTTAAATGATGCGTACATGTGTCATATCTTACATTTATTACAATCATGTTTGCAAAAGACCAATACTATGTCCATGTGTCTATGTATGTTCTGATCTTATTGATGTCTTCCCTCACCCCATTTATCATGTCAGATCAACTAAGTCTCCAGTTTAGTTTAAACATAATCTGTTGATCAAACCAGTGAATTTTTTAAAAAAATGTTTTCCAAGGCTTTCTAAAAAATATTTAATTTAACTAATTAAATGAAATTAAAAACTGACCCTGGAACTAAAAGCTAACTGTACTTAGGACAACCAAGATGACACTGTTCAGACCATCGATGACCAATTTCAAGATGAATGTCAGAGCTGACTGTGCAGTTTCTATATGCAGCCCCCTCTCTCTGCCTGTAAAAGCTCCAACCCACTGATTGTCAGTGGTGGACACCAGCCTTTGGACAGATGTCTGCCCCCACAAACCCCCAGTGGCCAGCACCCAAGATAAAGCAAAGTTTCCTTTCTACAAATCTTGCCTCTCTATTTTTTGGCTTTTGAGTGGTGAGCAGTCAGACTCCACTTTCAGTTACAATACTCCTTGGGGAGGGAAATATCAGCCACCAAAGTCTCTTGGTGCCCAGACCTACTCCTGAGTAAAGAGAGGGGGTGAGACAGGCCTTGGAATCAGGCAGATCAAGGTTAAAAACCAAGTCCCACCAGGGACTTCCCTGGTGGCCCAGCAGCTAAGACTCCATGCCCCCAGTGCAGGGTGCCTGGGTTTGATCTCTGATCCAGGAACTAAGATCCCATATGCCACAACCAAGACTTGGTACAGCCAAATTAAAAAGAATTAAAAAAAAAAAAAAAAAACAAGTTCTACAAATTTTAGTTAGGTGACCTTGTATGAGTGATTCAACCAGTGTGAGCCTCTTTTTCCTCATCTACAGTGTAGGCAGAACAGTATTACTCATATCAGAGAGCTATTGGGATAATTAAATGAGATATTGTATAACTAAGTGCTTGGCACAGTACCTGAGAAGTAGTTCTCAATAAGGGATGGCTATTATTACTATGATCATTGTAATGCCTGACATTGTTATTTCTCATGACAGGTTTCAGGTAAAGCTCTTTCTCCAAACCCTATCCAGAGGCCATTGAACTTTCCTTTGAGATGGCTCTAAACTTTGTTTTTTATCATATGAGAGAGCAGGAAGGAAGGGTTGATTTTCATGAATGACATTAGTCCGAAGACCACCAGAAATTCTGTGATTGCTGAGCTCTCCTTTGGTATCCAGGAGACTCAGAGGGGGAAAAGAAAAAAAAAAAAAGCAAACAACACTGCCTGGCTAAGTAGCTATTGCTTTTTGTTTTGTTCTGTTTTTTTGTTGTTTTCAAATGAAATACATCAGACATGCAGAAAAGGCAAAGACTATTATAACACCCAAGTTCGCATCTCTCAGCTTTAACCAATCTGAACATCTTTCTATATTTGCTTCACGTCTCTTGTTGAAAAATAAAACATTGCCAATGCATATGAAGGCTTCTCCCATGCCCATTCATCTCATCCACCTCCCTCCCTCCCCAAATGCTCACTTTTCAAGACAGCTTTGAATGAGTCTAGGTTCTTCACGCAGGTCACTTTCTAGTCTTAAGGGCTGACATCACATCTAAGTCCATTTCGAAGTCACTCCCAAGCTTCTGCCCACTGTTAAGCATAAATGAGGGATCCAATATCATCCTCCCAATAAGAGCTTACCATCAAAATGGGATGATAGACATTGAGATAGACATATGCCCTCATTTCTCTCTGGAGAACCCCTTAGCCCCATGGCTTGACTTCAGCTAACTCTACACTCCGTCTCCAGGGCCTGGCCAGTGAGGATCCCCCTTGTTCACTAGTAGACATGTAATCTGAGTTGGGCTGATTAAAGCAAGCCCAGAATTTTACTGGAGCTCACAGAAAAGAGGTGCTACCTAACTGCTGAGTGGAAGGATGTAGACCTAGTGCTGGAGGCAGCGCCACAAATAAAGCATCTGCCTGGAAATCAAAGTAGCACAGAGAAACAAACATTGCTAAGTGACACCACCGAGTCCCGGGATCAAGCTGATGCCAGTGTTAGGTCAATCACTGAACTTCCAGTAAATGGGCCAATACCTTCCTTTGCCATGCTTACATGGGTTTGAGTTGAACTTCTGTCCTGCGTAATATAAAGCAAAACAATGCATGAGAAGACAGGACGTAACAAGGACTTATGTAGTTCTCACTATGAACACTGCATTCTTTTAGGCATTTTACTTGTAGAAACTCATTTAGTCCTCACCAGAACACTCTAAGGTGCGGTTCCTATGATGGTCCCCAGTTACAGAAGAGGAAATTGAGCACAGAGAAGTAACTCGCTCAGGAACACTGACCTATTCAACGGCAGAGCTGTGATTCCAATCCAGGAAACTAACGTGGGAATCTAAATTGTTAACCATTACTGCACAATTCAGAAAATGAATGGTTACAGGAATTCATGACAAAAGAAAAAATGGGAAACATCAGATCAGATCAGTCGCTCAGTCGTGTCCGAATCTTTGCCACCCCATGAATCGCAGCACGCCAGGCCTCCCTGTCCATCACCAACTCCTTGAGTTCACCCAGACTCACGTCCATCGAGTTAGTGATGCCATCCAGCCATCTCATCCTCTGTCGTCCCCTTCTCCTCCTGCCCCCAATCCCTCCCAGCATCAGAGACTTTTCCAATGAGTCAACTCTTCACATGAGGTGGCCAAAGTACTGGAGTTTCAGCTTTAGCATCATTCCTTCCAAAGAATACCCAGGACTGATCTCCTTCAGAATGGACTGGTTGGATCTCCTTGCAGTCCAAGGGACTCTCAAGAGTCTTCTCCAACACCACAGTTCAAAAGCATCAATTCTTCAGCGTCAGCCTTCTTCACAGTCCAACTCTCACATCCATACATGGCCACAGGAAAAACCATAGCCTTGACTAGACGGACCTTTGTTGGCAAAGTAATATCTCTGCTTTTTAACATGCTATCTAGGTTGGTCATAATTTTCCTTCCAAGGAGTAAGCGTCTTTTAATTTCCTGGCTGCAGTCACCATCTGTAGTGATTTTGGAGCCCAGAAAAATAAAGTCTGACACTGTTTCCACTGTTTCCCCATCTATTTCCCATGAAGTGGTGGGACCGGATGCCATGATCTTCATTTTCTGAATGTTGAGCTTTAAGCCAACTTTTTCACTCTCCCCTTTCACTTTCATCAAGAGGCTTTTGAGTTCCTCTTCACTTTCTGCCATAAGGGTGGTGTCATCTGCATATCTGAGGTTATTGATATTTCTCTTGGCAATCTTGATTCCAGCTTGTGCTTCTTCCAGCTCAGTGTTTCTCACGATGTACTCTGCAAATAAGTTAAATAAACAGGGTGACAATATACAGCCTTGATGAACTCCTTTTCCTATTTGGAACTAGTCTGTTGTTTGATGTCCAGTTCTAACTGTTGCTTCCTGACCTGCATACAAATTTCTCAAGAGGCAGATCAGGTGGTCTGGTATTCCCATCTCTTGAAGAGGGTGGCGGTGAGGAGATACCCCTCGTCCAAGGTAAGGAGCAATGGCTGCGCTTTACTGGAGCAGCCGTGAAGAGATACCCCACGCCCAAGGTAAGGGAAACCCAAGTAAGACAGTAGGTGTTGCAAGAGGGCATCAGAGGGCAAACACACTGAAACCATACTCACAGAAAACTAGTCAATCTAATCACACTAGGACCACAGCCTTTTCTAACTCAATGAAACTAAGCCATGCCCGTGGGGCAACCCAAGACGGGCGGGTCATGGTGGAGAGATTTGACAGAATGTGGTCCACTGAAGAAGGGAATGGCAAACCACTTCAGTATTCTTGCCTTGAGAACCCCATGAACAGTATGGGAACCATAGTTACCAAAAATAAAAAAGATACCTTTTGTAAAGGATATCGTGTTTTTAACTGGGCTTTAAAGGATGAGAAGCATAAAAGGAAAGAGAGGGAGAATCCCAGCAGAGAAAAAACATGAGCAAAGGGAAAGAAGTGAACACAGTAGGAGTGTATTGAGAGAGGATAAACTCTCGAGAAATTGTATATAAGACGTAATGTGTACCATGGTACTTTTACTCTGTAATTACTATTTCAGAAATCTAACAGGAAGAGCAGTTCAACTAAATCCATGAGCATGTCTGACTTCTAGAGGCTAACCAGGGAGAAACAAGTTACCTTCTCTCCGAATCTCCCTGACTCTCTAAGCAAGTTGGAGCCTCACAGAGCATATGGTGGTGTCTGGCTAATGTTTAAGAGCTTTACAAGTAGGTAAGTTGGGTTTGAAAAAGCTTTGCAACTTACAAGTTATTTAATATCCTTGAAGCTGTTTCCTCATCTGTAAATGGGGTTCAGAAGCTCAACCTCCCGGCATTGGTTTACAGTTGAAATGAGATCACATACATATGTTTAGCAGAGTGTTTGGTGCAAGTAAATTCCCAATAAAAGGTTGACATTATCAGTAATATTTGTAAGAGTAAGAATGGGGCCTTCCCTGGTGGTCCAGTGGTTAAGACATTGCCTTCCATTGCAGAAGGTGAGAGTTCCATCCTTGGCCAGGAAGCTAAGATCTCACATGCCTTGCAGCCAAAAGAGCAACACATAAAACAGAAGCGATATTGTACGATAAATAAAATGGTCCTCATTTAAAATAGATAAATAAATAAAATGGTCTTCATTTTTTAAAAATATAGATTTTTTTTGGCCTGCAAAGATCCAGGCCATGTGGCTGGATCAGCTGAGCTGTCTGTTCCCCTGGGAGGTGGGAAAAGGAGCCCTCAAGGCCAAAAGAAAGCATCTATCACTTTCCCATTTTAAGCCAGCCAGAGTAATTTTTCAGCCACTGAAATAACAAAAAAGATGTTCAATCTGCTGATAATTTGATTCTAATTAGAACCTCCATCCACAATGCTGGAATTGCAAAGAGGAAAAAAAAAGCAGAAATGAAACAGCAATTAACCTTTGGTTCTGAGCTTTATTTGCTCCTACCCAACATGGGTCAGTTGCCATAGAGATTGTCCCTATGTGATCTGCAGATGTGACCAAAGCCGCCTGGAGCCTCTGAACCAGCCTCCTCTTAGTGTGGCTTTAGGATAATTAAAAATCTGCTAAAAGAGAAGTGAAAGTTGATCTGAAGCTCTAATCCAAGACTGACTTGAATGGAAGTTTGAAGGGAAGCAGGGAATGGCAAGGTAAACATGGAGTCATGAAAAATATTAACACATGTGACCTGGCCTGATTTTTCATTTAAAAAGTTGGTTTCTTTCATCCACAACTTTCCTGAGTCTGTCTTTGACTTGGGAGGACTGTGGTGATTAGTTGGAGGACATGAGGGATATGAAAAGTTGCTGCTTCTATTAGAAGGAGCCCTCTTAACTTCGGGCTGTGGTCAAGCCTCCCTGAGCCATGGAAGCTAATGGGCAGAAGAGCTTAGCTACAGTTGGTTTCTGGAGAAGAGTAGGTGTGACGGGGCTACCAAACAAAACCAATGAGTGCCATGAAGATTTCTTGATCCAGGTCAAACCCGCAATAGCGTGGCAGTAGCTGTCTGGACCAGGACTTCTAGCGTAAAAAAAGGAAAAGCCAACACCCTGGACTCTCGCCTCCCTTCAGGACGTCCATTCCCCACATGCCCAGTGAATTCCTTCACAGCCATCAAGCTTGGATTACATCTGTCTCCACCACCCAGCTAGATCCTGGCCCCTTTCATACCTTTGACTCAGCGCTCACAACATCAAGGTCAGGCAGATAATTAAGTTATTTTCCCCTCCAAATCTAAGAGCTATTCATTACCCAAGACAGTGCTAATCACTATTAGGGAACAAACTAGCATCTGACTTAAGTGGATTCTAATTAAAACTTAAGTAGTATCTTCTAGAGCAGTGACTTTGAAAGTTTTTTTCATACACACAGGATAGTTGATATCCATATAGGAGGCCACATTCCCTGTGGTCCTCTGTAAATGTCCCCTCCTCTGTGAAGCCTTCCCTGACATCACACTCTACAGCAGCACCCCTCACTAATCCTTGACCACATCATCCTGTTACAAATGACTTCTTAGAAGGTATTACTTGCTGGAATAATTGTGTTTATTTGTTTGCTAACATTTGCTAAAAGCTTCATAAGAGCAGGGAACCTGATACCTTCCTTTTACCTGGATTTTCAGTGCCTAGAAACAAGACCATGATGGAGCAAATATTCTATATGCATTTGTTGACTGAAAAAAGGAATGTTCCCATAGGCTTACTCAGTTTATGTACAACTTGCAATAAATCAGTTATCATCCCCCTCCTCCTTCTTTCCCTCTCTAGAAAGGTTTTCAGAATGTGTGAGTGAGAGCGACAGAATTATCAAACTGTTCAGCCTTTCTCTCAACAAATATTTATTGCGTGTTTACCACATGTCAGGTACTACGCTAGGTGCTGGAAACAAAATGGTAAATAAGTTAGACAGGGCGCCAGCTTCGTGGCAGCTCCATTATACCAGTGAGAATAGCAACTGTGTGTTGATATCCCAATAAAAAGTAAGATTTAGTTGTTCACAGTGGTGATCATTGCTATGGGGGAGACCAATAGGTAAGGTGCTAGAAAGTGGCCTGGATAGCAAGTGTGGGGGGCGATTTCAGCTCAGACTGTCAGGGAAGGCCTTTTCCATGAAGTAACGTTCAAGATTCCATTACGTGAAGTGCTGGGATAAAGGAATTCTTGGGAGAAGGCAATGGCACCCCACTCCAGTACTCTTGCCCGGAGAATCCCATGGATGGAGGAGCCTGGTTGGCTGCAGTCCATGGGGTCGCTAAGAGTCAGACACGACTGAGCGACTTCACTTTCACTTTCCACTTCCATGCATTGGAGAAGGAAATGGCAACCCACTCCAGTGTTCTTGCCTGGAGAATCCCATGGACGGGGAAGCCTGGTGGGCTGCAGTCCATGGGGTCGCACAGAGTCGGACACGACTGAGGCGACTTAGCAGCAGCAGCAGCAGCAGGCAGAGGGAATGTAAAGCACAAACCCCTCAGGTAGGAAAGAATTCCACGCTGTCTAGAACTCCAGGGTGATAGTCCAAGGGGAGAGAAAGAGAAGTCAGCAGAGAAGTGTGTTCACTTAGTGCAGGGCTTTGAGGCTTGGGGAAGGGCTTTGCATTTTATTTTGCAGTGGGAGGAACAGAGTAAAGCAGGAGAATGACACAATCTGATTTACATGTAAAGAAAATTAGTCTGGCTGCTGCGTGGAGAAGAAAAGCAAGGGCAAGACTCGACAGGACAGAGCAGCAAGGGGGCCAGTGCAGTGAGATGCTGGCTCATGCTTTGTCCTTGGCTGGTTACAAAGGCAGAAAAGTAGAGATATCCTCAGCTCATTCTAATATATATTATTATGACATTTTAAAATAAACCACTTGCAAATCTGTGTTCTTCATTGCAGCAACAAAATGCATCGTACTAGTCGGGACATAGAGGCATGCCAGGACATGATGACTGCCAACAAGTATTCTAGAGAAATTTACTCTGATGGGGCAGCTGAGAAGAGACCTAGGAAGCCAGAGTTCATACCCAGGTACCCTGTGTCCTGTAGGTATAACTGCTTTACTGGCCTCTCCCAGCCTGTTATTGAATGTGTCACCTCTTGCCACCACACATCGACCGGGGGCCTGACCCCAGCAATGCCACGTGGATCATGTTGCTTCGAAGCAGAGTCCGTGGCTGCCGGGTTAGTTAGCACTGCGACTCCCCTGTCGGCACTCTCACTCTCATGATCACTATTCCCCAACAGTGGCCGCTGCAAGACACTCACTGGTGACCCACTATCTGGGAACTAAGTCACACTGAGGCAGACATGGGGATGGACAGTGTTTCACCATCAAAACCATCTGTCTCCTAGGACTGCCCAGTCCAGTGATTCTCCGCTGAGTGGCACAGCTGGAATCATTGGTAGCTTTTTAAACACTAAGATTGCAGAGGTAACAATCTCTGCGTCTAGAGTTCAGAGATATTTATGCTTTTATACCTCCCAAAGGATGCTAAAGGCAGCCAGGGCTGAGAATCACAGCTGTCTCACCTACCACAGCCTACTTTGTTTACAACCCTCTGGGACCTCCTGTTTACCATCCTCACTCCTGTGCTGGGCTTTGACAAAGGAATACACACCTTCCAGCAGACTCTAATTGCTATTGTTTAATTAATGCTCACCAGACGCCCAGCACAGTGATCAGAACCTCACTGATTTTTCTTCATTTTACACTTATAACTACCCTCTAATATAGCAGCATCCAGAGAGGCTGAGAAAACTCAGACTCAAAAAAATTCGGCAAGTTGCCCAAAGTTGCAAGGCTAATGGGAGACAGGTCAGGGTCTGTACCCAGGTCTTATGATTCCACAGCCCATGTTCTTTATCACTAAGTAATTGTAACACTCTCCCTTAGAAAAACCAAGATTTCAAACCCAGTCCTGCCTATACAAGCTGCATGACTTGGGATGAGTCATTTAACTTCTCTGAATCCCAGGCCCCTCTCTGTAAAGAGTCTTTTGTCCACCCAGCTCTCCCCTCCCCCATACTTTTTTCCACAAAGAGTTATTAGTTCTCACAAGCGTTGCATCTCCCTGCTACCTGCCTTGGTCTTTATCTGCCACCACCATCTTACCATGGGACTCTTCCAATCTTAGCCAGAGATCCTCAGCACCTAGGTCAGAATTTTGACCAAAGCAAGCAGTCAATGTCCACTGAACTGAACAATGTGGCCTCCCAGTGGGAAATGTCACATAATTTGGGAATTTTGGCTGTGCTTCTCAATGCAGCCAATACTCCCTCCCCTGACAGGAGCCACATTGACCCTACTGATCTCTCCTATCAGGTGACTGGGGGTTTTCAGAGGAAAACTGCAAAGATCAAGCTGTCTGTGTGACCCCAGTGACTCATTTAACAGGACTGACTACATTTGCATAACTTTGCATATGTTATTCATCAATCTATGATATATTTTTTTCCAGGCAAAGAAGCTGCAGTTGTATAATACCAAAGATAAGTGTATTCCCACAACATGTAATGCAATTCTACAGCCCTCCTCCCATCACAGCCAAAATTGGGGCATCCATACTATCAAAAGGTGACCATTGTCAGAGTGAAAAGGAGGATGAGCCAAGGTCCGTGTAGAAAATAAAAAACCAAGAAATCTAACCAGAATCCTTTGTCTCTACTCCTGCCCTTTTACTCCTATGAGCATGAAGGCTAGAGGACAGGAAGATATAGGGCTCACTTTTGCACTCCAAAATCCTTGCAAAGTACCAAGAGACTATTTATAGTTTGAAGATCTTTGCAATAAACAAAATCAACCATTCCTTCAATTGCAGAAATGATTTTGCTTTAAAAGATCTTTGTGAAATAACAAGTGTTTAATATAATAATAACTTATTTGTATTAAGTCTTATCTTTGTTCATTTATTTGTTCAACAAATATTTGTTGAGCGTGCACTCAGAACCCTTATCCCCTTCACTGTGTAACTGGGGTTACAGGGGAGAATATAATGATATCCTTATTGATATAAAATTCACAATCCAAAGAGACAAAAAGCAACAAAATACCACACGAACTTGAGCAGCTTCATTCATTTGAGCCCCAATTTCTTTGTCTGAACAATGGAGACTAAAATACAATTTTCCATGGTTACTGTAGTAGAATATACTAGTCTCAGTGGGTTGCTAACACACAGTAGGCACTCAGTGAATGAAAGTTATTATCATAACTATTATTGCAATAATTATGGACAGCAAAGAGACCAAACCAATCAATCCTAAAGGAAATCAACCCTGAAGGACTGATGCTGAAATTCAGTTCAATTCAGTTGCTCAGTCGTGTCCAACTCTTTGCAACTCCATGAACTGCAGCACCCCAGGCTGCCCTATCCACCACCAACTCCTGAAGCTTACCCAAACTCATATTCATGGAATCAGTGATGCCATCCAACCATCTCATCCTCTGTCATCCCCTTCTCCTCCTGCCTTCAATCTTTCCCAGCATCAGGGTCTTTTCAAATGAGTCAGTTCTTCACATCAGGTGGCCAAATTATTGGAGCTTCAGCTTCAGCATCAGTCCTTCCAATGTATATTCAGTACTGATTTACCTTAGAATTGACTGGTTGGTTCTCCTTGCAGTCCAAGGGACTGTCAAGAGTCTTCTCCAACACCACAGTTGAAAAGCATCAATTCTTCCGTGCTCAGCTTTCTTTATAGTCCAACTCTCACATCCATACATGACCACTGGAAAAACCATAGCCTTGACTAGATGGACCTTTGTTGGCAAAGTAATGTCTCTGCTTTTTAATATGCTTTCTAGGTTGGTCATAGCTTTTCTTCTAAGGAGCAAGTATCTTTTAATTTCATGGCTGCAGTCACCATCTGCAGTGATTTTGGAGCCCAAAAATATAAAGCCTCTAACCGTTTCCATCGTGTCTGATTCTTTGTGAGCCCATGGACTATACAGTCTATGGAATTCTCCAAGCCAGAATACTGGAGTAGGTAGCCTTTACCTTCTTCAGGGGATCTACCCAACCCAGGGATCGAACCCAGATCTCCCACATTGCAGACAGATTCTTTACCAGCTGACCCACAAAGGAAGACCAGTGCTGAAGCTGAAGTTCCAATATTTAGACCACCTGATGCAAAAACCCCATCACGGACTTCTCTACTCACTGGGAAAGACCCTGATGTTGGGAAAGACTGAGGACAGAAGGAGAATGGGGAAGACAGAGGATGAAATGGTTGGATGGCATCACCAACTCAATGGACATAAGTTTTGAGCAAACTCCCAGAGATAGTAAAGGACAGGGAAGACTGGCATGCAGTCCATGGGGCTGCAAAGAGTTAGACATGACTTAGCAACTGAACAGCAACATTATTGCAATAAAGGAATATCATGAAGTTACCATGGAATCACAGAGGAGGGAATATCTAACTCTGGGAACTATTCAATGGGGGAAAAATGCATCATGTCACCAAGTCCATATCATACTTCAGAGTCTTACAGCATCACTGCTTATGAACACTTAGCAACTCCCAAATGCCTATTAACTTGTCATCTGGAGATCTGATCTCAGGGTTATGTGTCTCTTTCCATCCACAGTGACAGCTGATGTCTAACTCTTCACTAACTCTTCACTTTCCTGATGGACCTTAGGGGTCTACAGAGGAAAAAAATAGAGAACTTGAGGGCAGGTAACCATTAAAATTAATTGCTCACAAACATTAGAACCCAGACACCCACTGCAGTCATGAAATATGGATAAAGTTTTGCTGAAAGCCATTTATATTAAATTACTTTTATAATAATATTTAACTTTTAAGCATTAAATATTCAGTGCTCCTCTTTGTCATTTGCAAAGAAGCTTCCAGCTATTTCATAGCTGGAGGAAACCATGCCCATCCTGTCTTGAAAACCTACAGGGCTGAACATCAGAGCAGTAGCTCTGAGAGCTGAGGCCAGCAGATGTCATTGACTCAGTCTCAGCCAACTCTCATTCATTCAACAAAAACTTACTGAAGCCCCTGGGGTTCCAGACACCGGGTTATAAAGATAGACAAAGCATGATCCCTGAACTCAAAAACTAGTAAGATGGACACAAAAATTCAGTAATTACAAAGTGCTGCCTATATTTCCTCCACTTTCATGGCCAACAAAATTATTTAAGTCCATAGGAGAACTGAGAGCTGGCAGGGTAGAGGGTGCCTGTTTAAAGCACTGGGATTAGCATGGGCAAAGATAGGAAGGTGAGAAAAAGCAAGATGCATTTCAAAAACTATTGAGTAATTTTGTTGGCAATGAGAGTGGAGGATATCCATCCCTTGGCAAGTACACAGGCCTTGTTTCCATCTGCAGATCCCTTTGAACCATTTCCAACCTGTATTTGGAACAGCCCCGCTGGGTCTTCTTGAAATTTTAAGATAATAGCATTGGCATTCCATATTATATGGGTAACCAAAAATGTAAAAATAGACCCAGAATGTATGATAGTTAAACATAAAAGAAATGTACGTGCTGTTTACATAACAGTATAGGGAGATAAGGGCTTCTCTGGTGGCTCAGAGGTTAAAGCGTCTGCCTGGAATGCGGGAGACCCGGGTTCGATCCCTGGGTCAGGAAGATCCCCTGGAGAAGGAAATGGCAACCCACTCCAGTACTCTTGACTAGAGAATCCCATGGAGGGAGGAGCCTGGTAGGCTACAGTCCATGGGGTCACAAAGAGAAGGGCACGACTGAACGACTTCACTCACTCACTCATAGGGAGCTAAATGGACTGTGGGGTGGGGCTGAAAGGGTAAAGTTCTGCTCCACACAGTCATTCCGGGAACTACACTAACAGACTTCCATCTTTTGCATGTAGTTTCCATCACCCCAAAGAAAATCTTCACAACCAGGAGCTACTTAGGAGAAGAGCACTTGGAAATATGCGCATTACTTGTGCTCATCTTCCATTGGTCAGAACTCAGTCACATGGCTGCATCTACCTGCAAGGGATGCTGGGAAACATAGCCTACAGTGTGCTCAAGGAGAGAGGAACACAGATTTTGCTAAGCAGAGTGCTGGGGAAACTAGCCATCAATTCATTCCATGATCTCCTCTATCTCAGCACTCGCTCCCTGCAGTCCTGACTCCTCTTGCACAGGAATTCTTAGCCTTTGATAAGAGGTGAAACATCCAGTCCCTACCCTGAGAGTGCTCCTGTTCAGCCTTTAACTGCAGCCCAGACAAACCACTGGGATCATTCTGCCTGTCACAGCACAGAAAATTCCAACCTTTATACACCGATGACGTTGCACCCACCACCGGGGGTGCACGAATCCCTACTGGCTGAAAGGAGGTCTGATTGCCCAGCAAGTCCATTTGTTCCTTGCTTTAAAGCGATCAATCATTTACTCAGATTTCAGTGAAATGGCCTGAAACGGGTAAAGAAGAAAGAGCCCAGAGCTTGGGCACGGGAGATTAGAGGTGAGTCTCAGCAGAGGCACTGAGCAGGTAGCCACGTCAAGAAGAACAAAGCCTCAGGGCTCCGGACTTCTCACCAGGAGTCGAGGGGTTGCTGTGCAATTGAGGCTCAGTAGGGTTCTGTTGCTGCAGCTTCTGCTAAACTTCAGCTGCAGTCTCTTCACTGCCTCAGTATTTAGAGCCTTTTCAGTTCAAGGTCATTCCTGGAGTCCCTCCTTCAGCTCCTGAAGCACCAGCCCCCTCTAGTTCATTTCAGACAACTCTTCTTCTGTAATCACCAATAACTATATACCCCAGAGATTTCACCCATTCAGGTCCTCTGACCCAGCAATTCTACGTTTAGGAATCCATCCTAATAAAATAGTCCTGAATCTGGAAATAGCCTTATGCACAAAAATGCTCGGAAGAATTGACACTTTCATACTGTGGTTCTGGAGAAGACTCTTGAGAGTCCCTTGGACAGCAAGGAGATCAAACCAGTCAACCCTCAAGGAAATCAACCCTGAATATTACAAGGGCTGATGCTGAAGCTGAAGCTCCAATACTTTGACCACCTGATGTGAAGAGCCAACTCATTGGAAAAAGCCGTGATGCTGGGAAAGATTGAGGGCAGGAAGAGAAAGGGGAGACAGAGGATGAGATGGTTGGATGACATCACTGATTCAATGGACATAAATTTGAGCAAACTCCGGGAGACAGTAAAGGACAGGGACGCCTGGCATACTGCAGTCCAAGGGGTTGCAAAGAGTTGGACACAACTTAGCAGCTGAATGACAAAAAAAGATGTTCACCAGCAATACTGTAACAAAAGAGTGGCAACAACCTGTATGATTGCTTGGAATATCATCACCAGTCCAACAATAAGAAAATTGTTTAAATTAGAGGGTGAAACATCAAGACATTGAAATACATGTTATCATGAATTTATTATCAAGTGTCTAGACGATTATGTTGAGAGAGGAGTAAGAAACAATAGTAGCATAAGTACAGTTCTGTAAAAAAAAGTTAATAATTAACAGAACCATGATTATATAAGATACTATCATAGGGTGAAAATGGGTGAAAAGTACACAGAAACTTTTTTTAAAGTTTTTTAAAAAATACCATTTTTAAAACTTCTGCTGAGTCAAACTATTTCAAAACTAAAATTATTTTTTGAAGAAAGAAACTTGTGGGTGAGGGGACAGCATAGAATAATAGCTAACAACACATGCTTTAGAAAACTAAATGTAGGAGATCAGTTATGAAAGGGATTTTAAATCCAATCTGCTTTTTTCATTTAATCTCTACTCATAAAAAGCTCCCATAAGAATTCTTTCCGACCAGAAACTACAGCTGACACAGAAAGTTGGTTTCTTACAGCTGTAATCATCAGAACAGTAGTAACATTTATTCATCATTTACCACTGCGGACCAAGCACTGTGCTACATGTTTTACAAAGATTAATCCTCACCATGACTTTCAAAGGCAAGTATTAATAATTCCGTTTTAAAGATGAGAAAATAAGACTGAGAGGTCAAATGAATTCTGCAGCAAATCATGAGTAACCCAGGCAGCATTTAAAACATAGCCATGTAACTTTAAATCTCAGGCTCCTTCCAACACAAAGTATTTATCATTTATTTAATTTTTTAAGGTTCCCTTATCTAATGTCACAGCAAACGCCCCTCAAGGGCCTCAGTTGCTCATATGTGAAATTGAGCTTTTGGACTAAATAAAGTTTCTGCCTAAGACCTAAGGATTCCCCAGAAATTTCAGTTCTTTCCCTGAGATGCTTCTGCCACCAGACAACAGTCTCTTAATTCAGTGATAGCCAATCACTCAGAGAACCTTGAATCGCTTGGGTGGGACTACAAACCCAGAACCTCTGATTTACCTAGCCTGGGCTGAGAACCACTCTGCTGACATGCTGACCTTTCTCCTTCTCCAATTTGTACGCCATCCCATGACCCCACCAAACCCCTCTGGTCTGCCTTTCCAAATCATGCCTCTCACTGGAACCAGAATGATCTTCCTAAAACAGACATGACACGCATGGAACTCCTTCTTCATACAACTTCACTAGCTCCCCAGAGTTTACCAGGTAGAGTCCTTAAGATGGCTCACAGGGCCATTCCCAACCTGGCCCCAGACCACCCTTTCAGCATCTTCTTCAGCCACTCCCGACCAGCACCCCACACTGAACACTTACATTTCCCAACACGCCAGGCACGACCATACCACTCAGCCCAAGCTCTCCTTGTTTCCCCTTATCTGGAAGGCCCTCCCAACACCCCACATCTACTTTATCTGTTGAGCCAGGCTTCAAATCCATTGCCCTGTCCTGCCTTGCTTTTCCTTTCACAACCCCCTGCATCTTCTGAGGATGTTCCTCGTTCCCTCAGGCAGAGCTTAGAATTCTGTCGTCCATGTTCCCGTGTGTCTCATAGGCAGTTATTAAAGCCCGACCAGGCTGAATTATTAAGAGAACCAGTGTTGCTTACTTCTTCTCTGAGACTGCGAGGTCCTTGAAAGCAGTGCCACGCTCACTGCTGCACCCTTAGGGCAGAGTTTGAGTCTAAAATATCCTGTCAGATACTGCTGGTGGTCCAGTAGTAAAGCATCCGCCTGCCGATGCAAGAAATGCAAGAGGCACAGGTTCTATCCCTGGGTCAGGAAGATCCCCTGAAGTAGGAAATGGCAACCCACTCCAGTAATCTTACCCAGAAAATGCCATGGACAGGGGAACCTGGTGGGCTACCATCCATAGGGTCACAAAGAGTCAGACACGGCTGAGCAAGTGTACGCACACACTTTCCCCTAGACTATCAGAGAATCAAGCAAGCTTCAATCTGCATTCCCACCAGGTTACAATGACTTATGTGTGTGTATGTTGCTCAGTCATGTCTGACTCTTTACAACCCCATGGACTGTAACTTCCAGGCTCCTCTCTCCATGGAATTTCCCAGGCAAGATTACTGGAGTGGGTTGCCATTTCCTTCTCCAGAGGATCTTCCCAACCCAGGATCTAACCCAAGTCTCCTGTACTGCAGGCAGATTCTTTACTGCCTGAACCACCAGGCTACCATGACTGGAGCTGGGTAACTACTGAAAAAGCTCAAGCACCTTCCAGTCTGCCACAGTCCCCACCCATCCCTATGGTCTTCACTCCGCTCATCTCTCTCAGTGACATTTCCTGCTTGGCCCCTGCAGGCACTTGAGTCTACAACCACCAGTTTAGACAAATCTTCTCAGCTTAAGGAGTTAAAATGCCTGTGTGTGCTCATTCCTTGCTCCAAGAATAAGAGAAAGGATCTTTTCAGCTCCATTTCTCTCCAGGCTAAGGAGCTTAATAAAACCCAGCAGATACTGCATGGATTTAGCTCTGAGAATACCAGGGGCCAGGGCTGAGAAAAGAGACCCGGGTTGGGGAGGAGTGGGCATAAAGAGGCTATCTGGAAGTGTGACCCTCGCTCCACTGGGCTGAGATAAGCTGCTCAGTGGGACTGTTTTACGGGAGGTGAGGAAGGAGCAGGACACACACAGAGGAAGCAGTCAGTCAGGAATTCCCCCGCAGTTCTGGGGACTAACAGCTTCTCATGAAGCTTTAGCTCCACTCACTGGCTGGCTATAAATTAAGCTCCAGAAAATCCACAAAGCTCAGCAAAGCCTCAGGCAGCCCCCAAGGCACTGCTGGAAAAAGGAACTTCGATTCACACTTTAGCAGAGCCCCGTGATGGGAGTCGCAACCTGTGCTAGGAAGAGGGTCAGCCAAGAAGGGGGTTAACGTGCCCTCATTCCTGACCACCCCTTCCCAGGGGTCCAGGTGGTCTCCTCTTCTTTCTCCTGCTCTGAGACCCCACCCTCTAGGAGACAAGGCAGCTCGCTTGTTTTAAGTACCACCACTGCTAGGCTCGGGATTACCTGCTGGCTCAGCGGTGAAGAATCCACCTGCCAATGCAGGAGACACCGGTTCGATTCCTGGGTGGGGAAGATCCCCTGGAGAAGGAAATGACAACCCACCCCATTATTCTTGCCTGGGAAATCCCTTAGACAGAGGAGCCTGATGGGCTATAGTCGGGCTCTCAAAGAGTCGGATGGGACTTAGTGACTAAAACCGGCAGGCTCAAGGCAGACTCAGGTTTGGACTTATCTGATTTCAGATGTCCTTTTTTGTAATTTTTTTTTTTAATCAGAGGATAATTGGTTTACAATGTTGTGTTAGTTTCTGCCATACAGAAATGTGAATCAGTCATAAATATACATTTGTTCCCTCTCTCTTGAGCCTCCCTCCCACCCCTGCCTCATCCCACCCGTCTAGGTTGTCACAGAGTACCGGGTTGAGCTCCCTGTGTTATAAGACAACTTCCCATTAACTAGCTGTTTTACATATGGTAATATATATGTTTCTGTGCAATGCTCTCAATTCATCCCATCCTCTCCTCCTCTGTGTCCAAAACTTGTTCTCTATGCCAGATGCCCTTTTTTAAAAAAAGGTTACAACATTATCACTAGAGTGAAAATGAAATATGAGTAGATTCAGGGCCTTTAAAGGGCAAGCTTCTAGTTAATCCCACTCTGGTCAGGGGTTTTTCCATATGCTCTCTCAGAGCACAGAGGCTGGGCTCATATTCTGATGCTGCTACCTCCTAGCTGGCAGGTAAATAACCTCTCGTGCCTCAGTTTTCTCTTCTGAGAAATGGGGATAACACTAGGCTCACTCAAGCTGTGGTTGGGAGGAATGAGGTAATACATCCAGATGGCATTTGTTTATTTAATAAATGTGACCAGTTACTATTAGCTCATTTATCTTCACAACAGCCCTGTAGAGCAGACATTATTCTCTAGATTTTACAGGTAAGAGTGGAAAGGCTGCCTCCTCCCCACCCACTGAAGTTTACACCCAAGCCTGCCATTGCTAAGTGGGATCCCAGACTGCCTGGACTTTCTTATATCTCCCCAGCTGCAACCAGGACCACCTGGCTGTCTTCTGTACTGTGAGAGAGGCGCTGGGGCATCTGACAACCCAACATAACCCATCGAACAATAAGCTGTGATGTGTTCATAGGTGATAAGGTATAGAAGGTAACTAACTCCTCCTTGATAGACATTTCTGCAGGGGTCTTTCAAAAAGAAAGCTTTTACCCAACAGATGGAAATGTCAGGTACCCAGGGATAGATCCCTGAGAGGTGCATGAATCAAAAAGGAAGCCATGGTAGCATGGAAGAGCATGTACTTGAAGTATGATGACCTGCTCAAATCAGTTTAATTCTTTTAGCCAATGGGGCCTCCTTTGTAAAACAGGAAGAATAAAAAATAATATAAGGTTTTTGTATGGCATAAATGAGGCTAATATGTATGAAAACGCTTTTGTTGCAGTAACAATAAAAAAACAGTTTTTAAATGCTTATAGTTGTTTTAATTTTTAATAAAAATAACAGTTATCTGAGCTATTACTTCACACCAGACACTGAGTGCTTCATATACATTAAGATTCTCATTTACTGTGCCCAAAAGCCCTATTAGATACTATTATGTTGTCCTTTCTCAGCTGAGCATACTGACTGGGGCTGGGGAGCCTTTGACCAGTCTTCGGTAGAGGAACCAGTAATAAATATGGTGCTTTAGAAAGCTTACTCTGTGTGACTGAATTAGTAAATGGATAAGTGACTGAACGTTGCCAAAGCTCATCTACCTAGGCTTTTGTTTTCTGCAAGCTAGGTGAATGCCCTTCCCTCCCGCGACCCCCCAATGCCACCCCCGCTCCCGTCTCATACAGTCATTCTGGAGGAGGAAATGGCAACCCACTCTAGTATTCCTGTCTGGAAAAAAAATCCCACGGACAAAGGAACCTAGCGGGTACAGTCCATGGGGTCACGAAAGAGTTGGACACAACTGAGCAACCAAGTATGCATGGACATGTAATCATAAAAAATAGGTAATTATATTACTTAATGGATAATAGACCTTTAGTGCAATGGAGATGTAAATCAATTAACAGTTTTGAGGGATTTCTATGTACTGTATGCTTTAGATCTATTATCATGCAAAGTGAAACTCATTACCCCATTTACAGATGAGGAAACTGAGGATAAGAGATATCAAACAATTTACATCAAACAACAAAGACATCAGTAAGGAAAAGTCTGTATTTGGACTCAGGCCTGTCTGACAACAAAGCCCATCTCTTTCCTCTACTCTACAACCTATCTTTGAGTAAAGATTACCATTTTCAAAGAGAAGGCAATTGCATAATTAGTTCAGTCATGTTTCAATATACAAGTTTTCCAAGGAACACCCACATATTTTAACTTACACTATTATATCAGCATTCATCACACGTGCGAGCTCAGTTGTATCTGATTCTTTGTGACCCCATGGACTGTAGCCCGCCAGACTCCATGGGATTCCCCAGGCAAGAATACTGGAGTGGGTTGCCGTTTCCTCCTCCAGAGGATCTTCCTAACCCAGGGATCAAATCCATGTCTCCTGCATTGGCAGGTAGAATTTTTGCCACTGAGTCACCTGGGAAGCCGTATCAGATTCATCCTAATTAAAAAAAGAAACTTGTCCATCATGTAAAGTTTCTTACTTAGAATATAAACGATTCAAGTGAAGGTGCATCTGAACTGGAAACATTACCTGAAAGGATACTGCTGAATGCTGACAGCGTCCAGCCTCTGAGACTACTTTAACAAGTGTTTGTTTTGATGCACACACTTCTCAAAAGCATGTAATCAAGGAGAATAAAAATAAAGCCTTATCCTCATCAGTAGGGGATAGAGGGAAAAGTCTTAAATGTGCAGACAAAAAAAATGAGTTCAAGCTCTTAATTGCTGGCTAATGTGGGTCAAGACAGTGATCTTTTTTCAACTGAAGTATAGTTGATTTACAATATTATGTTAGTTTCAGGTATACTGCATAGCAACTCAGTATTTTTGCAGATCATACTTCATTATAGGTTATTACAAGGTAACAGCTAGAATTCTCTGTGCTACTCAGTATATCCTTTTTGTTTATCTATTTTACACATAGTATCATATAGTATTATGTATTTTATACATAGTTTGCTGAAGCTGAAACTCCAATACTTTGGCCACCTGATGGGAAGAACTGACTCATTGGAAAAGGCCCTGATGCTGGAAAAGATTGAAGGCAGGAGGAGACTTGGACGACAGAGGATGAGATGAGTCCATCACCGACTCATTGGACATGAGTTTTAGTAAGCTCCGGGAGTTGGGGATGGACCGGGAAGTCTGATGTGCTGCAGTCCATGGGATTGCAAAGAGCTGGACACAACTGAGCAACTGAACTGAACTGAACTGACACATAATAGCTTGTATCCATTCATCCTACACCCCTGATTCTTTCCCCGCTCATCCCCTCTCTCCTTTGGTAACCACAAGGTTGTCTTCTTTATCCGTGAGAGACAGTGATCTGTTTTGAGCCTCAGTTTGTTCATACGTAAATTGGAAATAATACCTACATCACAGAAGGCAAGGTGAAGACTGAAAACTGTAAACCCTTATTCTATATGAATAATTAGTCCTTAACACATTAGAGCAAAACAGTTTAAGGGCTTAGAATAGTTTCCTGTTCCTAAGCATATGTGCATTATAAAGAGAGCCTAGAGAAGATAGTGTTACGTTAAAGAAATAGGTCACACACCGGTTGGATTTATTTTATGCTATTTCAGCATTTGACGCATCATGAAAGGGCAATATTCGGGGGTTGCTCCAGCATCCTTTACATCTTATTAGAAAGATGGCCTCCTGACTGAGATAACACCTCTTTGAAGATATACAGGTTCACCACATACCGTCACCCAGCCAGGGTATTTGCCCAAGAGCTAGGGGTGCCATTCACCTAAACTGGCACTTCATGGGGTTGGATTCCAGGACACAGTCTGTGCAACTGTTGACCACAGAACTGGTTGGGAGTTAGCAACCAGTTAGCAACAAGTTAGCAACAAGCTTATTTGATCAAAATGGGATTTCCCCATGAATTCTCAAATGGGAAGATGCCATTGTTAGAGTCGGGGATTTCATACACATCAGCTTCTAACACACCTTGCTGTGAACCTCTCTTCTAAATAAACAACAGTACAGAAAACTACCTGCTTCCATGCAGGGTTAGGGAAGAACCCAGTTTTCTCATTTTGTGAATAAGGTTAGTAATCATTGACCTCAGGGAGCTGTTGTAAGAATCAAGTGGCATCAAGACAGGGAAAAACTTACACACAGGTAAAGAACTGCCATGAGTAAGGTGAAGGGACTCATGCAGGGAACTGCTGAGACTTGGATTTCTGTTTCCAATGTTAATAAACATGATCTGCCTGGAAATACAATCTCCCCTCATCTCTATAGTCCAAGGAAGTGTCGCTGCTATGAAACAAAAGTGAGATATCACCAGGGCTGTGGCTCTCAACCTTTGTATAGATCAGGATACCTTCAGTTCAGTTCATTTGCTCAGTCATGTCTGATTCTTTGTGACCCCATAGACTGCAGCATGCCAGGCCTCCCTGTCCATCACCAACTCCTGGAGCTTACTCAAACTCAGGTCCATTGAATCAGTGATCAGCTTTAAAAATACATCAGTGATGGGGCCCCTTCCCCCTGAAACTCTGAGTTAACTGGTCTGGAAATAGTTCCAGGTACAAGAAGACCATGCTCACAAGATAACAGAACAAATGTCACCAAGTTAGGAAGAAAACTTCTATTAGATGCTAGAAAGAGCCAGGAGGAGTCAGAAGACCTATGTCTAGTTTTGCCGGTTTGATCTTGGGCAAGTCACGTGTCCTCTGTGGGGCTCTTAGCACATTTATAACATAAAGGGTCTGACCTCCTGAGCTCTAAGCTCCCATCCACTGGCACATTACAAAACAAGACCCCAGGTTTGTCATTAAAGTGTGACTTTCAAAATGTTAGCTTCTCTGAGCTTCAAATTCTCTACCCGTCAGATCAGAAGTCAATGGATTAAAAGAACAAGATCATGGAGTGTCATGAAAACCTTCTGCTCCATCTCCCTATGATTTTGCCAGCCAATAAAATACCTCTCGGGTATATTTGGCAGAAAGCGTTGCTCCCTACACTTCCACTGGTATCTCCTCAGAGGAGATGGAATGACTCATCTAACAGGGGAGATGGTAAGAGGCAGACATCCCAACATCCATATACTTCCACTGGGGAAAGGTGAACTCTGCTACAGGTCCTGTGCGTGGAACAGCTTCCCCTCCCAGGCTCCCTGCACTCACCTGGTATGAGGCACCTGGTTACAAACCCAGTGAAAGGGAAAGTGTTAGTCACTCAGTGATGTCCGACTCTGCAACCTCATGAACTGTAACCCTCCAGGCTCCTCTGTCCATGGAATTCTCCAAGCAGGAATACTGGAGTGGGTAGCCATTCCCTTCTCCAAGGGATCTTCCTGAGCCAGAGAAAAAACCTGGGTCTCCTGCACTGCAGGCAGATTCTTTACCAACTGAGCCACCAGGGAAGCCCGGTTAGTAGTCCAACCCTTCCCAAATGTGGATCCCAAGATCCAGCTGCAGCAAGGGTTGTGGGGGTAGAGAATGAGGAAGAGATTTGAGCTCCAATCCAAGCAATAAACCTGAAAATAGGATCCCTGACTACCGCATATACTCTGCAGATGATCCAGTATTCAAAAGCAGGACGAATCTGATAAACTAGTCAATAAAATCCCAATACTAATTCCCCCAAGTATCTCCAAAGGGTTGTTGTAAGGATCCAAAGAGACAGTGGATGAAGCAGTCCTTGCTTCCACATCAGTTCTCCAATAAAAGAAGGTGAATTTCTTAGACACTGAACAAGCAGGCTCCAAGGCAAAAATGAAGAGTACCACTTATACCAGGGATTCTCTTAGAAAGGGAGCTTCATGTTTTAATCATGAGTTTCAGTAATTGATTAATGAGCATGGCCTTTTTTCCTCCCTGGTGCCACTGCCGTACACTTAGCCTCAGAATTCTAATGGGAATGTCTCCTCCAGCCAAGTTCACTCTTGGCCTTTCAAGAAAATACGCAAAATGCTTTTGTCATTCATTCTATTTTTTGGTAAAGCGAGGAGAAATGCAAAGCTGGAGTGAAGCTGTCCACATAGAGCACAGTGGGGAGAAAAAAGGTAACATTTTTACAGACTATCAGCTTTAGGGCCAAGCATTTGGGCTTCCCAGGTGGCACAGTGGTAAAGAATCTACCTGCCATTGAAGGAGACGCAAGAGGCATGGGTTCAATCCCTGGGTTGGGAAGATCCAACGGAGTAGGAAATGACAACCCGCTCCAGTGTGCTTGCCTGGAAAATTCCATGGACAGAGGAGCCTGGTGGGCTACAGCTCATGAGGTCATAAAGAGTTGGACACAACTGAGCAACTAAGCACACACAGGCTGGGCATGAATCCTTGCTCTGCACCAACTGTCTCGGGCAACTCAGACTGCTACAGCAGAATACCATAGACAGGGGATCCATGAACAGCTGAAATGTACTTCCCACAGTTCTGGAGGCTGTGAGTCCACATTCTGGTTCACAGAGGGCTGACTTCATGCTGCATCCTCACGTAGCAAAGCAGGGCAAGAGAACAAATCAGAGGCTGTCTTATAAAGGAGTCACAGGGCTCCACCCTTTTGACTTAGTGCGGGTGTTAGGTACTCAGTCATGTCCAACTCTGTGACCCCATGGACGGTAGCCTATGAGGCTCCTCTGTCCATGGGGATTCTCCAGGCAAGAATACTGGAGTGGGTAGCCATTCCTTTCTCCAGGGGATCTTCCTGACCCAGGGATCAAACCCACATCTCCTGCACTGGAGGCAGATTCTTTACCATCTAAGCCACTGCTGCTGCTGCTGCTGCTGCTAAGTCACTTCAGTCGTGTCCAACTCTGTGGGACCCCATAGACGGCAGCCCACCAGGCTCCCCCGTCCCTGGGATTCTCCAGGCAAGAACACTGGAGTGGGTTGCCATTTCCTTCTCCAATGCATGAAAGTGAAAAGTGAAAGTGAAGTCGCTCAGTCGTGTCCGACTCTTCGTGACCCCATGGACTGCAGCCCACCAGGCTCCTCCATCCATGGGATTTTCCAGTCAAGAACACTGGAATGGGGTGCCATCGCCTTCTCCAATCTAAGCCACTAGGGAAGCTCTAATCATTTCCCAAAGCCCCCCACCTTTTAATACCAGCACATTGGGGGATAGGATTTCAGCACATGAATTTGGGGAGAACACAAGCATTCAGTCCATAACACCAACTGTGAGACTCAGGCTGATTTGTTTAATTTTACTGGGCTTGTTTTCCTAACCATAAAATGAGGATAACAGTGGTATTTCTCCTCTAAAGTGTTGAGAGGATTTCATAAGATGCTGTGTGTCCAGGGTCTAGACCAATGCCTAGAACATGCTACCCACTCAATTAATTTAGCAACCATTTCTATTTTCAATTGGCCACTTACTAATAGCTGGGCAATATACTTGGCCTCTCCGAGCTTTACTTTCCTCCTTAGGAAACAGAGATAATAAAATGCCTCCATTAAAGGGCTGTCATGAGAACTGTAAAAAGACTAACATAGCTATCACTTAGAAGGTACTCAATAAATATCTCTATTATTAGAGTTATTATGAAACTGAGGAAATTGAATGTAAGTATTTATCAGAATACGTTTTAAAATGAGTTTTTTAAAAGCCTCTGCTCAAAAATAAACTATTCAAGAGAAGAAATTGCATCTCCTTTCATCTCTGCACTCCCAGTGCCTGATACCTGCAACACAGTAGGAACTCAGAAAAATTCTGGTTATGTGAACTAGACAAATTCCCTAGCCTATCCCTCAGGCTTGACTTCATGGGTCAACTATGGCAAATTTTCAGCCCCTGACGAAACATTCATTAAGATTGTTGTTGTTGTTGTTGCTATTGTTTAGTCACTAAGCTGTGTCCAACTCTTTTGTGACCCCATGGAGATCAGTCCTGGGTGTTCTTTGGAAGGAATGATGCTGAAGCTGAAACTCCAGTACTTTGGCCACCTCATGCGAAGAGTTGACTCATTGGAAAAGACTCTGATGCTGGGAGGGATTGGGGGCAGGAGGAGAAGGGGATAACAGAGGATGAGATGGCTGGATGGCATCACCAACTTGATGGACGTGAGTTTGAGTGAACTCTGGGAGTTGGTGATGGACAGGGAGGCCTAGCATGCTGCGATTCATGGGGTCGCAAAGAGTCGGACACGACTGAGCAACCGAACTCAACTGAACTGGACTGCAATCTACCAGGCTCCTCGGTCCATGGAATTCTCCAGGCAAGAATACTGGAATGGGTTGCAGTTTGTTCTCCAGGGGATCTTCCTGACCCAGGGATTGAACCTGCATCTCCTGGATTGACAGATGGATTCTTCATCACTGAGCCACTTGGGAAGCCCATTCATTAAGATATTGGTCTTTAAATTGTAATCTCCCTCTAAATGCAGTTAGAGATAATACAGTTTTCTCCTACAGTATATGGTCAAGAAAAAGCTCAAGACTTTTCATTAATCTCACAGTATTCCCACTGCCAGGAGCTCCCACCTCCCTCCCTTCTGTCCCATCTCTGCTCCTTCTTTCACACCTCAACCTCAGCAAACGCTTTCCTGGACACTTTATGAGCCTATGCGTGCTCCCTCTCCTAAGGACTCACAGAATCAAGGCATCATAAAGTCATGTGAGTATTTTAAAGATCATCTCAGAGAACCATTCATCAGATACAGTAATACCCTCTGCAAATACTCTGGCTAAGTGCTTATTCAGACTAGCTTAAATACCTTGCATGACATGAAACTCATCTCTATATTAGATGGTCCAACCCATCTTTGATCAGTTATGTCAGAAATTTACATTTAACTCAGACCCTTCTCTCTGTAGCTTCTACCACTTTACTGGTGGTAGCTTTGCCTTTTGCAGGCTCCCAGTATGAGACAACTCTGCCTTCAATATTACAAGTTGAATTTAACTTGGGGCATGCATGGGGCATGTATCCTATCCTCACAACCAGATTAAAAGTTTCTAAGAGGCAGTCACCACGTTTCATGTTCTTGGTGCCCAACAGGTGCTTAATAAATACAAACTAAATAAACATTGGAAATGCTTCTTTGCTACGTTGCCTTCTTTCTCCTGGCCAGGCTCATCCCACTGGAACCACCATAAACAATTCCTTTTTCTCCTCAGGTGCTTAACAGCAGGGTCACGTAATGCTGAGTAAATGGAAAGAGAAAAGAAGGAAGAAAAAATGTTTTTTTAAATTCCATCTTCAGGTGTACCGAGAGGCAATTTTCTTTTGCAGGCACATTATTTGCAACCCTGACAATCACATATCAAAGTAAGGAACAGTCTAAGAGCCATCCATTTCCCTCCCAATAGGCATGGCAGCTCAGGTTATGTCCTGGTGAGCTGTGAACAAATGGAAAGAAGGAGACTATATCCCTAATTGCTGTTTGCTTGGATTATTTTGAAAGTGGTCAGAGGGCTTTCCACTTTGCTGAGTGCTTTATACATCACATTCAAATTTTCACTGACTATTTAAATGTTTGGTCCACATTCAAGCGTTTGACAGCTAGTTGTGTTTTTTCCAAACAAAAAGAAGATAAAGGGCTCCACACTTGCCATAAAATATTGAGGTAGGAGTTGTCTGACTAACTGAATACTGTCTAGGGCAAAGGAATTCAAATCTGCTCCAATTTAGAAAACATTCTGATTTTTAAATATAAGAACGATCAGTATTTTGTTTGTTTTACATGGGGGATGGGGAAGTGATGTGACTGGAGACTGTATTCATAAAATTGTGTGAATAATAACCATCTAACCATATATATCACTTTGTAAAAGAATATCAAAATGGCACTTTTTCTACTGTGTGTCTGGACTGAAGCCCCCAGAATAATAGTAGTAGATGTCAGTTTCACTCACACTGTACTACAAGGTGCTAGGTTTGCAAAGATGATAGTCCAAAACAAGGCTTGCAATAAGCCCAATAGGTTGGTCAGCCAACTGAGGAGCGATTAGGAAACCTTTGGTGTGGGGGAGCTTCAGAGAAAGCATGTGGGGACTTGCCTGGTGGTTCCGTGGTTTAGAATCTGCCGTGCAATGCAGGGGACATGTGTTTGATCCCTGGTCAGGGGGCTAGTATCCCGCACGCCACAGAGCAATGATGTCTGCATGCCGCAACCACTGAAGCCCACACACTCTGGAGTCAGTGACCCCAGCCAGAAAGTCCATGCTCCGCAACAGAAGATCCTGTATCACAGCTAAGGCCCCACACAGTCTAATTAATTAATTATTGAAAAAGAAGCATTTGGAGAGCTTGGCAATGGCCCCTGGAATTTGGGAAAACACAAAAGCAGTTATTTGAAGTATGCCTGAAAAAGTCTAAACGCAAGAGTTTGGTCACCCTAACGGCAGAGTAAAAAGGAGTTGAGATTGTCTGAAAAACGATTACACTCTTGCTGGAGTCGCGTGACAGAATGAGCCTGCCTGCTCCTGCAGGTTCTCTGCTGTCTCAGCCACCCCTAGAGTCTCCTGGAGAAGGACCACTTGGGGATGAGGATGGTAAGCCCAGCAGAAAGAAGCTATATGAGAACTGGCAGAGATTAGGGACTGAAAGCAGAGGAATGGGGGAGATCAGGACTCTCCTGTAAGAGAAGCACTGTGGGCAGTAAGGAAATCGCAGGTGTGTTAAAGAAGCCTCCCAGGAAACGGACAGCCTCATGCCTTCCTACCTGCCATGCTGGAGGAGTCAGAGGTGGCCCGTTCAGTGGGAGAGAGGGAGGAGAAAAGTCATGTGGAAAAGCAGGTGATCTCCTGGAAAGCGAGTTTGAAGCCCACCTTAGGCTCTGGCTAAGGGCGAGAGAGAATTTCGTAACTGGATGAAAATGTGAAGCTCTGATATTAGACTGAACCATGTATTTCATGAACTAAAACAGAGAGACATTTGTTCATATCCAAGAAGAATCAGAAAAGTAATGCTACCTAGCTGTCATCCATAATCTAGGAAGAAATGACTTAATGGAGCAAGCGTAACAGAAAGTGATAAGAAAGAATAAATGTCTGCTTTTACCCCCATGAGTCCAGCTGCCAAAACACATTAGTTGTAAACATCTTGCTTTACAAAAGTGAAAATGAAGTAAGACAATAGCAAAATATTACTGTGAGATAAAGCCTCAAATCCTCACACAGCTGTGTTTGTGTATCTGGCCCTGATCAAGCTTCTGAACTTCATTGCGTGTCACTCTCCATCTCAGTGGCTCCAGCCACTTGGCTTTCTCAAAACGCCTCAAAAATGCCAGGAGCTTATTAACTCAGGTACACACTCTGCCCTCTGCCTTGGAATTGTCTGCCTCCTCTTCACCTGACTAAGTCCTCCTTGTTCTTAGTGTGCTTTGGTTGTAAGCAACAGACATTTGCAGAAATGTAAGCAGGAAACAAATTTACTGGAAAGGTAAGAAGTAGCTCACACAATCAAAGACTGTTAAAATAAATAGTTTAAAGATTCAGAATGGGAACAAGTGAGATTCCCCAAACAGAAGAGGAAATGGGTCAGGTGATAGACAACCATAAAGGAAAGATAAATACATAATACAGTCTCATATCCAAAGTTTACAGTAAACTTATTTTCAAGCATTAGACTTGAACATGAATTCACAAAACCAGAATGTGTAGTCATGAATCTAATGACCACCTGTGTTCAATCACTTCTAAATTCAAATGAGAGCAGGTAACAAAATATGGAAGCTATTGAGGTGAAATATGCCTTCTTTGACCTCTAATTTGATCATTAAATTAAATGAAAATGCTTTAAGGAACTTTTAAAGACTAATTTCCTTGGTCAGGTCACCAAATGGCATGAAGAAGTGCTTAGTTTTTATCTCTCCATCACATTGTCCCATTAGATTTAATTGAAACCATATCAACTACCTGTCAAAAAAAAAAGAAAGAATACCTTATTTGTGGCAACCAAATAACTAGAGTTTGGAGTAAATATTAAATGTCATTACAATAAAGAGAGAACAAAAATCCCAGACCTTAGCTCATCAAAGTCTTCCATTCAAAATAGCCATGCAACTATCATTTTGCCTTCTTTGTATATCTTCAAACTCATCAAATTGTATGCATATGTTAAATATGTACATATTTTTATGTCAATCATACTTCAGTAAGAAGTTTAAAAACTAAAATCTGAAGGGTCCCTCACTCTACCATCATCAGCAAATAAGCAGGAATGATGAAATAATTATTAATATCGGTTCAGTTCAGTTCAGTCACTCAGTCGTGTCTGACTCCTTGTGACCCTATGAACTGCAGCTCGCCAGGCCTCCCTGTCCATCACCAAATCCTGGAGTTTACCCAAACTCATGTCCATTGAGTCGGTGATGCCATCTAACCATCTCATCTTCTGTCATCCCCTTCTCCTGCCTTCAATCTTTCCCAACATCAGGGTCTTTTCAAATGAGTCAGATCTTCACATCTGGTGGCCAAAATATTGGAGTTTTAGCTTCAACATCAGTCCTTCCAATGAACACCCAGGACTGATTTCCTTTAGGATGGACTGGTTGGATCTCCTTGCAGTCCAAGGGACTCTCAAGACTCTTCTCCAACACCACAGTTCAAAAGCATCAATTCTTCAGTGCTCAGTTTTCCAACTCTCCAACTCTCACATCCATATATGACCACTGGAAAAACCATAGCCTTGACTAGATGGACCTTGTTGACAAAATAATGTCTCTGCTTTTTAATATGCTGTCTAGGTTGGTCATAACTTTTCTTCCAAGGAGTAGCGTCTTTTAATTTCATGGCTGCAATCACCATCTGCAGTCATTTTGGAGCCCCCAAAAAATAAAGTCAGCCACTGTTTCCCCATCTGTTTGCCATGAAGTGATGGGACCAGATGCCATGATCTTAGTTTTCTGAATGTTGAGCTTTAAGCCAACTTTTTCACTCTCCCCTTTCACTTTCATCAATAGGCTTTTTAGTTCTTCTTCACTTTCTGCCATAAGGGTGGTGTCATCTGCATATCTGAGGTTATTGATATTTCTCGCAGCAATCTTGATTCCAACTTGTGCTTCCTCCAGCCCAGCATTTCTCATGATGTACTCTGCATATAAGTTAAATAAGCAAGGTGACAATATACAGCTTTGATGTACTCCTTTTCCTATTTGGAACCAGTCTGTTGTTCCATGTCCAGTTCTAACTGTTGCTTCCTGACCTGCATACAGATTTCTCAAGGGGCAGGTCAGGTGGTCTGGTATTCCCCTCTCGTTCAGAATTTTCCACAGTTGATTGTGATCCACACAGTCAAAGTCTTTGGCATAGTCAATAAAGCAGAAATAGATGTTTTTCTGGAACTCTCTTACTTTTTCCAACCACACAAAATGCAAAATGTTGACTTAGTACATCTTTAATGATTATAAATTAAGTATTCTTGATGAGAGACTATAGTCTCACACTAAATCATGAAGTACATTTTCATAATTTGGAAATTTTAGTTGATAGAGTTGAGTTCTCAAAACACATTCTAAGTCACAAATAGACATTTATAATGTGTTTAGCACAAATGTCTATAGATTGTTCTTTCATTAATTCCACAAATATTTATTGAGAGAAGCTTTATGTTATGCATTGACCATTAGGCATTGCCAAGTTAGAAAGATCTATTAGTTATACACTAAAGGGAAATATTTATGCATTTAGACTGCTAGGCAGCTACTTTATCTTTTACATTAAAGAGTTAGTGCATACCCCCAATTAATCTGTAAATCCAAATGCATTTCTAATCAAAATCCTAACACTGTTTTTTACAGAATTTATATGTCAATTCTAAAATTCATATGCAAGAGTAAAGGGTCAAGAATAATCATAATTATTCTGGGAGAAAGAATGGGAGACTTACCTTACTAGAGCTTAAGATATATTGGGTTGGCCAAAAAGTTTGTTTGGGCTTTTTGGCCAATCCAGTATAAAGCCATAGGAAGGAAGACAGTACTGTTTTGCTTCAAAGAGGGCCAATATACTAAAAAAAATAAAAATAAAAATGCTAGAAGCAGATATATATATATATATGAAAATGTCATATAAGACAAAACTAGTATTTCTGATTCCTAGAAAAAGAATAGACATCCAATAAATTGTGTTAGAACCATTGGCTTTCTATATAAAATTACACCCCCTTATCACATCATATATGAAATTTTTATCAGTTCCAAATAGATGGGAGACCTAAACGTAAAGAGCAAACTTTTACAGCTATCAAGGAAAATACATAGAGGAATGCCTCTATGACTTTATGGAAGTGTTTCTTAGATAACATATAAACTTGACCACATCAAAATTAAAACTTCTGCAAGATCAGCGCCACAAAAACTGAAATTAAAAGTCAACTCACAGTTTGAGTATAGACTTTTACAGTGGTATATAACAAACAAAGAATTAATTATATGAAAGGATGATGTTAGGAAAATCAAGACTAGGCTGAGAAAAACAGATCCAAGAACCACACATTAGAGATCACAAAACTCCAGCTGTCGCTCCCGTCAGAGTTTACCGAGAGATGTGGTTTCAATAGAACTGACCCTGCCATAACCCCTAAACCTCTGATTAGCTGGAAGGTAGTTACATATAAATTGCCATCTGTTTGTAAATAGTAGCTATTTCCCTTTTTTTCCCCCTCTCTCTGAGGGAAGGAAAAGAGAGGTTTCCTCTCACCCAAACCAAAGGAACACTCAAGACAATGACTAGTAGTCTGATGATGGCTGTAAGAAGGTCATATTGATGGGTTGCTTCTGGCAGGATGCTTGATTAGCCACTGAACATGATGGTCTTCCTTGCACTGAGGGAGTAGAAGAGAGGACTGGGAGGGATGGCATGGTGGCAGATCGCAGGGCAAAGAGAAGGAAGGCCAGGATTCCTGGATCCCAAACCTGGATTTCAGCTTCCTCAGATATGGGGCTATAGTTACATCATGAAGCAAAGGGGCACTCGATTCCAAGAAATATTCTGTAAAGCTGTCAATTGAGGATCAGTGGAAGATATAGCCAATCATGAAAGGAACCCACAGTGCCTTCAGAGGCTGCTTGAGAGGAGATTATCACCACTGAATCTGTTGGAACCATTATCTTGCCCTATGGAGCCCACAGACATCAAGTTCAAACACCATTTAGAAAGGAACTAAGCTTCAGCACTTTAGGAGCAGTGGAGCCGGGCAGATTCCTTCTCACATCACTTCCCCCTGCCCAGCGCCCCACGTGTCTGGAGACTAGATGTGTTCCGCATGCACCCACACGTACCGTTCCAAGCTCCTAGTCTCGCAAGCCTCACCTGTTTAGGAGAGAAACCTAGAGGATTTGCTTTTTAATTGGAGTGTAGGTGTTTTACAAGGTTGCGTTAGTTTCTACTGTACAGCAAAGTGAACCAGCCATACGTACACATATCCCTTCCTTTCTGGATTCCCTTCCCACTTGTGCACTGTGTGTGCTGACTTGCTCAGTCGTGTCCAAGTCTTTGGGACCCCATGGACTGTAGCCCACCAGGCTCCTCTGTTCATGGGGATTCTCCAGGCAAGAATACTGCAGTGGGTTGCCATGCCCTCCTCCAGGGAATCTTCCCAACCCTGGGATCGAACCCAGGTCTCCTGCATTGCAGGTGGATTCTTTACCGTCTGAGCCACCGGGGAAGCCCTTCCTTCTCATTAGGTCACCACAAAGCACTGAGTAGAGTTCCCTGTGTTACACAGTAGGTCCTCATTAGTTATCTATTTTATACATATAAAAAACATATACAATATTTGGAGTATATGCATAGTAGTAGTATACACTCCAATAGTGTATATATGTCAGTCCCAGTCTCCCCATTCATCCCATCCCCCGCTTTCCTCCTTGGTATCCATGGTTTTGTTCTCTACATCTATGTCTCTATTTTTGCTTTGTAAATAAGATCACCTACACCAATTTTTCAGACTCCACATATATGTGTTAACATATAGTATTTGTTTTTCTCTTTTTCTCTTTTTGACTTAATCAAATAAGAGACTTAGATTTTTAAAAAAAACAGGAATAAAACTTAGTAAAAATACTATGAGCCTGTTCTAATAACAGAATGTGGCTCAAAAAGTAATGAAGATGCTGAGATATTGCCCTAGTGGAAAAGGGGGCTTCAACATAGTACAACTGGTAGCAATTAATAGAAAAAAATAAAAGCACTCAAGTTTATACCTTGATGATTCAAGATTCCTCATCAAAACACTAGGAATTGGTATCCATAATATATAAAGAATACTTTCTAACTGACACAAGAAAAGATTAACACAAGAAAAATGGGTATTTTCATTATCTAAACTTGGTGGTTCAAAACCACAATCATCATTTCTTTGCTTTTGAGTCTGCAATTTTGGCAGGGCCCCAGTAGGAACAGCTTGTCTCTGCTCCATGTGACATTTGCCATGGCTGGAATGTCCAAGGTGACTTCTTCACACATATGTCTGGTGCTTTAGCTAGGATGGCTGCAACAGCAGGGAGGGAGAAGTCCTTTCTCTCTCCTCATGGCCTCTCCACGTGGCTGGATTGGACTTCCTCACAGCATGGCAGTCTCAGAGTAGCTGGGTCTCTTCCACAGTATTTGGCTTCCTCCAAAGAGCAAAAGTAGAGCTTGCGATGTCTTCTCAGGCCCAGACTGGCACCATGTCAATTCTGCCACATTCTATTAGTTTTCCTAGAGAAACATGCCCTCCCTGCACCAGGACATAAAGATGTTCATCACAGCATCGTTTGCAATATCAAAATACTGGAAATGGGGTGGGGGAAAGATGGGGGGAAGGGATAGTTAGAGAGCATGGGATTGACATGTACACACAGCTAAGTTTAAAAAGGATCACCAACAAGGACCTACTCTACAGCACAGGGAACTTTGCTCAATATTATGTAGCAATCTAAATGGAAGAATTTGAAAACAAATAGATACATGTAGATGTTTAAGTGGGGCTTCCCAGGTGGCACTGGCAGTAAAGAACCCACCTCCCAGTGCACGAGACCTGAGATGTGGGTTTGATCCCTGGGTCAGGAAGATCCCCTGGAGGAGGAAATGGCAACCCATTCCAGTGCTCTTGCCTGGAGAATCCCATGGACAGAGGAGCCTACAATCCATAGGGTCGCAAAGAGGCAGACACGACTGAAGCAACTTAGCACATATGTATAAATAAATCACTTTGCTACCTGATACTATCACAACATTGTTAATCAACTTACTCCAACATACTATAAAATGAAAAGTTTAAGGAAATACTGAAAACAATCCAAATGCCTAATCAATGGTGTTTAAATGAATAGTATATGTTACACTCATACAATAAAGCACAAGAAAATTAATAAACAGTATCATTATTCATCAATAAGAATAGATCCGAAAAAAATGTTGAGTGAGAAAAGATAGTTCAAAAATCATACACTATGAAACAAATGATGTGGTTTTTTAAAAAATGCAAACTAGAACTATATACATTTGCATATATAGTAAAAGTATTAAATCATGGACTGTAAGGCACATACCAAAATCAAGATTGGTAATTGCCTCCAGGAGGGAAGATAAAAAAAGTGTTCTGAGAAAGGACAAAGTAAAAATTCAACTTTATTTGTAATGTTTCACCTATTTTATTTTTTAAATCTGGTGGAAATAAGATGACATTTTAACACTTTCGATGGCTTTTACTATACTTGTCTGAAATATCCTGAAACCTAAATCCTCCTCAAAATAAAAAATAATAATAATAAGAGTGGATTAGCCTGTATTAAAATTGCTAATCCAGGTGGTAGGCCCAAGATACTTTACTTTGGAAATTATCAAAAGCTGTGAAGGATCTAAGATTGCATTCTATTAATAAGCTAACAATGTAGCCTGCCACAGTTTCATACATGCTAACAGAACACATAGAATCCTAGGTCAGAAATAAAAGACTTACTACTCATGATGATAACAGTAACCAGAGTATCAGCATTTGTGCCAGCTCTCAAAAATCCCAATTCCCTGGGAGACTGGGATCTGGTAAAGAATCTGCCTGCAATGCGGGAGACGTGGATTCTATCCCTGGGTTGGGAAGACCCTCTGGAGAAGGGAAAGCTTACCCACTCCAGTGTTCTGGCCTGGAGAACTCCGTGGACTTAGTCCAAGGGGTCACAAACAGACACAACTGAGAGACTTTCACTTCACTTCACTATTAATACTATGTATAAAATAGATAACCAGTGAGAGCATACTGTACACCACAGGCCACTCTCTTAAATGCACTGTGGCAACCCAAATGGCAAGGAAGCTCAGAAGGGAGGGGATGAACATTTAAGCAGCGCTGACTCATTTTTCTGTACAGTAGAAACTAATGCAACATTGTAAAGCAGCTATCAGTTCAGTTCAGTCGCTCAGTCGTGTCCGACTTTGCAACTATATGCCACTAAAAATTAATCTTTAAAAAATTCCAGTTCTCACAAGAGGATACAGAGAAGATTGCATTATAAGTGATTAACACTGAGCTTTGTTGCTGCTGTTTAGTCACTAAGTCATTTCCAACTCTTTTGTGACCCCATGGACCCCTCTGTCCATGGGATTTCCCAGACAAGACTATTGGAGTGGGTTTCCATTTTCTTCTCTAGATCTTCCCAACTGAATTCTTTACCCCTGAGCCACCCATGAACCGTGAACTTCCAGATGTTCAGCTGGATTTAGAAAAGGCAGAGGAATTAGAGATCAAATTGCCAACATCCATTGGATCATCAAAAAAGCAAGAGATTTCCAGAAAAACATCTACTTCTGCTTTATTGATTACATCAAAGCCTTTGACTGTGTGGATCACAACAAACTGTGGAAAATTCTTCAAGAGATGGGAATACTAGACCACCTTACCTGCCTCCTGAGAAATATGTATACAGGTCAAGAAGCAACAGTTATAACCGAACATGGAACAATGGACTGGTTCGAAATCGGGAAAGGAGTACGTCAAGGCTGTATATTGTCACCATGCTTATTTAACTTATATGCAAAGTACATCATGCAAAGCACAAGCTGGAATCAAGATTGCCAAGAGAAATATCAATAACCTCTGATATGCAGATGACACCACCCTTATGGTAGAAAATTAAGATGAACTAAAGAGCCTCTTGATGAAAGTGAAAGAAGAGAGAAAAAGTTGGCTTAAAGCTCAACATTCAGGAAACTAAGATCATGGCATCTGGTCCCATCACTTCATGGAAAATAGATGGGGAAACAATGGAAACAGTGAGAGACATTATTTTGGGGGGCTCCATAATCACTGCAGATGGTGATTGCAGCCATGAAATTAAAAGACACTCACTTCTTGGAAGAAAAGCTATGACCAAACTAGACAGCATATTAAAAAGCAGAGACATTACATTGCCAACAAAGGCCCATCTAGTCAAAGCTATGGTTTTTCCAGTAGTCATGTATAGATGTGAGAGTTGAACCATAAAGAAAGCTGAGTGCCAAAGAATTGATGCTTTTGAATTGTGGTGTTGGAGGAGACTCTTGAGAGTCCCTTGGACTGCAAGGAGATCCAACCAGTCTATCCTAAAGGAAATCAGTCCTGAATATTCATTGGAAGGACTGATGTTGAAGCTGAAACTCCAATCCTTTGGCCACCTGATGTGAAGAACTGACTCATTGGAAAAGACCCTGATGCTGGGAAAGATTGAAGGTGGGAGGAAAATTGAACGACAGAGGATGAGATGGTTGGATAGCATCACCGACTCAATGGACATGACTGAAGAAACTTAGCACAAAGACATACACTTAAAGTTTTTAAATTTGATGTAGTACTTAGCTAATTCTTACTAAAACCCCTGTGTTGGGGGAGGTCTTTGAGATGTGACTGCTGGTTGACTGGAGAGCTGGATCCAGGTCATTGGAAGTTCCTCCTCACCCACACACCTGTCCTTGGGAGGTATGCTCTGCCCACCACTCCCAGAGCCAGAATCATTTCAAGGACACAGCCTTGAGAGAATAAGGTGTTTTTGAGACCATCTGAAACAAATATGTGACTGAACTCAGATAAGGCCCCTATATAAACTTTTAAGATGATGGTAGGCAGATGCAAAGATCTACTTGTCTTGCAGACACTCAAGACAAGCCTCGTAAGTAATTTCCCTTCGTCATTAAAACTGCCACCAGACTTCCCTGGTAGTCCAGTGGTTAAGACTGCATTTTCAATGCAGGGAGCAATGGTTCAGTTCCTGATTGGGGAACTAAGATCCCACATGCCACGTGGCATGGCCAAAATAGAAAAAGATAATTTAATTTAATTTTTTAAAAAACTGCCACCTATCAATCTGGAGTGGTCTGTCCCTTTCTTCAGTCTCTCCTTTCCCCCTGTGTATAGGGGAGACTTTGCAAACCAACACTCCACAAGCTGCTGCTGCTGCTGCTAAGTCGCTTCAGCCGTGTCCGACTCTGTGCCACCCCATAGACAGCAGCCCACCAGGCTCTGCTGTCCGTGGGATTCTCCAGGCAAGAACACTGGAGTGGGCTGCCATTTCCTTCTCCAATGCATGAAAGTGAAAAGTGAAAGTGAAGGCGCTCAGTCGTGTCCGACCCTCAGCGACCCCATGGACTGCAGCCTTCCAGGCTCCTCCATCCATGGGATTTTCCAGGCAAGAGCACTGGAGTGGGGTGCCATTGCCTTCTCCAATTCCACAAGCTAAAAACTAAGAATTATGAAAAAAGCCAACTTGTAACAAAATAATAAAACAGCTTGCACCTCAAATACAGTGTTTCTTAAAACATTAAATGTCATTTTAAAATTTTATCAGGAAGGAAAAAAACAACTACATAAGACCAGAATATTTAAAGGTATTCTAACCCATAAATATACTATACTATAAACAAAGTGCCGTAGCATAAAATAAAATGAGCCCTAGATATGCTTTAGAATTAACTTCAGTACACATGATGATGCATAATAGCTGCTGGAATCTTTAAACAACTTATAATGTATGTTTTACTTCTTTCTGTTAGTATGAAAAAAATTCAAAATGCTGTGCAAAGTTTTTCTAAAGGGCTACATTGAAATTCTAAGAAAGTCAACCTGAATTCTGTCATAAGGATAATGGATAGTTCTATAAAACTTTTCAGTCTATAAAACACATAAAATGATTTTTACATGCAAAATATTAAAATGCTAATTCCCATACAACTCAGAAGCAAAAAAATTATTCAGATATATACCACTTCCTTGTCAGTGTGCTAAGGACTTTTTAATACACCGTGGATACTGGTTAAAATGTGATTATTTTAGTACAGAGGGACTGGACAGGAGTTGGAGACAGTGTGAAAAAGCACAAGCTTTAAAGGCCAACTTGGCCAGCTTTGAATCCCAACTTTGCACTTTATAGCTCTGTGACATTTAAGCAAGTCACAAATTCCGTAATAGTCAGTTTCTTCAACAGCAAAATGAAGAGAATAATATCTAAATTATATTTCAAATGGGCTGCTCAAATGTCTGGCACATGAGTCTCAATATTAGTTCTTTAAGTTCTAAAGTATTTCTGCTTTAATCTTAAGTAAGAAGATTAAAAAAGTACAGGGCAGGGCTTCTGCGGTGGCTCAGTGGGAAAGAACTCACCTGCCAGTGCCCGAGACCTGAGTTCGATCCCTGATCCAGGAACATCCCACATGCCAGGGAGCACCTGAGCCCTGGCATCGTAATTCTTAAGTGTGTGCTCTAGAACCTAGGAGCCACAACTCCTGAGCCCACAAGCTGCAACTTCTGAAGCCCCCTCACCCTAGAGCCTGTGCTCGACCCCGAGAGAAGCCACCTCAATGAGAAGCCACGACTAGAAAGAAGCTCCCGCTCTTTGCAACGAGAGAAAAGTCCTTGCAGCAATGAAGACCCAGCACAGCCAAAAATAAATAGATAGATAAATTGTAAAAAAATTACAGGAGGGTGTAGCTTTTAATTGCAACTTACTACATGCCAGTAATCTTACTCCATAATTGAAGATCATCCAGAAAGGGGCATGGTTGATTGATCCTTATTCAGGGAAACATTTAAATGTACTACCTCTTACTTAAGTTCAGGAGAAACTCTTGCCTTCTGTAAGTTAAGCCATTCTATCAAAATATCCAACAAATGCAAAGAAAGCATGCTGCATTAACTTTATTATAAGGAATAAGACAAAACCCAGGAAGGAAAGAGTTGGCTTTTAATTGTCAGAATAGCCAAGTCCTTCAAGAGACAGTTAATATCAGAGCACCGTCCTCATTACGTGCTGATAAAATTGCTCTGGATAAAACGGTACAGAGTGAATCATTCTGCCTTTTATTAAGCAGGAATGAATCCCCATTCCACACATTTCACGAAAGAGTCATTAACTGCAAAAGAACTAATCAAATGCATATAAACCAAGTTCCCTGCTCTTCCAAGCTGTCGTGCAAAGTTTGTATCCTACTTAAAAGTCCCTGGTGTGGAGGGCCATCACACAGAGCTGCACAAGCTGTGCACCACACAGCCCCGGGGATGCTATTCACGAGTTAACTTATGCGAATGGCACCCTGTTCAATCTCGCTTTCTTGCCGTGTTCCTCACACCTAACGGGCACTTGAAAAATAATTGAAGTGCCCAACCAAGTGACTGGGAAGCAGAATAGAAGCTGAACGTATTCATACGCAATACATGTTCTCACACACCTACACACACACACACACACACACACACACACACACAGGCCCACATGGGCATAATGGCACACTGATTGTGTTTAACCATTTCCCTACTCAGCCTACTTATGTAAGAGATGGACCAAAGGCCATCTTCAGTGACAATACCATCTGGTATTGTCCAAATATGATACTCTAAAAAGGGGTCATAAAAAAAAAAAAAAACCCACCTTATCTAGAATCTCAAGATTATTCTGGTGTCTAACCAGTCGGGACAAATTGAGAGTTTCTCAGGAATGTAGACTCACACAAAGCAGTGTGAGCTTTGACTCAATCTTGCGGCCAGTGAACACAGAAGCTCAACTTCCAAGTTTACCTGTCACTTTGCTAAGTGTTTACTCTGTGACTGGTATTGTGCTGAGTGCCTTATATCCATTATTTTATTTAATATTTTTTGGACCTGTGACATATGCGTATGATACTGATGGAAACTTAGGAGCTCCAAGGAGGAAACAGACTGCAGTGTATACTGTTGGTTGTCTCTCTCTTCTTTTCTAAGAGGGCATCAGTCTTGTTCAGGTATCCACTCCTCCCCCAAATTACTCAGTGTGAGCCTCATCTCAAGTTCCCAGACTAGAAATTCTTTAGGCCAAGTTTATCACAGTAATCTTGTTCGCCTATCATGGCTGGTTTAGAAATGGGCATATTAGCCTATTCTGTCCAGTGAAAAGTGAGGAAAGGTTTGCTGTGAGGCTTTTAGGAATGATCTTATCACTTCTACACTATAGACAGAGAAATAAACTAGTCTGGCTTATTCTTGAGATTCTCCTGTCTAGATGCGGTACCCAGAATCACTGCACCATCCTTCTACTCTCTTGCAAATTAAGCCAACTCCTTGCAAGGGACAGAACCAAGAGAATCACAGGGGTAGAGCCAGAGTCCTGACAAACTAGGCTTGTAGCTACCTCGCCACTGCATTTCCTGATGTGTGAGACAACAAATAGTCTCTTATCTAAAAATTCAATCTAAGGTGGGTTTCCTATTAGGTGCATTTGACAAAACAAACGGTAGAGCTGAGGTTTGAACACAAATATATCCATCTCCTTTTCGTACTGCTCATGGGTTCTCAAGGCAAGCATACTGGAGTGGTTTGCCGTGCCCTTCTCCAGTGGACCACATTGCATCAGACCTCTCCACCATGACTCATCCGTCTTGGGTGGCTCTGCACCACGCTGCTCACAGCTTCACTGAGTGACACAAGGCAGTGACCCACATGATCATTTTGGTTAGCTTTCTGTGATTGTGGTGTTGGTCTGTCTAGTCAAAGCTATGGTTTCTCCAGTAGTCATGTATCAATGTGAGAGGTGGACCATAAAGAAGGCCGACTGAAGCAGAATTGATGCTTTCATATCGTGGTGCTGGAGAAGAGTCTTAAGAGTCCCTCGGACAGCAAGGAGGCAAAACCAGTCAATCCTAAAGGAAATCAACCCTGAATAGTCATTGGAAGGACTGATGTTGAAGCTGAAGCTGCAATACTTTGGCCACCTGATGTGAAGAGCGGACTCATTGGAGAAGACCCTGATGCTGGGAAAGATTGAAGGCAAAAGGAAAAGAAGGTGACCAGGGATGAGATGGTTGGATGGCATCACTGACTCAATGGACATGAACTTTGGCAAACTCCAGGAGACAGTGAGGGACAGGGAAGCCTGGTGGGCTGCAGTTCACGGGGTTGCAAAGAGTCGGACATGACTTAGCAAGTGAACAACAGCAACATATCCAGCTCCGGTGCTTGAGGCCTTAACCAGGGCACAGTATTTACAGTCAGGGCTGAGTATTTCTCTAACGCTTGAGGCATAAGCCTAAGCATTTCCTCACATCCTTCCCAGCACTTCCACATGCACACACCTTTGTCCAAGTTTGTGAAACTCGGCTTTTGACTTGTTTTCCCCCACCCCCGACCCGGCACTCATACTCCTGACCACTTGAGCTCATCCAGAAGTTAGCCTGTTTGGTGGAGACAGAAATTGATTTAGGCCTAGTTCAAAATGCATGCTCCATCTCAGCTTTCTCAGCCACTGGAAGAGCTTCTTCTTAGAAACACCACCAATACCACACCAAGGACTACTCATTACAATCTCAGATGTACTTACACTGTTGATCATATGCAGAAATCATTCAGCTTGTATCTGCTGCCACTGTTTGAATGACCTGCTATGTCTCACTTTGTCTCTCAACCCAGATGATACAGAGCTTTTTCCCAAATAAAAAATTTCCCTCACTCCTATACAATGTCTTTAGAAAACCCATATATCAAATCTTATATCTGCTCTGTTGCTGTTGTTGTTTAGTCACTAAGTCATCTCCAACTCTTTGGCGACTCCGTGGACTGTAGCCAACTAGGCACCCCTGTCCTTGGGATTTCTCAGGCAAGAATACTGAAGTGGGTAACCATTTTCTTCTCCAGGGGATCTTCTCAACCCAGGGACTGAACCCATATCTCCTGTATTGGCAAGAGGATTCTTTACCACTGAGCCACCAGGGGAACCCATATCTGCTGTAACTTGAAATAATTTCATTTTTAAAATACAAGAAAAGAAACTAGACTCTTAAATTTGTAACCTAAAATTATCAGTATCCTTCAGAAGCATTGAGACACCATCTACTGCTATTCAAAGAAGAGAAAGAAACCAGCATCAATTGAGAATCATTAATCCAGGTTCTGTGCTAAACATTTTATATTATCTCCTATTATACTCAGAACAATCCGATGAGATAGCTATTAATAGCCCCTCAAATGGCAGATGAGCAACTGAAAGTAAGATTAACTAATTGTGTTTAGACAAAATAACTAGTAAATTTAGAGTGAGACTTGGAACCCATGTCCAGCTAAGGCTGGTCTCTGCAGAGAAGGAGGTCATCCACGAGCATTCTGAATCATCCCAGGAATATTTCTCTGATTAAATAAGTGCACAGACTGGGTCCTAGCTCTAGCCTTTGATGTTATTTTAGCCAGAGCTATGCCTGTGGTTTTCCTGCCAGACACATTGCCCAAAGCATTGGTGATGGGGAAGCATAATAAGAAATTAGATATGACTATTGTAAAAGATTTAATAATAGTCATGACTGCAGAGAAAGAAGTAAACTGTGTCATTATCTACCTCAAAAGAAAGTGTGGGCCAGGAAATAGCTAAGGTTAAACTAAGTCTGGGTCTCATCATAATTCAGTACCACGGGCTGCGAAAGAGGGTCAATAAAACTGAAATATGAGACAGACAAGAGATAAAGGGAGAAGAAAGAAAATGCTTAACTCCCAGGTTCCTCCAAAGGAATTTCAAACTGTCGAGGGTTTTATTCACCCTTTCATTCAGAGCTATTTATCTTCCTTATGCAATCCAACTCCTTCCTGCAGGAGAGCCATTTTCCCTCTTCCTTGACAGGGCAGATCACTTCCTCCGCGGGCCTCAAATCAGTCTGTTTAAACTTCACAGTGGCTTTACCAGCTCAGGAGTCAAGCAGCTTCCTAAAAATCATTTTGAGGAGCACGAGGTGGGGGCCAACCACTTCTTCCTCTGTGAAAAAGTCGAGTAGCACCTAAGACCAGGAAGAACATGGCATCAGATAATCTGTACCGGTTATGCAAGCAAAAAGTGTTTCCATTTTACTAACACCTCAAAGAGCACCTAGTAAAGTGGAAACTGATAAAAGGCTGTGACTCTGCACCCTTCCTAAACTACAGAAATGACTCATCAGGTCTGATGAAGAGTGCTGGGAACAGAAATGAGGTTAAATAGGGATATATTGTGAAAACGGACAGGGGTACACATGAAAGACAAAGATGAAAACGTCTAGAAAAGAATAGTGCATTATATGAATTTACCACAGGAAAACCACAGGCATAGCTCTGGCTAAAATAACATCAAGTTCGTCAGTCAGTTCAGTCACCCAGTTGTGTCCGACTCTTTGCAATCCCATGAACCCAGCACGCCAGGCCTCCCTGTCCATCACCAACTCCCGGAGTTCACCCAAACCCATGTCCATTGTGTCGGTGACACCATCCAACCATCTCATCCTCTGTCGTCCCCTTCTCCTCCTGCCCTCAATCTTTCCCAGCATCAGGGTCTCTCCACATCAGCTGGCCAAAGTATTGGAGTTTCAGCTTCAGCATCACTCCCTCCAATGAACACCTAGGACTGATCTTTAGGATGGACTGGTTGGATCTCCTTGCAGTCCAAGGGACTCTCAAGAGTCTTCTCCAGCACCACAGTTCAGAGCAATTCACCACAGTTCAATTCTTCAGTGCTCAGCTTTCTTTATAGTCCAACTCTCACATCCATACATGACTACAAGAAAAACCATAGCCTTGACTAGACGGACCTTTATTGGCAAAGTAATGTCTCTGCTTTTTAATATGCTATCTAGGTTGGTCATAACTTTTCTTCCAAGGAGCAAACCCCTTTTAATTTCATGGCTGCAGTCACCAACCGCAGTGATTTTGGAGCCCAGAAAAAGAAAGTCTTTCACTGTTTCCACTGTTTCCCCATCTATTTGCCATGAAGTGATGGGACCGGATACCCTGATCTTAGTTTTCTGAATGTTTAGCTTTAAGGCAACTTGAATTTAAGCCAGTATGAATTTGCCAAGTGATTTGTAAATACACCTTGAATTTGAAAAGGTGAATTTGTAAATTCACCTTGTTGCGAAGCCAAGCTACAAATTTGTAGGAATATACCCATTGCAGTTAGTCTTAAAAGAATTTCTCTAGTGTTCACGTGCTAATGGATTCCCAACTCCACTATGACCAGTAGATCTTTACTGGATCATCATGCCCTGTGCTTATACTATTCTTTGAGAATTGTACTATTATTATAACTATACCATTACACTATACAATATGATACTATTACACTATATATGCGTGTGTGCTTGCTAAGCCACTTCAGTCGTGTCTGATTCTTTGTGACCCCATGGACTGTAGCCTGCCAGGCTCTTCTGTCCATGGGATTCTCCAGGTAAGAATACTGGAGTAGGTTGACATGCCTTTCTCCAGGGCATCTTCCTGACCTAGAGATTGAACCCTGAGTCTCTTGTGGCTCCTACATTGCAGGCAGATTCTTCATCATTGAGCCACCAGGGGAAGCCAATTACATTATATATAGATAGATAGATAGACAGACAGATATAGATAGATATAGATATACACACACACCATATATGTATATATATATGCACATTATATATGCTATACATTATATATAGTATAATAGTATAGTACACATTATTATGTTTTATGCTACATTAATAATATACTGTAATACTATTATACTATTCTTTGAGTTTTTTTGGGCAAGGATATCAGAGCTTCTCATTCCTAACAAGCTGTTTCTCCCAAAATGAGCCTAATAACATATTCGGAGTTTAGGAACAGAGAACTACTTTATGCTTTTTTCCAAAGAAATGTTTTCTTCTGTCTAAGAAAGTTGTCCTTCTCAGTGGAATAGAAAGCTGTACCTAAAGCATTGCAGAAAGAAAATAGAATATCTACATAAGCTATCAGATCAACCAAACAAACCACGATGGACGTCATTCATAGAGTCACATATATCATGAACTGACACACACCTCCACTCCCAGAATTAAATGCCAGATTGATTTATGAGCATTTGAAGAATCTATATGCAACCGCTTGGACTAAAGGGTGACTTCAAAGTTATTGTTCAGTCACCCAGTCACATTTGACCCTTCACGACCCCATGGACTGCAGTACACCAGGCCTCCCCATCCCTCACCATCTCCTGAATGCCCAAGTTCATGTCCATTGCATTGGTGATGCCACCCAGCCATCTCATCCTCTGATGCTCTCTTCTCCTTCTCCCCTCAATCTTTCCTAGCATTACGGTCTTTTCCAATGAGTTGACTATTTGCATCAGATGACCAAAATACTGGAGCTTCAGCTTCAGCATCAGTCCTTCCAATGAGAATTCAGGATTGATCTCCTTTAAGATCAACTGGTTTGATCTCCTTGCAGTCCAGTTCAGTTTAGTTCAGTCACTCTGTCGTGTTCGACTCTTTGCAACCCCATGAATTGCAACACGCCAGGCCTCCCTGTCCATCACCAACTCCCAGAGTTCACTCAGACTCACGTCCATCGAGTCAGTGATGCCATCCAGCCATCTCATCCTCCGTCGTCCCCTTCTCCTCCTGCCCCCAATCCCTCCCAGCATCAGAGTCTTTTCCAATGAATCAACTCTTCAAGGGACTCTCAAGAGTCTTCTCCAGCTCCACAGTTCAAAAGCATCAATTCTTCAGCATTCTACCTTCTTTACAGTCCAGATCTCACAATTGTACATGAGCACTGGAGAGACCATAGCCTGGACTATATGGATCTTTGTCGGCAAAGTGATATCTTTGTCGGCAAAGTGACATCTTTGCTTTTCAAGACAATGTCTAGGTTTGTCATAGCTTTCCTGCCAAGCAGCAATTGTCTTCTGATTTCATGGCTGCAGTCACCATCCACAGTGATTTTAGAGACCAAGAAGAGGAAATCTGTCACTGCTTCCACATTTCCCCCCTCTATTTGCACTGAAGTGATGGGCCAGATGCCAAGATCTTAGTTTTTTTTAATATTTAGTTTTAAGCCAGCTTTTTCACTCTCTTCCTTCACCCTCATCAAGAGGTTATTTAGTTCCTCTTTGGTTTCTGTCATTAGAGTGGTATCATCCACATATCTGAGGTTGTTGATGTTTCTACTGCCAATCTTGACTACAGCTTGTAACTCATCCGGCCCGGCATTCCTCATAATGTGCTCAGCATGTAGGTTAAGTGAACGAGGTGACAACAAACAGCCTTGTCATTCTCCTTTCTCAATCCTGAACCAGTCTGTTGTTCCATACAGAGTCTTAACTGTTGCTTCTTGACCCAGATTTCTCAGGAGACAGGTAAGATGGTCTGGTAGTCCTGTCTCTTTAAAGAGTTTTCCACAGTTTGTTTTGATCCACACAAAGGCGTTAGTGTAGTTGATGAAACAGAGATAAGTGTTTTTCTGGAATTCCCTTGCTTTCTCTATGATCCAGTGAATGTTGGCAATTTGATCTCTGGTTCCTCTGCCTTTTATAAACCCAGCTTGGATGTCTGGAAATTCTTGGTTCACGTAATGCTGAAGCCTAGCATGTAAGATTTTGAGCAACTTCCCATAGTGGGATACTACTTGGTATTACTGAAAGTGATTCAGGTTAACTTAGTTTGGGAAATTCTGGCTTAAATTTTTTTTTTTTTTTTTTTTTTTGCTGACACACTTCTTGGAGACTAATCTCTTCATCTGTATTAAGAATTTCCAAGAGTGGTGGTATCTTATGGCAAAATTTTCCATAATAAAATAAAAAAAAACTTTTGGTTGGAAATTCTTTTAACATGGACGACTTTCTATCCTGTTGTCCTGAGGAAACACTGGGAAATAATTGTACATGATTTAAAGAGAATATTATCTTGAAGCTTGCATTTAATCATAGATGTAATAACCAGATGATAGACTCTTCACTGACAAAAAAAGAAAGAATATAAAGGGGGAGGGGAACTAAAAAGCCTCTCATGTTTATGATTTGTATGACTCTGATAATGTTTATTGATGTGTCAAATGGAGATAGAATAATATTTAACAGAAGATAATTTCACTGAGAGAACGGACTCAAAGATTGTGATTATAATGTGAAATTATCTGAGATTGACTAAAATGTGCAGACAATTACAGCTCTTAATAAAGATGAGAAGGCGATGGCACCCCACTCCAGCACTCTTGCCTGGAAAATCCCATGGATGGAGGAGCCTGGAAGGCTGCAGTCCATGGAGTCGCTAAGAGTTGGACACGACTGAGCGACTTCACTTTCACTTTTCACTTTCATGCCTTGGAGAAGGAAATGGCAACCCACTCCAGTGTTCTTGCCTGGAAAATCCCATGGATGGAGGAGCCTGGTAGGCTGCAGTCCATGGAGTCGCTAAGAGTTGGACACGACTGAGCGACTTCACTTTCACTTTTCACTTTCATGCACTGGGGAAGGAAATGGCAACCCACTCCAGTGTTCTTGCCTGGAGAATCCCAGGGACGGGGGAGCCTGGTGGGCTGCCGTCTCTGGGGTCGCACAGAGTCGGACACGACTGTGGCAACTGAGCAGTAGCAAAGATGAGGAACTTGGGCTTCCTTTTGTAAAACTCACTGAAAGGAAGCCCTCTTTTGATAAGAGACTACTGCATGCAGTTCAAGAATTAGAGAAAAGAGGTGATCCCTGATGGCTCAGATGGTAAAGAACCCACCTGCCAATGCAGGAGACGTAAGAGGTGTGGGTTTGATCCCTGAGTCAGGAAGATCTCCTGGAGAAGGAAATGGCAACCCACTCCAGTATTCTTGCGTGGGAAATTCCATGGACAGAGGGCCTGGTGGGTTACAGTCCATGGAGTTGCAAAGAGTCAGATACAACTGAGTAACTAACAGAACACACACATCATAAAGCTATTTCTATGCAAATTATCTTTTCCTAAGTAGTGGCGAGGGGGGACACTCATACCCTAAGCCCTATTTTTCTTCCCTAAAATTTTGAAACTCTACTTTTAGATTGGTGTTATAAAGTTACCAGTCTGGCATAACATGGTACTCTACATGAGTGACCAATCCAGTGACAATTTATTACCATTATTACTAAAAAATAATATTCAGGGTAGTTACACTCAAACTAGTTTTCTTTTAGAAAAAAAAAATAGAGAAGCAAATCAAATAATTATTTATAAATACTTACATACATATATGTACACATGTATACATATGTATATATTTCCTTCAAATATTTATCTGTTGCATGCACATGTTGTTAATACAAAAAAAAAAAAAACTTTCTGCAAAAGCCAATTTGGATGAAAATCATGCAAGAGATACAAATCTCCTACTAAACCAAAAGAAACATTAAATGATTCTTCAATGATAATCTCTTTGCTGGGTAGGTCAGCTCTAACTTCACTTCTTCCCCTCTTCTCTACTACACCAGCCGCCTCTAGAAGATACGGTAATTCTACTAAACCAAAAGAAACATTAAAAGATTCTTCAATGATAATCTCTTTGCTGGGTAGATCAGCTCTAACTTCACTTCTTCCCCTCTTCTCTACTACACCAGCCCCCTCTAGAAGATACGGTAATTCTGTCACTATCTGCCAAGGAAGCTTTGAACACTTGAGAACTTCATATATAAAAAACACAGAACAGCACCTAATGCCTTCGGACCTAGAACAGGCTTTCAGAACAGTCCATGACTTCATTCCTCTTATGCTCAAGATGAAAGGGTTAGGGGGCAAGAAATGAGGCAGTGTAATTTCAGGTCTGTTTGCTTAAGAACCTCAAGGTAGCAAAGACATCTATATCTCTTCATTTGCTACTTACTCTTCAAGCATGACTATGGCAGACGTTAGCTTTTTCCCCTTAGAAAGAGAAGTGTTTCGCTTTTGTTTAAAAAGTCTCTCTGCCTCCCTGGAAATTAAACCTTGTGTCTAGTCTAAAAGCAACAGGAAGGTAGAGTTTTACAGTTATACTCTCTGCCATTCAGCACATCCAGATCTGCAAATCTAGATCTGTAACTTACTCTGAGGTCATCCTCAATTCTCAACAGCTTGCTTCTTATATATTGTGATTGACACTCAGCAGCATCTAGCACAGTACCTGGTATAGAGCGAGTACTCAATATATTTTTGTGTAATAAGGGACAATCGCAGGAGAAATGGGGTAGTTTTACCAAGACTAGCTAGAATGGCATCAATGTTTCATTCATTCCTTCTTCCATTCATTCATTTAATAAATATTTGTGAATCATGGCACAGTGCTACACACTAAAAATACAGCAGTAAACAAAACATAGTCTCTACCATCCTAGGGTTTAAAAACCACTAAACCAAGGCCAATGTTTCTGGATTGTAAAGATTAGAGAGAAGTACACAGAAGCCACATTATTACAGAGCTTTATAAGCTGTACTACCACTCAATGTTTCCTGAAAATAAAAGAAAGCCCTGAACAGTTTTAAATAGGGGAAAGAATTAGATATGACTTGTATATTTTAAAGGTTCCTCTGGCTCACTGTGTAACATAGATTGTTGGAAAGGAAAGGGGGGGGGGGGCAAGATTCCAGCCATTACCTGACTTTTCTATTGAAGATTAGCTCAAAAAGTTTTATGTCATAACTGAGATGCTCTTAGCAAGTTGACTGGGTGATTTCATGGGAACCAAGAAAATCCTCTTGCCCAGAAAATCCCTAATCTGTGGTTTCCGAAATCATGTTAAACACAAAAAGGCCTTTAATTCCATAATTCAAGGGATTCTTTCAAATTCAAAACATTTCCTTGGAAACCTGATTTAACAAAGGAGAGTGAAGAGAACTGGGGGCTTCCCTGGTGGCTCAGCGGTAAAGAATCCGCCTGTGATGCAGAAGATACAGGAGGCCCCAGGTTCGATCCCTGGGTCGGAAAGATTCCCTGGAGGAGGGCGTGGCAATCCAGTCCAGTATTCTTGCCTGGAGAATCCCATGGACAGAGGAGCCTGGAGGGCTACAGTCTATAGCGTCGCGGAGTCCAACACAACTGAAGCGACCAAGTACACGTGAACGAAGAGAGCTGAGGATGGCTATAATGCTCCCCTGGTAGGAGAGAGGTATTAAAACACACTTCTAGGACTTCCCTGATTGCCCAATGGTTAGCACTCTACACTTTCATTGCTGAGGGCCAGGGTTCAAGCCCTGCTCAGGGAACAAAGATCTCTCAAGCCATGCAGAGCGGCAAAAAATAAATAAATAATAAAATTTTAAAACAAAGGCACACACACTTCTACTTCACCCTGGTGCCTTTACCATATACATTTCTCTGTATTAACAGAGAATGGCCCTGATAGTGGTCTGAGAACCACAATCAAGCACCTTGACATGCCAAAACTCTCATCTCTTCCAAGGTTCAAAATATGTTTTCTCTGATCCCGTATCTGTTTGCTTCCTTTTATGAATTAAGACAACTTCACTACTTCTGAAATTACATTGTTCTAAACACAATAAAACACATTTCTACCTGAAGGGAAAATTAATAAGCCAACTTTCATGTCAGTTAATTTCCTATTTTTCCTTCAGCTTTTCAATGTTTCTATTGCTTTCATGTAGAGAGCCCTCCAAAGGTAATTAAATACACTCTTGTAGTTTTTACCCAGTGACTATGTAGCCTACAAATAATTTCTCTTTAGTATCTTGTGAATTACGATAGCCTGTTCACCACGTATACAGAGTACTACTGATGGGCTCGCTTGTAAGTCTTAAACTACAAAAACATCCTCTTAATACAGGATGATCTATTTGATACAGGCTCAATTAAACCTGGAATTTGTTTTAAATGAGCTACGAGCACTTCAGGCGATTGATCGTTTGGTTTTGTTACAGTTCAGCAAGTGGCTTCTACTCTTGGCAACAGAACAAGACTGCTTCAGTACCACAGACAGAACCTGGCTCCCACCTTTGGCTGTATATCCTTATCTATAGCTTTCTTAGGTCACCACAACTTCTAGCAATAAATACAGAAACTCAATAATAAGTATTAGAATAATAATGTTTAGGTGTGAATAAGAAGTTTAAGAACCAAGAGAGTACTTGATTTGTGCTTTTTAAAAACAAAAAAAAAGAATGCAGTTTTCCTTTAAAAAAGAGATACCAAAAGCTGAGTCAAGTATACAAAAGCTCTGCAGAAATGATACTTTCTTGGACAGATGTCTAACTGAAGGATATTCACAGCAGCTGTGAACCTAAATTTCTAATGAAATTTCTAAGTAAATTTCATTCATCCAGCTACTGTCATACTATCATAAAGTTCATAAGGTTCATGCATATTTTGGGGGATTTCAACTCTTGTCAACAGTGTTTATTAAGCAACTACTATAGCTAAAGTGAAGAGGCCTTAATAACTCAGTCAAACTAAACCAGAGTATGGAATATTTTTTATCTTATCATAAGACCCACTGAGTTCTAGGCATTAGGTCTTTGTCACGTCTGAACTCTGGGGTAGTTACCAGTTATAATCATAAATCTTAGCTCAAATAGTATAAAAATAACCCTTCAAAAAATATAGAAAAAATACTAGAAATTATTTTACCAAAATGACTACATGAGATATTAACTAGAATAGGCCAATACAAAGAAATTTTTTTCATATTAATTCATTCAGAAAGCAGGAAATAAATAAAGGCATAAAACCCTTTATCAGAAATCTCTGGGGCCATGAACGTTTCAGAACATTTCAGAAATCAGGAAACTTTAAAAAGATATTAAATTGTACATTATGTACCTCCCCTAGAATGGTCTGCGACCTCACAAGTCATCAAACACTAATATTTATGCAGTAAAACATATGAATATTCACCTTGAGGAGGATAAAGACCATAAATAGTTTCACATGATTGGTAAAAATTTCTACCAAGTAAAATCAGTTGAGGTTTTGCCACCAAGGGGATTCCAAGAAAATAATTTTACAACTTCTAGATTTCAAGATTTCAAATATGAGGTTGTTGTCGACTTAGATTTGTTGAAGTGTAGGCCTTACCAGTATATTAACATTTAATATTTACAATAAACCTCTGAGGGACATCATTAGTCATTTTGGGCTGTGCTGTGTCTTCATCGCTACGAGAGCTTTCTCTAGTCGCTTCGAGCAGCGGCTACTCTCCAGTGTTGCAGCGTGCAGGCCCCTTTAGCTGCAGCACATGGGCTCTGCGGCACGTGGGCTTCAGTCGTGGTGTGGTGGCTGGCAGGCTCAGTAGTTGAGGCACATGGGCTTAGTTGCTCCACGACATGTGGAATCTTTTGGAACAGGGATCGAACCTATGTCCCCTGCATTGCCAGGCACGCTTTTAGCTACTGGGCACCAGGGAAGTCCTCTGAGGAACATTTTATTTATTTCCATTTTATAGATGAGAAAATGTAGGCTCAAAGACATTAGTTAAAGTCGCTCAGCTGTGTCCGACTCTTTGTGACCCCGTGGACTATACAGTCCATGGAATTCTCCAGGCCAGAATACTGGAGTTGGCAGCTTTTCCCTTCTCCAGGAGATCTTCCCAACCCAGGGATTGAACCCAGGTCTCCCGAATTGCAGGCAGATTCTTTATCAGCTGAGCCACAAGGGAAGCTCAAGAGTACTGGAGTGGGTAGCATATCCCTTCTCCAGCAGATCTTCCTGACCCAGGAATTGAACCAGGGTCTCCTGCATTGCAGGCGGATTCTTTACCAACTGAGCTATCAGGGTAAAGAAATACAGTAACATGATTAAGCTCACACACCAGTAAGAGGGATAATCAAGAATCAAAAGAAGTCTCTCGTGCCTCCAGCACCAGTGCATTTCCTTCCATAGCTTCTCAAAGGAGCACCACTGTGGCAGGTAATTGGACGATTATTATTCTGTCTACTTTCCACTAGGCTCAGAGAGCAGCAGAAAGGAGTGCAATAGTATTTTTATAAGCCAAAATTGTAACTGGAGGTTTCTTATACTTCACTGAACAGGTTTGTGGCAGAGAACTTCATTTCACTTTACTCCACTTCAAGCATGAGAAATAGGGCCCAGTTTCTAAGCTCGTGTCATTTTGATGTCTTTACTAAGTCCACTCCCCTTCTGATTTCAGTGCGTCGTGAATATTATCTGACACTCATCAATCGATGAAAATTACAAATTCTGCTCTCTGCAGTGGGCAGTAAAGATGAGCAACATTTCCTGGAATACACCCAAATTTGCTGGAAAAAAACAATTTGTTAACATGATCCCAGGTCCCCAAACTTCTTCCATTGTTGTGACTAATGGAAAGTTTAAGGAACCTGAAAGATCGAAAAGCCTTTAGTGATCGTCTAACCTAACCTTTAATGTTGTGGATGAAGGGTCTGAAGCCCTGATACATATTTTCACTATTACTTTATGGGCTTACTTTGAACTTCACTGCAAACTAAAAATTGAAGTAAACCAATATTTATCAAGGAAACAAATGTGATGATGTACTTATGCAGGCATCATCTTAAAGTATGTGTGTGTGCACCCAGTCATGTCTGATTCTTTGCAACCCCATGGACTATAGCCCACCAGGCTCCTCTGTCCATGGAAGTTTCCAGGCAAGAATACTGGAGTGGTTGCCACTTCCTACTCCATGGGATCTTCTGATCCAGGGATCAAACCCATGTCTCCTATGTTGCAGGTGGATCCTTTACCACTAGCGCCATTTGGGAAACCCTATCTTAAAGCATAGGGCTTTATTCTCAACAAAGCAAACAAACACCCCCATCAACAGAAGTAGAGTTTGGGGAAACACAGCTAAAAGAAGACATAGGTCACCATGGGTGACCTGGGACCACCCATGGCCAAAGACTGTGCCAAAAATTACCAATTTGCATATAATATGACAACATTGCCATCAAGCTAGATGCAAATTTTCTGATGATTTCTCATGGTGGTTGTTGTTCAGTTCCTAAGTCATGTCTGACTCTTTGCGACCCCATGGACAGCAGCACGCCAGGCCTCCCTGTCCCTCACTATCTCCCAGAGTTTGCCTAAGTTCATGTCCATTGAGTCAGTGATGCTATCCAATCATCTCATCCTCTGTCACTCCCTTCTCCTCCTGCCCTCAATCTTTCCCAGCATTAAGGTCTTTTCCAGTGAGTCGGCTCTTCACATCAGGTCACCAAAGTATTGGTGCTTCAGCTTCCAATCACTAAATAGCCTGTTTATCATGTATGGACGTCAATTCCATTTGCCTCACTGGCTTTTTCAGTTACATTTGTTATCATGAGGATGCGACTACTCTCCCCAAATTGGGCTTTCCTGGTTTCTCAGATGGCAAAGAATCTGCCCACAATGGGAAAGACCCAAGTTTGATCCCTGAGTTGGGAAGATCCCCTGGAGAAGGGAATGAAAATCCACTCTAATATTCTTACCTGGAGAATTTCACAGAGCCTGGCTGACTACAGTCCATGTGGTCGCAAAGAGTCAGACAGGACTGAGCAACTTTCACTTTCATGAGGCCAAGAGAAGTTCCATACTGTTAACCCATGTTAAAGACAGATGGAACTATGCAAAGTAAACAAATGCCCTGAACTGAGATGTGCCAGTATGTTCCATAGCAATGGATTTGACACTGAGTGTGAATCAGCCAAAGACCAGCACAGGGAAATGGTTTCATACAAAACTGTGGCTGAGAACATAGATACCCAAGTAAGATTAAGAACATAGATACCCAAGGAAGACTGTGTCACTTCTTAGAGTGGCATGATCTTAGGTAAGTTATAATTCTGTTGTTTCAAACTTTTGTATGTTGACTATGTATTACTTTCATAGTAAGGAAATAATTAAATGTGTAAACTAGAAAAAGCTGCCTTACTGTCTATGACTGAACACGTGTTCAGGACATCTGGAGGTCAGAAGAAAACTTCAAACTAATACATTGGAGAAAACTGTGTCAGAGAAAGAGCATGAGCTAATACTACTGCCCTTCATAAACCTCTCAATTCTGTACATTTTAGTTTCCTCATATTCCCTCATCAGAATATTTATCTAGCAAGATGATAAAAATATTTGTATTTTTTAAAATCCAGCCTTGTACTTACTAAACAGTATCTGTTCAAAAACTGATACTTATCATTTTTACGATGTACATAAGACCTATGTATTTTCTTTAAACTCTAATCCAAATAAATTCCTCACAAAGATTGTTAGGAGTGATGTTTTCCTTTTATCCAATTTATTTTTCTGAGCAACTTAGACCCCCAACTCTCTTCTCCTGTAGGGAACACAGTCTGTTAACTTTGGACTCAGTTGAATTGAAACAGCCTATATTCAGGTGATACCCAGGATGTCTACTCAGGAGGACCTCAGACACTGAGGAAAGCCCAATCTGTGCTTGGGAATAACTTGGCAGGCACAGTAATACGTAAGGAGGAAGAGAATTACAGACAAAAGCAGTGTAGTGTCCAGCTATAGTGGTCAGCCACTGAAGGAAGGGGGACCAGAATTAGATGATGGTAATGAGGAGGATGAAGATAAGGATGCTGGTGATGATGATGGAGAAGAGGTCAATAATGGTGATGAGAAAACAGAGTCACAGAGAAGTTAAGGGAATTGGTCAAGTTTATGCAGCAGGTAGGGCTTCCCTGGTGGCTCAGTGGTAGAGAATCCACCTGCCAATGCAGGAGACACAAGTTCCATCCCTGGGTTGGGAAGATCCCCTGGAGAAGGAAATGGCAACCCACTCCAATATTCTTGCCAGGGGAAACCCAAAGACAGGAGGAGCCTGGCAGGATACAGTCTATAGAGTCGCAAAAGAGCTGGACACAACTTAGTGACCAAATGACAAGAGCAACAGTGATACAGCAGGAAAGATGTACAATTTAAATTCAAAACTTAGCAACCTGGCTCCCAAGCATTTGCTCTTAACTCCAAAGCAATGGGATAAGTACAATTCCTAGTTCTTGAAAATGAAAGGTAAACTACCTCACTGCCATGAGAGCAGATCCAGCTGTTTCTATAACAAACCTACCTCGTGTCTACCACTCAGAGGTTGGTTTTCAAACACTGTTCCTCACTCAAAGCCATTTTTTTCTGACCCTGTGCTAAGGAATCAGCCCTGTTTGTAATGATTTAGGTAAAGGACTTCCTGGACGTGGGATAACCTGTTAAGGCTCCCTTCATCCCTATAATCTTAAGATTTGGACAACATTAAAAGGGAAATACAAAGCAGGTCTGATTTTATTTCATTGATAGTCATTCTGAAGTGGTTTGGGTAAACAACATCCTTGCCTCATTTCCAGTATAATTACAGCCCACAGCTTTGATGAAACAGAATTTGAGGAACGAAATTATTTTTTCTTCACAACCGACAGGGAACCATGCACATAAACATACCAATGCATAAGATCTGATGGATATGTCTGCTTGTGCATGTAGAAAGACAGAGGGAGAAGGTTTTCGTTGAAAACCCAAAGGGTTTCAGCAAAGCATGTTTAAAGGCAAAGTGAGGAAGGGCATCCCAGGATGTGTGATCAGTTCGTGCACAGTTCTCTGATTGGTTGATGTTGGGGTAGCAGGGAAGTTAACATTATCAGTCCTTAGGCACCAGAAGATCTGAAGGCTACTACATGTTCATAATCATCAAGCAGTTAATTTTGTTAGAGCAGGCAGAAAGCTAGATATGAGCAGAGAAAGGAGGGCATGAAAATGCCCAGAAACCATACATCTTGTAAATAACAAGGGTCCTTGGGCAGACAACAAAAAAGCAGACATCTCTGAACTGACAAGAAACCACACATTTTGGGGGTGACAAGTGTCCTGGAGGCAGACAAAGAAAATGAGGAAATGGAAGGAATCTCTGGTTTCTGCATGTAACTTTTGCTCGTTATGCTCTCATTACAATAAAATTAGCCTTGCAAATAAGAAGAAACCATCATGCACCAAGTCTGTGACACTTCCTATCAAGGCTAAATAAGGACCACAATCCCTTCTCCTCTAGGGAAATTACACCCTTCCAAGACTGACAGAGAAGCACCTTTCTGATTCTCCCTACCCACTACATATCCCTCTCTTGATCAGTGCCTTTCCCCCAAGTTTATGCACTGACTAGCATTTCAATCCCAGGTAAGTTCTTAGAAGATGATTTCTACCTTATAGCCCTGCCATGAAATCATAAAGATGGGAAGGTGAGGGCCTCAATATCTCTACTGCTTCCAGGAAAAAGAGTCCATTCCTACCAAAAGATAGTAACAGTGACTCAGCAGTTAAGGGCCATTATCCCATTAAGAATTCCATTGTATGGAAATTTGCTCTATGTCTCAGGAAACTCAAACCAGGGCTCTGTAACAACCTAAAGGGGTGGGAAGGGGTGGGAGGTGGGAGGAAGGTTAAGGAAGGAGGGGACACATATGTACCTATGGCTGACTCATGTTGATGTATGGCAGAGGCCAACATAATGTTGTTGTCCCTCACTTGGTCAGAGATTTATAATCTGAATAGATTAGAGTTTCATAAAGTACTATAAAGCAATTTTCCTTCCATAAAAAATAAATAGGTTTGGAGAAAAAAAAGAATCCCACTGTATGACCCAAAGAACTAGCTCTGTAGTCTGGTTGACCTTGGTTCCCAGACTGGTTTAGTGGCACAAGGATTCCATGCTCTTCTAAGTAACTTACTTTACTGCTGTGAGTCTTTGTTTCCTTATACATGAAATAGGAATGATCCAACCTACATGGAAAGGTTACAGTGAGAATAATTTATTTATGCATTCATGTATTTAAAGTGCCAAGGTAGTGCTTGTCTCATAGTAGGCTCTTATTAGTAGAAGATTAACTCTTAAGCCCCACAGTGTACTTTCAAGGCATTACCATTTTAATACTCATTACATTTGAGTCCTACAGGAAGCTGCCTTCAAAAAGGAGAAGATTTATAATCTGAATAGATTAGAGTTTCATAAAGCACAATGAAGCATGCAAGGGGCTCTATCAAAAACCATAAATAAACCAACATGCATGAATTATGCAGTCAACTCTCAATATTCATGTAAGGAAAGAAAGCAGATGGGGACAGTCCAAAAAGAGTGAGCAATCTAAAAAAACTCTTTTAGATTTGTCTTGACATTTGCAGTGAATTCAGATGTTTGTGATATTCAGGGAAAGGGATTTTTAATGTATTTTCCATACGGAAACCTGACTCAGGACCATCAGCCTTACCATGGCATTTTCCTACATCTCTTCCCACACAAGAACTAAACAGCTCCTCAATGCTGCTAAGTCACTTCAGTCGTGTCCGACTCTGTGCAACCCCATAGACGGTAGCCCACCAGGCTCCCCCGTCCCTGGGATTCTCCAGGCAAGAACACTGGAGTGGGTTGCCATTTCCTTCTCCAGTGCATGAAAGTGAAAAGTGAAAGGGAAGTCGCTCAGTCGTGTCCGACTCTTCGCGACCCCATGGACTGCAGCCCACCAGGCTCCTCTGTCCATGGGATTTTCCAGGCAAGAGTATTGGAGTGGGGTGCCATTTCCTTCTCCAGCTCCTCAATGAGCCTGATTCAAAAAAGAGCAATTTAAGCCAGCCTTCACTCACTCAAACTTCCCCAACATAAAAGACAGCTTCATTCCCAGGATAAAATCTGCACGTATAATAAGTGCAAATAGAACTGCCAAAGATTAAAAAGAGGCCCAAAATAACATCACTTGTGCTAAATCCCAGGATACCAATCCTAGACCTAATAACACCTAACCTAATATCCCTAGAGAAGGGCACAGCAACCCACTCCAGTATCCCATGGACAGAGGAGCTGGTAGGCTATAGTCCATAGAGTCGGACACAACTGAAGCAACTTCGCACACGTGCACACAACCTAACTGCAGTTTCAACCTTCCCCAGAAATGTAATTTTTTAAGGTTTTCCTTTTTTTCTGTTTATTTTATTTTATTGGAGTATAATTGCTTTCAGTGTTGTGTTAGTTTCCGCTAATGACATGAATCAGCTGTATGTATACATATATCCCCTCCCTCTTGGACCTCTCTCCCACCCATCCCCCCTCATCCCACCCATCTAGGTCATCACAGAGCACCGAGTTGAACTCCCTGTGCTGTGCAGTGAGGTTCTCACTCTATTCAGATATACAGCACTATATACACTGCCATACAGCAGCTTCTCACTAGCTATCGATTTCACACATGGTAGTGTATAGAATCCCAGGGACAGGGGAGCTTGGTGGGCTGCCATCTATGGGGTCACACAGAGTTGGATACAACTGAAGTGACTTAGCAGCAGCAGCAGTGTATGTGGCATACAGATGGCCAAGAGGCACATGAAAAGATACTCAACATCACTAATTATTTGTTGTTGTTCAGTCAGTAAGTCGTGTCCCACTCTTTGCAACCCCATGCACTGCAATGCAACACACCAGGCTGCACTAAGTATTAGAGAAATATAAATTAAAACTGGAGTGAGGTAACACCTCATACCAGTCCGAATGGCCATCATCAAAAAACCTACAGACAATGAATGATGGAGAGGGTGTGAAGAAAAGGAAACCTTCTTGCACTGCTGGTGGGAATGTAAGTTGGTACAGCCACTATCAGTGGAGAACAGGAAAAAGGTTCCTTAAAAGATGAGAAGGAGAACTACAGTATAACCCAGCAATCCCACTACTGGGCATATACCCTGAGAAAACCATAATTCAAAATGACATATGTACCCCAACGTTCACTGAGTCACTATTCACAACAGCCAAGACATGGAAGCAACTTAAATGTCCACTGATAGGTGAATGTAGAAGTTGTGCTACGTATGTACAATGGCATATCACTTAGCCAGAAATGTAATCTTAATCAGTTTGGAATTTTCTGGCCAGCACCAGTAAAGTAGCAACACTTGCACCCTCTCCATCTCTCAGTGGAAGAAGAGGTGATCTGCCTGATAAAACCCTTGCATTCCTTTCCCAGAAAAGATGTCCTGGCCTAAAAAGAATCTTTCCTTGCCTCTTGCTAACAGCTCCTTTGCCCCACACTTCTTCCTATAAAGCCTTCCATCTTATACAACCCCTGGAGTACCTTACTAACTGCTAGATGGATGCTACCCAATCCATGAATCACCTAATAAAGTCAATTAGATCTTCAAATTTATTTGGTTGAATTTATGTGTGTGCATTAATATATGATATTTGTCTTTCTCTTTCTGACTTACTCCATTCTGTATAATAGGCTCTAGGTTCATTCACCTCATTAGAACTGACTCAAATGCATTCCTTTTATAGCTGAGTAATATTCCATTTTGTATATGTACCAAAACTTCCTTAGCAATATTGTAATTATCCTCCAATTAAAAAATTCTATGATGTCCAGCAAAATAGCTTCTCCTAGTTCTATGGTGCTTCACAGGCTCCTAGAACTTGTCCAGGAAAGACCTAACTAAAGGCCTCTGAGTCTCTCTTACATCGAGACTAATTTCCACACTCTCCCGATCTGATGGCAACAATTGCTGGAAATATCTGAGGGCCAAGAATTGCCTTTGGGAATTGGTCCAAAATGACCAAACGACTTCCATCTTTACTTAAATCTTCATCTGTAGGTTCCCTCAAGAAAATGAGATTTAGTATGAGAGCAATAGTGCTTCCCAGAGCCATTTGTTAAAGCAATTGATTTCAGTCCTTATGAGTTCCAATTAAAGAAGAACCAAAAGAGGCCAACCATAATAAGCCTTAACAACCTTTTATAGGCAGCAACCACACAAAGTTACAGCATATTGCTTCTGCTCCATTAAAAAGCAAGTTTCTCTGGACCCATAGAGAATGCTAGGCTTAATGTTCAGTCACAGAGGACTCGGGCAAAAACGGGGGACCACATGGTATCTGCAAAGTTGTTTTGTTGTTCAGTCACTAAGTCGTGTCTGACTCTTCTGTGACTCCATGGACTATAGCCTGCCAGGCTCCTCTGTCCATGGGATTCTCCAGGCAAGAATACTACTAGAGTGGGTGGCCATTTCCTCCTCCAGGGGATCTTCCCAACCCAGAGATCGTGGGGAAGGCAGATTCTCCTGCATTGGCAGGCAGATTCTTTACCATTGAGCCACCAGGGAAGCCCTATCTGTAAAATGGGTACCCCTTAATTAACCTGGAAAGAGTGAAATCCATTTTGGTTTAGAAACAATCTTTCTGGGAAAAAAAGAAGTTTGGGGGAAAGTTTTAAATGGAGCAAATGCCCAAGAGGATCAGCTCGGAGAAGAAAAAGAGAACACGAGAATGTGTATGCTGCTGCTGTTGCTGCTGCTAAGTAGCTTCAGTCATGTCCGACTCTGTGCGACCCCATAGACGGCAGCCCACCAGGCTCCGCCATCTCAATGAGGCACAATTCTTGGAACAAATTTCGGTTCTGACAGATACTCTGGGTTGGTCATTTCTGCTCTATGGATTAGTAACAGGGGAGAAAAGAAAATGACCTGAAGGAAGACAGAAAGCTCTCCTCCTTCAGTCCTGAAAAAAGACATCACGTTCCTTTCCCCTCATCCATGACAGTGTTGAGGCTTGGATCCCCTTTCTCCGGTTTTCACAGACAAGAGACTGACAAGAGCCACTGTTTCCACAGGTAGCTGCAACCTCGCAGCCCACTCTAATCCTGGCCCTGCCAGGAGAGAAAGAGCTTGGCGCTAGTGGCTCTTGGATAAATGCAGCTCAGAGGAAGGGAAAACAATGGGAGAGCTGTGTAGTCAATATCAGGCTCTCCAAGACCCAAGGACAAGGAGCATTTGACCTTTGGGGAGGCTGCCTCACTGCTCATCTCTCATCTGCGCCCGGGATCTCATCTGCTCTCTCAGAGTTAATGTATCATAAGAGTGCTCTGCTCAGGCAGACAGAATAAAAACAGTCACCTTCTCTTGACAGCCTCCTTTCTACCTTGTGCTCTTCTTCCTGCTGCTTCCTCTGAGGCTCGAGAGATTATATGTAGGGCCTGAATGGAGGAATTGCTATTATATGAAAATATCCGCACAGAACCTCAGGCCAGTTCTGTTGGTTAGCTTAGCTTTGCGGTCAAATCCCAGAGGCCACGAGATGGAAGGTGGGACTTTCCTGGTGTTCCAGTGGTTAAGAATCTGCCTGCCAGTGCAGGAGACGTGGGTTTGATTCCTGGTCTGAGAAGATCCCACGTGCTGCAGGGCAACTAAGCCCACGTACCACCACTACTGAAGCCTGACCACCCTAGAGCCGGTGCTCCCCAGCAAGAGCAGCCACCACAGTGCATCGCAAGGCGAGAAGAGTCCCAGCTCGCTGCAACTAGAGAAAGCAGCATCGAAGACCCAGGGCAGCCAAAAATAAAAACAAAGTAAGAAATTTTAGAAAAGAGACAGAGATGGAGGGTGGTTCTCAGGACAGGCCGCCACACACCATCTCTCCAGCATCCTTCTTGGGAGTCCTGATGTGAGAGACTCAGCGCTGATCCAGCCCAACAATGAGGAAACAAACAAATCAACCAGCACACCGGGGTCGAGCAGGCCAGGCCTGCCGTCAGCTTAAACAAGGAACAGTTTCTTATTGCAAAGCATTGTATTTCTTTCCCCCCATTCAGAAATCATACCCTTCTTCACCCATGAGAAAGTTGTAAGACTTTATTAAATTGAAGTGTTGGTTTATTCCTACTCATTCCTTTCTGAAAATTTCCCCTAGAAGGCTTAGGAACATGTCTACAAAGGGCAAACCTTCAAAACAACCCAGGAGGAACTAATCTCGCTTGCAAGTTTTTCCGTATCCAACATGAAAGGTTCATGGGAACAGGTCTCCTTGGGGACATTCTCTCAGCAGTGAAGTTGAAGAACCTGCTTCCGGTAACTTCCTTCCAAAGCAAGTCACATGGTCTTGGCAACAGCACCAAATGCCCAGGTGTGTAGGTGTGGATGTGTTTGGAGATGAAATCCTGCCTGTATTTTGGCAGAAGGATCTTTTTTTAAAAATTCATAGTTCTATGTCCATTGGCTACTTGTCTTTAACTCTCCTCTCTGTGATTTCACATTAGAGAAGTCAGTAGCAATTTTGTGGATTGCACAGTGCCAGACCTCGCTGGTGCTCTCTCCACCCAATCAACAGTTCCCATTAGGCAGCACTTACTATATACCTCATAGCGCAGTCAAGCTTTATTTACAGTATCCCGTCTAATTCACAATTCTGTATTATATATGTAATTATACTTTTTTTACAGATCATAAAAGAACTCAGAAAAGATGAGTGGTCATAAAAGTAAGAAATAGCAGAGGTCAAGATTCAGAAGCTGGTCTAACCAGCTCCAGAGCCAAATTCTTAATGACACTGTTCTATCCTCCTTGAACTCATTCACCTGCTGATTGACTCTACCATCTCCATCAAGGCTTCCTGAGTCCATCGCCTGCCTCGGGCAGGACCAGCTCTTGACATCCAGGAAATCGGGATAGGAGGGCTTGCTAAAGGGCAATGCATCTCACTCAAGATCCCATTAGCTCTTCTGATCACCAAGTCCAGGACCAGAACTCACACAAGTCCTCTCTCCTAAGGCCCACCGGTCTCCTGTGAGGTCACTAGCAGCAGGCGTTCCACTTGGAGTCTCCATCATTCAGTTGTCAAGTGTGCCTGCCTGGAGGGAGTCACCTCTGGATTAGAACAGCAGTTGCACCTTTGAGCAAGCTCCTTTATTGCACTAAACTCAGTTTCCTCACATGTAAAAGAGGAAAAGATTACATTGCCCTGCCTCCCATAGGATAGTCTGAATAATCAAAGGAAATAATAGAGATGAAGTGCTTTGTTGGCATATCATCTGACACCAAGATTTAGTAGGTGGAAATCAGGTATGCTGGTACTGGAGATGTAGGTCAACATTTCCACACAGTGAAAATCAGATGTGCAGGGGAAGAAAATAGCTTGCTTTCCTTTATTGGACATTAAGTAGCATCATATGAGGTGACCCCATGCCATTAATGATTAAAGAAGTAGTGGAGTGGAGGAGCCTCTCCTCCCTGCTCTGTCCCCTCTGATCTCTGCAAGTAACACCACTACCTTCCCTTCTTGTTGACTAGAAATTACTTGTTCATCATACCTTCCTTCATTCTTACTCTGGGGACATCATTGCTCAGGCAGCCCCTCCTCTCTCCTCTCATGTGACAGAGCCCCTCTTTTCCTCTCCCATGGCTCATCCCAAATGGCAAACAGGAAGTAAGGAAAGATGTGGACATTCCAACAGGGCTATGAAGATTAAAGGATCAAACTCCTTAAGAAATTCCATAGTAGAATGGAGATGAGATCCAGTTCACATTTATCAGATTTGAAAAACTATATAGTCTGGGTAATACCAGTGTTATGGAAGATGTAGGAATTCCCCTCAAATGGCTGAAAAAAAATAAAAATTGTTACAATTGCCCTGAAGAGTAACCCTCTACCATGTGATTCTAATCTACCTCTTTCCCAACTCTGAGAACCATTGATCTTCAATACTTAGAATGTGCCTGGAGCTTACATAGATATATATATAGCTCTATTGCACTTCACAGATACTGTGTTTTGTACAAATTAAAGGTTTGTGGCAACCCTGCATTGAGCAAGTCTAGTGGTGCCATTTTTTCCAACAGTATTGTTTTTAAGTATGTGTATTGTTTTCTTAGACATAAAGCTATTGCACACTTAGACCACAGTGTGGTGTAAACATAGCTTTTACATGCACTGGAAATCCAAAAAAAAAAAAAATCATGTGGCTCACTTTATTGCAATTATCACTTCATTGCAGTGATCTGGAACTGAACCCACAATGTCTTCAGTCAGCTCAGTCACTCAGTCAGGTCCGACTCTTTGCAACCCCAAGGATTGCAGCACGCCAGGTTTCCCTGTCCATCACCAACTACCGAAGCCTGCTCAAACTCATGTCCATCGAGTTGGTGATGCGATCCAACCATCTCATCCTCTGTTGTCCCTTTCTCCTCCTGCCTTCTATCTTTCCCAGCATCACGGTCTTTTCCAGTGAGTAAGTTCTTCGCATCAGGTGGCCAAAGTATTAGAACTTCAGCATCAGTCTTTCCAGTGAATATTCAGGACTGATTTCCTTTAGGATGGATCTCCTTGGATCTGCTGGATCTCCTTGCAGTCCAAGGGACTCTCAAAAGTCTTCTCCAACACCACAGTTCAAAAGCATCAATTCTTCGGCGGTCAACTTTCTTTATAGTCCAACTCTCACATCCATATGTGACTACTGGAAAAACCATAGCTTTGACTAGACAGACCTTTGATGACAAAGTAATGTCTCTGCTTTTTAATATGCTGTCTAGGTTGGTCATGGCTTTTCTTCCAAGGAGTAAGCGTCTTTCAATTTCATGGTTACAGTCACCATCTGCAGTGATTTTGGAGCCCAAGAAAATAAAGTCTGTCACTGTTTCCATTGTTTCCCCATCTATTTGCCATGAAGTGATGGGACTGGATGCCATGATCAATGTCTTCAAGGTATGCCTGTATATATATACCTTATATATATGTGTGCATGTGTATCTTATATACATATATATATATATATATACTTTTGTACCTTTTATATATAAATATAAATGCTATATCCTGCTATTTTTCTGAAGAAAGGGACTGCTTATGAAGCAAGCTGGCCTGAAATCAGAGCCTGCAGGATTGAAATAGCTGAGCACTTGCTTAAGAAGAGCTTGTTCTTGTTCAAGATCTACTCTTGTTGCCTTCTGTATGCCCCTGGATGAAGTACTTCACCCCTGGGAACCTCAGCTGTCTCATCTAGGACACAAGAACAGTAATAATCCATGTCCTACATGCTACACATGTGTGCATATGTATGTATAGTTGGTTGTTGTGCAAATAAAAGTGGTTTCATGGGGAGAAGCTTAGTGGATTATAAAATGCTATGCAATTTGAGTTATTCATCTGATTACTCTTGGAATATTTATTTATGTGAGTTACCCCATAAAAGAATCTAAAGCAAAAGTTCCTTATGTATGCATGGTTTATCTGGAAACAACTATCCCTGGAAGCTGGAAGAAGTAATGGACATGAGGGAGTGAAATAGGAAAAAGGGATGACCAATACAAGGATGTATTTTTTTTCACAGTTTTCTGTGATTTATTTAAGGCCACATTTGACAGTTTTTCACAGAATATAACACAAGTGACTAATCTCTCTCATGCTTTCTGCATCTTTAACTTAAATTCCACCTCAATGTAGTTCTAATGGGTTTTTTTCCGGTATGCTAGGAGATACCCAGTAAGATTATCCTCCCAGAAAAAAACAGGCACACAAGAAGAAGACCTCTTTGCTCTTCTCTTCCTTCTAGCTGTAGACAGTTTTGTGGGCACACAACCAAGTGCTCTATGTGAGCTTGTTGAATGAATGAATGATTTTTTTTTTCTGAGACACCACATTGATCAGTGGGTGTCGGTAGTCAAGAGAAGATTCAGTCCCAAAACAATCCTTTGGTATTCTCACAAGGACGTGTTTTGAGTTGGCCACCACGATGGGCTACTGGTTACTGGTTTCCCCAGAACCTTCCTGGACACATACTGAAGTGCATATCAGAGCCATCCTCCAGGAAAGTAAAAGAGGAGTGTTTTATGTATCAGTTTCGGTCTCATCATGAGGGGCACCATAGAGTCACTGACTTCTCTGCGTTTGAGGGGTGCCTCTATTCCCATAGGTGGCTGACATCATTAAGTCAGAGGGGCCCTTGGTGAGAAGTAGGAGAGGGGAGCATTTGGGTGGGCCCTACATGAAGCTGGTCTCAGTCTGCAGAACCGGTTGCCACACAACAGCTAGAGTAAATGGCTTGAGATGATCTGAAGCAGACAAGGAATGTCCTGCAGAGCCCTGTTGAAAGATTATCAACTTTATTATCCCTCATTGGGATAACAAAGAAATGCAAGCACAAAGTCATTACAATTTAGAAAAGGACAGGGTTCTAAATTACCTTTTTCTTATCTTGCAGGCAAACAGATGGTCATGTGATCCCATTTTCCCAAACCTCTGCCATTCGCCCCCAGCCCTTCCTCTCCCCTTGACCCATCTTTCAGTTACAAGATGCAACTTAATGTAAAATCCACAGTCCAAAGATTTTTCAAGAGAGCTCAAGGTTGGCTGGACTTTTTTCTCTTTTTTCTTGTGGAATGAAGTGAAAAAATATAATTGGAAACCTTGATGGCTGCATGAGCACAATTTCCTGTCTTCCCAACTGTAGCAGGGAGGTAATTCAGCCATTTTGAACTGCCATTCAGATGCAGTCAGTCCTGATCCGTAATCAGTCAAGTGATGTACAAATTAGCATTTGGATGGCTTTGTTAGCCACATTTGAGCAAAAAGTCTCAATGGACAGTGCTGTCCAGAGAAAAAATGTGTCAAATACCTTGGTGTCAGACGTACAAGGGTTCCTTTTCTTGCTTTGACACATGCAGCTAAGTGGCATTAGCCACCATCACCCGCCAAACAACAAGCCTATATTTCCCCATCTGTAAAAAGGAACCTATATCACAGAGTGGACTTCCCTGTTGCCCTTACGGTAAAGAAATTGCCTGCAATGCAGGAGACTCAGGTTCAATTCCTGGGTCAGGAAGACACCCTGGAGAAGGGAATGGCAACCCACTCCAGTATTCTTGTCTGGAGAATCCCAGGGACAGAGGAGCCTGCTCACTATGAGCTACAGTCTGCTGAGGCACAAAGAGTCAGACACAAGTGAATGACTAACATTGCTGCTACTGTATCATAGAGTCATAGTAAAGGTGAGAAATTAGAGATGGTGTGTGTTCTCCCTTAAAACGATGCCTAGGAAGTAGGAAGCATTCAATCAATCACATTATCATCATCACCACCACTGTTACTTTGGTTAACCTTTAAACTTCTGATGCTTCTTACAGAAAATCTAAGCTGATGTTCCCAGCTCCAAAGTTGAGATCAGTGACAAGTCAGAGAGGAAAGTCAGATCTACTAAACACATCTGCTAAAACAGCTCTACATACCTCCAGCTCAGTGGTATGTTTACCAGGCATAGGAGCTCAGTCCATTCAAGTAACATTTATTGAGCACCTATTGTATGCCAGGCACTGTGCTAGGTACTATAGAGATTACAGCCATGGTGAAGGCTCACCATTTGATGGACAGACACTTACTCTCTATTGTTCAATTTTTTTTTTCTTTAAATTTGCCCTCTTTTAGTTATCTATTTCTGCTACCTTCTAAGAAATGTTTAATTGTGAAATTCTAAATTTGATGTGATAGTTTCACATTTTTCTAACCCAGTTAACATCCTGTAAATAAACAATATTCAGCTTGTGCTGTGATAAAAAAAAAAAAAAAAAGAGTCATACAAAGCACGTATTTGGAAACATTAACTTAGTACAATGCCAAGGACACAAACATATCAAACAGAAAAACAGGTGAATAAATGAATGAGCATATATTGATCCACCAGCCCTGAGCGTGATCCTAATAAGAACCTAGCTGGGAGACTGAGGGTCTCAGACTGACTTTTGAAATTCCTTCCTGAGCTAATAAATTATTGGCCGTTAAATGAACTCATTAATCAACCAATCCTATACCGAAAGCTAGAAACTGGAAGAAAAGGAGGGAACAGGCTTCTAATAGTCCTGACTTGGCCACACAAAGTGTGTTTTTAAAAAAAGACATTTCAGGAATTCCCTGACCGTCCAGTGGTTAGGACTCCCTGCTTCCACTGCAGGTAGAACAGGTTTGATCCCTTTTTGAAGAACAAAGCTCCCACATGCTGTGTAATGTGACCAAAAATAAAATAAAATAATAAAAGATAGACATTTGTAATCATCAGACAGCACTTAAGAGTTCCTTCCTTGGCTGCATCTGGAGTTGTGTGAAGATCCTTCCTCTCATGGTCCATTAGCTTCCAAGAAACAAGTGAAGGGTATGGCAACTGTCCTTTAGTGGATCTTTGCGTCCCTCAAAGGAAGGAAAGTGCTTTCAGGCTGAGCGCTAATGGAATTGGAGTCCATCTTTTCTTTGGTTGTTTTCATCAACACCCCTTAACCCTCCCACATCCAACTGCTGCCTGAGCTCTGGGTGAGCATTCACAAGGGAGGAGGGGGCATCAGTAAGGAACAAAGAGGGCATTCAGATTTATTTCTTCCTGCACAGCACCCTCCGTGTCTGTATCAAACAAGTCTCAGAGTTAAGTTTAAATGGCTTTTTTTTTCTTTTGCTCACAATGTGTACTTATTAGTTCGGGTCAGACCTAAAAGCTATGTACTCTGGTACAATGGAAATATCATGACTGTTAGAATCAGAAAAGTCCCAATTTTTAATCCACATTTTGCTATATACCCCCTGTGGGATCTCAGGTAAACAAGGAACCAGTGAACTTCAATTTTAGTTCCATGAAAGGAATATAGCAGGAGATGACCACCCAACCTGTCTCACTATGAAAATCCAGCCGCGGGGACTTGCCCTCCCTTAATTTTGTTTCATTAATAGTGGCACAACCTACTCCTGAGAAAAGAACCATCCGCTCTGTCCCTAACTGCTCCCTCTCTATTCCTTCCAGAAGGAAATAAATATTTTTCTTCTAGGGGAGAAGAGAGTAGTCTTAGGTTTGTTTTGCCTTTGTTTTGTTTTTTTTAAGATTGAGGGTTTTCCCCCAGGTGCTAATGGTTTGGGAGGTCAACAATCATGCGTGAAATTGCAAGATAGAGGAAGTGTGTATGTTTTTCCTGTTGGATCATGGTGAGGACTTAGAGGGCGTGAGAGACGGAACACACTGAGTCTGGAGTGGTTTGCTGTGGCTTGATTTGACACTGGAGAGTTTTCCAGAAAGCCTCTCTTGCATTCCCACTGTCCGTCTCAATATGCACCCATGGGATGTGGTCTGGGAGCCCGGTAGCTGCGTTGGACTGAAGTTTTGCCGGGCGACTGGCCCACGGGTACTCCACAGAGAACTCATAGTAGGCACCTGAGTCCTGCCATGAAAGCCAGTCTCTAAGCAAGGGGGAACTGTTCCACCTGTAGCAGCCTTGCCTGGCGGCCTCCCAGCAGAAATGATAGATGACCATTTCCACAAGGATTCACTCGGTCCATATAACCTGTGCAGGCAGGTGGCTCCCTACAAAGTTCTAATGTGGTTGACTCTATTAGAAGGAAACTTGCCTGAGTGTGAGATGGTTAATAAATGAGAATTATGTCCCTTCACCTTTTGGGGATTTTAGGGGATTTGTTCTGTTTTTGTTTTCTGGTTTTTCAGCCATACTGTGTGGCCTGCAGGATCCTAGTTCCCCAACCAGGGATTGAACTCCAGCCCCCAGCAGGGGAAGCACAGAGTCCCAACCACTAGGCGTGCCAGGTGATTCCTATCACCTTAAAAGTACCTTTTTAGCCACTTCTCTAATGGTCCAGTGGTTAAGACTCTGTGGTCCCAATGTCTTCCACTGCAGGGGGCTTGGGTTCAATCCCCAGTTAGGAAACTAAATACCATGTTCTGTGCTATCCAGACCAGAAAAAAAAAAAAGGTAGGAGGGTTTTTTTTAAGATTTGAATAAGCTAACGGAAAAAGAGAAAAAAATCTGTTTGAATATTTACGTCTTCTTCCTTTATCTATACATTACCTACTCTGAGTTTTGCCATGGCCAAGGAAATGACTAAATTCAACAGCTCTACCCCCTGATATTGTGATGTCATCTCTAATTACACCAATACCTTTTTCTTTTTGAGTTGAAGAAAAGGCAACCCTGCTGTTCCCAGAAGCAAAACTCAGGATAGCCTGTTTACAAACTTGAAAATACAGAATGTCCGAAGAAATGTTATTCCATTTTTGGATTCCTTTTATTAGGACATATCAGCATTAACACATTAGAAACCATGTTGATGTTGGTACCGAGAACATCCTTTAGAAGGATACAAGGGACTAAGTACCAATATTCACTGAAAACTTCTGACCCTACCCTTGACTCTCTCCTTTGTGAAGGGGACAGGGAAAGTGTAGGCGTTTGGGAGGTGGCTCAAAGGAGGAAAATGGCACATTATATTCTGGACATTTCCAGATTTAATATTTGCAGGTAATACAGAAGGTTCAGAATATAGAATAACTCTTAAGGCCATTAAGCCAGAATTTGAACCTTGGGTCACAAAACTGGTGTTCTGGACCAAATCATTTAATGGGTGAGCCTAATGGATCATCTGACCTCAGCATCCCAAGGCCACTACTTCTCCTCTGGATTCAGTAACTTTCATGGAGTTATAAAAGAAAAATACTGCTTAGTATCAAGAAAGCCAACTACTGGTGTGGACATTGGAAATAAAGAGATCTAAGAAAGCAATGACTACATCAGAAAACAGAACTTGTAGATAAATTAAAGAATAGGGAAAACTGGGATTAACTGCAAACCAGAAACTCAGGTATGCTAGAAATGTGATTTTAAATTTAATTTCTATTTCAATTTCCAATTCCAGTTAGTGAAGGACAGGGAAGCCTGGCGTGTTGCAGTCCATGGGGTTGCAAAGAGTCAGACACGACTTAGTGACTGAACAACAAAGCCCCCTCAAAGTGGTTGTGCATACAGAACTTCTGAAAAGATGGTCCCTCTTTTACAACAGGCTGATTTGGGGGCTGTCTCATTCAAAAAGATTCCCCCTTCCCCAGGAAAAATAGGAGCGGAGACAGAGCTTAATTTGAGATGTATTGGAGGTTCTCATCACTCCAGAGATATCTTTATTTCTTGCCTATATTTGGAACCTGATATTTCACGATTTATGCTTTCATGTTTTTGTACCTTTATTATATTCTTTCTTCTTCAAGAGTCTAGGGGTGATGATAATGTCTCAAGCCTTTAGCAGAGATTAATTCCCACTTGAGTACTAGAGACAGTGTCATCTGAGATCAAGAGACCCAATCCTGAGGCTGCAACTGACCTGCTGGGCAATGAAGTCAGTTTCAAATTTCCTATCTATAAAATGAAGAGTCCGTACTGCTGTTCCTTGTGACTCTGAAACACCACTGAGTCCTAAGACACTGTGATTTATAAGACAATTGACAGACAAATGCCATTGAGAGAGGAAAATGGGATATATGGGAAAGAGCATACGAATGGAGTATGGGAACAAGAGAAGACAGGATTCAAGTTCAGTTCAGTTGCTCAGTCATGTCCAATTCTGTGACCCCATGGGTTGCAGCACACCAGGTTTCCCTGTCCATCACCAACTCCCAGAGTTTACTCAAATTCATGTCCATTAAGTCGGTGATGCCTTTCAACCATCTCATCCTCATCCCCTTCTCCTCCTGCCTTCAATCTTTCCCAGCATCAGGGTCTTTTCCAGTGAGTCAGTTCTTCCCATCAGGGACCAAAGTATTGGAATTTCAGCTTCAGTATCAGTCCTTCCAATGAATATTCAGGACTGATTTCCTTTAGGATGGACTGGTTGGATCTCCTTGCAGTCCAAGGGAGTCTCAAGAGTCTTCTCCAACACCACAGTTCAAAAACATCAATTTTTTTGGCGCTCAGCTTTCATTATACTCCAATTCTCACATCCATACATGACTACTGGAAAAAACCATAGCTTTGACTAGACAGAGATTTGTAGGCAGAGTAATGTCTCTGCTTTTTAATATGCTGTCTAGGTTGGTCATAACTTTCCTTCCAAGGAGCAAGCTTCTTTGAATTTCATGGCTGCAGTCACCATCTGCAGTGATTTTGGAGCCCCCAAAAATAAAGTCTGTCACTGTTTCCATTGTTTCCCCATCTATTTGCCATGAAGTGATGGGACCAGATGCCATGATCTTAGTTTTCTGAAGGCTTTGTAAAAAAGCAAGCCAGAGGGCCTTCATATTCAAGCTTTGTCTATTTCCCAATTAAGTCCCTAGCTGCTTCACCTCTCCCCTCCCCATCCCCTTGTCTCCAGCTGCAAAGACAGGTGTGCAACCATGAAACCCAGATGGATAGGTTTACACGTGCCATCTATCCTGACGGCAGCTCCAACTTCCCCGACCCCTGCCTTTCCACCACACCCTGGCCACTCTCCATGCTCTGTGGCCTGTATATTATCTTTATAGGCTCAGGTACTAAAAACCAGGAAGTTATTAAAGCCCAGGTCTGGCAATTTCACTGAACTTGACAGATCATTAAGAAGATTCATTCTAAATACATTCAGACCATCTCTGGCACTTTCCCCAGGCCTGAAAGATAGACTCTCATCACACAGGGCAGAGGAAAGCTAGCTTTGTCATATCAGCAGCTTCTTGCCTCTGACTGCCACAGACTCCTTTGGCACACGGTTCCCAGAGCAAGAACTGGAATTGTAGATCCTGGTGTCCAGTTTTCTCATCATGGAGCAGCTCTTTCTGTAACAGATGGCTTTGAACTACCTGTATTTACATATGGTTTGCTTATATAGGAGACATAATTGACATTTGTTTCTTGTCAGTTCTTTGTCACTTTTCAAACTGATGTTTTTGGTGCTATTTTTCTTCTGTGATTATGTGGCTTGATTTTATTTCTTGGTCTACATATACATGAATTCAAAGTGTTAGTCATTCAGTCATGTCTGACTTTTTGTGACCCCATGGACTGTAGCCTGCCAGCCTCCTCTGTCCATGGAATTCTCCAGGGAAGAATACTGCAGCAGGTAGCCATTCCCTTCTCCAGAGGATCTTCCCAACCCAGGACTGAATCCATATCTCCTGCGTAACAGGCAGACTTTATCATCTGAGCCACCAGGAAAGCCCCTACATATATACATCAGTTCAGTTCAGTTCAGTCGCTCAGTCATGTCTGACTCTTTGCAACCCCATGAATCGCAGCATGCCAGGCTTCCCTGTCCATCACCAATATCCGGAGTTCACCCAAACTCATGTCCATCGAGTTGGTGATGCCATCCAGCCTGGATGGCATCTGTCGTCCCCTTCTCCTTCTGCCCCCAATTCCTCCCAGCATCAGGGTGTTTTCCAAGAGTCAACTCTTCACATGAGGTGGCCAGAGTATTGGAGTTTCAGATTCAGCATCATTCCTTCCAGTGAACACCCAGGGCTAATCTCCTTTAGGATGGACTAGTTGGATCTCCTTGCAGTCCAAGGGACTCTCAAGAGTCTTCTCCAACACCACAGTTCAAAAACATCAATTCTTCGGCACTCAGCTTTCTTCACAGTCCAACTCTCACATCTATACATGACCACTGGAAAAATGCCTTGACTAGACGGAACTTTGTTGGCAAAGTAATGTCTCTGCTTTTCAATATGCTATCTAGGTTGGTCATAACTTTCCTTCCAAGGAGCAAGCATCTTTGAATTTCATGGCTGCAATCACCATCTGCAGTCATTTTGGAGCCCCAAAAAATAAAGTCTGACACTGTTTCCACTGTTTCCCCATCTATTTGCCATGAAGTGATGGGACCAGATGCCATGATCTTCGTTTTCTGAATGTTGAGCTTTAAGCCAACTATTTCACTCTCCTCTTTCACTTTCATCAAGAGGCTTTTGAGTTCCTCTTCACTTTCTGCCATAAGGGTGGTGTCATCTGCATATCTGAGGTTCTTGATCTTTCTCCCACCAATCTTGATTCCAGCTTGTGCTTCTTCCAGCCCAGCGTTTCTCATGATGTACTCTGCATATAAGTTAAATAAGCAGGGTGACAGTATACAGCCTTGACGTACTCCTTTTCCTACTTGGAACCAGTCTGTTGTTCCATGTCCAGTTCTAACTGTTGCTTCCTGACCTGCATATAGGTTTCTCAAGAGGCAGGTCAGGTGGTCTGGTATTGCCATCTCTTTCAGAATTTTCCACAGTTGATTGTGATCCACACAGTCAAAGGCTTTGGCATAGTCAATAAAGCAGAAATAGACATTTTTCTGGAACTCTCTTGCTTTTTCCATGATCCAGCGGATGTTGGCAATTTGATCTCTGGTTCCTCTGCCTTTTCTAAAACCAGCTTGAACATCTGGAAGTTCACGGTTCACGTATTCCTGAAGCCTGGCTTGGAGAATTTTGAGCATTACTTTACTAGCGTGTGAGATGAGTGCAATTGTGCAGTAGTTTGAGCATTCTTTGGCATTGCCTTTCTTTGGGATTGGAATGAAAACTGACCTTTTCCAGTCCTGTGGCCACTGCTGAGTTTTCCATATGTACATAAATGACCATAAACCATTTTATATCAAATGTAAAGAGCAGAAGTCAAGAAAAGAAGCAAAGCCAATAGATTTTAAAAACCACCTATTTGAGTGGTGTTCTATCTGGTATGTATAGGGCACTAAATATATTTTTTAATTAATGAAGGAACAAATGAATGAATAAATCCTTACTCCAAATGCGCTCTTAATTAGATGCGTGTATCGATCAGTTGCTACTGCATTATAAACAACCACAAACATATCAGTATCACACAATAAGTTTACTATTAACAAGTGTCTGGCTATGCCTTATGTGTCTCACTCTAGGGATCAGGCTAGAAGAAATGCAACTTCCTTGGGCATATTCATCTTGTAGCTGAATCTGAAAGCTCTCAGGAAGGGTGAGTAGAAAGAGCAATGCCTCTCTAAGGTCAGGGTCAGAAAAGGTAACTTGTCACGTCTATTCACATTTCATTGGCCAAAGCATATCATAAAGCCAAGTCCAACATCAATGAATATCTGCCCCCCCCAACCAAAAAATCTAATCTATCAAATATAGAATAGGAGCTACAGCTGCCCTGGTTGATGGTGAGGACCAACCAGCCCAGAACCTTCTCTAGATATCTAGTTTCTCTCTCCTGCCTCTTATGGTGGTTCCTGAAATGCTTCATCAGAAACCAGGACCCAAGAGGACACAATTTAAAAAGAAAAGCAGTGCTTACATTTGCTCTGGATATGATACCAAAGCACTTCTCAGGTGGCATTAGTGGTAAAGAACCCTTCTGCCAGTGCAGGAGACGTAAGCAATGCAGGTTTGATCCCTGGGTTGGGAAGATCCCCTGGAGGAGGGCATGGCAACCCACTCCAGTATTCTTGTCTGGAGAATTCCAGTGACAGAGGAGCCTGGCAGGCTACTGTATATAGGGGTCACACAGAGTCAGACACAACTTCAGTGACTTAGCGCAGCACAACAGCATGGTACCAAAGTAACAGCTTCAGGAGTGGGGAGGGAATTCTAGGCTGAGAGAACAGGATAAACAAAAGACAGTTGTTGTTGGGTTTATATATATGAAATGAAAGTGAAAGTCACTCAGTTGTGTCCAACTCTTTGTGACCCCATGGACTATAGAGTCCATGGAATTCTCCAGGCCAGAATACTGGAGTGGGTAGTGTTTCCGTTTCTCCAGGAGCTCTTCCCAACCCAGGGATCGAACCCTGGTCTCCCACATTGCAGGTAGATGGTTTACCAGCTGAGTCATTATATATATATATATATAAAATCCCTATTACCAAGTACCATCCTTAGTACATTATAGGTACTCATTAATCAATGTTTGACAAAAACAAACAAAAATCATAGTGAAAATAGACTCCCTGGCTGAACAAAACAGGGTGTAAAATTCTCAGCTAGATTTACAATTTAAATTTAATATCAAACACCCTTGATGCTTCATCCAAAAGGCTGTCAATGGAGTCGGTGTGATTAGGACTCTCAAGATGCAGACAATATTGTGTAAGAACCTCACACCTGGTTTGCTGGGAAGAACAGAGCTAGTTTCCATGATCCTAAAACAAACCAAGAAATTACTAAAAAGATGTTGAGGCACAAGTGAAACAAGTAAACATACCATTATGCAAATAATCCTTATGGAGCAAACGGAGCCAGATCCACAACCTTTGTCCAACTATTCTGTCATTCCAGATCTCGCCTTTTGACCTCAAGATCCCTGGGCTGGATGACCCACTTTCTAAACTATTGATATTTAGCCACTGCTTGGGAAAGTGTTCATGCAGTCCAACCAAAGGGCCATAAACTTCATGACCAGCCCACTCATCCTAGGTATAATAACCAGCAGCAATCAGGCTGGCTATATTTATTACATAGAGATGATTTCCAGGTAAGAGAATTCTTTGCTGGAGAATTTCCCTCCCAGTTACCCCAATGCAGCTTTTAAAATCTGGACTATTTCCCCTCATCCTAATGGGGCCACTTAGAGTTTATCATCCACTGATAGGAAAAGTTATCTGCACAGCTGTGAATCCACATTAGTTATGCTCTGAGCAGGACAAAACTGTAAATTATTTGCAATATGCTGGAACTCAACATGGACTGAGTTTATAAATATGATATTAAACTCTTAAGAGGGAGTTGCAAACCTTTTATACAGCCATTAATTTTTAAAATGGTTTAGAAGTCCAAATTAGCAGCTGGAGGTGAGTAACATCTTCCAAAAACAGATGGCATTGGCTTTTCTAAGAACAACAAGATCCCAAGATCAAATAGGAAGATTAGGACTTGGATGCCTTTTGGAAATCTACTTCAAAGCCCAGAATAATGAGTAAGATTCAAAGTGTTATTCCTAGAGGCTTCCCTGACCACCCCAGTACATGGTCTGAGATTCACACTGAACTCCTATCACCTTGCTACATGCTGTGTGCACTCGATTGCTAAGTTGTGTTCAACCCTTGTGACCCCATGGACTGTAGCCCACCAGGCTCCCCTGTCCATGGAATTTTCCAGGCAGGAATACTGGAGTGGGTTGCCATTTCCTCCTTCAGGGGATCTTCCCAAGTCTCCTGCATCTCCTGCATTGGCAGGCAGATTCTTTACTACGGCGCCACCTGGGAAGCCTTGGCTGCATGCTGTACTCATTTGAAAACTAGTCACACACAGTTTTGCATTATATACAAATTTTCAGTTCTCTTATTTACAACCTATTGTTTTCCCTGACTAAACATTGAAACCCTAAATGACTAAAATACTTTTGCTTTGTATAACACCTATGGAGAAGGAAATGGCAACCCACTCCAGTGTTCTTGCCTGGAGAATCCCAGGGACGGGGGAGCCTGGTGGGCTGCTGTCTATGGGGTCGCACAGAGTCGGACACGACTGAAGCGACTTAGCAGCAGCAGCAGCAGAAATATATTACATAGAAAAAATTCCCCATAATCTGACTTCACAAGGTAACCACTATTAACCATTTAGTGCAGAGTTCTCCAGATATTATTTCTGGTCCATGGACTGATATATATGTATTTTTAAACAAAAATTATACCACTTAAACTATTTTACAATTTTCTTCTTTCCTGTTTCCTCAATGTACACAGTAAGCTCTCTAAAGGCAAGGATTTTAGCTCAATAAATTATTTACTCCACACTTATTAAATATCTACTATATATTGCTGTTGTTGCTATAGTTTTTAATCATTAAGTCATGTCTGACTCTTTTATGATCCCATGGATTATAGCCCACCAGGCTCCTCTGTCCATGGGATTTCCCAGGCTAGAATACTGAAGTGGTTTGCTATTGTCTTCTCCAGGGGATCTTTCAAATCCAGGGATCAAACCCACATCTCTTATGTCTCCTGCATTGCCAGGCAGGTTCTTTACCACTAGCCCAAGTTGGGAAGCCACATTTGGTCTATATCACAACCTATTTTGGTAACTGAGGACTGTCTATCTCATTACTTCTACCAAAACTTCCAGTTTAATCCTTCTGTATTGGTAGCACATCCTTAATCTTCCTTTTTAACCAATCCCAGAGACTACAGAAAGATAGCGAGAAAATAGCTAAAGTTGGGCCAGTTATCTAATTGCTGAGATAACAAACGACCCAAACCCAGCAGCTTAAGACAAAAAGCCTTTATTATGGTTCATGGGTCTATGGGTCAGCAAGCAGCTCTTTTGGTCTCAGTTGGACACACTGATACACCCATGGGCAGCTCTGTGCAGTTTGGCCTGGCTTTCTCACAGACGTGGGAGTCGACCAGCTATCAGGACTTGTTCAGGATGACCTTAGTGATGGAGACAAAGGTCCAGGAGAGCACACAAGCTTTCCTGAGGTCCAGGCTTGGGCTGGCACACTGTCAATTCTACTATATTCTAGTGACTAAAGCAGAGCACAACACCAGCTCAAATTCAAGGGACTGGAAAAAAAGATTCCATCCTAATGTAGGGAGATGTGAATAACTAGGGCCACTGTTCAGTCACTCTGCACACTGCATGTGGTAGAGAATCTTACTGTCCATCAAAATTTGCTCTCCCTTCTTCCACAACAATAGAACTTCAGCCAGCCATGTAGATTATAATTCACAGTGTCCTTGGCAGTTAGGTGTGACCACAGATGGCTATATTCTCCTTATGAGCTAAATTTTCACCAGTGGACTCTGAGTAGAAGTGATGTGCACCACTTAAAGACACCTGGACATGACTTCTGGGAGGTTCTACCCACTTCCTCACCAACTAACATCTCCATGCAGCAATAACCCAGTATCGTTTATGCTGCTGCAGACCAAGTGCCAGGGGATAGAGGAGTAATGTCTTGTGAGGAACTTGGGATCCAAATGACCAAGATAAGAGCTGACCTGGCCTGCTCACATCAGGAATGTTATGTAAAAGAGGAATCGACTTTTTGGCTCTTTAAACTGCTCTGTGTTGGGGCCTCTTTGTTACAGCAGCTTACCATCTCCTAATCAACACATTGGTTCAACAAGAGTAGAATCTCCAGTCATTTAGAGAACTGGGTCAACAGATACTTTACTCTAATGTTTTGTAGAAAGAACTCAAAGTCAATCCTAAGACACCCATGGCCCAAGGCTTAAGAGAGAGAAAAAAAGAGCAATGATCTGAGTACTCCTTAGAATATTTGGGTTAGGAAGGCAGTAGTTGTGGGAGGTGGGGGTGCAGTTGGTGGATATCATTCTTTGTCAAGTCTTGGTAAACATATGTATTCATCTAGAAGCTGGTACTTTTCTTATCTGATGACTCTACATCATGAATCTTTAACCTTTGCCTGAAGTACTTTTGATTATGATTGCTAGGGCTGCAAAGCGCCAGAACATTGAAATTCTGACATCACAAGTCACTGATGGAGAGTCTGTTACTCACTATACTTTCTTCCCAGCTGGAATCTCTGAAAATGCTGAGGGATGGTGGAAACTGACTTGAAGAGTGATCAAAGAGATCTTCCAAATTAAGAGGGACATTATTACCGAAGTTTAAAGGAGACTGGTGACTAATAAAGGAGAATCAGATTGCTCCTCTATTTTTAAAATCTTCAAAGAACTCCTAATTTTAAACCTTAAACAAGGGCTACAAGGCCCTGAAGGATCTAGCCCTTTCCTACTGCACAGCCTCGCTTCACTTCTCTTGCTTCCTCCTTCCTTTGATCCTCCCTGAGTGGCATCCTTAACATCTCTTTATTGCACTCAATTTTCTTTTGGCCTTCTCTCTACCTGGATGACTTTCTCTAGATTCTCTGCTCAAGTTCTGTTTCTATTTCAGATCAAAGCTCTCAGTTCCTCAGGGAAATCTTTCTTGAACCCTCAGATTGGGATAGAGACCTATTTTACATTCTCATAGAACCCTTCATAGCACTACAATAATGATAAGTAACAAATAGTTCTTTACTGTGGAATACTAGACTGGATTTCCCAGGTGGCTCACCTGTAAAGAATCTACCTGAAATGCAGGAGATGCAGGAGACCTGGGTTCAATCCCTCGGTAGGGACAATCCCCTGGAAGAGGGCATGACAACCCACTCCAGTATTCCTGCCTGGAGAATCCCATGGACAGAGGAGCCTGATGGGCTACAGTCCATGGGGTTGCAAAGAGTTGGACGCAACTGAAGCAGCTGAGCAAGCACACCCTAGACTAACAGTCCCTTGAGGACAGAAACACCTGCTTTCTCAACTGCTATGTCTCAGCGCCTAACAGAATAGACCCTAAATAAATACATATTTTTAAAATAATTGTTCTTCTTCATTTTTTCAGCTGCACCATGTAGCTAGTGGGATCTTAGTTCCCCAACCAGGAATCAAACCTGGGCCATCAGCAGTGAAAGCACAGGGTCCTAACCACCGGAGCACCAGAGAATTTCCTAGACCTTCAATTAATATTGAATGAAGGAATACATGGGCTTCCCAGTTGGCGCTAGTGGTAAAGAACCCACCTGCCAGTTCAGGAGACGCAAGAGACACAGGTTTGATCCCTGCGTCAGGAAGATCCCCTGGAGGAGGAAATGGCAACCCACTGCAGTATTCTTGCCTGGAGAATCCCATGGACAGAGGAGCCTGGCAGGTCGCAAAGGACCCCATGGGGTCGCAAAGAGTCTGACACGACTGGAGCAACTTAGCTTGCGTGCTTGAAGGAATACATAAGTAGATGAATGGAGGAACAGTGTCAGAGACAGAAAGAAAGGGGAGAGACAGACAGACATAGCAGAAGGACAGGCAGAGAGCATCAGCTTGCATCCTGATAGAGAGATTGGCATGTCAATGAGATCCTGGGGGCACAACCCTCCCCCCACTCCTGATTCCCAGAAGAGACAACCAACACCTCCTCTCCATATCCAACTGGTAATTTCAGCTGTCAGGCAACTCACTCATTCTCCTTGGAGAGACACAGCCCTGAGGAACTGGAATACATTCCCTGCACATTCCGTTGTAAGAGCAGACACGGTGAATTAAATCAACAGCCTGGGCTTAGGGACAAATTGCATTTGGAAATTGTATTTATGTATCAAAAAACTAATTACTGCCAAGTTCCACCTCAGTAGTACTTGATGATTTCATTATTAGATCTAATTGCACTTCTATTCAGGATAAGAGTTTACTGTCTTTTAATTGATAATAGAAATTGAAGATACAAAAATGTGAATGGCTGTAAGGCCTCTTTCCTTCGCTGATTTCTGGCTCATGGAAAACAAAGTAGACTTCACCACTTTCAGGCCAAAAATTAAAGATTTCTGTTATGTTTCCTCACAGTTTTGTGGCTTTTTGGGTTCTGCTGCTGCTGCTGCTGCTAAGTCGCTTCAGTCGTGTCCAACTCTGTGAGACCCCAGAGACGGCAGCCCACCAGGCTCCCCCTTTCGTGGGATTCTCCAGGCAAGAACACTGGAGTGGGTTGCCATTTCCTTCTCCAATGCATGAAAGTGAAAAGTGAAAGTGAAGTCGCTCAGTCATGTCCAACTCTTCACAACCCCATGGACTGCAGCCCACCAGGCTCCTCTGTCCATGGGATTTTCCAGGCAAGAGTACTGGAGTGGGGTGCCATTGCCTTCTCCAAAGATGAGACAATCTAACATTTTGCACCCACTTTTAGGAGTACACCAAACACCACGAGCTTCCATGTCTGAAATGTTCGCTTTCACAAAACCACAAACGCCTTGTTCCTACACGCATCCTCCATTCTTCCTCTGACATAAGATGCCGAGCAGTGGAAAATGCACGTCTTCATGAGCCTTTGGAGAGTGGGCTGGTGCCTTTGTCCCCAGACTCAGGGCAGCTCCATTTCCAGCTGGAATGGAAGGAGCTTCCAGCTAGGGTCATGGAGTCACCAGCAGGAGAGGTGAGGCAGGATGTCACATCCACTCACCAAACCTTGGAGCATCAGGGCCTCCGGTCCCTGTGAGTCCTGCCATGTTTTAATAAAGTAAAGCACTGGATTTGTTCTGTTAACATTGTTTCTGATGTGTGGTTTTGTTGCATGGTGAAAGGGGCAGCCAGTTAGTATCTATTTTTATTTATTTATTTGGCTGGGCCAGATCTTAGCAGTGGCATGTGGGATCTAGTTCCCTGGCCAGGGATAGAACCCTGGCTCCTGCATTGTGAGCTCGAGTCTTACCCACTGGATCACCAGGGAAGTTCCCAAAGATAGATTGATCGATTGATTTTTCGCTGGGCTGGGTCTTCATTGCTGTGCTGAGCTCTTGGGCTCTAGGCTTGAACTTCAGTGTTAACAGTCACAGCACAGGGGCTTAGTTGCTCTGAGGCATGTGGGATCTTCCCAGATCAGGGTTCAAATACATGTCTTCTGCATTGGCAGGCGGATTCTTTACCACTAGACCACCAGACAGATTTCACTGGTGACTCAGACCGTAAAGAAGCTGCCTGCAATGCAAGAGACCTGGGTTTAATCCCAAGGTCAGGAAGATCCCTTGGAGAAGGAAATGGCAACACACTCCAGTATTCTTGCCTAGATAATTCCATAGACAGAGGAGCCTGGCGGGCTACAATCCATGGGGTGGCAAAGAGACAGACATGACTGAGCGACTAACACAGACCACCAGGGAAGCCCAAGAGCAGCCAGTTGGTAGCTGAAACACAAGAATTTGAACTCCCAAAATCTAACAGGAAGATCCCAATCCCAACCTACACCCAGAAAGAAGGAACCTCTCTGCTTTAATAATGAGTTTTAATTTAAAAAAAAAAGGAAGAAAAAGATCAGAGCAACATCACATAGGGCTCTGAAGGTAGAAAATAAAAACAGCTTTGGAAAAACCCTGTGGCCTTTCTGCCACCTCCATGAAGGAGCAAATGCTGGCTGGATGGATGGACTGATGGATGGACAGATGGATGGATGGACTGATGGATGGATGGATGGTTGGTGTCTGTGTTTCCTTGTTATGACCAAGGCCCCCATTTCCTGGCTTCCCACACCTTCACCTCTTTTGTTTGTTTGTTTGTTTTTATTGGAGGAAAATTGCTTTGCAAGGTTGTATTGATTTCTGCCACACAACAACCCTTTACCGCTTTTGAGTGCTTCTGTCGGCTTGGGGCTCTTTAGCCCAAGTCTGTGCAGTCAGTCAGCTGGTGGGTGAGAGCAGAGATCCAAGGCCAATGGGCAGCTAGAGGACAAGGACATGTCCTCTGTAGAAGATGACTTCAGCGGGGCTCCCACTGTTTAATCACCTTCTTAACAGGCTTCACTTCCTGGTTCCATGGCATCCTGCTCTCGTCAGAACAACTGAGGGTCTCTCTGAGGATCCCCATGTCCCTGTCTCGGTCTTTGTTGTTTTTTATTTCTTTTCCTTTCATTTGTTCTCATCCTCTCTACGTCTCTTCCTTCCTCCCTTTCTCACTCTCCCCACTCCTGTCTCTCTCTTTCTCTCTCTCTCAAGGTCTGTGTATCTCTCATCTCTCCCTTTCTCTCTGTCTTCTTTGTGTCTCTGTCTCTCTACATGTCTCTAATTTCTTCTGTGCCCACTTCTCTCTCTCATCAGAAAAGCAAAATCCAGTATATCCAGAGAAAAGCATGGTCCGAAAGGATACACACACCCCAGTATTTGTGGTGTGTGTATATATATAATGGAATATTACTCAGCCATTAAAAAGAATGAAGTAATGCCATTTGCAGCAACATGGATGGAACTAGAGATCGTCATCCTGAGTGAAGTCAGTCAGAGAGAGAGAAATACCGTATGATATCCCTTATACACAGAATCCAAAAAGAAATGACACAAACGAACTTGTTTACAAAACAGAAACATAATCACAGACTTGGAGAACGATCTTATGGTTATGAGGGGGGAAGGATGGGGGAAAGGAATAGTAAGGGAGTTTGGGATGGACATGTACACACTGCTATATTTAAAAAGGATAACCAACAAGGTCCAACCTGTGTAGAGCACAGGGAACTCTGCTCAATGTTATATGGCAGCCTGGATGAGAGGGGAGTTTAGAGGAGAATGGATACATGTATGGCAGATCTCCTTTGCTGTCCACCTGAAACCATCAAAACATTGTTAATCAGCAATCAGATCAGATCAGTCGCTCAGTTGTGTCCAACTCTTTGCGACCCCATGAATCACAGCACGCCAGCAATACTCCAATATAAAATAAAGAGTTGTTTTTTAAAAAAAGAAAACTCCAGACTTTGCCACCTGTTGGGGTTGAGTTGCCTTTCCATTGGCCCCCCCCCCAACACCTCCACAGGTTCATGATTTCTGGCCCCCTCTCCCCTTCTCCTTAGAAATCCAGAACCAGCTCCTCTCTTCCCTGGGTCCACAGCAAACTGCTCCCCAACTTTGTTCCTCTTGTTAAGTCCCACAGCTTTCCAGTGCTTGCTCCCTGCAGCCTGGATCATCTCCTCCTGATAACCCTTCTCTAGGGTCTTCTCCTTCCCCCCGGCTTCCTACTCCACAGTTGCTCCAATATTTCATTCACCTGTCTTGGAACAACCCATTGGGGCACCCAATGCTTCTCCTTTTCCAAGAATCCCGATTAAACCATAGAGCAACATTAAATCATCCTAGTGCAAAGCCAACATGGGCATGTCTAAAGTCCATTTTTAATAAGATTGCTCCATTGTTCCTGGCCAATTCAACTAAGGAAATACCCAAAGTCATGTCCATTTTGAAGATGAGAGATGTTGCTATACAATCCCTACAATGCTTATTTAGAAAATTTTCTTCCTGCAGTTTTGTAAAGAGAATGCATCTACTCATTCTACAAATTTATACTGAAGGCCTGCTACATGCTACCACACAGGACCACTGATTAAAAACAGGAAGTCTTGTTTCCTGACATGCTCAACAGGCCATGATCTAACACACCCATCCCCTGTGTAGTGACTCTCATTTACTCCTGAAAATCCCGCCTCTATGGGAAAAGCCATTAAATAAAACAGTAATTTTATTAAATTTAATGGTGGCTCAGTGGGTAAAGAATCCACCTGCTGTACACAAGATGCAGGAGACGTGAGTTTGATCCCTGGGTCAGGAAGATCCCTTGGAGGAGGATATGGAAACCCACTCCAGTACTCTTGCCTGGAGAATCTCATGAACAGAGGAGCCTGGTGGGCTACAGGCCATAGGGTCTCAAAGAGTCCAATACAACTGAAGCAACTGAGCATGAGCATGCATGGGAAAAGCCATTAAGTAAAACAATATTTTCATTAATTTTAATGGTAAAAAGTAGAACATACATCATCCTAGCCAATGATAACCAATTTGTACAGGTAGAATAATTTATCAATTGAACAGTGAAGGCAAGTTTCTATAAGTAATAAACAATAGTTTGAAAGTAAATGCAGTTGGTACATGAAATACGGTGCAACAGAAGTTTATTACATGTCACATGGGATGAAGAGGAGGTGGCAGACGATGGATGATGGGGAGTGACTGGGAACCCAATTGGGGAAAGGTACATTCTTCTTTCTGCACCACTGGCTCCATCAAAATGCACTTGAAATAAACTTATAGCATAGAAAAAAACATTTAGGGAAAAATGAAATCCCAACAGAAGAAGGCTTCTAACCATGGGGAAATGATGCTCTTACCTAACACACTGCAAAGTCTAGTGAATGTGACCTCCTCCTCTTTCTCTTCCTAAAATGGACTGGTACAAATTACTAGAGCTAATCAATGACTATAGTAAAGTTGCAGGATATAAAATCAACACCCAGAAATCCCTTGCATTCCTATACACTAATAATGAGAAAACAGAAAGAGAAATTAAGGAAACAATTCCATTCACCATTGCAACGGAAAGAATAAAATACTTAGGAATATATCTACCTAAAGAAACTAAAGACCTATATATAGAAAACTATAAAACACTGGTGAAAGAAATCAAAGAGGACACTAATAGACGGAGAAATATACCATGTTCATGGGTTGGAAGAATCAATATAGTGAAAATGAGTATACTACCCAAAGCAATTTATAGATTCAATGCAATCCCTATCAAGCTACCAACGGTATTCTTCACAGAGCTAGAACAAATAATTTCACAATTTGTATGGAAATACAAAAAACCTCGAATGGCCAAAGCTATCTTGAGAAAGAAGAATGGAACTGGAGGAATCAACCTACCTGACTTCAGGCTCTACTACAAAGCCACAGTTATCAAGACAGTATGGTACTGGCACAAAGACAGAAATATAGATCAATGGAACAAAATAGAAAGCCCAGAGATAAATCCACACACATATGGACACCTTATCTTTGACAAAGGAGGCAAGAATATACAATGGATTAAAGACAATCTCTTTAACAAGTGGTGCTGGGAAATCTGGTCAACCACTTGTAAAAGAATGAAACTAGAACACTTTCTTACACCATACACAAAAATAAACTCAAAATGGATTAAAGATCTAAACGTAAGACCAGAAACTATAAAACTCCTAGAGGAAAACATAGGCAAAACTCTCTCAGACATACATCACAGCAGGATCCTCTATGACCCACCTCCCAGAATATTGGAAATAAAAACAAAAATAAACAAATGGGACCTAATTAACCTTAAAGGCTTCTGCACATCAAAGGAAACTATTAGCAAGGTGAAAAGGCAGCCTTCAGAATGGGAGAAAATAATAGCAAATGAAGCAACTGACAAACAACTAATCTCAAAAATATACAAGCAACTCCTACAGCTCAACTCCAGAAAAATAAATGACCCAATCAAAAAATGGGCCAAAGAACTAAATAGACATTTCTCCAAAGAAGACATACAGATGGCTAACAAACACATGAAAAGATGCTCAACATCACTCATTATCAGAGAAATGTAAATCAAAACCACTATGAGGTACCATTTCACACCAGTTGGAATGGCTGCGATCCAAAAGTCTACAAGCAATGCTGGAGAGGGTGTGGAGAAAAGGGAACCCTCTTCCACTGTTGATGGGAATGCAAACTAGTACAGCCACTATGGAGAACAGTATGGAGATTCCTTAAAAAACTGGAAATAGAACTGCCTTATGACCCAGCAATCCTACTGCTGGGCATACACACTGAGGAAACCAGAAGGGAAAGAGACACATGTACCCCAATGTTCATCACAGCACTGTTTATAATAGCCAGGACATGGAAGCAACCTAGATGTCCATCAGTAGATGAATGGATAAGAAAGCTGTGGTACATATACACAATGGAGTATTACTCAGCCATTAAAAAGAATACATTTGAATCAGTTCTAATGAGGTGGATGAAACTGGAGCCTATTATATGGAGTGAAGTAAGCCAGAAAGAAAAACAGGAACATAGTATACTAACACATATATATGGAATTTAGAAAGATGGTAACAATAACCCTGTGTAGAGACAGCAAAAGAGACACTGATGTATAGAACAGTCTTATGGACTCTGCTGCAGAGGGAAAGGGTGGGAAGATTTGGGAGAATGGCATTGAAACATGTATACTATCATGTATGAAACGAGTTGCCAGTCCAGGTTCGATGCACAATACTGGATGCTTGGGGCTAGTGTACTGGGACGACCCAGAGGGATGGAATGGGGAGGGAGGAGGGAGGAGGGTTCAGGATGGGGAACACATGTATACCTGTGGCGGATTCATTTTGATATTTGGCAAAACTAATACAATTTGTAAAGTTTAAAAATAAAATAAAATTTAAAAAAAAAAGTCAAATGCCAAAAAAAAAGTGTGCAGAGTAGTATTGCTTACAATGACACTATTTTTTTTAATGATTTTTTAAAAAATAACCCTGACCACCACTCAAATGACCATTGGTAAGGAATGGAAGTAAATCATGATACATCCATGCACAGTAATAATTTGTAGTAATTTTTTTAATCAACAAGTTAACTCTATAGTTAATGATACAGAACGATGTCCAAGACATGAAAAACAAGCTGTGGAAATACATGAGTATGATTTATACACTCATAAATATATGCTTTTTTTTTTTAATGATCTTCAATGGATAACACAAGAAACTATTTATAGGTGTTCATCCTAAAGGTGTAAAGGAAGAAGAGGCATTTATTTAATATCCCCAATGACTGTTTGAATTTTATCATAAGCATTAACAACTTTTAGAATAAAAGGTAGGGACCTCCTTGGCAGAAGTGGTTAAGATTTAACCACTTAAGTAGTTAAGAAATGGTTAAGACTTTGAGCTTATACTTCAGGGGTTGTGGGTTCAATCCCTGGTTGGGGAACTAAGATCCTGCATGCCCCGTGGTGTGGCCAGAAAAAAGAAAAAGGACAAAAGTAAATAAGAATTTTTTAATTAAGATCAAAATATAGAGGAAATTTTGCTAACTCTGAAAATTTCATGTTGTTATCTAGATATCTGATTACTCAGGGTACACAGCAGTGCTGGGAGCATTCCCATGGGGGTCACTTTTCTGCTTTGAGTTTTCCTGAAATATTCCCTCCTCCAGCCTCCAGCTCAGCCATCCTTCCAACCTCTCCTGGTGGAAGGGTAGCAGCCAACAGCTTCCTCCTTTATCTGATTCACCCTCTCTGTGAAATCACTTGAGGGCTTTTCCAAAGAAACAACTCCCTCTTCTAGATATTAATTAAAAAGTCAAGTTGCTGTTTCACTTACTGTACTAAGGTCCAAATGGAAAAGTCGAACTTCCCTGACTCCACAGAGGCCCACAGAAGCCTCTCTGAGGAGACTTCATATAAGCAAAGAAAATTCATTTGAAAAGGTGAAGCCTGTCGGTCAGCAGGAGGCTCCCAGTCCCACAGCGGGTATGTGCCAGGCGCTGCCCTCCACTGTAATAATACCTGTTTCTGTGGAGAGGGAATTAAATTCCATCAGGCTGGGCTCTCAGGGCCCTGGTTCACGACGTGGTAACCTATGCTGATGCCTCCTGAGGTGAATCCGCTTTTTAATCATCTCCTCCATTCCAGTTTCCCCATCCCTTAAACATGGGTGCCTGTGCTTACCTCTGCTGCCTTGAGAGGAGAAGAAATCAATCAGGGATGACCAAAGCATGACATGCCCACAAAATACAATAAAATAATCTCAGCTATTTCAGCTTAAAAACCCACCAGGGCCTCCAGATCACTTGGGAAAAGCATTTCATATGTGAAAAGAAACCACACCATCTGCTGTCCTCCCCTAGTTTTTAAATCAGGTTGGTGCCAAATCACACATCAAAGAAAGGAGAAAATAAGACCTTTCTGCAGTTCATCATAACTTCGTGTCTCTGTGTCGCATAGAAGCTCAGTTTTTCCTTCTAAGACCTGGGTCTTCCCCAAGGATAGTCACTCAGGTCAATTTCACAATTGACTGACTTTAAAAAAAAAGAAGTCTACATCATATACACATACCCCCAACTGGAAGTCACTCTCCAAATACTGAAAAGAATGGGTATCAGATTATCATGTAGGAAGGAAAGAAGGGAGTTTTTCGTTGGTTTATTTGTTTATAATTCTAAGAAATGTTTAACAGCCTTGGGGCTTTTTGTCTTTTTTTTAGAGCTCATTTTATCTTATTTATTTTTGGCTAGGCCACACGGCTTGCAGGATCTTATTTCCCTGACCAGGAATTGAACGTGTGCCACCTGCAATGGAAGCTTGGACTCTTAACCACTGGACCACAAGGGAAGTCCTGAGCAAAGAGTTCTTTTTTAGAAATTAACCAAACTAGGGATCTAAATATGAAGAAGTTGGTGGAATAGACCAGAAAGGAAAGCATCATTTTCATAGGCAAATGTATATAATCTCCTCCATCTTCTATTTATTTATCTTCAATAAATATTTAGTCATCTACTAGGATGAAGTGGAGAGATGGGAATACCAGCCCACCTGACCTGCCTCCTGAGAAACCTGTATGCAGGTCAGGAAGCAACAGTTAGAACTGTACATGGAACAACAGACTGGTTCCAAATAGGAAAAGGAGTACGTCAAAGCTGTATACTGTCATCCTGCTTATTTAACTTATATGCAGAGTACATCATGAGAAACGCTGGGCTGGAAGAAGCACAAGCTGGACTCAAGATTGCCAGGAGAAATATCAATAACCTTGGATATGCAGATGACACCACCCTTATGGCAGAAAGTGAAGAGGAACTCAAAAGCCTCTTGATGAAAGTGAAAGAGGAGAGTGAAAAAGTTGCCTTAAAGTTCAACATTCAGAAAACGAAGATCATGGCATCTGGTCCCATCACTTCATGGCAAATAGATGGGGAAACAGTGGAAACAGTGTCAGACTTTATTTTTTGGGGCTCCAAAATGACTGCAGATGGTGATTGCAGCCATGAAATTCAAAGACGCTTACTCCTTGGAAGGACAGTTATGACCAACCTAGATAGCACATTAAAAAGCAGAGATATTACTTGGTCAACAAAGGTCCATCTAGTCAAGGCTATCGTTTTTCCAGTGGTCATGTATGGATACGAGAGTTGGACTGTGAAGAAAGCTGAGCACCAGAGAATTGATGCTTTTGAACTGTGGTGTTGGAGAAGACTCTTGAGAGTCCCTTGGACTGCAAGGAGATCCAACCAGTCCATCCTGAAGGAGATCAGTCCAGGGATTTCTTTGGAAGGACTGATGCTAAAGCTGAAACTCCAATACTTTGGCCACCTCATGCGAAGATTTGACTCATTGGAAAAGACTCTGATGCTGGGAGGGATTGAGGGCAGGAGGAGAAGGGGACGACAGAGGATGAGATGGCTGGATGGCATCACTGACTCGATGGACATGAGTCTCAGTGAACTCCAGGAGCTGGTGATGGACAGGGAGGCCTGGTGTGCTGCGGTTCATGGGGTCACAAAGAGTCAGACACGACTGAGCGACTGAACTGAACTGGGCTGAGGATGAAGTGGGAAGGCGTCAAAGAGCACAGACTTTGGGAAAGGAATGAATGTTGGCTCTACAACTTGCTACTTCTATGATTTGGGGCAAGTTGCCTCACCTCTTTGATCCTAGTTTTCTATTAAGTGAAGATTTTAATATCTCCTTAATAGAGCTGTCTTGAGAATTAATAACAAAACATTTAAAATACTTAGCATAGTCCTGGATCATGGGACACCATCAAGGTTTGTTATCTATTCCCATTCTCTGTCCCGAGCAACAGTGAGAGGAAAGACAGAGTTCTGGCCCTCAAAGGGCCAGAGAAACCTACCAGAGAAACATTCCTCCCAAATCCTTTAGGAAAACACTGAAGTCACACAGAGACTGGGGATGTTAACATCTCATCGGCTTCCAGATCACCAACACAGCTGAACTATACACATACAAGGGACTATCAGAAGGCAAAAAACCCTTTCCTGAGGAAAACTAGAGCTAATCCTGCAATGCGAAACTGCCTCGCACCAATTATTCCGATCCAGGCGGAGGTGTCTGGGTATAATGAATAATTAGTGGCTGCCCCAGTCTTGGCACTGACATGACTGGTGCTACTTAATGTAATTACATTACAGTAAAATGACGGTTTTCCCATAATTGGTAGTTACAGCATAATTGTGACTACACAGAATATTAACACCCTAATTGCCAGAGCCTTCCGAAAACCGTTAGCTAAGTAAATGTTTCCCTTCTCTCTGGGCGGCAAAATGAGGGAACTGGAACTTTCTAGGACGGTCACTCACTTATGCCCTTCTTGTACTTCAGGCACCAATCTCCTCAGATTTTTCCAGGGATGGGACTTTGAGCTCGGGAAGGACTCCATGTCATGGGCTTACCACCCTCCTTCTTATTAAACCTGCAGTGACAACCAGCAACCATCTGACAGGCTCGTTCACAAGTACGACAGCAAGCACTAGGCTCAGAGGGAGGCAAGTCTGGTTCAAATCCTGGCTTGCCCACTTTATTTCCCTGTGACTGTAGCAATCACATGAAGGGGCTTCGCTGGTGGGTCAGATGGTGAGGACTCTGCCTTCAATGAGGGAGACATGCGTTCAGTCCCTGGGTTGGGAAGATCCCGTAGAGAAGAGAATGGCTACCCACTCCAGTATTCTTGCCTGGAGAATTCCATGGACAGAGGAGCCTGGCAGGCTACAGTCCATGGGGTTGCAAAGAGTCGGACATGAATGAGTAACTATCACTTTCAAGCTAACTAAGCCTTCTTTTCCTCACTAAAATGGAGATTATACCACTCACCTCGTGGTACTAATTTAGCAGGTAAATGAGTTACAGCACATAGTAGGTGCCTAAGAAATATTAGTTAAATTTGAGGGTAACTTACGAATCAAAATGAATAGGCTGGGACTTCCCTGGTGGTCCAGTGGCTAAGACTCCACACTCCCCATGTAGGTGACCCGGGTTCAATCCCTGGTCAGGGAACTAGTTTCCACATGTCGCAACTAGAGAAGCCATGCCAGAACTGAAAAAGATCTCTCATCCCGCAACAAAGATCCAAGACCAGAGCAGCCAAGTAAATAAATACATAAGTGTTTCTTTATAAAATCAATAGGATGTTGTTCCCAGGATTATTTCCATTTTTAATGGTAAAACAAACATTTTGAATTAAATCAAAGTCATAATTCAGATAGGTAAAATATTTAAGGAAGTAGAACAAGTTTTTCCAAAACTCCCTAAGTGTCATAATAGTGTCTAGCCCCTTAAGAGGTAGAATAGCATGAAGGTTTAATACACATACCACAGATCCGGATGGCTCAGGTTCAAATCCCAACTCGGACTCTGTCTAATTGTGGGGCCCTGAGAAGGTGGCTTAACCAATCCACAATACTATCTCCATCTACAAGGGAGGGTTATTAATTGTACTGAACTCCTGGGGTGGTTATGAGGACCAAGTGAGTTAAAACACATAAAGTTGACAGTAACTGGCACATTGTAAGCACTCAGTGTGTTGATGTTATCAAGACTCTCATTCTATCAACTGCTGATCTAATTGTACTTTCACTGATAAAAGGGATAAAATTATCACTAGAACCAGAAGAATGTCCATTTGCATCAGGAAAGCTACAAACTTGGAGAAGGAATGAAAGGTTTATAGTCTCATAGCAGTGATAACTAATGTTCACTTTGTGATAAATGCAATAATCTAAGAGTCATTATGAAAAGTAAAATATGAACTTCCCTAAATCCCACCAGTGATACAAAGGTATTAATGTCATTTTGAGACCCCAGGGTACTCTAGGATAGACCAATGGAAGTGCTCAGAACCAGAACCTGGCTCAATAAAGGCACAAATAGTGAAAAACTCATCAATAAAAATATTTTGTCACTTCTAAATTCAAGGATTAGATTAATTAAACTGTAGCAGGGTATAAGTTCATGCTTCTCCTTTCCAAGTTTGACCAGTCCAATGAGATGCTTTCAACAAGCATTTTGCTTGCCTTCTATTTTGCCAACTTCTTTTACCTCATATTTGGAAAGGGGGTTGACAATACTAAAGAAATAGAAATTTGTGTCTTAAATTGTGTCATCTCAGAATCTCCATAGAGATGAACATCAAGGTGAAACAGAGTTCATTAAATGAAAGGAGACAGATTTATGCCCTATGGTGAAATTGCTATCATTTTGTCTACCCAAGATCTGATTTCTGGTGGAAATGTCATTCCCTGCTCACCCTCCTCACGTACAGACTCTAATCGTGAGGGCCACATAGAAGTAGTCACAGTCTTAAAGATCACAACTCCAAGACCACTAATGATTTATCCTGCACTGGGCCACAGACTCAAACAGAGAAGATGATCATATTCTATCCAGTTGGCTGCAATTGATCAGCTCAGGGGAAGCCATCTAACTCCTCCCATCACCCTCAGCCAATCAGATGTTTTCCAAGGACTGACTCATAGATTGTCTGATTAAGTTGTTTCCAATGGTAAGAGTTATAAGACAGAAGACTTAGAACCACTGGTAGCAATGGTTCCCCTTGCTTTGTACAGAAAAAAGAAAAAGAAAAGAAAGCAGCAGTCTCTAGTGAGAAAAAGTGTAGGAGACACAGTGACAGATAGGAGAGGACTAGGGATGCCCCGGCCCTTCTTTAGTCTTTTCTCTTCCTGTATTTCTAGGATTTGATTAGCTAGCCTCCCTTGGATTCCATAGGCTAATCAATTCTCCTTTCTGACTAGTTATATTTCTGTCTCTTGCAACCAAAACAGCTTTCCTTAGATGTGTCCCTAAATTCTGGGAAGAAGCAAAATGTCACCTTTAAAAAAGCGTAAGTGGGTGAGTTTTGATACCATCTCCCAAAACATTCTCAGATGTTTTCACAGAAGGAAGAAAAGATAGGCTGTGTGGTTCAGTGAATAAAGAAGGAAACTTCCGGGCCTCAGACAGAAGAACTCCTTCCACCATTCTCCAGTTAGTCACTTGGGCAGGCCCTTTAGCCTATTTAGTCATTTATAAAAGGATTATATTACAGGACTTCTTTCTAAGACTCCTTCAAGTGCCCAAATCCTAATTTTCAGTTATATTTCTCTAAGTCAATTGCTTCTGGGCTATTAAGATTCCCCGGTGTCTGTCTAGCAGAAGTTGTTTTTTCAAAAAACTTCTCCCCATTCTCTGTTGGTTAGTCTGGAAGCCTGTGTTAGCATTTGAGCCACTAATTTTCTCACTCATCCCCTTTCTTCAAATAAATCCAGCACTTCTCAGAAAATGGCTGGAAGGCTACAGCTTGGATGGCAGAGAAAGAGGATTAATGGGAGCGGCTTGTGGGTGAGATAAGACTAATGAAGAAACAGTGTGCAGTGATCACCTCTCTGGAGAGGAGTTTAACCTTGCGGAGGAACCAGTGGTGGCTGGAGACACCCATTCCTTTGAGAGAAGGTTGCAGAAATTAGCCTACAGGGTTACACTCAGCAAGGCAGAGGGCCTTAAGGAAAGGCACTTGGAATTGATTCAGGCCCATCTGTGGGCAGCAGATGTCACCAGGAGCTTGGGGCTGGGATGGGAGCCAAGGTCAAGGAAGAAGTCAGGAGAGCCCTGGTGACAGAGCTGCGGAGCCAGCGGTCATGTCTGCCACAGAAATGAACCGCTTGCTTCCAACACTTGGAGCCGGCTTTGCGATATCCGAAAAGCACTGGAAGGAAGATGGAAAAAGCGCCTCCCAAGCAGGTCGCAGCCTTGCCTGGGACGTCTGAAATGGAATGTTTAATCACGGCAGCACACTTTCTCCAGCCTCCTCAGGACTGAAGGAAATCCCTAATGAAATGATTGTTCTGCTGACTGAATTAAAGATTTCCAGTTAGGATGCTTGTAAACACACCAGCGTTAACGCGTTCAAATGTTAATGGCGGCAGCTTTGTGGAGACCCTGACCCCACAGTGAACTCATCTCAGGCAGCAAAGTGTTGGGAGAAAATGGAGCTAGCCAAGGGGAACCAATTGTGGTTGCCAGAACATTCTCAGCCTGGAAAAGTACTTCTGATTAGGAAAAGGGGGAAAGGGAGAGAAGAGGACGAGAACCGTACCTAAAGACAGAAGGGGGATTTCCCTGGTGGTCCAGTGGCTAAGACTCCCTGCTCCCAATGCAGAGGGCACAGGTTTGAGCCCTGATTGGGGAGCTAAGATCCTGCATACCACACTGCATGGCCTAAAACAATGTATTTTTAAAAATTAAAGATGGGAAGGAAGGGGTCAGAGGACAGATAAAGCCGCTCCTGTCCTGATGGACAACCTCTGCCACCTCCTCCACCCAACTTTATACCAACTCTTTTTTTTTTTTCACAAATTTATTTATCATTTTATTTTATTTTTGGCTGTGCTGCATCTTCATTCTGGCACACAGGTTTTCTCTAATTGGGGGGAGGGTGTGTGGGGACTACTTTTCCTTCCTTTCAGTACGTGGGCCTCTCATTGTGGTGGCTTCTATTGTTATGGAGTACAGAATCTAGAGCACAGGGGTTTCTGTAGTTGTCTCACAGGGGCTTGGTTACCCTGAGGCCTATGAGATCTTCCTAGACCAGGGATCGAACCTGTGTCCTTTGCATTGATGGGCTGATTCTTAACCACTAGGCAACCAGGGGAGCCCCACACCCACTCAAACCTTCTCTTTACTATCTCAGTTTTTTAATCATATATTCCACAGTTTGAAGCCACACTGAGTATATCTGCCCAAGGTCCGTCTAGTCAAATCTATGGTTTTTCCAGTAGTCATGTATGGATGTGAGAGTTGGACTATAAAGAAAGCTGCTGCTGCTGCTGCTGCTAAGTCACTTCAGTCGTGTCCGACTCTGTGCGACCCCATAGACGGCAGCCCACCACGGTCCCCTGTCCCTGGGATTCTCCAGGCAAGAACACTGAAGTGGGTTGCCATTTCCTTCTCCAATGCATGAAAGTGAAAAGTGAAAGGGAAGTCGCTCAGTCATGTCCGACCCTTAGCAACCCCATGCACTGCAGCCTACCAGGCTCCTCCATCCATGGGATTTTCCAGGCAAAAGTACTGGAGTGGGGTGTCATTGCCTTCTCCGAAAGAAAGCTGAGTGCTGAATAATTGGTGCTTTTGAACTGTGGTGTTGGAGAAGACTCTTGAGAGTCCCTTGGACTGCAAGGAGATCCAACCAGTCCACCCTAAAGGAAATCAGTCCTGAATATTCACTGGAAGGTCTGATGCTGAAGCTGAAACTCCAATATTTTGGTCACCTGATGCGAAGAACTGACTCATTTGAAAAGCCCCTGATGCTGGGAAAGACTGAAGGCAGGAAGAAAAGGGGACGACAGAGGATGAGATGGCTGGATGGCATCACCGACTCAATGGACATGAGTTTGAGTAAACTCCAGGAGTTGGCGATGGACAGGGAGGCCTGGCATGCTGCAGTCCATGGGGTCACAAAGAGTCAGACATGATTGAGCAACTGAACTAACTGAGCCCCACATGGCGATCCAACATGTTGAAGAGAGAGAAATAATTTTTCCCTGCAATGTGTTTTTTAAAGCCATCAGAAGGGTGTGCATTTTTAGAGGTGGCCAGCTCACCTGTGACCTCACAGGGTCCACAGCGAGGATGACACACACAAGCCAGCCTTAGAGGTGACAGGCGGCAGCCCACTTCCTGCGATGGCCCTGCTGCCATCTGCATCTGAGTCAGTGGGGGACCGAGGCACAGCGGGCCGCGATGGCGGCTGCCAAATTACAGAGCAGCCGCACCGAGGGCGGTGGGGGCGGGGAGGAGGAAGCCCACTAATAGCTTGCGAGCATGTCTTCTAAAAAGCGTGTTAACCAAACAAGCTACCATCCCTTAATCCCTCCCACTCCTGCCTGAATGTACGCTAATTGAAAATTAAGTTTTCAATTTGAAGCCATTTTCTAATTCTATCTCATTCAGGAGCAGTTAGAGCCCCGGTGTTTTGCTGAATTCCCAACTTGCTTTTCACAAGCTGCCTCAGGAAGCCTACAAAAGAGCCTTGTCATCAAGTCCCTGACAGCAGCAGGCAGGGCAGGGGCCAGGCTAAAGATGCTACAGATCTTAACTGGAAGGGAAGACAGTTCCTCCTTCCTTTTCACACACCCTGGGTCAAATTTGGCAAGAGAGACTCTCTCATTCATCACTGCCCCATCCCCAGAGTGTTAGGGAAGCCTTGCCAATGAGACCATAAGCTCCCTGCGGGCAGGAACTCTGGTACCTAGATGGCCCTTGATCTTCTAGGGTTTCAGACTCCAGGGCACGGACCTGCTTAAAAGAAGAGCAAAATGTCATACTAAATAATGAAAAACGGGTTTACTGGGGGCTCTGTATGGTGGCTTCCCTGGTGGCTCAGATGGCAAAGAATCCCCCTGCAATGCATGAGACCAGGGTTGGGAAGATCCCCTGGAGAAGGGACTGGCAACCCACTCCAGTACTCTTGCCTGGAGAATTCCATGGACAGAGGAGCCTAGTAGTCTACAGTCCATGGGGTCGCAAAGACTCAGACACAACTGAGCAACTGATTGCCTGCATTGAAACCTAAAATGAAAATTACAGAAATGGATTTATTTTTGCTTATATGTGATAAAATGTAGGTCATCATTCCAGAACCAAGAATAAATCGTGTATTGATTCCTTTGGCGTAATTTTTCCACACAATTGTATGACTACACAGTCAAGCATTCTTGATTTTGTATTTAACTTTCACAGCAAGAGCAAAGAAGAGAATCCTTTTTGAAAAATACTTAAAATCTTTCTCAGTTTTCCCAAGGGCCTCTCTTAAGCATTGGATATCCTAATCATTCTCTCTTAAAGACGCTCAGACATCCTCATCCTTGTCTATGGCTTTGATTTTGAAGTGTTCTTCACAATCCAGTTTTGCCAAACAGCATACATGCAATTCAGATGATCTTCCAACCTCAGTTCCACTGACTTCATGAAATCCCATCGCTTTTGTAGTATCTCCAGTTTCACTTTGCAGTTGACTTACATTGAATTTGCTTCACAGTTATCAGATGTTCATCTTTCATAAGTCATCAAGAGCCTGACACCCACCCACAAAGACACGGGGTGACACAAGAGGATGGAGATCAGGGCAGATCAGGGAAGGATGTCTGATGGGAACCATTGTAAGTGGTGGGTTCATTAGAGAATATTTTCATTTGCAAAACCTTTCCTGAGCAATTTCATAGGATTCCCGTGATTTGTTAAGTAACTCAGAAATCTGCCACAGGTTGTTACTAAGCGGGGGGTGATTTCAAAATAATCTAATTCCAATGAATGGCTAGGCTACTAGGGAGGAAAAAGAAGGAGGCTTTTGGGGGAATTTAATTCATGAAACCTTCCCAAGATGTCATTATAAATAAACTGTGATAAATGGCATGACCACTACACCCCCCTCTTCTCAGTGTCTGTGCCAAGCAGGAATCTCATGTGCTTTGACTGAAATGCAGGTCTGAAAATGCAGATTTCATGATTAATGGAGCTTGAGTGACATAAGTGGAAACTGAAATCTTGGGAACAGAAGGAGATGGGTAAACAATACGTGTGAATTTGCCTGGGGCTTGAGAAATGAGAGAGGGGAGCAGGGATGGTGATGCAGAAGCTTAGAGAAGATTCCAGGGGCAGGCAGAAGTAAAAAGACTGGAGGAAACTCAAAGCTCAAGCGGGACAGGAAAGGAAAAGAAAGATTCAGTATAAATACAGGCCCCCCTTGCTGGAATTGGACTAAGTCACCAGCTATTAAAAGCGCAATTCACAGAAAGAAAAGCAGTGGTTTGAGTGCTTATAGAGAATGTAGTTCAACAAGGAACTTGAGAGCTGGACTTGGTTCTCCCACCTGATTGTGCTTCAAATCTGCATCTACTGTTGTATGACCACAGGTGAGTGACCTAACTTCTCTGCCCTTCTGTTCCTCATTAATAAAACAAGATGTCACTTTCCATTTCAAAGAGCCTTTGAGGGTCAGAGCTAGTATCCATGTTACTGTGATATATACTGTATCCTGCCTGGTACACGCTAGTCTCTCACTAAGTGGTAGCTATGATGATGATAATGATGATGACATGGGCAGGGCCAATGCGTACCTGAACTTCCTAGGTGGCTCAGTGGTAAAGAATCTGCCTGCCAATGCAGGAGACACAAGAGACACAGGTTTGACCCCTGGGTCGGGAAGATCCCCTGGCGTAGGAAACGGCAACCCACTCCAGTATCCTCACCTGGAAGAACCCACGGACAGAGAAGCCTGGAGGGCTTCAGTTCACGGGGCTGCAAAGAGTCTGACACAACTGAGCACGCTGAGCACACATGTGCCCAGCCACAGTAGAACTGCATAAGCCTGAGCCGACAACAGTTACTAATCCTGATCGCACTGCAAAGCAGACCTTGCTCTCTATACAGGTGATGGAGGTGTGAGCACTAAGGAATAGGCCGTCAGAGCCAAGTAAGGAAGAGCCTGTAGCCATCCAGCATTGAGGCAAAGTGAAGGGAAGCCTCCAGAATCAGCACATGCTCTCAGAGGTGACCAGGAACAGCTTCCCCTGCGTGTGGCCAGGACAGTCTAAGCCCAGAAATCAGCCAATGTGTGTGTGAAAAGTTTTGCCATCCTTGACATTGCAAGATTAACAGCAGGAAAAAGAAGACACCACTGCAGTACCAAATCATGGAAAAGGCAGGATGATTGGGAGGTTAATTCCTGGCTCCTTGAAAATGATAATAAGTGCCAGGAGCCAACCCCAGTTGGATCCAGGGAAATAAGGACATCAATCTAAGGCTTTCATGCCGGGTACTTGGGTCAAGTCGGGTTCCCTGGCAGCAGAGCCTAAAGCCATCACTTGGATGCATGTGACTTATTGAGGTCATTCACTCAGGAAGGACCTGAATGGGAGTGAGGCAGTATGAAAAAGCTGGGCAAGGATGCAGTCTCAGAGGAGGTCTAGGCTTGGTCAGTAAACAGGGAGAGGAGGTCAGCCTCCCAGGCATCTCCAAAAAGGTGGCTCATGTCAGCCAAAGACAGGGCGCCATAGAAGGTCACAGGTATGAGCTGTTAGCCATGGATCAGGATGGGTGTCCGACCTCACAAAGGATCTGGGAGGGGCATCAATGGTTTCGACTCCAACATCATTCTAGGCAGGATCTTTGGGGGCATTCATTCATGATGATCCCCCAAGATCCTCCTGATCTACAGAGGAGAAAAGTGAAGCTCAGATTGTCTAAGTAACTTGCTCTCAGTCACCCAGCTCATGCAACAGCCAGGATATGAACCCTGGCACTCTGGTTCTGGAACCCATACACCAGGCCACTGTTCCACCTTATGAGATACTGTTATAGGCTGAATTGTCCCCTCCAAAAAAGATGTTTGAAGTCCTAACCCTCAAAATGTGACCTTACTTGGATATACGGTCCCTGGGGATGGAATGAGTTAAAATGAAGTGGTTGTAGAGTAGGACATAGCATAGGAAGTGTCCTCAAAATTGTCCTTAAAAGAAGACACGTGAGGAAAGAACATCATGTGAAGACAGAGCGGGGATTAGGGTTACGCAGCAGCAAGCAAAGGAACTCCAAGGACTACTGGCAAAACACCAGAAGCTAGGAAGAAGCAGGAAAGATTCTCCCCTACAGATTTCAGACAGGCATGTCCTGGCTGATGCATTAATTGCATGCTCCTAGCCTCCAGAACGGGGAGAGAATACACTTCTGTTGTTGGTTCTTTTGTGTTTTTTTCTGGCTGCAGCGGGTCTCAGTTGCATCACATGGGATCTTCATTGCATCATGCAGAATCTTGCCTTGCAGTTCACGGACCCTCTTGTTATGATCTGAGGGCTCAGTAGTGTAATGAGGGCTTAGTTTCTCCTTGGTATGTGGGATCTCGGTTCCCTGACCTGGGATTGAACCTGCATCCCTTGCATTGCAAGGTGGATTCTTAACCCCTAGGCTACCAGGAAGTCCTTTTTACTGTTGTTTTAAGCCATCAGTTCATGACACTTTGTTACAGGTGCCCTCGGACCCCAATATAGGTACTCAGAGAAGGTACTGAGTATTGGGAAAGAAGCTGTTCTAGTATAGTTATTAAGTTTAAGCTCAAAATAATGGTTTACTCAAATGTACATTATAATCACAGGCAAGTGTTTCAAACTGATGTTTATACAAGAAATTCATACAAGCCTCAGGGAGACGTTAAGCTGCGTGTTTAAGCTCTGGGGCTTGGAGTCATACTGGCTGGTGATAAAATTCTACCTCAACCCTTTGTTTAGCAGCTGTGTAGCCTTGGGTCAGTATATTGACCTCTCGCCTCTTCACGTTTTTCATTAATGAAACGGTGAAAAAAGTGGTACTCTCTCCTTAGAATTCCAAGGAGGATTAATGAAATAATACACTTGGCATATAGCATATAGTCTGGTACAGAGTGAGCACTGAAGGTGGGATATTATTTCCATCACTGCTTTGAAATCCAGCCACTGTGGACTTGGGTAAAGCTGAGTTCACTTCTCAGTTCTACTCCTGGGTATCCATGCACCTCTGAGCCTCCTTTCCTCAGCTATAAGTGGGGTTGAGCTAACGTACTGATGGAAAAGTAAAGCAATCAAATATATCCTCTAAGAGTATTAACACTCTTTGTAAATATGACACATGATAATGATGCAAGCTTATCGTCCTCCACTAACTAAAGAGAATTGATTACGGGGCTGGCAGAAGGACTCGTTTCCTTCTGGGATCCTATAGGTCAGAACCTCTCGGCTTTAATGGGTGTGAGTGTCACCTGGGCTGCTGGTTAAACTGCAGATTCTGATTCAGCGGGTCTGGGATGAAGCCTGACATTCTGCTTCTCTAAGGAGCTCTCAGATGCTGCCCACGTTGTGGGTCCAACATTCACTGAGGCATGTAGATGCCTGGCGAAATACCATGAGATTTGCCAGTCGGATTGGGTCTACATCTTGACCCTTAGGGCTGCATCCCCTCTGAATTTAGCAAAATAATATATCCTTGTTCTGGAAACAAAATAGAAGCTCTTGTGTTATAAATTTTATATCTGTGCTTGAAGTATTGGGAATAAACACTGTCAGAAGAACTAAGACCCCTGACCACCTGGGGTGGAGAGGACGGCCTATTTGTGCCCTGAGGGGTGCTTAAGGCTTCCCAAGGGAACCCTCTCAATCTCAATCTTTTCCACCACTCCCACCTGCCGGATACCAAGACACAGCGGAAGAGCGAATGCGGGATGAAGAAAAATGATGGGGAGTTATCGCCACCTACTGGATTAGGAAAGAAAGGTAAGGGTACGCATAGCAAAATATTTCACGGATCCCAGCTCTTTAGTCTAAAAAGGGCCGACGTGTATGGCTGATTCACTTTGTGGAACAGCAGAAACTAACACAGCATTGTAAGTCAACTATACTCCAATTTAAAAATTGATAAAAACAAAGCTGGAAGCAGTGGTCAGGAGCAAAAAAAATTTTTTTTAATCTGAGAAGGGCCAGGAAAATGAGAGGAATGAGGAATTATAAAACTGGAAAAGACCTTTGGAGACCGTAGGTTCAACCCTCTGATCATTGAGTTCACCCCAGAATATAAACCATCCAGCTGGATGCCATCTCTTTCCTCTGTCTTTTTGCCCATTCCAGAAAGAACAGCAGCTATAATTCACTGAGGGCTTACTATGTGTACCCAGGGACATGATTTGTATTATCTCATTTAATCCTCACGCAACACTCATGTTAAAGAGTATTGTTGTCACCTTTGCAGGGGAGGAAACGGAAGCTTAGAGAAGTTAAGGAGTTTGTTTAAGATTTGTTTAAGGTCACCAGGCAGGAGGTGCTGGCTCCAAAGACTGAACCTAACAGGTAACTAAGGCAGGCACAGACCAACCAGCTCTCTGCTCTCCTGGCTGTGTGACCGTGCTGTGCAAAGAGCAGTCACTAACGTGGGGAGTCAGGATCCCCCTTTAAGTCTCTGATCTGCTCTCACATCAACACTAAGCTATACCCTTAACTTTAGTTTTTGGACAGATTCCAAAATTGAGGCTGCTTTGGTCAGCAAGTGACAAAATTGTATCAGGTTGGCAAAAAAGTTCGTTCTGATTTTTCCGTAAGATGTTTTGGAAAAACCTGAATAAATGTTTTGCCCATCCCAATACATTCTACATCTTGGGATGTATCCACTGCATGGGCCTTCTAGGGCTGCTGTAACAAAGTACCACAAACTGAGTGGCTTAAAACATAACCTAAAAAAAAACCAGAACTTTGTTCTCTTATAGTTCCAGAGGCTGGAATTATGAAACCAAGGCATCAGCAAGGCCATGCTTCCCCTAAAGGCTCTAGGGGAGGATTCGTCCTGGCCTCGTCCTGGCTCCCAGCGTTTGCCAGGAATCCTGGTTTGTGAACACATCACTCCGGCGTCTGCCTCCATCATCACATGACCATCTCCCGGTGTGTCTCTTGTCTTCTTAAGATTACCAGTCACACTGGATTAAACCCCTGCTGCCCTCTTCCAGTATAACCTCAGCTTAACCATTGACATCTGCGACAACTCTTCTTTCCAAATAAGATTATATTCTGGGAAGGACTCGAATGGGGTAGGGGAGAAGCAGCATTCAACTCAGTGTATATCCACCCTAGTGGCTTTCAGAGTGACCAGTGAAGTTAGGTTCAAATCCTGGCACTACCCCTGACCAGCTGCATAATTTGGGACAAGCTAGCTAACTTTATTAAACATGTTTCCTCACCTATAAAATGGGTATGATAATAATTATCTCCATCTCATAGGTTTAATGTGAAGATTAAATAGTTAATACATCAATGGTAACTCTCAGAACCTAGCAGAGGATGTAACTTGTAGAGCCCCAATTACCTGAGGTTTGGATCCTGCTTTGCTGTTTACTAGCTGTATAGTCCTGGGTAGGTTACTCCACCGTCTCGGTCATAGAATCCTAACTGGCAAATTGAGGGATGATGACGATGGTGATTATACCTACCCATGGGGAGTAGGGTGGTTGTGAACATTTAAAGAGTTAGAACAGAGCCTGGCACATAATAAATGCTCAATAAATGGGCTTCCCTAGTGACTCAGGCAGTAAAGAATCAGCCTGCAATACAGGAGATGTGAGTTCGATCCCTGGGTCAGGAAGATCCCCTGGAGAAGGGACTGGCAACCCACTCCAGTATTCTTGCCTGGAGAATTCCAGGGACAGAGGAGCCTACAGTGTATGGTCAGACATGACTGAGTGACCAGACACAACAAACCTTACGTAAGATCATCCATCTCAGAGCTCTGGTGAAGGATTAAACGATGAATCCATCAAGGCCATGGGTCTCAGTCCTGCTCACTAAACGTGGACGATGATGAATTTACACTAGACTGGTAAGAGAAAGAAACAGCTGGAGCCTTGGGCCAGAGCAACTCCATAGGCAGGAAAATTTAAAAAGTCAATATTCTGGGTTCTACAATTTTAACTTCAAAGCAAGGATTCTGAAAGTAGCTGAGTTGAATGAGCCTCCAGACTGTAACTCCCCGGGGTGATAGCTGTGTTCCGTTCCCTCCCACACAAGCCCAAAGGCCCTGCATCCCCCTGCCTCCTGATCCAGCTCTGGGAGTCCCCTCAGGGTTGCTGTGATGAGTGATACAGTTCCCCCAGCTCCTTCCTTCCTTGGGGTCCTTGCCATCAAGCCCACAGTTTCCTTTCCACATTAAAGGTTTGATTCCTAATCTCTGAAGGAGAAATAAAATACAACAAACTCGGGGGTAGGGGGAATAGTATCTTAACAAACTACCTTAAGATGCTACCTATCCCAGACATAGATCATGGTCTAGGGCAGTGGTCCCCAACCTTTATGGCACCAGGGACCGGTTTCATGGAAGACAATTCTTCCACAGGTCTTGGGGGCGGAGTGGGGATGGTTCAGGCCATAATGCTTACCTTCTACTGTTCAGCCCAGTTCCTAAGGGGCCACAGACAGGTAGTGGTCCGGTAAGCCTCCCAGGGGTTGGAGACCCCTGTCCTAGATGATGCCTGCAAATCTGATGGTCTCCTCCTCTTTCTTTCCTGAACGTGGTGGTCACCATTCCTCTATTACAGATGCCAAGCCTTCCTACCTGCACAGGAATGACTTCCTACTGGTGGAGTTTAGGAAGGCTCAAAGTGAATCATCTGCATTCATTCATTTGAAAGATATTTATCCACCATTTTCCAAGGGCACGTGCTGGGTCAGGCTCTGTGGGTGCAGCCGTGAACTCTACACTTTCTAGGGCTTTACTGTCCATCAGGGAGCCACTAGTGACGGGGGGATATTTCTACTTAAAGTAATTGAAACCAAATAAAAGTTAAAGTAGATTTCCTCACTTTCACTAGCCACATTTCAAATACTCAAAAGCCACTTGTGGGACTTCCCTGATGGTCCAGTGGCTAAGACTCCATGCTCCCAATGCAGGGGGCCTGGGTTCAATTCCTGGTTAGGGAACTAGATCCCACGTGCTGCAATTAGGACCCTGTGAGCCAAATAGATAAACAAATAAAAGCCACTGTGACTCTTGCCCACCACGTTGGGCAGTGGAGGTATAGAACATTGCCATCATGGCAGAAAGAGCTCTTGGAGGATGCTGGTGTAGAAAGGAAAAGAGGCATTGATTAAATCCACAAAAAAAAAAAAAAAAAAAAGGATTAAATAATTGCTTCTCTCAGCATCTCCAGAAAGGGTGGCATCAATCTTAAAGGGCCCCTGACCCACATAGGAAAGCTGTGCCCAGTTCTCCTCCTGGGTCTTCTTACACCATGGGGGTCTGAGAGGGAGGGGAATGGAGCACCATTTCTTGGAAGCCCCTTCCCCACCTGGGCTCTGGGCTCTGAGTCTCAGGACTGGGGCTGTGATACCTGCACTGATACAGCTGCGGGAGGAGAAGCTGAGAGAAGTTACACCAAAGGGAAGCTGAGCTGAAGTCTCGCAGAGCCAGGACTTGAACCTGGATTTGACTCCAAGCCTGGGCTGCCTCCTGGTAGGGTTAAGAGCTCTCTTCCAGGAGGCAGAAGGTGCTGACAGAGAGAATCCACAGATGGTTCCTGAATCCTAGGGCCCCACTGCATTCGAGTGGATCCATATTCTCACTGTCATCCCTCGGATGGTAAGCTTTCTTGGGATTCACAGCCTCAGTTCAGTTCAGTTGCTCAGTCATGTCCGACTCTTTGCAACCCCATGGACTGCAGCATACCAGGCTTCCCTGTCCATCACCAACTCCTGGAGTTCACTCAAACTCATGTCCATTTAGTCAGTGATTCCACCCAACCATCTCATCCTCTGTCGTCCCCTTCCCCTCCTGCCTTCAATCTTTCCCAGCATCAGGGTCTTTTCCAAGGAGTCAGTTCTTCACATCAGGTGGCCAAAGTATTGGAGTTTCAGCTTCAGCATGGGTCCTTCCAATGAATATTCAGGACTGATTTCCTTTAGGATGGACTGGTTGGATCTCCTTGCAGTCCAAGGGACTCTCAAAAACTCACAGCCTAGGTGACTGCATTCCAGCCTGGGTACCACTACGTATTAACTCTAACTTGGCAATGATTTAGCCTTTCTGCCCCTCAACCTTCTCACCTTTAAAATGAAAGAGATAGTTCTTACCTCATGGGTCTTAAGAGGTTTTCCTTTTATAAGTATAATTGACAAATAAAATTATTCAATATTTCAAGTATAAAAGGCAATGATTTGTATACATATATAGTGTGAAAGTAAAGCCACACAACTCACATCTGGGATTCGAGCCCACACAGCAGGACTCGAATGCAGCCTAAACCCAGACTTGGGCTTCAACCACAATCTTTTAACTGGGATCATACCCCCGGTCTCAGGACTTTATGAAGCTCAGGTTCTTGATGTCTCATCGCAGAAAGTATTCAGTGAGAGACAAAGTGATAGGTAAGGAGTGGGTTTATTTACAGAGATACACTCTCCAAAGACAGACTGTGGGCCATCTAAAAGGGTGAAGTGAAAGTCGCTCAGTTGTGTCCGACTCTTTGTGACCCTGTGGACTATACAGTCCATGGGATTCTCCAGGCCAGAATACTGGAGTGGGTAGCCTTTCCCTTCTCCAGGGGATCTTCCCAACCCAGGGATCGAACCCAGGTCTCCCACATTGCAGGCGGATTCTTTACCAGCTGAGCCACAAGGGAAGCCCTCTAAAAGGGTGAGAGGCCCCAAAACAGAGTGTGAATAGTTTTTTGTTTATTTCTAAAATGAATTATTTATTTACTGAACCTGGGGCAGATCAGATACACATTCAGTTTTACATTTACATCTTTTAGCTCAATTTTGAAGTGTTTACGCACACACACACACACACACACACACACACACACACTGGCATGCTACAGGTGCCCTAAGGTAAAACACACTCACCTTAAACTGTTGCAAGTATTTTCACCCAAGGTTGAAGAACTGTTTATCCTGAACATGAAAACTTGTAACAAATTTAAATTAACTATAGAAAACTCATTACTTGTACTTTTTCCCTTGCAAAGATTCAAAAAAAAAAAAAGGTACAAATAACCAATATATCCATCAGTCACACCATAATCCTGGATCGTCCCCACACCAAAACCAGATGCTCCTTGAATTTTAAACCCATCATCAGAGACCCATAGAAAGTCATTTTGTGACTAGTGTGAATAGTTTTTATCAGCTGGGTAATTTCATAGGCTAACAACTGGGAGGATTATTCCAACTATTTTGGGGAAGGGGTGGAGATTTCCAAGGATTGGACCACCGCCCACATTTTTAGCTTTTCTGGTTAGCCTCGGAACAGTCGTGGTGCTGGTGGGTGCATCATTTAGCACCTGCTAATGCATTACAATGAGCATATAACGAGGCTCAGTGGTCTACTGGAAGTCGAATCTTCCACCATCTTAGACCAAGCTGGTTCTAACGAGCTTTCGTCATGTCCTACGGCCCAATCATTCTTTTAAAGGCTGTGCCCTGCCCCCTTCCATCCTGTTTCAAAAAGACTCCCACAATTGAGGTATGGATCATCCACATGCATTACCTCACATGTGTGTGTGTGTGTGTGGACGTTATGAGTTTCAAATGAAGCAAACTTTATAAGCCACTGACCACAATGTCTGGCACAAGGCTGGCACTCACTTGCGTCATTATGGGATGACTGGGGAGACAGGAGAATGGGTAGAGGTCATAAGGGAGCAAAACTTGCCACCCCAAGACGTGTCTCTTAGGCTTGAGAATTAATTTAGACTGAAGCAAAGGCTCAGGATGAACTTTTACCTTCTCCCCATAACTGTTTAAAAGAATTTAGATTAAGGGCCTGTTTTAGGAAAAACTATTCCCACAGATCGGAGAAGGCAATGGCACCCCACTCCAGTACTCTTGCCTGGAAAATCCCATGGAGGAGCCTGGTAGGCTGCAGTCCATGGGGTAGCTAAGAGTCAGACACAACTGAGCGACTTCACTTTCACGCATTGGAGAAGGAAATGGCAACCCACTCCAGTGTTCTTGCCTGGAGAATCCCAGGGACGGGGCAGCCTGGTGGGCTGCCATCTATGGGGTCGCACAGAGTCAGACACGACTGAAGAGACTTAGCAGCAGCAGCATTCCCACAGATACAGTATAACGAGAACCAGGTGTGGTAGTCTGGGGCAGGTTGGCAAGGCTACTGGATCCAAGTCCTCTCTGCCTCATGGTTTCTTCATGGCCCAGCAAACATTTCGTTACCAAATGTTTGCTCTTGTTCATTTTCCTGTAAATGGCCCTCCTTTCCTTGGCAGTCCTAACCTCTTCCCCCTTCTCCTCCTCTTGGATGACATAGAAGCTTCAGTTGACTCACTTGTTCTTAGGACCTATATTCTTATGAAACTCCTGCTTGTATGTAATTAAATTTTATTTTCTCCTGTTAACCTGTCTCATATCAGTAGACCAGCAATAACAACCTAGAAAGGGAAGTTTTATTCCCTCCCTGACAAGCTCAAAAGTGTAAATCGGATGACCTGGTTTACATCCTGCTTTGACCCAGCCAGCACTAGCTTTGTTTCCTGGGCAAGTTATGTATGTCATTGGTAAATTAAGGATAACAAAGCCTACCTTAAAGAGTCCTGGTAAGGATTCAATGAGATGATTTCCATAAAGCACGGGGCATAGTAACTTACTAGGCACCCAGTACCTTCTCATTAAAACCTGAGCAGGACCCTGTGGGGAAACTCCAGGGCATAAAAGTCTTTCCAGGTCTCCCGTTTCTTGTTTGTAGGAAAAAAAAGCTTTCAAGCACCTAGACCTTCACTGAGTTCTAAAGGGCAGATTCAAACAGTTACTAATTAGGAGAGTGAGGGAATAGAGAAAGAAAGAATATGCAGGATGGAGCCGGGGCAGGCCTGGTTCCTCCTCAAGGGTTGAACCTAATAATTTGATACTTACCTCTGAGTTCCTCAACAGGATGGTAACTTCAGGCTGAGCAGCCAGACCTCAGACTGGCTGGTAATAGAAATTCCTGGTGCACCACCCTGTTACTTCACCACCGACCTATCAGAGGAGGTTTACAAGCGCTGCAGCCTCCCCACAAATTTCGCCTATAAAATCTCCCTGAAACCTATCATGGGCAGTCCGTGTCTTTTGAGCACGAGCCACCTGTTCTCTTTGTATGTTGTTATGCATGCTAAGTCGCTTCAGTCATGTCCGACCCTTGCTATCCCATGGACTATAGCCTGCCAGGCTCCTCTGTCCAAGGGATTCTCCAGGCAAGAACATTGGAGTGGGTTGACATGCTCTTTTCCAGGGCATCTTTTCTACCCAGCGATCAAACCCACGTCTCTTTACATCTCCTGCATTTGCAGGCAAATTCCTTATCACTAGCACCACCTGGGAAGCCCTGTATCCCTTGTAGTAATCCTTGCAATAAATCTTTCACTGCTCCAAACCCCGACATTTCAGTTTGGCTATGATCTGCCCTGGGCACATGAATGTCACTGTTAGCCATTGATAAGGCTGCTGCTGCTAAGTCGCTTCAGTCGTGTCCGACTCTGTGTGACCCCATAGACAGCAGCCCACCAGGCTGCCCCGTCCCTGGGATTCTCCAGGCAAGAACACTGGAGTGGGTTGCCATTTCCTTCTCCAATGCATGAAAGTGAAAAGTGAAAGTGAAGTCGCTCGGTCGTGTCCGACTCTTAGCTACCCCATGGACTGCAGCCTACCAGGCTCCTCCATGGGATTTTCCAGGCAAGAGTACTGGAGTGGGGTGCCATTGCCTTCTCCTTTGATAAGGCTACTACAGTGCAGAGAGGAAGATGATCACGCCCCTGGCAGACGGGTTTCAGGAATAGAGGATGAGCGCCATCTAGTGGTCTACAACTGAAGGTCAAATACAACAAACAGCACAGCCAAACGCACCAGAAATATAATTCAATATTTCCACGAAAGATTTGGCCACCTCCTGCACTCTTCTTAATGTCAAGCTTTACAGGCTGATATAGAAGTAGAAGAGGAGGAAAAAAGCAAATCAGACAGGTAGTTTTCTAAAGCCTTCTTGACTAGCCCTAGTACAATGCTCAAAACCCATAAGCTATACCATCAGGAAATGTCTCGAAAGCCCTTGAAATATTATGGATGAAGTTAACGGAGTTCAGAGAAGTTAAGTTTCATCTGAGCTGCCTTTTTTCCCCACCAGGTCATGGTCTTTCTCCTCTCTCCCAGTGTGCAACTTGATGCCTGGGAAAGACCATCTCATATCTGAATTCAAGCCCCAATACTGCCCACCTCTAGCTCTGATCTTCATGAAAGTCCTTTAATCTCATTAAGCCCCAACATCCCCATCTGTAAAGTGGGTCTGTACTTCCCAGTGGGAGGAGAAACCAGCTCGATGTGAGAGAGCTGGACTCACATCTGAGCGTCAATTTGGCTTTTCTAAACTACTTTTCTCTTCCCTCAAGTGCAACAAGTAATTCCAGCCTTGATGGATTGTTAAGAAAATAACGGGAATGAAAATTTTTAAACCACCTGGCATTTAGAAGTCATTAAACATACGATAGCTTTCTTCCTTAGTTATTCTGCAGGTTTGTTGTGAGGTTTGAATGGCACAGTGTACATGAAAGCTCCTTGCATTTTGCCTGGTCCATAAGTAGAAGTTGTGTGTTATGGATGCTGTGGGTTGCCACCCAGATCCCCTCAAAACCATCAGCACGGAGTGGTGATAACAGAGGTCACAGCTGAGTCTCCCTCTGGAAATTGTTCTAGACTAAAGACAGCAGCCTTGACCAAGGTCATATTCCTTACCAGGGTGGTTCACACCCAAGGAATGCTCAGTGTGTGCGTTAAAGTGGCCTTTAAAAGGCCCAACCCAATTGCCTCACTTAAGTCAACTCTGCAGGTTTATTCCAACTTCAGAGCTCCCCGTGGGATGACTGAGGCTTTGTTGCAGCTGACTCACACCCCTTCTTCCCCCCCTGCCCGTTTTTGCTTTCTTCACTTCCCCGCAGCTGTCATTCAGAGAGCACTTCCCAATGAACTTATTTCAAGCAAACCTTCTCAGAGTCAGCTTCCTGGGGAATTGCCCTGCAACACTTCAGTGTGGGTTCTTTCTTAAAGCCCCAGCTCCCTGCCTCTTTCTTCCCCGCCTGCAAACTGAGGACCTGGAACACGCACATTTGTCTCTTACCGGTTTCACTGGATGAGAATAAAGATAACTGGGGCAAAAAGAAAAAAACCTAATACCTCAATCTCACTTTCCTCCCCTCTAAATTGAGATTATTACTGTGCTATATCTTTCCAGAATTTTTTAGGCAAATCAGTAAGATGTGGAAGTGAGAACACTTTGGGTAAAAAGATAAATAATCTACAAAAATTGAAGGAATTAGGAAATGCTGCAGAATTGACTGACAGGTAATAATTATAATAGCGACAATTTACTGAATAGTAAGTGCCAGGCACTGTGACACCTTACTTGGTCTGTGTCATTCATTTGTCACAAGAATCGTAAAGGTGAATGCTAATATTACCATCACTTTATAACTGAGGAAACTTGGACGTAGAGGATTACACGACTTGCCCAAGGTCATGGAGGGATTGAGCGGTTGGAAGGCAGGCTTGATTCCAGAACCAACACCCTTCTCCACAGGTGCACAGTCAGCTATAACTGAAATAATAACAGGGCAAGATTCTCTCTTTCCTTGATGAGTATGCAGTCATTCTGAGTTTTGAAAACCATTATTTAGAGTTCTAGCAATTCCAGGACAAATTCCAGGAAATCCAAGACCTCTGGGCAAAATGTGGATGGGTGGGTCAGAAGCCACCGTTTTATGGGGACAACTGAGCCTCTCTGATGAGATAATGAGACTACCCGGCTAGGAGCCTTCCATTACATCAACTTCACTGCCCACTTATGCAGCACGCAGTCATCCCGCTCAGACTGCGTGGAGCCTCGGGGTCCCTGAGCAGGAGGAGAGGGTGCCCCCCTCCACTCATCGGGAACTTAGGGGTCGGCAGCTTCCACTCCCGGTGAAAGGAACACTTCCACGACTGTTTCTTTCTGGCTTTTCTGGAACCTTTTGATGGGAAGCTCAAAGCACACGCCGCTGACTTTCCACTTTTCCGAGGGCCAGGTCTGAGAAAGGAGGGCAATCCATGCTAGGGAGCCATCCGGGATGAAGTCACACGGCGGATCGGTCTCAGGAACGGGGACACCTGGGACGAGCCGGAGACTATAGCAGGTTGTCTCCCCTATTTACTGCAGCAAAGCAAACTGTCCCCAAACTCACTGGCCTAAAACAGGGCCAGGAAACCGCAGCCCGTGGACCAGTTCAGCTCGCCACCTGTTTTTGAAAACAGTTTGTTTGGAAGACAGCCACACCTACTTTGTTTCTGTCACCCTATAGCGGCTTTCGCATTATAATGGCAGAGCTGAGTCACTGTGACAGAAATTGCATGACCCCCAAAAAACTAAAATATTTACTATGTGGCCCTTTCCAGAAGAAAAGGTTGATGACCCTGGCTTGACGACAATTTTTCATGTCTCACAATGTTGCGGTTTGATTATGCTGGCTTCTCCCAAGCTCCCTTGGGCAACCACATTCAGCTGAATGGTGAACTGGGTGAGGGGTTCAGCTGAGATTGCTGGGATCACTGAGCCTCTGCCTCTGGGGGTCTCCTTCCTCAAGGAGATTAGACCACATCTCCCCACGTGGCGGTGGCAGGAGCCCCAGGACTCAAGTGCTTATCAGGCCTCCACCTGCATCATGCTTGTTGATGTTCCATCAGACAAAGCAAGTCACACGAGCCAGCCCAGGCTTCAAGGGAAAGGGTATGAATACTGGGAGGGGTGGTTCACTGGGGGCCACCATGGCAACTGTGTATTACATTGGCTTTCAATACTTTTTTTGGTTGAATAAATAAGTGCAAAAGATCTGGTTGGAAATAGTGTTCATTCATTCACTCATTCAGCAGAGATTTAATGAGCCCCTACCATATGCTGGGTCTGATCTGAATGATTGCATTTGTCCAGGGATTTACCTGAAAGTGAGTCGGTGATGTACGTTTCACAAAAGCTACATGTGTACTGATTCTCTTGCAGCGAAGACGTATTGTGCCTTGAGGTTTTAGTTAGTAAGTAAGCATTTTGGTTCCAAATAGGGAAAGGAGTACGTCAAGGTTGTATATTGCCACCCTGTTTATTTAACTTATATGAAGAGTACATCATGAGAAACGCTGGGCTGGAAGAAGCACAAGCTGGAATCAAGATTGCCGGGAGAAATATCAATAACCTCAGATATGCAGATGACACCACCTTTATGGCAGAAAGTGAAGAGGAACTAAAAAGCCTCTTGATGAAAGTGAAAGTGGAGAGTGAAAAAGTTGGCTTAAAGCTCAACATTCAGAAAACGAAGATCATGGCATCTGGTCCCATCACTTCATGGGAAATAGATGGGGAAACAGTGGAAACAGTGTCAGACTTTATTTTTGGGGGCTCCAAAATCACTGCAGATGGTGACTGCAGCCATGAAATTAAAAGTTGCTTACTCCTTGGAAGGAAATTTATGACCAACCCAGATAGCATATTCAAAAGCAGAGACATTACTTTGCCAACAAAGGTCCGTCTAGTCAAGGCTATGGTTTTTCCAATGGTCATGTATGGATGTGAGAGTTGGACTGTGAAGAAGGCTAAGCGCCAAAGAATTGATGCTTTTGAACTGTGGTGTTGTAGAAGACTTTTGACACTCCCTTGGACTGCAAGGAGATCCAACCAGTCCATTCTGAAGGAGATCAGCCCTGGGATTTCTTTGGAAGGAATGATGCTAAAGCTGAAACTCCAGTACTTTGGCCACCTTATGTGAAGAGTTGACTCATTGTAAAACTCTGATGCTGGGAGGGACTGGGGGCAGGAGGAGAAGGGGACGACAGAGGATGAGATGGCTGGATGGCATCACTGACTCGATGGACTTGAGTCTGAGTGAACTCCGGGAGTTGGTGATGGACAGGGAGGCCTGGCATGCTGCGATTCATGGGGTCACAAAGAGTCAGACATGACTGAGCGACTGAACTAACTAAGCATTTTAATGTAGTCTAAGAGTATTCCATTCAGTGCAGATGACACACCCCCCCAAAAGGAACCCAGAGTAATTGTATCTTTGCTGTGTCCAGTTGATGAAATGAAACCACACTTGTGGGAATGAAGCGGGACCTCTCCATTTGCTACCATGATGTGTAGTCTGTGTGGCACTGATTTTAGTTTTGCTTCAGACATCAAGCTCTTAACAGGTATTTATTTTTCCTTATCATAGTTCTACCTCCAGAGGGAAAGGTCCAAGAGTGGAGAGCCAGAGTCCTGGATTCCTATCCTGGCTCTACCAGCACCTCATTTCCTGTCAACATAATGAAGCCAAGATCAATTTTTCACCAGATATGAATATATTTTGCCAGCATCCTGCTTCTCTCTCCTTTAGGGCACAAGGAGAAGGCGATGGCACTCCACTCCAGTACTTTGCCTGGAAAATCCCATGGGCGGAGGAGCCTGGTGGTCTGCAGTTCATGGGGTCACTAAGAGTCGGACATGACTGAGCGAATTTTCTTTCACTTTTCAGTTTCACGCATTGGAGAAGGAAATGGCAACCCACTCCAGTGTTCTTGCCTGGAGAATCCCAGGGACGGGGGAGCCTGGTGGGCTGCCGTCTATGGGGTCGCACAGAGTCGGACACGACTGAAGCAACTTAGCAGCAGCAGCAGGGCACAAGGAAAGTTTGCACTTCTCTGCCACTTGCAGTTAAGTGTAGCCATGTAACTTGCTCTGGCACACGACACATGAGCAGAAGAGACCAGGAGAAAGTATGAAATCGCCAGGGTTCAACTCTCCTCACTCTTCACTTTTGACAGCACACATAGATTAAAAAGTGCAATACTGAGTCATCACACTCAGGATGGCTGTCCCAAAAAGTTACCCAAACCTACAAGAAACACGGTACAGGCAAGTAATCAACCTTTTTTGTTTTAAGCTGCTGAGGTTTCTGAGATGTTCGTTACGCAGCATAACAAAACTCAACCTCACAAAAGCAGATTTCTTGGAAGCAGCACCACATCTGTTTGGGAAAGATACTCTGATGTGGTCTCAGTGCAGAGAAGGAGCATTTCTGACACACCAACAAAAAAAAGATGAACTAAACATCTAAGTGTGAGACGGGAAAAGAAAATTCAGAGAGGGAGATGCAGAAACGAAAGGGAAGGGGAAACCCTCAGGACGCGGACCTCTGCCTGCTAATGGGACTCCTCCTCCTTGTGGCCTCTCCAAGTCATCCGTAAACTGGACTTTAACGCTTCTGAATGCTGAGTAAGAGCGGAATTGTCTTGATCATTTATCAATGCGCTTCTGTTTATTATTCACTTGTTTGCTGTGGATTTGTGGGTTGTTTTCTTTTTTTTCTTTTCTTACATTTTGTTTGTTTTGGTGCAAGCTGGGAAAAGGCTGAATTTCGTTTAAGAATTTTTATTTATTTATTTAGGCCACACCGTTCAGCCGGCAGGATTTCTGTTCCCTGATGAGGGGTGGAATCCATGCCCCTGCATTGGAAGTGGGGTGTCTTAACCACTGGACCGCCAGGGAAGTCCCAAGAGGCTGAATTTCAAGACACCAGGAAATTAACGCAAGAAGGAGCAGAGACAGCCTGCACCACCACTCACAAGAACGGGAGGCGGAAAGTGCCAGAAAGTAGAACTGCAAGTCCCTGGGGATTCACAGAACTCACCAGCACCAGCATATCACATCCAAAGTCACTACCCTGTGCCAGGCAATGATCTAAGCACTTTATACTATATGCACTTTATATAACCACTTTATATGAGTTCCTTAAATCCTCATAACATTGCCAGGAAGTTCAGCCTGCTTGTTATCCTCATCTTACAGATGAAGACTCAGGCCTTGAGATGTTAAATGTTGGCCATGCAAACAGCTCCCCCTGGTGGACCCCTCTCCAAATGACCGGCTCCCTCTCAACCTTCAGGTCTTAAAGCAAAGATTTCCCTGGTGGCTCAGATGGTAAAGTGTCTGCCTGCAAAGCAGGAGACCCGGGTTCGATCCCTGGGTTGAGAAGATTCCCTGCAGAAGGAAATGGCAACCCACTCCAGTACTCTTGCCTGGAAATTTCCATGGATGGGGGAGCCTGGTGGGGTCGTAAAGAGTCAGACACGACGGAGCGACTTCACTTTCACTTTGTCCTCAAAGAGACTTTCCCCAGGCGCTGTGTCCACCTCTGTCATCCTCTGTCACAACACCTATCATCATACACGGCAAGATTTTAATATGTTTAATCTTTGTATTGTTTCCCTCCGTTAATTTGACAGTAAGTTCCATGACCGCAAGGAGCAGCGCCTGCCGTGTGTACCGGTTTATACCACCAGCACCTCGCGCAGCCTGAAAGAGGCAACGTGAGGACCCAGAACTGATTCATCAGGAAGGAAATCAGAACACTTTCAGCCACCAGTCACAAACTATCTGATTAAATGGCTTTTAAAAAATACAATGTTTTTTTTTTTTTCATGTAACCAAAAATACCCAGTATCTTACCTAAACTAGAATTTGTATTTTTCCCTATATAGGGGGGAAATTTTTCAGCAAACATACCAAAATGTCAAGAGTTTGTTTCAGCAAACATACCAAAATATTAACAGAGTAGGAGACTTACTTCCTTCTTTATGCTTTGCTTTGTTTTTCCAACTTTCTGCTGCTGCTGCTACTGCTGCTAAGTCGCTTCAGTCGTGTCCGACTCCATGCGACCCCATAGACGGCAGCCCACCAGGATCCGCGTCCCTGGGATTCTCCAGGCAAGAACACTGGAGTGGGTTGCCATTTCCTTCTCCAATGCATGAAAGTGAAAATTGAAAGTGAAGTCGCTCAGTCGTGTCCAACTCTCCGCAACCCCACGGACTGTAGCCCGCCAGGCTCCTCCGTCCATGGGATTCTCCAGGCAAGGGTACTGGAGTGGGGTGCCATTGCCTTCTCCTTCCAACTTTCTTCAGTGAATATCTATTATGTTTGCAATAAAAAATAAGCAGGGACTTCCCTGGCAGTCCAGTGGTTAAGACTCGGAGCCTCCAATGAAGGGGCACAGGTTCGACTCCTGGTTGGGGAAATAAGATTCTGCATTAAGTATGGCACAGCCAAAAGAAAAAGAAAGAAAGAAAAGAAAAATAAACATAAAGACTGTTGCTACTTTTTTTGAACATCTCTGCCCTTGAGTTTGTGAATGAATTCTGGGGTCAGTCTCTTCCACTGCTTCTCTTTCTCCGGACAAAATTAAGCCAATGCCAATCGCATCACTTTGCACACAGTAGGCATTTCTTCCTGTTTTGATGAATGAATGGGGAACACGGAGGGAATAAAAAAAAGAACAGAATCTGCTCATTCTCCATGAAGGGAAAGCAACCGGAGGGAAGACTTCTCAACTGGCTTCATTTCGTTGCAGCCATGGAGGATGGTGGAAGAGACATAAAGCTGTGGACTCCAAGAGCTCGGGATTTGAAGTCAGATGGATCTGGGTTCAAATCCCACTTCTGTCTCCAATCAAGCTGAGCAACTCTGGGAAACGTATATAACCTCCTGACATCTCTGATGTGGCACAGAATTAAGCCTTTTCTTCACAAACCAGAAGGGATAGAGGGAGATTCCCACAAGGAAAAGCAGAGAGAAATTGATCAATATGTTAGCTATTACTTTTTTTAATTAATTTTTACTGGAGTACAGTTGCTTCACAATGCTCTGTTAGTTTCTGCTGTACAGAAAAATGAACCAGCCATAGATATACGTATATCCCCTCCCTTTTGGCCTTCCTTCCCGGCCAGGTCACCACAGTGCATTAAGGAGAGTTCCCTGCATTATACAGTCTGTGCTCATCAGTTATCTGTTGAATATGTGTCAATCCCAGTCTCCCAATTGCTCCCGCCCTCCTTTCCCCTTTGGTATCCATGTTTACTCTCTACATTTGTGTCTCTATTTCTGCTTTGCCAATAAGATCGTCTATACCATTTTTCTAAATTCCGCATATATATATTAATATATCATATTTGTTTTCTCTTTCTTACTTCACTCTGTGTGACACCCTCTAGGTCCTTCCATTTCTCTACAAATGACTCAATTTTGTTCCTTGTTGTGGCTGAGTAATATTTCACCATACATCCCACCATGTGTGGGGGGATCTTCTTTATTTATTCCTCTGTCTTCAGATATTTAAGTTGCTTTCATGTCCTGGCTGGGCTTCCCAGGTGGTGCTAGTGGTAAAGAATCCACCTGCCAATGCAGGAGATGTGAGAGATGCAGGTTCGATACCTGGGTTGGGAAGATCCCCTAGAGTAGGAAAGGGCAACTTGCTCCAGTATTTTTGCCTGAACAAGTCCATGGACAGAGGAGCCCAGCAGGCTATGGTCCATGGGGTTGCCAAGAGTAGGACATGACTGAGCACACACACGTGTCCTGGCTGTTGTAAACAGCGCTGCTGTGAACTCTGGGGTGCATGTATCTTTCTGAATTGTGGTTTTCTCTGGGTATATACCCAGTAGTGGGATTTCTGGGTCATATGATGACTCTTTTATTTTAATAGATAGCATATTCAAAAGCAGAGACATTATTTTGCCAACAAAGGTCCGTCTAGTCAAGGCTATGGTTTTTCCTGTGGTCATGTATGGATGTGAGAGTTGGACTGTGAAGAAGGCTGAGTGCCGAAGAATTGATGCTTTTGAACTGTGGTGTTGGAGAAGACTCTGGAGAGTCCTTTGGACTGCAAGAAGATCCAACCAGTCCATTCTGAAGGAGATCAGCCCTGGGATTTCTTTGGAGGGAATGATGCTGAAGCTGAAACTCCAGTACTTTGGCCACCTCATGTGAAGAGTTGACTCATTGGAAAAGACTCTGATGCTGGGAGGGACTGGGGGCAGGAGGAGAAGGGGACGACAGAGGGTGAGATGGCTGGATGGCATCACTGACTCAATGAACGTGAGGCTGAGTGAACTCCAGGAGTTGGTGATGGACAGGGAGGCCTGGCGTGCTGCGATTCATGGGGTCGCGAAGAGTCAGACATGACTGAGCAACTGAACTGAACTGATGGTGACTCTATTTTTAGTCTTTTAAGGAACCTCTATACTGTTCTCCATAGTGGCTGTACCAGTTTACACTCCCATCCACAGTGCATGAGGGCTCCTTAGCAATCACTTTTGTGACTATAGTTGCCATTATTATCAGGGGCAAATGCTACATCATCATAGCTGCTCTCCCTCCCTTCCTGCCTCCCTCCTGCACTCTCCACCCACCAAAACCCTAGAGGTTATCAATCAGTACAAGCTGGGAGGGTCCTCCAAAATCTCTGCAGATGGTGACTTCAGCCATGAAATTAAAAGACGCTTACTCCTTGAAAGGAAACTTATGACCAACTTAGACAGCATATTAAAAAGCAGAGACATTACTTTGCCATTAAAGTCCATCTAGTCAAGGCTATGGTTTTTCCAGTAGTCATGTATGGATGTGAGAGTTGGACTGTAAAGAAAGTTGAGCACTGAAGAATTGATGCTTTTGAATTGTGGTGTTGCTTTTGTACTATGGTGTTGAAGGAAACTCTTGAGAGCCCCTTGGACTGCAAGGAGATCCAACCAGTCCATCCTAAAGGAGATCAGTCCTGGGTGTTCGTTGGAAGGACTGATGTTGAAGCTGAAACTCCAATACTTTGGCCACCTGATATGAAGAGCTGACTCATTTGAAAAGACCCTGACGCTGGGAAAGATTGAAGCCAGGAGGAAAAGGGGACAACATAGGAGGAAATGGTTGGATGGCATCACCGACTCGATGGACATGGGTTTGGGTAAACTCTGGGAGTTGGTGATGCACAGGGAGGCCTGGCGTGCTGCAGTCCATGGGGTCTCAAAGAGTCAGACACAACTGAGCGACTGAACTGAACTGGGAGGGTGGGAGCAGGTCCAGCTTCCATTGCACTTTTCTCTCTGTTCTTTACACATTCTCAAATGTCCTGATGATAGTGAGCAGACTATATTTATGAAATATTTTGCACTATATAGAGCACATGCAAAGCTTTTTGAAGAAGATGCCACCCTTCAGAAAAAATAGGCTTTCTTTAGAGTCATTGTCAATGATTCCTTTCAGTTCTACGAACTCTCTAGTTAATCAAGAAATCTAGAGCAAATTTCCAGAGCTTTAAGCACTTTGCAAAATGAAGTGGCTCTACACATGTAAGGCTTTTTCAAGTGCATGAAGTAAGTGGTGCCAGCTGTTAATAACTTGTAAGTGAAGTTGCTCAGTAGTGTCAGACTCTTTTCAATCCCATGGACTGTAGCCCACTAACCTCCTCCATCCATAGGATTTTCCAGGCAAGAGTACTGGAGTGTGTTGCCATTTCCTTCTCCAGGAGATCTTCCCGACCCAGGGATTGAACACAGGTCTCCCACATTGTAGGCAGACGCTTTTACCGTCTGAGCCACAAAGCTTACTGGGCCCAAATTCCTTCAGATAAAACAAGTTGATCACCCTCAATGTACTTTTCACTTACATCCTTTATATCTTCATAACACTTTAGTGTGTAAATTACTCTTTTCTGCAAATAGAAAAGGCAATTGCGGGGGAGTGAAATTTTGAGTGACTAGCAAAGAAGCATGAACAATAGTTGCTGTTATTAACCTCTCGTGATCTTACTTAACCCGAGCCTCAGCTGTTTCATCTTAAAAACGGGGACACCCAGGGGCATGTCACCGAGAAGCACTCAAATCTTGGTAGCTATTATTATTATTCCTACTGGCTAGTCACTTCGTGATAGGCTCTGGGCAATGTGCTCTCTTTTTAACCCCACAACAGGCCTTTGATGGGGCACTATTGTTATTCCCATTTTGAGATGGGATTACGGAGGTTTAGAGCAGTTTGGTAACTTGCTCAGAATCACAAAAATTTAGCTGGCCCCCTCTGTCAGGTTTCCAATCGAGTGCTCTTCTGTAGCCGGGACAGTATTGTTCGACTTCTGGGGCTACTGCATTCCTCTGGGCAGCAGACAGTGCAAGTGTTTTCCTTAAACAGGTGATCCACCTGGAGCTTGTTTCCAGGAAAACAATTCAGCTTTCCTATGGCTCTTGCTGCTGCTGCTGCTGCTAAGTCGCTTCAGTCGTGTCGACTCTGTGCGACCCCATAGACAACAGTCCACCAGGCTCCCCCGTCCCCGGGATTCTCCAGGCAAGAACACTGGAGTGGGTTGCCATTTCCTTCTCCAATGCATGAAAGTGAAAAGTGAAAGTGAAGTCGCTCAGTCATCCGACTCTTCGTGACCCCATGGACTGCAGCCCACCAGGCCCCTCCATCCATGGGATTTTCTAGGCAAGAGTGCTGGAGTGGGGTGCCATTGCCCTCTCCGCCTATGGCTCTTATCCCACCCTTAATTAATGCTTAGGAACCCAGTCTGGGTTATTGGGCTTTGTGATACATCCTCAAGCAAAGTTTGCAGGATCAAATGGTTATACTTAAAAAAAAATTTTTTTTGGTCATGTCATGTGGCTGTGGGATCTAGTTCCCTGACTAAGGGTCGAATCTACATCCCCTGCACTGGAGGCTTGGAGTCCTAACCACTGGGCTGCCAGGGAAGCCCCAGGTTAAACTTTATTCTAGGCATTTCTGCAAGCATGTTTTTGAATTAGATTTACATTTTAATGGATAGAATAAGGCAGATTGCCCCTCCATGATGTGGATGGGCCTCATCCAATCAGTTGAAGTCTTGAACAGAACAACAGAAAAACAATCCTAAAAAATTCTCCAGGGGACTGCCTTCAAATGAAACTGCACAGTCAGCTGTCTCGAGTCCCTCCCTATCAGCTCACATTTCAGATTTGGACTTGCCAGCCTCCAAATATACCTATTTTCTGTTGATGCTGTTTCTCTGGAGAAACCTGGCTAATACAAGCCCATTGCAGTCTGAGGGGAAGGGGGTCAGCATCAGGACACAGAGAAGAGGAACCACTATCCTTGGATAAACAGGAGGAAGAAGCACTTTGACAGGCTATTGTCTTGATAATCTATTACTCCCTGGTTCACAGCCAGAACCAGAGCTGACTGGCTCCAAGCATCTGTTCTTAACCCCTCGTAGTAGGTCGAATGGTGATCCCCAAAATGTTACATTCACTTCCTAATCCCTAGGACCTGTGAATATAACCTTAGTAGAGAAAAGGATCTTTGAAAATGTAATTAACTTAAGGACCTCTGATGAGATCATCCTGGATTTTAGTCACAGTCCATAGGGTCACCAGGAGTTGGACACGACTGAGCGACTTCACTTTCACTTTTCACTTTCATGCATTGGAGAAGGAAATGGCAACTCACTCCAGTGTTCTTGCCTGGAGAATCCCTGGGACGGGGGAGCCTGGTGGGCTGTCATCTCTGGGGTCGCACAGAGTCAGACATGACTGAAGCGACTTAGCAGCAGTAGCAGCAGCAGTGACTAAAATCCTGCTTAGTCACTCAGTCATGTCTGACTCTTTGCAACCCCATGATCTGCAGCCCACCAGGCTCCTCTGTCCATAGGGATTCTCCAGGCAGGAATACTAGAGTGAGTTACCATGCTCTGCTCTGGGGAATCTTCCCAACCCAGGCAGGGATCAAACCCAGGTCTTCCGCATTGCAGGCAGATTCTATTACCGTTTGAGCCACCAGGGAAGCCCTTGGTGGCCCCTAAATCCCATGATAGATGGCCTTACAAGAGACACACGGGAGAGATTTGATAGACAAGAGAAAGTGATGTAAAGACAGAGACAGAGATTAGAATGAGCAACCGCAAGCCCAGGAATGCCAACAGCCATGAGAAACTGGAAGAGACAAGGAATAAAACCCCTGCTAGAGCCTCTGGAGGGACCATGGTCCTGCAAACACCTTGGCTTTAGACTTCTGACTTCTGACCTCCAGAACTAGGGGATCAGAAATCCCTATTTTAGCCAGCAAGTTTCTTATAATTTGTTATGACAGGAAACTAATACACCCCTATTTCCAATAACTGGGATACAAGAGAGGGAGCAAACACAACCAGTGAGCAACTTACAGTAACCAAGACCATCCATTCTTGAAATATAAATGAGTAAGATCTTTGAATGGTACAAGGGAAGGAAACCAATGTTGACTGAGTGCTTACCGTGATCCAGACACCGTCCTAGGCACTTGGTTCTATTATTTCATTTAATTCTCATAACAACCTTATAAAGCAGGTACCATTAATGAGCATGTGAGGCTCCGCTGGCAAGATCTAAGTTGGGTTAGGAGGTTAACTATTCCTTGATAAAGAACTGCGAGACTCCAGACATGACATAACCCATCTAAGAAATCAATGCATTAGCCAAGAGGTAATCAGGTATATCCATCAGAACACAGTACCAGAGCAGGGTAGGAACCCCAAAACTCCCACTCACCAGCTGTGTGACCCTGGGCAGGTCCCTAACATGTCTGTGTCTTGGTTTCTCCATCTCTTTATACTGTAATCTGCCTTACATGAGGTCTTTGTGAGTCAAAGCATGTAAGGCATGTAGGGCCAATCCTGGCCGACAGCGGCCACTCCATAAGGGCTAGCCATCACTGTAACACACGTGCTATCAAGCACATGGTAAACACTCAATGGATATTGACTTTTATTATCATCATTAGTTCAGGTAAGACCCAGCCCGACCTTAATCTTTCCCTGTTTCTTCTAGAGAGTCACAATCTTGATTCTGTTAGACTTTTAAAAAGCCCTCCCTAGAAGACAAAAATTGGATTAAAATAAAAGTTCTCAGAATGTAAGGACTCAGACTGATCCAAAGCATACAGCATGTAAAGTAATCGCAGGAGAGGGGGTGTTTCTTTAAGACTTTCAACACATAGTTAGTAGAAAATCAAGCTTAATTTCAAAATTATAACAAAAATAGATTCAAAGATAGTCACAGCACTTGAAATGCCACAATTTACTAGGGCAAAAGCCACTGAGTATTGGGTGGGTGGAGGGAGGAGAGGCAAGGAAAAAAGACAGAATGGTTTTCCTAAAAATAAAATTGTAGATGTAAAACCAAAGTGAAAAATTCCTTCCAAGAAGTCCTCAGGATCTTTGACCATACTGTAATAAACTGGGGACAGAACAGTTTGACTGTTTGCTTATTCCTTAGTTCATTCTTTTACTTATTTAACATTTATTGCACATTAATAAGTGGTTCTAAATTTTATTACCCAGGGCAGTGTCTTTAAACAACTTCAGTTCAGGCTAGAAAGAACTGAGGGTAACAGAGGAACATTAGAAGGGAAGAAATGTTCACTGCAGATTTCAAGGGAAAGTACTAAACCAGATGACTGCCCAGGTTACTTCCTGTCCCTGTAAAGCTAATTTCAGACCATGTGATCAATCACATATCACAGTATCAGTATATACAATCTGCCTATTGGCTGAGCACACTATGTTGATGTCATCAATGTATTTTTGTAAATCAAATAGATTTTACTTCTGCCTTTTGTTTATTGTTCCTTTCTACCAGAATGTACATTTCATGCCTAGTTGTTTGCATTTTTAAACTGTCTGGGGACTTCCCTGGTGGCTCAGTGGCTTAAGACTCTGTGCTCCCAAAGCAGGGGGCCCAAGTTCAATCCCTGGTCAGGGAACTAGATCCCACATGCTTCAACTAAGAACTCACATGCCACAACTAAAAAGAGAGAGAGAGAGAGAAATCCTGCATGCCTCAACTAAGACCTGGCACAACCAAATAAATGCTTTTTTTAATAAAATAAAACAATGCCTAGCTCATAGAAGGTGTTCGATAAATACTTGCTGAGTGATGAGGCCAAATACAACCTCTATTCAAGCACTGAGAATGACAAAACAGAACCCAGATGGCCTTTAAGCATCCCCATTGATAGAGGTGTGCGTCCTAAGTCACTTCCATCGTGTCCAACTCTGTGCGACCCTGTGGACTGCAACCCGCCAGGCTCCTCTAGCCATGGGGATTCTCCAGGCAAGAATACTGGAGTGGGTTGCCTTGCCCTCCTCCAGGGGATCTTCCCAACCCGGGGATCGAACCCACGTCTCTTATGTCTCCTGCATTGGCAGGCGGGTTTTTACCACTAGTGCCACCTGGGAAGCCCTGTTGATAGAGGGTGCCATAGCAACATGCTCTTGCCTCTCCTTTCTCTGGGAACAGGCCCTCCTTCATCTGAACACGTGGGCCCCAGGCAGCCATGTTTGGGCCCTGTGATGTCACTTTCTTGTTCCTAACTGACTGGACCAAAGCAGGACACATGCCCTAACCTGAGCCAAACCAATTCTCTTTTCTGGGACTTAATTCCACCTCTGTAAACATAGAGGGATTTTGACAAAATTGACCTGTGAACTCATTCACAGATCCAGTGGCTGGGAGAGACAAAACTACAAAAATAGAAGAGAAGCTGGACAATACAGAAGAGCACAGAGAAGGAAATTAAAAAATCACCCATTTATCAGACTTTGTAGTAATAAAAAGTGGGAAACAACATGCCCGTACAAAAGGAAATGGATAAATGAACCATGGTACATCAATACTAGTCAGCACTGTCATGGAAAGATTTACAAAACATATTGCTAAGTAACCAAAGCAAGGCACCAACAAAATGTGCTGTGTTACTACATATATTGGGTCGGCCAAAAAATTTGTTCCGATCTTTCATACCATCTTACCGAAAAACCCGAACAAACTTTTTGACCAACCCAACAGTTACGTATTTTCTTAAACGACATATTGTGTATAAAGGTCTATAAGACTATAAACTATACTGATAGCCATAGTTACCTCTGGGGAAAATAGATGTGACAAAGAACTTTTAGGTTTTATGCAAAATAATTTTATAGTATTTGACTATGTTAATATGATACTGTATTCCTATGCTAACTTGCTTACAGGAAAAAAATCAAAATGATTAAAAGATCTGGGCTTCCCTGGTGGCTCAGACAGTAAAAAATCTGCCTGCAGTGTAGGAGACCCAGGTCCAATTCTTGAGTCGGGAAGATCCTCTGGAGAAGGGAATGTCAATCCTCTGGAGAAGGGAATTTCTCCAGGCCTGGAGAATTCTATGGATAGAGGAGCCTGGCAGGCTCCTGTCCATGGGATCACAAAGAGTCGGACACAACTGAGTGATTAACACACACTCACTAAGAAGTAGAGTCCACTGAGATCAGAGACAAAGAAACCATTTAGGAAGCTGTGGGCATTGCTTAAATGTGAGGGTATTAGGCTTGAACCACTGCAGAAGGGGTGATGAGAAAGAGATAAACGTGTGATAGGTTTAGGGTGTAGAGTTGAGACCCATGATTAATTGGATGTGGCGTTGGGGGTGGGGGGGTTGGGGATGAGTGACACTTTCAGAGTAAAGAGCATGGGCTTTGGAATTCAGCTGCTAAGACTCAAAGCCCAACCCAGCTCTTACCTGCTGAGGGATATTAGGCAAGTTAGTTCACATCCCATCTCTGTCTGCTCATTTGTCAGTGAAGATGAAAATATCATTTCCTAGCTCACAGAGCTTTTAGGAATCAATTTGTGTAAAGTGCTTAGAACTTTGTCATTGCTCTGGATATATGTTGGTTATTATTAGAAGGACTCCTTTATTATTACCATCACAATCATTGTCATCAAAATTATCATCACTATGGCCAAATTTAGTCCCTGAGCCTAGATGACCAGTTGGAAATAGAGGAAAAAAATATAATTTGAACTGAAGCAGGACTGGGGGTCAGAGAAGAGTAAGGAAGCCAAGAAGAGCCCACAAGACTGATTACTGAGGTTAACTAAAGGGCAGCAACAGAGAAAGAAGGGTGAGTGTTGAGGGGAACTACCTAGCAAGTTAGTTAAGGATTAGGTTTGAAGGAAATTGTATGAGTATGTATATTTTAAAACAGAAAAACACTGGTTGAGTCTTTCATCTTTTCTGAAGTTTATGCTTAAAAATCAGGTATATAAAATTATAGAGAGCTTATATATTATACATTATACGTGAGTTTCCCAAGGGGACTCCCTGGTGGCTCAGATGGTCAAGCATAAGCCTGCAGTGCAGGAGACCCAGGTTCCATTCCTGGGTCAGGAAGGTTCCCTGGAGAAGGAAATGGCAACCCACTCCAGTACTTTTGCCTAGAAAATCCCATGGATGGAGGAGCCTGGTAGGCTACAGTCCATGGGGTTGCAAAGAGCTGGAAGTAACTGAGCGACTTTACTTCCCAACAGGCGCTAGTGGTAAAAAAAAAAAACCTGCCTGCCAATGCAGGAGATGTAAAAGATGAGGGTTCTATCCCTGGGTCCATAAGATCCCCTGGAGGAGGGGATGGCAAGCCACTCCAGTATTCTTGCCTGGAGAATCCCGTGGACAGAGGAGCCTGGCGGGCTACAGTCCACAGGGTCACAAAGAGTCAGACAGGACTGAGTGACTTAGCATGCATGCACATTATATGTATATAACAATTTATTCTTACTGTAGTGAATTAAAATATTAAACCAAAGCAACAGTCCCTTCGAAAACACAGCCTCACTTCCTGCCCCAGCTCACTTCCCTATTTTTACACATACACTTAACACTATATTGAGTACCTAATGTAGTGGATGTGATCAACATACACCTTTGTTATTGCCTTTCACTATCTCTTGAAAATTTATTAAGGTAGAGAAATCTTGTTCGGACACTAGAGAAAAATTCTGGCAGAGCCGTAACTTTCTTACTTGCTTTTAGTTAAAAGATAGTCCTCAATTCAGAAATTAAAATGTCCATTCCCACATGCGAACACAAACACTAAACTCAGTTTTCAACCTGATCTCTGCTCCAGGTGGAACCTGCTTCCCATCCTGCCTTTCTGCTCTTTATTCCCCACCCCATTTGGTTGTTCAGTGGCTAAGTCATGCCCAACTGTTTGCAAGCCCATCAACTGTAGCCCGCCAGGCTCATCGGTCTATGGCATTTCCCAGGTGAGAATACTGGAGTGGGTTGCCATTTCCTCCTCCAGGGGATCTTCCCGACCCAGGGATCATACCTGAGTCTATTGTGCATCCTGCATTGGCAGGTGGATTCTTTACCACTGAGCCCACCTGGAAAGTCCAGGATTTCTCTTTCAAAAAACCCTCACCAACTCCTCCCCTCCTACTTCCTAATATTTTAAAATATCCTTAATCTAAATGAGCAATACAAGGTCCAAGGAACTGTTTTGTAACCATTGCCTGTGTATATTCTGCACAAGTGAATCTGGGTTTGAAATTTACCATCTATTACATAGCTTGATGTTTCAATCTTGACTGTTCAATATGAATACATGTAACTTTGTTCTGTATGCTTTTTGTAATAAAGATGTGATCATTTTATAGCTGTTTTGCAGCTTCCTTTTTTTTTTTTAGTTTAAACTTGTATTTTACAGACTCTTATCAGTAAATATATATGGTTTCAGTTAGTTATTACCCTCTTGAATATTAAACACAATCAGGTGGTCCTAACTCTACTCTGGCAGTAAGCAAAGATAAACAAACCTTCCCAGCAAGTCAAATGTCACTCCTAGACTTGTTTAGCTTGATGGACAAATTTTTTGCTTTGTTTTTTGGGTTTTTCTGTTGTGTTTTGTTTCAAACTAGAGTCCTTTTTTTTTTTTTTTTAAGGACACCTGAGTGGTTTTTGCTAAAAAAAAAAAAAAAAAAAAAAAAATTAAAAAAGAATAAAAACAACACTGAATCCATTGCCACAGATTTGTGTTATCTTCCTTGAATCCGTTGTAAGTAGTTTATGACTTCCCATAGAGGATCTTGCACTCTCATTCATCATTCTATTTTTCTCCCTGTAAAATCACTTTTCTGGCCAACTTGAGATCCTTTAAGGGCAGAAACGCAGTCATCTTTGTATTTCCCTCCAAGCTAGCCAGGCACACTTCAGTTCAGTCGCTCAGTCTTTTCGACCCCATGGACTTCATTCAGCACGCCAGGCTTCCCTGTCCAACACCAACTCCTGGAGCTTACTCAAACTCATGTCCATCGAGTCAGTGATGCCATCCAACCATCTCATCCTCTATCGTCCCCTTCTCCTCCCGCCTTCAATCTTTGCCAGCATCAGGGTGTTTTTCCAGGCACCAGCCTTCCAAAAAAAAAAAAAAACGACAAGCTTCTCTAATCGTCCTTGCGGCTTTTTGCACCTCCCAGAGCTAGAGGGCGACCAAAGCCCATACGGCGCGTTGGCCGGCAACTAAGGCCGCTCCCGACGCGCACGTCCTTACGTAGACGTTGGGGGAGGAGCCGCCCTGTGCGCGGTGACTGGCGGCGGCACTGGCGGCAGCTGGAGGCGGAGTAGTGCGGGTCGCAGGCTTGGAGAACTTCGGAGGCGGCGGGGGCGCCGGCGACGACGACGACGAGGACAGCAGGAGCGGGCCCCGGGCTTGTCGTTCACCATGCCGACCGTGGAGGAGCTTTACCGCAACTACGGCATCTTAGCCGATGCCACGGAGCAAGTGGGCCAAGTGAGTAACCCAGCGGCCTGCGGGCCCGGCGTTCCGCGGCCTCGAAAGCGCTCCCCGGGCCCGGCGGGGGCTGCTGCTTCGCCCGCCCGCGAGCTCCTGGCCGCCCGGGCTGTTTTCGTCGGGGTGAGCCCCTCCCGGGAGTGCAGATCCGGGCTTCACCAGCCGGAGTGCGGTCCCCGCGTCCCAGGCTCCTCTGCCTCCCGTGGTCAGCCTTTTCTCACCGTTTCCTAACTCAGCTTTTTCAGCACCCCACCCCACCCCCAGTTCAGTCTCCCCTGATCCTTGTCCTCCAGGGTCCTTTGAAGTCCTTCTCCTTTTCGGTGGCGCTCAATCCCTTGGACGATTAAATTGTGAGTTCAGAAACGCCTTTCTCGAGGCAAAAATCTGCAGTTAATTTAGGAAGAGCTCTTGGGAGACAGAAGTTTGTGAAATACCGAAGGGGCCGTTACGTCTAGACTTTAATGAGGGCTTATGATTTCGTTATTTAGCCTATTCGATGAGCGCCTGCCAGGAACCAGGTTCTGCCGCCGGAAGTACGAGAAAGACAGACCCGTGCTCTCCCAGGACGCATCTTTAGTGAGGGAGAGCAGGGATAAATAAGAAAGTTAGATGCTTCCCTCCCGCCCCACCCACCACACACACACTCACACACCCCGTGGAAAGTGTGAAGAAAATATAACAGGGCCGCGCGCGGGGGTAAGGGGGTGGTGTGCAGCTTTAAATAGAGTTGTCTGGCAAGAGTTCCCTAAAGGGTTTGCCCAGACACAACTTCAGCAGTGCTGAATCGGCCCTCCGAGCCGCTGCTTCTTTGTGAGCCTTCAAGTGCTAGAGTCCATTGAACTTGAGGAGTTGATAAAGTGGTGGTGTGTTTTCTTGGTAAAAGAACCAGTCTCTCCCCGACATAATCTCCATCACTGTTAGAAATCCCATGCTGTATCTTTTCAGGGCTTAAAACGTCATTTGATTCTCCTGCTTACCCATCCCAAAGCAGTAGGAAGTGGGAGATCCTAGAGACTGATAACATTAGCAAAGCTGTGGCTGTACATCTCCCATCCTTTTTTTCTGAACATGTGTAATTCAGTTCAGTTCAGATGCTCTGTCGTGTCCGACTCTTTGCAACCCATGGACTGCAGCACACCATGCTTCCCTGTCCATCACCAACTCTCAGAGCCTACTCAAACTCATGTCCATCCAGTCGATGATGCCGTCCAGCCATCTCATCCTCTGTCATCCCTTTCTCCTCCCGCCTTCAATCTTTCCCAGCATCAGGGTCTTTTCCAGTGAGTCAGTTCTTCACATCAGGTGGCCAGAGTATTGGAACTTCAACTTCAGCATCAGTCCTTCCAATGAATATTCAGGACTGATTTCCTTTAGGATTGACTGGTTAGATCACCTTGCAGTCTGAGAGACTCTCAAGGGTCTTCTCCAACACCACAGTTTAAAAGCATCAGTTCTTCTGTGCTTAGCTTTCTTTATGGTCCAACTCTCACATCCATACATGACTACTAGAAAAACCATAGCTTTGACTAGACAGACCTTTGTTGGCTAAGTAATGTCTGTGCTTTTTAATATGCTGTCTAGGCTGGTCGTAGCTTTTCTTCCAAGGAGCAAGCATCTTTTAATTTCATGGCTGCAGTCACCATCTGCAGTGATATTGGAGCCCAAGAAAATAAACTCTGTCATTGTTTCCCCATCTGTTTGCCATGAAGTGATGGTACCAAATGCCATGATCTTAGTTTTTTGGATGTTGAGTGTTAAGCCAGCTTTTTCACTCTCCTCTTTCACTTTCATCAAGGGGCTCTTTAGTTCCTCTTCGCTTTCCGCCATAAGGGTGATGTCCTCTGCATATCTGAGGTTTCTGATATTTCTCCTGGCAATCTTGATTTCAGCTTGTGCTTCATCCAACCCAGCATTTCACATGATATACTCTGCATATAGGTTAAATCATCAGGGTGACAATATACAGCCTTGACATACTCCTTTCCCAATTTGGAACCAGTCCATTGTTCCATGTGCGGTTCTGACTGTTGCTTCCTGACCTGTCTCTCAGGAGGCAGGTAAAGTGGTCTGGTATTCCCATCTCTTTAAGAGAAAGAGTAAAGAGATGTATAATTCAGGTTGAATCGCTGTGAGCTGAACAAAAAACTTAATTTGGGACCATATTTAGCTTAATCTAGAATTGTGAATATACCAGTTTCAAGTATCAGTTGATTTTTCTTTCCTACACATTTCCACTTTAGTAGAGAATTTTGATGTCATCGATGAGAAATACTTACTGATAGTCTGTTGTGGATGTTTATAGGGTGTGTGTGTGTTAAGTCAGCTGTGAAGGAAACATTTTCTGCCCATTGAGGCAGGGTGGGGAAAACTTACATGGTCACTCAGTTTGAGCTTTTGTTGTCCTTGTTCCTCAAGGGAACTAGTAAGTGAAGATGTTCTTGTTCATTATGACTGAGTTAGGGAAGAGTGTAGCAAATTGTTCTGCCTAAAATTGACTTCATTGCAGAGGGGATGGGGGACAAAAGATAGAACAGTGATTCTCAAGTCAGTTGTATACGCTGCTCTCCCAAAGAGGTGATTCAGGATTCTTCCCGAGAACCCAGTGCTGTCCTGTACCCCAACCCTCATTTTTTGCTGGACAGTCACCTACTTAGAGTATGTTAGAGAAAACAGAAGCCAAACTGGAGTTTTCCTATTCTATGAATTTGAGAGTTGTTCAGATTTTCCTCTTATGTCATCTTTAGTTATAAATCTACCAGCTTAGGTTGAGAGTTCTTCCTCAAGAGGTCAGTAATGTTTCTCAGAAGAAATCTGCTTTTAATTTAGGAAGAGTGCTTAGGAGACAGAAGTTTGTGAAAAACAGGAGGGCCGCCTTTCACGCAGATTTGAATGAGGACCTGCATTTCATTTATTCAGTATCTTTTTTGAGTGCCTATCATGTACCAAACACCGTTGTTAATTTAGTCACTAAGTCACATCCAATTCTTTGTGACCCCGTGGACTGTAGCCCACCAGGCTCCTCTGTCCAAAGGATTTCTCAGGGAAGAATACTGGAGTCAGTTGCCATTTCCTTCTCCAGAGGAGCTTCCTGACCCGTGAATGGAAACCGCGTCTCCTGCTTGGCAGGTGATTCTTTACTGCTGAGCCACCTGGGAAGCCCACCAGCCACTCTGCTGGACAGTGAGGTTTTAGCATAGTTCTTTTAAGTGATGGGACATCAGTACCTTCATGACACTGTGAAGTCAAGTGTCAAACAACTAAATAAGATAAAAGACCTCTGTGTAGTAAAGTGTCATGATTTGCTGAGCCTCAGACTGTAAATTCTGGTAGAACTGAAGCTGGCCTAAACCATAATGCCAACTAATTCTGCTCTATTGTGTAATAATGCTTCCCTTTTAGAGAAAATTCCTAAAACTGCTCACTAAAGAAAAGTGTATTGGGCTTCAAGATACTGCTTACAAATTTTAATTGAAAGCAACAGCCAACTTAACAGAAGGGACACCATTCATGATTTTTTAAGGAGAGGAAAAAATATTTACATTCTTAATGTACCTAAGCCAGATTTTCATGTTACCTTAGAAGATTTACAGTAGAGAGTTTGAATTTTCTGGCAGGCACCTCTCTGGACTATCCTGGTGGCTCAGATGGTAGAGAATCCATCTGCAATGCAGGAGACCTGGGTTCAATCCTTGGGTCTGGAAGATCCTCTGGAGAAGGGAATGGCAACCCACTCCAGTGTTCCTGCTTGGAAAATTCCATGAACAGCGTATGCGGTCGCAAAAAGTCTGACACGACTGAGCAACTAACACACACTTCTCTGGACACTTTTGAAACCATGTTTGAGTTTCTTAGTCTAGAACTTCCTTGTAACTTTATTTTGATTTTCACCCTTTTTCAAAGAGGTGAATTCCACAGTTGCTCAGAGAGCTGCCACTGAGGGGGCTGCCCAGGGTTAAATTCTTTTATTTTTTTGTTTCTCTCCTTGCCTTGTCCCATGCCCTTCAGTAGAACATTTGAAGAAATACAGTCAAGGAAGGAACAGGTACATATTTACCACATAACCCTTGTTTTCAGGGAGTCTCTCTTGAATGAAGAAGGGAACCTTATACACACATACTCAGACATATTTAAACCGTGAACATGTATGTTCTAAGAAGCAAACTGCAGGTCATAAATTCTAAGTGAAGCATTATTTAATACCTCAAAACTTGCAGTCCTTCTGTCGTCTCTCCTCTTGTAACCTCCCTGCTCGGCCCCCTTTCTCCCGCTCTGCCTCTGCCACTCCTTAGGCAGGTCTCCTTCCTCTGCTGTGTTCCTTAGCCCTCTCTCAGCCCTTTTCCTGGTTCCCAACAGGCCATAAAAGCACATGCTGTGGCCCATCATTAGATTTTGTCTCAACTTTTTATGAGTGTACTTAATTTTAAGATGTAAATATTTAATTTTATGTTATGTAGTCAAGAAAAACTAAAAAAAAAAAAAAAAAGAAAAGAAAAACTTAAAGAAAAACCAAACACCTATTAAGGGATTTTGGCAGTTAGACTGCGGTAAGATCTGACCAATATAACACCTAAACTCTGATTTCTCTTGTATTCTCTTACACAGGAGTGTATTGGCTCTAAGGGTAGAAGAGTATAAACTTTACTGACTTATGTTTCATGAAATAGCATTCTTTTGGTACTTTTTTCTGGCATGCTTAAGCTAAAATCAAAGACCAACCAAGTTCATAATCCCTCAAAAATATGTAGAAGTGTTAACAGTTTAACACACAAACTAAGTTTAATTGAGTCTAAGGAAGGAAAGAATACAGCTTAGTTCATCCATCTTCTTTTTATGTCATACTTCAGAAATTTGTTGGAACTGCATCCTTTCTTCTCTAAAGTAATAGCTTTACTTTGCACATCACTGGCTACTTATTAGTTGTGATTTCACTTTTTCTTTTAGAATGTGTCTACTAAATGCGAATCAAATTGTAACTTTTTTACTTGAAAATATCTTAATGATTTCTTTTGCATTTGCTCTTTTTATTAGATATTAAAATCACAGATATAGTTTTAGAAATGTATTAAAAATGTTTACAATTTAAAGCCTTTTATTAGGATGATAAATCATTTATCTAGCTAAAATATACAACTGTTGGAAAAGGAAAGTGCACAGTGCTGTGTAGTATGTGAAACATTTTATTGTGTTTACACACCTACCTGTTAATGAATCACTGTGATCACTGAAAATATCACTTACATCTTGTGTCTTCTTTGAAAACCAGAAGTAGTAACTACTTGAGGGAGATTTCTATTCAAAAGTCTTGTCCGTATACTGCAGTTGAAAAGCAGATAACTTAAAAAGCTGGCAAAGAGAATATAATTTTATTTTGCATTTCATAAAGGATAATTAAAGTCTGTTAATAATGTCTGTGAAATTACTTGATAAAACTGATGACTATTAATGGTAGTTTAACGATGTTAAAATGTCTTAACTTTCCAAAGGTCTTATGTTTAGGATAATACGTTCCCGTTTACATGCTTGTGTGAAGCCTGTATTTAGGACTCAAATTACCTTTGACAACCCTGGATCTGGCAAACTTTTCTTTCTCTCCTCTTTTGTTAATTAAGATCTCAGAATACTAATTTGAAAGATTCCAATTAAAGAAGCTTGGTATTAGACACAGATCATGACTTAAAAACCCATCAGAACTATGTTTGGGTCCTGGATCTGCTACTTAACCTACTGTGTGGTTCTGGACAAATTATTTCCCTTTTCTGAGCCTTGGTGGTTTTCACATCTGAAAAATAGGGATAGTAGTAACACCTAACTCACAGGATTACTGTGAGGCATTCCACACAATACACAAGGCATTCCACAGCCCCTTGTAGGCTTTCAGCAGATGTTGCTGGTGATCCCTTTTTGTTCTATTCCAGATTTTTTTTCCTTGGTAGGGGGATGGGTTGTTTCAAGCAGGAATTCTTCATTTACTTCTAGACAGTGAATTTTAGACAATTCAAAGGTCTTTCTAAGTAAAGCTTGAAATTCAAGTTAAAGGAAATTGGACTGATAACTCTGCAAAAAGTAAGGATGTCAAATGGCTCCAGACTTTGATTTTATGACGTCTACTGAGGGCTTCCCTGGTGGGAAGCTTTTACTTTCAAACAATAAAGAATCCGACTGCAGTGCAGGAGACCTGGGTTGGCTCCCTGGGTCAGGAAGATCCCCTGAAGAAGGGAATAGCAACCCACTCCAGTATTCTTGCCTGGGAAATCCCATAGACAGAGGAGTCTGGCAGTCCATGCAGTGTCAAAGAGTCGGACATGACTGAGCACCTAACACTTTCACTTTCACACTGAGCGACTAACGTTTTCACTTTTCAGAAGGTATGGAGCAAGCTACAGAAGTGTTAAGTGGCAGAGAAGTCAGCCATGATATTTTTTGAACCTTTGCACTAAAAAGTGGGTAATATACTTTTGAAGTAGTAATTCCTGAAGGCTGATTTTGTGTCTGCATTTCATGAGGAAGCTGTCCTTATTCACAGAAATTTCTGTTATTTAGGGGTTGGTATTAATTTTTAAGATAGGAGGAGTTGTCATTAATCTAGTAAATATGCATATATTAAAATCTGTACCGTTCAAAGATCTAATTGTGACCATAGCCTTTTGATACATAAAACACTTTATTTCTGATTATTTTTTTTAAAATAGTGTCCTTAATTGAGATTCCAATGAACCTAAATATCTTTGCATCCTGCCTTTTTTTTTCTCTTGAGTCTGTAATATACTGGATGTTCTTTAGTCATCCACTTAACTTATCTAAAGCATTTAGAGGATTGCCTTTTACAGAGTAAATACAATGCTGTGTACATATTTGGTTTAGTAGTATGTTTAAGGTTTTCCAGTAATTAAAAGTTTTCTGTAGTCACGATACGTATTGCTTTGTTTCCCAACTTGATCCATTAATAAAAGGGCTAGTTTGGAGGCAAGTGTGTAGCGGGGACTGGGAATTTGTTGACTCTTCATATATTGTGAGTATCTGAGGGCAAGCACTTCTGAAATTTTTTTTTAAAGGAAACAAACGAACTTTGAATGTATTATTTTAATGAAAAGTTAAATATGTGACATTGGGCATGCAGAACAAATTACCATTTTTATATTCTAAAACATGAGGCAAAATAAAGCTTCCTAACTTTCCTCTTATTGCTTAATTTCAGGAATATATTCTACCTTGTGCAATGTGCTCATTGAAAATAGATCAGTATATCTAACCGTAACACAATTATTTGAGAATTGTGTTTCTTCAGTCTGTTCAGTTGCTCAGTCATGTCAGACTCTTTGCAACCCATGGACTGCAGCACGCCAAGCTTCCCTGTCCATCACTAACTCCCAGAGCTTACTCAGACTCATGTCCATCCAGTTGGTGATGCCATCCAATTGTCTCATCCTCTGTTGTCCCCTTCTCTTCCCGCCTTCAGTCTTTCCCAGCATCAGGGTCTTTTCCAGTGAGTCAGTTCTTCACATCAGGTGGCCAAAGTATTGGAGCTTCAGCTTCAGTATCAGTCCTTCCAATGAATATTCAGGACTGATTTCCTTTAGGCTGGACTGGTTCGATCGCCTTGCAGTCCAAGAGGCTCTCAAGGGTCTTCTCCAATACCACAGTTCAAAAGCATCAGTTCTTCTGCACTTAAGCTTTCTTTATGGTCCAACTCTCACATCCATACATGACTACTGGAAAAACCATAGCTTTGACTAGACAGACCTTTGTTGGCAAAGTAAATGTCTCTGTTTTTTAAATATGCCATCTAGGTTGGTCATCGCTTTTCTTCCAAGGAGCAAGTGTCTTTTAATTTCATGGCTGCAGTCACCATCTGCAGTGATTTTGGAGCCCAAAAAATATAAAGTCTGTCACTGTTTCCATTGTTTCCCCATCTATTTGGCATGAAGTGATGGGACCAAATGCCATGATCTTAGTTTTTTGAATGTTGAGTGTTATGCCAGCTTTTTCACTCTACTCTTTCACTTTCACTAAGAGGCTTTTTAGTTCCTCTTCACTTTCTGCCATAAGGGTGGTGTCATCTGCCTATCTGAGGTTATTGATATTTCTCCTGGCAATCTTGATTCCCGCTTGTGCTTCATCCAGCCCAGCATTTCACATAATGTACTCTGCATATAAGTTAAATAAACAGGGTGACAGTATACAGCATTGACGTACTCCTTTCCCAGTTTGGAGCCAGTCTGTTGTTCCATGTCCAGTTCTAACTGTTGCTTCCTGACCTGCATACAGATTTCTCAGGAGGCAGGTAAGGTGGTCTGGTATTCCCATCTCTGAAAGAATTTCCCACAGTTTGTTGCAATCCACACAGTCAAAGGCTTTAGTGTAGTCAGTGAAGCAGAGGTAGATGTTTTTCTGGAATTGTCTTGCATTTTCTATGATCCAACAGATGTCAGCAATTTGATCTGTGGTTCTTCTGCCTTTTCTAAATCCAGCTTGAACATCTGGAATTTCTCAGTTCACATACTATTGAAGCCTAGCTTGGAGAATTTCGAGCATTACTTTGCTAGCGTGTGAGATGAGTACAGTTGTGTTTATTCTGTTTATTACAAAATTTTAAAGCATGATACAGTCACAAGACTAAGAACAGTTAATCACCAAATGAAGAAGTGTTAGTACATAACAAACCTTTTTTTTCCACATAAAATTAGATTCATTCTTCTTTCTTTCCCAAATGACAAAGAATAATGTGAAGGGCAGGGAGCAGATAGTAGGAAGGTAGGTGTTAAATTTAAGCAGTAAAACTCCCAAAGTAAGCCCTATTTCTTAGCCTGTGTGAAATTTTACTAACTTAAAGCAAGCTCAAAGAAGTTTGTTTAACTTGCCATTCTTCAAAATTGTATTTCTTTTCTGCTTTATTCTTTTGTTTCAGCATAAAGATGCTTATCAAGTGATACTGGATGGTGTCAAAGGTGGTACCAAGGAAAAAAGATTAGCAGCTCAGTTTATTCCAAAATTCTTTAAGCATTTTCCAGAATTGGCTGATTCTGCTATCAATGCACAGTTAGACCTCTGTGAAGATGAAGACGTATCGGTACGTTTATGGTTGATACTTTCAGCAAGTTTTCAGGTGTTGCTTTTGCCACTTTCAGACATTTTCTCTGTGTAGCTAATGTAACTGAAGTACCAGGCCTATTAGTGCATGATAAAATACTGCCGTCGGGTCTGGTCTGGTGGGACAGCATCCCAGGGCTTCAGTCTGCATGTGAGAAAACGTGTCAGCTCTTTCTCCACCTTTCAGTTGTGAAAAATGCATGCAAAATACTTCGTTTTGCTTATTTATTATCCACTGTTGAAAACAGTTGTGGCTCACATCTTTTTCGTAGATTGTTAGGCAGCGTACATGTGAAATCAGACTAGCTTTAGCTTGTAGTCAACTTATGCTTTCTTGGATATTTAAAATAATAATAGCATTGCAGCATAAAATATAGTTTCAACACCCCTAAATATTTTTCATAGCAGAAAAATAATTGAACTGTGAAATAATTGTATGTTATTACTGGAATAAAAAGGAGTAGTTTTTCCTTGGAACAGAATTAAGCATTAGCATTTCTGGCTGCTGATACAAGTTGCTAAGAATTTTCGACTATTAGCCCCTGGCTTTTCAAATGAAAGTAGTGAATCATCAACATTTTGTGCAAAATTTGAATTTTTATATTAAACTAAATAAGCCAAGATCCTGTATTTGGAATTATGTACACAGAATATATCCACAAATTTGCATACTGAACATCCTAAAGTAAGTCGTTACTAGCTATGACCTTGGCCACTGCAGCCATTCTTGAGGGATACGGTATGGTGTGCCCACAGGTAGGTAGTAAAAACCCAACAATTGTATATAGTCAACATATAGACTGTTTATAATCTCAAGTCTGTCTACTCGAGTCAGATAATTGTATTTAATGTCCCTTTCCACCGCATTTTGTTTCATATTCTGTGAAGCTTGAATATTAAAGTGGAATAAATTATTTCTAAAACTGAAAATCTCATGTTATATATTTTTGTGGCGCATATGCCGGTTATTACAGTTTCTCTCATGCTTTTTGTCCTCTTTAAAGGTCGAGGTTGTTGTTTTTATTCATGGTAGTATTTGGTAAATTTTTTATTTGAAATTATGTTCAGATTCGACGTCAAGCAATTAAAGAGCTGCCTCAGTTTGCCACTGGAGAAAATCTCCCCCGAGTGGCAGATATACTAACCCAACTTTTGCAAACAGGTAAGGAATTTTATTATTACCCTTTTATCTAAATGTAACTTCTCTGAAATATTCTTTTTTTTTTCCCCCCCTGAAGATTTGCCTTTGATAGAAATTTAAATTCTTTTTTCATACAGTTAGTTTGAAGCTTAATGACTTATGACTGTCTGATTTCTAGTTTTGTTTTGAATTCTGTTTGTGAAGGTATAATGACTGGATGCTTTGGGGGATTTTGATGCATTGTGATCTGTCACCCCCAGCTTCCTGTAGTTTAACTGTACCATCTTACGATCTTAGCATCAGCGCTTGCCAGGTACACTGGATCAGGGTCTCTACCCTTCCAGGAAAGATGTGTTTTCTTGGTACCTGAGATAAATGCTTAGTTTACGTCTCCTCTCAGTGTAATCTGTGACAAACTGTGTTGAGTCTTAAGTTTGAAAATGAAGCAGATTATACACTGTACCTCTTTCTCTCTATCCAGATGACTCTGCAGAATTTAACTTAGTGAACAACGCCCTCCTAAGTATATTTAAGATGGATGCAAAAGGTAAGGCCACTTCTTGTTCTGAATTGTGTTTGATGTCCTAACAAATTGAGGAGTTTGGCATTTCTCATTAAGGGTAAAGTCTGGGATTCACCCAGACATCTGTTTCATAAAAATTCTAAGTGTTCTCAGGGGACAAAAAAGCAGCTTAGCTCAAGCTGTTGAGTCAAGATGACTCAGAAAACCAGAAGAAATAATTTTAAAAATAGACCAAACTTTTCCCTTAGAAATACGTTGGAAAAACTCTGTTTCCCACTTGAAAAAATTCATCCAAAAATACCTGGGCTTATTTACTATTAATAATGATAAAAAAGGAATGTCATGCTGAAGCTGATTCTGAGTCCATGAACAAAGTATATGATCATCTTATGGTTGAGACTGTAGAAATTTTAGACTGGTTTAACCAGTATCAGTGATATTCATGATGTATATTAATTCACTTGAAAAGAAATGCTGTAATTCAAATTAACTTGAAGGATGTCATTCCTATATAGGATTGACTTCTGGATGCAACTCTTTTGTTTTGCAGGGACTTTAGGTGGCTTGTTCAGCCAAATACTTCAAGGAGAGGACATTGTTAGAGAACGAGCAATTAAATTCCTTTCTACAAAACTTAAGACTTTACCAGATGAAGTCTTAACAAAGGAAGTAGAGGAATTTATACTAACTGAATCCAAAAAGGTAAGCTTCCGTTATCTCTTAGTGAACTTCTCTAATGCACAGGAACATAGTTGATTTTAGCACTGTTCATCAGTGCTATACGTAGCTTGTTTATAAGAGCATATGTCCCATAAGAACCATTGTAGAACTTCAGGATTTTCTTCTGTTGTATTTTGCACTTTGGTCACTTTAATGGGAAGTGGAGAAGACAAAAGGAGAAGGGGGCAGTAGAGGATGAGATGGTTGGATGGCATCACCAATCAATGAACGTGAACCTGGGCGAACTCCGGGAGATGGTAAGGGACACAGAGGCCTGACATGCTGCAGTCCATGGGGTTGCAAAGAGTCAGACATGACTTAGTGACTGAACAACAACAGCAACACTTGTAATGATGAATCACTGTGTTACTTTAAAGGGTTTCAGTTCAGTTCAGTCGCTCAGTCGTGTCCGACTCTTTGCGACCCCATGAATCGCAGCATGCCAGGCCTCCCTGTCCATCACCAACTCCTGGAGTTCACTCAAACTCACGTCCATCGAGTCAGTGATGCCATCCAGCCATCTCATCCTCTGTCGTCCCCTTCTCCTCCTGCCCCCAACCCCTCCCAGCATCAGAGTCTTTTCCAGTGAGTCAGCTCTTCACATGAGGTGGCCAAAGATTAAAGGGTTTGATCACATATAAATCCTTTGTGGTATTATCCTCAAAATCTATGCATTCATCAGGTCTCTGAATGAAACATTTCCTTCAGGAAATTTTACTTATTTCCCACCTGTCTCCCTAATTTTAGGATATTCAGCCATAGGATTCTGAATCATTTCAAAATGGAAATGAAATCACCTTGAAATGACCTGTTGCTTTATACTGTCCCATGACACTATAAGCTCAGGAGACCATGCTTATTTGTCTGTGCACCCAGCACTAGCAGAGTTACGGTTGCTAAGATTTGAAAGGTGTGCCACAATTAACTTTTCGTTCAAACAGCACCAAACTTTGGGAATAGTTTATTTTTATGTGTTCAGGAAAATTCAATGTTGTCTCTAATGGCACCACTCACTTGCTTATTGGCAAGATTTCTTCAGTGAGAGAGAAAGGAGCTGCGTATTTCACTTTTGTGTCTGGTGGGATATGTCATGATTGCTTGCTGCTTTGGTCAGTGAACAGAAAGGTTTAGACCCACTGATACAGAGGACTGAAAATTTGCATGGTCTCCTGTTTTGTTTGTGCTTCCCTTGTGTCTCAGCTGGTAAAGAATCCACCTGCAATGCAGGAGACCTGGGTTCAATCCCTGGGTTGGGAAGATCCCCTGGAGAAAGGAAAGGCTACCCACTCCAGTATTCTGGCCTGGAGAGTTCTACACTGTAAAGAGTTGAACACAACTGAGAGACTTTCACATTTCCTGTTTTGTGTGTAATTACCATGTTAATGTGAATGAGGCTGTTTTTAAATATAAGGAACTGAATCTGATTTAACAGTTTATTGCCAGATTTTCATGATTTTTTTTTTCCTGCTATCAGCCCCTGAAGAGCCTTTTTAGATATTTTAGATTTAGAGAGTATCCTTAGCCACTCTCCCATGAAATTTTTAACACTGCAGATATACTGTATATCTGTTTATGTACTATATGTACATCTGTGCTTTAGACATAAAAAAAGAGTAAAATTTCCCGAGAACCAAGTGTTGTCCCCTTGGAAACAATATAGTGCACCATTGAGAGTGCATGGCTTATTCTGAAGCTAAGTCGACTGAAGCTTGAAGTTGTTCTCTCTTCAGTGTTTCAGAGATATGAGCAGCAAACTGACTTCTGCACAACGAATTTGCTGTGCAGTTTCAATACTGTTCTTTCTTTTCCATTCAAGTGATAAAGATACTAATAACTATTCTGAATGGTCTCTTTCCAGGTGCTAGAAGATGTGACCGGTGAAGAATTTGTTCTGTTCATGAAGATACTGTCTGGGTTAAAAAGCTTACAGACAGTGAGTGGAAGGCAGCAACTGGTCGAGTTGGTGGCTGAACAGGCTGACCTGGAACAAACCTTCAACCCCTCGGACCCTGACTGTGTGGACAGGCTTTTACAGTGCACTCGGCAGGCGGTACCCCTCTTCTCTGTGAGCTCTTTGTTCTATATAGCTAGTATTTTGATTATGCTGTTGGCTTGTAATTGTGTAGATGTACACTTGACCATTCTCCTCAAAGCTCTGCATAAAAGTATTAACACAGTGGAGCAGTCATTTGTTTTATGCTGGCCTAGGTGAAGAGCCCAAAGCAGCAAGAAGTTTCTTTAAAGTCTTGCCTAGAGACTTTTGAAAAGTCTTGAGAATTTTAAGTCCCATGCTCCAGGTTACTTTGCAACTAAGTATATGCTGTCTGTTGAGGTTATTTATGAGATGCTCTGGGATATGCTCTCCCATTGTATTTTAGCTGTAGTACTTGATGCTTTGATACTGAGCATTTGTTGATTGACATTCGACTATTATATTTGAGAGAATATGTATTTATTTTTTTGACAATTCAGTATTCTTTGGATTTTTACAGAAAAATGTTCATTCCACAAGGTTTGTGACTTATTTCTGTGAGCAAGTTCTCCCTAACCTCAGTTCCTTGACTACCCCAGTGGAAGGTCTTGATATACAGTTGGAGGTAAGAGAAAATTTCTGGCTTTAGCACTGAAAAGGCATTGCCATATTTCAACCTAAATGTAAACCACTAACTTGATCTGATTGCTAAGAGATTTAAGGCCTGGTGGTGGCTAGCTAATAACCTGTCCCAGGATTAATTACATGGAAATGCTTTATGGATTCATTGAAAGTTTGCTGCAGTGGGAAAGCAATGCCTGTAGTTTTCATTATAGTCATTCTCTACCTTTGTAGCCTTAATGCTTTTAAATACATTGTTCAGTCATGACAGTTCCTATCTCTGTAACTGATAGAGCCAGGTTTAATTAGATTCACACAAAATGTCGTTTATCCCTTCTCCAATAGAATTGACTACCCTCTCTCCCTTCTATATCAATTGTAATGTACATACACATTTTTTCAGAGCATATAAAAATACTTTACTTCTTTCTCCCAATTTAACCTTATTCCTCTCGGAATCTCCAAAATCTAATGTAGAGCCTGATTCTGAAAAGCACCTGATAATGTTTGTTTAGTTGAACTGAAATATGGAAATATGCCATTTCCTCATAGGTCCTTAGGAGAGAGGAGAGTCTCACTGTGCAATTAAACTGTGGTTTGCTTCACATGTCCTGGGTGTGACTTACCAGACTGGGATTGAGTAAAGCAGAGATGAACCTCAGGAACAGTGGCGGTTACTGATACTTTGATAGTATGCAGAGACTGAGTTTGATAGCACAGGAGGCCCAGCCTAAATATTAGCAGTGAATATTGCTGGTCGTCTCTTCCTTGTATGTTGTTGTCCTGTAGCAGAGACTGTCGTGTGTGTTCCTTTCCTTACTTATTCCCACAGGCATATTGAGAGCCATGAGATCAGGGTTTCAGGGTCTGCACTGCCACTCATATATTGTGACTTTGCCAAGTTACATTCTCTCTCCGACCTTCAGTTTCCTCAAAGTAAAACAGAGCTGCATCTTTTTTTTTTTCCAGTTCAAACATTATGTTCTGTAAAAGCCTATTTGAAAAATAAGCAATCTTAAATAGTTACCTAGAATATTATCTTACAACCCTTGCTCATTCAAAGAAAAGAATGCTAATAACAGTAAATTGTGTGTTTTAGGTATTAAAACTCTTGGCTGAAATGAGTTCATTTTGTGGTGACATGGAAAAGCTAGAAACAAATTTAAGGAAACTATTTGATAAGTTATTGGTAAGAATTTTTTTCTTTCCTTATGGCATAGTCAGTATAGCATCCCAAAGTTTAGTAGTATAGTATTTACAGATTATGCAGAGCCAAATTTTGAAGTGATTTAGGTAATAATCCTAATGAGTGTTCTTAGCTGCTCAGGCCACAAAATTGTCTACTTTTTTTTTTTTTAATCTGTTTTAGTCTTTTGCATTTCTTCTGTTGTTGATGCTTTAGACAAAATATAATACAAGATTTATATAGTAAGTTTTTCTACTATTTTTTCATCAAAATATTCTAACTGTTTTCTCCAGAGCACCATCGCCATTACTGCCCAGGGCCAAATAGCTTTAACAGCCTAGAAGTAAAGTCATTATGTCATAATTGGTTTTTATTTTGTGGCTTACAGTTTAGGTGTCATATCCAAAAAATCATTATTACCATGACCCAGGTCGAGGAGCTTTATTCCTATGTTTTCTTCTAGGAATTTCATAAGAGACATATATCTTACACTCTTTTTTGTTTTTCTCTTACATACTTGGCTCAGTATAATAATCTCTAGGTCCACCCCTGTGGCTGCACATGGCACTGCCTCACCCGTTTTCATGGCTGAGGAGTGCTGCAGTGTGTGTGTGCATAGGTGCTCCACATCCTGTCTGTTTACCTGTTGATGCACATTAGGTTGCTTCCATACCTTGGCTATTGTAAATAGTGCTGTGAACATTGGAGTGCATGTATCTTTCTGAATTAGTTTTCTCTGGATATTTGCCCAGGAGTAGAATTTCTGGATCATACTATAACTCTTTTTTCAGTTTTTTAAAAAACTTTTTAAGAATACTATTTTAGGAGCATCAGCTTTTGTTGCCAAACCTAGATTGAATCCTGACTCTTCAGCTTGTTTTTTACCTAGGTTCTCAGAACTTCAGTCCCTTCATCTGCCTAGTGCTGGGTTGGCTACTCTCATCGTCAGTAGCAGCAACAGCTATACTATAGGTTAATATGGAATGTTGACCAGTTGGGTCATTGATCCAAAATGTAAAAGGGATATCTTATGTAAATTTCCTATCTTGGTAGTTTTTAATGTTTCGTGTCTTCAAAGTGTGTCCTATAATTACTTGAGTATATGTTTTATAATTAGAGTGTCTAGAGCAGATCTCCTATATCTCTTGTATTTTCATCTCTTAGGAGTACATGCCTCTCCCTCCAGAAGAAGCAGAAAACGGGGAGAATGCTGGTAATGAAGAACCCAAGCTGCAGTTCAGTTATGTGGAATGTTTGTTGTATAGCTTTCACCAGTTGGGCCGAAAACTTCCAGATTTCTTAACAGCTAAGCTGAATGCAGAAAAGCTCAAAGATTTCAAAATCAGGTGATATATGATTGCAGTGCCCCAGTCCTTGATAAAGGTGAATGCTATCTTGAGGCTGCCTTGGTTTTGTTTTCATTTTGCAAGAGCTTTTTCCCCACCCTTTCTCACTACAATGCAAAAGAATGCAAGAGCCACAAAACAGGAGTGTATACAACTGTGGTGGCATAACAAACGCTTGGCAGAAGACGGCCTTTTACAGAAGTGCACTCTGGCTCTCCTCGCTGGCTTTAGGATAGATATTGGGCTGGTTCTCTGACCTAACACCTCAGATTGTCCTCAGCTGTTCTTTATAGATAACAGCACCTGCCTTACAGAGTTGTGAGAATCAAATTGTCCTCAACTGTTAAATTTATAGATACTAATTTATAGATGCATCTACTTCGGAGAAGGCAGTGGCACCTCACTCTGGTACTCTGGTACTTGCCTGGAAAATCCCATGGATGGAGGAGCCTGGAAGGCTGCAGTCCATGGAGTCGCTGAGGGTCGGACACGACTGAGCGACTTCACTTTCTCTTTTCACTTTCATGCATTGGAGAAGGAAATGGCAACCCACTCCAGTGTTCTTGCCTGGAGAATCCCAGGGACGGGGCATCCTGGTGGGCTGCCGTCTATGGGTTGCACAGAGTCAGACACGACAGAAGTGACTCAGCAGCAGCAGCAGCAGCAGCATCTACCTTATAGAGAATTAAATGACAGTAATGAAAAACTTTAAGCACAGTGCCTGGCATATACTGGGTATTTGGTAAACTATAACTGCTCTTAATCGGAGAAGGCAATGGCAACCCACTCCAGTGTTCTTGCCTGAAGAATCCCAGGGACGGGGGAGCCTGGTGGGCTGCTGTCTATGGGGTCACACAGAGTCGGACACGACTGAAGCGACTTAGCAGCTGCAGCTGCTCTTAATATCTTATAGGGTTTTTATTATGTTATAGTGTGGCTGGAGGAGCAGCACTGGAGAAATCAATTTAAGTTGTTTCTCAGGAAGATACTTTGTATTAAATCATTGTTAATAAATTCTCATCTTAAGCTACTGTATCATCTGTTATTGTCCTCTATGCTTTGGTAAGGCAGAGGTTTATTACTTCCTGAAACATTTGACCAGAAGCAAACATCTTAGGAAATTACTCTGAAAGTGAAAAAAAAAACAGTGATGCCACATTGTTAAGCAGAATTTCTGGAAGGCGGCAGGCTGGAGTTATGGTAGCACTTTTCCACACATACTACCTGGAAACAAATTTGAAAAAAAGATTACTCAACATCCTTTGCAAAATTTTGTTTTATTTTTAAACTGGACCCTAAGGTGCAAATGGGTCAAACACCGTCCCTTGTTAGCAGATAAACACAGATTAAGTGACTTGTGTCTGTCACTTGAGCTTCACTTGACTAGTGGAAGAGAAGACTCCAGGCCACCTGATGCTAACCCATGGTTCTGGGTTGTTTCTAACTTAGGTTAACCTTGCAGGTTAATGTAACAAGTTTCCTTAACCCAGTTCCAAAAGTGTTTCCATTGCCAGGTTGAGTGTGGATTTCTTTCAATTTTTGACAAAAACTACTTTTATTTTACTTATTTGTGTATCTCTTATGATCATACATTGATAATTAAAAGGAAGTCCCCTCAAAGTTCACTCTTTATTGGTAAAGGCTGTAGTTTTCTTCGATTTTAAAACAGTTGCAGTGATGATTTGTTCATTAATAAACACTTCTGCGTTTAGGCTGCAGTACTTTGCACGGGGCCTGCAGGTTTACATCAGACAACTCCGCTTGGCTCTCCAAGGCAAAACAGGCGAGGCCTTAAAAACAGATGAGGTGAGAATACTGGCTTATATCTCGTTAGGAAATTTTTATAATAGCCACCATTCATTACAAATTCACACTGAATTCATATATTGAAGTGTACCATTCAACTTTATTTGAACCAATGATTTTAAGTCAAAAGGTTGAAGATACAGTATTAGAAGACTGCATATTTAGCTATATGCTAAGTTATCTAGGAAACTTCTACCATTGTTGAAATGTCTTGAATGTTTCCAAGGTTTGTGAACAGTGTTTTTTACCACACTTTGATACATACTGATCTTTCACTGGGGTCTCATTAGCAGCACATTTTGTTTAAATATTTGTTTAGCAATTGTGACATTTTAAAATTTTACCTTTTTGAAACCCAAACATTAGTTTACATTAAAATTAAAACTATTAAACTACTAATTCTGTACCAAACTATATCTTGTGTTTATGTTGGGATCTTTGGTTTTCCCTGATCTCATCTATTTTGATCAATCTTCATCCTACTTCATCCTAGTCCTAATGAAATATTTTAAGTTTCATTGTGTCTTTCTGTAACATAAACTAATTTATTTTAAAACAACTGATGGGTGCCAATGACCTGTCCCTTACTTGTTTTTCAAGTGAACTGCATTTAACAGTTTAATGTTCTAACCTGTTGAGGGAAGATAAAGATTATTTCCTGTCTTTGCCATCGCTACATTTATTAATAGTTGAGAAATAGGAATAAGCACTAGCTGTAGATATAAGCCAATGAATTTCCTAACTGTAGAAATGATTCTGAAAAAGAAGTGGAATTGAAGTTTTATATGGGAAAGAAATATATCATAAAAGTTACTGGCATTTTAATTTAATGTTGTTTCCCTTTTACAGAACAAGATTAAAGTCGTTGCATTGAAAATAACAAATAATATTAATGTTTTAATCAAGGTAAGTCTTCCTTTCTTACTCAGCCATCCCAACTAACTAGAAAGTTAGTGCAAGGGATATGTCCGTAACGGTCTAGTGAAGGAGAAATACCATTAAGTTGCATACATTTGGCCTTTTAAAGCTTTATGCCTTTTATAATACCAAGTAACATTTTTGTAGCTATTATAATTCGTTTTATTTATTTAAATGTTATTGCAGAAGATACTGTAAACAAAGGGAGGCACGCACAATTCTGACAGACAGCACTGGAGCAGATACATTAGACTCAGAAATTTCACTGACTTAAGCTCTTGTAGTTTTAACGCTATTGGTTCCTTTTGAATGACCAATAAAACCCTGCTTCACTTATACTAAGAATGGACAGTCTTATGTGGTGCATGACATGTTGTCCCATGCTCTTTTCTGTTAATTTGTCTATGTAATAAATTGAGAGTGTTCTACACTGTAGGCTAAGGTGTACCTTACCATTAAGCCATACATACGCTTCAGTTCCGTTCACCCTCCTCAAGTATCTATTAGCCTAAACAAAAAATTATAACCTGAAAGAACAAAAAAGGAATCACAACAAAGAACCCATCATTTGATATCATAGGTTAACGGTATTGTCACAAGTTAACAGTATGGTAGCCAGGTGGGAGAAAGAAATATTTGTCACACTTACAGCACAAAGCCTGACAGTAACAAAATCAGGGCCAGTGGTATGTCTTAAAAGTAGTCTGGTAAAAAGCCCATGGAATACTTACTTTTTATCGGAAGAGAAAGGGAACTTTTCAGAGAAAACAGTGAGATATTAAGGGATGAATTATCAGTGCCAAGAGGAAAAGGGAAAGGGCATTTAAGAGGGAAGAAAACTGACTCACACCTCAAAGAAAATTTTTATAATAGGCTCCATTTATTTCAAATCTTAAATATAAATCATAGTTTGAAATGGTGAATTAATACATTAAAATATGAGATTTTACTTTATTTGAACTGATACCACAAATAAAAGTTGAAGATAATGTTTAGAATACTTTAAACAAATACTAACTGTGAAAGAAACTCAGTTTACTTTTATCAGATGTTACCTATATATAAAAATTAGGGTAAAATGATAAATATAAATTCATCATAGTTTTGAGGGTATAATGAGGATTAGATTATTTCACTTCTGAATTATTTCAGTATTTAAATTTAGCAAATATTTGCATTACCATATATTGATAATTTAGTATTTAAATAATGTGGGTTTTTTCATTATTGGTAATATATAGATATTTGAGGGGGAGAAAAACATGATTACCCAGACCATTAGTTTTGTTCTAGTATTGAACCACTTAAAAATCTGCAATAGCAAATGCAGATTGCACCATTATATTTTCCTTAAAGCACATTAGTGACTGCATCTGTGCAAAAGAAACCACTTGGAGATTTGATTGAAGCTGATAAAGATTGATATTTTGTCCTGTAACCTGAAATGACATTTGAAAAAAGTTAGCTGCAGTTTCTTAAGTGATGTGCACAAAATTCCTAACAAAATAATTAGGTAATATATGTCATTTGTAAACAAAATTGTCCTTGTTTACTTTGCTCTTGCAGTTTTTTCCCTAGGTTATTGTTTTAGTCATTAGCACAAAAGCAAATGGGATGAATTACTTTCCTTTCCTAAGATTACAGATGTGTCTTCCTGTTTCCTATCCTTAATACCACTTCCTATACCACCAGATACGTTAGAAATCTCTTCCTTTTGTTTCTTCAGGATCTCTTCCATATTCCTCCTTCTTATAAGAGCACAGTAACATTATCCTGGAAGCCTGTACAGAAGGTTGAACTTGGGTAAGAAACATTTAAAAGGGATTAAAGTGTTCTAATATTTGATTTATAAATATGAAAAGTCTGAATTCAGATTATTGCATTTCCTGTACAAAATGGTACATTATTAAATGATTCTTAATAAGATGTTAAAATATAGCTATTAGAAGCATGACTTAAATAGAAAATCTAACCTGGTATTTATAAAATAAACTGGCGGAATACAACTCTGGAATTTTCAAACCCTTGTATTGCTGTGGCATAAGACTTTTCTGATAAGTTCTATAAAATGAGTCACTTGTGTATCATCTGTGAAGATACATATTTCAGATTGTTTTGAAGCCTTGTAAATGCCCTTCTGACAATGTCTCCATAACTTTAGCAGAGTTAATTTGATGACATCAGATGTTATTTCCTTTTTTCTGACATGACTATCATCTTTAGGATGTCTTTTGTAACTAATAAATATATTGCTAGCCTCTGATATAAAAGACTTTTTTTTCATTGCTGCTCTTCCTACCATTATAGGCAAAAGAGAGCCACTGAAGATACAACTTCAGGTTCACCTCCCAAGAAATCTTCAGCAGGACCAAAAAGGGATGCCAGGCAGATTTATAATCCTCCTAGTGGGAAATATAGCAGCAATTTGAGCAACTTTAATTATGGTGAGCGTTTCCGTTTGGGTACAAGAAATATGAGAGATTAGGCAGAAACTGTGTTGTGCTTGATTTTAAGTAATAATTGAAGAGTATCATAGCTCTTTCAGGGTCCTTTTTTTGCATTAGCTTGGGGAACTTGAACTGCTGGGAAAACACCTTATCCTGTTCCTTTCTAACTCACCCTTGTGGGTTCACTGAGCTGAGCATGTAACACCAAGAACCTGAAAATTGTATTCAGAGATGCCAATAGGAAAAAAAAAAAAGGAAGGAAGATGACATGAACCATCCATTCCTGATTTTCCCTGTTTTAGCTTCAAAGCAAGAAATGTTGTCCATTCTCCCTCAGGGACAGATAGAGTCCCTGGCAGATGTGGTATTAATGATCCTTCTTGGACCTCGTCAGCCTACTGCTTGCCCTCCCGTTAGTCCTGGGAGGTAGAGTCAGACGGTGAAGCACCGTCTAGCAAAGATGTGTCCTCTTGCAGTCTCCTCCACTGCCCAGAGTGCAGTCCTCCTGTCGACTTCTCACCAGTCCAGTCTCTCCCAGGGCTGTTGAATCAGAAGTGAAGTTTGTCTCATTGGCTTATAAAGTAGAATGAACATAAATATCTAGCAAAGATGTGTCCTCTTGCAGTCTCCTCCACTGCCCAGAGTGCAGTCCTCCTGTCGACTTCTCACCAGTCCAGTCTCTCCCAGGGCTGTTGAATCAGAAGTGAAGTTTGTCTCATTGGCTTATAAAGTAGAATGAACATAAATATCACTGACTCAGATCCTTAATCTTGCTTAAGAAGACAAAGTCTAATATCCAGAACCAAGCATACTTGTAATTGGTCTTGGTCACCAATCAGAATTCTACAGTAATTATTCCCCAAAAAAGTACATTCTGAAGCATATACTCCCTATAATTGTTTCCAGGATGAGATGATTTGACATTAAGTAAATGCCTTCTATGAAGAAGGCAGTGGCACCCCACTCCAGTATTCTTCCCTGGGGAATCCCATGGATGGAGGAGCCTGGTAGGCTGCAGTCCATGGGGTCGCGAACAGTCGGACACAACTGAGCCACTTCACTTTCTCTTTTCACTTTCATGCATTAGAGAAGGAAATGGCAACCCACTCCAGTGTTCTTGGCTGGAGAATCCCAGGGACGGGGGAGCCTGTTGGGCTGCCGTCTATGGGGTCGCACAGAGTCGGACACGACTGACGCGACTTAGCAGCAGCAGCAGCAGCAAATGCCTTCTTAAAATAGCAAAATTCCTCCAATATCCAAGCAAAAAGATTATGAAAAGGCAATTTCAGATTGTGAAATGAACCCTTAAACTCCAATCAGACTCTCTGAGGCAACTTTAGTGTAGAAAAGATCACTGAACTCTTTTACTTACATAATAATAGGTAAACATGCCTCTCTTGGCTTCTTGTCTTACTGAAAAATAGGGATAGCAGAGAGCTTAAAAACTTCAAAAAATATTTATGATAGCATTTTGTAAATGGAAAAGATTCTGTTACTCCATTGCACTAAATATTGTCTGTCCTCTGTCACTTGTATGATTTAATGTGGTATTTATCAAAACCTTTCTTAACATCAGCTGTTCTCTCAGATACCATCTTCATTTGATTTAGATGAATGTAACCAACTATGGAAATACATAGAGAATTGTATTTATTTTCACTTAGGCAAGTCAGTTACTCTGAATGTCCATGAGTATTCTGCCCTGTGACATTCACTGCCTGCCTTAGAATCAGATGATGTAATGCATGTGGAAAAGAGATTTGAAAAATGCAAAGCCTTAGGTTGTATGTGATTTTTTTAATTATCAATATGGGTGGGGCGGGGGGGAGCAGTTTTACCGAAGACAAAAATCAGGGAATTTCCTGGTCATCCTGTGGTTAGAACTTCGACCTCACACTGAGGGCCTGGGGTTCAAACCCTGGTCAGGGAACTAAGGTCCCATAAGCCACACGGCAAGGCCAAGGAAAAAATCCAGGAGTCACTTACAGCTTCAGTTGTTCCTTAGTCAGCAAAGTAACAGAACAGCAAATGCCTGTTAACTGCCTTTTGTGTCTGGTGTTCCTGTACTTTAATACTCCTACAGGAGCAACCTTGTAATCGGAGTGCTTGTCATAAATTGAGTTACAAAGCTAACTAAACTCTGATTGTTCTTATTGGAAAGTAGGAACAAAATTTCTGCTAGTATTTTTATTTGGGGGAGTTGAGATGTATCAGGTTATAAGTATTCTCACAGAAACAATTTGAAGAGTTTTCTTGGATTTCTTTCACCCATTCAGCAGAAAACAGTTCTCAGTATTACAGATGAAAATTAGTTGACCTATCTACCTCAAATTTTTCTACCTTTTTAATGTCCTTTCCTTAGGGAACTGACAGTGGGTCAGGAGGAAAGAGAAACAGTGTTGGGTTTTTTTTCCTGCGATGTCAGTGTTGCGCCAGGACAGAGGGAGAAAAATGTTTTGTGTTGAGTCTTTAATACTTAGACTTTATTACCCATATTTAATCATTGAAATTCTACTTTTCTATGTCAGCCAAACTCAATTTTATTATATCACTGTCTTACTACAGTGACCAAGCCTGCTGCAAAGAAAATAGATTGTGCCAGTGTCATGGGCCTAAACTAGTTCTATGCAGAGAAGGAGCCAGAATTTGTAATTTGTCTTTGAGTCCATGTAGGCATAGACTTTTTTCCTTATCACAGTTTTTCACTTTACTAACCATTGTCTCTATTATTTTCTTTATCAAAAGGTGTTTGTTCCCATAACGTAGTCCAGCTTCCTGGTGCATTTTCAATCAAAGTATTTGCACATACCCATGTTTAGTTCTCCTTCCTGTGGAACAGAGTTCCCTGGTAACCCACAAGTACTAATTCTATATTTTGTGACTTGTGTCCCTCAACTTTTACCTTTTTTGAAAATTAAAATAATTTTTTAAAGTATAATTTTAACTAGTAGCCATATTAGTTTAAGCTTGAAACCATTAAAAAGATCATTAAAGTGATTTTTTGAATATGATAGGTCATGATGGTTTCACTTAAATAGTTGGCATACCAATCAATTTAGAAAAATGTATCATGACATGAGAGGTGACTTTGAATCAGATTCCATTCTGTTGACAGGTAAATGTTGGTTAAGCTCGGGAAAGGTCTAGTTAGTTTTCTAACTCAGTTTCTGGAGAAAAAAAAATAAAGCATCACCCAAAAACAGTAACATAATTCTAGCCATAATGGCAAAAAATGGATTGCAGTACTGACTGGATAGGAATTTTTCAAGCCTCCAACATTATGGATCAAAAATGGCAACAGCAGGTTCTTTTTATTGCTCCTAACAAGATTCCTGCAGTGAGGAAGTTTGAAGGTTCCAATGAGGAGATTGGGTCTCTGGAATTAGAAGTTTGAGACTCTTACTCATTTGTGTATGATGAAAGGTCCAGCCTTGCTGATAATGTCAATCAGTTTTCTTCACTGGAAAGACTCCTCTGGACCTGTGAAACAGACTGACGAGTAAATCAAGGACTCATTCTACCATATGATCCAAGTGACTTGATTTTTCAGCAAGAGATATGCTTAATTTACATCACTAACCCAAACACTGTAATATATACATAACAGCCTTTTTGGCAGCACTCTGAGCAGCTCATACGTAGCTGACAAAGCAGTGAGAAAAGCTGTCAGAATTTGTAACATTATTTTTCAATGTGGTGACCCAAACAGATTACCTTTTCATTGCATTTGAAAGGTACATTTTTCATTCTAGCCTAACTTTTCAGAATTGATCAGTGGTAGTTTAAGATATTTTACATATATGATGGTAACTTTTGAAGGCCTATAGCTTTAATCCATATTAAATATAGACACGTTTATAGTTTCATTAGTTATCTTTGTGATAGGCACCACAATAAAGAACTAAATGTAGTTATCATTAACATTGTCACCTTGAAATATCTTTAATGGGGTACATTTAATTGAGTATATACTATGAATATATTTGGTACCTTGAGATAATGCGCTTTGGCATATATGATGCCCTGGTTTTATGTAAAGATTTGAACTTGTAGATGTGCTCGCAGAATACCATGCTGTTTTTATAGAGCCTACTGCTACATTCAGAGCTTCCAGCTACATTTCTTCTGTGTGTGCTGTCCCGTGAAGTCCTGAACAAGACCTAAACCCTTGTTCGCTTTTTCGTAGAGCAGAGAGGAGCCTTCAGGGGAAGTAGAGGTGGCCGAGGTTGGGGAGCACGAGGAAATCGTAGTCGGGGAAGACTCTACTGAATGAGAAGTCACATTCTTCAGCATTGTCATGAGCTTATATACTTAATTCTACTACTCATTGGATTGCCGGGGGTGTCCCTTTAAAAAGACTGCTGCCTTCAGCTAAAAACTTACTGTTCTTTATACCTTTGTATGTATGATCTACTTTTGTAACAAACCATGGTTGTGTCCAAGGTAAAAACCACAGCGATATTTTTGGATGCTTTGTCTGCAATCTTGACTTGTTTTTGCAATATCATCATTATTCAGACTTCACATTGTGAATCTTTTAAACATCTTGATAATTTGTTATTGAGAGCTATTCAGATCTAAACTGTAATAAAATTCAGTCCATTTCTGATAACTGGTAAAGATCATCAGTGCTGAAAGGTTCCTGACTTTCCTGTCCCCTCTGTCTCCCCCACGCCAACATATGGAGAAGAGTAATGGTCAGACTTAACATTTATTTTCATGGTTATTTAATAAAGCTGCTAGGCAATGGCACAGTATTCCTGAGTGTCAGAAAAACAAAAATACTTAACCAATTTTCTTAAAATGTAGAAATGACATGACATTTTTAGGAAGAAGTAAGTTGCTTTGCACTGCTTACTTAACTCTTCTCCATATGTTGTGATATAAACTTTTGAATATGGGATCTTTCTATTTGCATAGAAATGTGTATGTATAATATACATACATACATGAGCATATATCTGTGTGTGTGTGTGTATATATATATATGCATGCTGTGAAACTTGACTATACAACATAAGTCTTTTTTTTTTTTTTTTAATTCCAGGAACGGGTAGTCTTTGACACGGTGATTATCCTCTTGAGGCTGAATTCATTATTCACTTGTTATTTAGGTTTTCCTCCCAGTAGTGAGGGCTTTTGAGTCAGTTGCACTTACATGATTATTGTTATTTAAAACTAAAAATAAACAAAGGCTGCATTTTCAAAGATAAATTTGAGATCCCTGTTGGAGAAATACAGCCAAAATACTGAATCTGATGTACATACAGGTTTCTGCAGGATAAAATAGAGTAATTTAGAATTTGGGGATTTGATAACCAGGGCAGCCCAGGAAAAGTGACTTGGTAATATAATATACCAATAAGTAAGGGATGCTCTCTCAGTTTGCTTTTGCCACTTTCAAGATTTTAACTTCTCAGGTTATTAATCAAAATTATTGTATAAGTTAGTCAATAGAATCTTTAGGTTAAAACAACAGATGGGGGGTTTGTGGAGTGTTTAATTGTCATGGGCATTTTTAGTAGCATAGGCCCTTTGCTCTGCATTTGAATGTTTCATATATTTTTGTTCCACAATTAATCTTCCCTCCCCAGGTTTGTTATTCAAATCTAATGCCTGAGTGACATTTTCTAGTAGTTTGACCTATTTTTTGAGGAATAGTTTGTGATTCCAATGCAGGTGTCTTCATTACTGTTACCTCTATATTGGGGGAATAGACAAAAAAAAAAAAAAAAAACAGCAACAACCCTTTGTTAGAATTACTGCACATGTTTCTGGGGAAAATGGTTTTTGAAGACTAGAATACAAGTGAGCAAAAGAAGTTGGTCAGCTTGACTATGGAGTGGTGACAATAATCTCTAAACATTCCAAAAGACTATGAGCTGGACTTAAGCTCCCTTGGAATCTGAACCGATATAGGAACGTGGAATTGCCATTTGACAACTGTGACCAGGTAGTCTGGACCTTAGAGTCAGATCAGCCAGTGGCCTAAAGCCATTTCAAGTACAGAAGCTGTTTGGGGACTACATTTATATAAATTTGAACATTAAGTATAATTTTTCCTCTTTTTCTTTTTAATATTTGTAAACTCAGAGCTAAAAAGTGACTTTACTTTCTAAAGTTTGATATTAAGTTGACTGTGTTCCTTCCCTTACCGCCTCATTGTTCCCCTTCCCTTTCCTAAAGCAATAGTGCACACCTTAGGTTATTTTTGCTTTAAAAATTTGAACGAAAAACTTCATGCCATGGATTTTTTTCTTTTGCAAGACACCTGTTTATCACTTTGTTCAAATGTAAATGTTCCCCTATGCTTTTGAAATAAATTTCCTTTTGTAATTTTGTTTTGTGTCTTGTGTTATCATTATGGTAACTTCAGTTTCTTGATATTCATTAACATTTCTTGCTTCTCATGTGCCAAACAGTTTGTCAGACCATGAAAATACAAAGATGGACAAAATACTGCTCTTCTCAAAGAATTCAGTATTGCCAGTTATCTTTAATCTTCAGCCTTTGGGGTTTATTTTTAGAAGCTAATAACCTTCTGAAAAAAGAATTGGGTTTCTATCAAAGCAAAACATCAGATACTTGACAGATCATAATGGAATAATTTCTTCCCTCAGTATGTAAAGCAACTTCTTGATTTGACTACCAGACTTTATTAAAAAGATTTTCCAGCCTTTGTTAAAAAGCACCAAGGAGGGATCAGTACAAGCTACCTAAATTCGCTTAGTGATCACATCCATTCCTATGGCTCTAATACCATCTACGTGCTGAGGACTGCCAAATGTCTATGTGCATCCTTTCTTGCCTGGAGTTTCAGGATAGCCTCCTGATTGATTTCCAAGCTATTACACTTGACTCTATAGCTTGCTCTAAACACAGCAACAAAGAAACATCCACTCTTCTACTTGAAGATGTTCCATGACTCCTTCCTCATTTTAGAATAAAAATCAAAAATTTCTGACCTCAGCTGCTACTCTTATCCTCCACTACCCTGTCCAGTAGCTTCATGCAGGCTAGGCAAAGACACACACTTACCTTGCAATCTGCACTAGCTGTTCCTTTTAGTCATATCTGCCTAACTCCACCGCTTCAACTCCTCAAAGGTCATCTCAAAGAATCCTGTTTAATAGCACAACGCCTGCTTTGTAACCTGCCAAGACTCCAGAATCCACTTACCTACTCTATGTGCTGTGGACCATTTGCCAACTTCTAACAAAATTATATAATTTAAAATATACTGTATTTTTAGTGTCTCCCCCTGGTAAAATATAATGTAGCTAGAATGCCACAAAGGTTAGGGTTTTTATGTTAACTGATAACCGAAAGCACTGAAAACAATGTTTGGTACATAGTAAGGTGTTGGAGAAGACTCTTGAGAGTCCCTTGGACTGCAAGGAGAGCCAACCAGTCCATTCTGAAGGAGATCAGCCCTGGGATTTCTTTGTAAGGAATGATGCTAAAGCTGAAACTCCAGTATTTTGGCCACCTCATGCGAAGAGTTGACTCATTGGAAAAGACTGATGCTGGGAGGGATTGGAGGCAGGAGGAGAAGGGGACAACAGAGATGGCTGGATGGCATCACTGACTCGATGGACATGAGTCTGAGTGAACTCCAGGAGTTGGTGATGGACAGGGAGGCCTGGCGTGCTGCGATTCATGGGGTCGAAAAGAGTCGGACACGACTGAGCGACTGAACTGAACTGAAGCATTCAGTAAGTAGTAACTTGAAGGCAGTGTTTTATCCTGAGGATATAGTAGTGAACAAGATAGGCAAACTTGCATGGAGTTTACATCCTGTTATGCAGAGCCTGATAAGCTGATTTCAGACAGAAGCCTCATGAGGACCCTGAAGCGTTTAAGGTGAATGTCTCTAAGAGCTAGCATAGAAATGGTTAGAAAAAGTTTGTGGAATTCATTTGAGCTGAGTCCTAGATGATGATTTGGAGCCAGCCTAGTGGAGATTTCAAGGAAAGGCGTTTGAAATAGAGGCAATAAAACATGCAGAACACCTGGCCTTAAGAATACCAGTGCTTAGCTTCATAATCCCAGAATTCCTAAACTCATCTGTGGTGAGTTACTTTCAGTAACTCAAGGGACTCTTTCTGATACTGGGCAGGCACCTCTGTCTGGAAAATCTTTGTTCCCTGATTCTCCCTCCTGCACTCACCAGGCTAACATTCCTTTTTCAGGTCAGACGAGATTTCACTCCCCATGGGAAGCCTTTCTGCTCAAGCTGGGTGCAGGGCCACATGGGTGCTCCCTCAGCTCACTATCCTTCCTTCCTATTTTCTCTTCTGATGTGTAGAAAACAGCAAGTGGGATTTAATTCTAGCAAGTGTGATGGAAGCTAAAACTTAGACAAATGAAATCTATCAAAATCCTAAGAAACTCTAGATTTATTCCTAGAAGTTGTATATTTAAAACTAATATAGCCACAAATAAAATCAAGTAAAATTCTGTTCATCATAGATGATAATTGAAACAAGACGAGACAAAGCCAAGATAGACGACTACATACAGTTCCAATTTGTGTTCAAGAAATAATGTTAAGTAGAATTGGAACCAAGAAAAGCAAATAAAAGAGGGAATGGTATTTCTAGAAGAAAAAACTAAAACTTAGTATGCTATAGTGATGGATAAGATCAAAGGGCACAAACTCACTAAATGGTTTGAATAGAATTAACTTGAATTTAATCATGTGCTTAGTCATTCAGTCGTATCCGACTCCTTGCAACCCCATGAAAACAGACTGGTTCCAAATAGGAAAAGGAGTACGTCAAGTCTGTATATTATCACCCTGCTTATTTAACTTACATGGAGAGTACATCAGGAGAAATGCTGGGCTGGAGGAAGCACAAGCTGGAATCAAGATTGTCGGGAGAAATATCAATAACCTCAGATATGCAGATGACACCACGCTTATGGCAGAAAGTGAAGAGGAACTGAAGAGCCTCTTGATGAAAGAGGAGAGTGAAAAAGTTGGCTTAAAGCTCAACATTCAGAAAATGAAGATCATGGCATCTGGTCCCATCACTTCATGGCAAATAGATGGAGAAACAGTGGAAACAGTGGCTGACTTTATTTTTCTGGGCTCCAAAATCACTGCAGATGGTGACTGCAGCCATAAAATTAAAAGATGCTTACTCCTTGGAAGGAAAGTTATGACCAACCCAGACAGCATATTAAAAAGCAGAGACATTACTTTGTCAACAAAGGTCCATCTAGTTAAGGCTATGGTTTTTCCAGTAGTCATGTATGGATGTGAAAGTTGGACTATAAAGAAAGCTGAGCCCCGAAGAATTGATGCTTTTGAACTGTGGTGTTGGAGAAGACTCTTGAGAGTCCCTTGGACTACAAGCAGATCCAACCAGTCCATGCTAAAGGAGATCAGTCCTGGGTGTTCCTCGGTAGGACTGATTTTGAAGCTGAAATCCAATACTTTGGCCACCTGATGGGAAGAGCTGACTCATTTGAAAAGACCCTGGTGCTGGGAAGGACTGAGGGCAGGAGGCGAAGGGGACAACAGAGGATGAGATGGTTGGATGGCATCACAGACTCAATGGACATGGGTTTGGGTGGACTCCGGGAGTTGGTGATGGACAGGGAGGCCTGGTGTGCTGCAGTTCATGGGGTCACAAAGAGTCGGACAAAACTGAGTGACTGAACTGGAACTGGACTGGAGCCACCAGGCTCTTCTGTCCATGCGGATTCTCCAGGCAAGAATACTGGAGTGGGTTGCTATGCCCTCCTCCAGGGGATCTTCCCAACCCAGGGATTGAATCCAGGTCTCCCTCATTGCAGGTGGATTCTTTACCAGCTGAGCCACAAGGGAAGCCCAAGAATACTGGAGTGGGTAGCCTATCCCTTCTCTAGGGGACCTTCCCAACCCAGGAATTGAACCTGGGCCTCCTGCATTACAGGTGGGTTCTTTACCAACTGAGCTACCAAGGAAGCCCAGATTCAATCATTGTCCAGATTCAAGTCAGGACACTGAAAGTTGGGTGTATGTGAGGGAGTAAAAACTGGGGGTGGGGGTGGATATGACCTTTAGTTACTTAGAGACTGAACAGTCACAATACAATCACTCCACAGAAACTCTCGTTCCCAAATGTATTAACAGCTGCAAGAATTTGGGTAAATTAATGGCTGGTAAGTCTGTATCAAGAAAATTCTTTATTTTAAATTGTAGTTGATTTACAATGTTGCGCCTATCTCTGCTATACAGCAAAGTGACTCAGTTATATATATATATATACACATTCTTTTTTTAATATTCTTTTCCATTATGGTTTACCACAGGATATTGAGTATAGTTCTCTGTGCTATATATTAGGACCTTGTTGTTTATCCATTCTGAATATAATGGTTTGCATCTGCCAACCCCAAACTCTCAGTCCAGCCCTCTCCCTCCCCACCACCCCTCTGGCAACTACAAGTCTGTTCTCTGTGTCGCTGAGTCTGTTTCTGTTTTGCATATAAGTTCTTTTGTGCCATATTTTAGATTCCATATGTAAGTAATATTGTATGGTATTTATGGTATTTATCTTTCTCCTACTGACAACTTAGTATGATAATCTCTAGTTGCATCCATGTTACTACTGCAAATGGCATTGTTTTGTTCTTTTCATGGCTGAGTAGCATTCCACTGTATATATATATACATATACACCACATCCTCTTTATCCATTCATATGTTGACGCACACTTAGGTTGTTGCCATGTTTTGGCTATTGTGAGCAGTGCTGCCATGGGGTGGGGAGGCATGTATCTTTTTGAATTATAGTTTTGTCCAGGTATATTCCCAGGAGAGGGATTGCTAGATCATAGCATTAAAAAAATCCTGTTTTTAGTTATCTGAACTCCATACTGTTTTCCCTAGTAGCTGTATCAACTTATATTCCCACCAACAGTGTAGGAGGGTTCCCTTTTCTCCATACCCTCTCCAGCATTTGGTATTTGTAGGCATTTTAATGGCAGCCATTCTGTTGGTGTGAGGTGATACCCCACTGTAGTTCTGATTCGCGTTTATCTGATAATCAGTGCTGTAGAGCATCTTTTCACATGCCTACTGGCCATCCATGTGTCTTCTGTGGAGAAATGTCCGTTAAGGTCTTCTGCCCCTTTTTTGATTGGGTTGTTTGTTTTTTGTTGTTGAGTTGTAAGGGTTGTTTATATATTTTGGAAATTAAGCCCTTGTCTGTCCCATCACTGTCACACATTTGCAAATATTTTCTCCTATTCCATACGCTGTCTTTTCGGCATTTGGGGGTTTTTTGTGCGATTTTTTATGCTTGCATCAGGAAAATTCTTTTGAGGCTGACAATCATAATATGCTCAGAGCAGCCCTGGTGTCACTGTGAGTTAGAATCCAGAGCTGATTTGACACTTGGTCTCATCCAAAGTAGTCCTCGTGCTTCAGACTCCCTGACAAACTACTGACAAACTATTTCTAAATGAAATTACTGTATTTATAATTTCTAGTGAAATTACTACTTAGGTATCCTCTGTCTCCCTGTTGAAACTCTTCTTCACTTTGCATACAGCTGTTGGGAGATATACCTATATAGCCCTTCCTCTGTGACTAGCCTCCCTTCCTAGTACAGAAATTCACCCTTTCAACCCCCACCAATTCAAAATCACTAAAGGAATTAACTACACGTAGTAGGCTGCAGTCCATGGAGTCGCAAAAAGTCGGAAACGACTGAGCGACTTCACTTTCACTTTTCACTTTCATGCGTTGGAGAAGGAAATGGCAACCCACTCCAGTGTTCTTGCCTGGAGAATCCCAGGGATGGGGGAGCCTGGTGGGCTGCCGTCTCTGGGGTCGCACAGAGTCGGACATGACAAGCGACTTAGCAGCAGCAGTAGCAGGCTGCCAATAGTTCCTTCTATTCCTAACCAAACATGCTGCTTCACCTATCAAGATGAGTCTATTTCCATTTCCCCTTAAATCTGGGCTAGCCTTGTTACGTTCTTTGATCAATAGAATACAGAAGTGACCCTTTGCCAGTTCTGGGCCTGGCCCTCAAGGAGCTTCTACTTTCACTCTTTGGGAGCCTTGAACCACCATGTAAGAAATCTCTGTAACTACTGGGACTGAGAGACAGAGGCCCGGACAACCCTAGCCATTTCAGTTATTCCAGGTGAGCACTAGACATGAGTGGAGGCATTGGGGAACATTCCAGCCCCAGCCGAGGTCCCAGCTGAATGCAGCCTTATGAGTGACCCCCAACTAACAGCAGGAGGAGCAGAACTACCAGCTGAGTCCAGCCAAACACACTATGAAATATAATAAATCATGGTCTAAAGCTTAAAATTTATGCCACAAAGATTTACGTTGGTTCACCATGAAGCAAAAGATAATCAGCAGAATTTAAACCAGGGTGTTATAATAACTCTCTCAGGAATATTTATATCTTAAGTATTTTCTCTAAGAAATAAAAAAGTACAGATCCTTTGCAACATTCAGATAAAGTGGCCCCAGGGAGGAAATGAATAATTCAGCAAGATCATTTTACCATTGTCCAAGTCTCAGCTTAAAAAGTCTATAATTTATGATAGTGACAAAGGGCATATTTGCTAAAATATTTTATGTTGAAAGGCCAAATTACATGCAGTTATGAGCTTTTGGACAGGGAGGCCTGGTGTGCTGCGATTCATGGGGTCACAAAGAGTCAGACACGACTGAGCGACTGATCTGATCTGATGAGCTTTCCTATCATTTGTTCAACTAAGAATTGAATCACAATTTACAGATTATTAGCAACTTTGATAACTACCATCTTATATTTCCAAAGGTTTTATCTAACCATAAAGAACAAATATGTACTTAAAATGGAAAAAGAAATATCAGGTCTTAGGATAAAAAGAAGGGTAACAAGTGATCTGGGCTTCCCAGGTGGCGCTAGTGGTAAAGAATCCACCTGCCAATGCAGGAGACATAAAAGAGGAGGGTTCAATCCCTGGGTTGGGAAGATCCCCTGGAGGAAGGCATGGCAACCCACTCTAGTATTCTTGCTTAGAGAGTCCCACAGACAGGGGAGCCTGGTGGGCTGCAGTTCATGGAGTCCCAAGAGTTGGATATGACTGGAGCGACTGAGCATGCACACAAGTGATCTATTTGATGTCAAAAATTGGCAGCAACAGTTTTATTTGAGTTAGAATTTTTCATTGTTTTCTTCACATAAAATGGGAAAGCTACCTTTTGGGGAGTATAAAAATGAAATAAACTAACCACTTAAGTATCAAGCTTTATAGAAGATAAAAATAAAAACACATTTCCTATACTGCCCCCAGATACTTCCAGTCTAGCTGGTTGAAGGAAGAACTACTCAAGAGTTTAGCTGTTCAAAATGTACAAAGTAGTATCATAAAGAAACCTGATATTGTCGCATTAGTGTTACAGAATTCTGAGGAAGCAAATAGCAGTAGAGAGATTTTTTTCTACAATTCAGGATTTAAGCTGTACCTTAAATAATATATATATATATATATATATATATATATATATATATATTTTTTTTTTTTTTTCTTTTAAAGAGCAAGGAAAGTTGCTTTTTGCTCATCTTGTTCCTAAAGGCAGGAAATAAGATGAGCAAAAGCACTTCTAAGGGTTGCTGTGATGCTCAAAACATAGTTCAGTAAGACTAGATGAGTGGGACTTGGCAGTCAGAACCTGCGACAGGCAGAATTCTAAGATGACTCCCCAATGATCCTTCTTGTTGTTCAGTCGCTAAATCGTGTCTGACTCTGTGCGACCCCACAGACTGTAGCCCACCAGGCTTCTCTGTCCACGTGGGATTCTCCAGGCAAGAATACTGGAATCAGGGTAGTCTGCTTGGCCCACAGTTTGGTTCACTAGAAGGAAGTGCTTCTCAAACTTTTATGTACATACCAGTCATGTGGGGTTCATGTTAAAGGGGAAAACCTGCTGGAGACATAGATAAGAGCCAAGAATGTGCTTTTTTAATAAGCTCCCAGGTGATGCCAGTGCTGCCAGTCTCCAGATCTACACCCATGATGTTCAGTAAGGTAGCCACTAGACATGTGGAGCTAGTAAGCTCCCAAAATCTGGCCAGTCCAAATTTAGATGAGCTGATAGGTGTCATTCAGAAAACTAAGATCATGGCATCCGGTCCCATCACTTCATGGCAAATAGATGGGGAAACAGTGTCAGACTTTATTTTTTTGGGCTCCAAAATCACTGCAGATGGTGACTGCAGCCATGAAATTAAAAGACGCTTACTCCTTGGAAGGACAGTTATGACCAACCTAGATAGCATATTAAAAAGCAGAGACATTACTTTACCAACAAAGGCCTGTGTAGTCAAGGCTATGGTTTTTCCAGTGGTCGTGTATGGATGTGAGAGTTGGACTGTGGAGAAAGCTGAGCACGGAAGAATTGATGCTTTTGAACTGTGGTGTTAGAGAAGACTCTTGAGAGTCCCTTGGACTGCAAGGAGATCCCACAAGTCCATCCTAAAGGAGATCAGTCCTGGGTGTTCATCGGAAGGGCTGATGTTGAAGCTGAAATTCCAATACTTTGGCCACCTGATGGGAAGAGCTCATTTGAAAAGACCCTGATGCTGGCAAAGATTGAGGGCAGGAGGAGAGGGGGACGACAGAAGATGAGATGGTTGGATGGCACCACCAACTCAATGGACATGAGTTTGGGTAAACTCCTGGAGTTGGTGATGGACAGGGAGGCCTGGCGTGCTGCAGTCCATGGGGTCGCAGAGTAGGAAAGGACAGAGTGACTGAACTGAACTGATAGGTGTAAAATACCTACCGATTTCGAAGACATGGTACAAAAACAAATACTTCAGTAGTTTCTATAGATTTCACAATGAACTAATAATATACTGCATATAGTGGGTTAAATAAAATGTTGGTTATCTCAATTTTTTTTTTTAATTATGTTGTGGCTCACGGCTCACGTTATGTTTTTACGTTTCTACTGGACAGCGCTGTCCTAGACTAACAATCCTCCCAATTGTGAAGCTCCCCCTATTGTGAAATTTTCAGAATAAAAGAGAACCTATTCCTTCCCTTAGGTGTTTCGAAAGCATATCTTTTACTTCCCAACCATTAGAAACAAAAATAATCTTTTTAAAAGTAACAATACATATATGCTCTGAGTCCTCTCATTTTTGCTGAGGCTCCACCTGGAACACTTTTCTCTCCCTCTGGTTCCCACGCTACAAGATCGTATCGCGCACCACAAGAAAACAATAATAAAAAAGCGGTCTCCGACCTGAAGCCAAACTGGGACAGGGCCTAAGCCATCGCTTCCGCGTCACCCAAACAGAGGCGGAGGAAGCCGCTTGTCAGCCGGCGGCACCCCTCGGCTCCTCCTCCTCTAGCGTCGACCTCCCCAAGATGGCGAACGGCAGGGGCTCACTTCCGCTTCCGGTGCGAGTCGCCGGGCCGGGGGGGGGCAAGATGGCGGTGGCAGTAGGGGTCCGCGGCCGGTGCGAGCTGCCGCCGTGCTCCAGTCCAGGCTGGTTTCTCAGCTTGTCCGCCTTGCTGAGTGTGGCAGCTCGAGGGGCCTTCGCCACCACGCACTGGGTCGTCACGGAGGACGGGAAGATCCAGCAGCAGGTAGCAGCCAGGGTGCCCCTCTCCGCCCGCCCTCGCCCGGGAGGAAAGACTCCCCAGACCGGCGCGGCCCCTGGCTACTAGCCTCCGCGCGGCTCCGCCTCCAGCTTACCTTCCCAGGGTCCTGGTGTCGGGGTTCGGGCGACCCCCGCGCTCTGACCCACCTATTCCCCGCTAGTGGACTGACTCTGGCCTCTGCCGTCTGCAAGTTCTCAGGCTTCCTTCCACCCCTGGGGTCGCGCGCCGCTCGGGGAGAGTCGCCCAGCGGTGAGGGCATCGGGCCCTGGGGACTTTTTCTGGCGCTCTGGCTTTAGAAACCGGATTCATTATTTCTTCCCTGGTGCCTTTCAGGCCCACGCGTCACCAGCCCTCCCCGAGGAAATAGAAAGCAGGTGGCAGCGCCCGGCTGTGCGCGAGTCCCAAGGAGGTGACAGCTTCGGCCCCCCTAGGCCGTGTGTCAGCTAATGCTGCTTCCCCCGTCTCCTCTCCCACATGCTGGCGTTCGTGTCAGGCTGGGGTGCTTTCAGCTGGGACCGTTACCCAGGTCAGCAGGGGCTCATTACAAACCGCACGCACACTCTGTTTGCAAAGGAATGCTTGAGGATGCCTTTGGTGGCGTTGCGTGCATCTTTTCAGCCGTAAACTGCCCTGGTTTCCCAGTGTTCTTTACCCAGTTTCTTTACCTACTACCTTTGACCCGGCCCCTCAAGGAGGATATGTGATTTCTTGGAAGGTTGAATGAATTACTCAGAGGAGAGTCTGCTTTTCTTACGTAACTTTCTGATGGCCTGTATTTTGTGAATGCTGCTGATGCTTGAAGAATGCATGAGTGTGTATTCTGCTGCAGAAACTCGGTACATTTAATGACTTCCAGCACTTAAGCGCAGTCCTGTAAAGTCCAGGGAACATTTACAGAGTGGCGTGTGTGCCCCATGCAATTTCATTTGGTCCGCTGGTTCGAAATATATTAACCATTGTCCTGTGAAAGTCGCGGGTTATATGTAATGCTTGGTGAGGCTTGCGTTTGTATAAACTGAAGTTCACATTTAGAGCCACCGTGTGATGGCAAATTTTGTCTTAAATATAATGAATGAATAAAGCAGTTTAAAAGTCAGTGTTGGTTTTGGTGAGTGGCTTTCAGTGTATATCTGAGAAAAGACTGACTTCTTTATACTGGGTGGCAGTTTCTCTATACCCAAGTTATTGCACTAGAAAAAATTTCCTTTTCATGGCCATACCAGGTGAGATTTAAAATACATATGTGTGTTTCAGACACCCTAGACAACACTTACAAATTCGTCTCTAACAGAAGATTGGAAATTTTTTCTGCAAGTCCTGATTGCTTCTGTCCTTCAGTCTCCCAATAATGGTTTTCCCTGAGGCCCTGGTGGAGGGGGATGTGGAATTAAGTCACTCCTGCTGCTTTTGGGGGAGCTCTCTCCTATTGGCTCTTTTGCAGTATTGTTTTTGGCCTCAGCTATTTATACCCCCTGACACCGGACTTCTCCTTCCCATTTTGATGTCTTGCTGTTCGTCTGAGAAACTGGCCTATCTGAAAAGTGAAAGCTGGTAGAAATGTAATATTTGCTGAACATTGCAGTGGAAAAGTTGAATCTGATTTGGTTTTTGTTTCTTCAATATGGCCTTTCTTTTTGCACATCGGGTTTTGGTGGGGAAAGGCGGGAGTTACTAGAAACTTGCTTGACAAAGGGGCAAATCTACAGAATCATCTGGGTCTCTTCCAAGTCACCCCTACAGTTGGTAGTTAGGCTTAAAGTTAGGAAAGCAAGATTTCTTTACTACATACACCTTTTTTTAGTGATCCTCTTCAGTGAATTGTCCAGTACTTTGCTAAATAACATTTACAATGTTAAGTTCAGGCAACTGCAAAATTTTATACCAGAAGTAAAGTTGGTGATTACAGTGTAACAGTAAGAGGCTAGGGAAAGGAAGTTGGATTTAATATGAGGGGAAAGCCCATGTAAATAAAGTGAGAGTTGAACATCAGGGTCAGTCTCTGAGTTCCACTCTGATAGTTATGCATGCATTACCCATGCTGTCTTTTCTGGCCATAATTTGAATGCAGGAGAATCAAAACCTTAATTTAGATTTTGATTAATTATCACATTTGGATATATTTATCAAAGAACTGAAAGATTTCTTTAGTACATGAATTTGCATATATTGCAGATGCGGGAGACCTTGGTTAGATCCCTGGGTTGGGAAGATCTCCTGGAGCAGGGAAAGGCTGTGCACTCCAGTGTTCTTGCCTGGAGAATTCCACGGACTAGTCCATGGGGTCACAAAGAGTTGGGACACGACTGAGCAACTTTCACTTTTTCAGATCTGTTCATACTTTCAGAAACATAACTAATTTAGTATATATGTTGTGTCTTACCGGAAATGCCAAACTCCTTGCTATTTGGTTTTGGTTGTATTAGCTGAGAGCAGTGGTATGATTTCATTTTTATTTGTTTATTTTGGCTGTGCCACGCAGCTTCCTGAATCTCAGTTCCGTGACCAGGGATTGAACCCCGGTATGAAAGCCCAAAATCCTAAGCGCAAGGCCCCCAAGGAGCCCCATGATTTCATTTTTAAAGTTAGGGAAAGGGTTAAGGACAAACTGAAATAGCAGACCTTTGCAAATACCTTTTGAAACTCTTCACCCAGTATTTAAACCTATCCAAATTAGGTATAATAGGTCATTGTTTCCAGAGTGAATGTGAAGTGCTTATGAATTAAAAATCTGAACTGCCCAAAATACAGACTTAGATAGGAACATTTTCCATCATTATAGTTAAAGTTTCAAGTACAGTAAGCAGTATTTCCCAGAAGAAGATAACATTTATTTTGGCTTTTCTGTTTCAAGCCTTAGATGATAAAGATAGATACCCGTAAGTTGCAGACCTGTAAACCTGCCGTATATATTGGAAGGCCTGGATCTGTAGAGGGGTTGAAATGGGTCTTTCGGTCAGGGCAAGGAAGCGAACATTAGACTTCCTAACCATCAAAGCTGGGACTGCTTCTGGCAGTAGCAGGTGTCTAGTACTTGGCATGGCAACTCAGGGGATTGTTTGTTTCCACAGTCCCCACTCTGGCTAGGAAGCACACCGTCCATGTTTTTAGGCTCTGTGTTTACTGAGCCACTGAGCCACTGAACTCCGAGGAGCATTGTCCAGGGAATCCTGGAGCTGGGATGTGAAGAGAACGCTCCAGTGCTAAGTCTGTTTCCCACTGCAGTCAGAGGACTTCTAAGAAAAGGCCCCCCTCTCCACCTCTGTGCTTTTCTCCAAGCTCCGGGCTTTTGCATGCTTCTGAACTCGAATGTCCCTGTGCCTGAAAACTAGTTAGATCCTCTCACTTTTTTTAAGCAGGAGTCCCTAACTTGTGATCTATGGGCTTGAGGTGTGAGATTTTTAAAATCTAGTTACTAGGAGGATCTCCAGTGTAATCAGGCCAGTGGATCTTTTGTATGACTTCAAGATAAATTTTTTGTTTGTTTCATTTTGACAGTTCTTTTTGCTTAATTACTAGTATGGAGACACCTATTTTCTTTTTTAATCAAAAGTGTCTAGCAATTCACCAGCATTGAAGGTGAAATACACTTCTGTGAATTAGCCTAAGAACTTCTGGGGTTCGACCCCTGGGTCAAGAAGATCCCCTGGAGTAGGAAGTGGCAATCTACTCCAGTATTCTTGTCTGGAAAATTCAATGGACAGAGGAGCCTGGTGGGCTACTGTCCATGAGGTTGCAAAGAGTCAGACGCAACTGAGTGCACACACACACACACACGCACCTGTCATATCACTTCTTTGGGAAAATTTTTGCTTTATTTTCCAAATTAGCAGCTTACAGATCAACTTTTGAAATGTTACCAGTTAGTTGTGGACTTACTGAATCAAGAATTTGAACTTCTAACACAGGGTTTATTACCTCTGATAGTGTCTTCATAAATGGAAGTCTAAAAACTTTAAAAAATTTAGAGTATCAACCCTTGGCATTTTAGATTTGGAAAAAATTCTTAAAGAATATATGGTACAACTCCTAGGAGAGAAAGTCACCCAAAGACACTAATGAATGGCATTTAGTGGTAGCAAGAAGTGAAGATGTGTTTATTCGTGGTAACGTGCAGGTGAGCAGCTTATGCAGTTTGAAGTGGTTTGGTTTCTCTTAACCTTTGTAACACCTACAAAGGAAGGAATATAAAGAAAAATAAAACCAAATGAAGTCAATGTCTTCTCTTTTCCAGTTTGCTTTACCTTTGCAGAATGTTTTATGATAACTTCAAATTTGGGGTGGGTGGATGGAGAAGGTTCCGAAATAGATGTGAGTTAATTTGGGGTCACTTAATCATTCTGCCTCTTATCAAAGGGATGTCTTCAGAGTTCAGATCATTTTAACTGCTCAGAACAAATAAGGCTTCCTACAAAATGAATGCTCTGAAGCCTAGCAAACTTGGAAAGGACAGTTGATGAGCAACTATTTCAGCAACTATAATATAACCTAAGGAAGAGCTATTATATTTAGTTGGACAAACTGGCTAAATCTCTATTTACTGATCTTTACTAGCTTGTAAGTGAAGGAGTGGTTTAATTTTGGTCTCATGTTAAGTGATTTGGTTAATCTGGGAGAGAGCATCCGTATGGTACTGTGGAGCTAACAACTTCATTTCAATGCTTTTCAAAATGGAACCCATCTTTTTGACGTAGAGCACTGTTTCTGTGTTTTTACACTTCAGGGATTTACTTGGACCTAGAGGTCATGCTGGTTAGTTACTAACTATCCAGGCACCTGCCAAACCTTTGGAATTTATCCTTAATGTTGACGTCAAAGTGTTTCTTACTCAATCCATTTTTTAAATCTATTTCCCACTATTATTTTTCTTCTTATAAATTACCCAGGTGTTAACTGTGTTTATACGGGAGATTAGTTATAGCTTGGAAATATACAGAGATAAATTATAGCTTTAAGTTCAGTTTACTCACTCAGTCGTGTCCAACTCTTTGCAACCCCATGGACTGCAGCACACCAGGCTTCCCTATCCATCACCATCTCCCGGAGCTTACTTAAACTCATGTCCATCTAGTCAGCGAAGCCATCCAACCATCTCATCCTCTGCTGTCCCCTTCTCCTCCCGCCTTCATTCTTTCCCAGCATCAGGATCTTTTACAGTGAGTCAGTTCTTCCCATCAGGTGGCCAAAGTATTGAAGCGTTAGCTTCAGCATCGATCCTTCCAATGAATATTCAGGACTCATTTCTTTTAGGATTGACTGGTTAGATCTCCTTGTAGTCCAAGGGACTCTCAAGAGTCTTCTCCAGCACCACAGTTCAAAAGCATCAATTCTTCTGCACTCAGGTTTCTTTACAGTCCAACTCTCACATCCATACATGACTACTGGAAAAACCATAGCTTTGGCTAGACGGACCTTTGTTGGCAAAGTAATGTCTCTGCCTTTTAATATGCTGTCTAGATTGGTCATAGCTTTAAGTACTTCTCCCAATTATTTATTGAACAAATATTTATTGACGGCTTCCTTTTTTCACCAGCCCACAGTGCTTTGAAGGGTATGTTCTTTTCCATTGGCTACAATTCTCATTTTTCCTTAGGTGGTGAGCAGAGCACACCTCCTTCTTGAACCATTTTTTGGGGGGCAGGAGGCTTTTCCGCCTCTGCTTATCTTCTAGATCTGTGGCTTTCAAACTTGACTATGCGCAGAAATAATCCGAGGTGCCTGCTTAAGATGCTGACTCCCAGGTAGCTGCGAGTGTCTGATTCAGTAGGTTGATGGTGAAGCCAAGATCTTTACATTTTAATCAAACTTCTCAGGAGGTTGTGGTGCAAATGGGTCATCGAACATTATGAGAAATTCAGTTTTAGATCTTGCTCTTCTTTTGCTTTTTTTGCAGGCTTCTCTTTTACTCTTTGCGTATACCTGGGCAATCTCATCCTTTCCCAGTACTTCAGTTACCATATATATGCTGGGAATATCTACCTTTCTTTCTACAACTCAGAGTTTCTTCTCCAGAGTTATAAATTCAAGACTTCTGTGTTAACTCCATGTTGAACGTCCTCTATGCACTTCAAACTTACTATTGCCAAATCTGAACCGTTTCACACCTACACCTGTGTGATGCTGTGTTTCCCCAAACTTAATGAAAGGTACCGCATTTGCCATCTGCCACTACCACTGCTCCCACTGGGCAAATAGGTAGTATTTGTCTGGTTGTCTTTTCCCATTTCTCCCTCCTCCTCACCAGCATTTTTCAATTTTACTTTCTAATTATATCCTGCTTCTTTCCATAGCCACTACCATTGCTCTAATTCTCGCTGCCTCATTAATTGCTGTAACCGCCTAACTGCTCTCCCTGCTTCTAGTCCTGTCCTGCTTCCACTTTCTCCACAATGCAATTAGAATAATCTTTTAAAACCTTCTTTGTTTTTTTGTTTAAAATTCGAGTTACAAAATTGATGTGTGGCATTGTAAAAATAAATGCCCAGCACTATGGGAGTATATACAGTCACAGAGTGCAGCCCTCCTACCTCTACTTACTATTCAGTTCAGTCGCTCTGTCATGTCCGACTCCTTGTGACCCCATGAATCGCAGCACGCCAGACCTCCCTATCCATCACCAACTCCCGGAGTTCACTCAGACTCACGTCCATCGAGTCAGTGATGCCATCCAGCCATCTCATCCTCTGTCGTCCCCTTCTCCTCCTGCCCCCAAGCCCTCCCAGCATCAGAGTCTTTTCCAATGAGTCAACTCTTCGCATGAGGTGGCCAAAGTACTGGAGTTTCAGCTCTAGCATCATTCCTACCAAAGAAGACCCAGGACTGATCTCCCTCAGAATGGACTGATTGGATCTGCTTGCAGTCCAAGGGACTCTCAAGAGTCTTCTCCAACACCACAGTTCAAAAGCATCAATTCTTCAGCGCTCAGCTTTCTTCACAGTCCAACTCTCACATCTCTACATGACCACTGGAAAAACCATAGCCTTGACTAGACGGACCTTTGTTGGCAAAGTAATGTCTCTGCTTTTCAGTATGCTGTCTAGGTTGGTCATAACTTTTCTTCCAAGGAGTAAGCGTCTTTTAATTTCATGGCTGCAGTCACCATCTGCAGTGATTTTGGAGCCCAAAAAATATAAAGTCTGACACTGTTTCCACTGTTTCCCCATCTATTTCCCATGAAGTGATGGGACCAGATGCCATGATCTTCGTCTTCTGAACTTTTTCACTCTCCACTTTCACTTTCTTCAAGAAGCTTTTTAGTTCCTCTTCACTTTCTGCCATAAGGGTGGTGTCATCTGCATATCTGAGGTGATTGATATTTCTCCTGGCAGTCTTGATTCCAGCTTGTGCTTCTTTCAGCCCAGCGTTTCTCATGACGTACTCTGCATAAAAGTTAAATAAGCAGGGTAACAATATACAACCTTGACATAATCCTTTTCCTATTTGGAACCAGTCTGTTGTTCCATGTCCAGTTCTAACTGTTGCTTCCTGACCTGCATATAGATTTCTCAAGAGGCAGGTCAGGTGGTCTGGTATTGCCATCTCTTTCAGAATTTTCCACAGTTGATTGTGATCCACACAGTCAAAGGCTTTGGCATAGTCAATAAAGCAGAAGTAGATGTTTTTCTGGAACTCTCTTGCTTTTTCCATGACCCAGCAGATGTTGGCAATTTGATCTCTGGTTCCTCTGCCTTTTCTAAAACCAGCTTGAACATCAGGAAGTTCATGGTTCACATATTGCTGAAGCCTGGCTTGGAGAATTTTGAGCATTACTTTACTAGCGTGTGAGATGACTGCAATTGTGCAGTAGTTTGAGCATTCTTTGGCATTGCCTTTCTTTGGAATTGGAATGAAAACTGACCTTTTCCAGTCCTGTGGCCACTGCTGAGTTTTCCAAATTTGCTGGCATATTGAATGCAGCATTTTCACAGCATCGTCTTTTAGGATTTGAAATAGCTCAACTGGAATTCCATCACCTCCACTGACTTTGTTCGTAGTGATGCTTTCTAAGGCCCGCTTGACTTCACATTCCAGGATGTCTGGCTCTAGGTGAGTGATCACACCATCGTGATTATCTGGGTCGTCCAAGAAAAAACACCTTTAAAACAAATGAGTACATACCCCAGAATATGGTTGAGGTTCGTTAACGTGTCTTGAGGTCTGGCCTTTCCTTCTCTCTAGCCTGTCTCTGGAGAAGGCAATGGCACCCCACTCCAGTACTCTTGCCTGGAAAATCCCATGGACAGAGGAGCCTGGTAGGCTGTAGTCCATGCTGTCGCTAAGAGTTGGACACGACCGAGCGACTTCACTTTCACTTTTTGCTTTCATGCATTGGAGAAGGAAATGGCAACCCACTCCAGTGTTCTTGCCTGGAGAATCCCAGGGACGGGGGAGCCTGGTGGGCTGCCATCTATGGGGTCGCACAGAGTCGGACACCACTGAAGCGACTTAGCAGCAGCAGCCGCCTGTCTCTGCTCATCCTTGAGGGCCCCACTCTCACTTCCGAAGGTACTCACATAACACACTTAGCTGTATGTAACTTTTTTGTCAGTATCCCCAAATATGCTGTGCTCTCACTTACTTCTAGGCCTTTGTACATGGTCTTCCCCACAAATGTCTCAGTCCACCTAACTCACACTCTTCACAACTTAAACATAGAGGGACGCCTCTATGATGTGCAGATTGGAATCAGCTGTTCTCACAAGGTGTTTTCAGAGCGTCCTGCGTTCCCTTGTGAAAGCATCTGCCTGCCACGTTGTGTCTGTTGTACTTCACCATGTTTGCTTTTGTAAACGTCCTGCTAGACTACTGTACGCTCTGTGGAAGGAGTAGCTATATTCATCTTCTCTGCAGCTCCAGTATCTCTCACACTGTGTCCTCACAGAGGCTGCAGTAGTATCTGTTGAATGGATGATGTAAGGAAACATGAGAAGTGGTTCCTGCTTTTTAGAAATTTACCATTATGTGAATGAAGCCTTACAATACTCACTAGTGTGGAAGTCATGTGGGGACTAGCCTAAAGGAAGCCTCAGGAGATCTTGAAATCTCCGAGTAACCCATCAGTGGATCAGCCCCAAGGCCTTCAGAAACCTGCTGTACACAGGTGAGATCCATAATTTCAGAGATTGCTCATGCCTCTCTGTTGTGGTCAGGCTTTGTATGCAAGAGAAGTCATCCACTCATCACTGACATTACATCTGAAAGGTCAGCACTTGCTCAGTCATTAAAAGTAGGAAGAAGCGACAGGAAACTGATAAACAAGAAGAGCAGAAAAAGAATCGGAAAGGGCTGAGGTGACATAGATGGGAACTGGCAGCTGCACTGTTGAGGACGGATTAGATCAGCCGTGGGGTTCAGCAGTTGTTGCAGTTGAGAAGCAGCCCTGGTGGAAGTGAACAGAAGGCACTCTGACAGCCAGGAATAAGAGGACTTGCCAGCAGGTCAGGTCAAAAATTAGAACAGCTTTGCATTCCGCGGTGTAGGGAGCCGGGTGTGGGCAAGGCCTGCATCTCAGCTGTGCTCCACGCGGGCAAGAGCAAGGGGAATCCCTCTGCCAGCAGACTTGTCCGCTTCTAGACTCCCCTCCTCTTCACACGGGTCTCTTAAACCCATTCCAGTCAGTCCTTCATCCGCACCACTCTTGTCAAAATTCCCAGGGCCTTCCATATTGCCACATTCAGTGCTCAGTTCAGAGGCATCTTTCTGAACCTCTTAGCAGCCCAGCAGTTGTCCTCAGACTTCATCAGACTGTTTTTTTACGTGACTTTCAGAACGTATATTCCTGGTTTTCCTTCTAAATCCCTGCCACAAGCTCTCATTCTTTTCTGCTGAATTTGGTTTGTTGTTTTTAAATATTTAAACCTTTTTGGTTTGTTAGTCTTAAATATTGGAGTGCCCCATTTCTTCCTTCTGTGCGTGTGCCCACCAGACGATCTGATGCCATCTCATGGCATACAGTGCTATATCTGCAGTCCCTGGACCCTATCTGCAGTCTCACCCTGAACTCCAGTTCGTACAGCCAGCTGCCTACTCAGCCTCTCCACCTGCCTGTTGACACCATGTGTGCATCCTGTCCTAAACTGAACGCTTGATTTCCTGCCCCACCACACCCATTACCAGATGGTTCATGCCCCCAAATCTTGCTATTGTCCTTAACTCTTTCCTCTCACATCTCATACCCAGTCTGTCAGCAACCTGTCAACTTGTGAAATGCATTCTGAATCCTGCCGGGTCATTCCACCTCTACTTTCACAAGCCTAGTCCAGACGATCGTCTTCTCTCTCCTGAACCTCTGCAGTAACCGCCTAATAGGTCTCCTTGTTTCTCTGCTCCATAGACTCTGTTTTCCCGAGAGCAACCAAAGTGATCTTTTAAAAAGCAAAAGTTTTGGTCATGCCACTCCTTGAGGAGTCTTAGGGGAAGGGAAGCAAAGAGTCTCAGAAAACCTTCAGTGGTTTCCCATCACACTTGAACAATAAAACCTAGTTTTCACCGGGACCTGTTGGCCCTACGGGATCTGGGACCTGGCTCCTGGCCACCTCTCTGCCCTGATGCTACTTTCCTTGTGTGCTGTGTTTCGGTCATACTGGCCTTCAGCTGGTTTTCAGGGTACCAAGTTCACTTGTTTTGGGTTGACCAAGACCTTTGCCTTTGCTCCTTCCTCCACGTGAAACACTTTTCTGCAGACATCAACATGGCTCATCCCTTCTCTTCTTTCAGGCCTCTGTCCTCATGTCCCCCCATTTCTGACCAGACTGTCTAAAACAGCATCTCTTTCCATCACTCTGTCTTCTGTATGTTTCTTCATGGTATTTATCACTGGCACTACACTGTAACATATACTTTATTGTATGTCTTTCTACAAGAACATAGTAAGCTCTGTGAAGGCAACAGCTCTGTTCAGTGAAGTAACCCAGTGCTTAAAACAGTGCCCTGACACATGATGCACACTCGGGAAACCCTGAAGAAGTGAAGGAGAGCGCACAGGCATGTCTGTGTGCAGGCAGTGATTCCTCCTGTATTAGCTCTGCATCTCATATCGGCACACTGAAGGGCCACCGTTGCTTTAATAGTCTGGAGGAGGGAGTGCATTTACTTTACAGGAGGCAAGCTAACTCACTCATTCTCCCCATTGCCAATGCAAGGTCTGGACAGCCTAAGAAGTTTTTAAGCACGTGGTATCTCTAACCCAGAATTGTAAAATGGTGCCTCAGATAATCTACTTTCCTATTGGCTATTTTGGATATTTTACTTCTCCGACCTTATGATACACTCGAAGAACTCATATATGAGATTGTGACAGTCGTGGGCGTGCATAGTTGCTCAGTCGTGTCCAGCTCCTTGCTGCTCTGTGAAATGTAGCCTGCCAAGCTCCTCTGTCCATGGGACTTTTCAGGCAAGAGTACTGAGCTGGGTTGCCATTTCCTCCTCCAGAGGATCTTCCCAGCTCAGGGGTCAAACCCGGGTCTCCTGCCTTGCAGGGAGATTCCTTACTGTACCCTGGGCCGCTGGGGAAGCCGTTGCAACATTACTGAAGTTAATTGAATATTGTATAAATTTAGGTAAGTCACTTTATATTTTGCTTTCAAGACATACTATTAGGAATTCACACTGTTGTGCTTCCCATGTTTGTTTAGTCGGTGGTAACTACTTCATGAGTCTAACTTGAAAAGAAATCACTTATATATTTACTAACATTCTCAGCCTTCATTTTCTTTCTGAAGAACTTAGTTATTTCAGTTAAAATCAGGTGACTGGCAAGAGGCTCTGCCCCCAAAGGTCAAGCCTTTCCGCCTTCAGTCTGACTGTTTGGTGGGGAATTGAGATGGGTAGTTAATCTTTAGATAAAACCTCAGAGAGTAGTATGTGACAAAAGTGGTCAAGTGGAGTCAGGAAAGTTTTTATTGGAGCAAGTATTTGCTGAGTGCTTTTTGTGTGTCCATTACTGCTCTTAGCACACTTAGGTCACTCATTCAATACATGCTTGGATGCTTTTTGTGTTAGGAAATTGAAATACAGCTGTGAGGGAGATAAAGTCCCTGCCTTAATAGAGTTTGCATTTTATACAGTCATACATGGAAGTGACTCTTAATTTAGGATATCACCAGGTAACTTTCATTGTAATAAAAACCATTTAATGTCTGTAATTCACTGAACCCTTTACCAAATGTTTTCATGTTCATTATCTCATTTTATCATCATCCAGACTCAGGAAAATGTGGTACTAATCTTTTATTAAAAAAATTTAGACAGAATGTGGTTAAATTATTTGCCTGAGGCCATGCAGGTAGAAAGTGTCAGTGTGAACTCAAGCTCAGATGAGATTCTAAACCCTCTTCTCTTTTCTACAGCGCTAAACATTGCTACTAACATAAAGAAAAATATTTCTGTAGTTTTATTTGTAAAACAAATACTCATCAAAATTAAAAATTTTCTTTAAAATTTTTTAATTTTAAAATTGAACTAAAGACTATAAAATATATGATAATTGAAAGTTTTTTGCACTAGTTTGTTATAAAATGAAAAGTTAAAATTTCATAACTACCCACAATCTGTCTTCTGGAAACAACTAGAATTATTTGTGTATTCTTCCCTAAAGTTTCTGTGCATTTGCAAACACACAGTTTTTTTTTTTTTTCAATATGAGGCTAGGAACATTTGGTCTCACTGTTAGCTTTTATTCACTTCATAAGCCTTAGACATCTGTCCGTATCAGAAGTAGAAGGCTGCCCTTTTCTCTCTTAAGCACGCATAGTATTGGGCTGTATGGATGTTCTGTAATTTATTTAAGCAGTTCCCTAAGGATGGACATTTACATTGTTTCCATATTTTTACTACTACAGACATTCTTACAGAGGGTGAACATGCAAATACATTCATCTTTGCATGATTCCATGCATATATTGAGTGTATCTGTAAGATAAACTCTATGAAGTGGAATTTCCTGGTTCTAAAAATGCATATATTTACTTTTCTTAGATTTGCTAAATTGTTTTCCTAGCAGACTGTGTCAACAGTGTTTGGGATGTGCAAAAAAATTTTCATAATCCAGTTCTAGTGAAAGAACTCTAATCTGTCCACTGCCTTTAGCTAAACAGTGTTGTGACCATCAGTGGAAATAAGAACAGAAAGGGACCTTCAGTTAAATTTTTTTATCTTCATAAACAAAATTAAACCTTTGTCATTAATGTTTATTTCACAGTTTTTGTTGTTCAGTCATTAAGTCATGTCAGACTCTTTGTGACCCCATGGACTGCAGCACACCAGGCTTCCCTGTCCTTCACTGGCTCCTGGAGCTTGCTCAAACGCATGTCCATGGAGTCAGTGATGCTGTCTAAACCATCTTGTCCTGTGTTGCCACCTTCTCCTCCTGTGCTCAGTCTTTCCCAGCTTGTCTTAGCTTGGGCTGCCATAACAAAATGCCATGAACTGGTGACTTAATAAACAACCAAGGTTTATTTTCTCACAGTTCTAAAGGCTGAAATCCAAGATCAGAGTGCCAGCATGGTTGGATTCTAGTGAGAGCTCTCTTTCTGGCTTGCAGACAGTTACATCTTCCTCCTCCCTCTCATGGCAGAGGAAAAGAGAAAATGAGCTCTCTGGTATCGCCTTAAGCTCACAGGAGCACCAATCCCATCACGAGGGCCCCAGTCTCGTGTTGTCGTTTAGTCGCTCCGTCGTGTTTGACTCTTTTGCAACCCCGTGGACTGTAGCCTGCCAAGCTCCTCTGTCTGTGGGATTTCCCAGAAAAGAATACTGGAGTGGGTTGCCATTTCCTTCTCCAGGGGATTTTCCCAACCCAGCGATTGAACCCAAATCTCCTGCATTGACAGGTGAATCCTTTACCGCTGAACCATCAGGGAAGGCCCCCAACCTCATGACCCCCCCATCTAAATCCAATTACCTCCCAAAGGTCCAGTCTCTGGTTACCATTTTATTGGGAGTTAGGGCTCCTACATATGAATTTATAAGGGGGGACACAGTTCAGTCCATAGCATCCCTCTGGGGCACAGGTTAGTGCACCAGAGTGCCTGGCATTGTGTCTGGTACTTAGTGGGTTCTTGTGTTAGTTTTCTATTGCTGTCATTAAAAATTACCACAAATTGAGTGGCTTAAAACAGCACAGATTTATTATCTCACAGTCCTGTAGGTGTTTCACTGAGCTAAAATCACAGGGACAGCAGCACTGCCTGCCTTTGTGGAGGTTCTAGGGGAAGGTTCATTTCCTTGCTTTTTCCAGTTTCCAGAAACCACCTGTAGTCCTCAGCTTCCAATCCCATTTTATTGCATCTTCAAAGCCAGCAATCTTGCATCTCTCTCTGTGACCTTCCTCTTCCACTTTTAAGGACCCTGTAATTACATTCAGAGAAGGCAATGGCATCCCACTCCAGTACTCTTGCCTGGAAAACCCCATGGACAGAGGAGCCTGGTGGGCTGCAGTCCATGGGGTCGCTAAGAGTCGGACACAACTGAGCGACTTCACTTTGACTTTTCACTTTCATGCATTGGAGAAGGAAATGGCAATCCACTCCAGTGTTCTTGCCTGGAGAATCCCAGGGACGGGGGAGCCTGGTGGGCTGCCGTCTGTGGGGTCGCACAGAGTCGGACACGACTGAATTGACTTAGCAGTAGCAGCAGCAGTAATTACATTGGGCCCACCTGTTGCATAATTCAGCTGACACTCTCTAGCTTGCTTAATTAAAGTAATCTGACTAGCAGCCTTAACTCAATCAGCGGCCTTAATTCCCTTTGCCTTGTATCCTAACATATTCATGTGTTTGGGGATTAGCACATAGACATCTTTGTTGAGTCATTGTTCTATGTTTGGTATTTTCTGCCTGAAAGAAAAACCGCTTCTGAGTTACATATACATCCACTCTAACTGTACAGCTACATTGTTTCTGTATGTGTTTACAAGAATAGCATAAGTACACAAATAAGGAATGGTCATGATTCTGGAGCCCTGATTCAGTGTTCCATTTTCTTTTCTTGTAAGGTGGTAAGCTGTCTACTTTATTCATTGTGTTGTTTGTATATTTTTCGGTGAAGTAAATCAAAATGTAGACTGATGACTCTTATAAGAAGTTGTTCATTAGTTGCTCATGTCAAAAATGGTTACTTGCTAATCAGTTGAGAAAATGGTGATTGACATGAATGCTCTAATGGTATGTTCAGATCTAGATGATAGCTGTATATTTAATACTTCAAATACCTAGATTATTTTATGTGAGTTTAAGAATTTACAACTATGTCTTCCAAGAACTGAAAATGATAAAGTAAAATCTAATTGAGGGTAACTTTAAAAAATAGGGATATAAGGCCATAAAAATTCATGTAATGGTCAGGATTCAACATTTCTATTTATTTAAAGTTGAATTTTAGTTTGGTAACTTGGTGTTCTATAAAATTGAAGGTGGTTTTTAGTTTTTTATTAAAATACTCTACAATTACCCTGAGAGCAGGAAAAAGTCATCTTTAATAAAAATTTATTTTCGAATCTTGACAGTTCATAACAGTAGCATTTTATTGATCTGATACAATTACATTTTTCTAGTAAGGGTCTAGAAAATGTTACATGTTTTGGCAATTATTACAGCCAGGAAGTTGTGTGAGTCTCTCTTAAGAGTCGAGGCTAAACTGGTATTTTGTGAACTTAAGCTTCTCTAGCCCTGAAAGGCCACGATAGTTGGACTTGAATTCTGAAGAAAGAGTTGCATGTGAAGTCCAGCAGCAGGCTTTTCTGCCTCTCTCATCCCACCCCTCCAGAGCCCTTCCCGCTGGCAACTGCGTGAGCCTGACAGGGCCGCAGAGCTGAGGGCCCGTAGGCCGTCATTGTGAACTAGATTTGAGATAAGAATGAAAATGTGAGGGGAGAAAGGAATAAGAAAATGCAGTAGATGTTGTCTTTTTGACTGTTTGGCCCCATGTCTATGAGAGGAATTTTTTCCTCTGTGTATATATAAAGGAAAAGCTAAAGATTGTTTCTCAAATATGAGCTTATACTTGTCATTAGTTTTTTTTTTAATACAAGATGACATGTTGCATAGCACTATATAAAGTTTCATTTAAAGTTTCATTTTAATAAGATGACCTGTTCATAGCTCTTTAAAGAAAAGAAATACTTTATAAATTTAAGTATACGTGTTCACTGTAGAAAAGGTCAGAAAACACAAACCAGAAGAGAATAATCATCCAGCTAGACACCACCATTCATAAAATGTGATGTATAAACTGTCAGGTGGATTTTTAAAAAGATTTTTTATAAGTGTTTAAAAGGCAAAAATACATATGGCCGGCAAAGAAATTAAAATATGTTCATGCTTTTCTTGTGTTTCTGAGTGTATAGAAACTTGGTAACTATTGTTATAAATTTCAGCTGATTCAAATATTCTGGAGAAAAGCTTGTAAAAAATACAACTTTTAGAAGCCAATCCCTTTAACCTAACAATCCCCATTCTGGGAAGGAAACAATTTAGTAACTATTCGAAAAATTTAGGGGCTTCCCTGGTAGCTCAGTTGGTAAAGAATCCACCCGCAATGCAGAATACCCCGGTTTTGATTCCTGGGTCGGGAAGATCCACTGGAGAAGGGATAGGCTACCCACTCCACTATTCTTGGGCTTCCCTGGTGTTTCAGTTGGTAAAGAATCAGCTTGCAGTGTGGGAGAACTGGGTTCAGTCCCTTGGTTGGGAAGATCCTCTGGAGAAAGAAAAGGCTACCCACTCCAGTATTCTGGCCTGGAGAATTCCATGGACTGTATAGTCCATGGGTTTGCAGAGTCGGACACAACTGAGCGACTTTCACTTTCAAAAAATTTAGGTGTAAGGATACTCATCCCAGTATTGTTAAAAGGAGAGCATAAATTTTAGTAGCAACCTGGGTAAGTGACGTTAATATAATTGTTGTTGTTGCCCAGGTTGCAGTTGTTATTGTTTAACATAAATGTCATCTACTAAATATGATAATGGAAATCTGTATTTATTGGGAAAGAAGTCTGATGAGATTTAGAGAAGAACAGAGAGGGAAGGAATATAATAGATACATTATCTGATTTTTTTAACAGTATATGCATAGCTATATATGTATATAAATGCTGAGAAGTTACCCTGATAAATATATTTGACAGCAGGTATCTCTGAAGTTGAAAGTTCAAGTAATTCTAACTTTCTTCTTTAGATTGTCTATAATGTGTCTGTTTTTATAGTACCATATATATTTAGCTTGTAAATCAGAAAAAAGATTATTTTGTTACTAAGTTTTAAATTGGAACTTTCTTAGAATTAAGCAGCATGAAGACAGAGAGGGCTGACTTTGTGATACAGTGAGCAACTTAACAGATCAGAAATAGCCACGGCTCACTGGAGCCTTGGTGTCATTTGACGAATTGACAGTTGAAAAGAAGCTCTAAACTGTGTCTTTGGAAATAGTCCCTGCCTAAAGTCCATCCTAAAGGAGATCAGCCTTGGGTGTTCCTTGGAAGGAATGACGCTAAAGCTGAAACTCCAGTACTTTGGCCACCTCATGCGAAGAGTTGACTCATTGGAAAAGACTCATGCTGGGAGGGATTGGGGGCAGGAGGAGAAGGGGACGACAGAGAATGAGATGGCTGGATGGCATCACCGACTCGATGGACATGAGTTTGAGTGAACTCCGGGAGTTGGTGATGGACAGGGAGGCCTGTGATTCATGGGGTTGCAAAGAGTCGGACACAACTGAGCAACTGAACTGAACTGAACTGAAACAAAGTACACGCTTGTATGAGCAAACTGAAAGAATGACAGCTTCATTCATTTGAATATCAGATTACTTCAGTGGTTTAGGCTGGTTAAAAGTGATACTTTAATAATAGTGTTCAATCTTTTATAGATGTAGGATTTGGAAAATGTCAGGCATTTTTAGAAGTCATTAGGTTGGGCTCCCTCAGTTTATAGAGAAGGAAACGGGAGCCCTGACAGAAAAGGTGATTTGCTTTAACTGTCACAGAGCTGGTCATGGTCAGGTCAAAGACTTATTTTTTCCTGATTCCTGATGGCTTAGCCACTTTACCTTCTTTCCAGATAGTCATCAGTGAGCCATGATGCCTTAGGAGATAGAGAATCTAACAAATGTGATATCAGACACTTTTCATCAGTCAACAATGTATCATGTACCCAAGTAAGTAGGTGTTAGTTGTTCGATCGTGTCTTTGTGACCCCATGAACTGTAGCCCACCAGGCTCCCCTGTCCATGGAATTCTCCAGGCAAGAATACTGGAGTGGGTTGCTGTCCCCTTCTCCAGGGAATCTTCCTGACCCAGGGATCAAACCCAGGACTCCTGCATTGCAGGCAGATTCTTTACCATATGAACCACCAGGGAAGCCCATTATGTACCTAACATGTACACGAAAGCATATAAATACTGAGGGTAGAAAGAGGAATTTAAAAAAAAAAATTTTTTTTAGGAAGACACCCATACAATAAAGAATGTAATGTTAGTTAGTACAGAATGTAAATGTTAGTACAGAAGTATATATAAAGTACTATGGGAGCTCAAGAGAAGGATGGTTTCACACACACAAAAAGAAAGAAATGTCATTGGAGCCAAGTCAGTTGGCCTTCATCAAAAACATAAGAAAAGAAATGCATTCCAAGTAGGGGAATTACCATGTGCAAAGGCACAGAGGCTCCTAGAAGAGCCAGGAGGATTAGAAGGTACCCTGGATAGAGGTCCTCAAGAAAGTAGGCAGAGGTCTAGCAGTAACAGCAAGACTTGCAGTTTTGAAATTTTTCACTGGAATGTTGAGACAAGTTCTAAGAGTACAGATTCAGTTTGATCCAGGGCTCAAACAGTGTCACCAGAACAGGGTTTTTTTCTATCTTCATTGGTCTACTTTTTTAATCCCATTCTCAGGCCCCCCGTGGGTACAAGAGGACTAGTCCCCATTAGCTCAAATAAAAGTTCTGGACTAGGGACTCTTTAGTATAAGACAACTGTTTGGTTAATGTCCCTTCTCAGAAAAAATCACCAAGATACCAATGGGAAGGAATCCACTGATCAGGCTCCCCATGTGGGAAGGGATGTTTCCAGCCAAGCAGGACAGGCACTTTTGCCATGAGGAGGAGATTGCAGGTGGCTGGATAGGAAAAACTGTAAATACTCCCTGAGTGGGACATTGAAGGTAGAGGTGAAGTCTTGGGGGGTCTTCTTAAAGATTTTTTCTTTATGTTTTCCATCATACTGTCTCAATATTTAAATAATATAAAATCCAGAATAAAAGATTTAAATATTCCATCCCATATTTAACCTAAGGACAATTCTTTTTTTAATGAATATGGCATAATATTTCATTAATCAGTTTCAGACTGCTGGTAGGAAAAGTTAATACTGTTAATACTGCTGTTAATACTGCTTTCGTGTACCCATTTGAATACCATTTTTAAAAAATAAAAGTATTCATTATATGTGAAGAATAAGTTGCTGTGAGGGGTGGAACTTATGTTACAGTAGAAGTGTTCAATTTCCTGTCATAAAGGACCAGTGGAAAGTGATTGATTTTGGTTTTGTTTTTTGCTGGGCTGTGCAGCTGCAGGATTTTGGTTTGCCAACCAGGGATCAAACCCAGGGCCCCTGCAGTAAGAATGCTGAGTCCTAACCCCTGGACTGCCAGGGAATTCCTCGAAAGTGATTGGTTTTGTAGAATTCAGAAGTGTTTATATCCTTAGATTGGTTATTTTAAGTTTACAGTGTTCACCTTTTATTTTACTTGGCGGTGAAGTCATTACCTTTATATAGTGAAATTACCATGTGATTTTACAGAATTCACAGAGACAGGACTCCAAATTAGAGATATAGAAATTAACAATATCTTGAAGATGTCAGCAAATGAAATATATGGAAATGAACCTGACAATGAATAAGATATTTACTGCTGTTCTATATAATTGGATACATGTAGCTATAAAATATATAAAAAGGAAAGTAAAATTGGACTGTTATATATGGGTTGAGATTTTCTTTATTAAAATAAATTGCTTTGGTAACAGTGAAACTGTGTTACCTGGAAGTCTTAAGAGAATGAATTATTTTGAACAGAATTCCATTTAGCTAATTTCCAAACACATGGTCAGTTTTTCCCTGCAGTTTAAATTTTGCCCTAAAATGTATTTCATACTTTCTCACCTTCTTATTTACAACAAATTGAAAATAATGTCAGTTTTTCTTTTTAATTCCGGTCATTATAAGCATCATTTATTATGCTGTGGAAGTTGTAGGATTGTTTGTCCTTTTGTGAAAAAACCATAAAGTGCTCTGAGGTCATGTGGACGCGTTATGTCATGTTTAATCTATTCGTACCTCTCTGTAATTTGTCACTCTTCTTGCTCTTGGGCTTATAGCAGCCACTTCTAAATGCTAAAGGTTTTGAAGGGATATTACCACTCCTTCTTAAATTGTATATAAAATCAGAGTGCACAGGCTCCGCATGTTGGCTCATAGTAGGCCTGGTTGATAGAGGCTTAATATAACTTTTGGTAGTTGAATGGATGTTGTAGCATTTACAAAGTGTAATCTTTCTTAATCTTCTAAGGAGGAGAGATATTCAAAAGGAGAAAAATTCAAGCTGATTGGCATTTGCCAAAGATAGTTAGCATAAAGTCTTAAAATGTAAGAACTTGAAGGTACCTCAGTAAGAATATGGGTCAGGCTATAAATCTTTCTGTGATCAGCCCTAATCTGGCAGAGCTCCATGCCATTTGCTGCCACGTCAGAAAGAGAAGCACAGCTGTCAAGATGTCAGTGGGCTCCCTTCTGCTAATAATTTTATCTCTGTACCTTCCCTAGCGACTATATCTTTATTGCACTCAGTGCTTCAAGGAAATGAAAAGTACTTCCTCAGAGTTGAATGTTGGCCAAACCCATGCTATTCAAATATGATAAAGCCCTGGTTCTCTTGTGTCTTTTTAATCTAAAGCTAAAATTATACTTTATTCATTTGTCTTATTCTTTCATTCTGCTTGTAGTTCTCCAAATTATCAGATAAATAGACTGGTTGGATATTTTGGAATGGGAATGTCACACTCCCACATTCCTTCTCCTTCCCCCCGATTTTTTTTTTTCTTAAAAACCTCATTTAATTATACTTATAGAGAGGTATGTTAAATCAGTACTTCTCGAGGTCTGGATAGTTCCAAAGTAAAGACTTTCTTTGACCTCCTATTAAAGCTCTTTTGCATTCTGACCACTGGCTATAGCTTTTACATTTTCTCCTATAAAAAGTTTGGTGTGCTGTAATATATTACAAATAATATATTGTTGTATAAAAGATTGATGGATTTTGGAGTTAGATCAGGTCATATTCAAGATAGTCACTTTCCCTGCCCTTTTGGCATTTGACTGTTGAATATGTAAGAGAAGCAAAAATTTCCACCCCTCATTGAGAAACACCTAGCGTTTTGCTTGTAGGCCTTTGCTAGGTTTCATTGTTTGATAGAGATTAACAGCTCAAGTGGTCAAGTATAGGCCTTGCTATTATATTTTTAGTGCCTTTTAAATTCAGAGTACAGTTTTAATGTAAGTTCCAATATAGTAGCAAAGCCAGGGGAAGCAGTGAAGGGATTTAGTTATAAAAGAGAGACCCTGGGAGATGATCATTATCCATCACTACATAATGGTGATTATGTAGTTCAGATAATTGCTATGAAAATATGAGTGGAAGTTACTCCAGACTAGCATCTCTTTTTCTTCTGGAATCTCTGAGACGGTAGAATGAAGAAAGGCGGATGCGTTTTATATGCAGTCACCTAGCATCATCCAGTACTACTGTGCCTGTTATTAAAGCAGCCGTTGGACTTATTCCATGTTATTTTTGTTCCCTCTTATTATTTATTTGTTGGCCATGCTTCACGGCTTGTAGGATCTTAATTCCCCAATCAGGGATTGAACCTGTGCCCCCGGCAATGAAAGCACTGATTCCTAACCACTGGACCACCAGAGAATTCTCATTCCCTCTCTTTGATTTTTTTTTTTTTTAATAGGCTTGCATTTACCAAAGTCTAAGCAAGGCTATCTTTTGCTCTTAAAAAACTAGCTCTAAAATTAATTAATTGAGCTGCTGTCAAGTTCTTAGAGATTACACAAATGTAGCTTCTTCTCAAAGTAGAACTTCTGGAGAGCTAGTACATAATTTGACAGTCTAAAACCCTAAGGGATACCAGGAACTTCATTCATGTCTTCGGTTCCAAGGCCACTGCCTTAGATTTTCCTGAAATTCAAAAAGCCCCATGTGTGTATATGTGTTGTTTTTTCCTTGTTATAAACATATATAGACAATTGAAAAATATACAAATGTAAAAAGTAAAAGATATAAATGTACCTCTTTTTTTAACCACTTCCCAAAAATAAACCAGCTTAGTTTTTAGCATATCATACATGTATACATCTAAATCTATAAAAATGTAATTTCTTTAAAAAAATATACCATGCTTATCCTTTATCACTGTTTTAGTTAATTACGCATTGTAAATGTCTTTCCGTGATAGTAGATCTAATTTTTCTGTCTCCCATTCCATTGGGCAATTGATGTCCCTGTTCCCTCACTGATGGACTTAAGTTTGTTTTTGTTGTTTGGTTAGTTTTTTTGTTTGTTTTCAGTTAAAGGCAATATAGTGAACATTTTTGTGTGTATCTTTGCCCACTTGTTTAAAGAATGCCTATAGTTTCCTAGAGTTTATATTCCTAAATCAATGGTATGTAATTTTAAAGTTTTGATACATGTTGTCAAATGAGCCTCCAAATAATAAGTTTATAAGCCTGCTGCCAGTATATAAGAATTCATTTTTCCTACATCTTCAACAACATAGTTGCTTGTTTATAATTCAGAAACTTGAATTGTAAACTCGAAGTCCCAAGGTTATTTTATATAATCTCTGATTTATGGTTTCACAAATAGCCTGTAAAAATAGATGCTTTTCATATTTTTCCTTTTATTGCTGCCATACTTATTTAGATATAGAATGTGTTATCAAGACAAGGCAATCTTTTTTTTTTGTTAGTATAGGTGTAACATATATTTTAAGGGATTTATCATTCATTTCCAAATATTTCTTGAATATTTCTTATATTACTAGTCCAGTCAGGATATTCATTTCAAAACCTTGCTCTTTTGAGTTGGAGTTCAAGGGACAGCTACTGAACCTCTCATTCTCTGCTGAAATTTACACATGATCACTTTTGAAATACCCCTTAAATTTACTGAGCACCTCACACTGAGTGTAATGGTGATTGAACAGTAAGGCATATTAAACTTTATTAATCCAAACAAATTTTAATGAAATCTGAGCTTTATCTGTTTGCTTGCTTGCAGGTGGATTCACCTATGAACTTGAAGCATCCCCATGACTTAGTCATATTAATGAGACAAGAAACAACAGTTAACTACCTCAAAGAACTGGAGGTGAGACAACTGGACAAGCAACATGCAGCTGATACTTGGTGCATTTCACAGGAGCTACTGTGGTCAAAGAAGAATTAAAACATATTATTTCTTAATTCTTCTGACTTTTATAGGAATATTCTATTTTTAGATCACGCTTTTATCTTTTTAATCAGAATGCCATTTGAGCACTAGTAAGAGAAATAGACTACTGGAACCTTGGTTTTATGCCTCATTCTTGACTCACATATCCTTGAACAGTATTTCCATGTGTAAATATTTCCATCAGATATGAAGAGGAATTATCTCAAGATAATCTTGGAAGGAGAGTTTGGGTAAAATATCAAAAGGAAGAATGATTTGAATGCCTCATAAAAATATAATTACGTTAGTTCTCAGGTAGTAAAAACTAGGATCTTAGTAGCTTGTGTTCTTATGATTGAGGTGAAAACCATTCATCACTTTGCATCTTGAAAAGTCTTCCTTCATTTTTATTTTATATTGAAGTATAGTTGATTAACGATATTGTGTTAGTTTCAAGTGTACAGCAAAGTGATCCAGTTATACATATACATGTATTTATTCTTTTTCAGATTCTTTTCCACACTTTGAAAAGCTGATATTTATTAGCACTAATAATATCTGACCTTTTGGTTTCTATCATTGATTTTCATAAACTGATTTTTCTTAGTAGCAAATAGTGTTATTTGAAAAAGGTTTTTTTTCTTTCATATAACCCCCTCTTAAAAGTTATAGTGTAAATTGAATTCAAATTTTAATGAAACTTTTAAGTTGCAGAAAAAGTAACCCAATTTGCAAAATGAGATTTAGAAAATTATTGGGACTAATAAGAGTAGAATCAGAGTCTTAGAAAGCTAGAAGGAATCATAAAGATCATCATCATTTCAGAGGTAAGGAAATAATTACACCTAAAGACTGAATTGCCTGATTTCATGAAACAAGTTATGGCAGAACCAGAGGCAGACGCCTTATCTCCTCGTTGTTTACAGAGATGAAACCAGGTAGCCATTCATCTTCTAGTTACATAAAAGTTCCCGACTTCACTTATATAAATTTAAATTAGTACATCTATTAACAGTAATAGTTATATGTTTTTAAAACTTCGATAAATTAAAGAAAACTTTTAGCACATATTAATCAATTGTGTAGGTAGTAAATTTTTAGGAATACTTATAAAACTTGAGCATCTCACCATTTTTAAAATAGTGTCTCACCTTGTTCTTACCAGTTTTGTCACTTATAAATTTGGAAATGTTGATTTTTATGAATACTAAGACAGTAGACATAATTTATAGGGTTTCATGCCTGGAAGCTTAAAACACTGTTCAGAAAGATGCAGTGGTGCAGAAAATAGTTTTTAAGAGTCATAGACAACGTTATATATGTTTATGATTATCCATCTTTTTAAGTGGCAGTATTATTTATTATAAAGAGAAAGAGACTTCGGGTAAGTGTAATGGGAAAATGCCATTTACCAAGTCATTGAAAATGCAAATGAAAAAGATTGACTCCACCAATATTTGGTTAAAGTAATGTAATGAGTTTATACAGAGTACTTAGTTTCTGCTTCATATACACAATAATAGATGAAAGACAAAATAGAAATCAAAGTAAAATGTAGTCAGGTCTGAACACAACATGAACAACCTCCGTAGACTTGAAATGGGACAGAAAACACCAAGTTGAGAATGTAGCTAAGAGTATAAACCTGCTGGTCACCAAGACCAGGAATAAGTTCTGCTGTCTGATGTTCATTGCATGTCTGTGGAGTAAAGGGAACAACAGTGTTCCGTGCAAGATAAAGGAAGATAACCGGATTCACTACTGCTTGAAGACTGGGACGGAGCATGAAAAGAGTCTGGTGGGAAAAATTTTAAAAAGGCAGGAAGACAAAACAAAACCTAATGACCAAAAAATGAACCAAACCATCTAGTGGTTCAATAATTGCATCTTCAATTTCCTGAACACCATTTCAGGGCAGAATAGCACTTTGGGTTAGAAACTCTAAAATTGTATGATCTGGTTTTGGACTTTGGATCTAGATAGAACCAGAAGCAGCTACAAAACTGTTAGACCCAGGAGATGGTCATGGAGTGGTTGGGAAGAGACAGAGATGGAGATGGGATGAAGGATGGTTCCAGGATTTTTGACCCAAGCAATTGATGTTGGATGGAGTTGGCTTTATCTGAGATGAGAAGACTGAAGGAGGTATAGACTGGGGAGGAGGTTGGTGTATTAAGAAGATACCTATTAGGAATCAGTGGAGACATTGAGTGAGGAATTGGTTCTTCTGGTGTAGACTCCTGGGTCAAGGGTTGAGCTAGAGATTTAAGTTCATTTATCCTTCTTAATCACTGACATAGGAATAAATCCATGAGACTAGATAATACAGTTTATCTACAAAGTAGTGACAACTAGGTGAACTTCTTTGATCCCAGAATCAATACCAGAAGACAATAGCATCAAGGTGTTAAGTACAGAATTTTATATTGTTTTAAATATAATATTTTATATTCTCTTAAACCATCATTCAGGAGTGAGGACAAAGCAGTTTTCTGACATACACAGTTTACTAACCACTATACTGACCAATGCAGATAAATCTCAAAAGCATTAAGTTTAAAAAAAGAAAGTTGTAGAATATAGAGTATGATACCATTTATATAAATTTTTTTTTAATGAGCCAAAGAATTTATTTGAAGAAATAAAATTCTTTACAAAATTATCATTCCACACATAAAAATAATCCCCCAAATCCCCATGAAGCAGATTTAGGTAAATAATCCAAATTGCAGATAATCCCAAATCTCCAGAAAGAAGCACCTTGTTATACCTTTTTCTCAGGGAAGGAAAGATAGATACACTGGAAAGCGAATCTGTATTCACAAAACTTCAATCTGAAGCCTCTGTCTAGTACAGTCTCAGAGGCTTATTCAGAAAATTTGTTACCAGTTTTGTACCTATCTTTATAATTTTTGTGACTTTGTTTGTTTTTCTTTCTTTTTCTTCTTCTTTTCTTTAACATTGTATTTTTGAAATTCCAACCTCTACTCTAGATTTTTAACTTTTGCTTTTTGGTATTTGTTATCGATTTTGTACCTATATTTTCTTTATAATTTTTGTGACTTTGTTTTTTTTCTCTCTCTCTCTCTCTCTTTATTTTCCTTCTTCTTTTCTTTAACATTGTATTTTTGAAATTCCAAACTACTCTAGATTTTTAATTTTTGCTTTTAGGTATTTGTTAACCAATTTTGTACCTTTAAGAACCCAATCTTCAGTACCCATTTTTTACTAGGGAGTGAGATTACTGGCTTGACTGCTCTCTCCCCCTTCGGACTCTCCTTTTTCTCCACCAGGTCACCTGTGTCTCCTCCCTAACCCCTCTCTACTCTACCCAACTCTGTGAATTTCTGTGTGTTCCAGACGGTGGAGAACACTTAGGGAACTGATTACTGGCTGGATCTGTCTCTCTCCTTTTCATTCCCCCCTTTTATCCTCCTGGCCACCTCTGTCTCCTTCCTCCCTCTTCTCTTCTCTGTATAACTTCGTGAACATCTCTGAGCGGTCCAGTTGTGGAGTGCACATAAGGAAGGGATTACTGGTTAGCCCGCTCTCTCCTCTATTAATTCCACCTCATCTCATTCGGGTCACCTCTAACTCCCTCCTCCCTCTTCTCTTCTCCATGTAATGCTGTGAACCTCACTGGGTGACCCTCACAGCGGAGAGACTTTTCATCTTTAACCTAGATGTTTTATCAATGATGCTGTATAGAAGGAGAAGTTTTGAGACTACTATAAAAATAAGACCGATAACTGGAAGCAGGAGGCTTAAGTCCAAACCCTGACTCCAGGGAACATTAATTGACAGGAGCTCATCAAATGCCTCCATACCTACACTGAAACCAAGCACCACACAAGGGCCAACAAGTTCCAGGGCAAGACATACCAAGCAAATTCTCCAGCAACACAGGAACACAGCCCTGAGCTCCAATATACAGGCTGCCCAAAGTCACCCCAAAACCATAGACATCTCATAACTCATTACTGGACACTTCATTGCACTCCAGAGAGAAGTCCAGCTCCACCCACCAGAACACCGACACAAGCTTCCCTAACCAAGAAACCTTGACAACCACCTGTACAAACCCACACACAGTGAGGAAACGCCACAATAAAGAGAACTCCACAAACTGCCAGAATACAGAGAGTACACCCCAAACTCAGCAATTTAAACAAGATGAAGAGACTGAGGAATACCCAGCAGATAAAGGAACAGGATAAATGCCCACCAAACCAAACAAAAGAGGAAGAGATAGGGAATCTACCTGATAAAGAATTCCGAATAATGATAGTGAAATTGATCCAAAATCTTGAAATCAAAATGGACTCACAGATAAATAGCCTGGAGACAAGGATTGAGAAGATGCAAGAAAGGTTTAACAAGGACCTAGAAGAAATAAAAAAAGAGTCAATATATAATAAATAATGCAATAAATGAGATCATAAACACTCTGGAGGCAACAAATAGTAGAATAACAGAGGCAGAAGATAGGATTAGTGAATTAGAAGATAGAATGAAGAAATAAATGAATCAGAGAGGAAAAAAAAAAAACCAAGAAATGAGGACAATCTCAGAGACCTCCAGGACAATATTAAACGCTACAACATTCGAATCATAGGGGTCCCAGAAGATGAAGACAAAAAGAAAGACCATGAGAAAATACTTGAGGAGATGATAGTTGAAAACTTCCCTAAAATGGGGAAGGAAATAATCACCCAAGTCCAAGAAACCCAGAGAGTCCCAAACAGGATAAACCCAAGGCGAAACACCCCAAGACACATATTAATCAAATTAACAAAGATCAAACACAAAGAACAAATATTAAAAGCAGCAAGGGAAAAACAACAAATAACACAAGGGAATTCCCATAAGGAGAACAGCTGATCTTTCAGTAGGAACTCTCCAAGCCAGGGGGGAATGGCAAGACATACTTAAAGTGATGAAAGAAAATAACCTACAGCCCAGATTACTATACCCAGCAAGGATCTCATTCAGATATGAAGGAGAAATCAAAAGCTTTACAGACAAGCAAAAGCTGAGAGAATTCAGCACCACCAAACCAGCTCTCCAACAAATACTAAAGGATATTCTCTGGACAGGAAACACAAAAAGGGTGTATAAATTCGAACCCAAAACAATAAAGTAAATGGCAACAGGATCATACTTATCAATAATTACCTTAAACGTAAATGGGTTGAATGCCCCAACCAAAAGACAAAGACTGGCTGAATGGATACAAAAACAAGACCCCTAATATGTTGTCTACAAGAGACCCACCTCAAAACAGGGGACACATACAGACTGAAAGTGAAGGGCTAGAAAAAGATTTTCCATACCAATAGGGACCAAAAGAAAGCAGGAGTAGCAATACTCATATCAGATAAAATAGACTTTAAAACAAAGGCTGTGAAAAGAGACAAAGAAGGTCACTACATAAGGATCAAAGGATCAATCCAAGAAGAAGATATAACAATTATAAATATATATGCACCCAACATAGGAGCACCGCAGTATGTAAGACAAATGCTAACAAGTATGAAAGGAGAAATTAACAATAACACAATAATAGTGGGAGACTTTAATACCCCACTCACACCTATGGATAGATCAACTAAACAGAAAATTAACAAGGAAACACAAACTTTAAACGATACAATAGACCAGTTAGACCTAATTGATATCTAAAGGACATTTCATCCCAAAATATATAAAATTTTAAAACTTGCAAAGCAGTGCCATATGTTGATTTTGGAGATATATATATAGTAATAGTTAAGAGGATAAGGGCAGTATAGTAATATTTTATAAAAATATGCATGAAAATGATGCATAAAACATTCAGGATAGTGGTAACTTTTGTTTGCTTGCTTATGTATTTATAATATTTATTTTCCCTTGATCATGCCATGCGGCTTGTAGGATCTTAGATCTCCAACCAGAGACTGAACTTGGGCTCTTGACAGTGAGAGTGCCAAGTCCTAACCATGGGGTTCCCAGGGTAGTGGTAACTTTTGAAAGGGAGAGAGGGGTTTCAAAGACAGGTAAGAGGGGCTTCAACTATTTTTTTTTCTTTTAGAAAAATCTAGAGTATGGCACAGAGAAGGCGATGGCACTCCAATACTCTTGCCTGGAAAATCCCATGGACGGAGGAGCCTGGTGGGCTGCAGTCCGTGGGGTCGCTAAGAGTCAAACACGACCGAGCGACTTCACTTTGACTTTTCACTTTCATGCATTGAAGGAGGAAATGGCAACCCACTCCAGTATTCTTGCCTGGAGAATCCCAGGGACGGGGGAGCCTGGTGGGCTGCCGTCTATGGGGTCTCACAGAGTCGGACACGACTGAAGCGACTTAGCAGCAGCAGCAGAGTATGGCAAAATGTTAAGATTGGGTAGTGGAAATATAGTATACATTTGGGAAAAAAATATGAGTGGCAGAAATTTCTCTCGAACCTAGTGACTCCAGCTAGTACTATCAATGTGCTGGTTGTCTTGAAGGACTGAAATATGGCATGTTTGGACAATTCAAGGTTGTTTCAATTGCTGAGCATCCTGTGCCAAGAAAGTTGTTAAATATAGCTTTATAGATAGTTAGAAATCATTTTATAAGGCACTCATGTGCCAGTATTATACATGTCAAGTTCTGTTTGAGAAGCTCATTCATGTCAACTAAGGTAACCAAGGGCATATTTAGAATTCTCTGACTTGGTCAACACATTAAATTCTCCTTTCTCTTACATGGTAGGTAGGTTGAAATATTAGAAAAATCCAGCAAGTTCTTATTTTCTTCTCAACAGAAGCAATTAGTTGCTCAAAAAATTCACATAGAAGAGAATGAGGACAGAGATACAGGACTTGAACAGAGACATAATAAAGAGGATCCGGACTGCATCAAAGCCAAGGTGCCCTTAGGGGACCTAGATCTATATGATGGCACATACATAACTTTGGAGAGCAAAGATATCAGGTAAAAAAAATTATCTTTCCAAAAATAAAAGTACTTCTTCCTGAACAGACATTTCTCAATTCGAAATTATTTCTCTAATTAGAAAAAGCTTCAATAACTGATGACGATTGAAATTTGAAAGTTCAAAATATATACTATGTATAGAATTCTTACAAATCAATTAAAAATATCATCACAGTAGAAAATTGAACAGTTTATGGTAAAAAGTACAAATGGCCCATAAACAGGTGGAAAAAAATATTTCTTGGTAATGATCAAGTAAGTGCATGCTAAAACATATTTTTCATCAAATTGGAAAAAAATATTTAAAAATCAGTAACTGGTAAAATATGGGAAAAGTGTATACAAAAGTGTAAATTGGTTTAACATTTCTAGAAAGAGTTTAGCATGTCTTATTAGCTGAAAAGTCTACAGTCTTAACAATCTGTGACTTACCTATTATTTTCTGTTTAACTCTTGATTTATCTCCTTTAAGTTGAACTCTCAAACTAGTTTATTCAAACAGCAACTATATGAAAAAGGTATGCATGTTGACTAATATTGACTGTAAAGTAAGATGCTGTGAGAATATGATTTAATTAGGGAAAAATTTGGCATTTCTTCACTTTTCATTCATTCGTTACTCCTTGCCTCTTGATTGTAGCCCTGAAGATTATATAGACACAGAATCTCCTGTCCCTCCAGACCCTGAGCAACCTGATTGTACTAAAATTCTAGAACTTCCATATAGTATACATGCTTTTCAGCACTTGCGAGTAAGTAGAGAAATTTGGGGGGGCCTTGTTTTCATTTTTTTCTTTAATCTCTGGCTTAGACATGCTCTTTCTTTTCTTTCTTTTCTCCTTCCAAACAGGTTTTTGTTTTAACAGACATCTCCTACTTTTAAAATTCCTTCAGAATAAACACTCTTAAGATACCGAATTGTAATCTTTTATGACTTATAATCTCCTTTTTCTTTTCTTTTTTTTCAATCGTTTCTTCTTCTCTTCAGGGTGTACAAGAGAGAGTTAATCTTTCTGCACCGCTACTACCTAAAGAAGATCCAATCTTCACGTATTTATCTAAACGATTAGGAAGGAGTATAGATGACATAGGCCACCTCATTCATGAAGGCCTGCAGAAGGTAAGTCATCAGTGACTAAAGAGCCCAGAGACTGTGAACAGAAGGTACTTTTCTCTCAGAAAATACCTCCCTAGCTTGTTTTTGTCTAGAGAGTGATTTTAAATCCTGATCAAAGTAGTATAAACTGTGTAGTTCAAAGTTAGGCAGAAGCGTTGACAATCCAGTCCCCTTTACCAGGGCGAGATACTACAAAGTTCTATTTGAACTAATTCTTGAAAAAAACAAATTATAAACTAATATAAGCAATAGGGCTTATAGGCTAGATTATATATTTTGAGTGTGAAAGAAAATGTAACATTAGCATCTTTGATATATAACTACACATAGTAAATACATAGATTATCACTGTTCTCTGAACAGGAAAAAAATCACCACAAACAATAAAATCTTCATGTAATTTCTTTTAAAGAAGCATCTACTTTAAAAAAATGGAATGCAGAATTATGTAACAGAACCCCAAAATTTAAATGTATCATTGAGGATAGCATGTGGGAATTTAGCAATAGTTTTTACTCTTCTCTGTGCCTAAGGAGATTCATAAAATGCAGGCTAGTTTCTATGCAGTGGTATTAAGTAAAATGTGTAGTTGTAATATTTATATACAGTTTACTCAAATATATATATTTTTATACTGTTTATACCCAAATATATGTTTATTCAAATACTTTATATAAGATTATTGTTGTAGCTAAGTTACCTTCTTCATCTTGTTTTTCTGAAGGTAATGTAAAATACCGCATCCCCAGAATTGATGAATAATAAGGGAAAACTGACCTAGGATTTAAAATATCCTTCAGAGAATTGTTAGTTGAAAGTAGATCATAGTGGTAAGTGCTCTATAACAAATTAAAATAGAGGGTTTATTGGGTGGCTACTTTAGATTAAGCAGGTGGGGTTATCCTCTCTGGAAAGATGAAATTTAAACTGATACTTGAATGACAAGAAGAAACCAAAAGTCAGAGATCAAGGAAGAGCATTCCAGGCTGAGGCAACAGCCCCAAAGCCTTAATGAGCTGGATAGTGTGTCAGTCAGCTCAGGCCGCCATCACAGAATACCGCAGAAGGGCGGCTTCAGCACCCAAACTCTCACAGTTCTGGAGGCTGGAAAGCCCAAGATCATGTTGCTGGCTGATTCAGTCCATGGTGAGGACTCTTCCTGGCCTGTAGATGGCCGCTTTCTGGCTGTGGTGTCAGGTGGCTTCTCTGTGTGTACTTTGGGGAGGAGTGGGTGCTAGGGGGAGAGAGAGAGAGAAATCTTCCTCTTAGAAAGGCACTGGCCCTATTGGATTTTAAACCTTTGTCACTTCTTCAGAGGCCTTATCTTCAATATAGTCACACTGGGGGTTAGAGCATCTGTATATGAATGGTGAGAGAGAGACGCAGTCTGTAACAGGTGTTATAAATTAAATTCAGGTCAGTATGGCTGGAGCCTGGTGAGTGAAGGGGAGGGTGATAGGGAATGAAGCCAGAGGAGGTGGCCAGGGCCAGATTTTCTCAAGCTCTGAAAGCCAAGGTTAGGACTTTGAATTTTATTCCAGGTGTGCTGAGAAGCTGAAGCAGAGAAGGGACATAATTTAATTAGTGGTTTTTAAAATTACACTCAAACTTGTATGGAGAAATGACTCAAGGAGGCCAGAACTGGAAATAGACCGATTAGAGGGTTAGTGCAGTAATTCAAGAGGGAGATGAAGATGGTTTGGACCAGAATGGTTAGTAGTGGAAATGAAAGGACTTAAACTATTTCAGAAGATGTTTAGAAGCTGCTTAATCAGATGTGGAGAATGAGAGAAAAAGAAGTCAAGGATAATTGCTTAATTTTTGACGTGAGCAACCTGAGGAGGAGCTGGTTTGGGGTGGAAGAAGATTAAGGCACGTTAAACTGAAATACTTTTTGAGTCTAGAACTCCAGTAGAGGTCAGAGCTGGGTTTAGAGATAGAGAATAATTGTTAATCAGGGAGAATTTGTAGCCATGGGATTGGGTAAGGTCATCTGGAGCAGAGTGAAGTTGGAGAAGAGGTCCTGGGTCCTTCTATGTTATCTGTCAAGCGAGGGGGAGGAGGGGCCAGTAGAAGAAGCCCAAAAGGATGTTCAGAAGAATGTGGCATCTAAGAGGCAGGCAGAAAAAAAAGTGTTCAATAGAGAAAGAATAATTAATAGTGACATTCCAGCATTTATAGCTTTGGCAGGAGATTTTATAAGAAATCTTACTGAAAGATTTTTCTTTAAAGATTTATTTTTCTCTTCCAATATGATGTGTAGAGTACTCTGTTTATCATGATGTTTTTAGTAGTTCATGTTGAATTTTTAATTTATCGTTTTGTCCCAATTCACAATGTAAGTTTTAAAAACAGATTAAAAACCATTTGTTGATTTAAAAAGAAACTTTCTTAAAAGGCTACTAAAGAGAGACTGAAGCCTAAGTCATAAATCAGTTGTGAAAGAATATAGCATCTGCTCTTTCTAGAACCTATCAGTTCAGTTCAGTTGCTCGGTCGTGTCCAACTCTTTGCGACCCCATGGACTGTAGCACGCCAGGCCTCCCTGTCCATCACCAACTCCTAGAGTTCACTCAAACTCATGTCCATCGAGTCGGTGATGCCATCCAGCCATCTCATCCTCTGTCGTCCCCTTCTCCTCCTGCCCCCAGTCCCTCCCAGCATCAGAGTCTTTTCTAATAAGTCAAGTCTTCGCATGAGGTGGCCAAAGTACTAGAGTTTCAGCTTTAGCATCATTCCTTCCCAAGAAATCCCAGGGCTGATCTCCTTCAGAATGGACTGGTTGGCTCTCCTTGCAGTCCAAGGGACTCTCAAGAGTCTTCTCCAACACCACAGTTCAAAAGCATCAATTCTAAAGCAGTCAGCCTTCACCTTTCAGGCTGACTTGGGTAGGAGGGGAGGAAGCAGTCCTGGGTGGCCCCAAAAGGCAAAAGTGGGACCAGCCAAGTATAGACCTCAGTTCATGACAACAGGAGACTTTCTTCTAACTGTCAGAGCTGTCTTGGAATGGAGTAGAGACAGCACCGAGCACTCTGAGGACAGTGAGGCCACAGAAGGCCAGCAGGAGCAGAGTTTGGGATTATAAGACCCAGGGTCACGTGCTAATGTTGCCCTCTCTGGGCTGTGGAATCTCGGGAGCCTCAGTTTCCTCACCTGCAAAATGGGAGGAGTACTAATGGAACAAGGGTCCGTTAAATGAATTCGGCCCTTAGAACAACCTTTGCTATTTTGTGTATTTGCTTGTTTATTGTCCATGGGGCCTCCCTGATGGCACAGTAGTAAAGAATCTGCCTGCAATGCAAGAAATGCAACAAACGTGAGTTCAAACCCTGGGTTGGGAAGATCTCCTAGAGGAGAAAATGGCAACCCACTCCAGTATTCTTGACTGAAAAATCCCAGAGACAGAGAAGCCTGGTGGGCTACAGTCCAGAGGGTCACAAAAAGTTGAATGCAACTGAGCATTGAGCATAGCATTCCTTAACCAATTGTACTTAGTGCTAAAATCTTTCATTGCTTTACTCAAAAATCATAATTTTTCCTTGAAGATAGAATACTTAATGGATGATTAAAGCAGAATTATACTGGTTTTAATCTTAAAAATACCTTTTAAAAATAAAATAACTGGTCCTTTTTAAAAAACAGACTACATAAAAATCTATAAAAGAGAAAGTCAAACTTGTAATTTAAAGTCAGAGATAATTACTGTTTTATAATATTTTGGAGGGTTTTTTTTTTTTTAGTTTAACATATTTTTATAGCTAAACCTCTTTTTAATGGTTGATGGTTGTGCTGTCTCTGTTTCTGCGCATGAGTTTTGTCTCTCTGTGGTGGGCAGGGGCTGCTCTCTGGTTGCAGCGTGCAGGCTTCTCATTGTGGTGGCATCTCTTTTTGCAGAGCGTGGCCTCTAGGGCACGCAGGCTCAGTAGTCATGGCTCACTGGCTTAGTTGCCCCGCGTGTGGAATCTTCCCGGACCAGGGACTGAACCCACATCCCCTGCATTGGCAGGTGGATTCTTATCCACTAGACCACGAAGGAAGTTCTTTAGTTAAAAACTGTTCTCAAAGATAAATTTTTAATCATGAAATTTGGGGGTAAAAGTAATGACGTTTTTTAAGGTTTTTTACATACAGGTTGTTAAATTGTTTTGTGCCCCCCCCCCCAAAGAAATGCTCTACTAACCTACAGTTAATATCTGCAGGTAATATACACTGTAGCCAATAGTGAATACTGGCATTCTTTTTAATCTTTGCCAATTTTTAAAAGAAAAACTTACATCTTTTAGATTATTTTTCACCTGCTAAGTAGCCATTGTTACATATTTTTGAATTGTCCATGTTTTTGGCCCATATTCTCTTGGCTTTTTGTCTCTCTGTTTAGATTTTTTTATGAGCTATCTGTTTATTAAAGATATCAAATGTTGGCTGTCATATGTTTTTTCTGTTTTATCTTAAATTTTATGACTTTTTTCATTCTGAATTTGTAATTTCTTACTTGGGTTTAAACTACATTGAGTTTTTGACACAGTTCAGTTTAGTATTTTGACCTCTCTGTGGTTGAAATCAGAGTATGTTCAGGGATAAAAAATCGAAGCCACAAAAGGAGAAAACCTGTCTGCTATCTGAACTTCTGTTTAACTTGACTAAATAATATACTTATTAATATATAGTAGACATTTTTAGCAATGTGAAGATCTGAATGACTTTGTGATGACACTGAGAAAATGACAACTAAAAATACATCTTTCACAAAAGCATTGTATTTGCTTACATACATGCCTTCATTCAGATGTTTAAATAGGAAACTTTACAGTATGTTAATTTCAGGAATTTCATGTTAAAACAACTAGCATTTCTAAGTAGGCTAGATTCTAACTTCTGAAGTCCCGAAATAGGGCCCAAGTTGTGGCCGCTTGGTGAGATTGTCCGCTTTATTTCCCTCTTGGAATGATAGCCTAGGGTTGGACAGTCTCTCTGTCTAGACCACACCTTAGTATACTTGTTCAACTAATAATCAAAAACCTCTTTTGATACAGATAGTTTATTTGTACTTTGTCCTCTGCTTTGTCACTACTATGTAAGTCTTGATCTTTACCAATTTCAGACGAGATAGAGTGGTAAAGGTGCTCATTTTGAACATTCTGAGTTGAAGAAACTATCTTGAGTCACATTTGGTTGTTATTTTGTTTGATTTCTAGAACTCTTCCTCGTGGGTACTATATAACATGGCTTCATTTTACTGGAGAATAAAGAATGAGCCATATCAAGTAGTGGAATGTGCTATGCGAGCTCTTCACTTCTCATCCAGGTAGGATTCCTGTCCTTCTGGACCTGTTGATTTTCCACATAACTCAGGACTGTTAAAATATAGATATTAAAAAAAAAAACAAGGAGAAGCATTGTATGTACTTACTTTCTCCTCAATCCCTGTTCCAAGAAATTAGTCCAGTCAAAAATGTCAAAGAGTTCAAAGCGATAATGGTATAACACACTTCTGACGTGTTATGCCCACTGACTTACTTGGGACTTGGAAGTAAGGACCTAGGCTGAGAAATTATCAAAAGTTAAATTTTTCTCAAAGCAAACGTCAGCTGTAAATACATTTTAAAATCATGAAATGTCTGCCAGCCTTGATTTTTGTTAAGCACCATCAATGATGTAAAATGAAACATTAGGATTTTCTTAAATTATTTTCCCCATCTGTAAGCAAACTCAAAATTGTTTTCCAAAGCTCAATAGCTTTGACTGTAATTTGCACCTGTCAGGTAGTTACAGATAACTGTGGAGCACAAGCTTCTTTCCTGACGTCTAATTACATCTCTCCTTCTCTTGAAGGCACAATAAAGACATTGCCCTGGTCAACTTGGCGAACGTTCTGCACAGAGCACACTTCTCTGCTGATGCTGCTGTCGTGGTCCATGCAGCTCTGGACGACAGTGACTTCTTCACTAGCTATTACACTTTAGGAAACATATATGCAGTAAATACAACTTTTTTTACATAAACCAATCCAGTTGCTCTTTCCTTTTTTTTTTTCCCTAGTAAAAAAAATATCCTTTTCCTTTCTTCTGTTCTGGACAAGGGAAAGGGGATAGAAATGAAGAAACTTAAGAGAAAAAAAAACTCAAACAATAATGAATCATTAGTGTCCTAGCCTCTTGACAAAAAAGAATAAAAAGTTGATAGGAATATTAAACTTCTTCAGAGTAGTCCTCTTAAGATAGCAGTTATTTGAGCTGAGCCATCCTATACAGCATTGCTTCATGTTGTGGAGGTTTGGCCACTGATTGAAATAATGTTCACTGTATGAAATTTGGTGTGACCTCATAAATCATAAGGACATTTGGACAGATACAGCCAGGCTAACATTTTTCCCTCCTGTGTTTGTGTATGTGTGTGTTTTTGTCTCTTTAGATGCTTGGGGAGTATAACCACTCAGTACTCTGTTACGACCATGCTTTACAGGCCAAACCTGGGTTTGAGCAAGCTATAAAGAGGAAGCATGCTGTCCTGTGTCAGCAAAAACTCGAGCAGAAATTGGAAGCTCAACATAGGTAACTCGGAGGAAAAAATTTCACTGAAGCAAAAAAAAATTTTACTAAAGCACTATTTTATTGAAGCACAATAGGATCATAGGTTAGACCTGTATAGGGTGAAATCAGTGTTACATTGTTCATTAGAATTAACAAAAACACCTTTTCACTACTAATAGTCCTGTCCTTTTTCTCCAAATCCAGGAGGCTTAGCATAAGTCAGTGGTTGTGTAAATGATTCTAGGTACTAGAGAATGTTTACAGTACATGCCATCATTTAAATCTTTACGGTCTTGATCATCAGTTACTTTTATGCAGTCTGATGAAGGAGGGGGATGCTGCCAGATGTAACTCTGTTGATTACATTTTTATTCCATGAATTAGACTGTCAGTAAACTCACTTGTACATGCTGTGTTCGATCTTTCTCCCCTTCGACTCCTAGGGTTGGGCTATTATATTGGTTAAGTGATGTTGAGAGAGATTATTTGGCCCATGTTCTACAGATTTGTGTAAGTTGCACAGTAATGGAATTCTGTTGTACTTGGTCCTTGTACTTAATAAAAAATGTACTGTATTTAATTCTATAAATAATAAGACCAGTGAAGGAACTTCACATAATTCAGAAGTGAATTGTTCATCACTACAGAATTTTGAGTCTGATTATTAGAGAATTCAGTGGAGATTAGGATTTCATTGAATTTTCCATTTAAGGAATAAATTTTCCATTTTCCAATCTGTTTAAAAGCCTGATGTAGTAAAAAAGGAAAGAATGATAGCTTGTTTATGCCTGGCCTCTGTTATACCTGCTCAGAACTTGCCTTTGCTGAGCTTCTTCCAATATTATGCTCTTCTTACACAATCTGTTCAGCTCTTAAATCTCCATATGTTAAGTGTAACAAGTAATCAGATGTTTGTGACTAAATATAATGAAGCTACTGATTTATTGATATCAGCTGGTAGAGAATATTCCTTTCCAAGCAGTTTCTGTGGTTTTCCCCCAAATCTGTAAACCAAGGAGCTCCAGTGCAAGAGCCTTTTTTGTTAACCTTTTGTTTGGGTAGAATCAAATGAAAAGAAAAGAAAAGGAAGATTCTAGAAAGGCTTTGAATGTCCATGGAACTAATCTTTGTGGAGAAAAACAGAGTTGTTAAATCTGTAGAGCTTTATAGTATATCGCTGTGTATCTTTTTTGGCCCCTGCAAAGTCCACCACACCATTTAATGTCATTAATTGTTGTATTTATGAGAAGAATCTCACATGTCTTTTTACCAGCCAAATATTAATAAAGCGATAGCATTTATTTAGTCCCATGGTTCTTGAGACGGTGGTACAGTGGTTGTTTGCTAAAAGTCAAAATCTTGCAATTTTTGCTGAGAACCAGAAAATCTGTGTATTTAAGTGGGCTTAAACATTTACAGTTTTAAAGCTCTATAACTTTTTCTGGCATTAAAAAATGTTAAGATCCCTCCAGCGAACACTGAATGAGTTGAAGGAGTATCAAAAGCAACATGACCACTACCTGAGACAGCAGGAAATCCTAGAAAAACATAAGCTGATTCAGGAAGAGCAGATCCTAAGAAATATCATCCATGAGACACAGATGGCAAAAGAGGCACAATTAGGTAAGTCCTGATTCCAGATAATTTTTAAAGGGAGATAGGAAGTTCACGTCTAGTGTGCTTCACTTTCATAACTTTCACGTAGCCACAAAGCAGTGTAAAATTGTGCCTATGATTTCCTTCATTCTTAAAATGAAATTATCACTGCAAGTGGACCAGCAGGCCTGGGAGCCAGTTTGATCCTCCTAGCTTTTTTATAATTCACATTTTAAAGTAAAAGCCAAATCTTTTGTATCCTAAGAGTCCAACAGTTTTTTGCCCTCTGTAGCCAACACTGATGCTTCTCTAACTTTAATATGCATGTCAGTCTCTTGGAAATCTTGTCAAAATGCTGATTCTGACTGAGTAGTTCTGAGGTGGGGCCTAAGATTCTTGTTTTTTGTAATGAACTGCTATTTGCTGCTGCTGGTCTGAAAGCACACTGTGAGCAACAGAGCCCTACAGCAAGTTAATGCAAGCCAGACACAGCCTGGGAACAAAAGTCCACCCTTTTCAGCCAACACTGGCAGTAAGACTAAATGTTCTTTTTTTCTTCCATTAAAAACAAATGTTTTATTTTAGAAGAGGTTAGACTAGACTTTGTCTCAAGCAAAAAAGGTCATCAATGGATTACTTTCAGGGGATTCTGAAATCCTCCCCCAAATTACACACAGTGTTGTGTATATGCACAACTTCTTTTCTGTGAAGACGATATATAGCTCTTTGAGGGGGGTTGCGGGGGAGGCACACCATGTAGATATGCAGATTCTTAGTTTCCTGACCAGGGATTGAACATGTGTCCCGTGCAGATGAAGCATGGAGTCTTAACCACTAGACCACTAGGGAAGTCCCATTATGAGCATCTCTTACAGTCTGTGACCCCAAAACAGAACCACTGGTCTAAAGGAACTGGCATTGACAGCATATCAGTGATTTGGTTGTATCCAGAATGTTTCATTTATGATCAAACCCTGTGGGAGCAGATATGACAACTTGACACCAAAGAAAAATGAATAGAATCACTTATATTATATCCTTCTCCCTTGATAAGTAGAGGCTGTTACAGCCTCTTGGGGTTGCAAAGAATTGGACGTGACTGAGTGACTGAACAACCACATGACCATTTATAGTCCCATTTTACAATTCACCTGTCAAGTATTCTTTACTATTTTGAGTGTAAAGAGTATGTTTGGTCCTTGGGATTACTTACTGCTCAGTCTGTACTAAAATGCAACCAGAGCTCATATATAAATTTGAAAAAGTTATGAAGTATATAAAGCAAATTGTCTCCAGAGAGATGGGCAAAGTCTTACAACAATTTACTCAGTAGATTTTACAGTCTTAGAATTGCCAGAAGACACCTCAGTGATTATTTAGTGGCACCTTGTTTTATAGATGGAGAAATTGAGGATTTAGAATGATTTAATGAACCATTAAGGCATTTTCCCCTGGATATGTACCCCTCCATGAGTACTCACCAGGCTCTGAAGAGTGCAGGGCTGATACTACATGACTTAGACAAAGAAAATTGTGTTGGCATTGTTGATCTTTTCATCAGTTTTCATCTCCTTTTGTATCCCAGGAAATCATCAGATATGCCGTCTAGTCAACCAGCAGCACAGTTTACATTGCCAGTGGGACCAACCTGTGCGCTACCATCGTGGTGATATCTTTGAAAATGTGGACCATGTCCAGGTCTTTTTCTTGGTCTCTTCTAGTTCTTACAACTTTTGCATATCAAGAGTAATATTGCTCTCCCACTCACAATTCCTTGTATATTTGAGCTCTAAAATGTGTGATTGTCATTTAAGATTTTGAGTATCTGTTATGTTTATAAGTCAGATTTATAGAGAGTACTCAGTTACTTGATAAATGACATTTCTGTTTCCTAAAGCACTAGCTGTATTTGTCTTTTCATATGTGTTTAATTCCTGTCTTTACCATGAGAGCTAGAATTGGTCTATGACACAAAGCCTTTACCTTTCGTTATAACTTACTTTAGTAAGAACCCTAATTTACAATTTGGGAAAGAGTAGCCATGCTCTTTGCAAAAGTCATCAGTCCAATTATGTTGCTTCAACCAAAAGCATTAACAAAATGATCTTATCAACAAGAAAGGTTTATTAAGCACCATTGCTGTTTGCATGTTTTCTCTTTCTTCCTGTCTCTGTGTATGTCCACACAGGTACATACACATATACGTACAGGCACACATGGCACGTAACATCCCAGCCTGTCTAGTTGGGAAGAAATAATACATAATGATACCAAATAGCATGTAACTGATGCTGGTATAGATAGTAAGTACAACCAGAGTCCAGTTTTCATTCAAAAGGAGACTGGAAATAAAATAACATTTATTATATCCTATAGAAAACCCATCATGTCCTTAATTATAGATACAGAAATTTCTAGTGAAAAGCATTTAAAATAATTAAGAGATCAGGCCAGCTTCTATAGAAAGACAGACCATGAAAAATTAGAACGCTTTAACCTGGAAAAAAAAAAAGAAAACCCAGACATTGGGAAAGAGTAAGAAGCAAAAATTAAGAGGTCATTTAAGAAGAGAAATAGTAATAGAGGCCAGAAGCTTACTGTGATTATTGTGAGCCCGCTCCTAGCAGTATCCCATGTTTATTTTTTAGGAGTAGTAAAGGAAGAACAGACTCACACCCTCTAAGACTGTAGCTCCCTGTCTTAAATCCAAGCATTTTAAGAGGAAAAGGGGAATATTTAGAAATGAAATAGACTGAAACACAATGTAACTTTTAGAAATCATAATGGTCCCAAGACAGACCATTTGGAAGACTACCATGCACCAGTGTATAGCTTCCAGTATGATGTATCTATAAATTTCATCACCACTATATAGGGAAAGACTATATTCCTATTCATCAAGGCATAGAGCTATGAATTTGTCATACTCATTCCTTTTACTCATGTTTTTCCTACTCCATCCCATCTTAGTCCTAGTCTCTTTTCTAACAAGGTTCCAGAAATACATAGGAAGTATGGTATCTTGAGAGCATATCAAATATTGTTCTTTGGTTTGGGGGGAGGCTATACATATTTGAAATTGATTGTACAATAGTATTTAATGCCTAAATGATGGGTATATTAAGCACACTAATTTTATAGAGTAGTTATCACTTTAGTCCAGACAGGGGAGAAGAATGAACCAAACCTCTTAATCAGCCATCATTAAACCTGTAAGAGACTAAATCCCAGAAAGGAAGTAGAGGGAGAAGAAAACAGCCCACACAAGTGTTCTCACACATCAGCGGCCTAGTTGAGTGAAAGTTGCTAGCTACGTGTTATCTGGAGCGAGTACTATAGGGGCATGGTTCTGAAAATTAAAGATCTGATTGCTTTTTAGCTGACCTACTCTCTGATTTCCTTCTAATTTTGATTATTCAGTAACATTTTGGGTTTAAGTTAAATCTGAGTCACAGTTGCTTTTCTGCTTTCAATTTGATTGCACTTTTCTTTTCATTTTCTAGTTTGGTGAGGATTCCTCAACTTCCAGTATGATGTCTGTGAACTTTGATGTTCAAGCAAATCAGAGTGATATCAGTGATTTGGTCAAGTCTTCTCCCGTAGCCCATTCTGTTCTCTGGATCTGGGGCAGGGACTCTGATGCATACAGGGTAAGTTAGTAGAGGATGATGAAGGAGTTTTCTCAGACAATCAGATTTCTTAAAGGAGTGGCCTTCAACCTGCTGATATTAATATGGGCCCAGTCACTGTTAGGAGTTATTAAGCTTAGATTAAATGGAAGGCCTTCTGCTAGGTGGTGGATAAGTAAGACATAGGATCTGTCTTGATTTCTTGCCAGCCACATGGGGCACATAGACACCCTGATGTCAAATCAAAGCTCTAATAAAATTACCAGCCCTCACAAGTTTCTAAATTTGACCTCAGTGTATGTCTGTATATATTTCATGTATTCAATCAGCACTCTTTTATTGAGCTGACAACTATATACCAGGTTCCTTGCTCTGCTGGAGCTCACATTGTAGCAGAAGATACAGAAAATAAACAAGTAAATGAATATGTATTTCCAAGCTAGCTAAGAGATAATTTATATGTTAGCCAATGGAGATATCAAGATATGAAGACAGAAACATTGTATGTTTCTTTTTTTACAGTGTTAGTCACTCAGTCATGTCCGATTCTTTGTGACTCCATAGACCGTAGCCTGCCAGGATCCTCTGCCCGTGGGGTTTTCTAGGCAAGAATAGTGGAGTGGGTAGCCATGCTCTTCTCCAGGGATCTTCCCAACCCAGGGATCGAACCTGGGTCTCCTGCATTACAGGCAGATTCACCACCATCTGAGCCACCAGGGAAGCCCTCACTACTAAATTTTCAGGAATTTAACAGAATTAATTACAGCCAGTTATATTTAATTATATGAAATATAAACTCCCAAGTTTGAAAGCTTCAGGCTGTAAGTTTAGTAAACGTCTGGTACTAATTATTTATATTTAGAAAAATGGAATTTTACAAATAAAATAATTGCTAAACTTTGGCATTGGCAAAAAAAAAAAGGTCTTAGTTAAGGGAAAAATAGTTTTCTGTGCCAATTTCTCACGTATCTCTATGCTTCCAGGTATATGTCACAAACTTCACCTCTAATTGACTTAAAAGAAAATTCACCTAGTATTATAGGAAATCCAAAGATAGAGCAAACCTTGGCTTTGGTTGAACAGTGGCCCGGTAACGCATTGCTTTCCTCTTCTTTAATTTGGTATCCACTGTATTGGTTCCATCCGAAAGCTGGTCTTCCTCATGGTAATGAGGCGACAGCCAGCAACAGCTGAAGGAATGTGCTTCTGTGGCTTAAGAGACTAAAACTGGCATTTCTTTCCTGGAATCCCAAAGCAAACCTCTCCCTGTGTCTTAGTGGCTCAGCTGAGTTAAGCCGCCCAACCCTGAGCCAGTTTGTGGTAGAGCAGGTAGAAGTATTGACTTAAGACTAACAATCTGCAGTAGAAAGAATATTCTAGAGTCTACCTCAGTCTCTAGATCCTAAAATACTAAATTGTTATTTGGTTTTCCTAGTAACATTTATGTTCTTTTAAAAGTTCATTTAGCATGTTGAAATATTGACTCTGAAGAAATTTATGAGAAACTTTTTTTTCTCTGTTAGGACAAGCAGCATATTCTGTGGCCTAAAAGAGCTGATTGTGCAGAAAGCTATCCTAGAGTCCCCGTTGGTGGGGAATTGCCAACGTATTTTCTGCCTCCGGAAAACAAAGGACTCAGGCAAGTGCTTATGGATATGGCAAAGCACTTGATTCTGCATGATTGTCATCTGGCGGTTCTTTGAGAGCACCAACCTTGGACCTGAAAGGTTAAGTCTTTATTTTGAAGTCACCCAAACTTTGAAAATATGAATTTTGTTCCTTTTTCTTGTGCCAGGATCCACGAACTCAACAGTGATGATTATTCTTCAGAAGAAGAGGCCCAAACCCCTGACTGTTCCATAACTGACATCAGAAAAAGCCAGACCCTGTCCTACTTAGTCAAAGAATTAGAGGTCCGCATGGATCTGAAAGCCAAAATGCCAGATGACCATGCACGAAAAGTAAGGCTCACTTAGGCTTGGTGTTTATTACCGTCCATTCTGGGTGATTTCACAAGCCTCATTGGTGGAGCAAAAATTAAATAGAGGGCAGTTGTTGAGCTCTAAGTTTATAAAACTGAAGGATTAAGTTAAAGAATTAGTGAAATTATTAAGAAGTCAGTCACGCTGTTGAAGGACTGCCAGGAAAGTGTTCCTTGGGGTTGCTGTTTACACAGACCACCTAAGCACTGTTCCTCTAAGAGGGCTGCAAAGGTGAGCACACACAACTCTGTTTACCTAGTGGAGGCCATTCCGACCACTGCAGTTTAGCTTTGCGTCCTCCAAGCCACCAGAAGTTTGCATCATTGAAACTGAAAGCTTGAGGATTCCCTTTCCTTGGCCTTATCAACCCTGCTTTGGACTCATATGAGGTCCTTAGGAATTTGTATGAATTTGATAACCTCTCTAAATACGTTCTGTTAGGCTGTCTTCTGTAGTTCCTATAAGTTATGTGTAACTAGGAATCTTATTACTGAATATAAATCCTAGGGTAAACACCATTCCATGGATACAAATGAAAAAATTTCCTTTTTACAGAGAAAACAAACCATCACAATGACCTTTGTTAAATTTAATTTTGAAACTATGAGTAGTTACTGCTTTCATTCAACATTTACTGAAGCAAAAAAACATGTTTCAGGCAGTGTTTGGAGTTCTAGGAATACAAAGATAAACAGACCATGATCCCTCTCTTAAGAGTTGTTCACAGTTACATAAATGCTGCAGGAATATAAAGTGATTAACTGAGGATCTGATGCTTTTCCAGTTAGGAAGGATAGCAGATAATTGCATCAGGTATTGCATGCTTTGTTTTCTGAATAATTTCTCATTTGGTTCTGGACGCTTAGGTTGACTTTAATGGGGAAGTGATAGATCATCTTAATATGTATGTGCTGTATATGTCTTTTAGTTAAAGGAAACTAAGGCATACGTGTGAGTAAGGTAACACCTGTTGGTGTGTCAGTGACCTCATGTTATGTATATAAATTATAAATGTCTATTCAAATTAGCTGTTCCTGATGAGCTCAAGTAAAGATTGCTGCCTGTAGAAATTCTTTTCAAATGTCTTCCCTGTTATTTTCAATTGATTCAGTCTTCCTTTTAATGTTTTCAGATTTTGCTTTCCCGTATTAATAACTATACTATCCCAGAAGAAGAAATTGGGTCTTTCTTATTTCATGCTATTAACAAGGTGAGCCGCCTACTTCAGACATCTGAAATTTAAATGCTGGGTAATTGTAATTAAAAGTTACAATGCATGTATTAAAAATTCTTTTGAGCATGAGTTCTGTCTTCTTGAATTAAGTGAAGTATTTGGGCTTTTGCAGCCTAATGCTCCTGTCTGGCTGATCCTCAATGAAGCTGGACTCTACTGGAGAGCAGTAGGAAATAGCACTTTTGCTATTGCTTGTCTTCAGAGGGCATTGAATTTGGCTCCCCTTCAATACCAGGACGTTCCTCTTGTTAACTTGGCCAACCTTTTGATTCACTATGGCCTTCATCTTGACGCCACTAAACTGCTACTTCAAGCTTTGGCCATCAATAGCTCTGAGGTGAGGTTTCATGTTCCTTTGTAGCAATATGTACTACGTAGTGGTAACTCAAATTCAGAGTATTCGTTGTATTTTTGTAGACAGGGCATAAAAAAAATCGCATTTTTTATTTTTCAGAGTAGAATTTGCATACTGTAAGAGGGCTTTTGTTGTATTTTTGGTGTGTTTATCTCTATTTTAAAGGAAGTTTATAAATTATGCAGTTTATTTTTAGAAACATATTTAAAAATGACACAGCTGCTAAAAATATACTGCCACCTTTTTATGTCGGAAACATCTGCTTCTCACTTTATCCTACTCATTACAGCATGCACATCCTTTAGTATTATATTGTTTTACAACTTGAAATCTTTATGCCAACCAAGCCAGAGCCCAGTTTAAAGGTTGCTTTGATAAGGGTAGGTAGGTTCATACCTTGAACCTTCCTCATGCAGCCCATGGAGTTACACCTCTGCTTTGTAGTTTATTACTTTATTTCATAGTTTCTAAAATACCACTTCCTTTTTTTTTTTCATATATTAACATCTCTGAAATAAGGATACATGTTACAATTGATGACATTTTAGGTTTGATAAAATGCAGTTATAATAAATATACAATTAAATTGCTTTTATACTTAGTGTCTAAATGTTTCCAAGTTTTATACCCAAAGAAACTTGTAGAAGAACTGTGCATGAAAGGCTTAGGTTTATTTGAGGTGTCCCAAAACTAAATTTCTTTCAGTATTAGCAGGAAATGTTGCCTATTACAAGTTTCCTTTGAAATACACAAATTCACAACTGAATTCTAAGTAGAAGTTTACAACCACTGTGTTATATACAAAGGCCAACTTGCCAGAGAAGTACATCAAATATTTACCAAATGTTTACAGTGTCAGGTGTGAGTGTAGTAGAACAGATGCTCTGTATGGGATGTGATAAAGGGAGCACCCAAATAGAAGACTCAGCACAGCTATATTCCCTTCATACTTGTCATGGTTCACTTTTTGGCACCATCACCCAAGGCAGTTAGGCAATATTCTTCTGAAGAAAAAAGAGCTCCTTTAAAGATTTGTTACCTTTCTATATTTGAAAATTCTACTAAAATTTCAGTTAAATACTGTGGTACTGTAATAAGAATAAAAAGATAAATAAGTGAATCAGGGTAAATACCCCTGAATATACCTTCATCAGACCCTAACCCTGACTGCCAACATTTGGAAGTATTTCCTTGTAAGATTTCCCTCTACATAAATATTCTGTATATTGTAACTTTACTGTTACTTTGCTAAGTAACTTCAGTTGTGTCCAACTCTTTGTGACCCTATGCATTGTAGCCTGCCAGGCTCCTCTGTCCATGGGATTCTCTAGGCAAGAACACTGGAGTGGGTTGCCATGCCCTCCTCCAGGGGGTCTTTCCAACCCAGGGATCGAACCCACATCTTGTGTGGTCCTGCATTGCAGGAGGATTCTTTACCGCTGAACCACCAAGGAAGCCCCTTACTGTAACTTTGGTAATCTTTAAACCTTATTATATAAAAAAACATGACTATATAGTTTTTATAGCCATCAATTCAAATGATTGTGTAAAGAAAATTTTCTTAGGAAAGATTGCTGGTAGAATGAATATTTTGATGCCTTTGATACAGACGAGTAAACAATTCAGAAAAAGATTTGAGCCAATATATGTTGCCATAATCAAGATCTGTGAATATTCATTTCTCTAGTATTATCACCAGTTAATATAATTATCAAGCAATTGAAATAACTGCTAACTTTTATTGTTTTCTAGTGCACCATATGAAGCACTTTACATGTGATAACTCATTTAATCCACACAACCCTCTGAGATAAGATTTACCCGTTTGATAGAAAAAGAAAACTGAAGGGATTTATAGAAAGTCAAAGAGCTTGGATTTGAGCTCAGGGAGATTGGCCTCAGAGTTCACACTCTTTATAGTCAAGTCACACTGCTTCTGTATTAACATTTGTAAAACAAATTTACTTAAAAAAATTTTTTACTTCTCTGTTATAACAAACTTCTGTATCCTATTTTAAGGATATTTTATTTCAGTTGTATTTTTAAAGTAAAAGTTTATGTAGGAATTTTGTCCATTTTGTTAGAATCTTTAAAAATTTTACATAAATTCTTTATACAATAAAATCTTTAAACTCCATCTGTCATATGTTAAAAATACTTTCTCTCTTTGCCTTTTTATCTTAGCTTTTAAAAATTCCCTTAATTTACTATCTTATTCCTTTTGATTTCTATTCTTAGATTTAAGATGTCCTTATCAGAAGGTTGAAAAAAAATAGTCCTTTAAATAGTTGACTCTTGGATATACACATATCTTTTCCTATGCTGTCTTCTAGATGTTTTATAGTTTCAGCTTTTACATCTAGACCTATGATCCATTTAAGGTTAAATTTTCTTTGTAATGTTAGGTAGGGTCAAAGTTCATATCCACATGGATATCCACTTGTTCCAGAACCATATCTCAAGAACACTGTTCTTTCCTTATTGACTCATGTATCAACTTTGCTCTGAACTCCAGACTCCTTGATTCAGCAGTTTATCTGACATCTCCACTTGAATGTCTGAAACACACTGAATGTCTGAAACACTAAAACTGCAGGCCAAAACTAAGCTCCCTAACATTGTTCCAATTTGGTCTTGGTCTTCCCCATTTCTGTAAACGGTGAAGCCAGTAGTTCAAGACAGAAACTTAGAGTTATCCTTCGTACCTTTCTCCTCTCAGGGCAGATGCAATCTATTGACTAAGCCTGCTGATTCTGTTTTTAAAATATACCCAGAATTTCACGATTTATCTTCATCTCCACTGCTGTCTTCTCTGGTGGCTCAGCTGGTAAAGAATCGGCCTGCAATGCAGGAGACCTGGGTTCAATCCCTGGGTTGGGAAGATCTGCTGGAGAAGGGAACCTGCTCCAATATTCTGGCCTGAAGAAGTCCATGGACAGAGGAGCCTGGCAGGCTACAGTCCAGGAGTCTCAAAGAGTCAGAAACGACTGAGCAACTTTCTCTTCACTTCCACTGCTATCTTATCCAAACCATCATTATCTTTTATCCAAACCATCATTATCTTTTATCTAGATTATTTCAGTAGCCTCCTAACTAGCTTCTGTTTTTTGCTTTTATTGCCCTATACTCTATTCAGATTATAGCAAACAATGAGATTATTATTAAAAATCAGATGTTGTTATTTGTCGATTCAAATCTCTGCAGTGTCCCTCCATGTAACTCACAATAAGAGACAAGAATTTATAATGGGGTACAAAGTCCTACGTGACCTTGTTACTTTTCCTGCCTCATATCTGTGGGATCGATCCATTGGTCATTCTGTCGGAGCCTCACTTGCCTCCATGCAGTTCCTTGAACGTGCTAGCTGTGGTCCCTCCTCAGGACCTGTGCGTTTTCTGTTCTTCCTGCTTGGAATGCTTCTTCCACTGAGATTCTTCCTAGTTTGTGCCTTATCTCCTTAAGATCTTTTACAAACACTAACTTCTCAGTGAGCCTTTCCATTACTGCTCTATATGAAATGCCACTCTCTTCCCAACTCTTACACTACTTACGTCTCTTCCCTGCTGTTGTTTATCACATTTTACTCACAGTTGTGTGACATCCCCACAGTTGTGTGACATGAGACTATAAGATCCACTGAGGCAGAGGTTTATCTTTCTTATTTTCTGCTATATCCCCAGTGTGAAAAACAGTATTTGAAACACAATGAAAACAATCACTCAGTAATTATTTTCTGACTGAATTAGAAAATTACTCTTTTTTTCTAAAATACTAACCAGTTCGTCTGAATACAAGATATTTGCCCCAACTGTCATTCTAGTTGTAGGGATAATCATACTTTGTTTCCTTATGGAAAATATAAAGACACTTATTTTAAGTACGGAATTTAATTTTATATCTTGTAAACCTCTAAGTATTATTTTAAATGTAACTTGAGAACTACTCACATTAGACCTCTTTAATCTGGAATATTTTGTAAACCTTGGCTTGGTTATAGTGAGATATTTGTGATGACCTAACAGCCTGAATCAGAAGCAAGTAGCTGATAAATTATAGGTGTTACATGTTCTAATATCTTGTGATTTATAGTCTATGGAAACTTAAATAGAATTTGTATCCTGCTGTTGTGTGAAAATTGTATATATCATAATTATGTTGAATTGGTTCATAGTTCTTTTCAAGTCTACTGTATCCTACTTTTCTGTCTATTCATTCTTTTAATTTTGAAAGTTTGATATTGAAAATTGTAATATATAGTGGAACTGTGTAACTTTGTTCCGTATTCTCCAAGTCTTCTGTAAATGTATCATCATACTTTCATGATTTAAAAAAGAAAAAAATTATAGGTATTGCTTTTCATGGAGATATACTGTGCAGTTTGGAAATACAACATTCTTTGATCTTTTAAAATATTTTTAATGATAAAATAAGTGTAGAATAAATGGTTTGTACACAGCAAATAGTAAGCATAGGCATATTTCCACTAAAATGACCTCAACTGAATACTTTGGGCTGCTTATAAAAACAAAGTCTCACAAAACAGTTGGAAAATAAAATGTTAAGACTATTTACAATAGCATCAAAAAAGCAGATAATCTAGAAATAAATCTAAAGGAAGATGCACAAGATTTCTGTCATGAAAACATTGCTAAGGGGAAAACCTAAATAAATGGTTGTATGTTGATACATCATGTACATGGATTGGAAGATTCAGTATCGTTAAGGTGTGAGTTCTCTTTAAGTTGATTTATAGGTTCAATTTCATCCCAAACTCCCAGCAATTGCATGCATTTGTGCGTGTGAATTGATGAATAGTTTCAAAAATCTACATAAAAATGGATCTTAGAATAGCACAAAGGTTTGGGGGTTAGGGAAATAAAAACAGAGTTGGAAGACTTAACCAGATTTCAAGACTTACTGTAATTAAATCACTGGAATTGGCACAAAGATACTCAAATATACAAGTGGAACACAATAGAGAAATTAGAAATAGGCTGATTTATGACAAAGGCACACCTGTAGTTTAGTGTTTTGGGGGAGCTTTGGGTTTTTCAGTAAGTAGTAATGGAGTGCTTGGATATCCCCTATGGAAAAATAAATGAACCTTGACTCCTACCTCATGTTGTATACAAAATTAATTTGAGGTGGATCATGTACCATAATGTGAAAGATAAAACAATAAAACTTCTTGATGAAAACATAGGAGAAAGTCTTTATTACCTTATAGCTGGCAAAGATTTCAGAAAGCACTAACTACAAAAGAAAAAAATATGTAAACTGAACTTCATTAAAATTAAGAGTTTCTGTTTATCAAAAGATACCATTAAGAAAATAAAAAGGCCAATGACAGACTGGGAAAGATATTTGCAATAAGTATGTCTAACAAAGTCATCATGTCTAGTATATATATAAAGAATTCCTTCAAATCAATAAGAAAAAAAAGACAACCCATTTTTTTTTAATGGGGAAAACAACAGCACTTCAGAAATAAGGGTACCAAAGCGGCCACTAAGTATATGAAAAATGTTTCAATATTATTACTGATCAAGGAAATGCAAATTAAAATCACAGTGAGATGCCACTTAAGCATCTCACTAAAACAGCTAAATTTTAAAAACTGACAATACCAAGTCAGTGAATTCTCACACTTGCTTGTAGGAGTATTAAGTCTGTATGTCCATTTTGGAAAACTATTTGCTTGGATCTGATAAAACTAAATGTATGCCTATCTTAAGATCCACTTCTAAATGTATACCCAAGGAAAATGAGTAATATGTCTATCAGAAGACATTTACAACAATGTTCACTTAATAGTAAATTTATCTGTGGTAGATCAAAAACTACAAACAATCCAGTAACAGCCTATCGGTAGGAGAATGGATAAACAAACAATGCGGTGTATTCACATGTGGAAACACTCATTTCTCTTCAGTCGCTCAGTCGTGTCCGACTCTTTTCGACCCCATGAATCACAGCACGCCAGGCCTCCCTGTCCATCACCAACTCCTGGAGTTCACTCAGACTCACGTCCATCGAGTCGGTGATGCCATCCAGCCATCTCATCCTCTGTCGTCCCCTCCTCCTCCTGCCCCCAAGCCCTCCCAGCATCAGTCTTTTCCAGTGAGTCAACTCTTCACATGAGGTGGCCAAAGTACTGGAGTTTCAGCTTTAGCATCATTCCTTCCAAAGAAATCCCAGGGCTGATCTCCTTCAGAATGGACTGGTTGGATCTCCTTGCAGTCCAAGGACTCTCAAGAGTCTTCTCCAACACCACAGTTCAAAAGCATCGATTCTTCGGCGCTCAGCCTTCTTCACAGTCCAACTCTCACATCCATACATGACCACAGGAAAAACCATAGCCTTGACTAGACGGCCCTTTGTTGGCAAAGTAATGTCTCTGCTTTTGAATATGCTCTCTAGGTTGGTCATAACTTTCCTTCCAAGGAGTAAGCATCTTTTAATTTCATGGCTGCAGTCACCATCTGCAGTGATTTTGGAGCCCAAAAAAATAAAGTCTGACACTGTTTCTGCTGTTTCCCCATGTATTTCCCGTGAAGTGATGAGACCAGATGCCATGATGTTCGTTTTCTGAATGTTGAGCTTTAAGCCAACTTTTTCACTCTCCACTTTCACTGTCATCAAGAGGCTTTTTATAGTTCCTCTTCACTTTCTACCATAAGGGTGGTGTCATCTGCATATCTGAGGTTACATTACACATCAGTTTTGTTTGTTTTTTTTTTTTTTCCAAAAAAGAGTGAAAATATAGTATACCCAAAAAAAAAAAGCTTTACAGGTTTGGTTGAGTAAAAGAAGCTACAGAAGGGTACAAGTTACATGCACAAGGGAACATGCTGTTTGATTCTATTTATGTGACATTCAAGAACAGGTGGCAGTAATCTGTGGTGATAGAAGTCACAGCATCATTATCAGTGGTTACATCTGGAGTTGGGGGTGGGGTGGCCCAAGGGAGCCTCTCAGGGTACTAGAAATGTTCTAAATGTTGTATATCTTTAGATGAGTGGTGGTTACAGCTGTACAGTTAAGACTAATGTACATTACACACTTGATGTAATTTTTATCTTAGTAAAAAGGTAAAAAATAAATTTATGTTAAACAGTTTAGAATTAGCTGATGTAAATAAAATGGACAGCTGGGGTAACTTTCATAGGATAACCTAAAAAAAAAGCCAAAAGACAAAAACTGTAAAGGTTTTGTAACTCTCGGAAAAATATTAACATTTTGCTGATTTTTCTTTTTTCTTTTCAGCCCCTGACCTTTTTGAGCCTGGGAAATGCTTACCTTGCCCTGAAGAATATCAGTGGGGCACTTGAGGCCTTTAGACAGGCTTTGAAATTAACTACCAAATGCCCAGAGTGTGAGAACAGCCTGAAGCTGATTCGCTGTATGCAGTTTTATCCTTTTCTGTACAACATCACCTCTTCTGTTTGCAGTGGTAAGCAGCTGTTAATCCTGGCCAAATAATGAGTTCATTTGGGATTCCTGTTTTGATCAACAGAACACAGAAAATAATTTTCTTAATTTTCCCAAGGATTTTACTTAACTAGCATAATTCTAGATACATAGAAAAGAAATTAACTCATTGTTTTCTTTATAAATACTCTGGAGCATTTGGCTTATTAGTTCTCTCCCAGAACCCTAGTTTGAGAAAGGCTGATTAAAGTATATTATTCAGTTGGGATTGATGAGCTGTAAGGTTTTTTTTCCCCTCTCAAAATCTCTGATGTTTTACAATAACTGAATGGCAATGGAAATTTTTTTCTGCCACGAATTCAAACTATGTCATGAGATTTGAAGCAGTGTTTCTCTGCTCATTCACTGAGATGCAGCTCCTTGTCTTTGAGTGAAGGTGATGCGGACCTTTACTGCACCTTTAAAATAGTCATCTGATGTGAAGTGGTATCCGCTATGCATTCTTCTGCTTTCTCCCACTGCCACCACACATATATACACATGTGCAGAAGTGTATCTACCTGGGTTAGAGGTATTTGAGTTAGTATCTAAGTCATTGTAGATTTATCAATTAGAACTCCCTAAGAGTTCCATGGTATTTTTTTTCTTCAATACTTTTTATTGAAGTATAGCTAATTTACAATGTTGTATTAATTTTTTCTGCATAGCAAAGTGATTCAATTATACATATATATATTCTTTTTTCTATTCTTTTCTATTTATGGTTTATCTTAGGATATTGAATATAATAGGTCTACAATATTTGATTATTTACTTGCTTAATCTTCACTGGGAAGAAAAAAAAGAAGTTTAACTTGAATTATGAGTGGTGCAGTTTATATACATATGGATCCTCAGTACCTTGCTTTTGTAGAGCACACAGTAGTTGCTCTTTTAATGTTCAAATTAGATCCAGTATTTGACCAGAGAACTAGTCCAGCTCCTTCTATCAGATTTTTTTTTAAGTGACACACACTTTATTAAGTAACTTGTCTAAAAGACATCAATAATTACCAGATTTGGCATCCAAATTGATTTTCTTGATTCACTTTACCACACTGCCTTAGGATTTTTAATGGAAGGCAGTTGGTCCGTTTTAAATATCAGAGCCCAGTTTTCTGGTGAAGAAACAAAGCTCAGCAGCATAACTCCATAGCTCAGTTGCAGATCAGTGTTGAGCACTGTCTAAACTACAGTAGAATTTGTATGTGACCGTTGATGGCCTGAGACAGTGTTTTGGCAGGCAGTGTAGTGCAGTGGCTAGTGCTAGAGGCAGACAGATTCATGTTGGAGCCCTGGCTCTGCCATTACTGTCTTTCTATTCCCAGTAAAGTGTGTCCTAATCTATAAAATGAAAGACAGTAAAATCTCATATACTTTTGAGGAGAATTAAATGAGATTATTTTCACAGAGTAGGTCTTGCATAAAAGTAAGTCATTAGAAATTCATGATGAATGCAAAATATGACTCAAAAGGTTAAGAATCTTCTTGTGTAATACTAGAAAATATGTTGTGGTCTTTAAAATTTTGATGTCATCCAAGGACTGCCTTATAAACAAATTTTCACTTTTTTCAGTGAGCTGCTTATATTAATAGATTATTTCCTGTTTTCTTTATTTACTCTCACCTCTCTTGATTCTTTTCTGTTACTAGGGAGAAGGGTTTTATATCTATATAGGAGAAGGCAATGGCAACCCACTCCAGTACTCTTGCCTGGCAAATCCCATGGATGGAGGAGCCTGGTAGGCTACAGTCCATGGGGTCGCTAAGAGTCAGACACGACTGAGCGACTTCACTTTCACTTTTCACTTTCATGCATTGGAGAAGGAAATGGCAACCCACTCCAGTGTTCTTGCCTGGAGAATCCCAGGGACGGGGGAGCCTGGTGGGCTGCCGTCTCTGGGGTCACACAGAGTCGGACACGACTGAAGCAACTTAGCAGCAGCAGCAGCAGGGATAACTTTTCTAAAAGCCTTTTCTTCTCTTAGCATTTTAGTTTCTTTTTTTTTTTTTTTTTTTTTTTTGCCACCCTGAACAGTATGTAGATCTTTCCCAGCCAGGGATCAAACCCATGCCCCCTGCAGTGGAAGCATGGAGGCTCAACCACTGGACCACCAGGAAAGTCCAGTATTTTAGTTTTTTGAAATTTATTATTATTTTATGTCACTGATGTCAAGAGAGGAAATTAGTTGTCTTGAGCATTTTCCCCCAGAACATGATCTCAACTAGTTCAGGAAACTATTATCTTGAAACAGATCTTTCTCAAAATTATAGTATCTGATAGTCCAGTTTATTCCAAGAATATTATTGGATCCAATACAATAACAATAAAATAGAATAATTTGACTTGGGAAGAGAGAATACCATTTTTAATTCTTTCAGAGAGAGCCCGTTTAAAAATTTTTTTTAATTAAAAAAAATAGACCTTTTTACATTGCAGATAATTGGTTTAGAAAAGAATCCAGTGTCTTTTAACTCCTAAAAAAATAATATTACCCCTAATGGAAATGTATGCTGTAGCATTTTCTAGGTTTAAAAACTCATTAATAATACTGAACTAATTTCAGTATTAAAGTTTTCTTTGACAGTGGTTTTGTATTACTTGTTTCCACAATAATCTTATTTATTGATGGTTGCTTTGCCAAGTTCCAACTTGGAAAAGCTGAAATTGAGAGATGCAAACACCTCTAATCAAAATGATGAACTTCTTATATTTCAAAACCTAACAGTTGCATTTATTCCAGTTATCTCTGAGCTTTACTAAATGCTTAATGAAAAAGAAGGCAAGATCTCTGAGTAATGATTAGCATTTCTTTACCTTCAAATGATTCTGTCTACCCTTTACTTTTTCATTTTTGCAATATTGAAAGAATCTTAAGTTATCTTACTTATTTGACATATTATCTGTCTAAAGGTTTTACTATGACTATACCAAGGTCTCCAGAGACAGCAAGACTTGTGATTCTATTTCCATATAATAATGAAGGAATCTATATTGTAATTGAGTTTTTTGGGATAAGAATTTAAGCTGCCCTTATTCACCCTTTCCCAACCTATAAAATTCTCTTATGAAAGTCTATCTGAAAAGCTACCAATCTGAAAGCTTTTCAGGTAAGTTTTTCAAGATCAAAAATAGTTAAGTACTCTTGGAAAACATTTTTAAAACTATTTTTCTGACCACTATTATTAATTTTCCACAAATCATTTTCTTTAAAGATCCACATTAGACACTTTTTCCGACAAGTGTAATATAGTGTATAATCTCTTGGGTAGTATGAACTAAATGGTAAAATTATCAGCAGTCTTTTAACATCAGCAAGTATTTTATTGCTTTTCATATATAATCATGGACGTTTTTCACACAGATTTTCAGTGTGTATTTTTTGTAATATGTGCACAAGTAATATATTTAGCTTTGAATACTGATTCATTCTGCTTAAACGTACATTATCATTATGCTCACACAGTTTTCCTGCTTCTAAAGACTTTATAGCTAACAGTGTGACATTTAGTGAAAAATCACTTATCTGACAGTTTTCCCAAACTTTGATTAATCTAGAAGTCATCTTATTTGCTGCCATTTATGCGAAGAAAATGGAAATCCACTCCAGGACTATTGCCTGGAAAACCCCATGGACAGAGGAGCCTGGTGGGCTGCAGCCCATGGGGTCTCGCAGAGTCGGACACGACTGAGCACGTCACTACTCTCACTGTTAGCTGCATGTTCTTACAGCAACTGCTGATCAGCGTCGTCTCTCTCTCTCCTTTGAATACTATTTAGTAACCCTTGTCTTTTATAGGTATTTTATATTAACATTTCAGTTTCAAGGATCCTGCAAAGGAAAACATAATAGATTGGTTTTTTAATTGTCCACTCTCAAGTTAACAGTGAAACAGAAGCTAGTGCTTCCAGTTTTGATTAAGCAATTTATTTTGCCAGTTTTGAAATACATACTTTTTTCCCACATTTATTGGTTTGTTATTTTATAGTTTAACTTAACTAGAACTGAATTGGCCACTTTAACAAACTCTTTTCAATAACAGCATAAAGTGAAGTGAAGTGAGGTCACTCAGTCATGTCCAATTCTTTGTGACCCCATGGACTGTAGCCTGCCATGCTCCTCCGTCCATGGGATTTTCCAGGCAAAAGTACTGGAATGGGGTACCATTGCCTTCTCCAGGGGATCTTTCTGACCCAGGGATTGAACCTGGGTCTCCCACATTGTAGGCAGACGCTGTACTGTCTGAGCCACCAGGGAAGTCCAGTAACAGCATACTTGGCCTTTTTAAAAGTAAAATGGAATCTGTCAAACTTATCGTGGCTTTGAATACAAGTAAGTTCTCATGAGTGCTCATGAGAACCCTAAAAAAGGACTTTTGTAAAAAAATGAAAATAACAGTATCTCACAGAAAATGAACTTTCATGAAGCAGTAATTATTATCTTCTCTAATGATGAAAGATGGAAAATAATTTTAATAGCAGCATAAGCATAATGTGAATATTGTATCTGTAATACTTATGATAGTGGATTTTCCACACATTTATTACTCCAAACTTCTAAATGCTTTCATTCTTTAGCTTCACTGATTTGAAAATTTAAAAGTTATATCTAACAAAGATGCTTTCTACTACTTAAGCAATATATGTTTTTCTGTTATTATATCTCTGATATGCATAATTTTACTTTTAGTATTCTTCATTCAGTATTGCCTTTCTCATACTAGAAAACATAAGACCGATGGTAGGTTATGTTTATTAGACTTCATTACATGCTTATAAGTATGCCACTAACAATGGCATTGTTATTAGCTGAATATAATTTAAACATCAGCCCCTAATTTCTGATTGCTTATCTTTTCTTAATTTACTGAGACACATACCTACTTAAAATTATTGGCCCAGGTCTTCAGAAAAATGAATAAATATTATACAGAACTCAGAGTTTAGTAATTTAACTAAGTATACTTAGAAGGAAATGGCAACCCACTCTAGTATTCTTGCCTGGAGAATCCCATAGACGGAGGAGCCTGGTGGGCTACAGTCCGAGGGGTCGCAAAGAGTCAGACACGACTGAGCGACTTCACTTTCACTTTCACATATACTTAGAATGGCACGTCACTCCAGTACTCTTGCCTGGAAAATCCCGTGGATGGAGGAGCCTGGTAGGCTGCAGTCCATGCGGTCGCGAAAAGTCGGACACGACTGAGCGACTTCCCTTTCACTTTTCACTTTCATGCATTGGAGAAGGAAATGGCAACCCACTCCAGTGTTCTTGCCTAGAGAGTCCCAGGTACGGGGGAGCCTGGTGGGCCGCCGTCTGTGAGGTAACACAGAGTCGGACACTACTGAAGTGACTTAGCAGCAGCACATACTTGGAATTTTTATATATGTTTCTCTATAATATGTATTTGAAAGCTTGTTCCATTATAGAAAAAAGAATTTCCAAATCATGTACATGATCTTTTTCTTTTTAAAGATTTTTATTCTTTGATGTAGACCATTTTAAATCTTTATTGACTTTGTTACAATATTGCTTGTGTTTCATGTTTTGACTTTTTGGCTGTGAGGCATGTGGGCGCTTAGCTGCCCCACCAGGGATCAGCACCTCCTGCATTGCAAGGTGAAGTCTCAACCCCTGGACCACCAAGGGAGTCCCTACATGAGCTGTAATATCTTTTCCAGTGTGTGAAAGAATTATCCTGTGTTGTCTTTATAGTGTTTCTGTTTTTTTAGCATCTCTTTACTATTTACCTAAATCTTATCTCCTTTGATAACTTGTTCCATTGCCTGCTAGTTTTAGCCTGTGATCTTCTACCTAAATTTCTGTAGATTTATATAACTTGTACCTTACGTGGAGTTCAGAATTTAAAGAAAAAAATCCTGCATTTTGCTGCCCTCCTGTGGACTGTCCGAGATATGCTACCAGCAATTAAGGACCTTTGCTTTATCACATTCTTGATGAGAGTTAGTGAAGATATATGCTCTAAAAAAGAAAGAAAGATACAGTCTGAAACACATAGTTTTTAAGGTGTCTGCATTTCTATATTTCTTTACTTAAAAGGCTTTGATTATTTGGTCACCAAATAATCCTTTGTATCTATGTGATGGTGCCAGGGAGGATAAGAAAGTCCCCTTTTTATGAATTGAGAAGCAAAGGTGATGATTTACTCAAGTCAAAGAGCCAGTCATTGGTAGCACAGAGACTGAAATCTGAGTCCTCTGCCTTCCAAGGCCTCATGCATAATTCTTTTATCCCCAAGTCATAAACTAGTACACTTCTAAGACTGAAAGAATTCATATTTGTAGATTATTGAGTCATTTTATGAAGGTATAATCACTGCATTTCTTGTGTCACCCCTCAAGAGAGATACATACATGCCTATATAAAACTTGGATCTGAGCTGTATTATGGGGGACAGTCATGATGAGCCCTAAAAGCACACCTAAAATGGCCGCTTTCGGTTCAGCACGTCCCTTTGTTCGCTTCTGAATTTTGCATCATTAGATTGCTGTATAACCTTGGGTTTCACAAAAAAGACCTGGTAGGTGTACTTGTGGTACTATTTAATGAGACGGTAAAGTCTGAGGGAGGAGCGGGCTTAGGGAGAAAAAGAAGTTTGGTTTTAAACACGTTAAGTTTCAGTTGCCTACTGAATGCTTACGTGAGGGTATTGGATAGGCAGTTGGATGTATAGCAACTGCTTATCTCTTGCTGTACACAACTGTCATTGTGGCCAAGGAAGAGCCCAGGCTAGAGATGAAAATCTGTGAGCCGTGGACCTATGAATGTGTTTAAAATCACAAAATTGGATGATGTTACCTCAGTGATTGCATAAAAAGGAAAGTACATCAATGATTAATTACTAGGCATTCCAGCCAACAGTTAGTGGTCAAGAAGAGGAAGAACAGTACAGGAGTAGCCAGTAAGATAAAAAAAAACCAGGCAAGTATTCTGTTCCAGAGCCGAGGGAAGAAAATGTTTCAAGGAGTGGTTAATTGTATCATCATCATTCTTACATCACGTGGGCATATCCTATGAGCTTGAGTTGGATGAAGACAGAGTAAAGCATTGGATTTTGGAACACAGAAGTCACTGGCAGTCTTCTCAAAGTTTTTTTTTTTAATGGTTTGTTGAGGCGATGAGGAGGTGGAGATGGCTACCAACCCTTCCAAGAAGTTTTGCTATGGTGAGGAGCAGAAAAACGGGGTGGTTGCTGGACGGGGATGTGGGCTCAAAGATATTTGGTTTGGGTTTTATTGTTCTAAAAATAAGAGGTACTGCATTGTGCTCCTATAGGAGTGATCCAGTAAAAAGGAAGTTATTGAAGATGCAGAAAAAATTATAAAAGCAAAGCTCTTGAATAAACAGAAGGGGATGGGACCCAAGGCACAAAGGTAGCGTAGAGGGGGTCCTTAGATAGGAGAAGGTACAGCGTGTAGGTAGAGATGTCGGTATAGTGAGACTTCTGATTATTTCTCAGTGGAATAAGAGGCCAGTTGTCAGATGAGTATGAAGAGGGGCAGAGGAAATTGGAGATAACATTGAGAGAGGAAGGGCTGAAAACACTAGACTAAAAATGTGAATTGACTTTAGAGGTTTCTAATTCTGCTAACTGGATAGTTGTCAGTGTCATTAAGAGGAGGAATGTGGAAAAGAAATTATCCATACATTGATGTAGGGCTGGAAAATAAGTTCAGTGGTAGACGTGTTCATTCCAAGATGCCACTGGTTCCATCAGAAGGTTCATGGTGAGAAGAAAAGTACAAGAATAGAGTCTTAGAAAATACTAACATTTAAGGAGCAGAGCCAGGGAAAGAGTGAGTCAAGAGAGGGGCCTGGGAGAACCAAGAGGGAGCTAGGTCTTGAAGGTCAGAGGAACAGAGGGTTTGAGAAGGAAAAGGAAATTAACAGTATGCTTTGTATTGGCTCCTAAAATACAGATAGCACCAGAAGTGCACAAGCTATTAGGTGGTATTGAGTAACATTTTTTAATTTTAGTATTCGTGACTTATTCTGATTGGCATTGGAAGAATTATATAACCAGCACATCAAACCTGTCATTCTTGAAAAGTGATATTTATTTTCCCTTTTAACATAAATTATTGTAAGATTAAACAATGAGTCCATTTAAAGAAAAACATTGCATAAATAAAGGTACTGATACCTATGGAAAAATTGCAACAGTAATGGATGAGTGAATAGTGTGAAAAGCTCTGGGTTTAACAGTTTAGAAAATCAGTTGGTGACCTCAGTTTATCAAAAGTTTTTTCTGTACAATAGCAAGATATCTATACTAAAACAATAAATTCTAGGATAATAGAAATATTAAAGTGAATGTTCTGTATACAGTTGGATTAATTTGGAGTTAATGGCATGATTCTAAACTATATAACTTGTGTTTCATCCTGTCACTGTGTAACTAAAATAACTTTAAAGCAAGTAGTTAATGATGCCAAGAATCATTCTTTAGATAGCATGTAAATAGTAGTGGTGACTGCAGCCATGAAATAAAAAGACATTACTCCTTGGAAGAAAAGTTATGACCAACCTAGACAGCATATTAAAAAACAGAGGCATTACTTTGCCAACAAAGGTCCGTCTAGTCAAGGCTGTGGTTTTTCTAGTAGTCATGTATGGATGTGAGAATTGGACTATAAAGAAAGCTGAGCACCAAAGAATTGATGCTTTTGAACTGTGGTGTTGGAGAAGACTCTTGAGAGTCCCTTGGACTGCAAGCAGATCCAACCAGTCCATCCTAAAGGAAATCAATCCTGAGTGTTCATTGGAAGGACTGATGCTGAAGCTGAAACTCCAATACTTTGGCCACCTGATGTCAAGCGCTGACTCATTTGAAAAGACCCTGATGCTGGGAAAGATTGAAGGCGGGAGGAGAAGGGGATGACAGAGGATGAGATGGTTGGATGGCATCACCAACTCAATGGACATGCGTTTGGATAAACTCCAGGAGTTGGTGATGGACAGGGAAACCTGGCATGCTGCAGTCCATGGGGTCGCAAAGAGTTGGACACGACTGAGTGACTGAACTGAACTGAAGAAAGACTTTTTTAAAACTTCACTTGTTATGGAAACATAAGAAAGTAGGTGAAAAAAATTTAAAAATTTGGCAGGCTCGTGAAGAAGTAAGGCATTTGTCAGGAGGGTATTCTAAGCCCCTGTATGTAATAAACACTGGGCAAGTGGTTTTATTCTCTGTTTCTGGAACTGTTGGAACTGAGTCACTGCAGCTTGGCTGTGTTGCTCTAAGAGGACTGAGAACGAGAGCAGCAACTATATGGTTACATGAGACACTGCAGTCGCACTTTTTGAAGTCAGCTTCACACTGCAGCTTGTCATTCAGTTATAGAATGCTTTTCTTTAAGAAGTTGCAAATTTATTAAGATAATCTCTCTGAGTTACAGAGTTAGTAACAACTTCATGTGTGCGAATGGTCTTTGCCAGTGTTTGCCATGTTTCTTTGCATGTCCAAAAGAAAGTGAGTTATATTTTTGAGTTTGTAAATTAAGTCTCCAGTTCAGTTCAGTCGCTCAGTCGTGTCCAACTCTTTGCAACCCCATGAATCGCAGCACGCCAGGCCTCCCTGTCCATCACCAACTCCCGGAGTTCACTCAGACTCATGTCCATCCAGTCAGTGATGCCATCCAGCCATCTCATCCTCTGTCGTCCCCTTCTCCTCCTGCCCCCAATCCCTCCCAGCATCAGAGTCTTCCAATGAGTCAACTCTTCGCATGGGGTGGCCAAAATACTGGAGTTTCAGCTTTAGCATCATTCCTTCCAAAGAACACCCAGGACTGATCTCCTTTAGAATGGACTAGTTGGATCTCCTTGCAGTCCAAGGGACTCTCAAGAGTCTTCTCCAACACCACAGTTCAAAAGCATCAATTCTTCGGCACTCAGCCTTCTTCACAGTCCAACTCTCACATCCATACATGACCACAGGAAAAACCACAGCCTTGACTAGACGGACCTTTGTTGGCAAAGTAATGTCTCTGCTTTTGAATATGCTATCTAGGTTGGTCATAACTTTCCTTCCAAGGAGTAAGTGTCTTTTAAATTAAGTCTAGGTCATGTAAATTAAGTCTTCCTCCTTTCTGATGTGTATGTAGTGTGGAAATAACCCACTGGAAGGCATTGTTCATCATATTTTATGATCGCTTCTCTGCCAATAGGATTGGAAAGTTCTACTGAGACATCACCCTTTGTGTTTAGGCTCCATTCTGCATCAGGAACTTTTTCCAACACTCACATCACTGAGGTCACAGTGATGGTACACACCAGCAAGAAAAATGGATGAGCAAGGTGGGGTCTGTTTTATCCAGCCCTCGTTAATCACTGAACAAGATGCGTTTAATGTGGTTTGTCACTGCAGTGGTACATGTCTCCTGATAGGAGCTGAAGGGGGCTAACATTTTGTTATGAATACTTTGTGTGAAGGAAGTTAGGCAAGTTCATTGGATGCTATCTTTCTTTCTATATCTTCAGTATCCGTTCATGATAGCTGATGTTTTGGGGGATATTTCAGTTTGTGACGTTAAGCTTTGCTATCTCATATAGCAAGCATTTGCATGACTCTTCCCTATTCAAAAAATTATTCTAGTTGGCAGAACTTTCTCTCCCTCTCCCTCTCTCACATATACTACAAATCCACGCTACGTTAGAGAGGGCTTTTTTTTTTTTTAGTGACCTATACCTCAGAAAATTCTTTCTGTACATTGTGAACCAACTAGTTGAAATGAATTACTCTGGTGGCTCAGCTGGTAAAGAATCCGCCCACAGTGTGGGAGACCTGGGTTCAGTCCCTGGGTTGGGAAGATCCCCTTGAGAAGGAAAAGGCTACCCACTCCAGTATTCTGGCCTGGAGAATTCCATGGACTATTCCATGGGGTCGCAAAGAGTCGGACACGACTGAGCGACTTTCACTTTTCACCAGTTTTGGAGTTCTTGTTTAAAACAGTGAGTACCACGTACTTAAACCCCTTTACAAATATAATCATTGAATGATTTTTTTTTTTTAACTCGGTTCCATGGCCTAATGGAAATACAGTAGTTGGGCCTGATAATCACTAGAAAAGAGCACTGGTGAGATTTAAAATACTCATGACTGAGGAAACCTGGCATGTACATGTGTGTGGTCATATATGTGCTGGTTTGGGTTTTTCCTCCCTTTTTTTCTTTCATTGTTAGTTATTACCAGTAGTTGAATTTGTTTCATACTAAACTTTTGTGTTCTTTGACCAAGAAAATCTCAGTAATCTGTTACTTTTTCTTAACCATCAAAGTTTATTTAATTATGCTGTTTAAAATACAAGAGAAATTTAAATCAGAATTCTTAGCTGTTGAAAATAACACAGCTTTGGATTTCTCTTCTCACTTAGTTGATTTTTATAACAACAAATCTAAATTTGACATTCAAAATTTGCCACTCTCAAAGCAGTTTAAGCTGCTTTAGCTGTCAGGCATTACTTAATAATCCAGTGAGATCACAAATATCCAAAGTGATGAATATTTTTTTAAAAAAAGAAAGCATATCACATTTTAGGAGAAAGAGTAGTAGCAGCTGACAGGGAGTGTGGTGTTAATCAAGTCTTCTGATTCCTGATACACCTGTGATAATATAGCCAATTTCCCTTGATGACATGAAATACAACTATAGGAAAACTTAACCAAACAAGTCACCATCTCTCACTGTACACTGCCTAAAAACCATAAATGTTAAAAATTGGGAACGAGCAAAGTCCTGGAAAGTATGTTATTATGTGCAGAGTGGCAACTGAGGTAAATGCCTCCAGGCCAATTTCGTTTGGTGACATAAAGCAAAAGGAAACATTATCATTTATTTTTCTAATGCTTTACACTTGATTTACAGTACACTGGCCATATGGAAGCAACAAGGGCTTCTAATGGTAGGTCCCTTTCCCATTTTGCCTATCTCTGTGCCTCCATATGAGGAAGAGGACCAGAGTTAAGATGTTGATTTTTTTTACTAGATTTTTTTCCTTGACACCAGCAGGTGACTATAAACACTTTCAGCATGAGAAAAGAGAGATAAATATCAACCACAAAGGTTGTGAGTAGCTAAGAAGTTTCCTAAGCCCTCCCCTGTTCCCTCATCCCTGCCCTCTGTGCATAGGCTTATTCTAGGCATTAAGAATTGAATGAAGCCAACTTACTACAAGAGTCTGTGGTTGACTCAAATAGGGGTGCTTAATTTAAGCTCACTGACAATACAGAGACTTTAATATCATTCTCTCCTTTAGAGCATCAGTGGAAATTGTACCAAACCATAACACATGACACACGATGATGCTGTTGTAGACAGCCTGCTTTCTCTACCGCATACACCCTGCTTTCCTGGTTCCATGTGTTTGCTTGTGTCGTTCTCAGTAGTTTTCCCCCATAACTCTCCTTCGTGCCCTCCTTCCCTCCCTAAATAAAAATTCTAATCTTGCCCATCCTTCAAGGCCCACTTCTGCCACACGCCTTACCTGATCCCTTAATCATAAGCAGTGCATGAGCAGTCATCCCACCTGTGTCTCTCCTTCAGCTCCTTGACTTGCCGTTACAGTTATTTGTGTACAAGACAGAGGTCTCCTACAGGACTTTCCTCACTCCTTGAGAGCAGGGACCATTCCTTTTTTCATCTCCGTATGCTGGTCCATGCATTGCACACCCTCCTCCCAGTGTTTAGCCCTGAGAATGTGCTCATACGGCAAATTATCTAATGGCATTCCAAGTTTGAGCTACTGAGAATACCTGGTAATAGACGGTAATGAGCTGTATGCACAGAGCACTTCCTGCCATACATATATAGATCTGTTAAGGCCTGCAGCTCCCACGCCATGGGAGGGGGCAGAGGAAAGGAATTACATTGTCTCACCTGTCCACTAGAAGCTGACACATCTAATAGGTAGCCTGTATTTTCCTACCTCCCGTCTGCACTGTTTTTAATGAAAATTACAAACAAATGTCCTTGTTGACCCTCCTTGAAAAACTAACATTCATAGATAAATCGGTAAGTGTGAGAAATCTATTGGATTTGTTTGCCCAACATTCGGGCTCAAAACCCATTTCCTTAGGCTGAAGTAAAACAGACTTTTAAATTTAATAGTAATAATGGCACCTATGACAGTTAACTTTTTTATGTAGTTGCTGCGTGGGGAAATCTTTCCTAGTAAACTTAATGTTTAAATTCCCTTGTTTAGGGATCTAACCTAATCTTTCCCATTTCTGGAGGAAGTTACAGCACTGGAGAGCTTAGATTCCATCACTGGAGTCGTTTCTTTCACAGCCTATGTGTCATGGTGTCTGTGTCTCAGCTGGTGCTGACTTTGCACCCTACACTTTAGCCACTTAGGGAATGCCACATGGCAGGACAAGGAGACCAGATTTATAGCTCATTCTCCTTCTTGTCCTCTAAAAGGAGGCAGGGCGTATACGTCTGTACAAACCAGATTCCCCCACCATGTGTGAACAGTGTTCCCCAGGAGAGAATTTAACTCTAGAATATATAGTAGAAAAGAATTTCTCTCTTATCTCCCCACCCCTGCTCTCATTTCATTTTGAGGTCACATACTTTTCTTTGCTAGTTTTTCTTTTTTAAACTCACTTCTGACTCATTCACCTCACCATGAGGGAATGCCTATATAATCCTGAGGTTGCTGATTTCAAGTCTTTAATATGATCTGTTTTCTCTCTGGCAGTTAAGGTCAGCCAGTACATAGCCATTACTTTTAAACCTCCTGTAAGAATCTCATTTAGCAGGAACTGAACTGCTGAATGAGAACAAGTCTGAGCCATTGCGACTGTTGAAATGCTTTCTCTCATGTTTCTAAGCGGAGGACAGCCCAGGGTAGAGGAGGCGAGGCAGATTCTCTTGTCTCAGGGTCACTTAAATTCAAGGAGTTCTGTGTGCTTATGTTCACTGTGGTTTCAGCAGTGGTGTTTACTCAGACTCCTCTTACTATTGGACAGTAGCTTACCTATTTCAGGTAAAGAACCTAGATGCAGAGAGTCGATTTGCCCAAGTTCATATGGTAAGGCTGTATCTAGGCAGGATTTGCGTTAATACCATGGAATGCTTCTTTTTAGAACAAGGTCTATAAGACTTTGAGGTAGAAATCATAAAGGAATCCGTTTGCAGTAAGGCTTCTTCTTCATTATTACCTGTGCTCAGTGTGGTCCCAAGCCCCACATGCCGCCCACAGTGAAATTTTCCTAGTGGTATTTTAAAGTAATCTTTGTAAAGCAACTGTACTCCAATAAAATTTAATTTAAAAAATAATAATCTTGCTTAGCAATGGTGATTAACTCAAAGATACACTTTTGTCCACTTCACAATGTATCTTACCATTTTTCCTAAAAGATAGATTTCTTACTAGAGAAATAAATAGAAAATTAGTTACTTGCTCTTACAAAATTTTGATGCCTCAGTTTTGTAGCATTTCTTTATTATAACAAACCCTAAGGAACCCTAAAGGATTCCTAATCCACCCAGGAATCTCTTTACCAACTTATGAGATTCAAAAGAGAAGAATTCTTTTTAATAAGTAGGTGGTTTCCCAACTCCAGTTGAAAAATAATCTCCTAAGACCTTTGTAAACAGAATTAACAAGAGAAAATAGGAGATTTCTTTAACCCTAGTCATGATAGGAGTTCCCAAGAACTTAGTTTACTCTGAAAATCTGTTTAGCCACAGAATAAATTGTGCCTTTCTCCCTCAGGAGACTTAGGCTTAGACATGGTGTATTAAATATTTAGTCGTTTTCCAGCATACCCTTGTAGGGGAGGTTAATATTAATAACCCAATTTATACAGGCAGTACTCTTAACTGCAAAAAAAGGATGTTGATAAGTTTAAGATCTCATAGTTTTTCCAGAACCAGAAATACTTTGAAGTTTCATGCTTAGTTCAGTCAGTTCAGTTCAGTTGCTCAGCCATGTCCGACTCTTTGCAACCCCACAGACTGCAGCACGCCAGGCCTCCCTGTCCATCATCAACTCCCGGAGTTTACTCAAACTCATGTCCATTGAGTCAGTGATGCCATCCAACCATCTCGTCCTCTGTCGTCCCCTTCTCCTCCCGCCTTAAGTCTTTCCCACCATCAGGGTCTCTTCAAATGAGTCAGTTCTTTGCATCAGGTGGCCAAAGTATTGGAGTGTCAGCTTCAGCATCAGTCCTTCCAATGAATATTCAGGACTGATCTCCTTTAGGATGGACTGGTTGGATCTGCTTGCAGTCCAAGGGACTCTCCAGAGTCTTCTCCAACACCACAGTTCAAAAGCATCAAATCTTCAACGCTCAACTTTCTTTATAGTCCAACTCTCACATCCATACATGACTACTGGAGAAACCGTAGCTTTGACTGGATGGACCTTTGTTGACAAAGTAATGTCTCTGCTTTTTAATATGCTTTCTAGGTTGGTCATAACTTTTCTTCCAAGGAGCAGGCATCTTCTAACTTCATGGCTGCAGTCACCATCTGCAGTGATTTTGGAGCCCAAAAAAATAAAGTCTCTCACTGTTTCCATTGCTTCCCCATCTATTTGCCATGAAATAATGGGACCACATGACATGATCTTAGTTTTCTGAATGCTAAGTTGCTATTGCCTTATCCTCTCTTGCTTGTGTGTATGCTAAGTTGCTTCAGTCATGTCCAACTTTTTGCAACCCTATGGACTAAAACCTGCCAGGCTCCTCTGTCCCTGGGATTCTCCAGGCAAGAGTACTGGAGTGAGTTTCCATGCCCTCCAGGGAATCTTCCCTACCCAGGAATCGAACCCTCATCTCTTATATCTCCTGCATATCCTCTCTTAATTCTAAGAAAAACCAGACTGCCAGGATTTGAATCGGGTGCTAAATTCTTTGCAAGCAAATACAGAACATTAAGCAGAGGACAGTGTTTCCATTTTCATCTGGGACCTTGTTATATAGAGCATTTCATTTAAATCATGAAGTCCCCCCCCCCCCAAAAAAAAAAGCCTATCAAGGTTAGTCTAAGTCACAGAATCTCCTCATTTTTGCATCAGCAAGAAATAATAGCCATATGCACAGAAGATACTTGTTACTTTTTAGGTGTCTTTCCATTTTTCCTTCTTCGACATTTCCTATTTCTTTAATGAGAACATTATCTCTACCTTTGCTGAGAAGACAAGCAATATTTTTCTTATATAGGCAACTGTTTTCAGTTCCTCTTTAGCTGGAGTAGACCTGTACTATAGTCCAAAGAATAGATACATTTATTTTTTCTGAAGTTCCTCAGTTCTGCCTCCGGCAACTGGAAGGAGTCATTCAAGAATTAGGCAATATGACTTTGTGTGATTAGACTAGTTAATCATGGAAATCACACCAGAATACTAAACCAGTCTGGTTTTAACCATCAACCTAAGAAAATTCATATCAACAGTTCTAATTTGAAAACATGTAATTTTTACTTGATCATTTTGATTTTGCCTACTTCCAAGAAATAGCTTAAAATAAACTACTTATTCCCTTAATTCCCCTATTTCTCCCTGATCCCCTTTTATACCCTCTCCCTCAGAGGTGCTGGCCCCGATTTCCTGAGTTGGAGGGCAGGACATTCTTAGAATTCACGAGGCTTGCTTCAAGAGGGTGTCTGCTTTAAGGTCATGCAGAAGGACTAATTTTAGCTTCAGGATCTTATGCATATCATATCTTATAAATGACCTATAAAGCATTTTTAAATATTGCAGACATTTAAAAAGATGAAACCAATTAAATTTTTATAATAGAGGGTGGGAGAGAAAAATAAGAGATGCAAAGGTTGGAGGACAAAATCAACTGCAGGAAACACAGCTAGGATTTCACCGGGTTCCAGAGTTAAATGGTCTGTCCTTTTGCTTTACCCGGCTTGTGTCAAGGTGAATAATGCTTTAGAGGCAAATTCACCAAAGTTAAAGACAGAACATTCACTAGGAACAGTGTATGTTTTAAATTATCAGTATCATTGTCATTGTTTTCTTTGCTCTCTGCTTTAATAGTCATGCTTATTTATATCCTAATTAAAAATTGCTTCTAAGAGACATGCTATTCTTCATAGTAAAGTTCAGACAGTTGGGTGTATGGACTTGTTGTCATTGCTTTGTTTTATTTTAATGCTCATGTGCTTGGTTTCCCACATTTACCTACAAGGGCTCAGTGGGGAAGACAGAAGTGGAGGCAACTGTGCAACCTCTGGCCTCTCAGGAGAATCTGGAGAAAGAAAGCAGCTACCATTGCTCTTTATGGCTTCTTTCCTGGTAGCCCTCCAGGGCCCACATACACTCCATCCTTTCCATCTCTGTCAAGTTGTACTTCTCATGGCCTCCCAATCACAAATGAGAATCCCTATTCCTGTTGCTTTGCTCAGCACATTATTCCTCCCTACCTAGAATGCCAACTTCTTGACCTTTTTTTTTTTTTTTTTTTTTTTTAACTTAAAGAGGTAGTATTGACTGGGGGGAAGCCAAGAAGCTTTGTAGTAAAATAGAACTGATTCATATCCCAGATCTACCACTTAGTTATATTTGACCTCAGACAAGTTACTTAATCTCATGGAGAATCAGTTTGTCTGTAAAATTAATATTTCATAGGGTGTTTTTGAGGCATAAGTGGGGGAAAAAATGCAAAAGTACTGAAGAAATACTGGTGCCCTTCCTTGTAATTGCCCCTTTTTAAAGTTGTGTTTTTAAGTCCTACGTATTCTTCACAATTCAAGATCTCCCCACTCAAAGCTCATTCTCGGAAGCACCTGCTGGGCACAGTAGACCAGTTCATTAGTGTTTGTTGTCTTTCTTTAGTGTCTCCCCAGGTTGCTTGTTAAATTTCTTGAGAGCTAAAGCTCTCTTGAGACAGAGAGTCTTCAGTTTCTGGCGTAACCTTGTTGAAAATAACCTCATATGTATGATAGTGTAGAATTGGGAAATGGAAAGTGACTCCCAAAGTATGCAGTTCCCCGCTCTCTCTAAACTAGTAAGTTGGGAAAGGCTTTGAGTCCTTTATGTGTTTTTGGTACAATGAGGGAAATGACTGAGTAGCACTTTCCGAAATTACAGAATCTGAAGGGGAGTCATCAGATCCAGAAAGACTTCCTGTATTCCCATTGCTACAAAGACACTTGATTGGGTACATACATCTCTTTGAGGCAACATTCTCTTTTAAAAGGAAAAAAAAAAGCTTTTAGAACATGTTTGGATGTTCCGATAAAGGAGAAAAGTTACTTACACACTCTTATTCAGAGAAGTGTCCTGTAATAGGATGTAGGCTTCTACTGAATATGCATCTTCTGCAACAACGCACATGGAACATGAGGAGACCTGTTCAGCCAGCCAGATCTCCACCAAAGACACAGCATCTGGTAATACATTCCTCTTCCCAGAGAATGACTATCAAGTGGAGCTAAATAGTGGCTCTGTATCTCTATTAACACATGGTTCCCTAATAAGGTCAAAGCTCTTTGACTCCTGGGCAAAATGGTATCAAGAGGTCATGCTTACTATACATGTCAGAAAGTATTGGGTTGGTACAGAAGTAATTGTGGTTTCAGGCCATGAATTTTAAATCGTTACAACTAGGCGCAAACACATCTTTACTAATCAAAATAGGAACCATTACAATCAACACATTTTTGCCAATGAGAAACAAGTTTGTTTATTCCTGTAGCATAAAAATCTGTGCTTTGGGATTTGACAAACTCTTGGAAAGCATTTTCTGCCTCCTGCTGGTTGTGGAAGCGTTTTCCCTGCAAAAAGTTGTTGAGATACTTGAAGTGGTAGTTGGCTGGCTAGAGGTCAGGTAAATACGGCAGATGAGGCCAGTTCACTCAGCCTTTGAAGCACTGGTTTTGCAGCGCACAGCTGGGCATTGTTGTGACAAAGATCGGGCCCATTCTTTTGACCAGTACCAGCTGCAGGCGTTGCAGTTTTCCATGCATCTCATCGATTTGCTGAGCATACTTCTCAGATGTAATGGTTTCACCAAGATTCAGAAAGCTATGTTAGATCAGATGGGCAGCAGACCACCAAACAGTGACCATCACTTTTTAGTGCAAGTTTGGCTTTGGGAAGTGCTTTGGAGCGTCTTCTCTGTCCAACCAGTGAGCTGTTCATCGCTACTCACTGGTTAGAGCAGTCATAAAATCCACTTTTCATCACATGTCACAATCCGATTGAGAAATTGTTGGTTCACTGTTGCATAGAATAAGAGAAGACAGCACTTCAAAACTATGATTTTTTTGATTTTCAGTCAGATCATGAGGCACCCATTTATCTAGCTTTTCACCTTTCCAATTTGCTTCAAATGCCGAATGACTGTGGAATGGTTGACGTTGAGTTCCTCAGCTCCTTCTCGTATAGTTCAAATGCCGAATGACTGTGGAATGGTTGACGTTGAGTTCCTCAGCTCCTCATATAGTTCTAAGAGAATCAGCTTCAGTGATTGCCTTCGGTTGGTCGTCGTCAGCTTCCAGTGGCCAGTCACCACGTTCCTCATCTTCAGGGCTCCCATCTCCTTTACAAAACTTGTTGAACCACCACTGCGCTGTACGTTTGTTAGCAGTTCCTGAGCCAAGTGCATTGTTGATGTTGTGAGTTGTCTTTGCTGCTTTACGACCCATTTTGAACTTGAATGAAAAAACCGGTTGAATTTGCTTTTTTGTCTAACATTTCTGTAGTCTAAAATAAATATAAAATAAGCAGTAACTAGTAAGTCATTAGCCAAAAAAAACATAAAGTGAGAAATTCATATAAAAATGATGAATAAATACATTTATTTAAGAATGTATTGTAATACCAACTGGCAGAGTTCAGCAGTGCAAAACCACAGTTACTTTTGTACAACCTAGTATCACCCAGTGCTATGAGTACATTCAAATATGACATTTAATGCTTAGATAAATTGTTACTGGGCTTCCCAGGTGGTGCCAGTGGTAAAGAACCCGAAGATCCCTTGGAGTAGGAAATAGCAACCCCACTCTAGTAGTCTTGCCTGAAATTCCCCGCCATGGGCAGAAGAGCCTAGCAGGCTGCAGTCCGTGGGACTGCAAAAAGTCAGTCACAACTGAGCCAACACACACACATGCTTCCCTTGTGGTTCATACAGTAAAGAATCCACCTGCAAGGCAGAAGACCAGGTTCACTCCCTGGGTTGGATGATCCCCTGGAGAAGGAAATGGCAACCCACTCCAGTATTCTTGCCTGGAGAATCCCCATGGACAGAGGAGCCTGGCGGGCTACAGTCCATGGGGTTGCAAAGAGTCAGACACACGACTAAGCGACTGACACTTTGACACATGATCAAAATTTGTTTTCCAAAAGAAAAATAGGCACCTGTGTGATCTGACAGTCACAGATATGGCTTCTCTGCCACCACTATCCCCCTCCAGGTCCTTGGTTTTTAATTTCTAATCCTTTACCTTTTAGTCTTTCACTTTAAGCTATAATGCAAGAATGGTATACTCTTCTGCTATAATTCATCTATCTCCAGACTTGTTCAGATACTCATCTGTCATTTCTCACCTTCGAAAGGCACATAGAAGGAAAACCACTTTTTTTTTTTTTATGATGTTTCTGACTTTCAGAGAAGTGTTTCACAATCATTCATTAAGAATGGAAGGAGATCTTGGGACTTTGTCCTTAGAGCTTTTCCCCCAAATACTTACAGTAGCCTAACAGGTGAAACTTGAACTTAAGTGCAAAATCGTGAATCACAGCTATGACCTGGCTTTAAAAAGGGCACTTTTCTCCTGCTGAAGAAAAACGCAACGGTCACCTTTTTGCTCTTCCTGATACTTGGGGACCTTGAGCTGTGGGACTACACAAGAGAGGTTTCTAATGTGCTCTGTCTGTGTCTCTTGTCATTGAGGTAATTGTCATGCGAAAACCCTGGACAACAGCCATGACAAACAGAAGTATTTTGACAAGTCACAGTCACTGGATGCTGCTGAAGAAGAGCCCTCTGAGGCAGGGACAGAGGAGGACCCTGTGCTGTCTGTTGAGGATTCAGGGAGGGACTCAGATGTCCTTAGGCTTGAAAGTAAGTTGCTTTGACCTGAGCTCTGTTCCTGGGGTAGAATCAACTCTCAAGCTTGGAGCTTAACTTAGGCTTTTCTTTCCTCTCAAACATTTGTTTCTTTAACAGTCACTTACTACACTGTAGAATCATGAGGGTGACCCCAGATTGGGAGGCAGAAGACAAGCTATAATGTGAAATTGCTCTTCATACTTCTTTTCTCTCCACCTCAGCATCTTCGTTTACTGACCCAATTTGATTTATGTACCGGTCTTCTTAATGTCATTAGTCTATTGAGTAAATCATCGAAAAAAGAAAGCACATTGTATTTACACTAACCCAGTAAAATTTAAAGATTTGAAATAATGGGCATACTTAGCAGGCCCTCTTTTAAAATTCCATTTTATGATCACATTTTGAGCTGTGCTGTGCTGAAAAGTTCTTAAGATGTATCAGTCTGTTTATAATTACCAAAATCAGTGACTTCATTCATCCTACCCTAACCTCTTCACTGCCTTTGGAACTCTGCACAGCTCCCCAGTGGGAGCTCCTTCCTTTTCCTCTGTGCTTCTGGGATATCACTTGATCTTGGTTCTCTTCCTGTCCTCAGAATATCTTTTTTCAATTTCATTCACTTATTCTTTACTTTGTCCTGTATTTTTTTTTTTACCCAGGATCTTAACCTTGGTCTTCTTTTCTTAGTCCCCTCTTTGTTATCTCTTGGCCTTTGAGATGCATTGGAGTACACCAGTGTCTCTAAATCCGTACTTTCAGCCAAGACACTCTCTGTGACCCCAGATCTTACTTCTGTCTTTTTAGTGTTCTATCTGGATGTACCACAGGCACTTCACATGTAACAGATCTAAAATTGAACTTGTCCTCATTTTGTCCTATTTCCTGAACTGCTTCTGATTGCTGTATTCCTGCTTCCTGTGAATGGCACAGCTTACCCGGTCACCACTACATCCAGTCAATCCCTAAGACCTGGTAAACTTCCCGTCTCTCTATCTGTTCCTTCTGTCACTGTCTGCGTTATGACTCTCTTCATTTGTGTCTGGGCTGTTAACAGTAGCTTCATGATCGGCCCCCACTATATCTAGTCCTTTACTTCAGTCATGTATGGAGAGAGTGAGAGAGGTGGGTGGGTATGTGTGTATGTGAGGGAGAGAGAATACATATAATTGGTATACAATTTAAAAAGCAGAAATAACCTGTTACCAATTTCTTGTGTCCAAGGAGTGGTTTCTAAAATCAGACCTGATCTGGTAAGTTGCCTATGCTTAAAATGTTCTGTGGTTCTCTGTTATCTATAATTCTGTGCAGTCGCTCAGTCGTGTCTGACTCTTTGCAACCCCATGGCCTGTAGCCTGCCAGGCTCCTCTGTCCATGGAATGCAAGGACATTGGAGTGGATAGCCGTTCCCTTCTCCAGAGTATCTTCCCAAGCCAGGGTTCGAAGCCAGGTCTCCCACATTGCAGGCAGATTCTTTACCATCGGAGCCACCAGAGAAGCCCACCTGTTACCTATAGGAAGAATCCAAATGTCTTAATGTGGAATATGAGGCAGTTTGGCCCTTGATTCTGTCTCCAACTGTACTGTCTACTGGTGCTCTATACCGTGGGGAATGCAAACCTTTCCCTATCTCCCTCACAGGCCATGCTGCTTTGAGCCCCCGTTCCTTTGCAGAGGCTGGGAAGGGCCCCTCTACACACTGCTGTTTATAGACAGCCCCTGTGCATCTCCAAGTTCAGCTCGAATGTTGTCTTCTCTGTGCAGCTTTCACAAAGGTCGCCAAGAGTTCAGTTGCTTCGTTTGCTGTCTTGTTCCTACTTTTTGTCAAGACACATTTTATGTAGTGTTAAATGCTTGTATGACTTATGTTCCATCAAACAACGGGCTTCTTATATATTGTGTCCTATGTAACTGTATATTCCTGTGTACAGTAAATGTTTGTTAGAGAAGTGAAGTGTGGCCTTTGCCTTCCTGCATAGATTGGATGAACATAGCTAGCAATTACAAAATCTTATGTTTCCTTCTAAGTGGTACATTATATATGAAAAAACGGTGTCTAAGAGAAAGAAGCAAGCTAGACCTCAAAGGGGGATGTTGCGACCTTCACTTCTGTAGGTTTAGAAAATTAGTTTCATCTCTTCTACCAGGAATCGTGGGCTTTAAGGAACTTAATTTCCCATTTACCTACTCAGAAGAGACTGACTTAAACCAGATGGCCACTGTGTTCATTCACAGTGGGGCTACACCTCTCTGGTGCCCAGGAGCCTCATGTCTCTCTGGCATCAGGTACTCACACAACCACATGAACTGAGATTGTTTGATAAACTCAGAATCAACAAAAATAAAACTGAGTAGTGATCAAGGGGTGTTTTTTTCAGCTTACAGAAACTGACACTATTCCAGTATGCCTCCTTAATGACTGTGATACTCATGACTACCAAATTAGAATCTTTCCCTAGGACAGTTCAGAAAAAACCCAGCCAGAAGCTTACTGTGTGACCCTTCACCTTCTGAATACGTCATTGCTTGAGGCAGGTAACCTAGTATTGAAGTTTCTTTAGTTCCATGTTTCCCCCATAGTCCATTCCATCCCCCATACTTGGGACACTGCACGGTTGCCCTGTTGCCAGGTCCCTTTAGCGCTCTGCACACTGTCTCTTAGGGTGTGTTTTTATAGGGTGTTTTTAGGGTGTTATAGGGTGTTTTTAGGTTTTTAGGGTGTAATTATAGTATGGTGATGAGTCTTAACTAGTTTTACTCTTAGATACTAACGTTTTTTGTTTTTTTAAAAAACCATGTCTGAATTCAGGGAGTACATTCTTCTTTTCTCTAGATACTGACAAGTCCACAGGGACCACAGTCATGGTATAAGTTACCACGTTTATACCAGCAAGCTTCCTATAGTGTGGTTAGGAGAAAGATTCTATATTTTAATTTAAATAGTGTGGTATAGTAAAAGTCAAGCATAGACGTTAAAAGTTTTTTTAAAACTCTGTTTTTGGAGGGAAATAAATACAAATAGTTAAGCCCTCTCCAGTAACCATAAATTATTATGATAGTTACTACCTTTTTGTGATACTTTATAATTTACAAAGTGTTATATGTTATGTATTAACTTTGTGAAATAGATATTATTAGCTCATCTTCTGGTTGAGAAAACTGAGACTCAGAGAAGTTAGGTACCTTGCCTCACATCTTTAGTAGGTGGTGTATAACTAAAACTCATCCTTGGCCCTTCTGCCTTCATACCTGCGTCATTTGCCTGTGGTTCTCAGACAGAGGGGGTTGATAGATTAGAACTTTATTTTTTAATTTGTAAGGTCATTTTTGAGGAAAACTAGCATTTGCTGTTACCATTATTTTATATATGTATATAAAAACATTTTACTGTCAAAGAAGTACAAAGACCATGTTAGAATAAAGATAATCTTCCTCAAAAATGGACAGTTGGCAGCTTTACACCAACAAATGTGTATCTGGACATAAGTGTATGTGTATATGTACTATAACTTTAGATATATTTTCTTTTATCGTTATTATTTTTTTATTGATTCTTTTTTTTATCTAACCATACCAAACGGTATGTGGGATCTTAGTTTTCCGACCAGGGCTCGAACCTGTGCCCCTGCAGTGGGCGTGTAAAGTCCTAACCACTGGACGCAGGGAAGCCCTGTGTATGTTCTTTTTTGTTTCTCATTTTGCTAAGGATTGATGAAAATTGTGTCACTGATTAACCTTTGCAAAACCATTGCTTTAATACCTCAGTATCTAGTCCTGAACCCCTCCCCCGGTAACCTTATCTGTAGGTTTTGTAGTCAGAGATTTTGTTACCATGTCTGCCACCTACTAGCTGTTAAATCTTGGGCAAGTTACTTAATCTTGCTGAGCCTTCCTTATCTCATTAATTTAAAAATAAACCAGAAGAGGGAGGAGGGGGAAAAGCAAGCTTCAGAGTGCTCATGAGTATTTAAAGGAAATAACTTCAGGGGAAACATTTGTACCAGGTACTCATACACACATTGAACTCAGGAAATGTTCATTTCTGGAAACATAGGTATTCCTGTGTTTCTGCTGCTTCCTGACTTAGAGGCTGGTTGTGAGCCAAAGTCCTCACAAGTACGTACAGTATCTGCTCAGTGTCAACATCAGGAAAGGGGGCCCTGACGTATTTGCGCAAGAGTTATTAACAGAAACAATTCCCTGCTTGCTTTTCTAGATTGTCTTCTCTGAATTCTCTTCTTTTTACTCTCCTAACCCAGCTAAAAGAAGGAAGGGGACCACTTGTGCAAATGAATACTCACTGTTGTTTTCTTCTCAGAAGTGAATCATTTCCCTCCCTATCATAGTCTTAAGCCTTTGTGCTTTCTGATTACTAGTTTGAAATTTTATGCTGTTGTTTTATGCATTAAATCTGAAGTCCACAGCTTTATCTTCTGACTTCACAGAAGAGATCACTGCCTTTTTTTAAATTGAAGTATAGTTACTGTACAATATCATGTTACAGATGTATTATATAGTGATTCACAATTTTTAAAGGTTTTCCTCCATTTGTAGTTGTTATAAAATACCAGTTACATTCTCCATATTGCACAGTGTATCTTTGTAGCTTATTTTATACCTGTGGCTCAGTAGTCCAGTACAGGAGACGTGGGTTCAATCCCTGAGTTGGGAAGATCCCCTGGAGAACTAAACAGCAACCAACTCCAGTATTCTTGCCTGGAGAATCCCATGGACAGAGGAGCCTGGCAGACTACGGTCCATGGGGTCACAAAAAAATCAACACAATTTAGTGACTAAACAGCATAACAACTAATAGTTTGTACCTTTTAATCCCCTGCTCCTATATTGCCCCTCCTTCCTTCCCTCTCCCCACAGGTAACGTCTAGTTTGTTCTCTATATCTGTGAGTCTTTTTTGTTGTTATATTCACTAGTTATACATTTTGAATTCCACATACAAGTGATACCATACAGTATTTGCCTTTTCTGTCTGACGTATCTCACTAAGCCTAATGCCCTCCAATCCATCCATGTTGTGCAGAGAAGACACAAACTCAACACAGAATTGCCCAAGGTCCTATGGTGGTGGAGTCCTAGTTTGAAACCAACTTTGTCTAATTCCAGAGTGTACTTTCTATTTTGTGAGACAGAGGAACATATTCTGAAAGGTAGAATGTGCCTGCTTGCCTTTAGAAGCCACAGTCTTACAGTAAAACCTATGGATATTAATCACATAAGACTTTCTGGACATGTTTTGATCCAAACTTTGAAGGAAGGACTTTGTCTTGCTGGTCATCTTTTTGAATATGTGATCTTTACCTCTGTTTATTTTCGATCTGTTTCATTTTGCATTTGTCTTTTCAGCTTCTGCTCCCTAAAACTCTTCCTGGAACCTTTCTTCCAAGATTATTAACACTGCTTATCAAACACAGTCACCTTCTTTTAATCACCTTCTGATGCTCCTCTCCCTCTCAGTAGTGTTCCTGGCATTCTCTTTCTTCTGCTTCTGCTCCAGGCATGGGCAGCTCGGTCTCTCCCTGGGTGATCCATTCCATTTCTGATCATTCATAGGTCTTTCCTAATACAGAGCTAAAATACGGCTTCTCATCCCTAGGTCTGCCCTCTGAGACTAACAGTCTGTCTCTCTCTAATGTCGTGCTTTCTGAGATGTTTGAAGATGGTTATTGTTCCTGTCTACCAGCCCCCACCCCACGTTTCTGCTCCCTTTAGCTAAATGTCCTCATTTCCTTCTGCTGCTGCTGCTGCTAAGTCATTTCAGTCGTGTCTGACTCTGTGCGACCCCATAGACGACAGCCCAGCAGGCTCCCCCATCCCTGGGATTCTCCAGGCAAGAACACTGGAGTGGGTTGCCATTTCCTCCTCCAATGCATGAAAGTGAAAAGTGAAAGTGAAGTCACTCGGTCGTGTCCAACTCTTAGTGACCCCATGGACTGCAGCCTTCCAGGCTCCTCCGTCCATGGGATTTTCCAGGCAAGATAGTTTTTAGTCCCTTCACTATCCTTGAGGTACTCACTCTGGAATCTTTTTAAATCTTCGTAGCAAAATGTTTTCAAAGTCTGATCATGTGTGTATGCGGTATATCAGCTGCTCTTCCTGCTACAGGATCACCTTGATGTTTTCAGTCCTCCCCCGCCTAACATGGTTTTAGGGAGTTTCACCAAGGCCCTTCTCTGTGAATGTGCTCCACTTTGAGAGTCCCTTCCACGGTGGTGCCCAGACCGTGAGTTTCCAGACTTCCAGTTGTGTCTGCAACGTTGCAAAATTATAGTGGGCTTTTTTTTTTTCCTCCTTCTTAGAATCAGAACTACATGTGCTTCTCTCTGTTTCTCAGCACTCCTCCTGTCCCTGTGATCCTGGCCAGATTACCTCACAGGGCTCAGACTCAGCTGTGAGTTTTCCCAGTACCCTGAGATATAATTCATCCAAGTGAGAAAAGCGTGAACTTTTCTGTGGGTGAGCCTCACTGTGGGTGCTCACAATCTCTTCACTTCACAACATGTATTCTCCTTTTTCCAGTTTGAAAATGGTACGTGTTGAAGACAAAGAAAAAACAAGGGTCTCCGTCTCTCTGTTTCTGGTTTACATCACAGCATCTGGCCCACAAGCAGCAAGCCTAACAGTTACTTTTTTCTTCTTGTTGTTCAGTCGCTAAATCGTGTCTGACTCCTTGTGACCCCATGGATTGCAGCACACCAGGCTTCCCTGTGCTTCACTGTCTCCCGGAGTTTGCTCAACCTGCCGAGATCCCTCAGTCGTCCAGACTTCTTTCTGCCTGAATTCTGTATTTGTAGCTGCTTATTGGACAGTGTCTGGAGATGTGTCCATCCTTCTGGCCCAGACCGTAGCTCCATGGGTTGTTATATTCTGAGTCCTCAGCACATTGTTAAGCATGTAACAACAAATGTTTAAATGAAGTAATAAATAAGCGCCTCAAATCCCAACACTATCCTGTTGTCCTGTCCCTATGGCATTGATTTTGCAAATAGCATTACATTCACACATTCACAGATTCTAAAACTTCACATAGTGTAGTAAAATGCTCCCTGTTTCACATCAGACTTTAAAATCTTGACATCATCTCTGCTGCAAACTCGCTTCAGTCGTGTCCGACTCTGTGTGACCCCATAGACGGCAGCCCAGCAGGCTCCCCCGTCCCTGGGATTCTCCAGGCAAGAACACTGGAGTGGGGTGCCATTGCCTTCTCCGGAAGTCATTTCTGGATTTATTCTATTTCCCATTATAGCCACATAATTACCAAATTCTGTTAATTTTTCTTCACTGAAATTTCCCCATAGCTCTTTCCCTTCCCTTTTAAAGATTTCCCCTTTATCCCCAGCCTAAGTCGGTTTCTCTTATGTGCCACTTACAGAGATTGTTGAAACACCTGTCTGTCCTCTGTCTTCCTTCTGTCCTCCACCCCCTAGTTCCTAAGACACCAACTGATTTACTAATCTGACCTTTGTAATTGTTGTGGCTGTCACCTTGTTATTCTTTGCTTAACAAACTAGAGGCTCCCTTTACAATGAATCTTCGTCCAGACTTTCCCAGGCACTCAGTGTCACCCGCTGCCCTGAGTATCTTCTTTGCTGATGTACTCTATATGAACTTTTTGTTCTAGTTAATTTGGAAATACTTCCTTACAGCCGTTTCTGTGTGTGTGTAAGTGGGTATATACATACCTGCTTTTTTAGTGTCAGCACTCTGGGAGTGCCCTCCTTGGACTTCTGTTCTGTTTAAATCCTGCCTCAGGTAGTCTACTTTCCTGAAAAAAGCATTTCGTGACTATATTCAATTATGTTTTTCCTTTAGGAAAAAATACTTAAATTGCTCTCTTGTTGTTTATAGTTTTATGTCTCCAAATTGATTATATTTAATTCCTTAGGATCAGATTCTTTTTGCTCCCAAATATATAGCAGAGAGACAGGCATGCAGTAGGGCCTAAATAGATCGGCCTGTTTTTCCTAAGGCGTAGCACCTTAATGATCTCCCCATTTCTCACCTTTATCTAGTGCTGTTCTTTAGGAACTGCTGTCTCCCCAGCCCCAGCAGCTTTGAAAGTCCGAGTGGCTGCCAGCAGCAGCAGCCTGCGACCAGTTCTCAGTTGAATACTGATTTCCATCAGTGAACGGCCTTTTCCCTAGGAACTTTTTAATGATATATATTACCATATGTTAAGGGCATAGGGAAGTATTAATCTTTGAGACCTGGGCTTACAGAACTTTTTGCAACTAAACAACATGAATGCTTTCTAAATAGTAGTAGTTTTTGAATGGAAATAAGGCTTCCATATACAGCGTCCATTTGCAGCTCCAACTGTGCACTGGGGAATTAGTTATGTGCTGTCTTCCTTTGACCAAAAGCCACTTTTCTTTAAACCTGTATTCTTGGTCATGGCCAAATCTATCAGAAGTTCTTTTCTGTCCCAGGACCAGGTGCAGGGAATCCCATGGTAGCCAGAGAAGGAAGGAGAGGAAGCTAAAATAACATGAGGAAGACTTGGAGACAACGCTGTTGCTACAAGTCAGCTCCCGGGCAATTCTAATTAAGTTCCTGTTGGAATCCCTATAGCAGTCCTTTGCTGCTGCTTTCCTGGCTTAGGTACTGAGAAGTTTGTGACTCATGTAGCGTATCAGACGCTATGCTAAACACGTGATGCCTGCCTTTCCATTGCTTGCCTGTCATCTAGGTGGGCAGTACTTGACCACACAACAAATTTCCAGCAGGACAAGGCAAAAGCAGGAACAGCTGATCCCCAAGGAACCCACAGAACAAATGATTCCTGAGTTCCCCTTAATTGTTTCTGTAGCTATTTGCGCCTGCTCTACCAGGAACAGTTGTGGACATTTGGAATATAGGAGCAAACAAGGTAGAAACTAAATTTAGAACTCTTGGTCAACCCCACATTTATACTACTGACTGCAGAATTTTGGCAAGTAACCATTCTTATCTAAATATCCTAAAGGAAAAGACTTTGCCAACTCGTTTGACTTTATGCTTGTTTCAGAATGTTAATGATAATATTAAGCAACAGAAACTATCATATTGGCTCGGAAACCTTAAAGTTACTTGAAAGGACAGCAATAGATTTTGTAGTCACTTGTTAACAAATGGAAGAGCCGTATAGCTTTTCAAAGAAAGAAATGACAGAGATTTCTAGTGGTCTCCTCAGCTTGGCAACAGCCCTGCCCACCTTCCCACTTTCTATTCCAGAAAGTGGAATGGGAGACAGGGATGCCATTGGAGAGCTGAGAGTGACACCGCAGACCTTCTGTGAGAAGGGCTCAGAGCTTTAAGTTGTTTTTAGTAATGGGAATCAGCCTGCTTTCTCAGCCTTCTCAGAGGCTGAAACTGCAGTTCTGAGATGGGTTACTCACTGTGGTTATAGGTCTATTGATAACCGTTACGAGATTCCTGACCTTGGCCTTATGAAGGCCATGTTCTAAATTACTGAAAAGCCAGATTACCAATTGAAGATTATTGGGGTACTGGCATAACATAGACTATCAATTTGTGAGCCATCAATCCCAAGCTCTCAGGTTGTCCATTGGACACATATCATAGAAGGAAGCATTCCATTTTATTTGTTTCTGTACCCTGTATACTTTTTAGAAGGAGTAGAAAGAACTGTCACAGAACACAGTGTAAGATTCAGCCATTTATTCAAAATTGCAAAAGTTAAGTAGTAAAGAATTTTTCTTTTTAAAGGAAAGCATTCTGTAAAGAAACTCAGACTAATTTTGCCCTAAGCTTTCTTTCTAGTTAGGCATAGAGGGGAGCTTGTAAGGTTGTGTAACCTACAGTGTATAATAATGGAAACATACTGACTGCTCAGGAGAGAGAATTTTCACTAGGCCATTGCACTGAAAAACATCCGTGGGAGTCTTTACATAAGAAACATTAGCAATATAATAAATATCCTGATAGCCATTTTAGGGGGAAATTATACTAGCAAACTGTTATATCTTATATTAGCCATTAGTGAAAATGAAAGCCTTCATGTGGAATTAGGATAATTTTCCACTAAACAAATCATTGTTCAGTTAAGGTAATTAGTCTGTATGGTCTTAACAACTATATTTCATATGCCATTTGAATAAAGCTTGAAGAATCCTATATATTAAATAATATATCATAATAAACTTCATCTTTACCATCTATGCCTTATATCTAGAGCAAGTTGGTCTTTCCCTCCTCCCCCAAAATACACATAAAATAGCCATCTTCATGCTCAGTAGTGACAATCTATCTATAACTGCCTACCATCTAGCTTCTGCCACTGTTCTCAATCCAGTTTTTTGTAAAATCTGGATGAGAAAAATGATATATTATGAATTCTGAAGATTTGAATGGTATTTTTATGAAGATGGACTACAGAAGTGCCTCTAAACAGAGCCGAAACTTTTCTCAGAAAGCAAGGTTGGAGTCATTCAAGTACTTGAATGACTAAGTAACTTTAAATAACATGCTTGCACTTGAATTTCAGGTACAGTGGTTGAGGAAAGCAATGGTTCTGATGAGATGGAGAATTCAGATGAAACAAAAATGTCAGAAGAGATATTGGCCTTGGTGGATGAATTTCAACAGGCATGGCCCCTGGAAGGCTTTGGAGGAGCACTGGAGATGAAGGGACGGCGTCTGGACTTGCAGGGCATACGAGTACTGAAGAAAGGCCCCCAGGATGGAGTAGCCAGAAGTTCTTGCTATGGAGACTGCAGAAGTGAAGATGATGAAGCGACAGAATGGGTATGAGTTTGCCAACTCAGTCCTTACCAATTTGTAGCCCAGGTCCTTGAGAGTGGGTAGGGGGCAGTGCTCCTAATTTGCCAAGTGTAATCTGTTGGGTGTGTGGCACTCGACTCTGTGCCCTAGTCAGCCTTCACGTGAGAATTGTACTGCTGGAAGCATTTCATGTGCCTTAGGTATTGTTGACTTTTAGAGGAAATGGGTGTGAAACCACGCTCAAAGCCTACAGGCTTGGAACAGCCCAGTTCAAACATCTTAAGTTTTAGTTTCCTCTGTATCCTTTAAGGCTAGGTTATTTTGTTTATTTCACTAAACATTTTTCATCTAGACCTTTAAGAATTAAACTGAAGGAAAGAACTTAACTCTTGCACAGGACTGGTTGTTGTTTTTGTTTTTTAATTGGAGGATAATTGCTTTACAATGTTGTGTTAGGACTGGTTATTCTTAAAGCTACCAATACTCACAGCCACAGGCAGACGTGAAAATTGATCTCATTTGTCCCTAACATGTTTTCATTTCCCAGATCACATTCCAGGTCAAACGTGTAAAGAAACCCAAAGGAGATCATAAGAAAACTTCTGGAAAAAAGGTAGAATCAAGTCAGACAGAAAATGTACATCGTAACCAAGCAAACCTGGAGATCACCGGCCCAAAGGTGGCATCTCCTGGGCCACAAGGTAGATTGGAATGCTCAGTATGCCAGTTTCTTCTTTCCGATTTCACTGTTTCAGTTCTCACAAAGGGTGTGTTCGTGACTGCAAGTAGATCACATGAGAAGGTAATTGAGCCAAGTGAACAGGAAGCCAGTCATTGGTATAAAAAGTTTGTTTTAAACATTTATTTGGCTTATGTTCTTACCATCTTGAACTTAGATACTCTATTAATTCTTAACTTGACAGCTTAGTTTAATATATTAAAAAAACTGGGTTTGAGACAGACTCCTTGGGTTCAGACACCAGTTTTGCTATTTAGTTCCTTTGCCTCATTTTTCTTATCTATAAAATGGGGATAATTGCATCTGTCTTATAGAGTGGTTGTGTGTATTCTATAAGGTTATACATATAAAGTGCTTTAAATGAACTGAACACATCAGTTCAGTTCAATCGCTCAGTCGTGTCCGACTCTTTGTGACCCCATGAATTGCAGCACGCCAGGCCTCCCTGTCCATCACCAACTCCTGGAGTTCACCCAAACTCATGTCCATCGAGTTGGTGATGCCATCCAGCCATCTCATCCTCTGTCATCCTCTTCTCCTACCCCCAATCCCTCCCAGCATCACAGTCTTTTCCAGTGAGTCAACTCTTCGCATGAGGTGGCCAAAGTACTGGAGTTTCAGCTTCAGCATCAGTCCTTCCAAAGAAATCCCAGGACTGATCTCCTTTAGAATGGACTGGTTGGATCTCCTTGCAGTCCAAGGGACTCTCAAGAGTCTTCTCCAACACACAGTTCAAAAGCATCAATTCTTCAGTGCTCAGCTTTCTTCACAGTCCAACTCTCACATCCATACATGACTACTGGAAAAACCACAGCCTTGACTAGACAAACCTTTGTTGGCAAAGTAATGTCTCTGCTTTTGAATATGCTATCTAGGTTGGTCGTAACTTTCCTTCCAAGGAGTAAGCGTCTTTTAATTTCATGGCTGCAGTCACCATCTGCAGTGATTTTGGAGCCCCAAAAAATAAAGTCTGACACTTGTTTCCACTGTTTCCCATCTATTTCCCATGAAGTGATGGGACCGGATGCCATGATCTTCGTTTTCTGAATGTTGAGCTTTAAGCCAACTTTTTCACTCTCTTTTACTTTCATCAAGAGGCTTTTTAGTTCCTCTTCACTTTCTGCCATAAGGGTGGTGTCATCTGCATATCTGAGGTTCTTGATGCTTCTCCCGCCAATCTTGATTCCAGCTTGTGCTTCTTCCAAACCCAGCGTTTCTCATGATGTACTCTGCATAGAAGTTAAATAAGCAGGGTGACAGTATACAGCCTTGACATACTCCTTTTTCTATTTGGAACCAGTCTGTTGTTCCATGTCCAGTTCTAACTGTTGCTTCCTGATCTGCATATAGGTTTCTCAAGAGGCAGGTCAGGTGGTCTGGTATTCCCATCTCTTTCAGAATTTTCCACAGTTTATTGTGATCCACACAGTCAAAGGCTTTGGCATAGTCAATAAAGCAGAAATAGATGTTTTTCTGGAACTCTCTTGCTTTTTTGATGATCCAGCAGATGTTGGCAATTTGCTCTCTGGTTCCTCTGCCTTTTCTAAAACCAGCTTGAGCATCAGGAAGTTCACAGTTCACGTATTGCTGAAGCCTGGCTTGGAGAATTTTGAGGATTACTTTATTAGCGTGTGAGATGAGTGCAATTGTGCAGTAGTTTGAGCATTCTTTGGCATTGCCTTTCTTTGGGATTGGAATGAAAACTGACCTTTTCCAGTCCTGTGGCCACTGCTGAGTTTTCCAAATTTGCTGGCATATTGAGTGCAGCACTTTCACAGCAGCATCATCCAAGATTTGAAATAGCTCAACTGGAATTCCATCACCTCCACTGACTTTGTTCGTAGTGATGCTTTCTAAGGCCCACTTGACTTCACTTTCCAGGATGTCTGGCTCTAGGTGAATGATCACACCATCGTGATTATCTTGGTCGTGAAGATCTTTTTTGTACAGTTCTGTGTATTCTTGCCACCTCTTTTTAATATCTTCTGCTTCTGTTAGGTCCATACCATTTCTGTCTTTTATCGAGCCCATCATTGCATGAAATGTTCCCTTGGTATCTCTAATTTTCTTGAAGAGATCTCTAGGTCTTTCCCATAGGAAAGACTGAACACATAGGGCTCGATAAATACTATCCAGTAATTTTTTATGTGTTAGATAGCTCTTTAAGTATTAGATAATGCTTTGGAACTACTCCCCAGAGGAAAAAAAATATATACATCAAAATTTGGCATGTACTTTTAGGGTTCATAGTTATCCCAAAGTCTGTCTTTGGACTCCAGGTTCAGGGCCATTGCCATGAGTCCAGTTGACTTTCTTTTCCAGCAGTGAAACAGTGGTGATAGAATTTCTTTAAAAAAAAAAAAAGAAAATTCTCCTCTTTATAATTTTTTTTCTCCTTTTTTAAAAGGATATTTTCACTGTGTTAGATTTGACAATTCAAGATAACTTCATGAAAATGTGTCTAATTTAAATTGTATTTACCAAAGCTGAAAGCAGAGAACACATAATAAAATATAAGGAATGAGGTAATCTTAGCTAAATCTCAGAATGATCTGTGACTTGACAAAAATACTAAGGACACCAAAAAGGACGTTTTGGCATGACTGGAATTGAAATATAAAGCAGTTTTACTGTTGAAGGAAGATAGCACGTGTAGCAGATTATGGGAAGAAAGTGGCACTTGCTCTAATAAGCCTGTGCAGTAGCAAAGTAAAAAGATACTCAAGCTATAAGACATGTCATTATAGCGGTAAAACTTCCAATGGTTCAAATAGTAAACGTAATAAATACATTAAAGAGGAAAATTTAAATGGGTGGTTATATACTTCTAAGGTGAAAAAGGACTTTCTAAAGCACAGAGAAAAAGAAAAAAGTAATTCTGGCATCAGAAAACACTACAAAATAGACAAAGAATTGAAACAGTATTTTTTGCAGAATATTTATATATTTTTACAGAATACATGATAAGCAAAGGATATCAGTGTCATTTAAAGAGCGCCTCCAAATTGATAGAAAAAAATAACAGCATTTCAGTAAAATATGTGCACAGTACATAGGCAGTTCACCAAATACACAAAACACACTCACACACATACACACACATGGCCGCTTAGCGTGGTAAAATGTTTAGCCTCTCGAGCAGTCAAGGAAATGCAGACATAAAATGTAACATGCCATTTCTGCTTGTCAGACTGTCTTTGTGTAATACACAGAGAGATTTAATAAAATGAATTTTGGGAGAGTTTGACTAGATATGTCAGAAGATTTTTAAATATACCAACAGCTCTACTTCTAGTAATTTACCCTAAATAATCTTATAAGCATATTGAAAAGCAGAGATATTACTTTGCCAACAAAGGTCCGTCTAGTCAAGGCTGTGGTTTTTCCAGTGGTCATGTATAGATGTGAGAGTTGGACTATGAAGAAGGCTGGGCCCCGAAGAATTGATGCTTTTGAACTGTGGTGTTGGAGAAGACTCTTGAGAGTCCCTTGGACTGCAAGGCTCCAACCAGTCCATTCTGAAGGAGATCAGCCCTGGGTGTTCATTGGAAGGACTGATGCTAAAGTTGAAACTCCAGTACTTTGGCCACCTCACGTGAAGAGTTGACTCATTGGAAAAGACTCTGATGCTGGGAGGGATAGGGGCAGGAGGAGAGGGGGATGACAGAGGATGAGATGGCTGGATGGCATCACTGACTCGATGGACGTGAGTCTGAGTGAACTCCTGGAGTTGGTGATGGACAGGGAGGCCTGGCGTGCTGCGATTCATGGGGTCGCAAAGAGTTGGACACGACTGAGAGACTGAACTGAACTGAACTGAATCTTATAAGTGCAACAGATAGATGTATAAAGATACTGATCATCACGCTGCTAATCATAATAAAAATCTGAAAAATACCTCAATGATGACAGTTGCCTAAATAAACTACAGCGTGTTCTTGCCCTGTGCTGTGCAACCAAGATGTCTGTAATTTAGTAAGTGAACAAAAGCACTTTATAAAGTAGCATATATTGAAGATACCTCAATTTTACACTAAAACGTCATAAATGATCATTCCGTTTTTTTAATTTCTTAAAATAAGCCTATATTACTTTTACAAAAACAAACTAAAAATTTCTTGTAAAAGTGAAAATTAAAGCTCAGTATGGTTGAGAGGATAGGAGAGCACTTAGGCAGTTTTAAGTGGATTCAAATAGGTGGGGCTGGGTAGGGCACTGAATATACTTGCAAAGAAGATCATAAAACTATTTACTTTCACTCATGTCCAAAGTTCTAGTGTGGAAGAGGTAAGAGAAGACTGCAGAGGTTCAGTATCCCAGTTTTCAACCAAGTACAGATTTTGTCCACTGCCAAGTGATGAGATTTGTGATAAATCCTGACATGGTGGTAAAGCAAATTGTTAAACCAGTCCTTTGTGAGCCCATGGGGGAAGAGTCTCAGAGATCATTAAGGGTCGTCATAGATTTTCTAAGAATTAATAAAACTGATAATGGATAACTGACTTCATTTCCCACTTTGGTGAGGCCTGCTAGACTAGAACACCAGGGAAGTGCCATATACATAACGTAACTGGATTTAAGCAAAGCACTTAACAGAGTGTCTTATGACATCCTTGAGAACAGTGTGGCGAGAGATGGGCTTAAAGGCTCCCCAATGCCTGCAGCATGAAGACCACACTTTCTAGGGTGGTGCACAAGACCATTTGCAGCCCAGCCTCTGTCTCCCCTTCAGCACCATTCCCTGAACAGTCATGCTCTTGTTTTACCTCCTTGCTTTTACGCATGCTCTTCCCTCCACCTAGGATGCACTTCTGCCACCTCCGCGGTGCTAAGATGTCACTCATCCTTAAACCTCAAACTCCAGTGCCGTCTCTTCCTTTGTACGTTCAGGCAGCATCAGTTTCTTTCTTCTCTGTACAGCTGCTCTCTGCCCTCACTGTGGCACTTACCCTGTTGTGTTCTAATAATTTATGTTTACCTTCCTCGCTAGACTGTGAGCTCAAGGGCAGGCCCTTTTATTGTTCCTCTCTGTATCCCTAGTGTCTTAATACAGTTCCCACTCCCATACAATAGCTGCTCAATAAATATGGCATCACTGACTCAGTGGACATGAGTTTGGGCAAGCTCCGGGAGATGGTGAAGGACAGGGAAACCTGGCATGCTGCAGTCTGTGGGGCTGCAGAGAGTCAAACATGACTGAGCAACTGGACAACAACAAAATATTTTCCAAGCGAATTTCTTAAACAGAAAGGAAAAATAAGTTGTATTGTGAAATTTATGGTTTAATTCTCTTGGTATTTATTTAAACAGGGTTCATTTGAAACTCTTCCAAACTTTTTTTTTCTTTTATTAAAATCTAAATCTAAAGCCCCTGCCTCCGTCTTAAAAGTTTTCTATTGTTGGTAAATTCCTACAGTATAAAAAGAGCTATACATTACCAAAGTTCTCCTTCCTATCCATTCCACTGGAATTTTTCAGAAGAATCCTTCCCAGATAAGACTTAGGTCTGCTCTTTTCTTGGGGGTTTATCTAAGTAAAGAGCCTACACCCAAAAGGTGGTACCTTTGAAGGGTATCAGTAAACAGAGCCTTAAGGGCCCAGGAAAGCTTTAAATAAACAGCACGCCTGGCCTCAGTGCTGCCACCTAGAGGCCGGGTGACCCTGGGCAGGTCACTTGATTTCTCTTGAGCCTCCATTCTCTCATTCGAGAAACAAGGATTAAAACCTGCCTCCTGAGGTTATAGATGAAAAGCATTTAGCACAGGACCTGAACACACAGCACAGTAAGTGCACTGGAAATAAATAACCTTTCGTTGCCATCATCATTCTGCACCGTACTGCTTTTCTTCCCAACAGGGGTTCTCTGCCAGGAGTGACGTTGGCCTCCCAGGGAACACGTGAGGGTATCTGGAGGCGCTGTTGGCTGTCATGCCTCAGGGAAGGCCCCGCCCGCCTCTGGTGTGTAGAGGCTGGGGATGCTGTGAGACATCCTCCAGGGCCCAGGACGACGCTCAGTGTCAGCAGGGCCAGGTTAGGAAACCTGCTTTAGACACGCAGGCTTCTCCTGACTTAGAGTTGTCTTTATAGAATCAAAATGTAGAAAGGTGAAATGAAGTTTGGTAAAATGTTAATACTGAAAAGTATTTTAACCCTCATCTCAGTCTTAAATCCAGTGAAGGACTCGTTCATTTTTACTTCATCATCTTATCTTTGAAAACAAGGCTTTCCTCAATGATGACAGATACTCCCATTGCTGCGAATGACAAAGACTTTTGTTCGTTCTGTAAGTGGTAGAAATTCTAGACTAGAAGCATGACTGGCACCTGCGATACACCAGTCTGAGTGAAGTAACCACCAGGGCGTAAGACACTGTATGTGTCTTTGGGTCTTTGCCATTGTGTTGACAGATAATGAATGTACTTTCCTTCCAGGAAAAAAGCGTGACTACCAGAGTCTGGGGTGGCCCAGCCCGGACGAGTGCCTCAAGCTCCGCTGGGTAGAGCTGACAGCCATCGTGAGTACCTGGCTTGCAGTTTCTTCAAAAAACATTGAGTGAGTATCTTAAAGCTCTCCCGCTTTCATGGCATCTGTGTACCAGTGATCCCACTGGGCCCCAGCTGACTTTAGGGATGCCCTTCCTTGTCAGCTGGCTTTAGGGATGCCCTTCTTTGTCAGCAGCTGCCATGGAGTCATCCTTGCTGGGGTTGGTGGTTCAGAGGATGCCTGGAATGGACTCAGCTCGTGGCCCCAACACCATCTGGGTGCCCTCCTCTCTGTGCCTTCTGCCCTGCGTTCTGTCGATCCAGTCACAGAGGACGTAGTTTAAATTCAAGACTGGCTCTCGCCATTAAAGCACAAAACCTCGCTGGCATCATGTGCTTGAAAAGGAGTCAGAGCAAGTCCACATCTGTGAGCACCTACCAGGACACAAGCAGCCAGGGTTGCCTCTCTGGAACTGCTTTTTCCTCCCTGGATGCTCGTTCTTTTGTTGGCCTCTTTTTATTTTACTTTTTAAGCATTGCAGTTCCCCAAGATTTACCACTAAACCTTATTTTAAAATCATTCCTAGTCAAAGTCCAAAACTTCTGTCACTGATAATGTTGACAACTCCCAAATCTGAATCTCCAGACCAGACCTTCAAATCCCTTAAGTCTCTCCAGTTGGCCTGTCTACCTAGCTCTCTCTCCAGTACCTCAAGCTCAGGAAAACTAAACTCACCATTTTCTTGTCCATTCTCCTTTCCCCCAAAAAATCTTTGTCCTGTTTGTTTTCTATTTCTTGTTCTTAGTAAATAGCTCCCAGAAGTGCTTAGGCCAGAAACCTAGGAGTTACCCTTACCCTTCCAATCCAGTCTGTTACCAGTTCTTGTCACTTTTACCCTTGGAGTATTTTTCAAAACTACTTGCTTTTCTTCATCCCTGTTGCTGCTTTATTCATTCTTGCATCTCCTCAATCCATTCTCTCCATAGTACTCAGAATTGTTCCTCAGATAGAAGTCAAATAATTCTTAAAATGCTCTAACAACTTGTAAATATTGCTGTTTACAGTGGCCCACAGAGCCCTTCGTGATCTGCTCCCCACATGTCTTTCCATCTTCAGCTCTGCTCTCCCTCCTGCGAGGCCTTCACACGTGGTGCTGCCTTTGCCTCTGGTGGTGTTCTCAGCATCTTCTCCCTACCTGCTTAATTCATATTCCTACTTCTGGTCTTAACATCTTTCCTCCTCAGGAAATCCTTCATGACCTCCCTCCCTCCTCCATCAGCACAGAGGCAATGTACACCCCCTCTAGGAAACTGACACTGCTGTGTTTTTATCTTTTATAACTCATCACATCTGTAATGACTGACTATCACAAGACAGTGAGCATCATAACAGTGGGAACTGGGGATGTTTGGTTAATTATTGTAACTCTGATACCTGACATGTGATAGAGTCTGAATCAATAATGAATGAATGTTTACATATTAATATATGGTCAACTTTTTTAAGTAGCTAGAAGCAAAATTTGCCAGTGTCAAATTGCCACATCAGTATATATGATAGTGTAAAACATTTGGCCAGCATATAGCAGGAAAGTGACCACTTTGGAGCCATGAAGGGACGTGCTTACATCTTGTATGTGGATACAATGAGTAGCTGGATCTGTGTAACATTTACGGTCTAAACTTTAGGGGAGCTTTTCCTGTGGGGACAAGTATGCCTCTGTGCATAGAGGGAAAATGAAAGACAGGAACCACTTCTGGTTTTTTATCACTGTCTGTACCCTGGAAAAGAAACCCTAGAAGAAAACCTACCTGGTTTCAAACCTCCCCAGTGAGAAAAAGTGGCCAGCAGCAGTGAGGAAATCAGACACCTTGATGCGTAGAAAGAAGGCAGCTTGAGAAAAGACTGAGTTCAGGACTCAGATCCCAACGCTGCTGCTCTGACCGAGGGCACAGCCTCTACTCATACAGTCAGCAAACAGTCAGTAGGGCACTGGAGTCCTTGTACCTATAAAGTGAGAGGCCGGACTAAGTAGCTCCGGAAATTGCTTCCATTTTGAGATTCTGTGGTTCCAGATAGTTCTATTTATATATCGCAGTTATGGTCAGCTAATGATTAATACTTTGTCCCCACCCACTTAACTTTTCTATGGCTAAGGCGGTCCTCTGCGTTTTTCAGCATCACGGAACACATAGACTTTGCCACTCCAATACAGCAGCCAGCGATGGAACCTGTTTGCAATGGCAATCTGCCCACAAGCATGCACACCCTGGACCACTTGCAGGGGGTCTCCAACCGAGCCAGCCTACACTACACGGGCGAGAGCCAGTTAACAGAGGTGAGTGCTCGGCTGTGTTCAGCCAGTCTGCAGTTTTTGCTGTACAGTTATGATGCAGCTGATAGCGAACGCGCAAGTGGCCAGGCCAGGTTTTTTTGCCTTTTTCAGATGGCTGTTGTCTAGATGGCTTTAGGAAAAGCCTGATTTCTTTCAGGCCCTGTGACCGAACATATGGTTTTTTATGACCAGAAAATTATAATTCTGATTCATTCCTCCAGATGGGTAGCATTCTGCTTGTCACTGGACAGAGGCTCTTTGTGAGAAATATTTGGGACAGTTAATGCTCCTGTTGACATTCTTAAGGAGGGAGGGAAGGAGGGCAGACCCAGTGTATATCTAGCAAAGAGTGTACATAGAAGAATAATCAGAAAGCATGCCACAAATATCCAGCAGTAGAGGATGTGTTCAATAAGTGTTGGTGTAGATATAAGCTGGTGTACAATAAGAGCCATTAAGAAAGATGCATGAGAAGTATATTTATTGACATGAAAGTTTTTGACTCTGTTGTGTGAAAATGGAGGTGATAGTTTACAGTGTGATCCCATAGTATACAGTCTGTGAGAGTAATGATACGTGTACATAGAAAAATATCTGAACGATGCATAAGAGATCCTGACAGTGGTTGTGTCTGGGTGATACAGTTACAAGCGCTTTTTGTTTTCTTTCTGTACTCTACTCCTTGTAATGCTGTAACGAATGTGTTCTACTTGCCTATAACCTTTGTTTATCGAGAGAGGGAGAGGGGATGGTAATGGCCTTCAGTGTGTCTTCCACACAATGCCTTACCAACAGGACCACAGCAGGCGCCCCCAGATACAGTCGGCACCCACGGCACAGTGCCCAGCTGGGTGTCCGCAGCGTCGTCAGACCTCACCTCACCGTCATTCCTCTAACTTGTCATCTCCCTCCCTGAACCAGGTGCTGCAGAATCTTGGCAAAGACCAATATCCACAACAGTCACTTGAACAAATTGGCACCCGAATTGCTAAAGTTTTGGAAAAGGTAAGTCACTCTGTAGGAAAGCTGTAAACCGTTACCCGCTTTCTAACTTTTCCAGATCATTTGCCATTAAGTGGCCCTAACCTCTTCGGTTAGTTATTTACCACTTGGTAACTAAAAGGATGACATGAAGTAACCCCACACAGAATATTTTAATCATTTTTCTGTGACTTTTTCCATTACGTGGTTACAATTCTTTTTTGCTGCTTTGTTTACTTTCTGTGCTTAAATTTATGTGGTCAGTTTTCTTGGTTTTAGTCTACCATGGATAGATTCAGGTGATGCTACTAAGAACTCTGGGATCCAGGTGTGAGAAATAAGTCAAAGGTTCATCTTCTGGTGAATAAAGAATATTTGGTAGTTTGGATGGTGGGTGGGAACCATATCTTGAAATATCTTTTTTCTGAAGTCATGAAACAGAATATTTGCAAAACTTTGTTTTCTTACTTTATGGTTAAGAATCTATCCACTTATTATATGATATTGAAGAGGTGATATAACAGTGATTAAAAGAGTCTACTCAGCTTCCAGTATGACCGTGGCAGTATGGTAGGGAAGGGTAATCACGTCAGCTTAAAGGAGGGGACGTGCACACAGCCGTCACTGGTCCATGCAGTTCTGAAATTCACATGGCCACCTGTCACCAGTTCCCCCAGTTCCAGGGTAGGAAATAATCCTGGATTAGGGGCTGTTTTGGTTCCCTGGGGGTGGTTTCCTATTCTGATTCTCAGCTCTTCTCTCGAGGCTGCCTTTCCTTTTCCTTAGAAGTGTCCTGTATTTGCAGCTGAAGAGCTTCCTCAGCCTGCTGCCTGGGTATCCTTGGCACAACTTTGTAAAACTTTGTGGACTTCAGATTACAAGCCATTCCAAGAGGCAAAAGCCACGCCCACAGGTCTCTTCAATAAGGCCCCTCTCTGCTTCAAACCGGAGAAGGCAGTGGCACCCCACTCCAGTACTCTTGCCTGGAAAATCCCATGGATGGAGGAGCCTGGTAGGCTGCAGTCCATAGGGTCGCTGAGAGTCAGACATGACTGAGCGACTTCACTTTCACTTTTCACTTTCATGCATTGGAGAAGGAAATGGCAACCCACTCCAGTGTTCTTGCCTGGAGATTCCCAGGGACGGGGGAGCCTGGTAGGCTGCCGTCCATGGGGTCACACAGAGTCGGACATGACTGAAGTGACTTAGCAGCAGCTGCTTCAAACATGAGTCCAGGACAATACCTTTAAAATTCTTAGATGCCTTTTGTCTGACAGTCCGCAGGACTTAACTCAACACGCAGATCTTCCTGAGGTGTTAGTAACACAGGGTCCTACTGCTGTGTTTTTGATGTGATCTTGATCCTGAGGCCATAGTTTTACTGGTAGCATCTGGATTTGATTTCTTTTTTGTCAAAACCTTGTGCTGACTGGAGAAGCTAGTAATTGAGATGAGAAAGTTTCATTTTCTAACCCTGCAAGTCTCAGTTTGGAAGCATTTTCTCTAAATTCTGCTTAGAAACTGTGCAGTTCCTTTTTAGTTCTCCTCTTTTAATGCTTTACTATGGGTGATGTTTAAAAAACCATTTGTCACTTTCTGCGTTCTTCCTCAAAGCCTCGCTAGCCAGATCCGCAACATCATTAGGTATTTTCCTATATTCCACATAGAGCCTCCCTGTTGGTTTTGCCAGTAAATGATGCCTCTCCTCCAGCCTGCAGGAGCAGTTTCCTCAGTGCTCCTCCAGCCTTCATTAATGATCTTGTTGCTGTTCCTTCAGCAATATCCTGAACCCATTTCCCAGAGTACTGTCAGCATGCTCTAAGTTTCTGTTACGGCAGCAGTCTGTTCTTGATACCAGATATTGTTTTCAGCTATCTTTTTTGCTTAATAAATTAGACCAGAATTGAGTGGCTTAAAACAAAACTATTATTTGCTTAAGACCCTACAACCTGAGCTGGACTTCCTTCTGATCTGACTTGGAATCATCCATGCAACTACAGACATACGGAGTCTCAACTGGGGCTGGCCACCAAAGAATCTGGAGTGATTGGAATAGATGAGACACAGCTATATATTGTCTCTCTCCAAGCAGACTCTCCAGCAGAGAAGCTGGACCTTTTTACCTGGTGTCTTAGGGCTCCAAGAGACTGAGAGCAAAAGCATCCAGGCCTTTCAGAATCCATGCAGAGAGCTGGAACAGCAGCGCCTTTACGAGTGCCATCCGTCAAAGCAAGTCCCAGGGCAAGGGAGATACCCTTCACCTGCTGGTAGCGGAAAGACTACGGCCCATCTTTAATGGTGGATCTTTAATCCACCACAGTGCCTTTCAAAAGGAGCAGCAATGAAACCGACAGCTTCTCAGTGGAAATGATAAAAACTAGAAGCCAATGCAATGACATCTTTAAGGTACTAAAAAAGAAAACTGCAAACCTAGAATTCTTTTCCAGCAAAAATATTCTGTAGAAATTAAAATGAAATAGATAGGTGTTCAATAGAAATTCAGAGACCTTGGCACCAGTAGGCTTGCACTGAAATAAAAATTAAAGGGAGTTCAGAAAAATGATCCCAGACAGAAATATGGACATGCCAGAGGGAAAGAAGGACACTGGAAAAAAAATATAAATGAAGACTAATTGTACAAAATGATAATGCACTGCCCTGAGGAGCTTCACCTTTATATATAACTAAAATTCGTGGTAACATAAACGATGGCAGAGAAATAAATGGAGTTTAAAAGTTCTAAGTTTTAATTGGTATCGGCCAAGTCAAAAGAAAGTTTGCATTGGACTGTAATAAGAATGTGTGTTTTAAGTTCCAGGCTAACTACTAAAAATGGTTTTAAAGTGTAATTCAGTGGAAGGAGAATGAAATAATGTAAAACATTTGATTAATCCAAAGAAAATTAAGAACGGTAAAAAGTACATAAAAATAGACCACAGATAGTAAAATAGTAGATAAGTATATCATTAGTTCGCTTCAGAAAAGATTTATAATTAAAGCATTTTGTATGGAATGGATTTTTTTAAATCCAACTATATGCTGCTTTGGAGAAGGCAATGGCACCCCACTCCAGTACTCTTGCCTGGAAAATCCCATGGATGGAGGAGCCTGGTAGGCTGCAGTCCACGGGGTCTCTAAGATTTGAACACGACTGAACGACTTCACTTTAACTTTCATGCATTGGAGAAGGAAACGGCAACCCGCTCCAGTGTTCTTGCCCGGAGAATCCCAGGGATGGGGGAGCCTGGTGGGAGGCCATCTGTGGGGTCGCACAGAGTCAGACACGACTGAAGCAACTTAGCAGCAGCATATGCTGCTTATAAGAGAAACTCTTCAAATATTAGGACACAGGTTGAAAATACAAAGATGAAAAATACATCATACAAACAATAAAAAAGGACAGCAGATACAGCTATACTCTTATTTAAAAAAAAAAAAGAAGTTTGAAGCAAGAAACAGTTAGAAGGGCTAAAATGAGGGAAAAAATTGATAATTTGAGATGATATGGAGCAACCAGAACTCTGATACATTGCTAGGGAGAATATAAAATAGTAGTTATTTGGAAGACAGTCAGATAGCTTATTAAAAAGCTAAGCATATATGATCCAGTATTTTACTGCTTGGTACTTAATCAAAAGTGAAAGTGTTAGTCACTCAGTTCATGTCTGACTGTTTACAAGTCCATGCTCCTCTGATTCTCCAGGCAGGAATACTGGAGGGAGTAGCCATTCCATTCTCCAGGGGATCTTCCTGACCCAGAGATTGAACCCGGATCTTCTGCACTGCAGGCGTATTCTTTACTGTCTGAGCCACCAGAGAAACCCCATGAAAACTATGTCCACAAAATACTTGTTAAAAAATGTTCACAGCAGATTTATTTATAACAGCCAAAAACCTGGAAACAGATACCCATCAATAGGAGAATAGATAATCAGGGTTATATTTATACAGTGGATACTATTCTACAAGAAAGATCCTACATCCATATTGATGAATCTCAGAAATATTGTGCTATTAAGTCACTGGACACAAAAAAATGTATAGTGTATGATCCCAACTATACAAAATCCTAGAACAGGCAAAATTAACCTCTGGTCGTAGAAATCAGAAGAGTGAATTGCTTTGTCAGGGGAAGGGGTTGATTGGGAAGCAGCTTGAAAGGACTTTCTGGACTACTGAATGTTTTCTGTGTCTTTAAGTAATAGTCAAAACTGAATGTTATGCCTAAGGTCTGAGCATTTCTATTTATATTATACCTTGATTTTTTTAAATGAAGTTTAGATAAAGGTTTTAGACCACCAGAAACTGAAAGATACATGTAATCAACAGACTTGCATTAAAAATCCTGAAGGGATTTTTTTCAGGCAGAAGGAAAACTATTCCAGGTAGAAACTCAGAAAAAAGCAAAGAAAACAGCAAGAGTACATACTAAGGTATATGTAAATAAGTATGTTGATACAAAATAATAACAGTCCTGTCTTCTGAGGTTGCAGTTCATAGCTACAGCAGTACGAAAGGCAGAGAGGAATTACACTGACCGCTGTAGATGGTCCTAGATCCAGTTAGACATTTCATCCTCACGTAATTGGCCTCACTTGGCGTGGGCTTCACTCAAGGATGAGGGGCCAGGGCTCCACAGCAGCAGGCTCGCACCTCCAGGACAGCACGCACTTAGGCCAGGGCATTCTCTGCCCGCCCTTCTTTCCTGCCAAGTGGCTATTCAGGTGCAGGGGAACAGTCAAATGGTTAAAAGTGAGGACTGCCCTGACTTACATGCTCTAGGCTCCATATGAGAACCAGTATCTTTTGTAACAGCCCCACATGCACAGGGCAGTAGAAAGGGACATGTTAGCCACAAGAGCCATGGTGCCCAGAGGCTCCCAGCTGTGGCTTCCCACCAGGTGCTTAGAGTTGTTCCCAGTCTTTTTCTTTTTTCTAATGGAAAAGTATCTATAGGCTATACATTTAACCAACTATACTGAATTACAATTTTAAAATTTTATAATTATAAAATTTTAGCAGTAGACTTGCAGTGAAACATGTCACAAGTGGTTAAGATAATTCATAATTCTCAGTGACGACTTGAGAATTTTCTTACCATCCTAAACATTGAGGGCAACAGTATGGTTAGAAGTAAAACAATAACTTTCAGTGTTGATAGAGAGACACACATTTGGTAAACAGTTCTTTTAGTGGGATTGATCGTACAGGTCCAGGTGTTGGGTCAGCTGCCTACCATTGCTGTTGTCCTCTCATCCTAGTGTGGGTCTACGTTTGGGGTCAGCAGTCCTTACTCTAGACCAGTTCAGAGCAGAGACTCTTCTTAGGTGAGAAACATGGATCCAAGAGAAAAGTCGCTTTAGTTTCACTGTGCATGAGCTAGTTAAGAGCATCTGGTTAATGGTCCTTTTATCTGGGATAGACACAGCCCTTTAAATGATGCCTTTCCCAGTATGCAGAAGCTGACTGAAGGTCATGGGGCGTTTGACCTTCATCCAAAGATTAGAACCTTGTAAGAAGCCGATAAGGCTGCTGGGAACGTGCACGCATATGCACGTGCAGTCACAGTTTTGTCCGACTCTTTGTGACCCGTGGACTGTAACCCACCAGGCTCCTTTGGCCGTGGGATTTCCCAGGCAAGAATACTGGAGTGGGTTGCCATTTCTGCCTCCAGTTTTTTCCAGTCTCACCAGTCCAGTTATGGTTTACCAAGGTCATTTTTACTGTCAGCTGTCTTGCCTGGTGACAGCTAACTTTTGTCCTTTATTAGGTCTTCAGAGAAATAGAGCTAGAAGGTAAATCCAACATGAGGTTTCATTATAGGCTCACAGACCAACCATGACCTTATTAGCTTTTTAGCACAGTAGATCTCAGACTTTAGGGTACACTGCAGTCACCTGGAGGACTTGTTAAGACATATTGCTAGGCTTCTATGACTTCACTTACTGATTTAGTAAGTCTAGGGTTGGGTTGATAATTTACATTTCTCATAAGTTCCCAGGTGACTCTGGGTGATGTTGCTGATCTGAGGATCACACTTAGAAAATGGCAGTGATAACAAAGCAAAAGCACGCTTTTCCCATTTACCTTTCACAAAAGAACAAGGATCGCCATATCCTCTCTGCTTCAACTTTTAAAATACTTAGTCATTGTCCTTTATTGTTTCTTGAAAAGCCCATCTATAGTTGTCTCTTTAGAGAGTTTTTAGTTTGCATTACCATAATTATCAGTAAGTGTCAGCAGATGACACTGGTCAGACTCCATTTTAGGGTTCACTTGCAGACCCCTCAAAAAGCTACCCAGCTTGCAGCCGAGGTTACTCGCACGCAGTGGCCTCCGTCGAGGTCTCGCCTACGGTGCCAGACGCGCAGCACGCTGCCGCCATTGCTGCTGCAGTCTGTTTGTGTGCCAGGTTGCCACACCGTCCTGTTTGACCTTGCGGGCTAGTGCAGAGGTAGTTCTCCCATTTTTGTCCCCAGTTCTTTAGGTGGTGGCTTGTGAGCGCTACTTTGTGCTGGTTGGATCCCCGGCCAGCCCAACTTGGGTCAGAGCCAAGCTGCTCCACCCCTTGTCTGATCCAGACCTAGTCACAAACACGGAGTCCTGAGTACCTGTGCTTGTCTCCTGCCCACCCCTTGTCAGGCATCAATGCCGCCTTTGGCTCAAATGCATCAGCTACACCACGGGAATATGATTCTTGCCAGTCAGCCCATTTTCAGCCAGGTTTCTGGTCAGCTCCCATTTCATGGAAAGTGGGGCGTTTTCTCTTACCATAAGTTTGTCTGCAGCTTTCATCCATTCCTACAAGGGGAAGATTTATCCCGTCACACAGTGTCAAGCCTTTGCCATCAGTCTCTGAGAAAGTCAGCCCCCACTGAGGCTTCAGTCTTCCCAGCATCTGCCTCCCCGTTCCATTTGTTTCATGGTGCTTTGGCCATTGAACCAAGGATATGAAAGTCTGTTTCATTGATGCTACCGCTCTGCAGTGCACCCTGCCTCTTGTTTGAAGCCCAGCTCAACAGATGTTTCATAGTTTGCACAACCCAGTAGAGCAGTTGTCTTGCTTTCACTCTGGAGAATACAGAACACATAGCAAGCCAGCAGGGCAGCTTTTCATGTATTTCTCCACGAGTTCCCATAGCTCTCTGACAGCAGTCCTGGGGACTGTTCTCTACTCCAGCCCCCGAGTTGACAGCTCAGGGATAAGGGATCAGGACCACATGGGTGAGTGTGGGAACCATCCTAGCCTGGAAGTCTCAAGTTCCAGGTAAGAACCAATGCCTCTTATAACAGTCCTGTGGCCTAGAGTCCAAGAGTTCTAACTAGGGACAGGAAATGTCACACAGGGGAAAACTCAGAGCTGGGTCTTTCTACCAGGTCATCACAGTCCACTGGCAGTTCAGAGTCAGGTCATCTTTACCATAAGCAGTGTTGCCTAGTAACATGGGTGACATTCTGCCTTTATTAAGCTTACAGGGGTACACAGCTGAAAACACAAGATTCATTTCCCATGAATACACATGGACAAAATATTAGGGTTTAGCATTACAGGAAAGTAATAAAATTGAAGTAATAATTTATATTTTTAGTCTGTAATAAATCAGAGATGCATGTTGTACTTTTAGCTAATCACTAAAAGAACAGTTAATGTATAATTAAGGGAAAATGGAATAATAAAAAACATTTGATTAATTCATAAAGGAGGCAAGGAAGACAAAGGAATATAAAACAGGTGGTGAAATAGAATGCAAATAGTAATATGATAGCAATAAACCCAGTTTATCAGTGATCACAGTAAATAATACAAAAGGATTACATACCTCAATTAGAGTGCTCACATCAGACTAGGTTAAAATGTTGAGCCCAATTATATGCTGTTTGCAGATAACACACTTGTAATACGATACAAAACAGCTGAAATTAAACAGATGGAAAAAAGATAACATCAAATAAATACTCATCAAAAGAAAGCTGTTGTAACTATGCTAATAACAGACAATGTAGAATTTAAGGCAGGAAGCATTACTCTATAGATAAAGACAATTCCTAATGATAAAGTGGTGAGTCCACCAGAATATGGAAAACTGTGTATCTAGACAGAACCAGTGTCATCGTTTCACATGGTACCGACAGACATTAAACATCGACAGATGTAAAGGGAGCAATGAATCCATGATCAGAGTACTTTAACATACCTCTTAATAGGTGACAGAACTAAGCAGACAAAAAATATGATATAGAACATCTTGCGACTATACATACTTGACATAACTGATATTTCTATCATGCCACATTCAACTGTGACAAAATTCCTATTTTTAAAATGTATGTGGGACATTTACCATACTGATCACAAGCTGAATCATACATTAAGCCTCAGTTAAATATTAAACCATTGAAATAATTTAGAGTTTATTTTCCAACCATAATGGAATTAACCTAGAGAAAAAGATCAGAAAAAAAAATAAGGATGGAAAATTCCCAGTGATTTTGGTGAGATGAATAGTGTACCTCTCCCTGGTGGCTCAAGATGGTGAAGCATCTGCTGGAAGTGCAGGAAGCTCAGGTTCAGTCCCTGGGTCAAGAAGATCCCCCTGGAGAAGGGAATGGCTACCCAATCCAGTATTCTTGCTTAAAGAATTCCATGGACAGAGGAGCCTGTTGGGCTGCAGTCCACGGGGTCACAAAGAATTGGTCACGACTGAGCAACTAACACTTTCACTTTCTGAATAACTCACAATTTGGTGAAGAAAGCAAAATTAGAAAATGTTTTTAAATGAATGACAATAAAGATTTTGTATATCAAAACTTGTGGGATGCAGCTACAGCAATGCTTGAGGCAAGTCTGTAGCAGTACAAACTAAAGGATACATTAACTTTAAAAAAAACAGGCTGAAATTAGTGATCTATGCTTCTATCCCAAAAAGCTAGAAGAAGAACAAAATTAGACTGAGATATTTCTGGCCTCTATGTTTGGCAAAAATTCGGAAGTTTGTTAGGATGCCCTTGGTGCGACCTTGGGGAAACTGGCACTGTCGTACACTGTTGGGAGAAATGCAAAATCGAATAACCTGAGAGGAAATAGATACCTAGCAAATTATCTATCCAGCAAGATTATACATTCATTACCCATTCATCCAGCAATCCTACTTTTAGGAATATTTCCTAAAAATACAATGGCAAAAAAATTATCTGACAAAAATACCTATGAGTAAGACTGTTGACTGTAGCCTGACTTGTATTAGTGAGCAAACAACAATCCAAATGCCCAGTAGTAGGGGGTTGACTGAATAAACAGTCCACTATGGTTGTTCATTGTGTGTGAAATCCACACAGTGGAGGCTTCTGCAGCTGTCAAAATGAATGAGGACAATCTCTATAAACTTATATTAAATAATCTCCAGAATACAGCAAGTGAAAAAAAGAACAATAGAAAAAAATTATACCTCAGATTACTACTTATATCTTTTTAAAATAGCAAGTTGTAGGGAGGGAGAATATTTGTAAAAACAAACATTTTAAAATGAAAAGACTAACTTTGAAAAAAAAATTTTAAATGCTGTCCCATGGAAGAAAGATAGAAATAGGATAGAAAAGACAGGAAACAAAGCCAGCTTTCCTTGAATCCACGTTTTCTTACTTTGAAACCAAATATTTTGCATAATTACAAAAATTTTTAAATAAGGTAATTCCTAATTAAGAGTAAAATTGAGCATAACTATGCATTCCATTGGTAGTAGAACCACATCAAGAGAAACTATTCCAAGTGACTTTAAAACACAATTATTTGGGTGTGCATCCCTAATGAAATTTACCCTAAGAACAAAGGAAAACCTTATACTGTTTTCAGTAGTACTGTTGCTAATAATATTAATGTTATTCTTTTGGGATTATAGCTGTATGTACTGCAAAGTAAATGAGTAATTTTGTTGGTGATTTGGAAACTGGAATTTTGAATATGGGTGAAAGAACATAGAGATGTGAGAACAATGACGTAAACATCTTTAGTCTTAAACTGAAAGTATAAGTAAGAATTCCTGATATATTTATTTGATATATTTACACATATGCTGGCTTTATTTTGCTGAAAGACTAGAATCTGTGATTAGCCCAGTATTAGTAAGCACCCTCAGTACCCAGATTGTGGTCTTTAGATACTGTTCCTCTTTAAAACAAAGTCTATAATAAAAGACAAAGAAGGGCATTATGTAATGATAAAGAGATCAATACAAGAAGAGGATATAACATTCACAAACATAAATGCACTCAATACAGGAGCACTTAAATATATAAAGCAAATATTAGAAGACCTAAAGATTGACATGGTTTTTCCTGTGGTCATGTATGGATGTGAGAGTTGGACTGTGAAGAAGGCTGAGCACTGAAGAATCGATGCTTTTCAACTGTGGTGTTGGAGAAGACTCTTGAGAGTCCCTTGGACTACAAGGAGATCCAACCAGTCCATTCTGAAGATCAGCCCTGGGATTTCTTTGGAAGGAATGATGCTAAAGCTGAAACTCCAGTACTTTGGCCACCTCATGCGAAGAGTTGACTCATTGGAAAAGACTCTGATGCTGGGAGGGATTGGGGGCAGGAGGAGAAGGGGACAACAGGATGAGATGGCTGGATGGCATCACTGACTCGATGGATGTGAGTCTGAGTGAACTCCAGGAGTTGGAGATGGACAGGGAGGCCTGGCATGCTGCGATTCATGGGGTCGCAAAGAGTCAGACACGACTGAGCAACTGAACTGAAAGATTGACAGTAATACAATAATAATGGGAACTTTAATACCCCACTTATATCAGTGGACAAATTAATCATCCAGACAGAAAATCCATAAGGAAACAGTGGCCTTAAATGACATTAGACCACTTGGCTTTAATAGGTATCTATAGGACATTCCAGGCTTCCCTGGTGGCTTAGATGGAAAAGAATGTGCCTGAATTGCAGGAGACCCAGGTTCAATCCCTGGATCGAGAAAATCCTCTGGAGAAGGAAATGGCTACCCACTCCAGTATTCTTGCCTGGAGAATTCCATGGACAGAGGGGCCAGATGGTCTCCAGCCTATGGGGTTGCAAGAGTTGGACACAACTGAGCAACACACACACACACACACACACACACACACACGTTCCATCCCCACACAGCAGAATCCACATTGTTTCCAGGTGCACATGGACTGCTCTCCTGAATGGACCACATGCTAGGACACAACACTAGGCCCAGTAAATTTAGGAGCATAGAAATTATATCAAGCGTCTTATCTGACCACAGCAGTATGAAAACTAGAGATCAGTTACAAAAGAAAAATGGGAAAAACAGAAACATGGAGACTTAACAACATGATACTTAAAAACCAACAGGTCAATGAAGAAATCAAAGAGGAGATCAGAAAATACCTTGAGACAAATGAAAATAAACAACTTTCCAAAGTCTGTGGGACACAACAATAACAGTCACAAGAGGGAATTTTGTAGCAATGCAGGCATACCTCAAGAAACGAAGAAGATCTGAAACAACATAACCTACCATCTAAAGGAATCAGAAAAAGAAACAGGGCTTCCCTGGTGGCTCAGTGATAAAGAATCTTCCTGCAATGCCGGAGACACAGGTTCCACCCCTGGGTCAGGAAGATCCCCTGGAGAAGGATATGGCAACCTACTCCAGCATTCTTGCCTGGGAAAGAAAAAGATAAACAGAGCCAGTTGAGCTGTTTCAAATCCTGAACGATGATGCTATGAAAGTGCTGCATTCAATAAGCCAGCAAATTTGGAAAACTCAGCAGTGGCCACAGGACTGGAAAAGGTCAGTTTTCATTCCAATCCCAAAGAAAGGCAATGCCAAAGAATGCTCAAACTACCGAACAGTTGCACTCATCTCACATGCTAGTAAAGTAATCCTCAAAATTCCCCAAGCCAGGGTTCAGCAATATGTGAACCGTGAACTTCCAGATGTTCAAGCTGGTTTTAGAAAAGGCAGAGGAACCAGAGAGCAAATTGCCAACATCTGCTGGATCATCAAAAAAGCAGGAGAGTTCCAGAAAAACATCTATTTCTGCTTTATTGACTATGCCAAAGCCTTTGACTGTGTGGATCACAATAAACTGTGGAAAATTCTAAAAGAGATGGGAATACCAGACCACCTGACCTGCCTTTTGAGAAACCTGTATGCAGGTCAGGAAGCAGCAGTTAGAACTGGACATGGAACAATAGACTGGTTCCAAATAGAAAAAGGAGTACGTCAAGGCTGTATATTGTCACCCTGCTTATTTAACTTATATGCAGAGTACATCATGAGAAACGCTGAGCTGGAAGAAGCACAAGATGGAATCAAGATTGCCGGGAGAAATATCAATAACCTCCGATATGCAGATGACACCACCCTTATGGCAGAAAGTGAAGAGGAACTAAAGAGCCTCTTGATGATAGTGGAAGAGGAGAGTGAAAAAGTTGGCTTAAAGCTCAACATTCAGAAAACGAAGATCATGGCATCTTGTCCCATCACTTCATGGGAAATAGATAGGGAAACTGTGGAAACAGTGTCAGACATTATTTTTGGGGGCTCCAAAATTGCTGCAGATGGTGATTGCAGCCATGAAATTAAAAGATGCTTACTCCTTGGAAGGAAAATTATGACCAACCTAGATAGCATATTCAAAAGCAGAGACATTACTTTGCCAACAAAGGTCCATCTAGTTCAAGGCTATGGTTTTTCCTGTGGTCATGGATGGATGTGACTGTTGGACTGTGAAGAAGGCTGAGCGCTGAAGAATTGATGCTTTTGAACTGTGGTGTTGGAGAAGACTCTTGAGAGTCCTTGGACTGCAAGGAGATCCAACCAGTCCATTCTGAAGGAGATCAGCCCTGGGATTTCTTTGGAAGGAATGATGCTAAAGCTGAAACTCCAGTACTCTGGCCACCTCATGTGAAGAGTTGACTCATTGGAAAAGACTCTGATGCTGGGAGGGATTGGGGGCAGGAGGAGAAGGGGACGACAGAGGATGAGATGGCTGGATGGCATCACCGACTCGATGGACATGAGTTTGGGTAAACTCTGGGAGTTGGTGATGGACAGGGAGGTCTGGTGTGTTGCGATTCATGGGGTCACAAAGAGTCAGACACGACTGAGCGACTGATGTGAACTGAAGAAGTTAGGAAATAGTAAAGGTAGGAGAAGAAGTTAAGTGAAGTGAAGTCACTCAGTCATGTCCAACTCTTTGCGACTCCATGGACTGTGGCCCACCAGGTTCCTCCGTCCATGGGATTTTCCAGGCAAGAGTACTGGAGTGGGTTGCCATTTCCTTCTCCAGAGGATCTTCCCAACCCAGGAATCGAACCTGGGTCCCCCGCGTTGTAGGCAGATGCTTTACCATCTGAGCCACCAGGGAAGTCCGTAGAGACCAAACAAAACAATAGAAAAGATCAGAGAAACCAAGAGCTGTGTTTTTTTTTTTTTGAAAAGATAAAAGTGATAAGACTTTATCCAGGCTCATCAAGGATAAAAGAGAAGGATCCAAATAATATAAAAAATGAAAGAGGAGAAATTAAAACATATCACAGAAATAGTCATAAGAGAATACTATGAAAATAAAGAAAAATAGATAATACTATGAACAGTTATATGCCAAGAAATTGGATAACCTAGAAGAAGAAATGGATAAATTTCTAGAAACATACACTCTTCCACGACTCAATCAGGAAGAAATAGATAATCTGAACAGACCAACTACTAGTATTAAAATTGAATAAGTAATCAAGAAACTACAAAAAATAAAAGTCCAGGACTAGATGGCTTCACAGGGCAGTTCTATCAAACGTACAAAGAAAAGTTAATACTTACCCCTCTCAAAGTATTCCAAAAAACGGAAGAGACGGCAGTGCTCCCAGATTCATTCCACGGGACAGCCATTACCTTGTGTACGTGAGTATGGCCATGAGTTGTTGATAAATGTTGAATCTAGGCGGTGAGCACATGGAGTTCATTATACTGTTTCCTTTATTTGTATATGCATTTGAAAATTTTCATTATAAAACACCTAAAAGGTATAATCACAAAGGTGAGCAAAGAAATGGCATATCAAAAAATGAGTAGGCAAATTTTTAAAAATTACATACATCTTAAACTAAAAATATATTTGTGTAAGTAATTAAGTCATATACCCAGTGGACGAGTTAGATAGATTTAGCCACAAATAATCAGTGAATTGCAAGCTTTATGTAAAAAATTACCTGGAGTATTATAGAGATAAGGAAATAAGCAAATCAACAGATTCAGGAAGCACCAGGTGTCCCAAGCTGGGTAAATAAAAAGAAATCCATGCCAAGATGCATTATGGCAAAGACAAAAGCTATCTTAAGAGCATCTGTTTCAGTCAGGATCACGTCAGGAAAACAGAAACAGCATTACGTATTTCAAAAACCAAATTTAATTTAGAGAACTGATTATAGGCAGACCTTGTTTTATTGCACTTCGCTTTATTGTGCTTGGCAGATGCTGCATTTTTTGCAAATTGAAAGTTTGTGGCAACCCTGTCTTGAGCAAATCTATTGGTGTGATTTTCACTTTCTCTGTGTCACATTTTGGTAATTCTCACAATACTTTGAACTTCTTCATTACTACTTCTGTTATGGTGATCCGTGACCAGGGATTTTTGATGTTACTGTTACCACTCACTGGAGGTTCAGCTGATTGTTAGCATTTTTTAGCAAGGAAGTATTTTTAATGAAGGTATGTACATAGTTTGTTGGGTTTTGTTTTTTTTTAGGGCTTCCTGGGTAGCTCAAATGGTTAAGAATCTGTCTGCAGTTCACAAGACCTGGGTTCCATCCCTGGGTCAGGAAGATACCCTGGAGAAGGGCATGGCAACCCACTCCAGTATTGCATGGAGAATTCCATGGACAGAGGAGCCTGGTGGGCTCCAGTCCACGGGGTCACGAACGACTGAACGACTGACAAAACAGCACATAGTTTTCTAGACACAGGGCTACTGCATGCATAACAGACTATAGTATTAAATGTGAACATAACTTCTGTATGTACTGGGAAACCAAAAGGTTTGTGTGACTCGCTTTTGCAATATTCACTTTATTGTGGAGGTCTGTAACCAAGCAATATCTCCAAGACATGTCTGTACATTGTGGTGGAGGGCTGAGAAAAAGAAGCACTTAGGTAAATCCGAGATACGCACTGTAGGGAATGGGAAGGCAAACCCTTGGGGTTTCTGAAATCTAGAGTTCACAGGCAAGAACTCTGGGTGAACTAGAGTTCGTGCTTTGGAGGAGGGAGCACAGGCTTTCCACTGGGTCTGGAAGTGCTGCCCCCAAAGTGCTGCCAGAATGACCAACTGAAACAGCATGCCAACTGAGAGAAAAAGTCCCACTCCTTCTCTCCTTCCAATTGCCTAGCACACGTTTGCAGAACTTAACAAGAAGCCCGCTAGCAAAGGAGAAATGTGGTTTGCAGTGTTCAGCCAGAACTTCACAAAGCAGATTGTACAATTCTGGATATGCATCGGAAAGAAAATAGCTTAAGAGATATAACAGCAGCCATTCATTCAACAAATATGTAGCAAAGGCCTGCTTTGTGCAAAATACTTTTCAAGGGCTTGGCATAAATCAGTGAAGAAAAATTAAGAGGGCAGGCAAAGATCTCTGCCCTCACGGAGACAGAAAGGACAGATTACCTATAGAGGAATGTGACTAAATGTTTCTTATCAGTTCAGTCACTCAGTCGTGTCTGACTCTTTGCAACCCCATGAATCGCAGCACGTCAGGCCTCCCTGTCCATCACCAATTCCCAGAGTTCACCCAGACTGTTGTTTGGTGTCCATTGAGTGGACACCATGTGTCCATCTTGTCCATTGAGTCGGTGATACCATCCAGCCATCTCATCCTCTGTTGTCCCCTTCTCCTCCTGCCCCCAATTCCTCCCAGCATCAGAGTCTTTTCCAATGAGTCAACTCTTCGCATGAGGTGGCCAAAGTACTGGAGTTTCAGCTTTAGCATCAGTCCTTCCAAAGAACACCCAGGACTGATCTCCTTTAGGATGGACTGGTTGGATCTCCTTGCAGTCCAAGGGACTCTCAAGAGTCTTCTCCAACACCACGGTTCAAAAGCATCAATTCTTCAGTGCTCAGCTTTCTTCAAGTCCAACACTCACATCCATGCGTGACCACTGAAAAAACCATAGCCTTGACTAGACAGACCTTTGTTGGCAAAGTAATGCCTCTGCTTTTGAATATGCTGTCTATGTTGGTCATAACTTTCCTTCCAAGGAGTAAGCGTCTTTTAATTTCATAGCAACTGTCTAATCCAGATGACAGTTTTGGAAGGATACTGGGCCCCCTAGAATTGTGGCCCCTACAGTGACAGAAGAGTAAAGGCACTTAAAGAACTGGAAAAAGTTAACCAAGAGCCCTACCCTAAAGGAACTTTTCTGTATGATAACTAAAGAAAAGCTATCTGAAGCAAAGGAAGATTTACTAAGCAAATAAAATTACACAGGTATACAAATGGAAACAAACACTGTAGAAAACAGTTTGAGATTTCTTTTTTAATGATGAAACAAATTCTGGACAAATGTACATTTGAGAGTGGGATGAACAGAGTTAAGGTATTTAAAGGCCCTTTTCGTGTTCAAGAGGAGTGAGTTAGTATGTTGCTTGGACTTTAAGTTAAAAATTGAGTAGAAATTTAAGGGTAACCTTTTAAAAAATGTGCAAATCCAAAACCTGTGAGGATAGAATAATGGAGTAAGAAGAGAAGGACAAAAAAAAAAAAAGGAAAAAAAGCATTCAAGAATCTGGATCAAAGAAACCAAGAAATATACTAACAGTCTTTAAAATAATCTACAATGTAAATCACACTAATGTCAAATTGGAAATTTTTTAAAGGAGCTACGTATTTTTTTTAAATCATACCTAAAACATAATAGAAATGTTGAAAATAATGGGAAAATACTAATCAAAAATGAATATACTATCAAAAGGTAGTAAAGACAGTTACATTAAATACCTGAAAAGATATATTTCAGAACAGAAAAATTATTAGGGTCAGAGAGAATGACCATGTAATGATAAAAGCTTTAATTCACCAGAAATATATACCAGAAAAAGAAGTACAAAAAGGCAAGATGGTTGTCTCAAGAGGCCTTACAAATAGCTGAGGAAAGAAGAGAAGCGAAAGGCAAAGAAGAAAAGGAAAGATATATCCATCTGAATGCAGAGTTCCAAAGAATAGCAAGGAGAGATAAGAAAGCCTTCCTGAGTGATCAATGCAAAGAAATAGAGGAAAACAATAGAATGGGAAAGACTAGAGATCTCTTCGAGAAAATAAGAGGTACCAAAGGAACATTTCATGCAAAGATGGGCACAATAAAGGACAGAAACAGTATGAACCAAACAGAAGTAGAAGATATTAAGAAGAGGTGACAATAATACACAGAAGAACTACGCAAAAAAGATCGTAGTGACCCAGATAACCACAGTGGTGTGATCACTCACCTGGACCCAGACATCATGGAGTGCAAAGCCAAGTGGGCCTTAGGAAGCATCATTACAAACAGAGCTAGTGGAGGCGAAGAAATTCCAGCTGAGCTATTTCAAATCCTAAAAGATGATGCTGTGAAAGTGTGGCATTCAATATACCAGCAAATTTGGAAAACTCAACAGTGGCCACAGGACTGGAAAAGGTCAGTTTTCATTCCAGTCCCAAAGAAGGGCAATGCCAAAGAATGTTCAAACTACCGTACAACTGCAGTCATCTCACACGCTAGCAAAGTAATGCTCAAAATTCTCCAAGCTAGGCTTCAACAGTACATAAACCGAGAACTCCAGATGTTCAAGCTGGATTTAGAAGAGGCAGAGGAACCAGAGATCAAATTGCCAACATCTGCTGGATCATCAAAAAAGCAAGAGAGTTCCAAAAAAATGCCTACTTCTATTTCATTGACTATGCTAAAACCTTTGTGTGGATCACAACAAACTGGAAAATTCTTCAAGAGATGGGAATAGCAGACTACCTTACCTGCCTCCTGAGAAATCTGTATGCAGGTCAAGAAGCAACAGTTAGAACCAGACGTGGAACAACAGACTGGTTCCAAGTTGGGAAAGGAGTACAACAAGGCTGTATGTATATTGTCATCCTGTTTATTTAACTTATATACAGAGTACATCATGCAAAATGTGAGGCTACATGAAGCACAAGCTGGAATCAGGATTGCTGGGAGAAATATGGATAACCTCAGATATGCAGATGAAACCACCCTTATGGCAGAAAGCGAAGAGGAACTAAAGAGTCTCTTGATGAAAGTGAAAGAGGAGAGTGAAAAAGTTGGCTTAAAACTTAGCATTCAAAACTCTACGATCATGGCATCCAGTCCCATCATTTCATAGCAAATAGATGAGAAAACAATGGAAATCATGACAGACTTTATTTTCTTGAGCTCCAGAATCACTGCAGGTGGTGACTGCAGCCATGAAATTAAAAAACGCTTGCTCTTTGGAAGAAAGGTTACGATAAACCTAGACAGCATATTAAAAAGCAGAAACATTACTTTGCCAACAAAGGTCCATATAGTAAAGGCTATGGTTTTTCCAGTAGTCATGTATGGATGTGAGAGGTGGACCATAAAGAAAACTGAGCACCAAAGAATTGATGCTTTTGAACTGTGGTGTTGGAGAAGACTCTTGAGAGTCCCTTGGACTTCAAGGATATCCAACCAGTCAACCCTAAAGGAAATCAGTCCTGAATATTCATTGGAAGGACTGATGCTGAAGCTCCAGTACTTTGGCCACTTGATGCAAAGAACTGACTCATTAGAAAAGACCCGGATGCTGGGAAAGATCTAAGGCAGGAGGAGAAAGGGACAACAGAGGATGAGATGGTTGGATGGCATCACCGACTCCATGGACCTGAGTCTGAGCAAACTCTGGGAGTTAGTGATGGACAGGGAAGCCTGGCATGCTGCAGTCCATGAGGTCACAAAGAGTCAGACACTACTTAGCAACTGAACTGACTGATAACCTTATGCATACCCAGTAATATACCCAGTAAGATAACCTCAAAATATATAAAAGCAGAAAATGATTGATTTAATGAAACAAACTGACAAACCAACACACACACACCTTTTTCTGCTGCTGATAAGCCAGTCAATCCATTTGAATTTATATTCATAAGTATTAGTCTGTGGTCTAGCTTCAGGAAAAGCTAGACCTCACCCAAATTAAAGGAGAAAAATTATGAAATCATTTCAGTAGATTGCATTTGATAAAATTCAGTACATTCATGAACTAAAGGTAATGCAAATTAAGAATAGAGAAGAATTTCTTTAATCTGATGAGAAAAATCCACAAAACATTTTTTATCAAAGATAATTCTTAATGGGAGAAGTATTTTAAATAATTCTTTGAAGTCAGGACTGAACTGAACTGGTAATGCCCACCATTACCCCTTCTTCTCAGCATTGTACTGAAAGTCCTAGCATAAGTATTAGGAAGAAAAAAACATGTTGTTCAGAAATAATGTGATTATCTGCGTCAGTCAGTTCAGTTCAGTCACTCAGTCGTGTCCGACTCTGCGACCCCATGAATCGCAGCACGCCAGGCCTCCCTGTCCATCACCATCTCCCGGAGTTCACTCAGACTCACGTCCATCGCGTCGGTGATGCCATCCAGCCATCTCAACCTCTGTCGTCCCCTTCTCCTCCTGCCCCCAATCCCTCCCAGCATCAGAGTCTTTTCCAATGAGTCAACTCTTCACATGAGGTGGCCAAAGTGCTGGAGTTTCAGCTTTAGCATCAGTCCTTCCAAAGAACACCCGGGACTGAGCTCCTTTAGAATGGACTGGTTGGATCTCCTTGCAGTCCAAGGGACTCTCAAGAGTCTTCTCCAACACCACAGTTCAAAAGCATCAATTCTTTGGCGCTCAGCTTTCTTCACAGTCCAACTCTCACATCCATACATGACCACAGGAAAAACCATAGCCTTGACTAGACAGACCTTTGTTGGCAAAGTAATGCCTCTGCTTTTGAACATGCTATCGGTTGGTCATAACTTTCCTTCCAAGGAGTAAGCATCTTTTAATTTCATGGCTGCAGTCACCATCTGCAGTGATTTTGGAGCCCAAAAAAATAAAGTCTGACACTGTTTCCCATCTATTTCCCATGAAGTGATGGGACCGGATGCCATGATCTTCATTTTCTGAATGTTGAGCTTCAAGCCAACTTTTTCACTGTCCTCTTTCACTTTCATCAAGAGGCTTTTATTATCTGCATAGCAAACCTAAAAGAATCTCCACACAAATTTTTACAAGTAACAATGTGTTATCAAGGTAGTTGCCTGTAAAGTCAATAAATAAAAATATGTTATATTTCTATACAGCAGCAATAAATATTAGAAAACATAATTTTAACATGTATTTACTTTGTTACAAAAATATAATGTTCTCCTCCAAAAAATTTATATAAAATTCCCAGTACTAAATCTAACCAGAAAGTCATAAGGCCTATGTACAGAAAGTGATAAAACTTTACTGAAAGACATTTTAAAAGCCCTAAATAAGCAGAAGGGCATGTAATGTTCACGGATAAGACACACACCATAAACACATCCGTTTTCCACAGTTTGACTTACAGAGTCAGTTCTGTTATGATCAAAATAACAGGGTTTTGGTTTTTTTGTTTTGTTTTTTTTTATGGCTCTTGAATACCAGATCTTTACATTTATATGGAAGGGTAAAAAATAGGTATGACATTCATGAAAAGAATAAGGTTGTGAGAATCACCTTACTTTTATGAAAAATTGTAAAATAAAACATTATGCCATTTACTCAAGGAATAAACAAAAATAACAAAGGTGAATAAAAGCCTGTATACAGTCTCCAGCTTACATAGAGCTATGCAAGATCATTGGGGAGGTGAGGGCTATTCAGGAAGCTTTCTAGGGCAGTTACTTAATTTCAGTCGGCCCCTCACATCCTACACAAAAAATGAATTCCACATGAATTGAGGACTCAGACATCAAAAACAAAACTTTAAAAATTAAAATATGAGAGATGATCTTTCTGGCCTTGAAGTACAAAAAGGTTTCTTGAAGAAGATAATAAAAGCACAAGCCAGAGAAGAGAATGTTAATAAGTTCAACTACATTAAAGTTTAAAATGTTTTAATTAAAGACATTTTTTTAAATTAAAAAGAAGCCAGAGTAAGGAAAATTCATGTAACACACTTAGCTTATAAGGATTAATATGCAGAGCATGGAAATAAAGTGATGAGAAAGATAAACAAGATAGAAAAAAGGTATAGAAAAGATATTTAACAGACATTTGACAGAAAACAATAAGACCAATGTGTTTATGACCAATAAAGAAGAAACAGTTCTCAATCTCACTAATAGGAAATGCAAATTAAGGCTACAGTAAGATACCGTTTCACCCCCACTGATAATACTAAGAAAGGCTGGAAAGCAGGAGGCACTTTTAAACATTGCTGATAGGACTGTAACTTGTCATAACACCTTTAGGAAGCAGTTTAGCTTTCTCTTGGACGTTTGCACATCCTGGGATGTAGCATTTCCGCTCCCATGTATATAGACTAGAGAAACTCGGCACATTTATTGACAAGAGGAAGTAACTCAAACCCCTCCCCCCATTTACAGAAAATGGATAAACACATTATGGTATATTCACTTAATGGACATTTAATTGTGTATAAAGGAAATTGAGTGAACTAAGAACTACATTCAGCAACATGGAGTACTTAAGAGTGTTGAGTAAAAACCCGCAAGTCCCAGAAGACTGCTTACAGCATTATACCATGTTTACAATGCACAGGAAGAAGTAAGCTAAGCGTTGCATTGTTGGGGTAAATATGTGTATGTGTGTGACAGAACAGTGTTTAAAAAGAGCGGTGGGGTTGTAAACACAACACTTGGGATAACGTGTGCCTCTGGAGCAGAGCCAGGAGGACGCACCGTGAAAGAACACACAGTAGACGCAAGGGAACTTGCCACCCCACACCTCTGTTTACAGAAAACAGATAACACATTACAGTACGTTCACCTAGTGGGCGAGGCGACTGCATGAACTAAAAACTACGTTCAGCCTCATGGGGGAATCTTAGGAGGGTAGTAGTTTCTGGGATATTTATTATTTTATGCTTTACAGCATAAGTGTATATTTTATGTAATTACATATTATCTATGTGTATATATATTTATAACACGCATATATAACCTATATATATGTGTTCCTTGGAGTGTGTCATATATTGGCAGTAAGTGTGTTAGTCACTCAATCACGTCAAACTCTGTGACCCCGTGGACTGTAGCCCGCCGGACTCCTCTGTCCACAGAATTTTTCAGGCAAGAATACTGGAGTGGGTTGCCATCTCCTACTCCAGGTATGTTCTTTGGAATGTGTCAGATATTGGCAGTAAAGAAAGGTAATTTTATTTTCTTTAAAAACAAAAACAGAACAAAAGAATCCTTTTGATAAGCCAGTCAGAAGGATCAAGTCATTAAGGAGGAGGGATACATCAGGCTAGCTTCAGAGTTGTGTGCAACCCCACTCACACCAAGAAGCAGTGGAGCAATGCCAGCAGATTATTCAAGGAAAGAATTGGCCACAGTTATATCCAGCCAGCTGTGTTTCAGGCATAAAGGCTACAAAGTTCTGAACGTATACAATTGGATTAGTTTGTTAGGGCTGCCATAACCATACTGCCGGCTGCTGCTGCTGCTGCTAAGTTGCTTCAGTCGGGTCCGACTCTGTGCAACCCCATAGACAGCAGCCCACCAGGCTCCTCCATCCTGGGATTCTCCAGGCAAGAACACTGGAGTGGGTTGCCATTTCCTTCTCCAATGCATGAAAGTGAAAAGTGAAAGTGAAGTCGCTCAGTTGTGTCCCGACTCTTAGTGACCCCATGGACTGCAGCCTACCAGGCTTCTCTGTCCATGGGATTTTCCAGGCAAGAGTACTAGAGTGGGGTGCCATTGCCTTCTCCTTCATTTCTTCTTCTACTACTGCCGGCAGGGTGACTTAAACAACAGAAATGTATCCTCTCAGTGCTGGAGGCTAAAAGTTGGGGATCCAGGTACCGGCAGGGTTGTTTTCTTCTGAGGCCTCGCTCCTTGGCTTGCAGCTGGCTACGATCTAGGCAGCTCTTCAAGTGGTCATCGTCTGCACAGAGGACTCTGATGTATCTCCTCCTCTTCTATAAATCCACTTACATTAGATTTTGTTTAGTCACTAAGTCGTGTCCAACTCTTTTGCCACCCCATGGACTATAGTTCACCAAGTTCCCCTGGCAAGAATACTGGAGTGGGTTGCCACTTCCTCCTTCAGGGGATCTTCCCGACCCAGGGATCGAACACGCATCGCCTGCATTGCAGGCGAATTCTTTACTGCTGAGCCACCTGGAAAGCCCGTTACATTAGATTAGGGCCCTACAATAATGACCTCATTTTTAACTTAGTCTGCTCTCTAAAGACTTTATTTCTAAATACAGTTACATTCTGAGATACTAGGGATTGAGACTTCAACATATGACTCTGGGCAGACAGAATTCACCCCATGACAACAATGTCGGGGAAACCTATTCCTATTAACCCTTCTTAAGAAAACTATTAAAAGATCAACTTTAGCCAACCAAAAGATGACTAGGGAAGCCACACAAAAGTAATGTCAGTGATCAAGGAATATATTTACATGTAGAACCAACAAAAACAAGGCAGGAAACAGTATTTATATCACCCTATGTGCCCTGCCAATGAAAAATGATAGATTACCAAAAAAAAAATAGATTGAAAGAACAAAATAAGATAGGAAGCAGAGTAAGTTTTCCAGTTGCCTCAACCAGAATGGCTGGGAATTAGAAACATCCATCAAAAGGGGTAAATGAAATAGGGAAATTAAAAATTAGATGTAGATTAACCCAATATTAGGCCTAAATTACGGGCTTCCCAGGTGGCACAGTGGTAAAGATTCCACGTGCCAACGCAAGAGACGCGAGACAACAGATTTGATCCCTGGGTCAGGAAGATCCTCCGGAGGAAGAAATGGCAACCCACTCCAGTACTCATGCCTGAAAAACTCCATGGACAGAGAAGCCTCACAGGCTACAGTTTGCAAAGAGTTAGACACAGCTGAGCACACAGACCTGAATTACTAACTAAGGTTTTGTGTATAATAAAGGTAGCATCACAGTGAGGGAGAGATGAATTAGTCATTAAATAATATTAAGACAGCTTTAGCCATCTGGAAAAAAAATAGATTGGAGCCTTATCTTTTACTTTACACCAGGTTAAATTCTAAGTGGATCAAATATTCAAGTGTGAAAAGTGAAACTACAACAGTTCTGGGGAAAACACATGGTAAAAATTCTTGATAACCTTGGAGTAAACAAGACTTTCCTAACTACAGCTGAAAATCCAGAACCCATTGGAAACAGATTAATAAACCAAACTATGTAGAAATTTAAGATTTGAAAACTATGATCTGGAGAGGCTAAATGTTTATTAAAAAGGCTATACTGGTAGAATCAGGCTTGTGGGATGGTTACCAGGGTCAATGAGAGGGTGAACATAAGGTGCGAGGCAGCCCACCAGCACCAGGTAAACAGCTAAATGGTCGTTAACTTGTGTTGCGATTGCTAATCTTGGTGGTAAATTAGCATGTTATTTAAGAGACGTCAGCTTTAACTGACCTTTCCTTTGTAGAACCAGACGTCCTGGGTCCTTTCCAGCATGGCAGCCCTCTACTGGAGAGTGAAAGGCCAAGGAAAGAAGGCGATTGACTGCCTACGGCAGGCCCTCCATTATGCTCCGCACCAGATGAAGGTGAGTGGGGCTCCGAGGGTGTGGATTTCCATCCCTCAGTCGTTTCCTGTGCCCACTGGTTTATTCTGAAGTTTCATCAACCTTCCTCATGCTCAGAAAGCAGCAGAAGGCTAAGGGCGGAAAAGTTTAGCGACCCACTCATGCTGCCACAAGCCTGAGTTACACCCACTGTCGTGGCCTCCCCACCTCAGCAAGAGCGGGCGTCGGGGAAGGGCTTCAGGATCCCGGAAAAACACTGTATCAGGAACAGGCACGGCTGAGTTGTAAATGCAGCTCTAAGGGCAGCTCCGCCTCTCACCGCCTTTGTGATTACCTTTGTGACCTCTCAGGACCTTTGTAACCTTAGGCAAGTTCTTAAACCTCTGTGACCTCATATAGTGACATGTCTCTGTGGGTGTCCGGCAAGGACAAGCATGGGTCTTTTTTTCTGTTCTTCTGTATCTCCTATAGAAGAACCCAGTGATACAGAATAATGGAATATAGATACCAGTTTCTCAGGTTACACATCTAAAGGGGGCTTCCCAGGTGGCACCAGTGGTAAAGAACCCGCCTGCCGATGCAGGAAACACAGGAGACTTGGGTTCTATCCCTGGGCCTGGAAGATCCCCTGGAGGAGGGCATGGCAGCCCACTCCAGTGTTCTCTCCTGGAGAATCCCATGGACAGAGGAGCCTGGCAGGCTACAGTCCATAGGGTTACAAAGAGTTGGACACTACTGAAGCGACTGAGCACACATCTAAAGGGAGTTAATATTTGTGATAATAATACTGCAACTTTTTCAGCCCATCATCCTGTGCTCTATACTTCTAGATTATCACTAGGCTCTGCAACAGGAAGAGCCGACACTGGATCAGGGGTCAGGGAACTTTTCTGTGAAGGGCCAGATAGTACAAATTTAGGCTCTGAGGCCAGCCTGTCTCTTGCAGCCACTCAGTTCTGCCATGATAGCATGAAAACAGCCACAGAAGTACCTCGGGGAATGGGAATGATGAAGTCCAATAAAAAGTTACAGAGTCGGGCAGCAGGCTGGTCGTGGCCTGTGGCCACAGCGCGTCAGCCCTGCCTCAGAGGGCACCGTGGTCCTTGCAGAGAACAGCTCGGCTCTGTGACAGCGAGCCTCAGTGTGGACTGTGGACAGAGTCTGGCCACCAGCTACTCCTCACAAGCTGCAGTGTGACCTGGAGCTGGCACCACGATGGAAAGCAGCTGCCTCACTCAGCAGGTTGTTCACCCAGCTGACAGTTTCGTTTGTTTTTTGAGGCAAGACTCTCTCAGTGAGAGAAGTGCTGCACGGCTGGGCTGGCACACGCTCCTTCCCCTCACAGACCCACAGCAGACAGAAGCCCCCACATCGAGCTGCACGACTCTGTCATTCACCAGGGAACACTGACCACTTTGCTTATGGTCACCACAGCCACAAGTGAAAGCCCAGAAACCAACATTCTTCCCTTCTCGCCTTCTCCCTCCTCTCCCAGGACGTGCCCCTCATCAGCCTGGCCAACATCCTGCACAACGCCAAGCTCTGGAACGACGCTGTCATTGTGGCCACCATGGCGGTGGAGATCGCGCCGCACTTCGCCGTCAACCACTTCACGCTGGGCAACGTATACGTGGCGATGGTGAGGTTGGCCTGGGAGCGGTGTGGACCACCCCTGCTGCATTCTGTCAGGGCCACATCTCTAGTTCCAAACCCTCTGAGTCTCAGTGTCCTCCGGTTTCTGTAAGCTTTGTGTCTAAAGTCGCAGCTCTCCACCACAGGTATAATTCATGCAGGGGGGTTTGTCGGAGAAGGCAATGGCACCCCACTCCAGTACTCTTGCCTGGAAAATCCCATGGATGGAGGAGCCTAGTAGGCTGCAGTCCATGGGGTCGCTAAGAGTCGGACACGACTTAGCAACTTCACTTTCACTTTTCACTTTCATGCATTGGAGAAGGAAATGGCAACCCACTCCAGTGTTTTTGCCTGGAGAATCCCAGGGACGGGGAAGCCTGGTGGGCTGCCGTCTCTGGGGTCGCACAGAGTCGGACACGACTGAAGTGACTTAGCAGGGGGGTTTGTAAGTTTTTTAAAAAACACAGTAAACTCACCCAAGTATTTGCAACTGTGTAGTTCCTCACCATGAATTTAACACTAACAGGCCCATTGACCTACACTTTTCTGCAGACTACACTTGTTCCAGAAAAGCCTTCCCTAGCACTCCAGGTGGACACGCACACTCAGGCTCGCTCACTGCCAGGTCAGGCCAGGTCCCCAGGATTGCTCCCATGGTGCCCTGTGCGGATTTCTCTTCTTGTCTTTTCACCTTAGTTTTATAACTTTTGTTTTGAGTATTGGTCTCTCCCACCAGACCCGGAGCTCCTTAGAAAAGAGACTCCTCTTCATCTCCCTGTTCCTTGCACTTCACAGGGTTTGGTACATAGTAAGTAGGTGCTCACCAAAGGTTTAATGAATGGCGGAATGCCACTAGTTCCCTGGGATACCATTTATAGCCAAAATGGCAAAGCCATCATCCAGAACCCTGTTGGGATCAGAAGAAGGACCAGTTTCGGAACTCAAAGTCCCAGGGGTCCCCCAGAAGCTGTCATAGCTGAATCTAACATGAGAGTCATGCCATCCACTTTCATCCAAGTTTAGGGTCCCACATGAGGCTCTTTCCAAGGTGCTCTTGATAAAGGTTAATGTAACGAGCAGCTTCAGGCTCCAAGTTTTGTGTGTCATCCTTGACTTCAAAGGCAGGAAATTTAATTTGGCCAGGTAGGTCTTGCTGAATGTGCAGATTTCCCTCTCTGCTTCTTAAAATTGAAGAATCTATTTTCGTCCCCAGTAAATGCAAAATTTGCTGCTATGAATGAGGAATTCTGCCTCTCATTTGGCTGGAAGGAGTCATTTAAGCGGTAGACTCGGGCTCTTCTTTGGGAGTGTTAGTCTAAGTAAAAGGCGAACGCCTTCTGTGTGGCAGTGATCATTTCCAAACCACGTTCATTTTTTCAAGTGTTAGGGAGAATGAGAAATGGCTTCAAAATTTACAAGTCTAATTGAGATACCTGACCTGACTTCCTTCTTTCCAGTTACAGTAGAAAATTCAAACAGATGCAAAATAAGCTTTTGCTAGACCTAGTTCTAGAGGTTTCTGTGAGGATTACAGGAAGGGATTCCACGCAGCACCTAGCTCTGCCCGTGGCGTGCAGCAGGGCTCGGTGACAGTGGGTCTTGCTGCTGCTCCTGGCGTTGGGCCAGGTCTCTGTAGAGCGGGTCCCCCTTTGCCTCTGGCTCCTGGGCTGCGCCATAGTTCTCTCAGTCTGTGGCCTCCGGGATGGAGGCAGTTGTCCCCTGCACCTCAGTTTTCCTCAGAGATTTAGATGCACTGAGAGAATACTGCAGGACCGTCACCACCACAGACGCGCTCTTCAGGAAAAAAGACGTCACCACATCTGTTGAGTCTGGTGGCCATACCCCTCTCACTCTGTCCCTCTGTCCCTCACAGGAAGAGTTTGAGAAAGCACTGGTGTGGTACGAGTCTACCCTGAAGCTGCAGCCCGAGTTTGTCCCCGCCAAGAACCGAATCCAGACCATCCAGTGTCACTTGATGCTGAAGAAGGGCCGGCGCTCTCCTTAGCTCATCCCTCCCGCCTCTCCTGTCTCTCTTCTCATGCTCTTCAAAAAATGAACAAGAAGCCAATCATTGTCAGTATCTGCTTTTAATGATGTGTGTGAAAATAACTGAATAAGACATATTACAGGACTTTTACATATGTGGGAATTGTTTTGGTTTTGTTTTTAAGTTCCTTCTTTCCCCCGGCCAGCCTCAGAAACGTAAATTTCTTAAAAGGAAAATGCAGCTTAAAGATATTGTGTAAATACTGAGCCAAGACATTTCTGGAGCCGTGCTCTGTCTCCAAAACCTCGATGCCTTTAGGGCTCTTCTCAGTGGTCCAGCCAGCCTTCTCCGCTTCGGTGGAGGACGAAGCCACACGGCACCTTCCCTGCTTCTCGTTGTGCAGCCTCTGTTGTCTGTGGAAACGCAAAAGCCCATCCAGCGCCCGTCAGCAGGAAGCACTGTCCGCGCTCTCCCACTAGCTCCACGCTGCCCCCCGGCCTTGGCCGTTCCGTGCTGCTACGTTACAGACTCTCAGAGGTAGTTTGCGGGGGGAGGGAGGAAGGGGAAATGATTTTAAAAACAAAATATTTACAACAACAGAAACCCTTAGGATCACCTGACCTTTGTGCTGTTATTTATGTTGGGGAGGGAGGGGGGCTGAGAAGGGGAAATCAGCAGTGTACAACATCGCTATCCTTTGTACTTTAAATTGCAGATCACAAGGAAACCAATACGTTGACATCCTATATAACAGGTTTATATATATAGAATATGTATATTTGAAGCCCTCAGCAGACTGAGTCTGTGTTTTACTAATTCTTTGTTCGCCGTGTTACCCATCTTGGAATGAGGCGTGAGTGTCAGCTCCCTCTCCCTGAGGCCTTCAGACGGAGCCCCTCAGGAGAGTGAGGAGCCAAGGTTGAGTGTTTCCTTACAATGCTTATACCTCTGGTCCCAGGAGAGTCAGAAACTCCAGGCATTTGGGAATCTTCAAGGGCACATACTGAGGACAAAAATAAAAGTCGTTTATGAACAAAATAGGTCTGTGGCGTGGTTTTTCTTTGGAATCAGGCTCATGCGGGCAGCTCTGAAGCCTCGCTGTAATCCTGGGTCGGATCATGGTCTTTTTCTCTTTTTCCACAACATAAAGTGAGCAGAGAAATAGTCCATCACTAGGTTTTACAGTTGATCTTACATGATACATTTGATCACGAAAGATGCACAATCAGCAGATGTTCAGAGTTGGTATTTGACCTTCCAGGGAAAAGAAGGATCTAAACCACAAAGTCACGTCCCCTGCATGCGGTCCTGAAGTTCTTCCAGTTGAGCTTTATGGAGAGCCTTGGTGAGAGTCATACCAGTGTGAAATTGAGCATTCCTTTTGGGACAGGACTCTGCCGAACACAGGGTTTCCTGGAACATTATCAGACACCAATCATCTCAAATACTGGGTCACTAAACCCAGAGCATTTGGTTCTAGCACAGACTGTAATTTCTTAGAAGCAGGTGAGCAATCAGACATGCCTGTCCACTCTGTCTTTTGTGCAGCTCAAGTCCAGCTGATTTCAAGCAGTTTTATCAGATGTATTTTGAGAAGAGGCTTACTTTGTTGCTGGATAAAGTGAAGCTCTTTTCACTCAGAGTATCTTTGCCTGTGTCTGAATATGTTCCCTGCTTCCCCAACTCTCAGCAATGTGGTATTTAGTTTTTCCTGAAACTTGCAACTATTTTTTTTAAATTTACATACAGTGAAATTCATTCTGTGGTGTACAGTTCTGTGAGGTTTTCTTTTTTTGTTGTTTTTTTTTCCTGGCACCATGCAGCATCTGGGATCTTAGTTCCTTGACCAGCAATTGAACCCACACCTCCTTGCGCTGGAAGCACAGAGTCTTAACCACTGGACTGCCAGGGAAGTCCCTTTGTGAGTTTTGACAGATGGGTAGAGTCATGCAGCCACCATAACAATCAGGATACAAAACTTTGATCACCTCCAAAAGACTCTCACTCTGCCTCTTTGTGGCCACACACCATCCTAAACCCTGAGCAACTGCTGATCCATCGTTTCTGTAGCTTTTCATTTTCTCCCACATGGTAAAGAAGTCAGATTCCAAAGGCTGTGTACTGTACAATTCTGTGTACATGACATTACAGAACAGCAAAGGTAGATGACTTGAGGCAGAAGTATGCTTTTTAAGTTTTAAAACAGAGGAGACTAGTGTGGCTAAAGAGATGTAAGCAAGAGGGAAAATAATAGGAGATGAAGCCAGAGAGGTGAGCCAGATGTATAGATTTTCGTGGGGTTGATTTATTTCTGTTGTAGAGCTTTATATGTCATTGCAGAGTCACTGGTTTTAAGCAGAGGAATAACACAATCTGACCTGTTTTAACAGGAATCGGGATTATTCTAGGATTTTTTTGACCTGAGTAATTAGAAGGAGGAAGCTATTGTTACCTCAGATGGGAAGATCAAAGTTAGGAATTTGGGGAGAAGATAAGGAATTCAGTTTTGTACAGATCATGTAAAGATACTGTGTAGCTAGTTGGATAAATTAGGGTTAATAGAGGATATCCATGCTAGAGATATAAATTTAGAGATCACAGCCATGGGAATAATATTTGAAACCATGTGACTGAGGTCACAAAGGACATGAGAGAATACAGATAAGAGCACAGATTAGAATATAAAACAGAACTGGGGGATTCCAGTGTTAAGGAGTCAAAACAGTTTACATGCCCAACAACAATTTATTCCTGATGTACAAGAAATAATAGAGCATTGAAAAGAATGCTGAACACGTTCAACTAGTTAAAAGACTGGCTTCCACATGACATAAAGGATGAGCAGATGGTGTCTGTCTGACTCTGCGGCCCAATGGACTGTGGCCTGCCAGACTCCTCTGTCAAACAGACCTGCAGAACAATCCTTTAAGTGAAAAATACTATTGAAATAAAAATCTGAATGGGTTAAACAGACTAGACACAGCTGAAGAGAAAGTCAGTGAATTGTAGGAGAGAATGAAAGGGAATCTACCAAGGTGAAGGAATAAAATTTTCCTTAGGTATTTGTATTAAATGCTCTCATAGGGCAAATTCCTCACTCTTCAGCCTAGGGGTGAAAATGCTTGACTGCTTTCTTAAACAGTCAAGCTTTTGAGTCAGGGTCCAGAAACAGAATACAACTCTTAATTTACTTCTAGAATTGGAAAAAGATTTAGTGGCAGGATTGAGGCCTCTGCTAATAAGAAGAGCTAGTGTCTGTCATTGTGTGTGTTCCTGTCCCTGTTCAAAGTACTTTACGTGGATCAGGAGCAGGGGGTGGCCGGGAAGGACTGAGAGGCCAGACAGTAACCTGTCCAGGTTAAGTGAGAACAGCTTCACGTGGCCTCTGGAGCTGTGTCTGATTTACTCTTCCTTCTGCCTTTTGATTTCCAGGCTCCTGTCCTTCATGCTGTTGCTTCTCTACGGGTATTGCTGGGTTTGTCCACCATTATTCATTCGTTATTATTAACTTCTTTAAAATCAAGCAACTGTTTTGTGTCAGGCCCATGTGTTACAAGAGTCAGGAATATAGACAATTTATTAGACACAGAGCTAAGCATCTGACTGGAGACAAACTATGTAGTCAGCAGACCAAAATTTCCAAAGCAATCCTAAGGGGAAAGAACAAAGCTGGAGGCATAACCCTCTCAGGCTTCAGACAATACTACAAAGCTACAGCAATCAAAACAGCATGGTATTGGCATGGAAACAGACATGGATCAATGGAACAGAAAAGAGCCCAGAAATAACCCCCACACCTGCAGTCAATTAATCTTCAACAAGGTAGGCAAGAATACACAACAGAGAAAAGAGTCTCTTCAGCAAGTAGTGTTGGGAAAGCTGGACACCACATGTAAATCTGTGAAGTTAGAACACACCCTCACACCATACACAAAAAACCTCAAAAAACTTAAATATAAGACATGATACCATTAAACTCTGAGAACCTAGACAAAACATCCTCTGACATAAATTGTAATGTTTCCTTAGGTCAGTCTCCCAAGGCAATAGAAATAGAAGGATAAATATACAAATGGGACCTAATCAAACCTACAAGTTTTGCATACCAAAGGAAACCATAATTGAAAACCTAGGGACCAGGAGAGAGTATCTGCAAATGATGCGACCAACAAGGGCTTAATTTCCAAAACATACAATCTGCTCATAGAAAAACCTCAATCAAAAAAATGGACAGAAGACATAAACAGCCAGCTCCCTGAAGAAGATACACAGATGGCCAATAGGCAGATGAAAAGATGCTCAAAATCACTAATTATTAGAGAAATGCAAGTTAAAACTACAATGAGGTATCACTTCACACTGGTCAGAACGGTCATCATTACAAAGTTTACCAATAATAAATAAGAGGGTGTTGAGAAAAGGGAACCCTCCTACAGTGTTGGTGGGAATGTAAATGGGTGCAGCCACTATGGAAGATAATATGGAGGTTCCTTAAAAAACTAAAAATCGAGTTATCCTATGATCCAGCAATTCCACTCCTGGGCATGTATCCAGAGAAAACCATATTGGAAAGATATGTGTGCCCCAGTGTTCATGACAGCATTATTTACAATAGCCAAGACACGGAAGCAATCTAACTGCCCATCAACAGATGAATGAATAAAGAAGATGTGGTACATGTATAGAGTGGAATATTACTCAGCACCCCCCCAAAAGACCAAAATAATGCCATTTTCAGCCACATGAATGGACGTAGAGATTATCATACTAAGTAAAGTTAGAGAAAGACAAATAACATGTATAGCTAATATGTGGAATCTAATAAAAGGGTACAAATGAACTTATTTTCAAAACAAACAGATTCACAGACATAGGATGCAAAGTTATGGTTACCAAAGGGTAAAGAGGGAGAAGGGATAAATCAGGAGTTGGGATTAGTAGATAAATTAGGAGTTGGGATTAGTAGATATGAACTACTATATATAAAATAGATTAAAAAGTCCTACTATATAGAACAGGGAACTATATTCAATATCTTGTAGTAATGCATAATGGTAAAGAATCTGAAATAGTGTGTGTATATATATTCAGATATATATAAAATACATATATAGCTTATATATATATATATATATCTCACGTGAATATGTATAAACCTGAATTACTTTGCTGTGCACCAGAAACAAATACAACATTGTAAATCAACTCTACTTCAATTTTTTTTTTAAAGACACATGGTCAGCTCATTTCCATACAAGTGATGAGTGACACCAAAGGGGTAATTGCTGTCCTTGCTATAGGTACGTGGCATCCCCAGACACATGGACACCGCCTCTGAAAACAGTGGAATTAAGTGGTGAAAAGGGGAGAAGCAGGAGGAGCTGGCATCCAGATGGTGGCCGTGGTGTGACCCCGGGTGAGGCAGGCGGAAGCTCAGTGCACGGGGAGGGGGGAGACAAGTGTAGCTTCGAGTGCAAGCTGGAGGCACGGGGGTGGCGGAGGTGGGGGGGGGGTCTTCATTTCTCGAGGGACAAAGCCCAAAGTTCCAGCCTCATCTCTCACCCGTCCCCTCCCACACTCTATTCTCCCACCATTTAGGGTCACCTGTAGTGACCAGCACGGTGCCTGGAATGTGGTAAGTGTTCAGTACGTGTTTGGGGAATGAAATACGAGTTGAAGGAAAAAAAAAGTATGGAAAGGCAGGCAGGAGGTCTCTGCTTGGAGCGTCCAAACCGAGGTTCCTGCACCTGGAAGAGGCTACACCACCCCAGGGGGCTCAGATAGTGAATCCATCAGAGAGCACTATTTCTGGGTCTTCGACATTCAGGAGTAGACTTTGTGTCCGCTAATTCTCTCAGTCCTGTCTCTCCAACTAGATCGTCCCTCCTTGAGGGCAGAAGCCATGTCTGATGTCTCACGCACAGTGCTGGACATCAACAGGCGCTGAATCGAATGTCTGCTAGTGTGGCTGGACTTGCCTGTTTGCATCTCAGCAGAAACGGGAAATATGGGATGAGATCCGACCATTAGGAGAACCACAAAAGCTGAAGTTAGAAGCCCATCTCCCCTGTTGCTGGCTCATCCACTGCTCCAGAGACAAGCAGGCATGGACTTCAGGGTAGAGTCCCTGGATCCAGGAAAGGGGGCAAAGCTGGCCCCACCAGACGCCCCTTTCTCCTTAACCAGGGCCCTTGGACAGTGAAACAGACTGGGTTTCCTCTATCAGCCTATTAGCCAGATCAACAGTAGAGAGCCTGAGGCATGTGTGTGTGTGCTGCAAGTACCATCGCAGAGAAGCAAGATATTTCCCTTAGATTGTTTTCCTAAAAAACCGTTCGATGTGAGTGGAAAGCCCTCAGATCTCCAACAGCAGTAAGGAGAGGATCGCGTCAATTGCACTGTCATTCATTCAGCATTTACAAGTATTTACTATATACTGGGCACTCCATCCAGTGCTGGAGACACAGACCTGTGACATGAAAGAGAAGACACGTGGGACAGACAAGGTCAGCACACCTGGAAGCAACCAGGGAACAGTTAAGAATGAAGTACTTGGGTGGCCAGTAAACACATGAAAGAAAAAAGGCTCAACTTGGCTCATTTTGAGAGATTCAAGTCAAAACTACAATGAGGTCTTTTCTCACACCAGTCAGAATGGCCATCATCAAAAAATCTACAAACAATAAATGCTGGAGAGGATGTGGAGAAAACCCTCTTGCACTGTTGGAGGGAATGTAAATTAATACAGACGCTATTAATGGAGATTCTTTAAAAAACGAGGAATAAACTATCATATTGACCAGCAATCCCACTACGCTAAGCACATGCCAAGAGTCTGGCTGGGCCTTCCTTTCAGTATGGGTCTAGGCTTGTACTCAGGTCATAGAAGCAGCCGAGCATGTTCAGAGAGGCTGAGTTCCCTGTGACAGGCCTCTGCAGAGATTTGGGGTTGGAGACAATGGCCTAACAACGGAGGAGATGAACTCTAGGAAAAAAACAGGAGTCTGTTCTGATCCCAAGTGTGTCTGGACACCTGACGCCCATTTCTATTTCATACTATATGAAGGGACATCCCTGGCGGTCGAGTGGTTAAGATTCTAAGCTTCCAGTGCAGGGGTTGTGGGTTCAATCCCTGGTTGGAGAACTGAGGTCCCACCATGCTGCTCAGCATGGCTGAAATAAAGATTTAAAAAATCATACTGTATGAAGGATATAATTCATGTCTTGCAGTAGCAATGCTTCTCATGCAGGAGTTCATCTCCACAGGGAAAATTTCCAGATTTTTTTTTGAGGAAAGGTCATATATAGCGTAGAATTGGCCTCTCCAAACATCCAGTCAAGGCCGAGCACTGAGGAATTGATGCTTTCAAACTGTGGTGCTGGAGAAGACTCTTGCGAGTCCCTTGGACTGCTAGGAGAACAAACTAGTTGGTCCTCAAGGAAATCGACCCTGAATATTCATTGGAAGGACTGATGCCGAAACTCCAACACTTTGGCCACCTAATGCAAAGAGCCAACTCATTAGAAAAGACGCCGATGCTGGGAAAGATTGAGGGCAGGAGGAAAAGGCGGCGACAGAGGTTGAGATGGTTGGATGGCATCACCAACTCGATGGACATGAATCTGAGCAAACTCCGGGAAATGGTGAAGGACAAGGAAGCCTAGCGAGATGCTGACCATGGGGTCACAAAGAGTAGGACATGACTTAGAGACTGCTGCTGCTGCTAAGTCACTTCAGTCGTGTCCAACTCTGTGTGACCCCATAGACGGCAGCCCACCAGGCTCCTCTGTCCCTGGGATTCTCCAGGCAAGAACACTGGAGTGGGTTGCCATTTCCTTCTCCAATGCAGGAAAGTGAAAGTGAAGTCTCTCAGTTGTGTCTGACCCTCAGCGACCCCATGGACTGCAGCCTTCCAGGCTCCTCCGTCCATGGGATTTTCCAGGCAAGAGTACTGGAGTGGGGTGCCATTGCCTTCTCCAGACTTAGAGACTGAACAATGACCAAATGCCCAGTCACGTTGGCCCATGGAACACACACACTGGAATCCCGCACCTCCAACACACACGAAGGCAGGATATGATACTTCAAAATATGAATGTACTCAAAATCAAGACATTATTACACCAGGTGCCAGTGACGGGAGTGGTGCTGAGAACCCCTACAGGCCTGAGGAGCTGTGGTCTTGGGCCCCCTGCCAGGACAGGGCTTAGGCCTCAGGGACAGGGTTAATGGGGCTGGACTCTGTCTAAGGCCAGGAGCGGGGACCTGAGCCAGAGCCCCCCTCCACCAGGTAAAACTATTAGGATCTTGAGCCCCTAAGAAAACCATAGTTCAAAAGACACACGTACCCCAGAAATGGTATGAATGAACTTATTTACGAAATAGGGACAGACTCACGGACGTAGAAAACAAACTCACAGTTACTGAAAGGAAAAGGTGGGGGCGGTGGGGGCATGCTAACTTCATACAATTGGCAGATGGGAACCCAGAGCTTCTCCACAAAGGCCTCTCCCAGAGTTCTGAAAACAGGTCCAGAGTCGTTCTCACCAGGCCTTCTCTCCACAGCCACGGGCCTTGGGGTGAGGCTAGTGAAAACCAGGGGACCCAGGGATAAGGGGCCAGGCCAACTTCTGCCCACTGCTCTCCCAATCCTGCAGGTGCCAGCTGGACACAAGGCTGAGCATCTGAGGACCAGACGAAGCGGGGACCACGTGGCGTTCCAGACCCGGGGACACTCACCATCAGCGCAGCTCCAAGTCCTGCCTGCGGAGGACGGTGGAACAACAGGGAGATGGAGGCGCCCACAGACCCCGCTGTCCACAGCGGCAGCCGCGAGCCAGTCTGCCTACTGACATTAACATTTAAACTCATCAAAATGGGATAAAACTAAAGATTCAGTTCCCTCGGTTGCAGCAGTCACGTTTCAAGTGCTCAGCAGCCACATGGGGCTGGTGTATTGGACAGCACAGATACGAGACGTCTCCGTCAGCAGAGTGTCCCACACGGGAACCACTGCCCCGGACAGTGAGCTCCGACCTGCCCCAGGGGTATGAACAACCAGGCGCCAGACGAGTCTGCGTCAACCCCAGAGAACCTCCATTCAGAAGGCTCCGAGAGTGGGTCCCTGGATCCAGACCCTTCCTCACCTCCTTCTCTTGTTCCTTTCCAGTTTCATGGAGATATAGTTGACATGCAGCCCTGTAAGAGTCTAAAGCATTCCTCTTAACGGCTTGACTTACATAGTTTGTGAAATGATGACCACAGTAAGTTTCATGAACATCCATCATCTCTTATATTGGGACGGCCAAAAAGTTCATTTGGGTTTATCCTAACATCTGATGGAAAAACCTCAAACGAACTTTTTGGCCAGCCTGATAGATACAAAAAGGAAAAAACATTTTTGTTCTTTTTTTTTTCCTGTGATGACCTCTTAAAATCTACTCTCTTAACAAGTTTTAAATACACCATGGAGCAGTGTTAACTGTAGCCATTAAGTTGTACATTACATCCTCGGTACTTTTTAATCTTAAGACTGGAAGTTGGCACCTTTCAACTGCATTCATCCACTTCCTCCTCCCCTTCTTCTTCTTAGGAAATAATCATTACTTCTCATAGGCCCTGAGGCCTCAAGGAGCCTGGATGGTTTAGCCTCCTTCAGGCCTCAGGGCCTTTGAACCGGCTGTCACCTCTTCCAAGGATGCCAGGATGCTCTGTCGCATCTACATACCAAACGGTGAGCACCGTGCTGGGGCTGTTGGTACCTGCCCGTCCCCTCAGCACCGCATCAACATGCCCACAGCTGCCGCCCGGGGACTGTGAGCTGTGGTGGCCGTCTGGCCCTTGCACGGGCAGGCAGTGCTGGGGAATTAACGCCCCAATAGATGGGGTGTTGGTGGACAGACACCTCTTGAGTAAGATCCCTCTGAGAGCTATTCTACGCATGCTGCAGAGACCCGAGTTTCAGCAGTCCCCAGGGGCAACTGGCCTGAAGAGACAGATGCCCTTTACCGGCTTTCTCCCACCCCATTCGACTTCTCACTCCCCACTGGTGTTTCCTCGGATCACTTCCCAAATGACTGGAGTGACTGGGCAGGAGATGTAGTCATTCCCAGAAAAAAGAAAGTCAAAGGAAAATTGAGGTTTGGGATTAAAGGTGAGGAGTTCTGTGTTGGCGAGTGACGGATTTAGAAATCTATCACCATCTGTCATTATCAATTTCTAAATCCAAGGGTGTATATAAATATATACACTCTTTTATATTCTTAAGAATATGTTACTTGCTGTAGCAGTTTGAACATGATGGGTGGCAACCACGTCCAAGGGGTGGCTGAAGCCTTGGCTGAGGCTGGGCGATGCTGGGATGACGTAAACAAAGCGAGAAGGAACAATGGCCACGGACAGCACCCTCAGGAACACGGGTAACTGCTCACCCCAGGCCCTCATCTGGAACGTGCTAGAACATCTCTCTCAGACTTACCCGGTGATCCAGTGGTTAAGAATCCACCTGCCAATGCAGGGGGCGTGGGTTCGATCCCTAGTCAGGGAAGATTCCACATACCACGGGGCAACTAAGCCCATGCACCACGACTACCGCGCCCACGCGCTCTCGAGAAGCCCACGGTCCGTGACAAGAGAAGCCACTGCAGTGAGGAGCCCTGGGCCGCAACTCGAGAGAGCCCACACACGGTGATGAGTCGGAGCAGCCACAGATCAATCATCAATCAATAAGCAGGCTTTAAGAAAATGCCTCTCTGTCCATGAAGACAGACAGCCTCTGCTTCTGTGTCCCCTTCTCTGGGAAGCCTCTCGCCAAGCACAGCCATCTGGTGCCGCAGCCGTCGCCCTGCAGCCGTAAGCTGCTCGCTGTATGTCTCCCCTCCCCCCTCGGCCCCAGGTCCCAAGGTCAGGGCTGGTTCAATCATGTTTGAGTCCCCGGTGCTTGGTACAGTGTTCAGCAAAGGTTTGCAGGTGAATGAATGACTGAAGGAACCCGTTCTCCGAGGTCTGTGACATACTCTGCACTTCTTGTCTTTCTGGAAGGAGACTTTCCTGCCTGGGAGGATACTGCCTCTAGAAGGAGCCCTTGGGCCAGTGAAGTACCAGTGACCTATCTGAGGAATGTGGCCCCAACCTTACAGCCTGGCTTTCAAAGTCCTCAATGGGGAAGATCCATCCTTTTCTCCACTGCCTGTCAAAATCCTAGACTTTCTTCGAGATTCATATTTTTCCTGATCACCTCCTCCCAATTATTCAGAAGTAACTGCTCTAATTCTGTTAACGTCTTATCTGATCTCTTTTGTGGTACTTTGATCATGTTCTACCTTTTCTGTATTTATTCAGTTCAGTTCAGTCGCTCAGTCATGTCCAACTCTTTGCAACCCCATGGTATGCAGCACACCAGGCTTCCCTGTCCATCACCAACTCCTGAAGCTTACTCAAACTCATGTCCATTGAGTCAGTGACGCCATCCAACCATCTTATCCTCTGTCGTCCCCTTCTCCTCCTGCCTTCAATCTTCCCCAGCTGTAGAGTCTTTTCTAAGGAGTCAGTTCTTCACATCAGGTGGCCAAAGGATTGGAGCTTCAACTTCAGCATCAGTCCTTCCAATGAATATTTAGGACTGATTTCCTTTAGGATTGACTGGTTGGATCTCCTTGCAGTCCAAGGGACTCTCAAGAGTCTTCTCCAATTCCACAGTTCAAAAACATCAATTCTTCAGCACTCAGCTTTCTTTCTAGTCCAACTCTCACATCTATATGTGACTACTGGAAAAACCATAGCTTTCACTATATGGACCTTTGTTGGCAAAGTAATGTCTCTGCTTTCTAATATGCTGTCTAGGTTGGTTATAGCTTTTCTTCCAAGGAGCAAGCATCTTTTAATATCATGGCTGCAGTCACCATCTGCAGTGATTTTGGAGCCAAAAAAATAAAGTTTCTCACTGTTTACCCCATCTATTTGCCATGAAGTGATGAGACCAGATGCCATGATCTTAGTTTCTGAATGTTGAGCTTTAAGCCAACTTTTTCACTCTCATTTTTTACTTTCATCAAGAGGGTCTTCAGTTCTTCTTCAGTTCAGTCACTCAGTCGTGTCCGACACTCTGCGACCCCATGAATCGCAGCATGCCAGGCCTCCCTGTCTATCACCAACTCCCAGAGTTTACCCAAACTCATGTGCATCGAGCTGGTGATGCCATCCAGCCATCTCATCCTCTGTCAACCCCTTCTCCTCCTGCCCCCAATCCCTCCCAGCATCAGGGTCTTGCTGAGTTCTGCTTCACTTTCTGCCATAAGGGTGGTGTCATCTGCATATCTGAGGCTATTGATATTTCTCCCAGCAATCTTGATTCCAGATTGTGCTTCATCCAGCCTGGCATTTCACATGATGCACTCTGCATATAAGTTAAATAAGCAGGGTGACAATATACAGCCTTGATGTACTCCTTTCCAGATTTGGAACCAGTCTGTTGTTCCATGTCCAGTATTTATTATATATATACCATTGTTATATTCTTAAGAATATTTTACTTGCTGTACCACTTTGAACATGATAGGTGGCAGATATTCAGGATTATTTACTGAATTCCAAATGAATTTCCTTTAAGATATCTAGCCAAGAGGAAATATACAGAAATCTCTAATAAAAGGGCCTTTGTATCAGTCAGCTATCACTGCATAACAAGCTATCCCAAACTCAGTGGCCTGAAATAACACCTATTATTATACCTTACCTGTCTTTAGGTTGACTATGAGTAGGCTAATCAAGGCTGGGCTCAAATGGGGCTCAGAGGTCTTCTGACTTTACTGGGGTCACTTCTGTATCTAGAGATTGGTTTGGGGATAGTCCTTTAGGCTGGGCTTGACTGGACAGCTCCACTGGGACACACGTCTCTCCATCCTCTTCCTAGGATCAGCTAGCCCCGAATATTCTCATGGCAATGGCAGACACACCAGGGAACAGGCCCAGTCATGGGAGCACGTTTGAATACCCTGCTTGTGCCACATCTGCCAAAATCCACTGTGCAGGGTGGGGGAATTACAACTCACCCTCAGAATCACAGGGCAATGGGCACGGATATAAGGACTGAAAAATTGGGAGCATTAACACAATCTGCCAGGGTCTTCTTCCAAGTTTTGCTGCCAGGAAGCCGGGTAAACAGAACATGTGCTTTGCACTCTGTCCAACCCACAGCCCCAGAGGAAGTGTCACTTTGGGGTGAACTCAGTGCTACTTTGGGTGAGCTTTTAGGGTGTCACCCAGTAGCCCCTCTGTTATAACACACCCCACATGGTTCTATGGTTGGTTCTGAAACGGTTAAAGCTTAGAGCCCTTTTAAGGAGGCGGTGAATTAGGTCTCTCATGCTTTCCTTGAGCCTTGTGCAACAATGTATCTTGCCCAAGAACTGGTCTTTCTTTAGGAGCTAATAATCACACAACACAATGTCTTACTCATGCAAATACTTGACTTGTACCCCTAATTACACAGCAACAGTATCTCTCACTCAGAGATGGTTGCCCAAACCCATTCTCCCTGACTAATCTTGTGCCAAAGTTATCTCGGGATGTATGCCTTGGGAAAGAATCTGGTGCAACTCTAACAACCTTGAGGTATTCTTTTTATCTATTCTCAGCAGCCACTTGAGAGGTAAATAAGGCCCTGCTTAGTGAGGGTGGGTACTCTTTTGACCCCCTTCTGATGTCTATGTCAGAAGCTTCCTCTGTCCTGTCACTTGAAATAAGAATCTTTGCTACGCGAAGCTCTGAGTGACTGAGACTGTGTCTTTGGTCCCAGAGTTAAATCTTCTCCTTTGGAGACCACAAACGCGGCACCGAACACCGTTCACTATAAGCTATCGGTTTTTGGGTGTCTCTCTCCTCCGTTACACTGGATGCCCCTGTCTTATGCAGCTAGAGTCCGGAGTGGATGCCCATAAACACCAATTTTTGTGTGTGGCTGTGCTGGGTCTTCACTGCCGCGTGTGAGCTTTCTCTAGTTGTGGCAAGTGGGGCCTACTCTCTAGTGGCGCGCAGGCGTCCCGCCGAGGCGGCGTCTCTTGGCACAGAGCTCAGGCTTAAGGCCCTGCAGGCCCAGTATTTACGCTGAGCAGGCTTAGCTGCCCTGAGGCAATGCCAAATCTTCCTGGATCGGGATCAAACCTGTGTCCCTGGCCCTGGTAGGTGGATTCTTATCCACTAGGCCACCAGGAAAGTCCCCCCCAAACTCCTCCTGAATGCTGAGTGAATGACAGTACATTTCTGACCACCATGACCTCTCCCTTCCCTTTCTGCCTCTTTTTTGACCTTTTATCTTGTTTTCCAGGTATCGCTGGTTCATCTGTTGTGCTTAGAATTCACCATTAGAGTCACATGGTTGACTCTTTACTCGCAGAATATTCAAGGCAGTCACCTCAAAAGACTGCAGTTTTCTACACTCTTTCCCCACTCTGAATTCTGAAGGAAGTTTCCAGAACTCCCACAGTAAGCCTGTCATGTTCACCGGAATACTCCTCAGGGTGACAAATCTTTGCCTTGTTAAGGTGGATGGAATTTTTGGAAACAGCTGACAGTCATTTGGATCCAAAGCTGGTGACTAAGGTGGGTGATCAAGCTGGGTCACTCTGGGGACAGAAACGAGCTGTGGTCGGAGAGAGACGAGGCCCGCGCTGTGCCCGTAGTTTTAAAGCTATTCCTGAGGACAGGTCCAAGGAGCCACAGCTGAAGAGAAAACAATCATCTGAGCACGCCAGCCCCTCCCAAAGTGACTGTTGGGCAGGGGCCCCTAAGCTACGGTGAAGAGGTTTTCATCCCACTTACTTTAGCTCTGGTTCTGGTTCTTTTAACTCCTTTGAGAATCTGATGAAAGCTCTAGACCTCCTCTCCAGACAAACGCCCATCTCATGAATAATTTCAGGAGGCCCATGGACCCCCGCCGAGGTCGAGCCAAAGACCCCATTAGAGCTTCTGTTTGGAATGCACAGGCTAACCAGTGTGAAGGCAGCAGAGAGCAACAGGGCTGCTTTCCTTCCTTCCTTAGTTTCTGCCCACACACCTCACCCTGAGCCCAGCCCCGGTCCTTGATGTAACAGATTCTCCAGAAAGACCATGTGAGCTCCCGGTCCGCTCTCCTTCACTCCGAGATCGTCTCTGTGGACGAGGGCCCCTGTGGCCAGCTTGTCCCCTCAGCAGCTGTCAGGCGGACAGTGCCATGTGAGCGTGGTGAGCCTTCTCAGGATGGCTGGGCATCAGCCTCCGCGAGGTTCGTGCTTGGGAAGAAGTGGGAAGGAGCCTCGCTGCTCCAGTTAGACTCGGGGTGCCTTAGGGGTCAGGGCCAGGAATGTCCTTTACTTTGGGTGCTCGAGGGCCACGACAGACCAGCTCCCGTATCCTTGGCGCCCCTCCCTTCAGGCACCTGTCAGGATGCTCTGAACCGCCGCCAAGGGTGCAGGGGTGGGAAACGCCTGCCATGAGGGCTGACGGCCACGAGAGGGAGCCATTTGTCCTGAAAGCCCAGGCGTCTGGCTGGAATCGTGACTCCCACCTTCACCGCCCCCCCCCCCCCGTCACCCCCCAACACCCACGCAGGCTCGCGGTCATGTTAGGTGCTGACGGCGGGCGGGGACAGAGCCTGGGGTGCAGGTGGCCACCAGCTGAGACAGATTGTCCCCCAGCGACCTGCTTCTTACCCAGGCGGGTACGATGGCCACAGCCACCCCCAAAGCCTCTGAGCTCTCAGACCTTTTATAAAGGTGCTCCCCCATCTAACTTTTTCTTTTCTTTATGGCAAAAGTAACACACGTTCAAAGGGGAAAATGAGAAAATTCAGACATGCAAAGGACACCTTGTAACCAGCCCTTTCTCAGAAATATGTCTGGTCACCACAACAGGAGGGCGTTCTGCCTGGGACCCTCAGGAAGGTAACAAGAGTAGGGGAGCCTCCCAGGGAGAACGGGGGTGCCTTTGTGTCGAGGTGTATCTCAGCAGTGTGCAGAGAGCTGGTGACACCTCCAGGGTTCCGAGCCACAGGTGCCCGGAGGAAGAAGTGTGTGGCCGGGCAGAGGAGGGAAGGAAGCTGGTCCCCAAGGAGCAAGCCGTGCCCGCCCCATGCGTGTATCACGCGCTCACAGGCGGTGGTTTACAGCGAGAGCAACTGAGACCCAGATGGGCTCACTCCCTCTGGGTCACGCAACCAGGGAAGTGCCGGAGCCCCCGATCTGAAGTCAGGATGTCTCGCTCCAGAAGCTGCCGCCGTTGCTGGGCCTTTCGGGGCAAGGGTCTGTCCTCAGGCTCGGAGAACGGGGCCCACCTCCGCACGCCCCACCTGCACCCACAGCATCGCCCACATCCCCAGAGTTGGCAGGACAGCCGCAAGCCGGGAGGGCCCTTCAGGCCATCGACATCTGGTCCTGACTTCACCACCCCTGCCCTAAACCTAGCTGTCAGGAGGCCTCAGAGTGGGAAGAGCTGGGTGTTTGGGCAAGATCCTCGGGATGCCCACAGCTTGCTCAGCCAAGGGTCTCCCACGTGGCCTGGCAGAAACCGTTCTCTCTTGTCTCCGCGCTGAGGCTCTGCAGAATGGGTCCACAGAGACTCGACTCATCTTCTCCGGAAATAAGCCCCTGCAGCCCTTCCTGGGGTGGGGGTGCGGGGGACAGGCTGCTCTGAGAACAGCCCCCACAGTGCCCTGCTCCCAACCTCCCTTTCTTAGGACACCTCCTCCCAGACTCAGCCTGGAGGCCCAGGGAGGCCTCCCCTGGTTGCCAGGGCAACCGCTCCATTGTTTCCTGCCGCAGGAGTGGAGCCTGCAGCCCCCACCCCGCCCACCCCCCCCATCCAGTTCCTAGACCCCCACTCTCCCTACGGTTCTTGAGCTGGGGGAGCCCACAGGGCCCCATTCTACTCCTCCGGGCCTCTTTGTCACAGCAGGATGCTGAGGAGGGGGAGACAGGCGGACTGGTCACCATGCCAACATCACTTTGCCCACATCCCCGGAGGGCAGGGAGGGGCTGGGGCGGCCGCTCAGCCAGCCGTCTGGGGAGCGGTTTGTCTCTCCCTTGGGTCACCTGCCAAGCCCCGCCCCCTCCCCGGCTGCCGGCCCAGCCACAGGCCTAAGCGTCCATGGCTGGAGGGGATTCCGCTGGCTCTGGTTTTCACCCAGTTTGCGCCGTTCTCGCTCAGTGAAGCGCAGCTCGGAGCTCAGGCTTCACACCATCCTGTAGTTTCACCAGCAGAGGGGGCCTGGGCTATGGGAGAGGAGCCAGGCTGTGCCCCAGAGCTGGGGGCCATGGTTCCTCCTCCATTCACTCGTTCACCCACTCTCATTCATTCAACAACATAACCCCCGGGCTGACTCAGGACCACTTCAGGATTATTAAAACCACTTTACAGAAGGAGAACTCTTACTCCAAGAGGTAAATGGCCCTAAGTGCCCCAAATATTAAGTGTCGGAGGCAGGATTTAATCTCAGGTCTGGCTGCCTCTAATATTGCTGTAAGTCAAGATAAGACTACATTCTCCCCACCAGTGACAGTATCTTGACCACCTCGGGCACCATATGTAGATTGATTATTGACTAGAAAATAAAGTCACTACAAGGAGGTTAAGGGTGGGGTGTTCTGCACATAGTAGCTGCTTGATCAGTATGGAGTGCCTTCGGGATGGATGGATGAACAGATGCACGTAGAGTATTAAAGGCAACTGTTCATGCACTCCTTCATTCATTCAGTGAATAAGCACTGAGGCCTTCGGTGTGCCAGGCATTGTGCTGGGCACGGTGGGCATGCGGAAACAATCCATCTCTGGTCCCAAGTCTGGGGAGAGCGGTGGACAGGTAACGCACCCATGACAGTGCAGTGGCATGAGAGCCACAGTGGGGGAAGCCAGGCTGACCTCAGTGACATCGCTCATCTGAACCCCTGAGTCACAGACCCTCTGGGCTGCAACAGATCATAAAATTCTTCTAGTTCCACTTTTCCGTTGTAGTCATTTCATGTACCTCCATCACCATTTGTGCCGTATCTACCTAGCACTCACTGTTAATATAATAATAATGTTATTATATTATATAAATATCAGTAATATTTTTCTTTAAACTCACTTATTAAGCTCTAAAATGATTACGTAAGATGGAAACTTTATGTCACTACCAGACATGGAAGACCACGGAAAATCCATTCACGGTAAACAAAACAATGTGATTAAATTCAAGGGACATACAGTTGCTGCCAGTGGACCCTGATTCTAAGACCCACTCTCTTAAAAGGGAAATTCATAAGGGTCAGTGAGGGTGTTAGAAACATGGGCACCAAGTTGATTCCTTCTCTTTGATTTCAAAAGGCTTAGAAGAGAATTATAATGGGAGGAACCTTCTTAGCAGGTGATTTAATGTTATTTAGGGGCTGGCAGGTGGTGAACCACCAAACTTCATATAAAGAGCTATGGTTTGTGGCCACACTTGACAAGCACTGGTGGGTCCCGCCCATCCCTGCACGGGTTACTATGTCCCCATGGAGGGGCCACGTGGATGAAAGGACAGGCTGGGGCTTCTGGATGACCTCCCTGTGAAGCCCCCTGGGGGCTCCACGATAGTATCCCCTCTCTCCACCCCACCTGCCACCTCCAGATCAGCACCAACTGGTCTACCCCTCAAGAGGGGTGCTCCAAAGGCAGAGAGCCACCCCTCCCCAGCCCTTCCTTTGTACAATGCTCAGCAGGGTCCCATCCACTGAAGTGATTCATGGGCCTCCTCCTGGATTCTGTAGGTGGTTGACTTTTGACATTTTTCCTTCCAAGCATAAGAGGAAAAACAAACAGGCTAGATTTGTGCACAAAGGAAGGAGGATCTAAGACTCCAAATCCTATCCCCTCCCTAAAACACACACGCGACCCTGTTGCTAGTACCTGAAAGTCCACTGTTACTGCTTCATTTCTACACATTTATAATACAAAGGTATTCGAGAAGCTAATTTGCTTACTGTGCACTCTGATCAATGTACATGAAATGTCCCAAACAGGCAGATCATAGAGACAGAAAGTAGATGAGGGGTTTCCCAGGGCCAGAAGTGATGGGGGCTTGGGGGGTGCTAAAGGATATGGGTGTTGAGGTGATTAAAATGTTCTATAATTGACTCTAGTGATGGTTGTACAACTTATATGTGAATATAGGAAAAATTAAAGTGTGAAATTTAAATTAGTGAATTGTATAGTACATCGCTGGTATCTTGATGAAGCTGTTATGGGGGGGGGGGCGGGGAGAGAGAGAAAGAATGAGGAGGAGGAAGAGTGGAGGGGGTTCTTTAGGACCTGGTGATGGAAGGTAGCGCTCTCAGCGCTGTTCCCTCCTGTCCCCTTTTACTATCAGATCTAACCCGTCTCTCTACGGGCCCCATCAGTCCATCTTCTATTTCTTCTACTTGTCCCTGACATAGTAATGATTTAGAGCCAATATTAGCCAAAGGCTGACTATGTGCCTGGTGTTATTATCCTAAGCGATCTTCATTTAATCCCTCGCTGAGGTCACGTGCTCGCAGAGCACACTAGGCCCCCTTTTGCGCAGATTAGACGGACTGGGGTGTTTCTTGGTTTCCTAGAGCTACTTCCAGACCCCTCTCCCAGCATGTCCTCTTCACAAACCGGGGTCATCTGCTCATAGCGTCACCAGCACCTCACTTCCTCTGTGTTATCTACAGGATCTCCTCCCACCCCAACCTTCCCCCAGGATGTGCACGCCTGGCTCAGTCATGGGGTTCATCCCCACTCTGTTCTCACCTTCACCGATTTCCACAACCAGGCTGAGGACTTCTCAGCTTGCACCACCTCAGCTCGAGTTGATGCTTCATTCACGCTGCACTTGAGTCAGCAAGGCTGGGCGTGGACCTCACTCGTAACCCTTCACAACTGCTCTGCCCTGAGTCTCACGCTCTGCATGCCCCTCTCTTACATGATGTCCCGGCCTTTCATGGCCTTCATCTCCCATCCACTCCATCTGAACTTGCGCTTCTGTTTCATGAGGTCTTCCATCCCCAGACTGTCCACCAGGGTCACTCCTTCACTTGAGCTCTTCTTCCAATTCAAAGTCCGTCCACCGCTGAGAACGTGCTCCTCCCATCACTTGCCATATTCTTTGCATCTTCCATCTCTCCCATTCCATCACGCTGCTTTCTTAGCCTGCAAATATCTCTATTCTGAAGTCCTCCATGAATCCTGGTACCTCCTAACTCTTATTTCCTTTATCACCAAATGTCCTGCTGGAGTTCTGTCCTTACTCTCTCTTCACAGAGCAGCTCTGTTCTTATGTATCATGGAGGATCAGAAAATGAATTTTTAAAGATGTGGCTTTGACAGAACAAAGGGCAAAGGCCAAGCACAGTTTGATAGTCAGGAGGACTAGAAGGACTACGAGGTGGGCTGATTGCTTCCCCCCATCCGAGAGAGAATAAACAGCATAATAAGCCCAGGGCATTAAATTCATGGCTCAACAGTCAGAGAATCAAGGGCTCCCTATAACTGTCCTAAGAGAATATCTTATGAATGCCCTAAAATCATATCTTATCTGTCACAGCTAGTGAGTAGCCAAAAGCCAAATATAGGTTCTTATCCTGTAAGCTGCTGATTTACAAAATAGACAGGATTCACAGCTCACCACGTTTCTAAGGGGAAATTTTAGGGCAATGATTAGAGGCTTCCTGAGTAGCTCAAATGGTAAAGAGCCTGACCTCAGTGTGGGAGACCTGGGTTCAATCCCTGAGTTGGGAAGATCCCCTGGAGAAGGGCATGGCTACCCACTCCAGTATTCTGGCCTGGAGAATTCCATGGACAGAGGAGCCTGGTGGGCTATAGTACATGGACTTGCAAAGAGTCAGACACAACTAAGCAACTAACACACACATTAGGAAAGACCAGAGTCCCAAAATATTAGAATGGTGGTACTTAGGAGAGGCCAGTTAAATCTGAAGACCCTAGACCACAAAACTGTGCCAGGCTTATCTCACCAGCAGAAACAACCCCTCCAACCCTGCCTGGAGGAAACTGGTCTTACCTTATTTGATGATTTCGTGACTGTCCCCCATCCCAGAGCTTCACATGTCCCCAGATCCATGGCCAAATGCAATCTCCATGTGACCAGGGAGCCGATTATAAAAGTGTGTCCAATAGACACTTTGATGCTAAAATGCGCAAATTTATATATCAGTGAAGACCTGGAGAATATTCAGGCTCAAACCTGAATAGGAATAGGTTCAAACCATGCTACAGTATAAAGGAGAGAATGTAGTTTTAAATCTGGCTGAATTTGTCAGTATGGATGTGTGGCTTACCAGAGATTCTGAAGCTGATGCACCAGCTCAAGGATCTGATCAAAGTTTTATTGTTACTTCAGTTGGCAAACTGAAGCCTGGACTCTGTGATAGTCAAATGGAACTGACATGCCAAAAAGCTCCTGGGTGTAATGTAGGAGAAATCCAAAGAATTGGGGAACTAGGTCTGATGAAGTGGCTTTCTCACTTCTGACTGCTCTATCCAAGCTTTAACTACAGATCTTCCTCGACTTACAAGGTGGTTGTGTAAACTCATGGTAAGTTGACAATACCATACACTGAAAATGCTTTTAAGACATCTGACCTACCATGTGTCATAGCTGACCCTGCTGCTGCTGCTGCTGCTAAGTCGCTTCAGTCGTGTCCAACTCTGTGCGACCCCATAGACGGCAGCCCACCAGGCTCCCCTGTCCCTGGGATTCTCCAGGCAAGAACACTGGAGTGGGTTGCCACATGCAGAACACTTATGTTAGCCTACAACTGGGCAAAATCATCTAATATAAAGTCTATAATAAAGTGTTTAATATCTCATGTAATTTACTGAATGCGAAAGAATGGTTCTAAGTGCTCCAGTGGTTTACCCTCGTGACCATGTGGCTGACTGGGGGCTGTGGCTCGCCACCCATGCCCAGCATCACAAGAGAGTACCATATACATGTTGCTTGCCCAGAAATACAAAAAAAAGCCAAACTCAGAATCAGAGATGCAATTTCTACTGAACACATACTGCCTTTTGCACCATCGTAAAGAGGAAAAAACTGTTAACCATCAGAAGTCAGGGACTGCTTGTACATCCCCTGAGAGAGACCAGAGGACTCCCCTTCCCCAAGGCATGAAGAAATTCCTTGAGGAGAACACTAGCTTCCTCTAAAAGTGTGCGAGCTGCAGTTCTCTACATGTTGGGGATGATGATGGGAGACACTGGCATTGAAATATGTTCCTGGGTATTAATGGGGATAATGAGATCCAGTACAGGCTCTGTAGTGACACTAAGTGACCACAGCAAGCTGGACAAAGAAGGGAGCAGGGCCAGAGTGACAGTGAGAATAGGGTGACTCATAGGATTCTTCAGTGGTGGCTCAGTGAATACCAGGCCTCAGTGAATATCACGCATACCAGGGGCTAGACCACATGGAGCACTGCATTAACATCCTGCTGGATCTGCAGAATTAAAAAGCAAGCCAGAGCTCTAGAGATCTGAGACAAAGTCTCAGGACATCAGAGGGTCACAGGTTTTCACTAAATCCCCGCGCTCAAGTCAGGTGAATAGAGAAACTGTGTATTCTGTGCCGTATGACATTACCAATTCATTTCGTACTTCTTCCCCCCAGCGTTTCCCCAAGGGAACTGTGGTTATTCAGTAGAGTGAGTGTAACACTGGGAAAAGAGGAAAAGATTTTTCAGGGGTTATTGCTGGCCCTGAGTTAATACTAATCCCAGGTCATTCATTGAGTGGACATTAATGAAGGCCAGGAGATAAATGATTTTGGGGGTCCAAATCTTTACACAGTGGCTCCATCCTGTGGTTGTTTCTCCAGGTCCTGGATGTATAGTTGGAATATATATACTCAGTGACAGGCAAAATCTCGTATGGGTTCTGCCTGACCTAAGGATTAAGGGTCATTATGAAAGGAAGGACCAAGTGATAATGCCCAATGAGCCTCTCCTTAACAAAACAGAAAACAAAAACCAATGCCATGTTTCTAGGAGAATCACAGAGGTTAGTATCACTAAGAAGACCCGAAGAACGCAGGACTGATGACCCAGCGGTGTGCAGGAATCAGCTCATACAGCCCCATGAGAACTGTTATTATTTATTCATAGGAATTGTTACGAGATTGTCAACCTTACTTTGAAACTTCATCTTTGGTAGCTTTAAATTGGCCATGATGAGACTATTTAAACCATAAAATTGGCAAACACTAAAATCAGGACTTTTTTTTAATCCTTTCAGAGACAGCCTGCCAGCAAACTAGAGGTGATCCCCATCATATCCTTATTTATCCTACCTGTTTGGCTTTGACCAGATAGATCTTGGAATTGGAGAATGGTGGCAGATTATACAAGATCAGACTGTGATTTCAACTGCTGTTGCTGTTCTACACCTGGTCAGCTCACTGCACCGTATCCACACAGCAGCTTCTGATGCCTACTGTGGCTGGATGGATGATGGAAAGTGAGTGCATGTTACTCACAGTAGCTAAGATACACCCTAAACCTGATGATGACTGAATGACTAAATGCAATAAATATCATCATGCGGCCATAAAAAAGGAGGGAATCCTGGCATTTGGTGATATGGATAAGCCTGGAGGGCATTACAGTGAAATAAGCCAGACACAGAAGGACAAATACTGGATAATCTCACTTATACGTGAAATTTGAAGTAGCCCAACTCATATATCAGAAAGTAGAAGGGCAGTTGCTCACGTAGGTTTGGGGTGGAAAGAGCGAGGTGTTACTCAAGGTGTGCAAAGCTTCAGCTGTGCACGATGAGTAAGTTCTAGAGATCTAATGTACAACGTGCAACATGGTAGCTACTGTTAACAATACATTATTTACTTGAGATATGGAAAGGAGGGGAAGGAAGGGAGGAAACGGCAACTCTGTGAAGCGATGGCTGTGATAATGAGCTCGATAGTGGTGACCATTTCACAAGGCATCAGTTCAGTTCAGTCGCTCAGTCGTGTCCGACTCTTTGCAACCCCATGAACCGCAGCACGCCAGGCCTCCCTGTCCATCACCAACTCCCAGAGTCCACCCAAACCCATGTCCATTGAGTCAGTGATGCCATCCAACCATCTCATCCTCTGTCATCCCCTTCTCCTCCCGCCTTAAGTCTTTCCCAGCATCAGGGTCTTTTCAGATGAGTCAGTTCTTCGCATCAGGTGGCCAAAGTATTGGAATTTCAGCTTCAACATCAGTCCTTCCAATGAACACCCAGGACTGATCTCCTTTAGGATAGACTGGTTGGATCTCCTTGCAGTCCAAGGGACTCTCAAGAGTCTTCTCCAACACCATAGTTCAAAAGCATCCATTCTTCTGTGCTCAGCTTATATCAAAACATCAAGTTACAGGGACTTCCCTGGCAGTCCAGTGGTGAAGATGCCATGCTTCCACTCAGGGAGCAGAGTTCCATCCCTGGTTAGGGAGTTAACACCCTGTATTCCACAGGGCTCAGTCAAAAAAACATTGAATTATATGTCTTACATATATATCATTCCTATTTGTCAATGATAGCTCAATAAAGCTGAAAAAAGAGAAAATTATGAATAAGACTAAGGAAATCGCTTCCAGTATCATATAGACAGATTAGCACACTGTCCAATGAGACGGGATTGACCTATAACCTGAATGGTTCATCATGTACTATTATTGAATGTATTGCACAATCTGTTCTCTTTGATGGACTGTACACATGTTTGGTAAAGAATCCACCTGCCAAGGAGAAGACACAGGTTCAATCCCTAGGTTGGGAAGATCCTCTGAAGAAGGAAATGGCAACCTACTCCAGTTTTATTGCCTGGGAAATCCCATGGACAGAGGAGCCTCATGGGCTACAGTCCACGGGGTCACAAAAAAGTTGAACAGGACTTGGCGACTGAGCAACAGCAGCAAAATACATTTGGATGATAAAGTCCTTTGCAATACTATACCAATGAAGATGCTTATGTCAGCTGTAAAATGAAAAAACAGTAACCCCTATGAATGTCCAGTTCGCAAAATATAATAATTAAATGAAATCATATATGTGAAAGAACACTGTGAACTTCAGTGCCTTATCTTAAAAGATAGAAGAGGCTCAACACTAGGTGGTTTTTATACCCAAGACTGAAGTGGAGAATCTTTCAGTCCAGTTCAGTCCCTCAGTCGTGTCCAACTCTTTGCAACCCCATGCACTGCAGTACGCCAGGCTTCCCTGTCCATCACCAACTCCCTGGCAATTATTTATATTATTCAAGGATGAAATTCTACTGCTATTAATCAGCTTTATCAAATCTTTTAATTGTATATTAGGCTTACATCTGATTTTAGCTGAAATTAAAGATGGATGGATGGATGGATGGCAGTTTGTATGAAGGGATAGTTAAATCAGGTAGGAGCATGCTACTGTTGTTGATTAGAATTTTAGTGTGGGGATGAAGGTATGTATCCCTGTACGGCAGAGAATGAAAAACCAAAAATTTCCCAAACTCCTTTATGGCTAGAGTTTAGATTTTGACTTAGGTTCTGCCAATGAGAAACACCTGATGAGACTTGAACTTGGACCCTTGGCCCTGTACCCAATGTTACTGTCCCAACTTCATGATCTCTGCACGACAGCTAAGTGTTCCAAGGCTCAACAGCGTGGGCTTTCAGACTCCCTAATTTCTCTCTCTTTTTTTTTGGCTATGCTGTGCAGCATGAAGGATCTTAGTTCCCTGACCAGGGATCAAACCCATGCTCCCTGCAGTGAAAGCAGGAGTCTTAACCACTACACCACCAGGGAAGTCCCTCCCCAACTTCTTGACTGTGATAGAAGGGGTAGGTCCCCTGGGAGATGAGTGATCAGAAGCCCTGGGTTCGTTCCTAGAATCTCAGTTTAGAGTTTCCAGTGATTTTTGTAAGCAGCCAATTGACTGCATTAAGTCCTTTTCCTCTTAAAATAGCTACAAAGGATTGTTAACTGCAACTGAACTCTGACTAATACAGCCTTTTCAAGTTTTTCTTCCCCTCATCATTTGTACTATCTAGCCACCTTCCATCACACTCCCCAGAGATGAATCATCTCTCACATTTTAGGGGGAAAAAATAGACATCATCATTCAGGAATTTCTCTAATTCCTGCTGATCCATCTAAGGTTTCTGGACCCACTACTACCTCCACTGCATCGTTCCTACGTGGAAAACCCAACCATCTTTGCTCTAGATCCCACCCTATTCATCTCTGGAAGTCTTCTCTTTCCTCGCTGCACATTTGACCTCTTCCTCCTGCTGTTCTTCTCACTCACTATCGAAGCACCTTCAAATCTTTCTCATGGAGAAAAAAAACCCAACTCCAAATCGTCTGTGCCCCTCTAGCTACAGTCTCTTTTTCTTCTTCCCTCCACTACCAAGCTTTCTAAGAGAATCACCCACACTTCCTCCACTTTCAGTTCATTCCTCCGTCTATGCAATTTAACCTTTGCTGCATTCACTCCACTAAAATTGACCCACTGAAGGAGCCAGTGACCACCAAAGAGCTAGTCCAAAGATTCCCTTTACTCCTTTTTCATTCTCAGTCTCCAAGGGGCATCTGATACTGTTAACTCCCTCCTCCTGATGTTCACCAGACTTTCTCCAGGATCACCCAGCTGACCTTTCTCCATCTCATTTGGAGGCTTCTCATCTCACTTCTTCTCTCATTGCTGGGAGAAATATCAATAACCTCAGATATGCAGATGACACCACCCTTATGGCAGAAAGTGAAGAAGAACTAAAGAGCCTCTTGATAAAAGTGAAAGAGGAGAGAGTGAAAAAGTTGGCTTAAAGCTCAACATTCAGAAAATGAAGATCATGGTATCTGGCAAATAGATGGGGAAACTGGCTAACTTTATTTTTCTGGGCTCCAAAATCACTGCAGATGGTGATTGCAGCCATGAAATTAAGACGCTTACTCCTTGGAAGGAAAGTTATGACCAAAGTTATGACCAACGTATTAAAAAGCAGAGACATTACTTTGTCAACAAAGGTCCATCTAGTCAAGGCTATGGTTTTTCCAGTAGTCATGTATGGATGTGACAGTTGAACTAGAAAGAAATCTGAGCACTGAAGAATTGATGCTTTTGAACTGTGGTGTTGGAGAAGACTCTTGCGAGTCCCTTGGACTGCAAGGAGATCCAACCAGTCCATCCTAAAGGAGATCAGTCCTGGGTGTTCATTGGTAGGACTGATGTTGAAGCTGAAACTCCAATACTTGGCCACCTGATGCAAAGAGCTGACTCATTTGAAAAGACCCTGATGCTGGGCAAGATTGTGGGCAGGAGGAGAAGGGGATGACAGAGGATGAGATGGTTGGATGGCATCACCAACTCAATAGACATGGGTTTGGGTAAACTCTGGGAGCTGGTGATGGACAGGGAGGCCCAGCGTGCTGTGGTTCATGGGGTCACAAAGAACCGGACATGACTGAGTGACTGAACTGAACATCTTACATGTGGAATGACCTTCTCCTCAAGGTTTAGTCCCTGAGCCCTACATTTTTTTTTCACTCTAAAGTTTCACTCTAGGGACTTTCCTGGTGGTCCAGTGCTTATGACTCCATGCTTTCACTGCAGCAGGGGGAGGGGTGGGGGGTGCAAGTTCCATCCCTGGAACTAAGATCCCACATGCCAAGAGATACGAGCCAAAAAAAAAGGTTCATCTTAGGTAACTTTGGGCTTCCCTGGTGGCTCAGATGGTAAAGAATCTGCATGCAATGCGGGAGGACCCAGGTTTGATCCCTGGGTCAGGAAGATCTCCTGGAGAAGGGAATGGCAACCCACTTCAGTATTCTTGCCTGGAGAATCCCATGGACAGGGGAGCCACAAAGAATTGGACACGAATGAGGGACTCACACTTTAGGTAACTTCATCTAAGTCTATGACTTCAACTACTGAGAACTCCCAGATATGTATCTCAAGCCTGGACCTCTTCCCTCACTTCCAGGCTGTATTTACAGTAACTTTTACTCTATATTTCCACCTGACTGCCCCCACAAGCATCTCAACACGTCCAAAGGAGATCTAAGGTTCCCCCAACATCCACTCTGCCTCCTGAAGTCCCTGTCTTGTAAATGCCCCTTTGTCTGCTCGGACACTCACACCAGATATCTATGGATCAGTCTAAAGCCCCACTCCCTTATCTCTCATGACTAAGTTGTCACTAACAGACGTCAACTCTCCCCCCAGGACTCTGCATAATGGTTTCTCCCCTCTGCATCCCTACTACTTTGGTCCAGCCCTCTGTTCTCTTTCTCATTCCTGCCTCTGCCTGCTCACTAGTCTCCCTGGCTCCCCTCACAACCCCTTCAATCCATCCTTCCCACAAAAGCCAAATCTAATCATATCACTCTGTCCTTCAGTCTCCCAGATGATGTCCCACGCACACCCTGAAACCTTTGTCAAGTATACATGTAAGTTCACATTCCTTATCTTGGACCCAAGGCCCTTCATGATCTGGCATCTCTAATCTCATCTTCCTCCACTGATGCTAAAGCCATACTCTTACTCACACAAACCTGCTGCCCTCACTCACTCTATGGATTTCCCTCCACATGGAACTCCCTTCCACTTCTCCCCCTGGGCCACTCCTTTGTTATCCTTGGAGACTCAGGTCATGTCACCTCCTCCAAGAAGCCTTCCCTGACCTTGAGTAGCACTGACCATCCTGCTCTTTTTTCTTTTTCATTAATTTTTTGGCTGCACTGGCTCTTGCTGCATGCAGGCTTTCTCTACTTGCAGTGAGCAGAACTATTCCTGGTGGTGGTGGGCTTCTCACTGTGGTGCCTTCTCTTGTTGCAGAGCACAGGCTCTAAGCATGTGGGCATCAGCAGCTGTGGCCCACAGGCCCAGTTGCCCTCAGCATGTAGGATCTTCCCAGACCGGGGGTTGAACCCACATCCCCTGCTTTGGCAGGCAGATTCTTATCCACTGGACCACCAGGAAGTCCCCACCCTGCTCTTTGTGCTACCACAATGCTCTGTATTTGGAGAAGGAAATGGCAATCCACTCCAGTATTCTTGCCTGGAAAAATCCCATGGATGGAGGACCCTGGTAGGCTACAGTCCATGGGGTCGCAAAGAGTCGGACACGACTGAGCTACTTCACTTTCTTTCTTTCATGCTCTGTATTATTCTCTGCTTCCCTGTAATGTTACATTAAATTGTATCATACAACAAGTGTGTTCTAGAGGTAAATATCAATATATTTGTCATAGCACTTATTAACCTGTGAAAGTGAAAGTCACGCAGTCATGCCAGTTCTTTGCAACCCCATGGACTGTAGCCCACCAGGCTCCTCTGTCCATGGGATTTCCCAGGCAAGAATACTGTAATGGGTTGCCATTTCCTTCTCCAGGGGATCTTCCTGACCTAGCGATCGAATCCAGGTCTCCTGCATTGCAGGCAGATTTTTCACCATCTGAGCCACCAGGGAAGCCCTGTGGTACATATTTTTACATATTTGTATTGTAACACAGACCAAGTGTACCTTTGGGGCCAAGACCCCTCTTAGCAGTGTACTGGGCACTGAGTAAGCATCTGGTGCGTGTTCAATAGATGAACTAGTAAGTTCTGCTTGAATTTCATTGGTAGTTGTGATGGGTCCATTGTGTTTCCATAAACAGTTATGTTGGAGTCCTAACCCCTAGTACTTGAGAATGTGACCTTATTTGGATGTCGAGTCTTTACAGACGTAATCAAGGGAAAGTGAGGTCACGGGGGTGGACCCTAATCGAGTAGGACTAATGTCCTTATAAAAAGGGGAAATGTGGACATGCAGACAGACAAGAATCGAGAAAAGACAACATGAAGACAGACAGGCAGATGATGGCTGTCTATGTGCCAAGGAGAGAGGCCGAGGAAAGCTCCAGCCTCACAATCACAGAGGGAACCAACTTTGCTGACACTCTTTGAGTTCAGACTTCTGGCCTCAAGAACTGTGAGATGATACACTTCTGTTGCTTAAGCTACCCAGTCTGTGGCACTTTGCTATGACAGCCCAAATCAAGTAAACACAGTAGGATTTCCTGTGCCTGTTAATCCACTTTCTCTGACTCTAGCTATAAGCTAGTAATGCTTGTCTTCTACGTGGAGTCTGACAGATTTGTTTTTCTGCCATCTCTCCTATCTCTGTTACCCTGTCTCTCTCTCACACACACAAGCACACCTCAGATGATCACATGTCCTTTTCTCCGCAGAACTTCCCATTTTCCTCCAGACACTTCCATTTTACCAGCAAGTTCTTCCTTGCTGGTCAAGATTAGATCCCAGGTCACAGCTCCCCTCATTGCTTTCTTGTCTTTCTGAGAGTATCAGGTCAAGAATCTAATTCACCGCAATGTTCACGACAGAACAGGGCGCCCGATGGTTGTGCCCATGAACCCAGTTCACTGCCTCCAACCCAGGCCTTCCTGGGCAAGGAAAGCATCACTACACCGTTAGCCAGACCAGCAGTCAGGAGCTCCCATAGCAGCATCACTTGTTTCTCCTTGCGTCCCCACCCGTGTTCCCCATGGTACCATCACCAGCTTTTATGACATCAAATCATGCCATTATCCCGCTCAAAACTCTGTAATCTCTCACCACTGCATGTAAAGCTAAATCTCAACTTGCTCCAGAGGCCCCTCCCACGTTCACTGAACACCTGTCAGACCCATCCAGCCTCAGATCTTTGAGCATGCCCTTCCCTCTGCTTACCATGCTCCTCACCCCCTCCCTTGCCCTTTGCTTGGCTAGGCTTAGTGTCATTTCCTCCAAGAAATTTTCTTTGAAGCTCCACCCAGTATCACCCTCCTATTAGCTGCTCTCAGAGAAAGGTATAGTTATCTTGCTCTAAGGATTTATCACAGTTTCTACCTATATATATTTATATCTGTGGCTATGTGATTAATCTCCTTCTTTCCCACTAGATTGAAAACACCATGAGAGCTGGATGTTTATTTTCTCCTAACTCCCCAGCCCCCACCATAGGGCATGCCATACAGTAGATACTCAATAAATATTCACTTAAATAATTAAGCGAACCGAGTCTTCGCCTTAGCCCATTGCCATGGAGACTAAGTTATGTGGCTGAACAGAATGCCTACTGACACAGAATTCACATAAGCCTCATCCAACCAAGTGTTGGTGATGACACTGAGCTTACACTACTAACCTCACGTTACAGTTTCCACTGGTGTTATCAGATTATTGTATTAGGTGGGGTCCCAGCAGGAAGTGGCTGGCAATATCAGATGGGGTAAATGGAAGTTTAATAAAGGGGTTGGTTAAATCCTGTGGGTACGGTAAGGGGAAAGCAGCAATGAATGGAGCTGGCAACAGTGGGGATCTGTTACCATTCCAAGCTCTGGAGGCCCAAGGGGAAGGGCAGGTACTTGAATCTGGAGAGAGTTGCTGTTGCAGGTTGCCACCTGACAGGAGCTGAGGTCTTTAGAGGAGGGATACAGCCAACATGCAGAGACCCTGCTGGGAGGGAGCCGGAAAATAAACAGCCCAACTTCACTTTCCTCCCATCTCCCAGTCTCCCCCTAAATAAGTAAGTGAAGTTGCTCAGTCGTGTCCAACTCTTTGTGACTCCATGGACTGTTGCCTACCAGGCTCCTCCATCCATGGAATTTCCCAGGTAAGAGTACTGGAGTGGGTTGCCATTTCCTTCTCCAGGGGATCTTCCTGACCCAGGGATCAAACCCAGGTCTCCTGCACTTCAGGCAGATGCTTTACGTCTGAGCCATCAGGGTGGTTAGGTCTCCCGCTGGTTGATTTTTATTGGCTGAACCCAAGAGAAGCCAGAGGGCCTGAGAACCCACTGATGCATCCATTAAGATAGGCTTCCAGGTCTCAGGGCAGGATGTTGAAGAGAGGAGAGAAGAAAGTCAAAATCTCCAGCCCAAATCGGAGACCACACAAACATTGTTACTTAACCGAGAACATCTTTGCTTCTATTTTTCCACTGATTCTGCGCTCATTTTCCACAATATCCAGTTTTTACTGCAGATGGATACTTTCCCCTCCCTCTTTCTCGCAAAAATTCAGTTTAAGTGGCTTGGATTGGGTGGGAGATTTTTCCCGCCAACCACCATTGTTGTGACCCTGTGTAGAGGGACTCTTGTCCTTGGTAGAAAGTCCACTTTTATAATGTTAAGTCTCATTTCTGAAAACCCCGTTCTGATCTTTAGCACTGGGTGACCATTTCCCACAGCTTGTTTTCTCTGTCAAGTGAACATAAGAAAGGGTGAGAGACAAATGTTATCCAGTCTTGACCGTTGAGGTCCCACTTCACCTGCAATTCCTGCAGCTTCCCAGGGCTACCAAGTGACCAAGTTCCACTGAGAAGCAGCTATTCCCACTCCCCGGGCATCTCCCTAGGGCCCAGAGTATGCAAGCCCACTCGATGCTTCCAGCTCAGGGATGTGGGCCAACACCATTCTTGCGCTGGGAAGCACGGCCCCCAGATATGTTCAAGCATCCTTTTCATTCCTGGGATCCCGGACTCAATGGTGTGTCTCCACATCTCTGTCCCAGTATCTGGCTTCATGGTGCCATGCTCAGGCCACCTTACCCTCCTCTCTCCAGAGCTCTGTGCTCACTACCTTGTGCCTCAGACCAACAACTCTGTCGTGAAGCCTGCAGGCTATGAAAAATTCTGACTCCTATGGGTATCCGCTGAATATGACCTCCCTGAGTTTTAATATTTCCTTTTAGAAGTATCTTATAGACCTCTAAGGGCTTCCCTGGTGGCTCAGATGGAAAAGAATCTGCCTGCGGTGTAGGAGACCCAGGTTTGATCCCTGGGTCGGGAAGATCCCCTGGAGAAGGAAATGGCAACCCACTCCAGTATTCTTGCCTGGAGAATTCCATGGACAGAGGAGCCTGGCGGGCTACAGTCCACGGGGTCACAAAGATTCTGACATGACTGAGCGACGAACACGGACACCTAAGAAGCTCTTAGCTGTCTTAAGTAATGCTCACCACTCCCTTCCTTGTTTCTCGAACCTGATCGCCTCTCTCTTCTCCCCTCACTTTCAGAGAGATTGTGTCCTTCTCCATGCCCTTCCCCACGGGGTCAGCAGAGGGAAAGTCTACTGCAGAGTCTGTGGCGTCTCCTCACCTCCCAGCCCACACAGGCTCAGGCTGAGGACAACGTGTCCAGGAGGACCTCCCGTGGGGCAGTGGTCCCTGTCAGTAACAGCTGGTCTCACAGCTGACTGGTGGAGGAATCGGCTCCAAAGCAGGAAGTCCCTTTGTCCAGGCTGAGGTCTGGGGGGCTTCAAGGGAACGTAGAGATGGGAGGGGGCCACATAATTGTGGTTGCCCTGCTTCTGATCTAAAACCAGGGACTCCCAATGACCCCAGCCTCCAGCCTGCTGTCTTCCTATCCATTTCACTGGGATGAATTCTTTTTTCTCCCCTTCCAAATATTTTCAGCATTAAAAATATATATATAAAGCCAAATCCTGAAATCCTAACACAATAAAAAGCCAAGACAGGAGGAAAAATAACAAGGGATAAAAGCTCTCAGTCCCAGCCGCAGACAAGAACCCACTCTGACGTCCTTGGGTGCCCGGAGCGGTTAACCCTCTGCTGCCCGTGGGGAAGCCACTGGCTCCCTGCTCCCTGCCTCCCCTCGGCCCCGCCCACTTTCAGCGGAGACCGGGGGTTGTTTGCCTTCCCTCCAGCTATAGATAGACGGAGTTAGTTCTCCGTCTTTTGCCAAATCCTACAGGAGCTCCTCTCCACCCTCCCCTGCTACTCGCACCACCCCCCCCCCCCCCCACCAAAGCTTTTGTCTCAGCGCCTCCTTCCTACACCAGTCAAAGAAATTTCCCCGGTGAAACTGAACCATCTGCCTGACTGCTTTGAGGACACTCACTGCTTGTGAGTGCTTCTCACCATCACTTGCCTTCTTCCTCACACACCCTCTCTCTATGAGTGAGAGACAGGTACTCGCCTTCTGCAGCCCATCTTTGAGTCATTAGTGACAGCTTCTGTCGTCCTGTGGGCAGAAAGCAAGTGGACAAAGGACCCCAGAGGATTTAAGCCACACCCCTTGACCGCCTCTGACAGCCCCCCAACCCTACCCCAGCCCACCCCACCCCACACCAGGCTCTTCCAAGGAGAACAGAGCAGGGAATCCTTTCAGAGCCACTCTTTTCTTAAGCAAATGCCAAGTCGACAGTACAGCTTACCTTTGGGAGAAGCGTTTTCACCACCCCGTTAAAATTGCATTTGTCTCAATTTTTAAACAAAAGGGAATTTGGGTTGAGGTTTCCCAAACCCCAGGACAGCTTGGTGAGATAAGAGGACCTGCCACCATGCAGGAGGCTAGAGAGATTCTCTGACAAAGTATGACTAGAAGACATTCAGATCCGCCCTCCCCCTGCCCCATGCCAGAGGGTCTCACATGCCAGGCTGGAACCAGTTGCTCAGGCATTACAGTGAACTGGGGTGAAACTCCAATGAAGCTCACACCTGGACTGGACAGAACACTTGGGAAAGCAACCTCTCAGGCCCGAGGCTGCAGTTGTTAGGACTTAGGGCATGGATCAGCACCAGCTGGTTTGTTCAAGTCCCTTGTTGGGAGTGGGATAGGGGTGTCTAAGAGATGGAGAGGGAGACTTAAGAGAGGAAGAAGTATTACAGACATTGGGAGCTTTTTTGAGAGCTTCTGTCAAAGTGCCAGCACAGAGGCTTCCCTGGTGGCTTGGTGGTCAAGAATCCACCTGCCAATGCAGGAGACACGGGTTGCATCCCTGGACCAGGAAGATCCCACATGCCTCAGAGCAACTAAACCCATGCACCGCAACTATTATGCCTGTGCTCAAGAACCCGAGAGCGGCAGTTACTGAGCCCACGTGTCACAACTACCGAAACCCCTGCACCCTAGAGTCTGTGCTCTGCAACGAGAAGCCACTTCAGGGAGAAGCCTGCACACCGCATCTTGAGAGTAGCCCCTCCTCGCGGCCACTAGAGAAAAGCCCATGAGGAACGAAGACCTAGCACAGCCAACAATAAATAAATTATCAGGAAAAAAAATGTCAGCACAAAAAATATTCATTCATTCTTTTCAAACCGTGTGGACTGCATCCTGGCCACTTGTCCTGAGGATGCGAATCTGTGATAACTCAGACACGACCCTTGTCCTCCAGAATGCTGTCTAGTGGCAATGACTCCACACCAAGGATCTAGTTTCCAGTTTCCAACCTTCATTTCCTGCTCAGTTTCTACATCTGTAAAATGGATGTACCAAGTTCTTTATTACATTATGGAGCAGTGAGAAGAAGAGCTGAAAGTTTATTGTTCAATTTGAATTAAAATATAATGGGACCAGAAAGACCCAAAAGAACTGAAAGCAGAAACTCCAACAGATATTGTACCCCAATGCTCACAGCAGCATTATTTACAATAACCAAGAGGTGAAAGTAACCTAAGTGTCCATGAACAGATGAGTGGATCAACAAAATGCATATGCGTACAGTGGAATATTCTCTAGGCCACAGAAAGGAAGGAAATTCTGATACACGATTTAACATGGATGAACCTTGAAAACATCATGCTAAATTAAATAAATCAGACACACAAGAAATAAATTTTGTATGATTCCTCATAAGACATCTGTCTCTAGAATAGCAAATTCTTAGAAGCAGAATGGAGTGACTAGGGTATATGAGGGAGGAGGAAATCGGGAATTATTTTTTAATGGGTACAGAGTTTGTTTTGAAAAAGTTCTGGAAATGGACAGTGGTGATGGTTGTACAACATTCAGTTCAGTTCAGTCGCTCAGTCGTGTCCGACTCTGCGACCCCATGAATCGCAGCACACCAGGCCTCCCTGTCCATCACCATCTCCCGGAGTTCACCCAAACTCATGTCCATCGAGTCGGTGATGCCATCCAGCCATCTCATCCTCTGTCATCCCCTTCTCCTCCTGCCCCCAATCCCTCCCAGCATCAGAGTCTTTTCCAATGAGTCAACTCTTCCCATGAGGTGGCCAAAGTACTGGAGTTCAGCTTTAGCATCAGTCCTTCCAAAGAACACCTGGGACTGAGCTCCTTTAGAATGGACTGGTTGGATCTCCTTGCAGTCCAAGGGACTCTCAAGAGTCTTCTCCAACACCACAGTTCAAAAGCATCAATTCTTTGGCGCTCAGCTTTCTTCACAGTCCAACTTTCACATCCATACATGACCACTGGAAAAACCATAGCCTTGACTAGACGGACCTTTGTTGGCAAAGTAACGTCTCTGCTTTTCAATATACTATCTAGGTTGGTCATAACTTTCCTTTCAAGGAGTAAGCGTCTTTTTAATTTCATGGCTGCAGTCACCATCTGCAGTGATTTTGGAGCCACAAAAAATAAAGTCTGACACTGTTTCCACTGTTTCCCCATCTATTTGCCATGAAGTAATGGGACCAGATGCCATGAATGTTCTTAATGCTGATAAATTGTTAAAATATTAAACATAGTTAAAATAATCAATTTATGTATCTTTTACTACAAAATGTCAAATATGTACTTGTGATTATTGTGATTTATAGTAAGAAATAAATATTTGGTCTTCTAACACATAGCTCCTAAAACATTTGGAATTCCCTAAAAGAGAAGGCACTGGCACCCCACTCCAGTACTCTTGCCTGGAAAATCCCATGGACGGAGCAGTCTAGTAGGTTGCAGTCCATGGGGTCGCTAAGAGTCGTATCACTTTCCCTTTTCCCTTTCATGCATTGGAGAAGGAAATGGCAACCCACTCCAGTGTTCTTGCCTGGAGCATCCCAGGGACGGAGGAGCCTGGTGGGCTGCCGTCTGTGGGGTCGCACAGAGTCGGACACGACTGAAATGACTTAGCAGTAGCAGCAAAAGAGAATTAAAGGGGAAAGGACCATCTTTTGTTATTCATCACTAATCCCTATAAACCACACCTGAGTTTGTTAATGAGGTGACTATTGGAAAACCCCTTAGGATGGCAGCTGGTTGCCAGGGGGACCAACGTTTTAGAGGGCTGGAACTTTCAGCCCCTGACCTGACCTCCAAGGAAAGGAGAAGGGCTTGAGGTTGAGTTAATCATGAATGGCCAATGATTTGATCAACCATGCCTAAGTAATGAAGGCTCCATACATAAGCGATAGTTTGGGGTCCTGGGTGCCTCCAGGTGGCAGAATATGTAGAAGTGCTGGGAGGGTGGTGAGCCAGGGGAACGGTCCGGCTATACCCCATAGGCCTTCAGGGCCTGTACTTGCCCAACCTCAAGTCCAAACAAAAAGCCTGGAGTCAGTGACAGAGACATCAATGATTTAATGGATGAGGGATCTTACACGGCTGAAGCAAAGTCCTGGAGCAACGCCCCTCTGTGCCAGGAGGCAGTTTTCACTCCTGGCCGGGAAGGAGGGTACGTAGGTTACCAGTTATAGGGGCAATGACATCAGGTTGGCACATTCACTTGCCTCACCTTCAGAAAAACATGAATCAGCATTCAAACAACTAGGACCCTTTGATAAAGGTCAAAACCAGAAAAAGAGAACAGGACTTGCATTCGTGGACAAGGCACTCGCACACACCCAAGATAAAAGCCAACCTGGTAACAAGACTCACTGTGGTACCACACCAGGGACTTCACTCTCTTGGTGGCCCCCATCCCTCAAGGACAGCCACCACAGGGCCCCACATACGAGGGGATGGCTACCCCGGGACCTTTCAGCCCCTGCAACTTTCCATTCCCCGTCCTTGTTTTCCAACATCTCGGCGCTCTCGGGGGTTTCCTCGGTCTCCTGGCTGCTCCGCCAGTTGTTGGACTGCACCCCACAGGTCTACAAGGCCTGGACTTGCCCAGCTTAAAGACCAAAGAGTCCAGAGTCAGCAACAGAGATGTCAATGGGGGATCCTACCTGTCTGAAGTGATGTCCCGGAACAACACCCCACCGTGCGTGGAAAACATCGCTGGGCAGGCCAGGTGAGCAGCCTTCACTCCCCAGAGGGAGGGGGAGGTAACCAGTTATAGGGCAAAGTGATGTCAGGTGGGCTCAACTATGATGTCAGGTTAGAGCAATCACTAGCTGGGGTGGGGGTGGGGCAAATATGTAGGAAGGTCAGTCATGTAAATAGGGTATAGGCGAAGCAGGCACTGGTTGGCAAGGGATGTACAGAGGGCAAGAGAACAGCCATCTTGGATGGCATGATCATACGGAAAGGCCTGGAAGCTCCACATCGCCCCCCGAACACACACACACACATTTTGCCCTTTGCATCTCTTTATCTGGCTGTTCCAAGTTATATCCTTTTATAATAAACCAATTATCTAGTAAGTAAGGGCTTCCCTGGTAGCTCACACAGTAAAGAATCTGCCTGTAATGCAGGAGACCAGGGAAGAGCCCCTGGAGAAGGAAATGGCAACCCACTCCACTATTCTTGCCTGGAGAATCCCACAGACAGAGGAGCCCGGCAGGCTACAGTTCACGGGGTCGCAAAGAGTCGGATACGACTGAGAGACTAATACACACACTCGTAAGTAAGCTGTTTTCCTGAACTCTGTGAGATGTTCTAACAAATGATCAAACACAAGGAAGGGTCATGGGAGCCTCTGATTTATAGCCAGAAGGTGAGAAGCACAGGTGACAACCTGGACTTGGTGACTGGCACCGAAGCGGGGAGCGGTCTTGCAGGACTGAGCCCTTAACCTGTGGGGCCTATGTTAGCTACAGGCGGTTATTGTCAGAATTGAGTTTGAATTGTAGGGCACCCAGCTGATGTCTGAAGAGTTGAAGAACTGCTTGGTGGGGAAAAACCCACACACTTCTGGTGTAAGAAGTATTCAGTGAACATTGAACAAAGAAAACAAGTGTTCTCCTTTCCATATTTAAAATAGGACCCATTGAAGGCCAGTTTAGCATGCTAGTATGAATCATAGGGCTGAGCAAGGAGTAGGTGTGCAGGGCACGCTTAATGGATGGTGCTGTGCCAGGGGGTCAGATTTGCATCCAGAACAAAGGCTCTCAGAATTCGGAGGGAGTTCACCTGGGATCAGGTCAGCTTAAAGGTGATCTCCTCCGAGCTAGCCCACCCACGCACTAGGCAGACCTCCTCCAACACGTGTTGTAAATTCAAAAACACACAGGAATCAGGTGCATCCCGTAAATGAGAGAGGAGGCCCTAGAAGAGGGCGTAAGGCATACCTACATATCTTAGGTACACAGCTCCTACACAGCTCCGCTCCATTACTGATATCCAAGACTGTCGACTAAATGTTGCCGGATCTTCCAACTCTGCAAAAATCAAGCAAGCAAACAAGCTGAAAATCTAAATTTTTAAACAAAAAATCTCCCAATCCATTGTGGACTCAATGAAATTAAAAAAAAAAAAACAAAACAACACAACTTCGTAGCCCAAACAATACACCTTGGTAGTTAAGATCCATCCAGCCCAACGTACTACCCATTTGAAAAGTCTGTTCTTTCAATTCTAGGAGAATTTCACATACCATCTACCTGGATGGCTAGTCAGGATTTTCCTGAATGCCTCTGATGACAGGGGAGCTCATTACTTAATTTATTGGCCATTTCTAATTGTTAGGAAAATCTTTTTTTTTTTTTTTTTTTTGGCCCTGAAGCATGTGGGATCTTATCTCCCCGACCAGGGATCAAACCTGCAACCCCCTGCATTGGAAGGTGGAGTCTTTAACCACTGGACTGCCAGGGCAGTCCCAGGAAGATCTTAAATAGAACTTTACCTCCTTGCAACTTCCTCTCACTGTGTTCCTACAACCACCCATGTTCCCTCCCCATCTTAACTAAGAGAACAGCTACCCACCAGGGTCATTAGTGCCAGTTCCCTCCAGAAACTAAATCTTACATCTCAAAATGAGGATAATAATAGCCAACATTTATTGAGCACATATACGCCGGACACTATTCTAAGCACTCTATATGTATTAATTCTCTTATCCCTCAGGAGAACCCTGTGAGAGACACTATTACAAACACATTTTACAGACAGGGAAACTGGACAAATGATGCTAAATAACGTGTCCAAGTCACACAGCTAGTAAGTGGCAGAGCCACGACTGGAACACAGACAACCTGACTCCAAAGGGGATGCTCTTAACACTGCAGCGCTTGTACAGGGACGATCACGCTCATTCACTAATTGTCTGTTGATGTGAAATAAAACAATACCAACTCCTTCTTCTGGAACTTGAACATCATGAACAGGTCTCTATAACACCAGCATTAGAGATGGGTTCCACCATATGCAAAGATGTGAAAGATGAGAAGGGAGAAATAATGGGCTTCAATCATGGAGAATCAAGTTAGACACAACGCAGAACTTCCCAATGTGAGGGCTTTGCATCACTGGAATACAGAATGTAAAGTTGTGCTTGCTTGCTTTCTTGGAGATCCATTTAAAGAGGAAAGGAAGGAAGAAAGGAGGGGACTAATGTTTCTGGATGGCTCTTCTGTCTGAAGCTATCCAGAAGCAAAGACAAGTTTTATCAAGAAATACGGCTTCTGAGAAACTTGCCTTCTTCCAGTTTCTCTTCTTCATGGGTTTCCCTATGGGAGGCAGAACGATGATCATCTGGGTATTTGAGCTTACTGTGGTCCCAGGCCCTGATGGATCCCGGACTGAGGACACTGGAAGCAAAGAGATCAAAGATTCACAAATCAAACCCCATATCCTAAAATATAACTACGTGAGCCAAAAATTGATACAGTGTATGGTTATGCCAATCAAGATGGCTATTCTCTTGCTCTCTGAACATCTCCTGCTCAACCAGCCCCTGCTTCTCTCACATGAGGATGCCATCCTCTTAATTATAGGACTTAATTAGTCCACAGTAATTCACAAGCCCACCTGATGTCAATCCCCCTGTAAATGGTAGCCTCCTTCTCTCCAAGTAGGGAAGGCTGCTGCTGTGCCCTGCCCACTGTCCTCCACACATGCTGCAGTGTCGCTCCAGGAGCTTTCGTGAACGATCCCCCTGTCTAATAAACCACTGATGTCTCGGTCACTGTCTCTGGGCTCTTTCTTCCGTCTTGAGGTTGAGCAACCACAAGCTTGCAGGCCTGTGGGGTGCAGCCCACACACAGAATACCCAGAAGCAGACTATCTTAGTGTAGGAAATGGCTGAAGAAGCAACCTCTTCTCATCCAATCTCCCACTCACAACAAGAATTCTTTCCACTATGTTCCAGGCAGATGGGCACTCACCTGTTCTGGAGGACACTCACCCATCATAGCCCCTGGATCAGCCCCCACACCCTCGAAAACAGGTGAAGCGAATCACAGGTAGTTGTTGCAGGAAAATCTAGAGTCGGACTGAAGGCGAAGGCCTTGGGAAAGGGAAGTTAGGGAGACAAAAGAATCTGATGTGGGAATTTCTCAGCAGGGACTTTTCATGCATGTCCATGTGAACACGGGACAATTTTGAATAATGGTAGATGGATGCAGTTTGGGAAATTTGGAGCAGCTCATTCTAATCCTATTGCTGAGCTCATTTTTTCCAACACTGTGATAAAATGGATTATATTTCTCTGCTCCACTGATGTTGGACTTGGCCTTCCCATTTGTTCTGGTGAAACAAACACGGGTAGAGTTAATAGCACACCAGTTCAGAGTCAAGGTTCTTAAAAGGCATGGGGTGGGGTGCTTCTGCCCCTCCCATGAGCTCCTGGCATTCACCATGAGAACACACCCTGAGTGACTCCTGTTTCCAGGTGGTGGTTTAGTCATTAAGTCATGTCCAACTCTTGTGACCCCATGGACTATAGCCTGCCAGGTTCCTCTGTCCATGGAATTCTCCAGGCAAGAATACTGGAGTAGGTTGCCATTCCCTTCTCCAGGGGATCTTTCCGACCCAGGGATCAAAGCCAGATCTCCTGCACTGCAGGCAAATACTTTACCACCTAAGCCACCAGGGAAGCCCTTGTTCCCAGGAAGATGAGAGAAAATAGACCAGACCTGAACCCAGGACACATCCTGGGGCCAAACTTGGTCAACCTGCAGCCTGAAGCAGAAATGACCCGTGTGTGTGTGTGTTAGTCGCTCAGTCGCGTCCGACTCTTGCAACCCCATGGGCTGTAGCTTGTCAGGCTCTGTCCGTGGGATTTCCCAGGCAAGAATACTGAAGTGGATTGTCATTTCCTTCTCCAGGGCATCTTCCCGACCAAGGGATTGAACACAGGTCTCCTGCATCCCAAACACCTCACAAACGCATGAGTGAGAAAAAAACTTAATGCTAAAGAGCGTAAGCCCCTGAGTTTAGGGATGGTTTGTTATACAGCATTATTGTATCAAAAGCTAACAGACACAGATGACTATTAGTGACCTGAGTATCTGCTGGTTTTGTCACTCACCTGTTATTCTTGTCACCATCTTTTCATGCCTCCTGTAAGCCATCTCCTCTCCATCTCTCAGTCTTGTGCTTTGAGTGGGGAAACTCACCCATGATATACACACCTTTGGCCTTTTATCAATGAAGCATCACAGTCCCCAAACCACAATTTGTTCAGGAAATACCTGTGCCACGATTGCTGGGAAAGGTACAGATGTTCTTTCCCACTGGACTTGTATCCAGGCAGGTGCAAGGCTGGAAAGTCTGGAGCCATCTTACAACTAGACTGAAGGAGCCTATATGAGAAAAGAGCCAGCCAAGGAGAAAGCAGAACCTAGACATGGAGAAGGGCTTCCCAGGTGGCACCAGTAGTAAAACTCCTGCCAATGCAGGAGACATATTCCTGGCTGGGGAAGATCCCCTGGAGGGCATGGCATCCCACTCTACTATTCTTGCTTGGAGAATCCCATGGACAGAGGAGCCTGGTGGGCTATAGTTCATATGGTTGTAGAGAGTCAGACACGACTGAAGTGATTTAGCACACACAGGGAGATAGAGTGAAACCAGATGTCTGCTTTAAGCCCATACATGAAGCCACAGCTGAGGGTGACTCTGCCCTATGGACTTTCCAGTTAAATGAACTAAAAAAAAAAAAAATCCTTTTTAGATTAAGCCAGCTAGGCTGAATTTTCAGTCACTTGCAACTGAAATATTCCTGACTGTTTAGAAGAGTTGCCTTCCAACTAACCAACCCAGATACGAATCTCCCTTGGTGACTCCGGTCCTCAGGAAAATACTGCTCTAGGGGATACAGGGGGGTGGGAAGCATCAGGCCATGAGCACTGCCCTTCGGGTATTTAAGGCACCAGGAAGAAAGAGCAGAACCACTGCAAAAGGTTTAACTAACTGTTCTACACGTCAATAACATGTATTTGCCACCTAGACATCTTGGTTTACCATTGTTCCTCTTTTAACACCTAAATCAGGATAGAAAATGAAAGAAGTAGGTGGGAATGAGGCTTTTATTGACCAGGCTTACCAAGAGACACAGCAAGGGTGGCAGAGACTCGGGTGACTCTCAGAACCATCTAGAGACATACCCTGAAACTCCTCCATGAACGAAGGCTGAACTCTTACAAGGCTTGACATTGCCACAGCCGCCCAGATTCATCACTATTCAGCTTTCAAGGCATCAGGGATCTCATGGCAATTTGCTGATTTGTTGTTGCTGTTGTTTTCTTTTACAGTACTTATAAAAGACTTTCCAAAGTACTTTCCCAGTGCTTAAAACAGAGTCTTTTAGGGTAACCTGGGTCCATTTCCTCTGGGATGACATATGACAACCAATCAGCACCCTTCCCCTAGTGACAGCCCTTTGAAACAGGGCTGGAGGCGAGCCCCTAAAAAGAGATCCATACATGTGAAGGGACAGTGGAAGAAGGATTCCGCACCACACTACGCAGACTTAGGGGGCAAACTTGTTGGACCAGGCAGTTTCATGTCTCCATGACTGTGGCCAATGAGGTTCTCTCTACAGGAATACCCTCCCCTGCTTTGTCTGCTTACCTGCCCAATTTCTAATCTACTTTTGCAATCAGTTCAAGCATCACCACCTCCAGAAAGCCATGGTAGATTGTATTTTTGGTCCATATATTCCCCACCCCTCCCAACTGGCCTGACCCTGTAGAAAGATTATACTTCCTGCTCTATTTATGGCCAACTGACCCACATGACTTGCTTTGGTCAGTGCGGCATAAGTGAGAGTGTTATATACTACTCTAGAGCAGAAGCCATTGCATGGCTCTGCCATCTCTCTTTTCTCTCTGCCAAAATCACTGCAGATGGGGAGTGTAGCCATGAAATTAAAAGGTGCTGGCTCCTTGTAAGCAGAGAAGGCAATGGCACCCCACTCCAGTACTCTTGCCTGGAAAATCCCATGGACGGAGGAGCCTGGTGGGCTGCGTCCGCGGGGTTGCTAAGATTCAGACACAACTGAGCGACTTCACTTTCATGCATTGGAGAAGGAAATGGCAACCTACTCCAGTGCGCTTGCCTGGAGAATCCCAGGGACGGGGGAGCCTGGTGGGCTGCTGTCTATGGGGTTGCACAGAGTCGGACACGACTGAAGCGACTTAGCAGCAGCAGCAGCAGCTCCTTGGAAGGAAAGCTATGACAAATCTAGACAGCATATTAAAAAGCAGAGACATTACTGGCAAAGGTCCATCTAGTTAGAGCTATGGTTTTTCCAGTAGTCATGTATGGATGTGAGAGTCAAAGTATAAAGAAAGCTGAGCACTGAAGAATTGATGCTTTTGAACTGTGGTGGTGGAGAAGACTCTTGAGAGTCAAAACTTGGACTGCAAAGAGATCCAACCAGTCCATCCTAAAGGAAATCAGTCCTGAATATTCATTGGAAGGACTGATGATGAAGTTGAAGCTCCAATACTTTGGCCACTTGATGGGAAGAACTGACTCACTGGAAAAGACCCTGATCCTGGGCAAGATTGAAGAGGGTAGGAGAAGGGGACAACAGAGAATGAGATGGTTGGATGGCATCACGGACTCGATGGAATGAGTTTGAGCAAGCTCTGGGAGTTGGTGATGGACAGGGAAGCCTGGCATGCTGCAGTCCATGGGGCCGCAAAAAGTCAAACATGACTGAGCAACTAAACAGAGTGCAGAAGCCATTGCATGGTTCTGCCATCTCTCTTTTCTCTCTGCTATTAAGACCAGCCAGACCCACACAGGGACAGCACTTTTACCTTTGGTTCCAGAATGAAGGGCACATGAAGCAGAACCACAGGCGACCTCTGATGGACAGCCATGCAAATAAATAATACCTTGTTTGTTTTTAGCTACTTGAGTCACTGAAGTCATTTGTTACTGCAGCTCAATGTAGCCCAAGCTGACAGATACACTTCCCAGGGCAGATTTCAGCAACCGCATCCCCTATGTTATCATTGCATATCATATGCAATCCAGTTATATCAATTATTTCACTGTAATAAAATCATTTACTGTCTTCTCAATGGACACAAAACTCCTGACAGAGGCGGTGTCATTTTAACTAGGTTTCCCCAGTGCCTTGCACAAGGCGTGGAACACAGTAAGCCACCAAGAAACATGAGTAAATAAATGGTCAAAGGATCCTAAAGCTCCGTACTGCCCTTTCCTCCTCCAGGAATGAAGCCCTCTCCTGAGGCCTTTTGCATGTTTGCACATAAATCCCCGTTTTCAAGGTGATAGCAGGTGACAAAATTAAATCAAAGAACAAGCTGCAGCTGAACTGTACGAAACTACCATCCTGAGTAACAGGAATTCGGAGGAGCATTACCGGGAGGATAGAGGGCCTTCTGAAGGGCGTTCTCAAGTTTCTGATGTCCAAGGCAACCAGATTCAACAACCCTAGCAGGCTGGAGCAGAGGAGGGCGCAGTGGACGCTGAGCCTTCCACTCAGACTTCTCTTTGGGGGCTGATAGAGCTTGTCGGCAAGGCAGTTTTCAAAAACCTATCCAGGTCAAGTTCTTAGCAGCTATGGCTGGGACCTGGAATCTCAACCCCTGGCTTGATGCCTCTCTCCTAGTGAAACTTCAGCCCCAGGCAACTGCGACCTGGAAGAGACAGCCCAGCGAATGTCTTTTAAGGGTAGCATCCAGAATCAACCTCTGGCGAGGGGAGGGGCAAAAACACCTCCCACACAGTCCCGCCCTCTGAGTAAGCCCACACCTTCCAGTGCAGGGCATTTCCAACTGGGAGAGCACAGGGTCTGATCTCTGAGTATCTCTTGCTTTTCGTAATATTTATTTCTCACCCTACTTGTGTATCCAACACACACCATCTTATCTCAGCTCCTGCGTCAGACGCACAGTAACCCAGAGGAGACAGACCTGGGCCAGGCCTTGCTGCCCAGTTACCAGGGGCAGCGAATGCGTCTTCTTGAGGGCTGAATGGAAGCAAACCACAATATTTACCCCGGGGGCGGACACGTGCTTGGGTGAAACGAGCTGGTGTTTAGGCTCCATCTCCTCCTGCGAAGCTCCTGTTTATTTTTCCACTGCCCTGTTCGAAGCGGGGTGTACACCGAAGGCGCCCTGTGTACAGTCTGTCACCCTGCTCGCGTCCGTTGCCCGCACCCATACGGACTCTAGAGGTGGGGGTCGGGGGAGGGGGCGCCCACAGGAAGAGATGGGAGATTTCAATGCTATTGAGGGCAAGCAGGTGCAGGGCGGAGGGTCCTGCAGGATGGCTGGGGACACGGGGGGTGCTGGGCGTGGGAATGACCTAGTGTGGGAGGGGGCAGGTAAGTGGGGTGCCTGGCAGTCGGGGAGGCCCAAGGGTGGCCAGCTCAAGGGGTTAAGGCTGGAAGCCAACCTTCCCGCCCCCGCCCCCAAGTGCACGCTGCGGAATTTTGCCAGCACGAAGCAGAGTCACGAGCTGAGCCAGAGCAGCGGAGCGGGCAGGACATCATCAGCGCCGGGAGAGCACGCGCGCGTGGGTGGATGGGGGGAAAGGGCTGGGAAATGGAGGTGGGGGGGGGGTCCTCGCATCCAACTGCCTCCCTCGCCGCCACCAGCCCGCCCGCCGCTGTAATTCCGCATCCCAGCTTCTCCTCGCCCCAACCCTAGGGAAAAAAAAAAAAAAAAACCCTCGAGTGTCCGGGAGAGACTCTGGGGGTACTGGGGGACGGGGCTTGCCCAGAGGGAGGCCGTCGTTCAGCCCCGGGCGCCAGCCCTTCCCCCGCACCTCCTTCCTGGCCCATCCCCCTGCCTCCCCCGCCCCCAGCTCCTCGTCGCCTGGCGCCCGCTCCCCCGGCTCCGCCGCCCGCCCCCGCGCGGGAGCTCTCTGGGCGGAGGCGGCGCGCGCAGCGGCGCGGGGGCGGCGGCGCCGGGAGGGGCGGGCGCCGCTCTCCTACGCAAGCAGCCGCGAGAGGGGATCCTGGGCGCAGGCCCCGCCCCCTCACGTGCCCGCGGCGCAGCGCCGCGTGCGGCCCGCGTGACCGGCTGGCTCCGCCCGGCCGCCCCCGCCGCAGCTCGGCGCCCACGCGTGGGAGGGAGGCCGCGGCGGCGGCGGGGGCGGTCGGGCGGCGAGAAAGTCGCCTTCTGCAGCCGCACCCCTGCCCCCGGCCCCCGCACCCGCGCGCCCCTCTCCGTCCTGAAGCTGGAGGCCAGGGTTGCTGACCTACCAGCTAGCCTGGATCTGGGGGAGGAGAGTGGAACTCTGTGAAAGGAGATCTCCCATCCCTACTCTCCAAACCCCTGAGTTTCAGGAGTAAGAGAGGACAGAGTATGGTGGTTCTTAGTGAAGAGATGGTTCCCCGATTTAAACCTAAGCTTGCCTTGGGAGGGGCAGGGAGATGAGGTTTTGAAATGAGCGGGCGTGCACTGCCCTGTTAGACCTCCATCACTGCGCCGACGCCGAGGCATCACCGCATGGGTTGGTCTCAACCACCAGACTGACGGCTCGGTTGCGTCAGGTGCCCTGGCATGCTGTATACAGTGCCGAGCATCGAGCTCAGTCCACAGGACAAGAGTCTGGTATCTTCTTCCTTCCCGGGTCGGTGACCTTGCTGACTCCCCGGGGCCCCATACCCCTCCCAGAAGTGGCAGGGGAAGCATCTAGAGAGAACCAGGCAGCAGTGGAGGCCAAGGACAGGCTAAGCACCGACTCGAGTGTCCACAGCAACGGAGAAGGAAGCCCATCATCTGTGCCTTTGCCTGTGTCCTTAAGTGACCCATGTTCCTGCCGGGTGTCAGGTGTTGAGAGAGTCCGCGCAGCCTTGTTGCCGTCTTGAAACTTGTGTCTTGCTGCTTGCTGGTTCCAAGGGCCGGTGAAACGGGGTGGGAGAGTGGCTCCGAGTGGAAGCCCCTCAAATAAGTACACAGTCTCAGGGAAAAGCAATGGATGATGTGGTCCAGAGCTTGGGAGCAAGATGCAGGAAGCCCGCAAGTGCCAGAGTGGGAGAGGGCCCTGCATCTGACCCAGGTCTACTTCCGTTTCCCCGTAGAAAACCGTGGTTTGGTTTGGTCTCTTGAATGTGGATAATATTGTCTAGAGCAAGGGTAATTCCCCAGGATGGTTCTTTTATAGAAGGCAAAACCTAGGTGTGTCCAGTTCATAGTGGTTTCGTTTCTGAATGGCCAGGGACTGGAAGACATTTGGAGACAAGAAGAGGGGTCCCCTTGGGCTGTGTCTTTAGGTGTCAGTGTATCTGGACTACTGCCTTTCTATTCATGGCTCTTGAGAAGGCCCATTGGCTCTCAGCACTCACTGTATTAGGTATGAGGGTGGTCAATAGAATTGAATGGCTACTGAGTGCCACGCAGTGTGGACAAAACAAAGGGGATGCCAGCTAATGTCCTTGATCGAAAGGAGTTTACATCTCATAGGGAAAGTCCTTCTTGAGATACATACGTAAGGAATGTGCCTATATGATGTTAAGAACCAACATGAGTGCTGTAGACAAGTGCTTTGATAGAAGGGCGGGAACAATAGAGGCCAAGGAACCAGAGAAGAATGGGGGAGGTTTTGAATAAATGGACAGGAGCTAGGCAAGGTGTCCTTGGTGCTGAGAACTACCTAAATAAAGGCAGGGAGGAAGGCATGATTGTGGGCAGCCCACTAGTCAGGTAGAAGGCTGGTCTGGCTGGAACAAAAGATTTAGGATTAAAGAAAGTTGAAGATGGCCTCAATGAAGGAATCTACAGAGGCCCAAAGCAGAAACTTCCAGGTTCCCCTGCAGCCGCTAATTACCCAATAGGCTCTAAAGCTCAGCTCTGATCCCATAAAACCCTCCTTAGGAACATGCTGTGACTCTCCATTGCCCAAACTCTCTCTTGGCACTGCAGGCTCTCTGTGATTTATCCCAAACATACCTGTTCAATCTTAACATCCTATTCCCCTATTTGCGGAGCATTGTAATCCACAGCTTGGAGAAGGAAATGACGACCTACTCCAGTATTCTTGCCTGGAGAATTCCATGGACGGAGGAGCCTGGCGGGCTACAATTCACAGGCTCACAGAGTCAGACACGACTGAGCAACGATCACTCACACTCACTCACATAATCCACAGAACTGCTGCTGGGCCCCAAGCATGCCTTCTGCTTTCTCTCTTTTGTGTCTTTACTCATCTGCTTTTCCCCTTCTTTGGAATGTCCTCTCCTCCCTCGCCATTTCTACCCACTCATCCTTGAAGACACAGCTCAAGTGCCAGCTCATCCCACAGCCAGATGTAATTTTCATCTGAGTTCCCACAACACAGTGTACTCTATCTTGGCACCTCACGTTCTCCGGCGTATTATGCATATGGAGAGGCAGCAACTTTCAAATGAGGTACTGCTGGTCCAATCACTTCTTGCCACTCTGTGAATGTCAAGTCTCATCCAAGCCATGGTCATCTCTTGTTTCAGTACCATGATAGCCTCCTGACCAGTCCCATGGCTTTCCCCTTGCCTTCTTCAGTCAGCTTTCGACACAGCAGCGAGTGTAATTTTTTAAAATGTAACTCTTCTGCCTCAAACCCTGCAATGGCCTTCCATCGCATTCAGATGTAACTCAAAATTAACATGGCCTTCAGGACCCTATGTCATCTGGCCCCATCTGTCTTTCACAGGCTCATGATCTCTAGCTACCTTGGTCTTCCTATTTCTGGAATATTCCATTTCTGCTTCAGAACCTTTCTGAAGGTTCTGGTTGACCCCTCTTTTTTTTTTCTTATTTATTTTTATTGAAGTATAGTTGATTTACACTGTTGTTAATTCCTGTTTTCCAGCAAAGTGCTTCAGTGATACACTTCCTTCTTTAATATTCTGTTTCATTATGGTTTATCATAGAATGTTTTTTTTTTAATTGGAAGATAATTGCTTTACGACCTTGTGTTAGTTTCTGGTATACAACAATGTGAATCAGCTATAAATATACATATATCCACTCCCTCTTGAGCATCCCTCCCGAACTGCACCTCTCCTCTTTGGTCCCTCTTAATGAAGTGCATTTCTTTCGGAATGTACAGGGTTTGTGCTCAAATTTCATGTCTGTGGTCAAATACCTTCTTCTTAGAGGTTTTCCCTGACTACCCTATCTGAAACAGGCCTTCCTATCCATCACTCTCCATTTCCTTACTTTTTCTTTCTTTCTTTCTCTGTTTGTTCACTTACTTCTGGCTGTGCTGGGGCTTCATTGCTGTGCACGGGCTCTCTCTAGTTGCGGCAAGTGGGGGCTACTCTCCAGGTGCTGGGCACAGACGTCTCATGGTGGTGGCTTCTCCTGTCGTGGAGCACCGGCTCTAGGACACGCGGGCTTCAGTAGGTGGGGGTCCTAGGCTTAGTTGCCCTGCAGGCATGTGGAATCTTCCCAGACTAAGGATCGAACCCATGTTCCCTGCATCGGCAGGCAGATTTGTAACCACTGGGCCTCCAGGGAAGCCCCTCAGCTTTTCTTAGGAGCCATTAGCACTCTCAGCACTATGTTCTGCTGCTTTGGTTATTTATTCATGTATTGTGTGCCGCTGTCATGAGAAGATGAGCTTGGTGAGGTCAGGAGCTTGTTCACTGATGCAGAATAGTGCTACCTAGCACATGGTAGGCGCTCGATTTGTTATGTGAATAAATGAGTGGGTGAATCTTGTTACTCCGCTATCAGCTCCTTGAAGGCAAGCGCCATGTTTTATACACTTGGCTCTCTTTCCCCAACACCTGGTTTCTGTACATGTAGGTCCACTCGGATACCCGTTGTGGGCATTTCAGATTCTATAGAATATCTTTAACTGACTTTTTCTGCATTAATGTGACTTCACCTATTTAGAAGACATGAAGATATGGTCTCTACCTAGTCCATCACCTTCAAGGAACATTCATTCCTGGAAGATAAACCCAATCAATGTCTCTCCACTGATGAGTTGGGACCTACATTGTGTGTGTGTGTGTGTGTGTGTGTGTGTGTGATGAAATAGAACAAAAGAAGGAATATCAGAGTGCATCAAAAGTTGTAACGCTAGGCATTATCTTTTACCTTAGTGTGTGTTATCTTCAGGTCATGATATAAAATGGAAATCTTACTGTTGGCCAGGGACCCAAAACTTTGAAAGTACTAGATGCTCTATAGATGGTCATCTGCAGAATGCATGCTTATAGTCTGAATAGTTAATACCTAGGCGGTGACTGTTGGCATATGTCCTCTTGGTGGTCACCATTAGCCCTACCATTGAGCCTTTAGACTCCAGGACTGGGTCACCTCAGGCCAAACAACTAACAGGGAAGGAGTAAAGCCCACCCATCAGCAGCTGATTGGATTAAAGATTTACTGAGCATGGTCCTGCCAGAGGAGCAAGACCCAGTTTTCCGTACAGCCAGTCCCTCCCATCAGGAAGCTTGCACAAGCCTCTTATCCTCATCCGTCAGAGGGCAGACAGAAGAAGCAAGAGCTACAATCCCACAGCCTCCAGAATGAAAACCACCATCCCTGAAAGCTCACAAAAATGACCACATGGATCACAGCCTTGTGTAACTCAGTGAAGCTATGAGACACACCATGCAGGGCCACCCAAGACATATGGGTCATGGTAGAAAGTTCTGACAAAACATGGTCCACTGGAGAAGGTAATGGCAAACTACTCCAGTATGCTTGCCTTGAGAACCCCAGGACAGTATGAGAAGGAAAAAAGGTATGACAATGGAAGATGAGCCCCCCAGATCAGTTCAGTCACAGTCATGTCCAACTCATTGCAACCCCATGGACTGCAGCACATCAGGCTTCCCTGTCCATCTCCAACTCCAAGAGCTTGCTCAAACTCATGTCCATTGAGTTAGTGATGCCATCCCACATCTCATCCTCTGTTGTCCCCTTCTCTTCCTGCCTTCAATCTTTCCCAGCATCAGGGTCTTTTCCAGTGAGTCGGCTCTTTTCATCAGGTGGCCAAAGTATTGGAGTTTCTGCTTCAGCATCAGTCCTTCCAATGAATATTCAGGACTGATTTCCTTTAGGATGGACTGGTTTGATGTAGATGTCAAATATGCTACTGGGGAAGAGTGGAGAAGTAGCTCCAGAAAGAATGAAGGGACTGGGCCAAAGCAGAAATGACACTCAGTTGTGGATGTGTCTGGTGGTGAAAGTAAAGTCTGATGCTGTAAAGAGAAGTATTGCAAAATAAGCTGGAATGTTAGGTCTATGAATCAAGGTAAATTGGATGTGGTCAAACAGGAGATGGCAGGAGTGAATATCAACATTTTAGGAATCAGTGAACTAAAATGACAGGAATGGGTGAATTTAATTCAGATGACCATTATATCTACTACTGTGGGCAAGAATCCCTTAGAAGAAATGGAGTAGGTCTTATAGTCAACAAAAGAGTTCAAAATGCAATACTTGGGTGCAGTCTCAAAAACAACAGAATGATCTCGGTTCATTTCCCAGTCAAACCATTCAACAACACAGTAATCCAAGTCTGTGCCCCAACCACAGCTGCTGAAGAAGATGAAGTTGAATGATTCTGTGAAGACCTACAAGACTTTCTAGAACTAACACAAAAAAAAAAAAAAAAAAAAAAAAAACCCTCCTTTTCATCATAGGGATTGGAACACAAAAGTAGGAAGTCAGGAGATACCTGGAGTAATTGGCAAGCTTGGCCTTGGAGTACAAAATGAAGCAGGGCAAAGGCTAACAGTTTCCAAGAGAATGCACTGGTGATAGCAAACACCCTCTTCCAACAACACAAGAGACGACTCTACACATGGACACCACCAGATGGTCAATACCAAAATCAGATTGATTATATTCTTTGCAGCCAAAGATGGAAAAGGTCTGTACAGTCAGCAAAAACAAGACCTGAAGCTGACTGTGGCTCAGATCATCAGCTCTTTATTGAAAAATTCAGGCTTAACTGGAAGAAAGTATGGAAAACCACTAGACTATTCAGTTCAGTTCAGTTCAGTCGCTCAGTCGTGTCCGACTCTTTGCAACCCCATGAATCGCAGCATGCCAGGCTTCCCTGTCCATCACCAACTCCCGGAGTTCACTCAGACTCACATCCATCGAGTCAGTGATGCCATCCAGCCATCTCATCCTCTGTCGTCAAGCGATTAGATCTGATAGAGTGTTTGAAGAACTATGGATGGAGGTTCGTACCACTGTACAGGAGATGGTGGCCAAGCCACCCCCAAGAAAAAGAAATGTAAGAAGCCAAACTGGGTTGTCTGAGGAGGCCTTGCAAATGGCTGAGAAAATAAGAGGATTCTTTACTGCTGAGCCACTGGGGAAGCCCCAAAGAGATATCTAGTCTTTGCCATTCTATTGTTTTCCTTTATTTCTTTACATTGTTCATTTAAGAAGGCCTTCTTATCCTACCTTCCTGTTCTCTGGAACTCTCCATTCAGTTTGGTATATCTAAGTTATGACAAACCTAGACAGTGTTTTACTGACAAAAGTCCATATAGTCGAAGCTATGGTTTTTTCAGTAGTCATGTACAGATGTGAGAGTTGGGCCATAAAGAAGGCTGAGTGCCAAAGAATTGATACTTTTGAATTGTGGTGCTGGAGAAGACTCTTGGGAGTCCCTTGGACTGCAAGAAGATCAGACCAGCCAATCCTAAAGGAAATCAGCCCTGAGTATTCATTGAAAGGACTGATGCTGAAGCTGAAGCTCCACTACTTTGGCCGCCTAATGCAAAGGGCCGACTCACTGGAAAAGATCCTGATGCTGGGGAAAATTGAGGGCAGGAGGAGAAGGGAGTGACAGAGGATGGGATGGTTGGATGATATCACTAGCTCAATGGACACAAGTTTGAGCAAACTCTGGGAGATAGTGAAGGGCAAGGAAGCCTGGCGTGCTGCAGTCCATGGGGTTGCAAATAGTTGGACACAAGTTAGTGACTGAAGGACAGCAGCAACCGAAGATTTATTATGGGTTAACTCTGTGCCAGGCAGTGGGTTATACATTTTCACATAGATTACCTTTAACAGTCCTTATAACAATTCTAAGAGCAGGGTACTATTATCATTACTATTCCCATTTTACAGGGGAGGAAACTGAGGCTTAGAGGAATTAAGTAACTTGCCCATGATCACAAGGCAACTAAACAGCTAAGCTAATGGTCCACTTTCAGAACCCTCCTTAACTGCTGTGCTGCAATATCTCCTGCAACATCTATCCTTTAATGAACTTAACTGGAAAAGCTCACCTTGTTCTGTGTGCATAAAACAAACGCTATTTACCCAGCATTCTGATGGGAGATGTTTTACAGTAGCCAACAGGAACCAATGAGGAACGTGGATCCCGGGACTTTTGTGCTGCGGAAGAGGAACACAGCCACAGACAACCCATAGCTTGGCCCAGAGGAAGATGGTGCTACCCTCCTGTCTTCAGACTTCCCTGGCAGGGTCCCCTCATTGGTTGAACCAGACATCCAGAGTTCATGGAGGTCAGCCTCCAGAAGCACAGAAGAGAATGAAGGAATTCCCAAGTGGCTCTGGAGGGGCAAGTGGAGAATCTCCAGCTCCCCAACCTCGGTGTCCAGACCCACATGGATTCCCAGGGCCTGGGAATGCCAAGTCTTGGCTCCTGCAGGACTTGACAGCTCTCCACAACTCTCACCTCTTCCCGAAGGACAAGATCTGAATGGGCCAAGTGGGGCACTGTGCGAGCTTGGGCCACACTGCAAGCCCCTCCCTTGGCCCTCTCTTTGTCCACCAGGCTGCCAAGGGAGGAAAACCAGGCCAGGAGAAGAATTGGCCCCCCTCATCCACCTAGACATCTGCACCTCTGCCAGCACTCTGGCATCTTGTCCATGATCTAATCATGGGCGAGGTCAGTAGGTCTTTATACAGGCTGGGGATTCAACTGTCTGTATGGCAGATGGCTCAGAGGGTAAAGCATCTGCCTGCAATGTGGGAGACCTGGGTTCGATCCCTGGGTCAGGAAGACCCCCTGGAGAAGGAAATGGCAACCCACTCCAGTATTCAAGATTCTGAAGAATCCTATGGATGGAGGAGCCTGGTGGGCTACAGTCCACGGGGTCGCAAAGAGTCAGACACAACTGAGTGGCTTCACTTTCAGTTTCTATGGCAGAAATCTGTTCTCTTCAAGGGGAAGGAAGCAGGGCCAACAGTGAGGCTGTGTGTCTGCGCAAGAAGGGAGGGGTGGAATGCAGCCTTCTAAAAACATGTTTCTGCTGTGCACACTTGCTCAGCCTTTGCAGGCAAGTGTGTGGCTGCAGCTGTGGCTAAAATATGAATGAATGTCGCTGTGTGCAGGTGCATGAATGGCTGTAGATTTCTGTGAATGAATGCATTTGTGATGAAGGGTGTCTGGGAGCCTTGCAAGCTGGGGTAGTGGTTTGCAGGTGCCTGGTTGGCTGGAAGCATCCACCGATCAGTGTCTTTACCACAGTCTACAGACTGCGCTGGGTTAGGGGCAGAGAGGAACACTGGGTTTTCTCGTAGCATCTCCCTGTTGCTGCTGCTGCTGTGCAGCACACGCCATAGGCACTTGCCTTGCCCTCCATGAACTGTCAGAGAGGAAAGAGGGGGAAAGACGAGGAAAACCATGTGGTCAGTCTGTCATCGGTTGAAGGCTCCTCCAAACCCCAGAAACTGTCCTTAGATAAACTCTGGCCCTACCAGCCCTCAGGGCTTCTCCTGGGTCTGACAAGGGCCAGATGGGGTTTGGTTTTCTCTGCACTCCACTCCCCTGACCTACTAGCCTGGCATAATAGAATTATGCATTTTCTGTCCTTGTCTGAAAATTTTGAGGGTGACAATATCTTACCTCTGTCTCTCTCTCTCTCAACTAGATTTCAGGGAGTGAAGGCAAGGGCCTCATTCTTTTAGGAAATAGTGATAAGCACAAATGATCGGGTGATGAGGCATGGGAAGCCTGAGTTTGTGTGTGTATCCAAAAAATTAAAGGTCCTCTTAATTTTAAGTCTTAATTTCAATACATTATGGATGCTTGTCCTCCACCCAAGACCCCCCACAACCCTTGTCATCCAAATGCTTCCCAAGAGGGCCCCTGTACACAATGGGCCTAATTAGTCCCCTCATTAACAGTCTCAGCAGAGGCTAAAGACTGAATGGGTCAGAGGCACAAGTGCGAGGAGAGAGGGTCAGAGGGAGAGGGTTGGGAAGCAAGAAATGTGGGCAATGGCCTCTATAAATTGCTTTCTCTGAAAATAGAGAAATCCAATATCCCCCCTCCAAAGTTTTGAGAGTGACACCTGTCACCCAACTTGCTTCTATGTGGGAGGCACTCTCTATGTTCCTGTATATAATTCATAGGTATGTAGAAAAATGTACGGTTGTAAAATAGTCCAGTTAAAAATGTACTGTGAACTATGTGAAGAGGGTGGTGGCTCCCCCAGACACACACACAAAAAAGCAGATTTTTAATACATGCAGACTTGAATAACATAATCTAATTATCAGGTTGAATATTTAAGTCCCCCCAATTAAACTGAAACCTGTTTTGGTGGGCTGCTATGCCTTTTCTGCCAAGCAACCAGGAGAGGAAGGAAGATCCCAGAGCCTTTGCTTATGAATGTACTGTGTCTGCTAAATGTGAATGCCCTGATGCTTTGTGTTTGTATGAATGGGGGTTGCATGTGCTGGTCACAGGCCACGTGAGACACGTGGGGTGGGAATTGTATCTTTAAAAGATGAATTGGGGAAAAAAAAAAACGATAAAGTGTGAATTGCATATATCTTCCCAGGGCGCCCCCTCTTCTCTATTACCCACCACCACGATGAGTCGCAACTGTTTTTATTAAAATTAATTCCTGGCTTTGCAAATATCAATAGATCGATATCTGCACTGTGTTCCACCCTTCACCAGGACCACACTGCTAAAAGCAGAGAGCTGCAACACAAAAGATACCGCAGTCAGCTCAAGCAAGGGGTTATTTTTAGATCAGAAAAAAAAGAGAGGAAAGAAAAAAAAGCAGTTCTGGGTTTTTGCAATCTAATTTGGTCCCTTTTCTTAAGGGGAAAAAAAATCCCATCAATGGCATTTTCCATACAATCTGATTTCTATTTGGCTCCTAGAAAAAGAAGAAGAGATCTGGGGCTGAAAATTCTGGAGTTTTATGGCTGATTCCAGCTAGTAGCCTTTCTTCACCAGGCTCCAACTGAATTAATTTGATACTATTTTTGAAAGTCAGTGTTTCTAAGGGAGACCTAATGACGCACTGACGTCAATGCAGGTCAATAGCACACGCTGCTGGAACTGGGCGTGCTACACCGAGCCAGAGCTGGAGCCTTTTCAAACAGCCCCAACTCTGCAAATATCCCAGCTTTGCAGGGGAAACAAGCCAGGGCTTGGTAGGCGTTGAGACCCCCCACCATTCTTCCCAAACACCCTCAAAATCGATGCATCTTTTCCTGATGCAAAAAAAAAGGTGGGGGGGAAGAAAATCCAAACATATAATCAGACGCACTGCAGTGCAAAAAAAAAAAAAAAAAAAAGAGAGAGAGAGGAAAAAAAGAAAAAAAAATTTAAAAATCATACCTGTCAAAGGAAACGTATGTAATCCGCACACACACATTTACGCTCAGAATGCAATGCATATCATTAGGGTCTGTCTATATATAGCCCCCGAGTGTGTGTGCATCGGGACTTAGTCCCCAGACGGGGTTTTCAAACGTGGGTGATGAGTTCTTGCTCTGATCAGTTACTCAGGAGGTGCCTGAATGTGTGGGGGTGGGAGCGTGGGAGGGGGGCTGCCTCCTCTCTCTCCGCCGGCTCCCCCTCCTTTCTTCTCTCTCTCTCTCCCCCTCCCTCCTCGCTTACCTCGCCTCTCCTCTCCCTCTATCTCTCCCTCATTTCCTTTCTTTCTCTTCTCCCTCTCTCCTTCAGTCTCCCCCACCCTCTTTCTTACTCTCCCCTCCCTCTCTCCTCTCCTTCTCTCCCCCTCCCTCTCTCTTCTCCCTCTCCCTCCAAGTCTGGCACTGAACGCGAACTGTTTTGCTTTGCTCCGGGAAGAGTGCAGACACAGAACGTGAAATCCCGAGCTTTTTTTTTTTTTTTTTTTTTTTTTGCGTGGTGCATTTAAAACGCTTCCTTATTTATATTACCCTTATTCCCTCACCTCTCCCACCCCCTCACCAGCCTTTCCAAATTTCCCTAGAAATCTCTATAAAGCGTGCGGAGGGGAAAACATTTGCACAAAAAGTGAAGGAGCTCGCCAAGGTAGGTTATACCATGCACTGTCTTGTGTTTGGCTTTTGCAAAGTTTATGATGTCAGTTGGTGGATGTTTGGAGGAGTAGAGCTGTATGACTGGCCATGATTACTGTCTGTTTCATTGAACAATTATGTTCCTACAAATCGACTAGACTTCTTGAGCAGGCTTTCCTGGGGTTGGGTGTGTGTGTGTGTGGTTTTTGCAGAGGCATGCCAGTTGGAAGACAGTTCTGTGGTGTCAAAGTGGGGAAGGGATGCTGTCTCCTCTTCCCCTACCCTGATGTTTTGTGGTGGGGGCGCGGCATGGAGAGGGATTCTGTAGTGGGAGTTTGTCCACTTTGTCATATTTGGGGTTGATTCTCATTCACTAAGTGTCTTCATTCTTGTCATTATTTTGCACATGCAATCTTAGTTCAGAAAAGGCTTCATGAAGTCAGAGCAAAGTGGGGGAGGGTGGGGAGATGGCGAGAGTCAGAGCACGGTGGTGGTGATGGTAGTACTTACATTTCTTGCATAAAGAATTTACTCTCTCATCCCATTATTTGGAGAAAAGCTGCGTCTTTAGTGGGGGCCGGCAAAATAATTTTTTTTTAAAAATCCTGAATAGCAGGTAAAATGAAATTAAAGAAAGAAAAACACCCCAAACCACCACGTTTCTATTGCAAGAGCAAAAACTGCTACAGCTCACAACCACCTGTAGAGGGAAATCTCTGTGCAGGATTTCTTAGGGCCGGTTGTGTGGAGGAAAACCGCCGGAAAAAAGCGCCTGGCAAACTTTGCAGCCTGAAGCCCGGAGAGGCTGAACTCCGCAGGGCGGAGGGTTAAACCGCGGGGGCGGCGGCGGCGGCGGCGGAGGCTGGCGCGCGGCCAGGGCCTCTCACCGCCTGGGAAGCCGCGGCGCTGGCCTCCCGGCTCTTGGGGGGCTGGTGCTGGGATGGGCCCAGCTTGGAGTGGAGAAGGTAAATAAACGGGGCGCGGGCTTGCAGGGTGTGGGCGGTGGTGCCGCGGGGTGTGTGTTTTGGGGGGCGTCCCGTGAGGTGAGGGGCCGAGCCCTGCCCGGTGCCCTGCGGAGATGGGGGGTCAGAGGCCGGTGTGCCCCGCGGAGCCCTGGTTTCCCCGCGGTCGCACAAAGCAAGGTGGTGACCAACAAGTGTTATTCTTGAGAAGATTGATTCTGACAGAGACTTCAAGGGGTTCTCTAATCTGGGTAAATCCACCGGGGCTTCATTGTGTTGTGGCAATGAGAGTCCTTCTTTGTGAGGAGGGAGAGCTTGGGCAGGGGAAGTGGAGGGACAGACAGAGGGGACTTTTTGCACATCAGTCGTTTGACCTTGGGGGGCGGTGAGCAGAGTTCAGGTCCTCCAGAGGGCTGAAAAGGCCAAATGGGATCCCTTCTCCCACCCCCACGTCTTTCATCCTGAGCTTTAAGTTTAATGGGGAAAATTCAGCGCCTGGTGTTGGTCAGACCTCGTCAATGGGAATTCCATGTGTCTGAGAGCAGGGTTTTTTTGGTGGTGTTTTTTTTTTTTAATCTCTGGAAGCAGGCAGCACTCTGAGCACTAGTACTGTATTTTCCCCTGCAAATGATCTTCTAGGAAAGCTGAATCACCTCCTCTCTGATGAGCAGCCACTTCTGGGAGGTGGAACACAGGTCTCTCCTGAGGGGGGTGGGGGCGGGGAGTCCCCCCACCACAATCTTTAAATATAGACGTCGGGGTGCCATTTGAATGTCTGGTTAAAATGCACTGGGAAATATGGAAACAATAAAAGGCAATGATTCTTTGGTGGGCTGGTAGTGGTCAAGACCACTCAGCGGGGGGGTGGGGAAGGTGCTTCTAAAGAAGTGAGTTAGTGACTTTTTCCTCCTGGGGGTGCTGGCAGGCTTACCAGATTCTCATGAGAAGTGAATCTCTTTCAGCAGACAGGGTGGGGGACTGGGGAAAGTGCGCTTGGAAATTAGAATCAGTCGTGCCCTTGCCACCTGTTGGCTAGCATAACCCAAAGGCGTAGAGATGAGGTGGGATGTGAGGTGGGATGAGACACAGACTGGGCACTAAGCCTGCTGTGGGGAAGAAGCACCAGGCAGCTAAAGGGAGCGAGTAGATGGCGACCCCGTCCTTCCGGACTCGCTGGTGCCGAGTAAAAAGAGGTCAGCGGGCCTGACATCCGCTCTCCACGTCACTCAAGGGCCTCGTTCATGAGACTGTCTCCTCGCTTTTTGGTCCAGGGGTGGAAGGGAAGAGTCTTTCACAGCCCTGGTTGCTCGTGTCACTCCTTTCAGAAGGAAGTCGAAAATCCTCTGTTCTTGAAGTCAATTGTGGTATAAAGGGAGAGCAGAGTGGTTACAGGAAAAACTGGTCCTGGAAATAGAGCCATGTGTCCCCCCACCAGCCCCCCAAACCTGCCCCGATAGCTCTCCACTCTCAGCGGTGGTCTCTTGAGGACCAAGGCCCAGAAGGACCACGTTCACCCAAGCCTTAAAGGTGTTGTCAGTCAGGAGTCCTCCTCACCCCAATCCCGCCGCCGAGACCCATGTAAACCCACCTCTCTCAGGTTCTAAGAGGTGCCCAAGCCCACATCACATGCAAACACTTATGTGTGGTGTACGTGTACAATGTGTGTCAAGACCAACCACAAGGCACCCAAATGTGCACGCGTGTGTGTTTGTGCATGTGCAGAGTTCTCTGCACCCGTGAGCTCACGGACAGCATGGACTCTCTTCACCTCTGTCACTGTGTGAAGACGCCAACGGAGAAATACCACTTCTGGTTTAGGGGTGGATCTGACGTCCCTGAGTATATGTGGTGAACCGGAATTTGCCTGGGGTTTCCTCATATTCATTCAGGAGTGTCAGTTCTCCCTGCGCACGACGTTGGAGACCACTGTTACTACAAACGGATGCCCACCTGCTTAGGAGAAGAATCAAGTCCAAGTTTTCCGTTCATTGCCTTGAATTAGCCCTGGTGCCTTGCCTCTGTTTCTCATAAGAAAAATAAGGGTAGGAGCAGGGCCAGCGACAGAACTCAAGGGGCCCAGTAAAAAAATGTAGGGCCCCTCGTTCAAATACGCAGGAAAAAAGTGTTATTAAAGGTACTAAAATATAAAGCTTTTTTCCTTAAGTCTCTCTCTTGTCATGTTTTTTATTTGCTAGTTTCATGTCGTGCTAAATAAAAATAAAATTTTCATTAGCATGAATTTTACCATCCATCTTTATACTGTGCAATGCTAGTTTTAAATGAAAATATAGGAGCATTTAATTCATTTGCAGAATCACTGAAATCACACAACTTGTATCTCATAGGTCATACCTGCGTATGTGTTTACTTCTTACCAGCACACTGGACACGTTGAACAAAACCAACTCAACTGCTTTCATCTGACTTCTAATATGTGAATGTTCTACCAGCATCTCTGAGTTCAGCTTAATGATGAGGAAGGAAGGACTGGAAGGAGAAGCAACTGTGGACTGCTCTAGTCTCCGCTTTCCTTCCATGCCATCCTTTTCAGCATAGGTGGTTGGCAAATAGAGGGAAGGAACAAGAGTAAGAAATGATAAAGTAGGGGTCCTTGGTCATTAGTGTTTCATAGAACCCCACTGCCTTATTTCTACATTCAAGCAAGTTCTGGTTCCAACAGCAGGACCTCTGGATGTTGTCCATGCCCCCCCTTCCTCATACACTCACCTTTGACTTACTTTGCATCTCACTGGGCTCCCACTGGAATTCTGTGCTCTTGGGGGAACTGCCAACCTCATGGGGGCAGCGAGGAATGGAGAACACATATATGGTGCGTGTCTTCCTACTCATGCATTCTCCTGCTGAGCACAGGGCCATGTGTGTCTACCCAAGTTGCACACCCGTGAAGCCAGCCTAGGCAAGAAGTCACCCAGATCCTAGACTGGGAGCACTGTTGCTCATTTTCCCTCCTCAAGCAAATAATCCATCTGCAGCAAAAACAGCAACAACAACAACAAAACTTCACTAGCCTCCATCTTTCCTCCATTGGGGTTTCCTCCTTCTCTAACCAAGTCTCACTCTGTGAAAAGCCCACCACTTGCTGGTGAGGGTGTCACAGCTTCGAAGACAGAATCCATCTGTTGATATCTCCCTAATTTTGCTGAAGCCTTGGGTTAGAGCCCAGGCCTTAGAAATGAAGCATCTATCCAAGTCCCACCCACCACTTTTGAGCTGGGCACCATCAAGCAGATCTTCTGCCTGATATGTACTTAGGTTTCACCATCTACAATCAAATGAAAAAATACTTAGCTTTGCTTCATGAGACATTTTGCTATTATTTACTACTTGATCAGTTATTGTTTACCTCACCACTGCTCCAAAGTCTCCTCAGGGATCTTGCGGGCTAGTGTGACAGGTTCTCAGCAATGACTTTGGTAATACATTCAATTGATGTTGACGTGGGAGAATTAGAGTTCAAGGCTCAAAGGGTCAAGAGGAAGACAGACTAAATTCCTGATGGACTCTAGAAGCAAGGGAATTTTTCCTTCCTTCCATCATCAACTGCCTCCCTGCTTCTTTACCTTGAAGGAGCAAAGCTAGAGGGCACCTCAGAAATGTGGGGTGGACTAGAATGGAAATAGGATAGCATTAGAAATTCATCCAGCAAAGAGAACGAAGACGCTACTGACCCTCCATCATTGGATCGGGGACTTTGAGACTTGAGTTTTTCAACCTTAATCTAGTTTTTCTTTTTTTTCCCTGGTCCTTCAGGTGACAACAGCACCCTTTTGCGAAATATTTAGCTTGGACTTAGCTACTGAGAATACCTAGAAAGAAGAAGAAAAGGAATTCCTCTGGTTTATTCTTTTATATAACCTTGACTAGGAGGCTGCTGCAGCTGCAGCCCAACTTAGTGACCTGGAAGGCCAGTCAATGAGGAACTGTTTGGTGTTTGTGAAAGAGCCTGGCACAGTGCTTAACCTGTGGTGGGTGCATAACAAATGCGAGCTGACTCTGAGTGCATCTGATGATTGTGACAGTATGTTATAGTGAAAGAGCCATGGATTTGGCATCAAACCGCACAGATTCGAGTGCATGGATGATCTTGAACAAATTATTTAGCTTCTTTGTGACCTGCTTACTTCACCTAAAAAGTGGGACTGTGTGCGTGCTCAGTCGCGTCCAGCTGTCTGCACAGCTGTGGAGCCCACCAGGCTCCTCTGTCCATGGAATTTTCCAGGCAAGAATACTGGAGTGGGTTGCCATTTCCTTTTCCAGGGGATCTTCCTGACCCAGGGATAGAATCTGCTTCTCCTCCATTCAGCAGGTGAATTCTTTACCATTTCACCACCTGGGAAGCCCCCCAAAGTGGGAGTGTTCACATTATAGTGTCTAATGTATGGAGAATGAAAGGAGAAGTAGCTTATCTAAACACACTCTCTTCTACATACATGATACATGAATCTACACATATTGTGCACAGAAGAAGATGTTAACTTTTTTTTTTAAACTGTGCCTTCCTCTCTGTCTCACCTCACTCAACTGTAGAGGTAGACATAAACATAGCTAGACTCTCACAGTGTCCTGAGTATAACAGCAAATAGTTCAGGGTTTGCAGCCAAACAGACCTGGGTTCAAACATATCTTGGCACTTGTATTTCATTGATTATATGACTTTTCATAAGTTATTTAAACTTTCCAAGTTTTGGTTTCTTGACACTTTAGTTCAGTCATTCATTCGTATCTGACTCTTTGTGACCCCATGGACTGCACAGCACGTCAGGCCTCCCTGTCCATCACCAACTCCTGGAGCTCACTCAAACTCATGTCCGTTGATTCAGTGATGCCATCCAACCATCTCATCCTTTGTCATCCCCTTCTCCTCCTGCCTTCAGTCTTTCCCAGCATCAGGGTCTTTTCCTATGAGTCAGTTCTTTGCATCAGGTGGCCAAAGTATTGGAGTTTCAGCTTCAGCATCAGTCCTTCCAATGAATATTCGGGACCAATTTCCTTTAGGATGGACTGATTGGATCTCCTTGCAGTCCAAGGGACCCTCAAGAGTCTTCTCCAACTCCACAGTTCAAAAGCATCAATTCTTCGGTGCTCAGCTTTCTTTATAGTCCAACTCTCACATCCTCACATCCATACATGACTACTGGAAAAACCATAGCCTTGACTAGATGGACCTTTGTTGGCAAAGTAATGTCTCTGCTTTTTAATACGCTGTCTAGGTTGGTCACGGCTTTTCTTCCAAGGAGCAAGCGTCTTTTAATTTCATGGCTGCAGTCACCATCTGCAGTGATTTTGGAGCCCAAGAAAATAAAGTCTCTGTTTCCATTGTTTCCCCATCTATTTGCCATGAAGTGATGGGACCGAATGAGAGTAATAATAGTATTCACCACAAAGAGTTATTATAATTTATTGAGTTATTTGCAAAGGTTTTGGCACATGGCAAAAGATCTATTACTGTTATTGTTATCTTTATTAGTATACCTATGGCCACTGACGGGCCCACGGAAGCATCAGAAAAGTGACTTGGGAAGCATCTTCTCATGGCCCAGTGTGGGATGGCATCTCCACCATATGACTTTCTTTCCTGGGTAGATTCTTCCTGTTCTGAAGCTAGTGTAGTTGTTCTTAGACCTTTTCACATACATACTCAGGTACTCCTCTTGAGAGATGCTGGGTAAAATCTACCTTCCCTCTTCTTCCCCTACTGAAAGTCAAAGGAACTATTCTCATTGACCCTGCCAAGCAAGGGACAGGCCTGGGATCTTCCCTGGACCTTTTCCTTCAGTTCAAAGCCCATAAACCCTTTTCTCCCAGCTCCCAGTCCTAAAAGTGGAGGTGTCCAGGTAAGGAGAAAGGGTCCCTGTCAATACTTAGCACAAGTCTGGACCTCACGAGTCTGTGTATAAGAAGATCATCTGCATTTGACTCACTGGAGCTGAGGGGCAAGACTCAAGTCTCCTCCTTTCCACTGGGCCAGATGTTCAGAGTTCTCCTTGGACATCGTGAGAGTCCCTCAGTGATTCCTTGGGGGCAAGGATGACCATCTACTCCTCATCCAGGTCTTGATTTTCAATGACCTCATTCTCTAATAGAGAACAGAAGAAAGTTATAACTTACCCAGTCCCCATGGCCTCATCAACATCATGGAGGGTCTGGTAGGCCATATATTTTGTTGTTTAGTTGCTCAGTTATGTCTGATTCTTTGGGATCCCATGGAGTGCAGCACTCCAGGCTTCCCCATCCTTCACTATCACCTGGAGTTTGCTCAAATTCATGTCCATTGAGTTGGTGATGCCATCCCACCATCTCATCCTCTGCTGTCCCCTTCTCCTCCTGCCTTCAATCTTTCCCAGCATCAAGGTCTTTTCCAATGAGTCGGCTCTTCACATCAGATGGCCAAAGTATTGAAGCTTCAGCATCAGTCCTTCCAATGAATACTCAGGGTTGATTTCCTTTAAGATTGATTAGTTATATCTCCTTGCTGTCCAAGGGACTCTTCAAGAGTCTTCTCCAACACCACAGCTCAAAAGCATCAATTCTTCAGCACTCAGCCTTCTTTATGGTCCAACTCTCACATCCATACATGACTACTGGAAAAACCATATTCTAGGCTCAGCAGATTCAGAGATCTGGATCCTGCTTGCCACCACGGCACTCACAGTTCAAAAGGTGAAAGAGGCCTTTAGCAGCCCACATTCTCCTCTCAGTAAGACTTATGCCCACCCTGAGTTCTTATGAACTTATATAGCCCTTGCCTGACCAACAAGCCACCATAGGCTTCCTTTCCCTGTTGCAGACTTCTATGTCTTGTGTCCCACTATATCAGGAACACTTTCATCGATGAGTTTATATGAGCATGTCAGTGGGTGTGGATGGATCAGCTGAAAAGAAAAAAGCGCATCTGTTAAGATCCAGGTTTTAGTTCCAGGACTTGGTAATGCTTGGGGACAAGGCCAGGTTTTTATGGGCAGTTCATACTCTTGGAAGCCCACAGGCTGATTATGTTTGAGTTGTCAGGTCCGAGAATTATAGGCCTTATCCAGACCACCATATCTTTGGTATTAGGAACAACCAAGTCTGAGAAGGGAGTGGCTTTGCAGGGAGTGACTTCACCTACCCTCACTCTGGGGCAGGAGTTAGGATCCCAATTCACTATGAGGGTGATTTGCTTCTACTTAGTTTTCTGTTTTGAATTCACTTAGATTTAAGAAACAAAAATGGTTCAGGGAGGTGAGGTAAGAGAAAAGGAAAGAGCAAATTAGCCACTATCCCTCCCTGAAAACATTTCTTTGACCACTTCCACCAAGGCAAGAGAAGTTCTCCTGCTCTATGTTAGCCTACGGATGTCTGAGCTCTCAGACTTTTATAAGCTAACCACCCCCACCACCTGTGTTTCTGGTGATCTGGATATTTGGGGACAGAAATCAATGAGTTCATTCCCTAACTTGGCCTGTGAAGTGAAGTCGCTCAGTCGTGTCCAACTCTTTGCAACCCCATGAACTGTAGCCCACCAGGCTCCTCCGTCCATGGGATTTTCCAGGCAAGAATACTAGAGTGGGGTGCCATTTCCTTCTCCAGGGGATCTTCCAGACCCAGGGATCGAACCCGGGTCTCCCGCATTGTAGACAGAGGCTAATACCATCTGAGCCACTAGGGAAGTCAACCTGACCTGTGAGCTGGCATAAACTGACTCTCCCTCCAGGCTCTAGTTCGTGACACAAATTAGAAAAACATCTCCGTTTCTTTTCTAGAATGTGGGGTCTTGAGTACTAGTAGCCTCCCTCAGCAGTAAGCACTGTATTCTCTTATCTGACCCCCCAGCCTTCAGACACCCCATGATCAGACAGCCTGACTAAACCAGGAGGCAGTTGGGTTCCCATCCAGGCTCTGCTGCCCTAACCTCGTGGACTTCGTGATTCACTTAGCCTCTTTTGACCTCATCTCTAAAACGAAGGGTCAGAGTCCGCGCACCCTGTAATTTATGCAATCTCATGACTGTTGCTCAGAGAAAGTTAAATAATTCTTGCCCTTTAGGAGTCACTCCAGTATTCTTGCCTGGAGAATCCCATGGACAGAGGAGCTTGGCAGGCTACGGTTCATGGGGTTGCAAAGAATTGGCCACGACTGAAGCAACTTAGCATAGCACAGGAGTTCCTAAGGTGTGTTAAAGCTACTGTTATCACAGTCTTCTTCTATGGTGCTGGGTCGAGTGGTCAGGGGGTCCCCAGGCCTCAGACAACAGGTTTCTATGGGCCCATTAGTCCCTGTGATATCTGGTCTTCCACACACTGTCCACAGCAAATGCAACACCAGACTGAATATGGATCCCTTTGCATTTGAGACCTATACATGCCCAGACCCTCCCCCACTGACCCTACTGGAGATCCTTCCATGAGAAGGAGAAAATCTAGCACGGGGCTCATAGCATAAGCCAGACAGCCTAGATGAGAACCCCACCTACTTAAATAGCCCTGAGACCTTGGACAAGTTCAGTCACCTCCCTCTTTTCTCATCTGTAAGATAGGAATAATACTGGTACCTGCCTCCTAGGGTTACTATGAGTAAATTGAGCTATGTGAAGTGCTTTAGGACACTGCCTGGTGTATATAGTGGTTTCCCTGTTGGCTCAGATGGTAAAGCATCTGCCTGCAATGCAGGAGACCTGGGTTTGATCCCTGAGTCGGGAAGATCCCCTGGAGAAGGCAATGGCACCCCACTCCAGTACTCTTGCCTGGATAATCCCATGGACAGAGGAGCCTGGTAGGTTACAGTCCCAGGGGTCACAAAGGATCGGACATGACTGAGTGACTTCACTGGTGTATAACAGGTGCTTGGTTAATTCTTACTGGTATTATTAGTGTTTCCCCCATTCTTAAGGCATCTGTGTCCCTAATACCCCATCCCTTTAGGTCCCTTGGAAGACTTCCAGGCATTGAAGGCAATTTCAGGGAAAACATAAATATTCTGTAAACAATTTGGCTCTGGAAGGCTCCAAGCAGGATGCAGATGAAGCAAGTTGCAGCCCGATGAAGGCTGGCTCCTGCTGAGGAGCTGGTGCCTCTTGTTTAAGTGAACTGGGCCCCAAATCCCTAATCAGAATGAACTTGTCCTGTGCATGAGCCCCAGATATAATCAAAACATTAGTAATTCTCCTGTTATTTATAATCCAGACAAAAGTTTTCTTTTGATTTGTAACTGAACATATTTCAAACCAGTTGGAACAAATTTGCTTATACTGGTGGCCCAGAACAGCAAGTTATTCCATGAGTCAAAACGTTAGAGACGAGAACATGAGAAGACAAGGTAGGAGGGACCTGAGACAGACCTGAGCCTCCTTCCTGCCAGTGGTTCTCGGGCTCTTCAAGACAGTATCATTTTTTTTTTCTCTTATCATCAGAAACCCACCTTCTCACTGGACAGCTTCCCTCTGTTGACTTCAGGAGAGGAGGGTAGTAGTAACAGTCAGGCTCGTGGGGTAATTGAAAGCAGGGCCTTTGTCATCTCGGATTGAAGAGAAGTGCCTCCTATGATGTTAGCTATACAGCCTCTGTTTTCCCTACCTGGTCCAAACCTCTGTGTCAAAAGAGCCAACACTGACCCTTAACCAGAGTTGGGCAAACAGAGCCCAGCAAAGTTACAACTCAGGGTAGATGGAGTCATGGCTTGAGAGCTGCTGATATAATCCATTACCTACTTCTACCCCCACTATAGATTATTCTTAATGGCAGGTCCCAAACAGTCTTTTCTTTTCTGGCATAAGGCTTAAATAATTATACTCTTGAACTAGGTCTCCAGCTGTCAGTCTTCCAGCTCATCCCCAGTTCTAAAAATCGAATGAAATTTCCAAAGATGTAATGAGTCCCATTTGTTCTTTGCAGCTTGGTCAGGTGTTAGATGGATTATCTTAGAGAGAGAAGAGGAAGGCAAGAGCTTCATCCTGGTGTAATTGTTTCCTCCCAAGACAGGGCACACTTACCCATGGAAATGAGGCAATGCAATGAAAAGGAACATCAGATGCTTCCATGGGGCCTGAGGGGAATTTGACAAGGTGTGTACCACGGCCCAGGCTGCACTTACCCTTGGGAAAGTCCCTGATGCTGAAGGGAACTGTTGTCTGTTCTAGAGAACCCAGCTAGGGCTCAAAGAGGGGGTCACTCTGTATTTCAGAATATAGCTAATACACTGAAACAGCTCTTTGGCTCAGGGCAGGTGATTTTGCCTCTCCAAGCCCCAGCTTTACAACTTCAAAATGGACACTGTAAAGGTACTGTTTCACTAAGACGCTGTTAAGGATTGAATGGGATAATGTAGGCATACCTCTTAGCACAGCACCTGAGGCTTGTCAATATTCAGTAAATATCAGCTGTTGTTATTCTTGATAGTGAACCAGCAGGAGGAAGGAGAGGAGCACTCAGATGCTCTTAAGCTTCCTGAATGGCAAGTCTTCATCTTATTCTGGGTTCCTCCTGAGCTCTGCATCATTCTGTAAGTAGGTGATGCACAGAGCCCCTTGGGTACCCTTTAACAAAGGAGGCCACTGCTGATCAAAACCACACTGAGCAAATGTTAATTGCAAGAAAGACTGGCAAGATCTCCCGCCATCTCTTGGGACTCCTACTATTACATTGATTAACTATGAGCCAGAAAATAAGTGTGGGGAATAAAGAAGTTTTGTCCCTTGATAGTGGGCCTCCTGGTTGACCTGAGGGGTCTGAGCAGAGAAGGAACTGTGGAAAATCTTGTCTCAGAGGCTCAGCAGAGTTCATCTTGCACCTCTTGGCAGCAATTTAGGTCTTTTATCTGAGAAGGTGTTCATCCCCATCACTGAGTTCTCAGGTGCCTGCATTTAAAGGCTCTTCGGCATAGGCAAGGACTGTTTCCTTCAGCCTGCTGCTTCAGAGCATCCAGGTTCCATGGTTGCCTTATAACAGGTTTGTAATGAGGACTTTTGGGGCTTCCCAGGTGGCCCAGTGGTAGAGAATTGGCCTGCAGATGCTGGAGACACAGATTCTGTCCCTGAGTTGGGAAGATCCCATGGAGGAGGTAATGGTGCCCTGCTCCAGTATCTTTGCCTAAGGAATCCCATGGACAGAGAAGCATGGTGGGCTACACAGCCCATGAGGTTGCAGAGTCAGACATGACTTAGGGCATGAGCAATAAGGTCTTTTAGGGACTATGATCTTTTAGATTTGATAGACAAAATGCCTGAAGAACTATGGATGGAGGGTCATAACACTGTACAGGAGGCAGTGATCAAAATCATCCCCAAGAAAAAGAAATGAAAAAAGGCAAAATGGTTGCCTGATGAGGCCTTACAAATAGCTGAGAAAAGAAGACAAACAAAAGGTAAAGGAGAAAGGGAAAGATACATCCATCTGAATACATAGTTGCAAAGAATAGCAAGGAGAGTTTAAGAAAGGCTTCCTAATCGAACAATGAAAAGAAATACAGGAAAACAATAGAATGAGAAAGACTGGAGATCTCTTCAAGAAAATTAGAGATACCAAGGGAACATTTCATGCAAAGGTGGGCACATTGAAGAACAGAAACAGTATGGACCCAACAGAAGCAGAAGATATTAAGAAGACGTGGCAAGAATAAGCAGAAGAACCGTACAAAAAGGATCTTCATGACCCAGATAACCACGATGCTGTGATCACTCACCTAGATCCAGACATCCTAGAGTGCGAAGTCAAGTGGGCCTTAGGAAGCATCACTATGAACAAAGCTAGTGGAGGTGAAGGAATTCCAGTTGAGCTATTTCAAATCCTAAAAGATGATTTAGCACTTAGCTGTGAAAGTGCTGCACTCAATATGCCAGCAAATTTGGAAAACTCAGCAGCAGCCACAGGACTGGTAAAGATCAGTTTTCACTCCAATCCCAAAGAAGGGCAATGGCATAGAATGTTCAAACTATCGCACAGTTGCACTCATCTCACATGCTAGCAAAGTAATGCTCAAAATTCTCCAAGGTAGGCTTCAATAGTACGTAAACCGAGAACTTCCAGATGTTCAAGCTTGATTTAGAAAAGGCAGAGGAACCAGAGATCAAATTGCCAACATCCATTGGATTATAGAAAAACCAAAAGAATTCCAGAGAAACATCTACTCCTGCTTCATTAACTATGATGAAACTTTTGACGGTGTGGATCACAACAAACTGTGGAAAATTCTTCAAGAGATGGGAATACCAGACCACCTGACTTGCCTCCTGAGAAATCTGTATGCAGGTCAAGAAGCAACAGAACCAGACATGGAACAACGGACTGGTTCCAAATTGGGAAAGGAGTATGCTAAGGCTGTATATTGTCACCCTGCTTATTTAACTTATATTATATCATGCAAAATGCTGGGCTGGAAGAAGCACAAGCTGGAATCAAGATTGCCGGGAGAAATATTAATAACCTCAGATATGCAAATGACACCACCCTTATGGCAGAAAGCAAAGAGGAACTGAAGAGCCTCCTGATGAAAGTGAAAGAGGAGAGTGAAAAAGCTGGCTTAAAATTCAACATTCAAAAAAGGCATCAGGTCCCATCACTTCATGGCAAATAGATGGGGAAACAATGAAATCAGTGAGAGACTTTATTTTCTTGGGCTCCAAAATCACTACAGATGGTGACTGCAGCCATGAAATTAAGACACTTGCTCCTTGGAAGAAAAGCTATGACAAACCTAGACAGCATATTAAAAACCAGAGACATTACTTTGCTGACAAAGGCCTGCATAGTCAAAGCTGTGGTTTTTCCCGTAGTTATGAATGGATATGAGAGTTGAACCATAAAGAAGGCTGAGCACTGAAGAACTGATGCTTTTAAACTGTGGTTTTGGAGAAAACTCTTGAGAGTCCCTTGGATTGCAAGGAGATCAAACCAGTCAATCCTAAAGGAAATCAGTCCTGAATATTCATCGGAAGGACTGATGATGAAACCGAAGCTCCAGTACTTTGGCCACCTGATGGGAAGAGCCGACTCATTGGAAAAGACCCTGATGCTGGGAAAGATTGAAGCCAGGAGGAGTTGATGAAATGGTTGGATGGCATCACCAACTCAATGGACATGAATTTGAGCAAGCTCTGGGAGATGGTGAAGGACAGGGAAGCCTGGTGTGCTGCAGTGCATGGGGTCGCAAAAAGTTGGACACGACTGAGTGACTGAACAACAACAAGGGACTGTGAATCTCGATCTTTGTAGGGAGAGGATGATTAGAAAACTAGAGAATATTCAAAATTCCACGGGCTGGAAAAGTGTTAGCTTCAAAAGTCTCACCCCACATCTCCTGGGATCAGCCCTAATAGGAACTTTCTATTCTGGGTAGCCCAGAGCCCAAACTTGGCATGGGACTCAAGCTGTCTCTGAAGTACAATAACCCCTCCCTGACTACTCTGAAAACAGGACTGGGTCCAGGTCTTTTGATGAGGGCTCCAATTTTCTCTAAGTAAAAGATTTCTGGTAGAGAAAAAGTTCCCGGCCTCTGAGCAGAGATTTGTTTTATAGAGAAATGAGGTAGACCGGGGAAGTTTTACTCGGGAGCTCCCTCTACTGGCTCTTTGGTAGAAATTCCATAGCAGTCATTTTGCCCTGCCCTGTGGGTAGCAATTTGAGGCATCAGAGCTTCTTGGTGCCTTGAACCAAGGAGAAAATAAGATATCCTGAGCCGCCAAGGGGGATGAAATTCCAGAGGCTGGTTTCTTCTGCCTCCTTCATAATTTCATGTAACATTTACTGGGTGCCAACTCAGTGCTAAGCATCTTACTTGCATGCTCTCATTAAATACCACAATTGCATGAGGCAGCCAAGACCTGGGAAGATGTAAATAACTTGCTGGCATCACCAGAGACTAGCAGACCCCGCCCCTCCGTGACATTCATGATTCTTAGAATTTCCCTGAGAGAGAGCAAGAGAACTCAAGAGAAGCGAGGAGCAAGGGACAATGTGAAACTGGAAGTGAAGCTTATTCTTATTACCTGATATGAATAGGTCATACCTGGTTCCAAGATTGTTCCATAAACTTCCTGGAGCTAGAGCATTCTGAGCCTGTTTTTCTGAAAAAAGATTCAGTCCATAAGGCAATTACTTACATAGCAATGCTTGTCCAATCTGTGCTCTCCGAAGCTCAGACAGAAAAAAGAAGAACTGCCACAATGACTAAGAAGAATTTCCATGACAGAGGTGAGGCCTTTTAAAATTGTGGCGCATGTTCACACCTGTGTTTTTAAAAATAAAATCCTGTGAGGTAGGGCAGGTAGCAGTACGCACATTTTCTAAGTTGGGAATTTCAGGTACCAAGTGCCGTGTTCTAGATTTCAATTGGGAGCAAATGGCAGAATCAAGACCAGAATCTTCACTCGCAGCTCAAGTTCTGAATTTCTGGTTGGTGTTAGTTGAAATCAAGGTTCTTGATCAGGCTTTTTAACTGCAGGTAATAAAGATCGTGAAACCACCTCCTTGGTTTACACACAGATCCTGTCCTGAGTCACTCCTTTCCCTGTTTCAGGTTGGTTCATGATTGAGCTCCCTCGATACAGAGTCATTTGGGAATTGGGAATTACACAAGCCGCTTACTTTTTTAAAGTTGGTCACTCACCAGCCCACATTTTCAAGGTATCTAGGTCCCCGGGAGAATCCCACATATTATTTCAACTTTCCTGTACCATGCAAAGGTGTAATCCTTTTCACTTCACGCAGAACCTTAAAGCATTTTTCCACATTGATTCTTCCTGGACATTTGAGATACGGGTAAGTCATAGGATGGGACTTCCCCAGTGGCTCAACAGGTAAAGAATCCACCTGCAGTGCAGGAGATGCAGGAGATGTGGGTTCAGTCCCTGGGTTGGGAAGATCCCCTGGAGGAGGAAAGAACCTACTTCAGTATTCTTGCCTGAAAAATCCCTTGGACAGACTATATGCAGGCTATAGTCCAAAGGATTGCAAAGAGTTGGACATTACGGGGCATGCACACAAGTCATAGGATCCCCATTCCTCTTTGGATTGAGTGATGCTTTCCAGTTTCACTTCTGTGTCTCTAAATCTACACAGTGGGACAGCAGTCACACCAGATATTACCTACTTGCCCTACCCCTGTCTCAAGACCTCCTTCTAGCTGCCCCTTTCCCAGTAGGCAGAGTGATGTCATAATGGGGTCAGAATGGTACCTGCTGATGCAAGAGCAGGCTTGCTGCAGCACCTCCTGAACAATTGGGCTGTCGTTGTCTTAACAGAGTGGTTGGGTTAAACATATTTGTCTATGATGTAACCTCCTGGCCCTCAGCTACCAGTGGAAACAACTCTTTCTGGTTTGACCTGGTTGATATCACAAGCTCTGCTTTGCCAGAAATGTGACTTCTTGATGAACAGTTGGTCTAGATCTACCAATTTGGAGTGAACCCATATTTGGCCACCTGCTGGTAAGGCTGAGCATCCCTTTACCTAACTGTAGCCGTGAGCATCTGGCCCTCGTGTCTCTAATGTCCAGAGAAACCAAAATGATACCACTGAAGGAGAGGATGGGAGAACTTGGAACTGAGTGCTCACAGGGAGCTCTGAGTTATGGAATGTAGATTGCTGACACCCTTTCCCTTTCATTCTTGCTATTATAGGAGCACCAGCGACCAAGAGGAGACCAGATGAGTTTTCAAAGCAGTCCTCAGACACCCAGGACACACCTCATCCTTTGCCTCGTGCTTTCTGCAATGTTGCTGCTCACGTTCATCTTCCTCTTAACCCTCGCCATCATCACCCCCTCTTGATCACCATCCTTCCTCCATTCACTGTCTACCCAGCTCTTTCTCTGAGGTGCCCCTCCTGGGGCAGTGGCTTTGCTCTTCCTTTGGCAAGTTCCCCTCTGAGTTATATCCAGATGGCTGATAATAGTTTCCCTGTCTCCTCCTCCTGCCTCGTGCCAGAATCAGCCCAGTACTCAGCCCCCCAGGTCAGGGAAACCACGGCAAATCCTACCTCTTCCAAAATGAAGTTTCAAGACTCTCTGGCAGAGCAGTCTCACTCAATGAAGGTACCCCAGGTATCTGAGAGTGATGTAATTGAAACCAGATGGAGGCACCATCAATCCATTAATTCTGGTCACAGAGAGTGAAAGAGCTTACTTAGGACTGATCGAGAATATGGGGGGTAAGAAAGAAAGAGCCCCAGAATTGGACTGCCCCTGAATACAGGATGAAATCATCTTGATTTTTTTTCTTCAATTAAATTTACATTTCATTCTACCATATTGTGATGGCTTCACTCTAGACATTTTCATTTAAGATCCAAGGCTTTTCTTCATGGGTTTTGAGCCACAGGTTCCTGGATGGTGAGGTAAGTGACATTTGCCAGCACTGTCTAGGATGATTGGTAATGATCTCGGAAACCCAGGGCTCGTGAGACAGGTCCACCTGGTTAGGCTGGAAGATTTTGTCATTTATTGGTTTCTTTTGACCTGAATACCCCTTGGGGATTCCCCAGCCCTGACACAGACATTGGTCTAGCCTCACAATGTTAATCTAGACTCCACATAAAACAGACCCCCCCACCCTGCCACCACCACCACCAGGATTAACCAAATCAGAATTTGTTGAGGTCAGAGTGCTCTCTCCCAATCACTACAAAAAGTGTGGTTCTCGGAAAGCCCACTGTACTTAGAAAATATATTTTCTCTCCCCCAGTTTTATTTCCACTTCTAGGGGTAAGTTAAAAACCATTGGCAGATGCCAGATTTTCACGTGTGAGCTGAACTATCTCCTCTCATGAAAAGATTCAGACTCAGCTCATTAACTCATAGCCTTGCCAATAAGTTAAAAAAAAAAAAAAAAAGACAAAACCGGCCAATCCAGCGGATATGTTAGGCCTTTCTTCCACTGCTCCATGGCCTGTATTTATTAGACTAGGACTTAAAGAGATGCAAAGCCCATTTTTTACTGTTGGACTATCAGATATAGCAATCCAAGTCTCACAGAGCAGCAGCTAATTTCAAGACTACTTTAATAGTGATAAAAAGTTCAGCTAATTTGAATTCCATTAGATCACCCCCTCCCAATGAATTTGTGATTGAGGTCTCTCTGCCCTCAGAGGTAGACAACTGTCTATCAATGACAAGATCAAGGCCAAACTCACACAGCTATCTTGAAGCACTCCTCTTTTATTATTATTTATTTTCTCCCCATGATCCAAAGTTCCGATTCTTTTCTATGTAGCTTCTGCTAAACTAAAGCACGCTGGTGTCCTGAGTCCCACCCCACCCTACTGCTTCAGCCTCAGCCCCTAACACGTGCTTGCTCTGGCTTCCTTGTCTTTGCTTAGATCCTTACCATGAAGCCCACTCGAGACACTCCCGGGTGACCCTCTAGGTCCCGATTCTCCCAAATGTGCCTTTCATCTGGCAAGGCATCAGAAAGCCTATCATCTGGTTCTCCAAGCAGTTCAAGTGGCATAGGGTGGGAAAGAAGGCATTTGAAAGAGCTTGCTCCTCGATGATGGAGGTGTGCAAAGAGCAGATATTGTCTTAACTGTTCTGATATTGAACACTGTCATCGCTTTCAGGTGGATAGAGAGTTGAGACTTTTGAGTGCTGATGCCAACAAAAGGAAAGGGAGGGGGTGGAATTCTAGTTACTTTTCTTCAGCATGCAAGTGGTCCTTCAAAACATCTCCCTTAAACCTCCAAATATGCTGGCTTCTAAGAAGTGTTTTCCAAGACTGAATGTACCTCTTGATCAGGGTAAGTGATGAAACGTGTACTTAACAGAGGAAGGGGATGGTGGAATAGCTTGTATTATGCATGCTGTGGCTCATCTCCCCCACCGTGCTAATGGCTTGGCCTCTGAAGTTTTGATAATCAGGAAAAGGATCAGGGATGCCAGTTTCTAAAAGTGTAAAGGAGGACTAGTCAACCCAAATGCAAATTTGCTACTGTTCTCACCTTCAAAGACCCTTCTAGGGAAACTGGACTGGGGAGTTCCTAACTCCTCCCTGGTACCACCCACAGGACTTCCTTAATGGAGGTGGCAACATGGTTGGCTGTAGCAGCCTGAATGGACAGAAAGTTCCCTGCATCTTCACTTCACACTGGCTGGCTTCAGACAGATCCCTTGAGTTTTGGATGAAGCTGAACCAGCTGGAACTTTCCGGTAGAGAGATTTGGAGAGGGAGGTCTCTTCTCATAGGCAGATAGCCTTGTGGCGAGGTAGGGAGAGGGAGGGAGTGGTGGTGTGCTATATTGGCTCAAGGGACTCTTAGGAGAAATAAATCAATTTCATTGTCCAGGTTACTGCTGAAAAAGTCCCAGATATCTCTAATTCCTAATGATGGAGCTAGAACTAGAATACAGAAAACTGGATATTGGAATCGAAGCAATATGATAGATGTGAGCATGAGTATGGGAACCGCACAAATACAAATATGATCAGATCCTTAGTTTTACAACTTCAAGCTCCAAGACTTTTGCACAAGTCACTTAAACTGCCTGCTCTCCATTTTCTTAGCTTTAAACTCTAGTCCATGGAATTTAGTCCAACTCTTTAGTCCATGGACTTCTCCAGGCCAGAATACTGGAGTGAGTAGCTGTTCCCTTCTCCAGGGGATCTTCCCTGAAGAACCGGGGTCTCCTACATTGCAGACGGTTGCTTTACCAGCTGAGCTACCAGGGAAACCCTTGAAAATAGAAAAAATAAGTAATATTTTGGGATTGATTTAGGTACAACCTAATGGGGTGGGCAACATCATTATAGTGATACCCATAAAACAGCCATAAGCATAAGATCATTTATGTAATAGCACCCAGCACAGTGTCCAGCACATAATAGGTTCTCAAAAACTGTTGGTTTATTCTCCCCCTACCCTGGCCCTTATTTAGGCCAAAATAGTTCTGCTCCCTGATGCAGACATCTTTGGGCCAAGAGGAATCTCTTTCCTGGATTTCTTCCCTGATAGACTCCCCTTGGTTGATTTCCTAAGAGCTGGATTTTTTTTTTTTTTTTTTTCCCTCTTCCAAACAGTACTTTACCTACTGGCATTTTTCTTGGTGCTTGGAGAGCAGACAAGAGACACGGGTGGGACATTTCTGGGCTTCATCGACCCTGAAAGAGAGAAGACTCAGTTCTTTCAAGGGCTTTGTGACAGCAGCCTACCCCACAGGCCCTCTGGAGCAGCATTAGGGGAAATGAGTCCTCTTCATGCTTGGGATGCCCAGGGATGGGTTGGCAGTGCAGAAGGCGGTTTTCATCTTGGACAGATTCCATGTCGGTCTATTAATTCTCTGGGTCCTTAGCTTGACTGCTCAGACAGGAATTGGGCACCACAGCCCTTAGCAAAGGATGGCAGGACAGCCTGGAAAGCCAAGGTCACCAGCTCCAGTCCAGGCGTGCACCAAACGATCTGACTGTTGATGCGTAGGGCAACCAGAGATGCTATCTGTGAAGGACTAACCTTCTGCAAATGTTTCTGCTGAGTTTCCTAGGTACCCCCAGCCCCCGGTGTAACCACTCAGCTTGATTAGAATAGCAAGACAGAGAAGAGAGGCATTCTCTTGTGGGGGGTGGGGGTTGTGAGGAGAAGCAAAGATACTGAGTCCATCAGACTGCCACAAGTAGTGAAGTTTTGGTTGCTACTCTCAAAAGTTCTGAGCACACTTCTTCTATTTCCAGCTCTGCCTTATTTGTTAGGGTTACATACGGGGTTTGCTGAAAGCTGTTAGGGGCGCCCAAAGTGATCTTGAATGAAGCTGCTTTGGCTTCAACATCAGATACAATAGCAGCCAACTACCATAGAAAGCCTAGAAACAGAAAGCAGCTCATGCGGTTCCGAAGTGTCTCTTCTCTATGTAGTTCATGTAGTCTTAGAAATGGTGTGGTCACATGAGTTTATGCTTACACATAGCTCATCTCATATCTCTAAAAACATAGACCTACTCTGTGCCTTTAAAAATATAGTCAGCCTAACACTCCCATTAATCCAGTAAGACTTCTTTGAAACACGTGATGGGGATGCTTTCTCTGTCCAATGGGCCACATCTAATGATCCCATGTGATAAGCCATTTTCAGTGCAAGAACCCAGGCAGACTCTCTCTCATTGATACTTCTTCTGGCTGCCTGCCTCCCCCACTGCAGCGGCATCCTCACATGCATACATACATGCATTCATGGAGCTAAAAATAAACAGCTGTTGATGGGCTGCCAGAGGGTGTCCTCCGTGCTGAGCAGGCGTCCTCTGCCTTCCTATAGTAGGCAAGGCTTAAGCCACAGACAGGAGTTGAGGGTCCAGGACAAGCTTAAGCTTAAACCAAAATCTCTGAGGCAAGTTACCAAGGCTCACAAGGCCTGAAGAGGGAGAAGAGAGGGTATTAAAGATGACACTGATTAAAGGTCAGTCCCATGACCGCACGCTGTCTCTTGGGCCTTGTGCCCCCAATCCTAGTGGTAACCTCTGGACAATTGTTTATTGGCGTAGGGGAAATCACTGACAGGGGATGTTGATCATTAAAGTTGATAAAGGAGACAGACCAGGCATCAGCATGATGTAAATAGCTTTCTGGTCCCCTGCCTCCTCTCCTCCCCTCCTCGGGGCAGAAGTTATATGAGCTGGATCTGGGATTCTGTGTAGATTTGGGGAGGGTGATTTGTGTATGTAATTGTATTCCGATCTTCCAATCTGCAAGAATTCTTGCCACCTCCACCACATCCCCAATCAATAAACCCTCTGTCACACTGAGGTGTGGCATGTCTTCTGCCGAAAACCTCAGATTCAGACACAACACACACTGAGACACACGCTCGCGTGCGCGCACACGCATTCTTTATCACCCTCATGAAACAAGCTCCTTTCAAACTGGTTTAAAAATAGCACTAATCCATTCAGCTCATTTTTCAGGAGCATTATTTTAAGAAGAAAAATAGAAGATCCCCTGGTCTTTGAGAGGTAGAAAGGCTAAAGACTCGCCTAGTCTTAAAAAGTCCTGATAATGTTGCTAGAGACTAAGCCTTTGCAGTCTTTGTTCCATTTTCTCCTCCTCCCATTCAACAAAAGTTGTTTATCGGCTAATACCCTGCCATCTGGGTATTTATAGAGGTGGGTTTCCTTTTCAGGTGGTGGTGCCAGGGCAAAGTTACAGCAGCAAGCCCTTCCCTGTCCCTGGCCTCTCCGTCGGCTCTCCGCTCCCCCCGCCCCCCTGCAGTGACTGGAGGCCGGTGGATTTGTGAATCAGCTTTCCCCTCCCCTACACAGGGGAGATCCTAAACGCTGCTGGCCATTTGCAAAAGGCTGTGTGTATGTGTGTTTAATTGCAGGTTTATTTGTTCCTGCTCTGGGAGTCTGTCTGTCTGTAACTTGGATGACTGCTCTCTGGGAAGCTGTAGCTGGCTGATTCCGTGGGCGACCGAGCAGGATGCGTGGGCGCAGGAAACAGAAGAGGGAAAAGAAAGCGGGAGGGAGAGAAAGGGAACGCGAGAGAGCGGGAGCCTTAGAATCTGTTATTTGCGTCACTCGAGGAGCCGGGGCTATCTGCCCGACAAACACACAGAATTAATCCGAGTTATAGCCAGAGCTGTCTCCGCTACAGCGGTCAGCTGCGAAAGGGAGGGGAAAGGACGCTCGCTCTGCGTCTGTGCAGAGCCGAGCTTGCCCCTGGCGGCGCAGGGCGTTTGGGGTGGGGGGCTGTCCTGCTGGGCATGCCCTCGGGGCCCCGCACGCCCGGTGCACACCAGGTTGCAGCCTTCTCTGCAGCTGCCCAGCCCAAGCCTGGGGTGGCGCCCGCCTCGGCCACCTTGCTTGTTCAGTGGCTGCACCGAACACAAAGCGTTGTCTCTGAGCAGAAGCCTCTTCTCGGCTGAACCAGACCCACCAAGAGGAGAATCTGCACGTGACGTCAGTAGCTGATGACTGACGCAGGCTGGCAAAGGAGACTCAAGGCGGCTGCTCCGCGCTGCCTTCATGAGTCTATTTTCTCCAGCCCCTTCGTAGTGAATTACTAGAACGCAAAACACACACACACACACACACACAGCGCCTTCAAAACATACATTTCCAAAGGCGGTGTGTTGCAAACACAGCGAGATTTTGCAAAGCATGGGTGGGAAACGTGGGAAGGGTATGGAGGGTTTGTGTTTTTTTTTTTTTTTCCTTTCCTCATTTGGGAATCTCCAGCGTGGACCTCATTAGACTCTAGAGCTTTTTTTGGAAGCTCCTCTGGGGATGGGGTCTAAGCACCCCACCCCACCCCCATTTCCCAAGCAGTTCTGGTCAATGGAGACCTGCAGCTCTAAAAGAATACAACCACTCCAAAGCCTTCTGGTCGGGGAGACAGTGAGGAGCTTGCAACAGGCGGAGGCAGACGGGAGTTAATGGGAGGGAGGGAGAACATAAGCAATATTTGGGTGTTTTTCTGTTTTGAAAAAATCATCTGCAGTAATGTAAGTGAGTGTGGTGGTGCAGGGAAAAGTGGGGAGGGGGCGCTTAATACACATCTAATGTTTTGGACGTAACGTTCCGGCGAAATGCCTTTGTGTGTGGAGGTTTTTTCAGTACTTGCTAAAAATAGCATCAGGGTTTGATCGTGTTCCAGAAATAGACCGAGGGCTGCACTGGGATAAAAAGCCAGCGCGGGTGGAAGAAAACCTGGACATCACCGCATTCCTCCCCCGCCCCCAACTATGTCTGGAAATTAATTGTTGGATTTTTCCTCTCCTCTCTTCTGTCTCCTTCTCTCTCTCCACTTTCTCTTCCCACCCCTGTGTTTCTCTTTCTCTCTCTTAAGGAGTTCCCGTTTGGGTAAGTAATATTATGTCATGTGCATGCCGCAGACTGTGAGTATGAACTGAGGCTTACTTTGTGCATGCCCTGGGGTTCTTTTTTGGCTGCCTTTTCACCCCTTTTCTAAAGAGAAGGGTGGGACTGAGTAGGGGGTGAGGGGTATAGCTGTGTGTGTGCATAATGAATTTGGGGCTGCATGAAAAGGAACCGAAAGGGGGAATTCTTGCAGAGCCGGGAATCACCCTGACCAATCTCTGAATCAATAGCTGCAACTCTCTCTCTCTCTATGGGTCGGCGCTGTTGAGCCCGGTTCTCTCGACTGCCCCCCTCCCTTCCCCATTTTCTCTGTCTTAAAGGATGTCCAGATACGACTTAATGGGTCATCTCTCCGCGATATTAATGGAGACGATGCGATATAGATTAAAATTGCATGGTGGGGCTGGGAGGTAAATGAAGGAAAAATCTGCGTTCCTTTGACAAACTTCCCTGCTCGCTCCGGTCCGGGAGCCGGAGGACCGCGACCCTGGCGGATCCCGGCTGGCCCAGGGCGCGGTAGCTGTCCATGGAAGGCAGGTGCTGAAATTCCTTGGTCCTTGGCGAGTTCAGCTCCGAGCGCCAGGGGGCGGGGTTGGCGCCAGTTGCGGATAGCCCCGCCCTGAATGCAGAAGCGGGATACGGAGAGGAGAGGGTTAAGGATGTTCAAAGAGGATAGTCGTGACTTCGGTGAGAGCTTTGGGGAAAAGGAGGGGTGAGTGGGAAGGCAAGGGAAAAAAATGTAAAGGAGGGGGTGCAAAGTGTTAGATTCGAGGATGAGCCAAGGCCCAGCGCTCCAGGAACCGCAAGCCGGTGGTTTACCGGCTTTCTCTGCAGAGGCCAGGCACTATCTGGGTCTCCATTCCCAGGCGCCCGCACCTTCCCGCCAGTGGGTTTGAAAGATTTCTCTCCAGTGGATGGTCCCTTTCAAATAAGAGGCTATAGGGTTACTCTATTCGGACTCTCGTCGCTCCCACTTCATACCCCCACGTTCCCACATTCTGCAGTTCTTGGGAGGTGTGTAAAGATGTGTCTGTGCGTTATGGCATTTTTCTTACTATTCCCTTTCCTTCGCGTCCTAGTCATGGGAGCCCCAAATGAGTTGGTGGAATGAATGAATTAGAAGCCAAACCAAAGCACAGGAGTTGCTGGTGCGATGCGCAGAAAATCCAGGCTTGGGAACATCGCCCAGCGCCTTCAAGCCAAAAATGCCAAAGGGTTTCTGAAAAACCGGGTCTGAAGGAAACTAGGGAGGGAGGGGGTTCTTCTCCAAGTTCCCAAATGTTAGTGGGGAGACCATCAACTCCCTGGGGTTATGGGGTTGACCCAACGTGATATACACTGCAGTCAACTCCAGTGACTTTAGTTAAACCTGGAGCCAGACAGGTGAAGAGGGAGGAAGGTTATCAGAGGCCAGAGTGTGTGTGGGGGCGGGGAGCGGGTAGGAATAAACATCACTGGGGCATACAAAGACATCCTTGCTGATTAACTCCTCGGGGAGAAATAATAAAAATGCATCCTCAAATTGGCCCACAAGGGTGGGCTGTAGACAGTGGGGGGGAGGTGGTGGTGGTGGTGAAGCTATCTTGTAGATCTGCAGTAAGCTTGTGTGCATGCAGGGATATTTTCTATACCTGTAATAATAATAAAGAAAAAAAAAAAAGGACAGTGAGGTAAGTATCTGTGAGGTCTGGCCTTCAACTGAAAGAGGAGAGCCCAGGTACTCCATCCTAACCCACTAACAGCCTATGGCTTCAGTGACCTGCCCTCCCCACCCCCCCAACTCAGGGCACCAGAGGCGCAGCCCTGGGGTGCGGGCTGGGGGTCGAGTTATTTTTACTTTAGAAGTAGTCTCTCTGGGAAGATTCCCTGGCTGAGACAGTATTCGTCAACTCATAATAGTAACAAGGGCTGTTACTGATGTTGTGGAGAATAACGCAAATAACTTCAACCCACACTTCGTCTTGACAATTCAGCTCAAACCAAAGCCGCTCGCAGCCTCCCGGCCCACCCCTCGGCCTCCTCGCCACTCACCCGGACCCACTCGTTCCCTTTCCCAAGCCTTGCTCCTCTCAGCCCCACAAGTTGCGTGGTTATGTTTACAAATTCTGCCACATTTGCAAAGGCAAGAGCTTGGGTGGGGGGGCGGCGCTAGGAGGGATGGCAGCGCAAAAAAACACATGCAACACGTGGAGCGGTGGCAAGGGGGGTCATTAAGGGGAGAGAGGACGCCCCATGTCCTCATTTCCCCCCCGGACCCCTCTCCTCATCGCTTGGCACAATGCACAAGTTTACCCCCGAACTAGATCCTATTAAATAATTCAATGGTAGCTGTGTAATTTTGGTTGGAATCAGCACGGATTCCCAAGTCGTGACTGCAAAAAGTGAGTAATGCGCGCTGGCTGCGTCATGGCTCTAGTCACAGTTCATTCCGAACTGAGAAGGAATCGTGACTTCGCCTGGAGACGTCCCCTACAAGGGAGACGGGGCGGGGGGGTGGGGGGGGGGTAAGGGAATGGAGGTGGGGGGGAAGACCTATCCAATGAAAACCGCTGCCAGGGGGACTTTTGAACTCCGCCGCTCGCTGTCTGGCTCTCCCCTCTCGGCCCGGTGCACCTCTCTCCACCCTCCCCCCCGCACCCTCCTGGCCGGCGCGCTTGCCAGCGCGCTCGCTCGCTCGCTCTCCCGCGACCCAACGAGTCCTCAACAAGTTGGAGGAAGGCAGGAACGCAGGGGTTAAGCTCGGAGAGCCGCAATTACCAAGATCGTGACCCTCCCACACAGTACAGTAACTTATATACTTACCTGGAAGAGCCCGCTCTACCGCCGGGCCAACACCCGTGGGGGGCGGGGAAGGGCGGGAGGGGAGCGGGCCGGTTGGAGAGGGGCTCCTCCAACGCTGGCTGCAGTGCGGACCGGACCGGCGCGCTCCAGGGACCTGGGGACCCAGGTAAGGAGAAGGGGTGACGGTGCACAGGTCGGCCGGCGGTCGGTCGGCTCAATGGTCGGCTGAGTAGAACTTTTTTCTTTTATTTCCCACCCCTCAGGGGGCCGTGCCGCCGTTGCGGCGGCCGCGGACTGTGGAGCCCCCTCTGGCGCGGCGGACGCGCCGACGCTCGGAGGGTGTGTGCGTGCGTCTGCCGGTCGCCGATCCGAGGGGACGCCGTGGGAGGGTGGGAGGGTCGCAGAGCTGCCGGAGGGTGATGGATGGGCGGAGGGGGTGGGCCAACACAGACTTGGAGAAGGTCTAGCTGGATTTTCTCTGGGCAAGCTTAAGCCAGAGCTTGCGTGTGCGCCCGCGCCCGCCGGCACGTCGGTTCCAGGGTGGCAAAGAACAAATATGGCAACTTTTCGCCCCAAGTTCTGGCGATGTTTTGCAACACCCCACTTAGGCTGAATCTTTCCTCCCCCAGGGGGACTACCCTCGGGGAGGGAGGTGGTCCAAACGTTTCTTTGCCCAAATCCTTCTTGGACCGTGATGGGGCGGGGTGGGTGGGGGGAGGGGAGGAAGACCAGACTGGGGAAGGGTGGCGCTGCCCTGGGGAGAAGGAGGGCAACCCCTCAAAGTTTGGCTACGTTGGATGGTGGAGGGGGCCTAAAGGGAGAGAGGGAAGAGGGAAGGAGGGATAACGTAGGAAAGAGATCTCCCTCCTCCTTCCACCCTGGTCTCCCTTCCCCTCCCCTCTCCTTCCTCCAGCAGAGGGTGGAATCTCCCGACGTTGTGGGAGCCGGCGGTCGGAGAGGGGCTCGCCTCTTGTTGTTCCTCTCAACATTCTGCAGAATGGGTAGGGAGTGCGGGGCGGGAGCTGGAGGGTGGGCTGCAGCAATGAAAGGGCACCCGAGGCAAGTGGGACATTAGACACAGAACATCTAGACGAGTTTGGGGGGGGGCGGCTAGGGTACAGAAGGAGGGACTTCACCCTGCTTATCGAGCCTCCAGAACTTTACGGGGAGTGGGGTTCAAGCCATCCTCCTTTTTTTTTTTTTTTTTTAAAGAAATAGGCTGACTACTGTGCAGTTTGGGTATATTTTCTGTTTATCTTGGCCTGTCATTTTACGTCTGAATCTCCTGGCTTAGGTCCTGTTGGGAGAGGTCGCTCTCTTGAACCCTGGCCCAATATCTCACGCCCTCGCCTGGGCTGGAATGGGGCAGGGGGGCTTGGCCGGATTTTTTGCAACAACAATATTTTAACGTGTTCCAGTCTGGGTTTTGTTAAATAATTAGAAATGGAAATATTTTTTTCCTCCCTCCCCCTTCTGGAAAAAAAAAAAAAGGAAATGTGAGCTCTCTCCTGATTGGTGGGTGACGATTTTAGTCCGCACCAATGAGCTGGCGGCCTCGTCTGTATTTATTTAGTGCTCTGGGGGAGTTTTTCTCTTTACGCAGCGCCTGTAGTCACGGCTGGAACCTCTGCTGGGGGACTAGGAGGGACAAGAGGGGGTTCAGGGGGAATCCGAACTGTACCTGTTCAGAGATCCGCGACCTTGCAGCCGGGGCTGGCGGAACCCTGAAAAGGGAAAGAGGGTGACAGGACAGATAGGCGGAGAGGCTCAGGGTGCTGGGGTACCGGAGAGGGGTGGAGGCTGGGTTCCGGGATCCCTGGTTCCCCCCTCTGTGCTCCTCCTCTCGCCCTACACACACCTCGCTCGAGGCTGTTGCGGGCTGAGTTGGGGGATCGCGGACGGTGTGGAGAAATGGAGGGGTTGGGCGAGGGGTTCGAGGAGGGGCGAGAGTCGGGCGGGCGGCGCGCGGGGTGGGAAGGCTGAGCCGCGTTGGAGCGCGCTGGGGAGACCCAGCCTGCTCGGCTCCGGGGTTCGGAGACATCCTGGGCTGAAGGCGGCGGCGGCGGACTGAAGAAGCCGGCAGATTCTGCCCTTCGCGAATCTTTTTGCGGTCTGGGCTTGCTGTACATAACTCAATAGCCGGAAGCCCTTACCCCAAAAAGCATTCGCGGAGGGCGCACTCGTCGAGAAGACGGCAGCCACCAGCGATCGCCGAAGTCCGCACCTTCCCGAAACGGCTTAGTCCGAGCCTTTCCCAGCCCTCTCCCCGTTTTCCACGGAAGAATCAGTCCTTTACCTCGCGTCCTTCCCGCGCTCCCTGAGGCTTTGGTCACCCGCCTGTCCTCCGCGCAGGTCCCCCACCCCCAACTTTTTAATCCACTTTGTATCACAGGGGGAATCGGAGCAGGCGGTGTGCGTAATGTTTTCGGAGAAGTGGGAAGAAGCTGAAATACAATAAAAGTTTACACAAGTTGTGTCTCCCCCCCCCCCCCACCAACCTCCGCCCACACCCGGAATAAGCCCATTCACCCACTGCAAAAAAAAAAAAAAAAAAAGGAATCTGGTCTTAGGGCCAAATCGGTACCTGGAATATGAATCAGTTTAGGACATTTTCTGGTTATTTTTGACCCATATGATCCAACTCTGCAATATAGGGGTGGGGAAGCCCTTAAGGGAGAGGCGGGAAGCCCTCAGCATCTCCTTTCCTAGTGGGGGACCCCGAGGTGAGGCGAGCCGCGGTGAACTGGGCAGCTCCGAAAAAGAGGGAAAATACCCAGGCACCGCCCGCTCCCCGGAGTCCCTTCTTCCCCCCACACCTGCTTCCAACCTAATTTGAAGCGTTTTGCAGCCTCAGGTCCCCCCCCATCTCGCCTTGCTCAAAACTAAGTAACACAGAAAGGGATAAAACATGTGAAAACTGGGAAAAACCCCGCAGAGAAGAAGCATTTGAGAGATGTGGTTGCACCCGAGTCAGCAGCTCAGCAGTGGCAACAGCAGCGCAGTCCTGGCCTCTAAAGAGTTGCCCCGTCCTGGGGAGCGAAGCAGAGCTGCAGGGTTAGGGATCAGCTCTGGGTACCCCCCTCCTCACCTTCCCTTCCACTGCTTGCAGTCGTGACCGCTTCGGTTACAAGTGGCAAAGATCAGGCCTTCACCATGCTCTGCGCCCCCCACGTCCTTCGTCAGCTAGAAACACTGCCAGACGCCCTTAGGGACTGAACCAGAAGGACACACAGACACACGGAGGCCCAGAGGGATGGACACGGCTAGAGGATGAGTCTAGGGATATAAGAGTCCGAGACCCGAGGGCTGCGAAGCTTCGCATTTTCGGGGAGGGCCTGAATTTCCCCCCTGCACCCCAATCACCATTCTTCCAGCAAACTAAACGCCCACCATCATTCCCTTCTCCCTGAGCGGAGCATCCAGAGTTTACCCTCTCCCGCAGGAGGAAAAAGGGCTCCTAAGTCCGAGAGTGCTGGACAGAGTCAATCTTCTCTAGCTCAGCCTGCGAGGAGGCACAGAAGGCGAGGACGCCAAACTCCAGGGATAAATCAGAGCCCCTCTCCACAGATAAAAGAGATTTTCTCTTTCCGGTTGCGTTTTCTGAAAGAGTAAAAGGGTCCCTAAGATCTGCAAAGGAGATGGAGCCAAAGCAAAAGCTCTGGGGGATTTCCTCCCTGCCTCTCACCTGGGGCCGTCTGTGGAGCGATAGCTTCGCGGAGGGAAGAGGCGCAAAAGCCAAGCTAGATTAAAAATAGCCTCACCCCGTGTCCCCTCAGCATCTCTTTTGTTTTTCTTTTTTTGCTTCTTACCTTCCCCTTCTCTCCCCAGCCAGAAAGCCCTCCTCTCTCCAAAAACCGGAACCTCCACCAGGTTTTGGAGAGAGGTGACCTGAGCGAAGTGAACTCGCACAAAACCAGTAAGAGCCGCCTGAGGGAGGGCGGCTCGAGGCTCCCGCGCCCCTGGCCCCCTCACTCCCCCCACGAGGCGAGGTGTGGGGCCGGGGCTCGGGAGCCCACGAGCACCCGGCCGAAGCCGGCGTCGTGCGCGCCCGAGCGAGTCCTCGCCTCGCCTCGCCTCAGCCAGACAACTGTTGCTGCTTTGAAGAGCGGCTGCGGCTGCAGCCCAGCTGCTGGGGCGCCCGGCCGCACACCGGGGCTGGGGGTGCTCACTCCTGATCCGGGGCGGGGGGCTTGCGGAGTGTGGGGGGGTCTCATTCCGGGTGGGATCAGAAGAAAGCACCCCCCTCCCTTTTCCCTTCACCAGGAGTGAAAATTGGTGGCTTCTTGTACATCTTTCCTTCCCTCCTAAGGGCGGCTGCTTCAACCTGAGGCCAGTGAGAGCTGTCTCTCCGCTTTCTCCCCACTTTGCCTTTGCTGAGAAAGGAGGGCAAAGTAGGGGGGAGGACCTCTTTGAACCCTCAAACTGCTAACGCACACACCTTTTGGAAAAAAAAAAAAAAAAAGCCACGTCACCCAGTAAGCCAGGGGCCTGATGGAAACTTCCAGGCACTTGCATCTGACGCAAACTCTCGAGCCTTTATATTAGGGAGAAGGGGTAGTGGTTAGAGACCCTTCCTCACTCCAGTCTGCTTCTCCATGGGGGTGGGAAGTGTCCAGGGAGTCCCTGGGGACACTTGGTCCCCGGAGCCCATCAGCTAGCTTAGTTTTTGCCCATGTCATAAAATCCAGACCAGACTGGTCTCTCGAGCTGAGGAAGGGGTGAAGACATCACGGAGCCCCCTCTCTATGACCTGCCCCCTAGTGGTTGGGTCAGGCTGGGGGTTCCACGTGCTCTCACCCTCAGGCCCAGTTTTGGTTGCTCTGTTCCTGTGGCTTCCCCCTGCCTCTCCTGCTCTATCCGTGGCTGGGGCCAAGTTTCCTCCCCTTGCCGGGCTCTTTTGCCCCTTCTGGCCTCTTTCCCAAGACGTTGTGGTTGCTTTGAATCGCTTCCTTACCTGCCTTAGGCTGGAGGCAGAGGCAGGGACTGAGTCAAAGGCGCTGAGCACACTTGCTGCAGTCTCAGACCAGGACCCTCTCCTCTGTCTCAGGACTTCTCAACCTAGGGGGCTGTGTGGGCATCTCTGGAAAGCTCTCCCCTTGCTTCAGCTCCCCTGCCTTGTAATTCTTGGCCCAGATGCACCCTTCTGCCCTTTTCCTTCCTTGTAGTCTCCCTACCCCCATGATTTCCTATAAAATGTCCCAGCCCCCAAACTTTCCCATTCTCCTCCAGAGCCAGCAAAGTAACCTTGCCCATCTTTGGCCCTTTCAGGTAGTCAAACCTGCCCTGACACCTGGACGTCTGCATGAGGGGTGGTCACTGAAGGAGGAGTTGTCAGAGGCCATAGGAGCTAAAGAGTCTGTGCAGATGAGCTCTGGAGTCCCAGGTAAGTGCAAAGATACCCCAGCCCGCGGCCCCTTGGCCTGGGCAGTGTGTGTACACTCCCCACTTGGTGATGAGACACAAGGCAGCCAGAGATCCAGTGCTTGGGGATGGTCCTCAATGGCTTAGCATTTGGCAAAGAGAAGCATCCATCATACAGGTGAGGGGGGAGGCACAGTACCCCATGAAGCAGGCCCCTTTCCTGTCTTATCCTCTAGCAGGACCTGGACCTGGGTGTTTGGAAGCTCCCCAGCCTTAAGGATTCAGAGGTGCAGGGCTTCTTTAGTGGGGCCCAGAGTTGCCCCTCTGCCCCCATGTCCTGGGCTATGTCAGGCCTCTTAGGGGCCCAGGAGAGGTGTGGAGTTGAAGGGTAATTTGCTGCTGAGCTTAGTTTTTCTGAGGAAGCCAGTACATTGAGTTATGTCTACTTAACTGGGGTTCATCACAGGAAAGATAAGAAGATTTTTAGGTTATTGATTTTTTTTGAGGGGTAAGGCATTAAACTCTAAACACATTTACTTTTACTATTAACCAGCAAAATCCTTTGCTACAGAGCTTTTGTTTAGCTGCTTTGCTGAGCTTCAGAGTCATACTGTGATTTGCATTGGGGAATTCAGTTCAAAGCTAGGCAGAAAATTTTGAAACTCCAGGGCTGTTAGATTTGTGAGGTAGGGAGAAACCGAGCTCCCTATCTTATCCTTGGCTGTTTTGTGAGCAAAATGTAGGAAGCTGCTAGAAATTCTATAGGAAACTTGAGGCTCATGGTAGAACAGAAGCACAGTCCATAGAAGACCTTCAGATCATTATACAACAGACCTATTTACTGAATTAAATGACTGCTACATATATTTTGTGAAATGTTTACTTTTGAGAATGGAACTTTAACGATAAGCTGATTGATTAGAAACCCCTGTAATCCCACCCTGTAAAGTGAGAGCAAGATCTTCAAATCACTGGCTGAACCTAACTTCTCTTAAATTCCCCTTTTGAATGTAAGTTTTCAGCATCTGTCTTAGAGCAATAGGGCTGTAGTTCATTCCAAGGGTTTAGCATATCCCCCTTTTCCCCTTTAACTGATATTTCAGTTGCCTTGTAGAAACATCTAAGAAAATAATATAGGGGGTAAGATTTTCTTGCCTGAAGGGTAACCTCTTCTAAAAGCATCTGTTGATGGGTTAAATCTCAAACTTAAATATATACGTAGCATGTGAAAGCTAGAAAGAGCTACAGATATACAGACAAATACCTTTATTTTATAAATCACGAAACAGAGGTTCAGAGAGATTAAGTGATTTTACCAAGATCACACAGCTGGGGCTCAAACCCAGGTTGTTTATTGTCTACTCTGGATTCTTCTGTCTTCACTCAGTAATTCTTAGCACTACTAAATAATACAGACTGTCCATAAACACAAATTGTAACAGATTCCCTTCCAAAATGGCTTGCATTTAGGATGCCAGGGTTCAAAGAAGAGTTTACCTAAAGGTTCTGCTGCTAGCAGTTAGCATTCTGGGGGCATCACTAGGTTAGGCAAGGCTCTCCTCTCTTGCTTCTGACATAGCCTAGACCTCAGTGCCTCCATGTGGGCCTTGATCCGCTAAGGAAGTCATCAGCACAAGAAATTTGCTGTGTCACAGAATCCGAGTACTGGTCTCTTCCAGAGTCTCTCTTAGCCTGAAGCAGTTCCATGAGGCCTAGGCCTCTCTCCCTTATTTCTTTCCTCTGGGTGGCAGCTTGAATCTTATCCTTCTTGCCTACTGGGCTTGACTGGGAGCTGTTAGGAGGGTAGTAAGGTCCAGTTGAATTCTCCCAGGATTTCTTAATTACTCGACAAGCAAGGAAGGTCCACACAAGCAGCTTTCAGACCAAGCAGGGATTCATTTGATCTTTGTCCCTTGGATATCTTTTAGAGTGCTGCAGGTCACCTGTTCTAGGACACTGGCTTAGTCTGGTCAGTTTTAAGATTTACTGCCAATGCCTGGATCTAACTCAGCTTTGCATATTTCCATCAGTGACAGCCATTTTGATGCCATTATTAATCATGCCTTCAGCACATAGGAAGAGTAGCCATGCTGTGTGTGCTGTGACCAATAAATTATTGTGGCGGCCTTTTTTTTCATAGACTTTCCGTGCTGAATGCTTCCTCACTTCTCTTTCCGGGTGTGCTCTTACTGGCAACTTCTAACTAGGAAATAAGATGCATTTCTCAGCTTAAAAGAAACAGATTGGAAGGAAGAAAAATGAAATGGAGTGAAAGATACAGTTAGGTTAAAAAACAAATCAAAGAGACTGGCAAACAGTGGAAGGCATTAAAAGAGCTAGTTCTATCTGGTCCTGACTACTTGGGTTCATGACCCTGAAAAAGCTATTATATCCTTCCCAGGCTTCTACCCCTCCATCTCTAAAGTTGGGTCCTAGAGCTCAGATCCCTCTTGTTCATTCATTCATTCAACACATGTTGAATGTTTATTGAGTCCTTACTATATATCAGGCCTTATTCTAGGCATTGGAGATATAAATAAATTATTCTCCCTTTGATAACCTAATGAAGGTATGGAGCTTCTTCCCGGAAAAACAAAACAACAAAAGGAAAGAGAAAAAAGAAAAACACAGATATTTTACATAAAATTTCAAGGCGCTCATGACTTCCCTAGGCTTCACTAGGCCCTAATTAAACATTTTTCATCTAGTTAGTCTCAGAGTCCTATATTTTACAAAATTAAGGTTTGCAGCTTAGGTTGAATCATCAAATCTTGATTTGTAGCTGTTCTTTTTTTTTTTTTTTTCTTACCTAGCAGCTCTGTGTTGTGTTTTTAATCATGGTTTTTGGCCTCCCTTTTTTGTAGAATAAATATTTGGAATTTAGTTAATACTGCAAAAGGCTAGAGTAAATGCTGAACAGAAAATCAGTAACTGAAAGGCAAAGCAGGCATGGAGGTGAGGTACAGAAGCAGATGAGAAGTTTTAATGGCCAAATCTAGCCCAGTCCTGCAGAATTTTGAAGTGACAATCCATCTTTCAGGCTAAATGTTCTTGGCAAAGTCTGGTGATTTGGCGGAGGGAACAGAGGTTGGTGTTGAAGCTGGACAGTGTAATGTCTCAACATCAGGGCTCAGAGCAAAGATGGATTTTCTCTGGTGCTTTTGACCACCAGGGAAAATCAGAGATAGACAGGAGAGGGATTCCCTGAGAAGGAAAGGAACAGTCCATTGGTTGGATTATTATGTTGGTAAGACTGGCCCTGTTGGGATGATCCTGTTGGGTTGGTAGGTTGCCTTTATATAGCATAGCTGGGGGCTTTATGGCAGGCAGTGCTGCTGAGGTCTTCAGTAAAGGAGAAATTGGAAGTCTTTAAGACTCAAAGTGGACATGGAGAGGTCAGCATGCAAAGGTTTTGCCCCACTCTAAGTCTTCCAAAGCCTCTTTCTCACCTGCTGGTAGCTCCCCAAAATTATTTCCTGCAATGAGGAAGGCCTGGCTTTTTTCATTTAGGGTGAAGGATGTTTATAGACTTTAGTGTGATCAGCTACTGATGCAAGCTTTACGTTCAGGGTGAGCTGGATGCTCTTACTCAGCGCTCCCAGGGTAAATAGCCAGTGGAAAGCACTGCAGGGAGATGACCTTGGAAGTGGAAGGTCTGGATTAGGATCTGAATTTGTAAAGACTTCTGGTAGACTGTGGGAGGATCCGGTGAAGTGTGTGAGTTTCTACTTAAGCAAGAAAGTAACAGATTGCTTCTGCTGAGGCTCAAGAATAGAAAGATCCACCTAAAGGCAAATCAGTCCTTCTCATTTTCCCAATTTCCTTATCTGTAAAATGGGAATAACAATAACAACCCTGAGATTCTGGTGAGAATTCAATCAGATTATGCATATAAAGAGCTTCACTCAGTTCTGAATAAACGTTAATTGTTGTTATTATTATGTTTTTTTCCCCCTGCCTGACACATATAGCAATGGCATACAAGGCTTATATCATGGAATCTGCAGTCATAGGACCAGAGCTATTCCCTGAGTAACAGATAAAAGATAATCTTTTCTGAAAGCATCTGTCCATTTGCTCCATAGCCTGCCAGTGCCCAGGATTACCCGACTGGGAGTAAATCAGGAGGGCTGATAGAAAAATCTTTTTCTCTACTTGATGTATCCCTACCCAAAGATTATCTCTTTGTTGTTTCATTCCCCTTTAATTCCTTGCTTTCAAGTTCTTTTTAAAAATCTATTGAATTTAATCACAATTGTTTTTGCAAATCATTCCCTTTTTGACTTAAAAATTTTTTTTGTGATCAGAGGGGGAAAAACGACTCACTGAGAATACTTACCATTCACCTTTTACGTTTGGCTTATATCCAGTCCTAAGTTTTCAGTTTAGGTGATTCCCACCGAGGAAAGAGTAAAGGAACAATAAAAGGACAAGAACAGATAACACTATTTGCTATCATCAAGGATGCTTTCTCTTTCCTTTTCACATGTATTTTCTCTTCGTTCCGTCCTTCCTCCAGCTTCACTTTTCACTGTCTTATAAATCTTTTTGTCTTCTCTTATCACCCCTCCCCACCTCAAAAAAATCTTTGCTCTCTTCTCTTTGATTCACTTAACTTGTTCTATCCGGCATTTCTTTCAAGTCTTAGTGGAAAGTTGCAGGGTGACGATAGGAAGCATCTTCACGTTTTCTGGGGTCTTCACGTTTTCTGGGGAATACTAGAAGAAAAGGGCTACTCTTTGTACCCCAGAACCTATAAAGCACATCTGAGGCCATTCCAAAAGATGTTTTTTGCCTTTGTTTGCTTTTTATGTATTTTATTTAATTTTCTTAGAAACAGGTGCCTTCTCCACAGGCCTTTCTGCATTTCCCCCACAGCCTACCCATCAACTCTACTCGAAGACTTTTCTTCTCTTTTTAAAAAACCATACTAAAAACCCCAGGGACGTGTCAAACGCAAACTGCACAGTAGTCCTCGCCATCCCTTCTTTGCAGCCTTTCAAGGGGCGGCTAAAAAGCAGCATAATTTGAGGAAGCAGTACAACTGCTTGGTCTAAGGCCACGGGCTTTGAGGCCAGTGCAATCTCGGTTTGCTTGTCAGTTCTGTTCTTTTCAGCTGCATGCACTAGAGCAAGTTATCTCTCTGAGTCAGTTTCTTCATCTGTAAAATGGGGATATTCAAGTGCCTATTTCATAAAGTTGTTGGGAAGATGAAATGAGATATCAGTTAACACACAATCTGGTACTTCAGGCGTGTAGTATGTATTCAACCAATAAGCACTGCTAGCCTGGAGAATCCCAGGGACGGAGGAACCTGGTGGGCTGCCGTCTATGGGGTCACACAGAGTCGGACACGACTAACACGACTTAGCAGCAGCAGTGTTAAGACAGGTGCCTGCAGACCCAGGGTCTAGATAGAGTCCTGAACTGGTTGAAAGAGTGAAATAGGAATAGGAAGCAGGTAACACCACCAGGAGTCATGAGGTGGGAGATGAGTCTAAAGTCAAGGAGTGCTGGGATCATCTTGAGATTTTCCTGATGTTGTGAATTGGGCTAGGAACTGGTCTGGAGCTGAACAACAGTAATAGCCTTTCAGGACAGCTGTCATTCAAACTGCAATGATTTATACCACACTGACCTTTTAATATCTCCACAGGCAAATCAGACTGCCTTTGTAAAAAATCTTGATCCCCAGGGTTGACCCCTCTTTAAAGCCCAGAACTTAGGTTGGTAGAAAAAAAAAATCAACTAAAAAAATAGTTTCACTGTTTCAAAGTGGAGTTAAGTGATTTTTTTTTTTTTAAATTATGGGGTCTCTTTTACCCTTTGAGTTTGTGACAAGAATACTTGATCAGAGATAAGAAAAAGAGCAGAAAACCCTCTTGCCAGAGATGGGTGTAGTATGAACCAAAATGAAATTGTCTGAGAAGTTCTGTAATTCTTAGCTGATAAAGGGGCAGTAAGTAAATTGGCAGCCTATACATTGAGTTTGAAAAGGAAGGGTGAATTAGAGATAGCCCTCCAAACTTTATCCTCTCGACTTCTACCACTCTGAACCTCAACATCACATCTAATGAAATGATATTTAAGTAAAAGAGGAAAATTGTTTCCCCTCAGCAGTTTTCCTTTATGCCTCTCTTTTTAAATTTTAAATTATATGTAGGTAATGGAGCACAGAATCAGTCATTTATAATAAAAATTTTTAAAGAAAGAAAAAAATTTATTGATAGCTTCCTGATTTAAAATTTGCTCATTAAAATCTTAAAGAATTAAAATTAAAATACTAAGAAAATATTTTAGGCTGTAACACTAATTTAGTATTTTCATTTATTTACAGACTTATGAAATCCTCCAGTTCATAGCTATTTCCCCCTCAAACTTGCCCTTCAGGGAGCTTGTCCAGAAAAAAACCTATTTCAGATAGTTTTACATAAGAATTATTTGCATTTAAATATGAAACAGTCATGAAAACAGTTGCTATCTCTTCAAATAATAAACAAATGGTATTTTAAAAATACAAGCTTATTACTTTTTTGAGGATTAGCTATTAGCTTTAGAATTTTTTTCAAAGTCATGCTTTAGAATTCTGAGAGAAAGGAAAATATTTTTTTCAAAGAAGGGAAAACTTTAAAGATAAACTGTAAAATGTTTTTAATCTTATGATTAAAAATCTTGCTTCTCAGTGAGCTACCTCTCAGCTTCTCTGAGATTTTAACATGAAATTTTGTTTATTTTATTTGTATAACATTAAAGATAGTTTATCCCAGTAAAGATCATTATTTAACCAAAGCTCAAATATCTAAGAAGATATTTTATTTATGATTATAAAACATTAATTTTTCATGTGGCACAAAACAAATATAATTTCCACAGAGAGATGTGTGATATTCATTAATATGCTTATTTTAGGGAGGAGTGGCACTTTCTTCTACTATTCATCAATTTATTCCTTAATATAAAAATAAGATGTCTTTTTAGTTAATCTCTTTTTTAGTTAGAAATAGAATTTTCAGTCAAAATGTTTTCTCAGATATAATTTTAAACTGACCACACTTTTTTTTTTTTTACTAACATACTTAGGAGTTTATGTTTTAGCACTAGGTCGATTTCATCTTTAATTTTTTTCTGTATATGCTCACAGATTATAAAATGTATAGATTTAAATATAACACATCAAAATAGGTTGTCTTATTTCTAATATTTATGCTTCTAGAAGGATTATACATGGCACTAAATAGGGGCTATGTATTTATTGCTATGTTTTTGGCAAAAATATTTTTTATTTTTTTTAAAAAAATGTAATAAGGCTTTGTAATAAAGTAGTAGATTCTAGAAGTTGCTTGAGGAATCATATTATAGAATTAAATAAAATTTATGGAAATTTCCCCAAAGGATTGCAATTTAAAAAGCCAAATATCCTCCCCCAAAGTATAAAAACCTAGGTCATAGAATTGCTCCAAATTAAAAAATTTTTTTTCAAAAATCTCACAGATCTTTCATTGTCTCTCATACCTTGCACCACAATCATCAACCTGTTGCAAATGTACTAAATCTGCCATAGAGAAGAGGAGACATGAGGTGATTAAAATGACAAAAAATGCCTCAAGTAGTCACTGACCTCTTCTCTCTGCCATTTTCTTGGGCCAACAGGCCCAACCTCAGAAACAATTTTTCCATATACACAAATCTTTTTCCATTTTTCCTGTTGTCTGTTAATATGCAGTCCTACAGGGGAAAATACAGCTTATAGAGCTATCTTTTTTTTTAATGGAGGTTTTTTGATAGTCAGGAAGGTGATGCCTGTTAATTCTTCTTTCTTTTCAAGGGGGTCAGAATTATGTTTTTGATGTCATGCACCCTTGGAGGTTAATTAACATTTACTGAAAGTAGGGGAAGGAGTCTGTGATCTTAAAAAGATCCCCAAAGAATGAGGTGAAAATCTGTCACTAGATTAGGAGCTGATTCGGAGAGGACAAGGTAAAGAGAGATACAGGGACCTTATCCCAGTGTCTTAGTTCAGGGCACCATCAAAACCCTGAAACTGTATGCTCGACATCGGTCTACATGTTAGTTTCATTATGGCATTTTTTGTCTGTTGCGCACGTGTATGCGCACACATACACCTATATATAGTCTCAGCAGCAGAGACGGTAGCTCATCTTCCTTACCCAGAAGGTAGAACTTAACCGCTTGTATCTGAAGGTAACCTAATGTTAGAACATAGTCTCATGCTGGCTTAGACTGACTGATATACTAGAAGATATGAATTCCTCTAAATTTCATTTAAAATTAAAGTAGTCTGCACATGAATAAGCTAAATATTGACATTATTTTTGACATAAGGTAGTCTTTTCATCAAATGTAAGTGGCCCTCAACTCTGAATTAAACCTAAGAGGTCTTTTGTCTCCTTAAAAAGACTGATGGAACTGTGTCTGACAATGCTAAATAAAAACATCTTTAAAGAAATAAAATTTTAGTCTCCAATCTGGAATATAGGGAAGCTCCAGCAATGATGTAGGAAAGGCACTCTTTAGAATGATTTAGCATCAGTATCATGTACCCCCCAAAATTACAACTGTCAAATTTTTAAATCCTGTGACAGGAGAAGGAATGCTGGTTTTATTTTCTCTTTGTAAACTACCTTGAGATCCTTCGAAGGAAAACAATAGATAATATAATTATAACCTTCAGTGTTGCTGTAACCATTATTATTTACTGTTAATTTTGTTATTAAAAAATATTGTTCACGGACAAAAAAGGAAATAGTATGAATAGCAAAATAAAAGAAAAAGTAAAACATGAAGAAGGAAAGAGAAAACTTGAGCATAGGAAATTAAATGTGCTTAAACCTGCCTCTAGTTGAGGCAGGTTTAAGCACAGTATAAATACCAAATAAAACTCTTCCCTGTTCCCCTTTCTTTCTTCAGGAATGCACATACATAAACCCAAAATTGATATGCAAGAAGCAGTTTTTAAATTGATATGTACAAGCTTATTTAAAAACTTCACTGCTATTAAATTTGCCATCATATTTGGTAAATTTAGAAATCAGTGTTTTCTGAAAGAGATTTTTTTTTTTTTTTTCCCCCAAACTAGAAACAGGATTGAAAGGAGAAAAGGTCAGTTCATCCTTCACCCTGATAATTGGATTAAGGGCTTTCTGAGTCATAAAGATCGTTAACTTTTAAAAATCTTAATTACTCCATAATGACATAATTCTTCAAAAAGTAGCAATTACTTTTAAATATCCTGAATAAAAAAATAAAAATTTGGAGGAGGATTTTCTTTCAGGAAGAAAAAAAAAAAGGGCTAGCAAATTCTACAAAAACAAACAAAAAGTTTGAATCTATTTTATTAATATATTGAAAGTATAGATTTGGAGGGAAATGTTCTTTTCGGGGAATCTTCAGCAAAGGAAAAAAATACATATTTGATTTTAGGAAAGCCATTGCAGTGAGAAAAATATTTTTAAAAGGATATATATATATATTAAAATATATGAAGAAACTGAGTCTTAAAAATAGTCTCTTGAAGTTTTGGCTCAAAATTTTAATTGATTTTCTTTTCTTCCTTTGTAAAAAATTTTTAAAAATTGTGTTGATTGAGCAATACTGATCTGAAAACTGTCCCCCTCCTTGTAGACTGGCTTAGTTTGGCCTCTAAGAGCTAATGGCTGTACTTAACTGAAGATCCCTGTTTTAAAAGAGCCCTTCTGCTTCTCCTATGTTTGCATTAAAAATATGTTTAGCCTATGAAGTACATTAGTCACTTTTCTTTTCCCTTTTTTTTTTTTTGATGTTTTATTTTCTCCAGAATTTTGCATGATGTTGCTCCACAGTCCCTCCAAAAAGTACCTAATCAAAATTTTCTTTTGTCTTCTTTTTTCTTTTTCTTATTTTATAAGTTTATTTTTCCCTGCAGATCTAATACCTTTTACTTATAGCAAACTCATAGTCCTGATATGCTAGAGCATTTTTATTGGTGCCACGGTGGCATTTCTGTATTTGAGGCCCAGTATTATGTGCCTTTGGTTAAAACAGTCTGATGAAATACTGGCACAGCACACAGTAAACATTTGATAGAAACAAAAGATGTGAGTCTGACCTTGACCCTAACAGCACCAAAGCCCCTGTTTATTCTTGGTTTTCTCTGACAGCAGAGGGAACAAAGGACACCTTATATCCTTGGGGAGGCATATGGAGAACTGTAGTGGGCCCCTCCTAAATCAAACTGAGGGTTCTCAGGTTCATCTGTATATGCACACACTTGGTATACAAGCTGTGTCTTTTCATCCAAACCTGTCTAAGGAGAGATTTAGTCCAGTCTAATTGATGGTTTTGAAAATAGCTGAGTCCAGATCAACTGGTTATTAAACAGTGAATGGATATGCCTTCATTGACACTCTGACTAAAATTGATTGTTACATGTTCCCTCACTCCCTGCAGAAGTTGATGTAACCCTGTTGATTTCTCATTCATTTGGTCAAAAGAGATCCTTCTGCATGATTAGTCAGATGCTAAATGTAAATGAAGAGAACTTATTTGTTAATGGTGATCTTTGAGTTCTATAGGTCTGTGTATTTTTTAAAAGCCATTCTCAACTGTAAGATTAGTGGATTTAAAAATAATCTTCACTAGTTTCTTATGAAGAACAACAAAAAATGGTAACCTCTAGTAAAGAGTAACCAAGCAGTGTTTTTACGGTTTGGGTATTCACATAAATTGTAAATTTCTTGAAAGTAGACTTCCATGGATTAACAGCTTTTCACCTCCCCCCTCAATGCACAGACACAAAACATTCTCAGAACACACACACACACACACACACACACACAGAAATCTATTGCCCTGTTTCCATAGTCTTCCATATTTTGTTGTACACAGATGGCCTGAAGAGTTAGCCAATTCCCAAGTCATCTCGTGTATGTTCTTTCAACATAGAATCTTAGGAACTGATCAGTACCTCTGAGGTCATCCAGCCCAAATGCCCCATTTTACATAAGGCTTCGTTGGTGGCTCAGATGGTAGAGAATCCACCTGCATTGTGGGAGACCTAGGTTCAGTCCCTGGGTTGGGAAGATCCCCTGGAGAAGAGAATGGCAACCCACTCCAGTATTCTTGCCTGAAGAATCCCCATGAACGGGGGCCTGGTGGGCTACAGTCCATGGGGTCTTAGAGTCATGGAGAGTCGGACGCGACTGAGCGGCACAGCACAGCACACAGTGTAGGGCTCTGTCTTGTCTAAAGTTCACAGAAAATTAGTAGCTGGTCCAGAGTTAGAACCGTCTAGCTTGTCGAGGTCCGACTCTGGGCAGGATAGAGATGATGCTGAGTTTCCTGGGTGGGGCCAAGAAAAAGAAGCAGAAAAAAGGACAGTGTTGTTTTCTGGCTAGGGCATTTTTCTAAGACAGAATTACCAAAGACTAAATATTTGGCACCCCTTCTCTATGCCATCCAACTGAGTTGAACAGTCTAATTTTTTCATTAAGTCTTCTAAAGGAGATGTATTTAAGTGACCTCCTGGTGAAGGTCAGAAATCAAACTATTACCCTTCTCTTTAATAGAATAGCACAACATACATTTATGAACGCCTGAAATGTATGAGCACTACCTGTTAGCAACAGAAGGATAAATTAGATGATGTCTGTGAAAGCACCTGGCAACCTTAGTAGATGTTCAATAAACGTTCATTCACTTATGACCCATAAGGACAGATTTAAATCAAGACAGATTCAAACAGCAACTAATAGAGGGCAAAATGAATTAAGTCTAACTAGAGGTCAAAACAAAGTGCCATGGCCCTGAAAAAGGAAGCCTAATTCTGATGGGGGTTCTGGGGGGTGAGGGACATGTGAGCTAAGCCTTGTATACTGAGTAGAATTTTGATACAAAGATGATGAATATAGGCATTCCTGGCGGTGGAACTTGATAATAAAGGTCTGGAATAGTGAATGCGAGGTGGATTCTGGGCTAATATACTGTGATTGGAGCACTGGATGATTGGAATGGTGAGGAGGAAAAGGAAGCTACAAAGACAGGGGCCAGGTTATAGAGGAAGCTGAATGTTGAGCAAATGACTTTGTACTGAGTTTTGAAGGCATTGCAGGATCACTGAAGGCTTTAGATGGGGGAGTTGATCTCTGATGATAATATTAGAGAGTGGTTCAAAGAGCAAGGAAAATGCAAATAAGTGACTCAACTTCATTCTGGTCATTACGAAAGACCCGTGTTTTTGTGTTCCTTTAAGGGAGGTCAAGATACTTGATATAAACTTGAGTATTGCCTGGAGAATCCCAGGGACAGGGGAGCCTGGTGGGCTGCCGTCTATGGGGTCGTACAGAGTTGGACACGACTGAAGCGACTTAGCAGCAGTAGCAGCAGCAGGGTGATACCACTTAGGTGATCACAGAGCCTGATAACTTGAGGAGCGATGTGGGTCTTAGTTGTCCTCCCTGTAGAACTCAGGGTACCTGGGGCCAGTGAGTGCCCTCCAACGAGCAGTCAAGTGATCAGATATCGTGCTGCTGTGTATGCTGTGAATGAAGTATCCTTCCCGGGGTGGAAAAAGCCCATGACGTGGGTGAAAGGAAGGCCTCTGAATATCCAGTGCCTTCACCCAGAGTTCCATTATGGTGTCTTATGTAGCTGGTCTCCTGGGTCACTTATGTTCCTTTTGAACTGTGTCTACAGATAAGGTAGTACCTCCTCTGGCAGGTGGGAAAGCCGAACCTGCAGGTGTCCATGCATATGTCTTGCTCCAAGGATACTAGATGTAGACCTTTCTGATAACAGCTGTTTTCTACTCCTGATGCTGAGCCTTTGTTTACTCATGAATCCGTTTTAAAATTAAATTAAATTTATTTATTTTTGGCTGCACTGGGTGTTCAGTGCTTTCCGGGCTTTCTCTAGTTGCGGCGAGCGGGCACTCCTCTTCACGGCTGTGCATGGACTTCTCCTTGTGGCGGCCCCTCCTGTTGCGGAGCTCAGGGCTCTAGGTACATGAGCTTCAGTAGTTACAGCACGTGGGCTCCGTAGTTGTGGTTCCCAGGCTCTAGAGCTTGGGCTCCACAGTTGTGATGTACAGGCTTAGTTGCTCCACTGGCCTGTGGGATCTTCCCAGACAAGGGATTGAACCTGTGTCCCCTGCATTGGCAGGAGGAATCTTATCCACTGCGCTACCAGGGAAGTACATGGATCCAATTCTTGACTTGGGGTCTTTCCCCCTCCAAACTTGATCTCAGTGAAGTTAATTTGCCTCCCTTGCATCTCCATTTCTGTCTGTGACAGTCCATTGCCAGTAGGAAAGTGTCTCTCCGTGGGACGCAGAGTGGGAAACAGATCCTCCTTTTATGTCACTCCACCCTGCAGCTCTTGTCCCTTCTTACTTTCCTGCCCTCTGTGCCTGCCTGGTTGCCCTTTCTGCTCCTAAGTGCCCGCCTCACTGTTCGTCTTCTTCTCTTAGTCCTTTTGGCTTGAGTTGCTTTTCCTTCGGAATCGTTTCTCATGCACACATCTCACATCTTTGCTCAAATGTCCCTGTCCGGTGCCTTCTGTGTCCGAGTGAGGTGTGATAAGTCAGACAAGGGAAATCCCTTCTGTGGGTGCAGAAAAGACTCGGTCAGACCTCAGGGTGCTGTAGATCAACAGGAGAGTAGGCCTGGGGTGTGTGTGTGTGTGTGTGTGTGTGTGTGTGTGTAAGTGTCTGCATAAGTGGGACTGCCCTGCGGTGCGTGTATCCAACAGAGCAGTTATACTCGAGGGAACACCATACACTGGATGTTTAAACATCTGGGCTCGATTTCTTACATCATTTGCACAATATCATGTTTAAGAATTAAGTGGAATCTTTTTTGTTAGTAAATACTGCATCTAATCTCATTTTATTTTTTATAATATTTATCATGCTATTTATCTAATCAACTATCTATCCACTGATTCTTTTATCTGGATAAAAATTATCTGGACTGATGTTCACCTGATGGCAATGTTGGTTATTTCTAGATGGTAGGACTTGGTGTGGGGTTTTTTTCACTTTTTTTTTTTAAACTTTATTTTTGATGCTTTTTTGCACTGCTTAAATTCCTAATAGGAAATCAGAATACTGGAATAGAATGAACATTGGCTTATATCACAACAGCCTACGTGTCCCTTAGTACTTCATCTCATTCTGGTTTGGTTTTGTTTTTTGCATTTCATACCACTGACTCATTTAATTTGTAACTGAAAATTTGCACCTTTTAATCTTCCTCACCGACTGCTCTCAACACCCTCTCCCACTCTGGCAACCACCTATTTGTTTTCTGTATCTATGACTCTGTTTCTGTTTTGTTATGTTTGTTCATTTGTTTTGATTTTTAGATTCCACAAATAAGAGAAATCGTACATTTTTTTGTCTTTCTCTGTCTGACTTATTTCACTAAGAATAATACCCTCTAGGTCCATCCATGTTGTCACAAAAGGCAAGATTTCATTTTTTAAAGGCTGAGTAATATTCCATTGTGTATATATATATATATATATCTCACATCTTTATTCATTCATCTATTTATGGGCACTGAGGTTGGTTCCATTTCTTGGTTTATTTTGAATATTGCTGCCATGAACATAGGGGTGCATATCTTTTCAAATTAGTGTTTTTGTTTTCTTTGGAAAAATACCCAGAAGTCGAATTGCTGAATCGTATGGTAGTTCTATTTTTAATTTTTGAGGACGCGCCATACTGTTTTTCACAGTGGCTGTACCATTTTACGTTTGTTCTCTTACCCTATAAAGAGGAGGAGATTTTAAAAAGCCCCAGCCAGCTCCCCAGATGCATTATTATAACTTTGTTTTTCTTTTTAAATAAAAATCACTATTGTTTTACTTTTAAAGGTACTTTATTCTTTTAAATATATCTGTGATTTTTAAATAATTTTTAGGCACATAAAATAGAACAACTAATGGAAGGATAAATGAATGGATGGTAAGAGATAGTCAATATATTATTGATGAGATACAAAATGAGGTCATACTGCTATTTTGAAATAGAATGATTGTGTTTAACTTAAATTGAAAGAAGAAAAAAGAAATTGTAGGAATCACTAAACTTCAAATACACATTTCTTTATCACAGGAAATATCATTTCTCAAAATATCCCTTCTAATTTTAAGAAGAGATTATGAAGTTCCTTAAGAAGTTATAGCCTTTATTTTTTACCCTGAATGATTTTGTTTTAGGCAGTGTTGATTTATTCCCCTCATGCAAGCACTCTTTTTTTTCCCCCACCTCTTTCTCTCTCACTTTGATTTTTATTGTTGTATCACATTATTTTGCTATTGTTTTGGTTATGTTTTTATTATATGTGCATTATCAGGTTTGGTATCATTTCTATAGCCATAATTCATATCATAGCTACTGTCTAGTATTTGTACTTTTTATTAGACTTTTTACAACAGCTTCGCCACCCTCAAGTTCTTTATTTGGATTTATTTTATAATTGGCTGGGTTTTAGTGTAAACACTTTTTTTTTTCTTCTAAAACAACTTACTGGTACTGTTTCATTGAATTCTTTTGTATATGTTGCCTATATGTTTGAATAAGGATACTGTTCTTGGGTCACCCTTTATTTCTAAAGAGCTATATAGTTATTCCTCTGTTATCTTTTTGGCATTGAATATTATTTCGGAGAAGGACGTCGGGTGATTATTTCTCATTGTCAGTAATTTACCTTGTATGACTGAATGTGTGAAAAGTGTTTTCTTTACCCTTGATGTTGTTTCGGCCTTGTAAATGTTACATTCCATATTTCTAGAACCCAGTGTGTGCTTTTCCATAGACATTTTCAGTTCTACCTGACTTAATATTATTAACTGTAAGATCTTAGCAAGTTATTAATCTCTTTATGCCTCAGCTTATCTGTTGTTCAGTCGTTGTTCAGTCGCCCAGTCGTGTCCGACTCTTTGCGACCCCATGGACTGCAGCTCGCCAGGCCTCCCTGTCCATCACCAACTCCCGGAGTTCACTCAGACTCACATCCATCGAGTCAGTGATGCCATCCAGCTATCTCATCCTCTGTCGTCCCCTTCTCCTCTTGCCTTCAATCTTTCCCAGAATCACAGTCTTTTCTAATGAGTCCGTTCTTTGCATCAAATGGCCAAAGTATTCAGTTTCATCATCAGTCCTTCCAATGAATATTCAAGATTGATTTCCTTTAAGATTGACTGGTTTGATCTCCCTGCAGTCCATTTACAACTTATCTGTAAATGTAAATAATTATGTCTGCCTCTAAAATTGGTTGGGATGATTTTAGTTAATTTGTGTCAAGTGCATAGAATAGTGTCTGGCATATAATAAACTCTATTTTAAAGGCTACTATTTTTTTTAGGGAAATTTTCTTTTGTTGGGTCTTTCAGTACTTTTTCCCACTTTATGTGTTGAGTTTGATACTTTAAAGATACCTATTATTATTATGTTTATCTTCCATGTTTATTGGCTTCTCCCTAATCTGCTTTCTCTCTTTCACATACATTTAATTATTTCAACCTTTATTCTACACCTGTGATTTTTTTTTCAGCTCTGTCTATTCTGTCCCTTTGGTATTTTTATTTATAATTTTTAAATGATATTGTTCTGGCATCCATTTGTTTCCTCCAACCTGTTGTTTCTTTTTTCAACTCATTCTGGTTTTTTTTAAATCATCTCTTGACCTCATGTTCTTACTCGGTTATTCTTTAGTTAAACACACTTGTAAAGGATTTCTCTCCTCTTTATTGAGTTATATTTTGTAGGCTGGTTATTTATGTGTCTTTTGCATGCTGTGTATGGGGTTGCACAGAGTCGGACATGACTGGAGCGACTTAGCAGCAGCAGCAGCATGTGTGTGTGTGATATACAGACTTGTTTTAGTGCCATTTCATTTTTTAAAAATACTTGTTAATTATTTGGCTGCATTGGGTCTTAGTTGGGGCATGCAGGGTCTTCTGTTGTGTCTGGATCCACCAGGAAAGTCCCTGCGTTGATTTTTTATCTTGATCATGCTTTAGCAGTTCTATCTATATTGTATTTTCTCTCTTTACTCTTACAGTGTTAGTAGTACCTTAACTATCATCTCACAGTATCATTTGGTTTTTTTTCTTAAGGTCTACACTTTAAGAGCCCTCCAGTTTTTCCTAAAGAGCAAGGGAACAGAGAGGATTCACCTGGGGCAGGCTTTGTTAGACAGTTTGGGCTCTGCTCTCCCTTTGAAGGTTCATTAGTTGTCCTGGACCAGCATTCTCAGCACCTGGCTCCAGGTGGGAGGTGGATCTCCTTTTGCTGGATAGATAACTTCTGGCTTCAGATCCCTGCCCCACTCAGGACATGCCTGGAGCCTCCACTTCTGCAGGAGGCAGCCTCCTTGTCCACTTCCCCTGCTTCTATCATTGCGATTGTTCCCCCTACTTCCCAGTGAAGAAGGAAGACACTACGCTAGTCCCAGTTTTCTTCTTACCAGGTTTGGAGTTTTAGTGAGAATTTTCATGATTGGTGTGACTTATTGTGAGAGCTTTTGAAAAGTCAGTATGCAGTTAGTGGGCATTCCATTCTGCTGCCCAGCTCCATCCCAAATCAGAACTGATTTTCTTTAAAAATTTTTTAATGTATTTATTTGCTTTTGGCTTCTCTGGGTCTTTGTTGCTTCTCAAGGGCTTTCTCTAGTTGCGGTGAGTGGGGGCTACTCGCTAGTTGCCGTGCGGGAGCTTCTCCTTGCGGTGGCTTCTCTAGTGCAGCATGGGCTCAAGAGGGCGTGGGCTTCAGTAGTTGTGGCGCTCGGGCTTAGTTGCCCCACAGCATGTGGAATCTTCCTGGACCAGGGATTGAACCTGTGTCCCTTGCATTGGCAGGCAGATTCTTAACCACTAGACCCCCAGGGAAGTCCTGATTTCCTTTTTAGCTGCCACTTTTTGAGTCTTACTTCCAGCACTGGCTACGCCCCTTTCCTTGTTGCTACTGGAGAACTTTGTGGTCACTTGACTGGGTTCTAGGGAAGGGATATCTGTGAGGCAATTCTCTCCTCATAACCAGAGTCATTCTCTGGACCTCATTCACTTCCATCTGTCTGGCCCTCGTCTCTCAGGAATATTGAGGGGCTGATTGTAAAGTTAAAAAGAACTTTTATGGAATTATATATACAAAGGTAATACATGCTCATTTCAATTAGTTCAATAATACAAAAATGTATAAATACTAAGTTCGTGTTTTCCTCCCAGCAAGTGCCCCTTTCCATTTCTGTGAGATAACAGCTTGGATGTGGGAGGTAATGTCTTTAAAGACACAAGAACCCTTTAGAGGTAAGGTGTAGTGCGAATTCATTGTACCAATAATATGCACACACAGATTTGGTCCTTTGGTAATATTAGCTAATTTGGTGGGATATTCCCAATGTGGTCTTGGAAGGCAACTTGAGAAATGTAACCTCCATGAGAGTAGGGATTTGGGCTTCCCTGGTGGCTCAGCAATAAGGAATCTGCCTGCCAGTGCACGAGACTTGGTTCGATCCCTGGGTCAGGAAGATCCCCGGGAGAAGGAAATGGCAACCAGCTCCAGTATCCTCGCCTGGAAAATCCCACGGACAGAGGAGCCTGGTGGGCTATAGTCCATGGGGTCGCAAAGATAAAAACACCACCAGCTGACACACACTGCTGACCCTCCATACTTACAGCAGCGTCTGGCACAAAGTAGCACTCATTTCATTTTTATCCAATAAATAAGCAAATGACTGAATAACGGTCCTCAGGTGTGCTTGTTTAGAAAGACACGTATGCCATTTGTCTTAGGCAGCTCAAGCTGCTGTAACAAAACACCGCAGACTGAGTGGCTTAAATAGCAGACGTTTATTTCTCAGGATCGTGGAGACTAGAAGTCCAAAATCAAGGTCCTGGTAGCTTCGGTTCCGAGTAAGAGCCAGTTTCCTGGCTTGTAGACTGCCTGCTTCTTGCTGTGTATTCCCGTTGCCTTTCTTTAGCACGTCAGCACATGTGTGTGGGGAGAGCAAATTCTGGTCTCTCTTTCTCTTCTTATAAGGGCACTAATCCCATTATGGGACTCCACTCCCTCATGACCTCCTTTAGATCGAATTACCTCCCCAAGGCTCCGCCTCCTAATTTCATCACACTAAGTGTTAGGGCTTCAACATATGAATTTTGGGAGAACACAGACATTCAGCCCATGATACTACACTCAAATGTAGTAGGTAAGGAGTGGAAAATATGACTGGCTGTAAGCTGTTTGAGTTAAGGTCTGTCATCCGGCTGTATCATCCTGATTATTTTAACTGTGGTTCTGCACTAAAAGATGGATGGGAAGGAACATTGGAACGTGGATTTTGAAAGTGAGTTGAGTCTGGGTCTGGGTTTTTCCCTGTTAAGTAAAAGGAACTATTTCCTCTCTGAGCTAACCTTAGGGTTCATTGTGTTCAGATACTCTTTTTTTTTTTTTTTTTAAATATTCATTTGGAGGAGGAAATGGCAACCCACTCCAGTGTTCTTGCCTGGAGCATCCCAGGGACGGCGGGGCCTGGTGGGCTGCCGTCTATGGGGTCGCAAAGAGTCGGACACGACTGAAGCGACTTAGCAGCAGCAGCAGCAGCACTGGGTCTTCACTGCTGTGCACAGGCTTTCTATAGTTGCGTCGAGCGGGAGTTTCTCTCTAATTCTGGAGCTTCTTATTATGGCGGCTTCTCTTGCTGTGAAGCACAGGCTCTAGGGCACCAAGGCTTCAGTAGCTGTGGCACAGGGGCTTAGTTGCTCTGTGGCATGTGGGATCTTCCCGGACCAGGGATCAAACCCACGTCCCCTACATTGTTAGGTGGATTCTTTACGACTGGATCACCAAGGAAGTTTTCCAATACTCTTGTAAATGGTCAGGATAAAAAGGAACCCTAGACAGATTGTTTTATTTCAAAGAGAATATCTTCATCATCCAAGTCTCTAGAAAGTTGTTTGGCAGACAGGCTGAGGCTGGGGCTGAGATTGCGGGAGGTTTGCCATCCACCTGACACAGCAAAGCTCCAGGCATCAAGACTGGCAGAAGACTAGTTTGGTCCATTTAAGGAGGTTCCACTGCAACTGACTCCACACACACACACAAAAGAATCCTCGATTTTCTTCTGAGGACTCTTTTTAAAGAATCTTTTCTGGGTTCTTGGTCCAGAAGGACAGTAATATTGGAAGTATACTTTTGCTGTTAATCAGATTCCATACATCCTCTGCAAGGATGAACACACATCAGTAATGAGTGAAACGAATCTTGGTTTGGTGAACTTTGAAATCTTTTTGAGTGAAAAAAAAAGTGTTATAAAATGTGTTTTTATTTTTATTAACTTTACTAAGGAAAAACCTTTAATGAAATTTTACTTTGTGTGTGTATGGTTTCCAAGTTTCTTGTCCTGTTAGGGTACTATATCTTTTTATCTCTTTTTAAAAATGTAAAAAAATTATGTTAACTTGGGGAAAAACATCATTCAGGGTAGAAGATTGGATACAGAAAGAGACATAATCTGTTGGGATTCATAAAGCACATTTTCGTTGGCCAGTTTGAAAAAAGATACTTGTAAGTGATAGGTTATAGAAATGAATTTGGAATAATTATTATTTAGAATTTGAAGTTCCATGGCTTAAGCCTTTTTTAAAAAGCTTGCTTTATTTTTGTTTGTTTTGGTTTTTGGTGATTGAGTTTTTGTTTTGGGATCACATAAATCTATGCCCTGATTCTGCTATATTGTTTACATACACTTTATTTTAATGTGTTATTTCTAATTAAAAAAATCCTTCAAAGAATCAGACCAATATTTTTCCATATTTATTTTTAGCTCAGTGGTAAAGTTATATAAGAATTTAATCCAAATTTGTCTCTGAAAATGTAGACATAATCTGTTAATACAGAGTAAGACATATAACTGATGTACTAACCTGATAATTTTTGTAGCCAACATTTAAAAACTGTGATGCTGTTTGAGTAATATTTGAAATAAATGAAATACCATGGAGCTTTTGTGTTTAAAAATCATTATTATATAACATAGGCTTAGTTTGAATTGTAATATCTCAACTATATGTTTCATTCTCATTAGTTCCCCCATATATCTTACCTTATAATATGACTGTACATGAAAAAAAAAGTGTGAATTTAAATAAACCAAAATTCTGAATATTGAATAACTTATTTCTATTCTTCCAAATTATTTAAAAATTTTTATATGGAAATAGATATTTATTTTGACCTAGACTGATACAATTTGGTGATGTGAGAAAATTCCTGGGCAAAAATCTTCAATTAAACTAGAGATCCTTTAGTCTATAAGGAAGGGCAATGTTAAAAGAACATTAATGGGTTTACGTGGGTGTGTGTGTGTGTTTAGTCGCTCAGTCGTGTCCAGCTCTTTGCAGCCCTTTGGACAGTAGCCCACAAGGCTCCTCCATCCATGGGATTTTCCCAGCAAGAATACTGGAGTGGGTTGCCATTTCCTTCTGCAGGGGCTCTTCCAGACCCAGGGATGGAACCACCGTCTCTTGCGTCTCTGCATTGTAGGAGGATTCTTTACCTCTGAGCCACTAGGAAGGCCCTTATAGGGATAAAGGCCCATTTTATTTAGATTTACTATTGTTGGAAGTTTTCCATTTTGTAAATGTAGAACTATCTGAAAATTGTGTACGGTCGCTTGGTTTTGTGATTTTTTTTTAAATGTGCTTTAATGTTTTATTGTTTATTGTTCAGTCGCTAAGTCATGTCTGACTCTTTGTGATCCCAAGAGCTTTAATGTTAAAGTGCCACAAAAGTCATCTGAAGGCAGCTACTGTTTAAAAAGATTAACAAATAAATATTTGTTGTTATTAGAATGTTGAAAAAAAGAAAACTCAAAATAGGAAAAAGTTAAAGCTAAGATTTCCGTCACCACCTATTATCCACACCAAATACAGGATTCTCCTAATGGGTTAGTTCTCCTGTCATGGTTCCACAGACCCCTGGGTCTGGGATGGGTATCATCTCACACCACAAGGTGAATCTCAGCTTCCTATGTGGAATGTGGTTATGCGATCTTCCATCTACCTCTTAAATGTGATTTGAAAATTGCTTAAAGTTGGGAACTTTTAAATAACATCTTAGAAGCTATGATGTACTCTACAATGATACCGTTTTATATTTTCTATCTAAATATAAGTCAAATTGCAACTGCCCTTCCGCCATGTCAGCTGGCTATTAGTTCTGTATTAAGGCAAGATGGAAACTTGGGCTTCCTAGACTTAGATCCTCCATTTAGGGGTGATCTTTGCAAGAAGTTTCCAAGATTTGCTGTTGGGAACTGCTGGGTATGGGAGATTCCCACAAAGGGCAAGAGTAATACTTGGCCAGGTTTTCTGTGGTCAGAATGAACAGAATGTCTTATTCCAGAAAAGTAAATCTAGCTTTTGGACTGGATGGGTAAATAGCTATGTGAACACTGGCCTGGAATTCCTCACCCCATTTGCTGCTTCTATCTTTGGTGGTCCATGGAATGAAAGTGGATTTGTTTTCTACACTTGCTGGAGCATGGTATGTCTCCTGAAGTCAACTCAGTTATTAAGTGTGTTGTCTTAGGCAGCTCACCAAACCTCTGTATTCATTTTGTCCTTTGTAAAATATGGAGCATAGTAATCGCTTATTTGTAGTACAAGAGTGGCTCTGAAATCTAATAAAATTAGAATATACTGAAGGGTATAAAGTACTATATGAGGGCTTCCCAGGTGGCTCAGTGGTGAAGAATGTGCCTGCCAAGCAGGAGATGTGAGTCTGATCCCTGGGTTAGGTATATCCCCTGGAGAAGGAAATGGCAACCCACTCTAGTATTCTCGCCTGGAAAATTCCATGGATAGACGAGCATGGCAGGCTATAGTTCATGGGGTCACAAAAGAGTGGGACATGACTTAGAGACTAAAAAATAACAACAACAATAATAAAACACTATATAGATATAAGATATTATCATAAGTAATAATTACAGACTTGCTGAAGAAATTGAGTGCCATAGTCCCTTGTGTTCTAAGTTATATGAAAGTTAACGTATGTTCTTTGTAGACTGCTTCAAAGTACACCAAAGAAATTATTCAGTCGTAAAGAGTTTTCTGTGGCATTGTGGATGCAGCTGATCTAATGGACAAGGAGCCCAGGACATCTAAACGAACTTGACTGGGAACATCTAGCAAAAGGGTCTAATGCTAGAACATCAGAGCCGGACAGAAGTAGAAAAGACCCGAGGAGGTCATTTCATCCCAGCCTCTAGCTCTGGTCAGGTCAATTCTTGAAACATTCAAGGTAGAAACACCTATTTTATTTTTCAGTTCAGTTCAGTTCAGTTGCTCAGTTGTGTCTGACTCTATGTGACCCCATGAATCGCAGCACGCCAGGCCTCCCTGTCCATCACCAACTCCCGGAGTTAACTCAAACTCACGTCCATTGAGCCAGTGATGCCATCCAGCCATCTCATCCTCTGTCGTCCCCTTTCCCTCCTGTCCCCAATCCCTCCCAGCATCAGAGTCTTTTCCAATGAGTCAACTCTTCACAAGAGGTGGCCAAAGTACTGGAGTTTCAGCTTTAGCATCATTCCTTCCAAAGAAATCCCAGGGCTGATCTCCTTCAGAATGGACTGGTTGGATCTCCTTGCAGTCTCAAGAGTCTTCTCCAACACCACAGTTCAAAAGCATCAATTCTTCAGTGCTCAGCCTTCTTCACAGTCCAACTCTCACATCCATACATGACCACAGGAAAAACCATAGCCTTGACTAGACGGAACTTTGTTGGCAAAGTAATGTCTCTGCTTTTCAATATGCTCTCTAGGTTGGTCATAACTTTCCTTCCAAGGAGTAAGTGTCTTTTAATTTCATGGCTGCAGTCACCATCTGCAGTGATTTTAGAGCCCAAAAAAATAAAGTCTGACACTGTTTCCACTGTTTCCCCATCTATTTCCCATGAAGTGATGGGACCAGATGCCGTGATCTTCATTTTCTGAATGTTGAGCTTTAAGCCAACCTTTTCACTCTCCTCTTTCACTTTAATATTCCCAAAAGGGAGTTCTCAGAGTCTCTAACTTAATCTTAGTGAAGTTCTTCCTGATGTCTGACTACACCCATTATTGTTACAACTCAAGCACATTTCTGTAGACTAGGTACTTTGAAGGTACAGAGGACAATATATCTGCATCCTGATGGAATCTAACTCTGGGCACATCACTTCCAAAGCCACCCATCTCAGATGTTCTCTGAGTGGCATGGCTGACTGAGGCTGCCATGTACGGACATGGAGTCAGTTATCACCATGCAGTTATGGCTGGGTTTCACCAGGAGGACATGTTTTTCAACAAACAATAACTTACCTCCTATCATAGGTCATTAGGGTTTATAAAACTCTTTCTCAAATATTAGTGCCTTTGGCTCTCACAACAAACTCAACTGTCACTGTGTCTGCTTTGAATATAAAGAAACTGATGCTTGAAGAGTTTGAATCAGATCTGTGTGTTTGCGGACTTCCCTGGTGGTAGAGTAGTTAAGAATCCACCTTGCAATTTAGGGATGTGGGTTCCATCCCTGGTCAAGGAACTAAGATCCCACGTGCCATGGAACAACTGAGCCCTCAATGAGCCCCAGCACTCTGGAGCCTGTGAGATAAAACTAAGACTTAATGCAGCCAAATCAATCAATAAAATCTTAAAAAAAGAAAAAAATTTCTGTGTTCATCCAGTAACAAGGATGAGAAGGTAGGTCTCAAACACGGGACTTTTGCCTCCAGGTGCAGAACAGTAATCAGGGCTTTCTGGAGAATTTCCTCATGTCCCCAGTAATTCCATAAACAAATCGGGATAACCAGTGCTCTAGGCAAGAGAGGGAGTAAAACTGGGATCACCTATGACTTCTAAATTGAGGCCAGGCAATTAGTGCTCATTCTTATAGGGATAACTCCCTTCAGGGAATTACACGCACCTACATAACAATAGAATGTCTTGGAAACAATGCTTTCCAGCCACTGCCTTGGGCGTCAATGTGGATAGTGCTGCATGAGCTTGGGCAAATTATTTAATGTCTCCAGAAGGTGTCCTGTATCCATAGACAGGGAATTGCAATAGTCCCTACATCAGATGATTGTGTGGACATTAAGTAAATTAATGTATGGAAAGCATTTGGCTCAGATGGGAATATGTTCAATGAGTAGTATGTATTATCTTAGTTATTATTGTGTTGAGACATTTTGTTTCACTCTCAAAATGTCCTGGAAGTCATATTGCTTCCTTGTGTGAATCCTTGGCCGGGAGAGTTCAGGGAATCATAGAGAGAGGAGTGATGGGAGTACTGGTATCTATATACTTTGTGTGTGTGTACATGTGTGAGTCCTGTGTAGCATATCCTGGTATAATAGGCCTGAAAGCCATCAATTAAACTATAAAAATTTCCAAGAAGAGAAGGTAGATGTCACAGATAGTTTTCTCATAGTCAAGCATTTTATTCATGTCAAAGCCCTTTACACTCTGATTCAGAGACCATGTGATTTTATTTAACTCTAATATATATATATATTTAACAAGCACTTACTCATTATGGGCTTTCCTTGTGGCCCAGCTGTAAAGAATCCGCCTGCAATGCAGGAGACCTGGGTTCGATCCATGGGTTGGGAAGATCTCCTTGAGAAGGGAAAGTCTACCCACTCCAGTATTCTGGTCTAGAGAATCGCACGGACTGTATGGGGTCGCAAAGAGTTGGACACGACTGAGTGTTTCACTTCACTACTCATTATTTAACATGTGCCAGACCCTGGTTTAAGTGCCTAACAAAAAATAACATCTTTGATTGTCATGACAAATATAGAAGGTAGCTATATTAATATACCCACTTCCCAGCTGAGGTAATTGAGGTGCAATCATATAAATGTAAATCCATCTATAAAATAATATAAAAAGCATAGAATTATTGAAGTTTATATATTTGCATAGTACTACATACTTTCTTCGGAGAAGGCAATGGCACCCCACTTCAGTACTCTTGCCTGGAAAATCCCATGGACGGAGGAGCCTGGTGGGCTGCAATCCATGGGGTCGCTAAGAGTCAGACACGACTTCACTTTCACTTTTCACTTTCATGCATTGGAGAAGGAAATGGCAATCCACTCCAGTGTTCTTGCTTGGAGAATCCCAGGGATGGGGGAGCCTGGTGGGCTGCCGTCTATGGGGTCACACAGAGTCGGACACGACTGAAATGACTTAGCAGCAGTAGCAGCACATTCTTTCTTGATGGCTTTCATGTGCATTTCTTTTACAAATGATTCTTAAGTTTTTTAAAGGCTTTTAAAATTTTTATTTATGTACTTATTTTTGGCTGGGCCAGGTGTTCATTGCTGGGCATGGGCCTTCTCTAGTTGTGGCAGGTGGGGGCTACTCTCGTTGCAGTGTGCAGGCTTCTCGTTGCAGTGGTTTCTCTTGCAGGGGCTCTAAGTGCGTGGGCTCATTTGTGGTGCTTGGGTTTCATTGCCCTGCAGTGTGTGGAATCTTCCCAGAGCAGAGATTGAACCTGTGAACCTTGCACTGGCAGGCAGATTCTTAACCACTGGACCTTCAGTGAAGTCCCTAGTGATTCTTAATTTTTGGTGATCCAATTTCCCAGCCCACTTCAGATTAGAAGCTGTGGACTCGAAGTTGGCGGAAGGGTGGCATTGGTGGCAATAAGATGGAAAAGCTGATTTTGAGATAATAATTGATAGTGACAGGATGAAAAAAGCTGATTTTGAGATAACCAATAGAAAGACTATAAAATGCAGTCATGAGAACTCAAAGAGCACACTGGTTCAAGACTGTTTAATGTAGTGGAAACAAGTCCTACACATTTCAGTACGTCTTGAATGCATAGCTCCTGTCTGGCCAGCAACAGGTTCACAGTGATGACTAGGCTGTCAGGAAGATGTTCCTCTGAAAATGAAGGAAATATATATATATATATATATATATATATATATATATATATATATTTAGCTCATCAACATGTCTTTTTCAAATTGAGCTATAATTATCTTATTATATTAGTTTCAGGTATACAGCATGACTCGATATATGTGTACTGTGAAATGATCAGCTCAAGAAGTCTAGTTACCGTCCATCATCATATAGTAAGGAATACTTTTTCTTATGATGAGAACTTTTAAGATCTGTTCTCTCAACAACTTTCAAACCTACAATACAATATTATTAACTATAATCATCAAACTGTACATTATATCCCCAGGACTTATTTACAGTTGACCCTTGAACGATGCAGGAGTTAGGGATGCCAACCTTCTGTGTAGTTAAAAATTCACGTAATTTTACAGTCTGGCCTCCATATCCGTAGGTCTACATCCATGGTTTCAAGCAACTGTGGATCGTCTGTGTGCTCAGTCGTGTCCAACCCTTGAAATCTCACGGACTGTAGCCCGCCAGGGTCCTCTGTCCATGAAATGTTCCACTTAAGAATACTGGAGTGGATTTCCATTTCCTAGTCCAGGGGAATCTTCCTGACCCGGGGATCAAACCTGCATCTCTTACATCTCCCACGTTGGCAGGTAAATTCTTTATCACTGAGCAACCTGGGACCCTTGTGGATTGTTTAGTGATGGAGTATTCAGTATTGGATCCAAGGAAACTGCAAGGAGCTCCAACCAGTCCATCCTAAAGGAAATCAGTCCTGAATATTCATTGGAAGGGCTCATGCTGAAGCTGAAACTCCAGTACTTTGGCTATCTGATGTGAAGAACTGACTCATTGGAAAAGACCCTGATGCTGGGAAAGATTGAAGGCAGGAGAGGGGGACAACAGAGGATAAGATGTTTGGATGGCATCACCGAGTCTATGGACATGAGTTTGAGTAAGCTCCAGGAGTTGGTAATGGACAGGGAGGCCTGGCTTGCTGCAGTCCATGGAGTCGCAAAGAGTCGGACACAATTGAGTGACTGAACTGACCTGAAGTATTGGAAAAAAAAAAATCCATGTATAAGTGGATAAGCAGTTCAAATCCCTGTTGTTTGACGGTCAAATGTATTTTATAACTGGCAATTTCGACCTTTTAACCACATTTACCCATTTTACTCCCCCTCCCCATCTCTGTATCTATGAGTTAGATGTTGTTTGGATCCCACATGTAAGTGAGACCAAACATTGTTTGTCTTTCTTTGTCTGGCTTATTTTGCTAGCACAATACCCTTTAGGTTCATCTGTGTTGTCCCAGACAGCAAGGTTTCCTTCTTTTTATGACTGGATTATCTCTGTCTGTCTCTCATTCTATTTCTGCTTTGCAGATAAGTTCATCTGTATCATTTTTCTAGATTCCACATGTAAGGAATATTATACTGTATTTATCTATCTCTTTCTGATTTACTTCACTCTGTATGGAAATCTCTAGGTCCATCCACATCTCTGAAAACACACCATTTCATTTCTTTTTTATGACCGAGTAATATTCCATTGTATAGGAATCCATGTTCTTTATCCATTCCTCTGCCAATGGACATTTAGGTTTCTTCCGTGTCCTGACCACTGTTTTCTTTGTAAAAATATTAGAAAGTACACTTAATCAAATAGAACTTATTAATAATATCTAACACTCAGAGATAGCATCTTAGTTTATATAACTGTATATAGGTTTATTTTACAAAAGCAAGCCTGTATATGGATTTTTCATTTAAACTATTGAGAACAGATTTTCATGTAACGTCTACCCACACGTGTGCTAAGTCGTTTCAGTTGTCAGCGCTTTGCGACCCCATGGACTGTAGCCTGCCAGGCTCCTCTGTCCACAGGATTCTCCAGGCAAGAATCCTGGAGTGGGTTGCTGTGCCCTTCTCCAGGGGATCTTCCTGACCCAGGGAATATCTATTCACTACAACAGAATTTTAAATGGCTGAGTAGAACTCCAATACATGCATGTATCATGATGTATTTAACAATCCCTTATTGTTGGCAATTTCTCAGCCTAAAAATTTCGGAGCGGGGCTATTGTAGGTAATGTAGCAATGAATATATTTGCAGGTGAATTTTTGTGAACGTTCCTGACTAGTTCTTAGCCTAAATTATTTACCTTTCAGAAAAGTTGTTCCAGATAGTAAAGCACTTGGAAGGCCTTGTATGAAAAGCAGTTGAAAAGAGAGTTAAAGAGGGGACAAGAGGGAGCCGCATAGATGGGTCTGCTCCAGTTAACCGGGAATGTCCTTTTATTGAGGAGTATCTCATTTCCAAATGAAATCATATACCTGAGGTCTTGTTTTCTAAGGCTTCAAAGAACATTTTTTTTTTTTTTTGGTGTATTCTGTTTTTCTGCCTGCTCCAAACTCAATGTGTAGGAATTATTAGTGGATCAGAATTAAAAGCCTGGCTCAATGGTCTGTCTCTGCTGCATGCTGTGTGATATTGGGAAAATATTAAGAGTCCTCTGAGCTTCACTTTCCTCTTCAGTAAAATGGGGATAATAGTATTTCGCCTGTGGACTTCCTTGGTGGTCCGGTGGCTAGGGCTCTGTGTTCCCAGTGTACAGGGCCTGGGCTCAATCCTTGGCCAGGGAACTAGATCCCACATGCCACAGCTAAGAGTTCACATGCCACATCTAAAGATCCCATGTTTTGCAACCAAGACCTGGCACAGCCAAATAAATAAATATAAAAAAAGAGTATCTCCCGTTACTGCCTCATGGGGCCTTCTGAGGTTTAAAAACCTCAAAATAGGGATGATGTACATTCATTCTCTTTTCAAAACAGTGAAAACCTTTATGCATGCAAGCTATGATGGATGTGATTTAGTATATATTTAATGTCCTATACACTCTGTACCTCTGATCAAGGAAGAAGACCCCCCACCAACCTGACAAGGAGGCATGGGTTCTAATCCTAGATCTGACACCAAATAGCCCTGATGGTTTAAGCAAGTCACTTTCTCTTTCTGGAACTATTTCCCTATTTGTGAAATGAAGGGGTTATATGATATGACCAGCAAGATTTTGATCTGATCTTTATTAGTGACTCTGATTCAGAACATGAATTATTAGTCTTATAAAGGAAACAAGATCCAGACAGATTAAACCTGTTGCCAATGGTTGCATAGTTTGTATTTTCATCTACTCCTTTCTGCAAGGCTTGTAGCAAGGAATAAAATGGGTGATTTTTCCCAGTTGTTACTAAGAAAAATTTGGAATATAGTTTTTCTAGCCCCTTTCCCTAAAGAATTCCTTTCTCATTGTCTTTTTCTCTTTTAGCCTCTTGGATTGCTCCATTATTGTTTGGCAAGTTTGATTCAGGTATAAAGGATTTAAAAAACGTAGTTGATGTCACAGGGACCCAGGATAAAACTGAGTTCCTTACTACATAATGAGATCTTTGAAACCAGGATTATCTTACAAATTTTCATATCCCCAGCATCTGACATAATGTTTGGCACATAATTGGTGATTAATGATAATTGTTATGAAAGGTAGGACAGTGAGCAGACAGGGGTCCGGGCAGTGTATAAGGTATCTGTCTTATAGTCAATTCTTGGTCTTAGACAACTAGCTCAGTAGGAGTCTTCTTTTTTAACATTAAAATTTTTTTTTAATTTCTTTTACTTTTTTGGCTGTGCTGAGTCTCTGTGGCTTCGTGTGGACTCCTCATTGCAGTGGCTTCTCTTGTTGTGGAGTACAGGCTCTAGAGCTTGTGGGCTCATTAGTTGTGGTACACGGGCTTAGCTATCCCGTGATATGTGGGATCTTCCCGGGCCAGGGGTTGAACCTGTGTCCCCTGCATTGACAGGCAGATTCTTAACCACTGGACCACCAGGGAAGACTCACAGTAGGAGTCTCAGGAAGTACTTAGAAGGTTCAAGGAACTTAGGAAGAAGCTAGTGGAGACAGAGGATGGGGTTGAAATCCTGGCTCTGACGCTAGCTGAGCGCACTGAACCTCAGTTTCCTCGTATGTAAAAATAAAATAGAGGTAGTGTTACCTCACTACCGTGGTTATATATAGCGCTGGGATAGTGAGGGCTCGTGACAAGAAGGTTCTCTTCGGGAAAGAAGTGTTACAAGATACTTTGGGGCAAGCCATGAGCAGCAAGGGAGATCTTTGGGAAACTGTTCTTGGTCATCTTTTAACTGATGCCACCAAAAAAATGGTATTTTCTCCTCATTGCTACATCCACCAGTGGAATGTGTGCGTGAACACACTGGTGAGTGCACCCACTCTTGGTCTCTTATGGATAAAATGATACCTGGAGAATATATAAGGTCTCCTAGAGGAATATGATGTTTTTCTTCCTGTGGGCATACTTTTAGCACTTGGGAGATAGCCACTTGACAAACAATTGAGCACATTTTCTCGGAAATTCATTAGGGAACTCCAGTGTTCCAAGAGTTTTAAATTTGTTCCTTCCTCAAACCCAGTATATTTGATTTTCTATTATCTGCATGCTGACTGACTATTTGATCTGTAGTCTATCCGACCATGATTCCAGCCTATCTTCTTCCTGACACGTAAAATAACTCTAACAAAGACCTTGGATGCTGTACCTTTAATTGAATCTCTCCAGAAACATAGTTATTTTAATATCATTTTTTAAAAGAGCAACAACAAAGAAAACAGTGCCACAAAGGTAATCTAGTTTAAAAATATATGTAGATGGGATTCCAAATAGTTTGTGTTACTCTGTGCTTCTGAATTACTCATCCCATAGGGGAAATCTCAATGTTTCTGTTTAGTCTCTAAGTTGTATCTGACTCTTTTGCGACCGCATGGACTGTACCCCGCCAGCCTCCTCTGTCCATGGGATTTCCCAGGCAAGAATACTGGAGTTGCCATGCCTTCCTCCAGGGGATCTTCCCAATCCAGAAATAGAACCCGAGTCTCCTGCACTGCAGGTGGATTCTTCACTGCTGAGCCACCGGCAAATCTCATTACCCCCGTGGCAAATATTACCCATCCTGCCAGAGTCAGCTCAAATGACACTTCTTTAATAAAGACTTTTCTTCCCCCAACTCTAGAATGGTCAATAAGTTCTTGTTTGGAGCCAGTTTTATGGCAACTCCGAGACATTGATTTGTTTAGTAAGGGAATAAAATGTTATAATTAAGAATTTATTATATAGAATTTATGTTTGAGATGTGTGCATGCTCAGTCATGTCTGACTCTTTGCGACCCCATGGACTGTAACCCGCCAGGCTCCTCTGTCCATGGGATTTCCCAGGCAAGAATACTGGAGTGGGTTGCCATTTCCTCCTCCAAGTGATCTTCCTGACCCAGGGATCAAATACTTGTCTCTTGCATCTCCTGCGTTGGCAGGCTGCTTCTTTACCACTGAGCCACTTGGGAAGCCCTTACGTTTGAGTTATCAGTGGTTTATTTTGTTTTGTTTTAATCCTTCAGAACTGCAGACTCCCACATTGGCTATGGAGCCTCACTGCTTCTGGCCTGGGAAGGATATAAATTCCTCAGTGATCAAAATAGCTCTGGTCAGGAGTAGGTGACAGCTGGGCTGCAGTCATCACTGGTCTTTGTTACCAACAGATCCTTCTAAATATTTGATAAATATAACTATCAAAAAATACTTTATTTGAGGTGACTGTTAAAAATAAGTTAATATTTGAAGTTCCTCTCATATACCAACTTTTCCTTGTACACTCTTTCAAATTCTGACAACAATCATGAAGTGAAGTTTCAACATTTTAGGGATGAGAAACTGAGATTTAAAGAGGCTGAGTTACTTCCTCAAAGTCACCTATATATACTATAAAAAAGTCATATATATATATATATACTATAGTATATACTGATTCTTAGTTAATTGTATGGCATCACTGAGTCCGGCTTGGGCTCATAGTAGGTTCGTACTAAATAGTGGTTATTATTATCATCAGTACATTTTAAAGGAATGAGCATAGGTCTTCTAGAGAATTCCAAATCTCATGTTCTTTCCACTGTGCTGGGGTACTTCTATTGTCTTTTCTTTGTCTGATTTCTTTCTGGTTGAAAATAATGACAGAAAAAGATGGCTATTTTCTTGGTATCGGATGATATAACTCATAGGGAAATGTACTTTGAAAACTGGAAATTTTAGGTGTTAAAATTATAATTCTATCAATTATTAAAATAGTATAACATTCAAATTTTAATTATTATTATTCATCTACTTCCATCATTATTAGATTGTAAGTCCTGCTGCATAGAAATCTTGTCTTACTCTTTGTGTCCACAGAACAATTAGTTATGTGAGGCTTAATAAATGTATCGTGCATAATGTGTTTGCATTTACTTGCTTGAAGAGGTAGATTGGGATCTGTGGACAAGTCTGGGTTTGGTCTAGGCTGATGGAGGGGTAAGCTGATCTAGTGTCAACTTAAGCAAGATATACAATATGATAGAGTAGAGCTCATTCACTCATTCTAAAAGGTATGTTGAGCATCTAATCCATGCCAGACACCACTCCAGACAAAGGGACAGCTGTGAACGAGGGTGAGAAAGTCAGGCAAAGGAAGCAGATAACATATAAGTAGGAAAATTACCCATTGCACTACAGAGTGAAGAAAATAAAAATGACTAAAGTGAAAAAGAGTTTTTTAAAAGTAAGGCAGAAGATATATCTGCTTTAGATAGGGTGGTAGAAAGAGGCCTTGCTGAGACCTGGATGAAGAGAATAGATGAGCACGTCCAGATCTTAGAGGAGAGAGTCCCAGGAAAGGCCAAGGCTGTGAGGCGGAGACCTCATTGGCATACTTGCAGGAGAGTAAGCCCAGTGTAGCTGGAGTGTGGTGAACAAGATGAGACAAGGGCTGAAATGTGAGGTCCGAAAAGTAGTCAGGAGCCACATTGGTTAGGCCATATTGTGTGTGTGCTCAGCCACTCAGCCGTGTCTGACTCTTTTCAACCCCGTGGATTGTAGCCTGCTAGGCTTCTCTTGAGAGTCCCTTGGACTGCAAGGAGATCCAACCAGTCCATCCTAAAGGAGATCAGTCCTAGGTGTTCATGGGAAGGACTGATCCTGAAGCTGAAACTCCAATACTTTGGCCACCTGATGCGAAGAGCTGACTCATTTGAAAAGACCCTGATGCTGGGAAAGATTGAGGGCAGGAGGAGAAGGGGATGACAGAGGATGAGATGGCTGGATGGCATCACCGACTCGATGGACGTGAGTTTGAGTGAACTCTGGGAGTTGGTGATGGACAGGGAGGCCTGGCATGCTGCAATTCATGGGGTCTCAAAGAGTTGAACACAACTGAGTGACCAAACTGAACTGAGGCTTCTCTGTCCATGGAATTTTCCAGACAAGAATATTGGAATGGGTTGCCATTTCCTACTCCAGCGGATCTTTCTGACCCAGGGATCAAACCCACCTCTCTTGCATCTCCTGCATTGACAGGTGGATTCTTTCCCACTGTGCCACCTGGGAAGCCCTTAGGCCTCATGAGCCCCAGTTCAGGAGTTGGGGTTTAACTCCAAGATCAGTGAGAAAGCCATTGGAGGGACTGAAGCAGAAGAATGACATGCTCTGACTTATTCTTAAAAATATCTCTTTGGTAACATATTCACAGGCTTAAAGAATGAACTTATGGTTGCCAGGGGGAAGGATGAGGGGAAGGATAGTTAGGGAGTTTGGGATCTACATGTACATGCTGTTATATTTAAAATGAATAATCAGCAAGGACCAATTGTATAGCACAGGAAACTCTGCCCAAAGCTATGTGGCAGCTTGGATGGGAGGGGAGTCTGAAGGAGAATGGGTACCTGTATATGTGTGGCTGAGTCCCTTTGCTGTCCACCTAAAACTATCACAATCAATTCCCTGACAGTTCAGTGCTTAGGACTCTGAGCTCTCACTGTGAAGGGCCTAGGGTTCAATCCCGGGTCAGGGAACTAAGAAACCACAAGCCACACAGCCAAAAAAGAAAATAAAAAAGCTACTGCAGGTGAGAGAGAACAATGGGAGATGCTGAGAAGTGGATGCGTCGTGGGGTTTAGGCTCTCGGTGCTCCCAGGAACCTGGACTGTAACACACCCCTGTACCTTCATTTCCTCTGGGGCTGGAAGCTTAATGAACACATTTTTGCCTATTCGGGACCAAAATTGGAATCTTAGAGTTGGAAATGATTACCTTTCCCATTTTACAGATGAAGACACAGAGGCAAAGATGAGGTGTAGTGACTGGTCAAAGTCACAGCTTCTCACCGGCAAATCCGTCAACAGGCCACTTCTCTCCCAGAGTTCTTTCCTTGGCAGAAAGCCACTCCTCCATAGCAGCGTTCGCTGCCTTTGTTTTGACAGAAAGCCTAAAAGGTCGGGCCCAGAATATTAGGGGGATTTCCTGTGAGTTGTCTAGATGGTTATGTGGTTTGGTGACTGGTAACACTGTGAAAAATATGACTGGCCCTGATCCTTGTTTCTAGTACAGACGTCACCCACGAATAAAAACAGTTTTGCTTCTTCTTTTTTTTTCCCCCTAAACGCTATGGATTTTGTCTCTTTTTCATTTTTCTTTGTTGCCCTGACTAGGACATTCAGTACAATGTTGAGAAACGGTGAAAGCACGTAGTCTTGCCTTGTTCCAGACTTAATGCTCTGGGGGAGGTTAGTTGTAGGTTATTCATAGTTGCCTTGTATCGGGTTAAAGAAGTTCTCTTCACTCCTGGTTCACTAAAATTGATGTTTTTTAAATTTTCTTTTTCCCGAATGGTCATTTGAAGTTCTCCTACATATGTGAACATGATTGTGTCCCTGTTCTTTATTTTGTAGATGTGATAAATTACATTGAACTTTAATATTAAACCAATATTGCACTCCTGGAATAAACTCTCCCTGATCATGATGCATCATCATTTTTATGTATTATCGGATTTGGTTTGCTAATATTCCTTTTTTTTAATTAATTAATTTATTTGGCTGTACCAGGTCTTAGTTGCAGCATGTGGAATCTTTAGTTGTGGCATGTGGGATCCAGTTCCCCGATCAAGGATTGAACCCAGGCCCCCACGTGGGAGTGTGGAGTCTTAGCCACTGGAACACCAGGGAAGTCACTGGTTTGCTAATATTGTGTTAAATATTTTTGTCTGTGGTCTCGAGAGATATTAATTATAACTTTCTTTTTGTATAATGTCCTTGGCTATTATTATAGGGGCATTATAATGTCTCATAAAGTAGATTTGGATATATTTTCTCCTCTATTTTCTCAAAAAGTTTATACAAAAATGATATTATATTTCTTACTCATATTTGGATAATATTTACCAGTGAAACTATCACAGACTGGAATTTCCTTTACAGAAGATTCTTAATTCCTTCCCCATAGGTAAAGATATAGGATTATTTGGGTTTTCTATTTCTTCTTATATCAGTATGTAGGACACAAATTCTGTTTCAACTAAATTCTCAAATTTATTCACATAAAGGTGTTCATAATAACCTTTTATTATCCTTTTAAAGTTTGAAAGATTGGTGGTGACACCCCTTTCTATTCTTTATATTGTTATTTGTATTTTCTCTCTTTTTCTTTATCAATCTACCTAGAAATATGTTACTGTTATTGATCTTTGTCAAAGAATCACTATTTGATATTGAGATTCTTTTTCTATTTTATTGATTTATGTTATTATTATTTTTTGTTACTACATATTTTGGCTTAGTCTTCTCTTTTTCTAGATTCTTGCATTGTTAATGTAAAATCTGTCCTCTTCTAATTTAAGTATATAATACCCTGAGTACTACGTTGGCTGCATCCTACAATTTTTCTGATGTGATTTTTAAAAGTATTATTTATTTCAAATTCAACTTGGGGATAGTTTACATCTCTTTTTAAAAATGTTTATGTATTTATTTACTTTTGGTTCTCTTGGGTGTTCTTTGCTGTGAGGGCTTTTTTCTAATTGTGGCAAGTGGGGGCTGCTCTAGTTGCAGTGAGACGTCTTCTCACTGCAGTGCTTTCTTTTGTTACGGAGCGTGGACTCTAGGGCGCTCAGGCTTCAGAAGTTGTGGTGCACAGGTTCTGTCATTGTGGCTGAGGGCTTAGATGCTCTGCAACATGTGGGATCTTCCTGGCCCAGGGATCAAACCCATGTCTCCTGCATTGGCAGATAGATTCCCTACTGCTGAGTCTCCAGGGAAGCCCTACATCTCTTTCTGTTAATGATTTATAATTCAATTCTTTTGTGATCAAATAACATGCCATATAGCTTCAATCCTTTGAAAGTTACTGAAAATGGTTTTATGACCCTGCCATTGCACGGGGCTTAGTTGCTCAGTCGTGTCCAACTCCTTGCGACCCCATGGACTATAGCCAGCCAGGCTTCTCTGTCCATGGGATTCTCCAGGCAAGAATACTGGAGTGGGTTGCCATGCCCTCCTCCAGGGGATCTTTCCAACCCAGGGATCAAACCCAGGTCCTCCACATTGCAGGAGGATTCTTCACTGTCTGAGCCACCAGGGAAGTCCTTTATGACCCTATATATGTTTTTTATCTTGGTGAGCATTTCCTGTGTACTTGAAAAAAAAAGTGTATTCTGCAATTCTTGGGTATAATTTTCAATGTGTTAATTAAATTAAGTTGTTGATAGTACTGTTCCAAATCTTATATTCTCACTAATATTTTTGTCTGCTTGTTTTATCAGTTACTGAGACAGAAGAGTTAACATCCAACAATAATTGTGGATTTGTTTATTTCTCCCCTTAGTTCTGCTTTGCTTTCTTATGATTAGTGTTTATGCATTTTATCTTTTGCCATTTTAAATTTTTAATTCATCTGTTTATGTTTAAAGTACATCTCTTTAGCATAAAGTTAGGTCTTGTTTTCTTATGCAATTTGATAAGTGCCTTTAATTAGAGTACTTAATAAATTTACATTTAACACAATTGTTAATATAGTTGGATTTATGGCTCAGCGGGTAAAGGGTCTGCCAGCAATGCAGGAGACACAGGAGACTTGGGTTTGATCCCTGGGTTGGGAAGATCCCCTGGAGGAGGAAATGGCAACCCACTCCAGCATTCTTGCTTGGAAAATTCCATAGACTAAGGAGCCTGGCAGGCTACAGTCCATGGGGTCAAAAAGAGTCGGACACAGCTGAGCACATGGCACATAAGACTACAATCTTATTTTCTATTTGTCCCACCTGTCTTTGTTCCTTTTTTTTCTCCTTCTTTTGTAATAATTTAGTATTATGTAGCACTGTTTTATCTCCTCTATTAGCCTTTCACTATATTTGGTTTTTTTCTGGTTGATCTAGAAAGTATTATTTACATTCTTAACTTATCATAACCTTCCATGAATTAATATGCTGCCACTTTGTATATATTATAAGAATCTTGCAATGTGGTATTTTCATATATTTTACTTCTACATATATTATAAACTGTACTTTTACACAATTACTTTTTAGGCAATTATACAGTTAGGAAAATAAAAATAATTATATTTACCCACATATATAATGATGCTCTTCACTCCTTTGTCTATGCAATTCTTCAGTGTAAAGAACTTCCTTTAATATTTTTTATAGTGCATGTCTACCAGCAGTGACTTATCTCAATTTTTATCTTAAAAAAAGGCTTTATTTTTGCCTTCACATTTTAAAGGAGATAGAATTCCTAATTGGCAAATTTTTCTTTCAGCATTTTAAACATATTCTTCCATTGTCTTCCAGCTTTCATTGTTTCTGATGAGAAGTCAGTACTTAAAAATTTTATTTTTCTGTATATGATTGCCTGGCTATTTAATTTTTTTTCTATTTATTTTTGTCTCAGCAATATACCTATAATAGGTCTAGGTATAGATTTGATCTTATTTTTTCTTCTTGAGATTAATTACATTTCTAGGATCTATGGGTTAATGTTTTTCATCAAATAAGGGGAAAAGTTGGTCATTGGGTCTTCACGTAATTTCTGTGACTCAATCTCAATTTTCTTTCCTTCTAGGACTCCAGTTACACCTATACTAGACCATTTTATATTGTCCCTCATATCCCTAGGATCTGTTCATTTTTTTCAATCTTTTCACTTTCTGTGCTTCAAGCTCTTTGATCTCTTCTTCGGCAATATCCAATCTGCTGTTTAGGCCATTTGGTAAAATTTTAATTTCAGATATAATAATTTTTACATATAGAATTTCCATTTGGTCCTTTTTATAGTTTGTATTTCTATATGGAGATTTCTTCTGTTCACCTGTTATGTCTAGTTTTCACCTAAGGTTCTTACTATGTTTTAAAATTCTTGTCTACTAATTCCATTATCTGTGTTATCTCTGGGTCTGTTTCTTTTGACTATTTTTTCACCTTAGTTCTAGATCACAGTTTTCTGTTTCTTTACTTAGCTAGTGATTTTTTTTTCATAGTATATTGGAAATTGTGGATTTTACAATGTTGCAAGTGGTTTGCTTTTCTTTTTTTGAAGAGTGTTAACTTTTGTTCTGTCAGGTAGCTAATTTAGTCACAGATTAGCCTGATCCTTTTGAGATTTGCTTTAATGTTGGGTGTAGAGTAACTCTTATTCTGTAGCTAGAATAGACCTACTCCTACCTCTTTGCCCTTCTGAGATCTCAAAGGAATGCCCAGTATGTATAGCGAAGTCATCCTATTCTGATTTGTCAGACCTCCAATGTCTCTAAGCCCTGTGCAATATCTGGAATCTTTGCATAGCTCACAGTTTCTTAATCATTATTCTCTGCCATGGCTTGCAGAGTCTTTTCTATGCATACATAATTTAGTCTCCAGTAAAAGATTCAAGGAGACTTTTATGCAGAGTTATCAGAGTTACTGCTCTATATACAGCCCCTTTCTCTCTGGTATGCAACACACAAATTTCAGCCACCTAAGCAAACCTGAACTCCAGTTATCCCATCAGATCAGTGAGATCATTGTGCTTTGATTAACTTAACCCTTCCTGCACCACATCCAGAAGGTTCTTTCTCGGAAGGAAGCTGAAGGAGATTATGCAACTGACATCATGTGTTTTCCTTTTCTCAGTGATCACATTTGTTCTCTGATTGTTGTCTAGAGTGTGAACACTTCTATTTCAGTTTTATATTTTTTTATAGCAGAACTAGTTTAGTACAAATTCACCCATAATGACTGAAAATGAAAGTCTCTAGTACAATGGAGTGGTTCACATTCAATTGTTCACACCCCTCCATCTTACATGACTCTAATTTTGTTCGTTTGTTTGTTTAGTGGAAGTATAATGGATTTACAATATTTTGTTGGTTTCAGGTATGTAGCAGTGATTTGGTTACTTTTTTTTTAGATTCCTTTATATTATAGGTTATTACAAAATATTAAATATAGTTCCCATGCTAAATAGTAAATCCTTGCTGTTTATGTATTTTATATATAGTGGTGTGTATCTGTTAATCCCATACTCTTAACTTATCCCTCCCCCACCTTTGCCCTTTGGTAATTATAAGTTTGTTTTCTATGTTTGGAATCTATTTCTGTTTTGTAAGTAAACTCATTTGTTTTATTTTTTAGATTCCACATATAAGTGATATCATATAATATTTGTTATTCTCTCTCTGACTTACTTCACTCAGTATGATAATCTCTAGGTCCATTCATATTACTGCAAATGGCAATATTCCATTCTTTTTTTATGACTGAGTAGTATTGCATTGAATAAATATACTACGTCTTCTTTATCCATTCATCTGTTGATGGATACTCAGGTTGCTTCCATGTCTTGGCAACTGTAAATAGTGCTGTTATGACTATTGGTGTGCATGTAGTCTTGTCAAATTAGAATTTTTGTCTGTTCCAGATATATGCCCAGGAATAGGATTACTGGATTGTATGGTAGCTCCATTTTTAGTTTTTTTTTTTGTTTTTTTTTTTTAAGGAGCCTCCATACTGTTCTCCATAGTAGCTGCACCAATTTCCATTCCACCAACAATGTAGGAGAGTTCTCTTTTCTCCACACCCACTCTAGAATTTATTATTTCCAGACTTTGGGGGAATGGCCATTCTGACCTGTGTGAAGTGGTACTTCATTATAGTTTTGATTTACATTTCTCTAATAATTAGTGATTATTGTAGATGGCTCTAGTACTTTTGGGAAATGGGATATCTCTGAAAAGGCATGTGAAACTACATATATTTTACAGACAGAGAGCATGGCCAAGGTGATATGTGAAATTCAAGATGGTGTTTACAAACTCTGGTTTAATGTTTTCCCTGTAAGTGTGGTTGTGTGGTTTTGTATATTCATGTGTGAGAAAGGAAGAGTGAGAGAAGATGATTATTAGAAGGGGTAAAGAGAGATCAAGTAAATATAAAAGTAGGGAGGACACACTGGGAGGGTCCAAACCTTTATATTTAAAAAATGATACTCAACATTGGAATTTCCCTCGTGGTCCAGTGGTTACAGTCCTGAGCTTTCACTGCAGGGGGCGTGAGTTCAATCCCTGCTTGGGGAGCTAAGATCCTAGAGGCCGTGCAGTCGAAAAACAATACTTAGCATGAAGGCGATTTAAAACGTAAACCAAATTTAACTCTCGTCATATTAGCTAAAATTTTGACTGCCTTGTTCTAAGTGCTTCTCATATTTTAACTTAATTAATCTGCATGACAACCCTTTGCGGTAGGTGCTTGTATTAGCCTCGTTTTACAGACTGGAAAACTGAGAAGCAGAGACATGGCAAAACTTTCCCAGGGTTTGTTGTTGTTCAGTCTCTCAGTCGTGTCCAACTCTTTGCAACCCCATGAACTGCAGCACACCAGGCTTCCCTGTCTTTCACCATTTCCCAGAGCTTGCTCAAACTCATGCCCATTGAGTCGATGATGCCATCCAACCATTTCATCCTCTGTCACTCCCTTCTTCTGCCCTCAATCTTTCCCAGCATCAGGGTCTTTTCCAGTGAGTCAACTCTTCGCATCAGGTGGGCAAAGTGTTGGAGCTTCAGCTTCAGCATCAGTCCTTCTGATAAATATTCAGGGTAATTTCCTTTAGAATTGACTGGTTTGATCTCTATGCTGTCCAAGAGATTCTCAGGAGTCTTCTCCAGCACCATAGTTCAAAAGCATCAATTCTTCGGCATTCAGTCTTCTTTATGGTCCAACTCTCACATCTGTATGTGACTACTGGAAAGACCATACCTTTGACTATATGGCCCTTTATCAGCATAGTGAAGTTTCTGCTTTTTAATACTCTGACTAGGTTTGTCATAGCTTTTCTTCCAAGGAGCAAGTGTCTTTAATTTCATGGCTGCAGTCACCATCCTCAGCGATTTTGGATCCCAAGAAAATAAAATCCGTCACTGTTTCCATTTTTTCCCTATCTATTTGCTCAAGGTTACAAAGTTAATAGATAGGAATTAGGGCTTGATCTCAGGTGGTCTACATCCAAAACTCTACCTTTTTAACCTGTGCACTGCCTTCACAAGAGAGAAAGATCTTATTACTCTTTCTTTCCCTTTCCTAATTTTTCTGTCCCCATACTTTAAAAGGGTTTCCCTTTTGGCTCAGCTGGTAAAGAATCTGCCTGCAATGCGGGAGACCTGGGTTCGATCCCTGGGTTGGGAAGATCCCCTGGGGAAGGGAAAGACTACCCACTCCAGTATTCTGGCCTGGAGAACTCCATGGACTGTATAGCCCATGGGCTTGCAAAGAGTCGGATACAACTGAGCAATTTTCACTTTTATACTTAAAAAAAATTCCACATTAAGTTTTGGTGAGGTTTAAAAACCTCACTGGGATTTGGTGCTGGTGAGAGGTGCTTGACAATTGAAGAGCCCAGCATTCTGTTGGTCCAGATTTTTCACTTCTTAACTTCTTCTATTTCATCAGTTTCAGTAACCAATATTTGTTTTGATATTTAAGTGACCTTCAAGTGCAGACAAAAGTTGATGAGTGACTCAAGGAGATTTTCGGTGCCTATCTTCTTAATCTGGACTGCTTGAGAGACCAGCTGACAGTTATGATGACCCATTTTTCTTGATGTCATAGGAAGTTGTTGGGGGAAAAAAAAAAATCACGTCCCTAAATCATCCGTAATTCACATCGGGAGACTGACTGTTTCTGCTTCTGACAAGGAAGGCTACGCCGGGATCCTGATCGAGACTGGCAGCTGAATTGCACTAGGATTTTTGTTTCCACTTCTCTACCTGCCAGTTGCTATCTCCCTGGGATGAGTTCTTCCTGTGATCTTTGAGATTTCAAGAAGGAAATGGATAGCAGATTGCAGGCTATTATTACGGCAAGATCATTTCTCTTTGGCCACCAAACAGTTGTTCCCTGAGTCACTGAACCACTCTGTTCAGTGTCTGTCAAACTCAACTGCCTTTGAAATTTAGAGGAGAAAGTCTGTGTGTGCCAAAACCAAGGCCCTGAGTCACCCAGCACCCCGCAGGAAGACAGCAATGAATTGGGTTGGAAGTAGTGCCAGGAACCACACCTTGCAGTTAGTGTGGACCTACATGGGCCTATTCCACAGACATCTTTCCAGACATAAAATCTCATGTGCTCGCAGATAGGCGGTACCACTGTCTATTCTCTCTGCTGTCTGCAAGGTTCCTCATTAGTGAATCATCTCCCTAAGTATCTTTTAACATGGATTGAGCCAGGTACTAGGGAGATCATATTTTGAAATGTCTAAGGAAACAGCATTAGACATTACAGTTTATGAAACAAAACAGAAGGAGTTTGTATTGGGAAACATAACCTCTTATTTACTAGGAACACCTGAATTTGGACAGATCTACCTGGGTCCATTTGAAAACCAGAAAACTACTGTCCTTTTTCTCTTGTCAACTAGAATTCTGCAATTATTCTATATAATTGTTATTTTTCTTTTCTTTTTGGAAGGAGTCTCCTGCTGAAGAAAGAATCTAAAGAGATGCCTAAGTTCCAGGGGATTTTCCTCTAAGACTAATAACATCAAGATAGCTTTGATTTTATTTATTTATATTCATTATTTTTTTCCACAAGAGAAATTTATATCATCTTCAGAGATCTTGGGTTAGAATTTTTTACTTCACTTTTGCTGGTTGAAGATGAATCTCAAACCCTGATGCTGTATTTTTGTTTATTTCATGAAGAATTTCAGATGGTGCTTGACAACTGATACCTCCTATAAAACCAACAAAGACTGTCTTATACTGTGTCTATTAAAGATATCTTCCAAGTGTCATTTCACCAAGTAAAGAATTTGAACCACCTCACACTATACATTTTTGGTTAAATATTTGAGAGCTATTATTTTGAAAGTCACCCATAGTAATTAATAGACAAGTCAAAAGAATTAAAATTTTGGGTCTGTTTCTACATTTATACTCCATCTTCTCCCTCTTTACGTTCTCCTGGAAACAAAACAGAGTATCCCTCTTCCAGCAAACCACTTTCAAAATTCCATGTAAGAAAATACCAGACTTGAAATTATGAAACCTCACCATCAGTTTCTGAGGATTCCGGGACTAGAACTCAACCAGAAACTTTGTAATTTAGGACTTGAGAGCCTAGAACATCAACGTCTGAGTTGGAATGGTATTGGCTCCAAGGTTAAAAATAGAGGACCACATTTTTATTGCCTGTGATTATGACATACTCCCTATGAATACCAGTAGGGCTCAAACATGTACCAAAGACAGCCAAAGGGTAAATAAATTAACTGAAATGACTCAGAAAGCACCGAGGGAGCAGAAGTGTGTGTTTGTAATAAGGGACTTTGTTCTTGAGAACAACCCTACTCAGAACTCAAGGAACAGAGCCTCAAAGAATTATAGCACTTAAATGAGTTTCATTTATAAGCTTTCTCCACTCCTATATACACATATGATGACTTAAAGGGACTATTACTATGTTTGGAAGTTCTGGGCACTTACCAGACATTCAAGCCAATGCACTTTTCCTTTTAACCCAACAGAATACCTAAGTCACGTGTACTAAGAATGTTTCAAAAAATAGGGACTTTCCTGGCTGCCCAGTGGTTAAGACTTCACTCTTCCATTACAGGGGGTGCTGGTCCCATCCCCGGTGAAGGTACTGAGATCCCACGTGCCGTGCATGGCAAAAAAATAAAAAATAAAATTTTAAAAATAGATAAAATAAAAAGACTAAAATACATTGATGTAAAGACCTTGAGATTGTCTTCAATCCCTCTTGCCAGCTGACTGCTTGGAACAGCTTCCTGCTAAAGCAATGTGCTACTACTGAAGCCCATCTTTGTAGAATATTTTTTTCTCAGTGATTTGTCTGCACTTAACCTGGCTGCATTTTTCTGTGCCAGGACAAGACCTGGTTGTCCATTGTCTTTCATGAAGGCATCTATGGAAGGTTTTGAAATCCACTGGTTTAGAGGAAAAAGTGCTTTCATGTTTGATCAGTGCATAGGCAAAGGGCGGTTGGAAACAATGCTGAGTCACACTCCAAACAACTGCATTTGCAAACAAAGTGAGAGGCTCCACCATAGGCTTTGAAGTCCCAAACCTGGGTTCTCACGTTGGCTTCAATCAAGGGCACACCTCTCAGTGACTCTCAGCTTCACTTACCTTTTGGTTAAATACCAGTATTTATCGAGCACTTACTATATACTAAGCACTTTTAGTCATTTAAACTTCACAACAATCCTGTGGAGTAAGCATTATTTCCATCCCCATTTTACAGATAAGTAAACTGAGGCTCAGAAAATCTATGAAGCTTGTTCAGTGTTACACAGCTAGAAAACTAAGAATACCAACATTCAAATTCTCCTCAGTCTCATTTCAGAGTCTGAGCTTTTAGTCACCCTGAAATAGGTCTAATAACAACACTGTTATTGACGGTATGAGGATCAAAAGAGATAATGTTTGTAAAAGCACCAAATTCATATACACATGGGAGGTATTAAAATTGTTAGAATGAGGTCATTTAAGAAAAGGGAAAACTAAGAAACAGTTATATGACATGGTTGTGGAAAAATACTTTCAAATGCCTATAAACCAGAGCTTACTTGTTCCTTGTAAACCAGCTTAGAATTTCCTGACAGTACCCCATCAAAATATGAAATACGATATGTTACATAAATCAGGTATAATGAATGACCATTCCACTTTATTTTTTGTTTTGTTTTTTTATTTGAAATTTTTTTTTAATTGAAGGATAATTGCTTTACAGTATTGTTGGTTTCTGCCAAACAGACCATTCCACTTTAGATTTTATCTGTTTTTGAAAGCTGGGCAAGCTGAAAGACAAAGAGAAGCAACTTTGATCCATTGTTAACTCCGAGTCAAGCTGCACTGGTTTGCTATTTTATTTAAGTTATGAACACATTTGCACAGAAATTCAGCTCAGACACCCAGGAATAATAACATAGGTTACCAGTATTCTAAAAAGTATTATTTGTTGCTTATAGGACAAAAGAGGATCAGAGTCTATGAGACGAAGACATAATGTTCCTTAAATCACCACCACAATCCCAAGTTCTTTTACTTTCAAATAGAAATTTAAAAGGACCTCAACAAGCAGTAAATTTAGAAACAGTGATCAAGATGTTTTGTAGACGGATAGTTAAAAACAACCCAAACAACAACACAAACCCCCAAGGATATTGAAAAGATTTATTCGCGTTCCATATGCTCTTTCTCAGAAATATATAAAAGCCAAGTGTTTGGACTCCAAAGCCAAAATATACTTTCCCCTCCATGGGATCTGTAGGTTCCTCAGATCTACAAAGAACTCGGCTTTTGCTGCATGAGCCTGTCTTCTGTGGTTAGAACTCTGTTGACACGTGTTGTATGAGATGGAAGAAAAGGCTCAGACCCTTGTCCGTTCCTTCTCTGGGTCAGGAACTCGTCAAGAACCCTTCAGCCATCGGTAGGACAGTGATCATCATTAGGACATGGCCCAACTAGATGGAGTCTCTTGTGTGAACCACTTCTTAGAGTCCAACAGCTGGCTTGCCTTTTCCTAGTTCCCATAGTACTGATGGAATTGAGTAAAGTGATTGGTTATTTTAGGGTTATGCAGACAGATATGAATGTAGAATAATAGGTAGATCAAGAGTAAAGGAACTGTGGTCACACACATGTCACAAAATGAAAATGAAAACCCCCGTTACCGGATACTGCACCCTTTGGGGAGCCAAGGACTGAAAATTTAGAATTCATATTTATATCCCTTATATAGAATTTTTTCCAAATTCTTAAGCTTGATGGTAACAGTAATTCCCTACCTTTTTAGTTGGGGATATTTTACCTGATGTCCTTTTTTTCTAAATTATGAGTCCATAGATAGAAAATACCTTTCAGAGCTATAAATTTACATCATATTTAGTGCATGTCTAATAATTAATTTTTATTGAAAAGAATAGCAATTTATGAAATTGGGGCTCTACCAGAAAATCCACACTGAATGCTTTCCATCCTTATGGGTTATCCTAGCTGATCTCTATCTGCTGGGTTATAAAGGTTTCTCTTCTGAAAATCAAAGGTTTAGTTGAGTCACAGCACCAGTTATGTAGCTGGTGCTGCAATCTGACTTCTTTTGTCCAAAAATAGGAAAGGGTATGCACCCTAAACAATTTGGAGTGGTTTTGTAAAGTTGCACGCGCTCTGTCCTTGGAGAAGGTAAACCAGAGATGGGTTATCCTAGGAAGGAAGAAACAGGATGAAGTAACTGAATGCCCTGTACAGTGTTCGAGGGACAGGGAATTTTACACTCTTACTGTTTTAATCCCTATTGAACTCTGTTAACTTCTCAGAGCCCTTGGCCACCAACTAAACTTTTATTATCTGAAGTTGGAACTTCACTTTCATCCTATCAGTAAGAATACTGAAAATCCATTGTAGGATAAATAGAAGAGGATATGTGATAAAGGAGGTGACCAGATTTTATAAATGAAAGATTTGCAACTCACTGATGGAATCTGCAATGTTTTGAAAAGGTGCTATTGCAGACTTACTAGCCTAGTGTCCTTTCACCTGAATTTTACTAGTTCATGCACTTCGAAAAGAAAAGAGGGCATGAATAAGGAACCATCATATGAGAAATGAAGACATGAATCCCCTTGAGAAAAATTTTTTTGGAGAAGAAAGGCTTATAAAAATTTATCTAGGTACACCCAAACCAAAATGGCTTAATAAAGGACCATTTTGGAAAAGGCAGTCTCATGAATTTTAACATCAAGAGGAAATCAAACAGTTCTACAGGGTATGTGATTAAATCCTTTTCTGTTTTGAGTATTTTTTTTTCCTTTAGGTTAACTCAGTTTGTTTAATAGTGAATAGATGCTATTTGTGATGTCAAAGAGGTACTTTGTGGGTTTCAACAATAACAGTAAGGAAAATAATATTGCTAGAGTCGTGTTTTAAGATCAACTGATTAACAAAATTCAAGGCCTTGTATGGTTTTTGGATCTTGTGGCTACAGCTTTACCTTCCAAGTTTTATTCTGAAGTGAGAGTATAATTTATATTAAATGGCTGAAAATAAAGAATTCCATGCAAGGTCTTGTTTTATCAACATAGCAATAGCAATTGTTTGAGCTGTAAGCTGACATTCATTAGAACTTCTGAATCCATCATATTTTTAAAATTTTTATTTCTTTTTACTATTTTCTTTTTCAGTTTTATTGAGATATAACTGACATACAGCACTTTATAAATTTAAGGTGCACAGCATAATAACTTGACCAACATACACTGAAAAATTATTAACAGTAAGTTCAATGACTATAGTTATAAAAAATTTTTTTCCTTGTGATGAGAAATTTTAGGATTTATTCCTTTAGCAACTTTCAAATATATTATACAGCAGTGTTAACTGTAGTCATTATGTTGTTCCTTACATCTCCAGTAATTATTTATCTTATAACTGGAAGGTTGTATCTATTGACCACCTTCATTCACTCACAATTTAAACTCTTTTCCAGTCTATTAGCCATCTGAAAAAATGATGATTAAAGATTCAGATTTTTTTTTGCACATTCTTCAAACATGATTTTTTTAAAGTCGCTTATTTTTTATCTTATAAAATGATCCATAATGTTTTCTAATACAGGGTTTCAGCAACATATAATCCAACAGATGTGTGTCTAACAAATTAAACCATTGCTACATTGTTTCCTTTCTCAAAAAAACAAGAGTCCTTCAGCAATATGTTGTAAAAAACCACAAATACAGACTTTTTCCTTTTATATAAAAGAGTAAAAACACTTTCATTTGTTCATGAAAACTGGGTGGGGGAGGAGAGATAATTTATATTTTCCTTCATTATAAGTGCCTCATGAAGAAGATTTGAGTCGAATTTTTAGAAGAGAAAAAGCAGAAGAGACCCTGGTAAGTTTTAAAACCATATATATATAGGATGAACACTTAAAACTTCACAAGCTTTCTGGAAGGCCTCAAATGCAAGCATTCAGGGGGGTTACACATGGAAGATAGTAAGAATTACAACTCAAAATGCAGTCTCAAAAATTCACGATCCTTCCAAGCCTTATTCAATCTAGTTTCCTGTCTAGACTTGCAAATTGAACTGGAGAGTTGAAGCAATTATTCAGATAATTCAAAGGAAAAAAATCCCCTCACTGAAAAAAAATTTTGAGGAGCCTAAACTATCTGAATTATTTGTCCTCACTGATCAATTCACCAGATAATTGTACTTCAGTCTGAGAATTTGAAAAGCGCCTTAAGATTTGAGTCAGTAAGAAATTTCATGAGCATTTTTTTTTCCTGTGTGTTCAAACTCAATAAAATGTGTATAATTTATAGGAAAAGAAAGGGAGCTCTCGGAGAATCCTCTTTCAAGAAAATTGGAAGCTATTTTAATGAGGGATAGAAAAGTTTGTATTTGTAATGACTCCCCTCTCCCTACTAAAAAGTTTTCTTAAGTCTAACCTTCTAAGTACCTTTCTTTTTCAGATGAGATGACAAGATTTAACCAGAAGACAAAAGAAATTCATTAAGCTATCTTCAGCTGGATTTGATATCCTATAGTTATGTTTACATGGTATTTGTATATTCTTGTGAATTACACTTTAAATAAAGGAAGGAATTATAACCAGTGTTTAGTACACATTAATATTTTTTATTGATAGATGCTAAAGTAACAGCCAAGCTATGAAATTGTAAAGGTTCAGAAGTTCAAAAGTAATTGCATTGATCCAGTCAGATAAAGGTAGATAATATTTTAAAAAAATTTTTTTAAACACATTTTAAGTATACTTTAAAAATTTAAATAAAATGTTCACATAAAACTGAACTGGGCTGTAAATTTCAAAGTAAAAATTGAGTAGATTAATAGTCCATGAAACATATCAGATATTTAAATTATTTGAAATTTGAAACCCATTCATGCCAGAAATTACTACTGCAAAGGCCTGTCATACACCCTATTAGAAAATTAGAAGCATAATCTTTAAACCAGGAATAGTTAAATAAGTATTAAAAGGAAGCTTATTATTTCTCACTTTTTTCAAATATAGACTAATGGAATAGATTCAACAGAATCACATTAATTCCGATACTGCTTTAAGGAAGGTTCAGGCACACACAAAATTTAAAAGACAGTTCTACAAACAAAAACATTATCAAAACAATGATTCCAAATCATACATGAAATGGCTGTTGTCTATTCACAAAAAGCCTAAAGTTTATGAAGCTAGACTGATAACACATAAAAAGAAAGCAAAACCAAAAATTAAAACTTCCTCAAATTTAACTTTTAGGATCTTCCATTACAGTTTTGTCATATTTGAAGATTTTTTTTTCAAGATGGCATGATTAAATATTTTAAACTTTTTTTTATAAAGCTTTTATAAAGCCTGTGGCAAATGCTGGCCTTAATCCCTAAATGTTAAACTAATAGTAACTGTTAAAATGATGTACATATTTTTTTCATGTATTTTCATTCATGTATTTTCAGAATTAAAGTAAAAATAGATAATTCTAAAATAATCTGAAAGATTAAATTTTGTTTATTAAGAATCAGTTTGGCAATTGTTTTATAATTTAGAAAAAAAGAAGATAGGACTAAAATATGTTTTGTTGGGAATCATAGCTTAGAAATATGTTGAAAGCATGTAAGACATTTTATCATATGTTTACGTGAACTTTATTTTAAAGGAAAGAACCAAATTATAGAAAGAAGATGTTATCCTTGTAAAGTACATTGCTATAATTATTGCTAAGTTGGAACATTTTTATGAAATCATAATTGATAACTATAGAAATTCACTGTCAACATAGTCCTGAAATCTGTCTTTAATAATTCAAAAAATATTTTAAAAGACCAAAATTAACAAGTTTGGACTGATAGTTAACATATAATACTGTTAAAAAGCAATATGATTTTGTATTTTCTTCCATAAGAAATCACTGGTAATTTCTAAATGTTAATACAAATTATTTTTAATTCATAAACCTTTTAGTTTAGGAATAACATTATTGTAAATATTGAAAACTCTTCCTCTGCTTTTTAAAATTTTAAATTCTTGATATTTGAAATACTAATATTTGAAAGGAAGATGAGATAACTTCATTAAAGTTTTATTTCTATGAAAAGCAAGGAGTTGCCAAGAAAGTATTAACTGCTTAAGATTTTTTAATTTCAAGTTTTGAAAAACTGAAATTAAAAAAACTCTGCATTGTATCTATTTATAAAACAAAGGGAAAGTATACATTCTGAATAGAAATTCTATTTAAAATACTTACTAAATACCAAAAGCAGTTTTAACAAGATATATAAAATTTTTAATTGTTGTAGTCAAGCTCTTTTTAGATTTATAAAGCAGAATAACAAAGTTTTATTCTGAGTGCCAAATTTTTAATTTAAGTAAGTTGATATTTTATTGCTCAGATTTTTGTAAACTTTAGTTGGAATATAAACCTTCGACTTACTTCAATTTATTTATAAATTCTAAATATAAATATAAATTCTAGAATTCATCACATATTTATTTATTGGTTTTTTAAAATGCAAATAAAAACAATGCATTTCTGTTTTCACAGATAAATGAACTAGTAGCAAGAAACAGAAACCATATGGCATATTGAAGATTTCTTGCATTTTATTTTTTTTAATTTGCTAAAACAATAATTTCAGAAGAAAAGTTTATTTTCATTTTATCTGAGACCTGTAGTAAAATAAGTAACATTTTCCAAGGAAAATAATACCATTATTTTTCAACTTTCTATTTTTCCAATTCTTAGGCTTAAATGAAACAGATACAGCAGATTACAATTTTGATGCAAAGGGTAACTCAAAATATGGTTCATAATCTTATCTCACTAAACTAAGTATTTGCATTGCTATAAAAATAAATATTACATGTTCTATGGGGTGAAGATAATAATAAAATGGGTATTACACAGAATGTAGGAACTGCCACAGAAAGAATCAATAAGGAGGGAAATTTTAATACAGTTTTAGAACCTTCAAATCTATGGCTAACCAGTTGCATTTACTTTGCTTTACTTTCTTAATGAATTAATCTCACGATTTTGAAAGTTACGGAGGGATAGCTTGGTTTTAGAAGATGCACAAAGGTTAAAACAACTCGGTTCTCAGCTACCTGACGCTTACAAACATCCGGTTGTGAGGCTTCATGCAGGCAACAGAGTTCTGTGCAGATTTTTGGTTTTCATACAGAAATACTGACATTATAAAAACACAATAACTGGTTTTATAGTAATTGTATGAAGTTATACCAACATTAAGAAAAATTTTAGGGATAATCCCTATTATCTCCTGAATTTCTGTTAAAGTATTAGTCCTTAATTTGAAAACAAAATTGACTCAATTACAATGAACTGTATTTAAGAAAAAATAATTTAGGTATGTTTTTGAGTTAAAATAACATGATTTAACAAAGTATTTATAATGATATAGAATAAGGACCATAGAGAAAACTAAAATGGCAATTAAAAAATAACCCTAAAATGTCATTTTACTATTTTATTATTTACTATTATGCCTTTATGAAATACCAAAAACGTTTTAAAAATAGTAATGCTATATGTGTTAGCATATAATTTTTAATTAGCTTAAAAATTTCATAGTATTAAAAAAATCTGTATTCTGGTCTCAGAGTAATTGCCAATATCAATGAAAGCTTAATAAGTAAATTGCATCTCTTTCTGAAACATAATTTCAGATATTCTAAATGATTTTCCTCTCTAGATTTTGATCAAACAATTCTGACATAATTCTAATCTTTAGACTCTTGATCATGATAAATAAATCTTTAAGAAGTTTTTTTTAATCAATTTATTTTTTAATTGAAGGATAATTGCTTTACAGAATTTTATTGTTTTCTGTCAATAAATCTTTAAGAAGCTTTAATTTTGCCTAATGTTAAAAAAATCTTATCTGTATTTTCAAAGTATCATTAGAAAGAATTGAAAAACGGTGGCAAAAAAAAAAGTGACAAATTTTTCTTTTTGCCAGTTACAATATAGGTAATAATAATATTTTAAAACTCTCAATATTAGTCCAGAAGTTTTTGTCTTTATGACTTTTTTTTACAAATACCACATAAGAAGAAATAACCACATCAAAGATTTACTGCATAACACAGTGAACAATATTTCATACTTTATAATAACCTATAATGGAAATAATTTGAAAAAATAATATATGTATATATAACAGAAGCACTTTGCTGCACACTTAAATCAAAACAATATTTTTTTGTTTTACTTTATATATACTTTTAAAAAAGAAGAAATATAAAATTATGGTTTAAAATGTCTGCAACATACCACATAAATATTACAAAGCAATGATTTTTTTAATAACTAGAGAAATTAGATCCCATTCAATACAATTTTCTTTCCTTTTTTAAATACAACATTTTAATTTTCTTTTTTTATTAGGTTCTCATGTTTTGTTTTTATAGTGATATCCCATTTTACTGAAGAACTTTCTGTTCGAAACTTACCCCGAATAAAATAGATTTGAGTATTCTCAGTGACATTATTGGTTCAAGCTTAGCAAACTATTGACTACATTTCTTTTGCTATCCACATGTTAATAAAAACAGCAACAAGCAAACCTCCTGGTCTTGATCACTCTTCATTATCACGATTGACTAGAATTTTAGAAGCATTTTTAATTCTCAAGATGTGTTAGGCATTCAGATGAACACTGGCTCATAACTCACAAATAAAAAAGAAATTGGCTACACAAAAAGAATACATTGTGCAAATATAAATGTTAATAAAAATGGACAAGAAGACCACTTCACCGTCTTGCAGTTTTTCAGACTTCGACTTAAAAACATCGTGTCCTAATACACATTTGGCTAGGTTAGAACTAGTCTCCAGAGCAATGTTAACTTGCTAATCCCCCCTCCTTTTTAAAAAAAAAAAAAACCTGTATTATAACCATAACCAAAGAAATAACAAATGAATAAATATGTGGATGCATACATGTATATTCTTTTGGTTTTGTATATTTTATTGTATTCATGGTTGTAACTAAACTGTGATACTACATTATGCCATCTGTAGACTATCCCAAAGCTCTCTTAAAAAGCTCCAAGATTCATCTAAGTAATTTTCAAACAAGTATTGTTGACTTTTGCAACATCGTTTAACTGGCTTAATCAAAAGTATTACGAGCTATCTAAATGAGCATCTAAGAATGTCACTTATCTTTACTGATAATCCATACCATTAATCTCATAATATTTCACCTGATGTCTGGGTTTACTGTTGCAAATGTTTAAAGTAGTTACTGGGCCAAACATGATCCCAGCCCTACTGTTTTTTTGTGTGTGTGTTTTTTTTTTTTTAAATGTTGATAGAATTGGAAGTTGATTTACCCAGGACTATTTTTCTGGAGAAACACGGATAATGGGTGGAGGAGGATGGGAGAGAGGGGAAAGGAAGAAACGTCTTTATTCCTCTCTATCTACAAACCTGGAAAGATCTAATAACTGTCAGTTCTGACAAAGCCTATTTGCAATCTCTTTGCATCGAACAAATGACCTAGATTTCTCAACAAAATATAGTAATTTTTATAATATTATAGTTTTCCAAATGAGCAGTGTCAAGTGATTCTAATGGGGTCCTGTAACATCTTGGTATTCAAATTGTGATCTTATGTGGTCTTTTTTGTTTGTTTGTAACAGGAGTAAGTCTAGTTCATTATCTCTAAATGTACCTTGAGAAAGCTACTATTATATTTTTATTTGTCCTTCGTATTTGTACAATTTTCTCTCTACGTTTTTAAATCTATTAGGTCACCCTAACCGATATAAAATTATACTGTCCTCAGAAGAGTTGACCGGCAGATGATCCAAAACCTTTGGGAGTCCCGTTCTTGGAGTTTGTGGAGCCTGCCTGGTGCAGTTTCCTCCTCTCTCTTCCTTATCACTTTTCTCTACATCTGCTGAGAAAAGAATCTGTAAAAGAATCTGTCTGCAATGCAGGAGACCTGGGTTTGATCCCTGGGTTAGGAAGATCCTCTGGAAAAGGAAATGGCAGCCCACTCCAGTATTCTTGCCTGGAGAATCCCATATACAGAGGAGCCAGGGTCGGGGGGGTAGAGGGGCTACAGTCTGTGGGGTCGCAAAGAGTTGGACACGACTGAGCGGCTAACACTTTCATTTTTTCAGCATAGAAGGACATACTCTCTCGCCCACAGGCTTGATAGGCTTTATACCAGTTTACTTGGTGAATTCCTTGTGACTGCACATTCTTTTCTGTATTAAAGGATCACTATAAAATAGGAAAGCCCATAGGGTTGGGCTTCCCAGCCATGGCAACACCTGCTGTGAGACCCAGAGGAAACTTACAAATCAATACATTCTCCATAACTTTTTAGTAGGGATGTTGTGTGTTAGTCACTCAGTCGTGTCTGACTCTTTGCGACCCCATGGACTGTAACCCACCAGGCTCCTCTGTCCATGGGATTATCCAGGCAACAATACTGGAGTGGGTTGCCATTTCCTTCTCCAAGTAGGGATGTTGGAGTGTTGAAATTCTTTTTCTTTTTTTTTTTTTTTGAGGGAATATTTGTATTTAATCTGCTCTCCAATTCAAACAGGATGTTTTTAATCATTAGCTTTTTTTTAAAAAAAATTGGAATATCAAAGAAAAATCATAATATGTGAAGTTCAAATGTAGACAACAAACAGAAATTATTGCTTTCAGTTGTCAGTTAGGAGAGCATCTGATTCTGTGCCCAGGAGTGTTAGTCTATCAGTCGCGTCCGACTCTTTGAGACCCCATGGGCTGTAGCCCAGTGACAGGCTTCTCTGTCCATGGGATTCTCCAGGCAGGAATACAGGAGTGGGTTGCCATTTCCTTCTCCAGTGTGTCCGGGAGATCTGACTTGAATTCTGAGCCTGGCAGTGACTCTCGGTGTAAACTTTTACAGTAATTTCTTTGTCTGGAAAATGGGGATAACTCTATCAGCCACAGAGGTTTCCTTACAGGATTAATTGAGGTAATGCATAGTTAAACGTTTTGGAAAGGTGAAATCCAGGGCATAGCAAAGAGAACCGGAGAGGAGGAGGAAGTTCTGGATTTTTCAACCTGCTGGTCATGTCACTGTGGTTGCTTTCCTCTCCGATCCCAGTCTGTTTATAAGATGTGCAAAGTGAGCTGGTTGAGTTTAAGTCCTCTGGTTACTTTGACAACTCGTCTTTGGGGGTGATGAATAAACCTTGGGGCAAGTGTCTATTGACAAGATAGCAAGGGTCCGAATTACCCCCAAAGTGGGGGTTTCCAGAGTGTTTTTAATTTTTTTCAGCTCTCAGCTTAATGTACTCCATTTCTATTTGCTTCTCATGCTTCCATTTTTTCAGGGGATACTGTCCTGGAGGGTATTAAAAATCACGAGAAGCCCCTGAGCACAAAGGTATCTGTGACAGCCAGAAGCATTTTTGTCTAAATGCCATGCATTGAAGTATCTTGCCGCAGAGTGGACTGTGGGGGAAGGTTGGCTATGTGGCTGCCTCAGCTTCTGTGTTTCTATGAATTTCATCTCCTTGTAAGAACCTAACTGGATAGCTAACTGAAGGGGTAAAAGGCATGAAGGTTTAAGATGGTTGAGTTTTTACTGCCGTAATTAATATATCACCTCTACTGAAGTTTCCCCAGCATTGGACTTAATGCCCTGTAAATAAAATATTAATCATCTAATAGCTTTCTTTTCTTAAAAAAAAAATTTACCTTTGCCTTTCTAAAGTTGATTGCTTGGACACATGACTGAGACTACAAAGGAGTTTTGAGTTTTGGTGCAGGCAGCAAGTAGATGGTGGGTGGTTAGGCCAGGGGTAAAAAAATAATAATAATAATAAAGTTTTTTTGAACAGATTGGGTGGGAAGTAAGGGAACTCAAGTGTCTCTTTATAACTATTTAATAAGAGAGCTCCAAGTCCTCTTGTATCAAGAGGACATTCTAAAATATATTTTAGAAATAAACACAACTTGTTAAGCTTTCATTGTTATTGGCAACTACTTTAAGAGACCAGAATATAGATTTTTAATACTACAAAAAATTTCTAAGTTAATTAAAAATTACATGTTAACAGATACAGCATCACTTTTTTTTTTTTTTTAAAGAAGATCTTCCAAACATTTGCCCTCAAAATTCCTAAAGGCAGTTTCTACTTTGTCCAGATAATGGTCAGTCCTAATAGGCAACAACCAAGCTCCTTTCGACCCATTCAGTAAAAGGAGACTATTAATACTGCGAAACAATAAGGTTCCATATCAGGAGACTGAATGAAAAACAAAAAAATGAGTTTTTTTCCCTCTCTTCTTCCCCCTTCCTTTCTTTCATCGTAAGAATTGTTCTCTGTTAAACCCTGAGCTGCTCTGCCCTATGGTACCCTGCAATGAGCTATGGGTTCTCAGAGAAATGACCTACCTTATCAATGTGTGATGGAGAGCTCAATCTGCAGGGATCCTGCCATTTTCCTGAGGCATGGTTTGGACTGCGTCTTGGGTAGCCTCTCTGTCTACAGCCAGCGTCCTGTGCTCCCCTCTCATCTCTCCCTCTCACCATCCCGGGGGCTGGAGAGCGATCGGGAGGCAGTGGTTGGTCACTCCACAGCATGGCGCTGGGGCTGGCTGGGTGTGTGTGTGTGAGGGGCTGGGAAGTGAGAAAGAAGGGATGAAGAAAACGACCAGAGCTTTTCCTTCTTCTGAAAGGTTGTCCGAAGGTACAATTCTTCTTCATTTTTTAGTTTTGCTAGCTGTTCTCTATTATGTCCCTGGCAGTTCCTTGTTTTGAGCTTTTTGCATCTATTGAAGAAGATAAGCAGTTCAGAAAGCTGTATGACCTCGGTAAGTCATTTTACCTCTCTCGTCTTTCTCTGTAGAGAGAAAAAATTGAATTAGATGATCTTTAAGGACCCTTTCAACTTCAAAGACCAATGTCTTATTACCAGGGATGCAGTGAGAATTAGTAACACTTATTAGATGAGTAAACGATGCTAACATCCTGTTTCTTGGACATGCTGTAGAGGATGGCATAATATAAGACTACTTATACTGTAAACTTCACTTAGTTATTCTGTGCAGGGGAAAAAACTACCTTTTTTGTGAGGCCATTAATGTTTTTTGATGTGTGTTTTAAGGTTGTTTCTTGTAACATCCCATTGAATGAGGGTAGGAAGGTGTCGAATGTGACGACCACAGGGGTAAGGGTGGACGCACAGCCTGTCTGTCCATCCACATGTACGCTGACTGGCTCTGCAGACAATGTCACTGGTCAGGGATGGATGTCTGCATTTTTAGATCTCCTTAGGTCCTTTACAGCATTTTTTTTTTTAACTCTTTGCATAGTTTCCATGTTTCTTGCCTTTAAATTCAGAAGAGTGGTAAGGGGAGGTAGCCAACTATTAAGTGATTTGTTTTTCTGGAAAGATTTTTATGACTAAAGGAAAAAATAAAAGATTGTCTTTGGATTCTGGTTTCCCATACTGTCTGTTGCTCCCATTCTTGGTAGTAGTTCACTTTGATTTCCTCCACCTAAATTATCATATCAAATGTAAACGTTTCCACATATATATTTTTGTAAATGTACACGTGGGCATATTGGTGTGTCTTTTTTTTTTCCTTGTTGGTTATCTATTTTATTTTTGGCATGTCTTTTAGAATGAGATTCTTGGGGGGAAGGCATGTGGCTGAGTGTTGCTGAGCATGCCTTACTAAATTCTGATACTGTCAGTAAATCTTTTATACTTCATATTTTTGCTGTAGTTCCCTTATTATAAAAGAAAAGAGAGAGAGAAAGTATAATATGGTACACTTTGGTTACAGGGAAGGGGAAGGTATTTTTATCTTTTCACCCAGTTTTACCTCTGAGAACAAACTAAAATTTGTATTTCCTTAACTAGTTCGGTCATAGGTAAACCAAAAGAAAAAAAAACTGATTTAAAAAGAATAAGAGAACAACATTTTTAAGGTGGCTTTGTGGCTTCAGGGAGAAGGGGAAGATGCCAAAAGTAAAGGTTGAGAAAAGATGCGGTTTAGCTGTTACAAGCAATGCTCTCACCGAGAATAGCATGAAAGAATAGCCTTCAAGTGTCGGAGCTTGCAAAACCCTCACTGACCATCTTCCTTTGTTTGCGTGAGTTCTTGAGAAACAAAGATATATAGATATGGATAAAAGATGTGATCATTTCTAGAAAAACAAATAGTTTGCTGATGGTAGAGAAAAGATAAACTTAGGTAGGTTACTTATTTTCTTTATTCTTCTATGTCCTTCCAAAGCACAAGAGAGGTCTTTTGCCCTAGTCTTTATGACAAAGCACAACTCAAAATTTATGTCAGGTTAATTTCCAGCCTCCTCCCTGAACCCTTCGAAAAGCCTCTTTATTCCTCACTCCAAGAAAATCCAGATAATCCAGTTGTTCCATCCCTCTCATGGATTATTATAATTTTACTTTTACCAAATTAACCAAATAATTGAAGGAAAAGTGAATTTTTTCCTCCGAATTTCAATGAATTTGACTGTATAGAAAATTACTACCTTAGCATCTTGTGTGGATGGGGCTATACAGACCTATAGTGAATGATCAGGCAAAGTAACCCTATTTTAAGCTATGTCACTATATTCAGGGTTTATGGTCCCTTGTCCCACTCTCTTTGCTCACCAGTGTCCACTGATTAGTGAGGGGAGATATCTATTTGAAATTTCACAGAATCTTTTATCCAGTTCTCATCAGTGTTTGATGTAATGTGACATCGCCATCAGACAAAGGGAGATTAGATGGTGCGTGATGGTCGGTCAGATAACGGGTGTGGAGCAGTCAGGGTCGGCGTTGCTTTCCCAGCACAACTGGTTGGAATTAGCTTCTTTAGAGAGGGCTTTTAATTAAGAACGTAAACACTTTCACTGATGACAGAATAAAGACTTAAAAGATATTATCAAGAAAATTATATTTCAAGTAGAGAAATTAGAATATGGCCTGGGTAATAGGGAGTTATTGTTATTTTGGTGGGAGTGATAATGGCATTCTGATTATGTGGGAAAATATCCTTACTTTTTAGATGAACACAGTGAAGTATTTGGGAGTTAAATGCCACGATGTCTGTAATTTCCTTTAGAGTACCTCAGTAAAGAAAAAAGGGAGATGAAGCAAATAATGATTAAATGTTAATAGCTATTTAAATAGAAATGATGTATGCATGCATATTTATTATACTATTTCTACTTTTCTTTGAAATTTTCCATAATAAATAATTAGGACCCCCCCCCCAAAAAAAACCTTTAGGGATTCACTATTTTGATGCAAAAAATACCACACATTTGATAAAATAAAATTTCATTGAGATAATATTTTTGTGCACATACTAGAGGGAATCATAGACTTAGAATTTCTCTGGTCTAAGGGAAAATTTAAAGTTCTTGGTGATGTTTTAGTTCTTAAGAATATGATTGCTGCTAAGTCGCTTCTGTCGTGTCCAACTCTGTGTGACCCCACAGACGGCAGCCCACCAGGCTCCCCTGTCCCTGGGATTCTCCAGGCAAGAACACTGGCGTGGGTTGCCATTTCCTTCTCCAATGCAGGAAAGTGAAAAGTGAAAGTGAAATCGCTCAGTTGTGTCCGACTCTTAGCAGGTGACCCCATGGACTGCCTCCTCCGTCCATGGGATTTTCCAGGCAAGAGTACTGGAGTGGGGTGCCATTGGCTTCTCCATAAGAATATGATTAGTAAGACATAAATTGGCATAAAAAGAAAATCCTGTACAAAAATATTATGTTTTTTAAATGCATTTAAAATCCTATAATTGAAACTACAAGAAAAGCACAATAGACACTAAAAAATGAAGACGTGTTCCATTTTATTTACTTGAGCTAACTGATGAAAAGTTAGGTTTCTGACCTTGGGGCAAGGTGGAATGTTGCTTGAAGAAGGTCACAGAAATAAAACTTGGGTTCTCAGAAAAGAACTTGAGAGGAAATCAAGGTAGCCAATATCACCATATAAGCTAACTGCAAATCTGATGTTGATGATATAAATTATGAAATTACAAATTGTACCAAGATATTTTATTTTAATTGTCTTTAGAATTGCCAGCTTTATGTAATTCTTTAAAATGTTTCTTTTGCCCTTTGAATAGTAATGACCACAATAGCTATGTTGTAACCAAGAAATGTAGTACTTTTATGGTATATTAGTATAGCATTTGTTTCTCACAAAATGTGTGTGTTTATTTATTGCCATGAGGACACAAACAGAAAATATACCTCCAGTAGTGCAGGGTCTGTTTCTACATAAAATTCTAGAGTGCGCAGCTCAGCTTCACCTGTGATGATGTCAAGCTCTTTGATTCTTTGCTGTACACAAATGCATGACGGAAACTACTGTTACCATATTTAATATGTCACATTGATTTAAAGATATAAATGGCCCCAGTTTTGTTTATACAGGTAGGGAGATCTTTCCTTTTGAACACCTTTTATCTTTTTTTTTTTCAGTTAATACATATAAAATGGGCTCATTTTCAAGTATAGGGCTTCTGTGAGAAATACATTTCATCAAATCAGTATCACCATTTGAAAACACTTTAAACCTGTATTCAACATGGAGGCCAGTTTTAATAGATGTGAAGGGTCTGGTAATCTTGCTCTTCCCAAAACAATCACTGCCGACTTGCAGGTTAACAAAGCTCAGCTGTGCATCAGGAGATGAAGACAGGCAAATCTAGACTTGTTGATTCCCTGGAATTCGCTCCTTAGCAAGAGCAGTGTGGTTCAATAGATAAAGTCCTGGACTAAGAAACACGAGACATGGGATATTTTAAAGTCTTAAAATTTGTGTCTTTTAAGTTAGTCTTGCATTAGTAAATAGTATTTAAAAAAAGAAGAAGAAGAAAAAGCGGGTGTGTTACTCCTGTGTTCCAGTCCTAGATTTTTGCTCTGACTTCTGAACTTAGTGTGTTCATTAGCAAATTGAGAACTCACCCATTAATAACTGCTGACGTCTTCTCAAACGGTTTACTCTGTGCTGGGCACTGTTTAGAGTGCTTTACATTAAATTTCTTTAATTCTCACAATCTTAAAAGAGATTTCTGATTATGCTTAATTCATCAATTAAGAGATTACATATTCTGAGGTAATCAAGTGCTGGGTAATCAGAGGATTTTAGAGGTGAGACGGCCCATGGAAATCATTTAAGCAGAGAGGCAGTGCATCATGGTGGTTACGGGTATAAGCTCTGTCCCCATAATGCATGGTTTTCAAACTTGGATCCTTCACTCATTAGGAATACGTCTTGGCTTAATGACTTCACTTTTGTTTGCCTCAATTTCCTCATGTGTAATATGGGGATGATAATAGGTCTGCATTAGAAGATTGATAGGTTAAGTGAGCAGTGTTTAGTCATCTGTCATCTAGGAAACTGTCATAAATGGTATAGATGAGGAGGATAGGAGGAGGATGATGCTGTCAACAGTAGGGTAAGTAAACACTGTTGTTTTACTTAGAAGAATGTGTTACAGAGTTATTAAGAGATCCTCAGTTAGGTCAGAAAAAGGCAGCTGGTGGCAGTGATGGTCTTGATGGGAAGGATGGAGTTAAGATTATCAGTGATATAGAAGGTTTCTTAGAGAAAGAAAATAAATGGTTTGAAGAAGCAAATTGAAGAGGGGACTATTAGCCTAGAAAGGCATGAAAAAATGTGTGTTATATTGTAATTGAGCAAAAAGTCTACAGAAACACAGTGACAGCAGTAACATAGAAATGAGGCCCCAGTTTGGGTGCTCGTGTGGAGTGAGTCCAGTTTCTCTGGATCATCACAGACACATATAGAAATGTTAGAGCTAAATGGGACCTTGGAGATTGTCCTGTACAACCCCCTCATTTTACATTTCTATGAGAACAGAGTTTGGAGAAATTTGGCCGGGATTACATTACAGCGATGCCAGGGAAATTTGTGGTATGTTTAAGAGAGATTTCAAGTAAGGATGAGGGAAAAGACAGAGGAAGTTTCTTGAGTTTTAAAGTGATACTCAGGTAGCAGAGCAGAGTAGAGAAGACAGTGAATTTTCCCAAATTAATTTTGAAAAAGAGGGAGAGAAGGAGGAAGAGAGAGAACTCTAATTTTATGCTAAACGGTGTTCCATTGGATTTGTGATAAATGTATAAAAGTCCATGATAAAGAAAATTCTTTTTTTTTTTTTAATTATTTTTAGGAACTTGGCTTCTAAAATGAAAAGGAGGTTTTGGGGAGAATCTGGCAGTGTCGATGCTTCCAGCAGATGAACAATCAACCCCACCTGCAGCTGGTGTTGAAACTGGTAAGCAGTTAATCTGTTACTCTTTAGGATGAATATATCTTGGCTTTTTTTTTTTTAATCACTTTTAACTAAGTTTAAGCTTAGTGCTTTCCTTTAAATAATGAAGAATCTCAACAGGATTGAATGAGTCAGATTAATTTGGCGTGGAGTTCTGAACAGGGGAGTGGACAGAAATCCTCCTAAACACTAACAACACTTTACTGAGTTTCCTTTGCAAGGCACTGAGCCAGTGTTGAGTGGAGGGAGTTTCTCTGAGGGGTTTAAAGGCTCCTCACTGTGCTTGTCCCCAGTTACAAAAGCATAGGGTTAGTGAGTGAGGACTAGTTTGTCTGTTTACATGGAGAAAAAGCCAACAGCACTGTGTTTTAGTCGCTCAGTCATGTCTGACTCCTTGCAACCCCATGACTGTGGCCCACCAGGCTCCTCTGTCCATGGGATTCTCCAAGCAAGAAGACTGGAGTGGGTTGCCATGCCCTCCTCCAGGGGATCTTCCAGACCCAGGAATCATTCTTTACCATCTGAGCCACCAGAGAAGCCCAACAGCACTGAGGCTGAAGCAAAGATTTTTATGGCTCTGAACCCACTTGTGTTTTCTGTTTTATAAAAAGCATTTACCTACCATGTCAATATTTTAGTAAGAGGCTTTTAGTCTGGCTTTTATTGTTATTATTATTAAAGAAAGAAAAACTTTGCTGTTATTTCTGGCCATATCACTGCCTGCACTGGTGTAGGGTTTGGAGATTTTGGAGGCTGTTCATTTCATTCCCTCAAGCTCACCCAATGCCACAGCCCACCTCCATTGCTGGGATGCTTCAGGAAAATGGGTGGAGTTGAGGAACAGACGCTGGGTTAGTTTAAGTCCCTCTGCTTTTGGCCTGTTGATTCTGCCTTCACTGGCTACTCCCACATCAGCATCGGTTTGGTATACTGAGTCAGAGAATGAAGTTGGAGATGAAGAAACTGAGGCACAGTGTAGTTGTATGCTTATTTTCAATCCCTCAGGAGCATATGACAGGCAAACTGAGAGGCAGAACTCAAGTGTCTAGTCTGGGTGGAAACCTTGGAGGTCAATGTGGCTTCCGTCCTAGAAACTGGTTGAGTCTATGGGTGGCCAACTATCCTACCCTCAAAAGAAACCTTTGCTTTGTGTATGCACATTATACCACAAAGTTCACATCCTTTGAAAATAATGGCTTAAGAAATCAAAGATAGCCTAGGGTCACCTAAGGAAAGGAATTTTTTAGTGCTTGTGCACGTGAATTTTTAGACCTGTACAGTATCGAGGTAGTTTGAGCAAGATTCTTCCGGTGATGTGAATAGTGATATCTGTGGTTGGCATTCTTTCTTGTGGATCTAACTCACCTGAGCTCTCCAACTTGATTCATCCATATGTGAATCCCATGTGGGACGTCCTGGTGAAGAACAAGAAATTTCTGCCTGTCTAATGAAATCCCACAAGTCTCTAGTGGGAAGTGCACTTATTTGTATTTAGCGTATGAAGAGGTACCATCAGCCAGACTGTGAAACATGCATCAAAATGCAACAGAGAAAATTAGAATATGCCCTCAAATGTTGGGGAAATAAATATTAGACAAATTGTGTTGGTGTTTGAAAAAAAAGAGCTAAGTTAGAGTATGGTAGAATCTTACAGAAGGAAGACTTAGAAAACAGGTCTAGGAAAAGAATTTCAAGGGAGAAACAGCATAATTAATACTTAATTTGAAGTATTAATAGTAGATCCTTCTGTGAAATTAAAGGGAAATGTAAGGAATCTGAAAATTTTCCAAGAAGAAGGTAATTTTTCTTTGGAGAAAAGGCATGATGTGAGTTAATGAATGTAATCCTGAATTAAAGTGGAGAAAAAATTATCAGCACAAAGAGGAAGAGGGAGGAGCAGGATAATTGTTTTTAAAAATTCAGCCTAGCTCTTACTCTGTCTTAAAGTATTAGTATTTTTACCTTAGAGTATGTAGTGTTTCACACATCTCTTTTTGCGGAAATTGATTTGTAGTTAGAAAAAGCCTTTTGAAAGTTAGAAAGTTTAGAGTTTGGATTTTTTTCTTTCACATATTGATTTGATATTTAGACTATAGAAAATACATATAAAGGAGGCATTATTATGTATTAGAAAAATCTTAAAATACATAAAGATAGTTAATGGCTTCAATATATTGAAAGGGTATTAAAACTACTGAGCCATATACATAAGAACAAGATATATCAGTGGCAGAATAACAGAACAAGTAAGGATAAGAAACTACTACCCTGTGATGGTTCTGTGATAAAATTTAAACAGTAAAACAGGGTGGCTTTTTAATTGACAGCATCTATTTAATCAAATTATATTTAGGCCTTGCTGTCTAAAATTATGACTAAAAAGATTCAAATAGCCATCATCCTATTATGATTTTTTACAGAGTAGAAAGTGATCATATTCATTAACCTGTATCTTTTTCATTTCCATAGGAAAACCTAAAAAGTTTTATCTCCTGATGAACCATGAAGATTCTTTTTAAGTGTGAAACGTATCATCTTTAGGTAAGGAAACGTTTTCCATTGTTTATCCATCTGTTGAAGAGATAGCATTTCAATTAGAGAAAAGAAGTAACATATACATAAGCTTTGCTTATCCTAACTGATGCCAAACATTATGAAGAGGAGAGAAAGCAAGCTTTTTAAAATTAAATAAAACAAAGTAGTTGGAAAACTTTGATTTAGAAAGATCAATTTCCCGGAAAAAAAGGAGACCCTTTTTTTTGCACTTTCTCACAGACTAACATGATAATAGAATTGCCATCATTCCAGCTTTCCTAAGTATTTAGACATAAAGTTAAAATTCTATTTAGAACAATCAGAAACTAGAGATTTTTCAGACAAGTAGAATATTCCTAAACATAAATGTAAACGTATATGGAAATAAAAAGTAGACTATTTTGATAAATTTGAAAGACTGGTCACTGTTTTAAAAGCAGGCCAATGAACTAAAGGTAATTAAGGTTTGAGAGAGAAGCTTAAATTCTGGGAAAGACTCAAAATATTGCTTTGTAGGGTCATAACATAAATATAAACAATTACTTTAAATCAGGCAAGAACTTGTCATTTGCGTGTGACCTCTTTTCAGTTTTTGCTTGTGTAATACTGATAGTGTCAGAGAAGAAAAGACAGACTAACTTTTTGGGCATAATAGAATATTAGCAGCTCATTCTATTTTGGGGAGAAATTCTATTAGTGCAGTTTACTTGTATGAACAGTATAAATTACATATATGAAAATCAGATGTTTTAAGGTAGATAAACTAAAAATGCAATTAAAATGTCTAAACATTTAGAGATGCTTCCAAGTATTTTACGGGTTAAAAGAATAAAAGAAGTAGTTACTGAAATTATATATAGAATTTGTTGTAAGATCTGCAATCTGTACATTCTAGCTTTGTCACCAATACCACATTTGGAAAAAGAAATAGATTGCAATGTTTGACGTCTATTAACATATATTCTCAAGAATAAAGAAGATTTCTCCTAATTTTAAATAGGTTAATATAGTTACATGTGAATATTTTAAAAATCACAGTATAGAGATTTAGGATTTTAAGAAATACACGTAAAAAATTCATGTGAAAAAACAGAACCTAAAAACTTCGGGAGAAATATACTAAATTTTTGGTATGAATTTGAAGAATTTATTTCTAGAATATATTTGTTTCCTCCTTAGGAAGAAACTCATGTTAATATTAAGTCTATAGGTTAAGACTTACTTAAATTACTTAATTAGGATATACTAAACTGCTAAGTTATTTTTAAAAGAAGAATTATGGTAACCTGAAAAAAAACAAAATTACTTCTATTGTAATCTTTAAATGCATCTTTCTAATGTACCAATTTTCAAATCTCATATTTTAAAGGATAAAAGAAAAGAAAAAATGACTAATCTCCTAATGGAAAATATGACCTCATAGCACTGAGAAGAGAGTTGTAAGCATGTAATACATATAAGAAGAGATAAGTTTCATTTCTGACTTGATTTTGAGTCTTTCTTATGAATCATATAATTTAACATCAGGAGAGTAATATATAAAATATGCGTTAAATTCTTATGGTCTGGCAGCTATTAAAAATAGGAGAAAAAAATGCACCTTCTTCTAGCTAAATTCTAACTAAAGTGTTGAGTGAAAATTAGAAAAATACAGAAGCTAAAATAGTATAATGAACTAAACTTCAAAATATCTATGTATGTATAATTTTTATGTCTTGGTATGTAGCATTTATCTCAGTTGTTAATGAAACGACATAGTGTAACATGAGTGAAAAAAATAAATGGAGAAGTATTTTCTCATTGCAGTTTACTAGACCAAAACCTTTACTAATAAGCTAAATGTAACATGAAGAGACACGTTTAAAATAGAATATCGTAGAATAGTTTTGCTGAGGACCTATCTTAACAGCAAGGCTTTGTGTTTTTGTTTATATATTAGGATTTCTGAGTTTTGGGATTCAAAATTCATGATAGATTTTGAATGCTCTTTCAAATGGCAAAATGTTTCAAAGAAAAAATCAGATATTGTGTACATTTTATTTTATATTTGAGTACGAGAAAAATGGCAGGTACTTTAGGGGAATTCTAGTTGTTGTTTTGCTGCACGCATCAAATACCAAGCAATTATTTTGTCTGTCAGTCAGTTACAGGTCTGAGTAAGTTCCTTTGTGTTAACTACAGCTTAGGCATTTAACTAATATTGATAATACAGTGATCTCTAGATGTGATTGTCATTTTTTTCTGAAATTATGGGCAATATACTTAAAAGAAATGTATTTTAAACCTCATTTCTAATTAAAATGGAAAGACTTTAAAGGAGTTTTTTCGCGAATAAAAGATTTGCTGTAGTTTTCTGAAAGAATGAAATCTTCGTTCATTTTTCAAATTATATTAAAATGTTTCTTTCCCTGTTGTTTGCTGATATTTTAAAGTCAGAAAGAAATAAAGCAACGGTTTATGCTGTATCTGATTATCCATATAGAAAAGGAAAAGCAAAGTATGTTGGCATATAAGGTTTTCCCTTAAAAAAATTACCTTGAAATGTAAAAGATATCTTGCCCATCACTAATTTGCCTTATTAGGACTTATTTAGACTCGCATGAATTTTCTTAGTCAAATATTTGAGGAAATTCGTCTTTATAAAATAGAGAGATGTAGAACATCATGGTCAGTTATAGGCTAGTCTTTCTTGTTGCTTCCCAGAACTTAGGAAGCAGGTTTTAAACTAATAAAGTTGAGTACCAAAACCTCTAGGCTATAATAATTTAGAAAAATGCCAGAAAGTTATAGCGAAGGGGAAGATGAATTGAAGTTAAGTGTCCCCTTGATTGACAAAACATTTGGAACTGTGAGGAGAGCTCTGGAGATAACAAAAAGTTCTCTGTCAGGGATAATTTTCTGGGAAGTTGGCGTTGCTTGTGTGATAAAAGAAGGCGCTGAGATAGTATAACTGTAGCAGCTTGACAAAACTTCCAAAGTTAGTTTCAGATTGTGAGGGAAAAAGTAAGTGCAACAACTAGCAGTTGGGATGGGCAGGAGAGCAGGGTTCGTCAGTCCCGGCGCCACAACAGGGTTAACCATGGCGCCGCCCGGTGCACTCTGGGAGTTGTAGGCCGCAGGCATTGTGGGAGTTGTCGTAAAAGTTCGCTTTTTCGCTGTGATGGCCGCCGCTGAGGCAGGAGTTTGGAGTTTCTGCTGTTCCGGACGGCTTGGGGGGCTCTCTGTATCGTTAGAGGGCCCCCAGCAGCCCCCAGGTTGCCAAGGGCCTGTTAGTTGTGTGTTTGGGAGGTGGGAGAGCGGTCTGACGGTTAATTTGGTGTCCTGCTGTCGTTAGATTGGCCAGGGGGGCCTCTGGCGGCTACCGGCTCTGTGAGGGGGGTCCCAACCTGTAGGACCTTGGCCGTGTGGCCTTCTGACTTTGAAATTTCGCTGTGGCTAGCGCCTGAGAGTTTTAGAGTCTGCTTTATTTTGTTGTGGTTTGTGCCTTGCGCCCCTCCCCCCTCTCTTACAGCGTTCCACTCTGTCCTTGTACTCGTTGATGCTTACGACCCTGTTTGGGGTTAGATTGGGCTCGTTTTCGTGGGTCTGGTGGGATTTATGCACGAGCTGGGATTTTGGAAAGGGTGGACAGCAGTAGCTTGGGTGTTGTCTCTTTTGTTTTAGGTGTAAGAAGTTGCATGAGTTGTGAGTCTGTCGTTGGTGAGTGTATGATTCACTTTCTCTTGCTTTTGGTGAACTTTGCGCTTGTTTGCTAATGCTGCGAGGCAGCGGCCGGCCGTTCCTGCTTGTGAAATGCTTTTTTGTTAGCTTGAATGTGTTGATAAATCTTTGAAACCTTCAGAGGAGTGTTTGCAGTTGTTTGTAGTAAGGAATTATGTGCAAAAATGGATATAAAGCAAATGTCAGTATCACAAGTTCCTTTAGTTCTAGGAAGCAAGCCCCTGTGGCTTCTCTGGTGCCCTGAAATTGTTTGGAAAGTTTTATGGGGATCCGATATACTTTTCCTTGTGTTAATATTACTCTTGGCTCATAAGATTCCTCTGCATGTTGGGACAGTTTGACTTCTCAGTATCAGGCAAAAGGAGACACTCTGCACTGCCGTTTAATTGCACCTATCCAGGGTAACACCAGATTGCTAAGCAGGTCTTCATCTGCCTTACCTACTGTGCAAACTTGGACCTCACTATTTCTGGTGTCTAGGAAGTTCTTTCAAGTTTGGTGAAGTAGGGGATTTCCAATAATGTACAGTAGATGCTTTGGAAGTCAGGTATCAGTTTTTAGATTGGAAGAGCAGGCCACATTACAGAAATTATTTATAGAGAAAGTAAAAAAAGTATGTTCCATTTTTTTCTTGGTATAATTGAAAGCATCTGAAACTTGTTTCTGTGTCATTGCATTACACCACTTCCTATATAATTGAAAAGCCCTTTGATGTTTTGTGATGAAGTGGATTTTCATAATTTTGCTCTTGTCTGAGTTTGCTTAGTGCTTGACTAGTTGAGAGATACTAATGGTAGAAAGAGGAGCAAAGCTAGATGGGTTTGTATGTGTGTTTCTTTTGAAGCATGATTTCAGGTTTAAATTGGGAGACTGATATTGTTGGCTTGCTAATCAGGTAACTTCAGTTCTGCTGCTGATGTAATGTGTGTTTTATAATCCATAAAGCCCTATCCTTTCCTCTGACCTCACCCCAGTGTGTCTCAGAATATTCGCTAACTTTCCATTTGCAAGAAGACTGAGACACTTATTTTAAAATGATCTGTATTGTCCATATTGGTTATGTTTTGGTGATTTAATAGAATAATGAGTGAGTGAGTTTTGTATCTTAGGAAAACTGGATAGCTGGAAGTTATAGATTTGTAGAATCATTTAGATTTACTCAAAACCAAGCACAATTTTCTTTGAAAAAAGATACATAAGTTTTAAACTGCCAAGTTACCTCTGACTTGAGTTAAGCAGAACAAACAGTTCATAAGAAGGTGCTCTGAGAGTGGATGGGTGTGTGTAAGTTTAGAGATAAACTTAATGCATTTGCAAAGAATCCTCGTTCTTGGGACATTTAACTAGTAGACACATTTCTTCACTAAATGGGGAGAGTTTATACCCAAGAATTCTAACATTTGGCCTCTGAGTTCTTTATTTTGTACCCTGATTTCCATCTCTACTACTCTAGTTCTGCTGCTGGTGTAAAATGTGTTTTGTAATACATGAAGTCAACAGAAGTTTCAGAAAAAAATGTATAAAAATCCACTGCCTAGTGGGGAAGATAATCCCTAAGGTTTTGTATTACGTAGATGTGTCAAAAGCTGTCTTTTTGAAATTTAGGTTTGCATGGGTTTGATGAAACTTCTTTCAATGAGATATAAGCCAAAGGGTAACTTTGAGACATAAGCCAAAGGGTAACTTTCTTGACTTAGGCTGTTATAAGTGAAAGCCTTTGTTCCTGGTGTTCATTCAAAAAAGAGACACAAACTTAGTTTCAGGTGTAGGCATACTTTGTTTTATTGTGCTTTACTTTGTTGCACTTTGCAGTTTTTGCACAGTATTTGTTGGTTTTTGCAAAATGAAGGTTTGTGGCGTCAGTACCATTTTTCCAATACCATTTGCTTACTTTGTGTCTTTGTGTCTCATATTTGTAATTCTCACACTATTTCAAACTTTTTCATTATTATTATATTTGTTATGACCAGTGATCAGTGATCTTTGATGTTACTGCTGTGACTTGCTGAAGTTTCACAAGAGGGGTAGCATTTTTTAGCAATTGAAAAAAATTTTTTTTTCTTTTTTGGCCACACCTTGTGGCATGCAGCATCTTGATTCCCAGGCCAGGAATTGAACCGGCACCCCCTACAGTGGAAGCCTGGAGTCTTAACAACTGGCCCACCAGGGAAGTCCCAATTAAGCATTTTTTAGTTAGCAATGGCACCCCACTCCAGTACTCTTGTCTGGAAAATCCCATGGATGGAGGAATCTGGTATGCTGCAGTCCATGGGGTCGCAAAGAGTTGGACACGACTGAGCGACTTCACTTTCACTTTTCACTTTCATGCATTGGAGAAGGAAATGGCAACCCACTCCAGTGTTCTTGCTTGGAGAATCCCAGGGACGGGGGAGCCTGATGGGCTGCCGTCTATGGGGTCGCACAGAGTCGGACACGACTGAAGTGATGCAGCAGCAGTTATAGGTCTGTACATTGTTTTTTAAGGCATAATGCTATTGCACACTTAACAGACTACACCATAGTGTAAATATTACTTACATATGCCCTGAGAAACCCCAAAATTTGCATCACTTGCTTTATTGAGATATTTGTTTGATCATGGTGTCCTGGAGCTGAAACTGCAATATCTCTGACCCATGCAGCAATATAGAATTTGGGAGATAACAAAAAATTGTTTTCATTTTAGATGGTAGCCAGAATTTGGAAACACTTTTGTGGGGAGGAGTAGGAATATCTATTTGAGGCTTTTACTTAAGTCCTTTCTAATTCCATTTCCCTATATTTAATTGTTCACTTTGCTGAAAGTAAGCATCTCTTATTAATGTGTTTCTATATCTGTGAACATTGGTGAGTGGTAAAATTGCATATACAAGACAACAAATGACCCGTTCAGAATTTGGCCCTTGTTTTTTGTTTACATTGTTTGAGGAGGAGGAATTATTGATTGTTCTTTGTGCGCTTGTATGTGTATTTTGTCTTCTCCAGTTTCATACATTTGTTTTTAGATTGCAGTACTCTTAACCATGGGCGTCCCAGGTGGCTCAGTGGTAAAGAATCTGCCTGCTAGTGTAGGAGATGCAGGGGATGCAAGTTTGAGCCCTGGGTGGAGAAGATCCCCTGGAGGAAGAAATGGCAACCCACTCCAGTATTCTTGAAATGTCCCATGGACAGAGGAGCCTGGTGGGCTACAGTCCATGGGGTCACAAAGAGTCAGACACGACTGAGTGACTGAGCACAGCACGGTACTCCAATGCACAGAGTGTACTGCCACCCCTCACCTCCGCCTTTCTGGGAGAAAGAGGAAAAGTATTTAAATTTTTTCCATGCTTGTCAATTTTATTTTCTGATTTTTTTTCTACATACATTTGTTGGATGACATAGGTTATTTTTGCTCACTGGGCCTCATTTTTTGAAGTTAGAGTATTAGTCATATGATTTTTATGGGCAAGACACAGCAAACCAACAGTTATTTCCAAATACTATATCTAAAGTAAAAGACATTAATTCATTCCTATCTGAAAGAAAGCAAGATCATTAGCATATATCCTGCCACTTAAAGGATTCTATCTGTATCTTAAAGGTTCAGAAGTCCCTTAAAAGATCATTTTGCTGTGTCCTCTCCCTTCCTTATTTTTGTTTGACTTTCTTAGTGTGCCTTTGTGGTTCTAGAACTTAAATGACATTTTTGTTTAGTTTGGAATTTGTTTTTCCAAGTTAATGTGCTTCAACTTTTAAAACCATTTTTTTAATCTGAAATATTTGTGATAAGGACATTTTCTTAATAAAGGATTCTTGTCATGTTCTAGTTTTATAGTTAAATGCTATGCATAGTATATTTCTGTGTGCTAGGGAATATTATATTTCTATGTAGTAGGGAAAAATGAGTTGATAAGTACCTTAAACCTTAGCACAAAGTGCCAGAATTTGTCATCTAAAAAAATCCAGGGTATATAGCTTAGTTTGCTTTTCTGTTATTAGCAGTCTTTAGTTAATGAAGAGATGAATGACTTGTCATTTTCAGACAAGTTTCACTTGAAGACAATATTACTTCTTGCCCAACACTCTCATGAAATACATATTTTTGAAAAGTTTTATTAGGAAAATATTAGAAGTCCTTAAATTCACATGATAGAAAAAAACAGTTCTGTGTGTGTTTACTAACCAAAAAAAAAAATTATTTGTAAACTGCTTTTGTAGTTTGTTTTTTAAAACTCTCTAATAAGTTTATGTTTCTGGGTTTTAAATTGTTTTTAAAGAAGTCTTTTTGAGGGAGTGAGGACCCTATTGTCATTGAAGTTGTTTTAAAAGAGTGGCCAACTTTTTCCTTTTTATTTTAGTGTTAACCGAAGGTGTAGAGTATGTGCAGTTCATGGTGAGAAATAAAAGGCCCACTGTATTAGAAAGTAAAAATGTAGACATCAGTAATTTTAAACTTTTTGTGCCACTCGTTATAATTGTATCATATAATTTGAATTTTTAATATGGGGTTAATTTAAAGATGTCTATGAAATGGCTTATTCTTTGATAAGATCCTGTAATATATATCATTAGTTTTTTGAGATACATAGTGTTAAGTAATTTTCTCATCCTAATAAAAGATTTTTAGAAGGAAACTTAACAATGAAGTAAATGAAACTGTCTTATATTCTTCTACCTGAGGAGAAAAACTTGTAAAAAACATAATTTTTGTAAATGAAACATTTTGAGATGTAATATAAAAAGTTTTTATAAATCAGTTGAAAAAGATGGAAGGACTAAGCCATGGTTTGATAATTCACAAAAGGAAAAAATCAGTTAGTAATGTGGCAGACTCTCTTTTCCAAAGTCGGCCACAACAGTATCTCCCAGCTCATGTGTTCTGCAACATATTATTAGAGTGTCATCAGAAGGTGGCATCTCTCCACTTCCTTAAATTTGGGCAAGGCTTTTGAGTTCTTAGACCAAGAGACTATGGTAGAGGTGCTGTGCTTAGTCGCTCAGTTGTGTCTGACTCTGTGTGACCCCTTGGACTATAGCCCATCAGGCTCCTCTGTCCATGGGGATTCTCCAGGCAAGAATACTGGAGTGGGTTGCCATGCCCTCCTCCCATGGAACTTCCCAACCTGGGAATCAAACCCAGGTCTCCCTCATTGCAGGTGGATTCTTTACTGTCTGAGCCACCAGGGAAACCCATGGTAGCGGTGATGATGTACATTTCCAGATGTTGCTGTTAACTTGCCTGACAGCTTCTGCTTCCTGCCTCTTGGAAGCCAGCCACTAAATAAAAAATGCAATTCCCTGAAATCTCTATGTTGTAAGAAGCCCAAGATCATGAAAAGAGGCCCTGGAAGATGAGACAGCAAGTAGAGAGGTCAAGGAGCACCAAGGAACCAGAAGAAGTGAAGTGTAAGTGAAGAAGCCATTTGGAAATGGATTCTCTAGCCCCAGCTGCCTTGGCTATTGCTGTGTAAATCAGGGGAACCACCCAGTGGTGCCTCTCCCAGTTTTTGACCCCCCAAATATTGAGCAAAATAAAATGATTTGTTTTCAGCTTGTGAGGTTTTGAGTGCTTCATTATTCAACAACAGATCACTGGAAAAAAGTCCTGAGAAAAAAGATTTGTTAATTTATAATAGATGGCAGTATTGGAGAATATATTTTCAAGTCTAAATCCAACAAGGAACTAGTACCTACAGTACGATAAAAAATACTTAGATCATAAAAAAAAAAAAGTTACCAATAGAAAAATGCACCAAGGTTATAATCATGCTCACAAAACAGAAAGATATGCTCAAACTCATTAGTAATCAGAGGGGTTCATGTGAAAGCAGCAGTATAATCTCTCTCTACTTAGTAGACTAACAAGCAGAAGGATGGGTAATGTCAGGTGTTAATGGGGATGAGGGGATACATACACTGGTGCTGAGAGTATAAAGTGGTAGAACCATTCTGGAGAGCAATCGGGCAGAATTTAGTTAAATGAATATAGATATTATTAATAAATTGTTTCTGGGTATGTGTCCTCAAGAGGTCTTAAACAGGTCTCCAAAGAAACAAAAACAAGAATATTGATCTCATTTTTTGTTTTTGTTTTTTGGCAGTAGTTTAGAGTGAATCTGGGATTCTTTTTTTTTTTTTTTTTAATTTATTTATTGGCTCTGCAGAGTCTTAGTTGCAACATACGGGATCTATAGTTGCGGCACGTGAACTCTTGGTGTGGCATGTGGGATCTAGTTCCCTGACCACGGATTGAACCCAGCCCTGCTGCATTGGCAGCAGAGTCTTAGCCACTGCACTACCAGGAAAGTCAGAACCTAGGATTCTTAATCCCTTTGGGGAGTTGGGGGAATAGCTAAAATATAGTGGAAACACATGTATAGTACTGTGCATTACACAGAAGCAAAGGACCACATATACTGACCACATATGCACATATTTTTAAAAATGCAGTGTTTAGTAAAAGTAATAATGAAATCTATAATATAATACCAATCGTATACATTTAAAATACATGGACACAAAAATGTTTTAAAGAAAATACTCAAAAACATGTCAAATATAGGATGATTTCCTAAGGACAAGAAGAATGTTGCCCATAGAGCAAAAAGAACAGGAGCAGGAAATGAGGTAAAAAGATACTAAATTAAAAGAACAGTGATGATGATGTGCTATAAACTAAGGCATATGATCAAACTTTCTGTGGCTGAGATCCAACAATAAATCTTCTCAAGAAGAGAAAATTGTATCTGGGAGAAAAAAAGTTTAAATGAGATAACTACTTAGAAAAGTGTGATCAGACAAGCATTCTTATATTTTGTTAGATATACAAACTGGTATGACCTTTGTAAAGGACAGTGTTTACCAAGAACCTTAAAAATGCTCATCATAGCAACAATAATTGAAAATTGAAGTTAAGAAACAAAAACCATGTCAGTAGCACCAGTACACATGAAATATTGAAGGATATATTTAGCAAAGTATGTTCAAGACCTGTATTCTGAAATTGCTGAGAGAAACTAAAGGATACCTAAATAATGAAAAAACAATATGGAGTAGAGACAGGCTTATTTCAAGGGGCATACAAGGAAGATGGGTGCTTTTGCTCAAAAAACCTGAACTTCCTCATGTTTTCTGGAGAGAAGTCTTACAGGCAAAATTGGGGTTGGTGACTGCAGGGTGTGTGTAACTTTCCTCTGATTTTCTGGTGGTAAGATAACAGAGTGGTGCTCCAGCATTGTGCTCAGCCTGAACTTACCATCATCCTCGTGTTTCAGCAGGAACTTCCAGTTTTATAACCAGTCAGTCAGAAGTACGCTTACAACCTGGATTTGCATTTGGTGCCTGAAGTGGGGACAGTTTTGTGGGACTAAGCCTGTGGGGTCTGATGCTATTTCCAGTAGTGTCAAGACTGAGTTAATTTAATTGCTCATTGGTGTTGGAAAACACATTTGGAAATGAACTAAATAAACTTGCTTTCATTTTACTATGGCCCATTCTTGAAATCTTTTCTGCACAAAGCCACAGATCCTCTCTTGGTGGCCCACCCCAGAACTCCTCTGAGACCTGGGACGTGAACATCCTCTTGTGCCCAGTTTTCCTACAACAGAACCATAAGACTTCTAGAAGAAAACATAGACACGTGTACTCTTTCACATTGCTCTTAATAATATTTTGGGGGGATATGTCACCTCAGGCAAAGAAAACCAAAGCAAGAATAAACAAATGGGACTACATCAAACAAAAATGCTTCAGCACAGCAAAGGAAATTATCAGAAACACAGATTGTGTGATAAGTTTAAGGATTAAGGATTCTGAGAGGAGGAAGATTAGAAGGCCTAATATAATCACACAGTTGCTTACAATTACAGAACCTTTCAAAGTGGTCCACTGGAGAAGGGACCATTTCAGTATTCTTGTCTTGAGAACCCCATGAACAGTATGAGATGGCCAAAAGATAGAACACTGAAAGATGAACTCCGCAGGATGGTAGCTGCCCAATATGTTACTGGAGGTAAGTGGAGAAATAACTCCAGAAAGAATGAAGAGACGGAGCCAAAGAAAAAACACCACCCAGTTGTGGATGTGACTGGTGATGGAAGTAAAGTCTGATGGTGTAAAGAGCAACATTGCATAGAAACCTAGAATGATAGGTCCATGAGTCAAGGCAAATTGGAGGTGATCAAATAGGAGATGGCAAGAGTGAACATTGACATTTTAGGAATGAATGAACTAAAATGGACTGGAATGGGTGAATTTAACTCAGATGATCATTATATCTACTACTGTGGTCAAGAATCCCTTAGAAGAAATGGAGTAGCCATCATAGTCAACAAAAGAGTTTGAAATGCAGTACTTGGATACAATCTCAAAAATGACAGAATGATCTCTGTTCATTTCCAAGGCAAACCATTCAGTATCACAGTAATCCAAGTCTATGCCCCGACCAGTGATGCCGAAGAAGCTGAAGTTCGACAGTTCAGTAAACACCTACAAGACTTTCTAGAACTAACATCCAAAAAAGATGTCCATTATTGGGGACTGGAATGCAAAAGTAGGAAGTCAAGAAATAACTGGAGTAACAGGCAAATTTGGCCTTGGAGTACAGAATGAAGCAGGGCAAACTCTTAACAGAATTTTGCCAAGAGAACGCACTAGTCATAGCAAACACTGTCTTCCAACAATACAAGAGAACACTCTAAACATGGACACCATCAGATGGTCAATACCGAAATCAGATTGATTATTTTCTTTGCAGCTAAAGATGGAGAAGCTCTATACAGTCAGCAAAAACAAGACCAGGAGCTGACTGTGGCTCAGATGATGAACTCTTTACAGCCAAATTCAGACTTAAGTTGAAGAAAGTATGGAAAACCACTAGACCATTCAGGTATGACCTAAATCAAATCCCTTACAACTATACAGTGAAAATGACAAATAGATTCACGGGATTGGATCTGCTAGACAGAGTGCCTGAAGAACTATGGATGGAGGTTCGTGACATTAGGGTTAGGGTTAAACAGGAGTCAGTGATCAAGACCATCCCCAAGAAAAAGAAATGCAAAAGGGCAAAATGGTTGTCTGAGAAAAGACAAAAAGCTATGAAAAGAAGAGAAGCAAAAGGCAAAGGAGAAAAGGAAAGATATACCCATTTGAAAGCAAACTTCCAAAGAATAGCAAGGAGAGATAAGAAAGCCTTCCTCAGTGATCAATGCAAAGAAATAGAGGAAAACAACAGAATGGGAAAGACTAGAGATCTCTTCAAGAAAATTAGAGATACCAAGGGAACATTTCAAGCAAAGGTGGGCTCAATAAAGGATAGAAATGGTATGGGCCTAACAGTAGCAGAAGATATTAAGAAGAGGTGGCAAGAATACGCAGAAGAATTATACAAAAAAGATCATGACCCAGGTAATCACTATGGTGTGATCACTCACCTAGAGCCAGATATACTGGAATGCAAAGTCAAGTGGGCCTTAGGAAGCATCACTGCAAACAAAGCTAGTGGAGGTGATAGAATTCCAGTTGAGCTATTTCAAATCCTGAAAGATGATGCTGTGAAAGTGCTACACTGATATGCCAGCAAATTTGGAAAACTCAGCAGTGGCCACAGGACTGCAAAAGGTCAGTTTTCATTCCAATCCCAAAGAAAGGCAATGCCAAAGAATGCTCAAACTACTGCACAATTGCACTGATCTCACATGCTAGTAAAGTAATGCTCAAAATTCTCCAAGCCAGGCTTCAGCAATATGTGAACCATGAACTTCCAGATGTTCAAGCTGGATTTAGAAAAGGCAGAGGAACCAGAGATCAAATTGCCAACATCCGTTGGAACATCAAAAAAGCAAGAGAGTTCCAGAAAAACATCTGCTTTATTGGCTATGCCAAAGCCTTTGACTGTGTGGATGACAACAAACTGTGGAAAATTCTTTAAGAGATGGGAATACCAGACCACCTGACCTGCCTCTTGAGAAATGTGTATGCAAGTCAAGAAGCAACAGTTAGAACTGGACATGGAACAACAGACTGTTTCCAAATTGGGAAAGGAGTATGTCAAGGCTGTATATTGTCACCCTGCTTATTTAACTTATATGCAGAGTACATCATGAGAAATGGTGGGCTGGAAGAAGCACAAGCTGGAATCAAGATTGCTGGGGAAATATCAATAACTTCAGATATGCAGATGACACCACCCTTCGCAGAAAGCAAAGGATTAAAGAGCCTCTTGATGAAAGTGAAAGAGGAGAGTGGAAAAGTTGGCTTAAAGCTGAACATTCAGAAAACGAAGATCATGGTATCTGGTCTTATCACTTCTTGGCAAATAGATGGAGAAACAGTGGAAACAGTGGCAGACTTTATTTTTTTGGGCTCCAAAATCACTGCAGATGGTGAGTGCAGCCATGAAATTAAAAGATGCTTGGTCCTTGGAAGAAAAGCCATGACCAACCTAGATAGCATATTAAGAAACAGAGACATTACTTTGCCAACTAAGTTTTGTCTAGTCAAAGCTATGGTTTTTCCAGTAGTCATGTATGGATGTGAGAGTTGGACTATAAAGAAAGCTGAGGACCAAAGAATTGATGCTTTTGAACTGTGGTATTGGGGAAGACTCTTGAGAGTCCCTTGGACTGCAAGGATATCCAACCAGTCCATCCTAAAGGTAATCAGTCCTGAATACTCATTGGAAGGACTGATGCAGGGCTGAGACTCCAATACTTTGGCCACCTGATGGAAGAACTGACTCATTGGAAAAGACCCTGATCCTGGGAAAGATTGAAGGTGGGATGAGAAGGGGACGACAGAGGCTGAGATGGTTGGATGGCATCACCAACTCAATGCACATGAATTTGAGTAAACTCTGGGGGTTGGTGATGGACAGGGAGGCCTGGCATGCTGGGGTTCTTAAGGTTGCAAAGAGTTGGACACGACTAAGTGACTGAACTGAACTGAACTTCTCAGCTTTGGTCAGAAAGAGATGTGACTGTGGAAGAACGGTCAGAGAGATGCAGGGATGCTGGTTTTGAAGATGTAGGAAGAGGAAGGATTCCATGAGCCAAAGAATTCCGGTAGCCTCTGGAAGCTGAAAAAGGCAAGGAATCAAACTCTTCCCTAGGGCCTTAAAAATGAACAGTTTGATTTTAGTCCAGTAACTTCCAGGTTGTGATTCTAACCTATAAAACTGTCAGAAAATAAGTGTGTGTTACTTAAAGTCAGCAATTTGTGGCAATTTATAATATCGACAATAGAACTCCTACTATTTCTGTGTGTGTGCATGTGTCCTAAGGAAGCATACCTGGTTGCAGCCTCTCTTCTTCACTACACTCAAGCGATAAGGGCCTTCTCTAAAGTCTGCAAAAGCACAAAGATCCATTTGATACCAACCATACTTTAAGCACCGTAAAGGTCTGTCTGTTCACTGGAACTTGGGAAAGATTGAAGGCAAAAGGAGAAGAGGGAGGCAGGTGATGAGATGGTGAGATAGCATCACTGACTCAATGGACATGAACTTGGGCACATTCAGGGAGTTAGTGGAGGACAAGAAAGCCTGGTGTACTGCAGTCCATGGAATCTCAAAGGATTGGACATGAACACAACTAAATAACAACAACATAGTTCTGGTAAACATATAATAGCCTCTAAATTAGTAGTCATTAAATGAATGAATGGATCATTATTGTAGGAGGAAAAATGTAAAAGTTAATGGCAGGGAGCAATAACTTCCAGTTGGAAAGTAAAATCAGTCGCATATTTTTAGCTATATAGCTCATCTGTTGGTTCTACTTTTCTCTTAAGTTATAACTCACAGGATTTTCCTTTATTAAACCAAGAATTGGAAAGAAGCTACACTTCTTTGTCTCACCTGGCCCAAATCATTTTTTTTTTAACTGTCTGCTGGAGGGGAAGCAAGCTGTTAAAGTTCAGTTCAGTCACTCAGTTGTGTCCGACTCTTTGCAACCCCATGAATCCCAGCACTCCAGGCCTCCCTGTCCATCGCCATCTCCCAGAGTTCACTCAATCTCAAGTCCATCGAGTCAGTGATGCCATCCAGCCATCTCATCCTCTATCGTCTCCTTTTCCTCCTGCCCCCAATCCCTCCCAGCATCAGAGTCTTTTCCAATGAGTCAACTCTTCGCATGGGGTGGCCAAAGTACTGGAGTTTCAGCTTTAGCATCATTCCTTCCAAAGAACACCCAGGGCTGATCTCCTTTAGAATGGACTGGTTGGATCTCCTTGCAGTCCAAGGGACTCTCAAGAGTCTTCTCCAACATCACAGTTCAAAAGCATCAATTCTTCAGTGCTCAGCTTTCTTCACAGTCCAACTCTCACATCCATACATGACCACTGGAAAAACCATAGCCTTGACTAGATGGACTTTTGTTGGCAAAGTAATGTCTCTGCTTTTGAATATGCTATCTAGGTTGGTCATAACTTTCCTTCCAAGGAGTAAGCGTCTTTTAATTTCATGGCTGCAGTCACCATCTGCAGTGATTTTGGAGCCCCCCAGAATAAAGTCTGATACTGTTTCTACTGTTTCCCCCATCTATTTCCCATGAAGTGATGGGACCAGATTCCATGATCTTCGTTTTCTGAATGTTGAGCTTTAAGCCAACTTTTTCACTCTCCTCTTTCACTTTCATCAAGAGGCTTTTTAGTTCCTCTTCACTTTCTGCCATAAGGGTGGTGTCATCTGCATATCTGAGGTTCTTGATAATTTCTCCTGGCAATCTTGATTCCAGCTTGTGCTTCTTCCAGCCCAGCGTTTCTCATGATGTACTCTGCATAGAAGTTAAATAAGCAGGGTGACAATATACAGCCTTGACATACTCCTTTTCCTATTTGGAACCAGTTGTTCCATGTCCAGTTCTAACTGTTGCTTCCTGACCGGCATATAGGTCTCTGAAGGGGCAGGTCAGGTGGTCTGGTATTCCCTGCTGGGGTCCAGCCCCGGTTGGATCCAGGGATTCCCTCGGGAGGACGGCGTCGGCGATTAAAAGGATAGATAAAGAGATAAGGAAAGAATTTTGCAGTTAAGAAAATAGAGGAGAGAAAAGAGGTTGATATTCCTTGGTTTATGCAGAAAGCCAATAAAGCCCGGGCACGGGACTTGCTCTATTCACATAGGCCGCAGACGCCCTTTTGAATCGTGGAAGATGCCCCACCTTAGGCACCTTCTCGAGTGGGTCTTAGAAGCCCAGGCAGGAAAGTGAATGCAGAGAGCCCCTGCGCTCCAAGGGATCAGCCTGAAAAGGAAAAGCAAAGAGAAAGAATGACATGGGGAGACCAAGCCTGATGAGCAAGGCCCGCACTTTGTTTTCCAAAGTAGTTTTTATACCTTAAGTTGTGCATAGAGGATAATGGGGGAAGGGTAGAGTCATGCAAGGTCAGCAGTCCTTGATCCTTACTGAAGCTAGGCTTTCTTTCTGCAAACTTACCATATGCAAAAGTTTTAGGTGATTTACATCATCTTCTGGCCAGGAGGCCTGTTAACATTTTATAACCCTTTCTTCAGAAAACTTATTTTTCTCTAAAGGGAATTATTCTAAAGTCAGGCGCCACCTTTGACTTTGGAGAAAAGCATTAGATAAAGTTGCATTCCTATAGGGCGAAAGTGTGGTGGGCTATAACAAGAAAAGAATTAACTCAAGGGTCCAAGATTACAAACATTAAAGCTACTACTTACATTTCTATACACCAACTATATTAATCAATACACTCCCAGGGACACAGTAGGTAAGGGATATGGAAATTCGGCAGCAAGCATTAGCTCAACAAAAAAATCCTCTACTAGTTCTATTTTAACAATTTTAACTCTCTGAGAAGCTCTGCATTGTTAGAATATCTTAAGCTTCCTGTGCCTCTTGTGGTTGGGAGGCTGTGAATCTGAACAAACCTGTCAGGCAAGCTAGAAAGTCATCAGAGAGGTTTGAATTGAAACACTCCTATTATGCCCAGGAGACTTATTAACTAGAGTTTTAAGTTGATTTTCTTACAGAGAAAGGTGGTAGGGGATAGCCCCCCATTAATGTCAGAAGAGTTGGTGAAAGTCGTAAAATAGTAAAACAGACAGATTTTGGTTTTGGGGTAGACGCTCAGGCAGGTCCGGGGGAGGCGGGGGGCGCTCAAGCTCTGACTCGCTTTGCTCATCAGAGTTCTCCTGCATGACCTTGTCATGGCTGGGGACTCCCGTGCTGGCTCCCAGCAATTCCCATCTGTTGAAGAATTTTCCACAGTTTATTGTGATCCACACAGTCAAAGGCTTTGGCATAGTCAATAAAGCGAAAATAGATGTTTTTCTGGAACTCTCTTGCTTTTTCAATGATCCAGTGGATATTGGCGATTTGATCTCTGGTTCCTCTGCCTTTCTAAAACCAGCTTGAACATCAGGAAGTTCACAGTTCACGTATTGCTGAAGCCTGGCTTGGAGAATTTTGAGCATTACTTTACTGGCGTGTGAGATGAGTGCAATTGTGCGGTAGTTTGAGCATTCTTTGGCATTGCCTTTCTTTGGGATTGGAATGAAAACTGACCTTTTCCAGTCCCGTGGCCACTGCTGCGTTTTCCAAATTTGCTGGCATATTGAGTGCAGTACTTTCACAGCATCATCTTTCAGGATTTGAAATAGCTCAACGGGAATTCCATCACCTCCACTAGCTTTGTTCGTAGTGATGCTTTCTGAGGCCCACTTCACATTCCAGGATGTCTGGCTCTAGGTCACTGATCACACCATCGTGATTATCTGGGTCGTGAAGATCTTTTTTGTACAGTTCTTCTGTGTATTCTTGCCACCTCTTCTTAATATATTCTGCTTCTGTTAGGTCCGTACTATTTCTCTCCTTTATCGAGTCCATCTTTGCATGAAATGTTCCCTTGGTATCTCTGATTTTCTTGAAGAGATCTCTAGTCTTTCCCATTCTGTTGTTTTCCTCTATTTCTTTGCATTGATTGCTGAAGAAGACTTTCTTATCTCTCCTTGCTATTCTTTGGAACTCTGCATTCAGATGCTTATATCTTTCCTTTTGTCCTTTGCTTTTCGCTTCTCTTCTTTTCACAGCTATTTGTAAGGCCTCCCCAGACAGCCATTTTGCTTTTTTCCATTTCTTTTCCATGAGGATGGTCTTGATCCCTGTCTCCTGTACAGTGTCACGAACCTCAGTCCATAGTTCATCAGGCACTCTATCTATCAGATCTAGGCCCTTAAATCTATTTCTCACTTCCACTGTATAATCGTAAGGGATTTGATTTAGATCATACCTGAATGGTCTAGTAGTTTTCCCTACTTTCTTCCATTTAAGTCTGAATTTGGCAATAAGGAGCTCATGGTCTGAGCCACAGTCAGGTCCCAGTCTTGTTTTTGCTGACTGTATAGAGCCTCTCCATCTTTGGCTGCAAAGAATATAATCAGTCTGATTTTGGTGTTGACCGTGTGGTGATATCCATGTGTAGAGTCTTCTCTTGTGCTGGCATATTGTTGGAAGAGGGTGTTTGCTATGACCAGTGCGTTCTCTTGGCAAAACTCTATTGGCCTTTGCCCTACTTCATTCCATATTCCAAGGCCAAATTTGCCTGCTACTCCAGGTGTTTCTTGACTTCCTACTTTTGCATTCCAGTCCCGTATAATGAAAAGAACATCTATTTTGGGTGTTAGTTCTAAAAGGTCTTGTAGGTCTTCATTAGAACCATTCATCTTCAGCTTCTTCAGTGTTACTGGTTGGGGCATAGACTTGGATAACTATGTTATTGAATGGTTTGCCTTGGAAACGAACAGAGATCATTCTGTTCATTTCTGGTTCGTTTCTAAGCTGTTAAAGATAGTGTACAATTAGTTGGCTACTATTTGTTGTGCTTTGGGGGGCTCATCTAGTAAGTCTACCAACATCATTGTCATCTCTTACTCAAGAATGATTGGGTCTTAGGAATACCACCCCCTGTTACTCAGTTTACAGGGGGTGTTGAAAAATTGAAATGCTGGTTATTACTCTGTGAAATAGATATTGCTAGTGAACTGTGTTCACATTATCGATACAGGGGATCTAAACATATTTTCCTATCTCTAGCTCCCTTCTGGTTTTTTGTTTGTTTTTTTTTTTTTTTTTTTAGTTTTGCAATAAGAGAATTTTAATAAGCCTCCTCAAAATCTTCTAAATAAGATAGGGAATGGAGAAATAAATAGCCCCTCCCCTGCTGTCCAAGCACCCAGGTATGGAGGCAACTGAGGAAGGAGCATGCCTATAGGCTGCAGGCTGAAGTGTTGAGGAAGGAAGAGAGAGCAGCATGCTGGTATGCGAGGGGAGTTGGGCAGAAAAGGAAATGGTAGAAGGTGAGGTTAGACACCTGTTGGCTGCATTAAACTGTAAAACCTTGTTACACAATAAACTGCATTTATTCCTCACTCCCACATCCATGAACCTGCTGGTGGCTCAGCAGTGGAGAAGACCTGGGTTCAATCCCTAGGTCTGGAGGATCCCTTGGAGAAGGAAATGGCAACCCACTCCTGTATTCTTGCCTGGGAAATACCATGGACAGAGCAGCCTGGCGGGCTACAGTCCATGGGGCTGCAAAGAGTCAGACATGACTGACCAGCTTCCACTTTCCCACATCCGTGGATTGACTCAATTTGGCTCCAGGCCATGGGCTGGGCTTAGGTCCGCTCTGTTTCACAATCTTATCTTGCATTACCCAGGTTGGAGAAAAACTCTTTATCATATATATTGAAAAATAGTTCAAAAACAGAATCTTCTCTTTGAATAGTATGAGGAAAAGAACAAGCCTGAAGTTTTGTGACCTTGGACAGCTCCAGTATTTGGTTAGCTCACATGTAAAATGGGATGGCAGATAATGCCCCACCTTTCAGAGAAGATAGAGATAACAATGGAGAAACCCGAGAGGCCTGCTGGGTTTACACATCTACTAGTGGTGGGTGTGTTGCAGGAAAATGGGGTGCAAGAGGATGGTCATGTGCCCCAGTCTCTAGCAGCCAAGTGAAGGTCCTTGGCTTTGCACAGGAAAGAATTCAAGAACTGATCACAGTAAAGTGAAAGCAGATTTAGTTAGAGAGGGTCACATTCTATAGGCAAGATGTGGGCCATCTGAGAAGGCCCTGATATAAAGGCTGGTTAGCTTGGTTTTGCTTCTTTATAATTTTCCATATGTGTTTATGGCTGCGCTGAGTCTTCATTGCTGCCCAGACTTTCTCCAATGGCAGCAAGCAGGACATACTGTCCAGTTGCAGTATGTGGGCTTCTCCTTGTGGTGGCTTCTCTTGTTGGGGAGCACGGGCTCTAGGGTTTGTGGGTTTCAGTAGTTGTGACCCCTGGGCTCAGTAGTTGTGGCTCCTGGGCTCTAGAGCGTTGGCTCAGTAGTTGTGTGGCGCAGGGGCTGAGTTGCTCTACGCCATGTGGGATCTTCCTGGATCAGGGATCGAACCCTTGTGTTCTGCATTGGCAGGCAAATTCTTTATCACTGGGCCACAAGGGTGGTTAGTTTTTATGGGCTGGGTAGTTTCATACACTAACAGGTGGGAGGGATATTCTAACTATTTTGGAGACCTGGAGGGGATTTCCACTGCCCACTTTTTGACCTTTTATGGTCTGCCTTTGGACTGGCATGGTGCCTGTGGGTGTGTCATTTAGCTTATGCTGTTAGTGCGCACACAAATTACAGGGACTTCCCTAGTGGCTCAGTGGTAAAGAATCTGCCTGCCAGTGCAGGAGACACAGTTTGATCCCTGGGTTGAGAAGATCTCCTGGAGGAGGAAATGGCAACTCACTCCAGTATTCTGGCCTGGGAAATTCCATGGACAGAGGGACCTGGAGGGCTACAGTACATGGGGGTCACAAAAGAGTTGGACATGACTCAGTGACTAAACACCAACAACATGTATTACATCGAGTGTATTAGGAGGTTCAAGGTCTACTGGAAGTTGAATTTCTTGCTGTGTCAGGTCCAGTAGGTTTTAACCAGTTTCTGTTGTATCCTTAATGGCTAATGCTTGTGCACTGCCCCCTTCCCTCCTTTCTCACTTTCAGGCCTTAACATTTAAGTCTTTAATCCATTTTGAGTTATGAGAAAGTATTCCAATATAATTCTTTTGCCTGTAGCTCCATGGGGCTCAGCAGTGTGTTCCTCTGGTCATTAGAACTATATGCCTTAGTTAAAGTGTAAGTCACTCAGTTGTGTCTGGCTCTGTGATTCCACGGACTGTAACCCACCAAGCTCCTCTGCCCATGGAATTCTCCAGGCAAGAATACTGGAGTAGGTTGCTATTTCCTTCTCCAGGGGAGCTTCCCAAGGATAGAACTCGAGTCTCCTGTATTGTAGGTGGATTCTTTACCATCTGAGCCACCAGGGACACTCTAGGGGTGCCCCCATGTGAGCTGGGCACACCCTCCTGTTGTGGTGGAGTTGACTCCTGTGGGCTCTCTGGTAGGTAGGGCTGACCCTCAACCTGACTGGCTGCAAGGTCGTGCTTCCTGCAATGAATATGGGCTTTCTGGAGCCTGGGGTAGTCGATTCTTGAGGCTGTCTGTTTGGCTCAGAGTTACTGGGCAGCTTCTGCTGCTGAGGGTGGGGCCAAGTGCCTGGTGCTAATGGTCTGGCTGGAGGATTACAAAATGGCACTTGCCACACCAGTGTTATTATGGAAGAATGAGCTCCCAAAATGACTGGCACCAATGTCTCTTTTCCCAGGGCGTGTTCCAGTTGCCTCCTGCCTTTCCTGGAGCCCCAGTGGGTCTGACCCAGGCTCTTTTCAAACTACTGTTCTGTGCTGGGGTTTGTGAGATTTTTGTGCACATTCTTTCTTTTTTTTTTTTTTTTTTTTAAGGAGTAATTAATCACCTTGATGTTTGTTTTTTAATTGTACATGCTCATTACAAAAAACAAACAAACAAACATAAAAAAGCAGAAAATGACTCCAGATCTTACCACTCAGAAGTAACAAGTATTAATATTCAATGAACATTATTTTAGACATGTGCATGTATATAGATATACAGGTTGGAGCAAAGTGTCCTCAGTGAAGATCCTTCCACAGTTAGTACACACTTTAAAAAAATTATTTATTTATTTGGCTGAACTGGGTCTTAGTTGAGGCACATGGGAACTTTGATCTTCATTACAGCCTGTGGGATCTTTAGCTGTGGCATGTGAACTCCAGCTAAGGCATGTGGGGTCTAGTTCTCTGACCAGGGATTGAACCTGGCCCCCTGCATTGGGAGCCACTGGACCACCAGGGAATTCCCTGTGCACCCTCTGAAGAGCAGAGTCTCTGTTTCCTATAGCTCTCGACCTCCTCCCAAACGTAAGCCCTGCTGTTTTCCAAAGCCAGATGTTCTGGAGGCTCATTTTCCTGGAGCAGGAGGTGCACAGCCTTTGGGCTAGGGAGCCCAAAGTGGGGCTAGGGCCCTCGTGCTTCTGGGAGAGGCCCTCTATGATTGTGGTATTTCTGGTGAGTTGCCCACCCAGGTGTGTGGGTCCTGACTATATTGCATCTCCATTCCTCTTACCTGTCTCATTCTGGGTTCTTCTTGATGTCTTCAGTTGTTAAAAAAAAAAAAAAATCATTTCTACTAGTATTCACGTCATTCAAATAGATAGTTGTTGTGTCAGATCAGATCAGTCGCTCAGTTGTGTCTGACTCTTTGCGACCCCATGAATCGCAGCACACCAGGCCTCCCTGTCCATCACCAACTCCCGGAGTTCACTCAGACTCACGTTCATTAAGTCAGTGATGCCATCCAGCCATCTCATCCTCTGTCGTCCCCTTCTCCTCTTGCCCCCAATCCCTCCCAGCATCAGAGTCTTTTCCAATGAGTCAACTCTTCGCATGAGGTGGCCAAAGTACTGGAGTTTCAGCTTTAGCATCATTCCTTCCAAAGAAATCCCAGGGCTGATCTCCTTCAGAATGGACTGGTTGGATCTCCTTGCAGTCCAGGGGACTCTCAAGAGTCTTCTCCAACATCACAGTTCAAAAGCATCAATTCTTCAACGCTCAACCTTCTTCATAGTCCAACTCTCACATCCATACATGACCACAGGAAAAACCATAGCCTTGACTAGACGGAACTTTGTTGGCAAAGTAATGTCTCTGCTTTTGAATATGCCATCTAGGTTGGTCATAACTTTCCTTCCAAGGAGTAAGCGTCTTTTAATTTCATGGCTGCAGTCACCATCTGCAGTGATTTTGGAGCCCAAAAAAATAAAGTCTGACACTGTTTCCAGTGTTTCCCCATCTATTTCCCATGAAGTGGTGGGACCGGATGCTATGATCTTCGTTTTCTGAATGTTGAGCTTTAAGCCAACTTTTTCACTCTCCTCTTTCACTTTCATCAAGAGGCTTTTTAGTTCCTCTTCACTTTCTGCCATAAGGGTGGTGTCATCTGCATATCTGAGGTTCTTGATATTTCTCCTGGCAATCTTGATTCCAGCTTGTGTTTCTTCCAGTCCAATGTTTCTCATGATGTACTCTGCATGTAAGTTAAATAAGCAGAGTGACAATATACAGCCTTGACGTACTCCTTTTCCTGTTTGGAACCAGTCTGTTGTTCCATGTCCAGTTCTAACTGTTGCTTCCTGACCTGCATACAGATTTCTCAAGAGGCAGATCAGGTGGTCTGATATTCCCATCTCTATCAGAATTTTCCACAGTTTATTGTGATCCACACAGTCAAAGGCTTTGGTATAGTCAATAAAGCAGAAATAGATGTTTTTCTGGAACTCTCTTCCTTTTTCCATGATCCAGCGGATCTTGGCAATTTGATCTCTGGTTCCTCTACCTTTTCTAAAACCAGCTTGAACATCAGGAAGTTCATGGCTCACATATTGCTGAAGCCTGGCTTGGAGAATTTTGAGCATTACTTTACTAGCGTGCGAGATGAGTGCAATTGTGCAGTAGTTTGAGCATTCTTTGGCATTGCCTTTCTTTGGGACTGGAATGAAAACTGACCTTTTGCAGTCCTGTGGCCACTGCTGAGTTTTCCAAATTTCCTGGCATATTGAGTGCAGCACTTTCACAGCATCATCTTTTAGGACTTGAAATAGCTCAACTGGAATTCCATCACCTCCACTACCTTTGTTCATAGTGATGCTTTCTAAGGCCCACTTGACTTCACATTCCAGGATGTCTGGCTCTAGGTCAATGATCACACCATCATGATTATCTGGGTTGTGAATCTTTTTTGTACAGTTCTTCTGCGTATTCTTGCCATCTCTTCTTAATATCTTCTGCTTCTGTTAGGTCCATACCATTTCTGTCCTTTATCGAGCCCATCTTTGCATGAAATGTTCCCTTGGTATCTCTAATTTTCTTGAAGAGATCTCTAGTCTTTCCCATTCTGTTGATTTCCTCTATTTCTTTGCATTGATTGCTGAAGAAGGCTTTCTTATCTCTCCTTGCTATTCTTTGGAACTCTGCATTCAGATGCTTGTATCTTTCCTTTTCTCCTTTGCTTTTCGCTTCTCTTCTTTTCACAGCTATTTGTAAGGCCTCCCCAGACAGCCATTTTGCTTTTTTCCATTTCTTTTCCATGGGGATGGTCTTGATCCCTGTCTCCTGTATAATGTCACGAACCTCAGTCCATAGTTCATCAGGCACTCTATCTATCAGATCTAGACCCTTAAATCTATTTCTGACTTCTACTGTATAATCATAAGGGATTTGATTTAGGTCATACCTGAATGGTCTAGTGGTTTTCCCTACTTTCTTCAATTTAAGTCTGAATTTGGCAATAAGGAGTTCATGGTCTGAGCCACAGTCAGCTCCCGGTCTTGTTTTTGCTGACTCTATAGAGCTTCTCCATCTTTGGCTGCAAAGAATATAATCAATCTGATTTCGGTGTTGACCATCTGGTGATGTCCATGTATAGAGTCTTCTCTTGTGTTGTTGGAAGCGGGTAGTTGCAATTCTTGTGGGTCCTTGGTAAGAGGTGAGTTCAGGGTCTTCCTCCTCCACAATCTTGGCTACCTCCTCACAATTTTTTTTTTAACTTAAACAAAGTATGTATGTTGTATATGTCATATAGCTTAATACTTACAGAGAAAAATAAAGAGAAGATGTATTCCCAATTGCCAGCTGCAATTAGTGGGAATAGGAAATGAGGTGGGATACTTTCTTATATACTTCTGTGAGCTTTTGAAACTGAAAAAACAAATATCAAAACTATATTTTTAAATAATTTGTTTCAAAATGACTGGTTTAGTTTTTTTTGTTTGTTTGTTTGTTTACAGAAGGTCTCATGAAATGTATGTTCTCTTATAAAGTAGATGATAGAGTAGAAAAGAGCCCTGGGTGTCTAGAGGAGCCCCCTTGGTTCTAGAAACAGGCCTACTGCACCAGAATAGCTCTTAGGCCAGAAGTTCACCTCAAAGGGTTGAACTTCTTGAGAGCTGAGTAAGTAGTGGAGACTCGTGCTGAAACATGAGAGTGTTAGTGTGACGTTTGCATGGATAATGTGAAGTCACTTTGAATGTGATAATGCAGTATTGAAGCATACACATGTTAACACTCATGGTAATATTGTTTGTTACAGTAAAGTTTTACTCTTTTGGAAACCTCCTAGTTTCTAACGTCAAAGGCTTTTTAATCATGGCACTATTTCTTTTTTAACCTAGAACTGAACACCTTCTCAACTGAACTTAAAGGAGAAAATAAGTGCAATATTGGGAACTACATTTAAATGAAGATAAGGTAGAAGACAGAACTGTTACAAGTATGTAAGTTTTATTGTACAGACAAATGAAGGCTTCAGCTCTGTTGTATTCTGAAAAATTCCTAGCTTCTATGTAATTCTCTAATTATAGAACTTTATTTCATTAAGTTGAACTAGTCCTGATTTCACCATGAAAATCTGACCTGAAACTCTGTTTACAGAAATATTGAAAATGAATTTAAAATTAAATGTGAATATTGGTATATTAAGAGATACAATTTGGTTGATTCATATTTTTTCCATGTTAAAAATTATTCTCAGCTCTAAATATTTTAAATAAATGAGACTGAAATCCAATGTGGTTGTGTCTGACTATGTTATCTGTGTAACAAGCAAATATTTCTAGAGACTGTTCTTCATTAAGCATATTTTAAATGCTTTAATTTAATTGGAGCATAATTGATTTACAATGTTGTGTTTCAGGTGTACAGCAAAGTGATTCAGTTGCACATATATTAATAGAGATATTAATTCTTTTGTAGATTCTTTTCTCCTACCAGTTATTACAAAATATTGAGTAGAGTTTCCTGTGCGGTATAGTAGGTCCTTGTTGGTTATCTATCGTATACATAGTAGTATGTGTTCATCCCAAGTTCCTGATTTATTCCCTCCACCGCCCCCCCCACGTTTCTCCTTTGGTAATCACAAATTTGTTCTCCATATCTGTAATTCTGTTTCTGCTTTGTAAATAAGTTCATTTGTAACTTTATTTTTAAAATTAGATTCCACATATGAAGGGAGAAGGAAATGGCAACCCACTCCAGTATTCTTGCCTGGAGAATCCCATGGACAGAAGAGCCTGGTCGGCTAGAGTCCATGGGGTCACAAAGAGTCAGACACGACTGAGTGACTAACACATGTCCACATGTGAGAGATATGATACTTGTCTTTCTCTGACTTCACTTAGTATGATAATGTCTGAGGTGAAGTGAAGTCTCTCAGTCGTGTCCGACTCTTTGTGACCCCATGGACTCTAGCCTACCAGGCTCCTCCATCCCTGGGATTCTCCAGGCAGGAATACTGGAGTGGGTTGCCATTTCCTTCTCCAGGAGATCTTCCCAACCCAGGGATCGAACCTGGGTCTCCCATATTGCAGGCAGACACTTTACCCCCTGAGCCAGCAGGGAAGTTCAATAATGATAATGTCTAGGTCCATCCATATCAGTGCAAATGGTGTTATTTCATTCTTTTTTATGGCTGAGTAATATTCCATTGTATGTTTGTACCACAACATTTAGGTTGCTTTCATGTCTTTGCTACTGTAAATAATGCTACAATGAATATTGGGTGTGTGCATGCTCAGTTGTGTCTAACTCTTTGTGACTCCATGGACTCTAGCCTGCCAGGCTCCTCTTGTCCATGGGATTTTTCAGGCAAGAATACTGGAGTGGGTTGGTATTTCCTCCTCCAGCAATGAACATTGAGGTGCATGTATCCTTTTGAATTATGGTTCTCTCAACTACAGGTTTTTAATTGAAATTTCAGTTCTACACTTAGTTTCTATATGCCAATGAGAAAAGTTACTTAAATGTTTTAAGCCTCCCTTTCCTCATCTTTATAATAAGGATAAGAGTAGTGCCAACCTCACTGAACACTTAGTATCTGTGTACCAATCACTGCTTAAGCAGTATTTCCCTATTTTACAGACATAGAATTTGAATGCTTAGTAGTTAAATCCACCCACAACCATTCAGCTAGTAAGAGGTAGAAGTGGGATCTTGTCCTGGATATCCCAGACACTGAAGCCCAAAGTTTTATAGTATTGCTCCCTCTTTGGAGAACTTTTAATTATTTCATATGCTTGGAGGTATGGCTCTACCAATCTCGGGGAACTGTGGTCTACATTAAATTTGAGCACAGAATACTGGTGAACAGGAGTAGACCACCACAGTTCAGTTCAGTCGCTCAGTCGTGTCCGACTTTTTGCGACCCCATGAATCGCAGCACATCAGGCCTCCCTGTCCATCACCATCTCCCGGAGTTCACTCAAACTCACATCCATCGAGTTGGTGATACCATCCAGACATCTCTTCCTCTGTCGTCCCCTTCTCCTCCTGCCCCCAATCCCTCCCAGCATCAGAGTCTTTTCCAATGAGTCAAGTCTTTGCATGAGGTGGCCAAAGTACTGGAGTTTCAGCTTTAGCATCATTCCTTCCAAAGAAATCCCAGGGCTGATCTCCTTTAGAATGGACTGGTTGGATCTCCTTGCAGTCCAAGGGACTCTCAAGAGTCTTCTCCAACACCACAGTTCAAAAGCATTAATTCTGCAGCGCTCAGCTTTCTTCACAGTCCAACTCTCACATCCATACATGACCACTGGAAAAACCATAGCCTTGACTGGATGGACCTTTGTTGGCAAAGTAATGTCTCTGCTTTTGAATATGCTATCTAGGTTGGTCATAACTTTCCTTCCAAGGAGTAAGCGTCTTTTAATTTCATGGCTGCAGTCACCATCTGCAGTGATTTTGGAGCCCAAAAAAATAAAGTCTGACACTGTTTCCAGTGTTTCCCCATCTATTTCCCATGAAGTGATGGGACCAGATGCCATGATCTTCGTTTTCTGAATGTTGAGCTTTAAGCCAACTTTTTCTCTCTCCTCTCTCGCTTTCATCAAGACGCTTTTTAGTTCCTCTTCACTTTCTGCCATAAGGGTGGTGTCATCTGCATATCTGAGGTTCTCGATATTTCTCCCTACAATCTTGATTCTAGCTTGTGCTTCTTCCAGCCCAGCGTTTCTCATGATGTACTCTGCATAGAAGTTAAATAAGCAGGGTGACAATATTACAGCCTTGACGTACTGTTTTTCCTGTTTGGAACCAGTCTGTTGTTCCATGTCTAGTTCTAACTGTTGATTCTTGCTCTGCATATAGGTCTCTGAAGAGGCAGGTCAGGTGGTCTGGTATTCCCATCTCTTGAAGAAGTTTCCACAGTTTATTGTGATCCACACAGTCAAAGGCTTTGGCATAGTCAATAAAGCAGAAATACATGTTTTTCTGGAACTCTCTTGCTTTTTCCATGATCCAGCTGATCTTGGCAATTTGATCTCTGGTTCCTCTGCCTTTCCTAAACCCAGCTTGAATATCCGGAAGTTCCTGTTTCACGTATTGCTGAAGCCTGGCTTGGAGAATTTTGAGCATTACTTTACTAGTGTGCGAGATGAGTGCAATTGTGCAGTAGTTTGAGCATTCTTTGGCATTGCCTTTCTTTGGGATTGGAATGAAAACTGACCTTTTCCAGTCCTGTGGCCACTGCTGAGTTTTCCAAATTTCCTGGCATATTGAGTTCAGCACTTTTACAGCATCATCTTCCAGGATTTGAAATAGATCAACTGGAATTCCATCACCTCCACTAGCTTTGTTCGTAGTGATGCTTTCTAAGGCCCACTTGACTTCACATTCCAGGATGTCTGGCTCTAGGTGAGTGATCACACCATCGTGATTATCTGGGTCGTGAAGATCTTTTTTGTATAGTTCTTCTGTGTATTCTTGCCATCTCTTCTTAATATCTTCTGCTTCTGTTAGGTCCATATCATTTCTGTCCTTTATCGAGCCCATCTTTGCATGAAATGTTCCCTTGGTATCTCTAATTTTCTTGAAGAGATCTCTAGTCTTTCCCATTCTGTTGTTATCCTCTATTTCTTTGCATTGATTGCTGAAGAAGGCTTTCTTATCTCTCCCTGCTATTCTTTGGAACTCTGCATTCAGATGCTTGTATCTTTCCTTTTCTCCTTTGCTTTTCGCTTCTCTTCTTTTCACAGCTATTTGTAAGGCCTCCCCAGACAGCCATTTTGCTTTTTTCCATTTCTTTTCCATGGGGATGGTCTTGATCCCTGTCTCCTGTATAATGTCACGAACCTCAGTCCATAGTTCATCAGGCACTCTATCAGATCTAGTCCCTTAAATCTATTTCTCACTTCCACTGTATAATCGTAAGGGATTTGATTTAGGTCATACCTGAATGGTCTAGTGGTTTTCCCTACTTTCTTCAATTTCAGTCTGAATTTGGCAATAAGGAGCTCATGGTCTGAGCCACAGTCAGGTCCCAGTCTTGTTTTTGCTGACTGTATAGAGCTTCTCCATCTTTGGCTGCAAAGAATATAATCAATCTGATTTCGGTGTTGACGATCTGTGATGTCCATGTGTAGAGTCTTCTCTTGTGTTGTTGGAAGAGGGTGTTTGCTATGACCAGTGTATTCTCTTGGCAAAACTCTATTAGCTTTTGCCCTGCTTCATTCCGTATTTCAGGCCAAATTTGCCTGTTACTTCAGGTGTTTATTGACTTCCTACTTTATCCAGGGGCAAATAATTGTTGTTCAATCCCCAAAAGGTATAGTCGTCTGAACTAGAAAGGGCTTAAGTCTGGTGTGTACCACTTCACTCTGCAAAGTCTCTATTTTTTACTTTTAGTCAATAATTAATGTTCCTTGAAGTTGAGATGATCAGAATAAATGTGTGCATTGTTAATAGAAATTGTTCCTGTTAACTGTGTGGGTCATGCCCAGATTTTACAGAGAAAAGAATGGATACCAAAATGAGATGGTTTCAATTTTCTATATTCTTTGAGTTAAAATAACATAATGTGATTTCTAACAGCAATGGAAAGTATGTTTTTATAGTACCCGTCCTTATTTATTAAAAAAATCCAAAATTCCAAAATCAAAATTATTTTAACTGCATTTAATTTTATGTCAGGTGCTATGGGAGGTGCTGGAGAGATATATGTGTGTTCTTCAAAACCACAGCAAAACTATTAACAGGTATTTGTTGCTCTTTCCTCTTCTCTACTCCACTCCACTCTTTGCCAAATTAATTTGTACTTATTACAATTTTTACTGTATAATCAGTTGGATGTTTGATTAGTGTCTGTTGCTCCTGCTAAACTATTTTCCTTCCTTCGTCATTCATTCATTCAGCAGGTATTTATTGAACACCTACTAAGTGTCAGGTACTCTTAGATGCACATCTGAGGTGAAGATATGATGTTGAACAAGAAAAGGTCACTGCCTCATGAACTTACACTCTACTGGGAAGATGGACAAAAATCAAATAATCAAAGAATCTGAAAACATTAAGTGTTATAAGGTGAACAAATTAGGGATGGGATGAATAGTGACAGGGCAAAGGACACAAGGCTATGTGGTTTATTTATGTAGGACAATCAGTGAAAACCAACCCTATATGGTGAGCAAAAGTCTAAATAATATAAAGGACTGAGTTTCGGGAAACAGGAGGTAAAAGGTTCCAGGAGTAGGGAATAGGAAGTAGAACTGCTTTGAGACTGGAATGAACTTGACTTATTTGAGAAACTGCAGAAGGTATGGCTGAAATCAAGTGAACACAGGAGAGCCTGGTTGATACTGCTGGGGAGGTTGGGGTGGACAAACTAATATTGGAGGGTTTTGCTCTGAATGTGATATAAAGTTCGTGAAGGGATGTAAGCAAAAGAATGATGTCTAATTTACTTAAAAGAAGTTCTAGTTGCTTCATGGAGAACAAACCCCAAGACAGGCTTCAGGGAGACAAGTTAGGAGGGTATTGCCATATTCCAGCTAAGGGATGTTTGTCATTTGGATTAGGTCAGTAGTAGCAGAAGTGGGGGAAGTAGTCTGTCAAGTTATACTTTGGAGGTGGAATGAAAAAGACTTGCTGAAGAATTGGATATCGGAATGCAATAGAAAGGAAAAAAAAAATCAAGATTGAGTCCTAGATTTGGGCCTTTTGAAAGAGAGTGTATAGTGGTGCCTTTAACAGGGGAAGGAAGGTGTTTGGGTAGAATTCTTGAACGTGGTAAGTTTGTCTATTTTTATTGTATATCTGAGTGGAGATGTTGAGCAGGGTGGTGGAGATTATATGTGTGTGTGTATTTATATATATATGCAGGTGAAAGTGTTGGTGGCTCATTTGTGTCTGACTCTGTGACCCCATGGACTGTAGCCCTCCATGGAGTTCTCCAGGCAATTCTCCAGGGAATCTTCCCGACACAGGGATTGAACCCAGGTTTCCTGTATTATAGGCAGATTCTTTACCATCTGAGCCATCAGGGCAGCCAAGATGTATATATGTATCTGGAGTCCAAGAAAAAAAAATATATGCACTTATATTAATAAATGTCCAGAGACATTTGGAAGTTATCTGCTTACAGTTGCTATTTATGAACAAGGGACCATGGAAGTTCCCTGGTGGCTTAGTGGTTAGTATTCAGTGCTTTCTCCACTGTGGCCCAGGTTCAGGTTATGCCTCAAGCTGTGAGGCTTATCTAAGATCAAACAAAAACAAATAACCCTCTCCCTCCCTAAAAAAGCAAGGGACTACATTAAATGTAGAGAAGTAAAGAGAGCTGGGAGCTGAGCCCAAGGGCACTGCATCATTTAAAGGGCAGCAAGAGCAAGGGAACAAGCGTCTTTTAGATTCATGGCTGCAGTCACTGTCTGCAGCGATTTTGGAGCCCAAGAAAATAAAATCTGTCACTGCTTCCATTGTTTCCCCTTCAAGTCTCCATGAAATGATGGGACCAAATGGCCATGATGTTAGTTTTTAAATGTTGAGTTTTAAGCCAGCTCTGTTACTCTCCTCTTTGACCCTCATCAGGAGTCTCTTTAGTTCCTCTTCGCTTTCTGCCATAAGAGTGGTGTTACCTGCATATCTGAGGTTATGGATATTTCTCCCGGCAGTCTTCCAGCTTGTGATTTATACAGCTTGGCATTTTGAATGATGTACTCTGAATATATATATATATATACTTTGCATAAGTTAAATTAGCTGGGTGACAGTATACAGCCTTGACATACTCCTTTCCCAATTTTGAACCAGTGTATTGTTCCATGTCCGGTTCTAATTGTTGATTCTTGTCCTGCGTACAAGTTTCTCATGAGACAGGTAAGGTGGTCTGGTATTCCCACCTGTTTAAGAATTTTCCACTGATTGTTGTGATCCACAGTCAAAGGCTTTAGTGTGGTCAATGAAGCAGATGTTTTTTTCTGGAATTCCCTTGCTTTCTCTATGATCTAAAGAATGTTGGCAATTTGATCTCTGATTCCTCTGCCTTTTCTAAACCCATCTGTTCATCTGGAATTTCTCAATTCAAGTACTGCTAAAGCCAAGATTGAAGGATTTAGAGGATAACCTTGCTAGCATGTGAAATGAGTACAATTGTATGGGAGTTTGAACTTTCTTTGACATTGCTCTTCTTTGAGATTGGAATGAAGACTGACCTTTTCCAGTCCTGTGACCACTGCTGAGCTTTCCAAATTTGCTGACATATTAAGTGCAGCACTTTAATAGCATCATCTTTTAGGATTTTATACAGCACTACTGGAATTCTATCACCTCCACCTGCTTTGTTCTTAGTAATGCTTCCTAAGGCCCACTTGAGTTTACACTACAGGATGTCTGGCTCTAGGTGAGTGACCACACAATCATGGTTTTTTGGGTCATTAACACCTTTTTGTACAGTTCTTTTGTGTATTCCTGCCACCTCATCTTAATTTCTTCTGCTTCTGTTAGGTCCTTGTTGTTTCTGTCCTTCACTGTGCCCATCCTTGCATGAATCTCATTGATATCTCCAATTTTCTTGAAGAGATCTCTGTGTGCACGTGTGCTAAGTCAATTCAGTTGTGTCCAACTCTTTGCAACCCCATGGACTATAGCCTGCCAGGTTTCTCTGTCCATGGGATTCTCCAGGAGAGAATACTGGAGTGGGTTGCCATTTCCTCCTCCAGGATCTTCCCAACCTAGGGATCAAACCCGAGTCTCCTGTGGCTCCTGCATTGCAGGCAGATTCTTCACTGCTGAGTCACTGGGGAAGCTCCAAGAGATCTCTAGTCTTTCCCATTTTATTGTTTTCCTTTATTTCTTTGCATTGTTCATTTAAGAAGACCTACTTATCTCTTCTTGCAATTCTCTAGAATTCTGCATTCAGTTATGTATATCTGTGTAAGTTATGACAAACCTAGTCCTCATATTAAAAAGCAAAGATATCACTTTGCCTATAAAGGTCGATATAGTCAAAACTATGGTTTTTCCAGTAGTCATGTATGGATGTGAAAGTTGTACCACAAAGAATGCTGAGTGCTGAAGAATTGATGCTTTTGAACTGTGGTGCTGGAAAAGACTTTTGAGAGTCTCTTGAACTGCAAGGAGATCAAACCGGTCGATCCTATATACTGGACTACCAGGGAATTCCCAGAATAGTGTTTGTTGAATGAATGAATCTTTACCTCTACTTATCTGTTAGATAATTGAGTATCTCTAAGTTCCAGGTACTGTTCTATGTCCTATAGATTCATAGTATAGTATTCCCAATAATCATAAATTGTACTGTGAGTATATATGCATAAAATATATACATATATAAATGCAGCAAGATACGTATTTTTAGCTTATATAACTCTCTTCCCCTCCTTCTACCCTATTCTAAGAAGGATGGAATTGAATATGTGGAGGGCCCTTTGTTGGTGAGCAATGATGATTGGGATATATAAATCTGGGGCTATTCTATAGGTAAAGGTTTTGACAAGAGAGAAAGAGGAGGAAGGTGAGGTAGGAGAGAGTAGTGAGATTTCAGTTGAATTGGACAGGCATCTCCAACCAAAGTTATCAGATTCAATTAAAATAAAATATGATGCCAGCTTAACTCACACTCCGTTGGTCAACTGACAGTTTATGAAGAACAGTAATTAATCCTGTAAGAGGGAGTGGAGAAATAATATATAATCCAATACAAGATTACATCTAATTAATCAAAGATGGAGAAGCTCTATATCGTCAGCAAAACCAAGACCAGGAGCTGACTGTGGCTCAGATCATGAACTCCTTATTGTCAAATTCAGACTTAAATTGAAGAAAGTAGGGAAAACCACTAGACCATTCAGGTATGACCTAAATCAGATCCTTAATGATTATACAGTAGAAGTGAGAAATAGATTAAAGGGACTAGATCTGATAGAAAGAGTGCCTGATGAACTATGGACAGAGGTTCATGACACTGTAAAGGAGACAGGGATCAAGACCATCCCTATGGAAAAGAAATGCAAAAAAGCAAAATGGCTGTCTGGGGAGGCCTTACAAATAGCTGTGAAAAGAAGAGAAGCAAAAAGCAAAGGAGAAAAGGAAAGATACAAGCATCTGAATGCAGAGTTCCAAAGAATAGCAGGGAGAGATAAGAAAGCCTTCCTCAGCCCTCAATGCAAAGAAATAGAGGAAAACAACAGAATGGCAAAGACTAGAGATCTCTTCAAGAAAATTAGAGATACCAAGGGAACATTTCATGCAAAGATGGGCTCGATAAAGGACAGAAATGGTACGGACCTAACAGAAGCAGAAGATATTAAGAAGCGGTGGCAAGAATACACAGAAGAACTATACAAAAAAGATCTTCATGACCCAGATAATCACGATGGTGTGATCACTCACCTAGAGCCAGATATCCTGGAACATGAAGTCAAGTGGGCCTTAGAAAGCATCACTACGAACAAAGCTAGTGGAGGTGATGGAATTCCAGTTGAGCTATTTCAAATCCTGGAAGATGATGCTGTGAAAGTGTTGTTCTCAATATGCTAGCAAATTTGGAAAACTCAGCAGTGGCCACAGGACTGGAAAAGGTCAGTTTTCATTCCAATCCCAAAGAAAGGCAATGCCAAAGAATGCTCAAACTACTACACAATTGCACTCATCTCACACGCTAGTAAAGTAACGCTCAAAATTCTCCAAGCCAGGCTTCAGCAATTCGTAAACTGGGAACTTCCTGATGTTCAAGCTGGTTTTAGAAAAGGCAGAGGAACCAGAGATCAAATTGCCATCAGCAAGAGAGTTCCAGAAAAACATCTGTTTCTGCTTTATTGACTATGCCAAAGCCTTTGACTGTGTGGATCACAATAAACTGTGGAAAATTCTGAAAGAGATGGGAATACCAGACCACCTGACCTGCCTCTTGAGAAACCTATATGCAGATCAGGAAGCAACAGTTAGAACTGGACATGGAACAACAGACTGGTTCCAAATAGGAAAAGGAGTACGTCAAGGCTGTATGTTGTTACCCTGCTTATTTAACTTATATGCAGAGTACATCATGAGAAACGCTGGGCTGGGAGAAGCACAAGTTGGAATCAAGATTGCCGGGAGAAATATCAAGAACTTCAGATATGCAGATGACACCACCCTTATGACAGAAAGTGAAGAGGAACTAAAAAGCCTCTTGATGAAAGTGAAAGTGGAGAGTGAAAAAGTTGGCTTAAAGCTCAACATTCAGAAAACGAAGGTCGTGGCATCCGGTCCCATCACTTCATGGGAAATAGATGGGGAAACAGTGGAAACAGTGTCAGATTTTATTTTTTTGGGCTCCAAAATCACTGCAGATGGTGACTGCAGCCATGAAATTAAAAGATGCTTACTCCTTGGAAGGAAAGTTATGACCAAACTAGATAGCATATTCAAAAGCAGAGACATTACTTTGCCAACAAAGGTTTGTCTAGTCAAGGCTACGGTTTTTCCAGTGGTCAAGTATGGATGTGAGAGTTGGACTGTGAAGAAAGCTGAGTGCCGAAGAATTGATGCTTTTGAACTGTGATGTTGGAGAAGACTCTTGAGAGTCCCTTGGACTGCAAGGAGATCCAACCAGTCCATTCTAAAGGAGATCAGCCCTGGGTGTTCTTTGGAAGGACTAATGCTAAAGCTGAAACTGCAATACTTTGGCCACCTCATGCGAAGAGTTGACTCATTGGAAAAGACTCTGATGCTGGGAGGGATTGGGGGCAGGAGGGAAAGGGGACGATAGAGGATGAGATGGCTGGATGGTATCACTGACTCGATGGACATGTGTTTGGGTGAACTCTGGGAGTCGGTGATGGACAGGGAGGCCTGGCATGCTGGGATTCATGGGGTTGCAAAGAGTCGGACACGACTGAGTGACTGAACTGAACTGAATCATACAGGAGGAGGAGGTTTTTTAGGGAGCAATAAGTTTCCTAAATATTACAAAATTATGACTTTAGCTTCAGGATATGTTGAACTGTTGACCTTTAGAATTATTAGGCTTAAGTCCCTGCCTTTTAAGAAACTCTCAAGTCTTCCTTCAGCAGCCGCTACTGGTTAAGAGATATAACAGACGTGGATCAGTCCCTTGGTCAGGAAGATCTGAAGGAGGGCAAGGCAACCCATTCTAGTATTCTTGCCTGGAGAATCCCATGGACAGAGGAGTCTGGAGGGCTACAATACATAGGGTCTAAAAGAGTGAGACGCCACTGAAGGGACTTAGCACGCACTGGATCAGAAAAAACTTCAGGTATCTTATATGATTTACAAATCCCTGCCAGAAAAGGAAACAAAAATGCGTGTGAATCACTGGACATCATCACACAATTTCTTAAACTTTGTGGTCCTACTCTGTAACTTCATCGAGGTGGTTTTCGTACCCCTCCTTGGACTGCACACTTTTTGTACGCCCCACCCCCACCTCCCCGCAACACACACACCAAAAAAACCGCGGAAATACAAGAAGAAAGTAAAGGGAAAATCTCAACAGTCCTTTACATCCTGTTAAAACATGGAGCCTTTCCCTCATCTCATTGCTCATCAATCCATGTTCCCATAATATTTTCATTCATTTTGTAGTTCTCATGCCATCGTGTGTTATAATCATTCGACTCCATGAAGTTTATTTGCCTTGAACTTCATCCAGGACTCTGGGAACTTTGTGGTTTAATGCTGGGCGCGGGACGGAGGTCTGGCATTTAGAAGGCTCTTTACCCACTCCAATATTCTTGCCTGGAGAATCTCATAGACATAGCAGCCTGGTAGGCTACAGTCGGGGTCGCAAAGAGTCGGACACAACTGAGCGACTTCATTTCACATACGGATGTGTAACCGCAGCGAAGCTGTGTCGTGCTGTCGCACGGAAACAGGAGAGGCAAGCCTTTATTCGGAAAAGCTTCCGGGAACAACGACAGCACATTTGACAATGATACCGAGTTGTTTAATAAAGATGTGAAAACAAAACCACGGCTCCGCCTCAACTTACTACTACAATTGTCATTCACGAGCGGCGTCTCTCGTTCCATTCGGTCCTCAAACCCGAGCTCAAACCAGACTGGGTCTGATTGGCCAATCGAAGCACAACCTCCCGTAGTCTCGAGGACTCCTCCCGCCAATGAGAGACTTGGGCGATTTGGTAGGGTGAGAAGTCCTCCCCACACGCGGAGGAATCCTGGGGGCGTGGTGACGCGTTGGGCGAGGCTGAAGTTTGATTGGCAAGTGAGCGATCAGCAGCTTAGAAAGGATACGCGGTCGGGTGGGAGAAGGGGAGGTCGTGGGCGGGGCAGTGGAGCTAGAGTCAGCCAATGACTGGCGCGCTGCTCGCAGAGCGAACGATAGGTCACCAATGGTGGCACGGATATGGTGCTGTGGGCGGGGCTTAAGGCTCAAAGGGGTGCCGGAGTTGGGGCGGGTAGCGCCTATTTCTGTCGTGCTCATCGTCACTGCCGGCACCTCTTCCTGGATTCATTCATTCGTTGTTTTTTTTTTTTTCATTCACGAAGGTAGTGAGGCCTGGTTGAAAGCCATGGAGAGCTTTTTGCCTGCCACCGGTTTCCTGTATTGGGTGGGCGCGGGCACCGTGGCCTACCTGGCCCTGCATATCTTGTGCTTGCTTTTCACGGCCGTTCGGGTCTGGGGTTTGGGTAACGAGTCGGGGGTCGGACCGAGGCTCGGTGAATGGGCAGGTGAGTCGAATTCCGCGCCGCCCTCCCCCTGACTCCTGCTGCGCCTCGCGGGGCTCTGGGCCTGGCCCGGCTCGCGCTGACTAGTTACGGGCCCGGCGCTTGGCCTTCGCGTCCCCAGCTCCCCTCTCCTTTCTGAGGCTCCTGCGTCTTGCGTACCCGCTTGTCCCTCATGCCGTCGCCTGGCTTGCTTGGACTTGTAGTAGAGTTTTTAAACGGAGAAGGCAATGGCACCCCACTCCAGTACTCTTGCCTGGAAAATCCCATGGATGGAGGAGCCTGGTAGGCTGCAGTCCATGGGGTCGCTAAGAGTCGGACACGACTGAGCGACTTCACTTTCACTTTTCACTTTCATGCATTGGAGAAGGAAATGGCAACCCACTCCAGTGTTCTTGCCTGGAGAATCCCAGGGACGGGGAAGCCTGGTGGGCTGCCGTCTATGGGGTCTCACAGAGTCGGACACGACTGAAGCGACTTAGCAGTAGCAGCAGAGTTTTTAAATACTAAACACACTGCTGGCTTAACTCAGCGAATCTAAAGTGCCACTTGGGTGCGGGAGAAATCTGGCCTCAACTCGCTGGGGCTTATGCCTTTTAAGCCATTCCGGGTCCAGGGAGTTAGTTGTCTTGCTGGTTGCTTCCTCAGTCACCTCTTAGGAGAGTTTTTGAAACAAAAAGTCTCTGGCTTGAATACAGGCCCTGTGCTCAGGATGAAAAGCATTCTGTTGCCTTTTGGGGGGCGAGGGTGGAGAAAGGACAGAATTTCAGAAGTCTTTCTGCTCTTTGGAACCTTGGATTCGGCCTATTTCATAGAATTTTAAAATCTTTTTTTTTTTTTTAATTATTGGCTAAACTGTCCTGGAGTCCTAATGACTAGCAAGAATTATTGTTTCTTCAAGATGGTAACTCTTCATGTAGAAGTCAGAAATGCCTTCTGCAGAAGGAGATTTGCAGGAGAGTATTCCCACAGAGAGTGAGTTAAACAAACCTAATCATAGTTTCGCGAGTTAGGGTGTCTGGTTTACGATTCCCTCTAGGCAAGAATTCTGAAGATGTAAGGGAAAGGGCAGATTAGAGAAGTTGGGAAAATTCCACAAGAAAGTTTTGGTTTTTTTCCATTTCTGCCTTTTTTGTTGATTTTCTTTCCCTATGTTTTGTTTTTATTAGCTTTTTTTTAAAACCAAGTGATATTGCCATTCTCCAGTTATTCATTCTGCTGTTTTATAATTGATTTTTTAAATTATGATTGGTTTTATATATAATTCACAGAACATTTTGTTGAATTTTGGGCTGGTTAGGGGTTGCTTTCAGGCTAGGCTCAAATAAGGTATATAAATAATGTTACTCCATATTCTTAACTTTATTCACTCAAACATTTCAACAACTTAGTAGGAAAAACATAAATTAACATTTTGGAACTGCAACAAAAAACATCTCAAGTAGGAATGAATAAGCATCTATTAACATAATAAATATTTTTAAAACTTACTGTTTTTTCATCATTGAAAAAGCAAGTGAAGTGCTCAACGTTGTTATAATCAAGATTATAATTTCACTGTTGATAAGCCTGAGTTCTTGGTTGTCTGGTTTGGAAAACTTGTTGACTTTTGAAATAGTGGAATAAAAGACTCCAGTGTCTTAGAAAATCATATATGAGGATGAATAAGTTTTATAGTTTGTAATTAAAGACTTATGGTAATAATTTTTGTTAACTATCTAAAATTGACGACAGTGGCTGGTAACTTAAATGATCTAAGTCATCTATATAATAATCCATAGGAAAAGTCAAGTGTTGTGACCTTGTCATTTCATGAGTAATATTTATATTGAAAAGATGTGACCTCAGAGGAAGGATTTTAATAAATTAAGGGCAGTGTTTAAAAGATTAGAAATGAGACTTGAACTCGAACACTGGTAATCTAGCAGAGAGGATCATAAAGTGAAATATTATCCAGTTTACTTGTTGGGAAATTTCTCTTTTTTAAATACTTAAGTAGAAGAAATGAACAAGTTGTTACTTGTAACATTACTCACATGTGGTGGCCTGAATCTTAAAATACTTTGTCCTTTATCTCTCCAAATTCAGGGAGTCTTTGGAAAACAAAAACTGAAATGATTTGGAAAACAAAGCAGCAGACATGATACTTGAGTAATTAGGGTTAAGTTGTAATTAAAAACAGGTAATTTGTTCAACCGAGTATTAGGGTAACCATGCCAGGGCTCCTGTGCCTGTGGCCCTGAAAGCCAAACTGACAGCTGGTGTTTGCAGCACAATGAAGGTTTATCTGGGGCTTCCCAGGCAGTGCTGGGGGTAAGGAACCTGCCTGCCAATGCTTGAGACGTAAAAGATGTGGGTTCGATCCCTGGGTCGGGAAGATCCCCTGGAGGAGGGCATAGCAACCCACTCTGGTATTCTTGCCTGGAGAATCCCATGGACAGAGGAGTCCAGCAGGCTACAGCCCATAGAGTCATGAAGAATCGGAGGCGACTGAAGCAACTCAGCAAGGAAGCAGCAGACCCGTGTGGGAGAGAAGTCTCAGATCCACTCTGACTTTGTGTTTAGAGTTTTTCTGTTTGTTTGTTTTTTTTTAAAGAGGCTGGGATTAATCATCATCTAGTGACATTTCCATAACATTTCTTAATCATAGTTTTGGGAGTCAGGGTGTCTGGTTTACAATTCTCGGGCCAGGTGGCCCATGGCACAGGAGTCTGTGAGCTCTCCTTGCCCTGGAGGAACAACTTGAGTTTGTACGTTAATGATATTGACAACAGCAGTTTCAGTATGTTAATGATGTTAACAACAGCGATCGTAGTCGTCTTATTCTGGTTGATTGGTGTTCAGTTAGCACCGGATTGAGGTAGAAGGGACCAGAAAAGAAATAAAGTTTTGGATAAAGAGATTAATCATAAACTCAGTAAGGGAGCTTGGTTTTAGGGGGTCTTGCTGTCATTAGGGAGGCATTGTCTGCTTTCTAATACTGATGTTTAACATCTTCCTCTCCTTAACCAATTATTTTAAGTATTATATAATAATGTGTGTTGAGTTGGTGGTATATTTTTATACTTGTCATGCTTAAGTCTCTGCATGTGAGTATGTTTAATTCCTCTCCTGCCCCCCAGCTTAGATTTTAGAATCTGAGAGGCAGGGACTGTGGGTCCTCCTTTTTTGTTTTTTCCCACAGTAATTAACACATTGATCAGATACCAGGTCTTCTAAACTTAAAAGCCTGGAAAATCCTTGAAATACAGTTGGGCTTTGCAGTCCATAAAAATACTCCAGACCATAGATTCCTTAGTCTAGTGGGTTTTTAAGACCGCCCAGTACCTGGCCCATCTCCTTCATCTCCTAATCAAGAGCTGGATCATCCCTTCCTTCATTCTCTCCGGTTACAGTCCCACGCAACTAAATTACTCTGATTTCGCTAGGTCTCTAGTGGGTGAGTTTAGCCAGTTTAGTAGGTAAGTCTCTCTTGCCTGCCATTGTCATGTGATACTTTCTGTATTCCTTCCAAGAACAAAGTCCTGTGAAAGTAGAGTTTCAAGTTGTTTGAAAATCTCTGTAGCAAGTTATGAAAAGAAGATGGCCAACAAAGGTGACCAGGTCTATCAGTTTCCTGAATGTCAACAGGGAGTTTATTACACTTACCAAGCTGAATCTCCAGAGAGTCACTAAACCCATTTGAGAATGCCAGAGTGATAAACCTGGCACTTTGACCAGAGTGAAAATGAAAGTAGTATGGCAACCCACTCCAGTGTTCTTGCCTGGAGAATCCCAGGGATGGCAGAGCCTGGTGGGCTGCCGTCTATGGGGTCACACAGAGTTGGACATGACTGAAGTGACTTAGCAGCAGCAGCAGCTGGGTATTTTTGTTTGTTTTGTCTTTTTTTTTTTTTTTTTTTAGAGCAGGGCAGGTGGTAGAAGGCAGAGAAACAGATGAACTTAGTCATAAAAGTTCTTAAAAATAGTTATTCATTTTTCATTTCAGCTCTGAAGAGGAAGTCTGTAGGCCTAAATGAACACAGTCTCCAGATGGGAGTTGGCAGGGTGCTGTGTGCTCAGTCGTGTCCACCTCTGTGCGACCCCATGGACTGTAGCCTGCCAAACTCCTCTGTCCATGGGGTTTTTCGGGCAAGCATACTAGAGTGAGTTGCCATTTTCTTCTCCAGGGAATCTTCCCGACCCAGGGATTGAAAATGCATCTCCTGTGTCTCTTACATTGCAGGCAGATTCTTTACCTGCTGAGCCATCCAGCAAGCTCGGGGGCAACCTTAAAGCCCTTGGGCTCGAGCTATGTAAGAGATGGCAGGTGCAGCTGGAGGATGGGACCTAAAAGCATGCCCTAGTCTTATTTGGAGGAGAAACTAGAGAGGATGGTTTCCTGGAATTGGAGATTCAACCTCTGTACTCTGAGCTGTTTCCTCCAACCTTATACCAGTCTCCATTGTCTCCTGCTTCGTGTTTTTTTTTTTTCTTTTTCCCCCTTGTTCTTCCTTTCTGTGCAATATTAAGTTTCCTCTAAAGGGTCAAACGTGAGACCTCAGAGACTCAAACCTAGACTTGGAGTCTAGCTCCTCCTCTGTACTTACTAGAGTGTAGCATTGAGTAAAGTAGTAGATATCTGTGAATCTCACTTTCCTCATCTGCAAAATGGGGATAATACTGGTGCCTGTTTCATAGTATTGTTGTAAAGGGTAAATGAGAATACTTGCTCTATGTAAAGCAGATGGTGCAGTGCCCTTGTATATAAATGCTTGATAACTTATTGCTACTAGTCCAATAGTCATGTATGGATCTGAGAGTTGGACTATAAAGAAAGCTGAGTGCAGAAGAATCGATGCTTTTGAACTGTGGTATTAAAGAAGACTCTTGAGAGTCCCTTGGACTTCAAGGCGATCCAACCAGTCCATCCTAAAGGAGGTCAGTCCTGGGACTGATGTTGAAGCTGAAACTCCAATACTTTGGCCACTTTATGCGAAGAGCTGACTCATTTGAAAAGACCCTGGTGCTGGGAAAGATTGAGGGCAGGAAGAGAAGGGGATGACAAAGGATGAGATGGTTGGATGGCATCACTGACTCAATGATGAGTTTGGGTAAACTCCGGGAGTTGGTGATGGACAGGGAGCCTGGCGTGCTGCGGTTTATGGGGTCGCAAAGAGTCGGACACGACTGAGCAACTGAACTGAACTGAACTAGTAATACTGTTAACCTTAGCAGCATTATGTACCTATCACTTTAGCTAATTGACAATATAAGGCTTAGTAAGAAAAAATTAATAGCTGGTTGACTCCATCTTCAGAAAACTGAGATTACCTTTGCTACTGCAATTGAGAGTGTTGAGCTTCAAAACTAATTTTCTGTTTATTTTTGTTGGTTGAGGAAATTTATTTCTTTCGGTTTCAGAAAAAAATTATTGAAAAATTTAGTGAATAGAGTATATGGGTAAGTGGATTTGAATAAGTCAGTTCCATTGTCTTTAAACTCATTTGTAGGTAAAGGATGAGTTAAAAGAAATTTAATAGTGTGTCTTTGGGCTGCTATACCAAAATACTGTAGACTCAGTGGCTTACACAATGAACATTTCACTCACTTCTGAAGGCTGGGAAGTCAGATCAAGGTGCTGGCAGATTCTGTGTCTGGTGAGGAACTGCTTTCTGGCTTATAGATAGCTGTCTTCTTGCTCTATCTTTCCATGACAGAAAGGGCCAGAGAACTCTCTGGGGTGTCTTGTAAGGGCACAGATAGCATTTGTTAGGGCTCCACCCTCATGATCTAATCACCTCCCAAAGACCCCCCACCTCCAATACCATCACATTCAGGGGTTAGGATTTCAACATATATATTTTGTCCCTAACATAGGAATTCAGCTTGTAGCATAGATCCTTCATTCCATTTCTCTCCTGCTCATTGATCTTGAAAATAAAAATACTGAAATATTATAGCAATTTGTATCTCTGCCTTCTGGAATAGATGGTGATTAAGGCAGGGAGGGTGGGTGGAGAGTGTGATCCAACAGTATTCATTTGTCCGTCCACTGCCCAAATCCTCTTGAGTTCTGGCCAGGGACCAGGAGGATGGCCAGCAGCAACGAAGAACAAACTGCCCTGTAAAGTGGTAGAAAAGCAACACACTTGGTTCTATGGCTCCTTGTGCAGGAAGGTCAGAGTGATGTCTGACCTGAGAGCTGAAGGGGAGTGAAGAGTAGCAGACAGAGCAAGGGGATCAGGAGGTGCTAGGCTCCTTAGTTGAGAAGGAGCAGGGTCCCCTTAAAATAAGACCTGAGTGCCTGGAGCCAAGAAAGCATAGGCCTGATTTAAGATGGGAGTGGAGCTGGGTGAAGGGGCCAGTGACTAGGGCAGTTTAAGAACATGGAAAACAATTGTGGGGATTTTAAGCAGAAGGGTAATGTTGAGTTGGAACTTTATTTTTTATTTATTTGGCTGTACCAGGTCTTAGTTGTGGCATGCAGGATCTTTTTTTTTTTTAATTTTTAACTTTACAACATTGTATTGGTTTTGCCATATATCAACATGAATCCGCCACAGGTATACACGTGTTCCCCATCCTGAACCCTCCTCCCTCCTCCCTCCGCGTACCATCCCTCTGGGTCGTCCCAGTGCACCCGCCCAAGGATCTTCAGTTGCAGCATGCACACTCTCAGTTGCCACACGTGGGATCTAGTTCCCTAACCAGGGATCGAACCTGGGTCCCCAGCATTGGAAGCGTGGAGTCTTAGCCACTGAACCACCAGGGACATCCCTGAGTTGCAACATTTAAACAGAAATTTTTGCTTCTGTGATCTTTCCAAAACTGTTGTATTGCCACAGAGATAGATCAGTGCAAATTATTCAGATAATCTCCGTTAAAATTGCCTTTAAAAAGGCAAAATCATACTTTATAGTCAGGGAGGCCATTTCTGTGCACTTTCTGGTTATCATCTTTCAAAGACTATGTCTCCCTGGGGGATATCTAATCACCATGGTGTGGGGAGTGCTACTCTTAATCAGGGACCAGATGATAAGGTTGTTGAATGAACCTGGAAACCAGGTCATTGCTTTCTCGAGCTCACTCCATAGAACTGAGGTGAGATAGTTGAGAAGCCTGCCTCACTTTGTTTTGTTATTGATTTTGTCTGGTGAAACAATGCGTTTGCCCAGTCTCTTAACTGGCAGTTCCAGGGAGACTATCCAGTTTCTGAAAAGTTATCCTTACTGGTGTTAAGTGAAGTTATTTCTAGTTAAATGATGTCGTCATTGCAGGAAGAGAGGAAAGGCAAGAAAAGAGGAAAGTCTTAAAACAAAAAAAAAGATTTTGAACCATTGCTGCCTCTCAAGAGTGTGGCGGTGGGTAACAGGAGCGCTAAGGGGGCGTTTGGCTTTGGGATCAGTGCAATGTGACCTTTGCTACGTGCTAAGCTGTTTGACCTTAGCAAAGATCGCTAACCTCTGAGCATAGCTTCCTTCATCTATTAAATAGGGCCAATAGCTTTTCGGGATTATTATGACAATAAGATGATAATGAGGGTCTCATGTAACCTTTTGTGTGTTTTTATGGGTATCAAGAAACACATATCTTTAGGGTATCTTTATTTGTACACATTGTTCTTATTTGATAAAAGGGCATTGTTGAAACCATGAAATAATGTAGTTCACTCAGCAGATAAACTATTGGACATCTGAAGCTGTGAATAGATCAGTTACAAGGTGATTCATGCTACTGCAGGAGAATTCCTTGCTTTATGGAAAGATTTACCAAAATCTTGGTTTACCAAAATATGGTTCCCATATAAGCTATGATGGACTTAGAAAAATCTGGTACTATGCAACTTTTCAATGACGTTTGTAAAAACCTTAGGTCATCTTCAACTCTTCTTCTGGCACCCATGTACAGTCTGTAAGGAGACCTTGTTGACTTTAACTTCAAAATACCCAGAATCCAGTTTCTTCTATCACTGGTGTAAGCTACCAAAATCTCTTGCCTTGATATAATATCAACCTCTTGTCACTGATTCCATCTTGCTTCCCCTATAATCGTATCTTAAAGAGCAGCCAGGGAACCTGAAAAGCTCTAGTCGGATCATGTGATCCTTTGCCCAGATCCCTCCAATATCTTCAGATGAAAACGCAAAATCCTTCCTGTGGTTGACAAGGCTTTTGACCACCTGCCTCTTGCCTTCTTTTACCTCTCCTCTCTGCCCATGTTTTGTCTCTTTTTCCCTCCCTCCTTTCTAGCTGCACTCTCTTTCTCCTTGAACTCGATTCCTTAAACATGCTTGGCCTTGCTGCCTTGACCTTTGGTTATCTCCTCTCCTTGAATGCTCTTCCCCAGATGTCCATTTGGCTAAGCCTTCTTCCTTCCTTCTAGTCTTTACTCAGATATCACCTTCTCAATGAAACCTTGCCTTCTGCCTTTAAACCAACAATCCACCCTCCTTCACGCCTCTTCTGACCCTGTTAGCCTGCTCTACTTGGGCTTTATGTCGTAGCGTTTGTCACCGTCTCCCGTTTTGCAGGTGTTGTTCATTTCTGATGTTTCTTGTTTGTCTACTCCTATTAGAGTGGTGGCGGCACCATGAAGACAAAGATCTTTTTTGTTCGCTTTTGTATCTCCAGCACCTAGAACAGAGCCTGCACATAAACACTAATACTTAGTTATTGAATGAATGAAAATATTCAGGTACTCCAGTATTTTTGAGGGATAATGTATTTTTTTTGTGGGGGATTCTCTTTCTACATTCTCTTTTTAGTTATAAATCTAAGAGCTATTAATGGTCTTCCCACCTCTAAAAGTGAAATTATTTAGTCTAAAAACAAAATATAGACTATAACCTCAGGGAGGTGTTCTCATAGTAGAGACCCTGGAATCAGACTGCCCAGCGTGGCTTTCTGTGTCCCAGACACGCCTGTACTCACCTGCTTCTTTCTGCTTCTGTGTCCTTTTGTTCTTGCAAAGATGTTCAGTGGCTTCAGTGATTGTTGAACGTTGTTCTCTGCCTGGAGTGACCCTCCTTCTGTTGTTCGCTCTTCCTTATGCCTCCTGTTGATGAACTTTTACCTACTTTTCAGAGTCCAGATTCTGAATGTTTCTGTGCAGCTGCCCAGATGGAAGCCATCATGTACTTTTGGAATTCTAGTAGCTCTTGTTTTATCCTTTTTTGTGGGCTTTTCCACACTTTACCTTCTTAGTTGTTTGTGTGTATGTGTGTGCACCTGTGCATGCACGCATGACTTTGTTCTTAACTATAAACCTGTCAAGAGTGTACAATAAATTATATATAGTGAATGAATATATTTTCTTTGAGCTGTATTTCGACGGGGGTGGGATGTTTTCCATTTTGTGGGTTATATTTTGCAAAACTAATTTGTACACCTTTTTTTCTCTTTGTTTTAAAACCTGAAGTGATGCCTTAAAAGCTGGTTGAAATTAAACCAAGGCTGACTAGACAAAGATGGGTTATTGAATTACTGCAGCAGAGCTGGGACAACAGTTTTGAAAGTATGAAATGCAGTGAGAGCAAAAAGATGTCTTTGTGCGTGTGTGTGTGTGTGTGGTGCTCAGTTGATAAATCATGTCGGACTGTTGTGACCCCATGGTCTGTAGCTCGCCAGGCTCCTCTGTCCATGAAATTTTTCAGGCAAGAGTAATGGAATAGGTTGCCATTTCCTTCTGCAGAAGATCTTTTCGGTTCAGGGATCGAACTTGCATCTCCTGCATTGGCAGGCAGATTCTTTACCACTGAGCCACCAAGGAAACCCATCCTGTGTAGCATAGGTAATAAGCTAATCTTTTTTCATACATGTGTTATAAAACCAACCACTATGCCAGATTTAATAAACATTTCAGTATTAATACAAATTTGGTAATATATTTATTATTTAAACCCAAGATTTTTTTTTTTAACCTCCTTTTTTCTGCACCACGTGGCTTGTGGGATCTTAGTTCCCTAACCAGGGATTGAACCTAGGCCTTCAAGTCCCAATCACTGGATCACCAGGAAAGACCCCTCAAGTCTTTAAAAATTGTTACAGGTAGACTTTCCTTTCATAAGAGAGTCTTTCCCAGTGAAGGTTTTAGTAAAGTTTGCTAATTTGTAAAGCTGAGATGAATTAGTGAAAAAATTGAATTCTAGGATGTATTGACCAAAATGTAGTTTTGTTATTTCAAAGGCTTGATAAAATGAACCCATACCTTCTAGAGCCTTCAGACCTTTTGGGGGACATTGGGCTAAATTTCCTGGAATATCTCTTTGGTAGTAAAAGCATTGAGTGGTCAGTGTATATAGTTAATAACTGCTAGAAAGTTAACCACAGAGCATTGAGTATATGCATTTTTTTCCGTCATGGAAAGAAATGAATACTGCAGTTGGTTGATCATCTACAGAAGTTGAGAAACTTGAGAAAACTGAAAAGTCATAAGGGGCTGATGAGAGAATGCCAAAACTGGAAGGACCTCTTCAGTTGAACTATTAGGGAAAGAAGCTGGAAGAGGTGAGATGATAATGCAACCTTTTGTGTGTGTTTATGGGTATCAGGGAACATGACAGAGAATATCTAGGCAAGAAGATCAGTGGCAAAGAGCAGAAAATGGGGGACGTGTCAGTGGTGGGTTGATTAAAAGCAGTGGTAGGAGAGGGGCTTCCTAGTGTCCAGTGGTATAGACTCCACTGCAGGGGGCGCGGGTTTGATTCTTGGTTGGGAAACTAAGATCTGACATGCCCAGCCTCCAAAAAAACAAAAAAAAAGTATCTAAAAGAAACTAATGGTAGGAATGATGAGCAGCAGACTCTGACAGCAGAATAGGTTTGTGAGGGATGAATTAAGAGAGGAAAACTAGTAAGGAAGACCAGCAGAGGCGATGAGTGGTAACAGCAAGGATGTTGGCAAAACTGAACTCCATCACACATTTCCACTGCTGGTGTGGGGCATAAAGCCTTCTCCGTACAAGAGCCTGAATTCTGAAGAAATGCCACATCTCTGTAGCCCCAAGGATACCATTATTTCGTGTTCTTGGTACATGCCTACATGGGCATTAAGATAGGGGGACTTCCTCATTATATATGGTGCTTTAGGCCAAGTGAATCCATCCAGTATGTCTTATCTATAGCCGTGGCAGCGCCTCTAGCCTTAACTACAGATGACGTTGATGACACTTAATTGCCAAGGAAATATTATATAGGTTTTAGGATATGTTTCTCAAGATGGCCAGGAAAGGGTATACAGTCTCCTTTAGAAATTTAAATTCTAGTTTTTAAAGTTCCCTTAACCCTCCTGGTATGTTAAAAAAAAAAACCCTAATTCTCCAGATTGATTTTACTGTAATGCCTGGTGGTAATTGCTCACTACCAAGCCCACTTCCAGTGGAAATGTTGCCAAGCTTGCTTTAATGATCACTGAAACTCCCATCTTGTCACATCAACGGAGCTAATAAAGTAAACAAGCTCCCCTAATCTTGCACATTCAGTCTAATAATTTTGCTGTGGAACAGGGAGCAGCTGCTTATCTATGTGTTTCAATACCTATCATTGCCTGTCTTGAGAAAGGAGGGGATGATCTCCTTATAGATAAGGGGGAAAAAAAAAACCCACAGCAGGTTAGACAACGATGTTCACACATTCTAAATTAGAAGAGGCTGGATTAATGAAATGTTACCATAATGATGACATCTCAATTTACAAATTGCTTTTGTAAGTTTTCTCAGATGATTTCCATAACCAAGTCATATACCAAGACCAGAGGGAGCGGCAGTGACTGTAAGGAGTGGTACACAGCTAGTAAATGACAGAAGAAACTGAATCCATGTGTTCTAACTCCAGGCTCCCGCCAAAGCTCCTGATGAGGAAGTTTGCAGTACCTGTCCAAGAGTCTATATGTCCGAGACTTCCTCAAATGTTACCTGAAAGTGAAAGGTCTATTTCTACCGTATTTTCGTCATGACAATATCCATGGGACATAAGAATCAATTGGAGGTGCTTGTTAAAAATAGAGCCTAGGGCTTCACTCTAAACCCACTCAATGAAAATCTCTAAGAAAAGAACTTGGGGAAATGTTTTTTTTTTTTTTTTTAACAAATTAAGTTGATTCTTAAGCTCATGCATTTTGGGAAGCACTGGGCTGGGATCGGGCTAGTCTTGGAAGAAGGCAGTGGGTTATACATGCAGGCTTTTTAGCCAGATAAGCTATTCTTAGTACCAGGGCTTGGTTTATAATAGTGTTAAAACTTCCCAGTGATTTCTGTACCAAATATTTACATGTAATTTTGACAGTTAAATGGAGATTCTATTTTAGGCTACTTCTGTGTTTGTGCATTCAATATAGATTATGTAAAAAGCAAACAAAACTTGAAACTTCTGTATGTTGCTATGCAATGAGAACTACAAGCAGCATACCCAGCCTTTACTAATTGGAGATCAGGTGAGGGTAGGGGGCCAATAAGAATGGGTTTTGGTAGATGCAAATAATGGAAATTTTACTTTGCTTTTGGGTAAGACCATAGGAAGAACAGCTGAAGACTCCAAAAGCTTCTTCACTATAAAGAATTGAGAGAACAGTATGTTCTTATTTTCTGTTTGCAGGTTTTTTTCGTGGTCCCATTTTTTAGTTTATATTTATTGCATTTATAGACAAGAACATTTAAAATCTTTCTCTAAAGGTGGATTTTTACAAAATTGTCTTTATTTATTTTACAAAATTAATGTACTTGATACTGATTGGGCCAATAGACAGGAGAGGATATTCATTTTCTTAAAAAAAAAAAAAAATTTAAAGTCCTCCAAATGATGAAGAAGCAAAATGGGCTTGGGTTTAACCAGAAGAAATTCCGATTTTAGTGGGCCATCTGGTTGACATTTGTAGTGATTAAACAGTGGAATCAGTTTGTTCATTCATTCAGCAGATAATATGCATTATGTGCTGACTGTATCCTAGGCATACAGCACTGGAGCTGGGGATTAGTAGGGAGTAAGAAAGTGTTGGCCTGTACCTTCTTCGTTCTAGGAGAGGACACAGATCATTACAAAAGCAGCTCTAAAAAGTTTACTGGGAGCCAGCTATGGGGGTACCTCTTCAGAGGTTTAAAGGTTTTCTGGAAGAAGTAACATTTAATCCAACATGTGGAAGGAAAGATGATGATGATAATAATGGTTTATAATGGGAATAAGACAAAATGAAAAAACTTACCATGTACCAGATGCTCTTCTAAGTGCCTCAGTTAATTCAGTTACTCCAATCAGGTAGGTCTCATTAATACCCCCATTTTACTGAAAGAAAGCTAAGATAAGAGAGTTGTTGTTCAGTTGCTAAATCATGTCCGACTCTTTGCAGTCCCATGGACTGTAGTATGCCAGGCTTCCCTGTTCTTCACTATATCCCGGACTTTGCTCCAACTCATGTCCATTGAGTCAGTGATGTCATCCAACCATCTCATCGTCTTTTGCTCTGTTCTCCTCCTGCTTCAATCTTTCCCAGCATCAGGGTCTTTTGTTGGGCCCTTCTCATCAGATAGCCAAAGTATTGGAGCTTCAGCATCAATCCTTCCAATGAGTATTCAGGGTTGATTTCCTTTAGGACCGACTGGTTTGATCTTCTTGCTGTCAAAGGGACTCTCAAGAATCTTCTCCAGCACCATAGTTCAAAAGCATCAATTCTTTGGTGCTCAGCCTTCTTTATGGTCCAACTCTTACATTGGTACTGGAAAAACCATAGCTTTGACTATATGGACCTTTGTCAGCAAAGTGATGTCTCTGATTTTTAATATGCTGTCTAGGTTTGTCAGAGCTTTCCTTCCAAGGAGCAACCGTCTTTTATTTTTTGTGGCTGCAGTCACTGTCTGCAGTGATTTTATAGCCCAAGAAAATAAAATCTGTCACTGCTTCCACTTTTCCCCCATCTATTTGCCATGAAGTGATGGGACTGGATGCCATGATCTTAGTTTTTTAAATATTGAGTTTTAAGCCAGCTTTTTCACTCTCCACTTTCACCCTCTTCAGTTTCTTTTCTGCCGTTAGAGTGGCATTATCTGCATATCTGAGGTTATTGTTATTTCTCCTGGCAATCTTGATTTCAGCTTGGGATTTATCCAGCCTGGCATTTCACATAATGTACTCTGCATATAAGTTAAATTAGCTGGGTGACAATATACAGTTTCAAAATACTCCTTTCCCAATTTTGAACCAGTCCACTGTTCCATGTCTGGTTCTGCCTGTTGCTTCTTGACCTATATACAGGTTTCTCAGAAGACAGGTAAATGGTCTGGTATTCCCATCTCTTTAAGAATTCTCCACAGTTTGTTGTGATTCACACAGTCGAGGCTTTAGCATAGTCAATGAAGAAGAATTAGATTTTTTTTTTTTGGAATTCCCTTACTTTTTCTATGATCCAGTGGAAACAATAGAGAGGCCAAGTCATTTGTCTGAAGTCACATAGGTGGTTATGTGGAGGAGCCTCTGGGGTTGGAACTCCTGTGACCTGTCTGCAGACTGCATTGATGAATGAGGAATCGGTGGGTAAGGGGAGTGGGAGAACGGGAGAGTTTTCCAGCTGAGAGAACACTTTGGGTGATGACCCTGAGGAAAGTAACACCTTTCAGAAACTTTGGGCAGACGATCCTTGGGAGAGGAGAGGCAAGAGATAAGACTTAAAGAAAGGGGCAGCGGGCCAGTCCTAAAGGACCTTGAGAGCCTGTGAGGGTTTTGTTTATCCGAGGGCAGTGGGGAGTCACTGAAAGATTTCCAGCAGTGGACCTCATGATCAAGTGTGTATTTTGGACAGTTTACTGCGGCAGGTTGGAGATTGGATGCAGAGAGAGCCACCCAGGAGATAGGGAGCCCAGCAGGAGACCAGTGGTTGTGTTGGTGGTCAGCTAGGTGCTGAATCATGGTGGTTTGGATCAAGGTCATGGGGGCAGAGCCTGCGTGAGGGAGTCAGACAAGAGAGACACGGATACAAGTCCTGGGCCCTCACCATAGATGGGCTGTGGGGATGAAGGCGGCAGCGGAATCAGGGACTGTGAGGTGTCCGGGCAGATGGTGATGCTGACCTTGGAAACACAAAGGAAAGGAGCAGGGTTGGGAGGAAAATAGTGATTGCTCTGTGGCTCTGTGTGGTTGTCCGGCAGTCTTCCTATAGATTAGCACTGGACTGAGCCTGGGTAACTTACCACAGTCCTTTGGCTCAGCAGTCATTTATAGTTGTAAGAAATTATATGCCATTAATACATCTTGTATTTTACAGAAAATTTGGACGGACTTCTGTGGTGGTGCAATGGCTAAGACTCCGTGTTCCCAGGGCAGCAGGCCCAGATTCAGCCCCTGGTTAGGGAACTACATCCCACGTGCTGCAGTTAAGACCTGGCACAGTCAAATAAATAAATTTTAGAAATCATTATTAAACTTCAACTTTTATTTTTAACTTATGTAAAAGCTGTGGTTAGGTATCAAGGGTTAAGAATATATTTAAATTATTGGTATTGAAGTGTCATTTCAACTCTGTTGTAACTGGAAGACTCTCAAGTCTGACATAACTGCTTAAAGTTCCATTACTATATTATAAGCATTACTGTAAGAGGTAATTATAAGTTCCTGTCATTTCTAATCCAATAGCCCAATGTTTTTGTCTCCAGGTTTAAAGATATTCAGAGAGTACTTTTTCTTTAGTTAAAAGTTTTCTATTGCAACCTTCGTTTAAGCTAGATTCTCATCAGTTATGACATTGATGACATAAGAGTACTTTCTAGATCTCTATAGTGAAAGTATTATCTTTGATATGAGGAAATAGTTTTCAGGTGTATTTTGAATCTAATTTTAAAAACTATAGCAAAGATTAAGACTATATATGAACATCCAAATCTTCTAAAAATATTTGCTTCTGAATATATTACTTTTTAAAGAAATTGTGAATTCTTTTTTGGGGGGGAAGCTTCTTAATATTTCTTCAAATGGAAACACTAACTTTTCTCTCCTTTTGCATTCCTGTCCTTGGGTTCTCCCAGAGGTAGATACTGAGAGACAGAGAATCAAGTGCAATCAGTTTTTTGGAAGGTGATCCTAAGAAACACCAGTAGGGAGGGAGGCAGGAAAAGGAGCACAGCCAGTACAGGGGGTGTTGTCGAGGCTCTGTGATCACCCGGAGCTAGTGTAGAGCTCAAGCTTCAGAGTTCCTTCACCTGCAGGTCTAGAAGCTCAGATGTTTATACCCCCATGGCCATTAGTCACTGGTTGAGGGATGTTGGGAGGAGCATTAATCTAAGAGCACTTAGGTCCACTGTGCACTTGCTGGCTTCAGCTACCAGATAACGCGGTTGGGCAAAGAGATACACTTGGAATGTGCTCTGCAATGGTGTGGCCAGAGTGGATGTGGACAGGGCATCACCAGCTTAGCTCTAATTCCCATCACAATATTTCCCCTTGGTTTCTTTCTTTTTTTTTTTTAATTTTTTTAAAAGTTTTTTATTTTAAGGTCTTTGTTTTTTATGTGGACTTTTTTTTTGGTCTTTATTGATTTTTTCACAGTATTGTTTCTGTTTTCTGTTTTATTGTTTTGACCCTGAGACATGTGGGATCTCAGCTCCCCGATCAGGGATCAAACCCGCACCCCCTGCATTGGAAGTCAGAGTCTTAACCACTGGACTGCCAGGGAAGCCCCTCATTTTCTATAAACAAAACAACGAATAAAGCCCAAGAAGGAGGAGTTATTTCCTGGAAATAATAAATACAGTAGATGGGAGGCAGAAGTTGATTTATGTTAGACTCTTTCATTGTGGTTGAGGGTTTTGCTACCTCTCCGGGTGGTTGATGGATTGGCCTATGTTAAGTGTTTTTACACTTTTTATAAATACAGATGACTGACTAAATGTTGAATAAACCTCATAGGCTTATGGTTGCATTAAGGTATGACTTAATCTCTTCCTCTCTGTAACTGAATTCTGACCTACTAAACCGGACATGATTTCCCCAAGGTCAGTACAGGGGAGGGCAGCATTTGAGGAAGTTGTGGCAGATGTGGTTGGTTGCTTGTTGACAGAATGCCAAATTTATGTAGGTATCGGACAACCATACACTTCAGAGGAGGTTGGGCCTCTCCTCAGCCCCAGGGGCCCAGTCTTGAGTAGTTTACACTCATCTTGATGATTCCTCTTTCCTTGCCACAAGTTGGGTTACGAATGGGCATGAGCACAGTTCTGGCCACTGAGATGTGGGGGATGTCCTGGGGGGAGGGCTTCTGAGAAGGCTTTCCTCCCCTTTGAGAAGAGGTAGAAAGAAGGGTATTTTTCTCTGAGGGTGTGATGCCCGTAGCCGTCCTTGGGACCAGAGGGGACAAACCAAGGAAAGAACCAGCACACTGAGGTCTTCGAGCAGAAAGAAGGAAAGCATCTGGGTCTTCGATTCTGTCCCTGAGCTGCTGAATTCATCCATTCTGGAGTGGCTGACACTTCCTGTTATTTTGAGTTGACACATCCCATTTTTCTTAAAACTACTTCTGTTACTTGCAGCTGAAAGCATCCTAACCTACAGATTTGGTAGAAAAGGAGGGAGATTTTCTTCTGTGGAGTAAAAATTTTATGATTGATTTAAGGTCCTGTAGACTTGGACAGGGCTTCCCTGGTGGCTGAGATGGTAAGGAATCTGCCGGTATGCAGGAGACCTGGGTTTGATCCCTGAGTCAGGAAGATTCCCCCGGAGAAGGGAGTAAGATACCCATGGAATTCTTCCGGCAAGAATACTGGAATGGGTTGCTGTCCCCTGCTCTAGGGGAATCTTCCTGACTCAGGGATCAAACCTGCCTCTCCTGCATTGCAGGCAGGTTCTTTATCGTCTGAGCCACCATTTGGTCTAAGTAACTGTTTAATTTTAGGGAGTACCTAGTAGTCTGAGGACTTTGACCCAGTGTGGTTCAACTAAATTGGAAAAAGATCAAGACAGGGTGAAGAAGTGAAGGTGAGTTGGGTATATGTCTGTGTGGACCTTCTCCTGTCCTTAGTGCTTGTGCTGCGCTATGCTTAGGCACTCAGTCGTGTCCAACTCTTTGTGACCCCATGGACTGTAGCTCCTCTGTCCATGGGGATCCTTCAGGCAAGAACACTGGGGTGGGTTGCTATGCCCTCTTGCAGGGGATCTTCCCAACCCAGGGATCGAACCCAGGTCTCCCACACTGCAGGTGAATTCTTTACTGACTGAGCCACGAAGGAAGCACATCTTTAGTGCTTATTTCTCTCTAATTGCATTATAAGAAGCCAATAAGAAGTCAATAGTATTCATCACCCTGGCGGTGTATTCTTAGCTTTACCATTTTCCCATATTGAGCTTCCCCTGTAGCTCGGTTGGTAAAGAATCTGCCTGCAATACAGGAGGTCTGGGTTTGATTTCTATTTTGTTACAATCCCTTAGAGAAGGAAATGGCAACCCGCTCCAGTATTCTTGTCTGGAGAATCCCATGGACAAAGGAGCCTGGCAGGCAATGTACAGTCCATGGAGTTGCAAGAGTCAGATATGACTTAGCAACTAAACCACCACCATGACATCCATTTCAGATATTCCTGATTCAGGACAGCAATCAAGTATAAGGTTAGAGAGTCAATGTTATTTAAATTCTCTTATTTTTAAAGTCTAGGGAACATTCCTGGCAGTCTAGTGGTTAAGACTTAGCCCTTCTACTGTGGGGGATGTAGGTTTGATCCCTGGTCCAGAAACTAAGATCTTGCATGCCACTTGTGGCCAAAAAAAAAATTAAAATAAAAAAATATAGATCAAATGGGGAAATACACCATCCGAGTCACTGAAAAGCTAGAGCAAAAATACAAGGAGCTTAGGAATATGGATTCTGCTTTATATCCCAGGTGGGGATATGGCCTTACTGATGCTGAGTTTAAGAACCAGGAGAACCTGCTGTGTGAATCTAAATACTATTTTAAAAAGAAGGTATTGTTTGAGTTCTTCTTGAATAGCAGTAGTGCAGAAACCAAGTCTACAAGGACTGTAGCACAATAAGTAATTAAACCTCACAGGCCCGCCAAGACTCAGGTTGGCCCTGCACCACCCCTGGGGCTCAAGGGAAGCTGCGCTTCTTTGTGTGGGTGTGTATGTCCCTTCTGATAAGAGAGATTCAATAAGGTACTCAGATCTTGCCCTGTGAATGAAGGTGTGTGTGTGTGCTTTCCCTGCCGTCCTCTTTAAGCGGTGAAACATTCATTGGTTTTTTGAAAGATGACTATTTTTTTTTATTTTTTAAGGTAAGATTTTATGGCTGATTAGTAAAAGAATCTGACTCTTTGATAATGGATCAAAGGCAAGTATTAGAAGACTAGGACAGCTAGTATTACTGGTTTTAATTTCGTAGTCTTTATGCTTCTTTTTCTTCCTTCTTACATTTTTATATTACCACTGTATCTGCTCCTTACTTGGTACTGGCACGCCATATCAGGCATAACAGTTATCATGGATATTGTATCATCTGTTGTCCAGCTGTTTCCATACTCCCTTAATTATTCTTTCATTTAATTGATTCAACAAATATTTTATCATCTTTGGCATGCCAGATACCTCGCAATGTGCTGAGGGGGTTGCTGCTGCTGCTGCTGCTAAGTCGCTTCAGTCGTGTCCGACTCTGAGGGGGTTAGCAGTGAACAAGTCTTGCCTTTCGTGGAACTTGCATTTTAATAGGGAAGAATGGACAGTAAACAAAAAAATAGATATTTGGTAAGTCTTGTGATGAGATAGACTAAGAAGAAAAATAAAGCAAGGCAGATGATGGAGAATATCAGAGGAGCAAGGAGAGGAAGTGTGTTGTGCCTGCTAGTTTATATAGGGTGGTTCAGTCAGTTCAGTTCAGCCTCTCAGTCGTGTCTGACTCTTTGCGACCCCATGAACTGCAGTACGCCAGGCCTCCCTGTCCATCACCAACTCCCAGAGTTTACCCAAACTCTTGTCCATCAAGTTGGTGATGCCATCCAACCATCTCATCCTCTGTTGTCCCCTTCTCCTCCTGCCAGCATCAGGGTCTTTTCCAGTGAGTCAATTCTTCATATCAGGTGGCCAAAGTATTGGAGTTTCAGCTTCAGCATCAGTTCTTCCAATGAATATTCAGGACTGATTTCCTTTAGGATTGACTGGTTTGATCTCCTTGCAGTCCAAGTTACTCTCAGGAGTCTTCTCCAACACCACAGCTCAAAAGCATCAATTCTTAGGCGCTCAGCTTTCTTTCTAGTCCAACTCTCACATCCATACATGACTACTGGAAAAACCATAGCTTGGACTAGATGGACCTTTGTCGGCAAAGTAATGTCTCTGCTTTTTTAATATGTTGTCTAGCTTTGTCATAGCTTTTATTCCAAGGAGCAAGCGTCTTTTAATTTCATGGCTGCAGTCGCCACCTGCAGTGATTTTGGAGCCCCCAAAATAAAGTCTGTCACTGTTTCCATTGTTTCCCCATCTGTTTGCCATGAAGTGATGGGACCAGATGCCATGATCTTAGTTTTCTGAATGTTGAGTTTTAAGCCAACTTTTTCACTCTTCCCTTTCACTTTCATCAAGAGGCTCTTTAGTTCTTCTTCGCTTTCTTCCGTAAGGGTGGTGTCATCTGCGTATCTGAGGTTATTGATGTTTCTCCTGGCAATCTTGATTCCAGCTTGTGCTTCATCCAGCCCGGCATTTCACATGATGTGCTCTGCATTTAAGTTGAATAAGCAGGGTGACAATATATATATAGCCTTGACGTACTCCTTTCCTGATTTGGAACCAGTCTCCATGTCCACTTCTAACTGTTGCTTCTTGAACTGCATACAGATTTCTTAGGAGGCAGGTTAGGTGGTCTGGTATTCCCATCTCTTGAAGAATTTTCCACAGTTTGTTGTGATGCACACTGTCAAAGGCTTTGGCGTTCGTAGTCAAGAAAGCAGAAGTAGATGTTTTTCTGGAACTCTCTTGCTTTTACGATGATCCAACAGATGTTCACAATTTGATATAGAGTGGTTAGGCAAGGTTTTCTCATGAGGTGACATTTGAACTCAGACCTGAATGGAATTGCCTGTCTCCACTCCAGTCTTGCTGGACTCCTGGCTGTTCCTTGTGCATCTACAGCACAAACTTAGAACTAACTTATCCCTCTGCCTAGAATATTCTTCATATGGATAACCAGGATTTAAATAAATGGGGGAAAGGATTTGGAGTGACCAATTGTGTTGTCAGGCAAATGGAATTCCTTCTTCTCTTAGAACTGAGGAGGATTGGTCTGGCTGCCACTGAATGGTGTAGAAGACCCTAACTGGAACTTTAAGATTTCTTTGGTGAAACACTTAAAATAACATGAATAATTTGTTTAAATATACATGGTATTTAGGTGATCTTTTGAAGACTTAATCCCACCCAAGTTATTTTGCCCAATTTGCTACTTTAAAAAATTGAGTCTATCTATAATAAAAAACTTGGTGATAATGCTTTGTCATTTGACCTAATAAAATGTGATTCCCTAGGTAATACCCATGGTCTTCCAATACTTTACTTTCAACACAATAAAAACTTAGAAAGTTTACTGATAAGTTGAAGCCTAGCAACAGTTTTATTCAAAAGCCTTTTTTAAAACAACAAAGGACTGTTGTTTTATTAGCTCCTCTGAAAGCTGTACATTTACTAAGTTTATCTAGAAGTGCAGTATTTATGTGTTTCTTTACTGATCTTTTTCTTAAGCGTATTGAAACTACACCATTATGATTGATTAGGTCTGTAAAGAAAAGGCAGCTATAAATGAATTGCTGAATAGCATCCCTTGTGGGTTTATCTCTAAAATGATAATGCAAAAAATAGAAAAATTAAAAAAAACCCTGTTTTTGCTGAGCATATGATTTATGTTATTGCAAAAGAACTGAGTGATTCATTACTACAACCTCATGGTGATGCCTTGTTGGGACTGTTGTTTAGTCACTGAGTCGTGCCCAACTCTTTTGCCCAACGCTGTGGAATGTAGCCCACCCGGCTCCTCTGTCTATGGGATTTCCCAGGCAAGAATACTGGAGTGGGTTGCCATTTCCTTCTCCAGGGGATCTTCCTAACCCGGGGATCAAACTGGCGTCTTCTGCATTAGCAGGTGGATTTTTTTTTTTTTTTTTTTTTTTACCACTGAACCTGGGGAGCCCAAGGGACTGTAGTAGTCATATATATGCTTATTGAAGAGGAGAATTTCTGTTTGCACTTACTCCTTGGATTACTCTGTACCTGAAGTGGGTCATTTTCACCATTTCTAAAAATCATTCTTTTCTTTCCACCCATCTTTTATTTATACATTATAAATAGAGGTGTTTTGGAATATATTTTTTTCTTTTAGCTGTTAGCCAATCAGTGATTATCTTTTATAATGGTTTTCAAGGAGAACAGAGATAAGTAAAATTCAGAAATATTACTGAAACATCCTTTCTGAGAGCAGCTTTAACCTCATTTCTCACCCATACTTTTTTTTCCTGGAACTGTAGAACAGACCAAATTAGGTTTCACCAAATTTTCTTTTAGCTAACTGTGCCCTCCAGTGGAGAAAACACAGGGCAGTCAAATAGCCCAGGTAACAAGCAGCAGAGAGTTGATGTAACACATCCAGGTCAGAGCCAAGCTGCGTAACTCTTTCCTGCATAAAAGAAAGAGCTTGTTGTCACCCCCATAAGCAAGAATACGACACATAAGTCCTCCTCTTCATGAGTTTGTTGAACATTCAAAGAGGAATTTATTCTTTGTGCTTTGACTTCATTGCTTTAAAAAAAAAAGTAGTTGATGCCAGGCTTTGCTGCCTTTTGTCTGTGTTGTGATGCCATATTCAGTTTATGAACCGCCAGGCAAGTTTAGCAAAAATTGAGAGGAGGTAATAACTGGAGATTTCTTCCTAGAATGAACTCAAACAATGACTTTTCTTTTTTTTTTCTTAATTTTTGAAGAAGACAAAAGAAAACCCAGAATTAATTTAGTGGATGTAAACAATCATTGGAAGGACTGATGCTAAAACTGAAACTCCAATACGTTGGCCATATCATGAGCAGAGTTGACTCACTGGAAAAGACCCTGATGCTCGGAGGGATTGGGGCAGGAGGAGAAGGGGACGATAGAGGATGAGATGGCTGGATGGCATCGCCGACTGGATGGACGTGAGTCTGAGTGAACTCCGGGAGTTGGTGATGGACAGGGAGGCCTGGCGTGCTGCGATTCATGGGGTCTCAAAGAGTCGGACACGACTGAGCGACTGAACTGAACTGAAACAATAAACATCTTGTTACTGTACGTACATATGTTTAAGGCATTCAGAAAGTTGGGAATGGACCACTACTCCCCTTTTTTCTGAATAAAAGGGGCTGCTGCCTTGTGCTCTGACTGCTGGCCTGAACGTGGTCTTTCAGTGTACAGGCTTCAGCGGGCGTGGTAACTGCACGTGCCTGAGCCCCTGAGAGCATTGCAGAGGCGCATGCTCAGAACGTGGGCTGGTACATGTGCCGCTCTGGGCTAGCGGATCTTCAGCCTTCAGTTCAGTTCAGTTCAGTCGCTTAGTCCTGTCCGACTCTTTGAGACCCCATGAATCGCAGCACGCCAGGCCTCCCTGTCCATCACCAACTCCCGGAGTTCACTCAAACTCACGTCCGTCGAGTCGGTGATGCCATCCAGTCATCTTATCCTCTGTCGTCCCCTTCTCCTCCTGCCCCCAATCCCTCCCAGCATCAGAGTCTTTTCCAGTGAGTCAACTCTGCTCATGATATGGCCAAAGTACTGGAGTTTCAGCTTTAGCATCATTCCTTCCAAAGAACACCCAGGACTGATCTCCTTCAGAATGGACTGGTTGGATCTCCTTGCAGTCCAAGGGACTCTTAAGAGTCTTCTCCAACACCACAGTTCAAAAGCATCAATTCTTCGGTGCTCAGCCTTTTTCACAGTCCAACTCTCACATCCATACATGACCACTGGAAAAACCATAGCCTTGACTAGACGGACCTTAGTTGGCAAAGTAATGTCTCTGCTTTTCAATATGCTCTCTAGGTTGGTCGTAACTTTCCTTCAGCCTTAGGGGGTGCTGAATTCTCCCGCCTGATGGACAGATGGTGGCCACAGGCTTCCTCTGTGTCTCTGCAGTTCTAGGGTCAGAGAACTGGATCACTCACTTGATGGGGAAACATAAAAAGAGATTTGATGGTAGTTTTTGTGTTAGTGGAAATTTTAAAGATACATTTCGAGAAAGTAAGTTAGTGGGTGATATCTGAGAAATCGTGAACATGGGTTTTCTTTTTCTTAAAAAACCCGGGCCAATTGTCTTTATAGTGAAGTTTCATTTAGTATTTTCAACATATTCAAGAAATAATGCTTCCTTTATCTTATTTTAATGTAGTATATATTATATAAACTTTTTTTTTTTCACAAGAGTTATTCTTAAAATTTAGGCATACGGAGGACAACTAGAAATAAAGATACCTGACTTAAAAATCTTAAAAATGCAGCTCTTTGAGCAAGGATCTTTTCATAGTAAACTTCAAAAGGCATGATGTCTTTCACTTGAACTATCCTTTTGTGAAACAATATAAATACCTTAAAGCAACGCTGCCAAACTGAACCTTTTTTTAAAAAAGTATATGTAGATTTTTAGAGGGGAATTTTGCAAATTTGGAGGTAAAATTTTGATATGACTGTGATTTGACATGATATGACTGTGATTTAAGTTCTTTATTAAAAATTATGTTTATTTTATCCCTTTTAAATAATGAATTACCATTTTAAGATCTGGTTCACTTTGAACTCGGAGAAGGCAATTGCACCCCACTCCAGTACTTTTGCCTGGAAAATCCCATGGACAGAGGAGCCTGGTAGGCTGTAGTCCATGGGGTTGCTAGAGTCAGACATGACTGAGCGACTTCACTTTCACTTTTCACTTTCATGCATTGGAGAAGGAAATGGCAACCCATTCCAGTGTTCTTACTTGGAGAATTGCAGGGATGGGGAAGCCTGGTGGGCTGCCGTCTCTGGGGTCGCACAGAGTCGGACACAACTGATGCGACTGTAATAACTGACTCTAGAGGGTGCTGATGAGCACCAAACACTTGCTAAAAATTTATATTGATTTTTATTAAAATGAAGTTTCCTTTAACTTTTAATCCAGTTCAGTTCAGTTAATTTGCTCAGTTGTGTCTGACTCTTTGCGACCCCATGAACCGCAGCACGCCAGACCTCCCTGTCCATCACCAACTCCTGGAGCCCACCCAAACCCATGTCCATCGAGTTGGTGATGCCATCCAACCATCTCATCATCTGTCATCCCCTTCTCCTCCTGCCTTCAGTCTTTCCCAGCATCAGAGTCTTTTCTAATGAGTCAGTTCTTCACATTAAATGGCCAAAGTATTGGAGCTTAAACTTCAGCATCAGTCCTTCCAATGAATATTCAGGACTGATTTCCTTTTGGATTGACTGGTTGGATCTCCTTGCAGTCCAAGGGACTCTGGAGAGTCTTCTCCAACACCACAGTTCAAAAGCATCAATTCTTTGGTGCTCAGCCTTCTTGATGGTCCAACTCTCGCATCCATACATGACTACTGGAAAAACCATAGCTTTGACTAGACAGACCTTTGTTGGCTAAGTAATGTCTGTGCTTTTTAATATGCTGTCTAAGTTTGTCATAGCTTTTCTTCCAAGGAGCAATCTTCTTTTAATTTCATGGCTGCAGTCACCATCTGCAGTGATTTTGAGGCCTCCCAAAAATAAAGTCTATCACTATTTCCATTGTTTCCCCATCTACTTGCTATGAACTGATGGGACTGGATGCCATGATCTTAGTTTTTTGAATGTTGAATTTCAGTCTTGGATTATTAGCCCCATTTTTCAGGTGAGGGAACCATGATTTAATCAAAGATTTAAGACTCCTTCAATAGACATTTATTGTTCATTTATGATGACCCCACTCCAGTACTCTTGCCTGGAAAATCCCATGGATGGAGGAGCCTAGTGGGTTCCAGTCCATGGGGTCGCTAGGAGTCGGGCACGACTGAGCGACTTCACTTTCACTTTTCACTTTCACGCATTGGAGAAGGAAATGGCAACCCACTCCAGTGTTCTTGCCTGGAGAATCCCAGGGACAGAGGAGCCTAATGGGCTGCTGTCTATGGGGTCGCACAGAGTCAGACACGACTGAAGCGACTTAGCAGCAGCAGCATGATGATATGTAGATTTCTAGGTTAAAAATAGAACAATCATCCTTCCCTGGAGGAATGAGCAACCTAATGGGAAAAATTAAATAAATAGGAAATTATAATATGACATGTTTGATACTATGCTGTATGTATGCAAAGGATGCAATGGAAGAGCCAGAGAAGCAGTGACCGATAAGGACGATGGGATCCTCCAGGTGAAGTATGTGGGGAAGGGTGGGAGCAGAGGTGGGAGAATGTTTGTCATAATCAGGGGATATATTTAGTACATTGAAGATACCTGAAAACTGTGGCATACAAAATTTACTAGTGGTATTACATCTTCTTGTCCTTGTTTTTCTTCTCGCTCAGCCTGAAGAAGGGCTGGGCTAAAAATAGCTCCTGGTACAGTGATAAAGCATCCTAGTAACAATTCCAAGGACAAAGGTAAAACTAGACTTAGTTATTTGGCAAACACTAAGTTACTTTACTTATGTGCTAACTAGCTGTGATTTTATTTATTAAAACAGGTCCATAAAGATCTGTCCTTGTTTCCTCTCACTTGTCCCCACTTTTACATCTTTGCTTCTGCTGTTTCCCCAGGGCTTTAATTCACTGCTGTCTTCCCAGGGCCTAGAACAGTGCCTGGCGCATATTAGGTGCTCAGTAAATATTTGATGAAGGAAGAAATGAATCCTAGGTTATTATCCTGCAAGTCCCTGTGAATGTTTAAAAGTATTAAAAGGTGTTTCTTCAAAATTGAAAAAATTAAGAGATTTTTAATATTCAGACTGGCCTTTTTTTTTTCTCCCCAGTGCTTCAGTTACCTATTGTATATAACCAGGGCTTACTGCATTGCAGGCAGATTCTTTTAACCACTGAGCTACCAGAGAATCCACATTGCATATAGCACACTGTCCTTAAACTCAGTGGTTTAAGAAAACAGCCAAGTGTGTTATTGCTAATGATTCATGGATCAGGAATTTGGGCAGGGCCCAGTGGATGAAACTTTATTCCACATGATAATGGCTGGGGCGACTCCACTGGGGCTAGAATGTTCAAGATGGACTCAGCTCCGTGTCTGGGGCCTTGATACTCATTGAGGGGCCAGTTCTCCTCTGTGTGGCCTCTCTAGATGGTCGCTCCTCATTCTCTAGACTGGATAGAGCTTTCTTCCATGGCAGTGAGATTACTGTTCCAAGAAGGTGAAAACAGAAGTTGCAAGATGTCTTAAAGCTTTGAGCTGCGATCCTACAGTGTCACTTTTGCCACATTGTGTTGGTCAGAGCAAGTCATAGGACCCAGCCAGAATCAAGTAGAAAGGAAGAGATTCCACCTTTTGACGGACGAATGGCAGATTCTCCTAGCAAAGTGGCCCAAGATGGGAAGTATTGTTGGAACCATCTTGGAAATGATCTACTGTGGTCAGCCCTCTGAGCATAAGATCAGTTTACATTTCTTCTACATGCAAAATATATTTACCCCTCTCTCAGAGGTTTTGGAGAAGTTTTATCCCATTTCTTCAAGTTCAGGATCTTATTATTTAAATAAACTTCAATGGTGGCTCAGATGGTAAAGCGTCTGTCTACAGTGCGGGAGACATGGGTTCAATCCCTGGGTCAGGAATATCCTCTGGAGAAGGAAATGGCAACCCACTCCAGTACTCTTTCATGGAAAATCCCAGGGACAGAGGACTGTAGTAGGCTACAGTCCATGGGGTCGCAAAGAGTCAGACACGACTGAGTGACTTCACTTCACTTCACAGATGCGTGTAAAGTTTCTCAGGCATCTCTGCTCTGGTACAGCTTCTTCTTAGAGGTCTGTGAACTCCATACCCACCCATGCCCAACATACACTGGTGGGCCAGGAACAGGAAAACTGTGATAGCTACTGCCGTTTAGAAAAAGGAAGAATGCCCAGGGATGCCCAGGGAACTCTACTCAATATTCTGTGATAGCCTATAGGAGAAAAGAATCTGAAAAAGAATGAACATTTGTATAGGTACAGCTATACACTCTGCTGTACACCTGAGACTTACCCAATGTTGTTAATCGACTATACTCCAATCTAAAATTAAAATTAAAAAACAAAAAGAAGAACGAGAAGAACATAGCCATCACAGCAGTTCTGAAATCCAGCTGGGGATTCCATTGCCAGTTTTCTTACTCCACGTTCTGGAAACATTCCATGATCTGTGCCCATTTCTGCTGCCTGGGAGTTGTCCCCTAATACACTGTTTTCTGAGGCTGTTAGCTCTGCCTTTGGGGTTTTGATTTTCTCTTCTTGCTGCTTTTCTTATTCAGAAGAAATGAGTTATATTCGCAGCTGAGTAGATTTGTCAACCTGTTTCCCATCTGTATGAAGTTGGGACCCCCAGACACTTTTTTTCATTTTGAACTGTTTTTTTTTTTTCTCTCTCTCTCTTTTAGTTCAAGATGGTAGTACTTTTAGCATTACAGTTTTCTTAAAAGCATTGAGGGTTTTCTGTGAATTTTATTGGGGGTTGATTCTAAATTCCCAAAACTACATCCATAATTTTTTTTTTCTAAGACCGTCTTGTCTTTGGTTTCCATCTGTAAGACAAGGGAGGTCCTATGATTCTTACACGTCCCTTTGTGTAGGTGAGAAGAATCTATTAGATAATACCTTAAATATTTCCAAGATCTCAAAAACCTTTAGGGGCAAACCCTTGACCTGATATTTACCCTAAGACCATTTCTTAGTTCGAGAATCTTTGGCCAATCCTGTGCCTTCTATGTCTCCTCTAAATTCTGCTTGAAAATTAAATAGGTCCTTATTTAGTTTATTTCTCTCTGAAAAATTTCATCTAGGAGGTTTTATATCTGACTTCTCTTGAATAAGAGTAAGCGATTGTACTCAGTCTGCATCTCCACATTTTCCCTTCTCTAAGGATTGTCCCAACCCAGGGATTGAACCTGGGTTTCTTGATTGTACAGATTTTTTACCATCTGAGTCACCTGGGAAACCCTGCTAACACTGCATTTCTAACGTTAGCTGGTAATTACCAGCTTTACTCCCTTATCGTACCTGTCTGGTTCCTTTGGAATTTGAGTTTGTATTCTTTGCTGCCACAGATGATTCATTTATACTGTAGTTTTTTTAGAATAAAGAGGATAGAAAGTTACTGGTATGCACATGGTGTAGTGGTGGGGATATTTTAGGTAGGGTGGTCAAGAAGGCCTCTCTGAAGGCATGATATTGAGTGGTATTAATGATGACAAGAAACCAATCTGGTGACGAGTAAGAGTGTTCCAGACAGAGGGAAAAGCAAGTAAGACGACCCACAGGTGGGACTGGGCTTTGTGAGCTAGAGAAAAGGGAAGGCCTTTGGCTGAGCTGTGTGACTAGGTGTGCAGTGTATGGGGGAGATGGTAGTAGAAGAGTTTGGCATGGATTAGGCCATGAAAGATCCCACAGGCCCTGGAAAGGACTTTGGCTTTTACTCACTGAGTATTGGGACATCGTGGAGGAATTCAAGAGGGGGGTTGATGTCCTGTGAAGCCATTAGGTGTGATCACATGCCATGTGATTTCATAAAGGTGACTCTGGCCGCTGTGTGGTGAGTAGACTGTAGTGGCCAAGGATGGAAGCTGGATGGGCTCTGAGGAGCTTTGCAGTCATCTAAGGGAGATGTGAATGGTGGTACCTTGAACCGGGGGGTGGTACTTTAGGGCAGGAGTCCCCGACCTCTGGAATCTAAGACCCAATGATCTGCGGTGGAGCTGATGTCATAATAAGAGAAATAAGAAGTAGTGCTCAGTCACTCAGTGGTGTCTGACTCTTTGCAGCCCCATGGACTGCTGCCTGCCAGGGTCCTCTGTCCATGGAATTCTCCAGGCAAGAATAACTGGAGCGGGTTGCCATTTACTTCTGCAGGGCATCTTGCTGATCCAGGGATCAAACCTGCATCTCTTGCATCTCCTACATTGGCAGTTGGGTTTTTTATCACTAGCACTACCTGGGAAGCCCAATAGAAATAAAGTGTACAATAAATGTAAGTGCTCGAATCATCCCCAAATCGTCCTCCTGCCCGCCATCCGCAGAACAGTTGTCTTCCACATGAACAGTCCCTGGTGTCAAAAAGATTGGAGATCCCTGCTTTAGGGGGTGAGAAGTACTCGTGCATGGTATGTATGTGAGAGATAGAATAGACAGGTCTTGTAGGTGGATTGGATACAGGATGTGGGAAGGAGAATCAAAGCGGACTTCTGGGCTTTTGGCTTGAGCAGCTGAATGGGTGGTCCCATGAGGAATCTGAAAAGAGAAGCAAGCCTGAAGTGGGAATCAAGAGTTATTAAGTTTGTGATACCTACTATGAAAAAGAGATTGCTGATAAACACTAGCAATGAAATTGTTTTTATCTCATGGCTGTTTGTGCTTTTTTCCCTCATTAATTAAGAAACTGCCATTATCAGATCAAGATGCGAGTTTATAATGAAGCATGTGGATGTGTATTGGAGGATATAGGTATTTTAGTTGTTTCCTGTGAAGTGAGTAGCACAATCATATACTTTCAAGAGTCAGGCATTGTTTGTTATTATTATGTTGTGAAAACTTCATTGGCCCCTGAGAAAGATATCCATTTTTTCCCCCTATTTATCCCAACTGGGTGTGGTTATAAGGACCATGTGTCATTTGTCATTTGTATGTGATTACGGAGAGTTAATTAATATTTACTGTTAAAAATAGTGGCATGATAGTAGTATTCTGGGAGAACCTTCTAGAGGTATGTAACTTTTTGTATTGAAAGCAGCGTTTAGCTGAGACCAGAATCCTGACGTCATAAGGCAGGAACCAGCAAGTTGGATGGCTTTGGTGAATTAAAGTGCTGCTTGTGAAGGACAGTAACTTAACTTTTCTATTGAGCTAACAGTTTGTTATTGTAGAATTCCGATAAAAAATGAGATAATGGGTTTTTCACCCCATCTCCAGAGTCATTTGAAGATAGCATTTTGACTAGATCTGCCATTTAAGTCAGTGGCCTTAGAAATAATTCATGATTTTATTTTCAAATTGTGATTTTAGGCTATTATCACGAGATGGTCATGATGCCACTGTTTCACTATCATTGAGCTGGGAGAAAATAATCTTTTGTATAAGATGGGTTAATAGTTTATGGCTATTACCATTGATTTTACCTTTTTTTAGTAAATGAGAATCATTTAATCTTAAATTCAAATTCAAATGGATATGTGTTAGAGAGCTTAACTGATTGAAAACTGCATAAAATATGTTCTCTTGCTAACAAAACATTCAGTTTTTCCTTCTTTGTGAAACCCTGAGTAGAAATGTGCTAGTGAGTGAGGGTGTTTGTATTCCAGTGGTGTAGCTGAACCAGACAGGTCTGCAGCACAAGAGGTTATTTTTAGACACTGGGTTGCCATTTTTATCCTGCAGAAATATTCATCAGTGTCTTGCTGACAGGCCCTCAGTTTTATAAATGTGTCACACAGACCAGATTTTGTTCTTTGTCTCATTTTTCCCTCCAACTCTTTCCTTTTCCCTTTGCTTTGTTCATATAACCATTTGGAGGAGGAGAATTTTTTTTTTTTTTTTAAATTCATGTATTAGATACTTCAATTCACAGATTTTCAGCATCACACAGTTCATTCATCTCTCTGCAGCTGCTTACACATTTCTGCTTATTATCTATGGGCAAACTATTGTAGATCACTGAACTTGTAGGCAAGAAAAAGAGATGCGCGTGCATTGGAGGTTCTCTTCCTGGGCCCATTCAGCTTTTGGCTGCATTCTCCAGAAGTGTTATTTTATATGTGTATTTGTATGCAGTGTGTGTGTGTTTATTTATTTGTCTTGACTCAACTAGGGACTGGCATTATTGTGCATGAGCAATAGCTGCCTAAGGGCCTAGGGGTTACTCTGTGTGGCAGAAAGCCTATTGGATTCTGTTGAAAACAAGTCCATCATTATCTCTAAATATGTACAACACATTATCATTTAATTTGTTAGGAGACCCTTTTTTTTAAATTCTAGATGGTTGAGTAGCAGATACAACTACAGCAGAAGGAGAATCCCTGCAATCAAGAGAAAGCAAGGGGCAACTCATGAATATAGTAAAGTCGTTGTTTAAAAAACAAGGTATGCTCATATGTCTCCTATTTAAAAAAGACGCATTTCTTTCTCTGGCTGCACTGGGTCTTCGCTGCGGCACACGCAGCATTTAGTTGTGGCCTGCAGGATCCACTTCCCTGACCAGGGACTGAACCTGGGCCCCCTGCACTGGGCACGTGGTGTCTTAGCCACCAGACCACCAGGGTAGGCCTCATGTCTCAGTTTTATAAAAGTTTAGATTTATATCAAACATTGTTCTCAATAGTAATAATAATAAAATATACTGGCTGACACATATAATGAGCACGTATAATGTTGATTATGTGCAAGGAGCTGTTGTAATGATTTGATACCCATATTCATATCCTAATCTCTTGGTTACATACGATTACTATTGCCATTTTATAGTTGAGGTTGTTGTGTGGCATCGACCAGGGTTATTTGTTTTTAAGAACAAGAGGCAACCAGGGAGACAGCATCTCATTCTCTGGTCCAGAGGATTGAGTAGCTGAGTGTAGCGCTAATGGGGCAGAAATGTTTAGGTGGAATCCCTAAATCCTCAGCAAAGGAAGGAAGGGGAAATCCGGGACATGAGGTGGGCCTGAGATGGCTTGTACGAACACTGGCACCCCTGATCTCTGCAGCTTGGTTTCACCGTTAGGTGTGATTTGGTCCAGAATTCTCTCATGCTGCACAGACAGTCGTCCCATGACTAAGCCTTGAGCATATACTCTCCTCGTCAGGTACCATTAGGATCCTTTGCTTCTAGAGCATGTGTGTGCTGCTTGCTCAGTCGTGCCGGATTCTGTGACCCCGTGGACTGTAGCCCGCCAGACCCTTCTGTCCAAGGCAGGGATACTGGTGTGGGTTGCCAGTTCCTCCTCCAGGGGCTCTTCCTGACCCAGGGATCGAACCTTCATCTCCAACATCTCCTGCAGTGGCAAGCATTTTTTGTTTTGTTTTGTTTTGTTTTCACTTGGTTATCTCTTAAATTAAATGAAAAATGATTTTCCTAGCTTCAGTATTGGCCATCTAACAGACTGAGTTTCCAAGATGAGGCACATTTAGATAGTGTCTGAATAGCTCTTTTCGAACAAATGTTATGACATTTCCATCTGGTTTCTTGTACACATGCTGTCCCAAATTAGAAGCTTGCCAATCTGTCAGAATACAGGTGTGGTCCATTCTTAAGGAAACCTGGGATAAGAGAATATAAATTTACAAAAATTAGCTAAAGTAGGAGGGAGGATGTTTGCATTCCAAAAAGATTCTTAAGGCTTCTATTAAGTTAACTGGAGAATTTGCTTTACATAATGATTCAAAGAACAGATTGTATTTGTACAGCATATAAGTGTGAGACCACAGTTATTACCTAAAGGTAAGCTTACACATATGCTATATGGAGGACTAAGTTATGATACAATGTCTTGCTTATTCTCAGCGAAGGTGATGGTTGTGTAATCAGGTGGAATATGAAGAGAAGACTGTAGCCCGTTAAAGGCCAAGAGGCAACAAATTCAGTGTAAAATATTGCAGCAATTCCTCGATTATTTCCAGTAGAGGTGTTGCCTTCATTATTCTTATGTTATATGGTATCAGCTAACTCACCAGAAGTGGCTCTGTCTGTATTTAGTTTTTATTTTTGCTCTATTGTCTTTGAAATCTGAGTAGAAGGTTCCAGGGAAGATCCTGTTTAGAGGCAACTCTGTGGGAACTTTGAGTCTATTCGAATCTTGAGCATGGCTAGGAAAGTGACTCCTGATTACAAAGTATTTTGTTGATATAAATTGTTGTTGTTGTCCAGTTGTCAACTCGTGTCCGACTCTTTGCAGCCCCATGGAGTGCAGCACGCCAGGCTTCCCTGTCCTCCACTGTCTCCTGGAGTTTGCTCAAATTCATGTCCATTGAATCGGTGATGCCATCTAACCACCTCATCTTCTGTCACCCCTTTCTCCTTTTGCCTTCAGTCTTTCCCCGTATCAGGATCTTTTCCAATGAGTCAGCTCTTCACATCAGGTGGCCGAAGAACTTCCCTCATAGAATAAACCATCATCTCTTGATGCTGAATTTTACAACTCTCTTTCTCCAAGTTTTTGGTATTACAATAAACAGTAGAAAACCCACAAAATTCTCCTCTCAGTATGCTCTTATCCTTTTTGGCCTTTGATCAGTCCTGTTTCTCTTTGTTTTCCCCACTATACCTCTGGGTCTCAAGTTGGAAGAGAGAAACTGAAGCAGGGAGTGTACAGTGGGCATGGCTGTCCTCTTCTCCAGAAGTGGTAGGATAGGTTCAGTTCTTTATTTTGTTTCATTTCTAGAAAGCTTGAGCTTGTTACGTGTTTTTCTAGCCTCGGTTTTTAAACAGACCATCTCACTGTGGCAGTAAGCACATAATAGAGTATAGTGACTTGCATAGTGTAATTCTGTGTAAGTTAGCACCTACAGTATGTAATTTTATTTGAATTTTAAACTATAAAAGCATTACATAAGAAATACATTTAAATATTATAGAAAAATTAGAAAATGCAGCTAGGTAAAAAGAAGAAAATAAAACTTACAGCCCTCTACGTAGAGACAACTACTGTCAACTTCTCGGCCTATGTGTGACCTTTTAGACTTTCAAGACTTTTTCCAACATACGTACGAACATACACATATGTGTGTGTAAAACTTTTTTTTTATACAAAAGATAGTGATTGTACTTGTCATTCCTACTATTGGGAATTGACTTGTTTATAAGTTAGGATTTTGAGAAGCTTCTTCTGGCTCATCAATAGATAGTGGTCATTAGAAATTCCATCTAAGGGTCTTCAGGAGAAATAAATGTTAAAACAAATATAGTCAATTTTGCTCCTCATGTTTTTCTCTCCATTTCACTTAGAAACATATCGTAGACACCTTTCATTGCCAAAAGCTGTTCTTTGGTGCTATAATTTTTGATAGCTGCATTGTATTTCCATTATATTGGTATATTATCATATATCATAGATATTATATATAGTAGGCATATATATAGATATACTGTTATTATATATGCCATAATTATATACTGTATATAGTAAATATGCTATATATCCTATATATATTCTTCAATTATATATTCTGTGTAATTTATTTGTTGTTTTTGTTAAGTCAGTAGGTCATATCCTACTCTTTTGCCACCCTACAGACTGTAGCCCACTAGGCTCCTCTGTCTGGGATTTCCCAGGCAAGAATACTGCAGTGGGTTGCCATTTCCTTCTCGAGGGGATCTTCCCAACCCAGGAATCAAACCCGCATCTCCTGCTTGGCAGAAGGATTGTTTACTGCTGAGCCCCTTGGGAAGTGATTTATTTAGTGGTCCTTTATTGTTGAATGGTTTTGATTTTGCTATTGCAAACAGTGCTACAGTATACCAGTGTCTTAAAGGTCATGTTCATTCTGAAAAACTAAAAAGGGAAGGCAATTGAGCATTAAGTTAGTTAGAGGCCAGCAGATGGCATGGAAAGGCGTGACATTTAAAGAATTGCCTCAGATGCCCTTGGTTCTTAAGGATCAATGACTAATTAAGAAAACCAAGGGCTACTGTACATCTATTTGAATCTAGTAGAATACCGAAATCTTTGAGTTGAGCAGTGAGGAATCCTAATCCTGTGAGGAACTGAAAGGATTTTCAAATCATTAAGTACCAGGTGATACTCATCCTTCCAGCTTACATGTAAGGTAGATAAGTCAGTAAACAACACAACTTTTAACATTAGGCACCAGAGACCTTATGCTTTCTCTTTTCCAGCTCAGTTCAAACAATGAGGCTTCGTTAAATAATTTATATTTGAACAAGTTGTGGAAACTTTCACTAGAGATCAGTGAGTTTCCACGTGTCCTCTGCAGAATAAAAAGGGATATAAGTAAATAAATGGGACTGCTGGAAAATACATGAGATTGCATGTTAGATCAGGCTTTTGTTAGAAGCTCTGTTTGTAGGAGGTAGCTTCTGGAAGGGAGGAGAGTATGTTTCCTCTGATTCTATAATGCTCCCGGATGGCTATACTTGCTACCTAATTGCATCTGAGACTAGGGCTTATCTATGAACTTGAATAAAGCAGACTTCAAAGGACAAGCAGAAAATCATTTCACTGGTCTTTACCACTTCTGGAACCCCAGTGGTTCACAGGTGAAATAAAGTTATAAAACAAGCCTCAAGTTTTCTACCTTTCTTGTTAACTGTTTTTGGAAGAAAAATGAAAAGTTAGAAAGAGTTTTTGATTCAGTTACTCATGTTCTTTCTTTCTTGACTTCCTAAAGATGAGCTAGCTACAGGTTCTATTTTATTATTGTAAATCATAACTCTGACTTGATGTCTCCTGTTTCTAAAACTTGTGGATGTGTGTGTGTTTCAGTAGTTAAAGGTGAGAAAGAAGTCATGACCATAACTTCATATTCATCATAGTCGTGGAACCATGAAGTCCTGGCTATTCATATAATATGTGACTGCAATTAAAAAGAATGCTTGCTCCTTGGAAGAAAAACTATGACAAACCTAAACAGCATATTAAAAAACAGACATTACTTTGCTAACAAAGGTCGATATAGTCAAAGCTGTGGTTTTTCCAGTAGTCATGTATGGATGTGAGAGTTGGACTATAAAGAAAGCTGAGTGCCAAAGAATTGATGCTTTTGAGCTGTGGTGTTAGAGAAGACTTTTGAGAGTTCCTTGGACTTGAAGATCAAACCAGTCAATCCTAAAGGAAATCAGTCCTGAATATTCATTGGAAGGACTAATGCTGAAGCTCCAATATTTTGGCCATCTGATGTGAAGAGCTGACTCATTAGAAAAGACCCTGATGCTGGGAAAGATTGAAGGCAGGAGGAGAAGGGGACAACAGAGGACAAGATGTTTGGATGGCATCGCTGACTCAATAGACGTGAGTTTGGGCAGGCTCCAGGAAATGGTGAGGGACAGGGAGGCCTGGCATGCTGCAGTCCATGGGGTTGCAAAGAGTTGGACACGACTGAGTGACTGAACAACAACAACAACACTTAAAAAGATGCTGAAACTAGGCTCAGAAATCTTAACTAGTGGTCTAGATTCACTGAACTAACAGAACTAGGACTAGAACCAAGGTTTCCTTACTGCTAGTCAAAACACCCCTATTTTATGTAGACTAACATCTCTGTGGGATAGCTCCTCTAGGCCCTCCTGCGCCCGTGCAGCCACGGCTCCTTGGACATGGGGTTGGTCCTCCCGGACACTGCCAGTGGCCTCGGGCTTGGGGCGTGGGGTAGCTCCTCCCACCCGTCGCCCCTGGCCTCGGGCTTGGGGCGTGGGGTAGCTCCTCCCGGCCGCCGCCCCTGACCTCGGACATGGGGTAACTCCACTCGTCACCGCCCCTGGCCTCGGGCGTGGGTTGCTCCTCCCAGCCGTCACCCCTGGCCTCGGGCGTGGGGGCGTGGGGTAGCTCCTCCTGGCGGCCGCCCCTGACCTCGGATGCCGGGTAACTCCTTTCATTGCCACCCCTGGCCTCGGACACTGGGTCTCTCCTCTCGACCGCCCCCCCGACCTCGGACGCAGGGTAGCTCCTCTCGGCTGTTCCTGTGCCATCGCAGTCTGGTACTCTCGGCCGCTGCCCCTGACCTCGGACGTGGGGTAACTCCTCTTGGCCGCCGCCCTTTGGGCATGGGGTCCTCCCGGCTTCTGCCCCTGACCTCGGACGTGGGGTGGCTCCTCTCTGCCGTGCTATGGCGGCTATGGCGCGCCCGTCGTAGCCGCCTGCTCTATGGCAAGGAGCAATGGCTGCTCTTGGCTGGAGCAGCCGTGAAGAGATACCCACGCCCAAGGTAAAAACCCAAGTAAGACGGTAGGTGTTGCAAGAGGGCATCAGAGGGCAAACACACTGAAACCATACTCACAGAAAACTAGTCAATCTAATCACACTAGGACCACAGCCTTGTCTGACTCAATGAAACTAAGCCATGCCCGTGGGGCAACCCAAGCCGGGCGGGTCATGGTGGAGAGATTTGACAGAATGTGGTCCACTGGAGAAGGGAATGGCAAACCACTTCAGTATTCTTGCCTTGAGAACCCCATGAACAGTATGAAAAGGCAAAATGATAGGATACTGAAAGAGAAACTCCCCAGGTCAGTAGGTGCCCAATATGCTACTGGAGATCAGTGGAGAAATAACTCCAGAAAGAATGAAGGGATGGAGCCAAAGCAAAAAGAATACCCAGCTGTGGATGTGACTGGTGGTAGAAGCAAGGTCTGATGCTGTAAAGAGCAATATTGCATAGGAACCTGAAATGTCAGGTCCATGAATCAAGGCAAATTGGAAGTGGTCAAACAAGAGATGGCAAGAGTGAATGTCGATATTCTAGGAATCAGAGAACTGAAAAGGACTGGAATGGGTGAATTTAACTCATGATCATTATATCTACTACTGCGGGCAGGAATCCCTCAGAAGAAATGGAGTGGCCATAATGGTCAACAAAAGAGTCTGAAATGCAGTACTTGGATGCAATCTCAAAAACGACAGAATGATCTCTGTTCGTTTCCAAGGCAAACCATTCAATATCACAGTGATCCAAGTCTATGCCCCAACCAGTAACACTGAAGAAGCTGAAGTTGAACGGTTCTATGAAGACCTATAGGACCTTTTAGAACTAACACCCAAAAAAGATGTCCTTTTCATGATAGGGGACTGGAATGCAAAAGTAGGAAGTCAAGAAACACCTGAAGTAACAGGCAAATTTGGCCTTGAAATATGGAATGAAGCAGGGCAAAGACTAATAGAGTTTTGCCAAGAAAATGCACTGGTCATAACAAACACCCTCTTCCAACAACACAAGAGAAGACTCTACACATGGACATCACAGATGGTCAACACCGAAATCAGATTGATTATATTCTTTGCAGCCAAAGATGGAGAAGCTCTATACAGCCAGCAAAAACAAGACCAGGAGCTGACTGTGGCTCAGACCATGAACTCCTTATTGCCAAATTCAGACTGAAATTGAAGATAGTAGGGAAAACCACTAGACCATTCAGGTATGACCTAAATCAAATCCCTTATGATTTTACAGTGGAAGTGAGAAATAGATTTAAGGGCCTAGATCTGATAGATAGAGTGCCTGATGAACTATGGAATGAGGTTCATGACATTGTACAGGAGACAGGGATCAAGACCATTCCCATAGAAAAGAAATGCAAAAAAGCAAAATGGCTGTCTGGGGAGGCCTTACAAATAGCTGTGAAAAGAAGAGAAGCAAAAAGCAAAGGAGAAAAGGAAAGATACAAGCATCTGAATGCAGAGTTCCAAAGAATAGCAAGAAGAGATAAGAAAGCCTTCTTCAGCAATCAGTGCAAAGAAATAGAGGAAAACAACAGAATGGGAAAGACAGGGATCTCTTCAAGAAAATCAGAGATACCAAAGGAACATTTCATGCAAAGATGAGCTCGATAAAGGACAGAAATGGTATGGACCTAACAGAAGCAGAAGATATTAAGAAGAGGTGGCAAGAATACACAGAAGAACTGTACAAAAAAGATCTTCACGACCCAGATAATCACGATGGTGTGATCACTGACCTAGAGCCAGACATCCTGGAATGTGAAGTCAAGTGGGCCTTAGAAAACATCACTACGAACAAAGCTAGTGGAGGTGATGGAATTCCAGTTGAGCTCTTTCAAATCCTGAAAGATGATGCTGTGAAAGTGCTGCACTCAATATACCAGCACATTTGGAAAACTCAGCAGTGGCCACAGGACTGGAAAAGGTCAGTTTTCATTCCAATCCCAAAGAAAGGCAATGCCAAAGAATGCTCAAACTGCCGCACAATTGCACTCATCTCACATGCTAGTAAAGTGATGCTCAAAATTCTCCAAGCCAGGCTTCAGCAATATGTGAACCGTGAACTTCCAGATGTTCAAGCTAGTTTTAGAAAAGGCAGAGGAACCAGAGATCAAATTGCCAAGATCCGCTGGATCATGGAAAAAGCAAGAGAGTTCCAGAAAAACATCTATTTCTGCTTTATCGACTGTGCCAAAGTCTTTGACTGTGTGGATCACAATAAACTGTGGAAAATTCTTCAAGTGATGGGAATACCAGACCACCTGATCTGCCTCTTGAGAAATTTGTATGCAGGTCAGGAAGCAACAGTAGAACTGGACATGGAACAACAGACTGGTTCCAAATAGGAAAAGGAGTTCGTCAAGGCTGTATATTGTCACCCTGTTTATTTAACTTATATGCAGAGTACATCATGAGAAATGCTGGGCTGGAAGAAACACAAACTGGAATCAAGATTGCAGGGAGAAATATCAATAGCCTCAGATATGCAGATGACACCACCCTTATGGCAGAAAGTGAAGAGGAACTCAAAAGCCTCTTGATGAAAGTGAAAGTGGAGAGTGAAAAAGTTGGCTTAAAGCTGAACATTCAGAAAACTAAGATCATGGCATCCGGTCCCACCACTTCATGGGAAATAGATGGGGAAACATTGGAAACAGTGTCAGACTTTATTTTTTGGGGCTCTAAAATCACTGCAGATGGTGACTGCAGCCATGAAATTAAAAGACGCTTACTCCTTGGAAGGAAAGTTATGACCGTCCTAGATAGCATATTCAAAAGCAGAGACATTACTTTGCCAACAAAGTTCCGTCTAGTCAAGGCTATGGTTTTTCCTGTGGTCATGTATGGATGTGAGAGTTGGACTGTGAAGAAGGTTGAGCGCCGAAGAATTGATGCTTTTGAACTGTGGTGCTGGAGAAGACTCTTGAGAGTCCCTTTGACTGCAAGGAGATCCAACGAGTCCATTCTGAAGGAGATCAGCCCTGGCTGGGTGTTCTTTGGAAGGAATGATGCTACTAAAGCTGAAACTCCAGTACTTTGGCCACCTCATGCAAAGAGTTGACTCATTGGAAAAGACTCTAATGCTGGGAGGGATTGAGGGCAGGAAGAGAAGGGAACACCAGAGGATGAGATGGCTGGATGGCATCACTGACTCGATGGATGTGAGTCTGAGTGAACTCCCGGAGTTGGTGATGGACAGGGAGGCCTGGCGTGCTGCGATTCATGGGGTCGCAAAGAGTCGGACACGACTGAGCGACTGATCTGATCTGAATATCTCTGTAACTGAGAAAAATGGAGTTGGATTACATGAAGCTCTTTTGAAAAGATGAGATTGAAAATGTATCTCATTGAGTGTTCATTTTGAGAAGTGTGATAGTTGTTAAGTTGCTTAGCATAATTTCCTTGGCAGGTTTGGGTTTTCCTATACATTAGAAGGAGAATTCAGTTAGATCTCTGATGGGAGGAAAGTGTGCTTCCATGGTTTTGTCTCTACAGAGATAAGGAAAAAAAAAAAAAAAAAACATTGGAGAGAATAAATTAGCATTCTTCACTTCCTTCCTCAAATTTGATGTTGATGCTTGCCAGTCTTCAAGGTATATCATAAATTGTTTACCAAACTATCTTTTGGGGAAGTGGTTTTTAAGTTCTTTTTTATTTTTATTTTTTATTGAAGTGTAGTTGCTGGTAGTGTTTTGAAGTTCTTGACCAGGCCTGAGTCAGTATGAACTTGGTTTCTCCTAGGTGTAAAGTCCCTAGGGATGTGGTGAGGCCTCTTTGGCTGAAACATGAACACTTAGACCTAGGGAATTATTTAATCCTCGAAGAAGCAGAAATTATTCACTAGGAGACTCTGGCTCAAACTACGAGTTTATTGCAGTTACTGTGATAAACCCAGTTTGAAAGCAGGATAGCTTCTTAGTTGGGAGGGACTTAATTTATCAAGGTGACTAAAATTTGCAGTTGCTTTGTTTTGGAGGAATTTACCCATTTCTTGTATGAAGAATATGGTTAAAAGCTTAAACTGGGGATTTTCCTGGCAGTCCAGTGGTTAAGACTCCATGCCTTCAGTGCAGGAGGCACAGATTTGATCCCTGGCTGGTTACTGACAAAGGTCCTTCTAGTCAAAGCTATATGGTTTTTCCAGTGGTCATGTATGGATGTGAAAGTTGGACTGTAAAGAAAGCTGAGCGCCGAAGAACTGATGCTTTTGAACTGTGGTATTGGAGAAGACTCTTGAGAGTCCCTTGGACTGCAAGGAGAGCAAACCATTCAATCCTAAAGGAAATCAGTCCTGAATATTTATTGGAAGGACTGATGCTGAAGCTGAAACTCCAATACTTTGGCCACCTGATGCAAAGAACTGACTCATTTGAAAAGACCCTGATGCTGGGAAAGATTGAAGGCAGGAGAAGGAGACGACAGAGGATGAGATGGTTGGATGCCATCACTGACTTGACGGATATGAGTTTGAGCAAGCTCCGGCAGTTGGTGATCGACAGGGAAGCTTGGCGTGCTGCAGTCCATGGGGTCACAAAGGGTCGGACACAACTGAGCAACTGAACTGAACTTGGGAACTAAGATCCAGAGTGCCAAGGGGTCACCCCTCCTCCAATAAAAAAGTTAACCTGGATGAGTTAGGTTGAAATAATCAAATAATCTGCACTAGACCCTACACACACACACACACACACACACACACACACATACACATACACACATGTACCTTGGGTTGTAAAAATGCAGACCATTCAAAGAAGTTAATTATTGGAATTACCTAGTAGATTTCAGTATAACTCACTTTTATCAGGCCTGAGTTACATATTTAAAAAACATTCATGTAGTAGACACTATTGTCCTACAAGTGTACTGCTTATAAACTAAGAAAATGTTTGATTTTAGATGTTACTAAATGTGTATAATCATAAGATATGTCAAGAGTAATATGTCTTATTTTGAGGTAAAGGACTGTTCCAGTTTTGACTTCTTGAAGTAACTTCAAGCATTGTAAGCATTTACAAGATGTACGTTTCTTACATAGGCGTAGAGGGAATGTTATGGATTATGTTGAATATAAAATACTTACATAGATTGGACAGTTGTTGTCATTTGAATGTTACCTACTCCACATGAAGAAGAAAATGGAGCCAGGATTACATAACGTAATAGAGATAACAATCTTGTAACTTTGCCGTCAACTCATTCTTTTTCTTGCCTTATTTTTGTGCAGAATGTGAGGTCTTAGTTCCTAGACTAGGGATTGAACCCTGACCCTCAGCAGTGAAAGTGTGGAGTCCTAACTGCTGGACTGTCAAGGAATTGCCTTCCTTGGCTTATTTTATGATCTAATTAATCATTAGTAGTAGAAGTGGATTAAAAAGTCAGAGAACTTCAGTTCTGTTTCTTTGCTTTCAGTTATTTTGAACTTGTGAACAGTATTTAGGCTCAAATAATAGATTATCAGGGCTTTGACATCCCAGAGGCTACATAGTCAACCAGACTTAATGATTATTGTGGTCTGTAAAGCTTAGAAGTTCAGATTATTGGGTGGTGGCTGATGGGGGTGGGGAGTAAAGAGAAATGTCCGTCTCAACATGAGAAGTGACTGGGGCATGACATGCAGTCCATCCCCTGGCATGTTATGTTTGGGTAACACCAGACAAACTGCCTAGGGTTAAGGGGCTGGTTAGGAATAATGAAAAATAAAGTTGGATTCCGCATCACCAGGTTAATGGGGTGGAAGCCCTTTGGACTCTATGTGTGTGTACATGCATTGTTGCTAAATGTGACTGTTTTCATTAGTTCCAACCGTGTAAGTCAGTGTCTGTTGTGTAGTGGGTTCATGTTCTGGGGACAGATAATGTTGTCTTCACTTTATAGAGAAACTGAGACAATAGAGGTTAACTGTTGATAGCTTGGAGAAGGCAATGGCACCCCACTCCAGTACTCTTGCCTGGAAAATCCCATGGACGGAGGAGCCTGGTAGGCTGTAGTCCATGGGGTCACGAAGAGTCGGACACTTACTGAGCGACTTCACTTTCACTTTCATGCATTGGAGAAGGAAATGGCAACCCACTCCAGTGTTCTTGCCTGGAGAATCCCAGGGACGGCGGAGCCTGGTGGGCTGCCATCTGTGGGGTTGCACAGAGTTAGCAGCAGCAGTTGATAGCTTTGGGCTTCCCTGGTGGCTCAGCAGTAAAGAATCTGCCTGCAGTGCAGGAGACATGGGCGATGTGGTTCGATCCCTGGGTCTGGAAGATCCCCTGGAGGAGGAAATGGCAACCTACTCCATTTTTCCTGCAGGGAAAATCCCATGGGCAAAGAAGCCTGGTAAGCTACAGTCCATAGGATTGAAAAGAGTCCCGACACGACTGAGCGACTGAACACACTCACACATTGATAGCTTCTGACAGATGGCAGACTTGAACCCTGCTGCTCTGATTTTAGCACCCATGTTCTTAACCCGTTCACTGAGGCCTTTGTACTTACATGGCAAAAGCCTACAGCCTTTCCTCGCTGGTGTCTTACTAGGCCTGTAATTCCCAAGTAGTCACCACTTCGTCTCCAGTCACAATTCCTACTCTCAAGTCAGGAAGCCCCTTCCCTGTCACGTTTTGGGAACTCCCAAAGGAAGCCATGAAGCAGTTTGAATCTACAAAATCATGCTGAAGCACACGGATTGATGGCCTTTTAGTTCTTCTACGAGAGTTTGCATTTTTGAAGATGTGGCAGTAACTGAAATAAATCATTATCTGCGAAGGTTTTCAGTTAACCAAGTAAAGTGAAAGAATCAGGCAGAAGATATTTTGGGGTTTTGGTGCTAATAGAATGTATCACACGGCCTTGCCTGGCAGTCAGCCCAGGGGATTAACTGACTTAAGCGGATTCTGCTTTTTGCAGTTTCTTCATTTTCTCTATTCTGAACCTCTGGGTGCTTGGAGTCTTTTGTTCTGTTTTTGTTTTGTTTGTTAGTTTTTTGAGTGGCAAATTATAACTGTCTGCAGTATTTGGTTGGGTCAAGAGAAGAGAAGGGACAGGTAGGAGAGAGGCCTGTTCAGTAGGGAATCCAACAGGGCTTAGTGGGAGAGGGGCCTGTATGGACCTGGGATAGCATGTTTGTAAACTGGGCCTTTTCCTTCCATAGTAATAGACTGTGCTTGAGAAGATGTCCATTTCCCCAAACCATGAGCTTAGGGGAAATGCCCACAGTATCATGGTTGATGTATAATCTGATATTTTTTTCCTATAAGATTCTTTTTTGTTAAAATATGATGAGGAGAACAAGTTATAATTGTCCTTTCTTATTTTGCATCACTTTCACTGTTTCTCTTTAATGAAAAATGCAGGAAGTTGCTGCTGCTTTCTTAACTTGCAGGCTGCATGCCTCTCCTCTTTGTTCTTTGTTAAATATGAGCTGGCATGTGTTAGACTACGTTTGCATTTGCTCTTCGGGACTTCAGTGGTTTCTAAATTCAGCCCTGGCTAAGCCAGTTCTCTGTTTGCCTGAATCAATTGAGACTGCTATTTTTAGCAACAAAAGGGAATTGAAATAGCAATTTTCTTCCCATGTAATAGATCCCCAAGAGGAATACTGATGTAAGCTCTCTGTCATTTTCTCTTCTCCCCACCCCCCAGAAGCACTCGGTGGAACCGCAGCTGTCATGGTTTGCAGCAGTATTAATCTTTAATCAATCCAATGTTCTCTGCATTCAGGTGTTAGTAGGGGAGGGTGGGTAAGGGTCAGGACAAGGAATCTGCCTAGAATAACTAAGCTCTTATGCATGCGCCCTGCAGTTAGAATTGGGTGGGTAGTGGCAGGGAATAGAAGAAGCTAAAAATAGCACGTTTGCTTCCAGTGTTCTTGTAGTCTATTTTTGATGTTTGATATCGGTAAGGTTGATTGGATTCTTACTAAAAATAACTGTTCCTGGCAAGTTGAGGACAAAAAGAGTAGAGTATTTTTAACCTACACAAACTGAAGCATTTTTGTTGACTCTCTAAAATCTGGAGGCTGAGCCCTGGTCAGTTGCCAGTATTTTATATAATCTGTAACAAGCAAGACACTTCTGGGTGCCAAGTTGGGATATTCTTTATAGTTGTCAGTTTCTATCTTCTCAAAGGCTTGCAAATTTGGTTTTGGGTGTTATATTTATATATGAAAACATAAGCCTTTTAAAATCTCCTTCCCCCAGACTGCCCCCACCTTCTTCCTCTGACTTCAGTTCTGCCCCTGGCCATCATAAAGACTCTCACAACCCACAGGGCTGTGGGTGATGCCTGAGGCCATTGGATTATGGGGTGGGTGATACCTGTAGCCTTATTCTGTGTATTGTTGAAAACTACCTACTTACTCATAGCAATATGGAATCTGAGAACACCAAGTGTTAATTGAAGAAGCCAATCTTATTGACAAGAACAGAGATCTGTCAGAACTTTGGTAATTTGGCATGCTTTACTAAGCCCAAGTGATTCATCCTCCCGCCCCCCCTTTCCCTAATCTTGCTTTGGATCTGTTCAGTTCACATCCACCCTGGCACATTTTGAGTGAAGTAGTTCTCTCTAGCATTGAAAATCATCTCTTTTCAAGGACCCCCTCAGAATCCTTTGAAAATGTGTGTCTATAGATTCATCATAAACGAAGTTAAACTTCTGAATGTGACATTTCTTAAATTTTATTTTAGACCACTGATCCTTGATAATGAGAGGGGTTGAAGAGTGCTGGGGATTCTGTGCAGTGGATGGTTGGGCATTATTTCTGGAAAAAAAAAAGAAAAAAAGTAGGTGAAGCAGTGGGGAGTGTCACAAGAAGATAGTCCTTCCTTCATAATCTCCTTTTTATCATTCACTCATCTTGTGAAACATCATCTACTTTTTGCCAGACCCTATGCTAGTCTTTAGACTGTGGTGACCCAGGCCTTTATGGAAGTCTATATGATGCATGTCAAGTAGGGGAAGTACAGAGTACCGGGGGCCAGGGAGCTATGAGATCCTGCTGGCCTAGAGGTCAAGGAAGGTCTAAGGGAGAGGAAACGTTCAAGTGAAACCCTTAAGGATGGGAGAGAGAAACTGGTGGAAGTAATTTTGGGAGTAGTGGAAACCGCATTTGTGAAAAGAGAGTGTGTTAACTTTGTAGGAATTAGACAATTTTCAACATGACCAGGGCAGTGGGTGGTAGGGAGACAATGATGGGAGGTAAGGTCAACTCATGGAAAACCTTGTAAAGGATTAAGGGCCGTGGGAGACCATTGACAGGTTTTTGGCAGGGAAGTGATGTCACGTTTGCCCAGTAGACCAATCACTTTGGTTGCAGTGTGGAGAGTAATTTGGAGAGGAATAAGAAAGGGAGCAGGTGAGTGAGTTAGAAGTCTGTTGCAGTGGCTTTTGTGGGAAGTGAATTCTCGTAGCCCAGGTGGTGGCAATGGGGAGACATGAATAGATTTATGTTCCAGGTTTTATATAATTGGCTATAGACAAACATTGTCATTTCTTGATGGAAGAATGAGATCATAAAAATGCTGTTTGAGTCCATGGGACTCTCAAGAGTCTTCTCCAGCACCACAGTTCAGAAGCATCAGCTCTTTAGTGCTCGGCCTTCTTTATGGTCCAATTCTCACATCTGTACATGACCACTGGAAAAGCCATAGCTTTGATTATATGGACTTTGGTCGGCAAAGTGATGTCTCTGCTTTTTAATATGCTGTCTAGGTTTGTCATAGCTTTTCTTCCAAGGAGCAAGTGTCTTTTAATTTCATGGCTGCAGTCACTATCCGCAGTGATTTTGGAGCCCAAGAAAATAAAATCTGTCATTGCTTCCACTTCTTCCCCATCTTTTTGCCATGAGGTGATGGGACCAGATGGCATGATCTTAGTTTTTTGAATGTTGAGTTTTAAGCCAGCTGACCCGACTCCAGTACTTTTGCCTAGAAAATCCCATGGACGGAGGAGCCTGGTAGGCTGCAGTCCGTGGGGTCGCTAGAGTCCGACACGACTGAGCGAATTCACTTTCACTTTTCACTTTCATGCATTGGAGAAGGAAATGGCAACCCACTCCAGTGTTCTTGCCTGGAGAATCCCAGGGACGGGGAAGCCTGGTGGGCTGCCGTCTGTGGGGTCGCACAGAGTCGGACACGACTGAAGTGACTTAGCAGCAGCAGCCACCACTTTTGAATTGGCTAGATAAAGGGCAGAAAGAAGCCTCTCCGTGCTGAGTCACTCCTTTAACGCAGCCTTTCTCAAAAAGTCCCTCACAACACTACTTGCATTTTATTTCCTGAATTTAGTCACGTGGCTACACCTAGCTGCTGGGGAGGTTGTATTCCAGGCCACGATTGCTACCAAGAAGGAAAGGAAGGATGGGTACTGAGGAAGACAGGTAGCAGGCTCTGGCCCCTATGTGTATATAACGTAAGAAGGTTGGGTCCCCAGGGTTGTTTTTGCATATTTCATCTTCTTTTGGTGTGGCTGTATTTAATTTTTTTGTTTTAAGAAAGCACAAAAAGCAAGCAGTACTTCTAATGTGGGTGATTTGGAAGCTGGTCTTTGTTTCATTTGGTTTTCATTGCAAAGTGGTAGAAATATCAGGGTAATAGTGCTTAGATGGTGTTTCCCAGAAGACCAAACAAGAGATGATCTTAGGTACTGCATTGATGAATACTTTAAATTTTTAATAGTTTTCTGTATACATAGTTTTATACTAATATTCTATTTATATTAATTGAAACTGGTGGTCTTTTACCAAATCAAGTAATTAAGTAAATAGTAATTACATTTTCTATTAAATTTAATTTTTAAAAAATCAGTTTTAAGAAAGTATTATGTGACCTTAGGAAACATTGATGTAAGCAATGCTATGCTGATACTTCGGAAACTAGAATAGACGGAGAATTTGTTGGATCAGTTTACACCATCTTTCTATTCCTGGTAGGAAAAGACTTCTTTTTTTGGAAAGGCAATACACACACATGGTTAAAAAATACTGACAGTAAGAAGAGTAAAAAATAGTAACCTCTTTCTTGTATTTCCCCAATGTCCCAGAACAACTGCCAAAAGACTTTTGATTTAAGATGTGCTTTATTTAGCTTCCTAAAGTGAATGATGAAGAGTTGACTACCCAGACAATATGGAGCATCTAGTGAGACTCACACTATTATTTTATAAAATTTAAAAAAAAATATTCAACTTGGGTTAAGGATTTTTTTCTATCCAACCATGAGCTGCTATCTCTGCTACTACTGTTACAATATTGCTTTAGATTTAAAGCAAAGAAAAGCAAAGACATCCTTGTCCCAATCCTCCCTGCCTTAAGTAGACAAATTTAATCTTTTTTTGGCATAAAGTAAAACTTTTGCGATTGACTTAAGTTTGACAGATGACTTGGTTATGTTTGTACATTATTTCAAGCATGTTACCTGTCATGACTTAGAGAACTAAAGAATTTGTCATTTCCTTTGATGGGGAAATTATACTTGATCCCCCATTGCCTGGCCACTGTACATGACTCTGATTATTATAGATCTGCAGTGGTGCTTATAGAGATGACGAAGAGAGGCTCTCAGTTTCCAGTTTTATGTTTTCTTTCTTTGTGCCCATAAAAATAATTTTTATACTTTTCTATTTTTGCGGGGAAAAAAATATACTTGTGAGGCAGTGTCTGACTTTTGTGTAACTATATAGTGCTATATTTGGTTCTGAGAATTCTCTGAATAGGGGAAAGTGATATTTTTTAATCTATCTAAAAAGATCAGAGGCTGAATTTTTAATACTTATGCAATTTAAAGTCATATTCATTTCTACTTAATAGTTAAAGCAGTAACCATGAAATGGGTGCTTTATAGAATACCTAATATCCACAGTGGGTCTTATGCATCATTGTAGTCTCTGTAGTCATGCACATAATAGTTTCTAAAAACTGCAAATTTGATTTAAATTTGATAGTTAACAGGAGATGATAGGAAAAAAATGTTTTTGTTGGGAGCATAAAGCCAAATCTTTTTGAGAAGTGTGTTTAGTATCTTATTCTCAACTTAGTCTACTTTAATATGTTTAAGAGGGACCTTGAGGAACTTCCAGTTTCAAAATAGGCAAGTAACAGTATTTTCTAGCCTTTTATCTCTTGGAATGTGTAGGAGAACTATTCTCCTAATAGTTAGGAGAATAAGAAACAGAAAGCACCATTTGGATGAAATGAGGGAAATTCTGAAATCCTTGATTCCCAGTCACAGAGAGTAAAGTTGGAAGAGCAACAACTTACTTCACAGAGCAGATGTCTAAGAGCTCACAGATGGTCCACCACTGAGAAGCAAGCAAGTTTGCTATGGACCCCAGAATTCAAAAGACAAGGATGAGGAAGGGCCCTGAACCAGATGTGCTTGTGAGTCCAAAAAACTGGGCACAGAAGAGAGCAGAGGTGACACCAGACTGAGGACAGAGGTTAAGCGGTGAGTCTACAGACTGACAGCTGCCCAACTACTCAGCAGCAGTCTTCTGACTGGAATTTGGGGAATGAAGAGATATCAAAGAGTCCTGGAGAAAATACAGATACTGTTATCTGTATTTGGAAGAGTCCTTTTCGACTCCCTGTTGGATCAGTTTTTTTGACTTTAACCTTTTGTTGCTATTGTTATTATAATCATACATAATGGCCTGCCTCAGGTAACCCTGTCCCTCTGCTTGACTTAAACGTAAGTGTCTTTGTTCAGCTCACAGAGAGACAATCTGACCCAGCCCATCTGTGAGGTCAAAGTGAGTGAAGTCGCTCAGTTGTGTCCAACTCTTTGCGACCCCATGGACTGTAGCCCACCAGGCTCCTCTGTCCATGGGATTCTCCAGGCAAGAATACTGGAGTGGGTTGCCATGTCCTTCTCCAGGGGATCTTCCCGACCCAGGGATCAAACCCAGGTCTCCTGCATTGCAGGCAGAGGCTTTAACCTCTGAACCACCAGGGAAGCCCCTTCTGTGAATGGCTGCAAAACCAAGAAATTGACACCCTCCCACTGCCCCGCCCCCTACCTCCCACCACTGGCCATTCCAGGAGGTATTTGCAAGATTAATAGTCTTTTTACTTTACTTCCTTACCTCCTCCCACTCTCTGTTCAGTAAAAGAATCTGGCATCCAGATCCCACAAGATGGTTATTTTGAGACATTAGTCTGCCATCTTCTTGGTCTGCTGACTTTCTGAATAAAGTCATATTCCTTCCCTCAACCCTTCGTCTGTAGACTTTTTGGCCTGTCATTCGGCAAGCAGAGCAAGCTTGGACTCAATAACAATACTGACTTGTGGATCCCCTAAACAAAGAGCTGGTTTGCCCAATGATTACCCTGTAGTGGGGGCCCCAATATAGTCACCCCACCCATGCACCCTCATTGCCGTGTTAGTGTCTCAAAGATGAGACAAACCAAAACAATCAAAAATAACTTAGAGGAAACAGAATAAAAGAGAAGAAGAAAGTATAAATATATAAACAAAGTCTAATTAATGTCCTCAGAGATAAGATAATGAATGTATAGTAGGAACAAGTTGCTGCTTTAAAAAGAGAGCAATCAGAATAGAAAAGAGCTCTTCAGTATTAAAAAATTGACAACCTAATTTTAAAAGTCAATACAAAATTTGGAAGATAAAGGTTGAAGAGATTTCCAGGAAAATAAATAAGAAGGAAAGTAAAATTAATAAAGAAACTGTTATGTCCAAACTCTGGTTAAAGGAAATTCTAGAGGACAATGTGAGGAAGAAATTATCAAATAATTAATATTTAATACATAAGAAAATTGCCAGAATTGAAGACCATGAATTTGGAGTCCCATCAGTGCCTAGCACCAATGAATGGAGAAGCACCCACTCCAAGTTCTATTACCCTCACAGAGTCCTAAAGATGAACTAAGAATCCTAAAAGCCCCAGTGACAAAAAAGCAGGTCATTTGCAAATTGGAAATGGCAATCCACTCCAGTATTCTTGCCTGAAGAATCCCATGGACGGAGGAGCCTGGTAGGCTACAGTCCACTGGGTCGCAAAGAGTCAGACACGACTGAGCGACTTCACTTCACTTCACTTCTTGCAAATTGTGACTAGAATGGTGAAACATTCTTCTTAAGCAATACTGGTGCAGTGGAGGGTTGTTTTTAATTTTTTGTTGAAAATGATCTCCTATTTCGAATCCTAGTGTAGACTTTAAAAAAATGCACAACCAAAAATTTGAGAATTATGATTTATTTGGCAGACATACTGAGGGCTTAAGCCCAGGAGACAACCTCTTAGCTCTGAGTGATTGTTCCAAAGAGGTAAGGGAGGAGCCAGGATATATGAGTTTTTGCAATAAAAAACAAGTAATAAAAAGATTGCTGTTAATTAAAGAAAAGCAGACTTTTCAAGTTAATGAATTTAGTGCTTTTTCATGTATGGGAAGATGCCAGAGTCTGGGTTTATAAGTCATTCCTTTGATATGCACCCCAACAGGCCAGTATCCTGATTTGCTCCATCCTGAATCCCCTGAGGGTGCACAGTTGGGGGCAGCTGCAGTGGCTGATGGCCCGATGACCTCAGCATCCTTTGTTTACTGATGGCAGGCAGCATTCTTTGTTCATACTAGTTAAACTACTACACTTGAAGTTAGAATATAGACTATATTTTTAAAGATACAAAAGATAAAAAGAATTGTCTCTTAAACTGTCACATGAAGAGATGTGATAACTAAATTTAAAATTCTGGATGGCATCCTAGAACAGAAGGACACTCAGTAACAAGATTGCCTGAAAAAAAATATGAACTTTAGTTAATAATAATATATCATTATTGGTTCATTAATTGTGACAAATTTTCCATACTAATGTAAAGATGTTAGTAATAAAAAGAACTAGCTTGGAGTTTGAGGAACACTCTGTATTATCTTCAGATTTTTTTTTTTTTTTGGATAAGTCATACTTTAGCCACCTGATGCAAAGAGCTGACTCATTGGAAAAGACCCTGATGCTGGGAAAAATAGAAGGCAGGAGGAGAGGGGATGACAGAGGACAAGATGGTTGCATGGCATCACCAACTCAGTGGACATGACTTTGAGCAAGCTCCGGGAGATGGTGAAGGACAGGGAAGCCTGGCGTGCTGCAGTCCATGGGGTCACAAAGAGTTGGACAGGAGTGACTGAACAACAAAAGCTACTTTAAAATTTAATTATTACTTTTCAAAATGTTTACAAAATGTATCTAAATGCCTCCTTGTTTGGCAACTTAGATGTGCTCCATAATGAGGGACTAGATCAAGATCTAAAGAAACAAGAGCTTCAACCCAGGAGAGAGAGTCCAGAGAATTCCCAAGATTAGGTTCTAGAACCACAGCTGTGCCCATAGAGTATCTATTCCAGGTTGGAATAGGATGATAGTTGGAGTGCTCTGTGAAGGTGATCTTTAAGGGAAAGAAAACAAAAAAAAAAACAAGTGTAGAACAAACCGATGGGGTTGATTGTGTGGAAAATTATACTGAGAGGACTTTAGAGATAGGGGGAACATTTAAAAGGAAAACCATGTAAATGCAAGAAAAAGGCCATTTTAACTCCAGGAGAAGCAAAACATTGATTAGGAAAGAAAATGTAATTCTGCTATGCAGTTTGGTTCACTAGTGGATGATTTATTTTTCTAGCCACAGTAATTGTTGAATAATAAAGGATTTGACAGACTTTGTTCCTGCTCTCTGGGAGGGAGTATCTAAATCCTTGGAGTTTCCTAAGTGATAGGGGTGTCTTTGTTATTCATGGTGGGCTCTGATAACGTATGCTAGTGAGATCCCTCATGGTGGGACCGTATGGAGAGCTTTGAGATGGGGGCTGGTCCTGCTGGAAACACCAACCTTGAATGATGATACCAGCTGAACCTTCCAACCTCTACGGAGGGATGAGGAGGTTCGAGTCTGAGTTCAGTCCCATGGCCAATGATTCAATCAACCATACCTTTGTAATGAAACCCAATGAGAACTCCCATATTCCCATGATGCTCTGCTCTCCTCAAGAAAAAGTAACCACTCCTATGGATTTATTCTCCATTCTTACTGGATCACACTTGGAGAAGGCAATGTGACCCAGAAGGGAACAGTGGCTCACACTCCAGTGTTGTTGCCTGGAGACTCCCATGGACAGAGGGACTGGCGGACTACAGTCCATAGGGTCACAAAGAGCTGGACACAACTGAAGTGACTTAGCACTGGATCACAAGCTAGTACATCGGCTATTTTACTTGCTTTTAAAAATATATCAATATTTCTAAAAGTCTGTGTAGTAGGGCTTGATTTCCTTCATCTACCTAAAGCAGCTGCATTGTGTAAAAGTCCCAGAGGCAATGCTGCTGTGTAAAATGATGATTTAAGTAACATTAAGCTCTTCTTGGAAAAATCATCTTGCTGTTCCTAGTGAGTGAACACACTGATGTTCTGGGGTGGGGCTGGAGGAGTGACCTCCCCTTATTCAGAGAGGTCCTGGAAGCTCTACACTGGGGACCCCTCCCTACACCTTGCCCTCTGTGGCTGTTCACTTGGTTGGTCCTGATTTGTATCCTTCATTATAAAGCTGTAATCATGAATTGTCTAAGTTATCCTGAGTTCTGTGAGTCATTCTAGTGAATTCTTGAACCTGAGAAATTGTGAGAACCTGAACATGGTAACCAACTAGTCACAAGTGCGGGTGGCCTAGGGATGCCTGAACTTGTGGCTGGTGCCTGCCTCGTGGGCAGTTTTGCTGTCTTTAACCTGTAGGATCTGCACTCACTCTGGGTTAATATCAGAATTGAGTTACAGTATTATAATAACGTAATGACTAACTGTTGGCAGAATCTTGTGATATAACTTCATTGGAAGGATGGGGAAATTTAAGGGGGTGAAGATTCTCTTCAACCCTAATGAGTCAAGTAATATAAAAATAAATGAATCAGGGAATTAAGAGTATAACAGGATTTAGAACATAGAAAGACAAGGAGATGCAATTAAGAGCAGTGAAAATTGTTGTTTCTGGAGATAGAGTAGGAAGGTGCAGAAGGATACAGATAAAATCCCATTTTTTTTTTTTTTTTTTTTTTTTTTTGGTCTAAAACCTCTTGAAACTGTTTTCTTTTTCAAGCTAAGTTACGTATTTCTTAGATTTAAGTAAAATCACTTAAAAAAAAAAAGGGAGCCTGACTTGTAGGCTCTCAGTAGTCCATCAGGAAATAGACTTGGACATTTGTGATGTGTGTATGTAGGGGAGGTATGTAGGGGGATGTTTTTAGGAATGGTACCTAAAAGTGAGTAAGCAAAGGAAGCAGGGTAGGGCAGAGGGAGAAGTCAAACTGATGCTGGAGTCACACTAGATCCCATGGGATGGCCCCATGAGCCCATGGCCCATCAGAGATCCCTAAGTGAGGTCAGGGAGCTGGATCCTTTTGTGGACCGGTAATTAGGCATGTATTACCCAGGGGAGGGCTGTAACCTTGGGCAAGGCAGCTCCCTTTGACTGAGGATCACTCCTGGGAGATGCTCTCTTGTGCGCTGAGAGCAGATAACACTACTGGTGAGAGAATTGCCTGAAGACCTCTGTCCTGGAAGCAAGGATGTGGTTGATACTCTTAACGGTGCCCAATGCCCACTACAAACTCCAGAAACTGGAGAGTCTGATGAAGTTTTGATACCCATCAGACAAATTTTATAATCTCTAGTCCTGGCATATTCTAGGCTTTGCAGGACTATGTTTAAAGTGTGGTATGCTAGTTGAGGGCTTCCCAGGTGGTGCTAGTGGTAAAGAACCTGCCTGCCAGTGCAGGAGACTTAAGAGACAAGGATTTGATCCCTGGGTCAGGAAGATCCCATGGAGAAGGGAATGTCAACCCACTCCAGTATTCTTGCCTGGAGCATTCCATGGTCAGAGGAGTCTGGTGGGCTGCAGTCCATGGGGTCACAAAGAGTTGGGCACGACTGAAGTGATTTACCTGAATGTATGCTGGTTGAGGTCAGCCTGGAGTTCACAGTTTTCACACACACACACCCCCCAGAGTCACCTGTATTCTTTTGAAATTTGTATATTACAGCCAGAAATTCTAGATGCATTAGTTGTGGTGAGTTTATTGTCATTTATTTATTGAGCTTTTTCATATTAAGGGATTTAAAAACACCTAATCTGAGAAAGTCTGATGTTGCCATTGATTCAGAGCTGTAATCACATTTAGGACTTGCTTGTTCCACAATTGTTGAGCATAAACAGAATAATCTATGTACCGAAGGCTCTGTGAGTAGACAGGTTGAGTGGCAGACAGATTAGGAGAGAATAAGATATTGTACTTGTATCATGAAGAACTTTGAGAAAGCAGGTTCTCAGGGAAATCGTCTAAGCCTTGTTTTGTAGTTTGTAAGAGCAGCTACCTGTGAGCATCGCTCGCGCATTCAGCACATGTCTACTGAGCACCCACCTTGTGCACCTCACACAGCAAGGAGCCTAGAATCCAGCAGGAGAATTAAGACGTGTGAGGAAACGCATTTCAAAGTAGAGAGTGGTAAGTGCTGCAAGAGAAGTGCATGCAAAGATGTGGAAGAGAGAAAGGGTTCGTTTGAAGTGATCTGAACAGTGGAGTTGGTTGGTGGAGTCTGAACAAGCTATGAAGAAAGAGGCATGGAGATGAGGTTCTGGGGATCTGGGAGAGAGCAGGAAAGTTTATCACAGAAAACAGGGAAAGGAGAGAATTGGAAACAATTACAAAATGTTTATCCTTCTTGTGTGAAACATTAGTGCATCAGTGACAGGAATACAGTGTAAAATTTGGGTCCCCATACTTCCAAAATGCTCAGAAGATGAAAAGTTACAGAAATGTGAACAGAGTTGCTAATGAGGTTGGAGGAACTTTCATATGATACTTAATTTCCTATAGGTGGATTCCACTACAGATGTTTAAAAGCATGAGTTAATAATGTTTCTTGTAAGCAAAATCACAATCATAAAAACACATGAGTTACCTTTGAGAGGTATCAGAGAACCAATTTATTTTGAAAACTGGTAAGTAAAGGAAAAAAATCCAACATTTATCTCACGCTTCTGTGCAAACTCTGTATCATTTGTAATCAAATAACTGATAAGGAGTTGTTTCTCTATGAAAATATTCCAGCTAATAAATTAAGATGGGATGACAGAATTCGAGTATCAGTTGAGTTCAGTTCAGTTGCTAGGTCGTGACTGACTCTTTGCAACCCCATGGACTGCAGCATGCCAGGCTTCCCTGTCCATCACCCTGTCCAACTCCTGAACCTTACTCAAACTCACATCCATCAAGTCGGTGTTGCCATCCAACCATTTCATCCTCTTTGTCCCCTTTTCCTCCTGTCTTCAATCTTTCCCAGCATCAGGGTCTTTTCAAATCAGTTCTTAATATCAGGTGGCCAAAGTATTAGAGTTTCAGCTTCAGCATCAGTCCTTCCAGTTAATATTCATGGACTGATTTCCTTTAGGTTTGACTGGTTTGATCTCCTTGCAGACCAAGGGACTCTCAAGTCTTCTCTAACAATACAGCACTCAGCTTTCTTTACGGTTCAACTCTCACATCCATACACGATTACTGGAAAAACCATAGCTTTGACTAGACGGACCTTTGTTGGCAAAGTAAAGTCTCTGCTTTTTAATATGCTGTCTAAGTTGGTCATGGCTTTTCTTCCAAGGAGTAAGCACCTTTTAATTTCATGGCTGCAGTCACCATCTGCAGTGATTTTGGAGCCCCCAAAAATAAAGTCTCTCACTGTTTCCATTGTTTGCCCATCTATTTGCCATGAAGTGATGGGACTGGATGACATGATCTTCGTTTGCTGAATGTTGAGTTTTAAGCCAACTTTTTCACTCTTCTCTTTCACTTTCATCTAGAGGCTCTTTAATTCTTCTTTGCTTTCTGCCAGACTGGTGGTGTCATCTGCATATCTGAGGTTATTGATATTTCTTCTGGCAGTGTTGATTCCAGCTTGTGCTTCATCCAGCCCAGCATCTCTCATGATGTACCCTGCATATAAGTTAAATAAGCAGGGTGACAGTATACAGCCTTGACGAACTCCTTTTCCTATTTGGAACCAGTCTGTTGTTCCATGTCCAGTTCTACCTGTTGCTTCTTGACCTGCATAGATTTCCCAGGAAACAGGTCAGGTGGTCTGGTATTCCCATCTCTTGAAGAATTTTCCACAGTTTGTTATGATCCACACAGTCAAAGGCTTTGGCATAGTCAATAAGCAGAAGTAAATGTTTTTCTGGAACTGTCTTGCTTTTTCGATGATCCAGAGGATATTGGCAGTTTGATCTCTGGTTCCTCTGCCTTTTCTAAATTCAACTTGAACATCTGGAATTTCCCGGTTCACGTATTGCTGAAGCCTGGCTTGGAGAATTTTGAGCATTACTTTACTGGCGTGTGAGATGAGTGCAATTGTGCGGTAGTTTGAGCATTCTTTGGCATTGCCTTTCTTTGGGATTGGAATGAAAACTGACCTTTTCCAGTCCTGTGGCCACTGCTGAGTTTTCCAAATTTGCTGGCATATTGAGTGCAGCACTTTCACAGCATCATCTTCCAGGATTTGAAATTGCTCAACTGGAATTCCATCACCTCCTCTAGCTTTGTTTGTAGTGATGCTTTCTAAGGCCCAGGATGTCATTCCAGGATTGTCTGGCTCTAGGTGCGTGATCACACCGTCGTGGTTATCTGGGTCATGATCTTTTTTGTACAGTTCTTCTGTGTATTCTTGCCACCTCTTCTTAATATCTTCTGCTTCTGTTAGGTCCATACCATTTCTGTCCTTTATTGAGCCCATCTTTGCATAAAATATTCCCTTGGTATCTCTACTTTTCTTGAGAGATCTCTATCTAGTCTTTCCCATTCTGTTGTTTTCCTCTATTTCTTTGCACTGATCACTGAGGAAGGCTTTCTTATCTCTCCTTGCTATTCTTTGGAAGTCTGCATTCAGATGGGTATATCTTTCCTTTTCTCCTTTGCCTTTAGCTTCTCTTCTTTTCTCAGCTGTTTGTAAAGCCTCCTCAGACAACCATTTTGCCTTTCTGCATTTCTTTTTCTGGAGGATGGTCTTGATCACTGCCTCCTGTACAATGTCACAAGCCTCTGTCCATAGTTCTTCCGGCCCTCTGTCTATCAGATCTAATCCCTTGAATCTATTTCTCACATCCAATGTATAGTCATAAGGGATTTGATTTAGGTCATACCTGGTGGTTTTCCCTACTTTCTTCAATTTAAGTCTGAATTTGGCAATTAGAGTTCACGATCTGAGCCATAGTCAGCTCCTGGTCTTGTTTTTGCTGGCTGTATAGAGCTTCTCCATCTTTGGCTGCAAAGAATATAATCAATCTGGTTTTGGTATTGACCATCTGGTCATGTCCATGTATAGAGTGTTCTCTTACGTTGGAAGAGGGTATTTGCTATTACCAGCACACTCTCTGACCAAACTCTGTTAACCTTTGCCCTGCTTCATTTCATACTCCAAGGCCAAAGTTGCCTGTTACTCTAGGTACCTCTTGACTTCCTACTTTTTCATTCCAATCCCTTGTAATGAAAAGGACATCTTTTTTGGGTGTTATTTCTAGAAGGTCTTATAGGTCTTCATACAACCATTCAACTTCAGCTTCTTCAGCATTATTGGTCGGGGCATAGACTTGGATTACTGTGATATTGAATGGTTTGCCTTGGAAACGAATAGAGATCATTCTGTCGTTTTTGAGATCATATCCAAGTACTGCATTATGGACTCTTTTGTTGATTATGATAGTTACTCCATTTCTTCTAGGGGATGCTTGCCCACAGTAATAGATATAATGGTCATCAGAGTTAAATTCACCCATTCCAGTCCATTTTAGTTCACTGATTCCTAAAATGTCAGTATTTACTCTTGCCATATCCTGTTTGACCACTTTCAATTTGCCTTAATTCATGGACCTAGCAATCTAGGTTCCTATGCAGTATTGCTCTTTACAGCATCAGACTTTACTTCCATCACCAGTCACATCCACAACTGGGTGTTGTTTTTGCTTTGGCTCCATCTCTTCATTCTTTCTGGAGTTATTTCTCTACTGATCTCCAGTAGCATATTGGGCACCTACCAACCTGGGGAGCTCATCTTTCACTGTCCTATCTTTTTGCCTTTTCATACTGTTCATAGCATTCTCAAGGCAAGGCTACTGAAATGGTTTGCCATTCCCTTTTTCAGTGGACCACATATTGTCAGAGCTGTCCACCATGACCCATCCGTCTTGGGTGGCCCTACATGGCCTGGCTCATAGTTTCATTGAGTTAGAAAAGACTGTGGTCCATGTGATCAGTTTGTTTAGTTTTCTGTGATCGTGGTTTTCATTCTGTCTGCCCTCTGATGGAAAAGGATAAGAGGCTTATGGAAGTATCACCATTTTGCAGTCTCTAATTAAATAATGTATCTCAGTGGTTCACATCAATGGCTGCTTATGTAACAAAAAGCTAAATTAGCAAACATGTGCCTCCTGATAGAAGTATGTACTATTGCTTATAAAGTATTCTTACCCAAAAAATTAAACCTGCATTCGATCACCTAACTATTAGTGGACAGATGAACATGTTAAATGACATCAGGAGGATGCAATCAGCCAGTGACAGGCTGGTTAGTTTAAAAGTGAAGTGAAGTCGCTCAGTCATGTCTGACTCTTTGCGACCCCATGGACTGTAGCCTACCAGGCTCCTCTGTCCATGGGATTTTCCAGGCAGTAGTACTGGAGTGGATTGCCATTTCCTTCTCCAGGGGAATCTTCCCGACCCAGGGATCGAACCCAGGTCTCCCTCATTGTAGACAGATGCTTTACTGCCCGAGCCACCAGGGAAGTCCTTAAGTTAAATGTATGATCTAATATATTCAACAGATGCCAGGGAGGGGAGAAGGAGGGAGGCAGAGGGAGAAAAAGAGAAACTGATAGAGCAGATAGAAAATGGCAACCCACTCCAGTACTCTTGCCTGGAGAATTCCATGGACGGAGGAGCCTGGTGGGCTACAGTCTATGGAGTCGCAAAGGGTTGGACATGACTGAGTGGTTAAGCAGAGAGCTGATAGAGGGGGAGAGACAGAGATGGAGACAGACATAGATATGATTTCATAACCTGTTTTATTATTTCATATATGATTATGAAAGATATGACTAGGAAGAATTTAGATGTGTTTGCCATATTTCTGAATAGTAAAAGTAGGGAAAGTGTTAGTTGCTCAGTCAAGTCCAACTCTTTGTGACCCTGTGAACTGTAGACCACCAGGCTCCTCTGTCCATGGAATTCTTCAGGCAAAAATACTGGAGTGGGTAACCATTCCCTTCTCCAGGGGATCTTCCTGACCCAGGGATTAAGACCCAGGTCTCCTGCACTGGAGGCAGGTTCTTTACCGTCTGAGCCATAGGGAAGCCCATTTCGGGATGCTACTCACAACCATGCTATGAATTTGTTAACAAACATGATTCCAGTATTTTAGAGGTAAGATACCATGGTGTGGTCTGAACCGTTATCATTTTCAAATGTTTATGCTACATAAGGTTTTAGAGCTTTAAAAAGAAATATGCTTTCTCATAGAAGTAATAGATATTATTTGATTTTTACTACATATAAATATATTTTAAAGTTTTTAAATGTATAATAGGCATGCTACTGCTAAGTCACTTCAGTCGTGCCCGACTCTGTGCGACCCCATAGACGGCAGCCCACCAGGCTCCCCCGTCCCTGGGATTCTCCAGGCAAGAACACTGGAGTGGGTTGCCATTTCCTTCTCCAATGCATGAAAGTGAAAAGTGAAAGTGAAGTCGCTCAGTCGTGTCTGACTCTTAGCAACCCCATGGACTGCAGCCTACCAGGCCCCTCTGTCCATGGGATTTTCCAGGCAAGAGTACTGGAGTGGGGTGCCATTGCCTTTTCCGATAATAGGCATAATGTGTACTTAATTGTACAACTCCATGCATTTTTACATACACACATACACATCAAGATATAGAATATTTCCTACATCCTGAAGATTCCCTTAATGCCTTTTCCCTGTCATCTACCCCATTATCCAGGAGTAGCCAGTATTCTAACTTCTATCGTTGTAGATTAGTTTTTCCCTTTTTGGAACTGGATAAGTGGAATCAAAACAGCTTGTACCCTTTTATTTCAGGATTTTTTGGCTCAATATAATGTCTGAGAGATGTGTTCATCTTTTGCATGTACTAATAGTTCTTTTATTAAAAAATTGCTCTTTAGTATTCTGTTGTGTAAATATACCTTAATTTACTTACTCATTCTCTTGTAGTTTAATATTTGGACAACTGTGCATCAATAAAGCTACCATGGACATTGTTTTGATAGACATGATGTTTTTATTACCTCTTGGGAATTGTTAGGTCATAGGTAGGCACGTTTATTTCTGGACATAATGCAAAGTCATTTTCCAAAATGATTGTGTCAATTTATAGTGCCACCTGCATTGTATGAGGGTTGTAGTTGCTTTACATCCTTGTCAGCCCTTAGAAGTGCAGTTTTTTTATTTTTAGCTTTGTGCTGGGTATTCATTCCTAATATTGAACCACTGGTAATTGCTCCATCTTTTACATCAAAAGTATAGTTGACCAGTCAGCAGCACGGTTGGTTAGGGTCACGGACCCTCCATGCAGTTGAAAATCAAAGTATAACCTGACAGTTGGCTCTCAGTATCTTGAAATTTTGCTTCTGAGGTTTCATATCTGTGGATTCAACCAACCTTGGATCATGTAGTATTGTACTATGTATTTATTGGAAAAAATTCGCATACACATGGACCCTTGGTGTTCAAAGCCATGTGGTTCAAGGGTCAGCTATATCACACAGGCCCTCTTGTGTCTAATTGGTGGGTCTTAACTATGATCAGTTCTACAACGTGATTCTGAAACTAAACTGTTACTTTTTTCTTCTCTCAGTTGTCACAGGTAGTACTGATGGAATTGGAAAATCATATGCAGAAGAGGTAAGTAATTTTCAAGACTTCTTTTGGTATAAAAATATAAGAACAAATATAGAATGCTCTCTTACAGTAATTTTGATTTTGAAGTTAAAAGCACCAATAGAGCATTATGCAATACAATAGAGGTACTTTGTTTCCACCTTGTTAGCAATACTATGCTTAAACACAACTTTAAAACAACTTTTGGGGCATAATGTGTGTAAAACATTTTGTCCTGGTAAGTTGGAATTGTGAACATTTTAGTGTAATTTTATTTTATATTGTGTAACTATGGACCATTCTCAGTCTTTAAAGTTAATTGCTTTGGATTATTTTCCAAAAGGTCGATAAAATATTAGAGAGTGATTAAATCTGCAGACTAGCCTATGGTATCGTTTTCACAAGAAGGACTGTGACTGACAGATATTGACAGACACCCTCAGAGGATTCCAGTTGTCTGTAATGTAACCCAAGGGGAGGGCATCATAATAGTTCGAACAAAACTACAGGCCAGAAGCATTGGCCATGCTGTTAAGGCGTGCAGTCCTGGTTCCACAGAGGCACCGATATCCTGAGATACTGTCTGATTGTGGTGGAGATCCTGGTCGATCCATTGACTCTCTCATTTATCCTTTCAAAAGCGTTTTTTTTTTAAATCCTTTGGTTTCTCAGCCTTCTGTTTTTAATGCAAAATCTACAGAAAAGTTTCAAGAAGAATATAGCAAGCACTCATACACCTTTCATCAGGATTCACCAGTTGTTAACATTTTGGCCTGTTTCACTTTATCGTTATAATTTGGTGGGATCATTTGGGACTTACAGGCATTGTAACAACTCACCCTTAAAGATTTCACCATGAAGCTTCTGAAAACTAGAATGTTCACTCTTGTAACCACAGTCCAGTGATCACACATGGGATAGGAAATTTAACTTGACACCATACTGCTGTACAATATACACTCCGTATGCAAGTTTCCCCGTTATCCCAATAGTGTCCTTTATAGAGCTTTTTGTATTCCAGAATCCATTTAAAGATTATGCGTTGCATCTAGATGTCATATTTCTTGACAAGGAGAGCTCCCTAGCGCCCTTCCTCGAAGCCCCCTCCCTGCCCCCGCCAGCTTTTTTGCCTTTTTTCTTTTATAGCAGTGGCATTTTGGAAAAAATCCAGGCCAGTTGTTTTGTAGATTACTCAGTTGGATTTGTCTGATTGTTTCCTCGTGATTGTGTACGTGTGTGCTCCGTTACTCAGTTCCTCATGATGCGGTTCGGGTTAAATTTTTTTAGCAGAAATGCTGCACAGGTGATAAATGTTTTTTAGCAGAAATGTTACACACGTGGTACTGTATTCTTTTGAGTTTATCTTATCAGGAGCCACAAGAAGTCCATTCGTTCCTTTATTGATTATGTTGAGATAAATCACGTATTAAGATGCTCTCTACCATAATTTTCTATTATAAAAGTACCTTTCCCCCTTTGTAATTAATGAGGAATCTGTGGGATGATTCTTTGTATGCATACCTCATTTCTCAACAATCTTCCACCCCAGCATCTGTTGCTGATTTTTGCCTAGTTATTGGTAGTTTTAAAATGGTGATTTTTAAATGGTATCTTTCCTTTTACAATTATATTAGATGCCATTTTTCTATAGATAGGATCTTTTCCTTGTTCTTTCTCTCTCCATTAATTAAAAAAAAAAGAACTCTCAGTATATATTCGTGGGTTTTTTTATAGTGTTTTTATAAGAGATTAATTCAGCAAGTTATTACCAATCTTAATTATTTTTTATAAAAAAATGTTCCATATCTTCTCATTTGCTATACCACTTTTTTACTTAATAAAAGCTGACTTTGGGATTTAGGACTGGAAAATTAGTTTACTAAATCATTTATAGTTCAGAGCACATAATTTATTCTCATTTATATACTGTCTGTAGTAGTTCACTAAAAATTCTGTGTATATCAGTGTTTTTTCTTCTGCCCCTATATTTATGGGTGTCTGGGGGTAGAAACCACGTTCCTGAAAATCTTATTCATTTTGTGCAGTACTTATACAGCACTGGGGAAGTACATGGAAGGTACTCCTCAGGAAATGCTTTATTAAGTCATCCAATTAACTATCTTAGTTTGCCTTGGTAGTCCACAAAGTATAGTATTTAAATAAAAACTTTAAAATTGATTCTATTTTTATGAATCCCCAACATTTTAACTGTGGTTTCCTTTGCCAGTTCTACAGTCTTCATCTACCCAGTCTAAGACAAAAACTTTTAAAGCTAATTTTTAAATTAAAGAAGTAATAGATACTTATGATTAGAAAAATTAAGTATGGACAGGTACAAAATAAAAGTCTTCCTTTTTCTAAAACCCATTGACTTTTACACACTGCTTGACTGAGAAAGATAATTCTTTGGGGAATCTTTTTGTAAAGTCTTCATTTTGGCTTGCCCATTCATTACACTCCGGGGTGTATTTGTTTTTTAACTTGAATTATCATGTGGGTCAGATTTTCTTAAAATGAGACTATATCTAATTTGCATTTTAAAGTGAAACACACAGATGTGATTCAGCTGTTCGCTGTCTTCTTTTATTGTTTCAGTTAGCAAAGCGTGGAATGAAAATTGTCCTTATCAGCAGATCACAGGACAAACTGAACCAGGTTTCCAGTGAGATAAGTAAGTCTTCACGTCACTCTTCCCCTTATAATCACAAAAGGAGTATAGGTAGCCTAAATTTAATGTTTTCAAGCAGATATCTAGCATTAACGTATTTATTTATGGTTCAGAAAGCTTCTTTTTTTTTTGTTTTGTTTTTTTTTTTTTTTGCTGTTAATGGGGTGTTTCAAAGGTGGATCAATTTTTTCAAATTAATATAGTATCATTATAAGTTGCTTAAAATGTATTTTACTGACTCATTTAAGTTCTTTTGTGAAGAATCAGATTCTCTGATTATGTTCTCCTTAAACGTCTGCATTCTTTTTCTGTTGCTCCTTTTAATTATTCTAACTTTTTTTTTTTTTTTTTTTTGCTCTTTGACTTCAATGTCTTTATTTACTGGCCATGCCATGTGGCATGTGGGATCTTAGTTCCCCAACCAGGGGTGGAACCTGCACCCCCTGCAGTGGAAGTACAGAGTCTTAACCACTGGACCACCAAGGAAGTCCCTGACTTCATTGTCTTTAAATGTGTATCATATATGACTGAGGAAAAATGCAAGAGGCTAGCATATATACACGTGAGAGAGAAACTATTTTGGACTTTTTTCTTAGACAACTGTGCTTGAGACCTGAATTATAATGTGGCAAAAACTCTTTTCATCTGACATCTCGTTAACCAACCAGATGGTTAAACCAATGCTGTGCATTACCTTGGTAAAATGTGTTAACTCATGTTCCTAATATGCTGTTTGTGGCTGGTAGGCTTCTCAGTATGATGCTTGTGTACTTTTATTCCTATGGGTCTAATGGTTTACCTGTTAATAGTCAGTTTTATTTGTTTTCAGACTTATGCCGGGTGTGTTTGTTATTAAGCATTGTGTACACTGATGAGTTACTAGTGTAAAAGGGTGAGCACAATAACCAAGTTGAATGCTCTGAAAAAAAGTGAGAAAAGCAAGTTCTTTTAGAAATTGCCTGTCAACTTAGGGGAAAACAAGAAAAATGCAAACTATTGGGGGGAAAACAGTTTGGACTGTTTCATATGTGTTGAAGTTTTTGCTGCATTAAGAACTGAAACTGCAATTATAGATAATGCGTTATGAGTGTGGGGGTGTTGTATATGTAAGAAAGACTGGAATTCCAGACTGCAGATCTAAGTTCCGATAAGGACTTGGTCCCCTACACAGAGGATTGGTGAATGAATTGTACTTACTCATGGTGTCTGTCAAAATGGTTATAATGTGTGCTTGTCATTTTCTAGAATTCTTTGCTTTAACTGACTTCTCTGAGTATCCAGCTAAAAAACTGCCCTAATTCTTTCAGAAGAGAAAGGATTTCTACTGTATTTTTCTGTTTTCCCAGCTTTATTGAGATATAATTGACATATAACATTATGTAAGTTGTATATACCATATTATTATTAACATTGCTATCTACTACTAACATTTATGTAGTATGTTATTATGTTATATGTTATTTTTTATTTATTCTCTCACATGTATTATCTTCTTTGATCCTTCAAGCAACCTTGTGAGGTGTATATTTTGTTATTATTTCTACTCAGACCATAGCTGGTCCTTTTGGACAAATTACACGTTGACACTTTTGGTGAAAAAAAGATCTTTGTAATATAAAGTATATTAAAAAAATTTTAAAGCCCTGTTGAGGGCACAGATCTTTGCAAAAGTGAGATATCCAATATGTCTTTGGTATTTAAGGATTTTAACTTTCAAAGTTTCAACTGTGTAAATGCAACCTTGAAGGTCCAAGACATACAGTATCGTGCAGTTTTGCTGAGGTGCGAATTCGAATTAAGGAGCGCTCCTGTGACACTAAGGAGTCGCAGGTATTTACTGAATGCAGTAGGTGATGTCAGCATATTGCCTGCATCTTAGTACTGTTTCTTACTTAGTTACTTGTAGCTAAATGTGTGTAATAACTCTTACAGTGATAAAAACATTGTGTGTATGTTTGTGGGGAGTGTATGTAAAACTGACTGTTAGTGAAAGCACTTAGTAGTTGCTAGAAATAAAGGTTCATAGGCTGAAAATAGAAGCTTTTGATTAAATGGAACGTTGAATTTTGAAATGCTGTACTATGAATGACTCCACCCCCTCTTTGATACAGAAGCAAGAAAAGCTTCCTCATGACACTCGCAGCAAGTGCTCCAGGCTGCACAAAAGTTGCCCCATGAGTCAGAAGATATACTTTAATGGCATTTGAGACTTTTGTTAACTTGTGATATGAGGTGACACATGACTGTGGGCAGAAATGTGATTCAGGAAAAAGGCAGGATCCTGTTCAAACATTTTTCATGCAGAAACAGATGGTGAAGGCACTGAAATGACCTTTATTATGAGCAAAAAATTTTTTTAGTTCTTGAAAATTTTGAAAAATATTTTTCTGGGCATAATATAAATTTACTGGGAGAGGTGATATCAGCAAACCAGGTCATCTGTTCTAGGCTGAAAAAATAAATACACAGAGGAGATTTATAAGTTTGTACAAGTTTTCAACTCAGATGTAAATCATCTGTGAGGGGATCACATTTTCCTGAACGTATGTATTCCAGAAGAAGGAAGGACCAGAATTTAATGTTGGCAAAGACAGACTGACTCTGTTTATGCCTTCAGCAAATCTTTATTGAATGCCCATACCAGGTACTATGTTAGGCAGTCAAGATACAATAGTGAACAAGATATATGCAGTCGTTGTGCTCATGGAATGATATTTAAGTGGAGGATACAGAAAAAAAAAAATAGGAAAAAAATAATAAAACCAAAAAAAGACAAATAATTGCAGTTTGTGGTAAGTACCATGAAGGAAATAAATAAGGGGCTGGAGAAAGAAAATAGGGTGTTCTTACATTGTAGCAACACAGTGAATTTTATGACTGGCAGACTAATAAAGGGCTACACGAATGACCTCTTGCCCATATAATAAGCAAGTTGGTGCTTCAGTGAAGAAATATCTGCTGGGCCCTCTTGGGGGTGTGGTGGCGGAGGGATTGTGTGTGGAAATTGCCATGGTAGATCCACTCCAACATTTCTACTTCCTTAAACCTTTGGGTTCTTGACTCTACATTATGCCATGAGAAGTTGTGGCCTCTGTAGTTCAGATGGTAAAGAATCTGCCTGCCATGCAGGAGACCAGGGTTTGATCCCTGGGTCGGGAAGATCCTCTGGAGAAGGGAATGGCAATCCACTCCAGTATTCTTGCCTGGAGAATCCCATGGACAGAGGAGCTTGGCAGGCTACAGTTCATGGGATCACAAAGAGTTGGACACAACTGAGCGACTAACACTACTACTGCTACTATTTTATTAGCTGAGCTATTTAAAATCTTAAAAGATGATGCTGTGAAAGTGCTGCCCTCAGTATATCAGCAAATTTGGAAAACTCAGCAGTGGCCACAGGACTGGAAAAAGTCAGTTTTCATTCCAGTCCCAAAGAAGGGCAATGCCAAAGAATGTTCAGACTCTATGTAATTGTGTTCATTTCACATGCTAGCAAGGTAATGCTCAAATCCTTTAAGCTAGGCTTCAGCAGTACATGAACTGAGAATTTCCAGATGTACAAGCTGGGTTTCTAAGAGACAGAGAAACCAGAGATCAAATTGCCAACTTTCCTTGGATCATGGAGAAAGCAAGGGAGTTCCAGAAAAACATCTCCTTCAGCTTCATTGACTACAAGAAAGCCTTTGACTGTGTGCATCATAACAAACTGTAGAATCTTCTTAATGAAATGGGACTATCAGACCACCTTACCTATCTCTTTAAAAACCTGTGTGCCGGACAAGAAGCAACGGTTAGAACCTAACATGGTACAACTGACTGGTTCAAAACTGGGAGAGGAGTATGACAAGGCTGTATATTGTCACCCTGCTTATTTAACTTCTGTGCAGAGCACATGATGCGAAATGCCAGGCTGGATGAATCACAAGCTGGAATCAAGATTTCTGGGAGAAATGTCAGTAACTTCAGATATGTAGATGATATCACTCTAAAGGCAGAAAGTGAAGAGGAACTAAAGAGTCTCTTGATGAGGGTGAAAGAGGAGAGTGAAAAAGCTGTTTTAAAACTCAACATTCAAAAAACTAAGATCATGGCATCAGGTCCCTTCACTTCATGGCAAATAGAAGGGGGAAAACTGGAAACAGTGACAGATTTTATTTTCTTGCGCTCTAAAATCACTGCAGACAGTGACTGCAGCCTTAAAATTAAAAGATGCTTGCTCTTTGGGAGGAAACCATGACAAACCAAGACAGTATATTAAAAAGCAGAGACATCACTTTGCCGACAAAAGTCTATATAGTCAAAGCTATGGTTTTTCCAGTGGTCATGTACGGATGTGAGAGCTGAACCATAAAGAAGGCTGAGTGCTGAAGAACTGATGCTTTCAAATTGTGGTGTTGGGAGAAGACTCTTGAGGATCCTTTGGACAGCAAGATCAAACCCATCAATCCTAAAGGAAATCGTCCCTGAATATTCATTGGAAGGACTGATGCTGAAGCTGAAGCTCCAGTACTTTGGCTACCTGATGCCAAGAGCTGGCTAACTAGAAAAGAAGATTGAGGGCAGAAGGAGAAGGGGCGACAGAGGATGAGATGATTGGATGACATCACCAACTCGATGGACATGAGTTTGAGCAAACTCCAGCAGAGAGTGGAGGACAGAGGAGCCTGGCATGCTGCAGTTCATGTGAGAGCAAAGAGTTGGATACAACTTAGCAGCTGAACAACAACAGCAATGTTATTAAATGTGGACCATCCCTGGAGTCGAAGTTAACTCTTACAGCTCTTTTCAGCTGTAGAAACTAACCTTTAAATCCTGAATCTTTCACAAGTGATTCATGTAACCGATCCCTGGGTTGGGACAATCCCCTGGAGAAAGGAATGGCTACCCACTCCAGTGTTCTTGCCTGGGAAATCCCATGGACAGAGGAGCCTAGTGGACTATGGTCCTTGGGGTTGCAAGAGTTGGACATGACTTAGTGACTAAACCACCACCAGTCTGGTGTTACATTTTGTTTTCCTTAATCTAATACTCATAGAATCTGTTCACACCCAGATTTTTCCAGATCTCTACCAATACATTTTTCCATATTTCTACCAGTACATACCAGATATATACCAATTGTATAAAAAAAACTTAGCAGTTATTTTTGTGTAGAAGTTATTACTTCGTGGATTAGACTTTGTACTTGTGCTCCCAGAGAATTTCAGTATCTAACCCTGTTATGGGCGGTGATAAAGGATGTTCTGGTTGGTAATAAAGCCTCCTCAGCTAGGTCTTGAATAGAAGAGGCATTCTATTGCAAATGAATTATCCTTATATTTATCATGAGGTTTTTACAGGATTTTCAAGCCAGGGAAAGCTATTCTCTTCAGAGACAAGAGAGCAAGCTATTTCTTTTTCCTGGTAGGGCAAGCTCAGAGCAGCATTGCAGGGGCAGCGTGTGTCGATTCTTTAGCCTCAACAGAGTCCACACAGATATCCTCCTCTCCAGTCTCAGAGTCTCACTCTCTCTCATTCTGCTTCACTTTCGTCCATGAAACGTGGTGAGTCTGTGAAATTCAACTTCTATTGTAATTCCGTAAATGACACACTCAAATCTGGGACGTTAGTGAAGCGAGCTCTGTGGCTATAAGACATAAAAGTTTTTACTGGGGTTGCCATAAAAATTCTCTGGATCGGATCATAAATGTGATCTAGAAAGCTTAAAGACCCAAGCTTGTCGTTTTCTTTCTGTTAGAGCCCCAGTACATTCAGAAGAAGCCACATACTGCAGTCTTTGTTTTTTATTGAAGTTATAGTTGATGGATGATATTATATGTTAGAGGTATACAGTACAGTGATTTGCAATTTTTAAAGGTTATACTCCATTTATAGTTATTATAAAATGCTGTCTGTATTCTTCATGTTGTACAATATATCATTGTAGCTTATTTCATATGTAGGAGTTTGTATGTCTTTATAGCCTACCACTGTATTGCCCCTTCCCTCCTCTGTCTTCCCACTGATAACCATTAGTGTGTTCTCTTTATCTGTCTTGTTCTTTTTTGTTATATTCACTAGTTTGTTGTATTTTTTAGGTTCCACATATAAATGATATCATACAGTATTTTCTCTCTTTGATTCATTTCACTTAGCATAAATATCCTCCAAGTCCATGCATGTTGCTCCACGTAGCAAATTTTCGTTATTTTTTATGACTGAGTAGTATTTGTGTGTGTGTGTGTGTGTGTGTGTGTACTCCCTCTTTGTCCATTCATCTGTTGATAGACACTTAGGTTGCTTCTGTATCTTGGCAGTTGTAAATAATGCTATTGTGAACACTGGGGTACATGTCTATTTTCAAATGGACTTTTTTCCTGATATATACCCAGGAATGGAATTACTGGGTCATAACGCAGTTCTGTTCTCAGTGTTTTGAGAATCCCCCATTCTGTTTTCCGCAGTGACTGTGCCAGTTTACATTCCCACCTGTAGTTTAGGAGTGTTCCCCCTTCTCCACATCCCCACCAACATTTGTTACTTGTGCTCTCTTTGATGATCGCCATTCTGACAGGTGTGAGATGACGTCTCCTTGTGATTTTGATTTGCTTTTCCAGTCTTTGTAGTCACTGTTTCTCCCAAACTGAAAGCTCTGTGCCAAGGAGCTGCTTGGTCTCTTAAGGCACTTCTTCAGTAGATATTTGAACGATGGGCAACCACCATTAATAGTGATGCTGCTGCATGAAATCAAGCCAACATAAAAGTCTCTTGAGGTCTGTATTTTGGGCTTCTACTCCTGATACCAATTTCTGTACAAGCCAGAGTTCAGTCAGGAAACAAGTCAAGCAGGTTTGTTTAGGCTAGCTTGTCTCACTTCATGCTCATGCTCAGTCATGTCCGACTCTGTGACCCCATGGACTGCAGCCCACCAGGCTCCTCTGTCCATGGGATTTCCCAGGCAAGAATACTGGAGTGGGTTGCCATTTCCTCCTCCAGGGGATCTTCTCGACCTAGGGATCGAACCCTTGTCTCCTGCGTTGCAGGTGGATTCTTTACCACTGAGCCATTGGGGAAGCCCTCTCTCTCCAGCCTTTAAACTCAATCCAGTGGGTAAACTCATCCTTCTTTCTTCCTTGTCTCACTGGAGAAGTCTTTCCTGAAGACAGGAAAGGAGGAGACTGAAAAAGAAACCAAGTGGAGAGAAATAGGGCCCCTCTCACCATCTAACTCTCTACTGTTATTATGTAAATTTGGGGATTCTGTGCCTTGAGATGTAATTGCTTGTGTACGTGGAGAACAGCCTACTCATCAAAGCTCTTCAGAAAAAAATTTAAAAGGATTATATATAATATTGTAGGGAACTAAATGTTTCACCAGCAGTGGTTAAATGCTTTCCCAGGATTGACTGCTTTGATGAAATTACAGTTCTTTGTAAGGATACCTGTCACTTGTTGAATTAAGTCAAGCTGAAAGTCATCACACATATAATAAGCTTATTTTATTATCATTATTAGCCAGGATTATGAATATATTAAGTATTTTTATTGATTTTGATTTGTCAAAGAAAAAAGACTCCTGAATAAATGTCAAACTCTGAGTTGAGTTGTGCTTTACTTGCAATAAAGCACAGTGCAAGAGAGACTGGCTTTCAGAGCAACCTAATGGTTCATAGAATATAGAGAAGGAAATGTTAATAGTTCATGTTATTATGCAGCAGTCGATAATTCTCATTGCATACAGTTTAATCAACTTTGATTTCAAAAGACATTTCTGTCTTTGATTAAAGAAAGTGAAGTCGCTCAGTTGTGTCTGACTCGTGGCAACCCCATGGACTGTAGCGTGCCAGGCTCCTTCTGTTCATGGGACTTTCCAGGCAAAAATACTGGAGTGGGTTGCCATTCCCTTCTCCAGGGCATCTTCCCAAGCCAGGGATTGAACCCGGGTCACCTGCATTGCAGGCAGACTCCTTACCGTCTGGGTTACCACAAATATGGTGTCTCTTGTGTGTGACTTATGTCAGGGTGAAAACCTTTAGGATGCCCCCAAAATTTCATGACTTTATTTCTTCAAATGTAAAGCTTTTAGAAAACTTACTGGTAAATCTTCCTGGTAAATAGTCGACAGAGAAATAGGTTAAGGTGAACAATATCAGTTTCACTTTTTTAATCTTTACCTATGATCGTATCTGTGCAGTTAAAGTGCAGATTTGACCCAACATGTTGGACCCATGTGTTTTTGATACACCATCAGTATTGTTCAGAGAAGGCAATGGCACCCCACTCCAGTAGTCTTGCCTGGAAAATCCCATGGGCAGAGGAGCCTGGTAGGCTGCAGTCCATGGGGTTGCGAAGAGTCAGACACGACTGAGCGACTTCACTTTGATTTTTCACTTTCCTGCATTGGAGAAGGAAATGGCAGCCCACTCCAGTGTTCTTGCCTGGAGAATCCCAGGGACCGGGGAGCCTGGTAGGCTGCCGTCTATGGGGTCACACAGAGTCGGACACGACTGAAGCAACTTAGCAGTAGCAGCAAGGAATATAAAACATTCTTGAACACATAAAGATCTTTTTGTTTTATCTTTAATAAAGCTAGAACCATATGATTGTAGGAATAGAGTTAATCTCATGTATCCCCTAGAGTCACATATCTCTTTTATCACTTCTGTAGTACCAAAAATATCTTTATTGCCCTTTGAGTTCACCTATTTCAAGGTCATAAGCCATCAGGAACCAAGAAGACCGTCCAGTATGCCTCTACCAATTTTGCCTGTTTGTAAGATCATATTACCTATGGTCTTACTCCAAGTTCCCCAAGTAACTCAGTGCTGTTGGTCTTCAGAAGGCGACATTCTGTGCTCCCTGTAAGACTCCCTTCAAGTCATAGAGGAGGTACCAGGATGGTTTACTGGGAGGTTTTTGAAACTTTGTTTCCCCATACAGGAGTGTAATCCTTGTTCCTTCCTTGTGGGTTTGTCATGCCTAAGTGAGATGTACTGTTAAATGAAACATTTCTGGCATGCTGATAGTTATAAATTTGTTTTAATCTAATTTATATCCTGGTAGGAGAAAGGTAGATTCCTCCTGAGCCTATGCAAATAATTACATCACCATGTAAAGTAAAAGGACTCGGGACTTCACTAGTGGTCCAGTGACTGGGCCTCCATCATGCTCCCAAGGCAGGGGACCTGGGATTGATCCTTGGTCAGGGAACTGGGTCCCACATGCAGCAACTCGGGACCCATGTTTCACAATGAAGATAGAATATCCCGCTTGTTGCAACCAAAAAAATATTAAAAAAAAAAAAAAAAAACAACTCAGTAAAGACATGTGTAATACTTGACCTTTGTTCTGATTAGTTTTGCAGGCAAGGCCAATGAGTATGTGTTGTATTTTCTATACGATTCCCATCTTTAAATTGACCTAACAAATCACTAGTTTATATTCAAGTTACTATTGCCACATAACAAACTACCCAAACTTACAAGTGTAAAATAACCATTTGAGATGCTCACAAATTGTGCTGGTCAGGAATTTTGCCAAGACTCAGGGAACAATTCTTTTACCCATCAGGGCATTATTCAGGTCACTCAGTGATAACTCACTTGTCTGGTCTGGAAGATCTGAGACAGCTTCTCACAGTTTGCTGCCATGGCAGGATGTGACTGAAGACTAGACATGGCTGGGACTGTTGACTTTGGTGACTCTCTGTAGCTTCTCCAGCATGTTCATCTCACGGGAGTTGGACTTCTTACATAGTAGCCATCTTTCTCCAAAGTGCATGTCCTAAAAGAACTAGGTGGAAGCTGATGTCTTTTTGGTGACGTACTCTCATAATTCATACAGTGTTACTTTTGCTGCACTGTGTTGCTCAAAGCGATGGTGGGCCGTCTCAGATTCAACCCAAGAGGAAAAGATGCGTCTTGGTAGGGGAGTGACATGGTAACTTTGGAGAACATGTGGGAAGGGAGATATTTTTTGAAAATAAAATCTTGATTTGGAAAATACAGTCTGCCACATTTTATAAGCTATATGAAGATTTCTCAGAGAATTTTTTTTTTTTTTTCTGAATCCAGAGGGCTTGGTCAGAGCAATATATCATTCAAAGAGTGTTTCATTTCAGTATGCCCAAGTATAGCCAGACACCATGAGAATTAGTGAGAAAGGGAGAAAGAGGTTTTGTCAAAACCAATTAAATTTCCCTCGTGGGTTCCATTCAGTCTTGCAAAATTAATTCTTTTTCTGTTGGACCTTGGGTTAGCAGCCTGGTTTTACAAGGTGTCTGATTTTTGAGTAAAATAGAGTCTTACAAATACTGACTTAGGTCCCTGGTACATTCTGTCTAAGAGTCTGTTCTTGGTGGTGCTGTTGGGTTACACTGGACAGGAAGCCTGACCCACGAGTCCACAATAGTCAAGGCTTTATTGTTTGAATGTTTCATCTTAGAGACCCAGTTTTTTCACCTCCAGCTTGTGCTTGGCCTTTCAGCATTCTTGAAGGAAAAGTAGAAACCACCTATTAATAAGATTGATGGTCTCTGGTTAATTTATTACAGCAGTTAACAGTGTCAGAATGGAATCCCCTATTGGAGTATAATATACAGCCACTTAATGATTCAGTCAGTGATTATCCTGAGGGCATGAGCTTTATGATGGACACTAAAGGCATTGGTAAATAAATCTCCAGGGACCTTTATAAAGTGTGTTTTAAACCTGCCACCAATTAACAAGAGTATTTAATATTTAGAAATCATATTGTTTGCATTGTTGTGCCAGTCCTTTTCACAAGATCTTGAATATGTTCTGTCTACCCTGGAAAATGTACAAGTGTTGAGCCATACTCATTATTAGTTACTTCATGGATCTGCCCATATTATGGGTTTAGTAAACAGGGCAACTCTTATTTAGAGTTGAGCTAAATTAAAGATACAGAGTATAATATATCTAGTTCTTCCTAATAGCCCCCTTACTCAATAGTGCTGCCCAGCGGCTATCTGGGAAACACCAGAGATAGTCTGGATATAAAATACATCTTAAATAATTTTATTATTTTTAATTTGAGGCTTATGTTTACACAGGAAGTATCATAAAGAGTTGCCAGGAGACTAGTGATTACAGCAAAATATAAGCATAAGCCATAGGTGCCCAAGACAAGAAATGATTACTGTCCTGGTTTGGAGTGACAGTAATTCAAATAAAGCATAGCTGCAAGAAATAGTAATTATGAAATCTGGCCTTCTCAGAAACAAGAAACTTTTGTTAAAAAAATGTTTCAAGGGCACAACAAAAGTCAACACAAAAACTCAAAAAGTTAACTGGTTGTTCGGAAGTGAGAGTGTTCTGGGTAGATAAGGAACCTGGCCAGGTTAGGAACTGAAGGCACAGAATAGCTTGTTTTTAGAGTCTTCTTCAGTGGCACCCCACTCCAGTACTCTTGCCTGGAAAAGTCCATGGACGGAGGAGCCTGGTGGGCTGCAGTCCATGGGGTTGCGAAGAGTCGGACACAACTGAGCGACTTCACTTTCACTTTTCACTTTCATGCATTGGAGAAGGAAATGGCAACCCACTCCAGTGTTCTTGCCTGGAGAATCCCAGAGACAGAGGAGCCTGGTGGGCTGCCGTCTATGGGGTCACACAGAGTCGGACACGACTGAAGCGACTTAGCAGCAGCAGCAGGAGCAGAGTCTTCTTATTAAGAGAAGATTATATTATCAAAGATCAAGTTTCTTTGCAACACCTGGTTTCTAATGGCTTAATTCATAAGCTTTCTTTGTAAATTTTAATATATTTTATAAGCCCATTTATATATAGGTATATGTGTGTATGCATATATATTTAGATGACAAATTAATAGTTTCACTTATAACTTAGAATGTATTAACTGTATTCTCTTAGTATAAGATGATGCACATAACCACACTGAACTTGGTATCCTAATTAGAGTTTTTTTTAGGAATATTAGTATTCAGAAATTGGCCAGTTAACCAAACATTCCTCATTATTTAACTCACCATGATACTAATATAGTATCTTAAGGCCAATTAAGAGTTTTAGAGGTTTATTTCCAATGACATTACAGAGCAATACAATCATTTTTGACACCAGGTTTTTCAGAGATGGCGTTTAAAAGTTTTACACAGGAGACAGGAAGAGTGATTAAGATAAGATGATTCACAGCATTGTCTGTAATGTAGAAGAGCTAAGAGCTAATAACCCTTTAATAAAGACATCAATTTTCATGACTTTAAATTGTGTGTGGAAACAGTGATAATGCATCTAACTGGTAAAACCTAGGTAGAAAATTTAAAAGCTAAAAGAATGAAATGTTACAGTGCATTATTTTTTGTACTGTGATATGATCAGCAAGAAGATGTATTTTAAAAAACCAGTTCTAATTTGGCCAAGTATTTACCTTAATTAGAGGTTTACGGAGAAGTTGGGCTCTTACCAATTATTACAAATATTTCATATTTTAAGTTTATATTAGTACAGTTTTGAATAACTATTAGTTGCCAGTCAAATGTCTGCTGTTTATCCCTCACTCTTTTCCTAGGACTTCAGTTATAGTATATTAAACTGACTGAAGTGGTCCCGCAACTCACTCATAGTGTGCTCTTTCGTCTTTTTTCAATCTCTTTTCTCTCTGTATTTCATTTTGGATGGTGTCTCTTGCTTTATCTTTACATTTACTAACCTTTTTTCTGCAGCGTCTAATCTGCTGTTAATCCTGTTAGTGTATATTTTTTTATCCAGAAATTGTGTTTTTCTCTATATATAAAAATTTAGATCTTTTTAAATATCTTCCTTATCTCTTTTTAAAATAGCCACCCTCTAATTTCTAGAACGTGAAGATTATAGCATGTTCTCCCTGTCTTGAGAGAGAACAACACGGGTTTGAAGTGCTCAGTGCGTACTGCATGATCTGTAGACGCGCACATGCAGATGTGGAGTGCTGCCTGTAAAGTTACATGTTGATTGTCAACTGCGCAGGCGGGTCAGTGCCCTGACTTCCGAGTTGTTGAAGGATCCACTACATATATATATATATAAAATCTTTCTTACTTTGTTCTCACTCACTTTTTCTCTTCACTCTGCTAATTCTACAGACTCTGTGTTTCCCAAGTGCTCAAGTCTGTTTCCTTAGTTCAGGGGACACTGCTGGTATCTCTGTGAGTTCTCTCTTCATTCCAGTCCAGGAAACCTAACGGGGCAGTAAGCTAGGGCAACCGTAAGGGTCACCTTATTTATTTCCCTTTTATTAGGTATTCCTCTCCTGAACTGCCTATTGCCCAGTGTCTAAAAACCATTGTTTCATATATTTTAACATTTTTTTTAAAGTGGTGGAGTAAATCTGGTTTTTGTTACACCATCATGGCTATAAGCAGAAGATCCCCTCCCCATTTCCCCCCTACCATTATAGATTTCCTGGTAAGCATAATTACTATCTTTGCAGATGTCTATAAATGTTTGGTCTATATTAAACTTTGAAGAGAAAAAAGGACTCAGTTCTTTTGCAAATGTTTGCATGGGGCCTGGCCTGACTTAAGGGGGGGAATATGTCCACTTAGCAAGTATTGTTTTGTTGGCTGAAGAGTCATTATGAAACCTCATCATATTCTTAATATTGCACAGAAAGATGCTTTTGACATTTAGCTGACGTTCCAATTATGGCACAAGTGTTTTTCTAAGCTAATGCAGGATCATGTTCTAAAGCTGTCCAACTAAACAATTTCACCAAATGTAGCTGATTTCAACTTCATTACTGTTTGTTACCAATCGTTTACTCCAGCAGAGAACAACATCTGTAATATGGGTGGATATTTTGTTAGAAATGTAGCATACCTACCAATTAGTTGGCTCTGCCAAATTAGCGTGTGTTGGTCTGCATCTCCAATTAAGGCAGCTGCCTGAATGCTGTTCTACAGCTGGCGCTAGGCACGTGGGAGTGTACTGCGCCACGGCCAGACACTAGCTATACCTCTTGATTAAAATGTTTGCTTATGTTTGTGTGATTTCTTTAAAACAGTAAGTGGTCTTTCCAGTTGTGTTATTGATGGTTCCATGACTTTTGTATGAAACAGTTTTCTTGGTTAGGGAAATGTGGGTCCAAGGTGTTCTGAAATTGCTCCCATTTAAATAGATAATTGGTGTTTCTCCTCCCACTTCTAAATTGTTAGTTGTTGTTTTAAGTGGATAATTGTAATTTGGGGTACAGCCTTCAGCTTTAATAAAAGAATTTGTAGAAAGGCATATTCTTTAAAGCATAAAGTTCAGTAGTCTTATATAAGGATTGCTTTCTTTTTCATCACAGAAAGAAAGTATTTTTGAAAGCTTTATGGAAAAGGTTCGTTTTATCTTGATTTTTCTGGCAAATGAAGTTCTGTGTTTTCTTGTCAATTATCTATTGTTTTAATAATCTTTTTATACCATCAGTTATTAAATGTATAATTTATGTTATATGCTGATCTTTAAAATAACTACAAATCAAATTTAGATAATCTACTGCTGTATCTAATACTGGAATCAAAAGAGAAGATGAGTCCATTAAAACTGACAGGAAATTTCATAAATTTTGAATTACTTTATTCCTTTGTTATTAAAAAACAATAGAATTAATGTTTTATAACATCAGTCTACTAGTAATAGAATATTGATATAGAGTCAGCTTTTATTATACATTCATTCTGTTTAATGCTGTAGAGACGTATAAGATCTAAAATGCAATCACTTTTCAGTAGCTGATTAAAATATTAAGCCACAAATATAAATATATTCACTTTTGTGGAATACATAGAATCATGTTTAGGTATATGTAGTTTGAAAAGCACACTCCACACTGTTTTAAAAGGGCATCTCTGTTTATGAACGACTGATGGATTAAAATCCTCATTTTATTAATATGGAAACCAACTCTGAGAAGCCAAGTCATAGCTAATTAATGGCAGAGGTGGACAGGGCTCAGATCTTTGGCCTCTTGCGTTGTGTTTTCCATTACCCCCATGTTCTTAAATATACTTTGAATGGTGTGGCTGATAACTGAATGATAACCTTTGCAGAGGTACGTTTCAAAACCTTAATGTCAGAATAACCTAGCATCAAGAGAAAAAACAACAGGCTAAGCTAAATTTGCATTATGACTGTTTTTGAATGCAGTTGCCTATTACATTTATTATCATTGGATCATTTAAAGGATGTGTGAGCATTTTGATTGAATGGATGTATTCTTTTTCTTTAAGATAAAGCCATGTTTAACTGTGTATTTAAGGAGGACTTTGAATTAGGAAAACCCTAACGTAACTATATAAAACTGTTGATATTAAAACAAGCTTTGACTAAAAGCAAATAGTCTTCTAGTAATGTTTGAGATATTTCCTGAATAAGTAGTGAAATAAACATTCATAATTGATTGTTAGAACTATCATGAGGACACCCTACTAGCTTACCCAAGGTCACATAGTAGGCAGTCTGAATGTTAATTACAGACCATCTAACTGCAGGTCTGGAGAAGGCAATGGCACCCCACTCCAGTACTCTTGCCTGGAAAATCCCATGGATGGAGGAGCCTGGTAGGCTGCAGTCCATGGGGTCGCTATGAGTTGGACACGACTGAGTGGCTTCACTTTCACTTTTCACTTTCATGCATTGGAGAAGGAAATGGCAACCCACTCCAGTGTTCTTGCCTGGAGAATCCCAGGGACAGAGGAGCCTGGTGGGCTGCCGTCTGTGGGGTCGCACAGAGTCGGACACGACTGAAGCGACTTAGCAGCAACTGCAGGTCTCGTTCTCTTTCCACTCCTAGGTGACACTTCTCATTATTCACCCCTTTCCTCCAAGTTATCCTTTATGGTATTAATATACATTCTCAAGGTGTCTTAAGTATAGAGAGAATCCATGTTTTGGACTTCCATTTCTGAGTGGCATGGAAGGTTCTAGAAGGCCATTATTCATCCTTTGTGTGTCTTTAGTCATGGTCTGTGGAGTTGCAGTATTGGAGTTGCAGTAAGATAGGGGGCGCCCTCATGTGTGGGACTCCAGCTTTCCTTCTGCTTCAGTGTTGGCCACTCTGCTTTGATGGGTTTTGTACGTGGAGTTCTGTGGACTTTTGATAAAAGGGCCTGTTGAAAGTGAAGTTTGGAAACCATTGCTGGAAACCCACACCTTCTCTGCTGTTCCTTATTGTTTCCTTCTACCAAAGGACCTGATTACTCAGCATATGTCTCTATATACTTAGACTTTTTCCTTTTCAGAGGAGGAAATGTGTTCTTCCCTAAAAGTCAACCTTTTGCTGGTATCGTGAACCCCAATCTGACATTTCTTGCTAGTACCATAAGGACTTGTTCCCATAACAAACTTCTCTGCTATCTCCAACAGGTACCTTTTAGATGAGTTTTCTTGGGCTGGTTTTTCTTTTTAAAAAATCAGTGCTTGTCACTTAATTACATAAATCTTCATTATGTCTTTGAAAATCCAAATCATCTGCTAACCCTCCAGCATTTCTGTAGAGCAGCTGTCGGCTGAGTTGTGACCCACTTGCCCTTTGGGTGGGGACTGCCCTGTGCAGTGAGTTCCATCCCCTCTGCACGCACACAGTGCCTGCACAATGCCTCTTCACACAGCTGGGAAATGTGCTTGGTCCCTGAGGACATTTTGAGCTTGCAGCCGCTATTAACCTTGACAGTCTTTCTAAGCAGCACATCTGGAGAGAAATTCTGTTTCATTTGCAGGGTGTGGTAGAACATTTGTATCACTTGGATATGCTTCATCTTCAAAAAAATACACTTCTGGTATGGTATAGGTACACTTTTGTAAGTATTCTTAGGGCTTCCCCTGTGACTCAGTGGTAAAGAATCTGCCTGCAATGCAGGAGACACAGGTTTGATCCCTGGGTCGGGAAGATCCCCTGGAGAAGGAAATGGCAACCCATCCAGTGTTCTTGCCTGGAGAATCCCATGGACAGAAGAGCCTTACAGCCTACAGTTCGTGGGGTCGCAAAGAGCCAGACACGACCAAGAGACTAACACTAAAACTTGCACGTAGGTACACTTTATAAATATTCATTAATTTTGCTTTTGTCTTGTAATAGAAAAGTGAAAGTGTAAGTCGCTTAGTCGTGTCTGACTCTGCGACCCCATGGACTATACAGTCAATGGAATTCTCTAGGCCAGAGTACTGGAGTGGGTAGCCTTTCCTTTCTCCAGGGGATCTTCCCGACCCAGGACTCGAACCCAGGTCTCCCGCATTGCAGGTGGATTCTTTACCAGCTGAGCCACAAGGGAAGCCTTGTAACAGAAACATACCTATAAATATTAATACTGATAACAAATATAGACTTAGGATATAGAAAAAACAGTAAAAATACTCATGTACAGGTTAGTGAGTGAACACGAAGTTGAGGGAGTCACATGCTCCCACCCGATTATTACTCTTTCTTTCCTCCCCCAAAGTAAACACTGTCTTAATTTCTAATATTATCATTTAGCTTTGACTTCTTTGGACTTTCTGTACATTGCATAATACAGTGTGTATTTTTTTGAGTTTCGGCTTCTTCAACTCAGCATTATGCTTGTCAGTTTTGTCTATATTTTTAAATGGAGCTATAGTTCATTTGGAGAAGGAAATGGCAACCCACTCCAGTACTCTTGCCTGGAGTATCCCATGGACGGAGGAGCCTGGTGGGCTGCAGTCCATGGGGTCGCAAAGAGTCGGACACGACTGAGTGAATCCTTAGTATAGTTCATTTATTTTCATTCCTTTGTGAATATACCGCAGTTTAGTTGTCTGTTCCAATGATGATGGACACCTGGGTTGTTCCTGTTGGTGATGTTACTGGGAACAATCCTGTGTGTGTCTTTTTGGAGCACGTGTGCATGTGTGTGCATTTCTGTTGCATCTATGTTATGAGTGGACTCATATTCTTGATAGCTTCTTTGACATACACATAGCACTGCTCTTTTCTTACAGGGTCTTTGATAAAGAGATATCAAGTACATTTTTTAAGATCACGTTGCAAATGTTATACATTAGCAGATTCAGAATTGGCACCTAAGACCTTAATTCCTTCTGTGCCATTTTCAAAACAAAACACAACAAAGTAAAAAAAACATAACATCTAATGAGGCTGCAAGCTACCTCTTTATTTTTATGTCTTAACTTTTAGTACTTTTATGAATTTATATATATAATTTATATGTATTATATATATATATATTGCTGAATATCTAATCTTTTTACTGAACTGCTTTAACATTTTTCAGACTTAACAGAGATTTTACAAGTTGTTTCACCTGGCAGTTTTCTTTTGCTTGGCATGGCTCCACGTTGCCAGAAGTTGTAGTGAGGAGACTTAAAGTACACTTTAAAGATCATGTTAATGGTGGTGGAGCCTGAATATGGTAGATTATTGCGTTAAATGGGAAATCGATAGTGTAAGCTCCCCCATTGCACCTCACCCCTGTTTTCTCTTAAAAGTTCATTCTTAAAAATGTTACAGAACAGATATGTGTACTCATATAAGTTCACATGGCCCTTCCTAAGCAAATCATTTATTAAAGTACATTTTGGCTTTCCCTCCTTTCCATCACCCTTTCACACAGTTAAAATATTATTAATTGAATTTTCTCTTGGCGTAACTACAAGATGATTTTTGCAAGAAGGGCTTAATGTTACTTAAATCATCATTTTACACAGCAGCATTGCCTCTTGGACTTTTACACAATGCAGCTGCTTTTGGTAGATGAAGAAAATCAAGTCCTACTGCACAGACTTTTAGAAATATTGATATATTTTTAAAAGCAAGTAAAATAGCCAATGTACTAGCTTGTGATCCAGTGCTAAGTCACTTCAGTCGTGTCCAACTCTTTGTGACCCTATGGACTGTAGTCCGCCAGTCCCTTTGTCCATGGGAGTCTCCAGGCAACAATACTGGAGTGTGATCCAGTGTTTCCTTCTGGGTCACATTTCCTTCTCCAAGTGTGATCCACTATGAATGGAGAATAAGTCCACAGGAGTGGTTACTTTTTCTTGAGGAGAACAGTGCATCTTGGGAATATGGGCTGTTTCTAAATCTTTTTTGTGAATGGGTTTTACGTTGTCAGATGCTTGTTTGGAGGGAAAGAAAATACTTTCAAGCCTTTTTGAAGATGTTTAGAAAAATTAAAGACTATTTTATGGAGAAGATTGTATCTTACTAGATTTAAAAATATTTTGTAGTTTTAAAAAATAAGCTTTATTCTTTAGAGGTGATTTTAGGTTCACAGCAAAATTGGGGGGAAGGTGCACAGATTTCCTGTGTACACAGAGCATCCCATGCTGTCAAAATCCTGCACCAGAGCATTAGCATTCCTTACAGCTGATGAATCTGGGTGTTAACACAGCATTATAACCCAAAATCTGTAGTGCAGGATAAATTTTTCATACTCTTGGAAGGAATATATTTAAATCTCAAGTTTGTTTTTGTTGTATACTGCTACAAAATGTGTCTTAGATGTCTCTGTTTGGATTCCTTGGCTTATACTCTTTTGGCTTAAAAAAAAAATGGCATGGAAAGTAAAATTTTTGCTTTCCACCAGTTAAGTTTTTTAAGTTTATCTTTGTTTTCAAAAAATATATTTTACTACACGCCTATCTTTTTGTGTCTATATTGTTCACTGGACATAAGCTGAAAGGGATGAGTTTAGGTCTCAGGTTAGAAATGCATATGCTTCTAGAGACCAGGCAGGTAATGAAAATGAGTCAGCTAGGCTAGAATGAGGCAAGAAGGAGTGGTCAGGTCTGGAGAGCCAGAGAGCTCTCGCCCTGTGTAAAGATGTTGGCTCTTGCCGAGAGTTACTATGTGGCAGTTCAAGCCTGAGGGTACCACTATTTCTAGTTATTTTAAAAGGCTTGCAAGAAGAAACCAAGATGTCTTAAGTGAAACTTAGCAATTTTACATCAACTTAACTCTAATTGGGGCCAGATGAAAGTGAGGAGGCCCCAACAATCTATGGGCAAGTATTTTATTTCCTTTTATCAAAGTGTTATTGGCCATTCAGGTATAGCCTAATCAAATCCCTTATGATTACACAGCAAGGGTGATGAATAGATTCAAGGGATTAGATCTAGTAGACAGAATGCCTGAAGAACTATGGACAGAGGTTCATAATATTGTTACAGGAGGCAGTGACCAAAACCATCCCAAAGAAAAATGCAAGAAGACAATGTGGTTGTCTGAAGAGACTTTATAAATAGCTAAGGAAAGAAGAGAAGCGAAAAGCAAGGGAGAAAGGGAAAGATATACCCAACAGAATGCACAGTTCCAGAGAACAGCAAGGAGAGATTAAAAAGGCCTTCTTCAATGAACAGTGTAAAGAAATAGAGAAAAACCATGGAATGGGAAAGACTAAGGATCTCTTCAAGAAGATTGGAGATAGCAAGGGAACATTTCATGCAAGGATGGGCATGATAAAGGACAGAAATGGTAAGGACCTAACAGAAGCAGAAGAGATTAAGAAAAGGTGGTAAGAATATGCAGAAGAACTATACAAAAAAGGTCTTAATGACCTGGATAACCACAACGGTGTGGTCACTCCCTGGAGCCAGACATCCAGGATTTTGAAGTCGAGTGGGCCTTAGGAAGCATTACTACAAACAAAGCTAGTGGAGGTGATGGAATTCTAGCTGAATTATTTAAAATCGTAAAAGGTGATGCTGCTAAAGTGTTGCACTCAGTATGTCAGCAAATTTGGAAAACTCAGCAGTGGGCACAGGACTGGAAAAAGTCAGTTTACATTCCAATCCCAAATAAGGGCCATGCCAAAGAATGTTCAAACTATCATATAATTGCGCTCATTTCACATGCTAGGCAATGGCACCCCACTCCAGTACTCTTGCCTGGAAAATCCCATGGACGGAGGAACCTGGTGGGCTGCAGTCCATGGCGCCGCTAAGAGTTGGACACGACTGAGCGACTTCACTTTCACTTTTCACTTTCATGCACTGGAGAAGGAAATGGCAACCCACTCCAGTGTTCTTGCCTGGAGAATCCCAGGGATGGGGCAGCCTGGTGGGCTGCCGTCTATGGGGTCACACAGAGTTGGACACGACTGAGGTGACTTAGCAGCTTAGCAGCACATGCTAGGAAGGTTGTGCTCAAAATTCTGCAAGCTAAACTTCAATGGTACATGAACAAAGAACTTTCAGACTTACAAGCTGGATTTAGAAAAGGCAGAGGAACCAGAGATCAAATTGCCAACATAGTTGGATCACAGAGAAAGCAAGGGAACTTGAGAAAAACATCTACTTCTGCTTCATTGACTATGAGAAAGCCTTTGACTTTGTGGATCACAACAAATTGGAAAATTCTTAAAGATACGGGAATACCAGACCACCTTACCTGTCTCCTGAGAAACCTGTATGGGGGTCAGGAAGCAACAGTTACATCCTTACATGGAACAACTGACTGGTTAAAAATTGGGAAAGGATTATGACAAAGCTGTATATTGTCACTCTTTTTATTTAACTTATATGCAGAGTACATCATGAGAAATGCTGGGGTGGATGAGTCACAAGCTGGAATCAAAACTGCTGGGAGAAATAACAATCCCAGATATGCAGATGATACTACTCTAACGGTGAAAGCAAAGAGGAACTAGAGAGCCTCTTGAGGGTGAAAGAGGAGAGTGAAAAAGTTGGCTTAAACTCAACATTAAAAAAAACTAAGATCATGGCATCTGGTCCCATCACTTCATGGCAAATAGATGGGGAAACAGTGGAAGCACTAACAGATTTTCTTTTCTTGGGTTCCAAAATCACTGTGATTGCTGACTGCAGCCATGAAATTAGATGCTTGCTTCTTGTAAGGAAAGCTGTGACAAACCTAGACAGCATATTAAAAAGCAAAGATATCAGTTTGCTGACAAAGGGCTGTATAATCAGTTATGGTTTTTCCAGTAGTCTTGTATGGATGTGAGAACTGGACCATAAAAATTCAGCTGAGCACTGAAGAATTGATCCTTTTGAACTGTAGTGCTGGAGAAGACTTTTGAGAGCCCCTTGAACTGCAAGGAGATCAAACCAGTTAATCCTAAAGGAAATCAACCCTGGATATTTGTTGGAAGGACTGATGCTTGAAGCTGAAGCTCCTATACTTTGGCTACCTGGTGTCAAGAGCCAGCTCATTGGAAAAGACTCTGGTGCTGAAAAAGACTAAAGGCAAAAGGAGAAGGGGATAACAGAGAATGAGATGGTTGGATGGCATCACTGACTCAGTGGACATGAATTTGAGCAAAGTCTGGGAGACAGTGAAGGACAGAGAAGCCTGGAATGCTGCTTGTCCATGGGGTTGCAAAAGTGGGACACAACTTAGCAACTGAAGAACAGCAGTTATTTCTCTGATCATTAAATGTGCTGGGGACTGTTCTCAGAGCTTTATAGAAATCAACTCATTGAATCAAGCAACACTGAAGTTGGTACTTTTGTTATCCCCATTTGAAAGGTGATATAAGTCATATACAGAGGGGTGCCTGTCTGAGGTAAGCAGAATTTAAGATGCTCCTAAAGATTCATGTTCCATAGTGCACAGGCACCATAGAATCCCCTCCCCTTGAGTGTAGGCAGGACATCTTGTAACTAAGTTATATTTTATGGCAAAGGTGAAGGGAATTAGCAGATGCAAATAAGGTCTCTCATCAGTTGACTTTGAGTTCTTCTAAAGGGAGATTGAGAAATCTGTATGCAGGTCAGGAAGCAACAGTTAGAACTGGACATGGAACAACAGACTGGTTCCAAATAGGAAAAGGAGTACGTCAAGGCTGTATATTGTCACCCTGCTTATTTAACTTATATGCAGAGTACATCATGAGAAATGCTGGGCTGGAAGAAACCCAAGCTGGAATCAAGATTGCTGGGAGAAATACCAATAACCTCAGATATGCAGATGACACCACCCTTATGGCAGAAAGTGAAAGGAACTAAAAAGCCTCTTGATGAAAGTGAAAGTAGAGAGTGAAAAAGTTGGCTTAAAGCTCAACATTCAGAAAACAAAGATCATAGCATCCGGTCCCATCACTTCATGGGAAATAGATGAAGAAACAGTGGAAACAGTGTCAGACTTTATTTTTGGGGGCTCCAAAATCACTGTAGATGGTGATTGCAGCCATGAAATTAAAAGACGCTTACTCCTTGGAGGGAAAGTTATGACCAACCTAGACAGCATATTCAAAAGCAGAGATATTACCTTGCCAACAAAGGTCCGTGTAGTCAAGGCTATGGTTTTTCCTGTGGTCATGTATGGATGTGAGAGTTGGACTGTGAAGAAGGCTGAGCCGCCGAAGAATTGATGCTTTTGAACTGTGGTGTTGGAGAAGACTCTTGAGAGTCCCTTGGACTGCAAGGAGATCCAACCAGTGCATTCTGAAGGAGATCAGCCCTGGGATTTCTTTGGAAGGAATGATGCTAAAGCTGAAACTCCAGTACTTTGGCCACCTCATGCAAAGAGTTGACTCATTGGAAAAGACTCTGATGCTGGGAGGGATTGGGGGCAGGAGGAGAAGGGGACAACAGAGGATGAGATGGCTGGATGGCATCACTGACTCGATGGACGTGAGTCCGAGTGAACTCCGGGAGTTGGTGATGCACAGGGAGGTCTGGCGTGCTGCAATTCATGGGGTCACAAGGAGTCGGACACAACTGAGCGACTGAACTGAACTGAACTGAAAGGGAGATTATCTTTGATGGGCCTGACCTCATTAGGTGAGCTCTTTCCAAGCTGGCTCAAGCCTTCCCTGAGGTGAAGAGATTTGAAGCAGCAGAATTATTCTTTTGGCCTCGAAGAAGCAAACTGCCTTGTTATGGGGAGTACCATGTGACAGGGAATGGCAAGTGGCCTCTAGGACCAGAGAGGCCAAGTTTTACAACTGCAAGGAGCAGTGTTCTGTCCAACAGCCAGTGAGCTTGAAAGCAGAGCCTGAACCTCAGGTGAGATCACAGACTTTTGAGACTCTGAGTGGAGAACTCAGCTATACCGGGCCTAGATTCTTGACCCATAGAATCTGGGGGCTGATGAATGCCTGTTGTGGTCATTTAATGTGCACCAATAGGGAACTTGTATCTGTTCTCTGTTTTCACATTGCTGAGGTCACACTGCAGATCTGGGGGTGGATCCTGGCAGCGCAGGTACAGAGTACACCGCCCCATGTCACGAATGATCCAAAGAATGTATTTTTTAAAGCCTCCACTCTGCCCTTCATGGCCACAGGTGTATATTCTATTATGATGTTTTCATGAATCGACTTTTGTGGGCAACTCTGCAATTTATTACTCTAAGTTCTCTGTTTATCTTCCCCTCCCTAAATTAAGAAGCTGTATAAATATATACATATAAAATTTATTTATGCATGGAAATATTGTTTACATAATATATTCAAATCAGTTTTTATTAAAAAGCAGTATTTTTTCTGTATTGTGAACTAGTGTTAATGTTTCTAATCTCTTTGGTATGAAATTGTAAAAAATGTGCATTTCAGGGTATACAGATAAAGTATTTGCTGAAATCCCTTTGAGGTGTTGTAGAAAGTTTATTTTCGTTGATTCAAAGTTTTAAAAGATGATGGAATATTTTAGAACTTGTAATTGAATTAATGACGTTCATCCTGAACTTTCTGACCTTCAGAACTTACAGTTTATCTCATATTTTAAAATCATGACATGGAACTGATCATTTTTAACTTCACCTTCATGTACTTTTAAACATGTGAAACTTGCCCAAAGTGGTGCAGAGTACATGGCATGGAGTATAATCTACCGTGTGGGCAATAAAAACTCACCAGTTCTTATTATAGGTATCAATGATTAATGGGTCTTAATTATTAAGGATTATCAAGGTTCTTAAATGAGCTGGAATCCATACCTTTTTAAAAAATGTTCCATTTTGGAGTGTGCAATCAATTGACAACATTGTTTTTAATCCAGAATGCTCCAAGTACTGTTAACAGAACATGGTTCTGTGACCGTGGATTGACTGTTAGGCGACCTGGCTCCATCTCTGGTCTCCCCTGAGGACCTTTGCCGCCTGAGACACCTGGTTGTCTGTTGCACTTTGTGTCGGACAGATGTATTCACATCTGTGATGTTGATAATATCTGCTTTCTATAACTTAGAGGATTATTGTAAGGATCAAACAAGATAATATACTTGAGAAATTTCTGAATGTAAGGGGAAAGCTTAAATTTCAGTATTTGTCTTTCCCAGTATAATATGTTAATTGCTTTCTTGGGAGCTAAGTGAGTTTAATTACTGTTGTCTTCCCTGGTGGCTCAGCAGTAAAATATCTGCCTGCCAATGCAGGAGACACAGGTTGAATCCCTGGGTTGGGAAGATCCCCTGGAGAAGGAAAATGCAACCCACTCCAGTATTCTTGCCTGGAGAATTCCATGGACAGAGGAGCCTGGCATGCTACAGTCATGGGGTCCCAAAGAGTCAGACACGAGTGAGCGACTTTCAGTCACTAAGTCTTATTTGTTGGTGGCATTTGATAATGAGGAACAGGAGAGGATAAAAGGGAGATAAAAGATCTCTTGCTCTTCAAGGTAACTCTTCATGGCAGTGACCCTGTGGTTATTACTGAAGCTTATAAAGCAAAAAGGAAATGTTGCTACAGAAGGATATTGGCTGAGGTCCCAGTTCTGTGACTGCCAGGGGTCTGCCTGAGTTTATTACCTTTAGGATACATGAATTGATTTCCTCAAAATGACCAGTGAGACTTCCTAAAAATTTGGTTGAAATACATATAGAGAGACATGGACTTTATTAATGATAGACACATTATGTTTTTATATTTTTCATTAAATTTTATGATATTCGTCGGAAAAATTTCAGGTACTCATTTTTTGCTTAGAAATAATTGAAAAGTATAGTAAATACAAGTAAATAAAGTTTACTTCTTGAGCATTCAACATTCAGTCAGTTGTCTAATTCAGTCCATTAATTACCTGTGATACTACGATTTTATCATAGACTAGGATTGGCATGGAATTTAAACAGTGTTCTATCAGCTTAACACATTAGAAATAGAATTTCTTAGCTTCAAAAAATAGTCTCATTTTAAAAGAATTGTTGTTCAGTCATTCCCTGTCCCTCTCACCTTGCTTTTATTTTTTTCCCCCATGGCATTTATTACCAAATATGATGAATTATATTTTTGCTTGTTTCTTTCCTGGTTCCCCCTACCCTGCAATAAACTCAAAGCTCCAAGCTTTGAGGCAAGCAGATTAGTTGGGTCATGACTAATATTCCCACATATAAAAGGCACTCAAGAAATATCTGTTGAATGAGTGAATGAATGTCCGTAGTATTAACTGCCTTATAAAGAGACTTTGGAGGATATGCTTTATTTATTTATATATTTTTTTGCTGCTGCTAAGTCACTGTAGTCGTGTCCAACTCTGTGCGACCACGTGGAGAGCAGCCCACCAGGCTGCTGTGTCCCTGGGATTCTCCAGGCAAGAACACTGGAGTGGGTTGCCATTTCCTTCTCCAATGCATGAAAGTGAAAAGTGAAAGTCAAGTCTCTCAGTTGTGTCCGACTCTAGCAACCCCATGGACTGCAGCCTACCAGGCTCCTCTGTCCTTGGGATTTTCCAGGCAAGAGTACTGGAGTGGGGTGCCATTGCCTTCTCCGATATTTTTTTGAGGATATGCTTTATTTTTTAATTGGAGTTTATAGTTGGTTTACAATGTTGGATTAGTTTCTGCTGTACAACCGAGTGAATCAGCTATGCTGCTGCTGCTGCTAAGTCGCTTCAGTTGTGTCTGACTCTGTGCGACCCCATAGATGGCAGCCCATCAGGCTCCGCCGTCCCTGGGATTCTCCAGGCAGGAACACTGGAGTGGGTTGCCATTTCCTTCTCCAATGCATGAAAGTGAAAAGTGAAAGTGAAGTCGCTCAGTCCTGTCCGACTCTTAGCGACCCCATGGACTGCAGCATACACGTCCATAGTATTTTCCAGGCAAGAGCACTGGAGTGGGGTGCCATTGCCTTCTCTGAATCAGCTATAAGTATACATATATCCCCTCCTTGCACCTCCCTCCCACCCCAGCACCCCCATCCCATCCATCTGGGTCAACCACAGAGCACCAAGCTGAGCTCCCTGCACTATCCGGTAGGTTCCCATTAGCTATCTGCTTCACGCAGTGCAGATACCTCAGTCCCGATCTCCTAATTCTGGAGGGTATGCTTTTTAGATGATTTAACTACCCAGTTTTGAATGACATCATCAACAGGAGACTAGCTAAACTCAAGGTGTGGCAGGCCATATTTCCAGATATTCATACACTGAGAGTTTCAAAAGTACACTTATGGGTTAAGTGTAGCAATAAACCTCAGCATGGCAAGAGTCATCCTAAAACTGAAAAAAAAAAATGTTGTTATTTTGTTCCTCACAAAAAATGCGGATCTAAATGGAAGGCTTACCAGCCTCAGTTAATCCAGAAGCAGCGTCTGACGCCATCAAGAGAGAGTGGGACTGGGAGTAAGACGCCTTTTCCAGCGCTGCATCCCACCCGGTCTCTGACAGAACTCTCTGGTCTTGGACGAGCTATTTCACTTTAGTTTAAAATGGAGGCAATCCTAGCACGGTGTTCTAGGATTGTGGTGCGAATTCAATCAGATGATTCATGGAAAACCCTTGGCGCAGTGCCTGGCACGTGGCAAGCACTCAGAGGTCGCCACTTTGGTTTTGTTAGAGGAGTGCTGTGAGATGAGAAAAATAGAACACGAGAGTTCCAAATTGTCAGAGGAACATATTCAGCTCCGCTACTGAATATGGAATCGGTTGTAGCCAGACCTCAGTGGCCAAGGGGCGGGGTACCTGGAGTGGCCCTCAGCAGTGCGCTCATGATTGCTGCCAAAGGGTGCTGGCCAGGGTAGGGGGCGGAGAGAATCCGTGTGCACATGTGTCTAAGACAGAAAGCTTAAACTCAGTTCCAAAGGAAACTCTTGGAGAATTGACCCAAGATTTAGAAGCCGAAACCTGATTTTGTCTGACTATTCAGAGTAAATACACCTTTCAAGGGTAAACTTGCATGAAGTCAAGTTTAAGAGGCTGGTAAGCAAAAACGACAGAGGATGAGATAGTTAGATGGCGTCACAGACTCAACGGACATGAGTTTGAGCCAACTCTGGGAGATGGTGAAGGACAGGGAAGCCTGGCATGCTGCGGTTGCAAGGAGTTGAACACAACAGAGCAACTGAATGACAGCCAACAAAACTGAATGTCCAGTTTTATTTGATTATTTGTTATAGGAAGTATAACTATGGTGAAGGTAGCATACTTATCAGTGTCACTGCTTCCTGTTGGCAGTGTAGATGTAGAGAGGAAGGCAAAATAAAGCCAGAAGTTCCCTTCGTGAGTGTGCTGTCTATTGCCCAGAGAGTCTGTGTGTTTAGGGGCATCAAGTGAAAAGTCTGGCATTTCCATTTCCATGAAGGGAGCAGCCTTGCCAGGATACCTCACGTTTGCTGCCTCTGGCCAACCTCTCTCAGCCTGTGCTGGGTGAACCTTTCCAAAACTCATCTTCAGTTCAGTTCAGTCGCTCAGTCATGTCCGACTCTTTGCGACCCCATGAATCACAGCACGCCAGGCCTCCCTGTCCATCACCAACTCCCGGAGTTCACTCAGACTCACGTCCATCGAGTCAGTGATGCCATCCAGCCATCTCATCCTCTGTCGTCCCCTTCTTCTCCTGCCCCCAATCCCTCCCAGCATCAGAGTCTTTTCCAATGAGTCAACTCTTCGCATGAGGTAGCCAAAGTACTGGAGTTTCAGCTTTAGCATCATTCCTTCCAAAGAAATCCCAGGGCTGATCTCTTTCAGAATGGACTGGTTGGATCTCCTTGCAGTCCAGGGGACTCTCAAGAGTCTTCTCCAACACCACAGTTCAAAAGCATCAATTCTTCAGCGCTCAGCTTTCTTCACAGTCCAACTCTCACATCCATACATGACCACAGGAAAAACCATAGCCTTGACTAGACGGACCTTTGTTGGCAAAGTAATGTCTCTGCTTTTGAATATGCTATCTAGGTTGGTCATAACTTTCCTTCCAAGGAGTAAGTGTCTTTTAATTTCATGGCTGCAGTCACCATCTGCAGTGATTTTGGAGACCCCAAAAATAAAATCTGACACTGTTTCCACTGTTTCTTCATCTATTTCCCATGAAGTGATGGGACCGGATGCCATGATCTTTGTTAGTGACTCTTATTTTCCTACATGCAGGTCTCTCAAGCATTCCCCTCTCTTCTGCCCAATGCTTTATGTCTTTATATGGTATACTGCTTGCAACTTGGCTTTCTTTATAATTCTTGTAGACCTGGGAGCCAGTCTTGACCAGAGGAGTTATTTTTTTCTTTGAAAATGACAGAAATGCTTCTGGCTTTCTGAAATTCATGAACTAATTAATTCAGACTAAAAAAGCCAAAGTTGTGGAGAACAAATGGCAACCCACTCCAGTACTCTTGCCTGGAAAATCCCATGGACACAGAAGCCTGGTGGGCTACAGTCCATGGGGTTGCAAAGAGTCAGACATGACTGAGACAGCAGCCAGTCATTTTGAGGGGAGAAAACAGTCCCAGAAAATTTGAGGTGCTCGCCAGAGGCCCCACAGCTTTTAATGGCAGAGCCAGAACTATGGCAGAGGACTCCCAGCTGCCAGGCCTCTTGATCCTGGCCTCTCTCACCAGATACCCAGGTGGAAAACTAGAATCTAAAGTATGCCCGAGGGCTTCCCTGGTGGCTCAGTGGTGAAGAATTCGCCTGCCAGTGCAGGAGATGCAAGTTCCATCCCTGGTCCGGGAAGATCCCACATGCCTTGGAGCAGCTAAGCTACTGTGCCACAGCTGCTGAGCCCATGTACCACAACTACGGAAGCCCGAGCACCCTCGAGCCCATGCTCTGCAACGAGACGCCTCCAGTGAGAAGCCCACACACTGCAACCAGAGAGTAGCTCCTGCTTGGCACAACTAGAGAAAAGCCCACACAGCAGCGAAGACCCTGCACAGCCATAAATAAATAAAATAATGGAAAAAGGAAAAAAAAGCCGAAGTTGATTCCTTTTCCTCCTGTACCCAATTTAAAAACACAAATACCCTGACCATTCTACATCTAGGAATTTATCTTACAGAAAAACTCAGGTAGCTAACTGCACGAAGATTTAGGTGCAGGATATTCAGCACACGTTGTAGTAGTGAGATATGAGAAATGATCCACATGTCTGTCAGTGACTCCCTAATCCACTCTTCTGTTTGATTAGAGACAGGGCCCCGCCTCTCAGTGCAGATGGTAGGCCCTAGATGGTTCTGTGTTAACAGACCAGCTTAAACGCAGGGCAGTGGGAACATAAGCCACCTCCTCTTGGTCAGGGACTCCTTCCAGACCTTGATATGGACGGTCAGAGCAGCAGTCATGTGATTCATTGCCTGTCTTGACCACAGTTCCAGAAGTAGAAGAGGTGACCAGCGTCCATAAATAGTCTTGAATGCTTTGACTCAGTAGGGCTCTTTGATGTCTTACTCGGTTTTTTCTTTAATGACTTCATGCCTCTGTCTGTTGCCTATGTTACAGTCTTTCCCGAATCTCACCCAGACCGTTCCCAAGGTGGCCTTAACTAGACTACAGATATCCTTGCCTTGGATTTTGATTTATTCTGCATACTTCGGTAGTGTATGTATGTTTTTTCCTCCTTTATTATCATGGCTTTGGCCTGGGGAAGGGTCTTGGAAGCGGGGGCAGGCGTATGTGAGGGAGCAGCCTTAGTTGCAGCCGTCACTTCTTGTGGTCAAGCTGCTTTTGGCTTTGGTGCTAACAAACATAAACGTTCTGTAGTTTCCTAGGTCCTTATTTTGTCTCTCTTTTTTTTAAATAAAGCCTTGGTGACCTATAAAATTCCTCCGCATTCATTGGCTGCTCACATTCTGTTTCTTATAACTTGCCAGGTTACACTCCCCCTCTCTAAGACAATGAATTCTTCTTTAGATCTGTGCCCGCTCATACTGTGTTTTGAATGGCTCCTTAAATTATGGCCCAGAAATTCTATGTAATTAAAAATATCTCTCAGTAGGTACTGACCTGAAAGGCCATCTTTATTTAAAAAGCATTTAGAGAGTAACATATTTAGAGAAGGTCTGGTCTTACTGTTGTTTAAAACAAAAAACAAAAACCAAAAAACCCAGCCTGCCAATGCCACATATGTACAAAGAAAAAAATAACAAAACTCAAGAACCAACTCTGTGTGTGTATATGTCCATATGCATCAAAAAAAGATCTATAGGATAACAGACCATTCACAGTGGTTATTTCTGGGGAGCTGTTAAACCAAAAACATTTATTCTTTTGAGGGTAATGACTGCTTTGTGATTCCAAATAAAAACCTTATTTCTATAAAAAATATGTATATATACAGAGTATTTTGCCTACAAATATAGGGAGTTCAGGGACTCTTCTAATAATTTTTTTGACTCAACCCGTGTGTTTTGGTATTACAGTCTAATATCCATCTTAGTTGGTCTGTTTTTGCTGCTGCTGCTGCTAAGTCGCTTCAGTCGTGTCCAACTCTGTGCGACCCCATAGACGGCAGCCCACCAGGCTCCCCCGTCCCTGGGATTCTCCAGGCAAGAACACTGGAGTGGGTTGCCATTTCCTTCTCCAATGCATGAAAGTGAAAAGTGAAAGTGAAGCCGCTCAGTCGTGTCCAACTCATAGCGACCCCATGGACTGCAGCCTACCAGGCTCCTCCCATGGGATTTTCCAGGCAAGAGTACTGGAGTGGGTTGCCATTGCCTTCTCCATGGTCTGTTTTTAAGTACTGAGAAAACACTTCATCTTTGCCTTTATGATATATACATTGTAATAATATGTATTGAACTTCTACTATATTGCTTTGAAGCAACCATAAGGGTAATAGAAATGATATTGTCTCTGCCTGCTGCAGAAAAACTTGTTAATTAAAAGGTTTAACTCATACCTCCTTGAACTTTTTTTTAAAGGTCCATTCTACACAAATCATTCTAAAGTCTAGGGAGCCAGTTTTATTGTATATTAAGTGGGACCGACATGTTTTAAGACCAAATTTATGATATGATAGTTACATTTTTTACATGTTAAATACATACTTTAAAGTAAATTGGGTCCTTAAAGCAATCAATATTTAGGGGCATAATTTTACTGTTTTAAATTATTATAGAGGCTAATGGTATTATATGTTTGTGTATTTATGTTACATTATTGGGCTTAGCTATGATTGATTTTGGTACCAGAAATTCCAATTATAAAATTGTTTCTGTGGGCAAATGGGATCTATTTTTCAATATCTGTTTAGTGTACTTTCTGGAAATACTTTGAGCAAAGTATGTGGAGTTGCTTATATGTTTTTAGCATGAAACTCCATAGGTAACCAAGAGTCTGTTTTGCCCTTCACAGCTCAAATATTACCTCATACTTTAATCTACCAAGCAAAGGCCCCAAATAAAGCTACCCCTTCTTAAACTAAGACATAAACTACAGTGTTTCATCAGCCTTTATTTCACATTATGTATCAAAGACATTTGTGTATCTGAGATGTTGTTTAGTTGTTGTGTCTGACTCTTTTGGGATCCCATGAACCATATAGCCAGCCAGGCTCCTCTGTCCATGGGATTTCCCGGGCAAGGACACTGGAGTGGGTTGCCATTTCCTTCTACAGGGGATCTTCCCGACCCAGGAATTGAAGCTGCATCTCCTGCATTGGCAGGTGAATTATTTTCCACTGAACCACCTGGGAAACCTGTATCTAAGATACTTGGATCCATTTACAGTGTTCCAGGCTTTGGAGAAGAACCCAAGGCCTGCCTGCAGCACCTTTGGCTACTCTATCAAAGTAGAGTAGTGTCTCTCATCTCAGGAAGTGTCTGTCAGTGGCAACCAAGTCCTCTGGGGGACACTGCCCAGTATGTATTTGTATCATGCCTGTGACACTGTAAAGCTGGTTGCCAAAGCTTATGTTCTTTGCTGGGAGCAGCTACACTCCAGTCATAATGAGTAAACTCACCACTCATATCTTGGCTTCCAGATACTGTTTTCTAATAAAGGGTGCAGTGCTCCTTGGAGACATTGCTAGTTCCAGGGCTGGGGCAGGGAAAATAGAAGGTGAGCCTGGAATATTTTATTGTGCCAGAATGCAGGAAAGTATTCAAAGAATAATGAGGATGCTTCAAAAAGACACAGAAACTAGTTTGAAGAGACTTCCTCTCATTAGTCAAATCTGGATAAATTGAACATTAAAATTAAAATGATAGACATGGTAATTATTGAATAAAATAGGAAGTTATGAACCCAGACTCATAATAATACATGCATAAATTGAAATTTTAATGAGAAAGGGAATTTTATGTAGTCTCAAAATCTCTCCCCACAAAAAAACCAAAATATTTGTAATTACAAAGGGGAAAAGAGTAATTTGACAGTGAAAGAGCCAAGCAGTTACCATTTTAAAAAGAGATCAAATGTATCTTCATGGGTAATAGGACAGTTGATAGGGTACAATGAGAAACACAGTTTCATGTCTATGATATTCCTGCCAAGGATGTATAACCTGAATCTAATAATGAGGAAACGTACAAACCTAAATTGAGGGATGCTCTACAAAGTAATTGGCCTGTGATCTTCAAAGTGTCAAAGTCATAAAGGTCAAGAAAAGACCGGAAAACGATTCCCAGGTTGAAAGGCTAAACAGACACGGCAGCTAAATGCGATGGGTGATTCTGGTTTGGATCCTTTTGCTGTAAGGACATCGTTGAGACAATTGATGAAATTTGAAGAGATTCTAAGAATTACAAGGCAATACTGTATCGAGGTTAATTTCTTAATTTTGATGCTTATATAATATTAGGAGACTGTAGGAATTAAATATGAAAGGAACATTCTTATTTTTAGTCTCAGGACCTCTTTATACACTTAAAAATTGTGGAGAGTCCCATAGAGCTTTCATTTGTATTAGAAAGTCAAGCTGGCTAATTTTTTAAAATAATTTTTTAATTCATATAAAAGTAATAGCAGTAAACCCATTCTATGTTAATGTAATGCATTTTTAGTAAGGACAATAGCTATCTTCTGAAACAACAAGATTCAATGAGAAGAGTGGCATTATTTTACATTTTTAAAACTTCTTTGTTATCTGACATAGAAGACAGTTGTGTTTGCAGATCTGTTTCTGCATTCATTATGTGAAGATATGTTCTTTTGGTTGAAGTTTAAAAAAAAAGGGCTTCCATGGTAGCTCAGCTGGTAAAGAATCCACCTGTTTGATTCCTGGGTCAGGAAGATCCCCTGGAGAAGGGATAGGCTACCCACTCCAGTATTCTTGGGCTTCCCAGGGAGCTCAGATGGTAAAGAATCTGCCTGCACTGTGGGAGACCTGGGTTTGATCCTGTGTCGGAAAGATCCCCTGGAGGAGGGCATGGCAACCCACTCCAGTATTCTTGTCTGGAGAATTCCCATGGACAGCAGAGCCTGTGGTCCATGGGGTCCATGGTTTGCAAGAATATGTAGTTGGAGAAGATAAAGTGATTTGGGTAGCCTCTTCAGATAATTGTAGATTTTTTTTTTGGTTACTACATCAACATTCCTTAAGTGGAAATTTCTTCAAGGTTAGTTGTGATATGGAATCTGAAAATATATCAATGAACTTTTCATACTCCATTACCTTAAAATCCATATGTCTGTCTCCCACATTGAATAGGTCTTATGTCCATCATGATTTTTTAACTTTATGATTGGTCTTTGGAAAATATTGGTTCCTGAGTTTTGCGAATCTTACAAATGTTGACACTGTTCCCCTCCCTGTGCCCCACCCCCCGCCAAATTACAATTACTAATATCAGTCCTAATCTCATCAAAAAAAAAAATATTTTCTTTCAGTCTCAGGATGGTGGATACAAGTTTTACAGGATTCTAATTTTCATTTAAAATCTCTGATTTTACCATGGACAGTAAATCCTGTTGCTTTTCTTGAAGTGCCAGGCTAGCTTCATCCGTTCTCAGGATATGTCTGCCAAACCTGAATAAGCATAGTTTTTCTGTCAGTTGTTCTTTAAAGTAAAATGACGCTGCCTGAAAAAAGGGCAGCGGATTCAGCCCAGAGCTCAATGGTGCTCGCTTTTTCTCAGGACGGCCATTGTCCTGGGTACACAGAAAAAGTGCCTTATGTAGACCTCCCGTTTTGTCACATGGAACATTACAAAGATGTATCCACACGGGTAGAGATTTAATAAAAATTATTTTACTGCTTCATACAGGAGCCATTCTTTAACAAAACTGACTTTTTTCTTTTTTACTGCTGGTATGTGAGAAACACAGTGACTTTTAACATAGTTAGGTTTCTCGGGAAGCTTCTAGCAGTTTTACCCACCAGTACTTTTGTGCTCTTGGTGCAGTTATCACCAACTAAAAAAGGCAAATAATGTCTTAGTAATTTTGACTCTAAAGAGCCATCAGGGTCATGGGTCACTATTGGAGAACGGCTACACTGAAGTACTTATGGGTGATGGAATCTGAAGCAACTGAATGAAGCATGGTTCAGGAAAAAAATTCCTTGTACAGTATTTGAAACTTTGAGATTATTTCAACATTTAAAAAAAAACATAAATAAATAATAGCCTTTCAAATGATGAAAACTGAAATTTACGATGATAGTCACTTGTGAGTTTCAGCAAGATACCAGTAAATTCTTCTGCAGATTAAGTGGCATATGTCATTTAGTAAACTTTTTGGCATCTAGTTGATTCTTAGTAAATGATAACTTATGACTTATGACTGTAGTAGCTGTTATCAGGTATTACTCCTGTGCAGTTGGTAGACTATTAATTGCAGCCCTAAGCATTTTACATGGTACCTCTGAGTTCTTTAGGACATCCTAGAGTCTAGATGAGTGGTGTCAGGTCTGTATTCTTAGTTCCAGTAATACAGGAGGAGACTGTAAATCAGCACTTTTGCTTTTACTTTGGTTTAATATGTAAAAACTGTGCTTTAAAATATGTAAAATATTTAAAATATGTAAAAACTGGACTTTAAATGAAAAGTGTTGTTTTGTGTTGAATAGAAAAATGGTTCTACTCTTGGCAAAATGTTGAACTATATTGATGTTCAGATTATTAATTGCCATAAAGTAGTTATTTCAATAGCTAATATTTTAAATTTTATGGTAATTTTTTCAAAAGTTCCTGGGTTGGTTTTGTTTTGACTTTAAAGAAATAAAGGCAACTGTTAAGCTTCCTTTTTCTAAATACCTAAGTGAGAGACCTAGATCTTGAAAAGAATACTTTTTCCTGTGGTGAGATTTCACAAAACCGGAATGGAATCTTGTAAGAACAAAGTAACAGGTTGAAATAAAAAGAGGTCACTTAAAAACAAAAGCAACACAGTCAGCATTCGTAGAAGAAAGGTACTGTGTGATGGTTGACGTCTAATTAATTCTAACTATCTTGTTATTTGAAAGAAGAAAGAAATGTTATGGAGGGTTACAAAAATATCCCTTTTGCTTTCAGACTTGATTTTTAGTTCATGTATCCTGCATGGGAAATTGGTCAACTCTGGCCCAGATCTTCCTGGCAGTACTCACTACGTTCTGTGTTCATGAGTTCCACGTGGTGGATTCAACCAACCCCAGCATCACGTGTTATGTTTACAATCCTGGGTTGGCAGAATTAGTGGATATGGTGGGCTGAATACAGAACTTGAGCCTCCGTGGATTTTTATATTCACAGGGCGTCCTAGAAACAAATGGATACCAAGAAATACAGGGATACCAAGAGACGAGTTTAATTTCATTTCTCAAGCCAACAAAGAGAGGTACCTCAAGGAAAAAAGTTGCTTTTCAAAAGGAAAAAAAAAAAGTATTTTATGTGATTTTAAAAAAAATGCTGAGACATAACTGGAGGAATTGTTATATATCTTTATCCCACAGCCCTTAGGGTATTGATTTTAACGTATCAGAGCTTCTACCTTGGAAGAAAGACAATGGAGGCAGTCATGTCGTGGACTGTTGTGGTGGACAAGGATCAGGGTACTCAGAAGTATGTCTCCAAAGCTTTGGTGAAGTTCTTACTCTTCTCCAGTGGTGGGCTGTAGCTGAGTTGTAGACTGGTGGTTGTATGAAGAGCCTCGGGTAGGAGACGTGGTGAACGTGGGAATGAAGATTATGTTGGGGTGGCCAAAAGGCTCGTTCAGACCTGAATATGATGGTCCCCACTCACGCTCCAGGTGCTCGTTGCATCCTTGTGCTCGTGTTTAAAACGTGGGTTTCCTGTTCCTCTGTGTTGGCTTCTGTTGGCAGGGCCAGATGAGAGCTGATAGGCTGTGGGAAGCAGGGAGATGCCTACATTTATTTCCACAGTTCCTAAGGAAGCCAGCTGTCTCCCACCCCAGCCTTTTAGAACATCAGTCATTATTCTCTTCTAAGGGCCTTGGCCCGGACAGCGGCATCTCCTGTCCTGTTTTTATGTACGTGCTTCTATTTTTGACTCACACAGCTTGGTGGTGGTGGTTCGGGGGGTAGTTCATGGAGCCCTCAAAGCTGGTCCACAGACCTGGTCAAGAGCATGCATAGCCGATAACCTCGGGAAAGGAAATGTGAGGGAAGGCTCCTGGATTCTTCTGGGGGAGTTTTCCTCACTATAAAAGGGACCTAAACAGGATGTCCCGTTGTTGATTCTGAACGTTGCCTGCACGGCTGCTTGGAATGGCAGTGGCCTTCTTGAAACCAAGAGAAGAGCCAGTCTAGAAGAATAAGAGAAAGGGTGGAAGGACCCTGGAGCCTTGTGACATTGTTGAGCAACTGAACAAAACAGACCCAAGTCCTTGTCCTCACAAGCTTAATTCTGGTGGGAGCGGACGACAATAAACATGTACATTAAAAAGGTACATAGATTAGAGAGGGGTAAGCACAATGGGATGGAGAAAAGCAGAGAAGGGGGAGACGGCGTGCAGGAGAGGAGTAGCTGCATTTTTCAAAGGCTGGTCAAGGAAGACTTCTCTGACCCAACAGAGACACAGGATCTGGAACAGCATTCCAGACAGGGCATAGAAAGTGCAAAAGCCTTGAGTGTATTTGGAGAAGATTCTGTGTCTACAGAACTGCCAGGACCCCTGTGAACAAGGCTGAGGAGTAACCGGAGAGTAGGTGGGTAAAGATGAGTTTGGTATCAGGCTGTTGCTGAAGACTTTGTTTCTTACTGTATGTGAGATGGCACCCTTTGGAGGTTTGCAAGGAGGGAAGTGACAGGATCTGACCTGTGTTTTACAAAGAAGAAAAGCCCACAATAGGGGCAGTGAAGAAAAGTTAAGAGAAAGAAAACAGTGTTAACTGGACTAGAGCAGGATTCAGAGGAATTCAGGTATAAGTTCAAATTTTTATATATCTGGAAAAACTTGCATCAAAAGCCATTTTATTTATCCTAATGTGACGACATAAGAAAACTTACTTATGCCATATGTATATAAGGCTGTGCCATGTAAGTACACTCACCAAATCTTCTGAGATCTAAAAGTAAATTTGATTCAGTGGCTGTTAGGTGGCTTTTATTACTAGAGAGAAATTTTCCTAAATGTCAGCGTATAGTGCTGGTGTGGAAACAGACTTTGCTTTTCTTAAATAGATAAATTTTATCTTATTTTACCTCTGGAATAAAGTTTTACTTTCCATAAAAGGTTTCTTTCAGCCTTTTGATTTTAGTCTTTTTTCTTGTGAATTGGTGGCTCTAATAAAGGCAAGAGTTCTTTACTTACTTGTGGTAAATTCTGTGAACCATCTGTGATAAGACATGTTGGACCAGCTATGGGGAAAAAGCCTGTATCTGGCTGTCCATTACATGAACACATATCATAACTCATTTATATTTGAATCGTCGGTGTACCTTTAACACTAGATAAGGTGTTTTCCAGGTCAATTATTATCCTCTCTAGTTTATTCATAGATTCCTATCTAGGGTTGATAACTTTTCATTGAGTCTAACTAATAATAAATCTGTCGTGAACCAGCTGTTTTAGTTTCAGACATAAATCCTTTTAGGTCAAGAACAAAAATCTCTGTGGATTAATGCTGTATATTCTGTGATGAGCCGGCATTGACTTCAAAGGAAGAACATTTTATTTTTGGAAGTAGGGTTTTTAAGTTAATTCTTTTGAATTCTCATCCAGTTCCAAAGAATAAACATTCTTAGAGACTTTATGGACTGCCTCCTGTATGCCAGTACATAGCAGTATTGATAGTAATAAAGGTAATATTTTTGTACCTTTGTGTTGGCAGCACTAATGAGTATTAGTGCCTTCATTTTCACAAGAGGATGCAGACGCCCATAGACTTGCTCAAAGTCAAAGCAAATAAGTGTGGAAGAGAAATTGGTAGCCGTGTCTCGGTAACCTCACCGTTGATGCCATGCTCTCAGAGCAGCTCAACTGGTGAAGGCAGAAATGAACATGACACGTTCCTCCTCATGAAGATGCTTTCTCCAGTGTCTCACTTCTCAGCTTGTTATTTCCCTTAGCTCTGTTTAGACCTGAATAGTCCTGTGCAAAGTGGAACACGGGTCTTTCTTTTGTCACTCTGTGGCTCCATTACTGTGCATTTTATGTGGGCTTTTTAAATGTAGTGACTACTTATCATTAACCAAGTTTTCAAATTCTAATATCATATTCTTTTTTTTTCCAGATTAATAATATGGACTTTTTGTTTTAATAGATCACACTTTACAATATTTTGTGACACAGAGACTGAATAAAGAATGAAGTTATCAGTTTGCAATTAAAGTCATAAAGCCAGAGATACTTAAAGAGTATATAGCATGATGATATGAACCATGTTTTATAGTTTGTACCTAAGGGTCTAAAAAGCCATCATTATTGATTTATAGGAGAATAGATTAAGGAACATTCAGGCAACTCTGACAACACTGGAATTTTTATTTCAGAACTATTGTGCTGACTCGATAGCATCTCTTAGATGGTCTCACGACTGCTTAAAATTACCCTGATCTAAATTCCATCTCAAGTTGGGGTGGGGAAAGTGTTTGAAAGAGTAATGTCATCAAATGCTTGGATCTTATTTGCCATATATTAATTTTCCTCTCTCCATTTGTGTTTTTTTTTCCCCAGGAGAAAAATTCAAAGTGGAAACAAAGACCATTGCCGTTGACTTTACGTTAGAAGATATTTATGACAAAATCAGAACAAGCTTGGCAGGTCTCGAGATTGGTGTTTTAGGTTTGTATCTTTGTCACATTTATAGATTCTTCTTGTATCTATTGATTAGTACTGTTTTCATTTTGAATGTTAGGTGTTCAACTGGTGGCCTAACTAGTGAAAGGAAAATTGTCTTGTTAATACAAATGATCATTAGGTGATATTAGTTTATATATGCGTGAATCTTTATGTTTTGTGTTGTATTTTAATGATGACTACAGTTTAGGTTGTTTTCTTGGCCTGCTTTATTTCCACTCTTTCATTCTCTCGGTGTGTATTTAAATATAGCTATACTGTTATAATCTTTTCAGCAGGTGATGCTGACCCATTTTTATAGTTGAGGAAATGAAGGCTTAGAGGGGTATTTCTTAGCCTTTGTTCAGTATTACCCTCTCCCCAACAAGGAGTCTTTTTAGACGTTATTTTCCACTAGTCTTCCCTCCCATGAAATTTTAGTACCACAGGTAGACTGTGGATCTTGTTTACGTGCTATACCTGTGCTTTATATACAGAAAGGTTAAGAGTTCACACCACGCCCCCAAAACAATTTTTGCCCGCTGAGGGGAGCTATCACCCCAGTTGAGAAGATGTGACTCAGATGAATGACTTGCCTGAGGTCACATAGAGGCTGAGAACTGCACCTGGGTTTTAGCCACTACAGTAAATCCCCTACCTAAAAACGAGTTCCATTCTGAGAGCGTGTTCCTAAGTCCAGTTAGTAAGTCCCGCAAAGTTAGCCTAGGTCCCAGCTAACACAGCTGGCTATGTGATACTGTACTGTAATAGGTTTATAATATTTTTCACACAAATAACACACAAAAAACAAAGAACATGTTTTTAATCTTATACAGTACATACAGTACCCTGAAAAGCTCTACTGAGTACTGTTGTACTTTGGTACTTTTCAACAGTGTACTAAAAGTACTGTCGTCCTTCTCAGCAGTGATGTACCAGCCACGTCACTGCTGCTTTAAGCTTGCTGCCGGACATCCTGGGCTTAAAATAAAGATACTGCACGACTGCACTCTGTGCAGTGTTGTTGTTGTTCAGTCGCCCAGTCGTAGCTGACTCTTTGCAACCCCGTGAACTGCCGCATGCCAAGCTTCTCTGTCCTTCACTGTCTCCTGGAGTTTGCTCAGACTCAGGTCCATTGAGTCGATGATGCCATCCAACCATCTCATCCTCTATCAGCCCCTTCTCCTCCCACCTTCAATCTTTCCCAGCATCAGGGTCTTTTCCAGTGAGTCAGCTGTTTGCATCAGGTGGACAAAGTATTGGAGCTTCAGCATCAGTCCTCCCAATGAATATTCAGGGTTGATTTCCTTTAGGGCTGGAGTGTTATAGAAGGCTTTCTTCAGCTGTTCTTTCCTGACCCAGATATAGAAAGTCTACAGCGTGAGTTTAGGCACAATAGGTAGCTCTATGAAGTTTGAGGTACAGGGTACCCACTTCCAAAATCCTAGGACTTGTGTCGGTACATAAGCATTGATATTTAGACATAAGAATTGATATTTTCCTGGCCATGTATGCTAACAGAACCACTGCTTTTGTTGTCCAGCCCCTTAGTAAACTGCAGCCTGCGAGTCAGCAGTTCCCACCCTTCTTTATTCATTCACCAGTCAGTGAACTGGAGATACAACAATGAACAAGGAAGCACCCAGCTTTATTTAATATAATGTTCTGAATGGAAAGACAACCCTGATCAAAAATAGTTATCTATGGGAGAAGTGTTGAGACAGGGAGGGCAGGGTGTAATAAAGAGGATAAAAGGAATGGCGGAGTTGATAAGGGAAGAAATAATGGTGACTTGGCCTAGCCGGTAGGGTAGGAAAAAGGATGATTCCAGAAATACGAAGGGAGTAGAGGAAGCAGGACGCTACATGTGAGCGACGCAAGAGAATTCTTGATGACCTTCAGGTTTCTGGGTTGAACATCTGTGTCAGTAATACCATCTAATAAAATGAGGAATCCTAAAAAAGGAAGCCTTTTGGGAATGAGGATCATTTAAGTTTGGGGTTCTTCCAGGATGCCCAAATGTGTTCTTTTTTAATTAATTTTTATTGGAATATAGGTGCTTTAAATACTGCGTTAGTTTCTACTGTACAGCGAAGTGAATCAGCCATATATATACATGTATCTCCTTTTTTTTGGATTTCCTTCCCATTTAGGTCACCACAGAGCACTGAGTAGAGTTCCCCATGGTATACAGTAGGTTCTCATTAGTTATCTCTTTTATATATAGTACTGTATATATGGGCTTCCCTGATGGCTCAGTGGTAAAAAAAATACACCTGCCAATGCAGGAAATTACCTGCCAGTGCCAACCCAGGGTTCGATCCCTGGGTCAGGAAGATCCCCTGGAGAAGGAAATGGCAACCCACTCCAGTATTCTTGCCTGGGAAATCCCATGGACAGAGGAGCCTGGTGGGCTACAGTCCATTGGGTGGCAAAAGAGTCAGACACAATTTAGTAACAAAACCACCACAACAGAAGTGTATTTATGTCAATCCCAATCTCCCAATTCATCCCCTCCCCACCAGGTGGGGTTGTCAAGTTGAGAGTTGGACATATGGGTCTAGTTGTCAGTAGACCTCTGAACTAGAGAGAGAGCTTAGAGGTCAGTCATCTCTGAGTAGTCGTCTCATTGGAGAAAGGAGGCCGGAGCTAATCCAAGGAGAATGGAGAGAAAGTAAAGAGGAAAACTGGGACAGAGCTCTGTGTCATCACGGGCTGCCTGGAACTAGTGTGGAGGAGGGGTAGTTTTTTGCACAAGTTCAGCACTGTCCACTGGAAATATAATGCAAGCCAGGTATGTGATTTTAACCTGTCTTGTAGCCACATTTTTAATAAATGAGAAGGAACAAACAAAACTAATTTTAGTAATGTATTTTATTTTAACCCACTGTATCCAAAGTATTATCACTTTACCAAGTAATCCACACAACACTTTTGGAAATATTTTCTATTCTTTTTCTCATACCAAGTCTTCAGGTCATAGGGTGTGTTTTACATTTATAACATTATCTCAGTTCAGACTAGCTACATTTTAGATGTTCGGGAGCCACCCACACCTAGTGAAAGTGTCAGTCGCTCAGTAGTGTCTGACTGCTTGCGACCCGGTGGGCTCTAGCCTGCTAGGCTTCTCTATCCGTGGAGTTCTCCAGGCAAGAACACTGGAGTGGGTAGCCATTCCCTCCTCTCCAGGGGATCTTCCTGATCCAGGGATCGAACCCTGGTCTCCTGCATTGCACGCAGATTCTTCACCATCTGAGCCACACACATGCCTAGTGATAGACATCTATCTCCAGTTCATCTTGGCTGTTTCTCATCCTCAGTTTGTGTGGGCGAGCCATAAATATAACTGTGAGGTTTTCCTTACGCTTTGACATGGCTTTTAACCTGGGCAGTTTTGCAGTGTCTGGCAATATCCAGACACATTTCTGGTTGTCACTAATTGAGGAGAGAGGAGGAAGCTCTGTTGGCCCCTGTACAGGGCGGGAGGGAATGGTGGTAAACATGCTCAAATGCTCAGATAGACTCCCTCCGCAAAGGATGATCAGGCTGAAATCTCAGCAGTGCTGAGGTTGAGGTTAAAATCTTAACAGTGTGGCTTTGAAGTTATACTGTAATTAAACAATTTGATTGAATACTTACTTAGGCCCCCACACACATACACAGACAACTTAAGTTTTGATTTCTAGGTTGGTTACAGCTCAATAATAAAAATAATTAGAGCTAATGCTCCTTTAAAGTTTATAGCAGCACTTTCACATTCATTATACTATTAATTGGCTATACACTTTGTTTTCTTCTTACTCTGTCAGAACTATCTCCTTAATCATAAGCTTTGTATAATTATTATTGACATTTATTAGCAGATATATTGCATTGTAATTTTAATTTGCCAAGAGTTTTGAGGAAAATATTAAAATGTCCTTATGAGCTAAATTTTATCTTACTACTAGGTCATATTTCAACCTAAATCTTATAGTTCTTTCTCTAGTGTGGGTGTAACCATCTAGAACTTGTGGGAGGGGTCTGGTGTTGATTTTTTATATTATTATTATTACCTGAACATATAGCCCTTTCACTTTCTTCCCTCTTCCCCCACCCCAGTCCAGATCCCATTATACCCCCACCTCTGTCTAAGAAGGATAAAATAATTTATTCTCCTTCCTCCTCTGCTTAACGTCAGTCTCACCTTTATAATATTACCTAAAATAACAAACATATACATTGATTTCTAGTAAGATTTAGCAATCAATCCATATTAAGTCATGAGAAAGATTTTTTTTTCTACTGGAAAAATTTTAATGAAACCAGTAATGATAAAAAGAAATAAAAATCACCAAGGTATATTCCATTTGTTTGAATAGCATTGGCCACTAAAAGCATAGTCAGTGCTTAATAGAGAATTTCTATTTTCAGAATTGCAATAGAAAATAAATGCTATGTGTTAGGAAAGAAATATTAATTTTTCAATAAGATAAGTGGGAAAAAAATGGCCATGAATTCTGTGAATTCGTACTGAAAGCTCACCATAGCTTGATCAGACTGCAAATGTGTAAGGTTGAGACGATGAACTCTTTACTCTGTTGTGTAAAATAAGCAAACATCTCCTGTCTTCTGTCAGGCAAATGCCAAGAAACACAGATTTAAGAAAACTTAAAAACAAACTCCAGCTATTTAGAGAAAATTACATCAGTCCTGCTTTCAGCAAGCAAACAGTTGGTTAGCAGAATGTGACTGTTATAATGCTCAGTTGATTCCTCAAGAGCGATGCTCATGTGTGTTCCAGGTCGGTTTGGAGGACTTCATGCACTGCATCTCAGTCGGCGTACTTTACCAAGGCCAGGGGAGTAGACTTGGTTTTGAAGTATGCCACAGACAATACTTGTTTCAAATTCCACTCTGACTTTTTTTTTTACTTTTAAACAGTGGCATTCTTTATTCTAGAGGCAAAAATAGAAAGGTCCTTCTGGAAAAAGATGCTTAGTTTGTGATTCATTAAAAAAAAATCAACCATAGCTTTTTTCAAGCTTTTGATGCATCCTGGACCAAGAGTTTCCCTATGCTAAGTGCTATTAAGGTCCTCTCCACCCATATGTCATTATTTATGTAACTTGTAGAGTCCAGAAAATCGGTTGGTACCGGGTGTCGATCTGTAATGGCTTAGTGTCTTAGACCTGTTGATTACCCATCAACTTTTTTCTGTCTCTACACAGTGCCCGTAATTATATTAAGAGGCAGCATTTAAATAACAACAGCATATATAGACAATAAAAGTCAGTTGATTGCAAAATCTGAGATAGATGTTATTCTCTTTTCTTCCTGTACCTTTCATAAATAAATAATTGTTCTATTAATGTATTTGGTGGGTTATTTTTTAATTGGTATCTTCCCTTCTCAGCTGAATGCAAAAATATCTCTTGATTATCCTTACCTATGCAGCCTTATGGATTATGGGAAAAACATCAGAAGCATTTGTGTTCTGTTTTCCCCCCTACAACTTAGTATTTGTTCTGGGATAGAAAATAGTTGAGTGTTGGGAATTAAGTATCTTAAAAAATAGTTGGAGCAGAGATTAATAGTTAAGATCAGTCCTGTAACTCTGTAACTGTTTATATTTAATTTTCAAAGCAAAAGACCAAAAATATTATTAGCTACTTGGGGGAAAGGACCAGTTAGCTTCAAAATGGCAAACTCCCAGGGAATTAGTTTGGTTGAGATCTCTAGAAGGCTTCATTATACTTCAGTCCCCAAAGTGTCAGAGGAAAAGGAAACAGATGGCTGAGGGTGGGGACCACAGGGAGGTAGGAACTGGGCTGAGGAAAACTTTTCTAGGAACCCTGGGAGGGGAGAAATCTTAAGCACTTTGGGAAGTTGTTATGTGGCCTCTCAGTTCCCAGTTGATGAAGGAAATTACAAGAAGAGTCTTGCTGCTTTTTCAGAAGGTTTTAAAATATGTAAAGCTACAGATGATCTTCTTGCCATTCTCAGGAACTTTGCTATTTAGAAATTAGTTTTAAAGTGCCTTCTTTTGAAATGTAAATATCTCTGAAAGAGCAGTGACATCTTCATTTACATCTTATTGGTATTAGTGTATTCAGTTTACTATCTACTTGCTGGATGAGTCACCTTGAGGAATGACTATTTTAGTTAATGAAAGATGTGGAGAAATCATTTTGAAATGGAGCAGCGAGGCTTAAAGAGGAAACTGTAGTGGTAGGCTGATGAACAGTGGGGGTGCTTATGTGCTGGTGGTGATTTAGTTGCCAAGTCGTGTCCAAGTCTTCTGACCCAATGGACCGTAGCCCACCAGGCTCCTCTGTCCATGGGATTTCCCAGACAAGAATACTGGAGTGGCTTGCCGTTTTGCTCTCCAGGGGATCTTTCCAGTCTCCTGACTTGCAGGTGGATTCTTACTGACTGAGCTACCTGGGAAGCCCAAGGGAGCCTAGAGAGGGAACGAAAAATAGAAGGGCAAGATAAGGCTAGTTGAGAGAGCACCAGTGATAAACTTTGGATGTCTGGAAACACCCGTCTTCCTTTTCCTTTTTTTTTCCTTGCCCTGTAGCCCAGGTATAAAATGACTCTGGCTCAAGAAAGGACAGAGGCTATTGTTTTAGTCTGCAAGAAAGGATTAGAGGAGCATGGTAGGATGGTAGGATGATAGTTTGTAGAGAGGGTGAATTTACTCTATTATGCCAGGATATAATTTTCATGCCTTCTTGGGGTTTAGGACATTTCCAAAACTTCTCTTTTCTAATACAATCAAGTTATGTCCCAAACCACCAGTTAGTGTAGATCCCACAGGTACGATGACACGGTCCCCAAATAGACTGCACTCACTTCAGACACAAGCTGTAAGTTTGAAGGTCCCCAGGCCACCTGCAGTTCTGACCAACTGGCCACAAATTTGTGGTTTCCCGTGACCCTTTCAGGTTCAGCAACTTGCTATACTTAAAAGTCAGGACCAGCCAAACGAAGAGACACAAAGGGCAAATCTGAGAGGGGTCCAGACGCAGAGTTTCTGTGCCCTCGCCTTGTGGGGTCAGGACTCGTCACCCTTTCCACACATTGGTGTGTTCACCCACCGGGAAGCTCCATTGACCTCAGGGCCAGAGTTTTTATTGGGGTTTCATTATTTAGGCACGATTAATCAAACCTTTGGCCAAGTGATTCAACTCAATTTCCAGCCCCCATCCCTTTTCCACAGGCGGGGCTGGCTCAAAGCCCCAGCTCTAGTCACCAGTGACTAGCCCCAGGTTTCTTGTCTGGTTAGCTTAAACTCAGATGTGATCCAAAGGCCCCGCCATGAATAACAAAGACATCCCAAGGGTTTAGACATTTCCATTCAGGAATCTGGGACAAGGACCAGGCAAACTATATTATACAGCATTCTTTTTAATACAGCATTTTTTTCTTGCTTAATTGTTTGTCTTCCTCTCACACCCCACCCTCCCCACCCCCCTGCTACAGGCAGATCCTATTTTTAAAAAATAATTTTATTTACTTATTTATTTATTTCTGGCTGCACTGGGTCTTTTGCTGCTGTGTGCACCGTTTCTCCAGTTGTGGTGAGCAGGGGCTTCTCCTCTTTGCTGCGATGCTGTTCACTGCGGTGGCTTCTCCTCATGCAGAGCACAGGCTCTAGGTGCACAGGCTTCCGTAGCTGTAGCACGTGGGCTCAGTAGTCGTGGCTCACAGATCTGGTTACTCCATGGCATGTGGAGGCCTCTGGACCAAGGATTGAATCCTTGTCTCCTGCATTGGCAGGCGGAGTCCCATCCACTGTGTCATCAGGGAAGTCCCTTGCTGTTTGTTGATAGTCATGCCCCAACTCATTCAACAAGTAAAATTGCGGAGAGATAGCAGTAAGCAAAACTGATACTGTTTTTGCTTTCATGGAAGACAGCCACTGAGCAAGTAATTAGGAATAGGTTTCATGTAATGAAAGAGTAAATTGCTGAGAAGGCTAAGAGTGTCAGAGAGGATCTCTCCAAGAAAGTAATATTTAAGTTGAGACCTGAAAGCTGATTAATCCTGCAAGAAAAGACATTTCCAGGTAGAAGAAACAGGATGTATAAAAACCCTGAGGTGAATGTGCTTGGCAGGTTTGAGGAGCTGACAGAAGGTCTGTAAATCCAGAGCACAGATTATACTGCTAGAGTCTGGAGATTAAGTGATGCCACAACTTTCTTGGCAGGACAGTGTAGAGATTGTAGAGTAAGCAGTAAATTGATATCATTCTAGCATTTTAGATCATTCTGACTCCCAAGTAGAAGAGGCAAGAATTGATGCAAGGAGACTGATAAGGCTACTGCAGCAATGAAATATAAGATAAGGGTGGCTTATATTAGAATGATGGCGGTGGGAATGGATAGAAGTGAATTGACTGGAGAGATGTTTTAATAGAAATAGGACTAATTTCTGATGAGGTCCTTATCAGAGGTCTTGCCTGACTGAGGAGTCAAGAATAGTAGCAGTTTGCTTTTAATTATTATTGCCGAGATTCATTAAGTGTTTTTATATGCCATGCACCAAGCTAATGAATCTCATTCAATCCCCAACAATCCTATAAGATAGATATTAATATTTCTAGCCCACTTAACAGACAAGAAACAGACTTACAGTGATTAAATGCATTGTCCAGGATTATTTTGTTGTTTAGTCGCTAAGTCGTGTCAGACTCTTCGTGACCCCATGGACTGCAGCATGCCTGGCTACTCTGTCCTCCACTGTCTCCTGGAGTTTGCTCAGATTCATGTCCATTGAGTCAGTGATGCTACCTGACCATCTCATTCTCTGTTGTCCCCTTCTCCTTTTGCCTTCAGTCTTTCCCAGCATCAGTCTTGTCCGATGAGTCAGCTCTTTGCATCAGGTAGCCAAAGTCATTCAAAAGCAGTCCAAGATTATACAGTTACTAATTAGCAACTTTCAGGTCGACTTGAGTAGCTGGGGCTATTTCTCTAAGACAAGAGACCTTGGACCAGGAGCAATTCTGTAGAAAACAATGACGATTTCATTTTGAGTTATGTTAAACTTGCGAAGGCTGTGAGAAAGCAAAGTGGAGATTCAAGTAGACAGTGGGATCTTGTGTAAATGCCCTCCTTTGGGCTGAGTGAAGCAGAAGCCTGATGCAGCCAATCATGGCAAGCAGAACAGGTACATGGAATTTTTAGGAGACTAGTATAGTGCCTTATGGGCTTCCCTCGTAGCTCAATTGGTAAAGAATCTGGCTGCAATGCAGGAGGCCCCGGTTCGATTCTTGGGTCAGGAAGATCCCCTGGAGAAGGAAATGGCAAGCTACTTCAGTATTCATGCCTGGAGAATCCCATAGATAGAGGAGCCTGGTGGGTAGAGTCCATACGGTCCCAAAGAGTAGGACACGACTGAGTGACTTTCACTTTCATAGTGCCTTATAGTTCCATCAGATGCATTGAACGAGATTGGATTTCTAAAGTGAGAATAAAGTTGAATTCAAATGTATTTCCTTTTACTCAAAACCCACTAGTGGTATTAATTAAAGCAAAACCTTTAGCTTAAAACTGGGCAATTATCTGTGATTTCAGAAATGTAAGCAGAACCATCATTCATGAAACTGACACACATTCCTCTCGTTCACTGAGCTTTAACTACCAACCCTCTCCCATCCTTCTGTCCTCATTCTCTCTTCCAACTTGATGGATGGCAAATCTTACATGGTTTTGTAATGAGCATCACGTAGCAGTTTGTAATTAAACAGTGGAGCTGAAATGTTCTGTTGTGTTGCTTCTGACTCAATCTTAATTTTTCAATTTCTGAGTAAAAGCACTGTAGATTTAAAGCCCTGTAAACTCTCTTTTATTTAGAAATTGCTACTCACAAGTGTAGGAAAACTGTAAAGTTTGCAAAATGTTTTACTTGCTGTTCCAAATATCATCTGTCAGAGTCTGAACATGTGCTAGCTACAGCAATATGTTAAATAAGGCAAAGAAGGAATTTTCTTTGCATCACTTTCCAAACTCCGCAGACTGTAAGATTAGATTACTTGAATGAAGTAAAGAGAGAACAGGAGCAGTTAGGATAAATTCAATCCGTGTAAAGTTATTCTGGTTAACTCTTGCCTAGAGCTCTCTTTTAGATGGATCTTCCACTTCAGTGCTGGTTACGTACAATAAAAACAGAGACCCTGGCTATTGTGCTGCAGCCCCAGCACCTACCCTAGCGTTGGGTGCAAAATAGGAGTTCAATAAACACTTGTTGAATAAGTGACCACACAGCAATAACAACTCTTTCTCCCCACTTATTAACAGACTAGTATATTCCAAGTGTTAGTCGCTCACCCAGAGTTGTGTCCAACTCTTTGTGACCCCATGGACTGTAGGCTGCCAGGCTTCTCTGTCCATGGAATTCTCCAGTCTGGAGAATCAAGAATACTAGAGTGGGTTGCCACGCCCTCCTCCAGGGTATCTTCCCAACTCAGGGATCCAACCCAGGTCTCCTGCATCGAGGGCAAATTCTTTACCATCTGAGCCATGAGGGAAGCTACCAAGGAAGCCCACCACTGCCACACTTTTGAGGGGCTTCACTTGGGATTCTCTGGTGGCTCAGATAGTAAAGAATCTGCTTGCAATGCAGAAGAGCTGGGTTTGGTCCCTGGGACAGGAAGATCTCCTGGAGAAGGGAATGGCTACCCACTCTAGTATGGGTGGGTAACCTGGACAATTCCATGGACAGAGTATGTTCCAGGCATTGGGTTAAACATTTTATGTGTATTATCCCATTTAATGCTTAAATTGTTATGCCTATTTTATATATAAAGGTGATGAGGAAACTGAGGCTTACTGGAGTGAAATCACCTGCATCTTGTTAGGACCTGGTAGCTGCAGACTGAAATCAGGGTCTGTTGGACTCTGAGATCCATCCCCTCCTGGTTTGAAAGCTTAAAATAAGAGAAGTTTCTCTCCACTCATGGTGTTACTTGGGTCTGCATTTTAAAAAATTCAGTATCTTTTGCAGTAAAGAGAGGTGGCAGGATTTTTTAAAATTCAGTTTTTTATGAATGAACTGCATTAGTGTATCCAACTACAAATGTGACCAAAATGTAAACTTAGTATCATGTTTTCTACTTTGATGTGATGAGAGAGAAATAGAGAAGACTGCATTACTTGTTATATATTAGGAAACCCCATCATTAGGCAGTGTGTTTTTAAACTGCCTTAATGTCTTATGTGTGATTAATCTGGAAGAGGCAGCAGGTTGAAGGTGGTCTGTGTGTGGTTACCCATATCTGTTATTATTGTGTTCGTTCAGATGGACTTTTATTCTCTAGCAATTTATTGTCATTTGCTCCTCCCTCATGCCCAACCCAGATGCCAGAAATCGAATTTCCTAATGACATCATTATCTCTACAGCAGCTGGTTTTAATAAAGGATGCTAAGTCCAGTAAGGGTAGAAGCAGCAGAAAATGAATTCAGAAGAAGCAAATCTTGTGTATGTTCTCATCATTTTTTAAAAGTATGATAGGTGGAAATGATTTTTAAGCAGCAGTGTGGTGTAATTTAGAATATTTATATAACATTCAGAAATACTCTGTGGATTTTCCGAGTCTTTAAAATATAATGGTTTGTGGTTTCGGTGTTTTTGAAAGTTCTGGGTAGCAGACGTGGAGAGAGCACTGTTGAGCCCGGCACACGAACAGCTCCTCTGCAGGGATCCGCCACCTCCTTCTCTTTCCACTTGCCTTGTCCTTGTTCTTGGCCTGTCTTCACCTCTGTTCTCCATCTGCCTCATCTCTTCCGTTGAGCTCTTCCCAATCTCAGAACTCCACTGAGAAATGGATGGGAAAGAGTTTCTATCTGTTCATGGTCCTGTGATGATTGTCGGGGTAGTGCTCGGCATTCTGAGGTTACATGTACATACAACACCTTGTTTTCTGAAAGACATGGTGTGTTACATGGGTTAAAAGGATTTTTCAGGTCATTGAACAAAAATGTTCAATCTGCCTCTGGTGCCTGACTTGAAGAATTCAAGGAAACTCACTAATGAACAGATATTTAATGCTAATTTAAAACACTACCGTTTAAAAGGGATTTTCAATTATCTGAATGATGGTGGAACAACTTGTGGCATTGTTTGGTTTGGCGAATCCTGTAATGAATCCTGTAATATAAGAAGATGGTATTGCATGTAGCCATTCTTAATGAGATTAAATTATAATGTAAATATTTCCACCCTTCCCTCCTACCCAAAGCCTGTTTTCTTCCTTTTCCAAGTCCCTGCTTGTTTGGTTGCCTTTTCTGCCTGCTGTTTGGTTGTTGCTGCCACCTGACGTCTCAAAATAAAATTGCAATGAGTTTACTTTTTCCAAAAGATTCTCACCGTTGTGCAAGTTTATGGAAATAACATTTGAGAGCAACAGTTGTTTTTCTTGAACTCTTAAATAATAGCACTCTGAAGTGATTACTTACTGTGGAGAGAATACAGGTAGCATATCTTCCACCAGCGAAAGGTCCGACTAATAAGATAGCAAGAGATTTAAGAGTAAAGGACCACTTGGCCAGTGTGACCTTGGCATGTATTTCCCCTCATAAAGTCAGGCTCAGTGCTCTGACAGATCTATTCCAGTTTTAACACCTTTTTTTCCCCTGTGTTTATTTTTGATTATAAAGGCATAGCCCTTGTACATAATACCATTTATTGCTTTGGATTAAAGGTCTCGGTGTTGACTGTGTTTTCTTTTAGAATTGTGTTAAATAGATGATCACATTTTCACCATGTGAGTAGATAGCTGTGATGTCTTTCCTTTGCTCAATTAGCAAGACAGATCTGAAGTCTTTGTGTTGTAGATACAACCTTACCCAGAGTATCACTTCGTTGCTTAATTAGTCATGTATTGGCATCTTTAGCTTGACTTTGGCCCTTGTAACACAAGTTGGCAAGATGGCAAAAGTTAATGGTGCTGCTTACAAAGTTCCTGGTTTTGTTTTCCTTCTAAATCCAAATCGGGACTGTAAAAGATTTATAGTAACACTGTTCGGTTTTCTTCAGCAGTTTGAAAAGGAACGTTAGTATTTCCACAGGCTAGAAAGAGACCTAGAATCTAGGTCTAGATTCTAGATCCAGAGACCTACAGCTAGAAAGTTTTCTAGATACAAGAGAGTGAAGAAAGATGGAGTTCGCAGTGTGTGATGGAATCTTCTTTCCCAAAGAACATTATAATTCGGCAAAACCCTTTCCTTGAGGACTCCTGTAATCTTACACTGACTTTCTAAAGAATAGTTTAACATTTTAACAGATATTTTGGTTGTTGCTATTTCTCTGTAAATAAGTCATTCATCCTTTATAACCTTGTGGATGGTTAAGGCAAAGTCGAATGAACACAAACCCGCACCTTCAACTAGTTCTGCTGATCTTTAAAGAATTGATTCCTGGAACCCCTGGTGGGTGGAGAACATTTTGAATAAAATAAAAATGGATTTGAACCTGCTATTATTTTTCTGTTTGGATACCATCCCTATTCAGATGGTCATGAATCTTAATTAAATACAGTTTGCTTTGCTACTGTCCTTTGCTTACAGATTTTTCAGACAGGTTTCAGTGATCTTGTTCAAGCCATCCTGACCGAACTGTACCAGTAAAATCTTGAGAGTCACAGCCTCAAGTGACTGACTTGCTGCTAAATATAGAACCTTTGCTGAGTTCCTTTGAGCCACTAATTTTGTTAGTCTGTTGAAAAAGTTACTGTTACTACTCTCAGGTTTATCTGGCATAATTCCTTATATGCTTGAGCAGAATGATCAGAATTTTGTTATCTTTTTGCTACTGAAACCTTTCTTTTCTGATACCTTACAGTTTTATTAAACATTGCTATCAGATTTCTGTTTATTATCCAATTATTACTGACTTTTTTTTCCCCTGAGCTGAATAAGGAATGAAGTCATAGGATGGCTTTAAGAAGTGGTTAAGACACCTCTGAAGTCAAATATTCTCAGTTTGAATCCTAGCCTTACTTTGCTCTATGATCTTGTGCAAGTTATTTGACCTCTGTGAACATCAAACCTTCCCTCACCTCCCAGATGAGGTCTGGGACAGACCCCATGGCACTCTGTACTTTGTAATGAAATAGTTGTTTAATTCTTTTTGTTTAGTGTCTTTCTCTTTCTACTGGATAATTTGCTCCATGATGCAAACTATTGTTTATGGTTTTTCTGGTTCTTCACACGTCTCTTGCACACAAGTGAATGGCAAATGTTTGTTGAATGATTAAAATGTGCTCTCATTTAAGAGGTGAAGACACTGAGATGCATATCATGCGTGACTTATCCCAAGTCACATATTTTCTGAAACAGTTGTAAGTAGAACTCAAGTTTTTAGTCTCCTATATAACTGTATCCTCCGCTCTTTCTACTGTACTCTGGGCTTCCCAGGTGGCTCAGAGGTGAAAAATCTGCTTGCCAACGTAGAAGCTGTGGGAGATGCAGGTTCGATCCCCAGATCAGGAAGATCCCCTGGAGGAGGAAATGGCAACCCACTCCAGTATTCCTGCCAGGATGATCCCACAGACAAAGGAGCCTGGTGGGCTACAGTCCATGAGGTCACAAAGAGTCAGACACGACTGAACACACACACACGGAGAGAGAGGTTAAGCAACATCTACAGATGTATTACAGAGGCGGAATGCACACATACTCCAATGGGCTATGGAAATTGGGAGGCCAATAAAAAGTCCTTTTGCCAGGGGTTGGATCCAGAAAGGCTTAGTGAAAGAGAAGACATTTGAACTGTCCATACAGGTAGATTATGGATAGAGAGATCACTCAAGACATAAACAACGTTTTATGTAATTATATGTATCATTTTAATCTCATTATTTTTCATCTCTTTATGTCAAATCTACAAAATGTATAGTAGCTAGCTAATGATCTTGTTTTATTTCAGTGAACAATGTGGGAATGTCATATGAGTATCCGGAATACTTTTTGGATATTCCTGACTTGGACAATGTAAGTTGTTTTTTGTAGATTGTGGTCATAGAAAGAATGCATGCAGGCATAGGTGAGGCAATATGGTCTAATGTTGAGACTGAGCGCTGGAGTCCATCTAACAGCTGAGAGTCACACCCTGGTCCTTCTACTCACTGCCTGAGATCCCCAGGGAATGACCCAACCATCCTTAGTCTCCGTTCCCTTGCCTATAATATAGGCAGCTTTACAGAGATGTTAGAAGGATTGAATGAGAAAATATTTATCATCTCATCTGCACAATGCTACATTCAATAATAGCTCCAGTTTTATTATTATCATTTTTATTACATCAGAGCAGCTCTGTTTAAGTATCAGGATTGTAAACACCAATTTAAAAGCCATAATCATGTTAATAGTATACAGCAATATAGTGGATTCAGGTAAACTAGCTCTACCAAAATGAAAGCTATATACTTGATGCATGTCTAATTCTTTAATAAAAACTAGAAAACATATTATTGAAAGAATATGTAAATTTTTAAAAATTGTTGAAAATATTAGATTCAATAGTTGCGTCTTTCCATGTTAGCAGAGAGGAAATTGCATATTTATTTTAGGTTTAGTGTGATTTTTTCGCTTGCAGATTTCACTTGTACGTATACTTTGGATTTTGTATACTAGCATGAATTGCTGCATTGTTGAAAAATACTGTAATACTGAGAGTAAAATATAAGCTGCCTCTTTACCCCAAATCCTGTCAGTTTCCAAGGTCTATATTATATCTGGGGAAACTTTCAGTGCATCTCTGGATTATTTATATATCTCTATCTATCTTATGTATAATATGGTCACTTCCATGATCAAATCTATATAAAATGATCAATATTTCTTTTGCAGACCATCAAGAAACTGATAAGTGTTAATGTCCTTTCTGTTTGCAAGGTAAGGAAACTTATAATAAATATGTCATCCTTATAAATAGCTTCTTTATAAGTATATCACCTTTTTCCAGATCTTTCTATTTAAAAACACTGAATCAGTTTGTTCACTTCAGTCAGCTCTTATTTTGATTCAAGTATGTATTCCAGATGAAAACAATTTATTTCCTTACATTTTCAGAAAGAACTAAATACCGAACAGATATCTATATAGTTCTCCTTTTTAGCAACTGAACATTTATTAAATGCCTCTTATATACAAACACTTCTACAAAAACATAGTGAGTCCTTGGAATATGCAGACTAACTCAGACTAAAGATTGATTCTTTTACAAAGCTTTCACCTATGAATAATTCATTGCTAATCTACTGTTTCTAGTCCATATCTCCTGTGGTCCACGTAAGCTGATGAGCTAAATGTTGTGGAAAAGCATTGTATGTGGGACCCCAGAGTAATGAGAATGATTTTTATTAGCCACACATGAAAATTACTCTCATTTCTAGTTGCTAGACATCCATTATAGCCATGTTACTTGTATATGCCAACAAAAGACACCACAGCTAATATATGCTAAAAGGAAGAATAGCTAGCAAGTATGAGCATCTCAGAACCATCCCTCCCTACCTCTCTTAGGATGAGGAATCTTATTTTCCCAATCTGGGATTGAACCTGTGCCCCCTGTAGTGGAAGCTTGGAGTCCTAACCACTGGACCACCAGAAAATTTCCATTTCCCCTTTTATTCTAACAGTAACTACAATGAGATAGCATACCTTGATTATACATACCAGACCAGCAGAAAATACTGCTTAAGGCAGAATTTCCATACGTAATGTCAGGTAGTTTAAATTTGAACATACTAATGGAACAGCAAAATTATTGATATTTTCATTAACTCATATACTAATTTAAGAAACCCCCCCCAACAAAAAAGCTCAAAACTATTTGGACTGACCAGATAAATATAAATAAGAATGTAATTATATATATGGCATAGTCTTTTTTTTTTTAATTGTGAATATTTAAAGAAAAGTTCTCCTTGGGTCTTCATGTCCTGAGAAATCATAACCCCTTACACAGTTGATTTCAAATTCAAGGACCCTAAAATCTTATTCCAAGTTCAGAGACCCTAAAATCTTATTATGCCTTGTTCAACTTTTCATATATGGATAGCTGTGCTTCTCCCTGTGTAATATATATGTTGCTTTTAAAGCATGTAGTTAATTTAGTCTTTATGTAATTTTAGCAATATAGTTGATTCAGGTAAAGCAGGTCTACCAAAAGGAAAGCCACATCGTTGATGCATGCACACCATGTGACATCTGGCAGCTTGTTACCTAAAGGCACCTCAAATGAATTACATTGTAAGATGACAATTTTATAAAACAAATAGTTGCTCTATGTTTTTTGTTGTGGTTAACCAAGATTTTTTCTCAAGTAAGATTCAATGTGAGGCAAACTACAAACAAGTGGATCTGTGAGTAGCTTTGGCTCAAGACACACGTGCACAAAATTAATGCTTGTAAAACGTGGTTAATGTGCGTATATCTGTATAGTCTTAAAGGTATTTCCCTTGGCATGCTATGTAAATGTAATCATTCTTCAATAACCTGTGTAAGATTTCAAGTTAATTAAATAACTCCATCATTTACTAGTAATACAGCCTTGAGTGAATTACTTACCCTCTGTGCTTCAGTTTTTCATCTATAAATTGAGGATAATTCTCTTTACCTTACAGAGTTGTTTTGGGAATTAAACAAGGTAATATGTGTAAATCTTTTAGAATAGTGCCCTGAGCATACTAAAGGCTCTAAAAAATGTTTCTATTACTTTGTTAAACTCAGAGATGGTGAAGATGTTGATTAAATGTATGCAGCTATTACTTTTTTAGCAAGCAAATTTTTTGATCAAAATTAAGATCACTGTGGTCTATAATTTGTTTTATGGTTTTTGCCTTTTGAAATGACTGTGTAATATGGTTTTGATAATCCTTTCTAATATATTTGGCCAAATGCTTAAAAATAATGAGTGTTGGAGAGGCGGTCTGAAGATGGCAGAGGAATAGGACAGGGAGACCACTTTCTCCCCCACAAATTCAAAAGATCAAAAGATCATTTGAATGCTGAGCAGCTTCCACAAAACAACTTCTGAACACTGGCGAAGGACAGCTGGGCCCCCAGAAAGGCAGTCCATTCTCTTCAAAAGGAGGTAGGACAAAATATAAAAGACAAAAAGAGAGACAAAAGAGTTAGGGATGGAGACCATCCCGGGGAGGGAGTCTTGAAGGAGGAGATGTTTCCAAACACCAGGAAACACTCTCACCGGCGGGTCTGTGGGGAGTTTTGGAATCTCAGAGGACAACATAACTGGGAGGAAAAAAAAAAAACCCACAGAATACGTTCCTAACTGCAACTCCCAGCAGAGAAGTAGCCCAGACGTTCGCATCTGCCACCAGCGAGCCGGGGCTGAACAGGGAGGTGTGGGTGGCATTGAGAACTGGGCCTGAATGCTCTGAGGACAATCTGAGGGAGCTAATGTGAGATAGTAACCCGAACTGTGGGATAACCAGAGAGAAAAAAGAGAGAGAGAGAGAACTTTCCTGTGAAAAGCTCTAACCTAAGGCACAGCCTGGCCTGCTCACAGAACAAAGGACTGAGCGAATACCAGAGGAGAGCTAGTCAGCTGCAGACCGGCACCTCCCCCCTACCCAGAGGCAGAGAGGCAGGTGGGCAACAGCCAGAGCCAGAAGGCGAGGGGCAATCTCAGCCCCAGAGATGGCATCCTCCACCAAACTGCGAGCAGGCTCCCAGTTGCTAACCAAGTCTTCCTGGGATCCTGGACGGTTGACATCTGCCAGGAGGGTCACAGAGGACACACACAGCACACCTGAGATGGTGCTCTTGCGACACACCCGGGAAACTGAGTGGCTGGGACTGGGGAGGTGATAAGATGCACAGACCACCTGGGACAGTGTGCGCGCCAAGCACCTGGTCGGTCACCTGAGCTGCTCGGACCTGGGAAGGGCACAAAACGCATGCGCAGTCGAATCTGTGTCTTTGTGGAGTACCCGAGAACCTGAACCTGAGCAGCTTAGACCTGGGAAGCGCACGAAACCCAGGGCCTGCTTTGGACAGTTCCCCTGCAGAGCAACCTGGAGGCTGAGCAATGTAGACCGGGAGAGCACACGTGCTGTGAGCTGGGGCAAAACCAGTGTGGTCCCTACACTGCGAGCACTTGCCACACGTGCCAGTGATATTTGTTTGCAGTGTCCCTCCCTCCCCACAGCACAACTGAACAAGTGAGCCTAAATAAGTGACCACCTTTGCCTCCTTGTGTCAGGGTGGAAATTAGACACTGAAGAGACTTGCAAACAGAGGAAGCCAAAATAAACAAAGAAGAGGGAACAGGTGCAACAGATTAAAACCCTGTAGTTAGCATTGATTAAGCATTGAAAGGGGCCTATAGACCTTGAGAAGTATAAGCTGGAACAAGGAACTATCTGAAACTGAACTTACCCTACACTGCCTTCAACAGCTCCAGAGAAATTCCTAGATATATTTTACTATTATCATTTTTAAATTCTTTTAATTTTTTAAAGTTCTTTATTACTTCTTTAATTTTCATTTTTATAACCTACTATTACCTTGCAAAAAAGACCCTATTTTTAAAACAAATTATATATATATATGTATTTTTTTTATAATTTTTGTGATTTGTTTTGTATTTTTAATATTGTATTTTTGAGAGTCTAACCTCTACTCTAGATTTTTAATCTTTGCTTTTTGGTGTTTGTTATCAGTTCTGTACTTTTAAGAATCTAATCTTCAGTACCTATTTTTATTTAGGGGTGTGATTACTGGCTTGATTGCTCTCTCCCCTTTTGACTCTCCTTTTTCTCCCCCAGGTCACCTCTATCTCCTCCCTCCCCCTTATCTTCTCTACTTGACTCTGTGAATCTCTCTGGGTGTTCTGGGCTGTGGATAACACTTAGGGAACTGATTACTGGCTAGATTTGTCTCTCTCCTTTTGACTCCCCCTCTTCTCCTCCTGGTCACTTCTATTGCCTTCCTCCCTCTTCTCTTCTCTATGTAATTCTCTGAACCTCTCTGAGTGTTCCTGACTGTGGAGAGCACATAGGGAATTGATTACTGGCTAAATTGCTTCTCCCCTTTTGATTCCCCCTCTTCTCCTGGTCACCTCTATCTCCCTCCTTCCTCTTCTCTTCTCCATGCAACTCTGTGAACCTCTCTGGGTGTCCCTCACTGTGGAGAATCTTTTCACCATTAACCTAGATGTTTTTTCATCAGTACTGTATGGATGGAGAAGTCTTGAGGCTACTTTAAGAAAAAGACTGAAAGTCAGAGGCAGGAGGCTTAAATCCAAAACTTGAGAACACCAGAAAACTCCTGACTCCAGGGAACATTAATTGACAAGAGCTCATCCAAAAGCCTCCATACCTACACTGAAACCAAGCTCTACCCAAGAGCCAACAAGTTTCAGAGCAAGACATACCAAGCTAATTCTCCAGCAACACAGGAACATAACCCTGAGCATTAAAATTCAGGCAGCCAAAAGTCACACCAAACCCACAGACACCTCAAAACTCACTATTTGACACTCCATAGAGAAGAGATTCAGCTCCACCCACCAGAACACTGACACAGGCTTCCCTAACCAGGAAACCTTGACAAACCACTTGTCCAACCCCACCCACAGGGAGGAACCTCCACAGTAAAGAGGAACCACAAACTTCCAGCCTACATAAGAGCCGCCCCAAACACAGCAATCTAAACAAGATGAAAAGGCAGAGAAATATTCTGCAGGTAAAGGAACATGATAAATGCCCACCAAATCAAACAAAATAGGAGGATATAGGGAGTCTACCTGAAAAAGAATTCAGAACAATGATAGTAAAGATGATCCAAAATCTTGAAAACAAAAGGGAGTAACAGATGAATAGACTGAAGACAAGGATTGAGAAGATGCAAGAAATGTTTAACAAGGACCTGGAAGAAATTCAGAGAAGGCAATGGCACCCCACTCCAGTACTCTCGCCTGGAAAATCCCATGGATGGAGAAGTCTAGGGGGCTGCAGTCCATGGGGTCGCTAAGAGTCAGACACGACTGAGCGTCTTCCCCTTTCACTTTTCAATTTCATGCGTTGGAGAAGGAAATGGCAACCCACTCCAGTGTTCTTGCCTGGAGAATCCCGGGGACAGCGGAGCCTGGTGGGCTGCCGTCTATGGGGTCGCACAGAGTTGGACATGACTGAGCAACTTAGCAACAGCAGAAGAAGAAATTAAAAAAGGGTCAGTCAATAATGCATAATGCTATAACTGAGATCAAAAGCACTCTGGAGGGAACCAACAGTAGGGAACCAACAGTAACTGAGGCAGAAGAGAGGATAAGTGAGATGGAAGATAGAATGGTGGAAATAAATGAAGCAGAGAGGAAAAAAGAAAAACCTAACCTAAATTTACACCTAGAAAAAGAAGAAATGAAGAACCCCAGGGTTAGTAGAAGGAAAGAAATCATAAAAATGAGGGCAGAAATAAATGAAAAAGAAGCAAAGGAGACTATAGCAAAAATCAACAAAACTAAAAAGCTGGTTCTTTGAGAAGATAAAATAGATAAACTGTTAGCCAGACTCATCAAGAAAAAAGGGAGAAGAATCAAATCAACAAAATTAGAAATGAAAATGGAGAAATCACAACAGACAGCACAGAAATACAAAGGATCATAAGAGACTACTATCAGCAACTATATGCCAATAAAATGGACAACGGAGAAGAAATGGATGAATTCTTAGAAAAGTATAACCTTCCAAAACTGAACCAGGAAGAAATAGAAAATCTTATCAGACCCATCACAAGCATGGAAATTGAAACTGTAATAAAAAATCTTCCAACAAACAAAAGCCCAGGACCAGATGGCTTCACAGGTGAATTCTACCAAAAATTTAGAGACGCGCTAACACCTATCCTACTCAAACTCTTTCAGAAAATTGCAGAAGGTAAACTTCCAAACTCATTCTATGAGGCCACCATCACCCTAATACCAAAACCAGACAAAGATGCCACAAGAAAAGAAAACTACAGGCCAGTATCACTGATGAACATAGGTGCAAAAATCCTTAACAAAATTCTAGCAAACAGAACCCAACAATATATTAAAAAGATCATACATTATGACCAAGTGGGCTTTATCCCAGAGATGCAAGGATTCTTCAATATTTGCAAATCAATCAATGTGATACACCACATTAACAAATTGAAAGATAAAAACCATATGATTTTCTCAGTAGATGCAAAGAAAACCTTTGACAAAATTCAACATCCATTTATGATAAAAAGTTTCCAGAAAGCAGGCACAGAAAGAACATACCTCAACATAATAAAAGCCATATATGATAATTCCACAGCAAACATTATCCTCAATGGTGAAAAATTGAAAGCATTTCCTCTGAAGTCAGGAACCAGACAAAGGTGCCCACCCTCACTGCTACTATTCAATGTAGTTTTGGAAGTTTTAGCCACAGCAATAAGAGAAGAAAAAGAAATAAAAAGAATTCAGATTGGAAAAGAAGAAGTAAAACTCTCACTGTTTGTAGATGACATGAGCCTCTACATAGAAAACCCTAAAGACTCTACCAGAAAATTACTAGAGCTAACTATATATATAATGAATATAATAATATTTCAATGAATATAATATGTTTCAAGATATAAAATTAACAAACAGAAATCCCTTGCATTCCTATACACTAATAATGAGAAAACAGAGAAATTAAGGAAACAATTCCATTCACCATTGCAATGAAAATAATAAAATACTTAGGAATAAATCTATCTAAAGAAACAAAAGACCTATATATAGAAAACTATAAAACACTGATGAAAGAAATCAAAGATGACACAAATAGATGGAGAAATATACCATGTTCATGGATCAGAAGAATCAATATAGTGAAAATGAGTATACTGCCCAAAGCAATCTATAGATTCAATGCAATCCCTATCAAGCTACCAATGGTATTTTTCAGAGAACTAGAACAAGTAATTTCACAATTTGTATGGAAATACAAAAAACCTCAAATAGCCAAAGCAATCTTGAGAAAGAAGAATGGAACTGGAGGAATCACCTGCCTGACTTCAGGCTATGCTACAAAGCCACAGTCATCAAGACAGTATGATACTGGCAAAAAGACGGAATTATAGATCAGTGGAACAAAAAGAAAGCCCAGAGATAAATCCACACACCTATGAACACCTTATCTTTGACAAAGGAGGCAAGAATATACAATGGATTAAAGACAATCTCTTTAACAAGTGGTGCTGGGAAAACTGGTCACCCACTTGTAAAAGAATGAAACTAGAACACTTTCTAACACCATACACAAAAATAAACTCAAAATGGATTAAATATCTAAATGTAAGACCAGAAACTATAAAACTCCTAGAGGAAAACATAGGTAAAACACTCTAACATAAGTCACAGCAGGATCCTCTATGACTCACCTCCCAGAATACTGGAAATAAAAGCAAAAATAAACAAATGGGACCTAATTAAACTTAAAAGCTTTTGCATAATGAAGGAAACTATAAGCAAGGTGAAAAGACAGCCTTCAGAATGGGAGAAAATAATAGCAAAAGAAGCAACTGACAATTAATCTCAAAAACATACAAGCAATGCCTGCAGCTCAATTCCAGAAAAATAAATGACCCAATCAAAAAATGGGCCAAAGAACTAAACAGACATTTCTCCAAAGAAGACATACAGATGGCTAACAAAAACATGAAAAGATGCTCAACATCACTCATTATCAGAGAAATGCAAATCAAAACCACAATGAGGTACCATCTCATGCCAGCCAAAATGGCTGCTATCAAAAAATCTACAAACAATAAATACTGGAGAGGGTGTGGAGAAAAGGGAACCCTCTTACACTGTTGATGGGAATGCAAACTAGTACTCTCACTATGGAGAACAGTGTGGAGATTCCTTAAAAAACTGGAAATAGAACTGCCATATGACCCAGCAATCCCACTGCTGGGCATACACACTGAGGAAACCAGAAGTGAAAGAGACATGTGTACCCCAATGTTCATCGCAACACTGTTTACAATAGTTAGGACATGGAAGCAACCTAGATGTCCATTGACAGATGAATGGATAAGAAAGCTGTGGTACATATACACAATGGAATATTACTCAGCTATTAAAAAGAATGCATTGAATCAGTTCTAATGAGGTGGGTGAAACTGGAGCCTATTATACAGAGTGAAGTAAGTCAGAAAGAAAAACACCAATACAGTATATTAACACATATATATGGAATTTAGAAAGATGGTAATGATGACCCTATATGCGAGACAGCAAGAGACACAGATGTAAAGAAGAGACTTTTGGACTGTGTGGGAGAAGGCGAGGGTGGGATGATTTGAGAGAATAGCATTGAAACATGTATATTACCGTATGTGGAATGGATTGCCAGTCCAGGTTAGATGCATGAGACAGGGTGTTCAGGGCCAGTGCACTGGGATGACCCTGAGGGATGGGATGGGGAGGGAGTTGGGAGGGAGGGTCAGGATGGGGAACATATGTATACCCATTGCTGATTCATGTCAATATATGGCGAAAACCACTACAATATTGGAAAGTAATTAGTCTCCAATTAAAATAAATCAATTAATTTAAAAAAATAATGAGTTATATTATGTACATGTGTTTCATAATGTATCATAATGAAGTAATGATGAAAAATATGTTCAAGTGTTTCTAAATTGTATTTTATAGAATTGTTAGTGCTAGCTCCACATTAGTCTCCTGATCATTTTAATTCCTCTGTCAGAGAAACAGTGTAAAGTTTTTGCTCTATATCCATTAATTAGTATCTTCTCCTGCAATCTCCATACAGACTGAAGTCAGAAAGAGAAAAACAAGTATCACATATTAACCACATGTGTGTGCAATCTAGAAAAATGGTACAGATGAACCTAGTTCCCCAGCAGGGATCGAGACACAGTTGAAGAGCACGGACGTGTGGGCATGGTGGGGGATGGAGAGGGTCAGCTGAACTGGGAGACTCGGTTTGACATAAACACACTACCAGCTGTAAAACAGGTAGTGGGAAGCTGCCATATAGCACAGCGAGCTATACGATGACCTACCTGTGATGCTCTGTGATGACCTAGATGGGTGGGATGACAGGGCCGGGGGAAAGGAGGGAGGTTCAAAAGAGAGGGGATATATGTATACCTGTAGCTGATTCACTTGGAGAAGGCAATGGCAACCCACTCCAGTACTCTTGCCTGGAAAATCCCATGGACGGAGGAGCCTGGTGGGCTACAGTCCATGGGATCGCTAAGAGTCGGGCACAACTGAGCAACTTCACTTTCACTTTTCACTTTCATGCATTGGAGAAGGAAATGGCAACCCACTCCAGTGTTCTTGCCTGGAGAATCCCAGGGACAGCGGAGCCTGGTGGGCTGCCGTCTATGGGGTCGCACAGAGTCGGACATGACTGAAGCGACTTAGCAGCAGCAGCAGCAGCTGATTCACTTCATTGCACTGCAGAAACTAACACAGCATTGTAAAACAATTACACTCTGATGTAAAAGAGAAAAAAAATTGTACAAAAAAGAAAAAGAAACCCTGGCTGCTTCTGTCTCCCAAAGCATACACTTTGGGCTGTCAGTCTACGGAGTAGTAGTGATAAAAAGGCCAAGGTCCTGACCTTGATCTCTGAGAACTGGTCAGCTTGCTGTGCTCTGTGGTCACACACCTCATCCTTTGAGCAGCGTCTGAGCACCGATCAACATGTACTGGTGGTGGTCACCTCATGGCCCTACTTACAGATGAGTAGCGTAGGGGCAGGAAGTGTGGATGAAGCACCACCAGTCCACCGCACTGGAGAGGATCCTCAGTTTTCTTTACCATAGTGATGAAATAATAACAAGACATCAGTCCTGGTATCTTGACAGATGATAAAATACTCCTCCCACCTCTCCATTCTTCTTCCACTTTATTTTTCCCACGGGCATAGATGCTTTTTCCCACGAAAGGAGTCAGTGGAGACAAACGCCAAACTTACTAAACATCATACCCTATCATATTGTGAGCCATACTGACGAGAAGTATCACCAGCAGAAGAGATGGATATATGCTTTAAAAATTTGTCTGTTAACCTCTTTTTGCACGTCAAATCCCATTTGCAAAGCACTAAGGGAGTTTGCTATTCAGAAACACTTCTTTGTTCAGCCAAAGAATGAAGAATCTTTTAATTTATCTTTCATGTAAATATGTATTTTCCTGTCCGTTTGTGATGGGTGCTTTTAGTGGAAAAACAGTTCAAAATGCTTGATTTATCTATCATGGAATTAGTACCATCTACAAGACAGCCAATCGGTTTTCACTGTACTGTAGGCAGTATCTGGGTCGTTTGTAGCACAAACGTAGCACAAATGTAGCACATTTGACTGAATGTTCAAGTATGGCCATAGTTTGACTCAAACAGCAGGAGGTGAGTGGTGTGCAGTGGCTTACCAGAGGCCAGGAAAGTAAGTTAGGACATGATTGTTCAGGTCCTTGAGTGCTGTGCTCAAGAGGGCCAGAGAGCCTTAAAGTAGAAATAAGGTGTGATCTGGTGTACATTTTAGAAAGACAATTCTAGTGGCAGAGTGGCATGGCAGTGTGTATTTAAAGGCATGTGTTTTGATCTTGTTTATACTGAGAAGGGGCATTCACCTTGATGGAGTCGTGTGTCTGAAGCTCCCAGGTTTAGTGTTCTTTCATGCTGCTGTGATTTGCCCTATAGTGTATTTTGATGAATTGTTTCTGTTGTCCTTCAGTTGACTGTGTTATGTTGCAGGTCCAGGACTACGTTTTCAGTAGCAGTGGCTGTTTGGATCTCCAAGTTAACTTAGAGATGAAAATTGGTCTAGAATCTTATAAGGTTTTCTGGTGGTTGGACATCAGAGGACCCAGGGCATGGATGTCTATGGCCTAAAGCCTTAATAAGTGTGTTGAAAAAGGTTTATATATGAAAGAGAATGACATCTTCTGTCCATCAGGGATGGTTCAAGTTATATCTCCTAGCAAACCACATGCTAGGGGCTGACTGGCTGAGAAACATGCCAGGAAAGGTCAGAGAGATGAGCTTGCCCTGTGACCTTGGGTTTGTGCCCCTAATTTGGAGATATTTGCTGGGTAGGGCCCAGCATCTGGTTGGAAGTCTTGTGCTGTACCATGAGCATTGAATGACCTGGCTTGACATTGCAGGATTAGTGCCTGGTCCATGTGTTCCTGTCCCTGTATCAATAGGTCAGATGATGATAAAAATCATCGAAGTCCCCCATTCCAACAGAGGAATAATAAAACTGCAATATCCTGGCCAAAAGGTTTACAGGTCATCGCCGGATGAAGTGGCGATTAGTGGTCCACAGAATATGGAGGAAGAAATGTTAATAAAAATAGTGGTGACTCTAGACCCCTCCAGTCCCGTCTGATCGTTTCACTTTTCATCTTATTCAATAATTTAGAATTACTGCTTTTTTTCTCTCTCAGTGACTTGCTTAACTGGGCTTTCCCTTTACCAGGGTAGTTGAAGTAATCCAAGAGGTATTCAGAAGCCTTTCAGCCTTCAACTGGAAGAAAGGTCCTCCTGGCCAGGGCTTTCTTTGGTTTCACATATTCTGTGACTAAAATCTAAGGTTAAGGCTCATTTCTCCTCAAGATCAATGACCTTCAGACCAGAAATGGTAAGAGTTTAGAGATAATTAAACCTCCAGATAGTAAACCACACACTTCTACTGTAGTTTGGGTTTTATGCCTGGAGGGGCTTCCCTGGTGGCTCAGACGGTAAAGAATCTGCCTGCAATGCAGGAGACCTGGTTTCGATCCCTGGGTTGGCAAGGTTCCCGGGAGAAGGGAGATGGCTACCCGCTCCATTATTCTTGCCTGGAGAATCCTTTGGATAGAGGAGCTGGGCAGCCTACAGTCCATGGGGTCGCAAAGAGTCGGACATGACTGAGTGGCTTTCACTTCACTATCCCTGGAAGAAGTTTCCATTTCGGAATACTGAAAGAGTTTGCAGATGAAATTGTGATATTGCTATTGGTTATTATTAGAGAAATCATAGAAAAGGGGGAACACGCCACAACTCCAGAGGCAGGTATATATCGATCCAAGTCCACTTTCAATCAGGTAGCACACTCAGCACCAAATCCAAAGACTAGTTCCGAAATGGATCTTCTCCGTGCTGTTTGTCACTGATTTGAGATCACTTGTTGTAACATCTGCCAAACTGAGAATTGCCTTCCTTCTCTAGGCCTGATGGTTCTTTGATTCCTTTAAAGACAGTATAAGAACCTCAAGGACACCATAGACTCTTCACTCCTTTTCAAATGAACACAGCCCAAGCCCTTTCCATAGCTTATCTAAGAATGTGAAAGCCATCCCTTCTGAAGGTGCTGGGCCCTGAAGCTGCTGCTGGGCTTGGTGAATATGCTGGACAATAGGGAGTGGCCCTACCTATACTCAGATCCCTTAGGAAATTTCCAGACTATCATGCTGACAAATACAGGGGCTGTCCTACTTTCTTTATTACCTTTCTCCGAGCAGAGAAATAGGTGGGTGGGGATCCAAGGTAAAATTTATTAACGATTTCCACTTACAGTGAAGTACCACTCAGTTTTGTTTTATTTGGGAATGGGGAGGAAGAGTCTTAAGCAGGGGATCAAAATTTAATTCTTCCTTCATCAGATAATCAGCCAAAGTGGAGTAGTTGAAAGAAGTAGAGATGTTTAGTGTGGAGAAGGGAAGCATGACATCACACACACAAGCACACACAATCAAGACCAGTTAACTCTACCTCCTAACTGTTTTGTAAATCAGCTCAGCCAATGATTCCTTCCAGACATCTCTCTCTCTCTCTCACACACACACACACACACACACACACCCAATCAAGGCCAGTTAGCTCAGCCTCCTAACTGTTTTGCAAATCAAGTCACCCAGTTATTCGTTCCAGATTCCAAGCGCCTTACATTTCTCAGTGAGAACCACTCAAGTACCCTAACCAGCCAGGTTATCTTTCTCCAGTCCAGTCTCCGTGCTCCAGCCAAAGTGTTACTATTGTACTCTGGGTCGTATCACACCACTGTTAAACCCCTCCATGACTTCTTTCCCTCAAGTCCAGAACCTTTAACGTGACCTGTTGGGAAGGGCCTGCATTGATCTGGCTCCTCACCACGTCTCCCTTTCAACTCAGGTCTCTCCTGCAAGTGCTGTGCTCCGTCTCTTGAACTAGTCTCAGTCTAGCATCTCCTCCAGCTGGCCCCCTGCATAGAAGACTCGCTTGTCTCCTGCTTTACTAGTTCTCCTCACTCTTCAGTTCTGAGCTAAAGCATTACACACTTAGTGTTGGGGAAAGGGCAGGGAGCCTCCCAGGCTCGATGAAGTCTCTCAGCTGTGCTATTTCATTGCACGCTGTGTGTTTCCCTTTCCCTTAGCATTTCTTTCTTCGTCGAGTGTCTGTAGACTTTGTAAGGTCTGGGACCAGGTCCTTTTCGTTCTCTGCCATTTCCCAGCCCTAGCTCTCACATGTGGCAGGTGTACAGCAAATGCTTTTTGAATAAATCAGTGAATACATTTAAAAACAGAGAATTCTAGTCCTTTGGAAATAAGCATCACACTTACTTTGTGGGGCTCTGCAAGGTTGGCCTTAGATTGGTTGCTGATATTTACCCTGAAATGAGCTGTGAGAACTTCCTAAGCTTTGGATCTGCCAGAAGGGGAGTGGGTGGAAGGTGAGTTCTTTCTGATTCTGGGTCAGAGGTTACAAATCCATAGTCTGTGGGCTGGATGTGGGCTACTAATACATTTTGGTTGGTTCCAGCAGTGTGTTCAAAATTAGGACATTTCCCAGCTCTCTAGCTTCTCTTGAGAAAATTTTGAAACGAGGGTGACACAGACCTGAACTGCTGCTTGGCAGCAAGTGATCAGAGCTGAAAAACAGCGGAGTGTGCTCCATAGTTGGGCCTGCGCTCTTGCACTCTCCAGATCACTGCAGTCCCCACGAGCCCCTCTCCAGATCACTGCAGTCCCCACGAGCCCCTATTGTCTGATCCACCGCACTGTTCTGTGTCACCCACTTGGCCCTTTTAGGCTTTTGAGTTCATGGTTCCCCCCTGTTGAGTAACTCTAAGTATTCAGCCTACTCAAACTGAATCATTGCTTGCTTGGAGGACTTGAAGTATTAGAATGGCTTTGACTTAAATCCATCTCTTCCATCCCTGTGATTGTCTGAAATCAAATCACTTGGAATGTGAGACCCTTTGCCTGCTTTTGAAAAGCCAATTTTTTTTTTCTCATGATACAACTATGTATTCACTGAATATCACTTTAGCCATAATGCTATGTCCTGCCCATGGAGTAGATAATAGTAATAAATGTTTGGATGGATGGACAGATGAAAACACACAAGAAAAATATTTGTTTACTTTTCTAAAAAACATGTATTTGCCTCTGGTATGTCACATAGTACCAGTAGGGGGAGCCCTCTATTAATTTGGAAAACAATCAGGAGAATCTGTTCAGCAGTCTGAAGTGAAGTGAAGTCGCTCAGTTGTGTCTGACTCTTTGCGACCCCATGGACTGTAGCCCACCATGCTCCTCCATCCATGGGATTTTCCAGGCAAGAGTACTGGGGTGGGTTGCCATTTCCTTCTCCAGGGGATCTTCCTGACCCAGGGATCGAACCCAGCTCTCCCGCGTTGTAGGCAGACACTTTACCGTCTGAGCCACTAGGGAAGTCTGTTTAGCAGTCTAGTTGTATTTAATTTAGGGATTATGCTAAGAAGTTATCCTCCGACTCTGCCCCAAGAATTCAAGTTAACACAATAGGAAATTAATCAATTGTAGGAAGGAGAGTATGCTTCTTACCACTGCCCCTGCCCAGGGCTTTTCAGAAGAAACACATTCCAGGTTAATATCTAGAGCCTTTAAATCCATTTGAAAGCAGTTATCATTAAGCTCTTAACAATTTCCAAATTGGGGAGCATATTTAGCCCTAAGAGTCTCAGAGTAATGGGCTGCTTCAGGCACAAATACAAAATAATGGGTTTGCCAAAATACAGGACCACCACTCTTTCCACGATTTTCATCTTTACAAAATGAGGAAGTAGTTGGAGATTCCAAGGTTCTTTGTAGCTCCAAGTAAAGTTTGTTTAAAGAAGAAATGCATTATAAATGAGTGAATGTGTAAAAATCTCTGTGAGAAACTTAGGGCTTCTTTTCTCCTCCAAATCTATCACTTTTGGAGAAGTCAGCTAATTTGGAGAAAAGGTCAGTAATAGAAACTCTCAGTATGTTGGTTGAATAGTATCACCAACTCAATGGACATGAGTTTGAGCGAATTCCGGGAGATAGTGAAGGATAGGGAAGCCTGGTGACCTGCAGTCCATGGGGTCACAAAGAGTCGGACACAACTTAATGACTGAACAACAAACTTGGAAAAACAGTGTGTGATGGTATATATGTTCTTTTTATTTTCATTGTTGTTCAGAGTTTAAAAATTATGGCTTTAGATTCTTCATTATTAGTTGGCATCCAGTTCTCTGTTCTGGAAAGTTCTTTTCTTTTTCTTTTGTTAAGTCATTAAAAAAAAAATTAAACCAGAATTTATTATCAAAGAAAAGTATTGTTTTTTATAGTATGGGGTTGAATTTCAAGTCCAGTAATATGGGATGGGGGAAATGGCAAAAGAGGGTTGATAACTTTGACAAGAAGAGCTGATAACTTTACAAAGACCTAAACATTGGTAGAGGAGAGGCAAATTATACTCAGATCTCAAAGCCGTCTAAAAACTTAAGTCTCATTAAGCTTCTCACCCCCTGCAAGGTAAGTATTCTGTTAGCCATACATATGAGATTCTAAGAATTTATAATTAAGCTGTATTCTTGGTACCAGAGCTCAAATTATACATTTCACCAAAGGAAATGTGTGCTGTGTCATTCTAGTATGACTTCCAGTGGAGTTACCACCCAATTTCTCCAAAACAGGCATTGTGTAACATCGTTGTTACTTTATGTAAGTCTTTGCACTATTATATTGTGGTTTTAAAAAGTTATTGTTAATGATTCCAACTAAAAATTTGCTTCAGGCATTTGTATCTATTTCCTTTTCATTTGTGTGGGTTCATTTTTCAGTTGCTTGAATTCAGATGCTGTTTACTCTATGCAGGTTTCTCTAGGGTAGAGGGCAGGGCAGCAGTGGACAAAGTGGCTATTTGTGGTGTCCTAACTATTTGTACAAGAAGCCTGGATTCCTGGGGCTCTGCCCAGATTCTAGAACAAGTTGTTACTTTACCTCCTATTTATATATAATGGTGATACAGGTGTCAATATTGTTTTCTTATTTTAACTAAAGTATCTTGAATTTTAATCTTTTCATTTGGGTTTTTAGTTATCTCTTAAGCATTATGCAATAATGTTTTCTTTATACTGTTCTCTCCAAAAAAATGATGAAACACAAGAGGTTACATGATATAAAAGTAATTTGCTTGTACAATAATATGCATGATTCACTTGTGTAGGCATCGGTTTTCATACCAAACTAAAAAAGTGGGAAACTTGGATTGGCTTTTGAGTATAAAATGAGATTCTTTCTACAAATTCTTGATTACTGATGCCAGAGAAATGAAAAAGAAAAAAATTTATTCGTGTTAATTTCTTTTAGAACTAACATTAGTTGTGGGGGCTCTTCTGATTGCAAAAGCAATGCAAGCAGTTGCAAAAATAGAAGAAATATTTCAGAATACTAAGATGGATACACTTGAATATAACATTTTAAAGGACTTTCTAGGTCAGCCAGTGCATTTTTAAGTCAGGTTATCTCAACTGAATGATCTAATAGTACTGATTTTTATTTTTGTATGAGCTACATCAGCCTCTTACTTATTTCCCAGCCAGAACATACATAGCTGTGGCAGTAAATATATAACTCTTGAAATAGAATATGTGGTGTCCCCAAGAGGAATTCTCAATTGAGCTATCATTGGTGAAGACTATGCCAGGCTTGCATGCAGAGTGATATAATATCTTGGTGTGAAATAGCATGTATCGGCCTTTCTCCCTTTGAGTTAGGCTTCTAGGACTTTTTTGTGGTAAGGATTGATGAAACTGTCCCTAAAAAATATGTCTCTATAAATAGGAAACATTTGTTTTTTTTCTGCAAGAATTTGAAGCTGCCATTGTTGTAGAGGTGCTATTATAGGACTTTTATTTACTTTTGAGGAAAGAATTAAATTTATATCGTCTGCTGTATACTTTTGGAAATACCGTAGAAGAAAACAAGTATAGAAGTCATGTTTACTACTATTTTTGATATTTTTAACCGCTGAACTTACAAGTTATGGTAACCTTATTTTAGCAGTATCTTAAGAGGAACAAAATTTTTCCTGGTACAGCAATTATCACCTGCAGATGGCCTAAAATTAGCATATTGAGTTAACTCCAGAAACAGCTTGTAAGCTGTGAGATGGAGTTCAGATAGTGAGATTTCACAGAAACCCTTGGTATATGGTATAAATAACCAGCCATCAAGATACCAATTGATGCATATAAAGTAAAATGAGACTACTAATAGCTTAATTTAAATATCCTATGTAAGACTTGACGTTAAAGAGAATTTAATTTGATGTTAACGTAGTGAAGCCTCTCTACTTACACACAGAATATTAAGAATTATTTGTATGCACATACCCCAACAAAGAACACTTGAAATTGAATTTATTATGACGTGTATTCTGAGTAGAAAGAAAGATAATTTAAGTATAGACGAAGGCATTAATCCGCCTTATAAAAGCCTGCGGATTTCAGGTTAACTCTTCCTAGGCTTTTTAGTGTTGTTATATCTGACAAATCCAAGAAGATACTCTATTTTATGGCAAGGAGAAATAATTTAGAAACAGAATTTAAGAGGAGAAACCAATGACCAATACAAAAGAATTTAACATTTTCATGCATGAATTTCCATCTTTGATGATGAATCATTTGTTCAAATGAGGATTGCAACAAGTATTTCTGGCCCTTTAATAGTCAGGCATTGAAAACACTGCTTCTTCCTTTGTGTTATTAAAACTTCTTGAGTTTTAATTCACTTGTATAAATACTATGGAGAAGGAAGTAGCTTCCCATTCCAGTATTCTTGCCTGGGAAATCCCAGGGACAGAGGAGCCTGATGGGCTACAGTCCACAGTATCGGACACAACTTAGTGACTGAGTAACAAGAACAGAAAGACTTATTTCAGCAGCAGAGATACTTGAATTGAAATGATACGGGAAGAGTAGCATGGCCCCTGTGCAAGGATGACACACAGATAGTAAAGCATTCTGTATTTTTGATGTTAACTAAACTTCATTGTGGTAATCATCTTACAATATATACATATATCCTTATGATGTATACCTTCAGTTCAGTTCATTTCAGTCGTTCAGTTGTGTCCGACTGTTTGCAACCCCATGGACTGCAGCACACTAGGCTTCTCGGAGCTTGCTCAAACTCATGTCCATCGAGTCGGTGATGCTATCCAACCATCTCATCCTCTGTTGTCCCCTTGTCCTCCTGCCTTCAATCTTTCCCAGCATCAGGGTCTTTTTCAAGGAGTCAGTTCTTCACATCAGGTGGCCAAAGTATTGGAGTTTCAGCTTTAGCATCAGTCCATCCAGTGAATATTCAGGACTGATTTCCTTTAGGATTAACTGGTTTGATCTCCATGCTGTCCAGGGGACTTGCAAGAGTCTTCTCCAACACCACAGTTTAAAAGCGTCAATTCTTTGGCGCTCAGCTTTCTTTATGGTACAACTCTTACATCCATACATGACTACTGGAAAAACCATAGCTTTGACTAGACGGACTTTTGTTGGCAAAGTAATGTCTCTGCTTTTTAATATGCTGTCTGGGTTTGTCATAGCTTTTCTTCCAAGGAGCAAGTGTCTGTTAATTTCATGGCTGCAGTCACCAGCTGCAGTGATTTTGGAGCCCACAAAAATAAAGCATGTCACTGTTTCCACTGTTTCCCCATCTATTTGCCATGAAGTAGTGGGACCAGATGCCATGATCTTTGTTTTTTGAATGTTGAGTTTTAAGCCACTTTTTTCCCTCTCCTCCTTCACTTTCACGATATGTACCTTAAACTAGTAAAAAAGTTATGTAGATTATATCTCAAATGAAACTGGGAGAAAAAGTGAATATATTTTGAAGCTATCTACACATTAACAACCATCAGGACTGACTTAATGTTTAGCGTGCTGTTGATATAATTTTTTAAATAAGATAATATCTTACAAGGTTTTATTTTGTCTCTGATTGTTTCCTGGGTAATTTTTACCATTCAGAAAGGAGACATTTCATAGATGACATGCACACAGTATAAGGAAAAAAATAGCTCCCAAAGTGTGCATTTGTATGTCCTTAATAGCCCAGCTTAAAGTGCTATTTCTTATTGGACTGTATTTAAGTGTGTACATTTATGTCTTGGGGGGAAAAAAAAACTCTGAATTGAACTTTAAAACTCTGCACAACCAGTTATTAAATATTCAAGTGGTACTTAGATCCCTGGTCAGAATAAAGAACTCCATCAGCAGATCTTGTAGACTTTCCTGGTAGTTCTCCAGATTGATCACTGCCTGCAAATCCCATCTCTCCTCCTCTCCTTTTGTGCGGGAAAGGTAGGTGGTCAGTGGCGCCCCCTGTCAACTCCACTTCGCTACTTCACACATAACAAGTTTCACTCCTCACCCCAAATGCACGTGTGCATGCACACACCCCGACCCCTGGGTGAGAAAATTTTTTATTATCAGTCTTCTTCTTCCTCATCTGGTTTCTGGGGATCTCAGGACATTGGGGGAACTGTTTAACAACTTCTCACAAAATGCTGGGAACCTCCTTATAATATATGAGCCTAAGCATTAAGGTCCCCTGATGAAATGTATTAAATAAAGTATGTGTTCAGATACTGCTAAAAATGCATATAGTCTATCCCTACAAAGAAAAATCCCCCACAACTGTTACCATGCCTGATGTCTGTCTGTACTAGCATGGGAAGCTATCTGTGATGTAGTATGATATGCAGATTGCAGGACAATATTGCTGAAACTGTCCAGAAACTGGAGAAGGCAATGGCACCCCACTCCAGTACTCTTGCCTAGAAAATCCCATGGATGGAGGAGCTGGTAGGCTGCAGTCCATGCGGTCGCTAGGAGTCGGAAACGACTGAGCCACTTCACTTTCACTTTTCACTTTCATGCATTGGAGAAGGAAATGGCAACCCACTCCAGTGTTCTTGCCTGGAGAATCCCAGGGATGGGGGAGCCTGGTGGGCTGCCGTCTATGGGGTTGCAAAGAGTTGGACACGACTGAAGTGACTTAGCAGCAGAAGCAGCAGCAGTCCAGAAACTTCTGTGTGGTGAGTTGAACTGGATGACCTCAAAATGTGTTACCATTTTTTGCTCTCAACTGTCAAGCACAGCAAGCTTAAGGGGGTCCTGGGTACTTAGTGGTGCTGTGTCCTGAAAGAAGAGTACACACTGGCAACAAGGGCCACAGTTTCGTTTCAGGGCCTACTCTGTGCTGGCTGTCTGTGCTAGGTTCATTATCTATATCACCTTATATGAGACTGCAGTCCCTTGGACCGCACGGAGATCCAACCAGTCCACCCCAAAGGAAATCAGTCCTGATTATTCATTGGAAGAACTGATGCTGAAGCTGAAACTCTAATACTTTGGCCACCTGAGGCGAAGAACTGACTCATTGGAAAAGACCGTGATGCTGGGAAAGATTGAAGGCAGGAAGAGAAGGGGATGACAGAAGATGAAATGGTTGGATGGCATCACTGAATCGATGGACATGAGTTTGAGCAAGCTCCAGGAGTTGGTGATGGACAGGGAAGCCTGGTGTGCTGCAGTCCATGGGATCTCAAAGAGTCGGACACAACTTGAGTGGCTGAACTGAACTATATGAGATTACAGCATTACAGAAGGAGGAAGACTGGAGATGCTTCAGGCCAAACTCTTTTCTTACAGTGTCTCCTTTTTTTCACCTGGAAGATTTGGCCACATCAGATACTTCTGGTGAAATGATCCTCCTAGGCTTTGAAGACACCACTTTGTCTGTTTAGAAGTTGGCAGTGTGTTCTCCTATTATGACATGGTGTCGGTTCAAATTCACATCTTTCCTGGAAAAGTGTATGCAGCAGCTCCAAAGTTGACCTCTGAGTTGAGAGCTCTGCAGGGCAGGTTCTATGTTGGTGAAGTCTGGATGCTTTTTCTTTCTTTGAAGTGTTTCTAGGAAAAGAATGCTCTCTTTGTCAGAATGCTATTTTAATTAAGGCATAATGTTATTCAAGATAGAAAGTTTGAGATTCCTGTGCCTGGCATACATGCAAACTTCTCTGTAACAAAACAGCATTTGTTTTTTCCTGAACTGATGGTGTGCAGGAATCCAGAGTTCATGTTCCAACTTAGGTGCGTAACTGTGATGTGGCCTTGACTAAACCAGTGGATGTCTTAACTTTTCTGAGTTAATAATATCTTAAAATAGAGTTTAGAAGTATTAATAGTTTCTCTCGTCATAGTATATATATTTAGGCAACAGTCATGAAGTCCTTTAAAAATGGGGTGTCCATGGAATTCCTTGGTAGCCCAGCAGTTAGGACTCTGTGCTTCCACGGCAGAGGGCCAAGGTTCAAGCCCTGATCAGGGAACTAAGATCCTGCATATTGCTTGGCTCGGCCAATAAAAAATAAAAATGCTGGTGCCCCTTTTTTCATTGTTGGTTACTTAAGACGACAGATAATATCAACTTTCTTCAAGGATGCATTTTACTCACAATTAGCTTGAGCAGGAGAAGAAATGCATGTGAAGATAGACTTAATATTTGCCTACATGTCACTTTATGGCATTCTCCTAAAGGTTTTTTGATTGGAAAAAAAATTATTTGATCTGTTAAGATTAGAAAGCTTAAGTAAGTTTGGTAGGCAGGATATTTCTTGTAATGTATGTCTTTTTACTGAGAATGTATTTTGGGAGACATGGATTTCACCATAAGTCCTTACTTATTTGAAGATCTCCATGCCAGTATTACATTTCAGGCAAGACTAACTTTAGCCAGGTTCACTGAAAGTGTTTCCAGTGTTATCTCCAGTAATTTCCTCAGATTCCTTTTTGCGCACTCGTAACATTCAGTCAGGGCGCTGTTGCCTTCTGCAACGGCCCGTACTTCTGTGGAGTGTGTTTCCCCCGAGGTCGCTCTCGCCTTCTGCATGGCCCATACTCTGTCTGTGGAGTGTGTTTCTCTGTAAATAAATCCATCTCTTATCTATCAAAGAGAAAAGAAAAGTTCATTCAGGTTTTTCCATAAGAAGGTATGGCAAAACCCAATTGAAATTTTTAGCCAACCCAATATATAAAGTCTATAAAATAAACTGCTGTCTGTAGAAGTGGCGAGCAGCTCGGCAATTCCCCCCTTGTTTGTGTGGGCAAGTTCTCTCCACTCTCAGTGGCCTGCATCCTCAGTCACCATGGATGTTTTGTTTTTCTCTTTCACAGATGACACAGCTGGTCCTGCCTGGCATGGTAGAAAGGTGAGTCATAAGCTCACACACAAACACTCAAGCTCATGATTATTTATAGGGAGAATCCTTTCTTTGAAAATTTCATTAAAGTGACTAATGAACCTCCCTTCCATGTCTTGGTGACAGAGTAATGTGCCAGGCGAGTCACACGGTAGGGCATGAGTCATCCGGTGGTGGAGGCCTTTTCCCCTCGATTCCCTTCTTATTTCCCTCACCAGGGTGGTGGTGCTTCCTTTACATCAGGATTAAAAAGCCTGCCTGAGTCACCGTCACTAACTCAATTGCCTGCTCTTCTGAGGGGGTGGATGGAGTTCCTGGGATATTCCCGGGAATGCCTTCTTAAAGCGATACGCTGTCAGAGCCCAGCTCAGTGGAGTTTTGTGAAGCAAGACCCCCCATCCTCTGGTTTTTCTGTTATGGGAGAAAGGATGTATGAGGAACTTAGGCATGTTATAAAGTCATCTTAAGGGGTCAGCCTCCCCTACCCCTGCCCTTGGAGAAAAAAGGCTATGTCCTCTAGCTTCAGCTGTATTTGTATTGGGTTCCACTAGGATTTGCTAGATGTCTTCATTTCTCTTGAGAAATGTGTTGCTAAGTCCTTACATTAGGAATAGCAGGAAGTATAAGATGGGAATTAAATTCTGTTCCTCCCTTGGAGAAGTCTGAGTGATGGCTAAGCTTTCAAAGCAAACCTGTTGCAAAGGGATGGGCTGGCTTGGTCATTTGCTAAATTTAGGGTTTCACAGTCATCCTTGCTGTGCAAAATGGCTTTGAGTTTGGGAGAGAGCCACAGGAATCACACCTTTGCAAAGAGCCAGGGACCCTACTTCCGTGAAGGAGTCTCCATGACCAGCTTCAGGCAAGGATTTACAGCTTATGTTTGTCGATTACGTATTCTTTGCCAGGTGTCAGGCTGAGAACCCGATAAGTGTTTGCTTATATAACTTTGATAGCCTCCCACCATTGTACAGATGAGGAAACTGAAGTTCGGAATCCATTTGGTTGGTAGCTACTTTTTAGTAAGGCTCTTTGTTTGTAATTCCATTTTATGTGTGATTTTTTAATGTCTCAATTGCTTTATTTTAGTAAACTTTCCCTTTAAAACCTTTTAACTACTTACTGATGGTCGAGCATGCCCCTGATGGTGATGATATGAAAGTGAAGATGGTCAAACCAGACCAGAATCCTGAAAGATTATAGAGAATTAGGGCAGACATAGTAGAACTCAAGATGCATGAAATTTGGGTCCAAAGCTTAATTCTAGTTGGATATCTACAAGTGACACAGAATAAATTCAGGGTAGTATTCTACCCATTAAAAAAGAAAATACATTCCACAGAGGAATTTTTAAGTGTGTTGTTAAAAACCATATCCAGAGAGATACTGGTTATGACGAATCAGACTTGAATTGAATCATGGAATTTCAGTACTTTAATTGAAACCAATCCCCCCTCATTTGACATAAAAAGTGAGATTCAAAGAACCTGAGTGCCATGAGGCTACATAATGAGCTAATACATGATACAACGTGCTCACACGTCTCTGCAGACCTAGAAGCCAACATCACAGTTGTAGCTGAAGCCTTAGATAAAGAATGCTAAAGAAAGGATCCATCCAGTTCACTGAGTAAAGTTCATCATATGGAAGATGAATTGGATCCTTGTCTTTAAGAAATCAGATTGATTTTACACTGAGGTTGTGAAATGATCTGGTGGAAAGCTATCACGGCTGAAGATCTAGTCAGAAATGTAAGGGGGTTTTATGAATTGGTACTTTTGGGATAGGAGAAGGAACAGGTCTGTCTGTTTGAATTAAAGGAGTTACTTGTTGTATTAGTCCAGGCAGGCTAACTGCTGTAACGGACCACCCCAGAATCTCAATGACTTAAAATTCTCAAGGTTGATCCTCCCCTCACATCACAGTCTGGTGTGGATCAGTGGTCAGGACTCTGCTCTACACAGTCAACTCAGGGATCTCAGGCTCCTTCCATCTGGAGTTGAGGGGGGCCTACTCTTCCCTTGGGTTTCCCTGGTGGCTCATACGGTAAAGAATTTGCCTGCAATGCGGAAGACCAAGGTTTGATCCCTGGGTGGGGAAGATCCCCTGGAGGAGAGCATGGCAGTCCACTTCAGTATTCTTGCCCAGAGAATCCCATGGACAGAGGAGCCTGGTGGGCTACAGTCCATGGAGTCGCATAGAGTTGGACACAACTGAGCGACTAAGCACAGCATGGTACTCTTTCCATAGGCCTTGCAGTTCTCTGCAGAAATATCTGCACCCAGCTAGCAAATGAGAGAAGAGACAGGAAGGATGATTTTACAGAGTTTCATGGGTCAGGCCTGCAAGTGGTGTCCCTGTCTTCTACGCTCGTTCCATGGTCTAGAACTCAGTCACAGGCTACAGCTAACCGCAGGGGAGACCAGAAGCGTTGTCTTCTGTGTGCCCAAGAGGGAAGAAAGACTCCAAGTTCACAGATCATCTCAAAGCCTTCTTACTTACACATTATAAGTGATTTGATCATAGCCTGCCCTGTGAGCCATCCCCAAATGATTTATTTCCTATGGCTGGTTGCTGTAGGTTTCGTATCTCCATTGAGGAATAGCAGAGTTCTTTGTTGTGGTGGGTTTGTTTTGGTTTTTTTTTTTCCTTTCACTGATGCTGCTTCTGATGTATGTGGCTTCCCACACTCTCTAGAACTCTAGCCTAGGGCCAACTGACTATCACTAAACAAGTCTCTATAATCAAACTAAGGTATTATTATTACCATAGAAGTAGAAACTACAAAATTATGTTATGGAGGAACCTTGCTCTTTCCACTTCCCTGGAATTATAAACATTGTGTACAGCTGGAGCCAGGAGGTGGTTGCCATAACAACCATGGAAAAGCTAAAAATAGCCCCTTTCATACTGTATTACTTAGGGTGGAATTATGACATGTTATGGTGTTTTAGGGCAGGCAGTTCTCTTTCATGTGGGAAATGTTTGCAAACTTTCTTCAACAAAGCAATATTTGTATAATGTATTTGGATTGCTGGTTCTAATTATATACCTGACCCCCGTGATCCAGGATTCTTTTCTGACATGGAACTCTGTTTTGATATGTTTCTCTTTTTGAGAACCTGTTAGAGAACTATCTGTACCAATATTCAGTGTTATGTTTCAGCTTAAAAAAAAAAAAAAGTAATGACCCTCCAAGAGCAGACTTAAGTGCTCCCTGATAAGAAGTAAAAATATGAAGAACTGGGATGTAGTCTTTTTTGCCCAACCCTCCTTTTTCTGCCATCACTCTCTGTATCCTATAAGCTGTCCACAGGACCAACCCTGTGTTCCAGTGCTTCACAGCAACATTTAAGCCTCCCTCCTCACGTGCAGCGTGGAGCAATGATGAGAGTCCTAAGGAAGGTGGAAATCAGAGACTTATTTCATGGGAGACCTGTCACTTCCTCCATGACAATACTGTTTAAGAGCTGTGCACAAGGATGCTACAGCTATCTGATAGAATAGTGGGGCATGTGTAGAAGAAAAGAGGCTTGGTAACTCTTTCATCCAAGTGATCATTAAGGAGAGTTTTCTAATTGGGAATTTTACCGAACTTAGGAAATTCTAGATAGCATAACGATAGAAAGCTATAAATGCAAGGAACTGAATTTCATAGGGTTATATGTGTTTAATGTCTGGCTGGTGGGAGGGCTAGTCATTGAAGAGAATATTTTTAGATGAAAAAGTGCTTCCTTATCAGAAGTCGTGGTTTCTGCTTTGTCTTTGCAGTATTTTAATTCTAGCAGATCCTCAATAACTTATGCCACTGAGACACCATCGTGTGGCTGTTAGCAAGTAAGCAGCATGATGAATTAAGAAGGTTGTATCACAGAAAATATTACTGGACTTGTTTATTTGGATATTTGTCATAACAGACTGGAAATGTTCAGAAATATGAGCATTGGGAGTCTTCATTATGGAACTTCAGCAAATATTCTTAATGTACCTTCCAATCTTAGAATTGTTCCCCAATTCCCCAGAAAATGAGAGATTAGCCAGGGTTTGGTTTTATGTTTGTTTCTGTGTGCAATTAAGCGCAGCCCATTTTGTTCTTCTGCTTGATATAACAGAGTTGTCCTGAGTCTGGCTGTGCCATGGAAACTAGTTTGACGTCACTAATTCTGCTTAGATGGGGGATTAGCACTAGATAGAGTAGCTGATTTTAGAGGCTGGTCCTTTGTGTCTCTCGGTCCCAAATGTGCATCCCCATCTCTACGTAAAGAATAGATACTGTATACAGTACAGAGAGTAAGACCACTCTGCAAAGGTGTTATTTGTGATCCAGACAAAACTAAGTTGAATATCATTATCCTTGGAGAGAAAGAGAGACTTGTGTGTGGGAGGGCTTTTGCAAGACAAACAAATAACGTGTGCTGCTTTGCAGCACAGTGTTTTTGTAGAAAGGGTGTTTTTTTCTCCCTTGTCATTTTGGTCCAGTGATAAATGCTGTCTGTTTCATGTTTACTTAGATCTAGTGCATTCTCTCCATATACTTTTTAATGCATTTTAGAGCACAAATATTGTGTTTTGAATGAAGTATCTTTCAATTCCGACTTTTCACTTAAGTCAAACTAACTCTACCCTCTGAAAATTTTTAAATTAAGGTAGAATATTTGGGAAACAAAAATCTCACTTCCCTCAAAGAGTAAACAATTCAAAGCACATGCTTGCAGAATTGTAGCAGATCATATTTGACTATTGGTCTGTATTAATTTTGCAAGCAGAAACAAGGTTTTTATTATCTTGCAATGAACTTTCCTGTATTGAAATCATTGCTTTGGTGAGTGGCATTTTAGGAATCCATTTTGGTGAGGTCAAGATTTCCTTTTTAAAAATGGGTTGTTTTTTTTTAATATTTATTTATTTGGTTGCATTGGGTCTTAGTTGCAGCACACAGGATCTTCAGTCTTCATGGCAGCATGTGGGATCTGGTTCCCTGGGCAGGAATTGAACCCTAGGCTCCCTGCATTAGGAGCTCAGAGTCTTAGCCACTGGACCACGGGCAACTCCCCAAAAATGTTTTTAATAACTTTTATACTTTAACTTTTGGAAGACTTTTAAATTGTATTTCACTTGTGAGAAAGGAAAGAAACAGAATGTAAGATTTTTGTTTGAGGGCACATGCCGCCCTTTTAGCCAAATTGAGTATTATCTAGCCCAGAGTCCCACTGATTGAGCCAGCAGTGATCAGCCACAGTGAAAAACATCATCTTCTACAACCACTTCAGAATGGGTTTTCTTCACTTGCTGTGATGAGTGAGGATATAGCAGTTCCTGGTTATTTGAGAAAATGTTAAAATAAACACCACCTAAACTTGCATGGGTGCTTGGGGCTCAGGACGAGGTGCAAAGATTCGGGCTTATTCTCAGAAAGCAGATTGTACTGCAGGAGATAGCTTCTACTTGATTGGGATCTGCTTTTAACTCAAAGGCAACACATTCCAATAAATTATAAATATATTTCACTCTCTTTATATATAGATTTATTGAGCTATATTTCACATGTCCTAAAATCCACTCATTTAAAGTGTACAATTTGGTGATTTCTAGTATATTTACAGAGTGTATCATCACCACAGTCTAATTTCAGAATATTTTTAACACCCTAATATATATATATTATATATATAATATATATTATAATATATAATATAAAGATATTTTAAACATCATAAATTAATACTGTATTAAAAGTCTGAGTAACAAAGGTGGTTTTTAACCCCTTTTAATCAAAGGAATTTCTCACAAATATAGATAAAATGAAATTACTAGATAACTAATTGCTAATTCACCTGTTTTTATCTTAGAATAATTGGGTTCTAAGTCCTGATAGACATTCTTACTCTTAAAATTTAAAAAGAAAAGCCTTTTCTGTCTGTGTGAGAGACACAGGCAAAAACTACAAGAATAGTATAATTAATACGTTGACCAAATATTTCGAACTTTCTTCAGAAAATTTGAGATTTGATTTCTATGTCCAACCTGTTAATTGAGTCACCACTTAGGAAAGTGTATATTACTAATAAAGACTTCAGTTCAAAAAAACAGAAGCAGAAAAACAACTCATTTTCAGTGACTCATTAAGTGGAGGGTCCAGACTTCCATTTGATGGTTGAAGTGGCATCTCGCCTAGGGGCTGGCAGATGGACTGAATGACCTTTGGGGATTATTTCTTCTCAGATTTATGTCTAAAATAACTTAGAAGCCATTTGATCTTGTTTCTTTTATTAGTTTGCATAAGAAGGGCCTATATAGTCCTTTTAAAAAATACGAAAAAAAAAAAAAAGGCCTTGGGAAGTAAATTTCAGGCCAAGAATAATGAGAAAGTAAGCCTCCCTGATTGGAGAAGGCAGTGGCAACCCACTCCAGTACTCTTGCCTGGTAAATCCCGTGGACGGAGGAGCCTGGTAGGCTTCAGTCCATGGGGTCGAGAAGAGTCAGACACGACTGAGCGACTTCACTTTTACTTTTTACTTTCATGCATTGGAGAAGGAAATGGCAACCCACTCCAGTGTTCTTGCCTGGAGAATCCAAGGGACGGCAGAGCCTGGTGGGCTGCTGTCTATGGGGTCTCACAGAGTCGGACACAACTGAAGTGACTTAGCAGCAGCAGCAAGCCTCCCTGATAGCTCAATTGGTAAAGAATCCTTCTGCAATGCAGAAGACCCCGGTTCTATTCCTGGGTAGGGAAGATCCCCTGGAGAAGGGATAGGCTACCCACTCCAGTATTCTGGAGCTTCCCTTGTGGCTCATCTGGTAAAGAATCCACCCACAATGAGGGAGACCTGGGTTCAATCCCTGGGCTGGTGAGATCCCCTAGAAAAGGGAAAGGCTACCCACTCCAGTATTCTGGCCTGGAGAATTCCATGGATGGTATAGTCCACGGGGTCACAAACAGTTGGACACGACTGAGCAACTTTCACTTTCAAGTTGAAAGAAAGGCTTCCCAGGTAGCACAGTGGTAAAGAATCCATCTGCCAACTCAAGAGATGCAAGAGACCCGGGTTTGATCCCTGGGTAGGGAAGATTCCCTGTGAAGGAAATGGCAACCCACTCCAGTATTCTTGCCTGGAGAATCCCATGGACAGAGGAGCCTGGTGGATTGCAGTCCGTGGGGTCACACACAGTTGGACACAGCTGAGCGACTGAGCATGAAAGATGAAGGACAGCAACCTGGTCTAGAGGGCAGGAGACAGGCAGGGCCAAGTTGACGTAGCTGAATAAGGGGACCAATTCCCCAGGGAGAATGGATTTGAGGACCAAAAGTTGGTTGTTAATTCTGTCTAAAATTTCTAAAACCCTAATTTCACACTTTACTCAAGCCATATACAACTGCTAACAACATGGGTATTTGCAGCATTGCTTTTCTCAAACTAATTTTTACTTATTTGTAGAACAAGTCGTTCCTGGTAACTTTCTGACTCTGAAATCTCACTAGTTTCTAAAAGTTACAGTAGTATTTGAGCTTTGCCTTTTGGCAAAAGAATATGATTTGGTGAACTATGGAGTAGCATGACTTTAGAGTCAGCTCTTCATTTAGCACCTGAATGCCTACCACCTGGGGAAGATAAGAAGGCGGGGCGTAGCCATTCATTCATGTAAGTACCTGTTACATGCTCACCACAGGCAGAGTATTTTGAGGAAAAGCGTAAGTTAAGAGTTCTGATGTCCAGAAGCTGATGGGTTTTATGAGGGATAAAAATGCTGATAATCATAGAGTGATTAAGTGCTGCAGCATGATAGTATGTGATAATGTGCCAAATTAAAAGCATACCAGGAGTATGAGAGTGTTTTTAAGGGTGATAATTCTTGGTGCTATGGCCAGAGAAGACCTCAGAGGATAGACATCAACTCAAGAAGACCAAAGATCTAATCTGGTCATGCCCCAGATTACTAAAACTGAGAAGTGAGCTAATTGCAAAGAAGAGCTGTTTTTAGTTGATTGAGTTATGTCTCATTCACTGACCAAGCACAGCACTTGCTGATGAAAGGCAAGGAGAGAGGTGGGTTAGAAAAACAGCCAGGTTGTTCTATTTCAAATAGTTTTATATATCTCAATCTGTAACTTAGAATTGTATATTTGATTTCACTCTGTTCACTTGCATCTTCTTTTTTTAGATCTAAAGGCATAATTCTGAACATCTCCTCTGCCACTGGCATGTACCCAGTCCCACTGTTGACCATCTACTCTGCAACCAAGGTGAACAATTTTTTAGTAAATGGTGTCAGAAGAAGAATAAAGAATCGTTTTCAGTTTGAAAAATAAGAGATGGACTTTCTTGAAGTTCTCTCTCTAGCCATTTTCAAATGGACTGAGAAGAAAAGGAAAATAGCCAACCCTAGTTTCAGAAGAGCCGGAGCTGGAGATAGACTGCTTGGTATCAACTTTACAACCGAACTGAGGCGCCAAGATCTCAGATCTGCAGATGATATTTTTTTTTTCCTCACAGTTCACTGGTTTTAAAATTGGTATTTGTACTTTCCAATAGAGAGCTAGTCTGAGCCAGTTAGCTCAGCTGATCAGAACATGGTGTTAGTGAGTCTAAGACTGGGGATTTGGTTCATGAATGACTCAGCATACAGCTTGAGTGCCAAGTCCGCAGAACTGAATAGCAGGATTGCAGCTAGTCAGCACATAGGTAAACATGGCAGACACAAGATAGATGGGGAACTGTGAATGTTTGGCAACATTATTCAAAATTCAGAGATATTTACTGCCACTTCTGGAGTGAGGTAAGAATTTCCAGAGCTCTCTGTAAGATTCCATAATTCTATACCACACCACCATTCACCTCTTCACACCACACTGCGGACAGTGATTTAGAATGCATTTTATACTGCCTGCAGGTCAATAGCATGATTCTCAAATACATTGTTGAAGCATAGGATACATCTCTGAAGTAAAGGTGACCACTGAGATGCTGCTTTTAGAGGAAAATGAGCAAAATAAAATGCACAGTAAGAACTTGCATTGTGCAGGGGGTAAAAAAGAGCAAAATACCTGCCCTCTTTTCCCTTGCCTTTCAGCCCCTGGAAAAACTGAAAAGTCATGTATTTTGAAAAAGCTTGGCCCCACCCCCCACCCTGGAATCTACCTGCTTTCCATATCTCTGAAACATACAGTAGGCATGTTTAAAATGAACACCATGTTTCTTGAAGTGACTGGTGCACTTCTTCTTGCCTGTTCTGCTCCACAGGCACAAGACTATTAATATTATTAACAGGGGCTCTGGTAGGGTCATCACCGATACATTTCAAGCCTGAGATTGAGTCCACATTTGAAAAAATGGTATATTTTACAAATAGATTTAGAGTTGTTCTGTTGGAAGAAGATGGGCTGTCACGTTCATCTCTGCACCTCTTGGATCTTGCCATCCCAAAGGACAAAGAGAATGCTTGCTCTTTTCTTCTCTTTACTGACAACAAAATCCCCATAGAACAGACTTGAACAGAATTCATCCTGTGTTTCTGTTCGAATGGCAGGTGGGGAAGAGGAACGTATCCTTTGTTATATAATAAGAGGTTTTTTTTCTTGGAAAGTAATTTTCTGAAAACAGAAAAGAAAAGAAGAGCCTTTTCCAGTTCAGTCAGAATTAGATATTATATTTGGTGAAAGAATACTTAATTAAGTGGCAAATAAAGAAAACGTGAGGTTTTGAGTTTTGTTTTTTTTTTTTTAAGGTCTCATCTTCATTTGAAGTGAAAAGAATGATTAGAAATTATAGTGTTAAATGGTTAGTTGATTATTTTTGTTTCCATGGCTACAGATCAGGCTGATTGATGTAATGTGTGTGTTCTTACTCCCACCCCCTCCCAGGCTTTTGTAGATTTCTTCTCTCAATGCCTCCATGAGGAATATAAGAGCAAGGGCATCTTTGTGCAGGTGAGTAGAGTTCGTTTCAGTTAAGTATCCCTGTTTTTGTGTGGTTTCCACAGCAACTGTTGCTGTCTTGGCAACGAAAGAAAATCACATTCCTGGGTAAGTGAATGTGACGTTAGCACATCATTAAAGAGATGGTTTCTTTTCCTTTATGCCCTTAAGTCTAGATTTAAAACAGTTATTCTCTAGAATTTTAAATCAATGACCCCTAAAGTAGAACTATGCAGCATAAACAGTTGGTGCATAGTAATTGTAAGTGCTTATGATTTTATTTTGAAAGAATTAGACCATCAGTATCTCGTAGCTGCCAAGTGTGCAAGGAGTGCCACTGTTTATTAATGATAGGAGAGGAAAGTGCTGAATAAAGCTAACTTTTTACTAAAGTGAGGATGACTGCATTTACCAGGTTAATATAGGTATGGTAGTGATTTTTTTACTTTTTTAAAATTGTGGTAAAATATACACCAAAAACACCATTTCTGTAGCTTTTAAGTATTCAGTTCAGTGTCATTAAGTACATTCACATTGTCTACAACCATCACTACCTTCCATCTCCAGGATTTTTTTGCAGTTGCCCCAAACAGAAACTTTGTATCCTTTAAACAGTCACTCTCCATTTACCCTCCCCCAGCCTCTGACAACCACCATTCTACTTCTTCTCTCCGAATTTGACTACACCAGGTACTTCATAGGAGTGGAATCCTACAGTATTTGTCTTTTTGTGACTGGCTTATTTCACTTAACATGTCTTCAGGGTTCATCCATGTTATAGCATGTGTCAGAATTTCCTTTTTAAGGCTTAATGTAATTCTGTTACTGGTATATGTCACGTGTGTTTATCCATTCATCTGTTGATGGACATTGGGGTGCTTCCACCTCTTGGCTGCTGTGAATAATGCTGCTTTGAACGTGGGTTTACACCCATCTCTTTGAGACCCTGCTTTCAGTTCTTTTGGATATGTACACAGATGCAATTGCTGGATCATATGATAATTCTTTTTTGGAAGAATCACCTTACTGTTTTCCACAGTATAATAGCTGCCCTATTTTATATTCCTACCAGCAATATATAAGGGTTCCAATTTCTCCACATCCTCACCAATATTTGGTATTTTCTTTTTGTTTGTTTTTAGTAATAGCCATTCTTATGACTGCTTCCCAGATGGCACCGTGGTAAGGAATCTGCCTGCCAATGCAGGAGACTCAAGAGACGTGGGTTTGATCCCTGGGTCCAGAAGATCCTCTGGTGGAGGAAATGGCAACTCACTCCAGTACTGTTGCCTGGAGAATTCCATGGACAGAGGAGCCTGGCAGGCTATAGTCCATGGGGTCACAGATTCAGACACAACTGAGCGACTGATCTGAGCTGATGCTTACGTGTATGGAGTGGTATCACATTGTGGTTTTGATTTTGATTTGCATTTCCTTAAGGATTAATGATGTTGAGCATCTTTTCAAGTGTATACTGGCCATTTGTCTATCTTCTTTGGAGAAGTATCCAAGTTCTCCACCCATTATTTCATTAGGTTGTTTGCTTTTTTATTTTTGAATTGTAGGATTTCTAGATATTCTGGACATTAACCCTTTATTAGATATATGGTTTACAAACATTTTCTCCCAGTCTGTAGGTTACCTGTTCACTCTATGGGTAGTCTCCTTTGATTTTCAAAAGTGTTAAAGTTTGATGCAGTCCAACTTATTTTTCATTCCTGTTACCTGTGCTCTTGGTGTCCTAGCCAAGAAACCATTGCCAAATCAAATGTCGTGAGGCTTTCCGGCTGGGTTTTTTAAAAAAAATTTTATTGAAGTATAGTTGATTTTCCCCTTTATGTTTTCCTCTAAGAGTTTTACAGTTTTAGCTCTAATATTTAGGCCTTTGATCTATTTTGACTTAATTTTTAGAGAGACCTTTGGTTTTATTATGTAGCTAACAGATACAATGCTGTGAAAATACAAAACGAATCCAGTGAAGGGGGTTTTGTGGCTATCAGTCTCAAATCAGCTATCGCTCAACACAAAGAAATGAAGGCTCACAGTATTTCCATGGTTAGGCACATTTTTATCAATGTCTTGGGAGATTGCAATCCTTATCTCGTTCCTGCTCCTGCCCACAGCCTGCGCCCACCTCTTCACACATCCAGTGTTCATTATAGCTTTCCATTTTGTGAGCCTAGTATTTTCCTTTTTGCACCCTGAAGCCCCAGACGATCAATCACAATACAAATAGCTAATGTCAGAGGGAATACTTTTCAGGCACTGTGCTAGGCACTTCATATGTCTCTGTGTGGTTCACGGCATCTCCTGATGATCTCAGTGTTAGTCACTCATTCGTGTCCGACTCTTTGTGACCCTACGGACTGGAGCCTGCCCAGCTCCTCTGTCCATGGACTTCTCCAGGCAGGAGTCCTAGAGTGTGCTGCCATGACCTCCTCCAGGGGGTCTTCCTCACCCAGGGATCGAACCCACATCTCCTATGTCTCCTGCTTTTCAGGAAGGTTCTTTACCACTAGCACCACCTGGGAAGCCCACTGAACATTTATTGGATCCATCTGGTTAGGCAGAAGGTGCTGGACTGCTTAGTTCCATTTCCTCCCGTATATCTTTAGGGTAAATATTTCCTCATCTTCCAGGGTCAGTTTAGAGCCTGTTCCTCTAAATGTCTCCCTCAAGGGATCCTTTGAAGGGATCCTTCCATATCATAGTCCTTTGGTGTTATTCCAGTCTGCAGCTCCCCATGAATACAGGGTACCCTGGGAGGTCAGGGTTTTTACTATATGCTCCCCACTTCCCCGTCTCTTGACACCAGTTATTTTAATGCTAATAGTCTGAACCTGCTACACAGAATGTGTTGTATTTTGGTAACAAGAGATCAGTAAAACACTCGGGGAGGTCAGGCCTCACGTGCCTCACTGTGTCATGCCATCTTCTCATTCTGATGAATCAATTATATTCAAGCTATTAACTAATAATTTTTAAACACTATGGAGACCCAGTAGGAATCTTAAAGGCCCACTGGTGAGTGACCTGGAGGCAGTGTGACCAGAAGCTGCCAAGTGTTTCAGTGACAAAAGGCAGTCTTAGGCCTTGTGAGCGCAGACGAGCAATTTCCAAAATTCCGTGAACAGACAAGGCTCTTTCTTCTCTTATTTCCAGGTCTGATTTCCTTCAAAGATCTTTTCTGCATATTCTCTGCCTGTTGATCTGTTGTGACCAGCAGCTACTATAGAAACACATTAGCATTTGTTTCGGAAATATTTTACTTTGATACATGTTTCTTTTTCCTAAAGATGAATTATCAATGATGTGATTTCATTGATCCCTGTGTTCCTTCATGAGAATTCACTCAAAGTTTAGACTTAGGGTGAACTTGGTGAAAAACCAAAACCCGCAATGTTTGTGAGGAAAAGTAGTCATTTCTGCATGAACACATCAGAGTGCTGAAGTAGAAGAGACTCTTATGTTAACTCTGACCAAAGGGATAAGAAAAAAAAATCCAGTCTAAATGCAACTCCGTTACAGAGTATTGGTTTTTCTCTGGTGCTGTGTGGTCTGGGCAGTCTTTCAGGTGAGGAGTATTCATCAGCTGGTTGCCCTTCCACTCCTTCCCACATCCCGTTCCCTGGGTGATCTGATTCAAAACAACCGAGATGTGTAGCCTTCCTTCAGAGTCCTCCGGTGGCTGCCCATCAAGTTCAGGGTTGGATTCAGACCCCATGGGGCCGTCGCCTCTGACCGGTCCATCATCCCACCCTGAATTCCAGCCAGAGCGGACCCTGTCACGTCCGGCACGTGCTGCGCGCTCAGCGGTGCCCGTGACTGGCTCCTCCGCTGCCGGCACGCCCTCACCCCGACTCCTCTGCCAGTCTCCTCTTCACACCTTCTCCCTGCCCATCTTTCAGGGCTTCGGCCTCACTTCACCTGGGAAACCTTTTGCTGTCTTCTTTCTTTCTTTTTTAAAAAGTGGATTTATTTGGCTGTCCTGGGTCTCCGCTGATGTGCGGGCTTCTCTCTCGCTGTGGTGAGAGGGGCTGCTGTCTCTCTGCGGAGCACGGGCTCTAGAGCATTCGCACTCCAGTAATTGCGGCCCATGGGCTCAGTAGGTGCGGCTCCTGGGCGCTGGAGCACAGGCTGTATCGTTGCGGTGCACGGGCTTAGTTGCTCTGCGGCATGCAGGACCTTCCCGGTCCGGGGGTGGAACATGTGTCTCCTGCATTGGCAGGTGGAGTCTTTACCCCTGAGCCTCCAGGGAAGCCCCTCTCTCATTTCTTTTACATATCTGTGTCTGATACTCTCTGGCCCCAAACTCCCCCTATCCCCTCCCAACCAGTGTTTTCTTGGATACACTGTATCCAGTGTGTTGGGGCTTTTTATCCTGTCTCTGTTATGGCACCTTAGTGTGGGGCACACGAGAGAGCTGCCCTCTGCTGGCCTCATGCAAGACCCTGGCTGTGCATGGCGATGCGTGGTGATGCACGGTCCTCTGTTTTTAAGGCCTTTTGAGCTTCTTCCGTTGCTCACATAGGTCTCTGGTCTTGAATTTTCAAATTCTCTATCTAGAGGGTTTCCAGGCTAATGATATGATGTCACATTTCAGTTTCTTCTAATCTTTGGAAGACAGGTTCGCTTTCTAGGTCTGTGTCCATGTGGAAATATGACAGACTGCTCTTTGGAGAGAGGGAGAAAGAATGTTTTTCAGATTCTGAAATGTTTTCTATTCATTCCTTTGTTATATTTTTTTTTCTTTGCTTTGCTCTCCTCATCTTTCCTTCAACTTCTTTCCTATAATTTTGTAAGAGCATTTAACATTTCCTTCATGAATTCAGATTTGCCAATAGATTTGGCAAAGCATTTCCTGGAAACACAAACAATAGCAACAACAAGTGATAAGAAACATCTTAGAGGTGCATTTTGACTCTGTTGACGTTAGAATAGAGGCTAAGAAATACATTCTTGTAAATCTCATTGAAAGTTGCTCTGTCAGTAAGAATGATCTGTTCTCATTATTACACTATAACTAAATCCCAGTCAAAATTATACTTAACTCTTTCAGAGGGCAAAGTCGTAAGTGATCTAACTGGCCAGTTGGTGGGCCCCAGTACCAGGCTCCATCTCTTAATGCCAAGCAAGTAAGAAAGAGCTGAGACTAAGATGACATCCTTAAACTGTACTTCTTGAACACTTATTCTGTAAAACTTTCACAGGCTTTCTTGTGTGTGTGTTTTTTACTTTGGAAGTAATTTCAAATCTGTAGAAAGCTTGTAAGAATAGTACAAAGAACACCCCAGTATTCTTTATGCAGATTCACTTGTGGTTAATATTTTGTTCCATTTGTTTCATCATTGAGAGGTGAGCTGTGTGTATCATGTTTCTTTACCTCCAGATCCTTCAATGTATTTTCAAAGAATAAGGATACCCTTAATAACTAATCACAATACAGTTACCAACTTTACTGTTAACATTGATGTAGTATTCTTATCTAACTTACCACCTGCATTCTAATTTTTGACCTCACAGTATCTCTCATCTTGGCTGAGTGGCTTATGGGATCTGAATTCCCCGACCAGAAACTGAACCCGGGCCATGGCAGTGAAAGCCCCAAATCCTAACCATTAGGCCATCAGGGAACTCTTTCTCATAATATTACTCTCAAAATACTGAGAGGGAACTGCTGGGGAGGTGGGGCTGCCGTAGCAAAAAGACAGATGGAGTCCCTGCTGTGGCAGAGTTTATATTTAGTGGGAAGGAGACAGACAATAAGCAAGCAAACACACACATGAATGAGATGGTTTCACATAGTGGTCCGTTCTATGAAGACTCTAAAGGAGGATGCTGTGTTGGGGGCGTGGGGGAGGTATAGGGAATTTAGGAATTTCCCCCTCCAGATTGGTCGCATGGGTTTGAGTAACGCCTAGGTCTGTGCTCTTTCTGCCAGGTCCTCGTGCTTCTCCCTGGGGTGTTATCCTGCACCATAGTCTTCTTGCTTGGAGCTGGAAAGCCAGGTCTCTGGAAATGTTCTCAACACGGGGATCATTTGCTAACTGAAACCACCCATTAGGTTTAGTTTGAAAGGGAAAGTCAGTTGCTCAGTCACGTCCGACTCTTTGCAATCCTGTAGTTTCCTCTGTCCATGGGATTTCCCAGCCAAGAATACTGGAGTGGGTTGCCATTCCCTTCTCCAGGGGAATCTTCCCTACCCAAGGATCGAACCAGGGTCTCCCTCATTGCAGGCGGATTCTTTACCGTCTGAGCCACCAGGGAAGCCCAGGTTTAGTTTACCTGACTCTTTACCAGAGGAAAGGTGAGGATGCAGGTGGAGACCATCCAGACCCGAAGAAGGTAGGTGTAGGTTTCAGCCAGTCTGGCCTAAAAACAAAGGGGGGGCTTGTCGCACTTAGCACGAGATTACAAAAGAATGCTCCATTTAAATGTGAATTTATCATAATGGAGAAAATCTCGGTGCTCCATTCTCTTAGAATCCTGCCTTCCAGTTCTTTGTTTCTCCTCGGTGATGAGAGTTGGCAGTTTTGCTAATTCTTTAAAAAACATAGTTTTTAGAATAAATTTAGAAAACAAGTCAGACAAATTGAAGTGAGGGAGCAAACAAGATTCCAGTTTATTTTGTTAATGAAAGAAGATATTCTTTGTGTATATTTTGTTAAAGCATTTTATTGCTTAGCGTAATCAGACAGATCTACGAGCCTTCAACGAGCTAGAAAGCTCAACGTGGAGAAATAGGTGTTGGGAATGAAAATGTAAGTCCTCATACATTCTTCTTGTTAATTGCCAATGACAGTAAAAGAAGGCAATGGTGTATGTCTTTAGTGCAAATGGAGTCTAAATACAGAGAACAATGAAGCAGCAGAAAGAGTCTCACAGGAGATAGGTATATCTGGTCAACTGCACCAACTTTGAGAAATATCTTTAAGAATAATAAAATTAGTCCTGTTGGGATCTTTGGACCCAGACCCCTTCCAACCAGGTGAATCCTTATTTTTGTCGGTGATCATGGCTGTTTTTCCTTGGCTTTTTTAGTAACGTTGCACCACAACAACTAAAAACCTAAAGCGTCCTTTAGTGATAGTGTTAGTCGCTCAGTTATGTCCGACTCTTCGCGACACCATGAACTGTAGCGCACCAGGTTCCTCCGTCCATGGAATTCTCCAGGCAAGAATACTGGAGTGGGATACCATTCCCTTCTCCAGGGGATCTTCCTGACCCAGGAATTGAACCCAGGTCTCCTGCATTGTAGACAGAGTCTTTACCGCCTGAGTCACCAGGGAAGCCCTTCTTCAAACACATTAAATCTGTATCCATAAAGGACTCAGATATCCAGGTGGTTATCGGAGTCATTTTTCTATAGCAAATGGTGTTCTTATACCTCTTACTTATTATTAAATGTTAGCTAAGTTTTTCTTTCTAAATCCATTATGAAAAATATAAATATTAGAAAACTTGGAAAATAATTGCTAATACATACGAGAGTTCAAGTCCCACACTTTCTAACTGACAATGTTTTATTTAATCCTTGTAATAATGCAATAAGGAAGATGCTGTATACCCCAAGAAAGAAACCTCAAAAAAAAAAGCTCAATATTTTGCTCAAAATCTCAGGACTAGTAAGTGGTCAAGTGGAATTTGAATCCAGGTCTATTGATTTCAGAGCTGATGTTCTGCCCCCTGTATCTAGCTTATTCTTTCTTTTACACCCGAAATTCCATCCATCAGGAAATCCTCCTGACTTGAGTTGACCCTTTAAACACATCCACTACCTGACCACTTCTCATGACCCGCCACTGCTCCTAGTCTGAGCCGCCATGACCTCTTGGCTGGGCCTTTTGCAGTCTCTTCCTGTGTGGCCTCCCCACTCCCTCCCCTGCCAGCCCCACAGTCCGCTCCTGCAGAGTGATCTGTTCAAAGCATAATCCAGGTCGTTGTACTCCTCTGCTCAAAATTGTCCTGTGGTTTTTCATCTCTTTCAGAGTAAAATCATGAGTTCTTATGACCTACGTTGTTCTGATTGCAAGCATTTCACATTAGCTTGCCCCCACCCCTGCTATTTCTGTATAACCTCCTTGCAGTCCCTCAGATGCTCCAAGCACACTCAGGACCTTTGCAGTTGCTGTTCTTCCAGTCTAGGGCTCTTTATCCAGGTATCCTTTTGGCTCGCTCTCTCCCTTCATTGTAATCTTTGTTTATATGTGATCATATCACATATATGTTACCATATCACAGAGGGCCCTTCTTGATCACCTGCAGTAACAGCCCCCATCACCTCCATCCTTCACTCAGGTTTATTTCCCTTCTTCCTTTTTTATCATCACCTGCCAGTGTTATAGACATTCTTTTACCATCTGTTTGTAGATTCTACGCATCAGGCCTTCCCCCAACTAAGATGTAAGCTCAGTAAGGTCAGGGATTCTGTCTTTGTTCATAACTGAATTCCGAGGGCCTAAATCAGTGTTCTAGTAGGTGCTTAGGAAGCGCTTGTTGTTGAATACATGCTTTTTTTGGGTGAGATTACACTGTTTGTCCTTTGGTTCTCTGCATTTTAATGTACAAATTCCACATATATGGAAGTAGGTCATTTGTAAGATTATCAGCCAGCCAGAATTGATCAAGGATCATCTTTGTGCAGAGCACAACACTTCAACTCCTTTCTTTTGTGCTTAGGTCCTTTGTAGCTAATGTTACTGCAGGGCCTTTGCTTGTTGGCGTGGAATCAGGGATCTCTGCTCCATCAGAATGATTCCTTTTTCCTAACATTTTCTAGAAAGTCCAAGGATTTGTTTCTGCCAATGAGATAATCAAGGGCTCTTTGGTGAAAATGCTTATCTCATGGTCTGCAAGTGAAATAGCCCAATCTCAGACAGCAAAGAGTCTGCCTGCAATGTGGGAGACCTGGGTTCGATCCCTCGGTCAGGAAGATCCCCTAGAGAAGGAAATTACAACCCACTCCAGTATGCTTGCCTGGAGAATCCCATGGATGGAGGAGCCTGGCAGGCTGCAGTCCATGGAATTGCAAAGAGTCAGACATGACCGAGCGACTTCACTTTCCTTTCCAAAACTAGGATCTAGGTATGTGATCATTCAGATTTTCTGGAGGATATCAGATCCTGCGATGGAGGATGAGTACACAGACTTAAGGGAAGAGATTCCCTGAAACGCCTCCTAGGAGCTGCAGCCTCTGCCTTGAGAATGAGTGCCAGCTTCCCTGGTAAACGTAATGCTCATAAAAGGCCATATTGAGATCAGACCCCATATTGAGAATTCCATATTGTACAAACAGACTGGAGCCTGGTATTCTCTGGATCCTTGTTTCCCAAAGCATAGTTGGGGGTTTTTGTAGTCATCTTTAAATTTGAGAAGGCATGTTCAGGACATAGATGACGACATGAAAGATCACTACCATGTGAAGTTAGAAGATTTGGTGTTTGATTCTTGAACACTTGCCGTGCAGAGCTGGTCATCCATCTTTCTCCTATTCTATGACATTGTTGTATTTAAACTTCCAGTTCTGAATCGAGGGCCCCCTAAACTGTTCCCTAAAGACCAGATACCTCAGCAGGCTACTCAGTGGGTGAGAAAAAGGATATCAAATTTATCTCCAGGGATTTTTTTTTTTTTTTAAGTAGGCTGATGCAAGGATAAACATCAACAGTTTTGCTTTATGGCCTAGTTAATGATTTTTGGTTTAAAGACCAGGGCATGTGCCTGCATCTGTAGCTGTCAAGGATCAAGCTGTTTCCAGGCTGACTGTATTTATCACAGCAAATTGTTGATTGAGCTTAAGCAACTTTTAAAATTTGTTGTGTTCTGCCCAAAATACTTCCTATGAAAGTATGGGTATCTTCTTGACCTGTTCACTATAATGTTTCCTTGTATAGACAGGAAAGACAGGAAAGGTGGATTAATGATCATTTATTGGGTTTTAGTTTAACTGTTTAGATGACATTTTGACCTATAAGATATTTACTTGTTGTTGTTCAGTCACTAAGTCATGTCCAACTCTTTGCGACCCCGTGGACTGCAGCACGCCAGGCTTCCCTGTCCTTCATCCTTCACTATCTCCTGGAGTTTACTCAAACTCATGCCCATTGATCCAGTGATGGCATCCATCCAGCTCATCCTCTGTCGTCCCCTTCTCCTCCTACCTTCAATCTTTCCCAGCATCAGGGTTTTTTTCCAGTGAGTCAGCTTTTCTCATCAGGTGGCCAAAGTATTGGAGCTTCAGCTTCAGCATCAGTCCTTCCAGTGAATATTCAGGGTTGACTTCCTTTAGGTATTTCCTTATACTGTCCTATGCTTAGTCACTCTGTTGTGTCCGATTCCTTGTGACCCCATGGACTGCAGCCTGCCAGGCTCCTCTGTCCATGGGATTCCCCAGGCAAGAATACTGGAGTGGATTCCCATGATCTCCTCCAGGGGATCTTCCCAACCCAGGGATCAAACCCAGGTCTCCCACATTGCAGGTGGATTCTTTACCATCTGAGCCACCAGGGAAACTTTTATGTGATTTGAAATACTGCTTTTTAAACCCTAGGTGAGCTATAGCAAAAGCTATACATTTGCTTTTGTTTAGATAGATAGATAGATAATCTTAAGTGTCAGAATATCTAAAGTTGTGGTTTAAAATCTCATATCGTGTTGTCAGCTTTCTGGTGTCATTAATTTTCTGGACTGCAGCAGTAGAAAGGGACCCCAGTAGTATATTCAGGGCTGTCCCGAGAGCTCTGCTGCTGATTCATTCAGTAGATATTCTTGGCACTCTTCGCACATGTGTGGCACTGGCGGTGTCTGAGCATATAATGGTGAATAAGACCGTGCCATCACAGAACTTCCGCTCTGGAAATCAATACCGTTGGTGATTGGACTTCGTTTTCTGTACTCTTTCGCCTTCCTCCTGCCACCGCTTCGTGCCTTTCCGATGTGTGGACCGTAGTGAATTGTTGCAGGTCCCTGAGAATGTCCTGCTCCCTGTGTCTCCTTTTCTTTGCTCCTGCTGTTTCCATTACTCAAAATGTTCTTCACTTATTCGTTTACCTGACAAACTCCCATCTCCTAATCCTTTCCATCCTCTGCTAGGCCATGTGAACTGCTTCGATTTTAAACCTTTGTAGAAATAAATACCCTTCCCAGAGTAGAATTTGTGTCTCTTGTCCCCACCTCCAGAGCCAGGACCTCCTCCAGACAAGCTGGAGCTTTAACTGAATGATGAGTTAACATTTGGCACCATCAGGTGGTTCACCCAGGCAGTGCGACTTAATTTAAGATCAGAACAGTCTGATTTATGCTGCCCCAAGAGGAGGGAGGCAGGGAGGATTAGGATAGAATGATGTAATTGAAACATATCATTAGTAGACCACCTTTATACTGAGAGGCTCGAAACTTCACTCTTGATAGGTTTGTGATCTGTATATGAGAAAGGGTTTTGGTTTTGTTTTTTAATCTTTCCTTTTTTGTAACCAAGAAACCCAAGGCACAGAGGTGTGACGGCGTTTGCTGGAGGTCCTTCACTATTGAGTCAGAGTACACGCATACATTCTCGCTGCTGTTTGCTACTCAGCTTGATGAACAAGCTTTCTTTCCCTACCCATTGTCAGAGCCTCATGAGCTCTGCATTTCGTGCGGTGTGTTAGCCTGAGATCTCTCTTTGGTTTGTACTGTCATATACTGGATCCTTCTAGCAACATGGTGTTAAAAATAACGATCTATTTGACCCCCCAAAAAATGCTTTTTAAGTGAAGAATAAGTGTAGAGTAATAATTTCAGTAAGTGTGTGTGTTAATCACTCAGTTGTGTCCGACTCTTTGTGACCCCATGGACTATGGTCCACCAGGCTCCTCTGTCCATGGAATTCTCCAGGCAAGAATACTGCAGTGGGTAGCCATTCCCTTCTCCAGGGGGTCTTCCCTATCCAGGGATCAAACCTAGGCCTCCTGCACTGCAAGCGGATTCTTTACCATCTGAGCCACCACGGAAACCTAATTCCAGTAAACAAACTGTCAAACACCAAAAGGTCACCTAATCAGAGTTGGCCCAGGTATTGAAGCACTTTGGGAAGTTACTTTGCTCAGTGTCAGGTTTGTGACAGCAGGGAGTAAGAAAAAGCTGGCGAGGGACAGTGGTTAGGCCCTTGGCGTCATGGTTCTGTTAGGTGGGTTGCAGTTTCGGCTCACCTGTTAAGGAGGGTGACTCATACTTGGGAGTGACAAAAAATAACAAAAGACAGATATAGGAACTCCCCGCTCTTAGCAGAAAGAAAATCTAGAGACTGGAGCACATTTCAGTTTTGTTTCTGCCTTTAGTAATGACGTTTTTGATTTTGACCACCATGTGCTGAAATATATCCACTTCCTTAATAGAAGTTTCATTGCAATTTATACCCTTTCCTTTCACACATTTCAAATAAAGAGAGTACATTCACTCCTTGGTATACAAGCATGCCCAAGTAATTTCAAAGTATAGAAGGGACCTCTTGTTCCATGACTCAAGAGTCACTGTAGTAGGGTTTCCTTGCGTTCTGTGTTGAAGCATATCTAAAATATAGCAAGCATCAGAAAGAATGAATTCCCCTAAATAATGAATAATAATAAAAAATTAATTCTCCTGAAAGGTGACGTCCAGGTTTGTCATCCCACACTAGCTCTGTCAAGTGTCTATTAGTTGCCCGAGCTGTTTCCATAACGTTATCCTGTCTCCCCCACAACAAAGAAAAGAGGAAAAACACAAAGACAGATGGTGGTCCTAGCTCATCAACAGCAAAGTTCATAAAACTCAGAAGCAGAATGGTAAGAAACTAGGGGAGAAAAGTGGGTAGCCCAAAGCTGAGAGTGTGAAATGTCTTTTTATTTTAGATGGGCCAAAGCTGATAGAACAAGCTTAAAGCAGGGAGAAAGTTAATATTATCTCTATAGGGGCATAAAATGTCAAAAAACTCCTGTGTGGTGGTTCTGTAAGCATGCTGTTTAATCAGAGTAGAAAGCATCCTATTCCAAATCTCTGCTCTAGATTTGTATAATGATCCTTTTTAAAGACCCAAAAAAGTGTGTTTCTGCTTATTTTTTAACACTTTCTCTAGTCTCGAACTCTGTTGTATTGATCGGTCAGTTCAGTTCAGTCGCTCAGTTGCATCCGCCTCTTTGTGACCCCGTGGATGTGGATGCGCACGGCAATGAAGAAATTTTTCTTTTTTTTAGGGAAAGCTTTTTGGTTTTTTTGATATTTGTTTTATTTATTTATTTGTGCTAGGTCTTCATTGCCACGCTCGGGCTTTCTCTACTTGCAGTGAGCAGGGGCTACTCTTCACTGCAGCATCCAGGTTTCTCACTGCTGTGTCTCCTCTCGTGGAGCACAGGCTCCAGGCGCTTGGACTTCAGCAGTCGCAGCGTGTGGGCTGGTAGTCGCAGCTCCCAGGCTCTACAGTGCAGGCTCAGTAGTTACGGTTCACGGGCTTGGTTGCTCTGCAGCTTTCTGTGTCCCCTGCATTGGCAGGCGGATCCTTATCCACTGCGCCACCGGGGAAGTGATAGATTTTGTTTTGTTTTGTTTTTTAAACTTGTTTTATGCAGTCATTTCTTCTATCAAGGTAGCTTTAGATAGCTGCTTCTTTTTTTCTTCTGTCTCTCTCTAAAGATACAAACTTTATACTTTTTCAGAATGTTTCTGCCGTTAAGAGCAATCAAGCATCACAGTGAATTCTGAGTTTATGGCCTTGCTAACCAATGGCGTGTTTTTTGTGGGGTATATTGCCTTTCTAGAGTGTCCTGCCCTTCTTTGTTGCAACCAAACTGGCTAAAATCGGAAAGCCAACTTTGGATAAGCCCTCTTCGGAGATGTTTGTGAAGTCTGCCATTAAAACCGTTGGCGTGCAATCCCGGACCAATGGATACTTCATCCATTATCTTATGGTATGTCGATTTTTAAGTCCCGAATTAGTACTTTGGTTTGGGGTTTTCTTTCCCTTCGAGTCACAAAATTAGTATGTGATACATTAGCATATATACATTGTTTAGACTTACTAGCAAGGCCTCCATGTTCTCCACTGTACATCCAAGAACTCTTAAATCTATCTATAAATAAAATAGTAATATAGTAAGACATAAGATCCTATGTGTCGAATGAATTCAGATTGCAGGCCTTAATTGCATATCTCTTCGTTTCTTTCCCTAGGCCTCAGTAGCCTCAATCCTGCCTTCCTGGTTGTGTTTTAAAATGGTCATGAATGTGAACAAATCCCTCCGGGCTCGCTATTTTAAAAAAATGAAGAAGAACTGAGCACTGGTAACACCTTCGAGTAACTCAGCAGATGCGCCGCCTAAGCGTGGTTCTGCAAGGCACCCACCAGTTCCAAATCTTCAATTGTCATGCTTATTAACAGTTACTGATAAAGCTAAATGTTGTCATAATTAGGAGGAAAACAGAGGTTGCTTTCAGGAGTTCCTGACATGTTCTGGATGCCACCGGGAGTTATTTTGAAGTTTAACATAAATGCTCATATCAAATGGATATAGAACTAACATTAGCAAGAACTGCTTACTATTAATAGAAGTACTATTATTATTATTAATATTAATACTATTAATGATTATAGCAAATCAGTGAATGATAGAGTCAGACATAAGGCTTAACAGTTTCATCTGGTCGAAAATGCCAGTGATGATGATTCTTGTATTTGTGCTGAAATGTACTTTTTTTTAAATGCCCAGCTACTTTTTTTTTTGGTTTTGTTTTTAACTTTTTAAGGGAGTGGGGATTCATTGATATGGGAAGACACACTGAAATCTGCAGAGCACGCTGTAAGGTTTTCTAAAAGTATATTTGTACATTTATGTAGAACTTTCCTTTCGCAAGGGTAGCTAATGACGTAAAAATAATGGAGTTATTTTTGACACATGATGCCCACTAAAATATGCTTTCCTCTAATACAGATGTCTTCTCAGTTTAAATGTATGTAAACACTGAATGCTCTCTGGTATGATTTCTAAAGGTAAACAGGCCAAAATGTACACCAATGGGCAGCCCTTCCAGTGCTGCTAAAACCCTGACCCAGGAAGGTGGCCTTCTTGGACCCCAGGTTCTTTGTTTCTGCACCGCACCAATCCCGCTCACGTGGCTGACACCAGGCCGCTCCTAGGGCAGTGATGATATTAGGGAAGTGGTATTACACTTTTAAATAGGTACCCTATAGGTACTGATACAATTAGTTTTAATGAAAGATGATATAACCGTGATGTTGATTGAAAATGTATTTCTTTGGTGCTTGAAATTAAGGCCATTTTTGCACTGGTTTAATATAAATTAAGACTTTTATCCTGTTACGTACCTAACTTGTTTGGAGAACTTGCTAAGAAATTAATTCAGTGTTGTGGAATATGCAAGAAGGTGGATCTTTACCTAGGCTGTGGTTCCCAGATTCTGAGTTTTAAGCACCAGGAAATTTGCAAAACAAAACAAAACAAACAGCCATTTTAATTGGCATATTTAAAAGTGTTTCTAGCTTTTAAACTTGCCAGCCAAGGACATTGGAAAGAAAATAAACCCAGAAAAACCCAAATCACCATCTGCCATTGGCATCATTATATAAAAGTAAAGAAACTTTAGTACCCTTAAAATAGGAAGAGCGTAATCTCAGAATAAAAAAGTCATTTAAATTGAATAAATTTAGCTTTACAAAAAACACTTTGCCTTTCTTATACTTTGCCACCTTATACTTGTCAAAACTTTCAGATTAAAGAAGACAAAAGAAACATGCAAAAGATATGATCTTGGGTTGGATTCTGGTTGAAAAAAAATTTTTTTTTTCTTCTACAAAGGACAATTTTGAGACAATTTGTGAAATTTGAGTAGTCTGAAGATTAGATAATACCATTATATCAATGTTAATTTCCTGAGTTTGATCATTGTACTGTGGTTACTTAAGAAAAAGTTCTTGCTTTTTAGGAAACACACACTATAGCATTTATGGATAATGGGACATTATATATGCAACTTAATCGAAAAAGATTCAGAAAAAATATGTATACAGAAAATGATAAAGCAAATGCATTAGTATGTTAACATTTAGAGAATCTAAGCAAAAGGCAAATGGAAATTCTTTGTGCTATTTTGCAAATTTTCTGTAAATCTAAAGTTATTTCAAAATAAAAAGTTAAATCTTTTGTTGTTGATTTCTAAATAATTGCACTGTAATCAAAGAACATGTGAATATGACATAGTTTTAACCTTTCTCCACTTCAGTTTTGTGTTCTGAAAAATGGGAATAATAGTGCCTAGCTCATAGATTGTTTTGAGCACAAATTAATATTTTAAACTGCTCAGAATCCAGCCTAGCATAAGAATCCAGCCTGTATAGCTTCAACATATATATATATATGTTAAGGCATGTCCAGTTCATTGCGACCCCATGGACTGCAGCACGCCAGGCTCCTCTGTCTTCCACTACTCCTGGAGTTTACTCAAATCATGTCCATTGAGCTGGTGATGCTGTCTAACCATCCCATCCTCTGCTGCCTCCTTCTCCTTTTGCCTTCAATCTTTCCCAGCATCAGGGTCTTTTTCTAGTGAGTCAGCTTTTCCCACCAGGTGGCTAAAGTATTGGAGCTTCAGCTTTAGCATGAGTCCTTCCAATGAATATTCAGGGTTGATTTCCTTTAGGATTGACTGGTTTGATCTCATTGCTGTCCAAGGGAATCTTAAGAGTCTTCTGCAGCACAATTCAAAAGCATCAATTCTTCGGCACTCAGCCTTCTTTGTGGTCCAACTCTCACATCTGGAGTCAGGCAGGACTGAGCAAGTAACACTTTTTGATTACATAGACCTTTGTTGGCAAAGTGGTGTCTCTGCTTTTTAATACGCTGTCTAGGTTTGTCTTCCAAGGAGCGAGTGTATGGTAAAGAAGGGTACCCAAAGGTATCAGGTCTTAATCCCTGTATCTGTAAGTGTTACCTTATATGGAAAAGGGGCAGGTATGATTAAGTTAGGGATCTTGAGATGAGATTTTCTTAGGATATCCAGATGGACCCTAAATGGAATCACTCTTTGTAATAAGAGAGTAGCAGAGAAAGATTACTGAAGTAGGAGATGGCAACCCACTCTAGTATTCTTGCCTGGAAAATTCCATGGACAGACGAGCCTGGCAGGCTGTAATCCATGGGGTCACAGAGTTGGACACGACTGAGCACACACACAACCAGAAGAGGAGAAAGTAGTGTGACCACGAGCACAGAGATTGGAATAATGCAGCCACGAGCCAAGGAGTGCCATCGGCCACCCAGTGTTCTTAGGAGCCGGGAATGGATTCTCCCCTAGTTCTGGAAGATGCAGGGCCCAGTCTTTGGATTAGTAACTGAATTTGGACCTCTGGCCTCCTGAAATGTGAGAGGATGGTCTTAATGTCAGCCACTGAGTGTGTCACACAACTGTAGGAAACTAATCCCTAACAAATGTAAACTTATTACCTAGTCTCAGAAGGGACTTGTGTCTAGGTATAGCCAATACTTTAAATGTGCCAAGTATGCTTAAGAAGAATGTCTATTTTCTAATAGTTATTTTTCGATATATGTCCTTTAAGTTGTTTGTTAATTGTATTCAAATCTTCCATCTCTTTACTAACTTTTATCTGCCTGATCTGTCAGTAATTGAGAGAAGTGTTTTGAATTCTCTCACTGTAATGAATTTGTCAAATTCCCCTGTTTTATCCATTTTTATTTTATACATTTTGAGGCTATCTTTTTAGGTGAATAAATTTTAGAATTTTGACTTTGTGGTGGGTTGAACTTTTTGGTCATGTACTAACATACTTATTGCTAATGCTTTTGCCTTAAAATCTCTTTTCTGTGATATCAAAGTAAGTACCTCTATCTTTCTACATATTTATGTTTTGTAAGCAAAATAAACCTGGGTTGGGGGGATAGTTTTCTTTTAATTTGGTAGTCTCTGCTTTTTTACAGGCAAGTTTATTTCATGTATAACTTATGATTCTTAAAACATGAAGACTTCTATAATGTTATTTTGTTCTCTTTGTTTCTTTTATGCTTCTTTTTTTCTCACTTTTTGATTGGCTAAATTCTTTTTTCTTTTACTTCATTTTTCCTCCTGTACTAGTTTGGAAGTTTTACATTCTTTATCTTCGTTGTCTTTACTCTTGAACATTTTCAGTGCATGCACAATGCAATTTAAACTTATCTGGAGAGATTTCCCTGGTGGCCCAGTGGCTAAGACTCAACACTTTACTGCAGGGAGTGTGGGTTCCATCCCTGGTCTGGGAATTAAGATCCCACATGCCACCCAGTACAGCCAAAATTATATGTATTATTATACATATATGTATATATATCCCCTCTTATTAACATCCTGCATCAGTGTGGTTTGTTTTTTTGCAACTGATAAACCAATATTGTTACATGTGATTATCAACTAAAGTCCACAGTTCACATTAGGGTTTCCCGGACCTTTTAACAATGTGTGTGATGTGACCGTCACTACAGTATCATAAAGAACAGTTTCACTGCCCTAAAAACCCCATGTTCCGCTTATTTATCCCTCCCTTTTCCTCCACCTCCAGACCCCTGCATCTGTGATCTTTGTCTCGATAGTTTTGCCTTTTCCAAAATTCTATAGTTGAAATCACTATAGTACACAGACTTTTCAGACTGGTTTTTTTTTCACTTCACATGCATTTAAGTTTCCTCTATGACTTTTCAAGGCTTAGTAACTCTATTCTTTTTATTGCTGAGTAATATCCCATTGTACAGATGCACCACAGTTTGTTTATCCATTCACCTATTGAAGGGCATACTGGTTGCTTCTGGTTTGGACAATTATGAATAAAACCACTATAACCATCTGTGTGCAGGGTTTTATGTGAACAAAAGTTTTCAACTCATTTGGGGTAAATACCGTGGAGCATGATTACTGGATTATATAGTAAGAGTGTTCAGGTTACTTCTGCTTAGCTTCTTTTCTATCAACTATCTTTTAAGTTCACTAATCCTACCATATTGAAGGTACTTTGTGCTGTTAAATCCATGTAATATCAGGTATTAATACATTTCACCTCTGGAATGTTCATTTGATTCTTTAAGGTAATTTCTAGTCATCTATTTAAATACTCCCTTTTTCATGTTTTGCCCACTCTATTTTTATATATATTATAATTGTTTTAAAGTCCTTGTGTGCTTACTCCTACATTTGGATCATCTGTGGATCTACTTATTTTTTTCTTTTGAGAAGAGGTCACATTTTTCTGCCTCCTCACATGTCCCACAATTTTTAAATACTGCATGCCAGAGATTCTATATAAAAGAACCAAGGCTGAGGTCAACGCTGTCTTTCTTTAGGCAGCCTTTGCCTCCTGCCTAGTAGATAGGATGGAGACCGATCACTTCAGCCCAGATGAGTCCTGAGCTGAGCTGGGGTTAGGTTGCCACTTTCCTTATACTCATTGCCACTGGCATTTGACATGTCAGCAGAAAGAAACCTGGCGTGTGTTTCTTGTGGGCTCATCTTTCTGAAAATTTAGCTTCTCAAGCAAAATAAGACCATGAGAGGTTTCACCTTGTCTTTTCACCCCACACCTCTACTCTTCTGTGCAGCCCTAGTACTCAGCAGATGCCTTGTCAGGGGAACTGGTCGCGCATCTGAGAGTGCTTCTAGATCCAGGCTGTCACGCCACCCCAGTGGCTGTCAAAAGATCTGCTGGAGCCTCTCCCCTTGTAGAGATGCCACTATCTTTGGCAATGCCAGTCATCAGTTGTCATGCTTGGAAAATGTCCCAGGGGAAGAACATAGCCAGCTCACCTAGGGAGGGCTCTTTCTTTAGAATTTTAGTTAAGCTAGTCCTCATTGCATCCAAATATCTCCAGGGTCTTCAAAGAAAAGTTATTTATAATTGTTTATTTTTCCTGCTCTAATAGTGACTGCTTGCTACTACCATGTCCCACTGAAAAATAGGGACTTCACTGAGTTTTTAAATTTAATTGTTGCATTTGGTTCTTTATAAAAAAAAAAAAAGCTTTGAATTTTTTATGGTTTCAACTATACTTATGTCTTTAATTGTTTTATTTATTTCAACATATTAAACACCATTATGTTGTGTTTCTTATAGTTCCAATAATCCAGTATTTTTGGTAGATGTTGTTTCTGCTGACTTACCCCATATTTTTCATGATTCTTGTGAGTTTTTCATTAGACCTATATTGAAATTATTCAGAATCTTATTGACTGTAAATTTTCCTGGAGACTTGTGTTTATTTTCATCAGGTATGGGGGCATTACTGATTTTCACCTGCTTTATATTAAAATTCTCAGCTTTGCAGCTGTTGAGTTTCTGTTCCTGGGTGTGGGGGAGGGGACAGGGAATTTGTACAAATGGTATTAATTCATCCTTACAGAAAGAAAAGTGAAATCACTCAGTCGTGTCCAACTCTTTGTTACCCCATGGACTGTAGCCTACCAGGCTCCTCTGTCCATCCATGGGATTTTCCAGACAAGAGTCCTGGAGTGGGTTGCCAATTAAACCCATGGAAAATTAGGCTAGTGGCCATGAGTTCTCAGGGAAGAGTTCTTCCTACCCTTAGTTAATGCCAAGACAAAAAGGTTTTCTTGCTGTTGGCCTCTGTGAGATTTCTGCACCCCTTTCCAGTACTGACTCCTTCCTGGGTCCCAGCTTTACGTGGGTCTCTGCTATAACCCTCCTTCCTGCGCTTGGTCTCCCTCCTGTCCCAACCCATCTGCCCCCTTCCCCAGGAATATACAAGCAGTTGGCCACCCAGGAGTGTGTATGTCCCAGCTTACTCATCTCTCTGGACTCAGATTCCCACATTATTCCTGGTCTCAGCTGCTGCTGCTGCTAAGTCACTTCAGTTGTGTCCGACTCTGTGCGACCCCATAGACGGCAGCCCACCAGGCTCCGCCATCCCTGGAATTCTCCAGGCAAGAACACTGGAGTGGGTTGCCATTTCCTTCTCCAGTGCATGAAAGGAAGAGTGAAAGTGAAGTGGCTCAGTTATGTCTGAGTCTTAGCGACCCCATGGACTGCAGCCCACCAGGCTCCTCTGTCCATGGGATTTTCCAGGCGAGAGTACTGGAGTGGGTTGCCATTGCCTTCTCCACCTGGTCTCAGAAGAAATCTTTTTTTGCACAAGCTAATTCATTTATTGAAAAGCATTTTATCTTTTATTAGTGTTTTATAGCAGATATCCCTCAGGATCTCCAGACTAATTTCTAAAAACAATCTCTACATACTTTCACCGCATAGAGCCAGATTCTCCTACCTAACATTCTACCGACTAGCTCATCTCCCCGGAGCCACTGCCCTGCCCCTGAGAGGACAATGGGGCAAGGCCTGGAAGAATCCTTGCAGACTCATACCTTATAAATGTAGTTTCTGCCCAGCAAGTGGTACTAGAAGGATGAAAAATACAAGGCCACTTTTAACACACCCCATGCTGATAGCTTACTATGTTTTTTTCATTCATGCATCCACCCTGGTGCAGATGTTGGCTGCATTTGACAATTGGACAAGCCTACTGTGACTGGCAAGCACTACACAACCTATGGGAAAGTTATAAGTGAAACCTTGGATGAATACTCTATTTAAAGCTATGTCATCTCTGGTTCTTTCCAGGAAAAAGACCTAGGCAGATCAATTTAACTTTTGTGCTTCTCTACATAATGGATTTGCTTCTACAAAGTGGATAATTTATTTCTAAAGCATTAAGGGACTTAGTCCTCTAATCATTAACTTAATAATTTCAGGTACTTTTAATTTATTCAGTAATAAGCTTTTATTGACTATTTTCTGACCAGAATCCTAATCACTTGAAAGAAAACAGTCCCTGCTTTGGGACACATCTAGAAACAAAAGGGCCAATATTCTGGTTTCTCTTTAGATTGTATAAATCTTTCACCTTCTTAAAACATGTGGACTTGACAACCATTTCAAAGTTTTCTATGAGATGGAAAGTAAGGGAGGAAGGGCCCTTGAACATTTAATGTTAATCATATACTTCATACCATATATAAATTAATGTTCAGAGTTTATTATGCCTCTCAAGGCCTGCACAATCTGACTCCTTTCTGTGCTGTGCTTAGTTGCTCAGTCGTGTCCAACTCTTTGCGACCCTAAGGACTGTAGCCCACCAGGCTCCTCTGTCCATGGGGATTCTCCAGGCAAGAATACTGAAATGGGTTGCCATGCCCTCTTCCAGGGGATCTTCCCAACCCAGGGATCGAACCCAGGTCTCCTGCATTGCAGGTGGATTCTTGACCACTGGAGCCACTACCTCATCTCAAAAAACTGCTTCCCTCACCCTCTACTCCTGCAGCAACTTTCTGTTTCTCCAATATTCCCCATCATGGAGTGTGGTAGAATGGTTGCAAAAATGCTTCAGCACTCTTTTCCTCCCATTTTCCATACCCTTTGGGATGTGACTTTACAACTCCAATCAAGAGGTAAAGTCTATTTCCCCACTCTTTGAACCTGGGCTAACTTGCTTTAGCCAATAAATGAAGAAGTGGTTCCAAGCCTGGGACTGGAGAAGTCTTGTGTGTGTTTCATACTGTTCGTGGGGTTCTCAAGGCAAGAATACTGAAGTGGTTTGCCATTCCCTTCTCCAGTGGACCACATTCTGTCAGACCTCTCCACCATGACCCGACTGTCTTGGGTGGCCCCACCCGGCATGGCTTAGTTTCATTGAGTTAGACAAGGCTGTGGTCGGTGTAATTAGATTGACTAGTTTTCTGTGATTATGGTTTCAGTGTGTCTGCCCTCTGATGCCCTCTCGCAACACCTACCATCTTACTTGGGTTTCTCACGTTGGACGAGGGGTATCTCCTCACTGCGGCCCCTCCTGACCTGCTATATGCTACTGGAGATCAGTGGAGAAATAACTCCAGAAAGAATGAAGGGATGGAGCCAAAGCAAAAAGAATACCCAGCTGTGTATGTGACTGGTGATAGAAGCAAGGTCTGATGCTGTAAAGAGCAATATTGCATAGGAACCTGGAATGTCAGGTCCATGAATCAAAGCAAATTGGAAGTGGTCAAACAGGAGATGACAAGCGTGAAAGTCAACATTCTAGGAATCAGCGAACTAAAATGGACTGGAATGGGTGAATTTAACTCAGATGACCATTATATCTACTACTGTGGGCAGGAATCCCTTAGAAGAACTGGAGTAGCCATCATGGTCAACAAAAGAGTCAAAAATGCAGTACTTGGATGCAATCTCAAAAACAACAGAATGATCTCTGTTCATTTCCAAGGCAAACCATTCAATATCACAGTAACCCAAGTCTATGCCCCAACCAGTAATGCTGAAGAAGCTGAAGTTGAACAGTTCTGTGAAGACCTACAAGACCTTTTAGAACTAACACCCACAAAAGATGTCCTTTTCATTATAGGGGACTGGAATGCAAAAGTTGGAAGTCAAGAAACACCTGGAGTAACAGGCAAATTTGGCCTTGAAATATGGAATGAAGCAGGGCAAAGACGAATAGAGTTTTGCCAAGAGAACGCACTGGTCATAGCAAACACCCTCTTCCAACAACATAAGAGAAGACTCTACACATGGACATCACCAGATGGTCAACACCGAAATTAGATTGATTATATTCTTTGCAGCCAAAGATGGAGAAGCTCTATAAGTCAGCAAAACCAAGACCGGGAGCTGCCTGTGGCTCAGACCATGAACTCCTTATTGCCAAATTCAGACTGAAATTGAAGAAAGTAGGAAAAACCACTAGACCATTCAGATCAGATCAGATCAGATCAGTCACTCAGTCGTGTCCAACTCTTTGCAACCCCATGAATTGCAGCATGTCAGGCCTCCCTGTCCATCACCAACTCCCGGAGTTCACTCAGACACACGTCCATCAAGTCAGTGATGCCATCCAGCCATCTCATCCTCTGTCATCCCCTTCTCCTCCTGCCCCCAATCCCTCCCAGCATCAGAGTCTTCCAATGAGTCAACTCTTCGCATGAGGTGGCCAAAGTACTGGAGTTTCAGCTTTAGCATCATTCCTTCCAAAGAAATCCCAGGGCTGATCTCCTTCAGAATGCACTGGTTGGATCTCCTTGCAGTCCAAGGGACTCTCAAGAGTCTTCTCCAACACCACAGTTTAAAAGCATCAATTCTTCGGCACTCAGCCTTCTTCACAGTCCAACTCTCACGTGCATACATGACCACAGGAAAAACCATAGCCTTGACTAGATGGACCTTTGTTGGCAAAGTAATGTCTCTGCTTTTGAATATGCTGTCTAGGTTGGTCATAACTTTCCTTCCAAGGAGTAAGCATCTTTTAATTTCATGGCTGCAGTCACCATCCGCAGTGATTTTGGAGCCCCCAAAAATAAAGTCTGACACTGTTTCCACTGTTTCTCCATCTATTGCCATGAAGTGATGGGACCAGATGCCATGATCTTCGTTTTCTGAATGTTGAGCTTTAAGCCAACTTTTTCACTCTCCACTTTCACTTTCATCAAGAGGCTTTTGTGTTCCTCTTCACTTTCTGCCATAAGGGTGGTGTCATCTGCATATCTGAGGTTATTGATATTTCTGACCTAAATCAAATCCCTTATGATTATACAGTGGAAGTGAGAAATAGATTTAAGGGACTAGATCTGATAGATAGAGTGCCTGATGAACTATGGACGGAGGTTCGTGACATTGTACAGGAGGGGGATCAAGACCATCCCCGTGGAAAAGAAATGCAAAAAAGCAAATGGCTGTCTGGGGAGGCCTTACAAATAGCTTTGAAAAGAGGAGAAGCAAAAAGCAAAGGAGAAAAGGAAAGATATAAGCATCTGAATGCAGAGATCCAAAGAATAGCAAGGAGAGATAAGAAAGCCTTCCTCAGCCCTCAATGCAAAGAAATAGAGGAAAACAACAGAATGGGAAAGACTAGAGATCTCTTCAAGAAAATTAGAGATACCAAGGGAACATTTCATGCAAAGGTGGGCTCGATAAAGGACAGAAATGGTATGGACCTAACAGAGGCAGAAGATATTAAGAAGAGATGGCAAGAATGCACAGAAGAACTGTACAAAAAAGATCTTCATGACCAAGTTAATCACGATGGTGTGATCACTGACCTAGAGCCAGACATCCTGGAATGTGAAGTCAAGTGAGCCTTAGAAAGCATCACTATGAACAAAGCTAGAGGAGGTGATGGAATTCCAGTGGAGCTCTTTCAAATCCTGAAAGATGATGCTATGAAAGTGTTGCACTCAATATGCCAGCATATTTGGAAAACTCAGCAGTGGCCACAGGACTGCAAAAGGTCAATTTTCATTCCAATCCCAAAGAAAGGCAATGCCAAAGAATGCTCAAACTACCGCACAATTGCACTCATCTCACACGCTAGTAAAGTAATGCTCAAAATTCTCCAAGCCAGGCTTCAGCAATACATGAACCAGGAACTTCCGGATATTCAAGCTGGGTTTAGGAAAGGCAGAGGAACCAGAGATCAAATTGCCAAGATCCGCTGGATCATGGAAAAAGCAAGAGAGTTCCAGAAAAACATCTATTTCTGCTTTATTGACTATGCCAAAGCCTTTGACTGTGTGGATCACAATAAACTGTGGAAAATTCTTCAAGAGATGGGAATACCAGACCACCTGACCTGCCTCTTGAGAAACCTATATGCAGGGCAAGAAGCAACAGTTAGAACTGGATATGGAACAACAGTTCCATTTTCCAAATGGGAAAAGGAGTACGTCAAGGCTGTATATTGTCACCCTATTTATTTAACTTCTATGCAGAGTACATCATGAGAAACGCTGGGCTGGAAGAAACACAAGCTGGAATCAAGATTTCCAGGAGAAATATCAATAACCTCAGATATGCAGATGACACCACCCTTATGGCAGAAAGTGAAGAGGAACTCAAAAGCCTCTTGATGAAAGTGAAAGAGGAGAGTCAAAAAGTTGGCTTGAAGTTCAACGTTCAGAAAACAAAGATCATGGCATCTGGTCCCATCACTTCATGGCAAATAGATGGAGAAACAGTGGAAACAGTGTCAGACTTTATTTTGGGGGGCTCCAAAATCACTGCAGATGGTGATTGCAGCCATGAAATTAAAAGACGCTTACTCCTTGGAAGGAAAGTTATGGCCAACCTAGATAGCATATTGAAAAGCAGAGGCATTACTTTGCCAACAAAGGTCTGTCTAGTCAAGGCTATGGTTTTTCCTGTGGTCATGTATGGATGTGAGAGTTGGACTGTGAAGAAGGCTGAGTGCCGAAGAATTGATGCTTTTGAACTGTGGTGTTGGAAAAGACTCTTGAGAGTCCCTTGGACTGCAAGGAGATCCAACCAGTCCATTCTAAAGGAGATCAGTCCTGGGTGTTCAATGGAAGGACTGATGCTGAAGCTGAAACTCCAGTACTTTGGCCACCTCATGTGAAGAGTTGACTCATTGGAAGACTCTGATGCTGGGAGGGATTGGGGGCAGGAGGAAAAGGGGATAACAGAGGATGAGATGGCTGGATGGCATCGCCTACTCAATGAATGTGAGTCTGAGTGAACTCTGGGAGTTGGTGATGGACAGGGAGTCCTGGCGTGCTGCAATTCATGGGGTTGCAAAGAATCAGACACAACTGAGTGACTGAACTGAACTGAACTGTGTCTGTTTACATACACCTCCCCTGACACCACTATTAGATCATGCCTAGTGAGCTTGTTCAAGGATGAGCGACCACGTGGAGCCAGAACTAATCTGGACCAGCCAAGCACCAACTGCTGAATCAGATCCAAATCAGAACTCCCTATCAACCCAGGACTCAGCATACAATGCAGACACTACTGACTAGGTTAGGTCCCCCATGTCTCATATACGACAATTGCAATATCTGTTTTTTAAATGTCTACCTCCCCTGCTAGACTCTTACCTCCATGAGGGGAGGAATCAGGTCTATCTTGACCACAACTTTGTCCCTCGCATCTAGCATGGTGCTGGCTATAGTCAGCACTCGTTATTAGTTGATTAAATGAGTGTATTAGTGAACATATGAGCAAATCTTCACACAGTCTAACAGATGAGGAAACTAAGGTCGGAAGGGCTTAAATAACCTTTCTGAAGTTACTCAACAAGGAAATAGTGAGGCTGAGACACAGTTCATGCACTTGAAATAATACAGTTCACACAGTTCTGGAGACTGCTGCTGCTGCTAAGTCGCTTCAGTCGTGTTCGACTCTGTGCTACCCAATGGACGGTAGCCCACCAGGCTCCCCCATCCCTGGGATTCTCCAGGCAAGAACACTGGAGTGGGTTGCCATTTCCTTCTCCAATGCATGAAAGTGAAATGTGAAAGTGAAGTTGCTCAGTCGTGTCCGACTCTTCGCGACCCCATGGAGCCAACCAGGCTCCTCTGTCCATGGGATTTTCCAGGCAAGAGTACTGGAGTGGGGTACCATTGCCTTCTCCAGTTCTGAAGACTAGATAACTTTAAAGAGGAATCTGCTAAGCCATCTAGATAAAGCCATTAAGAATGACCCATAACCCAGGGTCTGCTGGGAAATATTGCTACCAACCCTTCAGTTTTGTAATCACTGAACGAAACCAGCTACAAGGTCCTGGGAAACAGCTCCATGTATCATTTGGGAACAGTCATGCCTTTGCTATTTGGCTTTCATTCTACTGTACATCTGTACAGAAGCAGCATGGTGGCATCAGGAAGCATGATGGTTCAGTTTTCTCCTTTGAAAATGGGACTATTTGGTAGTATTTCGTATTATATTATATATAAGAAATATTATAATATATATATTACCTACATCCTAAGAGTGTTCTGAAAAGTATACTGGTGTAAGCATGAAAATAATTGGTGTGGCACTTGACGTGCAAGAAGCTCGTAAGATGTTTGGGTGGGTTAAGTGGGCACTTTGATGACATGGCTTCTCCTTTGGCATATTTAATTGTGATGGATAATGGCCATCTTTGCAGCTTAAGATGGCACTGTTAAAATAGAATTCTCTTCTAAAGATGCCTGGAGCCTTGCCACTCAATGGGAGAATCAGCAGAACCTGTAGTATCTTATTTGCAATTGACATTCTCTACAACAAAATTGTAATTTTTTTCCTGTTTTAAATTTTTTCTTGTTTCACTGGAAAGATGTTTCTCAGTTTTCAGCTTTAAAAGTGTACAAGTCACTTTGTTACAATAAAAATAAATGTGTTTTTTAAAAAAGAACCTCTCAAGAAATGTCAACAAATAATATTATTTGCTACTATTTAATAACAAAGAGGGGCTTCCCTGGTAGCTCAGCTGGTAAAGAATCCACCTGCAATGCAGACCCTGGTTTGATTCCTGGGTCAGAAGATCACCTGGAGACAGAATAGACTACCCACTCCAGCATTCTTGCTCTTCCCTGCTGGCTCAGCTGGTAAAGAACCCTCCTGCAATGTGGGAGGCCTGGTGTTGATCCCTGGGTTGGGAAGATCCCCTGCAGAAGGGAATGGCAACCCATTCTGGCCTGGGAAAGTGCCATGGACAGAGGGGCCTGGCAGGCCACAATCCATGGGGTCGCAAGAGCCAGACACAATGTAGCGACTGAACAACAGCAACAAATCATTTACACTGTGGTTCATCTCCGGAGGTATCCACAATCATGCTGGGCACTGAACAGGAGGCGTTCCTGTCTAGAGTTTGAGGAAACATCCTCTCTCCCTCATCATGGTGTAAAGTTGGCAGAGACCCGAAAACCTCCATGCGCACACCCTCCGGCCTCCAGCCGGGAAATGCTGAGCCTCTGGCAGCGGAGACAGGAGCTGGGAACATCTTTATGATATCTTCACTGAGAGCTATTAGTGTGTTGGCCATCATTTGCCTTGGACTGGATTTTCACAGAATTCAGCAGCAGGTACTCTACAGGCAGCACAGGACTAAATGTTTGGCAAGAGTCTGGGGTAACAATCAGCAACTGAAAATAAGCTGTGGTGTGCGGCTTACCCAGAATGATTTCTTAAGAGCTGCTGCTGCTAAGTCACTTTAGTCGTGTCCGACTCTGTGCAACCCCATAGATGGCAGCTCACCAGGTTCCGCCATCCCTGGGATTCTCCAGGCAAGAATACTGGCCAGTGTTTAAAGTACCTATCAGTTTTTCCATCCCGAGGTGAAGATAAATGTTGGGCAGAAAACTAATCACTTGAAGAGAGCATGCAGCAGCAAAGGGTAAAGAGAATTTTTGAAAATTCTTACAAAATGAGACAAGGCACTGTTGAAAGTGCAAATTGTTGGGCCCTGCCCCAGATCCACGAACTCTGGATCTTATTGCAGGGGGCCTGGGATCTTCATATATATAAGCATATTTATAATCTTCATATTTATAAGCATCCCCTACTGACTTCAGAGCAAATGGTCGTCTAACCACATGCTGAGAAATGCTGGTTTTGGAGTTCAGGCAAGCCAGTGGATTCTGCAAAAACCTACTGGGGCTTCAGGAGGGTTATCTCAGGTGAAGAGACTCAAGAAGGGTAGTGCAAGAGTAAAGGGTCAGGGATGACAAGGATCCAAATCAGAGGCAGTTTTAAGGTCTGCCCTTACAGTGGAAGGCCCACCATGGAGCCAGCCACTTGCTAGCTATTGCTCCCACCCTGCTATCACAAGCACACCGTAACAGTCAGGACTCAAAGAGGAGACAGAAATCATATAGTGATTTGGAGAGGGAAACTGGGTATTACCTACAAGGGGTAAGACTTCCCCGGTGGCTCAGACGGGAAAGCGTCTGCTTACAATGCAGAAGACCCGGGTTCAATCCCTGGGTTGGGAAGATCCTCTGAAGAGGGAAATGGCAATCCACTCCAGTATTCTTGCCTGGAAAATCCCATGGATGGAGGAGCGTGGTAGGCTACAGTCCATGGGGTCCCAAAGAGTTGGACATGACTGAGCGACTTCACTTTCACTTTCTTCACTTACAAGGGGTAAAGGAAAACTCTAACATATAGCCACTACCTACCTTGATGTTAAGGAGAACACGAAGCCAGGCACAAATACGGGAGCACTCCCAACCCATCAGGAAGCACAGACCGGCGCTGTACTTTTCACGTCGTCTGCTCCAGCTGAGGGTTTTAGGGGGCTTTTAAGCAGAGGATGACCAGGCTCCTCACACACAGGAAGGCAAACTGCTGCCATTGCCAAGGGAGGCTCAGGGTGGCTTGGGAGTTCCATGTGGTCAGTTTTACCTGGGTCCAAGCTGATGTTCCCTATTTCAAGTTTTGGGATCCCATTTCTTCCAGTCAAAGATGATGTCAACTTCACAAGAGTTAACAAGGCTGTAAATTCAACTAATTCAGTGCAGAGAGGTGCCAATCACATCAGGCTACCATATACTGAAGAGCTAGCTAAGAGGAGCACCCTGAAATCAGGGGAAAGAGCTCCTTCTCATTCTAATGTCCCTCTAGCATCCTCTACTGATGAAGCTTAACACCGGGCCAAATGGCAAGAAAGAAAGGTTCCAGTATTGCAAGCGAGGCAGAAAAGGATTGGGGCTGAGATCAACACTGGTGACTGGCAATGCACCCCTACCTTTATTGTCTCTCCCACAGTCTCCACTACCACCCACGAAAACAAAAACACAAATACTACAAATAGAAATGAGGAAACCCAGGATGCCAACAGCCATCAAGAACATCTTTTGAAAGCTATATACTCACATGTATCTAGGGTGACCTACCATTTGTTTGCCCAGGGCTCTTTGCCCAGCTTTAGCACTTAAAGTCCTGCATCCTAGGGACACCCCTCAGTCCCAGAAAACCTGGAACATATTTGTCACCCTACATGCATCCCAAAGGTTTTCAAACATTCTGTGCATCAGAATTGCCTTGGGCGCTTGGTAAAAATACAGGTGATTCTATTAAATCTGTTAAAGGTTATTTTGGGTGCAAGCGGACCATGGAGTGATTTTTAAGAACTTTTACTTGGAGGACAGTCCAGGACTTCTTTCCTTTCTAAAACCACAATCATTGAAAAGAAAGAAATGATGTCCTTTGGGATTGGAGGCAAGGTTCCTGAGCCAGAAGAAGACACTGACAAGTTGTTTGTTGACAGGACTGTCGCTGCAATTGCATCTGATTCTTTGTGACCCTATGGACTACAGACCGCCAGGCGCCTCTGTCCATGCAATTCTCCAGGCAAGAATACTGGAGCGGTTTGCCATTTCCTTCTCCAGGGGATCTTCCTGACCCAGGGATCAGACCCACATGTCTCATGTCTCCTGCATTGGCAAGCGGGTTCTTTACCACTAAGAACCTTAGTTTATGGGTAAACTAATGGCATCTGGTCCCATCACTTCATGGGAAATAGATGGGGAAACACTGGAAACAGTGTCAGACTTTATTTTTCTGGGCTTCAACATCACCGCAGATGGTGACTGCAGCCATGAAATTAAAAGACACTTACTCCTTGGAAGGAAAGTTATCACCAACCTAGACAGCATATTCAAAAGCAGAGACATTACTTTGCCAACAAAGGTCCATCTAGTCAAGGCTATGGTTTTTCCTGTGGTCATGTATGGATGTGAGAGTTGGACTGTGAAGAAGGCTGAGTGCCGAAGAATTGATGCTTTTAAACTGTGGTGTTGGAGAAGACTCTTGAGAGTCCCTTGGACTGCAAGGAGATCCAACCAGTGCATTCTGAAGGAGATCAGCCCTGGGATTTCTTTGGAAGGAATGATGCTAAAGCTGAAACTCCAGTACTTTGGCCACCTCGTGACTCATTGGAAAAGACTCTGATGCTGGGAGGGATTGGGGGCAAGAGGAGAAGGGGATGACAGAGGATGAGATGGCTGGATGGCATCACTGACTCGATGGACGTGAGTCTGGGTGAACTCCCTGGGTGAACTCTGGGAGTTGGTGATGGACAGGGAGGCCTGGCGTGCTGCAATTCATGGGGTCGCAAAGAGTCGGACAAGACTGAGCGACTGATCTGACTGATCTGATCTGAAGCCTTAGTTTATGGGATGGGGGGAAAGATAAAAATTATAGTCTGCCCTTACCACTTTTCTCTCCTCTCAGTTCAAGGATAAATCCTTTCTCCTTCAATGTCACAAAGTATAATAAACTGTAACGAATGCTGTGAAATTAGATTTGATAGTAGCAACAACGTAGGGTTGTTGATGGGGTATACTGAGCTTCCAGCAGGTTAAGCACTATATAACACAAAGTTTATTTTAAATACTTCCACAGTATAAATTGCACCGGGTGTAGTTAATTTAGCACTACTTCTGCTATTTTCACACTGTAAGGTACATGATTTAACACGGCCACTTAAAGATGTGTCTCAAGAACTCAGACAGATTGAAGACACTTAACATTTATTTTCTACTGTGTTCCAGGCATCGTGCTAAATTCTGTCAATACATTATCTCATGTAATCCTCCCGACAGAAAAGCTATGCCCATTTCATAAAAAAAAGCAGGATACCCGACCGAGATTATACACCAAGTAAAAAGGTGTATAGCGTGAAACTCAGATCTCTTCTCTCAAGCAAACTTTGTTTGCAAATAGGGCGCGGTCCTATTCTCAGTGCTATGACAGAAGTCTGCACCGGCTGCAGGGAAAACAAACGAGGTGCATCTCAGACTCTCAGTGGAGTTCAGGATGAAAGTGAAACCCTGTTGCTCAGCGCATCAATACCAGGTTCCCCAACGCCTTCGCCCTTCCGCTGGGGCTCGGTCGCTCTTCCGGCACGGACCAAAGAAGCGGCCCTTGGATGTCTCTCGTCTTTGCTTAGGGGTGTGGGACTTCGGCCGAGGAAACGTCTTCATCCCCACCATCGCCACAGCCGACCCTTAACGGGGCTCCACCGCACCCTTAATCTCTGTGCTACCCTAGAACCCCGGCGCTGCCGTCTTCACCGTCAGAGACACGGCCCTTTTGGCTCGAGGAACACCGAGCCGCCCGGAGATCCGGGCTGTGGCGCCGGAAGAGGCGGTGGCGGCGGCGGCGCGTGACGTCAGGGGACGTGCCTGCCGCCGTGGGCCTGCGGGTGGGAAGTGCTGGTGTCAGGCCGGGGTTCAGAGACTCCCCGCAGACCGCCGGCGGCAGAGCAGGCCCGAGGCAGCGCGGGGTTTGCTTTCGGAAGAGCGGCTTTAAAACCTGCGCGCCCGGCTCCGCTGGCAGGTGCGGCCTCCCGGCCTGTCGCTGCGACTTGTGGGGACCTTCCTGAGTCCCTTCCTCAGGGGACTTCATTCAGGGCCTCCCGGGGGTGGGCGGAACGGGTCTAAAGTAAAGTTGCTTAAGCCTTATTGAGAGGACCAGGCTCTTTCACCTTCGAGCATCGCTTAATTCTCGCTCGGACCATGAGAGAGGTACTGGCTCCTCTGTTGACAGAGGAGGAAACAGACTTGGAAAGGGGAAGGCATTTGCCTCAGGCCACGCCGCTGGGAAGGGTCAGATTCGGATTCAAAGCGAGTCCTTGGGCTGCCGCAGGAGCGCTCGCTCTTGGCCCTGGAAGCGGGGTTCTCGTGCTTAATTCGGGTAAAGAATCTCGGCGTGGAAGGTAGGAGTTAGTTAATAGTTTCCGAGACTCCACAGATTTCTGGAATCTGCCTTTTCAGCAGCCGTGCGGTGCACGTAACACATCGCTCCCCTGTGAACACAGCAAGAATGAGAGCTGGTTGTCGCGTTACGGTTTTAAGGCCTCAACGGAGAGAAAATATCATACGAGAGCTTCCTCTACAAATCATGTGGAACTGGAGAGTAGATATTCGGTTCTACCGTTAACTCTGTGGGCAGATGGCAGCCTCTGTCCTCTGCCCACTTATTAAATAAGAAAACTTACGTGCTTATCACTTGGGAGAATTTGTTAAACATACAGATTCCCAGGACCAGCTTAGTTCTACTGAATCAGAAAGTCCGGGGGTGGGGCTGGGAATTTGTAGGCTAAACAAGCTATTAAAAAGAGCCTGTTAACCTTTGAGAACTTTGGAGTGAAGTTGTCTTGGACCTATGAGAAAATGGACTGTAAGTCCGTACGTGCCCCCAACGTTCCCGTTTCGTTTTGTTTGGTTTTGTTTTGCGGATGTGTATGCTCTGTATTTGATGTGGGCTAGACTTTTATTGGCAAAAATGTCAAATTAATATTCCTGGCCATTATGGTGTGGATTTTTTACTTAAGACCGGAATGTGGTAAAATCTGAACGTTAATTACCTGTTGATTTCCTGAGTGACACTGGGTGAACCACTTAACCTCGTGGCCCTTACATATCTGTTTATCATCACCTCCTACAATGCTTATTTCAATGACAGACACGTGTATCCATCCAACATCAAATCTTCTGAGACGGGCCATAGGTGTTTTTATCAAGCTTCAAGGGAAGTTTGATGCAGCCTGTGATGATGGAGTATGGAAATGCCCGGGGAAACTGAGTTTTAGCCTATTTCTGAATCTTCATGGAGGTGGCATATCACAGTTCCGTTGTGTTGTCGTCTTGGGGGACTAATAAGAGTAATGGGGTTTATGGTAGATCCTGGTTATAGAATTTCTTAGTATCTACTTTCTTGTGAATAAAGTGAAAGTAATGCGATAAGCTAAATCATTAAAAGATAAGCATTAAAAGCAGCATCCCCAAGTAACTTAGTAGGCTCCTGATTGAGATGTTGTGATCTCAGAGTTGATTTTATGTAGACGCACTGATTGCTATTGAGTCATCTCATCTACTTGAAAGGATTATAGTCAAAGCTTGGTAGTCAAAGCTTTCACAACCCCAACTTAAAGCATCTTTTTTTTTTTTTCCTCTTTAAACAGATACCATTGTGTAGTTTGAATCAGGAATGAAATTTTCTGAAAGCTAAGCATAAAAGTCTTGGTCAGCATGGAGGACAAAAGACGGCGAGCCCGAGTGCAGGGAGCCTGGGCTGGTCCTGCTAAGAACCAGGCCACTGTTCAGCCAGGCAAGGACCTGGGGGGATCTCCTGTTTTTGTGTGTATATGTGTATGGACCAGTATCCTTCTCTTTTAATTGATGTTAAGGTTTGAATCTTCTCTCTTTTCAGCTCCCACTGCTGAGAACATTCTCCAACAGAGACCTGGTAAAACCTGGATGAACAAGGAGCAGCATCTGTCTGACAGACAGTTTGTGTTCAAAGAACCCCAGGAGGTAAATTCTTGTTTCTTCTTCAACAGTCACAAAGATTTATTTATAAAAGCAACAGTCACATAGCAGACACGCAAATAAATGGTGATTGAATAAGCTCACTAATAGAGAACTGAAAGGCCTGTAATAATAATGAAATGTGGAATATTAGTTTCTTAGTATGTCTGAGAATTCTTAGTAGTCTTCGCCCAATTTATAGGCATATATAATTCCCTTTTTTTTTGCCAAAGAGATGTACTGTGACTAGAGGTTATACCATGACTAGAGTTTGCATTAGTTATCTAAGTTCTAACAGTCCTAAAAATGCTAGTGTGTCAAATATCTGTGGAATTGTATTGAAATTTTAGCTATTGCATTGCTTAATCCCGCTGGGAAAAATGTAAGAAACGGGGAAGAGTTGCTGTTTTTAATAACATGGGGAAAAGGCGCTAAAAATCAGGTATCCTCCTGTAGTAATGATTGCATAAATAATGATTAAAACCTCCTATTTCCTAGTATGTCTTCTGTTTTTAAAAATCCCTTGAAAAGAATGTTTTTTTTTTCAGAATGCTTACTGCTAGGAAACATATTAATTCTAGTTTTGTCATCCTTTACTGCCTACTAGTCGCTCTGGAGTAGTTCTAAGAAGAGTAGAACCAGAAGTTTCTGGTGGGATACTAAGAGCTTAGAATAAAACAGGGGTAGTTTTAAACCTGCTTTATTTTAACTAGGAATGAGAGGATACCACAATTCTGCAAGGAAACCTCCCTGGGGATCAGGAATCATTCAGAAATAATACCTGACTGTTTCTCTGCAGGCGGCGCGCAGAGCCCCAGAGCCACGAGTGATTGAGTAAGTACATTGCTGCCCTCCTGGGACTGTTGCCCACGGTGAATGGAGAGCCCCAGATCTCTCCCTTGGCCTGGTGTTTCCATCTGGAAAAGATAATGGTCAATTAGTGTCTTAAATTTTAAGCTGGGATATCCCTGTCTCAGATATCTTTAAACCCGGTCTTTTGAGAAGCCTTTCCGAATTTGCTGATGGTGTGGAAAATGCAACCAGATATCTGTTCCCTAAACTCTGACTGGTGTAGATTTCCTGACTCTGTTTGACTAACATATATGCAGATAGCAGCTAAAATATCTCTTAGGTAAAGACACAGAGGAATTTTTTTCCTGAGTCATTGAAACATGATTCTTCAAAAAACCTTTTAGTATCAATTAACTAGCAGTGCTATGAAAACTGCTAGAAATCTAGAAGCTTTTACAGTTCATTTATTAAAACCACAGAATTGTTCCAGAGCAATTAAATGATAATAAACATTTCTCTTACATTGATCTGTGTCTAAAAATATTCTTTTTCAAAATGATGAAAGATGCTTTGATTTCTCTTGGCCTGCTTCTCAATTTCCATCTAATGCAGATCAATTATCTGTAGAAAGCATGCTTTTATTTTAGCAAATTAACATTAAATGTGTGCTGTTGCTCATGAGCAAGTATTCAGCTGTTTGGCTATTTGCAGGCCAACTTGTATATTTTAGAAAAGTTTGAAACTAACACAAGTATCATCATATTTTCAGAGAGGTGTGTAGCTGTGGCCTGGCCACTAGTCAGCTATGTAACTAGTCCTTAGGTAAGTTATTACTGTCTCTCTGGACTTGTGTTTCCTTGCCTGTAATATTAAGGGATTGGACTATATAATCACTTAAGACCCAGACTGGTAGCTTTAACAGTCTTTGTTTTGCAAATACAAATGTGATACTGCCTCCATCGATGGTAAGGAAAAGAAGCAAAGCCAAGAAACCTGTTAAGCTACAAATGGGACATTCAGGTTGAAAAAAAGGGACAATTGTGAATTTCCCAGACAGAGACAAAAAATGATGGTACGCATTCCTACTTGACCATAGGGTTTGTTAATTCTGTTTATCTAAAATTAGCTATGCTAGATTTTTTTAATAGCCAGAAATATCCCTCATATTTAGAATGAACCATTTTCTAAATATGGCCCAAAATATAGCACTGAGAATATGAGCACTCTAGGAAATTTTATAGCCAACTAATATTGTGAAACATGCTATATGTTTATGATAATAACTGCCTACATTTTGACTCAGAGTGGCTTACACATCCACCTAAGGGCCCAGGTCAGAGATTATGAACTGCTAAGTCACCTGGAAAAAGATGACGTAAATACTGTCCCTTTATATTATTCTCCATAACTTATCTCTGTGAGAAGCATCTGACACAGCTATCTGGACGGAAACACCTATCCAGTCTGGATCACATTTCTTACCATGACGTGCCCTTCTGTGACAGTTTTGTACTTTCATACATTGGATTAAGTTCAATAAACTTTCTACTGTTCATCTGTTGTGTGCTAGGCACTAGGAGACAGAAAAGTCGCCCATCCCAGCCCTTCAGCAGCTCATAGTCTAGTAAATGAAATAGACATGTAGTCTGACAAATTGTGATCCTGACTATCTTGGAACAGTATACTTCTAGGTGAGGTGCAGTGGTCACAGAGGTTGAGATATGTAACAGGTTAGGAAAGGCTTAGACAAAGTAATACTGAGCTGAGATTTTGAAGGATGAATTAGAATTTTCCACTGGACCAAAGCCGGGGGCAATTTGGATTGGGGGTGCTAGATAGTGGGGACACATGCCAGCATGTAGAAAAGCATAGGATCAGACATGTGGTGATGTATTCAGGGGATTCCAAGCAGTAATTACCCTGGAGGATGCTGAGTCTGTGGCAACTTCTAGGAGGTGGAGCTCTATCATGGGGACCTTCTACTTTTGTTCCATGTATCTCTATTCCAGATTCCAAGGGGATGCTCAATTTGGCACCCCTTTGTGTGATAGATTCCTATGACACATCAACCTGAATTATGGGTGAAATATGAAGGTACAGAATAAGAATTTACTTTATTGTGGCCTTTGTCTTCATGGCCTGATTTTGTCAGGATTCTATACCCAAGGCCAGTAATGGTTACCACCATCTTACCCTTTATCTCAGTGGTAGAAGAAGGTGGGGCTATATTTCCCTCATCATGCACCCTCATCGGGAAGTGGTTTTGGTGAGCTGGAACTTTGTGCACTCCGAAGACAACTCTTCCTTCCACTACGTGCAGTATGTTGTTTAACTTGGTACTAATAAGCCTTTGTTTTCTTGGTTTCTTTAGAAAAGAGGGTGTATATGAAATCAGCGTGTCACCCACAGGCATATCTAGGTAAGTGAATCCTCACTAGAAAGGGACTATAATTAATCACTTACTTCAAGCCTTTTGAAATATTTAGAATGTTTTCCTTGTAGAGTGTTAACCTTGATTAAAGTAGGTAACATCTGCCCCTTAAATTCCTGGAGAGCAAATATGTAGTAATATCTCCTTTTATACTAGCTTCAAAACATTTTCATAACCTCTCTGTCAGGTATAGTATAACTATTACTTCTCCAGTTTTTCACGTGAGGAAATGAGGTCCAGGGAGATTCAATATTTTGTCCTGGTGCTACATAGCAGTTTAATATTCAAGTTGAGCCTGGTCTCAACTTCTGTGCTGTGAGTGCTATATTATTGTTAGAGTGTCATGGTTGTTCAGTCACTAAGTCAGGTCCGACTCCTTAGAACCCATGGACTGTAGCACACTGGTCTCCTTTGTCTTCCACTGTTTCCCGGAGTTTGCTCAAACTCATGTCTGTTGAGCTGGTGATGCTGTCTAACCATCTCATCCTCTGTCACCTGCTTTTCCTTTTGCCTTCAGTCTTTCCCAGCATCAGGGTCTTTTCCAACAAGTCAGCTCTTCACATCACATGGCCAAAGTACTGGAGCTTCAACTTCAGCGTCAGTCCTCCCAATAAATATTCAGGAATGATTTCCTTTAGAATTGACTGGTTTGATCTCCTTTCATTCCAAGGGACTTTCAAGAGTCTTCTCCAGCCTCACAATTTGAAAGGATCAGTTCTTTGGTGCTCAGCTTTCTCTGTGGTCCAGCTCTCACATCTGTAATGAGTACTGGAAAAACCATAGCTTTGACTATATGGGCCTTTATCAGCAAAGTCGTAGTCCTGCTTTCTAATATGCTGTTTAGGTTTGTCATAGCTTTCCTTCCAAGGAGCCGGCGTCTTATAATTTCATGGCTACAGTCAACCATCCGCAGTGATTTTTGGAGTCCAAGAAAAAAAATCTGTTACTGCTTCCGCTTTTTCCCCTTCTATTTGCCGTGAAGTGATGAGACCAGATGCCATGATCTTAGTCTTTTGAATGTTGAGTTTCAAGCCAGCTTTTTCACTCTCCTCTTTCACCTTCACCAAGAGGCCCTTTAGTTCCTCTTCAGTTTCTTCCAGTAGAGTGGTATCATCTGAATATCCGAAGTTGTTGATATTTCTTGTGGCAATCTTGATTCCAGCTTGAGCTTCATCCAGCCCGACATTTCACCTGATGTACTCTTAATAAGCAGGGTGACAATATACAGTCTTGATGTACTCCTTTCCCAATTTCGAACCAGTCCATTGTTCCATGTCTGGTTCTAACTGTTGCTTCTTGATGCCCATACAGGTTTCTCAGGAGACAGGTAAGGTGGTCTGGTACTCCCATCTCTTGAAGAATTTTCCATAGTTTGTTGTGATCCACAGAGTCACAGGCTTTAGCAAGCATAATCAATGAATCAGAGGTAGATATTTTTCTGAAATTCCCTTGCTTTCTCCATGATCCAGTGAATGTTGGCAATTTGATCTCTGGTTCCTCTGCCTCTTCAAAACCCAGCTTGTACATCTGGACGTTCTTATTTCATATACTGCTGAAGCCTACTTGAAAGATTTTGAGTATAATGTTGTTGTTATCATGTGAAATGAGTGCAATTGTATGATAGTCTGAACATTCTTTGACATTGCCCTTCTTTGGGATTGGAATGAAAACTGACCTTTTCCAGTCCTGTGGTCACTGCTGAGTTTTCCAAATTCGCTGACATACTGAGTGCAGCACTTTAACAGCATCATCTTTTAGGATTTTAAACGGCTCAGCTGAAATTCCATCACCTGCACTAGCTTTGTTTGCAGTAATGCTTCCTAAGGCCCACTTGACTTCACACTCCAGGATGTCTGGCTCTAGGTGAATGACCACACCATCATGGTTATCCCGGTCATTAAGACTTTTTTTGTATAGTTCTTCTGTGTATTCTTGCCACCTCTTCTTAATCTCTGCTGCTTCCGTTAGATCCTTACTGTTTCTGTCCTTTCTTGTGCCCATCTTTGTATGAAATGTTCCCTTGGTATCTCAATTTTCTTGACGAGATCTGTAGTCTTTCCCCTTCTATTGTTTTCCTCTCTTTCTTTGCATTGTTCATTGAAGAAGGCCTTCTTATCTCTCCTTGCTGTTCTCTGGAACTCTGCATTCAGTTAGGTGTGTCTTCCCCTTTCTCCCTTGCCTTTTGCTTCTGTTCTTTCCTCAGCTCTTTGTAAAGCCTCCTCAGACAACCGCTGCCTTCTTGCATTTCTTTTTCTTTGGATGGTTTTGGTCACTACCTACTATATAGAGTCTGTAGCTCTGCAGGCACTGTGTCTACCAGATCTAATGCCTTGAATCTATTCATCACTCCACTGTACAATCATAAGGGGTTTGACTTAGGTCATACCTGAATGGTATAGTGGTTTTCACTACTATCTTCAATTTAAGCCTGAATTTTGCAATAAGGAGCTCATGATCTGAGCCACAGTCAGCTCCAGGTCTTGTTCTTGCTAACTGTATAGAATTTCTCCATCTTCAGCTGTAAAGAACACAATCTGATTTCAGTTTTGACCATCTGGTGAGGTCCATGTATAAAGTCATCTTTGAGGTTGTTAGAAAAGGGTGTTTGCTATGACCAGCATGTTCTCTTGACAAAACTAATAGCCTTTGCCCTGCTTCGTTTTGTACTCTAAGGCCAAACTTGCCTGTTATTTTGGGTATTTTTTGTGGACTTCTCTGGTAGCTCAGCTGGTAAAGAATCTGCCTGCAATGCAGGAGACCCCAGTTTGATTCCTGGGTTGGGAAGATCTGCTGGAGAAGGGATAGGCTACCCACTCCAGTATTCTTGGGCTTCCCTGGTGGCTCAGCTGATAAGCATCTGCCTGCAATGCGGAAGACCTGAGTTTGATCCCTGGGTTGGGAAGATCTCCTGAAGAAGGGAAAGACTGCCCACTTCAGTATTCTGGCCTGGAGGATTCCATGGACTGTATAGTCCATAGGGTCACAAAAAGTCGGACACAGCTGACTGACTTTCACTTTTGGATATTTCTTGACTTCCTACATTTGCATTTCAATCCCCTATGATGAAAAGAACATCTTTTTTGTGTGTTAGTTCTAGAAGGTGGTGTAGACCTTCATAGAACCAGTCAACTTCAGATTCTTCGGCATCAGTTGTTGGGGCATAGACTTGGATGACTGTATTGTTGAATGGTTTGCCTTGGAAATGAACCAAGATCATTCCGTCATTTTTGAGGTTGGACTCAAGTACTGCATTTGGAACTCTTCTGTTGACTGTGAGGGCTACTTCACTTCTTCTAAAGGATTCTTGTCCACAGTAGTAGATATAATGATCATCTGAACTTAATTCACCTGTTCGTGAATTTAATTCATTTTAGTTCACTGATCCATTTTGGTTCACTGATCTGTAAGATGTCAATGTTCAGTCTTACTATCTCCAGCTTGACCATGTCCAGTATACCTTGATTCATGGATCTAACATTCCAGGTTCCTATGAAATACCATTCTTTACATCATTGGACTTTACTTTCCCCACCAGACACATCTGCAACTGAGTGACATGTCTGCTTTTGCCCAACCACTTCATTCTCTCTGGAGCTATTAGTAATTGCCCTCTGCTCTTCTCCAGTAGCATATTGGATACCTTCAGACCTGGGCAGGGGGTGGAGGCTCATCTCCTGGTGTCCTATCTTTTTGTCTTTTCATACTGCTTATTGGGTTCCTGCAGCAGGAAGCCTGGGGTGGGTTGCCGTTCCCTCCTCCAGGGCACCATGTTTTGTCACAACTCTTCACTATGTCCCATCTGTCTTGGGTGGCCCTGCACAGCATGGCTTGTAGCTTCATTGAGTTACACAAACCCCTTCACCATGACAAGACTGTGATCCACGAAGGGGATTGCTTATTATTGCATGCATTATTATGTTAATCATGCATTATTATATATAATATATGTTAAGTTATGCTATGCTAAGTCACTTCAGTCATGTCCGACTCTGTGTGACCCCATAGACGGCAGCCCACCAGGCTTCCCCGTCCCTGGGATTCTCCAGGCAAGAACACTGGAGTGGGTTGCCATTTCCTTCTCCAATGCATGAAAGTGAAAAGAGAAAGTGAAGTCGCTCAGTCGTGTTTGACTCTTAGTGACCCCAAGGACTGCAGCCTACCAGGCTCCTCCGTCCATGGGATTTTCCAGGCAAGAGTACTGGAGTGGGGTGCCATTGCCTTCTCTGATGTTAAGTTATATTGTATTGCTATATAAAGGTAGATTTCAATAACATTAAAGCATATGCGATTTAGGGTATGTTAGGCGGTAGTCATTATTTCATTTTGAAAGCATCACCTCAGTGCATGTTCAGTTCAGATCAGTCGCTCAGTCATGTCCGACTCTTTGCGACCCCATGAATCACAGCATGCCAGACCTCCCTGTCCATCACCAACTCCCGGAGTTCACTCAGACTCACGTCCATCAAGTCAGTGATGCCATCCAGCCATCTCATCCTCTGTCATCCCCTTCTCCTCCTGCCCCCAATCCCTCCCAGCATCAGAGTCTTTTCCAATGAGTCAGCTCTTCACATGAGGTGGTCAAAGTACTGGAGTTTCAGCTTTAGCATCATTCCCTCCAAAGAAATCCCAGGGCTGATCTCCTTCAGAATGGACTGGTTGGATCTCCTTGCAGTCCAAGGGACTCTCAAGAGTCTTCTCCAACACCACAGTTCAAAAGCATCAGTTCTTCAGTGCTCAGCCTTCTTCACAGTCCAACTCTCACATCCATACATGACCACAGGAAAAACCATAGCCTTGACTAGACGGACCTTTGTTGGCAAAGCAATGTCTCTGCTTTTGAATATGCTATCTAGGTTGGTCATAACTTTCCTTCCAAGGAGTAAGCGTCTTTTAATTTCATGGCCGCAGTCACCATCTGCAGTGATTTTGGAGTCCCCCAAAATAAAGTCTGACACTGTTTCCACTGTTTCCCCATCTATTTCCCATGAAATGATGGGACCAGATGCCATGATCTTCATTTTCTGAATGTTGAGCTTTAAGCCAACTTTTTCACTCTCCACTTTCATCAAGAGGCTTTTGAGTTCCTCTTCCCTTTCTGCCATGAGGGTGGTGTCATCTGCATATCTGAGGTTATTGATATTTCTCCCGGCAATCTTGATTCCAGCTTGTGTTTCTTCCAGCCCAGGGTTTCTCATGATGTACTCTGCATATAAGTTAAATAAACAGGGTGACAATATACAGCCTTGACGTACTCCTTTTCCTATTTGGAACCAGTCTGTTGTTCCATGTCCAGTTCTAACTGTTGCTTCCTGACCTGCATGCAGATTTCTCAGGAGGCAGGTCAGGTGGTCTGGTATTCCCATCTCTTGAAGAATTTTCCACAGTTTATTGTGATCCACACAGTCAAAGGCTTTGGCATAGTCAGTAAAGCAGAAGTAGATGTTTTTCTGGAACTCTCTTGCTTTTTCCATGATCCAGCGGATGTTGGCAATTTGATCTCTGGTTCCTCTGCCTTTTCTAAAACCAGCTTGAACATCAGGAAGTTCACGGTTCACGTATTGCTGAAGCCTGGCTTGGAGAATTTTGAGCATTACTTTACAAGCGTGTGAGATGAGTGCAATTGTGCGGTAGTTTGAGCATTCTTTGGCATTGCCTTTCTTTGGGATTGGAATGAAAACTGACCTTTTCCACGTTACTGTAAATTAATGAGATGTTTAAATAAATCAGAATTTGTGTATCTAAGTGAATTGCTTAGAAAGAGTTGCTTTTGGATTTGCAAGTCTCTATAGTTAGTCCGATGGCACTGCCATTGTTACAACCCTTTTCAGAACTTCCGTTTTCAGAACTTCCCTTTTAGAGCAAGTTTAATAGTCACACAAGAAAACCAGTTGCATTCTTTTTGTTACATGTCATTGTTAACCTGGTATGGCTTCAGGTGAGCTTTGGCTCTTTCAAAATATCAACTCCCAGTATGTGTAAGCCAAATTATTATGCTTTACACTGAAAACGGATATAGAGCTGTATGTCCATTATATCTCAGTAAAACTGGAAAAAATAATAATTCAGATCAAACATTGTAAATTGTACAGCTGGTTAAAATTAATAAATTCCTTGTTAAACTGTTAAAAAAAAAAATCAAACATACCTTCAAAGAGTGAAAATTTATTACCAGCAAGGCTGTTGAAGAGCATGTTCCTGTCTTTCAGAACATTTCTTAAGAAAGTTATCCAGAAATCCAAATGCATTGTTAAAATAAAATAGTATATTAGGGACATTGAAATCAAAACCACAATGATATACCACTTTATATTCACTAGAATTTCCACAGTCAAAAAGACAGTAATAAGTGTTATTATAAGAGAGAATGTGGAAAAACTAGAGCCTTCCTGTATTCCTGGTGGAATGTAAAATAGTACAATCCACTTAAAAGTTTGTTGGTTTCTTAAAAAGTTAAGCATACCTTTATCATATGACCCAGCAGTTTCAGGCTTAGGTATCTTATTCAAGAGAAATGAAAACATACATCCATACAAAGACTAGTGTGTGAAGGTTCATAGCAGCATTCAAAACAGACAAAAGTAGAAACAACTCAAATCTCCATCAGTTGGTGAATGGACAAACAAAAGGTGTTATATCTATATAATGGAATATTTTATTCCACCATAAAAAGAAATGTTGCTTTGATAATGTGCTACCACATGGGTAAATCTTGAAGACATTACACTACATTGAATTTTACAGTATATTATATTATACCTCAGTAAAGGAGAGGAAAAAAAAGGTATCCAAATCAATTCTGAGCTGACTTGGCATTGTTGAAATAAGTGTATATTCAGTGAGATAAAAAATCCTCTCTTGGATATCTTTAGTTTGTTATAGTTATGAATGATTGCTTTCCCTACGGTGGGCATAGTCCCGGAAGACTCTCAATTGCTAGAGCAACACAGGGCCGCGCATTGTATTATTCTGCTTTTCACAGTGGCGCTGTCAGGTGATCTTCTTTGTGTTACAGATGAGAAAAGCCAAGGTTCCGAGAGCTTAAGTAACCTGTCCCAGGTGTCACAGCCCAGCAGTGCTGGGGTAGTATTTGAACCATGTCTGTGAAAGCCGTCATGTACCTCCTCATCCTTCATTGCCTGTTTTATTGCCTGTCTTAACTTGGCAGAGATTGGTTTTTCATCTGGAGCATCATGATCTGGGTGATACCACCCTCTGGGGGTGTGGTAAGATGATTTCATCTACCCATGAAAGGAAGCTTCGTCCAGATTCATTTACTCCGCTGATGGTTGGAGTCCACCCCATCTTCTGTGTTCTTTAGTTAGTAACTGTTCTTTCTGCATCCAGGGTGTGTTTGTGTCCTGGTTTTGTTGACTTGAAAGAGGCCGACTCAGTGTTTGAACAGCTTTGTCGGGATGTTCCCTGGAAGCAGAGGACCGGCATCAGAGACGGTAAGTGGATATCTTGGGATCACAGTTGTTGGTGTTTGGCCCTCCTTTCCAGATTGTTTTCCAGTCCCCTTGCTTCTTGGCATCGCAGCCAGACGTACACAGATTTTCAAAGCCTAACTGGAACCCTAAGCATGGGCAGGAACTTGCCCAAGGGGACAGGGAAGCGTGTTCCTCACAGAAGACACAGCACGTGGTTCTCAGTGTGTAGCGGAAGGTGGGCCTTCAAGGAGAGGAAGGAAGTTTGGTTTGGCTGGGCTGTGGTTGACATGCTTATCTCCTTTGGTGTTTGATCACTGTTCATTACTTCAGACAGTGCCAGCTTCCCTCTTTCTTCATAGAAGCTTCCAGAACTTGTTTTTTTCTGATTCTGTTTGGCATACATTCTTTTTATCATCTTTTTATTGTCACTCTAGTTTCACTAGAAGTCTCCTTTAGCTCCAGCATTTGTAGTATTCTCCTGAGCTTGTCAAGATTACCTGGCTTGGAGTGGGTACCACACAAGCAACAGTACCTGCTATACCAAAGGTGGTCACTGGGGGGCGTCGGTGCTCTAGCATAGAATCTTTCCTTTTTTTTTCCTGGCACATTGAGTGATTTTAAATTTTCTGTGGAGAAAGAGGCAAAGTATACTGGCATCACTTTTGTAACAGGCATCATAAGGAGAGTCAGCTCTTTCAGGGCAGGCTTTTAATTCCCAGCAGTTTCTATAGCAGGGCTTTCGGTGACAGACTTGGCTTCAACTGCTGGCTCTTTCAAAGTGATTGTTTATTTTAGACAAATGATAGTTAAATAATTTTCTGATTCTTAATTTTTCTGATCAAGAAAATAGAGCTAATAATAATACCTATCTTGCAAGGTTGTGGTGATAATTAAATGAGACAGTGCCTAACAACGTACTTAACAGAATGCTTGGCACATAGTAAGCCTTCAGTGAATGTTAACTGCGTTTATTATTATTGTTATTGTGGTGTGAAGTCAATTGTAGGGAAGAATAGCAAATCTGCGGGTAGCTGCTTCTCTAATTATAAAGTGGACATCAAAAACTTCTGACTAAAATTAACTATGTGCTGCGGTGGGTCAGACCACCTTGTTCTTTATTTGGAATTAAAAGGGCTTAGATAGTGGTGGCACGTGGGTGAACAGGTGGTTTTGTTTCCTGTATGGACGCTCATGCCACAGTCTCCTGCCTACCAGGGTTCAGACTCCATGTCCTGCATCTTAGACCCTCCCTAATGTGAATCCTTCTGTCCTGCGGTGTGACTCCTTCACTCTGGTTTGTGTCACCACTGACACGAATGGGTCACACCCATTCTCACCCCAGAGCTGTACCCGTACTGGTTCTGCCATATACCCTCTCTTGCCATCCTTTTAGCTGTCGCCATGCCACTCCTGAAGTCCCATGCCCTTTATGAAGGTGGAACCTTGGGTCGGAGCCCATCCTGCCTCTTCCTTTGTATTTCTCATAGCTTCTTATCCATTACTAGGCAGGGTGTTGGCACTCGGTAGGTACACCTAAAATAGCATTGAACCCTTTCAAAGGCCCTGTATTTTCTTTCTTAGATGTAACTTACCAGCAACCAAGACTTACAGCATGGTATGGAGAACTTCCTTACACTTATTCAAGAATCACTATGGAACCAAATCCTCACGTATGTTGGAATGTTGTTATTGGTATGGTTTTATAGACGATATACTGTGACTGTAGAGTACTGTGAAATAACAATAAATGACCTTGCAGAGCTGTGCGGTGGATCCTAGTTCAAAAAATCCTCCGAGTTCAAACACTGAGTCTTTGTGCTTATCACCATTGGTGTGCTTTTGATCCACAGGTGAAGTCAGAGGATGAGGAAAAAACTGGAACTAGAGTAAACTAGAGCCAGACGCAAGGATTTCAGAGAAATGAATGGTCTCTTTTCCTGATCTCCCCCTTCCCCAAGCTTTTCCGCCATAGCCCTTGTGTGTCTCTGGTACACATTTGCTCTGGTCCCAAATCCTTACGACTGACCAGTGAAGTCAGAATGTTTCCTTCCATGTCTCAGGCTCTTTTCCCATTTGTGAGAAAAATCTGTTGCTTTTCTTGTTGACTTTGTATTCATTCTGTGGCTGCAGTTCTCATATTTATCATTGCTTTGGCTTGTCTCTTCTGCTTCTTGTGTTTTTAAAAATGTCCATGAAAGACAAAGAGATTCTAATGTATAAATTAAGCTTATCCAGATGATGGAATTAAGATCCAAGAAATAGCTCTCTGTTTAGTCCTTGGAATCTTGCCTTTGGCAAATAATAATATGGTTTTTATGGGGTTTTTTTTTTTTTGAAGGAGACTTTGAAGAAAAGGGAGTTTTTGCTTATGGCCTTGGAATAAAGAGAAATGTGGCACATTTAGAACTTCTAGTAATTTCTTATCATAAACTAGCATTTTACTAAAATGTTCAGGGATAAAATATTGACTGAAGGGAACATGACTTTTTCACATGAAGAGATGGATGGGTGCTCTGGTTTCTAAGGCTGCATTTAGAATGTAACCCAGGGAAGTACTGAGAGACCCTTTATATCTGAAATTGACTTGGAAACATGAGGAGAATTGAGCTAGGCCAGTCCAGCATAAACTGCTGGCTATGTTTCTGTCAGAATTAGTGTATCTTCTTATCAACAGTTATAGCAGAGAAGTTGAGGATTAAATAGCCTGTGGGAAAGAAGTTCTTTCATTCTAGCTAATCTTTCAGAACAGGATTTCTCAACCTTGGTATCACTGACATTTCAAGCACAATAACTATTTGTTGTTAGGTTGTCCTGTGCATTGTAGGATGGTTAGCAGTATCTGTGACGTCTGCCCCCTGGATGCCAGAGGCACCCCCTACCCAGTCAAGGCAACCAAAAATGACTCTGGACATTGCTAAACATCTGTTGGGGTTCCAAATTGACCCTACTTGAGAACCACTGCTTTAGATTAAACATAAGACATGTAAGGTCTGCTGAGATAGAGTGACCACTTATGCTTGGGGACATTTTGACAACTCTTCAAAAGAATTGTTTAAATGACAACCCTTTTCTTATATCGTAAGTAATATGTGTTTATTACTGAGAATTTAGAAACTGCAGATAAATATGAAGAATATTAAAATTTTGGATAGTGCTTCCATCTAATGATTTGGTTCTAGTCTTTTTTTTCTTTTTAATCAAATATATGTAGAGAATTTTACTATAAAAATAAAATCAGTTATTCATATACTTACATTTAATTTTGCTGTATTATTAACATATTCTAGTATAATGTCATATTAGAATTCTTTAATTTGAATTTGACTGGCTCATAACTTTGTATTTATTGCTAATAGATTTAGTTTGTATACCATCTGGAACAAAAGCAAAACAGACGTCCCTTTCTCAGATTTTTTAAGGGAAGATTCCCTAATGTGTGTATATGTGTTGGGGATATTAGTTTAATTTTAAAGTTATTTTTACCTCAAGCTTAGTATTCCATAGCACAGGAGGAGGTTCAGTCATAGGTACTTAAACATCTTTTAGTCTTTTTTTTGGCAGCACTGGCTTTTCATTGCGGCATGCAGGCTCTCTCTAGTTGCAGCACGTGGGGGCTTCTCTGGTTGTGACTTGCAGGCTTCCGTCATTGTGGAGCGTGGGTGGGTGGCTTCTAGAGTGCATGGGGTCAGTAGTTGCTGCTTGCGGGCTCGCTAGTTGCCCTGCGGCATGTAGGATCTTATCCCCCAACCAGGGATCAAATCCATGTTCCCTACACTGGAAGGTGGATTCTTAACCAGTGGACCACTAGGGAAGTCCCTTTTAGTCTTTTTTCCAAGCTAAATCTTATATGAATCCACTGTGTGGAAATAAAAGAGGACCCACACTGTCTGGTATTCCCACCAGCTTGACCTCTCCTCCTTTCTTCTCCTGTGGTCCCAGAGGCGTCTCTGTGGTACCTGGGTCTCTGCAAAACACTGTTTGAAGTCCACCAAATAGGTCCTTGTATTTTCTCATACTCTTTTCCTCAAATGTCTTTTAAGGATAGAATGTCTTCACTGAACAGTGAGATGACGCTGGATTTTAATTTAGACTTTCAGTTCTCCGGGATCTGTATATAGCGTATTGGTTGGAGAGTCTAAATTAATCCCCTAGTTCATTATTCCTTGTTTTCTCCTTTTCTACTTACTTCACCACCAAAAATAACCAAGAAAAAAAAATATATTCACTTAGAAACATAATGCAGACTTGGTGTTAGCTCAGTCCCTAAGCAAGTCAAGGAAGTGCTAATTAGTTTCTCAGTTACATTGCCGAAAAGCTATCATCCTCCTTTACGTTCTTGTGTTTCTTGTTAAGTGTATGATTCTAACATCTGATCTTTATCCCCACGAAGATAAGCTGCTTGTTGTTGTCATTCAGTCATGGCCGATTCTTTGTGACCGCGTGGACTGGAGCATGCTAGGCCTCCCTGTCCCTCACCACCTCCCAGAGTTCACCCAAGTTCATGTCACTGAATCAGTGATTCTGTCCAACCGTCTCATCTTCTGCTGCCCTCTTCTCCTTTTGCCTTCAGTCTTTCCCAGTATCGAGCTTCCCAGGTGGTCCTAGTGGTAAAGAATGGCCTGCCAATGCAGGAGACTTAAGATACACAGGTTCAATCCCTGGGTTGGGAAGATCCCCTAGAGAAGGAAATGGCAACCCACTGTAGTATTCTTGCCTGGAGAATCCCATGGACAGAGGAGCTTGGTGGGCTACAGTTCATGGGGTCACAAAAAGAGTCAGATATGACTTAGGGGCTAAACTGTTATCTATAGCCCTTGAGAAAGAACTAAATATCCTTGACTATGCTTAATGACTACTAATGACTTTCCCCGCATCAGGGTCTTTTCCAGTGAGTCAGCTGTTCACATCAGGTGGCCAAAGTATTGTAGCTTCTGCTTCAGCATTCATCCATCCAATGAGTATTCAGGTTTGATTTCCCTTAGGATTGACTGGTTTGATCTCCTTGCAGTCCAAGGGACTCTCAAGAATCTTCTCCAGCACCACAATTTGAAAGCATCAATTCTTCGGCATTCAGCCTTCCTTATGGTCCAACTTTCACATCCATATATGACTACTGGAGAAATCATAGCTTTAAATATACAGACCTTTGTCAGCAAAGTTAACATGCTGTCTAGGTTTGTCGTAGCCTTCCTTCCAAGAAGCAAGTGTCTTCTAATTTCAAGGCTGCAGTTACCATCTAGTGATTTTGGAGTCCAAGGAGAGAAAATCTGTCACTGCTTCCACTTTTTCTTCTTCTGTTTGCCATGAAGTGATGGGACCAGATGCCATGATCTTAGTTTTCTGAATGTTGAGTTTAAAGCCAGCTTTTTCACTCTCCTCTTTCACTTTCATCAAGAGGCTCTTTAGTTCCTCTACATTTTCTGCCATTAGAGAGTTATCATCTACATATCTGAGGTTGTTGATATTTCTCCCAGCAATCTTGATTCCAGCTTGAGCTTCATCCAGCCCGGCATTTCACATAATGTACTCTGCATATACATTAAATCAACAGTGACAATATACAGCCTTGTCGTACTCCTTTCCCAATTTCAAACCAGTCAGTTGTTCCATGAAAGTGTTACTCCTTGACCCACATACAGGTTAAAGATAGCTTAAAGCCATAAAATAAATAGGAAATACAGCTTAATAACATTATTGTGGAATTTCACTCTTGAACGTAGGTTAGTTTAATAACATTTATTTAATGATCTAAGTTTTGTTTGTTGTTATTGTAGTTTACTTCTTAAAATCCTCTGCCTTAGAGGAGCAGAATAGATATTTTTCCAAAGAAGACATACAAATGGATAATGGTGGTGGTGTTGGTGGTTTAGTTGCTAAGTCGTGTCTGACTCTTGTGATCCCGGAGACTGTAGCCTGCCAGACTTCTCTGTCCATGGGATTCTCCAGGCAAGAATACTGAAGTGGGTTGCCATGTCCTTCTCCAGGGCAAATGGACAATAGGCACGTGATAAGATGCTCAGCATCACTAATTAGGGAAATGCAAGTCCAAACCATAGTAAGATATCATCCCCTCATACCTGCTAGAAAGGCTGCTATCAAAAAGGCAAGAAATAACAAGTGCTGGTGAGGATATGGAGAAAAGAGAGCTTTCATACCCTGTTGATGGGAATTTAATTGGTGCAGCCATTATGGAAATTTCTCAGAAAATTAAAAATAGAGATACCGTATGATCCAGCTATCCCACTTCTGGCTATTTATCCAAAGAATATGCAAACACTAATTTGAAAATATATGTGCACCCCTGTGTTCATCACAGCATTTTTCCTAATAACCAAGATACAGAAACAACCTAAGTGCCCATCAACAGGTGAATGGATAAAGAAGATGTGGGGGGCGTGTGTGTGTCTATATATATGTTGTTGTTCAGTCACTAAATCGTGTCCAACTCTATGCAGCCCCATGGACTGCAGCACGCCAGGCTTCCCTATCCTCCACTGTCTCCCGGAGTTTGTTCAAGTTCATATCCATTGAGTTGGTGATGCTATCTAACCACCTCATCCCCTACTGCCCTCTTCTCCTTTTGCCTTCATTCTTTACCAGCATCAGGGTCTTTTCCAGTGAGTTGGCTCTTCGAATCAGGTGGCCAAATTATTGGAGCTTCAGCTTTAGCATCAGTCATTTCAATGAATATTCAGGGCTGATTTCCTTCAGGATGGACTGGTTTGATCTCCTCACAGTCCAACAGACTTTCCAGAGTCTTCTCTAGCACCACAGTTTGAAAGCATCAGTTCTTTGGTGCTCAACCTTCTTCATGGTCCAGCCATTTAAAAAAAGATGAAATCTTACCTTTTGTGAGACCACGGATGGACCTTGAGGATATTATGTTAAATAAGTCAGGTGGAGAGGGACAGATTCTGTATGATTTTATTTATGTGTGGAATATAAAAAATCAATAATATAAATGAACAAACCAAACATGCAGGTACAAGGAGCAGAGTAGTGGTTACCGAAGGGGAGGGGACAGAATGGAGGGCACAACAGGTGGAGGTCACCTGTGTGGTGACGGATGGAAACTGAGTGTTTGGTGGAGCTGAACGTGCTGTATGGTTGGAGAAGGACATGGCAACCCACTCCAGTATTCTTGCCTGGAGAATTCCATGGACAGAGGGGCCTGGCGGGCTACAGTCCTTAGCGTCACAAAGAGTCGGACACTACTGAGCGACTGAGCACACGCATGTGCATGGTCGAAATATGATGTTAAAAACCAGGGTTACTTCAGTAAAATAAAGAAAGTCCTCTGCTAAGAATGTAATGCCGCTATCCATAACACGGAATGCCAGCTTTTAACATGATTTCCACAAGACAGTGAAGCTGAGTCCCACATATGCTCCCTGGAAGTTTTACCTGATAATAGTCATGGTATATACCTAAGAATGATATTATGCTTTCCTTTGCTGAACATACATTTCTTCACTTGAAAACACAGAACATGAACTCTGAAGGGGTTCTCTGAAGTGGCAGTTCTTTTTTTTTAATAATTTAAAATATTTATTTATTTTTGGCTGTGCTGGGTCTTTGTTGCTGCACAGGCTCTCCTCTAGTTGCAGAGAGTGGGGGCCTCTCTCTGGTTGCGGCGCATAGGCTTCTCACTGTGGCGGCATCTCTTGTTGCAGAGCTCGGCTCTCGGGTGCATGGGCTGCAGGAGTTGCGGCTCCTGGGCTTAGAGCACAGGCTCAGTGGCTTGTGGCACATGGGCCTAGTTGTTCTGCAGCCTGTGGGATCGTCCCGAGCCAGGGGTCGAACCCACATCCCCTACATTGGCAGGCAGATTATTTACCACTGAGCCACCAGGGAAACCCTAGAGTGGCAGTCCTTAAAGTAGAATCTGTGGATCCCTGGAGGGAGTCCACGAAATTCTTTTTGGGAATCCACAGGGTCAAAATTATTTTTATGAGATTACTAAGACTAGGTGACATTTTTCACTGTGTTGAGTTTGCACTAGACAAAAACAATGGTGACTAAAATTGTGGTGCCTTGGGGTCGCTAAGAGTCGGACACGACTGAGCGGCTTCACTTTCCCTTTCACTTCATGCACTGGAGAAGGAAATGGCGACCCACTCCAGTGCTCTTGCCTGGAGAATCCCAGGATGGAGGAGCCTGGTGGGCTGCAGTCCATGGGGTCGCTAAGAGTCGGACACGACTGAGCGGCTTCACTTTCACTTTTACTTTCCTGCATTGGAGAAGGAAATGGCGACCCACTCCAGTGCTCTTGCCTGGAGAATCCCAGGGACGGGGGAGCCTCGTGTGCTGCCATCTATGGGGTCGCACAGAGTCGGACACGACTGAAGCGACTTAGCAGCAGCAGCAGCAGCAGTATGAATCAAGGCATTGCCACCGGACCGTACTAGTAATCATTGTTTTCTTTACCACGTGCACGTCCAGTAAAAAAAAAAAAAAAAAAAAAGATAGTTTCATTCAAGGGTGTCCTTTGAAGAAGTGATAAGCGTTATTTTATTAAATCTTGATCTTTTAAAATTGTTTCATGAAATGGAAAGTATGCATAAGGCATTTCTGCTACAAATGATTTATGATGGTTGTGTGTGATTGTTTACGGTAGAAGCTGAACTAGCTACTTTTATCCTGGACCATTTTACTTGGAAGAGCAACTGGTGCACACACACTATTCAGACTTGAGTATTCAGCAGACATTTTCTCATAAGTGAGTGAAGTGTCACTTCTAGGAAAACAATGGACAGGATTTAATAAAAGTTTGACACTAATAAAAGTTGAAGTTTCAAGGAAATGTGAGGAATTCTGGAAAAACTCGTATCCTTCCCATTACTTAGCTTTTTCTGAAGAGATCAGTGGTAATGTTAATGGAGATGACTTTTTTATGGTGTATAATGAAACTCGTCAGCAGTAAGAGCATCTACATGACTCAGTGAGCCAGTATTTTCCAAATGACCAGTGCTTGATGTTACAGAATCATGCAAGATTAAACGATCCATCCAAAGTGCAAGTTGGACCAATGGATTTAGATGTAATAACATAAAAAGTGTGTTGATGTCGTTTCAGATTCCACATTGCCTCTAACCTTTAAGAAATCAGTACAGTTGAGCTTTGGTTTAATAGCAAAGAATATCTATGGTTATTTGAAAAGATTTTTTTCTAACTTTTTCAAACTACATGTCTGTGTGAAGGCAGTTTTCTTTGTATGTGTCAACAAAAACATTTTAACAGATTGAATGCAGAAACAGATATTAGAACCAACTCTCTTCTGTTAAATCAGACATTGAAGAGATTTGCAAAAGAGTGCCACTCTTCTCACTAATTTTTTTGTATTGGAAAAAAGCTGATTTTCATAAAATACTACTTGGGTTAGCATGTAATGGGGCTGTTATTTTTTAAACGAATTAACCAAAAATTAAAAATTTTTTAGTTCTAATTTTTAACATGGTAGCTGTCACAGCTATAACTCAAACACGTAGAAGTTCTTTGGGGTCCTCAGTAATTTTTTTTGGCTGTGCTGCGTAGCTTGCAGCATCTTAGTTCCCCAACCAAGGGTTGAACCCGGGCCCTCAGTAGTGAACGTGCTGAGTCCTAACCTCTGGACTGCCAGGGAGTTCCCTCCTCAGTCATTTTGGTAGTGGAGCGAGAAGCCCTGTCCTACAGGAAGCTTCCGTAAAGCACTTGAGGTTTCTTGGAAGGCAAGACACACAGAATTCTAACCAGAACCATAAGAGCTGCCCTGATTATAGCTCCCTAGTGCAACCTAAGGTCAAGCGTCACAGTTTCCTAAAGCATGTATGGCAAGATGGTGAGTTCTGAATATAAACTACAGATATGAACTCGGTGCTCAGGAGGCAGGGCTGTGGACTGTTTAAATCTTTTGTAGTTCACAGCCATTTCATGACTCCATTCTGTAGAATGTTTTTCCCCTCTGGGTTCTGGTCTTAGGAAGTTTGCCACTCTAGAAATATTGAATATCCTTTCAAAGAGCAATTTTGCCACTTGTGATAAAATGGGAATGGAATCCTGGTGGCTCAGGCGGTAAAGAATCTGCCTGCAATGTGGGAGACCTGGGTTCGAGCCCTGGGTCAGGAAGATCCCCTGGAAGAGGGCATGGCAACCCACTCCAGTATTCTTGCCTGGAGAAATCCCCATGGACAGAGGAGCCTGGCGGGCTACAGTTCATGGGGTCACAAAGAGTCAGACACAACTGAGTGACTACGCACAGCACAGGAATGGAACAGAGGGCCACCCTGAAGGAGAGCTCTTTCACCCTCAGACTTGAGTCTTTATCTGCCGACTCCTGATGGCTCCTCAGCCCTGGTGACAAAGCAGGCTTCCTGCTCCACGTGCCACCTCCATGCCTTACTGAGGCGACCGCCCAGAGTGCACGGACAGTTACTTCTCTGGAGGGTCATACGTTTAACATGGAAAGGATGAGATGGGAGGATAGGCCTGGTCTTCATGACATTGCTACACCAAATTTAGCACCTTAATAGAACCGCAGAGGTCAGCTTCCTTCAGAATAGACATAATGGGAGAGAATGCGACTTCTCTTCTGGCCTTATTACGTTTCAAATGGTTTGCTTATTCCAAGCCCCTGTTTATAGCGTGACTGATTTTGCACTTCCTGTTTTTCCCTGTGACTGCCACCTTGTATCTCATGTAAACTGTCTGCCCCTTCTCTTGACCCGTTGATTGCAGTGGCATCCTGTGCTGCTCACGCTGAAGAACCAAATTGAAGAGAACACTGGCCACACCTTCAACTCCTTGCTTTGCAATCTTTACCGAAATGAGAAGGACAGCGTGGACTGGCACAGCGATGACGAACCTTCACTGGGGAGGTGCCCCACCATCGCTTCACTCAGTTTTGGTGCCACACGCATGTTTGAGATGAGAAAGAAGCCCCCGCCAGTGAGTAGCCCCTTTATTTATTTTCTTTTCCTCCCGCTATCTAATGATCTGTGGGAAAAAAGCCGGGCTCCTAAAAGGCTCCTATTTTCAGATTTAGGGGATTGCAGTATGTGTCTGGTTGATGAAATGTTTTCAACTGATGGCTTATATCCTGTGGATAACTTTTGACTTCCAAAGAAGCCATTCATTCATTTCTGCAACAGAAATTGCCTGCCGTGTGCCAGGTGTCAGAGGCTTATTTCCATTGGTGGAAAGGACAGACACAGTCACCGTCCTCATGGAAATGGGGGTAGACAGACATTATTCATTACTCAAGTAATTGGAAGGCAGAGCTCGAGTGAGTAGGGGCAAGAAGGGAAAGGAAGGAGGCTCAGGGAAGATGCCCTTCTTCAGGAGCCTTTATTTTAACTAAGTGTTCTTCATGGCAGTGTTGCCTGTCCTCTTTGAAAGGAAGTACTGCAGTCCATCCTAAAGGAGATCAGTCCTGGGTGTTCATTGGAAGGACTGATGTTGAAGCTGAAACTCCAATATTTTGGCCATCTGTTGCGAAGAGCTGACTCATTAGAAAAGACCCTGATGCTGGAAAAGATTGAGGGCAGGAGGAGAAGGGGACAGCAGAGGATGAGATGGTTGGATGGCATCACCGACTCAATGGACATGGGTTTGGGTGGACTCCGGGAGTTGGTGATGGCAGGGAGGCCCCGGGTGCTGCGATTCATTGGGTCACAAAGAGTCGGACACAGCTGAGCGACTGAACTGAACTGAACTGAACTGAACCGCACTCATCCCCATTCCTTCTTAGCCAGTTCCTAAAATCCAGATGAACCGTACCTCTTTCAGAGAGGAAGTTCCAGCCAGGTGACTAGACAAGCAGTGACTAAACTGTAGAATAACTTCAGTTGTTCAGCCCAGCTCTTACCTATATTTTAATACGTTGGAGGGGTATGAGGGCTCTTTGTGTGTGTGTGTGTGTGTGTGTGTGTGTGTGTGTTTAATCAAGAAGTGTAGAACTTTAGGACTGAAATAGATAGAAAGATACTAGGAACTCTAAGAAAAGAGCAAAGCTCTACCAAATTATCTTATTTCCAGGATTTGCATGTGGGTGTTTTTTTTAAACCAAGGCTCCCAATCATTTAGCTTATAACATTAAACCAGACATAGTCAGTGTGGACGGCCTACAGGGCTGTGTTTTGAGTATGACCTAATCCAGACCGTGTAATTATCAGGCAGTCAGTGCTTGTGTCTGTTCTTCATCAGATATACTTCTTGGGCTGTTTTCCTGACATGTATTTGGGTTTCCAAACATGGTATTTTGAAGCATATTGTGTTGTTTTGCACTTACTCCATTAAGCACCTTTCCTTGGCATATCTTCCATCGATGGGGTTGTATTTGCTTTTGTTTACACAGAAGCTTTGGTCTGTGTTGGCGGGGATTGGGGGTAGTTGTCAGTTGCCGGTGACTTCCTGAGTGAACTTGCTCCCTGGGCACTCTGACTAGCTTCACAGTCTCAGTGTACCAGGGAGAACCGCCTAAGAAGCAGGCTCCCCAGCCTTTGCCATGTTCCTTTCAGGCACAGTTAGCTTTTATATGCAGGCTTCCACTTGGTTAAATCCTACGTTCGCACATATGAGGAGTTCATCCTGCCCTTCATAAGTCCTCTGCTGTGTGAATGGCAGAGAAACACCAGGTGTCTTATTTTAAAGTTCAGACCCTCAAGCCAGACATACGGAACACCACCTTTTTGCCAGGCCTGGTCTTGGGAGCTGGGATTATAGCCATGAGTAAGTGAGATGAAGTCATCCTTCCCCTCCTGGAGCTGATGATCTGGCCCCTGTTAGTGCTCTGTCTCCCTTCCAGGGTTATCCTTCCAGCTTTCTGAGTGGACAGCAAACTCTGGTGGATCCAGGATAATCTTTGGTGTAAGCCGAGTCTCTGGTTCTTTGCAGTGACTTTCTTTGTTGCCAAGTATTTAAGTATTCAGTTATCGTTTTTCTCTACACATACATTCACCACCACCACCACCATCACCCTTTTTAAAAAACATTTTTTGGCCTATTTCCAGATTTTAAGGTTAAGAATTCCTGAAGCATGCTTTGTAGGATAATTAGTTTTACTGTACAAGCAGTTTCCAACTGTTAAGCGTTAGTCATTGGAAGGACTGATGTTGAAGCTGAAACTCCAATACTTGATGCGAAGTACCTGATGCGAAGAGCTGACTCATTTGAAAAGACCCTGATGCTGAGAAAGATTGAAGGCGGGAGGAGAAGAGGATGGCAGAGGATGGAATGGTTGGATGGCATCACCGACTCAATGGACATGAGTTTGAGCAAGCTCCGGGAGTTGGTGAAGGACAGGGAAGCCTGGCGTGCTGCGGTCCACGGGGTTGCAAAGAGTCGGACGCAACTGAGCGACTGAACTGAACTGAAGCATTAACAGTGTTCTGGTGCCCAGAATACCTCTATTCCTTTTCCCCTCTAGGCAGCTGAAGGCCATTTTCTCATATGAGAACATATTCATGGTGATCAAGAATTATTTCTTGGAAATATAATTCAGTTATATTATAGGTTAATGGGTGGATAGAAAATGTAACTACCACTTAGCATTGTGTCTGAGGGCAACCATTTGGAACAAAATCTCTAAGAGAGACACTGACCATACTTACTGAAACTGTCTTCTCAAGGCTTCTTAGAGTCTATTTTGATGAACAAGAGTGAAAGCACAGGCCGTGAAACACCGAAAATGTGGTTCAATCCCTTTAATTATCTGTCAATAGCAGGGGAATTTGCACTATAACTGTAGTAGCTGATTTGATGAAAATACCTATCTGATAAGTAAGAAAATTTGTCTGAGATCTTGAAACAAAGTTGGCTAAGGAAACAGATATGGGAAGAAATGCAAATGTGTCAGTATGTTGCTGCTGCTGCTAAGTGGCTTAGTCGTGTCCGACTCTGTGCGACCCCACAGACGGCAGCCCACCAGGCTCCCCCGTCCCTGGGATTCTCCAGGCAAGAACACTGGAGTGGGTTGCCATTTCCTTCTCCAATGCGTGAAAGTGAAGTTGCTCAGTCGTGTCCGACCCTCAGCGACCCCACGGACTGAAGCCCACCAGGCCCCTCCGCCCATGGGGTTTTCCAGGCAAGAGCGCTGGAGTGGGTGCCATCGCCTTCTCCGTCAGTATGTTGGGTTACTGATTAATAAGTTTTTGCTTCTGGCATAGTCTTAACTGTGATTGAATTTGATGCAGTTGTATATTCCTTCAATTCTGACTTTTGCTTAAGATGGGGAAATTGAAGGTTAATATATTTGAAATTATAATCACGCATTAGTGAATACAGTTTTAAAATTACTTCCCCTCCCCACCACCTCCCCACCTTGCCCCTCTCCAAGAACCTATAAACTCCATTCTTGGATAAACAAAACCCAGGTTTAAACTTTTGGAAAAATTTCTTCAAGTTTCTTTAACAGATTTAAAACATCTTGGGCTTTACAAATCTAGCTAAACTTGAACTACAGAAGCCTTTCTCTGAGTTGACATCTTTGGGAATGTATCGTAGGGCACATCATCTTTATCTTATCCCTTTTCTGAAGGATTGAAAGGAAAATGGTTATTGCAAATCTGTCTACTTTTCTTCCTTAACTATGGTGATAGCTTTGAGAACATGACTCATGATTCATATAACTCAAGCTAAAAGCATAAAATAAAAAGTGTAATTCAAGTTAGTCTTCTGTGTGGAATTTGTAGGAGTCTGACTTTCTGTAGCTCCTAGGAACCTGTCTCGCTATGCCACTAAAGATTGTAATTTTCATGTCTGTCAACAAGACATTTGGAGTGTGCTAGAGATCGTGGGAGGGCATCTTTTTCAAAAGCCAGTTAGTTTTAACCTATCAAAGGAGAAGAAGTTAATACCTGTTTGACTTGAGTCAAAGTTTCTCATCTAAAGCTGACATAGGGGAATCATGAGATTTCCTGTATTTGATTCAAGTATGCAGATCTGAGACAGAAAAGCATCTGTTTGGGGCCACTTTCAAAGGGAATTAGCCTTTTTTTTTTTTTTTTTTTTTAACATTCGAACTCCCCCACCCCTGCGGCAGCTGTCTGTTTTGCAGTCTGGCACCTTGAGTAGTTCTCTGTAGCCGCTGATCTTCTGAAAGCTGCCCCAGTTCCACACATCGCATTCCTAACAATTTCTTGCTGTGCTGAGATGGTAAGGAGATCTTTGTTTCCCTAAGCGTCAGTGTCTCTCTGATTCATGCAGTTGGCTCAGGCGGCTTCGCGCATGCATCATCCCTAGGATTAAACATTCACTCCTCCAAGATGCCAATCCTTGATCCTCATCTCCCTGTCCAAGTCTGTCAACTCTGCTCATTTGTTTTGATTTTATAGTCAATTACCACTTCCTTTAATGATAATAAGCTACTTGGAGACATGGTAGCCTTTACTTCATTCACCCATCCCTTCTTTTGTTAATTCAGTTAAACCTGAGTGAACAGCATTGTATCTATCTTCTGGACAACATCAGAATATACTATCTTAAGACAAAAGTAAAGCTTACCAACTATACCTCTGTAGACATTTTTTTTTAAGAAACCAAAAACCTCTTTTATTCTCCCAAGGTAGGCTCATTAAAGCTTTTCTACGTTTGTGTCCCAAACCCAGTTGTACTTTTCAGGCTGCGTCGTGTCCCTGTTATAAAGATTAGTCTGGTTCTTTTCCCAGTATAGCTTTAATTCTATACTGAAAAACAGGCTGGAAAAGGAACTACAAAAGCCATTTGGCAGGCTGCTATTTCTCTGTCGGTTACCATAGAAACAGTGATGGCTGAGTTGGGGAGGGGGGTGAGTATTAGATAATAGGAAGTTTGTGATGCACTGGAGGTTTAGATGCCAAAAGCCTTGTTTTCTAGAAAATTACCCATGCATAAGCACTATCCTTTATCAGCTGAATCCTGAAAATGTGAGGGGCTTCTATCTACCTCAAGATGATTGAGTTGAGGCAAGTTGGGAAATTTCTCCAACCATTCCTTTCTCTAGCACCTTCTGAAGAATGAGAGCTCTGTTCATAATACCAAAAGAGATGTTTGTAAAACCACTTGTGATGGGAGAGGTTGAGAGTTGCCAGTGCATTCGAGTTCCTAGTACCTCCCTGTTTACACACTACTGGGAAGAGTGGGATATTAAAAAGGTCATTTTAATCATAAATATCAGTATTTTTTCCAGGGCTTTAGAAGAATTGAGGATATTGGAATCCAAAATAATATAAGCTGACTAGCTTAAATTTGAAAATCGGGTAAACTAGACTGTACAGTGTTTCGTGGGGTGGTGACTGAGCCGCAGCCTCAGCCACCACGCCCACTGCTGCTCTTCCAGGCATCCATACTTCTTCTTAGTCCATCTTCTGATTACTGCATCTGTTCTGAGAAATTACAAGAACTACTCAAAAGGAACTGTTGATAATCATCATCTTTTTAGTACAGTCCCTAATGAAATTTAAAATATCAGGTTTCGTTTCCTGTTTCTGTTACTGATGCCTGTAAAAAGCACTTATCTGCTTCATTTATACTCATTCCATTTTTGTAAATGGGATGATAATTGGTAGCAACTTTATGGGAGTAATAGGAAAGTTTTCCCATGAAAGGCACTATGAAAGTTGGTGCAGTGATCAGTGAATTTTTAAGCTGTTATAAATGGTGGATGCTACAGTGACTTTTCAGTTGTGGAAATTGAAAAAGAAAATGAACGGCAGTGAGGCTAACCTCCAGGGTTGCCTCACCCTGTGAATGGCATTCATTGAGGGGGTGCAGGGGAGACTCGGGGAGGGTCAAGTGGCCTGTGGATCAGGAATGGCGACTGAGTTTTTGAGCTCCTGTCTTTAGGGTCATGCAGTGTTTGGAGAGTGTGAGTCAGTGAGTGGGGGATAAATTGGTACATGTGTAAGTGGATAAAGATAAGTAGTCCTCATAGGACCTCAGTTCTCTACAGACGAGCTCTTTGGGGAGTTGGGATCGCCATTTGCTTCTTTGGGGGCTGTCTCAAGCTAGAGTCCGTGTCCTGACTGCCACTGGGAATAACTAATCTTTGCAAAGAACCTCCTGGTTTTGCCACTGAGAGCACTTTTAATCTTGGGAGAACAGCGTTTTCCAAAGTGATTTGTCAAATTTGTGTGTGTCCTGACTAGGTATGAGGTCTGCTTACAAACTTTTTTTAAAACCTTGCCTTAATGGTAGTTTCCCCTCCCCCTCCACTTTGCCATGCTCTGAAAAACTATTCCTGAGCCTTCTGGTAATTTTCTTTAAGAAGCCACATTTTCCTGGTGGATGACTGCTTAGCTGAGGCAGAAAAGAGCTTAGTGAGTTTGAGGAAGGAGAAGGAGGCCCAACAGAGGAGCAGAGTGAGCAAGTGCAGAGAGGAGCATGTGATGAGATGGAAGGGGTGGGTGGGGCCAGATGACACAAGGACTCAGGATCCTCAGGAAGGAGTGGGTTTTAAGTACATCAGGAAGCCATTGAAATGTGTTAGGCGGAAGAGTGACATGATCTGATTGAAATTTTACAAGGTCAGTTGCTACTGCGTGGAGCTCAGACTAGACAAGAGCAAGAGTGGGAGCCAGGAGACCAATTAAGGGATTGTTATACCTCCTGGGACCAAGGCAGAGAAGGAGAGAGGTGGACAGCTTCAATGACATGAGCTCAAAGGAGCAAGCATTTTTAAGACATGCCTGGGAATTATGGTCTGAAGGTGTTAATGAGGAGTATCCCCTCACTCTGTCGATGTGTGACATGATCACCTTCCACAGGAGAGAGAGTTCCTGAGAGTTTGGAGTCTTCTGGAGAGAGCCAGGTTTTGATTAGGACAAGGAGGTAGAGGGAACCTTCAGAGCACGAGGTTGAGGATCTGGGGGCGTTTGCTCATCCCTGAATGAGAATTCCAGCAGACACAGTGGCAGGGCCAGGGGTAGGTGTGGGGGATTGTGTTTAATCAGGTTATGTCCTGGGATGGTTTGGGAATAAGTGTTCTGATGTAATGGATGACTGGAGAACCCTGCACTTTTCCTGGTAACTGGGGTCAGCTGGATGTCAGGCTTCATGGAAGTTGTCCTGTACGCTCTTTGAGGAAGGAGAGCATTTATTTCTGGTGCTGCAGTCTTGAGTAGAAGCTCTTTCAAAATAGCAATTCCTTTAAGTTGCATTTCTTGGAAATATTATATCACCAAGAACAGCACCTTCATTACATTAAATCTTCTGGTTTTAAATGCACATTTAGTATAGCTAGAGTGACTGTAGCAGTAAGGGTAAAGCCAGCCTTGTTTTTGCGTAATTCGGTAACTTTTCAACCCTCCTACCCCCAGCACTCTCTCAGCAACAGACAGTGGTGGCAGGTGTAGCAGTGTAAACTGCACTTGACTCTTACGATCACTGGATGTGCCTGGGCTGGGCTGGCCGACTGCACATGCCAGGCCCTCATGCCTAGCGTTCTCACTCACCTCACTGGAACCTTCCCTGCCAAATCCACGTCAAAAATCAGGAAAAGAGTTTGATAAAAGCCCAAATATTTCTGTGTGCAAAGTGAGTTCAAAACTGTTTCGAACGGATAACCTCAAGTCACTTTAAATCTATGGTTTCCCAAGGGTTTCCCTGGTAGTCCAGTGGTTAAGACTCTTGTGTTCCCACTGCAGTGGGCACAGGTTCAGTCCCTGGTCAGGGAACTAAGATCCTGCATGCTGCATGGCGAGGCCTAAAAAAAAAGTCTATGCTATCCCATCTAGTTTCCTACTTTATCAGATCTTATTTCAAAACCAGCTGCTTTTTTTTTTAAAGTAATGTTTTTCAGATCATGTTGAAGATGCCATCTCTGAAAGTGTTTGGTCTGAGTCAGCAGACTAGCTGTGGAGATGACTTTGTGGGGTCCTAGCTTTATTTTGTTTCCATAATTTCCATAACTAATATGTTTTGTTTATGTCAAATTTAAAAAATATATTACCGCTATGAACAACGGGTCCAGCTGTGTTCTTATATTGGCGTTGTAGAAACAACTTGACTGTCCAAATATAGCTGCAGACTTTGATAATCCATCAGTCTGTCTAGAAGCCAGCCAGGTTCTCAAGGGCAAGGCCACACCATAGTTTGATTGGGAACACAAGCTGGAAAGAAAAGACTGAAAGAGAGGAGAGGAGACATTTTGGCATAGTCCTAACTCAGGAAGCAGGGCCAGCGAAGGGACACTTGGCTCCAGCAGTCTAAGCAGCTGTAGCACATGCTGGCATTTAGTTTTCAATTATCATTTTAATCTGCGGTAAAGCCTTAACCATACTTGTCAAGCAGCTCGACTATGTATCTGATTCTTGGACCAGAGAGCAAGGGAAATTCCTATTCTGTCTGTTACCATCTTGTGAAAACCCTTTGCTTGATTCTGCAGACGCTCCAACATCTTGGTTTTTTCTTGATTTTTGAAGCACAGATTCTGGGATCAGTTGTCTGCATCTGCAGGTTCCCTCTCCTACAGCTTAACTCACTTTTGGAAGCTGCTCTCTAGCTCCATCTCACCGTGCTGGTGATACGGTGATACCATCGTCCTGAAGAGCAAGTAGTCTGGCCTTTCCTCAGTCGTCACTGCCTTCCTCCTTGTGATGCTGCTCACCCGCATCCAGCATCTCTCTCCCTGAAACTCAGCCGTCTATTAGCTGCCCTTTCTTGCTCCTCCTGGCTTCTGAAATACTATATTATCTTAGCTGTTCTCACACTTTTCTCACTGTTAACGTTTCTGCCTCCTTCGGTGTTTTTTTCCCTTTACATTCAACCCCTTTAAATATAGATATTCAGGATTGTCTTTGATTCTGTCATCTTTGTCTACATAACTTTTAAGGAAATTATGAAATAGGAGTAGATTGTAAATGCCATGTAGGCAAGGTCCATTTCTGTCTCCTTTATCGTTACATCCCCAGCGTTTAGCACTGTGTGTATATGTGTGTTTTGATCGAATACATAAATGGATTTCATTTATTGTTATGGCTTCAACCATTTCTTCTTTGGTGGAGCAACTTGTGAATCTCAATTCCAGCTTTGACTTTTATCTCACAGTCTAGTCATCACTTTGTCATGAGACATTTCTACTTACAACAGCACATGACTTGTAACCTGAGACTGTAGACTTACTGTTATTCTCTCAGAAAACTCCACAATTCTACCTGCTCATAAGTAGCATTATGTTCATGATGTCACTACTCTCTTGGACAGGTTTAATCGTAAATTATTTTCAGTTCTTCCCCATACTCTCATTTCAATTGTTTTAGTTCCAAATCTTCTTAATTCTTTCTTGAAAGGTCCGAAAAACTCATCCTTCTAATAGTGGCTTCATTTCAGGCTCTCTTTAGCACATGCCTAAAATACTAAAATGCCTTTTTCCACTCTGATATCCGTAATTCTAATCTCTTCTCCTTCAGTTCTGATAACCAGATGCCAGATATTTTCAGGAGCAGTTTATTTTCTCTATTTGTTCTTTCTTCTCTTTCCTCCTGCTCACAAATATTAATTGAGCACCCACTATGTGTCGGGCACAATGCTCAACTCTGGAGAAATAGCGTAAATGTGGCAGACACGGACCATGCCCTCCTGGATGTCACGGGAGCTAGAGAACTGTTGATTCAATGGAGAGGCGTAATTACGACTTGGAGTTATGGCTCTGAATTTAGATTTTACTCCAAGCACAATGGGAATGAATGAGGTTGTGACATGCTCTGGTTTATATTTTAAAAAGAACACTCTGGCTGCTGTGTGAAGAATAATTCGGGGAGAGGCAAGAATAGGAGACTAAAAGGTTGTTCCAGTGTTTTTACTGGGAGACTGCTGATTTGCACTCAGATGGTGACAGTGAGGAGGAACACAGTAGATGAATTTGAGGTGTATTTTTGAGGGTGAACCAGGTTTCTTGCTCAATCAGTTGGTAGATGGAGGTGCTATTTACTCAGATGGAAGAGGAGCAGGGGGTTTGCATTTTGTTTTGCTCTTGTTTAGGGAGGATTGTGGAGGAATCAAGAGATCCTTCTTCTACATGCTAGATTCAAGATTCTTGAGACTCCCAGATTGGCTATGGCGCCAGGGCTTCAGATGACAGGCCTGTGCTAGAGGTGTCCTTTGGGAATTGTCAGGATAACAACAGTAACGACAGTGAAGGACAGTGATGAACAGCGGGTGCCTCGTGCGGAGTCTGTGCCCGGCTCTGTTCTCAGTGCTTCCCTCGCAGCCTCCGGGAATCTTACGAAGTCGATGCTGCTGGCATCTCCATCGCACGGGTGAGGTGGCTGAGGCCCAGTGTTAAGGCACTTGCTCCACATGGCATGGACAATCGGTTGTTGAACTGAGTTGAAACTAATAATCTAGATAGTATGTAAAGCTATGGAATTGCCCATTATCAATTCAGAGCAGAAGAATAGAGAAAGAGGAGCAGAAAGCCAAGACTGAGCTCACTGCTTTCATCAGTTTGTTTTCCAACTTAGAAGTCTTTACTTGCTCCTGCTGGAACACAGGGTATAAAATGTAAACTCTTCCAGCCAGATTGTCAAATCTTCACCAAATCTATGCCCAACCGACTTTGATGTCCCTGTGTGATTGCACCATACTGCTGACTTATCTCTTTGCTCCTTAGACGTGCTCTCCACCTTCTCACTGGGCTTCCTGGGTGGCGCTAGTGGTAAAGAACCCGCCTGCCAATGCAGGAGACGTAAAAGACACAGGTTCGACCCCTGGGTCAGGAAGATCCCCTGGAGGAGGGCCTAGCAACCCACCCCAGTATTCTTGCCTGGAGAATTCCATGGACAGAGGAACCTGGTGGGCCCCAGTCCATAGGGTTGCAAAGAGCTGGACATGACTGAACCGACTTAGCACACATACACACCAGCTTCTCATGAACTTAAGTCCTCTCCAGCCTTCAAGGGCCCCTGTAGCCTTGAAGCCTTTCAGTGAACAAAGCAATAATAGTTACTGCATGTCGGGTGCTTCCTGAGCTTTGGAAATGAGAAACAGGTAGCAGGCTTCTACTTTGTTTTGACCTTTCTGTTCATTTGTTTTCTTATTATAAGCATCTTATTAATAAAAAGATGGAAGAATTTCTAGGTAAGTAGCTTATCCAGGAGATCAGAGATGACTTGGAAAACCAGATGTCTCACTGTTGACTAAGATCATTAATTTGGAAGCATATTTTGCATCCATGGCCTTTTCTGATTGTGTTGGGATCACTGAGATTAAGAATACGATACTTGAAGCAGCATATGTGTACTGAGCTTTGTTTCAGGCACTATCACGTGGAATGGCAAAGGGTCATCAAAGAAGCTGGGCAGGTAACATCTGGGCTTGCTTGGGAGCTTATGTGGGATGACCAGAGGTGAGCATAAGAGAAGCAGTTGTGATAGGTCCACCAGCAGCTCAGTTGGGCAGCTCTTAAGCAGAAACTGGTCCTCAGACTTGTGTATATACTTCCCAGTATTTTTAAAGAAACCAAGTTAGTTGGCAAAATTTATAACTCAGGAGAGATCACATAAAAATCCCATTTATCAGCTTCCCTAGAAAATCCAGATCAGGCAACACCCGGGGAATAACGAGGAAGCCGCAGAGGGTACACAAGTCCCGGGCTGCCTGGTGTCCATGGTCCCCACTCCCCACTGTGTTGCACCTGCCCCACGCCCCTTGCTTATGCCACCTGCTGGTAATTGTGACCCTTACAGAAGAGACAGGGTGCCGTGTCATTCAGACAGGAAGTATTACAGGATTTCAGAAGAAAGAAAGCACTTTGGAGAGCACAGTAAGGTGGAAAAAAAAAAAAATACAGACTTTAAAACCAGGCAGGTCTTAGTTCAAATACTTGCCTCCATGTCTCCTGCCAGCCTTTTGCCTTAGAAATGTACTTTCCCTCCAGCTTTGTTTGCTTATAATAAAATGAAGAATATCACGTCCCCTGCAGGGTTGTGGTGAGAATTAGCAGTGCTGGGTACATACGGTCCCTAACATGCCTGGCATTTTAGCAGCTTACACCATGGTTGATGGTGTCCAGAAGGTCTAGTGGGATGACTTGGTTTAAGTACCTGGAAATTGTTAGGAAAAAACACTTGGACCCAGGGGAGTGGGGAGCCAACTCCAGGTGGATTAAAGAGTTAAATCTAAAAAATACAGAATTTTTTTTTTTACTGAAAGGAAATGCAGTTGTATATTTAGGTTTCCTGAGAATGGGAAAAAGGCTTTCTAAGCATAAAAACCATGAAGGGAATCAAAGAAAGATCAGCAGAGTTGATTGTAAAAGTTTTTGACTATTCTGTGTTAAACATCATAAACACAGTTAAAAGTCAAATAGCAAGTTAGAAAAATATTTACAGAAAATATAACAAAGGGGAAATATCTTACTATATATGGTTGCAGATCAATAAAAACGTGAACATCCTGTAGAAAAATGGACAAAAGACATGAACAGAGTTTGCAGTAGAAGAAATGCAAACAGCAGATAAGCATATGAGAAAATGGTGAACTTGGTTAGTAATTAAAGAACTTTATGTCTGAAGAATGAGCTGCCATTTTTCCCTAAACTTTTTTCATCATTGTCAATTGATAATGTTCTATATTGGTGATGTTCTCAGAAGGTAGGTACTATCATATTTTCCAGATGGAATTATAAATTGCCACAATCTGCTTAAAGCGGTTTGATACTATAAATCAAAGTGCCTTTAAGTTCATGCCCTTAGACCCAGTTTTTCCATTTTAAAGGATTTATTCTAGGGACTTCCAGTGGTTAAGACTCTGTGGTCCCAATGTAGGGGCATGAGTTTGATCCCTGGTCTGGGAACTAAGAACCCACATGCCACACAGCATGGCCAAAAAAAAGAAAAGAATGTAGCCTAGAAATACACTCAGAGATGTTTTGCCCAGAATCTACTTGCAGTAGCTTTTTCTTTCTTTTTCCTTTTTTTTTTTTTTAAAGTATTAGTGGTATATTAAAATCTATTTCCAACCACGCGTACCTCACTGCTGTATCCTCAGCACAGTGCCTGACATATCCAGGTGGTCAAAAAATAGTTTATGAGTTTAAAGGAGGAAGGATATGTTCATGCAAAGGAATATTATATAACCATTTTTAAGAAATACTGTACATCTAAGATGTAGGAAATGCTCACAGGAGAGTGTTAAAAATGAGTGCAAGATTGTATGTATAGAATATTCCTGGTGTTTGTGTTGTACGAATTCTGGATGATGGGATTAAAGGTGATTTTTATTTCTTCTTGGTGCTTTTCTTCAGTCATTCAGGACATATTTATTGATATATGTGATAGGCATTGAGCATATTTCAAAAGGGAAAGACAGCATCATCTTCCCCTCATGGAGTTTATCAGAGATCAAAAAGGCAGACATTGAACAGGTAATTACAAGCGTATCATTTACTCTAGTGAACTCTTATAGTAGGGAAAAAAACTATGCCAATGATGGTTTTTAAGCACTGATGTTTGTAATTTCTAAGACACCTTTTTAGGACAAGAAAGCCATAATTACATGAAAGATCTGCATCGATCTCATACAGTGTGAAGATTTCCTTTCCAAGGGAATGAAGAATGTTTAGATTTCTTATATCTTATCTTACAGATATCTGTAATGATATGACAATAAATACATCCAGGCTTTTTTTCCCCCCCCTAAATAGCATTTTTCTAAAGGAAACTGCATAGACTCAGATCTTGGTAAGAGTTGTGAAACTTTGGAAAATCCCAGCATTCATTGAAAAGTATAATTAAGCATTCAAATGAATTGGCTGTGTTTGAGGAGGGAGTGAGAATGTTGATTAGCATTAATGTGAAAAAAAATTTTTTTTTCTTTTTCTTTTTCCATCTACTTGTGAGTTTTCAAGTATGTGGGAAACCAAGAATATCAGTAGCAAAACCCACCCTGTAGACTGACTCTGGCCCTACAAGTTTCTTTGAATGGGGATCAGGAATGGAAAATTTTATCCTAAGCCAGGGCTTTTTAGAGGATGTGTTTTGTTTTGTTTTGTTTTGCAGAAGGACCTGAGTAAATCAAAAGGGTTTCAGAGCCATGTTTGGGTAACAACCGTGCTTAATAGCCGTGAGCTTGCTCCTCTAAACAGTCAGACCCATGCTTCCACTGTTGCTTATCCATTTATCAACTGAGCTCTTATGCTCAGCCACGTGAGCTCCTCTGGCCCTTTATCTGATTCCTTGGTGGAAAAAGTCTCTGTGGATCTTGGTTGCGTTGAAGGGTGGCTGTGTGGTCTTTTGCTGCCCCAGTCTCAGGAGAAGGAAGCGTCTGTGAGCCCAGTGCTGCCTTGGTAGAATCCCCTGTCCTCTTTCCCGTCTGTGTCCTTCTGCGAATTATGGGGGGCTTCCCTGGTGGCTTAGTCAAGAATCCTCCTGCAGTGCAGGAGACCTGGGTTCGATCCCTGGGTCGGGAAGTTCCCCTGAGAAGGAAACGAGGAATGCGTTTGCTGAGCCAAGGGTGTTTGAAGGAACGAATGACGAGCAGCAGAGTAATGACCTCACCTCTCCCTGTGGGTGTGCTGGTATTACCATCTCCTTCGGGGACAGATCAAGGTAGCTCCCTGCCAAGAAAAGGCTCACCCTCTTTTGCTGTTTGGTACAACTAAGGGTTATACTGGATGTGATGTGTTTCAAACCACCCTGAGGCTTTCTCTCATTTGAAGAACTCAGATCTTAGAATTGGAGAGGGAGACGTGGCTCTGCTGAGCATCACTTTCAGTCCGTGCTGATATACCCCTCCTGGGTTTGGAATCCTCTCTCCCTGCTTCATGTTTCCAGATAGGGTTACAGTGCTCACCTCTTCTCTTCCGCTGGCCTTAGCACCTCCTCCTCCCCAATAATGACTTTTTTTTTTTTTCACGTTTGGAACACTGTTAAGGAGTTCCATTTATTTGGAGCACAGGGTGCCCGTGAAAGGGATGTAGGAGACGAAGCTAAAGAGAAGGAAGCAGGCAGGTCATCAAGGGCCTTGGGTGCCAGGCTAATGGATTTGAACTCCATCCTGAAACCTTTGGGATGTCATTAATGTATTTTAAACAAGGGAGGGGAATTCTGAGATCAGATTTGCATTTCATTACAGTGGCTCTGACAGAGCAACCCTGGATTAGAAAGTGCTGACTCTTGACTCTCCTAACTTCTTCTCCAAATCACTCCTTAGACCTGCCCTCTGGTCTCACAGACCTGTGTATGCATGATGGGCCTTGGCTTCTTGGCCTCTGGCTGTCGCATATACAACTCCTTCTTCCTAGGACATGCTTTTCTTTCTTAGTGTTTTGTTTTTTTTAATTAAAGTATAGTTGATGTACAATATTATCTCAATAATGCTTTAATGTTCTAGGAGATCGTCTCAGGCTTGTCTTCCTGTTATGTTAAGTGTCTTTCCTGTCTGCTGTACTCTCCTGTCCCAGTGCTCGATTTATAGATTAAAGCCCCGTTGTACTTCTGGGTTATGCAGAGGGCAGCAGCAGTTCTGTCTGTAGCTGTGTCGAACCTTGATCTGGTGACTGACTTACAGCCTAAATCAAGGAGCCCTGGACCCTCTGATCACGAGCAGCGCGCTGCCTTCTGATACCTTTTCTTCAGTAGGACGTGCATCTGTCTGCAGTCCTTTTTTCAGAGAGCACCCTTTTGCTTTTCTGAGCTGGAACCGGCCCACCTGCAGACAAGGTCACCTTCCCAGTCCTCTGTGGTTGGCTGGGGGTCAGAGGTAAATGTTTTGGTGCTTGCTACTGGAAAGCAGAAGGTGGCAGACACAAAATCAGTCACTGAGACTGAAAGCTATTTCAAACATTGCTTGTGTCTTCTGCTTAGGAAAGTTGTGACAGTGCTTGGCAAAGTCACTGCCAAGGGCTGGGCCTGGAAGCTAGACTGTTACAAAAGTTCATTATTGTTTTGGTTTTGATTTTCCTGGGGGAAATCACTGTAAACAGTTACATTCTCAGAAGCACCCCTGCAATGATAAACATAAACACAGCATTGCAGCAAAATCAGTCCTGCAGTAATTTAAATGTAATCTCTTGCATTGGAAGTGAAGCAGATGAATGGATGGATCTGCTCAGAATGGAGTGAAGAAGTCAGGACACTCGGGTCTGTCCCAGTCTCAGCTCTCCACGTGCTCTCTCTTGCGTGAGGAAGGAAGTTGTTTAATGTGCCCCTTTGTCAGCGGTGGCGGAGGAGTGGCACCGCCTGTGGGCCGTATCGCAGCCCGTGCTGGGAAGCTTCATTATGATGTTGTCTGTGGATTGACTTTGAGCTCTGGAAGAAAGGGCAGTGTAAATATGGGCATCTGTATTCTAGGTGCTCACAAGTTGCCATCCTTTCTCAAAGGCTTACACAGCCAGGCTCAGTTTAGCAACACTGTTCTGATCACGGCAGAGTCCCCTTCTTTGAGAAAATCTAGCTGTTGACTGTTCTGGAAAGAAATGAGAATGTATCTCCAAAATACCAAAGTAGCTATAGGGAGAATTATGATCAGTTTTAACATAGATATTAATTAGTGAATTAGCATAAACTGTGAAAGGTGGTCAAAGCTCATCACACCACATCTTGTTTGAAAGCCTGTTCTCCTAACACTATGTCAAAACACAGGGCGCAGAATAAGGCAGATGTAAAGAATTATTGTATAAATGACTTTGAATTCCTTCATAGGCCAGAATGTACTTTTCTGCAGTTTGGATGCTGATAATATGAATACTAATAGCTATTACACTGTACCTAGTACCCGCTGGGCTCCAGGTGATTCACACATGCATCAGCTGAGGCTCACAGCAGCACTGTGAGGCAGGTAATACCACATCTTCCTCTTACAGATGAGTGAATTCAGGCACAGAGAGGTGAAATAACCTGCCCACGGCCAGCCAGCTGCCAAGTGACAGAGCTGGTAAACGAAGCCCTGCCGCCTGGCTGAGGTGGAGTTGCCATTTCTCTGACCAGTGTCATGTTCTGTTGCATCTTGATCACACAAGTGAAAAAAAGAAATTCAGTGCCATGAATGCTGTTTTCTAGGAAGACAATGGAGACTACACGTATGTGGAGAGAGTGAAGATACCCTTGGATCATGGGACCCTGTTAATCATGGAAGGGGCCACGCAGGCGGACTGGCAGGTGAGGACGTGCGGGTAACACGGACTCGCTGTCATGGGGAGGCAGTTTGCCGACGGGCTCACGATGATTAATTTCTGTATTAAATGTGGCGATAGCAAGTTGCTTTTATAAGGAGCACGAGGCAATAAACTGACCTCATTTCCAAGAAGTTTTGATACTGCTGACAGAATGGCCCTCTCGAGCAGCGTTGTCCAGTGGAACTTCCTGTGATGAAGGAAGTGTTCTGTATCTGTGCAACCCAGTGCACTCGCCACCAGACACATGACTCTTGATCCCTTGAGATATGCCTCGAGTGCTGAAGAACTGCATTTTCAATTAAGCTAGAGCTTCAGGCAGCCAATGGCTCTCATATGGGGCTGCATAGCTCCGCAGCTTCGGCCAAGCCATTTTTAAGGTGTGCAAATTAATGTAAGAATACCTAGCATGGGAGAGCACCTTGTGCCTCTCTGTGGTCTCAGTCATTTGTGTGTTGTCTTTTGAGCTTTGGAGAAATGGCAGGAGGCCGCGAGGAAGAACAGCACTTAGAAGAAAATGAAAAGATCTCCCTGTGAGGGTGGGGGTGGGGATTTGTTTCCGAGAAGACAACCTTTCTCCACAAGACTTTGAAGAGCTATTGCTGCTCATTGAAGGGAGATAAAATTGAAATATGTTTGTGTCCTCATAAGTTTTAAATGGCTTTGGAGTAAAAGTGTAAGTGTGTTTATGTCAGAGTTATTCATATTTCCATTTAGCATCGAGTGCCCAAAGAGTACCACTCCAGAGAACCAAGAATAAACTTGACCTTTCGGACAGTTTATCCTGACCCTCGAGGGGCGCACTGGTGATGTGAGATCCTGGAGAGGGAAGCCGCGCTGAGGCTGAGCAAACCTTCCTCCATGAAGACACTTCCGGAGGCTGGTCCAGCTGCTCTCGTGGCTGTCTGGAGGATGAGGATGGAATTTACTTTCCAGCTTGCAGTCCTATTAAATGACAGCCTGCAGTTCGTGTTCAAAATACGTTTACTGTGAGAACAGTAATCCCGAATCACATTGTGAAATCACATATTTTCTTTAGGCAGATTAAAAACCGATGTGGCTGTGTTTACCAATGATTTTGCCCATAAGCCGTTTCCCCCCCTCCTCGCTGCCATCTCCGGTTTCGGTTGAAGAAATATGAATGGACTTTGCCTCCGGGGGAGGGTAAACCCACATCTTTGTTCCTTGTGCCTGTAGCAAAGTGGAGATAGTAATACACATCAGTGACTCGGGAGCCTTCCGCAGGCAGACAGCTGCTGCAACCCAAACAGAGTTTTGTTGAAGTCTGCCTCGACTCCTGAACATGTTGGCTTGTGTGCTATGGTAATGGAAAGCTGCATACTCTGGGAGCACTTTATTTAACCGAGTCTCCTTGCCTGTCCATTTCCTGGGAGACACGTAGACAGGTTTCAGGCCTCTGAGTGAAAAGCAGAGGTGGTATTCTCTCTCCAGTGTATCTCCAAGCTGCCCCCTGGACTGCTCGTAATACAAGAGGAAACTGTCCTCTCAAAGGGAGGAGGAATTGAGTGATGTCATGAGAAATTTCAGCTGAAGAGCGGCAAATGCCGTGCTAGTGGCAGCTGTTCCGCGTAGATTAGTTTCCCCCGGAGAATTACTTGAGTCACTTAAACCCAAGCCAGATAGGAGCGGGAGCCGTCCTGCAGGGAACAGACTCAGTTACCTTAATAGTGCTTTTCCCTGTAGAGCTCAGTAGCCCCGTGACTAAGGCTTTCTTCTGACTCAGTGTTGTCTTCGGTACACGCTCCCGAGATTCAAGGGTTAGTCTCTGATGTCACCAAGGTTCCCAAAACAGACAAAGCGGCTGCCCCTTGTTGCATCATAAAAGCACGTGTCTTCCTGACCCCTAGACTTAGGAGCAGCATGCTGGATCAGTTCCAAACCAAGATAGAGAAAAGCAGAGAGAAGGAGGATGGATTTAAACAGCTGAAAGTAGGGCGAGGGAGTTAGAGTTTCCCTCGCGCCCCATGGGGAAAATTTACCCAGCCTTCGTGCTTTTTTTTGTTTCCATTCCATGCTGTAAGACTGATGAGCCCCAGGATCACGATAAGAGGCCAGAGGCAGATGAACACCTTGCTTTGCCAGGCGCTATTCTTCTGTCGAGCTCTGTGACTTCTTGAACCAGAGTCTCTTCTTTTAAATGTTGTTTCCTGTGTGTAGCTCCTTTGTCTAAAAAATACCAAATGCTTTATAAAATCTGAGTGTCACAGTAAGCCTTCCTGTGAGAGAGATACAAATTACCACAACAAAAAAACAAAGCCTATTTAATTCCTAGCTTTCCTGCAGTTCAGACACACACAACCTGGCCAGGGAGGTGCCGCCAGCTTTGGCTGTGATTTGGATGCGTGACCCCGGGGAAATTCCTCTTCCATTCCCACAAGTGAAAGAGCCAAGAGATAACTCCAAGTCTTGTTACCACATCCCTCCCAATTCGGGCAGTGCATTGCGTCAGCTGCAGATTTGATCTCTTCCCTCATCACGGCTGTGTCTGTCAGGGAAACAAGTTCCTGACCGCCTGGCCCACCACCTGGGTTTCTTCATCTGAGAGCAGCGGTCTGAGGTTTTGTTTCTGGCTGTCCGATGGCAGAACAGCCACTCTTCCTACTACTAAGGTAATGTCCTTCTGAAATGTCGAGGAGGTGGTTGCTGTAGAGTAAAAGGGCCCTGGCAAAGGATACCCGTGCTCAGAGACGGCACCAGCCTGTTGCTGTGTCTCGCTGATTGTAGATCTTAACTAACAATTCAGGCCAAAGCTCTTTTTGCCAGCATTACTTGTTAAAGTTGAGGGAGCAAATAAAGTAGCTGTAGCATGAAGGAAAAAACAAGTCTGGTTTTTTAGCTGCCCTGTTTTTGAACTTTAATAACCTGCCAGGACAATTTAGTAACCATGCTAGGAGCTTCCCTGGTGGCTCAGACAGTAAAGAATCTGCCTGCAATGCAGGAGACCTCGATTCAATCCCTGGGTCAGGAAGATCCCTGAAGGAGGAAATGGCAACCCACTCCAGTATTCTTGCCTGGGAAATCCCATGGACAGAGGAGCCCAGTGGGCTGCAGTCCATGGGGTCGCAAAGAGTTAGACACGACTGAGCGACTAACATGGGAGCTTCTTATATGTAATCCCTAACCCTCCCTGAAGCCCTGCCAGAACCAGCTGCTGTTCCCATTGTAGAGATGAGGCAACCGAGTCTCCAAGAGGTGAAGTCATTTCACGGGACTTGTGAATGGCAGAACCAGAACATAAAGGACAGGTAATCCCCTAACTGTGCTTCTCCTGCCATGCAGAATTTAGGCAGAATGGTCTAGTGGGCACCTCCAGGCCCAAGCCTCAGGGCTTGCCCCTGCAGGGCTGGCAGCCCAAGCTCACCCCAGTGCCCTGCTAGCTGGGCTGACTGCCATGCCACCCTGTTGGTCCCCTGGCTCTCCTGTGCACCAGGGCACATGTCTGCACCTCCTTAATCAACACTGGCATCTCCTAGTCAGAAACTCTGCTGCCAACTGGGCTAGAATTGTCCATTTTAACAGAGGAGGCTCATTGTGGGGGGGTACAATCCAATTTATGATGAATTAGACAAATTCTCCTCCAGCCTTCCTGGCAGGTGACTGTTTCCTGACCAATCCAAGCAACCCTTCTGTCGTAGGCGGGTGGTCCCTTCTTCCCTCCATTCTTACCTGGGAGTCCATTTCGGGACCCTAATGCCTAGATTCAGCATCAGGCTTCCTCATGGTGCTGGCCGGCACCACGACTCCGGTCAGTCTGCAGAGCCCAAGACGCAGGGCAGGCTGCACACTGAAGACGCGGGCCACAGGCAGCAGGCCTCGGAGCAGGCTGACACGCACCATCAGGGTCCTTAGTGCTGGAATCAGGTTCCAAGTAGTTGTCAGCTAAACCACTAACTCACGTGGCATCGATGATTCCTGTTAAATCGGGGTCACAGCTCATTAATTAACCTGCTATTTTCTTGTGACACACTCCCTGCTGCCTCCATGGCTGGCGTGACCTGCCCCCCGCGAGTGGCAGACCTGTCTAGGCCTGGCCAGTAAGTGGCACCATCTCCTGGACTGTGTCATGGCAACCCCAGAAGAGTTAAGTGGGCCCTGCAGTGAGCAGAAGACTAGTTGGAGGCCTTCGGAGAAAGCCCTGACACGTGATGGGTCCCTGCCCCACTGGGAATATTTCTTCCTTGAGTTCTGGCAGCTTTTACTTGGCTGCAGAATATCTGAGACCCATTTGCCTTTTCTGGTCATAAACACTTGTAGTGTTGAATCTGAAGTCTTGATTGCTTTATTTTCTTAACTATTTCTTTGAAAAAGCTGAATGTTTCCATAGTGATGCATTCTTTTCGTTGAAATCTTTACATGTATGTGGTTCCACCCACATGCTCTCCTCAGAGGGACCTAGTCTACAACTGTCCCCAACTGCACCCCCACCGCCACGCACCCCCCCATCCCCATGCCCCCCCCCCATTTTCTCTTTTTCAAGGAACCCCTGTATGAGAGCCTGTTAGTTTTGTGCTGTTGGAATCCGCTCTTAGATACAATGATTCCTGTGTCAGGGGGTCAGAAAGGAAATTATCCTGATGTTTATTCATGAGAGTGGAACACAGGCTAATGGTGCCTTTTCCAGCTGGCTTGGTGCTCCTGTGCCAAATTAGAAAAGCCTTTCTCAGCCTGTGGCCAGAGCCCCATGCTGGGCTGGGCCTTCAGCATAACTTAGGTAGTGTTTCTGTAGCCAGCATTACCCGAAAGAGCGTTTTCTCAGATGAGCCCGCTTGGAGCTGACCAAGGCCTGTGTGATGTCATCAGCGCAGTTATTCAGATAATACGCTAATGGTCGCTCTCGCGCCCCCTGTGGAATGGTGATGTCATCACACCAATGATAGAATGGACAACAGTCCCTGTTCTCATGTGGGCTCCGCAAGTGTGGACGTGCTCAGGCAGGATCCTGGCCTCTGACCCCACTTGTTTTTAACTCTGGACACAAATGCTAGGTTTCTAAAAGGGAAGGAAAGGTGAAAGCCAGAAGGAAGCATTGAGTATTTACTGGACCTATTACACACCTGCTCAGTCGTGTCCCACTCTTCGTGACCCCATGGACTGTAGTCCACCAGGCTCGTGTCCATGGGATTCTCCAGGCAAGAATGCTGGAGTGGGTTGCCGTTTTCTCCTCCAGGGGGTCTCCTGACCCAGAGATAGATCCTGCATCTGCATTGCAGGCTAATTTTTTTTTTTTTTTTTTTTTTACCGCTGAGTTACCACAAAATTTGATTGCTTGCTGCTGCTGCTAAGTCGCTTCAGTTGTGTCTGACTCTGTTTGACCCCATAGACGGCAGCCCAACAGGCTCCTCTGTCCCTGGGATTCTCCAGGCAAGAATACTGGAGTGGGTTGCCATTTCTTTCTCCAATGCATGAAAGTGAAAAGTGAAAGTGAAGTCGCTCAGTCGTGTCCAACTCTTAGCGACCCCATGGACTATAGCCTACCAGGCTCCTCCGTCCATGGGATTCTCCAGGCAAGAGTACTGGAGTGGGGTGCCATTGCCTTCTCTGAATTTGATTGCTTAGTTTTTTTTAAACAGATGAGGAAACTGAGGTACTAGAGGGTAGCTCAGATCCTGAGATTGGGTATCCCTGATGTTTGGGGTGGTCTCTGCACCCCCACCACCACGCACCCCCCATCCCCATGCCCCCTCTCCCATGCTGGGCTGGGGCTGGAGGAACTACGCATTCTCAGCCCCTTCACCAGCCGGCAAAACCTTGGGTCCGCGCCTGGAACCACGAAGCTTCTCCCCCTGGAGAGGGGGGGTGAGCAGGAGGAAGTGGTGGGCCAGGCGCGGGGCTCTCGAGGGCCGCGTGATCGGGTTGCAATTAGCCGCCCACTGCAGGAAGGGTGTGGGCGAGCGCTGTGACAAGCGCCTGCCGCCTGCCGAGCCGCACCTCTGATGCTCCAGGCGCCCCTGGGAAGGAAGGCTAGCGGCAGCCTGCCGGAGCAGCCTCGCCTTTCTCAGAAGCTGTGGCAGGAAGGCCCTCCCCAGGAGGCTCTGCCTGCCAGGTCCCTCCCTGCTCCCGCTGCCCCCATCTGCACGTGGATGGGACCATCTGGGAAGGGAATCCACACCCTCCAAAAAGCCATTCTGGGTGGAGGGCTGTATCCTCTCTTCCTGGAGAACGTTTGTGGGGCGGGTGGGCGGATGAAGGATGCCCTGGGGGCCTCCCTAACTCTGGCCCAGACCATTCAGGCCAGCTGAGCATCCAGCCAGATCTCAGGAGAGTCCTGGAGAGGAGGAGGGCCCCCTGGAAGGGTCTCCCCCAGGCCCTTGTTGCTTAGAGAACAGCTTTGCTGGAATGTTTTCTCTGAAAATGTATCAAGGGATTAGGCAATAATTTTTTCCCTGCACCCTGTCTCTGATGGTAGCTGTTAGCCCCTCTTCACCTGGTGTGAAGATGGAAAGGAGGACAGTTAGCCTAGAGGCAAAAATTGGGGGTAGGGGAGTTGGGGAGTGGATGAAGAGGAGTCTGAATGTGTGGCTTCCCTTTGCGACCCTACCGGGCCCCCAGTCTGCCTCCTGGAGGCCTCCTCTGCCTGCGGGGAGAGCGGGCAGAGAGAAGGGCTGGCGCAGTCTTCCACATCTTGCCCCTTGTCTCCGGAAGTCCTGCGAGGGTGGTTAGGAACCACTGTCCCTATTGGACAGATGCTCCTCTGATGGCCACCCAGGGCCATGTTGGCAGAACCAGCGTGAACACCCACAAATGCCTAGGCCAGTGTCCTTTGCATCTCTCTGGGGTTCTCTGACCTCTTCGGAGATTCCCAGCTAAAAGCAGAACCTGGTGACAAGAGGGAACCTGGGCACAGACAGCCCCAGAAGGTCGCAGTGCCTGTGGGGGCAGCCCTCGGAGGACTGATACGGAAGGTCTCCCATGTCACACCAGCCAGGTGTCTGGGTACGTGGTGAGGATGCCTGCCGCAGCTCCAGGTAGCATCCTGCTGCCGAAGACAGAGCCAGCCGAAGTCTGCACCAGTGCTCCAGGGAGCTGGCTGGACAACTTCAGGCAAGACTGCCTCCGAGTCACCTTTGCATCGGGCCCAAGCCCCGCTGAGTGCCACTGTGTTGCCTGGGAGGGTGGGATTAGGAAAGAGCTTTGACACACCGGGGGCTTCCCTTGTAGCTCAGCTGGTAAAGAATCTGCCTACAATGCAGGAGACCTGGGTTCGATCCCTGGGTTGGGAAGATCCCCTGGAGGAGGAAATGGCAACCCATTCCAGTACTCTGGCCTGGAGAATTTTGTGGACTGTATAGTCCACGGGGTGGCAAAGAGTCGGACACGACTGAGCTACTTTCACTTTCACTTTGACACACCCCCTGTGTCCCAGCCTCCACTTCTGTCAGACACACTGAAGAGCCGTTGCTGGTTGAGCTTGAGCCAGGCTGATGTGGCCTTGAGTCCCGTCTCTCCTTCCCAGTGAGCCAGCTTGGACCCCGTCCATCAGCCCCCGAGCCTCAGTCTCCTCACCTGTGAAATGGACATCGTAGCAGCCTCCTCTCCGCGGTCTTGTGAGGGGCGAGGTCCTGAGCGTGACGTGCCCGATAGTCATGTGCCTAGCAGTGTCATCGCTTTACGTAGAACGCCCCCCATGCCCTGCTAGCCCCGACCCTGACCCCTGTGCTGGGCGGGCAGTCCCGCTGTAACTGACGGATGGCCCTGCGACCCTGCCTTTCCCCTTGCCAGGCTCCCTGGGTGCCTGCATCTCCGCTGCACTCAGCGAGGGGAGGCCCGGCGGCTTCGGGGATGAAGGGCAAAGGGGAACTTGTGCGCAAGGAAGCTGAGCCTGTTAGGGTCCAGCTGCGCCTCCTGGTGTCTCCTGGGACGGTCTTTAGCCCGAGCCGAAGAGCCCTCCCAGATGCTCAAGTGGCCCCGCATCGAGGCTCTCGGCAGCCTCACCACATGCTCCCCAGGTGATGGGTCTCCTGATGCCCCCGTGCTGGCCTGGTGCCCCCGCGCTGGCCTGGTGCCCCCGCCCCCCTCCGCACCCTCGCCCCACCCCCAGGTCAGTTCCTGATGTTTCCCAGCCTGGCGAGCAGGTCACAGGTCAGTGTGACGCACCCCACCAGTCACATCGTCTGCTTATCCTTGCAGGCCATTTCTGGGTTCTGTACAGAACGCCTTGGCCTGGAAGCGTAAACAAGATTACCAGGCAGACTCGAATCAGGAATTCTGCTCAAGACAGGGCTTTTATGCCCAGAAATTGTGTGTTAGCTGCAGTGGGGTACATATAAAAGGGAGACACGATCCTTCCTATTACAGACAGAAGTAAACCAGAGTGGCTTTTATTTTCTCCTTCAAAATTAGTTTTTATTCCTAACTACAAAAGGAGTATGTGTTCTTGGTAAGAAATGTCAAAGAAAGATACAAGGAAAAAAAAGAAAATCATTTCTGACTTTACGCTGGAGTTGACAGCTCTTCACATTTTGCAGTGGATTTTTTTCTCTACATATTTGTATCCTTGGAAAAAAAGAAAAGCAACTTCATACTGACCCCATCAGTGTGTTTTTCTACTTATGTTGTAAATTGCTGTGTGACATTAACTGTTGTTCCCTAAGGAGTGACAGCATAAAATTGTAAAGATAGATATATCATTATATAACAAGTCTGTTGTCTTAGGTAATTCAGTCATTGTTGAGGTTGGAGTTGTTTTCGCTATTTGTAACCATTCTGTTGATTTTGGAAGTCATGAGAATGGATGGTGGGGTGGTGCTCTTCTGGCTAAGAGCCTAGAATTTGGCCTCAATCAGACCTCAATTGAAATAATAAAAGAAGGGGACTTCCCTGGTGGTCCAGTGGCTAAGGCTCTGCACTCCCAATGGAGGGGGCCTGAGTTTGATCCCTGGGCAGGGAACTAGAGCGCCCGTGCTGCGGCTAAGGCACAGGCAAGGAAAGAAAGGAAATGTTTGTTCAAACAGGAAAAAATAGCCCCAAATAATAAGAGAAGATATAAGTAACATTTTTATATTGTGCCTGAATATTGTGCCAGGCACTGTGTTAAGTGCTTTACATATATTAACACATGACTTGTAAATCCACAAAACAGGCCACAGACTAGGCATTATTTTTACCTCCATTTTACACTTGATGAAACTAGAGCATTAATCCTCCACTTATGCAGCCATGCTGTGGTGAAACCTTTGTGCACATGTATGTTTCTTAGAATACGTTCCTGAGAGTGGGGTCCTGGCCCAGATTCAGCAGGCTATACATATTTTTAAGGCCTTGAATACATAATGTATTCCAAGTGGCTCAGTGGTAAAGAATATATCTACCAGTGCAGGAGACACATGACATTTGGGTTTGATCCCTGGGTTGGGAAGATCCCCTGGAGTAGGTAAATGGCAACCTACTCCAGTATTCTTGCCTGAAAACTTCCATGGACAGAGGACCCCATACAGCCAATGGGGTTACAAAGAGTCAGACACGACTGAGCAACTGAGCACGCATACATAATGTAAATGGCTTTCCAGAAAGGTTGCCCCAACTTCTCCTACCAACAGTGTGTTTGTGTGTATTTGAGAAACTCATGCCATGCTTTGAGCAACAATAATGTGCCAGGCCAGTGTTCTAGCAAGTTTCTGTCCATGAAGGAGAGACTGTCCTGTGCCCGGCAGAGAGCAGTACATTTTAGCATTGCTGTCAGGTGATGTGTCATTTGTTGAGCAAACAAGCCACATACTTGAAGAACCTCAATAACAAGGTGAATGTGGAATGAGGGGTCCTGACGGAGTGCTCCAGGCGTTGGACGACTATGGGATGTAATTTGGGATAGTAGTCTTGGAAGGCTTCTCGGTAGAGGGGGCGCCCGGAGAATGGGACCAGAGTCCCTGAAGTGACAACCTGAAGGCTCATGAACGGTAGAGCCCTAGGTGGCTTGTGTCCAGGACTCAGGTAGGGAGTGTTGAGCTGGAGGAGAGACAGTGAGAGAGGAAGATGGGCCCAGATCAGGTCTGGGAGCTGCCCCAGGCAGAAGGCTCTGGTGGTGCGGAGCCTCTGAGCACTGAGACTTTTAGGAAAATATGTTTATCAGGAGGGAGCAAGGGGATGGGGCTAGAGGTTGGGAGACCTGTGGGAGACCAGGGCAGCGGCCCAGGCAGAGGGGCCTGGGTGTGCCACCGGGTAGATACTCTCGGAGCAGTGAGGAGAAAATATGTCTGGTTTCCTGGTGCCTCGAGTGATGCAGCATAAGAAAAACAGACATAAGAAAAAAATGACCTCATGGCGGGACTCAGCCATGAGGTCGACGTGTCTGCCAGAGCTGGACGGGAGACCTTGGCTTCTATCCACGGCCACAGTCAGACTCCTGATGCCCCCTCACCAAGTCCTGGCCTCGGGGCGCTCTGTTCAAGGAGACAGCACAGCAGGCTCTGACCCCCCAGCTGCCCCTAGAGTCACTGCCAAGCCCACTGCGCTGGCGCAGGGGGAGCCCGGAAGGTGGGCCTCGGGCCAGCTTCCAGCAGGGGGCGCTGGACCTCCCGGGCGTCCCTCCCTCCCAGGCAGGGACCCAGGAGCCAAGCAGTACACGCACTCTTCTGTTCCATTGCCTCTGGCCTGTGACCCCCAAGCAGGGGTCATAGATCTGCAAGCGGGCAAGAAAGGGGCTCCCCGTCCCCCCCGTCAGAGACGCCTGTCCTCTGCAGGAGGAGTAATAAGGGGGCCTCGGAGAACACGTCCGATGTTTTTCCCTCCTGGGGTCGGAGCGCTCCTTTCCTCACTGGCGCTAAGGTAGGAGATGCTCGCTGTCCCCCACACTGCCATCCCGCCCCATCCAGGATCCTTGGGGGAAAGGCTGCTAGGAATGGGCCAGGCAGGGGGGTGTCCAGGTGTCAGCTCCAGCACCATCTCTGCCTGGGTCTAGAGCTAGCCCCTCCGTTTCCTGCTGTGCGGCCTTTGGCAAACTTCCTGACCTGTCAACAGGGTTGTTAATGAATATCGGGTTACTGTGAATATCGAGTGTGACAGTGTGACTGTCTCCGTCTGGGTGGCTGTCATCATCAAATAATGGAGACGGGAGCAAGGTCCTCCACCCTGCGGGCTGGGGCCGACCTCACTGTGATGGAGACGGAGGGACTTCTGTGTAGATGGGTCTAGGAGCAGGCCTTGGGGGAGAGAGGGCCCAGCGTGGCCAAGAGAGGCAGGGGAGAGTCTGTACAGAGGCCACTGTTGGGGCAGGTGGGAGGAAGCATGGAAAGGGACCCGATTCTGGGGTGTTCCCAGGGCTTCTCTTGTGGCTCAGCTGGTAAAAGAATCTGCCCACAATGCGGGAGACCTGGATTCGATCCCTGGGTTGGAAACACCCACAGGAGAAGGGAAAGGCTACCCACTCCAGTATTCTGGCCTGGAGAATTCCTTGAACTATACAGTCCATGGGGTCACAAAGAGTCAGACACAACTGAGCGACTTTCACTTCACTTCACTTCCACGGAGCAGGGCCGGGAGGGAAAGAAGACAGGGAAAGAGACTGAGAGGGGACAGTGAGAGGAAGGAGAATGTTCTGTTACAGCCCCTCCCCATCACCTCACCCCCCACCCCAACCCCAGTGCCTCAGTGCAAAGCACTGGGTTCTTCCCACTCTAGCCTGGGAGCAACCTGGGGCAAGAGTTGGAGAGGCTGATTGTGTTTAAGGCCAAAAGGTGAGTAAGGAGGGGTGCTCTGAAAGGTGGCCCCCAGGGGCTGGGGCATCGCAGCATCAGGACTTTCTGAGTCTTGTCTGTCTCTGGCCCCCAGGCCAAAGCCCTTTCCCACACTTAGCTCCAGTTTTTCCATCTGAAGAATACAGGGTTGAACCAATTCAATTTTTTGTAGCTGTTTTGACCACAATTCATGGTTAAAAAAAGAAAAAGGTTTACACACACATTTAACTAAAGCTTCGTGGAACAATCCTTTATTACACTTCTGTCCTCTGATGTTTTGTGTTGTGCATCATTAAAAAATGCTGGTCATGGCCCTCCATGCTCTGAACACTGACCCAGCTCATCTGGAAGGTTCCTTCCTGCTCTGGCAGCCAACAGTTCTGTTCCATTTCCTCTGGCCTCATGACCCCCATCAGCCCAGCCTTTGTGGTTTCCTTCTTCATATCTTCAAACAGTAACCTCAGATGCAGGAGAGGGCCCCTGGACGGACGGCGCTGATGTGAGTCCCCCCACCCCACCTCCGTGGGAGGTCCTGGCGTGCCCACTGTCTGGCTGGGCGCTGCCTGCTCTGTGTCTGTGGGTGGGGAGAGTTGCTGGTGCCATCACCACGGGAAGAGGAGTGGGTGTGAATGGCATCCACGCTTCTCTCCCCACCCCACCCAACTGCTGCCCGGGGCCAGAGGACACCGTCTTCTCTCTGGAAAAGTTGTTGGGAAGTGGAACCTGGCTCCTGGATGGAATTCCAGGCTCTTTTCCTCTTCACCCTGCACCCAGCTCGCCCTGAACTGCTCTCTGAAGGTCCAGGAGTCCCCATCGTGGGAGCTGCTGATGGATGAGATGAGCTTTGGGCTGACAGACCTGGGTGCAAACCTTAGCTCCATCTCTGCCTGGCTGTGTGACCTTGGGAAAGTTCCCTAATGTCTCTGAGCTTGTTTCCTCAGCTAACTCTTGGAGATGGCAACCCCCGTCTTGGAGGATAAGCTTAAGGGTGAGATGATAGGTAGAGTGCTTTGTGTTGGTGCCCAGCATGAGGAAAACTCAGTCCTTTTAAATCCCATCCTCTTGGTGTCTCTGTGAGGGACTGGCTGGAGAAACGGCGGCTATTGCTGCCCTAAGGAAAGAAAGGGGAGATGCCTTCCAGGGTCAGCTACAGGAGGGGCGACATCGGAGAGAGGCTGCCTTAAGGTGGCAGTCCTGGGAGCGACTCCCCAGCCCCCAAGTGTGCAGAGTCGAGGGTGCAGCAGGCGTCTCGTGTCCACTGGGTGGCCCAAGACAGTGTCTGAGGAGGAACACAGGCAGGGGCTGGGGAGAACGGACTTTCTGGGCCCCCAGAGTGGGGTCAGGAGCTTCTCAGCTCAAGGCCAGGCTCGCCGCACACCACACCACGGGACTTCATTCCAATACTCGTTCTTTGGAATCCATTTAAAAATTCACCCTCCTGCAGGTCAAGGAGGGATTCTCATAGTATGTTCTCTCAGAATAGTCTGGTTTGATCCTCATAACTGCCATCTGGGGTAAAGGAGTGCCACCTGCCCTCAATATGCCAGCAAATTTGGAAAACTCAGCAGTGGCCACAGGACTGGAAAAGGTCAGTTTTCATTCCAATCCCAAAGAAAGGCAATGCCAAAGAATGCTCAAACTACCGCACAATTGCACTCATCTCACACGCTTGTAAAGTAATGCTCAAAATTCTCCAAGCCAGGCTTCAGCAATACGTGAACCGTGAACTTCCTGATGTTCAAGCTGGTTTTAGAAAAGGCAGAGGAACCAGAGATCAAATTGCCAACATCTGCTGGATCATGGAAAAAGCAAGAGAGTTCCAGAAAAACATCTATTTCTGCTTTATTGACTATGCCAAAGCCTTTGACTGTGTGGATCACAATAAACTGTGGAAAATTCTTCAAGAGATGGGAATACCAGACCACCTGACCTGCCTCTTGAGAAATCTGTATGCAGGTCAGGAAGCAACAGTTAGAACTGGACATGGAACAACAGACTGGTTCCAAATAGGAAAAGGAGTTCATCAAGGCTGTATATTGTCACCCTATTTATTTAACTTCTATGCAGAGTACATCATGAGAAACGCTGGGCTGGGAGAAGCACAAGCTGGAATCAAGATTGCCGGGAGAAATACCAATAACCTCAGATATGCAGATGACACCACCCTTATGGCAGAAAGTGAAGAGGAACTAAAAAGCCTCTTGATGAAGGTGAAAGAGGAGAATGAAAAAGTTGGCTTAAAGCTCAACATTCAGAAAACGAAGATCATGGCATCCAGTCCCATCACTTCATGGGAAATAGATGGGGAAACATTGGAAACAGTGTCAGACTTTATTTCTGGGGGCTCCAAAATCACTGCAGATGATGACTGCAGCCATGAAATTAAAAGACGCTTACTCCTTGGAAGGAAAGTTATGACCAACCTAGATAGCATATTGAAAAGCAGAGACATTGCTTTGCCAACAAAGGTCCGTCTAGTCAAGGCTATGGTTTTTCCAGTGGTCATGTATGGATGTGAGAGTTGGACTGTGAAGAAGGCTGAGTGCCGAAGAATTGATGCTTTTGAACTGTGGTGTTGGAAAAGACTCTTGAGAGTCCCTTGGACTGCAAGGAGATCCAACCAGTGCATTCTGAAGGAGATCAGCCCTGGGATTTCTTTGGAAGGAATGATGCTAAAGCTGAAACTCCAGTACTTTGGCCACCTCATGCGAAGAGTTGACTCACTGGAAAAGACTCTGATGCTGGGAGGGATTGGGGGCAGGAGGAGAAGGGGACGACAGAGGATGAGATGGCTGGATAGCATCACTGACTCGATGGACGTGAGTCTGAGTGAACTCTGGGAGCTGGTGATGGACAGGGAGGCCTGGCGTGCTGCGGATTCATGGGGTCGCAAAGAGTCAGACACGACTGAGTGACTGAACTGAACTGAACTGGGGTAAAGGACGTGCTGTGCTGTGCTTAGTCACTCAGTCGTGTCCAACTCTTTGCGACCCCATGGACTGTAGCCTGCCAGGCTTCTCTGTCAATGGAATTCTCCGGACAAGAATACTGGAGTGGGTTGCCATGCCCTTCTCCAGAGAATCTTCCCAACCCAGGGCTCGAACTCAGGTCTCTCGTATTGCAGGCGGATTCTTTACCATCTGTTCCACCAAGGAAGCCCAAGAATACTGGAGTCGGTAGCCTATCCCTTCTCCAGGGGATCTTCCCAACCCAGGAGCCGCATCAGGGTTTCCTGCATTGCAGGCAGATTCTTTACCAGCTGAGCCACCAGGGAAGCCCAGGTAGAGGATGGGGCAGGCCTAAGTCTTCCATATTCACAGGGTAGGAAGAAGAAGTTTCTAGCAGACCCTGGAAGCAGTGTCTAAGCAGGCAGTCTTGACGGGTTGTTCGCCTGTCCCCCTGATGTCACCCGTTAGTGAGGCAGCATGCACGTCTTCCTTGCGGGTTGTCTCCAAAGCCCATCTTGCTTTGTTTTCGGTGCCATCCCACGGTGATAACTGTTGAAAGGTCCACATCTTGGCTCAGATCCAACTTATCACGGCTCTGAGCCCCGTTGGAGATAGGCACGAGGGTACCTCTGTTTTCCGGGACTGCTGTTCCCAGGCAGCTGCTTCTCAGAACATGGAAATCTGTTCCTCGCAGGGCTCCTGGGTGCACTGGCTCTTGATTGCTGTAGACCCTGGGGCTCTGCCAGCCGAGGTGACTTGCCCGGGGGCACACATCTCCAACAGCAGAGGTTTGGGGCCCTTCACAAGGCTGTCATATGCAGCTGGGACTTGACACTGCCTGGGGAAACCTCTGACCCCCTTACCTCTGTGCTCCTGGCCAGCTCCTGCTGCCCTCTGCTCTGTTTTGTCAATAACCAGAGAATCTCCTTCCAAGGCAGTGGCTGGCTCTTTAACCTTGGAACATAAATAAGTTGCTGGGGCTTGTTTTAGGAGGCACATGGGGCTGGCTCGTGGTTCAATAGAGGCAGTGAAATTTCTCAGGATCTGAGGCTGCCAGCACAGTTTTATGCTTACTAGCTGGAGGGGTGTCTCGGGGCCTCAGTGTCCCTGCCTTCACTGCCTTCAAGGGCAGTGCCCACTGGACCCATTCTGGAGAACCTGTCCTCACAGAGGGCAGCGATGCTGGGCTAAAGTTCAGGACTGGGTTCTATCCTTATGCTGCCACTGCCTTGCTGCTTGCTGTGTGACCTTGGTCTAAGTTCCTCCCCTCTCTGAGCCTCTGTTCTCTTCTCAAAAGACGGCAAAGATAGCGGTGCTTTGCTGAGGTCACAGAAGGGAGACTACTTGGCCAAGCTCTGAGGCCACAGATTGTGCATTATTTCATCATTAGCCACGGAGCGATTCCCAGCCTTGTGGGCCCAGGGGAGGCTATGCTTAGGCCTGCAAGGAAGCATGTGTGTGTGGCGGGGGGCACTGCTCTGGTGCTCCAGTGGCTAAGAATCCAAGCTCCCAAGGCAGGGGCCTGAGTGTGATCCCTGGTCAGGGAACTAGATCCCCAGTGCCGCAACTAAGCATGCACACGCCGCAACTCAAGATCCCGCCTGCTGCCATGGAGATCAAAGATTCTGTGTGCCAGAACCAAGACCCAGTGCAACCAAATAAAAGTTAAAAAAAAGAAAAGCGCGTGGGAAGGACTGAGCCACACACCCTGGGCTGCCAAAGCTGTGTCAGGTAGCAAGCCCCCAGCAGGGAAGTGCATTCCCATTATTCACATCAGCGTAGCCAGGCCCCACAATCTGGGCAAAATCCTTGGGAGGTTTCCCTGGGCTCCGGCTCTCCGAGTGCCCAAGACTCTCCCCGTCCCCAATTCCAGGCTGGTGTTCCCTGGGGCTCATCCTGGGAGTCGGGGTTGTCAGGGTGCCTCCCCCGGCTGGGCCAGCCCTGCCGTGCCAGCTCGGGCAGCCGGCCTGCCAGCAGCTGGTATGCCATTGCCCTATGTACAGTGAGGCCCAGATTAGACACTGAGCTCATCACGACGTGAACAGGGCCGCTGGGGCGGGCGCACTGGCAGCTGAAGATCTGACTTGGGGATATCACTGGGGATCTCCCTGGACCCTCTCCCTTCCTCTCTCTGTCTCGCGGACTCTCTGCCTCTGTCTCTCCCCACCTCCTGTGCACACACCCAACACCCTCTCCCGTAGAGCTTGCTGGGGATTGTCATGGCAACCCTCCAGCGAAATTATCAAGACACTTTTATGCTCACAATCGTACCAGACCAAGTGCTAATTCTGAGTGAGGCAGAAGCAGCTGGTAGGATGCTGAAGCCACGGGCTTTGTGCAGAGGGCCCTCTGCGGGGTAAAAAGGGCCGCAGCGGTCCAGGAGGCAGGACCACCTGGGGAAGGCCCTGTCACTAGCCTGCCACAGCTGACTCCTCCCCACCCGAGTGCCACATTCATCCACCTCCATCACCCATCTCCACCTGGATTCATGTACACACACACACACAAGTGAACAAGTATTAGTTGAGCCAGAATACACCCAGAGTACAGACTGACCCAAACAGCAACATCTGGAATAACCATGATCTCAGTCAGCACTTAGAGGCCCAAGATCCCCCCTGGAGAGACTTCTGGCTGAGCCTGAGGGCACAGCCAGCTGACCCAGGCTTCTAGCCGGCGATGGGTCTCTGCCAGTGCCACAGGAAGGGGCCAGGCCCTCTTGTCAGGAAGCAGAGAAGGGACCTGTGACCAGCACTGCCCTGACCTGGTCCTTCCCACCTTTCTGTGTAGCCCCCGTGGCTCCCTGCCTCTCTGCATCCCTGGACAGACACAGCGTCCCTGGGCCCTTTGGATCTGGATCAGGTACCGCGGGCTCCGTTGGATACGAAGCCCTGCTAATAGCTGAAGAACTGGTGGTTGCTATTTTTAAACCCTGGCTCTGCCCAAAAGCCAGAGTGTGGGTGGGGATGGTGGAGGAGGTGATGGCACAAGCCCCTCCCCAGGCTGCTGCCATCTTCCTCCCCATCTGCTTCCCCAGCAGCTCCCTCCCTGGGGGGCAGCTTTCCCCCTGCAGCCTTAGCCCTGGTTGCTTGCCATGCTCTGGCCCCAGAGCAAGCATCTCCCTCCTGCAGCTGGGTCCCCTCATCGGCACTTCCTTCTGAGGATTCTAGACTATCAGAGCTGGAGGGGTCCCCAGCAAAGCAGAGTCTGGCCTCTTCACTTCAGATGGGGAAACAGGCTCAGAGATGGGAAGCTGTGGTTTCCAGGCCGCAGGATACGTGGAGGATGGAGCTGAGGCTGCAACCTGGGCTTCTGACTTCTCCTCCAGTCCTGTTCCCATGGCATCAAAGGGATGGTGTTTGGAATGGATAGCTAGTGGGGACCCACCGTATAGCACAGGGAACTTGGCTCAACATTCTGTAGCAACCCAACTGGGGAAAGAATTTGAAAAAGAATAGATACATGTATATGTAAGCAAAGAAACAAAATTTCAAATAGAAAAAAACCCCTAAAACTGAAAAAGGGTGGGGGGGGGATGATGAGATGGGGGGATGGTGAGATGGGGTGTTGCAAACCATGAGCACTGATTTCTGAGTCCGGCAGACCTGGCTTGAGTGCCGGCTTCAGCACTTGAACACCAAAGGTGACCCCAGTCAGCTGCCGAGTGCCTTCAGCCCTCATCCGTAAGATGGAGTGAGAGCAGGGTCCCCCTCGAGGTGTGCTGTGAGGGTGACTTGATAAGGCACGCACAGAGCACGGCTTGCACATCGTAGGTGTTGCCCCGGTGAGTCTCTCCCCCCGTGCAGTCCTGGGGTGCAGGCCTGCTGAGGAGAGGGGCCACCCGTGTTCCAGGGTGGCTGGGGAGGCAACCTAGCCTGTCCCGGGAAGGCCGGCTACACCGACAAGCACAAATACGTGAGAAGGCCTTGCAGAGAGTGGTACAGAGTGACTGAGCAGGGCCCTTGAAGTGGGCAGGCAGGAAGGCTACTGTGAGGAAGCTGCCTCGGAGCTGAGACCTCCACAAGGCAGGGACATAGACGGCGTGGCCCTGGCCTCTCAGTAAGTTCAGGTGGAGCCTGGCTAGGCCCCGTCTCTACTCCCCTTCCCATCATCTCCCTCCTTCTAGAAGCATCCTTCTCCCGGATTCTGACCCGTTCTCCTGCTGTCCACACTATCACCCTGATGGACGTTGGTTCTCTGAATCCTTGACCGATTCACGCTCCTCTCCATGTTGGCTCGTCCGAGCCCCTCTCCGTCTGGAAGGCGGGTTTCTACCCATTTCCCTATCTACATCCCAATGACTCCTAAACTGCCCCCATCTGCCCCCCGCCCTCCTCTAAGTTCCAGAGTCCCACTTGACTTCTCGGCCCGATGTCTAATGGCTCTCCTAGTTGGGATAATCCAAGTCAGTGTAAGAGAGACTCCAACATAGAGTAGTTTAAAAGTGTCCAGTTGATGGCTCTCTCACAAAATAGCTCCACAGGAAGTGTTTCGGGTCAGTAAAGAGCTCCAATCCACAGGGTCATTTGGGGACCCGGGCTGATTTGGCACTGTGGTCTTTAACACGAAACCCTCTGGGGCTTACAGCCAATATGAGGGGAGGAACATGGAAGTCCCGGGCGGGATTTTCCTCTTAAGCAAGTGAGACCGGAGTCTGACTTCTGCTCACATTCCCCAGATGAAAGCTCAGACCTGTGACTCGGACGAGCAGCAAGGGGGGTTCCTGCCCTGGTGGTGGAGGAGGTGCTCTGAAGGGTGGCCCCCTCTGTGTCTCCCTGGCCCCTGGCTTTGCCCTTGGCAGTTCTCTGTGGCTCTCGATTGCCACCCCACAGGATGTTGAAAGTCTTTCCTCCTTGGGTGCTTTTTTTTTTTAAGGCTGGGACCATCATGGGCTCTTCAAGTCTGGTCTTGCAATTTTGTTGATAATAACAGTCCCTTCAAAAATGTAGTAGGCTTCATTCAGGTCTTTCTGCTTAGTCAGTTCCATGTGCAGTAACCATACCCCAAGTTCTGTTCTTTTTTTTAAACTTTTTATTTTGTTTTGGAGTATAGCCAATTAACAATGTTGTGATAGCTTCAAGGGAACAGTGAAAGGATTCAGCCATACATATACATGTATCCCTTCTCCCAAATTCTGTTCTTCATGGAGTTTTTGTCTGTGTTGCCCAACCTGTCTCTTTCTCTCCCATTTTAAATGAAAGTTACCCTAAGGACATCTGAAATAACAGACCTGGAGGGATGACAAGGCAACCCCCCTAATATAATACTTTGCCGCAAGTGTGATTCTGTTATTCGGCTTCCTGTTCCTTGTAATAGACAGGCTTTGAGAAAGGCTCTGAGCCCTGAGGTCTAATCACCTGTCATTTGGACAAAACCCAATTGGTTTTTCCAACCCTGAGGATAGGATGATTTTCCACATTATCTCCTTTTCTGTCCATCTCTCATTGTAAACGAAATTAGCCAATCTCTTGTAATATCTTGCTAAAAGCAACATTGAGAAGCCAACACATGCAAATGTTTTTGGCTCTTTCTAACCTTAGCTCAGTTGGTAAAGAATCTGCCTGCAATGCAGGAGACCCCAATTTGATTCCTGGGTTGGGAAGATCTGCTGGAAAAGGGGTAAACCACCGACTCCAATATTCCTGGGCTTCTCTTGTGGCTCAGTTGGTAAAGAATCTGCCCACAATTCAGGAGACCTGGGTTCAATCCCTGGGTTGGGAAGATCCCCTGGAGAAGAGAAAGGCTACCCACTCCAGTATTCTGGCCTGGAGAATTTCATGGGCTGTATAGTCCATGGGGTTACAAAGAGCCAGACACAACTGAGCAATGTTCACTTCGCTTCAACCATTTTTTCTAGAATTAGATGCTCAAGTAGGCATGTGGTCTGCCTTCCAAATTACCACAGGTAATGTTTTTTATTAAATGTTTTTCACAGCATAAGAAGGGTCGGAGAAGGCAATGGCAACCCATTCCAGTACTCTTGCCTGGAAAATCCCATGGGAGGAGCCTGGTAGGCTGCAGTCCATGGGGTCGCTAAGAGTCAGACACGATTGAGTAGCTGCAGTTTCAATTTTCACTTGCATGCATTGGAGAAGGAAATGGCAACCTACTCCAGCGTTCTTGCCTGGAGAATCCCAGAGACGGGGGAGCGTGATGGGCTGCCGTCTATGGGGTCGGACAGAGTTGGACACGACTGAAGCGACTTAGCAGCAGCAGCAAGAAGGGTCACCAGTTTTCCATTCTCCAATATTTGTTTCCATGTTACTCACCACCTGTTGGCCACGTCAGTGCCACATGTTTTAAGGTTTTTATACATGGCACCTGTCCATAACTGGTGCCAATTTATGTATCAGAGTATTGCTAAGCTGCTGTTAAAAGGACTCCAAAATACAGTGGCTTTAGGATTAGAGAAATGAATTTTTCTCTCACATAGTACAGTTCTTTTAAAAAAAATTTTTTTTTAATTTTTACTGGAGGAGGGCATGGCAACCCACTCCAGGATTCTTGCTGGGAGACTCCCCATGGGCAGAGGAACTTGGTGGGCTACAGTCCATGGGGTCAAAAAGAGTCGGACACGACTGAGTGACTAAGCACACAGCACATTTATTTTTAATTGAAGGATAATTGCTTTATAATATTGTCTTGGTTTCTGCCATACATGACATATATCAGCCACAGGTATACATTTGTCCCCTCCCTCTTGAAACTTCCACCACCCCTCTGGATTGTCACAGAGTGCCAGGTTGGGCTCCCTGAGTCACACAGCAAATTCTCCCTGGCTGTCTGTTTTCCATATGGTACGGTATATGTTTCCACGCTACGCTCTCCATTCGTCCCATGCTCTTCTTCCTGCTCTGTGTCCACAAGCCTGTTCTCTATGTCTGAATATCCATTGCTGCCCTGAAAATAGGTTCATCAGTACCATCTTCCTAGATTCCGTGCACGCGTGCTCAGTCGCTTCAGTCCTGTCCGACTCTTTGCGACACTGTGGACTGTGGCCCACCAGGCTCCCTCTGTCCATACAAGAACACTGGAGTGGGTTGCCACGCCCTCCTCCAGGGGAATCTTCCTGACCCGGAGATGGAATTTGAGTCTGCCTGCGTCAACTGCATTGCAGGTGGATTCTTTACCCATTGAGCAACCTGGGAAGCCCTTCTAGATTTCATATATATGCGTTGCTGCTGCTAAGTCACTTCAGTCATGTCCAACTCTGTGCGACCCCATAGACGGCAGCTCACCAGGCTCCCCCGTCCCTGGGATTCTCCAGGCAAGAGTACTGGAGTGGGTTGTCATTGCCTTCTCCATATATATGCGTTAATACACGCTATTTGTTTTTCTCTGAATTATTTCACTTTGTATAACAATATTTGTTTCTCTCTTTCTGACTACACTTTGTATATCAGGCTTTAGGTTTGTCCACCTCATTAGAACTGACTCAAATGCATTCCTTTTAATAGCTGAGTAATAAATCACTGTGTATATGTACCACAACTTCTTTATCCATTCATTTGTCAATGGACATCTTGGTTGCTTCCATGTCCTCACTATTGTAAATAGTGCTGCAAGGAATCTTGGGGTGCATGTGTCTTTTTCAGTATAGTTTCTTCAGGGTACATGCCCAGTAGCGGGATTTCTGGGTCACATGGTGGTTTTAGTCCTAGTTTTTTAAGGGATCTCCATACTGTTCTCCATGATGGCTGTATCAGTTTACATCCCCACCAGTGCAAGAGGCTTCCCTTTTCCCCACACCCTCTCCCACATTTATTGTTTGTAGACTTTCTGATGATGGCCATTCGGACTGGTGTGAGATGATGCCTCATCGTAGTTTTGATTTGCAGCTGTCTGGGGAGGCCTTACAAATAGCTGTGAAAAGAAGAGAAGCGAAAAGCAAAGGAGAAAAGGAAAGATATAAGCATCTGAATGCAGAGTTCCAAAGAATAGCAAGAAGAGATAAGAAAGCCTTCTTCAGCGATCAATGCAAAGAAATAGAGGAAAACAACAGAATGGGAAAGACTAGAGATCTCTTCAAGAAAATTAGAGATACCAAGGGAACATTTCATGCAAAGATGGGCTTGATAAAGGACAGAAATGGTATGGACCTAACAGAAGCAGAAGATATTAAGAAGAGGTGGCAAGAATACACAGAAGAACTGTACAAAAAAGATCTTCACAACCCAGATAATCATGATGGTGTGATCACTGACCTAGAGCCAGACATCCTGGAATGTGAAGTCAAGTGGGCCTTAGAAAGCATCACTACGAACAAAGCTAGTGGAGGTGATGGAATTCCAGTTGAGCTATTCCAAATCCTGAAATATGATGCTGTGAAAGTGCTGCACTCAATATGCCAGCAAATTTGGAAAACTCAGCAGTGGCCACAGGACTGGAAAAGGTCAGTTTTCATTCCAATCCCAAAGAAAGGCAATGCCAAAGAATGCTCAAACTACCACACAATTGCACTCATCTCACACGCTTGTAAAGTAATGCTCAAAATTCTCCAAGCCAGGCTTCAGGCAATATGTGAACCGTGAACTTCCAGATGTTCAAGCTGGTTTTAGAAAAGGCAGAGGAACCAGAGATCAAATTGCCAACATCTGCTGGATCATGGAAAAAGCAAGAGAGTTCCAGAAAAACATCTATTTCTGCTTTATTGACTATGCCAAAGCCTTTGACTGTGTGGATCACAATAAACTGTGGAAAATTCTTCAAGAGATGGGAATACCAGACCACCTGACCTGCCTCTTGAGAAATCTGTATGCAGGTCAGGAAGCAACAGTTAGAACTGGACATGGAACAACAGACTGGTTCCAAATAGGAAAAGGAGTACATCAAGGCTGTATATTGTCACCCTGCTTATTTAACTTATATGCAGAGTACATGATGAGAAACGCTGGACTGGGAGAAACACAAGCTGGAATCAAGATTGCCGGGAGAAATACCAATAACCTCAGATATGCAGATGACACCACCCTTATGGCAGAAAGTGAAGAGGAACTAAAAAGCCTCTTGATGAAGGTGAAAGAGGAGAGTGAAAAAGTTGGCTTAAAGCTCAACATTCAGAAAACGAAGATCATGGCATCCAGTCCCATCACTTCATGGGAAATAGATGGGGAAACATTGGAAACAGTGTCAGACTTTATTTCTGGGGGCTCCAAAATCACTGCAGATGGTGATTGCAGCCATGAAATTAAAAGACGCTTACTCCTTGGAAGGAAAGTTATGACCAACCTAGATAGCATACTGAAAAGCAGAGACATTGCTTTGCCAACAAAGGTCCGTCTAGTCAAGGCTATGGTTTTTCCTGTGGTCATGTATGGATGTGAGAATTAGACTGTGAAGAAGGCTGAGCACCGAAGAATTGATGCTTTTGAACTGTGGTGTTGGAAAAGACTCTTGAGAGTCCCTTGGACTGCAAGGAGATCCAACCAGTGCATTCTGAAGGAGATCAGCCCTGGGATTTCTTTGGAAGGAATGATGCTAAAGCTGAAACTCCAGTACTTTGGCCACCTCATGCGAAGAGTTGACTCACTGGAAAAGACTCTGATGCTGGGAGGGATTGGGGGCAGGAGGAGAAGGGGATGACAGAGGATGAGATGGCTGGATGGCATCACTGACTCGATGGAAGTGAGTCTGAGTGAACTCTGGGAGCTGGTGATGGACAGGGAGGCCTGGCGTGCTGCGATTCATGGGGTCACAAAGAGTCGGACACGACTGAGCGACTGAACTGAACTGAACTGAACTGAATAATGAGTGATGATGAACATCTTTTCATGTGTTTATTGGCCATCTGTATGTCTTCTTCAGAGAAATGTCTGAGTCTTCTGCCCACTTCTTGATTGGGTTGTTTGTTTTTCTGGTGTTGAGTTTCATAAGTTTCTTGTATATTTTGGAGAGTAATCCTTCATCAGTTGTTGCATTTGCTATTATTTTCTCCCATTCTGAGGGTTGCCTTTTCACCTTGTTTATAGTTTCCTTTGCTGTGCAAAAGCTTTTAAGCTTAATTAGGTCCCATGTGTTTGTTTTTGTTTTCATTTCCATTTCTCTGGGAGGTGGGTCACGGAGGATCCTGCTGTGATTTGTCATAGAGTGTCCTGCCTGTGTTTTCCTCTAAGAGGTTTATAGTTTCTGGTCTGACATTTAGGTCTTTAATCCATTTTGAGTTTATCTTTGTGTCATAATACAATTCTGATAAGATCATTTCAGGCCTCACCCCAGTGGATAATGGATTCTGATGCATAACCTGCAGACCCCACAAGGGCCCTCCCCTCCGCGAGCTTCTCTTCCCTACAACCTGCGTTTGTCCGTCAGCGGCACCACCATCTAACATTTGTTCAGGCCAAATGCAAAGATGTCAATCTTGATTTCCAGCCCCCTTCCCCAACCCCTCCCTCTCCCTCCAATCCATCAGCAAGTCCTCTCACCTCTATCTTCAGACAAATCCCAGATCTAACCATTTCCCTCCATCTCCATTTTCCTCACTCTCATCCAAGTCTTCCATGTCTTATATTTGGGGGTCATGTGATGATCTTCTATGTGGGATCCTTGCTTCTTCCCCCACACCCTCTCCAGTAACTCTCCACTCCGCAGCCAGCGTAAGCTTTTAACAATACAGACTGGAGCATGTAGCTCCCCTGCTCAGAACCCTCCAGCGCCTCACCACTGGCCTTAGGATAAAATGCAACCTCCTGACAGACACACACTGCTGCATGTAAAATAGGTGACTCGCGGGGACCTACTGTACAGCCAGAGAACTCTACCCTGCTCCGTGATGACCTATACGGGAACAGAATCTGAGAAAGAGTGGGTGTATGTATAACTGGTTCACTTGCTGTGCATCAGACACTAATACAACATTGTTCAATCAGCTGTACTCCAATAAGAATGTTTTTTTGAAGATTTAAGTCCTGCTTTTATTTTTTCCCCATCTTAAAATGTATTTTTAATTGGAGGATACTTGCTTTACAATAGTGTGTTGGTTTCTGCCATACATCAACACGAATCAGCCATAGGTTATGCGGATGTCCCTTCGCTCTCAGACCTCCCACCTCCCACCCCATCCCTCTAGGTTGTTTTTATTTAAAAAAAAAAAAAAAAACACGGCGATCTCCACGGCGTGATCATCAAGGCCTTCTGTGACTGTCCTTACTTCTCGCGCTCCCTGCCCGCTCTGCTTTAGCCACAAGAGTCTTCTTGCTCTTCCTGGAATACACCGCGCTCTTCACCGCCTCAGTGCCTTGGCGCTGTTCTGTGGGAAACCCTTGCCTCCCGTTTGTCACGCCCTGGTTCCTTCTGTGTCCTCCACGGGGCAAAGAGCCTCAGCGGAATGCATAAATGGGGGTCTTGGGGGCTAAGTCTTCTGGGTTTGAATCTCAGCTCTGCTGCTTACTAGCTGTGTGACCTTGGGGAAAGGTGCTTAGCTCCTCTGTGCCTTGATTTTCCTATCTGTAAATAGGGATAGTAAAAGTACTTGTTATCCAAGGTTGCTGAGAGGATTAAATAAAAGTGATCACATTAAATGAGTTAATGTACAAAAAAGACTCAAGAGCTGTGGCATCTATAAAGCACTTGGTAGTGCTATTATTGAGGAGGGTGTGGCAACCCACTCCAGTGTTCTTGCCTGGAGGATCCCCATGGGCAGAGGAGCCTGGTGGGTTATAGTCCATGGGGCTGTAGTCGGACATGACTGAGCGACTAAGCACAGCACAGCACAGTGCTCTTACTGTCCTGCAGGGAGCACCTTAAATACTCTGAGGAGCCTTTCCTGGCCACCCGCAGACCCCGCCCCCACCCCATCTCTCTGTCTGCATCCCTGTCACTCCACCCCCAGTACGTTTCTTGTTTAGGTGTTTATGGTCTACTTTGCCTGCTTTCCTAGACTGTAACTTTCATGAGGGCAAGGACTTTCCTGAACTGGTATTCTGCAGGTTCTCAATAAATCTTTGTTGAATGGCTGTGGAAGGAATGGAGGCCAAAGTCCATTGATTCCCTCCTTTCCCAGCAGCCCTGAGAGCTGGGTGCTGGCACTCCAGGGCCACGAGTCAAAAACGATGCTCAGGGATTTTTTCTTGGGAGCCTGGGAACCCCAGGCAGGGGGCCTACTTTTAGAAGCCCTGGGGGCATTGGTGGGCACCAACCCTTAGCAGGGGACAATCAGAGCCTGGAGTCTGGAGTGGAGACGGCTCGGTCCATCAGTCTCTAGTGGACTACTGATCCTCTCTGTGCCTCCACTTTCTCATATGTAAAACTGCGAGAATACCAGCTACCTCACAGGGCTGTTAGGGAGATTAAGTGGGATAATATATGTAAAACACAGCTCCCTGCCTGGCTTGGAGTAAAGCTCTCCAGATGGTTAGTTATCAGTATTGTTGTTGTCAGTGCCATATCTAAGTGTCATTCTTCTGAGCATGAATGGGGGTGCGCGAGGGACTTGGAGGGTGCAGGTAGTTGAAGACACAGACATAAAGACAATTAGGGGAGAGAAGTGGACTGGAGTCATCAGCTGTGTTTGTATTCATGAGTGCCTCTGTGCGTGTGTGCGTGTGTTTGTGTGCGCGCGTGGGGAGGAGAGGTGGCATGGATCCAAAGGAGAAATCCGGTCTTTCCTCGGAACTCGGTTTTGGGGAGCCCGAGGGGCCTGGCTTTCCCTGCGGCAAGGAAGACTGGGAGCTGCCTCCGCCCCGCGCGCGCTCAGCCCAGAACCCGAGGCCAAACAACCGAGCGTCTCGATTCTGTGCTTCGGGGATTAGGCGGCTGGATGGGGTAAGGATGAGGGGGCTGACTTGCGCCCCCGCGGCCAGCACGGTTGGTCCAGACTTGGGGAATCCCAGGGGAGGCAGGACCGCCTCGCTCCCCGACCGCCCCGCGCCCGGGCCCCGCCGCCCGCTCCGCAGCCTCGGATGCTCCCGGAACGCCCGCGGGCGGGGCCTGCCTTCCGGAGCCGGGTTGGCGGGCCGCGCGGGGCGGGGAAAGGGCCGCTACTTTCCCAGAGTGGCGGGGCGACGTCAGGCGGAAGGGCGCGGGGCGCGCACGCTTTAAATGGCATTCGCTGTCATCCGAGCTCGCAGCCGTGTGGGCAGGAGCCGGCTATATAAGCGGCGGGCCCGGCCGCCGCCGGGCAGACGGCGACAGCGGCGGCGGCGAGCGCCTCGGAGCAGCACACCCCCCACCCCACCCAGCCCCGGAGCCCCGCGCCCCCCGACGGGCCCGCCCGCCCTCCAGAGGAGCGCCGACCCGGGCCCGTGAGGGCCGCCACCACCCCGCAGCAGATTTGGATCCCCCGCCCGGCGAGCCCCAGGCTGCTGCCTCCCGGGGGGCCCCGGCGCAGCGGCCGCCCCCGGAGAGCCCCGCCGCCCCGCCGGCCGGTCCCGAAGACGCCGGCCGCGCCATGGCGGCCGCCAAGCCCGGCGAGCTGATGGGCATCTGCTCCAGCTACCAGGCGGTGATGCCGCACTTCGTGTGCCTGGCCGACGAGTTCCCGCAGCCCATGCGGCCCGCCAAGCTGTCCAAGGGCAAGGGCCGGCTGCGGCGGCCGCGCCAGTCCCGTTTCAAGACGCAGCCGGTGACCTTCGACGAGATCCAGGAGGTGGAGGAGGAGGGGGCGTCCCCTATGGAGGAGGAGAAGGCCAAGAAGTCGTTCCTGCAGAGCCTGGAGTGCCTGCGCCGCAGCACGCAGAGTCTGTCGCTGCAGAGGGAGCCGCTCAGCGGCTGCAAACTGAGGAACAGCCTGGACTCCAGCGACTCCGACTCGGCCCTGTGACCGGCGCCGCCCGCAGCCGGGACTCGCGCGCCCGGGCGGCGCGTCGTGACGGACCAGCGTGCGAACCCCGAGGGGGCCCCGCGCCTTGCACTCGGGTCCCCCATCCGCTGAGCACCCTGGTTGGGGGACCGCCTGGACCCTCACCCGACTGCAAACTGGTCCGGGCGCCCCGAGCTGAGCTCGCCCCGGGCGGGAGCGCGCGCCGGGGGAGCCGGGGCGCCGGGGAAGGGGGTGCCGCCTTTCTTTGCCCTTGTAAATGTTTATTTTTTAACTCTTCCCAGTACGAACTCTGCTGTGAATGTGTGAGGGGAGGCGCACCCGCAGAGTCGCCGCGGGTCCCTGGGGCTTCGCGGAGAGTCGCTCCACGCCCTTGTCCGATGGTCTGAAACTCCGATTTTTGCACACCGCTCCACCGTGCCCACCCCTCCTCGCCACCCCCTGCGCGCACACCCGTTCACACTCACGCCGACCCACTCTAGCTGAACACTTTTATAATTGTTAGGCGCGGCCGATGGGACTTGGGGCGCAGCGCAGCTGGCGCTGTGGCCGGAGGATTGATATTTATTTTTGCATTGCGATGGCTGACGGCGTTTATTTAACGATCTTTTTACCTAGATATGTCTGTGAGGCTCCCGAACGGAGACAAATAAAGTCAATATATTTGCACAGTGCATTTCTCAAGGCTCTTGACTTCTTGGACTCCTTTAGTGCCCAGGTTCCCAAAACTAGGGGAGAAGTGGGGAGGATTAATTCGCTGGAATGGGTGGGGGTGGGGGGGGCGACAGGAATCCCCGGCTGAAAGTAATTCCATCAGCTTCGGTCACCGGTACGAAGTCGCAGCCCCAGTGCGCGGGTCCATGACCTACCTCCCCAGGGGACCCGCCGGCCCGAGCTCTCCTGCCTCCCAGGTCTGTTCTTCGTCACCAGTGTCCAGGACGGGGTGGAGCCGCTAGGGAGCTGAAGGTTGGCGCTGTGAGGACGCAGAGCCCCTGCCTCTCAGGGAGACCGGGGTCAGGGTCACCGCCCCGTACCCACCACGGAAGACCCCACTCACCCCGCGCCCTTTCCAGGCAGTGGGTGGAGAGATGCCCCAGCCAGCAATGAGAGACCCAGGCGGGGGTCTCTGGGTGGTGGGATCCGAGGGCCGGCTGGGAGCCGGCCAGAGTGTGTGTGTGCGCGCGCACTCCAAGTCGCCTACGTCCGAGGGCGCCCGGCGCCCCTGCGCTGGGGCAGCGAACAGCGGCTGCTTTTGGTTTGGTCCTTTTCTCCAGCTTTTCCCTTTGCCCTCGTCAAGGTTCGGCAAGGAATCTGTCTTTTGTCAGAGCCTGAAGGGCGCTTGGGTACCACGGAGTCTCTCCCCGCACCCCCACCCCGCCTTTGTTTACAGATGAGAAAACAAACCCGGCAGACAGGGAAAAGTCACATGAAGAGCAGGCGCTGCGCAGCCAGCTCTGACTCGGCGTCCAGTGCTCCTTCCGTCCCACGACTCTGTCTTTCCAGTGCTTTCCAGCCGCGGCCGGCGTCCCTGGCAGTAGGTGGTAATGGGGGTAATAAACAGCATTTGGTTGAGGAAAGCAGTTCTCCACACTTGGGACTCCCACCCAGCCCATCCCTCTGGGGTCACGCCAGCCTTGAGCCACCAGGGCCAGGCTTGCCTCTGCGTAGTTATTAGGAACTCGGAGAGGGTGGATGCCCTGACGACTCGGGTCTCTCCAGGTCGCCGTGTGTCTGTACTCGGGTGTCCCCTGGTGGTAGGGGACACTGGTGCTTAGCTCAGCCCAGCCCTGCAGGGCATCTGCACTGCCTTTTACTCCTCACACCTCACCTGTCGCGGCCCTGGGCTCTGCAGAAAACCAGAAGGCAGAGCAAACAAAACAAAGAAACAAAAAGGGATCACACAGGGTCTGAAAGGGAAGCCTGGCGTGCTGCAGTCCATGGGGTGGCAGAGTCCAACATGACTGAGCATACAACAGGGGTCTAATAGAATGTCCTCCCCTCTGGCTCACAGGCGGGGCCAGGCTCAGGACCTTGGGGATAGGAGTCTTCGGCACTATCCTTGCCCTTACCCCCCGGAATTCACTGGCCTCTGTGGGCCCCATCAACAGCCAGTTCCATTGCTGGGATGCATCAACAAGGCACTTGGCGTGGTGAGGCAGCCATGGGTCCATGTTTTGATTCCAGTCTCTGCAGCCGCCCTGGCTAGGCTGGTTTGAGCTCCTTGGGTGGAAGGAGGGTGCCTGAAGCTCAGAAGCCCCTCCTAGAACCTCCTCCCATTCTGTTCCCTCATCCTGTTCCACCCCCACCCCCATCTTATCTTACATTTTTAGCCGTAGTTCCTGTTTCTGCTCTTCAAGAGCCAGGCGCCCCCAACCTTCCCATGGGTTCATCCTTAATGCCTGGGATCCCGATTAGGTGTCTCCCTCTGGGCACCATGCTCCTGCCAGTACCCTTTTCCCTGCTGAAGAACCTCCTTCTCCACCACCTTCAGCCCATACCCCAGCTGAAGGCCTACTTATAGGGTCTCCTTGAGTCACCCTGGCCAGGACCTAGGAATGTTGGGGGGACCACATGTGATTATTCCAGTTCTTGCTCAGCCTCTGGCAGGACCCAACACCCAGTAGTCACTTCTGAAAAGTTTGTTGGGTTAAAATGAGTAAGGGGACAGGAAGGAAGATTGATGTTCATCTTGCCTACTTCCTGGTTTGCTTTAAAATTATTCTAATGTTTCATTACCTAAGAACTATTTGTTCCTTATAATAAAAACAAGTAACTCATACTCCTACCACCCCGAGATAAATATGTCAACATTTTGGAGGTTATGCCTATGTTATTGTGTGTGTGTATATATATATGTATACATATATACATGTTTCACAAAATGGGCTTATGCTGTAAATACTTTTTTTTTTAATGTTTGTTTACTTTTTGGCTGTGTTGGGTCTTTGCTGCTGCTCGTGGTCTTTCTCTAGTTGTGGCAAGCAGAGGCGACTCTGTAGTTACGGTGCTCAGGCTCCTCACTGCCGTGGCTTCTCTTGCAGACCACAGGCTCTAGGCGTGAGGCTCCAGGAGTTGCAGCTCACGGGCTCCAGAGCGCAGGCTCAGTAGTTGTGGTGCATGGGTTCAGCTGCCCCACGGCATGTGGGATCTTCCACACCAGGGATCGAACCAAGGTCCCTTGCATTGCAAGGCAGATTCTTAACCACTGGACTGCCAGGGAAGCACCCCAATACTATTTTTTTTTTAAGCTGCTTGTTTTCTTACTTGGATTTGTATTTAATATCAGTATTGATGTATATCATGATTTGTAATAAAATCCTATGGAATAGATGTGCTTCCCAGGTGGTGCTAGTGGTAAAGAACCTGCTTGCCACTGCAGGAGACATGTGAGATGAGGGCTTGATCCCTGGGTCGAGAAGTTTCCCCTGGAGGAGGGCGTGACAACTCTCCATGCCTAGGCAGTATTCCTGCCTCGAGAATCCTGTGGACAGAGGAGCCTGGTGGGCTACAGTTCATGGGGTCGCAGAGTCAGACACGACTGAGGCAACTTAGCACAGCACAGTATGTTGAATCGATGCCCCACATCGATTTTCCCACTCTTTGGTATAAAAGTGACGTCTTGTTTGTTCCGGTTTCTTAGTTTTGCCTATAACTGACATTAGTTCTAAGGATTGAGTATACACGCACGTGTGCTAACGCGCTTCAGTTGTGTCCGACTCTTTGCAACCCCATGGACTGTAGCCCACCAGACTCCTCTGTCCATGGAAATTTTCTAGGCAAGAATACTGGAGTGGGTTGCCATGGCCTCCTCCAGGGAATCTTCCAGACCCAGGGATTGAAACCATGTCTCTTTGCTCTCCTGCCCTGGCAGGCGGGTTCTTTACCACTAGCCCCACCTGGACTGAGTGTAGAAAGAAGTTAGAAGCAGTAGTGACAGGGAGAAGGGGAGGATATGGGGATGCTGTTGTATTGCAGGCAGCAGGCTGGGTCTGGGGTGCTGGGGGCCCCCACGTTACACTGGGGATGCTCTCTGATTCCGAACATCTTTGCTCTGCTCAGGGGAAGAAGGAAGAGAGTCAGGAGGGGCTTATCTGAGGTGCCTGTGCAACTTCTAGGGCTCAGTTCCCCCCGTGTGCTCCAAAGCACCACACGGCTCCAAGGGGCTGGGCTGGGAAGCCAGATAGTTGGAGAGGAGGGAAGAGAGGGAGACATGGGCAGGAGAGCAGACATGAGAGGGAGCAGGAGAGCATGAGAACCACAAAGACGGGAAGGAATGAGGCCCTCGGGGAAACGCAGAGACAGAGAGAGATGGGGAAATAGAGAGTCAGGAGCCAGAAAATGTCACGAGACTGAGCAGAAGCGGGGCCAGCCTTGGAGAGAGCAAGAGAACGGGATCCGTGGAGAGTAGAGGGGAGGAGAGGCGACGTACAAAGTGACATACAAAGTCCTCTGGGTACGGGCCTTGCAGGAGAGAGAAAACCAGGGCCAGAGCGCCTCGCTGGGAGCTGGGAGCCTGCGTGCGCCAGGGCCGGGTGGAAGCCTGCCCAGCCGTCTGGCTTTACAGCCGTCTGGGTTTACAAGCTTGTCCAAGGAGACGCCTCCTTCCTTCCCTTCCCCACCTGGGCTTTAGCCTGCAGCCCTAGCCTGGGTGATGAGTTTTCAAACAAGCCGGAGCCCAGAGGAGGTAGCACATTGCCATCCCAGGCCTGGCTGGCAGCCTCTTCTAAACATTTCTCTTGGCCCTGGGGGCGATATTTCTCAGGGTGTTTTTCTTGCACTTGTTTAAAAGCCAGATTGGCCTCTGTGGTCTGCTATGTGCCACTTCAGGTCTGCTTGGTGGGCGGTAAGGTGGGGCGGTGTTGGTGAGAGGGAAAGTTGTCTGATCCCAGGGAATCAAGGCCAGCTATAGGCTTGGGAGGCTTCCCAGATGGCTCAGTGGTGAAGAATCCGCCCGCCAATGCAGGAGACACAGGTTTGATCCCTGAGTCAGGAAGATGCCCCGAGGTAGGAAATGGCAACCCACTCCAGTGTTCTTGCCTGGGAAATCCCATGGACGGAGGAACCTGGTGGGCTGTGGTCCATGGGGTCACAGAGTTGGACCCGGCTACTGACCAGACAGCAGCAGCATGGACTTGGGAGTCCTCCCTTAGGGAGCACATTTAGAGTAGCCCCTAGGCCCACTACCTTCTCTAAGACGGTAGGGGAGAGGACAAAGACCACCACTTAGTGAGCACCTCCAGCACTCTAAATCCATCCTTTCCCAGGCATTTTACAGAGGAGAGAGCTGAGGATCGGAGGGGTTCAGTTTCCTGCCCAGCGCCACACAGCCAGTCAGTAGCGAGCTGGATCATGACATGTCTTGTCTTTTCTATTCCGAAGCCTGTTATCTTCCTAGGTCCCCAACTTCCCACCATGCTGTCCTGTGGCAGCCTCTGGGGACGGGGGTACAGAACAGAGCAGCTCTGGCTTTGCAATCCGTCTCCTTCGTTGGCTGAGGCTGGGCCCCTCCCCCTAGACGTGCTCCCCACCAACAACTTCGCGGGTGGCTGGGGTTCTAAGACAGAATTCTCCCAGTTCCTGGGAGACCTGAGATTTCTTTGTAGGTGGACTTCAGTTGGTGGACTTTGCCAACAAAGTTATGTAGTCAAAGCTATGGTTTTTCCAGTAGTCATGTATGGATGTGAGAGTTGGGCTATAAAGAAAGCTGAGTGCTGAAGAATTGATGCTTTTGAACTGTGGCATTGGAGAAGACTCTGGAGAGTCCCTTGGACTGCAAGGAGATCCAACCAGTCCATCCTAAGGGAGATCAGTCCTGAACATTCATTGGAAGGACTGATGCTGATGCTGAAACTCCAATACTTTGGCCACCTGATGTGAAGAACTGACTCATTGGAAAAGACCTTGATGGCGGGAGGAGAAGGGGATGACAGAGGCTGATATGGTTGGATGGCATCACCAACTCAATGGACATGGGTTTGAGTAAACTCCAGGAGATGGTGATGAACAGGGAGGCCTGGTGTGCTGCGGTCCTCGGGGTTGCAAAGACTTGGACATGACTGAGCGACTGAACTGAACTGGACTTTAGCTCAAGGATCTCCCAATGGCTCTGCTGAAGCCTTCTCAGACTGCAGGGCCGTCCGCGGACACCCTGTCTCTCTCTCCTTCTCTCAGGTTCATTCTTGCCTTGCAGCCTGCCAGCTGGCGTCCCCAGCCCGCTCTACCTCCCTCTGTGTTTCATGTCACACCAGCCCGCCTCCTAATGGAAGCCTTGCACACTTAATCCCAGCTTGGCGTCTGCTTCCCAGAGAACCCGGGCAGGCACTCGCTTCCATCTCCCAGCAGGTTCGGGGCCTGCCCTGAGTCTCCCTCAAGCCCCTGCTGGCACAAGGGAGGGTGGCAGGCATCATCGGAGAGAGAACTGTAGGGGCATGGCAAAGCTTACCAAGCAGAGGTGTGTGGGGAGGTCTGCTCTCCCTGTGGTTCTGGGTGGAGAACAGTTGTGGCCTGTGTGTGTGTATGCGCTGAGGGGACAAGGGGGGCCCATGAGGACAGTCCTCTCAGCCTAGTCTCAAGGCCACGTGACTCACACAGCAGCCACCTACTCATTCAGCTCCCAGTCTCCGGTTAGCAGTGGAGACTGCTAATTGTCCACCAGCATTGATTTTCCGCTTTCCCAGGCACGAAGTCTCTGTGTCACATATGGTATTGTCCTTAGGTCTGTCGATGAGGTAGGTTTTTGCCGATGGCATAGATTGGGAAGAGAAGTGTGTTCCTTCCCAGGCCTCAGCCTTAATACGTACCCTCCTCCCATGGATGTGCCTGCAACCCTGTGATCAAGCCGACAAGGCCAGTGGCCTAGGGAATGGCAGAGAAACAAGAGGGAAGGACCCCAGGCCCCTGTATGACCTCGTGGAACTCAAGAGTCTGCCCATCTGGAATGATCACCACGGACTATGACAGAGGAGAGAAACACACTCCCGTCTTCTTTGAGCCAGTAAATCATTATTGGGTCCCTTTATTATGGCAACCTTACCTTACCCTGAATAAACAAAATCTGGTGATGGCAGTGGGGTGCTGTCCTAAAAAAAGCTCCTGCAGCGCCAGGCATTGACTTAGGGATTTTGACTTAGCTGCCTGTGGGGAGGGTATAAATATTGCAGGCTAGAGAGTTGGAGTCCCTCATTATGCTTTGGAAGAGCATTTGGAAAAATCACGTTTATGACATTTTGGAAGGCTGATAGTGTACTGACCGAACGCATAGCTCTAGGAGAAGCGGTTGGAAAGAGCCGGAATGTTAGCATGGGTCTGCTATCCTCTGTGGCTTTGTGGTTTTAGCAAATTATTACAGGAAAGACAAGAGTGATGGGAAGGAATAGGGAGTATCTAGAAACATGGGACCTCACAGGGGCGAGAGCCACCCCTTTTTGTAACCCACGCAGAAGGAGATCAGCTGATGAGGCTCAGAGCCTTTCTCCAAGGCCACCCAGGAAGCCTCGCCCTGGACCAAGGTTAGACTAAGGATATCATCTGCCCACTCAAACTTATTGTGGGAGAATCCACATTCCCCTCCCTGCCCCTCCCCTCCGCCACCCCACACAGCCCAAATTAGAGTGAGAGTGTTACCGAGGAGGGTTCTTGGCCTCTGTGAATCCATAGAAATTGACCAGAGCCCAGACCAGAAATTCAGGCAAGGTTTTACTGGGGCTCCTTCTGCAGCAAGAGGCAGATTCTCTTCCTTCTTGTTGGCTGATGGGGTGGGGTGAGCTGGTTCCTAATACAGGGTGAGGGTAGGGATGCGGCCAGAGGTCCGGATGGGGGTGGCTTAGGTGTTTTGCCTGTCTCTTTGGTTCACATGACCTCTTTGGTTATGTGAAGCGGGCATGCGCAGTAGTACCCTGCTTTTGCTTCTGGCTCCTCTGAAGTGGCAGTGTGGGGGTGTTTTTGGTCTTTTTGTATCTTGTTGTCCATAATTTGCCCCCACTGCACATGCATGCAATTATTTTTAGTCCCTTACAGTTTCTTTGTATTTTGTTACTTGGGGAAACATTTGTCCAAGTGCAAGTACTGCAGCAAAGAGTCTCAGGTCCCAGGTTCCAACCTGTTTCAAGAGGGCTGGGCCAGAGCAGGCGACGGTGAAATAAAACTGCTTTCAGAATCATGTTGAGAAAACATCTTTGGGTATGATTCTTGGCCCCTGGAATCAGTTATAAGCACCTTGACCAGAAGCTTGTTGAGAGAATTGCCAAGGCAAGTAGCAGTTGGCCAGTGATTAAGATTGTTTGAGCCCCAAAGAAACCTTCAAGGAGGTCAAACTATTTAACACCTGCTTCAGATGTAGCCACAGAAGATTGGGGAAAAGAGAATTTTCCAGAACTGGACTGGCCAGATTAGCTTCCTCTGCCAGAGCAAGTCCTAACAGTTCAGGCCAGTAGGATTTACCTCCCTCGAAGGCAGTGGCACCCCATTCCAGTACTCTCGCTTGGAGAATCCCATGGATGGAGGAGCCTGGTAGGCTGCAGTCCATGGGGTCACTAAGAGTTGGACACGACTGAGCAACTTCACTTTCACTTTTCACTTTCATGCATTGGAGAAGGAAATGGCAACCCACTCCAGTGTTCTTGCCTGGAGACTCCCAGGGATGGGGGAGCCTGGTGGGCTGCCGTCTATGGGGTCGCATAGAGTTGGACACGACTGAAGCGAGTTAGCAGCAGCAGCAGCAGCAGGCTCCAGCCAGGGCTGCCCTGGTGGCTTAAACGGTAAAGAGTCTGCCTGCAATGCAGGAAATGCGGATTCAGTCCCTGAGTCCGGGAAGATCCCCTGGAGGAGGGTGTGGCAACCCACTCCAGTATTCTTGCCTGGGAAATCCCATGGACAGAGGAGCCTGGTGGGCTACAGTCCATGGGGTCGCAAAGAGTCGGACACAACTGAAGCGACTTAGCACAAGCATGCACCCACTCCAGTGTTCTTGCCTGGAGAATCCCAGGGACAGGGGAGCCTGTTGGGCTGCCATCTATGGGGTCGCACAGAGTCGGACACGACTGAAGCGACTTAGCACAAGCATGCACACGCCAGCCACTTCTGAATGTTTCCCTCTTCCCTTTTCCACATGGGAGTTTGTGTTGTGGTTTTCCCATTTCCTATTTCCCACTACTGTGTTTCCGGGAGAGGGTGCGGCTGGGGTGGTGGGAAAGGGGCAGACGAATTATCTCACAGTTTCTGTCGTGAACCGTGAGGAGTCATGTGGGGCTCTGGAGAGGATTTCGTTTTTCCCCAGGTCTCCCGCACTTTGATCTAAAAGTGTAACCAGATGGGAGTTTGGGATCCATATCTTCAGAAAGGGCATGCCTGTGTTCTGTTGTGGGAAGGACGGGTACCTAGTAGCCAGGTGAGCTGTGGATACTGGCTGCCCGTAGACCAATGATATCTGTTTCTGCATCTTCCTGGGCACAGGGCCAGGCTGCAGTCTCCCCTTTTTGCGGTGAGCAGGGCCCCAGTGCTCCAGAAGGAGCAAGCCCATGGCACGTGCCACAGAGGGCCTGGGCCTTAAGATGGGGGGCACATGGCTTTTGTCCTTCCCCTGAAGATAAATGTGGGCGTTCTTGTGGCCTGCCAGTGACCAAGCATGAGGGAGGTGCTGGGCACCTCAGGACAGGACCGGGAGCTGCCTGAGGAGGTGGAATGTGGACTCAAGATGAACCGTTCTCAGAGAGAAATGGACTCCAGTCTTCCCTAAACCACTGCCTTCCTCTTGAGTCTCTTTGGATTCATCTAACTAATACAGAGGACTTTCCCTCAGTCCACAGCAGAGCCGGGGTGAGAGTGCGGGGTGCTCTCCACCAAATTGATCAGAGCAGGTGTTTCCACAGTAGAAAAATCCCCATCTTCCCACCCCTGATGTGGTCCAGCTGTGGGGGCGGGGAAGATAGAAGTGGCTCAGGAGTCACCGTACACTCGCCCAGCTCTGCTCCTTGACCTGTGGCCTCGGGCAGATCACTTCCCCTCTGTCCCTGGAGCCCTCCCAGCTTCGATTGCTGAAGTTTATCAAAGACCCTAATGGATCGCCTTAGAGCACCGACAGCCTGAGAACCCTGACCCTGGGGGACGTGTGGGCAGGCAGCAGGGACCGAGACCAGACCTGTAACCCTGTCCCGTAAAGATGGGGAGACAGAGGCACAGCACTTCCCTCCAGCTCCTCTCTCCCAGCCTTGGGGAGAGTCCCAGAAACCCTGGGCTGGGCTGTTTGGTGCAGAATAATTCATGCCAAACCCAAAATGAGAGCCTGAGAGCCAACCCACTGTGGGCTGGGACCCCAGCCAATGTGCCCTGCCCCATGGGCCTGCTCTGCCCCCACCAGGACTTGTTCTGGTAGAGTTGGTTGGCCGTTAGGAAACCTCTGACCTTCCCTCTGATCTCATGCAGAGGAGTCTGACAGAGCCACCCCTGTCCCCGTGGTCCTGAACCTGTGAGGTATTCCAGGAAAGGCCAGACCCTGTCAGCCTGTTACTCCCAGATCCATGCCCCATAAAACCCATTTTATTGGCTGTTTTATGTGTTCTGAGCTTTATTGGTTAGCTGTTCTCTGGTCTGCTGTGGAATGTAATCCCACAGAAAGCTGCTGGCCATGCCCAGTCTTCTTTGGACCATCAGTGAGTAGCCCATGTGTGGGACCAGGACTTGCAGAGCCCTCTGCAGGGCTTGGTCCCTGGCCCTAAAGAAGTCTCACAGGGACATACACACACACAAACACATACACACACACACACACACACACACACACACACACAAACACACACACACTTATAAAACAGTTCAGGATGGGGAAGAAGCTCTCAACTTGAATTGGGGTGGAAGTGGGGGTTTAAAGGGGCTTCTCTGGTGGCTCAGATGGTAAAGAATCTGCGTGCAATGCAGGAGACCCAGGTCTGATCCCTGGGTTGAGGCAAACCCCTGGAGAAGGAAATGGCAACCCACTCCAGTATTCTTGTCTGGAGAATTCCATGGACAAAGGAGCCTGGCAGACTATAGTCCATGGGGGTTTAAATCCTGACTTTGAGTCCCCTAGGTTTTATTTGGCTTCAAAAAATGTAGCACAGAGTGGTGATGGCTCAAACTACAAAGACAATAGTTACTGTTTGTAGAAAAGACATCTAGAGGAGGGTTGAATGGCTCAGTGATGCCATCAAAGACCCAGATTCAAAGAGTATCTCAAGGATAGGAAATACAACCAGACACGGCTTAATGAAAGGCAGATCTGATCATCAGAAAGCCACCTGGAGCTAAGCCACTTTCTCCATTTCCAGAGGGGGAAAAAGCCAGGTGTTAGGGACTGGGCAGTAAAGATGAATAAGGCTTAGGGGGGAAATAAGAGACCCAGATTCTGACAATGTTCTTTGCCATTTTTGACGTCTCCCCCCCCCCCACCACCACCTCATGGTTACAAGATGGCTGCCACAGTACCAGCATCACATCAGCCTTCTAGCAGGAAGGATGGTCCTGGCAAACAAAGAACCTTCACCTAGAACTCTCTTTTATCCCATTGTAGCATCATCTCAAAGTTCAGGGATCTCATCTAAATTATATCCAAGTTCAATGAGGCTTATTAGGTACAGTCCCTGAGGTACAGCTCCCCGACCTATAGTTCCTCTTGATCTGAAGACATGTCGACCATGGGCTCAAATTATTTGTCCATCACACATCCAACATACAATGGTAGAATAAGCATAGGATAATTGATATAGACCCTTTTGTTCAAATAGAAGGAAAATGGAAGGCACACCAAGGCATCAGTCGGTAGCTCTTCTGAAATATGGCTTCTCCTAACAGAGTCTTTAAGTTTTTACTAAGACTGTCCTTAAGATCCTTTCAACTTCTTCTACTACCTAGCCCTGAAACTACTCCAAAATGTTTAGGTCTTTGTTATGGTAGTACCTACTTCCAGTTCCAATCTTTATTGCTGTTGCAATAACTATTCCCAAGGTTGGTGGTTGGTGTAAAACAACATAATTATTTAATATCTCTCATGAGGTCTCTGGTCAGTGTTCGCGAGCATCTTGGCTGGGTGGTATTGACTTGGAGTCAATTATGAGGCTGAAGTCTGACGTTAGTTGGGGGCTGTAATCACATGAGGTCTTAACTAGGGCTGGAGGGTCCAAGCTGGCATACTCACACAGCTGGCAAATTGGTACTGCCATTGGCTGGAAGCCTCAGCTCCTCTCCCTGTGGTCTCTTCTAGAGGGCAGCTTGAGTGTCCTCATGACATGGTGGCTGGCTTTCCCCAGAGCAAGTGACCAGCCTGTATGTGAGAAGATTACACAAGGGTATGAATCCCAGCAGAAAAGGATTATAAGGAGCCATCTTGGAGCCTGGCTACCACACAATACCTGGTTTTTTAAAAAAAAAATTCTTGCTGTATTTACAGAGTAACTCACTGAAGCATGTTTTGCTTCAATAAAGGACTGGGAACTGTTAGCAGTAGAGTTAAATAAATTGTGGTGCATTCATAAGAATGGAGTAATATGCAACAGCAAAAAAATAACAGGGTTATGAACTGATATGGAAAAGTCCTTAAGATATATTTTTATGTAAAAGAAGCAAGGTGAAGAACAGCACATCTGTTAGAGAATCTAGAAGTCTGCATATGCATGGAGTGCCTTTGGAATGCTATTCTCTGAGGCTGTATAATGCTGCTCAGTTAGCCCTCTTGCAAAGATGGGAAGTGGAGGCACCAGTTGGTGAACTGGCTGTCTAAGCAAACAGTTCAGATAACTGAAAACCAGCACAAACTTGGCTCAGTAGCCTGGAGAAAATGTTTCCACGTTCTTGGTGAAGCCAGAGGACACAGGCTAAGTTGCAGGTACTATAGGGGAGCCCTGGTTTCTCTGGGTTGGCTCTGCCGTATGTTTCTCCTCAGTTGGGAAGACAGAACAAGGGACTCGGACATAGGGGTGTGGGGTCTTTCTGTGTATTTCATATTATGCAGATGATATGCAAATTACACAGAGGGTGCTGCCTGCGCTTCTCTTCCTTCTTAGCAGAACCCGAAGCTTTGGTGCCATCAGCCAGGATGGAGCAGCAGGAACTGGATTTAACTTCCTGCCTGAAACAGCCAAAAAAAGTCAGACAAAATATTTATGAAAAAGCAGTTTTCAAGTCACTAGATATCAGGCAGTGAAGGACAGTGATTCTTGACATAGGAAGTAAGTCATGTGAGCCTTGCATCGCTCTGGATCATTGTTTTGAAAGACTTCCAAGACTGCGGGTCAGAAAGCGTCAGGAACTCAGATGGATCCTGGCACACTCCCTGAATTGAGAAGTGGGAGCTGACAGCCTGGGCAGACCAAAGCATCTCGAGTTGGCAGGGCAGTGTGTGCGAGAGGAGAGAGCTACAAAAGAATGAATTCCAGATGTCTGCAGAGGGTCTGGCTCCAGGATCCAACAGAGCCCTGATCAGTGAATGTGTGTGAGGCTGGGGAGAGAAACACCCAGAAAGGATTAGCAGAAACACTACCTGGTGCTCACACGGAGGTGAGAATAACACCCGTTCTATCAGCCAGACTGGAAAACCTCCTAATTTTCAGGGCATTGGGAAGAGTACTCTGAGGGGCTTGCCTCAGTAGCAGGGACAATTAACCTGACCCTAAAAGACGCTTACTCCTTGGAAGGAACGTTATGACCAACCTAGATAGCATGTTCAAAAGCAGAGACATTACTTTGCCAACAAAGGTTCGTCTAGTCAAGGCTATGGTTTTTCCTGTGGTCATGTATGGATGTGAGAGTTGGACTGTGAAGAAGGCTGAGTGCCGAAGAATTGATGCTTTTGAACTGTGGTGTTGGAGAAGACTCTTGAGAGTCCCTTGGACTGCAAGGAGATCCAACCAGTCCATTCTGAAGGAGATCAGCCCTGGGATTTCTTTGGAAGGAATGATGCTAAAGCTGAAACTGCAGTACTTTGGCCACCTCATGCAAAGAGTTGACTCACTGGAAAAGACTCTGATGCTGGGAGGGATTGGGGGCAGGAGGAGAAGGGGATGACAGAGGATGAGATGGCTGGATGGCATCACTGAGTCAATGGACGTGAGTCTGAGTGAACTCTGGGAGCTGGTGATGGACAGGGAGGCCTGGCGTGCTGCGATTCATGGGGTCGCAAAGAGTCGGACACGACTGAGCGACTAATCTGATCTGATCTGAAACATGGGGCTTCCCGGATGGCCCGGGTTAAGCACCCACCTGCCCGTGCGGGAGCCGTGGGCTCAATCCTGGGGTCGGGAAGATCCCCTGGAGAAGGAAAGGGCAACCCATTTCAGTATTCTTGTCTGGGAAACCCCTTGGACAGAGGAGTCTGGTGGGCCCCAGACCATGGGGTAGCAAGAGAGTTGGACTCAACTCAGCGACTAAACAACAACAGCCATGGCTCTGGTCTTGTGTAACAAATCCTAAAGCAAGACTCAAAAGGATCCTTTAGAGCAAATATCAATAATCTCTATTTTATTGAATGCTTTTATAAATAATGGAGGTGAATGTTAAATGCCTTTTTGGCATCTATGGAGATGACCATGATTTTTTTTCCCCATCCTAGATCAATTAATAAAATAAATTACATAAATAGATTTGCTTTAAGGATACTCAACCATCCTTAAAGTCCAAGGGAATATTTTTATGTCAACATGATGTATTGCTCTTTTAATATGCAGCTGGATTCTGTTAGATATTTTCTTTAGGTATTTTAGGTTGTTTTTTACAAATGACATCAGGCTGTGAATTTTCCTTTTTTGGTGCTACCTGAAATTGATAACTCTTGACATAGCTCTCCATTTCCTTATTAGAAATGATCTGTTTAAATGTTTTTATTTCTTTTGGACAGTTTTAACCTATTGTTTTTACTGAGGAAATTATCCATTTCATCTGTTTTCAAGTTCATGCACATAAGGTAAACAAATTAATCTCATGTGAACCTCTTAATCTCTTCCATTTCGGTGGGATTCCCTCAGTCATTTCATATTGTGTATATTTGCATTCACCTGCCTTTTGCTATTGAATTTTTTTTCAAAGAACTAGCTTTTGTGTTTATATATTAGTTATGTAATGTTTTCTATTTTATAACATTTATTAATGCCTGCTTTTATCTCTAATAGTTCTTCCTTTCCTTGGTTCAATTTATTGTCTTTTTTTCAACTTTTTGCCTAATTTTTTGAATTGGAAGCTAACTTTACTTCTCTTCTTCTCTCCACCCTTTAAAAAAATTGATGTAGATCTTTAAAGCCATAAATTTTCCTCCAACTACTCCTGTAACTGTATTTCATTTTTACTCTTTTATGGGAATACTGTAGTTTTAGTTTGTATTTCCTTTTTTGATCTAAGTCGTTTAAATACCAGTTTAATATTAGGCTTCCCTGGTGGCTCAGACGGTAAAGAATCTACCTGCAATGCAGGAGATGGGGATTCAATCCCTGGGTTGAGAAGATCCCCTGGAGAAGGGAATGGCTACCCACTCCAGTGTTCTTCCCTGGAGAATTCCATGGACAGAGGAGCCTGGAGGGCTACTGTCCATGAGGTTACAAAGAGTTGGACACGACCAAGTGACTAACACTTTAAAATTTTTCCATGCAGAAGAATATTTATTTTTTCAGATATAGTTATTAATTTCTTCTTCTTTAATTTCATTGTGGCCAGGCAATGCTTTCCATAGTATTCCTCTTTCTGGAAAGTTTGAGATTATCTGTGAAAAAAGGCCTTGTGAAAGTTCCATGGTCACATGAAAATACAACGTGTTTACAATTTTCATGTCAGATTTGCCCAATAAATTATAAAGTTAGTATGTTACTATGTGTCTGTGATATAGACAAATAGGATATTCACTGTAATCTCTTCTACTATTCTACCTGGGGATAGGATTAGACTACATTTACCAAATCTTCTTATAGATAGGTGTGCCCATGAGACTAAGTTCTATCCAATAGAATGTAGGTAGAAACTTTTGTGCCATTTCTACATTTAGGTCTAATGACAGTATATATTAAAAGATGCTTGCTCCTTGGAAGAAAAGCTATGACAAAGGTAGACAGCATATTAAAAAGTAGAGACATTACTTTGCCAACAAATTCCATCTAGTCAAAGCTATGGTTTTTCCAGTGGTCATGTATGGATGTGAAAGTTGGAGTCTAAAGAAAGCTGAGCACCGAAGAATTGATGCTTTTGAACTGTGGTGTTGGAGAAGACTCTTGAGAGCCCCTTGGACTGCAAGGAAATCCAACCAGTCCATCGTAAAGGAGATCAGTCCTGGGTGTTCTTTGGAAGGACTGATGCTGAAGCTGAAACTCCAATACTTTGGCCATCTGATGAGAACTGACTCATTTGAAAAGACCCTGATGCTGGGAAAGATTGAAGGCAGGAGAAGAAGGGGACGACAGAGGATGAGATGGTTGGATGGCATCACCGACTCAATGGACATGAGTTTGAGTAAGCTCCAGAAGTTGGTGATGGACAGAGAAGCCTGGCGTGCTGCAGTCCATGGGGTTGCAAAGAGTCGAACACGACTGAGCGGCTGAACTGACTGACTGACACCTCTCCCACATTTTCTGTTTTCTACTTGTCAGCTGAAACCTGTATATGGTGGTGGCTCAGCTTCCACCATGCTGATGAAGACACAGCTCCAGAGGTGGCGGACGAGACATTTGGAAGGAACCTCAGCCTGGAATGCTTACCTTTTTCTACTACATGAGAAAGAAACTTGGTTCTTTAAGTCATCATTTCTTTTCTCTATGTCTCTGTCTCTCTCTATCTCTCTCTCTCACACACACACATACCCACAGAGGCAACAATCCTTACCCTGTGTATGCCGGAGTGCTAAGTCGCTTCAGTCACGTCCGACTCTGTGCGACCCTATGGACTGTAGCCCGCCAGGCTCCTCTGTCCATGGGACTCTCCAGGCAAGAATACTGGAGTGGGTTGCCATGCCCTCCTCCAGAGGATCTTCCTGACCCAGGGGTTGAACCACGTTCCTTACATCTTCTGCATTGGCGGGCAGGTTCTTGACCACTAGCACCACCTGGGAAGCCCCAGTCCTTACCCTAATGAAGAATCAAAATTGGTACCACGGGTAGGACACTGCCGTAACTGAAACCCCAGTGGGCAGGTGGCAGGAACACAGATGTTGTGGGTTTTGTATGCTGGAAAGCTGGGGCCTCCTGGCCAAATCATCGGTGAATTTGTTTCCTGCAGGTCTGAGAGGCAGGTTCTGTGCCTGCCACGGCTGTAACTTAAGAAGTTGGAGAGAGCTGGACTGTTAGTGAATATTGGTCATTCCCTGTTACTTTTAGCAAGATATTCGAAGAAAAGAGATGACATCCACACATATTGGGCAGATTTCAAGCCAAGATGAAAGGGAAAAACATGTAAAAGTGTAGGGGCTTCACAGGGTTGAAAAAGCCATCTGTTTCTGTCACCCAAACAACAGGAGATCTGACAGTCACGGCTCAGAGCCTTTTTCAGACTGTCTGTCAAGCAAAACTTTCATTCAAGGCGTCCAGCCCCAAGGCAGGGATCAGACCAAGGCTTCTCAGCAAACCTCTTATTTCGGTAGGACTCCAAATAGCTGCCTTTATGTGAGGAAAGAGGTGTGGCTAGAGCCCAGAAGCAAAAAGATGAAGTCGACTTGAGAATTCTGTGAGAAAATAGCTTCAAGTGTGGTTACTGGCTTAGGAGATGACTGGAAACAAACAGATTTTTTTTTTTAACCCTTGCCTGAGATCGACACGCACACACTGCTATATTTATTTATTTACTTATTTTGGACTGTTTTGGGTCTCGGTTGCCGTGAGCAAGCTTTCTCTAGTTGCAGTGAGCAGGGGCTGCTCTGCATTGTGGGGCACAGGCTTCTCATTGCGGTGGCTTCTCTTGTTGCAGAGCACAGGCTCTAGGCACATGGGCTCCGGGAGCTGCGGCACAGGGACTCATTGGTTGCGGCTCACTGGCTCTAGGTCGTGAGCTCAGTAGCTGTGGCCCACAAGCTTAGCTGCTCTGTGGCATGTGGCATCTTCCCGAACCACAGATCGATCCTGGGTCCCCTGCATTGGCTGGTGGATTCTTACCCTCTATGCCACCAGGGAAGTCCTGGAAACAGACTTTGAGTTCTAATACATCTTTCAGGGAACTTTTTTTTTTCCCCCATAGTTGTTTAGGCCCTAAGCCAGTTCTCAAGGAAGACATGTTTTCTGACACCCACTTCTGATGGGGGCAGAAGAGAAGGAAGACTGTCTCAGAGCAGACACAGCATCCACTGCCGGGCCGAGGTCCTGACAGTTCCAGCCCTGGGACTACTGTGTATTGTCCATGCTCTGTCCTCTGGATGGAGGTGTTTATTGTGGTCTTCCTTTCTCTATTTTATTCCTGCCTATTGGTCAGGAGGGTGGGACAAACAAATTGTCTTTGGCTTCCAGGCCATTGGACCACAGGGAACCATATCTGGGCCCGGTGGAGAGGTCTGTGTATCACCGAGGGATCGCCAGTATTGTAACTGGACGGACTTCGGCGTGTGGCCCATGGAGGAGGGTTGAGTGTGTCCTCCTCACGGGGGAGTGGGCACCCAGAGGGATGGGCTTTGGCACAGATTGCTAGTGATCCCCTGAGATCTGTCCACTTTCCTAGGCATGAAGCCAGGCCACTACCAGCTCACCCCACTCTCTTTAGGTTTATCCAGTGACAAGTTTCCTCCAATAAAATATGAATATAAGTAGTATTTCTCACTTACAGACCCAGGTCTGAGATTATGAGCATTTCAGCTCCACAATTTCTCCTTGCTCCCTCCAGAAGCAACCTAGATACGGTGGTAACTTGAGTTCTACAAAGCTGATGTTGCTTTGTGGTCCTAGGGAAACGTGGAAGGAATGTGGGTCCATGAACTATCGAGTGAGTAGAGCTCTCTAGCATCCTGGACTGTTACAGGTGAGAAAAACAAAATTGTTTCTTCTGTAGGTCTTTTGTGTTGAGCAGAGCTGCCTTACTGAATACATGATCTTTGCTTTTCTGCCCCGAGACCACCATGAGAGAGATGAATTTCCATCTCCGACTTCTCACGTGCTCTGATTTTCCTTGTGCGGCTGTAACTAGTCCTGGTGAATGGAGCTGCTGGGTTATCTGCTGCACAGATATTTATAATAGTTATATCTGCATTTGAGTGGCACCCTGATACATAGCTTAACTCCTTTTCATTGTTTTTAATGCTTTGGCCTGAATCGCACTTTGTTTGACAATGAGATAATGACTGCTGTTAGCCATCATTATTGTTACATATTTGACTAGAATGCCTTTGTTTGTCTTTTAGCTTCAACCTCTTTCTATTGGTATATCTCTTGCATCTGCTGAAGAAAGTGTTAGTCACTCAGTCTGACTAACAGTCAAAAGTCTGACTCAGACTCAGTCAAAAGTCTGACTCTTTATGACCCCATGGAGCCCGCCAGACTCCTCTGTCTATGGAATTCTCCAGGCAAGAATACTGGGGTAGGTTGCCATTCCTTTCTCCAGGGGATCTTCCCGACCCCGGGATCAAACCTGGATCTCCTGCACTGCAGGCCGATCCTTCACCATCTGAGCCCCCAGGGAAGCCCCATATGCCCTTGCGTACAGTGAAGGGTTGATTTTAATTTTACTTTAAGATTTAATCTGAATACATATATATTTTTTAATTAGTTTAAATACAGATGTATAACTAGAGATTGAATCAGTAATCAAAAATCTTCCAACAAAGAACATTTTTAAGCCAGATGGCTTCACGGTTGAATTCTTTCAAATATTTAAAGAGGAATTAATACCAATACTTCTCCAAACCTTCAAAAATTAGAAAAGGAGGGAACACTATCTAACTCATTCAATAAGGCCAGTATTATCCTGATACCAAAGCCAGACAAAATGCCACACGTAAAGGAAACTACATACCAATATCTCTTAAGAATATCGATGCAAAAATTCTGAATGAAATGCTAGCAAACTGAATCCAACAGCCCATTAAAAGGATTATACACCATGATTGAAGGCAGGAGAAGAAGGGGACGACAGAGGATGAGATGGTTGGATGGTATCACCGACTCAATGGGCATGAGTTTGAACAAGCTCTGGGAGATGCCGAAGGACAGGGAATCCTGGCGTGCTACAGTCCATGGGGTTGCAAATAGTTGGACACGACTGAGCGACTGAGCAACTGAGCAACAACACCACCATGACCAAATGGGATTTATCCCAGGAATGCAATGCTAGTTCCACAAATCCAATAGCTTTTTATAATAAAAACGCTCAGTTACTAAGAATAAAAGGGAATTTCTTCAACATGGGAAAGGACATTTATGAAAAGCCCATGGCTCACATCATTCCCAACAGTGAAAGACCAAAAGTTTCCCTAACTAGGTTCAGAAACAAGACAAGGGTGCCCACTTTTGTCCTTGCTGTTCAGTATTGCACTGGGAGTTTCAGTCAGAGCAGTTAAAATTCTTATTTAGGAAGCCTTCTTTTTTTTTCTAGTGTTTACCTTCATAATTATAGTGTTATATATAGAACACTTAGTTCTATATAGACAGTATCTATCACTGTCCCAGAATGAACAATGGAAAATTGGTACATTTCCCACCTCCCCATTTCTCTCTCAACACAATGCAAAATGATCTCTATATATGTTTATATTTGTATTATAGAAGCTGAAGCTCCAATACTTTGGCCACCTGATGTGAAGAACTGATTCATTGGGAAAGACCCTGATACTGGCAAAGACTGAAGGCAGGATAGGAGAAGGCGATGACAGAGGATGAGATGGTTGGATGCCATCACTGAGTTGATGGACATGAGTGTAAGCAAGCTCCAGGAGTTGGTGATGGACAGGGAAACTTGACATGCTACAGTCCATGGGGTTGCAAAAAGTTGGACATGACTGAGCAACTGAACTGAATTTGTATTATTAAATGTTATAATAAATATATTAAATATATCATTCGATTTCTCAGTGTGTGATGATCTTTAACTCCCAGCTCCTACAGATAGACAGGACCATCAGAGAACATAGTCTATGCTCATCTTCTCTCTTCTCATCCACCCCATTTTTTATTAGATGTGGCATTTCTATGTTGTCACGGCATATATGAATTTACACTCAGATGTCCGCATTTCTTGTCGCTGCTCTACATTTAAATATATTCAATGCTTGCTCCTGGTCCTCTTGCTGTGGTTTCCCTAGTCACCACTTGGTGGTCTACAGTTTGTTCTCTGATGTTTTTCTCAAGAAGGGATCATGGGAACAGTATTCCCTGGGTTCCTGCATGTCTAAAAAATGTTTGGAGCTTTTATACTTGAGGAACAGCTTGACAGCATATAAAATCCTTGGCATACACGTTTTCCCTTAAATATCCCATGAGTATTGTGCCACTGTTTTGGCATTGAAAATTGCTGGGGCTAGCCTGATTTTATCCTTTAATGAGTGTTGTTCTGGGGGGCCTGTCTGCTCACAGGATATTTTCTTTATCTTTAAAGTCCAATAATCTTATTAAGGGAGTTTTGGAATTTTCAGTTCTAGGTGAACTTTCTCTGGCATACATAGTATCATTTATATAAATTTATATCTTTTATTTCAAGAAAGTTTCCTTTAGTTCTATTTTTTTTTATTTTATTGTTTTGTTTTTCTTGTCTAGAGACTCCAATTATGTGTATGTTGGCTCTCTCATGTCCTTTTTCTATATTTATCATTTTCTCTCATTAAAAAAAAAACACTTTCTACATTTTGTCTTATTCTATTCACTTTCCCTGTTTATACCCTCTGTTTCTACTTTCTGTGTCTAGGTCCTCCTCCTGACTGCTTCCTCATCTCTGAAGTTATTTTGTTTTTACTTATGCTCCTGCCCTCAGTTCCTCCAGCTCTTGTCTCGCCTCTCACCGTTGTCTTGCCATCTCTTCACTGCCTGATTAGATGTCTGCTTTGTGCTCTTCCCTCACAGAGGCAATGGTTTTTATTAAGATTTGTTAATTCATAAAACAGACGACTCCTTTGGGGTTGGCCTGCTCCCATGTCTTTGAAGTGTCTGTCTAATAAAAGATCTGTCTCCTTGGGCTGAACTGAGCTATAACTTGGCTTTTGTTTTAAACCCTTTAGTCCGTCATTCTTAATTTTTGTTGCAACAAGACAAGGACAAAGGAAGAGAAATAAAGTGACCTGACACTTCAATTAAAAATAAACTTAAAAAACTAATCTAGGGGAAAAAAAGTTGAAACAAATAAATGCCCCAATTCATAAACCCCTTGTCCAAAAGACAGGCTCTTGACCTTCACAGATGTTCTCAATGTACTCAAATTGCTAAGTGTACGTACACTGCAGATGCAGAGCTCAAGCCTGCCTCTACAACCACTGTTAGGGCCTCGGAAGGCCCTTCACCTCCCTGCTCCGCACCCACCATCCCACGCGCATCTCCAGCTCTAGGTCTCTGTAGCTTCCCTCAGTGTGAAGGTTCCTTCTGCGCTGTGAGCAGGCAGGACCCATGCAGAGGGAGGGTCCCCAGGAAGAAATGGGGGTGTCAGGTGCTTCCTTCTGTAGGCTCAAGGGGGCCCTAGCTTAGAGAAACCGACCTGGTGGAGTGACAAGGCCTGATTTGCATTTTTAAAAGATGATTCTGGTTTCTGTGAGGAGAATGGACTGGTTGGAATGGTTGTTATATAGGATCTGTTAATTCATAAAGCAATGTTTGGTCAAATTTTTCATCTGTTCTGTGGTAACATTTTTTTTCTGGCCAATGTTCTTTTTTTTTTTTTTTTTTTAAGAGTTAACACGGCTTTTAAAAGGTAATTAATTTTTGGTTGCTCTGGGTGTGCTGCTGTGCGTGGGCTTTCTCTCGTTTCGGCAAGTAGGCGCTGCTCTCTAGCTGTGGTACGCAGGGCTAGTTGCCCCGCAGCTGTGGAATCTTCCCGGACCAGGGGTCGAGCCCACGTCCCCTGCTTTGGCAGGCAGACTCCTAACCACTGGAACACCAGGGAAGTCCTGGCCAGTGTTCTTTACTGATAGGTTTAATGGCATTTCCCATTCTTTTGTGAAGGGTCTTTGTGTTGTTCCTGTGCTCACTCAATTAAAAAAAAATGTCATCCCTTGCAATGAGCTGGATTCTCATGCCCCCAGCTACGTGTAGAAGGCTCTTTCCGGCAGTGTAGTTTGGCTCGCTCTTGCTGAGAGCTGCCGTTGCTGCGCTATTATGCCGTTTTCTCTGTGCATTAGTTGCCTCCCTCCACCTCCCACCAGACCACAATGAGTCTTCGCCATCTCTCCTCTGTGCTTCTCACATGTGTATGCAGCTTGTGTTGAATTCAAGGGATCTAGGTTTATTATTTTAGGCCAGTGGTTCTCAACCAGTGGTGATTTTCCCCCTCAGGGGATATTTCGCAATGTCTGGAAACATTTCTGGTTGCCACAATTTGGCGTGGGCCTTGATGCTTCTGTCATCTAGTGTGTAGAACCCAGGGACGCTGCTAAACATCTTATAATGCATCGGCCCGTATAACAAAGAATTGTGTACCCAGAATGTCAGTAGTGCTGAGGTTGAGAAACTCTTCTTTAAAATGAGCTCTCAACTAAAGGTAAAGTATTTTTGCTGGAGTTTTTGGAGATTGGCCACACCTGGGCTGGCTTGCTATTCAGCTTTCTGCCAGCCCCCACCAAGCAATTTCTGCTGTACTTCATCTTCACAACTTCTGCAAATCTTTGCATTTGCTAGTCTACATTTTTGAGTGCTTGGTTAATATCCTAGAGTCCACATTATTTTTTTTCTGTTTACCTTTTCACTTTTGAATATCCAGGAAAAGAAGAGAAAATTTGCTTCTTCCTGCTTCTCCATTCATTTCCAAATCTCTGGGTGGATACATTAAAACTTCAGCTTGAAATATTTCAGTTTCACCAGGGAATGTGAATTCAAGCTTCAAAACCACCTACCGTCAATTTGGGCTTATGTTATCTCCTGGAAAACGCTTTTTCCTCGCCACTCAGTGCTAAGATTTCTTTCCAGGATTTAGTGGGATGGTGAGTGGTGAGTTCTGCTTTTAGTTTCTCCCTAACCTGGTGGAGATGCCACTGGAGCTCAAGCTTTGTGTGAGGCTGGGGTCTTCTAGCGGTGCCCCGTCTTCAGTGGGCTCTGGGCGTTCACTCTTGTTTCTCATCTCTATCAGCCCATGAGAACCAAAGCTAGGCTTCATATGACTTGACAAATGAATGCCCTCAAGGAGAAAGGCAGCCTCCTGCCCTGCCCACCACTCTGGATTCCTGACTGCACTTATTTTTTTGGCTTTTGAGTGTTCCATACTTTCTCGTGAGATCATTGATTAATTAAAAAAAAAAATTATTATTTTGACCAGCTTTTTAAAACTGCTTTGAGCATAAAAGTCAGTCAGTAGATCTATTCCCCTAGACTGCCCCAAACAGAATCTCTCTCCTTACGCCTCTAAACCTCTATTTCCACATCTCCATGGGATGAGGGATAATAGCAGAGGTTATCTCAAAACTTACTATGAGCATTAGCGAGGTAGCCTAGGTAAACCACCCAGAGCCATGCGTGGCAGAAAGGAGGTGCCGGGCAAGTGTTAGTTCTCCCCTTCCCTTCTTCCCAGCCCCTTCCAGCGCCCCCTTCCCCCTCCCTGTGGTGGGGGAGAGCCTTGGGCAGTGGCCCCCACTGTGCCCAGCAAGCCCTGCTGGTCCACAGAGGCCGCCAGGACCCCACCTCCTGCCCACGCCTCGTTTCCCGTTCCCCGGCGCCAGTCCTCAGGGACGAGCTCCTCGGCCTCACAGAGCTTTCACTGTTTCCTCTTGTTTCCACCCGCGCTGGAAAAGGGCCAGAAATAATGTTTCTCGCTGTCAGCGCCCTTCCCTGCCAGCCGGAAGCGACTCTGTCTGCATGGAGGCACAGCCCCTGGGTCTGTGTGCCAATTCTAAGATCTGACCTCAGATCTCTCTCCTTCCTCTCCCCTCTGAGCACCCTCTACCCCAAAACAGGCATGAGGGGAGCGTTGAAGTTTTTCTTGATTTTTTTGGAAAGCTTTTAATTTTTAAATAATTTCAGATTTAGGGGAAAAAAGTTGCAAAAATAGTACAAAGAACTTCTGTACATCCTTAACCCTGATTCCCCAAATGTTCACGTTTTACATCATTTGCTTTATCATGTTATTCATTGATTTATCTATCCATATATATATATATATATATATATATACACACACACATACATCAGTATGATTATTATTTTCTGGACCATCTGGGACATGGTTGCACATATAGCAGGTCCGTGTCATATCCCTCATCAGTGCTCCTTGGCCGTTAGCTCCCTGCCCAAGGGTCCATGACTTTGACCATTGACTAGCTGACATTGATCACTGTTTATTTATTTGATTAGTTAGTTCACGTCTGTCTACCCTGGTAGACTCTGAGACTCATGAGAACAGACATCATGCCTGGTTTTGTTACTGTGGTATCTCCTGGGCCACCTGACACATAGTAGGCACTCAGTAAGTCCTCGGGGCATATATGAATGGCTGCAGCTCTTTGCTTTCTTATCAACGCTTTCATTGACTTTTCCCTAGAGTTTTGCAATAGAGCGTCCTCAGCTATGAAGAGTTAGGGTATGCTTGATTGTTCCGAGAAGAAACGGGCCTATTTCCAAAATCGCACAAGCTCATTCTACCTTTGTGACTTGTGTCCCCCACCCCCCTTCACCTCAGTGTTCATGTTCCCAGCCCCATGGAAATAGCTCTAGATGTCTAAAAACCCATGCAGAAGGTCTCTGGTAAGTAGTTCTCAGTAAAATGAAGTTATTTATATTCTTAATACTTGGTTTTGAAATTTACATGATTGGAGAAAGAAATGGCAACCCACTCCAGTACTCTTGCCTGGAGAATCCCATGGACAGAGGAGCCTGGCAGGCTACAGTACATAGAGTCTCAGAGTTGGACACGACTGAAGCGACTTAGCCGGCTTAGCCCGGGGTGTTTCTGGTGATTTATGTCGATACCAGGAGTGACCTTAGAACCCATCCCAAACTGACGGCTGTGCTTGGCTTTGCAGTCCTGCAGGTGACCAGAGAGACCTTTCTGGAAAGACAATCTCACGCCTCCAGGAGGTCTGCACTCTGCTGGTAATAGTAGGTGTTAGGGCTAAACTCAGCAGACTAGGAGTAAACCCCAGGATATAGGACAGCTGCTGTCACTGACAGGAGCAAGTAAAGAGCTTCTGGATTAGGTTTACCAAAAAGACCAAGTACAAACCAGATGTAAATTAAAAGGAAAAGGCCACTTGTGACCAAACAACGAGCCAGGACTGAGGAGAACACCCAGGAGCAGGGCTTCTTTGCATCAGAATCGCTTTGCTGCTGCTGGTGCTAAGTCGCTTCAGTCGTGTCCGACTGTGCAACCCCATAGACGGCAGCCCACCAGGCTCCCCCGTCCCTGGGATTCTCCAGGCAAGAACACTGGAGTGGGTTGCCATTTCCTTCTCCAATGCGTGAAAGTGAAAAGTGAAAGTGAAGTCGCTCAGTCGTGTCCGACTCTTAGCGACCCCATGGGCTGCAGCCCACCAGGTTCCTCCATCCATGGGATTTTCCAGGAAAGAGTACTGGAGTGGGGTGCCATTGCCTTCTCTGCAGAATCGCTTTGAGAGCTGGTTAAACGCAGAACCTCAATTATGCTAAATCACAACTTCTAAGGAGAATTTGTATCTTTTAAAAGCACCCACCTAAACTGATCTAGATGACAGTGGACTTTGAGATCCAACAGCTTAGAGAAAAGACTCTACAAGGTGACCTGGAACGAGATACAACCAGTGCCAAATACATGGGTGTGGACACAGATTCTGCGAGATAATCCGAGACTATTTATCCCGGGCACTAAGTAATTGCTGTACATGTTCTAGGCACAAAACGATTCTGAGTGGTAGGTTTAATGTGTGAGTGTTCCATTTATGGATTCCATATGCATACATCATGGAGGTTTTTAAAAATAAATGTAGATGTCTTGTTCTTTGGTTGGTTTTGATATATATGCTGGAAAAGAAACCTTGGTATATGCAATAATAGTTTGCAAAGCAATAATGCTTAATCCAATACCATCGCCATATTATTAATAGTCTAAAATATTACTTTGGTCTGCCTTCAATCCCTGCAGTGGACTGGAGTAGAGCTGTTTGATTGCAGTTGATATAAAAGGGAGCTCCCAGGTCAGGAAAGAAAAGAGAAACATGTAAAGCAGGGGAAAAGGTGGAGGAGCTTAAAGTGGTTTCAGTGAGTGTTGAGGCAGCCGTCCTTAAGTCCTCACTTAAAGAATGAGGTCCTAAACGACAATTCACTCCCCTTGTTTCCTTTGGAACCGGCTGTGTCACAGCGTTCAGCCTTTCTTCATTTATTAAACCATCACCCCTGAACTCGCTTAGCTTTCCTCCAGGGAATGTCTAGGGTCATTATAATGGGGGAGGGTTTGAAGGAGCCAAAGTGCCAAGATACTGAACTGAAATTCACTAGAATGAAAGCTTCAGGAAGGCAGAGATTTTTGTCTTCATTTTTCACTGTGGTGTGTGCCCGGCACTGGGAACAAGCACAGGGCAAATGGTAGGTGTTCGTTATATATTTGTTCAATGGCCATTATGAGATTCCAAAAGGTAAAAAGAGGAGGAGGCATGACTCAAGACGCACACCTCTGAATCTAGAGCGAGGAGCACACGGACGGCCTGACTTCTCGTGGCAGCCGGCGGTAGTGGCGTCCTCCAGCTCCTGGAGTTCATGTGTTGACGGGGTTAGTTCGTTCTGAAGGCTCTGAAGCAAGAGTCCATTCCACGCCTCTCTCCTAGTTTCTGGTGACTTTCAGAAATCCCTGGAGTTCCTTGGCTTGTAGACATCTATCTCTAAAACTTATGGGAATACAGATAAACTTCCAATGTTGTTAATGGCAAGCTAAATAATTTGGATACGCCCTCCTACTGGTGACCACTTTAAAAAAAGCTGAGTGAAATTTAAATTCATTTTGTTAAAAGCATAAAAAGTTGACAAGACAATGATGAAGTACTGAGCCAAAATCTAGAAGGTGAAAACTCAGAGACGTATTATCAACCCAGCACTCAAAATCATCTTCACGGTGAGGTCATTTGTTAATCTAGCAGAATCAGTTACAAAACTGGCAACTCTTTTCTTCCAAGTTGGAACCTCAACTATCTATAACTTCAGTGTACGGGTAAGCAAGAAGTAAAGTAGTCTGAGCAGCCTTGCAACTCAGATTTGCTTTAGCAGGTAGCCCAGGGAAATCTCCACCCTTGAATTCAATTAGGGTAATCTCAGATTATCTGTGCCTCCAGGTGCTCTGTAGAAGTAAACAAAAATATTTTCTGGAAAAAAATCTCTTATGAGGAAGAGCACTGCCCTACTGTTCTCAAGTATTTCTATGATTAATTTTTCATATGCACAAGATAACCAAATGCATAAGGAAATGTGAAAGGAGTGAGAACCAATAGAAAGAGATTTCCCAAAGACTTGAGATATTGATATCATTAGACCCAGAGAATAAAATACTGATGCTTGCTGTGCTTAAATGAAATGTGGGCTTGAAAATATCTGTGAAAAAAAACCCCAAAAAACTATATATGTGTTCAGTCGTGTCCGACTCTTTGTGACCCCATGGACTGTAGCCCACCAGGCTCCTCTGTCCATGGAATTTCCCAGGCAAGAATACTGGAGTGTGTTGCCACTTCCTACTCCAGGTAAGAACTCTAAAAGTATTATAGAATACTTGGAAAAGAACCAAATAGAATTTTAGGGAGGAAAAAAATACAGTAACTAAAATTGAATAGCTCAGTGAGTGGTTTAATTGTAGATTAACCACATCAGAATAGGGAATTTGTGAACTCAAAACAAGTCATAAAAAAATATGAAACCTTTAGCAAGGAAAAATGAAAACTATAGAAGTAATGATAAATATTAAAGGATGCAGCTGGAAGATTCAACCTATATTTCATCAGAGATAAAATATAAGAAAAAGAGAGAGTAAGAAGCAATATTAGAAGAGATAATGATTGAGGATTTTTCAGAATTGAACGAAGATACCCATCTACCAATCTCAAAAGTCAAAATAATCTCAAGCAAGATAAATGTAAAGAAATCTCTACTCGGAAATATTATAGTGAAGCTGCAAAAAGCCACTGAAAAAGAGAAAAGTTTATTAAAAGCAGCCAAAGGCAAAAAGGATTACCTTCAAAGGAGCCATTTAGACTGAGTGTTGGCTTGTTAGCAATAATTGTACCAGAAGATATTTTAGTTACTTCTTCACTGTGATGAAGGAAATTAAATGTCAAGCTACAATTATACTCTCAGTGAAAACATCCCTCGAGCATATTGAAGAATATTCTTCAAGCAAAGTTAAAAATACAAAAAGACAAAAGCACTAGATTATTTATTGCAATACTATATGTATTAGAAAAGACTGGAAATAACCCAAATTCATCCATTGGAAACTGGTTGAATAAATCATGACACATCCACAAACGAAGCCTGAGCAACTGTAAGAAGGAATGAAGACTGTCTCTAATGCTACTCTGGAATGATTCCTAAGGTGTGTTAAGTACAGGTGTGTATGGCACGCCACCTCTTACCTGAAATTGTGAGACACACACACATGCATGTGTGTGTTTATATTACAAAAAAGGGACGACCATGTATTTTCTTAAAAAGATTACATGTGGGCAGGAGGAACAGAGATGTGGATGGAAGTTAGATGTCTTTGAATAACTGTATCTTGTAAATATGACTTATCTTGTAAATCTCTTATATAGTTATAGAACACAATGAAATTTAAGAACTAATCCCTCCAATTAAAAGTAAAATAAAACAGAGGAGCCCAACTGTGTGTCAAAGTGGACCAATGGTATAGAAAGGAAGTATTCTAAGCATTTTAAGCATAGTAATCTGCTACACATCCTGAATAGAATACAGACAAGGAATAAAGAACTGCCAGAACAACAACAGCACCTTAGGCTCTTCCTACTAGTCATATTGTCGGTGCTAATGTTGGTATTGTTGCTCTGAGACTGTTGTGTGTATAGAATAGAATCAGGGCCAGAACCATGGGTGAGGTTAATGAGACCCTTAGGGCTCACAGTAGAAGGAGGCACCCATCACCTACACAGCCCTGAGAGTGAGGCCGCCTTAAATCTTACACCATCTGTGTCTCACCTGCCTCACCCTTGTCCTGGCCACATGTAGGATAAAGCAAGTGAATAAATATGCTGATGTCAGGGAGGACCATGATCTTTGATGTGAGAACATGCTTGATGAGATTAAGTGAAAACCTGTACTCTCAAATTTGAATTGGAAATATGAACATCAACTCATAATATTTTTCTTCTTGTGATATTTTTTAATCTTAAAAATAAGAACAGATATCCTAATTCTGTCCACAGAAAAGTCCAGAAACAATGACTAGCCCAGGTGTAAGAAGCACCCCTGCTGCCCAGATTGTGGTCTTTAAATACCACTGGCCACTGAAAGTTACCATAGAACTTTTGAGAAATGTACTGGGGGGTGGGGAGTGGGGGGGCTGGAGTATCTTTTCTCACCAGAAAGCAAAGAAGCTATTAAGGACTACTAGGGTAACTCCCTGGTAGCTCAGATGGTAAAGAGTCTGCCTGCAATGCAGGAGACCTGGGTTCTATCTCTGGGTCAGGAAGATCCCCTGGAGAAGGAAATGGTCACCCACTCCAGTATTCTTGTCTGGAAAATCCCATGGACAGACAAGGAGCCTGGTGGGCTACAATCTGTGGGGTTGCAAAGAGTGGGATACAACTGAGGGAAGAAGGAGGAGATGGGGGATGGGAGGGGGGAAAGAGGGAGAGAAGGAGAAGGAGAAAAAGAAGAACTCAAAATGTCCCTGATGCCCATTTATTTAAGCTCATACTGACCATAGATGGAACAGTTGGTGCATCAGTATGTATTATAACTGCAGTGGTGTGAAGCACATCAAATGTGTTTAATTGCATAAATCTATGTGAGTGAGGGAAAGTCGCTCAGTCGTGTTCGACTCTTTGCAACCCTATGGACTCTTTGCGAACCCATGGACTATACATAAATCTATAATGATATTTAAAAATCTCATGAATCACCTTTGGGAGATAGCAAGGGACTAACTTATTTTGGAAATGCTAAATAAAGGGGGAAATGTCGGGAGCCGCGTTGGGCATTACGGACAAAATGGAGGCACGGCCCCCAACCCCCCTCTCCTTGTCCCACAGGCACTGACCCGGGAAGGAGTTAGGCCTTGTGATTCTGACTTCTTTCCTTTCTTCGGTTGAGTTGGCTGGAAAGAATGTTAAGGTGCTTATTGTTCTTGAGAGGATCATGAGAAGGCACAAAGCCTTTTGCTGTTGTGCCCAGAAAATAATCTATAAAGTAACCATTGACATTTGTTCAAGGATCTTTACAAAGAATGTTCCAGGATGAGCTCACAGGCCGCAGCTTGAGGCCATGGGAAGGATTGTTATCTGAGACCTGTTTGTGAGGGGAATGATTATGGAAAAAGAAGTTTGCTGAGCTTAGGGTTTAGGAATAATTAAGAATAGCTAGAAGACTTTTTAGGAGATAGTGATCTTAAGATGCTAGGGGCAAACAGGATTTAGGAAGATAAGAAATAAACTAAGGAATGTAGCATGAGTTACAATGTAATCACAAGTTAAGTATAGGACACATAAGAGGAAGTAGATAATAGATAGTTAAAGCCGATTCTGAGAGAATCGCTGAAGCAGGAACTCGGTTTGTAGGACAATAACGATTTCTGGAGACTGTAAATCTGGGTGGGGAAAACTGAAAATGTCAAACTGACCTAATGCTTTTGTCAAAGTATAAAAGAGAACCTGAAGCTTGAAATAAACATGTAGTTCCGTACTATGAGTCAGAAACTACATCATCATCCACCGACACCGCTCACCCCTTGAGGCTGATTCCCTGGCTGCTGGAGCTGGACTCTGGCAGGGGAAATCAATTATTTTGCCTTCAGGATTACCAAATGATGTGAAAGTGAAAGTTGCTCCATGGACTCTTGGCGACCCTGTGGACTACGCAGTCCATGAAAGTCTCCAGGCCAGAATACTAGAGTGGGTAGCCTTTCCCTTCTCCACGGGGTCTTCCCAACCCAGGGATTGGACCCAGGTTTCCCGCATTGCAGGTGGATTCTTTACCAGCTGAGCCACCAGTGATGCCCAAGAATACTGGAGTGAGTAGCCCATCCCTTCTCCAGGGGATCTTCCTGACCCAGAAATTGAACTGGGGTCTCCCGCATTGCAGACAGTTTCTTTACCAACTGAGCTATCAGGGAAGCCCAGTGATTGATGAGGAAATGTTTTTCTTCACAAAAGTATTCCAGCTAATTACTGAAGTAGGACTAGCATTAGAATGTCACCATTCTTCAACCTCTAAGGAATTCATGGATGTTGGTGGTGACCCTCAGTCCCTAGTTATGTGTCCATGAGAAACCACGGACGTTATGTGCTTCCTAATGGACAAACACATGCTCACCTGTGAAGCAGTCTTGCCAAATAATTGAACCTCAGTTTGATTAAGTCTCCAGATCCAGTGACAGGAAACACAGAGAATAAGAGAAATGTGTTAAATGACAGAATAGAGGTTCAGTTAGCAAAATCCAGACTGTTTCTTCAATAACCACAGCCACAAAATGCAAGAAAGAGGAAGATGGAGGAGGAAATGGATAGAAGACCCTGAAGTGACAAATTGGCCAATAATAATACACAGAACTTGTTTACTTGCCATTCAAACAGATAAACTGTAAAAACAAAAATGAACAGGACAACTGGGGGCACGTGCACACTGGCAAGATGATGTAAGATGATGTAAGATGATGTATGATGATGTAAGATGATGTAAGATGATTTATGATGATGTAAGATGATGTATGATGATGTAAGATGATGTAAGGAATTTTTACTGAATTTTCCCCCTGTTTTCTTTTTCTGGTGTTGAGATATAATTGACATGCAGCATTGTATTAGTTTAAGGTGTACAACACACTGATTTGATATGTATGTATACTGGAAAATGACTACCACAAGTTTTGTCGATATCCATCAGTGATATTTTGGGAGTAGATAAGATGACTGTGTTTAGAAAGAGAGTCTTGGGGACTTCCCTGTTGGTTCAGTGGTTAAGATTCCATCTGTGCTTCCAATGCAAGGGGTGCAGGTTCTATCTCTGATCTGGGAACTAAGATCCCACGTGCTTCATGATGTAGCCAATAAATACATAAATACCAATTTTAAAAAATAGAAAGTCTCCTTCTGGTAAGATATATGTATAAAGCGGCTTCCCTCATGGTCCAGTGGCTAAGACTCTGCACTCCCAATGCAGGGGGCCTGGGTTTGATCCCTGGTCAGGGAATTAGATCCTGCATGCCGCAGCTAAGACCTAGCACAGCCAGATAAATAAATATTTTAAAAGATATGCATGTGAAATATTCACAGGTGAAGTAGTATGATGTCTGGTGTTTGCCTCTAAGTAATTTAGGAGGATGTGGCAGGGGGTGGAGATGAAGAAAATAGGATTGTTATTGAGGTGGTCAATTGATGAAACTTGTGATGGGTAGAGAGCTTCATAATACTAGTTTCTTTTCTATTGTTTATGCCAAAATTTTTCTTACTGTTTAAAAAGAATAAACTCAAAATAAAGATTGTTCAGACAAAACCCTCTGCCATTAAGGAAATTCTAAAGGAATTTCAGGCCAAAGAATGATGATTATAACTGGAAGGTTAGAAATGCAAGAAGGAATGAAAAAGAAAATGGTAAAGAAGAGATAAATCAAAACAAACAGTGATTATGTATAAAGAGAATATAACAATGCCTAATGAATACACAGAAGAACTGTACAAAAAAGATCTTGAAGACCCAGATAATCATGATGGTGTGATCACTCACTTAGAGCCAGACATCCTGGAATGTGAAGTCAAGTGGGCCTTAGAAAGCATCACTACAAACAAAGCTAGTGGAGGCGATGAAATTCCAGTTGATCTATTTCAAATCCTGAAAGATGATGCTGTGAAAGTGCTGCACTCAATATGCCAGCAAATTTGGAAAACTCAGCCGTGGCCACAGGACTGGAAAAGGGCAGTTTTCATTCCAATCCCAAAGAAAGGCAATGCCAAAGAATGCTCAAACTACCTCACAATTGCATTCATCTCACACGCTAGTAAAGTAATGCTCAAAATTCTCCAAGCCAGGCTTCAGCAATACATGAACCATGAACTTCAGATGTTCAAGCTGGTTTTGGAAAAGGCAGAGGAACCAGAGATCAAATTGCTAACATCTGCTGGATCATGGAAAAAGCAAGAGAGTTCCAGAAAAACATCTTTTTCTGCTTTATTGACTATGCCAAAGCCTTTGACTGTGTGGATCACAATAAGCTATGGAAAATTCTGAAAGAGATGGGAGTACCAGACCACCTGACCTGCCTCTTGAGAAACCTGTATTCAGGTCAGGAAGCAACAGTTAGAACTGGACATGGAACAACAGACTGGTTCCAAATAGGAAAAGGAGTACATCAAGGCTGTATATTGTCACCCTGCTTATTTAACCTCTATGCAGAGTACATCATGAGAAACACTGGGCTGGAAGAAGCACAAGCTGGAATCAAAATTGCCAGGAGAAATATCAATAACCTCAGATATGCAGATGACACCAACCTTATGGCAGAAAGTGAAGAGGAACTCAAAAGCCTCTTGATGAAAGTGAAAGTGGAGAGTGAAAAAGTTGGCTTAAAGCTCAACATTCAGAAAACTAAGATCATGGATGGCATTGGGCCTATCACTTCATGGGAAATAGATGGGGAAACAGTGGAAACAGCATCAGATTTTATTTTGTTGGGCTTCAAAATCACTACAGATGGTGACTGCAGCCATGAAATTAAAAGACACTTACTCCTTGGAAGGAAAGTTATGACCAACCTAGATAGCATATTCAAAAGCAGAGACATTACTTTGCTAACAAAGGTCCGTCTAGTCAAGGCTATGGTTTTTCCAGTGATCATGTATGGATGTGAGAGTTGGACTGTGAAGAAAGCTGAGCACTGAAGAATTGATGCTTTTGAACTGTGGTGTTGGAGGAGACTCTTGAGAGTCCCTTGGACTGCAAGGAGATCCAACCAGTCTATTCTAAAGGAGATCAGTCCTGGGTGTTCACTGGAAGGACTGATACTGAAGCTGAAACTCCAATACTTTGGCCACCTCATGCGAAGAGTTGACTCATTGGAAAAGACCCTGATGCTGGGAGGGATTGGGGGCAGGAGAAGGGGATGACAGAGGATGAGATGGCTGGATGGCTTCACCGACTGGATGCACATGAGTTTGGGTAAACTCTGGGAGTTGGTGATGGACAGGGAGGCCTGTTGTGCTGCAGTTCATGGGGTCGCAGAGTCGGACACGACTGAGCGACTGAACTGTACTGAATGTATTCTTAAAATACATTTTATTGTAATAAAATGAATAAAATAAAAAGAATAAAAACACACACCACAAAAATAGCATGTATTTGAAACATTGAATAAATTGAGTTAAAGAGGTCTAGGCTTCTTTCATGGTCTAGAAAGAGAATCTGATATGAAGTTACAGTGGGTCCTGGCAAGTTTTGGATGCATGTAACAATTTCTAGGATAATAACTCAGAGAGTCTGAGGAGTGCATAAGGAAGGCCTGATACTAATTGTGGAGAAGAGAAATGGAACCATAAAAATGTTCAATCCATCCAAGGGGAAAAAAGAAGAAAAATAAAAAGAAACATAACAAGTAGACTAAATAAGAAGAATTAAAAAAGGATGGTAGACTTAAACTCAAATATATTAGTAAATGCATTAAAATTAATAGGCCAATTACTTTAGGTAAAAAATAAAGATTTTAGATTAGATTTTTAAAATGAAGATATGGGCTGTTTACAAAAGACGTCTAAAATGTAAAGTCATACTAAAAAACAAGAATAAACAACTTGTCCTATGTAAATATTAAACCCTCAAAGGTAATGAGTGGACAAGACTGTATTATAGATATTAAAGCTTGCTAAGAGACTAGTGAAAGTGAAAGTCGCTCAGTTGTGTCCGACTCTTTGTGACCCCATGTACTATTCAGTCCATGGAATTCTTAAGGCCAGAATACTGGTGTTGGGTAGCCTTTCCCTTCTGCGGGGGATCTTCCCAACCCAGGAATCGAATCCAGGTCTCCCACATTGCAGGCGGATTCTTTACCAGCTGAGCCACAAGGGAAGCAAGAGACTAGATCTTAATTGTTCCAAACACAAAGAGAAATGATAATTATGTGTCATGATAGATGTATTAGCTCCCATGGCAATCGTATTGCAGCATGTATCAAAGCTCTATGTGTTACACCTTAAACTTACACAACATGTCAAATATATTCTCAATAAAAACAGTAGTGGTGTGGTTGCATATATAGCGGACAAAGTAGGTTTTAATGCAAAAAAATTAATAGGGATAAGAGGGTAATTAGAGTGACTGGCATTTTGGTTATACTGAGAGTCTTCACGGTACTCGCCTGGGTGGTGGTGAGGAGGGTGGTTAGGGAACAGGGGGGACTTCTGGTTGTTAACAATGGTCAGTTTCTTTGCTGGATGGTGATTATATGGGTGTTTGCTTTGTAGTTGTTGCATGCTCAGTTGCTCAGTCGTGTCCAGCTCTTTGTAACCCCATGGACTGTAGCCCACCAGACTCCCCTGTCCATGGGATTCCCCAGGCAAGAACACAGGAGTGGGTTGCCATTTCCTTCTCCAGAGGATCTTTCCCACCCAGGGATCAAACTGTGTCTCTTGTGTCTCCTGCATTGGCAGGCAGATTCTCTACCACTGCACCCCCTGGGAAGCCCTTTATAATTCTTGGTTAGAGGATCTACTGTACCTTAACTTCATAGCCTCTTCTGTGACATATTTCACAAAAGAATTTGTTTGTTTGTTGTTGTTGTTGTTTTAATAAATAAATGAATGAAGAGGGCTGTTCTATTCCAGGCAGGCTGACATCAGAGCATAAGCCCTTAGTTACATTAATTCTGTGTTTACAAATTACATAAGAGTAGGTAAAAAGTTCTTTGTACATGTTAACTAGTTTAACCCTTATGATGGCTCTGTGCGGTGGATTCTATTTTTCATCCCCATTTTAAGATATGGAAATGGGGGCATACACACGTTAAGTTCAAGGTCAGAGGACTAGAAAGGAACAGAGCCAGGAACTGAAATCTGTAACCTGGTTTCAAAGCCTCTGTGCCTGACGGCTATGTTGTGAGACCACTTTTTGACACTCTGATACAAAAGAAAAGGGCTTTTTTTGGTATGGGCTGATAATATTTTTTCCTCTGGAAATAAATCTCTGCTGTCACATTGGGGAAACTTTTCATATTGAAGAACATTTAGCCTAGAAGAGCAAACAGTTGGGAAGAAAAGTGGAGTGATTTCTATTTGCTAAATCAGTAATAGTTAAGCAGTGTGTTTTGGAGGGGCAGAGGCAGACAGACCAGCAGGACTGAGAGCCTAGGAACAGACCTAAGTAAGCATGGAAATATAGAAAAAACAGAGGAGCCCTACAAATCAGTGACGAAAAGATGGACAGTTTAACGTATTCTGTAGGGGAAAATGGCTATCTGTATGGAAAAATGTGGAAGTTGCTGCCTCACACCACATATAGTTATAAATTCCAGACAGATTTAAGGCTCTTTTAAAAGAAGATAACATAGTAGAAATGCCTTCACATCTGTATGACTACACTGAAATTATATTTATATAAAAAAATCCAACCCTTTATGTGACCAAAGACATAATATATCCAGTAAAAGATGTGCCACAGATGGGGACAAAATATTTAGAACTCATAAAATGGACCTCTTGGGTCCAGAATATATGAACTCCATCCCCCAGTGAATTTTCTAAAAAGTCCACAGAAAAATAAGCAAAGTATTTGAGTTGGCAGTTCACAGAATTTAACAGATAAAAATGTAAGACATAAAAACACAAGTTTTTAGTGTAAGTATGTCCTGTGTTCGGAGAAGGAAATGGCACTCCACTCCAGTACTCTCGCCTGTAAAATCCCGGGGATGGGGGAGCCTGGTGGGCTGCCGTCTATGGGGTCGCACAGAGTCGGAGACGACTGAAGTGACTTAGCAGCATGTCCTGTGTTTCCTATACTCCCTGTATATCCACATCCTGGGCTTCCTATGGTTTATTTGGCAACTTTACAGAAAAAAATGCCCAACCTTACTAGAAATGAAAGCATGCAAATTACAACAACAATAAAAACTCACATCCATCAGTTTAGCAAAAATGATGCTAAAAAATTCAGCAAAAATGTTAATAATATTTGCTAGTGGGTATGTAAGACGGGTACAGTCTCTTTAGAGAAGATTTTGCAATACCTACTAAAGTAGATGGCTCAGACGGTAAAGTGTCTGTCTACAATGCAGGAGACCCGGGTTCGATCCCTGGGTTGGGAAGATCCCCTGGAGAAGGAAATGGCAATCCACTCCAGGACTATTGCCTGGAAAATCCCACGGACAGAGGAGCCTGGTAGGCTACAGCCCATGGGGTCGCAAAGAGTCGGACACGACTGAGCGACTTCACTTTCTTTCACTTTCACTAAAGTAAAAAGATGTTCATTAAAATGTGACCTACCAATTCTACTTTGAGGTGTCCATCAAGACATTTTCTCATCAGTGTATAAGGAAACTTGTGCAAGGATATCGTTTGCTTACTATGGAAGCAACAAAACAAAACAAGATGAAGACAATCCTATTGTTCCTCAAGGGATCAAACGTTGGTTTGATTATATAGTATAATTGTCTCATAATCGTTTAACAAAAGCCAAGTTCCCTGCCTATATAGTAGACCCTGTTGTTGATCTATTCCACAGAAAGCAGTTCCTATCTGTTAATCCCAAACTCCTTGTTTGTCCCCCGCCCACTTTCCCCTTTGGTAACCATAAGTCTGTCTTCTGTGTCTGTAAGCCTATTTCTGCTTTGTCAACAAGTTCATTTGTATAAATATCGTATTCTAGATTCCACATATAAACGGTATCATGTGATACTTGTCTTTCTATTTGACTGACTTAGTATAATCATCTCTGGGTCCACCCATGTTACTGCAAATGGCATCATTTCATTCTTTTTTATGGTGAAATATACATAGCATAAAAATTACCATTTTAACCCTCTAAGTGTACTGTTCACTGGCGTTAAGTCCATTCACAGTGCGCGTCCATCACCATCAACTATCTCCAGAATGTTTTCATTTTCCCAAACCGAAACTGTACCTATTAAACACCAACTTCCCATTCTTCCTTCACCCCCGGGCCCACTGGCAACCACTATTGCGCGCTGCGTATCTGTAAGTTTGACTACCCTGGGAACCTGTATCAGGGGAATCACGTAGTATATATCCTTTTGTGACTGACCTGTTTTGCTCAGCATAATATCTTCAAGGTTTTACCATGTTGTATGAGGTGTCAAAATTCCCTCCTTTTTATTTTTTTAAGGCTGAATGATGTCCCTTTCTATGTATACACCCCACTTTCTTTCTTTCCTTATCTTTCAGTGGACACTCGGGTTCCATCTATTGGTCTTTGGTGTCTGGAGGACCAGGGTTGGGTCTCCTGGCAGAGCCTGGCACACAGAAGGTAATATTCAACTTTCAGAGTTCTTGAGTTATTTTCCTGGAACTTGAGCACAGAAGGTGAGAGAGGCCACCACCACCCTGAGGAGGAAGCCAGGGAAACTCAAGGCAAAAAGTGCATGAGAGTAGCTTTCCAACGGTCCCGCGGCCTCTCCTCTTCACCTTCCAGTCTTTCCTTCCCATGGCAGCCAATCCAAAGACCATTTCAATCCATTTTCAGACCTTCAGTGGCTCATTGATATCGTCAGGATGCAGGTCAAGATTTTGATGATGGTCCACAAAACCCTTCATGCCAGCCCCATCTTGTCTCCATTTTCATCTCTTAGCGCTCCTCACACCAACTGAATTAAGCTTCTTCTCAGGCATAAAGCATATCACCTGTAGGTACGTGCAACTCTGTCTGCCTGGAACTCTCCTGTTGGGGCTGCTAAGTCACTTCAGTCGTGTCTGACTCTGTGTGACCCCATAGACGGCAGCCCACCAGGCTCCGCCGTCCCTGGGATTCTCCAGGCAAGAACACTGGAGTGGGTTGCCATTTCCTTCTCCAATGCATGAAAGTGAAGTCTTTCAGTCGTGTCCGACTCTTAGCGACCCCATGGACTGCAGCCCACCAGGCTCCTCCATCCATGGGATTTTCCAGGCAAGAGTACTGGAGTGGTGCTAACTCCTGTTTATTCTCAGAGTCTGTGTCTGTCATGTGAACTGTTGCCTCGCTGGTTGAGGGTTCAGGGATACAAAGCCTGTTTTCAGCTGCAGGTAACAGGAGACTTGCTATACAGTGGTTAATCAGGAAGGATTGTTTTTGTTGCCATCACAATAAACAGAAGAAGTCTAGTGTGGGTTAATCCAGTGGCTCAGAAAGAACATCCAGGGTCCAGAGAGCCCCCATCTCTCCTCTCTACCAGCCTCCGGTGATCAAGTCATCCTCTGGGCCTGGCTGACCTCCTGGTGCCAAGAAGTTGGCAGCAGCTCCTGACCGCAAGGGTCCGGGCTTGTGTCCCTCTTCAGACACAAAGAAAACTTTCTCCACAGCCCCCTGTCAGGCATGCCTGACCATCTCATTGGCCAGAATGATGTCACATGCCCTTACTCCAGCGAGTCACGTGGCCCAGGGAATGAGATCAGGTTGAATATTCAGGCAGTCAAGGACCTGCGCCCTGTGTAGCATGGGGAAGGATCCATCACAGTGCTGTCTGAAGCTTGAACAAAATCACTGTCTTTTAGCAAGGATGGAGTGCAGCAGTGGCCCTATCTCAGTCTCTCTCCTCTGTATCTCCAGTACCTAACCAGTGCTTGGCACACAGTAGGCATTTAATAATTATTTGTTAAAAGAAGTCACAAGCCCACAGGGAGGATGTGGCCATCCTTTACCCCGCTCCAGACAGCATGAACAGGTAGCCACCAGGCGCGGGGTCTGTGGTGGGTCAGACGCAGTCTTTTGAGTGTTTCTGTCACATGGACGTCCCTCGGGATCACCCATTCCCTAAACAGTTGTTGTACACTCACCAAAATACTTCATCATGAAAGCACAAACACAAACCACCATTATGCCTCACTAATACTCATGAGGGGCACCAAGGCATGCCAAAAGAAACAGGCTACCATTTCTTACCTAACATGTTGGCAGAAATGAAACACCTGGATGGGACCTAGCACCGGCGAGGGTTTGGGGAAACAGGCACTTGCATGCACTATTCACTGGAGCTGACATTGGTGCAGACTTAGGGGAAAGTGGTTTGATGCTAGTCCTTCAAAATGGGCGAATGAGCGAGGCTTTGGCCCCAGCAGTTTCTCCAGGTGGGAACACAGCCTTTAGAAATCTACACGAGGCTGTGCAAAGATAGATTTGCAGGAACACCCGTGGCGAGTGTCATTCATAATATCAAAAAACTAGAGTCATTTGAACTATCTAGGGCTTCCCTGATGGCTCAAATGGTAAACAATCTGCCTGCAGTGCAGTACATCGGGGTTCAGTCCCTGAGTTGGGAAGATCCCCTGGAATAGGAAATGGCAACCCACTCCAATATTCTTGCCTGACAATTACACTGAGCGTATAATGAGGCTCAAGGTCCAATATCTATGTGGATACTGGCCAGGTAAATACAGGACGACTTTACCCCAAGAAATTCAATCCCATTAAAAAGACTAAGTAGATACTACACTTAGTCTTAGCCCAAAGTCTGAGAAACAATAGTGTCTGTAGTTAACAACATGGTGTTGTGGACTTCCAAATTTGTTATGAAGGTAGCTCTCATGTCAGTTATACACACACACACACACACACACATACAGGAAACCCTGTGAAGTGTTGGATATGTCCTTTTTAAAAACAGTTTAGAATAAATATTTATTTGGGGACTTCCCTGGTGGTCCAGTGATTAAGAATCTGCCTGACAACATAGGGGACATGGGTTCCATTCCCGGTCCAGGAAGAGTCCACATGCTTCAGGGCAGCTGCGCTCATGAGCCCTGGAACCCATGCTCAGCAATGAGAGAAGTCACCGCCATGAGAAACCTGTACCCCAAAACTAGAGAGCAGCCCCCACTTGCCGCAGCTAGAGAAAGCCTGATCACAGCAATGCAGAACCAGTGCAGCCGAAAATAAATAAAAAAAAAAATTTTTTTTTAAACCACATCTATTTGTATTTACTTATTTATTTGGCTGCACCTGGTCTTAGCTGCTGCACATGTGGGCTCTTCAGTCGTGGCATATGAACACTTAGTTTCAGATGGTGGGATCTAGTTCCTCAACCTGGGGTCCAACACAGGCCCCTTTCCTTGGACATGCAGGGTCTAAACCACTGAACCACCAAGGAAGTCCCTGGATATGTTTATTATCTTTAGAGTTTGCATATGTCCAAACTCATCAAATTGTACATGTTAAATATGTGCATTTATTTGCAAATCAATTTTACCTCAATAAAGAATTTTTTTTTTTTTAAAGAAAAACCAGCTAAGTAGATCTACATGTACTGAAAGATGCCTTTGGCTGACTGCTAAGTGAGAAAAACAAGTTGCAAAAACAGCATTTGTATCAAGATACAATTTCTATATTTGTCTTATAAGTATATGCTTTATATTTACTTGGTAGAAATAATTCTGAAAAATTGAACGAAACTGAAGTGTCTCAGTATTTGTTAAGGTGATGATAGCTGATGTAACTGAGTGCCAAAGCTGCCTGGCACACACAGTAGAACTTTATTTCTAGCTCATCATGTCAAACTCAAGTCCCAACCCCTGCACCTCTCTCTTCCAAGCAGTGATCCATTTGCATCCCGAGCCTGCCCTTTTCCGTACTTGGTGTCCCAGGAGGATGACTAAGGAGGATTCCTGGGGCCAGGCTTGGAGGTGGTGCAGTTCTCTTCTGCTCATTCCCATTGGCCAGAACCTGTCACGTGGCAACACCAGGCCGCAGGGGAGGCTGGGAAAAGAAGGCCGGCCTGTGCCCAGCGAGAGCCGGAGACAGGTTCTGATGAGCACACTATGGGGCCCCACAGTTACGCACTTCTCTGATGTTTGGTTGTTTTCTTTGAGCAGGTATTCCTTTGATAACAGTAAATGTAAGTAAGAATGGGTGAATGGTCTCAGCTGGGTCTTTCTAACCCCACCAGGACCAGGACAGGGGCCTTTCCCACTGTGATTAATCACTGATGCTCCTAGCCGAGGAATCAGTTTCTTGGCATTTTTGGTCAGGGTGAATCAGTTTTTTCAAACTCCACGAGAAGGTGAGAATGAAACTCTGGGTTTGGTGACTCCAAACAGTCACAATGCCTCTGAGTGTGGTGGCAGAAGAGTGTCCCCCCCACCCACCAGCACACACACCTAGGGTGTCCACATGCTAATCTCCTGAACTTGCGAATAATGTGTTACGTTACATAGCAACGGGGAATTCAGGTTGCAGATGGAACGAAGGTTGCTACTCAGCAGACTTCAAGGAGATTACTCTGGATTACCTAGGTGTGCCCTGGGTATCAGAGAAGGCAATGGCAACCCACTCCAGTACTCTTGCCTGGAAAATCCCATGGACGGAGGAGCCTGGTAGGCTGTAGTCCATGGGGTCACGAAGAGTCGGACACTTACTGAGCGACTTCACTTTCACTTTTCACTTTCATGCATTGCAGAAGGAAATGGCAACCCACTCCAGCGGTCTTGCCTGGAGAATCCCAGGGACAGCGGAGCCTGGTGGGCTGCCATCTGTGGGGTTGCACAGAGTCGGACACGACTGAAGCGACTTAGCAGCAGCAGCAACAGCCCTGGGTATTCACCAGGGTCCTGACGTCAGAAGAAGGGGGCAGAAGAAGGAGAAACAAAGACATGTCATTGTGAGAAAGACTGGATCGGTCACTGCTGGTTTCGAAGGTGGTGGAAGGGGCCAGGAGCCAAGGAGTGTGGGCCCCTCTAGAAGCTGCAGAGGACAAAGAAATAGATTCTCCCCGGAGTCTCCAGAAGGAAATGCAGTTCTGACAACACCTTGACTATGGCCGAGTGGGATCTCGTTCAGACTTCTGAACTCTAATATATTTCTGTGTTAAGCCACTGAATTTGTGGTGACTTGTTACCACAGGAAATGAATATACTGAGCATCCTGCCTAAAGAACCCACCAGGATTGTTTGGTGACATCTCTCCCTGAATGCAGCCATTGTCTCTGGTGGTGAAGTCAGAATGACCTGGATTGGAGTCTAGGCCTCACTCATTTCTCTGTGCCTCATTTCCCTCATCTGTAAGGTGGGGATGATAATGCTTGTAGGGTTGATGTGGGTAACTAAGGACATCATTTGTGTATAACATGTAGAATACGCTCCATAAATAATAAGCAGTAGCAATGGACACAGATTTCCGTGGTGGCTCAGTGGTAGAGAATTCGCCTGTCAATGCAAGAGAAGAAGGTTCGATCCCTGGGTCAGAAAGATTCTCTGGAGAAGAAAAAAGCAACCCACTCCAGTATTCTTGCCTGGGAAATCCCATGGACAGTGGAGCCTGGTGGGCTACAGTCCACAGGATGATCTACATATTGACATAAAGTGATCATTTCTCAGGATGTTCTCACTTACCCCCTAATGTTAGTTGACATTACTCCAACTTGATGGCATCTCTTTTCAAATCCATATGCTTTGTGAAGCACTGAATCTCCTATCACCCCATCTTTCTGAAGTGAGGAGACTTGTTTATCTCTTCCTGCTTGAGACAATGGTCCTCAGGGTGGCTAAAACACCTCATGTACTTAATGTCTGAATAACCCACATGAAACAGATGAAACTTCCTGGTGAAGATGGGGTCTTAGGCATCAAAGGGGGCTGCCCTTCTCCAGGCTCGTGGCCCCTCCTGTGCTTCTGCCGGTAAGGAATGTTCATTCCTTTCATTTCCAGGCAGAACTCAGCCCTGAGTGGGAGAGGCTGGGATTTGGGGTTTCATTGGGGAAAGCTTTTGGTACTAATGTTGTTGTTATTGATCATTTCTGGGTAAGGAATGTCTATGATTTTTGTCCCTTAAATCTGGGAAAAGGGCCGGGGGTATCCCTCATGAGCGGGCTCCTGGCAGTTTACATCTGGCTGGAGTAAAGCCACTCACCCTTTCCATTTCACTGAAACCTAATCCAGACTGAAATTTGATGAGACACAGACCTTTTCATGAGGGCCGGAGGATGAGATCTTGTTGTTTACGACCGTTTTGTCCTTTTTATTACTAGGAAAAAAGCTGCAGGTGCTCAGCGAGGCTTTACATCCACCTAACGCTTACTCCTTGGAAGGAAAGTTATGACCAACCTAGATAGCATATTGAAAAGCAGAGATATTACCTTGCCAACAAAGGTCCGTCTAGTCAAGGCTATGGTTTTTCCAGTGAGAGGTGGACTGTGAAGAAAGCTGAGCACCGAAGAATTGATGCTTTTGAACTGTGGGTTGGAGAAGACTCTTGAGAGTCCCTTGGACTGCAAGGAGATCCAACCAGTCCATTCTAAAGGAGATCAGCCCTGGGTGTTCTTTGGAAGGAATGATGCTGAAGCTGAAACTCCAGTTCTTTGGCCACCTCATGCGAAGAGTTGACTCATTGGAAAAGACTCTGATGCTGGGAGGGATTGGGGGCAGGAGGAGAAGGGGACGACAGAGGATGAGATGGCTGGATGGCATCACCGACTCGATGGAAGTGAGTTTGAGTGAACTCCGGGAGTTGGTGATGGACAGGGAGGCCTGGTGTCCTGCGATTCATGGTGTCTCAAACTGTCGGACACGACTGAGCGACTGAACTGAACTGATCTTCTCATTGTAGGAAATATGACAAATATAAAAATACAAAACAAGTAGAAAGAAAAAAAATCACCAGCGTGCCACTTCTGTTAATATTTTGCTCTTTTCTTCTTCCAGTGTTTTTCTTGATATTAATAGTCGCCTTATTCATTATTGTTAATTAATGAGTAAGGTTAATTAACTAATAATATATGAAAATATAAATTAATATTAATTTTATGGTGTATGTACTATTTTCTGAGCTCTCTTCACTTGAAATGGTCTGTTGTAAGGCGCCTCCTTGGTGTTCAGAATTACCTGTGGTCTTGGGAGCTGGGTGGCGATGCTTGCATGGTGTCCTGCTAGATCAAGAGAAGAGACAGAACAGATTGGCCTGGATTTTTCTGAGCATATGCTTGTTTCAAAATTTTAAACATTACAGAGATGTGCGTGCATGTGTGCTAGGTTACTTCAGTCGCGTCCGACTCCTTGGGACCCAGTGGACTACCGTAGCCCGCCAGGCTCCTCTGCCCATGGGGATTCTCCAGGCAAGAATACTGGAGTGGGTTACCATTTCCTCCTCCAGGGGTCTTCCTGACCCAGGGATCAAGCCCAGTCTCTCAGTCCCCTGCATTGGCGGGAGGGCTCTTTACCACTAGTGCCACCTGGGAAGCCCCGTATAGAAACGTGTATCTTGGATATACAAAATCCTTGTAATCCTGAACCTCAGAAATAATCGCCACTGCTTGGTATATGTTGTTTTCAGATTTATCTATCCAATTACAAAAATTTACAAGGATGTATTAAAATATTACTTAATGAAAAGTATGGTCTTGCTATCTATAGCATTGTGTGACTTCTACCTCATAATAAATGTCATCTTGACAACACATGTAAATCTCTCTCCTTTTTTTAAAAAAAAAAAAAAAAACCTATTTATTTCTTTGGCTGCACCAGGCCTTAGTTGGAGCATGTAGGATTTTTTTTTCAGCTGTGGCTTGCAGCATCTTCCTTTATGGCTCAGATGGTAAAGAATCTTCCTGAAATTCAGGAGACCTGGGTTGATCCCTGGGTTGGGAAGATCCCCTGGAGAAGGAAATGGCAACCCACTCCAGTATTCTTGGCTGTAGAATTCCATGAACAGAGGAGTCTGGCGGGCTACAAACCATGGGGGGCAAAGAATTGGGCATGACTGAGGGACTAACACTTTCACTTTCATGCAGCAACTTTAGTTGGGGCATTCCAACTCTTAGTTCCTGCATGTGGGATCTAGTTCCTTGACCAGGGATCGAATTTGGGCCCCCTGAATTGGGAGCGGGGAGTCTTAGCCGTTGGGCCACCAGGGAGGTCCCCTTTCTTTCTTTTCCATGGATTCCTGGAATTTGGTTGTTTGGGTATGATGTAATGCAGTCATTTAACCCACTATCAACCACGTTTGGGTTTTACAACTGTTTTCTGTGCATAATGTTGTAATGACCATTCTTTCCCCAGAGCCTTTTTTGCAGATGTGTGGAATTTCTGTTTGAGGAATTCCCACAAATGGCTTGTGAATTTGAGATTTGAACAGTAACTTGCCAAACTATCCCCACGGAAAGATTGGAACAGTTTGTATTTTCATCAGCTGTCTGTTTTAGCCCCACCCTCATCATCAGAGGATATTACAATCTTTAAGAAATGTTGCCAATTGGATAATTTTTATGTCCTTGAATTACTATGGTTTTCTTAGCATTTCTTGTCTAATTAGTGAAGTTAGGTTGCATGTCTTTTAATGCAGACATTGGGTCCTTTCATTTACTCTTCTGTGATCATGTATTCACATCCTTTGAATAAGAACTTTGAGTCCTTGTTTATCAGGAATAATAATCCTTTGCTTGTCACCTGTTGTAAATGTTGTTGTCTGTTACTTGGCTGTTTTATGACCATCTGTTAATTACAGCTAGTAGTTTTTGAGTGTTTTCAAGTATTATTTACTAAGAAAACTGCTTTACATGAATTATGTCATTCAATTCTTTCAACAAATTGTTGATCTTGGTCTGTTATTATCACTCCCACTGAATAGGTAAGGAAATCGAGGCTCAGAAGTTTTCACCTGGAGAGAAGTAGATGAAGCCAGGGTTTGAACCCAGACCCCGCTACATGGCCTCCTTTCCAGAACATCATCTATGTGGTTATTTTAGCTTCTTCTAGGGGTGAACCCTGAGAGGGTTCATAAATGAGTGCCATTTATTTGGGATGTGACCCCAGGAAAGGGAAAGGGGGCGGGGAGACGGGATAAGGTCAGAAGGACACTGACACAGATTGGATTACCGAGCAGGTGGCCACTATGCACAGCTGGCCTCCATCAAGTGGGAAACTCCTGGGGGACTGGGTAATACACGACACAGACCCATGAGAGGGGCCGCAAGCCGGGTATTTATCCATCCATTCCCTGTAGCACTGACTGAAGTCAGCCCCCCGAGGACATTAACTCGCTGCCACTTCAGACCTCCCCCAAGCACTGTTTTCCCTGCAAACGGTGGGAAGCCCCAGGCAGAGAAGCACAGAGGCTCGCTGTCCAAAGCCGCGAGTCAGGGAGTATGGGGTACGAGAGGAGAAGAAGGATTTGCCACACTAGTCAAGTTTATCTTTTTTTTTAAAAATAGGGTCACTTTTGATGAGTGCTTATACAATTAAGGGCAGTTCTTTTCTTCCCATGCAACATTGTATAAGTCCTCCCAGTTTTAGCCAACCCCTCTATCATATCACCCCTCGTCCACCGTGTCCCATGGGAAGGAATTTCATCTTTCTTACTCTGGGAATTTCTCCTTCTGAGGTCCAGGAGGCCAGCCCAGCAGCTAAGCCCTGGGGACCCTTTGCTCAAGAGCCTGACGTCTTGGCCGAATGCCCGGGTAGGGGACGGTGCAGCCTTGGTGCCTGTGGCCATTGTCGGTTTGGATCAAAATGTTGAGGGAGGGAGGCTGGCTTTCCTCGGCCTCAGCCCCTCTCCCTGCAGGGACACCTCACCATCTCCTTTTCTCTCTTCACCTCCAGTCAAAATATTCTCCCTGCCGGGATGCTGGAAGAAGAGGGCCGGTCGCTGGGTCTTGGTCTGTTTGTGGCTTTGAAGGTGTGGAGTAGCCTCAGTGCGTTTGTTGAGAAAGCTTTGGTTAACGCTGGTGATGTACACAGCTCACTGGAGCAGAAACGGGGATGGTGGGTGGGCCCGGGGGGCTCCAGCAACACCCCTTCCTAATTCACAGGGTGACAGAGCCTGCATGACGGTGCCTGGGGAGCTGTGGATGGTGGGTGGTGCCCTCAGCTGCCCTACCTTTCCCCTTCATCTCCCTCAGAGAGGCCTTCCCAGGACCACCCATCTCACCGGCCTCTCCCATCCCAAGACCCTCTCGACCGCTTCCTAAACTGTTTTTTTTCAAACAGCTTATCACCACTGTAAACTATTGGTTTCTTTATCCTTGTTGCTCTTGTGTGTGTGTGTGTCTGTATGTGGGTGCACATGTGTGCACGCAGCTCTGGGATGGGGGTGGGAGTAAAGATGCATCTTCCAAGAACATCTGTCCCCAGGGCTCGGGCCTGGACCAGGCTCACAGTAGCCTGAACTCTGTTGTAGGGTCTGGGAGCCAGGGGTCCGGGTCTCTGGTCTGGACTCGGCCTTGGGGTTACTGGCGGGCCTGTAAGTCCCTCCTGGCATGGTCAGGGACCCCCGGAGCCAACTCTGAGAAGGAGATATGTGTGCAGGGCAGTCAGGCAGTGATTCGGGATCTGGGCTGTGGGATGGGAGGGAGAAAGCAGGGGTGGGCGGCAGAGCAGTGGGTACCACCCCCCAGGTCACCCTGAAGATGGGCGGCCTTCTTCACGATATCAAGAGGGGGACTGAGGAGCAGAATTTCATCACTTGCACTTAATTCACTCATCTAGAAATATCTGTCACGCACTTTCTATGTGCCTGGAGCAGGGGATGTAGTCCTGGCCCATGTGAATGTCCATCTTAGCGGGGGGGACGGACGACCACCAAGTCGGTGTGGAGGGTCCGTTTGGGTGTCGGTCACCGCTATGAAGGGGAGAGAAGAGAGCGACAGGGCTGGGGAATTCTTTCAGATGCTGAGCAGAGGGAGGGAGGTGGTACAGAAACAGGATGTGCTCTGGGCCGCCTGGGAGACGGAGGACACAGGAACGTGGCGGCCTGAGGTCATGAGGGGACGCGAAGGAACAGGAATAACTTTTTGAGGAACACGCCGAGCAGATGGAGGTGTTATGACTGGGCCACTTGTAAATCACCCATTAAATGTTGTGCTTAAAGATAATCATAAAGGGCCTGGTGGGGGCAGGGAGAATCAGATGTGGTTTGGATTCCAGCTTCTTAACCCACTAACTATCGCTCAGGTGACCCCGTTATCTCCTGGAACCTCAGTTTCCTCGTCTGTGAAACTAATAAGAAGAAAAAAGAGCACAAACGATCCGTATCTGGAACGAGTGTAGGCATAACTAGAGGCCCTGCAGACATCAAACGAGGAAGGGAGTGTTATAAACAACTTTGTGCCAGTACAGAGAACGTTTGCATACAAAAAGCTCTCTGAAAGGAAAAAACAGCAAGAATGGATTCGAGGGGGAAAAGAATAGTTTAATGCCTTTAATCACTGAAAGAAGTTTTAAAAAAAAATCTGATTCTGAGCCCTGTTTCTGGAACATGGTAGATAGGTGTCTAATACACATAGCCATTATCATGCACTTATTCCAAACAATGATGTCAATATTTCATCATCCTCAGAAACACCTTACATTATAAGGAAAAAAAAAAAAAGAATCTGTTTCACCATTAAACTCTCTTCTATACCTACTTCCACCCCCGCTAGCATCCAAAGACATCATCTACTTTATCTATTAGGCTTGATACAAAAGACTTTCATTTGTTACTAAAAATATGCTGCTCGCTTGCCTTGGGAGAGGATGCCCAGAGGAATGTACTGCAGGTTTAGACTGCCTGTAAGTACAAACAAGAGGTTTGGGTGTGCAGAAGCCGGAAGGGTAGCTTATATTGTACGTTCCTGCAGCTCCCCACGTCCCATGTGACAGTGAGCCAGCAAGGCTCCGTGTTCGGGGACGCGGCCGGGACACGGCGCCACGGCCAGGCTCTGAAGGCATTAGCTGTGACCCAGAGTCAGTGGCGTCCAAAAGGACCTTTTCTCCGTCGATCTTGCCAAGATATTCATTTCAGAGAAGGCCCTGGCTCCTTCCGGCGGCTGTTCCTGTTGGTCACGTGCCTGCCCTCACAGGGCTGTGTTGCACAACTGGCTTTCCAAGCAGGGGTCAGGTCTTGTCCCTTTCCTGTCACAGCCTTGCCCAACCGAGGGAAGTTGTTCCAAGCCTGGGCCACGGGCCTTCGATGTGGAGAACAGGTGGCACGTGTCTGCTGGACCAAGCGGAGGCTGCTCGGAGATGGGAGGGACTCCTGGAGGACCACCTGGCACCGGGCAAGGGACACCAGAGGGGTGACCCGGGGCAGGGGCATGGGAGGGGTGGGGTGGGGCGAGAGACTTCAGCTCACACCCTGGGGACCGCTTAAAGCTGGGGTCCAGGGACCTTCAGATCAGAGAGAGAGACTCAAAGAATTGCAGGGGCTCCAGGGACCCGTCCAGTTTCATCCAACTTCCCATTTGTCAGATGGGAAAACTGAGGCCCAGGGAGAAAAGAGGGAGTTGGCCAAGGCAGCACAGCAGGTTCTTTCCAGCCTCCTCTCACGGATGGGGACACAGATACTACATGGGGCCTGGGCCACCTCCGTGGCCTGCAGGGAAGCTCAGCTCAGGGGGTGGCAGACTGAGCCTGGGAACGTGGGTGACTCTGCAGAGGAGGCTGGAAAGGACCCCTGGTGGGCGTCGTCTTCAGAAGAGGGGGAGCCTGGGCTGTGAACGTGGAGCAACATAGAGGGAGGCTGGCTGTCCCACGGCTCCTGTTCAAAATGGGGAGCGGCTCCGTGGAGCGGGTTCCCAAGGGTACTCCCCCCGGCCCTGCACGCTTTTCTGGTTAGTGGTCACAAAGCCTGCAGCGCCACCAGCCACACTCTTTTTGGGGGCTTCTATGCCTTTCTGTTTTCAGGGCAATATCCCAGGAGAACAGAGCACCACCCCCCAGACTCTTGGTGAGTTTCGGTCATGTCAGTGAGGCCCTGAACACTTCTTCCCTCGTTTCCTGGGGGAGCAGCCATCGAGTGGGCCTGCCTCTGCCCACCTCCCACGGTAGTCTGAAGGATCACTCAAGATAATGGCAGGAAAGTGCTTTGGGAACCGAAGCACAGCGCCTGCCTAAGAGGTGGTGCTAGTTAATGATTTATGCCTGGAGGGGCTGTGTTTCCTGGCAGGAAGTTGGCCGGAGAGAAGAAGACCACAGTGAGAGATAGGAAAGCTGGAAGCCAGCGGCCGAGTTTCCCAGGGGGTCAACCTGGACAGTCTCCTCGGACAGGGTCTGTCTTGGGGGGCCTCGATTTCCAGCTCCCACCCAGCAGAGAGAGGCTACACACCCAGCTACCCACCCGAGTTTCCCAGGGAGTCAACCTGGACAGTTTCCTCGGGCAGGGTCTTTCTTGGGGCGCGGGTAGGGGGGGCTCGATTTCCAGCTCCCACCCAGCAGACAGGCTACGCACCCAGCAGCCTCTCTCTGTTCAGTTTATTTTATAAATATTTACTGAGCACTTCCCTACCTCCCCGCCCACCAGGCTCCAGCCCAGCACTGGCCTCAGGGCTGAGAACGGGGTTAGGAGCAAAGCCAGGCTCAGCTCCTGCCCTTGCAGGGCAAAGCCTGGTGGAGAGACACACGGCAAACAGGAAATAGAAACACAAACCATGTATGAGTATCAGGATTCTTGTCATTGCTGTGAACATCCAGCTGTCTCCTTCACATCTCCCTTGGATGTCTAAAGGCGTCTCTAACTTAGCTTGTCTGAAGCCAAGCACTTCATTTCACTCTCCCCGAGGCTTACGAAACGCCATCTGTCCGGTCGCTAAAGCCAGAAAGCAGCCTTGTCTCTCCCTCTCTCAGTCATCAACTCCTTCAGCAGCTCTGGCACTCCTGTTCCCTATAGCTCTCTTCAGGCAGCCCGCTTCTTTTCCCGTCCGCACTGCCTCCCTCCGGGTGACAGCGTCGCTCATGCTGATCATTGCACAGCCTCCTGGCCAGTCTCCCTGCTGCCCGCCTCTCTCCCGTCTCGTCCCCATCCACCCTTTATTCAGAGTAAAGAGTTGAAAGTACGAGTGTTAGTTGCTCAGTCATGTCTGACTCTTTGCGACCCCATGGACTGTAGCCCACCAGGCTCCTCTGTTCATGGGATTCTCCAGGCAAGAATACTGGAATGGGTAGCTATTCCCTTCTCCAGGGCATCTTCCTGACCCAGGGATCTAACCCGGGCCTCCTGCATTGCAGGTGGAGTCTTTACCATCTGAGCCACCGGGGAAGCCCATTCAGAGTAAAATATTTTCCTAACACATAAACTGGATCCCATCAACCCTCCTGCTTTATAACCTTTCCCTGGATCCCTGGTGCTTTCAGAATAAGACCCAAGCTTCACACCCTGGTCACAAAACCCTGTGTGGCCTGGCCCACATCACAGACCTTCTTGGTACCCCCGGCCCTGCTCCCTCACGGAGCTGCAGCCGCCTGTCGTGGCCTTTTATCTTTTTTGGTGACAATGCTGAGATCATGCTGACCTCAGGGCCTTTGCACCTGCTGTTTCCTCCGCCTGGAACAGCCCTTTCTCCAGAGCTCCACCAGGCTGGTTCCTTCTCTTTCCGTGGGCTCAGCCTAAATGTCACCTCTTCAGAGAGGCAAAGGCCTCCAAACCCTCCTTTCTGTCAAGTGCCTCCCAGCCCCGTTTGCTCCTGTCACACGGGTGTTGCTGTTGGCCATCCCGCATTCCTTTGCTGGCTTGTCATTTGATTGTCTCGCCCACAAGTGCAGGGACCTTATCTGAGGGGTTTGCTGGGCAAATTTCACGGCAGCAAATGCTGATAGGTGTGTGCTCGGTTGATCAGTCGTGTCTGACTCTTTGGGGCCCCGTGGACTGTAGCCCCTCAGACTCCTCTGTCCATGGAATTTTCCAGGCAAGAACACTGGAGTGGGTTGCCACTTGCTCCTCCAGGGGATCTTCCCGACCCAGGGATCGAACCCATGTCTTCTGCTTTGGCAGGAGGATTCTTTACCATTAGCGCCACCTGGGAAGCCCCCAGCATTTGATATTCCCCCAATAAACTTCTGTTAACTAAATGAAGGAAAGCGTTCCCTCACCACTCCCATCCCAGAAGAGGTAAATAAGTTCTAGGGATGCCCCCACTCCAAGAACTGGCATGGTGTGGGCACTGCCGGACCCTCTTCCTTCTTTCTGGTGTCCTGGTCCTCTCGAGTCCTCATGAAGAGCTGTCTAATGGATTCTTAATTTCCCCTGTTACTGTGGCAGGGGCATAGGCATCAGGATTTTCATACATTTGTTTATTCACGCCTGCATTTATCCTGAACCTCCCAGCAACGTGAAGTCAGAAGAGCTGGGCCTGGATGCGACCCCTGCCACCAACCCACTGTGTCACTTTCGTCAGGTCTCAGCTGCACCCCGGGCTCAGTTTGTTCCTGTGCCGAAGCGGAGGTGGGGGTGGTGGACCTGGTGGACACACTCCTCGCCTCCATCAGAAAGGCCTTGGGGACGCCATCCAGGCGGGGTCCAGGTGGGCTCCAGGACGCCTGACTCCAGGCTGGAGCAAAACTTGAGTCCTGGCTTCACAGCGAGGAGATGACTGTCGGTTCCCTGCTGGCCTGTGGTCTGTGTCCAGCCCCAGCTGGTGTCTGGGAATGGAGGGAAGCAGGACAGGAAGTGAAATCTGGGTCACCAGCCCACCCAGCCTCCCCACTCCACCACCCACATTCCCAGGCTTGCTCTGCCTGCCTCTGAACCGAGCCTCTTTGCAGACCACGGGGGTGGCCCAGGCCCCATGCAGTGTCTGTCCCCATCTAGGGGAGGAGCGGGGAACACAGGGCAGGAGGTCGAGCCAACTTCCCAGAATAAGCCCCGCAGCTCTTCCCAAGCGAACAGAATGCAGAGAAGCCAGCGTTCCCAAGTTCAAGGCCAAGGCAGGGCGGAGGTCCCTGCGGAGGTGGGTCTGAGGCTGGGGTATGGTGGGAACAATGATGTGCTTTTGGCAGGCCCAGAAGATTTTTCCTTTCTGGAACTTTAGGCGGATGCCTTCCCGCTCCCCCACCTCCTGCAGGGAACTTCCTCAGGCCAAGGACCAGCAAAATCTGGAAGAATCTGCCTGGAAGCTGATTTCCCTGGTTTATGTTCCAGAGGTCAGCTCTGTATCCCCACTCTGATCCCGATACAACAAAACAGGATGGATGAATTCCCCTGATGTTCTAGGCGCAGGCAAGTGTTTTCCACGGTGTGAACCTCTCTTTCCTACGGACTTGATCTCACAACCTTCGCCCTTTCAAAGACAAGTGGTTTATGAAGCTAATTCATACTAATATGTGAACAAGTGCCTGCTGACCTTCGCCTGCCCTGTGTATCTGACTATGAACTCCTGGAGCACAGGGACTGGTTTATTCCTCTTCATGGTTTCAGTGCCAGGTACAAGGCTTGGTTCAGAGTTGGTGTTGTGTGGATCATCATAAAGAAGACAGCAATAGCAAAAATAAATCATAACAGCTAACAACTACTGGATGTCTTCTAAATGCCACAGAATCAGGTAAGGGCTTTATGTATGCAACCTTATCTCATCTTCACCTTGTGTGGTAGGTACTGTACTTTTCCCCATTTTACAGAGGAGGAAACTGAGGCTCGGGGAGGTGAAATAACTTATCCGGGAATCTAAAGCAGTGGAGGTAGTGTTCAAATCACAGCAACCTGACTCCCAAATGCACGTTCTTAATGGAGTAAGCTAGGTAATTTGGACCAAGGTTAATTAGGCTCGATCTGAAGTTCTTTTATAAAACACTCAACACCTCCTCTTCCCAAATGTCTCTAATGATGAATTTTAGGCTTCCATGAGTGTGGGTTTTTTTTTTTTTTTTTCAGGAAGTCCCCAAATCCCAATCAGAGTGATTCGGGAGAGGACCAGAAGACGTCAACCAAATCCCGATCAGAGTGATTTGGGAGAGGACCGGAAGATGTCAACCAAATCCTGATCAGAGCGCTTCTGGAGAGGACCAAAAGGCGTCCATGGATGCAGTTTTCCTCCCTGCCTTCTCTCCTGCTCCCACCTGCCTGGTGAAAATATAGGGGCCCCTGGGACTCCCAGCTTCAGGGCGGGCCTGGAAAAGGCTCAGGGAAGCCAAGCCTTTGCTGGAGGGCAGGGAGGCTCACTTTGGGTTCACCTGAAGCCCCTATTTTTCAGAGGTCCCCTGTCTGCCCTCCTTGTGGCTCACTCTGCACAGGTGTTCGTCTCTCCCATCAGATGGTGCGCTCCACAAGACCAGGATCTGTAGTTCACCAGGGGCTCCCCAGGCAGGTACACAGGGCCTGGTGCTATTTGCTCCAGGAGCTGGCCCTGGAGCCCAGTGACCCCCAGTTCCAGCTCCCTCAGCAGCCTCAAAGCGGGGAGGAAGGCCGTAACCAGGTTGGCCTTCACCTAGACTTCTCGTTGAAAGGGAAGCCCGCAGAGAAGGGACACAGCCGCAGGATGCAGGTACCTGCAGAGGCTGCCACCAGCCGCTAACCACAGCCTCCACGCTCATCTCCGTCACCTGGGTCCTGGCTCCCCTCCTCCAGGAAGCCCTCCCTGGTGCGCCCCACCCACACACCCTGTTATACTGCTCGCTTGGGTTCCAGGAAGCTCGGGGCGGCCACAGCTCTGGGGAGAAGATGGGAGAGCAAGACTCAGGCTTATTCGGGGTTCAGAACTGGGCTTTCAGTTCCAGATCATGGTTTCCGTCCTCTTCTCCCCTCTTCTCACGAAGAGGCTCTCTCAGTCATCCTTGCTTTTCTGTCTTTTTCTCCCTTCTTTTCTCTTCTTGCCTCATTCCCTTCTTGCCTCATTCCCTTCTTCCTTCCATCTCCTCATTTCCTTCCTTCACTCCAGCACTGTTTCATGGAAGATTCGAGGCCACTTTTGCCTTCAGCCCACCTCCAGACTGCTGGGCGTTGAGACCGGCCCGAGGTCTGCTCACTGGGTTGCGTAGCGCAGTGCCAGACTTGGGCGCTGTGGGCCTTCCTCTGGGCTGAGTGTCGGGCGGCGTGACCTCGTGGTGACACCCAGCAACCCCACCCTCGCCACCCACCCTGCTGGGCCAGCGCTGGAAGCAAGACACCGCCACCCCCTCCACCTTCCTTGCTCCAAGTGCAGGAAGGAGTCCGGGGGCCAAGGAAAGTGCCCTGGAGTAGGCGTCTCAAGACTGCATTCCCTGAGTGCGTGGCCCCAGCGGTATCCCCAGACACAGCTTGCATCCAGCAAATGCTTGTTGAGCGACTGAATGAAAACCACAGACTGAAGTCCTGGCTGGCTGCCTCATTTCAGAGACACCCCTTCATCTCTCTGAGCCTCAGGACCCTCGGTTAAAACGAGGAGGAATTGCCCGGCCCTGTCCACCCCCTCGGGGCAGCTGAGAGGAGCAGGTGTGACGGTGCCTCCAGGCGGGCAGGTTGTGATGGTAATGGCGGGAGAAGCCTGTGCGGGGCCCCTTCTTTGGGGCTGGAAGGGGATCGAACGCTCTGGGCTGAGCGATCCTGAGGAAACCACCCAGCATGGGAGAACCTCAAGGCTCTGCGGGGGCCCCGCCTTCCTCCCCTGCAGAACCCTAGCAGGGTCTGCTCACCATGCCCCTACCATTCTTCGGCATCGAGCCTCCCTTTGCCCTGGCCCGCCCAGTGCAGGCAGGCCAGTGCCACCAGGAGGGTGCTTATGAACTTGGCTTTCAAGGGGAGCTGGTCTAAGCAGAGATTGAGCCAACAGGCAGGAGACTCCTAGTAGGTTCCGGGGTGGGCAGGCTGCCTCGTGCCTCCATCCGGGACTCAGACCCACTCAGCTCTGCCGTTTGCCAGCTGTGTGGCCTTGGACCAGCCGCTTCACCTCTCTGAGCCGCACCCGCCTCATTTCCTGCGTGGCAATGTCCTTGCCTTGGCAGCCCTGTCATGAGAGTCCACAGAAGAGGAAGGGCAAACCTGGCAGGGAGAGGTGCTGGGCGTCGGCTTGGCTCAGGGGGAGCCCATCCACACGCTGCTCCCCCACCCCCTGCCCCCCGCCCCCCCACCCCCTTGCCTCTCTTCCGGCCCAGGCTCGGCCAGATGGTGGGAGCAGGGAAATGCCTCTGAGCTGCACGCTCCTGGTCTATTTTGAGAAGCCTCCTGTTTCCTCTGCTGCCTGGGGCCATGTGGTGGCTGCAGGTCTCTCTCACGGGAGGGACTCCGAGCCGGACCGTGTCCTTCCCTGGCTCCTTGCCCCCAGCCCTTTCCTTCCATGTGGCCTGAGCCCCCACATCCTGACTCCCAGCTCAGGCACCACACCCTCGGCCAGGAGGGGCAAAGGTCAGGTGCCCAAAGGGGGCTTTGGGTGGGGGCTGGTCATTTGTTGGCAATATGGAGAAAGTGGGGAGCTGGGGTTGGCTCCCCCGTTGTCAGGGCTCAGCCCCTGCCCACCCAGGCCCCCACTTCTGCAAGCCTGGCCCCTCGTGGCCATAAGCATCCTCAGGCCCCCGGCAGCAGTCATCACTGCTGGGTTGGTGTGCTGGGTGGAGTCATCTGTAGTCCCATACACGGCTCCCTCCAGAGTGACCTCAGGGGCCCGCAGACAAACAGCCACCCAGAACGCTGGACAAGCCAGGAGGCCGGACAGTCCCCTGGCTTGCTGCCTGGCTGGTCTTAATTGCCCCAGTCACCCCTCAAGAAACCTGGGAGCCGCCCTTGCCTCCGCTCCTGCCCCTCCTCCTCCCTGCACAGAGCTCTGACCCTGGTGTGCCACATCCCTCATTTACTAGATCTGTGACCTTTCATCTTTCCGTGCCTCAATGTATTCATCTGTGAAATGGAGCTAAGGAGATCCCCCTATTCACGGGCCTGCGGGGAAGAGATATTGAGTTAATACTGGTGAAGTGCTTAGGACAGGGCTGGACACTTAGTAACTGTAGCTCCTATTCAGTTCAGTTCAGTTCAGTTGCTCAGTTGTGTCCAGGCTTCCCTGTCCATCACCAGCTCCCGGAGCTTACTCAAACTCAACGTCCATCGAGTCGGTGATGCCATCCAACCATCTCATCTTATTATCCTCAATAAATTGTAGCTCCCATTACCTGATTGGTCTGCAAAGTCTGCCCAGTCCAGCTCTTCTACATCACTTCCGTCTCCTCTACCGCTGTGCTGGTCCAACCTCTCCTGGGACGCTGCCAAACCTTCTTGCTGGCTTTGCCGCCTCTGTTCTCCATCCCGCTAGAGCCAAGGGCATCTTTCTAAATAAAAAGTCTGATTAGCGCTGTAGAGTTTTGGAATTAGATTTATTCATTCACCACCGCACCCAAAATATTTGTGGTCTGACTCTGCTACAGCAGTAACCTAAATGAAGTAGGAAGCTCATGTTCTAGTGAGTGCAAGTCCCAGCCCTACAACTGGGTGGCGTTGGGCAAGTTTTTAAATGCTTGGAACCTCAATTCTGTCCTCTGCAAAATGGGATCATAGAGAACCTACCCCATGGGTTTGCTGTGAGTGTCAGCAGACTACACAGCTCTTCTATCACAGTATGTGAAATATTTACCCTGGGATGAGGATGGTAAGGATGGTGTCATTCCATTCCTCATAACCTTCCAACATTCATGCTGGACTCAGGCTCTCTGTGATCTGGTCCCATTGACACCTTCCCCATCCCCCACCAACCCTGTCTTTAACTTGGTCCTGAGGATACTTCGTCTCCATCACTACTTCCCAAACAACTCAGCCCTTTCACAAGTCTTGCTTTTGCACGAGCCCTTCTCCTTTCTTGGAATTTCTCCCTCCCTCCCCTTCTTTTCTTAACCTCTCCCTCCTCTTTTCAGGGCTGTCCCAGTTACCTGCCACTGCTGGGTAGAGTCTTCCCAGCCTCTTGGACAGCACAAATCCCTCCTGGATCTGGGCTCTACCTGCCAGGTGTTCATGCCCCCAGTGTGTCCCTCCCCGTGGTGATCATTATGATGTGGCCAAGATCTATCTCCTCAGCCCCTGGGCAGGAACGCATCACGTTTACCTTGTGCCCTCAGAGCCTAGTAGAGGCTTGGCGTGTTGACAAGCATTAGCTTTTGGCATATGATTCGTCATTGACTTTTGATGAGTGCATTCATGGCTGCCAAGACACCTCCAATGATCAACCTCAATTTACTTAAGTGGAAGGCGGGATCAGTGTTAGAGATTCACACCCTACTGTAAGGGAAAGACCTTGACAAATGCCATCCCCACTGCCAACTCTAACAGAGAAGACCTGAGAGTCTCTACACGCTGGTCTAATGGGATATATTAGCCAGTGTAGACCACATACTCTCTGATGGTGCCCACATGCTGGAAGTATGCTCCTTTCACATGTAAGGTTGAGAGGCATGCTCCTGTCTGCATGTGGCTTCCTCCACACAGTGATCAGGGGACCCAAGCTCCCTCCATTTTGAGGCTCTACGATTATTTAGGTCCTTGTTGTCATCTGCACCCAATGGGCAGAAAGAGAAAGTGAGAATGTGAGGCGGTCCAGCTACACTTAAAAGAATTAATACAGGCTGCCTCTACTCCTGTCCTGTTGCCTAAAACCCCATCACATGGCCACTCCTGAGTGAGGAAGTGGGACCTGGGGGGCTAGTGCATGCCCCAGAAGGAGGGGAGGATGTGGATTCAAGTGAGCACTGACCATTTCTGCCAAGGCAACCACCAGTGTGATGCTAGCTCCTGTGTGTGTGCGTGGAGACCAACAGGCAGACCCCCGACCATGGAGGGAGATGGGCCCCCGGCCACCCCCACGTGCTGGCATAGACACAGTCCAGACCACGCTGGACTGGAATGACTGGAGCCGTTCATGGATCCCCGCCCTTCCTGGTCTATTGGGCTGCCCATCGGTCAGGCCGGGGGTGGGGAGAGTTCATGGAGGGTGGGAGCGTGGCTCTAGGTCCAGCACCCTTCCTGGGGGCCTCCGGGCACTCTCAGCATTCTAGGACCAAATTTTACAGCTGCAGGAGCCCAGACCCCAGGAGGCTGTCCCTCTCCTTCCTTCGTGGAATGGGCTGGGCTGGGCTGGGTCATGGGTAATGTCTCAGACTCTCAGATGGTCACAGCTGCTTAGAGGACAAATCTCTGTGCCATCCCCTGTACCAGCCAGGGAGCCGAGACCAGGCCTGCCTCCACGGCCAAGCGTGCGCAGCTGCGGCTTGAAAGGCCCTTTGGAAGCTCAGCCTCCCTTTCCCCCAACACTTCCAGCCACCGGAAGCAGAACCAGTCCCCTGGCCAACCCTGCGGGGGTGAGCAGCATGGCTGGGCCAGGACACCTGGCATCCCAGCTGGCTCCGCGACTCCCTGCCCCGCCGCCTGCTCATTCCAATGCCTGCCCCCTCTCAGTGGTCCCACGCCAAGGTCAAGGATTTCAGGAAACCTGAGAAGAGAGGATTCCTATTGACACCATAGATGGTCCAGTGGTTCTCAGCTGGGATGTTCAGAACTCAGTGGGTGCATCTTGGGTGACTCCAGTGACGGGCGGCCCACTGGCCAAGGATGCTGCAGATTCTGGGCTGGGCAGAAACTCTCCTGCCTCCCACGTTCCTGCAGGGCAGCACTTCCACACCTGAACGCACGGGGCCTGAAAACACAGACCCCTGAGCTCCGACCCAGCTTCCTGATTCACTGGGTCTGCAGTGAGTATGTGTTTCTAACAACTCCCAGGTGATGCTGACTTTGATGGTCTGGGGACCACACTTCAAAAACTGCTGTTGTGGGGGAAAATCTGTTTTTAAGTATCTGAACCTGGAATATCATTCTGTTTGACATCTAAATACAAAATATTTTTTGCCTTTTTATATTTGGTTCATTTTTTGAGATTGCAATTACATTAATCCCTTTTGTACTGTTTACCAGGCATTTTTCACCAGCTCAGAAAATAGAGACCTCCCCGGCAATGCCCCAGGAGGTGTCTGAGTGGCTGATTTAAGGCTCCGGGGTGGTCTGGATTTGTAGCTGGGTCATTTGCGGTCATCTCTCAAATGTGTGATTTTGGTGTAGTCATATCATTACTGAAATAGTTTTGAAATGTCTGTGATTTTAGTATAAAATATTTTTCTTTTGTTTCTCCTTTGTATTAGCATTAGAGCAGAGTGTGTGTGTGTGTATTTGTATTTTAGTTTAGTGAACGGGTTGTTTTTTGTTCCCAAGAATTTCATCTTGGGAGGTAAAGGGGATGTTACTAAATATTTACTATAAAAGGGGGGACACTGCGTCAGAGGTTAGACCACTGCTTTGGTCCCACTCCCACCCTGGACAGAATAAAATACACCCCAGACAGGGAGAGTGATGCGGGCACAGTGGCGCTGGGAGCCTCTGCCCCTGCTGTGATCCCCAGTTTCATACATTTTCCAGGCAGAGGAGAATGAACCCCCACTTAGAACTTGCAGGGCAGGGTGCCAGGTGTTATGGGGGAGGGTGTCCTTAGTCCCATTGTTCAATGAAGACTCGTGCTCTGGAAGGTTAGGTGACCTACCATGGCTGTTGCGGCATTGGGATTCCAACCTGAGACTCTGGTTCCACAGCGACTAAGAAGGCTATCGTGCCTCCGTATTGGAGGATGACATCTTCCTGTCGTGCATATGATTCTCTGCCCACATGGAGGGAGTGCATGCGTGATGTCAACAGAACGGATTTAGTGCCTGTCCTCAGGGAGCTTACCTTCTTTCTGGTGGAGAAGACAGCATGAATAGCTCGTTGCCATGTAGATGTTTTGAGGGTGGAGAGGGCAAAGGAGAGTGTGTCCCAGGGAACATGACCTGACCTGGGAGAGACTGTGAGGGGGTGGAGGGGGCTAGTAAAAGCTGGTAAGTGAGGGGGCAGGAAGGAGAGAGTTCCACTCCCCAGGAGACGGTGAAAGGTGAGCTGCGTTTAAGAGGAAGGAGGCCAGAGCATTTGGAGCCCAGAGAGCAAGGGAGAGAATTAAGCGGGAGAGGCAGCTGGGCCAGCCCTCGCAGGAATAGGATGGCCTGGGGTGAGGTTGGTCTTAATTCTAAAAACAGTGAGAAGCCATGTGTTCGGGTTGAATCGTGTCTCTTCCTCCCCAAGAAGGATGCTGAAGCCCTAACCCCCAGTACCTGTGAATGTGAGTTTTTACATTTATTTGTTTATCTGGCTACGTTGGGTCTTGGTTGTGGCACACGAGTTTGTTGCGGCACGTGGGCTCCGGAGCACGTGGGCTCAGCAGAGGGGGCACGGGCTTAGTTGCTCCATGGCATGTGGCATCTTAGTTTCCTGACCGGGGATCAAACCCGCGTCCCCTTCCATTGCAAAGCAGATTCTTAACCACTGGACTACCAGGGAAGTCCCCTGTGAGAGTGATTTTATTGGAAATAGGCTCTTTGCAGACCATCAAGAGGAGGTTATGAGGGTGGGCCCTCATCCTATATGACTGATGTCCTTTTAAAAAGGAGAGATTTGAACACAGAGACAGATGCAAGCAGGGGAAAGACCATGGACAGACACAGGGAGAGCCGTGTGCCAGCCACTAGAAGCCCAAGGAGAGGTGTGGGACAGATTCTCCTTCACGGCTCTTAGAGGGGACCAGCCCTGCCTCACCCAGTCCCAGCCTTATGGCCTCCAGAGTAGTGGGAAGATAGAGCTCGGCCGCATAAGCCCCTGGCTTGTGGTTCTTTGTTACAGCAGCCCCTGGCAACTGATCCAGCATGGGTGGCTTGTAGCAGAGGAATGACCGGCATGACTAGCTCTGGTGTTTTGAGATGGTCTTGCTTGGGATGGCATAGAGAATGGACCTGTGGGGAGATCTGTCAGGAGGAGACAGTCACATTACTTTCTACTGACAGCTGATGGTTGTTCAGTGTGACTGGGGCAGATGGGGGAACAAAGGTGGCAGTCGTGGGAGACGCTCAGAAGACAGAATTTACAGGGCACGTCAAGGATGAGTCTTAGGATGCTGCCTTCTGTTATGGCAGTGGCTGTCCCTGGGATGAGGGGTGATGAGGGCAAGGTTTGAGGGTAAATATCGTGGTGTGTGTCTGGATCTGAGGTGCTTTTAAAGCATCCAGTGGAGCTGCCGGTTCTGGCCCCCAGGAAAATTTGGACCAGAGATAAAGACTGGGCTCTCCTTCCAAGATGTTTCCAGAAGCCTCTGCCTCGGGGACTTAGCTAGAGCGGCTTTGATGGACCTCAGTGAGGGAGACACGTGTCCTGAACAGATGTTCTCAGCCTTGGTTTCACATTATACTTGTGTGGGGAGATTTTAAAATCCCCGTGTCCAGGCCACATCCCGGACCATTAAACTGGAATCTCTCATGTGGGATGCAAGTGTCAGGGGTTTTTGTTTTCTGTTTGTTTTTTTTAGCTTAGCACAGGGTGCCGTGTTGCAGCTTCACTGTAGGGGGGTTGGAGTGAACCCGTGTTTCTGGGAACCCCTGGTGTCGGTTTCTTTGGGGTCGCGGGAGTTCCAGACAAGATTCTTTCAGTTTCTCAGCATCTTCTGTCAGGTGGGGTGAGCGGGAGGAGCAGGGTCCAAGTGGGGTTGCCCAACTGCAAGGAATGGGAAGGGGACCTGTGACTCCACCTGCTTTTCTATGAACTTTCAACCAAACCCCTTATTTCAGCCCACCATTCCCACTTCCAGTCGTGATTGGCTCTTTTGCAACTTCATGAACTGTAGCCCGCCAGGCTCCTCTGCCCATGGGATTTCCCAGGCAAGAATACCAGAATGGGTTGCTATTTCCTTTTCCAGGGGATCTTCCTGACCCAGGGATCGAACCTGCATCTCCTGCATTGGCAGGCAGGTTCTTTACCACTGAGCCACCTGTGAAGCCCTCCAGAGATCCTGGGGGCTGACAATTACTGATCCTCCAGGGGATTCTGCAGCACCAATCAGGTTAAATGTCTGCTTTTCCCCAAGTGTTGGTTTAGGATCCAGCCGTCTGGGATCTAAGTCAGCTACAACCTGTCTGGTTGCCGGTTAGCAGCAGGCTTTTTCATGCTGTTTTCCCCTCTCCTATTCTCCCTATCCTTGTAGTTTCACGGCTTCAAAACCATCCCTTGACTATTGTTTCAGTGTGGTTTGGGGGAGATTCAAAAGTGGATGGTTGTGTTTAAGCTTCATCCAGCCAAGAAACCTGTGTGAACACCTTGAAATACAGATCACCTGTTGCCAATGGATCATCAGGAAGGCTCCTGGCTGTGTGTAATAGGAAACCCAAGGAATAATGGCTAAAACAAATGTGTTGTTTATCCCACACAAGAGGCTAACTTTAGCCGCTGAAGACTTTGGTTCAGGGGCTCGGCAGTGCTGGTGGCTGCTGTTCTTGGCCTTGTGGAGAGGATGTTTTCCCGTCTCCAGCACCTACAGGGGGTGGGGATGGGGGACACTGGCAGAGGAGAAGGGATGTGCTGGGTCAGCCATCCACTGGCATCTCTACTCGCTCACAAGATCACCAGGAGCTTTGCATGGTGGTTAAAAGCATGGCATTTGGAGTTAGGCAAACCTTGAATTAAATCCAGTTCTGCAGTTTCTTAACCGTTTTGAACCTCAAATTCCCCACATGTGCAAAAGGGGCGACAGTAGACCTCACTGAACAGGGGTTGTGATGGTGGAGTGACCGGAGTACGTGGACAGCTTAGCCAGGAACCGTCACAAGGCAGAGGCTAAACAAATACAAGTGTGGATGTGAGAGTTGGACCATAAAGGAAGCTGAGCACCGAAGAATTGGTGCTTGTGAACTGTGGTGCTGGAGAGGACTCTTGAGAGTCCCTTGGACTGCAAGGAGACCCAACCAGTCCACCCTAAAGGAGATCAGTCCTGGGTGTTTATCGGAAGGACTGATGCTGAAGCTGCAACTCCAATACTTTGGCCACCTGATGTGAAGAACTGACTCGGAAAAGACCCTGATGCTGGGAAAGATTGAGGGCAGGAGGGGAAGGGGACGACAGAGGATGAGATGGTTGGATGGCATCACCAACTCAATGGACTTGGGTTTGAGTAAGCTCTGGGAGTTGGTAATGGACAGGGAGGCCTGGCGTGCTGCAGTCCATGGGGTCACAAAGAGCCAGACACAACTGAGCGACTGAATGGAACCGTGTCCTCCTTGCTGTGGTGTACGGATGTGAGCCTGGTTCGAGCTGGCTTGCCGTAGCCATTCAGTCTTATACTTAGCTCTGTGAAGGAAGTGCAGCCGGCTCTCCATATGCTCGGATCCAGAGTCCACAGGCACAGGGCCATTTATATAAGTGACTTGAGCATCCCGGGATTTGATATCTACAGGGATGGAGGTGGGGGTGGGGCAGCCCTGGACCCAGTCTCCTGTGGAAATCAGGGGTTGACTATACTATCAGCCCATTTCACAGACGAAGAGCCTGAGACACAGAGAGTTTAAGAAAATCAAGTCTGGACCCAGACCCAGGCAAACGTGATCCTGGAGCTCGTCCTTATAACCCTTAACTAAGCTGCCTCCTCAAGAAACAGCCGCCATTATTTTTGTTATTCAAACATTAGCTGATCACCTGTTTTTGGCCAAGGCCTGTCCTGGTCACAGGGGTCACAGAGATCCATGTATAAAATACACTCCCTCCCGCCAGGGAGCTCCCAGTCTTGTGGGGGAGACAGAAACAAACATAAAGCTGAGCCATGTGGAAACCGGGAACCATTTTACCAAAAGAAAGATTGGCAAATGATACTCATTATTTGTATCTGAAAAATGAAGTCACAAACAAGGATTGTTCTTGCATCCAGGGGCAAAGACACCCAGACACCCAAGCTGTCCAGCTTTGGCTGGTGATTTGTTTCTGAGCTTCCCCATCAGTTTTTAACTGCTGTTTCTGTTCAGTCTTATGCTACCATCAGCAACAGAGATCCACATTTAAAAAAAAAAAATGGAACAGAACTATCAAAATTATTAAAATTGGGAAATGTTATAAGATTCTGGGGTGAAGCTGTAGAGAAAAGAATGGAAGTGGGAGCCTCGTCTGCGGTGACTTGCTGGTGGCAGAGTCTAGCCTTAGTTTGTCCATCTGTCCAATGGGAATCATTCGTAGATTCCTGTATTCATTCAAGAAAATAGGAGATGCTATTCACCTGCTTCCAGAGCCAAATTATACATCCAAACAGTAAGAGGACAGGCAGGAGGAATTATAGAAACGGAGGCTCAATCTCTGCCTTGGAATCATAGCTGGGGTGGGATGGAGGGGGTGGAGGTGCAGGGGCGAGCAGGAGTATGTGTGTGTGCTTAAGGAGGCAGAGCCCTGCTTCCCCACAGGCTCCCTCCCCTACCCCTTGGGTGAAAGGGCCTAGGAGGAACCCAGTCCCTTTCTCCTCAGCATCTCCTAACCCTGGTAGGTGTACGACAGTCTTCGCAGGGCCAGAATGGCTGTTCCCAGTATTAACGGCTCAGGAAGGGTGCCTTGGTGGCAGCTGATCAGGGTAAAGGAAATGGGTTTGCAATTATCATCTTTGTTTATTTTTTTAATCTGCAGGTGCAGGAGGCAGGGAAAAGGTTTGTCTCTGCTCCTTGGTCCCTGTTCCTGGGCCAAGGTAACACACACTCTCCTCTCTCCTGTGTCCTGGGGCCCCAGACCACTGGGAGCGGGGGTGCATTCCGGTGGGGTAGGAGATTGGGGCAGGCTAGGGGATGGAGCCTCTCCACACTGCTCTGGGCTTTGTTTGAACTTGGCCTTGAAGACTCATCCCTTCAGAGTCCTCCCCAGACCACCCCCCACCCTTCATCCCCCCATCCTCCACCCCGGGCCTGCTTGCGCCCAAGTGGAGTACACAGGACCCCCAGGAATGACTCATTTATAGGAAGAAGTTGCACAGATGGTTTTCAAGCAAAGTTTATGACTCTGGCTTCAGTTTATAATTAGTCCTGACATAGGAAGACCAAAAGTCATCCCTGGGGCCAGCCCATGGTTTTACCACTCACTTCCCAAGAGACTGGACTTTGGGAACTGCCAGTGACTTTAGAGACTGTAGTCAGGTGGTCACTCCCTAAGGGCCACCACCCCCTCCCCCTGCCCTTACTCGGGTGGGAGGGGCTCTCCTAGACCTAACTGGCATCTGGCAAAGGGCTGTCTGGGAATCTACCTTCCATGGGTCCGAATGCTGTGTGTGTGACATCAGGCAAACTATTCAACCTCTCTGAGCCTCAGAATCCTCCCTGGTAAAAGGGATAGTCACCTTACCTAGAGTGACTTTTGTCGTGGAGACTAAGTGAGATAATATGCAAAAAGCACCATCTAGGCTCCTGGTGGAGAAGTGACTCCATAAAAAGGGCGTGGCTGCTATGGCCTTGCTGGGGGCTGGAGGGATCGGATGGGGGCATTGTAATGGTGGCCCCTCTGGGATCGGGGAGAAGATGTGACCCCATACAGGCATCAGGAGGCATGCGTCAATGATGTATAAGCTGGGTGGGTGTACACGGATAAGACCTTATAGTTCACGTGAATTATTTCATAACAAATAGTTCAATTCAGTTCAGTCGCTCAGTCGTGTCCGACTCTTTGCGACCCCATGGACTGCAAGCATGCCAGGCTTCCCTGTCCATCACCAGCTCCCGGAGCCTGCTCAAACTCATGTCCATCAAGTCGGTGATGCCATCCAACCATCTCGTTCTCTCGTCCCCTTCTCTTCCTGCCTTCAATCTTTCCCAGCATCAGGGTCTTTTCAAATGACTCAGCTCTTTGCATCAGGTAGCCAAAGTATTGGAGTTTCAGCTTCAGCATCAGTCCTTCCAATGAATATTCAGGACTGATTTCCTTTAAGATGGACTGGTTGGATCTCCTTGCAGGCCAAGGGATTCTCCAGAGTCTTCTCCAACACCACAGTTCAAAAGCATCAATTCTTCAGCACTCAGCTTTCTTTATAGTCCAACTCTCACATCCGTATATGATCACTAGAAAAACCATAGCTTTGACTAGACGGATCTTTGTTGGCAAAGTAATGTCTCTGCTTTTGAATATGCTCTCTAGGTTGGTCATAACTTTTCTTCCAAGGAGCAAGTGAACTAACACATGTTTGTAAATGGTTAAATGTTATTAACTTTTGCAGAAAAGTAATCTAATGGATAGGAAACCTGTTTTTAAAAGGAGTGAGAAGAAAAGAGAAAACTTAAAATATAGCACAAAGTTCCGGGATTTGGCAGAGAAGGGCCTTGGAAGGAACTTCTCAGGGCCTCTTCAGCCATTGCCAGCTTCTCCCTGTTGATTTTCCACCTGCCCTTCAGGTAATCAGCATGGAGAGGCAGCCCGGAAAGTTTCCGGGAGCTCTGACCCTGACTGCTGCCCTTGGGCTGTGGGTCTGGGTTCTGCTGGGGGCACCTGTTATGCACCAGGTGCTGAGTGCCTTGCCCTGGAAGACCGTGGCCCTGGGAGCAGCAGCCTGCAGCAGGGAGCTCCTCCCTCCTGGAGGAGGAAGGTAGGGTTCCTGGGAGAGGCTGGGGTCAGGGTCACCAGAACCAGACATCCGAGACCCTGAGCAGAGGCTGCCAGCTATCTACAACCTCTGGTTCTGACTGGTGCTGAGAACCAGGGATGGGGCTGTCTGTGGGTGGGCGGGGGAAAGAGGCTGAGGGCTCCCAGGAGTGAGTCGGGTGCAGGCGGAAAAGTGTCCCAGGCTGGGAGCCCAGAGACCCCAGAGCAGAAGGGCAGTCAGGGGAGAGGCCCAGATCAGGCCATCCTAGGCCAGTCTCTTCTTCTTGGTGTCTGCCCACCCCCTTGCCTCCCTTGGGTGCCGTGTGCTCGGTCATGTCTCTTTGTGACCCCATGGATGGTAGCCCGCCAGGCTCCTCTGTCCACGGGATTTCCCAGGTAAGAATACTGGAGTGGGTTGCCATTTCCTCCTCCAGAGGATTGCCTGACCCAGGAATCAAATGCATGTCTCCTGAGTCTCTTGCATTGTAAGCGGATTCTTTACTTGCTGAACCATTGGGGGACCCGCAAACTACATCCAGACCCCAGGTGGGAGAAGCAGTTTCACCATCTTGTTCTGAAATTTGAGCTCTGGCTGATTCCTATCCCCCTCCCCCTCACCCCTTCACCCCCCACTACCCGGGGCTTTCTGGGCCAAGCTGAAGTCCAGCCCCCGCCCCATAAATGCGGGCCTTGTCCACAGCCCTCGTTTCCCATTCATTCTCTGCCCTGTGATGCAGGCACGATGTCCCTCTTTTCTACGTTAGGATAATGAGGCTCTGGAAATTGAGAGGGCTTGCCCAATGTCACAGAGCAGGAAAACGACCCCAGGGTCTTCCTCTCCCTTCACCCACCCTTCCCCAGAGATGTATAATCTCACTGCTCAAAGTGTGGTCCGACTCAAGGGCACCGGTGTGGGAGCTGGTTAGAAATGCAGAATTTCAGGCCCCTCCCTGGACTCCCAACCAGAATCCACATTTTAGCAAGAACTCTAGTAATTTGCAAGCACTTTAGAGCTGGAGAAGCACTGCCTTAAAGAAGTTCTTTCCCTTAAGATAATGCAACCTCCCGACCCAGAGAGGATACCACAGGGTCGACCCCCAAAGGAGGGTGTTCGGAAGGTCTATTTTATGGGGCCACACTGGGGTGATGAGGGTGGCCTTGTCTTCAAAGACCCTTCCCTCCTGGGGCCTCACGCCCACCACGTCTCCCTCATGCCAGCCTGCCCTGTGCTGTTCAGTCCTCTGCAAGCGCACCCCCACCCTTCATTGTACACAGCAGCTGGAGAGGGGGTGGGGGGAAGCCGTTTCAATGGCAGCCTCCCCAAGACTTCCAATCTTTCCCTGCCCCCAGCTGGCGAAGCTGATTGCCCCATTCAGCACCCCCTCCCAGCACTGGCTGACAGGCTTTCAAAGGCCCTTGCTGCCTAATTGCGGCTGATCAGGGTTTGCACGTGCTGCTCCTGTGAATAAGTGATTCTGTAATTACTGCTGGCACCCAGCCTGCCTTGGGCGGGGGAAGGGCGCGTTCTGAGGACAAAGGGTTTTGCAGTGGGGAGGAGGGCCCAGAGGGCAGCACTGGGCTTTGGTGGGGTCTTGGGCTTCTGGGCTTGGAGGCAGACTGTCTGTGATGAGCCAGGCTGGTGGAGGGAGCCACAGCTCAGAAGAGGGCCTGGTAACGCAAAAGAGTTTTCGTGCATTGGGTGTGTTTCCAGCCAGGGTCTGTGCTCTGTGCTTTGTATACCAGACTTCATGAGTGATCAGCTCACCCCAGTTTCCCTGGGACATTCTCAGCGCCGCACGGCTTCCAGGATCATAGTTCCCCAACCAGGGATTGAACCCCGGCCCAGCAGTGAAAGCACCAAGTTCCAACCACTGGACTGCCAGGGAATTCCTGACGTTCCCATTTTTATTGCATTTCCAGAACCCGTCCTCCACCCCCTATCAGTTCCAAGCAAACCTGGACAGATGCTCACACTACACGTAATTCTCTCAACAACTTGAAGAGACCGCAGAGCCACTAACCCCATTTTACAGATGGAGAAACCAAAGCTCAGAGGGGTTGAGGATTTTCCAGGGCAAAACAGCTGCTAAGTGCCAGAAGCTGGACTTGGACTCAAGCCTATCTGCTTCCAAAGATCCACAGGGCGTGGAATCCTCCCTAATGCCAAAGAGCAGGGAGGGCAGGTCCTCACACTCAAGTTCGTGGAGTGCTCCCCTCCGCCCTCCCCTGCCCTGCCCCATCTTTTCTTTGAACCCTGGCTGAGGCCTGGGGTCCCCGCCCACCAGCTGCCCATAGAGTTTCCACCTTTCTCTGTACAGACCATCTCTCCCGGGCCCTACGACTGGGCCAGACTCAGCGGGGGTGGACAGTGCAGAGCCAGGACCTGACTGGACCTTGGGGACAACGCGCTCAGGGAAGGGGCAATGCCCTGGCCTCGGAGCCTGGGTGATCTCAGCCTGGACCTGCCACCAAAGTGCCACAGCGGAGGCCCAGCCTCCCTTGTGGGGAGGAAAGGTTGGCTTGAAGGCCGGCAGGCAGAAGCCCCTTCCAGCACTGCCTGCCAGCTGGATGTAGCTCATCCAAGCGGCTGAGAGTCCGTGTGCCTGGCTTTGCCGCCTCAGCTGACTCTGTCACCTTGGGCAAGTTACCTAACTTCTGCTAGAAGGTGCTCCCTAAAGGGGGATAACAATGATGCCCCCCGCTTGAAGGTCTTAAAGAGACAGTACATGGAAAGCTCTCAGTATGATGCCTGGTGGAAATAACAGCTAGTTGTTGCTATTATTGTTGTTATTATTTTTAGTGCTCTCCTCCTCCCTGGGGCTGGGGACTCAAGCTAACACCGCTCCACCCCCATCCCCAGGCTGCATCAGGGTCCTGGCAGGCCTGGCTGGATATTTGAGCCAATGAGAGCCGAGGGGAGAGACCGACACTACCCCGGGGACTAAAATAGCGACAAAGCCGACTCCAAAGCCAGGCTTTCCAGGACAGTTTTGCCCATACAAGGCCAGAGTCGGTGCCACCTGGTAGCCCCTGGGGGCAGGAGCTTCGGGGCAGACTGCCTCGGGCCTGCTCTGGGATTTTGCAGATCCGCTCTGGGGCTGCCCCCGAGTGTCACATGCTCCTTCTCCCTCAGATTGATGGCTCTCTGGGGGCTGAGTTTTATTGGAAATCAGTTTAAGAGAAGCAGCCCCCGGCTCCAGGCCCCCTTCCTGGCCAGACACACCAGAGCCTGGACAAGGAGGCCCCAAGGCCCGAGACTTCCCAGATGTCCCTCTTGGATGTGGAATTTAGAGTTGTTTCTTCAGGGGAGTGTCTGAGCAAAAGCCGGGGCTTCAAGATCCCCCTTAGCAATAGTCTTCCAGGTGGCTAGGCAGTCATCGGCCCCCTAGCTCCTCTTAACCAACTCCTGGTTTTTTCACAGAGACCAGGCCTTGGATTTAGCCCAAGACAAGGCACTTAAGTGTAGTGGGAAAGATAGCACTTGAAACTTGCCTCAGCCATCAGAAGCTGAGTGACCTTGGGCTAGGCACTCAACTTCTCTGAGCCTCAGGCTAGCCTTCTGGTAAATGGGGATAATAATGCGTGCCTTGACAATTTGTGGTCAGGATCACAGGATACAATGGTGGGATGGAATGAACAAGTCCAGGGCTGGCACACAGTAGGCCTTCTGTGCACGCTCATCGTTATTCCTTTGGTTACAAGAACGTGCAGGCGGGAGTTTGGATGGTATAGTGATATCTGTCCCAACTCCTGGAGATAGCACGGTAGGGTTCACCTCTCCCTCGAGGGGCATCAGATGCTTGCATGTAGAAAGGAAGTTCTTGCCCAGACAGCATCCACCCAGCACTGTGTACAAAAGACTGTGGTCCAGCCTGGAGAGGGAGATGGCGGCGGATTCTCCAGGCCAATTGCCAGGCTTCTGTCTCATTGTCCCATCCAGCTGGACCTGCCAATACTTCAGTGTCCAGAGGACATCTGCCAAAGGTTTCTCAGCCCAGGATGAGTCATCCTCTGCGGCTGCCACTTACTCCAGGCCATACACAGATGCTCAGTGATTGCTCTTGGAGGTGCTGCTGGGGACCCTGACCGCTGTGGGAATGAGAGCCCTCCTCCCTGCAGAAAGCTGAGGTGGTACAGTCACCATGAACCGCATGGCCCAGGGTCAGGGCCTGGACCACAGCGCCTGATCACGCTCTGGTCAGCTGGCAGCTTACCTCTCAGAGAGCTCCTTCAGCCCTCCTTCAGAGCGGTGCTGAGGGTCCAGATCAGCACTGTGGGGACCATTCTTACTCTGTCATTGGGGTGATCAGGGCTCCTCTGAGCCTTGTTTTTCTTATCTGTAAAAGTGGAGTTTGTCCATTGAGTACAAGAGTTTAGAAGGTGGGCTTGGGATCAGCCACAGGAGTTTTTTGTTTTGTTTTTATTGGAATATAATTGCTTCACAATGTTGTGTGAGTTTCTGCCGTACAGTGAAATGAATCAGCCATAGGCGTACGTATGTCCCCTCCCTCTCGGGGTTCCCTCCCACCCCACCCGCTTCCCACCCATCTAGGTCATCAAGGAGCACCAAGCTGAGCTTCCTGTGCTTTATAGCAGGTTCCCATTAGCTATCTATTTTACACATGGTAGTGTATATATGTCTGGGCATATCCCTTGAGAAAGCCATAATTGAAAAGGACACCTGTACCCCAATGTTCATTGCAGTGCTGGTTACCATAGCCAGGATATGGAGACAATCTAAAAATTTATGATGGATGAATGGGTGAAGAATATGTGGTACATATATACATTGGAATATTACTTAGCCACCGAAAGGAAGGCCATTTGCAGCTGCGTGAGTTTTAAGTGCAGACCTCCCACATGTGATCTGTGTCCATCTGGGCAAGTTTTTTAGCCTCTTTGGGCCACTGGGTATGGCAGTGGTGATAATACCTGTCTCCTAGTTTTGCTGCTTTAAATGGTCTGAGGGAGCACTCCCAGGTGCCGGGCAATTTACCTGTATCAGCGAATTCCATTTTCCCAACGAACCTGGAAGTAGGTGCTAACATCAGCCCTTGTTTACAGACCAGGACACTGAGGTCCAAGTTCATATAGCTAAATAGTGTCAGGGCCAGGATTCAGCCCCAAAGGGTTTGGCTCCAGAGCCCACATGCTTAACAAATAAATGGCAGTTTTTCTTATCTTTGCTGTTGTGTTACTGAAATTAAGCACAATGCCGTGTTTGTTGTTGTTTAGTTGCTAAGTCCTGTCTGGCTCTTTCATGGCCCCACGGATTGTTACCTGCCAGGTTTCTTTGTCCTTGGGATTTCCCAGGTGAGAATACTGGAGTGGGTTGCCATTTCCTTCCGCAGGGAATCTTCCTGACCCAGGGATCGAACCCACGTCTCTTGCAGATGAGTTCTGCACCGTTGAGCCACCAAGGGTCCGTGAATGGGAGCCTCCCTTGTTATTGAACAGGAAAGACTGATGTGGTTTCAGTGTCCTCAGGCCTTTGCTGTTGGAAGAGGATTCTGACATTTCTCTCCTTCCCCAACCACATAGGAGGGTCTGTGAGTGGTCAGCCAGTTCCTTAGGTCTAGGCCAGGACTTAGATGGAGGAGAAGGATTAAGAGAAGAGTGCCATTGAACATGGGTGTGAAAAAAAATTGCAGGAAGACAAAACTGTGTCTTGCAGAACTTGTGAGCTGGTTCCTCTTAAGTACCCTTTAAAAAAATGTGAGCTTTGGAAAAAATCTATTAGATGAATTGTGAACCATTGAATTGTGTCATTTGATTCCAATACCACTTAGAGACTGAGCCATATGGTCCTGCCATCAGCAAGGTCATATTTGATGTTGAGTGAGAATATATGCCCAGGCTTAAGGGGAAGCTTTGAATGCATAGGCAGATGAAGGTAGAGGGCTGGCCTTTGGTGCCTCCAAAACAGCTTTGGCACCCTCATGAACGCCTTCCCCCTTGATGAGACTACACATTCCACCTTTCCTGTTTTACAGCCTTCTAAGGTCTAGAGGGACTCAGGCCCCTGCTGGAGATGATAACCATGAGGGAGTCTCAGCTGCATCCCAGTGAGTTCTAAGCAAAGCCCCTCTCCAAGAAGCCCCTGGTGGGCAAAGACAGCTGGAGGCCAGGGTCACAGGGGAGTGCAGCCCCATCGGTGTCTGGGTCAAAGGCCCCCAAAATCCTTATGATTAACACTCATGTGCAGCCAAGAGGGAATTGGGAAAGGCAAGAGCCACTGGGCAAGTGCAGGGCATGGGAGTGGTCAGGGGAGCAGACAATGGAGCTGACCACTGGGGCCAGCACACCTGTATTCCCAGTGAGGAACCAAGAGGTCTTGTAGAGTTGATGTGCTGAGTGATGGGATAGTGTTTTTTAAAAGTGAAGCTACTGTTGATTGGGTTGGCCAAAAGTTTTGTTTGGGCTTTCCATAATATGTAATAAAAAAACCCAAACAAACTTTTTGGCCAACCCAGTATTCCCATCAGTTGTAAGATAAACCATTGATTTTATCCTAGCTCTTTGGGGGAGTAAAAAAAAAAAATGCTGCCTTTTATATGTGCATATCAATTGGAAGGCCCGATCAGATATCCACACTATTAAAATGTGCGTCTTGGAATCTAGGGACTCTGGCTGCCCACAGGTGAGGCATCCTCGTTTCTCTGAATGGTCAGATCACTGTCCTTGGCCCTCTGCTCTCTCCTCCCTCTGCCTTTCCTGGCCATAAAGGTCTTTTATTACGTGATGCTAAGTGTGAGTCCAGGGCTGCCTGCTTCCAACAACTGTTTGTTGATGGAAGAACCAGACCAAGGAGACTGAGATGTAAATGAGAGATAACAGAACATCCTCTGGTTCATTCACTCAGCAGATGTTTACTGAACACTTCGTATGTGCAGGCACTGTTCTGGGAGCTGGATACAGAAATGAATGTCCTCAAGATAAAGTGGACACATGGTTCACTTGAGTTTTCAGAGAGGACTTAGTATATGACTGGCAGAGTTTAAGTCCCTCCTCTCCTGTCTAAGTAGATGATGTGAGAGGAAGGGTGTCCCGTCTCACTTGAGCTCTCTGCTGAGTGGGTCTGCTCTGCTTGCGTGTTACTTGGTGGCAGGTCACAAGCCCCGAAGTGGTCAATTTCAGGGAGTCAAACCTGAAACAGAGGGGACTCCCCTAGTGGTCCCGTGGTTGAGAACCTGCCATGGGGTGCAGGGGATGTGGGTTCGATCCCTGATCAGGGAACTAAGATCCCACATGCCATGGAGCAACAAAGCCTGAACAACACAACTACTGAGCCTACAGCCACAGCTAGGGAGTCCGTGTGCCGCTCGAAAGATCCTGCGTGCCGCAGCTGAGACCAGACAGGGCCAAACAGATAAACAAACACTGGGAAAAAAATGAAACAGAATCATACATGGTGCTGAAAGCTAGGAGCGATGGATTTAATTTGTTATCTAAGCCTGGAACCATTTCCATGCCTTCTAAGAAGTTATCTGGTCTGGGAAAACAGCAAAAGAAAACTGGGAAAAAAGAAGGGGGAACAAGAACTATGAACAACTGAGGGAGGTTTTGCTGACATAAAAGCCCAGACTGAAGAGTTTGCACTATATTTTTAACAAAAATCTATAAACATGTCCATGTAAGTTAGCTCTAGCCTTAGTCGTTGAAACGGTGACTCAAGTTCGGCAACTTGCGTGATGGAAAAGCTGGGGAATAAAAGTCCAAATAAGTTAAAATATTGTGTTACCCTCAGGGCGTGTAATCTGGGGCTCTTCCAATCTTTCCACCGTTTGAAGAAAGAAACCCAGGAATCCCCTACACCTCCCTTTCCCCACCCCACCCCCATCTCCCCATGTCCCCTGAAACCTACTTAGTCCAGGCTGCCTTCACCTCTTGCCTGGACATTTGCTCAACCAGCATATTCCCCTGACCCCCCATCAATTAGGCCAAATCCCGGGTCGCTGGCTCCGACACTGGCCCTTCTTCGTAGCACTCAGTGGTCCTAACTATGGATTTATTACTGAGCTTGTTTAAGTCATGCCTGCCTCCCCTACTTCATCACAGCGTCCTTGAGAGCAGGGACTGCATCTGTTTTTGCTCATGATTCTGCCCCCTGCGCTTAGCACACAGCTAGGAAGGAGTTTGAAGCGTGTTCTGACCAAGCCTTGGTAAACGTATCCAAATACGTTAGCTCTGTCCTCACACTATCGCTCCTTGTCTTTAGCCATGGAAAGTGCTCAACAAATATTTGTGGAAGGAATTGATAAATGAATAAATGAGTTTTAAACACAAAACAGAGGTGAATAATTTTTTTCACATGTATGAAATTGGTTTTTCTTCTCCCCCGCAAAACAAATGCTGCAGAAATATTTCAAGACCGTCCATTTGGAAGGACATATTGGCCTGCTCAGAGCTCACTTGTGGGTGGTAGAGACCCTCACAAACATGTGTGTATGTGTGTTGTGTGTGTGTATGTGTGTGTGTGTGTGTGTGTGTGTGTGTGTGTGTGTGTGTATGTGGTTGACAGGGTAAAAGAGGATTCCCTGGGGAGTGTAAAAAACAGGAAGGCAGGGAAGATTCTATCTCATTACCTATTAAGATACAAATTCATCCAACTGAGAGTCCTGAAGCCTTATCCTAAGTAGAAACCTACTAAGCATTTGTGTAATGAATGCAAACATGAGGGAATCATTCTCTTGTGCTGATGCTATGAGAGGATGCAGCAGAAAAGACTCTCCCTTGCAGCCATTTCTGTCTCCATCTTGCCCAGGTCTTCTCCTGGACGATCCTGTGGGCGTTTGTGAGGAGCTGATGGCCCAGGCAGTGGTTAGTGGGGCTGCTGTTTGTCTCCAGGCATATCCCCTCTTTGTACCCACTTTGTTCCCTGTCTAAAAAGACCAAGTGCTAGCTTCTGGTGGAAAAACAGGGTGTCTTATATACTCTTTTTGGGTGTATAAATTTGATCAACATTTTTTTAGGGCAGTTTAACAATATCTGTTAAAAATTTAAAGACATGTATCCTTGATGGGGGCAAATTCCCTCCCAGAAATCTCTTCCATGGATATACCTGAACTGTGTGCAGAGATGGAAAAATAAAGATGTCCATTACAGTGTTAATTATGCTAGGCAAAAATCAGAATAATCAAATGTCTAACAGTAAGGAAATGACCTAATATATTGTGGTCCCCCCCATACCGTGGAATATTATAAGGCTGCAAGATGGTTTTCTCCATATCACACTCTCTTGGTTCTTCCCAAATTAGGGAAGAACCTAATTTGGTTCTTAGTGTCTTTTTTCGAGTTCACCTCTTCTCAAGAACAAAGGATTCTCTGGTCCTATATGTCAGTAGCGCTGAGCTCGAGAATCTTTAGGCTAGAACAGTGCCTGGGACAGAGGAGACATTTACTTCATATGTGATGAATGAACAGAGCCTGATGCATAGTAGGCGCTCACTAAGTAATTGTTGAATGATTGAAAAGAATGAGGTGGATCCACATGTACCAATAAGAAAAGAAGTTCGAGACACATTGTGAAAAAGCAAAGTTAAAAACAGTATGCATATTACCATCCCTTTGGTGTTAAAAATAAATGAATGGGTATGCTTGTCTGTACATAGGAAATTCACATAAAAGAACATGAACTCTTTATAATGTTATCTCTATGAGTGGGACAGAGTTTGGAGTGGAGAGTAAGGGAAAACACTGGCTTTTCATGTCATAGTTTTTGAGCTGCTTTAATTTTCTATTATGAGCATATTGTGATTCTAGAACAACCACCACTGCTGCCAAGCCTAGTTTAATTAAAAAAAAGAAAACCAGAATGAGATGGCTGCCTGGCTCACCTTTGCTGCGACACGACTTGTATGTCAACAGTGGCAGCTGAAGCCTTGTGGGATGAGACCTCTAAGTCCATGACAGCTGCATATGAGCTTTTCACGGCATGCAGACGTGAACTCATCTCTGTAGGTCTTCCTATCAGCTCTGAGAAGAAGGCCTCTCTCTCATCATTTTTCCTGCTGAAGAAGCGGAGGCCCAAAGAATTTAGTGCCTTGCTGAGGGGTAGACAGCAGAAAACGACCCCATTTGTTTTGACTCCATGGACGCTGGTAGGGGAGGGGAATGTGTATTAGCTAGCTCTTGCTGTGTAACAATATCCCCAAACTGCACCTTTTTTTTTTAAGTTGTTTTTTTTTTTTTGTTTTTTTTTGATGTGGACCATTTTAAAAATCTTATTGAATTTGTTACAATATCGCTTCTGTTTTATGTTTTGGTGTTTTTGGCCATGAGGCATGTGGGCTCAAACCCTTACCCCCCACATTGGAAGGCAAAGTCTTAACCACTGGACCACTAGGGAAGTCCCCCTCACACTGTATCTTAAGATAACAAACCTTTACTATCTCATAGTTTCTGAAGGTCAAGGTTTCCGAAGTGGCTGAGCAGGTGATTCCGGCTCAGGGTTTCTCAGAAGGCCACTTTCAAGTTGCGGGCAGGGGCTGCCACCGTCTGAAAGCTAGACAGTGCGTGTGGGGTGGGGGCGTAGGGTGGGGTCTACTTCCAGGCTCACCGTATGGTCACTGGAGCCCCCGAGTTCTTAATCGCTCTTAGCCAGAGACCCTGATTCCTCTCCACATGGGCTACCTGATGTCCTTGTGACATACCACCTGGCTTCCCCCATGGTGATGAGCTGAGAGAGAAAAAGAGAAAGAGAGAGAGAGAAGCCACATAACCTAACCTCATCTCAGAAGTGACGTGCCATCGCTCCCACCATATTCTGTTGGTCACGCATACAGCGTGGGAGGGGACCACAGAAAGCTGTGCTGGCCAGGAAGCGAGGTCACTGGGGGACATCTCGGGGGCTGGTGACCACAGGGCAGCTCCTTCACTGAAAGCCTGGACTCCATCCTTGGGTGGCCCCTGGGGTGGAGGCTAGGAGGACCTGCCTGGGTGGGTCTGTGGTACAGTGGGAGGGGAAATCACAGGCAAGTCATTGTCCCCCCTGTTCGGGACTGAGTCCCCTCCAGACGGCAGTCGACTGCCCTCTGCCTTCCCTCCTCTCGGGGATGTGGTGATGCAAAGGCAGGGGCACCTGGGAGCCGGTGGCCACTGTCTGTGCTATAATCACAAGTGCGAGTGAACTGCTCTGGACAGATGGTCTCACCACGCTGGCCGTGTGGTAGGAGCTTGACAAGCACTTGGTGATGGGCTCATTGCGTCTTTTCTAAACACGTGTACTGAATGCTTCTGCATATCAGATCCTTTGATAGGGCACAGTGCATGCCTTGTATCAGCATTTGTTGCCAACTCACATGACAAGGTTGGTAACCACAGTCGCCCCATTTTACAGATGGGAAACAGGCTGGGAAGGTTAAGTACAGTGCCCTGGGTGCCTGGGTGGACCTGCACTCAGATCAGCCTGGCTCCAAAGCCTCTGTTCTTGTCTCTGATGCAACCCTCCCTCCCACCCACTCTCATCCTGTGGGAATTAGGGCCATCTAATACGGGACATGAGCCTGGGACCGAGAGGTCCCTTATCTAGGCCTCCAAGTCCTCTGTTCCTCACTAAAGAAACGGGGAAGGTATAGTCCCCAGACAAGAGGCCTTTTTCCTCCCAGAGTGGGGAGCCGAGCCCAGCCCTGAAGCCTCCCAAGAGCCAGGCCAATGGTCTTTCACTTCTGTCTGGAAGCCCAGGCCTCATAGCAGATCATGCAGAAATACTTCGGCATAAGATGGATTCACTTTTAAAGTCTAAAGCTAATTCCCAGAACGGTGGCATGCTAGAAAGAGCCTGGGCTATGGCAAGAAGCAGACCTGTGTTAAAATCCCGCTTCTCTGTCCTTAGGCAAGTATTTCACCTTGCTGGGACTCAGTTTTCATACCTGTAAAATGGGGAAGTCACACTCATTTCTGAATTCACCATGAGGATTAAATGAAACATAAACAGTAAGAATACCTGGCTGTCATAAGCACCAAATCATATTCATTCCTTTGTTCCCTTTGTTCTTTTTTTAATCATATCGTAGAATCTCTAACACTCCCTCCAATAAAAAATGTTCTTTGGGTTGAGAAAGGGACTCTTAGTCTAGCCTGCTAGGTTTTTCCTCTGTGGGGCCCTTCCATCCCCAAACACATCTTCTAACCAGTGAAGACCTCTATAATGCAGCAGTCCCCAACCTTTTTGGCACCAAGGACCAGTTTCGTCGGAGACAGTTTTTCCGCAGATAGGGGGTGGGGCTGGGCGGTGGTTGAAGTGGTAATGCAAGCGATGGAGGGCGGTAGAGGAAGCTTTACTTGCTCACCTGCTGCACTCCGAGTTCCACTGATGGTCTGTGGCCGGGGGTTGGGGACCCCTATTGTGCAGCACTGTTGGGAACTCTGTGTTCTGTGCCTTGATTAGAGTCAGGCCTGAAACCCCCAGGAAAGTGGAGCCCTGGTACAGCTGGCTTAATTTCAGCTGACTGTCCTGCTGGTGGGCCAGGTCAGGGGAGGTTCCTGCAGTATTTCTGGAGTGGAAAAACCCCAGGTTGCTGGGCGGTGGCTCTGACAGCCCTGCTGGCCAGCTTAGTCCCCAGGGGCAGGCCTGGGAGGTGCTTGGGTTCCAGCAACAGAGGTCCCTTGGGGGAGTCGCTGCTTCTGTCCTAGCAGAGCTGGGGGAGGGGGCACAGGAGAGCAGCCATCCTAGGGACACTCAGCTGGTCCCTAGTGGGACTGGAGAGGATCCTAAATCCTCTCCTAGTTACTTGGACCTGTGGTTTTAGGGAAAATCAGGGTCCTGTATTGCTTGCATGCATGCATGGTAAGTTGCTTCAGTCGTGTCCAGCTCTGAGCTATGGACTGTGCTTTGTGCTATGGACTGTAGCCCACCAGGCTCCTCTGTCCATGGGACTCTCCAGGCAAGAATACTGGAGGGGGTTGCCATGGCCTCCTCCAGGGGATCTTCCCGATCCAGGAATCGAATCGGCCTCTCTTACATCTGCATTGGCAGGTGGGGGTTCTTTACCATTAGCTCCATTTACTTTGTAAGTACTGCTCGCTTACTCACAAGTGGTTAATTGAATATAACCAGAAAAGGGTAGTTTCCATTCCCATGGGGAGGCTGGCTCCAGGCAAAGGGTGGGGGGCAGCCCTCAGGAACTGATAGGTGCTTGGAACAGGCCTTGAAGGTCCTTTCTCATCCTGAAAATACAGGGCTCTGCACTATGGGGCCTTCCTGGAGATAAAGTAGACAAGCGTGGGGGTTCAGAGACAGAGCTGCTGCAGCGTTTCTGGGGGAGAAGAGGGGCCACGAGCCAAGACCCTGGGTGGTCCGTGGAAAGAGCGCTGGATGGGGACTCTGAGCTCTGACTGCCCCCGTGACTCTGGGCAAATCACCTCCCTCTCCGAACCTCTCAGTTTCCCTACTTGGAAGACAGGGAGGGCGTGCTCTTTCAGAGACTTGGCCAGCTCTGAAAACCTCTGATTCATTTCTGGGGTTTTTGCCTCATCCTTGGTAAACTGGAGATCTGCCAAGGTACAAATATTTATAGAACGCTTGGCATCTTGTCAGGTGAGGTGGGAGAAACAAATGATTTCAGAGCCAGCCTCTGCCCTCCTGGAGCTCTTCAAGGATGCTCAGATATACAGAAGCCCACACACAGAAGTACCCAAACGGTGGTACCTATTGATAGCAGATCAGAGAAAGGGAGATCAAGGTGGCCTTGGATGGTCCAGGAAGACTTCTTGGAGGAGGGAGAATTTGAGCCATGCCTGGTGAGATGGGCAGAGTTCACTAGGTTAGAAGAAGGGGGCAGGGTGTCCCATACAAGGTCTGGTCAAGAGTCGGGGCTCACACGTACAGCTGTGTGGGATGGTACACTGCTCAACCCCCAAAGGCACCATTCACATGAGGTCTGGGTGACGATCACTGCCCGTGTACAGCCTACATGGCCTCATGGAAGTCCCTGGAAAATCTGCTGGGATAGATGTCTTCCAGGACTGCAGGTGTGGGAAGAGTAGCTGTGCTTTTCCCCTTGGCTGTGAGGTGGTACTATTCTCCCGGTTTTGAGGATCAGCTCTGCTCGTTCTCTGAACACAATTCTAAGCGTCATCAAATACAGTACATAGAGAATGGACAAACAACCAGGTCCTACTGGATAGCCCAGGGAACTGTATTCACTATTCGGGATATGCCATATGGAAAAGAAGATAAAAAAGTAATGCATGAATACACATATGTATAACAGAGTCACTTTGCTGTGCAGCAGAAATTGACACAGCACTGTACATCAACAATACCTCAATGAAAAAATAAATTTAAAAAGAGAAAACAGTCAAAGAGATCAAGTTCAGATGTTTCCTCTGCTGCTTTGTGGGGTCCTGAAGTGATAATCTCTCCAGGACTCAGTTTCCTCCTTGCAAATGGGCATCCCAGGAGTCCTACCCAACTGGAGGAAATGAAAGCAGATTATGTATGTGGAGTGTGTGATACGGTCATGATGGCTGACTCAGGGGATCCGGGAGAGAGGATGAGTAGAGTGGTTTCTGGGAGGTGCTGGGGGGGTGGTGGTCAGGGTGGGGTGAGCAGCTCGTGGTTGGTCTGGGCGGGAGCTGGTGCCAAATAACAATGATTCTGCCAGAAAATCTTAGATGCCTTTCAGGGTGTCCTGGGAGAACTGTTGTATTAATAGGAAAAATGCTTTGTGAAGAACACTGGACACTGGAGCCAGGGACCCAGGGGACCAGAGTTTTCCTCCCTCACCAGGGGCCTGGGACCACTTCCTGCATCCAGGGCCCTGTCTGTGCCCACCCCTGTTAGGGCAAGGACCCTCACAGTAGTCCCACGCTGGATTCCCTGCCCACTCCAGGCCCGCTTAAGGAGACTGAAGAGGCAGGTACCTGGGAGTATCACGACTCCAGGCAGACAGCTCCCCAGACTGAGATGGAAACTCACAGCCACGGGGCCTGTAACAGGAGTGTTAGCTTCACCCCATCACGTGAGCTCTGCAGATGCAGGGCTGAGCAGCAGGAGCCCCCAGCTTGCCCAGCCTACTCAGGTTTGCCCTCGAGACCCCAGAAGCTACAGTGGGCAGGAGAGAAGCTTCTCCCGCGGGCTTACACTCAACCCACAACTCTTTCCTTGGCCTATGCAGCCAGAGATTGAGGGCATTTTGCCTGGTGGGGGCCACCAGCACCCTCAGTCCTTTGAGACACTTTATAGAAGGGCTTCCAGGCTTGGAGACAGGATAATAATAAAGATAATAATAGTAACTAGTCCTTTTTAAAAATAAAACAGCTTTATTGAATGGTAATACAGATCATAAAATGTACCCTTTAAAAATAAACGGATCAGCCCACGGACTGTGACCCACTGGGCTCCTCTGTCCGTGGAATTTTCCAGACAAGAATGCTGGAGTGGGTTCCATCTCCCACTCCAGGGGATCTTCCTGACACTGGGATCCAACCAGCATCTCTTGCCTCTCCTGCATTGGCGGGCGGGTTCTCTGTCACTGCACCACCTGGGAAGCCCCAAAAGGATCATTCATATTGATAATTACCTTAAATGTAAATGGATTAAATGCATCAAGCAAAAGACTGGTCGGGTGAATGAGAACATGTGCGTGTATGCACGTCCTCATCACTCTATTTAACCCACAAGTTGTATGTAATTATCCAATATTGCTAGGTTAATCATGTTTCCCTTATGACTTGCAATTATAATTATCTTTTATTTTTTGTCTGGCTATTGACTGTGAAAACTGATAAACATCTTTTACTATTGTGATTATGTAACTATTATTCATTTTAATCAACAGAAAATAATAGAATTCTCTATCACTAAAACTACCACTTAGTAGAAAAACCTGTAATCAGTTTTAAAAATCCAGATGCACATTAGAATTACCTTGGAAATTTTTGAAAAATACAAATGCCCAGGTATTGTTTTTTCTCCAGAGCTCCAGATGTGATTCTAATGAGCAGCCGTATTTAAAAACAACTGGACTATATGATCATCTTTTACTTTTATCTAGTTCGTTTCACTTTTTCTATTTTATATTCAGTGCTCCCGTTTCATTTAGTTTGTTTTCCAATTTTTCCACCTTTTTTTTTGGTTTGTTTTTCTTTCTCAAGCCTTTATCAAGTGTAGTAGAAAAGATTTTGTAAACATATATATATAGTATGTATAATATATATATATATTAGAAAACATGAATTTTTGCTTAGTTAAAAAATTTATGACATTTTGGTTCCACTTGTTTGACTAAGCATAAATAGAATGCTAGATTTCAAATTTATACTTACTCAAAACTTTGATATAGTTTCGTTTAGTCTGGCATCTAGTATTACTGCTAAAAACCTAGAAAGTTTATTATTTTAATGATTTAAAAACAAAAAACTGAATGGATCATGAAACTTCTAATCCAATTCTGAGAATATAAAGAAATACTGTGTCATTAAAAAAAAAAAAGACAACTGGAAATTGACATATGATACAGTATTATTAACTAAAGTACAGATTTTGTTCAAATTTCCCAAAATTTTATGCTAGTATCCATTATTTGTTTTCATATCTTATTTAATTCCACATTGTATTAACATTTAGTTGCATTAAGCAACTTCAGCTGCATGCAACAAATTCTGATAAATTCCCTTTTGATTTTTATTCTGTTACAAATATTTTCTATTTTTCCTTGTTATGGCTTCTTAGATACACCCATCATTTAAAAGTGGACATTTAATTTCCAAATACATGGGGTTTTTAAAGTATCTTTGACATTAATTTCTCATTTTGATATTAATTTCTCATTTAAATGCTTTCTTCTCTGCAGTCATCCTCTGTGTTTTTTCAGTCTTTTAACTGTACTGAGGCTTTCAATGGCTGAGTCAAAGCTCTCTCTTGGTAAATGTCACATTGCACTTGAAAATATGTGGCTTATTTTCATATATCTTTTGCTACTGAGTTCTAACATAATTCTACAGTGATAAGAGAACAAACTCTGTATGATAGCAATACCTTTAGACCACAAAATTTTTGCACCTTATTTTATGTTCCTGGATATGTTCCAGCGTCTCCCTGGTTTATAGTCTATGCGAACTTGAATAGAATTTCTATCCTGCTGCTGTGTGAAAATTGTATAAATCTTAATTATGTTGAATTGGTTCACAGTGATTTTCAGGTCTACTGTATCCTTCTGTTGTAACTTTCTGTCTATTCATTCTATTAATTTTTGAGAGTTTGATACTGAAACACCAATTAAAAAATTTTAATTTATCTACTTAAAAAAATTAAGAACTATATGTAACTTGGTTCTGTGTTTTCCAAGTCTCCTGTAAATGTGTTATCATAGTTCAATAACTTAAAAAATAAAAAAAAAGAAGAAAAACAAAACATTAATCCTTTAATTTCATACAGTATATTATTGTTGGCTTATAGTTGACTATGATTCATTAGCATGTTAAGATTAATAAATATACATAAACCACACGTCATTCTAAATCTGAGTGGAGTGAAAGATTATGGTGACAAGTTTGGAGAAGGAAATGGCAACCCACTCCAGTATTCTTGCCTGGAAAATTCCATGGCTGGAGGAGGCTGGTAGGCTACAGTCCATGGGGTCGCAAAGAGTCAGACACGACTGAGTGACTTCACTTTAATTAAAGATGTCTTGCTTTTCTTTGTTTGTGTTCCAGAAATATTGCTATTATAGAATGGTTGTTTGTATTTAATATTAAGATATTAACAATAAACTCCCCCCAAAAAACCTGAAAGTATACAGGTCAGAACTTACCTGGCAGTCTAGTAGTTAAAACTCTGTGCTTTTAATGCAGGGTCACAAGTTTGATCCTTGCTTGGGGAACTAAGATCCCACATGCTGTGTGGCATGGCCACAAACTTTAAAAAATAATAAATAAAAGTTAAAAATATACAGGTCGGGGTTTAAATATATTCACAAAATGGTACAACTGTCACCATGAGTTAGTTGCAGAACATTCTTTTCACTCCAAAAAGAAATTTCTAACCATTAATAGTCATCCCCAGCTCCTCCCTGCCCCTGGCAACCACTAATATACTTTCTGTCTCTGTGAGTCTGATTGTTCTGGGCATTTTACATAAATGGAATCATGCAGTGTGTGGGCTTTCATGACTGGTGTCCCTCACTTAGCATAATATTTTCAGGGTTCATCCACGTGGTTTCACGCTATCGGTACTTTGTTCCTTTATATTGTTGGATTCTGTGTGGATATACCACACTGGTTTATCCATTCATCAGCTGATGGACTGGTTTGTTTCTTCTTTTTGGCTATTCTGAATAACACTGGTATGAAGAATTGTATGCAAGTTTTTGTCTTCACATATGTTTTACATTCTCTAGAGTATATACCTAAGTGTAGAATTGGGTCATTCGATGACTCTGACTTCTTGAGGAACTGCCAAACTGTTTTCCAAAGTGGCTGCACCATTTTACAATCCAGCCAGCAGTGGACGAGGGTTTCTAGTTTGTCCACATCCTCCCCAACACTTGTTATTGTCTTTTTTAGTCTCTCCATCATAGTGAGTATAACTTGGTATCTCATTGTGGTTTTGATTCACATTTCCCTAGTGACTAAGGATGCTGAGCATTTTAAAGTGTTTATTAGCCATTTTTCGGAGAAGGCAATGGCACCCACTCCAGTACTCTTGCCTTGAAAATCCCATGCACGGAGGAGCCTGGTAGGCTGCAGTCCATGGGGTCACAAAGAGTCGGACACGACTGAGCGACTTCACTTTCACTTTTCACTTTCACGCATTGGAGAAGGAAATGGCAACTCACTCCAGTGTTCTTACCTGGAGAATCCCAGGGACGGGGGAGCCTGGTGGGCTGCCGTCTATGGGGTCGCACAGAGTCGGACACGACTGAAGCGACTTAGCAGCAGTAGCAGCAGCAGCCGTTTTTACATCGTCTTTGGAGAGATGTCTATTCAAGTCATTTGCCCATTTAAAAACTGGGTTATTTTTCTTTCATGATTGAGTTGTAGAAGTCTTTACATGTTCTAAATACTAGAGTCTTGTCAGATGTATTATTTGCAAATATTTTCTCCCACTCTGAAGATTGTTTTTTCACTTTTTTGATAGTGTCCTTTAATGGCAATCCACTCCAGTACTCTTGCCTGGAAAATCCCATGGGCAGAGGAGCCTGGTGGGCTGCAGTCCATGGGGTTGCACAGAGTCGGACACGACTGAGCGACTTCATGTTCACGCTCACGTTTGATACCAGTTTTTAAGTTTAATGAAGTCCAATAAAAATGTTTTCTTTTGTTACTTCTCTTTTTGGTGCTGTATGGAAGGTACTGTTACCTAACTTAAGCTCATAAAGATGTACTTCTATATTTTCTTCTAAGAGTTTTATAGTTTTAACTCTTACATTTTGGTCTCTGATTCATTTGAGGTTAATTTTTGCATATGGTATAAGGTAGCGGTCTAGTCTCACCCTTTTGCATGTGCATATTCAGTTATTCCAAAAGACAATTCTTTTCTCATTGAAAAAAATGGATTGACCATAAAGGCAAGGGTTTATGATTGGACCCTGAATTCTGTTCCATTGATCCTGTGTCTACCTTTATTCCGCTACCACACTGCCTTGATTAATGTACCTTTTCAGTAAATTTTGAAATTGGAAAGTATGAGTCCTCCATATTTGTTTTCCTTTTAAAGACTGGTTTGGCTATGTGAGTTTCCCTGCATTCCCAAATGAGTTTTAGTCTGCCAAACAAATGGGGTAGGGAACAGAGGGGATTTTGATAAGGATGGTGTTGCCCTGTAGTTCAGTTGGGGCTTGTTGCCATCTTAATTTGGTTTTCAATCTGTGAACAAAGAGTGTCTTTCCATTTATTAGGTCTTTTTACATTCCTCAGATATGCAGGTGACACCACCCTTATGGCAGAAAGTGAAGAGGAACTCAAAAGCCTCTTGATGAAAGTGAAAGTGGAGAGTGAAAAAGTTGGCTTAAAGCTCAGCATTCAGAAAACGAAGATCATGGCATCCTGTCCCACCACTTCATGTGAAATAGATGGGGAAACAGTGGAAACAGTGTCAGACTTTATTTTTCTGGGCTCCAAAATCACTACAGATGGTGACTGCAGCCATGAAATTAAAAGACGCTTACTCCTTGGAAGGAAAGTTATGACCAACCTAGATAGCATATTCAAAAGCAGAGACATTACTTTGCCAACAAAGGTTCGTCTAGTCAAGGCTATGGTTTTTCCTGTGGTCATGTATGGATGTGAAAGTTGGACTGTGAAGAAGGCTGAGCACCGAAGAATTGATGCTTTTGAAGTGTGGTGTTGGAGAAGACTCTTGAGAGTCCCTTGGACTGCAAGGAGATCCAACCAGTCCATTCTGAAGGAGATCAGTCCTGGGATTTCTTTGGAAGGACTGATGCTAAAGCTGAAACTCCAGTACTTTGACCACCTGATGCGAAGAGTTGACTCATTGGAAAAGACTCTGATGCTGGGAGGGATTGGGGGCAGGAGGAGAAGGGGACGACAGAGAATGAGATGGCTGGATGGCATCACTGACTCTATGGAAGTGAGTCTGAGGGAACTCTGGGAGTTGGTGATGGACAGGGAGGCCTGGTGTGCTGCGATTCATGGGGTCGCAAAGAGTTGGACACGACTGAGCGACTGATCTCTCTCAGTGAGGTTTTGTAACTTTCAGTGTATGAGTCTTACACTTCTTTTGTTAAATTTATTCCTAAATATTTTATTCTTATGTATTATAAAAATAACTGAGAAATTACTTTCTTAATATTATTTTTGAATTGTTCATTTCTAGAGTGTAGGAATATAATTGATTTGTTGATCTTGTATCCTGCAACCTTGCTGAATTCATTTATTAGCTTTAATAGTATGTGTGTGCATACACATATGTATTTTCCTTAGATTTTTCTATATATAAGATTATATCATCTGCAAATAAAGACAGGTTTTCTTCTTCTTCTAAAAAATAATATAGATATCTTTATTTCTTTTTCTTACTTAATTGTCCCATCTGGAACCTCCAGTACAATGTTAACCAGACATAGTGAGAGCAGACATCTTTCTCTTGTTTCTGATCTTAGGAAAAAGCTTCTAGTCTACATCATTAAGAATGACGTATACTGTGGGTTTTTCATAAATGCCTTTAATTAGGTTTAGAAGGCTCCCTTTTATTCCTAGCTTATTGGATGTTTTTAGCATGAAAGGTGTTGGAGTTGGTCAAACACTTTTTCTCTTTCCATAAGATGATCGAGTGGGTTTTGTTTTGTCCTTTATTCCTTTAATATGGTGCATTACACTGGTTGATTGGGCTTCTCAGGTGGTGCAGTGGTAGAGTCCACCTGCCAAGCAGGAGATGCAGGTTTGATCCCTGGGTCAGGAAGATCCCTTGGAGAAGGAAATGGCAACCCACTCCAGTATTCTTGCTTGGGAAATCCCATGGACAGAGGAGCCTGGCTGGCTACCGTTCATGGGGTCGCAAAAGAGTTGGACATGACTCAGCGGCTAAACAACAACAACAGTAACACTGATTGATTTTTGATGTTAACACAAACTTGCATTTCTGGGATATGCTCCGCTTGGTCATGATGCGTAATTCTTTTTATATGTTGTTATATCTTTTTATACCCCATTTATATTCATAAGGGATATTGGTTTGTAGTTTTTTTCCTTGTGCTCTGTCTGGTCTTGGTGTCAGGACAATATTAGGCTCTTGGGATGAGTTAAGAAGTATTCCTACTCTTTTATTTTTGGGAGAGAGTTTGTGTTGATTTCTCTTTAAAAGTTTAGTATGATTTTTCAGTGAAGGCATCTTTTTCTTTGTGTGAAAAAGTTTTTGTAATTCAATCTCTATTTATCGTAGGTCTATTCAGATTTTCTTTCTGAGTCAAGTTTGGTAGTTTCTGTCTTTCTAGGTATTTGTTCTTTTCAGTTTAAGTTGTCTAGTTTGTCAGTATACACTGGTTCACAGTCTTATAATTTTGTTAGCTTTTCGAAGAATCAGCGTTTGGTCCTGTTGATTTTCTCTTGTTTTGCTAGTCTCTATTTCATTTCTTCCTGCTCTAGTGTTTATCATTTCTTTCCCCCTTCTGGTGTTGGGTTTAATTTGTTCTTCTTTTTCTAATTTGTTAAGGTGGAAAGTTAGGTTATTTATTTGACATCTTTCTCCTTTTTTGATATATGTGTCTCCAGCAGTAAATTTCCCTCCAAGCACTGCTTCAGCTGCATCTCATAAGTTTGGGTATGTCATGTATTCATTTTTATTTATCTCAAAGTATTTCTAATTTTCCTTGTGATTTCTTCTTTAACCCATTGGTTTTTAGAAAGTCTGCTATTTAATTTCCACACATTTGTGGATTTCCCAAATTTTCTCTTGCTACTAATTCCTAAAACATTTCCTTGTGTTTAGAGAATATATTTTGTATGCTTTCAAATAACTTTGTACCTGTTGACAGAATCTCAAGCTATCTGAAGCAAAAGATGATAGAAATGAGGGAGGCACAGGATTAGCAATGGAATAGAAGACTTGAACAACACTATAAACCAGCCAGGTCTAACAGACATCTGTAGAGCTCTCCACCCAAGCGACAGTAAGAGAACACACGTTCTTTTAAAGCCCGCATGGAACGTCTTCCTTGGTGAACCATACTTTAGGCCATAAAACAAGTCTCAATAAATTTAAAGTTTTTGTCTAGTGCTTTGGTCTGGATATTTGTGTCTTCCCCAGATTCATATGATGAAATTCTAATGTCCACTTTGATGGTATCACGAGGTGGAGCTTTCGGAAGGTGCTTAGGTCATGAGACTAGAGCCTTCTTGAATGGGGTTAGCACTGTCCTAAAAGAGGCCTGACAGAATGCCCTAGCTCCTTCTGCTATTTAAGGACACCACAAAAAATCTGCAACCTGAAAGAGGGCCCATCTCGACCATGCTGGCACCCTGATCATGTAAGTCCAGCCTCCAGAACTATGAGGAAGACATATGTATTGTTTATAAGCCAGCCGATTTATGGTACTTTGTGCTATAGCAGCCTGAACAGACTAAGACATCCAATCCAACATCTGGGCTTCCTTAGAGATATTTTTCATTGACTGCTTTTTGCTCCAGTGTATAGACCATATTGTCCTATTTCCTAGAATCTCATAATTTTGTTGTTGAAATGTAAACATTTAAAATAATACGATGGTTCTGAAGATGAGATTCTGCCCCCTTGCTAGAGTTTGTTATTGCTGCTGTCTGTTTCCTTAGTGACTGTCCTAGACCGATTCTTTAAAATCGGTATTATTTACCATGTGTGGCCCCTGAAGTGCCTGCTTATTAGCCTCTGTATGTGTGGCTGCTCAGCTGTTTCAGTCATGTCTGACTCTGTGTGACCTTATGGACTGTGACTCCTCTGTCCTTGGGATTCTCCAGGCAAGAATACTGGAGTGGGTTGCTATGCCCTCTTCCAGGAGATCTTCCCAACCCAGGGGTCAAACCCGCACCTCCTGCATATCCTGCATTGCAGGCAGATCCTTTCCCACTGAGCCACCTGGAAAGCCCTGCTTATTAGCCTGCTGGTCGGTTAATAATTGGTCAGAGATTTCCTCAAACACTAGATCCAATAAGTCTCAGCCTTTGCCAGGAGGCTCTGCAGATTTGTACTGGAGCGTGTGTTCAATGCTCTGGCAGAGAGTTTACCACTTGGCCTTAGCCTTCCCTTCCTTCTTGTGCAAAGTCAGCTAAAGGAAGATTAGTGCCTCTTAGATCTTTCCTGGGTGAGCTAACAGCCCTTTGCATGTAGATTTTTAGATTCTCAGGGATACACTGGCACTTTTCACAGTCCCCTATGGACACGTTTTTATTTTTAAGCTTCCGGCTCTGGGTGGGACTGGGAGAGGGGGATAAAGGAAGACAGGAAGGGAACTACGGTTGATAAACACTACCATTATAAACCTCTTTACCTGATTCTTATAAGAATTCAGTTGGTTCTTTTTTTTAAAAAAAAAATCGCTTATTTGGCTTCACAGGGTCTTGGCGTGGGGATCTTTGACCTTCGGCGTGGCGTGTGAGATCGTTAGTTGCAGCGTGTGAGCTGCTAGTTGCGGCCTGTGGGCTCTAGTTCCCTGACCGGGCCCCCTGCCCTGGAAGCCAGGAGTCCTAGCCACTGGACCACCAGGCAAGTCCCCATTTGGTTCTTTGTTAGCTCATTTACTTTACAGATTAAGCAAACAAACAAACAAACAAGGATCCAGAAAGGTGAAGAAATGTGCTCTGGGGCACAGAGCTGTTTAAGTGGTGACCTCCTTTTCTGTCTCCACGGCCCACGCCTCTCTACCAGTGTTTCTCAGTCGTGAGATGATTTGAGGTAAATAGACAGCCATTCAACAACTTTAATCGCATGTTTGTGCATATGTCTAGTTTGTACACCCAACCCATGACTTTGTGCTTAGGACAAGGCATATTCAGCATTTAACTTTTAAAAGTTAGTCTAAATACAATTATTAAGTAGGATGTGAGTCACGTGGTGTGTTGTCAGGGCAAAAGTTGAGAATGATGGAAGTTGGCATGATACCATATCCCGCCCGTAAGCCCTCCTCTCTGACACTGGGAGCTGGGCTGGGCAGGACGAGAAGGGTTGGTTGTCGGTATAGCGCTGTCTGGTAGAATCTTCAGTGATAATAGGAGCGCTCTACTATCTGCACTGTCCAACACAGCAGCCATCAACCACATCGAGCCCTTGAAATGTGGCAAGACGGAAAAATTAAATTTTTAATTGTATTCAATTTGAATGAATATACTTTGAATTTAGGGCTTCCCGGTAGCTCAGCTGGTAAAGAATTCACCTGCAATGCCAGAGACCCCGATTTGATTCCTTGGTCAGGGAGATCGCTGGAGAAGGGATAGGCTACCCACTCCAGTATTCTTGGGCTTCCCTGGTGGCTCAGCTGGTAAAGTTTAAACAGCCTTATGCAATTAGTTGCTACTGTACCAGCTAGTTCAGCCATAGACCAACCTCATCACAACTGCTCCAAAAGTCATCCATTGAATGGAGAGTGTGGCTGTCAGGGCCCTTACCCAGGAGGCCGCAGACCCAGCCTCTACTGAGCCCTTGGACTGTGCGGCTGTGCCCCTTAGCCTGCGGCACTTAGCCGTTCCGTGCCTCAGTCTCCTCATCTGTGAACTAGGAATGCTAATGCCTGCCCCACATATCTCACAGGCTTGTGATGAGGGTCATGTGGAATAATACAGGAAAGAAGGTTTCGTACACTGCAAAGTAGTAGAGAAATGAAAGAATTTGTTTAAAAAGTATTTTCAGCATAGATGAGTCCCTTGGGAAGATGGGTTCAGGCTGGGCCAGGGTGTGGAGATGTGGTGTGAGTGAACTGGGGGTAATGGAATGTAACAGAGCCTTGACTGTTCCTGTCCGCTACCTAGCCTGGGGCTGAACTTGGATTGTGGGTTGCTCCAGACTGAAGGCACCAAGTGATCAGTGAAAGCTTCAGGGAACTGATTCTGATCCAAGGCTGGATCCATGCACACAGTCCCGATCTTCCCCTCAGATTTACCCCTCCTGCGGTTTCCTGACTTCAAATGGCAACTCGAGCTTCCCACTTGCTCAGGCCGAGGCCCCGCCTCATCCTTGATGTATTTCCCCCACCCCCAGGCCTCCTATCTGATCAAGCAGCAAATCCTGTGGCCTTGACTCCTCCCCAGCATGCAGCCACCTCTCCCCCTCCTCACCCGCTTAGCCGTGTTATTCTCACCATCTCGCCCTGGGCTCCTCTGTCTGGTCCCATCCTTGACCTGCTTCAACAGCATCCTTCCCACATGACAAGGATATTGCTGTTGCTGTTGTTCAGTCACTACGTTGTGTCAGTCTCTTTGCAACCCCAGGGACTGCAGCATGTCAGGCTCCTCTGTCCCCCACTATTTCCTGGAGTTTGCTCAGATTCATGTCCATTGAGTTGGTGATGCTACCAAACCATCTCATCCTCTGTTGCCCCCTTCTCCTTTTGCCTTCAATCTTTCCCAGCATGAGGTAGCCAAAGTATTGGAGCTTAGAGGGATCCTTTTAAATGCTAAGTCAGATCAGATCTTGCTCAAAGAGCTACAAAGACTTCCTGCCACACCTAGCGGTGGGGGCGGAGGCCGTTGGGTGGGGGGGGGGGGGGGGGAGGGGAGTGCGTGGCTGGGAGGATGGAAGCAGGGCAAGGTGGGGGACGGGTCGGGGGACGGGGGAGTTGGTGGGGGGAGTCAAGCTTCTTCCATTGGCCTACAAAGCCTACCTGTTCCATCTCTGACCTCATCCCCAAATACTCCACTCCAGCCATCCAGCCTCTCGAGGGCCCTTGAACACACTAAGCCTCAGGGCCTTTGCACTCACTGTTCCCTCAGTCTGGAATGCTTGTCTAGCAGATACCCTCACAGCTCACCCTTCACTGATTCTAGGACTCTGCACAAATGTCACATCAGAGAGCCCATCACTGTGCATAGCACATAAAGCTATCTTCTCCCACCTTGCGTAACCACCCACCTGTGACAGTGTGTGGTATATAATTGTTGCTCAGTCACTCTTGGACAAATGACCTTCGGGGCAGAAGGGGTCACAGGCAGATGTGCAAGGCAACAGTGTCAGAAGATACCGACAAGCTGCTCATCCTCTTGGATTTCAGACACAAGGAAATCTGCACAATGAGCCCTAAATAAGGGACTCAACAATGCAGAAGATTCCTCTTCCTTTCGAACAGTCCATGATCCTGAGCTCCTAAGGGTCCCTGAAATTCTAGCTGCGCACTTGCCCCATGGCTTGGTGAGCTGGCCCTCCAGAGGAGCATTAGACTTAGGCTCACTGAGGGACCACTTAGGAAGGAGAAGGATGAGGTCTAAGCTGGGGCCGCTGGGGCAGGGCCAGAAAGGGCAAGGGGATGACTTTTGCAGAACACGGACCTCTTGGAAGTGCTTTGGTTGGCCTGGATTCATTTCAGACACTCAAGCCAGGGTCCCCTGGGCCTCTGTGTTTCCTTTTTTGTTCTTTTTTATGTACACAAAGGGGCTCCTCCTGGTCTTTCTGGCTTGGTGGTGCGGTGACTTCTCTCCCCTTGGTCTAGCAAAGTCTAGCCCTGCATCCTTGGTTTCCCTGCTCCCCAGAGCAGTCATTCCTCAAGATTCTCTGGCTCCATGGATCCGGGGAGCCCTGACCTGACCATTTCTTCCTTCCCTTCTCCAGGAAGCTTCTTCTCCCCACCTCCCCCTCCGGCCCCAAATCGCACAGCCCCCCCTCCTCCTCCTGTTTCTCTAGGATACAGGCAACAGGGAGGCAAGCCCCCCTCCTTCCATTCCTCCCTTCCTCTTCTCCAAGCCCCAGAAGGGGCCGCCTGCTGCTTGGCTATTTTTATCCCAGGAGCTTTCTCAAGGAGAAAGCAGCGTGGTCCCTGAGCCAAAGCACGGGGCTGTGTCCCTGTGGAAAACCTCCCTTCATGGGGAAAGAATCCAGGGGATTTTTTTTTTGGGTCCTGGCTGTGAGCCTTTGATTTTTGTGAGTCGCGCGCTCATTTGTCAAGGTTTCAGTTTGTTGATGTGTTGTTTTTATTATAGAAATGAAGGCAACACCATATTATGAATCAGGTCTGGATATCGACTCTTGCGCAACTGTGATCATTCTGGGGCTTGGGTTTTTCAAAAAAGTGCTTATCTCATTGGTGTCGATAGCAGAAGGGAAACGCTGTGCTGAAATGGAAAACTGGCCGGCCTAGAGGCAGGGGCGCGGGCATGGGGGCAGAGCTCACGTGTGTTGAACACCCACTAGTTCCAGACTCCATCTGCTGTGCTTCCAAGGTCTCTAGGAAAAAGGGGCAGTTGGTGTCCAAGTTTTATATGAAACAACCAATTGGTTCAAGACTGAGAAAGGCGTATGACCGGGCTGTCTGCTGTCACCCTGTTTGTTTGGTCTGTACACTGAGCACATCATGAGAAATGCCGGGCTGGATGAGTTACAAGCTGGAACTAAGCAAAGTGAGAGAAACATCAACAACCTCAGATATGTGGATGATAACCACTCCACTGGCAGAAAGCGAAGAGGAACTAAAGAGCCTCTTGATGAGGGTGAAGGAGGAGAGTGAAAGAACTGGCTTAAAACTAAATATTAAAAAAACTAAGATCATGGCATCCGGCTCCATTACTTCATGGCAAGTAGAGGGGACAAGATGGGAGTAGTGACAGATTTCCTCCTCTTGGGCTTCTTGCTTGCTTCTTGCCTACTTCTTGCTTCTTGGCAGGAAAGGTATGACAAACACAGGCAGTGTGTTGAAAACCAGAGACGTTACTCTGCCGACAAGGTCCATATAGTCAAGGCTGTGGTCTTCCCAGTGGTCACATATGGTTATGAGAGCTGGACCGTAAAGAAGACAGAGGGCCAAAGAATTGATGCTTTCAAACTGTGGTGCTGGAGAAGACTCCTGAGAGTCCCCTGCATACCAAGGAGATCAAAGCAGTCAATCTTAAGGGAAACCAACCCTGAATACTCGTTCGAAGGACTGATGCTGAAGTTGAAACTCCAGTATTTTGGTCATCTGATGCAAACAGCCGACTCATTGGAAAAGTCGCTGATGCTGGGAAAGATTGAGGGCGGAAGGAGAAGAGGGCATCAGAGGGTGAGATGGTTGGATATCATCACCGAAGCAATGGACATGAACTTGGACAAAGTTTGGGAGATGGTGAGGGACAGAGAGGCCTGGCGTGCTGCAGTCCCTGGGGTCACAAAGAGTCGGACACAACTGAACAGCTGAACAACAAGTGTCCAAGTTTTATACATGGGAAACTGCAACTCAGAGAGGTTAGGTAACTTGCTCAAGGTCTTTCTGGGACACATAAAGGAGCAGGGAATCACACCCAGGATATGGGAAGCTCCTGACCACTCAACTTCCTTCTACCTGCGTATAAGTCTCAGCTGTGCCACATGGTAGCTGTGTGACTTGAGGCGAGTGGCTTCACCTCTCTGAACCTGTGTCTTCACTTGTAAAGTTGTTGTTGTTCAGTCGCTCACTTGTATCCAACTCTTTGCAACCCCATGGACTTCAGCATGCAGCACGCCTGGCTTCCTTGTCCATCACCAACTCCCGGAGTTTGCTCAAACTCATGTCCATTGATGCCATCCAACTGTCTCATCCTGTCGCCCCCTCCTCCTCTCACCCTCAATCTTTCCCAGCATCAGGGTCTTTTCCAATGAGTTGGCTCTTCGCATCAGGTGGCCAAAGTATTGGAGCTTCAGCTTTAGCATCAGTCCTTCCAATGGATATTCAGGACTGATCTCCTTTAGAATGGACTGGTTGGATCTCCTTGCAGTCCAAGGGACTCTCAAGAGTCTTCTCCAACACCACAGTTTGAGGCATCAATTCTTCAGAAGGAGTTGTAATTCTGGCTCTACAGGCATTGGGGAGAATGCAGTGAGATACTGCGAGTAAAGGGCTTGGGGCAGAGAAGAGCATAAACCCTAGCTCATCACCCCACCTCCACCCCCGGCTGCCACCATTCCTTCCGTGGAGGCTCCTGGTCCGTGTCAGTTCCTGCAGAGCCCGGGGTCTGTCTGGCCCCCCAGGCGTGTCTGTGGAGGCTCCTGCACCTCGTTCTCCTTGTCCTTGGAGTTTCCCTCTCCTGTGGCCTTAGAGCTTCTGTGGGCTGTCTGCCCCTTTGAAGATGCCTTTTCTAAGAGGAAAAGTGTCTGGAAAGAAACAAAAGGAAGCATCAGGCCGAGGTTCGGTGGGTTCAAATCTAACAAGCTTTCCAGCATGTAAGTTCATGTCCTCTGAGAAGCAGACACCAAAATGGGATTCAAAACACAACATATTAATTGGAGGAAACACCTGTGAAGGATAAAGGGGAGGGAGTGGGAGGAGGCCGAGAGCCCTGTGACTCTGGTCCTGGTGGAGGAGCCCTGGTGGAGGAGCGAGAAGGAGGGGGCGGGGCAGGAAACGGCTCAGACTGCAACAGGATTCCAGAAAAAGCTCAGCGCCCCCACCGCCCCCAGCATGGGGAGTCCTGGAGTCAAAGCAGGCTGAGGGGGGATTTCCATATCTCCAAGGACCCGGCCTGTGTGAGCCCCCCCATCACAGCCCATCACGGGCTGGGCGTAGCCTGGGGGCAGCAGGAAGCCCGCCTCAATGAGGGCTCGATGGTGAGCCCTGGGTTCGAGCTGGGCTGTCGTCCACTCAGCTCCCCCAGCAGGAAAGCCAGAGAGTGGTTCACCTTGACCACATTTGATTACGCAGCAGACAACCTTGGCAGCCGTATTCCAGGTCTCTGAAGCTCAGGGTCAGCATCTGTGAAAGGAGGATGATAATCTGTGTCTGGACCTCGGCGTTTGTGTCCATTTTCTCTTGCCACGTGACACACCATCTCCTGAACTTAGGGACTCAGAACAGCAATGATTTGTTGTCTCTCTATTCTGTGGGTCAGTGGGGCTCGGTCAGGGAGATGGAAATGTGCAAGGTGGCCCCTCGTCCAACAGGCTGTCTCCCCACGAGGCTCCTCACCACTGCATAGCCTGGCCTGAGCTTCTGTGCAGCACAGGACAAGCCCCAGGGCGCAAGCACTTGTCAAGGCCCTGCTTGCATCATGCTGGCTAACGTCCCACTGGCTGACCCACGACACATCGCCAAGCCCAGAGTTGGCACAGGAGGGCACTGCATAGGGGCATTCATTGTGGTCACCAGCCTGACAGGCTGCCCCAGGGCTGTGTGTCGGTGCAAGGGAAGTGTTGCTGAGAGCTCAGCACAGTGTCTGGCCTGCCTAGGTGTGTGCCCAGGACACAGGGACTGGCATGATGAAACCGCCCTCTGAAAGGCTCTGGGGTGAAGGAGTCAGCTCGGACTCTGAGAAGAACATCAGAGTGGGCTGATGGTGGAGGGGACCCTTGGACCTTGTCCCTGCTCAAGAATTTCTAGGAAGAAGGGAAAGCAGTGGAGTCCAGCTTTGCAGATTCTGGGTTTGGGGTGAGACCCGGGTCAATAGAAGCCCAATAAATCAGAGCAGGCCTCCCAGGGGATGAGGAGGACATCCTGCCAAGAAGATCGCCAGTAGGAAGGAACTCACAAATGTGGTGTGACTGGAAGAAAATGTCCTGTGGAAACTCAACCCGCTGTCATCTGGGTCTCCTGAGTGAGACCGAGGGGAGTGAGCTCCTTCCAGAACATTCTGTGTAACGACTTGAGTCTTGGGAGACTGGCAAGGGCACAGTAGGCCTCAATAAACATGAATTGAAAGAATGAAAGTTGAGATGGTCGGGTGGAGGAACGGTATGGTGGATGGCTGGGAGGCTCAAATTTAGCATCGTTATTTCACATAATTCTCTCAACCCCTCTTCCCTCAGCTATTTCCTACAGATGAGAAACTGCTGCCCTGAGATGCTTAATAATTTACTTACGGTCACACAGTTTCCAAGTGGCTGAGCTGGGATTTGAACTTGTGACTTGACACCCAGACCATTCACGACAACTGCGGATAGATGACACCACAGTGCACCATACGCCATTCAGAGAAAGGGAGGTTTCAGGGGGTCACAGCAAACCACAAGGTCCAGACAACAAGCCGATGAGCTCAGCACCTGCCAAAGCCAGACAACACTGCCTCCCTAGGGAGACAGGCCACCCAGTCACCCCACGGCTGCCTTCTCCCGCCTGCTCTCCCCCAGCTCCCCCAGGGCCGAGGTCACTCAGGCCCTGTCCCAGAACCAGCGCTCCTAGAGGGGGCCCCTTGGCTTTGAAGTTTGGGTGACAAGAGTAGATAATGTCCACGGATAATGAAACAAAACCCTTTTCTTTGTGTCCGGGGCCAGTGTTCTGGGACCTGGGCAGCGGGGGGCAGAGAAGGGCGGCTGGAACAAACTTCTCTTTGATGGCTGAAGCAGGAAGACCTTGGAGGAAAAGCGAACAGAACGAGCCCAGAAAAGACTGACTTAACTGAGCCACAGCTCTGACGAGGATAACAGCTTATTCATATTTGAAGAGGTATTGAATGCTGGCAGCATACTGAGTACTGGAAGGAAGGGAGACGCTGCCATCAAAATAGATTGAGGCAAAGTGATGCGATGGAGAAGCCGCAGGAACGGCATTGGCAGGAGGGGTGGGGGCGGGAGGCTGGGAGGGAATGAGCAGGAGGCTGAGGGGCGGTGAAGACACCGGCGGTGGGCTGCCACTGTGCTTTCTCTGACAGGCCTACTTTGTTTGCCTTGGAATCTGATTCTTCATCTTTGGGGGACTCTGATGAAAGCCTGGTCCTGACCATTCCTTTAACTCCAAACGTGCCTGCAGATAAAATTTGGGGTGGGATGCGCGGTTCCCTGAGGCCCACCCACAGTCCCACTCATTAAGGTTCGTAATGAGTGGTCTTCATCCCCAGGGTCCATCCCAGAGTCTCTGGGTCAATGAGGCAGAGGTGGAACTTGGCATTGGTTTGGGGCAACGCTTCCCAGGGGATTCCAACGTGGCCCAGGGTTGAGAATGGCTCCAGAAACCCCAGAAGACCTTGGACTTTCAAGGAGCAAAGGTGTTCTACTCGAGCACTGAGAACAAGGGAATCCAAGCCGGACATGTACCTCACACGGCCCCAGGGGTCCCAACTGGTTTGGGAATCCCCCTGCCAGCTTCACAGGGCAGTTACTCACTCAGATATGAGCTCTAGGCAGCAGTCCCCAGCCCTTTTTAGCACCAGGGACCAGTTTTGTGGAAGACGATTTTCCCACAGACCTGGGGTGGGGGGGGGGTGGTTTGGGGATAATTCAAGCACGTGACATATATGGTGCACTTTATTTCTCTTATTATTACACTGTGATATATAATGAAATAGTTACACAACTCACCTTCTGCAGAATCAGATCATCAGGCATTAAGGTTCTCATAAGGAGTGTGCAGCCTGGATCCCTCGCAGTTCACAGTAGGGTTCACGCGCTTATGAGAATCTGACGCTGCTGCTGGTCTGACAGGAGGTGGAGCTCAGACTGTAACATGAGCAATGGGGAGCAGCTGTAAATACAGATGAAGCTTCACTCACCCCCGGCTGCTCACCTCCTGCCGTGTGGACCCGTACCGAGGCCTGGGGTTTGGGGACCCCTACTCTAGAAGACTTTACTTTCCCTTTTCACTTTCATGCATTGGAGAAGGAAATGGCAACCCACTCCAGTGTTCTTGCCTGGAGAATCCCAGGGACGGGGGAGCCTGGTGGGCTGCCGTCCGTGGGGTTGCACAGAGTCAGACACGACTGAAGCGACTTAGCAGTAGCAGCAGCAGCAGCTCTAGAAGATCTGTACTGTCTTCCCATTATGCTCAGAATAAAAGTTTAAGTCCTCATCAAGGTTCACAAAACCTGTGAAAGTCTTTCCTCAGATGCTTCCATGATAGCTCAGTTGGCAAAGAATCTGCCTGCAATGCAGGAGACCCCGGTTCAGTCCCTGGGATGGGAAGATCCCCTGGAGAAGGGGAAGGCCACCCACTCCAGTATTCTGGCCTAGAGAATTCCATGGACTGTATAGTCCTGCTAAGTCACTTCAGTCGTGTCCGACTCTGTGCGACCCCATAGACGGCAGCCCACCAGGCTCCCCCGTCCCTGGGATTCTCCAGGCAAGAACACTGGAGTGGGGTGCCATTGCCTTCTCCGACTGTATAGTCCATGGGGTCTCAAAGAGTTGGACACGACTGCGTGACTTTCACTTTCTTTTCCTCAGATACAGCAAATACGTGTTGTCACCTCAGGACCTCTGCACTTGCTTCCCTCTGCCTGGAGCGATTTCTTCCCTTCCTGTGGGTCTTCCCCTAACTTCCCTGTCTAAACAGCCCTCCCTCTTGCTCTTATCCCCTGCCCAACTTGGGTTTTCTTCACAGAAAATCTTCTCATCCAGCTCTACTGGTTTACATATGTTGTTCATCTTCTGTCACCTGCTTTAGGAGGTAAATTACAAGAGGGTCGCCCCTGTTTTGTTGCCTTCCGTGTCACCAGAGCCTAGCACATGTCAGTGGCTCGTTAAATATTTGTTGAATGAATAAATAGTGATAATTCATTCCTCCTGGTTGTCCCAAAGGACACAGAGGTCATTTACAAATTTTGCTTAAGAACTCCCTGGACACAGAGAGCTGCTTTTTAGATCTGTTTTCCCATGTAAACAGTCAACAAGTAAACCGAGAAGCAGCTCCTGGACACCTACTGTATACTCAGCCCCCATAGACTAAAGGGAGGTACGAGCAGAGAGCTGGTCTGTCTTCCTTCAAGGTCTTTACAATCCAGCTGGGGGTGAGTGCCCAGGTCAGAGAATGCCTCCCCTGGGTGGACAGCTGCTCAGAACCTCGAAGGACATCGTTGGAGCTTGGAAGGGCTGGAGTAGTCAGGCTTTCTGCAGAAGGGAGCACCTGCAGTGCCCTTTGAAGAACAGCTTCTGCTGGGTAACTGGCTGGAAGAAGAATGTTCCCCAGAGGGCAACCAAGTGGCAACCAGTGGCGTAGCTGGCCCTGCTTGTAGTCAGTAGGATGGGTTGAGTGGGCCAGAGCCAGCAGACCTCAGCACCTTGGCATTCTTCCTCCTCAGGCTCCCAGTCCAGAGCACCCCATACAACCTGGAGACCAGGCCAGACCTAATGGGATCGCTAGGGTACTGCCGCTGTGTCTCAGGAATCCTGGAAGAGAGCGCACACTAGGAATCGGGTAAATGCAAACAGCATGAACGTGGACAAGCCTTAGGAAACTTTGCTGGGCCCAGTTTGTTGTTGTTCAGTCACTAAGTCGTGTCCGACTCTTTTGCGACCCCATGGACTGTAGCCTGCCAGGCACCTCTGTTCAGCGGATTTCCCCAGGCAAGAATATTGGAATGGGTTGCCATTTCCTTTTCCAGGAGATCTTTGCAATCCTGGGATCGAAACTGCATCTCCTGCATTGGCAGGTGGATTCTTTACCGCGGAGCCACCAGGGCAGAATGAGCCCTCGGTTTACCCATCTGTAAAATAGGGCCAAGGATACTCTCCTCACTGAATTGCTGGGAGGCCCAGGATGTGGAACTCTGGATTCGTGTCCACCAAGAGAGCCCATCATTATAGACTCCCAGGCTCTGACCACCAGGGTGCTTGGGTCGGGGTTTTCTCAGGTCGCCCTGTCTGCGGGCTTCCATTTCACTACTGTGTGTCTCAGAGAAAGGTCGGGGACCCTTTGCAGTGTCCTCCTATCCTGCCTTTACTCTGTGCTTGCCAGGCTCCTCTCTCCCAAGTGAATTCGCATGTGGCCAAGTGGCTACTTAAATGCCCAGGGAACTGAAATCAAGGGAGCAAGGGCGATACAAAGGAGGTGGGGCTGGGGGAGGGTGGGAGCTGAGGGCAGCTGGTTCTGTGTCCTCGGGGGAGGAACTCAGCCTCTGCCCCACCTCCCGCTGCCCACCCCCTTGCTTTAAGCCCCACCAGAAAGAAGACCCAAGGGCTTTCTTTCTACATGAGGCCCAGACACTGGGCTTGCAATCTTGCTCTGCCTTTGCAAGGGAGACGCCCAAAAGAGCTGGGCGAAAGGCGGGGGGAGGGTCGGGGAGGGGGTAGAGGGTGGGAACGACAGGGTTCAGCAGATCTGAATCTCTGATCCTACCAGGAGGTCTTCTAGTGGTGCTACGCTGGCAAGGCGCCCAGCCTTTTTGAGCCTGGGGTCCTATCTGAAAAACCGATCCTAGAGGACCCTGAGTCCAGGGGTCATAGGCTTAGGCGGAGATCATACTGCCCGCCCCTAGCGCAGTGCTTGGCTCGTCTGGGTCTACCTAGGGGCGCGCGCCCTGCGGCTGGCCGGAGAGGGTGGGGCCTTCGCCCATCTTTCCTCTCATCCTCCCATCCGCGCTTTCTCGGCGTCTGCACAGGCCGCCACCCTGAGTTCTCTGCGCCTGGAGGGAAAATAAGAGTTTAGCGACCCCTCTTGGCGAATCCATGTTACAGCTGTGTTTTCCAAGGGGTCCCAGGGGCAGATGGTGGGAAACCGAGCAGGTTGGGGCGGGGAAGGAGGGTTTTCCTCTGGGCACGTCTTCGTTCTACCGTCAGCAGTCACCCGGTGACTACAATTGCTTGACTGGTTCCTTCATTGCTGTCCTCGGTCCCTCATCAGATAGTTACCAATAATAGTCAACAAACACTAACTAGAGAACCCCCTCTGTGCCTTCAAAACTAAGAAGCCTAACTGTCCAGAAGGGACCCAGACTTTAGATACTTGTATTAATATTATGGTATTTGTTCATTTGTTCCTTTGTCCATTCATCCACTCATTCATTCATCCACTCTCCCATTCATTCGTAAATATTGTGGAGCTCCCTTATGGGTCAAGTACCTGTTCTTTACATTTGAGAAACAGTTAAAAAACAAAACCAAAAACAATCAAAGACACTTGCTCTCGTGAAGTTCATGTTTTAGAAGGCGGGTACTGAAAATAGTGCCCCTAACAAATAAGTATATAGCACATTTGAAGGAGAAAAGTACTATAAAACGTGAAAGATAGAATGGGGGGGAGTCGCTGCAGTGTGGTGGGAACAGGTGGCAGAATGAGGTAGGTGATCACAGTTGGCCTCCAAGAGAAGGTGATATTTGAGCAAAGATGCGTAGGAGGTGAGGAGCAGGGCAGGCATCTCCGGGGAACAGAGGTCCAGGTATTGGAAACCAGCTAGAGCAAAGGCTAGGAGGCACTGCTGTGTTCTGTTCAGTTCAGTTCAGTTCAGTCGCTCAGTCGTGTCCGACTCTTTGCAACCCCATGGTCTGCAGCACGCCAGGCCTCCCCGTCCATCACCAACTCCCGGAGTTTACCCAAACCCACGTCCATCGTGTCGGTGGTGCCATCCAGCCATCTCATCCTCTGTGTTTTGTGCTGTAGGCATAAGCAGAGAGGATGAGGATGCAGGCTGGGACCCCTAAACCTGCCTAAGTCAGGGAGGAAGTGTCCTTAGAGGAGGTGACACGCAGGTGTTGCTGGCCAAAATCTTGGCTTTCTCTGCCCATCAAAGCTGAATTAAAAAAATGGAGAGAGTTTGGAGGAAACTGAAAGGTGGCTTTAATTCTCAGCCGGTGGAAAGGAGAACCCAGTAGGCTCATGCCTCAAGAACTGTGCCCACCGCCCCCCCCCACCCCCGCCCCGCCAAGCCATGAGGAGTCTAGGGGCTTATATAAGGCAAGGGCTCGCAGTCAGGAGTCGGTGATGAGGAACAGAGGTGATAGGATCTTGATTTCTTCCTCTTGCATTGTTTCAAAGACAGTCGTAGCCTGGTGTCAGTAACCCAATAATTGAGTCTGGCATTTTGGTGGCTCTATGGCCTTCTTTCTGATACATAACTACAAGGGGAAGGATGTTGAAAAGGTAAGCACCAGATACAGGATATATTTAGCATAGACTCAAGAGAAAAAATGTGAATTGTAGCTCTTGCAGAGTTACGGAGCAGAAAAGCAAGCTTCGTTCCAGACATGCAGAGTTAGGAGCAATTAAAGTAAAAAAACTAGGAATGTTCAAACCTGCTCACTGTTCTATCTATTTTCTTTGTTCTCTGGAAAGGGAAAGAGAAAAACTCATTCCTCCTTTTTCATTTCCACTGTAACACAGGCACAGACTTGAAGGAGAAGCAAAAGCCTGCCAAGTGGGCGGGTCTGTGAAACGCCTTCTGAGTGGAGGGAACAGCATGTGCGAGGGCCTAGAGGAATGAGAGACGGTGGTGAGTGGGCTGGGAGAGTTACAGGAGGCTCAGCTTTTAGCTTGGCTTCTGTTTGTCAACCCTCAGGGAAGGCAGACCAGGAGCTCCAAATGTGTGGCGCTCATTCAAGCACACCATTGCCATCCAGCACCCTTCATGAGGTCGGTTTCCTCTCCCTTCATCAAAGAGAAAGCAAAGACCAGAAAGGCTTGAGTGGGTTTACCAAGGACACACAGGCAGGTAGGGCTGAGAAGACTGGAACCAGCAACCCCCCACCCCCAGTCATCACTCCAGTGCTTCCTCGTCAAACTGCCTGTCCTGCCCTCGGTTAACCCACTGCAGCCTGCTCGCAATTGTGGCCTCAGAGGTTAGTAGCTCACTTGTGCTTTAATTGAGATTTGCTTGCTGATGTTGCCAAGTATTCAAATCACCTGACAGTCCTGAGGGTCTACCCAGGCTCAGACCCTCGCCCACTTCCCAGAGCCCCCTCCTCCTTGCGAGTTCTCCAGGTGACGCCGATGCCTCCAGAGACTGAGAGCCACAGCTCCAAAGTGTGGTTCTCGTAGGCGTGGGGGCTGCTGAGCCCCACTCCATAATAGTTCAAAGAAAGGCCATGTTATTCTCAATTTTTGGAGGAATCTGCATGCTGTTTTTCATTGTGGCTATGCCAATTTACACTCCACCTCTGGGTTTATTCAAAGAAAATGAAAACACTAATTTGTAAAGATACACGAATGTTCATTGCAGGATTACATATAATAGGCAAGATATGGAAGCAACCCAAGTTCCATCAGTGGATGAATAGGTAAATAAAATGTGGTATACACACACACATACACACACACACAACACGGAATACTACTCAGCCATAAAAAAAGATGAAATCTGTCCATTTTTGACAACATGGATGGACCTTAGGGGCTTCCTATGTGCCGCAGTGGTGAAGAATCTGCCTGCTAATGCAGAAAACACAAGACGTGTGCATTCGATCCCTGGGTCAGGAATGTCCCCTGGAGGAGGAAATGGCAACCCACTCCAGTATTCTTGCCTGGAAAATCCCATGGACAGAGGAGCCTGGCTGTCTGCAGTCCAAGGGGGTCACAAACCAGTCAGACCCGACTTAGCAGCAGAGCAGGCATGCACTTGGATGGACCTTGAGGGGATCATGTGAAGTGAACTAGATGGAAAAAGACAAACACTATATGATTTCACTCATAGGTGGAATATAAGAAACAAAAAACAAAAGAGATGGACAAGACCAAACCAAATGAAACAAACATGTAGATACAGAGATCAGAGTAAAGATTATTAGAGGGGAAGGATGGGAATGGGGTGTGAGTTAAGGGTATCAAGTGTGTGGGGATGGATGGAAACTAAATTTTTGGTGGAGAGTACACAGTAAGTGTATACAGAAGTTGAAATATAATGTTTTACATGTGAAACATATAATGTTATAAACCAATGTAACCTCAATTTAAAGTAAATAAATAATTTTAAAAATTTTGTAAAAAGAAAGGCCATTTAGGTAATTAAGAGCACCTGAGGGAGATCCCCTTGGAAAGGACAAGGTGGAGGTTGTTGCCCTTGAAACCATCTGCATGCTTAAAAGCAGAGCGCGCAGGCCCAAAGCAGTAAGCAGGCTTACTGAGAGGAGCACGCGGTGGAGAGGTCTCTGAGGCCCCCAACGATTAAACAACTTTGACCAGAGCAGAAATGAGTGGAAACAAGGAGAGCGGTAAGAGCATGGTGGTTGGGTTGGGAGCTATGGATGTGGACTGAGACGGGGCTTTACCTGGACCCCCCAGTGGGGTGTGGCCAATGATGGACTTTGGGGCTTATGGATTCCTGATAGTGAGTGCCAGGCTTTGAGGGTGTGTGTACCCTTCCAGCAAGCAGCCTCAGGAAGGGATGGTTAAGAGGGCAGTGGAGCCTGGGGTTTGCAGACTTGAATTTCAAGCCCCCCTTTACCATCCTGCTGCTGCTAAGTCGCTTCAGTCATGTCCGACTCTGTGCGACCCTATAGACAGCAGCCCACCAGGCTCCCCCGTCTCTGGGATTCTCCAGGCAAGAACACTGGAGTGGGTTGCCATTTCCTTCTCCAATGCATGAAAGTGAAGACGCTCAGTTGTGTCCAGCTCTTAGTGACCCCATGGACTGCAGCCTACCAGGCTCCTCCATCCATGGGATTTTCCAGACAAGTACTTTCCCATCCTACTTGTTTGAATTAACCTCCTGCCTTTGAGTCTCCTGTTTTTAAGCTTCCTCCTTTAAGCCTTACCTGTAGAGTGAGCCTAATGGTGGTACCCTCCTCATTTGTTATTTTTGTTAGTTACTCAGTTGTGTCCAAGTCTTTGTGACCCCATGGATTGTAGCACACCAGGCTTCTCTGTCCATGGAATTCTCCAGGCAGGAATACTGGAGTGGATTGCCATTCTCTTCTCCAGAGGATCTTCCAGATCCAGGGATTGAACCCACGTCTCCTGCATTGTAGGTAGATTCCTTACCCTCCTAATAGAGCCACTTTGAGGATTAAATCGGGCGGTGTATACAAAGAACCCAGACAATAGCCTGGCTCAAGGCAGTACCCAGTGTAAACTGTGGTTGAAAATGTTGTGGTTTCGAAGGGCCTGTGACCCCCAAAAGCTTACACCATTCATACTCAGGCTGGGTATATTAGGGGACTGTGTTAAATTCAACAGGCTATGATAAATTATGTCCTCATTCACCCAATCTGTAAATTGTGGATAACTCTCACCTCCTAGCAGCCAGGATTAAGTGAAAATAAAGCTGCATGTGGCTGGGGCTTCTGGGCAGTCACTGAGCACTCTCATTAGGTATGTGGCCTGGGTTGAAAATGCTGGTCTAAGTTCATCTTATTTTGGTGCATGCGCTTTCTCTTTTTTTCCTTGATTAAGTTAGCTATGCTTGCATCTCTCAAGAACTATCTCTTCATTTTCTTCTAGTGTAGTCTACCAAAGTCTAGCCAGTGTGTGTGTGTACCACATGGGTGTAGCTGTGTTCCAATAAAACTTTATTTACAGAAAGATGAACTGAGGGTACTTCCCTGGTTCAATGGTTAAGACACCACTCTTCCACTGCAGGGGTCATGGGTTCGATCCCTGGTTGGGGAATTAAGATTCCTGCATGCTAAACAGCCAAAGGGGAAAAAAAAAAATGAAGTGGGGTCCTAGTCTATAACTCTACTAAATTCTCTTGTAAAGCATCTGTTAATTCGTTTATGTCTTCCAAGTAGACGTTAGTAATCTGTAGATAGTGTTAACTCAAATTTCCTATTTTTAACTCTAATTTCTTTCCTTGCCTGATATTTTTGGCTGAGACCTCTGGTGAAATGTTGGGTATTTTACAGTGACCATGGGCAACCTTATCTCTTGTTCAGGATTTCAAACCCTTTGGTTTCTCAGCTAAGTTGGAGGCTGGCTTTTTGCCTGAGAGATGTCTTATGTTAAAGAGGTGGCTATTCATTGTATTAAGTTGTTTAAATCAAGAATGGGTGTCTAATTTTGTCAGATGTCTTTATAACATCTATAGATCAAGTGACTTTTATTCCCTTAGGATCTACTAATGAAAAGTTAATAGAAGTCATAGAATTGAATTTCCTTTCTCAATATGACCCCACATGGTCGAAAGGTTATTTTATTATGCTGCTGGATTCTGCTTGCTAGGTGCTATTCAGTTTTAAGTATTGATAATCTAATCATTTGTCCATAGATTTGTCCATAGTTCTTCATATAAAATTCATCAAGTCTAAATATCATTGTTTATTTGATTATGAAATGCGGATTTTCCTTTTCTCTAGTTTAATAGCACTGGAATAATATACTCCTTTATATATATGATGAAATTTCCTTATGACACCCACTGGACCAGATATTCTTCAAGAGACCTAACTCTTTCATAATGTCTATGGAAACTGATTTGCTTAAGATTTTATTTCTTATCTGGGACTATGAATAATTAACTACATTTTTAAACTAGATTATCCATTTTTTCCAGACTTAATCATACCCATTAGAATAGTGCAAAATAGTCTCTAGTTCATCTTATTTCAGTGCATGTGCTTTCTCTTATTTTTCTTGACTAATTTAGCTATGCTTGTGTCTCAAGAACTGTCACTTTGTTTTTTTCTACTATAAATTAATCATGCAAATATCCCTCTGCATAGTTGGGGCCTGTTCCCATAGTGGTCTTTACACTGGAAGGGCTCACATTGGAGATAAACTTATTTAGCTATTTATAATCTAATAGAGCCTTAAATTGGGCTTCCCAGATGGCTCAGTGGTAAAGAAACTGCCTGTAATGCAGGAGACTTGGATTTGATCCCTGAGTTGGGAAGATCCCCTGGAGAAGGAAATGGTCACCCACTCCAGTATTCTTGCCTGGGCAATCCCGTGGACAGAGGAATCTGATGGACTATAGTCCATGGAGTTGCTGAAGTCAGACACAGCTTAGTAACTAAACTGCAACAATAAAGCCTTAAATTAGCTATACCTGCATTTTAAAAACCTACTTAAATATAGAAAAATTCATAAGCGTACAGCTTGAGCTTTGACATGTGGTTACAGCCATGTAACCATCACCCTATTAAGATATGTTAATATCATCTCCCCAGAAAGTTTCCTGCATCCCATTACAGTCAATTTCCCAACCACCTCTCCAGGGAGCTACTGTTCTGACTTCTGTCATTACCAGTTACTTTTAGTTGCCCTATAAGTAGAACTGTACGGTATGGACCTTGTCTGGTTTCTTTCACTCAGTTGGCTTTAGCTTTTAAAGGTGAACCTACTTCCTCTGATTAGTGGTGTCTGTCCTCTTCCACCTGTCACTACTTGCTCTGATTAGCAGGTCCTCTGCAGTAAATCCAGCCCCTCTAGCGGGAGAAATTGGTACTGCCTGTTGAAGTGGAGATGTGTGATGGCTACAAGATTCCAGACTGGGAGTTATTTCCTTTCAGTATATTGACAATAGCATATCACTAACTTCAGGTTTCCGCTGTGGCTAATACCAGCTTTTGATCTATGGTTCCTTTTAAGATAACTTTTTTCTTGGCTGCTTTTGAAATGTTTCTTTGTCTTGTATTTTTTTGTTGCTTCACAAAGAAGCTACATATATATATAATTATATAATTTATCCTAATTTGCATTTTTTAACCTTCTTGATGCCATGCTTTGGTGCCTGGTTATTTGGCACTGATGAAACATCTTATTCAATGAGGCTTTAAATTTTCAATAATTGTATTTTAACAACAGGCGATCTAGACTCTCCTGTTTCCTTTAGATCTATCATTTTAACTTCTAATTTTTGTCAAGTTTCAGGCTTGGCTTTTATCTCCTTGAACAGAAAAGCAATGTTTTTACAGCTGACTCCTAGCACCTCAAGTCGAGTTGGTCTTCGCTGTCTCTGCTGGTTTTAGCTCATGCTGCTGATTCATGTATCTAGATTTTCTGTGTGCTGGATGCTGTATTTGAAAAGTCATCCTCTTGAGAAACCTAAAACCTCAGGTATACTGCTCCCAGAGCGTTTGTTTTCTTCTGTCCAGGGACTTTGAGTCACCAATAGAAGAGAATGACAGTGCTGTTGGATGAAGTTAATCCAGCTTCAGAATTTGAGACTTCTAGGGCACATTATGTGACGTGAATGTGCACAGACCAGCCTGGAGTCTGCTAGCGCTGGTTTTCTGCCAGTTCACTCTCTTCCCAGGAGTTCTGGGCTATTGTCAGAGGGCTCAAGTTTAAATCTTGGTTTTACTATGGGACACTAGAAGTTCCTTGCTTTCATGGAGTTTCAATTTTACTTCCATTTGAGGTAAGTGTTAGGATTCCCTGGTAGCTCAGCTGGTAAAGAATCTGCCTGCAATGTGGGAGACCTGGGTTCGATCCCTGGGTTGGGAAAAGCCTCTGGAGAAGGGACCGGCTACCCACTCCAGTATTCTGGCCTGGAGAGTTCCATGGACTGCATAGACCATGGGGTTGCAGAGTCGGACACAACGAGTGACTTTCTCACCTGGTATGAGTAACTGGTGCCCAGACAGAGAGAATTCTTCCAACATCCTACAGTTGGTGAGTGGCAACAGAATCTAGACTTCTCAAGGCTGTTTTTACTTGAGTTTTCAGTTTTTCCACTTGTATTTAGGGATCTATACCCCCCATACACCTTGCTTCCCATGCACATAAGGAAGACTTGACAATCTTTATCATTATGTACTAGTTATTATGTAGTAATCTTAATTAGTACATTGAGAAGGAAGAATCTCAATTAGGTTAGGGTACTGAGACCAGGGAAAGCTGGTGCATGGCGAGGGGAAGGAAGGCCAGATGGCAGATCGAACTAGAAGGGCTTGTAGGGTACTAGAGAAAGAGGCAGAAGTATCCTCATATAAATGGTATACCCATGTACTGGCATCCCAAATGAACAGGAGACTAGCTTCCTAGTTCATTCCCCATATTCATTCCCCATTCTCGATTTTTACTGTTTAAGATCTGTCTTTCGGCTGTTATCAGAGGGCGCCAGCTGGGCTGGTTCTGAGATTCTGCTTTTATAGAGGTCCCCTGTGTATGCTTTGGGAGGAAAATGGTTTAGAGGTGAGAAATACTGAAACTACGGGTATAGCCAAGACATGAGAGTGTGTGTATCCCGACACCAGACAACTTAGGGCTGAGATTTAGGGACATTGTGGCCTTTGTGGAACAATGTCAGTCACAATAGACTTTTCTTATAGAAAAGACCAGTCTTGGTGGAGGTCTGACTTCTTGGTTTTCCCTCAGCCTTGCTGCGTACTCACTACCTTATCAGAAAATACATTTGCCAGGAAAATATACTTTTTGCAGTAACTTGCCTTGGCCCCTGCCTGAGAGCTCTAATTCCAGCCAGTCTCACTCCCCTAGTGCCTGTTGGCCACACTGACCTCCGGTTTCTGCCCCAGCCTGATCCCTGTTTCCCGTGAGCCTGAGGTCCCCGACTGAGGACTGGAAGGACGCTGAGGGCCACCCACGTTCCTGGAGGACAGCGTGACCTTCTCACCCTGAGTTGAGAGCCCCATTGCAATGGCCCTGTTACTTCTAGGGGATGGAGCTTGGGCCAGAGCAAAGCTTTTGCTTGTGAAACAAGTGTTAGTCTAAGAATAAGAAAAATGTGTTCAATTTCTATCTAAACATTATGTTTCTAATAGCGGTGAGAGAAGTTCTCTGTATTACTGATGAAAGGTTGGCTTCCTAAGTCAAGACTCGGTATCTGTTTGTCCCATGGCTTCATCCAACTGTTGCTCCATCTTCCATAGCTTACAGTCTCCGGTCATGGCTGATCTCTTCACTGAGTCAGCCGCATCCCTGGGGTTGTGCCTCTCCTGCTAGGTACCTGTATGCCCAGATGGTGTGCTAAGGACATGATGATGAAGGCTGACCGGGGCGGACACTGAACAAGTAACAAAACTAAGTGCCATCACAGAGAAGTATAGGTTGTCATGGGAATATCACAGGCAGACTAAAGACGGTTTAGAGAGGTTGGCAGAGTGTCCAGTATTTTGAAGTGCTGGTCCCACAAATTGTAAAAGAAGTAACAAGGTTTTGCATATGTGGGGGGATGTAATGTAGAAAAACTTAGAAGATGGCATTTGGTGGAAGGTGTGTAAGTCTAGATTCTTAGAAAAAGGGATCTCAGTGACTGAGGATATGAGGATTATTTAACAATGAATGAGAGGCAGTGGTCAGCCTCACATTTTCATACCTCCTGGCTTCTTAATATCTGATTTTTTTTTATTCTTTGACACTTTACAAAGGTGTGCAAAGTCTTATCCAGCATTTGGACTTCTTTTCAGACAGAAGGTTGGGCTGAATAGTTAAAGGTTCAGAACGTATAGTCCGAGGAACTTTGTTAGAACTGCAATTACTCAGGCTCCACCCCCAAACCCCTGAAAGAAAGTCCAGTGATGAGGACCAGCATCGCATCCTTACAAACCCTCTAAGTGATTCTGGTGGACTTTAAAACTCGAGAACCACGTATCTTGCCCATGGTTTCTGGTGATGGATATCCAAGGCAGCTGTCACTGTGAGCAGGTCGAAGGTGTTTACAAGAGGGATACAGAGTAGGAGGATGAAAGAACTGAGTTCTGAGCATCTGGCATGACCAACGTGGGGGGGGAAATGGAAAAATAAAAGGAATGATGTTCTAGAACAAGCCTTGGCAAACTTTTTCTGTAACAGGCCAGATAGTAGCTATATTAGGCCTTATGAGCCATACGGTCTGTGTTACAACTATTCAAATCTGCTGTTGAAGTGCAAAGGCAGATATAGATAACATATAAACAAGTGACCATGACTATGCTCCAATAAAACTTTATTTACAAAGACAAATGGAAGGCTGGTTTGCTCCCTGGGCAGTAGTTTACTTTCCCCTAGTCTAGCAGAATGACTTAAGGTTTTGGTTTGTTGTTTTTATTTTTGGTTTTTGTTTTTAGCAGCAGAATCCCTTTTCTTCCTTAGAACTGTATAAAGCAGGAGTCACTCTGAAGAATCCAAAGCCTACCTCTTCAATTTCTCCTTTTTCTTTAAGTGGACCCTAAGGTTCTTCCTAAGAACACATATGAGTGACACTTAAGTCCAGTGCTCCCACGTCTGAGCTTGGGCCACTTCGGCATTGCCCTCGAGTGAGCAGGTAGCCCTTCCTCAGCCAATTTGGGCCTGTAAGAGGTGTGGCGGTAAAAGGAACTGGGGGCCAGCCTGAGATCATGCCTGGGCCTGAGGTTCAGGAAGTCTCCTTTGCTGCAGTGCGTGGTTTCTCTCTGCAGGTTCCAGGCAGCCAGCTGAGGCCAGTGGGAACACCCAGAGTACGAGTGGCCCATCAGACACCCCCCACACGCCCTGTGTCCAGATGAGGGACCAGGCCCTCAGATACCGCAGCATCCACACCCAGCTGATGGAGATGGTGCTGACCTTGCAGCAGACTGTGGAGGATCACATCGTGCGGCTGACGACCAGACCTCAGCAGCAGGACCTGGCGCTGGAGGAGCAGTGGCACGGTCAGGCCATCAGGGAGCAGGAGGCGCTCCTGGGTCGCTTATTGTTCCAGATCGTCAGCTTCCTGCCGGCTGGGGCCCCAGGCAACCAGAGTGCCCAACCGCCTTGCACGTCCATGGACTCCAGGGGTGATGTCGGAGGTGGGCAGCCGGTCCAAGCAAACAGGCAGACTGGCCAGATGTTCTACCAAGAGAGTGATTTTGAAAATACAGTTATCAGCTATGACCTGTCCAACCGTGGGATTGACATCTCGGCCTTATACCACTTGAGCTTCCGGGACTACGACACCTACCAAGGAAACAAATATCACAAGGACAAGAACACCTTGGTGAGGATGGGGGACAGGCTCGAGGGCCCCCATCACAGGGATTTACTGAGTCCTGTGCCAAGAACTGTGCGTCCTCATTGATTCTTCCCAGCCCCATGGAGTAGGTGCTATTGTCCCCTGTAGGTGAGGGGGTGGGCACAGGAAAGTTGACAAGCTGGGTCTGGTTTCCCCTCCTGTCCTAGCTCTTATCTACTGGGAATCACTGTGGTCACTGTGGTAAGTGAACCTACCCTTGTGGAACTCAAGTCTAGTAACAGATCTCAGCCATTGGGGAAACAGATGTGAATAACGTTCCCAAGAGCACCAAGGGGCTGCCTGCTTTGGAAACCATCAGGGAAGATCGTTTAAAGGATGAGTCCATCAGTCAGGTGATGGGGGTAAGGGAAGGGTCCTCCAGGAAGGAGGAACAGCATGGGTGGAAGCCTCAAGGTGAGTAGAGCTTGGAGTGATTGGGAAAGGAGGCCTGTGCGACTTGAGTAGAGATGGTGAGCACTCTAACAGAGGTATGGATGGGATCAGGCCATTGTAAGATGTTGGGATGTTATCCCAATGGTGATGGGATCAAGAAAAGGCTTCCAGCAAGGGAGGGTCCCAACAGTTTTCCAGCCAGAGGGCAGGGGGCCACAGTAGCCTCCCCTTTCCTTCTGTTCCCACCCAAGGGATGTGTGGCCAATGGCCATCTGCTTTTCTGGGGCCCAAATGAGTCGGGTATCCTGATCGGCCTCTGAGGGGCCATGCCCCTTCCAGGAACTTGAAGGGGCCCTTCCATGGATGTGGAGATGGCAGAGGTGATACTGGCAGGGACTGGTTAAGGAGCCAGGCTCTGGGGCCAGATGCTGCTCATCACCAAGGTCATGTGGCTAGTGTAGTTTATTCAACCTTTCTGAGATTTACTCTCTTTCAGCGGGAGAGCAGAGCATTTTCTCAGGAGTTGTGAGAATTAAGGCAATTGACATGAACCACTTAGTCTAATGTCTAGAATATAGGAGCTCAGTGAATTATGGCTGGTACATAATATAATGATTACTACTTATGTTGTGGGTTGGCCAAAAAATTCATTCAGTTTTGAATAAAAATAAGACACTTTTCATTTTCACCGAGAACTTTTTTGGAGCAAGGTACTCACTAACTGAATGGATTTTCTGGCCAACCCAATATATGGCTCTAAAGAGGGAAATTTGCAAGCTGTTAAGATTTGGGAGAATTTGTGGAATTTTTTCTGATATTAAGGTTGTCAAACACAGATTTTATTGCCTCATGGAGCAGGGAGACCTCCATTTGGGCTCATCCAGATGAATAATTATGACCTGTTTAAAGGGGTCCATGGTGGGCAGGGCAAGAGGACTGACCTTTGATTCCATCTATCTCCAGGGCTACATCAACCTTGGTACCAGTGAGAACAAGCTCTGTACTGATCTTCTGGCTGAGAGGGTAAGCCACGTTCCAGCCTGTGCTGTGACCCACCTTCAGGCCCAGGTCCCCCAAGAATGGGTCTTTTAGCACGTGGTAGACACAGGAATAAGACTTAGAAGTTTGAGGAAGGGAGTGGGGAAATAGCTTCTAGAATAGCACGTCTAACCTGCTGACTGGCCTTGCTGTGTTGGGAAGTTTTCTCTGGACGGGTGTGTGGTGGGTAAGCTGCCAAGGGAGAGTCTAGATCAAATGTAGGGTTGGGGAGGTTGTCAGACACTTCCCGGGGGAGATCTAGTTGTATAATCTTTGACACGAAGACTGAAGCCTCCGTTCATCAGGGAGCATGTAGCATATATGCCCATTTCCCTCTGGGAGGCCCTGTGTTGTAGGGGAAACGCCCATGGGCATCCTAGGAGTAGGATGAAGCCTCTTGGGCATCCCTGGTCTGGCCGTGCTCACACTCTATTTGTCCACAGTTGAGTCAGAGTGACATGACCTACGTTGATGAAGATCTACTGCAGTACGCTGATTGGAGAGGGCAACCATTGTAAGTAGCCCCTGGACCTGGGGTCTTCTGGTCTACAGGCACCCGTCTGCATCCAGGGAAAGACTTCCACGTTCTCTGCTGGGTGCCTCCCTATTGTGGGGGTAATGACTTCTAGAAAATGCCTAGTGTAGACTATCAGAGCAGGCAAGCTGGTGTAGTAGAAACAGCACCGCTCTGTCATTCAGGAGACCCGAGTTTTTGTCCGTACTCTTCACGTCTGTGTCTCCTAGGGGGTTGACAGCCTCAGTCCCCTGTTCACCCTGTAAGGACCTTGAGGTTGCACGCTCTGCTCTCGTGAAAAGACTGAAGTCTAGGCTGTGGGGAAAGCCCAGGGCCGATCCTGGAACGACCGGTCTGTCTGGGTCTGTTCACAGCCTGCGAAAAGAAGTGGCCCGGTTCCTGACCTTCTACTGTAAGACACCTGAGCCCCTTGACCCAGAAAATGTGAGTCTCTTCCCAGCCTTCCTGACACCCTGGTGGAGGACCATATTCTTGGGTACCTCTGCATTTCCAGAAGAGCCTCTCAGAGTCGGGGCAGGGTGGAGGCCAGTGGGTCCTCGCTGAGGAGACTCCCCACGGGGAGGGAGACGGGGAACCGATCTCTCTTACGAGGATTGGTTTTCAACTTCTGCCTTCTGTGTATCTTCTCCAGGTGGTCATTCTAAATGGCTGCTCCGCTGTCTTCTCTGCTCTGGCCATGGTTCTGTGTGATCCAGGGGGTAAGTCAGTGGGCTCTGCGCTCCCTCAGGGACACAGCCCCACGTGGGCAGGCGCGCATGGGCCCTGGGCCCTGAGGGAGAAGAGGGTCTTGACTGAAGACCTTTCCCCTGAAGCGCTGGGGTGCCTCCTGCACCGATTAGAGCATCTTCCTACGTTTTCTGCAGGAGTGAGGGATTTGAATTCCCATTTAATATGGGCATGTTACAGGCCTCCAGTCTGCCCCAGGAATGGTGACATCTGGAGCCAACTCTGTCTAGTATTAGTCGGACTTTTGGTCTCAACCCCAATACAAAGAGCCCTAGTCAACTGGCTTAGGCAATACAGATGTTCTATCTCTTCGACACACAGCAAGTTGTGTGTCTCTGGGGATTCCCAGGTGGTGCTAGTGGTAAAGAACCCGCCTGCCATTGCAGGAGGCTTCAGAGACTTGGGTTCAATCCCTGGGTTGGGAAGATCCCCTGGAGGAGGGCATGGTAACCCACTCCAGTATTCTTCCTGGAGGGCCCCACGGACAGAGGAGGCTGGTGGGCTATAGTCCATAGGGTCACAAAGAGTTGGACATGACTGAAGCAACTTCAACAAACAAACAAAAACACTGAAATAAAAAAACTAGGTTCTAGATCAAGTAAAGCTTGAGAGATCTGTTCTTGGTTTCCTTAACAATGCCTTGGAACAATTTGAAATAAGAATCTCAGATTTCTTGATGAGCCTACTGCATGGTGCTCCCAAGATGGCCAGTTTCACTGGAAGGAGTGGGTCCTTGATTAGCTCATCAAGGAGGCCAAATAGATGGAAAGAAAATAACACATTAAGTCACCAAGCCCAGGAGACCTGAGCCACGTAGAGAGATGAGAGCCCTCTCTGTGTGAACCCTCTCTGCCTCCAGTGTCGGCCTGGAGCTGACAAGACTTGCTGATGATTCATGCTCTACCTGCTGCAAGCCTAGCTTGAGTCCCTGGATTCCAAGTAACCTGCAGCAGTATTCTCCCCTTTTCTCTTCTAGTGTACCCACAAAGAAGAAACTTAAGGGTTTTGTTTTCCTAAATAACATTTTTAAGAGTGGATTGTATATAGAGCACTGGCTTATCATAGCTCAGATGGTAAGAAATCTGGCTGCAATGCAAGAGATCTGGGTTCAATCCCTGGGTCAGGAAGATTCCCTGGAGAAGGAAATGGAAACCCACCCAGTCTTCTTGTATGGAGAATTCCATGGACAGAGGAGCCTGGCTGGCTACAGTCCATGGGGTTGCAGAGTTGGACACGACTGATCGACTAACACTCACACTTATATATACAGAGCCTGCGCTGCAAAGCACTCACCCCCACGTAGGAGGGATTACACAGGAACCTTCTCTGAGGGGTGTGTTGCTGCTGATCTAGGGGACTTCACTGGGAGACCCTGAACTAACAGCACTGTCTCTCTGCTTCCAGAGGCCTTTCTAGTCCCCACCCCCTCCTATGGGGGCTTCGCCTTTAGTACCCACCTGTATGCGAAAGTCAAGCTGGTTCCTGTCCACCTGGAGAGTCAGGTCAGTGTGGGCCTCCTTCCCCTGTTCAACTGACCCAGGCAAGGGAATGGTCTAGGCATTGCCAAGGTGGAGGTTGGTCTTGCTTTTCTCCTGTATAAGTTATGGGAGAAGGATGGAGAAATTGGGCCAAAAGGGCATGTGGGACTAGTCCCCAGGTATGAAGGGAAAGGATTGTTCAGGGTTTCTAGGAATGAGGAATCCAGGCCTGGAAGCTTCCAGATATGTGGTTCTCAGGCTGAATCTGTCTTCCAGGTCACTGAGGCAAACGGCTACCCCTTCCAGCTCACTGTGGATAAGCTGGAGCACGCCCTGCTCAGGGCTAAGATTGAGGTGAGGTGGGAACCGGGTCTTCAGAGTGGGCACTGCTGCTCCGGAAAGGGGCTGAATATGGAGACAGTGGGATAACTTGTTCACCAAGACAGTGTGGGTGCCTTCTTCAAAAGAGGCAGTGTCCCAGGGCACATCCCCCAAGGAGCCCTGAGCCTGGCTGTGGGCCCCCAGAGCTTCCTCCTGTTCCCCTCTGCAGGCTCCATGATACTTGCTCCTCCAATTGCCCACTGAGGCCTTGATGAGGGGTCCGATCCTACTCGGTGCCCTGGCCTTGACCTTCAGCAGAACTTGATGTGGAGGTGAAGGATTTGTGTTCACTTGGTTATGCTTGGTTCTTTTCAGGGGAAAAAGGTCAGAGGTCTTGTGCTAATCAACCCTCAGAATCCTCTGGGAGATGTCTATTCCCAAGACTCCATGATGGAATATCTGGAATTTGCCAAGAAGTATGACTCCCACCCCCTTGAGATGAAGTCCGTAAGAAGGGTTCCCATCACTCACAGTCAAGGAGTCAGAACTGGAAATAATATACCCTAAGTGTTCTCACTGTGTAGTATACTTTGTGCAGTCATGGACAACTAACTGAAATGGACGTGAAGTAAAAGGCACCCACGTGCTCACTGCTTCAGACTTTGCCACTTCCCTTCTCGCCTTTGCCTGTGTGCACATACCCATGTAATAGTCATGCACCCTGTTACTTCCCACCCCCCATAGCATAAGCTCTTCCTGCATCCATTTCCCAAACTCCTTGGCTTGAGGTGCCAAGGAAGGTGAGTCCCTCTAGAATTTTCCTGTCCCTGTTTCTAAGAACATGTTAACATCAGTTATTAATATCTCTGAAGTCTGGAAATAGCCTTCTTAGGGTAGATGATCTTCCATGGTCTAGAAGAAATGTGTATTTGAACTTCATAACGAATCCAGACCAATTAACGGCGGCACATGGGGACAAGAGAAAGAGTGCTGGGGGTGCTCTCCATGCCGGCTCTAGTATGGACTAGGGAGGGATTAGCTTTCTAGCTCAGAAATCAGTTTCTTCCTATGAAATAGAGGTAACAGTACAGCTTCAGAGCACTGCTGGGAGAATAAAGGAGACGAGGCAGGTGTGCACTTAGCCCACTTCATATCCCTGTTTGAACCAGACCCTAGGTGGGAGCTCTTTTTAAAAAAATTTTTTTGATTGTTTATTAATTGCACTGGGTCTTAGTTGTAGCACACAGGATCTAGTTTTCTGACCAGGGATTGAATCTGAGCCCCTTGCTTTGGGAACAGGGAGTCTTAGCCACTGAACTACTGGGAAGTCCTGGGAGCGCCTGACTATACCAGAGGAGATGTCTCTGGGACGCCCAGCCGCTACCACTAGTCTCTACTTGACAGTTGAAGCGTGGGGCCAGATATTCTCATGCATGTCTCTCAGATCCTGTTCCTTTCTAGCACCCCAAAGTCAGGACAGAAGGTCCCCTCTGGTGAAGGAGAGACCCCCTTCTACCTTACCACACCTCTTGGAAAGTTTGGATGGGCTTCTGGGGCCTTAGGAATGTCTGGTCTGTGTTCAGAAAAACCTAACAAATAAAGTGTGAGTTACAATTAGAGAGAACCTAGATAATCGTTCTCTTTCACCCAACCTGCAGGTACAACCTCCACGTGATTGTAGATGAGATGTACATGCTGTCTGTGTTTGATGAAGCCATCACATTCCACAGTGTTCTGAGCATGAAGAGGTGAGTTGGTCTCAGCGGGACTTGGGAACGAGAACCATGAAGCTCCTGCTTTTGCAGGGTGAGTCCATGGGCAGTGCACTCCTTTGGCTATGAGCGAAGAACTGAGCTTAGAACCTCCAAGAGTGTGAAAGTGAGCAAAGCATCATCTGTCCTCCAAATGTCTTCTCTAAATGCCACTTTGTACATGAGATAGTTTAAGAAGAGGGTAGAAGGAGCATGGTCAAGTCAAGATGAAGCCCTACAGAAGGTCAGGGCTTCTTGATAAGTAGTGCACAGGGAAAGAAGAGAAATAGAGGAGAACTTTCTTAAGGGTTGGTATTTGGCCCTAGGACAGGATCCAGCAGGCAAAGCAAGAGAAGAACATGCCTGGTAGACAGAACAGTTTCACCAAAGGTGGGGCAGAAAGAAATAGGTGAACACATTTTAGAAATGTTTGGAAAGTCTAGAAATGGTGGCCCACTTGTATGAGGAGCCAACTGCCAAGAAGGTGGCTTTGGACTTGCTGTAGGAAGACCCCGAGCCAGGCTGAGAGTCCTTGAGTACCTTCAATGGGCACTTGAGAGGTCTCCCATCTGGTTCCACAAGGATACCTTTTGTTGACTTCCTGGCTTAACTGGGGTAACTGTGTCTTGAACTTTGGGTCCCCAGGCCCTTCTGTCTAGGAAGGCCCTCAAGGCCACTTTCATCTTCCCTTCATAGACTGCATGCCATCATCCTTCAAGTATTTCTCCATCATCTTGACTCTTTCCTTTCTAGTTTGCCTGATCCCAACAAGACCCACGTGATCTGGGGCGCCAGTAAGGTGAGCCCCAGCCGCCTGTCCTTGGGTAGGGAAGGAAGTGGAGCCAGAAGAAGGCAGACCAACCGGGCATTCCCTTCCCTTCTTCTCTTCTCTAGGATTTCTGCATCTCTGGCTTCCGCTTTGGCGCTCTGTATACCCACAACAGGGAGGTGGCCTCTGCCATGAGCTGCTTTGGCTACCTCCACAGCATCTCTGGCATCGCCCAGTACAAGCTGCATCAGCTGCTTCAGGACAGAGGTACTGAGCCCTGTCCCAGGCTGGACCTCATGGCCACCGGGAATTTCTGGGTCTGCATGGGCCTCTGACATGCCTTCAGTACACTGAGACCCTGTTCACTGTCTTGGGTTTAACAGTGGCAGGATGGGATGTTTATAGGAGGGCAGATGCAGCCGGGTATAGAAAGAAGACAGAGGTGCTGGTCTAAAACACTGACCATCTGAAAGCTTGTGCTCTGCCTGCAAAAGGGATAGTCAATTGTACTCTAGGACTTGAAGGTGGGAACTTCAGAGATTGGTCTTTACATGAAGGTCAATTTTTCCTCCCGTTCAGGTGGCGCAGTTGGTGAAGAATTCGCCTGCCAATGAAGGAGATGCAGGTTGGATTCTGTGTTAGGAAGGTCCCCTGGAGGAAGAAATAGCAACCCACTCCTGTATTCTTGCCTGGAAAATTCCGTGGACAGAGGAGCATGGCGGGCTACAGTCCATGGGGTCGCAAAGAGTTGGATAAGACTGAGCACTGAGCACAAACCTGGCCTATTTCAGGCAAAGATTACCAAAGAACAGCCTGACTCTTCAAATGTGATTTAACTTCATCTTCCAGGGTGGCCAAAGGAGAGGCTGTTTGGGCAGGCTGGTGCTGCTATATCTATGGCACCTGAATTTACCTTCCCTCTTAGATCTTAAGTGAATGCTGGCTTCAAAGAGAATTTCCCACCTTTAATGCCATGGTTCAAACTTAGATAAGAGCTCCTTTTAAAAAATTCCCTGTCATTGAGCAGATGCCAGGCCCAAGGATTTAAACTGAGAGCAGGGATACATGAAACAAAGTTATCAGATAATCTGATTTAGAAAACAATCTGCTTTCAGCTTTGGGTGGAGAAACTGGTAGACAGGAGAAATCCAACTGGATGCCTCCGTGCAAGGTGTCAGGCCTTCTGATATTTGGTGGAAACCAGATTCCCAGCTTCTTGAACACTGGTTCTCAATCTTGGATGCACGTGGGAATTACCTCATGAAGTTGCTCAGTCGTGTCCGACTCTTTGCCACTCCATGGACTGTAGCCCACCAGGCTCCTCTATCCATGGGATTTTCTAGGCAAGAATACTGGAGTGGGTTGCCATTTCCTTCTCCATGGGATCTTCCCGACCTGGGGATCGAACCCGGGTCTCCCGCATTGCGGGCAGACGCTTTACCGTCTGAGCCACCAGGGAATCTCTCCTGGAGAGTTTAAATACCGATTTGTAGGGAATTAGGGAATTTAGTCATTCAGTTGTGTCTGACTTTTTGCAACCCCATGGATTGTAGCCTGCTAGGCTCCTCTGTCCATGGAATTTTTCAGGCAAGGATACTGGAGTGGGTTGCCCTTTCCTTCTCCAGGGGATCTTCCCAATCCAGGGATCGAACCCGGGTGTCCCACATTGCAGGCGGATGCTTTACCATCTGAGCTATTAGGGAAGCCCAATGTGTAGGCTGAATCCACAAAGATTTTGAGTTAGATGTCTGGGGATATAATCTGGCCCATTAGGCCTTTTAAAAGCTCCCCAGGTGGTTCTAAAGTGCTACCAATGCTGAGAATGGTTGTGCTAGGGTCATCCCCAAGCATAACGAGGTTCTTCACAGCCCATTTGTTAGGGTCTAAAGCAGAAGGTGAGGGAACTATGAGTAGCAGCTACTTGCCCGGTTGATAACAGCGGTATCAACCCCATTTAGGGGACACCTCAACTTCTTGCTTCAAGGGTGTAAATTCAAACATAACCTTATTACACAACTATTGAGAAGCCCAGCATCCCCACCTCGCACAATGGAAGTGGTGTCGTGGGTGGTGGTGTTTAGTTGCTAATCGTGTCTGACTCTTTGTGACCCCATGGACTGTAGCCCTGGGATCCTCTGCCCATAGGATTCTCCAGGCAAGAATACTGGAGTGGGTAGTCATTCCCTTCTCCAGGGCATCTTCTCTACCCAGGAAACAAACCCGCGCCTCCTGCATTGGCAGGTGGGTTCTTTACCACTGAGCCACCAGGAAAGACCACGTGTTAGGTATGATCAGTTCAAATACGATGCAGTCAGTTGGGTAGAATCAGCAGGCATGAAGCCCAGGGAGGAAGCATTTGGTCAGGAGCCCTCTGGCAGATCTCAGCCCTGAAGTATGTAACAGCTCTCTTCCTCCATCCACTCAGAATGGATTGACAATATATACCTGCCCAGTTATCACTTCCGGCTGCAGGAGGCTCACAGGTATGTCACTCGCAAGCTAAAGGCATCGAAGGTCCCTTTTCTCAATCGTGGCTCCGGCCTCTATGTCTGGATCAACTTGAAACAGGTGAGCTCTGGGAGTGAAGACAGGTGTTGAAGGGCAGATCTGCCGGCTGGGTCTTGAGCTCAGCTCTGTCCGTCTCTCCTCCCCAGTACCTGGACCCATGCACATTTGAGGAAGAGCTGCTCCTCCATCGCCGCTTCCTGGACCACAAGCTGATCTTATCCCCAGGCAAGACCTTCATGTGTAAGGAGCCTGGCTGGTTCCGTCTCGTCTTTGCAGCCAGGCCCCACCTGCTAAGAAACGGTGAGTGGAGCTGACCTGCCGGTCCTGGCATCCTTCACAGATGCCCCCGCCACTCCTCTGTAACCCAGGAGTGGAGTCGCCCCTTATTCACCTTTTGCAGCCTACATAGCTCCAGTCCTTCTAGGCCCTCTGTTACCACTTTCATACCTTTAAGTCAAAGTGAAAGTCGCTCAGTCATGTCCGACTCTGTGACCCCGTGCACTGTAACCCATGGAATTCTCCAGGCCAGAATACTGGAGTGGGTAGCCTTTCCCTTCTCCAGGGGATCTTCCCAACCCAGGGACTGAAGCCAGGTCTCCCACATTGCAAGCAGATTATTTACCAGCTAAGCCACAAGGAAAGCCCATACCTTTAAGCTCTTTTGCAAACGAGAAAATGTTAGGCACTTGAAGCATATTATACTTTTGGTATGTCAGGTCTGTGTCTGTCATTGACGAGGCACTGGGACTGTAAGCTATCCAGAAATGGAGCTCTGCCCACACAGAACTTGCCAGCTACTAGGTGAGATAGATAGCGTGTGATCTAGAAGTCCCTGTATGCTATACTGTGGAGCTGTGATTCTCCTCTGAAGGCTACAGAAACATGACAATCATTTTATCTACTGCATCTCAACACATGCAGGTCACTGTTCTACCCGCTGGGCACATAGCAATGAATATTTATGTTACATATCTTTTGGGCTAATGTGGAAAATAGACCGAGGGAAGGGCCACTAGAGGCAGGCAGAAAATAATGAGGCCAAGGCTATAAGCTGCTGCTGCTGCTGAGTTGCTTCAGTCGCGTCCGACTCTGTGCGACCCCATAGACGGCAGCCCACCAGGCTCCCCCGTCCCTGGGATTCTCCAGGCAAGAACACTGGAGTGGGTTGCCATTTTCTTCTCCAATGCATGAAAGTGAAAAGTGAAAGGGAAGTCGCTCAGTCGTGTCCCACTCTCAGCGACCCCATGGACTGCAGCCCACCAGGCTCCTCCGTCCGTGGGATTTTCCAGGCGAGAGTACTGGAGTGGGGTGCCATTGCCTTCTCCAGGCTATAAGCTAGGTGACAGGATTTGATTTTGAGTCACGAAGGTAATCTAGCAGGCAGGGGCTGGGACAGTGAAGCCAAAAGAGCCATGGGGGATGTGGCAGGAAGACTTGGAAATCTATCCCCCAAAAGGGAAGGCTCAAGTTCAGCATCCCTGAACCAGAGGTTCTGTGGTGGTCTACTGGGACCTGCATGTATCTGGGGCGCATGTGCACTCCCGCTAAGCTTTCCTGTCTTCATTTGGACCCTCTAGCCATGCGTCGGTTCCAGCAGGTGCTAGTGGAGCAGGTGCAGGAGCGTACAGTGAAGCAACTGGAGGAGGCAATGAAGGAGGAAGTGCCTACCTCCCAGCCAGAGGCTCCAGCCAGGCCCGCTCTCAGGAAGTCCTGATGTCAGTCTTGGATCTGGAAGGCTGGGCGCTCACCTGGAGCTGTGACCAGTGGCTCCTCCAGGCATGAGTGCGTTTGACCCCACCATCAGCCCCCTTAAGCATCTGTCATTTTGGAAGCTTTACATCTTCTTAGTCTCTACGAGCCATTGCGTGTGTGCAAAATGTTTTTATGGGAATTCTGGTGGGAAAGCCTAGAGGAGGAATAAAGGGAGCTCTCTGGGTCCCTGTTTAGGTGGGTTAACTTTTATATTCTGTATCTAATAAATTCCATATTCTTTAAATTGCAGGCCTGTTTTATTTCACATTCTTCATATGACCTTTTGGGAGCTAGATTTTTAAACTTAATTTTTAATTAAATTTAAATTAAATATTAAATTTAGTTTTGAAATTCTAAAGCAGGTAAAGCAGGTTATATGTGAAGAATACTTTCTAGGGCAGGCCAGAAAGGAAGGGAAATCATGATCCCCAATTGGCAGAGCATTTTCTAGGTATTGGATGCAGTGTCCCATAGGATCCTTACACGATCACACTCACCTTACACATGTGTGGCTACGTGGTAGAGTGAGAGTATAGTTTAAAATGTTTCTGCTTCCAAATATGAGTTCTCTCCATTTTTGCCTTTTTTAAAGGCTTTTAAAATGAATCTCTGGTGATAAGCCTGAATGAAGTCTTCCATTTTCATCTCTAGGGTTTTCAACTGTTCAAATCATACCTCCTGAGCATTTCTCTGCAAAACCTTTGCACATCTGAGCTTTGGTCTGAGCATCGAAGCAGTGAAATGGGCAGAGTGGGGACTACCACGATTTTATAGATGTTGGAAGAACTATTAGCAGCCACTGATGGCTTTGATCAGTCACTTGGGTTTGGGATCATCCTCACTCTCTTGGGCAGCTTTGTGGCCCACCAACAAATCCTGATTCTTCAAGACTTTTTGACACCAGGCAAGTTTCTTTAGAAATAAACTTGATTAGTAGACACAGAAAGAGTTCATGCAACTAGAAGAGATGACTTTCCTTCTCTTTAATATTTATGTCTCTTATTTTTCTGTTCTAATTTCATGGCCTAGACCCTCAAGTACAGAGTTGAATAAAAAAGTAAAAACATTCTTGCCTTGTTCTCAATCTTAACAGGATTAAGTTCAGTCTCTCATTCATAAGTATAATGTTACTGGAAATATTTTTCATACTGCCTTTACCAGATAGAAGAATTTCCTTCAATTCCTAGTTTGCTGAAAGTTTTACCATAAATGTGTGTTCAGTTTTTACCAGATGTTTTTGCCTGTACCTTTAGAGATAACATAATTCTTTTAGTTATTAATGTGATGAAATTATATTCATTAAAAAATGTTACAGCAACATCATAGCCCTGCAATAGCCCCATAGAGTCATGATACATCACCTTTTTATACATCGTTGGATTTGGCTTTGATGTTAAAATTTTTACATCTATTTTCATGAAGGATATTGTATTATAATTTTCTTTCCTGGTATTGAAATGAATTTTTTGATCAGTTAATTTAAATGTTTATCAATTGTATTAATATTTTCCAAAGACCCAACTTTTTATTTCATTGATTTTTTTTTTTCCCCCTATGTGTTTCTCTTCTGTTTCATTTCTACTTTTTATTTCCTTTTTTAAACTTTGGGTTCAATTTGTTATTTTTCTAACTTTTTAGTAGGGAAGATTAGATCAAAAGTTCTAAGCTGTTTTTTCTAAATATAAACATTTAAAGTTATTGATTTCTCTCCAAGCATTGCTTTAGCAACATCGCATAAATTTTGATAAGTTGGGTTTTTATGATCATTCAGTTTTCTACTTTTCCTTGTGATTTCTTCAGTTCTGTCGCTCAGTTGTATCCAACTCTATAATTTATTTAGCAAATATTTAGTTTCCAAATATCTGGGGTCCTTCAGCTATCTTTGTTAATGATTTCTAGTTTAATTCCTTTGTGATTAGAGAACAGAAACCACCAATTTCAATCCTTTGAAATTGAGACATTTTAGGGCCAAGTATATGGGGGCTTCCACCCATGGTGGCTCAAAGGTAAAGAGTCCGCCTCCAATGCAGGAGACTCGGGCTTGATCCCTGGGTCGGGAAGGTCCCCAGGAGAAGGGAACAGCAACCCACTCCAGTATTCTTGCCTGGAGAATCCCACGGACAGAGGAGCCTGGCTGGCTACAGTCTATGGGGTCACAAAGAGTTGGACACGATTGAGCCACTAACACTTCCATTCTTAGTTAATAACTTTTGACTTTTAAAAAACTGCTCTAGATATTAATATATATATATATACACATGTATATATGTATATATGTGTGTATGTATACATATATATGTATGTATATATGTGTATATGTATGTAAATATATGTATACACACACACACACATATACTGTGTGTGACGGATCCTGTTAGGTTTTTTTTTTTTCCCATGGGAAAAGGAGACTTTTACTACTCAAGGCTCCGAGTGGGCCCGGGTCCTGGGTGGTCTAGTTCTTTTCCAAAGTCTCAGAATGTATAGGTCTAAGGTAGAGTTCAACAAGTGTTCTGTAGTACGAAAGGAGGAGGAGAAATGACAAACTCAGGTCAAAAGCTCTCTCAGTAGAAGGATGTTTTAAGGATGCACAGGCCTTAATTCGAAAAGGCTTTTCCATAGGCCCCAACCAGGCATATATTTGCCCAGTAACCCTGGTAACTGCCTTAAACTGAGTAAGCTAAGGCCTGGAGGCAGAGGGAGGCGCCCGCGTGTGTCGGGGCGGGGAGACCCGGTCTGGAAGGCGGTCAGCGCGCCGAGGCCGTAGAGCGCCGCGGTGGCAGCGGGCGGCCCGCCTCTTCCTGGACCGGCTCAGGCCGCAGGCCGCCTCCCCTTCCCCGGCTTCCCCTCCGGCTTGGGCGGCCAAAGGCGGGAGCCGGTCTCGGGGAGAGAGGCCCTGGTGGGCCCCAGCCCCGCGGTGCGGCCCCTCGTGCGCCCCCTGCGCGGACGGGCCCGACTGCGGGTGCCTGGGCCCGGGTGCGCCCGGCTCAGCGGCGGTGGACGCGTCCGGGCGAGGACACAGACCGCGCGTCCCCGGAGCCTCGGGTGCCGGCGCCTCCAGCTCCGCCGAGGAGGTGTGATACCCGCTTTGCAGAGCAGGGGGGCCCGCGGGGGCTCGGGCTCTAGGTCTCTCTGCCCAAGTCCCGGCCCTTCCGTCTGGAAGCCCTCGGCCCCAACTCTCACTTCCTCCCGGAGAGCGGAAGCCGGCTCCCGCGCTCGCTCGCCGTCCTGCAGGGGCCTTGCTCTCTGCCACCCGCCCTGGCCGTCCTTTCGCGGATCTCCGAGGCCGGCCACGTGGTTGTCCGGCTCTGAACTCTCCGCCATCCAAGGCTGCGGGGAGGGGTATTAAGGGGGAGTGGGGGGTGGTGAACCGAGTTAAGGCTCAGGAGGCCCACTCAGTTGGGGGAGGACCTAGAAATGACTACATGGAGCAAAATTTAACCCGGGCAGTCCCCCCGTGTTTCTGAGCCGCTGGTTGGTCCCCATCATCAGGTGTTGTGAGGCTTGGGCATCAGGACTAGGGAAATTGGCAGGGAGTTTTATAATAACAGTTAATATAAATATAATTTACTGCACTTCGGCCATGAGTCAGGATTTATCCTAAGCCATTTACACTAACTCATATGTTTCTGTCCTCACCAGGGCTACCCTATGAGATAGTTACCGTTACACCCACTTTGCCCAAGAGGACACTGGCTTAGAAAGTGGAGTTCACATCAGAGCACAGGATCAGACCAGCCTCTCCCTGAGGCCAGAACTGCCCCAGTTTGGGATTAAAGATGGAATTCTAGGCGCTGCCCCGGGTCCCTGCACTTGCAGAGACCCCCATTTCCCTCCTCTCAGGCCTCATCCATTGTCTGCTCCAAGTCACCAAGTAATCTCATTCTATCCTTTACTCCTGTTCACATCAGTCACCGCAAGACCCGTGGACTCCAGGCCCTTTCTGCCTGAAGTCAGAAAATTTTTACTTTTTTTTTTCTTTTAATTGAGATCAGCAAGGAGGGAAAAAAGAAGCTGGTGACACGTTAGCCTGCAGAATCAAAGACTTCTCCAAAAATAAAGCAAGCAGAAGCGGCCATTAGTAGCAAATAAACCCTCTGCCTGTAAATCCTTTAGTAGGGTTGATGCCTTGAAGCGATTGCACACATGGTTACAACTAGTACCGGGCACAGGAAGTGCTAACTATATAAACTTAAAGGAAGGGGAGATAGAGAGGGGGGAGGGCCCCATGCCTCCCAGTTCATTTTTTTAAAGATTTTTTGTATTTGATGTGGACCACTTTTTAAGCTTTTATTGAACTTGTTATATTATTATTATTATTTTTAAGTTTTGGTTTCTTAAACCACACGGCATGTGGAATCTTAGCACCCCCACCAGAGATTGAACCCTCACCTCCCTGCTTTGTAAAGTGAAGTCTTCACTGCTGGACCTCCAGGGAAGCCCCCCCAGTTCATTTTTGATGCTTGGTGCTATGGAAGGTCCTTGATCAGATCAGAGATTGAATGCTTTTGTTTTTCTGCAGATGTTCACCCTCCCTCAGAAGGAATCCAGGATGACTACCACCTGTCCAGGTTCAGACTCCATACAGGGCCTGCCCGGTAACAAGGGAGATGGTCTGGAAAGAGAATGCTCCAGAAAACCCAACCAGAAGCCACTGAAGTTCTATGGAGTGGGTGACCCCGCTGCCGTGCTCTCCTGCAGCAGCCCCTACCTGTCCTCTAGAGGAAGCATCATTAAATGGTTCTGGGATTCAGCGGAGGAGGGCTACAGGACCTACCACATGGATGAATATGATGAGGACAAGAACCCCAGTGTGAGTGACATCCCCCTCCCCACTGGGACCCAAGAGAGAACTGGGAGAGGGTACCCCACCTTGAACGATAAGGCAGCACCCAGCTTGCTCTTGTCACCTTAAGAGTTATGGACTTCTGACTTCCAACAGGATTTCCAGAGTTGCTTAGAGAGGTCCCAATATATTACCTGAATCAGAAAATGGCCCACTTATAATTAAGGGAAACTTGATTTGTGGGGGAGGAATTCAGTAACCAGGGAGTGCTCTTATATGGCTTCTGATCCACAGCCCAGCTATTCACCTTTAGAGCTGGGCAGAACTAGTGGTCAGGCTGAAAGTGTTTCACTTTCAAGTTGTATATTCTTGAGCTAACTACTTAAAGTCTTTGAACCTCAGTTCATCTCTATATTGGGGTAATAATACCTGCTATACTCTGTACTGTCACAACTAAATGTTATCAGGTATATAAATTATTAACACAGCGCTTCACATAGAGCATTTGATAAGTGGTACTTGCTATTATATTAATGTATTATTATAATAACATAATTATTATATATTATAATAGTGCAATTATTATAAATTATAATAATTATAAATTATAATTTAATCATTAAATTATTAATAAAATTATTACTATTAAAATATTATTTATAATAATTAACTGTTATGATTTATAATAAATGTATCATAATATGTAATAATTATGTTATAATATAACATATAATAATATAATATATAATTTATTATAATCATAATTTATTATAACTTATAATTATATTAAGCTATTATGATTTTATTATTATAAATATTTACTAGCAATTATTGGTTATTATACTAATAGTATAATATTATATATTATATACTATTATGTATAGTGTATATTATATATAATAAATATATTTAATAATATATAATATAATTATAATATATAATTATAATAATATATATATAATTATATACATTATATATAATTATATTATATTTATATTATATAATTTAATTCTATAATGTATATAACATTATATATAAAAATATATATTATACTGTATATTAATTATATATACAATTATATATAATTAAATGTAGTCACAGATTAAATATATAATATTTATCTTATATAATATACAAATGATAATATATATTATATATTGTATAAGTTATAATAACTATAATAATCAATATATTATATATAACTATATAATATATTAATATATAATATATATGTTATATAATTTATATATTATATAAAGATAAAGATATATTTAATGTATGATTACATTTAATTAAATATTATATAATTACTATATTATTATATTATAATATATAATATATCATACATATAATAATACTATGTCATTATATAATATATATAATATGGTATAATGCATATAATAAATATTATAATATAAATACAAAGTAATATATAAAATATAATATAAATATAATATAAAATATAAAATATAAAAATATATAAAATATAGTATAATATAATACATATATTATATATTAATATAATATATAATATATGTGATGTGATATGATATAATATAATTATATTTATATAATTTATAATTATAATTTTGATTTATAACTATAAATTATAAATATTATAATATATTATAATTATTATATTATCTATTATGATATATAATATATAATACATATATTATATGTTAATATATATTATAATTTTATAATAATTATATTATATAATATATGTTATTAATATATATTATACATTAATATTATTTAATAATGTATAATTATATAATTATATTTTATGTAATGTTTATCATTTATTGTATAATTATATAATTATACTTTGTTTATTATTTATTATAATTATAATTTATACATTATATAAATAATATTAATGCATTATATATTATATAATATAATTTTAAATAATTATAATATATTAACATATAATATATTATTATATATTATATATCATAGTATATAATATAATATAATAATTATAATAAATTATATTTATAATTTATAGTTATAAATCAAAATTATAATTATACGACCCAGATAATCACGATGGTGTGATCACTGACCTAGAGCCAGACATCCTGGAATGTGAAGTCAAGTGGGCCTTAGAAAGCACCACTATGAACAAAGCTAGTGGAGGTGATGGAATTCCAGTTGAGCTATTCCAAATCCTGAAAGAAGATGCTGTGAAAGTGCTGCACTCAATATGCCAGCAAATTTGGAAGACTCAGCAGTGGCCACAGGACTGGAAAAGGGCAGTTTTCATTCCAATCCCAAAGAAAGGCAATGCCAAAGAATGCTCAAACTACCGCACAATTGCACTCATCTCACACGCTAGTAAAGTAATGCTCAAAATTCTCCAAGCCAGGCTTCAGCAATACGTGAACCGTGAACTTCCTGATGTTCAAGCTGGTTTTAGAAAAGGCAGAGGAACCAGAGATCAAATTGTCAACATCCGCTGGATCATGGAAAAAGCAAGAGAGCTCCAGAAAAACATCTGTTTCTGCTTTATTGACTATGCCAAAGCCTTTGACTGTGTGGATCACAATAAACTGTGGAAAATTCTTCAAGAGATGGGAATACCAGACCACCTGATCTGCCTCTTGAGAAATTTGTATGCAGGTCAGGAAGCAACAGTTAGAGTTGGACATGGAACAACAGACTGGTTCCAAATAGGAAAAGGAGTACATCAAGGCTGTATATTGTCACCCTGTTTATTTAACTTATATGCAGAGTACATCATGAGAAACGCTGGAGTGGAAGAAACACAAGCTGGAATCAAGATTGCCGGGAGAAATATCAATAACCTCAGATATGCAGATGACACCACCCTTATGGCAGAAAGTGAAGAGGAACTCAAAAGCCTCTTGATGAAAGTGAAAGAGGAGAGTGAAAAAGTTGGCTTAGAGCTCAACATTCAGAAAACGAAGATCATGGCATCCGGTCCCACCACTTCATGGGAAATAGATGGGGAAACAGTGGAAACAGTGTCAGACTTTATTTTTCTGGGATCTAAAATCACTGCAGATGGTGACTGCAGCCATGAAATTAAAAGATGCTTACTCCTTGGAAGGAAAGTTATGACCAACCTAGATAGCATATTCAAAAGCAGAGACATTACTTTGTCAACAAAGGTCGTCTAGTCAAGGCTATGGTTTTTCCTGTGGTCATGTATGGATGTGAGAGTTGGACTGTGAAGAAGGCTGAGCGCCGAAGAATTGATGCTTTTGAAGTGTGGTGTTGGAGAAGACTCTTGAGAGTCCCTTGGACTGCAAGGAGATCCAACCAGTCCATTCTGAAGGAGATCAGCCCTGGGATTTCTTTGGAAGGAATGATGCTAAAGCTGGAACTCCAGTACTTTGGCCACCTCATGCAAAGAGTTGACTCATTGGAAAAGACTGATGCTGGGAGGGATTGGGGGCAGGAGGAGAAGGGGACGCCAGAGGATGAGATGGCTGGATGGCATCACTGACTCGATGGACGTGAGTCTCAGTGAACTCTGGGAGTTGGTGACGCACAGGGAGGCCAGGTGTGCTGCGATTCATGGGGTCACAAAGAGTTGGATATGACTGAGTGACTGATCTGATCTGATAATTATAATTTATAATTATTATATTTATTATATAATTATATATATTACATCATCAGAGAAGGCAATGGTACCCCACTCCAGTATTCTTGCCTGGAAAACCCCATGGATGGAGGAGCCTGGTAGGCTGCAGTCCATGGGGTTGCTAAGAGTCGGATACGACTGAGCGACTTCACTTTCATTTTTCACTTTCATGCATTGGAGAAGGAAATGGCAACCCACTCCAGTGTTCTTGCCTGGAGAATCCCAGGGACTGGGGACCCTGGTGGGCTGCCCTCTATGGGGTCACACAGAGTCGGACACGACTGAAGTGACTTAGCAGCATATATTACATCATTTGGATTATATTATATATAATATAGTATATAAAATAATACAATATATTAATATATTATAATAACATAATATATATAATATATTTATATAATAATATAATATCTTATAATATGTAATATATATTACATATAATATGTATATGTATATATGCATGTATATGTATATATGTATGTAATATATATGTAATATATAATATATAATAATTATAAATAACAATACATTATGTGTAATATATAATTATAAATAATAATATATTATATATAATTATAAATAATAATATACATTATATTGTATATTTAATATATTATATATAATATATATTATATTTACATATAATATAGATATTATATATTTAATATATTAATATAATTAGTATTAATATATAATATACATATTATATAATATGTTTTATAATATAATTATGCTAATTTTTACTAGTTATTATGAATTATTATAAATTATTACTAGTGACACCTTCGGAGGGCAGAGAGCTGGCACAAATAACCCTTTAATAATCTTTATTTATTGAGCATGTGCCAGGTGCTGGCACTGTTCTATATGCCAGAATTACAGCCATGAACAGAAATAAAGTTTGCCCTCATGTAGTCTATAAGTCTAATATGGGAGACGGGCAGTGAACAGACATAAATATATAAAATATGTTGTGGTTAGAGTTGTAGAGAAAAGTAAAGCAGGGTAATTAGATAGAGACTGGTGGGGTGGGCTGGGGATGTTGTTATTTAGGTGATGTGGTCACAGAAGGCCACTTTAATATGGTGACATTGTGGCAGAGACCTGGAAAAAGTGAGATTGTATTGGTTATCTCTTGCTGTGTAACAAAGTGTTTCAGATCTTAGCAGTTTAAAAGAAACAGTTCACTGTTCCTGGAATTCAGGATTCAGGGCGGTGCTTCAGGCTGAAGATATTCTGGGAAGTTACGATGAAGCTGGGGCTGTGGTCTCATCTGTAGACTCGGTGGGGCAGGGAAATCATCCATTTCCAGGCTCACTCACATGGTTACAGAGTGGGCAGGAGGATGATCCCTTTCCAAGTTCACTCACATGGTTATTGGCTGCCCTTGGTTCCTTCCCACGTGGTCTTCTCCATGGGGCTGCTTCATGACACACCAGCTGGCTTTCCCTGGGGCAAGCGATCCAAGAGAGGAAGAGAGAATGAGAGATCAGGAGTGCCCAAGATGGGAGCCACAGACTGTAACCTAGTCTTGGAAGTGACATCCCATCACTCCTGCATGTTCTGTTCATTAGAAGCAGGTCACTAGGTCTATTCACACTCAAGGAGAAGGGATTATGCAAGGCCCTGCACACCAGGAGGTAGGGGGTCACTGAGGGCCATCTTGGAGGCTGCCTGTCACAGGGAGTGAGCTTTGTAGGTATCCAGGGGAAAAGCATTCCAGGCCGAAGACACAGCCAGTACAAAGTCCCCAGAGCAGTTCAAGGGACAGCAGAGGGACTTACTGGCTGGAGGCTGGCATGAGGTCACAAAGGAAATGGGGGCAGGGGTGGTACTAAATCTGTAGGGTCTCATGGGACATGGTGAGGCTTCTGATTTTAGACTAAATGGGATGGAAAGGGAGCAATGGGATCTGATTTTTCTTTTAAAAAGATGACTCGGACTGCTGGATGGAGATTCAACTCAGGGAGAATGGGGATGAGGGAATGATCAGGAAAGGAAGGAGGGAAGCTATTGCAATAATGTAGACAAGAGAGACTGGTGGCTTAGCAGTGGAGGAGAACTGCTTGGACTGTGCCTGTATCTGCAGGTAAAAGTGTCAGGATTCGGCGATAGATTGGTGGTAGGGAAGATCCTATAGGTTTTCTCTCCGGGGCGTGAAGAAGCACTGCCTTTTATTTGTCATAAGCTGAGCCCAGTGAAACTCTACTTTTTCATCCTCCCTCCTTCCCCATCCCCTCTAATACCTTGCTGCTGCTGCTAAGTCGCTTCAGTTGTGTCCGACTCTGTTCAACCCCATAGACGGCAGCCCACCAGGCTCCCCCATCCCTGGGATTCTCCAGGCAAGAACACTGGAGTGGGTTGCCATTTCCTTCTCCAGTGCATGAAAGTGAAAAGTGAAAGTGAGGTCGCTTAGTCGTGTCTGACTCTTAGTGACCTCATGGACTGCAGCCTACCAGGCTCCTCTGTCCATGGGATTTTCCAGGCAAGAGTGCTGGAGTACCTTAGGGGTCAGGAATTAGCTGTGCATGAGTCTTTTCAGGGACTCTATAAGGGGCTATTTGAGCTGTGCCCGCCCTCCTCCTTGCCTTATGGGTTTGGAATCTGGATGCTATGTAATGTGGCATGGGTCCCCACCCCAGGGAGAATTTCCAGCAGCCCAGGGCCTCTTCTTGTTGTATAGTCACCCTTCTTCCTGTTCCTGCCAGAGCACCAGTTTACTGCGTACACATTCTGGCAGCCTGTAAACTGAGCCTCTTGAGAGATTCAGTGTGTGTGTTGGGCATGTGGTGTCTTCAGGGACCTTCCCATCTTGTAGGGGAGAGAAAGCCTGTACATCAGTCTGTGACCTGGGATGGAAACTGACCAGTGCTCTCAAGGGGGACAGCTAAAGCGCTTTGGGGTCCCAAAGAAGAAAAAATCCCCTGCAGGTGGGATTTTAAGGAGGGCTTCCTGGAGGAGAAGGCATTTGCACAGAGCTTTAGAAATGGGGAGATGCGATCAGGGAACCCTGTGGAGGGCAGCGCTTGAGGAAAGACCAGGTGGGGTGGTGGGAAGGTTGAGATTGCAGAGTTCCACTTTGCTGCCTCGTGTGCTCCTGGAGCCTTCTGCTGGCACCTTCTGTTGTGCTTACGTGTCTCTGTACCTCTCACCTCCAGGGCATCATTAACTTGGGCACCAGTGAGAACAAACTCTGCTTTGACCTGCTGTCCAGACGGGTAAGCCCCACTGCACCTCTGAGCGGCATCCCCAGCTCCGAGGGGCTGTCTTCTCTGGGATTCCCTGGAATGCTCCCCCCGGAGAGCTGGCTGCTTGCCTCAGTTGCCCCAGCCTTGAAGTCAGGAGACCCAGCTCTGCCTTGGGGACCATGTTCTCTGCCATCTGGGGCGAGTTACTTCCTGACTCTGATTCTGCTGCTTCTCCTCTTCTGGCTCTTTCCCTCCTCAGCCCGTCCTGCTGGCTGGGTCCCTGCTCTCAGGGGGAGACACTCAGCGACGTGTGGTCAGTGTTTAATGACTGGCCCTGGGGCAGGAGAGGGCCGATCTGTAGCTTTTGCGGAGTCCCCCATAGTGTAATACCCCCGCTGTGGCTGATTCAGGGTCGTGCTCTGCTATCACTGCACGCAGAGCTGGGAAGAGAGGGGCACGGCACCACCACGTGGTGGCCCCCCACGCGGACAGCTGGACGGGAGGAACCCCCGGAGCACAGATGGGAGCGAAGTGGAATAATGTCGACCATAAGCAGTATTGTCTGAGTACCTTTTCCCTTTGTTTTTTACTATGATTTGATTTACCATGATTTTTACTTATGTTTTCACTTTTGTTTTTACTATGATTGACTTACATAATTTCTATATAGTTTATATAATTTCATTTTTGAAAATGACTGGTTTTTAGCACATGTTGAAAAATTGCTGAAAATGTAATAATCAGATTATTTTATTTAAGTTGAAGTGTAATTGCTATACAGTATTATTTAAGTTATAGGTATATAACAGTGATGCACAATTTAAAAAAATTTTTTTAATTAAAAAAATTTAAAAAAATTTTTTTTAATTTTAAGAAAATTTTTAAAGATTATGTTCCATTTATAGCTACTATAAAATATTGACTATATTCCCCATATTGTACAGTATATCCTTGTAGCATATTTTATACCTAATAGTTTGGACCTCTTAATCGCCTACCCTTATTTTGCCCCTTCCCCTTCACTCTCCCTGCCCACGTATAGAGAGAATAATCAGATTTCTTGACTAGTGAGAGCCATCTCTAGCAAACCACGGGAACCACCTGTCTCTCAATGCCTAGGAGTCAGAGTCTGGGGCTGTGGAGAGAGTGATACTTCACCCAAAGGAGCATGTTTCCAAAGGGGAACATCTGAGCCATGATAGGAGAGGGGTATAGGGAGTGGACTTGAAAAGCCTGTTCTACCCAAAGATATCTCCCCACCCTAAGGCAGCTCAGCGCCATCCAGTGGAAATAAAATGTGAGCCACATATACAATTAAAATTTTTCTATTAAACAAGTACAAAGAAACTGGTAACATTCATTTTCATCATGTATTTTATGCAGTACAATATATCTAAAATATGGCCACTTCGACATGTAATCAATATAAAAATTATTAATGAGATATTTTACATGTTGCTGTTGTTGCTGTTTAGTTGCTAAGTCGTGTCTGACTCTTTTGCGACCCCATGGACTGTAGCCCACCAGGGTCCTCTGTCCATGGGATTTCCCAGGCAAGAATACTGGAGCAGGTTGCCATTTCCTTCTCCAGGGAATCTTCCCGATCCAGGATTCAAGCTCAAGAATTGGCAGGCGGGTCCTTTACCACAGAGCCACCTGGGTAGCCCCATATTTTACGTACTTATTTCATATAAGTCTTCAGAATCCAGTGTCTCACTTCAGGAGAGTCGCACATAAGGAGCCAGGAGCCACAGTGGCCAGCGGCCTCTGTATTGGACAGCGAGGCTCTCAGGAGAGAGGGAGAAAGGGAGGAGGGTGGAGATATGGACACGTGGCTGATTCCCTCTGTTCCGTTTTGTTCCACCGTCCACGGCTCCTGCCTTTCCTCAACTTTGTGTGTGTGATGCCATGGGAGTCCCTAACCCAGCACCGGGGCAGTGGAGGTGGTCTGGAAATGGCCGCGTTTTCCAAAGTGTGAGGTTGAGCTGAGGCTGCAGGAGGACAGTGGCCTGAGTCCCTCCAGGACTCAGAACCAAGACCAAAATAGGGCACCCAATTCTGGGGCCTCTTCTGTCACCCCACAGAGGAGCTGAGGGTTGAGGTCTCCTCCACCGCCTCCGCAAATCCACCGTCTGGTTTTGGTAGGTGGCGTATTGTATAAAGAGCACTGGACTAGGGGTCAGAAATTCTGTTTCATCTCAGCTCTGCCACTTGCTAGTACTGTACCATTGCCTAGCCACCTGACTTTTTTTGGCCATGCTGCATGGCTTGTAGGATCTTAGTTCCCGAATCAGGGATGGAATTTTGTGCCTGCTGCAGTGAAAGCCAGGAGTCCTACCCACTGGACTGCCAGGGAATTCCCACACCTGACATTTTTAAGCCTCAGTTTCCTCATCTGCAGAATGGGCATGAGAATGCTGTCCCTGGGCTGCCCCCATCCCGGCTCTTCTGATGAGCAGCCCTTGGATTGAGAGACCCCAGTGCTGCGTGGATACGGGTGCCCATGAGCGTGTATGGCCCTCAGCCCTGCTGTCTCCTCTCTGTCCCCAGCTGAGTCAGAGTGACATGCTGCAGGTGGAGCCGGCCCTGTTGCAGTACCCTGACTGGAGGGGACATCTGTTGTAAGTAGGACCTGTGGGCCAGTGGTTCTCACCTCCAGGGTGGTTTTGCTTCCCAGGAGACATGTGGCAACACCTGGAAGTTTTTGGTTTTTGTAACTTGGGGGAGGGGGTGCTGCTGGCTTTTACTGGGTAGAGGTCAGAGATGCTGCTAGACTTCCTACAATGCCCGGGATGGCCCCCACGGCAAAGAATGATCTGGCCTCAAACATCAACAGTGTTGGGTTGAGAGAGCCTGCCCTGGGCTGAGGCCTGGTCCTGGAGAGCTGGCGATCACGGGGTCTCGTTGAGCATCTGCAGAGAACTGGTGCCCCCTGCCTGTCCTGCCCCCACTCAGAGGCCCCCAGACTTGGTCTCTCTGAGTCTGAGGCACGGGGAGGGCCTTCATGCCAGGGGTCTTTGTTCCCAGTTTCTCAGTAGCTTTAGAGGAGCCAGAATCAGCTTGGGGACTCCTGTTGCTGTAAGATGGGAGATGATAAATGAAACTAATAAGCCTTTATATTTGTTGGGCACTTACTGGGGCCCAGATGCAGTCCTAAGGGTTTAGTGCTGGAGCAGGACTTGATTCCAAGGGTAATTCCAAGGCGCCCGCTCTTGTAATAATGAGGATGATGGCCCTAGAGTTAGACCACTGGGCTTAAGTGTGGACTCTGCCGCTATTTGGCCCATGACCTAATTCCTTCAAGCCTCGGTTTCTTTGTCTGTAAAATGGGAATGGTAGTAGTTGTGTTATAGGAGTTTTATGAAGATTAAGGAAAATTCTCTAACACCTGCATAAGGTAAATGCTTGTAAATGTTAGCAATAACTGTGATAATAGTTATTGTTATAATAATTATGTTGTTATACATTATATATTTTATTATGATAATGTGTTATTATTATTATACTATTAGCTAGATCTACATAGAGAGTGTTACTTGTGATATTCCTACAGTCTGCTGATTAGGTAGGTTGAGTGTCCTACAACTACTGGAATGAAAGTTTCCATGCGTGTGGATAGTGTTGGGGCCAAGGAGTGGAGACAAATACTGATTGTATTCCCCTCATGGGAAGCAGAGAAGGGTGATGGCAGCTGCCTGAAGATGCACCAGACAAGCTATGGGATGGAAGGGGTGGGGGAGGAGTTCAAGCCCCACTGACAATCACTGCTGTCTGTCTGTCTGATTTCCAGCCTCCGGGAGGAAGTGGCCAGGTTCCTGTCTTTCTACTGCAGAAGCCCCACACCCCTTAAACCGGAGAATGTGAGTTACTCCCCTTCTCTGCTCTTTCCTCCTCTTCTGCTCCCTACCCAACTTCTGGCTGACCAGGGGTACGGTGGGGTCACTTAGTTTTGATATGGAAATTAGGAAGACGCCCCTCCTTTGTTTCCCCTCACCCTAGATATTTAGAGTTTGGGTATAATTTCTGCAGGACTTCCCAGGTGGCTCGGTGGTCACGAACCTGCCTGCCAGGCAGGAGATGCTTCCAGATCCCTGGGTCAGGAGGATCCCCTGAGGAGGGCATGGCAACCCACTCCAGTGTTCTTACCTGGAGAACGCCATGGACAGAGGAGCTTGGGGGGCTGTAATCCATGGAGTCACAAAGAAGTCAGACGTGACTTAGCAACTAAACAGCGGCAACAGCGTAATTTGTGCCCTGCTCTATTCTGTGGCCCCTCTTTGCCTCCACATCTTCGGGCCGGGCTCTCTGAGTGACCAGCTCCCTCTTGCTTGCTCAGTGGATCTGGAACAGGGTCCCCACGAGTGAGCCACACAAATGGATTCGGCTGTTAGTCAGGAGGGGCCTGTGGGGACCCCCGTGGCTTTGTGCCAGGTGGGCCCCCCGAGTTGCGGCCTGGCCCTGCCTCTGCGCCCCCCGGGATCCAGGCTGCAGGCCCGTGCTCCCTCCTGCAGAGATTCATCTTGGTCCCATGGACGTGTCGCCCTCAGGTGGTTGTTCTGAACGGCTGTGCCTCTCTCTTCTCTGCTCTGGCCACGGTGCTGTGTGAGGCGGGGGGTGAGTAGACCTTGGCCCTGGGCCTGCAGGTCCCCCACCCCGACCCTGCCCCCCGACCCCAGCTGCTGGGCCTGGACGGCTGCATCAGATGCTTTTGCCCTAATAGACCATTAGACCACTGTGGGGGGCTGAGCTAAGTGCCCTGACAAGACAGCAAGGGTTGGCAGTTCCAGGGGAAATCAAGGTGATGCCAGGCTTCTGGGCTCTGCCTCTGTGACGACCTTGGCTTTTGCTCGTGCTCACTGATGGTACCCACAGCCTCACGTCACAGCGTGTCCTGAAGTAGGAAGAGAGGGAGGCTGGGCTTTGCCCGTCTCTTTTTTGAGGGGAGGGAGGAAGTGGGCCTGCTCTTTTCCAGGAGAGTCCCTTTCATCTTTCTGGCCAGAACGGACTCACAGACCCATTCCCAAAGCAGTCCCTGGCAAAGCGTAGGAGAACCCTGGTTGGTTTAAGCTAAACTTGCTTCATCCCAGGGGCTGGGGGAAGGTCCACTTTCCTTGGATTTCTTGCTGGTCATAGCTGAGAAATCTGTGTGCTCTCTTAGGAATGGATGTCTACTGGCCAGCCAGCAGCACCTACTGCAAGAGCCACGGTCATTTCAAGGACACGTTGTCCGTAGTCGTGGTCAGGGTTGTTGGCTGCCAGGAACAGAGGCCCGCTCACACGAGCTTAACTTCTGAACTACTATTAGTAACTTTTATTGACCACATACTATGTCAGGCACTGGGCTAAGGCTAGGCACAGTCTGTCATTTAATCCCCACTATAACTTCAGTGAGATAGGTTCTGTGCTTATTCCCATTTAACAGATGAAAAGATTAAGGCCCAGGGGGGATATAGGTTCTGGGCTTTCATTCCCATTTAACAGATGAGGAGATTAAGGCCCAAGGGATTGAGTTACTGCTCAGAATCACACACAGAGCTGTAATATTTTGAACCTAAAAGGAAGATTCATCGCAAGGATGTAACAGGCAATTTCCTACCCATCCGAGAACAATCAAGAGTGGGAGAAGCACACACTCTCTGTCCCTGACGTGTGCGGTCCCCCTTCCTCCTCCTCTGGACTGTCCTCAACTCTGTAGGGCCCCGGGTTGTTGACCCAGCTCTGACTGCTTGACCTCTGCATTCAAGTCTCATCTCACATTCTCATCTCACAAGGGTCTTTGCTTTTTGGAGCAAAGTCTTGAGATTCAGAGAACGTGATGGGTGTCTGGCCAGCCAGTGCATTGGCTCCGGGGGTCATTTGTCTACCTCTGGTCCAATCCCTGTGGTCAGCAGAGGGGACATGTAGGACAAAGTCCACTGCTTCCAGACCTGGGAGTTGTGGGAGGTGTTTGTGCTGAAGGGAAGGCTGGGGAGCTCAGCCTGACTGATGTGACCACTGCAGATCTGGGGCAGTGCCTTCACCTCTGCGTTAGAGCAGACCTTGGACATCATCTCATCAAGCCCCGTCCACAGCGAGAGTCTTCTGCGTGACACCCCTCCCACCCTAGCGGTCTCAGCCTTTGGTTCAGTGCCCCCACTCCTCCAGAAGCAGCACGTCCTGTCTCTGGGCCATTCTAGCCACTGTCAAGTTTTTCCATTTGTCAAACCCAGATCATCACCCTGCAGTTTCGACTCCTGGTTCCAAGTCTGTCCTCAGAGTGACCGAGCATGTCCTGTGCTTCTGAGGGACCTAAGCTTCAGTTTGCTCATCAGTAAAGTTAAGATAATAGCAGAGTAGCTGTGATGGTCAAACGAGATTAAAAACTGTTTAGCACAGATCCCCGCACATAGTAAGTGCTCAATAAATGTTAGCTACTAATTATTGGAAAAGGGACTGATCTCAGTGGATCCAAGCTTTAGAAAGAGTTTTGGGAGCTGAAAGAGAGGAAGCATGCTCCCCAAGGACACTGAAGGCTTAGAGAGGCGTGGGGGGTCAGTGGATGGGGGCTCTGGGCATCCTGGCCAGAGGGTGACAGGCCCTGGCTCACTCCTGCCCCCAGAGGCTTTCCTGATCCCTGCCCCTTACTACGGAGCCATCACACAGCACGTGTATCTCTATGGCAACGTCCGACTGGTCTGTGTCTATCTGGACAGTGAGGTAAGAGTTTCTGGGACCCCCGGTGGGCCTGGACCTTCCTGTAGGCCAGGATGTTCCTGCTTCTGAATTTGACAGTGGTCATGAGAGGAAGTCCATGCTGCAGGTGCTGGGGTTATGGCCAGAAGGAGAATGGGGTCTCCCATTGGCCATGGCTGCCCTTGCCTGGGTGCCCTGGGGACATCTGATCTTTCAGCTCTGAGATCCCTAGGCTCCATGTAGAAGCCAAGGGCATCCCAGGGAGACCACACAGAAATGGTGGGGTGAGAACAGGGCAGAGCAGACCTCCACATGGAAGCTCAGAGACCCTAGTCAGAGGACCTCAGGGGGCTTTTCTCGAAACCTAAGAGCTGTGAGGCTGTCCCTGACCTGATGTGATGTGTGGGTAGCAGTGAGAAGGGAGTGACCCCTCACATCCTGTGTTTTCTGAGATTGTCCTAAGAGGAGGCTGAAGATGACAGTGGGGAGGTGAGACCCCAGCCTTCAGGTCTGGAGCGAGGTAACTGAATCTGGCTGGTGGCTTTTCTGGATCCTTTTCAGGTCACTGGGCTGGAAACACGCCCCTTCCAGCTCACAGTGGAGAAGCTGGAGATGGCCCTGCAAGGAGCTAATTCTGAGGTCTGGGGATCAAATTAAACCCAAGGCTGGAAGTGGGTGGGTCTGAGCAGGGCGGGGACCCCCTTCCTGTGGACCGATCTCCTAGGGAGAAGGATTGAAACTCTATGTTGGGGATGGGGATAGGGTGGTAGCATGGAACCATTCTGAGGGTCAAGAAGGAGCCTGCCCATAGAGGTCTTCCCACTAAAGAAAATCCCTGAGACTCTCGGTGTACAAAGAATCAACCAGGGAGCTTGATTAAAAACACTACCCCCTACTCAGCCTGATTTCGATTCAGTGGGTCAAGCATGGAACTTATAAGTCTGTAGTTCAACGATCTCTCTGGTGATTTGAATAGGTAGTCCCCTCGCTCTGAGGGGATACTGAAGAATGGCAGAGACCAGTGGTTCCTGTCCAGTCCACTTTTCAGAAATCTATCAATCTATCTTTTTTTTTTAACCTTGGTCATAGAAGTCATACATGACCACTGTGGGAATTTTAAAAGCACAACCTCCCACCCATATTTCTACCAACAAAGGCAACTTCTACTGGTGTTTGGACATATTTCCCTCTGAGCTTTGGTCTCTGCATTTGTTTTCTTTTATATCTGATACGATGCTGCAGATATGATTCTTTGCCCTTCTTCATTTCATGTTGAGTGGTGAACAGATTTCCCCAGGATCCTGCTCAGTGCCCGGCCTGTCCGGTGGGACTCTGTGGCCTTGGGGAGGAGCTGAGGGTCTCCTGCCCTACTGATGTTTCAGGGTGTGAAGGTCAAAGGCCTCATCCTCATCAACCCCCAGAATCCTCTGGGTGACGTCTATTCCCCAGGGGAGCTGCAGGAGTACCTGGAGTTTGCCAAGAGGTGAGGTGCCCCACACTCACCCCATGAAGCCTGTGACAGGTTAGGGTTCTGATGTGAGCTTTGGTGTGGTGCCTGCTGCCCTCTAGGCCCCACTGTAAGTTTCTACCTGCTTCTACCCTTCCTGGCAGGAGAGTCGGGGGTGGGGGCGGGGAGTAGTGTTCTGGTGGGATGCTAGCTCTCTCTTTCTTTTTTGAAACAACAACGGTCGTTTGTTGCCCGTTCTAGGGGCCAGGCCCCTGCTAGCCCCTCACACTTTCGCTTGTGTAATCCTTGCAGCAGTGCTAAGAGGTGCAGATATTGTCTTTATCCCAGTTGACTGAGCCTCAGAGTGAGGGGCGGAGCCAGCTGTGAATCTGGGTCTGTCTGTACTTAACTAGGTGTGAGTGTTAGTCACTCAGTTGTTTCTGACTCTTTGCGATCCCATAGAATATAGCACCCCCGGCTCCTCTGTCCATGGAATTCTCCAGGCAAGAATACTGAACTGGGTTGCCATTTCCTTCTCCAGGTGATCTTCCCAACCCAGGGATCGAACCTGGGTCTCCTGCATTGCAGGCAGGTTCTTTACCGTCTGAGACACTTAACTGTCTCACACCTAACTGTGTCCCTTCTGTAGAGGTGCCTGAGGGCTCTGCCTTCCCCTACAGTGCTTCAAAAGCCCCAGTGTCATCTCTGTTTGAAAAAAAAAAAAGAAGAAGAAGATGGATATTCTTGGAAAAAGCAAATTTGGTAACCCTGGGCTAGACTGTGGTCCTTCTGGATTTCTGACTCACTGCCATCCCACCCTGGGCGGGCGCATTTAACTAGCAAACCAAGCTCTCTCCCTGCCCGCACCTGCCCTCCAGGCATGAGCTGCACGTGATGGTGGACGAGGTCTACATGCTGTCCGTGTTTGAGGAGTCCGCTGGGTACCGCAGTGTCCTGAGCCTGGAAAGGTGAGCTGACTCTCTCGGCCCGGCCCCACCCCCGCACGGCAATTCCTCTGCCTTCCCGCTAATCCTGCAGTCCTCAGATCCCCCAGCGAGAAGGGAGGTGGGGCCAGTCGCTGGTTTTTAAACTGTTCTGTGGGGTTTCTGAAAGCTCCAAGGAAGGGTCTTAGGATTCCCTGAGGGAGGGTTGGGAGGGTGGGAAATGGGCCTCTCTGCTGTTGCCTTCATCCCCAGAGTCGCTCCATTTTCATTCATTCCTTCAGCAAATACTCCTGTGGCCCCCTGTGTGTGCCAAGCCCTGCCAGCTATCTGAGCTTTTTTTTGTTAGATGCAGTTTGAGTCAAGTTAGATTTATTCTTGAGTCAGGCATGTGTAGGCAGAGCACCTGTGGGAACACTTGGAGCAGATCACCTGTCAAGCCTGCACATCTGGCATTTGGGGATTCTGACGGCTCCATGTTTGTTTAGACTTTCAGCCCTGCTGAGTCCTTTTGTGTCTGGGAGAGGGACCCCTTCCAGGGCCCGAGAGTGGGCTCGTGCCTCGCACTTGGAAGTGAATTGTCCGAGGAGACACACACGCTGACAAAGCAAGAAACTTAATTGAGAAGGGGCACCTGGGAGAACAGTAGGGATAGGGACCCAGGAGAACCGATTTGCCATGTGGCTCGATATCTCGGGTTTTATGGTGATGGGGTTAGCTTTCTGGGTTCTCTCTGGCCAGTCATCTTGCTTGTGCCCATTTTTGGTTCAATTCAAGGTCCTCCCTGGCAGCACGAGCATCTGTCAATCAAGATGATCTCCAGCGTGAGGGCTTCTGGGAGACTGGAAGGACATATTATGGGCTGGTGTTTCCTCCCTCCTTTCAGCTGCTCCTGGATTCTTCTGGCAGGCAGTAGCTTGTCAGTTCCATGTCCTTCATCAGGACCTCTCTCTTGCTGTGAGATAACTCACACAAGTGGCTATTATCCTGCCTGGCTAGGGTGGTTTCAGTCAATGGTTCTTTAACACTTTCCTTTGCTCTATTCAGCCAGTCCTCACAAGGCTCTGCCAAGCGGATGGCATGTGGTTAGGAGACTGAGACTCGGAGAGACAGGGACTTGCTACCTACTGTGGCCAGACACTGTGCTGTGCTGGAGATATGTCAGTGAACAAGAGAGACACAGGCCCTTCTTATGTGGATCTTATATTTCTACAAGCTTTAGCAACTAGATACACAGCTAATCATTTGATGATTAAAAAGGAGGTGTCTGCAGAGACAGCAGAGGATCGGCTTGGGGTACCCAGTTGGCCTTGTCTACCGGGAGGTGGTCAGATGAGGTCTGTTTGAGGAAGTGATGCTTGAAGTATGCTCTGCATCAGAGGTCGGCAATATTTTTGGATCAGATGGCAAATATTTTAAGCTTTACAGGTCATATGGTTGTTCACTCAACTCTGGCATTATAGCGTAAAAACAGCCCTGGATGGTATGTACATGAAAGAGTGTGGCTGTTCCCCCATAAAGCTTCAATTCCAAGAACAGACAGCAGGATGGATTTGGCCTGTGGGTTGCAGTTGGCTGACTCCTGCTGTAAGGCCTGTAGAGGAATTAGTGATTCAGGAGATGAAACCGGGTTTGTCCATCCATCTCGTCATTTGACCAACCCATCCTGTGAGTGCCCGCAGGTCTGTGTTGCCTCTGTTCTCACGCTGTGCTCTCTGCAGGCTGCCTGACCCCCAGAGGACCCACGTGATGTGGGCGACCAGCAAGGTGGGTTCCTGGCTGGTCTTGGGGGTGTCAGGGAGGTGGGAGGGCAGAGAGGTGGGTGTAGCTGGCTTTCTCCGGAAGGGCTGGCCACTGCCCACGGTGCCTGTCTCCTGCAGGACTTCGGGATGTCTGGGCTCCGCTTCGGCACGCTGTACACGGAAAACCGGGCCGTGGCCACGGCGGTGGCCTCCCTGTGCCGCTATCACGGCCTCAGTGGCCTGGTCCAGTATCAGATGGCACAGCTGCTCCGGGACCGTGGTGACTGCCTGGGCCTGGCCCCTTGAGGTTGCGGGAGGGACTGGCCAGGGGTTGTGGATACTTCTCCCATGAGATGAATTTAGGGTGGTGTTTGAGAGTGCTGGCTCTGAGCCCAGACTGGGTTCATGCCCCACTCTGTCACTTCCTGACTACGTGACCTATTCCTTCACCTCCCAGAGCCTCAGTTTCTTATCTGCAAAACAGGGATCATCATGGACTCTGCCTTGTAGGGATGGTGAAATTTGTCATTCAATTAGAATGGCACCTGGCATATAGCAGGCACTTAATCAATGTGGATTCATTATTCTTAGCTGTGAGCCCTGGGAAAAGAGCAGACACTATGATGGGAAAATTGTTATAATGGAAGTATCTCTCTCTATGCAGATTGGTTCTGTTCCTGGGTTCAGAGAGTGAGTTTAGATAGAAAGGTTACCTGTAATCGCCACCACTCACTGAGCCCTGCAAGATGCTCTCGATGCATCATCTCATTCACCCCTCCCCAGAATCCTCAGAAGCAGGTGTACGTGTAATTTCCCCATTGTTTTATAGATGAGGAAAATGAGGACCAGGTACTACACACCTGCGGTAGTAGCTAAATTTAAAAAGATAGTGAGAGTATCAAGTATTGGTGAGGACGCAGAGCAGCTGGAACTCACATGCTGCTGCAGGAATGTAAAATGGAACGGTCACCTTGGAAAACAGCTGGGCAGTTCTTTATAAAGCTCGCACACGCTTACCAAATGGCCCAGCAACCCCACTCCGAGATATTTGCCCTTGCGTGTGTGCTAAGTTGCTTTGGTCGTGCCCAGCTCTTTGTAACCCCATGGACTATAGCCTGCCAGGCTCCTCTGTTCATGGGGTTCTCCAGGCAAGAGTAGTGGAGTGGGTTGCCATGCCCTCTCCAGGGGATCTTCCCAGCCCAGGGAGATCTTTGCCCTCATGGTCACACAAAAACCTCTCCATGAATGTGAACAGCTGCTTTATTCATAATCACCCTGAACTGGAAACAACCCAAGCGTCCTTCCGCAGATGAATGGAGAAGCAAACTGTGGTTCACCCACACTGTGGGATACTGTGCTGCTCTAATGCCCACGATGACCCAGCACAAGGGCATTGTGCTGACTGAAAGGAACCGGTCTCAAAAAATTATATTACTGTATGATTCCACTTACGTAATGTTCTGGAAAAGGCAAAAACTACAGTGATGGAGAATAGACCAGCAGTTGTAGGAAAGGCGGTGATGTGACTTCAAACAGCATGAGGGTGTTCTCTGGGGTCAGGGAACTGTTCAGTAGCCTGCCTGTGTGTGTGTGTGGTGGGGGGTTGGTTTACACAAATATACGTATATATTACAGTTTATTGAACTGGACACCGAAAACAAAGGCCAGTTAAAAAATGGGGAGGATCAGGGAGGTGAAGTTGTCCACGGCCCTGTGCCTCGTCAGTGGCCACACTGAGATCTGGGCCTCGGCCTGGGTGACTCGGAAGCGTCACTGTAATGGGCGCGCCTCTGGTGAGGGTCTGGGTCCTGAGGGACTTTATGTCTGGGGGCTCCTGAACGGCCGAGTACCTGGATTTAAGGTGCTTTTCACTGACTGTTCCTATCACCCCCAATCAGCCAGTGGAGTGGGGCTCACCCAGTCTGGGCAGCTCAGGGCCTTTTTCCCTTCAGTGCTCCGGCGCTCGGGACACAGAGGAGGGTTGATGGGAGGTTGATCTTCTGGCTTCTGTTTCACCCACGCAGACTGGATCAACCAAGTGTATCTGCCGGAAAACCACGCCCGGCTCAAGGCTGCCCACACCTATGTCTCTGAGGACCTCCGGGCCCTGGGTATCCCCTTCGTGAGCCGTGGGGCCGGCTTCTTCATCTGGGTCGACTTGAGGAAGGTGATGCAGGTGGAAATGCTGGTGGTGGGGTTGGGGGGGGCGGTGGTGAGAAAGCTCCCTCCAGCAGGCGAGCATCCCGAGCTCCTCTCACCCCTCCCAGTACCTGCCCGAGGCCACCTTTGAGGAGGAAGTGCTGCTCTGGCGTCGATTTTTGGAGAACAAGGTGCTGCTGTCCTTCGGCAAAGCCTTTGAGTGCAAAGAGCCCGGCTGGTTCCGCTTGGTCTTCTCGGACAAGACCCACCGGCTTCGCCTGGGTGAGTGGTCTTGGCTCCTGACCGCACCCTTCAGCCCACCCTCCTGCTTCTGGCCCCACTAGGGCCCCAGCAGCCTGAGCTGGTTGGTCCGCACCCACCCAGCATCCGTGCTGACCCTCACTTGCCCCTTCCCACCTCCCAGGGATGCAGAGGGTCCGACAGGTGCTTGAGGGCCAACCCCAGCTGGCAGATGGTGCCCCTCCCCGCCAGATCCAGGAGCCACGAGGCCCCCACAGGTGAGCTGGTCACTTCCTCGTGGCCACAGGGCCCCGCAGCCACTGTGAAGACTGATGCTGGACAAGCTGTTTGCCAGGCAGATACCCTTCTCGGCCTTGCCCTCAAAGAAGATTCCTTGCTCTTTGCTCCTTGCTCTCCCGGGGACAGCAAGATGCGCCTTAAAGTTGTGGTCCACCCCCTCTCTCCTGCTATTAAAACAAAACAGTGAGAAACTAGAAGCCTCTGCTGTGAGTCATTTACTGAATGGCGGAGGAGTCGTGACTGCTCCTCACGCAGCCCTCGGCACCCCCAGGACCTGAAAACAAACAAACTGTACCTCCTTCTGATGGCGCCTTCAGTCTTCTGTCTTTATTGCCAGGGAAACAAATCAAAGGAACAGCACATGTCAGGGAGAGCACGCCCCCCAAGAGAGAAAAGAGTGATAATTTCCAAAGTACAAGGAGAAAGGAATTAAATTGTTATGTTCAGGTTCTCCTCCCTGCACGTAGGATGTGGGCGGCCAGAGCACACCTGGGACCCGGGGCGTGGGACCAGCCTCCTCGTGGGATGAAGTGAACGCGCCCCTGGTGGGAGCCGGGCGGGGCGTCTCTGTCTCCAGGGTGGGGTCTTCCTGGCAAGGAGCTCCCTTTACTCTTGATCCTTTACTCCTTGCCATGACTGCAGGGAGATCAGGGGCCCTGAACTGCTCAGGGGACAAGCTGTTCCAGGCTGGCCTTTCCCCTCTAACCATGAAAGGGCCACCCACCCCATCCCCAGGGATGCTTTCATTCAGAGCCCAAAGGAGCTTTCTGAACTGGCCTTAAAGCTGTATGCTTCAAGCCCCTTCTCTGGTGCTGGCGCTCCTGTTTGGAAAAGCTGTCTCTTTCCTTGTTCCTCTGTAAAGAGCATGTTGGTGAAATCAGCGTTTACTTTCTATAAACCGTGCTCTGTGGGTTAGGATTTTTCCTCTTTCTGCCTTTCTCTGATCGATTCCTCTGCCCTGTCTTTTTGTGAATGCCTTGTATGCCTGGGATACCACGTGGGGTGAGTTACAGGCAGCATTCCTAACTCCAACCACACTGGGAAGCTGGCATTATCGCCCCCCATTTTACAGATGAGGAAAGTGAAGTCGCTCAGTTGTGTCCGACTCTTTGCAATCCCATGGACTGTAGCCTGCAAGGCTCCTCTGTCCATGGGATTTTCCCAGGCAAGAACACTGGAGTGGGTTGCCATTTCCTTCTCCAGGGGATCTTCCTGACCCAGGGATCGAACCCAGGTCTCCTGCATTGCAGGCAGACTCTTTACCATCTGAGCCACCAGGGAAGCTGGAGATGAGGAAACCGAGTCCTAAATAGATGAAATGATGTTCCCAAAGTCACATACGGACAAAAACAGCAGAACCAGGATTCCAAGTCAGGTTGTGTGTGTGCTAAGTTGCTTCAGTTGTGTCTGACTCTGTGATCCTTCCTATAGACTGTAGCCCATCTGGCTCCTCTGTCCATGGGATTCTCCAGGCAGGAATACTGAAGTGGGCTGCCATTTCATCCTCCAGGAGGATCTTCCCAACCCAGGGATGGAACTTGAGTCTCTTACATCTCCTGCATTGGCAGGCAGGTTCTTTACCCCTGGAAATTGTGTTTTGAAAAGTCATGACAACCCCAGTTTGGATGAAGGCCAGGTCAAACAGAATTTCCAGTTCTGATGTGAACATTTCTAACAACAGTTCTAAGCCTACATGACTCTCATCAGGATATTTAAGGTTTGACATCATGTTTTCTCAGACACCACCACCCTAAGTCAAAATGTAGGGCCTTCGTTTTTGCTTAGAGAGTCTGAAAAAGAACTCAAAAGAAACTAAGACTAGTAATTGCCTATAGGGTAGGGGAATTGGGAGGATGGGGAAAAAAAACAGGAGTGAGATTTTTTTTTTCTTTCACTTGTTTTGGTTTTCCTGGGTTTGTCTTTAATGCTTTTTGTTTTTAAAACCATATGAAAGTTGTACACAGTAAAAAACAAAACAAAACAAAACAAAAATTAAAAATTCTACTTAGGGAAAGCCCTAGGAGAGTTAAAAATACCATCTAGGTCTAGTACTGCTCTCAGATGTCTTTTGAGCTTCAGCTTAAACATTGCATTCTATTAATTTTTAAAAACTGTGGTCAAGTTTACCTACAGTGAATAGGACAGATGTTCATTGTAAGACCCAATGGCCTTAACAAATATATACATCTGTGTAACCAACATCCCCATCATGATGTGAAACACTGCCATTACTGCATAAGGTTCCTTTAAGCTCTTACTGAAGTCTCTCAATCCCCTGCTGCTGCTGTTCAGTCACTAAGTCATGTTCGATTCTTTGTGACCTTCTGGACTGCCCGTCCCCTACAGGCTAATGCTATTCTGATTTCTAGCTCCACGCTTAAAGTTTCCAGGTCAAAGGAATTATATAGTTGTTCACTTTTGTGTCTGGGTTATATCACTCGGCTTGATGTTTTGAAGTCTATATGTTTGTATGTGTTGGTAGTACATTCTTTTCTTTTTTCTCTATATAGTAACATCCCCCCTTCTACTCCTGAAATTGGTGACTTCTGTTCTACTTTTATTTTTATCACAAACAGTCTTATAATGGTTTTTTAAAATCCGTTTTACTAGTTTATGAGTTTTTCATGAGGAATTATTACTTTTGTTCATTCTTTCTGTTGCATACTTGTTTCCTAACTTAATTTCCTTTTTTAAGATGTTTATATGGGAAGTATAATTTTTGTATGAAGGAAAAATCATTAATTTTTCTCCTTTCTTCTGCCATTACTTTTCCCCCTTCATCTGCCAAAGCTCTTGTTATTCCCTAATTTAAAGAAAAAGTACAAAATATGTGCATGTTATTGTACCTAAATTTTATCTCATAAGAAATAAGAACTGCAAAATATTGATCTCTAGTTCATTATATGCTTTAAATAAAATATTCAGATGTAACTGCTGATATCTGCAACTTATTTTGAAATGCAACAGAAAAATGATGGATCAGGAAATAGACAGACGTGTGACAAGCACTGTAAAATAGTAATGGCATAATATAGGTGGTGGATATGTGGGAATTTGCTACAAAATTCTTTCCATTTTTTTCTTTTTGCCTTTCACCCCTTTACCCATCTCTTCCTCCCCCCACCCCCACCTCTGGCAACCACCATTCTCTTCCCTGTGTCTATAAGCTGAATTTTTTGTATGTGTGTTTTGTTTTTAAGATTCCATATAAAATAACAGGGCTTCCCAGGTGCACTAGTGGTAAAGAACCCAACTGCCGATGCAGGAGGCACAGGAGACACGGGTTCGAGTCCCTGGGTCAGGAAGATCCCCTGGAGAAGGAAATGGCAACCCACTCCAGTGTTCTTGCCTGGAGAATCCTATGGACAGAGGAGCCTGGGGGGCTACAGTCTATAGGGTAGCAAAGAGTTGGACACAACTGAGTGACTCACACACTCCTCTAAGAAAGATCATATAGTATTAATATTTGTATTTCTCTTATTTCACTTAGCAAAATGCCCTTGAGGTTCACCCATGTTGTCATAAATGGCAGGATTTACTTCTTTTTCATGGCCGAATACTATTTCATTGCATGAATATACCCCAATTTCTTTATCCATTCTTTGTCCATAGACAGGTTGTTTCTGTATCTCGACTAGTGTGAATAATGCTTCAGTGAACATGGGGGTGAATGCCTCGTTTTTAATTTCCAATTTGTTATTGTTATAGTTTTATACAAGGACTATTTGTTTTGATTTACCCATGAGTTTGTCAATTTCATGACCTCTTGACTTCATCTCTTTACTTCTTTATTTCATCTCTTTTATCTCGGTGGCCCAGATGGTAAAGAATCTGCCTGCAATGTGAGAGACCCAGGTTTGATCCCTTGGGTTGGGAAGATCCCCTGGAGAAGGGCATTGTAACCCACTCCAGTATTCTTGCCTGGAGAATCCCATGGACAGAGGAGCCTGGCGGGCTACAGTCTATGGGGTCGCAAAGAGTCAGACATGATTGAGTGGCTAACACATTCGCTTTCACTTCACTTTACTTCATCTCAGTTCTTTCTTCTGGTTTTAATATTCTTTTTCCTGAAATACATCTTTAAAGATACTCTGTTCGGAAGGGTTTGCTGATGGTAAATTCTTCCTATTAGTATTTGTCTGAAAATGTATTTCTTTCTTATTCTTTTTGTAAAAACGATTTATGTATTTATTTATTCTGGCTGTGCTGGGTCTTCCTTGCATGCATGGGCTTGCTGTAGGTGCAGGAAGTGGGGACTGCTCTCTTGTTGCGGTGCTCGGGCTTCTCATCGCAGTGGCTTCTCTTGTTGGGTAGCATGGGCTCCAGGGTGCGTAGTCTTCAATAGTTGCCCCTTCTGGGCTCTAGAGCACCGGCTCAGGAGCTGTGGTGCACGGGCCTGTCGCTCCGTGGCATGTGGGAGTCTTCCCAGATCAGGGATCAAACCCACATCTCCTGCATTGGCGGGCACATTCTTTACCACTGAGCCCTACATCTAAGAGAACATTTGCTCTGCTCCCCAAACCCAATTGGATGTGATCACTTTCTCTTTTGAACTCTGTGGCATTTTGTTTATATTTTCCTTTGTCACTCTCCCTGCTCTGCTTTGATGAATCTTACTTGTGTCTTTGTTTTTTTTATTGAGCTCCTCCCAGCATCTGGGCACCCTTTAATTCATTCAAAAAGTATTCATTTAGCACTTTCTATGTGCCAGACACTGTGCTTGTTTAGGGTTATAAAAAGTGATTAAGATAGGCCGGTTTTCAAAGGTGATGCCTAACACTGGTCTTTAACACAGAAAGTCTTCATTTAATGAAAATATGAATAGATAATTTAAAACATAAATATATACAGGAAAAGAGAAAAAGAAGAAAGTGAACATGCTTTCCACTTATCCATATCTCAAATGTGGTGTATGTGTGCTAAATGTCTTCTCATTTTTAAGGGGGATGTGGGTTTGGGGAGCAGAGCAAATGTTCTCTTAGATGTAGGGATGCAGAATGTGGGTTTCCTGTCTCCAGAATAGTCTCGTCCCAGTCTCTCTGGATCTGTGACAAGCAGGCATTACCTCACAGGAATATTCTTGGAATCTCTGTTGCTGCTGGAAGCCCCAGTGTATATCTAGCTTCAGAATTATCCCCATGAATATTTAAGCTCTAAATGACGGCTTCCACCAGATGGTGCTGAGGTACAGCTGGGACCAGATGGATATGGATTCTGCAGCCAGTGTCTGTAAACTGCACAGGCTCCGTGGGGTCATTTCATTAACTTCTCAGTAACATCACTCTGCATTTTGATTGAATTTTTAAGAGTCCACTGACTGTCTTACACAGGGGTTTGCTGTGCATGAAGGCTAGATCATGTAAATAATACAGAAAGAAACAAAATTAAAGTGAAAGTTTTTCCTCCTCCCATTTCCACCTCCACAATTAATTCCTCTAAAACTGTTTATTGCTTCTTGGCTTCTTTACAGAAAAAATGATATATATGTGTGTTTCTGTATGTAAATCCTTTATATATATAAAACATATATATATATATATATATGCCTGAATCTAAGCATCTACCTAACTATATATTTTGTTCTCTGTTTCTGAATACATATATATGTATATTTTATTATATAAAGAGAGTCATACTTGTCTACTGTTTTATTTTTAAAATTTATTTTGTTTTGGCCATACCGGCTGGCATGTGGGATCTTAGTTCCCCAATTAGGGATCCAACCATGACCCCTAAAGTGGAAGTGGGGAGTCTTAACCACTTGACTGCCAAGGAAGTCCCTTGTCTACTGTTTTAAACCATGTTTTCATATTAACATGTTTGCGATTTTTCTATACCAACATACATATGCATTCTCTCATTATTACATTCTCATAATTTATTTTGATTAATAACAAGCTTTCCATAGTTTATTTTGGTTGTGTTTGGGTTTTTGATATTATTAGACACAGTACTGTAATGAATATTTTTGAGAAAAGGTCTGTTGAGAGTATCCATTAGGGTAAACGCCATACAGAGGGATTGTTGGGGAAAGTTACTGGCATTTTATGTTTGATCAGTTCAGTTCAGTTCAGTTGCTCAGTCGTGTCCAACTCTTTGCGACCCCATGGGCTGCAGCATGCCAGGCTTCCCTGTCCTTCACCATGTCCCTGAACTTGCTAAAACCCATATCTGCTGCTACTGCTAAGTCACTTCAGTTGTGTCCGACTCTGTGTGACCCCATAGACGTCAGCCCACCAGGCTCTCCCGCCCCTGGGATTCTCCAGGCAAGAACACCGGAGTGGGTTGCCATTTCCTTCTCCAATGCATGAAAGTGAAAAGTGAAAGTGAAGTCACTCAGTCATGTCCAACTCCCAGCGACCCCATGGACTGCTGCCTACCAGGCTCCTCCGTCCATGGGATTTTCCAGGCAAGAGTACTGGAGTGGGGTGCCATTGCCTTCTCAAAACCCATGTCTACTGAGTCGGTAATGCCATCCAATCTTGCCCTCTGTCATCCCCTTCTCCTCCTGCCTTTAATCTTTCCCAGCATCAGGGTCTTTTCTAATGAGTTAGCTCTGTGCATCAGGTGGCCATAGTATTGGAGCTTCAGCTTCAGCATCAGTCCTCCCAATGAATATTCAGGGTTGATTTCCTTTAGGATGGACTGGTTGGATTTCCTTGCAGTCCAAGGGACTCTCAAGAGTCTTCTCTAACACCACAATTTGAAAGCATCAGTCCTTCGGTGCTCAGCTTTCTTTATGGTCCAACTCTCACACCCATACATGACTACTGGAAAAACCATAGCTTTAACTAGACGGACTTTTGTCAGCAAAGTGATGTCTTTGCTTTTTAATAAGCTGTTTGCTGCTGCTGCTAAGTCGCTTCAGTCGTGTCCGACTCTGTGCGACCCCATGGACTGCAGCCTACCAGGCCTCTCCGTCCATGGGATTCTCCAAGCAAGAACACTGGAGTGGGTTGCCATTTCCTTCTCCAATGCATGCAAGTGAAAAGTTAAAGTGAAGTCGCTCAGTCGTGTCCGACCCTTAGCGACCCCATGGACTGCAGCCTACCAGGCTCCTCCGCCCATGGAATTTGCCAGGCAAGAGTACTGGAGTGGGTTGCCATTGTCTTCTCCAATAAGCTGTTTAGCCATAGCTTTTCCTTCAAGGAGCAAGTGCCTTTTAATTTTTTTGCTTTTGATGGATACTAGCAAATTACTCTTCAGGAATGTTGCACCTTCAATACTGATTATACTCAGACTGTTACATTTCTGTCAGTTCTACATTTTTACAAGTGAACCTTTGTTCAGTTTGCAGTTTCTTTTGTTGTGAAGGAGGCTGCCGGTCCCCTGAATTTCCTTGGGAGCCTGAGCCGCACCCACCTGCCTGGAAGCCTTGAGTGGTGCCCTGACTCCTCCCGTCCAGCAGGAGGCGCGGCCCCGGCCGCTCCCGCATGCGCGGTGCGCTGGGTGTCAGACCGCCGAGCCCAGTGGCCTTCCCGGGGCTCCCCCTCTCTCGTTCCCGCACTCCCGGCCCGGCGGTGGCGGCCGGGAGCTCCGCGCCATCCCACCCGGGCGGCTGTGGCCCGCGCCCCGCGGCATGAGCCGGTGACCAAGCGCGGGGCCCAGCCGGAGGCAGCCGTGGCCGAGGTAAGCGCGGCGCGGAAGGGCCGGGCGGGCCCCCGATGCGGACTCGGGCCTCCCCGGGCCGCGGGATCTGCGGGCCGCGCGGAGGTCCGAGGGCTGCGGGAGACGACCTCCACCCCTTCCCGGCCGGGGCCACTCCTGGTGCTCTCCCGCTTGGGGGGCGCTTTGACTCCCGCCCCGCCTTCTCCTTCGTCACCCGGCCCCTCCCCGCACTTTGGTTGCCCACCTGTCTCCCTCGCTCGCTTCCTGCACCTTTCCTTTCTCCCCGGATCCTGTGGCTTCCTTTCCCGAAGGGCCCACCTCTGCCATGACCTTTGCCCGCTGCCAGCTCCTCCCCGCGAGCTCCAGGGTTCTACTTCCTCCCGCGGGGGTGTTTGAGTTCTGGGCCCTGCTGTGGGCAGTGGCGTTCCGTGCGGTACCCGATGCCTCGGGCAGGACTGGATGCTCAGGTGAGCCGTTGCCAGCGGTGTTTGGGGCTCTGGGCAGCTACTTGAAACTCAGAGGTTATTTGGCGTTTTACATACCGGCGGTGGGAGCTAGGTAATATGTATACAATTTTGAGGTTAAAGTTGCTCGGTGTAACTTAACTGGGAAGCGCTCATCTAGCCGTGTCCTTGATATATTTGTCTGAAGATGTCTTGAAACAGAAATATGTCCATTTAAGTCCCTTTTCTCTGTCAGTTGCATGCCCTAAGAACTTAAACTGGACTTAGTCTGTAAATTTCAGAGCTCAAAGGCTATTTAGAGTAATAAATACATGACTCACTTTTCATCAGTCCTCACTTGCAATGACTTTAAGCCATCTGGTTGCAAATGCTGGTATAAAACGGATAGATTTGCATCTGTCTAGTTATGCTGGTTAATTGAGAAATGAAAAAGGTGTATCTAATTCAGGCTTTTAAGGGTCACTGGAGGAGGCAGCTTCACCTGGGGGTTAAGAGCTCGGGCTCCAGAGCCAGACTGCCAGCCTCCAAATCCTAGCATTGGCATTTTCTAGGTGTATGAAGATGTAGCCTTCCTTGTTACACTTTCCCTGTTTGTAAAATGAGGATAATATAGCTCGTCACTTGAGACTGTTAGAAAGTCTGTGCTATGCTTAGTCACTCAGTTGTGTCCGACTCTTTGTGACCCAATGGACTGTAGATCGCCAGGCTCCTCTGTCCATGGGATTCTCCAGGCAAGAATACTGGAGTGGGTTGCCATGCCCTCCTCCAGGGGATTTTCCCAACCCAGGGATGGAACACAGATCACCCGAATTGCGGGTGGATTCTTTACCAGGTGAACTACCAGGAAAGCCCGTTAGGAAGACTAAGTTAACACCAAGTTAACAAAGTACTTAAAACAGATCCTGGCATGTAGTAGGTCTGCAGTAAAGTTTAGTTATTAGTTCCTTAATTATATGCTTTGTATTAATTATAGTTTAATTCTTACCAAGGGACACAGGGTTTTTATTTTTTTTTAATTTGAAATCATTTTTAGGGGTAATTAGCTTTAACAGAACTTTAATTATAAAGCACCCTATCAGGTAACGCAGTGAATTGGAGATTTTCCTGTTTGGGCCAATATTTAGTTCCTTTGTTTTCAGGAACAGGTGGTTGAGTTCCACCGTAGCAGGGACTCCAAGAGTTCAGCTTCTACAGAGTTTAAGAAGATGAGAGTTTGTGGCTGAAAACTTTGGACTAAGCACCGAGGAAAGGTTTTTCAGGCAGAGTTTAGGAATAAATAATTCCAGGAACAGAAAACGCGTCTCATCTTGACAGTCGAGTTGGAAGATTTTTCCAGTGATTCAGTGCCTGACCTCCAGCCAGATGATTACAGTGTTTAGCAGGAACAAGCTTGGTGTGCTTCGAGAAGGCTATTGTTTGTAGGACTTTGCTCTGAAATTCTTATTTTGACCCATGTTGTGGTATTATATGGAACAAACATTCATCATTAGAAGATTCCTCTTGGTTCTTCCTCTTTGGGGAAACTCAGTGTTAGGGGAGAAGAGGGCAGTCAGGGGTAAGTATGGAAAATTCTGTCTGTGGAATTACCTGGCCATTTTTCTCTTCTTTGGAAACTCTAATTCAAGAAAGAAAATAATCGAAGTTCATCACCATGTAATTACTCAAAACTTGGACCTTGAACAGTGTGTGCATTGACAGAGCCGGGAGGGATAGAGACACTCCGTTCATTCAGCAAAGATTTCTGTTTATGTGAAGTGTGTTCTAGACATGGTATTATTAGGTTGGTGCAAAGTAATTGCGGTTTTGCATCGTTGAGCTTTGCCTTTTGGTATGGAATGCATTCTTAAATGTGTTTAGCTATACATCATTTTAATGCTCATTTCTTGCTTTTTTTGGCTAATAAATTATTACTTGCTGTTTATTTTATATGTATTTTAGACTATGGAAAGGTTGTTAGACAAAAAGCAAATTCGAGTGATTTTCTTATTTGAGTTCAAAATGGGTCATAAAGAAGCGGAAGTAACTTGTAACATCAACAGTGTATTTGGCCGAGGAACTACAATGTACAGTGGAGTGGTGGTTCAAGAAGTTTTGCAAAGGAGACAAGCGCCTGGAAGATGAGGAGTGCAGTGGGTGGCCATTGGCAGTTGACAGCGACCAACCGAGAGGATCACTGAAACTGATCCTCTGACAACTGCACGAGAAGTTGCCCAGGAACTCAGCATTGACCATTCTATGGTCATTCAGCATTTGAAGCAAGTTGGAAAGGTGAAAAAGCTCGTTAAGTGGGTGCCTCACGAGTTGATCAAAAATTTAAAAAATCATCATTTTGAAATATCATCTTTTATTCTATGCAGCAACAACAAACTATTTCTCTGCTGGATTGTGAAGGGCGACAAAAAGTGGATTTTATACAACGATTACTGATGCCCAGCTCAGTGGTTGGACTGAAAAGAAGCTCCAAAGCACTTCCCAAAGCCAAACTTGCACCAAAAAAAAACGGTCATGGTCACTGTTTGGTGGTCTGCTGCCTGTCTGATCCACTACAGCTTTCTGAATCCTGGCAAAACCATGACATCTGAGAAGTATGCTCAGCCAGTTGACGAGATGCACCAAAAACGGCAGGGCCTGCAGCCGGCACTGGTCACCAGAAGGGCCCGGTCCCCCCCCGACGATGCCCAGCTGCACGCTGCAGCCACTGCTTCCAAAGTGGCACGAATTGGGCTGCCAAGTTTTGCCCCATCTGCCATACTCACCTGCCCTCTCGCCAACTGATTACCTCTTCTTCAAGCATCGCTACAACTTTTTGCAGGGAAAATGCTTCTATAACCAGCAGAACACAGAAATTGCTTTCCAAGAGTTTGCTGAATCCCAAAGCACAGATTTTTATGCTACAAGAATAAACACCCTTATTTCTCATTGGCAAAAATATATTGATTGTAATGGTTCCTGTTTTGATTAATATAGATGTGTTTGAGCCTAGTTATAATGATTTAAAGTTCAGGATCTGAAACTGTAATACTTTTGCACCAACCTAGTAGATGCTGGGAATATTTAGCAGAGATGAAGACTCTGACTACAAGAAAATGATGACCAGTAGAAGGGAGACTTACAGTTATATAACCAGTTAATACAGTCTGGCGAGTGCTGTAATGAAGCCTGTAAAAGCTATGAGTACGCTCACTGAGAGCTCTCTGTCCCTAAAGCTCCACTTGGTGAGGGGCTGTTTTTTTGTGTAAGGCTCTTCCCCTCATTTCTTCCATTAGGAGTTTTTATTCCACCTTCAGGACTTGTGTCATCTCTCTCAGCTATTTTTCTAAGTGCTCACTTAACTAGGGCAGGTAAACCTCAGAAACATGAGTCTGTATCCCGGGGAACAGCTCTCAGTGGAGGTGGGGGGGATGGAGAATGGGGTTGGATGGACTTTCGTGGATGATGCCCTTGCATGGAACGGTTCTCAGGTGCGTTTTTCAGAGGGACACCAGTAGGGGAGCCCCATCCGCCCAGCTCAGTATGGCAGCCAGCTCAGTAGCGCCTTCCTGGCTTCCCATTCTTCCCTGACTCCGCTCCTTACTCCCTCTCTCTGGCTTTCTGGATTCGTCTTCTGCAAGCTACCTGCACCCTTAGTTTGGCGGAACAAGGCAATGGCACCCCACTCCAGCACTCTTGCCTGGAAAATCCCATGGATGGAGGAGCCTGGTAGGCTGCAGTCCATGGGGTCGCTAAGAGTCGGGCACGACTGAGTGACTTCACTTTCACTTTTCACTTTGATGCATTGGAGAAGGAAATGGCAACCCACTCCAGTATTCTTGCCTGGAGAATCCCAGGGACAGGGGAGCCTGGTGGGCTGCCGTCTATGGGGTCGCACAGAGTCAGACACGACTAACGCGACTTAGCAGCAGCAGCAGCAGCAGCAAACTAAGGCTGCTACTGGAAGCAGCTGTAGAAAGCAGGCCCTGAGAACAGTGTTGTGAGACCGGAGTCACTCACCCTAAGGTGGCACCCAGGACCCCTTTGGTGGGGGTAAGTGACGTGTTGAGGACCCCCGGTGCTCTCTAGCATCACTGAGCAGACTGACCAGTGGTGGGGTGAGGTTCAGGTCGAAAGGAAAGCATTGGCTAGGGCAGGAGCTCTTAAGTGCTCGAGCAGTGTGTGGACCAGGGTCAGGACGAGGCTGGTGGAGTTGGTTGGCCCTTGTTAGCTCCCTTGGAGGCCTTGAGGTGTGATCTGGCTCAGATTAGCCAGGTATCAACTCGGGAGGCACTGTGGAAGACATGGTTCCGTGGCGGCATTTCCTGAAGCTGGAGGTGGGGAGGGTGGGGAGCGCATTCTGTGTTGAAAACCAGGCCCAGAATTTAATCACAGTTGTGGCAGAGCTGCAGAGGAAGCTGAGTGCACAGCCTTGATGCGCCGCCTCTGCTAATGTCGGAGCCATGATAGGGAAGAAGTGGGACCCAGGGTCTTAGGATGGAGACTTTGGGTGGATGCACTGAAGAACTCTCAGTTTTCCTAGAGCCCCTGGACCAGCCAAAGTATTTCTCATTGAACAGAAGCTCTTCCTGCCTGACACCCTGCAAAGCCCTCTCCGGAGCAGGATACCTTGCAAGGTGCTTCTCCCCCCTCGGTGTTGCCCGCCCCTCCCTCAGATCTCAGCACCAGCTAAGTGGGGGAGTACAGCCCCTGCTGCTGGGGTGGTAGCTGTTGCATTGGAAGAGCTGTAGGACCTGGCTCCTGTGGACCAGTCGGAACTGGAGGAACACGTGGGCAAGAATCTTGACAGTGTCAGACCAAGCGTGGGGTAGCGGGGACTGTGAAGCTGAATGGAGGAGACTTTTGGAAGTGTACTCCCCGGATTCAGAATGTAATGGCCCGGCAACGACAAGCTGGTTCTGATATGCCGCTGGGCAGGCTCTTGGAAGCTTGGACTTGACAGTGAAACAGTTGGTTCTCAACTGCGAGCGATTTTGCCTCCACAGGGGACATTTGGCAGTATCTGGGCATATTTTTAGTTGTCATAACTGGTGGTTGCTTCTGGCTTCTCTTGAATAGAGACCAAGGATGCTAACTAAACCCTCCACAGAACAGCTCCTCACAGACATGAACCATCTGGCCCAAAATGTCAGTAGTACTGAGGTTGAGACACCCTAGTCTGGAGTACATGAGATAAAGGTGCGGGAGCTGTGTTGGCAGAATATTGAGAAAGGGCTTAGAAGGTTCAGAGAGGTGGAGATTTAGAATAGATATATTACCTGAGGCCAGAGGCTCAGCTCCTGCCTGTGTTCCCAGGAAGGCGGTCTCCTTTCCCTCTGGTGATATGAACTCCGATGAAGGGACCAGCATGTTTGAGAGGCTCAGTGTTTGGTTCTCCTCTGTAGACCAGGATTGACTTTATGAGGTTTGACCATGGAACTGGGTTCCCAACTATCAGTGAGGATGACAGGATTCTGAAATGGCAGAGGCTGGGTGTTGGCACTAACCGTCAGAGGCAAGGTAGACACGATATCCATAATAAGCAATGAGGCCCAACTCAAAACCAGTGTTTCTGGACCCGCTGTGATGCTAATAGAGCCTGGCTTTCCTATAGACAGTGTAGACGGGCAGCCAACTAGGGTATTGCTTCACTGTATAACCTGAAAAAAAAAAAAAGAAAAGGCAAGAGCTGGCAGGTGGAAGGCGATGTCAGCTGCGGCAGTGGAAGAGTCACCTGGTTTTCAGATGTGAGCCACACCCAGACCTGTATCCCATGGATTGAGGGGGAGGCTGGATCTCTTGGAAGAAAAACTTTGCCGCATCCCAGAAAATATAGACAGATGCCCCCCAGTTCTTCCTCAAGGGAACTGCAGGTTCTTATCAGACATGTGGTACATCAAGGAAAGGATAATAATATCCAGACCTTTTGAGGGCTGTTAAGTACCGGGTGTGACCTGATGCTAACACCTGACAACTGGTAAGCAATAGCGGATAGGAGTCGGCAGATAAATGCCTTGGCCTCTGCTCCGTCTGAGGGACATGTGAGGTCTGCGCGGTTCTGCAGAGGGTTCCTAATGAGCCCCTGTTACCCAGCTTAATGACACACTCCTAGTGGCTTTCCCTGGTTCCCTCTCTCCCCTTGCTCTGTACTCGAGCTCCTGGGTAAAACTACCTGCACCCCCATTCGGTCTCTGGTTCTTTTTTGGGGGGATTATGGGGAGACCCAAACTGTGACAGGTAGGAAGCAAGATGTGATGCCCAGGAGTCTAGCATGGTAGGTGTCAGACTCTTCTCTCTAGGCCTCCTGCTCCCCCCGTGGGACCCTGGAGGTCATGCTCCTCCTCTTGGGAGTCCTGTGGCTCCAGGTCCCTGCAGCACTTGGTGATATTTGACGTTAATTTTTTCCATGCTCATGTGTAGGTGTCTCGTTGTGGTTTTGCTTTCCCTGCCCATTAATTAGACTAAACATCTTTACAGATGTTTCTGTGCCATTTTGTTGCCTCTTTTTGTGACATTCCTGTTTAAATCTTTTGTCTAAGTTTTCTTTAATTTTGGATTTTTTGTTTCTTATTACTTTGTAGGACTTCTTTATTCTGGTTGCTGTTAATAGTCCTTATTGGTTATGCATATTACGGATATCTTCTAGTTTGTAGCTTATCTTTTTATTTCCTTATGATGTCTTTTGATGAGCAACATTTCTTAATTGAAACACTGAATTTAATCTTATGATTTGTACCTTCTGCATTTCACTTTGGAAATCATTCTCTGCCTGCCATAGATATTCTCTTTAGCGTTCTAAATATCTTTAGCCTGTCACATATAGCTTTTAATCTTGAGTAGATTTCCTCCCCTCTGGCTACTTTTAATATTTTTCTTTGGCTTTCTTTTCAGTGGTTTTATTTTGACATATCTAGTTGGGGTTTTTGTTTTTGTTTGTGTGTGTTTTGTTTGTTACGTATTGTATTTGGACTTGAGTATCTTGAATCTATGAGTTGATATCTTACATTATGCTTGGAAAAACTTAACAGAAGACGAGTGGATTCTCATATCTACTTCCACCTTCAGTCTTGGCTTTATCACCCATCATGTCATCTCTGGCAAATGAAGGTGAAAAAATAATGTCAGCATTGTTATAAAAAATAGTTTAGATCATTTGAAAGAATCTTGGGGACCCTCTGGAGTCCCTAGACCAAATTTTGAGAATCTCTGGTCTAAGATTTTTGGTATTAATATTATACTAGACTCCTAAAATAGGTTGGGGGAATGCTGCTGCTAAGTCTGCTAAGTCGCTTCAGTCGTGTCCGACTCTGCGACCCCATAGACAGCAGCCCACCAGGCTCCCCCGTCCCTGGGATTCTCCAGGCAAGAACACTGGAGTGGGTTGCCATTTCCTTCTCCAATGCATGAAAGTGAAAAGTGAAAGTGAAGTCGCTCAGTCGTGTCCAACTCCTAGCGACCCCATGGACTGCAGCCCACCAGGCTTCTCCGTCCATGGGATTTTCCAGGCAAGAGTACTGGAGTGGGGTGCCATCGCCTTCTCTGTGGGGGAATAATTCTTCTTTTTTCTGAACTTTGGAGTAATTTGTGTAAAATTGGAATTATTGTTTCTTGAATGTTTGGTAGAACTTGGAAAATCTTTTGGACCTGGAATTTTCTTTATTGGAAAAGATTGTCTTAATTTTTAATTCAGCTTCTTTAGTGTTACAGAGCTGTCAGTTCAGTTCAGTCGCTCAGTTGTGTCCGACTCTTTGCGACCCCATGAATCGCAGCACGCCAGGCCTTCCTGCCCATCACCATCTCCCGGAGTTCACTCAGACTCACATCCATAGAGTCAGTGATGCCATCCAGCCATCTCATCCTCTGTCGTCCCCTTCTCCTCCTGCCCTCAATCCTTCCCAGCATCAGAGTCTTTTCCAATGAGTTAACTCTGCATGAGGTGGCCAAAGTACTGGAGTTCCAGCTTTAGCATCATTCCTTCCAAAGAAATCCCAGGGCTGATCTCCTTCAGAATGGACTGGTTGGAACTCCTTGCAGTCCAAGGGACTCTCAAGAGTCTTCTCCAACACCACAGTTCAAAAGCATCAATTCTTTGGCGCTCAGCTTTCTTCACAGTCCAACTCTCACATCCATACATGACTACTGGAAAAACCATAGCCTTGACTAGATGGACCTTTGTTGGCAAAATAATGTCTCTGCTTTTGAATATGCTATCTAGGTTGGTTATAACTTTCCTTCCAAGGAGTAAGCGTCTTTTAACTTCATGGCTGCAGTCACCATCTGCAGTGATTTTGGAGCCCAGAAAAATAAAGTCTGACACTGTTTCCACTGTTTCCCCATCTATTTCCCATGAAGTGATGGGACCAGATGCCATGATCTTCGTTTTCTGAATGTTGAGCTTTAAGCCAACTTTTTCACTCTCCTCTTTCACTTTCATTAAGAGGCTTTTTAGTTCCTCTTCACTTTCTGCCATAAGGGTGGTGTCATCTGCATATCTGAGGTTATTGATATTTCTCCCGGCACTCTTGATTCCAGCTTGGGCTTCTTCCAGCCCAGCCCAGGGTTTCTCATGATGTACTCTGCATATAAGTTAAATAAGCAGAGTGACAGTATACAGCCTTGACATACTCCTTTTCCTATTTGGAACCAGTCTGTTGTTCCATGTCCAGTTCTAACTGTTGCTTCTTGACCTGCATATAGGTTTCTCAAGGATGGCTATTTCTGCTTACTGTTTTGATAAGGGATAGGTTAAAAGAATTTTCCCATTTCATTCAAGTTTTTAAGTGTATTGGCATAAGTTCATTGATACCATCTCATCTTTTAAATACATGCAATATTTAGAGTTATGGTCCCCTTTTCAGTCTAGGTATTGTGCTTTATTTTCTCTTTATCTTGATTAATCTTACCTGAATTATGTCAAATGTCAATTTCTTTAGTCTTTTTCTTTTTAAAAAATTTAGCTTTATAGATTCTGTTTGGTTTTTATTTGTGTTTTTTATTACTTAATTACTTCTATTATCTTTGAATTTATTTTGTTGTGATAATATCTTTTTTTATGATCTGTAACTCATTAAAATTTGTAAAGCTCATATTTGGATACAGCTTTTGTTCCCTTAGCCCCAGTTTTGTTATATATGAAAACAGTATGTTTTCACACTGTGGGTAATTGACAATTGGGTGGTATAATCATTGTGGTAGGTTATGGCCAGTATTTTAAAAAACAATGATAGAATAATACAAGAATACAGTGTTCATCACATATTCTATGGCTAATACTGTGTACTAAGGTTAAATAAGTGTCGTTTTGTGAAACTTATTTCAAATACATCTGTGTCTATGTTAGATCACAATATAGAATGTTGTTTTATTATAGGTTTTTTTTTTTTAAAAAAAGTTTAAACCACTGTATTAAAAGGCAGTTTGTCTAACATTTAGTAAAGATTTCAAACCTGGCTGCCTAAAATAAACATGTGAGGGGCTTGCTATTTTGACACATTCTGTGACCTTATTTTAGGCCTGCTGATACAACCCTCCAGTGCTGGGGCCAAGGATTCTGTTTTAACAAACTCTACCTGTGTGATTCTTACAGTTCAGGTGTTTGAGAACCACTGGTTCAGGATATAGATAGACCTTGAGAGCCTGTTGGGTGTTGTGACACAGGGCTTGTGGAGAGTACGGCTCCTTGCATGCATCTGTCCCAAGGCTGCCTCTTTTCTAGCTCCAGGGGGCACATGGGGAAGGAAGGAAAGCGATCAGATGGGCCCGGTGGTAGTAGGGGTCAGGGACTGGCTGGGAACATCTTGTTCATTGTTAGGATGACAGAAAACATGAAATAGCTCTCGTGCCTGCATTTCTATCATGGAATCGATTAGTGTATATTGAATGGCTAATGTATATACCCCAAAGATGATTATCTTTAAGCTTAAAATGTATAAACTTTCATACATTAGTCCATGACAATCATGGTTTTTTGATACATCCCAGACCATGGTCTCAGATACAGCAGATACAAGTTGAAATCATTAATGATCATTCAGCACATTTTACCCCCAAAGCTGATAATGATTGCAACATTCAGGGCTTGACAGGACCCTACTAAGCTAGGCAGGAAGCAGTTTTACCATGTAGGCATGATTGGAGAGAACTCCGTTTAGCCAAATTGAAAATGGTTCATTTTAAGATGGTCTATGAGCTTTTCAGTTATTTTCCTTTATATTAATGTGTGCTCGGTTGCTCAGTTGTGTCTGACTCTGCAACCCCATTGACTGTAGCCCACCAGGCTCCTCTGTCCATGGAATTTCCCAGGCAAGAATACTGGAGTGGGTTGCCATTTCCTACTCCAGGGGATCTTCCCAACTCAGGGATCAAACTCGTGTCTCTTGCATCTCCTGCATTGGCAGGTGGATTCTTTACCACCAGCGCCACCTGGGGTTTGAATAACTTTTCTGAAAGATCAGAGAGTAGAATGAGACCATTTTGAAGATTGGAATCTTGACACAAGGAATGCTGGTCACTTGTTGCAGTGACGTGTCTGTGACAGATGAAGGAATCATGCTCAGGGTATTGACATAGTGGGTAGGCATCCGGTGTTGGGGGCCTTGTTTGGTAAGGATCTTAATTTGTGGTCTACAGGGGTACTTTGCATTTTCAGCTGAGGACTAAAGACTTTTTTTTTTATGTGTCCGTCCATGATGCGTATTGGCTGTTTCATTTTTTTCTTGCTACGTAACAAACCACTACAAACCTTACAAACAACAGCAGCACTAGCAATCATGTGCTCGCTCAGGATTCTGCCATCTATGCAGAGCTCCCTGGGGATGGTTCATGTTGGCTCCACGTAGTCTCTGCAATCTTCCTGAGCTTCCTCACAGTGTGGGCCACTGGCTTCCAACCGCTACAGGGTCTTTTAAAGCCTGGTCTCAAAACCCCCAGAATCTTCCCTCTGCCACTTTCTCTTGGTCAAAGCAAGTCCCAAGTCTAGCCCGAATTTGGGTGGAAGGGAAAGAGATTCCACGTTGTGAATGGACAAGGGGCATGCACATTCATCATTGGGAAGAATTTTTGGCGTCTGTTTTTAGAAACAGATCTACCTCGCTGGCCTTGCTTTTCCTCCACCTCGCCTTTCCTCCTTCCCTGTTTCTTCATTTCTCCCTTCCATCAAAATGTGCCAACTATCCCCTTATTATAAAACATCAATATATATTTATTTAAAGATTAGTCTTTTTTCCTCTAATACCCTTTTTCCCTTTCTTGATATTTTCCTGGTGGTATTTTTACATTATGCATTTTGTTATAGTTTATATAGTTATATAGTATCTAAATTCCTCTAAGGTAGATCTTTGCTTTCTTCTTTAGGTTCTCTATGAGGTTTGAATGAATGAATGAATGAAAACTTTAGTATATCAAACAAAGGGCCAGTTTGTCCAGATGAAGCATCAGTTGTTGTTAGGCAAGTATTTAAAAAACAAAATGAAACAAACTGTCCTTTGGCTGTTCCACTTCTAATTTTTCTTGCTTGGTCAGTGCTCCTCTTCTTAGGCTTGATATTAACCAGCTTATGCTTTCAGAGAATTTGTATTTATAGAATATATTCTATAGTAAATATATAGCATATTTTCACATGTACAAATATTTGTTTACTTTATCAGTTCAGTTATTCAGTTGTGTCCAACTCTTTGTGACCCCTTGGACTACAGCTCACTAGGCTTCCCTATCCATCACCAATTCCCGGAGCTTACTCAAACTCATGTCCATCGAATCAGTGATGCCATCCAACCATCTCATCCTCTGTCATCCCCTTCTCCCACCTTCAACCTTTCCCAGCATCAGGGTCTTTTCAAATGCGTCAGTTCTTCGCAGGGTCAAAGATCCCTCTTCATTATTTCATCAGATTGCTTAAGGGAAAGAAATAGGCCGATTGAAAATGTAGCGGGCCTTTCAAGGGTCATCTGTCACCGTGAAGGCTTCATTTTTCTCTCTTCTCCGCTGGTAACCAGGAGTGTGAGGAGGAGGCTGTCGGGGTCATTATGTGCGCGTCGGTCAAGTACAACATCCGGGGTCCCGCCCTCATCCCGAGAATGAAGACCAAGCACCGCATCTACTACATCACCCTCTTCTCCATCGTCCTGCTGGGTCTCATCGCCACGGGCATGTTTCAGTTCTGGCCTCACTCCATCGAGTCCTCCGGCGACTGGAGTGTGGAGAAGCGCAGCGTCAGAGACGTGCCAGTGGTCAGGCTGCCGGCCGACAGCCCGGTGCCCGAGCGCGGCGACCTCAGCTGCAGGATGCACACATGTTTCGACGTCTACCGCTGCGGCTTCAACCCGAAGAACAAGATCAAGGTGTACATCTACCCGCTGAAGAAGTACGTGGGCGAGGCGGGTGTCCCGGTGAGCAGCACCATCTCCCGGGAGTACAACGAGCTGCTCACGGCCATCTCAGACAGCGACTACTACACCGACGACATCACCCGCGCCTGCCTGTTCGTCCCGTCCATCGACCTGCTCAACCAGAACTCGCTCCGCGTGAAGGAGACGGCGCAGGCGCTGGCCCAGCTCTCCAGGTATCCGCAGGTCTGCCAGAAACTAGGGGCAGGGGAGGGCAGAGCCGGTTTCCAGCCGGCGGCTCATCTCCTGTCTCCTAGGTGGGCGCGTGGACGAGCGGCTGACTTGTAGGAGGACCCGCGCTGCGGGCAGCCGGTCTCTGCACCACCCTCTTGGGCCACTGCTATGGGTTCCCAACTTCTTAACATTTAGAAGCTAAGGAGGGCTCATCTTCCCAATCCTTCCTTTTAAATGTAAATGCCTTTCCCCACCTCCATTCTTTATTACTCACATATACATATTCAGTATAAAAAGCTTGAAAATACAGTTAAGCAAAAAGAAGAAAGAGTCATCCCATAAGCCTGCTTTTGAGATAATCATTAATATTTTGATGTTGCTTCTCAGTCGTTTCTGTATAAAACATAGACAGGGGCATGCATATATGCATTTTAGTATATATATGCACGTGTATATACACATGTACTTCCCTGGTGGCTCAGAGGGTAAAGCGTCTGCCTACAGTGTGGCAGACCCAGGTTCAATCCCTGGGTAGGGAAGATCTCCTGGAGAAGGAAATGGCAACCCACTCCAGTATTCTTGCCTGGAAAGTCCCATGGACAGAGAAGCCTGGTGGGCTACAGTCCATGAGGTCGCTAAAAGTTGGACACGACTGAACGACTTCACTTTCACTTTCATACACATATGTGTATGTATAACATTTTGGTTAAGAGTGGGCTCACACAGCAAAGCGTATTCATTTTGCTGCCTTTCCCCCTTCATTTCATGAATGTGTTTCCAAATAATTTCATCTTTGTATGTCAGTGCTGTATGACATATACACAGAATGTATATGTATTCGTATATACAGTTCTGTATGGGACTCCATTTTGCACACGTTCCCTAATGTCCTTAATCAGCCTTCTGTGTTTCTTTGTGTCTTTGTAACCCAATGGTGAGCACCGCGGTAGCGTTCAGATTTCCATCAGCGTGAGCAGTTCTGCAGTGCAGCAGCTTGGAGGACACACGCCTGGCTTTCCTTTGGAGGAGCCAAACCAGCGCCCGGAGCGCTGTTGCGATCTCCAGGCATGCAGTTTGCCTTCCTGAGAAGTGACCCTGTTACGGGTCAGGGATGCTTGCTACGTGTTGTCCAGCTTCCTTTGTGGCTCATATGGTGAAGAAGCTGCCTAATGCAGGACGCCTGGGTTCGATCCCTGAGTCTGGAAGATCCCCTGGAGAAGAGAATGGCAACCCACTCCAGTATTCTTGCCTGGAGAATCCCCGTGGCCAGAGGAGCCTGGTGGGCTGCAGTCCGTGGGATCGCACAGAGTCAGACACGGCTGAGCAATTGACACTTTGACTTGTCATCCAGAAACTGACTTGTCTGTTTCTTCATAGTTGATGTGTGAATTCTACATGTTTACTCTCTTATTAGGTGGGATAGAGGTACCAATCACCTCCTGTTCAACATGTTGCCTGGAGGCCCCCCAGATTATAACACAGCCCTGGATGTCCCCAGAGACAGGTAGGTGTATTGGGGGTTGTCCACCTGATGGGTTTCTGAGGATTAAGTCAATGTAGGACCCTTTTGTTCATGTGAAATCATATTTCTAAGCCCACTAAGACATAACTTTGTAATCAGAATTGTTTGTTCAAGTGTAAAATTGTCCTCGGTCTTTTCCTCCCTGAGACCTGGAAGCATTGAGACCTGCCGGAATCTGTCCCGGGAAACTAATGGAGGGTTAGGTTCCAGTGGAGCATCTTAGAGGTCTGTCTTGTCTTCTTAGTCCGGGTTATGTGCTCCTGAGCACGCTGTCTTTCCCCTAAAAGGCCTGGTTCATATCACTGGCTTGTGTCAGCTCTCTCTACATTTGGGAGCATTAAGTAGAGTCTCAGCTCCTGAGGGGAGCAGGCGTGGACGTGTCATTGGAGCCTGTAACGTCCGGGAAGTGAGGCACTCTCAGTACCGCTTACTCTCTTCTTTCCTTCCTTCCTAATGAAATTTCCAAACAGGCAGAAGTGGCATGGGGTGGGCACGATGGCGATTCAGGTTCAGGTACTGTGTATTTGGCCCTTTTGTACCAACTGCGTGGCTTCCTGGAAACCTCAGAAGGGAGGTGCCCCTAAGGTTCCTCTCCTAGTGCTTGGCCTGAGGCTCCGAAGAGAGCGGGAAGTGTGGGCCCAGCATGAGGGTCCTGGGCAGCACCCACGGGAGGGGATTACTGCAAGTTCAGATATGAACTCATTTATAACCAGCTTTGTTGCAGTTGATGTTTAATTCTTGAAATCATTGTTACTGAAAGAGGTGAGAACAGCCTTAGGCCCGCTGTGGTCTCTGCTTACTTGAGGCCAACATCGTCATTTGTGAAAATCTACACTTAGTACTGCTTTTCCCCAGAAGATTAAGTCTAAGCCCTCTTTGCTTTTAAGTGTTTATCTAGAGTCAGTATTGAGTTTCTATCTGGAAAGATGATTATCACTAGAAAAGACCCCAGCGCCATCCCTCAGCTTTGGTGTAGAAACCATTTTGGACGGTAGAGGGCAGTCAGGCCACACAAGTTCTATAGAAACCCGCTGAACACAAGGCGGTCTCTGGTTTGGCTCTTTGCCCCAGCGTTCCGGAGTGCGTTACTGTCTATGCGTTTGCTTGTTCTGGGAAAGTGAAATGTGTTAGAGGACTGAAAAGGGAAGGCAGAGAGGTGCTGGGAATGCAGTGTCTTCACCTGCTGTTCTGGGTTTAGTTTGAGGAGGGTTCATTTCTGTTTGGGACATGTCGGTTCTTGCTGACACTTTGGTATATGTATCTGACTGGGAGAAAGATTTCATTTTTATCGAGTGCACATGTTACAAGGAGTTTCATTTCTCTGCAGGAAAGTGTCAAGTAATCAGGAGAGAGTTGAAGTTCTTGCTGGTGCTTAGGTGTTAAGGATCAGGAAGGTTAAATCGTTTTCCCTGTGCGTGTATTTTTGGAAGTGATTATAGGCAGTCCTGTAGCAAGTAATGAATCATCGAATAGTCCTCCTTTATTTTTCCACATGGGAAATTTCATTTTGAAGCCGAGGTGGTCTTCGACTGGTTGGAGTAAGGAATAGTAGATTTGTTTGTTAATTTTTCTGATCCTTTGTCCTTGCTCCTGGATTCAGAGGAGGTAAGAACCAGGCGTGTAGGATGGTTTTAGCAGAAGCTGCATATCTGGTTATTCAGAAATTAGAAAACAGGCTAGATTTAGATCGTTTCTAAGATGCCCCTGAAATCTAAAGTCATAAGTGTGATTTTTTTTTTTTTTAAGAATTACCTGACTCAGAAAAATGTAAGGACCAGGACTAAAGCAAATGTCAGCTCAGCAAATACGTCTTTCATGCTGTGTGAATCTGTGTTTCTCTTTCAGTTTTTGAAAATCCTATGTATGGTACACATATACCTTCTGGGTACAAGATTGAAATAGTGTGCAAGTATACAAAGAGTAAAGTGTAAAAATATGTTTTCAAATTTTCCTCTGGTTTTACTCTTTTACTGAGAGGTAATCATTGTTCTCAAATACTGTGTATTTTTTGAGTCTTTGTTTGATGGATTTCTAGTCAAACATATATATTCACCTACCCATTTTAAGTCAAATGATAGCAAATTATACCTCTTCAATGCCTGACTTTACTGATCTTTGTTTTCTCAGATATATTCTGTAATTTTATTACTACTTTAGATTTTTGTTATTCTTTCTTTTCAAGTATCTCTCTCAAATTTCTACTTTAGTATAGGTGTATATTTATTTAAACTTCTTAGGGAAAAATTTAAAACCCGTATAAAAGAAGCGAACCCCACATAACCACTGTCCAGCTTTGTTAATTGTCAACTTGATTCATCTATGCTCCTACCTTCTTCCCACCAGATTATCTAGAAACAAATCTCAGATGTTGTATCATTATGTCCGTAAATATTTCCATTTGAGACTGCAGAAGAGGTTTTTGTGTGTGACTCAGTGGCTCAGTCGGTAAAGAATCTGCCTGCAATGAAGGAGACCCCTGGTTCGATCCCTGGGTTGGGAAGATCCCCTGGAGAAGGGAATGGCTACCCACTCCAGTATTCTTGCCTGGAAAATCCCATGGACAGAGGATCTTGGCGGGCTGTAGTCCATGGGGTCACAAGGAGTTGGACATGATTGAGTGACTGACACTTTCAACTTTTTTCAAGGGCTTTTTAAAAAATATAACTACGGCACTAATATCATACCTACAACAATTAACACTTAGTTCTTTAACATCACTAGATATTCACCAGATATCTAGCCATTGCTCAGATATATATGTCTCATTTTCTTTTTTTACAGTTTGACTCTGTAAACAAATGAGGATAGTCAGTAGAATTGGTCAGTTTTTTTTTTTTTTTTTGCAAAACCTAAAACTTGAATCTTTGTATTTGAGGGATTCGCAGGCCAGATTAAAAGGAAGCAAAAGATACACTTGCAGACAAACCGTGATTAGGCTCTGTGGATACTCAGATGGGAGGAGGCGAGCTGTGAGAGCATCTGGGGCAGACCCAGTGTAGGGACGAGGGTCCACAAGACAGAGAGGAAGAGGGCTCAGTGACGTCCCTGGGTCTTCGAGTCCCGGGAAGTGCTGAAGATGCTGGCGGACACTCCCAGCGACGGAGCACCTGGCCTGGGGTGAGTCGTGGTGCTCACAGTCATGCTTTCTGAGGTGCGTGGTTCCCGTTCAGTCTCTCACAGCTTTGGAACAGATCTCTGATTTGGGTATACATAATGGGAAAACAGAACGCGCTTCTCAGCAATTCACTTTTCAGTCAATGTAAAACACATGTGCTGTAAAGCAAGGGAGGCTTACACTATTTTCTCCTTGGTAATGTTCAGGAAAGCTTGGCAGAAGAAGATACAGTGATGTGGAGTGGAGGTCTTGTCAGCAGCAGGGCCGGTGTGAGGCTTGTTGGACTAATTGCAGCCGTGGCTCCTCCTGAGAGCTCCAGCGAGATTGCATGTGCGTGATCTGTGACATGAGGCTGCTTCCGGTTACCTGCTTGCCTCCTCCCAGGGCTTAACCCCCTCCCTCAGCCCCGGGGCCCCAGGGAGAGAGTAACGGTGAAAGTCGGTGTCATGTACACCTGCTTCCTCACCACAGATGCTCGCCCCTTCCTCTGGGGCGTGGGTGTAATTACATCACCCACCACGCCGCTTACCTGGGCCGCCTGGTGCCGGTATATTGGATCTGTGTTTCCTCCTCTGCACATCGATCGTGGGGGCCCCTGCAGTCTGCTTGCCATCATGGTCATGGAACCTACCCAAATTCATGTTGGACGGAGTCACTGCCGAATGCTAATCAGGAAAAATGAGACCGTATGTTGGTACTATGGCTAGTCATTAAGTTTTACAGAGTGGACTGGCAGCTGGAGAGGTGTTCCAGCCTGCACATTACCTCCCTAACCAGTTCTTGGTTTCATAAAGCTTAAACAAACAGATTGGGATTTCCAGGGGTGGTTTGGAAATCTTTGAACTTAAACTGGTCATGTAAGAAGGGAATGTAGGCTGTCATCAGGGCAGGGAGGGGATTGGTAGCAATCAAGATTGCAAAAAATATGGCTTTGCAGTTCATACATTTTGGCTCAGCCTGTGCCGCGCATGGACCTGGCAGCACTCTGCCCCATTAAGTGATTTGATGGGCTCGGGGCCCCCCGGGACAGAATAAGCGTAAACGCTGGTGTGATGTACACCTGCTTCCTTTCTAATGAAGTGTCACTGTATTACTTGCTGGATCCAGTTAAAGCAGCGTGTTCATGGTTTTCTAATTAAGGAGAATAAAAGCTCGTGTGGGTGGACTTGCAGGAGAAGCACTCGAGGTCAAGTTCTGGATTCTGCTTCCTGTGGAAGCAGTGGGGTTGATAAGACGGAGTAGCTGGAATGGGTGGTGAGAGCTGGTGGAGGCTACACAGTGCACATGTAGCTATGGGACGGCAGTGAAAAGAACTGATCTGGTGGGAACTGGAGCGGGCTGGGGCGCAGGCAGCGTGAGATGGGGTACTTTGCCGTCACCGTGGCTTTTTTTTTTAGCTCATTGTCCCCTGAGCTTCCGGTCAGTGGGACGGTAAGTGACTGCCCCAGCCAGTCCTGTTGTTATTGGTATTACTGTAAATGTGTTTAAGAGTCAGGGCCTCCTTGGTGGCTCAGAGGGTAAAGATTCTACCCGCAACGTGGGAGTCCCTGGTTTGATCGCTAGGTCGGGAAGATCCCCTGGAGAAGGGAATGGTAACCCACTTCAGTGTCCTTGCCTGGACAACTCCATGGACAGAGGAGCCTTGAGGGCTACAGTTCATGGGGTTGCAAAGAGTTGGACGTGACGGAGCGACTAACACTGTCACTTTCACCATCGGTGACTTCTGGGAGAGGTGAATGGGATCCAAATAAGGCAGCAGAGGGGCCGTTCGTAGGCTGTCCTCCTGGCTGTGCTGTATTTTAAAATAGGGAAAGTAAGGACAGACTGCTTGGGACCCCAGAGGAAGGCGGGTGACTCAGGACTAGGATGCAGCTAGTGCCCCCGAGACGCTGTTGTGCAAGGTTTAGCACTGTGTCTTTCTGGAAAAGTGACTTGGTAAACATCAGCTGTGGTTGATACTGTTATGAACATCCAGCTACCCCTTTCCACAGAGCTTATCAGAATGAAGACTGTCTTTCTTTCTCATCGTTTGACAAAACCCTTTGCTTTTCAGGGCTCTGTTGGCTGGTGGTGGCTTTTCTACGTGGACTTATCGGCAAGGCTACGATGTCAGCATTCCTGTCTATAGTCCACTGTCAGCCGAGGTGGACCTTCCGGAGAAAGGGCCCGGGTAAGGCGCCTTGGGCACAGCCAGCTGTGCTGAGAGATGCCAGTCAGGGCCAGGGGGGCGGGTTGCCCTGCAGTCAAACCATCAGTGACAGGCCGGGGTCCTTGAGGGTCCGTCATTCCTGTCCCACACCAACCTTATTTATCCTTCAGTTCTCTCTCTGTCTGTCTCTCTCTCAGTCAGTTTGTAGCGCTGTCTACCAAGCTCCCCAAATCAGAAATCTAGTTGCTGTCCATAAGTCTTTCCTCTCCCTTACTTCCTGTGCGGAATTCCAGGCTTCCAGAAGGAAAGCAGGTGTTCAGCATCAGTTCAGTTCAGTTCAGTCGCTCAGTTGTGTCCGACTCTTTGTGACCCCATGAATCGCAGCACGCCAGACCTCCCTGTCCATCACCAACTCCTGGAGTTCACTCAGACTCACGTCCATAGAGTCAGTGATGCCATCCAGCCATCTCATCCTCTGGCGTCCCCTTCTCCTCCTGCCCCCAAGCCCTCCCAGCATCAGAGTCTTTTCCAATGAGTCAACTCTTCGCATGAGGTGGCCAAAGTACTGGAGTTTCAGCTTCAAAATCAGTCCTTCCAAAGAACACCCAGGGCTGATCTCCTTCAGAATGGACTGGTTGGATCTCCTTGCAGTCCAAGGGACTCTCAAGAGTCTTCCCAACACCACAGTTCAAAAGCATCAATTCTTTGGCGCTCAGCTTTCTTCACAGTCCAACTCTCACATCCATACATGGCCACTGGAAAAACCATAGCCTTGACTAGATGGACCTTTGTTGGCAAAGTGATGTCTCTGCTTTTCAATATGCTATCTAGGTTGGTCATAACTTTCCTTCCAAGGAGTAAGCGTCTTTTAATTTCATGGCTGCAGTCACCATCTGCAGTGATTTTGGAGCCCAAAAAAATAAAGTCTGACACTGTTTCCACTGTTTCCCCATCTATTTCCCATGAAGTGATGGGACTGGATGCCATGATCTTCATTTTCTGAATGTTGAGCTTTAAGCCAACTTTTTCACTCTCCACTTTCACTTTCATCAAGAGGCTTTTGAGTTCCTCTTCACTTTCTGCCATAAGGGTGGTGTCATCTGCATATCTGAGGTTATTGATATTTCTCCCGGCAATCTTGCTTCCAGCTTGTGTTTCTTCCAGTCCAGCGTTTCTCATGATGTGCTCTGCATATAAGTTAAATAAACAGGGTGACAATATACAGCCTTCATAAATCCTGTCATTTGTACTGTTTTCCCCTGAAATCGAAGTTCCCACGCACCAGCCAAGAACCAGCCTTTCAAACAAGAGAGCCGCCAGGCCCACTGAGTTAAGTCTGTTCTGCACAGGGCACTGTGGGCAGCTAACAGGCGGAGGTTGGTGATGCCCCTAAACTTCTGCCATGCCCAGGGCGGCCCCTCACCACAAAGCATCATTGGGTCCAAATATCAGCAGTGCTGTGGCTGGAGAAAGCCTGGGGGACACAGGGTGAGCAGTCTTAAGATGGCTCAGACTAAACTCTCTTTATCATCTACTCTCCCGAGTGTAATCTAGGTCTCTAATGTTGATTGAGGACTGGCACGTCCCTTAAGATTTAATCCAGGGAAGAAAACACGCTGAAAGGAAAAGACTGAGAGAGGTTGAAACGAAGGAGAGCAAACCACTCTGAGCAGTACAAATTACCTTCAAATAATAGTTTCCAAGAATTACAAGCTTGCTCTGTTGGTGGTATTTTCTTGGTAACTTGATCTCTAATTTTTATGTGTAACTAGACTGAAATGACTATCCTTAGATGGTTTAAGGTTGCTGTTGATTTCTAGAGTCCTGAGACTCTAGAAACTAGAGAGTCTTAAGCAGTCTGTCTTCCAGAGCAGCAGCAGGATGCTCAAGACACAGGGGGATGGTCCTCCCCATGCTGGACAAGCGGTGGATTTCTGTGACCCAGTGTGGACCCACCCCACTCCGTTTCCCCTCCAGGGTTTGCAGTTGGGCCCTGTAGTTGTGCTGTTTCCTTTACAAACAACACTCCTCTGCCTCGGGAGAGAAAAAGAAAAGCAAAGACAGGCTCTAGGCTCATCACACTTTCCAGGGATCTGGGAGGAGGCAGTCTGGGTGACCTCACGGCAGCATTTGGAATCTGTTGCTCTTTGTGAGAGTTGCTTTTTAAGGGAATTCCCACATCTCTTGAGGGCTGCGTAGAGTAGCAAGAGCTTTGTTTTTATTTTTATTTTAAATCTCTCTCAATATCGTCCAATGGGAAGCTGAGGATTGTTGCTATTGATAGCTTCTTCTCACAGATGTGTTGGCCTCAGCTGGAATTCTCGTCATTTCTCTCTCTAAAAGGAACTAAATTGGGAGTTTACAACAGTTACTATGGAGGGAAACTTGGAGTTCTCAGCATGATTTTGCTGAACCTTCGATATCAGCCCTGCTGGGAAGAAACATGAAAGTCATAGCTGGTCATTTAGTCCTCGAAAGAAAAACAAATCCACCTTAAGATTCTGTTTGCTTAAAACTAAAATGGGCCTACTCCACCAGCCCACCATCTGCCAGGTCAGAGCGAGCCAGCATGCAGGCAGGGGGAACATTTTTAGACTCTTGTTCACATCTGCACATTTATGTAGAAAATGGTGGTATTGGGTGGGGACCCACTGAGCGTGGTGACTAAGTGTCTACAATAGAACTGTGTTTCTTAACAACAAAATCAGCCCAGAGTCTTTCTTTACTCCGGAGTTTCTTTGAGCACCACGTGTTAGCATCTGTACTTATTTCTCCGTCTTACGTAGATGGCTCCCCTCTCTCTCTGTCTACGTGTATTGAAAACCATGCCTTCCCATCGCTCTCTCCTGTTCCATCTGGTGCTGCAGGGGATTCTGGCTCTCTCTCTTTCCGTAGCTGTAACTTCCTTCTCAGACAGTGAGGAGTCTGGCTCCCGTTATCCCCTGTATCTTGATTGATCAACCCTGTCGTGCGTGACCGGAGTCCTGTGGTTGCCTCTGCCCCTCACCTCACAGGTGTCTCTGCACCCCACTTGGGCTCTGACCCCCCTGTGCCGAGCTCCTGCTTCCTGTCGTCACCCTGGGGCAGGCCCCCTCCTCACCCTTCCTGGGCTCTCACCCCCCAACACTGAGGGATGCTGCCCGTGCCATCACCCTCCCCGTGCGCCTTCAGCCTGGGCGGCCCTCCTGCCCTGACTTGGCCTCCGCATCGCAGGTGGGGAGGCCATGACTCCCTCTGCCCCCTCCCCGCTCCCTCTTTCAGGGATCTCACAGTCTGGGCCAGGCCACCTCCCCGCTCTTCCCCCAAGAAGTTCTCCCCCAGACAAGGACCAGAGCACTCCAGTGGGCCAGCCCCACTGCACGGAAACGCTGTCTCCCCTCCAGGACGCCAGCACTCCACAGCTGCCTGCAGGGACCCCCTCGGACACCAGCATGGCTGCTCCTGTTCGAGGCAGCCTGGAGCGCCAGTTTTGTGTTAGCGGCTCTACTTAAATAGGAGGTCTCCAGACCCAGCAAGTCCCAGCGCTCTGTGGCAGCCACCGTAGAGCCAGCGTCTTGGGGACTGGAAAGGCCTTTAGAGGCCGTTTAGCTCTCACTTTGGAGAAGGAAATGGCAACCCACTCCAGTATTCTTGCCTGGAAAATCCCACGGATGGAGAAGCCTGGAGGGCTACGGTCCATGGGGTTGCAAAGAGTCTGACACAACTGAGCGACTAACACTAGTTCTAACTTAATGTATACCTTGTTACTGTAATTTCTTCCTGAAAAGTTTTCTGATTTATAGTGAAAAAGACTCACCACCTCACAAGACAGTTCATCTTCAAATGGCGTGAGTTGTTGAGGTGGTTTCTGTGCTTGTGTTGAGAGTTTGACTGTCCATCTTCCTCCTGTTTTAAGCAGACGAGCTTGATCACAGAAATCTTCCCTTTGGGATGACTGAAGAGGACTCCCTATACGTGATCTTCCCATCATACCTCTCCCCTCTGAAAACTGATGATTTTACAAAAGAAAAATGATGGAGGCTCAGGGCTGGGGATAGAATTCAAGAGTCTGTTTCAGTGGCTAGCAGGAATCCTTTTGGCTGTAAATAGCCAATGTATTGTTCAGCAAAATGCAACTGAAGGAGAAGTTGTCCAGGATGAGAGAAGCCAGTCTGTACGGCTGATCCAGACTGTCTCCCGACGGGCTGCTGTTCGGTGTCTTTCTTACGTCTGCTCGCCTCTGCCCTGGGCTCTGGGTCTGCACTGCCATCCAGGGCAGCTCTCTCAAGCAGGACTTTTCGTGAGGAGATGATCTGTGTTTAGTCGGGTGCCCACTTCCACATACAGCTGTTGAGCCCTTGAAATGGGGCTAAGGTGACCGAGCAACTGGATTTTAAAATTTTAATAGATTTAAGTGGTCTCACGTGGCTAATTGCTATCGGACAGTGACGTTCTAGGAGGTCTGCTTGTCCCTGTCTTCCCTGCCTGCCTTTGCTTTCAGTTCGACTGTAGAGAGAAATGACCGGAAGAGATGGTTCCGGGGACTTGAGGGCCATCAGCTGTGGTGTGCGCTGCTCCATTTGCTGGAGTCGAGCTGATCTGCAGCTGGGAGAGCGTTCATTTCCTCACTCCCTGCTTGCTCTGTGTCTCTGGGGCGTGACGCTTAAAGCTTGGGAAGGATGACACCTTCTCAAAGAGTGATTCTTTTTTGGCCACGGGTAGATGTGTAAGGTGTTCTCCAGCTGGACCCTCCAACTTAGCCTGAGAAACGAAAGGAAAATAAAGCAATTTCCCTTTCTTTCTCTCCAAGGCAAGAAGAAAAGAAGGTATGGGGTTGGGTTCAGACTAGAGGGTTTGAGTCCGTTCTTACTCACCGCTTCCTGTTAGCTCCCCTGGTGGCGTTGCCTAGAGATGGCTGTCTTGGGTGTTTTCCCTGGTTGTACAGTTTGAGGAAGATTTGAGTCCTGCTTCTGGCTTTGATGGGGGTTTCATTTCTTCTGGAGCCTGCTTTATATCATTCCTTTCTTCTTCAGTGATCCCTGCTGGTTCCTTTGCTGAGGTCGTGTTTATTGCCCCTGTAACCTCTCTGCCTTGTGGGAATCTTGCCTTCTCGGAGAGAATTACTTACCTTCTGGTCTCCCCAGTGGGTTCACATTTTGTTTCTCATGGAGATCTGAATGGTGCTAGACCCTTGGAAATCCTTTCTTCAGTCCATTTTCTCTCACGCATCCTTGCTATCTGATGTTAAGACTGGTTCCATCCATTGACGAAGCTAGTTTTTTCCACTTGTTCTCCATGACCAAGTTTGGTCTTCCTGAATCCATCTGGCCTTGAGGATGGGGGCTGCCTTTCCCTGGAGCTCCCCCATAGCATAGGGTGCCCCTCAGCAGCCAGAAGTAGTCTGCTTTCACGGTCAGTGCTGTCTGTTAAGACCCCTTGTTTTCCTCTTTGAAGGTTGCAGCCTGCTCTCAGATGCTTTTCAGAGCAGAGAACTCAGATCGAACTCATGCTAACGTTGGATGTTCTTCCAAATAATCAGTCAGTCAGTTTCTCTCTTTACACACACACACACACACACACACACACACACTCACTTAAAGCACGCTCCCTAAGCTTGGCCTATTATAAGCATTTCCTCAAAACGTTAAGAAGTTTTCCTAAATGAACCCTTTAACAACGGCATGATGCTTCAGCATGTGAATGAGTCATCGCTTGCCTTCTCAGCATGTATAATAGTTTAAATATTCAGCAGTGCTGAGTGTAGTTTCCCCAGAAGTCAAAGACGTGAGTGAGGATGGGTGAGAAAGCACTCGTAGCCCTAAGCTCTAGACCCAAAGTTGGCCTCACTGTGACTCATGCAGCGGCTGCCAGGGTCCAGTGCCCCCCGTTTTCTGCTTCGCAGGCCGCGGCGGTACTTCCTGCTGTCGTCCCAGGTGGCCCTGCATCCAGAGTACAGAGAGGACCTGGCCGCCCTCCAGGCCAGACACGGCGAGGCGGTGCTGGTGCTGGGCAAGTGCAGCAACCTCTCCGAGGGCGTCCCCGCCGCCCGGAGGCGCTGCCAGCAGCAGCAGGCCTTCGACTACCCGCAGGTGCTGCAGGTGAGTGCTCCGCCCGCCCCTCTCAGGGCCCGGGCTGCGGCTGAGCCCAGCCAACAGGCGCTCCCGCTCCAAGCTGCGCTCGCCGTTCGCTGAGCTCCCTGAGCGGAGAGCAACACCGGACTGCTCTCCACTGCTGCCCCGTGGACTTCCGGGAGCTTCAGGGTCCGCGTGCCGTTAGTGCAAAGCCGCTTGGCCCGTGAGCGTTCCAGCTCCTTCCACGAACTCATCTTACTCCAAAATGACACACCCCGTAGATGTACAGAGGAACCATGTAGTCAAAGCAGGCACGTGTATTTTGCTTTTATTCCTATATTCCTTATCCAGCCCAGAGGAGCTTGCTTCTTTAAGCTGCAGCTTGTATCCTCCAACTGAGCCAGCTCGCCACGGCCACAGTTAGTTCTTCCTGGGAGTGGGAGGTCTTTAGTTTTTGTTACTGTTTTTTCTCTTGGCCTTTCGCCTCCCTACGTGTGTCCTCCTGGTGTCGTGGGAGTGCCAGCACTTCGCAACTGCGGGCAGAGTAGTCCTGTATTATACTTCTGTATTATAAGCAGGCTGTTTGATACTCCAAGAGCCAAGGGGCCGGGAAAGCAGAAATTGAGTTTTGTTCACTCTGCTGTTGTCCAGTTGCTCAGTCGTATCTGACTGTCTGCGATCCCATGGACTGCAGCACGCAAGGCTTCCCTGTCCTTCATCATCTCCTAGAGTTTACTCAAACTCATTGCTATCCAACCATCTCATCCTCTGTCGTCCCCTTCTCCTCCCACCTTCAATCTTTCCCAACATCAGGGTCTTTTCAAATGAGTCAGTTCTTCACACCAGGTGGCCAAAGTATTGGAGCTTCAGCTCCTGCATCAGCCCTTCCAATGAATATTCAGGACTGGTTGCCTTTAGGATTGACTGGTTTGATCTCTTTGCAGTCCAAGGGACTCTCGAGAGCACCAACAGTTCAAAAGCATCAGGTCTTTGGCACTCAGCTTTCCTTATATTTTAAATATTTTGTTCGCTTAAGTATTTAAAATACCAATAGTTCAGTTCAAGGAGAGATCTTAAGGAGCTGGTGTGATTGTGTGTGATTTTTATTTTTTCAAAGTCTCCGAAGAGAACCGGCCTGTGCTGGGATTGTTAAAATACCTTCAAAAAGTGCTGCATCTCCTCTGGAATGTCTGACTGATAACAGTGGTGATGTGAGCAGGAGTATTTATAGTAACCTTTGTCTAGACAGGAAAAATGGTTATCAGCACACATGCCCACATCTGGACGCCGACTCTTCGGGGCCAGCTGAGCGTCCACCTGCCCCTCCGGGCGCCATGACCGATGCCCCTTCTCCACCCCTGCCCTTTCTCATCGCTTTCTCCTTTATCCCCAGAGGAATTTGGCATATTGAGTTACTTCATATTTCTTCTGAACTCTCCTTTTCTCTAGCTTTAAAGATTAAACAGTATTTTTGCTTTAAATTTTTTTTTGTTTTTCTCCTGGAGAGGCAAAAACTGGAAGAAACTTGAGTATTAGAGATGGGAGCTTTCCTTATTTTTTCGGTTGACCTATTACAACCACGTTTTTCTCTTGTGCATCTCTCCTTTTCCCAAACAGGCCCACATCCAGTGGGTTCGAGGGAGTGAATGAGGAAGACCTTTAGTGAGGTCTTGCTTTTTGTTCAGTTGTATCTAAATAGAGCCTATCTGCCTTAATATGTTTTCGAAGGCAGAGCATTCATGAGATGAATGTCTTCTGTATGCGAAGCACACTGCTGGATGCTGTGGGGGTAGGAAGATGAAAGGAGATTTGATGCTTTCTGTGTAGGGGGTCCTCTCAAGAGCCAGATATGCCCAGTCCAAATAATTCTAGTACAAGGCAGGGGGAAGTAAGTACTCTGAGTCCTGGGAAGCCACGGTGTATATACACAGCACCCCAGGGCTGAAAGAATCCAGTCCATGGGAAGTCATGCTGTTGAGTTTCCAGAGGAAGACCTGGAGGTGGGTTGTGAACATTTTCAGAATCCAAGCAGCGGAGGCATTGCATTGACATTCAAGAGTGGAAATCCAGAGCATTGCAACCTCTTCAGCTTTTCAGTCTCACCAGGGTGAGCTGTTATCTTTTAGCATTTTCAGTGTTGCCTGGCTTCAGCCCTTGAGAGAACTTTGTGGTCTGCCGGGATCAAAGTAAGTGGATCAGCGGAACTGGTTTGTAATCCCCTCCTCTGCCTGTGTTCCTGCAGGAGGCTACTTTCTGCATGGTCCTTCGTGGAGCTCGGCTGGGCCAGGCGGTACTAAGTGATGTTTTACGGGCTGGCTGCGTCCCAGTGATCATCGCAGACTCCTACGTTTTGCCTTTCTCTGAAGTCCTTGACTGGAAGAGGTGAGTGTAACCTTCTGATGAACCTTTATCCCAGGGTTCCTGCATGGATTATTTTTAAAGTCCCCCAGCAATTGTAATGCATAGCTAGGTCAGAGAACTGCTCCTTCAGATTTTTTTTGCTCCATTTTCCATCAGCAGAGTTAGTCCATGAACCTGCAGCAGAGGTTGGTCACCCGAGGCCTTTGGGCCACATGTGGCGTGCTGCCAGTGTTTGTAAATAAAGTGTTATTGCATCACAGCACACCCATTCATTGACACATAATCTTTGGCCATTTTTGAACTCCAGTGGCAGAGTTGAGTCCTGCAGTTTAAAATGACAGAGATTGTGTGGCCTTGCATATAGTAGGGCCTCCATAAATACATGCTGAATAAATGAATGGATTGGGGAATACAGCCGAAGGAGAAGTCATTGTTAATTTAGAGTGGACAGTAACGAGTGAAGACGAGTGTACCAGGCAGGCAGAACTGGACACACGGAGGCCCTGTGGTCGGGCAGAGTGTGGTGTATTCAGGAGGCTGAGAGGGTACCTGTGTGGCCGGAGCACAGTGGGGAGTGGACGGAGGACAGGAGAGGCATGGAGTGGTGACGGGGAGGTGAGAGATGGAGCTGGGGGAGCTCCTTTGCGCTGGTTGGCCCCGAGGAAGGGAGAGGAAAGAGGGACTGCTTACTGCGAGGACCGTGGGGCTGAGGGAGGCGCGGGGCGTTGTTGCTTCTGCTCGTGAGACCCGAGCGGGACACGCATGCAGCCGTGCTTTGTGTGCAGGGCTGTCCATGCATCCGCTGTCTCCCTCCTGTCTCTAGAGCATCTGTAGTTGTGCCAGAAGAAAAGATGTCAGATGTCTACAGTATTCTGCAGAGCATCCCCCAAAGACAGATTGAAGAAATGCAGAGACAGGTAAGGGGCCAGGCAGCCCTGCGGGGGAGGGGGCGAGTGGGAGGTGAAAGGTGGCCTTGACTGCTTGGATGCAGAGCAGTAGCCATGCCGCTGAGAGCGGGCATGGGATTGATGTCCTCCACTGAGTCAGTCAACCAGACCTAAAAGAGGAAAACAGCGTTAGGGAGTTGCATCGAGAGGCTTGGAATAATAACTGTCAAAGATTCAGAAACGCTCCTGAAGCAAGCCTGCTGTGACGCTAAGGTCACACCTCTGCTATGTGTTCAGGACGCAGAGCTGCCCATCTCTGGAAGGCCGTTTACACAGCAGGTGAGGGCTCTGGTGACTGAGACGGCCATGGAAGCTGGTGTGTTTCAGGGTCATGCTTCTCAGGAGCTTTGACCTTGAGTGTTGTGTATCAGCTAGCCTGGGTCCCCACAGAGGACTGAGCAGAGTTTCCTGTGCTATGCAGTAGGGCCTTATTAATTGTCTATTTTATGTATAGTAGTGTGTATACATCAGTCCCAATCTCCCAATTTATTCCTCTCTCCCTTCCACCCTGGTAACCCTGAGTTTGTTTTCTACATCTTTGACTCTGCTTCTGTTTTATAAATAGGTTCATTTGTACCATCATTTTAGATTCCCCATATAAGCAATATCATCTGATATTTGTCTTTCTCTGACTTCACTTACCTCTAGGTCTGTCACGGTGCTGCCGATGGCACTATTCCATTTGTATGGCTAAAACTCCATCATATATGTGTACGGCGTCTTCTTTACCCATTCCTCTGTCCGTGGGCATTTAGGTTGCTTCCTTGTCTTGGCTGATGTAAACAGTGCTACTGCGAACATTGAGGGGGTGCCTGCGTCCTTTCAGATCATGGTTTTCTTCGGTTCTTTTTCTTCTTTTAATGGATTTTTACAAGTTTTTATTCTCATCAAAATTATCTGTGTAGGTGATGAGCCGGAGAAGAGGTTTGGAGGGTTAGGGTTAGGCTTTAGCCGCCTCCGTGCATCCCTGTGTCTAACTTGGTCGCAGGAATGAGCCTCAGGTCTCTGTTTGGGTGAGGGCAGGGCCGTCACCCGGCGGTGTGGAAGTGGGGAGGGACTCTGGCTTCTGACGGCTGCTTACACACGTTGTCCGTCTGTCCTCTTGCCCCTAGCTCCGCCTCTCCCCACCGAGTGTGCACAGCAGGACGCAGGGGTTTCTCGGCTCCTCTCGGGTGCTGTCTTGGGCCTGTCACGTCAGCCACCACCTGCTTTCCTGCTTCCACACTTTGGTGGTGTTAGCTCCTTCCCCATTCTCTTTATCTTTGATTATGCCTTCATTTTAGGGTTTTAGGAGGGAGTTAGTGGATGTGTTCAGTCCACCTCTTTATTTTGGACCCAGCTCCTTAGACCAGACAGATGGTACATCACACAGTGGTTGAGTCTGTAGGTTCTGACCCCAGACTGCCTGTGGCAAACGCCGCCTTGGCCGGTTACTGACTCTGTGCCCTAGGCCAAGGCTCTGTCTTCTGTGGATCCCCATGACCTCATCTGTCAAGCATTTTGACATTCCGATTTGAAAACAAATCACATGTTAAGTTTAGCCTCCCCGTAGGCTTTTTCCTAGCACACCCATGTTCAAATTTCTGGGCTTCCCCATTTGTTGCTTAACTGCTGACCTCATCTGAGTTGTAGTGAATTAGAAAATCAGCCTAGAGATCTCTATAGTCTTGATCTGAACCTGGGGTTCTTACAACTCATGGTAAAAAAAAGTGCTCCTTGAAGGGACCTGGTGTTTATGCTCTTTGTGTTTCATTTTACGGCATCTTGATTTGTTAACATAGTAAATAGGGAATCATCTGCTAGATCAGATATCATCTTTTATAGATTTATAAAAGGCTAAGAAAACACCAGGGAAGTAAAAAAGAGCAAATCCTGCCCAGTTATCTTCCCCACTACCTTCCTGTTGGGAAGAGAATCACTTAGTTTTTAGAGCAGAGCACCCAGGGCCAGCTCACAGAATGCACTTTTTCCCTGGGAACTTGGCTTAGGAACCACAGGTCTGAGACTAGCCTTGCCAGTCTTTTCAAGTGACAGGTTCAGAATCATAGAACCATTGAAGCAGAGTGATTAAGGGTTACTTAAAACAGTGTACTTTTAGGTTATTTGGGCTCCAAGAGACACATGTGGGGTCTTAAAAAGACTCCGGCTGGAGCCCTGTGTCGGTCTCTGTTAATCGTGCCTGTGACATGTGTGACCACAGCTCCTCAGACTTCCTCACTTATGGAATCAAGGGTGGGCTGGTCAGCTTTCATGTCCCATTCAGCGGTTAAAAACCACTGTGAAACTCCTGTCCTTGACAGCATTAATAACTGAGTGATCATCTCTTTCCCATGACCACCTCCTGTCACGAGGGCCTGTTATTGTCTCTGGTGGTGAATAACCTGTATTATGTCCACTGGCAGAATAAAGGGGATCTCAGTACTTGCCTGGGCTTCCCTGGTGGCTTAGATGGCAAAGAATCCGCCTGCCATGCAGGAGACCCGGGTTCGATCCATGAGTTGAGAAGATCTCCCACAGAAGGGACGGGCAACCCACTCCAGTGTTCTTGCCTGGAGAATTCCACGGACAGACAAGCCTGGTGGGCTATAGTCCGTGGGGTCGCAAACAGTCGGATACAACTGAGCGACTCACACTTTTGCTTTCACTACTTTCTTCCCTCCCGTCCTAAATCTCCCTTCTGCTTGCTGATGCTCTTCTCTGTGCTACTTTCAGATCTTCTGAGATACTTCGCTGCCGTGGCCCATTTAGTCCTGCTCCTCTTTCTCTGAATAGTCTGCATCCCCAAAATGACCTCTTTTCTTCTCCCAACATCAGATTTCAAGACTGAACTCATCTCAGCTAGACTGATCTCAGCCAGAGGTGAGATTATCCGGTTGAAGCACTTCCCAGAGAGTTCAAAAGGATGACTAGGTTCCACTCCCAGATTCCAGTGGTACGCCTGACTCCCAGATTGTGACACCTTGAAATGTCTGTACATGTTGCCAGATGCCTCCCAAGGGGGCAAAAGTGCTGTGCTTGGGAGCTGCTTTCCTGTTGATACTGTGGCCGTCTCTCTAAGATTAGAGACAGCTCTTTTGTTCTTTCCAGAATATGCTTGTCCTTTATCTTCTGTATCCCCTCCATTGATTCAATCAGACCTTGGCAGGAGTAACTGAAAAAATAGCACACGCTTGGTTCTTGAAAGTTATTACACCTCGGTGAATTCTCTTTAGGGAGGTCCAATTTGAGTCTTTGTAAGACAGGGATAAACTTTTAGGGGAAAACCTGTTACATCCGTAGTTGATACCTTAGAACCCTGGGTAGCTTATGTTAGAATGAGCTGAGACTGAGAAGCGAAGGGTCGGATTTTCTTGCAGGACCGGCCCGAGGGGCTGCACGCACAGTTGTAACCAGCAGAGGGCTCCATCCACTTTGAAGTGACTCATTTTCCTTCTGAGTAGCCTTGGCCAAGGAGTCCTGAGTGCCATGAGCTACGCTGACACCGTTCCTCAGAGCCACTCTCTAGAGAGACCCGCTCCTTCCTGTGCTTTTTTAGCACAGGATTCTGCTCTCCTGTGATGGATCAGAGCCAGACTTGCTGAATTTGACCCCTGAGATACGGGTGGGATCTTGGTGAGGACGGTGATGCAGCTTCGAGTTCAGGGGCTATAATCTGATCGATGGGCCCGTGGTGACAGCCCCTAACATGACCCAGGAGTTAGGACGCACCCAGAGAGGAGGGTGTTCTGCCTGACAGGGAAGTGTAGTTACTTTTTCCTCCTCACCTGAGATGCGATAGTGAAGCAGCCGTTAAAGTCATATGCAGGCTAGAACCTGAACTAAGAGCTGGACGTAAGCTAAGACTTTTGAAGTACAGCCTGCATCTGTGTTATCTACCCCTGAAGACCATCAACTGGCTGTGTTGGCGTATGTGTCATTGGAAGAGCTGGGGTGGCTTATAGGGCTTTCTGTGGTTTAGTTAGAAATCAGTTCCTTTCATTAATAGAAATTAATAGTTGCTTTTGTTGTTGTCCAGTCGGTAAGTCATGTCTGACTCTTTGCAACCCCTTAGACTGTAGCACGCCAGGCTTCCCTGTCCTTCACTGTCTCCCAGAGTCTGCTCAAACTCCTGTCCATTGAGTCAGTGATGCTGTCCAACCATCTCATCCTCTGCTGCCTCCTTCTCCTGCCCTCAGTCTTTCCCAGCATCAGGGTCTTTTCCAATGAGTCTGCTCTTTGCATCAGGTGGCCAAAGTGTTGGAGCTTCAGCTTCAGCATCAGTCAGAATATTCAGGGTTGATTTCCTTCAGGATTGACTGGTTTGATTTTCTTGCTATCCAAGGGACTCTCAAGAGTCTTCTCCAACATCACCGTTTAGAAACACCAGTTCTTCGGTACTCAGCCTTCTTTATGGTCCACCTCTCACATCTGTACATGACTACTGGAAAAGCCGTAGCTTTGACTATGTGGAACTTTGTCGGCAAAGTGATGTCTCTGCTTTTTAATAAGCTGTCTAGGTTTGTCATAGCTTTCTGTCCATGAAGCAAGCGTCTTTTAATTTCGTGGCGGCATTCACTGTTCACAGTGAATCAGTAGAGGTTAATAGTTATAGAGATATAAAGCCAACTTGTTGGCCTTTTATTGTCTTATTGAGCTGTATTAGCTCGTTGACTTAGTGGAGCCCTAATTATGTTTTTTTTTTTTCCTCCAAGAGGAAACAATGGGAGATAATTAGAAATTTGTAACCCCTACCCACACATGCCTAATAACCCTCCTGGGGATATGTGGGTATAAGCCCAAAGAAAGCTGAGAAGATGGTGCAGATTTTCCAAAGCATGTTAGTGGTCTGAAATGGGAGGAAGTCTGGGTTAAAGCTGTTAGGGACAGATTTATTGGGGAGGTAGTATTTGATGGCAGCCTTAAAGATGGAGGGTTCCATCCACTATCTTTCTCGTGTTGGAAGCCAGGAAGAAGTATGCAACTAAGTATTTTCCTATAGTCTCATGGAACATTCACGTCCCCAGTCTCCTTTGGAATCACAATGAAAAAGAGAGCAACCCAGGATATTGGAAGGCTGACTAGACACTGGACTGTATAGTTGGCAGTGTTTGTGTGGATAGGGAGGAAGGTGTAAATGGATCCTCAGTTTATCTGTTGAGTGGAGTTTCCAAACATTCTTTTATTGGTCAGTGGCTCCGCCAGCAGTGACCTCTAACCTCAGCCACACTAGGAGGTGGAAGTCAGGAGCCTGCCTTGCCTTTGAACTCTTCTTTGTACTCAATTGACTGGGAGCCTTTGAGGTGGCAGAAACATTCAGCATCTTCTTTGCTCTCTCTCCTTGAACGCTTGGCCAAGTTAAAATACCAGTTTCTTTTCTATTACTGACCCATCTCAGCCTGCGTTTATATTTTTCCTATTATACTAAGCATACCAATTATTTGTTCTCCGGAGGAGTACGTGAAGATATAATGGGCTGATCGGAAAAAAGAACATGTCTATTGAAGAATATGTGGTCCCCTCACCTGGAAGGACTGTTGTCAGGCCTGGCTGTGGTCGAGGAGAGAGCAGAAGAGACCACAGAACAGTAAGTGTGTGTGTGTCCACCAGTTCATGCACTTGATTCAGGGCAGAGACCCCACAGGAGGCTGCTCTTTTATCTTACATGTGATTTCAGCACATTGAACTGTTTGCTTTCCATAGACATGATAGTTTCGAAGTTACATCTTTGAAGGACAGAAAGACTGTAAGTGAGGGGCTGTGACATGGGGCATCTGCCAGTCAGGCATGAACAGAGAAGATGGAAAGGCTGTTTTAAAAATAGAACTTGGATGGAATGCTCTGTAAATAATAAATGCTGAAGAGGGTGTGGAGAGAAGGGAATCCTCCTGCACTGTTGGTGGGAATGTTAATCGGTATAGCCGTTATGAGAGCAGTATGGGGGTTCCTTAAAAAATTAAAAATAGAGCTGCAGTATGACCTGGCAGTCCCACTCCTGGGCGTGTATTTGGAGGGAAACATGATCCAAAAGGATACATGGGCCCCCGTGTTCACTGCAGCACTGTTTACAGTAGCCAAGTCAACCTAAATGTCTGTCGACAGAGAAGTGGATAAAGATGTACATATATACAATGGAATATTACTCAACCGTTACAAAGAATGAAATAATGCCATTTGCAGCAACATGGATTGACCTAGAGATTGTCATACTGAGTGACATAAGCCAGAGAAGGAGAAGTATCGTATGACATCCCTTATATGTGGAATCTAAAGAGAATTGGCACCAATGAACTTATGAAACAAAAAAGGATCCACAGACTTGGAGGGTAAACTTATGGTTGCCAAGATGAGAGATGCGGGAAAGAATAGCTGGAGAGTTTGGGATGGACCTGTACACTCTGCTGTAATTAGAATGGTTAGCCAAGGATGGCCAGCGAGGACCTGCTGTATCGCAGGAACTCTGCTCAGTGTTGTGTGGTGGCCTGGATGGGAGGGGAGTTTAAGGGAGAAGGGATGCCTGTGTATGTATGGCTGGGTCCCTTCGCTGTTCACCTGAAACTGTCATAACATTGTGTGTTAATTGGCTATACCCCAACACAAAATAAAAAGTTAAAAAAAATAGAACTCGGGACTTCTTGGCACTCCAGTGGTTGACACTTCACCTTCCAATGCAGGCTGTGTGGGTTTGATCCCCCGATTGAGGAACTAAGGTCTCACATGCCTCATGGCCAAAAATCCAGAACATAAACAACAGAAGCACCATTGTAACAAATTCAATAAAGACTTTAAATAATGGTCCACATCAAAAAAAAAAAAACCTTAGAAAATGAAAACAGAACTCTCAGCACTCTGGATACATGGCAGACAGCAGAACGTGCTTCTCGATATCCTGGGTGTGTCCTCGTAAGAAGGTAGAATTCCTTGGTTCAAAGAAATATGTACGTGTTTGTTTTGCATATTTTGGATTTCTGGCATCCAAATGAGTCCTACCATCACTTTGATTGTTGAATATAGTTTCTGTTTTGCCGCCTTGAAGCTGTGTCTGACGGAGCATCTTGAAATCATGGAAATACAGAGATGGCTGTCCTGAGAACGCCCTGCAGTCTTTTCAGGGAAGGTTTACATTTCGCGTATATAAATGTGTTTTTAAAATACTGGCTTTCGTGTAAAGTATTTTCGAAAGTTTTCTATCTAAAATAACTTGCTTTTATTTTTTTAAAAGTGTTTTGTGATCCGCCTAAAGGCGTCAGCCCTCGGATGTCTAGAACCCCCAGGAACCTGGATGGATGTGTTCTCTGAGGGTCCCCTGTGCTTGGCTGTTGTGTCCGTTGACGGCTACATAGCAGTCTGTCCATTTCTCCCTCCCTCCCTGCCCCCAAACACACACAATTTACAAAGCAAACTCATTAAACAGAGTAGTGAGACTAGGCAGCGAGAGGAGTGATCTGAATTTTTTTTAACGTGAGGAAACAGAAGAAGAGCCGTGAAGCGATGCTCCGGAGATCACACGACATGTGAGGAACAGACGGGAAACATACTGTTTTGCTGCCCACAGCTTTATTCAAATCCTAGAGCTCTGTGGCCTGGATTGAGGTTGAACGTCAGGATGAGCTTCCCAGCAATTCAGGTTAGCTGCTCATTGGATCGTCTCTCCTAAAAAGTGGTTGCCCGAGACCCTGGAGACTGGACACGTCTCTGGAAATATGAAGAATGTGGAAAAGACTTCACTTCTGATTTCCAAGATTTGACATTGTAACGTCTGTCACTCTTTCCCACTGCCCCACCCCCCCATACTGTGAAATTGAAAAAAACTTTAATATGCATAAACTGAATTCTCAGGGCTTTGAAAAAAATGCCAAGTATTCCCTTCCTCCCCCTGCTGTCTAGTCCCAACATGCCACTCCAAGCTCTGTTTGCCGATCTCTGCTTTCATACTCGCCCTTAAAAAAGCTACTGGATCACTTACCCGTCTACGAAACACGTTGACCTTGATCCTTGGTGTTCTTCTGGTGAAACAGACAACCGTGGTTCTGATACAAAGCCAGGCTCTTTGGCCAGTGGGAGAGCCTTGGGGAAGAGTGTGATTATGGGATATTTTAAGTTTCATAATTTTATTTCAATTTTGTTACTCTGTTGGAGTTTTCCTGAATGTATAAATCCATATTGTGAAGGAGATCAGTCAACTTATGTTTAAAGCAGGATAAAATAAGGACTCATTTAATTGGAACTCTTAAGGAAGAGCATTTTTATGTGTTTAACTTTTTTTTTTTCAACTTTAGCATTAAGAACCTTATTGGAAAAAGACTTTTGCCAAGTATCTGATGGGAAGCCAAGAAAAGCATTTTAATAGAACGGTCTCAAATTTATAGTACACCAGGGCCTGTAAATAAATTTCCCTGTCTTTAAGGTTGGGGCTGATTTGCAGTTATTTTGTATAGCTTCTGAGATTTAAATCCTCACAGTCCAGATGGGGAGACCATAAAGCTGCTTTCCTTGGCAACCCTGGCATACATTGTCCACGGCGAGCTCTGTCTGTAAATGTTCACTTACCGTATTGTGATGCCAGTTTTAATTGGTTTAGCGACTTTTCCTAGAGCAGCTCCCCCACTCCAAATATTCTCAGAATCTTGGAGAATTAAGAGTCCTTGATTTCATAATGCAGACTTGTCATAAGTATATTTTAAGTACCGGCTTTTTTGCTAGAATTGTATAGGTATATTAAAGGAGATTTTTACAAAGGGGGAGGGGAAGAACAGATCCTGTCCTCAGGGTGCTAGGGAGAGCACTTTCAGTAACAGTGAATGAAGAGGCCAGAAGTGCTGTCCCCTCAGTTGTACTGCGGAATGGATCAGGAGGTGAAAGTAGGCTTTGTGACCGGGTGGCCTCAAATAGGGCGAGAGGATGCTCTGAGAGGTGCTGAGCTCCGCCCAGAGGTTGGCTTCTGTGGGAAGAACTTGGTAGGTCAGGTGGAGCAGCCTACCAGCCCGAGGGGGAACTTGAAACACCAGCAAGAGAGAACTTTCTAGGGAGCTGGAAGGACGGGAAAGTCAGTGACAAGTGGAGAGTAATGAAAAAATGTGCGATGAAAGGGGAAAGCAGTATCAATTAAGGAGACAGGGGTAAAAAAAAAATCAAAGAGCTGGAAGGAACCTTAGAAATTATTCAGCCCTTTCTTCGTATTTTGTAAATGAGGTGGAAGCCCTAGCATTCAAGTGGTCTTGAGGATGAATTGTTAGGGCCAGAGCCTCGCCTCGCCTGGAACCCAGGTCTGCTGACTCCAGCTGATGGATTCTGGGTGGAAGGGGGACCTTGTGTACTACAGTATTTTTCAATTTAGGGAGTCTTGAGCGGCATTTTATTTTTTAAAAAATGAAGGATAATAGGAAGGCATCAGAGTATTACCTAGCAAGGGTAAATCTTTCCTGAACTCTTTTCTTTGATATGTATATGTGCAGTGAGTGTCATTATTTAATGTATTTGTGTTTCTTGGTGTGGGCCCCAGTCCAGAGAGTTTGAGAGATGTTGATAGTGAGTGGCAAGCACATGGGCTTTTGAATTGAGGAGACCTGAATTTGCATCCCAGGCTGTGCCTTCTGTCTGCCAGCTTTGTGAGCATGGGCAAGTCACTTTGCCAAGCGTCAATTTTCTTATCTCAGACCTAGGGATAATAGTCCGTGATAATGAGCCCATGGATTAGAAACTGCCAGGCTCCTCTGTTCATGGAATTCTCCAGGCAATAATACTGGAGTGGGTTGCCATTCCCTTCTGGGGATCTTCCTGACCCATCCCAGGTCTCCTGCACTGCAAGCAGATTCTTTACCATCTGAGCTACAGGAACGCCCCCAATAATACAATAGAGCAGTTGTGTTGTTTAAATGAAATCCTTGACTTAAAGCATCTAGAGGCCTGTCTGCCTGCTCTGTGTTGGCTGTCATCTGGGAGTGCTCCGCCTGGGTCTAGGTTTGAACACTGGCAGGAGCCCCCTGGTTTGGAGCTTGGGCTTCAGGAACCACAGTAAGTTACCAACGCGGATGTATTATGCATTTGCTTCTGGGCTTGGAAACTTGAAACAGAACTTATTCCTGTGGGTCTGGTGTGCTTTCTACATCTTGGAATAGAGGGAGGTTCCCCTCTCTGGTTTTCAGAATGGCTTATGAAAATCGGTGGTTCTTTAGCTGGCCTTAAAAAAAATTCATTGGCACGTTTGGGTGCCAGAATTCATAAAGCAACGTTTGGGTCAAGTACTGTTACTTTTTCCCCTTTCCAGTGAGAACGATCTTCATATTGAGTCTTTTTCCCCCCTCTTTTAATGTATCCTCTGCTGGATCTTGATTTTACTCAGTTTTTTTGAGCCAGAAGATTAAAAAATAAGCATAAAGAGAAAAGTCAAAATCAGAATTGACATTTGGGTGGTGAACACTTGGAGAACTGGCGTTTTACTAGGTATGTACTAAAAATAAAGCAACTTTTTATGTGAATTTAAGAGGACTGGTGAGATACCTCTTAGGAATAGCTGTTGTTCGCCTCCTACTGAAAGGGTAATGAGTTGTATCATCTGGTTTTCCTGGTTCTCTGCTGTTGCCCTCACCCCTGCTGCCCTTCCCCCACCCCTGTCCAGCCAGCTCCATCCCATATTTGAAATCCCGCTGGAGAGCGAGTTGAGCGCTTCATCCCTAGATGATTTGGGCCAGGGGCTAAAACACTGCCATAAATCTGCAGCTCATTTTAATGCCACGTTAAAACAGTGTGAGCGGCTGGTTTCCGTGGCCCCTGCCCTCTTTCTTTATGGGCTTCTTTGGCTCTTCTTTATAAAGAGGCCCTGTGGAGTCATTTTAAAGTTCTTATCAGTTTGCTGACAGCTATATGGGCCTTTCTGCCGAGTCCAGGAGCTCAGGCAGGCGTGTGAAACTTCTGATATTAAAATTGAAGAAAAATGCCAGGCAGAAGGGATTGGGGAGCACAGCGGTGATTTGGAGGTGAAAGACTAGCGAGGTAATTAACCTCTGCAGGTCCGGAACTGCGCCCTTGGCCGGATAAGTTGCTCCTGGTTGGTGGGGGCAGGGCAGCAAGGGTTAGGCCGGGGAGGGTTTTCCAAGGGCTTTTATTTTTATCCCCTGATGAGAAAGGCCGTTCAGCTGGCAGCCTGTGCTTTCAGGCTTCAGCAAGTGAGTTGGGCAGTCCTGAAAGGCTAAGGGAGCCAGGTTTACAATGCAGTTTTTTTTTTTTCCTAAAGGCCGTCTGACTGGCTAGACCTCGGCTTGCAAGTCTCTGGCAGCTCCAGCTCACTGTCTCTGTGTGCACAGCATCGCTGTTATCGAATTTAAAGGGACTTTCATCAGCCTGCTCCGCTGCCCCTTTTAGACCAGCTTGCTAACTCCCAGTAATCCTCGCAGAGTGCTTCGTGGAAGCGCCAGGCCCTCTATAAATGTCAGCCTGCAGAGCTTGGCCCTTTTTACCCTCTCAGTTACGGAAAGGTGGACTGGAAGCTGCTCCTCCCTCTCCTCCACCACTTTTCCTTTCTCTCTTTGCTGAAAAACTCTAGCAGCAGACAGCTGAGGGGAAGGAAAAACCATTACCTGGATCAAGGCCAGGGGCTTGATGGAGCCTCAAAATCTCTGGCATCTCCTGACCAGAGTGTTTTTCCAGGCATTTCAAAAAGTACACCCTCACCCTCTGCCAGCTTTCAGCTTTCCAGCCTTGATTCCAGGTGGGCTGGCTTGGGGGCATCATGCCCTCAGAATCTGTATCTGTCTGCTCCTTTTCTCCTAACAAAAGCATTTAGGAAGAGGATAGTAGAGATAAGCAAAATCCGGTGGACATATATTTTTAACTGCCTTGCACCCTTTTGGCGCAAACACGTTATTTTTCCTTTTTCAAATAGTTTTGGACATGAGTACTTTTGCAAGTGTATTCAATTTAAAATAGTCATTTAACTTGAGGTTGAAGCAAAAGCAAAGAATTTTTATAGTTAGTCAAATTATATAGCTGTTGATCTAGGATCAATGATTTTCATTGAGCAAACAATAAAAAATACCAGTTCGTTTTACTACTTGTGTGGAAGTAGCTCCTGTGGGGAGAGTAATTAGGTATGAAAACTGACTAAGCTATAAATCAAAATAAAATACCCCAACCTCCAAAGCAATCAAGCTACTTTTTTGAACATTTCTGACAATATCAATAGGTATTTTGGTATTCTGAACAATTATCAGTAGAATAAATTGATATTCTATAATTAGTTAGGTTGTTAAGTTTACTGAATCAGAAGTTTTTGCTTGTGGTATAATTTTAATAAATTTACTAAAAATATTTTACAAATAATGTACTGAAAGTTCTCAGTAAGTGTATGATTATGAGCAGTCTTCATTATACAGCCTTTGCAAGGGGTGTGGTTATATCATATGACCAGTTTCCTCTTTGGGCATTGGTTGCAGAGCTGGCTCTAGAGTTAGCCATGGGTTAATCCCTTGTAACAAGTCCCCAATATGGGGCATTGCTTTAGGAAATGGCCTCTCTAATAAAAGTGTTAAACATTAATTTGCAGCCTATATAAGGATTGTCTGACTCTTTGGGGCTGGTTTCCTACAGAGTGGAACTATTTGTGAAGCATTTCTGAGAAATAATTGCTCATTACAGGAAGTGGAGTGCAGGCTTTGTGAATTCGTTATATATCTACTTAGAAAAATATCTAGGTTTGTTTACAAAAGAATAACTTGTAAATTACCAAGTGTCGATACAAGCGTTTGGTAAAGAATTCACTATTGTCAGGTCTTCAGTAAGGGTCAGACTGATCCATTAGATTTCTGTCTATATTTATGATTATTTTATATTTGAATGTATTTTTCTGTCTCCCTCAGCATTGAAGAGGCTGAGAGAGTTTGGAGTTGCCTGACTACTTTGTAATAACACCATCTTGTAATTCCATGCTACTGTTCTTGGGAATGTAAGACAACAATTGTGTATTTATTTCATTTTGTTTGACTAGATGACCTTTAATACTGAATCAGACTAGAATTGGTACAGAAATAGCTTCATATAAGTCATTTCTGGCAATGTAGTTCTCTCTTTCTCCTTATAGTTTACAGGTTAATTTGTATTTAAACGTGCACTTATTTCCCATTTTGATAAGACTTCAGTAGTAAGTAAGCAGGTCATTTGTTATCTTTCAGAGTTCAGTACTTTTTATTAAAAGGAGCAAGTGGTTTGTCTTCAAGTGTTTGAAGCCCATATATGTATATATATATTTGAAGTGTTCTGAATTCTCAGGTTAATTTGGCCAGGTCTTGATGATCTTTATATATGTATAATTTGTATTTTAGAGAGATCTTTGAGTTTTTGTTTGAAGCTACAGACTGAGGGTTGAATTCTCTCAACTCTCTCGCTCTCACTCAGATTCTTAGATGCTTTCTGGAGTGGGGAATGGGGACGTAAATTTCTCTTGAGAGCCCTTGCCATGATGAACCTCAGCTGTGCTTACTTATAGGTAAGAAAGGGCACGGGGTAAAGATGAGACCCACTCACAGAGCAAGCGTAGTTCTTCCAAACTTCTCCCTCTGTTCAAAGTCCCAATTTAGGGAACGCACATTGGGGTTTCCACTCAGGATCAACAGGAGAGCGTGTCTTAATACCTGCCACGTGATCAGACCAAGGCACTTCCCAGCTGCAAGCAGCTTATGGAGGGTTCTTGTGGCTCCAGTCAGCTGGAACCGGCATTGGACCCACACTATTCTCAACTTCTCTGTTTCTGGGAATGTGTGGGGACAGTGGAGAGGGCTCCCGTGTGACCTGACTGCGTCTGTATAATATCCACAGCCAGAAAAAAAAAAAAAAAAAGAACCTGCTAAAGAACAGCTCCCCAGCCTTCTTTAGAATTGTTACTACCTGGGAAGCAGATGGAGGGGGCAGCGTGACCCTGATGTGGCAGGACATGGGATGAAACGAGCCCTCAAGTCCTGTCCTCGGTCCCTTCACACAGGCTGTCTGTGTGTGTGTCTTAATTAAAAGGGGTCTGTCTTTCAAGTGTGCCCGCTGCAGTGAGACTTGTTTTATATTTACCTTTTCTGATCAAACGAGCGTACAGCTTTCTCCCTGTTTTGGTATAGCAAACATGGGGAATCTCACCCCAGGCGGATTCCTTTACAACGAACTGACCCAAGTCGTGCTCTTATTTATTTATTTTTGATGACAGATCCTGATTAAAGGTTTCCAGTCCAAACCTTTTAGCTGGTCCATGAACCCAGCCAGGAGAGAGAGCTGGTCAGCTGCTGATCGCCAAAGAAGCTCCCCGACCTGACCGAGGGAACAGTATAATTCAGAGGTGTGGGTAACTGGGGAACCAGGCACAGCAGAAATGAATCTCTCGTCTCTTTGCTGAGAAGGTTTGACCAAACACAGTTTTATTGGTCAGTGGCTCCTGCTTTAGTAACCTCTCACCCCCATGGCTCTTGGAGGTGTAAGCCACTGGCCGGCCTTGCCTTTGAACTCCTCATGGCTCCTGCCACCTCAAAGACTCCCAGTCGGAGCTTGTGTTTTGCTTGGGATCTCTCCTCACAGCAGGGCATCAGCAGTTGGGAAAACTGATCCACCCTTAGAGCCTTGACATATTTGAAGGTGATACCCCTGAGACTTGAAACCTATGGCTTTCTATTTCAGGAGCTGCCTGTCACATGTCAAGAAACACGACTCAGGCTGCCCACTTTGCTCCTCTGTCCCTCCTGGCTTCCCATAGGACAGGAGATAGTAACATTTGAGTACACCCTACAAGTATTCACTGAGTCCTCCCCTCATCTTCAAGCTATTTTACCCATTTTTCTTCTGACCTGTCCCAAGTAGAGTCTATTTTGAAATAAGTTTTCTTTTAAATAAGGCTAAAACGTGCAAATCTAGCCCTCTTTGGTGTCTGGGAACTTGATGCATGGTGAAGATGATGCAATGAAGGTGTCACAGGGCTTACGTTTACATGTTCAGTCCCAGTGCGTCCAGGTCAGATGAGCCCTACTTTTAAGATGGCCCAGCTTCCTTTTAAGATGGGACACTCTCCCCTGTCTTCTTGAGTCATTCTACATTACGGAAAAACTAGATCTTGCAAGAAGAGATAGAAATAGCATGGATTGCTCTCCCACATCTGCTTGGCTTCCAGCCTACGGAACAAGAGTGAAAGCTTTAGTGTTGAGAGGCGAATCCAGGGACCCATGGTTATTGGATGACTTCAGTAAAGCTTCTTTGGCAAGAAATCAAACCTCATATTCTAAGAATATTGAGTTGAAAAATGCCTTCTACTTATGATGCCGTTAGCTTAGCAAAGGAGTAAATGATCTCCATTGAGTTCCTCTGCTTTCCTAGAATTCAGGTAGAACATTACTGATAATCCTTAGCAGAAAGAATACTCTGGCAGGGTCTTTTTCTGCTTCAGAGTAAAGGTTGAGTTTTTAGCAGGTACCCAGGTGTCAGAAATGGCAGCTCACTCCAGTATTCTTACCTGGAAAATCCCATGGACGGCAGAGCCTGGTAGGCTACCGTCCATGGGGTCGCAAAGAGTCGGACACGACTGAGCGACTTCACTTTTCGCTTCAGGTGTCAGAAGAGGCAGGCCTGGTTTTTCTGCTGTCTTATTCTGTGCTCGTGAGTATGGTCATGAGCTTGCGCTCGACAAAGGGAAGCTTGACAAAGGGATGGGGAAAAGTAGCATTTATGTTAACTGCCATGTCTGATAACTGACCTCATGAAAATCTGATGAGGCAGTTGTAGTTCTTCTCATTTTTACAAAGGGGGAAGGTGAATTTAGAGGCTAATGGCTGGTCTGTAGTTAGAAAACTTGAGTGGCAGGCTTGGGACTGGGAAGAATTTGTAGCATATGATTAAAAAGTTCACTTTTCTCACCTTTTCTCTGGGGGCATTTGCCTTGTACCCTGAGGTAAGTATGTCTTTGAGATGAGTATAAACCATCATCAATACATTAATTGCTGTATTGATGATTGTTTATAGGTTGCTTCTCCTTGCCACTATTTTCTGTTTTTTTCCACCTACTGGGAAATTTAGTTCTCCCATTTCTAAATCCTATTGCATGACTTAGAGGAAGGAATTTGAAATCCCCTTTCTTCACTTGCCTCTCTTTGTCCCGTGTTCCAGTTCTTTCTCTGTATCCTTGCCCTGATGATAACTCAGATTTTTCAACTCTTTATGGGAATCAAACGTGTTATATGATGTTATATGATGCCATGTAAGCTGATAAGGAACCTATGCATATTTGATTAGCCTTTGGGAAAAAAACCCACGTCGTCTAATTAAACACTGTGAACTTAACTGAGCACCTTGCTGTCAGAAAATATTGCCCTGGACCTCATCCTCCTGACCTCTTCCTTACATTTTTGTCATTCTTCTTCTAAAAACATGTTTACTTCTCTATCTGGCTTTGCTGGGCCTTGGTTGCAGCATGCGGGGTCTTCTGTCTTTATTGCAGCACACGGCCTCTCCTAGTTGAGGCATCTGAGCTCGCAGTCATGCCTTGTGGGATCCAGTTCCATTTGAACGTGGGCCCCCTTCACGGGGAGCCACTGGACCACCAGGGAAGTCCCTCATGATTCTTAACAAATATATACTGGAACCGTTTTCTCTGGTAACTATAGGTGGAACTAACTGCATGTCCATTCTTTAATCACTCCCCATAAATATAAATATGGAGGCTGGAGATGAACAGAAGGACATCTTTGGTTCTAAATGGATGACATGTGCTTACGTATAGGCATTTTTGGAATTTTCTACGCAGCTCTGTATCAAAATAGGATTTGAATGCTGGTCCACATACTTGCTTGTTTTCTAACCTTTGAATGACTCAGGGTTTTATATGTAAGAGCAAGGTCTAGAACTCCTAGAAATAAGCACAAGTGGGTGTGTTCAGCTCTTCCTACGAGGCTTGGGCTGCGGCTGGTGTTGAGAAGCCTTTAGCGGTTGGTGGGAACAGGCTAGCGGGGAGCTTGGCCTGGAAGACTGTGTAAAGACCTCTTCCTCTCAGCACCAGGAAAAGGGGATTACATTGAGGGAAGTTAAGGGATGGTTAGCAAAAATGGTATGCGGGCAGAGAGAGAAAACTAGATTTAAAGGCTGAGTACTCTGCAGCCAGCCAAGGGGAAAGGCTGTGAGCAAGTTCTCAGAGTCCTCACCAAAGGGTGAGAAGGGGAAGAAAGGGCGCCTTTTGCATGGCAGAGGTTCATAACCATTTGTCGTTGTTTATTTGCCAAGTCGTGTATGACTCTTGCAACTCCATGGATTGTAGCCCGCTAGGCTCCTCTGTCTATGGGTTTTCCCAGGCAGGAGTACGGGCAGGAAGGGATTGCCATTTGCTTCTCCAGGGGATCTCCCTAGTCCAGGGATTGAACCCATGTCTCCTGCTTTAACAGGTGGATTCTTTACCACTGAGCCGCCAGGGAAGTGTTCATAATGATAGTTGCCATTATTAAGGTGATTTTATTTTTCTCTTCGCTAACCTATGTGCCAACTGGGTAGAGACTATTTTAAACAAGACACAACTACAACAAACCTACTGTGGATTCTGAATTCTGATATATTTTTAGAAGGCTGGGAATGCGGAAGAATGTAAAAATAAAAATAAAATAGAGATTAAATCCTAGGAGAGATTAAAGTCCTAACAAGAATCATCAGGTTCTATATGAGATCCGAGGAGAAGAGCAAAAATGTGTTCATTAGGTGTGATACATTAGATCTCGCACTGGGTAGTGGCTGCATTTCACATTTAATACGGTTCCCAGCTGTTCCCCTGCAATGACACAGCTGAAAATAGAGGCCTTGCTGGTTAAGCCAAGTCTAGTCAGTCCTGCTTTGCTGCTGCTGCTGGGGAAAATGAGACATTGAGAATGGCACTCAGTCCCCTTCGTCTGCTCCAGTTTCTCCACACTTGGGCATGACTCTAGAGGAACTGTAGGATGCCAGCGTAAAGAAGCCACGAGAACCCGCGGAAACCTACTGCCCCAAATCTGTAGTACTTATGGGCCAAGTTTTCAAATCCTTGCCCTTGAGTAGGGCCCAGCAGATTTTGCTTTTTACTGAGGGCCACCAAAGAGTTTTCAGTCTAACTAGGAAGATAAGTATTTTCACCCCGTGAGATAACAGTAAGGCAGAGAACAGATGCTGACTCTTGTGTAGAAATTGTCAGATGAATTGGAAAAGGGCCTCAGTATGCTTTCAAGGAGATAAAACTTGAAGCCCAGGTAGGATTTTTTGTTTTTTAATTACTAAATTTAAAAAAGGTATTTATTTAATTTATTTAGTTGCCCCGGGTCTTGGCTGCAGCTCGTGGAATCTTTAGTTGTAACTCAGATCGCAGTGCAAGCTCGGTTCGCGTTACTAAGAGTCGCAGCATGTGAGCGCTTAGTTTCATCACGTGGCATCTAGTTCACTGACCAGGGGTCGAACCCAGGCACCCTGCACCGGGAGCCCGGAGGGATCGAACCCAGGCGCCCTGCATCGGGAGCCCGGAGTCTCAGCCACTGGACCACCAGGGAAGTCCCTTAATCACTAAGTTTTTTTTTCAGAGCAGTTTCAGGTTCACAGCAAAATCGAGCAGGAGGCAGGGAGGGTTCCCACACACCCTGTGCCCACGGACGCTTCGCCGCCCGCACTAACCGTGAGCCACAGCGGCTCATTGTTAGAGTGGGGCCCACACTGGCACAGCCTTCTCTCTCAAAGTCTGTAGTCCTTGTTCGGGTTTGCTCTTGGGGTTGTCTATTCTGTGGGTTTTTAACAAACGTATAATGTTTCCTCCATGTCACTATTTCTAATTTAATTCCATTGCGGTCTGGGAGCAGACATCATATGACTTCTTTTCATGGTTGTTCAAGTATGCTTTATGGCCCAGAATGTAGTCTGTCTCAGTGAATGTTACATGGAGCTTGAGAAGAATGTGTCCAATCTGCCGCTGTTGGATGAAATAGTCTACAGATGTCAATTATTTGGTGCTGTGAATACATTCAACTATGTCCCTTACTGATTTTCTGCCTTCTGGATATGTGTGCTTCTGACAGAGGGCAGCTCTGGGAGAGGATTCATCTGTTTCTCCTTGAATTTCTACCAGTTCTTGCCTCATGTATTTTGATGCTCTTTTGTTGGTTGCACTGAGGAGTGTTATGTTTTCTTGGAGTATTGACCTCTTTATCATTGTGTATGCTACTTTTTATCTGTTGTAATTTTCCTCGTTCTGAAGTCTTCTTTGTCTGAAATTAACATAGCTACCTATACTGTCTTCAGATTAGTGTTAGCGTGCTGTATCTTTCTCCGTCTCCTTTAATTTATGTGTATCTGTTTATTTAAAGTGGGTTTCTCATAGACAAGATACAGTTGGGTCTTGTTTTTTCATCCACCCTGACAAGCTTTTAATTGTAGTATTCAGGCCATTAGCATTTAAAGTGATGATTGAGATACTTGAATTGACATTGACCATATTCGTCACTGTTTTCCATTTGTTGGCTTTGTTCTTTTTTCCTGTTAATATTTTTGTCTTCTACACATTTTATGTCTTTTGTGGTTTTAATTAGTAGTTTATATGATTTTATTCTCTGTGTTAGCATACCAGTTACACTCCTTTTTAAATACTTTTTTAGTGGTTGCCCTAGAGTTTGCACTTTACATTTATATCAAATCCAAATCCGTTTTCAAATATTCCTGCTTCAGTGATAGTGCAGTACCTTCCTTATGTTGACACAGTAACCCTCGTTCTTTCTCTTGTCCCTTGATTCGTTGCTGTCACGCATTTCACATATACATATATATACACACACACACGTAATCAAATAAATTTGTTGGTTTTATACATTATTATCTGTTAGATCAATTAAGAATAAGGAAAGTGACAATTTTCATTTTACCTTCACTTAGTCCCTCTCTGATGCTCTTCCTTTCTTTATGTACATCTGTTTCTGACTACATCATTTTCCTTCTCTCTGAAGAACTTCTTTTAACATTTCCTGTAAGCAGAAATACTGGCAACAAATTTTCTCGATTTTTGCTTGAGAAATTATTTATTTCTCCTTTACTTCTGAGGGGTTTTCCAGGGTGTAAAATTCTGTGTTGGTACGTTTTTTCTCTTAACCCATTATAGGTGTCATTCCACTCTCTTCTTGCTTGTGTGGTTTCTGAGAAGTCAGATGTAATTGTTACCTTTGCTCCTCTGTAGCTAAGGTTTTTTTTTTCCCCCCTTTGGCTTCTTTCAGAAAATTTTTAAATATTTGCTTTTCTGAGGTTTTACTATGATATGCACAGGTGTAGTGTTTTTGGTGTTTATCCTACCCAGTGTTCTCTGAGCTTCCTGGATCTGTGGTTTGGTGTTTGGTATTAATTTGAGGAAATTCTCAGTCATTAAGTTTCCTCTCCCATTTTATTTTTTTCTTTTGGTGTTTGTATTATGTGTATGTTACCCCTTTTATAGTACTCCCATGGTCCTTGGATATTTTGTTCTTTCCCTGTCTTTTCTCTCTTTGCAGTTTTGGAAGTTTCTGTTGTAATATTGCCAAGCTCAGATTTTATCTTTTTAGTTATGAAAATTCACATATCCAGGGACTGCACCCAAACTGTGTCGCATAGGATCGGTGTCACATAGTATCCCTTGCTACAAAAGAGGCTGGGTAATTTACAAGTTGATTTTGTTAGGAAAGATGAACAAGGTACTGGATACTGCGGAGGCAGCTTAATGTCTGTCTGGAGAACTAAGAATAATCTGGATGTGAGAAGTTAGGGTAATGAGATGAGCTTTTTCTTTTTTTGGTTGTGCTGGGTCTTCCTTGCTTTGCGAGGGTTTTCTCTAGTGGCAGTGAGTGGGGACTACTCTTAGGGTGCAGGAGCTCCTCACTGTGACGGCTTCTCTTGCTGCAGAGCACGGGCTCTAGGCACATGGGCTTCAGTAATTACAGTGCTTGAGCTCAGTAGTTGTGGCTCGTGGACCCTAGAGCACACGGCTCCAGGAGTTGTGGCACAAGGCATGGGGAATCTTCCCCAACCAGGGATCGAACCCATGTCCCCTGCATTGGCAAGGGGATTCTTTTCCACTGTACAACCAGGGAAGTCCAGTAGAATGAGCTTTGCCACTAATTCTTTGAATGAGCTTTGCCACTAATTCTGTGTGTGTGTGTGTGTGTGTGTGTGTGTGTGTGTGTATGTGTGTGTATTTGTGTGTAAAATCTCACTGGGAATTGCTGGCATAGAAGAGTTTTGTTTTTTGTTTTATTTATTTTACAAATTATTTTGTAGCTGGCCACTTTTTAAACTTCCTTATTAGCTTTGATGGATTTTTAGTTGATTTTCTAGGATTTTCTTAATAGAAAATCAATGGAAAGCTCTTGGATTTCTTTTCAAATACTCTTCCTTTTTCTGTTTTCTTATTAATTACTGCTACTAGTTTCCTTAGGTTTTTTTCCTTTCTTTCCCAAATTATCATATTGGGGTGCTTACTTTATTTTTGGATATAATTCTGTGTATATATCAGAGTAAAATTAAAATATGAGATTAGAAGCAGTTGAAATTTAGAAATATTTGTGGCCTTGTAGATTTCATCTCTAAGATTTTTAGTAAAAACTGGCTACATGCTTTTCTCTTTTCAGTAGCTGAGATATGTTATCAGGCTTCAACTTAGCATTTAAGGCAAATGTCAGATTTTTTTATTTAGTGGAATTATTCAAGAAAGAAAATGTTTTATACTTCCCTAAGCCACAAATACCCAGAGGCTTAAGGATTTTAATAAAATCCTGTTCTGTATATACATAGACTAGCTGTGTGTGTGTGTGTTTGTGTGCGCGCGTGCACGCTACTCAGTGAATAGAATTTCATAGTTTTTAATTCTTTTAAACAACACTAAAAACAGTATGCTATTTCTCTGATACTGCCTCCTCCAGGATGTAAAGCTTAATTATCTTCTCTTTGAATATGGTCTGAACATAGTGATTTTGTTCTAATGCATAGGCTATGAGATGTGGGTGGTAACTTTACAGTGGAGAAACCTGGAAGACCTCACCTTTAACTAAGTGATTAAGGTAAACTTCCCCTGTAATAAGTCACGTTGATACCCACCATGTGTCCCAGTTATGAAGGAAAGAGAAAGGCACATCATCTGTGTAGTATTCTCCAAAATCCATAACCTCAGTCTTAACAGTTAAAGAACCTGAGACCAACCAGACTGAGGGACATTCTACAAAATTCCTGACCACATTTGGCAAGGTGTTAAGGTCATGAACTATAGGGAAAGATTGAAACTAAGGAGCCATGACAGCCAGAAGCAATGCAGTGTCCTGGATAAGATGCCAAATCAGAAAAATGACCTTAGAAGAAAACTAGGAAAATCCAAAAAGAAAACAAAAGTCTTTAGCTGAGTTAATAGAATTAACCTAATGTTAACATCTTAGTTTTGATCATTGCACCATGGAGATGAAAGAGACTAACATTAGGAGAAGCTAGTGAGGGTATTCAGAGCTCTCTATTCTACTGTTGCAACTATTCTCTAAGTCAAAAACTGTTTCAAAACGAAAAGTTCAAAAGAAAGCGATTACAAGTCGGCCTGGTAAATAAAAACATTTTTATATTTATCAAAAATTGTAAAGTGAAGTCTGCTACTGTTACCCGAACAGATGTCTATGGCTTTGTGGAAGGGTCAGTGAGTGGTGGGTGTGGGCGCCTCAGGTGCCGGGATCAAGTAATTGAGATAACGGGAGTGGGAAGACTGTGGTAGGTGCCGGAGAAGTGCTTCCAGGGGCACCAGGGACAGGTCCCGGTGGAGGATGCTGGTGTGGCGAGGGCGAATGAAGTTGCTTTGTGAGTACAGAAGTGAAGAAAAGCACTCTCATGTTTTACGGAGGAAGGCATTTCAGTTCAGTTCAGTCACTCAGTTATGTCTGACTCTTTGTGACCCCATGAACCGCATCACACCAGGCCTCCCTGTCCATCACCAGCTCTCGGAGTTTACTCAAACTCACCTCCATCGAGTTGGTGATGCCAACCAACCATCTCAGCCTCTGTCGTCCCCTTCTCCTCCTGCTCTCAATCTTTCCCAGCATCACGGTCTTTGCTAATGAGTCAGTTCTTCACATCAGGTGGCCAAAGTATTGCAGCTTCAGCTTCAACATCACTCCTTCCAATGAACACCCAGGACTGATCTCCTTTAGGATGGACTGGTTGCATCTTCTTGCAGTCCAAGGGACTCTCAAGAGTCTTCTCCAACACCACAGTTCAAAAGCATCAATTCTTTGGTGCTCAGCTTTCCTTATAGTCCAACTCTCACATCCATACATGACCACTGGAAAAACCATAGCCTTGACAAGATGGACCTTTGTTGACAAAGTAATGTCTCTGCTTTTTAATATGCTCTCTAGGTTGGTCATAACTTTCCTTCCAAGGAGTAAGTGTCTTTTAATTTCATGGCTGCAGTCACTATCTGCAATGATTTTGGAGCTCCAAAAAATAAAGTCAGCCACTGTTTCCCCATCTATTTGCCATGAAGTGATGGGACCGGATGCCATGAGCTTAGTTTTCTGAATGTTGAGCTTTAGGCCAACTTTTTCATTCTCTTCTTTCACCTTCATCAAGAGGCTTTTGAGTTCCTCTTCATTTTCTGCCATAAGAGTGGTGTCATCTGCATATCTGAGGTTATTGATATTTCTCCTGGCAGTCTTGATTCCAGCTTGTGTTTCTTCCAACCCAGCATTTCTCATGATGTACTCTGCATAAAAGTTAAATAAGCAGGGTGACAATATACAGCCTTGACATACTCCTTTTCCTATTTGGAACCAGTCTGTTGTTCCATGTCCAGTTCTAACTGTTGCTTCCTGACCTGCATAGAGATTTCTCAAGAGGTAGGTCAGGTGGTCTAGTATTCCCATCTCTTCAGAATTTTCCACAGTTTATTGTGATCCACACAGTCAAAGGCTTTGGCATAGTCAATAAAGCAGAAATAGATGTTTTTCTGGAACTCTCTTGCTTTTCGATGATCCAGCGGCACTTAAATGTAATTAAATTAACAAATGATTTAAGTAAAGAAAAAAATGGTGTGCTGATAAATCCTCGATATGTTGACCTCGTTTGCTTCAGAAATCTCTTATTTTAAAGCAGATAAACCCTATTTATTATTGTTCGTTGGACCACTGAGTAAAAGTATCAAATGTCAGTGAGCTTCTCTTTTAGAAAAACTGACGTTTTTATAAAACCTTCAGTCCTTGAGAATTGCCCCGAGGGGATTTTGTTGATTTTTGTTTTTTTTTTTCCTCTCCCTGTTTCTGTTGTCAGTTAACCCTCTGGTTTATAAAAATGGAGTCAGCGAAAGAATAAACGAGAAGCCAGTCTTGCAGTAATGCTCCACTGGGAATCAGGATACCCTGATTATCCCTCGACCTCACCACTGTGTCTGTTTTCAGCTGCCAGGCAGAGGCTGTCCATGCCTGTCTCCGTTGCCTCCAGGCTGGCCATGGGGTTAGCCGTACCCTGGAAGTGAGGTTAGCAAGAAGGGCACTCGGCTCCCTGCTTGGGCCTTCTCACCTGCCCGGGAACGTGGCGGGGAAGAGAGCCCTTGTGACCCTGCAGAGCTTGCCTTGTACGAGGCTCAGGGGCCGTCATAGGAATGCTCACTGGCTCCATTTGTCACAGCAAAGAAACGAAAAGGAGCTCGTCTGCCGGTGGTACGTTAGTGCTTGGAAAGCCTTGGAATCCCTTTGGAAGTTTTCAGATTCACCTTCAGACACAGCTTTGAAAAATTAATCCATGAGGCGTGGAAATATTTTCCAGCCCTTCACCTGAGATAAATGTTCTGTCAGTGCAGTGAGCTGAGAGAAAATCTCCTGGCCTCAGATCTCTTGGAATCTCCCAGGTTGCTGCTCAGAGGCAGAAGGGCTTCTGCGGCCCGAATGGTGCAGCTGTTTCTCAAACTTCCTGAGGGAGAAGGCAAATGCTTTATTTAATCTGCCTTGGTTCTCTGTGCTTATTCAGTCCGTTTTATTGTTTTTCATTAATTTGGGAAAACTCTTAGCCACTATTTCTCTAAATGTATCTGTTGCCTTGTTTCTGAACCCCCTCTCTGGAACTCCGGCTCCAGGTACTGTTAGGACATTCCATGTGGTTCTACAGTTCTTGGATGCTCTATTTTCTTGTACTCTTTTTCTCTTTGCATTTCGGTTTGGATCATTTCTTTTTTATTTCCAAGTTTACTACCATATTTCTTTCCTCTGCTCTATCTAGTGTGCTGATAAGCACAATTGAAGAAATTCTATGATAGTATGCTTTTTATTTCTAGCATTTTCATTTGGCTCTTTGTTTACAGATAGTTTTCATCTGTCTACTGAATAAGCCCATCTGTTCATCAGGTTGTCCACTTTTTCACTAGATTCTTTCACATATTAATTATAGTTATTTTGAAGTCTCCATCTGGTAGTTCCAAACATCTTGGTCATCTTTCAGCCTAGTTCTATTGACGGGTTTATGTTATGACAGTGGATTGTTTTCTCTCGTATTTTGTTTCTGATAAACTTTGAGTGATGGACTGTGTTAGAAAAACAGGAGACCTAAAGTAAATGTCGTGTCCAGCAGTGGGCAGACCTTCTGTGAGCCATTCGCATGGGAGGTTGACTCAACCTAGCATGTAACTGGGATGGGTCTGAGTTTTTCTGTCGCTGGACTTAACCTTCAGCACCGCTGACTCCAGATGCTGCCAGTGGTCTCCTCGTTCTTGTGTGGGGCACAGGGTACTGGGGCTTTTCTCAGAGTTCCAGCTCCGCCCTCCACTTCCAGCAGGTCCTGTCCCCCTGCACTACACAGGGAGCCGTGCTCCCGTCAGCGGGTAGGTAGACTTCTGTTGCTTGTATGTGGTGCCAGACCTGTGGTGGGCCAGGAGGGTTCCATTCCCCTGGTCCGGCCTCAGTCTCACAGGCTTGTTTGCTGGGGCTGTGGAGGGGGTGCCTTCTCAGTGTTCCTGGGGCAGCTGGAGTCTGCCCTTTGTCTGTGGGGGTCTGGGGTTGGAGGGAGTCTCCTACCCCTCCCTTGGGAGCAGAGGCTTTTGCTTCGACCCCAGCCACAGCTGAGCCTGCTAGGAGCTGGAAGGGTTCCTGCCCTCCCAGTGCGGGGCAGGCTGCCTGTCTCCCCCTCTCCCAGAAGCTGAGGATCTGCATCCGCCTTTGGGGATGAGAGCTTTTCCTGCTAAGCCCCCAGCAGGTAGAGATTTGGCTTTGGATGATAAAAAAAGATTCGAGAAAGGGACAGGGCTTTCTCCCTGTGTGCCATTGAAGGGAATCTCTCTGGTTTCTTCTCCTGCCCCCATCTTTCTCCAGAACATCCAGCAGAAAAGGGCTCGAAAGTGAGTGCAGATTCTGCTTGTGTCCAGAACTCCCAAACTGCCCTACTAGCCCACACTCAATTTGAAGAATTTGTTAAAATGTTAGCTGGTTTTGGTGACTGCCTTTCTAGCAGCCACCCCCGCCTTCTCTGCTCTTCCCGAGCTGGAGTTGAGTGTCCCATGGCTCCTGGATGGCACTCTTGGATTTGGGTGTCCCTGACTGCCTTCTGACCGCAGCTCTCCCACGTGCCCAGGGCAAGTTACAGTGTTGGTGGTGTATCTGGTGGCTTTTTCTTATGGTTACCGTAGATTCCATGTTTCTTTGCGACTTTCTACATCCCAAGCAGAGGCAGATCTTTTATTTTGTGGCCAACCAGTGGGTGGGGGTGGGGAAGTAGAGTAATATTGGGGTACCTACTGATCCACCATTACGTGTTTGGACAGCGTTGCCAGTTGAGGTTTGACACAGAGGCATCGCCGGCCGGTGTATTTTTTTATTTTGTGGTTTTCATTAGAAATGTCCTTTTAATATATTAAAATGAAGTCTGTTGGCGTGGGTCACCTTCAGGAGATTCTGTTGGAAAGGGCGGTGCGCAGCTGGTTGCCGATGAAAGGGTGTTGGAGACTCGTCACTGTGCTTGGGATGCAGTCGCCCTTGGACTACTTCGGGGTCCTGGGGTTCTTCTGTGTAATTTCTTCATGGTTAGATATCCTGGACACTTCCAGGTCAGACTTGCAAGGCATAGTTCTAACCACTGATTCTCTCTCTCGTGGTCTATACACACACAATATAAGGGACACCCATGGTCCTATTTCTGCCTTGCCATTTCACCTAGAAACACGTTTTCCTTTTTTTTCCCCCCTCAAATCCACTCCCCGCCCCATCTTTTCCCTTTTAAAATTCTGCATGCAAGAGGTGATCCTTTTTATGAACTGACGGTTTTCCTCCTTTAAGGTCATGGGCTGGTGCTTAGAAGATGCGGAGAGTTCCGTGAGATGCCTGTGGTGCCTGTGAGGGAGATGGATTTGTTCTTTCAACAAACATTCGGCTGTCCACTCCTTGACAGGCGCTGTGCTAGGGGCTGCAAGACCAGTGATGAGCAAAACCAGATGCGTCCCCACTCTCACGGTCTGCAGAGAAGTGCTGGCCTCTGCCTTGGAAGCTTAGAGATTCAGGTAGAAGAGACATGTTAGTGGGTGAGATATTTTTCAGTATTAAGGTCTGTCATCCTTGTATTTATTTTTATTATACCTACCTCCCTTCTCTGACCAGTTGGATTCTTTTCCTGGCTTCAAGAATTGAAATGAATGGAGTGTAACCTTAGAATCCCTTCTGTCTCTCCTCTTCCCCTGTCTCCCTCCCCGCCCCGAAATCACGCGGAATGTAGTATATACTGTAAGTGACCTCGAGGGGCAGGATGGGTGCAGGTGTGGAGGAGATGTTCTGATTATCTGCTCTGCACAGGGCGAGGAGCTTTACAAACCTCATCTCACGGAACCTGCAGCTCCAAGAGAAAGGTGGTGTGGTGTCCATCCCCTAGATTCAAAAAATAGAGAGGGTTAAGCTGCTTAACAGAGAAGGCAATGGCACCCCACTCCAGTACTCTTGCCTGGAAAATCCCATGGACGGAAGAGCCTGGTGGGCTGCAGTCCATGGGGTCGCTAAGAGTCAGACACGACTGAGCGACTTCACTTTCACTCTTTTCACTTTCATGCATTGGAGAAGGAAGTGCCAATCCACTCCAGTGTTCTTGGCTGGAGAATCCCAGGGATGGGGGAGCCTGGTGGGCTGCCGTCTATGGGGTTGCACAGAGTCGGACGTGACAGAAGCGACTTAGCAGCAGCAGCAGCAAGCTGCTTAAAGTCGTGCAGGACACTCATCACCATGACTCTTCCTCCCATATTGTAGTTGCTTCCTTTAGACACTTGTTATTACTGGTCCTGCTGGCTTTATGTTACTGAAAACCAAAGAAATTAAAGCACAGTAGCAGTTTTAGTTTGAAGTTTGTGTTTGCTTGAGATAGTTTTAAGTTGGCCCAATCCTTGCCTTTTGCTTCATGATTCTAATGTGTGAAAGTGTCATAGGAACTTTAGTTCCTGTGCTTTGAAATCTGCTTTTACAAAATTACTGTGGTATCAGTTTCATGAAGAAAAGTTAAATGCTTTGTTGGAGGTTGTTGGTATGACCTTTTTCATATATGACTTAGCTTTCAGCTGTGTAGATGCATAGAGTAGAGCGTGTGGGGAATCCGCAGGTTTGTGGAAGAATCCCTCATTTCAAATTTTCAGATAGAGATAAGTGTGGCCCATGTTGATGGGGGGAAAAAAATCTCAAAACAAAATAAGCGTTTGCATTTAGCTCACTGGATGGGAATGGTGGTGCTTTCGTGTATATCACAACAGAGCTGAAAACTCCTTCCTCTCTGCCAAAAAGTGGCCTAGGCTGAGTCCTGGGGGGGGCTGTAAATTATGCCTTCTAAATGCTGCAAGGTGTTAAAGAGGTCCTGCAGAAATAATTAAGCCTGTGAAGTTCACTCATCCTCAGGCCGAGACACTTGAGCTGTGATTATTGGCAAGGCTTGCTTCCTTTCCAAGAGAACTGCAATTTGGTGGACAGGATGAGATGATTTGAGACATCTTAAATCAGAGTCTCTGTCCTACACTTGTGCCTCTGGCTGGTATTCTAGGTGGATTTGTTCCCAGTCATTGTTTCATGTAAATCCCAAACGCTGCTGTCTCCACTGTGATTAAATGTGAATGCAAAGCTTTGGAATGCTCGAGTTTGAGTGTGGTGTGATTTGAAATTAAAAAAAACAAACAAACATATGACGATGAACCCATTTGGGTAGAAAAGGAGGTAAATATTTAAGCTGTGTTTATGTGTGGGCTCATGCATCTTGGGGCCTTGGTAGAGGACCATTTCCTTACTCTGTGCTGGTACTCTTCATGTTCTAGAAGGAAGTAGAAGGTCTGACTTTAGAGTTAGGATTCACGGGTTGGATTGGTAACTTTGCCACTTAATAGCTCAGTTTCTCACATATAAAATGAAATTTGTATCTGCCACCCGACCCCCAAAAGTTGACAAACTTGGTTATAAAGAGCAAATGAGATCATGGATACAGTAGTGCTTTGCAGCAGGCAAAACATTCTAACATTTGTAAGGATACTAATGAGAAAAAAAAAAATGCCAGTTTCCACAGCCAAGAAATTCACAGTGTAGCTGGAGAGAGAAAAGTGGTCATTTGAAATGCCAGTAAAGCAGTGTTAGAATGGTGTATCAGAGAACTGAGCCGTAAGGTAAAGGCTGTGAATGCGGTGGGATGTCTTAGTAAGGGAAGATTGTTGATGTTGAGGGTGCTCAGTAAAGGTTTCACAGAGAAGGTAGGTTCTCTTAGGCCTCATGAACTGTAGATGCTTTGGCTGGACAATCGGAGGGGAAGCAGCAGCATGGCTGAGCAGGAAGGAGACTGGAGTGAGTGGAGTATATCTATGAAGCATCAGCAGGCAGCCAAGAGGCCCCCTTGGCTGTACCCAGATGGCAAACCGCAGGACGGCTTGAGTCAGATGCCCCTGGAAGCTAAATCTGTTTCTGATTTTCTCTGAATAGGAGAAATTCTCATTGTGATGCTTTGCCTTCTCCTTATTGTTAGTGGAAACAATAGTCGTCATATAACTCAGAAGTTCTCCAAGGCTTTAACTAATGGAGGACTTGTCTAGGAAACAGACCCAAAGTCAGTAAGTCTAGACTAGAAATGTCTTTTTTTCCTCTCCCTGTTTTGGTTATGCTTCCAGTTTCTCATGCTAAACTTGGATATGTTCGGCCCCCTTGCATAAATGCAAACAGCCTCTGATTTTGAGTGGGCTCGTAGGCTGAATGAAGCTGGAGAGGGCATCGGCGTCAGCATCCTTCTTTCTTTAGGAACCGAGTTTAAACTCTGCTTGGATAAGAAACCGTCTTCTTTCAGAAGACTCTGACAGAGTGGCTGGTTTGGGAGTAACGCTCCTGTCAATAAAAGAAAAAGAAGTACAGAAGCTCATTATAATAGATGAAACAACAGTTCAGAGAGCAGCCAGGACTTGAGGGATAATTCCTGAGAGACAGGAGCACCCTGAGGGTAGCTGCCTGTTCACTCTGATGCCATCCCCCGAGGACTTCTAATTCACAGTCCTGGGTATGGGGACTTCACAGGAAACAGCAGCCCCACAGGGCTGACAGGCTGGGGTTAGGGGGTTCCCAGAGTATCTGGGATTTGAAGGACAAAAGTCTCAGGAGAAAGGGAATCATGGGGAAATAAACAAAAAATGAGCATGCAGTCTTCTATTAAGGTCTTTGCCAACTCCTAAAGTGCACACGATCAGAGCAAGACTCCTGGAGTCCCTGCAGAAAGAAGCGGCTGGGAGCCTAAGGAGCTGTGCAGCTATTTCAGTAACCATATATAGTGCTAATGAGACAAAGGTCCATGTTCAGGGCTGGCCAGGATGGAGGGGTCCTGGGAAATACCCCAGGCTTTAGTTGAAGGCCCAGAAGGCCACACCTTCAGACTAAGGGCAAGCTGAAAAAAGTTAGTCCTGACAAAAGTTGAAGCTGTTAGGATTAAAGTGGTCTGACTGCATTCTCTGTGCCTGCAAGCAGAATGTGTTATATTCTTAAGAGAAAGATAATCTGGATTGTCCAGAATCTCTATAATTTTTAATGCAGAATATTGGTATCTAATAAAAAATTAAGATGCAAGCTAGAAATTGAAACCAAATGACCAAAATGAAGAATAAAAAGATGCCAGAAAGAGACTTAAAGTTTATTCAGATATTGGAGTTATCAGTCCAGAACTAACAATACTCAATAATACAGAAGTAAAGAAGGAGGATTTCAACAAAGATACAAAATCTTCTTAGCCAAGTGGAATTCTGGAAATGAAAAATATAAGAAGTGAAATTAACAGTTCAATACATGGATTTAATAGCAGTTTATAGACTTACACACACAAAGGATAAAGGATTATTGGAAAAGGATAAAGGATTATTGGACCAGAAGGAATATTAGTAGAAAAATATACAGATTGAAGCACAGAGAGGGAAAATACAGAAAAGAGAATAAGAGACATACAGGACATGGTGAAAACATTTTACATATATGTGTATCTGGAGTTGTAGAAGAGGAGAGTGTGATAGAACCAACATTTTAAAAAATACTGACAGAGTTTTCTAAAAGCATCAGGAGACATAAAGTCACAGATTAGAGAAGCTATACAGTTCTCAGTAGGATAAATACAAAGAGCTACACTGAGGTACATCTGTGGACCTCTGTGGACAAATAGAATAAGCAAACACTTAAACTCAACTGTATCAGAAATTACATTAAGTATAAGTGGACTATATGTACAACTGAAAGCCAAAGATTTTTAAATGGGATAAAATATTAAAATCCATTTATATCTTTTTATGAGAGATAATCTTTAGACAAACTTTAAGGGCAGAAATTTGAAAGTAAAAATTTTGGAAATAAACACACATACACACATGCATACAGGCAGAGAACAATCAATAAAGGTATAGAATATTTAGATAGTACTAAATAATCAACTTACTCTGCTTGACAAGTGTAAAACATTACACTCATCAACAGCAAGATACTCTTTTTAAAGTGCACATAGATCATTGACAAAAGTAAACAATGTGCTGGGCCATAAATCAAGTTTAAATAAATTGCAAGTTTTTGAAATAACATGTATGTTCCCTGACTACAGTGCAAAATAGAAATCAGTAACAGATAAATATAAAATCTGAACATGTTTGGAAATTAAACAGTATACTTCTATTAATGCCCTTTAGGCCAAAGAAAGTGTTACAATAGAAATTAATTTTTTTAACCTAAATTATAATGAAAATGATATGTAAATATGTGGGATGCATTTAAAATAGTGCATAGAAGTAAATTTATAGCTTTGTATTTAGGTATTAAGAAAGAAGAAAGATTGAAATATCTAAACTTCAATCTCAAGAATCTAAATGCAGTATGGATTAAAGTCCCCCAAAACCAAAGGAAGTAAAAATAAGAGCAGAAAGGAGCAAAATAGAAAAAAAGTTAGGTGAAGAATTAAGTAAGTAAGATACCACATAGTTGCACTCATCTCACACGCCAGCAAAGCAATGCTCAAAATTCTCCAAGCGGGGCTTCAACAGTATGTGAACTGAGAACTTAACAGATATTCAAGCTGTATTTAGAAAAGGCAGAGGAACCAGAAATCAAATTGCCAACATCTGTTGCAGAGAGTTCCAGAAGAACATCTACTTCTGCTTCATTGACTATGCTAAGCCTTTGACTGTATGGATCACAGCAAACTGGAAAATTCTTAAAGAGATGGGAATACCAGACCACCTTGCCTGCCTCATGAGAAATCTGTATGCAGGTCAAGAAGCAGCAGTTAGAACCGGACATGGAACAATGGACTGGTTCCAAATTGGGAAAGGAGTACGTCAAGGCTGTGTTTTGTCACCCTGCTTGTTTAACTTATATGCAGAGTACATCATGCAAAATGCCAGACTGGATGAAGCACAAGCTGGAATCAAGATTGCCGGGAGAAATATCAATAACTTCAGATATGCAGATGACACCACCCTTATGACAGAAAGCGAAGAGGATCTAAAGAGCCTCTTGATGAAGGTGAAAGAGGAGAGTGAAAAACCTGGCTCAAAACTTAACATTCAGAAAATTAAAATCATGGCATCTGGTCCCATCACTTCATGGCAAATAGTTGGGGAGACAATGGAAACAGTGACAGACTTTATTTTCTTGGGCTCCAAAATCACTTCAGATGGTAAATGCAGCCATGAAATTAAAAGATGTTTGCTCCTTGGAAGAAAAGCTGTGACAAACTTAGCATATTAAAAAGCAGAGACATTACTTTGTCAACAAAGGTCCATCTAGTCAAGGCTGTGGTTTTTCCAGTGGTCATGTATGGATGTGAGAGTTGGACCATGAAGAAAGCTGAGTGCCAAAGAATTGATGCTTTTGAACTGTGTTGTTGGAGAAGACTCTTGAGAGTTAGTCAATCCTAAAGGAAATCAGTCCTGAATATTCATTGGAAGGACTGATACTGCAGCTGAAACTCCAATACTTTGTCCACCTGATGCGAAGAGCCAACTCATTAGAAAAGACCCTGATGCTGGGAAAGATTGAAGGCAGGAGGAGAAGGGGACAACAGAGGATGAGATGATTGGATGACATGGCTGACTCAATGGATGAGTTTGAGTAAGCTCTGGGAGTCAGTGATGCACAGGGATGCCTGCCTGCTGTAGTCCATGGCGTCGCAAAGAGTCAGACACGACTGAGCGACTGAACTGAACTGAAGATGAAGAAAATCAACAAAATGAAATGGAAAAGATTATTAAAATTGATAAACATCAGTAAGACTGATCAAGTACAAAGGGAAAACACAGATGATCAATATCAGGAATGAAAAGAGAGGTATTACTACAGATTTTATAGGCATTAAATAGACATACATTTAGTGCAAACATTTAACAGTTTAAAGTGAACATATTCGTTGAAAAATACCACCTACAAAACTGACATGAAAATATGCAGAATCTTATGTCGATGGAAGAAAATCCATGATTTAAAATCGTTACCCACCCCACCCTCCCCCCCCAAAAAAAACCTTAGATGGCTTTTTTGATGACTTCTCAGTCTTTCAAGGCAGAAATAATGCCAAACTTGGCTAACATTTGTCAAAGAATAGAACTTTTTCTACTCACTTTTCAACTCCTTTTATGAGGCCAGCATAACCTGACACTGAAATCCAGTTTTAACATTACAGTGTTCAGCAAAAGAGGTCCGACACAAAAGAGTTAAATACTGTTTGGTTCCATTAGTATGAAATTCCTTAGTGGGCTAACAGAAATCAGAGTAGGGATTACTCTTGGAGAGGTGAGATACTGGCTGGGTGCAGCAGAGAGGACTCTCCTGGGGTGCTGGAATGTTCTATATCTGGATAGTGATTATAGGAGGACTGAATGTACTTTATGTGCACTTTAGTAGTAATATTAAAAAAAAAAGACTATAAACTTGATACTTCATCCCCACGTAGTTTCTTTTCTATCTAAATTGGATTCCATGTGCGTTGCCTGCGCGCATGTCCTGTTTGACTGCCTTGGATGAATGCCCACTCTGATGGAGTTGCCTTGCACAGCAGGCAGGCTTTTGCCTTGGGCTTGCTCTCTTTGAGAATAAGGAAATGACCCCGACCCAGAGGTGCCTGTGATGGAGCCTCTAGTTCTTCCCTCACTCTGCTCACTTCACGCAGTGTGGTTTTCTTCACAGGCACGGTGGTTTTGGGAAGCATACTTCCAGTCAATCAAGGCCATCGCCCTGGCCACCCTGCAGATCATCAATGATCGGATATATCCATACGCTGCCATCTCCTATGAAGACTGGAACGACCCTCCTGCTGTGGTGAGTAAATGCTGGGGTGAGCCACGTCAGGCATAGGCCAGCGGCCAGGACGATGGAACATGTACTGGATTTGTAAAGGTGATTTAAGTTTGAGCTATCTAAGATATAAGAGTGTGCTAGAATATGTGGGACCCAATAGGACCAGTTTTGGTCTTCCCTGTTGGCTCAGATGGTAAGGAATCTACCTGCAAGTGTGAGAGACCTAGGTTCAATCTCTGGGTTGGGAGGATTCCCTGGAAGAGGGCATGGCCACCCACTCCAGTATTCTTGCCTGGAGAATCCCCATGGACAGAGGAGCCTGGTGGGCTACAGTCTACAGCGTAACGAAAGAGTAGGACACGAATGAAGTGACTTAGCACACACGCACTCAGGACCAGTTTAATTTTGAAATGACAAAAGTAACAAATACTGAAGCAGCAGTTTGTTTTAAATGTGCTTAGGAAGACAGTGTGTTTGTTTATTTGCAGAAATAAATTGGGAGGCCTGGGTCTTGTTGGAAATGGAAGACTTCCTGATGACTTTTGCAGTGGTGGTGCTTTGAACTCTTGAAAAGATTCTCTAAGCAATTCGTGATGGCTTATATTCTGAGCACTGCCTCTTGTGCTTTATGCTAACTAAGTGCTTTGCATGGATGTCAATTAACATTCAGGCCCCTGGTAGGGGACATCATCAGCAAGAATGATAGAGAGGCATTAGGGATTGCTCAGGGTGGCCGAGACCCCTCGGTCCTTCCAGCAGCAAGATGGGGTGGGCAGATGCTGCTCTCAGAGCTTCGTCCTTAATTGCAGGAGTCATGAGGTACCTGTGGTCTGGGAGGGACAAGTACCTGAAGCTGTGGGGGGCACAGTCTCTGCTCTGGGGCACACCTGCTCTCTGGCTCACAGACCCCGAGGCCTCTGCGTGAGAGAGCTAGACTCCTCTCCGCCGAATCATTGCTCTTCTCTTTGTGGCCAGCCGTCCTTGTCTCCTGACTCTACCCGCTCTTAACAGTGCTGTGTGCTGCCACCGGGTCGGTCTTCTCTTTCCCTCCCCATCTCCCTCCCATCTCTCTCCCTCCCACCTTTCTTAAGGGGTTATTGTGTGCCAGCGCTCCACCAGGTGCTGAGAAAGCAGAGGAAACCAGGCCCTGCCCTCAGAGGAGCTCAGTGCTAACTTGGGAAGCCCGGAAGGAAGGGTATTGTATGAGTTGCCCTGCAGTGGAGCTGCGGGTGGAATGCCCAGGGAGCCCCGGGCGAGGGCGGGCAGTGCTCCTGAACCGGGAGTGCCCGAGAGGAAGTAAAATGGTCAAGGCAAGCGAAGCAGTAGCAAACACCTCCTTTCTGTTTTCCTTGAGGGAAGGTTTCCTTCTGTCCATCTCTTCCCTTGACTTCCTTGCCAAAGGTAACCTTCCAGAATGTTTGTGTTCCTGTATAGACATACTGTGTAATTTTAAAATACAAATGGGGTCACACTATGCATATTATTCTCAACCTTGCCTTTTTACTTTAAAACTAGATCATGGGCTTACTTCCGTTTCATTCTGTGTAGGGATACTTCAGTTTTAAGGACAGCTGTAATCATGTCTCGGCCTTTTGGCTAAGATCATGTGTTGGACCACTGTATGTGATCCCATCGCTTAGGTCTGTCTTACAGGCAGATCTATTTTCAACAGTAATAGGGGGATGCATATTATTGCGTCCACACAGCCTTTCAGGTGTGTTTGCACATAAATGTGTGAATATATCTGTAGAATTAGCAACAGCAGAGAAATGGCTAGAAGAATAGGCAGACTTTAAATGTTGATCAGTCAGTCAGTCCAATCGCTCAGCCCTGTCTGACTCTTTTCAACCCCATGGACTTGAGTGTTGATAGATTTTAACAAATTGCTCTTTCAAAAGACTACACCAGTTTATAATTCCACCAGTAACATTTTGGTTATTCTGGTTCTTCATGCCTTCAGTAACCCTGAGTACTTGAATTTTTGCTTACTTGGAAGGTTGATATCTCTCTCTGTTGCTCCCAGAATACGAATATAAATCCTATTTGAACTGTGATTGATCACCCTGACTTTTTAGATTGTTTTTGGCATGTATTCATTCAGTGGGTATTTCCTGAGTGCCTGTTTTGTTCCAGGCAGTGTTCTTGGTACTTGAGATATGTCAGTCAACAAAGCAGAGAAAAATCCATGCCACTGGGGAGTTTACATTGCAGTAGGTCTTGCTATCTGGAAGCAAGATTTGTCTTTCTAGTAAAATTTTAAAGCTTTCTTTATACAGGTCCTTTACAAGTCTTGCAAAATTTTTTCTTAGGTGTTTTATCATTCTTACACTCCAATAAACGAGTTCATGCTTTCTGACATTTTAGTTCCTAACTGATTACTTTTGTATGAAGACATATTGTTCGCTTTTATGTATAAACTTGTAATACTCTGATTGAGTTCTGTAATTGTTTGACTTTTTTCAAGTTGATTCTCTTGTGTCTTCTAGATGTACAGTGATACCTGCAAATGCTAATTATTATTTTTTCCAACACTTGAACCTTTTGTTATCTTTTATCTAATTGCCTTGGCTGCTGCTTCCAGAACAATGTTAAATGACCATCATTTAATGTTGTTAAGTGTTAAAAGAGAAGGGCGGGTGTTGTGTGAGAAAGGGGGAAGTTAGATTTCCCCCTCCCCCAGCTTACCTCTGGTTCTCTGGAGGACAGAGACTCAGGCAAGTGAGCGTTAGATACAGGGAGGGGGTGGGCCAAGAATGATGAATTTTGGGGTTTCTGGTTCCATCCAGAAGGAGCAGCAAATTCAGAGGTCAGAGGGACAAGAGAGCACGGCGGCTTCAGGAACTTTGAGGGGGTCAGTGTAGCAGAAGTGAAGGGTTTGTGAGGGAGATGCAGAAGGTGGAGCCTTCTGAGGGCCCAGATTGCCAAACCCCTGACATCTTAAGGGAGGTGCTGGAACGTTTCCGGTGGGTGATGGGAGATCAGCAGAGCACCTCCACAGAAGTCATGTGCTGAGATTGCATTTCAGCTCATTCTGACATCAGTGTGGAGGGTTGTTCTGTTGTAGGAGGACAAGGCCAAAGGCAGGAGACTGTTTCAGGAACCCAGGTGAGAATTAATGGAGGATAAATGTGAGGGATGGGGCTTCCCTGGTGGCTCAGTCGGTAAAGAATCTGCCTGCAATGCTGGAGACTGCCTGCAAGACAGGTGACCTGGATTTGATCCCTGGGTCAGGGAGTTCCCCTGGAGAAGGAAATGGCAACCCAGTCCAGTATTCTTGCCTGGAAAATCCCATGGACAGAGGAGCCTGGCAGACAACAGTCCACAGGGTCGCAAAGAGTTGGACACAACTTAGCGACTAAACCACCGCCCAAACGTGAGTGATACCAGGGACCACCGGCCGTGCTAACTGGGAAGGTGTTTAGGAAGAGTGAGGAGAATGGTGGTGTCTATCCAAATAGGGAGTGCGAGTGCATGGGCATCGCAGGCCAGCGTGGCGCTGGAGGCCAGGCATGGTCTGGCAGCAGGGCCTTCCGCGACCCAGCGCCAGGCCTCCTCTCCAGCCTATTTCCTTCTGTTTCCTTTCGGGGAGCACTAGGTTTCTGGCTCCACAATGTTGTCCTTCCTGTGTTTGCTCTCTGCTTTTCCTTCCTGTGCCCTTGTGACCGTTGCTTCTTTCCCTGGACGCCGTTCTTCACCATCACCTCTGGTCTTATGCATTTTATTCAGGGGCCCTGGCCATGTACCCCTTTCTCCATGAGATTTTTCCTGGACCCCTTACAAAAAGTAATCTTTCCTTCTTGTAAATCTTAAAGCGTATTATCTATTTCTTTCCTGTCATTTAACATACATAGAAGTACAATTTCCTGTAAAATTTTAAGTTTCTTAAGGGAATTTCTGAGTTATCTTGGTATTCCTTATAATATTTAGAGCAATTTAATTCAGGTAGGAAGCCCTTTATACATAAAGAAGGAAGGAGGGATTGAGGAGGGTGGAATTTCCAGGACTTGAACCATCCAAAGCTCACTCACATGCTGATGTGACAGCCTTTATTTTATTTGACCTTCACCCTATTGGGAAGGTGAGAAAAGTGAAAGATTTCCTCTCATCTCTAAAGCAGACCTAATGAGGCTCACAGAGCCTGATGACTTGTCCAAGGTCGCATAATGGGCAAGTTGTGTAAACAAGCAGGAACCCAGGTCTTCTACCCACAGAGTGTCTTGACTGGCTTATGCAGTATTATGGGAGCCATTGAGCCTCCTCCAGGCTGAAACATTTCCACTCTTCTGAGCATATGGTACAAGCTTGAGACAAAGAAGATCACATCTGTTGCTCTGCGGGAGAATTCATACAGGTGGGATAATCATGACCCAGCTAGAGAATGTGGAGACAGTGGGCGCTTTCCTGTACTTTTATCTAAAGCTCCAAGAAAAGTGTTTGAGGATAAATGGTTGGTATTCTGGTCTCTGTCTTTCATAAGAATACAGACTAGGAGAAAATAGTATATGAAGTTTTATAGTTTTGAAATAGGCATATTTTAATTGAGGACAAAGCAGAATGCTGGACTCAATTTGGGAAAGAAGATGAATATAAAAAGCATAGATCTGAATAAGCAACTGGAAAATATATTATTTATTTATTTATTTATTTTTCTTAAGGGGAATTTAGTGTTTAAGTTCTAGGAGCTCAGGTGATGAGAGCCCTGATTTAAAGCTGTAGGTTGTACATTTCTGCTTCTTCAGTGAAAGCAACTGACAGAAAGCCTGAATAGCATTGATTTATTTATAGTTAACTTCCTCCCCCCCGCCCCTTCAGAAATACTTAACCTGTCCTCGATGTGGTTACTATGAGCCCAGCCTGCAGGGGAGTCTCCCCTCTAGATTCCATCAAATTTACCATTTCAGGCACCCCGAGGTGGGAGTTGGTGTGGATCTCAGTCAGTAAATCAAGGGTTGGCCTGGCTTTTTCAAAGATCTGCAGTCAGGGCCTCCAGCCATGGCTCTGAGCTTGCTCAGCTGGAGAGGAGGGCTGAGAGCAGAGAGCCCTTTTTTGGCCAGATGCCACTGCCTGAGTTTAACGTTAAAAAAAAGAAAAGGCTTGTGTGTGGATGGTGAAAACAGGGAGGGGTGGTGGCCGGCCGCGCAGAAACCCGGTGCCTGGGCCACCAGATGCTCTGCCGTCCTCATTTGTAACCGGAGCGGGGCCGATTGCATTATCCACCTTGTGCTACACTCTCAAGATGGTGAAAGCGTGTGAGTAGGTCATTCTGGAGCACAACTTTAAAGTGGCAGAGTGGTCGGGTCTGGAGAGATCGGCCCTTTGTCTCGAATCTTCTCTTTGGAAGGAATTTCTCACCAAATGGAAGTTTCTTTGTGAGGGATGACACATTTGTTCTTAATCATTAAATTTTTTAGCTCCTCTTGTCAAGGATGCCTGCTTTTTATGGTCTCTTGAGGTTTCCATTTCTCCCCTTTTTTTTTTTTTTTTTGCAAGTCTCAGGAAAACTTTACCATCTCCCCAAACACTCCCCGCCTGTGTCGCTTCTCAGGCGTGTGCCATTTCTGGTCTCCCCCTTGGCGGGCCTGGTGCCTGGATCTGGGTGGCTGGGGGTCTCTTCGGACACCCTCCCCCAGCTTACCTCTGGTCGCCTGCAGGGCACGAGCTTGTCGGGAGGACACAGTCTGAGGCCCGGGAGCATTGAGGATGCGGATATGGAGCAGGCCAAGAGCCGTGAGGTTTTGGATTTCTGGCCTGTGCCAACAAAGCCATATCGTCTCGGTAAAATCACGTAGAGTGGAATATTTTCCCATATTATTTTTGTACAGCGTGATTAGAAGGATTATCTCCACCTTACCATGTCCTAACGTGATTGAGTAGTTAGTGTCAGTCGCTCAGTCGTGTCCGTCTCTGTGGACTGCAGCCCGCCAGGCTCCTCTGTCCGTGGAATTCTCCAGGAAAGAATACTGGAGTGGGTTGCCGTGCCCTTCTCCAGGGGATCTTCTCAACCCGGGGATCAAACCCAGGTCTCCTGCATTTAAGGTGGAGTCTTTACCATTTGAGCTACCCGAGAAGGTAAATTTTATTTACCTAGTTCCTTCTGGCAGTGTTTTTCAGATTTGTTGTCATAGATAACACTAGTATAGATAACCCAGGTTTTTTTTTTTAACACTGACTGTACTGGACCTAGAACAACAGAAAAGGGAGACAGCAGGGGCCCCATAGCTATTGAGAAAACCCTGACAAACTGACAGAAAAGTGGGGAAGTGACTTAAAATGGACTGGTGCACCCAGCATAAGAATAAGGCTGCCAACAAAGACTTGTTCCTATGAAATCTAGCCGGTGTTGCGGCTTCGCTGCAAGCCAGGCCTCAGGCGCGGATTATATGCACTCCCCTAGGCATCCTGTGGAGAAGGCAATGGCACCCCACTCCAGTACTCTTGCCTGGAATATCCCACAGATGGAGGAGCCTGGTGGGCTGCAGTCCATGGGGTCGACTGAGCGACTTCACTTTCACTTTTCACTTTCATGCATTGGAGAAGGAAATGGCAACCCACTCCAGTGTTCTGGCCTGGAGAATCCCAGGGACGGGGAAGCCTGGTGCGCTGCCGTCTACAGGGTCGCATAGAGTCAGACACGAGTGAAGCCACTTAGCAGCAGCAGCAGCAGGCATCCTGTAAGCCTGAGTCCAGCTTTTGAAGATAGAGGGGGAAGGCTCAGCAGGTGGGAGGACTGTAGAAGAGCACTTGCTTTCGTGGCAGTCCTCACCCGCGAGGGGCAGGGTCAGAGCTGTGGACTCGGTGCAGCAGAGCCTGCTGCTGCCCCTAGTTCTTGGGGAAGCGGTTCTCCAATGTCAAGACGTGTCAGAAGCTCCTGAAAGGCTCGTGAAAATGCAGATTGCTGCCACTCCACCCCTGGTCTCAGATGGTGTTGGGCTGGGTGAGGTCCTCGGATTTGCATTTCTAGCAAGTTCCCAAGTAGTGTCAATGCAGCTAGTCCAGGGGCTGTGCTTTGATGTGGCATTGGTTCAGTGTGTGTGTCCTGACTCACTGCCTGGAGAAGGCGCTCCCTCTCCCCCCATCCAGTGCCTCTTCTGCATCCCTAGAACTTGATTAGAAGCTTCCAGAGCCTGGGCTAAGCCCACATCTGTCTCAGCTACAAGAACTCAGGGCTACCAGTACTTAGATGTCCAGACAGCAGCCCTCCTCATTCACAGAGGTTGTGGTTGTATAAGCTGCTGAAAATATCACTCAGCTGTAAATACTAACAAGCTATAAATCACTCTGCAGGCCGAAGAAGCGCCAGCTCAGATGCATGGAGCAGAACCCTGAGTCTGTTTAACTCCACTCCCTGCCCTTTAACTTCCAGGTTGTGGAATGTGTCTCTGGAATTTGAACACCTCCCCTGCTCACTCCCCTCCCCCAGGAGGCCTTTTTGGCTTATTTTCTCCCCTTTTTCCTCCCACTGCCCAGATATGGCTGAAGTATGTATGGAATTCAGAAATTTTAGCTTGAATTTTAAGTAAGTTTAAGCGTTTTGGAGTCTTTTGTTTTTAGAGGTACCGCGTTTACAGGGTCACAGTTGCACAGAAGGTCCGCCTTCCTGCCCCCAATGCCAGGCCTCTCCTTGAGTTGCCTTCGCCATTGAGCTGTTTCGTAGCTGTACTTGCTTCTGTGGAAACAAGCCGGACAGTCTCAGGTCATGGAGTAAAGAAAGCCGAGTTGGGTCTGTGGAGCGAGAGACGCAGGAAGATCCCAGGAGCTTGACCCGGGGCCCCATGCCAAGAATTCTGATGGCCAGATAGTAACGTGGAAAAGACGAGGTCGCAGGTCAGATCCAGGTGGGGAGGATAAGTAAAGCTCAGGAAGGGCCAAACTCAGGGGGGTGCTGCGGAGGGGGTCCTGTCAATCAGAGCATCCTTCCTGGAGAGGGAGACTTGTGTACCCAGGTTGCCACGCGTGCATGGCGACTCAAGTGGTGGCGGAGGTCGGGCCACACGTGTAGTTTCCCTGGATGCAGACCTTCCCCAGCCACCTGGGCTTTTGTAGAGTTCACTTTTATGACTCTGGCATTTATGAGTGAACACCTGTCTGCTTCCTTATGTCCCATAGAGGAGGGCAGTGAGTGGAGTAGGTTCTCGGGGTCCGTGGAGCTTGGTCTGGCAGCGGATGAATTGAGGACACCTTGGGTATTTTGGCAAAGCCATCCTTCACACACCAGCTGTCACTCACCGGCACATCCGATTCCCTTTCCCCTTGCTTCAGGGCCCACTTTATTTCTCCCGCGAGTCAGTTTAAGAGATTCAGTAGCAGAGGTTACTGGGAAAATGAGTTGTCGGGTATCCCAACATCAGGGGTAATGAATTCTATTTCTCGTATCCTATACTGTTTACATAGACCTATCAATTAATATTTGAGTGTAACTTTTCTAATGAGAGGGTCATTACAGCTGCAGAGTAGAAAAATTTCCACATTGCTCCAGCTGGAGTTTGAGTCTTGATTTTTGGTTCTGTTTTATCTTTCAGCTATATTTCTTAATTTCATGTTTAAGAAAAAAATAGAATGGCTTAACACATGAATGGTTTAAAAAGTCAAATCATAAAATAACGCCTGTAAATTAAGGCCCGTTCCCAAGGGGCAGCTGCTCTCAGCTCTCCTCTGGTATTTATTTTCCTATCTTCTCATAAAATGCTGATAGTGCTGTTTCTTTTATTTCTCTATCTCAGACATTGTCTCTTTACTTCCGTAGAGTTAGTGCCTTGTTTCCTGTTCCTGCCTCTTCCTCTGCACGTTTCTCTTCCCTCTCATCTTACCAGTGGGGCAGTGGCATCATTTTTCATTAGAGCAATGTTTATTGTTGCATTATTAGGACTGTATAAATGTTTGTGTCAGTGGAACCAAGTAGTAAAACATGGTTATGTTTCCTTTCTTGTATAACTTTTTTTATTTTCCAGGGAGTAAATGCATGGCTGTCTTAAAAAAAAACAAAAACAAAACCAAAACCACTCTCTTAGTTTTCCATGTTCCTATCACTGCTTTTTACTAACTTCTCCAACGAAGAGTGAAGTGGTCAAGCGCAAGTGAACTATGGGCTGTCCCCCCTTCGCTCTCCTTCCCTCCCTCCCAGCCTTCTCTTCCGTAGCCCGCACCTGCAGCTCCGCTGTGGATTGACTGCTCTCTAGGTCTCCTGTACAGAGGTCAGCCTCAATTCTCTGTTCACCATGATTCTCGCAGTTCTCTTCTTTTCTCTCCTTTGTTGGATTTTTGTTTTCAAGTTCTAACATCCTCTTTCTTTTTGGGTTTTTTTTTTTTAATCCAATAGCTTCCCCAGAAAAGGGACTGTTGGGGGGTAAATTTGCTGTCACCTTGCATCTCTGAAAATGCATCTATTCTCTTTCACCTTGATGAATAGCTGTGTGCAGTGCTGTGCTTGGGCTGGTATAAAATTCTGGTTGACGTGGCTTTTCTTCAGAATTTCAAAGGCGTTGCTTCATTGTCTGCTGATCTTCCCGTTTTAATCTCAAAAACCTGAGATGTCATTCTAATTCCTGATCCTTTTTTGTGAAACTTTTAACCTTCCTGGAAAATCCTGTGTTCTGAAACTAATGATGATACCCCCTGGTTTGAGTGTTTTTTTGTTCACTGGATACTGATTTGGGCCCCTTATAAGGAAATTTTCACATTTTATATCTCCCCTGCCCCGCCTCGTTTTCTCTTTTTTTCTTGGTGGAACTTGGGTTACCTTGATGATGAATGTGCTAGACTGATCCTTATTTTTCTTATCTTTTCTTTCTGTCTTAATGGACTTTCTGTTTTAATTTCTTAGATATTTTCTCAATTTTATCTTCTAACTTTTCATTTTAAAATTTTTGTTCACTTTTAATTTCTAAGAGTTTTTTCTTGACTTCTACTTAATCTTTTTTTATACCTTCCTATTCTTGTTTTAAGGATACAGTACTTTCTCTCTCTGAAGATATTTGTGGTTTTGTTTTTATTTTTTATTGTTTTTATATAAATTTATTTTAATTGGAGGCTAATTACTTTACAATATTGTATTGGTTTTGCCATACAGAAACATGAATCCGCCACGGGTGTACACGTGTTCCCCATCCTGAACCCCCCACCCACCTCCCTCCCTGTACCATCCCTCTGGGTCATCCCAGTGCACCAGCCCCAAGCATCCTGTATCCTGCATCAAACCTGGACTGGTGATTCGTTTCATACATGATATTATACATGTTTCAATGATATTCTCCCAAATCATCCCACCCTCGCCCTCTCCCACAGAGTCCAAAAGACTGTTCTATACATCTGTGTCTCTTTTGCTGTCTCGCATACAGGGTTATCGTTACCATCTTTCTAAATTCCATATATATGCATTAGTATACTGTATTGGTGTTTTTCTTTCTGTTTTTATTTGTCTTAAGCTCCGTGTATTGTTTGTTTCCTTTGAATTCCATCATCAGGGCTTTATTTTCTGTCTTTCACATTGGAAACTTTCTTCAAATCCCTGATGTTTTTCAGCAGTCTATTCTTATTTGGGTGAGGCACTGAAAACTGACGGGAAGCTCTGTGTATGTGGTTTGGCTTGTCAGCTTTCGGGCTTTACTGAGGTTTATGGACGGGACTCAACTGTTTACCCCGTTGTTGGTGCTCTTTAGTCAGTCCAGTCGCTCAGTCGTGTCCGACTCTTTGCAACCCCATGAATCGCAGCACGCCAGGCCTCCCTGTCCATCACCATCTCCTGGAGTTCACTCAGACTCACGTCCATCAAGTCGGTGAGGCCATCCAGCCATCTCATCCCCTGTCGTCCCCTTCTCCTGCTGCCCCCAATCCCTCCCAGCATCAGAGTCTTTTCCAATGAGTCAGCTCTTCGCATGAGGTGGCCAAAAGTACTTTTAGGTTATTTCTGTTGGATTGGTTCACTGACCCAAAGGATAATCTTTCTGCCCTTGGGAGTAGGGCGAGGATGGATAGTAAGTCTGGGCTGCATGTCTTTGGGGAGTAGAACGGGGGAAGGAGACCGGTTCTTATCCTTCATACAATAGATGAACACTGAATCTGCCGTATTTGGTGCGGCGCCTCATCCTGCTGGCCATCCCTTGTGTCTCTGGAGTGTGGGGTCTCTCTAGTTCATTTTCTCCAGAGAATAAACCTCCTGCTAAGACGCAATGGGTAGAGAGGACAGGGAGGGAATCGACCTGCCTGTGCACGTAGGTTTAAGGGATCTCGGAACCAACTTTTCTTATTCCTGTTTTCAGAGTCCGTCCTCCCTAGACACCTAGGCCTTCCCATTTCTCAGTCTGCTAGCCATCATCCTTGGAAGGGTTAGCTTTCCATGCTTTGCTAGGCAGTTTATGTTCCTTTATCTGCCTTTTGTTGGTTGCTTAAACAGACCTACAATTCTGTATATTTTTTAACTTTCTATTTTGACATAATTTTAGACTTAAATTTCCAAAACCAGTGCATAGTTTCTGCACACCCTTCACTCATAGTCATCAAACACTAATATTTTGCCACCTTTCCTTTATTCTTTTCTGTGTGTGTGTAAGCACACAAACACATATACATTCATATTTATGTTTTTTTTTTTCCTGAACTATTTGCAAGTTACGGATATGAGGCACCTTTACTCCTAGATCTTTCTCAGAAAATCACCCAAATTATTTGTAAATAAAAAGTGATACAGTATGATTATTTAACCTATAGATCTTGAGCTTCCCAGGTGGCGCTAGTGGTAAAGAACCCACTTGCCAGTGCAGGAGACATAAGGGATGCAGGTTCAATCTCTAGGTTGGGAAGATGCCCTGGAGGAGGGCATGGCAACCCACTCCAGTATTCTTGCTTGGAGAATCCCCATGGACAGAGGAGCCTGGCCGGCTACCATCCACCGAGTCACAAAGAGCCGGACACCACTGAAGCAACTGAGCGCACACAGACAGACCTTATTTAGATTTTGTCAGTTATCTTCATTATGTCCATTGCAGCAGAAGATTGCAGGCAGTCATTGTGTTCAGTTGTCATGTCTCTTTAGCTTCTACTAGAACAGTTTCTCGGGTCCTTCTTTGTCTGGCATGACAGTGGCCTTTTTGAAGAGAACATGTCACTTATTTTGGAAGGTATCCTTTGATTTGGATTTGTCTGATGCTTTGTGTTAAATTATGCATTCCATTTCAAATTATTGAAATTCAGCTTAAGTATTTTTGGCAGAAATGTCACCAAAGTAACGTTGGTTCTTGGTGTATCACATTGGAGCACACATGATGTCGATTTGTCCCGTTGGTAGTGATGATAACTTCACTCAGAGCTCTCTCCGGTGGGAAGTTACTTCTTTCTTTTAGAGTGTCTTGTGAGGACATACTTTGAGACTGTGTAAATATCCTGTTACTCCTCAAACTTTTACTAGGGTTAGCATCCACCAATGATTTTTTGTCTGAATCAATTGTTATAATGGTTGCCAAATGGTAATTTTAATTCCCATTCTCTATCTGCTTTTGAGAGTGATTTTTATTCTTTAACCTGAGGGTTCATGTCTTTTAATCAGTGTTGGAATATTCTGCGTCATTTTCTTTTTGAATATTATGTATCTGTCATTCTCACTGATCTTGGAATCCTATTAAATGCATGTTAGACCTCTTTAATTCTGTTGTTGTGTCTCTCAAGTTTGGGGTTTTTTTCCCCTTATGTTTTACACGTTTTTAACTCTTTGTGCTGCATGTTGGAAAATTTTTTCTCATCTATTTTGCTCTTTTCTTTAGCCATGTCCAATGTGTTTTTACCCATCCAGTGGGATTAAAATTTCAGTAGTTATTTCTAGAAGCTCTGATTATTTTTCAAATCTGTCTGCCTGATCTTTTTTCATAGTATCTTTTTTCCCTATATATTTTCACTTCCCTCTTTTGTACCTTAATTATTTGAGATACTCACTTTATATTCTCCAGTAATTCAATTTTAAAATTTCTCGTAGCTTCTAATCCTGTCATTTGTCTACTGCCTGTTGCTCTTGTTGCATTATTTCCTTATATGTTTTGTAATCTTGGAATGTGAGTTTCATCTCTGGTGAGGTTTTCTATAGAAATCTTCGCCACCTGGGTGTAAGAAGGTATTTCTCCAGAGAGTTTGTTCTTGTTTTGTGGCTTCTGCCAGATGTTCCAGGAGGTATTGCAGAGATAAATCACTTTTTAACATTAATTTCTCGGTCAGAGGTTTCCATGCTGCACAGGGAGGGTCCATTTAAACCCCACACCAGTACGAGGGCTAGCCTCTGTTGGAAGCATCCCCCGTCCAAACTCAGGTTGAAAAGGACAGATGATTTTCTGTATGTCCACGTTCTAGGAGCGACTTTCGGGACCACCTTTTTACTGATTGTACAGGCCTTCAAGGGTTCAGGCTTGGTATGTAAGTCCCACTGCCTGCTCCCTCTGCCCCCGTGCCCGAAGCCGTGCTCCTCGTCCAACGTGGGTGTGAGTGTCCACGCCCGGCGCCACTGGGCCCAGTGACAGCCTCCCCGCGGTGCCTTCAGCTCTCTTTGCAGTTTGCTCATCGATTTGGGTTCCTGGCAACTTCCCATTTCCTGAATATTTTTTTAAAATTTTGTTATATTTTATCCTACGTTTCTGTCTGTTGTCCAGCAAGAGACGCTGTCTTTTTCGCCTCCCCAGATACGTTGAGCTCCTGTCCACTGTTGATTCCTTGCCTGTTCTTTGTGCCCTGTGGGTTCATGCTCCCCCTCTTCTCCCCCCAGGAGGAAGCAGAGCTAAAACACAGTAGACAAAACATACACCTTATTGGAATTCCAGAGAAGTTAAGAAATGATTGCATTTTAGAGGTTGTTCTTTCCACTTTGAATTGACCTTAATACTCCTGTCAGCTCAAAACTGTACAAAAGCTTTGATTTTCTTGGTCCTAACTGTGTAGGTACTTTGAGCTTGGAGGCCACAAGCTATAACTTAATCTTTCCCAAGAGTGTCTGTTTACCAAGCTAGTGATGTCTTCCTTCATACCATAGCTGACCTCTGAAATACAGTCAGCAGGCCGCCAGCAAACATTTTTATGCCCAGGCCAGAGAAGGAGCCTGTCTTTCGAACTGAGTATTTCAGGTGTGGGATAGCCAGATGAAACTGTAAATTTGTTTCACCTCTCATGAGAAGTAGTGCTTTGAGCCACCGTTAGCATTCTTGAACACTTTGGATTATAGATCAGCCTGTTTGCTTGAATCAGAGAAATTACTAGCTTTTTCACTGAAGTTTTTTTTTTTTTTTTTTTTTTTAAGTGTTTTCAGTATACTTTTTAAGTAACAGATCCAGGGATGAGGATGGTGAATTTGAAGACTGTGTCTTAAGAATAATCCACATTTTTTACTATCAAACGACTGAACTGTTATTTTTAACATACAAAGTTAAGAACCAGTAAAATCAACAACATGTTGTATTTGCTCCTACTTTATTGTATTCACCCATTTAATTGATTAGACAGTATCTTAAACCATTTTACCACAGATGTATTTAGTGAAATTTATTACTTGCAGACTGATATAACTCATGAATTATTAAAAGCATCAGCATATGGAACCCTCTCTTTCTCATCTAGATTCTTTGAATACGGCTTAGGTTGAGCCATTTAACTGGCTTCTGTCCATCCCACTGATGGAAGCCACAGTCAGATGAGGGTTCTTATAAATGATTGGCTTCCTTTCCGAGCAAGAAGAGGATAAAATGTCAGCTTTTTCCTCTACTACCTGAAAAGCAATCAGGAGCAGCCCTCCCGCTCTTCTTGACAGTAGTTTGGCTTTATAGGAGAAGGGCAGGCATTGAGCCAAATGTGAATGTCAGTGCTATAGAAAGAAAAAAGTGAAGTAGCTAAAACTCCGATAGTAACTGGAATTTTTAGAGCAGTATTCAAATGGGTTTACCCTGTAAGCTTTCAGAAAGCTAACAGTAGCTCAGCCTGAACTGCAAGGTTTAATCCCTTCTTTCCTGGTGATGATCCCAGTAAATTGAAGTTACTTACCGAATGTCTCTTCACAGCGATTTGCTCATCTGTAGGACTGGGTTTAGGGGGTAATAATAGTTTCAGAAGAATAGGGTAGTGGTTAGTGACTGATTACCAATTACTAATCAAAGCCATTGAAAAGGACAGTTTGGAATCAACCGGAGTTCCAGACCATTTAGGAGCCTGACATTGTGCTTTCTTATCTCTTTAAAATTTGTTAGCCTTACCTGTAAAATGAACTATTACTTATTTCATAGGATTATTATGAGATAGTAATGAAATAATGTATGTAGGAGCATTTTGTAAGTGGTATTGATATAAGGCTGCTAAGTGTAATGTTCTATCACATGGAAACATACATTCTAGAATTGGATGGGACTCTGGAGAACAAAACTGAAATTTACAGAGGGCATAGTTTTGTACCCAGATTGGCTCTGTTGTGTATTCTCTGTTGTTGAATCCTTGCATCCCCAAAGTAGCATTCTGCTAGCTCCGGTCCTACAGATGAAGAAGGGGAGTCTTGTTTATTTTTAAGATCTGCCTCTCCGTCATCCCATTTCATACATGAGGAAATGGAGGTCTGCAGAAGTGTGGTGACTTGTCTGATGCAGAGATTCTCAGTCCATCATTCCATCTGTTATAATAGGTTATGGTGTTGTCGCAGTAATTGTTTTTGTCTTGCACACAGACTTGGCCCTGAAATTAATCAGGAAATACAATAGCACCTAATTCGATTATTAGCGTAAATATAGAAAGACTTGTGTCACTGGCTTCTTGGTGGATTAGGTATGCTAAATGACCTTCCCAACTGAACAACAAAAATATTGAATGAAGTATGATAAAGCCTGTTGCTAAGCTGGGTGAAAAGTAAGATACTTGTTGACCCTAAACAAAGTGAAGCCAGGTGTCCTGGGAGGTGCTTTCACTGCAGACATTTGTAGAGTTCGGTGGCATAGAGCCTCAGCCTGGTTGACTGTCTGAAGTAGGGAGCAGGGGAGCGGGAGAGAAAGTGTGTGGCCTGAGCAAGTTGGAGAATCTATCAGGAGCTTCCTGGGTGAAGCCAGGGAGCTAAAAGAGCCTCTTGAGGGAAGGGGTGAAGAAGAGCAAGTCTGTATTGACCCTGCTGTTGAGCGCTGCATTCATAAGCCAGCTTCACGTGGTTTGTGGTCCATTCTCGTACTACAAGTGTAGTCCAAACAAACCTTAAGAGGAGAATTTCCTCGAAGGTGGCCCTGAGTTGATAGGGACCAGCAGAAGTAGACACACACCCTCTCTGGAGGGGTTCATCTTCAGTCCAGCTCTCAAATAATGAAAGTGTCTGTGGAAAATGAGCAGCTCACTGTGAAAAACAAAACAAAAACCCCACAATAAGAAATAAGGCAAACCCTATAAAGAAATAAGGCAGTATCACGAGCGAGAACCAGCAGAAACACAGCTGCAAGGCTTGGGCAAGCTCCAGAAGACAGTGGAGGACAGCGAGGCCTGGCATGCTGCAGTCCGTGGGGTTGCAAAGAGTTAGACGTGACATAGAGACTGAATGACACTTTAGATGATTAGATTCAAAGAAATGGTTCGGAATGCAGCCCAAAGAGACAGAAAATATTAAGGAATTGAAGTTACATGGAGAACAGAGGGACAAGGTCCAACATACGTCTAATCAGAGTTCTGGGAGGAAGAGAGAGACAATGGAAAAGAGGCCCATTTTTGAAAGAATAATAGCTGACAATTTTCCAGAGCTGTTGAATGATAGTAGATCTCAGAGCTAGGAAGACCAGCAAACCACAAGCAGGACAGTCGTAGTGAAACTGCAGTGCATTGAAGAAAAAGGAGCTTTTAAACACATCTAGATGTTCAAGCTGGTTTTAGAAAAGGCAGAGGAACCAGAGATCAAATTGCCAACATCCGCTGGATCATGGAAAAAGCAAGAGAGTTCCAGAAAAACATCTATTTCTGCTTTATTGACTATGCCAAAGCCTTTGACTCTGTGGATCACAATAAACTGTGGAAAATTCTGAAAGAGATGGGAATACCAGACCACCTGACCTGCCTCTTAAGAAACCTGTATGCAGGTCAGGAAGCAACATTAGAACTGGACATGGAACAACAGACTGGTTCCAAATAGGAAAAGGAATACATCAAAGATGTATATTGTCACCCTGCTTATTTAACTTATATGCATAGTACATCATGAGAAACGCTGGGCTGGAAGAAGCCCAAGCTGGAATCAAGATTGCCGGGAGAAATATCAATAACCTCAGATATGCGGATGACACCACCCTTATGGCAGAAAGTGAAGAGGAACTACAACGCCTTTTGATGAAAGTGAAAGAGGAAAGTGAAAAAGTTGGCTTGAAGCTCAACATTCAGAAAACTAAGATCATGGCATCCAGTCCCATCACTTCATGGCAAATAGATGGGGAAACAGTGGAAACAGTGTCAGACTTTATTTTTTTTTTTTTGGTTCCAGAATCACTGCAGATGGTGATTGCAGCCATGAAATTAAAAGATGGTTACTCCTTGGAAGGAAAGTTATGACCAACCTAGATAGCATATTAAAAAGCAGAGACATTACTTTGTCAACAAAGGTCGTCTAGTCAAGGCTATGGTTTTTCCAGTGGTCATGTATGGATGTGAGAGTTGGACTGTGAAGAAAGCTGAGCACTGAAGAATTGATGCTTTTGAACTGTGGTGTTGGAGAAGACTCTTGAGAGTCCCTTGGACTGCAAGGAGATCCAACCAGTCCATCCTAAAGGAGATCAGTCCTGGGTGTTCATTGGAAGGACTGATTTTGAAGCTGAAACTCCAGTACTTTGGCCACCTGATGCAAAGAGCTGACTCATTTGAAAAGACCCTGATGCTGGGAGAGATTGAGGGCAGGAGGAGAAGGGGACGACAGAGGATGAGATGGTTGGATGGCATCACCAACTCGATGGACATGGGTTTGGGTGGACTCCAGGAGTTGGTGATGGACAGGGAGGCCTGGTGTGCTGCAGTTCATGGGGTTGCAGAGTTGGACACAACTGAGCGGCTGAACTGAACTGAAACACATCTAGAGGAAAAAGAGGCTGACAGTGAAAAGGTCTGGCTTGCTCCTGTGACCCTGAGTTAGTCTCAGTGGCTCAGTTTCTTTGGATGTTCAAGAGTCACAGTACCTGTTTACTCTAGTCCACCCAGATGTGGTTAGACCCCTTCCAAGACCAACGTACAGAAAACTGATTAGTGAGGACATTACTGTAAATAAATTGTAGGAATTCTAAGTTGATAATTTAACTGTCTTCATTAGTTGTGTCTACAGCACTGAAAGGGATTTCTAGCCTTCGATTTTCATCTCTCATGTGTCTGTTTAATGTCAAGTCAGGGAGATTTAGCCATCAGCATTCTCCTTATTTTTCAGAGCGGTCAGGTATTTTTTAATGGGTGGGATGAGGCAAAGACGCAGTGCAACAAATAGACTTCAGGCTTGTCCCTGAATCTTTTCCCTTTCAATGTTAAGAGAGCCCACTGGCACACATTCTTGAGGTCTCTCATCCTCCAGCTTCCCAAGTCAGCGCACACCCAGGGCAGTGCTGTGCTGCAGAGAGAAGCTGCAGAGGGTTAATGATTAAGGCAACGTGGGCCACGTTACTGATTGCCCCTTTCAGATCTCCCAGCACCCATTAACATAAATATCATCTCACCATTTTGGACAGGGGACACCACCCTTATGCATGTTAGTAATGTGATGCTAATGCTTAACCCTTTCATTGCCCTCTCTGCTTCAAAGGCCTTGCCCTGTGTCCATTGATAGGGAGGCTGTTTGAACCTCGAGGCAAAAATGAAAGGGTTAACTCCTTTTGGTTTTGCCCTTTGACCACTTCAGGATGAGAGGCATGATGAAATACTTTTCAAAGTCTTCAGTGGAAACACATCATGCATAATTGGAGCAAAAAAGAATAAATCAAAGCTTTCCCCCCCCTTTTAGTCTGGTAATTCATAATTGAAACCACATTGAGGTAAGGGTTGATAACTTCAAAACAACCATGAAAACTGCCCTTTCGATCAAGGTAGGGATAGGTAAGGCTGCTCATAACCAGGGGATTTGAAAGCTTCTGTGTAACAAGTCTGTCCTCTCTTCTTTTCCTTTCTCCTCTGACTTCTCACTTTTCTGTTCTGGCAAAATACCTTCATTTAAATCAAATATGGGTTGACTCAAATATCTGCTTAATTCTCTTCTTGTCCCATGACGTTATACATAGTGACATTAAAAAAAAACTCTGCTATAATAGGGATTAAATTTTGGATCATCCTGCTTTGAACTTGATTCCTTCTGTTTGGGTTTTGCCTGATGTAGGTTGAGAGAGTCCTTTCGTTGATATTAGAATGTGTATTTTATAATCCTCCTGTAGTTCCAGCAAGACCCTTTCAGAATGGCTCTAGCAGCTTGCCCACCAGCTTCCTCCACTTTCTGTATGGTAGGTAACTTTGGCCAGGATGGTTTTGGTTAGGCTCACGTAGGACTCCCATGACCTTTCAACCAAGAAAGTAAAACAGGATTGCAGGAAGGGCCCAGACAACTTGCCTGTGTGTGAGACTGCCAAAGGCACACCTAATTAGTTGAGTTGGAATCCCTTGCTTGAAGGAGAATACCCCTTTGAAATGGTGGTGGACTTTAAGCCTGATCTCCCAAGGCTTCTCTTTCAAGAGATCCTGCCACCTGAACCCACAAGTCCGTCTTGCTGGTTGGTCTGTTCGATGTTAATTCATTCACCAGGGAGCTCCAGGATAAGAGATGCGATAGAACTTCTCGAAAGTGGGCGTGGTGATGTGACAGTTGTCATGGCTGTCGTGGATTAAGTTAACAGTCTGGGTTTCTCAGCTTCCCTGAAGAATGTTTGTTCTGAGTGAGGAGTGCAGTGGGGGGAGGGTGAGTGGTGGAGGAAGGAGGTATTTGGCCTCAACGCGCCGTGCACGCACTCCTCCTCTGGTATCGCCTCCCATCTTGGAGTGAAGAGTTTCACCCAGCGTACCCGAAAGTTCCTTGAGAGCCAGGGTTCCGGGCTGCAGCTGCGGTAGCGGGGCTCTGCCTTCTCCTCTGGCCCCTCTGTCGCTGGGTGCCTGGTTTTGTGCCCCATCGTGCCATGATGGAGATTTAATCAGGCCGCCGAGTTAATTGCCAGTGCTGTTTGCCTTTTCCCTGGCAGAAGTCAGAGTCTTGAGTAAATTATGGAGGTTTAAATTTGCTTGATTTCCTGCAGAAAGTGGGGTCAGGAGGTCCCAGACTGTAGACACTCTCTTTGGTCAGCCAGCAGGGGGTCAGTCCTTAACGGTATTTCAGAGGTGACTAAACGCTGTTTTTGAAATGTCCTTCTCCAGTAAGTTTTTTTTTTCCTCTGGGGGTTGGTCTGTTGACCTTACCCTAGCGGAGTGGAGTGTCTATATAAAGGCGCAAACCCCATTAAAGCTGCCTTTCTCCTCCCTGTCACCGGGCTCCAAAGGCAAATGGAATCATGTTTGCGGACGGAAAGGCACCCAGCACAGAAGCCCAGCTGCAGATCAGCATTTCCTGTTTCTGACCTTTTGAGACACAACGTGAAGGTAGCTGTGTTAATTTTTCAGTAAAACAATACTCTGGACAAGAAAGCTTCAAAACAGATCAACAGAAAACCAATCATGAGACTTAAAGAGAAACTTCTGTCGAATGGGCTTTTCATGATGTGGCTTTAGTCTTGAGTCTGAGGTCCCTTGTCCGTGCTCCCCTCCCTCCCTCCTCCCAACCTTGGCCCTGGCAGAGTCTGCCCCTGGCAGGCGAGGAAGCAGGTCTCAGCACTTGCCACTCAGCTTGCCCTGTGGCTGTTTGATTAGCTCCGTCCCCTCCTTACCTCCTCCAGGAAGATGGAGGTAACTCTGTGGATCTTCCTGGGCCCAGGGGACTTGAGGACCTTGTTTTAGTACTTGTTGTTTGCGTTATAATTTGTCTTTTACCTAGCTGTCTTCCCTACCAGATTCTGAACTGTTTGAGGAGAAGGAGTTTGTCTTTGCGTCTTTAACCCTATTCTTGGCTTATAGTTTATGCTCAGGAAATGTTGACTGAATGAATGAGCACCAAAAATCATGCCGATGAAATGATTCCTGAGCTGCTAATACTGTTGTTTTGGCAGATGAGAATATGAATTGGAGCGAGCTAGTTTTTTGTGTTTGCTTTCAACTACCATTCCTAGTTTCCCTGATAGCTCAGTTCATTCAGGGCTTCTCGGATAGCTCAGTTGGTAGAATCTGCCTGCAATGCAGGAGACCTCGGTTCAATTCCTGGGTCAGGAAGATCCCCTGGAGAAGGGACAGGCTGCCCACTCCAGTATTCTTGGGCTTCCCTTGTGGCTCAGCTGGTAAAGAATCTGCCCGCAATGCGGGAGACCTGAGTTCGATCCCTGGGCTGGGAAGATCCCCTGGAGCAGGGAAAAGCTACCCACTCCAGTGTTCTGGCCTGGAGAATTCCATGGACTGTATAGTCCACAGGGTTGCAGAGTCGGACACGACTGAGCGCCTTTGACTGTCATTTCACTTTCCGCATCCCTGGAGCTCTGTGTTGAGCCCTGGGCTGAGGGCGCACGTGCATGATCTGGAGGGAGGTGCTGTCAGGCTCTCCATTTTACAGGTGAGGAAGCTGAGAGTCACAGGAGGCTTTCCACACCACAGTAAATGTCAGCATCCAGAGTCACACTCTCTATTAAATATCCTAATACACTTCTTCAGAATACTTAGCACGATAAGATTGTGGATGCGTATTTTAAAATGAATGAACTAAGTTGGAAACCGTTTCCGAGCTTTGATGTCACTCATTTGAATGTACATTAGCTGTTCACACCCATGCACAGAGAACAGAAAGAACACAGTTTAGGCTTCGTCATTTTTAAACAAGTTTTTGTTGAGTCGCACCAAGCACTGTGCTAGGTGCTGAGTGTTAATAGCGGTTATGACTCTGGTTTTCATGACGCTTTCAGGATAGCTAAAATATAATGAATAGGACAGAAAAGAGAAAAACTTTGAAAATAAAAAGTGTATTTGGAGAGGAAGAAGAATCCAGGAGAATCCAGGTAAACCAGGACCCCAGAGCATGGTGAGGTGAAGGTAGAGAGGAAGAAGGGATTCATTTAAAATCCTAGTGGCTGGAAGATAGCTCATGATCACTTAGCCACCTCCCACCCTGCTTTTGAGACCTGCAGAAAGTGAATCCCAGGGAAATTGCTGTTCCCATAAGACCATATGTTGGCTTCCTTTATCGAGTGTTTCTATGTGTCGGGCACTTTACATTTATTAGCTTGTTACTGTTATTAACAGCATCTAGATTGTTAAGAAATAATAAGTAAGACATGTTAATAATTTAATTATTGTGTTAAGTAACACTACCTAGAAAAGAGCTTCCCTCATGGCTCAGTGGTAAAGAATCTGTCTGCAGGGCAGAAGACCTGGGTTCGATTCCTGGGTCAGGAATAGCCCCTGGAGAAGGGAATGGCTACCCACTCCAGTATTCTTGCCTGGGAAATCCCATGGACAGAGGAGCCTGGTGTCCATGGTGTCCCAAAGAGTATGACACAACTGAACGACTAGCACTTGTACTTGCGCCTAGAAAAGTTGTAGTTTTAACGTGATCTTATAGATTCAGAAACTGAGGTGCAAGAGAGGCTAAGCGCTTTGCCCCGGCCACACAGCTGGTAAGTGAAGAGCCTGGGTTCTGATTAAGGCCACGTGATTCTAAAACTGACCTCCAGCGTGCTGGCTCACTTTTTGAAGGCATTTGCGTCAGCGTTGGTGGCATGTCCTACAGCAAAGCGTCAGGCTCGTAACACGGTGGACTCATGCTCAGCGGTTTCTGTGTCGCCTCCACGTTCATCTCAGCGCCTGCGTTTTATGGCAAAGCGTTGGCAAGATTTCAGAGCTTGTTGCGCTCCTTTACGTGCCCTGTCTCCCCCAGTATGCTGCCGTTTCTGCTTCTCCAGTCTTCAAGCCCTGTTGGCACACAAGTGAGCGGTGTGGAAAAACTGAGAGCCAAGACAAGTTACTGTCCGTGTCCCACCCACCCTTCATCTCCTCCTGCATCCCATAACCATCCACTTCCCGAAGGGAGCTGGCATACGGGATGAGACAGGATCTGTTGTCTTGCCAGAGACTTCGTTTCTTCTCCTGGCAGCGCTGTGAAACCAGAGCTGTGATGCCTTTCGGGGGGTTTAAATTCCAAGGGATTCGTTTTCTGAAACCAAGCTTTGCCTCTCAGGGAATTTTCCCCTCTTTTGAATGTCATAGAGGCATGCAAATGTGCTGGCGTTCCCCACTTCTCCCGAAGAACAGACCTCGTTTTGTTGGAGGTTTAATAGTTTTTCCTCCTGTGTTAGAGGTGTATTTACCTTTTTAAATTTATGTGCTCCCTTTGTGTCAGTGTTATGTATTTGGTGTGTTTTTATTCCATGTACCCTGTGAAATCATAGTGTTTAGGTGGGCTCTTACTTATTGGCCCAGATTTGATCATCAAGAATCAAGAAAACCTTCAGCATTTCTCTTCTCTTCTCTCCTCAGAGAAGAGCTACAAGTAATAAGCTCTGGAGTTTCCCACAGTTCCAGAGTCTGTAAATGGTGATGCTTAACTCAAACTGGGGAAGGACCGTGAAACACCACATCCTGGTGTTCTGGAGTCAGACAGCCTGGGCGCTTTCCTGCTCTGTCATGTATAGGTTATATGACCATGAACATCATTCACTATTTCTGCTTTCCTTTCTGGACTGGTAAAAGCAAATGATTAGACATCATTCACTATTTCTAATCCCACAGTTTCATCATCCGTAAAATGAGAGTGGTAGCCATCTATTTTGGGGTTGTCATGAGGCTCAAATGAGATAATATGTGTAAAGCACAGTGCCTCACAGTAAAGTCGTTCAGTCTTTACTGAACTCTTTGCAACCCCATGGACTATACAGTCCTTGGAATTCTCCAGACCAGGATACTGGAGTAGGCAGGGATTGAACCCAGGTCTCCCACATTTCAGGCAGATTCTTTACCAGCTGGGCCAGAAGGGAAGCCCAAGAATACTGGAGTGGGTAGCCTATCCCTTCTCCATCAGATCTTCCTGACCCAGGAATCGAACTGGTGTCTCCTGCATTACAAGCAGATTCTTTACCAACTGAGCTATTGGGGAAACCAAAATACTTAGTAAATCTTGACTATTTTGACATCACATATTAAATTATTTTACATACTGCTTTAAAAACCTTTTTTTCTTTTCCATTTAAAATGGTAATTTTCAAGCACACGAGTTTTGTATTGAGAGGGGTTGATGAGTGGGCTGGGTTGGTGAGGGCAGAGAGACCACGAACCTTGGTGATTAACTGTGACTTAGTAGCACAGGGCTACTTCCTGACTTCCATTTCCATACAAGTCAGGAAACTGTGATGAGTAAGATAGGAGTAGAAAATGAAAAGGTGTTCCTGCAAAGGTGATCGGATGCAGGGTAGAAACACGAAGATCCAGGCCCCTTCCTAAGACCACTGCTTAATGCCCAAGAGTGATATTGTGGAAACAAAAAGTCAGCCTTAGGAAGATAGTCTTTCCCGTTGTGTCTCTTGGTTGTGAAATCTTAATTATGGCCTGTTGTGGACATTTTGGCGTTAATATCCTGATGACATTAGGACTCCAGGAATCGCATTCAGTCTCCTTGAGTTCCCATCCATGTGCATTCCATGTGCTTGTGTGCATTTCCTGCCCCACACTGTCACATCTGGCAAACAGCTGTTGTCATATACGTGGTGATGGCTGTCCGTCAGTGATATGGATGAGGTTGATGGGGGAAACCTTGGAAATCCCAGAGTATGAAAAGACTAAGGAGCGTGAGCAGCCAGAATAACAGGCCATTTCATATTCAGCCTCCTCCTGGTGAAGCTGAAGTTAGGTCCTAAAGTTAGACTTTTCATGTAAAAGCACATGAATGTAACTGTAACTCGTGCCACTGAATTGTACACTTAAAGATGTTTGAAATGGCAGGTTTTGTGTTGTATTTTACCAGTTTTTAAAATTTAACCGTGTAACATACCAAAACCCATTGTATACCTTAAATGGATGCATTGTTTAGTACATGAATTATTGGGCTTCCCCTGTGGCTCAGCTGGTAAAGAATCTGCCTGCAATGCGGAAGACCTGGTTCAATCCCTGGGTTGGGAAGATCCCCTGGAGAAGGGATAGGTTACCCACCCCAGTATCCTGGCCTGGAGAATTCCATGGACTGTACAGTCCATGGGGTCGCAAAGAGTCGGACACAACTGAGCAACTAAACCACCACCCCTCTGCTTTGGACACAACTGAGCAACTAAACCACCACCCCTCTGCTTTGGACACAACTGAGCAACTAAACCACCACCCCTCTGCTTCTTCTGTTGTCTTTGTTTTCTCTGACTTCTTGTTTTTCTTTTTGTTCATTTGTTTTCTATTGTTCATGCTGAAGATGTTCTTGAAATGTCTGATTCTAGGATCTGTGGAAGCTCTAAAAAGCTGATCAAAAGCTTTTTGTTTAAGAGAAGCTTGTTACCTGGAGGGCTTTGCTGTGAGGTGATGGGGCCTCGCTGTAAGGTGATGGGGCCTCGCTGTAAGGTGGTGGAGTGGCAAGTAAACCACATGGCTGCTAGTGTTTGGGTCGCTAGAGGGGGAGGAAGCTGTAGAGCTCATCATTCAAAATTTAGGCTCTAACTGCATTTCCCTCTCTTCAGTACCTATGTTTTCATGTCTAGAGCTTTAGGTTTTTCAGAGAATCAACCTCCCTTCTGTAGCGTGGGTGAGGAAGAAGCGTAGTTTTCTGGCTGAGTGGGCAGATGATGGGAGCGCTTGTGCCCTGAGCCTGTTGCTGCTCCTTACACGTATTTCAGCTGTTCCTCCTGTGTTCGCCCTCCTCCTCTTACCTCGTGAGGTCCCACTGAGCACAGCCCCTGGGCCATTGTGGGGCTAACAGTTGGGACTTGGTTGCCTTGTTGCCTTGCCAGCCCCTTTGTAGTACTTGGGTTGCAACTCTTACCCTTCTGCTCCGTCACCACTTCTCCAGCCCCTTTCAGTCTTTCAGAAGCATGTTGCTGCTGCTCATCAGCTGCTGTCTCTGTTCCCATTTCATTGTCTGGGTAGATTTATATTTTATATCTATTAATTGCCATTTTAGTGGGTTTGGGGAGGCAATGGACATAAACGCATGTGTTTAATCTGCCATGTTTAATTAGACATTTCCTCTTAGCTGCGAAAATTCTCTGGTTCTTTTTTTAAGGGTATCAGAGCCAAACTCAGTTAAAGAGCATCAGTGCAGATTTTGAGGTGGGGAGGACTTTGAACAGCTGCTTGCCTCTTGGATTGGTCATGGTAAAAACTACATCGAGTCTCCCATGTTCAGGTTTATTGGTGACGCTGAGAAAGAGACCAGCACCATTGTTACTAGATCCTTCTCTGACCCACGTTAATCTGTTCTCTTGCAGAAGTGGGGCAGTGTGAGCAACCCTCTCTTCCTCCCCCTCATCCCCCCGCAATCTCAAGGTTTCACGGCCATCGTCCTCACCTACGACCGAGTGGAGAGCCTCTTCCGGGTCATCACCGAAGTGTCCAAGGTGCCCAGCCTATCCAAGCTGCTGGTCGTCTGGAACAATCAGAATAAAAACCCTCCTGAAGGTAAGACGAGCGGAGAGACGGTGTGTCCAGGAAAGGCCCGGTTTGGACGTTTTGTGTTCGTCTCAATGGGATCGAGTTTTTTTCATGGACAAATGATTTGCAGCCTTTGTCTTAAATGAACTTTCCTGCTTTGTCAACAGTAATGCCATTCCTGAGGCAGCATGACCCTGGTTTTCTCAGTCATCTTGTTCTTGTTCTAGGGTGGCCCGTTTAACTCTTGGCCCATGGCATGCTCTGTAGCCACAAGTGTTTGAGGGCTTAGGAATCAATAGGATCAAAGGCCATCAGCCTTGGGAAAACAGATCTCAGCTTCCCTCAGCCCTCTCAGCTGATTTGTTTACATGAAAAGTCAGTTTAAAAGGCATTAGTTTTCTCCTTCCTTATCTTGGCTCTGATACTGTGCTCTTCTTCAAAAAGGACGGCCTCACCTCTGATGGGCAGAGTCAGCAAAGCACGCCCTCCCAGGCTTGAATCAGCTCCTTAAAGTGACCCCTCGCTGGAAGTTCCCACCAGCTCATCCGTAATCACTCTGTCCCTTGCCTTGGCCACCCCTGTAATCTGCTGACTGGCAGCTCGAGCTGAGCCTGTTTGATTCATTGGATTTGTTTTTAATTCAGGACGCATAATGTACGTTCCACCTGCATTTCGTTTCTCATTCAGTCCGTCTATTATGGATCCTAATCCCAGGGACTTCAAAGCCCCTGCCCTTTATAGCCTATTAAAGCCAGGAAGTTTCTGATGGATTAGAGCAAGGAATGAGTTTGAAGTTTGTAATGTGCACCACTATCACCGATAAGGTCTAGTTTATTGCCTGACAGTAGTATCTGCACTTTTTATGGCTGTTCCCGTTTAATTGGTTATCCTGAAGTCGGGATAGTCAACCTTGGAAACCCCAGTAGTAGATCCCTAGTCTAGGCTGGGAGAAGAATGTACTTCTGTCTGTGAGGCAAATCAGGATTTAAATGCCCTCTTGAGACTTTAAAAATTTTTTCCTTGGTGGGACTTTTGTTCTCTGCATCAGTACTTGCTTTTCAGACCTAGGGAGCCACAGTTTAGTAAACAAAGTAGCTCTTTTACATGAAGGCCCATAGTACATCCTGAAGCACACGGCGCTTAATATCGTTGTTGCTATTATCATCTTTTGTGCCAGGTTGTTTTCCTCCCAACATTCTTGGATTTTTGTTTTGTTTGTTTGACTCTCAATAAAGGGGACAGAAAAGGGTAGAAGAAAAAAGAGGATGTTGGCACCTTCTCAGAGGGAGAGAGGATGAAACTGACGGGAAGGGGGAGGAGGAGGAGGCCGAGGGGACAGAACGGGACAGCAGGGAGGCTCATCAGAGCCCCAGGTCCGCCCAGAGTGAGTGGATCGGAGGCACTGCATTGCTCCTCTGAGTCTCCATTCATACAGGACGGGTTGTGTTTCAGAAGGAAGGCTGTGTGTCCCTTGTTGGAGCTGGAGCAGCTGTGTGTCGTATCTGCAGTGACCCCCCCTGCATGCCGAGGCCACCAGCTTCCAGGGCGGGAGCCCCCCAGCTGCACCCCACCCTCCTGCACAGACAGGCAGTGCTGCTGCTAAATGCAGAAGAGACTTCTCCTTAGAAACCCGGGTTAGCCGCTTTGGGCATAAGGTGACTCATTTAATGTGACTTTGAGTCACTTCTTTGGAGCAAGTATCACTGCAAACTGTGAGAAAAGAGAAATAATTTTCTTCCTCCTTGGTCTAAGGTCCTGCCTACATTGCCATCACTAAAAGCAAGAGCACAAACCTAGGTTCTGGAGTTGGGTGTTCAGTTTTAATTTTTGGTACACCCTACCAAAGTGTAGTGGTGAATGTCATGACCAAGAGTGCAGTTTATTTTTGAAGTATTTTGGCCCTAGAGAGGAAAGAGAGCCCTCAACTGATGAGGCCCAAATTTTGACACATTCAGGGGCTGGACCAGCTTTTTTTCTAACAGTGGTTTTTAGGTCAGGGCTCTGCCTCTGGCGTTGTGGTTGTTTGGGGAGAACATGAACCGTGTTTAATCTTCTGTGGGGTGTTTGTTCAGTTGGTAAATGGGGCTGTCAGCTCTGGCCCTCGTGCCAGCAAAGGCATCTGATTTTTCATGTACGGCATTAGTAACATATATATTTTTTAAAAGACAAGTCCAAGGCTTTGAAATATTAGAGGCAAAAGTGATGTTTTTCACTTTCTCTACATTTACTAAAATAAATATTGTGGTTAACATGTCTGCTGCTGGGAGGATTAGTGTAGGCAGAAATCCTGCCCCTCTACTTTTTTTTTTTTTTCACTCTCCAACCCAACCAAATAGTATTTTCTTTTTGGTTACATTTAAGTCTAAATTGCTGGGTTTGAAGTTTAAGTAAATACTTAGACAAGGCAATAGAAATTTCCAGCGAGCTTTCGTCACGTTGGTTTTGAGCTCTGTCAGACGAAAGAGGCGACCACTGCCCTCCTCCGACCTCAGCTTTTCAGTTTCCCGGCTTGATGGATATAGAGGTTGTTAGGCTTGGCCCCTGGCCTCAGCCTGAAGGAAGCTGTTACATCGTACATTTCAGATAGGTTTAACTCAGCCTTCAGTTTTAACTGATTTCAGTTTTTAAATTTGAATTGATCTCAGGGAACTCCCCTATGGCCACCCCGGCTTCGGGTTGCTACTTCCACAGTTCTTAATAGGCAGGATGGGATTGGCTGAGCGTTTCAGGGCGGTCCGTCGGGATGGAGGCCATCAAGAAGCAGAAGCAGGAGTGCCCTTCCTTCCAGCTGAATTCAGGGACCGTGGGGAGTGAGGGTCTGGGGACCCGCTGTTCACCAGGCAGGTTGAGGACTTCTGGAGGGAGCTCGAGATTTGTACAGAGATAACCTGATTTTGTTGATTTTGTGAATCTGTGGTTGTGTTTGACAGTGATCCCCAGGATGGACTTGGGGTCATCGTCAGACAACCTGAACATTTCGTAGTACCTTTGCCAAGTTGGAGAATTCTCCTAGCTCACATGGCTCCTGGCATCCAACTTGGAGAAAACTGTTAATCAATACATGTTTTTAAAAAAATCCTTAACACAAGGAGTTCTTTTTCTCCTTCAAGTTGGACTAAAGCTCAGAACTGTAAAGTTATCAGGTTAGGTGGCTCAGCTGTTTGTTTTTCATAAATTTGGCAACGTTTTTGAGAAATCTTATTTTTCAGACTACTTTGTGTGAATGGAAGGTGACATTTCTGTTTTGCCAGCTACAGATTCGCAGGATGAGACACAAGCTACAATTCATGCTGTTCCATTTAGAGGTTAAAAGAGTGAGGAAAAGACCCCACCTGGGCCAAGCAGTGGTGGAAGAACCCGAGGTTTCTAGCTGTGATGCTGTTTCCTTCTGCATCCTAAGGAGTCACCCCCTATTCTTCTGTCTACACCTTCAAAATGTCAGAGGCAAAGTGAAGTTTGTAAGACTTTACAAGAATCCATTTGTGAAGATGCCTGGGTAAGGAAGATCTCCTGGAGGAAGAAAATAGCAGCCTATTCCCGTATTCTTTCCTGAAAAATCTCGTGGACAGAGGAGCCTGGTGGGCGACAGTCCAAAGGACTGCATAGAGTCAGACATGACTGAACTGATACGCACATCTGTGAAAATGAGAATGATACAGTGTTGTTACAACATGTATTGTGTACCTTTTATATCCAAGGAATGGGAACTGTGCTGAGTGCTTTACACATATTGTCTCTACTGCTTATAACAAAACTGAAAGAAGCGGACATTATCCCCATTTACAAAAGTGAAACTCAGATTAACTGAGTAATTTGCCCTAGGGCTTCCCTGGTGGCTCAAACAGTAAAGAATTCGCCAGCAATGCAAAGACCCGGGTTCAATCCCTGGGTTCGGACGATCCCCTGGAGAAGTGCATGGCAGCCCACTCCAGTATTGTTGCCTGGAGCATTCCATGGACGGAGGAGCCTGGTGGGCTACAGCCCATAGCGTCACACAGAGCCGGACATGACTCAATGACTAACACACACACGTCAGAGGTCTACAGAAATGAACACAAGTCTCTCTGGATCCAAGCTCATGCTCTGTGCCCCGAGCCCCACTGTGTCTATTCAGATTGCTGTTCAGCAGCAAGGAGATCATGCTTTGTCAGGTCTCTGATTTGGGATTATGCAGATCAACCAGGTTCTTATCAGGGGCTCGAAGAGAGGCAGAAAAATAAATCTTATTCTTTTGAAAGTACTAATGGAAAGAAAAATACAAGTCTTCTGTTCTTTCTCACTCATGTTTTTCTTTCCTACCTTGTATTCCTGTCCTTTTTTTTTTTTTTCAAGCTGTATCAAAATCCTATATCAGAATTATCTTCTTTAAGGCAGGGAGTAATTATAATGCTTCTTTGGCTAGCCACTTTCTTGTTCCCATGTTCCACAGAAGGGATACAAAAGCCCAAGGAAGTTGGATCCCCTCCTTAGAGGCCTGTTCTATTTGAAGCTGTGAAAACAAGAAACTGGGAGTTCTACTTGGAGTCCTTCCTTGTGGTCACAGTGGTTCATAGGGAGCTGGACCGTTGAGATGGAGACTCCTTTTACCAAAGCTGCCTTTGGCTCTCCAGGCTCAACTCAGGACAGGAAAAGGTAATCACCTTTCCAAGAAAGCCACAATTCATTCTACATTTCCATCTTACCCATTTAGCTTTCCTCACTTGCTAAAACTTCCCTATCAAAGACCTTATCGAGGAAGGTTGTTTTTAGACATTGTCCTGAATAATTTTCTGGCTACACATAGGAAAAGAATGTGGAAAACTCTCTGTTGAAGATGTTGTGCACACTCCCCGGGTGAGAGGGACTCTCATCCAGGGTCGAGAACACTGACACGTCACGCAAGCAGCTCACCTGTTTTCTAGCCTCTTTCTATGTTGCAGAAAGAGAGGCTGTTTGTTGCCTTGTGAAATTTCCTTGGCAAGAGTTCCATGTTTCTTGCCAACGGAATCATTGGCAAGTTAGGTTTTTTCAGTTGTAGAGGATTAATGGCGGGGTTTCTGCTGGTCTCAGTGAACTTTGAAGATAAAAGCTGAGGACATGCCGCTAGACTGTCGGGGTGATGTACGAGATCCAACGTGTGCCGCTTTGCCACCGATACCTAGGGTTCAGCCTTTGGTCTGTAAATAGGCACAGACTCGCAAGGGAAAGCACAGCCAACATTTGGTGGAAGTTCTGCCACGTGCTGGGCCCTGAGCTGCTAAACACATTCCTGTTCCTCCTCACGCCTTGCCACAGGTGAAGATGGTGTCACTATCCCATCTTCATAGTCAAAGAAACAGGTACAAAATCATGACTTGTTCAAGATCACGTAGCTGATAAGGAATACAAACACCTGAGATTTAAAGCTCTTTCCAAAGACTGTTCTCTCTGTGAAATGTGAGTGGCCATACAGTCCTCAGAGGTATCTTGTTTGGTCCCTGAAGTTACTACATTTCAAGTGGAAGAGCACATAGCGTTGCTGAAGGCATTTCATTCCATCAGAACATTCTTACCGATTTTGAGCCTGAATCGGTTTCCCTGTAACTTTCACCCAGGCATTGGTTATGCTTCTAGCTTCAGAAGCCATAGAGAAGCCACTCAGAAGCCTTTTCATCTGAGAACCCTTCTGATAGCCCTAGTGTGTTAGTCAAGGTCCAGGTGGGAGACAGAAACCACACAGTAACTTGACCAGGAAAAGTTCAAGTTTTAACTAGGAATTGTTAACGAGGACTAGGAGATTGGTGGCTAAAGGGTGAAGAGAGCTCCCGGGATTATAGGAAATCAGCTTGGGGATTGAGAGCGCCTCCCCCAGCTCGGTCTGAGATTCAGGCCCACTGCATGGTGAAGCTGCTCAGGTGCCACAGGCTGAGTCTGGCAAACAGGAAACCAGCAGCCCCTTTGGATACCCACAGAATTCAACAGGAAGCCCTCCGGGGGGTGTTATTGGCCTCAGAGGGGTACTGGCGAGGGTTTCAGTTCCTGAGGAACCACCTGAGGGCAGAACCTCAGCTGAGCTGCTGCTGAAGGTATCACAGAACTTGCCAGGAAACTGACAGAGGAGCTGCCAGACTCCTTCGGGAGCCTGTTGGGGTGTCTGTAGAACCTGCTGGGAGCCTCCCTTGGGGGTGCCATCTGCACGTGCTGGAGAGGGGTGCTGCTGCCTGCCTGCTGGCCAGGTACCAAAGGAGCAAGTGAAAAAGGCGCACCTGGACCAGGAAGCAAAGCCCTCACCTCCCAGCGTCCCTCCAGCACCTGCTGCTGACGTGTTAATGTCGCGTCAGCGGGCAAAGGGGAAATGGTGATGGGGCTGGCTGCCAGTATCACCCCCAGGGCAGTGAAGGGTGAATTTGGAGCTGAGAGGCAGTGCATGGCATATTCAGTTTAAAGAGATCCTGGATCCGAGGACCTGTACTGTCCTCATCAACTCCTCCTATCTCCCAGTTTGTTGGTTCTTCTGTAAGCGTTTGTGTGCTGGTCGTTCAGTCATGTCTGACTCTTTGCGACCCCACGGCCTGTAGTCCTCCAGGCTCCTCTGCCAATGGAATTCCCCAGGCAAGGATTCTGGAGTGGGTTGCCATTCCCTTCTCCAGGGAATCTTCCCGACCCAGGGATTGAACCCTGGTCTCCTGCATTGCAGGCAGATTCTTTATCGTCTGAGCCATGCTGGGCAGCTCTTTTGCAGTACCCAAATCTAAATACAAGGTCTCATACAGAGGTTCTCGAAGTGCAGTCCGGGGACTGCTGAGCATCCCTGAGGTTCTTTCACAGGGTTGGTGAGGTTGAAATTCTTTCTCTGAGAATGCTGAGTCACCCTGCTTTCCCACGCTTATATTTTTCACGTGTGCATAGTGGGGTTTTCCAGGGGCTGCCCAACATGGGATGACATCACCACTCTACTGGCTGATGGAGTGTGTGCTCTTGTGTCCTGGGTTTTAAAGTTTCCTTGGTTTTCATTCAGAATATAATAAATTGTGTGTGTGTGTGTTTCCCACATAAATAAAACCTCTTTGGAAATCTCAACAGTTTTTAAGAGCACAAAGGAGTCCCGACACCATTTGAGAACCACTGATCTAAAGATAACCACTGATCTAGTTAGAGCTATAACTTCCTTCACTTTTAGATATTACAATTTAATCATGTTTTCTAAGGATTTGGATTTATGACAGGGATTTCTTTTACTTAACTGGAAGAGGGAATGGGAAGCAGAGAAGAATAAGGATGATTGTTTTTGTTCCAGATCCAGAGAAACATGACATTTTCAAGCTGCAGTAAACGGTGCTGGTCCTATTTGGTCTTTGATGCTAAACAGACTTAGATTCAAATGCTAGCTGTATCATTTAGCCCTAACCCCAGCCAATGTACTTAACCTCTCTGAGCCTTGTGAATCCTACTCTGTAAATAATTTCTGCTCCATAGACTTGTCAGGAGGATGAATGACAGTGCACCTGTAAAGTATCTGGCATATACTGGTTGCTTAATGAAGGTTCCCTTCTCTCTCTCCACTTATTCTTACCCTGAGAAGAAGGGACCTGCCTAAGAACCCCATGGGAAATGCAGAACTCAGGTCTCCAGTCTCTTAGTCCTGTGCCTATCCATTTATTCTGAAGACAGTTTTTGATTATGTCATTCTGGACCAGGTTAATTATTGATTAAAAGGGACTGACCCATTGGATCATTTCTTTGGTCTCCAGTCCTTTCCCAAACATGCTTTTTTTTTGGAGTTGAACACATTTTTAGGCCCTAAGCTTTTTCAGGCTGTGAAAGTGTTAGTCGCTCAGTTGTGTCTGACTTTTTGTGACCCCATGGACTATAGCCTGTCAGGCTCCTCTGTCCATGGAATTCTCCAGGCAAGAATACTGGAATGGGTAGCCATTCCCTTCTCCAGGGGATCTTTCTGACCCAGGGATCGAGCCTGGGTCTCCTGCATTGCAGGAAGACTCTTTACAATCTGTGTCACCAGGAGTTTTAGGCTCTAGGCTTATTTAGAACTTAAGGAATATCTTCTTCATATATATATATGAAGAAGGTTCTCTTCCAAGAACCTAGGAGCACCTTACCTGGACATATTGTAAATTATGCAGAAGTAAGATATTTTATATGATGTCTGTTAGGGCAACCTTTTTTCCTCCTGATTTTCCCTCAGTCATACTTATTCGGTATGGTGACTTTGGAGTGGCCACAGGCATTTTGGGGCTTCAAGACTCACAAAACTAGACCATCCCACAATTATGTGTTGGGTTTCTGGAAGCAATATGATACCTTTCCGTTCTCATCTGACAAATGTTGCGTGAAGAACAAACTGCCCTCTGTAAAGAACCCTGAGGTCTGTGGACATAGGTCCTGTACCAAAGAAGTGTTCATTTTATTCTGTGCTAAATGCATCACTTTAAAATGAGGAAACTGAGGTTGAATTGCTTCAAAGTAGAATGGGAAAAATGTAAGGCAAGTCACAAGTTCGTGGGTCTTCAGTATACCAGAAAATCCCATGTAATCGGACCTAGAAATTTGATATTTACTCTGTAAATTGGTTATGATGAGAACCCAAACCCAGTGAGTCAGGAGAGAGCGGCTGTTGAGCGGTGAGGTGCTGAGTTAGGAAAGCTGAACTCACTCAGGGCAACGGTTTTGTGAGGGTGGCTTCGGCGGCCTTGGGAGCCGTTGGTGATGGAGGTGGGCACGCTCATCCTCTTTCAGCAAATGTTTCCCAGAGGGGCTGCAGGCAAGTTTGGGGCTGGGTGTACACACCCGGAAGGATTATGCAGAGGTGGCCAGGTGGTCGAGTCCTGGTATTCAAACCATGGGCCTGAGAATGAGGCAGACAGGGCCCATGCCTGCTCCTGGCCTGTCCCTGTGACCTTCATCAAGTCGTTCGGCACCCCCACCCCCACGCCCGCCTCTCAGTTGTGACTTGGAGCCTGTTGTGGATTCTGGTTCAGACAGCATTGAGCAGCAGCAGTGTTGTAAGGATGTAGAGAGAAGACAAAACATTCATCTTTAAGAATGTCCTCCTGTAGTTGTGCATGCGGTTTTTGTTTTTTCCCCATATTCTTATTTATTTTTGGCTGTGCTGGGTCTTCGTTGCTGTACGGCCTTTTTCTCCAGTTATGGAGAGTGGGGGCTGCTCTCTAGATGCGGTGCGAGGGCCCCTCCTTCCAGTGGCTTCTCTTGTTTCCGAGCGTGGGCTCCAGGGCGCACAGGACTTCAGTAGCGGGGGCTCCCGGGCTCTGGAGCACCGGCTCAGTAGTTGTGGCACACGGGCTCAGTTGCTCTGTGGCATGTGGGATCTTCCTGGATCCGGGATTGAACCCACGTCTCTTGCATTGGCAGGCTGATTGTTTACCACTGAGCCACCGGGGAAGCCCTGTGCCTGTGGATTTCATGAGAGTCACAGCTTTGAGTTGCTTCTTCTGTCTTATTTGTGAGACACGGCTTTTACCAGTTTATCTTTTCAAAGACGTTAGAAGAATCATAAATACCTTGGTGGTGTTTTTTTTTTTCCCCAGATTCTCTGTGGCCCAAAATCCGGGTTCCATTAAAAGTTGTGAGAACAGCTGAAAACAAGTTGAGTAACCGCTTCTTCCCTTACGATGAAATCGAGACAGAGGCCGTCCTGGCTATTGATGATGATATCATCATGCTGACCTCTGATGAACTGCAGTTCGGTTATGAGGTAAGGAGGTCTCTCAAACAGTGCGTTTTCATATTTAATATTTATTGCCCATTATTGCTTGTCTTTCCTAATACAGAGGGTTATATTTCATTGTCTGAAGTTGTGATTTGTAGTAGCACCCAAAAACCGTGCTTGGGAGCGTGGGTCATGAAGCCGTTCTTTAGAGCTTCGGGGACCCCTATTCCAAAATGACAATTGTGCTGGCTGCCAGTTTGGGGAACTCCCAAGGAGGGTCCCAGGGGACGTTTTCAAAAGAGCATCTATGAGATTGAACACGCGCTTTACTGATGTCTCCATGAAGAGCACTGCCCAGACTCGGGAGCTGGGCACGGCCAGAATAAAACATCAGTAAGTGAAGACGCGGGCGGCACTGACAGAGAGAAAGCAGCCCGCGGACGGCTGCCTTCTGAGCCCTAAGTGCAGGGCTGGCTGCCTGGCTTTGGGGAGGAGCATTCTCTATCACCGTTCATTCAGGGAGGCTGATGGATTAGGCTGGGTTCAAGGGTTAAGTATGGAGACCAGGAAAGGTCTCCCCAGGGGAAAGTGCCAGAGCCGAGGCCTGGTGAAAAGCACTAGGAATTGATGCGTCCTGTCAGGGGCATGTCCGCGAGACGCGTGATGGCGACAGGCGGAGGCCTGGGGCTGCAGGGGCGAGTCGGGGGTCTCAGAGCCAAGCAGAACAGTGTGCACATCACTTAGCCACAGCCGGCACAAGGGAAAGTGGGGGAATTATCCCCAAGAGTCATCCTGCTTTGGGGAGAGAGGTAACCATCTTCTTTAGTTGACTCAGGATCTGTTAAATTTGAGGTTCTAAGAAATCATGAAACTTTATTTAATGAAGCCATATTTGGTACATGTGTTATAGAAATTTGTTTTCTAAACCTTAAAAGTGGATTTTTTTTCTTATTTTTTAAATTATCAAAGTAAGATAACACATTTATAGGAGACTTGGAAAATACAGAACAAAGTTACATATAGTTCTGCTATATATTACAGTTCTTTTTTTAAAGTAGGTAAATTAAGATTTTTAGTTGGAGTTTCAATATCAGACTTTCAAAAATTAATAGAATGAATATACAGATAAGTAGAAAGATACAGTAGACCTGAAAGGCACCATGAACCAATTCAGCATAATTAAGATTCATACAACTTTCACACAATAATAGGATACAAATTCTGTCCAAGTTCCCATAGACTGTAAACTAGGAGACATTGGAACATAGCCAGGGACATAAATCAAGGTGCAAAAATCTTGTGGTCTAAAGGTATTGAAATCATAGAGTCTGTTCTCTTACCACTGTGGAATTATGTTAGAAATCATATTTTTAAAGATATGAAAATAACTCACCGATTTTCCAGTGCACTATGACATTTACCAAGAGATATCTTTGATTTAGCCATTAAAAGCCTCAATAAAGGTAGAAGACTGAAAAACAACACAGTTATTGCAGAGAAGAAAGCATTTAAATAAGAAAATAATATCAAAGATACTTTAGAAAACCTCATGTATTTGGAAATTCAATGTCCACTAAAAGTGGATTTTAAAGGGAAGAAATAGGAATCCCCCTTGTGACCACCAGCACCAAAAATTAAAACCTCATATTCCCCCAGGTGTAATCCCATGGACGGTAGCTTACCAGGCTCCTATGTCCATGGAATTTTCCAGGCAAGAGTACTGGAATGGATTGCCATTTCCATCTCCAGGGGATTTTCCTGACTGAGGGATTGAACCCAGGTCTTCCACATTGCAGGCAAACGCTTTATCCTCTGAGCCACCAAGGAAGTCCTTTTTATATGTAGACATAAATAATTTAACATATATGAAAATATATATAAATAATTATATATAATGCATATTATCAGTTCAGTCGCTCAGTTGTGTCTGACTCTTTGAGACCCCATGGATTGCAGCATGCCAGGCCTTCCTGTCCATCACCAACTCCTGGAGCTTACTCAAACTCATTTCCATTGAGTTGGTGATGCCATCCAAACATCTCATCCTCTGTCGTCACCTTCTCCTCCCACCCTCAGTCTTTCCCAGCATCAGAGTCTTTTCAAATGAGTCAGCTCTTCACATCAGGTGGCCAAAGTATTGGAGTTTCAGCTTCAAAATCAGTCCTTCCAATGAACACCCAGGACTGATCTCCTTTAGGATAGACTGGTTGGATCTCCTTGCAGTCCAAGGGACTCTCAAGAGTCTTCTCCAACACCACAGTTCAAAAGCATCAATTCTTTGGCACTCAGCTTTCTTTGTAGTCCAACTCTCACATCCATACATGACTACTGGAAAAATCATAGCTTTGACTAGACGGACCTTTGTTGGCAAAGTAATGTCTCTGCTTTTTAATATGCTGTCTAGGTTAGTCTTAACTTTTTTTCCAAGAAGCAAGCATCTTATAATTTCATGGCAGCAATCACCATCTGCAGTGATTTTGGAGCCCAAAACAATAAAGTCTGCCACTGTTTCCACTGTTTCTCCATCTATTTGCCATGAATTGATGGGACCAGATGCCATGATCTTTGTTTTCTGAATGTTGAGCTTAAAGCTCAACATTTTAAAATTATATATAATGTATATTATATATAAAATATATTTATATATCCATTGAGTATAAAAGAAATTGCTGTGAAACAGGTTGGTATGTGAATACCCTGGTTGATATCATTACTGGCCAGTGAAAGGCATGAATGTAGCTAGTACATAGACTCACCTTCCTGGGTTTATTTCCATTCATAGAGATGTGTTTCCTATCATCACACCTAAGGTGTTGGGTGATTTTTCATACACTATCATTCCCTTTTTTAAAAAAAAGCAAATTACTTATTTCTATAGCCAACTCATGGCAAACAGACCTGGTTTTTTTCTTGCCAATGTTTTCTCTCTCCATTGCATATAATGGCTTCAAACTATATCCTTGTGTTTGTTTTTGTGGTAAAAGGAAGGTGGGAAATGGGAACATTTCAAATGAGGAAAGGTAGCCAAGATGGACAGAGTGCTGCCTCTTTGCTATTTGCAGTCGGTCTAAATGAAGTCTGATAAAAGAAAGGTACCCTGGATGAATTCCTTTCAACCATGGCTTAAAATCTTGGGATCTCAGGAATATTGCAGCCTGAAATCTCTTTCAACCTTGAGTTCATTTAGAGCGACAAAAAGTGTATTAATGAGAAGAAGTGCAAAACCCAGAGGGACTGAGTTTAAGTCTTCATCTCTTTCCTCTGATGCTCTGTGTTTACTCCACGTGACCTCTGAAGCAGTCAACTGTGTATCAAGAGGTAGCGGGCAGGGACACCCTTCATCTCTAGTAACGGGGGGTCTTCTCCAGATGCTAAGAAAGGAGTAACTTCTCTAACTACCATCTACGTGTTGCTTACTGTGTTGCTACCAGTTTGCTGGGTGTTTACATACACCAGTGGAGACCAGTCCTGGGTGTTCAGTGGAAGGACTGATGCTAAAGCTGAAACTCCAATACTTTGGCCACCTGATGAGAATAGCTGGCTCATTTGAAAAGACCCTGATGCTGGGAAAGATTGAGGACAGGAGGAGAAGGGGACAACAGAGGATGAGATGGTTGGTTAGCATTACTGACTCAATGGCCATGAGTTTGGGTAAACTCCGGGAGTTGGTGACAGTTAGGGAGGCCTGGCGTGCTGTGGTTCATGGGGTTGCAAAGAGTCGGACATGACCGAGCGACTGAACTGAACTGAACGATCTTTTCCCAAACCTCCTCGGCACTTACTGGGTTTGGTTGGTGTTTTTTTTCTTTTTTTTTTTTTCCCCGTTTCTTTACTGAGACTAAGCAAGATTAGATGACTTCCCTACAGTCACACAGCTAAATAAGTGGGAGAGTTGAGATCTGAATCCAAGTTTGGGTGACACTATATTGTCTTCCTTGAGGATTTTACCATGTCAGAGACTACTGGTCCTCAAAAGTAGTCCTCAGAACCATCTTCTATCACTTGTCCATCACTAAATTACCTTGGTACTAAAGAAAACAAATTTGTTTCTCAGGCATCCCTACCACTGGTGCTTTAGGGTGCTGTTGTAAAGTTATCTCTTGCATAATAATTAATACTATGGAAAAAGTTAGTGCTGGACCAAGTTTCTGTTCTGTCACCGTGGACGACTTATGTAATCTCTCTGGGTTGTAGTTTATTCTTGCACAGAATGGTGCTGACAGTGTCTGCTTCGCTGGGTTCTCATGTGCATTAGATAAGATTGTGTAGCGGAGAAGGCAATGGCACCCCACTCCAGTACTCTTGCCTGGAAAATCCCATGGACGGAGGAGCCTGGAAGGCTGCAGTCCATGGGGTTGCTAAGAGTCGGGCACGACTGAGTGACTTCACTTTCACTTTTCACTTTCATGCATTGGAGAAGGAAATGGCAACCCACTCCAGTGTTCTTGCCTGGAGAATCCCAGGGACGGGGGAGCCTGGTAGGCTGCCGTCTCTGGGGTCGCACAGAGTCGGGCACGACTGAAGTGACTTAGCAGCAGCAGCAGCACCAGTGCACGGGCAGTGCTTAGTAAGTGCATGTTCTGGCTGGTGGGCCACATGCTCTGCTCTTTATGAGATGCTTCATCGGCTGCTCTACCATGACTGCTGCCGTCCTTCTCGTGATCCAGTGATTCATGGGCAGGGTTTGTGGTTGTTTTCATCATTCAGAAGGGATAGTGCTCTTCCGGGGAGGGTACCCAGTTTTGTGTTAAAAATCAGAAGACAGAAGAGGATGGTACTCCTAAATCCTGTTTTTTATGCGAAAGCCTGGGATTATTTTCATGTAGACTTGATGGATTAAGAGAATAAACAAATCAGTTAATAAAAATTTACGTCCTAGGGGCTTATGTGGGAGCCAGAACTACTTCTGTGTCGCACTTATCGCTGTGTGTTAGGAGTACGTCTATCTTGTTGACTGTTTTTCGTCCTTCAGCACTCAGATCAAAAGAAGCTTTCAGAAAGTCTCCAGACTAGAGCACTCAACCTCTTTGTAAGCAAGTAATTGTGAAGTGTGTTGTTTAGTGTCTGCTTTTCTTCTAGAATGGAAGCCCCATAGGGACAGAAATATGGCCGTCTTATTCATTGCTGTATCCTCTGCCTAACCCAGCTCAGTCCATTCAGCAGTTAGCAATATTTGATGAATGAACAAATTTTCATTACCAGCATGCACATGAAAGATAGGAGACAGATGATTCTGGCCTGCATGCCTTTCCACTTTACTGTGATCCATAACCTAGATGCTACCATTTTAGAAAACAGTTTGGTGTTTAAAATGTTGAATGTAAATCTACAATGTGACCCCACCGTTCTTCCCACAGAGATTTACCCTAGAGAAATGAGAGCATATGTATACATAAATACTTGTATGCTAATGTAAGTTTTAGTGTATTTGCAATGTTTATTTGTAAAAGCAAAAAACTGGAGGAAAACAATCTTATCAGAAGTTGAATGAATAAACTAACTGTAGTGTATCCATACAGTAGAGCTGCCGCTGCTGCTGGTAAGTCGCTTCCGTCGTGTCCGACTCTGTGCGACCCCATAGACAGCAGCCCACCAGGCTCCCCCGTCCCTGGGATTCTCCAGGCAAGAACACTGGAGTGGGTTGTCATTTCCTTCTCCAATGCATGAAAGTGAAAAGGGAAAGTGAAGTCGCTCAGTCGTGTCCAACCCTCAGCGACCCCATGGACTGCAGCCTTCCAGGCTCCTCCGTCCATGGGATTTTCCAGGCAAGAGTCCTGGAGTGGGGTGCCATTGCCTTCTCCATACAGTAGAGCACTACTTAGTAATAAGTAGATGAGCTATTGATACGTAGATGTATTTAAAAATAATTATGCTGAGTGAATGAAGCAAGGTGAAAAAGAGAACATATTTTATGATTTCATTTATAGGAAACACAAACTAAATCTTCAGTGATTGAAAGATCAGTGGCTGCCTGGAGAAGGGTAGGGCAAGTCAACTTGAAAACTTTAGTAAAATGTGTGCCCCATCGGTTCAATGAAAACCATAAAACATTGCTCAAAGAAATTGAACAGCTTCATAAATGGAAACATGTATCATACATTTGAATCTGAAGATTCACTATTATTAAGGGGTAAGTTCTCCCCAAACTGATTTATAGATTCAAAGCAAGCACAGTCAAAATCCCAGAAGGCTTTTTTAAAAAGTTGAAATTGACAGCAGTTCTAAAATTGAAATGGAAACACGATGGACCTGAAAAAGCCAAAAGCCAAAGTTTTAAGAAAGGACAAAATTATAAGACTGCCTTATTTTAAGACATATAAAGCTAACATAATCAAGACTCTGTGGTATTGATGTAAACTTAGACGTGTAGATCAATGAAACAGAATGTAAAGAGTCTAGAAATAGACTACATGTGTGGTCAGTCAGTTTTCTGCAAAAGACCCAAGTCAATTCAGTAGAGGTGGAATAGGCTTTTCACTAAATAGCGCTGGAGCAATTTGATATCCATATGTCAGTTCAGAATAGATCTTGTCCTAAATACAAGAACTAAAACTATAAAAACTTCTTCAAGGTAACAGTGAAAAAAGTTCTAGTGTGCCTGAGCTAAGCAATGATTTTTTTTTTAAAGTAGGAGACAAATAACATAATTTATAAAAGAAATCATTGCTGCTGCTAAGTCGCTTCAGTTGTGTCCAACTCTGTGTGACCCCCATCGACAGCAGCCCACCAGGCTCCACGTCCCTGGGATTCTCCAGGCAAGAACACTGGAGTGGATTGCCATTTCCTTTTCCAGTGCATGAGAGTGAAAGGTGAAAGTGAAGTCGTTCAGTCGTGTCTGACTCTTCGTGATCCCATGGACTGCAGCCTACCAGGCTCCTCCGTCCATGGGATTTTCCAAGCAAGCGTACTGGAGTAGGGTGCCATTGCCGTCTCTGAAAAGAAATCATTGGATTTCATCAAAATTAGCAACACTTAAAAAGACACTTCTAAGAAAATAAAAAGGCAATTTATAGACTGGGAAAAATATTTTCAGTATATATAAAGAACTATTCACACCTCTATAATGAGAAAACAAGTCAATTAAAGATTTGAGCAGTTACTTCATAAAATAAAATATACAGGTATAGACTAACATATGGAAACACTCTCCACCTCATCGTCATTAGGGCACTTCTACAGTAAAAGCACAATGGGCTATCACTGCACCCACTGCTGTGGCTAAATAAAACTGCAGGTGCTGACCGTGCCGCACGGAGGGTAGATGTGGGGCAGCTTAGAGCTCTCACACGTTGTTGGGGAAAAGAGAAATGGTGCAGCCAGTTTGGGAAAATGTTTAGCAGATTCTCATAAAGTTTAAGAAAAAAAAAGTTTCACTTTTCTATGACCCAGATTCCAAAAGAAATTCGTAGCCTCGCTCATAATATAGAAAACCTAGGTGCATCAACTTGCAAATGGAGAAACAATATGGAATACCTGTGCTGTGAAATATCATTCAGCAATAAAAAGAAATAAACTCCTGATATATCCAGCAACATGGATAAATCTCAGAATTGTTATACTGAGAGAATGAAGCCACGTGCAAAAGACCACTTACTGACATGTTCTGTGCATAAAATTCTAGGAAAAACTATGTTGCCAGGGGTGAGGGCGGACCTGAGAACAAAAGAGCAGAAGGAACTTTTCAGGGGGTGGACGTGTTGTGTTATGATTGTGATGCTGGCCATAGGACTGTGTACTTTTATCAACACAGACTTTGAACTAGTGATTTTATTGTAAGTAAATTATTTTCCAAACCTGAAGAAAAATTGTGGGATGCAGGTAAAGCAGTTCTTAGGGGAAATTTATAACAAGTAAATGCATATAATAGGAGAGAAGAAAAGGTTAAACGCAGTCACCTAAACTTTGTTCTATTTTAAGGAGCTAGAAAAAGAAGAGTAAGTTAAACTCAGAGCAAGTAGAAGGAAAGAATAAAGATAAATGCTAATAAAATCTAGGAAACAGAAGAGAAAATTAATAGACCCCAAAATTGACTTTTTGAAAAAATGAACAAAATTGATAAATCCTTAGCCAAACCACTCAAAACAAAGAAACACAACTTATCATTATTAGGAATGAAAAGGAATTAAGGAAAGGTTGTCATTATAGATCCTACAGGCATTTAAAGAGTATTATAGCAAAGAAGGGCTTCCCTGGCGGCTCAGATGGTTAAGACTCTGCCTACAACACAGGAGACCTGGGTTCAATCCCTGGGTGGAGAAAATGCCCTGGAAAAGGAAATGGCTACCCACTCCAGTATTCTTGCCCGGAGAATTCTGAAAGATGACTGCCAGAACACTAGAGCTCATCAATGAATTTGGTAAAGTTGCAGGATACAAAATTAATACACAGAGATCTCTTGAATTTGTGTGCACTAACAACAGAAGATCAGAAAGAGAAATTAAGGAAACAATCCCATTTACCATCACATCAAAAAGAATAAAATACCTCAGAATAAACCTACCAAAGGAGGCAAAGACCTGTACTTAGAAAACAATAAGATACACTTGAAAGAAATCAAAGGTGACACCAACAGATGGAGAGCGAGACCGTGTTCTTGGATTGGAAGAAGAATATTGTGAAAATGACTGTACTGCTGAAAGCAGCCAACGGTCGGTGCCGTTCCTATCAAATTGCCAGTAGTATTTTTCACAGAATTGGAACAACAATTCTTACAGTTGGTATGGAAACACAAAAGATCCCAAATAGCCAAAGCAATCTTAAGGAAGAAGAATGGAGCTGGAAGAATCGAGCTCCCTGACTTCAGACTATACCACAAAGAGATGGTCATCACAACAATATGGTACCGGCACAAAAACAAATACGCATCAGTTGAACAGAACAGAAAGTCCAGAAATGATCCAGGTACCTATGGTCACCTGATCTATGACGAAGGAGGCAAAATATACCATGGAGGAAAGACAAGCTCTTCAGTAAGTGGAGCTGGGAAAACTGGACTGCTACATGTAAAAGACTGAAATTAGAACATTCCCTAACACCATACACAAAAATAAGCTCAAAAGGATTAAAGACCTACATTTAAGACTGGATACTACAAAACTCTTAGAGGAAGACATAGGCAGAACTCTCTCTGACATAAATCACTGCAAGATCTTTTTCAATCCACTGCCTCGAGTAATGAAAATAAAAATAAACAAATTGGACTTAATTAAATTTAAAAGCTTTTGCACAGCAAAGGAAACCATAAACAAAACAAAAAGACAATCCACAGAATGAGAGAAAATATTTGCAAGCAAAGTGACCAACAAGGGATGAATCTCCAGAATATACAAACAGCTCATGCACCTCAATGTCAAAAAAACAAACAACTCGATCAAAAAAGTGGGCAGAAGATCTAAGCAGACATTTCTCCAGAGAAGATGTACAGATGATCAAGAGGCACGTAAAAACATGCTCAACACAACTAAGTAATCCAAACATCACTAGAAAAATCCTAATCAAAACTACGATGAGGTATCACTTCACATTGGTCAGAATGGCCATCATGAAAAAAATCAGCAAACAGTAAGTGCTGGGGAAGGTGTGGAGAAAGGGAAACCTCCTGCACCGTTGGTGGGAATGTAAATTGGTACAACCATTATGGAGAACAGCATAGAGGTTCCTTAAAAAACTAAAAATAGAGCTACCCATGATCCAGCAATCCTACTCCTGGGCATGTATCTGGAGGAAAACATGATCTGAAAGGATCGCACCCCGCGTTCATTGCCGCGCTGTTTATAGTAGCCAGGACACGGAAGCAACCTAAATGCCCGTCGGAGGAGGAGTGGATAAAGATGTAGAGAGAGAGAGAGAGAGATACACACATATTTATATATATATTTTCCCCACATATTTATGTGAAAGCAGAGAATGGGATGGTTAAATAGCATCACAGACTCAATGGACCTGAGTTTGAGCAAACTCTGGGAGATAGTGGAGGACAGAGGAGCTTATGTGCTACATACAGTCCCTGGGGTCTCCGAGAGTTGGACACAACTCACTGATTAAACAAAGTATCACCGAGTTAGTGAGTCACACCAATAAGGACATGTAATTCATATCAGTGCCATTTTCCCCATACCAGGCCAGCTGTAAAGATTTCATTGTGTAACTATTCCATTTTTGCCTCTGTGCCACTCAAACCCATTTGTTTGGAGACTCTTTTTGGTGAAGGTAAAAACACCTGAACATTTTGTTTCATATTTTAATATTCACAATAATCCATATAGTCAGGAAAACAGAATCTATACTAATGGTTTCAATAGAATGGATTTAATGTATGAAAATTTCTAATACAAGGTATTAGAGAGTTGAGAGGGCAAAAAGCGAATACTGAAAGTACAAAGAGTTAACAATTCCAGAGTGAATCCACCACCCCTAGGGTGGGAGAAGCAAAGAAAGAGAGGGAAGAGGTTGGGGTTGTTAGAACCTGGAAGCATGGAGGAGATGCCCCATCCCACTCCCTTCCTGCCAGGGCTGGGCCTTAGACCTGAGGCGGGTGGGGCCACTGGCTGCTATTGCTGGTAATTCCACAGGGTCAAGATGAAGTTGGTTCTGCCAGAAGAGGTTAGAACCACCTGCCGACATGGGTGAAATGCCATGCTGTCATGGAAAAGCAGGCAAAACAGAAGTAGTTTCCTTCTCCTTTTCTCCAGTTTTCTAACTTCTATCTGGTGCCCCTGTTGACAGAACCTAACAGGAAGTCACCTAGCAAAGGTGAGATATTTGCTGAGTCTCAGCCCCCACATCACAAGGCAGAATCTAGGGTCTAGGAGCTGCAAGTCCACCACCCCTTTGGCTACTCCACAGCCCCCATACACTCTTTTCTACGCATATTGCTACTTCCATGCAGCAGCAACTTTGTTCTTCCACTGAGAAGATGTAACTATCCTTTATGCAGAGAGAGGCCTCACGTTCCCCCCCCAAGAAGGGGAGAAACAAAGTCCCAATGGTCATCATTATCAAAGTCTATGTAATTCCTTCTATGAAAAGTCTATGAATTCCTTCTCTAATTTAGTCACAGGTCTCCTTAATATTTTATAACTTAATGAATACATTCCAGGCTTCCAATTCTGGACACGATTGAGCGAGCACATCCCACCCTGTTTCTGGAAAAGAAAGACAGACTGGTTAGGGTCCTCAGGACTTAAGAGATGTTCCAGCAGTTCCCTTGGATTTTTTTCCCCCTTCCTTTCTTCCTCCATTTCTCCCTGCCTCTCATATACCTCAGCCTCAGAGCTAGAGATGGCTATGGCACAGAGACAGGTAACATGCTAAACAAACATACCAACAACCATCCTCCACTTTCTCTTGTAAGGGCTGGGAAGAACCCAGAGATGCAGATGGAACCCTTCTGACCATACCTGCTTTACACCAGGCAAACGCCACCAAAGAAGCCAAATGTACCCCTGCCAGCTAGAGGCTGTGGTTATGGAGATTGTCTACAGAGCCCTGCCGTCCATCCCCATCCTGCACTAACCGGAGACAGGAGCAGAGACGGCGCTCCTGGCCTGCCCCTGTCCACTCTGGGTACTGTGAATGGAGCCCACCTGACCATCCATGTCCTCCATGAAGTGAATGTCAGCAAAGAGGCAGCTGCAGAGACTGTTGGGGGGTGGGGAGGGAAATCCCGCCTGCACCAGATAAGCAGGCAGCAAGAGGCAGCATCGCATCCCCTCCCAGCTAGAGTGGAGGGGAGGTTGCGTTAGGGAGGGGTTCTTTAAATCTGTGTGTGAAGTTCCGAGCACACTGGTGCTCCTCGCCCTTCAAAGCAGCCCACGCATGAAACTGACTCGAACCAACACAAGAAAAGCTATGAGAACTAAACTGTGGTGTAGAAGACTGCCCAGGCTCCAGAGTGGTCCCTGGGTGGCATACAAGCTGGGTGGACCAGAATAGCCCCAATATAGTCTTTGAAAATTAAATTGATATTCAGCCCACAGCCCACAGAAGTGGATCAGGACATGCATTCTGAACCTAAACTCCGTGCTAAAATTGAACATGTGCAAGGCAGCAGCATTGCATAGTAACACTCAACATGTTCAGGAAAAAATCCAACATTACTCTTCATACCAAGAACCAGGGAAATTGCAACCTTACTGAGAAAAGATAATCAATAGTTGCCAACACCAAGATGACACAGATGTTGGAATTCTTGACCAGGATATTAAAACCACTATTTAAAAAAGAATCCTCTAATAAGCAATTATGAGCACTGTTAAGTGGAAAAATAGAAAGTTTCCACTTTCAGCAAAGAAACAGAAGATATAAAGAAAAACCAGATGGTAATTTCAGTACTGAAAATTTCAGTAACCAAAATTTAAAACTTGATGGGCTCAGTCAGTGAATGAAAATAACAGGAAAGAACTGGTGAACTTGAGGATGAAACAATAGGAAGTATCCAGTCTAAAGAGCACAGAGAAAATAGATGGGAAAAATAAGTGAGCAGACACTCAGGGAGTGTTGGGACCGTCACAAAGGACGCAACATGCATGTCATCAGAGTCGCAGGAGAGGAGAAAAAATGTGGGGCAGAAAAAATATTTGGCGAAATAATGGCTGAAAGCTTGCAAAATTTGTCTGTAAGGTCATTAAACTTATAGACTCAAGAAGCTGAGGAAACCACAAATATCCAAAGAATAAGTTGTATAAAGTATGTACCTTTGTATGTACCGAGTAAATCCTGGCAGTAATTCTTGTATCGAATAGTCATTGGAAGAGAAAAGGAGACAAATAAATTGGAATGTATACGCATAAGGAAAGAAGAAAGGTTCATGGCTGCTACTTTCTGGCTTCTGCAGCTTGGTCCTGAACAGCTACCCATCTCTTCTCCCTTTGTTCTCAGCCAGCACTCTAGAGGTTTATTACAGACCCAGTTTCTTCAATGGCTCTAGTACTATTCAGACTCTCTATTTCTTCTTGTGTTAGTTTTTTTGATAAGTTGTGTTTTCCAAGAACTCCATTCATTCCATCTAAATTGTAAAATGCATTGCTATAAAATCATCCATAACATTATCTTGTTATTGTTTATAAATTCTATAGATTTTGAAATGATGTGTTCTTTTTCATTGTTGATAATTTTCATTTTCTCACCTTTTCTTGATCAGCCTTGGTGAAGGAATGTCAATGTCATATTCTTTGCAAAGAATCAACTTTTGATTTTGTTATACACTTTTCTTTAGTGTTTACTTGTTTTATATTTATTAACTATTCTTTTCTTGATTAATCTCTTCCTCAGTTTCAGGAGTTTAAGTTGCTGTTCCTTTTCTAACTTTTTGACTTGATAGTTTAGATCAGTGATCTCAATATTCAATTTCCTAATATATGCATTTCAAGCTGTAAATTTCTCCTTAATTAGGGCTTTAGGTACCGTTCCAGGTTTTGACTTGTTCTATTTTTATTATCAAGTTTAAAATATTTTCTAATTTCTATTGTAATATCTTCTTTGACCCATAAAAGCATTAATATATTGCATGCTTTTGTCGGTTTTTAAAATTATGTTTTTCTTATTGATTTCTGATTTGGTTCCACTGTGGTCAGAAAATGTACTGCATATGATTTCATTGTTTTGAAATTTATTGAGACTCTATGGCTCAGTAAAAGGTCTGTTTTGGTGAGTGTTCCGTAGGCCCCTAAAAAGAGTAGACATTCTGCAGCTGAAGATTTAATGACCTTAGTAGGTCAGTTAGGTAAGGTTAGGTACATTGGCACCTTTAATACAATCAAAGTTTTTATTTGATTGTTTTTTATTCTTCTCTAGAATAGGCAACTTCGTTTCTTCTGATTTGGTTCGTGTTGTGTGTGTGTGTAGCTTTTGTCATTTCTGTAGTAGTTACAATCACAATCTTCTTTTAAATGAAAAATGGTTTAAACAGTACTGAATATGTGGGAATCAAAGGGGAACCATGCTGCAGACCTTTCTTACTGTGACTCCAGAGACAGAGGCGCCTCCCATTTGGGAATTTTTCCGAAAGGGGCAGCCAGCGGTCCTCCAGCGTCCAGGGTGGTTTTACTAGTCCTGCCTGGAGCCGAAAAATAGGCCAGATGACTTCCCCCAATCCCTCAGCTGTAATGAATCTAAGGGATCAGAAGTCAGGCAGATGTGTAAGGTGGGGTTTCATGTGAAATAGTATCCAGTGCTATGTGTAGGAAGTGTCAGACTCCCTCTGAGGACCCAGGGGTATTTGGAGGTGGTGCCAGCAGCGCGTTAGGAGTGGAAGGGAGAACTGGCCGCTGCCTTAGCGGAGGCGAGTGTGGTCACCGGGGCCTGTTTGGATCATGGTTCTGCTGTCCCTCTTGAGACCTAACATGCAGGCTCAGGCCCCAGCGTCTCTCACAAACCACAGGGCAATCTCACAAACAAGCATGTCTCTCACCAACCGGAGGGCATTTTAAAGCAGAGCTGCTATTGGAGGGTTGGAAGCATCACTCCATAGAGATGGTTTTAAAGCACCAGGCTCCACGGGTTGCTTAAGGGGCTTGGAGCAGAGGCTGAAGGCAGCTCTGTGATGGCACACTCCCTGCCTGAGCTATGAGAAAGGAAGGCGGCCCCATGCCGGGATGAAAGAGCAGGGATGGGGGAAGATCTCTGCTACCTGGGCTGTTAGCTTGAAACCGGTCAGGACCTCTGGCATCCCTTTTCCGGAGGCGGTTGTTGGAGCCACAGCAGTGGTCAGCCAGCCTCTGTGAAACCGTAGCTCACGAAGGGAACGTTGAGGCTGTCCCGGGATCTGCCAGCAAGGCTGCTGCAGCCACCTGCTTCAGAGGGGATCCGAACCTCCGTGCGGCGGGCACCATTCATAGCGCCCCAGGCAGAAAGCTCTCTGTCTTGGTATCAAAACGGGAAGGGAGCCTTGGAGACCATTCTGTCACTTCATGCTTTATTGCTGAGAAAACTGAGGTGTGAAGAGGTTAAGTTACTTCTCTAAGGTGTTAAAAGTACGTTGAATATAACCCTTTAAGGGACACCCTAGCACGTTCTTGGGACTGAAAGGCCAGATCCTGTGAGAAAGGCTTTTTTTTTTTTCCTTCCAATGTCTGTGACTAGAGTACACAGACATTTGGATTAGGCAATGGCACCCCACTCCAGTACTCTTGCCTGGAATATCCCATGGGCGGAGGAGCCTATTGGGCCGCAGTCCATGGGGTCGCTAAGAGTTGGACACAACTGAGCGACTTCACTTTCACTTTTCAGTTTCCTGCATTGGAGAAGGAAATAGCAACCCACTCCGGTGTTCTTGCTTGGAGAATCCCAGGGACAGGGGAGCCTGGTGGGTTGCCGTCTATGGGGTCGCACAGAGTCAGACACGACTGAAGTGACTTAGCAGCAGCAGCAGCAGCCTGGGTATCATTATTCATTTAATTGGAAGAAAACACAGGGGTCATTTGCCTGTTTAAATGGGTTGTATTCCCTGTTGGAAGGCAAAGAGCTTTGGGAAATGTTACATTCTCTAGCCAACCCCGAAATCAGAAGCAAAAGAGTGATCTTCTCTGGCCCTGCATGTTTCTGACTTGTTTGACAAGCTGTAGTGAGCTACCAGATGTGGAAATTCTTTTCAGCCTGGGATAATTTATTTATCTGTTTATGTATTTTACCAGGAAAGTATCTATTGAGTATCTTGATACTCATTTGCAAGGAGCTCCTGGGGGAACAGTAGCAGTGTATAGTGTTACTCAAATGTTTGATTCCCCCCACCCCCCGCCACGTCCGTCTGCTTTTATTTCAAACCTAAAGAGCTGAGAAAGAAAATGCAACTTGTTTCTCCTCCCCTCCCCCGCCTTTCAGAGAGGCCATTTAAAACATGTGGCAGAAAATGAGCCATGCAGACTTGGCTGGCTGTATGAACCCGGGAATTTATTTTTCCTTTAGTACTTTGATCCTCATTTCCAACCATAAAAATTATTAGTAGCACTTAAGTGTTGAACATTTTTCACCTGAGAGATGTGAAACACTCCTGGCCAATAATACTGGTTATAAAGTCAGTCTTTCACATGGGGCTGAGAATTGACTACGAGCAGCCATGTGCTGTTTGGTGTGCAAAGTGCTGATCCCTTCCTCTGCTCCTCTGCATCCCATAGGTGGCAGCCGCTGGGTAAACGGCTTGGGCGCTAATAAATTATGAGAATTTATCTGTGTTATTTTGTTCACAACTCCACAAGGTGATGGCAAGTAAAGAATCAGGAGAAGATAGCAAAATAGTGTGGAAGGCCCCACTTTTTTTTTTTTCTTGAGGACACGAAACCATCCCGAGTGGGTTTTCCTGCTGTAGAAGCACCAAGAGGGAAAGCACCTAAGTTAGAACACGCTGCTGGGTGAGTGTGGTCGCATGGGGGACTCGAACGTCGATTGACGTAGTGGGGACAGAGCTTGTGTTTGGGTTGACGTCGGAAGCTGGGTTGGTTCACCCATGTAGGGCCAGGTGATAGACAGGCTAAGAGGTCAGCTGAAAAGTCGAAGGCAGTAAAGAGGTGTTGTAGGTTTGCAAAGAGGTATATGGTCCAGGCAGTGAGATCACAGGATGAGTTAGAGGTGACAGGTTGAGACAGGAAAAGCCAGTTAGATCATGGTTGTGGTAGCTTAATGTTCATCTGGGTTGAAGAACGAAGGGAGAAGGGAAAGACGGGCGCCGCCAGGGCTCGAATTTGATTGCTGATGAGGGAGCTTGGCTAGCTGGAGAATTCCAGAGCTGAGCCTCTAGTATCTAACAGTTACATTTTAAATAGAATCAGTTAACTTTAAAGGTCTCTATATATTCATCCAGGGAGAGATGATATATTCTGGGATTCTAAGTAAACTATCCCACTTTTTCTCTTCTCACTAGAAGAACAGAAAGATGGAAACACCCTATCATAGACTTTCATAATAACCTTTTTAAAAAGCTGGTGGGTAACTTTTAAAGAGGAAGAAAGTCTGTCTCTGTCCTCCTGTGCGCCCCCTCTGAGCCGCCTGCAGCGTCAGGACCTCAGACACTGCGTCTTGGGCTGGGTCTCACAGACCTGTGGCTGTGGTCTTTCCGACAGGGAATTAACTGCTGTCCTTGCTAGACTTCAGCCCTAGAGTCCTAAATCTGAAATTGTGCTCAAGGGTTTTTGGGAATCCAGGGAGGGTTTTCTTTACGGTACTTGGAGCCACCTGTCTCATCCTGCTGTGGGCCCTACAGCAGGCCCCACCGCACCCTGTAGTCCCACCTAGGGCACCAAGAAGCTGGGTTCCTACAGCCCGCACGGATGAAAACAAGGCCTCCCTAAAGGAGAGCCCAGGTGCAGATAACCGCGCGCAGTGGGCACCAGCACCACGGGCTCCCATCCCTTGGCACGTAGTCTGGCCCAGTGGCTGCCTGCAAGGACTGGGGGCTCGGGTGTTCCTCCTCGTCTCTGGATGATCGGCTGCAGCAGCAGCGCCCCGTGGACCCAGTGCAGGGGTCGGTGCACACGGCTGCTCGGGCGTCCCAGCGAGCCAGGCCTGTCCCTGTCTGGGACATGGGCAAAATCGAACCTTGCTAGAGCAGTTCTGGATCAGCATTCATTTGTACTGGGTCTACACTAAAGCTTTACAATAGCTAGATCCATTTTGCCAAAACTGAGCTTTTTTTTTGAATGTAATTGCTCTACAGTGTTGTGTTACTTTACAATGTTGTGTTAGTTTCTGCTATACCACAACATGAACCAGCCATACACACACACACACACACACACCCTCCTAAGAGCCTCCCTCCCACCCACCCCGTCCCACCCCTCTGGGTCCTCATGGAGCAAGAAGCTGAGCTCCCTGTGCTATTCAGCAGCTTCCTGCAGAAAGCTGAGCTTTTTGAAAACCAAAAGCTGTCTGGGACTTGCAGTGCCTTCTCCATTTAGGGTCTGAAGAAGCCGGTGACTGGAAGCTGTCTGTGAGCCTTGTGTATTACATCCGAGTGGGTGACAGTTCTCCCGCGGTCCCTTTCCTGGGCCTGGCCACCCTGCAGGTCAGTAGAATGCGGACTGTTGAAAGGACATCTGTCTGTCCTTTTCCTTTCCTTTTATTCACGTGAAGAGTTGCCTTTATAGAGATTGTTGTCTTGAGACAAGAGAACGGGGTGCAATGGAAGGACCCGCTGGTGAGGGATTGACTTGTTCTGTGAGGGTCCCTGCCCACCAGGTTCAGTCAGGAGACCTGAGGAAGACTGGGGTTGGAGGGAGTCGTCCTCCCTAGAGCATGACCTCCCTGGGGTCCTCGCCACATTGCTTCAGGCTCCCGGTCTCCAGCCTGTAGGAGCCCTGAATCCTCTCTTAGGCCTATGCTGTCTACAGCCTGCACTGATTTGCACCCGGACTTGCGGGGCCTGGAGAGAGGCTAGTTCTCAAGTGCCGCGCTGCACACGAGCTGCTGAAAGCAGACCCCAAGCAGAAGGCCCCGGGCCCACGGAGGTGCTGAGAGAAGCTGCCATGAGGTTTGACCTCTCGGAGCTTTCCTAACGCCCCCAGTCCCCATCGGAGAGTAAGTCAAACAAATATTAAGGGAAGGAAATCGAATATGTCTGCTGAACTTTGAAATAACATCTGATGGTTTAAAAAAAAAAAAAAGCACCCAGTTGGGAATTACAATAGAGTGACACTTTTTCCTTCCCCACTGAGCAGAGTAAAACAGCAGGCCCAGAATTTGTTTGCCTAGCCGTTAATGAAACAGTAAATGGAGGACTCGGGCCCCTTATCCCGAAGAGGAGGGTGGTGCTGCCCACTGGCACGTCCGACCACCGAAGGGCGTCTCCTCGCAGTCTCCCATCCCACAGAGGTGATTTCGCGGTTGTCCGTGGAGCTTTGTGCCGGCGAGGGAAGAGCTCGCTGACCTGCCCACTCCCTGCCCTCTGTGCCCCCTACGCCCCCCCCAACCCCTGCCTCACCATCTTTTCTGTCCGCAGCACTGGCAGGCCCACCTGGCTCTGCAGTTCTCTGCCTCAAAAACGATTGCTTGTAATGTGGAATAGTTATTTTAAAGAGGTGTTGGTCCACTTGATGGTTTAAAGAATGCATCCTTTCCCTCCCCCTATTCTAAAGGAGATAACTGTCATGATATTCCAGCCCTGAGAGGATCCATATGTTTGCGGGTTATTGTTCCAAAACCTGCCTGTTGTTTCTTTGGGATTGATTACAGACCTTGGCTGCCCCAGGAATCCAGAGCTTCAGGATTTGGTTTATGATTTGGGGATAGGGGGAATTTGTCTTGCATGGGCAGCTTCTCTGCCTTGATTTTGATGGAGATGCTTAGAGGAGGTGTGTGGGCAGGACTTGGCATGGGACCAGGGGAAATGAAACCCACCACAGCTCTCTCAGGAGGGCAGTGCCCGCAGCCCTCCGAGCAGGATTCTGTGGTGTGGTTCCTGAGTGTGAAGCTACACCATTCATCGCCAGTTATAGAGCTGCTTGCAAAGTCAGGACTTTGAAACAGTGGTTGGTGGGTGTCATTACATTAGACAGAGCAATTCCTGGTTTTGAAAGAATAGAAAGAAAGAAAACTTTAAAGGAATGGAATACTCCCCTAATCTTAAACATGTCACACCTGGGAGAAGGAATCTCAAGAAAGCAAGGTGGGCCAGTGGGTGTACTATATACAGTTCACTTCTCAGATCAGATTTATTTCTCAGTGCTCAGAATTGGTATGTACGGTTCACGTACGGTTCACACACGTATAATCGTGATTATAACTGCTACTGTCTGTTGGCTGCTTTAGGGTAAGAGTTGGCAGCCTTTAAAAGTAAGATTTCTAGGATCCCATCTAGACCTTTGGGTTGGGCTGTAGATTTGAGAGGTGGGGCAGAGGTCCTGATCACATGTGGACACTACCCCTAGAGAAGGAAGGAAGGGGCTAACTTCTTATAACCAAGGTCACTAATTACATCCACGATATAGATCTGGAGCTGGACTGACAAATTGCCCTTGAGCATGGCCCAACCAGACAGACCTGTCCGCCTGGTTTGCTGGTGTCTGCCTAGAGCTTGACACATAGTGGGTACTCAGGAAATACTTATTGACCGAGTGGACTTAATGTGATTGGACATTGAATTTTCTTTTATATAGTTTCTGTGAGTGAAATTATAAGGTGTTTTTCAAAGTTAAGTGATTCCATATTTTGTATTCAGGGGGAGATATCTGGTCTTCTCTGTGTTAACCTGCTAAATAGCAAAGAGTAAAACTTTGTACTAATTATTTATCTGATTGAGGGAAGTGGAGATCTCAGCCGAACTTTGTAATTTAATAACTTTCTTTTCCTTTCTCCCCTTAAAATTCATGAAGCTTTTTCCTTCTTCCCGCTTTACCACCCCTGACTTAACTCTTTTTTTTGTTGTTGTTTGTACTTTTTCCTGCATGCTTACCTTATTTCATCTTCAGTTTTTTAATGTATATGTCATTAGTTTTTCTAAATAGTAAGCTCCTTAGTAGCAAGATATATGCTTTATTTTTGTATTCACTCTTTTAAGTGTAATTCAGTCCCTAAAAATAGTTGGGGGCAGCTGATTTTTGCCCAAAGGTGCAAATGCAATTTGGTGGAGGAAAGACAGCTCTGTTACATGATGCTGGACAAACTAGTCATCCGTAAGTAAGACTTTTAACCTTGACCTAAGCCTCACATGAAATTAAAAGACGCTTACTCCTCAGAACGAAAGTTATGACCAACCTAGATAGCATATTCAAAAGCAGAGACATTACTTTGCCAACAAAGGTCCGTCTAGTCAAGGCTATGGTTTTTCCAGTAGTCATGTATGGATGTGAGAGTTGGACTATGAAGAAAGCTGAGCACCAAAGAATTGATGCCTTTGAACTGTGGTGTTGGAGAAGACTCCTGAGAGTCCCTTGGACTGCAAGGAGATCCAACCAGTCCATTCTAAAGGAGATCAGTCCTGGGTGTTCTTTGGAAGGAATGATGCTAAGGCTGAAACTCCAGTACTTTGGCCACCTCATGGGAAGAGTTGACTCATTGGAAAAGACCCTGATGCTGGGAGGGATTAGGGGCAGGAGGAGAAGGGGATGATAGAGGATGAGATGGCTGGATGGCATCACCGACTGGATGGATGTGAGTCTGAGTGAACTCCGGGAGTTGGTGATGGACAGGGAGGCCTGGCATGCTGCGATTCATGGGGTCGCAAAGAGTCGGACACGATTGAGCGACTGAACTGAAGCCTCACACCTTATAGAAAAATTAACTGGAAGTGAATCGTGAACTTAAATGTAAAACATAAAATTATGTAACATTTGGGGAAAAAAAATTGAGAAAAATCTTTAGGATCTAGGACTAGACAAAGAGAAGCATGATTCATAAAAGGAAGAGTTGGTGAATTAGACCTCATCAGATTTTAAAACTTTTGTGCTATGAAAGGCCTTGTGAAGAGGATTAAAAGAGAAGCTGCAGATTGAGACAAAATATTTGCAAACAATATATCTAACAAAAGACTAAGCATCTAGGATATATAACTCTCAAAATTCAGTAGAAGAAATCAGTAGATTAACAGTAGAAGACAAACAGTCCAGGTGGAAAATGGACAAAGGACAGGAGCAGTGATTTCACTGAAGAGGATATGCAGATAGCAAATAAGCCCATGAAAAGAGGTTTGGCATCCTTAACCATTAAGGAAATGCAGATTAAAATGAGAATTATGTAACACCTGTCAGAATGGCTAAAATTTTTTTTAAAATAGTGACTACAGATAAAGATGCAGAGAAACTTATTGAAGATGCTGAGAAACTGGATCTCTCATACATTACTGGTATGAATGTAAAATGGTACAGCCACTGGAAAAATAATTTGTGCCACTTCTTATAAAACCAAGCATGCAACTACCATACGACTCTGCAGTTGCACTCTTGGGCATTTACCCCAGAGGCAGTAAAATTTATGCCTACAGAGTGGGCACAATGAATCTTCATAATAGCTTCATTTGTAGTGCCAAAAAATGAATCAGCCCAGGTATCTTTCATGAATGAATGGTAAACCAACTGTGGCACATCCACACCATGGCATACCACTCACCAATGAAAAGGCACAGACTGTTGATACACACAACCACTTAGGTGAATCTCTGGGGAGTTAAACTGAGTGAAAAAAACGAATCCCGAAAGGGTATATGCTGTGTGGTTCCATTGATACATAGCCTTCTTGAAATTATGAAATTGTAGAGATAGAGAACAGATTAGCAATTGTCAGAGGGCATGTGGATGGGGAGGGTCTATAAAAGGCCAATAGGAGGGCCCCTCGGTGACGGCAGTGCTCTGTGTCCTGACTGTATCGTATCAGTATCGTGTGGTTAGTCACACTGTGGTTTTGCAAGATGTTACCATTGGGGGAAACTAGGGAAAGATCCGGAGAAGGCAATGGCACCCCACTCCAGTACTCTTGCCTGGAAAATCCCATGGGCGGAGGAGCCTGGTAGGCTGCAGTCCATGGGGTCGCTAAGAGTCAGACACGACTGAGCGACTTCACTTTCACTTTTCACTTCCATGCATTGGAGAAGGAAATGGCAACCCACTCCAGTGTTCTCGCCTGGAGAATCCCAGGGACGGGGGAGCCTGATGGGCTGCCGTCTATGGGGTCACACAGAGCCGGACACGACTGAAGCAACTTAGCAGCAGCAGCAGCAGCAGCAGCAGCAGGGAAAGATCATACAGGATCTCTCTGCATTATTTCTTACAGCTACTTTTGAATCTACAATTATCTCAAAACAAAATGTTGAATTAAAAAATCGTGAAAACTCAGTAAGTATCCAAGGGTTAAATGTATAAATGAATTAATAAATAGGAACACTCAAATCTCTTCATCCCTATACTATGACTTGACTTTGCTGTGGGATTGCCTTTCTAGCACTTCATAGCAGGATTAATATCTCTAAGATGGGTGGAATACCATCTTAGAATTCTTGAATTTTTAAAGAAAAGCTGTTGAGGGCATCATCTGTTTTGATGGTTTGGACTTTATTCTAGTTTTTGCCTTTTGCAGTAAACCGTTCCAAATCATTTTTGGGGACGTAGATGGGGTCAAAATAAATAAGGAATTTAAAAGAGTTCTTTTGCTTCTTGATTCTCCACCAAGATATTACGGAGTTTAGGCACATAAGGAGGGGACTATGGTAGATTAAGGAATCAGTTCAGAACCACATTTATACTTCAGAGTCAGCCAGGATTATAGTTTGTGGTCAGTGCCATTTCCTTCCTTTGCACAAGAAGAAGAAAACAAACCTGGCCAGTTCCACCATGTCTTCTGTGACAGGTGAGTGATCTGAGTCCCCAGGGCAGTGGCTTGAAGTCACGAGAGTTTCTTTCTCTTGCTGGATGGAGCTGGTGTCTTTGGTCCCCAGTCAGTCAAAGCAAGCCTCACCAAGATCAACCTGAAATTTTGAAGGCTGGGTAATGGTTATTTACATTAGAAATAGAAGCTGGAGTCTCTGTTTATGCCTCTTGCAGGATTTAAAGAGAATAGCCATTTGGCTTATGATCATTGTTCTCCTTTTAACTTCATTCAGTAAACCCCTGGGACTAGACTTAGAAACAGTATGACCCCCACTGGACTTGAGGTTATGGAAATAAAAATGATTTCACGTTTAGTGGGTCTTAAGGAGCGCAAAATTTGAAAGCCCGTGACCCAACGCTGACCCGTGTCTTCCTCCTCCCATCCCCTCAAACTCACGTCACATCTCCCCTGCCTTTCTGTATTCTCTCTCAAGAGATTCATTGCCTCATGAAAAATATGCGTTGAGTTTAATCTTCCATTCAGCTGCTCTTTGCTTGTCCTTCCCTCCCGGCCCCAGAGCCTCTGGGTCCCAGGGTCCCAGTAGGTGCTCTCGGGTCCTGCGTGGCATCTCACTCGCTTGCTCCGCAGGCTGACGCGAGTTCCTTGTCTCAGTGGGTGAGCCTCTGGCTTTCTCTGCTGACTGGAAACCGCGTTCGCGACGAGCCTCGGGCTGTCAGAAGACAGCGCTGAGGGGAGCAGAAGGTCTTTGTTTTCCCCGCCACCTCTCACTCCCTGTTCTGTTCCCTCCCTGCTCATTCCATGTGCGTGTGGGACCCGTGACCATCCCTGCCACAGCTGCAGCCAGCTGAGCACACTGACACCAGTGTGACCTCAGACGCTATCACCTGGCTTCCTTGACAAGTGAGGGTCTGAGCTGGGGAAGAGGAGGTGCTTTTTAGAACCAGGAGAGCAGGCGACCACAAGACTTTATGAACAGAGGCCGGACGGGAAGTTAGGCAGGACCACGTGGTGTGACCTCAGGACCGCCACCTCCTCTCCAGCTCTCATTTCCCATCTGTCCAGGGAGGGGATACTGGACCAAGTGACCTCTGCCTTCCCAATGACCCACGAGTTACTGTGGACAGGGCTCCGCAGCTTAGACTGTTGGAGCATGAGTCTCTCCTTACCATCCACCAAAGGCCCATGGGCCCTCCATCCGGGGAGAGAGTGACTGTCTAGAGCCCCCTCCTCAGTGTGTGTGTGTGTGTGAGACTCACTCAGTCATGTCTGACTCTTTGCGACCCTGTGAACCCTGTGCGTGTGTATGTGTGTGAGACTCAGTCACGTCCGACTCTTTGCAACCCTATGAACCACGTGTGTGTGTGAGAGACTCACTCAGTCACATCCGACTCTTTGCTACCCTGTGAACCATGTGTGTGTGTGTATCACTCAGTCGTGTCCGACTCTTTGCGACCCTATGGACTGTAGCCCGCAAGGCTCCTCTGTCCATGGGATTCTCCAGGCAACGATTCTGGAGTGGGTTGCTGTTTCCTCCTCTGCCTCTCCAATGATGCCCTCCTAACAGTGGTAGTGGTGAAAGGTTTACTGGCACACAGTCCTCTTACCAGCTGTGGCCAGCCCTGGTCTGTCTCCTTAGCTTTACCACTGCCCCAGGCCTGATGAAAGGGCTTGAGAGGAATGGTGATCATGTACCCCAGCGCCAGAGCACTGCGTCCAGCTGGACTGGGGTGAATAGGGTTGCTGCCAAAACCCAGAAGCCTTCTCATGGTGCTGCTCTTGCCATTGGCTTATTTTAAGCAGAACCCCACCTTGGGTTGGAAAGGTCTCTGGGGCAGACTGAAGTGATCTGTCTAATAACAGGTAAAGCTTAATACACAACGCAGCACGTACACGAGTTTGTCAAAACCCATCAGCATTAGGGCACTCCAGATGACAGCTTCGGGGCTCACCGGCTCTAGTGCCCAGCATGAACATTTAATGGTGTTGTGATGGACAGGGAGGCCTGGCGTGCTGTGATTCATGGGGTCGCAAAGAGTCGGACACGACTGAGCGACTGAACTGAACAACCACCCTTGACGAAAAGTACCATCCACCATTGTAATTAAAAGCATGAGCTGAAAAACAAAGCCAGTCAATCCCTCCATCCCACTTCATCTCAGGAAATTCCAAATATAAAAGGTGAGCTTTGTTCCCAGAGGGCTGAGAGTGGGTCCAATAACCGGCTCCTCTGTGGAAACCAGCTAGAAATTGGAACCCCCTGCAGCCTCCCCATCTCCCATCTGGGGAGCACGCAAGACAAGCCCTATGGGAAGGATGGCCACCAATTCCGAGGTGTTCGCACGTCGGGTTCCTTGCAGCGCTGCCCTGACTCACCTGCACACGTGGCTGCAGGGCGTGGGCTGGGTCATAGCGTTCTGTTCCGCTTTAATGGTCAGGGCCTGACACAATCAAGGGGGTGTATGCAAGGAGAGGAATGAATCCTAGCCCCGCTTGGGGTACCTTGGGCCCACCGTCCCCCGTTTCCCTCACCACTTCTTAGTCAGTCTCTTGGTTCACAAGTCCCAGTACATGTGGCGTTCTTCTCACGCAGTGGCAGTATCCCTGTGGAGCTCTGCCTTTGAAAGTGTGATGACTGCAGCGGCCACTTCAGAGAGCCCCTTTCCCCCTGGAGCTAACCCGTGAGCTCCTCGTCAGACATCCCAGATGGGCGCCACCTGTTGTTATACCTTCCCCACCCCCCCACCCCCCGACCCTGGTCTGTTTCCTGAATCTGACTGTGGTTAGCACACACCCTGAGTTTAAAATGCACTCGCTTAGCTGGCTTAGAATATAGTGCATTATCCTCTTTTCAGGAACATTTATTGGGTACCTGTATGTGTATGGCGTTTTAAAAACAAAGTTAAATAATGCAGACCGGCAACTGATCACAGTTGCTGAATTAGTTTCCTTGGAAATAGGTTAGTGGGGAAGAAGATATAAGAATTTAGGCCTGAAAGTGCATTAGAGGTTGTTTAATCCAACCCCTCATTTTGCAGAGGGCAGAAAGGAATCAGGGCAACTTGAATAGGTCTGGGCCACAACTCATCCGTGGCAGAACTGTTCCTAGGTATACACTAACCATGCCCCGCGGTGCATTTTCTATAGGCGGTAGTCAGGGCTGCCTCCTTTGCCTTTTCAACAAAGGTAGAAGATCTTAGTTTTATCCTCTAGGAGTGGGAAGCCACAAAAGACCTCAGGAAGCTTACAAAAGAAAAAATATATATAAGTAGGTAACTCTGAAAATAGACACATGAGCACAGCTGGCAGTCCAGAGAGGAGGAGATTTCCATAATCCAGGTAAGAAGTGGTTGGGACCAAGATTATAAAAATTAGAATGGAAGGAAATAGGATGGTATTCTGTTGTTACCATCTTTGTTGGAATAGTGATATAGAAAGTAAAAAGTGAAAGTGAAGTCGCTCAGTCGTGTCTGACTCTTTGCGACCCCATGGACTGTAGCCTACCAGGCTCCTCGGTCCATGGGATTTTCCAGGCAAGGATACTGGAGTGGGTTGCCATTTCCTTCTCCAGGAGATCTCCCCAACCCAGGGATTGAACCCGGGTCTCCCGCATTGTAAGCAGACGCTTTACCGTCTGAGCCACCAGGGAAGCCATCTTTGTTGGAATAGTGATATAGAATAGGCCTCAAATGTAAGGACTGTTTGGATTTCCCTGGTGGCTCAGATGGTAAAGAATCTGTCTGCAGTGCACAAGACCCGGGTTCAATCCCTAGGTCAGAAAGATCCCCTGGAGAAGGAAATGGCAACCCACTCCAGTATTCTTGCCTGGGGAATCCCATGGACAGAGGAGCCTGGAAGACTGCAGTCTGTGAGTCGCAAAGAGTAGGACACAACTGAGCAACACACATACACATGCATGCACACACAAGGACTCTTCAGATTACTGCCAAGCCCCTGATCGAGGCGTGGGGTTTGTTTTAACAGACATGGGCCTCTGTCTTCAAAGATGTGTGCAATTTAAAATAGATGACACTATATACAAAAGATGTTGATAGTACAGGCAGGCAGTTGAATGATGGCTTTGTGACTTGAACATATTAGTAGCTCTGGGAGCACCATTACTCCAACTATCGGGATGTAATGTGAAGTTTCAAATGCCTGCACTACAATATATAAAGGCATCTGTTAGTAATGACAAAAGGCTGACCCCAGAGCATTTCCCTGAAGTAAAAAGAAAAAAAATGGAATTAGGGCGGGAGGTGGGGAGCGATGAGGGAAAGGGGGTCGAAGTCGGGTTCCCGCTCTTCTGGCTGGGAAAATGCTTTACTGTATACCTAATCGGGCTTCGTACTACACCCGGGCTCTGCGAGAGAGGGCCCGTCCCCTTCCGTTCCGCTCCGTTTTGATCCTGCAGTCAGCTGCAGAGTTATAGATGAAGTGACAAGGATGGTATCTTGATTGCATCCAGCTGCCTGGAGTAAGTCAAGGGCAGGGAGGCCCCGCCTGAGGAGCCGTGCTCGCCGAAGCCTCCAAAGGCGTCTGAGAGCCAGGACACCGTGGTGCTTTCAGAGCGGCGGCGCTCAGCGTTCTGTGACCCAGTGTCACCAAATTAAGTGTCCCCAGAGAGAAGCCTGGTAAGTGGCTTGAGCTCACAGGAAGAGGACTGAAATCAAAACAGCCTTCGACCCTAACACTGAGCCTATGTTGTTATCATTGCTGTCAACTGGGGGCTTGAAAAGAAGAACCCCTTGGGAAGGTGATTTCACCTTCCTTCACATGGATTAGAGAGCTGTGCTGTGCTGTGCTTAGTCACTCAGTCATGTCCAACTCTTGCGACCCCATGGACTATAGCCCGCCAGCCTCCTCTCTCAATGGGGATTCTCCAGGCAAGAATGCTGGAGTGGGTAGCCTTTCCCTTCTCCAGGGGATCTTCCCAACCCAGGGATCAAACCCAGGTCTCCTGCATTGCAGGCTGATTCTTTACCATCCAAGCCACCAGGGAAGCCCAGGAATACCAGAGTGGGTAGCCTGTCCCTTCCCCAGGAGATCTTCCCAACCCAGGAATTGAACTGGGGTCTCCTGCACTGCAGTTGATTCTTTACCAACTGAGCTACCAGAAAGCCCCAGATTAGAGAGTTGACTCAAATACACGTGGGTGGGGGGGAGATGGGATTCAGCTTCTATCCAGCAGAGGTGCCAACTGAATGGATGCCGCCCGCCCTGCCCCTTCTCCTCTACCTTGCCCGTCACTGGTGCTGAGTGCAGTTGCTTGTGCTCATAGCCCTCCAGAAATCTCTTTCATCCCATTGAGATGAATTGATGATGGTGGTTGTGATGTGGCTTGAACAGGCAGGTGCTTGGTGCAAAGCAGAGAAACCTGGCTGTGCACTTTGGTGGGGTCTACCCCGGCCTGCAGGCCAGATAGAAGTTAGGACCCACAGCCTGTGTTGTGGCTCTGAAATAGTATTATATTATTTTAATCTGCTGAAATACAAACCCCAGAGTAGAGAGAACACAGCCGCAGCATTATACATCTGAGGAAATGTTTGACACGAATTCATTTGTCTGCAGCTATTATGATGACGCCTGTGGCCGATTAGCTCAGTTGATTACAATATGGTGTTCATGAGGCCAAGGCTGTGGGTTGGAGAGGCCTGTTAGGTGAGCTGGTTCCACACAAAGGAAACCTCTTGCCGCCATTCCAGACCACATTCAAGACCCCATTCAGACATCCCATAAAAGCAGATAGACGATCACAAAGACTGGGCAAGAGAGTGTAATGACTCAGCAAATGTCCCTTACCCGCTCCTAGAAAAGTGCTGTAAAACATGCGTTTAGCGATGCTGAGTTGTTACTGTGGTCTTCTCGCACAAAGGCCATCGCGCTATTACACGATGACTGGTGGTCTGGTCTTCTCGCACAAAGGCCATCGCGCTATTACACGATGATTGGTGGTCTGGTCTTCTCGCACAAAGGCCATCGCGCTCTTACACGATGACTGGTGGTCTGGTCTTCTCGCACAAAGGCCATCGCGCTATTACACGATGATTGGTGGTCTGGTCTTCTCGCACAAAGGCCATCGCGCTCTTACACGATGACTGGTGGTCTGGTCTTCTCGCACAAAGGCCATCGCGCTATTACACGATGACTGGTGGTCCGTGCTGCCGCAGGCCTCCTTCTGAATGAAGTGCGCTAGTGCCGGCTGTGAAGAAAGCAGGAAGGGGCTTTGGTCCCCTTCTTTCCTGCTCAGCTTTTTCCTGCCGAGGTTCTGCCTGTCCGTCCATGCCTTCAGCAGGTGTGCGTGGAAGGCTGTCATGCGCTCTGTACTTGGAATGCCACCGTGAACCTCTGCCCTCATGGAGTTTAAACTCTGCAGGAGGAAGAGAGATTAAAAAAAAAAATAGATGATAAATAATCAGTGCAGTTTTGTGAAATGGAAGTTTGATGAAGAAAAGCATGGAGCATGTAATGAAGAATGGCTGGTCGGGGATGGCGTTTACCTTGGATGGGAGGGTCTGGAAAGGCCTCTTAGAGTAGGTGATAGTTAACTAGAGACCTGACGGATGAGCAGGAACCAGCCTTTTGAAGAGCTGGGGGAACAGCCCATCTGAGAAATAGCAGGTGCAGAGGCCTTAAGGTCTAGTCACGGTTGAAGGACAGGGAAGCCCCTGACTTGTCAAGAATGTGGTAAGAGAGAGGCTGGAGGGAGGAAGGCCATTTAGAACATGCAGAGGAGTTAGCATATTATTCTTAGGAGGAAGCCATCTTTTGTTTTGTTTTATGGGTGGAGCATTTTTTAACGCTCTTGTCGGAGGGGATGTTATGGATTGAACATGCCTAAAAAACGTATTCCCTTTTTTACCTTTCACCAAAAGTCTTCCCTGGTGGCTCAGACAGTAAAGCATCTGCCTACACTGCGGGAGACCTGGGTTTGATCCCTGGGTGAGGAAGATCCTCTGGAGAAGACAGTGGCACCCCACTCCAGTACTCTTGCCTGGAAAACCCCATGGACGGAGGAGCCTGGTAGGCTACAGTCCATGGGGTCGCAAAGAGTTGGACATGACTGAGCGACTTCACTTCTTCACTTCAAAAAACTGAAATCCTAATCCTTAGTAACCTTACTGGAAATAGGGTCTTTTCAGAGGTAATCAAGTTAAAGTGAGATTGTTAGGGTGGGCCCTAATCCAGTTTATCTGGAATCCTTATAAAAAGGAGAAATTCAGACACAGAGGCACACACTCAGAGAAGTCCCTGTGAAGACAGAGGTTTGGAGTGGTGCGTCTACAAGCCAAGGAATGCCGGAGATTGACAGCCACCCACCAGGAGCTGGGGGGAGGCAGGCAGGATCCTTTCCCCGGGTGAGATGGCCCCACCAGCACTTTGACTTCTGATTTCTAGATTTCTGTTGTTTTAAGCCACCCACTTTATGTTTTAAAGCAGCCCTGTGCTCGGTTGCTCAGTCATGTCTGACTCTTTGCGACCCCAAGGACTGTAGCCTACCAGGCTCCTCTGTTCATGGATTTTTCCAGGCAAGAATACTGGAGTGGGTTGCCATTTCCTACTTCAGGGGATCTTCCTGACTCAGGAATCAAACCTGCATCTCTTGCGTCTTCTGCATTGGCAGGTGGATTCTTTACCACTGAACCCGCTGAAAGGTGTGGGAAGGTGGGGAGTCCTAGCATGCTGACTTTGGGAAAGCAGTGACGCATCCTCCCTGGTGGGGCAAGCCTCTGGGTGCTGTAGCATATATGACCATATGACTTAGATACATGTGGGTAGATATATAATGAATATATATATATATATATAAATTAATAGGATGGCACCCACTGGTTGAATTACCCTGTAAAGCATACCCTACTCTTCTTTTAGAAATGGTCCTTTTAGGGATGCTCTGTAAATGACGGTTTGGAAGGGCAGGGGTGGAAGCACACAGATTGGAAGCCTGCTGCAGTAACCCGGGAATCCACAGTAACCTGGTAATGACGGTGGTTTGAGCTGGGGACAGTGTAGCAGAAGCAGTAGGAGGGCGTCAGACGTAGAGTCAGCAGCAGCTGCTAGAGGACTGGGTGTGGAGAGAGAGGAAAGAAGGAGGAAAGGCTGGCCCAGATAATTTACTGAGGCAGGAAAGACTGAGAGGATGGCTTTTCCCAGGCTGTGAAATCAAGAGTCATGCTTCAGACATGTTAAGTCTGAGGTGCCTGGTGTTAATCCAGCTGAAGGTATTAAGTAAGTAGTTGGTTGTATCAGAAACATTCAGGGCCAGACATGCATTTAGAGGTCTTCAGAGTCTAGATGGTATTTAAAAAGACTGAAGCTAGATGTTGCTTGTGGGGAGAGTTTAAGAGGGTATAGCTCTCCGGGACTAGGCCCTCAGGAACTCCACTGTGTAGAGGTCTGGGCGAGAATGAGGACTCAGTGGTGCTGAGCAGAGGCTCCAGGACAGCTGGTAAATTGTCAGTATTCACTAATGGTTAGTAGTTTAAAGGCTAAGGAAATTGTATGGAAATACATGGAGGAAAGTACTGGATGTACCCCACCCTTGTATACCAATTTTGTTTAACAAAACTATATCTCAGAGCCTTTCCAAATGTGGAAATCAAATTTTTGTTTTCAGTATGTTATAGTTTATAAAATCAGGCAACATCTCTAAGCCTAAGGCTTCCAAAAGATCGTAAAAAATGTCTTTGTGCTCCAGATAGGTTTTTTCCTTTTTCAGAAGCAGAGACTTTGTAAGTTTCCACAATCATCAAAATTTACCATAAATCATGGTTTCATTTATACTTCATTTGTGCGTTCATTAAGAGTGGAACCTATTTCACTAATCGCCTGTTGAGAGATTACATACCTTGGCGCAATTCAAGAAGCTGTTAGTCTACATTACTTGAAATTTCCAAATACAAAGCCGAAAGTTTTAGAGGAAATTAGAATCAGCATTTATCTGTGAATGTTGGCAGAAGAACTAGCACCTGTTGGATCGAATTTCTTCAGAAGCCCATTCTGCTCTTAGTTTGTGAAGATTTGAATGCAGGGATTCTGTCATTTAAAGAGCTGAGCACTGTGCTTGCTTATTGTCTGAACTGGGAATTGATAGCTGATGTGTTTCTGTCCTCAGGTCTGGCGAGAATTTCCTGACCGGTTGGTGGGTTACCCGGGTCGTCTGCATCTCTGGGACCATGAGATGAATAAGTGGAAGTATGAGTCTGAGTGGACCAATGAGGTGTCCATGGTGCTCACAGGGGCAGCCTTTTACCACAAGGTAAGGTGGGGACGAGCCTGAAGCAAGTGGGGCCGAACTGACAAACATGAGAGCATGATACTCGTTTTGTTTCGCCGAAACTAAATTTCTCCAAGTTTAGGGAAAATGTTCTGTTCAGAGAGCTTAGAAAGGCCATGCTGTGTGATTTAAAAAAAAAAAAAAAAGTTATTTTTCTAATTATTAAAGTATTACATGCTCAAATATGGAACAAATTTATTGTATAAGAAAAATCACTTAAAGTTCTATCATAGGACTGCTGCTGCTGCTACTGCTGCTAAGTCGCTTCAGTCCTGTCCAACTCTGTGGGACCCCATAGACAGCAGCCCACCAGGCTCCCCCGTCCCTGGGATTCTCCAGGCAAGAACACCAGAGTGGGTTGCCATTTCCTTCTCCAATGCATGAAAGGAAAAGTGAAAGTGAAGTCGCTCAGTCGTGTCTGACTCTTAGCGACCCCATGGACTGCAGCCTACCAGGCTCCTCTATCCATGGGATTTTCCAGGCAAGAGTACTGGAGTGGGGTGCCATTGCCTTCTTGATCATAGGACTAATGGTAGAGAAACTACTGGGTTGGCCAAAAAGTCCATTCATATTTTTCTGTAAATCTTATGGAAAATAATGAATGAACTTTTTGGCCAACACAGTATTATTATTTAGGTGTTTTTTCCAATTTGTCTTTTTTATTTACTGATTCACACATACAGTCATAAATATTCTCATTAGCTTTTTTGCATGTATTATGAGTTTTTTCCTTATGTCATTAACATTTCTTTATAAACAACCTCTACTTAACATAATTGCTAATATACCATTATATTAATATTGCATAGATCATATACAGCTGTTTCTCTGTTATTGAATATTTCAGTTCAGTTCAGTTGCTCAGTTGTGTCTGACTCTTTGCGACTCCATGAATCACAGCATGCCAGGCCTCCCTGTCCATCACCAACTCCCAGATATTTAGGTTATATCTAATTTTTTTTGCTAGATAATGCTTTGTATCAAATCCTTAAATAATGATCAGTATCCATTTTCATAACTGCCTATACTTATGATCTTTATGATAGATTCCTCGAAGAATTATGAACATTTTGGGGAGGCTTTGTTGTATATATTCATAGGTTCTTAGTATCGTTTGTGCCAGTTTACATTCTCACCAGCAAAATATAAAAGTGTCATATCATACTCTTTCTTGCGTGAAATACATGTTAAAAAAAAATCAAACTTAGCTATTTTGCTAAGTGAAAATTGATTTTATTGATTTCACTTTGATCACGTGGGGTTTGCAATTCCTTTTGTGTATTTAGCCTTTTGTATTCCTTCTGAAATTGTCGCTTTATGTTTTTGACTCTTTTTTTATTAAAGGGAGAGCTTGAAGGGTATACCTTGGGCTTTAGAATATTATGTTTGGCGGTGGAGTGCTCCCTGGGAATGTGTGGCTTAATTAAACAGTAATGACTTGTCAGTTGTCAGCAGTGGCGTAAGGAACCCATGTCAGGAGAAAGATGAGTTCAGTCCAGTGCAGTCAAGTTGACGTCACCGTATTTATATCGGCTGCTTGTCGTGATCTCAGCACGGCTGCCCTCATATTTTTCAGGGCTCTCGATCCAGAAATGAGTTTTTTTTCCTTAGCAAAGCATAAATAAATATATAAGGTTTATAATTCTTGGGGCTATGATAGACTGATAAGTGCCTTTTTGGCAGATGTATTTCTGTATTATACCACAAATTTCTGTATTATTTCATACATGTAGGTTACGGTAGTTTTGGAATTGCCTCCTTTTTGTTTTACTTTAACAAAGAACATGTCTGCAATGTCCGTCCACCATCAATATATCTCTGTTGCTATCGGCAGTCCATGGGAAGAAGATAAAAAACGGCGGAGCACTGTGACTCAGAGGGAAGGATTCAGTAAAGCTCAGTATGTAGTGTGTCTCTGAACAATGTTTATTAAACACATCCATTAATCAGTCCAAAGGGCCTGCATCTTACAGGGACTTCATACTGTACCGTACGTTCCTCTGCTTACAATAGGTGATTTTTTAAAGAATGACAGTGTTAAAGACAGTTGGTCACCCGACCAAAAGCATTCTAATACTTCCCTTGGCCTTTGTATTGATCCAACATTGTGAGTCATCTTATGAGAGAAAGCTTGCCCCCCTGCCATGGCTCAGTTGCTCTTTGTATATCAGCCATAGGGAACTGCTATTTGAATATGTCTCCTCTTTTGTCTCACCTGGCAGTATTTTAATTACCTGTATACCTACAAGATGCCTGGGGACATCAAGAACTGGGTGGATGCTCATATGAACTGTGAAGACATTGCCATGAATTTCCTGGTGGCTAACGTCACAGGGAAAGCTGTCATCAAGGTAGGAGGCATCTATGGCCAGCTCTGGGGCACATCTAGGGCACCTTTCTGAGTCTCCAAAGTGTTCATAGCTATAAATGAAACTTGGACTAGATGAACTTTCAGCTGCCTTTTAGCTTTAAGATTCTATGATGGATATTTCACATTGTGAAATTGAAGCTTGACGTCTTTTCTTTTGTTATATAAAATTTCTTTAGTTATAGTTTTTTAACTGCCAGGATCAGAAAGTAAGTCTATAATGGTTAATCTACAAATTGTGTTTGTTTTGAAAATGTAATTTTATTCTCAACACTGATTTGGAATCTAGTTCTTGTAAAGAATGCAATTATGTCTTTCTTAAGGTAGCTGATTTTTTTTAAATAAATGTTGAGAAGATAGTATACTTTGTCCAGTTATACTGGTAGTTGTCCTAACCACTGTTTTAAGACGGTGATTATCAATTTTTAAAAGAACCTTTCCCATAGCATATTAAAAGCAGCGAGTATGTAAAGATCGTGTGGGGATCTTTGTTTCTATAATAGATGTCTATTCCTGAAATGTAGGTCTTGCCCAAATCCAGGCCCTAGAAATGTAGAAAAAGTATACTTCGTTATATCAGTGGAGTCATCGTGACCTTTTTTTCCTTCTGGATTAGATTCCACATGTAAAAATGGCCAGTGCTTCTAGGCCAGAATCCTATACTGGAAGCTTATATTGGAAACGTGGTATGACATTCCAGAATGATTCCTCATGCTATTAATATTAATTGATGAGAGAAGCCAGATTAAACCAGTGACTGAGAACAGAGGAAAAGTCACTGTCCAGACTTGATCCAGTCTTTACACTATCCCTCGGCTCTCTAAATAGCTCAGTGAACAGCTCACTGCAGGGACAATTAAAGAATGTAAATTGCAAGACTAGTTTTAAAAGAACTCCTCTTATCTCCAAATTCATTTTTTGACATTCTTCAAGACATTCTTTAGCTGTGCCTTTACTCTGGACAGTAATTCCTCGAGTCTGTATACTTCTTAGCCGGGTCTCAGCTTAGCCGGGTCTTAGCTTTCTTCCCCGCCCACCCTCTACTGTTTACTTATCTTCACTGGGTTACGATAGCAGCCATCCCTGAGTTTGCTAGAAAAATATTCGAAGTTTGAGGTGTGGGGAAGGTGGTGGGGAGAGTCAGGGAAAAGGATGCAGAGGGCAAAGGACCACTGGATTTTTTTCCTGACTTAAAGGGGTTGCAAAATAACCTGACATCCTCAAGAGCATGGTGCCGCCCGTAGCTTTTGCCATTAGCTGGAAGGAGAAAGAGCGCCTGTTGGAACTAAGGTTACGGTGAAAGTTATGGGAAGCTGTATTTCATCGCCCTTATGGCTGCAAGAACAAATGGTGTTTATACAAGGACCTTGGCAGTGAGAAAACAGTCATTAAACAGGAATTAAGGAGCTTGTCATCACCACTTCTTTCCAGTTACAGAAGGCAAAAGCCCTCCAAGCCTCTTTTATTGGGCCCTTGTGAGTTCTGCCGTTGGCCGAGCCAGACAGAATTGAATGGAGGAGCAGTGAGGTGTGTGTGTGTGTGTGCGCATGGAGAGGGAGCAGGCATCTCAGCTTACAGAACAGAAGCATGCAGAGTGGCATCACAAGCATGGTTTTATTGTCCTTAGCACTGAAGCTGGGTATATTTTTGTGCCCCTCTGGCAGGTAACACCACGAAAGAAATTCAAGTGTCCTGAATGCACAGCCATTGATGGGCTTTCGCTCGACCAGACGCACATGGTGGAGAGGTGAGTGGGCCTCTAGACAAAAGTCTGCCCTGGCCTCTGATCCCCATTTCCTGCTTTGGGCCTGTTTATGGGACTTTGTTGCAGATATAAGGACAGCAGCTGGTAGCCATAGTCACCTCCTTTTGCACGTGGGAATTGGGTTAGTTCAAGCCCAGGTCACCCAAAGAATTAATTTGGAATGCTACTCACTCAATTTGTAATGGCTGGAAGGGTCTTAAAAATATAGCTGGCCTTAAGCTCCAGAAGCCAGATTCTCCGTGTGGACTAAGCAGTTAACCATCCACAGTCACTCAAGTGGAAGTGAGCTAATTCCAAGGAAATCCTGGGTTGTTTTTCAGGGTAGTATCTCCGTGTTACAGTAAAAGTTTGATTAGAGAGAATTATTAAACCAAACCCACCAGAGGCCAGATTACCTTTGTGGACACACTAAAACACCTACCAAGAGCAGAATTGAAAGCACAGCTCTTTACATTTCAGAGAGCGAAGCAGGGCCGCTCTGAAATACCTGCTTTACATTGATTCGGTCACTTAGCCATTGAGCACCCGTTTCTGTGGATGTAATACAGGGCCTTGTAGGTGAGCATGAAGGAAGTGGGAGATGTCTGTCTGCCCTCAAGACCGTCTCACTTGTGTCCCAAAGGCCCCAAGCTTCAAATCTCCTGAATCAAACCTAATTCTTCCAAAAGGCAGCCTCTTACATAAGACAGCGAGCTCTGGCAACCAATGGCATTTTTGTCAAGGGACCAGAATGCATTCAGAGAATGTCGTGATAGCTGTCAGAGTGAGATATTTAGTTCGGGTCTCCCTGGGTCTCATGCGTCTGCGTGCAGCACTCATTTCTGAACCCTATCAGCTGCATCAGGGTCCTTCAAGCCTGGAGGACGTTGTACAGGGGGCTGTTTCAGTTGGCCTGGACCCTTCTGTAATGCTTTACTCCTTCTTACTCATTCTTCTTACTCTTACTCTCTAAATAATCTCTTTCATATGTAAATATCTTACCCAAATGACTTCACTTTTACCAACTGTCGATATGAAATTATAGACATTATCAATACTATTATATATCACAATATATATTATATATATATTATCACAATATATATATTATATATCACAATAATATTGATATAATTATCGATATTATTGTGACTTTGAAATATCTTTCACTGGTATCAAGTAATCACCTAGTCAAGGACAGTGACATTCCTGACACAGCTCATTTGGAAGAGACCCCAATTATAGTTCTGTGGCTGCTGCTGCTAAGTCGCTTCAGTCGTGTCCGACTCTGTGCAACCCCATAGACGGCAGCCCACCAGGCTCCCCCGTCCCTGGGATTCTCCAGGCAAGAACACTGGAATGGGTTGCCATTTCCTCCTCCAATGCATGAAAGTGAAAAGTGAAAGTGAAGTCGCTCAGTCGTGTCCGACTCTTCGCGACCCCATGGACTACAGCCTACCAGGCTTCTCCGTCCATGGGATTTTCCAGGCAAGAGTACTGGAGTGGGGTGCCATGTTAGAGCACATGAAATTGTTACTTAAACCTACCCCCATTCTGTGTTGAGAATTTCATAGCATTAAGCAATTAGTTTGATTGGGCTGAGTTACATGGTGGGGTTTTATGGTCTAAGAAGAATTGTATTTAGAAAATTTCACCCAATACTGGCCTTAAAGTTCATGCTAAAGCTGAAAAACTGAGATGATAACAAATGCAATGAGAAAGATTTAAATTAGGTATAATTATTATTAAACACTGAAGAAAGTAACTAAGGGAAGTGTGGAAGCTTCTTCTCGGGAAAAGGGTTTTGAAAATAGACTAGGCACTGCCCAGATGTTGGTAGGCTTGATTTTATCAGATTTTTATAATTAACAACAGTAGATAACACACATGTGTATGTGTGTATCGAACCTAATACGAAGCTATATGTGATAAGTCAAAGGAAGGCTCAGAATGTTGTAACTGGTCAGAGGAAAGAAAAGTGACTTCTTTCTAGGTCAGTCATTATGAATGATTTTGTAAGAGGTGGCACTTGAAGTGAGCCTTCCAAGATTGCTAGGATTCCAGCTCCAGGCAGGAAGAGGAGATCCTCAGCAGGGGAAACCAGATGGTCCAAGGTGCGTTTGGCAAGCAGTCAAGATAACCGGTTCTGTTAGAGCAGAACATCCTGGCCTGTCAGTGCCAAAGGGCTTTTTTCTCTAGGTAAGCCATGGAAGGTTTGTGAATAGGGAAGTAGTTTGATTAGAGTATTGTTTTGAGATTGATTTGGAAGGAGTGCATAGAATGAAATAAGGGTGAGATAGAAGAAAGAAGAACAGTTAGAAGGCTTGAACTAAGTTGAGTATGGAGAGGAAGGGTTGAAGTAAATTACACGGTTTTTCCCTTTTTTCTCCCAAAGGAGAATGTGCTAGCATTTGATGTCCAGCTGAATGGTGTGGGGAGGTCATGGAGGAGTTGACTGAGATAGGAAGAATGGTAGTACCTTTAAGGGTGGATATAATATGATTAGGAGGGATGCTAAGTAGGGGAGGGGAGGACATGGATGTTGTAGCTTTCACAGTGTAATTAATGAGGCCAGGAGATTTTAATGGTGTGTCAAGTTGGAGAGCAATAAGGCAGGTGCGTTTGCGCTCTTACCCTGTGTATATGCAGATACAGATACAGAGCAAGCAGTTGGAAATATAGAACGAGGACTTTAGAAAAAGATTAAAACAAAGATGGAGATTTGGAAGGCATCCGTCCAGAGATGACAATTGATTGAAGAAAAGCTATGGGTAGAATCTTGAGAAATTCAGACAGTTAGGAGACAGAGTAATTGACGAGAGAGAAGCAGGCACTAGAGAGAGGCCAGGAGAGAGCCAGGGCCTCCAGCGCCAGCAACATTGGAGACTTGGGAGAAAGTAATGCGTAGGGTGAGGGGCTGGAGGGCGGCAGCGCGGGGGCTGACAGTGAGGACGCAGTCAGTGCAGCGGGCTCCCCTTCGGAGAAACGTGATGGAGAACAGAAGGAAATCGATCTTGAATTAATTAGAAACTGCGAGCAAAACTATTTGGATTAAGGTTAAATGACTGAATTATTAAATAAGACACTTAGGTTGGGTGGGAGGGGGATATGATTTAAGCCCTACTGGATAGGCCAAGAGATGGAGTTACAACTGCAGAATTGTTCACTTGTTTTGAAATAGTTCCCTTTGCGGAATCTGCATTTTTGCACAAAACGGCGAGAGGAGTTAACCGCTCTGCACGTTCTGACCTTGTGTTGAGTTGTGTGCTTCAGTAAGCTTATTTATTCTTATGTTTGGGGTCTGGGATCAGAAATGTCAGCTGTGGAGGAGAGTACTTTTACTGCCCTTCCTCCATTTCCAGGTCCTGCTATTAGTTAATTTAAGAAAAAGAAGATTTTGTAATTTCATTTTGCCCAGTAGCTTTACCCACGTCAAGACAATATGGCAGACAAACAATGCTGATTTAAGAAACAAACGTTGTATTTTGATTCAGGTCAGTCTTTGTTCAAATTATGAATTAGCCACTTATTAGCTGTCTGACTTAAGGAAATTGACTTACCTTATCCTGAACTTGCAATCATTTCATCTCTGAAAATAGATATATTAACTGTCATATTACTGTATCCATTCAGGAGTTCAACAAATATTTATTGAGCATTTTTGTATCAGTGGTAGGAAAGTCTGTACCCTGGGGCCTGGCAAGGTTAGTTCGCTTCCCAATTTCCCCAGCACTGACCCTCAAGCTCCTTGTTACTTTAGGTAATAGTATGAGTTTGAAAGGAAAACAGAAAGCCATTAGTCTTTTCTCCCCGGCCCTTGCAGCACTTCAGAGATAGACATTGGCCGTTCTTAGCCTATCTGTTGGTTAGAAAACCAAGCTAGGGGAACAGTTACTGACACAGTAGCTGGACCCCCAAGAGAACAACTCAGGTAGACCCACCAGCAACCAGCCTGACTCATAATCTACCCTAACTTGTTCCCCACCCCAGGTCCCCTGCATGAAACGAAGGTAGGAGACACTGTCGGTACCTGGCAGTTGAGGACTTGTACCATTCAGCACGGCGGTTGCTTCTCCAGGGTGGGCTGCGTGGAGAGAAAGGAGGACTCAGTAGCCTGGGTCAGCCGGGGGCAGCTGTCAGCAAGCCGAGCTGGCCTGAGCCCCAGCGCCTCTCGCCTGTGGCCCGGCCCGGCTGGCTGGTCTAGTTACAGAGGAGATGTTGTCCTCGGTGCTCCCCAGGGGCCCGTAGAGCCACCAGCCCCTGCCAGGAGCCGTGATTCTTCTTTCATCCATGCTCGCCGGCACCCTATGCTGGGCACGGCTGGGCTTTGCTGGCCAGAGTCTACAAGCAGAATCACTGGAAACTACAAGAATCTGTCCGTGTTTATAGGCAGAACAACTGTCAAAAGTGAGACCTTGGGGAGATTTGACTTAGTCTGCCGCTGTCTTGACCCTGTAATTTAAGGTGAGAAGAGCTGTTGGCCGGTGCTTGCTTCCTATCATTTTATTAAAACCTCTCTCAGTCTTTTCCCCAGTCTCCTGTCATTTTGGAACCTGAGACTGCGACCTCCTGGGTCTCGAAAGACTGCCAACAGGAGGGGAGCTCAGTGATCTGTGGGCCATTGTAGAATGTGATAGAAAGACCCAGGCCTCTCTTACCAATGCAAGCCTGGGTTTGAACCCAGCTCCACCACCTTCCGGCTCAGGGTCCTTGGGAGAGTCCCTTAGCCTCTCTCAGCCCAAATCTCTCAAACCACACAAACCTTCGGGCTTATGGAGGGGAATACTTAAAGGAATCACTGGGTCATGGATGTAAATTAGCTGGTACTTAATAGGAAATGGCAACCCCCTCCAGTACTCTTGCCTGGAGAATTCCAAGGACAGAGGAGCCAGAAGCCTGAAGGGCTACAGTCAATGGGATTGCAAAGAGTCGGATACGACTGTGTGACCAGCTTTCACTTTTTCAATAGGTGCTTAACAGTTGTTAATTTCCAGCTTCTCTCTTTGGACCCTAGAATAATGATAATAAATAAATGTGTCTCATCTCATAGTGAAGACTTCAGCCTCAGAAACCAGAGTGCCTGGGTTCGGCTCTGCCCTTTCCGGTTATTTGGCTTTGGTCCTGTCTCTGAGTCTCCCTGTGGAGTGCCTCTGTCTCCCCAGTGTGCCATGGGAAGGATAGGAGGCCTGCCTCGTGAGCTTGTTGTGAGGGGAGACGTGAGTAACTAGTGCACGCCAAGCACTTTTAACACAGCCCGGAACATAGCATAAATGATAGGTGCCGCTGCTCTGTGGCTGCAGGCACAGTGATGTTATTAGCTGGAAGAGCTCACAGTGAGATGGTAACACCTTCTGAGCAGCAGAATAAGTGCAAGAAAAGAATTGATAATAACTGGCTTCTTTATTAATTGGTTTCTTGCTGAAGCTCAAAGGACTCAAATAAAAGCTGTGGACTGAAATAGCTTGAAGCAAGGCTTACAGTCTCTCGGAGGACAGAAGAGCCTTGCAGTCTGTGTCTTGAAATTCGGCCCTTCCCTGGGAACCGGTTCTCAGGTGCCATGGGCCTGACTGAGGAGAGAGAATACTGACCTCGCTGAAATCCATCCTTGAGGTCCCTTAACTTCAAAAGCGGTCTTTGCAGGCTCGTTTTCCCCCTTTGGTCCGACGCCGAAATGTCCTCATCACCCGCTGTCACACTCAGTCGGCCTGATTGACCAGAGCCCTTTCCTGCCCATGTGTCTGAGCCGCTCCCCTCTGAGGGGGCTGCTCACGGGGTGGGGGTGAGGGGCCGCACCCTCCCCTCACCCTGCGGTGCTAAGTTGCTTGTTGCTGCTGATTCTAACACAAGAGCAACTACAATTATGAAAGCTGTCCAGTGTGAACTTCAGCTCTCACAGAGGAGCTTATGGAAGTGGACTGATAATTCCCAGAGATTGCCACTCACAGCCCTCGATAGATGCTGGTTGAATGCCTGAAGTGTTGTTTGAAATTGAGGTTCACGGCCCCCGTTGTCTCCTGTGCCTTCCATCGCCCCACGTGTAAGAGCCTTCCTTCTCCCTTTTAAGCTCAGGCGAGCTGAAGCCAAGATCCAACCCTTTGCCTCCTCCCTTTGCCTTCTCTTCAGCTGGCAGGGATGGGGTTAAGGCTTGTTGGCAACTAATCCACCTTGGTTAGAGGCCTGCTTGTAGGGAGCTGGAGGAATGACTGGAATTTGAGGGGGAGGGGAACGATACTCTGACCTCTGCAGGCCCATGGCCTTCGAACAGCTCAAACAGCATCCCTAGTTCCCTTTCTCCCTCTGAACTAATAGAGTACCCCCAGATCAGTTTGTTCCTCCATAGCCTCCCAGCTGTGGGAAGAACCCTGGAGCATGTTGAGGATCCTTGCGTTTCTCTGGCCAGTGTTGAATACGATGTATTTTCGCTCTCAGCCTCTTGAACGTTTTCTTTGTTCCCCACCCCTGTCCCTCTCTTCTGCCCCACTGCCCTCCCCAAACCCCCCAGGTCCGAGTGCATCAACAAGTTTGCTTCCGTCTTTGGGACAATGCCTCTTAAGGTGGTGGAGCACCGAGCCGACCCCGTCCTGTACAAAGACGACTTCCCTGAGAAACTGAAGAGCTTCCCCAACATCGGCAGCTTATGAAGCAGGCCGCTGGTTGGAGGTCTCAACACGAATGCCGGACAGAGGAAGAGAACTCGGCCCCCCAGCCCTCTGACCCCCAGATTTCAGAGTGGAAGACTGGCACCTCCTCGCCTGAAAAGCAGTGGCCCCAGGAGGACATCTGAGCACCTCTGGCATCCTCCGATGCTCTTAATGGGTTCTTTCTGAAAACTCTAGGTGGAAGCCTGTGGCAGGCTCCAGGGGAAGGCCAGATCAGGCTTTCTGTGTTTCCAGCTCCAGTACAGTGATCTGAGAGGAACCGTCCCTGGCTCTAAGACTGCTGAGAAACCTCCAGCAGATCTGTGATATCATGTAAGAGCTACCTGACTCTCACTTTTTGTTATTTCACATCAATGAGTTCTTCAGAGGAAGAGCCACACCCAGAATTTGGTGCACAATCCAAGCATCTTAGTGGCATTTGACGCTTTGGGAGCACCAGCTGCTGAGTTGGGACCCATAAATTCCATGAAACTCTTTGGTTTGGCTTTTGGATATGATTAAAATTATTTTTTATTCTGTTTCATACTACGTCTTAAATATTGACTGTGGAACTTTGTGCGTATGTAACTTGCATCTTCTGACCTCAACTCCAGCCTCCTTTCCAGGTCTGGGAAGACAGTCGGCCGGGAGGCGTGTCTGGTGCCATGTGTGTCCAGCAGAGAAGAACCTCCAACTACAAACATTCTTAGTGTCCCCAAACCTACAAAGGAGTCTCTGTGCTTGCTGATTAGATCTAGATATTCTTGGGGGAAAACAGAGGGCCTCTCATAGCCATACGCTGAGTGGCTCTGCTGGAGCCACATTGTAAAATTGAGCGAGTTGTGACCCTCGTCCCAAGGGGATGCCAAAATTTCCCTCATTCTTTTGGTATAAACCTAACGTTAGCCAGGGAGGCTCTGGCTAATGTTAAATGCTGCTATAACAACTGCTTTGCGATAGTTGCCCGTGTATTTAAATCGTTACATTTCAGCATTTAGTAATACTGCACATGTGTGAATTATACCTCTTAAAGCTCAGTTGATGAACAAATCTACTCTGGCAAATGTTAGATGTTAAGGATTCGAAACAGATTTATCTGACTCTAATATTAAGATTAGCCACAGTTTGGGCTTTAGCCATAACATATGTCCCCAGAACACAAAATACATAACAATTTGCTTGGAATATGGATATAATTACTGAAACTTAGTTGTGTGCCCGGTCCAAGTCACTAAACCACCACTCATTGTTCTGTTGAGTGACATGGAGGTGAGCTGGTCTCATGCTGGTGTTTTCAGACTTGCAGTTTTAAAAGAATCACTTCAAACGTGTTCCCATGGACTTTGAGAGGCCAAAGAAAATTTTCAGAAGTAGCACAATTGAAAGTGGAAATCTTGAGTCTGATCTTTCATATTTAGGCCTGGTGGGATGGCAGGCTGTTCTCGGCAGAAGGGATAAGATAGCATCTCCAGGTCATTCATTTTGCAGTTGCAGACACTGGAGCAGCGCTTTATTCATGTGTTGCTGCTGTGAACACTGGTGCTTAATCAATACTTTTGATTTGAATAATTATATCCTAGTCAGCAGGGGAGATGGGAAGGCATTTTGGCCTCGTAGTACTGGGGGTGATGTGATAGAAACCAAGAGAAAGGGGTTTTCTCTTGTCACCCAGATACCAGTAGCTGACACGGCAAGTACCTCTAATCTTTCCAGGGGTTCCCTTGCTTGTTCTCCAAGGTTTGGGGCAAGTGGAAGGGGAGGAGGACCTCACATTTAAATTCTAGCTAAAATCTAAGAACTGTGCTAACATTGTCTACTGTGTGATGCGTGTTGACGCGCACCCTCGGCATGTATTAATAGCGCTCTGCTCCTTTCAGGCGACCGGCTGCACTGCATTAGTGGCTGATTTCTAAGCCAGCTCCCCTTCTCAAAAGGGCCACCTTTCCTCCTCCTCCTTCCCGCCCTCCTTCTCTCCCTCTCTCTTTATTATTCCTTTGATTCTGGAAGAGAAATGCTTCAGTAGCAGGTCATTGGGGGCCCAAGGGGACAGAGCCAGTGGGCCTTTATCACCTTCTCAGAAGACATTGGTCTTCTAAGGGCATTAAAACTCCATTTCGAGTACCAAACTACCCCCAGAAATATTGGGGGTTAGATTTTGCACCATAGCATACAATTTTTTTTTATTATTATTTAGAATAAATATTACGTCCTAGGCACTGAAAGCAAACCTCAAAGCTTCTGTCCTAGGAAAAGAGAGAGGGTGCAGGTCACAGGGAAAAATTCAGGACAAGAGTATAGCAAATGCTCATGATTCATGGGTTCAGAGGGGACTAGGAGCTCCACCCCGTCCTGTGTAGGTATATTTCTGAGCTGCTCACCAGCAAGCCTCACTCATAAGCTTGGGCCGGGATCATCTGCCCTTGGGATGCCATAGGTTCTGGTTTCAGAAGCGGAACAATAATGCTAATTAAAATGTCATGTTCTGGCCTACAACAGACAACAGCTGGTTTTAGATTAAGAAATCTTTTTTAAGGAATTGCATCGTACTGGCCTGCACCGATGACGAACCTGAGCTGGCCCTGGCCTTGCCCCACATGTGTGTACTAAGTCGCTAGCCTTTGCCCCCAGGGACCTAACTGGGATGGGCCGGGCTGCGTGGAATGCCAGTGTTGACTGGTGCGTGCTCAGTTGTGTCTGACTCTTTGAGACCCCATGGACTGTGGCTCACTAGGCTCCTCTGTCCATGGGATTATCCAGTGGGTTGCCATTTCCTTCTCCAAATGCCAAGGTTGGAAACCCTTTTTTGCTGGTTAAGTTTAGGTAGCTGTACATATTCTTATCTGATGTATTTTAGCAAAGCTCACACATGTTTAGGCAAAACCCTCCTTTTCTGGGAAAATTAAAGAGGAAAATATCCACTTTTGTCCTCAGACTCTCTGGTTCCTTCCTGCAAGTGATGCTATCCTGTCTCTTCTTCTTACTCGGCATCGTGAAGGTCAGAACTCTGGCTTCTCTGCTGAACCTTCTATGCTTCCAGCTTGTGGGTTTTAGGAGTTTCTCTGCTGCCTCTGGAGAGAGTGGCCATCATCCTGGCCTGTGCTGACCAGGACTGGGAGCTGGAAGAGGCCACCAGCCTCTGTGCTCTCACTTGCCAAAGGGTGGCTGGTAGCTCTGTGATTCGGCTTCCTCCTGGGACGGTCCCTGAGGGTCCTTGCCACTGAAGGGCCGCAGGCTCCTGGCTACGAGTTCTCAAGGTCTGATTGCTGGGCTCAAGTCCAAGACCCCTTGGTGGTAGAATTAAGAAGTCGATGAAGCAGAGTCCGGGTCGGGAAGTGGTTCACTCCTGGGGGGACTCTTCCTGGCTCTACAATCACAGGAACCCGGCCAAGAGGGTGGAGGTCTCGAAGGTTCCCCATCGTCTAGCTTCCCTGAGCCTGGAGGGTTTCCTCTGCTCTCCCAGTGGCGGCTCCGGGGTAAGCTGTTTTCTCCAGTTCCGTTGGTCATCTGCTGCTGCAGCAGCCGAAGCCGCAGCACGCCGTTCCCCGAGGAGCCCTGGCTCGGGGAGGCAGAGGCAGAGAACACCCAAGTGGCCGCATGCCCCTTCAGCCACTTCCCGAGGAGCCATCCTGGTGGAAGTGCCAACCGGATTGGCAGGCAGCGGCCGTCGAGGGAGGCTCTGGAAGAGACTTGAGCTTTCCACTGAGGGTCCGGAGGCATGTGAACCCTGGAGGCTGGCTGCTCACCTCACCCCAGAGCGCTGTCCCAAGCCCCAGGGCTCCTGTGCTAGGCCAGTGTTTGCTTCTAAATGAAACGGGGACAGCTTTTGGCCCCACTCTGCCAGCCAGGCCCGGTGAGATGATCTGAACTGGTTTCACTGAGCTGCTCCTGACAGGACAGTGAGGCAGGCCAGATTCTGCTCTCACTTGTGAGGTTTTCCCCTCTCCTAAGCTAAGGGCTTCCCTGGTGGCTCAGTGGTAAAGAATCCACCTGCAATGAAGGAGGTCCAGGTTCAATCCTTGGGTCAGGAAGATCCCCTGGAGAAGGGAATTCCAACCCACTCCAGTATTCTTGCCTGGGGAATTGCATGGACAGAGGAGCCTGGCGAGCTACAGTCCATGGGGTCGCAAAGAGTCAGACATGACTTAGCAGCTAAACAACAGTGACATCATCCTAAACGAAACTCACAGCCTCTCTCCCACCTCCAATAAACAGACTGTCAGGGCTCCCCAGCCTCAGGCTTTGTGATGTCCAGGTTCTCTCCCACCTCCATTAAATAGACTGTCAGGGCTCCCCAGCCTCAGGCTTTGTGATGTCCAGGTTCCCTGGGACAGGGTGTGGGCTGTCTAGGCAACATTGTGCTACAGCTTTTTCATGTTCAGCTCACCACTGCTTCCAACACAGGGCAGGTGATGGGGCAGCTTGCCCCCTCTCCCAGCTTTGCAGGCATCTTTCCTTTTCAAGAAATTGTTGAGTCACCCACCTCTGTGTCTGGCATCTCAAATTTAACAGCCTTTGTAGGGTAGAGTTTTTTCCTTTCTTCTGCTCCCAATTGGTTGGGCCCATGGTTGCACTTCTTTCCAGCCTCCCTGAAGGGCAGAGCCATCAGGCAGAGACGGGGAAAGGGAAGGATGTCTGGGTGCCACTCGAGAGGTACCAGGCAGCTCTGTCTGATAAGAGGTTTCCCCAGCAAAGCACCTGCTCACCCATAGCATCTTGGGAGCTGCCTGTGGAGACAGCTGCCAACGGAGCTGGGATTGGAATCTGCGTGTCTTGGACCCAAGCCTCCAGCCACTCCATCCACCCTTCAGAGCCTTCCCTTCACAGAGTATCAATGTGAGCTCTTATTTACAGCTGCCAACTTCTATCATTAACTACTATGCACAAGAAGAAGCTCAAAGAATGTCTGGTTTTCTGGTAATCACAGCTGAAGAACAACCAACTCGTTACTGACCAAGATCAGGGAATAATTCAGTCATTCGGTTTTCTAATTGTTCATTCACTCATTAAAATGTACTCTTTGCCAGAACCTGTGCTGCGTCTGAGACAGAGTGGAATAAGACACAGTCTTGACCTCCAGGAACTTGGGTTCCCGTGAGAGTTCTTGGCTCTGTAAGATGGTGTGAGTCCATCAGAGGCCTAGGGCTCCACACACGTACGTTTGAGTCCTGACTGCGCAGGAAGAGTCCATTACGTGAACACCGTCTTCGCTGGCGCCCAGAGGACGCAAGCATTGTTTCCCGTTCTCATAGCGCCTTCCTTTGAGTTGAGCCCTGGGCCTTCCTTGGCCTTGGGGGATTCTACTCCCTTGCCTTACTTTCCTCAACCAGAAATTGAAGATGGCAAGAGCGCTTCGACCCGGGTGGGTGAGAGGCAGTGATGTATCAGATCTCTTCCCCTCTCTACCCAGAGCCCTGGCCAGATTGTACCTGGTGGTGCTGGCAGCCAGCCCTCTTCCGGCCCCTATTTCTGCTCACCCTGTTACCAGAGAGCCTGGGGGTCTGGATCTTATCTGGCCCCGTCAGGGTAGATTACCAGATGAGTGGCTCTTTTGCCCCAGTGCCTTTCCTGTGCTATAAATAAGCCCCGTGTTTATTTTCTAATGTTATTGAAATGAGCACTTGGGATTTGGGCCTCTTGACTAGTCCGGAGAGCGTCCACCCGGTGCCTGGTGAGGGCCCTGTGTGGCTGGCTGCTGCCTGAAGCTATTTGGAGTCCTCCCCCTGTGTTGTGGATGTGGCTTCATTTCAATAGTAAGGGCTGTATGCAGCCCTGTATCTGCTGATTTTCAGGTTTCAGCTTTCTGCCAGCCTCACTGCCTGCTTAGAAGTAAAGCTGTGTTTCTCATTAAGGGGATAACAGCCACAATTGAGATAATTAACGAAAATTGTATATTTTTGGTGGCAGCAGGTCCTATAGGATTTCCAATAGTCTACCTAGTAGATCCGAGGGGCTTTACCTTCATCTCCTCCCTTCTGCCTACCCTGTGCCCAATCTCTGTTCTTGTTTTCTGGGTATAGTCCCAGTAATTTCTCTCCATACAGCCTTGTTCTTGTCAGCAGTTTGGTTTGATGTACTGACAACTTGACCCAATGAAGATTTTGTTAACTGCATCTTCTCCAAGGCACAGAAGATGCAAGGATTTCCCCCCCCACCCACCACCACCTTCCCAAAGTATCTCCCATTTGCTGGTTGTACCTTGGATATAAGATGAATATCCATTAATAACAGATAGGTGTTCCCTTCAGTACTATGGCTGCACCATCTCAGCGGGACAGTGCTGAGACAGAATGGAAACGTGACAGCCCAGTGCAGTGTCTTATATGCTATGTGGTTGTCTAGGAACTAGGAAGTGTTCCGAATTAGGATTTCCTCAGGAGTGGTTTCGGAGAAGGCAATGGCACCCCACTCCAGTACTCTTGCCTGGAGAATCCCAGGGGCGGGGGAGCCTGGTGGGCTGCCGTCTGTGGGGTCGCACAGAGTCGGACATGACTGAAGCGACTTAGCAGCAGCAGGAGTGGTTTCTAGCTCCTTCAGGCTTTGATGATGCATCAAACATATCCAGTGAGACTGAGCAGGACACAGCATTGTCTATCAGAACTTGAGCTAAAGATCATTATCTACTGCTCAGGAGGGATTATTCTGATAAGTCACTCAGTAGAGAAATGTTTGCATGAACAAATCAGAACCTATAGCCTATTCATGAGCAGTTACATCTAACAACCAGATTTATTTCACTTTCAGACATGGAACCAGAAGAAAGTGAATTTTTACTCATGTGTTTTTAGTCTATTGACTCCTAAAGATCCTTTTCTCTTAAAAAGTAAAAAGTCTTTTGTGATGGATTCATATTTATTGAACACTTATTATGTGCCAGATACTGTTCACAATTATGAAGATGCTGCATTGAACAAAGTGCCTGCTCCTGCTAAGTGTACATTCTAAGAAGGAAGACAACCAAAAAAAGTAAATGAATACAATTTCAAATGGTAAAACAATGCTATGAAAAGAACAAAGCAGAATAAGGGGAGATGGTTAGTGACTTGAGCATGCTGCTGCTGCTGCTGCTAAGTCGCTTCAGTCATGTCTGACTCTGTGCGACCCCATAGACGGCAGCCCACCAGGCTCCGCCGTCCCTGGGATCTTCTAGGCAAGAACACTGGAGTGGGTTGCCATTTCCTTCTCCAATGCGTGAAAGTGAAAAGTGAAAGTGAAGTCGCTGAGTTGTGTCTGACTAGTAGCGACCCCGTGGACTGCAGCCTACCAGGCTCCTCCGTCCATGAGATTTTCTAGGTAAGAGTACTGGAGTGGCTTGGCATTGTCTTCTCCATGAGGAGATATTTAAGATGAGTTGGTCAGAAGTGGCATTTAAACACATATCTCAGTGTTGAGGAGTGGAGACAGAGGAATGAGCTAGTATAAAGTCCCTCAGATAGGAAAAACCTCAGCTTGTTTTAAGAACAGCAGGAACTCCTGTGTAGCTGCAGTGTATTGGGTATGGAGAGCAGGGTAGAGATGATGCCAGGAAAAGTAAGTTAGGGCCAAATTGTGTTGGGATCATGCAGGACAGAAGGGTCCTGGATTTTTATTGTGAGTACGATGGGAAGACACTGGAAGGTTTTAAGCAGGGGATTGGCATCCGAATGGGATTTTTGTTTAAAGAATCATTTCAGCTGTTATGTGGAGAACAAGAATGGAAGAAAGGAAATCGAGAGGCTGCGTTACAGAGAGAGATGGCAGAGGCTTAGCTAGACTAGGATGGTAGCAACAGAGAAAGTGAGGAGTTACATTGCGAACAGAATCTTTTGGACTTACTAACAATTTGGTTATAGGAGATGAAAACAGGATTCACAGCTAACTACTAGGTTTTGTTGTAACCATGTGACACAACTCAGTGAAGTAGAGCAGACCGGGCAGGGTAAAGACAGAAGTGTGAGGGGATATCAGGAGCTCCACTTTGGATGGGTTAAGTTTGAGATGTCTTTGGGTCATCTAGTGGTACTGCTATTTAAGCAGTTAGATATCTAGAGCTTAAGGGGAAAGTTAACACTGAATATATAGATGGGAATTTAAAACCACAGGACTAGATGAGACTACCCAGAGAGTCAGAATATGTAGAGACAAAGAGGACTGTGGCCTGATTTACAGGGAGAGAAGAAAAGAGGAACCAGAAAAGGAGATTGAGGCATTGCCAGTGAGTTAGGAAGAAAACCAGGAAGAGATCTGCAAGACAGACTGTGATGAATTAGAGATACACATTGTAAACCCTGAAGCAATGGCTAAAAACAATTTAAAAGGAAGCACAGCTAATAAGACAATATTGGAGATAGAATATGATAAAAAATATTCAGTCAGAAAGAATGGATTGAAGAAAAGAGTAAACTAAGAACAGACAGGACACAAAAAAGTAGGAGACTAGACTTAAACTCTAACATGTTAATAATGACATTAAATGTAAATGATCTAAACATTATAATTAAAGGAAAGAGACTTTCATTCTGAATTAAACATCAAGGGCAATCATATGCTATCTCTGAGTTAAGCACTATAAAATACAGTTGAAGTAAAAGAGTAGAAGAAATTGTACTAGACAAATATGAATCACAAGGAACTGTAAGTGATTTTATCAGTAAAGGACAAAATAAACTTCAACACAGGAACATTTTCAGGGAGAAAGAGGAATAATTCATAATGTTAAAGGTGTCAGTTCATTAAGAAGACATAACAGGTAATTTTAAGTAATGTAGGCACTAAATAACAACACTTAAAAATATATACAGCAAAATTGACAACTGAAAATAAAATAGAAAAATCCACAATTATATTTGGATGTCTCAGCACTCCCCTCTTATTAATTGATAGAACAAGTGGATGGAAAAATCAGAAAGAGAGAGATGACTGGATAATGCTGTCAACCGCTTTGGCCTGGTTAACAGCTCTGGAACACTTCACCCACCAATAACTAAGCAGATACTCTTCTCAGGTGCACAGACAATATTCAGCACCTGTGTGTGGCACCATAAAAAGTCTCCGTTTTAGAGGAAATGAAAATACAAGTATGTTCTCTGATCACAATGGAATTAAATCAATAACTGATATCTGGGGGAAATCCCTAATAGAAATTAAATAACATATTTCTAAATGCATGGGTTAATAAAGACACAAAGCAAATTAGAATGTAACTTTAGGTGAATGAAAATGTGTCTAAATGTGTCAGGTGGAATGCTCAGAGATCTGTTCTTGAAGGGCTAGTGTTAGAAAAGCAGAAAGAACTAAAACAATTATGTAAGCTACTACTTTAAAAAAATTGAAAACAGCAAATTAAATACAAAGTAAGTGGAAGAAAGAATAAAGACAAGCTTGGAAATAAACAGAAGATGGACAAACAATGGAGAAGAATCAACTAAACAAAACCTGGTTCTTTGAAAAGACCAACAAATACTTTAGACTGTTCAAGGGGAAAAAAAAGAGTATATAAATTTACCAGTATCATAAATCAAACAGGGAGCTTTGGTACAGATTCTAAAAATATTAGAAGTGAAATACATATGAAAACTTTATACTGATAAAATCTACAACATAGATGAAATAGTTGCAAACTTTGAAAGACACAAAGTGATAAAAACTACCTCAAGAAGAAATAGAAAAATCTAAATAGCCATATCCACTAAAGCAGTCAAATTTGTAATTTAAAACTTCACACAAAGAAAAACCTAAGTTGACATAGTCTACTGACATATCAAATAATTAAGAAACGACCCCAATCTTACACAAACTCTTTTCAGAAAATAGAAGAGAAAGAGATGTGTCCCAGCTCATTTTATGTGGCCATTATTACCCTGTTATCAAAACCAGACAAAAATATTACAAGAAAAGAAAACTGCAGACTTAAAGCCCTGCTGAGCATAGACACAAAGGTCTTTTTAAAAATTAGCAAGCCAAATCAACATACAAAAAAGATAATACATGGCTAAAGAATATGGAAGGAAAGTTATGACCAACCTAGATAGTATATTCAAAAGCAGAGACATTACTTTGCCAACAAAGGTTCGTCTAGTCAAGGCTATGGTTTTTCCTGTGGTCATGTATGGATGTGAGAGTTGGACTGTGAAGAAGGCTGAGCGCCAAAGAATTGATGCTTTTGAACTGTAGTGTTGGAGAAGACTCTTTAGAGTCCCTTGGACTGCAAGGAGATCCAACTAATCCATTCTGAAGGACATCAGCCCTGGGATTTCTTTGGAAGGAATGATGCTGAAGCTGAAACTCCAGTACTTTGGCCACCTCGTGTGAAGAGTTGACTCATTGGAAAAGACTCTGATGCTGGGAGGGATTGGGGGCAGGAGGAGAAGGGGACGACAGAGGATGAGATGGCTGGATGGCATCACTGAACTCAATGGACGTGAGTCTGAGTGAACTCCGGGAGTTGGTGATGGACAGGGAGGCCTGGCGTGCTGTGATTCATGGGGTCGCAAAGAGTCGGACACGACTGAGCAACTGATCTAATCTGATCTGAAAGAATATGAAGTTTGAAAATGTATTTTATATTTGAAAATGTAATTCACAATAGCAATAGAATAAAGAATAGTCATATGATTATCTCAATAGTTTTTTAAAAAAAAAAAAAAAAAAAAAAAAAAACCCAGAAAACATATATCCACACAAAGACTTGTACACAGATGCTCTCGGCAGGTTTGTTCATGATAGCCAAAACCTGAAAAAAAATCAAAGGTTAAACAGCAGATGAGTGCATAGATAAATTGTGGTATATCCATACAATGGAATACATCTAGGCAATAAAGATAATAAACTACTGAGACACACACATGGATGTGTTTCCAAAATAGGTGAGCAAATAAGCCGGACATGAAAGAGTGCATACTTTACATACATAGTTTCCATACATACAGGGTTTCCCTGGTGGTCCAGGGAAGGGTGAGGTTCACCCTCAATTGTTCAGTCTTACGCAGTAGACAGGACCCTTAAGGGCTTCTCTCCCGTATTAGTTTGCCTGGGATGAGGCTCAAGGAAACTTTTGGGAGTGAGGAGAAGGTTTTATATTTTGATCCTGGTGATGGTTACATATATATATATATATATATATATATATATATATATATATATATATATTTGTCTAAACTCATCCAACTCTACATGTAAAGTTGATGCGTTCTTATCTAAGTAATACCTCAATAAAGATGATTATTTTTTCAATGATAGTTAAAAACTGCCATCTTTCGCAGTTCCTTTGCTTTGTCATGGACCAGCATCCCTTTTCCCTCCTTTACCTGGAGGTTTGCTTAGGGCCTCAGGGTCCAAACTGCCTCCAGTTCTGTTTAGTGTTTTCTATCGTGTTTTGATGTGGAATGCAGATTTGCCAGCCATCCAGCTGATATTTATCAAATGTTTGCTGTAATACTCTACCAAATATTGCAGATAAACAATGAAGCCGTTTCTGCCTTATAATCAAACTAACACAGGAGATAAGTCCCTAGTAGTCCTGTCTACTCTGTAAGACTGAACAGTGGAGGGTGAATTGTGCACATTCCCTGCTGTGGAAGGAGCATGCGATCGCTTCTGACTTGGTGAAGGGGTGAGACGTGAGGTGGGCTTTGGAGAATTCATTGGTAGAGACAGGCACTGTGTGGATAGGGGTGTGCTGGGAGGTTGAGCAGTCACTTTGTCCTGAGGTGGGTGAAAGGCAACAAGAAGATGAGGAAGTGTGCCGATACCCTAGATTTGTAGGAGCACGAACTCGAGGTTGGGACTTTACAAATTATGGCACTGGATAGGGGTTTAGGGCTAGACAAAAGAGCTAGAATGTTTGTGGGCAGTGTGAAGGCTTTGTAGATGATTGTTCTGGTTGGGAGCGTGATCAGAGCTAGTCTTAGGCACTCCCACTTTGGCATCAGCACAGATGAGGTGGGGGAGCAGAGAGGGACCAGGAATGGGATATAACTACTTAGGAGTAGCCTAGGTGATAAGTGACAAGGAACCAAGCCCAGTGGTTGCTGGACTCATTTGGGAACTTGCTGGGACCTGTTGAGATGCTTTGGGATATGAAGTTGAGAAGAGCAGCAACTTCACCCATTTAACACCTACCAGCCAGTCTTCTTGTTACAGACTAAATTATATCCTCTGTAAAACTCATATATAGAAGCCCTAACCCCCAGTGTGACGGGATGAGGAGATAGGGCCTATGTAGAGGTAGTCAAATTTAAGTGAGATCATAAGAGTGAGGTCTTAATTCATTAGGACTGGTATCCTCAGAAGAAAAGGAAGAAATAGCAGAGCTCTCTCTCTGCATGAGCAAAGAGCACGTAAGGACACAGTGGGAAGGTGGCCGTCTACAAGCTAGGGAGAGAGGCCTCACCAGAAACCAGATCTGCAGGCACACTGGTCGGAGCTTCTAGCTTCCTGCAACTGTGAGACAATAAATGTCTGTAATTTAAGCCACCCAGTGTGTGCTCTTCTGTTACAACAGCCCAGACAGACCAATGCACTGCTCACCACCAGATTTCTCACCACCCGCCTTCCCAATTCCCATAAATAGAATATTCAGGGTTCCTGGTGCTTTATATTCTGATGACATACTTTTGTGAAACAGTACCCCAATCTCTGGCTTCCTTCTCTTAGCCGTTCGGATACAAGTCAACTCTGCGGGCCCTTCCCAACCGTCAGCGTGTGTAATTCCTCCTGTCTCTACAGCTCTTAATTATTTCCAAGTATTTTAACTCGTTTGGATTTCATAACCACTTGTCTCACTTCCTATGACATAAGCAGGCAAGAGTTGGTTTGACCCCATTTTACAGATGAATAAATTGAAAATCGGGATTTTTGTGGCTTGTCTAAGATAACCAAGAGGAGTTGCAAAGTCAGCCCATTAAATCCAGCTCTTTCACTTCACCACACAGCTTCCTGGCCTGTGCTTTTCTATGCCTTTGTCTGGAGAGAGCTTTCTGTTCAAACCAGTCTTGGAGAGGAGATGTGGGCTGCCTTTGGGCTTCCTTCTTCCCTTCCTTCCTTTGTCCTCCCAGCATGCACACACACACATACACACATTTATTTTCGTTCTCTCTCCATAGTGTAGCTTGGCCTTAATGTCATAGGAACAAGGAGCTCCTCCTTTTCCCGCAGAGCCTAAACATGACAGATCCACTGTGGGTAGAGGACAAAGAAGGGATGGGCAAGGGGCTTACGATGCAACCAAAAGAGAAACCTTGGAAGGCGTGGCAAGAACACTGTAGCCCCTGGGCTGTCTGAACCGCATCCTGGCCAGGGCTCTGGGGGGCATCTCGTGCGGGCCCCACAGTGGGTTTGCTCCCAGCTAACAGTTAAGGCAGCACCTTAACACATGGTATGCACATGGTCATAAACCGAAGCTCCTTTCGGAAGTTTGCCCTTCCTCAAGGCTGTTGGTCTGTGTTGAGCTAAAAAAAGAAAATCTGTTTGGAATCACAGAATTCCTGGGAAAATGTCAACTCTCACACCCCATTGTCTTTGGAGCTGGCATGCGTCTTCTCACTTCTGAGCCCTGTTCTGAGGGGCGGGCTGTTTGCGGAGGGCCTATTGTTCCTGAGCAGCTGAGCTTGCAAGTCTGGGCCTGTGTGTGTGTGTGGAGAAAGACCACCTCTACTGCATCACCCCCACCAGCCAAATCAAGGATTTCTGCTGAATCCCAGAGCAGCCCGCTTGTGGCGCCCTGAGGTTGGCAGTTGTTCTTGTAGCAAGACCTGGGACAATGGGATTGGTGAGAAAGATTCACTGGTGGTTGAGGCAGAGCAGAGGTGGGCAAGGAAGGTTTAGAGCATGAGGGCTGTCGAGGGATGACATGGGGAAAAGCAGGCTTTGAGCCCAAGGATAAATGGGAAAACCTCTGAGATGAGCACTCTCAGATTACAACACCTAGCCATCTCGAGGAGCTGGCCTCATGCCACCCAAACCCCAAGAACACTAAAGAGGTCAGGCTTCCTGTCCTGACCTTGGCTCATCAGGGATGCATATGACCCCTAGAGGAACAGGATGGACAGAGTCCACAGACAAGCGGAGACTGTGAATTCACACCAGGCTCATCTCTAGCCTTCCTCTTCCTATCCTGAACCAAAAACAGAGCCTCTCCGCATTCCTACCTTCCCATTCATTCTCCCAGTGAATTGCAGTTACTCAATGTACTAATTTTCTGAAGGATTCATTCACAAACAGAATTGGCCTGTCTTTTCTTGGCACTTGGAAGGCAGCTGGGGCAGTCAGACAGATACATAAGATACTATTATAAACAGTTCTGTGGGAGCATGGAGCCGCAACCACTGGCCTGGGGGTGGAAGTTGGGACGGGGCATAGAGTTAAGGAAGAACTTCACGTAGCACATTCTTATTAGGAGGAAGCCACAGAGGATGACCAGGAGTCCTCCTGGTAGAGTGGGCTGGTGACAGGGCGCAGGCATTCTAAGGAAACAGATGGCAAGTCTACCATTGTAGCCAAGTGAAAGGCCCCAGATGGTTTGGGGGAGCAATGAGTGGTCCTGGCACCCAGACAGGGAAGGGCTGAGCCACAGCCGATGTTCAAGAAACCCTGCTGACAGGGGAGTGTCCTCCTCAGCGATGCTCCTTGGAGGCACACATCCCAGGAATGGGTTACTTGAGTCCCCAGGGAGGACCAGATGACCCGGCAGTCATCCTGCCCTTTGGCGGGAGCACTCATCTGGACTCCAGATACTGTTGGGGTTGCTAAGCAAGGATTTCAGGCAGGCGGCTTCCCATGCACAAGAAATTTCTCCCTCTGCTTCCATTCCCACCTTGGGACTTGGCAGCGACTTGGTGTGGAGAGTCCAAGAGCTGCCATGACCCTGTCAGAGGGCAAGGGTCATTTTTAAAAACAAGTTCCTAGTTCAAGTCAACCTAAAGCCATCTGGGTCTATAGTGAATGAAAACTTACCCTAGAGGTACGGTTGCAGAAAAGGGGACCCCTTCCAGGGCCCAAGAGTGGGCTCTTGTCTAACACTCAGAAATGAATTGTCCAAGGAGACACATGTGCTGCCAAAGCAAGAGACTTGGGACGGGGCACCCAGGTGGAGAATAGCAGGGTAAGGGAACCCAGGAGAACTGCTCTGCCATGCAGCTCGCAGTCTCGGGTTTTATGGTGATGGGGTTAGTTTCCAGGTTGTCTTTGGCCTATCGTTCCGACTCAGGTCCTTCCTGGTGGCACATGCATTGCTCAGCCAAGTTGGATGCCAGTGAGAAAGATTCTGGGCGGTGGCAGGACAGGTGGCAGCTCCTTTGGACCTTTCCAGAACTCTTGCAGTTGGTGATGGCTTGTTAGTTCCATGTTCCTTACTAGGACCTCCTGTCGTGAAGTAACTCTCGCAGATGATTCCTAGCCAGGATGGGTGGTTTCAGTCAGAGTGCTTCCCCTATCGGTACCAAATCTGAGATGTGGCTCCAGGAAAGCAGCATTTACATAGTCAGAGAAGATGAAAAAAAGTTTCATGTTGGACTCAGAGCTGGTAGCCGGAGGGTGATGTCTTTCTCCCGGGAATAATCATAGCCCTTCATGTATTGCCACATCAGCTTACAAAGCCCAGGCATGGGCCATCTCCACGCATACCTCCCCATGAACTGGTAAACTGGACAGAGACAGGCTTCTTCCCCTCCTTTAGATGTGAGAGCTGACGGTCAGGCAAACAAGGATGCCTCCCCTTCAGCATACAGAGGGGTCCCTGGGAGACTAACTGCTTGAGTCACCTTTAGGCTGGAAAGCAAGGAAGCACCTCTTGCATAGCAAAATCCAGGCCTCCAGCTTGGCTTTATAATTAGTATATTAGTGCTTTGCTTTAAAAAATCCCCGGGCCTTACCTCCTGCAAGCTGTCTCAGCCACTAAGCATTAGAGCTGGGACAGAGACCTGTCTCTCCTGGAAGCCTGTCCTGCACCATTTGTCGCAAGCAGCCAGGTCTCCCCACCCTGACCTCCATGCCCTAGCTGGCCCCTCGCTTTCAGAACAGACCCCAGAAACCCAGATGGTACCAGTGATATTGAGGGGCCGTGATGAGCGCGCTGGAGACGCAGGGGCGGCCCCTGAGTTCCCTCCGCTGCCTGTCTGCCATGGAGGCAGATCCTCTGGGATGACTGGGGGGGGGGTGCTCCAGCCCCTCGCAGGCCATGCACCCCTCTTTGTGCAGGAGCCCTGGCCGGCCACCTGTTGTTAATCTAGCCCTGGTAATCCATTCTGTACTGTGTCAGCAGTTCAAAAGGGCACTGTTAGTATTTTTTGCCGACTTCAATTAACGTGAGATTTCAGAGGCCCCTCTGATCACATTTCATCTGTCACAAGTTAGGAACAAAACAGACAGGTTCCAGTTGAGGGGAGGAAGGAGAAGGAGTTTATTGCAAACAACAACCAAGTGGGCAGTGTGGGCCGTGCCCAGCCAAGGGCGCTCTGCGAACGCGCAGCGGCGACCACGCTCCACGCGGCCCCACGCCTGGACCCTGACGCCCCTCCTCATCAGCAGTCCAGCAGTCCTCCCCTCCCCCCAAAGATGTAAGTGCAATAACTTACTTTAAAAGGCAAGAACTTTTTTTTTTTAATATTTTGCTATAATGTAGTTACATGGTGGTATAGGCAGTAAAACTTTATGGAACGACCTCCTTTTTTTTATACATTTTTTTTTTCTGAATTTTTAATGTCTTTTTCATATATATTTTTAATATTCCACCCCAGGCCATTAAGCTAAAGGAAAAGTTGCATTTATACAGGGTTACAATATCTTACAAGGAGAACAGTCATTATTGATTGAGGTTCATGTTCCTTCCAGCACTCAGCTCTCTTTTCAACCCACTGCACACCAAACAGACTATTAGACATTGAAAACTGTCCTTCAAAATCAGTAGTATAAAGGCCTAGCTCTGTGTGTGTAAGTGCAGGGGAAGAAGGGACAGGGCAGGGCGGGTTAATGTTTGGTTGACTGGGACACCTTTCCTCCCCCTCCAGCATCTTTACAGACGTCACGTGGGCTCCCGGGAATTTGAGGAGTGGAGTTTTCCTTGTCTTCCCAGTTTTCTCTTTTGTGGTCATGGATTATTATCCAGGGGGCCCGTTTGCCCAGCCATCCTCAGTCCCCACCAGGCCGTCAAGCAGACCAGAAGCCCCAGAACTGTCCAGCCCAGGGGGAGAAGAGCCGCAGAAGCAGGATTCGTGGTCGTTTGCATGGAGGAGTTCCTCTCGTCGACCCAGCCGGAAGACGGCAGAGGGGACACCAGCGCTGGGCCCGATGTGGCCGCGGCCACGTGTACTGGGGACCCACCTCACGCTTGCTACCGCCACCCCCTGGCAGTGTCTTTGAACCAACCTGGCCGCCATGCTTCCCCACGCTGGGGGCATGGCGGTGAGAGCCAAGAATCAAGTATAGTGGAAAGAATTCAAGGAAAGTTCCAAAGCCCGTGTCCTCCAAGTGCCGTTGAAGACTCGGGGACAAGCCTCTCGGTGCGTCCCCGGAGCCCCCTCTCCCCACGCTGCCCTGGGAGCAGCGACGGCATCTGAGGGTGGTAGCAGCACCGTAGTGTCAAGCCTTGCCGCCGAGACTGGTTCCCAGCAGGATTCGGGGGGCTGGCAGCGTGAGGAGGCTGCCCGGGGGCCTGCCAGCCACCCATTATTTCCGGTTTTGTGTGGCCATCTCTGTTGAGATTTTAGGCAAAGAGCAAAGGAAACCCCACCTCTTTTAGCTTATTGGCTTAACAGTGACCACCGGAGCCATCCACTCTCCCCTGTACCTGCCTTCATGAGACTGCGCTCCTGAGGATGCCGCCAGCCCAGAGAGTCACACCCAAGCTTGCTTTAGTCATCACAGGAGAGGCTGCGGGGTACCTCCCACCCCAGCAGCTGAGAAAGCAGAAGGCCTAGGCCCAGCCCCCCACCCTGGGGAGCTCCACGCAGCATCGGTCATCAGAGCCCCTCTCTTAGCTCTGCCTCAAGTGAAACGTGGCTCAGGATGATCACCTTCCCCACTGGGGACTGGGGTCATCTCCGTTGTGAAGGGATTCGGCAGGCTAGAAGTTTTCTGATCCCTTCCCGCTCGGCGATTCTGTGATTGTTGGAGTGTCAGGCAGGCCTAGGGGTGGGCAGCTGCCCGTAGGGAGATGCAGAGGTGTTTCATGCCGACATTTTAATCCTAAATACTTAGCTGTGTTGGTGGGACAGGCGGTCAGTGCCAAAGAGCCTTCTTCTATCAGAAGATTTTTCTTCTCAAGCTTTGGGGTGGAATTTGCCTGACTGAAGTCTGGCCCAGGTGGAAAGCAGACACACAGCGGAACTGATCGCCAGAAGTCCCTTCCAGAAGGTTCCACTTAAGAGCCGTGTCTCTCCCTTCCCTCCCCCTCGGTGTCTATCCTGGTTCTCTCTCTCTGTCTGATTCTCACCCAGGTGAGAACATACCTCCCAGGTCTTTCCAGCCATGATGACATTTAAGGAGGAACTGGGGGGATTATCTCCATTCTGAAGCCATTTCTTCCTTCCTTTTCCCAGATTTTGGGAGTCTTGAGTTGTTTCAGCTAAGCTTAGAACTAGAAAAGGCTTCCTAAGAGTTATTCCCAGATCCTCAAACATAGAAAACACTTAAAGCTAAGTCTCCAAGAACATTCAATTCAATGTCCAAGACGCTTTTCACTTCGAGAAGATCAACTTTAGAGCTACGATTCCCAAAGAGGTCTGACTCTTACTAGGGGGAGGTCAAGGGCAGCTCCTTCCATAGTCCTGTTTCCAGAGCACATGAGGACTTGAGACACAGCTGGAGATGGCCACGTCCCCAAAAACCTAAGCAGGTCAAAGGGGGAGGGCCTCACCCCTACCCACCCACCCAAGACGCTGTGCTGAGTCCAGGCCCCTGGGCCTGGTAGACCTAGCTCTCCTCACCGACAGGATTGGGGTAGAAGGGATAAAAAGAAGGCCCTTCTCCTCAGGGATACCTGCAAGGGGGCCTCCCAGCGCTCAAAAGGCCGGCCTTGGAGGATGGGTACCCGATGCCCCGAGCTTAGCTGACCCCTGGGCCCTGGAGCTGAAACTCAAGCTGCAGGCTGCATGTCAGACGGAAACAGAGCCCCCCCTGAGAAGGAGGCCCCTTCCTGCAGGCAGGGAGATTGGCTTCCAGAAAGCACTGTGTCCAGAACAGAGCAAGCGACCCCAAGGAGCTCAGCCCCACGTGAGCCCTCTGGAGGCCAGAACAAGGGGCTGGGGTCGCCCATGCCCCAGGGCAGTATTGCCAGGTCAGGCACTTTCTGCCCTATGCCCAGAGGACTGCACAGAAGGCTCTGGGCAGGTGTGGCGCAGGAGGCCGCTAACCGGGAAGGCTGTCTGAGGCCGCGTGGGGGCCGACCTGGTGCCCGGAGGCCGGGTGAGTGTGCCCTTGTCATCTGCCAGACCCCGCAACCCGCTCTGGACCCTCTGGCGCCGTGCCCCCAGGCCCTAGCGGCTGTGTCAAGGTGCGAGTCCTTCCGCACCAGGACACTGGCCCAGCAGCCCCAGCAAGTGACCAGGATCTTCAGATTCCACCTGGAGGGGCCAGACTGGACAGGGAACAAAGCTACCCAGACCTGCCCCCTGCCACCATCATCCTGCCTGAGGTGGGGCGTCAAGGCGGCTGGAGAGCCGACGTGTGTGCACGAGCCCCTGCCTCCCCAGGACGCCTCCCTGCAGCCCTCTCGGCTCCTAGAAGTGTGCTTCCAGCACCGTGGGGGCCGCGGGCGGCGGGTCTCCTTCCCTGCACTGTTCACCCAGATCCGGAGCCTCGGGGTCCAAGGGGTCCAGCGTGGCTGGGTGATGGTGGGCTCCTTCGGCTCCAGCTCCTCTCTCTCTCTGCCCAGTCCCTCCGAGTGCGTCCAGCACAGGGGACAGTCAGCAGGACGGGGGCTCCTCGCGTCCAGGGTAAAGGCAAGGTGGATGCTTTGGGTCTAGGAGGTTGGAGTCCATGGGCTTTGAGGGAGAGCACAGGAGATGGGATGGCAGAGGCTGACTGGGCAGGGCATCTGTTCTCCAGACACGGTCACTGGGCTGGTGATCAGGGACCACACAGCAGAGGGAAGGACGGACGTTGACGGCACCGTAGCCACAGCTGGTCCAGGTGGGAATCTAGCCTCGACTCTATGGTCAAACCGGGCAGGGCGGAGGAGCAGGAGTGGGAAGAAAGGGTCTTCAGCTTATAATGGATGCAAAGCTGCAAAACTCGTGCCACCTGGCTGCCTCCACTGCCTCTGGCCGGGAGCGGGGGGGCCTGGCCTCGGTGCCCGCTGCCCCCTTCCCTCCCAACAGTCCCCGGGGGCCTCAGACTTGGGGCGGCTGAAAGTGCTGAGGGTCAGGCCCCTGGGCCCAGGCCAGGTGCCTAAGAGGGGAGTTGAGTGGGGGGCCCGGGGGCCTGGGGAGCATGGGCGTGGCCAGTGCCCCAGGGCAGGGAAGGGCGCAGGGATGGGGCGGGATGGCCCTGTCATGTGGCCCAAGAGATGGCCGCGCTGTGCTCCTTGGCCTTCATGCGGAGGGCCGCGATGCTCGAAGTCTTGCGGTCCGGCTCCCCGTTGAGCTCATAGCCATTGAGGCCCGGGCTGAGGCCCGCAGCTCCAAACAGGCTGCCCATGTGCGTCTGGCCCACGTGGCTGCCAGCCCCCGAGACGCTCAGGAAGTCGGTGACGCCGCTGGCCCCGGAGCCGGGGGGGTGGGCGTGAGGGGACATGCAGGCGGGCACCGGGTCACAGGGCACCACACAGGCCGGCACGGGCGAGGCGGCCCCATTGTTGCCGATCCAGGATGGGTTCTGAATCTGGGGAGAGGGGAGGGAGACGTGTCACAGGCTGGCGGGACACGGGGGTGCCCTCCTGTCCCACACGGGGAACCTCTGTTCACTTACGAACCCGTCCTGATGATAAAACCATTCCTGAGTGTTTACCTGGGAGGCTTTCCAAACCTGCCTGGCCACCTAGCCCCCTAGGAGCCTCGGGGTTTTATGCTCTGGTTCCTGCGTTCCCAGGTCCAGGAGAGCAGTGGACAGAAACTCTGTTTTAAGCACTGAACTCCGAATTTCATCAAGAGTCCAGTGAAAGGGTCGTCCTGGGGCACGGCTCACCAGCTGAGGGCAGCCCCTGATCTTGTTTATTTATTTGACCACACCACTTGCAGGATCTTAGTTCCCTGACCAGGGATCGAACCTGTGCCCCCTGCAGTCAGAGTCCTCGTCATTGGACCGCCAGGGAATTTCAGGCAGCCCCGGATTTTAGACACAGAGGCAGACTCTGTTTCTCCATCCATGGACCCACGTAAGGTCAGCACCTGGGCCTCACCCCGCTCCGGCTCCTCCCCAGGCCTAGCGCACCCTCGAGACTTGATCAGTGGGAGGGGACACGAGCTCAGAGAGCTCTGGCATTGGCAACGTGGGCTCAGAGGCTGTCCACTCTGAGAGTGGACGTCGGGGGGGCCTCAATTCTCTCAGAAGCCAAGGTCAGTAGTGGAAGTCCTAGGGGCCAGTGCCCTTGAGGCTTCAGAAGTAACTCAGGGTCTGAAAGGTCTGCCTTGGGAGGTGGTAAATGGATGGATAGAGCCAGGCGGGATGCCCACAGGCTCCGGGCTGGGGCAGAGACAGGTGGAGGAGGTGGAAGGTGCTCGGGCAGCAGGTGAGAGGCTGAACTGGACACTTTGTCTTCTATCTGCGCAGCTAAAATCCTTTCCCCTTCCCCAGCTTCCAGCTCTAGACCCCGCTTTCCCCCAGCATTTATGGGGAGGCAGAGCTGGAGACTCAGCCAGAAATGCATCTCTCCTGGGTGATGGGAGGCTGGGGGGTTGGTGGGCAGGATGGGCTGGAGGAGATGATGCACCTCTCGGCACGTGAAAGGGCTTCTCCGTGGTCCTGGAGCAGCTTCTGCCGGCCTGCCCCTTGCCCCCAGCGTTTGGAGTACACTCAGAGAAGTCTGTAATAAAAGGAGTGACAAGGGGGCCATGCCCCCAGATGCCATGGGGACTGCAGTGACAACAAGAACTGCTTGCAGGTTTGGGTGATGGGGACCCCCTCTCTCAAGAGGCCTAGGGGATGTGGTGTGTGGTGCTGCATGGAAAGAATGAGCATGAGCCCCTCTGGCGTGTAAGCTTGGGCAGCAGAGGTCAAGACCAGGGAGTCCGGACTGGAGGTCCATCCTCCCGGGGACAGAGGGAGGCTGGCTGGGGGGACGGAGAGAGAAGAGAAAGATATGGGTGGGGTGCGAGCTGATGCAGGTGGTGTGTGTGCAGGAGACCCCCCCTCCATTCCCCAGCCTCATCCTGGGCCTGCCCCCTGCCCCTGCCATGTGAATCCTCGGGGCGGCAGGGGCAGCACGGGTCCCGTTGGGTACCCAGGGACCATGGGCTATCTCGGCTCCAGGAGAGTGAGAGGAAAGGGAGGCCTAGGAAAGCCTATGGCCTGGCTCGCTGCGGGGCGGGCCCAGGCTTGGAGCAGAAGGCGGAGGCCACAGCACAAGGAGGCCTGAGAGGGAGGAACCGGCCGCCTCTGCAGGGCAGGTTGAGGGGCGTCAGGATGGGAGTCAGCCCCAAATGCACCTCTCCAAGGGTCCTGGCTGCCTGACTTCACCCGCATCGCTTCCCGTCCCTTGACATCCCACTGAGGACCCAAGTGCCACCAGGAAGAGGGACTGACGGACAGCCGTGGAAGAAGACGCTCTGGAAGGGATGGGAAGAAATGGGCCAGACACCTGGGAGAGCCGCAGACATATGAAGCAACCTTCCTAAAACCATGTAATTCACAAAGCACTTTTGCACATTCTAACGTAGACCTTCCAACAACCTTGTGAAAGAGTTGAGGCAGGTGCTTTTTTTTTTTTTTTTTTTTTTTTGCCACATCATGTGGCATGTGGGATCTTAGTTCCCCGACTAGGGGTTGAACCTGAGGCCCCCCGCCCGTGGAAGCACAGAGTCTTAACCACTGGCCAGGGAAGTGGTGCTTTTAAAATACCCAATTCCTAGGTGAAGAAACTTGAGGCTCAGACGTGTGACTTGCCTGAAGGGAGAAAGCTCTGGAGCTGGGATGACAGCCTAAATCCTGGGTCTCAGAATCCCACATTCATTCCAGCCTTGCCTCACTCACATCCTCCAACCATCAGGAACCCCTTCTGGGAAACACTCTGGGTGGCTCCCGGTGGCCTGGAGGGCCCCTGGCCTTCAGCATTCCTCGGTTCCGATGCCCGTCACCAAAGTGGCCGAAGGAAAAGTCATTCTCAAGCTCCTCCCCCAGTCTCCCCTTCCCTAAAGTCCAGCCAAGGCTGGGTCAACGCTTATGGGGGGGCAGAGAGAATTCTGGGCCTCCCACATCCTGGAGACACAAGCGCACTCCTGGAACGGGCCTGAAGCGGGGACTTAGAGCCCCAAGCTCTCTCTCCAGGGAAGGTGCTCCTCCTAAGGGCCCCAGAGCAGGCAGCTGGGGGCAGGGACTCACCTGGGCATAGTTTTCCGCTCGGGTGAGGAGGGGCAGCTCATAGGCCGTGGAGAAGTGGGTCCGAACCTGCTGCATTTGCCCAAAGCGTTCCCTCTTCCTCCACTTGGCCCTCCGGTTCTGGAACCAGACCTGCAGGACAGAGCAGTTGTTGCCGGGGTCAGGCCTGGAGCTGGGGCCCCCGTGTTCGAGACAGCACCAACCTTGCCCTCGAGCCCCTCCAGCTGTAGTTATAAGGTCAAGACTCTGGGGCTACAGATAACACACCGGCCTTGGTCTCTGTGCTCAAGAGCTGACAATCTGGAAGGATCGACGCTGAGAGCCGGGAAGGCAGTTCACACCCCAGTCGTAGGCGCGACTTCGGGCCAATAGGTTCCTTTTTCTGAGCTTCAGAACCCAGAGCAGGCAAGTGTCACATGCGCACAGAACACGTCACCAGTCATCTCGGAGGTCAACTAACCAGCCCTGACATGGGGCGGCCGAGTCCTCTGGGGCCACAGACTACGGCCGAATCTGATGACAGGCGTGAAAGCTTCACCAGAGAATCATTCTCTGGTGGCCAAGTGGTCAAGAACCCGCCCGCCAATGTAGGAGATATAATAAGATGCCAGTTCGATCCCTGGCCCAGGAAGCCCCTGGAGGAGGGCATGGCAACCCACTCCAATACTCTTGCCTGGAGAATCCCATGGACAGAGGAGCCTGGTGGGCTACAGTCCACGGGGTCACAGAGAGTCAGACAAGACTGAGAGACTAAGCACGCACAGAGGATCACACACGTGTGGTTTTTCCATTGTTTTCCACTTCCTGAATCCGCCATGCAGCCTTTTGTGGAAAGAATCTGGACCCCCTGAGTTACAGCTTCTCTGGGAGACAGGGCTTTAGCCGAGCTGTTGGAGGACAGTCAGGGACAGCTTTGTGGAGGGAAGGTGGGGGCTGGAGGGACAGAAGTCCAGGCTGAGTTTAGAAACAGCCCGGCCACGCCACCAGCTGGGAGAGTGATGGGAGGGGAAGGATGGTGGAGTCAGATGGTAGGGGCCCCCGAATGGGAGGGTCACCTTGGTGAAGAGAGGAAGCTGCTGCAATCTCAGGCCCCAAGAGCAGCGTGATGCCAGGGAGGAGAGGAGGCCCAGCTGTCATTCAGCATGGGGGTGGCACATTGGCTTGACCAGGGGACCTCTAGGGGAGTGTGGTCTCTGAGTCAGGTGTATGAGCCGGGGTCTTGTTTATTTTATCATACTTAGGAAAAAAATTGAGAACCTTCAAACAAAAGCTATTGGGCTTAATGGAAGCTTCCTTTGCAGGAGCGTTTCTGGCAGGCTGAGAACTTTCCCAAGGCTCGTGGGCAAGAGCTGGCTTTGGGGTCTGCCACCCCTGCAGGTGACTTGAGGTCTGGGGAGAGGGTGATGGGGACCAGGGAGGATGGGAGAGAGGGCGTGAGCAGGCTTGACTTCAGGCTGGCTCACAGGCAGGCTCCAGAACTCCTCAGAGGGAGATTCCTGGCAGCTCGTCGCACACCTGCCCACTGACTCTGGTGTAGGGCACGCCCCTGGCACCACAGCCCAGGGCATGGAGCTTCCTGGAAGGAGGGCGGCGGAGCCGGGCCGGGGGGCTTGGCCCGCCCCCCGCGGGGCCCATGGGCACCCGCTGGACTGCCCCGCGTTTCCACGGGCCTCTGTTTGTGCATCTGGAAACTGGGCCGGCATCTGTGCTGCCGGCTTCCCGGGGGCTGTGCCTCCGAGGGCTGCAGGCGAGCTGGAGGGCAAGCGCTGTCACGGAGTTTTCAGAGGACTTTGCCCTGGTTTAGCTCCCTTCCAGCTGTCTTTTTCAGAAGAAAGAAGTAAAAAAAAGGTAGGTGTGGCTCATGTTGGTGTGGGGAGGGAGGGGGTGGAGAGGGAGGGTGAGAATGCACCTTCCCAGCCAGTATACAAGCATCACACACACACACACACACACACCACACACACACACACCACACACACACAACATACACACACACAGCCCCCTGAGGGAGGGTGAGACTGCACCTCCCCAGCCAGTATACAAGCATCACACAACACACAACACACACACACATACACACAACACACATACATACAACACACACACACAACATACACACACAGCCCCCCGAGGGAGGGTGAGACTGCACCTTCCCAGCCAGTATACAAGCATCTCACACACACACACACACACACAAAACACACATACACACAATACATACACAACACACACACACACAGCCAAAGGAGGGTGAGACTGCACCTTCCCAGCCAGTATACAAGCATCACACACACACACACACACACCACAAACAACACACATACACACAACACATACACAGCATACACACACACACACACCACACATACATATAACACACACACACACCCAAACACCCCCAAGGGAGGGTGAGACTGCACCTTCCCAGCCAGTATACAAGCACAAGCGTCACACACACACAGAACACACACACACAACACACACAACACACACACACACAACACACACACCCAAAGGACGGTGAGACTGTACCTTCCCAGCCAGTATACAAGCATCACACATACACACAACACACACATACACAACACACACAACACACAGCACACACACACACAACATACACACACAACACACAACATACACACACACAACACACACACACCACACATACACATAACACACACACACACCCAAACACCCCCAAGGGAGGGTGAGACTGCACCTTCCCAGCCAGTATACAAGCACAAGCGTCACACACACACAGAACACACACACACAACACACACAACACACACACACACAACACACACACCCAAAGGACGGTGAGACTGTACCTTCCCAGCCAGTATACAAGCATCACACATACACACAACACACACATACACAACACACACAACACACAGCACACACACACACAACATACACACACAACACACAACATACACACACACAACACACACACACCACACATACACATAACACACACACACACCCAAACACCCCCAAGGGAGGGTGAGACTGCACCTTCCCAGCCAGTATACAAGCACAAGCGTCACACACACACACACAACACACACAACACACACACACAACACACACACACACACCACACACACCCAAAGGACGGTGAGACTGTACCTTCCCAGCCAGTATACAAGCATCACACACACACACACAACATACACACACACAACACACACAGCACACGCACACACAACATACACACACAACACATACACAACACACACACACACACACCACACACATAACACACATACACATAACACACACACACACCCAAACACCCCCAAGGGAGGGTGAGACTGCACCTTCCCAGCCAGTATACAAGCACAAGCGTCACAAACACACACACACAACACACACACAACACACACACACACACACACACAACACACACACACCCCCAACACACACACACCCCCAAGGGAGGGTGAGACTGCACCTTCCCAGCCAGTATACAAGCATCACATACACACACACACACACAACACACACACACCCCACACATACACACACACCACACACACACAACACATACAACACAACACACACCCCCCACACATACAGCACACACACACAACAGACACACACACAACAGACACACACAACACACACACACCCTACACATACACACACCACACATACACACCACACACACACACAACATACACACACACCCCTGAGGGAGGGTGAGACTGCACCTTCCCAGCCAGTATACAAGCACCAGCGTCACATACACACACACCCCACACATACACACACACAGCACACATACACACACAACACACACAGCACACACAAACAACATACACACACACACAACACACACACACAGCCCCCCGAGGGAGGGTGAGACTGCACCTTGCCAGCCACTATACAAGCATCACATACACACACAGCACACACATACAACATACACACATGCGCAACATGCAGACACACACATCATACACACACACAAATACACACACACACTCACACACACACACCCAAGGGAGGGTGAGACTGCACCTTCCCAGCCAGTATATAAGCATGAGCATCACACACACACACAAAACACACACACACACACCCGAAGCGGCCTGCATTTCTTTCAGCATCACTGTTTCCCATCTTGACTCTGGTGCAGGAGAATCAGCTCTTCTGTGTCCCCCTCCCCAGGAACTGATCCCCTCCTGGGCTGGGGCCTCATCTGCTGTCCTAGAGCCTCCTGGGGCGGAGAGGGGAGGGGGCCCTTCCTCCCAGGGCTCCTGGGGTCCAGGCCCAGGCCGCCCACTGGGAGCCAAGGGCGGATCGGGTCTCCTCTCCGGGATGCTGAAATGGGATCCCCCTTTATCAGTGGCCTGGAATGGGGGACTGGGGGCAGGATGAGAGAATGAATCAGAGGCGCTTGTTTTCATTTCATGTTTAATTTCCTGCAGGCTTAGCTCAGTCTTTCCGCTCCTTCCTCAGCCTCCCAGGGTTTTCTGGGCAGGGGGGGAGGCCAGGGGGAGGGGAGAAGCCCACTGGAAGCATCTAGATATACGACTGCTTTCTTCGGGGCTGAGGAGAAGCCTAGAAAAAAGTGAGGTTGCCACCATGGTGGGGGCCGCCCCCTTGAGTTTCTGTGGACTCAGGTCCTACGGTGGGAGACACACAGGGCTGGCAAAGGGGGCCTGGGGGTGAGGGGAGGAGCAGAGCGGAGGTGGGGGGGGAGGGGGGTGGGGGGCGGGAGATGGAATGCCGGCGGGTGGGGAGGAGCGGGGTAGAGGGGCGACCTGGGTTATCTGGGAAGACAGATGAGCTGGGGGAGAGGCAGCTGAGAGCGCTTGGCCTTTGGGAAGGAGTGAAGAGGGTCAGGCAGAGGGGTTTCTTTGCAGGTTAAGATGGAGATCGTGGGAGGCGGCACGGCTGTAGGGAGCAGGCTGGGGGGAACAGAACTGCTCACCTCCAGCCCCTTCCTCCCTGGGGCCTCACCCTGCAGACGAGGCTGGAGCTTTTCTGCCCAGATAAGGCTTAAGCTCCATTAGCTTCCTGGTCTTCACTCTCATCATGCATAAACTTGGGTGGTGGCAGGGGTGTCCTCCCGGGCCCCATCTGTGCTCACATTCATGGGCCCCCGAGGCCTAGAGCATCCTCCCATTTCTGACCCTGGGAGCCTGGGGCGCTGAGAGCTGCACCCCTAGACGCCCTGGGCCCCAGGCTCTGCAGCCCGCAGGCTTGTCTCCACTGGGCAACCCTGGGCAGGAGAAGGGACCGAGGCCCCAGCCTTCCCTTCAGTGCGTCCCAGCAGCCCAGGACCACCCCGCTCCTGGCCCACCCTGGCCTGGACCCGCTCAGCATGGGCCTCTCCCCAAGGAACCAACCGTCTTGGCGGAGGCCCCCGCTAACCGCAGCCCATCTGGGGCCAGGGCGGGGTGGCCCAGAGCGGGGAGGCCTCCGTCTTATTGTCTTCAGACACCAGCTGCGTAGATTGGAATCCCAGACAGCACAGAGAGGCCCCTGCAGCCCCCTGGAGCGGCTCCAAACTCCGGGTTTCTTCCCAGGAAAGGTCCATCTCGGGGGTGGGGGGACCCCGTCCCTGTCCCCACCGTCACTCTGTGCCAGGCACCTGGCTTCCCATCAGCTGAGTACGGGCCCCCAGCAAACTCATCAGAGGCAAGCAGGGGGTTCCATCCCCACTCACCCCCATCTCCAGGGCACTGCCAGGCGCAACCCAGAGGTCGGACGCACCTGCCAATCCCACCAACCCTGCTGCCTTTATACAAAGTAAAGTCTCAGAACAATTAGGCATGTGTTCCTGGTGAGGCAAACTACAGGAAAAGAAGCACGGAAAGGGCTGGGACTCAGGGTCCCTCATTCTGTTCTCAGCACGGCCACCCCATCACCTTTCCTGAGTCACCTGGTCACAGGTGACGGTTTCCTGCCTCTGGGTCTCTTCCTCCTTGATAGCGAATGAGAGAACGAGGTGGTCCTCTCCAGCACTAGCCTTCTAGAATTCTGCGGTCTCCCCCTGAGATGATAAGACAGGCAGCACATCACAGTTCCCCTTTTCGCTTTGGCGGCTGGGAAGCTCAGCATCGAAATTTGCGCTCAGTGAAATCTAGGATCCTTAGCTTAGCCTAGGTCTTTGACATAATTACCTTCCCATTTCATGACACTGTTACTGTTTGAGGATGAAGATAAATCTTTTAAGTGTAAGCTGCCCCAGCTCCTTTTTGGAAGTAGGCATAAATGTGTGTGTGTGTAGAGAGAACACTCCTGAGCTGTATCGTGGTGCCTGAAGAATGTTAAACATGCTCCAGTGTCATTTCGTGTGTGGTACCAGAAGGATCATCCTATCAATGCTAAGCGAATTCTACTCCTGGGCACTCCTGTCCATTTGTTAGGGACACACATGTGCACACACACGTGTACACGTGTATACCGCACAGAAAACGGACAGTTCACTTCACATCAACACAGCACCTACAGGAACGTCCCATAGCCAGCTGCTCTCTCTCCACCGACTCCTTACGCTCCTCTCAAATCCACTGGCTGAGCTGAGGCCAGAGGCTGGGGTTCCTGTCCAGAGTCTGGGGCACCAGAAGTCTCAGGTGAGACAGTGGGTGTGAGAAGGTTTCTGGAACCACAGTGAGGCCTCAGCTGCCTGTCTTCCTTCCCCAAACACTCACTGTGAGCTGGAGAGGAATAAGGTGGGAAGCTTGCTTTGGGGAATTTATGAGTAAATGAGCTGATCGTTCAGAGTCCCCTGTCGTTTCTGAATGGCTGTGTATTCACTGGCAACTACCAGTCTCTTTTACACTTTAGCCATTTTAGATGATCTCGTTTCTGGACCATGTTATTAATACAAACGTCTCTGCCTTGTTAAACAGAGACTGGTGAGCCTTTTATTGACACCGTAGGGGTTCCCTGGTGGCTCAGATGATAACAACTTGGCCTGCAATGCGGAAGACTTGGGTTCGATCCCTGGGTCGGGAAGATCCCCTGGAGAAGGAAACTGACTATCCATTCCAGGATTCTTGCCTGGAAGAATCCATGGACAGAGAAGCCTGGCAGGCTACAGTTCATGGGGTCTTGAAGAGTTGGACACAACTGAGAGATTTTTTCACTTTAGGAACACTCTACTTTCCTGGTGGCTTAGGTGGTAACGAATCCTCCTGCAGTGTGGGAAACCTGGGTTTGATCCCTGGGTTGAAAAAATCCACTGGAGAAAGGAATGGCTACCCACTCTAGTATTCTTGCCTGGAGAATTCCACGGACAGAGGGTCCTGGCAGGCTACAGCCCATGGCGTCACAAGAGTCAGGCGTAACTGAGCGACTTTTACTTCACTTCAGGAATACTCTGCAGAAGATTCTTCAGTGAAAAAAGGCAAGAAGGGGCACCCTTGGGGTCTGCTGAGTAACAGGGCTCTCAGTCCTGGCACCAAAAGGACCCCAGCTGAGCTTGCTGCTTTTTTTTTTTTGGCTTGCTGCTTTTTTTAAAAAGACTCCTCTTTGCTCTTAAGCTGTTGATTTCTATAGCCCACCGGAGAGGGAAAAACTGTTATCTGCAAACACTTGATTTGCTATTTCAACATGGTTTGGGCTGGGAAGGCAGGCCGAACGTGGCATTCATTTAGTGTTACACTGAGGCTTGAGCTTTATCTTGTCATCTATGGTTGGGGTGCTTAGAGGACTTTGCATCCTCTCTGGTTTTTCCTTTGTTATGATTTCATGCAGGGAGGGGAGACATACCTCTCTGGACAAAGGAGGTCAGTTGGTCCACATATATTTATTTTTTGCCTTTTCTGATCTTAGTTCAGCCTTCTCTAATTGGTGGGAATTATAGTGATGAACAATCAGACTGTACCTGCCCTCATCATATTCTAGTGAGATGAGACAAACAGATGACATAATTTAAGCCAATCATAAATTCTAAGATAAAATAGCACAACTGGTAGAAGGTGACCTGGTTTGTTTGTGTTGTGTTAGGTTGAGTTGTGTTAGGTTGGGTTGGGTTGGGTTGAGCAGTATGGGGTTCCACTGTGGTGCATTGAATTGTGTTGGGTTGTGCTGAGTTCTGTTGAGTTGAGCTGTGTTGGTTTAGGTTGTGATTGGTTGTGTTGAGCTGCATTGGGTTGGGTTCTGCTGGGTTCAGTTGAGCTGTGCTGGGTTTTGTTGTATTGTGTTGGGTTATGTGGGTTGTGTTGGGTTGAGCTGTTAGTTTGGGTTATGTTGGCTGTGTTGGGCTGTGTTGGGTTCTGTTGAGTCGAGCTGTGCTGATTTGGGTTATGTTGTGTTGTGTTGTGTTGAGCTGTGTTGGGCTGTGTTGAACTCTGTTGAGTTATGTGTTGATTTTGGTTATGATGGGTTGTATGTGTTGTGTTGGGCTGTGTTGGGCTCTGTTGAGTCGAGCTGTGCTGATTTGGGTTATGTTGTGTTGTGTTGAGCTGTGTTGGGCTGTGTTGAGATGTGTTGGGTTGTATTGAAGTCTTTTGAGTTATGTGTTGATTTTGGTTATGATGGGTTGTATGTGTCGTGTGGGGCTGTGTTGGTTTAGACTATGTTGTGTTGTGTTGGGTTCTGCTGGCCTGTGTTGAGCTGTGCTGGGTTGTGTTAAGCTGAGCTGTGTTGACTTGAGTTGTTTGTGTTGTGCTGAGCTGTGTTGGGTGTGCTGGGCTCTGTTGAGTTGAGCTGTGTTGATTTAGGCTGTGCTTGTTTGTGCTGGGCTGTGCTGGGCCGTGCTGAGCTGTGTTGGGTTAGGTTGCGGGACGTTGTGTTGTGCTGGGCTGTGTTGGGTTAGGTTGCAGCGTGTTGTGTTGTGCTGAGCCATGGTGGGCTCTGCTGGCTTGTGCTGGGATTAGTGCTTTGGTGGTTGGGTGATGGTAGGGGCAGTAGTCATGGTGATTGGGAAGACTTCTCAGAGGAGGCATACTGAGCTGGGACCTGAAAGACGGAGGAGGAGGCAGCCAGCTTGGGCAAAGGGAAGAGTTGGATTGTCTTGGTTTCTGCCCATGGGGCGCCATGGATGTCTTATAAGTTCATCCTGTTTCCTTTCTAAGAGGTAGGCCTTCCAGAGCAGAGACCCGTCATCGTCATCACCTCCTTCGCGAGACAGCCTGGACTCACACACCACACAGAACTCAGAAGCATAGCTGACGGGCTCCCTGCCCCTTCCCTGGGAGCCCCGCGCCAGCCCCCGGCCAACCAGAGCACGAAGCAGGATGGGAAAGTGAACAAAAGCAGACCTGCTCTGGTTACGGCAGAGGCGCGAGGGGCGAGCTCCTTGAGCTGAGGTGAAGAAAGCAGACCTGCTCTGGTTACGGCTGGTGCGCCTGGGGACGGGCAAGCGGCCCTGTCTCGGGCCACTGGTGGAAGGGACCAGCCCCGCTCTCCCCGCCTTCCCCGGCGCCCTCACTGACCTGCACGCGGGCCTCGGTGAGGTCGGTCCTCATGGCCAGCTGCTCCCGCGCGTACACGTCGGGGTAGTGGGTCTTCTGGAAGACCTTCTCCAGCTCCTCCAGCTGGTAGCTGGTGAAGGTGGTTCTGTTCCGCCGCTTCTTGCCCTTGTTGCTCTCCGAGTCGGCCTTCTCCATTGGGCTGGGGAGGTCGGCGCTGGCCCGGTCCTGGGGCCCCTTCACCCCAGCTTCCTTCACACTGAGGTAGCTGCTGTCCATCCCCACCGTGTCAGAGTCGGGTGGCAACTCTGGCTCACCCAGGGAGCTCTCTTTGGCTGAAGGGGGAGGAAACAAAGTCAAAAAAGCAATGGCTGAAGCCAGCCCGAGAGGTAGGAGGGACGGGGGAGCCATTCCCTGCGTTTCCCTTCTCGGGGAAGCACGGGATGCAAGGTCCGGAGGCCTGGGTTCTAATGTCATTAACGTGCTGTGTGACCTTGGCTAAGTTTCTTTCCCTCTCTGAGCCTCTTCCCCATTACGTCAGCATGGGCCCCTTTCAGCACCCAAGTCCTGTGACTCTGGGCAAGCCAATCTGACCTCTATAACATTTACCCTCCGCCCCCACTGACCCGGGGCTCCTCCCTCTAGGACTCCCTTTGCCAGAACTTCTCCTTTGGTTGTTGAGGATGTTGTCTCAGTCCTTCAGACTCAAAAGCTCAGCCAGCAGCCATGTCTGGCCCAACTGGCCTTAGGGTGAGGAGGAGAGGCTCCTCCTTGCCTGGCCTAATTCTATTTGGGGTTCAGCATCCTGCCCCCTCCAGGCAGGGGCTGTGTTTACCAAGGAAATAGGGGGTCCTCCCCCTGACATGCCCAGGATGCTGAGCTGGGAGGCCCAGCAGATTTACACAAAGCTCATGGCCCCGGGGCCCACAGCCACCGCTGTCTAGCAGAACGGGACTCTGCCGGCTGATTCCTGGACGCTCAGAGCTGGCAAGGACCAGTTAGCCAGTGCAGGTCAAGGTGAGGAGACAGAGGGAGGGCAGGGAGGGCGAGCTCATCCTCATTCAGATAGCCCTGTCAGTGCCCTGGGCAGACACACTCGCCCCAGGGCAGAGGTTAGGGGACAGGCCCTGCAACTGGCCTCAGGGTGTGAGTCCCCCCCTCCCCGTGTCTGACTCCTGAGCTGTGTGCTTGGACCTTTCGCTGAGCCTCTCTGTGCCTCAGTTTCCCCCTCTATGAAATGAGGGCACAGATACTTGGATCTCCCTCACAGGGACTTCCCTGGTGGCTCAGACGGTAAAGCGTCTGCCTACAATGTGGGAGACCTGGGTTCAATCCCTGGGTCGGGAAGATCTCCTGGAGAAGGAAATGGCAACCCAATCCAGTATTCTTGCCTGGAGAATCCCCATAGACGGAGGAGCCTGGTGGGCTACAGTCCATGGGGTCGCAAAGAGTCGGACACGACTGAGCGACTTCACTTTCTTTCTTTCCTTCTTTTCTTTCAAAGGGTAGCTGTGGGATTAAAACGTCTTACAGGTAAAGTTGCTCCCTGTTCTGGTCTAGACTTGTGAGCAGCAGAAGAGTCTAGCCCTAGAAGAGTCCTCCCAGTGGGCAGGCCCTCCCTGGAGCCCCCCAGCCCAGGAGTGGGTGCGGATGGGGTGCGAGTCCCTCTCTGAGCCAAATTCCACTGGGGACTGTGACTTTTATAGAGTGAAATAACACACAGGATAATAAGACATGTGTGGGGAGCATCGGACAAAACCTTTCACGTGTGAAAGCTCTGATCATAACAAGCATTTGTGGTCGGTGTGGGCTTCCACCATTCTGACCTTTGGTCTCCTCCTCTGGGAATAGATCTGAGCCCCAGGTGTTAGGTGTCAGGACGGTGCCTCTAGCCCCGGTCCCTTGATTCTGACCAGATCCTGGGGCCGAAGCTTCGGATCCGCCCTCCTCCCTGGCGCTCTGTGTTTACTGGGGGCTCTCTTATTGCTGGGGAGCTGAGAGGGACAGGCTGCCTCTGTCATTCTCCCCAAGGCGGTGAGGAAAGGGAGTGGAGGTGAATGCTCAGAGTGGGCCTGGAAGCAGCTTCAGGAGGCTGTTCCTCAGGGCCACTGGCAGCATGGGTGCCAGCAGGCTGGGGGGCCAGCCCTTGGGCACCACGGATGACACCCATGTGAGTCCAGGCACACGCAGACCGCCACGGCTTTGGTGACAGCGTCATGCAAACTGCAGCTGGCAGCTGGGCTGAGAGCTTTCAGCAAAGATATTTATCTTCCTGGCAGACAAATACGTTTTATGTTTTGGTTTTTTTTTTTTAAAAGAGAAGAAATCCCACCCAGTCTCACCAAAAATAAACATCTCTGTTATGCAACCTCCTGGAGGCCAGACTGGGGGAGCAGGCAGTGGCTGCAGCCCCTGCCCCTTCTGCCCAAGCCCTGCTGCCCAGACCCCATCCCATGACCCCATGGACCCTTCCCGTATCCTCTGGCATCCAGCCTGGGCTCAGGACCACCCCACACAGCAAAAGGGGCTGGGCCGAGCAGGGGAAACTCCACGTTATAAATATCGAGGGACGGTAGGGACTAAACTCCTTGTGTTAATTCGGGGGAAATGGAGGCCAGAGAGAGTAAGAAATGTGCAAATAGGGACAGGGTACAGCCTCTCAGCTCTGGGTCAGTCCTTCACTTCTACCCCGTGGTCTTGGGGCCTTTCCCAGGGAGAGAGGGAAAACCAGAAGGAATCCCCAGGACCTCACGTAATCAAGAGGTGTGGTCTGCGCATCAAGGAGGCAGAGAACCAGTCCCCGAGGATGAGAGAGTGAGGATGTGGCCCCTGGGAGAAGCCCACCCCCGCTGAGCTGGTTCTAGGCTCACTGCGGGTGGAGCTGACTGAACACCCAGTCGTCCAAGTAGAGAAGTTTCCCCACCTCCATCCACCCACTGAAAGGGTAGGCGTGGGGGGACAGCATGGTGTGGGGCGCAGCATGGGAGACCCCAGGCCCAAGGTGCGGAGATCTACCTCATCCCAGCTCTCCCGAAATCTGCCTGTGACCTCAGACGACGCCTTCCAAGTGCCAGAGCCTCCCGTGCCGATGGGAGCAGGCAAGCCCTGTCCGCAGTGGGGAGAGCAGGCAGGAATGGCATCTCGGCCCTGTGGGGCAGCCCTCCCACCTCAGTCTCCAGTGGGACCTTCCCCTTGGGACCTGGAGTGGGGAGAGGCTGGGGGCATATTTGTCCAGGCAAACGTCAGCTAACTAGAAAGGCTTCAAGATTTCAAGACGGAAGGGATTCTGGCAAACCGAGGCCTCTCTGGCCCTCGAAGAAGGACGAAACCTTCCAAATCTCAAGTCTTGATTATTCTTGCTTTAGGTGGCTTAGGCGGTAAAGCGTCTGTCTGTAATGCAGGAGACCCAGGTTCGATCCCTGGATTGGGAAGATCCCCTGGAGAAGGAAATGGTAGCCCACTCTAGTACTCTTGCTTGGAAAATTCCATGGATAGAGCAGCCTGGTAGGCTATAGGCCATGGGGTTGCAAAGAGTCGGACATGACTGAGTGGCTTCACTGACTTCACTTTAGGTTCTGAGACTTGGCCCCTAATTGAGACGGCAAGGAAAATTCCCCAAGGTTCTGACCCAACCCATTAGAATGACAAGCCAAGGTACTCAATCCTAAAGTGCCAGGCTTGGGGGCATCAGTTCCCACCTCCTGCCACCCTATAAGCATCTGCACCCAGCGCTGTCATTCAAGCTTTGGTGACGGAGCTCATCGCCCCAGGACCACTGGACCATCTGTCCAAAGGTCCAGCCTGTGTCTGACTCCTGCGGTCTGGCTCATTGGCGTGGGTTCTAAACCTCCATGGGCTTTCCCCAAGGCAGCCCTGTGGACATCTGGAGATGGCTACCATGCTTCTGAGTGTCCCATCCTCCTGAATAAATACAGCTCTCGCTGCTGTTCTGTAGGAGGCCCTGAGTTTAACAGGCCCATGTGAGACAGGTGAACGCCAGGGATGGGATGGGTGGTGGTGCTGGGCTCTGGGCAAAGCCAGCAGAGCACTCTCCAACTAGAGGATCCAGAGAGGCTGGGTAGAGACTTGGCACCATGGCCCGAGACCTGGGCCTGGTCAGGATCCGGCTTGCTCCGTAAGGCCCTCCTCAACAAGACGGCCGCTGAAAACAGAGGGCCCGAGACTCAGGCTGACTCACTCCTGAACAAAGGAAACTGGTGAGCTCCTTGCTCTCGCTCACCTCCTCCTCTGTCCACCTGCCTCTGTCCCTTTTTTCCAGCTGACCTCCAAGGTCCAGTCAAGCACCAGCTCCTCCAGGAAGCATTCCCAGACTGCGGCAATCATACAGGCCCCCTCCATCTAGTTGCTGCCTATGTTTTAATCAAACCCTGAAGGTCCAGCTTCTCCTCAGGGAACCAGTTCCCTGAGGGCTGGAACCTTGGGCCATTTGTCCCTGCTCAGCCCAGGATGGGGCAGGCAGGAGGTTACCAAGGAATCAATGGCCAATACAAACATTATCGAGCTCTCACCCTGTCCAGCTACCTCTGTGTACCCACTGCCAGTACCTGCAGGGTACGCGCAGAGACGTCTGCTGAACAAACGCATCCTCGGAGACAATGGAGAAAGCTGGTGAGGGCGCATGAAAGAGAGGCATGCAGTGGGTAGTGCCTCCATCGGAACTGACAGCTGAAACAGGAGGAGGAGGTGAGATCACCGAGCGACAAGAGGGGAAGCAGGCAGACCGAAAGGAGGCAGGAGGAGGAAGGACAGGACACGCTGGGGGAGGCCACAGAGGAGCGCTGAATGGGGGCTCTGGAGTTGACGTTTCCAGAAACCCAGTCCAGGATCTGCCAGGAACCGGCTCTGCATTTACTGCACTGCCACGCCAGGAGACAGGAAAGGCCCCTGGAAACCCCCAGCTAACCCCTTTGCCAGGCGCGCCTTCTTGAGGCCACATGGCATCCACTGCTGGCATGAAGCTGAACGACAGACCTCGTTAGGACCAGGCCACCTGCCTGCCCAGCTGGCTTCCCCCCATCCTCCCTGGAGCAGCCCCTCATGGTCTCTGGCCCCGCCCAGAGCGGGGAGGGACCCCTGGGCGGGCTTTGTCCCAGGCTTTGGGGGCCCAAGACAATGTCCTCGCGAGCTGCAGCTTCCCCCAGAGTGTCTTGATCTGGAAATACATCCCAGACTACCCAGAGGAATCATGTATTGTGCACAGAACATCGAGAATCCGGAGTGCCTGCCTCCCCGGGAGGGATGCACACCCTTCAGAGACTCCCATGACCACTTCCGATGAGTGGGCGGCATTTGGTTCAAGGCTTACTCTTCATCAGGAGTCACAGACACCCTTGAGCCTCTGCCTGTTCTCCTCCTGGGGAGGAGGCCTTGCCTCTTCTTGGGGCCACCCGGTGTGTGCCGGACAGCCTTGGCTGTTGGATTTTAAGAGCTACAAGAAACGGGGTGCCTTTCTTCATTCTCTTGCGTGCTTAGTCGCTCAGCTGTGTCTGACTCTTTGCAACCCCATGGACTGCAGCCCACCAGAGTCCTCTGTCCATGGAATTCCCTAGGCAAGAATACTGGAGTGGGTTGCCATTCCCTCCTCCAGGGACCTTCCCGACCCAAGGATCTAACCCAAGTCTCCTGCATTTCTGGTGGATTCTTTACTGTCTGAGCCACCAGGGAAGCCCCTTAGCTTCTATCTACTCATCCTGGTTGAATCCTAGGGTGTTGCTCCAACCTAGTCTAACCCTTTTTTTTTTTTTTGACATGAAAGACCTTGAAAGATTTCCAAAGTTCGCCTTAATTTTTTTTTTCCATGACTGTGATTTCAAGAGAATTATTTCTGTGACTGTGATTTAAGGAGAATGAGCTTCTGAAGCCATTTGGGGAGAGGATGCTGGAGCCCTCTCTGCGTGTATCCCTCTCTTGTGCACGGATGTGCGCCCTCAGGCAGGCAGTACAAGCCTGCTGTTGTGAATGGGTGTGGGCAGCATATGTGTAGTTGCCTGCGGATAGGTCTGCGGAGTGTGCAGGCTTGTGTGGTCAAGGGCAGGCACACCAGTGGGGCGTGTGTGCCAGTGGATGTGTGCTGTTGTGTGTGTCTGTGAGTGAGCGTGAGCCTGCAGACAGCCATGGGTGGGTCTGGACATGAGCTGTGTGTGTGTGTGTGTGTGTGTGTGTGTGTGTGTGTGTGTAGCTGTGCACCCGCTCTGACGTATGGAGCGTCTGTCTAAGGGGCTGGAGTAATTTTATCCTCCATGGTTTTGATTATATCTATTTTTCCTCCAAACATCTGCTTTGTGGGGGACACACCACTCGCCCTGTTCTCGGGTGAGCCAGCCTCACACGCCCTGTGGCAGCGTGCACAGCGCCAATGCAATCTCCTTAAAGAAAACAGGCCAGCGTGAGGCCCTTTCCTGCTGTTTAAAGGGCACCGAGTAAACCCATCGCTGTCCAAACAGTTGTGCGGGGGTGGGGGCAGAGGTTAAAGGTGAGCCATTGATCACGTCCCCAGCCCACCTTATCTGCCACTGGGCTCTGTCCCGAGTTCAGCTTGGATGGCCCGAGTTTTAGGTCCAGGCCCCAAAAAATACACCCAAGGGGGAGCCCGTGCTGGGGCGACCTTTCAGCAAACACACGTAGAGCTTATCTGTGTGTACCGGGCAGAGATGGACTGTGTTCCTGTCCGGGAGGAACTGCCAGGCGGAAGAGGAGAGGTAGGCCAGGGACTCAGCCAGCCACCCACGAGGTGGGGTAGGCACTCCTGCCACCAACACACACCCACCCAAGGCCCAAACGTGCTTCTCCAAACAAGGCAAGTCTGAGAAACTGTCACACGTCACAGGAGGCTGAGACATGGAGGACTAAATGTGATGTGGTTTCCCGGACAGGGTCCTGGAACAACAGTAAAAAACACATTAGCAGAAAACTAGTGAAATGGGAATAAAGCGTGGCACTTAGCAGGTAGATGGGTGAACTATTTGAATGGACATTTCACCCAAGAAGATATACATCTGGTGGTTCAGATGGTGACGCATCCGCCTGCAATGCAGGAGACCCAGGTTCCATCCCTGGGTTGGGAAGATCCCCTGGAGAAGGGAATGGCTACCCCATTCCCCTGCCTGGAGAATGTCATGGACAGAGGAGCCTGGGGTCTACAGTTCACAGGATCCCAAAGAGTCAGACAAGGCTGAGCAACTAACAAACATAATAACCAGCTCAATGTATTACCAATTAGAGATTATTTACTAGGGATATTCATGAGATATGGCTACACACCAACAGCGACGGAAATAAAACTGGATGATACCAAGCGATATCAAGGAACTGAAGGGCGTGGAACTCGCTTCCATCAGTGGTGGGAGAACAGCGCAGCAGTGCCTTATACCATGAAACACACTCTCATGGCTCGAGCCAGACATCCCACTGCTAGGCATTCGCCCTCGAGAGACAAACACTTCTTTTCAGGGCAAACCTGTATGCAAACATTTACAGTGGCTTTGTTCACAATCGCCTCAAGCTGGAAACAGCCCAAATGTCCTTTAAACCATGGAACAGCCACGCAATGGGATACTACTCAGAGATAAAAGGAGCAAACTAGTGATGTGAAGTATGGCATGGATGACTCTCAAAGACAGCATTACTGTCTGTAAAAGAAGCCAGTCTCCAGAGGTATATGGTGCCTGGCTCCACTTGTTTATGGCACGCCTTTCTGGGGAAGGTAACTGACTCAGTGGACGTGAATTTGAGCGAACTCCAGGAGACAGTGGAGGACCCAGGAGCCTGACGGGCTACAGTCCATGAGGTCACGAAGAGTCGGACACTTAGCGACTGAACAACAAACAAACAAACAGTCCCAGGACAGACAGCAGATCGCTGGTGGCCTGGGGCTGGGCTGGGGGTGGTTTTAACCCCAAAGGGCTGGTGTATGGGACTATCCGATCCTGTATCCCAGCTGTGATTGTGCGTACACGGATCTGTACAGGAACGTGTTCAAATTCATAAAATCACGCCCCTCAGTTTAAATTTTCAGCATGCTATTTAAAAAATAAAAAATATGCAAAGTACAGGGCTTCCCCGGCGACTCAGGGGTAAAGCATCTGCCTGCAGGAGACACGGGCTCGAGCCCTGGTCTGGGAAGATCCCACATGCTGTGGAGCAGCTAAGCCCATCTGTCTGTCAGTTGCTCAGTCGTGTTCGACTCTGCAACCCCATGAACTGCAGCCGACCAGGCTCCTCGGCCCATGGGGTTTTCCAGGCAAGGACGCTGGAGTGGGTTGCCAAACTGCAACGTAACTATTGAGCCTGCGCTCTTTGAGCCCGGGAGCCTCAAACGCTGAGCCCACATGCTGCAAGTACCGAAGCCAAAGTGCCCTCGAGCCAGGACTCCACAAGCAGAGGAACCACCACAATGAGAAGCCCGCACACCGCAACAGAGAAAAGCTCGTGCAGCAGGGAAGATCCAGCACAGCCAAAAATAAATAAAAATATTTTAAAAATAAAAAATATATAAAACTATAGAGAAAATACAAAATTGGGTTTAAACATAGTAAAGAAAAGCTAAGCAGGTAAAATGTTTGTATGTCTTCACCCAAAAATCTCACCTCTAGGGATTTAAAGACAGAATTATGGATGGGCACAAAGAATTAACTAGAGAGAAAGTTCCTCGTGGCATTATTATATGGGAAAATTGAAAATAAGCAAAATCTCTATTAGTAGGAGATTGGTCAAATAAAGGATGATATTTCCATAAGTGGAAGATCCTTCCTGGTTTTCTTTATTCTACACACTGTTTCTCTCTTGGTATTTAACACGTATTATTTTGTATTTATTTGTTTTTTCCTTCATTTATTGTCTCTCTCTCTCTCTCTCTCCCTTCCATAAAACAGGGAATATATCTGAATATATTTGTTTGGCTTAGCCTTTTGGTTTAATGCCTAGTATTGCAGCTGGTATGCAGAAGGGGTTCAATAAACACTGATGAAAAATGAAAGAAACTGATGTCCAAGAATAGCATTTTATTACCTGAAAGTTGTTCATGTTACAGGAAGTAAAACTTATTTTGAAAAAAGGGGAGGTGAGGATGCAGTGTCTGTCCTTAGAAAATTCTAGCAGTTTCCAGAAGTAAAGAATATCAGTATCTGGGTTTAGTTGCTTTTTTTTTTTTTTTCTAGTCTGACTTAATTTTCTTATTTGTCCTACCATAAACAGGAATTGCTTTCATCATTTTAAAATGCTATGTGAAAGCAGCAACTAGAATCCTGAATGGTGCCGGCTCGGGTAGGTTTGGGACTGGGCTGTGTGATCGGGAGGTGGAGGGAAGCACTGCCGGGAACCAGGTGGAGGAACGGTAGTGATGCTTCAGAGAAAGGCCCCTTCCGCGGTGGGACTAGCTACCATCCCCACAAACTGGGCACCGCCCCCCACGACTCTGAGGCCTCGTGGGTGCTGGAGAGTCCCAGAGCTCTGGCTTACGTTCAGACCTCACCGGTTCCTCTGCCCTCAGACTCATCACACTCCACTACAACCAGAGACAGTGTCTAAGACACACACTCCTGGTCTAGGGCCACCCTGTCTAAAGGCCTTCACTGGTTCCCAGAGCTCTCCTTGTTGTTGGTCAGTCGCTAAATCGTGCCTGACTCTTTGCAACTCCATGGGCTGCAGCACACCAGGCTTCGTCCTTCACTAGCTCCCAGAGTTTGCTCAAACTCATGTCCATTGAGTCATGGATGCCACGTAACCATCTCATCTTCTGCCACCTCTTTTCCCTCCTGCCCTCAGTCTTTCCCAGCATCAGGGGCTTTTCCAATCAGGATGGTCAGATAAGAGTACAGGGTGCTCAGTTAAATTAGAATTCAGAGAAACAGTGAGTCACTTTTTAAGTAAAAGCATGTCCCAAATATTGCATGGGAAATACTTATGCAGTAAGTCCCCTACGAACAAACCTTCGGGTTGCAGACTTTCAAAGATGCGAACGTGCATTCCGTCAGTGTCAGACCCGAGTGAAACTGCAGCTTGGCCCCCACCATCTCCTATTGCTGACGATCCTTCCGCTCTACCGTCTCCCACCTCCTGTCCCTCCTCCAGCCAGCATCTCTTCTTGCCTGTGTGCTGGACGCCGCTGTTACACTGTGCTATTGCACTTTTCAAGGTACTGTACTAGAAGATGAAAAATGTTTTATTTTTTCTGTTTGTTTGTATTGATATTATTTGTGTGAAAAGTATAATAAACCTATTTCCATACAGTACTATATAGCCGATTGTGTTCATTGCGTATCTAGGCTAACTTGCTTGGTTTACGAACCAAGTGAAGTTACAAACTCGCTCTCGGAATGGAACTCGTTTGTATGTAGGGGACACAATGTACTAAACATTATTCATTGTTTACTTGAACTTCAAATTAAATGGAACATACTGTTTTGTTGTTAGATTTTTATTTATTTATTTATTTTTGCTAAAACCGCCAATGCTCGAGTCAGGCTGACTATGGCATTCAGGATTCCCCAGGCAGGACTGGCCACCATCCCCCTCACAGACTTATGTCTTGCCACACCCGCCCCTCCACCTCGCTTCCAGTCCCACCGACCTGCCTGCGTGCTCCCAACACACTGCTCGAGCGGCTTCAGGCTTCCCCACCCCTGCATCCTTCTCATTGGGACGCCCTCTGCCCTTCGTGCATCTGGCTAACTACTACTCTCCCTGGGTATCTTCCTCTGTAAGCTTTGTGGCTTTCCTCCCTACCCCCACTATATACAGTTATCTATGAAGACAAGCCCAAAGAAGAAAACTATAATACATAAACAGAAACGGGAAACATAATTTTTTATAAAAGTCTTTTTTAAAACCTATCACTACCCTGTACATCTTTCCATCCTATTCTATATTCTTCTGCTAATACATCACTTTTAATGGCTGCGTAGTATTCCATTGCATGGACAAACTCTATTTCCTTTCCTCAATCCTTACTGTTGGGTATATGGATTGTTATCTGTTTGAAATAGTAACAGGCCTGTGATGAATAACCTTTATAGTTAAGTCCCTTGACATTTTTGTGGCAGTTACCTTTGCAAAAGTTCCAAGAACTAGAAATACTGAGTTAGGTCACAGTCACACCTTAAGAGCTCTGCTAAGTGTGTCTTCTAGAAATGTGCCCATTTTTTCAGCATGCCTGCCTGCTTCAGGACAAGTACCAATTGTTACGCTGTTTATAAAAAGCTTTGCCAGTGTGATGGATAAAAGTGAAATTTCATTTGAATTTACATTTAAAAAAAAAAAGGGGGGCTTCCCAGGAGGCTCAGTGGTAGAGTCCACCTGCCAATGCAGGTGACATGAGTTTGATTCCTGGGTTGGGAAGATCTCCTGGAGGACGAAATGGCAACCCACTCCAGTACTCTTGCCGAAAAGTCCCGCGGACAGAGGAGCCTGGCGGTCTAGAGTTCATGAGGCCACAAAGAGCCAGACGTGACTGAGGCCGAGCGCGCACACACACACAGGCACATATTACTAGTGAAGTTAACTTGTAATGTATTGCATTTCTTCTTTTGTGAATTGTTTCTACTGAGCTTCCAAGGTTCAGTGCAAAGGTGACTCCTTCTTCCTCTCTGACCCCAGGGTCAGGCTTCTCTCTTAAAGGCTGAATTCCCCACTCTGAAGCACGGCGGTGTGGTCTGGCCTCCCGTTAGACCGAGAGCTGTTGGGAATAGGGCTGCCCTGATGCACTTCGGGGTCCTGAACTGGGCCCCGGCTCCTTCTGCCTTTGATAGCAGCAGGCAGCTCTGCGTGCCCTGCTAAGGGCGACAAGGGCACCCAGAGGGAGGGGGCCCGGGGCCATGAGGCTGGGCTCCAGAGCAGGGTGGGGGGCTGCGATCCCCCAGCACACACTGCTGTGGGGTGGCTGTGGCATGGGGGTGGAGCTTGGTCCTTGTGGGGTGATGGAGCTCAGAGAAGCCAGCCACGGAGCAGGTCGTGTAGGACCAAAGCCCCATGTAGCTACAGACGCTGCTATGGCCTCGAGCAAGGGTTTTGGCTTCTCTGCTTCTTCATGTCAGCAAGCCTTGCCTGATCTCCTGCCAGGGAGAGGAGAGGAGGGTTACAGAGGAGGTGCAGCCCCCTCCAGGAAGCCAAGACTGGGATGTTCTCCTCACTCACAGGGCAGGTTTGTGGGGGCCCCTGCGTGAAGGCTCTAGGCACCCCCATCCTGCTGGTCAGGATCAAGGCTGCAGTAGCTCACACTGGCCACCAGGAGGCACTGCAGTCCCAAGTACCTTCCTCAGGGCCAGAAGTGAGGCCCCAGGGCCCCTGGCAGCAGATGTTTCTCCCAGTTTGGTTAAAGACCCAGGCCCCCTCCCCGGAGGGTTGGCCAAACAAGTGGTGATTCAGCCCTACTATGTGTCTCCGATATCCAAGCCCTCCAAGGGACACAGCGGTGGGTGAGGCGGGTCCCTGCCCTTCTCCGCATAGCTCTTTCCTCCTCTGGTTCTGAGGGTGTTCACGTTCTTGACTTGTATCAGTCCCATCTTTAGCACCCTCATTTTACAGATGGGCAAACTGAGGCTCAGAGAGAGGGAATCCACTAAACGTCACCAGCTACTGGGCAGCCAGCCTGACCCGAGTTCCTCTTATTCCCTCCAATCTCCTCCCTTCGTGGAGACCCGAGGGGCATCGCTGGCCCTCCGGATACTGACAGGTGAGCCATGCCCAGGATACCCGACCCTGGTTTTGCCCAGTTGGCTGTCCAGGCAGCTCGTGGATTTGTTGCTGGCTCCTCTGTGGGCTCTTCCCCAGGGAAGCGTCAGCAGTCGCGGGGACTGCAGGCCCTTCTTCCATCACTCCACACTGATGGGAGGGGTTTCCTGTGAGCCAGAGGATCGAGGGGGCTCCCCAGAATCAGGAAGGAAAAGGACTCAACCCTGGGCTCTCACTACACACCAGGAGCTTCATGGTTTACTAACATGCTCTCACTGCTGCTGTTTACAACAGCCATGTGAAATATGCCCATTTTACAGCTGCAGAGACTGAGGCCAGAGGGCGTAAAGGACTTGTCTAAGAATGCAGAGCTGCTTAGAGGCAGCATTTGAACCCCAAGCCTGGGGCATCTTCCTCTGGGCCCTCCTGGAGTGGATACCCAGTGTGGGGCTGGGACAGGGCAGCCAGGAGACAGAGTCAGGGAAGAAGGGGAAAAAAAAGTGGGAGCCACAGGAAAATTCCTCCTCTCCGATGCCTCTAAATCTGCCCAACGTATCCAATCTTCAGTGCTGGCCCTGATGAAACTGTCCTGATAGAACTTCATAGAACACCTGGGACCTCCAATGTGGACCAAGGCCTTTTCTCGGGACCTTGTTTTCAGGGTCACTCCATCCCTCAGTTTACATTCAACTAATTTTTTCTTTTCCTCTTCCTGACACTGGGTCTGGATTTATATTCAATTCTCTGCTAAATACCAAAGTATTTAAAAGTAAAAAGGCCTATGTCTGCGACTTACCCCCAAACGGTTCTGAAAGAAATAATATGTATATGTGCATCTGAATATATATTAATATATACATACAGAAAGAACACAAAAGAGAGTGAGGACAATAATGCAAATATGGTAAAACTTTAAGATATGGAGGATCGGTGTCAAAGGGATCTGGGAATCCTTTGTATTCTACATTTAACTTTTCCTGGTGTCTGAAAACATGTCAAAATGAAAAGCTTTTAAAAAGAACAAGAATGCAGACAAATGGGAAGAAACCACTTTATCCAGGAATCCAAGCTCCGAAACCGGCATTTGTTACAATTTGAAACAGGACCCAGACTAGAGTCTAGTAAGCAATCTCTCTGCCTCCCCCTCACCAGCACCATCCACGACTTCTACAAACGGGCTTGCACGCTGAAATCAAAATCACAAGGCATCTAGATCAACTCAAGGGACAAACGTTTACTCCCTAGTCCTATGGAAACCCTCGTTTCCATCCCCGGAAGCAACCGGAGACCCCATTAAAACATGCGGTTCTTCTAAGGCCGTAGGAGGCAGTATTTTGTTAGCTGAGGTCAAGGTATCCTTGGGACTTAAAAGTACTTGGTACTGTTTGAGCCTATTTTAATTTCAGCTCTCTTACAGTTAGTCCAAATGGGTATGGTTTCCTTGCATCCAAAGAGAAGTGGTTAAAAAGGAAGCCCACCGACAATAGCTGGCACATGCAAGCGACCTGTGTTTATTGGTGATGAACCTCCACACAGAGGAGGATTATTCAACCTCAGAAAGGAGGGAAATTCTGGCACCTGCTACAGCACGGATGAGCCTTGAGGACACTGTGTTGAATGAAACAAAGCAGTCACAAAAGCGCAAATACTGCACGATTCCACGTACACGAGTCCCTGGAGCTGTCGAGTTCAGGGAGACAGAAAGTAGAACAATGGCTGCCAGTGGCTGGGGCCCAGGAGGGTGCAGAGTTGGTGTTTCCTGGGGACAGGGTTTCAGTTTGACAAGATGAAAAGAGTTATGAGGCTGGATGGTGATGATGGGTGCACAACATTATGAATGCTCTTCATACCACTGGACCGTACACTCTAAAATGGTTATGACGGTCAATTTTATTTTTACTTGTATTTTAAAATTTTTTTAAAAATTGGAGAGAAAGAAAAGACAGTCCACTACTGGCTAGGGTCCCTGCAGGCCTTCATCCGGCCTTCCTTCAGTCCCCAGAGTCCTCTCCGTACCCCAGCTTAGGCCCCAGATTCTTTTCTCTTCTCTTCTCCCTAACACTGTGGCTTGGGTTGCGTCTATTCATTGCACTCATTCCTTGGTTGACTTGTTTGTTCATTCACCAAGCATCTCCCCAAGGCCTCCCTTTAGACATGGCCTCACCAAAGGGACAGACGACACCACGGCCTGACGGCAAGAGCCCTGTGACCTGGGCAAGGCAGGCTCTATGGGAGGAGTGGCCGGTGCTGGCTGAAAAGGTCAGGAGAGGCTTTAGCGATGATGTGAACTTGACCTGAGTACTGACATCTACAGAGGTCTTGGCAAGGCCCGGTAACCACATTTTATGGCAAAACAGGACACCCAGCTTTCAGCTGAACTGGTCCTAAATTACTGAGTGAGAAGCCCCGGGGCCCTCCCCCAGGGCTGGAGACAACAATGAGACAATCACACAGTTGCTTGCGTTGCAGCAGTTCTGACCCACTCACTGTCTCATCTGATTCTCCTCAGATCCCTGAGAGGCACGTGATGAGGAAACTGAGGTCCAGAGAAGCTTGCCTTGCGCAAGATCACAAAGCGAGGTGGGGCAAAGCTGGGATTTGAACCCAGATGGTCCGACTCCAAGCCTGGTGTCCCGTCCACGGCCTCTCACGTGTCTCTTGGACACAGGCAGGCAGTCTTGGGGGGTGGGGCGGGCACTGGCTGACTCGGTCTTGTCTTTGAGTGACACAGTTGAGCCTGAGGAGAAATTTCCATCTCAGGGGACTAACCTCAACAGAGCTCTGGGGTCACCGCGTGCTGGTTTTGGTGGTGTAGTCGCTCAGTCGTGTCCAACTCTTGCGACCCCATGGACTGTAGCCTGCCGGGCTCCTCTGTCCATGGGATTCTCCAGGCAAGAATACTGGAGTGGGTTGCCATTTCCTTCTCCAGGGGATCTTCCCGACCCAGGAATCGAACCCAGATCTCCTGCATTGCAGGCAGATTCTTTACTAACTGAGCTACAAGGGAAGTCCATGGGTCACCATGAGAAGCCCCATTTATGATCTAATACTTGGACATCACCTGGTGCTGTTCCCTGGGGTGGGCTGGGGTCGTGACCTCAGTCAGGGACTCTAACTACCCCTGTGAGCAGCCCTCCTCATGGACACTGAGGTTTCCCAGCTCCCCGCTTCCTGGCCCAGCCCAGGTCTCATCCCCAAGCCCTGCCTCACGAGGCTGGAGGGGATCCAGAGACCCAGCAGGGGAAGGGGCACCGGCCCAGGCTGAGTCTACTCCCAGAGAAATGGAAGGAACCTCCCCCATTCTCCCTTCAGCCCAAAAAGAAGCCCCAGAGCTCAGGGGCCACCCTGGGCCACCCCTCCTCTTTCAGGCAGGATACGGAGACCCCCGAGTGATCACATCGCCTGTCAGTGGAAGGACTGTCTTCTGATTTCAGATCAGCTCAGTGGTCTGTCTGCCTCTTGTCCCCCGCTACCTTCACAGAACCATGTGGCCTTGGGCATGTCCTTATCTCCTTAATCCCTCAGAGCCTCCGTCTCTCCTCTGCTTCAGAAAATCTGCATTCCCAAGCATCCCCTTGGGGACACTGTAATACCACCGTTGTATCCAAGGGAGGCAAGATGGAGAAGCTCAGATCCTGCTCTAGGTGAAATGAATGAGGAGTCCTTGGAGTAGGACCGACTTGGGTTGACTCCTGAAACTGCCCCTGACTTGCTGCGTGCATTCATTCAGCAGCATTTCTGGAGCGCTAGTTATGTGCTGGGCAAAGCTCCAGGTGATGGAAACAAAGTCCAAGAAAGCATGGCCCCTCCCTTACAAAAGCCCTGCTTCATGAAGGAGGCAGTGATTACGGCGGTGGAGGTGGATAGGGCAGGGGCATCTCAGCCAGCCTGGCGCGGGAAGCAGTGTTTCTGGGGCCTCTCCAGATCTCTAGGCAGTGATCTGGTTGGAGGGGTCTGTCGAAGCTGTGTACAGCTAGCTCTGTGCATACGATGAAGAAATGTCAGCTCTCCCCATCAAAGAAATGGGGAAATTTCTCAGGGAGATTGTTTAGGAGGCTTCCAAGCCACTCATGCCTTGGCAAAGTGACTTTGGCCTCTGTGCGACTGGGTTTCCTCATCTGTAAAGTAAGAGGGAGGGGACCCACCTCCCAGCATGTTTGTGGGGTCTCAGTGAGGCCAAGGGCGAGAAGGCACACCTCTGCCTGACACCCAGCACGCTGTCTGTCAACGGGAATCCTCCACGGGAGATTAACACACTTATTATTTGGAGGGAAGTTAGGCCAGGGGGGGAGGAGACCGCAGAAGAGGCCCTCAAGCTGCAGTGTCTCATCCTCCCCCTGCCCCCGCCCCCGCCCCAGGTATATGCTCTTCAGCTCAAGTTTCCCCAGCTCCAGCTGCCCAGAACATTCCACAGACCTCCATCCCAAGCAGCTCCCCCCACCCCAGTCCCCTTCCAATCAAGGCTCATTTCTATGTACATATAACAGAGAAATAAATGGGGTGAAACATTGAAACTATTTTGTTTGTCATTTGTTATAGATATTTAAAAGTGCTAGCTGATGTTCAAGAAAGCCCCTTCCATAAATACATTTTGACCTAGGCTGCAACTTGTAGTAGAGCTATGAAAGGAGGACTCTAATTTTAAGCGCTGCATTGAAGACAGAGTGGCTTATGCGCCAGTTGACAATGGTCAGAGAGGCTGTGAGCTCCTTCCAAAAACCTTGCTCCTGCTTAGACACTTGGTAACATCTGGACGACTCTCCTATGCAGGCACACCAATATTTAACGGCTCCAGAAGAATTTTCTCTGTGGGGGCCTTCGCTGTCCTCCACCCAGCATACCACCCAAAAGCTATCTGGGGGTGGGGAGTGTCGAGAGGGATCCTTCCAGAAATGAACCGCCACTCCCACTGGCGCTGCTGTCTGCTGTCATATAGAAACTAACCTTGGTGATTCAGGGCTATGTCAGGGCCCTTTCTGCCAGAGAAACCCAAATCACCTTTCCAGGCCTGAGTCTGTTACCACTTCCTCTTTGTAGATTTCCTGCCATGCCCTCCTCCAAACTCTCCTTCTTCTTCTGTGAAAGTTGCTTAGTCGTGTCCAACTCTTTGTGACCCCATGGACTATACAGTCCATGGAATTCTCCAGGCCAGAATACTGGAGTGGGTAGCCTTTCCCTTCTCCAGGGGATCTTCCCAACCCAGGGATCAAACCCAGTCTCCTGCACTGCAGGCAGATCCTTTACTAGCTCTTCACGAGCCACAAGGGAAGCCCCCGAACTACTCCTAATAATTCGATTGCTTTTCACAAAGCATTGCCAAGTGTGGATGCATGGCAGCCTCCACCATTACACAGTATCTTCATCACAGGCAGGGAAAAAGTCTTGTCAAACTCTGGTCCGCACATCTGGCACTCAAAAAATACCTGCTGAACAACCAACTCAACAGATACCTGAATTAAATGAATCTTGTTAAGTAACTAAATGTCTCAGTCTGTGGAACGACCACATCGGCCTAGAGAGAATGTTTTTCCCACCAAAATCAAGTGTTTTCTTCCTCCAGATGTGTTCATGGTAAACTAAACAATCATTTACAAGCCCCAAAAGCAAGAATATGTTTTCTCCCCTTGGACAAGAAGGGACAAATTATGGCTGGATTAATTGTGAGGTTTCCAGTTAAAGTTTTCTGAGGTTGATAAAGATGGATAAGATTATTCAGGGCTTCCCAGATTTGTGGTAGTGGTAAAGAACCCACCTGCCAACACAGGAGACGTAAGAGATGCGGGTTCATTCCCTGGGTCGGGAAGATCCTCTGGAAGAGAGTATGGCAACCCACTCCAGTATTCTTGCCTGGAAAATCCTATTCACAGAGCTGTCTGGCAGGCTACAGGTCCACAGAGTTGCAGAGTCAGACACAACTGAAGAGACAGCACAGTGCTTGTCAGGGAAATGACTCATCCCATGAAACAGTGAGAATGGACCTTATGGAGCACAAAAGCGGCTTCCTGTAATCTTATCCGAGGGGCTGAGTCCTGGGTAGCTCATTAGGTAAACCCTGGCCCTGGATGTCCACTCAGGCAAGGTCTCTCCAAGGCAGCCCCTGATCCCTGGCACAGAGCTGATGCCGAGCCAACGAGGAGGCCGTTCCAGGAGCGGTCAGTTCTTGCGAGTTTAAGGAAGGGGAGCCAAAACTCCCCAGCAGACATGGCTTGAGGGGTCTGAGGGGCCGAGGACTACCCTTCTCCCCTCCTTGATCCCTCCAGCGCCCATGCTGGGCAGACAGCCAGCTTATACCCTTTTTTCATTACTCATCTGTATTTTAAAATGCTTTGTCAACCACACAATATAGACTCAGCAATAATTTGTTGATTTTTCAATTTTATGCATTCAAGTCAACCATAACTGTCTGTCCAAGTTTCTGGCCTCACCTACTCAAAGTTCCAGCAACATCCTATTATTAACAATAACAACTAACATTTATTGGGCACTTCTGCTGCCATAAGCTCTTTACCTATATCACCCTCCTCAATCCTCACAACATTCCTTCATGGTAGATATGATTCATATGCCCACTTTACAGACAAGGAAAATTGAGGCAAGGAGGCAAAGAGGTCAACTCATTTGCCCAGGGTCACTCAGCTGGACAGGCCGAAATCTGTTTCCAGGTCCTGGCTATACTGGCCTCACTGAACCAAAGGCACCTGAAGATTCTGGCAGCCGGTGCAGCCCAATTGTAGCATGAACACAGTTTCTATAAGATTCCAAGGCATTAGAAGCTGCGCCTGTTACTTGCCTTTGGGCCTCCCCAAAGGCTCAGAGGATAAAGAATCGTCTGCCACGCAAGAGACACAGGAGACGTGGGAGATGCAAGTTCAATCGCTGGGCAGGGAAGATCCCCTGGAGGAGGAAATGGCAACCCACTCCACCTGGCCGGGAGACCAGGCCTGTGTTGAACCAACTGGGCTGGGGGGGTCCCGAGGCAGGAAGTACTGTTCTCATGAGCGCCCCCTGGCGCTCTCACTGCTCCACGGGTAGCGGCAGCCACCCGCCCGTTGCCCCCGCCCTCTGGTTACCCACCAGGGGCGCCGAATCCTACCTGCTCCCTGGCTGAGCCACTCCCTGGGCAGAGCTTGGGATGACCAGGGTGGGGTACAGGGAGCAGCAGATGCCTCTGATGAGGAGGAAGCAGAAAATCTTCAGGACGTTCACGGGCCCAGGAGTATAGAGCAGGGTGGGGTGCATGGACTTCCCTCCAGGGGCTCCTCCCAGCCCTGTGGGGAAAGGGCTCTGGGGTCGTGTTATGGAAGGGAGTCCTCTCCGATCTGGTCCTCTTAGGGGGTAGTGTGAGGACCCTAAGAGCACATGAGAACCTACCCCAAGGCCATGTCCTCACGGGAGACTCAGCTGATGGACACGGGGGCTCCCAAGTATGGCCACAGGCCTACTCAGAGGCCAGGGTTGGGGCGTGGGCACCCTCGCCACTAGCTCTGCCCTCCCCCGCTTCTCATCCACTCTGGCTCCTGGAAAACAAATGTGTGCCAGAGCCGAATCTCTTTGGCGGGTCAGTCGTTGGCCTGGAGGTGAGGGGTTGAGCAGGATGACTTAATGAGGTTCCTCATATTCTAGAACTCTGGACCTTCATCTCAGGAGGCCATGCCACACTGGGGACATTGACTAGTGGTACAGAATAGAAAGCCCAGAAATAAATTCTCAAATACATGGCCAATGGATTTTTGACAAGGCAGCCAAGACCATTCAATGGAGAAAGGGCAGTCTTTTCAACAAATGATACCGGGAAAAGTGGATATCCGCATATGAAAGAATAAAGATTGATCCTTATCCTGTACCATCTACAAAAATTAACTCAGCGTGGTTCGAGACCTAAGAGCTACAACTATAAAGCTCTTAGAAGAAGACATAAGGAAAACCTTCCTGCCACTGGAGTTAGCGATGATTTCTTGGCTATGACAATGAAAACACAAGCAACCAAGGAAAAAATTGACAGATTGGATTTTTTCAAAATTAAAAAATTTTGTGCATCAAAAGGACACTATCCTGAAAGTGAGAAGACAGCAATAGAGAAAATATTTGCAAATCAGATATCTGACAAGGGATTATCATATATATATATATATATATATATATATATATATATATATATATAGGGCTCCCCGGTGGCTCAGATGGTAAATAATCCACCTATAATCTAGGAGACCAGAGTTCGATCCCTAGGTCAGAAAAATGCTCTGGAGAAGAGAATGGCAACCCAGTCCAGTATTCTTGCCTGGGAAATTCCATGAACACAGGAGCCTGATGGGCTACAGTCCATGGGGTTGCAAAGAGTTAGACATGACTGAGCAACTAACACACATATGTAGATATATCCAAAATATACATAAAACTCCTACAACTCAACAACAAAAGCCAAGAATGCAATTCAAAAATAGGCAAATAAATATATATTTATCTATTTATAAATATTTGCCCAAAAATGGGCAAATAAATCTTCTTTCTCCAAAGAAGAAAGACAATAATGGTTGTCAGAATAAAGATCAAAGATAAATAAATAAAGATTGTCAAAGAATAAAGGTCAATAATGGTTTGACAAAATGGTCAAACACAGAAGGACAAATATTGTGTAATTCGACATCTATGAGGTGCCTGGGGTAGGAAAATTCAGAGACAGAAAGTAGAACAGAGGTTTCCAGGGAATGGGAGGAGAGGTAGATGGGGAATTATTGTTTAATGGGCCCATTTGGGATGATGAAAGGGTTCTGGAAATAGTGGTGATGGTCACACAACACCACAAATGTACTTGATGCCAGTGAATTGTTCATTTTAAATCCTTAAAATGGTAAATTTTATGTTACCACGGGCTTCCCAGGTGGCACTAGCGGTAAAGAACCCACCTGCCAATGCAGGAGACGCAAGAGACGCGGGTTTAATCCCTGGGTGGGGAAGATCCCCTGGAGGAGGGCATGGCAACCCACTCCAGTATTCTTGCCTGGAGAATCCCATGGACAGAGGAGTCTGGCAGGCTATGGTCCACAGGGTTACAAAAATCCAGACATGACTTAGCACAGCACATATTTTACCACAATAAAAAGTATCCCTAATTAAAATAAAGATTTGAATGTTGAAAGAGGCTGCACGAAGTCTGGGGACGCAGCCTCTCACTGCACTGCTCAGAGGCTTCCAGGGGGCTTCCCAAAGTCTGAACCCCTCGTCAGAAAGTGAATGGCCCCCTCTGCTTTGCCCCCACCGTTCTTCAGGCTGATTCTTGCCTGTACCCATCACGCCCACGCAAGTCACACACCTGCTCTTTCCCAGGCATTCCACGTACTTTCCTGACCCAGTTCTCTCTGACTCTAGAGTGCTGTTTCCAGCTCTTCCAGCTGGTGAACTCCTATTCAACCTCCAAGGCCCACTTCAAATGCCCCTACCCACTAAGTCCCAGTCCATTCGCACTTTTCCTGAGAACCGCCATGTTTGCACATTTAGCTCCCCGTGGGCAGGAATCCCCTCACTCACTGCCCCGTGTTTCACACCCAACAACACAGGGCACAACCCAGCAGCAGCATGTGTCGGATGGGAAGGAGGAGCCTTTGGCAGCACACCTCTCACAGCTCCGTCTATGCCCAACTCCTTCTCTACAGAGGGACTGGGGTGGCGGGGGGGGGTGGGGGGGGGGTGGGCCCTTCTGCCACCGTGAGGGCTGACTCCACCCCAGGCTCAGGTCTCAGTGTTTCTTCTCATCTGGGCTGTGAGCTCAGGACGGCATATAGGCCTGAGCGGAGGGGGGCATCCCCTGGCGGGGGGAATCTCAGAACCCTGGGGAGGGGCGGGACTGAGTGGAGGGGGGAGGACCCAGGGAGGAGCGTCAGCAGAAGAACCAGGGGCCCCGAACTCACTGCAGGGAAGGGGGGAGCCCTGAGGAGAGGAGGGTGTATATGGGTGGGTGAGGGGGAGACGGCCCAGGAGACTGCAGCCACGGTGCTCCTCTAACTGCAGGAGCCTGAGAGGACACCAGGCCTGTGCAGAACAGAGCAACTCAAGGTCTCCTTCTACCACACTTCAGAAGGGTCCCCGCAGGAAATATTTTTCGCCAGGGTAGAAGAGAACTAGAAGTCGGGTTCCCACCCATGACCACGCCTCCTTCAAAAGGAGGAGGAAGGGAAGGAGGATGGAAAGGTTCCCTCCCTCCTCCCTGCCTCCCGCCTCCCTGCCTCCCTCCCCTGTCCCTCCCTCTCTTCCTCTCTTCCTTCCCAAAATTCACCGAGCACCTGCCCTGTGTAGCAAGCCCTGCTCCAGGCTCTGGGAAAACAGTTGGAAACAAAACCTTTTTGTAAGACAAAAGCCTCAGGCGGTCTCACATCCCTCCCAGGAGGCAGGTATTTCCTCATGCGGTCTTCAGCTCCACCCTGCCTTGATCAGAGGTTCTGGCAGGATCCTGGGACCTCTGGGACTTAAGATGCAATCCCTCACAACAGTTATGAGGCACCGATGCCACACCTGACCCCAACGCAGCCGGACACTTGAACAGGGAAGAAGCTAGGCCCAAGGACACAGGGTCAGGTCTAGACTCGGACCTGCCGGGGCCCCAAGCCCATCCTTGACCTCCTCCCCAGCCACCGCCACCCCACCTGCCACCACTGCACCTCCAGACAGGAGGATGGGAGGAGCTCTTTGGGGCCATGTTTGTAAACCCAAATCTTTCCATCCCATGTCATCTGAGATAGGATGAGCTGTGTTTAGTCGCTCAGTCGTGTCCAACTCTTTGTGACCCCATAGACTGCAGCCTGCCAGGCTCCTCTGTCCATGGGGATTCTCCAGACAAGAACACTGGAGTGGGTAGCCTTTCCCTCCTCCAGGGGATCTTCCCAACCCAGGGATCGAACCCAGGTCTCCTGCATTGAGGGCGAATTCTTCACCATCTGAACCACCAGGGAAGTCCCTGGATATCAGGGAGGCCCACAAACCCAGGAAGGCCCCAATGTTTCCTTTCTTACCCTGAAACCTGATCAGAATACAGCCCACCCCCACCGCCCCCCCCCCACCCCCCGTCCCCAACTGCCACCACCATTCAACATACCTTCATCATCTGCAAGATGAAATGAGAAGGCAGCATCCCTTAGTCCAGACTTTGGCCACCTTGCAGGATAACCCTGCAGGCATATCACCTCTCTGCATCCTCACATTTCCTCCCACAGAGGCGGGACTGCCCCACACAGCCTCCATTTTGCAAATGAAGAAATAAACTAAAGAGATAAGCAGACCATTTCAAAAACACAGGCAATTTCCAGGGAAGAGCCAACGTGTGAACCCAGAGCTCTTGATGTCCAGAGAAGCCATGGAGAGGGGAAGGAGAAAGCAAAGAAGCAGCTACGGGCTTTTCAGCCACCAGAGAAGATCCAGGTGGTCTGAGGCAACTCTGAGCCCTCCCCTTATGGGGTAAAGCTCCACCCATCTGGGAGCCGGCTGCCCTTCTCCGCCCAGCCTGAGTTGGGGCTTCGCCTCTCCAGTACCAACCCATTAACTGCAGTGAACCAAGCTACTAGTCTGTCTCCCCATCCTGACCTGAAGGTAGAGGCTGTGTCCAGGGCCTCACAGAATCCCCCAGGAGGCCTGGAACAGGGACAGGCAAAGTCTGGTGAGGAGCTGGAGTTAGGCATTTAGGTCCCCTTCTCTGTGAAAACTGGGCATTTGGGCCAGGAGGCGTCTGGCGTCTCTTCCAACACTGGGCGGGACACCCATCCCGACACCAGGACCCATCATGTTGGAGGGTTGACTTCCGGGCCTCAACTGAGGTCCCCGACCTGGCAGGTGGTCAGCCTCAGAGGAGGAAATAGGTCATGTGGCCTCAGCTAATGCCCTTGGGCTCTCACTGCCGGGTTTCCACACACTTAGGAAACAAAACCCGGGTCAGGGAGCCTGGCAGAGAGCAGGAGTCCCTGCCCCACTGGGTCACATTTGGGGATAAGTTTCTGCAATCCCATCAGGTGCTCTTCTGTTGCCCTGGCAACCCCAGGAGCTCCCGGTGGAGCCCATCTAATTTCTGAAGGAGAGGGAAGGGGCAAGCATCTACTGTGCATGAGACACAGAGTGTGTGGCTAACTGGACAGATTACAGTGAAAGGAGACGGTGGGAGAGGGGGCACAGGTAGCCCCCAACTCTTTCTTCCTTCTCCACCCTCTGCAGTCCTTCCTTCCTTCCCACTGACTTGCCTGTGGGGTTCCATTCCTCTTTAGGCCTCAGTTTGTTGTTGATTAGTGGCTAGGTCGTGTCAGACTCTTTTGCAACCCTGTGGACTGTAGCCTGCCTCTGTCCATGGGATTTTCCCAGGCAAGAATACTGGAGGGGGTTGCCATTTCCTTCTCCATGGGGGTCTTCCTGACCCAGGGATCGAGCCCCAGCCCGTGTCTCCTGCATCAGCAGGTGGGTTCTTTACCACTGAGCCACCAGAGAAGCCCAGGCCTCCGTTTGCCAAATAAGATCCGCAACTCGCATAAAGATGGTGTTCAGGCTGGTTTCTCTTCCTCAGAACTGAGGAAATGCTCAAGAGCTGGAGGTGGGAGGAGGCCCCACTGTGGTGTGGGTGGGCTGGGTGAGAGCTCTAGGAAGCCTCTGGGGCTTGTTCCACCCCCAAGGGCCCCAGGGAGACTCTGCCTCCCCGGGGAGCCACAACCAGCAACAGGGAAGGCCACAGGTCATGAAGCACAGGCTCTTTGTCACTGCCTCCTCGCCCAAGACTGGTGGTTGCACGGACCACAAGCATGGTCCATCCCCCGGGGAGGGGGGCGCACAGGATCCCATGCAGGTTCTCATTCTCACCTGCATGCCGCTGACTATACTGGGTGCATCCTTGCAAGCACTGTCTATACTGCACACCGCTGTCTATACTGGGTGCATCCTTGCAAGTGGTAGGAGGCACGCAAGGCTTCCATATAGGCATGCACGTGAATTGGTACGCATGTATGGTCCCTGGAATCACCCTGGGACAGACACCCTGGTCCAGGACAGATGAGTGTGAGCCGGGAACACCACCCCACAGTCACGCGGGACTCAGGCTCACACCCACTCCCAGGCCTCCGCCTGCACCAGTAAAGGTATTGGGATGTGCTCATAGCTTCCTTCCGGACAAAAGAAAAGTGAGGAGGGTAAGGAGGGCCGGGAAATTGGGTGGGCGGGGGAGCGGGGAGAGTCCAAATTGGTACCAGCACAGTAACTCCTAGAGGGCCTTTGGAAACTGTCCAAACTCCCGGATTTCGTAGAAATAAAATCTGGATCCAGAAGGGGAAGGGGACCCAAGGCCCTGCGGGGAGTAAAGAACAGCGTGGTGGAGACCCACCACCATCTCAACCTGGACCTTAGCGCCCACCCCAAACCTTCCACAGCCTCTCCATCTTCTCTGCCATAGCCCTGCCCTCAGACAGCTTGGGAAACCTGCTGCTCTGCCCCAACCCGGGACCCCGGCAGTCCATCTTCGAGGTGCTTGGGGCTGATGCCCAGGTTCCCGAACCCCTAGTTTGGAAGGAAATCCGCTCTCCAGGACAATCTGATTTAAGAATCCGATGAAATGCGCACCAACTCCCTCTCTTTCTAAAACGCACAGCTGCAACGCGCCCCTGCCCAGCAGCCCCAATTCTGTGGTTCCCAATGCACGACCAACCGAGGTGTGGTCGTAGGGAAAGCAGGGTAGTTGGCAGGTGGTGGCGCCTCTGTCAGTGACCCTCCACGCGGGAGGGCTATATCTCCCCGTAACCCTCCTCTCACGCGCTGTGGTGACCCTGCTAGCTGCCCCCGGAGCTGGATTCCGAAACCGCCCGCTGCCCAGTCCCCAGCCTTTCGCAGCTCCGAGCCTCCTCTTTGCACGTCTCTTTTCCTCTCCGCCAAGCCTCAGCTCCCCTTCCGCGGCTCCCTCTATTCCTTGGAGCTGCTGGTTGGGGGTGGGATGGGGCAGAGAACAGAGTCTTGCCTAAGGCGGCAGAATGTTCCGGGGAGGCGCGGGGTGCACGGCCGCTGGTGCGTCTGGGGTCTCGCGACCCCTCCATGGACACACTGGAGGCTCCGGTCGCACTCCTGAGTCAGCTTTCCTGGAGAGAATGCCGTCCAGGCAGCACAGCGTCGGCTGCCCGCGGCTACCCCGGGGAATGGAGGTGGGGGTGTTACCGTCCATCTGTAGGCGAGAGAAGAGGGCACAGGCTGCACCTCTGGGTGGGAGGCCCCTGGGAGACCACCAGGAACTCGGATGGCTGAGAAGCACCAGCTTATGGCTGGAAGGTTTGTTGGCCAGACAGAAATGTTTCTCTAAAAAGGCCCTGTTTTGAAGGAAGGCCCTCTTAACTCTCTAGTCTGGACCAGCCGTCTCGGCCAGTGGTGCCCACGGCCCCAGACCAAGGGGTGGGGAGCGGGGTGGGGTGGGGGAGGGTGCCTTTCACTCTAAATTCCCTGGGTGGTATCATCCCACAGCTGAGTACCCCCCTGTCTGGGTTTTCGAATCTGATGATCCGCCTTGAAACCGTAATACCTCCTGGGGAACCGGGTAGGGGGCGGAGCATGTGGCCAGGTGGCACCTGGGTAAGCTGGGTCCAGATACAGGACCACGCTCCCACCGCCAGTGCCTCGGTCCTTCGGTTTCCTGGTGGGGAGAGGAGGGTCGTGGGAGCTGAGGACGCGGAGTTTGCCTCCAGCCAGGCATCCTCCCAGATTCGTCCCACCAACTCCCTTTTCCCGGCCGCGAAAGGCGCACTCGCTGCAGCTCGGGCTTCGCGGGTCACCACCCCAAGCCCTCGGAGCCGCTGGGGATCCCGGCAGTTTTCCTATCCTTTCTCCTCCCGCCGCTTCGGGCACCCTGGACCAGAGGTGAACGGAAAAGTCCAAGCCCCAGACAAACGCCGGGACCCCTCCCTCCCTCCCCCCAGCCCCCGTAGACGCGAAGGCCGTTATATTTCCATTTTATATTTTAATTTGTCACCGAAACAAAGCCGCACGCAGATTTGCGGGAAGAGGGAAAAGGGCTGGGACCAAGGGATAAGGTATGATCACGGGGAAACGCGCGCAGCTGCTTTCTGAAACGAAAGTTCTCATGGAGTATGGCGACATTTTACGTTTGGTACTTTTAACTTGTTTTCCTGTTTGGCCCCTCTCTGCAACGCACAAAACTCGGAGCTTCAGCGACTTCGGGAGAGCCTTTGGCGGCAAGGTTCCTGGGGCAGCCGGCAGTTCCCAGCAAGAGTGAGGACTGCGCAAATGCCCGACAGGCAAGGTTATTCTCTCAAGAAACGCCACTATCGGGAGGGGGGCAGGTTCTCCGGCTCCCCCGAAGCCTCTTCTGAAATTTCCTTGAAAACAACTGAAAAAAAATCCCCCACCCTAGTTTTCGTTTAGGGATACAATATATAAATGGTCTGTATCTCCATCCACGTGATAGTTACACCGTGAGCACGTAATTAACAATTCTTCCAACGTTTCATTAACCGGGTGCTTCACTGTATATAAATTATAATAAAGACACATCGACTGTTTTAAAATAATAGGAGGCCTTTAATCCAGGCCTCCTGTTTTTCTATTTAAGATGCTATGCGTTTAGGCTGAACTGTTTCAGCAGACTGAGGGCTATAGAAATTAACAAAGTAAAAAATTAAAAGCATCTTTCTTCCTCTTCTCCCCACCCGCAATTGACCGGGGATCCTGGACGTCACAGCTCCTACGCTTGAGTTTTCCCTTCATCATCCCACAATCATCCATGGGTTCTTAAGGCTAATGCGCGCCCCTCAGTTTCTCCCTGTCTTTTGGGGGATCCCTCTTACACAAAGCACACCCTGGTTCTTTGGCTTAATTTGACTATGACCCACGTGGAGTTTACATATTTCGTGGTGTGTGGATTGTGTCGGTGCTGGTGGGGGGAATAAATATATCTAGCATTCAATCACTGCGTCTAATTCGACAAATCAAGGCCAGTCCCCCGGTGGCGCCCCAGGGGTCTCCGGCCAGGCCCAGGTCTCCCAAGACCTCTGCGCTGAGAGCACTGCCTTCACGCGCCGGGATGGGAAGGTAGCAATCGGCCAGCAATGAAAACCTGCGTGCACCGAATCGAAAGCGAAAGAGAAGGAGGTAGCAAGGCTGCTTTCGGAAGCGTCCCGGCGCGCCTGGCCGAGACCTGGGGTGGCGAGCGCGGCTTGGAGAGTTGGCCCCCATTGCGAGCGAGATGCCAGGGTCCCGACTCCTGCAGGGATGAGGCTCTTTGAGCAGCTGAAAAACATTGGGTCTCCAACCTGGCAGGTCTCCTGGGGCTCAAGCGGCTAAGTATGGGCCAGGACGGGCGGGGACTTTGGAAGTGCGACGTGTGGCCCCAGGGAACCTGGTGGGGTTGGGATTGCAGAAGGCAGGATAGGTGGGGCTCTTGCATAAAATAGTGAATGCATATGCCTGAAGGGAACCGTGGAGTCACCTGGTTCGTGACCCTTTCAGTACTGACAGAGAAGCAGTGGAGGCGCAGTTAGGGGCAGGAACTTCTGCAGCCTGGATGCGTGTCTCCCCTCCAAGTTCCACATCTCCGAGCAGCACCCCCCCCCCCCCCGCCCCAACAGGAGGCTGCAGGCAGCTTCCTGCTCCAGGCTCTCGGGCTGCGGCCCCAGTGCAGCCCCCGGGCCCACAGCTCTGCCGTCAAGGAGCGCTTGGATCTAAGAACTGGCTCCCGGTGGAGGAGACCTCAGACCCTCACTTTTGCTCCAAGCAGTTACATAGATGGAGGAACTGGCCTCTGGCCCCCGGACCAACGGAGCTGGAAAGGTAGTTGCCAGGCCAAAGCCCCACTGGGTGGGGGCCCGAGCCACAGTCAGCCTGGCACCAAAGCTGAGTCTGCCTCTGCCTTTCCCAAGCTCCTGGGAACCTCTGAGGCTTTTTCCCTCCTACTCACTCACTTTCCCCCTTTGGGGTACACACTCTCAGAGTGGGAGAGAACCATGTCGGTGTGTGTGTACTTCAGAGTCCCTGCCTGCTGCTGTCCTCTGTGCAACCGCCTCTCTGGGCGGCAGAACCTCACCTCTTGGTGCCTCGGTTCCCTCCTTTTGGGCCTAATGTGCCTTTCCTCCCCACCCCCCACCTACAAGAGCCAAAAATCTCCTCCTGGCCAGAGAGACAGCAGCTGCTGAGAGAAGGAAACGAATAAGCAGAGCTGTCCATAGTTTGCGGCCGCGCCCTGAGCAGTGCCTCCATCTTGGACAGCCGGGGATGGCAGTCCTGTTGGTGTTTTCCAAGCTGCCGTTTGTCCCAACCTGCGGCTTTGGGATTTTACCAGCGCAGGGTCAGTGCCCGCCCTGTCCTCACAAGCGGGTGCTTATAGGTTCCCAGTGCAGCACAGAGGTCGACAGAAGAAACATGGAGGGGGCAGGCTAGACTCCTCTGTCTCTCTGGGCTGGGGGCCGTGGGTGTGTGTGTGTGAGACATTTACTATCCAGTGAGGCCTGACCGTCATCTCCCTGGGATGCAGGTGAGGAAACCGGGCTTTAGAGAAGCTCCTCACGCGCAGGTCAGCGGGGAGCCCCATGGCCACTGCCCATCGAGGGTGCATTATGGAGACTGGCAGTGGGGGCCCAGCAGGGCTCAGAGGTGGTGCTCAGAGGAGTCTCACACTTTCCCCCTTTCCCTCTGAAGCCGAAAACATTTCCAAATGAGACATTGGGAGCCACGTAGGATCTCTCCTTGCCTACTTTCTCAGACGCCTTGCTGGGGAATTTCTCTAAAACATGAAAAACCAGTGCAGAGGGAGGGAAAACTGTCCATGGGGCGTTCCGTCTGGGATATACCCACACCTAACGTTCCCAAAGGACAGGAACCAGGAGGGGCCTGGTGGGGGAGGAAGCCTGAGTCCCAGGGGGCAGGGGGGGCGTGCAGGCGGGGGCACGTGGACAGGGTGAAAGCCCCTAGCTGCCTGAGTGTGGAAGAAGCATCTGTGCGGAGCTTCGGAGCTGCGGCTGTGATTCACGCCGCCTGAACTCATTCCAACAGGAAGGTGGAGAGGCAAGGTAGAGGAAGTGGGGAAAGCCCCGGAGCTCTCAGCCTGCTGTTCTCTGGGTTTGAGAGGCCACACGAGTGTACTAGGCGTGTGTGTGTGAGCCCGCTGCTCCTAAGGAAGAGGTTGTGTGTGTCTGTGTAGAATCCAAGTATAGACAAGAATACGACCCTGTGAATGTTTGTGCGTGTCAACAACCACTTAGTGGACCCCTTCTGAGCCTGTGGGGAGCCAGCTCCAGGCTGAGTATTAAAAAAAAAAAAAAGCATCCGCAGAAGTTGTTTCCTAAGGTTATTCCAGTCGCCAAGGCCTCCAATACGTCTCACCTCTGTCCCCCGGCCCGGTGTCTCATCCCGCCTGGATCAGTGCAGCCAAACCACTGTACTGTCAGAACCAGCTCATTTCCAGGGCCCTTTGTGAGGGCCGTGGCCCAAGGGGGAGCGTGTGAACCCAGCGCTCCTAGCCCAGAGATTCTCCCATCCGTCTCAGTTTCTCTCCCTGCCAGATTGGGGCTCACCAATGCCGATCCTGTAGCAGAAAAGGTTCTGGCCGCAGGCCTTCCTTGAGAAGCCCTCTCCTCCTCTTTGGTCGCGGCGCTCCGGGGCCCAGGCCTGTGTCCCGTGGCCGCGTTCAAGGGGGCTTGGAGGTCATTTAGGCCTCGAGTTCCCGTTGGGCCCAAATCAGGACCCAGAACCTTCCCTCTGGCCCAGCACCGCGCCGCCTGGAGCTTTGTGGCTTCCTGTTTTCCCAGCCGCTCGGTCCTAAAGCGTGGTTCAGAGGCCGGCCGCCTCCCGGGATCGCCCAAGGCGAAGCGCTTGGGAACTCCGATTCGCTCGCCTCGCCTGCTGCGAGCCACCCCGATTCGGGTCATCCGCGGCCTCGGGCGTCTTCGAACCCGCGCCCGGCTGGCTCCCCTGCGCCACCGCATCCCCGGCGCGCCCCGCCGGCTGCGCTTCAGGCTCCCGGCCGGGCTCCGCACCTGCGATGCTCCCACCTGCAGCGCCTCCCGAGGAGCCTTCTAGCCGGCCAGGAGTCAGGCCTCAGCGGCCCGGGAACCCGGAGCCCAAGCGTTGCGCTGCGACTGTTTCCCGCCGCACGCCGGGAGCCGGTGCTGCGAAGCATCCGCTTCGAAGCCGGCCCGGCAAGCAGCGCAAAGCAAGCGGTTTGCGGAAACGGCGAAAAGGAGGAGAAACGGACTCCGGGTTGAGTTTTAACAGCCAACGCTCCGTGCCCTTGGCCGAAGGATCCCAAGGGGGCTGGACGGATTCCCCCGGTCCCTTCGGAGCGGTCGATCCCCATTTTCCGACCCAAAGTCACAAACCGCTCGGCCCCGCGCCTCCCCAGCCCGCCAACTCTCGCCTCCAGCAAGTTGATCGCGTTTCGAAGGTCCCGGAGCCCTGGGTCCAGGGGTCCCCAGCCCCGAGGGATTCGCACATGCACTCACCGTAGCAGGGGACCTGCAAGGCCGCGTTGTGGCCGCCGCCGCCTTCCTGGAGTTTGAGGCTGCCGTCCGGGGGCGTCTTGCAGGCGCCTCGTTGCAAGTAGAGATGCGGCTGCGGCGCTGGCGGCTGCGGCTGCGGCGCGGGCGGCTGGGGCTGGAACTTGCTGAAGGAGCCCCGCGCCCCGGCGCCGCTCTCCAGAGGTGCTGCCGGGTCCTGCTGCCCCGCGCCGTAGCGGGCCCGGCTCTTGGCGTCCCCGAATCCCTGCCCTTTGGCGGCGGCCGACAGGAAAGTTGTGCTGAACTTATCACCGCCGGGGTATGCCCTAAAAGGCGACGAGCCCTCCCGGCTCTGCGACACCGGGCTGTAGTAGGCGTCCATGGCAGCAGCCGGCGACTCGCAGTAAGAGACGCAGGTCTCAGCATTCATGCCTGGCTCGCGCGGGCGACGGGCGGGGGCGCGAGCGGGAGCGCGAGGACGCCACCGCGCGCCTTGGCCGGGAGTTTGGAGAGGCCAGGAGGCGGTGGCTGTGCGCTGCGCGCGGGCCTGCTCGCTCCCCCTCCTCCCCTCCACGCCTTTCTCTCTGGCTCCTCACCCCCTCCTTTCTCTCCCTTCTCCCTCCCCACAGCTGGCCAAGGGAAAGAACCGAGGACTGTAAAAAGATTCAGATGTTTCGGAAAGTTGACCAGATCTCCCAAACCCTCTTAAGGTTTTTGAACCGGAAAAAGAAGAGTGCCTTCCCCCCCACCCCCCGACTCTTTCTTTTTCCCTTCCGTCTCCCTCTCCTCCTCTCTGCCTACTCCCCTTCTCCCTCACCCTTACCCCTTCTCCCTTCCTTTCTTTTAAGGAGATGCTACTAATTCGGTCGCCACTCGGAGGGGATTCTACGCGGAGCCGCCCAAAGGCCTTTTCAAGTCTAGGCGGGGCCAGGGAGGTCTCTGGACTCCCCGGGCTCCCGAGGCTAGGTGGGTCCAAGCTTCGGCCTATGGGAAGGGGGCATGCACAACTTTAGTGATGGATTAAAAAAAACAACAACACGAAAAACAATCCAAAAAATCTGACAGGGTTTGACATTTGGAGTCAGAGGGGCCGCTAGCTTCTGGGTGCAGGCAAGTCGTTGGGGCACATCCCTGCGAATTTAGCGCGCAGCTGCTACGGTAAATGTAGCGCGCAACTTTCCTGTCTTCCCAACTGGTGCCTTTTGCTCTGTTTCCAACCCCTTTTCCCTATTGTCGGTTCCTCCTTGAAAGTAACACAGTCACACACACACACACACACCCGCGCGCTGCAGTCACCCTGCGCACGGCCACTTTCTTGTTAACTGTTTTCCTCCCCTTAAGGGCACGGGCGAGGGTTGAGGAGGAATCCATGTTCACTCAGACACTGGAGAACCAGCAGGCTGTTACAGTTTCTGAAGCTTTGCGCCCAGCCCAGGAGATTTTCTGGCTGGGTTAAGGGCGCTTTGAGAGTGGGGAGTTGGGAGACCCGCGCCTCACCGCTGCGCAGTCACCTGCTCACTGCTCAGGTGGGGGTGAGACAGTCTCTAATCTCTGGCCTCACAGTCCCCACTAGAAAAGTAATGGCCTGGATTTGACGGGTTGTGTGCGCCTCAGGGCCCTGGAGCCGGCCACAGCAAGGGAACAGGACTTCGCTACAGTGAGCCGCGTCCCTTCTACACGGCTAATCACTGATTGCGCCTCACAGCAACCGTGCTTGGTGGAAATCGGGGTCCCCAAATTTTCCGATGAGCAAACCGAGGCTCAGAGAGGTATGAGCCCTTGACTGAGGTCACACAGCTGGGAAGCAGCAGCGCTTGCCTTGAAACCCACGCTGAGGCTCGTCCCTCTGCCGATCTGGGATGACGTTGCTGACAGAGAAAACGAAAACACGCAGAACGGAGGAAACGGAGCTCTGACTGCTGGATGACTCGGGTTTGGAGGAGCCCAGTAAGAGCAGTCCTGGATAAACTGCAGAGAAAAGGATAGAAGACATATCTCAAGGGAGGCTGGGAGTGGGGTGAAAGGTGAAGGGGCAAAGTAAAATGAGAGAGGGCCTGAGCGCCCTGAACCCAGGAATGTAGGTCAGAAGTCAATCTTCTGCACCTAAGGTCTCCCTAAGAAGAAATATGGGGGGGGGGGGCGGCGTCGTGCTTCTACCCCCAACCTTATCCTAGCTAATCCTCACCCCCACCCCTCTCCCTTGGTATCTCTGCTCCTTGCTCTGCCGCGGACTGCGCGATCCCACATCTGGTTTCCATCGCGGCTTACCTTGAAGTGCTCGTTAATAAAGATATTCTGCAAACCGTGGCCAGGGGTGCACAGGCCCGAACCCCTCCCCCACTGCCCATAGGGACCCGCACCTCTCTGGCTCACGGCCCAAGCCAAGTGAGGATCTCATATATACTGAGTCCTTGTTGTGCCAGAAGCCATCCACAGGTTGTCTCTTGGGGCTATCTCCACAATCTGGGGATGCTGGTCGTCTCCTCATACCCATTTTCCAGATGGGTAGACTGAAACTCAAAGACACCAACTAATTTTCCAACCTCAGTTAGCCAAAAGTGAGTGAGCCTGCATCGTCCCAAATTCTCCTGTTCAGCCCTAGTTTCTTTTAGTTCTTAGACTCTGCCAAGTTCTGGAATTCCCGTCTCATCCCTGTGCTTTTTGTCTTGCTAATAACTTGGTATTCAGCAAAGAGTGTCTTCCTCCAGGAAGTCTTCCCATCTTTCCCAGTCGAGGTGCATCTCTGTTTTGGACTTCAGGTTTGTCTGGTTGCCGGTTCAGTGTTCATCTCCATCGCACTAGTCCGAGGTTGCAAGAGGGCAGCTTCTGCGCTGCCTGGCGCCTCACAAATATTTACAGAATAAAATATTAGAGCCTGGGTTCCTTCCACTGCTCAGCGAGGCAGTTCCCAGCGTATTTGGTTTCCTCTAGCCAAGGACGACCGGCTGCTCGCCCTCCCCCTCTTTATGAATCAAGCGACAAAATTAAGAGTACGCTGGCCTCTCCCTGGCCGCACAAGAACAGCGAGTTCTCTCAGAGAAGGGGCCAGGCCTGTCTTGTTCACTGCAGGGCTTGGCACATCCTAGGTGCTCATAGAATGTGCATTGAATGAATGAATGAAAACGCTGAACGGTCCAGTCTGAGATCTTAAAGGTGCATTTTCGCTAAGGTGTTCCAAGCTGAGAAGGCTACTCCGGTCCCCTGCACCCCAAAACTGGCTACTAGAACCCAGATGATGTCTGTGATCCTTCTACTTCTCTCCCCTCATTTTCCAATTCCAGGAGTAGACACAAGGGGGAAACTAAGAGAAGTGAGCTATATGGGGTGGGGAATGGTCACTAGACAGGTAGAATGGCAATCACCATATTCTCTAGTAACTTCTGAGCTGCTCTGGCTGTCAATGCAAAAAGACAAAACCAAAAACCAGCCCTGCTGCGATCCAGAAAGCTTTCTTTGCGTTGGTGGTATAGTGGTTAGCATAGCTGCCTTCCAGAAAGCTGTCTTTGAGTGCTGCCTCTTGCCACCTACCCACCCCACGATCTTATCACCAGTTTCATCACTACTCCATTATTTAACCTCTTCCTGGCCACCCCCCACCCCTCACCCAGGGAGGAATTTCAGCCTCCCAGCCCTCCAGGCACAGACTCTGGCATCCTCAGTCAGAAGCCCTCCTGGTGCACTGAGGTCTTGGTCCTTGGAACCAGCAGGGGGGCCTTCTACCTTTCATGGTATCTTAGAGGTGAACTCAGAAAGAGTGAGCATGTGCCTGGGCATGAGAACATGCATGTGGGTTTGCCTGTGACCAGTGAGAACATTCTGGGCATGCTGTTTTCCCCATGAAAACCTCCACAGACCCCCTGCCCAAGTCCCTTCAAACATGTCTTTTCTAGGAGAATGAGAAGCATAGCTGGTTATTTCTGTGTGCGTTAAGTCATTTGTGGGTTGATCAGCCCATGCCTCCCTATCTCCCTTCATCTCTCCCTCCATCTCTCCATCCATCCATCTATCCATCCATCCCTCTGCCATAGCTGAAAGCCAAGGCTCTCCCACCCAGTTCTCCTGCAAGGGTGCGGGGCATCTTTCCAGCCAGAAGTGAGGTGGATGACTCTGAAGCCTGGTTCTGGTCTTTGCTCTCCCCTTGCATTATTTCTTCTTCGGCTAAGGCTCCTCCGGCTTGCTGATTGTCCCTCCATCACTGATGTGTCTGGCAGTATCTCTACACTTCTGATCACTTTAATGTACCAGGAATAGTGGGTGCAGCCAGTCCCTCTGCTTCAAGTCCTGATTCCTGTCCCCAGCCCTGGCAGACACACCCCTTGGCTGTCCCTTCTCTCTCCCAGTGGCACTGTCCCACTTCACCCTCTTGGAAGCAGCTTCCCCCTTCGATGGGCTCTGCACACAGCCTGGGAAGGGGGAGTGGTGACAAAGTCTTTGTCAAGGCCAAGTGCTCAGTGTCACCTCCTCTTGGAGACCTTCCTTCACCACCCTAGCATCTGCCTGGTTATTTCCTTGATCGTCTCTATTCTGACCTGACATTTTATCCCACATTTATCAACCTACTTGTTTTATTGTCTGTCTTCCTACCAGAACGTGAGCCCATAGCTACTCTCGCCCTAGGAGGAAAATACAGGGCTTGGCACATAGCACCACTCAGCACTCGATAAATATCTATTGAGCAAGTGACTAAATGAGTGAATGAACCAGTAAGTTGAATGAACAGATGAAGAATACTGGAGGAGAAATGTCGCAGTAACTGCCCAGTCCCTACGGCTCAGGGCGGGAGTTCTTGAGGCTGGGGTGTAGAACTGAGTTGGAGAACGGGGAGGCATGGACTGGAAGTCCTTTCTTTCAAAGGGGAGGACGGATTCGGAGCCGCCCCCTTTGGTCTGAGCTCCCTCCACCCCATCCTGCGCTGCAGTCTCCACCTCCTACAGACAGTGGAGCTGGGGAGGGGAGCAGCTCTGCTTATCTGCTACTTGACTTCTCCTGACAGTGCCCCAAGTCTTGGCCCCCCGTGTGGGTAAAACCGGGACCATACACACCTCACCGAGTCATGTACTACTTGGCTTGCACTGGCCACTTTGTAAATGCCAGGAGGCAACAAAGATTGCTCGAAAGGTTGGGGCTAATGAATAGACATTTTGGACATCTGCAGAGGGGCAGGAAGTGTCAGGGTATGAAGGGGGAAGGCCAGGGATCTTACAAATCTTGGGCAGAAATGCTTCTGCTCTGCAGACCCGGGCACACAGACCTCACATTCCCAGCAGGACATAAATTAGCAACTGTGTTTTGGACAACTGTTAAAAGTCAGCTCTTGCACACAGATCTTAGCAGTCCTTGAAACGGCCCTGTGATGGTACTATTATCCTCATTTTACAATGATTAAAAAAATATATATCGAAGCACAGAGAAGTGAAGCGACTGCTTACAGTCACACAGCAAAGCATACGACTTGGGATTCGAATTCAAGTGACTTGATCTCAGAACCCACGCTCTTAACCACTGCGCGTTATCTGAGATCTCTGCGGCGACGCGGGTGGAAAGGTTCCGAGCCCTCTCGGCCTACCGGGAGCTCAGAGAAGCTCCCCCTTCGCCAGTGCCGCGGGCATAGGGGCGAGGGGCTGGGGGCGCTCGCCAGCCTCGGCGGCACGCGCGGACCCTGGTCCTGTGGTGGAGGACCAGGCTATCGCCCCGAGGTCTGTGCCAGCGTTCGCCACCGGCGTCCAGCCTTCCAGCGTCTGCCCGATCTCCCAGGAATGCAGACACCTGGTCACCTTCCTGCATTCGGCTCCAGCCCCCGCGCAGCCCCCGGGACGGCCGCGCCCGCTGTGGGATGGAGCCCGGGAGGGAGGCACTCCCCACCAACATTCTCCGAAGACTCCAAGGCCACACGGCATGGGCGGGCGCACCCCCGGCAGTCCGCACCCTATTGCGCCAGGCTGCCCGGGGCAAGAAGCAAGGGTCTCTTAGGCGTTTTGAGCCGAGGGAGGACCTCGCGAGGGGCCACCAGGCTCCTATAGCGCCGGGTCGCCTGCGCTTCCTCCTCGTCCACGGCCCCTATCTCTCACCCGGACCGGTACTCCCCGTTTAGGTGTTTAGCGTTCGCGGAGTCTGGCCCCTGGTCGGCTCCCTGGTGGCGCACGATAGGGGATTCAGCGCGGGGAGAGGCCCCAGAAGGACCTCCTCTTCCCCATTCTCCGCTTTCTAAGGCCGGCGAACGAGGGTCCAAAAGGAGGTCTGCATTCAGGGACGTATCTTCATCCATATGGGAAAAACACTAACTCCCGAAATGCGGGTAAACGGGGCGTTCTAGTGGGTTCTAGACGCTTGCACAACTGTTCGGTCGGGAGGGTCAATGAAATACAAAGCTGGAGGGATGAAGGTTTTTAAAATGACCAGGCGCGACGCCCCGACCCGCAGGAACGCATCCCTCCACCGCCCTTCCCCGCCCCCACGGTGCGTTTCTGGGACCTGCCTTCCCGGTCGCCCTGGTACTTTTCAGCGTGGGACTGGGGCTCCTGTCTGAACGCGCGGTCCAGGCGCACGACAGAGCCTGGCTCCCTGCTCCCCACTTATCCGCAGGGGCAGAGCAAAGAGCTCAGGGCAGGGAGAGAGAACTGAGAGGGCCACAGCTGGCGAAACTGGGGTCTGGCGAACCCCCCCGGAAAACCCGACTTGGCTGGAAAGTTCGTGAGGGGAGGCCTGGACATCGCCGGGGCGACCGCCTTAATCCTGGATCCGGAGAGGAAGTTGGAACCGGAAGTCCTCCTAAGGGGGGTCCTTGCACCCCTTGCATATCGGTTACAGCCCAGGAGAACACAGATCATTCACCTCCGCAGATAATTCCCAAACGTCATTAGCCAAAACCCCAGCCAGGTGTTGGGACTGGAGCCCCGTGTCCCCTCTTTGTCTTCTCCCCTGTCCCTTCTCTCCTGGAAGCCATTCCTCTAGGGTTTCAAAAAGATGGGCGGTGGGAAGGTGGAGGCCAGAACACACCAGCTCGCTTATACAGGAGTACTGTGGCGCCTTGTGGGCAGAAATGAGGTCTCATTTCCTGGGGGTGCTTGCTGGGTGGAGAGGATCTGCCCTTCCCTGCTCAGCCTTAGTTCTAGGGAAGTATATTTCGAAACTTTCTACCCATTTCCCCGCTGGGGAGATGGAGGCTTCAGTGATGGAGGGAAGGGAGAGTGGATGGCCAGAGGGGCCTCTGTGCCCTGTGCGCTGGGACTGTTGAGCTGACAGACCACAGGTCTCTTACTGTAAGGGGTGGTCTTCCCAATCTACCGCTCAGAAAACTGAGCTGGAGCCAGGGAGGGGGAGAGGTGAATGGGACAGGCTAGGCTTCGGATTCTCCCTCTCTCTCTCTGGGATCCTTGGGGTCAGCCCTGGGGGGCCCTTCCCCTCCGCCCTCCCTTCTCCACTCCGCTCCTGCCCACGAATCCCTGGAGCCTGCTGGCACCACACCCTCTCAGTGCCCTGACCACACTCTGCTGCCATCACTGGGAAGGGGCGGGGAGCACGGCCCCTAATTCCCTTTTCTCCTCTCCCACAACCCGAGAGTCCTTCTCCTCTAAGGTTTCGTTTGTCCCCTTGTCCCCTCCCTCAGCCCCAAGAATTCGTGGGCAGCCAGCAGCAGTTGTGACGACTCTAATTCCTGCAGTCCCCCCAGCGCTGGTCTCATGGATGGTGGGAGGGGCTGGAGGACAGAGCTGGGCTCAGGAGCCTCTGTGGCAGGCCTCTGGGGCTGGAAAAAAAGCGGGGGAGGGTGGTTCAGGGAGGAGGCAGAATTAGTGATTCCATTAGTGGTCAAGAGGCCAGCTGTAGATTCAAGTTTGAATCCCATTTCTGCCACTTTTTCTCTGTGTAACACAGGCTATGTAACTTCGCTCATGGGCCTCAGTTTCCTCTCCTGTAAAGTGGGGAGATTAGTAGCACCTATTTCATTGAACAGCTGCCAAGATGAAATAAGATCATGCTCACTTAAGGAGTTTTCTAGTATCAGCAATGGTAATCTCCTTTCCGTCTGGAACACTCTGCTCTTTTAAACTTCACAGCCCAGACTTAAGGAACCAGAAATAACCAGTTGGACTTCCTGCCCTTCAACCATCTTGACAGCCGGTCATATTTATCTTTCAGACCACAGCTCCTCCCTGGTCAGGGTCTTTTAAAGCACCAGGAGTGAAAAGGCCAAAGGATTTTTCAGGCTCTGCGGTCCAGCCATTCCTGATAGTTGGTGCAGGTAAGATGGAGGCTGTGCGTTGTGTTTTGCGGAGGGGTAGCTGCGCCCCGGCTCAGCCCCACCTCAACGCTTTCAGCAGCAGCGCCTTCACCTCTCTTGCTGCTGCTGCTGCTGCAAAGTCGCTTCAGTCGTGTCCAACTCTGTGCGACCCCATAGAGTGAGCCCACCAGGCTCCCCTGTCCCTGGGATTCTCCAGGCAAGAACAATGGAGCGGGTTGCCATTTCCTCCTCCAATGCATGAAAGTGAAAAGTGAAAGTGAAGTGGCTCAGTCGTGTCCAACTCTTAGCGACCCCATGGACTGCAGCCTACCAGGCTCCTCCATCCATGGGATTTTCCAGGCAAGAGTACTGGAGTGGGGTGCCATTGCCTTCTGTTCCCTTGCTTCTCTGTAAACTCATGACTGTCCTGTGGTGGAGGGTTTATGTCATCGCTTTACAGGCAGGGAAATGGACGCCCCTTGCCTACAGCACACTTTGAGCAAGAGGTCAGGATGACCCTCAAATACGGGGCTCCTGGCTCCCAGGCCTGGTATGTTTGTCCCAGCGTCCAGAGCACGCAGGGGCCTCAGAGACAGGGCCCAGGGGTCTGGCCACAGCACCTCCTGCCTGTTCCTCCTCCCCGCACCGCCTGCCTCCAGGCGGTGAGGTCTGGGCCCCAGCACCTGTCGAAGGAGCCAGCCAGCCGGAGCGCACCAGCTGATCCGGGTAATCCGGGGGTTTGTGATTGGCAGGGAGGAGCGCTGGAGGAGGGAGAGTGGGGAGGAGGGGAGGGTGAAGGAGAATGCGGGAGACAAGCACTTGTTGAGCAACCCTGGATGCCCGAGAGGAAAGGAGAGACTGATAACCAAGGGCGCTTGACTCAGTGCCTGGCACATAGTAGGGTCTTAGTAAATGATGACGGTTATTCTATTTCTATTGCCTCCTGGTCTTACTAGATGTCTGCCAACTTACCTAAACCCCTCCATCTGAGAATGTCATGCCCTAACTTTCACCCTCTCTCACCTACCCCACCAGGGGTCCTTCTCTCCTTGGGACCAGTGGCCGCACTCCCCGCTTGCCTGGAGCCTGGTCCAGAGCGCACAGCTGCTGCCAGGCTGTGGACACTTCTGGAGTCAACCTCTCCGCCCAGAGCCCAGGGGTGGGGGGTGGGGGTGGAGGTGGGAGTGGGGTCGGGGTGGGGTGGGGGTGGGAGAGCGGCCTTGACCGAGGAGCGAAGGACGTAAAAGCAGTGCAGCCTTAAGTCTTCAGGGACGCTATGGCGATTGCTGGCAGGTCGCCCCAGGCCGGAGCGAATTGACTTGGAAAACCAAAAAAAGGCAACTGATAAGATAAAAGAAACAACCAAATCTAGTTCCCCCTCCAGGCTTGAGCTGCCGCCAGGGGCCAGAGGCGAAGCCCCAGGAACCCGCCCACGGACATCCTTAGGAGGTGGCGTTTTTGCTGCATTTATTCAGTCTCAGTTCAGGGCCCCTCGCACCTCTGCTGATCCGCGCAACATCCCTCCCGCCATAGCCCTCACCCAGGGGCTGCGAGGCTGAAGGGGACACGGGCGAACACCCCGGGAAAGGGCAACCCTGCCGGAGTCGGCAGTAGAACGAACTTTGGCTGGAGAGCCGGGCCCTGCGTTCTCAGGCCTCCGCGCGTTTACGCGCTGGGGGCTTGGACACCCAGGTTCTTGTCTCAGCCTCTTCTCCCCAGATGCCTTGCCATCCTCGGGAGCGCGGAAACGCCTAGCTGCTTTCTCCAAGTTGAATTCGTTTCCAGGTCGTAGTGGAATTTTTCAACGGGCAGTTGAGAACGGTCAGCTTCTGGAGGCAGGCATCTGGGCGCTAGCCCTGATCCGGGCTGGTGCAAGCTTGGGCGATCCATTCTCCTCCCTGTGCTTCAGTGTGCTTATCTGTGAAATGGCAGTGACTCTTCTCATCTCCTGGGAAAGCTGTGGGGAGCAGAGATCACCTGGGTAGGCACTCCCTTAACTCCAGTTGTTAATCTTTTGGGGGACAGTTGCAGATCTTGGGGGACTTGGAGGAACACTAAGTTCTTGTGGCCACCCCGACCTCCTGTCCAGTTCAGATCACCCCTCGCCAGGATTCCAGGATTCCGGGATTCCTGAGTGCTTCACCCGGGACCATGTGACTGGCTCTTTGATGGCCCATGGAGTCCTTTCCTGGTGCGTCTTCTTTAAAAAAAATTTCACTGGTCTTGCCCTCACCCTTGCCAAGCTAACTGGACTCACTTTCAGTTTCTTGGGGATGAAGGTAGCAGACAAAATGAGCATTGCCAAATAGCAATCGATGCATTTTTTTCTTTTCCTGTTTTAAGGTGAAATCCACATAACTTAAAATTAACCATTTAGTGCTTCCCTGGTGGCTCAGACAGTAAAAGAATATGCCTGCAATGCAAGAGACCCAAATTCAATCCCTGGGTTGGGAAGATCCCCTGGAGAAGAGAGTGGCTATGCGCTCTAGTGATCTTGTCTGGAGAATCCCATAGATAGAGGAGCCTGGCAGGTCCATGAGGTCACACAGTCAGACACGACTGAGCGACTAGCACATAACCATCTAAAAGTGAGCGATTCAGTGGCATTTAGCACATTTGCAGTGTTGTACAACCACTGTCTCTGTCTAGTTCCAAAACATTTCCATCACCGCAAAAGGACCTATTTTTCTTTTTCAACACTTTCTCCAGAACTGAGCTGTGTGCAGGCGGAGAGCGAGAGGTCAGCACTTCATGCCCTTTCAACTTATCTTTTCAATGCCTTTAACAGGAGCTCTGTTTACAAATGACTTGCAAAGCTGAGCTCAGGAAACCAGGGAGCCCCGGAGATTGGAGTAGGGTGTTTATTCAGAATCCATGGGGGGACCGGTGTGTGTCTGAGAGTGTGGGGTGGGCCCAGGGAATTATTGGACAGGGAGCTGGAGAACCAGGTCCAGAGAGAGGGTCTTTAATGGCCCTGCCCATCTAAAAGCTATAGATAAAATTCTCATCCTGCAGGAGTGAGGACTCTATTTCACAGACATTTTAAATCACAGGCTCTCAGTCTCTTTAGGAAAGCTACTTCTTTGATCATCCGATGAAAGCTGAGGACGCTCGTCTTGGAAAGATGCAGCGAAATGCTGCCTTAGTTTCCAAGGGTTTGTAACAAATGACTGCACACACCTACTGGTTTGCAAGAACAGACATTTATTCTGTCTCAGCTCTGGAGGCCAGAAGTCTGAAATCAAGGCGTCCCGGGGCCAAGTTCATTGGAGGGGACTTGCTTGCGTTTCCCAGCTTCTGGTGGCTCCAGGCTTTCCCCTTGGCTTCACTGTTCCCATCACTACCTTCATCTTCATGAACGTCTGTCTTCTGCTCTCCCACCTCTTATAAAGACGCTCATCATCAGAATTAGAGACTACCTGCTGGAGAGCCCAAGATCAGGTTTTCTTGAGGTCCTTTACTTAATTAAACTGTAAATATCCTTTCTGTAGGGCTTCCCAGGTGGTCAGTGGTAAAGAGCCCTCCTGCCAATGCAAGAGACACAGGAGACCGGGCTTTGATGCCTGGGTCAGGAAGATCCCCTGGAGAAGGAAATGGCAACCCACTCCAGTATTCTTGCCTGGAGAATCCCATGGCAGGCTAAAGAGTCAAACATGACTGTGTGACTGAGCACACATCTTTTCTGTAAATAAGCTCGGTCTCACAGGTACTGTGGAGAAGGCAATGGCACCCCACTCCAGTACTCTTGCCTGGAAAACCCCATGGACGGAGGAGCCTGGTGGGCTGCAGTCTATGGGGTCGCTGAGGGTCGGACATGACTGAGCGACTTCACTTTCACTTTTCACTTTCACGCATTGGAGAAGGAAATGGCAACCCACTCCAGTGTTCTTGCCTGGAGACTCCCAGGGACGGGGGAGCCTGGTGGGCTGCCGTCTATGGGGTCACACAGAGTCGGACACGACTGAAGCGACTTAGCAGTGGCAGTAGCCACAGGTACTGTGGGCCACTATCTTTGGGGGACTACCCTTTAACCCCGGTACAGGTGCGTACAGTCAGTTTCATGTTCAACTTCAGGGGCTCTCAGGCTCCTGTCAAATCAGAAATCTCTGACTGAATGTCACAAAGTGAAGTGAAGTCACTCAGTCGTGACCAACTCTTTGCGACCCCATGGACTGTAGCCTACTACGCTCCTCCGTCCATGGGATTTTCCAGGCAAGAGTACTGGAGTGGGTTGCCATTTCCTTCTCCAGAGGATCTTCCTGACCCAGGGATTGAACCCAGGTCTCCCGCACTGTAGGCAGATGCTTTACTGTCTAGCCACCAGGAAAGTCCAGGAATGTCACAAAGGAATCCTTTAATGCCACCTTCAGAAAGGTTGGAGAGAATAGAAATCACCCGTTCTCTTTAAGGAAGGACACTCCCATTTGCGGTTAAAAGGAGAAAATGAACCCACCATCCTGCCTCCGTGATACCATCTGCCCTCTTGAGGAAGGACATTCCAGAACATTCTAGAGGCAGAAACCAGTTGCCTTTTTACAAAGAAGCCCTTGAAAAATGCAAGCATCAGCCAGAATCTCAATTTGTGAAAATGGACCGACAGGAAATTTCTTCACCCTGTCAGACAAACTTCATAAAGGCCCTGTAGGGGCCCTACCGCTCCGAGAAGCCTTTTAAGAAAATTGCAACTTTTAGTCAGACCCTGAGGGAAGTCTCACAAAGGTCTTCACACCCCTTTGGCTCCTCTTTGTGGGGTGGTGAGGGAAGAGCAAGGTTTTTTTTCCAGGGGAGGAGAAAGGTGAGGGATCAGGGCTGGGGAGAGGCTGCTCTGAGGCAGCAAACAGGATGGATCCACAGATAGAGGTGACAGTTTCCTCAGCTGAGTCCCCGGGTCGCCACCTGTGTCCTTCCTGCAGATTGGATTTATAGAGTGTAACATTTTAATAAAAAACACACACACCTTCCCATTTTGGTGCATTAAGAGATTTCTAACAAAACACTATAATGTTGCTATAAATTTCTCTCCCAGCACCCTCACAAGTAATAACTCAGCCCCGGAATTTTGCATTTAATGTTTATTTTGATGGCTACATTCCAGTCAGAGTGGGGGCTCAGGGTGGGGAGGGAGAAAGCAAAAAAAAAAAAAAAAAAAAAAAGGCTCCTCTTTCCTAGCCATTAACTGTGTGTTTTTAATAAAAAAAAAAAAAAAAGGTCCCCACAAATTGGGGAGCCAACACTTGGAAAGAAAGGAGGAAATCATGACACCCTTCGAGAAAGTGCCAGTGGCCTCAGCTCTAGGAAGTTGATGGGGTGAGGCCCTGGCTGGGTCCGGCCAAGGTGGGTCTCCAGAGGGTGTCTGGAATGTCTCCTTTGCCCATGCGATGCATTCAGCCTGAGATGCCCTTTTCTCTTCCCTCAGAGCTTCTGAGCCTCAGAAGTCTCATCTTCTGGAATTTTCTCCACATCCTTTCTCCACTAGAGTTATGGGACCTTCCCCTGAACAGTATTCATTCTATTCACTCATCACTTGTAGTGGAATCTGTGGCTGGAACGGGCTCAGATGAAAGCGTATTGAGTGAATGAACAAGTGAACTGAGTAGGTTGGAGAATTCTATTTCATTCCATCTGAATTGCTTCCGCGAAGGCAGCTATTTTGGAATGGTTAATGATTTTCTCCCTAAAAAAGAATCTAAATAGTTCAAAATCATGTGGAGATCAGATCACAATCCCTTTTCCTTCAAAAGTGCTATATTTTAGTTGTCCTACCCCCAGTGTCAGAAGGGAAGCTTCTAGTTTATTCTTTTGCCTCCAGGTAGAAACAAAAGATGGGATGCTGGTCCAGACTGTCACAGATGGGTGGGGACCGATTCCTGGAGGCTGAGGCTGAGAGTCCCACTGCCTGATAGCTGATTAATGCTCATCTTCCCTGTGCCTTGGCTGTGGGGCTGATACCCTTCTCCCAGCACCCTCTCCTTCTAAGAACATCACATTCCCCCAGCATGTCCTCCCGTGGGGCCACTGATCAAAGCCTGGGTTCTGGGGTTGCCCTGTTCCCGAGGCAGGGGATAACACTCAAATTGTCAGTAAGGATAACGAATAGAGAAAAATGCTTGTAAACTATAGAGTGCCTGGGACACAGAGGGTGGCCCCTAACAGTGTGTATGTCTCAGTGACTGTGAGGCACGTAAGTGGGGGGGGTCAGACCCCAAAGTCAGATGATTTGCACTTATTGGTGTAAGACCTCAGTTTTCTCATCTGTAAGCTGGGGATAACTTCAGCAGTTGGATCCTGGGAGGTGGGAGAAGGGGAGGATTATTTGAGAAAGTTGTTCATGGGATGTGCTTGACTCACTGTTCAGGTTGGGAGGGGACCTGGCTCTACCCCTGCCACTCACTGACCTATGGGCACCGTCAGCTGGCTGGGTTGAGGCCCCTCGCTTTCCTTACCTCCACCGCACAGCCCTCCCCAGAAAGGAAGGACAGCCTGTTCCAAGCTGCTTTACTTTGCCTTCTCCATGGCGAAAAACTGTTTTTTCATGAAGAGTTTCAAATCCTGCCTCTTCCACTTATTTGCTGGTTGACCTCGGATCAATTGCTTAACCTCTCTGGGCCTCTTGTTTGCTTATCTGATAAATGAGGATGATAATGCTGGCCTTGGTGCATTGCCCTGAGGATTGAAGACGATGAGGAAGCCTGGTACACAGCAGGCACTTGATAAATGTTCTCCCTTTCCCTAAGGAGATGAGAAGCAGATACTGGATGTGATGCTCCAGGTACCTGTCCTAGGACCTACGCACAGACAGTGCCTACTAGGTGCTCTGGAAGTATGGACCGGCAGGAAGCTGCATTGCCCATAGTGGGGAGCTCTCAGGAAGACCCCCTCACTCATCCTGGCTCTGTGAGGACACCATACATTCTTCCCTTTTACAAACTCTCAGCCTGGTCCATTGCATTTTAAAGCTGAAATAAATAGTTCCAGGGCAAAGCCAGGGATCAGAGCTGCTCTTGGCTCTTTCCAAAGTATTTCTGAGCCTTTCAGCAGGATCTGAGTCCCCACCCTGCAACCCCTCTAACTTTAATGGGTGCTGATCACTTTACACCCTGTGAAACCCTCGGCAAATGGTCCTGATCTCTGATGTGCCGTTCAGGCTGGCAGCAGGGCACTGGCACTCAGACTCTGCCTGAGGAAATGAAAGCCTGATGGGGCTGGAGGGGGAGGTGGCGAAGGAGCTTCCAGGCCATCATGGCAGCTGGAGGAAGTTTTCCCCTAGCTGAGCCGTCCTGCACCCTGCCATCTCTCCCTTCTCAAACACGGCAGCCAGGCCTGCTCCGTCTGGGGCCTCACAAAGGCCCTTCCTGAGCAAGCTGTGTAGATGTCTATCCTACAGAAGTAATAATCAACAGGACCATTTATTGAGCGCCTATTATGGGTCAGACCCAATTCTTGACTTATCCCATGAATACCCTCTTCTGCAACCTCCCGGCCACCCCGCCAGTCAAAATTAGCTCCCTCTTTGGGGACTCGCTGTCCCTCACCTGCTTTAATTCTTCAGAACATTTGTCACTAGCTGTAATGATCTGGTTCATTTATCTTTGTCCTTTGTCTACTATACATCTCTCCTATTACAATGACGGGAACCTTGTCTGTCTGTTCATACACCATGGCCCGGAGAAGTGCTCGGTGCAGAATAGGTGTTCGGAAAATATTTTATTTTTCATCTGAATGAATCTTCATTCATCTTCAGAGTGATCTTATGGGAGGGGACTATGATTATCCCCATGTTCCAGATAGGAAAACTGAGGCAGAGAAGGGGCCAGGAGTTTTGACAAAGGGCACACAGGAAGGGCAGAGCTGGGATTCTGACCCCGGAATGTTTCACTGAAATCTGTGCTGTTCTGCCCCACACAACCTAACCCCACCCACCTGGCTTCCGATAGAGTGAGTGCTCTGTTGGAAATAGAAGGTCTTGTCAGAAATGGAAACTCGAGGCCCCTGTGTCTGAATAAATACTTCCTGAATATTTATATTCATGATCCTACAATATTTTATTTTCTGTAGTTTTCAGAGAAACCCATCACGTTTTTATCTTTCTATACCATTTTATAATGAAGAAGTCAAAACTCAGAGAGGTTGTGTGCTTGCCTAAAGACACACAGCGAGGAAGTGGCTGAGTTGGCATTGGGTCTGGACTGGGATGAAAGGCTGTGCTCATCTCACTTCTCAGATGCATGGCCTCCTGGGGAATCCGAGTGACCCCTCTGGACTCACACAGTCGGGAAGTGACAAAGCAGATACAGGGCCAGGTCTTGTGATGCTCTGCCCAAATCTCCTCCCCTATTTCAGTATTGCAGCCTGGAAACCAGGCACACAGAAGGAAGGCATGAGGGTCCTGACCGAGGGCATGATGTGGTTGCCTTGAGGGCTGGGAATTGGCAAGGAAACTCACAAGGTCATCTGCATGTGTGTGTGTGTGTAAAACACAAAGATCTGACCCTGCGTACCCTACTGCGTAGATCAGTAACTGTGGAGGGAAGACAAGGGGCAGAGAAGCTGGACAAACTAGCCAGATTTATATGGGAAAACCTGCAGAGACATAGGAAGTAGGAGAACATAGAGAAAGGGTGAAGGTGCAGCCTATGGGTGAGAGAGGGAGGTTTTGGGGGTCTGGAGTCAAAGAAGGGAGGCTTCGGAGGAAGCTGCCAGGTCTAGGAGTTGGGGGAGCAGAGGGAGAGAGAGAGTCTTGAAGGTATTTTTCCACCTAATACCTTGGGAATATGATCTTCCTTTTCTGGTGAGTCTGCCATCAACATTTTAATAGAATTTTAAGTTACCTGTGGATGCTGGCTGACATTTTGTGGATTGAGACTCCGTGTCGAGAGAGAGGCATGAGCCAGCCTCGTTTGCGAGGGTTCCTGTGTCTATGGGGTTCTCTACATGTGTGCACACGTCTGCACATGTATGTATTCACATGGGTGGGGGCGTTTGCTCTAACTGAAGGCCTGTGTGCATGTGTATGTGTGTGCCTGGGGTACCAATGGCCTGTCCATCCCCACTGCCCTGCCCCAGATTGTGAACACAGCCCCCACCCAGGAATGGAGTCAGATGACTGGTGTGGGGAGAGGGGGGTTGGAGGGTCTGAATTGGGAGGAGTGCCCGACCTCCATTGTGGGAAAGTTGGCATTTGTGGGGGCTAGAACAGGGTGCAGGGGGATGGGGATGGGCTTGCAGGGGCAGAAGACACAGAATTCCTCCAGGGGATTTAGCAGAGAGAGGGGAAGAGAGCAGAGAGGGAGGGGCCCAGGCAAGGGGGAGGTGGTCCTTGGCGGGGGTGGGGGGAGTGGGGACACTCTAGAGGCGGTGAGGGGCATCCAGCAAGACTGTCCCCATCCCTGCCTTTCCCTGCCAGTGATGCTGGGGCCTCTGTGAACCGATGGCAACGTGCAGGGGCTCAGCAGCCAAGGAACCGTGCACAGGGGGAGCTTTTGAACTTAGACCCAAGAAACCGGGTTCTCAGCCTAGCTCAGCTCATCCCAACAGGCTGTGCAACCTAGGGCAGATCACCTGGCCTCTCTCATCCCAGCTTCCTCACTGTGGCGCCACCTGGGGGCTGGAGGCCTGCATGGGCGGGTGAGTGGGATGGGGCTGGGTGGGCTCTGGAGTGCCGGTGTGTGAGGCCTGGGTTTCTTACTGGGATCGCCAGTTTTGGCCCTGCCCTGGGCTCCCAAGAATTTCTGGGCCTGGTGTTCAGCAAGCAGGGTACCTATTGGGTTGTCTCCAAAAAAATGTTCTCAGCCTTCATTTTGTTGTATTTAATCTTCTTGAATGTGACCAAATCAGTCTGTTTTAGGAGGTGGGGGCTCTCGTGCAGGTCCACCTGCCCTGTGATCACCCTCCCCGTGCCAGGGGGGTGACTGATGACTACTCCCTGCCCTTTTTGGTGTTAACTTTAAAAGGTGTTAACTGCCCTTGGTATCCCTTCAGACCCAGCTCTCGCCTCTCCAGGAGGGATCACCCGCCCGGGTGATCGCTGAATACACGGAAGCACCCTTGGCAGTAGGCATGAGCGTTGCCACTGACTGCCCGGGGAACCAAGATTCTTGACCCTCGGCGAGTAGGCACTGGAGCCAGCAGGCCAGACTCAAGGCCTTTTGTCTCCTAGCCCGGTTTGGCCACAGACTGTATTACTACGTTGATGATGAACTTATTTGTCAATCACTTCCCTCTTTGCAAGTATCAATCATCCCCCACATCGCTGAATGTCTTTGTTAACACTTGGTTTTTCTGGCCATGCCGATGGACGCACACTGTTCTGAAACCTGTCATGTGATGCTTACACCTGAGACAAGCCTTGAACAAGTGGTTTCTATGACTGCTGCCTTGCAGGCGTGTGTATAATGGTACCCTCCTTGCCCTGATCCCTTTCTATTTTTTCTACGCTGTTCCCTCCCCTCTCTGATCACACTTCTCCTCGAGCCTTCCTCTCCTCCACATTCCCTCTGTACCCTCTTGCAACCTGGTCTGCCCCCGTCCTCTCTCTCCCCCAGTCCCGTCTCTGGAGCCAGAGCCTTGGCCAGGATGAAAGCCACTGGCCAAGCCCATAAATCAGCCGGCCTGTGCCCCTTAACCTTCCCCATTAACCTCTCACACGGGCAGGCATTAGGTGTTACACTTGGCTGCCGTAAATTACTTGCCAATGAATTTATGAGTGCTCACCCCTCAGAGGCCTGCTTCCTCATCCTCCCCCACTTTCCCTCAGGGTTTCCAGACATCGAGCCCCAGCCTGGCAGTCAGTGCCTGGTTCTGGCCTGTGACTCCCTGTGTGATGCTCTGCACCCGATCCCCCCCGTTTCACACATGGACTAGAAGATCGAAGTGGGGGAGGGGAGGGGCGGGTGTGCGTGACAGTCACCCCTTAACTCTGCTATCTAGAATCCCCTTCCCCGGAGGCCACCACCTGGAGCTTCCACACGTTTACCTTGGAAGGTGAGAGGACCCTGAATAAGAACCGTCACCACCGTTTATTCTGTTTCTGCCACGTGCCAGACGATCATGCTCATTGTTTCTAATTCTTCGGACAATTCTTTGGAGGTATGAATTGTTATCCCGTTTTACAGATGAGGAATCAGAGGTGCAGGCAAGTGATGTGACTTGGCCAGGACTGGGAACCACTGGTGCTGAGAGTTAGTGGATTTCATTGTATCCTGCGTGCCCGCTCAGTCGCTCATTGTGTCTGACTCTGCGGTTCCATGGACTATAGCCCACCAGGCTCCTCAGTCCATGGGCTCTCCCAGGCAAGGTTACTAGAGTGGGTGGCCATTGCCTTCTCCAGGGAATCTTCCTGACCCCGGGGTCGAACCCAAGTCTCCTGTATTTGCAGGCAGATTCTCCTACCAACTGAGCTCCTACTCTATACAAATCCAAATCTGCAAAAACAAGGCCACGTGTGGAAACCGTGATAAGCCGGTGACCCAGAATCTCTCTGCCTCACTCCCTCATCTTGCTGCATGTCGGTTTACAAGGAAAAATAGTAGTGACGATGTTCATGATGAGAATGGCTGACCCCAATGGATGTTTACTGCTGCTGCTGCTAAGTCGCTTCAGTCGTGTCTGACTCTGTGTGACCCCATAGACGGCAGCCCACCAGGCTCTGCCGGACCTGGGATTCTCCAGGCAAGAACACTGGAGTGGGTTGCCATTGCCTTCTCCATTGTGTGAAAGTGAAAAGTGAAAGTGAAGTCGCTCAGTCGGATCCGACTCGTAGCAACCCCATGGACTGTAGCCTACCAGGCTCCTCCATCCATGGGGTTTTCTAGGCAAGAGTACTGGAGTGGGGTGCCAGTGCCTCCTCCGATGGATGTTTACTAAGCACCTGTTATTATGCCAAGCGATTTATGTGCAGAAACTTGCTTAATTATCATCTCTGTGTAAGGTTGATACTATAGTTATGCCCCTTTTACAGAAGAGGACATAGGCAAAGAGAGGTCAGTTAATTTGCTGATGGTCACCCAGTGAGGAAGGGCCAGGTCCAGCGGTCGGACCCCAAGAGTCAGCCTGCAGAACACCCAGCACTTCACGGTGAGTAGTGACATGAATGACAGATGTGATGCCACCACGGATAGAGCGACCGTTGCGTAGGCGCCCCAGGGGCCCCGTGCTGTCAGCCCCGTCCCTGCGGGGAGCCCCTGGAGAGCTCTCTGTGGGCGACCCAGGGGCACGTCTCACCTGGTTTTCCTTCTTCCGCTTTTCCCAGGTGACAGCAGGGGCGGAGCTACAAACTTTCCCCACATGAGCCCAGGGCCTCTCTGGGTGCCTGTCCCTGGCTGCTGCTCCAGCTCTGATCCCTGATCCCTAAAGCTACGGGGTCTCCACCTCAGCTTTCTGAGTGTGATCCTGGGGAGAGGGGAGCACGTATCTGGGATGGCAGGGAGCAGCTGGAGGGGGATGAGGAGGGATGCGAGGAGAGCACGCTGTGTTCCGGGGACCTGCAGACCGAAGCTGGACGGCAGGACTCCGGGAGGATGTTTCCGGGCCAGCTGTCACCAAGGGCCCTCCCCTCCCTGTCCCCCCCCGACCTTCGGCCCATGTGAATGCCTCCTGTGCAGTTCAGTCAGCACTGCAAAGGAGGGGCAGACAGCTGCTTGTGTTCCTCTGGGTTGTGTGTGACCCTGACTTAGAGGGAAAAGGAAAGGTCAGCCAGAGGGCGCTGCCACAAAGGCAGGACGCGGGCCCTGTTATACTGGGAGGGCAGGAAAGCAAGAGACATGCAGACCTGGCTCAAGTCCCAGGGGAACAGGGCTGAATAGTCTCCCCTCCCAATTCACGCCCACCTGGAACGGAACTTGTGGATGTGATCTTGTTCGGACAAAGGTGTAACTGCAGGTGCCGTGAGTTAACATGAGATCAACCTGGATTAGGGTGGGCCTGGCATCCTTGTAAGAGGTGGGAATCTAGACACAGACACGCAGGGGCGAAAGCCCTGTGAGATGGAGGCAGAGATGGAGTGTCAGATCCACAAGCCAAAGAATCTCAGCGGTTGCCGGTGCTCCCCAGGAGTGACAAGAGGCAAAGAAGGATCCTTTCCTTAGAAGAGAGTGTGGCCCTGCTGACACCTTGAGTTTGGACTCCTGGACCCAAGAACTGGACGAGAGTAAGCTTCTGTTGTGTCAAGCCACTCAGCGTGTGGTACTTTGTTATGGCTCCTTGTTAAGAAAGCTGACAAGCGAGCTCCATCACTTATGAGCAGCACGGCCTGGCATCTGTCACTGATCTCTCCAGGCCTTGCTGAGCATCCTTGTAGTGAGCGTGACACCAGTTCAGAGGGTGCTGTGAGGATGAGATGAAATGATGCCTCCAAGGCTAAAGCGGTTCAGTAAAGACAGTGGATTTGGCGCTGGGATTCCTGGGTCGGGCAGATCCGCTGGAGAAGGGATAGGCCGTCCACTCCAGTATTCTTGGGCTTCCCTTGTGGCTCAACTGGTAAAGAATCCGCCTGCAGTGCAGGAGACCTGGGTTCGATCCCTGGGTTGGGAAGGCCCCCTTGAAAAGGGAAAGTCTACCCACTCCCATGTTCCGGCCTGGAGAAATTCCATGGACTATATAGTCCATGCGATCACAAAGAGTCAGACACAACCGAGTGACTTTCACTGTCATGTCTAAATACAGCGATTCTTCAGAGCTGGGCTTCCTAGTTCCTTCTGGAAGGACTGAGAGCCCCGTGTTATTTTTTTATGGTTAATTTTGGAAATTCCAAGTTAACAGTTAGGGTACAAGTTGATCACATTTATGTAATCTTTATCAGAAGTCTCACAAGTTGTATATTCAACATTTTGAAGAAAAAGAAAAAAAAAAAAAGCAACTCTAGTTTTTACTCTGTACATCCAGATTACATGCTTGGACCAACTGCACGAACAGTTTGTTTATACCAGATGCCAGCTGACTGCCTGATGCCAACTGGAAATAAAGTTATGTGCGTATGCACACTCCTATAAACTGATTGCTAACCTTGTATACAAAACCATATGTGTCTATCTCCCTATGCATATTGGATGCTTACATATTCATAGCAGATGTGTACATATATCTGCTCAACAAATCCATCCATCAAATATTTATTCAGTGTTCACCTGGTGCAGGGTGTGTGCGTACATGTGGGTGTGCAGATAGAGAGGAATACGTGTTCATACATAAATAATGTATACACGTAGCTGATTATACCAGAAGCCAACCAAATATCTAGATGCCAGTGTGGGAGCATGGCTGTTGGAAAGCCATATACTTCAAATTCCCTGGCTGGGAACAGGCTGGAGCCTGGAGGTGAGCTCCAGCCCCCAAATGAGAGAGGGGTCAGCACAGGGCAGACAGCTGGGGTGGGAGGAAGGCCTTGGGTCCCCTCTAATGCCATCGGGGTGAGGCTTGGGGCTCCCAGCCCCTTCTGGTCAGTTGTCCCCAAGCTGTCCCTCTCTCCGTCTTTGTGGAGACTTGGAACGGAAACCCATTTTGAGAAGAGTAGCATCTAGGGGCACGGCGACCTGTTCCTGCCTTCTCCTCTCCCACTCTGAGCATCCTCAGAGTAGGATGTATCCTCTCTGGATACAAGGGCGCTGGATGCTTTGCTGGCCCCAGCACCACTCTGGAGACCTGCCATGTGCTTCTCAATGCCACCCCTCCCTGATGGCACTTCTCTCCGTGAAGGGGCCAGGCCGGGGAAGGGCCGCTCTGCTGTCATGCTTCCTTCCGTAACTGAAGTGATACAATCTCCCCCTGCCCTGCCTGCTGGACTCCAAGGGTGCTGTTGGGACTTGGCTGTTCTTCCTCCACAGCCCAGCCCAGAGTCTGCTTCCTAGGAGGCCCTTCATAAAATCTGGGGAACTCAGGGGTTTAGCCAGGTGAAGGGGTGTGTCCAGGGCCACCAGGCAGTGGAGGGAGGCTTGTGCAAATGCCCTGACTCAGCAGACTCCCTGCTCCAGAAATGCTGCAGCTCACCACCTGCCTTGGACCAGGACCTCCCTGTGCCACAGGCCTTGTCTGACCCTGCCAACCGAAGAGGGGAATGCCTGGGGTGGCCCTTGTATGGCACTTTCATATCCGAATTTCCAGTAACCAGCATGCCAACCTGCATACAGTAGGCAATCAGCTGGTGTTTGCTGAAAGAATTAATGACTTCAAGGCCTGGGTATAGAGCTCTGGGCCCTCGGGACTGTGAGGGCTCAGAGGAGCAGTGTTTTTGCCCTGGTAGACGGCGAATTCTCTGCTAAGACCCTAAAGCCAATGCGGCGTCTTAGGGGAGAGGTGGGTGGGCAGTCAGCATGGGGCAGGAATTGGCTGCTGGGTTAACAGAAAATGAACGAGATTTGCCTGTGTCAGAGGGGCTCTGGTCAAGGACATTTCCTATAATAAGTAAACATTCCTGAAAGGGTGCGAGCTTAAACACAGTAAGTGATGCTAAATGCAGGAGAGCAGTTCAAGGAGGGAGATTCTTTCCAGGTGAGGCTTGGAAGGGGAGGGAAGGGAACGATCTTTCTTTAAGCTCCTGTGAAGACTGATGCTAGAGACTGCACACATGTTCTTCCTGGAAAAGCAGGTCGCTGGAACGATCTCTGTTTAACAGATGAGGACACGAGGTTCAGAGAGGTAAAGTACCTCGCTCAAGGTCACACAGCCAGGATGTGGCAACATCGGTCTGACTCAACTCCTGTACTGGTCCGGCTGCTGAATCTAGGTAATAGCTATGTATTGCCTGCTTGACCTTCCCTTTTTGTTCTTTTTCTGTGAGGATTTAGTTATTCTCTAGAGCAAAAAGAATATGTTTTGGGGGTGTTCAAACTTTGGGGATTTTTTTTCCGTCCTCTGGTATATCTTTAGGAGGGCTTCCGTGGTGACTTGGTGGTAAAGAATCTGCTTGCAATGCAGGAGACTTGGATTCAATCCTTGGGTGGGGAAGATCCCCTGGAAAAAGAAATGGCAACCTATTCTAGTATTCTTACCTGGAGAATCCCATGGATAGAGGAGCCTGGTGTGCTACAGTCCATGGGGTAGCAAAGAGTTGGACATGACTGAGCGATCAAACAACAACTGCAACAAATATCGTTTGGAAGGATATCAGTTCCGGCCTCTTCCAAGGGCTCCATCAGAGATAACATGGGAGGCTTTCCTGGTGGCTCAGTGGTAAGGAATCCTTCTGCTAGTGCAGGAGACATGGGTTCAATCCCTGATCCAGGAAAGTCCTGTGAGCCACGACTATTGAGCCTGTGTTCTAGAGCCCTGGAGCTGCAGCTACTGACTCCGTGCACTGCAGGTATTGAAGTCCACGCCCCTCGAGCCCAAGCTCCACAGCAGGAGAAGCCACCGCAATGAGAAGCCTGTACATGGCGACTAGAGAGTAGCCCCTGCTCCTCGCAACTGGAGAACAAGCCCTCGCAGCAGCTAAGACCCAGCGAAGGAAAAATAAATAAATAAATGAAATTATTAAAAAAAAAAAAAAAAGGACAACATGGGCTTCCTGCAAGGTGCCCCTCCACCATAAACATATCCTTCCTGCTCCTTCAAGAGCGATCCCTGGATGCTGTAGTGAGAAGGATGTGTTTTTGAGGGGGCCTCTTCCCAGGTGGCGCTAGAGGTAAAGAACCCACCTGCCAACGCAGGAGGCATAAGAGACGCCAGTTCGATCCCTGGGCCGGGAAGATCCCCTGGAGGAGGGCATGGCCACCCACTCCAGTATTTTTGCCTGGAGAATCCCGTGGACAGAGGAGCCTGGTGGGCTACACAATCCATGAGGTCCCAAAGAGCCAGACACGACTGAAGCGACTTAGAAAAGCACAGCTCAGCTCATCCCTGTCAGCTGGTATAAAAGCAAATTGTTTGCAAACTTAGATGCTGGAGAGATCAATGAAAGAACTAAAAGTGTTTCTGCACTAATCCCATAATCAATACACGTCTGGGGACTGATCCGACCAAGCCTGTGTTAGTGGCATGTGTGCGACTATCCCCAGGGCGAGGCCCCTGCAGCTCACACCGGTGTCCCCTTCCCCCAGAATCCCAGGTAAGTGGCCGAGAGCTTTGGCAGACAAACCTGGTCGAAAACACTTCCTGTAATAACTAAGCCAGTCTGTTTATCTAGCTTCTTGGCTACTAAACAGGCATTGTGAGGGAGGGGGCCCTTCGTCACTAAATCCCCACGCCCCTTTGTAGCGAGTGATGTTCTCTGTAAGTTGCTGGGTGTCCCTGAACAAGTTACTCCAGCCCTCTCTTCCTCATCTGTTTAAAAGGGGATTATATTAGCACCTCCTACGTGCTGTGAAGTTTTAGCCCAAGCACTTAGCACAGAGCCGGGCACCCGGGAAGCTCTGAATGAACATTAGCTGTTAGGACCGCAGTTAGCTTCACCTGCCGGGCAGGGCTGATGGAAGAGCTGGTGAGTGGAGGTGAGTGTCCCTGTGTGAGGGTGGGAGGGTGTGTGTGACCCCTGCCTCTGCTCTGGGGACACCGAGGCCCTGGGGCAGACTCTGGAGGGATATGGATAAGTCTCCTGTCTTGCTGGGGCAGACTCTGGAGGCATACAGATGAGTCTCCCGTCTTTGCTCCAGTGAGGAGGAACTTCGTCCTCCTGCACAGGCTGCCTCCTGCAGACTCTGTCCTCTGGACCGGCCGCCTGTCCCTTCCCTGGCGAGGGCGGGGAGGAGGCCCAGCCACGGGGCCCTGGCCCCCGGGGCGGCTGGCCCAGCAGGCCAAGGACTCTGTGTCCTGGGAGGGGAGCAGCCCTGTGCTGCAGCTGCTCCTCCTGGGAGGGGCTGGGGCAGCAATCTCATCTCTCAGCAGAGACCTCTCAACCCAGGGGGCAGTGCCCCAGAAAGGGCACAACCCCGAGACCGGCTCAGAGCTGCTTCCTCCTCCTGTTCATGTGTCCCAGAAACCTGAGAAAATGAGCCAAGTCCTGGGGAGAGGGGGCTCCAGCTGGGGGACCCGGTCCTCCTTGACCCCCACTTACTGCCGCTTGGGGGTGGGGAGAGCGGTCGTCCGCCCTCCACTCTCCGGAGGTCCACTCCGCGTCCCGCCCTCCCTCTCAGGCCACGGGCCGGTTTTCCAGACTTCTCCCTTTCCCACACTCTTTCCCCGAAGCCTCCTTCACACACCCAGTTCTTCTTAAAGGGGTTCTAAGAAGTACGAATTTCCTATGAACAGAACAATGCCCTATTAATCTTACGAGGGATTTGAACTTGGCCACATTTCAGCTTTTGATTTAAATATCATTTTGGTAATGGGGGAGAAAAAAAAGAAGGCTGACTCTTGGACAGCCCCGAGTTTCCAATACCTTCCGAGCATGAGACGATTTTAAATATAAAATTAAATCCAACTCCCTTCTGCCTCCCCCCTCCCCCCACCGGCCCCTTCCCCTGCTTTCACTCAGACAAAAAAGCTCACGTCCCACATACTTCATGGGGATATTTCAAGTTAAAGTTTTGTTTACCTTATAGAAAAGTTAATTAGTTCCTTTTGATCTCACAGGGAAAACCACACAGGAAATTTTTCTTCAGAAAGTGTACACACGAAGGCATGCTTTACCCTCATAACCAGAGATATTCATTAAAACAATTCGTTTCGATTTTTAATTTAAAGAAAACATTTTACATTTTCCTGATTTATTATTAAGAGAGTAGTTGTCCCTGGGGCAGAGCGTGAAGGGGGTCGGCTGAAGTGTTTTTGCTGCGCTGGCAGCCAGCACAGGGCAGTTTGTTTTGCTACTTTGGATAACAAGAGACTTCTGCAGAGAGGCAAACCTTCAAACACGCCAGATTTCAGTCGCCAAAATATTAAAAATCCAGGGTTTGGGAGATTGGGACTGTATGGTTTAAATAAAGATATTTAAGTTCTGAAATATAAATATTCGAGATCCTGAAAAAACATATCATTGCATTAAAATCTGAAACAGGCAATGGGTGAATCGAGGGGAGAAAATGTTTACTTTTTTGAGGTTTATCTAATGAAATATAATAAATAGTACATCATGCTTTTTTTTTTTTTTTAACCCCTAGAGATATTTAAGCAATACCTGGATTTGTACAATAAGCTGCTTAGGAAAAGTCTAGAAAGAGAAATGGTTGGATTTTCGAAATGCGATTTTCAACCTTAAGCACATTTTCCACATCTTGTATTGTTATGGGATGAGGGATGCAGAGGACCCTGTAAATTGTGGAACTCATTTCCAGCCCAGACCAACTGAAAAAAGAAATAGTATGGCTTCCCTGAGGTTGAAAGAACAAATTAAAAGATATTGCTGATGGAGCAGCCAAAAGCGGTGGATCCCATTACTGCAAGGAAAAAAATCTTAAATAGATATGGTATGGACAAAAAGCCCGTGGAAGAGATGTTTTTACAAAAGCAAAACCACTAAAGCAAAACAGCTCTAAAGAGTGGTGTTGACATCAGTATATGATTTTGAGGGTATTTTTGGGCGCGTATCCCTTTCCTGCCCCTGACACAAATATTTGGAGATTGGGACTGTCATTGTTGATAAAAATTAAATTGATGCCGCATACAAAAGATATATAAAAACCATGTTAACATATGGGGCGACTTTGATGATGTTCTGTACACAGCAAAAGTATAAAAATCTGATGACATTTTATTGTCACCAATTTGCTTTTTAATCTGTCTCAACCACTGCTTTTAAAAACAGAACTCTTAATATAGATTTCTTTATCAAAAGTTTGCACCTGAAGATAAATTTTCTAATTAAATGTACTCCACTCTCCTATTTTTTATTTTTGTTTTTTGGTAAATGGTGAAGGTGTGTGACAGTCCGTTTGTGAAGTTAGGGAAGAATGCATTTATTTTGAAGAGGGATTTAAAAATGCTGGCTGTAGGAGCAGATTCCTACAAATGAAGCCAGTTCTTAAGGCAAGTTTCCAAAATCTTTCTGTTCAAATACAGAGTCTGAAAATCTTTTTAAAAAATTGTCCTTCTACAACACAATTATTTTTATTTCCTGCCTAAGATACCTTTGATATTTTCTTCTGAAGAAGGATTTACGTTTTTTTTTAGAGCTGGAAATATTCTCTTTTTTCTTTTTTTCCTGGAGGAAAATGGTTTAATGTAAAGTTTAAGGGAGGGAGAGAGATGTATGGAAATGGATGGAAAACAGAAGTTTCAAACGGCTACCCAATTCCCTCTTTGGATTTGTCAAATAACAACTCAAAAACCAGATACTTCCCATAAGACCATTGATGGGAGACCTCCCCAATAAATATGCATCTATTCCTGTTTTCATCAAAACAAATAATTTTCTCTGCTGATTAGGGGCCCTTCCTTCTCCAGTACCCATCATTGGGAACTTTGAGATTTCACTAAACATATATATATATATATATATATATATATATAATTTTCCTTTCTGTGAATTTCTACAAAGTTGGCTTTCTTTCTCCAGGAGGCTGGAGTAGAGTCGGGACCCTGGGTAGACACTTCATTGGTCCGAATGCAAGAGGGAAAGGGGTGACACCCTAAAGGGAAAGCCACGACCCCAAAGGAGAGAGCACGGACAGATAAAAAGAACAAGACAAGTAAATATTTTCCTAGCGCGTTTCCAAGTTAAAACCGATCAAGCTACCCGGTTAAAGAAAGGCAAAAACAAAATTCGTCCCTACCTTTGTCAGATGCAAAGTAATGAGGGGTTGTTCCCAGAGTGGTTATGACCTACACAGAGCTTCTTACCTTAAATCTATACATTTTGAACAAAAACAGCTTGGAGCAATTCTCTCCAAACAACCCCAAATGTTAACCATTCCAACTCAAGATCGGGTTTCTCCTTCAGCCTAGACGGTGATATCAGTTGGGTTTTCTTTTCTTTTCTTTCTTTCCTTTTTTTTTTTTAAAAATATGTATTCTTACGTTTCCAGTCCTCAAACATGCTTTTTTCATCTTTGTTAAGGCTCCTTCTGGCCGCTGGATGGGCTGGGAGTCGCAGGAGTCCTTCTCTTCGGGACAATTAGTCTCTCACTTGATCACTTGAAAACGGAATGATTTGTCGTGGTCACTGAGTGGGGCTTTCTCCCTCTTTCCTCTAATATTGTTGCAGATACGTAAAGTTTACTGCGTGCTGTAAATATGTCAGCTTTTGCCAGGGAGTTTGCTAATAAAGAACCTAGAGGTATTATTGATGGAAAAGATAATGTTTTCAATAAGACCGGCCCGGGCTGAAGTCTGAGACATTCCACACCCAGCCAAGCACAGGCGTTTGAAACGCCGACTCCCTGGCCGAGGTGCCGGGCTGGTTCACCGGCCACAGGCCAGCTGTGCTGCCCGCTTCTCCGTGGTCCCCGTGACTGTTTTATTCAGCGCAGTTTTAAACGCCCGACTGGTTTTAAGAGCTCTGTCCTTTCTGAAAAAATGGCCTTCCTGACCGTCAGGAATAGGTGAACTTATCAGAGAATCATGAGATACGCTTGCCCAGATTGATCTCTTTGGGGATTTATCAGCTCACCCATGCTGAGAGCAGAGAAAAAAAAGAAGTCCACCCTTTTCTGTTTGATGCTCACTCACATTTTCATTTGCAGTGACAACTTCTGAGTGTAAATTGGATTCATTTTTTTCCTGGATGTTCGTTTGTGGAGGATTGTTTGGCTTCCCTCTCTTAAAGGAAAAAAAAAAAAAAAAGAAATCGCAGAACGCTTGGCGTCCGTCTGCCCCACGGCCCTGGTCCCCTGATTTCAGTCTCCTGGTCTCGGTTTTTTGTCGCATCACCCACATGACAGTTTCATCTGTTGCTAATGTGGCTGTCACATGGGTTGGTTGTCAGAATTCCATGCTCATTTACCATTAATCAAATGCATCATTATGAATTGTGTATGCATTTTAGGGCAGACCCAAACCCCGGCTGATAGGAAAGTGTTTTTGTTTTTTTCCACTTAACGTTCGGCAACAGCAGATGAATGGCAAGGCCAAAGTGACACTCTTTGTGTTTGCTTAGCCCAGAAATCAACAACCCTAAATTACAGGTTGGTAAGCTATGTCCAGGTAGCATTAGCTTCTCTGGGTGATTATTATTACTTAAGGGTGGCCACAGTCAGCACAAGCAAACTGAAGCTGGCCAGAGGGAGGGCAGACAAGGCGAGCAGAGAGCAGGGTCTCGGCTTCCAAGGGGCCCGGTGCCTCCTTTTGACTGGGGGGATTTTAGTCTTAGATTGCATTTTCCTGGAAATAGGGACCGGCCCTTCTAATTTGGAAGAATGTGAGGTATTTGCAGGGCGAGTTCGGATGAGTGGGGGTGGGGACGGGTTACCACTGGATGCTTTTGGCAATTTGTGGACTCTACTTCCCCAGGACTCACTTGCCAGCTTGGCCTCTGTGGGAACATTCCAAGTTCTGGAACCTTCCTTGGAGGGCCTGACTCCCGTTGGTTGGTGGGGACCTGGCGTCTCCTGGGCGTATAAAGACGGTTTTCATTGGCGTTTTCAGTGATCAAAGTCTTTCCTGAGGACGGGGGGCTGTGTTTCAGGTAAAAACCCTTTCCTGAGCTGTCACGGTAGTTCTGGGAGATGGGGGGCCTGGTGCCTGAGACCGGAGGGCCCCAACCTGACCCCTGTCCCGCAGCGAGCCTTGGGAGACAGATCTGACCTGGGCTTAGCTCCCATTTGTGGTCTAACTGCCAGCCGTCCCAGGCCAGATCGGGAACAGGGAAGGAGGTTGGTCCCGAACAGCGATCAGAGATGGGGTACAGGGGCTGGGGTGCTGGCTTATTTTGTGGCACAATTTTTTTTTCCTTCCCAGCAGACAGCTGGGCCTGGTTGGTGGCTTGGAGGCCCCTCCCAGGGAAGCGGGGTAGCACTCTTGCCCCCAGGAATGTCTCTTATTTGTGAGGCTGTCCTGGGCTACTTGGGAGCTCATGATGTTAGGAAAGCCTGTTAAAAGATAAATACCTTTTCAGAATAAGCTGCTCAGGATCCACCTTAGCCTGCCGTGGGGGAGGCTCCAGGAGAGGCAGAGAGTGCAGTGCTGGGGGGCCAGGGTCTCTCATGAGGCCTCCTGGGCTGGCTTTGGGAATGTTCATCCCTTGAATCCCCCGCTTCAGCCTGGAAGGGCTGAGCCGCTTCCCCGGAGGGCAGTCCAGGGCCGCGGCACACAGACTTCAGCCGTTCTCCCCTCTTCTGGTCAGCAGGGAGAGATGGGGCTCTCGAGAGCTGGGCCGGGTGGCAGCTGCTGGCGGAGGCCTCAGTGGTGGGAGGTGGGCCCTCTGCATAGGGCTGGGCCAGGGGAGTTTGTGAGTGTGGGTGAAGGGGTGTGTGGGGGGCAGGTGTGACCTCAGGAAGGAGGGCCGCTGGGGTCAGCACTGCTTCTCCTTGTGACCCTCGGGGCCTGGAACCAGGCGGTAGCATCCAGCCTCTGAGCCCAGGCTCCGAGTGGCTTTGAAGAGGCCTGTGGGTCAGCGCTGAGGGTGCTGTTTTTTGAGGCCTTCGGCTCCACTAGCCGGGTCTGTGTCTTCATCCCAGAATGAGCTGTGGCTTCACCAAGGGTCTGGAGTCAAGTCCAAGGCCATTGTTTTAGGGGCCCTCTTTCTAGGACGATTCAGTCCTACAGCAGTCCTAGGAAGTAGGACTCAAACTCAGAACGGTTTTCCACTCATTCAAGGTCACCTGAAGCCCAGGGCTTTCTCATCTGAATCTTGAACCTAGCCTCTGTGAAGGATGTCCCGAGCTGTCACCCGCTGACAAAAATGCAGGGCCCTGAGACCCTGAAATAGAGCTTCTCAGACAAAGATTTGAGCAACAGTCTAACTGAACTCCTTATGAAAATACAGAGGTCTGGTGCCAGGCCGAGTGGGCGGCCTTGGGAGTTTAAGGAAATAGGTCTGGTTCCATGGACATTTTTTTTTTTTAATTAGGGTTTGGGTCATTTTGGTTTGAAGTTCAACAAATCAGCATGGCTTGTCTGGCTTTTTATCTGCCACCTGGTTTGGTTCAAGGACAGAGAAACGTGTCTGTTTATAAAACATGTGCCGACGTGGCTGGCCAATGCTGGTGTCATTTCTCCTGGCTTCTGCTCCTTTTCAAGGGAGCTGGTAAAGCTGATCTTCTCCACCCTGGGCTGGTCATTTAGACGGGCCCGGCTGAGGCCCCTGTGTAATGGAAAACTGCAGCCGGCTGGTAGAGGTGATAGGTGTGTGTGTGCGTACGCAGTTGTGCCCGACTCTTTGTGACCCCCTGGACTGTAGCCCGCCAGGCTCCTCTGTCCATGGGGTTTTCCAGGCAAGAATACTAGAGTGGGTTGCCAGTCCCTTCTCCAGGGGATCTTCCTGACCCAGGGATTGCACCCGTGCTCCTATGTCTCCTGCAATGGCAGGCAGATTCTTTACCACTGATCCACCTGGTAATATGTAAGATAGATATTATTTGATGTGGAGAGATGTTCACTGCAGGCACTAATATAGACTCATTTTTGTAATTGCAAAAGTAACACATAAATCTGGTAAGAAATGAAAGCTGTACAGAAGTATTTTTAAAGTAAATGAAATACATTAATATTTGTACAGTGCTTAGAAGAACAGTGCCTGGCATGTAATAAACACTAGACACACTTAATAAATAAAAGTATATGGAACTAGAAGTCATTTTTCCTCCCAATTTGGATCTGCAGTCTCCCTCTCCAGAGGCAACCAAATTAATATTTTCTTGCATATTCTTCCAGAAATTTTATGTGCTTATGAAAGCGTGTCGGCACACATAATAATTTTACATCGTAAAGAGAAAAGGGTAGGTTACCAAGTAGCTTTGAAGAGCGTAATCCTATTTTTAAAACAAACAAACATGCATAGAAAATAATCTGGAATCGGATATATCAATCAGGTAAAACTATGATTATCTTCAAAAGGTGGGATCATGGGTGGATTTTCTTTGTCTTTCTGTTCACTCCTTCTATAATTCTAAAACTTGATTAGAGAAAAGTGCATATGAAGAAACACATGCATGGATAGGCATATGGACCCTGGTCCTCTTATATAAACGTGTTTAAGAGGGCTGACATCCATGCCAGGCCCTGGGATCCCATCACAGAACCTGCCTGGACAACCTCCCCTTTGCTCCCTGGGGCCAGCTGCTCTGTTGCTGACACTGAATCCTGATCTGCGTTTGGCTTTGCCCAGTGGCTCCAGGACTCTCCTGGGGACCCCTGGACTGATGATCAAATGAGGATAAGGTTTGAGGGACTGTCCTACACATGCATTCCCCCTTTAACTGTTTGTTTTGCTGCTTCTATATCCCTCTGCCAGTTGTGGGGAAGACCCCTTCCTCCCTCTGCCAGCCTGGGCCTGGGGGTGGCCTGCCTAGTTGACCCTGATCTCCCATCAAGGAACAAAGGTGAGCCCCGTTTGAAGTGAATCTACTTACGTGTCCATCCTGAGCCCCCGAGTCTCATGGCCTGGGTCCTTTGGACCTATCAGAAGCCCCCTCTGTTGTACCTTTGAGATGCAAACAGGCAGGCCGGTGTAGCACTCTAGCTTCCCCACCTGACTTCCTGGAAGCCCAGTCTGGTCCTTGTAGTGACCAGTTGAGCAGGGGTCTTGGTGGGGGCCGTCCTGAGTGGGCACAGTGGACTCCTCTTGACTCTGTAGACAAGAATGAGGAATCAAACAGACCTGGGCCATGAACCAGCTGCTGTTGCTGTAGGACCTGGGGCAGGTCAGTTCACCTTTCTGAGCCTCAGTTTCCTCATCTCTAAAATGGGTGCACTGAGGGTACCTTCCTCCTGGGGCTCACATATCTTCATTCTCAATTCATTCCTTTAACACAGATTTTTCTGAGAGCTTTGTGTGCCAAGCTCTTTACTGGACTCACAAGGGCTCACATGTAAGCTTCTACATAAGATACCAGGGAGAACAACAACAACAACAAAAATGTTTTCCAGAGGTAAAAGCATGGGGAAAGAAGGAGAGGCTTCTTGAAGGATGCATAGGAGTTCTGACACGGTGAGGGTTGCAGTTGGGAAAGAAAGATGAGGGGTTTCCACAGTCCTTGCATGTGTATGATTTTGCATATTTCTCACAATACTCTTAGAATTTGAATTTTCTGAGGGTAGGCTGTCATTGTCGCTGTTTAGTTGCTAAGTCTTATCTGATTCTTTTGCGACGTCCGTGGACCTCCATGGCCCACCAGCCTCCTCTGTCCGTGGGACTTCCTGAGCAAGAATGCGAATGCTGGAGTGAGTTGCCATTTCCTTCTCCAAGAGATCTTCCTAACCCAGGGATCAAACCCATATCTCCTGTGTTGGCAGGTGGATCCTTTACCATCTGAGCCACCTAGAAAACTTAGACTGGATTCAGCTAGATTGAATCGTAAGCAGAGGGGAATGTGCTAGACAAAACCAAACAATATCGAAGAGTCCAATCTCCTGTCTCCTCTGCTCTCATCCTGGGGAATTGGTTGCCTCTTCATTTCTGAGGCAGGGAGAGGTTTCCCCAGGAGACCTATCTTCCATTTTTCTATTGCTGTTGTTCTCAGGGCTGGAAAGAATAAAGTCTTTAGACAGGCTGGCCTCCATCCCTGACTCTGTCACATGTGGGCTGGAGGTCTCCAGCAAGCCTCAGTTTCCTCATCAGCAAAATGGGTACAGTGGCAATGTCCACCTTGCCAAACTGCTGTGAGACTTCAGATGCAGCAAAGCACCCACTTAATGCCGGGCACATGCCAGGATGCCTGAGACAGGGCTGAGTCCTCTGCCAGCAGAGCCCAGTGTCTGGACTCAAGACATCCTTCTCTTTATTACAAAGCCACACACTGAGTCTGCGCTCATCTGGGGCCCATGTGAACCCCAGGGACTCCAGAGATGTTTCATCCCTCTGTTTGGCTTCCATTTACCCCACCCTGGCTGAATGCCTCCAGCCACCTGCCACACCTCCAGATCCCCATCAGGCAGAGAAATTGGTGACCCGTAAGAGCAGAGGGAGAAGGAAGCTGTGAGGTAGAAACCAGAAGAGATGTGTTTGCAGATGTGAGTTGCAGGGGTGATTAGGGCCCCAGGCACCGTTTCTGCGGGATGGGACCTTCTGGGTGACAGAGCCGACCGTGAAATCTACCCTCCTGGTCCCAACAGTTCCCAAATCGAGAAGGCAAAGAAGGATTGGCATTTTTTTTCCCCCCTCCCTCCTCTCATCTGTAAAATTGAGACATTACAGTTCCAAAATGGGCTTTGAGCCTGTAGAAATTAATCTGGTCTGGCAGGAGGTCTGCAAATAAACATATTGTTTCGATTGGTGTTGACATTTGGATTGTGAGAAGGTTTGAAAATGTAACTGTAGTTGGGATTTTCCAGCCCATCTAAGTTTTTTTCCATGGAGGGGTTCAGTGAATGCCAACTGGGAACCCAGCAACTGCCCTCTTTAAAAGGACTTGGGCGCTGGGCGAGGCTGCGGATGTCAGGGCTCAGAGCCTGTGCTGAGGCGGCAGCATTTTTGTTGGGGGGTGGGTAAGCATTTCAGGATGCCCAGTGCCTCTGGGCATCTGGGGCAACCAGCCACTCCAGGAGTGACCTAAAACGTTTAGAGCAACTCCTATGTGCCTGGAACCTTGTATGTGAAACCTCACTCAAGTCCTCACACCAGTGCTCTCTGTTGTCCAGTTGCTAAATTGTGTCTGACTCTTTGTGACCCCATATACTGTAGCACCAGGCTTCCCAGTTCTTCACCAGCTTCTGGAGTTTGCTCAAATTCATGTCTATTGAGTCAGTGATGCCATCCAACCCTCTTATCCTCTGTCATTCTCTTCTCCTCCTGCCCTCATTCTTTCCCAGCATCAGGGTCTTTTTCAATGAGTCGGCTTTTCTCATCAGATAGTCAAAGTATTGGGGCTTCAGCTTCAGCATCAGTCGTTCCAATGAATATTCAGGGTTGATTTCCTTTGGGATTGACTGGTTTGGTCTCCTTGCAGTCCAAAGGATTCTAAAGAGTCTTCTCCAGCACCACAGTTTGACAGCACCAGATTTTTAGTGGTCAGCCTTCTTTGTGGCCCAACTCTTACATCTGTACATGGCTACTGGGAAAACCATAGCTTTGACTATATGGATCTTTGTCAGCAAAGTGATGTCTTTCCTTTTTAACACACTGTCTAGGCTTATCATAGCTTTCCTTCCAAGAAGCAAGTGTCTTTTAATTGCTCGTATTATCCCCATTTTACAGACTGGAACACTGAGGAACTGAGAGGTTAACTTGCTAAAACCACATAGGAGTAAAATGCAGACTTAGACACAGCCTTCTCTAGCTTTTGGTGTCCTGCCCTATACAATGTACTTTATGCCAGAATTTTCCAGAATGTTGTCTCACCAAGAGAAAGGCTTATTGTCTCAGAAAAAAGACTGAGCCTTGACTGAGGTGACCTGGTTGTTGAGAACACCAGCTCCATTCTATTTCTGGGACCCTTGAGGATTTAAGCCCCACCCCCTTATCTTCCTGCCACCAAGGAAGGGGGTCTGTCCCTCTCCCTCCCTCCCCACCTCCACACTCTGGAGCTCATCCTTCAGTGGCCTCTGAGTCCCCAGTGCCTGCCCCTCCCACCTGGCTCCAGCCTCCCCCAACGGCCCCACAAGGATGCAGCTAGTTCCCTGTGGGAGGGGCAGCTCTGAGACAGCCCCCTACTCAGGGCTGAGGTGCACATGGCTTTCAACCACAAACTCAGAGTGCTGGCCGGTTAGGGCAGACACCTCGTTTTGGGGAAAGGCTTGGTGATTTCTGTGCCTGGCAATTTCTGTGTGTGTCGGGCATCATCTCCTGGCCCCTTAGCTCCAGAGATGCTAAGATCCATCTTCAGGGTCTTTAGTCACCTGCTACCATCTCCCTTCTGCGCTTCCGCACCTATCCTCTGTGGGGGATAGGAGCTGAGCATGGCTGGGAAACACACGTGGGAACTATGCTGCCTTCTCCCCCTTTATCCTCATCATTGGGAGTGTCTAAGGGGCCCATCTGGGGAAGACTTACAAATAGCTGTGAAAAGAAGAGAAGTGAAAAGCAAAGGAGAAAAGGAAAGATATAAGCATCTGAATGCAGAGTTCCAAAGAATAGCAAGGAGACATAAGAAAGCCTTCCTCAGCGATCAATGCAAAGAAATAGAGGAAAACAACAGAATGGGAAAGACTAGAGATCTCTTCAAGAAAATTAGAGATACCAAGGGAACATTTCATGCAAAGATGGGCTCGATAAAGGACAGAAATGGTATGGCCCTAACAGAAGCAGAAGATATTAAGAAGAGGTGGCAAGAATACACAGAAGAACTGTACAAAAAAGATCTTCATGACCCAGATAATCACGATGGTGTGATCACTCACCTAGAGCCAGACATCCTGGAATGTGAAGTCAAGTGGGCCTTTGAAATCATCCCTACGAACAAAGCTAGTGGAGGTGATGGAATTCCAGTGGAGCTATTTCAAATCCTGAAAGATGATGCTGTGAAAGTGCTGCACTCAATATGCCAGCAAATTTGGAAAACTCAGCAGTGGCCACAGGACTGGAAAAGGTCAGTTTTCATCCCAATTCCAAAGAAAGGCAATGCCAAAGAATGCTCAAACTACCGCACAATTGCACTCATCTCACACGCTAGTAAAGTAATGCTCAAAATTCTCCAAGCCAGGCTTCAGCAATACGTGAACTGTGAACTTCCAGATGTTCAAGCAGGTTTTAGAAAAGGCAGAGGAACCAGAGATAGGAAAGGCAGAGGAACGAGAGATCAAATTGCCAACATCCACTGGATCATGGAAAAAGCAAGAGAGTTCCAGAAAAACATCTGTTTCTGCTTTATTGACTATGCCAAAGCCTTTGACTGTGTGGATCACAATAAACTGTGGAAAATTCTGAAAGAGATGGGAATACCAGACCACCTGACCTGCCTCTTGAGAAACTTATGTGCAGGTCAGGAAGCAACAGTTAGAACTGGACATGGAACAACAGACTGGTTCCAAATAGGAAAAGGAGTACGTCAAGGCTGTATATTGTCACCCTGTTTATTTAACTTATATGCAGGGTACATCATGAGAAATGCTGGGCTGGAAGAAGCACAAGCTGGAATCAAGATTGCTGGGAGAAATATCAATAACCTCAGATATGCAGATGACACCAGCCTTATGGCAGAAAGTGAAGAGGAACTAAAAAGCCTCTTGATGAAAGTGAAAGTGGAGAGTGAAAAAGTTGGCTTAAAGCTCAACATTCAGAAAATGAAGATCATGGCATCTGGTCCCATCACTTCATGGGAAATAGATGGAGAAACAGTGGAAACAGTGTCAGACTTTATTTTTTTTTTGGCTCCAAAATCACTGCAGATGGTGACTACAGCCATGAAATTCAAAGATGCTTACTCCTTGGAAGGAAAGTTATGACCAACCTAGATAGCATATTAAAAAGCAGAGACATTACTTTGCCAACAAAGGTCTGTCTAGTCAAGGCTATGGCTTTTCCAGTGGTCATGTATGGATGTGAGAGTTGGACTGTGAAGAAAGCTGAGCGCCAAAGAATTGATGCTTTTGAACTGTGGTATTGGAGAAGACTCTTGAGAGTCCCTTGGACTGCAAGGAGATCCAACCAGTCCATTCTGAAGGAGATCAGCCCTGGGATTTCTTTGGAAGGAATGATGCTAAAGCTGAAACTCCAGTACTTTGGCCACCTCATGTGAAGAGTTGACTCATTGGAAAAGACTCTGATGCTGGGAGGGATTGGGGGCAGGAGGAGAAGGGGACGACAGAGGATGAGATGATGGCATCACCGACTCAATGGACATGAGTTTGAGTGAACTCCGGGGGCTGGTGATGGACAGGGAGCCCTGGCGTGCTGTGATTCATGGGGTTGCAAAGAGTCGGACACAACTAAGCGACTGAACTGAACTGAACTGACCCTTGCTCCCCCACTGCCTGAGTCCTGTCCTCTCCCATCTCCCCAACAACTATTTACCCAGGGGTCCAAATTAGGCCAGATGCGGGAGGAAGGAGTCCTCAAGGGCAGGACCTCTATGCCACCTAGGATGAAGGCTCCCCACGCCCACACCTCTCATCACTTTGATGCCTGGAGGGAGAGGAAGCAGGGTGGCAACATGGTGCCTCTGCTCCGGGCCACGCCCCACACCCCTGGTTTGGTGGTGAGGTGGCCCCATGCCTGACCAGGAAGATGCTTCCTTGGCCACAGACTGGCCTCGCTGCATCCTCTGCTCCCTACCTCTCCTCCTGAGGTCCCTGGGGGTGGCGGGACCTGGTGGCTTCCTAGGAAAGAACCCACTTCATCTGTACTACAGATACCACCCCCCACCCTGAGACCGCGAGAGGCCTTGTCTTTGCACCTTAACACACCTCGTCTTTGCTCCTCTGTCTGCCCTGCCCCCAGCCTCCATCGGTTTGACTCCTCAGTGCCTTCCTCCTCATATTCAAAGGCTCAAAACCATGACCGGAAGTTTGGGGGCACTGGGTTTGGCCTGACACCATCTAGGAGCACATGTTCAGGCTTGGATCTGTCTGGGTGTTTTCCGTTTGTTGGCTGGTTTTGCCTGCAGGAGGTGTGAACCTCTGACTGGATTTGAGGTTCTGGAAATCAGGAAGGTTTGTGTTCATTTCAAGGTTCAGAAAAATCACTGTGGTTTTGGGTCATGGTTGGGTTTGCCTGATTGATGGCAGCGGTGGTCTGGGGGGTATCTGAGCTAGGTCTCTGTGGGGTCCCCATGGGGTCTGAGTGTGAGACGCTCAGGGGGTGGCCCTCTGGGTGGGGCTGACCCTGGACTCAGTGATGGGGTGAGTGGCCAAGGGCGGAGGCAGGGGTAGGGCGCTGTGCTCACTTCATGAGGTCTGGATGCTCTGGCTTTCCAGCTATGGTTTAAAATCCTCAGTGCCACTGTCAGCCTAGAGGCCTTGGATTTTGGTCTGTAAATGCCAATATTGGTCTTGACTTACTGACTTCCTCAACTTTCTGGGCACTGACTTAATCCTCACTGCTGCTGCGGTATGGCATGATAGCACTGTCCCCATTTTATAGATGGGAAAATAGAGGCTCAGAGAGGTCAGTAACCTGCCCAAGATCACACAGCTTATAGTGGCAGAGCTGGGACACAAAGCCCGGTCTCTGGCCCCATGGTGGACTGTCTGTTCTGCCCCAGACACAGTGCACAGATCGGAACGAGGGAGAGCGGGTGTCCAGAGCTGCTCTCCCTTCAAACTTACCACCAGCACGGCTGGATGTGATTTTTCGTGGACACAGAGAGGTGGTTTGTGGGCAAAGCGTGACGAGAGGGCGGGGCTCAGAGTCTGAGGGCCCCAGACACGGTGGTGTGAGCAGGCAGCCGGGGGTCTTCTCTGGGGTCTGCCGATGACGGGGCTGCTCCTCACTTTTCTGAACCCCAGGTTCCTCCTGCCGCTTCCTAAGGCGGTTCTGAGGCTGCATGGGGATAATGCTGATAGAAACTCACAGAGGAGGTCAGAACATACCCGATTTCGTGAGCTCTGCACAGACGGCTGTGCCTCGTTAGTCATGTTCTTCCCAAGTTAGCGCACTGCTTGGCCCTGCGCTCGCTCAGTAAGCCCTCTTGAAGCCACGTGGGGTCTGGCCTCATAGTCACGGCTGTCAGTTTTAGAGATAAGTCTGTTTCCCTGACTGGCACTCTGGGTTGGAGTCCCGGATGGCCCCGACTTGTTCTGGAAGGAGCCCCACTGTCTGGGCACAGCAGTCTTCCTGCAACAGACACGAGCCTTTGGTCGCCTCCCAGGGGTGTTTCCCCTGCCTGCTAAGGCCTGTCACCTCCTGCCTCTGAACTGACTCTATGCCTTTCCTTCTTCCCAGGGCTGGAGGAGCCTGACTTCCCTCCCCTGTCCAAGGAGTTCCCACAGTTTTTGGGTTTTCAATTGGAACAGTGGGCTAGAGCTTGAGGTGCCTTGAAATTTAAAACAGCTACAGTTTAAAATCCTCAGTGCCGAGGTCCCTGTGTCAGCCTAGTAGCCTTGAATTTGGGTTTGTAAATAGCAATATTGGCCTCAACTTACTGACTTAACTTTCTGTTCTAGGCTCCTAGTTAATCCTCACGGCTGCCTCGGTGGGTGGTGTTATAGCATTGTCCCCATTTTATAGATGAGTTTGAAGAGACCCAGAGAGGTCAGTAATGTACCCAAGGTCACACAGCTTGCCATGGCAGAGCTGGGACACAAAGCCGGCTCTCTGGTCCTGTGGCCAGCCATCTCTTCTGCCCCAAACACAGCACACAGATTGGAATAATGTGAAGCTGGTGTCCAGTGGACCCCTCTGCCTCTGACTTGGTTGGTGACTCAGAGTCTCCCCGGATCCCTTCCCCATCTGGAACAGGGAAGGCGAGGAACATGCCCAGCCTTGGGAGGCGTGAATGGCTGGCTGCTTCGTCGGGCTTAGTCGTCACAGCCTGTTCAGAAGGTGTGATGGTCATGAAAGGTGGCCTGTTCTAAACAGCACTGCCCGGGGCTGTGGCGGGGTCTGCCTTCCCCACACTCCGTGCTGATTAGCTGGTCATGGCCCCCCTCACTCCCCACCCCGCCCAGATCTGTTCTGCCACCAAAACCACGAGTCTCAGGTCGGCAGCCCCACACCCCGTACCAGCCATCCTGGCCTTCCTCCTGCTTCCCTGGGGAGGAGCGGCCCAGGCCCCCCGTCAATGCTGCAGTGTTCCGGGCGGCATTGCCCACGTCAGGATTGCTTTGCCCTCTTCAAAAAGGATCAGCCGCTACCCCCACGGGGGCCTTACCGGGCTTCGGGGTTCCCTGGGTGGGAGCACAGAAGGCCTTTTGTGGCTGATGCGAAAAGGCGCTGCCACTTTGGAGGATGAGAAGCAACCTCTGATGAGAGAGTCACGTTGGCAGACAGAAGGACACAATTTAACTTGTCGAAAAAGATTTTTGTTTCCCTTCACCCCGTGGGGCGGGAGTGGAATGAGGCAGGAAGGTTCTGTCCCACTTCGCACGCTCGCCTAGCTTTCTTCTCTGGCGTCTCCCTTTCCTTTTTCTTGTCCGGCCTCCCTCTTCGCTCTGCTGAGATGTCCCCCTGTGTGTACCGCCTCTCGAAACACACCCCTGTCTGTCTGCTTCAGGCCCGTGGATAGCATCTCTCCCTGAGATGCGCCTGCTCTGCGGGCTTCCACTCCTGCCCTCCTTGGATCCTCACAGGGGCCAAGATGACCTTGAAATGCACCGGTCTGATTCCATTGGCCTCAACTACCCCCTGGGTCGTCTCCTCCACTCTTGCCCTTCAGTTTTCTGCTCTGGGCTTCTCCAGGCAGGTTTCAGGCTCAGAGGCTTTGCACATGTGGTTGCTTCTGCCTGGAATGCTCTTCCCCAATAACCGTGTGGTTCCCTTATCTCATCTAGGCTTTCCCGAGGTCGTCTTCTCAGACCCTGTTGGTCCACCCCATTTCAAGTGGCAGCCCCCTTCGCCAACACCGCTGATGTCCCTCTGCCCCCAACTCCTTGCCTTTCTTCATCACGTTGACCATTGTCTGGCTAGAGGTGGGGTTTCTAAGAAGCCAGTGATGCTTAAGCTTCAGAGCCCCTCATCAGTAGGTTCCAAGGCCCGACACCTGAACTGATAATGATAACTTTTCATTCTTTTTTCATAAGGAATCCACTCTCCCCACCAAACTGTATAAGCTTCAGGTCCCACAGAAGCCTGGATCGACCTGGTCCTATGTCTGACAACATATCTGTTTTCATTCTACTGTGTCTCTCCCTCTACTGTTAAAAAACTCCAAGAGGGCAGAGGGGTTTTTTAAATTATTTATTCTATTTTTGGGGTTGTGCCGGGCCTTCACTGCTGTGTCTGGGCTTTCTCTAGCTGTGGAGAGTGGGGACTATTCCCTAGTTTCAGCTCACGAGCTTCTCCTTGCGGCAGCTTCTCCTGTCTTGGAGCGCGGGCTCTACGGCACGCGGGCTCAGTTGTCGCAACGCACCGGCTTAGCTGCTTCCTGCCATGTGGGATCTTCCCAGACCAGGGATGGAACTCATGTGCCCTGCACTGGCAGGTGGATTCTTAGCCGCTCTACCACCAGGGAAGTCTAGAAGGTAGGTGTTTTTGTCTTTTTTCTTAAAACTATTTTATCTCCAGGGTCCAGAACAGTGGCTATGCACAGGTGGAGCTTAATAAATGTTGCTGTATGTACGTATATATGACAACTCCAGGTTCATACTTCTTTCAGGGCGTCACATTTCTCTTAGGATAAAGGTCAGCCTCCTTAACACACCCCGCAAGGCCCTGCCCTTCTGCCTGCTCCCAGATGTGCTAGGATTCAGACTCAGGGCCTTTGCACATGCTCCTTCCTCTGTCTGATGTTCTTTCTCTCCCCTGCCTCTGCCTCCATCAGGTCTCTACAGCGGGCAGTCTGCATCAGTGGGCACTCCGCATATGTGGGCTCCACAGCCTCAGATATCGATGGCTGACAGTACCACTCCATCTTAGCTGAGCGACTTGAACATCCACGGATTTCAGTATCTGCAGAGGTCCTGGAACCAACCCCCTGTGGAGACTGAGGGACGACTGGACTTGAATGCTGCTTCTCTGTCTGTGCCCAGCCTGGCCCGGGGGATACGTGTTCTGGGAGGATCTTGGAGCTTCTGTTGATGGCACTTGCTGCCACCCTCACGTGGTATCCATGCCATTGCTGGGTTAGTACTTATTTCCCTCCAGGACTGTAAGCTCCATCAGGGCAGGACCGCCTCTTGTGTGCTCCTGTATCCCCAGCGTAATGCCTGACATGTGCTCGTTTTCACTGACTCAGTCAAGAGCGGCTGAGGAAATGTGCAAGATAACAATACTTAAAAAAACAAACAAACAGGGAGGGAAAGACAGGAATCAGGCACAGTTAATATGAAAATACACAAAATCACAGACTCTCTGGGGCTTCCCTGGTGGAACAGACAGTAAAGAATCTGCCTGCAGTGCAGGGGCCCTGGATTTGATGCCTGGCTCAGGAAGATCCCCTGGAGAAGGAAATGGCAACCCACTCCAGTATTCTTGCCTGGAGAATCCCATGGACAGAGGAGCATGGTGGGGTGCGGTCCATGGGATTGCAGAGTCATACATGACTGAACGACTTAGCAGCAGCAGTAGCATGTCAAGTCAGAGTTGGGAGGGCATTTGTCCACAGCTTGTAGACTCTGGTCCCTGGTGCCCTGGGGATGCGCCTCTGGGAATTCTGGGAATTCTATGGAGTGGTCCCTACAGTCCACTGCTGTGAACGTGCAAGTGTGTGTGTTCACATGTGCATGTATGCAAGTGTGTGTTTACATGTGAGCCTGTGCTCAAGTGCACACATTCAAGTGTGTGTTCACGTGTGTGTGCTCATGTGCACGTATGCAAGTGTGTGTGCATGCGTGAGCCTGTGCTCATGTGCCCACATTCAAGCATGTGTTCACGTGTGAGCGTGTGCTCATGTACACGGATGCAAGCGTGTGTGCACACACACAGGTGTTGTGACTGGGGGTCAGGGAAGTAGAACGAGCGGCATACGGACAGATCTCAGAGCCCCATTCCCACTTCAGACAGAGCAGTTCCGCTTTTACCTGTTGAGGTATTGAACTTCTGCTTCTGATGTTGTTTGAAAAGAAACAAGCTTTCCATCCAAAATCAAATTTGGAAATTTCTGATCTGATTTACGGAGAAGGCAATGGCACCCACTCCAGTACTCTTGCCTGGAAAATCCCATGGACGGAGGAGCCTGGTAGGCTGCAGTCCATGGGGTCGCCAGAGTCAGACACAACTGAGTGACTTCACTTTCACTTTTCACTTTCCTGCATTGGAGAAGGAAATGGCAACCCACTCCAGTGTTCTTGCCTAGAGAATCCCAGGGATGGGGAAGCCTGGTGGGCTGCCGTCTATGGGGTCGCACAGAGTCAGACACAACTGAAGTGACTTAGCAGACCTGATTTAACGCCCCCTTTCCATTTTAGGGATGAGTAAACTGAGATCTAGAGATGGAGGTCCTTGTCCTAGATCACAGAGTGAAAGGAGAACAGGACTGGGACCAACCATCAACCCCCCTGCCCCACCCTGCGGCCCTGCCTGGGGCCTGTTCCCTGACGCCCAGCCCCCTCTTTCTGGTTTTGGTACAGCGTTGCCTCCTCTCAGATGTGACCAGGCGGCCGAACACCTGGATATCCTGGAGCTGATGGAAAAGCTCCAGGGATCCCCATGCTTTAATCCCATCATGTAAATCAGGAATCATTTTACTTGCAGAAGACATGACTTCCTAGATGTGTGCTGGAAAATTCACATTGTCGGGTACACCTACTCAGGGGGAAAATCCCAACACACAAAACTAACTTTCTTTTGAGTCTTTCAGGTGATATCCACTGGCTACCTGTTCATTTATATTATTGTCTGAAAGTGCTCCTAGCAGACACCCAACAGCAAGCACTGAAGGTTTAGAAAAATCTGTGGGAGCAAAAAGCAAATGATTCCATCCACTAGTTTCATGGGAGGGGGGGTGTGTAGGTGTGAGGATATGAAAAAAAATTAAAAGGATCATTTCCCATATACTTTGATGCTGGAACAAATACCTCTGGCCAATGTATAGGGGAGAGAAAAACCATTATTTTTCACTCTTTAAAAATAAGTCTTCAATTCATTCTCTGATTACAAAAGTACATCATAGGTACTTCTGGAGAAGTAGAACTTCTAGAAATGTACATGACTTAGAAAGTAAATATCAGTATTATTCCTATCCCCCTTCCACCAACCACAGCTAATTCCAATTTGCTTTCAAACCTACTAAGTGTCAGGTTCTATTCTAGGCACTGGAGGGGCAACAGTGAACAAATATAGATGACATTTGTGCCCTGATGGGACTCATAGCTGAATGGAGAAGAGGGGGAAATGGTCACACAATTGTAAAAAGTCAACTGTGTTTTGCTTTGAAAAGAAGAGATATGAAAGCATAAAATCTGGGGAGAATACCTTTCATGAGGATTTCTGGCGAAGCTTTGTGAGGGAGTCAAGATAGAGTTGGGAATCTCCCATGTTTGTGAAGATGGGAAGAAAGAGAGGTCAAGGGAGAAAAAAAAAAACGTCCATGCAAAGGCCTGTGGCAAGAGGGCAAAGAGTGATATGACCAGAGGAACTGGTTCATGGCGAAGCGGCAGAGGCTCCTGGGGTTTTGTGAAGACCATGGTAAGATTTTTGGGTCTTTGTTCTAAGAGCAAAGAAAGCTATAAACTGTTTAAAGGAACGATTGCTGTTTAGTCACTAAGTTGGGTCCAATGCTGTTGCAATCTTATGAAATATGGTTCTCCAGGCTCCTCTGTCCGTGGGGTTTCCCAGGCTAGAATACTGGAGGGGGCTGCCATTCTCTTCTCCAGGGATCTTCCCAACCCAGGGATGGAACATGCATCTCCTGTATTGGCAGGTGGATTCTTTACTGCTGAGCCACCAGGGAAGCCCCTTAAGTAAGGATGCGTATGATTATATTTGCATTTGATATATATTCATTCTGATTTTTCTTGATGCATACATGCGTCAGTTAATGTTGTAGCAGAATGGCTTAAGCAGAAGAGATTCTGAACTGGCTCTTGTGGCTGCAGCTTGATCTGGGGTCTCAGTGTCTCCAGTTTCTCTACAATTTTCAGCCTTTTCATCTGCCCTCCTGACTCTTCCAAGCCCCATGGGGGGCCTCCGGTGGCACCAGGCGTTCCTACACTATCTTTCAGCCTGTACCTCAGTGAAAATGACTACCTGCCTCTGCTGGCATGGCAGTTCCAGCCCTGCTCACCTTCAGCCAACCCCTAAACCAATCACTGCGTTTAGAGGAATGCGATGCTCTGATTGGCTAGGCCTGAGTCACATGTTTCACAAGGGGGCGTGGAATGAACTCTACCCAGAGCATATGGCCTGGTAGAGGGAAAATCCTTGTGATGAAATTACCTCTAGAATTAAGGCTGGGATTGACCAGCAGAGGGCACAGGGTGTGTTCTAGGAGGGTTGGAAATGTTCTATATTCCTGATCTGGGGGTAGTTAGGCAGGTGTGTGTGTGTGTATATGTGTGTGTGTATGCTAAGTCACTTCAGTCGTGTCCAACTCTGTGTGACCCTATGGAGTATAGGCCACCAGGTTCCTCTGTCCATGGAGTTCTCCAGGCCAGAATACTGGAGTGGGCAGCCTTTGCCTCCTCCAGGGGATCTTCCCAACCCACAGATCCAACTCAAGTCTCTTGTATTGCAGGCGGATTCTTTACCATCTGAGCCACCAGGGAAGCCCAAGAATACTGGAGTGGGTGATCTATCCCTTTTTTAGGGGAACTTCCTGACCCAGGAATTGAACCCAGGTCTCCTACGTTGCAGACAGATTCTTTACCAGCTGAGCTCCCAGGGAAGCCCGTGTCCAGCTATACCAAGATTTTAAAAAATACCTCACTGGAGAGTGGGGAAGAGGAAAATTGGGATGTTGTTACCAAGAGGGTGGTGAGTGGGTGTTCATTATAATACATTAATATGTTATGTATATACATTTGCTGTGTCTATACACGGGGTTTCCCAGGTGGCCCTAGTGGCAGAGAATCTGCCTGCCAATGCAGGAGATGCAAAAGATGTGGGTTCAATTCCTGGGTTGGGAAGATCCCCAGAGTAGGAAATAGCAACCTCCTTCAGTATTCTTGCCTGGAAAATACCATGGACAGAGGAGCCTGTTGTTGAGTTGACTCTCCGAGTCCCCATGGACTGCAGCACACCAGGCTTCCCTGTCCTTCACTATTTCCTGGAGTTTGCTCAAACTCATGTCTGTTGTGTCAATGATGCCATCTCACCCAGTAATCTCATCCTCTGTCGCCCCCTTCTCCTCCTGCCTTCAATCTTTCCTGGCATCAGGATCTTTCCCAAAGAGTCAGTTCTTCACATCAGGTGGCCAAAGTATTGGAGTTTCAGCTTCAGCATCAGTCCTTCCAATGAATATTCAGGACTGATTCCTTTAGGATGGACTGGTTGGATCTCCTTGCAGTCCAAGGGACTCTCTAGAGTCTTCTCCAACACCACAGTTCAAAAGCATCAGTTCTTCAGCACTCAGCTTTCTTTATAGTTCAATTCTTACATCCATACATGACTACTGGAAAAACCATAGCTTGGACTAGATGGACCTTTGTTGGCAAAGTAATCTCTCTGCTTTTTAATATGCTATCTAGGTTGGTCATAGCTTTTCTTCCAAGGAGCAAACATCTTTTAATTTCATGGCTTCAGTCACCATCTGCAGTGATTTTGGAGCCAAAAAAAAAAAAAAAAAAGTCTGTCACTGTTTCCACTGTTTCCCCATCTATTTCCCATGAAGTGATGGGACCAGATGCCATGATCTTCGTTTTCTGAATGTTGAGCTTTAAGCCAACTTTTTCACTCTTCTCTTTCACTTTCATCAAGAGGCTTTTGAGTTCCTCTTCACTTTCTGCCATAAGGCTGGTGTCATCTGCATATCTGAGGTTATTGAGATTTCTCCTGGCAATCTTGATTCCAGCTTGTACTTCTTCCAGCCCAGCGTTTCTCATGATGTACTCTGCATATACGTTAAATAAGCAGGGTGACAATATACAGCCTTGACATACTCCTTTTCCCGTTTGGAACCAGTCTGTTGTTCCATGTCCAGTTCTAACTGCTGCTTCCTGACCTGCATACAGATTTCTCAAGAGGCAGGTCAGGTGGGCTAGTATTGCCATCTCTTTAAGAATTTTCCACAGTTTGTTGTGGTCCCCACAGTCAAAGGCTTTGGCATAGTCAGTAATGGATACATTGATATGTATTCATATCTACAGATTTTTTTAAAATAGAGCAGGACATTACAATTCTCCCTTGTGTAATGTTTTTTTCACTTAAAAAATCTTGGGCTTCCCCCCCAGTAGCCACCATTTTATGCAGTAAACAATTTCAGAACTATTCTTTAATTAGGCAAATGGGTTTGTCCCTTCAGGACTCCTTACAGGGAGGGTCACCCCCGAAAGATTCTGGGGGCCAACCCCCTTGAATGGCGCATTGCCTCAGAGGCTCCGGAGACTCATTAGGGGCTCTGTTAGTTTGTGCTGCCATAGCAGAGGACCACAGACTGGGCAGCCCAAACAACAGAAATTTATTTGCTCACAGTTCTTGAGGCTGGACGTCCAAGACCAAGGCGTCAGGAGGGCTGGTTTCTCCTGAGGCTTCTGTCCTTAGGGTGTGCTCTGCTCCTCGTGTCGTCACGTGGTTGTCCCTCTGTGCACGTCTGTGTCCTAATCCCCTCTTCTTAGAGGGACACCAGTCACTGGGTCAGAGCCCACCCGTATGGCTTTATGTTACCTTAATTAATTCTTTGAAGGCCTGACCTCTCTCTCTCTCTCTCTCTCTCTCTCTCTATATATATATATATATATATATATATATATATGTATATGGTGGTGGTTTAGTTGCTCAGTCGTGTCCGATTCTTGTGACCTCATGGACTGTAGCCTGCCAGGCTCCTCTGTCCATGCGATTTTCCAGGCAAGAATACTGGAGTGGGTTGCCATTTCCTTCTCCAGGGGATCTTCCCGACCCAGGGATTGAACCCAGGTCTCTTGCATTGCAGGTGGATTCTTTACTGACTGAGCTATGAGGGAAGCCCCATATATATATATAGTCACATTCTGCGGTACTGGGGGTTAGAATTTCAGCCTGTGAATTATGTGGGGACACAGTTCAGTCCATGACCGGGGCCCTGAACCAAAGCAACGTGCCTGCCTATCAGTCACCATCATAGTTTCCTTGCTTTGGGCCTTCCAGGTTTTTTTCAGCTTTAAGATACCAATAGCTGATTCACTTTGCTGTACAGTGGAAACTAATACAACATTGTAAATCAACTACACTCCAATAAAAATTAATTAAACATGTAAAAAGTTCACTTTCCCAGTGAGTCTAGCTGTAGGGTACAGCTGTCCTCATAGCAGCTAAAAGCAGTAAAAGCAGAGATTAGCTGAAGTGACTGAGCTGGGCTCCACGGAGGACAGAGATCCAGGAGGGATGCTCACTGGCCAGGGCAGACATCTGGCCGTGGCTGAGTGCTACTTACGTCCCCTAGGCTGGCCCTGGGCCCAGCCATTCTCTGCAGGTCTCTTCAGATCCAGCTTGGACACTTGTCAATGTCACTCGCTGGGCCACCAGACCTGGGTGTGGGGGTCAGGGAGAAGATGGGTGGCCTGTTTGGTGAATCAGGAAGATGTCCCGCGGAGTGGTGGTGATGCGGGGGGTAGGTATGAGTTTGAGGTTAATCCTGTTAGTAGCCACATCCTGCACCTCCTGAGGCTCCTTGCCACCCTCCTTGCCCAGAGCCTGATGCCCACTCCCAGGCAGAAGGCAGACGAAGCCTGAGAAAGCTCAGGGTTGGGACAGATCTCTGGACCTCAGAGATGCTGCCATGGGTGTCCTTGCCATTTCTGACAGGTCTGGAAACTGATCGCTCCCTGCTGAGGGCAAGAACCTTGAGTCTCTGTGAATGCATTTCCTCTGGTTGTGAAATGGATGATACTACAGGATCGCTTGACAGAGAAGCTCGTCTAGCCTGTATGGTGAGTCTTGTGCTCTGAACAGATTGTGCCAGGCTCTGAAGCAGCTGAAACATACTGTTCTTGTTTCATGAGGGAGGGGCTTAGGGTAGGATCAGGGTCAGGTGGGAACCCTTCAGAGATTATTGGAAAACTCTGCTTCTTGGGGGCAGAGGTTATGAGGAGATATACTGGTGGGGTTTTCATCTCTTAATTATGTGTAGGAGCTGAGAGACTCTGGAATTTTCCAGAAGAGAGGTCTAATCTTAGACCTTTATTCTACACTGATGCACACAGATATCAAGACTTCCTTTTGAAGGAAAGTGCATGACCTCATTCACTCACCAGATGATAAGAACAAAACTGTATGTTGTGTTTTCTTTTTCACTTTGGCCACCAGGAAGCTCTGGGTAAGATCTAGTGTTCAGTTGCTGTTTCTTTCAGATCCTTGGTTTCTAACATTATTTTCCTCTTCCTTTCCCTTAATATTTGTCACTTATATTATGTACCAGTATTAAAATTAAATATGAGTATTACATGTGCATGACTCATTTGGTATGGGTCCAGAATTTGGATAGATGCTGTGTGTGTGTGTATATATGGTGAAGAACAAAACCTTTATACATAGGGACATTTATACATAGGGACACAGTACCAATTTCCACAATTAGCAAGCTGATTTTTTTTGATGAGCCCTTATTAGGTAAAGTGCTGATGAAATGTTCTACAAATATTAACTCATCTTCATAACAACTCTAGGAGGTATGGACTATGATCAACCCCCTTTTGCAGATGAAGAAACTGAGGTAGATGGAAAGGCAGTCATTTGCCTAGAGTCACATGGGTGTGTGCTCTGCCGTGTCTGACTCTTTGAGATCCCGTGGACTGTAGCTCACCAGGCTCCTCTACCCATGGAGTTTTCCAGGCAAGACTACTGGAGTGGGTTGCTATTTCCTTCTCCAAGGGATCTTCCCGACCCGGGGACTGAACCTGTGTTTCCTGTGTATCCTGCGTCTCCTGCACTGGCAGGCAGATTCTTTACCACTGAGCCACCTGGCGCACGGTTCCTAAGTGGCAAAACCACGATCTGAATCTGGGCAGCCTGGCTCCAGAGCCCAGGTTTTAGATCAGTACTTTAGGGCTTCTCAGCTCTTGATGCCTGGCTAGTGTGACTGAGGAACTGGATTTTAGATTTAAATTAATTTAAATTTAAATAGCCCATGTGTGGCTAGTGGCCGCCTGAGACAGCGGGGGTCCAAACCTCCAGGCTTGCTTCCCCGCTCTCACTCCTGGCGTTGGTGGAGGGCAACTCAGGACCATGTAGTGTAGTTACTGCAGAGTGTAGCTGTGCTTACGATTTGCAGTAAGTACCCAGAGCCTTCAAAACCCCGCTTCCTCCTTGTCTCCATCCTTTCCCTTCTCCATTGTCATCATAACTAACATTTTTCTGAGCGCTTAAGATTCTCACTTAATTCTCCCCCAAATCCTTGGACGTAGGTGTTTTTTTTTTTTTTTAAATAAATCTGTTTAATAGAAGAGAGAGCCTACAGTCAAAGAAGTGTCTTGTGGGGAGTCCCAGAGCCAGTAAGCGGCAGAGTCTGAGTTTGAACCAAAGTCTATTAGACTCTCTAAAGCCAAATTATGCTTCTCCATTTTTTTTTCTTTTGCTTTTGAAAGAGTGAAACGTGCTCCATCTGACTCCTTAGGCCACAGGCCTGTCCGTTTCCACCCAAGTAAAGTTGTGTTGTTGACTGAAGTCAGCATTTTGGAAGGGAGGAGAGAGGAAGACAGAGGTGGTGAGCAGAGGCGGATGAAGCGCTGGGTCAGCACAGACCCAGAGCAGCTGGAGAGGCCGGGGCCTCCTGGGAGAAGCCGGGGCATTGCCCAGAGAGCCTAGGGCCCAGCCCCACCTCCCCCAGGGAGGAAGGTCAGAACAAGACACCTCAGTTTCCTCATCTGTCAAATGGGGACAAGGAGGATTGAAAAAGACAGACAAGACGGAGGTCGCCCTTTCCAGCCTCAGAGCCCACCTCTGGGGTAGAAGCTCCTGGGAGCCCTCGTGGGGGGCGGGGAGGGGGGAAGTCATCTGGGCGCAGAGCTGTCTCCGCTGTGGGCGAAGGGAAGGAAAACAGCTTTCTAGCTGAGGGGTCGGGGTGGGCGGTGGGGGCTGCAGCGCATGGCTGTCAGCTGAGATCACTGCCTTCTCCCTCCCAGCTGCCTGGGGATATTATGAAGTTGCAGAGACAAGGAGAGGAAGCTCAAGCTTGGGGGCCTCTTTGGGGGGCTGGGGAGGGGAGCAGAGAAGGAGGACGTTAATGAAAAAAACATTCCTCGTTCAAGGTGACTGGAAAGGTTTGGGGCTGGTTGGGTCAGGGTCTGACCCAGGCTGAAAATGAGTCCCCAGACTCGGAGCGGCCAGGAGGCGTGGGACAGCCGCCGGGGAGGAGGCTGGTGCCGGCCCGGCTGACCGTCCCTCTCAGGGTAGCTGACTCCCAAAGACCCCTGACTCCAGGGACGCCTGAGATGGGGCAGCTGTGAGATCCCGGGGCCGGGGCTGTCCTGGCTGCGGGTTTCCTCTCCCAGTGCAGGTTTCACCCCCTCTCCCGCCTGCCTGCCTCCAGACCACATCTGGGCACAAGCAGGGGCTGGTCTGCTGGAGATTCTGTTCTGTCCCAGAGACGACACATGCAGGCCCCAGCTGAGAGGCGGAAGGACCTTCCAAGAGGTGGGAAGGCTAAGATGGGTTTCTTGGGAGGCAGCTCCTAACTCGACTCCTCACTTTGCCTCTAGACAATTTCCAGACTTGCAAAGGGTACATGATACCTGACAGGTATCTGAATGGGGTACCTCTCCCAATCAGAGAGGGCCAGCCACTGCTCTAGTCCTCAGGATAGACTTGAGAGGTGGCCATTCTCCTTTCACAGCTGGAAAAACTGAGGCTCAGAGAAGTGAAGATTTGACGCTCCTTGCTCCTTGGCTGAGAAGGGAGCAGGACTGGGACCAGATTGTTGATCCCCCGGGGTTGGGGGGGAAGAAACCCCTTGCAATTTATACCACTTCTCCCCACTTTGTTCTAAATGCCAGGAAAACTTCTGATGGCCCCCGAGACCTGGAAAAGAGTCCCAGCCTGGAGCGCAGTGGGGAGGGGAGGGGCAGAGCAGAGGAGGGAAGGGCGCCAGTGATTTGTCCTCAGGCCACTTTGACAAGGCCCCCAGGGGAAGCTAAAGGAATAGATCAAAGCCACGTGAAGCCAAGAACAGGCCCTGGTTCACGCTGGGACCCCCGTCCTCTCTTCCAAACCCGATTTCATCATGACTAGTCTTCATCCCTCTGGAGGGAAAAAGGAGCCCTTGTAATATATTCTTGGGCTTCCCCGGTGGCTAAGATGGTAAAGAATCACCTGCAATATGGGAGACCGGGGTTTGATCCCTGGGTTGGGAAGATCCCCTAGAGGAGGGCATGGTACCCACTCCAGTATTCTTGGGCTTCCCTGGTGACTCGGACGGTAAAGAATCTGCCTGCCATGCAGGAAACTTGGGTTTGATCTCTGGGTTGGGAAGATTCCCTGGAGGAGGGCATGGCAACCCACTCCAGTATTCTTGCCTGGAGAATCCCCATGGAGGGAGGAGCCTGGTGCGGGTTCCAGTCCATGGGGTTGCGAAGAATCAGACGTGACTGAGTGCCGAGCGACTCAGCACAGCACTGCAGTGTTTTAGGACACACAAAGCCCCCTTTCTTCCCTTGGGAAGCTTGGTTTTCCTTGGGATCAAACCTTTGACTGGCTACGCACAAGAATGCATCTTCATCCCCTGGGAGCCCCACCAGAATGGGGACAAAGCCACCCCTTCTCCTGACTACATCAGTGTTTCGAGGGGCCCAGCTGTATCAGGAAGTTGCAGAAGATGCTGAAGGCTGTGAGCTGACTCAGACGGGATGCCCAGCTTCTGTAAGTCCTTCTGTTGGGCATCAGGAAGCCTTTGCAGTCCAGACAGCATCTCAGCCCTTCACAGATGAGTGAACCATCAGCTCTGGAAAAGACCCTGGGCATCGTCTCATCTGGCTCCCTCATGGCATGGATGGGTAAGCTGAGGCCCAGAGAGGGGAAGGCACTTCTGGAATGGGAACCAGAGTGGGGCTGCTGGCTCCCAGGCTGCAGAGCCTTCCAGGAGCCCACACCAGGTGAAGATCTGATGCAGAAAGGGAGGAAGTGGATAGTCAGGGGCCTGCTCAGAGGTTCTGGGACGAACCAGCCCCTGGAATATTCAGAAATAGCCTCTCTGCTGAAGACTCCTGCAGAGGCAGAATGTCCCTGTCTTCTTCAAGTCTTGTTTGGCTTGGCTGTTCCCAAGAAGTGGCTCCCTTTTCCTCTCCTCTTCCGGGAAGAGAAAGGCCTCTGTCAGTGGAGGAGAAAGGGTTCCAGAGAAAACTAGATGCAGTATCCTCAAAAAGAACTAGCCCCAAAACACTCCGGGCCCAACAATTCCCATGACCAAGACACTCCCAATGTAAGTGCCATGTTCTGGCCACGGATGGAATGTCACACACACACCAGGCACTTCCTGTAGGGTCACCTTAACCCTTCCGAGGGACCTTGTGAGGGAGATGTTCTCAGGGTCCCATGGAAAGATGGAGAAGGCAGAACAATACAGGATGCAGTGACTTGCCCGGCGCCCAGAGCTGGGGAATGAAAGGGGATAGGGCAGGCCATAGCCCTGTCCCTCCTGGACTCTGCACCGCCTTCTCACAAAAACAGTTATCGAACTAGCACTTTAAAGATCCGAACTGCCCGTTTGCATTCATTTCTGCCCACTTCAGACACTCTATACCCTCTCTCCTTTTTTTTATTCCTGCTTTAGTTGGAACTTGCAAGTCTCTAGTGCCCTGAAAAAACAAAACCCAAACCAAAAATGACCCTCCAAGTCCCAGGAGACACGATGGGCCTGGACACCAGCCTCCTGCATCTTCCCAAGTACAGGACTCCTGAATTCCTGTTCAGAAGCAGAACGGCTCCCCCCCCACCCCCACCCCCCTTAGACAATGTGGTTCTAATATATATCAACAGAGCTAAATAAAAGGCCTTTTTTTTTTTTTTTTTAAAGAAGTTAACTTCATTTCAAGAACTTGTGTGTTTCTCATTAGTAACGCTGTCTTTTGAAATCCTGCCGAGGGAGGCAATTCCAGTTGAAATCAAAACTGATATGAGAGGGTTTGACTCCAATGTCACTCTGCTTCCCCTGCTCGCTGCCTTCTCGGGGGCTGATCGCTGCTCGGATGGGATGGGCGGTGGGGCAGGTGGCCAGCTCTCTGCTTGCTGACCTGCGGTTCCATGTCTGCAGTGGGTGTCGGTGTTTCCGGGGAGTCCGGTTGGTAGCGGGGCTTCCAGCCCGGCCTGCTTCTCACCTGATGAAGGAAATCAAGACTTGGGCTTGAGCTAAGTCCTTGAAGGAGGGAAAGCGGGACTCCTTGGGCTGGTAGCCAGGATGCTGGGGCCCATGGCTGGCAGAGGGCTCCAGCCATGATCAGAGCTGTGAGCTGAGTGATCCTTCCATGTCACAGGCAGGCTAGTAGGGCATGATCAACTAGTCCCAAGAGAAGCCACATGACTCCAAGTTCTAGGTATTTTGAGCTGTTTTCAGCAGAAATCTCCTAGTTTTGGGGGGCGAATTTTGACCATGCCTCTTCCCTCAGTGACCACGTTTTCTGGAGAACATTAGGAAAACGGAAAAATCTTTCCATGGTTGCCAGAGGGGCACCTCAGCCTTTCAGCTGCTGGGGATCACTTTCTCCGGACGAGTCATTTTCTGGATGGATGAGGCAGGCACAGGGCATTCTCCCCCTGTCCTTCTCCTTTCTTCTCAGATTGGATTTTTTTTCCTTAATAAAATAAATAAATAAATAAATAAATCTTGTTCTTAAGGAGAGCTGATGTGGCTTGTTCTACATGCCAAAGGGATTTGTTTCACGGATGATAGAAATGAACAGGATGGCTTTCCCGATCCAGCCCTCTAATCAGATTTCCTCCATCCTTCAAGGCCTAGCAACATCCTTCCCTCCACCAGAAACTTTTCTCCACCCGCTACCTCTGGTGATGGCTCCAGACTGAGGGTTAAACCTGAATCGCTCTTTTTAACACTGAATGGGTTGTTGCCATCCCTTCTCTATTGTATTATCTAACTTTTCAGACATCCAGGTATTTCTGTCTTGTCTCCTTAGCTAGAAATGTGATTTCTGGAGGACCTGAGCCTTTTCCATGCTTGTGGCCCCAGTCAGTTATCACCAAGACTCTCTGCACAGAGTTTGCAAATCATAACAGTAATGAATGATTTAAGCACTGTTACATTTAAAGACTTTAACCCATGTTCTTACTTGTCCCCTGGAATGGTGACTCCTTTAGAGAAACAGTGTTCCTAAGAGACAACCAGAATAATCATCGAGTCACTTTCTCTTTAAAACCCCTTCCCTCAGATTTGTTGGGCAGCCTCCACATACTTGGCTTCTGCTGGAAGCTTGCTCATGCATTGTCTTGTTTAAAGAATTCATGGATCTACTGGTAAATCTATTCAGTTTTCCCCAAATTAGTTTTGGAGAAGCAGGAGGCCATGTGTTGTGGAACCTGCCTGGGTTTAAATCTCAGCTCTACCCCACACCCTAGGTGGGACCCTCTGATCCTCACTTTCCTCATCTGTAAAATGGGTGTAATTATTATGCCTTCCTTCCCTGGTTATGGGGTCTCGATAAAGTGAGCTTTCAATAATTGCATTTGCTTCCTTTCATTGCACTTTGAGGAGAAGGCAATGACACCCCACTCCAGTACTCTTGCCTGGGAAATCCCCATGGATGGAGGAGCCTGGTAGGCTGCAGTCCATGGGGTCACTAAGAGTCGGCCACGACTGAGCAACTTCATTTTGACTTTTCACTTTCATGCATTGGAGAAGGAAATGGCAACCCACTCCGGTGTTCTTGCCTGGAGAATCCCAGGGACGGGGGAGCCTGGTGGCCTGCCGTCTATGGGGTCGCACAGAGTTGGACATAACTGAAGCAACTTAGCAGCAGCAGCAGCATTGAGCTTTGCTATGTCAGCACAGTGCCGCACTTGACCTAGAAGTAAATGTGAGATGCTCAAACATCAGCTATTCTGGAAGTCTTTCCCACATCCCTGCCCCGACTAGGTCAGCTCCCTCTGTGATCCACTCTGTGTCCTCCCCTCTCAGCACCTCCAGTTTGTACCTACTGTGTGTTATGAGTGGTTGACATCACTCTTTCCCACTAGGAGCTCCCAGAAAGTCAGGGCCCTGTCTGTTTTCACTCCCATTATTGATCCAGGTCTTGCCTAAGTACTTAACAGACATTCATTCCCATCTCCTTTGGGTCCCTTTACTGAGTTAAGTCAAAAGTTCCCTTGTTTTCCTGAGAGCCCTGTATCAGGGACGAAAAGCAGAGGCCACAGAGACGGGGATTTATGTCCATGGAAGTCTGATGTTCTCTTCTGATTAGAACCTCTAAGATCCCTGACCCTTGCTCCTACTGAGGACTTGGCAGCTGATGGCCATCCCACGTCTTCACCTGATCAACCTTACTCCTCCTTTGGGATGTGCTCCAAGGCCACCATCTCTGAGGAGCCTTCCTTGACTCTCTGTAACAGACGTAAAGACCTGGAAACACTTACAAGCACAGGCATGATCTTGATCACAGGCCTGTGGCTCCCCAGGGACTCACTGAAGCTTTGTCTTCACAATGCCTGGTACAGAGATAATTACCAGTAAGTGCTAATTGAATGAATCCTGCCAAAGCAAAACCAAACCCAAGTCATTCCCACACTGCCCAGAAAAAGCTAGCACACACCCTTGTGATTTGCAGCTAGTTTCTTTCTTAATTCATTCAAAATAGATTCATTGAGCACCCAGTGCAGACCCCACGCTGAGTGCTGGGGAGCCAGTGGTAAACGGGGTGGACTCTTTCCTATGTCCTAGTAGCCTGGAGCTCCCTGTCCAGGCCCGAAGATTCACAGGCAAGGCCAGAATAAAGCCAGGAAGCTGGGCGGCATAAGCCTCCCCAGCAGACACTTTCTGGAACCCGCCATTCCCACAATGACCAAGCATCTCCAAAGAAAGGAAAGAAAATGAACCCTCTGTCCACAGAGGTGCATGGACCCAGGGGAGCAGACAGGCAGGGCTGACCCTCTGAACTCCGGGCGGGGAGGACTATGTCCACCCAAAACCAGCTGGGGCCGCCCAGCTGTGGGCCGGCACCGCTGAAAGGTCCTAATTAGCTCATTTCCCCAGCCCCATGGGCTGCAAGCAGGCTCTCTTCACCTTTGGCCCTGCCCCATCTAGCTCAATTTAGCAGTTCAAGGTTCACCGTGGTGTCAGGGTGGGGACAGGGAAAAATGTCCCCCTACTCCCAGGCCATTAAGCAAAACATCCCTTTGTGGTCAGCTCCACCCTGAAGACTCTCCCTTCCCTCCTCAGCCTGGTTCTGATGGCTGCAGTGACGGGAGACGACGGGTCTAGAGAACCAGCTTCAAACTGTCTCTCCTGCTGGACGAGCAGCTGTGTGATCCTGAGCAAGTGACTCGCCCTCTCTGATCCTCAGCCTCTTCAATTCTGAGGAAACTAGCAATGAGCTCCCTTGATGCTTGGAAGGATTTGGTGGGATAAGGTCTGCAAGGCAAGGAGCACAGGGCCAGGACAGAGCAAGCCCTCAGTTCGAGCCCCTACACTCTGCGCAATACTCCTTAAGACTGTCAACCCCTTGGGGGCAGGCACAGCATCTGCTGGGCTCCCTGCCGTGCAGCCAGCATCTTGTTGAGGTCCTGGACATGGAAGGCACTTCCTCATCTCTTTCTTTAGTCTCTCCTATGCGCCAGGCCCTCGGCCCAGGGAATAGCTGTAGAATGAATGAAGGTTTTCTTCTGCCTCTTGCCACTTTTGCAGGGCTGAGCCCTGCCTGGTAAAGGGGGTCCCTGCCAAGCTCACGAGACACTGTGGATGGAGCGCAAGACATGAGGTCAGAAGACTGGGAAAGAGCCGGAGTTTTGCATCCTGGTAGCCCACTTGTCTTAGGAAATGTCCTCCTGGCCCACACTCATACTCCTAGCCTTAGGGGCTGAGTGTGCCATGAGCCTCCATCCTACCCCTTTTATTGGTTCAAGTCTGGAACATCCCCCGCAGCTCTTGGAGCCTCAGCTTTCTCAGGAGAGGGAATGCGAATAAACATCCCCCTGCCCAAGAGTGACATGTGGCTTTGACCAGGCTTTGACCAGGGAGTGAGCATGGTAGAGCCCAACTCGATGGATATGCGTTTGCGCAAACTCCAGGAGACAGTGAAGGACAAGGAAGCCTGGTGTGCTGCAGTCTGTGGGGTTGCAAAGAGTCAGACATGATTGAGCAACTGAACGACAACAATGGTAGAGCCCAGCACAGGCCCTGGCCCGGAGAGGACATGTCAGCTTCCTTTTCTTCAGTCAACATGACAGCTACCTTATTTCTCCAGGCGTGGTCCTCTGCATCTTGGAGCTGGCTGGAAAAGGAGAAGCCCTGGGTACCACCCCAGACCCACTGCGCCCAAACCTGCATTTTAACAAGATCCCCAGGTGTTCCTATACCGCCCAAACTTGAGAAACACGCTCCACTGCGTGTCTGCTCCTCGGCAACTCAGTTGGGATGATGCTAATAAGAACTCTCCATCAGTTGAGTTCAGTTCAGTCTCTAAGTCGTGTCCGACTCTTTGCAACCCCATGGACTGCGGCACTCCAGGCCTCCCTGTCCATCACCAACTCCTGGAGTTTACTTAAACTCATGTCCATTGAGTCGGCAATGCCATCTAACCATCTCATCCTCTGTCGTCCCCTTCTCCTCCCGCCTTCAATCTTTCCCAGCATCAGGATCTTTTCAAATGAGTCAGTTCTTCGCATCACATGACCAAAGTATTGGAGTTTCAGCTTCAGCATCAGTCCTTCCAATGAATATTCAGGACTGATTTCCTTTAGGATGGACTGGTCGGATCTCCTTGCTGTCCAACCTTGGCATAAGCCAAACAGAACAAGGGAGAACAGGATGGCCTATTTCAAAGCCAAGCAGAAGCAGACTAAGGGCTTTCTGCGGTGGGTCTCTGGGCCACAGCTCTTGAGGTTGCTGGAAGCAGATGGAACCCAAGAGTGGGGCGGGTGATGGGCGGTGGCCTCATCTCCTCCATCCTGCGTTGAGTTTAAAAATAGAGCGGAGGGAGCATTCCACATTTGGATGGATAAAATACCTTCTCCTGCTTCTCTTTATTAAGGTCTGTGGCGGGGGAGGGGGTCAGGAATCACGCCCCATCCTGTGGTTTACAGGACCTTTCCCTAATAAAGCCAAGGGCCAGGAGGCCAAGCATTCCAGGGGACTTAATTAAAACCACCGAGGGTTATTTGGAATAACAGACCATTTAGTCGGAAGCACTTGCCATGCTAATTCAAACAAGGTGATTACAGGCGATTAGCAAACCTAATGCCTTCAGTTTATAACCTGCCCCGAAGGAGGGATGAGCAAGTGGCCTCCGCTACTTCCTGTGGGTGGTGGAGGTGGCTGACCTGGGGCTGAAAGTTCCCAAGGTCAGGGCCAAGTAGGGCTTCTGGGCTGCCCACTTGGGTAAAATGCTCTCCTAGTGTGAACTCGTTGGCAGGGAGGAGGCTGACCCCACCTGAGGAGGTTCAGAAAGGAATTTCTCCAGGTCTCCTGGGACCATCCTGGGCACATCCTTCAAGAGCTGGCCCTACCTGTCTCTTCAGCTGTCTCTTCTGGGTCCTCTTGAGGGCAGAAGCTGGGTAGTGTAGTCCCTGTATCCTTGAAAGGGATTGATTATGGATGTGCCTATACACACCAAAGAATTATCTTTTATTTAGCACTTATATGCCAAACCCTGCGTGAAGCCTTTCATATTTGCTTTTGTTCAGTTGCTAAGTTGTGTCTGACTTTTTGAGACCCCATGGATTGTAGCACGCCAGGCTTCCCTGTCCATCACCATCTCCCAGAGTTTGCTCAAATTCATGTCCATTCAGTCACTGATGCCATCCAACCATCTCATCCTCTGTCATCCCCTTCTCCTGCCTTCAATCTTTCCCAGCATCAAGGTCTTTTCCAATGAGTCAGCTCCTCTCATCAGGTGACTGAAGTATTGGAATTTCAGCTTTAGCATCAGTTTTTCCAATGAATATTCAGGTTTTGATTTCCTTTAGGATTGACTGGTTTGATCTCCTTGCAGTCCAAGGGACTCTCAAGAGTCTTCTCCAACACCACAGTTCGAAAGCATCAATTTTTTGGTGCTCAGCTTTCTTTATGGTCCAACTCTCACATTTGTACATGACTACTGGAAAAACCATAGCTTTGACGAGACAGATCTTTGTTGTCAAAGTGATGTCTCTGCTTTTTAATATGCTGTCTAGGTCTGTCATAGCTTTTCTTCCAAGGAGCAAGCATCTTTTAATTTCATGGCTGCAGTCACCATCTGCAGTGATTTTGGAGCCCAAGAAAATAAAGTCTGTCACCATTTCCATTATTCCCCCATCTATTTGCCATGAAATGATGAGACCAGATGCCATGATCTTCAATGGCAGAGACTCTTGGAGGGCACAAACAAAAACTTGTGCACACCAGGACCCAGGGCAAGGGGCAGCTCATATGCACCACCTTGCGTAATTCACTGAAGTCCGTGCTGTTATTGCCCCATTAGATGGGGGAGGAGCATGGGGCACGGAGAGATGGTTATGGCTCCAGGCCACACTGCTGAAAAGTCCTGAAAAGTACCCAAATTCACCGGACTCCAAGGCCTTCCTGGAACCTCACTGAATTTCATCTTACAGTTGAGGGGCCTGAAGCTAGAGATCATCAGCTGGTGAGTGGAGGAACTAGGATCTGCCTGCCATGTCGCTGCTTCCACCCCACCGCTACACCTCCCCTGCTGGAGCTCTCTGGAGAGTGTGCAGAATGGCAGGCAAACCTGGAAGGGGTGCACGACACCAGGGAGCCTCACCAGGGAAGGGCATCCCCGACAGAGGAGGCTCTACAGACATCTGGGATAGGGGGCTTTCAGGTGCTAGCAACCGGAACCCCCAAATCAATGGGCTTCAACTTCTTTAATAGAGGATATTTATTATTACGAGCAACAAGAAGTCCTCAGGGCTGATTAATTTAGAGGCTCCACAGTGTCATCAAGAATGCAGGTCTCCTTTCTCCCTTTCTTCCTTCCTGCCTTCCATTCATCAGATACAACTGGGCTCCTTCTAGATGCCAGGCACTCTCCTAAAACCCTGGGCTTACAGTGGTGAAAAAACAAGATCTTTGCCTTTTTGGAGCTTGCATTCTTGGGTGAAGGATAACATATATACACTATATGTGTATGTGTATATATATGTGTGTGTATATATATATACACATAAAAAGTGTGTGTACATTATACATATATATGTATATATACTTAATATTATACATGTGTAATAAGTAGTGTGTATATATAACATGCATTTACAATATATATGTATATATTTATATAAATATGAAATATATAAATATATGAAATAAATATATATGTGTGTATATATGCACATTAACACAATGTGCATATATATTATATATCCACATTGTATGTGGATAATATATATGTATTATATATAATAATATATGTAATATGTATAAATAACAATGTCAAGTAAGAGCTATGAAAATAAAACAAACAAGGGGAAAGAGAGAGAAGGAGGAGAAAGAAGTCAGAGAAATCCTTTTTAGGGGCTGGCTTTGAGCAGAGATCCAAATGAAAGGTAAAAATGAGCTCGAAAAGAACTGGGGAAAGTATTCTTGGAAAGTGAGCACTGCATGTGCAAAGCCCTGCAGTCGGGCAGTAGTTGGAGTGGAGCGATTGAGACCTTTCTGTTGTGCAAACTCAGAGGGTTGGCTTCTCCTCTAGATGAGTCCCCTCATGGTGGTCAAGGTGGCTGTAGCAATTTCAGACACTATAGGCAGACATGACGCTTCCTGGTGTCTTCTGTAAATCAGTGGAGAAACCCTTCCCAGAAGCCCTCAGTATACTTCTCCTCAATCTTATTGGTCAGAATCGAGTCACTGGTCCAAGTCTAAATCGATCCCAGACAGGAGAATGGACCACAGTGGTCGGCTTAGACCAACGGGAATACACTCTTACAGCTGGAGATGGGGCTACACTGGTTTGAGCTGTAGGGGATAGATACTCCCCTGATAAAATGGGGCCCTTCCAGGAAGAAAGAAGGGGGATATAAGTAGAAATGATGTGTACAATTACGGGTCATGATTTTAAAAGGAAAGGGCATGTCCTTCCCTTCTCTGGCTGGAATCTGAGCTTGCTGGTAGTTATCCAGTCTTGACCATGAGGACAAGGGCAGCTGCCTGGGAATGGCAAAGCAGCATGACAGCAGGAGACTGGGAATCATCAAGTCAGCTCTAGAATGCTTGCGATCAGACGGTGGGGAGACATAGTTAGAGATGATACAGACAGAGACAGAGACACAGATAGGTTCCTGTCAGCGGGACTTGCATTCTAACTGATTCAGCTCCCCAGTCCTGCTTCAACCAGAGCAAGTCCTCTTCCCATATCAGGGCCCATGTCATGCTTTCCTGGAGAAAAAGCTCTGCTGCTTAAAAAACCGTTCACAATGACTGGTGTAGTCCAACCTCCCCATCTGACAAACTGGGAAGGGAAATCCAGTAAAGGGAAATGACTTGTCCAGGACCACACAGGCACCTGGTGTCAGAGCCAAGATCAAACTCAGACGCTGCCCAGTAAGTGCTGGTACTGCCTTCCTGCATTACTCCCATCAGGCATATTCTCTACTGCAATCTTGAAACTGTGCTATGGAGAATTCCTTGTTGATTCAGTGGTTAGAACTCCGTGTTTTCAGTGTTGAGGGCCCAGGTTCGATCCTTGGTTAGGAAACTAAGATCCCATGGCAAGGGAGGGGGTTGACCCCAAAAGCTAGAAACAAAATCACCAGCAACAAAAAAACCACAAGCAGATAAGACAAGCAAAAACAAACTAACAAAAAATCCACAAAAAACAAAGAACCCCCCCGCCCCCCAAAAAAAAGAGTACCAAGAAGAGAGTGTGGCTGATTCCAGCCCTGGTGGAAGACAGCCTCAGGGTTCCCTGGCATTACATGCTCAGGCTGTCACTCCAGCTTTTACTTCCTTTCTACATGTGAACCTCAGCCAGGATGTGGACTTGGGCAGGGAGATAGCGGCCTTTTGGCTTTTGCTAGCAGGAAATGGCAACCCACTCCAGTGTTCTTGCCTGGAGAATCCCAGGGACGGGGCAGCCTGGTGGGCTGCCATCTATGGGGTCACACAGAGTCGGACACGACTGAGGTGACTTAGCAGCAGCAGGTCTCAAACTTTGCTCTGCTTAAGACTCATCTGGAGGTGGGTGAGGGAGCGGGTGATTATAATGCAGATTCGTGGGCCCTCTCCTGAAAGATTCCGACTCAGTAAGTTTGAGATTGTTGTTATTCAGTTGCTAAGCCATGAATGACTCTTTGTGACCCTATGACTTCCCTTTCCTTCACTGTCTCCTGGAGTTTGCTCAAATTCATGACTATTGAGTCAGTGATGCCATCTAACCATCTCATCCTCTGCTGCCCTCTTCTCCTTTTGCCTTCAATCTTTCCAAGCATCAGGGTCTTTTCCAGTGAGTTGGCTCTTTGCATCAGGTGGCTTAAGTATTGGAGCTTCAACTTCAGCATCAGTCCTTCCAATGAATATTCAGGATTGATTTCCTCTAGGATTAACTGGTTTGATCTTGCTGTCCAAAAGACTCTAGAGAGTATTCTCCAACACCACAGTTTGAAAGCATCAATTCTTCGGCGCTCAGCCTTCTCTATGGTCCAACTCTCACATCCCTCTATACGACTACTGGAAAAACCATAGCTTTGACTATGTGGACCTTTGTTGGAAAAGTGATGTCTCTGCTTTTTAATACACTTGTCTAGGTTTGTCAAGGCTTTCCTTCCAAAAAAGCAAGCATTTTTAAATTTCATGGCTGCTGACACCATCTGCAGTGATTTTGGAGCCCAAGAAAATACAATCTGTCACTGCTTCTACTTGTTCCCCATCTATTTGCCATGAAGTGGTGGAACCGGATGCCATGATCTTAGTTTTCTGAATGTCGAGATAAAGCCCGGAACCTACTTAAAAATTAAGGCCTCTCTAGAAGCTGCGTCACAGGTGTCCAAAGGCCACACCCTGAGAAACACTGGCTCAAAGGATTCCACAGGAAATGCTTATTCATCCTAAGGGAACAATCCCACAACCAAATCTGAGACTTGATATTGTTTTTCCAGGTGCCACCACTGCATTACAGCAAGAGAGTTTTTATTACAGCAAAAGTTCGATTCAGCCCAGTGTCCTGACCCATGGTCCAGGGCTCTTTCCATCATGTCACTGGGCTGAAGAGGACCCTGGGAGCCTCCTGTTGGGGTTAAAGTGTCTGTGGATGACAATATGATGGAGTTAGGGTGAAAGCATATTAAAAAGCCGAGGCATTACTTTGCCAACAAAGGTCCCTCTAGTCAAAGCTACGGTTTTTCCCGTCATGTATGGATTTGAGAGTTGGACTGTAAAGAAAGCTGAGGGCCGAAGAATTGATGCTTTTGAACTGTGGTGTTGGAGAAGACTCTTGAGAGTCCCTTGGACTGTAAGGAGATCCAACCAGTCCATCCTAAAGGAAATCAGTCCTGAATATTCACTGAAGGACTGATGCTGAAGCTCCAATGTTTGGCCACCTGATGCGAAGAACTGACTCATTGGAAAAGATCCTGATTCTGGAAAGGATGGAAGGCGGGAGAAGGGGACGCCAGAGGATGAGATGGCTGGATGGCATCACTGACTTGATGGATATGAGTTTGAGCAAACTCGGGGATTTGGTGATGGATAGGGAAGCCTGGCATGCTGCAGTCCACAGGGTCGTGAAGGGTCGGACATGACTGAGTGACTGAACTGAACTGAGGGTGAAAGTGTCAAGGTCTTGGCCAAGTTTTCAGGTGGCCATGATTTTTTAATGTGCAGATCAGGGAGCTCAGTGCCAGTGATGGAATTCTGCCATTTCCTCTGTATTTGGACTCTGCTATGTACATGTAATTGTCAAACTGACTTAACCTCTCTTACCCTCAGTTTTCTCATCTGTAAAAGAAGGATAATAAATATCTATGTCCTTGCACTGAAGAAATTATTGATAATCCTTGGGAGGAAGGAGAAAGGGGGAGGGGAGAACAGAAGCTTTGCTCAGCAAAAGTTGGCACGGGGAGGAGGGACAGAGGACACAAATGAATGCTGACCCCTAGAGTGGCTTTGGCAGGACATGGCCCATGTGGGGCCTCCCACAGTGCACTACTTACCTGGAGGGGCGGGGGGTGCTGTCAGGGAGGGTTTGCAAGATTTAACAAATAAAAATACAGGATGCTGAGTTAAATTTGAATTTCAGATGATCAACAATTTTTGTATGTTTCATACAATATTAGGGATACATAAAGCATTATTTGTTACTTATCTGAAATCCAAATTTCCTGGATTTTATCTGGCAATACTTGATTACGGGAAGCGTATGTGAACCGTGAACTTCCTGATGTTCAAGCTGGTTTTAGAAAAGGCAGAGGAACCGGAGATCAAATTGCCAACATCCGCTGGATCATGGAAAAAGCAAGAGAGTTCCAGAAAAACATCTATTTCTGCTTTATTGACTATGCCACAGCCTTTGACTGTGTGGATCACAACAAACTGTGGAAAATTCTGAAAGAGATGGGAATACCAGACCACCTGATCTGCCTCTTGAGAAATTTGTATGCAGGTCAGGAAGCAACAGTTAGAACTGGACATGGAACAACAGACTGGTTCCAAATAGGAAAAGGAGTACGTCAAGGCTGTATATTGTCACCCTGCTTATTTAACTTCTATGCAGAGTACATCATGAGAAACGCTGGACTGGAGGAAACACAAGCTGGAATCAAGATTGCTGGGAAAAATCTCAATAACCTCAGATATGCAGATGACACCACCCTTATGGCAGAAAGTGAAGAGGAACTCAAAAGCCTCTTGATGAAAGTGAAAGTGGAGAGTGAAAAAGTTGGCTTAAAGCTCAACATTCAGAAAATGAAGATCATGGCATCCGGTCCCATCACTTCATGGGAAATAGATGGGGAAACAGTGGAAACAAGTGTCAGACTTTATTTTTTTTGGCTCCAAAATCACTGCAGATGGTGACTGCAGCCATGAAATTAAAAGACGCTTACTCCTCGGAAGGAAAGTTATGACCAACCTAGATAGCATATTCAAAAGCAGAGACATTACTTTGCCAACAAAGTTCGTCTAGTCAAGGCTATGGTTTTTCCTGTGGTCATGTATGGATGTGAGAGTTGGGCTGTGAAGAAAGCTGAGCGCGGAAGAATTGATGCTTTTGAACTGTAGTGTTGGAGAAGACTCTTGAGAGTCCCTTGGACTGCAAGGAGATCCAACCAGTCCATTCTGAAGGAGATCAGCCCTGGGATTTCTTTGGAAGGAATGATGCTAAAGCTGAAACTCCAGTACTTTGGCCACCTCATGCGAAGAGTTGACTCATTAGAAAAGACTCTGATGCTGGGAGGGATTGGGGGCAGGAGGAGAAGGGGACGACAGAGGAGGAGATGGCTGGACGGCATCACTGACTTGATAGACATGAGTTTGGGTGAACTCCGGGAGTTGGTGATGGACAGGGAGGCCTGGCGTGCTGCGATTCATGGGGTCGCAAAGAATCGGACACGACTGAGCGACTGAACTGAAAGGATCTTATTAGTTCAGGCTAATAATGAACCTGAGCCCAAGAACTAGTTCGTGGGAGCCTACCCAGGGCTCTGATTCCACCACCAGGAACTTGCCCTTTTCTGTTTCTTGGCTTTGCTTTCCTTTGTTTTCACTCCTAAACAGCATGAAGGTAGCCACCAGCAGCTCCAGGCTTTCTTTCCCAGCAGCCTAGCTAATGGAGTAAAATAGCAGTTCCTCCTTCCCATCCCACACAGTAAAAGTTTCAGGCCTCACTCTTATTGGCCCGAATTGTCACATGCCCTTTTCTGAACCAATCACTGTGGACTGGGAAGATGAAGTCACCTGATTGGCCATGCCTGGGTCATGTGCCCATATTAGGGGCGGGGAGAGTGAAAAAGGAAATCTGTGGTACTGTTAGCACTGTGGGGAGTGGAACCTGACGGCTGAAAACAGCAGGTGCCCACGGAGGGGGAGCTACTTCCTCCTGACTGAAGCTTCATTTCAAGGGGCGGATTTGGCTAAGCCTGTGTGGCCTCCTGGGCAGGGCAAGTCTGTGTTCTTGCTGCTCCTGGTAAGGTCTGGGATTACAGATCATACAGAACTAGAATAAATTCCAGCTCTGCCTGTGTGAATTGGGCCAGTTCTTTTACCTCTCTGTGGCTCGGTTTCCCCATTTATAAGTCAAGAATAAGTAGCTCTGGCATTATCAAATGTTATCAAGCAAGCAGAGTGCCTGGCACTCTGTTGTAACCTCTCGGGAGGTTTTTGGGGATTAGTGGTCCAGGTGAGGTCCTTTTAAGGCAGAAGTGACAGTGCTTTGGTTCCTGGATTGTTGGAAGGACCGTCTTTCTGTCTTCGGCTGGGTAAAATGTGTGAATGGTCCTTGCCCACTGGCTGTACCTACCCCTGGTGAAATAATATCAGGGTGGGGAATTCAGGCCCTGGAGTCCATGAGCCTAGGCATGCCACACCTCCCCACTTGTTAGTCATGTGTCAAAGTCATGGACCTGGGCTAGAATGGCTCAGGATACCTAACAAAGTAGGCTTCCCCTTCTGGGATCTGTAACCATCCTTGGCTCACGCTCTCAGACTGACTACACAAGAGACCCGTGGTGTTTTATTCAACAGCCAGAAAAGCCTTAAAAGTCTGTTCCCACATGCCTAAAGTGCTCTATCATGGCTCTGTGCCTTGAGTTTTAGACTTTCATCCTTTCCAAGACATAAATACTCCTGGGAGGGGTTCGACATTAAGCAGTTAATAACTGTTGACACCTCTCTGTGAATGAAGGTGCTGAGAACAAGATTTATAAAGGGATGAGAGAGGGAGAGAAATGGGCATTGGGTGTGAAAGGAAGTGGGTTCGGGTCCTGCTGATGGGGAGAATTATTAAGGCAGAGAGGGTGCGGCTGCCTCCTCCAGGCGGTGCTGGCTCACACCGGGAAGCCAGCTCTTCACGCTGCCCTGCCGCTCCCTGGTGCCTGGGACCCTGCAAATGGAGGCAGTGCATATAGTGAACAGAACATGAGCTTTGGAAACACGTGGAATGAGGAAAGAATCCTGCCTTTGCCAATTAAACACAATGTTGTTTGAGCTTCAGCAAATCATTTAACGCCTCAGAATCTCAGTTTCCTCATCTGTTAAATATGGATCCCTGATACAGGGTTAGTACCGGGGTGTGTGAATTATGTTTCAATACTCTGCATTCTTGGCTTACCCACGGAGATTTTCCTGAAAGCAGCTGGGTGGCTCTAGATCTTTCCATGTTCTCATGGCAACCCCACCCAAAGGAATCCTCCCCACACTTCCGGCTCCTGACCCTGACTTCAGAGACAGAACCAGACAGGCCATCAGACCCTTAAGAAGAGGCTCGTGGTGTTAGGTCCTGGCCTGGCCTTCACCACCAGGCCCCCAAATCAGGAGGCATCTTGTACTTCCCGGCTCCCTTGCCCTCCAAGCACCACCATTTGCCCATCAAGGAACTTGGACCCACGTCGAGTCAGACAATAGCAGCTTTGTTCTTCATTAAGGAATCTTAATGGACTGAAGAAGAAGGGGAAAGAAAAAAAATCTGAGCTCTTCCCTAAGAAGCTCATAATTTAATAGGTGAAATGTCAGGGAAAATCAATGCCAGGCTGTTTCCTGGCGGCCTCATTATGCCGTCCATTAAACAACTTTTATGTTTTGTTTATAGTTGCTCGTTTTTTCCCCTTCTTATTCCACCCCCCCCTTTTTTTTAAATAAAAGAACATTAAAAATTTTATGATGTTAAAAAGGGACATGGGCTGAGAAACCGAGTTACGAGAAACCTACTGACCATCCCTGGCAGGGCTGGGAAAATTCAGTCACCCCAGAAAAGGAGATGCTCCCAGGAGCAGACTAAGAGGCTGGGCCCAGCAGCACGGTCTCGGGGTCAACACATTCTTAGCATTTGGCTGATTCTGAGGGCATTTCTGAGGTAGGAAAGTCTTGTTTGCTGGGTGATGGTCAGAGCGGTCCTGGAGGGTCCAGAGATGGGGAAGAGCGAGCGGACATTGGAGCTTTCCTTTTCCCTTCAGGGAGAGAAACCTGGGACTCCGTTGTCTGGCAGGGCCTGGCAGGTCAAGAGAGGCGCTGGTCTGGATGTAGCCTTGTTTGCAGGCCTGTGAATGAGAAACTCAACATGCAAAGGAAAATCTTAGGAAGTGAGGCCTCTGGCATAGTCAGCTGGGTCCTGCTTGTTCCCAGCTATGGTCTGGCCACAAGCTGTGATCACTTGGGGGACACCCCAACATGAGAAATGACCCAGGCTCAGGATGAAGCTGCCCCCGCCCCTACCCTCAGCATGGGAGTCTCTCGCCTTGGTCAAGGTGGGTGGGCAGAAGTCAATCTCTCTGGAACTTCTAAAGGATGTGTTTGTGCCCTCCCCTCCCCCCACCCATCCCCTGCCCTGGGATTGATTCTCTGAATCATCTCAGACATCAGGGTCTGGACCAGATTCTGCCAGGTTATCAGAAGAGAGGGTGGAAGGTCTCTAAGTATAGGCTCCTCCAAGAGCTGACCCAGAGAACAGAAGTCCACTGCAAGTAGCTGATGTGGGGGTTGATCCCAGGAAATTCCAGCAGAAGAGTGGGGAATCCAGAGTAGGAAAGGGAGCAAGCTGGTCAAGGGTGACATACTGAGTTGATTAGGGCTTCCCTGGTGGCTTAGACGGTAAAGAGTCTGCCTGCAATGCGGGAGACCTGGGTTCAACCCCTGGGCTGGGAAGATTCCCTGGAGGAGGGCATGACAACTCACTCCAGTGTTCTTGCTTGGAGAACCCCCATGGACAGAGGAGCCTGGAGGGCTACAATCCATGGGTCACAAAGAGTTGGACATGACTGATCAACTGAGTGAGTGACTGAGTTGATTACCATGGGCAACCTGGGCTTTTTTCATTTGGGGAAATAGCATGTACCCTGGGGAAGGGTGGGGAGGGCACAGATTCTGGATCAAAGCTTCCCCTCCCTCCCTGTCTACCCTGGGCCAGGTTCATGCCAGGCACAAAAATACAAGGATGGAGAGGGGGGAGATGTAGCCTTGTCCTGCAGGAGTTCCCTGCCCATGGAGAACCAGAAGAGGGGCATCCTCCTTGGGGCTGACACGGTTGCTGTGCACAGGCCAGGCCAGCTTTCCTGTGTTCCTTGCCTGCAGCTCAGAGCTGAGTTCTAGGGCCTTCAAGATGGAGGTCATCATTCCTACTGTGGCCCACACCGTGCCTGTGAAGTGGCCCAGTAAAGAGGTTCACTCCTTGTTCTGAACTGAACTGTGCTGCACTGCACCCCTGAATTCACATGTTGAAGCCCTGACTTCCAAGGTTTCTGGATCTGGAGACAAGGCCTCAGAGTTAACATGGGATTGTAACTGCGGGGCCCTAATCCGATGGGGTTGGTGCCCTTATAAGAAGAGGAAGTGACACCAGAGATCTCCCTCCACGTGTACAGAGGAAGGACCATGTGAGGAGATGAGCAGGGCTGTGGGAGTGAGAAAGTGGTGTCTACAAGCCAAGGAGAGAGCCTCCACAGAGACCAACCCTGACGGCACTTTGATCTTGAACTTCTAGCTTCCAGAACTGAGAGACAATAAAGTTCTGTTGCTTCAGCTTCTGAGTGTGTGCTATTTTATTGGGCAGCCTGAGCGGGCTAAGACTTGAAAACCTGAGACCAGACTAGGTGGATTTGAATCCCTTACTTTTTTTTTACAGGCTTTTTTTTTTTTTTTTTTAGCATTTTTCCCTGGTCTCTCAGACAGTAAAGAATCTCCAAATGCAGGGGACCTGGGTTCAATCCCTGGGTTTGGAAGACCCCTTGGAGAAGGGAATGGCATCCCACTCCAGTATTCTTGCCAGGAGAATTCCATGGACAGAGGAGCCTAGCGGTTGACAGTTCATGGGGTTACAAAAAGTTGGACCTGACTGAGTGACTAGCACACTTTCTATTTATATTTAAGCTGTGAGAACTTGGGAAGTTTTTTATTTATTCTCAGTGTTCTCATCTGTGAAATGGAGAGAATGATGATACCTGTCTCAGGAGCGACCCCTCCACAGCCAAGCGGATGAAAACGAAAAGCATCAGTTCCCACTCTTGAGTCTCCACTCCCCCTGAGCAGGCAGCCCTGCTCATCTCAGCTAGGGCTTCAGATCCTTGGGAGTTAGCTGACTATGGACGGGTCTGGGATGGTCCCAACTGCCTTCAGGAGCATCATTATAGGCGCACACATCAGAAAATGCTGCCCGGGCCACCTGGCACATCACATGGACAGAGCTAAGTCTCTGCCTCCCAGCGGGCTGTCCCAGGCTTCTTTTTCTCCCCCTTATTCTTAAAGTCTTTATTGAATTTGTTATAATATTGCTTCTGTTTTATGGTTTGTTTTTTTGGCCGTGAGTCATGTAAGAATCTTAGCTCCCTAACCAGGGATCGAACCTGCACCCCCTGCATTTGGAAGGCAAAGCCTTAACCACTGGACCACCAGGGAAGTCCCTGGCCCAACCTTCTTGATGAGCCAGTGACACAGTTCCACATGAGTGAGTGGAAGCTGCCAGACTTCCCAAGGCCTACGCTGGAGCTGGCACTCCGTCACTTCCACCCCATTCTATTGGCCAAGGCGAGAGTCTCTGATTAGCTCAGACGAAGGAGAGGTGAAATGGACTCCATCCACCTCTGCATGGGGATTGGAACACAGTCGCATCTCAAAGGGCACCTTTAAGGAAGTCATTAACTGGGGCCATGAATTCAATCACTGTACTCAAAGCACATTTGAGGGATGAAATGTGGTCTGCGTCAGTCTCTCGGTTGTGTCTGATTTTTTCCAGCCCCACGAACTGTAGTCCGCAAGGCTCCTCTGTCCATGGGATTCTCCAGGTAAGATGCTGGAGTGGGTTGCCATTGCCTTTACCAGGGGATCTTCCTGACCCAGGGATTGAACCTGGGTCTCCTGCATTGTAGGCAGATTCTTCACCGTCTGAGCCACCAGGGAAGCCTGAAATGTGGTACCGTATAAAAGTACTTGAAAAGATTATGACTGAAATAATGCTCTCTACTGTTTTTGTGAAGGAGCCAGGAATTTTTTAAGGTAAGTCTAGATGCCCATGGGTCATTGAGTCAGAACCACATTACTTTAAAACCAGAGATTCTTTGAGGGTGAACACACGAGTCTAGATCTCTGTCCGCATGTCACACACACACAACACATCCAGATGAGGTGCTCAGACATAGCTAGACACACACAGGTGCACGTGGCCCCTAGACGTCCCGTGTGTGGCACGTACTGTCACACAGGCTCCAGCAGCTGGTTCACACACCCAGCAGACATGGATGGCCCCACACACAAGGTGCCCGCACACACACGTGTGCTCACACACCTGGACACACAGATGGAGCAACCAACACACATCTCTCCCACAGGGACACAGATGTGCATGTACCCTCCTCCCCGCAACTGCTCATCTCCACAAGGCTTTCCAGTGAGGCCTCTTCAAAGGGGTGGGAGGCGCGAGTCGGTGGGCTGGGGAACAGACGTGGTCATTTGGCCCCATTGCTTCTGGGGGTTGGCATCAGTGCTCAGGGGGCAGGCCAAAGGATGCCTTGTAGATAAAAGGGAGGCGGACCATGAGTCTCCAGAGAAGGGACTCTCCTCAGGTGGGGCTGAGGACCCAAAGACAAAGTGCCCTCCACCAGCCCCAGTGCCTAATCGTCCCTGGGAGTGATGTGTGAGTCCTGGACTAAGCAGGCAGACTGAAGCTACTCCACGCCCCCAGCCCCACCTGGTACATATTAGCAGGAAGTTAGAGGTGACAGTGATGATGCAAAGTCCCACCACTTGGTACCTCATATGGACTATGTCACAGCTTCTTGGCCATCAGACCCCCAGCTGCTGCATTCTGGGGTATCATTGGGTGGGTGGGGGAGGGGAGAGAGGGTTTCTAAGGCTCAGCTTTCCACCCCTGAGAGGATGACAGCTGGCTAGCAATCACCCCCACACCTCCCCTGTGGGCAGCATTTATTCAGTGTTTTGCTAAAAGCTCCTTTCTTTTATTTTTTTAAAAATATTTATTTATTTTTGGCTGCGCTGGGTCCTCATTGCTCCTCAAGGGCTTTCTCTAGTTGCAGAGAGCAGGGGCTACTCTCCAGTTATGGTGTGTGGGTCTCTCCTTGCAGTGGCTTCTCTTGTTTCGGAGCACAGGATCTCTAGCATGCGGGCTTCCGTAGCTGCAGCTCGTGAGTTCCAGAACGCAAGCATAGTCGTTGTGGTTCAGGGGCTTAGTTGCTCCATGGTATGTGGGATCTTCCAGGACCAGGGATGGAACTGATGTTCACTGCACTGCAAGGTGGACTCTTAATTCACTGGACCACCAGGGAAGCCCCTAGAGGCTCCTTTAAATCAGCATTTCCCCAACTGAATCCCTGGTCAGGGAGCCTGATAAAAATGCACAGTCCTGAGCTTCACCCCAAACCTGCTGATTCATCCATGAAGAGGTGGTGAGCTGTGTGAGGGCTCATCAGGCCAGCTGGGAAAGGAGGGCAGGGCCTGAGTGGAAGTGGGTGTGGCTTAAGGCAGTCAATTCCTCCCCTTGGTTTGGGACTAAGGGGCTGCCCTGGGTTGCACTGCGACCAGGAAAGTCCTGGGCAAACCCAGGTGAGTTGATTACTCTGAGTCGCTCCTTATATTAATAATAGCTATCTAGTGGGATGGCTTGGCAGGCAGAGGCATGGTCCCTGAAATACTGCACGGTTAAAGTTATTTGCCCCAGGTCACAAACCAAAAGAGTCAGGGTCTTCCAATTCTTTGGAGGGAGTGTACGTATGTGCTAAGTCGCTTCAGTTGTGTCTGACTCTGTGCAACCCTATGGAAGGCAGCCTGCCAGGCTCCTCTGTCCATGGGATTCTCCAGCAAGAATACTGAAGTGGGTTGCTGAGCCCTCTTCCAAGAGATCTTCCCCACCCAGGGACTGAACCTGTGTTTGTTAATGTCTCTTGCATTGGCAGGTAGATTCTTTACTGCTACGCCTCCAGGGAAGTCCTTTGGAGGGAGCACTTCACAATATTTGTCTTAGGCAGCCTCATCCATCCCCTCTTCCCTCTCTCCATCTCTCCCCATCTCATTGCTATCGTATTTCCAGCGTTTTCTATCTTTTGGGGGTCTCATGCCTCCCTTGTTCCATCAAGACTGACTGTCAGGAAGGATCAGCTATCAGTGGTAATACTTAAAAGTAATTTCTGTGTGGGCTGTGCATTTGAAGTTTCATTTTTAAGCTTGGAACAGAGAGTGTTTTAGGGAGGAAAGCAATGTCTGGATTGCCACTGAACAATAGCACCTATTCCTACAAACCCTGTCCCAGCAGCCCTGGGAGAAACTCAGGGGGTGTCCTTTCACCTCTGAAGGGAGCCTGGGACCCTGGGCCACCCTGGCCCATCTTTGTCTTAACTCTCCTGAGAAGGGTGAAATCTTAGCTTTTGAGCCAGGAATATTGTTTTGAAAAAATGAAACGCCCAAAGAGTCCCTATAGTCCCCAAACCTCATTTTAAAGGGATTATAGCAGCTGGCTTGTAAATCCTGTTTCTTATGGTGGGGGGCTTAGAGTGGGGCTCAGGCAGGGCTGGGGTAAGGGAAAGAAAGGAGGTCATTTCATTTCCTGGAGAGGAAAGCCTGGGTTCTCCCCTCTGCCGAGCCTGGGACTGAGCTCACTGCCTCCACAGGGGAAAATGGACTTGGAATCTGGCGACCAGGGTTCTAGCCTCAACTTTGCCAACAATTTATGGCTGACCTTGGGGCTGCTCCATTGCCTCCTCTGGACCTCAGTCTCCTGGGTGACAAGGACTTTTTTTTAACTGTTTATTTTGTGTTGGGGTGTGGCCAATTAACAATGTGGTGAAGGTTTCAGGTGAACAGCAATGGGGCTCAGCCATGCACATATATATATCCATTCTGCCCCAAGGGTTTGAAAATCAAAAAGAGTTTTGCCATCCTCCTTTCTTTTCCTATCCTCCAAGTAGGAGTCCCTCTCTCTGGGTTCCCCCCGCACGTGAGGGTGTAACAGAGGCGGGTGACAGGAGAGCTGGATCAAAATGCTCTGCGCAGGGAGAGCTTTCTGGGGGCAGTTGTGGGGCTGAGAGATTGCAAAAACTCTAAAAAAAATGAGGCTTATTTTTAGGGAGTGGGTGGAATTGAGGAAGAGATGTGACACCTGCCACGAAGTGGGACTGGGGGAGGGCCAGGTGAGGAAAGAGGATTTCAAGTAAGTTTCACAGCAAGCTGTGCAATGCAGTTCTCCTCCCTGGAGCCCCCTGCAGAAGCTTGAGCGGCCACCATAGAGTTATGGGGTCAGATTAGTAGTTCTTCTGGGCAAATGCGTGTGCAGACGCGGGTCTCATGGAAAGAACTGCAAGGTCCACATCAAATTGATTGGTGTTTCTAGCCTCCAAGACGGGTCCAGACTGGTACTGGTCCCAGGGTGGGGGACAAGTCACTAGTGATGAGGGACAAATCGCTAGTGATCTGGGTGAACTTAAGGTTCACTACGCTGAACTCATGATAATTGTGAAATATTGATTTAAAAGGATCCTGGAAGAAAATAAGGCATACATCAAATCTGAAATTTTGAGGAAATTAATGCAGAGGACAAGATCCAAAGAGGTATTTATGTTAATAAATTATGAGTTGATCCGACGAGAGCGTTTAAGTGATGCTCTGAGTACCAGGCCAGTGGCTCTAAAGGCCAGCAGCAGCAGCTGCCAGAGGCCGGGAACTTGGTGGGCATCAGCTAGCCCACACCCAAAGGGCCTGGCTCCATATCCACTGCCCACTCCCCTGTATGCCAGGAGATTACACAAGCCCCTTTCCCAAATATCCAGTCGCTACCTGAAGAGGCGTTAGGGAGAGCTGGGGAGGAATTGAAGTGTCAGTGAACAGAATGAGCTGATGAAAGAGATTGTTAAAGTGGTTGAATTAGAGGGAGTTGTGAACCAGACTAGGCAAAACTCAGCTTCCCTCTCTCTTTCACCCCTGCCTTGACTCCTTCCTTTCTCATCTTCTTTCCTTCTCCCATGGAGTACAAACTCCTTAGGGGATTTAGAGTAACTTTAGAGAAATAAACGACACGATTGTGGCAACTTCGCTCTGCCTAGAACAGTAGTGCTCCTGGACGATCTTCATACACACAAATCATGTAAATCAAATTAAATAATTCTTTGATCAATAGCATCTCTCATGGCCCTTTCTTGGACAGTCATAATATTAGATGTGAAAATTTAAGGTCCTGAGAATAAGTGAGTGAAAGATGCTCAGTCATGTCCGACTCTTTGCAACCTCAAGGACTGTAGCCCGCCAGGCTCCTCTGTCCATTGAATTCTCCAGGCAAGAATACTGGAGTAGGTAGCTATTCCTTCTGTAGGGAATCTTCCCAACCCAGGGTCTTCTGCACTGCAGGCAGATCCTTTACCATCTCAGCCACCAGGGAAGCCCAAGGTCCTGAGAAGTCCTGTACTTAAAAAGAAGACTCTTGACTGTGAGGCTTTCTCAAATGCTTTCGACTCTGGTATGTTACCTCCATACAACACATGTTGAGATCCAGCGGAATTGCTTCCTGAACAACCCATTTTGAGAAATGCGGGTCTGCGAGCTGGCATGGGTGCCTTCCATCCTGACAACTCATGTGCTGATGAGCCGGGGAGATATCCAGCTCCCAGCCCAGCCTCTCCTGGGAGGGCAAGAGGATTGACCCCTCCATAGGAGGCTTCTAGACAAGATCCGATCCCAACACCATCTCTGTCTCCTCCATCAGGGAGAGGTCAGAGTGACCTGCCAGCCATGGATTTTTAGAGCTCCCAGTTTCCAAATAATTTCTCCCCACAGCCTAGGCTTCCTTTTGCCTCTGTTATTGGGATTAGAAAGAGAAGAACAGCTATGAAGACATGAAACACCAAACAACAAAAAAGCCCCAGACTGAACAATACCCCAAGCCACATCAGAGCAGCCCTTTCCCTGCTGGCCCTCTGCCTTGTGCAGAGTCAGGATGTCTGGGTATGTCTCCCAGCTCCGCCCATGGTCAAGGCCAACGTACTCTCTGGGGGGCCTTGGTTTCCCCAACTCTTCGCTCTTTCTCGGCCACCCTCCTTGGGTGGTGTGAATGAGTGGGAGGCCAGAACAGCCTCCATGACGAAATATCAGCCCTAAGGTAGTTGCAAGCTCTTTATTTAAGTACTTAACATTCTGAACAACCTGAATACTGTATTAATGCTAATTAGTAAGTTAACATCTGTTCAGCATTTGACAGTTTACAAAGCAGTTAGACAGTCGTTCCTAGGAAGAGCCCCTGAAGTGCCCAGTGCTTCTCCCCTCCATCAGAGAGGAGCCAGAGAGGAGCGGCAGCTTGCCCAAGGTCACACAGGTAGTTGGCAGACTTGGGGTTTGAACCAAAGCCTTCTGATTTTAAATGGGGGCATTATTAAAGAGCAGAAGACCTTTGAGAGTTTCTTTGTTTTTGCCGTGATGAGAAAATGAGACTTCCTTTATCCTGCTTTCTCTTGTCTGTTTTTGGATGTGCATGAGAAGAAATTAGGCTGGGTAAGTTGTGTAGATATCCTGTCACTCAAGAGATCTGTTTTCAGAGAAAGGAGAAATTCTGTGGGCTGGGGGTGGTTAAGGGAGTCTTCCTAGAGGAGGTAGACCCAAGGCTGGGCTTTAAAGAATAAAACACAAAACATATCAAAAAGCTCTAATACAGTAATCATGTACACCATAATATAAGATTCATTTGGTGCTCAGTCTTTACACATAGGACAAAAACAAGGTTTTCTTATTTTTTTAATTCAAGACAGCACTTTGAGCTGTTACTGTGAGGCATCTGGGGGCTAGCTTGCTGATACCACCTTGTCCCTTGGAATAGGCTCCTGGGATCAGAATATGATTTTAAACGTAAAGAGGAAGGAGACAAGTGTTCCCCATCCATGGGGAGGTGGAGGAGCTGAATTTGGCTTTCAGCCTCTGTTCTGTTTTCAACCTACTTCCCTCCGTCAAAGTGGCTCACCTGGCCTCCTGGGGAGTGCTCAGACAGGGTTGAGGACTCAGGCACTGGTCATGGAGTTTCGGGGGGATTAGGTGGGAAATCCAGGGAATCCGAATTTGAGGCCTGGGCCAAATTCTGAGGCTGGAATTGGAGGAAGAGGCAGCTGGTGTATAAATGTCTATTCCATCAAAAACACAGAAGAGAGAAAACCTAGAACAGAGATCAGTAAAACCACGGGAGACCGAGAGGCCAAGAGATGGGTCAGGATGAGAGTCAGGGGAGGCCGAGCCTGTGGGTGGTAAGGAGAGGAGCTGTCAAGGCCCTTGGGCAGGTTGGACAATGAGTGGAAGAATTGTGTTTCTAATCACATTTCTGATTCCAACCTCTTTGTTCAGTGAGTGAAATGAGGTAGTGATAGTCGATGGGGAATTGCTTCAAAAAGTAGAAGAGGTTTGCAATGGTGAGTGGCACATGAAAGCTTCATGACTGGTTGTTAGCTCCTCTCTCTTGGGTATTTATCTGTGTAGGTGGCAAATAGGGAACTCATGCCTGAATTTCTCTTCTCTTTCTGGCTTCCTACAGGGGCTCATGTATTTACTCATCTGGCTGTATCGGGTCTCAGTTGCAGCACACACGGTGTCTGTTACGGCATGTGACTCTCTGATTGTGTCACATGGGCTCCAGAGCGCATGGGCTTAGTTGTTTTGCAGCATGTGGGATCTTAGTTCCCCGACCAGGGATGGAACCCATGTCCCTTGCATTGCAAGGCAGATGCTTAACGACTGGACCTCCAGGGAAGTCCTGAGGGACTCTTGAAAACAAGGTTGACTTGAGGTTTGCTCATTGCCTGGCTGATCTCTTCCAGTCCCGTGACTTTTAACCTCCACCTCTTGAGTTTCCTATGTGGCCTCGCCAAGTCTCCTGGGTCCTCTGGGCTTCCTTTCTAATCCAGACCCCCCCTTGATAACACCGCAGGGGGTCTCCAGTTCAATCCAGCCACTCTCTCTGCTCTCCATCATGCACACACACTGGTGTTTCTGTTCTTCTAATATCCAAGCTTGGTCTCACCTCCAGGGCTTTGCTTGTGCTTTCCCCACACCCTCACGTGGCTGACTCCTCGTGTAGGGCTAAGTCAGAGATCACCTCCTCAAAAGGCCTTCTATGACCACCCATCTTAAGAAGCATCCCCATCACTAGTCACTCTCATTACCTACTATTTTTCTTTATGGTGTTTGATAATAGGAAATTCTTTCTTATTTACTTTCTTTGAGAAGTAATGCCTATTTTTTTTTTAAAAGTAATATATGTGCGTAACTTTAGAAATTTATATTCAAATAATTGTTACATTAAAAACAGCAGGCTCCTGTTCCCCCTCCTTTCTGCTTCTCAGAAGCAGTATTTTTAGTTCTTTTGGCTGCTACCTATATTTACCTCTGTATTTCTAAATAGTATCTTTGTATTAGAAGTCCTTGGTTTTTGTAATTTATTCAGAATTATGATCTTTCTACTGAGGGTTTAACTTTTACACACTCATAATGGTTTTATGCATACAAGGGGTTGTCCTTTCCCTCCATCCCCCCTGAATAATTTATCCCAATTTTTAGTAAAATTCATTATCCAGCTCTTCATCATCATGACTATGTAAATATTGTTCATGGAAAAGACACGAAATAATAGCATTGTTCTCTTTCTTGCATAATTATGCATTTTTTCTACAATGATTTGAAAAGTATTAAATTCCTTCTTGTGTTCATTTTCTTAGTTTTCTGTGTTGTTCAGTCACTAAGTTGTGTCTGACTCTTTGAGACCCCATGGACTGCAGCATGCCAGGCTTCTCTGTCCTCCACTCTCTCCCAGAGTCTGCTCCAGTTGATGTCCTTTGAGTCTGTGATGCTATCTAACCATCTCATCCTCTTCTGCCCCCTTCTCTTTTTGGTTGCAACCTTTCCCAGCATCGGGGTTGTTTCCAATGAGTTGGCTCTTTGAATCGGTGGCCAAAGTTTTGGAGCTTCAGCTTCAGCATCAGTCCTTCCAATGAATAGTCAGGGTTGATTTCCTTTAGGATTGACTGGTTTGATCTCCTTGCCCTTCAAGGGACTCTCAAGAGTCTTCTCCAGCACCTCAATACAGTCAAGTAGGGTGAGCATTTAGGGGAAAAAAAACCAGGTACTACTGCCTAGGGGGCTGAAGGAGTGAGGTTCAGGTGATCTCTGATGACCAGAGGAGCCTAAGCTATCCTGTTGAGGAAGCATCTGTCTGGAGGGTCAATGGTGTGTCCTGGACAGAGAGGAGAGTATGTGTAAAGCCTGGTGTATTAGTTAGCTATTGCTGCATAACAAATAACTCCCTAAGTTAGTGGCTTAAAACATTTATTATCTCACAGAGCCTGTGGGTCAGAATCTGGACATGGTTTGGCTGGGTCTTCGGGCTCCAGGTCTCTTACAGGTTAGTCAAAGTCTCAGCTGGAACTATAGTTATCTTAAGGCTTGACTGGGAGTGGATCTGCTTCCAAACTCAACCAACGGAAGTTTTGCTAAATTTAGTTCCTCCCTGGTTGTTGACATGAGGGCCTCCATTCCTCCCAAGTGGTCAGCCTAATTGGTTCCCTGCCACGTAGGCTTCTCCACAGAGAGTTCACAACATGGAAGGTGGCTTTATCAGAGCAAGCAGATGAGAGAGCAGGACAGAAGCCGCAGCCTTTCATGACCCAGTCTCAGTGACAGCCAGTATCCTTGCTATGTGTGTGCTCAGTCACTCAGTTGTGTCCAACTCTTTGCAACCTCATGTACTGTAGCCCGTCAGACTCCTTTGTCCGCTGAGTTTTCAAGGCAAGAATACTGGAGCAGGTTGCCATTCCCTACTTCAGGGTATCTTCCCAACCCAGGGATCGAAATTGCATCTCTTGCATTGGCAGGCAGATTCTTTATCACTGCACCACCTGGGAAGTCCCATTACTTTGCTAGTCAGAAGTGATTACGATGGAGTCCTTGGGTCCAGTCCACTCTCAAGGGGAGAGGGCTCCACAAGGATGAGTCCAGGGGACAGCTGTCTGATCACTTTTAGAAGCACCTTTCACCTGGGATGTGGTACTGGAGTGTTTGACTGGAGTGTATACATATCCAGCAGAGCTGAAGCTAAGAGTGTGAGGGAGAGAATGGGGAGTGGAAGTCTAGGGGGTTAGGCTGTTGCCATGGAGGATTTTTCAGTCCATGTCTTAGCTTGGGCTATTATAAGGAAATACCATAGACTGAGTGGCTTAAACAATAGACTTTTTTTTTTTTTTTAACCATTCTAGAGGCTGGGAAGTCCAAGATCAGGTGCTGACATTTTTAATTTCTAGTGAAGGCTCTCTTCCTGGTTTGCAGATGGCCACCTTCTCTCTGTGTGCTTCTATGACACAGAAAGAGAGAGACACAGAAAGCAGAGAGAGACAGAGACAGAAACAGAGAGAGGGGAGGGAGACTCTCTGTTGTTTCTTCCTACAAGGGCACTAATCCCAGTAAGAGGGCCCCACCCCCATGACTTCATCTAAACCTCCTAAATGCTCTATCTCCAAAAAGCATCACCTTGGAGGTTAAGGCTTCATATATGAATTTGGGGAACCATGATTCAGACCATAGTAGCACGTGAGGTTCATGACTGGATATACAGTTTTTGGAAGATCAGCTGGGCTGCTTTGAGAAGCTTAGAGGAACCACACTGCAGAACAGGAATTATTTAGGATAAAGAAAAATGGCAAAGGAGACCTAGGAGGGCCATGAAGCAAAGTCAGGTGAAACCTGGATGAGGGTGGTGGCCTGAGGCCCAGGAGAAAACATTTGCAGGAGGTGGTAGCACAGGTGTGGCCCATTAGCTCAACTGTCCTCAGGCCAACTTCACTGGTAGAGTCATCCCTGGCTCAAAAATCCTGAAGTGCAATGGCTTAGCCCCAACCCCTCAGTTATAGCTGAGGATACAGGCCCAGGGCAGTGATTTTTGTGGGAAGCAAGACCATCTGGGGCTGACAGGCTGAAGGCCACACCGAGCTCCATGGTTTCTAGACTTTGTCTGATGATAAATTTGCATTCTGCTTGCCCTCAACGTGAGACAGAGAGCTTGTGATTCTGTGAGTGAAAGAGGCTGAGAGAGATAGGCTGAAACGGTGAGAAACATCTCTGTAAACCCTCTAGAACACAAGCCCTTGTTGTGCAGACAGTCATATGAGACCTTCTTCGGGAAGGGGCGGGGGCGTAAGGGGAAACGGAGCCTGACAGAAGGACCAGTTTTGGAGATATTAATTATTCCCCTTTTGGGGCTCCTGGCCACAAACTCCTGTGCCCAGCCTGGATTAAAGCCCCATGTTGCTGCAATCCTGGGCCTCCAATGAAGAGCTTTCCAACAACGCAAAACCACTGATGAGGCCATCCTGATGGAAGGCCGTGGGTCCCCCTCCCTGGACCCCGTCCTGGGTCTTGGCTTTGAAATCCCTTGCAGTGCGGTGGGGGTGGGGGCTGTGACTCTGACTGTCTGGAAGCCCCCTCCCCACCATGCTGCTGTTCCAGGACCAGCCAAGAACAGGGTGTGCTCCCTGGATAGGCCCAGCCCCTCCCCAGCCTCCTGCTCTTGGCCACGTTTCTGGGAAGCTCACTTTCTTGGCCGGGGTTCATGTGTTCCAGGCATCAGATCCCACCATGGGAACCTCACTGTCTGGGGCCACCTTGCCAAGCTGCACAAGCATTTACCACCCGCAGGCAGGCAGGGAGCAGCAGGGGGACAGGGCTCTGGTCTCCCCAGAAGCAGCTGTCATTCTGTGCTGTCTAGGCCTGGCGGGAGGCCACGGCCACACCTCAAGGACCCCTTCTCACCCCCAGCTGGCCCACCTAGCCTTGCCTGGGAACTGTTAGGCTTCTGGGCATCATGATGAACCGCAGAAAAGTGGGGCCCCGAGCAAACGCCCCATCTCCAAACTCAGAAGGAGCCGTGGAGGGGTGTCTCCGCAGAGCATCTGAGCAAATGCCGTCGCTGACACAGGTGTGCCCTCACCCTGTACTCCGGGCGGCTGCCTTCTCATCACTTGAGGGACCTAGCAAAGGACAGATGCAGAAACCAAGCAGCCTGGGGGAGGCCCTAGGGGACCTCTTCCTCATGACCTCCAAGGCCGATATCAAGTGTAGGACGATTTGGTTCTGGTGAAAACCCTTTTCCTGGTTGCAGACTGCTGACTTTTTGCTGTGTCCGCACTTGGCGAAGGGGGTGAGCTAGCTTTTTTTTTTTTTTTTAATAAAGGCACTAATTCCATTTCAGGTTGCCTTCCAAAGGCCTCGCCTCTTGAAGCTATCACCTTGGGCCTTAGATTTTCAACATATAAATTTTGGCGCAGGGGACACAAACATTCAGATCATGGCAATATTCTATTATTAGGGCTTCCCTGGTGGCTCAGCTGGTAAAGAAGCCACCTGCAGTGTGGGAGACCTGGGTTTGGTCCCTGGTTTGGGAAGATTCCCTGGAGAAGGGAAAGGCTGCCCACTCCAGCATTCTGGCCTGGGGAAGTCCATGGACTATACAGTCTACGGGGTCACAAAGAGACATGACTGAGCGACTTCACTTCACTTCAGGATTTATCCATATTGCTATGTGTTGCCCTGCTTCACTTAGTTTTTAAAATTTTAGTTTTAACTTTGAAAAAAATTGATTTATTTATTTTTGGCTGTGTCGGGTCTTAGTTGCAGCATGCAGGGTCGTTCCTGTGTCTCCCTTCCCTCTGGCCACAGCACCCAGGCTCAGAAGCTGTGGACCGTGGGTTTGGTTGCCCCACGGCACGTGGGATCTTAGTTGCCCCCACCAGAGATCGAACTCGCATCCCCTGCATTGGAAGGAGGATTCTCAACCCCTAGACCACCAAGGACGTCCCCGTTCTAACTTTTTATTTTGAAACAATTTTAGGCTTACATCAAAGTGGCAAAAGTGTACAGAAGTTCCATCTACCCTCCACCCAGCTTCCCCGGATAGTAACGTCTTACAGAACATTTACCAAGACTAAGAAGTGAACACTGGTACAATCTGTAGTAACTAAACTACAGACTTTATTTGGATCTCACTAATCTTCTCTCTAATGTCTTTTTTTTTTTCTGTTCCAGCAGCTAATCTAGGACACCACACTGCATTTCGTTGTCATATCTCCTCAGGCTCTGATCTGTGATGGCACCTCTCTGGTTCACTTATTTTGACAACCATATAATATTCCACTCTGCAATTTCACCATGTTGATTCATCCATAGTTGAGCCTTTGGGTTGCTCCTGAGGTTTTGCTCTCACGATGAGTGCTACTGTGAAACCACTCGTACATGTGTCTTGCTATACAAGAGTTGCAAGAGTTTCTCTTGGGTATATACCAGGAATTAAATGTTCTGAATCGTAGGTTTAAATGTTTAGCTTTAGGAATAATGCCAAAGCTTTCCAGATTGAGTGTATCAGTCTATAAGTCTATCATGGTTTATGAGCCCTTCCTTACTTGATGTGGTCAGACTCATTAATGTTCACCAATTGCATGGGTCTAAGTAGGCTTGATTGCTCTCAGTTCTTTGAATATACCAGTGTCTTTCCCCCTCTGGACCTTGGGCATAGCTGTCTCTCTGTTGATATGCCCCTCTTTCCAACCCCCCTCTCCTCTTGCTCTTCACATTCCATGGAGGGCTTCGTACTACACCTATCCAAGCCTCCCCTCACCCCCTTATTGCATCTAGCATCTTGTCTTTTCTCTCTGACCACAGTGTCAGCTCCACAAGGGCTGTGATCACATCACTCTTTCCCATCCATGCTCACCAGCTGGGCACAGTGCCTGGGACCCAGTAGATGTTCAACATGTGTCTGTTAAATGAATGAATGAGTGGATGGAACTTGTCTGTACAGGATGCTTCCTATTGGGAATCACCCTGGCCCCACAGCCAGTAAAAGTAAAAACTTCATCTGGTTTCCAAACCCCAGCCTCCTGTTTTCACCAGCAATAATTTGCTGCAAACCCTGCCAGCAAAGGACAGACCATTTGGGATGCATAAAGCAAAATGGAATCATGTGCAAGATCTTTGGGGTGGGCTGCGCTGCTTGTCCCGAGTCTGGGGGCCCTAGAGGCAGGAGTGAAGGCTGGAGGAGGAGCTGGGTGGGTGAGACAGAAGAGGTGAGGGAGAGAAACACACATCTCCTTGCTGGCTTCTTTTCTCTCAGTTTGACATGTGAGAGCTTGAGAGTGAGGGTGTGCAGGCCACACAGACAGTTTGGGGATCTGCCACTTCTAGTGGGAACTTCACTCATGGTGGGTGGTCTCCTGGGCAGCCCCATGGAGGGGATGGCTTCTCATGACTGGAGGGCTGCTGGGAGAATTTTCAGGGTCCCATCAGGGATTCTTGCTGATCTTTTATTAGAAAAATTACTGGGGCTTCCCTGGTGGCTCAATGGTAAAAAATTTGCCTGCCGGCGCAGGAGACATGGGTTCGATCCCTGATCCAGGAAGATCCCTCATGTCCCTCATGAGCAACAGGGCCACAACTCTCGAGCTTGTGCTTTAGAGCCTGGGAGCCACAACTACTGAGCCCATGTGCTGCAACCACTAAAGCCCACACACCCTAGAGCCTGTGCTCTGCAACAGGAGAAACCAATTGCAAAGAGAAGCGGATGCATCGCAACTAGAGAGCAGCTCCAGCTTTCTGCAGCTAGAGAGACGCCTGAGCAGCATCAAAGACTCAGCAGAGCCAAAAATAATAAAAATAAAATGCAAATAAATAAAATTAAAAACCATACTATTGTACTGTTGGTTCTTTCTGGTTGTAAATAAAATGGGTACAATTGTAGAAAAGAAAACAACGAAATCCTTGACTTATCCATCACCCAACCATCTCACTGGTTCCAGTGAGATATTTGGCAGTTCCAGCTGCCATATTTCTTTCCTGTCTTTCTTTCTCCTCCCATGTTCACTTAGGAGAGCCTGGGAAATTGAGTGATTATGAGTGATTAAGAATATGGGTTTTGCACACTGACAGCCCTGATTCAAATTCTGACTCTGCCTCCTGCTAGCCGCCTGTGTGTGTAAGCTTAGTCTCTCAGTTGCGTCTCTTTGTGACCCCAAGGACTGTAGCCCACCAGGTTCTTTTGTCCTTGGAATTCCTCAGGCAAGAATACTGATGTGGGTTACCGTTTCCTACTCTAGGGCATCTTCCTGACCCAGGGATCAAACCCAAATCTCTTGTGTCTCTTGCATTGGCAGACAGATTCTTCCCAACTACGCCCCCTGGGAAGCCTTGCTACCTGCATGACTTTGGCAAATTCTTTAATGCCTCTGTTTTCCAATCTGCAAAATGGAACATTAACTCCAGTACTCTTGCCTGGAGAATCCCATGGACAGAGGAGCCTGGTGGGCTGCAGTCCATGGGGTCGCTAAGAGTCAGACACGACTGAGCGACTTCACTTTCCCTTTTCACGCATTGGAGAAGGAAATGGCAACCCACTCCAGTGTTCTTGCCTGGAGAATCCCAGGGACGGGGGAGTCTGGTAGGCTGCCGTCTCTGGGGTCGCAAAGAGTCAGACACGACTGAAGCGACTTAGCAGCAGCAGCAGCAGCAGTGCCTGCCTCTTAGAATGGTTCTAAGGATTTCATGCCCTATGAATATAAAGCACTGGCCCATGGTAACTACTGAATAAATGTTAGCCACTGTTGTGTCAAACTCATTCAGTCATTCAATAAACACTGCTTTGAGCATTCACTATGCGCCAAGTACCGTCTGTAGAGCCAGGCATACAGCAGTGAACAAAGCAAGCGTGTTGCCTGTCCTGGGGGATCTTACAGCCTCTTTGGGGTAAGGGTGGAGGGCTACCAAAGAACATGCTAATGAATTTATGATCATGTGATGCCATGAGCCTCCTAAACATAAAGAATAGGGTGCTCTGAGCCATCTGAAAAAGTTACATCTCAGCCAGATCTGAAAGACAATGAAAAAGATGCAGGGTGGGGGTGGAGGAAGGGGAGAGAGGCAGAACGTTGGGGGACTTGCTTGGTTAGAAGGAGGTTTGGGTGTGTTGAGGTGCTGACAGCAACCTCTGTGGGTGAATCCAGCTGAGCAGGGGACGGAGGTGGGGCTGGAGCGGCAGCTGGGTCACAGTCTGTGGGGTCTCGTCAGTGTCCTTGAAGATTTTTAGTCTAATTCCCATACAAACAGAATATAAATTATAGGCAAATGTGTCTAAAGGCGATCACATGTTGTCCACTACCCTGTGCCCTATTCTTCTCGCACTTAGCCTAGACTCCAACTTCTCTAAAAAGCGGTCCTAGACATCACTTTGAATTACTGAGTAGTACTCCACTGTGTAGATGGAGGCATAATAAGTCAGTTCTCTGTTGTTGGAGGTTTGGACTGTTTCCATCTGAGGGTAGCCAGTGGCTGCTCGTCACGATCCCAGCAGTTTTTCCTGGGGACATGCTCCCATCCCACCATGGCCCAGGAATCCCCAGTAGACAGGAAGGAAGGGGCATGCAGAGCTTTCTCCCCACCCCCAGGATGGCCTTTGATGTCATGGAAAGTTGGCTGGCAGCTGTTGGCTCTCACCGGCGCTGGCTGTACCAGGCTGGCATTCACCCTTGACCACAGCGTGGAGCCCATTTAGGCTCCACCAGGACATGGAACCTCCTTGCTCTCAGTCTCTCCCTTCTCATTTCATTCCTTTGTTCTGCAGCCACCAGCCCCCACCCCCCAGCCCTACCGCCAAGGGATGAATGAGCTGGGGAGGGGTCTCTGGCCTGTTACTAATTATTTCCAAAAGTCCCCTGTGACTAGGCAGGTTGGGCTGGGACAGACGCCAGCTTTTCTCCCTCCATCCTGCAGCTCACGGTTCAGAAAACACAACTTTGAGGAGGAAGCCAGGTAGCCCTGCACCGGCAAGGGGCATGGAAGATTTCTCTGGAGGGACACGTTAGGGGCAGGTCCAGAAGAATGATTGACGTGGGATGGAATCTGCTGTGGGCCACTGGGAAGGCTCTGCACCAGAAGAAATGTATGTGGGGTCACTATTCACCTTCTTTTTCCACTCTTAGGGCCATCCTGGGAATGTGGGAACCAGAAGGGCCCCTCTGGGTCTGACACAATATAAGAGCTTGAAAAGGGATTGCATGAATGAGAGAATGAAACAATCCCTGGATTCAGAACCCCAGAAGGCACATAGGAAGGACACCTGGAGATCACCCGGTTCTGTGTGCTTCATCTCTCTGGGGTCAGGCTCTTTTTAGGAGAATCTGATGAAGGCTCTGGTCCTTTTCTCCAATCTTTTCTCCTATCCACACACACCCAAAGCTTTTAATATGATTTAGAGGCTTCCCTGGTGGCTCAGTGGTAAAGAATCCGCCTGCCAATGCAGGAGATGCAAGAGACCTGGGTTTGATCCCTGGGCCAGGAAGATGCTCTGGAGGAGGAAATGGCAACGCACTCCAGTATTCTTGCCTGAGGAGCCCGTTGGGCTACAGTGCATGGGGTCTCAAGGAGTAGGCCACGACTGAGCACATACACGTGTGACACTGTGCCTGTCTCCTTGGGGCTGAGTACCTCTGAGCCTTAGAGAAGTTCCCACATTTGGGTTCAGGGCGTCACAAGCAGGCTGTGGCTTAGGACCTCCATCTTCTGATTGATGACATTGAATAGGCACTGGCTCAAAGCTCCTTCCAGGATTAGAATGCAAAAAACTGGTTTCTTTCCAAAAAAGACATTCTCTCACCCTCTGAGGGAGTCACTTGCCTGGGTCAGCTGGCCACAGAGATGACAGAGAGACAGTGACTTGACAATCCCTTTACTTGGGGGTGGATGGGAGTGGGCAGAAGGAAGTGTGGCCAAGGATCTGCTGCAGCAACTGAGAAGGACTCAGTCACCTTGAGTCTGGACTACAGCATGGGAGAGGTCAGTGAGGGAGACTGTCAGCATGACAGGAGGTGGCCAGGAAGAGTTGTGGAGTTTATAAATAATGTCAGATAAAGTCTAGAATGTGGGACCCTCTACCTACCAACAACCAGGCTCCTGTCTTACAAAGGGTCTCCTCTGTTTTGACTGCAAGCTTCATGATTTGTGTCCTCGAAGACAAAGATTTGTGTCTGAATTGCCCTTTCAACTCTATATAGGGCCAGGCACAGAGTAGGTGTTTAAAAAATATTTGTGGAATAAATGAACCAATTGGGCTGCAGCAGTAGAGACTCTCCTGACCCCAGCCTCAGCCTGAGAGCCTTGTTAGGGAGACGAAAGAGGCAGCTCCAAAGATCGGTGGTGCCTGGGGGCGTCTATGCAGTCACCGCCCTGCTCCCAAACCCCTTTGACAGGCCTGCTGGCATTTGGCACGTGGAGGCATCTTCTGGACCACAGAGTGCTTTCCCATGCGCGAGGCCCCACGGAGGCCTCAGGGAGCCAGGCATGGTCCTGCCCAGAAAGCTTCCACTTGGGTCATTAACAGTGCATTTAATTAAGGAAAGCGGGCTTCAAAGAGCTGTGGGTTTATGTGAAGAGACTTGGATGGAAGTCATTATTCTTTCTGCCCCATCTCGCCCCTCTTTCTGTCTCCTCTGTCTTCCATTCAGCCCATGTTTGATCTCCTGCCTGGGTTTTCTTCTGCCAGCTCAGGGTCCAGAGGGAATGGGCTATTGTGTCCATGGCAGGAAGGATGGGGAAACCCTTTGAACTGGCCTCTGGTCCAGAGGAGCGGCCACCCTGGTGGGCTCGGGTAGGGGAGCTCTGAGAGGTGTCTGGGGGTGTGAACTGAAGGCAGGAGGCGGTGGTGAGGACCTGCAGAAGAGTTTTCTGCCAGATCAGGTGAAGGAGGGGCTCTGGTTTGCAAAATGCCTGTTTGAGAAAGAGCCAGAACCTTGTGTTGCACCTTCCCTGAGAGATATAATAGCAATCACAGCGATTAACATTGTTCCTTCTCACCAAGAGCTCATGGTGTGCCAGGTCTGTGCCGGGCAAGGGCACTGTTTCATCTTCACAACAGCAGTCCTTGTCTTACAGATGAGGAAACAGACACTCCAGTGCCCTGGCCCTTCTCCAGTCACACAGCTGACATCACTCATCTGTGTGACCTGAGTCACGAAGGCTCACCTCTCTGAACTTCTGTTTTATTCTCATCTGCCAAATGGAAAGACCAAGCTACATGTATCTGGTTCTCATGATGAGACATATGAACTTTGATGTCATTTTTGTCTGGTTATGGCAGGATGGACCATACAGAGGTTACCAGCATCCGTGTTTCAGCAGAAATGACTCTCAGGTCCCAGGGGAATTATTCAGGAGGTGTGTCTCCATAGCAGGTGAGAATCCATGGTGATAAAGCTGTGTCTTGAGGATGAGTTCTAGTCCTTACTTATAATTTGTTGAATGTGGCTCTTGGGGAAGGCCTCCTAAAAAGTAGTGAACTGCAGCCCCCCGGAGGAGGATGGGACCTCGTGGGTAAGCCAGAGGGTGTGGGCCCTAACTTGGAGAGAGAAAAGGAGGACGATAGAGATAGGGGAGAGATAGATACAGACAGAGATGTAAAGAGAAAGAGACACATGGCTTTATAGAGAGTGAGTGAAAGGGAGTGACTCGGAGAGAGAGCAAGGGAGAGGGAGAGGAAAACGGAGAGAGAGGCAAATGGAGAAACGGAGGCAGAATAAGAGAAGAAGGAAAAGAATACAGACGAAGAGCCAGAAAAACGCAGAGTCTGAAGGGGGCAGGAGTGGAGGTTGCCCAGGCGGTCCCTGTGGGGTTGAGCCGAAGCCTCCTGTGATGGTTCTTTTCTCCCCGAGACAGTAGCTGAGAGGCAAACGCCGGCACACCCCAGAGAGCCGCCTGGGGTGAGGGCCCAGGAGGGAGTGCGGAGATGCGAGGCCTCAGAAGGCGTTGGGTGGGGGAGAGAGACGGCTGCGGTTCTTTTGGTTAAACCGAAATTATGATTGTCCAGCTCAATTTCAGAAGTGCGCGAGGGCCCTCAGAGCAGGCCTCGTGCTCTGTCTGTGTTTTACGGGTGCGGGAACATTGTGGGTGTTAAGCAAACATACTCTCTCAAGTTCAATCACGGAGGGGAGCTGGATGGGAGCGATTACACAGAGCAGCTCTCACAGCTGGAAAAACAAATCCACGCGCCGAGGCAGCAACCGGCGCAGGAGCCGCCGCTAATCCACGATGGCGAGGGAGCCCGCGGGCTCTGCAGGAACGGGCGGCCGGGGCTGGCCCTGCGCCCCGCTCTTCACTTGAATCCCAAGCTCATCGACGGGCAGAACCACACGGGCTCTGGGAACGCAAGGAGAACAGCACTGCCTTCCAGGATATGACGAGGCCAGTCCCAGCTGGTGCCTTACAAATATTCTCTTTAGTCCTCACGGTAGCCCTCTGAGTAGGTCCTATTGCTTCACCCACTACCTCTTTGCTTCTTCTTTATGGGGTAGCCCCATTTTATAGGCAGAAAAACTGAGTCCTGCTGTTTGTCCGAGATCACACCTAGCGAAGGGCAAAGTCAAGACTTAAACCTCGTATCTCCCGCTTCCTTGGCCACTGCTGTCCAGGTGCGCCCCGTGAGATACTGCAGGTGCCTCCCTCAGGGAAGGTCCTGGCCATGGCCACAGCAGCCCCCGTGGGTTGGGGATAAAGAGCAAGAGGCCGGCTGGAGGGACCCTGTCTCCTTTCCAGGTCATAACCTGGGAATGCAGACGTGCTCTTTTTTCCAGACCCTCTGTAAGTAGCATGTGCCCCAGGAAACCCTTTTTGGGGAGGTGAACGGGGATGGGAAGATGGCAGGGTGGGAGAGGGATAGCTCCTGACTTGTTGGCTCAGCATGTTTTCATTTCTCCTTTTGCTGCTGACTCACTTTTCTTCTGGAGATCTCTCCTCCTTTATTCCATTTGATTCTAGCAGAAGTTTCCCAAACCTTCCCCTGCCCTTCATAGTGGCTTGCATATGACTCTGTGTCTCTGTTAGGAGTACTTTCACCTGTGAGTAATAGATTGCACACCTACCAGGAACTTCAACAACAAAGACATTGAATTATCTCCCTTAAGGGAAAAAATCTGGAAGTGGAAATTTCTAAGTTTGGTGTAACAGCTAAACAATATCATCAAAGACCAGATTTTTATCATTCTCCTGGTATTACTGTACTGGACTTTTTTCTTTGAGCTTGTTGCCTTATGGAGGAAAGATGGCTATATTGACTTTTGTATTATGATTCCATCCAGAAGCAAGGATGCAAGAATCTTTCCTCTTGCTAACCTGGCTTTTATCACGGAGAGAAAAACTTTCCAAGAAGACACTAACGTACTTTCCCTTATATACTAGATGTGTGTGTGTATTAGTTGCTCAGTTGTGTCTGACTCTTTCCAACCCCACGGACTGTGGCCCACCAGGCTCCTCTGAACATGGATTTTCCATGCAAGGATACAGGAGTGGGCTGCCATTCCCTTCTCCAGGGGATCTTCTGACCTAGGAATCAAATCCTGGTCTCCTGCACTGTGGGTGAATTCTTTACTGTCTGAGCCACAGGGCTCTTATATATAGTATATACTTTAAGTTGTTTATCTGGACATCTCTCTAATTCTCTTAAAGTCTCCCAGGTCTAACGTCTGAATTCTTTATTTTTGACATCGTTATAGGTGAAAATCCAATGGTATCTTGCCCTGGGGTAGAATGACTCTCATGAAATTGAGTACAGAATGAAATGTCATGGAAGTATGAGGAGGAAAGGGCAGTGCATGGGGTTGCCTTCCTTAGAGATCTCTTCAAATAGGATTCTATTGGTTTTCTATTTGTGAAAAGCAATCGACTACGCATGTAGTAGCTTAAAACGCACACACACTGACACACTCATTTATCATCTCATGTTTTCTGGGGGTCAGGAGTCCAGGCACAGTTTAGCTAACTCCTCTGCTTTGGCTTTAATCCAGGTGTTGCTGGACTGAAGTCTCATCAGAAGCTTGACTGGGGATTGATCTACTTGCAAATGCACTCGGGATGTTAGCAGAACTCATCTCCTTGTTGTTGTAGTCCTGAAGTGCCTGTCTTCTTTACACCCGTCAGCTGGTGGCTGCTGGCATTTTCAAGAAGCCACCCACAGTTCCTTCTTTGTGGCCCTTGCACAACAATACGGCAGTGTACTTCTTCAAAGCCTGCACGGGCATCTCTTTCTGTAGTCTGCTAAGATGGAGTCTTTTATAAAGAAACGCAGCCATGGAAGTAACAGCCCTCTGTGTTTGCCACATTCTGTTGGTTAAAAACAAGTCACAGGTTCTGTCCCACACCAAGAGGATGAGCACAGATGTCCAGGCAGGGAGGCAGTGTGTCTGGAACAGAGTGAGGAGTGGTGGGGAAAGAGAGGGGAGAGGTTGGCAGAGCCTTCTAGCCACTGAGGGACTTTAGATTGTATTCTATAAGATGATGGACTTCCCAGATGGTGCTAATGGTAAAGAATCTGCCTGCTAATGCAGGTGCCTAAAGAGATGTGGGTTGGATCCATGGATCAGGGAAGATTCCCCTGGTGAAGGGAATGGCAACCCACTGCAGTATTCTTGCTTGGGACGTCCCATGGACAGAGGAGCCTGGTGGGCCAGTCTGTGGGGGGTGCAAAGAATCAGACGCGACTGCGTAGGTACACACAGTTGCGTGATGATAGGGTCCAGTTTGTACAGTGCTGTCCCGTGTCTTCTCCCAGTTGATCAGAACTGCTCTCTGAGGGGGACGATGGTGGGCAGTAAGGTGCTCTCTCCATTTTGCATCTGGGAGACTGAGTCCCAGAGAAGAGGAGGAATTTGCTAAGTACTCCCAATTCAGGAGAGTTTGCCCTCTTAGCCCAAGAGCTGAGGGAAACCTCCTCCTGTTCCCTATTTGTGTGCATTGTGGGAGGGGGTGCATGAATGGGAGAGACACCCCCAAAGGGTAGACACCCATGTGGTTAATCAAGCCACGTCAGGCACACCCCAGTGCCAATCCGCATGCCCACCAGAAAAGCAGCCACACCCCCCCACATTATGACAGGGACATTCCTCTCCCTGGGTTTCACCAGCCTCAAGACAGGAAACCAAGTGGGTTTATGGGTTTACAAGCTGATGAGACAAGAGACAAAGGCTCATTAACCCACTCCTCTCGGTCCTCTGGAAGGCTGCATTCATCAGAGTCTCTCGTCTCACATTTCGTTTCTTCTGTCCTCTCGTGGCCATTCATCTGCTGGCTTTGCCACAGTTCTCAGGCTCCTCTGTGCCCTCAAGGCCTTCCTAGGTGTCCTTCTTGTCCTTCCCAGGAGCCTTGCCATTTTCCCTTTTTCATCCATTCATCCATCCATCCTTAGAGTCATCACTATGTTCTAGGACTAACAAGCATGGACACGGGGCGGCCTGCCCTAACAGGCCTTGGTCATTGTGATGGATCAGCGGCACGAAGAGAAGGGAAAGCCCGAGAGAGGGCTGGAGAGGACTCTAATAATGACTGTGGGTGGCTCACGGCACTCCACCTGCGCTCAGTCTCGCCAGGAGTTAGAGTTGCAAAGGCAGGCACTTGCTCTAGACAGTCAGAGGGAGATGTCTAAGGACCTTGTGGATTTGACATGATGTTTGGGCTTCTCCTCTGAACTGGCAGTCTTTCGTGTCAGGGAGAGGAGTTATAGGAGCCCTAAGGCCTTAGGAAACGGATATGTCTCCTAACCAGCTTTCTGTCCCAGGAGCCTACCTGCTCCGTCCATCCACAGAGTGATCCTTCTAAAGCACAAATCTGACCACATCCCTCCCCTGCTCAATGAATTTCTGTGGCTCTCCAGTGCCTTTAGGCTGAAGTCCAAGCTTCTTTGCTTGGCCCAGTGTTGTCCTTTCCCTTAGAACCCTCTGTTCTGGCCTGCTTCTTGTTTCTCTCATGTCACTTCTTATGCAAGTGATGTGCTGGTCAACCAGCTCTCTGGAAGAAATCAAATTAAAAAGCCCTGATTTGTAGCATTTGCCAATTTCTGTGGTGCAAATACTCCCACCCTGGCTGATTTCAAGCTGCCGGCCTGATTCCACTGAAGGCAGAATAGGAAAGAGACGACAGGATGGGTTCTTGGAAGCCCTTCCCTTTTCTCCACCTGATGTAGGACAGTGTCCAAGGTAAGCGTGCTACATTCCCAGTATCCCCCCTTGAGTCTGTGTGACTTGGGTCAGCTACTTAAGCTCTCTACACCTCAGTTTTCCCTAATCTAAAATGGGGACAAGGATAATGTCTCCTTAATATGCCATTATAAGAACAAAATGAGAGGATGCATCAGCGTGGCTAGTACAATACCTCACACACAGCAAGTACTTAATAAACTGTAACCATCACCTCTACCTGTGATGCTTCCCCATCCTTCATCCTCAGCTCAAAGCCACCTCTTCCCTGGAGCCTTCTGTGATTTCATCATTGAACTAAATTACTGACTTTCTATACCAGAACGCTGGCAAAGATTGAGGGCAAGAGGAGAAAGGGGCGACAGAGGATAAGATGGTTGGATGGCATTACTGACTCAAAGGACATGAGTTTGAGCAAACTCCGGGAGACAGTGAAGGAAAGGGAAGCCTGGTAGGCTGCAGTCCATGGGGTCACTAAGAGTCGGATACAACTGAGGGACTTCACTTTCACTTTTCACTTTCATGCATTGGAGGAGGAAATGGCAACCCACTCCAGTGTTCTTGCCTGGAGAATCCCAGGGATGGGGGAGCCTGGTGGGCTGCCGTCTATGGGGTCACACAGGGTCAGACACGACTGAAGCGACTTAGCAGCAGCTCCACTGATGTCTGGTGCCTAATTCGTCTTTGTTTTGCCGAGACTGGCACACAAATCTGTCTTTAAGGACCACTAGTGAGTTTGTTCATGAAACAGGTAGGTGTGTGTTGGGGGGCCAGAGCCAGGTGGGAAGCAGGAATGTGGGCGGAAGTGTGTGCCAGTGGTAGGAGGTAGCGGGGAGGGAGGCTAGTCACCTATGCTGGATGGACCAGTGCGTGTAATGACAAGCAAGGATGTCTGGCCAGCTGTGCCCACCCGGAGACCCAGGCAGTCCTCATGCCTCAGAGCCAAGAAGGTCACAGCCATCTCGGTTCAGTGGAAGGATCCGGCTCCCAGGAATAGGCTTGTCTGTGATGGTGAAGCCGGCAGGCCAGTTGTTAGAGAGAAGCCAGCACGGGGCCGTGACCCAGTGGAAAAATAAATCCACATCGTGCCAGACGAGCCTGGTTCCAGGCTGGGCGAGTTAATAAAGTGGCTCTGAGGTGGTTTGGAGCCATGGTGGAGGGGCTGGGGAGGAATTTTCTCATTTCTCGTAAAACCTTAATCAGTGTTAGTCACTTCAAGTGATTACAAGGACTTAAAATAGCCACCAGCAGCGAGCCTGAAGGACCGGGCCGAGGCTGCTTGGTTTTGTTTCTCTGGGAAGCGGAGCTGGGCCTGGGAGGGACACATGTCTGTCCCTCGCTGGATCATGAGCATTCGTGAGCTCACTGAGGGCAGAGCTGGGCCTGGCTGGCTGGCCCATCCCCACGCCTGGCACAGCTTCTGGGACAAGCCCCTGCAGGGAGCCACCCACCGGCTGAGGGGGCCACGCAGCTCAACGCCAGTCCCGGGGCCCCTGCTGTCTCTCCAACGCGTCTTCCCCCTCGCTTGCTCTTTCTTCTGTTTTCCTCACCAGAATATCAGTGCTTTTCCCACTGCTGAATTCCCAGTGCCTTGAGCAGTGCTTGGTGGGTGCCAGGAGCTCAGCGGAGGGACAGACGTGAGGGGGAACCACCTCCAAAGATGCCGCTGGGACCATCACGAGGTCACTGGTGTTGCTGTGCCCACCCTGCCCTCCACATCTGGCTCAGGCCAGGCAATGGTCCCCCCCTCCTGCCCACCCTGGGGCCTTCTGGTAACGTCTGGAGGCACTTTTGATTTTTATAACTGGCTGGGGAGAGGGTGGGGATGGTACTGCTGGCACCTAGTAGGTGAAGTCAGTTTTGTTTTGTTTGAGTAGCTTTCCATTCCATGGACTGTAGCCCACCAGGCCCCTCTGTCTGTGGGATTTCCCAGGCAAGCATCCTGGAGTGGGTTGCCTCTTCCTCCTCCAGGGTATCTTCCCAACCCAGCGATAGAACCCATGTCTCCTGCATTGCAGGCAGATTCTTTACCACTGAGCCATTTGGAGATGCTGCTACACAATCTCCAGGGCACAGGACAGCGCCCTGCGATGACCCCTTGGGTGCTAAGTGCTAAGTCACTTCAGTCGTGTCCGACTCTGTGTGACCCCATAGACAGCAGCCCACCAGGCTCCCCTGTCCCTGGGATTCTCCAGGCAAGAACACTGGAGTGGGTTATCCAGCCCCAAGCGTTCATAGTGCAGAGGCTGAGGAACCTGCTCCACATGGGGTTGGTGGTGCGATACATAAAAGACTAGAAAATTGTTACTTTCGGATGACCTAATAGTGACTAGAGTGTTTCATTTACAAGATAAACCTCTACCTTCTTGTTCCAACAATACAATACTGGGCCTGAAAGTGATGACAACCCCCTAGGGGTGGGGTAGGGCTGTGTCTGTGAGAATTCAGTGGGCATTCAAGGCCTTCAGCATGACACCCAAGGGGCCCTTGGACAGCAGGGAGGTCAAACCAGTCAGTCCTAAAGTAAATCAACCCTGAATATTCATTGGAAGGACCGATGCTGAAGCTGAAGCCCCAAAACTTTGGCCACCTGATGCAAAGAGCTGACTCACTGGAAAACACCCTGATGCTGGGGAAGATTGAAGGTGGGAGGAGAAGGGGATGACAGAGGATGAGATGGTTACATAGCCTCTCCAGTTCTGCAGCCTGGTGTATGCAGCCCATGAGGCCACAAAGAGTCGGACACCTCTTACTGACTGAACAACAGCAAGCACCACCGAGGACCCACGGGCCACAGTGAACTCTCTCTCATGTCAGCAGGTGGCTTCTGCCATGTCCTTTCTGCTGCCTGCTCTCTGACTGGGTAGGGAGCCAAGAGAAGATGCTTATAAGCTTGGGACCTAGGCTGCGGGGAGGATGCTCAACCCTAGCAGGTGAGAGACAGGGCTGGAAGCCAAGACTGTACAGATTCAAGTCCCATTCAGCCCTTCCTGCCTATGTGAGCTTTGGCAAGTTTCTTTCGTCTTTCTGTGGCTCAGTTTCCCTCGCTAGGAGCCGCGGGTCCCCGAACAGGCTGTTGTAAGGATGAAATGAAATGATGGGAGTGTTGCTTAAGAGCCTGGCTGTGGCGTCCCGGTGGCCGGAGTGTGGTGTCCCAGCGCTGCCAGTCACTGCATGACTCCAGGCAAATGGCTCGACTTTCTGGCCTTTTCTGGTTTCCTTTTCTGTAAATCCAGGGGACCTGGAACTACCTGCCTCAGTGTGGGGTCTGAGGATTTCACTGCAATAGCGCATTGAAAGGAGCCCAACCCACGAGGAGCGCCCAGGCAGTGCCACTGGTGCTCCCGGGTCCTAGCCCGGAGCCCGGCACGCAGGAAGTGCCCTGAGTGCTAATGCCTTCCATCCTCGCCCGGGTCAGGCGCGGCCCTTGGGGGGAGCCTTGGTCCCTGCTGGGACCTTTCTGTTTGTGCAGCCTGCCTTCTGCCCCAGCCTCTGCCCGGGCGGCCACCCTGGGTCAGGGCAGGGCCTGGAGCCAGGCAGGCCTTCAGCTTTCAATTTCTGCTACTCCCCCTTCCCTGCCTTGGCCCATTCCATCTCGATTAGCTTCCTGGCCCACCCCATTTCTTCCTCTTCCCCTTTGAAATCCCTGCCGCTGTCCCGGGTCCCTCCAGACACTGCACAAAGGCGTCTTGGATTCCAGCATCAGCCCCAGAGGCCAGCCCAGTAATTCAATTATGGTGGGGAGGCTTTCTCCTTTCTTTCCCCCCCGCCTTCCTCTCCATTTCTTGCTTCCCGTCTTTTTTCTTTTTTAGATCAAAAACCAAAAGACAGACATTGTGACCCTCAGAAGATGCTGGGACTGAAAATTCCCTTCTCGGCTCCAGGCCCTTCAAATGAAATACCAAGAATTTTCTCCCCTCAGAACACGTGTGCGGCATTTGATGTGTGCTCTTTGTCTGGGGCTTCTTTCTGGGGCCTCCCGCCCAGTGCTGGGGACCCATACAAATTTTCCACCAGAGGAATGATGGTGGTGCCCTTTGTCTACCCAGCCTAGACTCAGGCAGCCCTTGGCTGGGCCCAGGAAGAGATACTGTCTCCTATAAGGCAGTGCTCATTTCCGAGCTTGGCATGTATTTTTTTTGCGGCCTTCCCACACGTGAACTGTGTGGATGGGATTGTCGCCTGGAAGAAAGCAGTTTGGATGGATGGGGGACAGGGCGGTGGTCCCAGCCTGGATCTGGCTCTTCCGTGCTGGGTGATGGAGGCAGGTCACTGGCTCTTTCTGGGTCTTGCTCACCAGTGGACTTCAGTTCTGTCTGCAGTTCAGCACATGTGGGCTTAGAGTCCACCAGGTTCCCAGCTCCATGCTGGGGTCTGGGGACAAAAACCTACCAAAAAAACTCCATGTCCCAGACCTCCATGAATTTGGAGAAGATGGTCTTCGGAGCCCTTCCTGGCTCTGATGCCCTAGAAGCAGCCAAGAAAGGCTCAAAACAGACATTCGAGCTGACTCAGCCAGGTGTTCCCGGGAAACCAGGTGGCAGGGGTAGAAGATTTTCTGTTGCTTTTTAAAGTGAATTTTCAGGAACAAATAGACTCTTAGAGGCAAAAGGTCTGAGTATTCAGCTGTCCCAATTCCTCTGCAAAAACGTGGAGGTCAGGTGCTCTTCCCACCTTGCCCGGGAGAGACTGTCACCTCTAGGGGGCAGGCAGCACAGAGCATGATGGGAGAGCTTGGCCTCTCTGCACCCCGGTCGTTCATTTAACTTCTGCCTACAAAGGGCTTCACGGAGAGAGTCCGATCCCTGTTTCCCCAGACAGGCATGGGAAGATGGTGATCCTGTATTTATACAGGATCTAAGGAGGAGGATGCCTTTCTTTTCCAATCTCAGCTACCCCTTCACAGCTCCTGATTCCTGCATTCGGGGCCCCTGAGGGGACCAAGAATGACCAGAATTGGAAAAACCACAGGCCGGGCAGTGTAGAGTGGTAAGCAGGAGTGGATCCATGGGGTAGCTAAAAGATGCAGGAGAATGTTGGGGGTCCAGATCAGAATACCCCAATGGAAGTCATTCACCCATCCACGGGATTTCCCAGGCAAGAATACTGGAATAGGTTGCCATTTCCTTCTCCAGGGGATCTTCCTGACTCAGGGAATGAACCCAGGTTTCCTGCATTGCAGGCAGATTTTTTTCTTTTTCCTTTAGCCATGGACTTCATAGTTTGAATATTTGCAATTATTATTCTATGTAAAAATGTTAAATTCTTACCAAACTCTGTATTCCATATTGCTAGGTCACTTCCCTCTTCATTTTATGTCACATTTCCGTCAAGAACTATTTCCCCGAATCACAATCTGCCTGATTGTGTGCTGCTGTTGTTCAGCTGCTAAGTTGTGTACGACTCTGCAGTGCCATACACTATAGCCCACCAGGCTCATCTGTCTATGAGATTTTCCAGGCAAGAATACTGGAGTGGGTTGTCATTTCCTTCTCCATGCAGGCAGATTCTTTACTGTCTGAGCCACCAGGGAAGCCCACCAATATGGAGGATGGCAGAAAAGAAAGGCTCTGTTTGCAAGGGAGAAGGAGGTCCAGAGGACGAGGGGCCTCTGCCTTTTTCTGCCTCTGAGCTTTTGCTGAAGCTCTTTCTTCCTTCTGAAACACCCTCCCGACAATGCTGCATACTCACACCTTTCCTTGTCATCATTGCCTGGGCTCAAAAGGCACCTCTTCCGTGAAACCTGCCTAAATCTCCCAGCTGGAAGTTGCTTTTTTCTCCTTCAAGCTCTCATTGCATTTTGCCTGGACTGCTCAACAGATCATTTCATTTCATCTCACACTACTTTAAAAGCTACAGACTATTGTTTAATCACTTTGCAAAGTAGGAAACCCAATCCCAGAGAGGTTCTATAATTTTTCCAAAGTTGCAAAACTCATTTATTGTACAGCTTCATCTACTCTTTTACCATGTAGCACCCTGCTCATTATTCATGGCCCAGGCAGTGTTATTTTTAAAAAATGCTTGGTACCCATTCCATTGAGGATGACTTAAAACTTTTCAGTCCTTACATATTTGCATTGATGTGTTGTAGTAAAAATACAATCAGCACAGTAGACCTATTATTTTATATATGCTATTGCATAAAATGAAGCCTAAAGAGGTTAAGTGAATTTTAACAATTCAGAGGATTATTGTGTGTGTGGTGGGGGAGTGAATTTTAAATATTAATTAAATAGTATACACAACAAAAACTGTGGATGTGGTTGAGAGATGACTGAAGTTTATGAAACACTGGTTTAAGTACATCCATGGTCTACCAAGGTATTTTTTTAAAACTTCAAAAAGTAAATTATGAGGAACAGTAATTACATATTAACTAGAGAAAAATTTGGCAATTGAGATGAGCCAGGAAAGGCAAAATCGGCCTCCACACAGGGAGGTGATGTATACAGCTAGCCTGTTAGCTTGGTAGGAACCCAAGCTCAATGTGGGCGGCAAAATGGAACTTCCCTGGTGAAGGTTTCTCGAAGCTACACTGAGAGCCTGGCCTCGGGCTGACGCTGAGACCTTTGACTCGGTGGTAACGGCCTGCCCAGGGGCTGGGAGATGCCAACGACAGTGCTGCACACAGTGGGGTCGCGCTTTGGCTGGAAAATCCCATGAACAGAGGAGCCTGGTGGGCTGCAGTCCATGGGGTCACTAAGAGTCGGACACGACTGAACGACTTCACTTTCACTTTTCACTTTCATGCATTGGAGAAGGAAATGGCAACCCACTCCAGTGTTCTTGCCTGGAGAATCCCAGGGACGGGGGAGCCTGGTGGGCTGCCTCTCTGGGGTCACACAGAGTCGGACACGACTGAAGCGACTTAGCAGCAGCAGCAGCATCCCCTGCCCCAGGTGTTCAGTGTAGTCCCCTGAAGCTGGTGCAAATGCCTTCCTTCTGCCCTTACCCTTTGTCAGCTCTTGTACATGACTTTATTTACATGTATACCATCCTCCTCCAAGCCCTTAAAGTTCTCAGGGTCTGAGACTTGCAGTGCTTTGCATAAGTCTTGGCACAGAGATTCTGAGTAAAGAAAAATTTTGCATCAGTGCAATCCTGTCTGGAGACCACTGCAGACCAGATGGTTCCTAGAACCCAATAGGACCAAGAGAAAAAACAAACAAACAAGAGTCTTTACTCTCTGCCCCTGAGGCAAATTGTCTCTGTTTCTTACCGTGTGGTCTTCTTGGCTTTTATCTTTTCCTAAAATGTAACCACTGAATATCTATTAACTATCCAGCTATCTATCCATCCATCCATCTATCTATATCTCTCTATTTATCTAGATCCACACGGAAAACAGTATTGTTCTTTTGGAACTCCTGGGCAATGAAGGCAAATGGTATAATTTATTATAATGAGTAGCTATTATGTTTCTGACCCAAATTAGTGCTTCTTCCAATTTATCTCTTTCTATCTTCATACTTGTCTTGAGATGTCAGATATTCTTCTTCAAGGAAGAGGAAACTGACTCTCAGAGAGAATCAAGACTTGTCCAAGAGGACTGTGCCGATCATGAGTGAGGTTCACCAAATATTTTTTTGCTGAGCTCCATGGCACATGGTAGGATCGTACTTCCCTTGGAATTTGCTTTAGCCACTAAAATGTGAGTGCCTCATCCTCTCCCACTGCCCAGGCAGGTGATGGCATTTCAGGTGGCGGCAATTCCAACAGTCTTGGCTCCGGAGGGAGGAGATTGGGGAGCAGAGTCTCTGACCGGTTTGGAGTGGGCTTGTAGTGTGAGCAAGACATTGTTGTAAGCCCCTGAGTCTTGGGGATGTTTATTACTGCATCATAGCCCAGCCCTTCCTGAAGCAAACAGTTCCAAAGCCAGTGAGTTGGCAGGGCTGGAATTTGAATCTCAGACTTTCTGATCCTAACGCTATTGCTGTTCCTACTGTCTCCATAGTTCCTGACACCGTGTTTGGAGGACACATGGACTATGTGATTTTGAGACCTCAGAACTTCTGGTGTATTGATACTGTACACGTGGAAAAAGTCACCTCCCTTGCAAGCTCTAAGTTTTCCTGATTTCAGATGAGTCTGCGGCAAGCTCATTTTAGTAGGGAGGGTTGAGTGAATGACTGACAATATAAAAATAACAGTAATAAAAGAAGACAACTAAAGTGATACAACATCACCTGTTGTATCAAGTACTTCATCTCTTTATCACCAGCTTCCGCAGTAGTTCCCGTTTCATAAAGAAAACTTGAGATTTAGAGAGGTTAAGTAACTTGTCCAAGTTGATACATCCTTGCAGCAAGGAATGGCTTTCTAGCTGTCAAGGCAAAAATGGAAAGCAGTGGGTTATACACTTTTCATTGTCTGTTGAAAGGAAGCCTGTTGGCATTTAGTACCAAGGAAAAGTCTGATTTCCCCCAAGAAAGTGAAGGTTTTTCCTTGGATCATTTTATGAGGAATATTGTGGAGTGCATGACTTTTTAAAAAATCTTTTATTGTAAGTTGAAAATTATTTTTAAAAAAGTTGCAAGGATAGAACAAAGAACCCCGTTACCCCTCATTCAGATTCGCCCTTGTTAACAACATCTGCATCATTTGCTTTATCGGTCTCTCCTTCTGCTCATATGACTATTAGCTTTCCAAGCCATTCAAGAATAGGCTGCAGACACCATTCTTCATTCATATTCCAGTCCAGAGTCACACATTACATTTAGTTGTCATGTCCATCTGAACTCCTTTAAGCAGTCCCTCGATCTTTCGTTGACATTTTCCCAGAGTAGATTATTTGTAGAGTATCCCTCAATATAGGTTTCTCTGGTGTTTCTTTCCGTGTAGATTTGAGCTGAGCGTGTTTGACAGGAATGTCACTGAAGTGACACTGTGTGCTCCTCAGTCCGTTATCTCAGGAGGCACATAATACCTGTGAGTCCCATTCCTGTGGATGGATGGTGAGTTTACCCTCTTGAATAAGGGGGTGTCTGCCAAGTTCCTTCAGTGCCAGGTTACTAGTTTTCTTGTTGGAATAGGTAAGTGATTGTGAGGAGATACTTTGAGAGTATGCAAATATCCCATTAGTTCTTAACTTTCACATACTAGTTTTAGCATCAACTGATTATCTGTAGTACAATGTTTTAAACAGTGGTTTTATCAAAGATAAAAAAATTCTTTCCAAGACAGTTTCTTATTCAGAACCACTCTGGACATCTGGGGTAGCACTTCTGTTCAGAAAGATCGTTATCACTTTGCTGGACTGGCTGAGGGTTCTTGATATTCCTTGACTGCTAACTTGTCCCACGAGGGGAGGGGGGAAGACCTGGGAAAACTTGGAGTCATTAAAGCATTTGGGGATAAGAAAAGACTTCTACTCATTGTTGGAATAAGTGACAGAGGAAAGAGAAGTTCACATTTAGAGAATCAAACCCAATTTATTAATTTGTAAGGGTTGATGTAAACAAAATCCCAGACTGAGTCTTAAACAACTAAATTTACTTTCTCAGTGTTCTGGAGTCTGGAAGCCCAAGATCGAGGAGACCTCTCCCCTTGGCTCGTAGGTGGCTGTCTTCCAGTGTGCCCTCATGTGGCCTTTCCTCTGTGTGTACAGAGCTCTTCTTCATCTTACAGAAACATCAGTCATGTTAAATTAGGGAGCCACTTTCTGACTTCATTTAGCCTTAATTACCTTTTTAAAAGCCCTATCTTTTAATACAGCCAAATTGGGGGTTAGGGCTTCAACATATGAATTTATTGGGGGTGGTGCACAATTCAGACCATAGCATTTGAATAAGGAAAAAATCAGGAGAACTAAAGAATGATGAAGTGTTGTAAGCTTTCTCTACCACCTCTGCCCCATGCATTCAGTGGGCTTGTTTATAACTGTCATGAGTGAGCAGTCCTCACAGGACAGATCTTTCCATTCCTTTCTCCAGATAATATGTCCAACTCACTGGCAACCACATAGAGTGCAAACCCATCCTGTCTCCAAATGCTGCGTACCTGAAGGTTCTTCCATATCATTCTAGATTCACGAGTGGTGGCGGACAATGGAGTCCAAAGGTGCTCCTTGAGGTATCTCCTAGGGAAGTGATGCCTTGATCTAGGGTCTGGGCCACACATTGCCCCCAATCCTGCTTGTATAGTTGTGTGTGTCCAGCAGGGCTGACTCATAACTATAGCAGTATTAAACCTATGAGAACCAATCCCTTAGATCTCAAAATGTTTCTTTCTTAAATCTGGCCCTTAGTTCTCGGCACACTTTGCCTATCTATAGCTTCTTGGTTGTAATGGGTCTGTCTATAAAGAGAAACCCGTCAGATCTAGACACCATGTCTTTCTTCTTTGTTAGAAAGATTCCCCTTCTCACAAGTTCCACTGTCAGTGAGGTCCTCAGTGAAGTATGGTGGGGAGGGTCCTCTCCATATCCTTAGCTCCTTGAGTACAAAGGGCTCCCCAGTCCCTGAGTCCTACTATTTTAGGGCTTAGCTGTCTTTCCCGTGGCATCAGCTGCAGTCACCTCTGGCCATTTCCCTTGCTTCCAAATCCTGTTATTCCTCCCTATAGTCCTTCACCGAGTCTGACACAGGAAGCCTAAAGCCCACTTGGGAGCCGTCCCAAGAGTTTTCTCTCCCTTCCAGACCCTCCAGGGTGGGGCCAAGTGGGAGGAGGTGGGGCACAACTCTTTGCCTTCCTGCAACTCAGCAAATTGAAATTTATGAGTTTCAATCCACATGAAAGGGCCCCCAACTAAGTCTCTCTGGATTCATTTGGAATGCTGAATTAATTTGGAAAATAAGGGGAAAAAACAACTTGGTTTCAGCCCAGCAAGGGATCATGACATTTTACCAAGTCCTGTCACCCCCTTTAAGTTTTCTTCACCTCCTACTTGAGTACCTCCTTCCAATCTGACCACAGGCAAAGTGGGGATGGTGGCAAGTCTATCCTGTTGTGAGGGTCATGATTCACTCAAGAGAGGGTGCACACTGAGGAGTCTGGACCATCACACATCTCTGCAGAGAGCAAGTGAGACTTCAGGGAAAGGACGCTCTCTAAGGGGAGTGTTCTCAGTGTTAGGCAAGCATGAGCCTTGAACTTTGAGGCTGAAAGACCAAGGTTCCAATTCTTCCTCTGCAGGAAATACATTTTTTGACTGTTGCCTTTCCAAATAGCCTTGAGCGGAGGGCTAGGGGGAGGACAACAGAAGGGACAACCTCCAAAATTCATCCTGTATCAGCACATTTCTCTCCTGCAATGATCTCACCTGAATTCACTGTAATCTTGCTACCTTCCTGTTGCAGTTACCACTGGTAATCCACTTCCACTTTTTGCTACCCCTTCTCCCCATCCTCAAATCAATTTTTCAGGCAGCAGCCAAAATAATCATTCTAAGACATAAATCAGATCACATCTCCTCTCTGTGAGCCTTCCATTGCTTGTCATCACACTTGGATACAAACCAAACTTCTCACGGGACCTGAACTGAAGGGAACTGAAAGTCATTCAATCATGTCCGACTCTTTGTGACCCCGTGGACTATAGAGTCCATGGACTTCTCCAGGCCAGAATACTGGAGTGGGTAGACTTTCCCTTCTCCAGGGGATCTTCCCAACCAACCCAGGGATCAAACCCAGGTCTCCTGCATTGCAGGCAGATTCTTTACCAATTGAGCCACAAGAAAAGCTCACCGGACCTACTAAGTAATAAAACCTGGCCCCTGCCTTCCCTTCCACCTCATTCCCTCTCCCTGTGCCCCACACTAGCCAAACTCCTTCCTTCTTCACTGCTCCTCCAATCCCCAGGCTCATTTGCCATTGTCTGTTCCCTCTGCCTGCAACCTTTCCCCCTCCACCTGTCTGGCTCCTTCTGGTCCCTCCACATGCCCTCCAAATGCCCCTCTTAAGAGAGGCCCTCACTGAATCATCAGTGTAAAGAAATGCCCCTGACCCCAGCCTGTTTTATTTTCATGGTTATTACCAGTTGAAAAACCATCCCCTCTGTTTTGTTGCTATTGTTTTGCTTATAGTCTGCCTTCCCCACAGAAATGTCAAGTCCGTAAGCATAGGAACCTTTCAGATCTTGTATCCCCAGTGGCCAGAATGGTGTCTGGTCCATAGTAGCTGTTCAGTCAATGTTTGCTGAATGAATGAATGATAAGAGGGGTGCTGGCAGGCAATGAGACCTCCTCGTCATTATCTGTTACTTCATCTAGTACCATGCTCATTAGGTTCTTTGAGGGTTAGATGAGTTCATAATGTAAAGTTCTTAGAACAGTGCCTGCGTGCATGCTTGGTTGCTTAGTCATGTCCGACTCTTTGTCATCCCGTGGATGGTAGCCCGCCAGGCTCCTCTGTCCATGGGATTTTCCAGGCAAGAATACTGGAGTGGGTTGTCATTTCCTCCTCCAGGGGATCATCCTGACCCAGGGATCGAACCCATGTCTCCTGCATCTTCCTGAATTGGCAGGTGGATTCTTTACCACTGAGCTACCTGGGAAGCCCCAGAACAGTGCCTAGTGCATAGCAAGCAATGTAAGTGATGTGATAATGTGATAATGATAAAGTGATAGGTGATAATGTAAGTAAGTGATAACTGCCAATTTTCTTATTTTAATAGTATTACAATTAGGGTTATGGATGTATTTCCTAACACTGTCTTTGAAGATTTAGTGTCTCACAGGGTGCCACAATATCCAGGGGTGCTCTTCTCTCTGAGGAATGTCCTCGAGGGCCCCTTGGTGGTGGGAGGCACCATTTCATCTCCTGACCTTTGGAAGACCCTGGTAGAGGGTTGGGAAGAGTGTGAGCTGTAGTCACATGTGGACGAGTACAGGTCCCAACTGTGTCATTTAATCACCATTTGATTTGGAGCAACAAATAAGACCTCTCTGAGTCTCAGTCTCTTCAACAAGGAGATGCCAAGAATTCCCCATTGCTGGAAGGGTTGATGACATGAGCAGGTCCTCAGTAAAGTTCCGGGCCCATGGAGTCCAACTCTGCCTCTGCTGGAAAAAGCATTGATTGAAGGGTGCTGGTCTCCCTGGGATGCAGAACACCTTGGCCGGCTGCCCCTCTGTGTCAGCTCCAGAACTTGCCATCTCAGAAGAAATCAAACATTCCAGGAAAAATGATCCTGGCCACGTTAATGTTCGACAGCTGTCAGAATGCCGCAGGGTCTCCCCGTTTCCTGATTTCCTTCCCATGTCTCTACCTCTCCCAGCCCTGGTACAGGCAGGAGAGGTGAGAATCACATAATAAAGCCTTGCAAATAGCTACTTGCCTGTGGCGAGAACTGGTTCATGCTTCATTGCGGACCACTAGGGCTTCCCTGGTGGCTCAGGCGGTCAAGAACCTCTCTGCAATAAGAAGACCTGGGTTCAATCCCTGGGTCAGGAAGATCCCCTGGAGAAGGGAGTGGCAACCCACTCCAGTACTCTTGCCTGCAGAATCCCATGGACAGAGGAACCTGGGGGGCTACAGTCCATGGGGTCATCACCACTCGGTTAATATCAGTGGAGGGTGGAGAGTAAATTCTCTGAGGCTGAGCCAGGTATGCGGTTCAGATCCTAACACTACCATGTAATTGCACAAGCCCAGAGGGCTCCAGTCACATCAAATTCTACATCAAAGGAACCTGTGAAGCAAGGGTAACTCCATAACCGGGGTGTTATATCCCTGGGCTTGTATGACCAAACTTTAGTTTCCTTATCTGTAAAATTGGTGGAGAGATTAAACCAGGCAACATGCAGAAGGAGCTGGGCATTATAGTGGCTCAATAAAGAGCAGCCATGCTGATTAGTTCTGCTTCTTTCCCTCACTGGGTATTCTTGGGATATTTAGCTTGTGTGAGAGCCCCGAGGGCTCACCTTGTGTCTGCCTAGAATCACTCGCGTCTGCCCCCATGTTGGAGCCTTGTTCTTGAGATCTTCATGAGTGAAAACCCACAAATATATCTTCCCAGGAGAAGAGACTCAGGGAGGCTTCCAGATCTTTCCCTCTAGCTTCTCTCCCTCAATTCCTCTGACTGTGAGGGGCAGAATGTCTCCGGTGGGGACGAGTGGTTCTGAATGCCTGGGGACGTTTGTTGCCCAGGGAGTCGGGGCAGCAGCGGTTGTGCGGTGATGGCGTGGGCCTGATGGAGGCAGGAAGTGCGGTCCGTTTTGATACCTTGACTCTGGCGACCCCTCCCTTGAGCCTATGTGAAAGGTGAAGGGTTGGGGTGAGGGGAGGGCATGACTTCCCTCCCTCTGTTTCTGGAAATGAATCCATGGAAAATCTTGAAGTGCTCTTCCCGCCTCTGGAGCCACTGGGACACCACAGGCCTCAGGCTGGGGACTGGCTGTGGGAACATTGCAGAGCTGATGGGATCAAACTGACTTTTTGACACTTTTCTGTGGGAAGGCGTTGCTGAGTGAGAAGCTAGCTCCCAGAGGCGAGGCGGAGCTTTCATGTGGCTCCAGGGCTGACACGGGCCCCCTTCACAGGAATGGCGGGCTCTGCCTGGGCCGAGAGGCAGAGGCCCGATGTGGACACTGGGTGATCCAGGCCCAGGACATGAGGAAAAGGCTCAATCCCAACTTCTTTCTACCCCCAGTCCCCCGGCATCTACCTCATTTAAGGCTGGGGCAGCAGCCTGCCTCCTGGGTTCAAAACTCTTCTATTCACCAGCTTGTGTGACCTTGGAACAAGCTATTTAACCTTCTGGGTTTTCATTTTCTCATCTGCAAAAACAAAGATGAGTCAGAAATGAAGCCAACCAGTGGGAAAAAGTAGTGTGGGTTACTGATTACGGCGATGTTTCAGACACTTACAGGGGCTACTATTTCATTAAAATATATTATTTTATTGATATAGGTTATGTATTTTTTTTTTCATTGAATCAGGACAATCCTGCAAGGGAGAGATTATTAAGCCCATTTTACAGATGAGGAAACTGAGGTGGGGGCTTAAGGAACAAACACTCGGATGGTGGGGGGCACCGCCCATATGGAAACCAGAGCTGTTGGCCTCCAAAGCCTGTGTTCTTTTTACTACATTCAGAAACCACTCTGCCTCATGCTATTAATGAAAATATAGTTTGCATTTTGTTAATGAAGCTGATCGTGACCACCTGGACCTGACAGCATCCTCATGGCCCTGTCCTTGGAGCCTCCGGACATCCCATGTGGTGGAGACAAATGTCCTCTTTTCACGGGGTGGGGGGACACTGAGGCTCGTGGGACCAGAGAAGAGACCCAGCAAGGAAAGTGTATGGGCAGCAGGCCTCCCACTGCTGGTGAGATGTCCAGTCCACTCTTCTTCCCCTGGAGCCATGCCAAGCCTGGGAACCAAGAGGTCTTTGGAGAATGCCACCTGGAATTCAGGTGGCCAGGCAGGAGGGATCTGCCCCTTGGCCTTCCTGCAGCCTCCCCACATAGCTGGGGGATGACTCACATCCCATGGGGCACTTCTCTAATTGTCCGCAGGTATGGAGGACCTTGCTGGTGAGCCTCCCAGGGACTTGATGGTCCAGGCCCAAGTGCAAGGAGCTGGGAAGCCAAGTGGCCCAGAGGAGGTCAGGGAGGGTGGCCATCTTTGTGCCACTTGCCTGCGATCCCCAGGGTTCTGTTTGTCCGGGCAGGGTTGGACCAGCTGAGGCTCAGGCCAGGCCAGTGTCCTGGGGCCACGTGGTAGAATACTGGGCTGGGGAGACGGACAGAATCGGCCTTGAGTTCCAGTTCTGCCGCAAACCAGCTGAGAGACCTTGGCTAGCTGACTGCCTCTCACTGAATCTCAGTTGCTGCTTCTGAGAAAAGGGGCAATAACGGTACACCCTCCACAGGGGTGTCAGAGGACCCCAAATTGATACTGCTTATTTGACAGTAAAGAGGTTTCCACATGGATGCACTCAATATTTGTCAGCTGTCATTGTCGCTATTATTCTCACCCTTTGTCCAATTTCCAGAACTTTCTGCCAGCTCAGAGCCACACAGATGAGTTGTGCCCCGGGCTGCTTTGATGGACAACCTCAAGTGGGGGGCCCTGAGGATCTCTTTACACCAGCATCAGGACTTCTGGTCTTCGGACTGTCCCTTTGGACACACCAGCACCTGTGATGGGGCTTTTCATCAGTGAAGCTTTCATTGGGTGATCAGGGATGGAGTGATGGCCTTCTGGGGAGGTGCAGTGGGAATGCTGGCTGGCAAGACTCCTTTCTTCTCTGAGGCCCTTCCTGCTGGGCAGAATCTGGATGGACTGAGGCCTCTACGCGGTGGGGTTTGGGGCCTGGGATTCAAATGACCCAAGCTGTGAGGTCCTCTCCTTGGTGGGTCCCTGGGGGGCCCCTCTCAGGACATGGCTGTCTTTGCTGCAGAGGTGTGGTACCCTCCACGTTGGTAGAGGACAGTGGAGCTGATTCACAATGCAGCTCGGGCAAGACGAGGCCCCTCTCTGAGCTTCAGTGTTTCCCTCCAAGCAGTGGGTAGAGTCTCCTTGGCTTCCTCTGCCTTCCTGGGAGAAGCTGAGGATGCAGAAGCTGGACAGCATGCCTAGAGGGACCCAGGATGAGCTCCTGATTCGACTGGGAGACTTGGTGGATCTTCAGGGCTCCCGGTGGGCAGGCTCACCCACACAGCTGAGGGTGGTCAGCCCACACTCCAGGCCTCTGCCTGAGCTCTGTGTTGCTGGTGGCGGCTCCTGCTCCCTGGGCAAGGAGTGAAGATTAATTAAAGTTGTCAGAGCTTAAGTAAAATCACCGATGTCAATTTCCTCCCTCTGGTTCTTGCTGTCAGAATAAATTGGATGGTCATTACCTAATACTCAGCCCTATTTTCCCAATATTTCATGGGCACTGAAGTGCTGATGGGAAACAGGGAAGGTGAGGCCCTTCAGAACAGGGCAGAGGGGCAGCTGCACGGGGCTGTGCTGTCCTGGCACAGGGTCCCATCTCAGGCCTGTCTCTGGGACTGTGGCCTCAGGAGTGGGCTCAGAGGACAGTCCCAGGGGCCAGGGATTGGGCTCTGTCCATAGAGGTCACTATTCTGATCCAAATGAGACCAAAATGCCCCTGTTTGCTGATCTGTAAAATGGAGATGTTGTGCTTTAGGTCTGCCTATCTCCCCAGAGTGTTCATGGGCTCCACTACACCAGGGCTTACGGTCATTCACCTCTAACCCCCAGGGCCTAGGACACCACAAAGAGTGGGGATTTAATATATTTTTTGAACTAACATATGCAATAAAATCAAGCATGGGAGGGGTCCAGAAATAGCCAAAGTAATCCTGAGAAAGAAGAACAAAACTGGAAGACTTACTCTTCCTGGTTTCAAAACCTGCTACAAAGCTATAGTAATCAGTACAGTGTGGTGTTGGCATAAAGACAAACCAACATATAGACCAGTGGAATAGAACAAAGAACCTAGAAATAAAGGCTCGAACTTACTGTTAAATTATTTTTGACAAGGGTGTAAGACCATTCACTGGGGAAAGGACAGTCTTTTCAACAAATATGCTGGGAAAATGGAATATTCATCTGCAAAAAATGAAGTTGGACTCTTACCTAACACCATATACAAAAATTAACTCAAAACAGATTAAGGACCTAAATGTTAAATGTAAAACTCTTGGAAGAAACCATAGGACAAAATCTTCATGACATTGGATTTGGCAATGATTTCTTGGATGTGACACCAAAGGCATAGGCAACAATAGGAAAAAAAAATAGACAAATTTGACTTCGTGAGAACTTAAAAGTTTTCTTGCATTAAATGTTACCACCATCCACAGAGCAAAAAGTCAGCCCACGAAGTGGGAGAAAATATTTGCAAGTAGTATATTCGATAAGGGGTTAATATCCAGAATATATAGAGAACTCTTAAAATTCAGCAACAGCACAACAAGCAGCTTGATTCAAAATGGGCAAAGAACTTAAACTGACATATCTCCAAAGAAGATAAACCAATGGCCAACAAGCACAAGTGAAAAGATGTCTTCTTTTCATCACTCATTATTTAATAATCTTTTTATCACTAATCATTAGGGAAATGCAAATCAAAACTACAATGAGAGTTTGTACACCTACACCTCACATCAGGACCTCACATTAGACACCACATCCATTTGGATGGTTACTGTATAAAAGGGAAATGAACAAACAGAAGTCAAGTGTTGGAGAGGAGCAGAGAAATGGGAACGCTTGTGCAGTGTTGGTGGGAATGTAAAGTGGTACAGCTCTGTGGAAACCAGCGCGGAGAGTCCTCAAAATCTTAAAAATAGAACTACTATATGACCCAGCAATTACTTTTCTCAGTATATTCTGAGAAGAATTGAATGTAGCATCTCAAAGAGATATCTGTACACCCATGTTCATAGCAGCATTATTCACAACAGCTAAAACTGTGGAAGCAACCTAAGTGACCATCAACTCATGAGCGGATTACCAAAATGTGGTCTATACCTATATCATTCAGCCTTGAAAAGGACAGAAGTTCTGACACATGCCACTGCATGGGAGAATATTGAGGACATTATGCTATGTGAAATGTCAGTCACAAAAAGACAAATACTTTAAGATTTCACCTACAGGAGGTACTTGGGAGTGGTGGTGGTTTAGTTGCTAAATCTTTTGCGATCCCATGGACTGTGGCCCACCAGACTCTTCTCTCCATGGGATTTTCCCAGACAAGAATACTAGAATGGGTTGCCATTTGTTTCTCCAGGGAATCTTAGTCAAAATCAGAGTCAGAAAGGATAATGGTGGTTGCCAAGGACTGAGGCCGGTGGAGGGGCGTGGACGGGGAGTGTTAAATTGATGCAGAGTTTCAGATTTACAAGATGAAGAGTTCTAGGGATGGATGGTGGCGATGGCTGCAGAACAATGTACTTGTACCACTGAACTGTACACTTGACATGAAGTTGAGCAAACGCTGGGAGGTAGTGGAGGACCGGGGAACCTGGGGGCCTGCAGTGGATGGTGTCTGACGCGACTTAGCGACTGAGCAACGACAAAGTACACTTTAAATGATTAAGAAGGTAAACTTTATGTTACGTGTATTTTAACACAATTTTTAAAAAGAAAAAAAAAATCAAGCATGGAAAGCTCTTTGTAAACTCTGAGACTAGGCCTATCTTGGACATTTCCTCCTGGGTTGGACCTTGAGAGATAAATATTGGGACCAGCCCTCAGTTTGCAGTGTAGATCATGGGGCAGGCACCTCCTAGGCAGCCCGAACATCTTAGGCAAATGTAAGAAGCAGGAAAGAGGAGAAGCCCACCGTGATGGAAGTTTGTGTTTTTTCTTTCTAAACAGTTTGTAGGTCTAGAGAAGACACAGTATCACCCTAGTTCCTGAGTCCAGCGGCACCACCCAGAGGGTCCCGCCTACGTGGGACAAGGACACGCCCCCTGGCTGCCTCTGGGAGGCCCAACTGGCTGCTCTCTCTGAAGTCCCCATGGTTCCCAGGGCTTCACAGTATTGCTTAATCCACCGCCCCCCCTCCAATACAAGCAGCTTTTAATTTACGGGGACTCAATCGTGGCCCTGGGGCCTGAGCTAGGAATCAAAGCAAACAGGCATCATTTACCATAAACAGGCCTTTCCCCAGCGGGGTGTGCAGCCCGGGGACAAGGAAACCCCGAGATCTCGGGCACTCACAATAAAAGCCACCAGCACACAGGGCTGCCAGCCAAAGCTCTGATTGAGAGGTTCATCGGCTCCTTCGAGGAGCCTCCGAGGAGCTGGGAGGGGCTGTGGACAATGCGGGGTGGAGCCCACCGACTGGCTGGGGAACAATGGATCTTGATCCATTCTGGAGACTCCACAGTTGTTCTAAGTAAGTCCTGGAGATGGGGGCGGTGGGGGTTGGGGGGGAGGTGGAAGGGATTTGGCTGGGGGCACCCCTCCCCCGCCCCCCTCTCCCCCTGCAACTCCTCAGCGTCCTGTGGGCCAGTGGCACGCTCTTAAGCAGCTAACAACCAGTTCTGGAGGGGGCAGCTCTGATTAATGGTGTTTCCTGATTTCCATATTGTAAAGACTCCCTCCAAAGGCCAATTTCGAGCACTCTTTTGGTGGTATTGTAGATCACAGAACTGGGAAGAGGGGTGCAGACAGGGCATCACTGTATAGGGCTCCTGCCATGCCCTAAGCATAGATGTAAATAACCTCGTGGGCATTGATAATAGTACTACCAAAAAAGGTACTAAAGTGCTTAGAAAATAAATGAGCTTTGATTATTTATTACCTTTGTTTTTAATATAGTGTGTTTATTTAGCTAGGTTCCTATTGTCTGGTTGCTATGTCATGTCCCATTCTTTGTGACCCTATGGACTGTAGCTCACCAGGTTCCTCTGTCCATGGGATTTTCCAGGCAAGAATACTGGAGTGGGTTGCCATTTCCTCCTCCAGGGCATCTTCCCAACTCAGGGTTGAACCCAGGACACGTTCATTGCAGGTTGTCTCCTGCACTGCAGGCAGATTGTTTACCAACTGAGCATCACTAACTGCTTCAGAAAGTCCTGCTCTCGAAAGTCCCCAAAACATAACAGTGAGTCTCGTGAGCTGAAACAGCTTTATATGAGTCAGTGTGGCTCCTGCGTATCGCCAAGGACAGGAGACCAGGGCCAGGCCCGTCCCAACCTCCTCTCCAGCCTCTGCATAGCAGTGAGCAGCACCTGACCCTCTGGGAGGTGAGAGACTGCCCTTGGGTGAAGTCTGGAAGCTGATGGGGTGGGGAGGGGAGAAGCCAGAGTGGCCACCGCTTGGGCTCCAGCCCTGATGCCCCTTGGCCTGGGCAGCCTGTTCCTTTCTCAGAGTCCCGCTAAGGTGGAGCTCTGCATGACCCCAGCCTCCTTTGAGGGGTTCCACTCCTCCTGCAAGCCCCCCTTTGGCAGCAGGGTATCCGTCAGAATTGACCACAAGCCCAGCTGCTTGGCTGTGGGTAGTTCTGACAGAAGCATGATTCCACAGCTTTATCACAGTGGGAAACCTTTTTATTAAAAAAAACACACATTCATTTATTTGTTTGGTTACACCAGGTCTTGGTTGTGGCATGCGGGGCCTTTAGTTGTGGCAAGTAAACTCTTAGTTGCAGAGATCTAGTTCCCTGACCAGGGATTGAACATAGACCCCCTGCACTGGAAGCATGAAGTCTTAGCCACTGGACCACGGGGGATGTCCCGGAAAACTCTGGGCTCCACGGGTTCTTCCCGTATCACATTCTGCCCACACCACCCCTTGCCTGCTTACTGCTAACAGAATAACTCGGTTATATTGGTGTTTACTAAGCTCCATGCATCGGGCTACCACAATGCAGCCTTAGGCGGGAGGAGCCTCTCCTATCCCCATTTTTGTAGAGGGACAGAGTGGGGAAGTCTCTTGCCCAAGGGCACACAAAGACTATGCTAATACAAGCCGAAGTCTGTTGTTGAAAGCAATAACAGACAAATTTTACTTATATTCCTAAAAATAGTAAGTCCTCTTTTTGTGTGTTTGCACAATTGATCTTCCATTTGTCCATAGAAACCTTGGTTGGTGATAGAGTCCTGGGTTGGGGGACAGAGGAAAGCTATGGGGATGGGCAGAGGGCCACACATACCAGGAACAGAAATTAGCACGTTGGCAAAAAAAAAACAAAACAAGGAAGGTATTTCGGTCTTTCTTCCTCTGCCTGCTCCCCACTCAGGACACCCTTTCCCACTGGGGAAGTGGGAGTGTTTTCCAAGAGACCTCGATCAGTGCTAGATTTGAGTCCTAGCTCTCCCCACTTCCCAGCTGTATACCCTTGAGCAGGTCAGTTTTCCTGTCCGAGCCTCAGTTTCTTCATCTGTGGAAGGGGAGAGCTTAATTCCAGGCAGTGAGGGTGGTGATGAGAGTTAAAGCAATGCTCACTCAACACAGTGACGGCAGGGGCCTGTCCATCTCTTATTTATTACTATCAATAATTTTAGGGTCCGGATAACCTGGGCTTTAGTCACTGTGGCCTGACTGCACCCCTACCCTGAGCCTCTAGTCTCTGTGGCCACCCCTTCACTGGCACCTCTAGCAGACTGTTTTTCTGGTCTTTTGACAGCAAGATTTAAAGCCCCAGCTGGGTGCATTTGTTGAAACTATGAATGAAATTCTAGGGGAGCAGTGGCCCACCTCTCCCCTGCTCTGGAGCTGCCTGGTATTGACGGAATAAATGCTCACGTTTCCTGTGCTCTCCATGGGCTGTGGACTCTGTATCTGATCACTTTAAAAGGACCTGATATAGATGATCCAGGTTCAGAGGCTGACAGGGGAAAAAACACAGAAGATCACGCATCAGGTGAGATTGTCCTGGGGCCCAACCAGGCCTTGGAGCAGGGCAAGCAACTCACACTGGCCTGGGGCATCTCCGCAGACTCAAACCAGGCCTGGAAATGTGTGAAGGTGACCAGGAAGCCAGCCTGGTCGGGTGCCAAGGAGGCCTGGGGGTCCCTGGGGGCTGCCCCGGGTCTGTCTCCTCCATAGCTGCCACCCTGCCCTCTGGGTGTGAAGCCATACCCTTCACCCATGGGGCCAGAGCCTTGATGGGAACAGGAGCCATGAGCACAGTCTCTCCCTTTAACTGTGCCAAACAGACCCCCTCACCGCAGATTTGCAACGTCAAAGGCTGAGCTCGAGTCACCCTCACGGCCACCTTTGGGAGGTGAGTGAAAGGCCCACTTCACAGATGGAAAAGGAGAGGCCCAGAGAAGCCCACTGGCCGGGCGGGTGGTGGCTCAGCTGTGAACTGTAGTCTCTCCACGTGTTCCAGGCCTTCTGACTCACAGGCTAGTGCTCTTGCAGCCAGGCTACCACGGTTCCCACGAAAGTGACTGGGTGTGTGGCACTGGGCGGAGGGTGAATAACTTTGTCCTTCTTCTGCAGTGGCCCTGACCACCCCAAGTCTGGCAGATTTACAAGAACAGGCTTGTAAACTCAGCAACACCCCATAATCCTTTTTATGGGGACTGCTGCGGTAATGGACATTCATCAGCTCTCCCAGGCTAAGCGTAGTGAGCCTTAGGGGGTGAGGGACAGAGGGGAGACATGCCGGCCCTCTACCACCCCCATCACTGGATCAATCATCCCGGGAAACCGCAGGACCAACAGGTTTCTGATCAATGCCAAGACCTTCAGCCAGGGGGCGCTGTGCAGCCAAGGTCGGAGAGAAAGCTACAGAGGTCAACAAAGGGTGGAAATCACCTGGACGCCGGCACTGGCTTCTCTGTACGTCCCCCCAGGAGCGCGGGTGGGCCAGGAAGAGGGGAAGTGCTGCCTAAGGTGCCAATTCCCAGGCTTCTCTCCAAACCTCCTGAACCAGAATCTCCGACGGTGGCCCGAGGAACATGCCTTTAATAAGAGCTCCCGATGCAGCCGCCATCTCGTATTCACAGGTTTAGGAAGAGGCAGAGAATAATGGCAGAAAAGTGCGAGGTAGGTCAGATTTCTAATTTACTTGCTCAACAAGCATTCTTCCGAACTTGGCCCTGGTCTCGGGCGGGTGAGGCCGCCCTTTGCCTCCTCGTGGGTAGGATCTGCCTTCACCTTCACTTGTACAGTGAACTTGGACCCTTCCCTGCCCTCTCTGGCCACTGTGTCATCCTCCGCCAAATGGGAGGAGTGTCTGCGGTCCTTTTCAGCTCTGATACTGTTAGATGATTCAGTCGGGGTGTAAATAATTAACCAGGATGGCCTTGTTATCAGTTAGCATCTGGGCTATTAGGGGACTTAGGACAGATCCTGATAATACCCTGGGACTCCAGGCCGAGGGCCTTTCACATCCCTTTTCTGCCTGCCCACTCTCCCTGAGGGTGTGAGCTGTGCCCTTCAAGCCAGGGGAGAGCATGGTGGTGCTTCCCTCTGTCCACGTGAGCTCAGAAGGCCAAGCACTGGGGATCTGTAAGGCCTGAGGTGGACTTGACCATATCTTGAGGCCCCCTAAACAGCAATATTGCTTGTTAGGTCTTAGACTGGGTTTCGTTTAGTTAGATTTGGGTTTTAACAGGTTGCTGAATGATAAGTCATATCTGAGTACTGTCTGCATCATTATTTACTTCATGCTGCTGCTACTGCTAAGTCACTTCAGTCGTGTCCGACTCTGTGCGACCCCATAGATGGCAGCCCACCAGGCTCCCCCGTCCCTGGGATTCTCCAGGCAAGAACTGGAGTGGGTTGCCATTTCCTTCTCCAATGCATGAAAGTGAAAAGTGAAAGTGAAGTCGCTCAGTTGTGTCCGACTCTTAGCGACCCTATGGACTGCAGCCTACCAGGCTCCTCCGTCCATGGGATTTTCCAGGCAAGGGTACTGGAGTGGGGTGCCATCCCCTTCCATTTCCTCAAATCCATTGATTTTCTTTTACTTAAGGAAATTAATTTAAAAGGGAAATGTTATATTATTAGTATTATTGTAAGTGTAAAAGTAAAATTAATTTTATGAAGAGAATAGAGCAATAAAAGTTAATACAAGGAAAACAAAACAAGGTGATTAAAACCTAGGCAGATCTAGAGTGCAGTGGTAGCCACAAGGGTCTACACTTGACAAAGTGCCACAAAACTCTGCATGGCGGTGGTCTAGTTGCTCAATCGTGTCCAGCTCTTGCAACCCTATGGACTGTAGGCTATCAGGCTGCTCTGTCCATGGGATTTCCCAGGCGAGAATACTGGAGCGGGTAGCCATTCCCTTCTCCAGGGGATCTTCCCAACCCAGGGATCCAACCTGGGTCTCCTGTATTGCAGGTAGATTTTTTTATCCACTGAGCCACCAGGGAAGCCCGATAATTGCACCAATGTCGATTTTCTGGTTTTGCCATTGTACTTTAGTTACATACGCTGTAATCATTGGGGAGAAAGGTTCACAAGACCTCTCTCAATCATCGTTGCAACTTTTTCTGAATCCATAATTATTTAAAAATAAAAAGTAAAAAACCAAAAAACCCTATAGATACTTTCTTTTAGCCTGAGGCTGGCTCTCTCTCCTTTTAAAGAGGGATGAGTAAGAGTTGATGTCAGACATCCTAACCCCATACCAGGATTTTCTCCTAGACTAACCAGAAGGTTTGAGAGAGATTCTGAAAAGAACCAACTTTCTCACTGTGGGAGTTAAGATCACTAGACACTAAACCATCTCACATGCTGTGAGTGGTGTGTGTATCTGCTTTGGGAAACACTGTCCCCAGCTTTGCCTCTGCTGGCCGACCTGGGATAGACAGCTCACAGCCTTGCCTGGCTGAGAGAGAAGCTGCTTGTAGAGGATCACAGAGCTGCAGGCCCCAGCCCCACCCGGCCAGTGTTTTTCACGTCCAGGAACCCACAGACATGGGCCATGCTGTTGCCAGGCGCCTCCCATGAGCTGGCACAGAATATCTTGAGATCAGGATGCCCGGGTCTCAGTTGCAGCTCTAATCAAAACGTTACTCTGTGGTCTCGGGCAAGCCCCTCTCCTTTCTGGATCACTATTTTTTGTATCTGTTATATGGGATCTGGGTTTCCCCAGCTAAGAATCTTGAGAGGGCACCAAACCTCTTCAAGTTATAAGGCAACTACTGTCTGTGCATCGTTCCAAGGAGACGGTCTAGGGTTATGCTACCCAATCTAAGGCAACTAACCATCCAGGTTTGCCAAGGACCCAGGGGTTTCCCAGGGCAAGGGACCATCACTGCTAAAATCAGGAGAATCCTGGGCAAACTGGGATAGTTGGTTATCATAAACATAATGGCCAGTAGACACGTGTAACTACTCAGCACTTGAAATATGGCTAGTCCAAATTAGATGGGCTCTAATGGCACCCACTCCAGTACTCTTGCCTGGAAAATCCCATGGACGGAGGAGCCTGGTAGGCTGCAGACCATGGGGTCGTGAAGAGTCGGACATGACTGAGCGACTTCACTTTCACTTTTCCCTTTCATGCATTGGAGAAGGAAATGGCAACCCACTCCAGTGTTCTTGCCTGGAGAATCCCAGGGACGGGGGAGCCTGGTGGGCTGCCGTCTATGGGGTCACACAGAGTCGAACACGACTGAAGCGACTTAGCAGCAGCAGCAGCGGCAACTGTAAAACACACAGCAGATGCTGAAAAAGAATATAAAATATTTCAATAGTTTTTAATTGGTTATATGTTGAAATGACAGCATTTTGGATATATTTGGTTAAATAAAATATAATATTAAATTATTATTAAACTAAGTCTGTTTCTTTTGATTTTTTAAAAAATGTGGCTACTTAGAGAATTCCCTGGTGGCCCAGTGGTTAGGACTCACACTTCCATTGCAGGGAGCACAGGTTCAATGCCCAGTCAGGGAACTAAGATCCCACAAGACACGGCATGATCAAAAAAAATGTGGCCACTTAAAAATTTCACATTCTATATGGGTCTCACGTCTATGTCTCACATTGCATTTCTATTGGACATCACTGCTCTAGAGCCTTCTGGTCTGTGACTCTCAAAATGCTCCAGCCCTTCTTCATCGAAAATGTCAAGGTTCCTTCCAAGTTAGTGATGGCACTTTGTGCTTTTCTGAGTAGCTCCCAGGCCCTTTCCTCCTGGAAAGCCCTTGTGTGAACGCACGCGCACGCGCGCGTACACACACACACGTGCACACACACACACGTGCGCGTGGGCCACCACCCACCTCCCCTTTCCCGATGGCCCCCTTACCCTCGTCCTTTTGTTGAAAGGCACTCCTCCTGGCTCAGGCTGCCTCTCCCCCCACTCCATGTGATTTTCATTTGTCTAATTAAAACTAATCTGATAAAGGCAGGAATGGCAGAGATGCGTAAAAGCTCCAGTGAGCACAGGTCATGGCCTGATCTAAAGAGGGGGTCTTTGTCTCCCCACCCCCAGGCAGCAGCCAGCTGGGCAGCGGGTTACCCGGGGGAGCCAGCAGAGGAGCGGAGACCAGGGAGGGGGCTCTTCTGGGACAAACTGCACTGACGTCACCGGATTGATCATTTGCAAACACAACAAGAAAGAAGCTAAAAAAGGAGAAAAAGTCATGTGAAAAAGAGGGGTGCTCAGGAGTTAACTGTGGGCTAGGACCCTGGCTTCTCGTGCCTTCGTCTTTCCCATCTGGTCAGTGGCAGCATCTGTGAGAGAGGAGGGGGGTTAGCCATTACTCTGGGCAAAAAGAGGAGAGTCTGGTATAGAAGACATGGGTCTGGTATCATATATCCAGGGACACCGAGCTTCCTCGGAGCCTTGAGATCTCCCCAGATCCACCTCTGAAGCCATCCTCCAAGGGCTCCCCTCAAAGACACTTATTCCAGAGTTCAGAGCCCTGGAGCAGCCCCTCTGACAACACGGGACATTGTGACCCCCACCTACCCTCTCTCTCAGATCACTGGGAATCCAGAGATGAACTAGATAGGGTCTGGAATATCTGAGATGTTCTGTGTTTGTTGTGGCTCTTCAATTTAAAACTCTCTACTTCTTCTTTGGTTGGTGAAGGTAGTCCAGTAGGGGAAAACCAAAGATGCTACTGATGAGTGAATTAACCAAGCTAGAAGCATTATTGAACAGTTGGTGGGTAACTGGGCCTCTGATGGAAATTTTTGATGGAGACAAGATACGAAACAAGGAGGTCACACTTGCACTGGGGAGGCTGCCTCATGTACGAGAAAAGCCAGGGAAGAAGATAGACCCACTCAATGGTCAGGCTGAGCAGAGCCAAGCAGGGGTCCTGGGGGTGAGAGTGGGGAGACAGCCAAGGAACCTCGGATGTCAGGTGGGCATGAGATGAGGGCAAGACTAACGGGAAGAGGCCTGTGCTCTAGTTAGGCATTCTTACACCAACCCTTTGAACCTGGGCAACCCAACCCACTCCCTGGACCTCAACTTCCTCATCTGTAAAATGGGGGTGATCCCCGGGTCTGTTTCTTTACTGAACATAAAATTCTAGGACTGGAAGCACCAGAGAGGATTAGGTGAGTATTCCGGGTGGGAAGAAGGGTTGGGGCACTCCTGGGAGGACGGAGACAGCTGTCAGTAGGGAGGACCCATGGTCAGCAATGCTGGGAGGAGCAGTTCTCCAACGCTGGGGAAAGCGACCCAGCCCTCCTGCTCATTCCAGTCCATCTCAGGGCAAGGAAGGCCCGTGGCCTCATTGGGGTCTCAAACAAGCAGCTGTATTGTGTGTGCCCAGCTGGGGTCCGGGCCAGGGCGTGTGTCATGGGAACGGCCCCTCTGCTTCTGAAGAGAGGAGTGAGACGTGGCCTCAGAGGCCTAGCCCGGCGCCTCTGTTCTTTGCTGACAGACGCAAGGCCACTTCCCTAGAGCCCCCTTCCGGCCATCTTCATCATCTTCCCAAGGCGAGCGGAACCCTGAGTCAGAGCTCACTGTGCAGGGAGGACCAGCGGGGAGGTCAGATCTGGGTTCTAGCAAAGTGTTAAAGATGACTTCTGCCACTTCTAGTTCCTTCCTACTGGAGCTCAGTCATGCTATAGACCCTATCACACCAGTGTGGATTCAACTTATGAAAATCAGGAAGTTCACCAATGCCAACAATGGTGGGCTTTACTCCTCGCCTTGTTCTTTCAACCAGCAAATCCGTAAGTGGTTGTGAAAGGCTGTCGTGCACCCAAAATTGTGCCGCAGTGTTTGCAGACATGCATAGCTTGCTCTTCTAACGTTGGAAGACACTCCATATGGACTGCACCCCAGATATGGGTCTTCTCTGCAAGGTGTCTGGGGTCAGGTGTCTCCCTCCCATTGTGTGGCCTTGCTTTCTCTTCTGTACAAACTCATTGCCATCCAATGCTATCTCACACCTTGACTTACTTGTGTACCTGTGTACTGTTACCCAAGCGCATGGCTTCGTGAAGAGCAGCCCTAAGCTTGTCCTGTTTTCCTGCTGGATCCCTGACCCCTAGAAGAGGCCAGTCACCCAGCAGGCAGTAAAGAGACGTTTGTTGAATAAATGAATGTGGAGACAGGCGTGCTGCTCTCGTGTGGGACATTCTAGAATGGTAGGAAGGTGCGATTAAGCAGAGCTATTATTTGGGCTGGCATCAGCTATCGGTCAGGGATCCGGTGGGAAACAAGGGACAAACTTGGACAGGTTAATTGAGGCAGGTAGACCCAAGGGCTATTAACAAAGCCCCGGTCAGTGTCAAGGGCATGGAAAAGCGACAGAAACACAGGGGTGAGGGAGAAAGGTGTGACCCCGGGGACACCAAGGGCAAGGCGGGATGGGTGCGGTTAGTAGAATCAGAGCAAGAGCAGCCTGATGGGAGCTGTGGCCTTTGGTTGAGAGTTAAAGATGACCCTTGGTGACCTTGCAGGGTGAGAGTCAGGGAAGAAAAGCTCAGCATCCCCTCCTCCTGTTCTTCCTCCCACACCTGTGGGCTGAGCCCAATCAGAAGCCAGAAGGCAGTGGAGGCGTTCACGCAGGAGATGGGGTCAGAGGGAGAGTTAGCCTCATGGGGCCCAGACAGGGTAAAGAGGATCTGGAGGGATAAACAGAGAATGTCCAGCCCAGCTGGTAGAGGGGGACACGGCTGTGCCTGTGACTACTGCTACGTAACAAATCTCCCCAAAACTCTGGTTAGAAACAACCGCCATTAGGCTAGTATCTTTCATGGTTTTGGTGGAGCAGGGATCCAGGAAGTGCTTTGCAGGATGGTTCAGCTTGCAGTGGGTGGTGTGGGTGGGGTGGGGGGTGGTGGCTCTCACAGTTACAGATGGACAGTGAGTGCAGCCAGGGTGGCGAGGGGCTAGCGAAACTGGGAGGGAGCAGGTATCTAGGATTCTTCTAGAAACCTCTGGCCTCTCTGTGTGGTCTGTCCGTGGGAGCTAGACTGGGCTTCCTTGCAGCATGGCAGCCTCGTTGTAGAGCAAGTCTGGCCCGGGACTCAGGTCTTCAGCTGGAGCCTGCTTAGTGAACCCAGCATAAGCACCGTCACCTTCATGACCCACCCCTGAGTCAGAAGGTGTCGTGTAGCCTCACTTCTGCTATAGTCTAGTGGTGACGAGTCTCTAAGACTGGTCCAAAAGCAAACGGGGGAGGCTATAGACCTCACCGCTTAGTGGGAGGAATGTCGAAGAATTTGAAGAAATGTTTCCAAAGGTTAGAGAGTGTGGGGGCACTGAGTTATAATTGAGTATCATTTGGGTGCTTGCCAAAGAAGGCTATGACATGATGCTTGGTGGAGACAGGGATGGGGCGGAAAGTTCCAACATGGTTAGGAAGTTGGATCTGTTGAATTTCTCCTTTTCAGGTGCTAAAGGACAGGTCAAAGAGCATCCAACCTGGGGAGGCAGAACCCTTCCCTTAGTCTCCAGAGATCCTGGGCTCCCTGAAAAGGGAAGTTGGGTGATAGGGGCAGAACCGGCACGCATAGGTCTCTGGGGCTGCTCATCCAATGCTAGAGAACCAAAGGCCAGTTGCTTTTGGCTCATTTTCCTCCCACATTCCCCTCCCAGACACCAGTAGCCTCCCTCCCTGGAAGGAAGGGGGAGAGAAAGGCAATTTGGAGACTATCAAAGCGAGTGGCTTTCACTTTCAGGGAGCAGGCTTGGGAAGATTGCTTCCAGGTGCCTCTAGGGGCCCCTCCCAGCCCGGCGGGGGCAGACTGTGGGCCTGGAGGCAGGGGCAGCGGGCCTGGGGGCTGGGTGAGCTGCTCCCCGGCCTGGGTGTCTTTTTACAGAGCTGTCAGGGCGGCCTGCTTCTTAACCAGGTCTCAGCTCAAAGGTCCCCTTCTCTCTCATCCCCTCAACCAAATCAGCACCTCTGGCTCCGTGCTTTCTAGAAGAGCAGCCCTCAAACCCAGTTCAGACGGCCCCGCTCGGGCCTGACTTCTGGGGTGAGGAGTCCGTGGCTGAGGTGGTATGCCTACCTGGAGAACACACCTGCCCATCTGGACAACACCCAGGGTTCTGGGAACTCTGGATTCCCTGTCCGAACATCCTGAGCCTGCTTCCCTGGGTCTGTCCTCCAAGGGCTAGCTCTGCTCCTTGTGTGGGCACCCGCAGTCCTGAGGGGCAGCCCAAGGGTGGCCCTGTGGTGTGTATGGCGTGGGTGCTGGAGGGCAGGGACAGAGCTTTGATGGGTCCATACACACGCATGTGAGGCCCCTCAGGATTTGGAGCAGAGAGAGGGTAGGAGAGAGGGGGCGTGGACGAGGACCTTCCTTTGTACTAGAGCAAGGCCCACAAATACCAGGGGTGCTCCTGGATTTCTGTCTCATCACTCTGTTTCATATATTCCTAGTGCCTTCCACTGTCTGGAATTCATACCCAGCAGGAGCTGGGGCCTTGGGTTGCATGCCTGCTTGGGAACTGGGGTCCCTTCATCTCCTTCACATGAGGTAGGTGTTAGTCTATAAGAGGGTCCCAGCAGGAAGGAGTTCAGTTCAGTTCAGTTGCTCAGTCGTGTCCGACTCTTTGTGACCCCATAAATCACAGCACGCCAGGCCTCCCTGTCCATCACCAACTCCCGGAATTCACTCAAACTCATGTCCATTGAGTCGGTTATGCCATCCAGCCATCTCATCCTCCTTTGTCCCCTTCTACTCCTGCCCCCAATCCCTCCCAGCATCAGTCTTTTCCAATGAGTCAACTCTTCGCATGAGGCGGCCAAAGTACTGGAGTTTCAGCTTCAGCATCAGTCCTTCCAATGAACACTCAGGACTGATCTCCCTTAGAATGGACTGGTTGGATCTCCTTTCATTCCAAGGGACTCTCAAGAGTCTTCTCCAACACCACAGTTCAAAAGCATCAATTCTTGGAGTAAGCGTCTTTTAATTTCATGGCTGCAATCACCATCTCCAGTGATTTTGGAGCCCAACAAAATAAAGTCTGACACTGTTTCCACTGTTTCCCCATCTATTTGCCATGAAGTGATGGGACCAGATGCCATGATCTTCGTTTTCTGAATGTTGAGCTTTAAGCCAACTTTTTCACTCTCCACTTTCACCTTCATCAAGAGGCTTTTTAGTTCCTCTTCACTTTCTGCCATAAGGGTGGTGTCATCTGCATATCTGAGGTGATTGATATTTCTCCCAGCAATCTTGATTCCAGCTTGTGCTTCATCCAGCCCAGCGTTTCTCATGATGTACTCTGCATATAAGTTAAATAAGCAGGGTGACAATATACAGCCTTGACGGACTCCTTTTCCTATTTGGAACCAGTCTGTTGTTCCATGTCCAGTTCTAACTGTTGCTTCTTGACCTGTATATAGGTTTCTCAAGAGGCAGGTCACGTGGTCTGGTATTCCCATCTCTTTCAGAATTATCCACAGTTTATTGTGATCCACACAGTCAAAGGCTTTGGCATAGTCAATAAAGCAGAAATAGATGTTCTTCTGGAACTCTCTCGCTTTTTCGAAGGAGTTCAGTTCAGTTCAGTTCAATTCAGTTCAGTCACTCAGTCATGTCTGACTCTTTGCGACCCCATGGACTGCAGCATGCCAGGCCTCCCTGTCCATTACCAGCTCCTGGAGTTTACCCAAACTAATGTCCATTGAGTTGGTGATGCCATCCAACCATCTCATCCTCTGTCATCCCCTTCTTCTCCCTCCTTCAATCTTTCCCAGCATCAGGGTCTTTTCAAATGAGTCAGCTCTTCGCATCAGGTGGCCAAAGTGTAGGAGCTTCAGCTTCAACATCAGTCCTTCCAATGAACACTCAGGACAGATCACCTCTAGGATGGACTGGTTGGATCTCTGTGCAGTCCAGGGGACTCTCAAGAGTCTTCTCCAACACCACAGTTTAAAAGCATCAGTGCTTCAGTGCTCAGCTTTCTATATAGTCTAACTCTCACATCCATACATAACTACTGGAAAAACCATAGCCTTGAACAGATGGACCTTTGTTGGCAAAGTAATGTCTCTGCTTTTTAATATGCTGTCTAGGTTGGTCATAATTTTTCCTGAATTTTAATTCCAAATCACCCGGTTTTACAGATGTACAAACTGAGGCCCATGGAGAAAAAGGGACTTGCTCAAGGTTACCTAAGTAGTATATACGTGTGTTTAGTCCATCAGTTGTGTCTGACTGTTTGCAACCCCATGGACTGTAACCTGCCAGGCTCCTCTGTGCACAGGATTCTCCAGGCAAGAATACTGGAGTGAGTTGCCATGCCCTCCTCCAGGGGGATCTTCTGGACCCAGGTTGCCTGCATTGCAGGCGGATTCTTTACCATCTGAGCCACCAGAGAAGCCCTAAGTAGTATGTGGCATGTCATAGGTGATGATGCTGACTCCTAAAAGCATGATGTTTATTTTTCGGCCAATTGACTGAGTGGCCCCACCCAGACCCAACCAGTGATGGGGGGCCACCTCTAAGCAGGCAGCTCCCAAAGGGGAATGTGTTAAAAAATACAGGTTCCCTGCCCCGTTTGTCTTGATGCAGGATGTCTGTCCTGGCACCAAGATGTCTGTGCTCCCAGCATGTACCACAGTGAGAACAGGGGATGCCCAGCGTTGGGAGGGATGGCAACCCTGGGCTTCAGCTGTTGGTGGTGGAAAGTCCTTCCAGAATCCAGTGCCATACCTTGCTCAGTCTTTTGAGGGAGGACATGACGCTTTTAGGCAAGGGTGCCTGTTCCCAAGTTCCAGGTCTCAGGAGGCCCGATGCCCCCAGGAGGGCAACAAAGGGGCTTGGGGAGGCGGTGACCTCTCTCTCATGCCCCCTGCTCTGTCTATCTGAGCTGTTTTTATTTTTGTCATTATTTCATCCTCTTCTGAACACTTTTTCCTCTTTTGGTCCATACTTTTCATCTGATGCTGAGTCAAAATCGATACATTTACCTTTTTTCTGTGTGTAAGAGATGCCCACTTGATAAAGGCCCCATCCCTCTTTTTCCTTCTCCCCAGCTGCTGCCTCACACCCAGAGAGGACCATGCCATACAGAGAGGGCAGGGAACCTGAGTTTCTGACCCAAGCTCTGCTATGAGCGCATCACTACATTTTCTGCAACCTTAAATGACAAATAGCAGCTTCTTCCCTCCCAAGGATGGTGTGATGGGTGTGATCATGAAAGCAAAACTTCCTGGAGAACCAAAGATGCTGCCTGTCACAGGGATGATGCTTCAGCTTAGCAATGACCCCCCTGAACAAATATATCCGACTCAACTCTCTGCTTTGAGTGGGCATCCCCCGATACGTGGAAAAAAGTTAATACATGGATTTTGACTCAGAGTTAGATGAAGAATATGGACCAAACCTCACATGTCATTCCTACTTTCTGCTACCTCCTTTTCTCAAGGGCGTTTGTTTGCATCTCTCATCTGCTGGGGAGATGTCCAGGCTGCATGTGCCCACCTCTGAGGCTTGGGGCTTGTACAGGACAATATAGTATGATGGTTAAGATCAAGGCTTGAATCCAGACTGTACAAGTTCAAAATTTGACTCCTCGCATTTCTTAGCTGTGTGAATTTCGCCAAATTACTTAACCTCTCTGTGCCATGGTTGATTAGTGATGCTTGCCGCAGACTCAGGATGGGGCCCATATGTCTCTCAGCTCCTTTGACAAAAGTAAAATCTCCCCTGAAACCACACCTCACACCAGGTTCTGTCCAGGTTCTTAGTCTTGGAAGCAAGAAGCTTTCCTATAGAACTGCAAGCAGAGAGGCCCTGAATGAAGATGGGGCAGGACTTGCTCCACAGGGATTTGGCTTCCCTTAGAGTGGGAGTGTCTACCCTGGCTCCCAGTCTACCCTGAGGCAGTGGGGTTGGCCCCCAGGCCTCGTGGCCAGCAGCTGGGGGAGATTAGACTGCATGGGGCCCCCCTCCCCAGCCTGTCCTTTGAACCCCCTGCATACATTACTGATCCCTGAGCTCACTGTGGCCGGACCACATTTCTAATGTGTTTACAAGGTTCCTCGTGGTTCCTTCCTCCCCAGAGTTTCTGAGGCCCTCAGTTTTCTCTGCTTCTTTATCCGCTGCCAGCCTCCCCCCACACCCCACACCTTGTTAAAGCCAGTCTTCATCTGAGATCCTAGGAGAGATGGCGTGAGAGCTTCTGCTTGGTGGTGTCCTGAACACAGCCTCTACTGACCCCAGGCCTCTGAGTGGAAGGAGAGATATGTCTGGAAGCTATGGGGCCAGTGTGTGTGGGTTCAGGCACGACTCTGGGGGGATGGGAAGAGCAATTAACATGACATCTGTGGACTCCCCTGGTGGTCCAGTGGTTAAGAATTCACCTGTCAGTGCAGGAGACATGGGTTCGATTCTCGGTCTGGGAAGATCCACATGCTTGAAGGCAACTAGACCTGTGGACAACTACCGAGCCTCCTTCCCTTCCTCGAGCTGGTGCTTGGCCACAAGGGCATAGCTCCCACTCCCTGCAGCTAGAAAAAGCCCATGTGCAGCAACGGGGACCCCAAATAAATTAAATTTAAAAAAAATGGCATCTGTGAGTGCCACTGTGGGCGACAAGGAGACTGCTGGAGATTACAGGTGGGTGATGGCGTGAAGAAATGGAACCGCCGTGGTTAATGGTGGGGGGGGGGGTGACAGGCGACCCCATACATGTCACCATGAGTGATTGACAGAGCTGGCCCCATGGGAATTGGTGGGGCTGAGCTTGCACCTGGGTGATAGCGGCAGCAACACGGTGTTGGGAGACAAGGAGCAGCTGAGAATGCGGGCTGGTGGTGGGTGCAGGGCCTCAGACGGTGTTGGGAGGCTGGCTGGGTGGCAGGCGCCCAGACTCCAGGCTGCCTGAAGCCACGGGTCGGGGGCCTCCGGCTTGTCTCTAGGGGACATTGTCCATGCCGGAAAGAGAAGAGCGAATGTGTTTTCTCCGCCTGTTAAAAGTGATTCTGAGCGAAGGGGCTCGCGTCCTGGCTGGCGTGAGCCTGACTCCGCCGTGTCAGAAGCTGATTTTTCACAGATGCTGAAAAGTTAGGAAGTGTAATTACGGGGAAATTGCACTCAGGCAAACGAGTACAAGCCAAGGGCTGCCAGGCCCCATTCCTCACCTGAGCCCCCTGATTGCGCCCGACAGCCCCACATCTGTATGTGCTTTGCAGCCGGGAGAGGAAAGAAAGCGGGAAGCAGAGAGGGTTTGGGGCAGAGAGGGGGGTTGTGGGGACCTTCGGCTTACCCTGCCCGCTGTTCCCCCCACCTTCCTCGGGGAGGGGCTGATGGAGGGCGAGGCCTGGGGTCGCATTCCTGGGTTCCCAGGGCCTCCCAGGGTGCCCACGACTTCTGGGGGTGATGGAAGGAGCTGGAGGAAGACGAGGAGGCAGGCTGAGGGCTTTCCTTCCAACGTCCTCATCTCATCGGTGGGGCAGCAGAGACGGGTCACACGGGGGTCAGCAGGATGCGACCCTCCGCCTCCAGACCAGCCAGGGCTCCTGTCGCACGCACACCCCCTCCCCAGCTGGGAGGCACAGGACTGACCGCGGGGCTGAGCCCACGTGTGGCAGGCAGCCCCTGCCCTCCGCCCAAGCCTCCCTGCAGAGCCACCCAGCCTCCTCGGCATTCCTCAGATTCCTCTCTCTCATCTTCACTCGGTTTCTGCCCCTTGGCACCTCCCTGCTGAGGAAGCTGGGAAGCTCCTGGCCAAGGGGTGGGATAGTGGGGGCCCCCCAGTTCCTCCCGGGCTGCGGAGACCACTGCTCCATCCCACGCCCCCCCCCCCCACCGGCTCCTTGTGTTTCGCTTTCCAGCTCCAGGGATGGCGCCAGAGAGTGGGGCAACCCACCTTGTTCAACCCCTCTTGGGCTGACTCAAGGGTACCCGGATGCTCCCGGCTCCCGGCTCCTTGCCCATCCCCCAATAGGGAACTATTCTTGCCACCAGGCACAGAGTTTGTTCCCCAGCTCCATCCTGGTAACCAGCGCCCTTCCCCTGAGCCTCCGAGGTGGGCACAGGCAGACCCTGATTGGACCAATCGTCCCACCGTCCTCCTGGCCCTAGCCACTGGGTCAGGGGGTGACCAGGGGACCCCCACAGGGGAGTCACTAGGAGCAGGAACTGGCTTCATTCCCGTTGGAGCTGAGAGGTTGGGAATCCGAGGTTTTCTTTTTCCAAACAGAAGCCCATCTGCGGGGCACAGGGTAAGGCGGGGGTGTAGGAGGGGAGGGGGCGGAGTAGAAAATCAGCATGTTTGAATTCTGGACTCAGCCCTCTCCGCATCCCCACAGCTCCCAATTACATTAGCCAATGATTCTATTCTCTTCTACTCTATGGGCTTCCTACGTGGTGCCAGATAAAGAACCAGCCTGCCAATGCAGGAGATAAAAGAGATGCTGGTTCCAATCCCTGGGTCAGAAAGATCTCCTGGAGGAGGAAATGGCAAACCACTCCACTATTCTTGCCTGGAGAATTCCATGGACAGAGGAGCTTGGTGGGTTACAGGTCATGGGGTCACAAAGGGTCAGGAACACGACTGAAGCAACTTAGCACGCAGGCACATTCTATTCTTTTCCATTCTGTTTGGTTTCAATACATTCAACCTGATTTCTGTCACTTGCAATCAAGAGACCTGATTCATGTAGCTGCCTCAGAGCTGGAGCTTGGGTGTCCTGGGAGGTACTGATGGGTACATTGGCAGGACTGAGGTAGGACCTGTACAGAGAGCATGGTGGTCACCTGTTGGCCAGGAGGGCCTCGGTGGGGGCAGTGTGGCCTGGTAGAAATTTCCTAAGGAGTAAGTAGTCAAGTGGAGAAGGCAATGGCACCCCACTCCAGTACTCTTGCCTGGAAAATCCCATGAATGGAGGAGCCTGGTAGGCTGCAATCCATGGGGTCGCTAAGAGTTGGACACAACTGAGTGACTTCACTTTCACTTTTCACTTTCATGCATTGGAGAAGTAAATGGCAACCCACTCCAGTGTTCTTGCCTGGAGAATCCCAGGGACGGGGAAGCCTGGTGGACTGCCGTCCATGGGGTCACACAGAGTCAGACACGACTGAAGTGACTTAGCAGCAGCAGCAGCAGCGAGTAGTCAAGGTTATGGTTTTTCCAGTGGTCATGTATGGATGTGAGAGCTGGACTGTGAAGAAAGCTGAGCTCCAAAGAATTGATGCTTTTGAACTGTGGTGTTGGAGAAGACTCTTGAGAGTCCCCTGGACTGCAAGGAGATCCAACCAGTCCATTCTGAAGGAGATCAGCCCTGGGATTTCTTTGGAAGGAATGATGCTAAAGCTGAAGCTCCAGTACTTTGGCCACCTCATGCAAAGAGTTGATTCATTGGAAAAGACTCGACTCATTGGAAAAGACTCTGACACTGGGAGGGATTGGGGGCAGGAGGAGAAGGGGACGACAGAGGATGAGATGGCTGGATGGCATCACCGACTCGATGGACGTGAGTTTGCGTGAACTCCAGGGGTTGGTGATGGACAGGGAGGCCTGGTGTGCTGCAATTCATGGGGTCGCAAACAGTCGGACACGACTGAGCGACTGAACTGAACTGAACTGAAGTGGGCACAAAGGAATAATACAGCAGAACCCCAACACAGAAGCAAACGGAGAGCTGAAGTCCAGCTGCAGCCCCTGGAGAAATGCTTATTTGGGGGAGAGAGAAATCCCGCAGTCCCCAGAGAGAAAGGACGCCTGGTGGCGGGTGGAGGCGGGGGGCTTCCGGGCCATGCTTAGCCCAGAAAGCGCACGTTTACTGCCCAGCTGAGAGTGGATGCTGGGATGCTCCTGCGGCAGCTGTACCAGGAAGGGAAGAGCCAAGAGCAGCCCAGAGAAGGTCTGAGCAGAAGGCAGCCCAGCGTCATGGTTCCCCACCCTGGATCTAGGCAGAAGTGGACTGGTGTTCGCCCAAGCGTGGGAAACACCACGGAGGAGGACGTGACCTGGGGCTGAACCCCTTCCCCTTGAGTCTTGGATCTGAGGAACTGTAGTCAGAGAAATGACAAATGATGTGAGATACCAGACGTGGGCCGGCAGGCCCTGAGCAGGACCTCATGGGTTTCCGGCAGCCCTGGCTAACCGTTGCCAAACCCCAAGTGAAGAGGGATTGGGACTAACCTCGGCTATGCAGCTCTTTACTCTCAGGGAGGCTGTTGAGAATCCTTTGTGTCACTTGGCAGGGAAAGTTCCACTACCCAGAGGCAGCATGGTATGGAAGGAAGAATCAGCGTTTAGAGATAAACATTAATTGACTTGGAGTCCTGGCTCTGCCACTTTCAAGTTCAGAGACCTTGAGCAAGTCACTTGATCCCTCTGAACCTCAGTTTTCTCATCTATGAAATGGGAATAATAGTATCTTCCCCATGTGGGATTAAATATCACAGATCTAAGGTGAATTAAACGAAGCCAACATATGTCAATTCCAGGCACTCCCCAAACACTCTCCTTTCCTTTTGTTTGCTGTGGTTTAAGCAGAACCCTTGAGTTATAAAAACCACCTTGGGAATTGTTAATCCAAGGTACCGAACTAGAAAAATGTTTACATCACTCCTCAGTACTCAGCTTCAGCTGATCGAGCAAGTAGCTCTCCGCCCCTCCCCAGCCCTCACCAGCCAGTGTTCAAGGCAGAATTCTTCTCGGGAAAGCCAAGTTTACCAAAATGGCACAAGACACAACATCTTGAATAAAGCAAGATGATCTTGCTTAATTTGGAGCTCTTCAGGTTCAGCTATTAGCAGCATCAGCAAGCTGTGCGGTGGGGAATTTTGTGGTGGTGAGAACCCACCCTACCTTACTTCTCATTGCTCCAGTTCTTCCCATACACCTTGGCCCCAAGCATGCCACACTCTTGCCTTGCAATCTTCCATGGCTCCCTCTTCCTTTGGAAATAAGTACAAAGTTTTTTTTTTTTTAAACCTGGTATTTTATGGTACCTGCTGTCTGAACTCAGCCTACCTTCGAGCCTTATCTCCTGCTACTCTGCTTCTTACCCCTTATCCCCTGGTCCAGCCGGACTTCTCTTTTCCAGCCACACCCTGTACTTTCCAGCCACTATGCCTTTGCTCAGCTTGTGCCTGCTGCCGGGTTTGCCCTTTTCCCCTCAGCCTTTGGAAATTCGATTCCTTCCTCACAGCATCCAGTGAATCTCTTCTCCTTTCTGAAGTTCCTCTTTTACCCCGAATCAGATGTGATCCTTTCCACCTCCTTTACACACTGCATCTCATCTTGTGAACTTCAGCTTCAACAGTATGGAAACATTCCTGCCCCAAGAAGGACTGACCTCTTCCACTCGGGGTCTGCAATTGCTGTTCTCAGTATGCAGCTAGGATGAGTTGTTCAAGTGCCTGCATCCTCTGTCAGGCCACAGAGACGGGGATGCCTGGCCTTGCCCGTACACCTCTGCGCCCTTGCTTATGGATTCCAGCATGCTCAACCACAGGACACTGGCTAGTCCCATTCTCTGCATATATCTAATGTGCCTGGAAATAACAACCTGAGATTTGCTCTAAGCATAAGGTCAAGTCCACCCCTCTGCTCCCAGCAGCCAGGGGCCTTCATGTTCTGTTTCCCCTTCTTGCTGTCAAAACTCCTGTGCCATCAAGCAGTTAGACCTTGGGTAAGTCACCTCCCCATCTGAGTCTTGATTTCCTCCACAGGAAGATGGAGCTTGGCCAGAATCATCCTTAACATCACGCTCAGGCTAACAATTCTCCTGGCAGGATCTTGTGGAGGGAAAGCAAAGCAATTGACAGATATATAGTAAATAATATTATAGTTAAAATAGTTAATAATACTTGAAAGTCGTTAAGAGAGTAGATTATAAATGTCCTCACCTCAGAAAAGAAATGGCAGTTGTGTGATGGGATGGAGGTGTTGGTTAAGGCTGTGGCTGTCATCACTTTGCAGTATGTAGGTGTATCAAATCAACACAATATCCACCTTACGCTTACACCATGTTGGGACTTCCCTTGTGGCCCAGTGGCTAAGACTCCATGCTCCCAATGCCAGGGGCCGGGGTTTGATCCTTGGATGGGGAACTAGACCCCGTATGCTGCAGCTATGGGTTCACGTGTCTCAACTAAAGATCCCGCATGCTGCAACTAAGACCTAGTGGGGCTAAATAAATAATAAATGTTTTTAAAAATTACACAATGTTATAAGGGTTTCCCAGTTGGCACTAGTGGTGAAGAATCCACCTGCCAATGCAGGAGACACAAGAGATGTAGGTTAAATCTGTGGGTCGGGAAGATCCCCTGGAGGAGGGCATGGCAACCCACTCCAGTATTCTTGCCTGGAAAATTCCATGGACAGAGGAACCTGGCGGGCTATAGCGCATGGGGTTGCAAAGAGTCAGACACGAGTGAAGCGACTTAGCATGCACACATGCATACAATGTTATATGTCAATCATATCCCAAGAAATCTAGGAAAAACAATGTTGGATAAATGCCTCAATGGTGGAGTTCTAAGCACCTCGACAGACATTGGAAGCAGACAAGGGTAACCAGGTTGGTGAAGATATAGACAATGTTGGTAAGATTTATCCTTATCATTTATCAGGTATTACTGTGCGCGAGGCACTTTGTGTAAGCTATCTTGAATCCTTCCAGTAAATCTTTCAGGGAATATTAAAACTCACTTTATAGATGAGGAAACTGAGGTTCAGAGAGGTGATGTGACCTTCTCATTATTCCACCAGCAAGCAGTCAAGGCAGAACTTGGAGCCAGGCCCACTGGGCTCCCTCCCAGACTCCTCTGGCGCATTTCAGGCAGGCCCAAGTGGCCAGAGCAGGCCCTGCCTGCCTCCCCTCCTGCCCTCTGCGGCTGTTTCGTATCCTGCTGGATTCCTGAGGTGTCAGGCCTCATTAGGGCCCAAGGCCCCAGCAAGCGCGGAGAGGCAGTTGACAGGTATACAGTCTGACCGCGGCTCCCTTCAAATTATCAAGCTGTCTTCAGGCAGGAACGTGCCGGGAAGCTGGGCAGAGGTCCCTGGCTTGGCTGCATAATCTGATGCACATTAAAACCATCTTTTGGACGCCTTTTCCCTGCTCATTCTCACTCTCCCGGCTTCTCTTTTCCTCCACCCAACAAAAGCTGATGAAGTGAGCTGCCAGTGCGAGCTCTCCAGCCCAAGCAGGGTCTCGTTGATTGGATGGCCACCCAGGAACAGCTGACATTCTTGGTGTTTGGCTGGCATCTGGGTGAGAGTGCCTGTGACATGGGGCCACACCCAAACGAGTTATGACAGGGAACAGAAATGCTGCCTCCTTCTCCAGTTCCCAGGAAGGGCTGCAATTTTACCACAGGCTTCAGTAAAAAGCCTGGACTAATACTAATCATGAGTGGCATTGGATGAGTGCTTGATTTGGCGGCTGAACCTCTTTTTGAGTTCGGGGTGTTCCCCATCCCATGAGTCAGGGCTGGAGGAGGACGGCCCGCCTTCCACCAAGACCCTGAGAAAGCCAGAGCCTTGCTTTCCCAGGGGCCCTTGCCACCAGGAAGTGGGCACGTGACCAGAGACAGCCAATCCAATGCTCCTGCCCAGCGCTAATTCAGCCCAGGAGCAGAGGAGGGTCGGCTCCACTGTTCTGGGGCGGCTGGGCCGCAGGCAGCAGGCATCTGGTGCACAGGGCTGGGGGTGATACTTGGAAAGCTTCACTGGGTGAGTTCCATACGCTAGTTTGGACTGTGGTTCTGCCTGCTAGTTCTGCCCTGTTTTGGCATTTTCTGACCCTAGATTTCCAGCCCTCCAGATGACTCTTCTGCAACTTCAAGGGCAATTTCTGTTGTTTTAATTAAGGTTCTCTGGATAGAACTCGCATGATGGCTGGTTTAATTTTTACAACAACCCTTGGCATAGCTCTACTTATTTAGTCCCATGTTAAACACGAGGAAAGTGAGTCACAGAGTGATTCAGTAACACGGGCCATACTGTGAGAAAAAGCAGACTGTGGATTCAAACCCAGGCGTGAGAGCCCGGGCTGTCAGACCCTTGGGGAAAGAGCCTATGGAAGGCCAAATGACGGCACCCAAAGTGTTGGATATAATTAGGTTAAGGATCTTGACGTGAGGGGATTATCCCGATTATCTGAATGAGCCTATTGTAATTACATGAGTCCTATAAGAGAGAGATGAGTGCAATTGTGTGGTAGTTTGAGCATTCTTTGGCATTGCCTTTCTTTGGGATTGGAATGAAAACTGACCTTTTCCAGTCCTGTGGCCACTGCTGAGTTTTCCAAATTTGCTGGCATATTGAGTGCGGCACTTTCACAGCATCATCTTTCAGGATTTGAAATAGCTCAACTGGAATTCCATCACCTCCACTAGCTTTGTTTGTAGTGATGCTTTCTAAGGCCCCCTTGACTTCACATTCCAGGATGTCTGGCTCTAGGTCAGTGATCACACCATCGTGATTATCTGGGCTGTGAAGATCTTTTTTGTACAGTTCTTCTGTGTATTCCTGCCACCTCTTCTTGATATCTTCTGCTTCTGTTAGGTCCATGCCATTTCTGTCCTTTATCGAGCCCATCTTTGCATGAAATGTTCCCTTGGTATCTCTAATTTTCTTGAAGAGATCTCTAGTCTTTCCCATTCTGTTGTTTTCCTCTATTTCTTTGCACTGATCGCTGAGGAAGGCTTTCTTATCTCTTCTTGCTATTCTTTGGAACTCTGCATTCAGATGCTTATATCTTTCCTTTTCTCCTTTGCTTTTCACTTCTCTTCTTTTCACAGCTATTTGTAAGGCCTCCTTGGAAGAAAAGTTAGATAGCATATCTATAAAACATAGATAGCATATTCAAAACCAGAGACATTACTTTGCCAACAAAGGTTTGTCTAGTCAAGGCTATGGTTTTTCCAGTGGTTATGTATGGATGTGAGAGTTGTACTGTGAAGAAAGCTAAGCACTGAAGAATTGGTGCTTTTGAACTGTGGTGTTGGAGTAGACTCCTGAGAGTCCCTTGGACTGCAAGGAGATCCAACCAGTCCATTCTAAAGGAGATCAGCCCTGGGATTTCTTTGGAAGGAATGATGCTAAAGCTGAAACTCCAGTACTTTGGCCACCTCATGCGAAGAGTTGACTCATTGGAAAAGACTCTGATGCTGGGAGGGATTGGGGGCAGGAGGAGAAGGGGACGACAGAGGATGAAATGGCTGGATGGCATCACTGACTGGATGGACGTGAGTCTGGGTGAACTCCAGGAGTTGGTGATGGACAGGGAGGCCTGGCGTGCTGCGATTCATGGGGTCGCAAAGAGTCGGACATGACTGAGCGACTGAATTGATAAGAGAGAAGTCACTCAGTTGTGTCTGACTCTTTTCAACCCCATGGACTGTAGCCCTCCTAGCTCCTCTGTCCATGGAATTCTCCAGGCAAGAATACTGAAGTGGCTAGCCATTCTCTTCTCCAGGGGATCTTCCTGACCCAGGGATTGAACCTGGGTCTCCTGCAGGAGATTCTTTACCATCTTTAAACAGATTCTTTACATTCTGAGCCAGAAAGAACTAAGGACAGAGCAAAGGTCAGAGAGAAGAGAAGATGCCACATGGCTGGTCTAAGGATGGAGGGAGGGGGCCACGAGCTCAGGCATGCAGGCATCCTCTGGAAACTGGCAAAGCCAAGGATACAGATTTCTCCCTAGAAGGAACCTGCCCTCCCAACACCTTCTTTCTAACCCAGTGAGACTGATTTTGGACTTTTGACCTACAAAACTGTACAGAGGTTTATGTTGTTTTAAGACACTAAATTTGTGGTAATTTGTTATCTTAGCAGTAGGAAGCTCCCAGAGCTATAAAAATGTTTATGCCATTTGTAATTTCTGTTAAAGGTATGCTATTGAGAAGATGGAGCTCCATGAGAAGTGACCCCGGAACCCCAGGGCCCAGCACAGTACCTGGTTCAGGGCTGCTGTTCAAGTTATCTAGAAAGTGGAACTATGGTTCCTGCTTGAACTTGCTTGTAAAGTTCCTCATTCAGGCCCTCTGTGCAAGAGACAGATTTGAGAAATCTGTGCCTTGGCCAGATTTTTGTTTCTTCCTATAATGTTTCTAAGAAAGTGAAAGAGGAGAGTGAAAAAGTTGGCTTGAAAGTCAACATTCAGAAAACTAAGATCATGGCACCCAGTCCCATCACTTCATGACAAATAGATGGGGAAGCAGTGGAAACAGTGGCAGACTTTCTTTGGGGGGAGCTCTAAAATCACTGCAGATGGTGACAGTAGCCATGCAATTAAAACACACTTGCTCCTTGGAAGAAAAGTTATGACCAACCTAGACAGCATATTAAAAAGCAGAGACATTACTTTGCCAACAAAGGTCTGTGTAGTCAAAGCTATGATTTTTCCAGTAGTCATGCATGGATGTGAGAGATGTACTATAAAGAAAGCTGAACACAGAAGAATTGATGCTTTTGAACTGTGGTGTTGGAGAAGACTCTTGAGAGTCCCTTGAACTGCAAAGAGATCCAACCAGTCCATCCTAAAGGAAATCAGTCCTGAATCCTCTGGAAGGACTGATGTTGGAGCTGAAACTCCAATACTTTGGCCACCTGATGCGAAGAGTCAACTCATTTGAAAAGACCCTAATGCTGGGAAAGATTGAAGGCAGGAGGAGAAGGGGAGGGCAGAGAATGAGATGGCTGGACGCTATCACTGTCTTAATGGACATGAATTTGAGTAGGCTGTGGGAGTTGGTGATGGACGGGAACCCTGGCGTGTTGCAGTCCATGGGGCCACAGAGAGTTGGATATGACTGAGTGACTGAACTGAACTGATATTGTTCCCATGAGGTCATGGTTGGTGGGCGTGTGCCCTGGAATAGCTAACACAGTGAATGCCTTTCATGGGCTCATTCCCTTTGTCTTATTTCTGGGAAATAGCATGGGCTTCAGGCAAATGTTAAAAAACCCAGGAGGTTCTCCCATCCCTGTCATGCTCAGAAGCTCCGATGCCTAGAGCTGTGTCCTGACAAACTCCTGTTCATCCTTCAAAACTAAGCTGACTAAATGCCACATGATATCCTGGATTGGATGTTGGGCTGAAAAAGCTGCTGAAATTCCAACAGAGATTGTAGCTTAGTTAATAGCTAGTTGTTCAGTCGGGTCCGACTCTTTGCGACCCCATGGACTGTGGCCCTCCAGGCTTCTCTGTCCATGGGATTCTCTGGGAAAGAATACTGGAGTGGGTTGTCATTTCCTTCTCCAGAGGATCTTCCTGACACAGGGATTGAACCCTGGTCCCCCGCATTGCAGGCAGATTTTTTTTTACCACCTGAGCCACCAGGGAATCCCAGTGTCACAGAACGGTACCAATATTCATCTCTAAGTTTTGACACAAGCAGCTTGGTTATATAAGATGTTAACCTTAGGGAAAGCTGGGGGAAGAATATATGGGAACTTTCTCTACTACCTTTGCAACTTTTCTATAAATCTAAAATTATTCTGTAATAAAGCATTTATTTTAAAAGAAAACTATCTTGGTCCAGGCATGGCCAAGAGTAGAAGCCCACAGACAGAGAACAGACTTCCAGACATGGTGAGGGGGAAGCGGGGAGACAGAGAGGCTGGGACAAACAGAGAGAGTAACATGGAAACACATACACTACCATATGTGAAATAGATAGCCAGTGGGAATTTGCTGTATGACTCAGGGAACTCCCACTGTGGCTGTGTGACCCCCTAGAGCAGTGGGATGGGGTGGGAGGTGGATGGAGGTTCAAGAGGGAGGGGACATAGGTATAACTATGGCTTATTCGTGCTGATGTTTAGCAGAAACCAACACAATATTGTAAAGCAATTATCTTTCAATTGAAAATAAATAAATATTAAAAAAAAGAAACAAAAAAAGAGTGGAAGCCCCTGAGGCCAGGCAGAATCCCTGCCACGTACACCTACGTGCTCTATTCTCGTCCCTGTTGTGGCTGAGACGTGTTGATCTTTCTCCTGGAAGCTCATGAGGGCAGGCGCTGTGTCTTCCTGCGCCTTCTGTGACTGTTAGCATTTACAGTGTGCCTGCCACTGTGCTGAGTGTTCTACGTACTTTCCATGTATTAACTCCTTTAGCCCTTACCACAGGCTTGGAGGCAGGTACTATTGCTATCCCCATGTGATGGGGATACAGATGGACATACTGAGGCATAGAGAGGTCAAATAACCAACATCCCACAACTGGCAAGCAGCAGGGCCAGGACCAGGATTTGAACAGCTCCCATAGGACGCTTCCAAAATCCACATCATGCACCCTCTGCTATGGGAAGCCATATAGTTTCAGGGCTGAGCAGACCTTTTGCATCAGGTTAGCATCCCAGCTCACCACTCACCAGCTGTGTGACCCTAGACAAATGGCTCAACCTCTGAGTTTAGTTCCCTCATCTGTGAAATGATGAGAAGATAAAAACGACCTCCCAAGGAATACATGAGACGTGCAGAGTGCTTCGCCTGGTGCCAGACGCATAGCAGCTGTGATGATAATGGTAAATGGTAACCATGGGGATGACGATAAAGGTGGTAAATGGTAACCATGGTGACGACAGGATGAGTATAGTGATGATAGCGAGGATGATTTCATGCTTGCTGACTGAGCGAACATTGCAGGAGCAAAAGGGGGACTATTCTCAGCTTCTGGAAAAGTCAAGACACAACAGACTGGGTGTCGGAGGAAGAGTAGATGCCGGCAACGACTATCGATCCAGAAGCCGGAGCGGAGAGACTGAGGGAGGAGGAAATTGCCAGGGAGAGCAGCCAGCGGAGAGCAAAGGAAGAGAAAATGGTCCCGACCCCGGACCAGATGCACGCCCCTCTGACTCTGCCGGTGGGTGAATGTGGGCACCACGACCTCCTGTGCTGCTCCAGCCCGAGAAAAAGCAAGTAGACCAGGCCTTGTGCTCGGGCAGCCTTGCTGCTCCCCTTGCGAGAGAGGGCTCAGTCTGTCGTTTGCCCAACAACCAGAAGCGGGCTCTTGTCCCTGCCTGAGCAGGAAGCTTCTCTTGGCTAGAGGAGAAGCACCAAGGGACCCTGGAGAGGAACCTTTGAGACTACATGCTCTGGGTTCCTGCTCCGGGTTCCTGCTCCAGCGCCTGCCAGAGCCCAGGTGGCGGGGGGCTAAGGAAGTCCTCACCACCCAGAAAGTGGGGCTCCAGAAGACTGGCACCCGCGGGAGAGGTGGCGGCTGTCAGCACCGAGGAGAAGAGCATTCCAGGGCACAAGAATAGGCCGACCGCGAGACAGGGAGGCGCTGTCTTTGCAACCTCGCCTTCTTCCCTGGAGCAGAAGAGGCCACATGTTGGGAGGCCCCAAGGTTTCCTGGAACTGTGAGGCGCAGGGACCGCTTTCCAGGTGGGCCAGTTTCCCCGGAGGATTCCCAGAGCCCTGGGCATGGGTGGGCACCCTCACGGAAAGGGTCCCATCTGTGCTTGTCCCCGTTCTGTAAAGACACCCTCCCCCACAGCTGATGTCCTAAGGAGAGGGTGCCCCTCCTGCCATCACCCGGCAGAAGGTGGTCCATGCTTTTATTGTTCATGTGAGACCCTCCATGAGACAGTGTTGGCAGAGCCTGGATCCCACCATGAACACAGAAAGCATATGCAGACTTCAGTTTACCCCTGCTCACGCACCCTTGCGCATTTAATTGTTCACCTCTTAAACAGCGGTTGAGTGCCTTTGTGCCAGGCCCTGTTCAAGGAGCAGGGGGTGGGGGAGGTGTGGAATGGCAAACAAGTCCTTGTTCTGGGCCTAGCGCCAGGGCAGGACATGACTACAAAGGAGCAAAGGGATAGTGAACAGCAGATTCTTTTGGATGCAAAGACCCCGAGTGTGGCTAGGAGATGCGGATGTCTGGATCTGGGGACATCGAGCAGCTGCTTCAGTCTGGCAGTCAGGGAGGCTTCTTAGAGGAGGTGACCTTGGAGTGGATCCCTCGGAGGTGAGAACCAACCAACCATGCAAAAATCTGGATGAAGAGGATTTTGAGTAGGAAACAAAGCAAAACATCAAACTGCAAAAACCTCACCTAAGGAAGGAGAAGAGCAGTCGAAATAGAGCAGGAGCAGGGGAAGTTGGCGGGAGAGTGGTGGCTGGGTGTGCAGACGCGGGGCCTTATAAATCAGGGGAAGAAATCTGGACTGAATTCTAAAGGAAATGGGAAGCCGTTAGAGAGCTGTAGACAGAGGTGTGGTGTTGATCTGGCTGCTGTCAAAGCCCACTCTAGCAGGTGAGGAAAGTGGGTGGCAGAGGGGCAGAGGGAGGAAGCGGGGAGAACTAGCAGGTTTGTGTCAGTTGCAGCCAGAGAGGGTGATGGCTCAGACTAGGGGGGAGGGCAGTGGACAGAACGAGGCTCTACAGTGTTCTGGAAGGTTGAGCTGATGGGAGCTGATGATGGAGTAGATGAGCAGTGATAGAAAGCAGAGGGTTAAGATTAGGACGGGAAGCTTCTGTCGGCTGGAGGAAAAAGAGCCAAGGGACACTGGAGAGGAGCCCCCAATATCACATGCTCCGAGTTCCTCCTCCGGCACCTGCCAGAGTCCAGGTGGGCGTGGGGCTTGAGGCTTGAGTTGGTGCTTGAATTGATGGCTGGGTGACAATGGCCATTTGCTGTGTGGAGAAGAACAGGTTATGGGCTGAGGGGTGGGTGTCAGGGTCAAGAAAGTGGCACTTTGCACAGGAAGCTGAACTTTGAGGGGCTTTGGGCTGAACCGGGGTTTTTATGGGGTGTTTGGGAAAGTCGTTCAGGTCTATGGAGCTGCCACAGTGTGTGGGAGATTGTGGGAGCAATCAGATCTCAATGAAAACACAGCAACTCCCATTTAATCTATTTTGTAGATTAAAAATTTTTACGGATTCAGGAAAAAAAACAAAACAAAACTTCATTATAGCATTGTTCATAGTAGCCAAAAAGTAGAAATAACTCAGTTCAGTTCAGTTCAGTCACTCAGTCCTGTCCAACTCTTTGTGACCCCATGAATCGCAGCACGTCAGGCCTCCCTGTCCATCACCAACTCCCGGAGTTTACCCAAACTCATGTCCATTGAGTTGGTGATGCCATCCAGCCATCTCATCCTCTGTTGTCCCCTTCTCCTCCTGCCCCCAATCCCTCCCAGCATCAGAGTCTTTTCCAATGAGTCAACTCTTTGCATGAGGTGGCCAAAGTACTGGAGTTTCAGCTTTAGCATCATTCCTTCCAAAGAACACCCAGGACTGATCTCCTTTAGAATGGACTGGTTGGATCTCCTTGCAGTCCAAGGGACTCTCAAGAGTCTTCTCCAACACCACAGTTCAAAAGCATCAATTCTTCAGCGCTCAGCTTTCTTCACAGTCCAACTCTCACATCCATATATGACCACTGGAAAAACCATAGCCTTGACTACTCAAGTGCCTACTTGACTACTCATAGCCTTGACTATATCAATAACAGATGAATAGAAAAACAGATTGTGGCATGTACATACAATGGAATACTTTTCAGCCATAAAAAGGAATGAAGCTCTGACACATATTACAACATAGATGGACCACAGAAATGTTATACTAAGTAAATACCCCAGATACAGAAGGACAAGTATTGTATGAGTCCATTTGCATGAAGTACCTAGAATAGGCAAACTCATAGACACATAAAATAGAATAGGTGTTACCAGGTGCTGGAAAGAGGTAAGAAGAGGGAATTAAAAAAAAAAAAAACCAAGAGGGAATTTTTGTTTAATGGGTCCAGAGTTTGAGCTAACTCAGGGAGATAGTGATAGAGAAGCCTGGCGTGCTGCAATTCATGGGGTCACAAAGCTGGACATGACTGAGCGACTGAACAACAACAAGTTTTTGTTTAAGATGAAAAAGATTTGGAAATGGGTAGTGGTGATGGTTACATTGATCCTCTGTGTACCTGGGTCCTGTACTGTGTTTAGTCACTCAGTCATGTCCAGCTCTTTGTGACCTTATGAACTGTAGCCCACCAGGCTCCTCTGTCCATGGGAATTATGCAGGCAAGAATACAGGAGTGGGTTGCCATGCCCTTCTCCAGGGGATTTTCCCAATCCAGGGATCAAACCCAGGTCTCCCGCACTGCAGGCAGATTCTTTACTATCTGAGCTACCTGGATCCAGGTCCTGGCAGATTTGCATTCCAGGAAGGGTGCCCTTAGGTGGAGATTCACCCAAATTTACCTATCTCCACCCACCTGCAGGGTGTCTTCATCTGATGCTCCAGGTTGCCTTATCCCAGTCAGCTCAGGGTGCCATAACAGCATCATAGTCTGGGTGGTTTAAACAACAGACACTTATTTCTCACAGTGCTGGAAGCTGAGAAGTCCAAGATCAAGGTACTGGTCAGTTTGGTTCTTGATAAGAGCTCTGTTTTCGGCTTGCAGATCTTCTCACTGTGTCTTCACATAGGGGATACGGGTGGGGGCAGAAAGGGAACGCTCTAGTCTCCTCCTATAAAGACAATAATCCCATCGGATCAGGGCTCCACCCTTGTGACCTCATTTAACCTTAATTACTTCCTTACTCCAAACACAGACACCCTAGGAGTTAAGCCTTCAACATATGAATGAATTATTGGGGTGAAGGGATCACAAGTCAGTCCATAGCAGGCTTTAACCTAAGTGTGGCCTGATCCAATCTACACTCCTGCCCCCAAATCAGCATCTCCTCCTCACTTCTCCCCTCCACTGGCGGCAGCTCTGTGCTCCAAGTCATTCAATGGTCCGTCCTCTCTCTGCCCGTCCATGACCCATCTGTCATCTGCTGTCACAGAGGTCTTTCTGAAACACTAAAAGGGCCATCCCTTCTCTATCCCCATCATGTATGCTCAAACACCCACAGTGGCTCCCCACTGCCACTTAGATAACAGTTAAACCATTCACCCTGGTATTCAAGTTCATCCTGCGGAACCGTCCAAACCTGTCTTTCTAGTTACTCCCCCGTTCTCTAGTCTAACTATTATATTTTTCCACTCCTAAGGGGGAATTGGGCCTTCCTGGTGGCTCAGATGGTAAAGAATCTGCCTGTAATGCAGGAGACGGAGGTTCAGTCCCTGGGTCAGGAAGATTCCATAGAGAAGGGAATGGCCACCCATTCCAGTTTTCTTGCCTGGAGAATTCCACAGAGGAGCCTGGCGGGCTACAGTCCACGGGGTCACAAAGAGTCAGACACACTGAGTGACGACCACTTTCAGTTAAGGGGGAATTAATCAGCCTGTATATCTGGAAAGTCTAGGCTTGGAGAAGATTTCAGAAATAAAAATATCAGGACTCAGTTGCTTTTCGTCACTCAACCCTTCAGGTCTCTAGGGCTTCCTTCACTCTTTCCTATTACAGATGGAGTCCCTCCATGCAGTGGGGGAAGAAAGAGAACCTGGTCACGGGCAGCTGCAGGCTCCCACCATCCCAGTGTAATGTCCTCGTGGGAATGAGACATCTGCCTACAAGCCTAGGGAATGATTCTGATTGGCCAGGTTTGGACCATGTGCCATCCCAGGTCAGTCACTGAGGCCAGAAGAATAGGGTGCAAGATTGGCCAGGCAAGGATCACATCACCCCGTGGTGGGCCAGAAACATGGACTGTCATGATTGGTACCTTGCCAGTGATGGAGTAGGGGAAAGGCAGCGTCCCTAAAAGATGTGTGGCAGACAGAAACGATAGTCCATCTTACCACTTCTCTTTATTACATAACTGTTTGTATTTGTGATTCCCTTTGCCTGTGTCTATGTGCATCTCACATGCCACATTTATACTCCCTGGGGACAAGGGTTTGGGGTTTTTTTTTTTTTTCTTCCTAAAGCTCCACGCATGGCATAGGGTTTGACCCATAAGTTTTCAATAAATGCTACTAGCTGTGCAAAGAGTGTCCTCTTCCCCCTACTCTGACCTTTCAAATGGTCTTCAGTGAGGGAGAGGAGATGAGCAAACTGTACCCTTCAGATGGGATCGCCTGGTTCCCTAGGGGTTCTGAACACCTCCCCAAGGACCCCACTGGGAAGGACAGTGCATCATCAGGCTTCTATATCGTCCCATCCCTGGTTTTCTCTCTTCCGTATAAATTGAGATTTCTTATAGAAAATTTTGTTGTTCAGTCGCTCAGTCGTGTCCAGCTCTTCCCATGGACTGCAGCATGCCAGGCTTCCCTGTTTTATAAAACTTTTTTAAAAAGATTTGAAAACCACTGTTCTGGAGGAGACAGATAGGCTATTGGTTCTTTGAGCTGCTCCTCCTTGAAGGATTCTGTGGTCAAATGAACATGGGAAACTTAATTCACTTTAGCCCCTTCCTGGTGAAAAAATAATGCACATTAATTTATTAAACGTGCTGAGAAGTCCTTCTATAAAGAATATGTTTTTGGATTTGTTTAACTGGTTAATCCCCAAGATGACTCAATCATAAATTATACTGTCTGCTAGCACCATTAACACTCTGCAGAACCAGCATCCCATAGCATACAAACTGGAAACTCCTGGCCTGGGGATCTCTAAGGTCGCTTCTGAGCCTGCTGTTCTTGAATCCCTGTGAGAAGTGGCTGATAGACCTGGAGACAAGGAGACTGAATCTTTTCTGATAGATCTGTCATTGGACGCGGTAGCTATTTTGCATGATGGATCCCCCACAGGAAGCCTGGCTTAAAAACTGAGCTCTCTTAACTTATTGGTGAAGGTATCACATGGATCAGATTTTTTTTTTTTTTAAACATCATTTTAGAAACAAGTGTCCAAAGTTTTAAAAAGACATACCTCCTTTGCTCTAGTAACTATTCCTGAAACTATCTGAAGGAAACAGTGTCACAGATGCACAGAGATGTAAGTACGGACAGGGACATTCACTAGTTACTGCTTATTATCTTGAAAGCTAAAGACTATTTGGAGATCCAGCTTTAAGGTCTGGTAACAAAACTTCAGGGCATTCATGGAAGCCAGCAGCCACTAAACACAGTATGATAAGGTAAGGGAGACATAGTATGAGCATGAGGTGGGATATGAACCCTTTTACATCAAAATATCTGTATTAGTGCTTCTCAAACTAGCCATGCTGAAGGACTGTGTTGCAATGTTCAAACTGCTGCAAGTCAGTAGTTTTGTAAAACACAATATATAAAAACGTGGTGTCCGTGTCAAATTGCTCTGGGAGTTTTCTAAATGCTTACTCTTGTTTTCCACACTCATCTCTTTAGGCACCAAGAACAAACAGTTCCCAGGCCACACTTTAAAGCGCCCTGTTTTATATCTTATATAAAAGTCTGGGAGGAAAGGCAACACTAGGTCAAGAGTGATTTTTTTCTCTAAACAGTGAGTTTGGAGTGGTCATTCTTTTTCGTTTTGTTTTTTTTTTTTTTTTTCATTTCAGCTTTGCTACAAGGAAAAGCTCATTTCTTGAGTAATAAAAAAGTGTCCAAGGTGGGGCTGGATGAGCATTTAAGAAAGAGGCTGTACAGGCTGTCTGGCGTGGGGTGGGCAGCGGGGAGCGGATGGCCATGGCGCCTTTCAGAACCCAGATGAGACCTGTGGCTGCCTTTGTAGCAGGAGAACGTTTGTGAGTCAGCAGCTTCCTTCAGGCAGAGTTGGGAAGCAGCAGGGGAATTCAGTCCTCTTCTGAGTCTGGAACATCGTCCCTGTTCCTCATCTGGGCTGTGCCCAGCACTCCATCCGCCCTGGACACTGAACTCTCCAGCCATCCTGCTAACCTCTCCCCAGCCTCGCCAGTGGGAATACAGAGCATTGCGGACCTCATCTGCCCAGCGCAGCCCCGCCCGCGCCCGCGCCCGCGCTGAGCCGCCAGACATCACGTCAGGGCGTCCCAACGGGGAGGCTGAGCCGCATGGAGCCCAGGCCCTGCCAAGGCCCCGGGGCTAAGTCTGCTGGCTCCTCGGCTCCTCCGGGGAGTTTTCCCAGGGTCCTCCACCCTGCCAGCCCGCCAGCCAGAGGCGGAGGGAGGGTGGGCAGGAGCCGTGCAGTGTGGTTAGCCTGGCAGGGGGAAGGGGTGGAAAGAGCCTTCTCCGCCTGCTGCCATTCCTGCGGGATGGAGGCAGCGCTGTCCCCCAGGACAGGAGTCTGGCTTTGTTGTTGCTGTTTCCTCAAGAGAAGAAAGGGCAGAGATGAGTTTCCAGACGCCAAGAATGGGGAAGAATGTGAACCCCTGCTGGGATGACAGGGCCCCCGCCTCCGTGGTACCCAGACCCAGTGGATGCCTGGGGGCTGCGGGACCAACCGCAGCAAACACAGCTGGCTCCCCAGAGCCACCCCTCGCTCTGGACCCCAGAGGGAGGGTGGGGGACTGCAGATGTCTTGCGCCTCCCCAAGGGCAAATCATGGTGGTCAGGGGACAGATCTAAGGATTCAGACTGTTCCAGAGTTTCCCCTGACCCAGTGAGACAGGTCCTAGTGTTATCCAGTTTTACAAATGAGGCAACCGAGGCTCAAAGCAGTAAAGTGGCTGAATTGCCTGAAGCCACAGAGTTGGGAAGTGGCAGAACTTGGACTCTGGCCAGGTTAACTCTAAGGGCATCCTGTCTCCTAAGATGGTTAAAAAAAAAAGGTGTGGTCTAATTCTGGTTTGAACCCTTCCCCCCCCCCCCCCCCCCCTTCCAGACAACCTCACTGCATCTAGAGCTCCTAATGCATGGTGGGTAGATTCTGCTTCTTACTAGCCTCCGTCCCTGTCGGAAGGTGCCGAGAAGCCAGTCGTTGTCAATGTGCTCACTGCAATAACTCAGGAAGCTTTCATCCCAGAAAGATGAATATTTTCAGAGTAGACTCTGGGAAATCCAAATCAAGACCCAAAGGAATGAATGTCTAATGGTGGAATTTCAAACACCGTGGCGCATCTTTGACTGTGGAGTCCTTCCTGGGGCTCTTCAAGTTCTCCTTTACCCTGTGTATAGCCAGCCATGCCCCACATGCTATTGCAGAAGACCTAGATTCTCACCTGAGTTCTGACCTCCATTAACTGTGTGACACTGAAAAATCACCTACCCTCTCTGAGCCTTAAGAAACTGAGGAGGGTATAGCAGAAAGTGACTCCGGGCCCACTTGTATCAGACTCACTCATGAATGATGTGATAACTGTAGGTTCTTATGCATGCCCCCCTCCCCCAGCCCTAATGGATGAGCCCCTCTGGAGGGTAGAACCAGGGACTCTGCCTTTTGAATTCTGACAGGCACTAGAGTTGGACAAACACTGACACAGAAGATGTCTAAGGTCAATTACAGGCTCTGTATGTGATCCTAAGGTTGATGAACAGTGTCTTTCTGTCTGCCTCCCCACTCCCACTCCCACCCAGATTTTCTATGCCAAGGAGAAGCTGCTGGGGAAGATCTGACATGCATGCTGCTGGGGCTTAACCTGCAGCTGCAGCAGAACAGCAATGGGTGAAGGGCTGAGGCCTGGGTAGAGCCAGAGCTCTGTCCTGGGGACTGCAGGCTAGATCTTCACTCCAGGGCCGGCCTGGCCCGGCCCCAAGTCCAGAAGTCCACGTGGGCTGGAGCCTGGGTGTGGCCATTGCTTCAGCCCACATTGTCCTGGGCTGCTCCAGATCCCCACCCTCGTGCCACAGCTCTCTGGTCAGGGACTCCTGCCATTCCAGGTTCTGGAGGACTTGCCAGGGGCCTGGGTCTGTCTGCCCACATTAAAGCCCTGCTGAGTCAACCTAGATAGCATATTCAAAAGAAGAGACATTACTTTGCCAACAAAAGTCCGTCTAGTCAAGGCTATGATTTTTCCAGTGGTCATGTATGGATGTGAAAGTTGGACTGTGAAGAAAGCTGAGCGCTGTAGAATTGATGCTTTTGAACTGTGGTGTTGGAGAAGACTCTTGAGAGTCCCTTGGACTGCAAGGAGATCCAACCAGTCCATTCTAAAGGAGATCAGTCCTGGGTGTTCTTTGGAAGGACTGATGCTAAAGCTGAAACTCCAATACTTTGGCTACCTCATGCGAAGAGTTGACTCATTGGAAAAGACTCTGATGCTGGGAGGGATTGGGGGCAGGAGGAGAAGGGGACAACAGAGGATGAGATGGCTGGATGGCATCACTGACTCGATGGACATGAGTTTGGGTGAACTCCGGGAGTTGGTGATGGACAGGGAGGCCTGGCATGCTGCGATTCATGGGGTCGCAAAAAGTCGGACACGACTGAGCGACTGAACTGAACTGAGTCAACCCGGTCCTCCTTCAGAGGTGCTTCTGGATGATGTCAGAGTCAAGGGCCAGGTGTGGGGTTGGGAGCCAGTTCAGGGCGAGATGCTGCACTGGGTCATCCCATCTGACCCAAACTTGGGAAAATGAGTAGAATTCTACAATGCTGGCTGAGTTACTAAAATAACCAAGAATTCAGATCAAATCCTTAGAAAGATCATCAACAACAGTCAAGTGAAAAAAAAATTTAAATAGGATTTGTAGAACTATCACATCTTTGCAAATACATGTACTTTAATGACTGTTTATGTGTGAATCCATGTATATTTCCATATGGACCCAGAGATGGGCCAAACTTTACAGATTCAGAACATGGTCTTCCACAAACTGTCCTCTCATCAGCCACCGGGGCTACCTGCACTTCAAACCAGCTGGCTACGGACTCTGAGATCCCCATGGACTCCCTCAGGTTTGACAAGTCACTAGAAAGACTTACAGAACTAAAAAAAACCCACTATAGTTATTACTGTTGAAAGGACACAAATTAGAAGATACACATGGTGCTAAGTCTGGGAGGGTTCCAAATACAATGCTTTCATCACCCTCAGGACCGTGTTACCCTCCTGGCATCCACCTATGACAAAGAATACTCCAACCAAGAATCTCACCAGGATTTCAGTGTCCAGAGTTTTTAATGGGGCTTCATTGCATAGGGATGACTGACTGAACTCAATCGCCAGCACCTTCCCTTCCCTTCCCCAAATGTTGGGCCGATACCACATGGCTCAAAGCCTTGATCCTCTAATCACAGACTTGGTCTTCCAGGAATGGCCAGCTCCTGTCCTGAGCCATCCTGTTAGGAGTGGCCCCAGGGGTCCACCAGGAGTAATAATGCACTCCTGTCACCCAGCAAATTCCAATGACTTAGAGATTGCCTTCCAGGAACTGGAGACAAAGACCCAGCCAAATGCTTTATTACACAAAATGTTCACAAAATTAAAAAAAGATTGAAAGGAGTTCCCTCAAAATGTGAATACTGGTTCTGTCAGCATGCTGAAGGTTGGATTACGGCAGACATTGTGATACACTCACCAGAACCCACTTCTCTGCTTCCTGACACACAGTTAGACTACATTCCCCAACTTCCCTTGCAGTCAGATGTGCCCATGTGACTGAATTCTGGCCAATGAAATGTGAGCGGAAATAATGCTTGCTATTTCCAAGCCCAACACATAAAATCTTTACCTTTTTTTTTTCCCCCTACCTATTGGCTAGAGACAAAGAACTCAGGGCCCTAGAGGATGATGGACCCATAGGCTATGAAGGTTCTGGGTCCCTGAATCATCCAGAGAAAGGTCATGGATCAAACACTGTCATTGGACTTCCGCATGAGCAAAAACAGTCTATTATTTTAAGCAACTGAGATTTGAAAGTTGTTTATGAACATCAGGTGCTCACCTTAATTAATGTACAGGCAAATTTCCTTTCCTCCCCACTTATGTTAATTTTCTTAACATGCTGTAATAAATATTATACTTACTGTTCTTGTCAGCAGAAAAAAGCAAACACCAAGGTTATTTTTTTAATGACAACGTACAAAAAATTAGGTAGGTAGAGTGGAGAGTGCCTGAATAATTTTTAAATGTTTTTGAAGAAAAAAATTAAAAGAAACATTTGATAGCACAGGAAAAAAAATTTTTGTTCTTCTTGAAACCCTGAACCCTGAGGATCCTCTCCTTTCTCAGTAACCCACCTAGCAGGCCTTGAAGTTGCCTTTTTCCTTGAGTGCCCCCAGAGATAAAATCAGGTTTCCCCCAGAGGACGTCTTCCCAGCCTGCTATTTGGGTTGCCTCCTGAGAGCTGCTTCTGGTCCTACTCGGTCCCCTCGGCCTAGGGATGTGGCCCAGGGATGTGGAAGAGGACTCAGGGTAAGACCCTAGTTTTCTTTCCATCCACAAGTTTTCTCCCTTATAAGGTGGGTGTTTCTTTATAGAGAAAAATCTGGGCTCCATAAGGATATCTCATCAACCTTGCTACCTTGATGTTTCATCAAGAAGGAGATTTTTTTTTTTTTTTCTTTTTCCCCTTCTACTGAATCTGCTGTGGTTTCACAGAGTAACCAGACCCAGGTCTGGGGCCTCTCCCCAGTGCCCACCCCTATGACGTTTTAGAGCTTGCCCAGGGTCTAGGGCCCCAAGGATGTGCTTCTAGTTCAATTCTAGAGAATTTCCCTTTTCTCACTTTTCGTCCATGAGGTGGTTGGTGCTGCGTGGGTGTGTTTTTCAGTATCAATAAACACAGGATTTGTATTGGGATTCTCCAGAGAAATAGAAACAATAGAATGTGTGTGTTTACATAGAATGTGTGTGTATACATATAATGTGTGTGTATTATCTATCAGATCAGATCAGTCGCTCAGTCATGTCCGACTCTTTGTGACCCCATGAATCGCAGCACGCCAGGCCTCCCTGTCCATCACCAACCCCCAGAGTTCACTGAGACTCACGTCCATCGAGTCAACGATGCCATCCAGCCATCTCATCCTCTGTCGTCCCCTTTTCCTCCTGCCCCCAATCCCTCCCATCATCAGAGTCTTTTCCAATGAGTCAACTCTTTGCATGAGGTGGCCAAAGTACCGGAGTTTCAGCTTTAGCATCATTCCTTCCAAAGAAATCCCAGGGCTGATCTCCTTCATAATGGACTGGTTGGTGTGCATCTATATATATACATATATATGTGTATATATAAACATTTTTAGAGAGACAGGTTTATTTTGAAGAACTGGCTCATGTGATTACAGAGGCTGACAAATTCAGAATCTACAGGGTTTCTCAGTAGGCTCGAGACCCAAAGACTAGTCCTTATTGCAGTTCAAATCCAAAGGCCCTCTTCTGGTAGGATTTCCTGTTGCTTGGGGGATTCAGTCTTTTGGTCTAGTCGGTACTTTGACTGTTTGAATGAGGCCAACCCATATTTAAGTACTTCCCTGGTGGCTCAGACAGTAAGGTGTTTACCTGCAATGCGGGAGACCTTGGTTCAATCCTGGGTTGGGAAGATCCCCTGGAGAAGGAAATGGCAATCCACTCCAATACTCTTGCCTGGAAAATTTCATGGATGGAGGGGCCCGGCAAGCTATAGTCTATGGGGTCACAAAGAGTCGGACATAACTGAGCAACTTCACTTCGCTTCACCCATGTTTATGGAGGGCAATCCGCTTTACTCCAAGTCCACTGATTTCACTGTTAATTTCATCTCAAAAATCCTCACATAAACATCCAGGATAATATCTGACCAAATATCTAGGCACCATGGCTGGGTCAAGTTGGCACATACAATTAAGCATCACAGTCTTGAAAACCCAGACAGACTGAAAACCACAATCACAGAAAACCCAGTCTTTAGGTCAGTTTTCCGTGACATCTAAGACTTCATATTCCAGGAGATTTTCAGCTCATGGAAATTATGTGAAACAGCTACCTGCTGAATGCTATGGCATTCTCACCATCCCCATCCCCATCACTACCATCATTGATTGTTATTATCAGTATTCCCACTTTACCAAGCAGGCACCCAAAGCTCAGAGAGGCTCAATGACTCAACCAAGATTACATAGCTGGAAAAGAGAGGAAATGGATTTGAACTCAGATATTCAAGCCAAGACTGTGGTCCATGTGATCAGATTGGTTAGTTTTCTGTGATTGTGGTTTTCAGTCTGTCTGCTCTCTGATGGAGAAGGATAAGAGGTTTATGGAGGATTCCTGATGGGAGAGACTGACTGAGGGGGAAACTGAGTCTGGTTCTGAAGGGCAGGGCCATGCTCAGTAAATCTTTAATCCAATTTTTTGTTAAAGGGCGGGGCTGTGTTCCCTCCCTATTATTTTACCTGAGGCCAAACTATGGGGGAGATAATGAAGATAATGGCGACCTCCTTCAAAAGGTCGGTCCCATGCACGCACTGCTGCTCTCAGTGCCCCCAGCCCCGCAGCAGGCCACCGCCTACCCACGCCTCCGCCAGAGACCCCTGGACACTCACGGGCTCAGACCATGAACTCCTTATTGCCAAATTCAGATTTAAATTGAAGAAAGTAGGGAAAACCACTAGACCGTTCAGGTATGACCTAAATCAAATCCCTTAGGATTATACAGTGGAAGTGACAAATAGTCTCAAGGGATTAGATCTGATAGACATAGTGCTTAAAGAACTGTGGTTCCTGACATTGTACAGGAGGCAGGGATCAAGACCATCCCCAAGAAAACGACATGCAAAAAGGCAAAATGGTTGTCTGAGGAGGCCTTACAAATAGCTGTGAAAAGAAGAGAAATGAAAGGCAAAGGAGAAAAAGAAAGATATACCCATTTGAATGTGGAGTTCTAAAGAATAGCAAGGAGAGATAAGAAAGCCTTCCTCAGTGATCAATACAGAAAAATAGAGGAAAACAATAGAATGGTCCCTGGTGGCTCAGATGGTAAAGCATCTGCCTGCAATGTGGGAGACCCAGGTTCGATTTCTGGGTCGGGAAGATCCCCTGGAGAAGGAAATGGCAATCCACTCCAGCACTCTTGCCTAGAAAATCCCATGGACGGAGGAGCCTGATAGGCTATAGTCCATGGGGTCACAAAGAGTCAGACACGACTGAGTGACTTCACTTTCACTTTCTAGAGATCTCTTAAAGAAAATTAGATATATGAAGGGAACATTTCATGCAAAGTGGGCTCAATAAAGGACAGGAATGGTATGGACCTGACAGAAGCAGGAGATATTAAGAAGAGATGGCAAGAATATACAGAAGAACTATACAAAAAAGATCTTAATGACCCAGATAATAACGATGGTATGATCACTCACCTAGAGCCAGACATCCTGGAATGCAAAGTCAGGTGGGCCTTAGGAAGCATCACTATGAACAAACCTGGAGAATGATGGAAGAATGGAGAATGGAGGTGATGGAATTCCAGTTGAGCTATTTCAAATCCTAAAAGATGATGCTGTGAATGTGCTGCACTCAATATGCCAGCAAATTTGGAAAACTCAGCAGTGGCCACAGGACTGGAAAAGGTCAGTTTTCATTCCAATCCCAAAGAAAGGCAATGCCAAAGAATGCTCAAACTACTGCACAATTGCACTCATCTCACACGCTAGCAAAGTAATGCTCAAAAGTCTCCAGGCTTCAGCAGTACGTGAACCAAGAACTTCCAGATGTTCAAGCTGGATTTAGAAAAGACAGAGGGACCAGAGATCAAATTGCCAACATCCGTGGAATCATCGAAAAAGCAAGAGGTTTCCAGAAAAACATCTACTTCTGCTTTATTGACTATGCCAAAGTCTTTGACTGTGTGGATCACAACAAATTGTGGAACATTGTTCAAGAGATGGGAATACCCGACTACCTGATCTGCCTACTGAGAGACCTGTATGTAGGTCAACAAGCAACAGTTAGAATTGGACACGGAACAACAGACTGGTTCCAAATTGGGAAAGGAGTACGTCAAGGCTGTATATTGTCACCCTGCTTATTTAACTTATATATACAGAGTATGTCATGAGAAATGCTGGACCGGATGAAGCACAAGCTGGAACAAAGATAGCCAGGAGAAATACCAATCACCTCATATGCAGATGACACCACCCTTATGGCAGAAAGTGAAGAGTAACTAAAGATCCTCTTGCTGAAAGTGGAAGAGAAGAGGGAAAAAGTTGGCTTAAAACTCAATATTCAGAAAACTAATATGGTATCTGGTCCCATCACTTCATGGCAAATAGATGGGGAAACAGTGACAGACTATTGTTTTGGGCTCCAAAATCACTGCAGATGGTGATTGCAGCCATGAAATTATAAGACGCTTGCTCCTTGGAAGAAAAGTTTTGACCAACCTAGACAGCATATTAAAAAGCAGAGACATTACTTTGCCAACAAAGATCCATCTAGTCAAAGCTATTGTTTCTCCAGTAGTCATGTATGGATGTGAGAGTTGGACTATAAAGAAAGCTGAGCACCAAAGAACTGATGCTTTTAAACTGTGGTGTTGGAGAAGATTCTTGAGAGTCCCTTGGACAGCAAGGAGATCCAACTAGTCCATCCTAAAGGAGATCAGTCCTGAATATTCATTGGAAGGACTGATGCTGAAGCTGAAACTCCAATACTTTGGCCACCTGATGCAAAGAGCTGAGTCATTTGAAAAGACTCTAATGTAGGGAAAGATTGAAGGCAGGAGGAAAAGGGGATGACAGAGGATGAGATGGCTGGATGGCATCACCAATTCAATGGACATGAGTTTGAGTAAGCTCCAGGAGTTGGTGGTGGACAGGGAGGCCTGGCGTGCTGCAGTCCATGTGCCTGCAAAAAGTCAATTATGACTGACGGACTGAACTGATTGACTTACTGATTCAAACCAAACCTAGCACTTTTCATTATGCTGTGCTGTCTCTCTTCAAGCAAATACAAAAGCATTTGCAGCAGGGCCTGGCACCACTCTGGGCATTGATAGTATTCTTGTGCTTATTCTCTCACTTGTGTCCGACTCTTTGCGACCCCATGGACTGTAGCCCACCAGGCTCCTCTGTCCATGGGGATTCTCCAGGCAAGAACACTGGAGTGGGTTGCCATGCCCTCCTCCAGGGGAACTTTCTAACCAAGGGATCGAACCCAAGTCTCCCTCATTGCAGGCGGATTCTTTACCGTCTGAGCCAACAGGGAAGCCTGATAATATTCTTACCCATCAAATTTCTACAATAGCCCTATGACATCAGCACCTCTAATAACCCCATTTAGCAAATGAGAAAAAGCAAAGTGCAGAGGTGGGCTAACCAGCACCGCAGCAGAGCTGAGGTTTGATCCGAGCAGTCTGACCCTGGAGCCCACAGCTAACCACAACCTCTCTCTGGTGTCCTTCTTTCCTCTCCACCCCTCAATTACCTATATTTTAAAAGAAATTTTATAGAAAAGAAGAATCTAAAAATCATTAGGTTCCTGCTCTTTGCATCCCTCCAAACTGAGCCTTTTGGGAGACAGGGACTGGGTCCCAGAGTGCACCTGTCCTTAGACGTGCTGGCTACCCAGATATGCATGAGAGGCAGGCCCTGCTCTTCTCTGGTTCACCGTCCAGCCAGGCAGCATAACCATATCCTCTCCAACATGCAACTGATTTCCCAGGACCCCACGTTGCAACCCCTGGCCAGTCTCCACCTTATAACTCAGCCTCCCAGCCTCCAGCCTGCCGCCCAGTGCCAAGGCCTGGCCTCCCAGACGAGGTGGCATCTGGTTCTGCTTTGCTTAGGAAGACAGCTCTATTTACAAATAATTGGACCATGTAGCTTGTCTCCCCAGTCAGCCTCAGCGTGGGCCTCAACATGAAGCCTTCCTGTAAGGGACCCGAGACAGGTTTACTGCCTGAGCAAAGGGAAGTTTTTGCTGAAGTCATCATTTTCTCTGATGGAAACTGTACTCCCAACCTCCTCCCCTGCAAAAAGGGCAGGGCTGCTGGTGGTCTGGAGGCCCTGGATGGGCAGTATTTCCAGATAATGGGGTTGGGCTGGTGCGGCTCACTGCCTACCTGCCACACTGAGACACTGGACCCCTCCCTGTGACCCCTCAACAAAAGGCCTTCTAGTCCCATTTCCCGTTTCATCCCTCTCAGGGTTTCCCTCCTGCCTTCTCTGTTCTGGCAGCCAGGTTGGTCCCCCAACCCCAGCACTGCGGCACAGTGGCCTGCAAAGCTGGTGCCCTGGGAACAAGGGTCTGGCCCTATAGAGACTAGGGTGGTTTTTCCCGGGGCTGGTGGGTGGCGGGTAGTGCCATGACAGAGCTGCGTTTCAGCCAGGAGCCTCCCCTGAGGACTCACAGGCAAGAGACAGAGTTGTTCAGAATTGCTAAGAGACATGATTCATTCATTCATCAATTACTGAGTTCCCACTCAATGCCAGCTCCAAGCTAAGACCTGGGCAGCAAAAGCAGACACAGCCTCTTCCTTTGTAGGAGGCGGGAGGTAGTGAGATATAGTGATGAATGAGAACTAAACTAATGGAAGTTGCTGAGGAAAAGAGGAGACTGATTCTATGAGGCCTGATACAAAGAACCAGATGGGAGTCTGGGAAGACTCCCTGGAGGAGATGAGGCTTCACTTTTGTTCTGTCATATCAGTAGGAGTTAACCGAGGGATGCAGCAAGAGTGAGGGTCCCAGGTTTGGATGAGCAGCCAGTTCTGAGGAAGTATACAGAAATCCTGGTTGGCAGGAGGACAGAGATGAGGGGAAAGTCATAGGGGATGAGCTGAAATGCCTTGGGTGAGAGACGGAGGAGGAGGCGGACCAGGCAGGGTCTTGAAGGGTGTATTAGGGATCTAGATCCCCGTCCCTCATCCCCCAAGGGGCAATCTGCATTTTCACCTGGGTCTGTGTGCCTATTGGGCAACTTGCCTAATAACCAGAGTGTCTAATGTCCATCACTTGCTGGAGGATTTTGATATCCATATAAACTTGTTATTTTTTATTTCTTTTTAAAGAAATGCTAAATAATTTATCCAAGTGATGAAAAATTGTTAAAACATTAAAAAATGTTGCCACAACAATGTTTAAAAATCCTATTACAGTATCCACAGGAGACTGGTTCCAGGAGCCCCCTCATACACCAAAATCCATGGATCTTCAGATCCCTTATACAAAATGGCCTATTAGAATGAATATGATGGTCCCTCCATGTCCATAGATCTGAAACCCACCAATATGGAGGGCTGACTGTACATTTATTGAAAAAGATCTGAGTATAAGTGGACCTGTGAAGTTTGAAGTCATGTTGTTCAAGGGTCAACTGTGTTTATAAAAGTTTAATTATTGAACTGGAATCAAGATTGCTGGGAGAAATATCAATAACCTCAGATATGTAGATGATACCATCCTTATGGCAGAAAGTAAAGAGGAACTAAAGAGCTTCTTGATGAAAGTGAAAAAGGAGAGTGAAAAATCTGGCTTAAAACTCAGCATTCAAAATACTAAGATCTTGGCATCCAGTCCACATCTATTTGCCATGACGTGATGGGACCAATAAGGTTACTGTTGAGTCTAACAATTAAGAGCAGGCACGTGTGTACTTGTGCCCTCTTTTCTCATTTGGAAAATGGGGAATTATTTAGTTCACAGTAGTGGGAAATAGATGGGGAAACAGTACAAACAGTGTCAGACTTTATTTTTTTTGGGTTCCAAAATCACTGCAGATGGTGACTGCAGCCATGAAATTAAAAGACGCTTACTCCTTGGAAGGAAAGTTATGACCAACCTAGATAGCATATTCAAAAGCAGAGACATTACTTTGCCAACAAAGGTCCGTCTAGTCAAGGCTATGGTTTTTCCAGTGGGCATGTATGGATGTGAGAGTTGGACTGTGAGGAAAGCTGAGCGCCGAAGAATTGGTGCTTTTGAGCTGTAGTGTTGGAGAAGACTCTTGAGAGCCCCTTGGACTGCAAGGAGATCCAACCAGTCCATTCTAAAGGAGATCAGCCCTGGGTGTTCATTGGAAGGAATGATGCTAAAGCTGAAACTTCAGTACTTTGGCCACCTCATGTGAAGAGTTGACTCATTGGAAAAGACTCTGAAGGTGGGAGGGTTTGGGGGCAGGAGGAAAAGGGGATGACAGAGGATGAGATGGCTGGATGGCATCACTGACTCAATGGACGTGAGTTTGAGTGAACTCCAGGAGATGGTGATGGACAGGGAGGACTGGTGTGCTGCGATTCATGGGGTTGCAAAGAGTCGGACATGATTGAGCGACTGAATTGAACTGAACTGAACTGAACTGAATATTGACTAGTTAAGGAACAAGTGTAAGCACATGGCAGGTACTTTGTGTTCGATTAGCTATAGTTATTATTGTTATTCGTGAACTTTGAATTTCCTCCCACCAAAAACCTATTCCATTCTCACCAGGGTCTAGTACTGTTCAAGTGTCAAATCCAGGAGCCACCTTTATAGCTCACACTTCCTTTACCCCCAAAAGCTGACTTGTCTGCAAATGGCACCACTTCCTGAATCTGCCCATGTTGGCCACCTCTCAGTGTCTCCCCCACTGTCTCTCCTTCCAATTCTGCATTGCAATCCTCTTGCTCACTGTACTGTTTCCCAAGTGGTCTCCCACTTGCCCATGCCCCCCCACCCCACAGTCCATTCTCCACACAGTGGCCAGAGTGACCCTCAGGTCCCTGTAGCTCTGAATCCTTCTTAACATTTGGGTTTAGGGTAAATTTCAGGTCCTCACAGAGGCATCTCCTGAGCACCTGTCTTAAGTCATTCCTCCCCACCCCTCACTTTCTATCCCTTTATCTTATCTACAACACTTGCACCGATTTGAAATTATCTTACTTATTTGTTTACTCGCTAGTGCCTAAGTTTTCGGAGGTCAAGGACCCCTCAGTCCAGTCTATCACTCTATCCCCGGTACACAATACAAGCTCGGTAAATATTTGTCAAATGTAGTGATGACTGATACTGATATGGTTCCTACAAAATTAATTTGGCAGAACCTCAAATGTCACCTCCTCTCTGAAGCCATCTCTGATTTCTGGAGCATTTTTGTGTCTATGTCCATTAGCCAGCTGACCCAGAGTTGCGCTGGTTTAAGGCAAGGTGTTCCAGGGCTGCTGAGAATTGTAGGGTTTTTCTGAGAGAATAGCTCAGCCTTGATGCCTTGGAGGCCTGGAACCCTCATGAAGGAACTGGCTGGCACAGGCCTTCATTCCCGTCATGCAACTGATGGGATGGAGAAGAAGAGATTGGGACCAAAAACTAGAAGCAATTTTCAAAAGATGGAGAAGACTTCAACCATTGACCACAACATAGTGAAATGAGAGAGCTACCCAGAGAAAATTTGAATTTTAAAAACAGACCTTCCTGGGCCCAGTCATATCAGTTTAGCATCTGGGATTCACCCTGTAACTCATCTCACCCCACATTTGCGCCTCCCCAAATATCTGTTTTTTTGATAACCTGGGGCTGCCTGGAAAGCTAGGCGTCCCTGACTTCCTCAGGGTGGCTGAATCAAAGAAGATGCAAAAGAGAGAAGGCAAGTTCTGTGGTTAATCTGGATTTGGGTTTCAGAGGTTATTCTGGAGCTTGGAATAAAAAGGAGATTTCTACTGGGTTAACTCATGCTACTGTAGAGACTATTGGACAATGAACTCCAGAGTCACTGGATTCAAATCTGGGCTCTACAAATTGTAAGCTTAATGACCATAGAAAATCATCAGCCTTTCTGGGTCTCAGTTTCTTCATCTGTAAAATGGGTACCCACTTCAAAGGGAGATTAAATGAGACAATTTATATAAGTGCTTAGGAGAGTATTTAGCATACAGCTAGTGCTGCTTTGGTATTTACGTTTATAATTATCCTTTATCTACACAGATTGGCTTCCTATAATATGACAAAATTACAATTCAAAAATTGAAAGTTCATTTTACCTCATCACCAATTCAATGGGCAGTACTTCTGGATTCTTGTCTACTAGCCTTGAAGTTTTCAGTCCAAATGTAGATTAGAAGAAAGAAAACATATTTAATGTGATGAGCCATTTCAGGCTAAGACCTCACTCTGAACCTCCAACTTCTCCCACCCCAGTCTTTCCTAGACAGTAATCTTTCTGAAGCATAGATTTGGAGACAAGAAGAATATTTTCATCTCTCTGTAAAGGCCAAGATAATTAATGGAAAACTATGATAAACAGTAAAGAAGCTTGGCATAATGTAAAGTTAAAAAATAAATATACAAAAATCAGTAGCTTTCTTATATAACAGTAACCAGCACAGTGAAAACAAAGAACAACAGTAATAACAACAACGAACAAAATACTAAGAATAGATTTAGCAAGAAACAGCAAGTTCACATGAAAAATAAATTATATATGAAAAATAAATAAATATATATGAAAATAAATAAATATATATATAAAATAAATATATATATGAAAAATAAATATATATATATGAAAAATAAATATATATAAAAAATATATATGAAAATATAAATAAATATATATGAAAAATAAATATATATATATGAAAAATAAATATATAACCCCCAGAAGTACAGAAAGGAGAACCTGAGTAAATAGATACGTATCTTGTTCTTGTCTAGAAGGTCTCAAAATTATACAAATGTCAATTCTCCTAAAACATTTTGAAAAATCCAATCCCATGTCAACCCAAATTCCAGTGTGGTTATTTTTGGAGTTTGACAGCATGGGAGAATAAATAGGAGAAAATAGATATCTGGGGCAAAAGTGAGAAAAGAGGGAAAACTTGTACTTTCAGCAGATACTGAAACACATTTTAAAAATAGAATACTATAGATGCTTTGATATGGAATCTAAAACAAGAACGTCAATAGAGTAGAGCAGAAAGTGCAATGTAATATGAGAACTTAGTACTCTAGAAGAGACGCTTCTAATCAGAGGGGAGAAATGTATTATTTAATAGATGATGTGGGCAACTGGCTGGCCATTTGGAAAAAAGATAAAGACAGATTCATACTTTTTTCACCAGAATACATTCCAGATGGAATCAGATTTAAAAGTAAAAATCCAAACCATAAAAATATTAGAAAAAAGCAATGGAAGAATATTTTATAAGGAAAAAGTTTTATAAGTAGCAAATGAGACCTAGAATCCATAATGGAAAAAGATAGGCAGTTTGAGGTTTTACAGATTTTACAGTAAAATACACTGCAAATAAAGTTGAAAGACAAGCTTTGCCTGGGGGGAAAAATACGACAGAGATACATTTACTATCCATAAGATAAAAAGAGTTTCTACAAATCAATGAGTAAAAAAAAGCAAAGGACCTGAAAAACATTCAAAAAGATGATCAACCTCTCTAATAATAAAAGAAATAAAAATTAGAATAATGAAATGCATTCTCCCCCCACAACATAGACAGTTTTCAAAGATCAAATACTCCAAGCTGACTAAGAGGTTGGGAAATGGGCCTCTTTGTTCATTGCTGATAGAAGTATAAATTGGTTCAAGATTTCTGAAGAGAAATTTGGCCATATCAATCAACATTTTAAACGTGCAAAATATGGACACTATATTTTTGTCCTTTTTTGGGCTCTTACATATCTTTTCATGTGAGAAACATGGCGATGTAGTGGATGCAGTGATGTGTTGCCCAGATGCTCCTTCCGCTACCAAGAGGGTGGACAGCTGAGAGCTCACAGCTGAGAATCACCCCACACCAACCACCCCCAGGATTGGATTGCATATTGTGCATGCTAAGTCGCTTCTGTCCATGAGATTCCCCAGGCAAGAATACTGGAGTGAATTTCCATGGCCTCCTCCAGGGGATCTTCCAGACCCGAGGTATACTAGAAGATTCAGGAGCCACAGTAGTGAAGTTTGTGGTCCAGTCTGGTTTGTCTGGGCGAGCATACCAGGACATACCCTCTAAAGTAAAGGGCAAGTGGCTGCACTTCACACCTCTCACCGCTAAGGCAGAACTACAGTGCCTGGTAGATCTCTGTGGGTTCTAGAAGCAGCATATTTTGACACGTGTTCCATCCATATATTGAAATATATGGGAAGCAGCCAGTTTCAGTGGAGATCAGAGCAGGGTCTGTCTACAACAGATCCAGACTGTGGTGTAAGAAGCCCAGCTGCTTGGGTCATATGGCTCAACAGACTAGATGGTACGGGAGCTCTCCAAGGTGGGAGAAACACTATGTAGATTTTGTGGTGAGCCCCAGTAGGAGACTCTCAGTGTAGACCTCTGAAGTCCTGGAGCAAATTCATGCCATCTGCAGTGGAAAATATATACATCTTTCAAAAACAGTTCTTGGAATGATTCTGTGCAAAGATGTGGATAGAGTACCCAACCACAGACAGCAAGTTTCCAATAGCCAGGGCTGTCCCTCATTAGCTGAGTTCAGACAGCACTGCAAAGACAGAAGTTTGGCCCAACAAGACCAGAGGATACAAATAGGCTGACAGGCCATAAGCCAGATCTCCTCACCACCCACCACTGTTCCACTCATCCCATGCCCATCTCTAGAGTCCTTATAAATAACTGAGGCAGGAGGGGGCAAGTTCACAGATGACATTTAGAATAGATAAACCATAAGGTCCTGCTGTAGAGCACAAGGAACTATATCCAATCTCCTGGGATGAACCACAATGGAAAAGATTATTTTAAAAAGTGTATGTATGTGTATAACTGAGTCACTTTGCTGTACAGCAGAGATTGGCACACTATTGTAAACCAGCTGTGCTTCAATTGAAAATAAAAAACACAACACTTTAAAAAAAAGTTCACAGATGGGTTAACTTGATGTGTGGATGCAAGCTGCAAATGAACCCTAACACCGCCCCATTCAGGGTTTGTCCTGAAACACAGTAGTGGGGGCAGATCCTAGCCTTGGGTGGAGTTTTGGGCAGTGATCTGGCCATCCACTCAGTGCAGAAAGAGAATTGGCCAGAGGTTAGAATATGGATGCCTTGATTCATGGACCTGACATTCCAGGTTCCTATGCAATATTGCTCTTTACAGCATTGGACCTTGCTTCTATCACCAGTCACATCCACAGCTGGGTATTGTTTTTGCTTTGGCTCCATCCCTTCATTCTTTCTGGAGTTATTTCTCCACTGATCTCCAGTAGCATACTGGGCACCTACTGACCTGGGGAGTTCCTCTTTCAGTATCCTATCATTTTGCTTTTTCATACTGTTCATGGGGTTCTCAAGGCAAGAATACTGAAGTGGTTTGCCACTTGATTCATGTCAGGTCCATGAATCAAGGCAAATTGGAAGTGGTCAAACAAGAGATGGCAAGAGTGAATGTCGACATTCTAGGAATCAGCGAACTAAAATGGACTGGAATGGGTGAATTTAACTCAGATGACCATTATATCTACTACTGCAGGCAGGAATCCCTCAGGAGAAATGGAGTAGCCATCATGGTCAACAAAAGAGTCCAAAATGCAGTACTTGGATGCAATCTCAAAAACGACAGAATGATCTCTTTTCTTTTCCAAGGCAAACCATTCAATATCACAGTACTCTGAGTCTATGCCCCAACCAGTAATGCTGAAGAAGCTGAAGTTGAATGGTTCTATGAAGACCTACAAGACCTTTTAGAACTAACACCCGAAAAAGATGTCCTTTTCATTATAGGGGACTAGAATGCAAAAGTAGGAAGTCAAGAAACACCTGGAGAGACAGGCAAATTTGGCTTTGGAATATGGAATGAAGCAGGGCAAAGACTAAGAGTTTTGCCAAGAAAATGCACTGGTCATAGCAAACACCCTCTTCCAACAACACAAGAGAGGACTCTACACATGGACATCACTAGATGGTCAACACTGAAATCAGATTGATTATATTCTTTGCAGCCAAAGATGCAGAAGCTCTATACAGTCAGCAAAAATAAGACTGGGAGCTGACTGTGGCTCAGATCATGAACTCCTTATTACCAAATTCAGACTTAAATTGAAGAAAGTAGGGAAAACCACTAAACCATTCAGGTATGACCTAAATCAAAACCCTTATGATTATACAGTGGAAGTGAGAAATAGATTTAAGGGACTAGATCTGATAGAGGGCCTGATGAACTATGGACTGAGGTTCGTGACATTGTACAGGAGACAGGGATCGACATCATCCCCACAGAAAAGAAATGCAAAAAAGCAAAATGGCTGTCTGGGGAGGCCTTACAAATAGCTGTAAAAAGAAGAGAAGCAAAAAACAAAGGAGAAGAGGAAAGATATAAGCATATAAATGCAGAGTTCCAAAGAATAGCAAGAAGAGATAAGAAAGCCTTCCTCAGCAATCAATGCAATGAAATCGAGGAAAACAACAGAATGGGAAAGACTAGAGATCTCTTCAAGAAAATTAGAGATACCAAGGGAACATTTCATGCAAAGATGGGCTTGATAAAGCACAGAAATGGTATGGACCTAACAGAAGCAGAAGATATCAAGAAGAGGTGGCAAGAATACACAGAAGAACTGTACAAAAAAGATCTTCACAGCCCAGATAATCACAATGGTGTGATCACTGACCTAGAGCCAGACATCCTGGAATGTGAAGTCAAGTGGGCCTTAGAAAGCATCACTACGAACAAAGCTAGTGGAGGTGATGGAATTCCAGTGGAGCTATTTCAAATCCTGAAAGATGATGCTGTGAAAGTGCTGCACTCAATATGCCAGCAAATTTGGAAAACTCAGCAGTGGCCACAGGACTGGAAAAGGTCAGTGTTCATTCCAATCCCAAAGAAATGCAATGCCAAAGAATGCTCAAACTACTGCACAATTGCACTCATCTCACACGCTAGTAAAGTAATGCTCAAAATTCTCCAAGCCAGGCTTCAGCAATACGTGAACCGTGAACTTCCTGATGTTCAGGCTGGTTTTAGACAAGGCAGAGGAACCAGAGATCAAATTGCCAACATCCGCTGGATCATGGAAAAAGCAAGAGAGTTCCAGAAAAACATCTATTTCTGCTTTATTGACTATGCCAAAGCCTTTGACTGTGTGGATCACAATCAACTGTGGAAAATTCTGAAAGAGATGGGAATACCAGACCACCTGACCTGCCGCTTGAGAAACCTGTATGCAGGTCAGGAAGCAACAGTTAGAACTGGACATGGAATAACAGACTGGTTCCAAATAGGAAGAGGAGTATGTCAAGGCTGTATATTGTCACCCTGCTTATTTAACTTATATGCAGAGTACATCATGAGAAACGCTGGACTGGAAGAAGCACAAGCTGGAATCAAGATTGCCGGGAGAAATATCAATAACCTCAGATATGCAGATGACACCACCCTTATGGCAGAAAGTGAAGAGGAACTAAAAAGCCTCTTGATGAAGGTGAAAGTGGAGAGTGAAACAGTTGGCTTAAAGCTCAACATTCAGAAAATGAAGATCATGGCATCTGGTCCCATCACTTCATGGCAAATAGATGGGGAAACAGGGGAAACAGTGTCAGACTCTATTTTTCTGGGCTCCAAAATCACTGCAGATGGTGACTGCAGCCATGAAATTAAAAGACGCTTACTCCTTGGAAGGAAAGTTATGACCAACCTAGATAGCATATTCAAAAGCAGAGACGTTACTTTGCCAACAAAGGTCCATCCAGTCAAGGCTATGGTTTTTCCAGTGGTCATGTATGGATGTGAGAGTTGGACTGTGAAGAAGGCTGAGCACTGAAAAATTTATGCTTTTGAACTGTGGTGTTGGAGAAGACTTTTGAGAGTCCCTTGGACTGCAAGGAGATCCAACCAGTCCATTCTGAAGGAGATCAGTCCTGGGATTTCTTTTGAAGAAATGATGCTAAAGCTGAAACTCCAATACTTTGGCCACCTCCTGTGAAGAGTTGACTCATTGGAAAAGACTCTGACACTGGGAGGGATTGGGGGCAGGAGGAGAAGGGGACAACAGAGAATGAGATGGCTGGATGGCATCACTGACTCGATGGACGTGAGTCTGAGTGAACTCTGGGAGTTGGTGATGGACAGGGGGGCCTGGCATGCTGCGATTCATGGGGTCGCAAAGAGTCGGACAGGACTGAGTGACTGAACTGAACTGAACTAGAATATGGATAGATTCATAGGCACAGGTGAATGGCTAGACTGGCTACTTAGGAAAACGAAAGAGAAAATTTGGAAGAAATGGGTGGAGGGACTTAAGGGAACAGGCCTAAAGTGTGAAGATTTTTTTTCCATTTCATGTTAATGCCTGCAAGGCAGTGTCCACCTCAGAAGAGTCAGTAACCAACCAGCCAGACGGAATGACTCAGCCAGATGATGTCAGCCGGTGATATCAACCACCCCAGTGCCTGTACAGCTGGCATGGAATGGAGGCGGCCTGGTGGCCAGGGTGGAGGCTGTGCTTGGGAGGGGTCCCGGTTCCTAAACTGCTGCTGCTGGACAGCCAAGCTGCCAGGACTGGGACCAGCTCTGAGCCCCCAGTGACACTTGCCCTCGAGGAGACCAAACAGCCACTTGGTGACAAGTAACTATTTTGGATTCCTTCCACCCAGGAAGGAACACTTTTATCTTGACTGAAAGTGACACATACTCAAGGTATGAGTTTGTCCTTTCTGTCCAGAGGGCTTTGGCCAATACCTACTCCTGTTCCAGGTCCAGCCACGTGTTCATCCACCCAGCCCAGCCAGGTTTGTGCATAATATTGCATAGGATCAATGCACCCATTTTAGAACAAAGAAGGCGCAGCCCCTTCCTCCATCTTCAAAGTACATCATTTTAGTCTCTGCTTCCATCGCCACATCTCCTCTCTGATCCTCTTGTCTTCCTTTTATAAGGATGCTTGTGATTATACTGAGTCCACCTTGAAAACCCAGGGTCAACTCCCTATCTCAAAATCTGTAAATTAGCTGCATCGTCAAATTTCTGTTTGCAATGTAAAACGACATAGTCACAGGTTCCAAGGGATTAAGATGTAGATGATAACTTTGGGGGAGAGGAAGCATACTGTCCACCACAAGTGATAACCCCAGCAGCTGCACTATTTATAAGACAGCCAAGATAAAACCCTAACTATAGTTCTTTCCTCCACTACGCCTTGAAGTCGAGTGAGCTGGTTTACCTGATTTTAGCTGGGACAGAGAGCAGAGCAAGGCATTTTAAGTTTGAGTCCTAGAAAGGCTAATGGCTTGGTGAGAGCTAAGGGTTGGTGATGGCAATGATGCTGGACAGGGAGATTAGCCCAGGGTCTCTGCACAGGTGGGTGATGGAAGGGCTGCAATGCAGAGCCCGAGAGGATTGCAGTGCTGTGTTGGCAAGACAGTACCAACAGTCAGCCTTCAAGTCAGAGTCCAGAAATGGGACCCCAGCCGCCGTGCCAGCTCAATGAGAACACAGAAGAAACTGCTGCTTCTGAGAGGCAAGGCTGCAGCAAGGGGGTCGTTGCTCAGGGCCTCATTCCTCAGCTAGAAGATGAGGGTGACAATATGGATCCTCTCCGGTGGAGCTGCCATGAGCATCCGTGAATGGTGGGCATAAAGGGTATCACATGGGACCAGGCACGTAGCCAGGGAGTGCTAGCCATTGAGACAGGAGCATAGAGTTATGCTCCCCTTCCAGGCTGCAGAGTCATTGCTGGCAAAAGCAGTCGAGATGAGAACTACATTTCCCAGCCCCCTCATCTGTGTGTGCTCACATGACTGGTTGTGGCCAATGGAATGTAGGCAAGTGGTGAGTTCCTTCAGGCTGGACCACAGAAGACCTCCTGCTGGTCTCCTCTTCCTCTCTCTTGTGTCTGCCTGAACGTTGATGTCCCATGTGACCTCTGAATCTAGGAGATGAAAATGGCAAAGCCTCCATCAGCTTATGTCCCTGGGTACTTATGGAACACCTCCCTAGTATTCCACTGCCATTTAAATTTTATGTGAATAAGAAATACACTTCTATTATGTTAAACCAATGAGATCTTGAGATTTACTTTTTTTTTTTTTGGTTGTGCCGCAAAGCATACAGGATGTTAATTCTTTGACCAGGGATCGAACCCATGCCCCCTGCCATGGAATCACAGATTCTCCCAACCACTGGACTGCCAAGGAATTCCCAGGACTTACTCTGTCTTTAATCTTAACTTTACCTTAACTGATCCAGTTGTCAGTGATGACTTAGCCATCTGATTATCCTGAAGATCTAACTCAAGATCTAAAACTGACATGAAGTTCAGAGAAGAGCTTCCATAAATTCAGAAATAGAAGGAAAGGGTAGTGTGTCAGCCGCCCTCAGGTCCCAGGACTGACCCTGTTGGGACCGTGTGGGGCATACTGTGCCTGGGCTAAATGGACATATTCATCATGACTGCTCCAAGTCGTCGAGCACTTCCGGAGGGCTGACTCCTCCTTTGCTTTCTCTTCCTTGTTGTTGTTCAGTCGCTCAGTCACATCCCACTCTGCAACCCCATAGACCGAAGCAGACAGGCTTCCTTTCACCATCTCCCGGAGCCTGCCCAAACTCATGTCCATTGAGTTGGTGATGCCATCCAACCATCTCATCCTCTGTCATCCCCTTCTCTTCCTGCCTTCAATCTTTTCCAGCATCTGGGTCTTTCCCAGTAAGTCAGCTCTTTGCATCAGGTGGCCAAAGTACTGGAGCTTCAGCTTCAGCATCAGTCCTTCTAATGAATATTCAGGACTGATTTCCTTTAGGATTGACTGGTTTGATCTCCTTACAGTACAAGGGACTCTCAAGAGTCTTCACCAGCACCACAGCTTGAAAGTATCAATTCTTTGGTGCTCAGCCTTTCAACTCACAACTGTACATGACTACTAGAAAAACCATGGCTTTGACTAGACAGACCTTTGTTGGCAATGTGATGTCTCTGCTTTTTAATGCACTGTCTAGATTTGGAGAGTGAAAAAGCGTTATCTCCCTGAATTCTATTAAACAGCTACCAAGTTTATGTCCATTTAACAGAGAAGAAGCCTCTGTAAAAACCTCACAAAGAAGTTCTATGATTGCACAGCTGGAGGGCAGGGGAGTTAGATTCAGGGCCAGGACTCCTGAAGCCAAGCCGTACTCTCAAGCCCTGTGCTGGCCCTTCTTCCTAGGCTGGTGGGAACTACACAGATTGCCAGACTCATAAGGAGATTTTTTGTTTCAACAGTGAATGGCTAAAGCCATCCTATTAATATTAAGATGCTTAGAATCAGGTTTTTATAACAGGGAAGGTCCTAGAAAGAGTGCTCTAATTTATGATTCTGGAGTCAAGGTGGCTAAAAGATTTGGGTTAGAAGATATAGAAGGAGAAAGCGGCCTGGCCTATTTTATCCTCTCGCTTCCTCTGTCTGGCAACATCATTAATGTTTCTGGCATTTTTTATTCTTGGTTCTTTATCTCAAACAAAACAAAGCAAAACAAAATAATGAAGCTTATTTATTGTAGCTCAGATCAGGAGATTCATGGGCTCACAGTTAAATAAGCTTATGGGGATTAGAGTAGGGTGAACTGTCTTTACAAATGTCAATATCTTTGGGTCCTAAATGCCTTAAGAGCCATCTAAGGGAGTCTGGATTTCATAAGCAAGCATCACTAATATGGCATATTAAGATCTGAATCTATTATCTGTTGCCACAATAATGCTGATTTATAGCCACAAAGACTTGGATGCCTACAGCAATAAATATGTCTTTGGCTCAAGAATCTGTAAGGTTCCACTGATCTGGTGTGGGCTTGGCTGACCCCCAGTGGACTTGTTCATGTGTCTGCTGCCAGCTGTGGGATGTCTGGGCAGCTCTATCTTGGCCAAGTCTGTGCACATGTCTGGAGTTGGCTGGCTCCCGGCTGATCTGGGCTGGCCTCGTCTGAGATGACTGGGCTGACTCAGTGCTCCTGCAGAGGTAGCATCCTCCAGTAGAATAGCTCAGACTTATCCTCACAGCAGGTGCAGAGAAGCAAGACTGACGAAGTGGAAATACGCAGGCTCTTGAAGTACAGTTGACCCTTGAAAAACAAGGGATTTGAACTGTGCAGGGTCCATGTATACATGTTATGTTCAATAGTAAATACTATGCAGGAAGGCCTAGAGGAGCTATCCCACGAAGAAGGTCAGGAAGGGCGGCAGTGAGGAGATACCCCTCATTCAAGGTAAGGAGCAATGGCTGTGCTTTGCTGGAGCAGCCATGAAGAGATAACCCACGCCCAAGATAAGAGAAACCCAAGTAAGATGGTAGGTGTTGCAAGAGGGCATCAGAGGGCAAACACACTGAAACCATACTCACAGAAAATTAGTCAATCTAATCACACTAGGACCACAGCCTTGTCTAACTCAATGAAACTAAGCCATGCCAGTGGGCAACCCAAGACAGGCAGGTCATGGTGGAGAGATCTGACAGAATGTGGTCCACTGGAGAAGGGAATGGCAAACCACTTCAGTATTCTTGCCTTGAGAACCCCATGAACAGTATGAAAAGGCAAAATGATAGTATACTGAAAGAGAAACTCCCCAGGTCAGTAAGTGCCCAATATGCTACTGGAGATCAGTGGAGAAATAACTCCAGAAAGAATGAAGGGATGGAGCCAAAGCAAAAAGAATACCCAGCTGTGGATGTGACTGGTGGTAGAAGCAAGGTCCGATGCTGTAAAGAGCAATATTGCATAGGAACCTGGAATGTCAGGTCCATGAATCAAGGCAAATTGGAAGTGGTCAAACAAGAGATGGCAAGAGTGAATGTCGACATTCTAGGAATCAGCGAACTGAAATGGACTGGAATGGGTGAATTTAACTCAGATGACCATTGTATCTACTACTGCCGGCAGGAATCCCTCAGAAGAAATGGAGTAGCCATCATGGTCAACAAAAGAGTCCAAAATGCAGTACTTGGATGAAATCTCAAAAACGACAGAATGATCTCTGTTCGTTTCCAAGGCAAACCATTCAATATCACAGTGATCCAAGTCTATGCACCAACCAGTAACACTGAAGAAGCTGAAGTTGAATGGTTCTATGAAGACCTACAAGACCTTTTAGAACTAACACCCAAAAAATATGTCCTTTTCATTATAGGGGACTGGAATACAAAAGTAGGAAGTCAAGAAACACCTGGAGTAACAGGCAAATTTGGCCTTGGAATACGGAATGAAGCAGGGCAAAGACTAATAGAGTTTTGCCAAGAAAATGCACTGATCATAACAAACACCCTCTTCCAACAATACAAGAGAGGACTCTACACATGGACATCACCAGATGGTCAACACCGAAATCAGATTGATTATATTCTTTGCAGCCAAAGATGGAGAAGTTCTATATAGTCAGCAAAACCAAGACCAGGAGCTGACTGTGGCTCAGACCATGAACTCCTTATTGCCAAATTCAGACTTAAATAGAAGAAAGTAGGGAAAACCACTAGACCATTCAGGTATGACCTAAATCAAATCCCTTATGATTATACAGTGGAAGTGAGAAATAGATTTAAGGGACTAGATCTGATAGATAGAGTGCCTGATGAACTATGGAATGAGGTTTGTGACATTGTACAGGAGACAGGGATCAAGACCATCCCCATGGAAAAGAAATGCAAAAAAGCAAAATGGCTGTCTGGGGAGGCCTTACAAATAGCTGTGAAAAGAAGAGAAGCGAAAAGCAAAGGAGAAAAGGAAAGATATAAGCATCTGAATGCAGAGTTCCAAAGAATAGCAAGAAGAGATAAGAAAGCCTTCTTCAGTGATCAGTGCAAAGAAATAGAGGAAAACAACAGAGTGGGAAAGACTAGAGATCTCTTCAAGAAAATCAGAGATACCAAAGGAACATTTCATGCAAAGATGGGCTTGATAAAGCACAGAAATGGTATGGACCTAACAGAACAGAAGATATTAAGAAGAGATGGCAAGAATACACAGAAGAACTGTACAAAAAGATCTTCATGACCCAGATAATCATGATGGTATGATCACTGACCTAGAGCTGGACATCCTGGAATGTGAAGTCAAGTGGGCCTTAGAAAGCATCACTACGAACAAAGCTAGTGGAAGTGATGGAATTCCAGTGGAGCTATTCCAAATCCTGAAAGATGATGCTGTGAAAGTGCTGCACTCAATATGCCAGAAAATTTGGAAAACTCAGGAGTGGCCACAGGACTGAAAAAGGTCAGTTTTCATTCCAATCCCAAAGAAAGGCAATGCCAAAGAATGCTCCAACTACTGCACAATTGCACTCATCTCACATGCTAGTAAAGTAATGCTCAGAAATCTCCAAGCCAGGCTTCAGCAATATGTGAACCGTGAACTTCCTGATGTTCAGGCTGGTTTTAGAAAAGGCAGAGGAACCAGAGATCAAATTGCCAACATCCGCTGGATCATGGAAAAAGCAAGAGAGTTCCAGAAAAACATCTATTTCTGCTTTATTGACTGTGCCAAAGCCTTTGACTGTGTGGATCACAATCAACTGTGGAAAATTCTGAAAGAGATGGGAATACCAGACCACCTGATCTGCCTCTTGAGAAATTTGTATGCAGGTCAGGAAGCAACAGTTAGAACTGGACATGGAACAACAGACTGGTTCCAAATAGGAAAAGGAGTATGTCAAGGCTGTATATTGTCACCCTGCTTATTTAACTTATATGCAGAATACATCATGAGAAATGCTGGGCTGTAAGAAACACAAGCTGCAATCAAGACTGCCGGGAGAAACATCAATAACCTCAGATATGCAGATGACACCACCCTTATGGCAGAAAGTGAAGAGGAACTCAAAAGCCTCTTGATGAAAGTGAAAGTGGAGAGTGAAAAAGTTGGCTTAAAGCTCAACATTCAGAAAATGAAGATCATGGCATCCAGTCCCATCACTTCATGGGAAATAGATGGGGAAACAGTGGAAACAGTGTCAGACTCTATTTTTCTGGGCTCCAAAATCACTGCAGATGGTGACTGCAGCCATGAAATTAAAAGACGCTTACTCCCTGGAAGGAAAGTTATGACCAACCTAGATAGCATATTCAAAAGCAGAGACATTACTTTGCCAACAAAGGTCCGTCTAGTCAAGGCTATGGTTTTTCCTGTGGTCATGTATGGATGTGAGAGTTGGACTGTGAAGAAGGCTGAGCACCGAAGAATTGATGCTTTTGAACTGTAGTGTTGGAGAAGACTCTTGAAAGTCCCTTGGACTGCAAGGAGATCCAACCAGTCCATTCTGAAGGAGATCAGCCCTGGGATTTCTTTGGAAGGAATGATGCTAAAGCTGAAACTCCAGTACTTTGGCCACCTCATGCGAAGAGTTGACTCATTGGAAAAGACTCTGACACTGGGAGGGATTGGGGGCAGGAGGAGAAGGGGACGACAGAGGATGAGATGGCTGGATGGCATCACTGACTCAATGGACGTGAGTCTGAGTGAACTCCGGGAGTTGGTGATGGACAGGGAGGACTGGTGTGCTGCAATTCATGGGGTTGCAAAGAGTTGGACAAGACTGAGCAACTGATCTGATCTGATAGAACTGTGTCTACTTTAGTATTTACTATGGGTGAGTTGGTTGGTTGAATATGTGAATATGGAGCCACGGATATGGAGGATCTGCAGATAGAAGGGACCTGTGTATAAGAAGGGCCAACCATAAGTTATGCTTGGATTTTTCAACTGCACAGAAGGTCAGCACCCCTAAACTCCATGCTGTTCAATGGTCAACAGTATAAGCTCGCACCTACAACCATTTCATTGGTTAAAGCAACTCACATGTCTGAGCCATAATCAGACAGATATGACACTAAAAAGTACATAACAGAGAGTGCAGACATGTGAAGGCGTGAGAATTAGACAAAGGGTGGGGAGGCCGGGATGGGGTGGAGGTGTCAACACTGTTGATCTACCATAAAACTTGTCATTTATTGTGTATCTACCAAGAGCCCGGTCCTGGACCAGATCCTGCATATATCACCTTTAATACTCACAGCTATTATCATCCTGTCCCTGATTTCGACTTCAGAGGTACAGTAGCTTGCCCAGGGTCACACAGCTAGTAAACTGCAGAGCCGAGATTAGATGTCTAGTCCTGCTGCAGTAGGTGATCTTTCCAGCACACGGCTTGGATATAAATATTTTTATTACGAAATTTGAGGTTCTATCATACCATAACTGCTTAAATTTTTACCTTAAGCAGAAGATCAGTCTAGAAGGTTTGATCAAGTCTTTGTTGGTTTGTTAGGGTAAACATCTAAAATACAAAATTTTTATATAAAATGATTATTCCCAGATAACAAAGATAACAGCAAGAGTAGTAGCAACAGGAACTTACCATATGATAAGCACATAGGTCTCGTAACTGATCATAATCATAATGATGTAGGTATTATCTCTCCCTGAGTTTTATGGATGCTGGTTGGAGGCAGCTCTGGGTTCTGAAACAGATGGGATGGAGCCAGAGCACAATGGCTCCCTTCCTTTGTTTTAAGTAGAATTTAATATATTTGGCGGAGAAGGCAATGGCACCCCACTCCAGTACTCTTGCTTAGAAAATCCCATGGATGTTAGGCTGCAGTCCATGGGATTCCTAGGAGTTGGACACGACTGAGTGACTTCACTTTCACTTTTCGCTTTCATGCATTGGAAAAGGAAATGGCAGCCCACTCCAGTGTTCTTGCCTGGAGAATCCCAGGGACGGGGGAGCCTGGTGGGCTGCGGTCTGTGGGGTCACATGGAGTCGGACACGACTGAAGTGACTTAGCATTAGCAATATATTTGGGGGCCATGTTGGGGATGGTCAGGTATGTACCATGAGGCTTTCCCTCTTTATCTCACGTGATCAGTCTCCTCACAGGGATGAACAGGTTCTGGGTAGAGGTGGGAGGACGTTGAGTGGAGGGGAAGTTTCTAAAGCTGCAGCCAGGAAATTGTGCTGGAAAGGGGAGGAGGGATCCTCCTCACGGAGTGAGCAGCCACTGGCCATGGGGACCTGGCTTCTTGGCTGTGTAGTCTCCAAGATGGATGGCCATGGCCTTCAGGGCCGGACAACCTCTTCTCAGGCCTTTGATGCTGAAAGCAGAACAAATGTGAGCCGGCCGCCTGGCCACAGCTGCCTCTCATTAAGGCCTGCTTCCTTCAGCCCAGGACAAGGTGGACCCGCGAGGTAAGCCGGGGCAAACTCCAGATGTGTCTGCCACAGCTGGCTGCAAAACCTTGCTCTTGACTTCTCACCCCCAGACCTACTTCCCTGCCCCCACCCGACAGCCCCCTGGCTCCTCAAGCCAGAACGGGTCCTCGCTCCCCACCCCCACCACTCCCCCCACCCCCATATATCCAATCCGTCAGCAGGTCCCATCAGCGCTGCTTTGGGAATGTCTTCTGACCACTCTCTCCGTCTCCACCGACATCACTGATCCGGGCCATGGGTTATATCTCTCTTGGACTCTTGCACTAGCCTCCTGGGACGCATTGAAAAAGTTCAAAAATGCTGAATGCATATGTTGAAATCCTAGAGCCTCAAACCTCAGACTATGACCTGGTTGGGGAGTAGGGTCCTTATAGATGTAATTCGTTATGATGAGGTCATACTGGAGTAGGATGGGCACTAATTCAACATGACTGGTGTCCTTATTAAAAGGGGAAATTCAGACACAGACGCATAGATAGGGAGAATGCCACGTGATGAAGGAGGCAGAGATGAGGGTGATGCCTCCATAAGCTAAGCAATGCCAGAGATTGTCCGCAAAACTTCAGAAGCTCGGGGAGAGGCCCCAGTCGATTCTCCCTTCCAGCTTTCAGAAGGAAGCGACCCTGCCAACACCTGGATCTCAGACTTCCAGCCTCCAGAATTGTGAGACAACACATTTCTGTCGTTTAAGCTGCCGATCCAGTGGTTTTTGGTTGTGGCAGCCCTCATAAAGGAACATGCCTCAAACGGCAGTCTCTGCTTTCTCTCTTGTCTCTTTCCCTAACCCATATGCATGTTATGCTCCACAGAAAGTGGATATTTTAAAATTCCAACTGGGATCATGTAATTCCCCTGCACTTGCCATGCATGGTCTACAAAGCCCTGGGAGACTCGGTCTTGCTGAGTTCGCCAATGTCCCCTCTTCCCCCTCCTCCCAGGACCCCTACACACCACTCACACCAGCCTCCATGTCAGTCTTTGTTTTTTTGGCCATACCGCGTGGCTTGCAAGATCTTACTTTCCTAACTAGGGATCAAACCCAGGCCCTGGCAATGAGAATGCCAAGTCCTAGCCACTGGACCACCAGAGAATTCCCCTCCATGTGCGTCTTGAACATGCCAAGCTTCTTCCAGCTCAGCGCCTCTGCACATGCTGTACCTTCAGCCCTCTTCCAAATCTTGGCATAGTCACCGTGTCTGGAGAGCCAGAGAGACATGGACACCACTGCCATGGCTAGGACAGGGAGGAGGATGTCGCTGGAGAAAGGGGAGGGGAGAGAGGGGTGCTGATGCAAGACTGAGGGGCCTGTGCCCAGCTCACAGCCTCTGAGAGGAGAGGTTTGCCTGTCAGGGGTTTTTATATTTTGATGTGAAGACCCAGACTCTTTCACACAATTCTTATCTAATATCTTGCATAACCTTGGATGAGTCTTTGGGATAGCAACGTGGGCCTCAGTTTACCCATCTGTGAAATGGATCTGTACATGACCTCATTCAGTTCTCCTGAGAACATGTAGATGTCATCTCATCAGTCATGTCTGTTAATGCCTTCATTTGTTAGAGGGGGAAACTGAGGCGGGGGTGGTCAATGAAGTCACTTACCTGGATCACCCAGCATGAGGGATGGCAGAGCAGACATTTAAACCTGAGTCTCTCTGGCTCCAGAATTCGCATCCTTGACCACTGTAACTGGGCCTGTGACTGCCCCCGCCCGCAAAATGGGCAGGTGTCTTGGAGGTGAGGTTACAAGGCACTGGGTAAATTCATTCAGCGTGAGTCTATGACACCTTTCTAAAAGGAGAAGTCCATCTAGATATGAAGCCAGGTGAAAAGTGCCTCACAGACACACATGCGGTAGGCGCTACACACATCCGGTGTGCCTGCTACTCTGTGGCTTAAGCAGGAGAGAAATGCCCAAACCCATGGGCCAGACTCGGTGGGGTCTCCCCGCAGGGTCAGAGGTCACTGGTGTTGGGGAGAGGGAGAAATAGCTGGAGAAACCTCTGAGACTTTGTCGCGATGGAGATGTTTCCAGTGGACACGAGGCCCCATTTCTCCAACTTTACACCAGTGCTGAGTTTAAGAACAAGAGATGGATGGAAGATTACAGGATCAGTATGGCTGGAATAAGGTTTGAATCTACTGTAAACAAACTACTTTTAAACATTGTTTTTGCTGATTTTATATCATTCATGGGAAATCAATAGAGCTTACCCACCACCTAAAAAGAGCAAGGCGGGAATGTCGGGCTTGAGTGCCAGTCTCCAGGCTAACATCCTCACAAGCACGCCCATGAAACTCTCCAATAAACTTCTGAGGTGGGGAGCAGCCTCCCTGTACCCATTTTACAGAAAAGGAAACAGCTTCAGCAATGGTGGCCCATCATGCTGGGATCGCAGCCGGCTGATACGCAACATCTCAATTCATATGTTTTTCTACAACTTTCTTAACCCTGTGATGCTCTGCACCTCTCACCTTTGTGTACTGATCCTTTCAGTTTTAAGTAGGCTTTAGCTGTGGTCCCAGGGAGGTGTCACAAGCAACCGAGAAAGATCAACGATTCCAACATTCTACAATTCACTCTGATTTAGGTGAGCTCAGTTCAGTCACTCAGTTGCGTCCAACTCTTTGCAACCCCATGGACTACAGCACTCCAGGCCTCCCTGTCCATCACCAACTCCCAGAGCTTATCCAAACTCGTGTCCATTGAGTCAGTGATGCCATCCAACCATCTCATCCTCTGTCGTCCCCTTCTCCTGCCTTCAATCTTTCCCAGCATCAGGGTCTTTTCCAACAAGTCAGTTCTTCGCATCAAGTGGCCCAAGTATTGGAGTTTCAGCATCAGTCCTTCCAATGAATATTCAGGACTGATTTCCTTTAGGATGGAGTGGTTGGATCTTCTTGCTGTCCAAGGGACTCTCAAGAGCCTTCTCCAACACCATGGTTCAAAAGCACCAATTCTTTGGTGCTAAGCTTTCTTTATAGTCCAACTCTCACATCCATACATGACTACTGGAAAAACCACAGCTTTGACTAGATGGACCTTTGTTGGCAAAGTAATGTCTCTGCTTTTTAATATGCTGTCTAGGTTGGTCATAACTTTTCTTCCAAGGAGCAAGCGTCTTTTAATTTCATGGCTGCAATCACCATCTGCAGTGATTTTGGAGCCCCCCAAAATAAAGTCTGTCACTGTTTCCCCATCTATTTGCCATGAAGTGATGGGACCGGATGCCATGATCTTAGTTTTCTGAATGTTGAGGTTTAAGGCAACTTTTTCACTCTCCTCTTTCATTTTCATCAAGAGGCTCTTGAGTTCGTCTTCGCTTTCTGCCGTAAGTGTGGTGTCATCTGTATATGTGAGGTTATTGATATTTCTCCTGGCAATCTTGATTCCAGCTTATGCTTCATACAGCTGAGCATTTCTGATTATATACTCTACATATAAGTTAAACAAGCAGGGTGACAATATACAGCCTTGATGTACTCCTTTCCCTATTTGGAACCAGTCTGTTGTTTCAACAGATTTAGGTGAAGAGCTAAGCAATCTGGGAAAAGGGTTTATTTCAGGAACGGCAGAGTTTGGGGGAGGCAGTGGGAGGCTTTGTATCAGAATGGGGGCTCTGCTAGTACTGGAGCAGAATCAGAGAAGCGGGAAGGACTGCCTTCTTTACTCTGGGAGATGAACAGGCTGAAGGAAACGGCATCTCGTGGCTCAGGGAGAGCCCAAGGAAGCCCCCAAGGAACGACAATGATCACACGTGTCTGTGAGAAAGAAGGACTTGGAGCAAGGGAATCCATATAGTTTGGCTAGATGATAGAAAGGTAGGGACCCAAAGTGGAGGAGAACCCAGAATCAAGGAGAGGCCCAGAGGATGCTGAGCTGTCTCTGCGGGTATCAGCCTGAGGCGCCGGCAGCTGAGGACTGCATCTGAAGGATGAAGGAGGAGGCAGCAGTCCCAGACTGAGTAATGCCTGCCTCCACGTTGGCCCAGGAAAAGCCCGAGACATTCATGGTTGTCAGTGCATCCGCCTGGACGGGACTAAGTTTTACTGCATCAGCACCAAGAGGGCTCCGGAGAGAAATCAAGATTGGTCCTAGAAAAACAAAGAAGTGACATTTGTTGACACACTTGAATTTACAGCCTGTAAAGCATATACCTGTCTTATTGCCCCACCTCACACTATGAGTGGATTCCTGCTAGAACATTCAGTTCTCTGCACACCCACCCACCCTACGCATGCACGTGTGTGCACACACCCCGCCCCCCCCGAGGAGGGTCTCTTTCTTAGCTCATGTGATTGGCAGAAAATGCCCCCCCCCCCATATGTCCCTGTCCTAATTCCAAGGACCTGTGATATGTTACATGATGGGCAAAGGAAGGTTCATCTCAGCTGAGGCTGCTGGGGGCAGACGGATCCCATGGGCAGGGCAGGAACAAACCTTCACTTTCCTGGGCCTCTTCAGTCTTTTCCAAGGTGGGACCGATCCCCCACCTCCACCCCCTGGCCAGGGGTGGGGAGTGCAAGCCAGGGGCTCCTGCCTATGAAGGCTCTAATGTGGGCTGGGAGCAGGAAAAGGGGGTGGGGAGGGCCCCCGAAGTTCCCAGAGAACATCACACCTCGTAAAGCAGCGCGAGCCGGAGCGCAGAGAGGGACAGCCCGCCCAACTTTCATCTCCTGTCAATAAAGCATTATCAGCGCTGAGCTGGGTTTTTGGCTCTTAATTCCAGATGTGGCCCAAGGCCCATCCCCAGCAGGCTTCTTCCCTCCCCACCCCACCCTCCTCCCACAGAGGCCCCTCGGGGTGATGCTGCTCTGGGGAAAGGAGAGGGACAACAGGCCTTTCGGGAGCCCAGTCTGGGGGTGCAGGAGCCAGGTTAGCCAAGCCAGGCTGGCGGAAGGTCACGCACATGGAGATGCCCACTCCTGAGACAGAGAGGGCATGGTGGTGCCCACCGAGGGCCTGCCTGTCCCTGTTGAGACATGTGACGGGCACACCGTGCCCTCAGTGTTGGGACACCTGGACCCCAGCCTGGCCTTGACCTGAGCGGTGACCTTGGGCTAGTTAGTTTCCCTTTTTTGGTCTCAGTAGTCTTGGTAAAATGAGGCACTTACTCTAGTTTCTTCTGTTAATCCGTCAATAAGTATGTATTAAGCCCATGGTGCATGCTGGGTTCTCTTTAATCTTGGGAAATGTGGGGTAGACAGAGAGAAGGGCTCCTGTTCTTGTAAAGCTCCCATTCTTTTGGGAAGAAGCAGTAAATCCCAAGTAAACAAACGCAGGAGTGAAATACCTGGACTGTGACAAATGCTGTAAGAAAGGAAATAGGATGCTATGTTGGAGGAAATCTTATGTGCAGGACCTTTGTTGGGAAGGCGTGGTGATGCCTCCCTGGAGAGCAGATGTTTGAGTGAAGCTAAATGGGAAGATGAAGAGGAAAAGCATTCCAGGAAGATGGAACAGCAAATGCAAAGTCTCCGGAGGGAGCAAGCTTGGAGCACTGCAGGAACAGGAAAGTCATTGTAGCTGGCATGGAGTTGGTGAGGGAGAGAGGGCTGTTGAGGGCTGTCTGATAGTTAGGGACAGATTTCCTAGTATTAAATAGGATCAGGTCAGGTGCATGGCAAAGATGTCCAGAAGAATGTAGCTTGGGGCTGGTGTGACACTCTACAGTGTCACATCCCCAGCTCCTTCCGTGTTGCTTCTTTACATTCTCAGCATGTGCCTTCCTCCTCATGATACAAGATGACTGCCTGAGCTCCAGACATCAAGTCCAGTTTCCAGTTATCCAGAAGAAGGAAGGAAACAAAGGAAGGTAGCCTTTCTCCTGTTTGGGACTCTTCCTGTTGTTGAACACAGCATTTCTGCTTACATCTTGATAGTAGGAAGGCTAGGAAGTCCCTGTTTATTCCAGGTAGTTCTATGCCCAGCTAAGAATCAAGGGTTATATTACTAAAGAGGAAAGAGAGAGTAAGTATTGAGGTGGACACCTGACAACTCTGCTACTGCCTACAGGGTAGGGAGTTCTCATTCAGAACCTACCTCCTGGTTCCACCACTCAGAGCCACAAACGGTTAGAAACTAATCACTTACCTCATAAACCTAGTCTTCCCCATCTCAAGAATTGGCATCACTCTCTAGTCAGTTGCCCAAGTCATACATCTGACAACTCTTCCCTCATCTCCAGCAAAGAGCCACATACAACATATCACCAAAGTCTGCCGACTCGACCCCCCAAATATTCCTGAATCTCTCCTCCCTCTCCATCTCCCCAAGTCACTATCTTAACTAAAGGCCTGTCTCTTCCTTGGTCCACTGGGGTAGCCTTGAAACTGGTTTTTCTTCTTCCACATGGTCAGTTCTGCACAGAGCAGCCATCATCATCAGTCTAAAAGTCACTGCTCTGTCTAAAGTCCTTCAGTGGCTTTCTGGATAAAAATAATGAAGTCCCAGATCTATGACCAGGCTTTTATCTTATCTTGTTTCATCTCCCCTCTCTTTCTCTCTCCCTCCTTCCCTCCTTCTGTTTGACTGTCTGTCTTTCTCTCTCCTCCTGTCACACTGACTTCTCTGAAGTCATCAAACGTTCCAGGCTCCTTCCTGTCACAGGGCCTTTGCACATGCAGGTCCTTCTGCCAGGAATGCTTGCCCCGCCTCTTTTCTCACCTGATTCGATCCTGTGGAAGAGGGCTTTCCTTCTACCCAGTCCTAGACAATGTTATTTGCTCCCTCCTTGCCCTGTGTATCTCACACATGATATTTATCACAATTGCAATTAATTGTTCCATGTCTGCTCTCCTGCCAGAACATCCACTCCTGCATGGGGGGAAATGTATCAGGCTCATAAAGAGGGTGTGTAGTAAATGGTTCGATGCCTACATTGAACTTCTCCGTCAATTCCCTGCACCCCACCATGCACTAATGGACACCTCTCAACCCTGAAGAGGGATGTGCAGACATCTGGGAATTGAGAGACCGTTCATGTTAACGGTGGGGCTCATACGGGCTGCTCATTGCAAAGTAAAGCCTGTGGCTCCTTGAAGAGGCCTTAATGGTTTCACAAAGTGCTGGGTTCTCAGCCACACACACATGGTGGAGCCCATCTCTGGGTGTCAGCAACGGGCTTAAACCTCACTCGAGAACTCCAGCAGGCAGAATTCCAGCAGGGGAGAGGAGGGAAGGGGAGGGACTGGGAACTAAGGAGAAGGGGTCTCTGCAGAGTCTGAAGGAAGCCAGGGCGAAGAAGCAAGACTCTTGAACTTTTAAATTATTTTTCACTGAAGCTTTGATTTGATCAGCTGGGCTGATGGGCTGCAGACCAGGAGACCCCAGCTGAGGACTCACCCATGCAGCACTCTAATGCCTCATTGAGGCTGTTGCTCCTCCTCTCTGGACCTGTCTCAGCTTATCCATCTGTGAAAAGGGGGTGGCTGAACTAGAAGACTCTGAGAGCCCTTCCAATGAACTCTCATGTTGATAAAGCTATGAGCTCTTGCCTGTCTCTGAAACAGGTAGGGACATATTTAGATGTGAATCCTACTACTAGTCAGGATGGACCAGGCTATGTTATGGTAACTGACAGACCCACCCAGCTCAGCAGCTTGGTGGAATACCCTTCTCACCCTCACTCCCCAAAACTTTGTTGTGTGTTAGCAGAAGCTTCTGGAACAGGTGGCCTGCTAGGTTCCAAGGCGGAGGATAGAAAGATGAGGAAGTAATGCTGGTTCTAACTGCCTCTGTCTGGCAGGGATGCCCAGAGACTTTGTTCAGAGTCCACTGACCCAGGGAGTCCCGGGGGCCTGCCTCAGCTGCAAGGGATTCTGGGAGATTGGAAGGACCACTTGGAATATTTGGTGGATTCCCACCATTTCTGACACCCTCTGTGATGTGATGTCAGGGGTGAGAAAGACCTCTGTACTCTTAAGCCTGTGTTGCAACACGTGAGCATCGAGCACCTTCCTGGTTTGTGTCCTGGAGCTGGGCTTCATCTACGCCCTCCCCTTGGCTCACACTCATCTCAGCTGACACATAGAGACCCTGATCTCTCTTCTATGACAGCCCCCGCTGGCTGGGCAACTGGCTCCTCAGAAACATCTGGAATCCTTTCCCAGTGGGAGACACGGAACTGGCCACAGATGGTGTCTCGCCAATTCTGGGGCATCCTCTGTATGACAAAGAGAACATCTGTTCTCCCTTTGTCTGGAGTATGGTTAAGGTGAAGGAAAGACGAGAGTGGTCTTTCAACTGAAGAAAACATTTGGTTTATTGATCTGGCTACGTCTGTCATTCTTTCTCCTGCCACACTCTCCGTCCACCTTTCCATTTAGTTATTCAGTCATTTCACACAGACGCTGGATGAGTTTAGAATTTTGTTTTTGCTCAGTTGCTCAGTTGTGTCTGACTCTTTGAGACCTCATGGGCTGCAGCACGCCAGCCTTCCCTGTCCTTCACTATCTCCCGGAGTTTGCTCAGATTCATGGCCATTGAGTAGGTGATGCTATCTAACCATCTCATCCTCTGTCGTCCCCTTCTCCTCCGGCCTTCAATCCTTCCCAGCATCAGGGTCTTTTCCAATAAGTTGCATCTTTGCATCAAGTGGCCAAACTATAGGAGTTTCAGCTTCAGCATCAGTCCTTCCAATGAATATTCAGGACTGATTTCCTTTAGGATTGACCGGTTTGATCTCCTCGCAGTCCAAGGGACCCTCAAGAGTCTTCTCCAAAACCACAATTTGAAGGCATCCATTCTTCGGTGCTCAGCATTCTTTATGGTCCAGCTGTCATGTCTATACATGACTACTGGGAAAAAACCATAGTTTTGACTATATGGCTTTTGGTCAGCAAATTGATGTCTTTGCTTTTTAACATGCTATCAATGTTTCTCATAGCTTTCCTTCCAAGTAGCAAGCTTGAATATGACTTTAGAATATGAAGCCCCTAAGATGTGCAGAGTATTGTTGAGCACACAGGAGGACCATGCAGGGGCCTTGCCTTGGCAGCCAGTCTAACTGGCTTTACCATCACGATGACAAGGATGCTGAAGACAATGGTCGCAGCTGCTGTGTCCTGAGTGGCTCTGTCACCAGGCGCTGTGTGCCCTGCTGAGTGCCTAACAGATAGGGTTGTCATTGAGCTGCAAAGCAACCCCATAGAAGCAGGGATTACTATCCTCACTTGCTCAGTAATTGAGTGTCCCCAAACCAGTGATGGTATCTGGCGACTGTCAAGTTAGCTGAGGTCTGCTCGGGAATGATGGTGGTTTATTCCTGGGCCAGTTCCATAGTGCAACTCAGGGCATTGCTTCTCATGAGGGCATAGCATCCAAGCCTGGTTTTCTACCTGTGTCTGTGCAAAGTAGCCGCCTTTGGTTTTGGTCACTTGCCACTAGGAGCTCAGTGTTGTTGGCATCCGTCATCTGGGAAATGCCCCAGAAAATGGGAGAGGAATTCGTCAGTCCCGCAAAGGTGCCCTCTTTTCCTTCCCTCTGCCTGGGTCCAAGGCCACCTCAACTCTCCCTGCATCCTTAAGACAGTTGCCAGGGTGATCCTCCTGATTGATTGTGCGCCACATCATCCACACAGCCACCAGAGGGCGCTTTCTTTCTAATGTGGAAGTCTGAGCTCGCACCCCCACCTTCAAAGCGGGGTGAGCTCAGGACAGAGTCCCTCTTCCCGCAGCGTGCCCGGGCCCTTCAGAATCTCCCACTGCCTGCCCTTGGCCTCAGCTCCAGTCCTGCCTTCTCTTGGCCACCTCTCGGCTGTTTGCAGAACCTCGAGTCACACTGCTCTGTCCAGTAAACAGCTGTTGAGTGTTGAGCCCCGTGTTGCTCCATGTGTCTCCCTAGTGTCTAGCTTGGTGCCTCTCATACATAGAACCCCCCCAAATGGTTGTTGAATTAACTGAATTAAAGTTAGACAGGACTCTTGAGTGTTCCCCTTGTTGGGAGGTTTCAAACAGGTGGCCCCCATGGAGGATTCAGCCCGCATCTTTTAAAATTCTATGTAACTGGCTTTGAGCATTTTTAAAAGGGGAGGTTCCATGGAAGAATGAACCCCACTTTCTCTTCAATAAGCAGAAGGGTTGCCACCGCCTCCTTCCTGGGACCTAGCTCTGACAAAAAGCCCGTTGGTTAGAGCTGAAGGGTGGCCCCTTCTTACAAACAGAACAAATGTTCTCCTTTTTCCCTGAAGCTTTTTCCCCTGTCACTTCACCCATTTACACAAAATCTGTCCTGGACTCCTGTAAGCACTGACATTTTCGGCCTCTGATTTGTTTAAAACCTTATTTTGCAGGTGGACATAGATGCGTGGCTAGGGGGTTGTCCAGAATTTCATTTAGTAACAAAGTTTGGGCCAAGGCTGGGACCGAGGTCCCTGGGTCCTGCCTCCACTCTTCTGCCTGCCTCAGGCTCCCCATACGTCTTTCCCCCCACACTGGAACCAGCCCGCACACACCCCACATGTGCTTGGAATCTCCGCTTTGGATTTGCCTTAAGCTCCTTTTGCTACAAGGTTGGGATGTTTTAGAGCTTCCTAAGTCTACATCAGCTCCTCCCATTACCACCCCCAACGAGCTCCTCGGTGCCCCCGAGTGCGGCGTCCAGAGCTACATCCATCACGGACACTGGGCTGTCAGCGTGGCCACGTGCCCCTCTCAAAGGCCCAAATCCAGAATGGATTTATCCCAGGGGGAACCTTGTTATGCTTTTATGTCTTCAATTCATTAGATTCTCTGTCAGCAGCATAAATCAGGGCCGGACCCTCTTCTCACACACTCGGGAATGGGGAAGACACGCAGAGAACAGAGAGAAAATGCGCAGGGGGCTGGGTGTGCTGGACAGTGGCTTCCCCACCCCCGTATTTATTCCTTTGTTTTTTTTTAGCCAAAAATGGATCTTAGAGAGATCACCGGGGGCACCAGGGAGAGGGAGAGGCTAAATGGGGGAGACTGAGGCTAAAAGTGTTGCTTTCCCCATAATTTTATCAGATTGCCCCTAATTCCATCCCAGTTCCATAGTCGAAAGCTTTCCCCTTTTATTCCACCATGGCATGCCTAGGGGAGTTATCTTTACAAAAAACCAACCAAATCACGTTAAATTCCTCAACACCTCCCTGTTTCAATTAGTACAAGCCCCAAACCTCCTACCAGGGTCTCCTAGTTCCCCGTGGTCTGTCTCCTTCCTTCTCTCCCATCTCCCTCCACTTGATAAGTTGCAAAAACCCTTTTTATTCATTTGCTCATTTATGCAATCATTGAGCAAATGTTTCATAAGCACCTGACGGGGCTCAGATGCTTTCATAAGCCCTCAAAATGCAGTCAGGAACAGACTCACCTTCTTGTTTTCCTAGAGCTTACATTTTGGTGGGAGAGGGGCAATATCACAAATAAACAAACAAATACATAATATGTCAGACTGTGATAAGTGTTATTCACAAAAGAAAGTGGAATAAGGGTGGGGAGGCCCAGAGGACCTCTCTGAGGCCATGTCATTTGGGCAGAGACCCGAGTGAAGTGAGGGAGTGGGTCACTGGGGTGAAAGGAGAGAGAGAGGTCCAGGGAGAGAGAAGGGTGATGCAAAGGCCCTGGGGTGGGAGTGTGCCGTGTGCTCAAGCAAGTGCAAGATGGCACACACGGCAGCCAAATGGTGGGATGGGTGTGCATCTGGAAGAGGTGACCAGAAGCCAGCTCACACAGCTCATGCTGGGGAGCCGCAGCAGGGACTCGGATGTATTCTGAGTGTGCTGGAAGCTCTGAGGGCTTAGGCCTATGAGTGGCAAATTCCTCTGCTTTAAAAGGATCACTCTGCATCCGATCTTTGCATGGGATAGACCTCGGGAAGGTCTGAATGGGTGCTGGAAGCAATCCAGGTCGGGGCCTGAAGTGGGGCAAGCAGAGACTGGAGAGGGAGAGTGGGTGGAGCAGAGGCTTTGACATCAGTACAGAGGAGAATGAAGCTGTACGCCTTAGGTGTTGGCCGGGGGCACACACCGTGACATCACACCCGCACTACACGTTTATATCATGACCATTTCCATTGAGCCATCCTGCTGTGCAAAAGCCTCCATGGGCTTAAAACTCAGATCATCTGCTGATTCCACCTCCCACGTTGTTTTGCACATCTGAAAAAGTGCTAGGTTTGAGCCAGCATGAAATGGGACTAGAGGGAAGAAATGCTTTTCTAAGAATGCTGGGTGGAAAGGTGGGGATTTTATTCCTCGTATTCCCAAACTCATCCGCATGTCCGAGCCTTTAAAGCAGCCACTGCTACCAGAATGTGGTCCCCTCTCCCCAGCACCTTCCCCCTTCCCCCAAGTCCTCATCCATCCATCCTTTAGAGCAGAGGTTGTCCCCCCAGACTCAGGCTGAAGGCCTCACCTCCAAAGTGATTGTGTTTGGAGATAAGGCTTTTAGGAGGTAATTAAGGTTCACTGAGGAGCCTGGCAGGCTGCAGTCCCTAGGGCCCCGAAGAGTCAGATATGACTGAAGTGATCCAGGGCACACACACAGGTTCAGTGAAGTCGTAGGATAGGAGCCTAGTCTGATAGTCTAGGCAGCCTTAGAAGAAGAGGGAGAAAACAGGGACTCTCTCCCCACCCATGTGCAAAAATACTGGAGTGGGTTGCCATTTCCTCCTCCAGGGCATCTTCCTGACCCAGGGATCAAACCTGAGTCTCCTGCATCTCCTGCATTGTAGGTGGCTTCTTTACCGCTGAGCCACCGGGGAGCTAAGAGAAGAGGTTTTCCAACTCTTTCGATAACGTGCCTCTCCCCCAGCAGTAAGCACAGAGCGCATCCCACCACTGCATGGAGAGCTGTTTATGACTTCATGTGTATACCACATACTCTACCATCAACGCATGTGTTCAACGCCAGAAAAAATGTTTGTTTCTTGTTTTTTTTATGTTTATGGTTTATTGATTTTTGACAATGGTACCAATGCATTTCAAGGGCAAAGGAAAGTCTTGATTGCCACACATTTATTTATTCATTAGTGTAACCAGTGTTAATCACCCAGTCGGGGATGTACCCAGGGACAGTAACTGAGGGTCTTTTTTAACGGGAGCGTGGTCGCGTCACAGCGCGGTGTTAGGCTGTTGTCATTTAGTTGCTAAGTCGTGTCTGACTCTGTTGCGACCCCGTGGCCTGTAGCCGGCCAGGCTCCTCTGTCCGTGGGATTTTCCAGGCAAAAATACTGCAGTGGGTTGCCATTTCTATCTCCAGCAGAGGTTTGTGTCTTATTTATAAAACTGAGAAACAAAAGCAAATAGAATTTCTACTCTTTTCTTCATGTAATCCGGTCAAGTGAGAGTCACTCAGGACTCACCATTTGGGAGACATTATTTAAGAATTCAACCTCTGTCCTTCACAAACCCTTTTTTGATCTACAGCTCACTCCTTTATTCATTCACTCCCTGGACAAATATCCAAAAAGGACCTTCTAGGGACCCAATGTATGTGGATGCATCGGATAGACACGGTTCTGCTCTTGAAGGTGACTATCCAGTCTGGATAGACTGTCCCGTTAGGTAATCTCCCCTGTAATTAACTGCAATTAATTAAGGGTTTAATTACCTGTTTACAAGACATCGATCTTTCCTCCTAGAGGACTGAGGAGGACAGAGGTCAGCCTGTCCTCATTTACCATTGCATCTTCAGTGTCTGGCGTGTAGCGCACAGTTCATAAAAAAGTGAATGGATGAGAGACGGATGATGAAAGAATGAATGAGCCAGAAGTGAATGACAGAATTCACTTTCCCTTTTGTCCCTTTTCCTCAAGTCAGTCTTGCCATGAGAAACTGTCAAGAGTAGCTGAGGGGCAGGCGGGCTGGCCGCAGGGTGGGGGTAAGGGGGAGAGATTTGTGAGCAGGGCCAGGTTAGTGGTGGTTTTATTACATGCCATTAAGCATCTGGTCATGATTATAATAAGCACATGAGTTATGGCGAGTGACATATGTTTCTTGAACGAAAAAAAGGAGCGAGGAGGAGGAGGAAAAGGAAGACGGCAAGCCCCCAGTGGTGGCCTGGCTGGTCGACCCAGGCGTGGGCCGGGCGTGGGCCTGCACTGCCCTGTGCTTTTTAACCCTCTCACATCGTGGGTGAGGCGCTGGGGAGAGAGGGACTCCTGGGGGACAGGCAGGGTCTCGGGGCTCCCAGGGGGATCCTTCTTGCCCACTTGTCTAAGAGCCAACAGAGGATCGGGATGTGATTGGTCAGCTCAGCTTAAAGGCCCCAGTATCTGGGACAAAGCCCTGGTCCAGAGCAGACATTTGGAGTGTAAAAGGTCCGTCTGGTCAAGGCTATGGTTTTTCCAGTGGTCATGTATGGATGTGAGAGTTGGACTATAAAGAAAGCTGAACACAGAAGAATTGATGCTTTTGAACTGTGGTGTTGAAGACTCTTGAGAGTCCCTTGGACTGCAAGGAGATCAAACCAGTCCATCCTAAAGGAAATCAGTCCTGAATATTCATTGGAAGGATTGATGCTGAAGCTGAAACTCCAATACTTTGGCCAGCTGATGCGAAGAACTGACTCATTGGAAAAGACCCTGATGCTGGGCAAGATTGAAGGCAGGAGGAGAAGGGGACGACAGAGGATGAGATGTCTGGATGGCATCACTGACTCAATGGACATGAGTTTGAGTAAGCTCCAGGAGTTGGTGATGGACAGGGAGGCCTGGAGTACTGCAGTCCATGGGGTCTCAAAGAGTCGGAAACGACTGAGCGACTGAATTGAACTAAACTGAACTGAGAAGTATGTAGGAGGGCAAGGAAGGAGAAGAGAAAGGCAAGACTGAAGGAAGTAAGGAGGAAGGGAAGGAGGAGTTTAGGGCTTCTCACTGAACTTTCAATCATTCATCCAACAACCAGGGTCTTTCTATTGCACACAGCGTGGTATAGCAGGTGAGGCCTGGGCTGAGGTCAGAACACCTGTGTTGCTCCCTGGGCTGTGCCATGAACTTCCTGCCTATATAGCCTTGGATGAGTTTCTTTCCTTCTCTGTGTTCATTTGTAGAAGGAAGCAATCACTCAAGTCTCTCCCAGCTCTGGCTTCATGGGAGTTACAGACCTCTGACGGGAAGGGCACAGAGACGCCTGTCTCCTGCCTCAGCGTTGGGAAGGTCCACACCCAGCGTGCAGCTGGAAGGAGTCTCCTTCCTGCTCACCCATCTCACAGGTGTGGAAACAGAGGCCTGGATGTCCATGCTGCCTAATGTTGAACTCTCCAGTTCTCTTCCATCTCTTTTCTCCCTTCCTCCTCATCCCAAGGTCAAAGGGGATTATAGCCACTCAAAGACTTCTGTGACCAAGGACATCTCTACATCTGGGCAGCAGCAGAAGACAAGAGCTTCTGTTTGGGAAGTTCCCTCTCACCCTAGCAACCAGGCTGTGGCTCCAGCAACAGACCTTGGAGCTGATGGGGGTGTGGACACTGGGGGCCTCGGCCACCAGACCCTTGGGTGTCAGGAACTGTGAGGTCCCATTGCAATGTGCTCACGAGCCAGATCACCTAGAGATCTCGTCCATAACTTCATCACGTGGTTTCACGCCCTCTCTCCAGCTGAGAGGTGAGGTTTGCTCAGACTCTCACAGCAGTGGGTGGTGGGGCTAGGCTGGGATCCAGGTCTGCCTGACTCCAGAGTCTGTGCTATGTCTTCTTCCCTGAGGTCTCTACCTCTGCAGCGTGGAGGCCTGGCCTGGGCTCTGCCAGTGTGACTGTGGGCAAGTCAGGTCACCTCCCTAACACTCGGTGTTCTCACCCGGATAATGGGCCCACTCTCAGAGGGCTGACAGGAGGAGGTCATCTCGGCAGCATCAAGCCAGGACCTGGGGCAGGAGAGTGGGGGCGGGGCTGGACCAAATCAGAACTTCCCAGTCTTTTTTCCAAGAAAGGCAGCTCTTATCTTGTGTTTTGGAGATCTTATTTCTCAAACACATTTTGTTTTAAAGTAATACTTAATTGGGAAAGACCCCGATGCTGGGAAAGACTGAGGACAAGAGAAGAGGGAGACAGAGGATGAACTGGTTGGATGGGATCATCGAATCAACGGACATGAGTTTGAGAAAACTCCGGGAGAGTGAAGGACAGGGAAGCCTGGCGTGCTGCAGTCCACAGGGTTGCACGACTGAGCTACTGAACAGCAACAACAGTACTTAATTCCCCTCTGCCCCTCTTATACCTCAGACATGCCCATGGCCGTCTTCTGAGATGACCGCTGTGTCCACCCACATTGGGCTGTCAGAATTCTAATCACCCCCAAGACAGAACATTCTCTGCCCAGGCAGAATTCCCTGAGCAGGGCTTGTAAGGGGCTTGGAAATGCCAGGATAAAGGGATGGTATCCATTCTGTTACCTCTCTGAAGACCCCAGGTCAAGAGCCCCTGGGAGGGAGATGGTGGCAAGAAACGCAGTCATAGGCCTTCAGGGAGCTCCTGTCCTATGCCCGCATGGTTCCAGGAAGTTCCCATGTGTTACCTCCAGGTGCTGTTACTTGTCCTCATTCTGCATGGAGGAAGCCTGGTAAAGACCCAAAGACTGAACTGACTCCCAAGGTCATGAGCTGGGATACAGAGTCAGTCCTGGCCTGTGTGATTCCAGAGCCACGTTTCTGAAACCCAGCACTAATCTCCCTCCCCTTGCCTGAGTCTGTTGTTGCCGTCTGTCAGTCGCTAAGTTGTGGCTAACTCTTTGTGACCCCCGTGGGCTGCAGCACGCCAGGCTCCTCTGTCCTCCACTCTCTCCCAGAATTTGCTCAAATTCACATCTATTGAGCGGGTGATGCTATCTCACCAGGTCATCCTCTGCCTTTAATCTTTCCCAGCATCAGAGTCTTTCCCAATGAGCTGGCTCTTCACATCACGTGGCCAAAGTATTGGAGTTTCAGCATCAGTCCTTTCAATGCATCAGCCCTTTCGAAGAAAGTCAGGGTTGATTTGCTTTGGGATTGACTGGTTTGATCTCCTTGCCTGAGTCTAGAATCCTGTGATTGGAGTGAGGGTTGGAGCACAGCATGGGCCTTGCCTGGAGGACTTCCCAGTCTAGCCGAGGATACCGGACGTGAATGAATGTGCCCAAACTTGCAGAGCAGCAGCACAAAGGCCCCAGGAAGCCCTGCATGATTTGGCCAGAGTTGGTACCTGCAGCAGAGCCAGGCAGCCCAGGCGACCGGTGAGCTGAGCTGCTCCCCACTCTGTGCCTCAGTTTCCCCAGGCGGAGCGCACAGGCGCTAACGCTTCCAAGGGCTGCTGTGAGGCTGCCAAGAGATAACAGAGGCCCCAGACGCCCAGCCAGCATGGCCGGTGACTAAGACGAATCGGCCCCAGGCTTCAGGCTTTCTCCCAGAGTTGCCAGGTGGGGGCTGGAAAGGAAGCCGGAGGAGGATCGCATTCTGGGGGCGTGTCCCGAGAACCGGGGCTGCCCCGCAGAGTGATGGCCGCTGGGGGACGAACCTGAAGATAAATAAGAACAGTCCGCGTGAGCCCGGGCTCATCTTAACACTAAGCAGAGAGGCCTGGGGCTGGACTTGAAAGCGTCCGGCTGAGACGGATGGGCTGCGGCCGAGGTGGGGGCGGCTGGGCGTGGGGAATGAGTGATGGGGTGTCGGGGCGCTCAGTCACCGCCAGCCAGAGATGCCGGCCCCTGTCCAGCCGCCAGGACATGTGCGGGGGCCTGCCCCGCCCGCAGCCCGGCCTGGGGATTTATGGCTTCGTTAAGGCCTGGAGAGGGGCTGAGGCCAGGCCTGAGGTGGGAGGGTTTGATGTCAGCCTGGCAGCCCCTGCTGGATTTCTGCCCCGAGCAGTGCTGGGGAAAACAGGCCCAGCCGCACGGGGCAGAAGTGACTCAGGATCACGCAGGGAGGGGCACGGGGCCTGGCCCCCTTCCTTAAGTCAGCGGGAACCTCCCGACCTCAGCCACCTCCAGCCTCCAAGCATTTCCAGCCTCCTTACCTTTACCCAAGCCGGTCCCTCAGCCCGGGGGCCCGGGGGCCCTGGAGACACCCCAGCCGTCCTTGTAGCCTTGGCGTCTGTTCCACCTGCCGTTGGGAGGCTCGCTTTGCACCCCTCCCCCACCAGGCCCGCTCCTCGTCCTTACCAACCTCGTCCTCAATCATCTGGTATTTGTCCCCAGATGACCAGGAGCCTGCCTTTCTTCACTTGACCCCCTGGCATTTACTCCAGGATATAAACCACCGTTCACCAAGCTCTTGCTGTGTGCCAGGAGCTACGTGAAGTGTTTTTCCATTTTACTATCTATCGTATTCATCTACTTTACAGGCTCGGAAACTGAGGCTCAGAGAATTGTTAGCCAGGATTCAAACCAAGTTTATCTGATTCCGAAACACAAGTGCTGGCCTGCTGAGCTCAGCGCCAGTCTGGGGGATTAGTTGGCAAGCAGGGAATGTTTCCTTTTTCCTCCCTACCCCTGACCCAACCCCTGGTGGCGGCGGCGGTGGTTTAGTTGCTCAGTCGTGTTGGACTCTTTGTAACCCTGTTGACTATAACCTGCCAGGTTCCTCTGTCCACAGGATTTTCCAGGCAAGAATACTGGAATGGGCTGCCATTTGCTTCTCTAGGGTAACTTCCCAACCTAGGGATCGAACCCGCATCTCCTGCATGCAGGCAGATTCTTTACCAACCAAGCCACCAGGGAAGCACTGACCCAATGCCTACACTTCACCATTTGCAGGGCAATGGGGCTTCCCCCATTGATCCCCATAGCAACCCTGTGAGGTCAGCATTATGGCGATCATCCCATTATACAGAGTGAAAAAACTGAGGTCCGGAGAAGGGACATGCCTGCCAGGGTCACGGCCAGCAGGTGGCTGAGCCAGTGGTTTTGACATGGACATCCCATGCCCTCCCCACAGCCCCTTGGCTATTCCTACACCTTCTGCCTCTCAGGCCCCTCTCAGTTCAGGAGGGCAGGGCTGGGGGACGCTGAGGCTGCAGGTGGACCCCTGGCCCTTGCACTGGGCCACAGAGGAGCCTCCCTAAAGCCCAGGCCCTCCCTAACGCCTCCCACCCAGGAGGAAGTGTTCCCTCTGGTAGAGTAAAGCCCCTGACCGCCAGCCAGCTGGACTCTCCTGAGCCTGGGACACTCCCGGAAGGCCCTGCCTGCCTGCCCGCCTACAGCCCCGTGCCCACCCCGTGCTGAGCTTGCAGGTGCCCCCACCCCTTCCTGTCTGGGCCTGCTGCTCCAGGGCCAGTGCAGCTGTGAGGAAGCCGCCTTCTGTCACCACTTTAGCCGCCCTGGTGGGGGCTCCGCTTCCCACAGGTGTGTGGGTGATGGCCCATCGGGGCTGTCTGGAGCTCCGTGAGCTGGTCCCGTCTCTAGCTCTCCTTCCTCCCCCATCATATCCCCGCAGCCTTGCTGCTGGCTCCCTCAGTCACCTATTCTGGGCCCAGATGGTTAACAAGTGGGGATTCTCAGCACCTGTCCCAAAGGATCCCTCAAGCTCCCTGCTCACTTGCTTTTGGGGCGGGAAGGGGTCCTTTTTTCTTAGATTATTCAACCGACGGCATAGTTGCTTTACAATGCTGGGCTAGTCTCCACTGTACAATGATGTGAACCAGCTATATGTCTACCCATCCCTCCCACCCCACTCCCCACTATCCCAACCATCTAGGTCATCACAGAGCATAGAGCTGGGCTCCCTGCGCTATAGAGCAGGTTCCCACTAGCTAGCTATTTCACACATGGTTATGTACGTGTGTAGAAAGAAAGAAAGAAAGAATGTGAAGTCGCTCAGTCGTGTCCGACTCTTTGAGACCCTATGGACTGTAGCCCACCAGGCTCCTCCATCCATGGGATTTTCCAGGCAAGAATACTAGAGTGCTTTGCCATTGCCTTCTCCAGGGGATCTTCCTGACCCAGGGATCGAGCCTGGGTCTCCCGCGTCGCAGGCAGGCGCTTTACCGTCTGAGCCACCAGGGAAGCCCCTATGTATTACGTCAACCCCAACCCCGCAGTTCATCCCGTGCCCCCCTTTCCCCATCCCCGTGCCTACACATCTCTTCTTTACGTCTGCATCTCTACTCCTGCCCTACAAATAGGCTCATCAGTACCATTTTTCTACATTCCACCCATGTGCCTTAATGTATGATAGTTGTTTTTCACTTTCTGACTTACTTCACTTTGTGTGACAGTCTCTAGGTCCATCCGTGTCTCTACAAATGGCCCAATTTCGTTACTTTTAACGGCTGGGTAATACTCCATTGTGTAAATGTAGCACCTCTTTATCCATTCACCTGTCGGTGCCGTTTTGGTTGCTTCCACGTTCTGGCTGTTGCAAATAGTGTTGCAGTGAATACTGGGGTGTGTGTGTCTTTTCGAATTATGGTTTTCATCAGGTTATGTGACGCTCAACATCACTGATGATTACAGAAGGGAGGCTTAGAGGAGGAAACTGACAATTCTGCATCCTCTCTGGGGCAGGAGTGCGATTAGAATTTCAGTGTGCAAAGATTTTCTGCCTCTCATTCATTCATTCATCCATTCACCTGCTGTGTGCAAGGCACTGATCATTGAGCGTCTACTATACGCCAGGTCCCATTCTAAGCATTGAGATACCATCATGGACGAGACAGGAAAATGTGTGTGGTTGTTTTTTTTTTTTAATGGAGTGACAGTCAGGTAAAAAGACAGACATTAGATAGACCTTCAGAGAAGAATTCATTCATGCTGTGATAAATCGTTTCCCTACAGCTCTGCTTTGGTATCACCTCCCCAGTGAGACTTTCCCTGATCCCTGTTTCTAAAATACCATCCTGTTGATCTCCATCCCCTTTCTTGACTGTTTAAGAGCAGTATGAGTATTTGGCATTATGGATTTCTTTGTTTATTTTCCATCTTTCCCCTAGAATGTAAACAGATGATTTTGTGCTCCGTCTCCAGCACCTGGCATGTAGCAGATGCTCAATAAACTCCTGTAGGATGAGCAGCAGGTGGATGGATGAAGGCAGAGGAACCACAGCTCGTGTCGAGCCCAGGATGCCTCAGAGGACCAATAAGGTCCCTGCTGATGTTCCCATAGAGGACAGTCCTGGGCAGCTGCCGTGACATTTTCCCACAAGCCTTTGGTGGCACCACGAGGGGCTCCTTGGATTAAAATCCTGCATCTCCCACTGCCTTTGTGAGTGATCTCGGGCAAGAATTAACCTTCCTTATCCTCCATTTTCTCACCTGTAGAATGGGGATGAGTATATCATCTACTTGGTCCAGTTACTGTGGAGACTCATGGGACGACACCTGTGAGTGTACTATTTTCTCTTAATTTATCTACTTTTAGTTGGAGGATAACCACAGTATTGTGTTGGCTTCTGCCATACATCAACATGGATCAGCCTTAGGTATGCATCTGGCCTCTTCTCCCTGAGCCTCCCTCCCATCCCCCTCCCACCCCACCAGGTTGTCACAGAGTCCTAGGTTCCCTGAGTCATACAGCAGATTCCTACTGGCTGTCTATTTTGCATATGGTTCCGATCATCCCACCCTCTCCTTCCTACCCACCCCGCTGTGTCCATAAGCCTGTTCTCTATGTCTGCATCTCCACTGCTGCCCTGCAAATAGGTTCAACAGTTCCATCTTTCTAGACTCCATATATATATATATATATATATATTTATGATATTTGTTTTCTCTTTCCGACTTGCTTCACTCTGTATAATAGGCTATAGCTTCATATTTAGACAGATTCTGACCCACAGTGAGAGCTTAATAAACGCTGGCTGGCTATTGTAGCCCAGTGCTGCCTCCCATCTCCCACAGAAACTTAGGCGAAGATGCTTGCTCTTTTAAAGAAGCTGTTCCCGGTTGGCACGGATATAGGAATGATGGGGTGGAAAGTTGGAAGCACTGAGAGTTAGGTCATTCCCAGTCTCTGCCTTGAACAAATCTCTCAGCCTCAGTGTCCCCGTCGACTCCAGAGGGCGTCAGCCAGCTTCCCTCTGGGGCTGCTCCCCTCCGCCAGCCCTTTCCCAGCCAAACTCCCTGATCCCTGAGGCCTTAACTTCCTGTCAGAGCCCTCAGGGCCATGCAGAGCCGGGCCTTCACCTCCTGCATGAATATTTTGCACCTTCCCCCAGCCCAGATGTCCTGGAGTCTTGCCTCCCCAGCTCTCCCTGGGGCTGCTCTCTGTCCCCACCGCCTCCCCGCCAGAAAGCCCCCGGCCCCTCCCCATGCCCCCAAGCGCCTGTTGCTGGGGCTTGCTCAGCCCTGGAAAGCCCACCGGACCCCCAGCATCCCGCAATCCCTCACTTCCTCCCATCTATGCAGCAGGAAGTTGTGCTCACACCTAAGGGAATTACTCTTCGGGGGTTGAGTCACAGTGAGACTTGGTTGGAAGGGTCCCCAGGTAAGCGTGCTCACGCACGCACGCGCGCGCACACACACACACACACAGCCTCAGGAGGGCTGCAAAAGCTTTCTTCTCCCCCCGAGACAGAGAGTGAGTTTCAGAAACTCAGGACAGTAAGAGAGGGGTCGCAGAGGGGGCAGGCTCTGGCACTGGGCCCAGAGCTGTGGTTTCTGGAGCGGCCTCAGCCTGGGGCTTGGAGGGAAGCAGAGGGTGGGGGAGGGAGGAAGTGCTGAGTCTATAGCTGAGCATGTCTGGAGAAGTTCGCGGGGCAGAGGTGGCCCCTGGGATCAGTACCAGGACAGGGTGACCTGGCTTCTCCTGGTGTGGGGACTCTGGGGAAGTCACTCTTCCTCTCTAGGTCTGTTCCCTCCTCTGCAAAATGTCATTTCCAGACAGTGGGCCACATGGAGCCAGGCAAAGATTAGGCAGGCCTGGGTCCCCATCACAGACCAGGCCCCCCAGGACTGTGGGGCTGCAATGGAAGGTTGCACCTTGCTGGACCTTCATCTCTTCATCCACAAAATGCAGAAAACAGCCCTTACCTTGCCGTGCTGCTGTGAGGTTAACTGATGGATGGAAAGCATCTCACGCAGTGCCTGAAAACACATCCATTCCTCCGGGGGAGCCTGATCCCAAGGTGAGGTCCAGCCTCATTGACAGGACCTTTCTTTATAGCCTCTGTCCTTGACAACCCTGACTGCTTTCTGTAGTATGTATTTATGTGATGATTGGATGAACACCCTTATTCTTTACTAGGTTATACACATCTTGAAGGCAAGAACCTGAGCCTGGCACATAGTTAGGGCTTTTATTAGATCCAGTCAGGAAACCAGGACTCCTGCAGTTCTTTCCACAGAAGGAATTTAATATAGGGCACTCATTTCGAAGGGGTTGGAAGAGCCAAGCCGAAAGACTTTATGGGATGAGGGGCAACTCGAGGAGAAGTAGTAGCAGGAAGCTGCAACATCCCTGGGACTAGAGGGACCGAGGAGTAAGTGCCCAGGAACCAGGATCAGGAGAGGATGCTGGAATCGCAGTTAGGCACGGGCTGCCCATAGGAACTGGCACACAGAGGGAGCTCTTCCTGCCCCCAGGACCCGGGAGCATAGGGGTGGTACAGACTACCCAAGATGACAGCTGGAGGAGCCCTGCCTCCTGCCCTCTAATCTCTAACCAGCTCATCCCACTGGCCAAGGATAACAGGAAGCCGGTCAGCAAGGGAGCTTCAGAGATGTCCTTTGGCAGGAATCAACCCTGAGATACAGAGGATAAAGAAAGAGCAGGGGGCAGATCTGAGCTGAACAGACAGCAGAGTCAAGCCTCAACTCTTTTGTTCATTCAGGAATGCATATAGTTGATCATACACTTGCATATACGCGTGTGCTGTGCTAAGTCGTTTCAGTCGTGTCCAACTCTTTGCGACCCCACGGACGCTAGCTGGCCAGGATCCTCTGTCTGATTCTCCAGGAAAGAATACTGGAGTGGGTTGCCATTCCCTTCTCCAGGGGATCTTCCCGACCCAGGGATTAAATCCCCATCTCTTATGTCTCCCGTATTTGCAGGCAGGTTTTTAACCACTCGCGCCACCTGGGAAGCCCGTGTGCGTGTATACATATGGGAGGCTCAGCTGGTCAAGAATCCGCCTGCTATGCGGGAGACCTGGGTTTGATCCCTCGGTTGGGAAGATCCCTTGGAGAAGGGAATGGCAACCCACTCCAGTATCCTTGCCTGGAGAATCCCATGGACAGAGGAGCCCAACAAGCTCCAGTCCAAGTGGTCTCAGAGTCGGACACGACTGAGCGACTAAGCACAGCATAGCACAATGCTTGTGTATACACTGGGCACTAGTGGAAGGGTTTTCCAATGATAAACTCCTTTAATAAGCGTTTGGGTTAAGAATAAACAGTATGCCCTCGGTAAATGCTGCCTGCCCTTGTTGACCAGACTGCTTGAAAGGACTCAGGCTTGCAGCGACTCTGGGATTTTCCTGTCTGGGACTCCAAGACCTCCACTCCCCAGCCTGGACTTCCTGGGCCCAGAGAGAGGGGACCCAGGCCCCCAGGCTCTGCTTGGCTGAGAGCAGGGAGGAAGGGCAGAGGATGCGGGCCCTGGAGCCCCGAGCCCCACAGAGTCCCTCCATCTCTGCCCCGGGCTCCACGGGGAGCTGGCGCTCCCTTTCCGCGCCTGTCAGTCAAACCCGGCTGCTTGGAAGTTCAAGCGTGGCCAAAAGGAAGCAGATTTCAAAACACACCTCTGCTTGCCCCGCTTCCCTTCCCGCCCCCTCCTGGGCTGTGGCTCAAGGCTCCCCAGGGGGCTCCCTTGCCCCTGGCCTGTCCCAGGCAGAGCTGAAACCAGAAGGATCCGGGGCAGAGGTGGGGGGTGGGCTGTGGGGAGTGAGTAGGGGGCACCAGCCTCTGTCTCATGCCCACATGGAGGGGGAAGGGATTGGAGGAGGATCGGGGTTGGGGAGAGGCGGTTAAAGCTGCCTCTTCTTTAGTAAGGAAAGGGGTGGTAGGCAAGAAGGGGTCAGATCCTGAAATTCAAGGGAGCTTGCTGTTTTCCTTAATGACTCTATCCCTACACTAGCATAAGCCTTGGCTTCTAGAAGATTCTCTGCAAGCATCTGTCACATAAACGAACGGATGAATAGATTCTCACTGACAAGAAGTTGGCTCAACTTTGAAGCTGAAGGTAAAGTAGGCTGTCAGGTTGGAGGCCCCCTGCCCCAACACACACCGCCACTGACTTCCAAGAACCAAAGCCTTCCTCTCAGCAAGGGCGTTTGGGTCCGAGCTCTTGGACACCATCCTGACTCTCACCTTCGAGCTGTGTGATACAGAACAAGCCTCAGTTTTCCGAACCTGTAAAATGGGCAGAGATGTCCCCTGCTCCCTAGAGTGTGATGTGCGAAGTCGCTTCAGTCGTGTCCGACCTTTGTGACACCCCATGGACCATAGCTCACTAGGCTCTTCTGTCCATGGGATTTCCCAGTCGAGAATCCTGGAGTGGGTTGCCATTATCTCTGTCAGGGGATCTTCCCGACCCAGGGATCAAACCCGTGTCTCCTGTAGCTCTTGCATTGGCAGGCAGGTGCTTTACCACGAGCGCCACCTGGGAAGCCCCCTGAGCATGCTGGGAGGCCTGAATTGAATGAGTCCCTGAAAACAAATCCTACTGCAGGCCTCTGGGTGCAATAATAAAACTTCACAGATACGGAGGCCATTGGAAGTCAGAGAATGAGCTCGAATGTCCTCCTGAGAGTGTGTTAATGGTGTTAATAGCATGGCCAAGGGCGCTAACACGGAGACATGGCTTCTTGTAATTTCTTTGCTGCAGCAGATGGAAGTGAAGTGACGCCATGCCCAGCCACGGAGGCCGACTGTGGGATGAGCGTCTCGACGGGATGGTGGGAGTTTGCCTTTCCTGGTGGGTTTGTCAGGTTTTTCCCTCCCGCTCCGCACTCCCTCCCCGCTCAGAGCCCAGCCATGAACGTAGCGCCAGCCCGGCCCACGCTGCTAGCTTTATTGCCGTGTTGGTTTCCATTTGGAAGCTCTCTTTCTGCAGAATGTGCTTGAGATTTTGAAGAAGTGAGTTAATGTATCGATGATGTCTTTATTGTGAGGACACTTCCTGAATTAGAAATAAAAGGCTCTGCTGAACTCAATAAAGTGACATGGGGGAGAAAACATTCTTTCCCAGCATGAGCGCCCTTCTGCTACGGCTGGCTTGGGGTTGGGGGGCGAGCGTGGGGAGGCCACGTTCGGAAGCTCAGAGCTTTGCCTGAAGGTTCTTCTGATAACTCGGCTTCTCTCAAAGGCAGAGGAGAAATCCCTGCCCTTCCAGGAGCAGCGAGCAGGGCCCATGTGTGTCTGAGGTCCGGGCCTGTCTCTGACACTCTCCTGGCCTTCCTGGCCCCCTGACAGCTCCGACATGACCCTTCCCCGGGCCCCCAGTCCCATGAGCCACACAGCAGCAAGGGGCAGATCCTCCCTCTGCAGAACTGGGAGGAGACAAGCCCTGCCCTTGAACCCCTTCTCTTTTCCAGACCCCGCCAGGCTATGCTCTCTGTCCCAAGACCCCACTGCCCTGCCCGCACCTTATTGATCTTTCCAGTCTGAAGTCTGCCTATGATTCATTAGAAGAGGCAGACTTGAAAAGCAAAGCCTTAGGTCCCCACAGGTCTAGACTTGTGTCTCCTTGGCCTCTTCATTGCCGTGTGACCTTGAGCGAGTGATTTCACCACTCTGTGCTTCAGTTTCCCCTGCAGTGATGGAAACACCCAGAACAGGGCCTGGTAACTAAGACTGCTACGTATTCATTTGCCTATAATCTTGTTGGGCTTCCCGGGTAGCTCAGATGGTAAAGCATCTGCCTCCAGTGCGGGAGACCCAGGTTCAATCCCTGGATCAGGAAGATCCCCTGGAGAAGGAAATGGCAACCCACTCCAGTACTCTTGTCTGGAAAATCCCATGGACTGAGGAGCCTGGTGGGTTACAGTCCATGGGGTCACAAAGAGTCGGACACGACTGAGCAACTTCACTTCACTTCATAATCTTGTTATGGCTGAGGAAGAAGTATGCCAGGGGAGAAGGAGCCTGTTAGTGCATTGGCAATAGGAGGGGTGGGGCAGCAGAAGCCTCCTCTCAAGGGGAAACAGAAGAAGGGGGATGACCTTTTTAATGAGCACCTACCCCGGTCCGGCATACAGCAACCCTTATTCTACAAGGTTCAGAGAGGTTAGGCCATTCATCTAAGGTCATATAGCAAACAAGAGACTCAGGTTCGTCCCTGGGTCTCTCAGACTTCCAGTTCACGCTTAGCTTACTCTGTCCTTGAGAATACCTCCCCCAAAGCCATGTGTGCCTTCAAAGGTACAACGTGGGGACCCACGAGCGGGTGGAGCAGAGTCCTTGGGGGCAGAATCCTGCTGTGAAGGAGGGAGTGGCCAGGCCAGCCGTCCCCCTCCCTCTGGCAGCCCTTGCTGTGGGTGACGAGGGTGTCTGCATCTACCTACGCCAGTCATGTCCTGGGCGGTGCCCCTTTGCCTTGAGAAAACAACCGGTGGTCCTGGGAGTATTTTGTTGACTCAGACACCCAAGTGGGCTCTGCGCTTCCAATTTCATTTTTCGTTTCCTACTGGTGGGTTTGCCCTTCCATCCCAGCGCCTGCCACTTTGAGTCTCTGATGTCCTGCTTCCCGACTGCCATCTTGGTCCCCGTTAGGCCAAGTGGGAGGGGGCTTAGGACCCAGGAACAGGATGCTCGGGACAGTGGGCCATCTCCTCTGCATGGGTGGGGCTCCTGCGGTTTGGTACCCCAGGTGGGGAGGAGGCAACAGCTGGATGGGGTGGGACCCCAGGCACCCCGAGTCTGCCTAATCCTCGGAAGTGAAAGGCGCTCAGTCGTGTTGGACTCTTTGTGACCTCATGGGCTATACAGTCTGTGGAATTCTCCAGGCAGAATACTAGAGTGGGTAGCCTTTCCCTTCTCCAGAGGATCTTCCCAACCCAGGGATCAAACCCAGGTCTCCCGCATTACAGGAGGATTCTTTCCCAGCTGAGCCACAAGGGAAGTCCTAGAATACCGGAGTGGGTAGCCTTTTCCTTCTCCAAGGGATCTTCCTGACCCAGGGATGGAACCCAGGTATCTTGCACTGCAGGCGGATTCTTTACCAGCTGAGCCACCGGGGGAGCCCACCTAATTCTCAGGACCAGCTGTGGGTCAGGCTGAGGGACCTCGTCCAAGGTCGAGGGAAGGTTGCGGTCTCAGGGCTCAGCACTGTTTCTCCCATCCCAGGCACCCTGGGCAGGGACCCAGGGCCTCAGGTCCATGTGCCATAAGTTCACCCGGAGGCGGGGTCCCGTGAAGGAATGACTGGGCCTCTCGGTGCCTTGTCGCCCCGTCGACACCACCCGCCCCGTACACGCCTTTGCGACTGTCGGATCCTCTGCAGCTTCGCGCTTCCAAACTTCAACCTAAACTACGGCTACATCCCGACTCCTCTCCCCTCCGGCAACCCAGCTTTGTTTTCCAGAAACTTCCAGCTGGTCTAAGGATGCCGGCCCATGTTTAGTGCGGAGGCCCCTTCCTCCCTCCCCGGCCCTGGGACAGACCCAGCTCTACGCCTCCAGCCGGGGCGCCTCGGGCAGCTGTCTCCTGGTCCTCACGGGTGAGATAGTGATGCCCCCCCCACCCTGCCTGGTGCCCTGGGTTGTTTGGAAAATGAACCTGAGCTCCCACGGGCTGAGTCACCCCTCTCCCCGCCCGGGCGTGCCTGGGGCCAACCAAGAGTCCAGAGACCAGCCTTGGCTTTCAGACCTGGTCACCACCTTACCCTGTGGCCTCGGGGACGTGACCCTAACACGTCTCTGTGCCTTGATTTCCCCATCTGAGCAATGAACATGCCCCTCTTCCCCATTCTCCCCTCTTCTCCCATCGTCCAGCTGCTCAAAGAGCCAGTGCCCGGAGGGTCTCACTGGCTGGAGCTGCGAGGGGAACAGCTCAGTGGACCTGGTCTGGAAGCCCGGGGAGGGTGAGGAGGTGGGGTGAGGCCACAGGGGCCAAGCTCCCCCCACCCCAGAACGCCCACCATATGCACATCTGCAGCCCCATCTGGAACAGCCGGGCCCCACCCCCACACAAGGTCTGGCAGCCAGTCCTCCAGTGCCCCCCCCACTGCCTTGCCTCCCCGCCTGGCTGCCTTTCCAGCCACCCCCGGATTTGTACCCATAATCTGCATATTTAGCAGTTCACCACGTTGCAGGCCAAACCATAAATCCTTCTCCGGTGGGGCCCTGGGAAAGAATCCCCACGCTTCCGCAGAGCCCTGAGGCCTGACCTCTGAGACCCTGCTCCTCCGAGTCTTCAGGCCCCGAGGGGCATCTGCTCAGTCCTTAGGTGTCCCCTGGCCCCCAGAGGCTGAGCCATGCAGCTTGGAAATCAGAATAATCGAAATGATCGGAGGAGGAATCAAAGAGAAAGAAGAATGGTTTCATGTGACTTTCAGGTCACCGAGTGAGATGGACTGGGCAGTACTTTTCTTCCCATTCTACAGAGGGGTAAACTGAGGCTCTGGTTCTGTCCTCAGTCATTCAGGGCCAGCTCAGCGACAATGCCAGGGTGACATGTCATTTCTCAAAGGCCTGGCCAGTGCAAGTAAACTTCCATTTCTTAAGTCTGGAAGCTGCTAGGAACTGTGGGAAGCTGGTAGGAACACACAGCAGGGGGCCCATGCACTTGGCCTCTAGTCCCCACTCAGTTACGTAGTCATGGCAATGGTCTTGGGCCCTCTGAGATTCTTTCCATCACCCATTTAATCCTGAGCTCTCTCCAGTCTCCTGGTGCAGCCTCCCCAGACTCTCCAGCCCCAAACTCAAAGGGGCAGGACCTTTTAGCGTCACTGAGTCTCCTCAAAGAAATAGGAACAGACAGCTTTGGAAAGTTGCTACCAAGAAATATGCAGAGTAGACCTCTTGGTACTCCTAACCCATCAATGAACATGACCCCGCAATCCCAAAGTACCAGGCATTAGCATCTTCTGAGCTCCTTCTATGGATCCGATGCTACAGTGAGCGCTCTGGGAGGACTGTCTCATTCAATCCTGATGTCAGCCTTTTAGAGAGGCAGGAAGATGATGAAGATGATAAAGAAGGTGGTGCTGGCGAGTGGCAAGGACCAGATTCCAGGCCAGAGCCGTCAGACGCGGGCCCTGAGCTTTCACTCCCACGCTAGAGCCCACGGCCATGGACGTCCTCTGGAGGAAGGAATCCAGCAAGCTCTGCGCTCTGCTGCTCCCTGCAGCCCGGCCTGCCCCACGAAGCCCACGTTGGCTCCGGATCCCAAAGGAGCGCCCTCCTCCCCACTGCTCCTCCGGGGTAGGCTGGGGCATCTCCCACCAGAGATTTATGCCCACAGGTGTTCTCCACAGCCTGCCGCTGCCTCCCGGGGTCCGCTTCCTCTCCCCGAAGCACTGCGTGCTCATCGGGAAGGATTTGGGGTTCAGTGTGTTCTCTCCTCTCTATTCATGCGTCTAAAATGTGCCTCCTGTCAGACACTGTTCTGGTGATGGAGATACAGTCATTAAAAATGGTCCTCAGTTCTATTATCTTCAGAACAAGCCATTAATAGCCCTGGGCACCCTTTGAATGTCCACTGATGGATGGAACAAAAAATTTAGAAGGGAAATGCGAAAAGCCACACCTGAAATGGGAAGACCAGGCTATACATGTTCACCTTGCTGTTAACTTCCTCTGTGACCTTGAACGAGTAACTCAGACTCTGGGCCTCAGCCTCCCCATCTGTCAAATGGGAGGCCTGGACTCCAGCATTTGCGAGCCTCACTCACTCCTGGTCCCCCTTCCCAGCTTCTGCCACGTGTGCCTACCACCTGTAACTCTGTTAACTGAATATTATTTTTGAGATCAATGTACGCTTTCTAATTCAGCGAATTTATTTTAAAAGGGAATTTTAAATCACTTCTACAAATGGAAAATTACAGTGTTGTTTGCCATAAGAAATGAAAGGTAACCAGAAAAATAAATACCATGAAGATAAAACAGTGTTGTTAGTCTCACTGGAAACTGTCTCTGCCCAAGGCTGTGGTCCCATTGCCCCCCTCTCTCTTCTGCCCATTCAGCTGGCAACGGTCCTGGGAGTTCCTTCCACGTGCCAGCCACTGTTCTGGGGCTAGAATAAAGCAATTAGAAAGAAATGGCAGATGAAGGAAGTGGAATCCCCAATTGCAGATGAAGTGAGCATTGGGAGTGTTGGTGGGAGGGTCTCGATGTGAATTTGAGCAAAGCTTTGAAGGGAATGAGGACAGAGCCACATGGATCTTTTTTTTTTTTTTTTTTAAAGAAAAGAGCATTCCAGTTAGAACAGCATGTGCAAACGGCCTGAGGCAGGAGTGTTTTTATGTGAGCTGGGGGAGGGACCAGAGAGGTACAAACCGAACCCTATGGAGGCTGCATTTAGCGGGGGAGGTTGGGAATGTCCAAGGGGAGTTAAAGGTGGAGCAGCAGCAGCAAACTGAGGCCCTGGGCGTGATCAGAAGGAGGGAAGGTAGCAAAGGGGCTGACAGCGCCCTGGCCCTGTGACTGGGTGCTGTGTGCTGCTGGGTCTTCGTGGGCTTTTAAAGTCATCTTCTGGAACTACAGGAGCGCACGTCCTCACTGCCTGCCCATGGAGCTCACCTCGGGGCAGTTGGGGTTCTTTATTCCTCACCTGGTCCATGATTTCTTGTGTTTCCAGGCTGGACACCAAGCTCAGGAGGTCATCTGAAGTGGCCTACAGATGCCCAGCAGGCTTCCCTTCCACCTGGTATTTCTGTTTGCACATTGGATGTCCTGCCTTCCCGCTAAACCCGGAATATTCACTGGAAGGACTGATGCTGAAGCTCCAACATTTAGGCCACCTGATGCAAAGAGCTGACTCATTAGAAAAGACCCTAATGCTGGGAAAGATTGAAGGCAAGAGAAGCGGGTAGCAGAGGATGAGATGGTTAGACAGCATCACCAACTCAATGGACATGAATCTGAGCAAACTCTGGGAGATGGTGAAGGACAGGGAAGCCTGGAGTGCTGCAGTCCAGGGGGTCGCAAAGAACTGGACACAACTGAGCGGCTGAACAACAACCTTCCTGGACAGTCTGCACACATGAGGCACACATTCATTCATCCAATTAAGCCACACACATCTCTTCAGTGGTCAGAACTGCTCTAGGTGCAGATCAGTGCAAGGAGGCAGACACAGTCCTGCCTCGGGGACATACATGTGGGTGGGGAGGTGAGAGACAGGACAAAATGATTTTAGTTGGTAAGAGATGTGAGGAAAAGACACAGTGGAATGAGCCCTGGGGAGGGGCAGGGCCACCTTAGGGTCCTTAAAGGTGCCTCTTTGAGAAGCGACATTTCAGCTGAGCCCTGGGTGATGTGGTTCTCTGGAGGAAGGGGAGTCCAGGCAAGGGGAGTGGCCAGAGCAAGTGTCCTGGGGTGGGTACAAATCTCGCACTATAGAGAAGGCCGGTGCAGCTGGAGCTTGGTGAGTTATGGGGGAAGGAGTAGTTGACAAGGGGTGAGGAGAACAGGGCCCAGGGCGTGCAGGCTGAGGCTGGGTAAGGAGTTCGGCAGGCTGGAGCCAGATGGCATCTTCAGCTTCGACAGACGGCTCCGGATGCTAGCTGAGAACGGACCTGAAGGAGAGCTAGAGGGAGCAGGCGTGCAACCACGGTTGTCTGGGCCGGAGGTGGGGCAGATGGCGTGGAGGCTCTCGTCAGGTATCTGTTTGGAGGGAGGGCTGACAGAAGTTTTGAGTGGATCTGTCTGTGTGCTCTGCGGGTAGATGACCTCAGGCGCAACCCAAGGGCGTCCCTGCAAGGGCCAAGTCTAGTGAGTGCTGTAAGCAACCAGCTTGCGAGCCCTGTGGGGCCTGGGTGCTTCCTCAAACGTCCTCAAGAGGGCAGAGTGTGGCGAAAGAAAGCGTCGGGAGAAGCAAGGGCTGGATGGGGCTGGACAGTGAGCATCGCAGGCTTGGAGGCAGGGCTCATCCCAGCTCCGGGGAGTTGGGAGCTGGCTGGAGTGAGGTCCCAGCTCGAGAGCATCCTGGGAGCTATGGCAGGCCGGGCCTGGAGCTGATTAGCCACCGGGAGGGGACCGTGAAGGTGGTAACCTTCAGAGACCGGCTGGCATCCCACTGGCCCCAACACCAAGCCTGGCACCTATGGACATCCAGCCCCCTCTCCAGCAGCCTGGAAGAGGCTCTAGGGTGAGGGACAGAGGTGGGGTGCAGTTTGGTGGGGAGGACCCAGCTCAGGCCGGGAAGTCCATGGACCTGGCTTCCAGCCCCAGCTCAGCCACTCCCAGGCTCTGGAGACCTTGGACTAGTCCCTGATCGCCTCTCCATCACTTTCCCATCTACAGAAAGTGATGGATGAGGCTGGTGGCCCCTGCCAGGGGGCCATAAACCCCAAGCCTCACATGCCCTGGGCCTGAGACTGTGAGGAAAGTTCAGGGGATGGGAAGTCCCGGGGGTGGGTGAGGACAGCGGCATGGCCGGGAGAGGAGGACCTGCAGAGTCATCGAACTGCACTTGGAGGGGACCTTGGGGATGTTCAGGGTCACTGCAGGAGCCGGGTGGTCAGAGGGTTCATAGCTCCTCTCCTGGCCCCTCCAGACCCTGACAGTCTTGCTTTATCTGCTCCCACATCTGACTCCACAGGGGATGTGGCTCAATGCAGTATCTGCTGCTAAAGATCAGCTTGCGAATTCCTGACCTTTGCCCATCCCATTTCAGGAGAGAATGACCCAGAGAGGAGAAGGGATTTGCTCGAGTCCTACAGCCAAAGAGGCTGAGGGGACAGAGGTGAGAGAGGACTGTCCACTTCATGCCCTTATCCCCTTAGCCCTAGCATGGTTGCCTCTTGAGAAAGATCTTCATTCTATCCAAGTGGGTTCAAAAGAGGCACCCAAAAATGTTTCCAGCGTGTCTGTAAATGCCCCCTGTATCCCTCCAAATGTAGGGGAAATTTCAACTTAAAGACAAATAAGGAAACTATAAAGCAGATCAAATCCTTATCGACTATCCAGTAGGGCCTGCCTATGGCCAGTGGTAGCATTATTGCCCCCACTTGGCAGATGAGGAAAACTGAGGCTTAAAGGGTTGAAGGGACCCTCCTGATGTTGTTCCCTGCAAGGACCAGAACCCAGGCCTGAGGACTCCACAGTGCATGAGGCTTGCTATGGTGAGATTTTTCATGCTTCTCCCAGTGCTTTCCCCTGGATATTGAAAAACTCCCCTCCTGCCCATCCACTGAGCCCGCAGCATCTTCCCGTGTCCCCTTCCTGTGCCCTTGCCTGAGCCTGGACCAGCGCACAAAGCCATGAAGTACCCCCATTTCAGAGACAAGGGCGACACCTGGTGGCAGTTCTTAAGTATGACATGCTGCTAAATGCTCTGCGCGTATCCCTGGAAAAGAACCAGGGCAGTTTCTCTCCTCTCCACCCTCCGTCAGTGTGCATTTATGGAAGGTCTATTCTTTGCCAAGCACAGTTCAAGGTGTCAGGGACACAGAGCTAAATGTGATCTTCGCCCTTAAGAAACGTCCAGCATAAGAGAGAAGCTTCCCTCAAGAAACGTCAAGCATATAATATTCTTATGTAAGAATAATTGCAATGTAAAGTATGAAAACCAAATTTTCACAGCCTTTCCTTTTAGTCAGGGCAAACTAATCCAATACAGAAGTGCAATTTACAGTAATATATGACACTTCCTGAGCACTTACTACAGGCCAGTCACTGTCCAAAGTGCTTTATCTGAAGAAACTCATTGAAGCTTCCCAACAGCCTTAGGAGACAGGTAGAGTCATTAGCTCCATTTTCAGATAGTAAGTATATTAGTAGCAACATGGGATATCATGCATATGCTGTCACTCAGTCGTGTCCGACTCTTTGCAACCTTATGGACTGTAACCCACCAGGCTCCTCTGTCCATGGGACTCTCCAGGCTAGAATACTGGAGTGGGTTGCCATTTCCTCCTCCAGGGGATCTTTTCAAACCCACATCTTCTGCATTGGTAGTGGCTTCTTCACCATCTGGGAAGACCCTGTGATATCAAGTACATGGTAATAATATTAGCTTCATTTGTGAAATGGGTGTTCAGAGAAGCTGAGCAACCTGGCCAAGGTCACACAGATTGAGAGATGCAGAGTCAGGATTTGAACTCAGGACTTCCTCAGTGGCTCAGAGGTAAAGAATCTGCCTGTAATGCGAGAGACACAGGTTCAGTCCCAAGGTTGGGAAGATCCCCTGGAGAAGGAAATGGTGACCCACTCCAGGATTCTGGCTGGGGAAATCCTATGGACAGAGGAGCCAGGCGGGCTACAGTCCATGGGGCCGCACAGAGTCTACAGAGTAGGACACGACTGAGCAGGCGTGTACACGCACAGGTTGGCTTTATAAGCCTTGCCCTTCATCTCGGTGTCACACTGCCTCTGCGGACAGCTTATACAAGTGAGGCTTCTCTGGCTGAAAAGAAGGGGGTTGTCGTAGGAGTCATGCTTGTTCAGCCCATCCTTCACCTCCTCCGGACACCCAAGGAGTCATCGACAGCTGTTGACCTCACCGTGAACACCTGCCATGGAGATGGTGACAGATTTTAAACAGAAGAGGAAAATTAAATTTGCACGTTGCAACGATTACTCCAAGGTGGGCTGTGGACAAAAAATATTATCTGCCATTTCATGAAACGACAAATGTCGCCTGCCATCAGGGCATCGGCCACTGCCGCTGCGCCCTGTGGTACACCCTCAGGGGCATTCAGGGTGAAGAAAAACAGGTACCGGTCCTCGAGAGTTAAGACGTATAACTAAGCAATAATTTCAGTGAACTCAGACTCTTGCATCTTCCCATACATAGAAAATCACTAAGATTATTAACTTGAGATATTTTTTTATGATTAGTGATTAGTAATCTTTTAATGTTTGACTACCTTTTTTTTTCCCAGCAAAAACCACAAATACTTGATCCTCCCTTACCTCTTCAGAGCAGTTTCTCAAGGCGACCTGAGAGGCTGTCTCCCAGGCTACAGTTCTCAGTAAGGTCCCAGATGAAACATAACCTGCAACTTAGGTTGTGCATTTTTCTTCAGTTGATGGGACCCAGAGGCTCAAGACTAGAGGCTGTGATCAGAGTGAAGGGCTGAACTGGGCTAGTAGAGGACAGGAGGGAAGAGGGGAAACGTGCCTGGCCTTCGCCATGAAGATCAGATGGCTGCAAGCCTAGCTTGTGATCTACTTGGAGGTTGGGGAGGGGATATGATTCTAATTTGCCTCAGGAGCCAATCAATTCACTGAAAAGTATTTATAAATAACTGCTATGTGTCAGCCATTGTTCTAGTTGCTGAGGACACAGGAAACCAGAAGGCATTGTTAGCTTTGCATTTGTTTTCTAAGATTTTTGTGGATAATTTTTGTGTCTATGTTCGTGAGAGATTCTGGTCTGTAGTCTTCTTTTCTCATAATGCCATTTTCTGTTTTCGGTGTTAAGGTAATCCTAGCCTCATAGAGTGAGTTAGGAATTAGTCCTTCTACTTGTATCTTCTTTAATTTATGATGAAATCGAGAACAGAACAAGTGTATATGAGCATGTGTCTACTACAAAGACAATGTTAAAATCAAATGTCCAGTAACACCTTTATAAATATCTTTACTTTCTCATATATGAAAAAAAAGTATGTTCAGCGGGTGGGAGCCCACGTGTGGGCACATGAAGTCTCATTTCCTCCCTTACTGAGCTTTCCTACTAGTAGATTAGACATTCCAGGCCTCTGGACTCACCTTCTTTCTTCCCAGGCTTTTTTCCTTTCGTAGAAGGGAAATGAGTACACTTAATAATGTGTATTATTATTGTTAATAAGATGACGGTGGTGGCCCGTGGTCCATCACACGGTGTGGATGCTGGATGTAGCCCTCTGGGGACACTCGCTGAGATGATGCTCCTGCTCACACGGTCTCTGCCCTGTATTTACCGGCTGTGCAAACGTTCTCACGTCGTCCACAGAATCAGGACACAGAGTCGGTTCATTAGAGAGGGAAGTTTGGGTAAGTATTTTTTTTAGGTCATTTTGACCATGTGTGTCTGTGTGGCCCTTCGGAAAAATCTTAATCTGACATATATATTAAACAGTTGAGCGCAGAGCTGCCGGAGGAAGCGAGTGGTGGGGCGCGAACTCGTGGCACCACCCTAGGGGACCCCAGGCACGTCCACAAAGCTATGAAGATGCTCATCACCGTAAAATTTGCTTTGAAGAGCCTTGAACCGGATTATTTCCACTTTTCCAGCATTTTCCAAACCCAGCAGCTCGGGTTTGGGCTCACTTGTCGGAGCTTTTCGCAACTGGGCTTTCTACAGGTATACGTTCCCTTTCTCTTTATGATTTCCATCTTTTTGCATGTGTTGGTAATGTTTTCTGGGCTCCTCTCATTGTGACTGCCCGCTGCTCTTGGGGATATATCTAAGCCGATGAATATGCTACTGCATGCCTGCTGGGCCACCATGGTCAGTCCAGGTCATCTCCCACCTGGATTATTGCAGGAGCACCCTCTCTGGTTTCCCCTCTTCCAGCCTTGCCTCCCCGAGGTCTGTATTCAATCCAGCAGCTTGAGGGATCCCATTAAAACAGGACTCAGATCATTCCATTTCCCTGCTCTGACTAAAAGCCTAAGCCTGGAAGACCATCCAGCACCTGGCTCTGCCACCTCTCTGGCCTCATTTTCTATTACTTGCCCCTCATGCATCCTATTCCAACCTAGCCTCAGCCCCAGGGCCTTTGCACAGGCGCCTGCTCCGTCTGGGATGCTCTTCCTCCCTCACTTCATTCAGGGCTCTGCTCACGTGTTACCTCCTCACATGGGCTTCCGTGACCGGTTACATGAAATACCTTCCTTCTTCCAGAAACTCCCTACCCTTTCCCCTGCTTCAGGAGTGTCTAATCTACACACACAGACACACACATTCTCTAGGCAAGAATACTGGAGAGGGCAGGGCAACCCACTCCATACCCATCACCTGCCGTATTACATATGTTAATGTTTATCCGTCAATGGATGGTAAGATGCTCCAAGAAGGCAGGACCCATGACTGTCCTCTCGGTGCTAGAATATTGCCCGCCACATAGTCTACACTCAAACAGGTATGGAATGAAGGAATGAAAGATCATTAAATGTGAATTGGTGTTAGGTGTGATTTTTGGCATTCGGTTGCTTTGCAACTGGTTCATATGTTAACTCTGCGGCCTAGAATGCAGCTCTCAGTGCTAGGAGAGCTGGTGGTAGAGGGTACTTTTGTTCCCAATTATCCTTACTGCAAAATTCAGACTTAAATTGAAGAAAGTAGGGAAAACCACTAGGCCATTCAGGTAAGACCTAAATCATATCCCTTACAATTATACAGTGGAAGTGATAAATAGATTCAAGGGTTTAGATCTGATAGACAGTGTGCCTGAAGAACTATGGATGGAGGTTGGTGACATTGTTCAGGAGGCAGGGATCAAAACCATCCCCCAAAAAAAGAAATGGAAAAAGGCAACATGGCTGTCTGAGGAGGCCTTACAAATAGCTGAGAAGTGAAAGGCAATAGAAGAGAAGTGAAAGGCAAAGGAGAAAAGGAAAGATATATCCATCTGAATGCAGAGTTTCAAAGAATAGCAAGAAGAGATTAAAAAAAAAAAAAGCCTTCCTCAGTGATCAGTGAAAAGAAATAGAGGAAAACGATAGAATGGGAAAGACTAGAGATCTCTTCAAGAAAATTAGAGATACCAAGGGAACATTTGACGCAAGGATGGGCTCAATAAAGGACAGAAACAGTATGGACCTAACAGAAGCAGAAGATATTAAGAAGAGATGGCAAGAATACACAGAAGAACAGTACAAAAAAGATCTTCACTACCCAGATAATCATGATGGTGTGATCACTCACCTAGAGCCAGACATCCTGGAATGTGAAGTCAAGTGGGCCTTAGAAAGCATCACTACGAACAAAGCTAGTGGAGGTGATGGAATTCCAGTTAAGCTATTTCAAATCCTAAAAGATGATTCTGTGAAAGTGCTGCACTCAATATGCCAGCAAATTTGGAAAACTCAGCAGTGGCCACAGGACTGGAAAAGATCAATTTTCATTCTAATCCCAAAGAAAGGCAATGCCAAAGAATGCTCCAACTACCGCACAATTGCACTCATCTCACATGCCAGCAAAGTAATGCTCAAAATTCTCCAAGCCAGGCTTCAGCAGTACTTGAACCAAGAACTTCCAGATGTTCAAGCTGGTTTTAGAAAAGTCAGAGGATCCAGAGATTAAATTGCTGATATCCATTGGATCATAGAAAAAGTTAGAGAATTCCAGAAAAACATCTACTTCTGCTTCAACGACTATGCTAAAGACTGACTGTGTGGATCACAACAAACTGTGGAAAATTCTTCAAGAGATGGGAATACCAGACCACCTTACCTGCCTCCTGCAAAATCTGTATGCAGGTCAGGAAGCAACAGTTAGAACTGGACATGAAACAACGGGCTAGTTCAAAATTGGGAAAGGAGTACATCAAGGCTGTATATTGTCACCCTGCTCATTTAACTTATATGCAGAGTACATCATGAGAAATGCTGGACTGGATGAAGCACAAGCTGGAATCAAGATGGCCAGGAGAAATCTCAATAACCTCAGATATGCAGATGACACTATCCTTATGGCAGAAAGCGAGGAGGAACTAAAGAGCTTCTTGATGAAGGTGAAAGAGGAGAGTGAAAAAACTGGCTTAAAATTGAACATGCAAAAAACTAAGATCATGGCATCTGGTTCCATCATTTCATGGCAAATAGATGGGGAAACAATGGAAACAGTGAGAGACTTTATTTTCTTGGGCTCCAAAATCACTGCAGATGGTGACTACAGACTAGACAGTGTATTAAAAAGCAAAGACATTACTTTGCAGACAAAGATCTATACAGTCAAAGCTATGGTTTTTCCAGTAGTCATGTTTGGATGTGAGAGTTGGACTATAAAGAAAGCTGAGCGCCGAAGAATTGATACTTTTGAAATGTGGTGTTGGAGAAGACTCTTGAGAGTCCCTTGGACAGCAAGGAGATCCAACCAGTCCATCCTAAAGGAGATCAGTCCTGAATATTCATTGGAAGAACTGATGCTGAAGCTGAAATTCCAATACTTTGGCCACCTAATGCAAATAACTGACTCATTGGAAAAGACCCTGATGCTGGGCAAGATTGAAGGCGGGAGAAGGGGACGACAGAGGATGAGATGGTTGGATGGCATCACCGACTCAGTGGACATGAGTTTGAGCAAACTCTGAGAGTTGGTGATGGACAGGGAAGCCTGGTGTGCTGCAGTCTATGGGGTTGCAAAGGGTCAGACACAACTGAGTGACTCAACTGAGCTCAGCTGATCTTGACTTGTTCCTGGCTTTGCCACTTCCCAGCTGCGAGATCTTATTCATTACATTTAATTAAACACACGAGCCTTAGTTTCTGTCTCCACAAAACAGGGGTGGTAATTGTCCCTACCTCTGAGGGTGAGTGTGAGGATAAGATGGGATAATGTCCGGAGCCTGGTGTGTGGTACACCCTTCATCAGCAGGAGCTGCAGTGGACACTTGTCATGCTCACAGCCACCCTGCATCTTTTGGATAATCTTTCTATACTGGAAGAAATCCCCACGTTGCAAGCTCTGCCTCCCTGAGCGAGCATCAGAACTCTCAATTCCCAGCCTCCCTGGCACCTGCAGGCCAGTGGCCTTGGGGCCTTGGGTCTGACACTCGCCTGCAAGGCTTGCATTTGGAGGGAACAGGCTCTGCAAGGAGCTTCTGTATTTCGCTGTCATAACGGAGGTGGTGGGCTCCCAAGGGTCTGCAGTTCCTGGGGCAGAGGGGGATCAGGAGGACGATGCGATGGGGACAGTTGTCTTATTAGACCAGTGCTGCAGCATGGTTTGGGCTTCCCTGATGGCTGGGTGGGTAAAGAATTCACCTGCAGTGCAGGAGACACAGGAAATGCGGGTTAGGTCCCTGGATTGGGAAGATCTCCTGGAGGGGAACATGGCAATGCACTCCAGTAATTCTTACCTGAAAAAAAATCCGTGGACAGAGGAGCCTGTTGGGCTATGGCCCACAGGGTCACAAAGGGTCAGACACGACTGAGCGACAAAGCACGCAGAAGCATGTAGTGCAGTTTGAGGCCTTATTCCTGGAAACTGAGCTTAAGCCTGAATCTCTAGCCAATCCCAAATCCACTCAACAATTCAGGGGGCTTTGCAAGTGCTGTTTAGTAAATTTTTCTGCATTAACAGCTAGACTCGACTTCCTGTGTTTTTAATGCCTCAGTCAGTCAGTTTAGTCGCTCAGTTGTGTCCTACTCTTTGCGACCCCATGGACTGCAGCACGCCAGGCCTCCCAGTCCATCACCAACTCTCAGAGCTTGCTCGAACTCACATCCATTGAGTCGGTGATGCCATCCAACCATCTCATCCTCTGTCGTCCCCTCCTCCTCCTGCCCCCAATCTTTACCAGCATCAGGGTCTTTTCCAATGAGTCAGCTCTTTGCATCAGGTGGCCAAAGTATTGGAGTTTCAGCTTCAACATCAGACCTTCCAATGAACACCCAGGACTGATCTCCTTTAGGATGGACTGGTTGGATGTCCTTGCAGTCCAAGGGAGTCTCAAGAGTCTTCTCCAACACCACAGTTCAAAAGCATCAATTCTTCGGCACTCAGCTTTCTTTATAGTCCAACTCTCACATCCATACATGACCACTGGAAAAACCATAGCCTTGACTAGATGGACCTTTGTTGGCAAAGTAATGTCTCTGCTTTTCAATATGCTGTCTAGGTTGGTCATAACTTTCCTTCCAAGGAGTAAGCATCTTTTAATTTCATGGCTGCAGTCACCATCTGCAGTGATTTTGGAGCCCCCAAAAATAAAGTCTGACACTGTTTCCACTGTTTCCCCATCTATTTCCCATGAAGTGATGGCACCAGATGCCATGATCTCAGTTTTCTGAATGTTGAGCTTTAAGCCAACTTTTTCACTCTCCTCTCTCACTTTCATCAAGAGGCTTTTTAGTTCCTCTTCACTTTCTGCCATAAGGGTGGTGTCATCTGCATATCTGAGGTGACTGATATTTCTCCTAGCAATCTTGATTCCAGCTTGTGCTTCTTCCAGCCCAGCGTTTCTCATGATGTACTCTGCATATAAGTTAAATAAGCAGGGTGACAATATACAGCCTTGATGTACTCCTTTCCCAATTTGGAACCAGTCTGTGTTCCATGTCGTTTTAACTGTTGCTTCCTGACCTGCATAAGAGTTTCTCAAGAGGCAGGTGAGGTGGTCTGGTATTCCCATCTCTTTCAGAATTTTCCTCCACAGGAGACACTCCAACACAGTTGTGTCTCAGTCTCTGTGGGGTCCCTGGGTCCTGGTGTGCATAAGGTTTGTTTGAGCCCTCTGAGCCTCTCTGGCGGGTACGGAGTTTGATTCTAACTGTGATTTCACCCCTCCTACTGTCTTGCTGGGGCTTCTCTGCCCTTGGACGTGGGGTTATCTCCTCCATACAATGCCTACTGTAATATTATTTCATTGCCTACTTAATATCATCTCAATGCCTACTAAATATTTTTTCATCACCATTATTAAACAAGAGTCATCAATCTTCAAGGCCTTCAGACACCCAAAGGCACTGCAGGCCAACTAACACTGGCTCCCACATCCCAAGCCAAGTTTCTGTCTGCGCTGGGTAAGGACTTTGCAGCTGGAACCCCCTAAGGATACCTAATTCCACAGCTGCCCTTGCCTGGCCCTCATGTTGGGCCCGCATTCTGCTCTTGGGAGCCTGAACTGACCCGAGGCCCAGGGTGGAGGTTGGGGACCCTTGCCTCTCCCCCCAGCCTCTCCTCTCCAAGCTTCTCTTGATCGGTTGCACTGAGAGCTACAGACACCAGACGGCGCTCGATGCTCATTTCAGAGGGAAGCCAGCGAAAAGTTTTTTTAATATTTTGTTTTTGTTGTAGTTTCTACACACCTGCTAGTGAAAGCAGCGACTCAGAGACGACTGACTGGTCCACCTTAACGCCCCACTGTAGCAAATGTTGCGTGTATGTTGTCTGCAGCTTACAGACGAGGGAACAGACCCAGACAAGTGAAGATGCAAGCTTAAGGTCATCTGGCCAGAAAGTTATCCGGGCAGGGACTTGAGCTTAAACCACCTCTCACAGAGAACAGTGCTAACACTGCAGCTTTCTTAGGGAGGGTCATGGGGAGAAGGGAAGGAAGTCTGCGATGTCTGCTGGCAGAGGTCTGTGAGGCGGTGCTGCTACCCAGAGAGCTCTCAGTGTGAACGCCAGTTCAACCAGCCTGTGTTGAGCCCAGGATTTGCAAGCTCAGTTGCCCACCGCAACCAGGCAGGCTCCACAGAGATGAGGAGAGCAAGGCAGGTACGCAATAGGGAGAGGTGGGGACTGTGGTCAGCTGGGGGGTGTACATTACAGACAAAGGGGGTGTCATACTCAGGTCCACTAGCTATTGCCCTATCAGAAGGCACAGCAGGGTGTTCTGGATTTTTTGTTTCTTTCTCAGAAGTTGTACATCTAAATATTGTGAAATCCCCAATGATGAAATACTCATGACAAAAACAAAATGTTTTTTTTCTCAATTCAATTCTCTGAGTTTTGGCATCCTCAACTTTACTATGGAGGACACTGTCTACATCCTTGGCTTTTGGGGTCACGGGAGTGTTCTTTTTAGCCTTGCACCTCGTTTAGGGAAGGATCTCACGCTGGTCTTGTGCAGCTCCACCCAATGGCAGGTGTGAGAGCTGCCATTTCTGGTCCCATTTTGGTAGTAGTTCCCCATCCATCTCAGGGATGTAGGCGTATTTAAAGACACTGAAATAGGGTTGCCCAGAGGAGCCCTCTCTGTTTTCTTCTTTTCTGCTCTTCCCTGTGGGCACAGAGGCCATGAGAAACGGTCTCCAATAGGGTTTATTGTGGTTCAAGGAGAAAACAATAGGGTTGTCTACTGATTTTTATGTTTGTGCATGTTTTATGTATCTTGAATATTTTAAATGATTTTTTTATCTTGTTTTTTAAAATTTTGATTTTGCATACAATTCAAACTATGCCAAATGGGAGCAAGGTGCTGCCATTTATTTACTTATTTATAATCGAGAGGTCTACATCTTGATTTTTATTTATAACAGAAATGCTACCGTTTATTTATAACATACATAATTAAGAAGCATACATCTCCACATTTATTTATAATCAAGACACATACATCTCAATTATAAATAAATAAATGAACATTCATTGGCATGTGGGCTCATGACTGTTTGGGGTGTCCAACCCCTGCCATGGGGTTGACCTGATGCCCAAAAGCGGAAAACAACAGATGTAACAGGGAACTGAGGATGGGGAGACATCCTTTAACAAACAGTTGCCCAAGGTGTTTTTTAAAAAGCTTTACAATATGTAAAGTGAAAGTAAAAAGTGAAATTGAAGTCGCTCAGTCGTGTCTGACTCTTTGCGACCCCATGGACTGTAGCCTATCAGGCTCCTCTGTCCATGGGATTTTCCAGGCAAGAGTGCTGGAGTGGGGTGCCATTGCCTTCTCCAGGGGATCTTCCCAACCCGGGAATCGAACCCGGGTCTCCCACATTGCAGGCAGACGCTTTACCGTCTGAGCCACCTTTGTGACCCTAATAATATGTAAGGCACTACACAAACGCTAGTTATCCAGTTAGTTAAATATACTCGTAGCCATTTTTAAATCGTCTGGTGCGTGGTAAGAGCTAACTTTGAGAATGGAGGCTCTGTTGTTAATGTTGCCATCGTGCTTGGTGCTGTCATGCTGTGGGACACCCCTGCCCTGGTTTCTGGGTCAGCTTCCTAAATATACCAAAAGCCCCATGAGGCCAGGGCTGTATGGGATTAACCCTCAGACCTTCAGATGTAGTAGGGGGCAAGCAGGGGTCTAAATGATCTTTGTTAAATGGCTGAGACAGAAAATTAAAAAAAGAAAAGAAAGCAACCAATGGCTCAGTCCCTTTGGTGGGAACTTGGGGATTCCCTTGTGGCTCAGTTGGTAAAGAATCTGCCTGCAATGGGGGAGACCTGGGTTTGATACCTGGGTTGGGATGATCCCCCGGAGAAGGGAAAGGCTACCCACTTGAGTATTCTGGCCTGGAGAATTCCATGGACTGTATAGGCCATGGGGTTGCAAAGAGTTGGATACGACTGAGTGACTTTCGCTTTCACTTTGGGTCCTGTCCCAGCTCTAATCCAGCTTTTTAGATCCTCATCCAGTCCTTTGGAGAAGAAAGTGAAGGCCTTGGCCCTGCTGAGCCCATTCAAATGCAGACATTACCATGCTCAACCATAGACCCAGGCTTGAAAAATTGCTATTGACCACTTCCTGGCCCGAGACTCAGAAAGAGGACACAGCAAGGAGCAGGTGTGTGCCGAGCAAGGGTGGAACCCAGCTCCCCAGAGACCAGCATTTTTCCTGCTTCTCAGGCAGGAAGGTGGGTGTTTTTAAGACCCTGGGGGCAGCTCTTTGATTCAGTGTGAGCCTTCAGAGATAGACCTGGTGGCTTGGTGCTGGTGGTCAACATCTGGGTGTCTGTGTCCTGCCCAACTTGGGCCTTTCCCATTGGAGTCAGTTTCTTGTGACTGAAAACTGGGTTGGCTATAAACTCTCACTTCTCTTTCCTCTGTCACTTACTAATTATATGACCCTGAGCTGGTTACTTACCTTCTCAGGGCCTCCATTCCCCTATCTTAGAAATGGGAATCAATAGTGTGTGCCTCCCAGGATTGTTGTTATGAGGATCCAACGGTTGCTATTTGAGTTTAGAACGGTACAGGTTGAAGTTCTGAGGACTCTGAAGAAGGATGATCCTAAACAACCCAAACACTCAAGATTATGTGTCCGTTGCCAGAGTTCTGATTTATTTGTGCACAAATGGTTGCGTGAGCAAATATTGGGCACCTTTTTCTTTAAATCAGCTTAATTCGGACTCTCAGTTCCCACCAGAGGACTTTCTACTACAGTCATTCTGAGGTCCTGCTCAAAACAGATTGTATTTTTCAGATTGATTCTCCTGCCAACAGGAATATCTGCAACAATATTTTCTGTCCTGTAAGGGCTTCTAGGACACTGCAACCCCTCATAGAGAGAAGGAGACTATGCCCCCTCCCTTGAACCGAGTGGAACTTTGTGATTCCCTCTACTAATAGGAGGGCTTCCCAGGTGGCGCTAGTGGTAAAGAACTCGCCTGCCAATGCAGGAGATGCAAGAGACGTAGGTTCGATTCATGGATTGGGAAGATCCCCTGGAGGAGGGCATGGCAACCCACTCTAGTATTCTTGCCTGGAGAATCCCATGGACAGAGGAGCCTGGCGGGCTATACAGTCCATAGGATCTCAAAGAGTTGGACACGACTGAAGCAACTTAGCATGCACACACCACTAATAGAATACAAAGGAAGTGATGCAACATGATTTCTGAGGCTAGGCTGTTAAACATCATAAAATGTCAATGTTTCTATCTTGATCTCTGTTAGCTCTTGAAACCCAGCCATCTTGCTGTGAGGAGGCCCCAGCAGCCTGCCGGGCCTCATGGGGAGGAACAGGTCCCCAGCTCTAGCTGAGCTCCCAGCCGACAGCCGACAGCCGGTACCAACTTGCTAGCCAGCTGGGTGAGTGTGCCATCTTGAAAATGGATCCTTGACTTCCAGTTGAATAGGTTGATATCGTGTAGAACAGCGAGAAGCCTTCCCTATGGAACCAACCCCCAACGGCAGATTTGTGGGCTGAATAAATGATTGGTGGTTTGTTATACAACAATCAGAAACAGATGCACCTCTTGCCCTCCATTTTCCCCCCAGAGCTGTAAAATGTCTTGGCCACTTACCTTGGGCCAGGCATCAGTGAGACCCTGACACCCATGCTCTTGCACCACACAAGGACCTTCAGATCTCCTGCTCTGCAGCTCCTGAGCCACCTCTGGAGTGGAGAATCTTTTGAGAGGCTGAAACCCCCACAACCACACCCTTTCAAGGTCTTGCCATAACCACTGTCTCCCCTATCTCCAAGTTGGTCATCTGAAGGCTTGCCCCAAGTCTTTCTAGAGTAGTTCTTGCTCCTTTTCCTGCCTCCAGAACTCCCAGATTCATCTCTGAAATGGATTGGAGATTTCCCAAAAGACTTCTATCTGTAATCTCTCACTAGAGGTGGCTCAGCTCTCTGCCAGAAAAAATGCCTGAGGCAAGTTATGACAAAGGCTGACTCTGGCTGGAAGGAAATGCTAGAAAACCAACCCAACTTTATATTTCATTAAATGACTGAGACACGCATATACTCAATGACTGTACCTTAAGCTTCCAGTGTGTGCCTGGCACTAGGCTAGGTGCTGGGAAGACCAGGCTGAACGGCAGTGCCACTCATCACCCTGGACAGGAGGCCACCTGTGTCTCCCCAGAGCCTGCACCCCAACCCCTCCTCTATCATGCTTCAGGTATCTAAAAACCTAGATAGCGCTGCCTAAATGGCCCAAGCATAGTTTTAGGATGTATATGAGCAACTTCTCCAGGTCCATCCAGGGGGACAACATGCCCCCCCATGCACCCCTAGAGATGTGACTAGTGGTAGCTGTAGGCAAGTTGTGCAGACAGAGTTGGGCCTGTGGGCTGGGGTGTTCACAGGCCGGTGTCCTAGGTTACTTGTGACACAGGGCAGAGATGGAGCTAGGAAGCGAACTGGGGTGGGTGGCACCAAGGGCTGGGGTCAGGGCCAACATACTCCACACCGTCACATTCCCGCACAGAACTCCAAACAGTACAAGAATTCGAAATTTCAGCATGGCCTTCTTGGTCATTGTAAAGAATATTTCTCACGGCAGAAGAACAGACATGTTTTATTTTCAGTTCCGTTCAGTCGAGGAAGGGGGTAGGGAGGGATGATGGAATCCAGCTGTTTAGCCACCTGCCAATCACCATCACCAACACCCCCAGCTTGAGGGAAGGGGATCTGGAGCAGGGTAGGAAAGGAAGGTAGTGTATGGCCATTTTGCACGGATTGGCTAGGGTGGGGAGTGGGAAGCCAGCCCAAGGCAGAATAGCACCATGGTTGTCAAAGTGTGGTCCGTGGACCAGCAGAATCAATATCACCTAGGGCTTTTTAGGCTCTTGGCCCCCTGTAGGAAGACGGTGTCCTTCTAGGAAGGACAACACTATGGGGCATTTCTAGGCTTAGAGGACTCCCCAACCCCACTCCTCCAGCTTCATGTGGAGATTCTATGAAGGAGACTTTTTACTAGAAAGAGAACAGTTATTTATTGAGCAGGGAGGGTATCTAAGAGTGGCCAAACACTCAGCCACCCTCAAGATTGTTCCCATGATTTTCCCTTTCGAGGGCTCAGTCTAGAGAGGTTAATTAAGTACCTTCCTTGCTTTGCCTTGGGTCACAAGGCTCCCAAGAGCCTCCCTGGTCTTTGTGATTCTCACATCACACTAACTTCACCTTTATGCTGAACAGTGGTTCTTGAGTGTGACTCAGAATCACCCTGAAGCCTTGTTAAGGCAAACTTGCTAGGCTCACCCCCTCAGAGTTTCTTATTCAGTAGATCTGAGATGGGCCCCCAAACACATGTTCCTAACAAGTTCCCAGATGCTACCACTGCTGCTGCTGCTGGTCTGAGGACCGTGCTTCGGGAACCACCTTGCTGGGCAGGGATCCAGCTCCCCAGCCTACTCCACCCAGGCAACACCAGCATAATCATACCCTCCCCACAATGGCGTTCTTGTGAGATGTCAGTGAGATAATGGGAGCGAAAGAGCTTTGTCAGCAAGACAGGTCAATGGCTCTAGTCATTACACAGGGACCCAAGGCTGGCGATGGGATGCAAGGGGGGGGGGGTACCACAGCCATCAGGAGATCTTTTGCCACCCATCTTAACTCTGAGCCACTTCTTCTCAAGAGAGAAAGCCACCTTCACAGGGATGGACCAGCAACCCCTCCCTGCCACCCAGCTCATCAACCCACGCCTCCTCCCCTTACCTCCGGCAGCCTGCTAGAACTGTCTCAGTAGCTGGCTGGTCTGGGCTACTTCTCCAGGGGCCAGTCCAGACAAGCTGGTGCAGCATCAAGCCTTATGATTCACGGCCCTGGGGCTGGGTCTTGCTCACCACCCGTCTGAGACTCGGGAGGCCCCTGACTTCCCTTCTCTAAGCCTCAGGCTGCTCATCGGTAAAACGGACGCAACATTTGGCCAGAGTCCTGTGAATTCAACGGCCAGTCCTTGTAAAGTACTCTTCTTAAGCCAGAGTTTGGCATAGAGCCTGGCCGATGGCGAGAGTTCAATCCGTGGTGGCTGTTAGTATTTTCAAATAGTGCCTGGATCCAAGCTACATCTTGATAGAGGCCCGGACTTGGAACGCAAGCCGCTCCCACGCCGCCGTTCCCCCGTTGCACCCGGATACACCCGCCCTGGAATGCCAATGTGGGCCCCCCCCTGCTCTTCCCCCGGAGGCGTGCCTGCCCGGGGTAGGTTTCCCAAGGCGGGGCAGGATTAGACAGGCGGTGAAGCGAGGGAAGGGGCGTTCCTAGGGAGTGGCCTCTTCCTAGGAGGGCTGGTGGCGGGGGGATTTAGCTCCGGAGCGGAGGGAGGCAGAGGCGGGGATGCTGGGAGGACCTTCCAGTGGCCTGGGAGGAGCCTGGGAATGTTGAGGAAGGCTGAGGAAGGGGCGGGACCGTTAGGTAGCACTGAGACGGGGCGGGGGGTGGAGGGGGGTAGGGCGGGGTGGGGGGTGCTTCCCACCCATCCCAGGCTGGAGCTCGGCGCCTGGGCCAGAGAGAGCTTTTTATCCAGGCAAGGCCCGGGGGCTGGAGGTGGGTGGGGTAGGCCTAGGGAGGGCCCCATCCCCAGGGTGACCATGGGGGCGGGGCCGACTGGGAGTGTTTTTGAGGGGAGCCGTAAGCGGGGCGGGGCAAGGGGCACAGCTCCACTCGCCACAGGGCTCGAGGCAGGGGGAAGGCCGAGGCGAGCGGAGCCGGGTCGGGCTGGGAGGCCAGCCACGTTCCGGCAGAGCCTGGGAGCGGGGCTGGGGGCGGGACTTGGGCCCAGTCCGGAGGCCGAGGGGCGTGCCCGGAGGCGTGCCCTCCGGAGGGGGCGGGGCCAGGCCGAGGCCGTTGAGTTCCCCGTAGACCGCCGGGAGGGGGACGGACGACCCAGCGACTGAACCCGTCGCTGCGCAGTCGGACGCGGAGGACTGGGGCGCAAGCGGGCGACTCTTGAGCTTGCACCTCCGAGCAAAAAAAAAAAAAAAAAAAAAGAGAGCAGAGGCGGCAGGTGAGAAGTGGGTGGGGGAGGCCCTCCGGCAAACCACGAGCAAGGTTAGTCTTCGCCCCCAATTTCCAGAGCCCGCTCGGGGCAGCTTTCTCGGAACAAGTGACAGGTCTGGCCGCGAAGGCAAGCTGGTGGTTGACTGAGAAGGAGCTTAAGTTCGCAAGTCCTGACCGCCAGCCCCCTTCCAGTTCTCCGGCTCCGCCGCGCACCATCTGTGTGACCCCAGGCGCTTCCCCCTCCCCCCCGACCCCCGATTAGCCGGCTTTGGACCTCTCGGGTTCCAGTACAAGGAGGGGCTGGACCCAGGTGGACTCCGTGCCTCCACTGCCCTTTCTCGCTGGGAACCCTCGGAAGGTGAGGCCGGCAAGTGAGAGCGGACTGCAACAGGTATTTCAGATCGCGTCACCCAGACTACAGTCTGTTTCCCCGCAGAGTGAGGAAAGCGAACTCTCTGCGAGCTTGAAGCGCATTGCTTTAAGGGTCTCACTCGTTCCTCCGATGGGACTTGAACTCACAGGCCTGGGAAAGCTGGGGGGCGGAGGGGGCGTGGAGATCCAAGTCAGGGAAGTCTCAGCCTCCCCTTCCCCACACCTCTGAGAGCCCAGTAAGACGTGGGGTGGGAAACTCAGCGGGACTTTGCCCCCCGCCCCAGGGCTTTTCCAGGTGAGCAGGCTTGGGAGGCCCCTGGCAGAAGCCAGGGGACAAATTCTTATCTGGGTAAGTGGGGAAGACAAGGGAAAACCCCACCAAACGTTGGGCCCAATATTAAGCCTAGAGCCTGGGGCTCTTGCTGCATGCCAAGTTCCTTCTTGGGCTGGAGGTTTCTGTCCCTGGTGGCGGTGGGTGTTCTGTGTTGGGCCATAGTAGCTAGTTCGGTGGTCAGGGAGTTGGGACCACGTTGATTTGGGTTCCAGTCACTTTTCATGCTTCAGTTTCCTCATTGGTAATATGGGCATAGTGATGATAATCAATGCTAGTGATGGTGGTGGTTGTTTAGCTGCTAAGTTGTGTCCCTCTCTTTTGTGACTCTGTGGACTGTAGCCTGCCAGGCTCCTCTGTCCATGGAATTTCCCAGGCAAGAATACTGGAATGGGTTGCCATTTCCTTCTCCAGGGGATCTTCCCGACGACCCAGGAATTGAACTTGCAACTCCTGCATTGGCAGGCGGATTCTTTACCACTGAGCCACCTGGTAGGGAGGACATAATACAATAATGTGTATACAGTGCTTAGCAAGGCGCCAGGCACCCAGTGAGCCCTCCCTGTGTGACAGCTGCCCTGATGTGGACGGGCAGGTGATAGACTGGCTTCCTGCCTGGGAATGAGGCTGTTTTTGGAGGGCTGGCTGAAGCTCCTCCTGACCTTGTGAGAGCCAAAACTCGCCACCTGCCACCAGCAACACTTTGTCCATTTTGGGGTTGGGGGGAGGTGTCATCTGGACCAAAGACTAGCTGAGTTTTGGGTAATACTCTTCCAGTCGTTAGGTATCTGGCTAAATAACCCCCCAGATGTTTACTTAACATCTATTATATATCAGATGGAGCTAAGTGATAGCCTTCGGGTTCTGCACTCATTTTGAGTTGCTCCCAGTAGGGTCCCTACCCCCACCATGCCTCTGCTGGAGAAGATAACTCACACCCAGAGCTCAAGGCCAGATGAGATGTCATGGATATGGAACTGCTCTGGTGGCCAGAATCCAGCTCTCCCATTGCATGCTGGGCTCAGGGTGGAGGTGCGGGGCAGTGTGTGCACCTCTTATCTGTTTGATCAGGGTTGGGCATTGAAGGTGACTGACTCCTCGAATCTCCTGGCAAGAGGAGCCCTATACTTTGGAACCAGCTGGAAAGCACTACTGGAGAAGGAACTGGCAGCCCACTGCAGTATTGCAGCCTGGAGAAGCTCATGGACAGAGGAGCCTTACAGGCTACAGTCCATGAGGCCACAAGAGTTGGACATGACTTAAAAACCACCATGGGACAGAGTTTGATTGAGGGCTGTACTATGAATATGTGGAGGGGACAGCATGTGGAGGTATGGGAGGGGTGGTGCCCAAGAGAGGTGAGACACTAGAGAAACCAGGGCATGGGGTGAAGGGGCTTCCTGGAGTTGTCGAGACTTGAACAGAACTTTCTGCCTGTGATTCCAAGTCCTGCTTGGGCTTAGATCAACTTGGGGCCCCAGACTCCCTCTCTAAGCTTTTGAGTGGCATAAGATTAAGAGTTTGGTATGGTGGGGAGGGAGAGGGGTCAGTAGGTGTTGCCTGTGTGGGGCGCAGGGAAGAGATGTTCCTTTCCAACAGTGCTTAGTAAACATCTAGAGGAAAGTCCTCCCGCCACCCCTCCACCCCATGTGATGACTGATGGATGATGACAACTTACCCCGTCCTTAGTTGCTTACACTCTGGTAAGGAACTTGGGCAAGGGGACTCTGATAGGAGATAGACGAAGAGTCAAAGGGATCTTCAGGAAAGTTTCTGGAGCAAGTGGACTCTTGGGTGGGCCTTAAGCATTTCAAAGGTTTCAGCATCCACAGCTAAGGCAGTGTTTTGGATAGAGACAGATGCCTAGAGGAAGGTAAGGGCATCAGCGTGTTCAGGGGAAATTTTTTTCAACCTTGTTTGAAAATAGCCCACATGCTATACAGCAGATACTATAAGCACAGCTTCAGTACCACTGTGCCTCCTTTTTTGACCACCAAGACCAGGGTTCAGATTTGATGGAAAAGGGAAGAGGGGTCAGGGAATTTTGAAGAAACTGCTTGATTGATCAGTCTGGCTGAAGAGTTGAGACTCAGCAGGAATGGGAAGGGAGAATGGTAGGTTGCATCAACTCGTGGAGGACTTTGAATGCCAAGATGAAATGTTTGGATTTGCTTTATAGACCTTGAGGGCTGCTGAAGGTTTCCGAGCAGGGGAGTGACCTCGTCAGAGTGGCACTTTAGGATGGACAGTCTGCCAGATGTGCTGGGGTTCAGAACCCAGCGGTCAAGGGAGAATGAGCCAATGGCGGTAGTGATGGGGAAGGAGGGCCCACGGGGGCTTTGGGGAGGTCTGGGGCTGGGGTTGGGGGGAGGTGCTGTTGGGGGCGGGGAGAGCGAGTGTCCCAGTGTCTAATCTGCCCTGTGTGTCTTTCTAGCCCCCACCCAGCCTAGACCGAAGAGCATGGCAGACACTCAGGAAGGTGGCTGGGTTGGGTGGGTACAGGCGCTGGGGAGGGTGGCGAGTGCTGCAGAGTGATAGAGAGGGAGTCGCCCAAGAAGGCTCTGTAGGACAGGCGTCTGGGCCAGTCGTCAGGGGGCGGGGGCTGGAGAGCTGGGTGGTTGGGAAGAAGTGCCTGCAGCCCCTCCCCTCCTCGTCTAGCCCAGAGGGGCCGGGGTGAAAGGTTAGCCAGTGGGAACACACATTTCTCACATGGTGGGGGGATTTTTTTTGGTTCCTCCAGGGCTCCTTTGAAGTTTCGGCAGTGTGGGGCAGTCCCCTCTCTCTTGAGGCCTCAGAGTTTTGAACCATTGCCTGGAAGCTCTTCCCGCCTTCTTACCCCCCAACCCTGGGGACGCAGCCCCTGTCCCCCTCTGAGACTCAGACAGCCCCTCCTGGCGCAGAGGGCGGCAACCCCAAGCCCCAAGCATTCTTTTTGAGTTGTAGCATCTGGGGCCCACTGGCACCCCGTGGTTTTGGCTTGGCCTTGACCCCTGGCTCCAAATCTTTAAACCCACTTCCTCCACCCCACGGTGAACTCAGGGGGCAGTTACGATTTCACCAAGAGCATCAAATGGTCAGGAGTTGGCTGTGTGAGAGGCAGGCAGGAGGGAAAAGCCTCGGCCCCTCTCTAGGGCAGGCCAGGGCCAGGGCCGGGGTGAGGGTGGGGGGCGCTGGTTTAATCTCAGCAGGAATTGTCCTGCCCACCGGCTTCCCCTCCCTTAAGCCTGGGTCTGAGGAGCCAGGAGGGAAGCCCAGAGGTAAACATGGACTGAGTGTCCTGCTATGCTGGCTTCCCTCTTCCCCTCACCCCCTGACACTGCCTGGGAGGAGGCGGACCGCAGGCCCAGGGCCTCTGTGACGGGCCCACTTGGTGTCTGAGGGCTGCCTGGTTCCTGACTCATCCCTGGGTTTCCCCTGACACTGTGGGTTTCCTGTGAGCAGCAGATTCACTCTGGGCTGACCTGGAGAGGCAGTTGAAGGGAGGAAAGAGGCCTGCAGTCTGCGCCTTAGACTTCGTCCTGGTTCCTCTGTGTGACTTTTCAGAAGTTCCTTCTCCTCTCCGGGCTGTCTGTCCTTCCCTGCTCTGCTAATGACTTATTCTTTACTTGGCTCTCAGGAAGTTCTGTAACACTGGACACTTGCAAAGTAGGGTACATGTGAGTGTGTGTGCGCGCGCACACACACACACACACACACAGAACACAGGGTCCGTACAAAGTGGAACTGGGCAACTCCTCTCAAACACACGGTAATCGATCCCACTTCCTAGCCTTGCCTATCTCTTACCTGAAGCACCCTCGCTTCTTTCTGCCTGTCCACAAAGATTAGGAATATAGACCAGCATTGTGGTGAAGAACTGGAGCCGACGTTTTGGCCCTGCCCATCCCTAGCTAGGTGACCCTTTCTGAGCCTCAGTTTCTGAATCTGTTTATTGGGGATAATAATGCTTAATACTTCATAGGGTGACATGAGGATAAAACAAAAAAACTGCCTGTGGAGCGCTTAGCAGTTTTCTGCCTGCACATGGTGAACCCTCCCTCAATGAGAGCTGCCACTGTCCTTAGTTTCTACATCTGGCCAGTCTTTCCAGGCTGTACCAGGCTGCTCCTCAGGCCCCAGAAACATCCCCCAGAGCCCCAGCCTTGCGTACAGGCCCTCTGCGCCTCGCCAGCATTCGTGTGCGTGCCCCAAGACACTAGTCATTTCCGCCTGCGTGGTGTCCTTCCTGGGGGTCCCTGAGTTTCCCCAGAGTGACTTTAAGCTTCCTGAGGGGAAGTGGGTCTGAACGTCACTGGCAGACTTCCTTTGAAACCCTTCCTCTCCCTTCCCTTCTTCCCTCTGTGCTTGTCTACACGGAGCCCTTGCCTCCCCGCTGCTGGTGGCCCGTGGAGTGGCCCTGGGAACCCTCCCAGTCAGGGGCGGCCCTGTCCATCTCTGTGTCCCGACTCCAGGCACAAAGCCTGGCCCACAGCGGGCACTTGGGAAATGGAGTTGGAACGAGTGAATGATTCTCCTCAGAGTGGCCCAGTGGGACCCAGTTTGAGCCAGACCCTCCGTGACTCCTGGGCAAGGGTGGGGCTGGGACGCAGGGGTCTCACGCCCCTGCCTTGCCCTTCAGGACTGCCCACCCTGGGGGCCTGGAACTGGGGTTCAGGGAGGTGGGAACAGGGCGGCTGGATTGCTTCAGCCCGGGTTTCGGCTTCCCGTGTGAGGCCTGGCCTTTCCCCTCCTGAGAGGGGAAGAGCCCAACTTCCTCCAGCCCCAGCCTGGTGGGGACATCTCTGGCCTTTAGTGAACCCTGACTCAGCCAGAAAAGCCACCTTCAAGTCAGCAGTTATCTGTGCCAGGTGACCCTGTCCCGTGAGGCGCAGGCTCAGGGCTGGGGGATGGGAAGATGCCCTCCCAGACCCCCACTCCCCCCAACATCATCCCCGGAGACCACCCAGTGAGGCGCTCTGGAAGCCTGTCTGCTCTCGCCTCTGGCTTCTTTCCTGGCTTCTGTCTTTGCCTTTCTCTGGGCCCCACCCCTGGCTTTCCCTGCTGTGTTGAGGGGTGATTAAGGATGGGAGTTGCTGAGGATTCCAGACCTGGGCCCATAGGACCCGTGCAGGAAAGTGGATGAAGTGCTGGAAACGGAGCATTAGGAAGCCTGGTTCGGTTGCGGCTCCGCTGTGAAGTGGCAGTGTGAGCTGGTCCGGGGGCTGGTCCCCTAGGCCAGTTCTCTTGCTTCTCAGGCAGTAAATACTCCAGAAGCCTGCTGGAGGTCCAGCTGGCCTTGGCCCAGGACAGTGGAGAAGGAACCATAGGCAACGTTGTGGACTCTGGAATTCGACTATCATTTCTGCTTCTGCTATTTACCTGCTGGGTGTGACCTTAGGCATACCCTAAGGGTCTTAACCCCTCTGCCCATCCGTTTCAGCGTCTAAAATGTAGACAGTTAGAGTATGTCTCTCATAATGTTGTTTGAGAATGATACGAATCAATGGGTGTGAAGCCTGTGTGATACGTACCTGGCACACAGTGAGTGCTTTGTATTAATATGTGCCGGTTGTTTTGGGTAGTGTTGCTATTATTAATGTGCTTGCGCTCAGTCGCCGTAGCCCACTAGGCTCCTCTGTCCATGGAATTTTCCAGGCAGGAATACTGGAGTGAGTTGCCATGTCCTACTCTGGGGAATCTTCCTGACCCAGGGATTGAACCCGCATCTCCTGTGTCTCCTGCCTAGGCAAGTGGATCCTTTACTACTGTGCCACCTGGTAAGCTCATAGGGAGCAGGATTTCAGTCTTTGGGGGCAGTCTTGGGTGAAAGGCTTGAGTCTGGGAATCTGGAGACCTGAGTTCTGATCCCATCTCATCCTTTACTTGCCATATGACCATGGGCAAGAGATAGCCCTTCTCTGGCTGCAAAACTCTTATTATCGTATATTTGGCTGCACTTGGCTTTTGTAAGAGAAGCCCGTGCAGTATCACAGTGGGGAGCTGCAGGGTTTTGTTTAGGGAAAGGGCTTGTGGGTACCCACCCTGTTCTCCTGCCCCAAAATAGTCACTGGAGGGGGGCAGGTCCCCACAGTGTCATAGAGACACCTCAGAAACAAAATGACCGAGTGCCCCCCACCCCCATGACTGCATTCAACAAGGCTAAAAAGCAGATGAATACATTTATATACAACATAATAATGGGATTATCTTGATCAAATTACAGGCATTTAAAAAAAACTTTTCCCCATTTTCTGAATCTTCTGCAATAAACCCACATTATTTTTATGCTCAAGAAAGAAAGAATAGACACGATAAAGCTATCAAAAAACATACTATACATATTTAAACAGAAATGCATTATGTGAACTTGGGGATCACATTGAGGGTTTTGTTGTTGTTAATAAATCATATTTATTTCAAAAGGGGGTGGGGTGTTGGTTTGAAATGAATGTCAATTTGTCAAGCCTCAAAAGACTGAGGGAGTGTCTGTGGAGGAAGTCAAGTGTCAGACATATATGGGGGCCCACTCCAGCCTGCATCGTGGTGGACACGCCCCAAGTGCTGCCTGGTGTTGAGAAAGCATTTCAAAAGTCTTTCACTCCAGAGGGCTGACTTTCCTCACTTGTCAAATAGGAATGATAATAATAACAAACAATTCAGAGGGATGCTGTGAAGGTTACAGGAGCTTCACACTTTAAGTTTAGAGGGAAGCCCTCTCCTTCTGAATTTGGAACCAAGTGAAAAGCGCAGTTGACAAAGATGGAGCTGCAAAGGAAGGCAGGAAAACATGGCTTTAGATCTGTGCCTGGAGGGCTGGCTCACTCTTCCCTGGAACTGGCAGAGTTACACGTCCGGTCACAGGCGGCTCTGAACAGGAGCCAGCCTCTCCGCAAGAGCTGGTACTGTGCAGGGGAGCAGCCCAGATGGAATGCTTCCAGCAGACAGCCTGGTTCACTGAGAAAGGGAGACCCCCACTGAGCGTACTACCATCTCCCAGATGAACCAATCAGACAAGCTTCTGCTGGGGGTCCTGGCAAGAAGCGAAGAAGTGGGTGGAGCCAGTCCTCAGGTGTTCGGCCGGCACGGGTGTTTAGGGAAACAGGTGGAGAGAAGAATATGTGTTCCGCCTCATACCTACAGGGCGCTTCTAATGATACCTGGTAGGCAAACACTGATTAATGTTCATTTGACGTTGCTGACGATAATGTTAGCAATGAGTAATTCTACTCCTGAGGCTGGAAAATCACTCTCCCACACACTGTCTTAGGAGATGGAATATGAGAATGCTGTTGCAATGGGACACGGTGAGACGTCCTTATGTATAAAAGAGATAGAAACTCAGTGGGGGTGGATATGACTGCTTTGTCTGAGATCTCGCAGCAAGTGAGTGGGTAGCCAGACCCTGGGTCACTGTCGGGCACCTAGGCAGAGAGGCCTCCGTGGCCTGACCCCTGGCCTCTCTGAACTCACAGCCGCAGGAGGCCATGTCGGGGGCTCTCCGATGCCCCTCTGATCCCTTCTCTCATAACTTTCGGTGAGGATTAAATGAGATCATAGTTCTGGGTGAAACAGTGGTGGGCCCAGCACAGAGCACGCCCTCCATTCAAGCCAGAGGATGAAGAGGGTGATAGTGATGAATGAAGGCTGCCCCTGCCACCCCTTCGGGGGAAATAACAGAGTCCTTCTTCCCCAAAGACCGAGGTCCCTGATCTGGAGTGAAGGACTGTTCTGGGGCTATTTGGAAATCTGGGGTCAGGAGGGCCTTGGGCCTCTATGGGCTCAGTCCTGCATGAGACTCTCCGATACCAGCCTCCACCCGTGTGTGCTTTTGGCCGAGAGTGAGGGCAAAGCTGGGGGCTTGTGACTAAATTCACGAGATCATATAATGCTGTCCTGTGAGCAGCATTATAGTTCCCTGAGTCAACCTATCTGCCCCGTCTGATCCCTTGGACAACATTCAGCCTTTGCTCGAACACCTCAAGGCTTGGAGAACTCACTGCCTTTCATGTCCAGATGGATCAGAGTCTTAAAAAATACCGTTTAGAATTTGAACAAACCTATCCTCCCTTCCATCTGTTGGTCCTGATCGTGGTCATGGGGACCACTTGGGGACCATGCAGAGTATGAATACTCCCTGAGTGTGTGCGTGGAGGGGTGGTAACCAAGCCTCCCTTATAGCACCCTCCCTCTCTGCCCTCAGGTCAATGATTCTGATGTAGGAAAGAGACATTTCTATCAACTTTTTTGTTGTTGTTTATTTTTACTAATTTTTGTTGGAGTGTTGTTGATTTACAGTGTTAATTTCTGATGTACAGCAAAGTGAATCCATTGTATATATAATCAAATATCCATTCTTTTTAGATTCTTTTCCCATATAGGTCATTACAGAGTATTGAGTAGAGCTCCCCCTGCTACACAGTAGGTTCTTATTAGTTATCTATTTTATATATAGTAGTGTGTGTATGTCAGTCCCAATCCATTTCTGTCAATTAAAAAAAAAAAATAACAACCTTCATCTCTGCCTGAACTAATGGGCCCTTTAAAAAAAAAACACTTTCTAATTACTGAAGCAATAGTTTTGTGGAAAAAGTTTGAGGGTGAATAACAGATGCAGAGGAGGAAATAACTGCTCAGAGATAAGTCCTGAGAAGGGTTTGGTGTTCACACACACACACACACACACACGCACACACACAAGATTGGAGTCTCACATATGAACCACTTCCTGTGCTGATGCTTTCAGGGTAACACTATAGAAGCAGGATTTTTCCATGTTATTCAACATTCTTCCACAGCGTGGTTCCCAGGTCCCTAGCATCGCACCACATTGGTCTGCCGTGACCCAGTTAAACATGCCCCTGCTGTTGCACACTGAGGCCATTCTGAATTTTTCATTCGTGCCCACATTGCCATAGTGACCACCTTGTCCATATGTCTGGTTCTCAACTTGAGTGATCTTCACAGGCTGAATTCTTCAAAGTGGCTTTCCTGTCAGATGACTTTTAAACTCAAGGTCTGAAGACCAGATTCTCAGGGAAACCCCTCTCTGTGATACGTACCAGAGTGTATGTCCCCCCCTCCCCTACATTTAGCTCCAGGTCTCCTGAGGGGAGGCTTCCCTCGTAGCTCAGTTGATAAAGAATCCACCTGCAATGCATGAGACCCGGGTTCGATCCCTGCGTCGGGAAGATCCCCTGGAGAAGGAAATGGCAACCCGCTCCAGTATTCCTGCCTGGAGAATCCCATGGACAGAGGAGCCTGGCAGGCTTCAATCCATGGGGTTGCAGGAGTCGGACACAACTTAGCGACTAAACCGCCACCTCCTGAGGGGAAAGGCATCGTCTGTCCCTTGGTGCCAAGCAGGCTCATGGAGGGAAGTAGGCAGGCTCTTGGGGCATGCATGTGGAACAGTCAGTCAGAGACAAAGAGAAAGACAGATATGAAGGAGCTTTTCCTCTACGACTGCAGTCTGACTTTTGACCCTCCTGTCGGGGAGCCGGGCATGTCATTAACTAATTATGGGATCTTTACTATTTAATGACCTCTCTCCATGGTGACTCCTTCCCGACAGTCTGCTGGGAGCCAGGGAATGGGAGATGAGTCCATGGGAGGAAGTTTCTCTGGAATAGGAGGCGGGTCATGGGGCGTTGCAGTGGTTCTCAAACCCTGACATACATCAGAGTCTCCTGGAGGGTTTGTTAAAATGCAGATCGTACAGTTTCTGGTTCCGTCTGTCTGGGGTGCAGCCTAGGAATGTGTGTCGCTAATGTGTTCCCGGGACATGCTGCTGCTCTTGGTGTGGGATCCCAGTCTGAGAACAATGGAGTAGTGGGTTAGGGCAGAGGAGGCCCTGCAGTGAATTTCAGCTCCTGGGGTTGCTGCCGGTAGGAACCTTGGCTTCTTTAACAAAGGCTGGTGTGAGATCTGAACTCAGCTTGCCCCTGCCCCCAGCTCATCACCCTTCTCCAGGATGCACTATTATATAACCGTGTGCAAGAGGAGAAGATAATCACCACCATTCCCACTTTATGGAAAGGAAAACTGAGGCTCTGACAGGTGACCTGATACATCCAAGGAGAGCCACCAGGAGCTCTAATTTAGGACCGCTGACGTTGTCACCTTTCCATGCTCCTCCCGAATACCCACCCCCTCAAAAATGCTCGTGCTGTCTCTGGGCTTCCCCTGTGCAGGGGTCGTGCAGGAGCAGAGATGCAGTCCCTAAGCCCTGTGCCTGCCCTGGGGACTGACTCCATGTGAGGGGACAGGAAGCCAGGTTCCCCCACATCACCTCTGAGCCAGCGTCTTGCTCCACATCTCACCCCCACTGACCGTCCAGTAATGTGATCTCCTGCCGAGATCTCATGTCCTCCAGCCAGTTTACGTTCCCAGTTATGGTCTGGGCCGCTTTTCTGGGAGGCTGGCAACTTTTCTCTGGTTGAGCCCAGGCGCTGTCTGGCAGGCACAGCAGAGGAAAGGGAGAGAGCCCATCTGATGTGTGCCAAGCCTGGCCCTGGACACTTTGCAGCTGTGATGTCTGGTCATCCTCCCACCAGCCCCCTCCCCCCAGTAGAGGTTATCATCACACACACACCCCCCGCCGTTTACAAATGAGGAAACTGAAGCTCCAAAGGCTGGAACGACTTGTCCAAGGTCACAGCCGAAGGCAGCAGAGCTGGGCTTTCATTTCTAAACCCCAAGGTTGGGCCCCCTGGTCTGGAGTGGTAGCAGGTCCTGGAAGGAGCTGGGGTGTGGGGGACATAGCCTGTGCCCCTCCCACCACCCATGCAAAGAAGGTCAGCCCAAGTGACAGGGCTCCCTGGGGACTCGGGGTCTTGCAGTAGGAGGACTCTGGCCCGGCCACCAGGAGCCATACTTCAAACCATGCTCAGTTGCCCCCTGGCTGTGTGACCATGGCAAGTCACCCTCGGCCTTGGGGCACCCAAGTCTTCATTTCTCATAATGATACCTTATGCTTTATAGCTTTTAGCAGTGGACGTCTTCTCATGTGCTTACTCCTGCAAGCCTCCCAGCCCCTTATGAAATAGGCAGGGGGTGGCGATTACTGGACCCATTTCACAGATCATGACAGAGGCTGTGAGTGAGATGTCCAGCATCCTACAGCTAAGGAGGGCTCGAGCCAGGACTTGAACCCATGTTGTCTTTGCTTCCCATCTTGAGCCTGGTCCAGCATCTCAGCTGCCTCCTAAGTAAGAAGGGAGAACTCTGGGCTCCTTCTGTTCTCAGCTCAGGATTGGGGGTCCCAGGGCTCTTAGTTGGGCTGTTGGCTTTTGGGTGCCAGGGGCCCAGGACTCCAGGAAAGGCTGGCCAGAGATCCTCGCTCTGGGCTGGGAACCATGGAGAAGGAAGATAGGGTAGTCCAGGCTGCCCTTGTTACCAGTTCCTCCCCAGGCCCAGACATGTGAGGTCCCTGGTGGACAGAGGGTGGTCTGGCCAAGGTCCAAGGTCCTCCTCCCACTTCAACCCCTGGTCCCCCTGAGGACTGTACCTGCCCTCCAGATATACCATGCAGAATTTTCCAGATCTCAAGACTCAGCTCCCCTGCCCTCTTTTTCTGCCTGAATGCCTTCAGCTCTGCCTCTCTTGATCTGGGTCTTCTTCATTCCCTCCAGACCCAGCCCCAACCACCTTCTTCCCTGTGGCCAAGCCAGCTCAGCGGTCTCAGGTTCTGCCCTGCAGGTGAGCTGGCTCACAGGATTAGTTAGTGCTCCGAGGTGGCAAGGAGGGCAGCGACTGGCTGCTGTGGCCCCGAGCCCCCGGGGGTCTGTGTGGGCTGGGGACAGCTGAGCTACTTATGGTCAGCCTCAGACCATGAGCAAGTCACTTCTCCTCTCTGACCACCGGCTTCTTTCTGAAAATTAGCACGCCATCTTCCTCACCAGTCACTGTGAGGCTGGCGTGAGATGCAATGGATAAAACACCGGCCGCTGAGGCTCTTGGGAAACGCTGGCCACTCCCCTTTTCCTGCACTCAGCTTGGGTTTCATTCCTCTTCCACCACCCAGTCCAGGGGCTGGGTGTCTGGTTGGGCCTTGGTGTCAGGCCTGAACTCTATCTGCTCAGGTTGGGGGTGTTCTAGGCAGATAACGGGATGATTGGGCAGACAGACAGAATCCGCTCCCAACAGGCTCTGCCAGCCCCACGTTGTGGCCCTGGGCACGGGGCCTCCTGAGCCTCAGTTTCCAGGCCTGTGGAAGGGGTGCATGCCTGTGACCTGTGTTCCTAGGGTCACACGGGGCCTCCTGGGAGAGCTGGAGGAGTAGGGGTGGGCATTCAGGTGGCCTGAAGCGCTGTGTTCTCCCTCCCAGGAGCCTGGAGTCTGGCCAGTCACAGTTCATTTCCATGTCCACTTTCCTCCTGCAACACAAACAGTCCCCATTCCCTCTGGCCCCCCGGAGGCTCACCAGGCTGCTGTGTTCCTGGCTCTGGACCTGGTGTGCGGGGTTGCCAGCCCTCCAGGCTCCTTTCTTCCTGTGCAGCCCGGAGAGCTGGCCCAGGCCCAAAGCACCACCTGACGGAAGGAGGGTCCCTGTGCTGAGAACTCTCGGAACCCCATGCCTGGTCCCTGGGGCTCACGGGGGGCACAGATCCTAGCAGCAAGCCCCTTTCCTTTCCACTTTATCTGTCTGTCTGTCTGTATACCCTCCTCCTCCCAACTCCATGTGGCCCGGAACCTTCTCACGGTGATAATAATCGCCATACTTCCCTTGATTGTGCGAGAGCATTTTTATTCTCCAAGACTGTCTCCTCCCTGTAAGGTAGGAGTGAACTGTGGTTATCCGAGACAGGGGAGGGAACTTTTAAAAGCCTGCAGTGGGGGCCTCATGACCTGTCTCCCCAGCCCCATTCCCCAGCCCTCAGTGGCCGTTCTTATCTTGGCTGCATTTTGCCGCAGGCGTGCCCCTGGAGTCAGGAGTGAGAAGTGGGTTGTGAGAGGGTGAGGGTGACAGAGCCCTAGATCTCCAAGGTCAGGGTGGCAGGTTCCCTGCTTTAGGGGCTAGCAGAGGGACTACCCCCACGGCCGAGGCAGGGCAGCTGAGGGTGATGGACGAGGAATGAGAGTGTGGGGCTGCCTGGGCTTTCGTCTCTCCTCCCCAGGGCCCGAGCTGGGGAGGTTCCAGGGGGCTGTTTGGGACCTGGGTGCTCATTTTGGTGGCTTAGGTGCTGCTGCCTGAGGTCAAGTCCCTCATCCGGCTTCAGCTCCTTTAGGCCTGGGAGCAATTCTAGCACCTATCTGGTGATAAAGACCCAGTTCCTCAGGAATCAGCATGTGTGTGTGTGTGCACCTGTGTGTGTGTGTGTGTGTGTCTGTGTGTGTGCGCCTGTGTCTCTGTGTGTATGTCTCTGTGTGCGTGTGTGTGCCTGTGTCTTTATGTGTGTGTCTGTGTGTGTGTGGGCCTGTGTCTCTGTGTGTGTGTGTGCATTTGTTTCTGTGTGTGCCTCTGTGTTGTGTCTGTGTGTGTGTGTGCATGTGTTTCTATGTGTGCGTGTATTTCTGTGTGTGTGTGTGTGCCTCTGTCTGTGTGTGTGTGTTTCTGTGTGTGTCTCTGTGGTGTGTGTGTGTAGGAAGAGGGGGTGCTTGTCCAGGCACTGCTTGGCACTCCCTGAATCTGGGGGAGGCTGAGGCTGAGAAGAGCGGGCTGAGGAGGGAATGGGCCTTGGTTGAAGCTGGTGGGAGAAGGGTGGTGCTGGCTGGTCCATCCGTGAGGCCACAGGGGGAGGCAGCGCTCTCGGCTACAGAGGCAGGTGAGGGCACAGGGGTGGTCAGGGGGCAGAGCTGAGCTGGCTCCTAGGGTGGTGTCCTGCCTGGACCAGTAAGGCCTGCAGTCCTGGTCAGGGGTCGCCTCAGGGCCGCCTGGGCTCTTGCATGGAGACCGCAGGGCCTGAGGTCTGGAGCTTGAAGCCCTGGCTGCCCTGGAGGCCCTCTCCACCAGAGGTGTCTGTCCTCCGCCTATCATTCTCTCTCTCTTTCCTTATCCCTGCCTGTCTCCCTCTCCCTGCCTCTCTTTTTACCTCCCCTGCCACCAGCATCCCCATCAGTCTCCTGTGCCTCTGAAGCCAGGGCATCTCTGGAGGGCCTAGCAGGGGCTGAGGGGCCACCCTGGCCAAGCCCAGCGTAGGGGAGCTGTCCTGGCCCTGCCCCTCTGTAGTCCCGGGGGCCCTGGGTAGGGAGCCCCCTAAGGCTGCGCTGGTCTCCCCCATGACCCGCTTTCCCGCCCCAACTGCCATGTGTCTGGGCCATTTACATGTCCACTGCCCTGCCTGGGAACTGGGGGCTGGGTTCTGCCCGCCGTGTGGAGGTGCAGCCCTTCCCCCCAGCCTCGGGGGGCCTGGACCCCTGCAGCTGACCGTGGAAATGGGTCCCCTGGGCTGTTCCTCCCTGGAGCCCATGCCTGCCACGGGGAGGACTGTCTGTGCTGGAGTCTGGGGTGAGTGCCCCGGACACTCTGGGTGTTCAGAGGCCCTCGGGATGTGAGAAGAGAGACTTGAGATCTGGTCTCAAAGAAATAGGAAGAGGGGAAGGTTGGAGGAAGCCCCAGAGAGACAGACGGACAGATGCAGATGGGAAGAGACGGTGAGGAGGAAGGGCTGCAGGACAGAGCAGGGAGGCCCCAGAGGCCCCGCCCCGGCCCCTCCTCCCCTGGCTGAGCAGGGTGGAAGACCCCGCTCCATCCCGCCCCTCTCCTCCAAATTCTTAGAGTCACAGACCTGCCCCTACCCTCCTTCCTTCCCCATCTTTTCTGCATTTCCCCCCAGGACTCATGAGAGACAGCGCCCCTATACCTGTGTGTGCAGTTCTTTGCCATTCCTGTGTCTCACTCACCTCTCTCTGTCTGTGTCTCTCTGTCCATCAGATATTCCCAAGGCCAGGATAGCTCTTAGGCCTAGGAAGGTGCTGAGAACTACAGCTTGGGAAGTAGGAAGTATTAGTCCACTTTTCAGATGAGGAAACTGAGGCTCAGAAAAGTTAAGTGACACTGAGGGGTGGGCAGAGCCAAAGTTTGAAGCTCTATCTGCCCAATGCCCACCCCAGCTACTCAGACTGAGATGATCAGGGCTGCCAGATAGTGCCCTGTGTGCGTCTGTGTAGGAGAATGTTCTGGGGAGGCTGCTCGGAGGAGGTGGCGTCACAGTGGCCCCATCTCTTCCTTCCTGAGCCCAGGGCGGGGGGGTGTGTGTGCTGTGGCTGCTGCCATGTGAGGTCCCTGATTAGAGTTTCCCCTCCTTCTCCCTAATCACCTTGCTGAGGGCCCACACCCAGCTCCCAGTCTCCATTTCCGCAGCCCTGACTCAGAGGTGAACCCCTCTTTAGGCACCTGCCCCCAGCTGCCCAGGCCCCTGGGTGGGTAGGGTTTGCAAGCTGGGACCTGGCGCCTTGGCAGAATGTCTGCAATTGCCTGTGTTCAGAGGCGGGGCTGTGAAACCCTGTGAATATAGGTTGGGCCTAGGCGAGGTTACTTTAGTTTTGCATCATTAATCACTTCTTTTCTGCAGGTAGTAGGTTATGCTCAGGGCCTCTGGTCAGGCTTCGCGGTTCAACTCTCAGCCCTGTGGTCTGTGTAAACCATGGTCAAGTCCCTTTGCCACCCTGAGTCTCAGTTTCCTCAACTGTAAAAGGGGGTCAAAAGCAGCGCTTGCCCCATAGGGTCGTTGCAAGGATACACGGAGCCATGTGCAGGACTGAGCACAGTCTCTGGCAGTTAGTAACTGCAAGGGCGCTAGCTTTTGTGATTCTTGAATCCTGGGGGACATTGCTAGTGTCCAATTGCTCACTTTCCTGTCTGTCCCCTCTCCAGACTGAGCACTCCCCGAGGGCAGGGTAGGTTTCATCCATTCATTTCCTGTGTCCAGCCTGGGGCTGCCGGAGTTGGGGGTTCAATGGACTACATGGACTCAGGACGGAAACCTAACAGACGTGGCCACTTGGGGGGCTGTCTGGGAGGGCAGCCGCTCAGGCTTTCTGACCCATGAGCCGTTATTTCTTTTTGTTTTGGCTGTACTGGGTCTTCATTGCTGCGTGTGGACTTTATCTAGTTGAGGTGCTCAGCTTCTCATAGGGGTGGTTTCTCTTGCTGCAGAGCACAGGTTCTAAGACAAGCAGCCTCAGGAGTTGTGGTGCATTGACTTAGTTACCCCAGAGCCTGGGGAATCTTCCTGGACCAGGGATTGACCTATGTTCCCTGCATCGTCAGGCGGATTCTTAAACTCTGGAACACCAGGGAAGTCCCCATGAGCCATTCTGGAAGTCCCCTCTCCTTCTGGGAGGAGGAGGTTTGCTGCCCTCTTTGAGGTCGCCTCTGAGGATTAGTCCTGGGTTTACTCATGTCCTGGAGGTTCCCCCAACCCTCTGCACCCACGGCTGCCACAGTTGCCAGGTATAAGGTGAGAGTCCCACAGCACTGTGTGCTTGTCAGACCTGCAGACACCTGGCCCGGCTCCTGGATACTCTGACTCCATGGGCTTTGATGTTGGGCTTTTGTGACCCCATATGAGAAGACTTGGCAGGGGGGAGCGGTGTCACAAAGCAGGTAGGACATTGGACTCCAGAGTTGGAGGGTCTGGGACACAGTGCAGCTGGGCCACTGTCCTCCATGTGACTGGAGACGGCGCCACTGCCTTCCTGAGCCCCAGACATCCCGCGTAGAGAACAGAAGCTGTGCTCCGCACGTGGCAGGGGGTTGTGGGGTTAAAGGAGATGAGATCAGTGAAGCACCGCTCACGAGAGGATGCTGTCATAGTTGTTCGTTTCATCAGCCCTCCCTCTGCCTGGGATCTGTTTCAAGTTCTTGGGTGATGGATGGTAACTTTCCAGGGGCAGTTTGTAGGAATCTCTTTGCGCCCCACATCTCAAGGGACAATCTTTATGCATACCCTCCTCCTGCCATGCGAGGGGGGGACTCTGCCTAACACGACCTCTTCCCAGAGACTTCTGCCTCTGCCATGCTTGCTTCCTAGGGTTTGGCGAGTTGATTCCACCATCTTCCTGAACAAGCTTTGATATCCCCATTTTATAGACAAGGACAGTGAGGTTCAGGGTGGGTAGGCAGATTGCCAAAGGTTACAGGTCGCTGTGAAATGGAATTGGAATTTAAGTCTCTCTCAATTCACAGTTCATACTGTGAACTGATTTATTGTTCTGCCTCCATACCTGGGGCTGGGTAAGGGTCCTCAGAAACTGGTTGACACCCTGAGCACCCACTTGGGAATCTGGGTCTTCTTGTTAGGGCCCCTAGACTCTGGGGCTCCTGGGCATCCTCTCATATACTCCTAAAGATGGTTGGATGGCATCACCGACTCAATGGACATGAGTCTGAGCAAGTTCTGGGAGTTGGTGATGGACAGGGAAGGCTGGTGTGCTGCAGTCCATGGGGCTGCAAAGAATTGGACATGACTGAGCGACTGAACTGATCCCTTTAAATTAGCATCTCCCAAGTGATGTTCCCAAATGGCTGGTTATCTCCTCAGGCCCTGGGAGCAGAGCCCTGGCTCAGTCCTGTCTGTCCACCTCAGGGTGCTGAACAAATGTGCACTTCTCCACACGTGTCATGATGTGAAACAGGTTGGGAAGTACTGACGGCTCTAACCAACCCCCCTCCTGCTCGGTACACATACACTCCCCAGAATAGGGGGGTCCACGGTCCTCTCTGTGTCTCGGTCACTTCATCATAGAAATAAAGACTCAAGCAGGTGACGTCAAAGGCCTTCCTAGCACTGTGAATCTGAGTGTGTGAGCCTTAGCTCCCAGGGTTAGGAGGGAGCAGGGTTTGCATGGGGCCCAAGCAGCCTGCAAAAAACGTAGGAAAGGGAGTCACGGACAGGGAAAGATCAGAGGCTATGGTTCAACCTCAGCTTGAGTCTTTGGCTGCATCAGGCCTGGTGGGGAGGTTGCAAGATTTGAAGGGTCTGCTCTTCCCCAAGCTGCACCCTCTGTCAGAGCGGCCCCTTCTTCATGCCGAAGGCCCTCTGATCTCACTGCTTGGGCTTCAGAGAAAAGCAAGGAAGGGCCACATCTGTTGGCCTCATCAGCCCCTGAAGGAACAGCGTGGCCAGGATTGGTGGGGCTGATCTTTTCCTTCCTGACAGGAAGCCAAGAGTCAGGTTTTGGAGCTGGGGTGGGATAGGGGGTCAGGCAAGCAGACCGAGGTACATAAGGGTGGGGTTGGCGGGCTCCACCATCGACCTCCTTCGCTTTGGCAGCAGGTGAAGAGAGAGGAGCTCCGGTCTCAAGGCAGACCTGGAGTTCAGTCAGGGCTTAGCCACTGACGTGCGACCCGAGGCAAGTCACCGAACCCGAGTCTCAGTCTCTTTATCTGTTAAATAGGGGTGATAATATCTCAAGGGTTGTTACGGATTAAATGAGGGATGGGGGGTATGGGCTGATACGAAGACATGGTGCTGTTCCTCTGCTATTGCAGTCTGGCCAGGTAAGACAAGCAGAAGGCTTTGAGCTCTGGTTTGGGCTCTAGGAAATCAAACCAGTCCATCCTAAAGGAAATTAGTCCTGAATATTCATTGGAAGGACAGATGCTGAAGCTTCAATACTTTGGCCACCTGATGCGAAGAACTGACTCATTGGAAAAGACCCTGATGCTGGGCAAGATTGAAGGCAGGAGGAGAAGGGGACGACAGAGGATGAGATGGTTGGATGGCATCACCATGATGGACATGATGGACATGAGTTTGAGCAAGCTCTGGGAGTTGGGGACAGGGAATGGACAAGGAAGCCTGGCATGCTGCAGTTCATGGGGTTGCAAAGAGTTTGGACATGACTGAGCGACTGAACTAAACTTGGGCTCTAAAATCCTGGGATTCCTGGGAAGGTCTGATCTGGACCCGTTTCTTCCACCCCATGGTGGTGGTTTTGGGGTTTGCTCACTTGCGTTGTGAGGAGCTGATAGTGTCCTCAAAGCTCTTTACACGCCTCATCTCAGTCCTTCAACAACCCTATAAGATGGGAGGCCCTGCTAGTATCCTTGTGTTAGAGCTGAGACGTTGGGCTCAGAGAGGTTGAGTAACTTCCTCGCTGGCGGTCACACAGTAGGAAGCAGAGCTGGGATTCACACCGAAGTCCTGAAGGAAGCTGAGATCCTAATCATGCTGTTGTTTTGTCGCTCAGTCAAGTCCAACTCTTCGTGACCCCACAGACTGTAGCCCACCAGGCTCCTCTATCCATGGAATTCCCAGGCCAGAATACTCGAGAGGGTTGCCATTTCCCCTGGGGAAAGAAATGGCAACCAACTCCGAGGGCCTCCTAATTTTCCAGTTGTCCAGGGTAATAGCTTTTCCTTTTTCTGTTCTAACAAGGGGAAAAGTGCGACCAGAGAGTGAAAAGGAGGATACAGGGAGGCCAAAAAGCCAGCCCCCTGCAGGGAGTCAGCATGGGTTTCAGGAACCACATCACCTGCCACAGATGAAAACAAACACAGCCACCTGTGACCCGTCTCTTTTCTCGGGCAATCGGGACAAAGTCCAGAGAACTGCAGAGCTGGGTGGCCGAGAACCAGTGTGCAGGTGGCCTTATCTGTCGACAGGCAGGCTTCCAGAGCTGAGCAGCCAGCCAGGTTTGCTCTCTGCTCTTTCTGTCCAAGCTGCCTGTGCTCCCACGGGATCAGTTGTCCAACTCACCCAACTGGCTGGACACCCAGGTCTCAGGCAGGCTGCTGAGACACAGCCCAGAGGCTCAGAGACAGAGGCCCTGGCCCCACGGAGGGCAGAGGCCTCCTTCCTCAGGTGGCCCAGCCCCGCCCTGCTTCACCCTGCCCCCCTCGCCAGGAGCAGGGGTAGTCACTCTCTGGCACTCCCCTGTAGGTATCTAGAGGCTGGCTCGTGGCCCTGCAGAGAGGGCTTTGGACTGTTGGTCAGGAAATCAACAACTTTTGGATATTCATCATCATCATCGTAACTGGTGGCATTTATTAGACACATACTAGGTGCCAGGCGCTTTACAGATACTAAATCATGCAAGCCTCACCAGAGCCCATTATTAAGTCCATTTTACAGGTGGGAAAGTTGAGGCGTGGGGCTGAAGTGATTGCCCAAGGCCACACAGTTGGTAAGAGACGGCAGATTTGGCATCTTCGGGCAGGGATAGTGGGAGGAGGGGGCCAGGGGACCTGCATGGATCGAGCCCTACTATGTGGAGCCTGAGTCCAGTTCACCTTCACACCTGTGAGTGGTGGGTGGGTTTGGTCTCTCCATTCACTGATAAGGAGGCAGCTCTGCAGATTGTGTGGCCCGGAGGTAGCAGATGCAGGGGTGAGAACCAAGGATGACTGTGTGAAGCAGTCAGTTCTCCTTAACTCTCTATGAGGAAGGCCCAGGGAGCTGGGTCAGGGCAGCAGGTGGAAAGAGAAAAGCTCTGGACTGGGAATTTTCAAGTCCTCCATGGTGTGCTCAGCCCTGAGTTTGCTGTGGGATCTGTGCTCTCCTGCGTTCTCTGGCCCCTCTGAGAAAAGTAATGATCTCAAAAGTCTCCTCCTACACAGTGGAGGAGTGTGAATCACCCCAGGAATGTGCCTCCAGGAAGTGGAGGACAGAGCAGAGGTACAGGAAGCTTCACATGAGATTCTCCCTGGCCAGGACCTGCTGCCCCAGGGTTCCCAGGTCCGAGACATCCCCACTCAGAGCAGAGGGACCAGGCCACACTGGGTCTTGATGCATGAGAATCCCCTGGGAAGCTTAAAAAAATAAAACCCTAGTGTCCAGGAGAAGAGGAGGACAGAGGATGACATGGTTGGATGGCATCACTGACTTGATGGACTTGAGTTTGAGCAAGCTCTGGGACTTGGTGATGGACAGGGAAGCCTGGCATACTACAGTCCATGGGGTTGCAAAGAGTCGGACACGACTGAGTGACTGAAATTAACTGAGTGCCCAGGCTGCACCCTAGACCAGTTAAATCAGGATTTCAGGGGCTTGGGGGCGGGGTTAGCAGGGCAGGCACCAGCAAGGTTTAGAGCTAATTTTAAGGTTTGGCCAAGATTGGGGGCCCCTGCTTTAGCAATCGGGAGATGGGGGAAGTAAGGCCCTGGCTTTCTAGAATTAGTGACCCCATGAAACCAGAAGAAAGTGTGTGCCTGCCTGTCTTTGTGCATCTTTCTAGAGAGAGGGTTCACGGCTTCTGTCAGCCTTTTCTGACCCAGCAGAGATTAAAATTCAATCTCTCGGGAAGGGAAGTAACCCCCTCCCCACAAGCCAATGATGTTATTTTTAAGCACCAGAGACTTGCCTTTTCATACTGTTCATTCCAGTAGTCACGTATGGATGTGGGAGTTGGACCAATAAAAGGCTGACTGCCACAGAATTGATGTTTTTGAACTGTGTTGGAGGAGAAGACTCTTGAGAGTCCCTTGGACAGCAAGGAGATCAAACCAGTCAATCCTAAAGGAAATCAACCCTGAACATTCATTGGAAAGACTGATGCTGAGGCTCTAATACTTTAGCTACCTGATATGCTCAGTTGCTCAGTAGAGTCCAACTCTGCGACCCTAAGGACTGTAGCCCGCCAGGCTCCTCTGTCCAGGGGGATTCTCCAGGCGAGAATACTGGAGTGGGAGTATACTGGAGTGCCATCCCCTCCTCCAGAGGATCATCCCAACCCAGGGAAGGAACCCAGGTCTCCTGCTCTGCAGGAGGATTCTTTACCATCTGAGCCACCAGGGAAGCCCCAGCCAGTTGATGCAAAGAGCCAACTCACTGGAAAAGACCCTGATGCTGGGGAAGACTGAGGGCAGGAGGAGAAGGGAGCGACAGAGAATGAGATGGTTAGATGGCATCATCGGTTGGATGGACATGAGTTTGAGCAAGCTCCGGGAGTTGGTGATGGACAGGGAGGCCTGGTGTGCTGCTGTCCACGGGGTCGCAAAGAGTCGGACACGACCGAGTGGCGGAACAACAGCAAGAGACCCGCAGTTGCAGGATCAAAGTTGGTTTGCCTCCCTCTAACGACCTGTTCCTGACTTCCCCAGACCTTCTTTTCCTTTCCTTCTTCCTGCAGATACGCACGGAAGGCTTACGGTGTTCCAGGCACTGTCCTGGACTGTGGGTTACTGGGTAAATGAGACGGATGCAGCCCCTGCCCTGAAGGAACCATATTCTACTAGAAGCATAGAACTAACAGAACCATATTCTGTTCTAATGGGGGCTCCAGTCACGGTAGTGGAGCAGCAAGGTGGCTGCGGTGAGCAGGGCCATGTGACGGGCCCAGGTGTCCGAGCTGCATCAGGGGACTCCCCCGACCCCACACCTAAGAGCCCGATGATTTGATTGGGGCAGGGGCCAGGGGCTGCATATTAGCATATTTTGATTCCCACACGAAGCTGGAGTTGTGGCCAGCCAGCCGGCCAGCCAGCCGTGTAGATCAGGTGTTCAGAGAAGGCCTCTGGGGGAAATACCTCTGCCTGCCTAGGGGAAGGGAGGGACCCAGCCCGGGTCTTTGTGGGCAGAGTGCTCCTGGCAGAGGAACTGAGAGGGCAAAGGCACTCCGGTGGGCAGGGGCCTGGTGTACAGAACAACAGGAAGGAGTGGCCTTAGGAACGAACGTGTGATGGGGAGGACGGAGGAGGGGAGGGGCCAACCAGGCGGGGCCTCACCAGCCACGTAAGAGTCTGGATCTTACAGCGAACGCCTCGGCTCCGTCACCATTGGAGGGTTGCAGGCCAGGGAGTGACAAGATCTAGTTTGCATTTCCCAGAGTCCTCCCTGCAGTGGGCCTGATGGCCTGACGAGGGCAGGAGGGGATCCCGTGAGCAGCCAGGGAGCTGCACTGGCCCAGGTTGGAGGTGGGATGGGGAGCTGGGAGGGGCAAGGGTTGGAGGAGACCCATTCTGGCTGTGGGATGAAGGAAGGAGGAGGAGACCCGAGCGTGGCTCGGGTGTCGTGTCTGAGCCAGCTGGTGGGTCGAAGGGCCGTTCATCTCCCCGTCTCTGAATCCTGCAGCAGTTAGAGTTCAGGAGCCCCGTCCCAGGGGACCTTCAGGAGCCTTGGGCTTGGCATTTTCTGAGATGTATTCCGTGCGATGTTAGGCTGTTGAGAGATAGATGGTTTTCGGTCAGCGGTGTTTACTGCCAGGTGTCTTGGAGATGCTAATAGCCTAATGTGACCCTCTAGAAGAACTGGCACTCCATAGACTTGGTGACAGGGGAGTCTCTAGTTCCGAACGCCCTGTCTTCTAGGACTTGAATTCTGAAGAACTATCCTGGAAACTGCGTCTGCTCTGGTCCCAGCCTGTCACTTGACGGTTGAAGAGGCAGGTCTGGGGTTGGGGTGGGAAGGACAGTCACCTGTGCTGGGTCTCAAGCAGGGCAGAGCAGGGTGTCCCTTCAGAGCAGGCGCCGAGCTTAAAGCTCCAGACTCGGGGCCTGGAGGGGCCACAGCATCCCCCCCACCCCACCCCACTTGGTCTCCGCAGGGCTGTTCAGGGACATCTGGGTTCCAGTGTCAGGCTGGGGGTTCCTCCTCATCAGGTGCAGGATAAACCTACCTCCCACTCTACCAGGGTGAACTGGGGCCCAGCATGGATGAGGGGTTCTCTTAAAGAAGGGGTTCTTCCCCACGGGCTTCCCCCTACCCCCGGGGAAGGCAAGGGAGCCGTGACTGTGGGTCCTGGCATGCAGAGCTGGCGCTGAGTGCCACCCCTACACATCCCCCAGCCCACACCTTGGGACCAGACAGAAGAAGTCTGAAAAGGGAGTCTCAGCTGACTTAGGGGCAACGGATCTCAGGCCCCCTTCGAGTGACTGCACATCTGAAAAGTCCTGGTTTTCCATGTGGAAGTTCCTTCCCCTCCCCTTCACCTCTCTATCCACCTCTCTATCCATCCACCCACCCCCTCTCCGCTCACCCCTCCCTCCATCCACTCATCTGTCCATCACCCACCTATGCCTTCACCCATGTACTCATCCCTCCCTCCCTCCCTGCATCCATCTAGCCTCTCATTCAGCAAATTTTGGATGAGCCCACTTTGACCTCATAAAGGATACATCACCTTTCCCCTCAAGATATCACAGTCCATAGGGGAGATGGACAAATAAGTAGAAAGTTACTGTACAGCTTCATGAGTTATAATAGTAACCTCCATTTATTGAAAGCCTCCTTCATGCCAGGCATTTGACCCACATTATCTAGTTTAATCTCTGGGCAAATCTGCCAAGTGGGTTATATGTTTCTTCTTCTCACAGATGAGCAAGGTGAGGTTCAGAGAGGCTAAGTCACTTGTCTGAGGTCACACAGCCAGGAGGTGATAGAACAGCATTCAAACCCAGGCAGTCTGATGCCAGGGCCTGTTGTGGGGACCACTGTAGTACCCAGTGCTGCTGGAAGGAAGCAGGGCGAGGGCTCCTAACCAGCCTGTGTGTTCGTGGGGAGTGGACGGTGGTGACAAGGTTGGCCAGAGTGGCGTTCCTGGAGGAGGTGGATGTCTGGAGTGTTGAAGGATGAGCTGGAGTTAGTAAAATAGCAGTAGTATAATAATTTCATTGTACAAGCTGATTTGGTGTAGAATTTATGTATTTGGTCAATTTAAATTGAAGTTGCTTAGAAATGGTCCGTTTCCCTGCTCTAGAGTATTCCATGAAATCAGCAGCTCCTTCCTGCTGCTCACAGAGCTGTCAGCGACTGTTCCGGAATTTTGCAAAAGAGATGGGCTTGCATCTCCTTCCCTTGTTTTGTGACTGTCAAGACATCCTCGCAGGAAAGCATGGGCAGACCTCCTCGTGTTTACAGAAAGTGTGTACAGGAAAGCCTAACATCAGGAGCCTCCCTCTTTGTCTAATTTGATGTGCAAGTGAAACGCTCACCCATCGCGTCTCGGGAAAGCGCTGATGAAGACGCTTCCCCAGCTCCAGCTCATCCAGCCCTGACTGTGCCAGGCGCTGACCTCGCTTTTCTTTATAACACGGGCTTCCACTGGGCAACGAGGCCCCAGGAGTCCCTTCTCTAGCCGTGCATTGGCAGAATGAGGATTTGAACCCTTGGGGGATCCTGCATCTTCTCCTTCCTGATTATTCACTTTCTGCCACCCAGCTCACTCTCCACCAAAATCCCAAGCTATCAGCAGTCCTGGTTCTTGCCGTCTCTTCCAGACACGTGTGCGTGTACTGTCTGCTCCCCTGCGCCAGGAGCCTTCAGTCTTCTTCCATAAAAGGCCAGGCAGGGGATGTTTCAGGCTCTGCAGGCCAGTGGTCTGTGTCACAACCAGTCCACTTTGCCATTTCTTGTGATAGCTGCCATGGGCAAATACATAAAAGGGTGGGCATGGCTGGGGGCCAGGACAACTTTATTTATTTGAATTTCGTGTGTTACAAGATATTCTTTTTATTTTTTCCCACCTACTTAAAATGGTTCCCAGTCAGGGAAGGTATGATTTGGGGCTTCCCTGTGGGCTCAGCTGGTAAAGAATCCACCTGCAATGTGGGAGACCTGGGTTTGATCCCTGGGTTGGGAAGATCCCCTGGAGAAGGGAAAGGCTACCCACTCTAGTATTCTGGCTTGGAGAATTCCAGGGGTCACAAAGAGTCAGACATGACTGAGAGACTTTTCTACTTTTCTAACTACTTAAAAATGTAAAATCTGTTCTTGTGAGCCATACAGCATCTAGAGGGTGGGTTGGATTTGATGCACAGGCCCTAACTGGCCAATCCCTGCCTTACACCAACCCTTATTCTTACCTTGTGGATGAAGAGACTGAAGTTGAGACCACTAGAGTGTGACCCCAGACCCTCGGATTCTGACTTTGGGGTCTCCTCAGGGCTTGGTGGTCATTGTGATCTCACTGAGGTTGATGTCACCCTGCATCAGGGGCAACCTGGGTGTGTCCCCAGCCTGAGCTGACTTCTTGCCCTTTGTGTGGCCACCCATCTTCTGCCCAGTATGGAAGACGTGTTCATCTCCTGCTCCCAGCTTCTATAAGGGGTAGTGTCAGCACTCGCGGGGCAGAAACACTCTGTATCCCGGATCTTGGCTGACAGGTCCAGGAACAACCCATCACCCCAGGCTCTGATTCTCAGCCCCTTCTCTTCCCTTAGATGAGTCTCAGGTAGTCTCTGGGCCTCCCCTGATTGGCCAACCTACCTGTCAAACATGGGGCTGCTTGTTTCAGCATCTGAATCCACCCAGCTGCTTCCTGGAGAGGAGGAGGTGGCCTCAGGGGCCAGGAGACCTGGGTTCTGTCCTTGCTGGTCCATGTACCCTTCACCTTGGGCAAGCTCCCTCACCCTTCTTGAGCTTGTTTGCTCATAGGATGCTGAAGGGCTTACTTTGCTGAACTCCTAGTATAATTTGAGTGCATGAAGAGAGACCAGCAAGGTTGCCTGTAGTATCAGGGAATCCCAGCCGAGCAGCCTCTGCCTCCTCCTTGCCTGCAAACCAGAGCTCCTTTTAACAGTGGCCTTGGTCCTCACCACCTACTTAATGGAATCCCAGCCATTCCCAGAGACCCCTTTCTGCAGTCAGGGCCACTCCTGGGAGGCAGCACTTCACAGCCCTTGGGTCTGGAGCTATCGTGTGTGCTAAGTCGCTTCAGTTGTATCCAACTCTGCAACCGTATGGACCGAAGCCCACCAGGCTCCTCTGTCCACAGGATTCTCCAGGCAAGAATACTGAAGTGGCTTGCCATGCTTTCCTCCAGGGGATCTTGCTGACCCCAGGATCGAACCTGCACCTCTTACGTCTCCGGCACTGGCAGGCGGATTCTTTACCAGAGTGTTAGTTGCTCAGTCATGTCCGACTCTTTGCGACCCCATGGACTGTAGCCCACCAGTCTCCTCTGCCTATGGGGTTCTCTAGGCAAGAATACTGGGGTGGGTTGCCATTTCCTTCTCCAGAGGATCTTCCCGACCCAGGGATTGAACCTGGGTCTTCTGAATTGGAGGCAAATTCTTTACCATTTGAGTTACAGGGAAGACCAAAAGTGAAAGTGAAAGTCACTCAGTCTGTCCAACTCTTAGTGACCCCATGGACTATACAGTCCATGGAATTCTCCAGGCCAGAATACTGGAGTGGGTAGCCTTTCCCTTCTCCAGGGGATCTTCCCAACCCAGGGATCAATCCCAGGTCTCCCACATTGCAGGCGGATTCTTTACCAGCTGAGCCCACAGGGAAGCCCAAGAATACTGGCTGCTGCTGCTAAGTCGCTTCAGTCGTGTCCGACTCTGTGCGACCCCATAGACGGCAGCCCAGCAGGTTCCCCCGTCCCTGGGATTCTCCAGGCAAGAACACTGGAGTGGGTTGCCATTTCCTTCTCCAATGCATGAAAGTGAAAAGTGAAAGTGAAGTTGCTCAGTCGTGTCCCCATGGACTGCAGCCCACCAGGCTCCTCTGTCCATGGGATTTTCCAGGCAAGAGTACTAGAGTGGGGTGCCATTGCCTTCTCCTAAGAATACTGGAGTGGGTAGCCTAACCCTTCTCCAGTGGATCTTCCCAACTGAGGATAGGACCGGGGTCTCCTGCATTGCAGGCAGATTCTTTACGAGCTGAGCTACCAGGGAAGCCCTTCTCTACCACTAGTGCCACGTTATAAAAATCAATAAAAAGCAATACCACTCTCATCAAACAAAGTGGAATATGGTGGTTCTATGGCTCAAATACCACACCACTGCTTAAGGATCACTGTGACTCGGGCAAGTTAGTTCACTTGCCTCCACCTGCCCCCGACCCCCGCCAGAGAGGAAGACCCTCCACACTAAAGGGATGACACACTCCGACAGCTGCCCGGAGTCGGCGCTGTTCATGGGGGAGGCCAGGTGGCTGTTTTTGTTCAGTCGCTCAGTCATGTCTGACTATTCGGCGACCCTATGGACTGTCCATGGAATTTCTGGGGCAAGAATACTGGAGTAGATTTGCCCTTTTCTTCTCCAAAGGGATCTTCCCGACCCAGAGATCGAACCCAAGTCTCCTGCACTGGCAGGTGGATTCTTTACTGCTGAGCCACTGGGGAAGCGCCGGCCAGGTGGTTACGCTTGTCTAAAAATCACCCCTTTCTGAATACCTGCAACCTTGCAAGGCTGCCCTGGAGGCCCAGCCTGGACGGAGGACGTGCAGCCAGAAAAGGTAGAAACTCCTTTCCCTGTGCCCCAGCGCCGGCCAGCATCGATTGCCAAAGGAACAACCGTTTCCACACTTCTCCAGTTTCACAAGAATGCAGCCAGCGTCCCCGCTCCCCCAAGTGGTGGGGTTCTTCTCAGGAAGGGATGACTTAGCCACAGGCGGCCTGGGGCTGAGCCTGGGGCAGCCCCTCTGCCTTCACGGGGAGGAAACTCAAGCAGGGCCATGGTCAGCAAGAAAAGCATGCCTCCTTCGGCGAGAGGCTCTTTCTTCTCTTGCTGTTTTGTTCTGTGCCGGTTTACCAAGTGCCTGTGGTTGTCAGGCGCTGCACTGGGAGGGGAGACAGAAGACAATAGCTCTCCTTCATGGGGAACACCCCCAGCAGGCCTTCCTGGGGCCAGGCCTGGCTTCAGGATCTCAGATCTCTGGATCTCTTGACAAGAGGGGAACCCTTGTTTTCTGCCCCTCTGGGCCTGGAGGAGGCCCCAGGTGGAGTTGCTGAGGCTGGACTTCCCTGGCTCTGAGTCACTGCTGTTCCCACATTTCTCAGACCCAGGCCTTGGACGCTGGTAGCCTGGAGGAGTGTTCAGTCTAATCTCCCCCTGTAGCACTTGAATTCCCATAAGTCTTTATTCAGCTGTTGCTTGCACGCCGCTTGGGATAGGGCGCTCACTACCACCCAGGTCATTGTTTCCTTCCTCTGACGGCTTTGTTTCATGTTGTGCCCGAATCGCCCCCTTAAGTCCCCTACTCTGGTCCCTAGAGGTGTAGAAAATTGAAGCTGAGCTCCCATTTGGCAAAAATGATGGATTAGACCAGGGTGAGGGGACCTCCACGTGAACGGGGAGCTGCAGGCTCAGGATGGCCTTTCACCCTTGCAGGAGGAAGGGATGAAGTCCATGCCTTGGGCCCTCTGTTCCCTCTGCTCCATGGCTGCTTCTCCCCACCCTCCACGGGGCAGTGGGAACAGGGTCTGGTGCCTACTTCCCCACCCCCAGGCCAGCTCAGCCCCTGCAGCTGTCCCAGGCCAGCTGTCTCAGCCCCAGCTGCCTCTGCTGGCTCCCTTGGCCCCGTGGGGCCTGAAGGCTGGCCATTAGGCATTCTGGTTGTGTCTGACCTCAGGGAGCCTGAGGGTTCTTGTTGGTAACTTTCCTGTAGGCCCAGCCCTGGTGGAGCGGCTAAGCCAGACCCTAACTGCCACCCACACCCTCGCCCCACTGCAGTGTGGCTCTGAGTCGGTCATCTAACCTCTTGGCCTCAGGGTCCCCTGTAATAGGACCTGACGTCATTGGCACCTACCTCGTGAGGTTGTGGCGAGGGTGAGCTGGGGTGATCGAGGGTCAGTGGGTCTGGGGTGTCCATCGGCATCGGTTCCCTGTCCTCCCCCAGCCCAGGTCCTGCACAGCACTGACAGACCTGCCATCTCTCTTCTGCCCAGGGAGCTCCAGGACCGACAGGATGGGGTCAGCCTGCATCAAAGTCACCAAGTACTTCCTCTTCCTCTTCAACTTGCTCTTCTTTGTAAGTATGACCGGCACTGTCCAACTGCCTAGGAAAGAGACTGTCTTCCTGGGGACATCCCAGTCCAAGACCTTCCAGCCTGGGGCTGGTGGTGGGGTGTGGCGAGGCTGGGGCCTCAGGCAGATTGTTGGAAATGGAAGCAGGTGGTGGTGGAAGGAGATTCCCAGCGTTCCCAGCTGGCACGGAGGCAGAACACTGGGCCCCTGCCCCAGTCTTTCCCTCTCCCGGAGCTCCGCCGAGGCCACAGGGCGGTCTGGGTGGGAGGTGGGCGTGGGGAGAGTGGCATCTTCCTTGTCCGGTCCTGACTCCGCATCCTCCTCCTCCAGCCCTGAGGAATCTGCCTGCGGTGGGTCTGGGTCTCAGCTGCCCCACCACACCCCCACCCACATGGTGAGGGGTGTCCCCCACTGCTCCGAGCTCCCAGAGGGTGGGTAGAGTGAGGACACCGTCGCCCCTACCCAGCCCCACCCTCCTCTCGGGCCAGGAGCCGCCCAGCTGTTCGCTCCGTGCACATCTGGAGCTGCTTTTCCAGGGGCCTTGATTTTCCTCTCTGGTCTGGCACAGGAGGACTCCTCCTGCCTCGGAGGTGCCAGGATGATGGAATGAGTGTGTGTGTATGTGTGTGCATGTGTGTACATGCTTATGGGTGAGTATATATGTGTGTGAGTGTATGTGAGATTATATGTGAGTGTGTGTGTGTGTGCATGCATATGTGCACACACTTATGGGTGAGTATGTGTGTGAGTGAATGTCAGATTATGTGTGAATGTGTGTGGGGGTATGTGAGCGTGTGTATGTGTGAGCGAACGTGGGTGTGCATGTGTGGGTGTGTGAGTGAGTGTATGAGTAGTGTGTGAGAGTGTGAGTGTGTGATGGGGGTCGGGGTGGGTGGAGAGTGGACTAGAGAGACCGTTAAAGGAGTGGCGCTGGGGGCTGTGGCCTCTCATGCTATTGGTTCACCCGATACTGTTAAAAAAAATCAAAATGTTTATAGGATGTTTATTATGACTCAATTTTATTTTTAAAAAGGTATATATATACATGCATATTTTTGAGAGGAACAGAAAATACCTCTTAATATTCATGTTGGGATTCCTGAGATTTTTGGTTTCATTCTTTTTGCTTCTCTGCATTTTTCAAATTTTCCACAATGAATTCCTTGTGGAAAAAAAGTTTTTTTACATTACAAGTTACACAGGAGTATGCTGCTAAGTCGCGCCAGTCGTGTCCGACTCTGTGCAACCCCATAGACGGCAGCCCACCAGGCTCCCCCGTCCCTGGGATTCTCCAGGCAAGAACACTGGAGTGGGTTGCCATTTCCTTCTTCAATGCATGAAAGTGAAAAGTGAAAGTGAAGTCGCTCAGTCGTGTCCGACTCCTAGCGACCCCAGGACTATAGCCTCCCAGGCTCCTCTGTCCAAACAAAGCATCATGCTAAACTCCCTCTCATAACTTTAACCCAACACATAGATGTTTACAGGTGTATTGCTGGCACACATGCGTGCACACACACATGCCCACATGCACCCCACACACGAACATGTACACACGCACCCACATCCGTGCACACACATGTACACATACACACACACATGTACCCACACCCACACACGCACTCACATGCACACACACACATGTACCCATGTACCCACACCCGTGCACACACGTGTGCACACACATGCACGCACATGTACCCACACATGTACGCACGCACACACACGTACCCACATGCACCCCACACACATGTACACATGTGCCCACACCCGCACACACATGTGCACACACATGTACCCACACATGCACGCACACCCACACCCACATGCACCCCCACACATACATGTACCCATGTAATCACACCCGTGCACACACATGTGCGCACACATGTACCCACACACGCACCCACATGCATGCACACACATGCACACACATGTACCCACACATGCAGGCACACCCACACCCACGCACACCCACACCCACATGCACCCCCACGCATACATGTACCCATATACTCACACCCGTGCACACACATGTGCACACACATGTACCCACACATGCACCCACATGCATGCACACACATGTACCCACACATGCATGCACACACTTGCATGGACATGGACAGCCCTGGTGCTGCCTGCCCTGCAGCGGGTCCACCCTAGCTCTGGCCCACCTTCCCCGCCTCAAGGATGCTGCTGAGGCCGCCCTGCAGCGCCGGCCCTCCACTGATGGCCGCAGGGCCTGGGCACCTGAGTTTCCCAGCTTGGCACTCAGGGCCCTCCCAGTGGGGCCAGGCTTCTGGAAATCGGCTGTCCGCACAGCCCGAACCACTCCTTCCCTGGCAGGCACTGTGCTCCCGGCTGAGGCCCAGCTCTAAGGGCCAGCCAGCCAGGATGAGGGGTGGAGTGTGGGAGCCGGTGGTTCTGTCCCTGGGACTCTCAGGGCCTGAGTGGGGAGTCTGGGCTACAGGCTAGGAGGTGGCAGGGCCTGAGGACGCAGCCCCCCATGCAGCGGGAGGGAGGGAGGTGGAGAATTCATGGAGGAAGGGAGAGGGGTTGAGGGTCTGGGGCCAGGGTGTCCCTTGCACTCCCAGGCTCCCCACGGAACCAGAGCCTAGATGAGCTTCCCTAGGGCCATGCTCTGAGGGTTGGTCTCGCTTCGTCTCCTCCCAGCTGCTCCAGGACACTGGCAGGGAGCAGGTGTTCCCTCCCCGGATACCAGGGCCCAGGAGGGCTCATCAGGATATGGGTGGCGCTGTAGTGGGAGAGAGGGGGAGCTTTTTATCTCAGGAGGGTGAGAGAGACATGAGAGAATGAAAGGAGACAGTGTGTGTGTGTGTCCATTTACCCATCACTTGTCACTCATCCACCAAGGGTACACTTGACAGCCCTGTGTATTCAGACCCCATCCTGGGTGCCAGGTAGACATTCACTCGGTGGAAGAGCCATGGCTTCTGCGCTCAGGGGCCTGTGGTCCGGGGGGTGATGGGCTTCCATCAAATACTGGCTCAAGTGGACAATAGTGCTGCCGTTGTGGGAGGTGCTGGGCATGAAGGACATGGTCCCTAAGAGAGCAGATAATGAGGCAGCCGATCTCATCGGGGCAGTCAGCAAGAATGCCCTGCAGTTACGTATGCGGCTGGCAGGACCACAAGCCCAGCACCGGGGGAGTGGGTCCCAGCGAGCCTCTCTCAGCTGGGCAAGCAGCCCTTCCAGGAAGGATCTGGGTCTGTGTTTCCTGCACAGCGGGAAGCGGTTACGTGATTGAACTTGTGGTTTGGCAAAATCGCTCTGGCTGCCGTGTGTTCTCACGTATGCACACGGGTCCACGTGTACACCCTGGCCTACCCCACCTCGTGACCCCAAACTCCCCAGAAAATTACCCCGTCATCAGCTTTTCTCAGATCTAAAGAAACTTTGAGGCCACGGGTGCTGTGGCCTTTCTGCAGGTAGGATGCTGGCCTGTGAGGCACCTGGCCCCTGCCAGGAGGCTCTGGTGGGTCTGGGGAGAGGTGTTCATGAGGGGTGTGCCCCGTGGCTCCAGTCTGGGTTCACAGAGAAAGGGGGTGTCCTGGTCTCGGCCCCCTACCTGGCCTCGCTCCTGGCTGTCCCGTGGCCTGGCGCAGATCCAGCAGCACCTGGCAAGCGGTCAGACCGTAGTCCCCAGACCTGCAGAGGAACCGAAAAGATCGTGCTAGGCGCTTCGCTCGCTGGGCTCCTGGAGGCGAGCTGAGAAGCCCAGCTGGGCAGTCTGGGATTTTACTCTATTGGGGGTAAAATATTTTCCCAGAGGGAATTTTCCGCCCTGTCTTGCATTCTCTATTTGGGAGGGCAATTCTTCCTGCAGCCCTGCCCCATGAGTGCAGGTGAGCAGACCGGGGCTCCTTCACGTGGGTGTGAGTGCAGGGCAGACCCCGGGCCAGCCATGCTGGGGTGCTTGGCTGGGGTGGGGAGGGGTTCAGGAGTCTTTGGAAACCTAACTGCCAGGCCCTGCCAAGCTCACTTTCCTTCCTCCCAGCGAGCTGTGTGGTCTGAGGTGCCCCCCACTTACGGGTGGACACTCGCCCACCGCCCCCACCCCCAGGGTCCCGGAGTTTTCCTGTTTTCAGGGACTGGCTTTCTGGGCCGAGGCCCAGGACACACCCCCAGCATCCCTGACCCTGGTTTGCCACCACGTGACCAAGCTGTGCAATCAGAGCTGACGTTGAGCCCCTGATGGGTGAACTGAGTGACCTCAGGGAAGGTCAGGACCCCAGTCTCCCCATCTGTAAAGTGAGGACAATAACAGGGCCCATAGGACAGGGAGAGAGGAGGCGGCAAGTGAGTTGCGGGGGCAGATGTTGGGGGGTCATTGTTCTTTCCACTTCATGGCCGCAGCTGCTGTTGTCTTTAAGGGGTGTTGCCTCTAAGGGTGAGGCGACCAAGGTAGTTGCTTCCGGGTCGGCAATAGCCCACCACACTGGGGCCCTGGGCCTTTTCAAAAGGCAAAATCAGTTAACACCAAGCCTGTCTTTATTTAAAAGATTGATATTTTGTTCATCATGAATTTTTTTCCCCATGAGGTTTTGTTTCTTAAAAATGATCGCTATGAACTCATTTATGTTGGTTACTGAGTGGTTTTGGTATCCCCTGAGTCACAGTTTACATGTGAAGCAAATGCCCCATTCACCTTACACAGGGCCCCAGCTTTTTAATAACTGTAGAGCAAGACTGACGAAGCCCCTGGGGCCAAGGGGCTCATCCCAGGCTGAGGGCTTTATCAGCAGCTGCTGGCCTAGCCCCTGAGATTATGGGATGATGACTGAGGCTGGAGCCCAGGGCTGGTGGTAAAGGGGCATGGGGACGCATTGGGACTCTGAAGGTGGTTTATCCCCAAGGTGGACCCAGGCCAGGCCCCAGGGGAAGGCCAGTCTTGCAGGGTGATGCAGGCCTCACCACCTCCATCCCCTTACGGGAATCTGTGCTTTGGCCCAGACTGGGGGCCCCTCCCCACGTGTAGCTGGCTTGATGGGAGGGTGGATCCTGGTGGCGGTTCCACCTGGGGAGGTAGGCTCAGGTTGTGCGTCTGCCCACTGGTGCAGGGAAGGGAGGCAGGAAATCCCTGGGCCTGGGCCTACACGACCACACCCCACCACACACTCCATTCCTTTCCTTTTCTAATCTTGTATGTACACAGTCTGGTTCATGAACTCAGTCCCTTGCTGAGTCCTCTGCCCCTGGTACAGTAGGTGCCAGGCCCCATAGGCTGCATGCAACCCAGCCCTGCCCTCAGGGAACTCACAGTCCAGCCAGAGGGACATTCGGCAGAGTTAAACCCAGTGGGTTTAGTGGGTTTAAGAAGGGTCCGATGGTGGTTGCCCACAGTTGAGGCCCCCTTAGTTGCTGGGGGTCAGGAAGTCTCCCGTGAAAAGTGGTCTTGGAGCCGAGAGATCTGAGGACAGGTTGAGCTTCGATGATCAAGTCTGCGGAAGGCTCCAAGTGCCCCGGAGCCTGGCTTGTTTGGGAAGCTCCAAGCCCCCAAGCTGGGGAAGGGCCAGGAGGGTCCCTCTGGCAAGAGGCGGCACCCCCAGAGCCGGCACCCTCGGTTTGACCGCACACAGTGTAGGGTAGGGGAGAGCAGAGAGAGGAGGGACTTCCTACTCCTGGCCTGCTTTCCGGATTGCTGGAGTTGTTTGCAGTTGGGGTTCGGGGCTTGAGGCCACCCTGACATCCTGGGCTGGGCAAAGATGGATGTGGCCCCCCCCACCCGGGGGCAGCTGGGAGGGGACCCCATTAACTGCCCCTTTCTTCTTCCAGGTCCTGGGCGCGGTGATCCTGGGCTTCGGGATATGGATCCTGGTCGACAAGAACAGTTTCATCTCCATCTTACGTAAGGGTCCCCCTGTTCCCCCCGGCCCAACTGCCTCTGAACAAGGGGCGGGGCAGCAGGCGGGGCTGCTCCCAGAAGTCCTCGACCCTCCCTTTTTCAGTTGCCCTCGGGGCCTGCCTTGCCCAGGTCCTGCTGCTGACCACTCTGCACCCCACCACCCACCCCTCCCCCCGCCCCCGGGCCTCTCCGCAGGGGTTTTCAGAAGGAATTTTCTCTCCCTCTCCAAACAAAGCTGCTGTTGTCTGGAGAAGGCTGGGGGATGAGAGAGGCTTGTTCTCCATCCTGGCCCCTTCCCTCTGCCCTGACCTTGAGAAAGCCTCTTACCTCCTCCGTGCCTCCACTTGCCTGCTCAGCAACACATGGGCAGTAGTACCTCCCCTTCCCAGTTCAGAAGAAAAGCCAGGAGTGGCAGATCGGCAGGCATGCATGAAGCACCTGCTGTGTGCCTGGCCCCGGCCAGGTGGGCCAGGCAAGTGCAGTGATGAGGAGGCACCAGGCAGCGTCTGCCGTTTGTGGTCACAGTGTGCCAGGCATGGAGCCAAGCGTTTGGCATAGATAAACTGCCTTAACCTCACAGCAGCCTCGGGCAATAGGAACTTCCTGCCTTTCAAATGAAGACTCAGAGAAGTAACATCCCTGGCTCAGGTTCATCCAACCTCGGAGTGACAGGTGTGGGACTCGGACCCCCAGAGCTTTGGTCCAGATGGTAGGGGAAGCCCCTTGTCTCCCTCTTGAAGCTGCAGGGGAAGAAGCCCAAGGCTTCCCTGCCAGGACGATAGGAGGCCTTTCTGGGCTTCTTGCTGCCTCCTCCAGGAAGCCTGCCAGGCTTGCTGAGCTAGCCTCCAGCGGACGTCCTGAGGTGGGACGGAGGCAGAGAGTGGAGTCCAGCGATGCCACGCCCCTCAGTGAGCGGGTCCTTGGCTCACTTCCCCTCCCAGCAGCTGCCCGAGGCAGCAGGTTTGGACTCAGGCCCATGACAGCTGCTTGATTTGAATGAAACGGAACCAGGCTAGGATGGGTGATGGAGGGGGCCCCGGGGGGCTGTGCCTCCCCTCGGACGTGAAGGGAAGGGAGGCAAGGGTGATCCCCCCTCCACCATATCCGCTGCTGTCTGGGACTGTCAGTCCTGACTTCTGCTGGGGGCAGGGCGTGGACCGCTCCCCATCCGGGGGCTAAGGTTTGGGTTTCCTGCCACAGTCGGGTGCCCACACCCCCCACGCTCTCCCTGCAAGGAGGATGGGACACATTCTCCCTGGCCCCGCTCGCTTGGCCCAGGCTGCCTGCTTCCTGGGCCGTGGTGCACACTCAGCGGGCATTGTGCCTCGGGGCAAAGTCTCAGGGCCCAGCCAGCCCACTGCGTTCCTGCCCTCTGCGGCCCGCCTGCCCGGTGCTCCCAGGGTCCTCCCTGTTCAGGGCTCAGAATCTCAAGTTGGCCAGGCTTTGGAGGCCCCCTGGATGCCCCTGAGTGATTTTACAGATACCGAGGCCTGACCTCACCCCCAAGGGAACTGACTCCAGGGGTGTGGGTGGAGTTCCAGAGCACCCCCTGAGGCTTTTAAAAATCTTCCCAGGTGGTTTCCTGGGCAGCCAGAGTTCAGAAACACTTATTTGTTAGCCCAGTCACTATACCCTTGAGTAAACTGAGGCTCAGAGAAAGGGAGAAAAAGACTTGCTAAGAGTCTCGCAGCAAATGAGACTCAGAACCAGGAGCCCAGGGCCTGCTGTGTGCATGAGCCCAGAGCCTGCGTGACACGGCTCTCCCCTTACCTAATTGAGTCCTCACTGGGAGTACCTGGGGCTGGGCATTACCAGCCCCATCTTACAACGGAGGAAACTGAGGGGAAAGGTAGACACTTGTCCAAGGGCACAGTTAGAGGGTGGGGGAACAGGGATGGGAACCAGGGGGCATGGCTCCTGAGTGCCCCCCTTGCCCCCTACCACCGGGCCCCGCAGCACGCCCTTCATTCACACCGTCAGGAGCAGAAGCCAGCACGGCAGGTCAGGACTAGAGCACCAAGCCCGATGCCAGGGTTCCGGTCCTGGCTCTGCTATCTACCCGTTGTGTGATCCTGGGCAAGTTACTCCACCCTCTGTACCTCCTCATCTGTAATATGAAGGTAATAATAGACCACATCATGAAGTCCATCCTGAGAAATTAGACAAGTTAATGTCTGAACGAGTTTAGAAGGGTTTCTAGTAAATCGTAAACCCTGCATAAATGATTGTTAAATCAGTTTATAATACCATCTGATCCTTAGAACATCTTTAAGAAACCAGAATTACTAGTTTTATTTCACAGAGGAAAAAAAAACAAACAAGCCAGAAGCCCAGAAAATGGCTTGCCCACACCCCACAGGGGTCAGAGCCATTGGCAGCAAAGTTGGGGGTAGGTAGCAACTGACTTTGCGTGGCCCTTGGGCACTTTGGGAGGTTTGGGCTACTTCCTGCCCACTTCGCTGGTACCTCTGAGACCCAACAAGACCAGAGGATGCCAGTCTCGGTGCATAGGACCTGGGCTATATGCGTGCCCCCTTCCTACGTCATGTTGCTCAGATCAGGAGCAGCCCTGAGGCCCTGGAGGAGGACAGGGACTGACAAAATGTTCTGGGAAATAGAGACCTCGCACCTCGGCTGGTCCCCCAGGAGAAGGCCCCGAGTGGCGGTGGTGGCGGCGGCGGGCTCTCGGCCCCCAGCCTTGCCCCTTGGGCCCCGTCCGCAGCCTCCTAGCTGTTCCGGGCCCCAACAGACGGATCAGGGTGTGCAGCCACCTTCGCTGGGCCGTGGCAGAAATTCAGCAGGCTGGTTTGGATAAAGGGCCTTCTTCAGAGCTGGCACACCGTGGATTTCCAGGCAGTGCCAGTTGATGTTGGGAGGAGGAGGATTCACTGGGAGGGCTTGCTGAAACCCAAACCCAGGAAGTTTAAGAAAAAGCAACATTTGACCGCCTCTCCCTGCTCTTGTTGGTGGGTGAGAGCCCAGGCGGTGAGGGCCTGGAGTAAGAAGGAAGTCTCCTCACTCACCCCCTCGGGGCCTCTGCTCAGCTTTTCTGGGTCTCCTTTAGGGAGCTGGGTGGGGTGGCCGCCCTGCCCTGATGCCTGAGAGTGAGGTGGGCTGGCCAGGGCATTTCCTCAGCTCCAGAACCTTCTGTCTGTGCCCAGGAAGTGGGGCTGGATCACCCGCTCCTACCCACCCATGCGCCAGCTTTGTGGTATTCCTTAAGGGCCCCCACGCACCCTCTGTGGCTGAGGTGGGGACCTCAGCCCCTCTGAGGTTTGCCCCCACCCTGCCAGAGTCGCTGTCAGTCAGCCCTTTGGCAGCCCTGGGCGTGCCCAAGTCACTGGGAAAGCACAAATGAACAGGCGGATTCCGGGTCATCTCCTGCAAAGTCTGCCCAGCTGTGGTGGACCCAGGAATCTGCATCCCCGATGGCGGTCCTCCTGATCCACTCAGGCTCTCGGGGTTGTTCTGTTGCCGTCTGGAAGCTCTGCCCCCCCGCCCCCCCACAACCTGAGGGTGCTTCACCAGCTTCCCTGCAGTGCCCGGGGCTGTCAGAGGACAGCGCCCGCAGCCCCCTGCCCATGGAAGGTGCGACCCCCCTGGGCCCTCCTGGCACGTCATAGCCTCGGGGCTTGGAGTGGGCTCCACACACCCTACACCTGGGAGCTGGAGGAGGACCTGAGCTCTTCCCTGAGTGATCTGTTGGGATTCTTGGGAAATGCTGGTCGAGATTTCTGACCTCCATCTGCCCGGGGGTGCTCCGTCATTGCCATTAGGCACCAACCCCTTCCCCTGCCCCGTATATCCCCTGTCACACTCCTCTCTCTCTCACCTTATTTTCCGTCTTCCCATGCCCCGAGCTTCCTCCCGCCTCAGGCGTCTGCCGTGCTCACTTGATCTTAGCCAGCCTCAGCATCTTCATGGCCTTTCACACCCCTCACCCCACTACACGTCACTTCTGTGGGGTGGGGACCTCAGCAGGTTGACTGACCACTGCATACCTAGCATTGGCATAGCGCTTGGCACGCAGAGGTTCCTGGTAAATCTCTGTGGGCCAAACAAATAAAGGAGAGAAACGCCTGCATCAGTGCACATGGCCCGTGCAGAAGTGGAAAGAGCCTGGCGTTGGGAGTCTGTTGTTGAGTCTCTCAGTCGTGTCTGACTCTTTGCAACCCCATGGACTGCAGCATACCAGGCTTCCCTCTCCTTCACTCTCTCCTGGAGGTTGCTCAAACTCATGCCCACTGGGTCAGTGATGCCATCCAACCATCTCATCCTCCGTCGCCCTCTTCTCCTTTTGCCTTCAGTCTTTCCCAGCATCAGAGTCTTTTCCAGTGAGTCTCTCTTTGCATCAGGTGGACAAAATATTGGGTCTGCCTATTCGCAAATCCCAGCTCTGGCCCTTGCTGATGTGCCTTTCTGAGCCTCAGTTTCCTCATCTGTGAGATGGGCATGCTAGTGCCTGCCGGGCAGAGTTCTGGCAGACGTGTGAAGCCCTGAGGCATAGCGAGTGGGCAAGTGGAGCCACGTTCGTTGTTTATGGACATGGAGGAAGGTAGGCCTCCGCGTCCGTAGCCCCAGCAGAACCTGCCAGTCTGTTTCGTTAATTCAGCAATAATTACGTAATTACGTAATTCAGCGTAATTCAGCAAGTGACTCATACAGCGCTTTGCTGTGCTGGACACTGTCCCGGGGGCAGGGTTTCAGCAGGGACCGGTCCCTGCCCTCATGCAGCTTACAGGCTCCTAGGAGTCGCAGACGATGAGCGAGAGAAGTCAGTAAAACTAGAGTCTTTTCAATCCCCTAAGTGCTAAGGAGAAAAAGGAAAGCAGGGAGGGGGCGGGGCACACATCTAGGGGAGGCCACTTCCAAAGCGGGGGAGGGAGCAGGTGCCTGGCTGGATGGCTGACCCCAGTGTCCCGACCCCACGGCAGGGATGTGGCTGCAGCCCTGCCCCGATTTTGCACTCAGCAAGGGTGAGACAGGCTGAATCCAATGTCCTTCTCCCCTGGCAGAGACCTCCTCCACCTCGTTCAAGGTGGCGGCCTACGTCTTCATCAGCGTGGGGGCCCTCACCATGCTCATGGGCTTCCTGGGCTGCCTGGGTGCGGTCAAAGAGGTCCGCTGCCTGCTGGGGATGGTGAGTACGGTCCCCCCAGCACTACCCACCCAGAGCCCCCATCTCATCCTTCCCAGGGGGCCCTGGCCCAGTCTGGGTGGGGGCATCCGAGGTGAGGGGGGCATGTGGGGACCCTGCTGACTCTGTGTCTATTCTGCATCCCCAGTACTTTGCTTTCCTCCTGCTGATCCTCATCGCCCAGGTGACTGCAGGGGTCTTCTTCTACTTCAACATGGGCCAGGTGAGCACCACCCCAACCCCGTCCCCACCCTGACCTGGGCTGGACTAGCCACGTCGGTAGGGAGTAGGGGTGGGGGTGGCTTGGGGGTGGGGGACAGACAAGAGGCCTCGTGGTTGTCACGAAGAAACCCAAGTGGGGAATTCCCTGGAAGTTTGGTGGTTAAGACTCCATGCTTTCACCACCAAGGGTGTGGGTTCAATCCCTGGTCGGGGAACTAGGATCCTCCAAGCCATGCGTTTCAGGAAAAAGAAAGAAAAAAGGAAACTCGCAGGTGCCAGGTCAGCCTCCAGGGCCTCCGGTTCCCTGTGGTCGCATGGCAGGATGCTAGAGGTGGGTGGGGAGAATACGGGGGGGTGGAGTCGCTGCTGGGCCCAATATTGACTGGACCCCACCACTTTCTAGCTGTGTGGCCACTGGCACGCTGCTTGCCTCTCTGTTCCTGCTTCACCTTCTGTAACCGGGGGTCATTAATAATTTAACTCTCAGGGTTGCTGCAATGATTCAGTGAGATTATCTTAGCGAAACACTTAGCGTAATTCTCAGCATCTCGTCCGCAGATGAAGCCCAGGGAGGAGACGGCCCATGAAAACGTTATTCCCATGTCAGAGGGAAGACCTTCAGTATTAAGGAATAGAAAATCAGACATACTGGGGCTTAAACTCTAAGGACGTATGTTGTTGATTTAACCAGAAGTCAGGTTTGGAAGCTCCAGAGGCCCTGGTTCTGGCTGTCTGTTCAGCCTGCTCATCATGACATCTTTCCTCCGTCATGCCACTTGTCTCATGACCACAAGACGGCTGCCATAGCACCAGGCCCGACATCTGTGCTGCTCTGGCCAGGAGAAAGGGAGTGGGGCAGTGCCGGCCGTGGCCATCCCTTTTATCCGAAAAGCAAGCCCCTGACCAGTCTCCTCCAGACTGAGTTTTAAAGGCACTCCTAGCTTCAAGGGAGGCTGAGAAAGTGAGTAACCAGCTTTCAGCCTCTAAAGACAGAGACGCAAGAGAGAAGGGGGCTCTCTTGGCCACTGGGTGTGCAGGTGATTGTGACTGTCACGGTTAGCATGATGGAGCACCTGCTCTGTGCACTGGGTATTTTCTAGAAGCTTTACGCACATTATCTCGTCTCGTCCTCCCAGCAGCTCTGCTGTGTAAGTCTTGTGTTGATGGGCCGGGAAGCAGATGCTCAGAGAGATGATTAACAACGACAGCATCAGTAATAGTAACGATAGCCCCTTATCCCTAATCCCCACTGAGCACACACCAGATACTGGGCTCAGTGTCAGCCACTTTCCATGCCTGCGCTCCCTGAGCCTCGCCTCCGCACGCTCCAGGTGAGGGCTGAGGGCATACAGTGGCAGTAGCCAGGCCAGGTGAGGGCCCAGGCGCCACGCGGCCAGCCGGAGTTCACCCTGGGCCCAGCTGAGGCTGGATCCTGCCTTCCCTCCAGGACCACAGTTCCCATCCGCCCACAGGGCTGGCAGAGCCAGTGGCCATGTGGACTCCTACATTTTGCCACTTTGAAGGTCAAGTTGCCACAGATCCTTCTAGGAAGGAAGTTGAGAAAACATTACAGCAACGTCATCAAGTAATACTTCATAGAATTTAGAACAAGCCTGGTACTAAACGCTTTGTATATACTGCGTTTATTTGTTCCTCATAGCAAGTCTTTGAGGTCATGGGTATGAGTACCCTTTTTCAGATGTAAAACCCAAGCACAGAGAGGTTAAGTCACTGGGCCAAAGGTCACACAGCCAGTAAGTGGCAGAGCCAGGGTTTGAACCCAGGCCACCTGGCTTCCCAGTTCACACTGGTGAAATTTTCATTATAGTGGTTCCTACCTGAATCAGCTTTGCTTATTTATAATCTACCCAGTCTGTTTCCTAGGAGCATTGGAGCTAGCTTCCAATGTAGTCATAGAGCAGCTAAAATCAATATGAGGAATATCAGAAGACACACTGGGAGAGAAGAAAAACGTTATTCCTGATCTGGGGGACAAGATACTCATGGGAGCTTAGAGCTAACTTGAACACTGAGCTTCCTGGCAGCCAAAGTGAAAGGGAAAATAGCAGTTGAGTAGATGAAAGGAAGTTGGCTTGGTTACCAGACAGAAAGCCAGTGTTGAGGGAAGGGAAGCTGCTCTCCCAGTTCTTCATTCCCACTGTGGCACCTGGGGCTTCTCTGGACCCCAGTCAGGGGCACATCACCAAGAGAGTGGATGAGAGCGGGGCCGCAGTGAGCGGTTCCTGTGACTCAGAAGCTAGTCAGACGGTGTTGGGCAGTCCACCTCTTCACCCCTGTGTTGTCCCACCTCACAGTAATAAAGACGGTGTCCATCTGTGAGCACCAGTCACGTCCCAGGGGCTGAGCTGGTCGCTTGACACTCGTTTTAGTTTTACTGGCATTTTCAAGTTTAAGAAACTGAGGCCCAGGAAGGCAGTGACTTTTGGCCCTGGTTCTATGTAGTTCAAATGCGACAGGCGGACATTCCCATCCACTCCAACCCGAGGCCTGTGCTTCCCTCTCCTTCCACGCTGCCTCCGCTCTAGCTGGCATAATCTGCTTGGCTGCCAACCAGTAGCCATGCCCCAGAGGCGACACCCAGCCCCAGAGCCGGGCTGGTTTGGAGAATCAGCTCTCCTGACTCTAGTCCAGGCTGTGTGTGTCACGGTACTCCACTGTCCCCTTCTCTGCCTCCCCCAAGCCCCCAGACTCTACACTTCATGCCCCCAGCCCCAGCCCACCTCCCCCTGGCCCACCTCCTTCTCTGGAAAGCAGGGGGAAATTTCCTGGCTTCGCCGGGGAAGTTCTGGCGCCACCCGATTGCCCGAGTTGGAATGAATGATTTATTTTTTCTTCCCCAGCACATTGTAAATCCCAGTGGAAGACTAAACATGCCCTTGGTGGTGTTTATTCCTGCAGATGAGGCCCAGCTGGGGAGGTGGGACTTGGGTGAGCCTGAAGGAAAAAGGCTTTTTTGGAAGGCGACAGGCCCTGTCTTCCTCCCTCTCCAGGCCTCCTGAGCAGGTGGGAGGGACTGAGCCCCTGGGGTCTCCCTGAAGTGGTCTCCAGTGTCCTTCCTCCCAGCAGCCACCGTTCCCAGGGCAGCAGCAGGGGAGGCTGGGCGCCTTGGGCAAAGCACGGGCCTTCCAAGCTGTGGGGTCTGCTTCTGTCAACGGAGGAGGATAGACCTGGTTGGCTTCCCCTCAGCCCCAGGGTTGCTGGGAGCCCAGACTTCAAGGCTTGTAGAAAACACAGGTGTGTTGGCCCGGGGCCTGGACCCCAGAACCAAGCTGCCCATGTGGGAGCCCTGCTCTGAGACCCTTGGCAAGTTACTCAGCCCCTCTGTGCCTCAGTTTCCTCCTTTGTCAAATGGCAGTGATCCTACAGGTCCGCTCTCCCTAAGCCATAATTCCAAAGTCCAAAAAACACTTCAGAAACCCAACATACCACTCACAACTCATTTGGTGGCAAAATTGAACCCGGATGGAAATGAGCTTGTTGATGGCCTTGGCTGACCCCCTTCAGGTGCCCCCTGGGAAGTACAGAATGGAAGAGACTGTGGGGGTGACATGCCACCCTCCAGCCCTGCCTAAAATCCGACCGTTTCTCAGTGCCGGGGCGCACTGGCCCCGAAGACCACCTTATAAGTAGGGCACCAAGGGTGGAGGCGTTGACAGAGGGGAAGGGCCTAGTGTCCGCCTGGCCCAGAGCAGATGCGTGCTGGCGTCACCGCGAGAGTTGCTATTCCCGTCACCGTTGCCGGCTTCACTAACGCCTCGTAAGGGCTCAGTGAATGGGCAGCTGCTCCTGTTGTCAGCGATGCCAGTGCTCATGTTAGCAAGGGCGGTGGGAACTGGCATTTAGGCATGGAGTTAAGCTCGCTCTGGCTGTGTCCTTGTCTGATCATTACCCAGCCCCCCTTTAGTGGGAAAAACTCAGGTCTGGGTTCTTCTGCCGTTGCCTGCTATGTGGCCCTGGACATGTTACTCCGCCTCCCCGAGCCCCTGGTCACCTCTTGGGCCATTCCCAGCTCTGTCACGCTGGGATGCTGGCTTGTTCTTTCCGGGTGGTAGAGGGTGGGCAGGGGTCAGTGCAGGAGAGGGTGAACTAGTAACTGGTTCCCAGAAGGTGCTGGGTGCTAGACTGGGTGCACTCACACAGGCCGGCATGTGTGAGGCCACTGAGGCTCTGAGAATTTGCATCAGGGGGCTTCCCTGGGTGGCTCTGATGGTAAAGAATCTGCCTGCAACGTAGGTGACCCGGGTTCAGTCTCTAGGCTGGGCAGGTCCTCTGGGGAAGGGTATAGCAACCCACCCCTGCATTCTTGCCTGGAGAATTCCATGGACAGAGAAGCCTGGCAGGCGGCAGTGCATACGGTCACAAACTCAGCGACTAATACTTTCACTTTCACCTTGAGCAGAAGGCCTGAGGGCTGAGAGTGTGAGGGGACGGGCTCGCATGGTCTGGGTGGTCGCCGTGGCGGAGGCAGGGGGCTGGTGGTGGTGAAGGGGCTCAGCTGGGCTGCTGTGTGCTCTGCATAGAGGGTGGCCGGCCAGGAAAGCCATTATTCCCTTCCTTCTCCTTCCCTCTCCCACGCAAGAGGCCCACAGTAGCCAACCAGCCAGTGCCCATAGGAGGGAACACACAGGTGATTAAACGAGTTCCTTGGGGACAGCGTGTTCTGTGAGACAGCTCTCCCTGCCATGGAAACTTCCTGATTCACTAGCTTGGGTTTCCATGGCCACAGGGAGATGGCTGGAGTCGGGACGGGGGTGGAGGTGGGGGTGGTGGGGACCTTTCTCTTCTCTTTCGGGAAAGGGGAAGAAGGCACCCAGACTGTCCTTCTGGAGACCAGTGGGCAGACACTCTCAAGCACCTGCGTGTCTGACTCCAGTGCCTCACTCGGGCCCGCCCTCGGGGAGCCTATCATCATGGGGGCAGGACAGACGTACATGGCGCGGCCCCCGGCTGAATTCTTCGGTAGCTGGTTGTGTAGATTGCAGCCAGACTTTCAGGAAAGACCTAGGTGGCCACTAAGAGTGAAAATGCTACCCCCTCCACATCTTCCAGGCCAAAGAGTCCTCATTTCTTACCAGGTTCCTAGGATGAAGCCTCAAAGTGCTTGGCAACCCCTTCTGTGTACAGGGGGAGAGGCCGAGAAGGTGTGGGTCCCTTAAGTTGCACAGGGACCCCTCATTGTGAGAGGCAGTTTGGCACATAAGAGCATGGAGAGAGGGCTGAACACCATCCCAAAGAGGCTGCAGAGGAGCCTGGAGATTTACCCTGGGGAGAAAGGGGTAAAGGGAGATGAGGTTGGGTCTCAAACATCTGAATGACGTTTGTCCTGGGAGAGAACGATCTGATTTGTTCTGTGTGGTCCCAGCTGGGACTTGGGAGGGAGATGGAGGATGGAAACCAATGGATATAAGCCATTTGGGCTCAACTTAAAATGAACTGATTGTACCAAGAGCCTCCCTGCAATGTGCTACTTTGTGTGGTACTGAGTTTCCCATCATAGGGAGCATTTAAGCAGAGCCTGGAAAAGTATGAGAAGAATTCTTCGTTTTGGATGAAATGCTGTCTTCTGATTGTACCTCTCTCAGAAAAGTCGCACCACAAAGAGACATAGAAGCGTAGCCTGGGGTGGGGCAGGGGGAAAGGTGTCCCAGAGGGCGGCAGGGTCGGGGTCGCGTGGGGATGCTGGGTGGCTTGCTGTGACAGGATCTCAGGGCCCTGGAGATGCACGTGGCTGGTGATGGGTATATCTCCACAGCTTGCCCGCGGTCTGATCTTGTGAAGTTGTCCTCATTGTCTGCGCCTTGGTTTTCTCTTTGGGGAAGCAGGGAGGATGGTATTGGGCAAGAGCAGGACCAGCTTCCTAGGAGTGCACACTGAGCAGCCACACAGCATCCCACACTGAGAAGGTTTCTGTGCTTGGGCTGATGTCTTGAAATTCCTAATCATTTTGAAGTAAGGAGCCCTGCATTTTCACTTTACACTGGGCTGTAAATTATGCAGCCATTCCTAGGCAAGCCTCTTTATTGCATGTAACAGTAACCCAACTGAAACTGGCCTGACCTGGCTGCAGGCTCAGCTGGATCCAGGCTTCTAAAGGCTGCCACTGGCACTGTCTGTTTTCATCCTCAGCCCTGCTCACCTCCGTTGGCTTCCTTCTCAGGCCAGATGTCCCCAGGGGGGCTTGGGGTGGCCACTCAGGCTCTCATCCCACCAAATTAGCAGAAAGCGAGGGCCCTCGGGTCACTTGCCCATCCCTGAACCACTCACTGTGCCAGGGTGTAGAAGGTGCTAAGTGGCAGCCTGGGTTTTTGCTTGCCCCTGGCAGCGAGGGGGCAGGACTCCTCGGCCACATGGAGGGTTTGAGGGGTGCTTACTGCTAAGGAAGGGAGTTGCTGTTTCAAAGAGGGAGAGTGGACATGGGGCAGGCAGAAACCACAGAGTGCCCCTGCAAGGATGAAGTGAGATGGTGAGCTGCTTCTCCCTGCTCCTCCCTGTCTCAGTAACAGCCTGGTTGCCAGGGTAACTTCCCCGGGCTCCCGACACTGCCTCTTGGGCAATGGGGTCCCAAGGCATCAATGCCGAGCTGAATCAGACCCTGCCACCGTGGCCCCCCTGGCCCAGTGGTGTCCCTTGGCCCCATTCTGGGCTGGAGGATGGATGTGGTGTTTCCATGGAAACCACCCAGCCTCAGTGGAAACCACCCAGCTTCCATCACCTTCTCATTTCTGGGGGCTGAAACAGGGAAGTCGGGGCTGTTGTGGCAACCATGCCGGGTATAAATAGAGCCCAGGTCGGTGGGGGGAGGGCTGGTGGGAGGATGTGGGGGGAGACCGCTCTCTCTGCAAGTGCCCCTGGGGACCTCCTTCTTTCCGCGCCTCAGGGGTCACCTGCTCACTGGGGAGCAGAGGTGGAGCGGAGAGGGTCGGCAAAGAGGCTCAGATTCTGCAGGCAGACAGCCCTCGCTGTGTAACATGGGGAAACCACCGAGCTGCTCTGGTTTAAAACTGCTCATTGCAGTGACCTCAAGGGCTTTCATTCCAAACAAGAGAACTGAGGGAGCTTAAAATGATACCTCAGTTCAGTTCAGTTCAGTCGCTCAGTCGTGTCTGACTTTTTGCGACCCCATGAATCACAGCACGCCAGACCTCCCTGTCCATCACCAACTCCCGGAGTTCACTCTGACTCTTGTCCATCAAGTCAGTGATGCCATCCAGCCATCTCATCCTCTGTCGTCCCCTTCTCCTCCTGCCCCCAATCCCTCCCAGCATCAGAGTCTTTTCCAATGAGTCAACTCTTCGCATGAGGTGGCCAAAGTACTGGAGTTTCAGCTTTAGCATCATTCCTTCCAAAGAACACCCAGGGCTGATCTCCTTTAGGATGGAATGGTTGGATCTCCTTGCAGTCCAAGGGACTCTCAAGAGTCTTCTCCAACACCACAGTTCAAAATGATACCTAGGCAGCTTTTAATTATTCGTTAAGAGAATTTTAAAGTAAGTGGTCCTTGTCATCACCAGAGAAAAGACTATATTCACATCTGTGAGTTAACCTAATGTCTAACTTTACATTTTACATTCTCCGTATGGTACTGTTACAATCTATCATGTGTTGCGTTACACAGCCATATGGTCTGTAGATTTTTGTAGACTTCCATAGATTTTGACCAAATTAAACAATTAAAGATTAAGTGCTAAAGAAAAAAAAGAAAAAGAAACTGGTATGACCTATTGCAAGCGATGGCCATGTGGTTTAAATGCTGATAGAGCTCAATGGATAAAAACTTGGGTTCTGGAATCAGTCAGACATGGGTCCAAACCCCAGCTCTTCACATATTGGCTGTGAGACCTTGGGCAAGTTAATTAACCTCTCTGGGCCTTGTTTTCTGCCTCTCCATAATACCTAGGCCATCGATCTGCCTGGAGGGTTAGTCAAATAATGCATTAAAAGTCCTTCGTCCAGTACTGGTAATAACAAGCTTGATCAAAGTTGGCTGATACTGTTGTGATTAGTTATCGACAGGCTAGCTTTGCAAGTTGTAGATCTCCTCCAGTAAAACCAGAGAAATATTTGACTAAGAAATTTATGGTAAGAGAGGGACAGAGAGCGATCCTGGGGCGGGTGAACGGAGGGGGCCGGGCCCGCAGGGCGGTCTGCAGGATGTGGGTTCTTTGAGCCCTGTGTTCGTGGGGAGCTGGAGGAAGCCCCCACTCATGGAGTTCTGAGCTCGCTCACTCTGAAAGCCCCCATCTAGAGGTCCCTGTCCCACCTCCCAGATTCCTCTTTCTCAGGAACCGAGGGGCAGGCATGGGCTGTCCCCTCAGTGTTCCCACTCCTCTCAGGCCCCTTGCCCCGAGGTTCTGTGGGGACAAGAGGTGACCATGAGCAGCCTGTTCCAGCTGGGGCGCCTGGGGAGGTCCCTGAGCAAGGTCTGCAGGTGGGGCCGGTTTGGGTCTCACCTCCCGCTGCACAGTGGGCTGGTTCCTGAAAAGCTGCCATAGTGAGATCCTCTGTTCAAAGCCCAGAAAGGGGCCTTGGGGGCCGGAGCCTTTTGATCCCGGCACCTCTCACCCACCTTCTTTATAAACAAGGGTTTCCTCTGCGGGGTTAGAGAAAAGCAGGTGCTTCCCTCTTCTCCCACAGGAACCCTACATCCCCAGCCAGCCTAGGCAGATGTGAACTCTGGGGGGCCCTGGAGCTGGGCAGGTGGCAGGGTTCCTCGTGCGTTCATTCTCCATGCTCGCCACACACTTCCCCCTGGCCAGGCTGGCTCAGACTCAGTCACTGCCCCCCACACGGAGCTGATGTTCTAGTGGTGAGAGAGACTGTAAATCCTGGAAGCAGATGAGCGTGCTATGACGAGGCTACAGGGAAAAACCTGCAGCGGGCCTCCCCTCACAGGATAAGGAGGGCCTGGCAGGGGATAGGGAAGGGCTGAGATTTTCCTGGGTGGTTCAGGAAGGCCGTTCTGAGGAGGAGCCATTTGAGGAGAGCTCTAAAGAGAGCAGGAGAATGAGCCACGTTCATATTTGGGGGAAGAAGATTTTAGGCCAAGGGGACAGCAAGTCAAAGGCCCCAGGCAGGAGTGCGCCTTGCCCAAAGACCCGGTAACTGAAAAGGAAGGTGGAAGAGCAGGGAAAACGAGGTCTGGAAGCAGCAGGGCCAATTCTGTAAAGTAATTATCCTTCAATTAAAAGAGTTAATTAAAAACAAAAGGAGTTGGCCAAAAGGTGTAGGGCCTTGTGGGCAGTTGAGAAGACGGCAGCGTTTCTCCCGAGCTTGGTGAGATGCCCGCCGCTGGACAGTTTGCAGCAATGATGTGGACAGATTCTCATCCACAGGCTCACGTGCTGTTGAGTGCTGAGGAGACGGTCGGGCGGGGATGGCTGACCTGACTGCACTGGGGTCGGGGGTGCTGGCGCCCAGGGAGGACCAGGAAAGTGGTTGGAACCGGTGACAACATGCTTCTGAGCAGTGAGCGTAGCCCTGGCATTTCAGGTCATGGCGGAGAGGCAGCTTAAGCACGTGTGACCAGGGATGGGGTCGCGGGTTTCGAGTATGCTGACCGTGGTTCGTGCTCTCTCCTCTGCAGCTGAAGCAGGAGATGGGCAGCATCGTGACCAAGCTCATTCACAACTACACGGACGGCTCCGGGGACAATCTGCAGGAGGCCTGGGACTACGTGCAGGCTCAGGTAAGGGACCACGCGCACAGGCCTCTGGGTGCCTGTGGGCCCGGGCGTGCCCGACAGACGCTGGTGGTGTGAGTGTGTGTCTGCTGGGGTCAGGAGCTCCTGAGCAGCCCCTCTTCCTGCCCGACCCCTGGTTACCCCCACAGCTCTTTGCCCAGGGGCCCCGGGCCCAGAGGCTGATCCAGGATTCACAGCGCTCTCCCCACCCCTGGCCAGAGAGGTGGGGGCAGTCCTCCACCCGCTCCTCTCAAGCCAGGCTGGGCGCTCCCCCTGGAGGAAACCGCGTGTCCTGGCTGAGAAGTTACACAGGCCCACGTGAAGTCTGCCTCTGGGGAGGTGGCGTGGGAACCTTCCGGGGCGAAAGGAATGTTCTATTCAAATTTTGATCCAGGTGGCGGTTATGACAACATGGGTAGAAAAGTTCATCAAGATGCATTTGTTCACTTCAGTGTGAAGTGAAGTTGCTCAGTCGTGTCTGACTCTTTGCGATCCCGTGGACTGTAGCCCACCAGGCTCCTCTGTCCATGGGGATTATCCAGGCAAGAACACTGGAGTGGGTTGCCAGTCCCTTCTCCAGGGGATCTTCCCGACCCAGGGATCGAACCCAGGTCTCCCACACTGCGGGCAGACGCTTTACCGTCTGAGCCACCAGGGAAGCCCAACACACTTTAGTGTATTTCACCTCAATTAAAGTGGAAGAGAGAAACGGGTTGACTGACTGACTGGGTTCCCAGCCTGCCTTGATGTCCGTGTTCCTGCCTTGATGTCAAACCAGTCACCACACACAGCAAACACCCTCGGTGATAAGGTCCCAGACGCCCCCCTTGGGTGGTCCCGGATGTTGTGCGCCCTTGGCCGGGACCTGCCCTCCCCGGGCGGTAGCCTCTCCGTCTGTCACAAGAGGACCTGCTGGCCCTCCCACCCACTGCCTTCGGGGAGGCCTGTGGGTGTGAGGGGCAGGGAAGGGGCAGCACAGGAAAGCCTGACACCAGGAGACCCCGGAGACCAGAGGCGGATCTCTGCCCTGGCCACGTGGGCACATCTGGTCTCTGAGCAGTGAAGGAGGGGAGGGAGACACTTCCTGGCCGACATGTGTCACGACACGTGATTTGGTGACACGACAGGTCACACGACAGGTTTGGTGACACGAGGGGCCTGTGTCACCTGAGAGGCTCCAGGCGCACAGGAAGACATTGTCATCCCACCTTTGGTTTGATCCACAATTGCCGAGACCCTTTGCTGAGATCAGGGTGGGGGCGGGGGGGTGGGTGCCAGGATAAACAAGTGTCAGGGGAGGAGGTGGACTGACTGGGGGAATTCCTGCAGCAGGCAGGACCTCTTGGTGACTTAATGTCTATCAGATGCTGCTTGGGATGGTGGTAAGAAAACAGGCAGCGAGTCAGGCTCCCAGGGACTGAAATACAAAACTCAGCTACTTCCTGGCCAGGCCTTCTCTGACTCAGTCTCCTCATCTCTTAAATGGGACTATTGATCCACGCTCACGTGCGATGAGTTTGTAAAGCCCGAGGCACTTATCATGTGGCCTGTGAGTGGTGATGTTTAGTTATGATGCAGGGGCACTGAGACACGGGAGTGTCCTCGCAGGGTGCTCTGGTGAGCAGGGCTCTGCCTGGTGCAGTTGAACGACCAAGAGAAGCTGCCTCACTTTGCTTGGGTGTGGGAGGGGCTGTGGGTGCCCCTCAGAGGTGCCAGCCTTTCTTGATGGAGAGGAGGCAGCCAGCAAGAAAGGAGCAAGGTAGACGATAAACCCTCAACTAGAAACTGACCGGAGCGGGTGAACGCCTGAGTGTGCCTGGCACGCCCCCTGCTGGTCACCGGGCTGCTTGCAGGAACTCGTCTCTTCAGACGGGAAGGAGGCCTGCGGGGAAGTGACCACGTGCCGGGCATGATGGCACGCAGCTGACTCGTACTAGCCCTTCAGCCCTAGCAGAGTGGCCGTCATCACCCCATTCTCCAGATGAGGAAACTGGGGCTCAAAGAAGTGCAGCAAGTTGCCTGTGCATGGGGCAGGGCCAACATTTGACAGGGCCCACCCCCGACTCCGCTCTGCCTTCAGGGGCATTTTCTGGACACAGGCCTCGCCCCTGAGATCCCGGTCCCATTGGTAATTCAAGCTGCCTGTGATCTGAAGCCTCTCGGGGTCCCCTTCACGAGGTTTCTTTGCGTCAGGATCATCTTGAGCATTTTCTCCTCTAAAAAGGCAGAGGTACCACATCTCGCTTTTCGCTCTGGCAACCAGGAAGCTCAGAGCCAAACCTCAGCTCCAGCATGTGCTCAGGCCTGCAGGTGGAACCGGCCTCTCCTGGGCGACCGCTGTGCCCTCCTGACCTGAGCTGGACACCTTGCTGCCTCGTCCCATTTCATCCTCGTAACAGATCAAGTTAGGGAGTTAGTTTCCCCCATTTTCCAGATGGGAAAGTTGAGGTCAGCACGTTGACCAGAGTTGAGTAGCTAGTAGGTGGCAGAACTGAATTTGACCCTGGTAGCCTGACTCCAGCCCCCACACCCCCGTCGTATGCCATCTGCCCTCCTCAAGTCCTGCACGCCCATGTCCTTTCAACTTGACCATCCCTTCTGTTGTTTTCTATTTTTGCTGCTTCTGATTTTGTTTCCCTCTGTTTTCATAGTTTATGGTGTATCCCGAGGGCCTCTTTCAACTCCTTGTGGCTCACAAAGGCCAAAGTGAAACCTAAACGCTAATCCTGGGGGTTTGGCTGAGACCGGGGTGGGGGGTGGGAGTCGAGGGGCAGACCTGGACAGGGCAGACCTGAGCTCCTGTCCAGGAAGCCCCCAGTTGAGCGGGCGGTGGGCTCGAGCACCCTGTCCCCTCCCCCGGCCAGGTGAAGTGCTGCGGCTGGGTCAGCTACCTCAACTGGACAGAAAACACCGAGCTCATGAATCGCACCAGCATCACCTTCCCCTGTTCCTGCAAGAAGAGTGATGAGGATGACGCCCTCATGATGCCGCAGAAGGGCTTCTGCGAGGACCCCTTTGACAACAAGACCCAGAGCGGCAACAACCCCCAAGACTGGCCGGTGTACCACGAGGTGCGTGGATGGTTGTCGGCGGGGTGGGGCTGGGCTCGGGGCACGGTGGGTTCAGACCCTCCGGCCCCCAGCCTCATCTGGGCTATTGCTCCATCGACCTTTCTTCACGGAGCTGTTCCCGCCTTCCTTTGATTCATCTGTTTGCTCGTCATTTGCACCTTCATCTTTGCATTCATCAGTGGATCCATTCGAGGACCACCCAGACCCCGCTCTGCCGGATCTCCGGGCTGGGGGTGGCCCCGCCCCGTGATCCTGCGTGTCAGGGTGACGCGGCCCATCGTGGGGTGACGTGGCTGTGTTCTCTGCTCACAGGGCTGCATGGAGAAGGTGCAGGGCTGGCTGCAGGAGAATCTGGGCGTCATCCTCGGCGTGTGTGTGGGCGTCGCTGTCATCGAGGTCTGGGTCCCCTCCCCTCTACCCCCACCCCGTGCTGCCCTCCACCAGATTCAACCTGCTCTGCAGATGTTCGGGGTGGAGGGAGGGGTGAGTTGAGGCCCATCGGCTTCTAGAGGACCCGTGGCAAGCCTGGCCTGACCCCTGCCCCTCGCAGGGCCCTCTGCCACCTGAGTCACAGGTTGGTCCTGAGGCTGTAGCTGAGGATCGGCTTTGTCCAGGTCAGGCCCTGTGTGCTGACCCGGACTGCGGGATGCTCCTCTGGGGTCCTGCCTCTGACTGTTGCCCTCTCCTTCACCAGCTCCTGGGGATGTTCCTGTCCATGTTCCTATGCCGGCATGTCCATTCTGAAGACTACAGCAAGGTGCCCAAGTACTGAGGCGGCTGCTGTCCCCACCTCCCTGCCTGTCCCCCCAACCTCAGGGTTCCTAGGGGTCTCTCCTAGGCTCCCCCGCTCCAGGCCCGCCTCCCACCTCACTGCCAAGACCCCTTGTCCGTCCCGTGCTGGCTGGAAGTCGGAGGGGGGTGCTTCCTGGGGACTTGAACCCCTCTCCTTTGCTTTTCTGCCATCAGCCTTAAGCCCCAGCTATTCTGTGGCTCCTCCACGCACTCCCTGTCTGGCAGGGTTGTCTTAGCAACCCAAAGAAAATGCTCCCTGCACAGGTGGACTGGGTTTCTACCTGCCTTGGGGGCTGTATATATTGTATGGGAGAAAGTGTGTTATAAACTGGGGGGGTGGGGGTTGGATAAGGCACCCTGGGTTGTCACTGCCCACTGCGTGGGTCAGCTTTGTTTCCACTCCGATGCTCTGTCCTTGGTTTTTCCATCTTCCTTGAGGTCGTGGGAGAGGGTGGGCTTGACCTGACATGAGAAGCGGCACCCCTTCTTCAGCCTGACCCAGCCCCACCCAGCAGCTCAGGCCAGTCTGGGCCACGCTGTGGGGGCAGGGCCTGCGTGAGCTGGGCTGAAGGGGGGTGGCCTGGGCATGAAGGTCTGGACTGGCCCTGGGCCACTTAAGGAAGCAGGGGGTGAACCCTTCCAGTGTGGCACAGAGCTGGCCCTGCATTCACCAGGACCCTGAGCAGTCCAGGGAAGTGAGGATGCTTTCTCCTGTCCTCTGTCCCCCAGGGAATGGGTGGGTAAGGTTGTGCCTTGAAGGGGAGTGGGGAGGGGCCCAGGGCACAGCTCTGTAAAACACACACAACTGATTATTAAAGAGGATTTGTAACAATCCAGCCTGCCGTGGTGGAGATGCTGCTTCTGAGGGCAGGCGGGAAGGACCAAAGGGGCGAGCTGATGTGGACAGGGTGGCCGGGCCTGTGGGAAAGAGTGGGGAGCGCCTCCCTGCTATTCCCAGGACAGGGGCTCCTTTAGGGGCACCTCTGGCCCCCAGTTCAAGCTGGCACATGAGAAGTGTGATGCCTGGCTCTGATTCATTTGTCTGGCTCCCGGCGTGGCTGGGGTTTGATTTGTGTGTTCAAACAGGTGTCGATGGTACCCCTAGGGTACAGGTGACCCCAGAAAATAACCCAAAGTGGGCTGACTGTGGAGGTGGGTCAGTGAAGCCACAGAATAAAGCCTGCCTCTTTCTAGAGCATCTATTTTTTTTTTTTTTTTTACAAAGGAAGGAAATAGTTTCATATTGAAGAAATGTGATGGAGTAAGATGTGCAGAATTCAGGAGGTTTTGAAAGATGCAAGAAGCATCTTTAAAGAAAGCTCTTACTTGTACTTACTCAAGTAAGGAAGTTGAAGCCCAGCACAGACCCCTGCCCAGCATCACGAAGCTTAGGGGGCTGTGCAGACGCTCTGCCCTGGCGGCTGCTTTAGGAATATGAGCGTGGGGGGTCCCCTGGGTGGGTCTGGAAGTGTGGTTGGTCTGGAAGGCCGGGGGAAAGACCCATCTAGGAGGTCACTCCCTCCACCGTTTCCTCCTCTCTGCCTTCTCTGAGGCCCTGGAGGCAGAGGAGGGGGTGGGTGGGGGGACTCACCTCCCTAAAGTGGGGCGGGAAGAGCGGTGGGTAGGGTGTTTCAGCAGGAGCCACCAGGTGGCGCTGCTGCCCCATCCCAGGAGCCTGGTGAGACCCAGAATGGTTCCCAGCCCCGTGGGTCTCTCCCTGGGGTGCACCTGGCGAAAGTACTGATTCCAAGGCGCAGCAGATCTGGGCCAGGGAGAATGAGCCAGCATCTTGCACAGCCCTCCAAGGTGATTCCTGAATCAAGTCGCTTTCATTTCTCAGGCCCTGACAAGATGTGGCTTAGAGATGCTCCCTCCCCAAAGAGAGCGAGGCTGGAGGGTGGGCCGGGGGAGACAGTGCTTGTCTATCCAGGAAGGAGGGCGGAGACACATCTTAGGAACAGTCGAACACTTGATCTGAACCTAATTAAATTCTTGCCAGAGGCTTTTTGTGGCTAAAACCCTAGGCAAACCGAGTTGGGGCCTGTGGGGTGTATCAGACACAGCCCTGGGCTGAAGAAACCTTTAACTCCAAGGTGCTGTTTACTTAATCAGGGATTCCCCTGGAGCTCTTACCCAGCTCAGAGGGCTGAGGGCTCCCAGTGAAGCCATTCCAGCTGATTTTATTTATTTATTTTTTTTTATAATCTGCCTCATTCCACAAAGGAAGTACATATAATAAAATATAAAACAATAGAGAAAATAATAAATTTATGAAGAAGCTCCAATGCTTTGGCCAACTGATGCGAAGAGCCAACTCATTAGAAAAGACCCTGATGCTGGGAAAGATTGAGGGGAAGAGGAGAAGGGAGAGACAGAGGATGGCATGGTTGGATGGCATCATCAGCTCAATGGACATGAGTCTGAGCAAATCCTGGGAGACAGTGAAGGGCAGGGAAGCCTGGCGCGCTGCAGTCCATGGGGTTGCAGAGGCAGACGCGACTGAGTGACTAAACAACAGCCACCACAGTGAAGAAGCATAGACTTGAATGAAATAAACACAAGTTTGAGTTGGCCAGCCTGGTGATGGCAAATGCATGGTGTGCACAGAGTGTGTTCCCCATGGCTGCGCTCACAACAGACATCGCTAATTGATCACGGTTCTCATTTTCTGAGCCCAGATGTACTCGGGCTGTGCTTCCAGCTGATCTCCCTCAGTGCAGCCTCTGAATCCTTCTCAGCTCAGCACAGTTGATCAGTCTGGCTGGAATGCAGAGTGAAAGCAGTTGCCAACCTTGAGCTCTAGTTGTTTAGTTGAACCCTATATAATTTTACCTCTGAGCTTCCTGGTGGTAAAGGCAATAAAGGGAAAATTTTCAGATATATAGCTTTAATTTCTCAAGGTTTCCTTAGCTTAGCCACTAGGAAGACTGCAATAGGCCAGAATCTAGAATTCAAGACGGCTCAGTTCAGTCAGTTCAGTCACTCAGTCGTGTCCGATTCTTCATGACCCCATGGACTGCGGCACACCAGGCCTTCCTGTCCATGGCCAACTCCTGGAGCTTACTCAAACTCATGTCCATTGAGTTGGTGCTGCCATCCAACCATCTCATCCTTTGTCCTCCCCTTCTCCTCCGGTCCTCAATCTTTCCCAGCATCAGGGTCTTTTCAAATGAGTCAGTTTTTTGCATCAGGTGGCCAAAGTATTGGAGTTTCAGCTTCAACATCAGTCCTTCCAATGAATATTAAGAACCGATTTCCTTTAGGATGGACTGGTTGGATCTGCTTGCAGTCCAAGAGACTCTCAAGAGTCTTCTCCAATACCACATTTCAAAAGCATCAATTCTTCGGCTCTCAGCTTTCTTTATAGTCCAACTCTCACATCCAAACATGACTACTGGAACCTCCTGCATTGCAGGCAGATTCTTTACAACTGAGCTATCAGGAAAGTCCCCAAGATAGCTCTCAGACCCACAAACTTTGAAATCCCTTCATGGCAGGAGCAGAAAGTTTAAGTGGACCTACTGGGCCTGACCTGAAGCTGGTTATTGGCAATGGGGACAGGAGCTGTGCTATCTGTCAAGGAGGACCCAGGAAGATCTAGTGAAGGTGCTCGGACCCACCGGGTGACATTCTGCATAGCTGGTGCTTGGCCAGCCCTGACTCTGTACTGGTCCCACTGAAATGTTAACTGATTTGCTCACTACAGTCCAGTGAGGTGCATGGTCATGATTACCCCCAGTTTACAGATAAGGACAACGAAGAACAAGAGCTTAACTAGTTCCCTCAACATTCTGCTATTGCTAAGAGGAGCGGGAGGGACTTCCCTGGTGGTCCAGTGGTTAAGATCCTGCCTTCTAACGCAGGAGACGTGGGTTCTGTCCCCAGTCAGGAAACTACGACCCCACTTGCCTTGGGGCAACTGAGTCCTCCAGCTGCAACTACAGAAAGCCTGTGTGCTACCATGAAGACCCAGCACAGTCGAAATAAAAAAGTAATTTTAAAAATAAAAGGAGTGGGAGCCATATCCTGTCCATTGGATGGCACAGTCTGCAGGTGAGAGTGTGGGCCTACTGCCAAGGCAGCTGGGAGCTGACCCCACTGAGAAGGCAATGGCACCCCACTCCAATAGTCTTGCCTGGGAAACCCCATGGACAGAGGAGCCTGGTGGGCTGCAGTCCACGGGGTCGCTGAGGGTCGGACACGACTGAGCGACTAAACAAACCACCATCACTCTGCCCTGCAAAGGGACCCAGGAGCTACCCCTCTCCCATGGTGGGCTTACAGGGGGAGAGAGGCTAAGAAAAGAGACAAGGCTTGGTGTTTGGCTGAGGGCTGTGGTTCCTGGCCAGATAAGGAAAATCTGGTACTTCAGCTGGACTCAGAGCCATACGGGGGCATGGATGGGGTCTGGTTCAGCTTAGTGGTCCCTCGGCACCCAGGCAGCAATTCCACCGCACAAGGTTGGGGATGGGGGACACCCATCCCCTGGCCTGAGAAGGGCTCAGTCCGTGGGTCAGGCAGATCTGGGCTCAAACAGGAAGCTTAGGGGCTCAGGAGCCACGCGAGCCCTGGCAGACCTCATCACCCATTGGTGCCTCACCTTTCTCATCTGAATGTTGGGAGGATGACAGGGTCACGCCAGGCTCAGGTCACATGAAGGATGTGGAACCTGTGGGCACCTGGGCCCCCAGGAACCCTGAACCAGAGCGAACAACTGTCTCCCTGGGCTTTGCCCATCTCCTAGTGCGCCCAGCTGAGCAGACGTCTGTCCTGTCTGTCTGAGACCAGGGTGGCAGAGGGTGTGGGGCCCATATGGAGGGTGAGGGGCTGCAGGAGGTGGGGCCAGAGGAGCCTGGGGCCCTGTGAGGCGATGGGGGGAGAGTCTAGGTGGTCATAGGGCAGAACTTCCCTGCCCTTCAGTAATGCCCGTGGGGGTGGGGGAGGGCCCAGCGGGATGCCTGGGACAAGTAGGCAGGAGGGTGTCAGACCCCGGGGATCTCTGCCTGGGGTCCATCTCAGGTCTCTCAGGCCCCTGGAGTTGGGGCTGACACCAGTGTGGGGCCAGCAGTCAGGTGAGCACTAGGAAACCTCCAACTCCTTCCGCACGCGCCTCTCTCCTCCTCAATCCCCCTGGGCCTGGGTGGCAGAATAGGACAGCCAGGATGGTCCAGAAAGCCCAGAGCGCCCTCCCCACAGAACAGCAGCGGAACAGCGTTATCTGGCTGAGAACACGATGTGAAACCCGGGTGGGCCGGGCTCTGATGCCCGGGGCCCTGGGGCTGAGGCTGGGAGTCTCGAGAAGCTGGTGTGGGGGTGCAAGGGAGCCCTGAGGTAGCTCCTGTCCCCCAGCCGCTTGCTGACCAGCGACCTCAGTGGGTCCTCGGCCACCTCCCAAGGGGGGTGAAGGGGATGGGAGGCGGAGTGCTGAAGGTTCTACCGGGCCCGTCCTCACGGGCCCTGTGCCACAGGGAGTGGGGGCGGGCTCAAAACCGCGTCTGCGAATACCTTAGAGAGGACAGACGATGGCAGAGAGATGCGGGCCGGGCCGCTTCCTGGGGCATGCCCACCTCGTGAGGCACGTGCGGGCCTGGCAGCTGGAGGGTGCCAGAGCCTGGCCTGGACTGGCAGGGAGCTGACTCTGAGGACATCCCCCTGCCTCCGAGGACATCCCCCTGCCTCCACAGCTGCTCTCCACCCCCCAATTTCCCGGGACGACCCCAGGGTGGTGTTACAAAACCCAGTCACGTAGCACTGAGCCTCACTCCTGCTTCCTGGAACGATCCAGTTTCTCCACCTCCTTCCCCTCCCCCTGCCCCCAGGCCCATGAAGTTCCATGAGGAAGGACCATAAACCGGCTTCTCTAATGCCCAGCTGGCCCCGAGGGCCAGTCATCTGTCTGCAGGGACCCTGGGCTCTGGCCTCCTGCCTCCCTCCCCAGGAGCTGGGCCAGCTGAGGGGCTGCCAGACCTTCTGTGGGGGCAGGGCCACCCCCAGGCTGCCATCTCCCCCACTGATGCCCAGGCCGGGGGGCATGCTATGCAGGGGACTGGCCACAAAGGGCCCCCACAGTGCCTGGGTGCTGAGCCCTTGGGCAGTGCCTGCTCACGGCTCCCGGGGGCCAGGTAGGAGGCCTAGGTGGGCACCAGTTTGCTCTCTGGGTTTTGGGGGAGCCAACGGTGGTTCCCAGGAAGTGTTCAGGAGGCTGGATGCTGTGTGACATGGACACTGACCATCACTTGGGTCAGAATAGGGCTCTTCTGCGTGGATTGGCAGGCAGTGCAGGGTCTCCTGGGAGCAGGCCTGGGGGCCTGACTGCCTCCACCGGTAGAGAAATATTTCAATGTTTTAGTAACTAGCATGGCTGTATAGGTGAGAACCTCTGAATGTCAGCCCTGTGCACACACACACACACACACAGGCCCTGAAACCTCCTGAGCTCAGTCCATTCCTGGATGGCAGGACCTCCAGCTCTCCTCTCAGCTGCAGGTGGCTGGTGGTAGCAGGAAAGGCCGAACGCTGCCAGCCTGGAATGTTCCAGGCCTGTGTGGCGGAGCCTCCCTCCACCGACCCCAATCGTGCCTGTTCCAGGGCAGAGACTCCTCCAGCCCCTGCTCTGGGGTCTTCCAGGTGAGCAAGTTCCCCAGGCCGAGGAGCCATCAGCGAAGTGAGTCATCGTGATGCTGGCGTGGCCATCACCAGCGCCTCTCCTAGGCCAGGACTGCCACCACCTCCGCCCCCTGCAGAGGGACAGAGACCTAAGTTGTCACACTGCCTCCGGGTGAAGACCCACTGCTCCCTGGGAACCTATGGGCTCATTCATTCATTCACTCATCCCATGAACATTTAATGGGCACCTGTTATGAGCCAAGCCCTGTTCTAGACCCTTGAGAGCACAGCCTTGAGAACACAGCTGCAAAGACACCTCCATGGCACTTGTATTCTGGTGAATGCAGGGGAGTCTTGCACACTCACCTGTACACACCTACACGCACACGCACACGCACACAACTGCCAGCTGCCTACAGCACGGTCCATGCTGAGTGTTGCTGGGGACCCCTGGGGCCCATCCAAGGCCTCTGGCATCCTGTGGAAGGAAGTAGCATAATGAACAGCCAGTGGAACAAACAGGAAAGCGGGTGGGAGGCTCATCACTCAGCCCCCGCCCCTCCAGCCACACTCTGCAGGACTCAGTCCTCCCCCGACCCCTGGCACCCCGCTTCCTGGCCCAAACCAAATAAATTCAGAACACCTGCTGGTCCTGGGGGGCGGGGGGCGAGAGGCCCAGTGACATCACCTCTGTTAGTCTCATCTGTGAAATGGGGACTACAGTTCCTGACTCCCAGGGTTATTGTGGGAATCAAATGACCTAAAGCACTTCCTGAGCTACTTCCTGTTAGTGGATTCCCAGGGCGGTCCTAGGCCTCAGGGAGGTCCCCATCTCCTTGGGGTGGGCCTCCCTGGATGTGAACGTGCAGGTTGGAGGACTCCGGTGCCTCCAGACCAGGAACTGCTGGTTGGTCTATGAGGCTGTGGCCGGGCAGGAAGGAATGTGTGTCCAGCCCCCTGCCCCATGAGGGAAGATGCAGAGGGGTAGGAGGGGCTGCCAGAAGGCAGTGAGCCATGCACGCCCCCCCATCCCCCAGAAGCCCCTCTGAAGTCACTTCCCCAGCACCTGCCTTCTGGGCCGGGGGAATGTCAGGCCCAGAGCCAAGCTCCCCTCTCACGCCCTAACGTTACCGCAGATGCCTCCAGCAGCGCCTCTGGGAACGGGAGTGGGCTTCCTGCAGGATGCTGGGGGTGTGGGGGCACCAGCAGGAAGAGCCAGAAGTACAGGGGGGCTGGGGGGGAGGGGAGGATGGAAGGTGGGAGCCGGAGAGACCCAGCAGCCTCAGGGTGGGGGTGCAGTGCGGGCAGGAAGGCACTGATGGAGGTTGACCAGTGTGGAGGGGTCTGCCCCCTGCCCTGCATCACACACCTAGGAGAGCCACTTTGGGGCTTTCAGGGTGACCCCCTCTTCCTGCCGGTTCATGGAGGACTCGGCGTCTCGGGGGACTGGAGGGGTCCCAGTCCTGGGTCTGATAGGATGGGGGGAGAGGCTCAGGCTCACCCGCCAAGCTGCAGGGAGGAGAGAGGGAGGGCAAGTGTGGGAAGCAGGCTCTGAACAGGACCGAGCCTGGAGGAGGAGCTGGGAATAAGGGCTGGGCCAGCTCTGCAGGGCAAGGCATGACTCCCCTGTGCCAGGCGGTAAGAAGAGCGCAGGCGGGCAGCTAGCAGTCACGCAGGCTGGGCGCGTCTCCCTGGCACCTGCCTCCTTCCCTGTCATCATGCCCATTGTCATCACCATCGCAGCGGCCGCCGTGCCCTGAGTGTCAACCTTTGCCCCTCATACCCCAGCACCTTGGATGCCCCCTATGTTTGCGGAAACTGAGACTTGGAGAAGCTAAGGCACTCGCTGTGACTGCCCCACTACACTAGCCCCGGAGGAGTCAGTCACATTGTAGTCTGAAGAAACGACTCCCCCGGAGGCGGCAGTGGGCAACCTGTGCCGCTGCACATGGCCGCCTCCCATGACGGTCACCCTGGCCGCCAGGCCAGTGGCTCTGTGCTCAGGCCCTTTCTGATAGACCTCAAAGCCAAGGGGCTTCCTTGACAGTTCTGTTGGTAAAGAATCCGCCTGCAATGCAGGAGACCCTGGTTTGATTGCTGGGTCAGGATGATCCACCTGGAGAAGGGATAGGCTACCCACTCCAGTATTCTTGGGCTTCCCTTGTGGCTCAGCTGGTAAAGAATCCCCCTGCAGTGTGGGAGACCTGGGTTCTATCCCTGGATTGGGAAGATCCCCTGGAGAAGGAAAAGACTACCCACTCCAGTATTCTGGCCTGGAGAATTCCATGGACTGTATAATCCATGGGGTCGCAAAGAGTTAAACAGGACTGAGCCATTTTCACTTTCAAGGCCAATAGGAATAAAGACTCCTGGTTCAGAAAAGGAGAGAGGAAGTAAGCCCTTTGTGAAGAGACTCAATGCAGTCAAATCCAACTTTTCATCCGTCCATCTGTGCAGTAGCTATTGGGCACCCACTATGTGCCAGGGTCTGTAGAAGGAACTGGGGTTCGCCACAGTCCCTGACATCATGGAGCTCACAGTCTATGGTGGGGCACGGGCCATAAACAGAAACTGGAAAATGTGCCCCATGTTGGGGACACGACCAAGACCCTGTCTCTCCCAGCCAGTAAAGGCATAGCGGATGGAAGAAGCCTGTCCAGACTGGTCATTGTCGCCTGATGTCCTCATTGCCTGGAGCACTGCAGGGGTTGCCGCCCCCACCCCCCTCCCCACCAAGAGGCTGGTGACCCGAGAAGAGGCACAGGAACCAGGCACCCCTACCAAGGGGAATGGACACGGCCTCCTGTTCACTGGATGTGGGCAGCAGAAGCTATCGCTAGCTCGTGATGGTCTAAACCAGCTCCCAGAGATAGCTCAATGAGCTTATTTGGTGGACAGCTGGGGCGACCATATGGGGAGGGGCAGAGGACCTCCGCGTGTCCAGGGGTGCTGTGTGTATTTCCTTCCTCTGAGGCCTGAGGGGGCAGGGACTCCGTGGGGTTTTCTTGGTGGATGCAGGTCACCGGGTTCCATGAATGGGATTCATGCAGCTGGCCTGTGTGGGGTCTGGTCTCCATCTCCTAAGGGTACAGTGATTTGAAGAGGGCAGCCCGGCTCCGACTGCGGTTGGAGTATGGAGCCATGAAGTATCTGAGAAAGCCACGGGCTTTGCTGATGCCGTCACAGGGCAGAGCGGGCAGCTGAGGGAGGGTCACTGCACTGCGAATCGAGAGACCGGGTTCCTGTCCTGGACATCTGTTGACTGTGGCCAACCTCAGACACAAGAGGAGAGCCAAAGGACCACCTAGCTGAGCCCAGCCTGAATTGTCAGCTTGCTAAACAGAACTGTGAGCTAACTAAACGGTGACTGTTTTAGGCCCCTAAATTTGGGGATGGGCATTACACAGCAGCGGCTAACTGACACAGCGATGAGCTCAGCTAATAACAGTGATGGCTACCATTTGCTGAGCCTACTGGACCAAACCCTCCACATGAAAGTAGCCAAAGTGGAGTCGCTCAGTCGTGTCCGGCTCTTTGCGACCCTGTGGACTGTAGCCCACCAGGCCCCTCTGTCCATGGCATTCTCCAGACCAGAATACTGGAGTGGGCTGCCATTTCCTTCTCCAGGGGATCTTCCTGACCCAGGGATCGAACCCAGGCCTCCCGCGTTGTAGGCAGACGCTGTACCTTCTGAGCCACCAGGGAAGCCCATGTAACCCTCCCGGCAGCTCTGAACATTGGTAACTGGGTCTTCACTTTACAGACAAGAAAACTGAGGCCGGGGGAAGGCACAGGCCTTGTCCAAACTGCCCTGAATGGCTGGAGGCAGAAGCAAGATGGGAACCTAAAATCTATCTCCGTGGACTCAGTTCTGAATCTCCTTCCCAGATAAGCCTCAATGTCAGAACAAGCCAGCAGCACTTGAGGTCATAATGTATTCTGCACACGGGAGCTGACGTCATTAAGAATGTTCTCAGCCTCCCGTTCCCCAAGAGTTATGCCATGTCTCACCCTGCTCCTCTCTCACCCCATCCAATGCCTCTAATTCCCGTGTGCTTTTAAGATGACAAAAGCACAGATGTCGGGATAATTTATTTCCTTTTTATTCAGTCTTCTATTTAATCAGAAAATATCTGTCGAGGGTCTGTGGTGTGCCTATTCCCACAGCGTTCTTTCTTTGCTGACGTTTCCTGGACCCCGACTGAGCGGCAGGCCCTCACTCAGGGTGTGTAACCCTGACAGCAACACTGGGGGGGCGAAGGTCATCCCTACTTTACAGATGGGAAGACTGAGGTTCCAGAGAAGTGACGTGGCCACCTGAGGCCACCTCACGAGTGAGTGGCCGGGACATGATTTTATTCCAGGTTTGATTGAATTCAGGTCGAGCCTCTTCTTACTCTATTACCATAGCTGTGGCTTTAAAAAAAAAAAAAGACTTTTTTTTGAAATTTCCCCTGGGCTTTGAAAATGGCAGATAGGAGACTGGGAGGTTGAGAAGAGAAAGAAAGTGTAGCGGGGTGTTGGGAAATGTTCCCCAACTCCAAGAACTGTTGGATTCTCTGCCGTGATGCTCAGGTAATGCTGCAAGTGGCAGCAGGTAAGGGAGGAGGGAGCATGTGCCCCCAGAGCCAACAAGTCCTGCCCATCCTTCATCCCCACCCGCCGGCCCCACCCCTCCGCTTAGCCGCTGGACCACAGCCATCTTCCAGCACCAGGCACCAGGCACAGTGCCCTGCCCTTCCTGGCTGAACTGTTTACAAATGGGGAACTCAGGGATGGTCTCAGCTGTCTCCTCCTCCCAGGGTGATTATACTTCTGGGCTGGGGGCTGAGCTGCAGGCCTTCAAAGGTTCCCAGAGTCCCATTCCCTCCAAGGCTGCCTCCTCTAGGCTGGCATCAGGCCCCACCCAGGTGTCCTGGCCGATCAGAGTCTAACTGCAAGGAGCCCTCCTGTGGTCCAGGAGTGCCAGGGGGTGTGTCTGGGGGAGCGGGAGAGTAAGGAGGTACTAGGCTAGGAGGCCTGAGGGAGGCCTCCTTCTTGGCAATGCGGGAATTTCACATCCCACAACCACACAGGGCTCTCTTCCCCTGGGGGGCCTTGGGTACTGGGAAGACCCCTACACTGGGTGCCCTCACTGACCTTTGACAAGTTACTCTAAGTCTCTGGACCTCCGTCTCTTCATCTTTAAACTGGATGGAAAATGCTCAGAGCCACATATGCACAGACACTAAAAAACAGCGCTTAGTAGGTGCTCAGAACTTCATACACATTCTCTTAGTTATTTTTCCAACCAACCCAAAGACCTAAGAACTTTTACCATCACCCCATTTACAGGTGGGAAAACTGAGGGGGCTTGGCGAGGTTAAGTGGCTCACCCAGAGTCACACAGCTGGCAAGTGGGTGGTGGCCACAGGTCATTTGAACCGAGCCACCCCGACTCCCAGCCGGGGGGCTTGGCCTCCTTTCTGGGGGAGGTACCATTTGCACATGTGTGGACACGCTGCCAGATTCACCAGCTGCTGGGCAGGTGGACCTCCCACACTCGCCTGCCTGGTGTTCTGGACTAAGCTGCCAGCCCTGCACTCCAGGACTGCCCTGAGCGCTTCTGTTGTGCTAGCGCACTTGGAAACGTCCTCCGCTTGGGTCTGGAACCATCTCCCTCTGGTCTCCTGTCTAACCCCGCTCCTCCTTCAGATCAGCCATCAGGGGGACCCCTGACCACACCCCCAAGTGACGCTGGTGCCTTGCTGTGCTCTCCCATGGCCCTCTCCTCCCAAGGCAAGATAGCACTGAACACACGGGCCACGGGTTCAAATCCAGAACCTCCCAAGCTGTATGGCCCTCAGCAAATGGGTTAACCTTCTAGTTAACCCTCTGAGAAAAGGGCGTAATCACCGTCCCACCAGGTAGGGCTGATGGAAGGACTGAATGAGTGGGCGCGTGTGTAAAGCTGCCAGCAGACGCAGAGCAGGCTCTCAGTGCCTGATACCAGGCACTGTTTTCCCACTGGGGCTCTGGAGACAGTAATTGTAATTGTTGGTTATGGTTTCTATATTCTGTTGAACTCCAGGTTCCCTGAGGGCAGGGAGGGCTTCTAACTTATTCTTTGTCACACCTCCTGCTTGGAACACAATGCCTGGCACACACTGGCATTTCATACATACTTGTTGAATGAACGGGCTTCCCAGGTGGTGCTAATGGTAAAGAACTCGCTTGCCAGTACAGGAGACAGAGACTTAAGAGATGTGAGTTCAATCCCTGGGTTGGAAAGATCCCCTGGAGCCCATGGCTCCAGATCCCATGGCTACCCATGCCATCATTCTTGGGCTTCCCTGGTGGCTCAGACAGTAAAGAATCAGCCTATAATGCAAAAGACCCTGTTTTGATCCCTGGGTCAGGAAGATCCCCTGGAGAAGGGAATGGCTACCCACTCCCATATTCTTGTCTGGAAAATCCCATGGACAGAGGAACCTGGCAGGTTACAGTCCTTGGGTTGCAAAGAGTAGGAGACGACTGAGTGACTAACACTTTCACTTTCTTTCTTTGCTAAATGAATGAATGTGATTTCCATGCCAGAAAGAAGTAAGGTGATGCAGAGAAGAAGTCAGGCAACAGTCCGTTGAGCATTGCCCCACGCTTGCATGATTTAACAATCGCTTGAGCCTCTCCTTAGCAGTGGAAATTCCCAGCTTCCATGGGCTGGGGCAGAAGGTACAGAGCTGGTGAGAGGAGAGAGGATGGAGGAGAGGTGAGTGGAGAGCAAGTGAGTGAGGATTTGGGTGGGGGGTGTTAGAGGAGGGCGACATAACAACATTGGCCTCCTGAAGAATAACTCTGGTTGCTGTGTGGAGAGCAGTTTGGAAGGGCTTGAACTGGGGCAGGGAGACTAGTTGTCTGAACAAGAGGTGCCGGCAGCCTGGATCATTTGGAGCAGGGGAGACAGAGGAGGGTGGCCAGCCATCCTGGTCTGCCTAGGGCTGAGGGAATCTCTGGGATGCGAGGCTGTCAAGGCTAAAGACTGGGAAGTCCCAGGCAAATGGGATGGGTTGGTCACTCCAGGATGGGTGAAGCCCCAGAGCAAGGGGGCTGATTTGGGTCAGAGAGGAAGGGTCAAAGAAAGTTCCCAGATTCCAACATGGACAACTGAGTATGATGAAGGGCCATTTACAAGCTTGGGAGCCTGGAGGGGGAACATGACCGGGAACAGATAAGGGGTTGTAGTTTGGCAGGAGCCGTAGTGGAAGCTTGGGCAGAAAACAGGTTCACAGTATGCCATGTTGAGGGTGTAAATGGGTCAGGCACCTAGAGAGGAGGAGAGAGATGTTTTCGGAAGGACTTCTCTGGAGGGAGATCTAGGGGGGCTTGGATTCTGGCCCCTGTGAAGGGGGGGAGGTGGGACTATCCGCCCCCTCCCTCGGGCTTGGTGAGAAGCTTCGCTTGGTCACACATGTGTCCAGTGGTCAGGCACACAGTGGCCCAGATGCAGCTGGCTCCCACCAGGGAAATCTGAAAGGGCCAGAAAAGGGATGAGCCAAGGGAGGGGTGTCTAGGGTGGAATGGGCCAGGACCCTAGAGCATGTACAGGACACACGTGTGTTTTCTGTGGTCCAGACATGGGCCTGGTCTGCTGAGGTGTTTTACAAGATACAGGACATCAACACCATCATCGCCGTCATCATCACCATCTTGCGGTCTAGTAAGTTTGAGAAACAATAAACAGAGTCTGTGTGGCCCTGGAGAACCTGAGGTTGACTGGGTAGCAGCCACGTGGAGAAGGCACACGCCCACATCGTGGGAGGTGGAAAGCGGTCCTGAGGACCCCTAGAGTCAGCGCTGTCCTCTGCAGGGCCCCGGGAGCAGAAGCCAGCTCAGGAGGGAACGAGTGAAATAGAACCTTTCCTTCCCTCGACTTCGGCTTCTTCCTCTCTCGGCTCTGGCAGCCTCTGAAACTCAAATATTCAACACAAGATGAGGGAAGAGGGTGGGGGAGCAAGGGCGTGTGCGGGGTGAAGGAAGGTCTGGCCTTCTCCAGCTCACAGCCTGTGGGGGACAGCAGGGCAGGAGAAGTAACTCTAAGCCAAGTTCAAAGGTGTGACGCTTAGCGCGGACCAGACGCTTTGAGTTATTAGCTTGACTTCATGTTTGCCACTTAAAGTGACCTAAGAATTTTTGTCCCCTCGCAGAAGACAGAAAACTAGTGGAACTGCCCGAGTTTTCATCCAGAAACGGGGGGTGAACTGTCTCCCACAAATGGCTCGTAAAGAGACGTGAGAAGACAAGAGTAAAGAGGCTCTCCACTCCACTCCGTGAGTGGGCTTGTCCAAAGCGCCGGCTGGGGTCTGTCTTCATGCATATAAATTGCCCTCCCCTCCCAGAATGCAAGCCGTCATGGGCAGGTCCTTGTCAGATTCAGCTCTGGCACCTGGCCACCCTTGGATGTTAATTTCCTCCCTTCCTTCAACCTGACCCTGGGTGCTCAGAGAGGGTGACACGTGGGCCCTGCGAGAGACTAGCCCCAGGCTTCATAGAAGTGGATGGAGGCTCAGCCCATCCTTTCCGCCGTCTCCAAGGGCCAGGCACGTAAGTCAGACAGGCCATCCCACACTGCGGAGGATGAACGCTCAGGCCGTCAGATAGTAGAGCATCGATCAGCGGACGTCTGGCTGCCAGCCGTGCCAGACAGACAGACCAATGCGCCACACTCCCTCTGATGTGCATACTCCTTCCAGAGTCCCCTCCCAGGACTCTAGGGATGCATCTCTTTTCCTGGAGACCCCCCTGCCCAGGAGGCCTGGTCCCGGCTGCTCCTGGCAGGGTGCCCATTCCTGATCTCCGACTTGGCAGCCTCCTTGCCACAGGCTCCAGGGCCGCCCCTCCTCCCCCCCTCCCTCCCAAGGTGGGAGCTTTGGGCTCTGCCAAAGCATTACTAAGAGGGAGGTGACGTCACCCTCCCGAGTCCCACCCTGCCTCCGGCCAGCTTACCCTTTACCCTTGGCTGCCCCTGAGAATATGACACATCCTGGGTGGGGGAAGGAGTCGTCCCCTGGGGCCCTCAGCCCCAACCAAGCTCAGGGGGCTCAGGCTGCCCTGTTCCCCACCACTGCCCCCCGCCCCAGGCTGGAGGCTGCTCTGTCTTGTTGGAGCAGTATGGTCCTGGAGGCCGTGCCAAGGGATCCGAATACACCACAGGCTTCTCCATCCACCAGCTGGGTGGCCCCGGATGAGTAACTTTAGCCCCTTAAGCCTCATCTCTAAAACAAGGATAGTAACCAGATTGGCCTCACCAGGGGAGTGTGAGGCTTACATGAGATCACGTTCCTCGGGGCCCTGCCCTGGGGAAGGGGAATGTCAGGCCATCTTGCTGGGCAGTGGGATGCTCATGACTAAGTCCTCAAGGTCCATTTCAAAGTTAGATGTCTGGTCCTTTGCCATTGTGGCCAGCTAGGGGACAAGGACCTCCCACCCACGCTCTCAGCACCCACCTCCCGGCACCACGGCGGCCGTCCCCAGCGCGAGGCCCTGCCGTGTGTGCACATTCCCAGCTCAGGTCTTACTCTGTCTGCACGAACTCCTGCTCCTCCGTCAGAGCCAGGGCTGCAGCCCCAGCGCCCAGCACTAGATCTTCATCCTTCCTGCCAAGGCCCTTGTGCCGCACAAGCAAATACCCAGATGGAGGTTTTATTCAGGAACAACCTCACACCATGAGGCTGTTAATCCCCACCTCCTGCCACTTGGGACCCAGAATCTGAAGTATAGAGGGCAGCAGCTATCTTGGTGTTGGGAGATGGGAGAGCCTCCCAGACCCTCCACCTGGGAGACTGTTCTCCCTGCATCCTCTGTCTGGAGAAAACTCTTGAGGGTCCCTTGGACTGGAAGGAGATCAAACCAGTCCATCCTAAAGGAAATCAACTCTGAATATTCATTGGAAGGAGTGATGCTGCAGCTGAAGTTCCAATCCTTTGGCCACTTGATGTGAAGAGCTGACTCATTGGAAAAGACCCTGATGTTGAGAAGGACTGAAGGCAAGAGGAGAAGAGGGTGACAGAGGATGAGATGGTTGGATGGCATCGTCAACTCAATGGACATGAGTTTGAGCAAGCTACAGGAGATAGTGAAGGACAGGGAAGAGTAGCGTGCTGCAGTCCATGGGGTCGCAGAGTCGGACACGGCTGTGCCACTGAACAACAGCAACAACAGCGTCATCTGCCTGCCCTGAGGCCCACAGGGAGGAGGTCCCCGAGGCTGCCCCAGGAGGCGCCTCCCAGCTGTGGTCCCCCAGGCTGCCAGTCCTGCACGGGCTTCATCAGAGACCACCTGCACCGCCGCCACCACCGGTAAAAATAATAGCAGTGTAGTTGAATCAGTTTAGGAAGCAGTGCAAAAACACCCTCCTCACCTACCTCCCACCTACCCAACCTCATCTTAGCTTTTCGTGAACGCTTCACGTTTCTGTTATAAAAATAACACACAGTTACAGTTAAAAGGTCACACCGTGGAGACAAATAGAAACTGAAGATGAAGTTCCTCCACTCATGCGGGGCTCAGCTCACGTTCCCTATTCTGACGCCCTCCCCGGCTGGCCTAATTAGATCTCCCCCACCCCGACGTGATGCCCTGCTCGCCTCGCCCAGCCCCCTTTCCCTTCAGCACACAGCGCCGTCCGACACTGTGCTATGGGCTCTGTAGCATAACGGTTGGCCTCTGTGCCTCCCTAGACTGGCAGCTCCAGAAGAGCAAGGATTTCCATCTGCTTTGCTCTTCTTCACTGGGTCCCCAGCGCCTAAAATGGTATTAAAAATGGCACACCATTCTAAATCAACTGTGCTTGGATTTTTATTTTTAAAATGGGCTTACCTTTTGTTCATTCTACTCTGGTGTTTGTCAAACTTCTCTGACATCCGTATTACTAATCCTGTAGAAGCGGTGAGTTTCAGAGTATACTCTGGGAACCGGTGCACACTCAAATCCCACATCCAGCTCCCCTCTCCCCATGCAAACATCCGGAGCCTTGGCTTTCCTAGAGAGGAGGTGATATGCAGGCAGTGGTGGTTCTGTGCGTTACCAGCTGGCGCTCTGGTTTATGCAGCATCCTTTGGGAATGATGTGAATCATTCACACTAAGTGTGAATCAGCTTCCATGAACCTGATCAACTCTGGGTCATTGAGAAGTTGCATTGCGGCTTGTGGATATTAGCAAAGAGCATGTCATCCGATGGCAGCCACTGTGGGTGACCTTCACTGTGACTCAAATCATCTCCATTGGATCCTTTTCATCTGGAGGCCGCCGGCGGCTTCATCTTCTGCTGCACTTAGAGGCAGCTGGCCCATAGTGGCTGAGTGCGTGGTTCGAGTCAGAGTCCCTGGGCTAGAATCTCCACTTCAGCAACACTGGCCGTGTAGTGCTGAAATGACTCAGTTTCCCTCCACCTCAGTTTTCTCTTCTGTAAATGGGGGGAAATAATAGTACCCATATACAGGGCTGTTAAGAATACTAAGTGAGTCTGTACATGTAAAATGCTTAGGCTCTTTAAGTCATATGATGACTGAGCTGCTCTGACTTTCCCTCCTAAATACATCAACTAAAACAAGCCAGATAAAATATTAAAAGACAAAAACTTGCAGAGGCCAAAAATGATTTTCAATTCAGGATATCTGGGATGTAAATCAATACAATGCCAGCTTTCACCTGCTGATCCCAAGCAAAATAAATCAAGAAGACCTAAGTAAATGGGAAGAGATATCCTGTTCATGGATTTGGAGATTTAATATTGTTGAGAAGGCAATACATTGCAAATTGATTTATAAATTCAATGCAACCTCTTTCAAAATCTCAGCTGGCTATTTCCCTCTCCACCCCCAGCAAAATGACAAGCAGATCCTAAAATTCATATGGAAATTCAAGAGACCAAGAATAGCTAAAACTTGGAAAAGAACAAAGGTGGGAGACATACTTACTAATTTTAAAACTTATAAAACTGTAGTAATCAAGACAGTGTGGTACTGGCATAAGGATAGACTTAAAGATCAATGGAACAACACTGAGAATAGAGAAATAAGCTAGTGCATTTATAGAAATGGGTGCCAAGACAATTCAACCAGGAAAGAATAGTCTTTTCAACAAATGTGCTAGGACAAGTAGACATCCACATACAAAAGAGTGAAGTTGGAGCCTTCCTTACATCACACATGAAAATCAGCTTAAAATGCATCATAAACCAAAATGCAAACGCTTAAACTGTACAACTCTTAGAAGGAAACATTTGTGTAAATATTAGTGACTTTGCTGTAAATCTTAGATCCTTTTTGGGTACAACACCAAAAACACAAGCAAGAAGAGAAAAAATAGGTACATTAGGCTTCATCAAAATGGAAAACTTTCATGCTTCAAAGAATACCACCAAGGAAATGAAAAGACAAACAAAAAATGGGAGAATATATTTGCAAATCCTATATTTGATAAAGAACTATCTGTAATATATAAAGAACTCTTACAACTCAATAGTAAAAAGACCAATTACTCAGCTGAAAATAGGCACAAGATTTAGAAATAGATATCTCTCCAAAGAATACATGCAAATGGACAATTAGTGCATGGAAACAGAAGTACAGGCTGAACACTATTAGTCATCCCAGAAATGCAAATCAAAGCTACAATGAGATATCACTTTATATTCACAATAAAATATCAAGCACTGGTGAGGATGTGGGGAAATTAGAACCCTCATATGTTGCCGATGGAAATGTAAAATAGTGCAGTCATTTTGAAAAACAGTTTGGCAGTTCCTCAAAATATTAAGCATAGAGTTATCATATGAATCAGAAATTTCACTCCTAGATATATACCTAATGGAAATGAAAACATACATCCATACAAAATAAAATCATACACAAACGTTCAGAGCAGCATTACTGGAAACAACTCAATAAAAAGCAGAAGCAACCCCAATATCCTTTGGCTGATGAATGGATAAAGAAAGTGTGATATATTCATGCAGTGGAACATTATTTGGCAATAAAGAGGAATGAAGTACCAATGCATGCTACAGTTTGATAAATTTTGAAAATGCTATGCTAAATGAAAGAAGCCAGCCAATCACAAAAGACCATATATTGCATGGTTCCATTCATGCGAAACATCCAAAATAAGCAAATATACAACCGATTGGTTCAAAATTGGGAAAGGAGTGCAACAAGGCTGTATACTGTCACCCTGGTTATTTAACTTATTTAACAGAATACATCTTGTGAGATGTCAGGTTGGATGAATCACAAGCTGGAATCAAGATTGCTGGGAGAAATATCAACATCCTCAGATACTCAGATGATACCAGTCTAATGGCAGAAAGTGAAGAACTAGAGAGCCTCTTAATGAAGCTGAAAGAGGAGAGTGAAAAAGCTGGCTTGAAACTCAACATTCAAAAAACTAAGAGCATGGCATCTGGTCCCCTCACTTCATGACAAATAGATGAGGGAAAAGTGGAAACAGTGACAGACTTTATTTTTCTGGGCTCCAGAATCACTGTGGATGGTGACTGTAGCCATGAAATTAAAAGTCGCTTGCTCCTTGGAAGGAAAGCTATGATAAACCTAGCAGCGCTTTAGAAAGCAGAGACGAGATGTCACTTCACCGACAAAGGTCCATATGGTCAAAGCTATGTTTTTTCCAGTAGTCATCTACGGATGTGCGAGTTGAACCATAAATGAAGGCTGAATGCTGAAGAACTGATACTTTTGAATTACGGTGCTGGAGAAAAAGACTCTTGAGAGTCCCTTGGACTAGAAGGAGATCAAATCAGTCAATTCTAAAGGAAATCAACCCTGAATATTCATTAAAGGACTGATGCTGAAGCTAAAGCTCCAATACTTTGGTCATGTGATGCGAAGAGCTGACTCACTGGAAAAGACCCTGATGCTGGGAAAGATTGAAGGGAAAAAGAGAAGGGGGCGGCAGAGGATGAGATGGTTAGATAGCATCAAAATTCAATGGACGTGAATTTTAGCAAACACCAAGAGACAGTGGAGGAAAGAGGAGCCTGGCATGCTACAGTCCATGGGGTTGCAAAGAGTCAGACATGACTTAGTGACTGAACAACAACACCAGAGCCAGAAAATAGTTCAGTGGTTTTCTAGGGCCGCGGGATTTGTGGGGGAGTGTGGAATGACTGTAACTGTTATTGTTATGGATAGCCATGCTGGGTGATGAAAAGTTGACTGGGTGGTGCTTGAACAATTGTGAATATATTAAAAGTCACTGAATTGTACTAAATGGATAAATTATATGGTATGTGAATTGTAGCTCGATGAAACCGTTTTTTTTTTTTTTTTTAATGTACTCTAGGCAGAAAAGCAAATATCTCAGAGTTGATAGGACTAACAGTGAAAGAAAGAATGGTGAGCAGATGATGGTAAACATGTGGTTAAATTCAAAACACAATGTCTGTATCACACAAGGCAAATAATGTCTAATTAGGGGGAGTCCAACATATTAAAGTAGAACTACCCACTCCAGTGTTCTTGCCTGGAGAATCCCAGGGACGGGAGAGCCTGGTGGGCTGCCGTCTATGGGGTCGCACAGAGTCGGACACAACTGAAGCGACTTCGCAGCAGCAGCAGCAGAGCTTTGTTTTGCTAAGTAAGAATTTGAAACTACTAAAGGTAACAACGAAAAGAATAGATAGAAAATAAAGCTGCCGAACTAGTTGGGGGAGTGGAATTCAACATGCATGAAAATCTGGACCTCGCCTTATTCCTGGGTATATAAGCAGATCACAGAGCAGCTGGCCCTATGGGCAGAATGCCACAGAGAAGCTAAAGCTCACCTCAAAATAGACTGACCTTTCTGGGGGCGGATCTGGGGGCATTGGCGGATATCATTACTTTCTGTCCCTCCTGTTAGTTTTCCTCCAGTTAATGAGTTCTTCAGTGAGGACTAAATCTGTTTAATTCAAAGTGAGGCATAAAAGAAAAGAAACAAAAAAAGCTGTACAAATAAAAAGCACAAAATAAGACGGTGGGAATAAGCCCAATACTCCAGTAATCACAATCAATACAAATGAACTAAATGTTCTCATTAAAGGACAAAATTTTCAGACTCAATTAAAAGTTAAATTCTAGCTCTAAGCTAGTTATTTTTCAGTCTGAGCCAATGTTTGCTTGTATGCTTCTGTCTTTCTTCTTTTAAACAGCAGCTTTATTAAGATATAATTCATATGCCACACAATTCACCAATTTAAAATGTGAAATTTAATGGTTTTTAGTATGTTCACAGGGTTGTGCAATCATCCGTCTTAGAATATTTTCATCACACCAAAAAGATGCGCCATGCCCATCAGCAGTCATTCCCCACTTCTCTCAAAATCGCCAGTCCTAAGTTGCCACTGTGTTCTACTTCTGGTCTCTTCTGGTCTCTATAGATCTGTCTGTTCTGGACTTTTCAGATGTCAGGTGTGTGCTGAATGGAACCACACACTATGCGGTATTTTGTGACTGGGTTCTTTCACTCAGCATAACCCTTCTAAGGTTGACCCATGTGTAGCATGTCTCAGTATTGGATTGGCCAAAAAGTTCCTTTGGATTTTTGTAACATCTTACAGAAAACCCAAACAAACTTTTTGGTCAACCCAATACTTTATGCCTTTTTATTGCCAAATAATACCCCATTGTCTGATAGCCATTTTATCCATCCATTCATTAGCCAAAGGACTTTTGAGTTGTTTCTACTTTTTTCGAGTATGAATGAAGCTGCTATGAACAAGTGTGTACAAGTTTTTGTGTGGACATTTGTTTACTAGGACTGGGATTGCTCAGTCATATAGCGACTCTCCTCTTTCTCAAGGTGGCGGAGTAGAAGGACATGTGCTCATCTTCTCCTGTGAGAACTCCAAAATTACAACTCACTGCTGAACAACCATTGACAGAAGAATGTTGGATCCCACCAAAAAAAGGTACCCCACGTCCAAGGGCACAGGAGAAGCCCCTACAAGATGGTAGAAGGTGCGAAATTCCATTTAGAAACAAACCCCGTACCTGCCAGAGATGCTTAGAGGGCTCAAACAAAACCTTATGCACACCAGGACCCAGAGACCCCGCAGAGACTGAGCCAGACCTGCCTTTGTGTTTGTCTCCTGCAGAGGCTGGGTCAGCAGTGGCCTGCCACCGGGACAGGGGCTCTGGCTGCAGCAGACCTGGGAGGCGCAGCATGTGGCATAAATCCACAGAGCCACCAAGCAGATGACCCACAGACTGGACAACAATTATATCAAAGACGTTCTCACACGGTTGCAAAAGTTCTAGGACCCACAACAGATTCCCCAACTCGGGAATCTGGCAAAGGGACTGATTTAGAAAACGGAGAGGAACCAGAGATCAAATTGCCATCATCCATTGGACCATAGAAAAAGCAAGACAATTCCAGAAAAACATCTATCTCTGCCTCGTGGTCTCTGCTAAAGTCTTTGACTGTGTGGATCACAACGAACTGTGGGAAATTCTTCAAGAGATGGGAATACCAGACCACCTTACCTGCCTCCTGAGAAATCTGTATGCAGGTCAAGAAGCAACAGAACTGAACATGGAACAAGGAACTGGTTCCAAATTGGGAAAGGAGTACGTCAAGGCTGTATACTGTCACCCTGCTTATTTAACTTATATGCACAGTAAATCATGTGAAATGCCAGGCTGGATGAAGCACAAGCTGGAATCAAGATTGCTGAGAGAAATATAGATAACCTCAGATACGCAGATGACACCACTCTTAGGGCAGAAAGCGAGGAGGAACTAAAGAGCCTCTTGACGAAAGTGAAAAAGGAGAGTTAAAAAGTTGGCTTAAAACTCAACATTCAAAAAACCAAGATCATGGTATCCGGTCCTATCACTTAATGGCAAATAGATGGGGAAACAATGGAAACAGTGACAGACTTTATTTTCTTGGGCTCCAAAATCACTCCAGATGGTGACTATAGCCATGAAATTAAAAGATGCTTGTTCCTTAGAAGGAAAACTATGACCAACCTAGACAACATTTATTAAAAAGTAGAGACATTACTTTACCTTACCGACAAAGGTCCATATAGTCAAAGTTATGGTTTTTCCAGTAGTTATGTATGGATGTGAGAGTTGGACCATAAAGAAAGTTGAGCACTGAAGAATTGATGGTTTTGAACTGTGGTGTTGGAGAAGACTCTTGAGAGTTCCTTGGACTGCAAGGAGATCCAACCAGTCAATCCTAAAGGAAATCAGTCCTGGGTGTTCATTGGAAGGACTGATGCTGAAGCTGAAATTCCAATACTTTGGCTAACTAATGTGAAAAACTGACTCATTAGAAAAGACCCTGGTGCTGGGAAAGATTGAAGGCAGGAGGAGAAGGGGACAACAGAGGAAGAGATGGCTGGATGGCATCACTGACTCAATGGACCTGAGTCTGAGTAAACTCCGGGAGTTGGTGATGGACAGGGAGGCCTGGCATGCTGTTGTCCATGGGGTCGCAAAGAGTCAGACACAACTGAGAGATTGAACTGAACTGAACTGATAGTAACTCTATATTTGGGCTTTCCTGGTGGCTTAGATGGTAAAGAATCCACTTGCAGTGTGGGAGACCTAGGAATTACCAAGAGGCATGAGCAAATCTGGGGGGACAAGAGATATATTCACTATTTTGAAAGCAGTGATGGTTTCACAAGTGTATATCTGTCAAAACTCATCCAATTGTATGCTTTGTATGTGAAAAGTTAATGGAGCTTATACCTCAATTAAGTTGCCCAAATTATCAGAAGATATTGTGAACTTTCTTCAAATACATTTTTAAAATTATGTGACATGAGTGAATTCTTAGAAAAATAAAACTTAAAAAATTGGAACCTGAAGAAATGCAAGGTAAAACGATATCTCTAAAATTGTAAACACAGGATCCCCACCCCATCCCCCTATCTGAATAGTTTTAGAGCCACAGAAGACATGGAATCTGAAGTTTCAGACTTTCCAAATGGGAAACACCAGGCTAAGGCAACTTTATAGGCAAGTTCTACCAAACAATCATTTCAGATAATTCTAATTCCACACAAAATATTCCAGAGGACAGGAAAAAAGAAGATAATTTCCAGTTTGTTTCTATAAGGCAAGTTAAATCATGATACCCAGGCCAGACACAGCACTATGGAAAAGGAAGCTACTTCATTAGTGAACACAGAGATAAAATCCTGGACCAAATGTTAACAAACCGAATCTTCTAAAGAATAAAAATGACAACACATCATGACTTGTTCAATTTATCCAGGAATGCAAAGTTGGTTTGACTTTAGAAAACAGATTAATGTAATTTGCTGCATCAGACAAGTCAAAGGACAGATGCTATATAATAATCAACAGATGCAGAAAAAGTGCAGTAAATATCTGTATATGACAAAAACTCTTAGAAACCTGGAAATAGAAGAAATATTTCTTTAGCCTAATAAGTAGTATCTCAGAAACTCTAGTGCAGACTTCATAAAACATGAGAAGTGATGGAAAACATTCCCTTTAAAATTGGGTATAAGACAAACATACGTGCTAATGCCACTTTGAGAGCTTCCCTGATGGCTCAGCAGGTGAAGAATCTTCCTGCAAAGCAGGAGACAGAGATGTGGGTTCAAGCCCTGGGTCAGGAAGATGCCCTGAAGGAGGAAATGGCAACCCATTCCTGTATTCCTGCCTCAAAAATCCCATGGACATAGGAGCCTGGTGGGCTATAGTCCAAAGGGTTGCGAAGAATTGGATACGACTGAACAACTCAGCACACAATGCCACTCCTAGTTGTATTGTATTGGAAGTTCCACTCAGCCCAGTAAGACAGATAATAAGACAAAGTTAAGCTTCTCAAAGATTAAAGGATATAAAGATTAGAAAGAAAAAAATAATAACTCTTTGCAAACAATGTGATTATTTCATGGACAACCCAAAAGCATGCATGGATATAGTATTAGGTTTAACAAGAGAACTTAGCAAGCCTGCCAGATACAAAATCAACACGGAAAAGCATCTATCCTGCTTGTGTGCCCCAGTGCATTGGAAAATGTAAATAATAAAAAAAAATAGTTTTTACAATAGCTGCCATATCTGTAAAATGTGGATGGCAGTATCCACCGCACCATGTTTGTGTGGGGCTCATTGAGAAAAGTAAGAAGTGCCAGCAAGTGAAAAGTTACTAGGTTAAGAAGTGTCAGCTCCTCTTGTTCATCTCCAAGGCAGTGGATTAGGCACCCGCTGGGGACTCCAAGGCAGGACTCAGCTCACATTTGGTCTCAAGAGTTGCAGGAAGGCAGGGATGACCTTCACCCAAATAGCTATCAGATATGACAGAAAATGACCAGAGCCACAGAGGCAAGGTCGGAGAAGGCAATGGCACCCCACTCCAGTACTCTTGCCTGGAAAATCCCATGGACGGAGGAGCCTGGTAGGGTGCAATCCATGGGGTCACTAAGAGTCGGACACGACTGAGCGACTTCCCTTTCACTTTTCACTTTCATGCATTGGAGAAGGAAATGGCAACCCACTCCAGTGTTCTTGCCTGGAGAATCCCAGGGACGGGGGAGCCTGGTGGGCTGCCGTCTATCGGGTCGCACAGAGTCAGAAACGACTGAAGTGACTTAGCATGACTTAGCATGACAGAGACAAGGTACCGTGGGGTCAGAGGATGGAGAGAGGTGCTTCCTACCTGGAAGCACTTTATTGGGGGACTTGAAAGTAGACAGAATTTAGATACTCAGAGAAGAGCCTGAAGGAGAGGACAGTGTGGTCAAAGCTAGAGGCGGGAGCGAAGAGACACAGGGGTCAGTGGGCTGCAACAAAGGATGGGTGGAGAGGAATTCTGTGCACTGAGATGGATCCATCACCAATGGTGGAAGCTGTGGCATCATGTGAATGTCCGTGGGAGAATGGGCAAAAGGCAAGAAGACCTGGGTGCAGCCGACCCTCGGGGTCACTCAGCTCCTCCACTGCCCTTTCCTGCACCCACTGCCGAGCTCAGCATGGCCCTCTGTCCCATTCCTGGGGCAGCTGCCCTGAGCTGGTGGCCTTCCGGCCCCAGGAGGAAATCTCTGCCGGGTGTTTACTGCAGGGACCCAGGGTGACCGTGAGTCAGGTCGAGTGCTGACCAGGGACACTGGAAGGAAGACGGAAGGGGGTTTGGATGTTTGAACAGCTGGGGCGGATCAGGGGATGCCAGCCCTGGCCCCCTTTCCCCCGCCCTGGTTTCCCAGGTTCAGGCACCTTCCTAGCTGGGGTCTGGCTGGCACAGTCCGCTAATGGGGCTTTGTGGCTGGAAGGTGCTCTCTGCTCTCAAAGAGACAGACTGTTGGGGGAAAGGAGTTTGTGCTTGGGTAGTGGGTAGGTAGTAGGACTCACCAACATACGGGTAGAATTGTTTGTGGGGTTCCACAGAGCTTTTGATTGGGTTGGAGACCCAATCAAAAGCAATCACACAAATATGTAAATTTGTCAGGGGTTACAGCAAACCTGGGCTCCATGGACGATACCTTTCAGCAAAGTATACGGGAGCTATCAGGCCCCCTATCTCTCCAGTTCCTCATGGAGACGGGCCTGAAAGGGTGGTGATGGGGCTGGAGCTTATGGGGCGCCCTGGAGAGAGCTTCCCCAGCCCTGATCTCCTTTCATACTTCCCCCCAAAGCCGGCATGAATCCCTTGTACAGCTGCAAGAACAGACTTCTACCAGGCAGATCTCTGGACTCTGACATCCACTGCCTGGCACTTTTCATCTTGCACGTCCTTCGTAGGGTATATCATCAGGACTGGGCATCCCCATGGAAGGTCACTCTGCAGCCACGGTCGGTGACCACAGGCCCTGAGTTCTCTCCCATGTGACCAAGCCTGGGAGGGCTGTGACCATTGCAGGAGACGAAAGGGTCCCACTGAATGGTCAGTTCCCTTTCGCCCCTGTCCCACCCCCACCCCACCCCCACCCCCCCCTCCCTGCACAGCTTTCAGTGAAGAAGCAGCTTTGGAGATTCCCATGCTTGGTCCTGGCCCAGGAGCTGGGTTTTACTGCCTCCCAGTCAATGGCATCCTTGCCACTATTTTTCCAGGGCTTTCCAGCTTGGTAGCTGCCCTGGGGCGTGGGGAGGGGAAGGGTGGCTGGGGGCCCAGGCGGGTGAGTTGGGGGGTGGATTTCGCGACTTTGCCTTTCTCCTCCAGCCAGCCGGGAAGGGATCAAAGTGGGAGGAGGCTCCAGAGGAAGGAAAAGGGCCTCCTTCCCAGCCGGTCTAGCTTCCTCTCTCTTCACCTGCCAGAGGCAGCGGGATCCCAGGGACAGAAAACCGCTCAGAGGTGGAGGCCTTGAAACTGGATATATGGGAGCAGGCGGGTGGCACCCCTCCCACCCAGATCAAGTTTCTGGTCCCCCAAAGAAGAAACTTTAAAAAGCTGGGCTCTGAATTGTTTTTCTCTGTGGCTGCTTTCCGTCCCATCACCCTGTCCCCCTTCGCTCCCCTCTTCCCCATTCACTCTGCAGAGGGGCACCACCAGCGGGGAGGGCGGCCTATTTTCCCATACTCATTCTGCATAGGCCCTGGGCACACGATGCTGGTGAGGCTGGGGGTTCCGACTCCCTTCTGCCCGCCTGCTGAAGGCGCCACTGAAATGGGTGTCACTTTCATCAGGCGAGTTGGGACCCAAAGCTGGGGAGGGACTCCCACTTGGAAGCTTGGATAAGGAGGTCCCAGGGCAGGGGCTCCCGTGAAGCCAGGGTGTCTCCTACGGGCCTTTAAGGCCCAGGAAGTGGTGGTCCTCATCTCTGTGGAAGCCCTCTGTTTCTCCTCTATGCTGTCTGACCCAGCACAGCCCTCCTGGCCAGTGCCCTGGGGCCCAGACCTTATCCCATGATGGTTGAACTGTGCCTGTGGAGGCCGGGCACTGTCATTCACGCAAGAACCTGAGAGGGACAGTGAAGGGAGCCACACAGCTGGGGCTGGCCTCGGCCTGACCACTGCCCCAGATGTACCATCTGGGACAAAGCGGTTAGCCTCTCTGGGCCTCAGTTGTCTCATCTGTCAAACAGCCCTGAAAATAGCTAGTGAAGTGAGAGCTCAGGTGTTTGTGCAGTGAGCCTCACGGCATGGCACCGAGGGAGCGGCCCTCATCCTGGGTGTCCCAGGCACTGGGGAGAGGGGATCTGAGGAAGCACTGCCAGGGAGAGCGCCCCAGGCTGGCCAGGCTGTGGTTGATCCTGGCTGCTGCTTATACATGGCCCGTCTTTTGGCCAATGAGGGACCTGCAGTATGCTTAGCCAAGACACCTGTGCTGACGGGCCATGTGAGCCAAAGAGGGGACCTCGGCTGTGGCAGAAGCCCACCCGCACTCCCACCCCCCTCCATGCCCAGCCTGGATACCCAGGTACAGGCCGGGGCCAGAGGAACGAGGGGACTAAGGTGATTGCCTGCAACAGACCGGGCAAGTGCCTGTCACGCCCTCCCAATCAGCCTGCGATGTAAATATTATGGCACCTATTTTATGGATAAAAGCTAAGAGTTCAATGACACCTCCTTGATCCCGCAAATTGCCTTGCCATGCTGGTGGCAAAGCCAGGCTTGCATCAGAGCTGGCGCAGGAGGCCCTGCCAGCACACAGCAGCCTCTTTTCCAGATGGTCCTTGCAGGCTCAGCTCCCACAAATGAGACAACCGGGGGCGAATGGCACAGGCCTGGTGACCCAGCTCCAACCTTCTTCTTGTCCAAAAGGGCCCCACCTGCCACCTACGCCCAGGCTCCCTCTTGGCCCACTCCATGCCAGGGTAGGGGAGCGGGTCATTTGGATGGCTCTGAGCCCTGGCTGTCCCACTGTTTGAATTCCTCCCCTGGCCATGTGCTTACTAGCTGGGAAGTCTTGGGGGAAATCATCTCATCTTCTTGATGTTTATTTATTTGTTTGGCTGCACCGGGTCTTAGGTGCGGCACCTGAGAGCTTCATTGCATCACGAAGGGTCTTTGTTGGGGTGCATGGACCCTCTAGTTGGACTCGCTAGCTGTGGCATGCAGCTTCAGCAGTTGGCAGCAGGCAGGCTTAGTTGCTCTGCAACTTGTGGGATCTTAGTTCCCCAACCAGGGATTGAACCCATGTCCTCTGCTTTGCAAGGAAGCTTCTTAACCACTGGATCACCAGGGAAGTCTCTCATCTCATCTTCTTGAGCTTCACTTTTCCATCTGCAAAATGAGGATAAGTAAGGTGTGCCCCTGAGAGAGTGGTTTGGGTTAAATGAGACGGGGCATGTCAAGTTTCAGCCCCCAGAGCATGTTACATGTTCGCTCTAATTATCTGATTCCCAGATTCTCCTCCTCCCTTCCCAGATGCTCTATGGCCTGGACAGGGCTGGTCTAGGGCCGGGAAGGCAAAATAAGGAGGCGTCCAGTGTGGCCTCCTTGGGCCTGGGCTCCCCAAGCTCACAGCTGGGGTCCTCCAGCCTTCCCAGAGGCTGACCATCTCTTGGCCTCTCTCTTGTTCTGAAGTAGAGATCAGGCCAGGAGGGGCTGAGTGAAAGCCTGAAGCTCTTCAGAAACGATAGACAAGGACAATGCCCTGTTGGTTCTCAGCTTTCTGATGGGTCGGTGTCCACACTCTGATGGTTGGCAAGTATTCTTCCTATCAGCCCTGGTAATAAATCTGGTCCAGCTACGTATATTGCTTTCCCATTGTGTGTGTTCTGGTGTTAGGTTCTGTGTGGGGATAAGAGGCGGGGGGAACGACCAAGGTAACTCAGATAGCAGGCCCCTCACCCCACTAGAGGAGCCTAGAGGAAGATGATGGACAGACTTGCAACCCTCTCCCTCAACACATCTTCAGACAAGGCAGAGTATGTGATATGTAAATGGGGAGCAAACACAGTTTTGTGGGAACAAAGGAAATGATGTCTTCTCGCTGAAGGTGGTGGAGGTGGAGGTAATCTCAGAAGACCTCCAGAGGGAGGCATTCATGGAGATCAGTGTTGGCAAGTAGGCAGGATTTCTTCCGGTGGAAAAGAAGACAGGGATATTCCAGACTGAGGGAACAAACAGGAGTAAGTAAATCAGCCTTGAGGTGGAGGCTGTGTTTGGTGGAATGCTGGATGTGCCGGAGGAGGAATTTACAGGGAAACCAGAAAAGACACCACCATCTGATCCCCCGAGTGGAGCTAACAGCAGGGCAGAGACTCATTTCCTTCCCATGCCAGGGCCTCTGGCCCAGTTCCTCACTCATGCATAAAATGGGGGTAAATCACATTTGCCTCACAGCACTGCTGCTAGGAGCTAAAAAGAGAGAGAATAAGTAAGGCTCCTGGCTCACCGTAGGTATGCAGGAAAGCTGAATCCTTCCAAGGTTTCTCTTCTGTCCACCTGCTCTGCAAGCACAGACTTAGTCCTGACCACCGACTTAAGAGAATCAGAGTTAGTTATGGAGTTCATTCTCAGGCTAGGGTAAACTCCAGAAGGCAGGAGCACCATTAGGTCCTGTCAACAAACATTGAGAGAGTGTCAAATCCTAACCTAGACCACTAGGGAACGAACATTTCTTGAAAGACTACAGCATGCAGCATGCTGGCCCCCTGAGGGAATACGGCGGTAATGCCTGGTTCATGGAGAGCTCTCCAAAGCTGGAGAGATGGGTGGAGAAATGGACAAATGGAAGGAGAGGTGGAGGAGGGCTGGAGAGGAAGAAGGGGGGTGGAGAGAAGGCTGATGGTTATAGAAAGGGTCAAGAGGGGCAGGGATTGGTGGAGGGAGGAGGGAAGAATAGAAGGAGAGGGGTAAAGGGATGAGTGGAGGACTGGAGGAGGTGATGAAGGGATGGAAGGGTGGGAAGTAGATGGACGAACGGAGGGGTGGAGGGGGAGGGGTTAAGAGGTCGATGGATGGATGGGTGACTCGATGGGTGGGTGGGTGGGTGGATGCTTGGATGGATGGATGGTTGATAGGATGGAGAGAGAGAGAGAGGGAAAGATGATTGATTGACTGGAAGAAGGAATGGAAGTCTGAGTGCAGGAATCTGGGAGGGGTGAAGAGAAGGATGCAGAAAGAGAGAAACTGATAGATGGAGAGATAGAATGGTAGAAGGGACTGAGGAAGGAATCGAGAGGTAGAGAGAAAAATGAATGGAGAGAAGGATGGAGAAAGGGAAGGAGGGAATGAACGGAGAAATGGGGAGATGGATGTGTGGATGCATGATGGCATGGAGAACGGATGGAGAGATGGAGGGCTGGTCATCCCCTAAGGAGCTCACCTTTACCTGTCTCTGCAGACCCTGGCACTAGCTAGGCATCTGTTTGATTCCAGGCTCTGTAGATTTGTAACTGAAACCAATGCAGCTGACCATGCTTTGGAAAGTACGCAGACCCTGTAAACACTGAAACTTCCCATTTTGTCTCCTTGGTCAGCAGTGGGAGGTCCTTCAAGGAACGAAAAGGGAAGAGAGGCAGGGAAGTCTGCTGGGGGAAGGAGGAGGAGGAGAGGGCAGCTCAGCTGTTCAGTGGAAACGACCCATCCTGGTGGCATATGGGGAACATGTGGCCCCCCTCCCTCCTGGCACCGGAGACGCGTCATGCCAGGAGAGCTGGCAGCCAAGGGCACGGAGCGTTCCCAGAGGGAACTGCTGGCAGCCAGGCAGGAAGCAAAACTTGAAGCTACAGCCTGGAGCGGGTGCTAGAGTGGGTCTCGGGGGACCGTGGGAGGTTGGGAGGGGTGGGGTCCAGGCTGCCTGTCCCCTGGGGCTCTGAGTACAGTCGTCCTGCCCAGCCTCCAGCGGGGAGCAGATCCCCACCCGTGCAGGCCATCAGAGCCCACGCAGCTCCCAGGAACCTGTGCTATGGAATGAGCCCTGCACTCGGGGTCTGCTCTGCCCCTCACTCACCATGGGATCCCAAACACATCCTTCTTTCTAGCCCTCGACATCCACGTTGTTCCAAACACCGTCCTGCTCACAGCAGCGAGTCAGTGAGGAGGTTTTTATCCCCAAGGAAGAAATAAAAACACTACATATTGAGATTTCCAATAAGCCCAGCATTTTCTGTATGAAGGACCGTCCATCATCTTGAAATCACACCCGCCCTTCCTCCTACATTTTGGAGGTTAAGTATTGCCATTTCTTTTGTAAAATAAGGTCTGGTAATGGTAATTTTGTCAGACAACTCTCGTTTATTTTTGTAATTTTTAACAGGGTACACAAAAATCCCAGATTGTGAACCACTGGACAAGATCATTCCTAAAGGGCCTTCCAGAGTGGACTAGATTCTGTCTCAGATGTACCCTCTCCTGTGCCACCGCCCCCACTCCCCTCCCCCCACCCCCACCTTCTGCTTCCTTCTCCCACCAGGGCCTGAGTTTGGAACCTCAATGCCTACAGTTTCGTTCCTGAACCTTCCACCTGCCCCTGGGGGCAGCAGTGTCCTTGGGGTTCTGATGTAAGAAAGGGATGCTCTCTGGGGCCAGAACAGGGCCTCACCTTCAACAAGCTAGCTCAGCTCCATTGGATGCTCAGTTCACTGGCCACCACCCACCCCCAACTCTATAGCAGACACCCAGCTGAACTGGGACCAGTCCATTCCTCCAGTGATCCTGAGGGCAGACTCCTTAGAGGCACCCCAGGACAACTCCACACAGGACACATGTGGGCTGACCAAGGCTCCCTGTGAACCGCAGTGCATCTGGAGAGAGTCAAGTTCAAGTTCAGCAGGGGAGCAGCCAGTTAGGCTGGGTGGACCAGACCACAGAAGACATATTTGAGGGCTCGTGAGCCTCAGCACATGTGGACTGGCTGGTCCGCACCCTCTGTGCTCATGGGCCCTGCCAGACGTGGGGGTGGGGAATTCCTCAGAGGCGGTGGGTGTGCGGGATTCAGAGACATTCCCAGGCCAGGCCAGAGCCTTGCTTCCAGAAGCCCTTCCTAGGACACAGCACCCCTTTCATCTTCTCTTCCTCCCGAGGTGCCCCCCACCAGTGCCAGCTCTCCCAGTCTCAAAAATTACGAAAGAAGCATTCAGGCCAGCCTCCGTGGGACAGCCCAGCTCAGCGGTTTCTCCCTCTGAGCCGACTGCAGGCAGCTTGGAAGCCAGCGGACTGCAGACAGGCAGGGCCCAGCCGGCTCTCTGGTTTCCTGGATCTGAGAGCTTGTGCTCATTTATTATTTAGCAAATATGTCTTAATCACTGACTAAGGGGTGGGTAAAGCACCCAGAGGGTGCTGGTTGTACGTGTGTCTGCGTGTATATCTGTGTGCGTCTGCGTGTCTGTGTGTGTCGGGGTGTCAGGGTAGGGGATGGGTGGAGAGGGGGTTTCCCAGATGAACCAACTGGGCTTCGGTGCCCAGGGGCCCGACTCTAGCAGGTGTGCCCCTGGGGAGGGCGGCACACCCACATTCGCAGGGACAAGTGCAGAGGGTGTTGGTTGAAGCTCCTGCTGCAACGGGTCCTGAGATGTTGCGCCACCAGCCAGGTGGCCCCAAGGTCAAGTCAGGAGGCTGTACTTTCCTAAACAGACTGGCTCCTGGAAGAGGAGGAAACGTATTGCTAGAAAGGCTTACATTTAAAGTTCATTTTTTTTTGTTGTTGTTGTTGTTGTTCTTTTAATTGGTAATACACACACCAATCTCATTTTGAAAATTGAGATACTTTGAAAGGATGTTGAACTTTGAACGGATGTCACAGGTTCCCCCTGAATCAGCAGGAGAGGCTGTCACGTGCCTGTCCCGGTGTGGTCCATGTAAGAGCATCCCGTGCAGAGGAAACTGAACTGTGGACCCTGCAGAGCCTCAGGGGTCATCTCAACCCAACTCCTTGCTTCCACTGATGAGGAGAGAGACAGAGAGAGTGGGAAAGGCACCTCAAATTTGCAAGGCAGGTGAGGCCAGGGCAGGCCTGGAATCCTTTTACTTCCATCCAGCACTCTTTCTCTGAGCCCGCTGCTTCCCCAGCTGTGACCAGTGCCAGGTGGGACCCCCAGGAGGACTGACCACATGAGCCACACACTTAGCAAGGCCTCTGATCCCTGAAGGCCTCCGGAGTCTGAGCCAAAGCAGGAGCTGACGGCTTGAGGGTGGAGACTGGGGCGCGGCCCCGTTCCGACTGGCTAGTCAACACTGGCCAGTGTGGCACCCGCTCTGGGGGCCTCTGTGTGGTCACTTCTGACATCAGGATAATCTCAGAACTGACTCACAGACCTGGAGCTGGGCTCAGATGCTCCTCTCAGCATTAAAAGGAGGAGGAACAGCATGGCCCCTACAGTAGTTCCTATACCTACACCCGGGCCGTGTTTTCTCCACGACACTGTTGGAATCTGACGGTCGGTGTAGTTTACTCATTTCTTTATCATCTCCATCCACATGATGTGCCACGAAGACAGAGATTTTTAATTGTTTTTGTTCCCTGCAAATTCCAGCACCCAGGGGTTGCCTGGCACAGAGGAGATGCCCCATAGAGATTTGTGGAGTGAATGAAAGAATGAATGAATGAGCCAAGGAATGAAGTCTTTTGGCTCAGAACTTGAACACCCCATCACGTCTCAGTGAAGGGTTGTGAGAGGACTCCCCTGGTGGTCCAGAGGCTAAGACTCCCCGCTCACAGTGCGAGGGGCCTGGGTTCGATCCCCAGGGAGGGAACTAGATCCCAAATGCTGCAGCTAAGAGTTTGCCTGCCTCAACTAAAAGTCCTATACGCCACAACTGAAAACAAAAAGAGGTGTGCATTGAATGAGCGAGTGAGCAGGAGGGAGGGAAGCGAGCTATCCCTGAGACCCTGAGAAGGTCAGGGTCCAACCGCTCATCAGGAAGGTCTCTGGCTCCATCAAGGATGACAGGGACCCATCTGAGTGGAGGAGCCAGGGGAGGGCCTCCTGGTGTCCAATTAGGTGTCCAGGCACTGAGAAGGTGGCAGCCCCCAGGTCACTGCCAGGAGGTGGGGACAAGCCCCAGTGTGCCCCTGCGGCAGGACCCTGGCTCCCACATGGTGGGGCAACCCTGGGAAGGCTTTGGGCCCTAAGCCCCCTGGGCCTCCTCGTGTTCCCAAACCCCCTGTGCTTCCCGCTGCCACCAAGATCACTGCAGAGCACCTAGCTCCAGGTCTCCCCCATTACCTGAGGGCAGGTTCCAGGGATGATTGGCTCTTATTTATCCAGCCCTTAGCATGGAGCTGGGCTTCCCTGGTGGCTCAGATGGTAAAGAGGCTGCCTGCAATGTAGTAGACCTGAGTTCGATCCCTGGGTCAAGAAGATCCCCTGGAGAAGGAAATGGCAACCCGCTCCAGTATTCTTGCCTGGAGAGGCACATGGACAGGGGCGCCTGGCGGGCTGCAGTCCATGGGGTTGCAAAGAGTCGGACATGACTGACTAACACACACGCACACACACACACAGCATGGAGTCAAGGTGTCATCAGTACCCAAGGGGTGTTGAAGGTGTGAGTGAAGGAGGGTGGGAATAAGTCCCACCCATCCCCACACTTCCGTCCCCCACCCATCCCCCAACCAAGATGGCTGCCTCCACACCAGTGCCAAGATGGCTGCCTCTAGTATCTCACCCACTCACTTGATGCGCAGCCTTCAGGAAGCTCAAATAGACCCTTGTGTGAACACAGACCCTGCATCTTTTCGCCTCTCTCCCTCCTCTTCACCCTTTAGGGTTGGTTTCAGCCCTTCTCCCTTCAGCTTCATTAAAATAAACATCCATTTGACGGGATTTCCTTAGGGCACCTCCTCCTCCCAGGGAAGCCCCAATCCTGGGCTTGGAAAGCTGGTTTCCCCACTCTGGGTTTCCTTATAATTGTCCTTTCCCCTTTACTTGCTGAGGGGTGTTGAGGCTGGAGCTACAGCTGGGCCATTCCAGCTGTTTACCCAGCAGCTTGAAATGAGGTGACAGTCAGCCCGCCCCCACCCCCCACCCCCTGCAGGCAGGCAAGGATTAGGTTAACAGGCTGCCAAATGTTCTGGGGCAGCCACCCCTGACCCCTGGTCTGGGGTGCTTCCTGCAGCCAGCTGGTGAAGGGAGGGAGATGTGGCAGGGGCGTGGTCTCCCCCAATCCAGAGAAGTGCTGAAACACTGCAGAGCAGGGATTTGGGGGCTTCCTCCAGCTGTTTCCCACCACCACTTCGCCCTTGATCTTGTTTCTGCTGCAGCTTCAACCGCCCAGGGCTGTTCTGCTGGGTGACCTGAGCAGACCTCTAACTTCTCTGGCTTCCCATTTACCTTCTGGAAGGTGGGGCAGAAATAATGAGGCTGAGAGGGTGTTGGACTTCCTCCATTGTCAAAGTCCATTTGGACTCTGAGTTCCATCCATCAGTCCTGCCTTCAGGCGTTGATTCACTTAGCAAACATTTTCTGGGCTTCAGCGTGTGCCAGGCCAGGTGCTGGGGATGCAGGGGTGAATGAAACACAGAGCCAGTCTTCAGGGAGGCAGAGGGGGAGAAAACAAAGAGAATTCAGGGTGATCAGAGCTCTTGACAAAGGGGAGGCCGAGCCCCATGGGACACAGAGAAGGGTATCTGCTCCTGGTGCTCAGACCAGGGAAGGCTGACTCCTGAAAGACAATCAGCAGTAGCCAGGAGGAGAAAGTCCTCATCAGACTGAAAGCTGCCTTTGGCCAGCGCTGCTCTGGCATCTCTCAGTGGAGGCCCAGGCTTCCTGGTCTCCATTTTGCTGGATAATGGTTGTACTTCTGTGACAACCATCTGTAACCTTCACTGGGGTCTTGAATGTCCTGACTCCTAGTCGGGGTTCTCTGGAGAAACAGAACTAGTAAAAGATAGACAGATAGAGAGATGTTAGATTTATAAGAAACTGGTTTGTGCGATTATTGGGGCTGAGAAGTCCCACAATATGTCATCAGCAACCTGGAGACCCGAGGAAGCCAATGTTCATTCAGTCCAGGTTTGAGGGCCTGAGAACCGGAAGCACTGAAGTCAGGAAAGGATGGGCGTTCCAACTGAGCAATCAGGTAGGAAAGGCTGAATTAATCCTTCCTTTGCCTTTTTGCTCCATTCAGGCCCTCAGTGACCTGGATGTTGCCACCCACATTGGGGAGGGCCAACTGCTTTAATGAATCTCCTGATTTAAATGTTTATTCCATCCAGAAACACCCTCACAGACACACTCAGACATAATGTTTAGCCAAATATCTGGGAACCCTGTAATCCAGTCAAGTTGACACATAAAATGAACCATTATATCCTGGTATGTACTTCCTTTCTGTCAACCACCTTCTACCCTCCCTTTCTTCCACATCCGACTTGGGATCCATGGTGATCTACCACATCAATGATCCTCTGGCCAGTTACTGAATCATCCTTTTCCATCTACATTTTGCACCCACCTACAAAACTCCAACCCTAGACAAGTTGATGCTCATCTTTCTCTTTACCCGTACTAGGACAGGAGAAAATCGCCACAATGCCCCAGTCCCTGACTAGGGTGGGCTGTTCCCATGAAAATGCAAGAGCCTCCTAATATCCACAATGCTTAGTGTATCTCTGGACCACTCATCTCCCAAGCTCTGCAGTATCTAGCTCAGTTCCTACTGCTGCATAACAAAACACCCCAAAACTCATTGGTTTAAAACAACATTTATTTAACTCACAAGTCTGTGATTTGGGGCAAGGCTTGACTCCAACTCCATTTGGCCTCAGATGCGGCAGCTCAGTCGAGACTGGAGAACATACTTCCAAGGCCGCTAAGCTGGTACCATTCTCAGTTGAGAACTTGGGGAAAATTGTGTGTGTGTGCGTGTTGGGGTCAGGAGGTTGTGGGAGGGAAGTGCGTACATGCTAAGCTGTTTCAGTTGTGTTCGACTTTTTGTAACCCAGACTCCTCTGTCCATGGGATTCTCGAGGCAAGAATACTGGAGTAGGTTGCCATGCCCTCCTCCAGGGGATTTTACTCACCCAGGGATCGGACCAGCTTCTCTTGTGTCTCCTGCATTGGCAGGACGGTTCTTTACCATTAGCACCACCTGGAATCCCAGGTTTGGGTGAAGAATATATAAATGTTCTTTGTACTATTTTTGTAAATTTGACATTACTTCTAAATAAAAGGTTAAGAAAATAGAAGTGTATTACATAACTTCTAAACATTTAAAAATTTTGTGGTTATTATCATAATTGATTTCACAATGGTCAAAGACCAGCCTGTACTCTGTATTATTTCAATCTTTGGAAATTTTCTGAAACTTATTTTATGGCCCCAATAGAATGCTTTTGGCAAATTCCATGTCCCTTGAAAATAATTGTCATTATTTGATACATTTCTCTGTATATGTCAGGCATTACTTGTTAATTAAGTTATTCATATCATCTATGCACTTGATTTTTTGCCACCTTGCTCTAAAGTTACTGAGGGAGATGTGCTAGAATCTCCCACTAAGGTTATTGATTTGTCAATTTCTGTTTGTAATTCTCTATGTGTTTTATCTATGACTTAGTTCAGTTCAGTTCAGTCGCTCAGTTGTGTCTGACTCTTTGCAACCCCATGAACTGCAGCATACCAGCCTTCCCTGTCCATCACCAACTCCCAGAGCTTGCTCAAAGTCATGTTGGATGGTGATGCCATCCAACCATCTCATCCTCTGTCATCCCTTTTCCTCTTACCTTCAATCTTTCCCAGCATCAGGGTTTTTTCCAATGAGTCCGTTCTTCGCATCAGGTGGCCTAAGTATTAGAGCTTCAGCTTCAGCATCAGTCCTTCCAGTGAATATTCAGGACTGATTTCCTTTAGGATTGACTGGTTTGATCTCCTTGCAGTCCACAGGACTCTCAGGAGCCTTCTCCAATGCCACAGTTCAAAAGCAGCAGTTCTTCAGCACTCAGCTTTCTTTATGGTCCAACTCTCACATCCATACATGACCACTGGAAAAACCAGAGCTTTGACTAGACAGACCCTTGTTGGCAAAGTAAAGTCTCTGCTTTTTAATATGCTGTCTAGGTTTGTCATAGCTTGTCTTTCAAGGAGCAAGTGTCTTTTAATTTCATGGCTCCAGTCACCATCTGCAGTGGTTTTGGAGCCCCCCAACATAAAGTCTGTCACTGTTTCCATTGTTTCCCCATCTATTTGCCATGAAGAGATGGGGCCGGATGCCATGATCTTAGTTTTCTGAATGTTGAGTTTTAAGCCAACTTTTTCACTCTCCTCTTTGACTTTCATCAAGAGGCACTTTAGTTCCTCTTCACTTTCTCCCATTAGGGTGGTGTCATTTGTATATCTTAGGTTATTGATATTTCTCCTGGCAATCTTGATTCCAGCTTGTGCTTCATCCATTCTGGCATTTCGCATGATGTACTCTGAATATAAGTTAATAAGCAGTTAATAAGTTTCTCTATGACTAGGTACATGTAAAAAAACAAACTGATATCAACATCAAAAATAATCCAAACAAAGCAACCTCCCACCAGTGTCCTCTCCTGCCTCCCTCAAAGCCAGTCATCTCAAAAGACTTGCCTACTTCCCTGCAGCTCAGTGTAGTCCGAAGACCATCTGCATTTGCATCACCTGGGAGTCTGATGGTGAAGCAAGTTCTCTGCTCCAGCCAAGATCTGCTGGATCAACCCCCTGGGGGTGGGGCCCGAAATCTGTCTGGACAAGCTCCGGGTGGCTCCCAGGCATGTTACACCTCAGGAAGCATTCAGCTTCATTGCTCCCCGTGTCCACGTGGGGTGAATGCATGTGTGCCCAGTCAAGGGAAGAATACTGGAGTGGGTTGCCATGCTGTCCTCCAGGGTAATCTTCTAGACCCAGGGATCAAACTTGCATCTCTTGCATCTCCTGCATTGTCAGATGGGTTCTTTACCACTGAGCCACTGGGGAAGCCCCTTGTCCACGCCTTCCATTTATTCCTCTTCCCCTCCAATCTGGCTCCTGCCCCTCATTCTTCCAAAGTGACGGCCCCCAAATGGTCTCCTAGCTGCTAAATCCTAAGGATTTTATTCCTCAGCAGTGTTCCACAGGTTGACCATTTCCTCTTTGATTTTACAGAACAACTCTTTGTTTTGTGTAAAAATAACAAAATTCATATTATAAAAATGAGGTACACAATATAGACCTGAATAATGTTAAAAATCACCCCAAATCCCATCACCTAGAAGCAACTGTTATTAACATTTAATACAGTTCCAGACATTGCTTTATGTGTTCTTATGGAGAGAAGGATGGACACATAGATAATAGAAAAATAGAGAGGTGTGTATTGCAATCATACGGGATAACAAAAATCCTATTTTAAAATAAAAAGTATTACGTGTAATTTTACTTGATTCTAAAAGTATGAAAGGAAATTTAGTATGAAAGGGGAAAAGGAGCTGACCTAATTAACTCTGAAAACAGTTTTGCTTTTTTTTTTAACTCAATACTAGAAAGAGGAGACACAGTAAATGAACACTATACTGTCACTAACCTGTTGCCCAGGGGAACCAGGGTAGTCATTCTCTGTACTAAAGCTATCTACATAAATATACACTAGATAATGAGGGCCAGGTTTCTCACTGTCAAGGAAAGATATTACAAACAAGTAAGGAGAGACTAGAACGAATGCTGTAACGCTGGATTACGACCAAGACATCATGCTTACTGCGACATACATATACAAGTAAATGCAGAGATTAATCTAGTTTTGTGTGTACACACATTTCCTAGCTCTGTCTGCTGAGAGGACCTAGAAGCAGTAACACTCCCATAATAGCAAGCACATTTAGCACTTAGATCTTGATTTCTAAATATCATTCTTTAACAAAGGGAACTAGGACTCCCTGAAGAAGTGGCTGATTCTGGGACTGAGTTCTAAAAAAAAAAAAATACACATATATAAGATGAGCCTGGAGCATCTTGTACTGTCAGAAAGAAGTAAGAAAGTGCTTCAGTTCAGTTCAGTCACTCAGTCGTGTCTGACTCTTTGCAACCCCATGGACTGCAGCATGCCAGGCCTCCCTGTTCATCACCAACTCCTGGAGTTCACTCAAACTCATCTCCATCGAGTCGGTGATGCCATCCAACCATCTCATCCTCTGTCGTCCCCTTCTCCTCCTGCCTTCAGTCTTTCCCAGCATCAGGGGCTTTTTGGATGAGTCGGTTCTTTGCATCAGGTGGTCAAAGTATCGGAGCTTCAGCTTCAACATCAGTCCTTCCAATGAACACCCAGGACTGATCTCCTTTAGGATGGACTGGTTGGATACCCTTACAAAGAAAAAAAAGGATGGAGATATATCAATGATACAGGAGGATATACATCATAAGTCATTAGAAAAACGCAAGTTAAAGCAACATGGAGACGCCACCACACACCTGTTAGAAAAGCTAAAATCTGCAACATCAGCACCACCAAGTACTAGTGAGGCTGTGGAGCGTCAGGAACATCCACACACTCTGGTGAGCATGCGAAATGTTACAACCATTTTGGAAGACAATTTGGCAATTTCTTACAGACCTAAACATAGTTTATCCAGCAATTGTGCTCCTAAGCATTTGTCCAGTTTATTTGAAAGCTGTGTCCACACAAAACTTATACATGAATGTTCACCGCAGCTTTACTGACAATTGCCAAAACTTGGAAGCAAAGAAGATGTTCCAATAGGTGAATAGATAAGTGGATGGATAAACAAACTGTGTACATTCATACAATGGAATATTATGTAGCAATAAAAAGAGATGAGCTCTCAAGCCACAAAGAGGATGCAAGAATATTAAATGCATATTGCTAAATAAGAGAAGCCAAGCTGAAAAGGGTATGTACTCTAATTCCAACTATGTGACATTCTGAAAGAGGCAAAACCATGCAGACAATAAAAAGATCAATGGTTAAAAATATCAATTGCCTGGGGTTAGTGGGAGGAAGCCTCTTGATGAAAGTGAAAGAGGAGAGTGAAAAAGTTGGCTTAAAGCTCAACATTCAGAAAACGAAGATCATGGCATCTGGTCCCATCACTTCATAGGAAATAGATGAGGAAACAGTGGAAACAGTGTCAAACTTTATTTTTGGGGGCTCCAAAATCACTGCAGATGGTGATTGCAGCCATGAAATTAAAAGACGCTTACTCCTTGGAAGGAAAGTTATGATCAACCTAGACAGCATATTCAAAAGCAGAGACATTACTTTGCCAACAAAGGTCCGTCTAGTCAAGGCTATGGTTTTACCAGTGGTCATGTATGGACGTGAGAGTTGGACTGTGAAGAAAGCTGAGCGCCGAAGAACTGATGCTTTTAAACTGTGGTGTTGGAGAAGACTCTTGAGAGTCCCTTGGACTGCAAGGAGATACAACTAGTCCATTCTGATGGAGATCAGTCCTGGGTGTTCTTTGGAAGGAATGATGCTAAAGCTGAAACTCCAGTACTTTGGCCACCTCATGCGAAGAGTTGACTCATTGGAAAAGACTCTGATGCTGGGAGGGATTGGGGGCAAGAGGAGAAGGGGACGACAGAGGATGAGATGGCTGGATGGCATCACCGACTCGATGGACATGAGTTTGAGTGAACTCCGGGGGTTCGTGACGGACAGGGAAGCCTGGTGTGCTGCAATTCATGGGGTCGCAAAGAGTCGGACATGACTGAGCGACTGAACTGAACTGAGTGGGAGGAAGGATGAAGAGATAGTACAGAAGGGACTTTTAGAGCAGTGAAACTACTCTGCATGTTACTACACTGGCGGATGCATGTCACTATACATTAGTCAAAGCCCATAAAATGTACAAAATAAAGAGGGAACCTAGGACTTCCCTGGTGGTCCAGGGGCTAAACTTTGCACTCCCGGTGCAGGAGGCCTGGGTGTGATCTCTGCTCAAGGAACTAGATCCTGAATGCCACAGCTAAGACCACACGTAGCCAAATAAAAAAAAATAAATAGCAAAAAAAATTTTTTTAAGAGTGAACCCTTCTGTGAACTATGAACTGTGGACTTCAGTGAGTAATAATGTGTCAGTATTAGCTCATCAGTTGTAACAAATTATGCAAGATATTAGTAATGGAGAAAGCTGTGTGTGGAGCAGTGAAGACGGGGAACTTTCTGTATTTCCCACTCTATTTTTATGTGAACCCCAACTGCTCCAAAACATAAAGTCTATTCAGTGAAAATTTAAAAACAGTCGGGGAGGGGAGAACACTGGCACCAACCTGATGAAGCTCTCAATGGCCAGGGCTGGAATAATTTAGATAACAAAACAAATAATGATAGCCTTGGTTATAACCCAAAGGATAAAAATGAATATTCATGAGTCCATACTGCTATAAACAAATGATTAACTAAATAAATAAATGAAAGGGACACATCTTCCTTTAGAGGGAATTCCAAATAATAAATGTAGAGGGAATGGGGGCAGTAGAAAATCATCATTTGAACACAAGAGCAATAATTACTCCAGGCACGATGCACTGAATGATGTCCTCAAAGTATCTCTCCAAATATATCTATTCATCGCTGTGGTGGTTTTAATTAATATTCGCAAATTCTTTCATACCCTTCCCTCTAGGAAGTGGGGATTAATTCTTTTCCCCTTGAGTAAGGCTGGATTTACTGACTCACTTCTGTCCAACAGACATGAATTTGAGCAAACTCTGGGAAACAGTGAAGGACAGGGGAGCCTGGCGTGCTGCAGTCCATGGGACTGCAAAGAGTTGGACGTGACTTAGCAACTGAACAGCAACAGCAATCTGTCTAATAGAGTGTGGGAGGGGACAGAGCTTCTTTTCACAGAAGAACCTGGAAGACCCCACCATAACCAAGTGAAACCAAGTGATCAGGATTAATATTATCAGTAATAAGTCATGTTGATTTCATGTACTTCCTGATATGATATGAGAAGGGAATTTTCACTTATTTGATATCCTTCTCCAAAAACTAGACTCTCAGTCTAGCCATGAGGAAACATCAGACAAACTCAAACTGGGACACATTCTCCAAATGCCCAACCAGGACTTTTCAAAAGTGTCATTTGTGAAAGACAAAGAAAGACTGAGAAATTGTCACAGATGGGAGGAGATGAAGGAGACAAGACAACTAAACGTAATATGCTACCCTGGACTGGATCCTGGAACAGAAAATGGATGAAATTTGTGTAAAATCTGTACTTTAGTGAATGAAAGCGAAAGTCACTCAGTCATGTCCAACTCTTTACGACCCCATGGACTATACAGTCCATGGAATTCTCCAGGCCAGAATGCTGGAGTGGGTAGCCTCTCCCTTCTCCAGGGGATCTTCCCAACCCAGGGATCAAACCCAGGTCTCCTGCATTGCGGGCAGATTCTTTACCAGCTGAGCCACCAGGGAATCCCAAGAATACTGGAGTGGGTAGCCTGTGCCTTCTCCAGCAGATCTTCCCGACCCAGTAATCCAACCGGGGTCTCCAGCATTGCAGGCGGATTCTTTACCAGCTGAGCCCCCAGGGAAGCCTAGTACTGTTTGAATGTGAGTACTAGGTCCTTGAGTATTTCAATGCCCCATGGTTGTTGATATTTACAACATCATACTGTGTCCTATATTCCAAATTCACAAAGATTTTTCCTTTTTTATTGAATTATGGATGTTTTTATTTTTATATTTAAATGGGTTCAGTGTCGATGACCAGTGTGCTTTCTCTGGCTTCTCCACTCTGAGCCATTTATTTTGATAAATCCCTTTGTTGACTAGATTTCATTGCACAGTAGTTTGTGTGTTTCAAGAAGGACTAGGAGGGAATTGTCATTCCCCATGTTCTTGGATGTTTGGGAATGTCTGTCTGAGGGCTTTCTTTGAAGGAAATTTATCTGGGTATAATTCCTTGGGTCACAGTTTCTGTTCTTCAGCCCCTTGTCAATGGTATCCCCTGACCCTGGCACAGAACATCTATAGAGAGATGTCTGCAGCCAGTCAGATTTCCCCTACTCACGTGACGAGATTTGCACCTTGATGCCCGTAAGATTCTTTAGCTTTGATGTTCAGTAGCTTCATTAGAATATCATACTTGATGCTGATGATCCTGAATCAGTGTTGAATTTCCACATTCATATTTTTATTTCAGGCAAGTTTGGGCCTGTTGTCTGAATATTTCTCATCAATGTTCCATTTCTTCTATTTTTCTTTTCAGGAACCCTAACTGTGCAAATGTTTTATCTCTTGGGTTTGTCCTCCACATCTTTTAGTCTTTCCAATAATTATTTGTTGGGCTTACCAGGCGGCTCAGTGGTAAAGAATCTGTCTGGCAGTGCAGGAGACTTGGATTCAATACCTGGGTGGGGAAGATCCCTAGGAGAAGGAAGTGGCAACCCACTCCAATATTCTTGCATGGAAAATCCCATGGACAGAGGAGCCTGGCAGGCTACACAGTCCATAGGGTCACTAAAGAGTCCCTTAAAAACCTTGACATCTTAGCTCACTCAGAGAGGTCCAACCGCCTGAAATCCGAGTCGGAGGAGAGCTGGGCCTGAACTCTCCCTCTGTTTTTGTTGTCTGTTAAATAATTCCTCTTGTGCTGTAAGCTCTTTTGCTTTTTGCTTACGTCCATTTCCTCTTTTCCACCGCCAGTCCCAGGATGTTTCTTTGTGATTATCATTCATCTTGGAACAGGCCGGCCGTTTGTCAAAGGATGATGTTGAAAGAAACAGCGTAGGTAATCCGGGAGTGATGAGGGTTTGTGTTCTCCGACTTGTTCTTACTAAATCCTTCATTTCCTTGTCTGGGAGCTCACGGCCCTTCAGTCTCAGACCTCAGGACTCGCTGACTCTCAGGAAAAGCCTCCGGGCTGCCAAGCTTCAGAGTTGCAACCTGCAGTTTCCGCTGTCTCCCTCCTTCCCCATCTCAGCCTAGCAGCCTCCTTGTGCTGGGAGGCGTTGGGTGCTGGGCAGGGAGAGGTGCCAGGTCCGCAAGCTGCCTGCCCACCCCACACCGTCCTGTGATATTGAGCTGGATCTGAACCAGAAGTGTCTGGTGCCTCCATGGTCTGTACTCAGCCCAGACCCTGTCATCCGCTGAGCAGACCTCACGACTGTGCCAGCTGGAGAGACAACCACTACCTCCTCAGACCTCTGTCTCCCCTCTTGTTTGAGGTCATCTTTTGTAGCATTCAGCAGATGTACTTTCTGCTTTAGTAAAAGAAAGAAGTGTACAGCAAAGGAAAGCATCAACAAAATGAAAGGAAACCTGCTGAACGAGAGCCATTGTTTGCTAATTATATATCAAATAAGGGATTAATAATTAGCATTATTATTAATTAGTTTGAATTAATATCCAAAATCTATAAATACAACTCAATAGCAAAACAAAACAAAACAAAACCCAGACCTCCCCACACAAAAAAAATCCAGTTGAAAAATGAGCAGATGATCTGAATAGACATTTTTCCAAAGAAAACGTCTATACAGATGGTCAATGGACACATGAAAAGATGCTCAACATCACTATCAGTGCCAATCACTCAGTCATGCCCGACTCTGTGCAACCCCATGGACTGTAGCCCACCAGGCTCTTCTGTCCATGAGATTTCCCAAGCAAGAATACTGGAGTGGGTTGCCATTTCCTTCTCCAGTCCACTAACTATTAGGAAAATGCAAATTAAAACCACAGTGATTTATCACCTCATACCTGTTAGAATGTATATTATCAAAAAAATAACGATAAGTGTTGGCAAGGATATGGAGAAAAGAGAATCCCTGTGCACTGTTGATGGAAACGTGAATTGATTGGTACAGCCACTATGGAAAACAGTATGGAGATTCTTCAAGAAATTTAAAATAGGGCTATCATTTGATCCAGCTATTCCACTTCTGGATATTTATCTGAAGAAAAGGAAAATACTAGTTTGAAGATACATAAGCACCTTATGTTCACTGCAGCGTTATTTACAATAGCCAAGATACGGAAGCAACTTAGGTATCAGTCAATAAATACACACACAATGGAAAGCTACTCAGCCATTAAAAAAAAAGGAATCTTCCCATTTCCAACAACATGGATGGAACTTGAAGGTATTGAAAGTGAAAGTCTCTTAGTCATGTCTGACTCTTTGCAGCCCCATGGACTGTATCGTCTAGGGAATTCTCCAGGCCAGAATACTGGAGTGGATAGCCTGTCCTTTCCCCAGGGGACCTTCCCAACCCAGGGATCGAACCTAGGTATCCTGCATTGCAGGAGGATTGTTTGCCAGCTGAACAACAAGGGAAGCCCTGAAGGTATTATGCTAAGTGAGATAAATCAGAGAGAAAGACAAATACTACATGACTTCACTACATGTGGAATCTAAAAAACAAAACAAACAAAACAAAACTCACAGATACAGAGTGGTGGCTTTCAGAGGTGAAGGGGCTGGGGTAGTGGGTGAAATGCACTAAGGGAGTTAAGAGGTACAAGCTATCTGATAAATTACTTATCTGATAAAATACTCATGGGAATATAAAGTAAAGTGTGCTGACTACAGTCAATAATATTGTATCACATATTTGAAAGTGGCTAAGAGCAAATCTCAGAGAAGGCAATGGCACCCCACTCCAGGACTCTTGCCTGGAAAATCCCATGGACGGAGGAGCCTGGTAGGCTGCAGTCCATGGGGTCGCTAAGAGTCGGGCATGACTGAGTGACTTCACTTTCACTTTTCACTTTCATGCACTGGAGAAGGAAATGGCAACCCACTCCAGTGTCCTTGCCTGGAGAATACCAGGGACGGGGGAGCCTGGTGGGCTGCCGTCTATGGGGTTGCACAGAGTCGGACATGACTGAGGCGACTTGGCAGCAGCAAGAACAAATCTGCTCTGGGTGTTCATTGGAAGGACTGATGCTGAAGCTGAAACTCCAATACTTTGGCCACCTCATGCGAAAGAATTGACTCATTGGAAAAGACCCTGATGCTGGGAAAGATTGAGGGAAGGAGAAGAAGGGGAAGACAGAGGATGAGCTGGCTGGATGGCATCACCGACTCGATGGACATGAGTTTGGGTGAACTTCGGGAGTTGGTGATGGACAGGGAGGCCTGGTGTGCTGCAATTCATGGGGTCACAAAGAGTTGGACACGACTGAGCCACTGAACTGAACTGAACTGAAGAGAAAATCTCAATGGCACCCCACTCCAGTATTCTTGCCTGGAGAATCCCAGGGATGGGGGAGCCTGGTGGGCTGCCATCTATGGGGTCGCACAGAGTCGGACAAGACTGAAGCAACTTAGCAGCAGCAGCAGCAGCAAGAGCAAATCTTAAAAGTTCATTTCACAGTGTACAACTATTAAATCATATTGTATACCTGAAAGTAAAATAATATGTCAATTACATCTCATTTTTTTAATTGTTAAAAAAAAGAGAGAGAGCGCTTGCTCTTTTTCCCCTTCTCCAAATTAATTGTTGTTTTCAGTGGTTTTGGGTACACGAAACAGGATCAATCAGCCTTCAATCTGCCACTTTAAGCTCCTGCATTCTTTGAAAACCCTTCCCTTAGCTTCCAGGACCTGAAATACATGCCCAGTATTCCTCTTTTCTTGCAGACCACTCCTTTGTGGGCCTTGCTCCATCCTCCTATATCCATGCAATGTGGGCAGGATGGAGGTGCCTCTGCAGGCCACACCACTGGTAAGGGGAGGAGCTGAGATTCCAATTTCGGGCACCTCTCCACCACTATGGGGCAGGGCTTCTTGGGTGTGAGCTCATTGCCACTGGGCACGGTCTCCCCTGTAGCTCCTGAGGAACCGCTATGCCATCCTTACTCCCTTCTCAGGCCAGAGTCCCTGAAATAACAACCAGAGGCACTTATGGGATGAGGGATTTTTCCCACCTCCTTGCATCAGCCACAGGTCTGGGAGAGGGGTCTATCGGCCTCTGAGAGCCCTGGATACTGACTCACCTGAAACATCATGGGGATTGTAGTGACAGGAACAGCAGTTTCCTATTATAAACAAGCCCTCAGGAAACTGTCCCCAGCCACCTGGTGCCATGTACTGGGCTAAGCAGTAGATAGTAGGGCCTCTCAGCAGTGAGGATGGGGGTGAACCCTAGACTCTACCATTGACTGATTTAGGGAGCACCTTGGGAATGCCCCCCTCCTTTTACCTCCGAGTCTTCATGTGTCCAGTGGGTGTGGTGGTCTGGAGGATTTGTGTGTCTTTGCTGCCGCTGAGGCTCCTGGATTTTGGACTCCCTCCAAGCCGTCTCCCAGGGGGTCATCCTGCTCCTCATTCCTCCTGCAATTCAGCTTGAGCACCTGTCAGTCAGTCTGTCCGTTCAGTTGCTCAGTCGTGTCCGGCTCTTTGCGACCCCGTGGACTGCAGCACGCCAGGCCTCCCTGTCCATCACCAACCCCCGGAGTTTACTCAAACTCATGTCCATTGAGTCGGTTATGCCAGCTGAGTGGGGATCCTTCCCCGAGACTTCTCCAGGGTGCGTCTGAGACCAGGGCCAGTGGGGCAGCACTGCGATGCTTGTTTCTGAGGTCCTCGGGGCACCACGATATTCACTCTTTCTTGTCAGCGGAGGAGGAGCTCAGGGCTTCTCTTCCCCGAGGAGCAACTTCATGGCTGGTGAACTGGAGGTTGCTGGGGCTCTGAGGGAAACTTTCTGACCAAGGGCAGTTTTCTGGTCCAGCATTTGGCCTTCTGCACTCCAAAGGAAGTCTCTACTTACTCCAGGGACAGGGTCTCAAGTCCACCTAGAGGCAGCCTAGGGGAGGCTACATTACAGGGCATAGTTGAGAACCGGGCTGGGGTCAAAGGCTGGGTGACAAGTGGACTTTGAGTCTTGTCTCCAGTCACTAAGACCTTTTGATCTTCCAGCCATCCTGTTGCTTCCCTTCTTCTAGCCTCAGGTTATGAAAGGAGAGGATACACCTTCCATCCATCCTTCTATCCATCTATCCATCCAGCGTCCATCCATCCATCCGAAGGCCATCTGTCCATTCTCTGTATATCACCCATCATTCTCCATCCTCTCATCTTTTCAGTCATTAACCATCCATCCATCATCTATTGATTCAGCCTCTCCTCCCTCACTCTGAAAACTCCTTGTTCAAAAAACCATAGGCTTAATGGCAACAGCAACGGCAGTATTGCTGTGGACAGTAATGGTCCCTATCTATTGAAAGCTGACAATGTGTTAGATGCTGTGTTCGTTGCTTTCACTGAATGATCTCATTTAATCTATGCCTATCCAGTATCCACATTCAGTCTACTAATGCATCCAATGTTACACTGAGGAAAATAAGAGAAATAATCAACTAAGTACTCCCTGAGGATACGAGAATGAAGATGCCAGATCTCTAACTTCCAGTTCTCACTGTGGCGTGAAGGAGACTGATCTGTGAAAATACAGGGTCTCCATAATGTCTAGAAGATAAAAATATATATTTATAAAATTATAATTTTAAATTAATAAATTTAATTTAATAAATAAAATTATACATTATGTATTAAAATCAATAAATTTAAATTAATGAATTTTAAGTCAATTAATAAATTTAAATTAATTACTAAATTTAAATTAAATAATAAATTTACATAGATAGTAATAATATATTTATACATATATGTGTGCTTTATATATTGAAGATGTCCTTGACAACCTTACATATAGTAAGATATATATCAGGGCTTCCATCTGGTGGTCCAGTGGTTAATAAACTGCCTTACAATGCTAGGAACAAGGGTTGGATCCCTGGCCCTGGAAGATTCCATATACCCTGGTGGGCTGCCATCTATGGGGTCACACAGAGTCGGACAAGACTGAAGCGACTTAGCAGCAGCAGCAGCAGAGCAATTAAGCTCGTGTACCACAGCTAATGAACCCTGCGTACCTAGAGCCTGTGCTCTGCAACGAGAAGCCACCAAAATGAGAAGCCTGTGCACCACAACGCAAGAGTGGCCCTGGTTCCCTGGTGGCTCAGAGGATAAAGAATCTGCCTATAACACGGGAGACCCAGGTTCCATCCCTGGGTCAGGAAGAGCCTCTGGAGAAGGAAGTGGCAACCCACTCCAGTATTCTTGCCTGGAGAATTCCATGGACAGAGGAGGCTGCTGGGCTATAGTCCATGGGGTCACAAAGAGTTAGACATGACTTAGTGACCGACACTTTCACCATCTGGCTCATCACAATAGAGAAAACCCGTGCAAAGCAATGAAGACCCAGTGCAGCCAAAAATAAAATAAATAAAAAATAAAATATATATTATATACATATATATTATATTATGTATTATAGTTACAGATACTGTACTGTAGAAATGCATCCTACGATAATTTTCAAAAAAATGTTTGCATGCTATAATTTTGATGATAAAATCTAAGAAATGAGTTTCTACACATAAAATATTAAGAATTATGTCTGGTGCGTAGTAAACCCTCCTTTCATGGGAGTTATTTTTAAGGAAAAAAAAAAAGGCTATTGCCTTTTATCAAGGCAATGCCTCTCTTTCTAAATGATAATTTGCAACAGAAAGACATTTTCCTAGATGGACACTTTGGTTCTTGGGCCAGTATATGTCAAATCAGGGTCTGTGGACCTTACAGTCCCCAAGACATGTTTCTTCCCCATCACAGGGCCTACATGCGAGTCTAGTTGGAATGAGAAACACAGATTTCAGGGCCCCGGGGAGCTGGGAACATGGGCTCAGGGTGTCTCTCATCCCTCCTCTCACCGCTTCCTCACAGTCTGGATGACTTGCCTTTTCCAGAGGTTGGCGGAGACCCTGGAAACACTCGTACCTTTCCCAGGAAAATGAGTCCCCAGGGAGACCTCCCGGCCCACGGGCGCACTCCAGCACCTGTGTTCTGTAACGTAGCCCTAATTGAAATCACATTAACATTATGATTCCATTACAGGGAACAAGAGGCTGGCTGCAGGAACGTGCCCCGTGGGGCCTAATCAGCCGGACTGGATCATTTATAAAGGGCTGTACATCTGCTTGGAGCTCAGTGTTAAGTAAGGCAGACGGGGGCCTATTCATTATTAACAAGGCTTGATGCGTTCGGCCGGGCAGGACTGCAAAGCCGAGAGGCAAGTCTGACGGAGGAGAAGCACTGAGGCGCTGACTGCAGGCTCCCGTCCGCCTGGCCCACCTGCGCTGCTGCTGCTGAGTCGCTGTCATGTCTGACTCTACGCGACCCCATAGACGGCAGCCCACCAGGCTCCCCCGTCCCTGGGATTCTCCAGGCAAGAACACTGGAGTGGGTTGCCATTTCCTTCTCCAATGCATGAAAGTGACAAGTGAAAGGGAAGTCGCTCAGTCGTGTCTGACTCTTCGTGACCCCATGGACTGCAGCCCACCAGGCTCCTCCATCCCTGGGATTCTCCAGGCAAGAGTACTGGAGTGGGGTGCCATTGCCTTTTCCAGCCTTGCCCATTGGTGGAGCCCAAATGCCTTCACCCAGACACAGGTGATTCCTATTCCCAAAGCCTTGGCTGTGGCAACCCCTCCTGCCAAAGGGAGAGATGAAGCAACTTGCTTGAGGTCCCAGATCTACAGTGTGCTGGGGTCAGAATTTGAGCACAGGCAAGCTGGGTCCAGAGCCCACAGGCTTAGCCAACCTGCTGTACACAGTCCAGGCCTTGGCAGCTCACTCCTATCCTGGGTTGTGGCATTGTACACTTGGTGTTCTGGCAGCTCCAGTTCTCTAAGGCTGTGATGTAAAGGAAGGAGCCCTGAAAATCAACAAAGGAAAGTGGCAAATTGTAGCCAGAATTTGCTTATTTTATTCATGGCTCAGAGTTTCCACTTGTTTTATTCATTATTTCAGTTTCAATGCTATGACGGGCACTGCATTCATGCCACCATTGAAAAGGTAAGTGACATCCCGTCTTGCTCCAGAGGAACTGAGAGCAAATTATAGCACAAATGTGTAGAAACCATTGCCAGAGAGACTCATGAACTCTAAGTATTCCACTGTAAGTGTATAAAATTAAATACTAAATTAACTAGATATGACTGGAGGTGATCTGTATCATGGTTAGGAGGAGAGTCTCTGAAATCTGACAAACCTCAAATCTAACCCTGGATGGGTGGCTTAACTGCTGCATTGAGCCTGATCGTGCTATTTCAGCTCTCTGGGTTCACCCATGCCTGTTCCTTCTGCCTTGCCTCATCCTGGGTATGGGGGATGAGGTGGAAGGACAAGCAATATTGACCTCGTATAGGAATATGGGCACAGGAAGAGGTTTGCATAGTGTTTACAGCTTTGGATCCGGGGAAGGAAATTTTGGCCAGTAGAGTGCGGGGGTTCAGGATACAGGCTCTGAAGGGTCTCTGGAAGGCTCTGAAGAATGGATTTGTTTCCCAATCACAGCTCTGCTCCAATGGCTGTGTGACCCCAAGGCTAGTCCTGCATTAGGAATCTCAGTTTCTACACCTGTAAAATGGACACAGTAGTAGCACTTACCTTACCAGCTATTAGGAGGACTGAATGAGGTGACAGATGTAAAGCGCAGAGCACCTGATCTGAGGTAACGTACAGATTAAAAAGAAAACAAGCACTTTGGTTACCATTTTAGAGGACTACTGGGGTGTGAAGGGAGCATCCTTAGACTTCCACCAGCTGTGCGACTTAGGCAAGTCCCCTGGTCCACTTGAGCTGGTAAAACAGGGGTGAATGTGTTCTGTAGACAGTAATGTATGTGCGTATTAATCGCTCAGTCAGGTCTGACTCTTTGCAACCCCCATGAACTATAGCCCCAACCCCCATGAACTATAGCCCGCCAGGCACCTCTGTCCATGAGATTCTCCAGGCAAGAATACTGGAGTGAGTTGCCATTCCCTTCTCCAGGGGATCTTCCCCACCCAGGAATTGAACCCAGGTCTCTCGCATGGCAGGTGGATTCTTTACCATCTGAGCCACCATGGAAGCCCAGATGGTAACATGATGCACAAATGTGTATTTCTCCTTATTGAGCACCCATTGTATACCAGTGTAGAATGCAGATATGGGGGCCCGAGGAAGGGAGAACAAGTGTCCCTGCTCTCTGGGGATACCCAGGTGGTGCTGGGAGGCATCATGAGAACTCACATATGTGTGGTGTGTGGTGCCTGTATCTGTGATATCAACTGAACACACAGGCCCTTGGAAGGGATGCCCCACCTACAGCATTTCTGGGGACAGTCTGTTCACTGGGCATGAGTATGACCTTTCCTGTGTTTTTTTTTTCACCCCCACGTTGCACTTTTTTGTGTGTATGAGAACATTTAATTTCTACTCCCTTAGCAAATTTCAATTATTCACACAGTGTTATCAACTGCAGTCACCATGCTGCACATTAGATCCTCTGGCTTTATTCATCTTATAGCTGCAAGTTTAGAGCAGGAAATGGCAACCCAGTCCAGTGTTCTTGCCTGGAGAGATTCCATAGACAGAGGGGCATGGCCGGCTACAGTCCATGGGTTGCAAGGAGTCGGACACGACTGAGCGACTAACACACACACTTGTGCCCGCTTACCAACCTCTGCATATTTCCCCCAACCTTCCACCCCAGACCCTAGCAACCACCTTTCCAGTCTCTGCTTCTCTGAGTTGAACTTTTGCTTTCTTCTTCACATACCATATATAAGTGATACCAGGTGGTATGTGTCTTTCTCTGTCTGGCTTATTTCACGTAGCTTAATGCCCTCCACGTTTATCCACGTTGTCACAAGTAACATGATTTCTTTCTTTTTAAAGGCTAAATAATATTCTATTGCATGCATATGTGTATCTATTTTATTATATATCATATTTTCTTGATTCATCATCCATGGCAGACACTGAGGTTGTCTCCACATCTTGGCTGTCGTGGCTAATGCTGCAGTGAGCACGGGAGTACAGATATGTTTTGTGATAATAGTTTCATCTCCTTTGTATAAATACCCGGAAGTAGAATTGCTGGGTCATATGGCAGTTCTATGTTTAATTTCTTGAGGAACCTCCATTCTGTTTCCCGTGGTGGCTGTATCCGTTTGCATTCCCACCAGCAGTGTATAAGCTGCCCACCAGCTACTATCTTCGTAATGCCACCCTGACGGGTGTGAGGTGCTAACTCCCGGGGTTTGAGGCTGCGTTCCCCTAATGACTGCCGATGTTGATTTTGTATCCCTGTCCACATTCCAGGGGACAGCTAGGTTGCCTTCCCTCCGGGATGCTAAGGACCCTAATCCTGTCCAAGGAATAATTTTTCTGAAAGCAATCATCCTTTACTATGAACCCGGCCCTACGTGTTTACATTCAACCGTAACAGCTGTGCTGGGAGGATTCTTACGGATGAAGAAACTGAGGCTCAGAGAGGGGATATGACTTGTTCCAGCTTTCACAGCCTGTTAGCACAGCCTGTGTGATGCTGGAGCCCCAGCTCTTTTTCACGATGCTGAACTGACCAGCAGCCCCTCTCTACCCCAAAGACGCACTCTGTGACCACGAGGGGCATCTTTCCATGTCGTTTCTTACTCTGATGATGAGAGATGAAGGACCAACTTTGGAAGGCTTTCAGCCTACAAGAGCCCCCTCCCAAGCTATATAGCCTAGACCCCATCCTATAGCAGTGACTTTGGGTTATTTGTTCTTTCATCCCAATCTTCTCATGAAATAACAACAGCCGCCATCTAGCTAGTGCTTACTGTTTCCTCCGGCGCAGTCACTCTGCTAATCATCACATTAACCATAGGAGGTGGATGTCTCTCCTACAGATGTGAAAGCTGAAGCTTAGAGAGGCTAAGTGAGCCTGAACAGGAATCCAGGCAGCCTTTCCCCAGGAGTTCACCTCCATTTCCTTTAATGCTCATCAAACGCTTCTTCTGCAAGCATCACATGTGTTAAGCTTTGCACACACACAGTTGCATTGAATCCTCAAAATGTCCCTGCCAGGTGGTATTATTGTTATCCCATTTCACAGATGAGGCATTTGAGGTTCTACAAGATTAAATTAGGCCTTCCCAGGTAGCGCTAGTGGTAAAGAACCCGTTTGCCAATGCAGGAGACTTAAGAAATGCCGGCTCGATCCCTAGGTGGGGAAGATTCCCCTGGCGAAGGAAATGGCAACCCACTCCAGTATTCTTGCCTGGAGAATCCCATGGAGAGAGGACCCTGGCTGGCTGTAGTCCATAGTGTCGCAAAAAGTCGGACACAACTGAAGCGACTTTATGTCATATGTCAAGATTAAATTAAATATACAATTTAAATGGCAGAGCTGTAGCTTGAACCCGCTGTTTTCTGAGGTCTCCCCTCCCCTGTCTACATGGGAAGGGATTCTGGTGACCTTTCTCACGCTGGGGCTGCAGTGGATGACACGGCAAAGGCAGCCCCACAGGGAAGACCGAGGCAGAGCCTCCTTTCAAAGCCACCCAAAGCAACCAGTTGTCTCCACTCAACTGGCCCTGAATAAAAATAGAGTCTGCCAGCCCGGCTGCCCAGCAGCCGATCCGAGATCAGAAAACATTTCCGGCAAGCTTGGGTCTTTTAAGTTATTTATCTGCCTGCATTTTTCATCATTTGCCATTGATTTGCAAGAGCCCTTCCCGAGAGCCCCTCTGGTGTCTGCCTGGCAGGGCAGCTGGCTCTTTTCCTTCCTCACCCCTGGGCTTCTCCCCATTTCCTGTGAAATAGCCCAGCACCAGCTGCCTGCTCAGTGGCCTCTGAGCTTGGCTCTTCTGCAACCAGAACTGTCTGACCCAAGGGTCTTTGTCTCCCCCGTTTCCTCACCTGCACCTCCTGACAACGCGAAGCTGGGAAGTTCTAGAGCAAGCTGATCTGATCCAAAGTCCCCCTGCCCTCCTCTCTCATACCTGCCCCTTCCCCCACTCCAGGCTCTGTCCTTCCCTCCCTGCCCCAGGAGGTCAATCTCTAAGGTTTGTATCCCCCAGGTGCCCTTATTCGCTCCGTCACGGTTGGCCTCAGGTACTAGGAGATACTGATGGGAGATCAGAGAGTGGGGAGAAAGGGGGATATTTCCATCGTGGTCTTGGCTGCACCCCTCATCAGGGGCAGCACCTGTCGGGGGCGCCTCCCAATTGCAGCCCTTGCCAGGCGCTGGTGGGTGGGTCAGAATTCCCTCAGTCCCGCACACACCTCTGTAAAGTCCCTTCATTAAATCCTCCTCCAAATCCTCTTTGATGTGATTTCTGTTTCCTTCCAAGATCCTAAGTGATCCACAGAATTTTTTGCTCCATGAAATGGGAATTGTAGACAGAAATAAAAGCTTTCAGGGTAAAGCTTCCAGGGACCCAGGACAGACTCACATTTACTCCCAGTTAGAGGACACAAGCTATGCTCCCCCCACCATGTATCTTAGGTGGAATGTCTTCACCCCTTTCTCTCTCTTTCTTCATGGTGGATAAATGGAAAGTTGCTGTTTTCTCAATGCTCTTTTGATAGCTGCTTTGGCTAGCAAAGTCTGGAGGCTGGATTTGCACATCCTAGATGGAAAGGGCAGAACCTCCTGAGAGAGCAGTGGGCTTGGGTCACAAAGCCCCAATGTGCTGTGGCCTTCCACTGTCCCTGGCCAGCATGTGACTTTAGGCAACTCTACCACAGATCTCTTGGAGTACCTCAATAGGCATGCTTTGCTTACAAGTGCTAGAAAGACGAATGAAAATAGCACGAATAATAAGAAATGTGTTGTCTTACTGAACAAGGTGTCTGGAACGAGTGGCTGCAGAGGTGGAAGGTTCAGCAACTCAATGGAAGTAGGGCTCTCACTTGCCTTCTCAATTACCTTCTTTGTTTTCCCCTCATGGTCACCATATGGCTGCCACAGCTCCCAACAGCACAACATGATCCAAAACAAGAAAATCCTGTGTCAGGTAGGTCAGTGCTATTACGAGACCCAAAATATCAGTGTATTAAACAACATGGAGTTCTATTTTCTTGCCTCTTTATGGTCCAAAACCAGTTCATAGTTACCATGCCAACCAGTGGAATTGAGGACTAGATTCCTCTATCTTACTGCCCTTACCTTCATGGATGAAAATGGTTCATCATCATGAAGTATTCTAGTCTCAGGAAAGAAGAGACGAGGGAGGAGAGACCATATACCTCCACTGGGCACAACCACAGAAGTCACACATATCGCTTGTACTTGTATCATTGGTTATAACTTGGCTTTGAAGCTGTCTTCGGTTGCTCAGTTGTATCTGACTCTTTGTGACCCCATAGACTGCAGCATGCCAGGCTTTCTTGTCTTTCACTATTTCCCAGTGCTCAAACTCATGTCCATTGAGTTAGTGATTCCATCCAACCATCTCCTCCTCTGTCACACTCTTTTCCTCTTTCCCTCAGTCTTTCCCAGCATCAGGGTCTTTTCCAATGAGTCGGCTCTTCGCATCAGAACTTGGCTACATGGCCACATCCAGCTGCAAGGGAGTGTGGGAAATGCAGTCTTTGGCTGGACAACCATGAGTCAGCTAAAAACTCCTTCTTTATGGAAAAGGGATAAAATCGTTGCATACAACAAACTATCTCTTCACAGGCTCTGTCCTTTGTCCCCTTTGAATAATAAGGAAAATCTTCCCAGGTACCCTCTGCCACTGCCATCAAACTCTCCCTCCATCTCACTGGCAAAGGTTCATATTGGATCAATCCTCTGTCTTTAAACAAGCCTGACCAAGATACAGATTCTGCCTGGATGAAAGAAGGGCAAGAATGGCTGGAAAGCAGCTTCGTTCTCCTATTCTTCTCCCATCCTCCCCTCCATCCTCCTCCTTTCCCTTTTTCTCCTTCTCCTTTTTCTTCATCTTCGTGGCCAGCAGCAGAAACTGGTTCCCCTTAGCTAGGCCAACAAACATAAGTAGGGATGAATAAGCAAACAGTGAGAAGGCTGAGATGTCCCTGGGTCTCAGGGACAGAAAGCAGAAAATCAAATGCCAAGGGGCTCTCTGTCTTCTCTGCAGGCTATGCTTCTCCCCTTTCCTTGCAGACAGAGCCCTCCATGGGTAGACGACGTGCTCAATGAGATCTCTGGAATCATATCCTGATATCCTCGCACCAGGCGGAACCGCTTCCTCCACTCCAGAGTGGAGGCACTCTGATTGGCCCAACTGAGATCAAATCCCCACCAATCAGCTGCGATCTAGGGATGAGGTCCTTTAAGAACAGCACCACCCCTCCTCCAAGGACAGGTGGAGTCGGAAGAGGGCTGTACCAACAGAAAGAAGGGTCAGGGTGGAGCCTGGGCAGACAAAACAATAGGTGAGCATTTCCATTCTTGGGGAAGATCCGCAAGAAAGGTCTCTTGCCTGACCCCTGGGAGAGACAAGGAGCAGTCCATCTGCCACTCTCCGCCAGGCCTCACCCCGGGGCCGACAGACCCCGTTCATCGACTGGGCCCCAAGCCCCACCTGTCAGAGCCTTTTAGATGAGGCCTTTGACCTCACATTCTGTCCAGGCTGCCAGACAAGGAGGGCGCAGGAAAGGGAAGCAGGGCTACAATGGCCCCAGACTTCTACCAGCCTCGGCAGCCACCCGTCCGCCCCTCTGAGACGACGTCGGTCACGGGGAGACCCCGCTTCCCTCCTCCACAAGCTGCAGCCTCAGAAACCTAACATTGCCATCTGGGTACTTTCTAGCTTTCTCTGAGTAGGTTCCTTTGACAGCTTAGTGCAGGATTTCACAAAGAAGAATCACCTGGGGCGCTTGTCAAAATTACAGCTTCCAGGGCCTCACTCCCCGGGCATTCTGACTTAGTGAGTCAAGGCACGGCTCAAGAATCTGCATTTTACCAGCAATAAAGTTGGAGAGCCACATAACCATGGAGAATAAGAGAGCCAGTCCCACGTCAGGCTATGGATCCCTTCTGACCTGGGTTAGATGCTGTGTGATCGTAGGCAAATGACTTAACCTCTCTGGTTCCATCCGAGACAAAAAGGAGACAACAGAGTATCTGCCTCCGGGAATCATTGTGAAGCCTGAGACCAAGCAGAGACCTCTCAGGGTCTGCCTGGTAAGCATCAGCCATTGGTAGTGACCATTATTCTTTTTGTTATTAGTATTAATTTTATTGCTAACCCCGGCCTGCACTAGGCCTTTGTGCTCCTTAAGTGGAGGGGGTGAGGGCCCACAGGGCGCCTGTGCCAGCATCTACTCCTGTGTTTTGTCCCCTCCCAGGGCCCCTGGAGGAGACTCAGCCCTGCCTGCCCTAGGGTCTGTTAATACCATCAGCTCTCTGGCCACACTCCCTCCTGCCACACTCAACACCTCCCCTCCCTGGAGCCCCATCAGGCAGCCTGCCTGCTTCTCCCATCAAGACTGCCCCCCAGGCTGTGCCCTTGGGGCTGAAGGGAAGTCAGTCCCACTTCAGGTGATGAGTGGAGAGCTGCTGCAGGCCCCTGCTGGGGGCTGGGGAGGGGATGTGGGCGGGGCAGAGAGTATGTGGGTGAGTGGGAGTCTGCCTGGATGGTCTCCAGTTCAGGGTCTGCCCTTCATTCTGGGCCAGCGCTGAGTCCCAGACTCTCACCTGGGTGGTATGGAGGTTGGGAAGAGTTGCCTGAGTGGAGAGGAGCAAGATGGGGGGTGTCTAAGGAGTCCCCCATGGGCCTGCCTCTCTTTCGCTCAGCCTGAGTGTGTGGGGTCTGAAGATCCGAAAACCAGATGTCTTTGCCGGCTCCACAGTTCAGTCCGGGTCCACAGAAGCATTGCCCCACCAACTTCTCATCTCAATAAGATTTCCTTGGGAAGGATAGTTGCAGGGTGGCAGGTCTGAACAGTCCTGGCAATTGCTTACTCCCACAGCCTCTAGGAACTGTATTTCCCTGGTGGCTTAGTTAGTAAAGAATCCTGTGCAATGCAGGAGACTGCCTGCAATGCAGGAGACACCCAGGTTTGATCCTTGGGTCAACAAGATCCCCTGGAGAAGGGAATGGCAACCCAATCCAATATTCTTGCCTGGGAAATCCCACGGACAGAGGAGCCTGGCAGGCTTCAGTCCACGGGGTCACAAAGAGTCAGACAAGACTGAAATGATTTAGCACACAGGTACAGCCTCCAGCCTCTTGTCCCCACCTCAGCCAATGGAATGGGGAAAGGAGGATACCCCTAGAGGAACTTGTAGAGGGGAGGGCTGCAGGCTGGGTGTTCAGGGGTCCTGGGTTCCAGTTGACTCCTCCTCCCCTCCCTCCTCTTCGTGTGTTCCGGGCATTGCCCACATCATCTGATTTAATCCTTGCATCGACTTTGTGTGGGAAGCTGGCTACTGCCCTCTCTTACAGCCAAGGCAGCCAAAGGCTCAGGCAAGAGAGGAGACCTTCCCAAGGTCACATTAAGTGGGGTCAGGCAGGAGGGCTGCGGGATTCTAGGACCGGGGCCACTTGGAGTCAACTTGACTGACATGTTGACATTACGTTGGGGAATACGAAGCCCAAGGAGCTTGGATTCCCTGCCCCAGGTAACAGCCCAAGACTGGCTCCAGGATGTCTGCCCTGCACACTCAGGCAGACCGAAGCCCCTCCTCCTCCAGTTTCTTTACCTTTTTCCCTCCATGTCCTCATCTCACATGTAGACAGACATAGGGTCTGCTTAGGAACGTGCGATGAGGCAGACGAGGTCTCATTGGCTGATGCTGAACAAGAGACTGGCGCAGGGAACATCTGGTAAACCCTCAGCAAATGAAGATTCTCTCTTTTTTAAAGATTATAATCTAGGGCTGTGTTTCTCCATCTGTGACATGAGAAGAAGTGAAGCTCAGATGAGCTAAGGAGTATATCCATGCTTTGGAAATCCTAAGATTGAAAGAGTCACAGAAAGGGGCTTACCGCAAACCAGTGTTAGGAACACAGACCAGCTGGGGCTCCACTCCCCATTCTGTCACACAGTAGCGTATTGGGTGAATTCCTCAACTTTTCTGTGCCTCAATTCCCTCATCTGTAAAATGGGTGCAATAAAGTTGACACCTCCTATGGTGGTTGTGAGGATTTAGCAAGTTCACGTCTATGTCAGAAGCAGGGTAAGGATTTTACATGTGTGAACTGTTACTAAACGTGTGGTTATTAGCCTTCAATCTCTCCAGTCAATTGCAGTTGCAGTATTAAAATAGAATGTGAATGCTATCCACCTTGCCAATGTAAAAATAAAATCACACCGACAGATTAGGGATTACTCATTATTTTCCTCGCTTTCTTGAAAGGTCATCAGTAGATAGTCCAATGAGGAAATGAGAGTGTATCTTATTTTTTTATTTAGGCTGTCCGGGGTCTTCAGCGTGACACACAGCCTCCTTCTCTAGTTGTGGTGTAAAGGCTTATTTGCCCTGCCACATCCAGGGTGGTAGTTCCCCAACCAGGGATTGAACCCACGTCCCCTGCACTGAAAGGCGAATTCTTAACCACTGGACCACCAGGGAAGTCCCAAGGGAGTGTATTTTTAAAAGTGTAGTTCAGACAAACAAAAAGCAAACATAGAATGTTTAGGAAGGTAGAGAAATTCATTTTTTAATTATTTTTAAACCATATCATGTATTCCTTCCAAGAAAAATTTTAGAGCCAAATACATTAAATACATCCACAAAATGACAAGCAGTCTCTTTGCATGTGCTGTCTTAGAAAGAGTCCTCCACACAATATTTAGTGGAAAAACGAACTGTAGAAGATCCGAGTCAAGATGATCTGGGTTTTGAAAAGGAAAAACAAAATTTCAGTGAGTGTATTGGGTGTTCAGCAAAAATGTAGAGCAGGGCACACACTCAATTATTAATGATGCCAGCCTGCCTCTGGTTGGCAACAGAGAGTAGATGCCAGAAAGAATCCCATACTCCCATACCACTTGAATCGCTCTGACAGCAAGCATGAATTATCTGTAAAGAGAGAAATGTGTAAACGAAGACATTTGAGGCAAATGTGACGATTTTTATTGTTGGAGGAAAGAGCATGATACTCAGAACCACGACTCTCGCTTCCCCTCACCTCTGGCCAGACCCAGGAACCCCCACTAGCATCGCTGGACATCGCAAAGGTCTGGAAGGTTGGACACTGTGCCTCGTTTTCTGGCTGGGCCTTCAAAGCCAAGTAGCCTCTGCTCAGGGACCCTGTAGGCAGGACTAAATGTATCCTGAGAAACTTCCTTACCCAGTGAATAGCTGGCTACCAGGACCAAGAACGTCTATGCTTAGCTTCCCCCACAGAAGGTTCTGAGGGGCTTCCTGGTGGCTCAGTGATAAATGATCCACTTGCCAAACAGGAGACACGGGTTCAATCCCTGATCCAAGAGAATCCCACACGCCTCAGAGCAACTCATGAGCCACAACAAATGAGACTGGGCTTTGGAGCCCAGGAGTCACAACTCAAGCCCTCACCCCCTAGAGTCCAAAAAGAGAAGCCACCACAATGAGAAGCCGGTGTTCCACAGTAGAGAGGAGCCCCTGCTCTCCACAACTAAAGAGCGGCCTACGCAGTAACGACGACCCAGCACAGCCAAAAATTAAAAATAAGCACATGAAATTATACAAAAGAGAAGCTTCAGGGAGCAGGCAGCCCAAGCGGGTGGTAGCATTAAGTGGCACCAGAGAGCCTCCTTCAGCAACAGGTCTCCAAGTCACCTATTCCTTCTCCCACCAGACAGGCACTGCATTCTGACAATAATGTCTGAATTCTGACGACTTCGTAAGTCTCTATGTCGCTGAGCCTCGACCTTCTCACACTCGACACCTCTTTATGTTCAAATATGTAACATCCTCTTTAATACTCTGAAATGAACCTCATATATCCTGTAACATAATGCAAAGTGGAAATACAAAGAACGTCGTGCAAATAAAATCCACAGCTGCTCAAGAAGATGTAATGAAGTTGTCAGGCGCTCACAGTCCCTGCAGAACCACCGAGACGGTGGCTGGTCCAGATGTGGGGTTCAGAGCAGAGATTCCAACCCTTCAGAAGGGTCACCATGTGAAACTGCGAGCCGCTCCTGGCAGGTTCTGAATAAAACGAAATATAGACTTCTCTTGTTATTGTCTTTAGTTAGTCGCACCCGTGGAAAATTCAGTGCATATTCACACTGCGCAAAAATGCTTTATATTTATACGTAAAGCAAAGTTAAAGTCTAAACTCGTAAAATCATAAACATCTTTCCTCCCTACAGGAAGGTCCAGCAGGACATGTGAAAGCCATGTGGATCCTGAGACCGTTCTCACGGGGCCCGGCTGTCCTGCTTTTCGCTCATCGCCTGCCTTACCCACCTACCAATTAGAACGGTGCTCCCTGCGCGTCCCCAGGTTTGGGACCATCCTAGATGCCCGAGCTCCTGCACCCTCTTTCCCCTCCTGAAAGGGCTCCTCCGAAGGTTCTCTGTCTGCATGATAGAAGTTAAACATCCTCAGTCGTGCTGTGATGTCTGCTGTCTGCCTTGAGTCCCAGCCGGCCCTGGAGACGAGCCGTCACCAGCTCCATCTCAACAGACGGGGAACCCGAGACAGAGGGCGGCGGTGACTCAGCAAGCACAGAGCTGGGCAGAGGCCAAACCACGTGCTGTTAGCCGCCTGCCCCATGCATGGTCATCACCATCGCAGCCCCACGGGTGGGCGGCCCACACATCTGGGTGCCCTGCGCTGGTGGGGGGAACTGATCGGGGGCCCTACACATCTGCATGCCCTGTGCTGGCGGGGGGAAACTGATTAGGGGTGCGGGGCCCTCCGGCCCTGAGCAGTCCACCTGTCCCTGGAGCCTCTGAGAGCCTAGCTCTCTCTCTCACACGCAAACACTCACGATGGGTGGGGGGCGTGCTTTTGCCTCTCTCTCTCTCTATCTCCTGGGGCAGGAAATGTGCCAGGAGAGATAAAAAGAAAAGAGAGGAGGGAGAGGCCTCTGAAAGGAGCAGGGATGGGGGCGAGGGCGCCACTGCCCCCCCCTCCCCCGAGATCAGGGCAGAAGAATGGAAGGAAATGACCAGAGAGGCAAAAGTCGGCCTGGAGGTTATCAGCTATAAATAGCCCTTTCTCTAGGATCCCCAGGAGTAGAGGGAAGGGGTTGAGGCCAGAAGGTCTGGTCTCTGTGGCTGGTGGTGGGGGCAGTGGTGATTAATGGCTGCCTGGGATTCAGATCAAAGAGCCAAACGGCAGATAAGAGGCTGGACTCAGGACCCTCCCCCTCGCCTCTTGCTAGAGCTCGGTGCTCTGACCCCCTATAGCTGGCCAAGCATGTCCTGTATTCTTGCATCTTCCTTGTATTCCTGATCCATGCATCCACCCACCCATTCAATCAGCCACCCATTCACCCCACCTGCTCATCTGTCTGTCTACACATCCTGCCTCCTTCCCTGTCTCTAAGCTTCCTACTAGCTGTTCCTTCTGTCCACAACACTCTTCCTTCCCTTTTGACTTCCCTAACTTGTCCCTTAGGTCCCAGCCGAGACATAACATCCCTCCTGAAGTCTTCTCAGACCCCCAAGTTCAAGGTAAGGTATGTATCCCATCGACTCCTACAGTTCTGGTCTTCTGTTTCATATGGCACTCATCACAATTATTTCATTCTTGCTTCCAATTCCGCAGCTCTCTGAGGGGGCTTGCAGTTCTGCAGCATCTGGGACAATGCCTGGCACATAGTAGATGCTCAAGAAATTCATTGGGTGCATTTATGTCCATATCCGTCCCCTCTCTCTTCCCTCCCTCCTTCCTCCCTTGAAGGCTTCCTGAGCTCTGATCTGAGTCAGGTCTGATGGTTGTCACTGCCCTTGAGGATAGCTGAGCCTAGTGGGAGTAGAGGAAGCGGAGGAGAGGGGAGTGAGGCCCATTCACAAATCACATGACACAGGTAGAAAGAGAGATGGACTTCTTAGACATCAGGGGGGTGAGCTATCAGTTGGGGGCAGCGGCTGAGGAGGTAATGAAGGTGGGTTTCAAGGAGGAGGTGGCCCTTCAGCCGGGACTTGACCATGCAGACATGGCGGCAGGAGACACACAGGCAGGAGAGTGCAAGGTGGTGAAGGGAGTGGGAGGTGTCTGGGGGGCATCTCCCTGAAGCAAGCGGGGCAGAAGGGGAGTGATGAAGCAGTAGAGAGGTGGGGGGCAGGGAGAGATTTGGGGGACAAGACATTTTAGAGAGACACAGAGGCAGAACGAGAGCTGTACCAGGACCCCGTAACATGCCAGGGGATGTGCTGAGAGGGAGGCTGGAGGATGGTCCAGGTGCCTGGATGTGGTGTGTCCTGCTTATGCCTCTGAGAGAGTGGACAGACAGCTGGCTCCTAATCTCTTCTAGAGAAGTGGTCACAGGCAAGAGGCCTTGATGGAGCCGATGACTCACAGCTAGAGACTGCAGCCTTGTCTGCGTGCTGTGTGGGATTCGGCCCATGCAGAGAACATCAGGACAGCTCCGAGGATGGAATGCTGGAGCCAAGGCCAGGTCCCCCAAGGCCTGCTTACTCTCTGGGTGCCCCTGGTGGGGACAGGCTGGCCCCCAAAAGAGAGGCCAGGCTAAGCCCATGTCTGAGCCTCTGGCTGGGCTGTGCCCTCCTCCCATGCCCCAACCGCTTCTGCTCTGGGACGGAGGAGGGAGGTCCTTTCCTCAAGAAGGGTGGGTTTCTGGAGGTGGGGAGGCAGGATCTTGAATCCTGTGGTCATTCTGGGTGCAAACTGGTCCAGGACCCAGCGTGCGATCGGCCACGTCATGAGCGTCAGCATGACCAGGAGGCCCTGGAAGGGGCAAAGTGAATCAGCCAAGGATATTCCTGTCCTCTGAGCAGGAAGGCCAATCCTAGTCTTTCCAGACCTAGATCTGAGCAAACCCATGTGTCCTTCGTGCTCAAAGTCCAGGGAATACAGCTTTCTCATTTGCCCTCTGGGAGGACTTAATTATTAAAGTGAAAAGAGCTACTGCTCTTTATTGAGAACTCACTTTGTGCCAGGCTCCAGGCTACATACTTTCTAGGAAACAGTGTGTTTAATCATCCGAAACTCCTATCAGTGGTACACAAGTATTCTGTCCTCTATTATTAGTTATCTGCTGCTGGGTAATTAATTATCCCAAATCTCAACCTCTTAAGGTCAGACACACTTATGTCTTGAAGTTTCTGTGGGTCAGGAAGCTGGGCAGGACTTAGCTGGACTCTCTGCTTCAGGGTCTCTCCTAGGCTTCAGTCGAGCCATCTGCCATGGTCTCACTCTCATCTGAAGGCTCAGCTGTGAAAGGGTCCACTTCCCAGCTGACTCGGTGGTTGTTGGCACAGTTCAGCTCCTTGTGGGCTGTGACCAGGGACCACCTCTAGCTCCTTACACATGGGCCTCTTTCTTCATCAAAGTCTGTGTGTGCGTGCTCAGTCATGTCCAACTCTTTGTGACCCCACGGACTCTAGCCTGCTAGGATCCTCTGTCCATAGGACTTTTCAGGCAAGAATACTGAAGTGGGTAGCCATTTCCTCTTCCAGAGGATCTTCCCAACCCAGGGTTCAAACCCACATCTGCTGCATTGCAGGTGGATTCTTCACTGCTGAGCCACCAGGGAAGCCCCGGAAAGCAGTAGAGAGAGTCTCCCAGCAAGATGGAACTCATGATCTCTTCTCACCGAATCGGGGATGCAGCAGCCTCAGCGCTGCTGTATTCTGTTGGTTAGAAGCAATCTACGGGGTGGAAAAGATTACACAACGCTGTGAACACTGGGAGGCAGGATCACGGATGCCAGGTCTGAGCCCATCTGCTGCCCCTTCGTTTTATAGAGGCAGAAATGGGGCCATGGGAATGTAGTCACCCAGAGTCATAGCTAACAAGTGGCAGGGCCAAGGCTGGGGTGTGCATCTGTGGACCTCCAGTCTACAGGGAGGCCAAGCCCTGTCTCTGGCAAAAGCCTGGCTCCACCACTTGCTAGCGGTTTTCTTGGGCAAGTGAGTTACCACCCAAGCCTCAATTCTTCTGTAAAATGGAAAAGCAACAATCCTTGTAATAGAAAATATATAGCACTCCTATGAAGTGTATGAAGACTTCTGGGGAATTAAGTTACCTTATTCTTGCAAGCCTGGCTTGGAGAATTTTTGAGCGTTACTTTACTAGCGTGTGAGATGAGTGCAATTGTGCAGTAGTTTGAGCCTTCTTTGGCATTGCCTTTCTTTGGGATTGGAATGAAAACTGACCTTTTCCAGTCCTGTGGCCACTGCTGAGTTTTCCAAATTTGCTGGCATATTGAGTGCAGCACTTTCACAGCATCATCTTTCAGGATTTGGAATAGCTCAACTGGAATTCTGTCACCTCCACTAGCTTTGTTCATAGTGATGCTTTCTAAGGCCAACTTGACTTCACATTCCAGGATGTCTGGCTCTAGGTCAGTGATCACACCATCGTGATTATCTGGGTCGTGAAGATCTTTTTTGTACAGTTCTTCTGTGTATTCTTGCCATTGATGTTCAAGCTGGTTTTAGAAAAGGCAGAGGAACCAGAGATCAAATTGCCAACATCCGCTGGATCATGGAAAAAGCAAGAGAGTTCCAGAAAAACATCTATTTCTGCTTTATTGACTATGCCAAAGCCTTTGACTGTGTGGATCACAATAAACTGTGGAAAATTCTGAAAGAGATGGGAATACCAGACCACCTGACCTGCCTCTTGAGAAATCTGTATGCAGGTCAGGAAGCAACAGTTAGAACTGGACATGGAACAACAGACTGGTTCCAAATCGGAAAAGGAGTACGTCAAGGCTGTATATTGTCACCCTGTTTATTTAACTTATATGCAGAGTACATCATGAGAAACGCTGGACTGAAGAAACACAAGCTGGAATCAAGATTGGTGGGAGAAGCATCAAGAACCTCAGATATGCAGATGACACCACCCTTATGGCAGAAAGTGAAGAGGAACTAAAAAGCCTCTTGGTGAAAGTGAAAGTGGAGAGTGAAAGAGTTGGCTTAAAGCTCAACATTCAGAAAACGAAGATCATGGCATCCGGTCCCATAACTTCATGGGAAATAGATGGGGAAACAGTGGAAACAGTGTCAGACTTTATTTTTCTGGGCTCCAAAATCACTGCAGATGGTGACTGCAGCCATGAAATTAAAAGACGCTTACTCCTTGGAAGGAAAGTTATGACCAACCTAGATAGCATATTCAAAAGCAGAGACATTACTTCGCCAACAAAGGTTCGTCTAGTCAAGGCTATGGTTTTTCCTGTGGTCATGTATGGATGTGAGAGTTGGACTGTGAAGAAGGCTGAGTGCTGAAGAATTGATGCTTTTGAACTGTGGTGTTGGAGAAGACTCTTGAGAGTCCCTTGGACTGCAAGGAGATCCAACCAGTCCATTCTGAAGGAGATGAGCCTTGGGTGTTCTTTGGAAGGAATGATGCTAAAGCTGAAACTCCAGTACTTTGGCCACCTCATGCAAAGAGTTGACTCCTTGGAAAAGACTCTGATGCTGGGAGGGATTGGGGGCAGGAGGAGAAGGAGACGACAGAGGATGAGATGGCTGGATGGCATCACTGAATCGATGGACGTGAGTCTCAGTGAACTCTGGGAGCTGGTGATGGACAGGGAGGCCTGGAGTGCTGCGATTCACGGGGTCGCAAAGAGTTGGACATGACTGAGCGACTGATCTGATCTGATCTGATTCTTGCAAGCGGGCTTCCCTGGTGGCTCAGTGGTAAAGAACCTGCCCGCAATGCAGGACACCTGGGTTTGATCCCTGGTGGGGAAGATCCCCTGGAGGAGGGCATGGCAGCCCACTCCAGTACTCTTGCCTGGAGAGTCCCCATGGACAGAGGAGCCTGGTGGGCTGCAGTCCATGGGGTTGCACAGAGTTGGACATGGCTGCAGCAGCTAAGCAGCAGCAGCAAAGCAGCAGCAGCATTCCTGCAAGCACTGTGCAGCGTGAGCCCTCCCATCTGCCCATGGCAAATCACACCGAGTCTTCCTACCACTCACACTTGTCAGTGGTTTCCCTTTCCACTTGAAGCGAAAGCCAACATCCTCCCCATGGCCTCTGAGGGCCTGCAGGACCCTGGCTCACCCACCTCCAGCCGCACTGGCTTCTGGCTGCTTCTCAAACCCGCCAAGCACGTTTTTCTCCTGGGTCTCCTGCAGGCATAGCTCTGTCAGGCTGGAGTCCTGTTCCCGTGGACACAGCTCCTTCCCTGCTGCATGCGGCTCCTCACCTGAGCGTCAGCTCTCAGAAGGCCCTCCAGGACCCCTGTTTTCAGTACCACTCTGTCTCAATGTCCATCCCCTGCCCTGCTTCTCTTTTCATCACAGCACCTGACATGACATCCTAGAAGTTCTGGTTGCTTTCTTTATTGTCAGTCTTCCTCCCTAGATTATAAGCTCCACGTGGCCAGAACCACTGTATCACTGGAACCTGGAATAGCCCCTGCCCGGCCTTAAGGCGCTTGATACGTGTTTGTTGAATGGATGAGTGAAGGCTGGCTGGCTGAATGAGAGCATTTGGCCTTGAAGGGCATGGCCCTCGCACCTCTGACCCTCTGTTCACCCTGGCTGTCATTCCTCCTCCACTCTTTGCCTTCTCCCTCCCAGAAATCAGCCTCTGTGAGAAGGAATCCTCTGGCAAAAGCTGAAAAGCAGCTCAGAGTAGGGATGCAGTCCATCCCTAGAGGGCCAAGACTGCTCAGGGACCTTCCACTCATCAGCCATTAGCTGCCATGCCTGATGCCCTTCCCAGAAACTGGTCTATCCCACCCCCAGGACTGCTGATTTCCTTGCCGCCAAGTGGTCCCACTCAGCTATGACCACTCCAGGCAAAACCAGAAGGCCAGGGTCAACAGGACATCACCACGAGGTGGTCCTCAGGAGCAAATCAGGCAGGAGCCAGGGAACAAGAACACATTCCCTGTCCCCTAGAGGATACTAGCCCTGAATCCTACTAGCCGTGATTCCTCCCTGAGTTAGGATTTTTGTCTGCAACGTAATATTTCTTATGCCTGTGTGCTAAGTCGCTAAGTCGTGTCTGATTCTTTGCAACCCTATGGACTGTAGCCCACCAGGCTTCTTTGTCCATTGGGGTTCTCCAGGCAAGAATACCAGAGTGCGTTGCCATGCCCTCCTTCAGAAGTTCTTTCCCACCCAGGGATCGAACCCACATCTCTTACGTCTCCTGCATTGGCAGGTGTATTCTTTACCACCAGCGCCCCCTGGGAAGCCCAACATCTGTAACGTCTCTTACAGATGTTTGGTTTTGAACAATTCAGTCAGAGTAGCCTTCACTTTCCATTACAGAGATGTGGGAATGCAATTGGAAAAAAACCAAAAACCCAAACAAGTGTGAATGCGAGTGCAAATACACATACTAATAGCTCCTATTTTCTGAGCTATTACCAGGTGTTATGAACTGTAGTGGCTTTCTCAAAATTTACACTGAAACCCTAACATAACAGTACCTCAAACTGTGATCTTTCTCAATCTTAAAGGAGCAAAATTAGGTCATTAGGATGGGCCCTAATCCAATATGACTGGTGTCCTTATAAGAGGTGATTAACTGCTATATTTAAAACCGATCACCAACAAAGACCTACTGTATAGCATGTGGAACTCTGCTCAGTGTTCTGTGGCGTCCTAGCTGGGAGGGGGTTTGGGGGAGGTTGGCTACATGTATGTGTGCGGCTGAGTCCCTTCGCTGTTCACCCGAAACTATCACAATGTTAATCAGCTATACTCCAACACAAGATAAAAAGTTTTTTAAAAATCCAAAGGAAAAAAAAGGTTGGTTAGGACACAAACATGCACAAAGAGAATACCACGTAAGGACTTGGGGAGAAGATGGCCATCTGCATGCCAAGGAGAGAGGCCTCAGAAGAAACCCTGCCAACACCTTGATCTTGGACTTGCAGCCTCTAGAATTGTGAGAAAACACATCTCCATTGTTTAAGTCACCCCGTCTATGGTGCTTTATTATGGCAGCCCCAGCAAACTAAGCCACCAGGCATGGAGTTAGAACACATGTGTAATTCTGGCCAATAGGATGCAAGGGGAAGTCTGAATATGTGCTTCTAGAAGATTTTTCTCCTTCTTAAAAAAGGAACAGGAGGAGGAAGGAGCCCACTGTCTTCAGGTCTGTAGATGTTGTTTGAGCATGTTATTCCTGGAGCTGCTGCGGCCATTTTGCATCATGAGGCAGGCATGAATGGCTGAGCAGAAAAATGGAGGAAAATGGGTCTGTGATGCCATCACAGAGCATAAATTATGTACCCTAGTTCTAGACTTCTGTTTATATGAGAAAATGATATGTCCTTACTCTTTAGGCTACTTTGAGTTGGGCTTTAGATTATTTGCATGTACATTGATGTAGCACCCTAGTGATTGCAGAGGGACCCTGGGCAGATCTGAGGCACACTGAATCTGTCTCCGGCAGCAAAGCAGCTCTGTGATGTTGTATATTGAGCCCCATAGGCATATATGGGATTCAGGGAAATGTCCGGGGGAAGGAATGGCTGGTGTTGAGTGATCGTCACAGCCACATCAGAGCTGCGAGCTCACTGTGAGACGGGCGCTGGGCATGATTTGGGAAAGTTAACCAGCAGTGTCTGCCGTAAAACACCCAGGAGTCAGAAAGAGATTAGGGGATTTGGGAATGTCTTCTATCTTTACCTTCAGCAGCTTTTTTAAATTAATAATCATCAAAGAGCTGCAATCGCCTGTCCATTTTAACTCCATCATGTCCTCTTAGTTTGGCCCCTTCTTGTCATCCCTTCTGTGTGGACTTGGGGCTGCAGAGGCCTGGGAACCACACCAGCTCCGAAGCAGTCTCTCAGGTTCCTGCCCATTCCCCTTCATACAACAAAACTCATCACGTACCTGCAACGTGTCAGGCACTGATCTAGGCATTTGGGGTATTTCAGTGAACAAAACAAACAATTCCTGCCCTCATGGAGCTTATATCCTTACAGGCGGAGAAAGTGTTGAAAGTGTTAAACCTTCAGATGTGTCTGACTCTTTTGCGACCCCATGGGGTGCAGCCCACCAGGCTCCATGGGATTTCCCAGCCAAGAATATTGGAGTGGCTTGCCATTTCCTTTTCCGGGGGATCTTCCCAACCCAGGGATTGAATCCAGGTCTCCTGAATTGCAGGCAGATTCTTTACCGTCTGAGCCACCAGGGAAGCCAGCAACATTCATAACAAACAAGTAGGTGGGACAGGGACCATAAAGGATAAAAAGAAATGTAGATCCAGATGAGGAAGCTCAGAGGCAGGGCTGCAATTTTAAATTTGTGGACTGTTGGGAATTGCCTAGCGGTTCAGTGGTTAGAACTCTGAGCTCTCACTGCCAAGGGCCAGCATTCAGTACCGATGGGGGAACTAAGATCCCACAAGCCATGAGACACGGTTAAAAAAAATTTTTTTTTTTTTTTGGTGACTGTTGTGGATTGAACTGTGTCCCCCTAGTTCAATTTGTTAAAGTACATATCCTCCTCAGTACCTCAGAATGTGACCTTGTCGCAGATGTAATTAGTTTAGTTAAAATGAAGTCAGGCTGGATAGAATAGGCTCCTATCAGGTCCTTATAAAAAGAAGAAATTTGGACACACACATGCTCATAAGGTGTTGAAGGCAAAAGGAGAAGGGGGTGGCAGTGGATGAGATGGTTGGATGGCATCACTGACTCAAAGGACAGGAATCTAAGCAAACCTCGGGGCATAGTGAAGGGCAGGGGGGCCTGGCGTGCTGCAGTCCACAGGGTCGCAAAGAGCCGGACACGACTTAGTGACTGAACAACAACATCAATGAAGATATGGGGAACACCCCATGAAGAGGGAGGCTGAGATCCACAAGTCCAGGAATATGAAAGACTGTCATCCAACCACCCAGGCTAGAGGAGACCGTAGAAGGGATTCTCCCTCGAAAACGATCAAGCCCGCTAACACCTCAGTGCTAAACTTTCAGCCTTCAGAGCCGTGAGACAATAAATTTCTGTGTTTTAAGCCACCTAGGCTGTACTGCTCTGTTACGCAGCCCTAGGAAGCCAATACAGTGGTCATGTAGACCTCATGAAGAAGATGACTTCTGAATGAAGATGTGAAGGACGTGGGTGGGAAGATAGTCAGAGTATCTGGGGGGACGGCGCACAGGCAGAGCAAACAGCCAGTGCAAAGGCCCTGAGGCAAGCACTTACCCGAAGTCTTTGAAGAAAAGTAAGGAGACCAGAAAGTTGTGAGTGAGGAGTGCAGTGTTGCAGGAGAGGAGATGAGATAAAGGGTCCATCCCGCAGGCCCCTGAGGCCACTGCACAGACTATGGTCTTTACTCAGCATGAGATGGAACCACAGCGGAATTCTCAGCCGAAGAGTGACACAATCTGACTTACATTATAATAGAATCACTCTGGCTCCTGTGCAAGAAGCGACTTGGTAGGGGGAAGGGGGAGATGGAAGAGAAGAGGGGAGGGGAGACAGAAACATTAGTGGGCATTGCAGCAACCCAAGGAAGAGATGATGATGTCTGGAAAAGGGATGGTGGTGGTGGAGGCGGAGAGAAGTGGATGGAGTCCAGGCACTTTTTTCAAAGTGTAACTGACAGGATTTCCTGAATGATCAGATGTAAGGGGGCAGAGAGGCAGCTGAGTCATGGATGACGCCAGATTTTAGCCTGAGCAACTGGAAGGGTGGAGTTGCCATCAACGGGGTAGAGAAAACCATGGTATACTTCCTGCTTCCTGCAGGTTTGCGAGAAGCTGGGATAGGGAAAATCATGAGTTTGGTTCTGGATCTGTCAAGTTTACAAGTCCCAACCCTGGTTCATCTTCAAAACAGCTGCCGAAGTGATGGCTGTTTAAAAAGCCAAAAAACAGGACTTCTCCAGGGGTTCAGTGGTTAAGAATCTGCCTGTTAATGCAGGGGATATGGATTCGATCCCTGGTCTGGGAAGATTTTAATGCCACAGAGCAACCGAGCCTGCAAGTCACCACCATTGAAGCCCACACATCCCACAGCCTGTGCTGCAACAAGAGAAACCACCGCAGAGAGAAGCCCGCACGCCACGACTAGAGAGAGCCCCTGCTCACCACAGTGAGAGGTAGCCCTCACAGCAGCAAAGACCCAGCTCAGACATCGATAAATAAATAAGCAAAAAAGCAAATGAACAAACGAATGAACAAGCAAAAAAAAAGAAAAACTCTAGGTGGTTAAGGCATGAAGTCCTAGCATGGATGGAAAAGTCATGAATAGCGTAGTGTTCTACACTCAGTCATGTCCGAATCTTTGTGACCCCATGGACTATAGCCCGCCAAGCTCCTCTGGCCATGGAATTCTCCAGGCAAGAATGCTGGGGTGGGCTGCCATTCATAAAACCTGCCAAACATATCTTTCCAGCTCTTCTTCCTCAACCTCCTCCATGCTCCGTATATGTTCAGCCCCACTGAGCTTCTAGCAGCCCATTCATTCATTCAGCTCATTCACTCACTGACTCAGCATTAGCATCTGCTATGCTCGGCACTGAATTAGACATCAAGGCTGCAGCCCTCATGGAGCTCGCAGTCACTCCCATTTTACACACTTCAGTGACTTTGCACAAGCTGTGTCATTTGCCTCAAATCCAGTCACCTTTCTCCTACCCCTATTCACCTCTTTTCACCAAGGCCCAGCCATTTTCCTCTCCTCTGGGGACCTTTCCGATGCCCCAGACTCAAAGAGATGGGTGTTTCCAGAGTCTTCTACCCTGTAATCTGCAGGGTTTTCTCAAAGGCAGGGACCTGTCTTTATTCATCCCTCTATCTCCAAGTATTTGAATAACTGAATGACTGAATGAATGAGGGTTAGTAAGGATTCCCCAGCTTTGATTAAAGTTGACCCACCCTTGGCTAATGGTATCTGGTCATGAGCTCAGCTGAGATAAGCTGGCCGTGGGTCTAACATCTCTTTGCAAGTGAACTGTCAACAGTGTTCTTTGGAGAACTGTAAGGCCTCCTAGAGAATGATGGAGAGTTCTCCAGGCTGGAGTCCCCTGTACTGGAGGAGAGAGGTCTGTTGAGGAGGGGCACGGGAGCCAGGGAGATGTTTCTGGTCCTAGCTAGTTCAAGCCACCAGCGCCAGCTGTCCCCTGTGGCCTCTGAGGAGAGCTGAGGTAACCGTGGCAATCAGGCACCGGAGCCAGGAATGGATGGAGCCAGACCCGTGGAGAGGCCTGTGGGCCAGGCAGGACTCCAGGGTTACCGTGTGTGTGTGTATGTGTGTGTGTGTGTGTATGAGGTACAGGAGGAAATGAAGGGGTGCTCCAGGACTGGCTGTGGGAAAGGGGCGACTGTAAGGCAGAGATTCAGGGCTCTGAGTTGGTTAACCATCATTATGCATCATATGGCACACCGTTCTCTGGGTCCCAGCCCCCTTCTCTGAGAACAGGAAAGAAAGATGGAGTGAGGAATATGGAGAGAGAAACTGACACTGGGAAGAGAGAGGCAGGAGGCAGGGAGGGAGGGAGAAAGAGAGATTATTAGGAGGAGAAAGGACAGACAGAGGAGAGAGAAAGAGGAACAGGGCAGATTCCCACATAAAGTGCCAACAGAGGACAGACAGACAGAAAGGGACAGGGAGACTGAGAGACACACAGAGCTGCAGAGACATGCGGAGAGATGAAGGAATAAAGCTAATAAGAGATGGAGAATGAAAGGAAAAAAGAAAAAGTGAGACAGAGCTAGAGGAAGGATTAAATACAGAGAGAAGCAAAGGGAGGCTGAAGAACACTGGGGCAGGAAATCGGAATCAACAAAGGGTAACAGAGAGAAGGTAGGCGAGAGAGACCAGCAGAGGAAAGAAAGGGACTTGGAAGAAAGAGAGAATGGCCACACATGAGGAAAAGTAAAAGGAATCAGAAATAAAGAGATGAGCAGGAAAGGGGGCAGGAGATAGAGGCTGAAAGATGATCAGATTGGCAGTGGGTGTCCAGCCCCGCCCCACTGGGATCTGAGCCCCAGCCATGGGAGGGACCGGGAGAACCTCGATCTGCCCTAGGAAAGGTCACGAGTGCTGTGCCCCTTGCCTCCCCAGGAGAACAGCCAATGTGCCATCAGTGCCCCCAGGCCCAGACACCAGGGGCCCGGCTTCTCAGTGGGGACCACTGGGAGCAGCGGCGGTGATGATGCCGCAGGAGGCTGGCTGCCGAAGTGTTTCCTGGTGGAGGCTGCGTTCTCCAGTCCTCCATATGTCCCACGCATATGTTTAGCAACCTGCCTCCAAACTGGGAGCCATATTTACGCCCAGGGCGGGTGACTGTCTATTGTTGGAGAAAGGAAGCTGGCAGTGTTTTACATTTCAAGGTGTTACTGCCATCTTTGCAGGTTGGGATTCCCAGGCAACCTGCAGCTCTTGCCTAGTGGAAAAATAAGAGCTACTGTGTTGCTGCCAAGAGATAAATTCCTCCCAGACGGTGGTGCCAGCAAGGAGATTTTTCTCTTTCAAAGAACTTAAGATGCCTTTTCCCCTCTGAAGATAAACGAGAGCTACACAACCTGGTTATCACGTTTTTGCCTTGGCTGCTGGGAAGCTCGAATCTAAATGGTCATAATTCATGCATGTATAACCAGTTTCCAAGTTGGCGATTCTTCACTTGACTCCTTTGGATCACCAGGGCTTTCTACAGCCCCTGATACTGTGTGTGAAATGATTTCGTCTGCTCCATCACAAAGCACCATAGATTGGATGGCTTTAACCACAAACTTATATTTTTCACAGTTTTGGAGGCTGGGAAATTTAAGATCAAGGTGTCAGCAGGTTCAATGACTGGTGAAGACTCTCTTTCTGGCTTACAGATGGCGCGCTCTCTCTCTCTCTCTCTATACATATATATATACACACACACATATATATATACATATATATATATATATATATATTTTTTTTTTTTTGTCTGTATCCTCATATGACAAAGAAAGGAGGCTCTGGTGTTTCCTCTTACCAGGGCACTGATCCCATCATGAGGGTCTACGTAACAAGCCTAATAATTTCCCAAAGACCCTGCCTCCAAATACCATCATGTTGTGGGTAGGAATTCCACATGTGAATCTGGGGGGACATGTTCAATCCAAACCAATTCCACGAATGTAAATTTTTCTGCGGAGGAATTTTCAGCTTCTCAACATTCTCAAGGCCGTTCATGACCTTTAAAGGGTTAAGGAAAAGGGAGCAGGGACTAGCCTGGTGGTCCAGTGATTGAGACTCTGTGCTTTCACTGCAGAGGGCATGGGTTCGATCCGTGATTGGGAAACTAAAATACTGCATGCTGCAAGGCATGGCCAAGAGAAAAAAAAAAAAAAAAAGGGAGGGGGCAGTCAGGGTTCGGCTTATCCCATCCCTTGGATAACTAACCCTCCCTTTGAAGCCACACCTTCTGTGAGGTGGGGGCCACGTGGTGGGAGCAGCTGATCATTGCTGTCATGAAGATGAAGCCAGCTGACACGCGCAGCCTGGGGTAGAGCCGATGGCAGGGCCTGATCTCAGCTGGTTGTCCCGAGTGTTTGACCGAGTTCCCCGCTGGTGTGACTTCTAGCGTGATGCCTTGTATACAGCAGGCGCTCAATAAACACGAACCTGCCTGCCTAGTTTGCTATCTGAGCTTCTCAGTGTCCCTAGTGCCTCTACCGGGCCTCTGTAAATGTGGCCTGAACTAGAGGAATCTGAGAAGAGAGGGCATGTGTCAGAAGACTTGCAGTAAATCCCATCTCTGAGACTTCTCTAGCTGCCTGGTGGTTAGGACTCCGTGCTTCTACTACAGGGGGCGTGGGTTCAGTCCCTGGTTGCTGAGCTAGGATGCTGCATGCCACGTGGAAAAAATAAAAAGGAAAATAAATCCTTTTTCTGTCTAGGCCCCTCTCACAAAAGGACTCTTCTCTCCCCCCACCCCCACCCCCATTTAGGCCAAGCAAGCTCGCCCGTCTTATCTTTTCTGGCCTTGCACTTACTGTGCTTGGGGGACTTAAGCCCAGTGGGGAGAAGAGGCTCCCAGAGGGCTGCCTCCTTCTGCTGGACGCACCAGAGCAAATGATGAAGACAGGAGGGGCAGACGCATTAGTGCTTAGCGGCGTCCCTTTCCTGGGTAGAGGGAACAGCCCATGCAAAGGCCCTGGGGTGGGAATATGTCTGGCATGCCGCTGTTGGAGCCAGTATGACTGGGGCAGGATAAGTGAGGTAGGAGATGGAAGGAGAGGATATAAGGCTGTAGCGGGGAGAACAGGTAAGCCTGCTATTTCATTGTCAGAACTTCAGCTCTTATTCTGAGAGGCAGCGTGGACATGCCAGGCTGCCCTTTGATCTGTCCTCCACCTTGGTTCTCAGAGGTCTGCACTGGGGGGGGATGATCTGTGGGAAAACCCCTAGCAGAAGTGAACGCCCCTGTGGATGACAGAAAGGCCTGGATCACGGTCTCTGGCAAGCCACAGGATGGCCACGTGTGCAGAGCCCCGAGCCCAGATAGTCCCTGTGTCCCTGGACCACTGGCATGGGCATCTTTGGCCTTTGACTTCGGAGCCCAACAGTGAAGGCTGGAGCTCCCTCCCAGAACTGAGGTTGGCTGAGTCTTTGAGGCTGGCTGTTGTGGCCAGTGGTTCCCTGGGGAACTTGCTTTTAAGAGTGAGAGTACATGACGGAGAGAGACACAGGACAATCCAGGCAAAAGCAGGATCCTGAGTCAGGGGGAGACAGGCAAAAGGTGTGGACAGGGCAGGGAACTAGAGGTATTTATACAGAAACCAAGGTCTGAGCTGGAAGGGAATTCACAGCTCATTTTATCCAACCTGTACAAGTCAGAGAGGGCAAGGCCTTCTCCAGCTCACAAGCCTATCACTAATTCCAGCTAGAATGTTCATCTACTGATGACCAGGGTGGTCAGACCCCTCCACCCCATTCCCATTGCCTCCAAGTTTTGAGCATATTCAGGGCTCCATGGAGCCCCTCTTTGGGCTTAATTATTCCCTTGAGTTGTCAGTTTGTTTTAGAGGGTAGTGGTTCTGGGCTCTAGAAAGTGAAGTATGAATTGTACAGTGAGTTTTATCTCTATTAATAAAGCAGGAATGCTCAGCTTGGCCTCATAGGAAGTGTGGGAGGGTCACCCTCTATTCCCATAAGTGGCCCTGGGGTCTTTCCCTGCCGTGGACCATGAGGAGGGGCTGGGCCACTTCTGCCTTCACTGGGCAGTCTCATGTCTAGTGAGTCCCAAGGTGGACAGCTTTTCCTATGGTCTGGGAGCATCTCAAAAGCAGGGGCTGCATCTGTCAGGCTCACCTTTAAACGCCCAGTGTTTATCCAGCTGCTGGCCCATGGGCAGGACTCGAAAATATAGACCGGATAAAGGAAACCTCTGAATTGAAGGATCTTTCCTCAGAACGCAGCACACTGTCTCTAAATACACAGGGCTCAAAGGCAGAGGTTATCAGAACAAGATTTTTTTTTTCCCCCAGGATGAATATGCTATTTGTTATTTTCCCTTTAGTGGAATTTATCTTCTAATTCTGCTTTGCTAAAGCTAACACTTATTGATTTATTTGATTCACTCCTTCATTCACTAGCTATTTATCGAGTCCTTACCAGGTGCGAGATGCTGCGAATTAGACAGTGGAAGTGAATGGTTCACGAATCCTTGGTCGTGAGCCCCTGTGATCTGCTCTGGGGTAATGGTCTGAGTGGACCCAGTCTGAGTGGTCGCAAAGGCTGGCCTCAAAAAGAGGGAGCCAGGATGCAGACATTCTGGGGCACTTTGTGGAGTGAAGCTGTTTATGCTGGGGAAGCATTTCTACAAACTGCACATGAGGCCTTTTATCCACCTTATAATTGGCTCGGGGTCCTCTGTAACTGGGGATAAATCAGACATAAGCCTGTCTCTAAGTTTATTAGAGGTTTACATATTTGGAATAAAAAGTAAGGGATCTGGCAGGCAGTAGAAGAGAAAGAGAAAAACCTGGGTAGAAGGAAAAAACAGAAGGAGAGAAGCTGGACCAGTGGGGTTGACCCTCGTTCTGCTGCAAGTCAGCAGACGAACTTGGCTTCCATGGACCTGCTGTGTTCTGTGAGGTTCCACAGCTGCACAGCAAGTCAGCTGGCTAAAATCACTTTTGATAAACCAGGAAATACTCCCCTTTACCTCTCCTCCGGGACTTTTTATTCCCTATCTTCCTTTGCAAGCCTCTCAAACTTCCTCTTTTGTCAGAACGCTAGACGGAGGTCAGTAGACATCGCTGTGCAAAACAAGACAAAGTCAGAGAAAAGCTGACTGTTGCCTGATGCTTGTTAACTCAGGAATGAGAGCCACTCCATATTTTGTTGGTGGAGGGGTCTCGAAGGTCAGTTCACTTATTGGCACATGGACTAGCTGTTCCCATTAAATGAGTCAGTCACCATGTGAACATTAATTTGAGTAAATGAATCAGCCTCTCTCTGAGAAAGAAAAAAGATGCCATTAAGCAGTGTGGACGTGCACCAACACACACACTTACATAAGCACAAACACGTACCATCACACACACATACACAGATGTATATCATTACATGTAACATATATATACATCGTAAGCATAGATGTGTCCCCCCTATACACACACACACACACACTCAAGCAGAAGGCTAGCCAACCATCCCAGTTCCTTCCATCTCTGAGGTCCTGGGAGCTCACAAGTCCTGTCACCATGACAGCCAAGTGCAGCTCTGTCCTTGGAGTTGGCCCGGCAGGGAGCCAGGTTTCTCAGCCCTACTCTCTGTAGCTATCTGGCACCTGAGAACATGGAATGAACATCAAAATCAAGGACCATAAGGTGGCCTCACCTTCTTGTCATCACACCCAGTATACCACTCAGGGGCCTGAGAGCCCTGCATGACCCCTGAAGGGTCACTTAGCTTCACACGGGCAGCCCTTCCTGGCTAGAGGGAGCTTGTAGGCCAGTCACCTGGCCTGTGTCACAGAAGTCAAGGCTGCTGAAGTCAGAACATCAAGGATTCTTTCTAGTTCTGCTGCTGCTCTGCTCAGTGAGTTACTCTACCTGCCTGACTCTCACTTTGCTCATCTGTAAAATGGGGATGGTTCTAATAACCACAGGGTTATCGGGAAGAACGGAGAGACAATGTGTGTGAAGGAGTGAGGCAGGATATAGAAACTGGACTCTGGAATCCAGCTGACTGCCTGGGTTCAAATTCCAACTCACCAGCTAGGGCATCAAGGACAGGCAACTTAATCCCTCTAAACCTTAGTTTTCCCCTCTTTGAAAGGGGGACACTAATAGACTCTTCCTTATAGGATTTTTGGGAGGAACAGAGTTACAGTGTTAAGCGAGATTCCTGGGCTTCAGTAAGAGCTCAATAAAGTTCTTGCCTGTGGCCTTTGCAGCTTAGCCTCCTTCTAAGCACACAGTAGGCTCACTACACTTAGTGTATCAGTGAGACTCGGTCTGCAAGGAAAATAAGTATAACAGTCTTGAATACTTACCCTGTGCCTTCTAGAAGCACTTTCCATGTGCTATTTCAATGAATCTTGCGGAGGAGGAAACTGAGCCTCAGAGAGGTTAAGTCACAGCCCCCTTCTAATCTGCCCCGGAGTCCAGGAGTTGCAACATGCTGACACTGCAAGGAAATTGACCTTAATCCCCATGACTTTCCTGTTGGCGTGAGTGTCCCAGATGAGGGGTCCAGGGCCCGTGGACAGAACTGCCCTTGGCCAAAGACCCATCTCCAAGGGCTTTCTGTAGTCAATTCCTGGATATTGCCTAAGGCCCCCGATTGACCAAGAATGTGCATGGCCACGTCCTTCTTCGGAAGTTGTTTTCATCAGAGGGCAGAAAGGGTGGACACAGGCTCTTAGTTTAGCGGGTAGAGGTGTGGGGGTCTGCTATTAGGTCAGAATGGGCAGACGGTAGCCACTAGCAACTTAGGCGCTGAGAGCAGAAAATGAGGCAGGTGGTTTGGTCAAAAGAACACCGATTTGGAAGCAGGACTCAAATTCGCCTAAACTCTGAAGTCAACTTGCTGGCAGATGGATGAATGGTTGCTACCCACCCTGGGCTTTAAGTCAGTGTTTTCATCTGTGAAGTGAGAAGTCTGTTTTACAGGGTGAGTCTTAACTTTGAAACTTTTCTGATTGCATCGATGGTTCAATCATCCACAGAGAGGTAGGGACCATATACATTCTCTGTTCTTACTCAGGTTTGGATGTCCAGGTGTGGAGTCACTTCCTTGTTCATAGTTGCATCTTCAGGAGTATTTATTGGATTGACTCAATTGTACCAGGAGGACTCTGAGTCCTAAACACGGATGATAAAGATGATTTAAAAAACCAAAACTTGGAATTGTTATGTGCTTTCTGGTTTTCAAAGCTGCTTTGCAGATGTCATCTTCTTCAGCGTTTACAACTGCCCCGTGGTGTGGAGCCCATCATCTTCCTTTACAAAAGCACAGGGAGGCTCAGAGAAGTTAGGCCACTTGACCAAGGTCACACAGCCAGAATGTTCAGTGCCAGGATGACCCTCTTTCTGACCTCTTTCCTGCCCACCACTCTCCCTGTCTTCTGAGTATATGCCCCCAAAGGTGGTGAAAAGAGAAAGGTTTGAATTCTTGTGCATTTTTTTGCTGGGCAACTTGTGGGAAGTCTTTGAGCTTTTCTCTCTAGCCGTCCCCATCTAATGGAATTGTTTGGAGGCTTCAGCAAGCTGGTGCTTTAACAGCCTTATCACAGTGCCTGTCATCCAGTGTACATTCCTCCTGTTCAAGATGAGGAGTCTAAAGCAGTTTTCCCATCTCTCTTTAGTCTACTCTAAGGAGAGGGAAAGTAACTTGCTCAAAGCCACACAGCTGGCACACAAGAGAGCCAGATTTCGAACCTGGGTTTATCCAGTCTTAAATCCCGAGCTTCTACCCAAGTAAGCACTCATGAATGGTAGCTACTACTGGGCTGGCCAAAAAGTTATTTCAGGCTTTTTACCCTAAGATCTTCTGGAACAACCTGAGCCAACTCTTAGGCCGACCCAATAGTATTGTATCACTTACTATCAGTTGATAAAGAAAATGCAGGTAATGATGAAGGTTCAGAAGGTTCCTTATCTGGCAGGATCTAGTCAAGGGCTGCTTTGTGGAAAATTGGGCTACAAAATACCCAAAGGAAACTCAACCCTGGGCCCTTCCCAGCGCGATTATCCAGTGTTAGTCTCTAAGTTGTGTCCAGACTCTTTGCGACTCCATGGACTGTAACCTACCGGCCTCCTCTGTCCTTGAAGTTGCCCAGGCAATTCAGTGGGTAGCCATTCCCTTCTCCAGGGGATCCTCCTGACCCAGGGACTGAACCCCGGTCTCCTGCATTGCAGGCAGATTCTTTACCATCTGAGCCACCAGGGAAGCCCAACTACTAAGGATCCACCTCTTTTCCTGCAGAGGGTGGGGGAGGGGGCACAGGCCATCCCTTTCTCCCAGCTCCCAGCCAGCAGCATTCCTGGGGGTGGAGGAAGACCTTGGCAGGCAGGCCCTTGGGCCTGGTGCTGAAAACTCTCAGAAAGACTGGCCAATGTCTTGTGGGTAAGCTAGTTGGAGGCAGAAAAAGAGAGAAGGGATGGGGGTGGGGCGATCCTGTAACTGGTCCAGGCTCCGGAGGGTCAAAATCATATTCATCAAAGCTCTAAAGAGTGTTCCAAGGATTTGCAAATTTATTTCTATGAAGATCATTGCAAAGATAAACAAATTCAATCAGACTCAGTTGTACATTTAATGAACTGTCATTTTGGGGGAAATGATTGCAAATTACATATAAAAAGAGACAATTCAGGAAAAAAAATCAAGAAGGCAATGATTAAATATTTATAATGCATACTGCCTTGGAAAGGCTGGGTTGGAAGGTCAAGATATCTTCTGGGAAAAGGATCTAACCTGACTAGCGTTGGCTCAGCCAGCCATTCACACGTGAGGTACACCTTGACTGAGCATTCATTATATGCCAGGGGTTTTCCAGGAGACTCCCACAGCCACCCCAATTTACAACCGTGAATTGTCTTTACAATTCCCATCTAGAAATACATCAGTCCACTGAGGCTCAGAGAGTCCTGAAGTGGCCAGTTCAAGGTGGCACAGGTGGAAAGTGGCATCCACGTCCCCTGAGCACTGATGCTGCCAGGGGCCGAAGGCCCGCAGATGAACAAGGCAGGGCCCCAGTACTTGAGAGGCTCACAGTCTAATCAGCCATAAATTTATAAGTGTCAGGAGCAAAAGGTCATCTCTTCTAGTGATTTCGAATTCTTTTCAAGTGAAGGACACCTTCTCCTTGAAATCTTAATGTGAGACACCAGCGTGCAAAACAGAGGAAAAGGGACCTTGCTTCTGGCTAAAGCCTGGAGGGAGATGTCCTTCCCTCTTCCGTGGTCTTTAGGAGCAGGAACTGCCAGCCTGAACTGAAGCCCACTGAGTCCCCCTAAACAGCTCATGTTACAGATGGGAACACTGAGGCCTAGAGAGGGAAGGGAACTGTCAGGATGGGCAGGACTGGAACTCCGCTCCATGGACTCATGTTCTGGGCTCCTGGCTCTGCCTGAGTGCCCCCAGGATGTCAGTGTGTGGCTGCTCACTCCAGGTGGCCCGTGCCCGGTGACTGGAGCACGGTACCCAGGTTGCGCAGCTGGCCACATTCAGTGACTTTGGGCCTTTCATGCCAATTCAACATTGTTTACAATGACATTTCTTTACAATGACAGAGAAAAAGAACATCTAAGAACCCTTTGGTGGAGAGGTGAGTATTTTCAGAAGAACCATTTGTACTAGACCCTCAAACACCAGGCAAGTAGAAAGGGCCCTGACCTCGAAGTCAGGAGGCTTCGTTCAATACCCAGTTCTCTGACCACGAGTGGCAGCTGGTCTGTGGTTCCTCCTCACTTTTCCCATCTATAAAATGAGTGGTTGGATTACAGGGAATTCTCCACAAGATTGCTGCCAGGGTGGGCAAACGAGGAATCTAGAACCTTCGGGGCCAGGCCACTTCTGGGTTTATAACAAGCACAGATGTGAGAAGGGACCGAAGAATTGATGCTTTTGAACTGTGATGCTGGAGAAGACTCTTGAGAGTACCTTAGACTGCAAGGAGATCAAACCCATCAATCCTAAAGGAAATCAACCCTGAATATTCTTTGGAAGGACTGATGCTGAAGCTGAAGCTCCAATACTTTGGCCACTTGATGTAAGCAGCCGGCCCATTAGAAAAGACCCTGATGCTGGGAAAGATTGAGGCCAGGAGGAGAAGGTGACAGCAGAGGATGAGATGGTTAGATAGTTATCACCGACTCAGCGGACGTGAATTTGAGGAAACTCTGGGAGACACTGAAGGGCAGGGAAGCCCGGCGTGCTGCAATCCATGGGGTGACAAAGAGTCAAACACGACTTAGTAACTGAACAACAACAGGCTCCAGTTGGTCTGCAGTGGCCTTAACACCACCTTCACTCCTTCCTGGGGACTGCTAACCCTTCTTCACAACCCCCAACTCCACACACAACATTTTCTCCCTTACTGGCCTCACCCCAATCCACCCCCTCTCCTCGGTGAAGCCATCTCCCTCTATCTTCCAATGAGCCACAATCTTAGCTCCTCCCTTGCTTTCATCAAAGAATGATCTCAAAAGGGATCCTAGAAGCCATTTGCCCTGGCCCCTTGGGGTGCAGGTGGCGACCCTGAGGCCAGACAAGGCAGGACTTCCCAAGGCCATCCTGTGAGAAGGAGCGAGCCCGGCTCTCTGGAACCCAGATCACGTTCTCTTGTCCAGGACTAAACTCTTGTGGTTCCTGACTTTTGCCAAAAAGTACTTTTTGCCTAATACATTTAGAATTGGGTTTCCTGATTATGGGGCATCAGAGATTCTCAAGGAAACTTTACAGGGGCCATTAATACCCCAATGGACCTCCCGGGGAGGAGGGGTGGACGTCCCTTTCCAACTCTCAGTCTTTTTGATCTGGAGTCTTGGTTTATTGCTGCTGTGGCCTTAACACTTTTTTTTTTCCTTGTTAAGCTTTCTTTTTCAGAGACAGAGGGGCCTCTGGCTCCACACCTTCCCTAGGCATCAGTATCTTCTTGGAATTTTTTTTCTTTTTTTTTTACTGTGGTTAAATATACATTGCTAGAATTTAATAACACTATTTTATTTTCATTGTATTAATTTTTATGGTTACCTCCTATTTATAGTAGCGTGATGCCCGTTTTCCATTTATGGTAATGATATAACATTTCATTGTAAAAACAAGCACATTTAAGTTTTTTAAAAAAGGGAGAGAGCGATAAAACAAACAAACAAAAAACCCAAGAGTTGATTTAAAGAAAGCTATTAAGCAAATGGTTCTGTCTAGTGTGCAGATATGGCCAGATTATCCATGGAGGCAGAAGGGCTGAGGTCTGGGAAACTCTGACTTGGAATCAGAGCTCTCCTCCCAGCTGGGTGTCCGAATGTCCAAATGGCCTGCTCGGTCCTCCTCTCACAGCTCCCTTCTCCTGCTTAGCCCTGCTTGCTTCTGCCAATACCCCCGACCCTCAGAAACTCCATCCCTCCCTCCTGGTGCCTCTGGCCCCCACCTCCCAGGCCCCCAGCACCCTCATGGTAGGTTCACGCTTTCTTCCTCTTTAAATTTATGTGGCGCCTCGCATCCAAGGAGGCCCACACAGCCGGCCTCTTCCAAGAGCATTCCAGAAACACAGAGCCTATGGGGTTTCTCAGTGCAAAGGGTCAGCCTCTCCCCCAACCCTGTTTTGGCAGCTGAAGGGGTGAATGTGGAGCCTGAAGCCCTTTCAAGTGTTCTTTGTCCTTGTTTTACAGAAACTGCGCTAAAGATTTTTCTTCCCTTGGGTTAGACGTTGCTCACTCTGAGTCCATTTAAAAACTTTGGATCCAGGTTTGTTTTTTTTTCTCCCAGTCATTCCTCTAAGGTATTACCCTTGCCACGATTTACTCAGTGAAACAGTTGTAAGGACCAGACATCTTCGAAGTCCTTAGAAGGATGTATCCTTTTCCTGGAATGTGGGCAAGGAAAGGCAGCGACTTCCTGCCCCTTGCAAACACTGCCCGGTGGCCTGACATCATCTTGGACATTCCTGTCCAAGACTGAAGTAGGTTCAACTCCTATCAGTCACTCACTCCTTAGTGCGAATCAGTTGACCAAAGGGCCTCCCGCAGAGCTTGAGCCTGTTTGAATGTTCAGGCAGCCAGGTACTGGGTGTGGATGCTTCAGAACTGGGACTCTAAAAATTGTTGCCCAGGGGAAAAGAGTTGAGCAACCCAGGCCCCCTCTCCTCTAGGGGGTTAGGGGGCACTTTCACTTGGGCTGTCTGCTTCGGTCGGCTTGCTTGCCCATTTTGTCTGGGGCAGGCGGGGCGTTAGCTCCTTCACAGAAAAGGTTCAGAGGTTAAATGTCTCGGTGAAGTCATGTGTCAGTGGCTGGAGCGGGGGCTGTGGCTGAGGCAGTTGTACAAAGATGAACAGATAAGCCCTGAGATGGAGACACAGGTCTGGGCTCTTGAAATCAAGTCATTTGCCTCTTGTCTGGGGGCCGCACCCTCCAGCCCCCCTGGACACCCCCCACCCCTTCCTGCTGCACCCCCTCCAGGTGTCTCTGTTAAAGACAGTAGTCCAAAGCAGCCCAGGGAGAGTGAATCCCCCTGTCTTTCAACAGGTCCTTCCAGGGCAGCGGGAAGCCGAGGAGCGAGGTCCCCACGGAGGATCATCCCACCCCCTGCCCTGAGGTCCGGTCAGGGACTTTGAGGGGGCAGCGTGAAAGTTTCCCTGGAACACATCCCCTGTCTAGGGTACCCCTCTCTCCACACCCCCAGCGGATCTCCTGAATTCAGACGAACCAAGGGCGGGGAGGCGGGCAAGAGGGAAGGAAGGGGAGAAGAGCAGAGGGAGGCCCCAGGGGCCCCCGGGGCGAGGCCGGGATGCCGTCCAGAAGGCAGGGACCGAGGCCGGGAGGGAGCGAGGGGGGCCGGCCCGCCGGAGGAGACGTGCCTTCACGGCGGCGGTGGTGGCGGCGGCGGCGGCGGCGGCGGCGGCGGCGGCGGCGGCGGCGGCTGGAGACTGAAGGGGAGGAGGTTCGGGGAGGGGAGGGAGTGCAGGCGAGAGCGAGGGAGGGACGGAGCGGCTGCGGGGAGGTGGGGCCGGCGGGCGGGCGGGCGGCTGCAGCTGCCGCCGGCGACTCCGGGGCTCCAGGCTGCGGGGCGGACGCAGCGCCGAGCGATCCACCGCGGAGCCGCGCGAGGCCGCCCGAGCCCCAGCCCCGAGCCCCGAGCCCGGAGCGAGCGCCGCGGCCGCCTCGCGCCAGTCGGTCCCTGGACGCGCCGCCGCCGCCGCCGCCGCCACCGCCGGGAAGGCAGCGGGCGCCCAGCAAGTTGCGAGCGCGCCTCTCCGCCCAGGGGAAAGTTTCCCCCGCGGCCGCCGACGCGAGTTGGCGCGGGGTCCGGCCGCTGCGACTGGAAGGTAGGGGCCCCGCACCTCTGTGCCCTTGGCGCTCCCCGCCGCCGCGCCCCCCTGGGGACTTGGGGACCCACACGCGCTCCCCCCCACCCTGGCGTGGTGGGGGTGGGGGTGGAATGGGGGGGGTACCTCCCAGGTTGGTCCTGGGGAAGCCCGGGAACCGAGTTCTACTTCGGCTATAGGCTGGGGAAGGGGCGGGGAAGACGTGCTCGCCCGCATCCGCGCTCCGAACCCGCCGAGGGCCGGCGGCGTCCCCCGGGGACAGGTGCACCGCTGCCCGGCGCTCCGGGCCAGGTGAGGGGGGGGCGCCTGCAGAACGGCGCGGGGCGGGGGCAGGTGTTGGTTACGAGGTTTGGGGGCTCGGCGAGGGCTGAGTCCGGAGGGGAGGGGGTGCGCGCCACGCCGCTCTGTAAGGGGATTTGGAGGGGGCGCAGGTAGGGACTAGGGATTAGGAGCTAGGATCAGGGCTGTGGGGATTGCCCGGCCCAGCGGGGCCACTGAAGGCCGGCCGCCTTCGGGGTCCCTGGGAGCGGGCCGGGGCGGGGGCGCCACGCTTTCCTTCGGGGAGGGGGTGGTTCCCCCTTTATTCCGAACGTGGTGTGTGCGGTTCGGGGAAGCCGAGACTCCGGTAGGTGCTCGGTGGATCCGAAACTTGAGCACATCCAGATTTAGGGGCGCAGCGGGAGAACGCTTGGAGGGTTGGCGGGCACGGGTGGGTTCGCGCCGGCTTGGCGTCCCGGCCGGATTGAGGGGAGTTGGCTCCCGCCAGGGGGCGCCCTTCTCTGGCCCTTTCACCCTTAGAAAGGCGAGTTCTGGTTCCAGCGAGACAAACGCACGGAAATCCAGGAGCTACAGACCGCAACCACAGACCACCCCCCAACGCACGAGGGACCCCCCGCCCCGGGGAAGCACCGCACCCCAGGCGGAAAGGGGGAGAGGGTCGGAGTGTGAAGCTAGGGTACCACCAGTTATAACTGTGCATTGGAAAGCTTGGCTTTCAGAAGCTGGTTTTTCTTGGGCGACCTGGCAGGATGTCTGGGTGAATAAAAAAAAATTTACCCCCAGAAAAACAAAAAGGAGGGGAACTTGACTTTAACAGCAAATCAGTGTGAAATGACTGGATGGGAGAATTAACTTTCTGAGCTTTCTATGAAGCCTGAAACCTAACTGGCTGAATGCACCCTTTTTGTGAAAGTTGTACCTTTGTCCCAGGGATCTGGCCAGAGCCTTTTCTGGTGTGGGTGGGTTGAGAGTCTTGGGGTGGATCCTTTCTCTGGGCACAGGGTGGGGTTGATGGGGGCGCCTAAAAGACTTGAGCAGTCCAGTGGTAAATTTCTCAAACAAGAGCCCCTCCTCTTGGGGTCTGGAGGCCACAGGCCACATTCATCCGCTCATTTCACAATTACTGGTGGAAACCTGCTGTGTGTCGCACTGTGGGACTTTAGGGCCCCTGTGTGCTGAATCTGTGAGTCTGTGCTAAGGCCTTGGAAGGGAGAAAACTGCAGGCTTATATGAAGAGCATCATCTTTGTCATGTGTGGGGCTGTTTGACATTGAAGGGACACTAAAGGGACTGTGGTCTCATCTTTCTCTAATTCTCTCCCTCCTCCCGGCACCCCGAGTGAGTACAACGGAGCAAATCTAAGAATGTGCAGTGGCCTCGTAGCGGCCGGTGGAAGTTTTCATCTTTCACTCGGCTCCAAACAGTGGCTCATTGGGCAGCCCCCCGCCTCCTTCCTCTCATGTCCCCAGAGTCCCCTGCAAAGGTGATGGAAACGGGGTGGTCCTTGAAAGAGAGCTGAGGTTCTTGCTTTCGGTGTAGCAAATGTGTTTTTTATTGGATGCTCTCAAATTGCTGTAGGACAAAGTTGCCATGAAGAAAGAGCAGCATGGTTTTTATTTTGAATAGAAGAGGACATGAAGGGAGGAGACAGAGGAAAGGGTGGGGAGGCCTGCTGTCTCTGGGTTTGTCTTCAAGACATTCCACGGGGCCAGAAAACAAAAGGAGTTGTTTTGTTTGTGTTCAGTTTTGTTTTTTATGACTCGTTTTTTCGGCGGAGGGAAGCCTGCTTGGAATAGCCCTGCCCTTGGAACCTGGGAGTGAGCAAGGGGCCCCCAGAGAGCTGGCAGGTCTGCGTTCTACCCATCCTCCCTGCCCACCCCCTTCACACCCAACCTGCCCCGAGAAGAGGAGCGGACTAAGACTCCGAGGGCAGCGGACGTCCACGTTTGAGTACCACGCGTGGGCTCAGTCTGCTCCCTGGGAAACCCCAAGATCTCTGATCCAGTAGAATTTCAGGTCTCCTGGTCCAACAGTCCCCAGATGCATTCAGATGGCAGACCTCTGGGGTATCTTTACCCAGCCCGAGGCTGAAATGGCAGTATATGGACGAAAGTTCCAGACTACTTTTTAGAGGCATCAGTTCATCTGGAGTAGGAGTTAGGACATCTTGGGTTGATCCAGCAAAAACTGCCCCCCTGCCTCCTTTCAAAACTGCCTCGTCAGCCGGGAAACAGCTCCCTGAATTACTGAATGAATTTTTAATGGTCTGGGGCCGGGCTGGGGTTGGAGGAGGCAGAATGGTGATAGAGCACAGGGTAAACCTGTAAGATGAGGGTGTCGGCCCAGGAGATTCCGAGGGGGCCTTGCAACTTAAAGTCAGGAGAGTCTGACATTTCAGGGTGCTAGGCAACCCTGTCTGTCTTCTGTCCAGTGGGGAGCACCTCTCCTGGCCGTGTCTTGCTCCGCTCTGCCCCTTCACAGCAAAGTGAACCAGGAGCCTGTCAGCCATCAGACTGTGGCTTGGGGACAGAGAAGGTGGTGTTGGTGACCAGTTCCTGCTGGGCTCCACATTTCTACCTGCAAGCTTGCACACTAGCTTTCTCTGGATGTCTGTCCAGCTTCCACTGTCTCTGTTTTCCTGGGAAGAGCAAATAGTGGCCCCTGTTAGGGACCCCTCTTTCCAGAGGGCTGCTTTTCTGGTCTATTTCATCAGCCATTGAGAAGGAAAACCAGGAACATTTGTTCATGCTCAGCTGGGACACAGCAAAGGGAGGGGGCCCTTTGGAAGCCAGCACTTTGGTCCCCCAGAGCAGATGATGGGTTGATGGGTATTTTTGCAATCTGATGCTGTTAAGTAACCCACCAGCCTGGGCTCCTCCTGCTGCACGAGCTGCCACCTTGGACCCGCATCAGCGCTCTGCCCTGGGTGGTTGGGAGATAGGGTGTGCAGATAATGAAACGCTGATTAAGAAGAGAGGGAGAGAGACATGAGCTCCAGTGTTTGCAGCTGGCAAAGCAGATCTTTCATCTCGGCACTTGTTATCTTAAGGTCCAGCCCTTGCCCCTTGTTGGTACCCAAGACTACTGGTTTAATTAGTAATTAAACCACTTGGAGACGAGCAAAACCACATGCGCTAGTCGTATGCGTGTGTGTACTTACTGATTGGCAACAGGATGCAGTGGAAAGTTCACTGGACCAGCTGAATCAGAAGTAAGGAGACCTGTGTTCTAGCCCCAATTCTGTTACAGCTGGAGCTGTGAGACCTCGAGTGAGACACTACCCCTCTCTGAGCCTCAGTTTCCCCATCTTTCTCGATGCAGCATGGTGAGGCAGTTAGGCTGCTTGGGTTTGAATGTCAGCTTTCTTCTACTTATTAGCTGTGTGACCTTAGGCCATTCAACCTCTGGTGCCTCAGTTTCCTGATCTGTAAAATGGGACTAATAATATTCCCTCAGATTGTTGTGAAACGTCAACAAGATAAAACATGTGAAACAGCACCGTGCCAGGCAGGGAGTAAATGCTCAACAAACGTTCAGTATCATCGCTGTCATTATTATTACTTCTACTACTACTGTTATTGTGAAATGGTGGGGGATCAACGTTGATCCTTTCCAGCTCTGATATTTTGGGGAATGGTATACGTGTGTGTTGGAGAAGGTGATGGCACCCCACTCCAGTACTCTTGCCTGGAAAATCCCATGGACGGAGGAGCCTGGTGGGCTGCAGTCCATGGGGTCGCTAAGAGTCGGGCATGACTGAGCGACTTCACTTTCACTTTTCACTTTCATGCATTGAGGAAGGAAATGGCAACCCACTCAGTGTTCTTGCCTGGAGAATCCCAGGGATGGGGGAGCCTGGTGGGCTGCTGTCTATGGGGTCGCACAGAGTCGGGCACGACTAAAGTGACTTAGCAGCAGCATATGTGTGTGTGTGTGTGTGTGTGTGTGTGTGTGTGTGTGTGTCTGATTTTGAGATGGAAGACTAGGGTGAATATTTTTGTTGCTTGTTTTCTGTTTTCTTCCTTTCCCTGCCTCATTGGGGGGACTCCTGAGTTAAAATCTTGTGCATGTTCTCATGATAGCCCCATCCTTGTGGCAGGAAGCCCAATGTGACGTCACTGAAAATATCCTGCTTTCTGGCAGTTGAGGGATGATATTTCATCAGCTAGTAGATGCCCATCCTTTGTCTCCCACCCTTAACCATAGTATGAAGACCATATGTGCAGATAATGAGTTTAAGCTGATAAACAACTCCCAGATTCACCCAAATAAAAGGCCATCCTCCTAGAAGACACTTTCGACTTTAAAATAAATAATCTGGCTCCTTGGCTGCATTGCACTATGTCTGGCTGGCCCTGCTTCCCTCTCAGTGTTCTGCCCCTCAGTCTGTTGCAGGGACGTGGGCCGGGCCAGACCCATGGTCTGGGCTATGTCAGCCATCCTGGCGGGGCAGCCTCTAGCGGCACCGTGGCCTCATCTCCCTCCAGCAGAGGCTGTTCTCTGAGCCATTCCAGCAATGATCTTCACGATGGCAGATGTTTGGGGAGTGCTTACCGTCGGCCAGGACCTAGACAATGCTTCATCTCACCACCAACCCTGAAAGCTGGTTCAGATATCGCACCCATTTCACAGATTAGAATGTAGGGCTCAGAAAAAGCAAGTCAGTAAGTGGGGGGCGGGGGCCTGGAATTAGATCCTAGGTCTATCTGTTTCTCCCTTTTGTGCTTGAAACCAGTCTTTAATGTTTCTTTCCCATCAAAACCGCCTGTGGAGCCCCAAAGCCCAGGAAAGATTTCCCTGAGGCATAATCAGGCCCCCTTCACATCTTCTAGGCTCAGAGTGCTTTACGAGATGCTCTTTTTTCACCCTGCGTTGATTACTCGGCCATCCTGGGGATGCTGACAGGTAGGAGTTTTTTGGGACAAGGTTGCTTATAGGAAGGTGATGATCTCATTCAGCCACAGAAAGTTGTAGCTGACAGAGGATGCGTGTTGGAGTCGTAGATGTGAACTTGTTTCTTGTGCCTGCGGTTTACTGGTATCCTTGGTTTCCAGTATCAAGCGAAGTAACACCAGCAACCACAGCAGATGACTCCAAACTCGCAGTGGCTTAACCTGTGGGTGCAGTTCTCACTCATGCTACTCGTCTAACAGGGATCTTTGCTCCACACGGTCACTTAGGGACCCAGGCGGACGGTGGCTCTACCGTCGTTGTAGCTGCACATCCTGGGTGATGTGGCATCCATGGTTACTGCAGAAGGAGAGGAGAGTGATGGAGAAGGAAAAGGCCCGGGAAGACTCCACTGCCTCAGCTGGAGGCAACACACGTCACCTCAGCTCTGGTGGATCGGTCAGAACTGTCACCTGGCCCCAAACCAGCTGCAAGGGAGGCTGCTATTTACCGGGCACTAACTCCTTGCATCGGAGAAGGCAATGGCACCCCACTCCAGTACTTTTGCCTGGAAAATCCCATGGATGGAGGAGCCTGGTAGGCTGCAGTCCCTGGGGTCGCTAAGAGTCGGACACGACTGAGCGACTTCCCTTTCACTTGTCACTTTCATGCATTGGAGAAGGAAATGGCAACCCACTCCAGTGTTCTTGCCTGGAGAATCCCAGGGACGGGGGAGCCTGGTGGCTGCCGTCTATGGGGTCACACAGAGTCAGACACCACTGAAGTGACTTAGCATAGCATAGCATAGCAACTCCTTGCATTTCTATTTCGTGGATAGAATACTTTGAGGATTCACTGAGATGATGCATTTGAAGCTTCTAGCATAGACCTGGCACGTAGTCAGTCCTTAAAACACGGACGCTTCCTTTCCTTAATCATCCTTGATGTGCATTGCTCTCGGAGAAGGCACTGGCGACCCACTCCAGTGCTCTTGCCTGGAAACTCCCATGGATGGAGGAGCCTGGTGGGCTGCAGTCCATGGGATCGCTAAGAGTCGGACACGACTGAGCAACTTCACTTTCACTTTTATGCATTGGAGAAGGAAATGGCAACCCACTCCAGGGTTCTTGCCTGGAGAATCCCAGGGACGAGGGAGCCTGGTGGGCTGCTGTCTATGGGGTCGCACAGAGCTGGACACGGCTGACATGACTTAGCAGCAGCAGCGCATTGCTCTTAGGAGATTACAGACCGTGTACCTGGAAACGATCTCTGGGCAGATGATGTAGTGCCCATAATACAAGGGAGAGAGGCAGGGCTCAGATAGGCCCAGGGACTGGCCCATGAACACACAGCAAGGGTGCAGAGTCAGGCCCTTGACCTTCGCCCCAGAGCTCCCATGGCCTCCTTTGCCCTACTAAAATTTGCTGCTCTGAGGACTTCTTCCAAGACCCTCCAGAACCTACTTCTTCTGTTTCCTCTTCCTACTCCCTAATGGGGAAGAGCTCTGTGTTCATCTTCTGTGTGTGCAAGGGGCAGGGGGAGAGGAGGCTGGGGGAGGCTGGAACTATCTGGAACTATCTGGAAGCTGAGGCAGTAGCACTGGGGCTTGAGAAGGCTTGGTTGTAAATATTCCTGGTGACAGCCATAGGCATTTGGGCCCTACATACATTGCTTTGGGAACTGCTGTACATTCAAGCTTTGGGGTGCCCCCCAAATGACACAGAAAGTTACCTGGGCTCCTGTCCCATCTCTGCAGCCTCCTGCTTCCCCTTTCACTCCTCGTGGGACTGAGCAAGTAAAGAGAGTCTAATGAGGCTTCCCAGCCCTGTTTTTCTGAGAACAGTAAGATGGTCAAACTTAGGTTCGAATCTTGACTCCTCTGCTTTAGCATGAGTGCATCTTTCTGAGCCTCAGTTTTCTTCTCTGTAAAACAGAAAGAATGTAGAAAGCTATAAAGCTAATTACGCGCCTGGCACTTAGTAGGTGTCAGGATGTTTGTGCATTGCTCCTCGCCTACTTGAGTTAGAAGGGAGCAAAGCCTCTGGCCAGGGGCCAGCATCTGAGGCAAGGCTCCAAGTGCTCCCCCCTCCCCAACGTCCCCCCCACCCCAAACACACCCATCCTTCACTCCCGTCTCTTGGATGGAGAGGCTCTGGGCTCCCATCCTGGGTGGCCTCCGGCTGGGCTCTTGCGTTGAACTAATACAGCTTCCATTTGAAATGGGAGAATTTGGAGCCCCGGCCCTTGGATTTAGGCCCGTCTTTTCATGTCTAATTACCACTGTGGGCGCGGGGCCTGGGGGTGACTCTGAGAGAGGCCCCCTCCCTTGGTGCGGCCTCTCCGGCTGGGACAGATTGCCGCATTCTCGCTGGCCAAGAGCGCCTCAGCCTCCTGGGGGCGCGGCAGCCCGCCACCACCTGGTTCCTGGCATACAGGGCTCCCTCCCCAGGGCGAGCCCAGGGTACTCATTTTGTCTGTACTTTTAGCCCCCAGGGCAATGAGGGGCTCCTCCAGCCAAAATATAAACATCCCTAGGATAATGGGGATTTACTGTCCCCTCCCTTGCAAAAGACCTCCCAGGAATAGCTGGTGGACTGGACACTGGGCTGGAAGGGTCTTTGGGAAGGTTTGACTCCTTAAGACAGGATTCAGAGGTGGCCTGTGTACCCCTGAGTAGAGGAGATGATTGTTCCTGGGGCACAGAGAGACTGGCCTCCCACTGCGGCTGCCACCAAGATGCCCGCGGCTTCTCTGAGAAGCAGTGGCGGGGCGGGGGAGGGGCAAGCCAGTTAGGCTGCAAGTCAGGCACTGTGAGGTCCCTAAAACACGTCTCATTCACTCCTGCCCCCAGACGTCAGCTGCTGCAGCCCCTCCCCACTAAACCCTGGGGCAGAGCTTTGGACGAGCTCAAGAGCCCCATGAGGCTGTATTGGTTTCCCAGGGCTGCAGTGATAAATACCCTAAACTGGGAGCTTCAAACCACAGACATTCATCCTCTCACAGTTCTGGGGGCTGAACGTCCAATGCCAAGGTGTCAGCAGGGTCCAGGGGAGGGTCTTCCCTTGCTCCTGGGGCTGTTGGCAGCTCCTGCTGCTCCTTGGCCTGTGGACTCATCACCCCAGTCTCCTCTCCTGTCGTCACAGGTGTTCTCCCTGTGTCTGTCCTTCCTCTTACGAGGACTCCAGTCCCATTGGGTTAGAGCCTAATGACCTCATCTGAACTTGATGACATTGGCAAAGACCCTGTTTTCAAATAAGGTCATGGACCGGCGGTTAGGATGGCAACACAGCTTTGGGGGGCACACAATTCAATCCATAACAGGTGGGTATGTTATCACTCAAGGTCATTCAACTATACAATTAGTAACAGGTAATCTCTGTATCTTTCAGTCTTCTTATCAATAAAGTGAGGATTTGCACCCACTTCGTGGCCTAGTTAAAAGCATCAGAAGAGTCAGTGTCTGCATCAGACATACTCTGTCCACCACTGACATTTGTCAGATGCTGCTTTCCATATTTGTTCCCTCCCAACAGTCTTGGAGGGGCTTCCCGGGTGGCACCCGGGTGGCACTAGTGGTAAAGACCCCGCCTGCCAGTGCAGGAGACGTAAGAGACCTGGGTTCAATCCCTGGGTCGGGAAGATCCCCTAGACAAGGAAATGGCAACCCACTCCAGTATTCTTGCTTGGAGAATCCCATGGACAGAGGAGCCTGGTGGGCCACAGTTCATGGGGTCACAAAGAGTCGGAGGCGACTGAAGCAACTTAGCACACAGCACACAACAGGCTTGGAAGGGTATTGGGTGTTCAGTATGGGCTTAAGAAGCATCAATGCATGTGGATCGTAACTAATTGCAGATAGGATGTTTTCTAGAAAGAATGATTTGAAAGGACTGCAGGAAAGGCACCCTTTACTTTTTTTTTTTTTTTTTGGACTTGTCTTTCTGAGGGGTGGGGTGCCTGTTGTCTCCATCTCCTCTCAGGCTAAGATGTCTGGTCCTGATGAATTATCCTTTCTGTTTACCCTAGGTTCACCTTCAGCACCAGAGATCACTGTGATGTTGGCAAGTTGGGTTCCTCTCCCCCGGGGGCAGTGTCCCGACTTCTCTGCATGAGAAGGGGGCCTAGGACGGACTAGCTGAGTCTCCCAGCCCCTGAGCCCATCCCACAGGGACCCTGGAGGGTTTGGAGGCTCAGCTGTGGAGGCTGAGGTTCAGATACACAGCTCCATCCCGTGCATTGAAAGCAGAAGAGGCAACATGCCATGCAGGGTTAGGCGTTCTGAGCGTAAGGGCCCTGGTTCAAGTCCCAGTTCAGCCACAGCCCATGACTTTCAGTGGCCTTTAACCACATACTTAAGTTCTCTGTACCACCATAAGGTTTTTTTTTTTTTAAACTGAGTTCTAATTGACATAAAACATTATATTAGTTTCAGATGTACAACATAGTTACACAATTTTTGTATGTTTTGCGAAATGATCACCATCATTTTATCTTTTATGAAGATAAAATAAGATTAAAATGCATAAATGTATCTTGTAGGATTGAACGTGGCACCTCAAAAGTGTTCAATGAATGTTGGAATTATTCTAATTACTTTATTTATGATGTGTGTTTTCCTCAGTGGGATGAGGGCAGAGACTTGTCTGTCTCATTCTCCATGGTGCCCACAGCATGTGTAACTCAGTGCCCGGGACAGAACAGATGGATGTTCATAGGTGTTCATACATAATGAATGAATGAATGAATTCTTAGAGCTGTTTGGGATCTCATCCTTCTTTGCTGTGCACCAAGGCCTCTACCGGTAACCCCCCTTAGGTGGGGGTCCTGGGGATAGTATGGGGACAAACCCAGGGGGGTGCCAGGGGTGCTGGGACAAACTCATGAAAGATAGAGACATCTGGGGGCTTCGGCAGCAAAGGCCTCCCCATGGAAGTAAGTACAAGTTAAAGCTTGGGGGATGAGGAGGAGCTGGGGAAGAGGAGCCTGGAAGGTTGTGGGTGCCAGGGAACAGGCTGTGTGGCCGCTGGGGAGAGCCATGCTCACGAGCTTCCGGTGCCCTGAGACCTATGAGGGAGCAGATGGCCACGACCAGCAGAGACACTCACCCACACGCTGCCACACAGAAGGCCAGTCCTCCTCCGGTATTGTTACCTAGCAGGGGTACCTCACTCGAGGTGGCCGGATCTATGAAATGCCAGCTGGATCAGAGGCTCCTCATCCCATTTACAGACAGTTAACTCTCAGATTCCCATTCCTCCCTACCGCCTTAAAAATAAAATTCAATTTACTGACGTTCAACCTGCATGGTTTGTTAGAGGAAACATCTGTTGTGTAATGTGATCGTGCTGGCCATGTTGCACTCTTTTGGAAACCATTTCCATAGATTCTCACTTGCGTTTATTTTAGTGTATGTGCTGCCAAAGCAAGCACCTCACTTGTGTTTCTAAGACTTTCTGGCAACTTTTTCCCCCTATGCCACCCAAGCCTACCACCCTCTGCTCCAGCCTACCACCACCTGGCTTCCTTCTCTTGCCCTTACCTGCACAGGGCCACTCTGAATGCTCTTCCCCAATCACTACAATCTCTCCCTCCTTCTTTAGCTACCCAACTCCCTTTTATCCTTTGGATCCCATCACTTCCTCCAAGAAGCCCTCCTTGACTTCCAAGTGGGCTCCACTATGCTGTCTGCTTAGTCCCTCAGTCGTGTCCAACTCTTTACGACCCCATGGACTATAGCCCAGCAGGCTCCTCTGTCCTGGGGGATTCTCCAGGCAAGTATACTGGAGTGGGTTGCCACGCTTCCTTCAGGGAATCTTCCCAACCCAGGGACAGAACCCAGGTATTCCTCATTGCAGGCAGATTATTTACTCACCAGGGAAGCCCATGAATACTAGAGTGTGTAGCCTATCCCTTCTCCAGGGGATTTTCCTGACCCAGGGATCGAACCAGGGTCTCCTGCATTGCAGGTGGATTCTTTACCAGCTGAGCTACCAGGGAAGCCCCGATGGCTCCACTATCCTCTTCTTAACAGGACGTTTGTCAAAATTGGGTGATTGTTGACTTGTGTGTGTGATTATTTAACTTCCATCTCCCCATTCTAGTGTAACCCCTGGAGGGCAGGGACCCTGCCAGCCTTGGCCCATCCCTGGGGTCCAGGCACCTGGCAGGTGCCCACAAAACGCCTTCCTCCATTCTTGCCTTTGCAGACCATTCTTTTCCAGGTGGTTTTGGGTGATGAGTGTAGCTAACGTGTATCGATCAGTTTCAGTGTGCCAGGCACTTACGAGCCCTGTCTCATCCAAAGGGATGCTTTGCAGTCCCGACTCTATCACTCACAGCTCTGCAGGGTTGGGCAAGTTACTCAACCTCTTTGTTCATCATTTTCTTGTCCATAAAATGGGACTAAAAATAATACCTAATTTATTGGGTTGTTGCGAGCACTAAGTAAGTTAATTCTTATCAAATTTATTTTTTCACAGTTTTGGGTAGAAGGGTAGAAGTTCATGATCAAAGTGTTGGCAGATTCAGTTTCTTCTGAGGTCTCTCTCCTAGGCTTGCAGCAGGCTGTCTACTCCCTGGGTCCTTTGTGCTCATGTACCTCTGGTGTCCCCTGGGGGTCCAATCTGGTGTCCCCTGGGGGTCCAAATCTCTTTTTATAAGGGCATTAGTTGGATTGGATTACGACCCACCCTAAAAGCCTCGTTTTAATTTGATCATCTCTTTAAAGACCCAGCATTACATGGTCTGTTCCCTGGCTCTGCTCCTCTGTGGGACACCAAGGTCTTCTCTGTTGGAGCCAGTTCGTGTCTTATCAGCCAGAGTGGGAGGAAATCAGGATCCAGGAGTCTTAGAGGCCTCTCACCCTGGCCCTTTGCTCCCCTCCAGTCCTTAACTCCTTTGTTTGACAGCAGCTGCCAAGGGAATTGGGACCCATGGTACTGCAGGTGGACTGAGAGGGAGGTGAGAAGGAAGTGGGAGGGTCCTAGGAAGTCGGGCCGGGGTGGGGGGTGGAGGGGGTAGGGGGGAGGGGTCATTGAATCTGGGTTTTTCTCGCTCTCTATAGTTCTTTTTCTTTTCTTTTCTTCTTCTTCTTCTTATTTTTTTTACTTTCCAGAAGTTCTTTGAAATGAACCACTTTTTATTGGTAAAAGACCAAAGAAAAAATAATCAGAATAAACAGAGAGAGTATAGAAATAGAACAAAAGCAGATTCAATGGAAACTGAATTTTAAGCCCATCTCCTTACCCAGACCAGTCGTGAGCAACCCCTAATCCTGCTGAACTGTTTGCCCAGTAAATGAGCACAGCTGTGTATGTGGTGCCCGTTATTCCTATATACAGTAGGTCCCTCACGTATGAAGGAATTCCATTTCCAAGAACACGTTCCTAAGTCCAGTTCGTAAGTCTAACAGTTAGCCTAGGTACCCAACTGTATGTATATATGTCCTATATACAGTATAGTGAAGTGAAGTCGTTCAGTCATGTCCAACTCTGCGGCCCTATGGACTGTAGCCCACCAGGCTCCTCCACCCATGGCATTTTCCAGGCAAGAGTACTGGAGTGGGTTGCCATTTCCTTCTCCAGGGTATCTTCCTGACCCAGGGATTGAACCTGGGGCTCCAGCATTGCAGGCAGACGCTTTTACCGTCTGAGCAACCAAGTCTGCCAGTATATATGTATATATATATGTATATTTGTCCTATATATAGTAGGTACCTCACGTATGAAGCTCCATTCCAAGAACATGTTCATAGGTTCAATTTGTAAGTCCAACAAAGTTAGCCTAGGTACCCAACTAACACGATCTGCTATATAGTACTGTACTGTAACAGGTTTATAATACTTTTCACACAAACAATTGCTATTGCTATTGCTAAGTCACTTCAGTCGTGTCTGACTCTGTGCGACCCCATAGACGGCAGCCCAACAGGCTCCCCTGTCCCTGGGATTCTCCAGGCAAGAACGCTGGAGTGGGTTGCCATTTCCTTCTCCAATGCATGAAAGTGAAAAGTGAAAGTGAAGTCGCTCTGTCATGTCGGACCCTCAGCGACCCCATGGACTGCAGCCTTCCAGGCTCCTCCATCCATGGGATTTTCTAGGCAAGACAATACATAAAAGCAAACACAGTAAATAAATAAAACATTTTAATCTTTCAGTACAGTACTTTGAAGGGTATAGTAGTACCAGGACAACAGCTGGCACCCAGGGTTGCATTGTTGAATGTTTCCAACTTGAAGGGAGGGGGCTTACTGCCCCTGGAGGCATTCACCCTTTCTACTTTGCATCTTGCATGTTTTCACTGGTTCTGTCTTAGCATGTACATTTCTGCCCCATCGGTCTAGATGGGGTCTCCAAAAACATGCCCTGAGCAAGGATTTGGGTTCAATTAAGTTCAGTTCAGTCGCTCAGTTGTGTCCGACTCTTTGCGACCCCATGAATCGCAGCACACCAGGCCTCCCTGTCCATTACCATCTCCCGGAGTTCACTCAGACTCACGTCCATCGAGTCGGTGATGCCATCCAGCCATCTCATCCTCTGTCGTCCCCTCTTCCTCCTGCCCCCAATCCCTCCCAGCATCAGAGTCTTTTCCAATGAGTCAACTCTTCGCATGAGGTGGCCAAAGTATTGGAGTTTCAGCTTTAGCATCATTCCTTCCAAAGAATACCCAGGTACAAAGAGTGTATGTATGGCGAGGTTGTCCCAGATGGGTGAGTGGGCAGGGAGGGGTGAAGTGAAAGACGCTCAATCGTGTCCAACTCTTTGCTACCCCATGGACTGCATAGTCCATGGAATTCTCCAGGCCAGAATACTGGAGTGAGTAGCCTTTCCCTTCTCCAGGGGATCTTCCCAACCCAGGGATCAAACCCAGGTCTCCCGCATTGCAGGTGGATTCTTTACCAGCTGAGCCACAAGGGAAGCCCAGGAATACTGGAGTGGGTAGCCTATCCCTTCTCCAGAGGAAATGAAGGGAGGAGAGCCAATCAAAGATGTGCTAACAGGCCACCTCCTGCTGTGGGCAACTGGGGCCCCATCCCGCTGGGGACCCTCCCAGAGACTGTGTGAAGCACCCCTCAGACTTGGCCCAGCAAGTGGTCACCAACTTCCATCTCTCACTGGTTGAGGGTGGCTCCTGGGGACATCAGCTTCTGGAAGCTTCCAGCCTGCCTTCAAGCCAAGAGACTGAATGGGGATGCTTGAGTAGGGCCTCCTGGAGTCAGCAGAACTGTCCCCAAAGACATAGGGAGCCTCCAGAGTGGACTGCGGGGTAGGGGAGAGGCACGGCTCTCATGTCAGTTACTTGCCATGTCGTCTCAGGATGGGTGCCTGGCATACCCCTGTGTGGACAGCATGATGCCTTTGCTGGATTCCTTACTGCTGAAGTGAATTGCTTTTCTGGGACACACCTCTTTCTCGCTGCTCCTTCATGCAGACAATCTGTGGTGACCACCTCCTGTGGAGTAGCCAGCCTGGGTCAGTGGCCATCTTCTCTTTCCATGGTTTCTGGGTCTTCTCTGGCCTCTTCCTGGCCCCTGCCCATCCCCACTTAGTCCCTACAGATGTCATTTATGACCCTTTCATCTCATGGGGCCAGGAGCCTACCCTAGTGGGGTCTCTGAAAGACCCTGGGACCCTTTGGAGAGCATTTGTGAGAGAGGGGTTAGCAGGTCACTCCAGAGAGTGGTTTCCACCTTCCCCCAGGGTTGGATGAGGACGTCCGCTGGCAGATCAAAAGGCTTTTTGTTGTTGTTTTATTTTCCTTTCCAGCGGCTTCTTGCTGGGGAAGCAGGCTGTGGAGCCAAGGCAAACAGAGCGACCTCTGAGGCCACTGCTGCTGGTTCTGTGAGGCTGAGGAGACAGAGGTCAGGTTGCAGGGGCTGCGGAGGGGCTGGAGCGGGGGCCACAGGTGGTGGCTATCCCCGGGGGAGGGGCCCTTCCCTCTTCTGAACCCAGAGACCAAACTGGGGCTACGGGAGCCAAGCTCAGAGCCTGGGATGGGCTACCAAAGCCTGGGAATTGGGTAGGGGCACCAAGAAGACTGAGAAGGGCATGGCAACCCACTCCAGTATTCTTGTCTGGAGAATCGCCATGGACAGAGGAGCCTGGTGGGCTACAGTCCGTGGGGTCGCGGAGTCAGACACACCTGAAGCGACTTAACATGCACGCACCAAGAGGGCTGGACTAGACCGAACCCCTGAATTGCCGTCCTTACCGTTGTTCCCCAGCTGAAGAGGTGGGGCGAGCACTGGACTGGGAGTCCAGACAGTCAGAACCCAGACTTAACCCTGTTTGGGCTGCAGCCAGCGCTCAAATCTGCTGTGGACCTCTGACATCACACCCACAGCCTGGGGAGCACGACTGCTCCTCCTCCACGTCTCCTTTGACTCTAGAACCGCCCCTTAGTGTCTCCAACAGGGACTACAACCGAAAGGCCTCAAATCCCCTGGGGAAAAGTGCTCAGGAAGCCAAGGCGTGGTTGTTGATGGAAGTGGGGGTGTTGTTTAAATAAATTAAAAGTGCAAGAGAAAAATCCATCAGCATTATTCTCAATAGCGGGATGATATGCCTAACATTTCCTCCCTTTCGTTTGATCATTTTTTCTTCTCAAAATAGTTTGGAGAAAGAAAATGTCTGATGATTTGCCGCACAATAAGCTCAAATAAATATAGTCTTTAAAAAAAAAAGTGGTTGCTATGTAATTGAATTGAAATAATAGGCAATTTTTGTTTCTGAGTAGCCCTACCAGTCACAAAGCTCTATTCAAACCTGTTAGAGAGGTGCATGTGTGTGTGTTTGTGGGCAAAGAAAAAAAATCTCTGTTAAGGAATCTTTAAGCAAAGCAATAATAATGATAACAATATATTTAAATAAAGTTCTGTGCATGTCTGCTGGGGAGAAATGTACAGGATTAAAATTAAATGCTTTTCAAGAAGGAAGAGTTCTGAAGGCAGTTGTAGAGCCCAGGTGGTATTTGAGTGGGGATATAAAATACGTAAGGGGGAATTCCGGCTTCTGAATTCCACACTTCAGATCCTGACTATTCAAATCCTCACCAGCTTCATGGCCTTGGCAAGTTTTTAATCCTAACTGAACCTCAGTTTCCTCATCTGGAAAAAAGGGGACAGTACAAGCTGGATCCACCTGGTGCTGCGTGTGGCATGACCTTCTACACTGGTTCTCTTTCCTCCCCTTTCCATCCCAGAAGCACAGCAGAATTTTTCCATGTATCCAGTAGACACCCATGTATATGATCTCATTTGATGCCCAACAGTCCGACGGGGGTGAGATTTTTAATCCTTGTTTTATGGAAGGGAAACTTGAGGTGCTAAGATAATGGAATCCCATAGATCACCCGGTTGTTTGGAGTGGTAAGGGTTTCTCTGAACCATTGCAAGGCCCAGCCTTTTCCATTGCAAGAGGATCCTGGCCTGGGAGGTCTGTTGAATGCAGAAGAGGGTTCCTGGTGTTGCTTGGTGTAGACATTCATTCATTCTTTCTTTCTTCCATCGTGTGTCCAGTCAGCTATCCGCATCCCCAGATTTTGCAAAGGTGGATTCAACCAACTGTGGATTGAAAACGTTCAAAAGTAAAAATTTCAGAAAGTTACACAACAAGCAGAACTTGAATTTGCCACACTCCAGCAACTATTTGGGCTGCCCCAGTGGCTCAGTGGTAAAGAATCCACCTGCCAATGCAGAAGATGCAAGAGACGTAGTTTCAATCCCTGGGTTGGGAAGATCCCCTGGAGTAAGAGGTGGTAACCCACTCCACTATTCTTGCTTGGAAAATTCCATGGACCATGGAGCCCGGTGGACTACTCCACGGGGTGGCAAAGAGTCTGACAGGACTGAGCAACTGAGAGAGAGAGAGAGAGAACAACTATTTACATAGCATTTACATTTGGTGGTTCAGATGGTAAAGAATCTGCCTATAGTGCAGGAGACTGAGATTCCATCCCTGGGTCGGGAAGATTCCCTGGCAACCCACTCCAGTATTCTTGCCTAAAGAATTCCATGGACAGAGAAGCCTGTGAGTCTATGGAGACGCAAAAAGTCGAACATGACTGAGCAACTCATACTTTCACTTTTCCCTTCGGGTATTATCATAAGATGATGTCAAGGATACAGAAGGATGGGTATAGGTTATATGTAAATACTACACCATTTTACATGCAGGATCAGTGGATTTTGCTATCCTTGGAGGTCCTGTGATCAATCTTGAGGGATGACTGTACTAGATTTTTACTGAAGATTTGAGGTGGAGGGGGCTACATCCAGAAGGTGTATAACCACCCAGTTCAACACTGGTCTTGAAGCCCCTGAACCACACCCACTGTGAGGAATTCTCTCCTGGGTCCCTGACTCAGGCTGCACCCTCTTGGCTACCCCTCTCATGTCCCAACCTTTGCCCCTGTCTCAGGTCCCCTCTGTCCCTCCCTCTGAGGACATGGGATTTCTGGTCTCCTGGAAGATCCCCTGTTGCTTATGTGGGTGACTCAGGCTTGGTACTGCTCTCACTTGGAGAATGATGGGAACTCAGCCTCTCCAGCACCCACCTCACCCTCCTTCCCTCCTGCACAAAGTCGCCCTTTGTCAGAGATTTTTTTTACCAGTCCTGGCTGGGCTCCTGATGCTGCTTGATTTTCTGAGACTATCTGTGCCTTGGTACCTAAAGGATCTTGAGAGAATATTTTTCGTAAGGGTCCTCCCATAGGGAGTGGGAGGTCATCTCCCTAGTACACATCTGTAGTCTTGTCTCTCCTGCCAGTTAACAGAATGGTGTGAACAGAGGTAGTATTTATTCCCCCCAAAGAGAATTAAGGAGCTGATGTCACACCAATGCGTACACATGTGTGCACTTGGACGGGTTTTTCTGGGCCCTGAACCTAGGCCTTGGGCTTCCCAGGTGGTACTAGTGGTAAAGAACCTGTCTGCCAACGCAAGAGACGTAAGACATGCAGGTTCAATCCCTGGATCAGGGAGATCCCCTGAAGGAGGGCATGGTAACCCACTCCAGTATTTTTGCCTGGAGAATTGCATGGACAGAGGAGCCTGGAGGGCTACAATCCATGGGGTCACAAGGAGTCGGACACGACTGAAGGGACTTGGCACACACACAAGAACCTGGGCCTTAAGGCGTCACCAAGGGCCACGGTGGAAATCAGTGCGATGTTGAAGGCAGCAGATGACTGTACCTTTGGGATGGGGACAGGATTAGGGCAAGGTCCATTCCAGCCAGTTCAGTAGTAATGGGACGAGAACCTTGTGCCGCAGTGGTCAGAACTTGGGCCTGGGGTCAGGCCATCATGGGTAGATTCTGACCCTGTCACTTTCTCGTGTGTGTGTGTGTGTGTGTGTGTGTGTGTGTGAGAGAGAGAGAGAGAGAGAGAGAGAGAGAGAGAGAGAGACAGAGCAACCTCGAGTTGGTTTCTTTTCATTCCATGTGAAACTGGATAACAGCCATGCAGGTTGGTGGGAAGCTGAGTAACTCCATCAGGTCCTGCCATGAACACGAGTCCTCAGAAGTTTGGGGAGAGGTGTGTGCAAGGGTAGGAATTCCCCACATTTTGAGCTGGATGTCTCCCAAGCACTGCAGGCATTCCGGGTCTTGCCTTCAGTCTCCGATGTGGATGTGGGCGTGGACGGGCATGCTGGGTGTCTTCCTCTGCCACCCCGGGGAGCCCCAAAGCTCTATAGAAGGCAAAGACTTTGGAGGTGAAGATACGGCTGTTCCCAAGGGGGAGATGCTGTTTTAAGACAATCCAAGGACTCGGTTTTGGGTGCCTTTGGCTAAAAATGACCTGGAAAGGCAGATCTGCAGATGTGAGGGATCTTTATAGTATTTTTGAGCTTAAAAGAAAAAAAGGAAAAAATTCTAGCATGAGCAAGGGGAGAAGAGTGAGAAGGAGCCATCTGGCCTGGTTGAGGGGAGAAAATGAATTGCTTGGTTTTCATTTGCAGCAAAGTGCACTGTGAGTTTTTCTGCAAATGTTAATAAAGACAGAAAGCGGTGGGACCACAGAGGCCCCATCGCCCCCCATCCCCACCCCACCGCCGCCCCCGGCTGCTGCTGGAAGCTCTTCATCTTGGAGTCCCTCCCTGGGTTTGTGTGGATTATCGCATTGGAAAACGACAATTTTCAACCATGTTGGGTCACCGAACTCAGCTGCATTAGGGAAAATCTCTTTCTTGGAGCCCAGGGATCAGCGTGAGAATGACTTCTCGCCGGCTCTGGGCCGAGGCCTTGTCTCTGAGCTGAGATCCCAGCCCGCGGCCAGCCTGGACGCTGTCTCCACTGTTTACTGCTTAGCGGGGAAGAAGTGAACCAGATGTGATTGGTGCGGGATGAATGAGGTTACCATTGTGTTTCTGGCTTTTCCAGTAGTTCCTAATTAGTTGTGAGAGGTCCCCTGGAGAGAGTGAAAGAGCCCTGGATTAGCAATGGGAAGATGGTTCAAGTTCCCCTTGGGCAAGGCACTAGCCCTCTCAGGACTTGTTTGCCACCCATAAAACCCGTAGCCAAAAACCCAAACAAACAAAAATATCCCAGGGCAGAGATAAATTAATTTCATGGCAAGCTTCTTGGGTTGGTGTGGGAATCAGAATCAGAGCAGTTGAAGAATGGAGCCAGGCTTGGGTTTGGTCCCTTCTCTGTTTCTTACTCGTCCAGATGTAAAAAAAGCTGAGCCACTTGAGAAAGGAGCAAGCATTTCCAGAGGCCAACACTGAATAGCAGGAGCAGCAAATACACACGTGGGCATGCTAAGTTGCTCCACTCGTGTCTGACTCTTTGCAAACCTATGGACCATAGCCTGCCAGGCTCCTCTGTCCATGGGATTCTCCAAGCAAGAATCCTGAGTGGGTTGCCATGCCCTCATCCAGGGGATCTTCCCGACCTAGGCATCTAACCTACGTCTCCAAAGTCTCCTGTACTGGGAGATGGGTTCTTTACCACTAGCGCCAACTGGGAAGGCCTGGTGGCAAATACATTTAATCTCAAATGTCAACTCTGATCGATTAGTAGGGTCTGCTGAAGGGTAGATCAGGCTGGGTTACTTGGGCTCAGAAGAAGGAGGGCCAAGATCAATTATTGATGTCTGTTATGGTTGGAGGAAGTTGGAGTGTTAGCCCACAGGGTAGATTTAGGGTACCCAAGGGTGCTAGGTAGGCTTCCCAGGTGGGACTAGTGGTTAAGAACCCACCTGCCAATGCAGGAGACACAGAGACGTGGGTTCAATGCCTAGGTCGGGAAGATCCCCTGGAGGAGGGCATGGCACTCCAGTGTTCTTGCCTGGAGAATCCCATGGACAGAGGAGCCTGGCGGGCTACAGTCCAGAGGGTCACACAGAGTCGGACAAGACTGAAGTGATGCAGCTCCTCCAGGGTGCTGGAGACTGGCTGCTTGGAAGCCGGGTGCTCTGCTGTCACTGGCTTTGTGCTGTATGGCCTCACGCAAAGGTTCTTAATTAGGATACATTTCCAAATAATCATGCCTGGGTGTCTGTGTTCTCAGGAAGTCTGATCAGTACTCGCGCAGTGCTGGGCATGTGTAGTTTGAAGAGAGTGTTCAAATGATTGCAATGTGTTGGGCTGGCCAAAAATTCTTTCGGGTTTTTCTGTAAGATGTTACAGAAACACCTGAGCAAATTTTTAGGCCAACCCAGTAATTTTATCCTCATAGAGAACTATGGATGGAGGTTCATGACATTGTACAGGAGACAGGAATCAAGACCATCCCCAAGAAAAAGAAATGCAAAAACGCAAAATGGCTGTCTGAGGAGGCCTTACAAATAGCTGTGAAAAGAAGGGAAGTGAAAAGCAAAGGAGAAAAGGAAAGATATACCCATTTGAATACAGAGTTCCAAAGAATAGCAAGGAGAAATAAGAAAGCCTTCCTCAGTGATCAATGCAAAGAAATAGAGGAAAACAACAGAATGGGAAAGACTAGAGATCTCTTCAAGAAAATTAGAGTACCAAGGGAACATTTCATGCAAAGATGGGCTCAATAAAGGACAGAAATGGTAGGCACCTAACAGAAGCAGAAGATATTAAGAAGAGGTGGCAAGAATACACAGAAGAACTGTACAAAAAAGATCTTCACGACCCAGATAATCATGATGGTGTGATCACTCACCTAGAACCAGACATCCTGGAATGTGAAGTCAAGTGGGCCTTAGGAAGCATCACTATGAACAAAGCTAGTGGAGGTGATGGAATTCCAGTTGAGCTACTTCAAATCCTGAAAGATGATGCTGTGAAAGTGCTGCACTCAATACGCTAGCAAATTTGGAAAACTCAGCAGTGGCCACAGGACTGGAAAAGGTTAGTTTTCATTCCAATCCCAAAGAAAGGCAATGCCAAAGAATGCTCAAACTACCGCACAATTGCACTAATCTCACACGCTAGTAAAGTAATTGCTCAAAATTCTCCAAGCCAGGCTTCAGCAGTACATGAACCGTGAACTTCCTGACGTTCAAGCTGGTTTTAGAAAAGGTAGAGGAACCAGAGACCAAATTGCCAACATCCGCTGTATCATCGAAAAAGCAAGAGAGTTCCAGAAAAACATCTATTTCTGCTTTATTGAGTATGCCAAAGCCTTTGACTGTGTGGATCAGAATAAACTGTGGAAAATTCTTCAAGAGATGGGAATACCAGACCACCTGACCTGCCTCTTGAGAAACCTATAAGCAGGTCAGGAAGCAACAGTTAGAACTGGACAGAGAACAGACTGGTTCCAAATAGGAAAAGGAGTACGTCAAGGCTGTATATTGTCACCCTGCTTATTTAACTTCTATGCAGAATACATCATGAGAAACACTGGACTGGAAGAAGCACAAGCTGGAATCAAGATTGCAGGGAGAAACATCAATAACCTCAGATATGCAGATGACACCACCCTTATGGCAGAAAGTGAAGAAGAACTAAAGAGCCTCTTGATGAAAGTGAAAGAGGAGAGTGAAAAAGTTGGCTTACAGCTCAACAGTCAGAAAACGAAGATCATGCATCTGGTCCCATCACTTCATGGGAAATAGATGGGGAAACAGTGGAAACAGTGTCAGACTATTTTTCTGGGCTCCAAAATCACTGCAGATGGTGACTGCAGCCATGAAATTAAAAGATGCTTACTCCTTGGAAGGAAAGTTATGACCAACCTAGACAGCATATTCAAAAGCAGAGACATTACTTTGCCAACAAAGGTCCATCTAGTCAAGGCTATGATTTTTCCTGTGGTCATATATGGATGTGAGAGTTGGACTATAAAGAAAGCTGAGCACAGAAGAATTGATGCTTTTGAACTGTGGTGTTGGAGAAGATTCTTGAGAGTCCCTTGGACTGTGAGGAGGTCCAGTCAGTCCATCCTAAAGGAGATCAGTCCTGGGTGTTCTTTGGAAGGACTGATGTTGAAGCTAAAACTCCAATACTTTGGCCACCTGATGTGAAGAGCTGACTCATTTGAAAAGCCCCTGATGCTGGGAAAGATTGAGGGCAGAAAGAGAAGGGGACGACAGAGGATGAGATTGTTGGATGGCATCGCCGACTTAATGAACATGGGTTTGTGTGGACTCCGGGAGTTGGTGATGGACAGGGAGGCCTGGTGTGCTGTGATTCATGGGGTCGCAAAGAGTTGGAGATGACTGAGCGACTGAAATGAACTGAACTGAACTGAGAGAAATACTCGCTGAAGGACCGCCTTTGACACTAACTGAGGTCTCAGTCACTTCTCAGTGTGGTGAGGGGGAATGTTAGAATCTTCCTTACTGTATCAGATGAACGTGTGAGGCACAGCAGAAGATGGTTTGGCTGGTGGCTACAATGAATGAAGAGCATAGGCCAAAGGTGCAACATGAACACGGTGGCCTGCAGGCCAGATCCTAGCTGGAGATGTGTTTTGTTTAAGGCGCACAATGTTTAGGACGTAACTGACTCAACATTAAAATATTGGGTGTGCGTGCGTGCTTCATTGCTTCGGTCATGTCTGACTCTTTGCAACCCAGTGGACGGTAGCCCACCAGGATCCTCTGTGCATGGGATTCTCCAGGTAAGAATACTGGAGTGGCTTGTCATTTCCTTCTCCAGGAGATCTTCCTGACCTGGGGATCGAACCTGTGTCTGCCTGCATCTCCTGCACTGCAGGTGGATTCTTTACCTACTGAGCCACCTAGGAAGCCCAGCTAAAGCATACATAGACCATGCATACATAGATCATATGACCCAAGAATTCCACTCTTAAGTATACTTCCAATAGGAAGTGTCCATGTGCTCCTGAAAGGCATGTATAAGAATGTCTGTGCCCTCGTTCTCCATGAGAGCTGATACCTGGAAACAACTCAATTTTCAGCAGTCCTAGAATGGATATAGGAGTACTACACAGCAGAGAATGAATGCACTCTTGCTGCTGATGGCAATTTGGGGGGAAATCTCAGAAAACTGGTATTGAGCAAAAGACCCCAGAGGTGAAAACGAATACACAGAAGGATTCTATTTATATAAAGTTCAAAGTCAGCAAAATGAAGCAATGGTGTTAAATCAAGCCATGATAGTGGTTCCATTTGGGCATAAGTCGGGAAGAGCCTGGAAGAGGGCACCAGGGGCTTCTGGGAGCTGGTTTGTTTCTTTTCGTGTTCTGCTTGCTGGTTTTACAGGTGTGTCCAGTTTGGGACTATTCACGGAGCTGTGCATTTCAGATCCAGGTACTTTTCTGCTTATAGGTTATATTTCAATATATTGCATTGTTAACAGAAAACAGAATTCTAGCCAGTTGAAAAAGAGACGTAGCATAGAACTCTAGGTTTCTGGTTTCCTTGACAAAGGGGTGCCTTCAGGGCAAGAGCAGGCTGGGGGTGAGCAGGGGCTGCCCCCTCGGGGCAGGTTGTCTGTTTCAGGTTGTTTGTTGGGATTTGCCTTTGAAACGCTGCCCTCGGGGACTCTCAGCCTCCTTCAGAGAGAAAGGCTTTGTTGGTGAGTGATGGGTGACATAGAATGGGCAAAGTCTCCAGGTCAGGCTGGCTTCGGTCCTGACCACACGGACACTTAAAATTTTGTAGACGTTGGGCAAGTTATTTAGTCTCTCTGAGCCTCGGTTAACCTGTTTGCAAAGCCAGAAGAGTAACACCCACTGCAAAGGATTGTTCGGGGGTTGGGACAAGATTAGGATGAGAAAGTGCATGGTGTGCCTCGTGGCTGGGTCTGCCTGGCAGAGCGACATTTGCCTGGTGCTGTCCTTTCATGTCCACTGGGAGCATGAGAGGCTATGGTCACTGAGATGTGGCCCACGTCCCTTTGCTGAGGTCAATGTGGGAGATGGGAGACCTTCTCTCTGGTCCAATCCTGTGCACCAGGGCCTGGCTTGCATGGAAGGGCAGGGCCTTCCTCTGGCTGGTCAGGGCCAGGCGCCCAGGCAAAGTGATGCCCACAGCTCCTAATAGCTAATACTGCCCATCATGGTGCCAGGTACTCCTGCAGAGGCAGGCATCTGCTTTGCCCTGTGGACAGCTGGGAACCTGCCATCTTCACTCCCTTCTTGCTCCTGGTGCCTGCTTCTCCATCCTGCTTGCAGTGGCCAGAGCAGCCCTCCTTAAGGGGAGGGTCCTCAGGAACAGAGTGCTTCTGGAAAGTGCTTGCTGGCTGCATCTCCGCTGTTCACCAGGCTTCCTTATCCCAGGAATCACCCGGGCGAGGAAATGTAGGGACCAAGTGACTTCCCCTCTCCAAGCCTCAGTGGCCTGATCTGGAAAGTGGGTGTTGATCACACCTGCTCCTCAGGGCTGTTCAAGAATCCTGACTGTGAATGTTACCATCGCTGTTACTGTTGGCCGTGAGAATGCATCAGGTGGGCCATTGAGGGTGGACTTTGGGGTAAAGGATGTGGTTTGAAATGGGCTCTTTGTCTCAGAACAATCTGTTTTGATTTATTTGACTGTGGGAATTTGAAAACGGCCCAAATGCTTTTCCTCCTCTTGTTCTCTCTCTCCAACACTCGGATTTCCCCTCACTCGCCCGTTCATTCACTCCCCGCTCAGAGCCCTCTTGCTCACGCTTGTTCACACTTCCCTGCTCACAGTTGAAGTGCAGCGGGGAGGTCAGATGCCCCAGAGGTTTCTCCTTCTCCCTCAGAGGCTCGTGCTCTCACGAGCCTTACACTCTCTACTTACACTTGGAGGTGTGAACGGTCATTTTCACACTCAGACTTCCCTCCTGACCCTTGCTCCCCCTCATCCCCTCCACTCCCCGCCCCTCCAAGTCCCAGCAGAGCCTTGAGGTCAGGAGATCTGGTTCTCACCCAAGTTTCTTTAACCCAAAGACTCTATGGCTGTGTGACGCAGGCAGAATCACTCAGTCTCTGGGTCTTGGTTTCCTCTCTCACAACAGAGGCAAAGCAACCAGTTTGCATTTAGAGGGATCGTCGCTTTCTTCTGCAGTGTCTCCGAGGCTCAGAGATAAAGTTCTTTCCACATCTTAATTTCCCTGACGCTGCAAATGAGTGGATTCCATCTCATTAGGCAGACTGTGTGCCAACCTGAAGTTGCTCTTTAGCCATTTCCCAGTGCTGAGGAGACATCGTTTTATTTGGAGCCTAGAACTTAAAATGAGGTCAGAAGAAACCAGGAAGTTCAAGACGGTGATTCATGCTTGACTTTGGAGAGACACAACGTCATAACATCTCACTGGATCCCGTTCCTCTTCTTCTTGGTGTCCCCAGGAGAGGTGACCAGGGAAACAGGGATGGTGGTCAGCTTGCCACTGCTGATGCGGGAAGGGGGTGGAAATCAGGAGAAAGATGCTATGCTTCCTGCACCGAGCCCAGCGGAAGGATCCACTTTACTTTGTGTCCCTGTCTTTGCCCCAGGTTATGGCAAAAAATGGCATATACTGTCCTCCTGAATACTTGCAACAGCCCTACAGGTTATGTATGAAAATCATTCCCATTTTAAGGATGGTGAGACAGGAGCCTGGCAGGCATAGCTGGGTCTGTGACGGGGCAGTGACCTGCACTTATGCCAAGTTTTGACCCCCAAAGCACGCTGTCCTGAGTGGCCCAGTGGTGCCAACGTGGAGTGGGAAGAAATGGGATTTCAAGATGGGAGTCTGAAAATTAATCCTCCTCTAGTACAAGCTCCTTATGAACCTTGGGTAAATCTCTTACCCTCTTTGGGCCTCAGTCACTCATTGTAAAGGATTCCTAGGTGGCTCAGTGGGTGAAGAATCTGCCTGCAATGCAGGAGGCACAAATTCGATCCCTGAGTCAGGAAGATCCCCTGGAGGCGGGCATGGTAACCCACTCCAGTATTCTTGCCTGGAGAATCCCATGAACAGAAGAGCCTGGCGGGCTATAGTCCAGAGGGTCACAAAGAGTCAGACGCGACTGAAGCGGCTGAGCACACATGCGTGCACATTCAGAGAGCCCATCCCAGAGTCAGAGGCATTCTGTCCCCAGTGCTATTCCACACGGACCTCCATGATGCCTTTGGATGAAAAACCATTTGCCCGTCAGATGACCTTGGAGTTTCTTAACCAAGGTGCCATCTTCAGCATCCCAGATTCCAGATGCCAAAGTGAAAAGGGTCTGGGATGACTTAGTCCAGTGGCATTCAACTTGCTTGTGGTCACAGACCTCAAAGAAAGTTCACCGTGAAGCCTCCAAAACAACTCAGAGAGGAGCTGCCCTGGTGAAGCAGGCATAGGCGGCTGGTCCCCCCTCCCCTCTCCCTCTCCACGTGGGTGTCTTCTGAGGAACCCCTGGGAAACCCATTCTGAGAATCACAGGCCATTAGGTGACAGTTAATGAAACTGAGATCCTGAAAGGGGCATGAACTCACCCAGGCATCAGAGGCCGACAAGTCTGCTAGAATCATTTTCATTAGCAGTATCATTTCCCATTTTAAGAAGAGGGCTCTCCTGTGTTTCTTTGGCCATTGATCTTAATTAATCACCTAGAGATGTGTTTTTCAATATTGACATTTAGCGGCTGACATTTCTGAATTATTCTCTTCTGCCTTCCTCAAAGTCATAGGTAGAGGTAGATGGATATTTATTGTTAAATCAAGGAAAACGGGGCTTTTGGCTTGGAATCTTCTGAAACAGAGTATTTACCCAAACAATCCTGCCCAACTCTGTAAACATATTTGACCAAAATAAATAATAATAAATTGTGAGCAGAATGAATCCACAGATATGGTAGTTTGTAGGGGCTCTTAAGAGCCCTATTGAGATGAAGTATTTTCCCCACTCCCCCTTTTGCAGCCCTCCACCCCAATTTGGTTTTCCAGATCACAGGGTATTCTTCCCTCAACACCTAATTTCCGCACAGATTTAACCAGCAGTGACCTGCCACGTGAAGAGCTTTACTAAGAATCAATAGGCGTGGGTCTCTGGTATGTGCTCTACGTCTGCTGCATATAAAACAGCCCAGCAGCGACAGCAAGATTGATGCTGGCAAGACATCTGGGGCGTCACAGCACAGCGGGTCCCCCTTGCCCATTTTAAGGGCAAGGCCATGGCCCAGAGATGCTTGGTGGCTTGCCCAAGGTCACACAGTGATTTGGAGGCAGGAGCCCATGTCCTCCAGGATTCCAAGGCCAGGTCCCTTTCCAACACATGAATCCCCTCTTTGCTGAAGCCAGGCTGCCCTTTGCCTTAAGATACAGGTAAGAAACCAGTCTGTAGTGCCTGCGTGGGCAATTAGAGAGATGCAGTGTGCTATTAATTAGAGGCTACCTTTTAGAGTCCCTGAACGGGGTTAGCTAGAACAGTTGCCATCAGAGCAGGGAGAGGGGTGTTCTGAGACATGTGCTGAGCATCCACTCAATCCTGATGGGAGATTCCAAGAATGGAGAAGAGCACTCCCAGCCTGCAAGTGTGGGAGAGACACATGTGCATTCAATTCAAGGCTGGCGAGGTTTGCGCTCGACTTCCCAGCACATGGTGCTCTGGGAGTGGGTGGGAACACGGTCTTCTCCAAGCCTGACCCTGGCAGCCTGGCAGATGTGTTTATTTCTTCCTTTTCCACTTGGGAGGCAGGCCGTCTGGCAGGGTGGTTAGGCAGGCAGGCTGTGGGGGCCAGGCTGCCTGGGGTTCAGATCCTGGCTCTTACTGTTGAGATTCAGAATCTGAGGCTAACTGGTATGCTTCCATTTTCTCATCTGTAGAATGGGATGAGTAATGGTAGTTTTGGCATGGATGGTGTGATGGTGAGGCCTTAATGAGGTGGTCCACTTAGGTGCTTAGAGCCCCATGTGCCCTGACAGACGGGATGAGCAAGCAGCTTGTATTAGCTGCTAGCCTGGGGATCTTACATGGGTGCGTATTTCTCCGTTTAAAAAATAATGTTTATTGCTTTTTTTCTGATTGTAAAAATCACTCATACACAAACACCAGTTACCTAAAGATACCCACTGGTAACATTTTGCTGTAGTTTTTTTCCACTTTTACCGCTGTGCATTGTGTGCATGTATGTATGTGTGTGTGTGTAATTGGGCGTGTACTGTCGAAGTATACTTTTCAAAAAATTATAAATCCTGAATCACATGTAAATCTAGAATGAACAAAGACCAAAGACTGATTTACCTTGTAAGTGAGGGAGCCAACAGGAGAGGCTCGTGGGTGAAGCTGGTTCTCAGGAGAACTAGAGAGTCAGCGGTTATGTAGGCATGGGAGAAAGAATACTGGGAGAAGATGGCTGGATTGGATACACAAAGCTTAATCCGCACCTTTGGGTTATCTTTTCTACCAGACTGAAAAACATCTACAAATTCACCTGTGACCTCCCATGAGTCAAAGTCACATTTCTCTAGAATCCTCTAGATCAGCGGTCCCCCACCCCTTTTTGTCACCAGGGGCCTGTTTCACGGAAGACAGCTTTTCTGCAGACCTGGCTGGGGAGGGGAGGATGGTTTCAGGATGATTCAATCTCATTGTGTTTATTGTGCACTTTATTTCTATTGTTATTACATCAGCTCCACCTCAGATCATCAGGCATTAGATCCTGGAGGTCTGGGACCCCTGCCCTAGATAATCGCTCCTTGGGTGAGTCTGCTTAACAGTGCTCCAGTGTGACGTTGAAAGTTCAGTTATTTATCCTACCAGTGTCTATATATTCTTCCTGATCATATCCTAGCTAACGGCACGCTTCACCTTCCATACTTAATATTCCCTCACATTCATTTTTTTTTTTCAAAAGCAAGTTTCGAGGAAGGACCAGATGTCCCCCAAGGGTGTGACTTGTCCTTCAGCCCAGCTTGATTGAGGTGCCCCACCCTCCCCACCAGGGAGGCCTGGCGTGCTGCAGTTCATGGGGTCGCAAAGAGTCGGACACGACTGAGCGACTGAACTGAACTGAACCGAACCCCCCCACCTTGGGGTCCCAGGGCAACTACATTGGCCTCAGTCGCCTGCTGCATTTTCTTGTATTTGTCAATTTCCTTCTGTCTCCCCATCTAGACTGAGTTTTCTGAGAGCAGAGATTTGTTGAGCCGAACCGTCTTCCTGATCCTTCTTTCCCAAGCACCTAATAGGTGACACATAGTGATTCTTCTGCCATGTTTGTCAAGTGAGCGAACAGGCATGTTAAGAGGCCTGGCCTTTGTCCGTTATAAAAGATGAACCGTGCTGTTCTGAACTAGCAGGGCTCCTCTCCAGGACTGGCTATGTGCTTCTGTTGAGTCAGAGAAGCTCCCAACCCCCACTTAGTATCTCAGCCTTCTGACTGCGCCCCCCTCACCCCCCATGCCTGATTCTGCCATTTAATTGTTTTTGGAGGGCTCTACACACTCAGTCTAGATAACGCAGCTCTCTCTTCTCTGTAGCACTCTTGAGACTGAGCTGAGTTCCTAACTTTCTTTTTCCTAATCAAGGTCTTAAAGGGGTAAAAAGTTCTTGGCCACCTCCAGCTGTGGAGGGAGAGGGGTGATGGAAGGATTAATCTCTGAGCGATGAATTTTAAAGCCCTCTTGTTCCATGTGTTGGGAAAAACCCATCAAAATGCTAATAGATCTGCCGTCTCACCTCCCGCAGACCCTTTTCTGCATTGGAATATATTTACAGGGAAATATATTGAGCAGAGAAGAATTACAAGGAGTTGAGGTGCCTTTTTCCTATTCCACCGCAGCCCTGTGGGTTGTAAAGGCTGAATTAATAGCCCCACATTGCAGAGGAGAGCTGTGGTGGGCTGCAGGCTTGGCCCTTCAGTTATGAGTTCTCAGCTTTCGGCTTCCTGGCTAACGGCAGGGCGGCTGGTTTGGAAACATCTCTATTACTGTCGTGTGGCTTTTTAATACTGATTCTCTCAGAGGCAGAATAGCCTCAGACTGGCGTTCCCGTAGGTATAAAGCTGGCTGCACAGTGGATCCCCATTGAGTTCAGGGTCTGCAGCGTGTTGAGACTCATTTTGTGCCAAAGCCAGCTTCAGCACTGAGACGGTCTCAGCTTTTCTTGAACCCTATGCTGGGAAACGCTGGATTGTTCTTGAAGCCTTTGAAACGCCAGGCATCTTTGTCCAAACAGCCCAATGGCCTGAGAACTTCTCAGATGCATCCTCTGGAGACAGGATACTTACGGGGTTAGCCTAATGCACACTGGACTCTGGAGAAGTGGCTCCAGAACCTTGGCTACAGACAGCATCATGAGTGCTGGTCCTCCCTCTGCCTGGTCCAGCTCTGTCATGGCAGACAAGTGACATCTCTGAGCATCACTTCCTCCCTTTGTTAGTGAAGAGGAAGATGCTGACCACTTAGTACAAGAGTACTGGGGCTCAGATCGTTCATTTCTCTGTGCTTCAGGTGACACAGTGAAGCTGGGGCCAAGCAAGTCAGGCTCCATCTTCAGAGAAAAGTCCCTCAAACCATTAGGGCTCCTGGGTCCCTCTGGGAGCTTGTCTGACAGGTCTGCGGGAGCCCCAGTCTCCTTGTGAGAATGAGTGAGCCTTACTTAGCAGATAGTCTTATTGATTCTTTTCCCCTTTCGCTATGAGCTAAACCAATGTTTGGGCTTCCCCGGTGGCACTAGTGGTAAAGAACCCACCTGGCAGTGCAGGAGACATAAGAGATGTGGGTTCGATCCTTGGGTCAGGAAGATCCCCTGGAGGAGGGCATGGCAACCCACTCCCGTATTCTTGCTTGGAGAATCCCCATAGACAGAAGAGCCTGGCAGGCTACAGTCCATGGGGTTGCAAAAAGTTGGACATGACGGAAGCGACTTAACATGCTCACAAACCAATATTTAGTTAATAAAAACCCTGTGGCTCAGTTCACTTTCCTCATCTGTGAGATGGGAAGAGTGGTGATTCTCTCCTTGCAGCGTGGGAGGAAGAGGAATGAAGATCAGAAGTACAGTCTGCTCCAGGGGAGGCACAGCCTTTGTCCCTCCGCCCCCTCAGGTGCCAAAAAGTGCTTCCAGTTGGGAAAGAGGGGGAGCAGATGCACAGCATTGCCCATTGATGACAGGGCAGTCTCACCAGTTGTCCTTCCTGTTCTGTCAGGCATCGTAGGGGTGGCATCTGTCCCATGGATCCCGGTACTATGCAGAGAGCACGAGAGACCCTGACTGGCATGTGCAGAACAACTCCAGACCTGACAGCGGGTGCTGAGAAGGGGAGATGATCACCAATGACAGTTGCAGTGAGAATTAACAGCTTCACATGTTAATTTGTGGGGAAGGTGCCTCTCTCTTCGGGGCCCTTCCACCCTCCCCAAGCCACCAAGAGCTAATGGGCTCAGGTTGGGAGTCCCTCGCCGAGCAGGCAGATCCTCCTGAGCCCTGGCTAGCAGTGCCAGCGCCCCCTGCACTGTGCCCGATGGCAGGTGCGTCCCTCCCCTCCCCGAGCGAAGATAAATCATACCTCCCAGTCTTTCTGAGGATGTCACGGCTCCCACTTCAGCCCCATTGAGACCCTGGGACACAATTAACAGGCTCATTCAGGGACTCATCACGGGAACAGAGGGTGATGGGGCTGAGTGACAGGGCGGGCGGCCCTGGGAAGCCCTCTCCCTCCCCCAGCGAGACAAGTGCAGGTGGAGAGGCAAGGCAGAGGCGTGATGAGCTCAGGCGGCTTCATTAAGGGCTGCCCGGGGGATCTTTGAGATGCAGGACGCAGCAGGAACTCGTCCTGAACAAGCCTTGGCTCCTCTCTCTCTCCCCCACCCCCACGCCAACCCCCTGCCTTGCTAATTTAAAACAAAGCCAAACAAAGCCCCGGCTTTGCTTTGGAGCCATAAACTGCAGAGCTTTTATCCATCAACAAGCGATGCATCCGGCTGGCAGCAGCCCAGCCTGGATCCCGTGGCCTGGCATCGGTGTGGGGCGAGGGGGCCCAAGGCTGAGCTGGCTTCCAGGACTCGCTGAGGATGCTGTCCCTTCTTGGGGCTCAAGACCCAGAGTCCTTATGATCACAGAATTCAGAAGGAAGGCTGGTCCACCTAGGGTGGCTAGTAGATAGGGAGGGAGAAAAACAGAGAGAGAGAGAGAGAAAGAGAAAGAGAAAACAGGAGCTAGCCAGGAAAAGGCTCATCATTGAGCTGATCACCTTCTTTTCTGTCCTTTTCTTGCTGCCTCTTCCAAGAAGACTTCCCAGCTCTCCACTCTGAAATCCTACTGACTTGGGATTCTAGGATATTAAGAGGCTCTCTATTAGTCATCTTCAACATCATCTGGAAACTTAATATGTAATCAGTTAGAAAGTCCATCTATTGTGAATTAAAGTGGTAGGCTGTATAACAGGGTATAGATACCACCGGTTCTGAGTGTAGACCCCTGAGGGAGAGAGGGCAGGGTCCGAGGACTGTGCTTGGAACCACTGATCATGGCCACTACCCTCTTTATAGAAAGTAGCAACAAGTTCTTTCATGTAATTTCTATGGGCTCTGAGGGCTTATTCTGTGCTGAGCACCGTGAGAATCCCTTATAATCCCTTAGCTCATCTAATTGGAGAAGGCAATGGCAACCCACTCCAGTACTCTTGCCTGGAAAATCCCATGGACGGAGGAGCCTGGTAGGCTGCAGTCCATGGGGTCGCTAAGAGTTGGACATGACTGAGCGACTTCACTTTCACGCACTGGAGAAGGAAATGGCAACCCACTCCAGGGTTCTTGCCTGGAGAATCCCAGGGATGGGGAAGCCTGGTGGGTGCCGTCTATGGGGTCGCACAGAGTCGGACACGACTGAAGCGACTTAGCAGCACCAGCAGCTCATCTAATATACAGCTCAGGCCACTGAGGTAGGACTGTGGTGATCCAGAATTTTCGTATGACTAATGTGAGGTTTAGTGGGATAAGGAACTTTCCCAAGGCCCCAAGGGTGGCAGGTGGCCTAGTTGAGACTCATACCTAGGCCTGTGGGAGAGGAAAGCCTGGTCTCTTGACCATGGTGCTTACTGCCATTTGATGCTGAGGGCACTCCATCTACCACCCACCCTGCCCCACATTGCAGAAAGGCAGCAGGCTCTAGTGGGGGATTTGCTCCCTTTGAGCCTACTCACAGGTAACCATCCAAATGGTTCTACACTGTCCACTGAGCCTGACCTTTCACCCATTTTGTTGCTGTTCATTCACTAAGTTGTGTCTGACTCCTTGTGACCCCATGGACTGCAGCACACCAGACTCCCTGTCCTTCACTATCTCCTGGAGTCTACTCAAACTCATGTCCATTGAGTTGGGGATGCCATCCAACCATTTCATCCTCTGTTGTCCCCTTCTCTTACTGCCTTCAATCTTTCCCAGTATCATGGTCTTTTCCAATGAATCAACTCTTTGCATCATGTGGCCAAAGTACTGGAGCTTCAGCTTCAGCATCAGTCCTGCCAATGAATATTTAGGGTTGATTTCCTTTAGGATTGACTGGTTTGATCTCCTTGTTGTCCAAGGGACTCTCGGGAGTCTTCTCCAGCATCACAGTTTGAAAGCATTAATTCTTTGGCATTCAGCCTTCTTTATGATCCAACTCTCACATCTGTACATGACTACTGGAAAAAACACAGCCTCTTGGGGTCCACAGGAAGTTACACAAATAGTTAAGAGTCTTTCGTTCCTTCTCTTATCTCCATTAACCAAGTTCTGCCTTCGTACTTTTCATATAAAACCCGTTCTTTTATAGATACATTCACTTCCGTCCGTCCTCCTATTCATTTCTCCATTTACCTGTCCATACATCCATCACCCATCCATCCATCTACGTGTATCATCGGTCATCCATTTCTGTTTCCATGCATCCATGCATGCTTGCATTCATTTATCTGTACATTTCTGCATGCATGTATCCATCGTTCATCTTTCTATATCTTTAATTATTTATCCATCTCTGCAACCAACTACAATCTAGTTCCCTTTTCTCTTCTACCATTCAGTTCTTCTTCACTCTCTACCCATCCATCTATTCATCTATCATAGCAACTATCCATTCATCCAGCTATTATGTGCTGAGTCAGGAATTGAGACCACAGAGTGGGTAAGACATCACCCACATCCTTCAGTCTGATGGAGGAGAAAAATCACATGAACAAAAAAATAGACTGTGCTTCGATGCTGACTTTACTACCTATATACACAATTGTTATAAGAGCCCAGAGAACAGTGATTAATTGTGCCTGTGTACGTCTGGGAAGGTTTCTCAGAGCAGATATTGAAGAAGGGTTTTGCAGGATGAGTTTTCCAAAACACTAGGAGTTTTCCTAGTGATTTGGGGATGTGGGGGTGGGGCTGAAGTTCAGGATTAAGAAAGGCAGAACGGACCTCCGGGCAGAATGAAAAACAGCCAGATCCGACTGAGTTGTGGTGGTGTGGCATGAGTGTCCAGGTCAGTTCAGTTTGACTACAGGGTCTGTGCATATTGCAAGGACCTGAAAATGGGCCTGGAAAGGCAGCCAGGGGTCAGAGGATAAAAGGTCCTGTGTATAGGCAGAGGGAGGCCAGGAAACCCACTGAAGCAGGAGAGAAAGACATGGGCTCTGACTGACACCAAAGGAGAGGGCATGTTGGATGGAACAGGGGCAGCAGGCTGGCAGACAAGAGGGAGCCTACTTGCAGTAAGCAGACAGCCGACCTTGGGCTGTGCCCAGGCAGGGACCAGCAGGGAGCGGCAGTGAGGACAGAGAAACAGGGATGACTGGGGGGACCTGGGATGGAAGAGAAACAATGACTGGGAGAAGAGGGAAGTCTTTGATCTGGGTGTCCCGGTCCACAGGGTGCTCTGCTTTTGAAAAGCCAGTAGACTGTATACTCCTAGTGTGTACACTATTGAACAAATATATATATATGTGTGTGTGTGTGTGTGTGTACTATTTCAATTTTAATATAGAGTAGAAAACATCAGGGTAGATATTTAAGTCTCTCATCTGGTCTTATCCAGGATACTAAAGTGGCTGTCAGATTTTTTTTCTATGCATTTATTTTAAAATGCAGATTTGCTTTGCTTGGAAGAAAGAAGACGAGGAAGAAAATCTAAGTTTTGAACCAGACCTTGCAAAATTGGAGTACCTGGCTAGTATCATCACTAACTAGCATTGACTAGGCTCTTATTGTGTATTTCATGGATTCCAAGGCACCCTTCTTTATATCTTCTGCTTCTGTTAGGTCCATATCATTTCTGTCCTTTATTGTGCCCATCTTTGCATGAAATGTTCCCTTGGTATCTCTAATTTTCTTGAAGAGATCTCTAGTCTTTCCCATTCTATTGTTTTCCTCTATTTCTTTGCACTGATCACTGAGGAAGGCTCTCTTATCTCTCCTTGCTATTCTTTGGAACTCTGCATTCAAATGGGTATATCTTTCCTTTTCTTCTTTGCCTTTCGCTTCTCTTCTTTTCATAGCTGTTTGTAAGGCCTCCTCAGACCACCATTTTGCCTTTTTGCATTTCTTTTTCTTAGGGATGGTCTTGATCACTGACTGCTGTACAATGTCATAAGCCTCTGTCCATAGTTCTTCAGGTACTCTATTAAATCTAATCCCTTAAATCTATTTGTCACTTCCACTGTATAATCTAAGGGATTTGATTTAAATCATACCTGAATGGTCTAGTGGTTTTCCCTACTTTCTTCAATTTCAGTCTGAATTTGGCAATAAGGAGTTCATGGTCTGAGCCACAGTCAGCTCCTGGTCTTGTTTTTGCTGACCGTATAGAGCTTCTCCATCTTTGGCTGCAAAGACTATAATCAATCTGATTTCAGTATTAACCATCTGGTGATGTCCATGTGTAGAGTCTTCTCTTGTTTTGTTGAGAGAGGGTGTTTGCTATGACCAGTGTGTTCTCTTGGTAAAATTCTGTTAGCCTTTGCCCTTTTTCATTTTGTACTCCAAGGACAAATTTGCCTGTTACTCCAGGTACCTCTTGACTTCCTACTTTTGTATTCCAGTTCCCTTATAATGAAAAGAACATCTTTTTTGGGTGTTAGTTCTAGAAGGTCTTGTAGGTCTTCATAGAACCGTTCAACTTCAGCTTCTTCAGCTTTACTGGTTGGGGCATAGACTTGGATTATTGTAATATTGAATGGTTTGCCTTGAAAACAAACAGAGATCATTTTGTTGTTTTTGAGACTGCACCCAAGTACTGCATTTTGAACTCTTTTGTTGACTATGAGGACTACTCCATTTCTTCTAAGGGATTCTTGCCTATAGTAACTCTTAAAGAGACAGGAATACCAGACCATCTGACCTGCCTCCTGAGAAATCTGTATGCAGGCCAAGAAGCAACAGTTAGAACTGGACATGGAACAACAGACTGGTTCCAAGTTGGGAAAGAAGTATGTCAAGGTTGTATATTGTTACCCTGCTTATTTAACTTATATGCAGAGTACATCATGCTAAATGCCAGGCTGGATGAAGCACAAGTTGGAACCAAGATTGCTGGTAGAAATATCAATAACCTCAGATATGCAGATGACACCACCCTTATGGCAGAAAGCGAAGAACTAAAGAGCCTCTTGATGAACGTGAAAGAGGAGAGTGAAAAAGTTGGCTTAAAGCTCAACATTCAGAAAATGAAGATCATGGCATCCAGTCCCATCATTTCATGGCAAATAGATGGGGAAACAGTGGAAATAGTGACAGACTTTATTTTTTTTTGGGCTCCAAAATCACTGCAGATGGTGAGTGCAGCCATGAAATTAAAAGACGCTTACTCCTTGGAAGGAAAGTTATGACCAACCTAGACAGCATATTAAAAAGCAGAGACATTACTTTGCCAACAAAGGTCCATCTAGTCAAGGCTATGGGTTTTCCAGTGGTCACATATGGATGTAAGAGTTGGACTCTAAAGAAGCTGAGTGTTGAAGAATTGATGCTTTTGAACCGTGGTGTTGGAGAAGACTCCTGAGAGTCCCTTGGACTGTGAGGAGATCCAACCAAGTCCATCCTAATGGAAATCAGTCCTGAATATTCACTGGAAGGACTGATGCTGACACTGAAAATTCAATACTTTGGCCACCTGATGTGAAGAACTGACTCCTTGGAAAAGACTCTGACGCTGGGAAAGATTGAAGGCAGGAGGAGAAGGGGACGACAGATGGTTAGATGGCATCACCGACTCAATGGACATGAGTTTGAGCAAGTTCTGGGAGTTGTTGATTGACAGGGAAGCCTGGCGTGCTGCAGTCCATGGAGTTGCAAAGAGTCGCTCAGACAACTGAGCGACTGAACTGAACTGAAGGCACCCTTGTTAAAAAAATATTTTAAGGTATCTGAAATGGGGGTGCATCATACAAAAAGTGACGTCTTAATCAAATAGCTTAACAGGCACTGTTTTCTCTTTATCAGAAACCCATAAAATGATGGTGCAATTATAACCCATGGAGTCTTACATTCAAGAGACAGGGTATTACGTGCCAGGCTCTTAGCTGAGTCCTGTGTGTACATTCGTCATGTCATCCTTACATTGTATGAGTCATCAGCTGTTGTTAACCCTGTTTCCCAGATGAGGAGCTGAGGCGTGGAGCAGGAAGTTCATTTGCTCAAGGTCACAGAGCTTGTCAGAGGTGGACTCAGGCTTCTACAGTTTGCTGTGATCCACATAAACAAAGGCTTTAGCGTAGTCAGTGATGCTGCAGCTGAAAGCTCCAATGATTTAGTCACCTGATGTGAAGAGCCAACTCATTGGAAAAGACCGTGATGTTGGGGAAGATTGAAGGCAGGAAGAGAAGGGGGAGACAGAGAACGAGATGGCTGAATGGCATCACTGACTCAACGGACATGAGTTTGAACAAGCTTTGGGAGATGGTGAAGGACAGGAAAGCCTGGCGTGCTGCAGTCCATGGGTTCACAAAGAGTGACTGAGTGACTGAACAACAACAGGATTCCAACCTATTTCACTTTAAACCTGCAGGTGGAGGGGGTGGGTGGGGGACTTTTGGATAAAAGCAAGAGCAAGTCCAGGGCACAAGACTGCCTGGTCAACTGCAGCCTCCATCACCCTGCCGGCCACCTTTTGATGCTGCCTCTTGTCACCAGCCCCGAGCCCCGGCCCCCACATTGCCGTCTTGGCCCTAAACCCTAGGATTCTTTTCCCCTCCTCAGAGGGCTCTGGGTCTAACATCTGTAGTGACTTCCTCCCCCACAGAGAGGATGGGGCTGGGAGGAGATCTCAGGGGAGAGGGGAAGAAATTCCTAGCCCAGCTGGTTTCCCTCACACAATGCAGATTTGCTTAAATGGGAATTAGGATTAGTGCCGGATTTCACCTCTCCTGGCAGGCTGGTAATAAACTAATCTCCTCTTAGGCTGCAGGAAGACAGAATTCCATCGAAGAGTGAAGACAGCTTCAGGCTCGGGAGTGCAAAACCCGAAAAGTAATTTTGTTGTTGACGGGCCTTGCTCACACCTCCTGACACGCAGCCCGCGGCTCCTTCCCAGCGTGGCTGCAGCCTTTAATTTTGTTAATGTGTGACATTCACCCAGGCTGTGTGGCTGACGGGCACACTTGACATTAATACGTGTTCCTTGCGGTCCCTAGAGCTCATAAAAGCTCATTATCAGTTCTGAGCCTGTAAATGTAGTTCCCGGGCTCAGGTGGACCAGGAACACAGAGATGCTCCAGGGAAGTGGAACAGTGGACAGCTACATAAGCCAAGAAATAAACTCCTGCCTCATCCAGGGAACACGACCTCCCAGGCCACCAGGAGGTGAGCAGAAAAGCAACTCTGCAGGCTGAACTCTGAGTTCAAATTTGCATTCAAGCAAAGGGTCTCCTGCCCTGCTATTTGAAGGGAGTAAATCCAGTATTGTGGGGCTTCCCTGGTGGCTCAGCACTAAAGAATTCGCCTGCCAATGCAGGAGACTTGGTTTTGATCCCTGGGTTGGGAAGATCCCCTGGAGAAGGAAATGGCAACTCACTTTAGTACTCTTGCATGGGAAATCCCACGGACAGAGGAACCTGGAGGGCTACAGTCCATGGGGTCGCAAAAGAGTCAGACACGACTAAGTGACTAAACAACAACAACAACAATAGGGAGAAGGCAGTTTGTCAAATGTGATGTTTGCAGAGCCTCTGCCTGGCCGTCCAACTTCGAGGCAGCCAGGCTTTGGAAGTGCTTGAAAACATCCACACAGAAAATGAGTGCACCAAGGGGACCATGGCCAAAAGGTGGTAACAGCCAGAAATGGAAATATGCACATATGCATGGTGGGCGAGGTGAGGGACTGTGGTCCACACCTACCATGGATACTGTGAAGAAGACTCCAGAAGATGCTTGTGTGCTCACTTGCAGAGGTAGACATGGTCTCACAGAGAGCTGGGGTTGTATAACACGTGTAAGATCCCACAGTCTGCATGTGGGCCGCCATGGGTACATGCTTATACACACATGTACACAAATATGGTGCTAGTGGTAAAGAACCTGCCCGCCAGTGCAGGAGACACAAGAGATGCAGGTTCGATCCCTGGGTGGGGAAGGTCCCCTGGATGAGGGTATGGCAACCTACTCCAATATTCTTGCCTGGAGAATCCGATGGACGGAGGATCCTGGTGGGCTATGGTCCATGGGATCACAAAGAGTCAGACATGACTGAAATGACTTAGCATGCACGCACACACATATGTGATTACATGGACTATAGCCTGGAAGGTCATATTACGGAGATTGCACAGTGAGTCTGTTAAACAGGATAAATGAGTATGGGAAAACGTGCACATTTGTAGTTAAAAATGAAAATTATATACATATACATGCTTATCCATATGTGTATGGATGTATATGGAGACGGATATGGCTGTAGGTGTATCTGTACATGTATATATATCATGAATTCTTCTGACTGTAGTTTTAGTCTGGCCCATGACACTCGAGGCCCCCTGGGCTGACACCACCTGGGTGGATGTCTGAGGCATCCAAATAAATAGCCAAATTAGATAGCCAAATAAAACGAGGTCATGTCCTCCAGCCAAGCCTTGTTCCCCATCAGTCAGCAGGGAGTTCCGAGAACTTCTTTTATGCATAGGGTGCGCTGGTGCTGGGATCTACAGGGCAGACCTTGAACTCATTGCTCTCCTTGAATTAGACCTCCCCCACCATGGAGAGGGCAGTTTCAAGGGCTTGACTTCCCTGAGTGTCGTCCCAGGTCTGTCCCTTTTCAGCAGTATGGCCATGTGGGCAAGTTAACGCCTCAGAATTCATCGTGGTCCTCATTCCTAAAGGGGGCCATACTTTCTCATGAGATTGTTGAGGGCATTGGGATCATTGTCATTATTATTTGAGGCAATATGAAATTTAATCGGGGCTTCTGTGTGGCCGGGTCATTGGAAGGCAGGGATGGGGGCCCCCGGCCCTCCCTGTTTCTGCTCAGCTGTGTCTTTTGCTCAGCTGGGCATGTGAATGAGCTGGTCCCCTGGAACCGGCCTAAGCCTTGGCTGACAGGTATGCAGTGAATTTGATCCTTCTCCAGTGACCTTCGAACTCTTTGTGAAACTGACAGAGAGGAGGTGGGGGGTGTGGGGAGAGGCTGGATTTCTGGGTCCTAGGCTCTGGAGCTGAGTTGTTTTTCTCACCATCAGAGTGTTCTCCACTTACTACTTATCTGTGCCTGAATACCAGCTCTTGAAAGTGTGAGTCTGCCCCAGAGCCTGCATTCATTAAACAATGATTAATTCGCTTTCACATTTTCAAAATGACTTAGAGAGCCTTTACTTCGCCTGAGGAAAGTGGAGTCCCCACACCAAGTTGATAACATTCTAGCTAGAAGCAAAGAGACGCAGCATGGTGCTGCGATCAGCCCGCTCCGTGTCATCACAGGGCCATTGTACAGGCTCCCGGGGTTATTTTGGAAGATTGAAAACATACCCCGGGCCCTAGGCACTGGGGACGCCATCCTGGGACCCTTGGTGGGGCTGGGTGCTTGCTTCTGTCTTGCTGGGCCCTGTCTGGCTTCTGTATCACCTCCCTCAGAGATGGGAGGTGAGAGTGGGGGAACATCTAAGCCACGTGGCCCCCAGAAGCCGCATGCCTCCCATCCCTTGCCTTATTTATTTATTTTTGGCGGTGCTGGGTCTGCGTTGCTGCGTGGGCGTTTCTCCAGTTGGGGCGAGTGGAGGCCACTGTCTAATTGTGGTGTGCGGGCTTCTCATTGCGGTGGCTTGTGTGGTGTGGATCGCCGGCTCTAGGACACATGGGCTTCAGTAGTTGTGGCGTGTGGGCTCAGTAGTCGTGGTGCATGGGATCTTCCCGGATCAGGGATCGAACCCATGTCTCCTGCATTGACAGGCGGATTCTTTACCCCTAAGCCACCAGGGAAGGCCCCCTTAGCCTTTTAAAATGTATTTCTCTCTGTCCTCCTTCTAGAGTTTATCCTGAAGCCACCATCAGAAAGAGACCTCAGGAGAATCTTGACACCCCAGACAGGAGAAGACACCAGTTGAAAAAGGTAAGTTTGGTGCCCTGGAGGTGTGGATCTCAACTTATTCAAATAAGAGGCTCGAATCTTCTCTCCTCTCCCTGCTCCCAGACCCTCTGTGGCTGAGTGAGAAAGCTCTCAGCTCGTGCTGGAGGCTGCAGGGCAGGCAAAAGGCGGCTTTCCTCTTGTCCTCACCCCTAGATGTTTGCTCCATGATGGGAGCAAAGGTGAGGGGTGAGGGATGAGGAGAAGGAGGCTGACGCTGAAGGGGGAATCTCACCAGACTGGGTGCTGCCCCACTGTGGGGCAGGTCAGGGTTGGTCCTGAGACAACCCAAGAGGTGAGGGTTGAAGGGCTGGAGGAAGTGAGCTTCTGGGGGAAAGCAGAGCTCCTGGAGGCTCACAGAGGGTCCCACCTCTGTCAAGGACCCCTCCCTCCCCTCCCCCACATGCCCCTCCCCACACCTCTTCCACACCTCTCCCCCACACCTCCCCCATACTTCCCCTCCCTCCCACACCCCCTCCCCCACACCCACCATAATCTTGGGATTGTGGGAAGGAAATACCTTCCTAGGGTGTTTTCTACCCCTGTCTCTCCCCTCATCCCCTCTCCCCTCATCCCCTCCCCCATTCCAAGACTCTCTTTTTGGATAAAGTTTAAATCCACAAGTACTAGGATCAGTCATCACATTCCACGATGGAATTGGGAATGGAAAAGCCTTGGTCTGCTTCTTGGGTTCTGGAAGCTTCTTGGGCTGCTCACCATCCCAGGTCTGGTGATAGGCTGGGTCGCCTCATTTTTTCCCTGAAGGTTCCTGAATGAGGAGCCAGGATGTTTGGCTTCTGCTCTCAGTCTGTGCCTCATTTCCTCATCTGTAAAAATGGGGCATCAGTGACTCGAATCTCTGTTCCAACCACACGTCCTCGGTTGCTGAGGTCCCAAGACCAGGGCTGAGCTAGAGGAAGGGACAGGTGGTGGTATGGGGTTGGAGGAGTGGCAGGGAGGCAGAGGTTTGGTCCAGTCTGTGGCGGGGAGAGGGAATTGGAAAGCTCTGAGAGATGTGATTGCCTGTCTTGAGTAAAGGATGACGCAGACCCTCAGGGGAAAGACCACAGGTGCAGACCACAGAGATGCAGATGGAACTGAGTCCCCGCTAATCAGCAGAGTCAGATTTACTAACCTTGACTGAAGCTTCTCCATGCCGAGTGCAGGGTTAAGTTGCAGTTCCTGTACCAACAGCCCTATTGTCATCTCCATCTTAGGGAAGAGAAAACCAGGTCTCAGAGAGGTTAAGTGACTCGCTCAAGGTCACACAGCACTGTGTGGCTGAATCTGAAGCACCTCCCTGAACTACCCGACCGTTCTTGTGCATTTTGCTTACCGGTTCTATGACTTGACTCTTAAGGTCAAAAAATGCCTTGAAGCCAAATCACATCTCTGAACTTCAAACTTCATTTCTTGAAAAATACATGAACATCTTTTTAACAATTTTTTTTTTAAGTTGGGGTTCTTGTTAAAATCTCTGCGGGTCTTGGTTTTCTGGTGCCCGTGCTTGGGCTTGTACTTGGTCGCTTTCTGAGTCACTAGTCTGATATTCCACCAGTTTCCAAGCTCGTCCTGTCAACGGTGGAGTGTGCCTCCTGGCTGGCTGGGGTTATTTTAGGTTGAAATCCAAGGCAGGGTGGCCAGGTCCTAGAAGCAGATAAAGCAGGACCAGGTCAAGGGCCACCCAAGTGGACAATGCAGAGGAGCACTGAGGCCAGGAATCGGGGGTGGGGGGCTTCTCTGGAGCCCTCCCAGCATCTGTTCTGCAGCTCCCCGGGCTCCACCAGCCACCTCAGCCATAATATTCTATGTAAACCTCCTGATCCCCGCAGGAAGCAATCACCTTATCAGAGCCTGGATTCCTGCCTGATTTTCTTAATCAGGGGAAGGTGCTGAAGTGAGTCAGAAATAGCTTCACTTCCTCAGGATCTTTCTTTAAGGGATGTTTCTCCATCAGGGGAAGCCTTAGGCCTTGGGTGAGAGGAAGGAGTCTCTTGAAGTACAGAAAGAAAAACAGTAAGGAGGCTGTTGATCTTGGTTTACCATCAGCAAGGCTGCTGAGACAGCAGTGATCTCGCCTGGCCTCTGTGGTTAATCAGGAAACAGAAATGTTACAGTCACAGGGAGCACGTAAAGATGACCATCAGCTACAGGCAGACAGGCGTGCACTGTTGTGGGAAATGTTTGCCAGCCTCTCAGCCAGACTGACGGAGGCTGAGTCCCAGCTCCGCCCTTCAGTAGCCGTTTGACTCCAGATGAGTGCTTTGATCACCCAGAATGATCTCCGTTTTCTTATCTATTAAATGGGCAAATAGCACGCACCCCCACTGGGTGGTTGTAAGGGCCAGGAAATCGCCAGCGCTCCTGTTTGCTTTGAATGAGGGTCGCTCCCTGGAATGATGTGGGTGGCCTTCCGAGGTGACCTCTGTGAAGAGGCTTGGGCTCTTGACATGAGAAAGCTGGGTGTTTGTGAGCACACAGTGGGGTCACCCTGGAGACACATACCTCTTTCTGTGCGTGATCTAAAAATGGCCCGAGAGGAAGCGCCTGGATTGTGTCAGCTCTCTGCTCTGACGCTCCTGGGGCGTAAGGCCATGTCGGGTGTGAACAGTTCTTCCTGAGCCTTAATTCCATGGTTTACGTTTGACTCCCAGTGATCTTTTCTGGACCCTCTCTGGAGGGAGTCACAGATCCTCCCCAGGGAGGCAGGGATTAGTAAACTCTTTTTAAGGACAATTGGGATTTTGGAAAGTGGTAAATTATTCTAGGGTTCACCTCTAAAAAGCAGCAAGGTTAGGACCCAAACCCAGGGTTCCTGCCCTAAAGTGAGTGTGTTTGCCATAGCACCCCACAGCACCCACAGTCCCCTCAAAGGCACTCGTTCACGTTTCCCGAGGCACAGTGTGTGTGTCCTTAGGGACCCCTCATAATACTGCAGTGGCCCCCGCTGTGCCCACAGAGGCAGCTGACTCATGGAGCACCCCCAGGACTCACATCATCACCCCATGGCGTGCATGGTGGTCCCCATGTGGCTTAAGAGCACCCTGCATGCCTGCAGTGATGCACCACGGCAGGCACCCACATTGGCACTGCTCCTATGTTCTCTGCCCAGCCTTGCATGGAGTTTGGAGCTCAGAAAGAATGGGGAGTCCCTTGATGTTTTTATCTCGCCAGCCAGCCCTTTACAGCAGGCCGAGCAAATGAGTGACGGCAGCTTCCTGGAAGCCTCCAGATCATCCTCCTGCTGGGATCTCCCAGCAGGAAGCAGGTGGCTGGTGGGGGTGGGTGGTGGTGAAGAAGGCCTGGCTGCCACCGCAGTGGGGCCTCTACCCACTTGTCTATTTTCCCTTTTGTCGCTTGTGCTTTTGGTGTCATGTCTAAGACTCCGTTGCCAAATCCAAACTAATAAAGATTCACCTCCGTGTTTTCTTCTGAGAGTTTTAAGACCTTAGCTCTTATATTTAGGCCATCGATTCATTCTGAGTTAATTTATGTATATGGTTTGAGGTAGGAGTCCAACTTCATTCTTTGGCACTTGAATATCCTTGGACTACCACTGAAGAGACTGTTTTCCCCCATTGCATTGTCTTGGCACCCTTGTTGAAAGTTCATTGGCCATGGATGTATAGGTTTGTTTCTGAATTCTCAATTCTATTCCACGGATCTATTTGTTGTTGTTGCTTAGTCTATAAGTCTTGTTCAACTCTTTGTGACCCTATGGACTGCAACACACCAGGCTTCCCTGTCCTTCACTGTCTCCTGGAATTTGCTCAAACTCATGTCCATGAAGTCAGCGATGCCATCCAGCCATCTCATCTTCCATCATCCCCTTTTCCTCCTGCCCTCAATCTCTCCCAGCATTAGAGTCTTTTCCAATGAGTCAGCTCTTCACATCAGGTGGCCAAAGTATTGGAGCTTCAGCTTCAGCATCAGTCCTTCCAATGCACATTCAGGGTTGATTTCATTTAGGATGGACTCGTTTGGTCTCCTTGCTGTCCTCTGGTCTGTATGCCTATCCTTATGCCGTTGCCATGCTGTTTTGATTACTGTAGCTTTATGTGTAAATTTAAGAAGGGTATTAGTATATTTTAAAACTCCCCAGGTAATTCCAATGTACAGCCATGATTGTGCACTGCTGGGTTAGAGGAAGATAAAGCACAGTCAGGGAGGCTGGTTGGGAGCCTGCCAGGATGGTCCAGGGCAGAGAAGATGTGACCCTGAATGAAAGCTTCAGTCACTGAGGTGAAGAGGCCATGATAAAGTTGAAAGAGGTTAATGAGGGAGATATCCTGATTTTCCTTGATTCTGGAAAGGCTTCAGAGATGCCAAACAGAAGACAGTGGTCCAGGTGAGCTTGACTAACCTCTTACCCAACCCTAGTGTGATTTGGAGGAAGACCTGAGTCCCAGTCTGGCTCATCTACCTGTGACTCACGACAGTAACCTGGTCCTTCTCTGCCCTCCAGGATATTGTCCATACCAAGCCTTTCCTTTCTTTTCTTTTTCAAGTTGTTTTAAATTTGCACAAGTTCATCGCAGGACCACACACACATTGTCCCTGTGTTTTTCCCTCTGAAATGCCCCCTCTCCTTGACCTGGTTGGCTGTGAGAACAAGGCCAGACCGACCCTTAACTCTGTGGGGTGACCACTCCTTCACATCATGGATAGTTAATAATAAGTCTAAACTTCCTCATCTAAAGAATAAGCAAAGTATTACTTTTCTGTTCATGTAGCAAAAATGAACATAACATGCCCTTAAAAGGTTTTATTTTTTTTAAGAAATGACATATATCCACACTATGAATCACAGCTGAAGAACTTTCAAATAGCCAGATGTGGCAAAGAGGGAGGGAGTATTCATTTTCAGATGCGTTTCAGCATCACAGAGGGGAAATGCCTTGCCCAAAGTCACAGAGCTATGGAAGGAGATGGGCTTAGTCTGCAGGTCTTCTGACCTGGACTGGTGATCATCCTGCTGCACCCAGCCACCTTTTTTATTGGTTAACAGTGTAAACTAGGGCTTCCCTGTGTGGCTCAGTGGTAAAGAATATACCTGCCAACGCAGGAGACACGGGCTCGATCCCTGATCCGGAATGATCCCACATAGCACGGAACAACTAAGCCTGTGCCCCACAACTACTGAGCCTGTGCTCTAGAACCCAGGAGTTGCAACTACTGAGCTCAGCATGCTGCAGCTACTGAAGCCCGCACACCCTAGAGCTGGTGCTCCACAGCAAGAGAAGCTGCCGCAATCAGAAGCCCATGCACCACAGCCAGAGAGTAGCCCCCACTTGCTGCAACTAGAGAAAGCCTGTGCACAGCAAAGAAGACCCAGCACTACCAAAAATAATTAAAAAAAAAAAAACGTGTAAACTAATGTATGTTAGTTAATAGCCTACAAATAAAGAAAAAAGCCCAAATCAGCCGGCAGTGCTGCTTTGGTGGCCATGGTAGTATATTATCAGCCCAGAGCTGTTGATGTGAGAAGAAATGAATGGAGACGTTCCCTGTGCTTTGGGGTTTGCCAGGATGTCTTCCTTTTCTGGGCCATGGGCAGGGCTGTGTTATGGGATGGAGGCAGGAGAGTGGGGTCTGGACTCTGAAGCTGTTTTCTTTTTTAAAGTACACTTTGTTTTCTAGAGCAGTTTTAGATTCATAGCAAAATTGAGGGGAAAGTGCAGAGAATTCTCATATTCTCTCTGTCTCTGTACATTCCTACACACACATGCGGCCACCCCCACTGCTGACATCCCACACCCAGTGGTACATACATTACAGTTGAGAAACCCACACTGGCACATGGTTATCACCCAAAACCCATAGTTTATGCTGTGGTTCTCTGTTGGTGCTGTATATTCATTCTATGCTGCTGCTATTGCTGCTAAGTCACTTCAGTCGTGTCCGACTCTGTGTGATCCCATAGACGGCAGCCACCAGGCTCCCCCGTCCCTGGGATTCTCCAGGCAAGAACACTGGAGTGGGTTGCCATTTTCTTCTCCAATTCATGAAAGTGAAAAGTGAAAGGGAAGTCGCTCAGTCGTGTCCGCCTCTTAGCAACCCCATGGACTGCAGCCTACCAGGCTCCTCCATCCATGGGATTTTCCAGGCAAAGTACTGGAGTGGGGTGCCATTGCCTTCTCCGATATTCATTCTATGGGTTTCGACAAATGGATAACGATGTATCCACCATCACTGTATCATACAGAGTAGTTTCACTGCCCTAAAAATCCTCTGTGCTCCACCAGTTCATCCTTCCCCCGCCACTGAACCCTGGAAACCTCTGATCTTTTTACTGTCTCTGTAGTTTTGCCTTTTCCCTGCATGTCATAGAGTTGGAATCATACACTATGGAGCCTTTTAAGATTGACTTCTTTCACTTAGTAATGTGCGTTTAAGGTTCTTCCATGTCTTTTCATGTTTTGATAGTTCAACTTCTTTTTTTCCCCCCTATTTTTTATTGTGGTGAAATATATATAACAGGATTTAATGTTTTAACCATTTGAAGTGCACAGTTCAGTGGTATTAAGTGCATTTAAAATTGTTGTGCAACCATCCCCACCATCCATCTCCAGAATGCTTTTCATCTTGTAAAAATAAACATTAAACAATAATTTCCTATTCCCTTCTCCTCCCAGCCTCTGGCAAACCCCATTCATCTTTCCTGTTGCTGTGATTTTAACTTCTTTAAGTGCCTTATATAAGTGGAATCATCCATTATTATTATTTTTGTAATGGCTCATTTCACTTAGTGTAATGTCCCCAAGGTTTGTCCATGTTGTAGGGTATGACAGAATTTCCTTCCTTTGTAAAGTTGAGCAGTACTCCTCTGTATGTGTAAACCACATTTTGTAACCCATTGTTGATGGGCCCTTGGATGCATCCACATTTTAGCCGTTGCCAGTAATGCTGCTAAGTTCATTTCTTTTTAGCCCTGAATAGTATTCCATTGTCTGGTTGCACCATGGTTTATTTATCCATCACCTACTGAAGGATATCAGGCTTCCCTGGTGGCTCAGACAGTAAAGAATCTGCCTGCAATGTGGGAGACCTGGGTTCGATCCCTGGGTTGGGAAGGTTCCCTGGAGGAGGGCATGGCAACCCACTCCAGTATTCTTGCCTGGAGAATCCCCATGAACAGAAGAGCCTGGCGGGCTGCAGTCCATTGGGTCGCAAAGAGTCGGACATGACTCTGCGACTAAGCACAGCACAATGGAAAGACATGTTTGCTTTTGAGTTTTGACGATTATGAATAAAGCTACTGTAAAACTTCTGCAGGTTCTGGCATGGACGTAAATTTTCAACTCATTTGAGTAAATACCAAGAAGCACAACTGCTGGATTATATGGTAAAAGTATGTTTAAATTTGTGAGAAACTGCCAAGCTGTCTTCCAAAGTGGCGATACTGTTTTGCCTTCCAAACACCAATGAATGAGAGTTCTTGTTGTTCCACATCTTTGTCAGCATTTGCTGGTGTGTCCGTGTTTTGGATTTTGGTCATTTTTACAGGTGTATAGCAGTATCCAATTTTGTTTCAGTTTGCAGTTCTCTGATCACATATGGTGTAAAGCATCTTTTTATATGCTTATTTTCCATCTGTGGATCTTTGGTGAGTTGTCTGTTCAGGTCTTTTGCCATTTTTAAATTGGGTTATTTGTTTACTTATCGTTTGGTTTTACAACAAAGCAAGTTTACGAATTTACAAGCTCTTGGTGTATTTTGGGTAAAAACTCTTTATGCATCTTTTGTGAACATTTTCTCCCAGTCTGTGACTTCTTGTTCTCTTGACAATGTCTTTCAGAGAACAGAATTTTAAACTTTTAATCAAGTCTAGCTTATCAATTATTTCTTTCATGGATAATGATGCTGTATCTGAAAAGTCATTGCTATACCCAAAGTCATGTAGATCTTTCTCCTGTGTTATCTTTTAGGAGTTTCGTAGTTTTGTATTTTATGTTTAGGTCTGTGATCCATTTTGAGTTAATTTTTGGATAGTTATAAGATCTGTATGTGTGTGTATATATATTTTTTGCTTGTGGATATTCAGTTGTTCCAGCACCACTTGTTGAGAAGACTACTTCTCCACTGCATTCCTTTTGCTTCTTTGTCAGAGGTCAGTTTGCTGTATTTATGTGGGTCTGTTTCTGCTCTTTATTCTTTTCCACTGACTTATGTGTTCACTGTTTTGCCGGTACCTTGCTGTTTTGATCACGTAGCTTCTAAGTCCTGAAGTCAGTGGTGCCAGTCTTACGACTTTGTTCTTCTCTTCCATTGTAATGTTGGCTATTCTGGGTCTTTTGCTTCTTTATGAGACTTTAAAATCAGTGTGCAGGTATCCACAAAACAACTTTCTGGAGTTTTAACTGAGGTTGTATTGAATCTATAGATCAAATTGGGAAGAACTGACATCTTGACGATACTGAGTCTTCCTATCCATGAATATGGAATATCTCTCTAATCATTTAGTTTCTTCTTTGATGTCTCTCATCGTAGTTTTGTAGTTTTCCTTATATAGATCTTTTATATATTTTGTTAGAATTATACCTAAGTATTTCATTTCTTTTGGTGCCAATGGAAATGTATACTTTTTAAAAAAATTTCAAATTCCACTTGTTCGCTGCTTGTGTATAGGGAAGCAATGGGCTTTTATATACTAAGCTTGTATCCTGCAACCTCACTTTACTATAAATACTTTTGAGTTCCAAGCAGTTTTCTGTCAGTTTTTTCAAATTTTAAAGATAGACAATCATGTCATATGTGAACAAAGACAATTTTATTTTTTCCTTCCCAATCTGTAAAATTAAAATACCCATAGAAAGTAGAAAACTTTCCTTCCTAATACATGAAAATAAAAAAGTCTATGTCTTATTGCACTAGCTAGGACTTCCAGTACAATATTGAAAAGCAGTGGTAAGAAGGGATGCACTTTCCTGGTTTCTCAATGGGAGCATTTCTAGCTTTTCACCATTAAGGATGATGTTAGATATGGGTTTTTATAGACATTCCTTTATCAAGTTGATAAAATTTCCCTCTATTTCTCTAGTCTTCTGAGAGTTTTATCATGAATGGGTATTGGATTTTGTCATGCTGTTTTTATATCTATTAATGTGATCATGTGATGTTTCTTCTTTAGCCAATTGATATAATGGATTACTTTAGCTGGTTTTTGAATATTGAACCAGCCTTGTATATCTGGGATAAATCCCACTTGGCCATATTGTACAATTCTTTTTATACTTTTTTCAATTCTATTTGTTCATATTTTGTTGAAGATTTTTACATGTATGTTTATGAGATATTTGTCTATAGTTTTCTTGTAATGTCTTTTTAAGTTTTGCCATGCCAAGTCGCTTCAGTCATGTCCAACTCTTTGCGAGCTCATGGACTGTAGTCCACCAGGCTCCTCTGTCTATGGGGATTCTCTAGCAAGAATACTGAAGTAGGTTGTCATTTCCTTCTCCAGGGGTTCTTCCCAGTGCAGGGATCAAACCCGAGTCTCCCTCATTGCAGGCAGATTCTTTACCATTTGAGCCACCAGAGAAACTCAAAAGTCGCTCAGTCATGTCTGACTCTTTGCAACCCCATGGACTATACAGTCCAGAGAATTCTCCAGGCTAGAATACTGGAGTGGATAATCTTTCCCTTCTCCAGGGGATCTTCCCAATTCAGAGATCGAACCCAGGTCTCCCACATTGCAGGCAGATTCTTTACCAGCTGAGCCACAAGGGAAGTCCAAGAATACTGGAGTGGGTAGCCTATCCCTTTTCTAGCGGATCTTCCCTACCCAGGGATCAAACTGACGTCTCCTGCATTGCAGGCAGATTCTTTACCTACTGAGCTATTGGGGAAGCCCTGTTTTCACTTTTGGTATTAGGTTAATACTGGTCTCATAGAATGAGTCAGAATGTATTTTCTCTGCTAGTATTTTCTGGAAGAGATTGTTGTGAATTGATACATTCCTCCTTAAATGTTTGGAAGAATTCACCAGTGAACCCATGTGTGCCTAATGTTTTCTTTTTTTGACAGGTTATTAATTATTGATTCAAAATGTTTAATAAGTACAGGCCTATTCAGATTGCATATTTCTTTTTTATGATTTTTGGCAGATTGTGTCTTTCAAGAAATTGGTCTGTTTCATCTAGGTTATCAAATTTATGGGTGTAGAATCATTCACAGTATTCTTTTATTTCCCTTTTCATGTTTGTAGGAACTATAGTGATGTCCTCTCTTTCATTTCTGATATTAATAATTTGTATTTTCTCTCTTTTTTCCTTAGCTTGGCTAGCGGTTTTTTTTTTCATTTTTGCCAGTTTTCTCGAAGAACCAGATTTTGTTCTCGAAGAACAAAATCAAAAGATTTTGTTGATTTTCTGTATTGATTTCCTCTTCTTTGAAGCCTGTGTTTTAATCATGATGTGTCACTAACTGACATGGATCTGAGGGGTCTTGAGGCTAAGTCCCTCCCATTCTTTGAGTCTCAGTTTCCACATCTGCAAAATGGGTGTGATGATAGCAATACTTTGCCCAGAGTTAGTCTGAGAGAAGATGTTAAATGTAAGTCCACTTCATTGATTCCGTAAATACTGCTGAGCCCCTGGTATGTATGTACCAGGTTCTGCTTTAAATGCTAGGAATGTAGTATTGTGACCAAAACAGCAAAGTCCCTGCCCTCATGGAGCTTGGACTCTAGTTGGAGGAGACAGAGATCAAACAAATAAACTGGGTGTCAGACAGTATTACAGGCAGGAAGAGAAAGAGAGGGGCCAGGGATGTGCTATTTCGGATAGGGGGCATCCCGATCAGATGTCATTTGAACAGAGACTTGCGGGCAGTGAGGAGTGAGCCTGGACTTCATCCGTGGGAAGAGCTTCCTGGTGAAGGGAACAGCAAGAGTAAGGGCCATAACGGCAGCTGGCACGTTGGAAGATCAGCAAGGAGGCCACAGTGATAGAGTGAGGGAAGTAAGGAGTAGGGGGAGGCCAGGAGGGAGCTGCCAGTTAGGGGAGGACTGTGGATTTGGATTCTAAGTGTGAGGGGAAGCCAGTGTACAAGGGGGAGACAGGACCCAATAAAATAATACATTTTACCAAGATCACTCTGACTGTGGAATAGAGGACAGATTATAGGGGACAAGGAGACTGGGGTAGAGACTGATCCAGGCCAGAAATGAGGTGATTTGGAAGGACACAAGGGTGGTGGAGGTGCTTTGAAGCCAAATCATTCATCATCTGTTTGGAAAGTAGAGCTGACAGACTCACTGATGAGGAGGAAGCGGAATAGAGGCGTCACAGATGACTGTAGAGTTTTGTGCCTGTAAGTGGAGGAGCCTGGGCGGCTGGGCTTCGGTGAAGGATGAGGGGCACGTACATACCGAGCTCCCCTTTGAGCCATTTTAAGGTGGGACGTTGATCCATCCAAATGGAGGTGGCAAAAACACGAATGAAGGCCTATACCTGGAGTGCAGGGGCGAGGTCTGCGCTGGAGAGACAAATCTGGGACCCACCAGCTGACAGAGTATTTCCAGCCTTCATCCCTAATGAGACCCCCTCGGGGTGAGTGTAGATGGAGAAGATGATGGAGCAGTGCAGGGTCTTGGAGAACCTGCAGAAGGTGCCTGCTGGCGGCTACCCAGAGCTGCCCAGAGGGCAGCCCATCTGGGACACCAGGGCGAACAGATCTTCATTTTGCATTGTCCAGGGAACTGTTGTGGAAGAGAAGCCAGCTGCGAGAGCAAGCCCAGACTTAGCTTGCCCTGCAGGCGAGCGCTGTTCAATTTTCGGTGCTCGACATAAGCTAGAGTGGGGCAGCCAGATGAGGTACTTGGGATATGCGACACCCGGGGAAGATGGCTTTTAACACCTGTCATCTCTGTACAACAAAATTATTTTCAGTAATAGTGATGAAATAAAGCCAATTCTAATAATGGCCAGAAAAGAAACAGCGAAATGTTCCTTTCAGTGGACTTTATATACAGAACCATGCCAGTCAATAAACATTACAGCACAAAAGAAGTGGGGGGAGAAGGAATGAGTTCATACTTTTTAATTAAATTAATGGATTTTTTGAAAAAAGAAAAGAAATTGCACAAAGGAAGTTCCAAACGCGTGAACCCTGCAAGGCTGGGAGCGTGAACAGAGGTGGCTGCTTTGGCAATACTCTGTTTCAACGTCTTTGCAGTCACTCGCTGTCACTGCCTAGTTCAAGTCTACCATTTAAGACTTGAGGATCTGGTATCTGTGAGAATATCTAGTATCAAAGGAGCTGGTACAAAGAGAACTAGTGCAGAGTACTAGAACCACCACCCCGTACAGACGGAACTCGCTCGGCTCTGAATCCTTTTTCTCACAACGAACGTGCGTGCAGCAGATTCGGCTCGTGTTGGGGTCTGCTGTACCAGAGGCTGTTCTCTGAACTCACATCCATGTGAGCACAATATTTATGAAAGGTCAAGTAATAAAAATGTGCTCATCTGGAGCTTCCACACATATTATTAAAACTCAGTCGTGATTACAGCAGTTGTTTAGAAGTTGGAACGAGATTGTTTTTTTCGAGGCAGCCGCATTTTATCATTGACGTTGTTTAGCATTGTCAGCTTTTAGCTGGTTTTATGTTTGTTTTAAATTTTCCTGCAGGCAATTCATCCCCTATTGCCTACACCTTGTGCAGACTGCCCCTACCACCCGGCCCTTGGGAGATATTGTGGAAAACCAATGGGCCTCTTGTCCTGGGCAGTGGAGGGGAGGCCGGCGGAAGACTCTGAAGAGGTGATGCTGTGGACAGGCCCTGCTGTGTGACCAGCTAGTTTCCAGGTGGAAATAGGTGCAGAAAGGCCTTGTAGGTGTCCTGTATACACTGAGGAGAGAAGCAGGAGGACCCTGAGTTGGCTGCTGCTGCTGCTGCTGTTAAGTCGCTTCAGTCATGTCTAACTCTGTGCGACCCCAGGTGCTAATTCCTAAAGGCCACCCTGGGTCTGAGCATCATTTATGTACAAAGTCTAGCGTAACAGAGAGCCGGACACAGAAAGCTGCCTCCGTGGAGTCACAGTTTGCCCTGGTGGATATGAGACGACATCCCCCCGGAGTTGCATCCAGCCCTGCTCAGTGGGATCCTTGCTCTCCTCCTCCCCTCCCTCTCTCTCCTTCCCTTTCCTTTTTCTGCAGGGCAGTCCGTGAAGACAGCCGTTCTAATGAAAAATCTCATAAATACCAGGAGATAAGCATCCAGGACCTTGGGTTTTTATTTCTGCCAAGACTCCCCGGAGAGCCTCCTTGGTAGGAAATATCCCTTTAGAGCTGAGATTTTCCTCCCGGGCTTCAAAGACAGTGTTGGCTTCTTAGGGACACAACATCTGTTTAAACCGAACTTGAACCAGGAGGCAGGAGCGTCCCCCACAGGAGGGGGACAGGGTGGAGCAGGAGGGTGCAGAATCTGCTCTCTGGCCTAGGAAAAGCTCCCCAGGCCTGTTCCTTCTTCTAGCGGTGCGTCCTCCTGCTGGGGCTGGCTCTGGGTAAATGCAGGGCGCTGGAGGGGCAGAGGCTACGGGGGTCTCAGACCTGAGGCTGGGCTTTGTGCTGCCTGCTCCCCAAATAGCCCCCCAGCCCATGACTGCCAAGGCCTCCGCACCCAGGGGAGGGAGCAAGGAGACCCGGGGTGACAGAGCAGCTTCTGCAGCCTGGGCGGTCCTCTGGGCCCTGGGAGCCCCTTTCCAAGCCCAGATATCCCTGCTCTTGGCATTTGTACCAACAAATCCCCTCTCTCTCTCCCCCACCCCCTTTCTTCTTTCCTTTCTCCCTTCATCATTCGCTGAGCATCCTCTGGGATACAGAAATTAAAAATCCCCAGTCCATAACTTCAACAAGCTTGAAATCTGATAGAACAACCTGATTGCTCTCCAAGATAAGAAAAATCGAGCGCTTTGTGTGCCTGGGCGGGCATGCCAGTGCACACTGTTATTGTTAAGGCTGTAAAACAACATTAGAGAGAGCTTGGGAAATAGAGGGAAGAGAACTCAGGCAGTGCCCCTCTCAGGACAAGAGGCCCATTCGCTTCCTGCTTTTGTTCCCACTCAGGCACACATACAGCAGAGATGCCTCCAGAAAGTTCACCAAGTTCGGCTTCCTGCTTTTCTTTGTGCACCAGGTCCCGCTGCAAAATAGCCATGTGAGACTCCTTCCTGGGCAGTACCCGGCTGGGGGCCCCCATTCTGGCAGCTTGCTTCCGATGTCCACCAGTGCTCGATGCTAAATGCGTGCCTCCTGGAAAGGGTTGCTAGGTTATCAGATCACACTACAGGACGCCCAGGTTAACTCGAACTTCGTATAGCCAACAAATCGTTTAGTGCAAATGTGTCTCCCATCAGTAGGAGTCCCTGGCAGCTCAGATGGTAAAGAATCCGCCTGCAATGTAGGAAACCTGGGTTCAATCCCTAGGTCCCATCCCTGGGTCAGGAAGACACCCCTGGAGAAGGGAATGGCTACCCACTCCAGTATTCTTGCCTGGAGAATTCCATGCAGAGGGGCCTGGTGGGCTATAGTCCATGGGGTTGCAAAGAGTCGGACATGACTGAGCAACTAATGCTTTACGCTCTTAAGTTCCATCAGTATCAGTCCCATGGACTATTTGGAACAAAAACTGAAACATTCTTTAGTGTTTGTTTGAAATTCAGATTTCACTGAGCATCTTGGATTTTACCTGGAAACTGTGTACCTGGAGAATCCTGTTGCATGCGTAGTCAAGGCTGCTTTATTGAATGCTACAGAAAACTAGCTGGTGATGTTTCCCTTCCCATTTTGTGGGGAATAGTCTCCCTAACTTGAATCTATCCTGCTTTTTTATTGTGCCTCCCCGACAACTCTGATATCCATGGCTCTGTGGCTTAGCACACTTGGAGGTCAATGAATTCATCCCCTGTGGTCCCTTTGAGTACATCTTTCCCTCAGCCTCTTTCTGGAAGCTGCCAATGACTGCAGATATTTGGTTTGCTTTATGGAGGGAGAAGGAAGGGCTGGTGGGAGGTGTATATTAGCATTCCCCCTTGGGTCCATGGAGCTGCTTCCTCCAGAGCCCATCAGCTTCTCTGACTGCCACAGATATAAGCAGTGTGCCCACCTTTGCCCTGCTGGAAGGAGCAAAGGTTTGAGGATGCTGGTCCAGGGCTGCAGACCCCAAGAGGTTTATGACATCTTTCTCCCCATCAGTGAACTTATTTTTCATTCTAAGGCAGCTTCAGGGAATAAAAATATAAATCGAAGTGGCAGACAGTAAAGAAAAAAAAATGATTGACTGGAAAGTGGGAAGACAGAGCGATGCCTTGTGGTTAAATGGATTTTCTGTTTAACTGAGGGTTAAGTAGAAAACTCATTTTGATTCATCCTCTGCTCTTGCAAATCTTTCTGAAATGTATTAGCCTGCTCCCTGGTTTTCCTAAGTGCACCATAATGACCATAATTGAATCTCTTTGCTGGCAGAGCATCCTGTGGGGCGTCGGGGCATGCAGTTGTAAATGTCAGTCTTCTAGGTACAATCAGGACCTGGGCTTTGGAGCCTATGCCATAGGCTATGTGCCATGCAGTGGCCCTTCCTTCACATCTGCTGCCACCTCATTCGGTCTTCCCAGCCATCCTGGACTGGGGCTAAGGAAGGGACCCATTTACAGATATGGAAACTGAGGTCCATGATGTGAAGGACTCGCTTCAAGTCACTCTGGCTGGTAGAGGAAATGAATCTGAAGCCAGTAGAAATGGTGGTGGTGAGTTGGTCTGGATTCAAATCCTGGCCCTCACTTCCTGGCTGGAAGAAGACCATTAAGCTTCATGAACCTCAGTTTCTCCATCTCTGTATTGGGCATAATAACCTTTCCATACCGAGCTGCTGATGAGATGAAGTGAGGTAATCGTGGGTGGGCTGTGCATCTGGGTCTTCGTATATATATATATATATATATATTTTTTTTTTTTTTTAAATGGCACATACACCTTCTTATCCCCAAATGTCCCACATGCTCTTTTCCTGGGACCCAGCCTCCAGCTCCTTTCTACTTTGCTGTCCTGCCTCCTCTGTGCCTTAATCCTTTTGCAAGACTGCAGGACCAGAATGTCCGGGTTTGAATCCTGACTTTGCGTCCCACTCCTTGTGTGGTTCTATTTCTGGGCCTCAGTTTTCCCATCTATAAAATGGGGATAGTAGTGACCTGCCTCCTAGGGTTGTCATGAGGATTAAAAGCAAGAGAGCTTGTCCAGGACAGTGTTATGCAAGGATTTGCCATTGTCATTCTAGGACTTGATTAAGTGAGTGCAGGTTAATCAGGCTTTTAGGATTTGGTCCATAGCCTGAGCATGTTAGCAGGACTACACTTGCAGACCAGGCTCCCTGTTGGTGCCCCAGGAGTTTGTACCGTCAGTCTGGGGAGAAGGAAAGAGCCGCTCTTTCTTCCTGCCATTGTCTGATGCGTGTTTACCCCTCCTTGGGTGCTCAGAGAAGTACATCAAGAGGGAGCCATGGGTAGGTTATAAGGGGCCCTACTTTGGCCCTGACAGGGCCCCCTGCCCAGAGGTCATCACCCTCCAGTAATCGGTCCGTCTGTGACCTCGGTGCTCCCTCTCCGTATGTCATGGATCCCTATCATTACAGAAGGTGTTTGTTTTTCTCCTTACCAAGGGATCCACTTGGAGCACAGAGGGCTCTCTGTGTGTGACCTCTGGACTCCCCCTGGGGTCTGGGCTGGAGGGTGGGGAGGACACTTCATCAAACCAAACCTAGGCCAATGAAGCCACCTGTTCTGGGCTCTGGCCTGCTGGGTCCACACCTCCATGGGTCTTGCAGGCAAATCTCCTCCAGTTCTGGAGTGCCAAGTCCTGTCTACCACCTCCTTGCTCTCTGAGTCACCCACTCTGGACACCTTCTGGGATTCTTTGCAGCAGCTGAATAGTAACCCTGGTACTTGGGTACAGGAACAGCAGCCTGTGTGCAAAGCCACGGGCAGGCTGGTTTATTTACGCGTTTATCTTTAATGGGAAGGCTGAGAGAAACTGCGCGGTTTGTGAATATTTACAGGCAAATTACTACAGGGAGGAAATGAATTCATTCCGTCTCCTCTCCCGCTGTTAACAGATCACACTGTGGTTCCCCACGCCTGCCTCCCACAGCCCTCTCTGCGCTTGTCATTCCGTGTTGTCTTTTTCGCTTGTTTTGTCTTTTTGCTCTGCCGTGGCTGTATGTGGGGATCGAATCTGCGATCCCTGCATTGGAAGCGCAGAGTCTTAACCACTGGACTGACAAGGAAGTCCCCCTTGTAAGTTTTTACACCAGCTCCAGAAGGGGCAGCCGGGAAGATGCGTCAGTGTGATTCCCCCATACACTTACTGAGCGCCTACTGTATTCCATCCCCGAGTTTGGGTGCTGGGGGTACTGAGGTGAGCGTCGCGCCTGTTGTCCCGGCTCCTCCCCTCAAGGGGGCCTGTGGATAAGAACAGCAGTGTCTGTTGGAGGAAACAGTTGCTTTGAGACCTGTGGCTGTGGGAGGGGGATGGGCAAGATGGGATCTGTCTGTATAACACTGGGGAAGGCTGGGCAGTAGCAAGGTTGCCTGTCCTGGGCCTGGAAGGACTTTTTACCAGCAGAAAGGGTCTCTTGGGCAGAGGCCAGAGCACAGAGCCTTGGAGGTGCGAAGGACGGCACTTCCTGGGGGTGGGGTTGTAGGGAACCTTCTGGTGGTTAGACATGGCACCTGTGGAAGGAAGCAGGAGGAGGAGGAGCTGTAAATGTGGATGGGCTGGGTTGTTTCTGGTTCTGAGCTGGGGAGGGAGGGGACATAGAAGGGAAGACAGGGACCAGGGTTGCCCAGTTTCCAGAGGTAGCCAGGCGGAGCACTTGTCCTGTGGCAAGGACTAAGTTGGTGAATAATGGCCTCTATTGAAAGAGGGAGTTTCCCGTCCCCTCCCCTCCCTTCCCCTCCGTCCCTTCCCCTCCCTCTGCCTCCTTTCCCCTTCCCCTCCCCCTGGTCTGAGCTGACAGTCTTGTGGTCTGTGGTTCTCAGAATCTCAAGTGTTGGAGTCAGCTCTGACCAAGGGCAGGGCTGGCCTGGATTGTTCTGGACAGATGGCAGTCTGTGCAGCCACCTGTCCAATGGCCAGAGGGTATGGGGGTCCCTTGGGACATCGGGCTTGGTCCCTGGTCCACTCGTGAGGCCTCCTCATGGCGGTTGATCAGATGCCCACCACATCAGCCTGGGCAGTGAGAACCTCGGCTCGGGCTCTGGGTCCTGCTGATTTGAGGGAGGAGCTGGGCTGCCCACCAGGGACTTCGTGGGCGGCTCAGGCCGGGCCTAGTGTGTCGGTCCTGGGAGCCTACCCTGGAATTGACTCTGGACTCTTCTCAATGGGGAGAACCTTCCATCGTGCTCACTTGCCTCCCAGATTTGCTCATTCTTCCCCAGCCCGCCCCTCCTGGGGTGCCCTGCTGGCTGTGTCCTCAGTTTACCTGAGATCAGGGGCAGTAAGACCAACCCTTTGCCCTCAGGATTCTGAAACGAGGCCGTATGGGAGCACAGATTTCAGAACTGTCTAGGGCCTCCCCTGGCCTGGCCACCCTCAGATGCTAATGAAAGCACTGTGTGTTTTTTGAATTCAGTGAGGGGCCCTCCTTAACCTGTGACAGGCAGGAGGGAGTGGGGCAGGCCAGCCGGTTCAGATCCTGGGGAGGGGTAGTGGGAGGCAGCGAGGTTCCCAGGCTGGGAGGCTTTGGGATCATGGCTGTGGTTGAAATCGATCACCCTGAGAGTCTGCACCGTGGCCTTGTTAAGACACAAACTGCCTTCAACTGCTTCTGGTGGGCACACGCACCTGCCAGCCCCACGCCTTCATGCTCACCATCCTGGGCACGTGCTGATCGCACACCTGTGCACACCTCCAACATGCCTGTGTATACCTACTCACCTCCACACGCACCCATTCATGCAAATGCCCTCACATCCTGGCACACGCCTCTCCTCCACACTCACCCCAGCTCCCGCTTCCCACCCACAGCCTTCCTATACGCACCCTGTCCTTTCCATAGAGTCCCTCCCGACCCACCATTCATGAGCACACACACGCACAGGCTACATCCAGACTTTCAGATGATCTTGCTCGTTTCTCAGCCTGCAGAGCTCTGGATTATCTGGGACCCTTTTGACTCAGATGCTGAGCCCAGCAAGGGCTCCAGGGAGAGTGGGAAGGTTGAGTCAGAGAATAAGCCTGGACCCAGTGCAACTGCCCTGTGAGGCAAGTGTCCTGACTCCTCCTGTTTCACACATCCATCAATCTATCCATCCATCCACCCATCTATCCATCCATCCATCCACTCGTCTATCCATCTATCCATCCATCCATCCATTTACCCTTCTATCCATCCATCCATTCATCCTTCATCTATCCATTCACCAGTCCATCCATCTATCCATCCATCCATTCGCTTATTAATGTACCCATCATTTATTCCAGCACATACTCATAGCAGTGAACCAGGCATTTCTTTGGTTCTGAGATTTGTTAAGGAGGAAATGACATAGGGCCTTGATACTTGTTTTTGAAACCAGAAACCTTGGAATCTAGTTTCTGCCTCTTGCTAGCTTTGTGATCTTGGTCATGTCCTGTCATCCTTGAGCCTCAGTTTCCCCACCTGTAAAATGGCAATCATGGTGCCTCATCCCAGGAAGAGTGCTGGGCCCTGAGGATGGTAGCCATGAGCACTAACTTGGGGACTTCTGTGTCCATCATCAAAACCCTCCTTGAAAACTCTGATTCGAAAAGATACATGCACTCCGATGTTCACAGCAGCACTATTTACAACGGTCAACCATGGAAGCAACCCAAATGTCCATTAATAGATGAATGGATAGGGATGATGTCATATATAGACATACAGTGGAATACTACTCAGTCATAAAGAAAGAAAGAATGCCATTTGCAACAACATGGATGAACCTAGAGATGATCATACTAAGAGAAGTATTAATAAGTCAGACAGAGAAAGACGAATATCATATGATATCACTTGTATGTAAATCTAAAATAGGACACAAACAAACTTATTTACAAAACAGAACAGACTCACAAACATAGAAAACAAGGTTACCAAAGGGAAAAGGATGGGAGGGATAAGTTAGAAGTTTGGATTATCAGATACAAACTACCACATAGAAAATAGAGAAACAACAAGGTCGTACTATCCAGTACAGGGAACTATATTTAATGTCCTGTAATAAAACGTAGTGGAAAAAATACAAAAAATATACATATGTATAACTGAATGACTTTGCTGTACATCAGAAACTAACATAATATTGTAAATCAATTATAGTTCAATAAAAAAGTCAAAACCCTCCTTAAAATAGGGATGAAATGAGGCAAAATAAACTCCCTGCAACCTGCAGCTTCCTAGGCTTTGAATGAGAAGTGGGGATGTGGGTCCTGGTGGATCTTTGGGTCTGTCTCCAGAATGCCCACATTTCAGCCATGGTTGGTCAGTTTCTATTTTTCTTTTAAGAGAAAGAGATTGAGAAAGGACTAGCTATCACACACATTAAGGAAATGTACTGCTGTAGAGGTTTCTGCAAAGGGCAGGAGGAGCAGCCAGAAACTGGTGGCTTAGCCATCAGGGGGCTGAACTGGAGGGCCCCCCAGCAGTCTAGCTGTCTCTAGGGAGCAGACAGTGAAGCCTGTTGAGGGCTAGGGAAACCTCGCTGATGGCGGAAGGTTGGGCCTTGTGGAGGGCAGCCCACAGTCTCCAGATCCCCAGAGAGACCCACCCGCCCCTCCCCAACCCTGGGCCTTCTTGATGCAGGTTCAGAAGTTAGGGCCGCCTAGGGCCCGGGGGAGTGAAGAGGTGGCTAGTGGCTGTGTTTTGTTTTTTTTCAACATTATTACACCTTTAAATGATTATTGGAAAATATGATGGCTAACTTCATTTTTTAAAATAATTTATTTACTCATGGCGGTGCTGGGTCTTCGTTGCTGTGAAGGCTTTTCCCTAGTAATGGCGAGTGGGGACTACTCTTGAGTTGCAACGCACGGGCTTCTCACTGTGGTGGCTCCGCTTGCTGCAGGGCACGGGCTCTAGGGCGCACAGGCTTCAGGAGGCACGGCACGTGGCTCAGTAGTTGTGGCTCCTGGGCCACAGGTTCAGCAGTTGCGGCACATGGGCTTCCTGCATGTGGGATCTTCCTGGATGAGGGATCAAACCCATGTCTCCTGCATTGGCAAGTGGATTCTTTTCCACCTAGCCCCCATGGAAGCCCCTGGCTAACTTCTTGAGAAGTGAGATACACACACACACACACACACACACGCAGGCACGCACGGAGAACGACTGTGAGCCCCTTGATGGATGGGACGCTGGCTTATCGGCCTTTGTTGCTCCAGAGGTCCTAATAGCACGCAGTAGGGGTAGCAGATCTCTGTTGGATGAGGAAGGAATGGGATGTTGCAGCAACTTGCCTGTACTTGCCTCTGTCTCTTCCCTGTCCCTGGCATGCCTAGTAACAATGTCAGACTTACGGAGCCTCTGGAAAATGGGAGAATAAAAGAGATGTCAGATAAGCGTCCAAACCTGCAACTAGGAGACAAGTTCTGGAGAGCTAAGGCACAGTGTAGTGAGTATGGACAACACTATTGTATTAAAGTCACTGAGGTTGCTAGGAGACTAGATCTTAATTATTCCCAGCTCAAAAAAGAAATGATGGGACTTCCCTGGTGGTTCAGTGGTTAAGACTTTGCCTTCCAATGCAGGGAATGTGGGTTCCATCCCTGGTCAGGGAGCTACGATCCCACATGCCTTGCCGCCAAAATCCAAAGCATAAAACAGAAGCAGTATTGTACCAAATTCAATGAAGACTTTAAAAGTGGCCCACATAAAACAAAGAAGTGATAATCATGTAATATAATAAAGGTGCTATCACTATAATGGCAATATACATACATCAAATCAGCTTGCTGGACACCTTGAATTTATACAGTGTTATATGTCAAATACTTTGGCCACCTGATACGATGAGCCGACTCATTAGAAAAGACCCTGAAGCTGGGAAAGACAGAAGGCAGGAGAAGAAGGGGACGACAGAGGACGAGATGGTTGGATGGCATCACCAACTCAACAGATGTGAGTTTGAGCAAGCTTCGGGAGATGGTGAAGGACAGGGAAGCCTGGCGTGCTGCAGTCCTTGAGGTTGCAAAGACTCAAACATGACTGAGCAGCTGAACAACAACAAATATGTCAATACATTTCAATAAATAAATAAGTAAACTTATTTTTCAAATGAATGAAATATCAGTAGTTGAAGGAATTATATATACTTTCATCCAGCAACTTTTTCCTCCCCGCCCCAGCCACAAAGAATTAGAAACTTTATTGGGGTACAGTTTACATTCAGATCTAAAGTGTTCCATACATCCGAATTCCCAGCAAGACAGGAAACTCTCCCATCAGCCCGGGGAGTTTCCTCAGGCCCCTTTCCAGTCAACCATGGCTCTGCTTTGTATCACTGTAGGTTAGCTTTGTTCTAGAACTTCCTATAAATGGAATCACACAATCTGCACTCTTGTGTCTGGCTTCCTTCCCTCAGCTTGTTGTTGTTGTTGTTCAGATGCCAAGTTGTGTCCGACTCTTTGCGACCCCACTGACTACAGCATGCCAGGCTTCCCTGTCCGTCACCATCTCCTGGAGTCTGCTCAAGTTCATTGAGCTCCTTGAGTCAGTGATGCTCTCTAACCATCTTGATGTTTCGGAAATTCATCTCTGTTGTTGGGAGCTATGTGGGGAGCTCATCACTTGTACTGCTGCACAATGTTCTATCTTATGTATACACAATATCTTGTTTATACATTCATCCTTTGATTGGCATTTGCATGTTCCCAGTTTTGGACTATTATGTAATCAAGCTCCTATGAACATTTGAGTGCAAGTCTTTGTGTGGACTCCCGCTTTCTTTTCTCATGTGTAAATACTCAGGAGTAGAATGGTTGCGTTAGAGGGCGAGTGTATGTTTAACTTAAGAGAAAGTGCCAAGCTGTTTTCTAAAGTTCTTGTACCATTTCACACGTCCACCAGCTGTGTCTGAGGGTTCCAATTCCTCCACAGCCTGCTCAACACTTTGTATGGTCAACAGAGCTTTTCGATTTTAGATATTCTATAGTTGTGTGACATTATTTCCTTAGGCTTTTCATGTGTACTCTCCTGTTTGGCTAGTGAAGTTGAGCATCTTTCATCTGAATGTCTTCTTTTGTGGACTATCCATTCAAGTCTTTTGCCCATTTTTTATTGGATTGTTTTTTTATTACTGAGTTAAAGGAATTATTTAACTTTTGGAAGACAGCCTGACAGAACAGCTTCACAGTCTTGTAGTGGGCAGAGACGTCTGAGACAGGACAGAAAAAATGGGAACCGTGAAAGGAAAAATGGACGAATTGGACTTCACCAAAATTTAAAACTTACTTCTATTAAGAAAAGTGAATCGGAAATCCACAGAGCAGAAGAAGAGAATCACAGCACGTGTGCCCAGGATGTACCACAGCCATTTTATGAGGACTTGCGTCTACCTGGCACTTGCCCCACCCTACGAGGTCCTACAGATCCCATTCGCCTAGCAGCCAGGGTGCTCTCTGTTGAAACGCAAGTCTAACCCTGTTGAACTTGCAGCACCCACAGGGTAAGTCCCAGCACCCAGGAGGTGGCCTCAAGACCCCGCCCCCTGCCACTCAAAAGCTTGTGCTCGCGCACTGGTCTCGAAGTCTCGCGAGGCTCTAGGCTCTGCCCCGAGAGCTCCCTTCACAAACGCTGTTCCGGAAGAACACACTTTTCCTGGCGGTTCACACAGCGGCCTCGCCTCCCGCTTCAGAACTCGCCGGAGGTAAGCCTTCTTGAGTGGAACTTCCCTGGACCCGAGAGGTGGAGGCTGACTCATCACGGGGGCTTGGATGGAAAGGAAGGGGTCGGGACTCAGCCTGCATTGCAGGGAGAGATTGAGGGGCGATTTAGGAACCCACCCCCATCCTTTGACCCAAGGGCAAAACGCCAGCATTTAATGACAGGTGGCTGCTGGTACTGGCCGGCCAAGGTAGACCCTGGTCAGAGTGCTGAGTCGCAGAGGTCCTTGCGGGGAGCAGACACCCCTCCTTCAGCTGCTGGGGAGGGGCTGTGGGGCTGTGGGGACACTTTGGAGCCCAGAGCAGCAGTTAATTGTTAATACCAACCGGTGCCAGCGTATGGCAGGACTCTTGTCAGATCCGGTGTGTGCAGGCGAGCTCTTGGCCTGTCTGGTTGGCCTTCTGCTCTTGCCTTTACCCTGTTTTCTCTAAAGCCATTTTATTCATGTCAACCCGTTATCATTCCAACAAGCCTTCAGATGATGAGGCTGTGTTCAGGCATCAGTGCCCCCATCAGACCTGTTGAACCCTTTGCCAGAGCTCTCTGGGGACAGCGTGCCATCACTTCGCATATTTCTCTCGATGAAATGAGGCACTTTATAACGTTCTTTGCCCACTGTCTGTATCTGGGACAGCAGCTGCTGAGAAGTCTTCTGTCACACCCCCTGTCCTGTCCCCAGCACTCGGAGCTGAGCCTGGGATGCAAGAATTGCTCAATGAATTTGCCACCAATCAGTGAAGGTTAACTAACAACCACCCGCCATGCTAGACAGCTAAGTTATTCTTGTTCTTTTGCGAAGTCATGTCTAACTCTTCTTGATCCCATGGACTGTAGCCCACCAGGCTTCTCTGTCCATGGGATTTCCCCAGGCAAGAATACTGGAGTGGGTTGCCATTTCCTTCTCCAGGGGATCTTCATGACCCAGGAACTGAACCTGAGTCTTCTGCATTACAGGCAGACTCTTTACCACTGAGCCATCTGGGAAGCCCAGACAACTGAATACATTCCTCCATTTTCTCAGTTGGGAAACGGAGGCTCCAGGAAACTCCATGGCTTCTTCAGAGTCTCACAGCTGATGAGAGGCAGAGTCACGAGGACAAGGCAGATCTGGTTTCTGGCATTTCCTGCCCTACGATGGCTACATTTCTTCCTCCTAAATTTTAAGCCCAATAATGGAAGAAAGTGGTGAATGCTATAAAAATGTGCAGTGTTGTATAAATAAAAGGTATCATTAAAAATATCTATGTTGATTTTAATCATCCCCAACTATGATAATGAGACAAAGCGTCTTGTGAAACATGGGCAGGATTAGGTCTAAAATTTAGATGTTTTTTAGAATCTTGGTATATCTCACGTGTGAATGCGTCTGTTGAACATTGGGATGCAGAGGATATTTGTCAAATAAGTGCAGGGGATCAATTATAACAATACATTGAACACGTGAATACCCATCGCCCCAACCCAGAAACAGCAGAGGCTTCACCCGACCTGAGCCAGTCTCTTCCCAGCCCGGATTTTGTATTTATCCCCTTCTAGCCTTTTTTTTTTTTTTTTTTTATGACTTTTCCACATCCGTTACTTTAATATTTTCTCTTCATTGATACATTCATCCAGCAAATGCTGGTAGAGCTCTACTCTCAGGGGGAGCCTTACAGAGTCTCCCAGTCCCACTCCTGCAGTTTTTAAAAAGGAAGAAAGATAGGTGATTTTTTTTTTTCTCTGACCGAAAGAAAAAAAAAAAAAAATTCCTCCTGGTGGTATGTGTCTCCCACCCCCCACCACTCCGTGAAGCCAGCTTTTCCTCTCAAATGCCTCTTCTGCGTTTTGGCACACAGTGTAGCCCTCTGTGAGTATTTTTCCACAAAATATTTGTGGCTTTGGCAAGGTGGTTTATACCATTAATAGTGCTCCCTTTGTCCAGAGGTTCCCCGGCTCTGCTCCACTCTGTATGCATTGGGTCATTGACTGGACCTGGCAAAGCAGAACTTCGCTCCCGGGCCCTTTAATTCTATTTACGTTTTATTGATTTAAATTTAATAGCCATGTGTGGCCAGTGGCGGCCACAGTGGCCCGTGCAGTTTGGAGGAGGGGTTTCCTCCAAAGGGAGGTGTTCGACAAGAGCTGGTGGCAGCTTATCACTGGCTTTATTTCTCCTGTACTGGAGAAGCCAGCCAGGATTGAGGAAGTCATGTGTCAGAGTTGATTTCTACACGAATTCCCTCCCCTCTGCTCCAAGCAGAGAAGAGAGCAAGAGGAAGGAAGAACTCAGGTGTCCGGCTGCCTTTGCCTTTCTGCAGACGAGGTTGTGCAGAGCGCCTGGGCATCCAGAGAGTGATGAGAACAGCGATGAGAGGAGAGAGACATGTGGGTATTCGGTGTGCAATAGCCTTGTCCCACCACCCTCGTGTCAGTGGCTGGGTTTCATTCTCCCGGGGATAAGAGAGTGCTGTATAAATTCATCAATGAATTCTTTTCACAGCTTATGAATGTTTACACGAGGCAGGGCTGGGTTCGGCAGAAAAGCTGAGGTTCTCACTTCCCAACAAAAATAAGTCATGGGCGGGGAAATTAAAAAAAAAAATCACCCAGTTGCAGGGCTTACAGGATTCTTCCCCTCTTTAGCCATCGCCGCCAGAATTAAATTGTCCAATTTGGAGCCTTGAGAAGGAAAATAGCTCTATTGGCTTTTATATCTACTAAGAAAAAAGCTTTCCACGATTTGTCTGTTCGTTTGTAAACTTGCTGTGTGGCCTAAGAAATGTTACTTACCCTCTCTGGACCTCGGTCTCGCCGTCTGACACAGGTGGGCAATGGTACCTCACAGGGGGCTTTTAGGAATTTGCTGAGACAAAAAGCGGGGCTGTCATACGGCAGAGAGAGGTGTGCTCACAAGGAGCCTTCAAGATTAGTGCTGCTGGTTCAGGAGCAAGCCAGGGGTGGAGTGTGTGCCAGAAACCCAGAAATACGGTATTTGTGGAATGAAAAGAAAAAAAAATACCCCAGATCAGTGGGAAATGAATCTTTATTTTCATAGTCTGTCAGCAGGACACTGCAAGCATCGGAAAAGGAAAAACAATAATAGTCCGTGTTTAAATGTAGCTCTGGCTCCCTCCGCCCAGTCTTTGTCTGTGGAACTGTGCATGGACCAGAAAGACGCCTTCAGGAGCCCTCACCCCATGCCACAGCCCCTTGGTGAGTGCTTTGGGGGTCTGGGGTGATGCTGGCTGGTATTCCAGGGAGCAAGGTCTCTTGGATTTTATGAGGTGTCAGAAGGACACCCATCATGAGAATGTCCTTATCCTGCCCCTGAGTCCGGGACCTCAGGCATCATAGACTCATAGCCCTTGACCCGTCACTTGGGCAATAACTTCACTGCTGGGCTATTGTGGGCCAGGAAGGTGCCTGGCTGTGTGTGTATGTGTGTGTGTGTGTGTGTGTGCGCGCACACACACACACACACCTGTGTGAATGCTTGCTCTGAGCTCTCAGAGAACAGAAAAGGTGATGGGATAGCAGACATCTACAGATACCTGGAACCTGGTCAAGCAGAGTGAGGTACCCCGAACAGGGACACCACGAGGTGTAGAGCCCTGCACTTCCCCCCTGAGCCTCGACATCCTCATCTGGGAAGTGGGACCGAGGGAAGCTAGCTCACAGGGCGAGAGGACAGGTCAGCGTGGGGCCGGGTGCACAGCGGGAGCTAGGACAGGGTGGCCCGGCGATGGAGTCAGCCTCAAGTGGCTTCCTCTCGTGGATCCCCTTAGGAAGGGCACTTTGTGTTGGAGGTGGGAGTTCTCTAGAGCATCTAGGGCAAGGTCTCTCCTGAGCCCCTTCTCCAGGCCCTCAGGAAATGAAGCCTACTCTGGTCCCCGCGTCGAGGCAAGCAGCAGCCCCAAGCTGGGTATGAGGCCTTCTGAGCGACTCCATGCCCCATGAACTTTTGGAAACTGGGTCTGGGGTAGTCTATCCTGCCCCCTGAGAGACTCATTACTGAAGCATACAACAGGGACGGAAGGCGAGGTAGCGGAGATGCCCCTGGCACTGCTCTGCCATTGGCCGACTCTAGCCTGGGTCTGGGGGTTGAGCAAAGGGACCAGTGTCATTGGGCCCCTGCTTCTCCTGCTTTGGTGGGGGAAGATGGGGGGAATCCCTGAAACATGTTCATAATGATACACATTCAAATGTTTGAGCTAAGGGGCTCACATGTTCAATTAATAACAACATATTGAGTCCCCCGAAGAGGTTTCAGAGTTTGCATCTGGACCTCCAACATGAGGAGGCTGGAAGCCTTGGCCGTGATTGAAGAGCCGATGGGGGCAACTTTCTGTTCTGAGGAATACCTGTCCCTAGCTTCGCTGGCTGCACCTCCTCATGGCCACCAAGAGATGCTCAGAGGTGGCCCAGCCACCCCTTCTGTGTACTGTCTCCTCCTCCAGGTCCCCGCTGTGTCTCCTGCCATGGAGGAGACATCACCAGGGTCTGGGTGTCTGCTCTGGAAAGAGTAGAGAGGTCTGGGGACAGTATGCGGGGTGTGGTGGTATTGGCGAGGGTTCATGGTCAAGGCTGGGCCCCAGGGCTGTAGAGTCAGGGTGTCCTCGGTCTGTGTGGCCTTGGGCAAGTCATCTCACCCGGTGAGCTTCAGTGTGTAACGGCACTTACATCGAAGGACTGTTTCTCAGCAGTCAACCGACTGCTAAGGGGCTAAGACTGTATTCGTTCATTCAAAAGTAGTTGTTGAGCATTCACAGTGTGCTGCAGCCACTGCTCTGGGTATTGGGATTCTAGCAGTGAACAAAGGTCCTTCTCTTCTGGACGTTATACTCTAGTGGGAGAGACAGACAACTAAATATGTGGTCAATGTGAATCAATATATAGGTTATACACATCGTATTTATTTAACTGTATGCCTGTCATTAAATATATACTTATTGTAGACTCATATTATACATAAACAAATACGTACTTCAGGTAGTGAGAAAATCAGTGAGCAATGATGGAAGATGCTGTTTGCAATAGAGGAGATAGAGGGGCTGGGGAGAGCCCTCTGATGGGGATGTTTAAGCAGAGACCAGAGGAAGTGAGGGAACACGCCCAGGGCTTCTGTGATACAGAGGGCTGCAGAGAGGGGAACCGCAGGCATCAGGGGCTTGGCCTTCCAGGGCTGGGGTCATGCGTGGGGGAGCAAGTGTGAGGAGGCCGGGGAGGGAGCCCAAGCATCTTGCACGTGTCATGAGGACCATGCGGCTTGTCTGACCGACGGCTTGGCACAGACTGTGTGCTGCCTAAGTGCACCTGCATTTGCTCATTAGGTGTTTGTTAGCACTTCCTCAGTGATGGACCCTGAGCAGGACGTGAGGATGCGGAGAGGACGTCTCAGTGCCTGCCCTGGGGACACCAAGGACAGCCCCTTCAAGTTGGGGCTTTGGTGGAAGTGATGTAGCCACAAGGTGGTCCCCGTGCCCCTCTGAGCCCCTTCAGCGGTGGCCCAGGCCCAGGGAAGGCCTCCCGGGTGAGGGGATGCTTCAGCCAGCCCTTGTAGGGTACGTGGACCTCAGCCCCGGGGAAGCAGCCTGGGAAAGAGATGCCAAGCTGAGTGCGCAGACCAACGGCACGTGCCAAGGCCCTGAGGATCGGAGGAGTGCGACTGTGGGGAACGGCCCTCTTTCAGGGTGCACGAGGGGTGGGAAGGGCTGAGAGCCAAGGTCAACATGACCCCTGGGTGCCTGAGGCCAGGCTGTCCCCAGAGCAGAGCCTGAGGGGAGGGGCCTGTGCAAGTCATTTGTTAAGGATCTGCCCCCAGGGGAACTGATGAGGGAGGGGAGGGGAGGGCGTCAACCCAGGGGGATCCCAGACAACCTCTGGCAGAAGGTGGCTTCCATTTGAGCCTGAGGGGAGCTCAGAACTTGTCCTAGGCCCAGGCCAGGGAACCGGGCTTTCCTGTTGGCTGTTGGCTCAGCACACCCCACCCTACTGCCCTCCTGTCCCCAGTGCAGAGGAGGGTGGCTCAGAGCACTTCTGACTGTCTGCAGGGGGAGCAGAGCATCTCTGGGATGTGAAGGAGAGTCATAGGTATAGGCATTAGAAACAAACGCACAGGAGATGAACCCACCATCCCAGCTTGCCAGAGACCAGGGGGTTTCCTGGGACGCGGGACTTTGAGTGCTAAAACCAGGATGTTCGGTCACCCAAAGCATTGCCACAGTGGCCTCTGCAATGACCTCACCTCCTCAAGCCTCAGTTTCCTCTTCTGTAAAATGGGGTTCATAATTCTGCCAACTTCATGGGGCAGATGGTGGGATTCATCACAGATAACGCAAGCAGAGCCCGTTACCCAGACTAGAAGCCACTTAAAGAATGTTCTCTGAACCCAACTTGCCAGGCACTAGGTGACCCCAAGCCTTAGATGGATGGGAGCCGACATTTCCAAAGCCAGGGGTCCTCCTCCTTCTTCACCTCCGGCCACACTCACCCCCTACCCGCTCCCCAACCACTTGACGAGTGCCCGTGGACTGAGGCCCCAAAGAGGAGGAGGCTGTGTCTTTAAGTGTTCAGAGCAGGACTGAAATGTTATGACAGTGCGTCTCACAAGGGATGCGGTTTCCACGGCAACCCCACACCAAGATAAGCAAGCTGCCTGCATTTTTTTCTGAAAGGTTCAGGAAAGGGGGGAATTAGGCGATCTGTCAGCGGGTGGGACTTGAAAGCCAGAGCCAAGTCCATTAATCCTTGAGCTCTGATTGCGTTATCCAGCAACGAACGTGAGCCATTACAGGAGGGAGAAGCGGGCCTCCTTCCCCTGGCGCCCCATGTCATGGGCCAGAGCGGCAAGAGGACCAAAGAGAAAGAGCCACAGTCAAGTTCTGTTTGAGAAACTGGAACCCACTATGAGCTCCACCCCTCAACAGTCTTCCTAGTTCCCAGAGAGTTAAAACCCAAAGTGTGTGTGTGTGTGTGTGTGTGTGTGTGTGTGTGTCTCTTCGGGGGCGGGGAGGCAGTGGTGGTTAGTATTAAGGACTCATTCTCTGTGCTCACACAGACATGGGTTCAAGTTCTGGCTTTGCCAGTGGCTGGGGTATTGGACAAGCTACTTAACCATTGGAGCCTCAGTTTCTCCATCTGTAAAATGAGAAAGTACCAAGAGTCACCTGTGTGTTATTGTAAAGTAAATCATGTTGCATGTAAAACTGTGTCATGGGATAGGCATGAGGGTTTAATGAGAGAATGAATGTATCATATGGGACAGTCCTCAGCATAGTACCTGGCACACAGTAGAAGCTTAGTACATGCTTACTGTTGTTCAGTCATCCGGTCGTGTCCGGCTCTTCACGACCCCATGGACAGCAGCATGCCAGGCCTCCCTGTCCCTCACCGTTTCCCAGAGTTTGCCCAAGTACATATCCATGGCATCAGTGATGCCATCCTTCCATCTCATCATAACTCAAATGCTCTCTATGATCATTCATATTTATTAGCTGAATCAATGGACGTCAGTGGTGCCACTTTGGTTGATGCACGAAAGATGGGTCATAACTGGCTTGGGGCAGAAATTGTTATTATCCAGGCCTGCCCCCTAAGAACTGCTGCCCCATCTGCCATTGGAAGCCCCCTAGAATTCTCCCATCACACTTAAAGTAAGATCTAAGCCCATCCTGTGGGCGGGCTCCTGCCAACCTTCCCCTTTGCTGTTTCTGCTCCAGTCATATTGGTTTCCCTGGGTTCCTTCAGCATACCAAGTCAGTTCTTGTCTTCATAGCACCTGCTTCTCTTCTGGGACCCCTCTTTCCTCACTGTGGGAGATGTTTGGCATCATCCAGCAGACACCACCGCCCAGTCCCCTAGTCCTGATATTGGCATCAGATATGTTTAAGACGCTTGCCCTTTAGTCTTCCTATCTGAAGGAAATCCACAGTCCCATCTCACCTCTCCCAGTAAGCATGAGCCAGATCATTTCTTTAAACCTCAGCTTCCTCATCTGTAAAATGGGCATAATGATAACCTTGCCTCTCCTTATTCATTCATTCATTCTACCAAACAGTAGGGCAGAGGCCCCGGAAACTGGGTAGGAGGCATTAGTTCAAGCAGACAAGGGTGGTAGCCAGGATCAGACATGCAGCAAACATCCAGTGAGTTCACACCCAGGAACTGCCACCTTCTGAGTCCTGCACTTCTAGTGGGCCAGGCCTCTGCTCTAAGAGCAGGGAGAAAGGTGGACTCTCTCACCAGACCCCTGGAGGAATCAGTCTCAGAATCTGATTAGTGCCCAGGTGGTTGGAGCCTAAGGATGCATCTGCTTCCTTAGTGGAGGCACGTGGGACCGCCTCCGGGCCCAGAGCCCACAGCAGACTTGCTCCAAGGGTGTTCTGGGGCTCTGCAGTGAATGAGGACTGGCCAGAACCATTGCCCTTGGGCCTGCTGAATGTGGAGTCACGGCTCACAGACCCGATCTGTCACTGCCACTGACCACCCCAAACTGCGAGGTTCTGCCACAGCTGCATATACACCTGCTAATCCTTTTCCACGCCCCGGCCCATCGCCCTGGGGCCCGTCCCACATCGCAGCCACCTCTCACGGTTTCAGGGCCCAGGGCACCCTTTGCCTGTGATCATCAGCTTTTGCAGAACAGCCAACTAAGGACTCACGGGATGGCAAGGAGGAAGCTCCTGGTTCTATGCTCATTTATTTTGACAACTGTAATTTCATTTTAATTATTTATGCTCATGCTTCAGAGTTCACCAGCAAATGGCTGGAGGTGTGCGTTTCTCGCAGTGGAGGAAGCACGAATGGGAGATTTGGTTTTTAGGTTTTCTGCTGATTCGCAGGGAAAAGACGTCAGAGTCCTCTCTTGTTCCCCACTTTCACCCCATGGGTTCCTCCACCATCCCTGGAGAAGTATTCTGGGTTCATACCAGGAGGTATAAAGCAACAGCCCAGGGTTCAGTGTCCTGTGGGGGGCTGAGCCCCCTGTTTTAGGCTGGGCTGCTCCTTCTTGAATTGTATTGCTGGCGCTCTTGCAGGGGTGGCTCGTTCATGGTGCCTACAGTGGAACCTGGAATACTAGACTAAGCAGAATGTTCGTGATGATGGGTCTTGCCCTCGTGTTTGTGCACAGAGAAAATAATGACCAGAGAGGGGCAGGCGTATCCTCAGTCACACAGCAACAAACAAACCCCAGACCTGCGCACCCCGGGTGAGCTCGAGCCCACCTTCCCTCCTCTGTCTGCCCCTGTGCTCCTGCCCCAGCTGCAAACGAAAGCAAGAGCACACAGTTCATTGACAAGTGTATCCCTAGGTCCCAGGGCCCGAGTCTACAGGGCAAATAGTCCCTCTTGAGATACAGGCTTGGTGCGGTCATCACTGGGGTTTCATCAGGGCCACCAGGTGGGTTTCTTCTGTTACCAGCTTTGGGGGTGCCAAGGATACACCCCTGCCCCACAAGTAATACCCTCATCTCATTCCAGGTGTCACCAGACCTGACATTCTGCCATGGGAGGATCTGTCTTTAGGGATAAGCTTTACCCTTGGCATCCCTTCTAACGAGGATGCGCTTGGGAGATGCTGCTCATTAAGGCCACGAGGAGGGCTCTAAGAATGACCATCTCTTGAGCACGTTGCACGATTGGCTCATCTGATTTCTCACGACTACCCAGGAAGCAGACAAAGCAAGGCTCACTCTGCCCATTTTACCAATGAGAACCCAGAGGCTCCAAGAAGCTGACTCCTCGTGAGGCTCAAGGCCAGTGAGTTCACAAACCAGACTCTGGACATTTGAGCCCTGCTGTTCCCTGATGTGGGGTGGGTGTTAAGGAATAGGGGAGGAGGGGCTGAGGGGAGGTTGAGGGGTAAGAAGGGAGAGGAGGAGAGGCTTTGGCCACCACTGTTTCCCTCCGCATTTTGGCAGTTAGAAGTTCCATTCATTCATTCATTCATTCCTCCATTTTAGACGGAAAGATCTGTTACTGATCCCCTGCTTTACAGACTGGCTATGTGACCTCAGCTATAATTAGAGAGATGAAACCTACTTCTCAGTGTTGATGTGAAGGGTTTTAAACTTACCTCCAGTATGTAACAGTGCCTAGCTCAGTGCTTGCCACCATACCTGGCCTCAGCTACAACTCTCCAGGTGGGGCAGGCTTCTGGTTGTTTGCCCAGGATTTCGAGCCTGAGTCCCTGTCATCAGGCCTGTGGGTGATGACGTGCAGGAGTACTTTCTCAGTTGGGCCAGGACCAGGCTCATCCTTGGCAATGATGTGAGCCAGTGACTGTCCTCGCCGCCGTCTGCTGAGCATTCTCTTCACGCACCCCATCAGCAAATGTTGCTGGGACACCTGCAGTGGCGAGGTCTTACGCTAGATACTGAGGCTAGAACAACGCCTAAGGCGATCTCCTGCCCTCGGAGCTTCCTACCTTCTAGTTCAAGGAGAGAGAAAAGAAACATGGGAACAAATTAAACACAAAAGTTTCCAGTGGAGGTAGTGCTGGGAAGGAGACGGGACTGTGGCAGCACCTCTGACCATCAGGAGGGACGGGCTACTTGGCATGGAGCCGTCAGAGAGGGTCTCCTCGCGAAGGTGGATGGCTAGGCGGACTCCTGACCTCCGCGTGAAGTTCCGGAGGATGCGCATTGCAGGAAGAGGGACCAGCAAGTGCAAAGGCCCTGGGGTGAGACCTGAAAGGAAACCAACCAGGCCGCAGGACAATGAGTGGCAGGGTGAATTGCATGCAAGTTGGTGGGTGAGGCAGGATCATGGGAAGCTTTAGAAGGCAAAGGCTTTGGTTTAGTGAGAGAGAAAGCCATTCGACAGTTTGCAGCAGGGGGGTGGTGGCATGGTCTGATTGCATTTAGCTCATCTGCCTGCAATACAGGAGACCCGGGTTCAATTCCTGGGTCAGGAAGATCCCCTGGAGGAGGAAACGGCAACTCACTCCAGGGTATTTTTGCCTGGAGAATCCCACGGACAGAGGAGCCCGGTGGGCTACAGTGCATGGGGTTGCAAGAATCGGACACGACTTAGCGACTAAACCACCACTGTGGGGAAAAGGCCGGTGGGGCTAGAGGGAATCTGGACGATCAGTGAGGAGGCAATGATAGCATCCGGGCGAGAGATGACAGGGACTGGGACGAGTGCAGTAGTAGTTAGAAACGGTGAGCCACGATTAAAGTCGGGACATATCTTGGGGTAGATCCAGTAGGGCTTGCTGATGGAGGGGGTGGGAGGGATGAGGGGCAGGAGGGATAGAAAGTGGCTGGGAGTTTGGACCTGAGCCTCCAGGAGAAGAGTCCTGCCATTATCAAAAATAGGGGAGCAGATAGACATAGCTGCAGGTCTCCCTAATAAGACAAAAAGATTCTTGGGCAGGGCCTCGTGGGATGAGGTTCCCATGACTGGTTCATGGAGCGCGGATGTGAATGAGGGAGGAGAAAGAGCACATGAAGGCAGGAGCCTGTGGATAAATGAAGCAGGAAAGGGTGCGGCAGCATCCGGCCTTCCCCCCAGTGGGTGACACAGAACGCTCACCCTCCGCTCTAAAGGACTGTGAAGCAGAGTGTGTATTCTGCCTCCCTTTCTGGAGATGCGAGATGCAGATTGGGCCCAACAAAGACTTTGATGAGTCCCTCACAAAAGATCTTATTTAACTTGGGTTAAGCCAGCATTTCCCAGACTTCACCGATCACAGGGCCTTTTATTGCTGATGCACTTAACATCTGAACACACTTCAAGAAAGGCTTTGCTGGCTGAGGGCCCCCCCTCGTATCTGCTCAATCGCTGGCTGTCGCTGAAGAGGGTCAAGGGGCACGGTGCCCTCCCACACTTGGCTCTTGGGAAATCACTCCCTGAGGTTGAGGATTATTCAGAAGAGGGTGCCATCATTAGCATCATAATAATGGCCATTCCTTACTCAGTCACACCCTGGACCAGGCGCCGTTGTGAGTAGTTCCCAGGCATCTCTCACTGAAAGCTCGGAATAGCCCTGGGACTTGGATACTATCTCCGCCATCCTCATTTTCAGTTCAGTTCATTGCAGTCCCTCAGTCGTGTCCAACTCCTTGCCACCCCGTGGACTGCATGCAGCACACCAGGCCTCCCTGTCCATCCCCAACTCCCAGAGTTCACTCAAACTCATGTCCATTGAGTTGGTGATGCCATCCAACCATCTCATCCTCTATCGTGCCCTTCTCCTCCTGCCTTCTATCTTTCCAAGCATCAGGGTTTTTCAAATGCAAGACTTGGGAGGATTCAGGTCCCAAGGTTGGAAAGTAGCCGAATCAGCAGGTAGTCACTGGAAGGTCTCAGAGTGTGCCCCTCCCCCAGCCTGACCACTACCCTATCCTGCTAGGGGCTGGTACCCTCCCCCATCCATCCCAGACCCTGGCCAAACCACAGTGATGGTAGGGGGGTTGGGGGGAGGGTGGGGGGAGCCCCCAGTTTGGTGTCTGCATTGTTAGCTGGCTGGGAAGCCCACCCCCTGCCCTGCCCTGCCCCCAGCCATCCTGGAGCTAATGCGGAGCATCTCAGAAGCCCATGGAATCGGAGAGTTTTAAACAGGAAGCTGGTATAATTTTGGTCAGGAGCTCAGGCAAGAGGGAGAATTCTGCCAGGCACAGCCACGTCCAAAAGAAATAGGGAGGGTTTAGGGTTTCAAGTTTGTGCATTTAGGGATATTAAGACAAATAAAGGACTTTTATTCAGCCCCGTCTGGGCTTGGCCGTCTCCTGCTTTTCTAGGCTCTCCCATCCCTCGCTGAATTGAGGGAGACTGGGGTCGACCAGGGGACCCCAGTGCAGGGACGCCCCACCTCCCACCCTGGCCCCTGTGACTTGGCATATGGCGCCCCCTCCCTGCCCCCTCTCCCAGGCTCCGTCCCAACCAGTGTAGACCCCCAGTCCTTCCCGTCCCTCGGCTTTTTGTTCTTCTGAGAGCTCCCCAGAGACCGGGCCACTGTGGGGCTTGCCGGTGCGGAGAGGACACAATGGAACCCTTGTGAGGCTGTAGACCCCTCTGCCCCCTCCCCACGGGGCCTGTGGAACATTCCTCAGCCTTGCCCAAGACCTCCCTGAACCTCGTCCGCTTGGAAAACCAGACTAAACCAGTCGGGGCGGGGTGGGGGTGCGGCAGATGGGTTTCTTTGCCCCAGGAGCCTGTCCCCCTGCCCCACCCCACTGCGCTTGCACGGTCCACACCCATGGTCCACATAACAACCGCAACACAGCGCCAGGCTCGGATTTAGCCGTTTTATTAGATCAGCCAGTTCATTCTTCCCTTAGGTTTTCCCAACCCGCATTCAATTGTATTCCAATTCCAGAAACATCTATTAGTTTCTCACCGCGTGGGAGAACAACCGTGAGCGAGTGGGGCGAAGGCAGTGGGGGGAGGCAGGGCAGGCGACTCTGCAGACATGTATCCAGAGGAGCGTTACTGTGTCTTTATGATGTGCCAGCTATGATCCAGGCGGTCACACGGCACTCATATGGTCAGCACATGGCAGAGTCAGGATTCGAACCCTGGCAGGCTGCTTTCAGACCTGCTCTTCTACATCCCCTGCATTTATCAGAAGGTCTGGTGAGCATTTGTGAGCCATGCATTGTGTCTGCCACCAAAACAGCCTTTCTCGAGTGCACATGCTTCAAGATTCTCTTTCCAGTTACGGTCTTCAGACTGACCACCTGGGAATTACAATGCCTGTTTTGATGATGGAGAAATTGCGGTCCCAAGGGGTGACCAGAATCGCCAGAAGCGCCAGAGCCCATGGATCCAGCATTGGAACCAGCCTCTCTAGCTCAACTGATTTTCACCTGAGTCCTCGGGGCAGGGTCAACCTGTGAATGAAAACCAGGTTAATGCAGGAGACCAGCGCATGGGTCTGAACCAGCCCCTCTAACCTGTGAGAGAACCAGCCGCCTTGTCCAGGGCCCTTCCCAACTGACTGATGGGCTTCTATTTGCATAGTGTTGAAACTGATCTCCCCAGGGGGGCTCTTCCTGGGCTGTCCAGCAGGACTCTGGATGACTCTTGCCTGTGGATGTTTCTGGTTTCCCCACTTGGACCAGATATCCCCCAGGCCACGTGTGGTCCCCTCCCCAAAAGGGCGGCTTCCCAGGACTGGAAGAGGGTGCCTGCTGTCAGATCCTAAATCAGGGCCAGCTGCAGAGCTTTCCCCACCAGAAGCAAGTGTTTTCAGGGAAGGCTGTCTCCTGGGAAAGGAGATTTCCAGAAGGCCACGATGGCTCTCAACCATGCAGGGACCCCACCTGGCTTTTGGGGGCTGCCGGGGCCTGACCTACAGCCTCAGGCCACACAGCTGGTCAAGGGCAGCTGCTGCTGCTAAGTCGTGTCAGTCGTGCCCGACTCTGTGTGACCCCATAGACGGCAGCCCACCAGGCTCCTCTGTCCCTGGGATTCTCCAGGCAAGAGTACTGGAGTGGGGTGCCATTTCCTTCTCCGGTCAAGCGCAGCACCAGGACCTTAACTCAGATCTTCTGAGCCCCCCCGCCCCCCAGTCTGATACTTTTTCAGCTACACATGCTTATTTATTTATTTTTTAAATAGTGTCAGAATAAGGACGGCGGGATTGTTGACGCTGAGTGATTGGTCCATGAGAATTCACTGCGGTATTCTCTGTGTGTATATATTTGAAAATTTCCACAATCATCAGTTAAAATCTGAAACTACATATTACTTCCTTAGAAAGGCCTTCTCTGAAAGAAAATATTAGATTACTATTCTCCTCTGCAGTCCTTCTTTGCTTCCTCCACAAAACTTAGGATAACTCGCAGTTCTTTTTATTTATTTAATTGCTCCAGGTCTCAGGTGCGACATGGAGATCATTTTTTTTTTTTCAGTTGTAGCATGCAGGATCTGTAGTTGAGGCCTGTGAACTCTTAGCTGCACGGTATGGGATCTAGTTTCCTGACCAGAGATTGAAGCCGGGCGCCCTGCATTGGGAACGCAGAGTCTTAACCACTGGACCACCAGGGAAGTCCCCTAACTCACAGTTCTTTTTATTATTTGTCTATGTCTGTCTCTGTGTGCTCCTGCGTTGGCTTGTTGACTGGTGCATCCATGTCTGCTAGCAGGCAGTTGGACTAAACTAAACTCCCATGTAGGTCTTGGGAGTTTCCTCATTAAGAAAGGAGGGAGGTCCTTCGGTGAGTGGAGAAAGAAGTAGATGCGGGGAACCCTTGGGAGACCCCCAGGGTCTCTGATGGGTTAGGAACCCTCCTGGAGAGGGACAGCAAACACAGGGGCCTTGGGATGTGTTCAGGGACTCAGAGAAGCAAAGCTTGATGTGGCTGGGTGAGTAGGGAGCAAGACTAGGGGATAAAGTCACACGTGGGAAGGCCGTAGTCTTTGAAGAGTTTGGGTTTATTCTAAGCGCAATGAGACGCAATGAGGTGGTCCCGTGGTTACGACTCTGTGCCACCAATGCAGGGTGCGTGGGTTCCGTTCCTAGCCAGGATACTAAGATCCCACGTGCTACCATGGGATGGCCAAAAACAATTTTTTTTTAAAATAAGCACAATGAGAAACCTGCAGAGGGGTTAAAGCATGACTGCCAGGTTCTGATCTGCATTTTAAATAAATCTCTAGCTGCTGCATGGAGAATGGATTACAGGGGCCAAAGCAGGAGTCAAGGATCTGGAGGAATAGAGACTGAAGTCAGGACTGCCCCACCCCTGCCAGCACCCCCAGGAAGGACCTGCTAGGGGATGAGCATTGCTCACACACACACACACACACACACACATCTTCTTTCAGGTGGGTTCAAGAACCTGGAAGAGAGGCCACTGGGGGTCTACAGATGGGGCTACAGGTTAGGGAGAACCCTAGCATCTAGCTGGGAGGTAGGGGCCCTCAGTTTGTCTAGTCTGATCCTCAAAATAGTGGGAGAGAAGAGAAAATGGAGAGAGGAAAATTACACAGAGGATTTTATTAGGGGAGCACCCCCGCCCACCCAGAGTATGCATGAACCTATTGATTTAATTATTGTTGTTTATACATTTCATCTTATTATTCAAACATTAATTAATAAGAAATAACATTTTTAGTGTTATTTTGTAAATCATTTAAAAATGCTATTACTTTGAGATTGAGCTGCTATGGGCAACTGGTACACCAACTTCTTGATGGTAGGGGAAAGTAGGGAGGACAGTGTATGGAGATAGGAACAGTGTAATTTCATTAGCCACCCATTCTTTGGGACCCTGGTGTTTTCTGGACCCTACTAGGTATTAAAAGGTATTCACTAGTCCATAAGACACATTTCTGCCCCTAGGAATTCAGCCTCATAATATTGACTATATATATAACTGAACTGCTTTGCTGTACACTTGAGACTAACACAACATTGTCAATCAACTATAAATTTAAAAAAAATGAAATCTGTGCAATAAAATAACAGACTGTCTTTTTAAGAAAGAAAAGCAAGGGGGTAACTACAGACTGTGACAGTGAAATTGGGTATGAATGGTGCCAGAAGCAAAATCCACAAGGATAGTTAAGGATTTTCAAGAGGATAAAAGGGAAAGAGGTGTCAGCAAAGCCTTCGTCGAGGTGGCCTTGAAGGACTGGGGTTGGGGGACGGCATTTCAGGTGGCGGGGCAGCATTTGGCAACACAGGGATGTGGGAAAGCATGGGGTATATATTTTAAGCAAAGAAGGAATCATCTCTTTTGATGACAGTTCTGGCAACATGTAGAGGAGTAGTGGAATATTAAATTGTAAAGGTAAGTTGGAATCAGATTATAGAAGTCCTTGAATGCTGAGTTTGGACTTAATTGTTCCACCTTTTGGAGGGTAGGGAGACTTTGAAAGTTTTGGATCAAGCCAATGGTCAAGGCGGACTTGCTCTGACAGAGCTACAGAGGGTGGACTGAAGAGGTGAGAGACTGGAGACCTCTGGCTACTGCAGAGATCCAAGCAATAGAACCTGCAGATGTCAGGTAGAGCAGGGAGGCTGGGGTAGAGAAAAGGGGGCAAACGCAGGAAGCCATGGGAAGACTCTATAGGACTTTGGAACAAATTGGGGAGGAGCAGCAGCAGAAGTGATGAGGTGGCTGGGAGATTGTTGAGGCTGCTAAGAAAAACAGTGGGAGCTCAAAGGATGGGGAAAGAGAAAGTTGGAGACATCAGGGAGATGACAAACTCAGCTTTGAGCAAAGAGCTATAATTCTTACTCCACCGCTGTTCCTGTATCAGAATTCCATTCCAGCAGTACTCTCTCAGCCCTGAGAGAAGTTCGACCAACCTTTACTAAGGCTTGAAAAGGAGGATAGAATATTGCCAGCCCGGAGCCTAACTGTGGTGTTTATCAGACTACATTGCTACTCATCTTCACTCTGTGTCTTTGACTCTGTTTCTTTCAACTCTTGCAGATGTTGAATTCATCTGGGGCCACAAGGCAGGGGCCACGTTTGTTCTCTTTTTACTCCTATGGACCCAGAACACGTCGCTATGTTTGGTAACAGAAGAGTTCAACAAGGCGGCTAGAAGGGAGGGAAGGAGGGAAGAAGGCCTTATTCATCTCCGTTGAGCACTGAGCCTAGCGCTCAGAAGCTTCTTAACTGATATTCACGGACCGGTGTGCAGTGGAGGAGTGATTCTTTGCAGGCTGAGGTTTCAGAGCTCCTCTCTGGTAGCTGCCATGTTTACAGTCAGTGGTGTATTTATCTTTAAGGTTTGGATATAAATTTTCCTTTCAAGTCCAAAGGCATTTACAAACCTCAGCCTATAAAACAAGCGGGCTGCATTTCTAAGGAGGAGGAGTGGTGGGGGAGGGAAGAAGGAAGAGGAGAAAACAAGAAAACTCCATCCCCAACCCCCTGCCTATTTCTGGGATAGAGGTTAGAGCTATAAAAACAGCCGGGGGTGTTTAAGCGGGGTGAGCCACCAGCCCAGCCCCAGGGGTGCTGGGAAGAGGAAAGGGGGAGAAATCAGTTTATGGGGAAGTAATAGACCTTCTCCTGGCTGGCTGTGTTTAGCAGCAAAAACCACAGCCACCCTGGGGGAGGCAGGGGGAGTGCCTGTCTGGCATCTTGGTAGTGGGAGTTGTTGAAGCAGCCTGGCATTGTCCACCCAGAAGAAACTGCTCTGGTTACTGCTTTGTATAAAAGTTGGGTCTGATCAATGCCTGGGTGGGGCCCCTTGTTAGTCGCTTAGTTGTGTCCACCTCTTTGCAACCCCATGGACTGTATAGCCCACCAGGCTCCTCTGTCCGTGGAATTCCCCAGGCAAGAACACTGGAGTGAGTAGCCATTTCCTCCTCCCAAGAATCTGCCCCACCCAGGGATCGAACCCCAGTGTCCTGCATTGCAGGCAGATTCTTTACCATCTGAGCCACCAGGGAAGCCCTTGGCAGAGTACAAAACCAGCTCTAAATGGGAGCCGTGGATGTGCAGATCTGTGCAGACAGCCCGTGAGAACATGTGGGGAGACTCGGCTAATGACAGGTGGCATTTCTGGTCAATTTTCACAGCTCTTTGTGATGCAAAAGTAAAGACTTAAGAGAGTGAACGTATGGTTACCAGGGGGAAAGTTGGGGGAAGGGAGAATTAGGGAGTTTGGGGTTGACATGTACACATTGCTGTATTTAAAAATGGATAACCAAGAAGGACCTACTGTAGAGCACAGGGAACTCTGCTTACTATCATGTGGCAGCCTGGACAGGAGGGAGGTTTGGGGGGAATATGGATATATGCGTATGTATGGCCGAGTACCTTTGCTAATCACCTGAAATTATCACAACATCGTTAATCGCCTATACACCAATATAAAATAAAAAGTTTAAAAAAATAGCTGCTCCTGCGGAGGCAAATACAGTCTCAGGGATTTGGGAAGTTTGGAGGTAGGATCTGCCTTCCTTGTGTGCTGGCTGCTGGCTCTTAGGGTGCTCCTGTCTCTTTCAAGGAAAGATTAAGACCCAGCCTGGGAGGCTTGAGTTTCAGTACCGGGTCTCAGATTAAGGAATCGTGGGGCCTCAGCTCTCTCTAGGTCTCTGAACTCGCCTTCCGTGTTAGTCCTAGGGCTGCTGAGTGCCACAGAAAAAAGTGTAGTCTTTCACATTTCTCAAGGATGAAAGTCTGAAATCAAGGGGCCAGCGAGACCTGAGCTCCATCCGGGGTTCTGGGGAAGAATCCTTCCTGCCTCTTCCAGCTTCTGGTGGTTGCTGGCATTTTGGGGTGCTTCTTGGCTTTGTAACTGCATCGCTCCAGCCTCTGACTCTGTCTTGCTTCTGTGTCTGTTTTCCTGTGCTTCCCCTCCTCTTACAAGGACTCAGTCGTTGGATTTAGGACCCTCCCTAGGTCAGGATGACCTCATCCTAACTAATTACACGTGCAAAGACCCTTTTTCCAAATAAGGCCACGTTCTGAGGTTCCCATGGTCTTGTGTTTAGGGGGAACACGGTTCAACTCAATATATCTTCCTCCTTTAAAGAGTTGTATTTTATGGAGTTCAACATGCGTAGTACATAAGCAATTATTGAGTGCTTGTTGGGTTCAGAGTGCGGGGGAAGGAGCCTCCAAAGATGAGTAAGACACTGTTTTGGATTTGTCAGCTTCATTCATAACAAGTCCACGGCGGCTGAACTTGAGCTAGGCCTGTTGGGGGCTGGATGGGTTCCAAGAAGACAGGGCTTTTTCCCAAGAAATGTAGCCGCTTAGCTACGACACCTCTGGTGTTTGCATCAGACAACCTCAAACTTCCTTGGACGTCTAAAGAAAAATGTCAGAGCTGTTATTTTTCATGTCACTTCTTCCATTATAAAACTCTGTCTCATTTGTCTTGGGTCTGAAGGAACATTTTCTGATTCCACACTCTCGATCCAACAATTGTTGGAATATTGACGGGATACTCTAGGAAGTCTTGGCAGATCTAAGTCAAACAGAACTTTGGGAGTCTGGTTCCTTCAACACTTCCAGAGCAGGGAGAAAGGACATTAGGAGTCAGAAGCCCATGACATGCTCGATGATTTTAGGTGGAACTCAAGGACCGCGGACCCTGGTGGGCTGCCGTCTATGGGGTTGCATAGAATCAGACATGACTGAAGGGACTTAGCAGCAGCAGATGAATTAGAGCACTTTTCATTTAATGGTTATTTAGCTATTAAACATCTCCAACCCATGGTTTCCTGGATAGTGTTACTTAAGGTCAGGTTTTAAAAACTAGATTGTTTATTTAAGTCATTTGAAAGAGCAAGATTCAGTAAAGAATAGTACAAATGGGATATGTATATAATAAGATGAGTGAAGGGAGGTAGTATGCAATGGATATGGATTATTGCAGATACTGTGATGGGGTTATAGGAGCGACTCAAGTTTGGGGAACACTAGCTGAGTGGATTAGAGAGGCTGGCATTCATACCTGGGTTTGGGTCTTGGCTGTACCACTTACTGGCCTGGGAACCTCAGGCAAGTCACTTAATGCCTTAGGGCATCAGTTTCTCCATCCGATGGCAGAGAGAGGATCATCCCTGTGGAGCACTGGGCACGAAGGGAGAGCTGATGTGGGCTGGAAGTGGCTGTCCAATCAGAGGTGCCTCCGGTGGCATTCAGATTGGAAGACAGGTCCAAACTTCCAGGTGCCCAAGAGAGGGGGCAGTGTGGGGCTGGCTGAGTTCCAGGGCTCTGGACTGGAGGGGATCCCTCCAGCTCCCCGAGAATGCTTGACTCTAGGAAGTATCCTGAGAAGGCAGCCTCCTGCGGTTTCGAGGCTAGAGTGGGACCAGGAGAAGAAACTAACTCAGGAAGCTTTAATTTGATTTTTTATGTATTTTTTTAAAGCTCCTACTGTGTGCCAGGTACTTCACTTGAATTTTTATTACTCCCAAAACAACCCCAAATGGGGAAAAGTGATATTATTCCCATTTTACTGATGAGGGGACTGAGGCTCAGAGAAGTGAAGTAACTTGACCAAGGTCTTACAGCTAGAAGAGGCGGAGGGAGGGTTAGAAACCTTCACCATCTTTCTTGCTCCAACACCCTGGTCCTACCGCCCCCTCAGGATGGGTGTTTCTGTATCTGGATGCAGGGAATAGCTGTGGTGACGGACAGACCTGGCATGGGAGAAGAGACAGGAGATTGACCAGAAAATCCTACACCGCTTTGTGCCTAAGCATCCCCTAAGTAAAGGCACCCCACAGGCTCATACTCTTCATTTCCCCTGTCTTTCTAGAAAGGAGACACAGGGGATCATCACCTCATCTGAGGCTTTCACATTTCTCTGCAGCACAAGAGCCAGTAAAATCGTCCAAATGCATCCTCTAGAGACCATGGGGGCGGGGGGATGCAATCTCCTGGGATTAAAAAGCAATTTGAACATGAAATTACTCCCTGGGGCCTGGCAGTTGCACAGGGAGGGAGGTATAATTTGACATTTCTTGGAAATGGATATTCTCACTTCCCAGTAGATCTGAATTTGTGGACTGTCTCCTGGGCTACGTCTCTCTCTCCACGGTCATGATAGCTGCCGATTGCCCTTATTCTTATGAGGCTCACACTGGCATGTGGACTTTCCCTTGAAAACAGGCCAGAGTTCATTTGGGCTTTGGGTCTGTCGTGGCTCACCGGATGTCTGTCTGAACTTTGCGCCTTAATTTCTCCCCAGGCCTACACTCTGTACGGGCAGAGACCTGGGTGATGATAACAAGACTTAACACTAATCATGTAGCAATTACCACCTGTCAGGGCTTCCCTGGTGGCTCAGCTGGTAAAGAATCCACCTGCAATGTGGGAGACCTGGGTTTGATTCCTGGGTTGGGAAGATCCACTGGAGAAGGGAACAACTACCCATCCCACTATTCTGGCCTGGACAGTTCCATGGAAGTCCATGGGGTCGCAAAGACCTGGACATGACTGAGGGACTTTCACTTTTCATCTGTCGGGCCTTGTTCTAAGCATGTCTCATGTTCTTAATTATTTAATCCTCAGCACAACCCTTTGAGGCAGCTAAAGTTAGTCTCATTTTAGACGTGACACCCAGAGAGGTTAAGTGACTTGGCCAAAGTCACACAGCTCAGCTGTGATAGAAACAAGATTAGAACTAGAGTCTGTCTTCTTAACACTTTGCCACGCATATCCATGCCACACATATCCGTGCATATCCAAAGAACTCCCATGAGTTCCTTGGATATGCATCCAACATATTCTGAGTAGAAGTCGATTACTGAGTTTATGATACTCAAGAGTACTCATTTATTTTCCTATTTTTCTCCACCGCGAGTTCCTTGAAGCTGGGGCCTGGGCTTCCTCGGTTCTGCATCCCAGAACCCAGCACGGCAGTTGGCACATGGAGAATGTTTGATAATGTTGTTTTTGTTTAAAAAAATAAAGATTCAAATTTGAAGTTCACTTTCAGAAAAATTTACAACAGTGGGCGCCGAGAATCAGGAAAAGCCATTTGAAGAGGAAAGAGCCCACGGAGGCTGCTGGTTGGTGAGACGTGGGGCAGGATGACCCGGCTCCTTGCTCGACACTGAACATTTGTGTGCAGACAAGGTGGGCTCGCGAGTCGAGATGTTGACCTTGAGATGCCCTGAGCCCAGCAATAGCCAGCCCTCCTAAACAATGGTAGCAAGTATGAGAAGGGAGAGGCAGCATGGTATCATGGTTAGTGCAGCCTGGGCTTAACTCTGGCTCCCCAGCTCTGATTTTCTTTAAACCTCAAGTTCCTCACTTGTAAAATGGGTTTACTTATGAAGATTAAATGAGAAAAAAAGGTGATAAATGCTCCACGCAGTAAGTGACCCATCAATCTTTAATAAACCTTTGCTTAATACATCTTAACGTTTTCAGAATCACTTCCCCATCTCGCACCTGCTGGACCCTCACACAGCCCAGAAAGCCCCCTTTCTATAGAGGGGAAAACTGAGGCTGAGAGAGCATGGAAGTGATTGCCTTAAGTTCCAGGGTTAGATAAGGTTGAACAAGAATACCACCAGGGCCCCTGACCCGTAATCCAGTACCCTGCATCAACCATCTCCTTTTCATCATGGAAAGCTCAGGGTTTCCTTAAAAATTTTTTTTCTTTTAAAAAAGATAATTTATTGGGATGAAATTCACATAACATGAAATTAACCATGTTAGGGCCAACGGTTCAGTGGCATTCGGTTCATTGACAATCTTGTGCAATTACCTCTCATTCTAAAACATTTATGTCATTCCTCAGCAGTACCCCTCACCCATTAAGCAGTTTCTCTCCATTCCTCTCTTCCTCCAGCTCCTCATATCTGCCTTCTCTCTCAATAGATTTACCTATTTTGAATATTTCATATCAGTGGAACCCTACAATATGCAGCCTTTGTGGATGTAACCTTTCTTTCACTTAGCAAGTTGTTCTAAAGTTTCATCCATGTTGTAACACGTGTCAGTACCTCATTCCTTTTTGTGGCTGAGTAATATTCCACGGGATGGATGGACCTCAGTTTGTCGTCCATTCGTCCGTAGTTGGGCGTTGGATTATTTCCACCCTTTGGTTGCTGCCAATAGTGCTGCTATGAACGTGCATGTACATAGACTTGCTTCATTACCTATTTAAAATCTCTTGGGTTTATAATACTTTCCTTAAAAATTTTAAAGAACTAGACAGATGCATGCTGCATTGTCATGTCTTAACGTTACTAAGCCAGCAGGCATTTGTAATTAAAGAATTTGGTTCGTGTCTGTCTCATCCCCCAAAATAATAGACTTCCTGTCCTTCAAATGCGGTTTAAATACCTCAACTTCTCTGGTTCGTGTTTTAAACACACAAGCGTGTGCACACACACATACAAATACACGCCTGAGCCTTCTCAGGCGGTAGCCACTGCTTTTCCAACAGTTGCTCTCCAACTGGGAGGCTGTGTCTCTGTTGATGTTTATTGACATAATCTGATGTTTGGGTTTGTAACTGCCTCCATTAGGCACTCAGAGCCACTCAACAGATGTGAGAAAAGAGGCGGGGGTAGAAGCATAGCCACCAATTAGCCTTGGGGAGGGACTCAGAAATGCAAGAACAATTCATCTTCCAGTGATAAACTCCTTGACGGCACGTACAGTATTTTATGCTGTTTTTCTTTGGCTCCACATATGGGGCTTAGCCCCTGTTCAGTTTCGATGTGCTGACAAGCTCCTTGATGAAGGCAGCCGTGGGCGAAGTGAGGAGCCCCAGGGAGAGCGGAGGGCCAGCTCCCTTCCTGGGGCAGCCACTGTCACTGCTAACCCCGGGAGTGGGCAGCGCCGGCCGTGCCACGTGCAGCCTTCACTTGGTTCCCCCCGGTGCGCCTGCTGGAAACGGCCCTCTCCAGGATTAATCAAAGCAGGCCTCCCAGATCACCACCAGATGGGCCTCCAGGCTGGGCACGTTCCGTCCTCCGAGGCCAGGTGGGCCTAACCAGGGCCCAGAGCATGTACGTTACAGGTCTGTAGACCTGGTTTCAGATTCCCAACCTGGCCACTTCCGGGCTGTGTGACCTCGGACAAATGACTCAATCTCTCAGAGGTCCTAGTAACCAGGAAATGAGCCTGAGCTTTTGTGCTCAGTGTCTGGTGGGTATCAGGAACCCACCAAGTCCTACGATTGTTCTTACTGTGCCCTTTACCTTCCTCCCTCCAGACTCCAGACGCTTTCTGCTTCTGGTGTGTGATGGGAGCTGTGACTCCTCTGCTGTCCTGAAGAGCAGTCCAGGGGGATGATATACAAAAAAAGAGGACTTCTCCGGGGGTCCAGTGGTTAAGACTTCACCTTCCAATGCAGGGGGTGCAGGTTCTATTCCTGGTCAGGAAGCCAAGATCCCACATGCCGTTCAGGCAAAAAAGCAAAACATAAAACAGAAGCAGTATTGTAACAGATTCGATAAACATTTTAATAATGGTCTACATTAAAAAAAAAAAAAAACTCTTAAAAAAACAAACAGCAAAACCAACCAAACAAACAAATGGAACCATGGAGGCAGTACCACGCACTGCTAGAAATCCTGCTGGGGCCATGGACCCATTTTCCTGGGATTGACTCCCTACTTGGCTCCTGGAAGGTGACCAGCAGTCTTTTTGGTGGAAGAGGCAGGTTGGCATTCATTCCCATGAGGGCCTAACCCAGGCAGAGGCAGGGAGGTGTTTCAGAACAACGTGAGCAGTGAAATTAGGTGGGTCGAGGTCTCCAGGTGTGTGTGTGTTTAAGGTGAGATCTGATAATACCTTACTACATGCGTGCACAGTTGCTCAGTTGTGTCCAACTCTTTGCAACCCCGTGGACTGTAGCCCACTAGGCTCCCCTGTCCTTGGGATATTTCAGGCAAGAATACTGGAGTGGGGTCCCATTTCCTCCTCCAAAGGATCTTCCTAACCCAGGGTTCAAACCCACATCTCTTGCATCTCCTGCATTGGTAGGTGGATTCTTGAACACTGGGCCACCTGGGAAGCCCAATGCCTTATTACATGAAGCCTAAGATGAGTTAGAAGTTAAGGCTGGAAGTTAGGGTCTGTCTTTGGTGTGTTAAGAGAACAAGGTGTGGTTCTTGTTTTCTGCAGAACTAGCTAATCCCGGCTCAAAGAGGGTACTCAAAGAAGGAACCCCAACGGGAAATGGGGGCTCAGCAAATGACGGGATGACCTCTCCAGCTGCCTCCCCACCCGTCCACCCCCAAAGGATGTGGGGCACCATGATCACTAAGGCACATGCCAGGTTCATGCAATAGCTTCCCTGGGCTGGAACAGGGGCTGGTGGATTTGTAGCCGAAGCGAGTTTCTGCAGAAGGGAGGGGTGATGCAGCTGGCAGCCCCTCCTTCAGCGATGCTGCTGCTGTTGGCACTAGTGAGGCCTCTTGGGTTTCCAGAAATGCCAAGACCTATTAGTGCACATGTACACGCACACACACACACACACGGAGCCCACAAAGGGGCACAGATTACTTGTTTTGCCCTGTGACAGAGATAAATGCTCTGTGTGTGTGAGTTAATTAGTGAAATGACAGAGCAGAGCCGTGTCTCTCTGCAACCCTCCCCAGCACTAGCCCTGCCCTTTCAGACGCCACCCCTGCCTTCCCGCACCCCTCACATGGCCAGAGCCTGCCATTATTCGCTGCTCTGCTCCTGGTCTCACTCAGAGTGGCCCTGAAGCTTTGTGTCTCCAAGTCTTAGATTTTCTCCAAGTCTGAGATTTTCTCCAGCCACTCCTGGCCTCAGCAGCCTGGTGCTTCCTGCTTCTGCAAGACAGGGTCTCAGCCAGGCTGTTTTTAGAGACACGACCCTATGCAGAAAAAGGCCAGCTGAATGTCCTGTGGACGGGGACTTGCAGCCATGACTTAGGGAAAAGACACAAAGAAAGAGGGCGGAGCAGATTCAAGCCTGATCCTGGCTCAGCCCCATCTTGGACTTTTCGTGTGATCATGGGCAGTTTATGAAACCTCCCATGCCTCAGTGTCCACAGATGCTAGTCGGGCTCCTGACACAGGCTTGCATCTGTGGTTGGGAAGATGCCCTGAAGTGCCTGGCGCAGCCCCAGCACTCCACACCCGGGGTTATGAACACAGGGTGAGCAAATTGGAGACAGGTTTAACGTTTCTCACATCCGGGACAGGCTGCCAAAGGGCTCTTGAAATTTCCGTTCAGCAGACGCTGCTGGGCGAGAGACCTCCAAGAACTGGCTTTGTGCCTCCCCTTGCTGTGTGACCTTGAACACGACCGTGGGTCTCTCTAAATGAGGCTAAAAACGAAGGTAGGACAACCACTCCCAGGGCCAGCGCCCCAGCTGCATCCGCCACACCTCAAGTGCAGTGATTTTGTGTTTGTTTGCAAGATGCACAAAGTCCGATGCCGAGAGACCCTGGAAACAGCGTGTGGGGCGGAGGGCAGCGCTGCTCTGGCGGTGTGGGGTCACTGCCAGCGCAGCACGAAGGGCCGAGCTGGGCTAGCAGGACACTTTCTGGGCCTCCCCGACCAGAAAATCTGAGCCTGGCTCTTGCACACCAGGCGTGCAGGCACACCTAGACTTCGAGGAAAGTTCCGGTTGGGGTTGGGCTTCCCAGGCAGCTCAGCTGGTAAAGAATCCTTCTGCAGTGCAGGAGACCCCAGTTCGATTCCTGGGTCAGGAAGATCCCCTGGAGAAGGGATAGGCTACCCAGCTCCAGTATTCTTGGGCTTCCCTGGTTGGCTCAGATGGTAAAGAATCTGCCTCTCATGCGGGAGACCTGGGTTCGATCCCTGGGTTGGGAAGATCCCCTGGAGGAGAGCATGGCAACCCACTCCAGTGTTCTTGCCCGAAGAATCCCCATGGACAGAGGAGCCTGGCGGGCTATAGTCTAGGGGGTCGCAGAGTCGGACACGACTGAGTGACTAAGCACAGCTTAGCACAGGGTTAGGATTATTAGGCTTAGGGGCTCAGATGTGACAAGAATCAAGGGCACAGAGACCAAGGAAATGGAGCCTTGGAGATCAGTCCTGAGATCATCGAACTCTATAAAGCAGTAAAACGGCTTTTTCAAAGGAAGCTCAAAATAGGAAACAGACAAAAGCAAGGGAGTCTTGGGCAGTTTAATTCTTCATTGTTGGTGGAAAAGGGCTCATTGTTTGGGGCATGTCAGCAGAGCACCAGGGTGGAGGGGCCCAGACTTCATTTCCTTTACCAATAAAATTACCAAAAAAAAAAAAAAAGATTCAGGACTGACATCTGCGTCTGGTTGACAACCTCTTCCTGTTACAGAGTAAGGATGTTAAAAAAAAGACAACGACCATCTCCCAGCGCCATTATTTCTCAGACGAAGGACTGGCTCCCTCTCCACCGCAGTGAAGAAGGGCAGGGCTTTGCAAGGAGGACACCCGTCTTCCTGAAACCTCACTGCCTGTCTGGAGTTTGCTCATTGGCGGATTTGAAATCCGCAGCAAGAGCGCTACCAATGGGAGCCGCTTCCAGAGGGTTTCCAGCCACACTGTTTGAAGAGTGTTGACTTGTCCTGCTGCCTCATTGAATAGAGGTAGAAACCAAGACCATGAAAACAAGACAGCTCCTTTACTGGATGTTTCCTGAGGGTGTGTTTCATGCACTGCCCCAGGTCCCGGGTCAGTATTGGGGCTTCAGAGAGAAATTTCACCAAGGAGGACTGGATCCCACAGGAAGAATCGATCACTCATTCTCTTGTTCTTTCATTTGTCAATAGCTTTTTGAGCCACTGCAATAGATCAGCTAACATAGAGCCGTTGGGGACCGCCTAACGGGGTTTGAAGCCTGGTGGGACAGACAGATGAAAGGAAGGACTAAAGGAAGCAAATAAATAAGGTGATTCTGGTGGGTGGGGTGAAAAACGACACACTGAGGATGGAGCAGAGACAGGACGGGGTGACGGCGGGTGGGCAGGCGATGAGGCGGTATTCGTGTGAAGACCTGAACCGTGGGAAGAACCCGGTCATGCAGAGTTGGTGGAGGAACGTTCCAGGCACAGGCAGGGGCAAGAGCCATGGTTCTGATGGGGAAGTGGGCTCGGTGCGGGGGAGCAGCAGCACGAAGTTGCAGAGTGACAGCTCAGCTCAGCTCAGTCGCTCAGTCACTCAGTCGTGTCCGACTCTTTGTGACCCCATGGACTACAGCACGCCAGGCCTCCCTGTCCATCACCAACCCCCAGAGCTTACTCAAACTCATGTCCACTGAGTTGGTGATGCCATCCAACCATCTCATCCTCTGCCGTCCCCTTCTCCTCCTGCCCTCAATCTTTCCCAGCATCAGGGTCTTTTCCAATGAGTCAGCTCTTTGCATCAGGTGGCCAAAGTATTGGAGTTTTAGCATCAGCATCAGTCCTTCCAATGAACACCAGGACTGATCTCCTTTAGGATGGACTGGTTGGATCTCCTTGCTGTCCAGTGGATTTTCAAGAGTCTTCTCCAGCACCACAGTTCAAAAGCATCAATTTTTCGGTGCTCAGTTTTCTTTATAGTCCAGGTCTCACAGCCATATGTGACTACTGGAAAAAACCATAGCCTTGACCAGACGGACCTTTGTTGCAGCTGGAGGTGGTGAATCAAGAGGAGAGAGGAGAAAGGAGTAAAAACAGGTGCACAGGCTCCAGCTGCTGACCCTCGGGGGAGAAAGCCCAGGGACCGGGTACTCAGCTGATATGAGCCTGGGGCCCCCATGGGCCTCACCTTGGGGTCTGCCCAAGCTTTGGCCGGGTTGAAGATGGAAGCCCACCAGGGTTCAGGGGCTGTCCTGCAAGCAGCACTCCTGGGGGAACTTCCCAGCCCTCACTTGAGACCTGCTTTCTGTGACACGTGATCTGGGTGCAGAGTGGGTGAGCCAGGAACAAGGAGCTGGTCCCACATTATCTCAGAGTCCTTCTCAGTCCATCTCACACCTGAAACCAAGGGACCAAAGTGAACCTGCCCCATTCCCAGAAGTTGACTGAGAATGAAGAGGCAGAAGCTTAATTCCCCAACCCTACAGCTGGCCAGCCCCTCTGCAGAGGGGTGTGTGTGTGTGTGTGTGTGTGTGTGTGTGTTGGGATCTGGGTGGCTGGGATAGATAAGATTCATTTGACAAATATTTATCAAGTACCTACTCGATGCTGGGGATCGTTCTAGGCCCTGAGGATGCTATGGTGAGAATGACATGCTAAAGAAAAGGAAAGGAGATCATAGAGCAGGATAATGGGGTCTGAGGGTGCAGCCACTTCAGAGCGAGGGGCCAGGGAAAGAGCAGCCTCTCTGAGAAGGGGTCGTTGAGAGTTGAGCTTGAGAGCCCTCCAGCCCTGGGACATCAGGAGGCAGAGGGGCCAGATGTGGGCCACTGCATGGGGACTGAGATCCAGGAACATACAGATGGCTGGGTGGCTGGAGCAGAGAAAACTGGGGAGGGGGCGAGAAGATGGAGGGTCTCCCTGAGCCTCACGTGTCAGAGACTGATAAGACAGGGAAGACTGGTCCCTTCCTTTCCCTCAGTATGTCCAGAAAACAAAGCCAGCGTCAGAGTGAAAAATGCTGGTGCGGTGGGGGAAGCAGCAGAATCTAGAGACCTGAGTTGTTGTGCTCCCCTGTGCTGCCTGGGGCAACGCTATCACTTGCCCTTCTGTTTTGTAAAACAAGACTGCTGGACTGGACCAGGGAGGAGAAATAGGTTTTAGTCTTGTACCTACTCAGACCACTGATAGCAGCTGCCAATGCACTGGCCTGAAATGACTCTGAGGTTTCTTCTGTGTTGATCAGCAGAGTATTGTCATCGATTAGTGATGTCTGCCCCCGGTGGGAATTAGAAGGCACGATAGTTACATGTGTGCTACATCTGCCTTTCCTGCATCGCTTGTGACCAAATTGGCAGGAGGCCGCTTTGGGTATGTTTGTGCTTGTAGCCATTTCAGCATCTGTGTGTTTTCCCCTCTGGTTCTTCAGAATCAAGTGCTTTTGTAACCACCCTTGGCACAGACCAACATCAGAGAATCAGTTCAGTTCAGTTCAGTCGCTCAGTCGTGTCTGACTCTCTGTGACCCCACGGACTGCAGCACGCCAGGCTTCCCTGTCCATCACCAACTCCCGGAGCTTGCCCAAACTCATGTTCATTGAGTCGGTGATGCCATCCAACCATCTCATCCTCTGTTGTCCCCTTTTCCTACCACCTTCAATCTTTCCCAGCATCAGGGTCTTTTCCAAGGACTCAGTTCTTTGCATCAAGAGGCCAAAGTATTGGAGTTTCAGCTTCAGCATCAGTCCTTCCAATGAATATTCAGGACTAATTTCCTTTAGGATGGACTGGTTGGATCTCCTTGCAGTCCAAGGAACTCTCAAGAGTCTTCACCAACACCACAGTTCAAAAGCATCAATTCTTCGGTGCTCAGCTTTCTTTATAGTCCAACTGTCACATCCATACATGACTACTGGAAAAACCATAGCTTTGACTAGACGGACCTTTGTTGGGAAAGGAATGTCTCTACTTTTTAAGATGCTGTCTAGGTTTGTCATAGCTTTTCTTCCAAGGACCAAGTGTCTTTTAAAATCAGAGAACAGTGTTAGCTAATGTGTGGCACTGCTTTAGAGTTTACACCAGACTCTGGTTCATAACCTGTGAAGTCTTTAGAGCAACCCTGGGGGTGGGTCTTAAGTCTTTCCTCCTTATACTGGGTTTTGAGGCCCAGAGAACTGGTTTCTGGCCTTGCAGCTAGGAAGAGGCCTGATTGGAACCCCTCTCACTGCAAACAACACACTCCTTCTGCTGTAACTGCTGCCTTCTCAGAGAAGGGGAGGACCCTGCACATGTTTGGAGACTGTACCCTGACAGAGACTCACGTGGGGAGTGAGACCATGGAAATAGATACTGACTGCCTGCTTCTCCTATGCCCTCCTAGAAGAAGTGAAATCGCTCAGTCGTGTCCGACTCTTTGCGACCCCATGGACTGTAGCCTACAAGGCTCCCCTGTCCATGGAATTTTCCAGGCAAGAGTACCGGAGTGGGTTGCCATTTCCTTCTCCAGGGGCTTTTCCCCACCCAGGGATCGAACCCGGGTCTCCTGCATTGCAGGCAGACACTTTACCGTCTGCGCCACCAGGGAAGCCCCTGTTCCTGCTCAAGCCTGCTGCCTGCCAATCTAAGTGAATGTAGATTTATTCAAAGGAACTGGCTCCCTGGCTGCCTGCTGTCCAGGTGCAGGAGGCAGGTGGACCCAGCAAAAACCTGACAACCTCTTCTTCTGACTGCTGTCTGCTTTCCCTCTCCTTCCGTTTCACCCGGGTCTGTCCCTGCCATGGGCAAATGAGAGGGTGATAAATCAGTGTTCATCCTGGTGAGGGCAACCTTTAGAGTAGAGGATCTGGTCCTGTGGGCAGCTGGGCTCTGGTCCCCAGTTAGTGGCCTGGATGCAGTCTGATGGGGCTACTCCAACCAACACCCCCCAACCCCACCCCCTGCTCAGGAAAGTGTGGGGCTGGAAGAGAGGATGTAGGGGTCTGCTTGGCAGCAACCCCTCAGGGGATACCTGGTGGGCATCACTGCCTTGGCCTGCTGGAGAGGCAGCTTGAGGGTCTGTCTCAGGGGGGCCATCTTGGGTTTCAGCCCTAGCTTTGCTATCTGTCTGCATCATGAGCTGAGCAAGTCACTTAACCTCTCTTCCTCATAGTACAATGGGAGTTGCATTTGTTATCATCAAAGTAAAGCTGCATAACAAAAGATCCCAAAGCTCAGTGGCTTAAAGCCACATTTATTCTCCTGTTCATGGGCTGTGAGACAGCTGCGCCGTGGTTGGGCTGGCCTGGACTCCAGGCTCTGGCTGCAGGTTGAGCTTTGAGTCTGTACTACGTGCCTCATCCTCCTTAGACCAACAGCTACTGCGGCTTGAGGTCTGCTCTACGCGTGTTTATTCTGCAGGCCAGGCTACTGAGACATGTTCTTTGCATGGCATTTGACCAGTGCCCAAGAGGGCCCTCCCGGCTGTGCAGGGACAGCCATGCTCTGCTCTGACATCCTACTGGTCAAAGCAAGTCACTCACTCAGGCCCAAAGTCAAAGGGTGGGCGATCGCTGCCCATGTGAGACTGTGGGAAGGGTGTGGATGAGTAATTCTACTATGGGGGTGGGGAGGCTTGGGAACTCTTAATTCCACTCCAGCCACCACTGAGACGCGGAAGGACTCACACACCATCCCCAGCGCAGACTCAGCACGCACCCACATCACCCAGGTACGATGCAGAGTGCCTCAGGCACATCAGCTATGGTGGTGGTGGCGATTCCCCACCCTGTCTTCTTCCCAGATGGGAAAACAAGGCCTCAGGATCTGAAGTCTCAGCAGGCCACCCTTCCCTGGGTCCAAACCCTTAGCCACGGTGGTCCAGGCACTTCCCTCGGTGCCGATTCGCTTATATCCAACCTGCCAACAATCCCTGGAGGTACCTGCTTTGTACATGGGCTGGCTGAAGCCGGAGAGGGGAGTCCCATAGTGAGATCATCCATCCATGCAAGAAGCCAGAGAGTCTGTCCGCAGACTTCCAGTTCTTTCCACGCTGAGTGCTCATATCTGTTCCTTTTAGCCGTAAGTATGTTTTAGGCTAGGATGGCTGGGAGCAGTAGCCTGCCAGTCAGGATATCCAGGTTTTGCCTCTGGCTAGGTGTGTGATGTGGGCGAGTCTCTGTTGTTTGACTTGGCCGGTGCAGGACAGATGGTGAATGACAGGAAAGCCCATTTCCCTCCGCGAGCCCTGCCCAAGCAGGGGAAGCTATTTCTATACATCCTCCAGGACACAGCTCTCCTGGGCCCTGACCCTGACCTTCCTCTGCCCAGGGCTCTGAGGCTGGGGCAAGCCTGGGGCCCCAGAGCTGGAGGATTTCCTGGCTCAGCCCCACCAGGGGGCCAGAGGGCACGTGGCCGGGCCCCCCACCCAGGCTCCCAACCAGGGTTCTCTGTTTCCAGCTTATCAGGGCAGGTGCGGATGTGGCACGGGCTTTTTGGCATGGTTGGCCCAGTGTCCTGCATTTGTCTGAGACCCAGCTGGGACTCAAGAGGCCTAGGCCTGAGTCCTGGTCCTGCAAATGAAAGCACATGCTCTGCTTTCCCTGAGCCTCAGTTTCTCCATTTGCCAAGTGGCCTAGCATCTCTCACAGCGGTCCTGACCCTGATATTCTAGAGGCAGGCTGGAGAGCCCCTCGTGAGCAGATGCTGCAGGCCTTTGCCTGTCTGAACAGGGAGCATCATCTCAGACCCAGGTTCTGTGGATCGTTTAGAACACCCACCGGTATTGAAGCTTCTGGTTTCTAGATGTGAATGTGGTTGTGAGGATGGAGTCAAGTTTTGCTGAACGTCCTTCCTTCAGTGTTGCCTTAAAACTGGCTCTTCTCCTGAGTGGTTGGGGCTGCTCTTGCCATAGGCAGTGGTCTGGACAAGAGAACCATGCCACTTCCTTCAGCCTCCTGGTCTGTGCTCCTGTGTAGGAATTTGCACCATCAGAAGCATCTTAGTGCTAATTAGAGACTGGGGAGGAGCTGCTAATTATAAGGAGTGGGTTGGGGTATCTTGACTTCTGGAGTTGGAGGAGGGTTAGATTTCATGCTAATCACAGGGGCCCAGGGAACCCAGCTGTGTGTGTGTGTGTGTGTGTGTGTGTGTCTTGGGTTCTTTAAAACTGCTAATTGTCAGGGTGAAAATATTTTCGCACATTCGCTCTCCAGGAGAACCGTTATTACTGAGCCCACTGACAGTCTCGTTGAAGTCAAACGGCCACAGTCAACATGGAAATCCTAATTAATAGACGCTCATGCTGCTCTCCGGTATGGCAGCGGAAGTAATTATCGTGATTTAATTGACTTTTCTCCCCTCTGTTAGGCACTCTGCTTTTTCCATTTTCTTGAGCTAGGAAGGGTTATTTAAAAAAAAAAAAAAAAAGCGCCTCCTTTCTCTCTCTATTTTTTCCCCCTTTTATACAGACTGTCTCTCACACCACTGCTCTATTTGTCAAATCCTATTCCAGTAAATATTGTGGCAGCACAAATCTCTGTGTTACAGAAAAGTCCAGCGCCTGAGCCAATGGCTTACTTACAAGGAGCGTGTTGGCTTTGTAAAGGTGCCGGCAGACCCAGCGAAGGTGTCTGGCAAGCAGAAAGGGAGTTGGTTTGCTCAGAGGTACTGGTTTCAGCAAGCTGCTTGTGGGGTGGGGTTGGGGGTGGGGGGACAGAGGACCACGTGCCCCAGAGCCACTCGAGGGAGGTGGCTGTCGAGACATATCCAGAGTTCAAGGCAATCTGAGGAGCCGAAGTGGGCCACTTCCAAGCTCCTAGATCCAGAGAAACATCTGAAGAATTCTAAACTCCCATCGGGCCCTTCAGGGCAGCTCTACGCTCTCGTGGCTTTGACTAGCAGTGGCTGCTGATTTGGACTCTGATCCTGGTGAGGGGACCCTGCGTTCTCTTGGATTTCAGTCTCATGACCAAGGGCCATTGGAGCTTCCCTGGGCAAGCCTGCCTGAATGCCTTCCCCAGCAGGCTGTGCCTGGTACTGCCAGTGGTCAAAGAGTGGGCTGCCCCGGGCCAGGCGTCCTTCTTGATGCTGTCGGCTGTGGATGGTGAGGTGGGGTCCTGTGGTCTGCCATCCATTCTTCAGAAGCTATAGGCAAAGCCTTTTGTGGATAGATGGGACTGTGGGTCTTGCCAACATAGCCCTTGAGAGCTTTACTGGCTGGATTTGAATCCTGGTTTGACCACCTACTTGCTGTGCATCCCTGGGCCATTTACTTAAACTTGGCTGCATCTTGGTATCCTCTTCAATAAAATGATAGCCCTTACTTCATAGGTTTGTTATAAAAGATGTATGACCACTCTGTGTCACTCTGGATAAACACTCAGTAAGATGTTCACTTATCAGCAGGGGCAGGTGGACAGGGGAGGCAGTTCCTCCATCAGCAAGCAAGAGAACCCTAGAGTCACAGACACTGAAGCCTGCAGGGAGCCTGAGTGACTGTTAGGTTAGCTCTTTATCATTCCCAAGGGGAAACTGAAGCACAGAGAAGGGATGTAACATTTGAGTAATTTCATAATTAGTTAAATAATTTTAACAATATAATATTGGGCTATTTGGTGTGGAGCTAAAATTAAAACATCTCCTTAGATCTCATTTGGGGCTGCTTAAGAGTGCTTGACTTTTATTAGAATATTACACATTATAAAATAAAGTAGAAGAGAAGCTGAACCTGGGATTGTTCTATTTCTTTTCTTTGTCTCCATTTGGAAATTCTGCTTTTAGTCTTTTGAAGGAAGTACATCATCTTTGTTGATCTTCTTTTTCAGATGATTCCTATGTGTTGGGTCAATGGGCAAGATGTCACCAATCAGCTATGTTATTTTAGACACTTAGCTTTTCTGAGCCTCAGTTTCCTCATCTGATAAGTGGGGCTATATTACCCTGCCTGGACTGAAAGCTTCTCAAGGGCAAGGATGGTTTCTTTTTTACCTCTTCTTGCTTTTCTAGAATGTTGCCTAACACATATTTCTAGGAATTTCTAGAAATGCTGAATGATCTTTTGAGCTGTCATGAAGGTCAGAAGGAGTCAGCTTTGTACACAAGTTGTATGCACAGCTGTGCTCCTGAAAGGGGAGGCCATTTGAAGCAGGAATTGAGATTTCAAGAAGTCAAGGTACCCCAGACTATAGAGAGAAGATATTTGCTGGTTCTCTTTCTTAGGAGAGCTGGAATGAAGGCTAGACTGGAGGGGGTTAAGAAGTGAGTGGAAGATGCAGAAATGGTGACAAGAGGTACAGACAACTCCAGTGAAAGGTAAGGCTTCGAAAGGGAGGAAAGAATCATCGCTGTGCACGGGGGTGGAGATAAAGTAATGGGTTTACCAGAGAACTTTTTACACGTTGGTGAGACAGGGCCAGGCATAGGAAGTGCTCAGTAAATGTTTCCTGAATTAAACAGACTTCTAGCTGAACCCTTGGTTGCCAGGGTCTTTCCCAGGATTCTCAATAATGGTTATAGATGAGATGGTTGTAATAAATGAGAACCTAAGACTAGTGTATTGGTTAGGGCAGTACTGAGTGCTATAAGAGGTAAAGCCTGAATTTCAGTAGTTTAACACAATGCAAAATTATTTCTTGCTCAGCAATAGTTCAGTGAAAGTGGAAGGCGGCTTATCATATAGAATTGAGGGCTGCTATTTCCCTTCATCTTCAACATGTGGCTTCCAAGGTCACCAAGGAAAGAAGAGGGAAAGGTAGAGAGGGTCTGTCTGCTTCCTCATCACATTGGACTAGGAAGGTTAACATCACTTCCACTCCCATTGGTGGAAATGACTCATGTGGCCCCAAAGGTGCAAGGGAGCCTGGGAAATGTAGTTCCTGGTTGAGCAGGCTTTTTCCAGCCATAGTTCTTCACTCTGGAAGGAGAGCATGAGTGTTTAGAATAGCCAATCTCTCTGCACTGGAATTGCAACCCTTTTCAGCTCTCTGAGGAGCACCTTCCAACAGCTTGAGGAGACACTAACTAACCGAGAAAATGTTAGACTCCAAATGAAGCCCAGGCCTTGTTCCTGAGGGTGAAAGAGAGCTAAGTCATTGATCTGGGCCTCTGTCTACCCACTTGTATAATATTAAGTCCCACCAGTCCAAGTTACCACTAGACCATTCAGGTATGACCTAAATCAAATCCCTTATGACTGTACAGTGGAAGTGAGAAATAGATTTAAGGGACTAGATCTGATAGACAGAGTGCCTGATGAACTATGGACGGAGGTTCATGACATTGTACAAGAGACAGGAATCAAGACCATCCCCAAGAAAAAGAAATGCAAAAAAGCAAAACGGCTGTCTGAGGAGGCCTTACAAATAGCTGTGACGAGAAGGGAAGCTAAAAACAATGGAGAAAAAGAAAGATATAAGCCTCTGAATGTAGAGTTCCAAAGAATAGCAAGGAGAGATAAGAAAGCCTTCCTCAGTGATCAGTGCAAAGAAAACAATAGAATGGGAAAGACTAGAGATCTCTTCAAGAAAATTAGAGATACCAAGGGAGCATTTCATGCAAAGATGGGCTCAATAAAGGACAGAAATGGTATGGACCTAACAGAAGCAGAAGCTCTTAAGAAGAGGTGGCAAGAATACACAGAAGAACTGTACAAAAAATATCTTCATGACCCAGATAATCATGATGGTGTGATCACTCATCTAGAGCCAGACATCCTGGAATGTGAAGTCAAGTGGGCCTTAGGAAGCATTGCTATGAACAAAGCTAGTGGAGGTGAGAGAATTCCAGTTGAGCTATTTCAAATCCTGAAAGATGATGCTGTGAAAGTGCTGCACTCAATACGCTAGCAAATTTGGAAAACTCAGCAGTGGCCACAGGACTGGAAAAGGGCAGTTTTCATTCCAATCCCAAAGAAAGGCAATGCCAAAGAATGCTCAAACTACCGCACAATTGCACTAATCTCACACGCTAGTAAAGTAATGCTCAAAATTCTCCAAGCCAGGCTTCAGCAATATGTGAACTGTGAACTTCCTGATGTTCAAGCTGGTTTTAGAAAAGGCAGAGGAACCAGAGATCAAATTGCCAACATCTGCTGGATCATCGAAAAAGCAAGAGAGTTCCAGAAAAACATCTATTTCTGCTTTATTGACTATGCCAAAGCCTTTGACTGTGTGGATCAGAATAAACTGTGGAAAATTCTGAAAGAGATGGGAATACCAGACCACCTGACCTGCCTCTTGAGAAACCTGTATGCAGGTCAGGAAGCAACAGTTAGAACTGGACATAGAACAACAGAGTGGTTCCAAATAGGAAAAGGAGTACATCAAGGCTGTATATTGTCACCCTGCTTTTTAAACTTTTATGCAGAGTACATCATGAGAAACACTGGGCTGGAAGAAGCACAAGCTGGAATCAAGATTGCAGGGAGAAACATCAATAACCTCAGATATGCAGATGATACCACCCTTATGGCAGAAAGTGAAGAAAAACTAAAGAGCCTCTTGATGAAAGTGAAAGAAGACAGTGAAAATGTTGGCTTACAGCTCAACATTCAGAAAACTAAGATCATGGCATGTTCATGGCAAATAGATGGGGAAACAGTGGCTGACTTTCTTTTTCTGGACTCCAGAATCACTGCAGATGGTGATTGCAGCCATGAAATTAAAAGATGCTTACTCCTTGGAAGGAAAATTATGACCAACCTATACAGCATATTCAAAAGCAGAGAAATTACTTTGTCAACAAAGGTCCGTCTAGTCAAGGCTATAGTTTTTCCAGTGGTCGTCTATGGATGTGAGAATTGGCCTATAAAGAAAGCTGAGCGCCAATGAATTGATGCTTTTGTACTGTGGTGTTGGAGAAGACTCTTGAGAGTCCCTTGAACTTTAAGGACATCCAACCAGTCCATCCTAAAGGAGATCAGTCCTGAGTGTTCATTGGAAGGACTGATGCTGAAGCTGAAACTCCAATACTTTGGCCACCTGATGCAAAGAGCTGACTCATTTGAAAAGACCCTAATGCTGGGAAAGATTGAGGGCAGGAGGAGAAAGGGACGGCAGAGGATGAGATGGTTGGATGGCATCACCAACTCAGTGGACATGGGTTTGGGTGGACTCCGGAAGTTGGTGAAGGACAGGGAGGCCTGGAGTGCTGCAGTTCATGGGGTCGTAAAGAGTCGGACACGACTTAGCGACTGAACTGAACTGAACTGAAAGGAGCTAAGAGTTGACGGGCTGCATTTGAGCACTTGATCTTTCACCTACTGGCTGGATGGCACTGGACAGGTTTCTAAACTTTCTGAGTTATTGTCAAATCCTCCCTGAGTTTCCATGAGGATTATTAGCAAGACACTCCTGGCATATAGTCATGCTCAGTATAATGTGAGCTGCTGTTGGTACCCAGGTCCTCTCTTCTTCATTACCTCCACAAAATTGAACAGTCCTGACTCAGGTTTAAGGGAAAAATGAATAGAATTGATATTGCCTGGAGATCAGCATATTAAAAAGCAGAGACATTACTTTGCCAACAAAGGTCCGTCTAGTCAAGGCTATGGTTTTTCCAGTGTTCACGTATGGATGTGAGAGTTGGACCTTAAAGAAAGCTGAGTGCTGAAGAATTGATGCTTTTGAATTGTGGTGTTGGAAAAGACTCAAGAGTCCCTTGGACTGCAAGAAAATCAAACCCATCAATCCTAAAGGAGATCAGTCCTGGGTGTTCATTGGAAGGACTGATGCTGAAGCTGAAACTCCAATACTTTGGCCTCCTGATGCAAAGAGCTGACTCATTTGAAAAGACCCTAATGCTGGGAAAGATTGAAGGCAGGAGGAGAAGGGGACGACAGAGGATGAGATGGTTGGATGGCATCACCGACTCAATTGACATGAGTTTGAGTAAACTCTGGGAGTTGGTGATGGACAGGGAGGCCTGGTGTCCTGCAATTCATGAGGTCGGACACGACTGAGCGACTGAACTGAACTGACTGGAGATCTTGTCTTCCGCATTTTCCATCCCTCTCTGTGACAGTTAGAGAGGGTCTTTGGAGTCAAAGGAGCTGGAGCTGGGCAAGATGGGGAGAGGGGAAAGAAGTCAGCCCCTGGTGGCTGGGTGTCCCCATCCCACTCGCACTAGAAGACCAGGATTGATGAGGCGTGTTTCTTGCCTGTCTCTGACAGCCACAGGAGCTCTGCTCTGGGCAGCAGCTGTAAATCAATTAGAAGATGAGGCTTGGTGCTGAGCCCCACCTGCCACCCCCTGCCTCCTGTCTTCTAGGTCTTCCCCCAGTGGAAAACCTACCTCACCTCCTCCAGTCCAGGGTTTGGAGTTAAGGCCTCTGAGTTTCTCTGAGCAGCCTGAGTTCTAAGAAAGCCATAGACTCCTGGGGTTTTCACATGCCTTCTTCCTCCATGGAGTTTCCCCTCTGCTGGGGGCGTGGGGAGGGCTTGGTACGCCCCTCCCCACAAAGGGCATTCTATGCCCTTCCTAGAGGTCCTTATTTAGCATTTGAAGTTATCAGCCCTGGTTACTTATTTGGCCTGGAGCTTTGTGGCATCATCCCCACTTCAGCTAGTCAGTTGGCTTCTTGGGGGCCTCCAGAGTGGACTACCAGCCAGCTGGGGTTGTGGGCAGGGACAGAGCAAGCGAAGGCCTCCCAGTTTCTGAGAAAACCAAGCTGTGATGGGGAGGGTCCCTGGGAAAGGAATGTCGCAGAAGGGGAACTGACCACTCTGCTCTGCCCAGAACCTCAGGCTGGCAGGGCCACTCAGTGACCTCCATACAGAGCCAGGCCCTTGGCCTGGGGCTGTGGGAAGCCAGGCGGGGACAATGGGAGGAAGGAGAAAGCAGGGAGAGGAAGCCCAGGGCCCTGGGGTCTGTGCCTGGGATTCCGGAGGCCAGCCCCTCTCAGCCCAGTGAGAGGAGGCTGCCGTGTAAACACGGCTGGGCTTCCTGCGCTTACGGGCCAGCGCCCTCGTTATTATGCAGGGATTGTGGAGATCATCGTTCCCTTTCAGAAGCCTGAGCGACGACAGACTGCCTATCTGATGCTTCCACAGGGACGTTGCCATCACTCATTCATCCATTCATGCCACAGACATTTATTTGGCACCAGCTGGTACCAAAGGCTTTGCTTGCTGCTGGGAATGTAGAATCAACATCCATCCATCCCTGTCCTTAGTAAGCCCTTCTCTGGTCCTGGGGACAGACACCAAGCAGATCCTTGTGGTTCCATGTGGCCAGCTGAACAATCGGAACAAACCCAAGGTTTAGAAGTGATGCTGAGAATGAAGCAATACACTGCCTTTTGAGGGGTATGCACTGGTCAGGGCCCGGCTGGGAGGTCAGGGGTGTTCTAATCTGAGCACCCTGGATGCCTGCTGAGTACCAAAAATGGTCAAAGAGTTTGCTTTTTTAATCTCTTTCCAACTCCAAACCAAAGGACTCTTAGAATGCAACCAATTAGGAGACAGAGGCTTATCCAGCACCTTCCATGTGTCAGAACCTTCTGTGGGAGCTTGTACAGATTATTACCCCAGTGATTGTTTAATCTTCAGGACACCCTCTGAGATAGGGCTGACTTTTGTCCCCATTTCACAGATGAGAGGACTGAGGTCACTGGGCCTGTTCACGTCACTGAGGAAGTGGGCGGCTGGGTGGTAACCCAGGTCTGTGGACTTCGGGGCCTTCACGCTTCTCACTGGGTCTCGCTGCCTGTTGCAAACCTCTCCCCCTCTGGGTGCTCTCTGCAGGGTTCTCAGGTACCTGCAGAGGTGGAGCCCCACCTAGAAGAGGGCTAGCCTTGCCTGACCTGAGGCACCCAAGAGGAATCCCCTTCTGTGGGGGGTCTCCTGATGGACACGAGCTGGCAACAGGAGTCAGGGTCTGGCTGACTTGTTTAAGGATTCAGGCAGGTCTCTGGATCAGCCCTTGAGCCTGATAGAAATGTGTCAGGGCGGATTGTCTGTGGCTTCCTGTGTCACCTGGGGCCTATATTCTTTTACAAGGCCATTTCATGGATTCTCAGCTTCCCCATTTATACATGGAGACCCTGCCGGACTTGTTTTTCCTTTAATGTGTTTTGAGATGGGTGATTTCTCAGCATGTCTTGCAGTATGTGCAGGGCGAGGTGGCCTTGGAAATCAGGCTCTGTGCCCTCACCCTGTTCCTCTGCTGGCTGTGGGGCCTTGGGCCTGGAGCTTTGACACTTCCCTCCTCTGTTTCCCATCAGTAAAATGGAACAATGATAAAATCTCCCTTAACGGAGACAGGGGATATAAATCACTCTTTACATTCCAGAGTTAGAGGGATACAGCAGAAAGCAGGGCTTTCCTGGAACAGAAAGCTAAACAAAAGTCTGCGTCCACAAGTACATGAAGTGCAGGCGTTTTGGGATTGTCCCCGAGTCTGCTGCCTACAAATGTCAGCAACATTAGCACCTCAGCTTCTGTGCACAGGGCTTTAACTGCCTCATTTCTCCCTAGGTTTAGAGATGAGGAAACAGATGCACAGAGTGGTTAAGTAACTTGCCCAGGTCACACAGCTGGCAGGTTATAGAGGCAGAACTAAAACTGGAAATCTGTCTCCGAAGCCAGAGCCCCTTATCCCGTGGGTCTGCCTCTTAACGTCCGGGTGGCCTGCGGCTGGACACACACAGGTGCTTGTGTTCTGAGCGGAGCGTGAGTCAGCCGTGGCGGGGGTGGGGGCGGTGTCTCTCTGCGAGTCCAGGTGAAGGGCATGGCTTTACTCTCTGCGTAGTGTCATTTCTCCTGTCTGCCTTTTTCAATGAGGCGGTTTGGGTCCACATGCCTCTTCCAGCATTCTGTGCCCCGGCTGCACTTACAGTCAGACCCCTGCTCCTGTGACAGCCTGGCCCTGCCCTCCTGCCCAGGTCACTTCACCCACACCCTTCCCTTTGCCTGTCCCCTGCCATCCCGGCCCCCTCAGCCCCATTCCAGTTCCCAGAGCCGGGCAAGCCCTTTTCTTGCCTCAGGGGCCCCACAGAGGCTGTTCCCTGTTTAGACCACTTGTCCGGCCTCTTCACGTGGCAGGCCCTTCTCTTTCTTCAGTGTTCAGCCTGCCCGGGGGGCCCTCCCTCGTCTTCTCTCGCATTCCACTCTATTTATTGCCGTGATGGCACATGTCTCAAACCAGATTTACAGACTGATTTGGATTTAATAATAGTGATTTGATTTAACAATGGTCTGGAAGTGCCATGGAGGCCGTGACATGTCCATCTGTTGTTCAGACGCATCCCAGGGTCATGCCCGGCTCTTGGCATAAAGGTGTTGCTCGGCATTTATTTGCTGATTGGAGGATGAAGGGCTGGGTTGGTTTAGCCAGACAGGAAGGGGATTGAGAAATATTTATGGAGCATCAATTAGGTACCAGCCAGAGTCTGACCACCTTCATTCCTCTTCTCTGCTTTTAGGAGGAAAGATCATTTGTGCTCTATAAGTGAGGAAACTGAGGCGAAGGGTACTTAGACCAGGGATCACTCGAATTCCGACTTGGACCAAGCAGCTAATGCAAATAAGTGAGTAGGTTGAGTGATAAATAAACAAACAAACCAGGAGCCCAGGCTCAATGATAATGGGCATTTAAACCATGACTTGATTGTCTGGGAGGGGTAGACACTGCGGTGAGCTTCAACACACATTCCCTCCGAGGAGAGAAGCTACATTTTAGTTCCAATATTTTTCAAATCTTCTGCAAATAAAAAAAGAGAACAAAGAAGTCCAAAACTTGGATTTTTAAAGAGATATTTTCCAACAGTTAAATACTGCTGACTGATTCATAGTTTTGTTTTTATTTTTAAATGCCCATGTGCTACTGCTGTGCTAGGCCAACGGAGCTCTGGCTTCCCAGACACTGGCTTTCCACTCTGGTTTAGAGCACAGGAAACAGAACAGCCAAGCTCCTCGGGAATCTCAGTCTGTCCGGCCCCGTCAGGCCTGTTGAGAGGCTCTCTCCTGCCTCAGGAACAGATGAAAAGATAGTGTGTGCTCTCAGAGCTCTGGACTCCGAAGATGTGGCTCAAAAAAAAAAAGTCAGGACTCCATGGCACACTAGCGCTGATGAGTGGTGTTACATGTTCTGGTTCCTCGCTCTCAAGGTCCTTCACCCAGGCCTTTGCCTTTGCCGGCCCCAAGGACCCACAAACTTGGCTTTGGGACAAGCCAACCCACAAATCCAGACCTGACCATCACTGTGCTTATTCACATAGCCCATTCCCCACTCCCTGGTTCTGCTGGGCAAGTGGGTAATCAGAGTGGCCATTCATTTACTCATTCATTCAGTCAGTCACAACCGTATTTTTTAAAATTAGAGTTGATTTCCAGTATCATGTTAGTTTCAGGTGTACAGCTTCAGATTCGCTTGCGTGATATGTTATTATAAGATCTTGAATACAGTTCCCTGTGCTCCACAGTAAATCCTTGTTGTTTACCCATTCTATATATGTCTGTGTCTTAGTCGCTCAGTTGTGGTCCGACTCTTTGCGACCCCATGGACTGTAGCCCGCCAGGCTCCTCTGTCCGTGGGATTCTCTAGGCAAGAATACTGGAGTGGGTTGCCGTGCCCTCCTCCAGGGGATCTTCCTGACCCAGGGATTGCACCCAGGTCTCTGACATTCCAGGCAGATTCTTTACCATCTGAGCTACTTGGGAAGTCCCATTGTATATACATTACTCTGTATCTGTTAATCCCATCCTCCTAATCTATCCCTCTTCCCACTTTCCTTTGTAGTAAATTTCTCTTCTCCGTCTGTGAGCCTGTTTCTGTTTTATAAACAAGTTGATTTGTATTTTTTGTTTAGATTCCGCATGTAAGTTGTATCATACATTTGTCTTTCTCTGTCTGACTTGGTGTGATAATCTCTAGGTCCATCCATGTCGCTGCAAATGGCAATGTCTTAGCCTTTTTGTGGCTGAGTAATATTCCATGGTAGACATATACCACATCTTCTCTATCCGTTCACCTGTTGATGGACACTTAGGGTGCTTCCATATCTTGGCTAACACACAAATGTATGTTGATGTCCACTCTGTGCTGGGCAATATTCTCCATGCTGGGAAAACAGTGAGCAAAGTCTGCATCCCCCAGAACTTTCCTTCAGGGAGTAACTGGTGGAGCAGGGAGCTGCCTGAGACAGAGTGGTCCAGGAAGGCCTCTTGGAGGAGGTAACACCTGAGTAGAGACCTGAGTGAAATAAGGGAATGAACCAAGCAAAGATCCAGGATAAGAGATTCTTACCAGAGGGAGCGCCAGTACCCAGATAGCCAGATTACCTGAGTGGAACATCTTGGGGACTTTTATTTTCCAGCAGTGCCCCTTTGACATCTACTAAGTGAGGCTGTTCACTAACACCTCTCTGCACTCCCACCCTGTGCCTTTGCCCCACATAATGCCGTCCATCAGGAATGCCCTTCCTCCCTTCTCTGATGGCCCAAAGCTTCCACATTTGGAAGACACCTCCTCCAGGAGGCCTGCCTACGCTGCTCCAACAGAAGCACTCTCTCTCAGCTTGGAGCTCCACAGCATGGTCTGCCCCTTACTGCTGACTTCTGTGCCCAGCTGTTCATGACTTAGGGCACAGGGCGGGACATGTGGACCTGGGCTTAAATCCTAGCTTTCTTTCCTGTTGGCTTAGTGACCTTGGGCAAGTAGCCAAACCTCTCTTATCCCATCCTTTCGTCTATAAAGTGGACTAGTAAGATTACCTTGGGGCTTCCCTGGTGGCTCAGTTGGTGAAGAATCCACAATGCAAGAATCCACCTGCAATGCAGGAGACCCATATTTGATCCCTGGGTTGGGAAGATCCTCTGGAAAAGGAAAGGGCAACCCACTTCAGTATTCTTGCCTGGAAAATCCCATGGACAGAGGAGCCTTGCAGGCTACAATCCATAGGATCACAAAGAGTTGAACGTTACTGAACAACTAAACCACCACCATCACCGCCTTTGTGAACTGGGCCAAATCATTAATCATTAACCAAGATTACCTTGCTGGGTTCATTTAATGATTAGAGGCTACCTTGCTGGGTTCATTTAATGATTAGCGGCTAAGTGAAGCCCCCACCTCCAGCCTGGCATGTCACAAATGGTAGCTGCATGATAATTACTCCTCCTTTGCCTGTACCTGCCCTGACCCCAAGGGTGTTACCGTTCACCTCCTCCAGGAAGCCCTCCCTGGCCTCCCAGGCTTAGTAATCTTTCCTCTTACACCCCCCACCACTTCATTAATGACCGATTTTCCCCCTTAGAACAGTTGTTAAATGATCTTATTTTTTAAGCTAGATTCATCTTATGAGGGTGCATGACATAATCTTAAATCATGGTGCCCTTCTATGGTGGCTAAATTTACTGTGGATCCTGGTAAACCCAGAAGGGTGGCCAGCAGGGAAGAGGAACTGGGAGCATCAGAGAAGGTGCTGTGTACAGACATCGGCCCTGATCCACACCTTACTTCTGCCTTGAATTTTCCTTCTTTAAAAGTCACCTGGGTCTCTGGGATGCGGGGACTTGCAGGAGAATAAAGACACCCCCTTTCGTGATCATCTGTAATTGAGTGCTCTCTCCCATCTAAAGCAGAGGCTGATTTGCCCATCACCTACCCAGATGGAACCTGCTGGTCAGGTAAATAACACACAGAAAAGGAATTTATGATGGCAGCTGGGAGATCATTAATTACTGCTGCCCCCCTCTGCCCAGCCTCGTGCAGCCCAGGGATCAGCCTTTGTTTCCAAGGTTGAAACCCAGGCGGGTCCCCGAGACTAGGAGCAAAGAGGGACCTGTCTACGATTTTTTTTTTCTTTCTTTTGAAAGGACCCCATGGGGAGATGAGGGGACCAAGGCACTGAAGAGCAAGTCATTAGCCCCTTCCTAGCCTTGTACCTCAGCCCCGTGGACACAAGCAAGGACCTGCCAGCCCCCACGGCCCCTTAGAACCCCCCTTCTCTGCTGAGAAAGCAAACCGCTGCCTGAGCTGGGCCTTGCGTTGGCTGGGACGGAGAGAGTCCAGAGGGTTCCTTCTCAGGAAGTGGGAGAAGCAACCCCGGAGAAGGCCTGACAGATGGGCTTCAGATCGCACCACGTGCCTGAGCTGGCGAATGACGAATCTGGTTTGTTTGTGTTTGCTTTTTACTTCGATGAAGCCCAAGACCCACAAGGGCTTTTCCCCCGTCATCCTTTACTAGATGCCCCTCCCCAGCCCTCTTCCTCCACGTTCTCACATCTCCAAGGGGTTGGGGAAGCCACCACACAGAGAAGAGGGGAGGCCGGAATGCTTGGTCTCAGACTGACGGCTGTTCAAATCCCAGTCGGCCACTTACTTACTTTGTAACTTGGTTGCTGTTCAGTCGCTCAGTCGTGTCAGACTCTTTTTGGCCCCAGGGACTGCAGCATGCCTGGGTTACCTGTCCTTCACCATCTCCTGGAGCTTGTTTAAACCCATGTCCATTGAGTCAGTAATGCTATCCAACCATCTCATCCTCTGTCATCCCGTTCTTGGGCATATTGTTAAACTTGTTTGGCCCCAGTTTCCTCATCTGAAATGTGGGAATCATCACAGCATTCACCTCGAAGGGTTGATGTTAAATGAGATGACATATGTATCCTTGTCTGGATGCCCCAGAAGTAGACTCCGAGATAAGCATTTGTGAATAAGGGATTTATTCAGGAAGAAACCAATAAGAGATGGGAGCAGAATGGGGAAGGAAAAGAAGCCAAGAAAGGGAACAAAGTCAGGCTGAGTCCTTCAGAGGCTGCTCCCCGACCCCACCGGCAACTCTGGGGTATAGATTGCATCTCTGAGTTTGTCTCAACCTGAGGCAAGAGAGCTGGGCTCACATCTGCCCATGCCCTCAGACACTGGCTGAGGGCCACCCAAGCATATGGGGGAGGATGTAAGCTCCCAGACACGTCTGGATCCCAAAACATGGGGACAAAGGGCTCTGGCAGCCCAAGCGCAGTCTTCTCATGAGGGTGGCAGGTGCAGGCCTTGGGAGGAAGAAACACACAAAAAGGGGACCTTGGAGGAGCCCTGACAAAGCTGCCACCATATGTGACGCTCTAGCTAGCGCTTAGGGTGCAGACTGGTACCAGGGATCAGAATCACTGGACAAGTAATGAAGGTAAGGGTAAATCCGCCTGCCAATGCAGGAGACACGAGTCAAGCCCTGGGTCAGGAAGATCCCCTGGAGAAGGGAATTGCAACCCACTGCAGCATTCTTGCCTGGGAAATCCCGTGGACACAGGAGCCAGGCAGGCTATAGTCCATGGGGCCGTAAAAGAGTCTTAGCGACTGAACAGCAACACAGCCACCAACATGGTCACAGAAGAGGCTTGTAGCTCAACCTGTAGATGCGCAGCACACTCGTGCAGGGACTCAGTAAGTCCTTTTTCAGGCATCACAGTCCTTTGGAGCTCTAAGCTGATCTTACTCTTATTTCCTGAGAGCTCTTCTGGGCCTTCCACGGGGTCTGGATGGCTGTCAGGGGTCTGATTTTGCTGGGAAAGCCATCTACAGCCCAACTCTGATCGCACTGCGTCCATTTCCCTGGGTGGGTGGCGGCACCAAGATGTGCCCCCTCCACTGGTGGTGAGCCTCCGGGGGGAGTGGTAGGCAGAGTAATGAGCCCCCAAAGATGCCCACGTCCTAATGCCTCCTGGAGCCTCTGAATTTATTTTCTTACGTGGCTAAAGGGACTTTGTAGTCAAGTGAAAGGTCTTGAGATGGGAGATTGTCCTGGATGATCTGGGTGGAGTCAGTCTAATCACATGGATCCTTAAAAGGGGCAAACGGGAGTTTAACAGAGGGGAGCATCGGGAGGATGCAGGCTGGCCTTGGCTGACGTTAAAGACAGAGGGACCATGAGGCAAGAAACACAGGCAGCATCTCGAATCTGGAAGAGGCTTCTCCCTCGTGTTTCCAGAAGGAACAGAGCCCTGCTAACAGCTTGATTTTTGCTGAGTCCCATTTCAAAGGACTTCTGACTTGCCAAACTGTGAGATAATAACCGTGCCTTGCTATAAGCCCTTACATTTGTGGTAATTCATTAGAGCAGCCAGAGGAAACCATATGAGGGGGTGTGATGTATCAGCTTGGCACGGCTGTCGTACCCAGTGACCGGAGCTGACACCAATCGAGGCATGGCCCTGAAGGTCTTTTGTATCCATTGACTTCAGGTGTGTAGAAGGGCCTTCTCCAATCAATTAAAAGGCCTTAGGAGCAAAAACTGAGGTTTCCCAGGAAAGAAGGAATTCTGCCTCGAGAATGCATCAACTCCCATCTGAGCTTCCAACCCACCTTGTAGATTTGGGACTTGCCAGCCTGACAATGGCATGAAGCAGTTCCTTCAGAGAAATCTCTCGATAGAAAAGCACACAGATTTATTACACGTATGTAATATTGTACATATATGATATGTCATAGAATATGTGTGATATCATCTATATGAGATACATAGATATATATATATATATATATATATATATATATATATATATATATATATATAAAACTGCTCTTGGTTCTGTGTCTCTGGAGAACTGGCAGGTATAGGTGGCTTCCAGTGTTTTTGGCTGTTGTGGACCATGCTGCCGTGAACGCTGTGGTGGCCACGCAAATGTGTTTCTACTCATTTTACCTCCAGGGCAAGTGGCCCCGTGGTTCAGAGCATTAGTGCCCCGGACTCGGGTCTCTCGGTTCCCACCCTGCCCTCCCTCCACGAAGGCTGCCTCCCTGGCTTCCTGCAAGGGGAAACCACTTCCCAGACACCCTCTGAGACAAGGCCCGCTGCATGAGCCTGAGTCCCCTGAGGTTCTCCCTCGGGCTCTCCGTCCCCTTCTCCTAGGGCCTCTGGTCTGTCTTTCTCCCTCCCATGGCTCCCTCTGGGACAAGGCCAGCTGCATGAGCCTGAGTCCGCTGAGGTTCTCCCTCGGGCTCTCCGTCCCCTTTTCCTGGGGCCTCTGGTCCATCTTTCTCCCTCCCACAGCTCCCCGGGTGTCCTTGCGTCTCTGTCTGCCCTGCACATCCTCTCTCAAGTCCAGATCCCACTGCCTCTCTTCCTCTCTCATCCAGCCTGCCTCCTCTCTCTGTCTCCCTCTCTCCCCAGCCCCTGGAGTCTGTCTGCCCCAGGGTCCCTTTCTGCCAACTCTTCCCCCCACCACCTGCCTTCTCTCTGCTTCACGAATCTTGTCTAATAGCTTATGGAAGCCAAGACTGGCACCATCAGAAGTGAGCATGTGATCGGGGGAAGTGTGACAGAGTGATGCCCCCAGATGCTGAAGGGCCGTTTAGGAGTGGGGGTGGGGAGGAGCCAGGGGGCAGACTGGGCCAGTGATTCTCTAAGGAGACCGAGGTGAACAGGATGTGTTGAGTCCCCAGGGATCCCCACAGAGGAAGGTCTTCCTGGGGCCCAGAGCTGTGTCCTGCCCCCCCAGGCACACTCCCCGTTCTGCGTGCACATTCCTAGGTGCCACACTCGGGGTGGGTTACTATGCTTGGTCCCTTGCAGAGTGGAGCCCATGGCCAGCACCTCCCCGAGTGCAGGGCCACCTCGGGAATGAGCAGTGTCCCAGGTCACCCTGGACCTCGCTCTACAAGAAACAAAGGTACCGGCTTGGCCAAGTCCTCCACGGGGATAAAACTTCCCCACAACAGCCAGGGAAGCTTGAGCAAGGTTACCTGAGGCTCAGTTTATCATTGTTGTTCTTCAGTCACTCAGTCGTGTGACCCCATGGACTGCAGCAAGTCGGACTTCCCTGTCCTTCACTATCTCCTGGAGTTTGCACAAGCTCATGTCCATTGAGTCAATGATGCTATCTTACCATCTCATCTTCTGTCTCCCCCTTCTCCTCCTGCCCTTAAACGTTCCCAGCATCAGGGTCTTTTTCAGTGAGTCAGCTCTTGACGTCAGGTGGCCAAGATATTGGAGCTTCAGCTTCAGTATCAGTCCTTCCAATGAATATTTAGGGTTAATTTCCTTTAGGATTGACTGGTTCCGTTTACCCATCTATTAAATGGGACTGAAGGTGATGCAGAGGGTACTGCCAAGCGCACAAGGAGACTGCTTGAGAGGGTGTCCCACAGTGCCGGGCATGCCGTGAAGGCCCATAACGTCCAGCCAGCCTTGTTACCTGGGGGTGGAGTGAGTATCCTTGCCTGTTTCACCTGCACAGGCCTCTTTCTCTCTTTTTAGTGGGGAGTTGATATAATCAGAGCTAGAAGCCACAGGACATCAAAAGCAACATTTGCACAGTGCTTTGGAAGGAATAAAGCCCTTTTCATAGGTGATCGCGCTTAATGTTCTTAACTACTTGGGCAGGGGCGAGGAGGGGAGGGAATTATACTTCTCATTTTGCAGAGAAGACTCAAGTTCAAAGACATGTATCATGTGCCTGAGGGCACTCAGCTCTGAGCTGCGTGCAGCAGGATTCCAATCCAGGGCAGTCTGACTCCAGAAGGCTCTCTTTCCCCTCACTGGCTGCCTCTGGGAGGGGCAGGCGCTGACTCTTACGGGCAAAGCAAACCTCCGTTTCAACATCAGTGCAGCTGCATGCTGTTGCCCGTGTGCAAAGCGTCCCTCCTTAATTATCCTGCTTGATCATGACACAGCTTGCAGCGCAGGCAGGAGACCTTAGCCCCGCTTTACAGACAAGAAAAGCACAGCCTGGAGAGATGGAATCTCCCACCCACAGATGGCACAGAGCCGTCTGTGTCCAAGCTCAGGGCTTTAGGTGTGTGACTGTGGGCACGTCTCTTCACTGCTCTGAGCCTCAGTTACCCAACTAATCCTGTCTCTGAAGGCTCTGCTGAGAATCAGATGACACAAGGATACAGAGAGCCTGGCATCGTCCCAGTACCTGCGGGGTCCTCTGTACCTGAACATTTTCTTTCTTTGGGAAATTCTGACATGAGCTTCTGAAAGCAGCAGGAGCTCTGGAGTGCTGCCTGAGAGGATGAAAAAAAATGCAGATATACACAGTGTCTACTGTGTACATGTCAGAGGGTTTAATGGTGACAGACACCGTGGCTGACCACATGGAACTTAACACCGCAGTGCAGAAGACAGAAAATAAGAAAACCATGAGTTCCTCCAATGATTCCATGTTTTAATCAGTGGAATGAAGGTAGAAAAAGAAAACACAAGGAGGGACTGCTTCTCTGGTCAGGGAAGGTCTTTGAGGAGCAGAGCTCTGAGTCAGGGTCCTGAAACAGGCAAGGGTTGGCCATGCAGAGCTAGGGAGGGGACGGTTCCGAGGTAAGAGGGCAGGATGTGCAAAGGCCCTGGGGCAGGAATGGATCTGAATGTTGTAGGCTGGAGGGAAGAGCATGATGGCTGGGATCTAGTGACAGATGAGAGAGAGGTTCAAGCCAAGGCTGGGGAGGTTGGCAGGGATCTAACTATGAGGATCTGGTCATGGATTTGGACTTTTAAGTTGAATAAGAAGCAGTAGATAAGGTTTTAAGCAAGGAGGGACATGGTATAATTTTGACTTTAAGAAGTAAGCAGTTTACAAGCTCATAAACATTTCTCCCTGGAGAAGGAAATGGCAACCCACTCCAGTATTCTTGCCTGAAAAATCCCATGGACAGAGGAGCCTGGTGGGCTATAGTTTATGGGGTCGCAAAGAGTCGGACACAACTGAGCAACTAAGCACAAACCTAGCTGAAAGGATCTCTAAATAGGATCTAGTCCATCCGTTTATACTACAGTGGGAAACTGAGGCTCTGGAGGTGAGAAGTTGGTGGGTAATGTCATTCAGCATTTGGAGGCACAAGCAGCCCTGGAACGCAGGACCCCAGACTCCAGCTTCAGTTCTCTTTCCCTTGAAAGGTCAGCAGAAGCCCCAGCCCAGGAACTGCTTCTGTCTCCTTCAAGGATGAGCCCAGCTCCGTCCTGGCCCAAGAGCCTGTGGGACCACTCTAGCACCGGTGCTTTCCCAGGTCCAACCAGTGGCTGTCCGTCTCCCATGATGACTTTTGTTCCATGGCCACCATCTCTAGATCCCTCGACACCGAAGAAACACACATGGGCCAAGTCTGAGTTTTAAACTACACCCTCGCTGTAGTAATTGCAATTCTGCCTGAATGTACTTGACCCCATGCAAAGAGACATCTGCTAGCAATTCTGGGAATGCAGTTAGCATTTTTGCTCTGTGATGCTCAGAGCATTTCCCGTGCATGACCATGTTTCTCCCTCTTGGAGGCGAGTCCTGGCAGCACAACCATCTCTTTTTTGCAGATGGGGTGATGAGGCCAGAAGTGGCCGACTGACTTACACAGCAGTCAGGGAGGAGAGCAAGCCAGAGAAGGGGCCTCTCTCGGCAAGTGAAAGGGAAGAGAAAGAATAAAATAAACATACCACCTTCAGATTATAGCATCAGACTCTAAGAATTATTCTCCAGGCTCTGAGAATCATGAAATGATAGAGCTGACAGGCCTTAGAGATGGCTGGGTCCAGTGGATCCTCTGGTTATTTATTTATTTGGCTGCACTTGGTCTTCCCTGCAGCATGTGGGATCTCTTACCTTTGCTGCGGTATGCAGGGTCTTTAGTTACAGCAAGTGAGATCTAGTTCCCTGACCAGGGATCGAACCCCGCGTTGGGCTCCCTGCATTGGGAGTGTGGAGTCTAAGCCACTGGATCACCAGGGAAGTTCAATCTTCTGGGAATTAAAAAAAAAAAAAAAAAAAACTCCTTTTAGGGATAAAACATATATAGTAAAATATATCCATCTCCAGTATACAGCTCAGTGATTGTTTTATGGACCAAATAACCACCATGCAGACCAAACTGGAGGTGAAGCCTGGCCATGCAGAACTGGGGAGATGAGGGTTCCGGTTTGAGATGGCAAGATGTGCAATGGCCCGGGGGCAGGGATGGATTTAAGTGGGGAAGGATGGAGCAAAGAGTACCATATGGCCTCGTGACAGATGAGGGAGAGGCTCAAGCCAGGGCCAGGGAAGTTGGGGCCAGGCACCCATCCCACCAGCCCAGAGGCGCTCCTGTGTCCCATCCCAGTTGACACTCTCCTTTCCTCACCCCCGCTTACCCCCAGGTACCTACTGGTCTGGCTTCAGTCACAATCAAGCTGCTGTTCTTGTTCTTGAACTTCATATAAATGGAATCATACAGCTTGAGTTCCTCCAAGCCTGGCTTCTCTTGTTCAACACAGTGAACATGATCCTTCCACGTTGCTGAACAGGACAGTGGTTCTTGTTTTTAACTGCTGTGTAATATCCCATCACACACACACACACACACACACACAGACACACACAGAGACACACACACACAGAGACACACACACACAGAGACACACAGACACACACACACACAGACACACACAGAGACACACAGACACACACACACAGAGACACATAGACACACACACAGACACACACACACACAGAGACACACACAGACACACACAGACACAAACACACACAGACACAAACACACAGACACACAGAGACACACACACAAACACACACACAGAGACACACACACACAGACACACACACATATACACACACAGAGACAGACACACACACATATACACACACACAGACACACACATATACACAGACACACACACAGACACACACACATATACACACACACAGACACACAGACACACACAGATACACACACACAGAGACACACACACACAGACATACACACAGACACACACACACACAGACATACACACAGACACACACACACAGACACATACACATAGACACACACACACAGACACACACACACAGAGACACACACATAGACACACACACACAAACAGACACGCACACACACAGACACACACACACAGACACACACAAACAGACACACACACAGACGTACACACACAGAGACACACACAGACACACACACACAGACACACACACACACAGACATACACACACAGAGACACACACAGACACACACACACAGAGACACACAGACACACACACAGAGACACACACAGACAGACACACACAGACACACAGAGACACACACACGCAGACACACACAGACACACAGACACATATACACACACACAGACACACACACATATACACACACGCACAGAGACACACACACACACACAGAGACACACAGATATACACACACACAGAGACACACACAGACACACACACAGAGACACAGACACACACAGACACAAACACACAGACACACAGAGACACACACACACACACACAGACACATATACACACACACAGACACACACACATATACACACACACACAGAGACAGACACACACACACACAGACACACACACATATACACACACACACAGACATACACACAGACACACACACACAGAGACACACACACACAAACAGACACACACACAGACACACGCACACAGACACACACACAGAGACACACAGACACAGACACACACACAGACACACACACAGACACACACACAGACACACACACACAGACATACACACAGACACAGACACACACACAGACACACACACAAACAGACACACACACACAGACACACACACACACACGCACACACCCATATGCTTCCTTGGTGGTTTGTCAGTAAAAGAATCCACCTGCGATGTGGGAGATGAGGGTTCGATACCTAGGTTGGGAAGATCCTCTGGAGAAGGAAATGACAACCCATTCCAGTGTTCTTGCCTGGGAAATCCCATGAACAGAGGAGCCTGGTGGGCTACAGTCCATAGGGTCGCAAAGAGTCAGACACAACTTAGCGACTAAGCCACGACCAGCATACATATGAAGCAACTTAGCACAGCACGTATATATATATGTGTGTGTGTGTATTACAACTGATTCATCTATTTTTCTGTGGGGGCATCAAGTTGTGTCCCATTTAGGATGCTTATAAATAGAACTGCAACAAATATTTTGTGATCCAGGTCATTTTGTGGGCACATGCAGGCTTTTCTCTTGGGTGTGTAACTGGGAGTGGAAATGCTGAATTGTCATGGGTTTGACTTTAATAGACAGTACCAAAGAGGATGGTTGTGCCATGTGAAGTTCCTGCCACCTGTGTATGAATGTTCTAGTCTCTCTGTCTCCTCACTCATGCTTGATGTCATCCCTCTGTTCAATTTTAGTCAACCAGTGGGTCAGTATCTCATGGGTCAGTATCTCATGGGTCAGTATCTTGGTACCACAGTGAGATACTGTGGTTTTTATTTGCATTTCCCAGGTAAGTAATGATGCTGAGCACCTTTTCATATACTTATCAGCTACGTGGATATCTTCTTTAGGGAGGATCTTTTCAAGTCTTTCACCCAATTTCAACTGGGTTATTTTCTTATTGATTTGTAGGCATTCTTTACATATTCTGGATACAAGTCCTCTGTCATACATATGTATAATAAATACAGCTTTCAGTCTGCGGCTTTTTTTTTTTTTTCTTACTCTTTAAATGGTGTCTGGGGATAGTTTGAGAAGGAAGGGAATGAATACTATGGAGAGCTTCTGTTGTGCCCATCCAGGTGCTCTGCACGTCCGTCTCACCTTTGCTGATGCTCATCACCACTCAGGGAGGTGGATATCATCACCCCATCTCTCCAGGCTCCCACACCACCTGACAATAAGGGATTTAAGGAACTGGCCCGCCATCTCAGAGTTGGCAAGTGTCTGGGCTGAACTTCTCTGGTCCCAAGCTGCCTCTTTCTCTTTTGAGTGTCAATTGGAGAGGTAGTCGTCCCCTCTACCTCCCACCCCCCACCCCCATCCTTAGCCTGTCTTGCCGTCAACAGCCAAGTGGAGAGAAAGATCAAGGAGGTGCATATCTCTTTGCCTTTCCTGGAGTGAGGACTTTCTAATTTGGCCGCCTTGTTTTATTTGAAATGAATTTCTTGGCATCTTTAACTAATTCACATTCCATTGCAGATTCACAAGAGCTTCCAAAAGCATCTTGAAAAGGTTGGCACGGCCTGGTGTTTGGGATTATTCTTAATGCCAATACCTTAAATGTATATAATTCATTTAGTTTGGAAAGTGCTTCCATGATGAATGTCTTATTGCATATTCATTAGTTAAGCCAGTGAAATAAGCAGGGCAGCAGTCATTAGCGCGCTCACGTCCAGAGGCCAGAACTGATTTGTTCTGATCTGCAGAACCTGGGGCTGGAGATACCTCAGGAAACAAAACATCAGGACTCAGTCGGGGCCTGGCTGGTCCCAGGAGCCCCAGGCATTCAGCAGAAACAGCCGACTCCGGGTGTGTCGTGCTGGGCCGACGTGGCCGGGAGGAAATGGAGTTGCATTTATTATAAACTGTGAACCAAGACAGGCTTCCTGCCCAGCAGGAGGACAGGTAGGGAAGTGCCTGCTTGTCTGGGAGTTTTCTGTCTCTCCCCTTGCATTCCACAATTGTTTGAGGAGTTCCGTTGGGAGCAGGGCCTGTGCCAGGGAAGCAGAGATGAGCCAGCAGGTTCGAGTCCTTTCGCAGTGAACCTGACCCTGTTAACAAGCACCACTGATTGAGCGCTCTCTGCCTGCCAAGCCCAGAGTGGAGAATACCGTGGCATTCATGTCCTTTAACCCTCACCAGGACCTGTGAGTGTGATGACCCCCTCAGGCTGCGGGGGAGCCAGGGAGAGGCCTGTGCACTGCGAAGCCTGCGCAGGAGGCAGGAGGCAAGGCTGACCCAGACAGGGCACAGGGCCAGGGCCTCCAAGGAGAGAAATCAGGAAGGCTTCATGGAGGCGGTGACTTTTAACCAAGGCCCTTGAAGAATGGGTAGGATTTTGAGGGCAGAAATGGGACAAGGGGGCCGTGCTGGCCGAGGCAACACAGAGGCAAAGACCAGAGATGGGAGAGAAGGTCAGGCAGCTGAGGATGGTGGCCAAGGGCATGCCCTGCAGTCTGCAAGACCCAAGAGTGAGCCTTGGCTCCCCACGCACCTGTTCTTTGATCTTCAGTGAATTGTATCACCTTCCCCCTTGTCAGTCTTCCTCAGCTTTAAAAAAAAATTTGAGGTGAGAGAATTCCCTGGCAGTCCTGTGATTAGGACTCAGCGCTTTCACTGCGGGTGCCCGGGTTTAATCTCTGCTTGGGGAATTAAGATCCTGCAAGCCACACAGCATGGCCAAAAATAATAATAATAATTACAACTTCATTAAAGAAAATTGAGGTGAAATTCACAGGACATAAAATTAACCATTTTAAAGTAACGGCCCAGTGGCATTTAGTCCACAGTGTTACGCAATCACCGCTTTTATCTAGTTCCAGAACTTTCCTTCACCCAAAAGAAAACCCCAGACACATCAAGGGTGCCTCCCTGCAGCCTCTGCTGCTGCTGCCAAGTCACTTCAGTCATGTCCGACTCTGTGCGACCCCATGGACTGCAGCCTACCAGGCTTCTCCGTCCATGGGATTCTCCGTCCCTGCAGCCTCTGGCTTTCTATGTATATGGACTGACCTATTCTAGAAAATGTATATAAATGGAATCATACAACACATGGCCTTTTGTACCTGACTTCTTTCACTTAGCCTAATGTTTTGGAGGTCTATCCATACTGTAGGATGTATTGCCACTTCCTTTTTCTGAGAGAATAATATTCCATTGAATGGATCTGGTACATTCCTATGTTTATCCGTGTAAACACTGGTGACACTTGGGCTGTTTCCACCTTTTGACTAGTGAATACTGCCGCTGTCAGCATTTGGGTCCAAGTGCCTGTTTAGTCCTGTCCTCAGTTCTCTGGGGCACAGACTCAGGAGTGGAATTGCTGGCTCATAAGGTGGCACAATGGTAAAGAATCCTCTTGCCAATGCAAGAGATGCAGGTTCGATCCCTGGGTCGGGGAGATCCCCTGGAGGAGGGCATGGCAACCCACTCCAGTATTCCTGCCTGGAGAATTCCATGAACAGAGGAGCTTGGCAGGCCCAAGTCCATGGGGTCACAAGAGTCGGACACAACTGAGCAACAGAGCTTGCATGCACACACATGGTGATTTTATGTTGAACTTGTTGAGGATACTGCATCATTTTGAACCTCAGTTTCTGCATCTGTAGAATGGGGATGATAATGATATTTGCCCATACGTGGTCGATGGAACGGGGTTTTTGAGGATTAAATGAAGCCCAACACCCAGGGTAACCAGGGCTCAGGGTGCATTGGGAGAGCTCCTGTTGCAGAGAGCTGAAGGGTGTGGGCTCAGCTGCATCCCCAGGTGGTGGGCTGACTGAGGCATTCTGCCCTTTCCTCTCCAAGATGGGGCAGACTGAGCAGGTGGCTGGTGCTCTGGGAACCAGAACCCCATCCTGTTCTTGGATCCAAGGAGGCTAGCCTGCCCTAGCCCCACTGCACCGCCCTCACTCAGGGGCCTGGCTGTCAGATTCATGCCTGGGCCTGGGGGTAGGGGAGCTGCCACTGCCTGCAGGGGTAATTTTCCCCCATTTGCCTCCTGCCCCCTCCCCCTTCCAATCCTTTCAGAGCCTGACATGGAGCTGTTTGGGCTTGGCCAGCAGCAGGGGCTCAGAAACTGAATTAACAGGTAAAAATTCCCATTCTCTGCCTGTTATCCGCCTGGCCGAGCTGCAAGATCTGTGACATAACAAGAATTGGGGGAGGGGTGGAGAGGAGCCTGATGCGTGAGATTTGTTTGAGAGGGTGAGACCCCCAGGCTTGTGATGTGGGAAGGGGCCAGGACGGCACCAGGGAAGCAGCCACCGGGGACCCACACTCCCTCTCCGCTGGCGAGTTGCCTCCACTGGCTGCCGTCCTTGAGCCGCCCATCCCAGGAGGTGGCAGAGGGGAGTAGCCAGCTATTCATGCCTCCCTGGGTCATGCCCCAGGGATGACCCTAGCCACTGGGAATCCCTGCCCTCCATCTCAGATGTATTCAGGTCCCCTCTGTGAGTAGGAGTCCAGCCCTGGGGTCCAGCAATCAGGCAGAACTGAGGTCAAATCCAAGTGCAGCCACATAGGAGTTGCCAGTGACCCTGGGCAAATGATAACCTCTCTGAGCCTCAGCGCCATCTATCAAGTAGGAGCTAACGAAACTTCTTGGCTGGGTTGTTGTTGGTGTTCAGTGATGTCAGAAGGGAATGGGGTTCGCCCAGCATGTCCGAAGCTCTTGATGCTCAGTCCGGTGGGGGAGCAGTGGTCGTGGTTGAAGGACCTGCGTCATGGTCAGTCTGTGTCTCAGGTTTGACTCCCACTGGGTGCAGACTCCCAAGAGGGCAGGAGCTGTGTCTGTCTTCCTTGTGACTTAGGTTGGGTTGTCTAAAAGCAGAACGTGAACAGGGTCAGTTGTGCAAGTGAATTATCGTGGGAGGATTCTCAGGACCAGGGAGAGGAGCAGGACAAGGCAGAGAAGAAGCTAAGCAGGGACAGGGTTCAAGAGCTTTCTAGCCTCAGCTGGACCTCAGGGGAGCTCCAGGGTGTGAATGACATTGAGTTTGTGGCCAGCAGGCTCTGTCGGGGGCGATGGGCTATGCCTGGGGATGGGGACAGGGCTTTAGCTTCCCAGGCATCACTGGGCGATGTGGACCCACACAGCCAGAGGCAGCAGTGCCCCCGGAGAAGGTGCCCGTGGAGGTTTTGCATCCATCATGGCTGTGGTCAAGGGAGGGGTGCATCCTCGAGGGGGCTTCCCCAGTGGCTCAGCCGTAAAGAAGCTGCATGCAGTGCAGGAGATCCAGGTTTGATCTCTGTGTCGAGAAGATGCCCTGGAGGAGAGCAATGAAACCCACGCTGGTGTTCTTGCCTGGAGAATCCCATGGACAGAGGAGCCTGGCAGGCTATAGTCCATGGGGTCGCAAAGAGCTGGACACAACTGAGTATCTGAGCACAATACCCCCTAGGGTCCACAGGAGGACACACCAGATGCCTGTGGGCAGCGGCTCCACTGTAGCCCCCGGGCACCTCTCGGGTGGGCGGCGTCAGGCTTACTGCCCTCACCATCTGCGTGGAGGCCGTCCCAGGACCAGTCTCTCCTGCCCGGCCCCGCCTGCGGGAGCTCCTTCCCTCCTGCAGACTGGAGGTGGACTAGTGATCTCTAGTAACCCCTGTCCCCAGGGCCAGGAGTGGGGAAGGCCATTGTTCTTAGCTCCCTTCCTCCAGGAATGAGAAATGCAGCTGAAGCTTTCAGCGTCAGGGTCAACCAAGGTTGGGATTTCCCCAGAGATGTTTGTCCCCAGATGATTGAGGTATTCTCATTGGTATTTAACAATACTTGGAGACATTCCCCTCATGAATAAAAAGGACACATTTCAGGGGAGGTTAGAAGCCCTAATGGTGTGTTCCTGTCTCCAGAGCTCTGAGACGTGGCCACTGTTTGTCCAGAAAACTGATGTTAAGTCCAGAGCTGTGTTTGCATGTGGCTAAGGTGTCACAAGGCAAGTGCCCGTTCAGAGCGGGGCTGGCGGGAGGTTGGGAGGCCTCTACTCCGTCCTGTGAGGACCAGCCCCTTCCCAGAGTCCCTGCTGGCCTGAGGGCGGCACAGAGCAGCGAGGGAGCTGCAGCCGGGGTTTCCCCCAGATGCGACATGGCTGGAGGCGTAATTGTAATACTAACAAAAGCTCCCACTTACTGAGGCGAAATGGGCCCAGACACCGTGCTGGGCAATCGCCTTGTGTCTTCTTGTTTAACTTTACGAATGAGAAATGTCATTGAACCCATTTTACAGGTGAGGAAACTGAGGCATAGAGGGGTTCACATAAGGTTTCCAATCTCATCATGAACCATGGGCTCAGCCTTTGAATTTAGTCTCATCCCCAACCCTCAATAAAGCTGTAAGAGCCCCAGATTGTTGAATCTGTCAGCACCTGGCTGGCTTTCTCCCAGGTACAGGGCATGTCACCCCAAAGACTCAGGCTCTCCAGATTCTTGCTCATCTCACTTTTGCTCATCTGCGGGAACTTGGCCCCCTTCCCCTTGAGCATTGAAGATCATTGTACTCGTGGTTAAGAGCCTGCCTGTCAGTGCAGGAAACTTAGGAGACACTGATTCAGTCCCTGGGTCAGGAAGATCCCCTGGAGGAGGAAATGGCAACCCATTCCAGTATTCTTGCCTTGAGAATCCCACGGACAGAGGAGCCTGGCGGACCACAGTCCATGGGGTCGAAAAGAGTCGGACACGACTGAAGTGACTTAGCACACAGGTGTCATTTTGTAGAGGAGTAAACAGAAGCCCAGGGCACACAGCAAGGCTGTCCCAGAGCTGAGACTAGAACAAAGGTTTCTGACTTGCGGTCAGCATTCTTGATGTTTTTGACCTTATTGCTTTAATCCAAGACCAGAGTTTGCCTTGGGTGTTGGCGCGTGCGTGTGCTTGTATGTGTATGTGTGCTTGTATGTGTTCGTGTGTGCATGTCTGTATGTGTATGTGTGAGTGAAGAGCCAGAATGGGTTGGGGGAGGGAGGGGGCCCAGGAGGCCCAGGGGGCGAGGAAGGAAACCTCCGTGCTCCGCCACCTTCGTCGTGTATAGCTGAGCAAGTGCCAGCAGCGAGCCCGGCTGGCTCTAAGCGAGGACAGCTGCACCCTGGCTTTGCACGCACCTCCCAACATCTGCCTGGAGGGTCACACTCCCTGAGTGTCATCCGGGTTAGTACTGCATCTTTGGAGGCTGGTGGCCAGGGCACCGGCCCTGTGGCCTTGCCCTGTGGCTGAGCTGGGAGCTTTATGTAAATTCCAGGCAAGAGAAATATTCGATCCGACGTGCCCTGGAAGTGTTCCCATCAGCTTCCCAGGAGGGAGGCTTCGGAGCTCCAAAGAACAAGGCTTGAACTTCGGACAAAGAAGGAAAACCCTGGACCTGAGGGGCCCCCATCAGCCCCTCCGTGAATTCCCTTTGGCTCCCCACTAGCCCAGGCTTTGCCACCGCAGCCGTGACCACCGGCTCCCTCTCGTCTCCCCTTTCACGTCTCCGCCAGAGCACAGCCTGCTGGCTGCTCCGTCCACCTGTCATGCGAGGGAAGGCCCCTGAGCCACTGCCGGGGCTGGGCCCTCTGCCTTTCCTCCTCTTCACCTTCTCCTTGGACCGGAGCCCACTCGTCTAGGAGCGATCTCCCACACCTTCATCCGTGCTGCCATCCGTCCCATCCAGCGCCTGGGGACGGGCAGCAATTTGAGCCTTTGGAGGCACAGCAGTGAGTGCCCTTAAAATGAAGGCTTGAAGTGCTTCCCAGCCTCTGCCCTCCCCCAGCTCCCTGTAAACTACATCTGCCACGTGACCTCTGCCCTCCCGCAGCACCTAACACGGAGATTTATACAGTCGCACTTGGGAGTGTTTGCTGAATGAATAAATGAATGACAAATATCACTTTCCTGCATTCTGTTGTAATGATTCTGCAGGAACTTCTCCACGCATAGGTCTAGAACTACCTGCCGTGTTCTGCTTTAGACACTGAGTTTCTGTATGTTCCCAGGGTTTACTGTTCTTACTGTGGTTTAATTGCTAAGTCGCGTCTGACTCTTGTGACCCCGTGGACTACGGTAGCCCACCAGGCTCCTCTGCCCATGGGATTGTCCAGTCAGGAATACCGGAGTGGACTGCCATTTCCTTCTCCAGGGGATCTTCCAAATCCAGGGATCGAACTAGGGTCTCCTGCTTTGCAGGCAGATTCTTTACCATCTGAGCTGCCAGGGAAGCCCCATTATTCTTACTAATAATAACAAAATAGCTAACACTGTCTGGCTCGTCCCATATGCCAAACAATGTGATCAGAGTGCGCATGACCTTCTCACAAGAATGCTATTGGTAGGAGCTATGATTAGCCTCACTTTGCAGCTAATAACTGAGACTAACCCTTGGACAGCAAGGAGATCAAACCAGTCAATCCTAAAGGAAATCAATTCTGATTATTCATCGGAAGGACTGATGCTGAAGCTCCGATAATTTGGCCACCTGATGTGACGAGTCGACTCTTTGGAAAAGACCCTGATGCTGGGAAAGATTGAGGGCAGGAAGAGAAGGAGACAACAGAGAATGAGATGGTTGGATGGCGTCACTGACTCAATGGACAGAGTTTGAGCAAACTCTGGGAAATAGTGAAGGACAGGGAAGCCTGGCGTGCTGCAGCCCATGGGGTCGCAAAGAGTTGGACACGACTTCCCAACTGAACAACAACTGAGGCTAATAACTCAGAGAAGTTCAGGGATTTTCCTAAAGTCACATGGCTAGTCAGAGGTGGAGACAGGATTCCACCAGTGGGCTGACTCCGGAGCCCAGAGTTTTATGTTTACCAAATAAATGAACTCTCGCCTCCCTGGTGGCTCAGACAGTAAAGTGTCTGCCTACAACGTGGGAGACCTGGGTTCAGACCCTGGGTCGGGAAGATCTCCTGGAGAAGGAAGTGGCAACCCACTCCAGTACTCTTGCCTGGAAAATCCCATGGATGGAGGAACCTGGTAGGCTACACTCTCCAGGGGGTCGCAAAGAGTCAGACACGACTGAGCGACTTCACTTCTCACTTCAAGTAAATGAATGACTCACAGTTCTTGATATTTTTGTAACTGAAAGAGTTAAGTCACATGAGAAGTAGCTCCGTTGGCCCTGTCTGTGCAAAGAAGAGTGTACCTGATGCACACCGGGCACAGCTGCACACACAAGCACACCGCCACCAGCCCTTGGCTCTCTCCGGTGTGTGCCATCCCTGCTGGAGTTGCCACCATGTCCCTGCACTCACTCTTGAGCAGACCATACACTGGCCCCTGCATCGGAGGTTCCTGATATAGTCTCTTTGCTCAGCTGGACCTGTGGTTTCTGTGTCTGAAAATATGGATTTTTATTTTTATTTTTTTTTTATGGATGTGGTTGGTTTTATTTGTTTCGGGGTTTTTGTTTGCTCGTTTTTCCTTTTCCCATACTGCATGGTATGCAGGATCTTAGTTTCCCAACCAGGGACTGAACCCGTGCCCTCTGCAGGGGAAGCCCAGAGTCTTAACTGCTGGGTCTCCAGAGAAGTCCTGAATCCTTCTTAAATGTAGCTGGTTTGAAGATTTTTGTGGGGGGAGAGGGGAGGGGAAATAACCAGTGAGGAATAAGCCCCAAATTCCAAGATAAACCTAAGTCCATGGAGATATGCAGGCTCATAAAACGCTCTGGGGCATCCCAGCTTGGTGGCTGTGAATGCCTGTCAAATCTTGCAAGACATTCATTCCTTCATTCATCCTCAAAAGCTTAGGTGCTCATGCAACCAAGCAATGATGGAATTTGGAGCATTGGTGATCATCCAGCAAGGGCAGGTGGCATAGGCAATAGTGAGTTCCAGACGGTTGTTGAGCAGGAGAGTGGCATGGTCCAAGCTCTGCTCTCTGAGGACCTGTCTCCCTGCCCAGTGGAGGATGGAATAGGGGGAGGGCAGCAGGGAGATGGCATGGAGGTTAATGGCCGTGGACCAGGAGAGAAAGGATGAAGGCTTGGATTTGGGAAGTGGGGCCCATGGAGGTGGCCGGCAGAGGGGAGAGGGCAAGGTGGGAAGCTGTTTCCTAGTAGACAGGACCGAGCTCTAAGTGAGGGATTGAGAGTGGAATCCAAAAACCTGAATGTTTGGGAGACTCTCTGATTGGGAGGAATCCTGGAGAGGCCATTTCTGGGTAAATAATAGCTATGTGTTAGTAGTTCAATCGTGTCCGACTCTTTGTGACCCCATGGATTATAGCCCGCCAGGTTCCTCTGTCCATGGAGTTCTCCAGGCAAGAATACTGGAATGGTTAGCCAGTCCCTTCTCCAGGGGATCTTCCCAACCCAGGGCCTGAACCCTTGCCTCCTGCATTGCAAGTGGATTATTTACCATCTGAGCCACCAGGGAAGCCCAAATAATAACACTAGTAGTTATAATAGATATTACTGGAGTGACTCCGTGCCAGGCTCTGTACTAAATGCTTTATGTTTTCTATCGTATGCAATACAAGACCCCTCTGAAGTAATGACTGTTCCCTTTCCATCTTGCACCTGGGGAAACTGAGGCATGGTTGACCCGACAGAGGTGTCACCGTGAGTAACTGGTAGAGCTGAGACTCGGCTCTAGGCAGCTGCCTGCAGAGCACCCCCAGGTAACCCCTGCCGGCCTCTGCTTCTCGATCCACAGGCCGGTGGGAGGCCGGCTTCATTTCTGCAAAGGACGGGCATTTCCAAGCTGGAGAGCTGAGTGGTGAGGACCAGGATGAATGCTGCTGCTGCTGCTAAGTCACTTCAGTCGTGTCCCACTCTGTGCGACCCCATGGACACCAGCCCACCAGGCTCCTCTGCCCATGGGATTCTCTAGGCAAGAGTACTGGAGTGGGTTGCCATTTCCTTCTCCACAGGACGAATGAGGATCACGTTAAAACCGGTGTCAGTGCGGAAGCAGCACTGCAGGGAGGAGGCCGGTAGCCTGCCTGGGCTCCTTGCTCTGCCTGGTGGGGACATCGGCCAGAATATTAATGAGAGGGCAGGGGAGGAAGGGAAAGGAAGGAGAGAAGAAAAATCGCTGCCCGTCATACCTATCCTTTGGCGAGGCTGGCTAATTATCAAACCCTCGGCAATAAAATATTTCGTTTCGGTGTAATTGCAAAGTAATTATGTGGTATGGGTTGTGTATTAATCGTGTTGATTAATAACACTCAGGTAGTAATTAAACATCTGCTTCATAATCGAGTGTGGGCTGAAGCTTAACATACATGTGTGCACGCATGCGTGCCTGAGCCACATGGAAAGCTCCTTCGTCCCTGTGGGTGTGGGTGTGGGTGTGTGTGTGAGAGAGAGAAAGGGAGGGAGAGCCTGGCAGAGTTAAGCGACCCCTCCCCTCCTCACCATACAAATAGGCCTTTGTGCCCCCTGCTCATGGGAACATGGGGAGGAACTGCCCTGGGCCTGGGCTATGCCACCCTGCAGCCACTCTCAGAACAGAACCCCAGGCCCCCTGTGTGTCTCCTTCGTGGCTGAGCTGCCTGGCTAGCAGGATGGGCACAGGGACTCAGGGGTCCCATACACAGCAATGTGCTAGAGGCTCTCAGAACACCCTTTGCTATCAGTATTGGATGAGTTGGGCTTTGAGGGTCCTTTCTTGAGCAGATGACTTTTCCCCAGAGCTAGGAGAAAGTTCTTATTACAGGATCACCAGGACTAAGGCCCAGGTAACAGACTTGCACACCCTGGATTTAACAATCTGATCCCAGACGATGCAGAGACCAGAGAGGGTTGCTGACCCTGGTGCCCGGAGCCTGGGGTTCTAGCCTGGACCCTCCTACCCCTACCTGCTATGTGATCTTGGGCTAGTTCTCCTTCTCTGTCCCTCTGGTTCCAGGCCTATAACACAAAGAACACTGAGCTTACATGTCTCCAGGGGCCTTTCCAAATCTGCTGTACTCAGATTCTAATTTGGTTTGTACTAATTAGGAATCAGAGACAATTTAAATTCAATACATATGATCCTTAGTGAGTAAACAATTGGAAATATTTCCTTCCTTTATGACTTCTCAAAGGCTCACTCATGAGCAATGAGAACCCAAGCTAAAATCAATAGCTTTTATTTTTAAGGCAGAGAAATTGCAGATTCCTTGAGCTGCTGGGCATTGCAATTCATTCTTGTATTTTAAAATTTTATGTTTATGTTTATGGACTGCCATTAGGTAATATGGATCCGTCCTGAAGGTTGATTTTTTTCATTAACTTAACTCATTTTACTTATTAGTTCACATTTATAGCTTGGGTTTAATAAGCACATGGCATAAAAGTCATAAAGCAGCCCTTTCTTTAGCAATATTTTAAAATCAAGACTCTTCTCTGAGTCATCCCACATTTATTTGCTCATAATTTGCTTCCCCTGTGATTTGAGGCCCAACACTGCCAATTCCAGCCACTGCTTTGACCTTGAACTGCAGTGTCTTCATTTGTAATAGGGGAAGGTCACCACTAATTAATAAAAGCAATAAATGCTTACCTTTTAGAAAGCAAGCCTACAACAGTCACTTAGCTTGTTCAGAATACCTCTTATAGATTATCTGGTTGAATTCCACATCTCTTTATTTTTTTCAATTTAGAGGGGAGGCCCCTGAGGCCCAGAGGTAAACTGACTTGCCTGAGAGAATGCATGAGGACAGCAACAGAGCTGCGACGCAAACCCAACATGTCCTAATCCAGCCATCGTCTCCCTGCACACACCTGTGTCGCCTGCCCACAACCCACCAGTTTCAGTATCCCCCCCCACCTTCCCCTCCCCTCCATCAACGCTTCATCCACCTCCATCCCCACCATCAGGCCCTGCCCTTACTCCTCCCATCCTCTCATTATCTGTGTCCACTTGCCTGGTCTCCTTGCTATTTTCAATCTCCTAAAGCATGTTCCTGGAGAAAGCAATGGCCCCACTCCAGTACTCTTGCCTGGAAAATCCCATGGACAGAGGAGCCTGGTGGGCTGCAGTCAATGGGGTCGCTAAGAGTTGGACACGACTGAGCGACTTCACTTTCACTTTTCACTTTCATGCATTGGAGAAGGAAATGGCAACCCACTCCAGTGTTCTTGCCTGGAGAATCCCAGGGCCGGGGAGCCTGGTGGGCTGCCATCTATAGGGTCACAAAGAGTTGGACACGACTGAAGTGACTTAGCAGCAGCAGCAGCAGCAAAGCATGTTCCTGCTCTATGACCTTCAGTGGCTCCCCATTGCCTTTGAATAGAGTTCATCGTCCTTGGTCCTGCATTCAAGGACCTAAATCATCCAGCCCCTTCCTATCTCATTTCTCATTCTACCCCTATGGACAGCCTTGCCTATAGTCCTGAATACCCACTGCACACTTAAGCACCTCCCTCCCTTTGCTCACCCTGGTCCCTTTGCCCACCGTGCCCTCATCTCCATGCATTCAAATCTGCCTCCTCCTCCAGGAAGCCTTCCCTGGGGCCCAAGCAGGAAGGGGCCCCTCCTTCTTCTGAACTGAAAGCAAAGTAATGAGCCCCCCAAAGCCACTTTGTAGTATGGAGACCTGGGCATGGTCACTCTTCCCTATAACGGGAGCTCTTTTTAAAGCAGAGTTGGTACCTCACCTAGCAACCCCAGAGTCCCAGTACACAGCAGGTGCTCCATTAGTGCTCCTGTACCTGGAGGTCTCCAGGAAATAGAACGCCTTGCGTCTTCTCATTCAGGGCCAGCCCAGTGCAAACTTGGTGAGTTTGTCCAAGTTCTATCAGCTTCCAGCAGCTCTGCTTCCGTCTGTTCCTGCACGCTTCCTTCTGTCTGCTCAGTCATTCCTTCTTGGTCAGTGACTTGAACATGCAACCATGAAACCTCTCTCCACCCGCCGAAACGTCCCCATCTTGGGCCGCAGTTACTCAGCTTACTGCTGCATGAAGAGCCCTCTGGTTTCTGACAAGTGAAATCCTGCCATGACCTTAATGGCGAATCATGGTGAAGAACAGTAGACACAGAGGGGCCGAGCACTACTCCGTATCCAAGCCTGAAGACCCTCTGCTTAATGGATGGGGAGACTGAGGCCCAGGGGAGGAGCAGGGGGACTTAACATAAAGGCCTTGGCTGGATTCCCAGTCATTGTTATCTCGGGAACTCTCTACTACTTCCTGGGTTGCCTTGACCACCACAGCCCTCTCTGTGGGCACGGAACCTTATGGTTTGCAAGCCTTTTCCCTTAGGTGGTCATCTTAGCAGCTCAGTGAGGGGATCCCTGAGGCTCAGAGAGGTGGGCTGCAGCTGCGATCACACAGCCAGTGGCTAGTGGCTGGAGTCCAGGTCTACTGGTCAAGGGTGCAAGGTGCCAGTCACCTGCTGGCTTCCCCGCTCGCTGGCAGCAGCCCCAGATGTCTACCAGGCTCTGTCTGCAGGATCTGTCCCCGGCTGGGGCAGGCAACTCCAGGGACCATGGAGGAGACTGAGTCAAGAAAGAGGCCAAGGGCAGGACATGCCACCCTCCTGGGCAGCAGTCAGGGGAGCATGGGATCCGGGGATAAGTGATGCCGGCCAGGTCACAAGGCGGGACCTGGGAGCACAGGCTCAACTCGTAGCCAGCAGAGCAGGGCTTCAGGGGCCACCGTGGGGTGGCCCGGGCCCTCTGCCTGCCCACTCCCCAGCCCTGATGGCCACTCGGCCATGTCCTCTCCATTTGGCATTTCTGGGCCCCGGCTTCGGGCAGCAACTTCATTCAGCAGTGACCCACCCACATTTACAATGTCCACACGTTCACACACGCAACTCCCCCACTCCTTGCATGTGTTATATGACACAAAGGCTCCGGAATTTCTCTAGTGCTCCCTCTATTTTAAACAGTCTAGACAGCAGCATCCCACAGCAGTCAAGAGCTTCTGCTCTTAAATCAGCTCTGAAGTTCAAATGCAATTGGTGCTGTGACTCTGCTCATTATTTAACCTCTCTGAGCCTCAGTTTCTCATCAATAAATTGGGAAAGCTAGCAATGTTAGGATTAAAGGGGAACATGTGTGGAAGGCACTGACCACAGGACTCTTCCATCTCATTTTCCAGCCACCTCATGGGCAGCTTTGGCTCCGAGTCCTTCCCCCACCGCTGGGTCTCCCCATGCCTTCACTCACCTGGACACCCTGCCCACAGTGCCCTGCCCTCATATGCGCGCGCACACACACACACACACACACACACACCCCTGCCCTCTCCTCCAGGAAGCCTTAATGTGCCTGCTGGTGCCATCAGGGCCAGCATCATAAGGGCATTAGAGAAGGAGGAGCCTCGGGCTTCCACGGTGCTCCAGGGTCTGAGACTCTGAACTTCCACTGTAGGGGGCACGGGTTTGATCCCTGGTCAAGGAATTAAGATTCCGCAAGCATGCAGCACAGCCAAAAAAAAAAAAGAGAGAGAGAGAGAAGGAAACTCACATTGGCATCTCTGCCTGTGAGTTGCTTGAGGTGGGGTGAGTGGTGGTGGTTAGAGCTGACTTGGAGAGATTGTTGGGACTGGTGGTGAGTCTGACACCCCCTTTCACAACTAGAGAAGCTAAGAACCCCACGAAGGAGAGGATGTGCCTGAGTGCTCAGGGCAAGTAAGCTCCGTGTTGGGGCTGGAACCCAGAACTCCTGCCTGTGGATCCAAGGGGTCCAATGCTGCCACCTCCTCCTGGGAGAGAGGATGCCCCCCACCCCCCACGGCCATGTTAATTGCGGGGGTGGTCTACTTCTCTCATCAGGTTTTAGGGAGCGTGGGCTGGGATGGAAATGAGAGGGTGGAGGTTGAGTGTCCCGCCTATGAGCTTCTTCATCAGCTGGGGGAGGAGGTGGAGGCCCAGAGAGGCCGAGACACATCCATCATCCAGATGGGGATTGAAGCAGGGGCCACAAGCGGCCATAGTGAACCTGGAAAAAGCCACAGCTGCAGAGAGGCTGCCAGAAGGGTCTCCACGGTCACCTCTTTCCTGCAGCCATTCATTTAGCTCTTCATCATACCCTTATTGGGAAAAGCTGGGAGCGCCACCCCTCCTGGGGAATTCGCCCCCCACCCTGCAGCCCGCCCCAGTTCTCATGTGCCGTCTGGTGACATTAGCTCACCAGCTTGCCCGTGCTGATGACATTTGCATTTTGCTGGCTGGTGAAATGTGGGCTGGGGTGTGGGGAGCCCGTGGGTAGGTGGGGAGTTGCAGCCAGCAGGGAGAGGCAGGTACACTGTGCTCAGGCCCCACGCTGGGCTGTGAAGGGGGAGACGGGGATGGACAGTGGGAGCTGAGCACACGAATCACTGGCAACATCGAGAGATTTTTTGTCTAAAGACTTGCCAAAGGCGCAAGGCACCTCCCAAGTCCAATGCTCCGACTCTCACAGACCCCGCTCTGGGTCGCCTCCCTAGCTTTTTGGAGTGATGGCTATGAGCCAGATGCTCTGCCATGGCCCCACAGACTTAGGAGAGTCGTTTTCACTCCCTGCAATCCTTCAAGAGAGATGCTACTTGTTTTCTCGTTCTGCAGACTAGGAGGCTGATGCTCTGAGAGGACGCCTGCTTCCCCCAGGGTCTCTCACTCCTGGAAAGAGGCTGCCCCGACATGTGACGGAGGTCCATTGGCCTGCAAGCCCATGCTCCCAGCCACCGTGAGCACTACCTCCCATAGCTTGTCCAGGCTTGGACGCAGCCAGACAACCACTCTTCGTTCAGGCCTGTGAGCAGCATTCATTTGTCAGGCCAGGAGCAGAGCCCACGCTGCTCCAGAGGGTACCCGTCTGACAACCACAAAGGAGGGCATGGCCCGGGAGAGAGCACCCAGCCATGGGTTAGGTGAAACCTGTGGTTTCGGCTTCACTCTGCCACCAACTTGCTCTGTGACTTTGGGCAAGTCACTGCCCTTCTCTGGGTGGGGGGGTCTCTTTATCGGTAAAACGAGGCCATTGGTGTAGCTGGATGGAGCATCCGAGGAGTGTATTTTCACACAAGGAAAAAAATTCTATCCTCCAATGCGCGTGAACTCTCAGTTTCCTCCCACTCACTCAGACATATAAAATGATGTTTCACATCAAAGCAAATTGGGAGACATTTATCAAGCCTCCTGCTCTGCAAAGGGCGCCGTGCTAGACACAGTGGGCGTGACGCTTGCATATTTCTATTCAGGACGTACACACACAGGCGTATGCATATCTTTGTGTCTTGGAATTGTTTGCAGGCAAGTTCAGCTGGGACCTAGAGGGTGACTCCCCAATCCTGAGGCCCAGGCCCAGGCTCCCGCCCACCAGCCACGCTTCGCACTCTCTCCTCAGGACCTGGAGTGCATTTTAAACAGACCTTGGGCAGTGGGAGCTGATGGGGTCCCCCACTAGCAATCGTGACCAGTTCTGCTTGTCTCTCATAGGTGGGCATCTCCTTGACAGCCGGGGCTTGCAGGGACCAGACCTTCCGACACTGTCAACAAAGCAACGTGAACCCTTTGCATTTGAACTCCTAAAAGCGTGGGCACAATCTTTTTCCAGACTTCTCAACACCGGCTACCCAGGTAAGGGAGCTTGGGGTGTTTAGCAGCTTCTGCTGGTTTTGTTGCTGGTAACAGCAGCCATCGGAGGACACCCTAATCATTCTTTATCACTGTGTCGTGTTGTATTCCCTTCATTAGCAGGAGAGCCCAGTGGTTAAGGCTTTAAAGTCGAACAGAGTTGGGTTCCAATCCTGAATCACCAGTTACTGGCTGTGTGACTTTGGGCAGGTTTCTCAACCTTTCTATGACTCTGCTTCCTCCTCAGTCAAATGAGAAAGCAACAGCACCCCTCTCTCGGGTTCGTGGTGAAGATAAAATGAAATAATATATGAAAAGCCCTTAGAACAGGACATGTAGTAAGCTTAGAATGCAGTAAGCATTAGCTGTTCCTAACAGCGTCACTGTACTTGTAACAATCTGTAATTAACTCATCCTCATGTTGAGTCCTTGTCTGTCTCCTACAATAGAAGATGGACTCCAGGGGACAGGGGTTTGTCTGTCTCATTCCTAGTTGAACCCCCAGATCCCAGCAGAGTAAGAAAGTGAAAATGAAGTCACTCAGTCGTGTCCAACTCTTTGCGACCTCATGGACTGTAGCCTTCCAGGCTCCTCCATCCATGGGATTTCCCAGGCAAGAGTACTGGAGTGGGTTGCCATTTCCTTCTCCAGGGGATCTTCTCAACCCAGGGATCGAACCCAGGTCTCCTGCACTGTAGGCAGACGCTTTACCGCCTGATTCATCAGAGTAAACTGGCTGTTATTTGCTGAATGAATGAATGAGTGAGTGAAGCTGTTTTACCTATATTATGCAGAATCCTCAGGACAATTCTTGACGGTCCTTGCATTTATAAGGATAATCGCTTGGTTGTATGTGATAAAAAAGGCAAACTAAAGTTACTTAAGCAAGAGACAGGTTGATTTTTCTCTAAGGAAATTTCTAAGCTAAAGGGATCCTTTGACACAAAAACATTAGGGACCCGAGTTCCTTTTGTCCTGTGGCTGTACCCATTGCTTGTCTACATGACCCACGATGGCCCGTGACAGTCTCTCCATTCTGGTCGGCAAGAAGGAAGAGATCAGGAAAGGAGATGAGGGTGCGCGCATCACTTCCTCCCAGGCCCCATTGGCCGGAATGGAGTCCTGTGGCACAGTTAGCTGCAAGACAGGCTGGGGGTTAGAGTCTTTATTCTGGGGGATTATCCGTCCAATTAGAATTCTATTAAAAGGAAAGGAGGGGCAATGGCTACTGAGGGGCCTCTGCCCTGCCAGAGGAGATGGCCCCTTCTCACCCTCCACGCCTTCTCCCTCGCCCCCAGAAACCGGTGGTCCCTTTACTGCCTCCGTTGTGCCGTTTCCAGAACATCGTATAATGGAATCACATGGTAGGCACCGTTCTCAGACTGGCTTCTTTCACTTTGCAATATGCATGCCTCCATGGCTTTTCATGATGTGATGGCTCATTCATTTTTATCACTAAGTAATATTCCACAGAAGGCACCACAATTTGTTCATCCATTCATCTGTTGAAAGAAATTTTGGTTATTACCATTTTGGGGTGATTATGAATAAAGCTACTATAAACATTCAAGCTCAGGTTTCTGTGTGGACATAACTTTTCAATCAGTTGGGTGGATATGTAGGAGCATGATTGCCGAATTATTTGGTAAGAGTGTATCTAGCTGTTTAAGGAACTGCCAAGCTGTCTCCAAAGTGGCTGCTTCACTTTGCATCCCCACCAGCAGCGAGTGAGAGCTCCTTTTGTGCCATCTCATCACCACCAGCTGGTGCTGTCTGTTTTGTAGATGTTTGTCCTTCTGTCAGGGATGTAGTGCTGTGATCCCCACTTAAAGCTGAGGATCCTGCGACAGAGAGAGCAGCTTGCCCAAGACGATACAGCAGGTAAAAGATCGAGGAGCAGTCCCCACTGCTTGACAATGAGCCCAGTCATTCCCCACTGCCTCTGCCTTCACAGATCTCTTTAAGGCACAGACCAAAGCCGCGGGGTGACTCCTCCCACCCCGAGCTCAGGGGGGCCTTCATTCACTGTGTGGTGTCTGTTTCTTGCAGCAGAACTGAAGTTCAGTGAACAGAACAAGGAGGGATGGGGGCGGAGTGAATGGATCTGAGTCCGGTTGGAGGGGTCTCACTCGATCAGCCAAACGAGACCCCTAGGTGGGGCAGCGGACACAGGGTGGTGAGGTAGGGTGGGGGTGATGAGTGAAGTTTTAGTTTCTCAGTCATGTCCGACTCCTTGCAACTCCATGGACTAGAGCCCACCCAGGCTCCTCTGTCCATGGAACTCTCCAGACAAGAATACTGGAGTGGGTTGCCATTTCCTTCTCCAGGGGACCTTTCCGACCCAGAGATTGAATCTGGGTGCCTTGCGTTATCAGACAGATTCTTTACTGTCTGAACCACCAGGGAAGCCAGGCAAAGCCTGAACTGAGGTCAGATGCTGCATCATTTGGGAGCCAACACTCATTTCAAACCTGATAAAGCCAGAAGATACGCAACGTATTCATTTTTTGTTTGTTTTGTTTTCCAATATCGTGACAATCTGGGGCCTGTTTATTGGTGTCCAAGGTTCAAGAGATGCCCAGGTCTGTGCCTTCTGCTTCCTTCCTTGTGGGATTAAGTCCCTAGTAAACACTCCCCACGTGGCATAGGGCAGCAGCCAGCAGCTCCAGGCTGACATCCTGTTCATGGCAAACCCAATGAAAGGAGCGCTTCTATTTCCCAGGAGTGAATTAGAGCCCAGGTTGGAGGGATCTCACTAGATCGGCCAAAACACAACCCTAGGTGGGGCCACACAGCTGGGAACGCTGGGGTACGGGTAAGCCCCACAGGCTACTGGCCTGTGCCTGGTCCTTGGGTCTGAGGGGAAGGCTAGAGCTGCTGCCCAGGTGAGAAGAACCAGTGACGAGCCAGAAGTGAAGGTCGGCTGCAGGGAATACGGAAAGTCCCAGAGTTGAAGCTTATTGGCTGGTCTTGGGTCACATGACCACCTCTGACCAATCACTGAAGGAGAGAATGTGCTCATTGAGCAGACTAGGCCAGTGTTGAGTGGTCTGTGTTTGGAGGTGTGTGTGTGTGTGTTGTGAGAGGAAGGATTCAGCCTCAAAGTGTGAGAGGGCTTGTACCCCAAAGGGGAAACCCGGGTGCTATTTTCAGAAGATGGAAGAAGGGATGCTGAGCAGATACAGCAACAGGTGCTCCCTACTGGTGCCGTGGCAGGGGGTGGGGGCTGGTTTGTCCTAAATGGACCCTTCCTGTGGCTTACAGCACCCAGGTAGCTTCTCTCTGACAGATGCATTCAGTTTCAGTGGATCTGGTATCTGAAAGCCACACACACACACACACACACACTCTGCAGGCAGCCCTTCACTTTCCAAAAGCATAGTCCAGAAAGCAAGGGCGTCCTAAATTGAGTCCTTGTGTTCCCTAGTAACCACCACACTATTTCAGCTACCACTTGAAAGTGAAAGTCACTCAGTCGTATCTGACTCTTTGCGACCCCGTGAACTATATACAGTCCATGGAATTCTCCAGGCCAGAATACTGGAGTGGGTAGCCTTTCCCTTCTCCAGGGCATCTTCCCAACCCAGGGATAGACCCAGGTCTCCCGCATTGCAGGTGGATTCTTGACCAGCTGAGTTACAACAGCTACCACTTACCTGGAGGCTTTGGGTTGCCCTTCCCTTGCTGGGAGGGCCTTTTGCTTTCCCTCATTGCTGGGGAAAGTTTCTTGAGCTACTTTAGCATTTGCGTGTGTGAGTGCTAAGTTGCTTCCGTCGTGTCTGACTTTGTGTGACCCTATGGACTGTAGCCCGCCAGGCTCCAGTGTCCATGGGATTCTCCAGCCAGAATATTGGACTGGGTTGCCGTGCCCTCCTCCAGAGGATCTTCCCAACCCAGGGATCGAACCCGCATCTCCTGCATTGCAGGCAGATCTTTATGGCTGAGCCACCAGGAAGCCCACTTCAGCATTTATTTGCCCTAAATGGCCTACCAGAAGACCTGGCCTATGACAACCCAGAGAGGGCCCACAGCCCTCCCCTCAGCCACCTCCTTCCTGGGGCCTCTCGGAGGGATGGGAGAGGAGAGGAGGAGGTCACTGGTTGAGCTGGAGGGGCCCCAGGAGTCCCTGGGTTTGCAGGCCAGCCTCATAGCCCCAGCTGACGTCCACTGTGGAAGCTCTGTTATGCATTTACGGTACGGTGTTTGATTTCATTTGAAAAAAGACTGCTCTGCAGAAAAAAAGATGGAAAACCACAGTGTTTGATGCTGCCTCCCAGGCAACTGTGGCCAAGTGCTTTTTAAGATCTGCCCTTTGTTGATTTCGGTCAACCACAAACCTCCTGGCCCTGTACCCGTCTCTCTCTCTCTCTCTCTCTCTCTCTCTCTCTCTCTCTCTCCATCTCTCTCCCCTGTGAATTCTGCAGCTCTGACTCACTGCACAGACCAACTCAGCGTTCAGCACCACCCTGCCTTATATGGGATGCTCACTGCTCTTGGGTCAATATGTATTAATTCATTTCTACAGCCGCTGTCTTTTGAGCTCCTACTGGGTTCCAGACACTGTTTATTTGCTGGGAATTAAGCGTGGGCAAGGTCAAAAGGTTCCTGCCCTCAAGGATCCCTCCGATCTCCTCTGTGAGATCCACTGAGGGCAGGATCTTTCCTCTGGGTTTTATGCCCCCAACCCCTCATATAGTGTCTCATTCAATGCCAAACTGTAGTTGGACTTGGCGGATGCTTGTCACAATTATTTTCCACATTATTTTTTAAAGCCCCCACTTATGACTGATGCTGCAGAGACACTGGAATGATTTGGTCTTCACCCTCTAGGACTGAGAGTTTAAGATGAAGCTGGTGATGGGCCCTTAAGAGGAAGGAAGGTTAGAGATCTGTATACAAACACAGTCAGGGGTGTGCCCAAGTCAAGGGTAGGCCAACCTCTCCACTCCCGGCCAGCGCTAGGGGCCCTGCTCCGAGCCACCTGGTTATAAGGGAGATAGACATGAAAGTAAGTCCTGTCATTTGAGGTGGAGAATGGGAGAGTCTGGAGCAGAAATATGAAGGAAGGCTAGGAGGTTCAAAGACCAGTTCAAGTGGACTCTGCTAGGTGGTGATAGCGGTTGGGAAATCAGGGGAAAGCAGTGTATTTGATCTGCTTTGAAAACTGGGTAGGACATGGGACAGGCGAAGATGCTGAGGGGGAGGGCTTTCTAGGAGGAAGAACAGTGAGAGCTGAAGCCTGGAGGCAGGAGCTCTGGAGCTGGGAAGACTGTGCCGGGTAGGGAGTGAGATGAAGGCACTCAGCTTCTTCTGTGCAGTCCTCCAGGCTTGGCTGCACAAGGCTGCCTTAAACCACGGGCTGGGTTTGGAGCTAAGTGGCTCTTCTGTTTTCTCCTTTTCCCTCCCATGCCCAGGAGGAAGTGTTTTGGAGGGGCCCTTTAGAAGAGACAGTGCTGCACACCAACCAAGAATAATTAATCTTCCCATCTCAAGGTTCTTTGCAGAACTTCGAAACCATAATCAGGGACCATGTTGCAAGCAGCCGGCCTAGTGGCCGCTGAAGGTAGGGGCACTCTCGAGTTCTTGGCCCAGCTGTGCTACTGAGGACCTCAGCCTCCCTGCACTGTAGTTTGTGCTTTGTAACATGAGGGGTGAGGCCCCTTCCAGCTTTAAACTTTTATTCTGAGTCAGACCTGGGTGCAGACCCCAACTCTGCTACTGGCACAGGCTTGTCCCTCTGAGCCTCAGTTTTCTCATCTACAAATTGGGGCTAATAGTACTCTGCTTCTCACAGGACTGATGTGAAGATGCAATGAAATAGCTAAGTGAGATAATGTGCTTGATAGCACACCTGCCGGAGCTCAGTACTTTATGACGTAGCGCTGATGCTGTTGGTGTTAACATTATTTATATTTTCAGTTTTATAACTCTGTGGGAGGACACCTCAACAGACTCTTTGTATAGGTGCCTGAAAGGCAGCCTATGTCCATGTCCCCAAAAATCGGGTGATGGGGTCAAGAGTCACACCGCTCCTATCTCCAAATGGGGACATAGCTGCCTTCCTCAAAATCACATTCATTCATTCATCCATCAAACCTGCCGTGTTCCCGGGTCTCTGAGAGGCACGTGGGATCCTGTTGATCTTGTTGAATGGGGCACCCACGCTGCCTGCTCTCAGCAGCTCAGACTGTGCTTGGGGCAGTCTCTGCCCTCCAGCTGGCCCAGTGGATACCACTGGACAGAGGAGCTCATGGCAGCATAAGTGCACTCAAGTCTGCAAGTTGGAACGTGGGGAGAAATCCCATCCTGCTCCCTGCAGTTCCTGGAGCTTTGCATAACCCCTTCCTTTCCGTCTCGGGGCTGATGGATGAAATGCCACAGAATCCGCCACATCTAGCTGGTCTGGTGTATGCATGGACTGGATTGCCAAGACCAAGCTTGGCATTACGCACAGGAAGGCATTTGGGAGAGAAAGGCCGGCAGTGGGCCTGGGTTATAGGGCTGTGTTTTCCTCTCACTGCCTGTAATGCTTGTTTGGGTCCCGGATTGCAGGGTTCGGGGTCCTTCTGGAGGACACAAAGCTGGCAAGTTGGAGGGCACTAAGGGCTCCTGTCTGCCTTGCGCTCACCCGATCCTCTCCTGGTAGCTGAGGGCATCTCACACTCTCCGGTCCCCAGCGTCTAGCACAGAGCCAGGCATGCCAGGCTTCAGTAAGGGGTTGGGGAATGGCTGGACAGATGGGTGGATCTCAGTGGGTTCACTGTCTCACACTCTTTCCTCGCCTTGGCCCAAATTTCCCAGGTGATGTGGTGATACCAGATCCTGGGTTTGTTTTTCTTTGACAATTTGACTTGGGTTCCTGTGCAAAACCAGTGGTTTTCAAGTAGTGGAGTAAACACCAAACAAATGGCTTTGGGGCCTGTCAGTTTTTCAGCTTCAGTTGCAGGAGGCGGCGTGGTGTGTACCCTGATCTAAGGACGAAACCTGAGGTCTATCAGACCTTACATCTGTCTGTCAGACACGCGAGAGTTCAGACCCCCGCTCCAAGGGAGGGTAATCTTGGGCATGTTATTTAGCCTGAATCAAATTCTGTTTCTCATCTAGAAAATGATAATACTAATAGCTTCCAACTCGCAGTGCTGTGATGAGCATTAGATTAAATAATGGGTGTTACAGCGTGGAGTAGCGCTCTGGGCTCATGGTAGACGCGCAAGAGAGGATGATGATGTATTTAATGACCCCTTAAGCTATTGTGGCATAGACTTCTCCCTTCTGAACACATTTTTGCAGAGTGCTTTGCATTTTTAAGACAAAAATTATTTTTGCAGGTTATTGTTATAGAAGTAATACATGCTTCTTAAAAATTCAAGTGAAAGGATTTGAATATAAAAGCCAGTACCCCCCACCCACTCTCTGCCACCTTCCAGCTCTTTCCCTCCCCTTCCCCAGCAATATTATCTTAGAATGCGGAGCTTGGCAAGCCTGGGAAGGCTTTTCTTCTGCCTTAAGGGCAGATAGACAGTCAGAAGGGGGCAGTGGACCGTTGGCCGTTGCATCAAATGGCCATCAGGGCCCAAAGTGCTGCGGTCAGTGCCAGTGGTCCTGTTGGAGCCAGGGCAGCCTGCGTGTCCTTGGCTCCAGTTTGCTCTGAGCCTTGAGGGTCTCCAGTGTTGTGTCCTGGAGTCCTGGGGGGGTAGCCTGAGGGGTCACATTCCTACCAAGCTTGAGGTGGGAGGCTCATAGACACAGTCTGGCCATGTGGCCAGGCCCTCTTTTGTCACCGTGCCCCAGGGCTCGGTCCAGCCCAAGCTTCCCTGTTCCTAGCAAGACAATTGCGCGTTCCTGTCCACCTTCTGACAGTCTGCTCTTCCCTGTGTGTGTTCTCTGCTGCCTTCCAGAGGATTCTGATGCAAGATCAAGTTTGAGAACAGTGGGCCGGCAGCCAGGCTCTAACACACTGTGGTGCACTCACACTTAGAGGGGTGAAGGAGCCCACGCTGGGGAAGGGGGAGGTCTTGGGGAAGGCTTGGATTATGAATGACTTAAAGGTGGACAAAGACATCTGTGTGTGACTTAGGGGAGGGGAGTGGATTCCTGGCAGAAGGATCAGCCCATGCAAAGTCCCTGGGGCGTGATAGAGCCCCAGCATTCAAGGAGCTACGAGGGGTGCTGCTGGGCGTGGGGGAGGGGAGGGCACCATCAATAGGCGTCTTGTGCTCTGAGTCTGGGCTTTTCCCCAGGAGTGCCGGGGAGCCATGGAAGGGTTTATGCAGAGGAAGGATGGTGGGGAAGATGGATGGTAGCGTGGGGCTCCTGGATCATAGTAGGGGGTGGGCTGTCTTCTGGAGGGCATGGCTGAGCCTGCAGCAGATGAAGAGAAGGAGCCAGCATGGGGCTGGGCTGCCCTGAATCATGGAGGAGCCTGACCCCATTGCTGGAACATTCTCTCAGGAGAGTACGAGAGCCCAGGTAACCATCTTTGGCCCTGCCTGACTTAAGACATTGAAAAGCTGCTGTAACTGTCTTGTACTGCAATTAGTCTCTGCGTTCATGCCTTCCATCCCCAGAGTCTCCAGTCACTGTTTCTGGGGTGAAAGTGAAAGTGAACGTCGCTCAGTTTCGTCCAGCTCTTTGCAACCCCATGTGCTATACAGTCCATGGAATTCTCCAGGCTGCAATACTGGAGCGGGTAGCCTTTCTTTCCTCCAAGGGATCTTCCCAACCCAGGGATCAAACCCAGGTCTCCCACATTGCAGGCAGATTCTTCACCAGCTGAGCCACAAGGGAAGCCCAAGAATACTGGAGTGGGTAGCCTATCCCTTCTCCAGGGGATCTTCCCGACCCAGGAATCGAACCTACATTGCAGGTAGATTCCTTAACAATGGAGCAGAAAAGACTAAAGTGCCTTCTGTACATCTGGGATCTAGGTCCAGAGGGAGGCACCAAGACAGGGAAGAGCAAACGGAGATCCCCTCTGAGGATGGAGCAGGGTAGAGGCTGGGGAGGCGAGAGGGCCCCGGAGTGGATGACGGTGTGCGTCCGGAGGGCCCCTGGCCTTCCCAACCTCAGTGCTGGCTTGGGGAGCCCCCTGAAGAGGAGGAGGCAGAGGAAGCCCCCAGCCCAGCCCCCTCCTCTGAGGCCCAGCCCCCTTTGCTGTCTTCCAGGGCCAGGCCGGCACTTGAAAGGGAGCCGGGGCCTCTCCCAGGCCTGGGGCTCTTGATTGGGAAGAGGCCTCTGCTGAGCTCATCCCATGGTGAGTCCAGAGCTGGGAGGATGCGGAGTCCTCAGGGAGGCCAGATCCGAGTGCCCCTGCAGGTCACAGGTGGGGCAGGTATGAAACAGGTCTCTGGCTAGAGGACCAGACAGGGCCCTTTTGCCTGGCTGGGCAGCAGCTTTGGGATGGCAGCCCTTGCTCTTTCTGCCCTCACTCCCAGGGCTAGTTTATGATGAAGTGCAGTTGCCTGGAGCCCAGTGATGCTCCCGGTCCAGCCAGTGTATTCAAGTATCATGTTAGTCCCAAACAGCAATCAGCTGTGGTGTGCGGCAGGAGCTCAGAGGAGCTATGGTTCCAGCTGAGGACATACCAGCCAGGCCCTGCCCTCTACATCCCCTCCCTCAGGGGTTCAGAAATGGCTCAGGCTTTTCTACTTTCCTCTCAGTTTTAACTCTCAAGGAAAATGACCAGCATGGATTTGTGGACTCGCAAGCTAAGTGGACTAGGAGGGCTTCCAAGGTCATCTGTTTAGACTTCTTGAGATTAAGCCTCTGCTTACATACCTCTAGTGATGGGGAGCTCACTAATAACCAAGAATCCACTTTCATTCAGATTGCTCTGAAAGTTATTCTCCTGCTTGACGTAGACCTTGGGTCCAAATCTTACTTCTGCCACTTCCTGTGCAGTCTCAGGCAAGTGACGTAGCTTCCATAGCTCTGGTTTTCTTTCATGTTAGATGGGTCTGATAAATATTGCTGTGTAGTTCCTCAGTTGTGTCCAACTCTTTTGCAACCCCATGGACTATAGCCCACCAAGCTCCTCTGTCCAGGGGATTTCCCAGACAAGCATACTGGAGTGGGTTGCCATTTCCTTCTCCAGGGGATCTTCCCAACCCAGAGATTGAACCTGTGTCTCCTGCATTGGCAGGTGGATTCTTTACCACTGAGTGACCTGGGAAGCCAAGGTTTGATAAATACTGACTTCTCATTTATATTTAAACTAGACAGCTTTACAACCATGAGCAAGTCATATCTGTCCACAGTGCATAGGTCTGGTGTCCAGATAAGACTTTGCTGTGGGTCTGCAGGTCCCCAGCCAGTCACATCACCAGGATGAATGCCCACCCTCCCCAGCACATAGTAGGTGCTCAGCAGATAGTGGGTTGTGTCTTCTCCTCCCTCACGTGGACCCAGCAGTGGCTTAAGACAGGCCAGGCCAAGTCCTTGGCTTTTATCTTAACTCAGAGATCCAGAACCACAAGATGCTCTGAGCTGCCACACATCACTGGCCTCTGAAGCCTTCCGGGAGGCCAGTCTCCTACAGGACTCAGCATTCCTCACCCTTCTGCAGAACCCCACCTCCTCACATCGCCTGAGGTTCTCTGCAGGCTTTTAATGAGGTTGGCCAGTGGGCCTGTTCCATTTCCTCGCATCTTACCCAGCGAAAGATAACAAGGAAGTACCCAGGCAAAGCCCCAGGTGGAGGAGACGGGAGGTGACCTCAGGCCTCTGACCTCTGACCTCAACCTGCTCCCACCATGCTTCCTGTGGGGCGTGGACATCACCCTCCACCATACCACTGGTTCCTCTGGAATCCTGTTTTATTGGTGACTGTTTTGGCTTTGTTTTTAACGGCTTTATAGAGGCACAATTTATGCACCATAAAATTCTCTCACTTTAAGGGTATGATTCAATGATTTGTAGTAAATTTATAAAGTTGTATAACCATCACTACAATCTAATTTTAGACTATTTCCATCACCCTCCAAAAGAAACCTGGTTCCTATTTTCTGTCAGTCCCCGTTCCCGCCCCCTGCCTCAGGCAACAACCAATCTACCCTCTGTCTCTGTAAATTTTGCCTTTTCTGGACATTTTTTGTAAAGGGAATCATGCATTGTGTGTGGACTCCTGTTTTTCATAGCCTGGTGGAGGTGGGTGGAGAGCATGTCCACTCTTTGCATAGCTGGCCAAGGCCAAGTCGTAAGTGTGCTTTTAGAGAGTTGTAAGAACTCATAAGGACACTGCTGAGTACAACCTTTATTTCAGTGCAAAGAAGAAATCCTCCGACCCCGATCCTAACACTCAGACTCTGACATCTGCTTGAATACACCCAGTGTCAGACAGCTTACTACCTCCGCCACCTTATGCCTTCCCAGAGACGGAAGGAAATGTGCATATCCTGATCTCAGGCCGAGTGCCAGTGGCCCATACCCCGTATTGTATTGCCAGATATTATTGATATCTTTCATCTTTGGTTTCATCCTCTGAGATGAAATCATTTTACAGCTGAGGAAATTGTACTTCAGAGGGATTGAGGCACTCCCCCAAAACCAGGAAGTGGCAGACACCAGGATTTAAACCCTAGGCCTCTCTGACTTCGTAGAGATGGGACTGTATCAAGAGAAGTCAGACTGTATCTGACTTCATAGAGATATTACTGTATCAAGATGAACTGTGTCTCCCTATAACTGTCACATGTCATTTCTAGTTTTGCCAGTTAGACTCATGCGTGTGGGTGTGCTAAGTCGCTTCAGTTGTGTCTGATTCTTGGCAACCCCATGGACTGTAGCCTGCCAGGCTATTTTGTCCATGAGAGTCCTCAGGCAAGAATACTGGAGTGGGTTTCCATGCCCTCCTCAAGGAAGTTTTCTTGAAGCCAAGTCTCTTTCATCTCCTGCATTGGGAGGCAGGTTCTTTACCACTAGCACCACCTATGAAGCCCCAGGAGGACCCTCCCATGCCACCATATGGGACCCTCCTCCTGGACATGAGGAGGTCGGAGGGAGAGTTAAGGAAGACTTCTTGGAGGAGGTGATATCTGAGTTGGGACTTGGAAAATGAGCAAGAATTAACAGGCAGAGATGGTCAGGAAGTTTTTTTCTAGGGACTCTTCTAACTGCTGTCCCTTCTAATATTTCACAGCTGCTTGAGGCTGGAGAGAACTATTGAAAATATCTTCTTGCTGTTCATTCTTCCCCAAACATCACCAGTAAGTAGAGGTTCAACAGCAGTGCTTGAATACCTTCAGGGACAGGGAGCTTACCATCCGACCTGGGAACCTTTTCCACTGTAGAACTGCTCTGGCTGTAGGCCAGGCTGAAGATGACTCCCTGTAGCCACAGCCAGCTTGTAGTCACATAGGATGCAGTCAGCCCCTCTCCCTACCACCGGCCTCCAGATGCTGGGCATAGCAGGCAGGTCTTGGAAACAGCCTAAAAGTCTTGGCCGAAATGTGCCCTGTTCCTCCACCCATGCTCCTTGATATAGACTGTCCATGCTGCTCGGGCCTGGCCACCTACTTCTGGGATGCCCAGCCCCTGCCCTTGAACTTGGAGGCAGGTTCAGGGAGAGTGTGGACTTGGTAGCCAATGCCTGGTTCACAGCCCAGCTTTGCCACTCACCAGTTATGACCTTGGGGCAAGCCCCTTAAGTTTACCAAGCCTCACTGTCCATGCATCAAATGAGATTAAGAATAACATTACAGTATATTAGTCAGCTAGAGCTGCCATAACAGGATAGAACAGTCTGGGGGCTTAAACAGAAGACATTTGTTTTCTCACAGTTCCAGAGGGTCAAGTCCAAGATCAAGGTGGTAGGAAGTTCAGTTTATGCTGAGGCCTCTCCTCCTGGCTTATAGACAGCCACTTTCTCACGGTGCCTTCACATGGCCTTTGCTCTGTGTGTGCCCGGAAAGGAGAGAGAGGAGTCTCTGGGGTCTCTTCCTCTTCTTATGGAGACACTAATTCTGTTGGATGAGGGCCCCACCCTTATGACCTCATTCAACCTTAATCACCTCCCTAACGGCTCCAAGCCAGGCTTCAGCAATATGTGAACCATGAACTTCTTGATGTTCAAGCTGGTTTTAGAAAAGGCAGAGGAACCAGAGATCAAATTGCCAACATCTGCTGGATCATCGAAAAAGCAAGAGAGTTCCAGAAAAACATCTATTTCTGCTTTATTGACTATGCCAAAGCCTTTGACTGTGTGGATCACAATAAACTGTGGAAAATTCTGAAAGAGATGGGAATACCAGACCACCTGATCTGCCTCTTGAGAAATTTGTATGCAGGTCAGGAAGCAACAGTTAGAACTGGACATGGAACAACAGACTGGTTCCAAATAGGAAAAGGAGTACATCAAGGCTGTATATTATCACCCTATTTATTTAATTTATATGCAGAGTACATCATGAGAAACGCTGGGCTGGAAGAAGCACAAGCTGGAATCAAGATTGCTGGGAGAAATATCAATAACCTCAGATATGCAGATGACACCACCCTTATGGCAGAAAGTGAAGAGGAACTAAAGAGCCTCTTGATGAAAGTGTAAGTGGAGACTGAAAAAGTTGGCTTACAGCTCAACATTCAGAAAACGAAGATCATGGCATCTGGTCCCATCACTTCATGGGAAATAGATGGGGAAACAGTGGAAACAGTGTCAGACTTTACTTTTCTGGGCTCCAAAATCACTGCAGATGGTGACTGCAGCCATGAAATTAAAAGACGCTTACTCCTTGGAAGGAAAGTTATGACCAACCTAGATAGCATATTGAAAAGCAGAGACATCACTTTGCCAACAAAGGTTCGTCTAGTCAAGGCTATGGTTTTTCCTGTGGTCATGTATGGATGTGAGAGTTGGACTGTGAAGAAGGCTGAGCGCCGAAGAATTGATGCTTTTGAAGTGTGGTGTTGGAGAAGACTCTTGAGAGTCCCTTGGACTGCAAGGAGATCCAACCAGTCCATTCTGAAGGAAATCAGCCCTGGGATTTCTTTGGAGGGAATGATGCTGAAGCTGAAACTCCAGTACTTTGGCCACCTGATGCGAAGAGTTGACTCATTGGAAAAGACCCTGATGCTGGGAGGGATTGAGGGCAAGAGGAGAAGGGGACGACAGAGGATGAGATGGCTGCTTGGCATCACTGACTCGATGGACGTGAGTCTCAGCCAACTCTGGGATTTGGTGATGGACAGGGAGGCCTGGCGTGCTGCGATTCATGGGGTCGCAAAGAGTCGGACACGACTGAGCGACTGATCTGATCTCATCTGAAGGGCTATATCTCTAAACAGAGTCACACTGGGGGAATTAAGACCGCAACGTACGAATCTGTGAGAACACAATTCAGTCCATAACAAGCACCAACCTCAGAGGGCTGCTATGAGATCAACTGGGCAAATGTGTGTAAAGCATTAAGAGCAGTACCTGGCATGTGGTGGGAGATGTTTGTGGACACTACTGTTGATGCTGTTAGCATTAAGCACAGGGGATGGGAGAATCCGCTATCCTTGCTGCGAGTCTAGACTCTGTGAAAACCTAAGTAGACACAATAATAATAGATATCTATATTCAGCCACAGAAAAGAAGGAAATCTCAACATTGAAACATCATGGATGAACCTTGAAGGCATTATGCTAAGAGAAATAAGTCAGAAAGACAAATACTGTGTGATCTCACTGATATGGGGAATCTAGTGTAGCTGAACTCCTGAAACTAGAGATCAGATTGGTGGTGGTGGTTCGGGAAAATGAGGAGGTGTTGGTTAAAGGATACAAACTTCCTATAAGATTATTGAACTCAACAGATGTAATGAGCAACATGGGGACTATAGGTAACCATACTCTATTGTATACTTGGAAGTTCTTAAGAGAGTAAATCTTAAATGTTATCACCATGTACTGGGTGTGCTATGCTTAGTCACTCAGTCGTGTCTGACTCTTTGCGACTCTATGGACTGTAGCCTGCCAGGCTCCTCTGTCCGTGGGAATTCTCCAGGCAAGGATACTGGAGTGGGTGGTTATCACCGTAAAAAAGGTTTAAAAGAAAAAAAAAAAGCAGCATCTATTTATATCATGCTTCTATACCAGTCTCCATCGAAGTGTTTTATAGAGCGGATGTAAGCTTCATGTCAGCCTTGTGAGACAGATATTCTTAGTATCCCAATTGTGCAGTGAAGAGACAGAGCCACGGAGAGGTGAAGTGACTGGCCCCAGGTCACACAGCCATCAATGCCCAGTAGGTTAATAGCGTTGATGCCATTATTTATTTGAATAGTATTTATTAAGCTTCCTTGGTGGCTCAGTGGTAAAGAATCTGCCTGCCAATGCAAGAGACACAGGTTCAATCCCTGGGTTGGGAAGATCCCCTGGAGAAGGAAATGGCAACCCACTCCAGTATTCTTGCCTGGGAAATGCCCTGGACAGAGGAGCCTGGTGGGGTGGAGTTTATGGGGTCGCAAAAGAGTCGGGCACGACTTAGCAGCTAAACAGTAACAACAACAGATTTGTTAAGGGTAATCTGACCATGCCGAGAACTCAGTCGCTGAACTCTGGGAATTTGCAGGCTGGTGGAGGAGACAGACCCGAGGGCAGGTAGTGGCAGTACTGTGTGCCGAGTGGTCTAATAGGGCAAACCCAGGGAGCTGTCATGGAGCTCATAACATCACATCTGTGCTGTGGTACCTAGCAAGGCCCAGGGAGACACCAGGGAGGGCTTCCTGGAAGAAGAAACATTTAAACTGAGATCAGAAAGAACATATCCTGAATACAGAGCTGGGAATGAGAGTGTGAAGTTGTGGGTTGTTGGAAGATCCATAAGCTGATCATTTCCATTCTAAGATATTCCAGTGGTTCTTTGGTAGCCCAGGGTCTCTGATATTGCCTAGGCACCCTGGAGGAGCCCAGCTGCATTCCCCCCCCTCCCCACTCCATTGAAACCTGGAGGTTCCACATTGGTTCAGGGAATTATATGGTAGCCCCTCAATTTTTTCTGGCACTCAGGGGACCTGTGTGGTCAGCACAGTTTCACAGCCCAGGGATCTGGACACTCGCAGGATCACTGTGGCAGCTTCTGAGGGTTCCAGATGTTTTGAACCCTGGGGATTCTGTGAAAACCCTGAGGATTGTGTGTCATCTCTGGCATCCCCTAGCCCTACTCATTATGTTTTCAGAAAGAAGAATATGCAGACTCAGAGTAGGCAAACTTTTTGATGGGGGGAAAAGGAAACATGCAAAGATCTATACCTGGATATGCATTTACAAGACTTGTGCCAAGTCACTTCAGTCGTGTCCAACTCTGTGTGACCCTATGGACTGTAGCCCACCAGGCTTATCTGTCCATGGGATTCTCCAGGCAAGAATGCTGGAGTGGGTTGCCATTTCCTTCTCCTGGGAATCTTCCCAACCTAGGGATAGAACCCGTATCTCTTATGTCTCCTGCATTAGCAAGTGGATTCTTTAACACTACTGCCACCTAGGAAGCCCTTTACAAGACTGAAACAAGGTAGAACATCTAAGGAGATGTGGCCAGAAGTCCTCTGCCTCCAGAAGCCTGGGGGATTCAAGGAGTCTGGATTCTTTAGGGTCTATTTCCTTCCAGAAAGCTGAAAATGAGCCCTCCGGGAGGTCTGCAGGGAGCACTGTCCTGATGTGCAGACCTGTGACTTGGGGAGAACCAAGGATGCACCTGTTGCCTGGATACGCAGGCGCTGCCCCTCCAGGCCCTCTGAGCAGGGGCATCGCGCAGGGCTGTGACTGTCGGGGGTGGGGGGCTGCACGCTGCACTCATGGACACCAGCACTGGCCCCTCCAGGGGCTCCTCTGAGCTGAACCTGGCCAGACTGCCACCGCTGGGTTCATCCCAGCCCCACTCACTGCTCCCGGCCAGCTGGGAGACTTGCCTGGGCCTCCAGTTCGTGCCTGTGGAGTAGGACTGATACTCCCCGCTATTTCATGGGGGGCTCGAGGAGCTGAGTGGGTAGGGGAGAGCCTTGTATAAAGGCACGAGAACACGGTCCTGCTTCCCCACAGGTGCCGTGAGCTCTGGGGAAAACTCCTTTGTACCACGGGATTTCCTTGGTTTCCTCATCTGTAGAAAGCAGATGAGAGGAGCTCAGTGCAGGGCACACAATGGTTCCTCAACCAGTGCCAGTTCTGTCCCCAACTCCTCCACCTCCGAGCAGAGATGGGAGCCAGGTACCCCGGGTGTGGGGAAGAGGGTGGTTTTTCGAGTGGAAGAGCCCATCTGGCCCCAGGAAAGTCGACCGTCTTGGTACTTCTGCATTTTTTTCATCCTGGGCAGAGTCAACTGATAGCTGCCTTTGTCAGGTACCGGGCTAGGAGCTGTACACTCATGACCTCATGTAGCCCTCCCTGCAGCACCGTGGGTGGTCGTGTGGCCACCCCATTATACAGACAAGCAAACCGAGGCACAGAGAAGGCAGCCAAGTTGCCCCAGGTCACCTGATGGGAACAGGGTGAACCTTTGTATCCAAGTCTGTCTTGACTGCAAAGCCTGGACACTTATCACTTCTCTTCCCAGGTATCTTTCTAGAAACAGCCAGGGGAGAAAGAGGAAAACAGTGAGATGAGAAGCAGCTGGAGAACTAATTGGACATCTGGTGCCTGGGTGGGTTGACCTGGCTGGGTTGGACCCAGGCTGGCTCCTTGAACCCCTTGAAGAGTCCCTTCCTTCAGCAGACTGGACCCCTCCCCTCTACTGGCCTGTTTTCAGAGAAACTGCTGGTGGAGGGTGTCAGAGCTTCTGGTCTGAACAAGAACCAGTTCTATCCACACTTCAGAGGTCTTCCTCTTGGCAGAAGGGAAATAGACATGGTAACTGAAAGAGAAGGGGGTCTGGTGGCCCACTGACCCATTTTGCTTTTCCAGCCAGTTGGGACTTGGCATCAAACAGAAGGGCAGGATTCACTTCCCCATTCCCACTGTAGCCAGGTCTGCGGTGGTTCTGGGATCCATGGGAAAGGGGGACCCCAGGAACCAGCCCCTTTGTTGAAGCCTACATTCTCCCCCGTAGGGCTCCCCCAGCCCAATGTGGGCCTGAAAGCCAGACAGCCCAGCCCAGAGCCAGCCTCTCTGATGCCACAGCCAAATACCAGACCACTTATTGGGTTTTTCCAGGGAACCAGCGTCCCCAAGCAGAGCTGCAAGCCTGCAATTAGGAGAACAGCAAAGCGCTTAACTTTCTCTGGGCTGCGGGTTTTTGAGTGGGAAAGATAAGCTTGGTCTGGATTAAGCTGGAGGGTAAAATAATATTTACTCTCAAACAGGACTCTGTCTCAGGGCGAGTCTGGGCCCTGGGGCTTCGAGGGATTGGGGTCGCCAGGAGGTCTGCCAGGCCCTGCCAGGTCCCCAGATGTCTCGCCTCCCCACCCACCATCCACTGGGCGGGTTCCACAAGCCAGTTCCCCGCAGTGTTTGCACTCATTATGAAAAGAAAATGAGAAGAAGCTATAATGTTCAGTGTGTTATTATCTGCAGAGCAGTTGGCCTGTGTAATTATCTCCTCCAATCCGTGAAACTACCTTGGGAGTTGGGCTTATTGACCCCCAAATAGATCCAGACTCAAGTCCCCGCTCAGTTACTTTCTAACTCTTGACCCGAGGGGAGTGACTTCATTTCCCGTGAACCTCAATTTTTCACCCATACAATGGGAGTGCTAATAGCTTCTTCGGAGTGTGGTCAGGATGAGGCAGGGTCTATGAAACACCTCACCAAGGCCCCCGATCCCGGCGGCTTAATAAGCAGTGGGTCGCTTTCGGAAGTAAGACGGTGCTACTGGTAAAGAAGCCGCCTGCCTGTGCAGGAGATGCAAGAGACGCGGGGTTGACCCCTGGGTCAGGGAGATCCCCTGGAGGAGGAAATGGCAACCCACTCCAGTATTCTTGCCTGGAGAAGCCCATGGACACGGGAGCCTGACAGGCTACAGTTCATAGGGTCCCGAAGAGTCAGACGTGACTTAAGTACCTTAGCACCTAGCACTGGTACAAGAAACCTCAGCTAGGTGAACTCCCAGCTTTTCTTCAGTGGTAAAGCTGAGATGCACACTCAAGGCAGTGAAGGCATGGCCTTGTGTGAGCCTGGCCTCTAGCCACTGAGCCAGGGAGGGGCCCAGGGCAGGAGCCGGGTGGGCAGGGGGGCCCTGGAAGAGGTGGCCTTTCAGACACAGCCTCAGGGTCCAGAGCAGGAGGAGAGGCCCCAGTGCTTCCTGTCCCCCATCCCCTTTGTGGAACAACAACCGGCCCATTCTCTGCTCCTCATCCCCGGCTTTGCTGATTTGTGCCCCTGGAGGCAGGGAGAAGAGCACCCTGGCTCATTCCTGAGGAGAACAAAGCCGGAGGTCAAGGCCAGCTCAGACGGGGCAGGCTCTGGCTCCGGGAAGGACGGGGGACTGAGAATGAAGCAGGGTCTGAACTGACCTCCCGCCCCACCCCCCCCCACCCCTGCTGTAAGAGGAGCCCTTCTGGGTCCGGGTGTAACCTCAGCGCCTGTGACCTAGCTGTGAGACTGGTGGGGAGACCCCTGCCCCTCTCTGGGCCTCATCCTCTCATCTCCAAAACGAGGGTCTCAGAAGTAAACAGAAGGTTAGCAGATGCAAACTAATGTGTGAAAGTGAAAGTCGCTCAGCCGTGTCCGACTCTATGCGACCCAGTCCATGGAGTTCTCCAGGCCAGAATACTGGAGTGTGTGGCCGTTCTCTCCTCCAGGGGATCTTCCTAGCCAAGGGATCGAACCCAGGTCTCCCACACTGCAGGCGGATTCTATACCAGCTGAGCCCCCGGCAAAGCCAAACTAATGTCTACAGGATGGGCCAACAACAAGGCCCTACTGTATGACACAGGGAACAGCATTCATATCCTGTGATAAACCTGAGCGACTCAACAACAAATATGTATGCATAACTGGATGACTTTGCTGTATAGCAGAAATTAACACAACATTGTAAATTAACTATACTTCAATAAAAAAAAAAAAAAAACTGAAGTGAACTCTGCCAATGCTGGAGAAATCAAGGAAGGCTTCGTGGCTGAGGAGCCATCAAGCAGGGCACTGAAGGGTGAGAAGAAGTTCTCTAGGCGGACAAGGAAAGAAAAGCTATTCCAGGCCCAGGCTGCAACACTCACAAAGACCCAGCAGCTTCAGAGTGTGGAGGAAATGGCCCCTTTGCAATGCTTTGTTTTAATTAGATGAATAATACATGCTCCTAGTAAGAAAGAAAAAAGTCACTGAATATAAAGAATAAAAGAAAAAGTCACTAAGAGGCAGTTTATGTTTGATTCTGTTTCAGCACTTTTTAATATGGTTAAGTAAGGGGCCTTTAAACTCACTAATAAATGGAGAATCTCAGAGTCTGGGCAGACAGGGAAAGAACAAAGACCTGTCCTCTGGAACTGGAGCCAGAGCCCGAGCCCTGCACAGAGGGACAGCATTTCCTGGGCGTGGGGGCTGGGAAGGTCACAGCCGGGGTGAGGGGCAGACGCCCAGGCAGACACTCGGGGAGGGGGACAGCGCTGGCGCCTGCCCGCACGACCCCACTCGGAGCAGGGCCTGCAGCAGGACCGCCAGAGCCGAGGCGGGGAGGCCAGGCGAGGCTCTCGTGAGCACAGATGGGGCTCGTGGCGAGGACCAGCCCTGCGGCTGCTGGGATGCCCCTGCCTCTGTCAGCTGGCAGAAGTGGCCCTCTCACCACCAAGCAGCTGAGAGGTCCCGGCATGGCTCAACGGTGGTTTCCTAAGCCGTCTGGCTGCAGCCTGGGGAGGGGGCCTAATGACACTGTGAGGTCACTGCTGTGATCTTGCCAACTCTTCAGCGCCACCTTTAAAATATGGTTCATCTTAATGGACTTGGAGCTAAGAGGGAGGGGCGGGGGGCGGGGCCGGGGGCCTGTACTCAGGACACATGGCCTCAGCTGGTAGTGGCGACTCAGCATCAGCACTGGCTGGTCTGCTCGTTCCTCAGCCTCCAGGTCCAAGGCCAAGCTTGAAGTCTCTTCCCGAGTAGCACCCCATCTTCCCTGGACTCCTGCCTCATTTCTCCCAGCTCCCAACACCAGAGAATTTTCCCCAGAGGCCTCACCCAGGGCACCCTGTCTACTTGGCACGACTGAAACAGTTCATGACGGAGACCTGGTGCCACCCCCACCTCCAGTATCCTATCATATGGGGCAGTCTGGGCACCTGGGGTCCCTGGGGGGAATCGCAGAGCCTTGTGGCTGGAGCAGGGGGACGCAGTGACCACCTGAACCATCGTCACCTGGGTTGTGAATATAGGATGGGGTGTTGCATTTCCTTCACGGCCCCTGTGAAGTCTGTTAACAGTAATTATGAAGTTATGGGGAATTCCCAGTCCTCCTAATTAGTGTTAATAGGGGCTGGGTGAGCTAGTCATGGGAAAATAGATGTCTTTGTTTGCGTTGTCGAAACTAGAGGGCTGCGTCCTGCCTTTAGGTGTGATTCAGCCATGTTCTCTTCTCTCCCCCCACCTCTTAGTCCTACACCCGGCACCGTGGGTGTACACACAGTGTACACACCCGCCAGCCATCGTGTTCACTGTGCACACACATATACACGTGCACACAGGTACACACGCACACAACCGCAGCAGCCCAAGATTGCAAGTTGTGCTGCTGGATTTGGATGCTGGATTAAGACATCATTTTGCAAAGCAGGCACCAAAGGCACACTCCCGGCCCTTCTTGGCAGTACCCCCAGAAGCCCCCACCCCCACACCATACCCCCACCACAGAGACCCCTCTGAGCCGGGCTCCCCAGATTAGACCGTATTAACAAACCATTACACGTTCCAATTAGCACAGCGAGTGAAGCTGGCTGGCTGAGCAGGGTAATAACGCTCTCCTCTCGCTGTTAACAGGCCGAGACATATTTCCCCAGGAGGGAAGATTCCCCCACCCCCATCCCCTGTTCTCTGTTGTGAAGGAGATCTGTGCAAGACTCCTTGCCATCTGGGTCTGGGGCCATCCTGGAGGAGGTTTCCTCTGGACCAAGCAGGAGAGAGACGAGGAGTGAGGAGCTGAAACTAACGTGCTCGTGCAGTGTGCGCGGTTGCACCTGTGCGAGGATCTTCTACCGAGGTGCTTTTTCAGCTGAGGTGTGGGTACCCGCAGCACCTGGGTTATTCCCCCCAAGCCAGGGGTTGCACAGAATCTCAGGACCAGCTCTGTGTGTTCTGATGGAACATCAATGCACACAAAGATTTGGAAGATAATACCTTATCTTTTTATTAAAACAACTGTGGATATACTTTGCAGTCAAATGAAAAAAATATATATATGACATGAATATGTGAGGTGAAGTAGATTTACAGGCAATTTTGCTCTCCTACCTTCTTCTCTGGGCTGGCTCCCCTGATTTGCAGGTGTGTGGGGATTACAGGATTCCTTCCATAGCCACTGAAAGAACTGAGGAGGGGAGAGTTTGCGAGTTTCTAAGCCATAGCACAATGCTGTGTGATGTTGGACAAGTCACTATACCTCTCTGATCCTCCCATCTCTGAGCAGCACTAGGGAAACGGTAAGAACACCGTTTCAGGGCCAGCTTCAAAGGTATGCGACCTGGGCAGTGGCCCAGAGCCCTGCGCTTGGTTTAATGCTATGCTGTGGCCACCTTGTAAGTCATAACAACTTATGAATGAGACACCCTCATTTTCACTGGGCCTCGCAAATTATGTAACTGGTCCTGCGTCTTCCGATACTGTTTCAGCAAGAGTCAAATAAGAATCGTGTGAAAGAGGCCCACACAGAGATTTATCCCTCCTTGCCTCTCCCTTGTTTCCTTCCTTCTTCAAACGTCCCCTGAGCACTCCTTCTGTGGCAGGTACTGTATCAGAGGCTGGGATTTAGCAATGAAGCAGACAAACAAGGTTGCTGCCTTCCTGCATTCAAGGGAAAGGGACAGAAGACAAATAACTGAAAGAGAACTTTGTTGGAGATAAGTGTCAACAAGGAGATAGATGCTGACTGGTTGTTCTTGTTCAGTCACTCAGTCACGTGTGACTCTTTTCAACCCCGTGGACTGCAGCACGCCAGGCTTCCCTGTCCTTCACCATCTCCCGGAGTTTGCTTCTCACGTCCATTGAGTCGGTGATGGTGACTGGGGAGAGGTACTATTTTAGGTTGTTGGAGAACAGAGTTGGGAGTAGTCAGGGAAGATCTCCTTGCAGAATTTGATCAGAGACCTGAATGAAGTGAAGGAATACAACGTGTAGAATATTAGCAGGAGAGTCCCAGGCAGAAGGACCAGCAGGTGCAAAGGCCCTGAGGCAGATGTGTGCTTGCCATGTGGTAGAGACCGGGGTGACTGGAGCTGACTGGAGTGGGGTGAGGGAGGAGGAGGTAGCCTAAGATGAGCTTGGGGAGGGGGGCCTTGTAAGCTGTTGTGAGGATGTGATGGGGCTAAGTATTCAGTTCAGTTCAGTCGCTCAGTCGAGTCTGACTCTTTGCTAAGTATGGGGCTGCCCAAAAGGTTCATTCAAGTGTTTGGTGTAATGTTAAAAAAAAACCTGAACACACTTTTTGACTAACCCAATAAATGACCCGGGGGTAGAGGATTCCTTCACCAGTGCTGGTTGCTTCTCGTCCCCTGCGGTTAGTACTTGGAGGCCAGAATGGCAGGGGGAAGAATGAAGGTGTCCCTTTGTCCTCTGGAAACTCGGGGATGCATTGTCCCTGGGCAGGGATGCATGGCGGGCCCTCTGGTCTGGTGAGAGGTGATGACTCCTGCCTTAGATCTCTGCCTCTTCCCCAGGCCTCTGAGGCTCCATCTCTGTGGGATCCAAAGGCCACATACCCCCACCCGAAAAAAAATAACCAGGCCAACCCAAGGCACCCCAATGCTGTATGTGCCAGAAGTGCCCCCAAGGCGGCCATCGTGGTACAGCTTCATAAGCCTTGCCTTTCCTCCAAATGAACTCCGAGATGGATGGCATGAATGCCAGGGAGTGTGGCAGCCCGGCGGCCTCAGGTTCCAGGTCCCTTGGGCAGAGCTCTGGAAGCTGTTCTGTGCTGAGCATGTGGGTAATCAGAGACCCTTTCTCCCTGCCAGTGGCCCCGGAGCAGAGGCCCACAGCTTCTCTTCCTCCAAGGTCTGTGACCCTGGGGAAGGGATTCCATCCCCTCATCTGTAAATGAGGATACTAATAGTGATGTGAGGATCAAATGAGAGGGCAATTGAAGCGCATGGAACCTGGGAAGCAGTCATTCCCTGAGACCCTTTGGGAGTGGGGTGTCAGTCTGAGTGTCCCCTCTGAGACTCAGCAGCCAGCCACAGGCGACCTGGGAAGTGAACAGCGGAGGGTGAAAGACCAAGCTGAAGCCCAACCCGTAATGCTGAGGCTCTTCAGGACATGCTGTGTGACCGGGGGCAGGTCCGCAGAGCCATCATCTGTACCATGAAAAGGACGGACTCTAGGACCTCGGGGGCCCCCTCAAGGCTTGGCCTTCTCTAAGATGGGAAAGTGATGGAGTCCTCCGTGAGACCCCACCCACCAGGACACCATTCGTTCCCGTGTGAGGACAGCAGACGACAGGTCCCACATTTGCGCAGTGGCCCTTCAGGGACGGGCCTGCAGGCTGAAGGCGCTGGCCGTCAGTCTTTCTGCAGCTGGCCTGGGGCTGCTTCTATCACAGATGGGCAAGGGCGGCGTCAGGCCTTTGTTACAGGCCCAGACTCTGGAGTCAGCCCTGCTGCTTTCTCGCTGTGCATCCTCGAGCAAGTGGCTTAACCTCTCTGAGTCTCGGTTGTTCCAGCTGAAAACGGGATAATAAGAGGCATCTACATGGGACCGCAGAGGCCAGTGAGAACCGTGTCTGGTTCTTGCAGCTCTGTGGACGTGCAACACGTTCTTGTTATTCTTTCTCTCCTGGTGAACTGGTTCCACCGCTGAGGGCAGGGACCCTCCTCCCCAGACCCTGGCTTCTCAGACCCCTGCCACCCTCTGGACCTCTGCCACTGCCCCTGAGGGCCAGTCCCTTCCGGAAGCAGCTTGGCACATGTAACCTCATGATGGGGACAAAAACCTGGGAAGAAAGGATCTCTTTGGGCGCCACTGATGAAGTTGAACAAAGGACCCCCAAATCCATATTTTGGAGGGACACATGACCTAACAGGGTGTGAAGTGATTGAAACGCAGCAGAGAGAAAGCGCAGGTCTGGGCCTTAGAACTCACGCAGCGCAGCCCCAACCCTCTCCCTTCTCTCCCACTGCTCTCTAATCCTTCAGGGTCTTCATCCTAGTCTCCTCCTCCGTCAGCTAAGGATAGTCACAAGGCATCAGAAAGCTCCAGTGGGATGTTTGTGAACATCTGTGTTCTCCACCCGGCTCCAGGCAATGCGTGTGGGCCTTCCCTGAGGCCCCACTCTGTGCCAGGCCCTGTCCTAAGCACCTCCGTATTTCCTTCATCTCAATTCACCGGGAGGCACTGCTTGCCCCAGGGTGGAGCTCGGAGGTGGTTTATCCCCGCCCTGTTGCTTCACTCGGTTTATGGATCCAGGTTTTCCTTGCCTTCTCCTGGAACACTTACCTTGGAAAGTTCGATATGAGGCCTCCACAGAAGAACCCGCCTGACAACACGGGAGACATAAGAGACTCAAGTCTGATCCCTGAGTCAGGAAGATCCCCTGGAGGAGGGCATGGCAGCCCACTCCAGTATTCGCGCCTGGAGAATTCCATGGACAGAGGAGCCTAGCGGGCTATGGTCCATGGGCCACAAGAGTCAGACATGACTGAAGCAACTGTGCACTCACACACAGAAGATCCACTTCCCCACAGGGTTTCTCCTCCAATAACATTTACTGTTCAGAATTACACCCAGGAAGGGGCAATTGGTGGAGTAATGGCCTGAGACAAATGCAGAACCATCTCGCCAACACGTCCCTTAGCTCCCGGCATAGCCCTGCCGCCTACGTCTGCCTGGACGTGACCTGGGTCTGCACAGGTGGTCGGGGCCCTCGGGGCTCTGGAGTCACCTTCGAGGGGCTCAGAGGTGCCTGTTCAAGGTCACACGAGCACCTGGGGTAGGCTCAGAGGGCAGCCCAGGACGGCCTCTTCCTAAAGCCCGTTCTGCACCCCCGCCCCCTCCTCACCCCCACAGGGTCTCTAGGAAACCCCAGCTTGCCCCCTGAACTTGCTGGGTCTTCCTCTTTCTTAATTAGCGGGCGGCCAGGGGGAAATGAAACACCTGCCGCGTTCTTCCTTTTCCCAGCAAGGAGGCTCCCCAGGCCCCCGGCTCCCAGCAGGGCCCCGGCAGTCCTCGGGCTGCCTTGGGCAAGCAGGCTTGTGCACAACGGCTCACACGTGCAGAGCCTCTAAATTAAACGTGGCTGCCACCCGCTGGGGGTCACAGTCCCAGGCAGGGCTAGGGGATTTCTGTCTAGGCCCCCGAGGAGGTGGGCTTTAAGAGGAAAGGGATCTAGCCACCATCAGCAGGCAGCCTTCCACCCCTGCAGGAAGGGGTCACAGTGTCTGTGTGTGTGAGCACGCGCGTGCTCTCGTACATTCAGAGAGGGGAGAGAGCGCAGACAGAGCAGAGAAATGAGACTCGAGACGGAGAGACAGAGGAAAGCCCGGTACACAGAACCTTAGCCAGAGTGAGAGGGGACTGGTCCAGCCACAGAGCTAGCTGGTGGCTGTGAAATCCCAAACAGGATTTGATTTCAGAACCCTGGACTTTTGATCCTTACATCCACTGGAGCTGCGGACTTGCCTGAGACTGCGCCTGTCTCCATCTAAGCCCTGCCCCATCCTGCCCACATCTTCCTTTAGGGCTCCTAGGCACAGCTGGGATGATTTTTTATGGGGAGGAAAGAATGCAGATCTCTCTGCCTCCCGCCTCCTCCTCTTCTCAGGCTCCAGCCCGGATCTTCCCTTGATTCATTTCCTCTCAGGATCTTCTCAAGCCAGCCAGGACTCTTTGTCATGAGCCCTCTACTTCTCCGTTGCTTTCCCTCCATAACTTGAACTCCAAATACCCGTAGTCATTCCTCTAATGGGAAGGGGTTGTGGCCGTCCCTAAATCAGGCCAGATGACTAGAATCATTGCAGTTGCCCTGAGGAGACCGGGTGTCTCTAATATTTACTACCGAGTGAACGTAAGTGGGGCTGTGCGCCGGGTGGGTGTGAGGCTTGGCTGCAGCTTGGCTCCATCTCTGGTGACAAGTCCTGGTCCCTGGGCAGTTGGAGGAGCCTTCCATGGGATGAAGGATGCTCAGAGGAGGAGCGGGCAGCTTCACCAGCCTGCTTTCAGCACAGGAAGATTGCTGTCTCGGGAGGGAGCGTGTTGTTTGCCTCTGGGTGGAGGAGCTTGTTGGGATCACCCAACTGTGAGAGGCCCCCACCCCTATGCTGCATGCGGGCATCACTCAGGCAAGAGGGAGGTGAGCCAGGTGCCATGTGGTTCCCTCACTGACAGGCTCAGGTCCAAGGAAGCTCAGAGGCTGAGAGGAGAAGACAAAGTGAAAATGGTGGGACGCTGACAGCACCTGGCGTAGTTCGAGGAGCTGTGAAACCCACAGCCTACATCTGGGTTGCAGCCCAGCTTCAACAGGGACTGTGTCACCGCAGACAAGCTCCTTAACTTCTCTGGGCCACACTCGCCATAAAATAGTATAATCATCTCTGCTCTGCTTGCCTCGCTGGACGGCTGTGAGGGGTAAACAAGAACATAAATACAGGAGGACTTTGGGAGCTGTAAAGCAGGGTATTGATGGTAAAAGTTGCATTGTGATTAATGTAAAAGTGAAAGTGTTAGTCGCTCAGTCGTGTCCGACTCTTTCTGAGCCCATGGACTGTAGCCCGCCAGGCCCCTCTGTCCATGGAATTCTCCAGGCAAGAATACTGGAGTGGGTTGCCATTTCCTCCTCCAAGGATCTTCCCCAGGGATCAAACCTGGGTCTCTTGCATTGGCAGGCAGATTCCTAACCATCTAAAGCAGGAATTTGGTTAGATGTCAGGAGAACTTCCCTACTTAAGGGGGAGACATCAGAATGAGGTTATGGGATTTGTCCTCCTTCCTGAAGAGCTTTAAAAATAAGATCAGATCAGTTTGGCTATTTAAAATAGTCTTGAGGTTGGCAGAGGCATTGGCCAAATGATTTTGGATGTCTTTTCCCTTTCCTGACACTCTAGTTAATTCAATCAGGAGGAAAGTGATCCGAGTCCATCTGTGTGTGTGTGTGTGTGTGTGTGTGTGCCGGTGCTTGTGCCTGTGTGTGCACCCACATTTGTCCATGGGTCCGTGTCTTGTACTTTTGTCTTAGCATGCATCTGTGTGTCTCCAAGGCTGTGTCTACATTGTTGTCTGCGTGCCCATGTTTTATGTGTAGAGAAAGTGACTGAAGCCAAAAAACCTCAAGGTGACTCATCTTCATTGCTGAATGGTTGGAAATTTCCTCTTGCCATCCTATCCATCTTGTGGACAAAGCTCCAGGGTGAAAAGGCATTTTGAATTTGATTTTTATTTATTTGTTGTTGTTTTTGTTATACAGCGTTCTAAATTTGGGCTAAGAACTAGATGAAGGACACTGGCTCCGGAGTGTCCCACTGAGGCCGGAATAGAGGCTTCCCCACGTCCCTGTGATCTTGGGGTCTGACCTCCCCTCTCAAGCCCTCAGTTTCCACATCTGTACAATGGGGGCAATAACATCTCCCTCACAGGGCTGTCATGAAGGTTGAGCGCATTAGAGCCTGTACAGCCCTTAGCACAGTGCCCGGCCTGTAGAAAGCACTTTCAGTTCAGTTCAGTCACTCAGTCATGTCTGACTCTTCGCAACCCCAAGAATCGCAGCACGCCAGGCCTCCCTGTCCATCGCCAACTCCCGGAGTTCACTGAGACTCACGTCCATCGAGTCAGTGATGCCATCCAGCCATCTCATCCTCTGTCATCCCCTTCTCCTCCTGCCCCCAATCCCTCCCAGAATCAGGGTCTTTTCCAATGAGTCAACTCTTCACATCAGGTGGCCAAAGTACTGGAGTTTCAGCTTCAGCATCATTCCCTCCAAAGAAATCCCAGGGCTGATCTCCTTCAGAATGGACTGGTTGGATCTCCTTGCAGTCCAAGGGACTCTCAAGAGTCTTCTCCAACACCACAGTTCAAAAGCATCAATTCTTTGGCACTCAGCCTTCTTCACAGTCCAACTCTCACATCCATACATGACCACTGGAAAAACCATAGCCTTGACTAGACGAACCTTTGTTGGCAAAGCGATGTCTCTGCTTTTCAATATGCTATCTAGGTTGGTCATAACTTTCCTTCCAAGGAGTAAGCGTCTTTTAATTTCATGGCTGCAGTCACCATCTGCAGTGATTTTGGAGCCCCCAAAAATAAAGTCTGACACTGTTTCCACTGTTTCCCCATCTATTTCCCATGAAGTGATAGGACCAGATGCCATGATCTTCGTTTTCTGAATGTTGAGCTGTAAGCCAACATTTTCACTGTCTTCTTTCACTTTCATCAAGAGGCTCTTTAGTTCCTCTTCGCTTTCTGCCATAAGGGTGGTGTCATCTGCATATCTGAGGTTATTGATATTTCTCCCGGCAATCTTGATTCCAGCTTGTGTTTCTTCTAGTCCAGCGTTTCTCATGATGTACTCTGCATATAAGTTAAATAAGCAGGGTGACAATATACAGCCTTGACGTACTCCTTTTCCTATTTGGAACCAGTCTGTTGTTCTATGTCCAGTTCTAACTGTTGCTTCCTGACCTGCATATAGATTTCTCAAGAGGCAGGTCAGGTGGTCTGGTATTCCCATCTCCTTCAGAATTTTCCACAGTTTATTGTGATCCACACAGTCAAAGGCTTTGGCATACTCAATAAAGCAGAAATAGATGTTTTTCTGGAACTCTCTTGCTTTTTCGATGATCCAGCGGATGTTGGCAATTTGATCTCTGGTTCCTCTGCCTTTTCTAAAACCAGCTTGAACATCAGGAAGTTCACGGTTCACGTATTGCTGAAGCCTGGCTTGGAGAATTTTGAGCATTACTTTACTAGCCTGTGAGATGAGTGCAATTGTGCGGTAGTTTGAGCATTCTTTGGCATTGCCTTTCTTAACTGTTACAGGCATTAGCTTTCAGCAGGATTTCCAGCCTGCCTCCCGATAGATGTAGCAGAAAGAGCACTGGCTGTGGAGCCACCTGGCCTTGGGTTCCAGTGTGCCTCTCGGGGCAGCTGTGTGGCCTTGGGTGAGTCACTTCACCTCTTTGATCCCCATTCTCACTTGTAAGTTGGGACCAATAGCATGCCTGCCTCATAGGATTATAGTGACCTCAAAGGAGAGAGCGTAAGACTAGCAGAGCGTCCGCTGCACTGCGGCACTTAAGAAAAAAATCCACCTGTGACAGAGAGCGTCCCCTCCCCTTCCATCACCTGCTCCCCTCCCCCTGCTTGCAGCAGAATTCTGTGCCTGGGCTTCTGTCTTATCCTGCCAGACACTTCAGTTCAGTTCAGTCGCTCAGTCATGTCTGACTCTCTGAGACCCCATGGACTGCAGCACACCAGGCCTCCCTGTCCATCACCCACCCCCGGAGCTTGCTCAAACTCATGCCCATCGAGTCGGTGATGCCATCCAACCATCTCATCCTCTGTCGACCCCTTCTCCTCCTGCCTCCCATCTTTCCAAGCATCAGGGTCTTTTCAAAGACCCCTGTGGTGGGGGTGCTGTTCTGGCAGGAGCTGCCAGGGCTCCCCCACCCCCTTACCCCAGCTCAGACCTGTGCCCTTTCCCGCCCAGTTCCCAGGACCCTTTAATACCCGAGGAGCCATTAAATATTTAAATCCGGGCTGTGTGGCAGCCAGGTTGCCCCAGCAACAGTCCTGCATATTTTGGGATGGATTACCAAGTCTTTCAAAGGGTCTCCTGCTGCTCTGGCCCAAAGGGGGATGAAATGTGGGAAGAGAGAACTGTCAGAGGGAGGGCGGGCTGGGGGCTCTGGAGCCCCACTGAGACTTACAGAGACCGTCATCGTGGGAATCAGCCAGAGGACTGGAGGGTCAGAGACAGGGCAGGATTCTCCCTGGTTTTCCAGAGTCTGGACTTGAATCCAGGCCTCACGCCTGCCAGCGTGTTCTCTTTACTTGTTTCCACCTTGTGGGTGTGTTGTCTGGATTGGGGTCTGCACCCCAGTTCCGCCCTCTCCAGTTAGACCACCGTGGGAAGCTTACCTTCTCCGGGTCTGCATGTACTCCTGGGGATAATTCACTCATTTCAGAAGATGTTTGAACATTGTTCAGCACGGCTTCTGCCCACGTGAAGCAGGAACAGTTATTATACTGATGATATTCCATCCCGGGGCTTCCCTGGTGGCTCAGCGGTAAAGAGTCTGCCTGCCAATGCAGGAGAAGCAGGTTCAATCCCTGGGTCGGGAAGATCCCCTGGAGGAGGAAATGGCAACCCACTCCAGTATTCTTACCTGGGAAATCTTATGGACAGAGGAGCCTGGCAAGGTACGGTCCATGGAGTCGCAAAGAATTGGATACTACTTAGCGACTGAACATCAACCACCCCTGTTTGTGCTAAGGGGACTCCGAGAAAGTGGGAGACACAGCCCCGGCCACCAAAGGGTCATACCTGATGGGAAGGTCTGCCAGCGATGGTAAATTCTGAGGACGTGTTCAGTGCTCCCTGTCCCCTCCAATCCCAGTGTGAGTCTACCTGGGAGTTGCCTGGGATGGGTTTTGAGACCGGGCCCCCAGCATACAGCAGGGAGCACCCAGGCTGGGAGCCTGGGCTGTGCCGTCCAGCCGTGACTCTGTTGTGTCCCCTTGCGATCTGGATGCCAGTCTCCTCGGCTGTGGGATGAGGGTGACTCTGAGTCACTTTCCAGGGCAGCCCCCTTTCCAGCTGGCATGGAGGCACCAGCCACCCATAAAATGGCCCATTCCCCACCCCACCTCATCCCGTGATGCCCCTTTAGGAAAGTGAGCCCGAGAGGATGAGGCCAGCCCTGCAAGTTCCTTGTGACCTCCACATGGCCTCTGCTCTCTAGTCTTCAAAGCGCCTCCTTTCCTGTATTTTCTCCCCTCTTAAACCCCACTGCTGCCTCCCATCTCAGCCCCAGGCTCTCTCCAAAGGCAGGAAGATTTCCAGAGAATTAACATCTCCACTCCAGACGCTTCAGACACGTGCTGGCTCGTCCCAGTCAGAGGCCAGTGGTGCGGAATCATTGTCCGCTTCTCCGTGAAGGGGAGGGGGCAAGTAGGAGGCCCAGAGGAGGCCAGGAGCCACGTGCTGGATGCTGGGTTATGTCGGGGAACCTGGGCTGCGGCTGCCCACGGTAATGGAGGAGGGATGCTGGGCACTGAACGGCAGCCCCCCGCCTCTGCCCTGCCCCTGCAGCCCCACCTGCTCCTGCTGTAAACTCGCTGCCCCTCTGCTGGGGGCAGGGGCTGAGGGGAGAGGGCATCCTCAGTCTGGGGGGGAGGGGGGGAGGGGCGCGGGGGGGATGGAGATCAGCAGTAACAAACTGGATTAATGAGCTACAGACAGGGAGGGCGTCACTGCCAGGGATGATCTATGTCTAAGACGGCCATTGGCTGGTTGCACCGATACCCTTCTAGATTTGGGAAGCATGATTTTCAGCCGGCCTGGGGCCCCAGCCTCCCAGATAGAGCTGAGGGGGGAGGAGGGACTCTCACCTTGAGGTCTTTGAACCTGACAGTGTAGACGCCCCCAGGATGGATCCAAAGGAAAGGCCTAGGGGTAGGCCCTCCTGGAAAACGCAGAATCCAAATCTCAGGGCTGGAGCCTGGAAGTTCGAGGGCTTATTAACAAATTCCCCAGGGGCTTCTCAGACAGGCTGGCTCCCTGGCCGCCCCTTCCACCCCAGCTGGCTGGGTCTGCTCCCAGCGGGAAGGCGGCCACATTCAGCTACGGTCAGTTTAGGATTCTGATTCTTCCATCCCACCCCCTGCCTCTGCCCTGCCCCTGTGGTCCCACCTGCTCCTGCTGTAAACTCGCTGCCCCTCTGCTGGCGGCAGGGGCTGAGGGGAGAGGGCAGCCTCTGTCTGGGGGGGATGGAGATCAGAAGTAACAAACTGGATTAATGAGCTACAGGCGGGGAGGGCATCACCGTCAGGGATGATCTACGTCTAAGGCAGGACTTCCCGTCCCAGGGTCCACAGATCACATGGAACTCGAGAAACTGGCGAGCTTGGGGAAACATTATCTCTTTACTTTCACTAACATTTACCTGACATTGAGCATATCCTCTTACTATTGTTTTGTCGTTCAGTCGCTCAGTCGTGTCCAACTCTTCTCGACCCCGTGGACTGCAGCACACCAGGCTTCCCTGTCCTTCACCATCTCCCGGAGTTTGCTCAAACTCAGGTCCATTGAGTCAGTGACACCATCCGACCATCTCGTCCTCTGTGAGCTCAGGCAACAAGCAGTAGTATTATTAGCTGTACTCGTAATATTGCCATCAATAGGTGGAAGCAGATATTTTCATATCGCCCCTGAACTGTTGCAGATCTTTTGAAATTACAATACCTGTCAAACTTATCACTAGGTCTTGGATTTAATGAGTTAATAAAGAAGTATTTGCGTATTACAAACATTTTGAAAATATTTTGATAACATTATTTAATATAATTGGCTTAATTCCATGTATCTTATTTTATGCAGGGGTGGAGGGAAAGAGCTTAACTTTAGGATCAGGCCAGGGGAATCCCTAAGGCAGGCTGCTCACTGTCCCTGAGCCCAGTTCAATCACAGGTCAGTGGGGGAGCAGACCCACCGCCTAGGACTCTTGTGAGGATCTGCATGCTGTTAGTTCAAGGCCAGATATACAGTAAGAGTTAACTAGATGCAGGCTCTGGGTAGCACAAAGCTTAATACAAGCTTCCAGGAGGTGCCCTGGAGAATACGGGGACTCAAGGAGGGGAAGCAGAGGTGTTACCAGAAGCCACACGTGAGCCAGGCCGGGCAGGGAGAACCCACGTGGGGAAGATCGTTGCCAGAGTCTGGGGACACAGTGACACTTCCCAGCACCTCGTCCCACAGGGCTGTGGGTTACTCCAAAGACCTGTAGTGCTCACTAAACGGAGAATGAATGAGAGACAGTCTACATGAATGAAATGCTACCACAAGAATAATGTTTGTCTGGGAGGAAGTTTGTTCTTTGCCCATCCCGCAGGCCCTGGGGTAGATGCTCTCTGAATTCCACGGAAGCAGCCAGGCTGCCTACCCGCCTTTGGTGGAGGGTGCAGAGCCTTCCCAGAGGCCTTTGCAGGGAGTTGTCCCAAGTGCAAAGACAGGAAGATGGAGCCATGGCCCCGTCCCAGGAACTGTCAGAGATGAGCGCCTTCTGTGGTTCTGAGTCCAGGTCAGGTCCGAGGGGCAGGAGACAAGGATTGTAGCAAGGGCCACTCTGGGGACCAACCGCCCAGAGTCCCCGGGCCATGCCTCTGAAGGATGACCAGGGCAGAAGGATGGGGATCCTGCTTTGTGGCCCCAGAAATTTCCCCAACCTCAGGCCAGGGGTTTCATCTCTGCAGGCCTCAGTTTCCTCTTCTATAAAGCAGGAGTGCCTATCTCCCGGGTGATTGAGAAATAGTGTGTGTAAAATGCTCTCCGAAGTCAAAATAAATTAAGATGTTAGTCTCAGGAGGCTGCCTTGAATGATGGAAAGAGTGTGTGTGCTGCTAAGTCTCTTTAGCGGTGTCTGACTCTTTGCGACCCCATGGACTGCAGCCTGCCAGGCTCCTCTGTCCATGGGATTCTCCAGGCAAGAACACTAGAGTGGGTAGCCATTTCCTTCTCCAGGGGATCTTCCCAACCCAGGGATCAAACCCGCATCTCTTAAATTTCTTGCATCAGCAGGTGGCTTCTTTACCACTAGCCCCATGTGGGCAGAGCAGGGGGCTTAAAATCAGGAGTTCCTAGTTCTTGCCCTGCTGTGTGACTTTGGACCAGACCCTGCCCCTCTCTGGGCCTCAACATGCCCCGGGTGTGAAAAGAGAGAATTGGAGTCACTAAGTCTTCCTTCTCTGAAGATCCTCCGAAGGCAGAGCAGAGGGCTCGTGGCAGGAACACAGAGTGCCCAGAGCTGGTTCAGCTCCCAGATCAGAGACTGTGCTCTCCAAGACGCTGCAGCCAGTCTGCTTCCTCGACATTCAAGAGTCAGTGAGTGCAGGGCCGGGGAAGGCTGTCACTCAGGATCTGCTACATCCACCACAGGCTCTGCCTTCAGGAGCCTAATTAGATGTTACCCCCCATCAGCTGTGTCCATGACCCCACGTCTGTGCCATTCACCAAGTACGCCAGGATTTGGGGCCAATTGCTTATGAGACCGTCTGTCTAGAGATGAAGCACAGCAAACACCACCAGAAAGCAAATAAATTCCTCCCACTTCGGCTTGGAACCTGATGACAAGCATCATCGTTATTCCAGCAAGTCTCAGCCCCAAGTCATTACTTTTTTTTTTTCTTTTTTGGCCAGACCGCTCAGCACATGGGCTCTCGTTCTGTAACCAGGGATCAAACCCGTGGCCCGAAGGGTGGAGTCTTAACCATTGGACTGCCAGGGAAATACTGCCTTGCTTTTTTTTTTTTTTTTCCCTAAGCCTGAGTCCCAGGTCCTGAAGAAGGAACACAGGGGTCCTAGAGTCGGGCAGACTTGAGTCAGTTCTGGCTCTAAGGGTTTTCAAGCCCCTTGGGGCCTTAGTTTCCTCTTCTGTAAAAGGGAACAATGGCAATTCATCTAATTTGCAGATCTCTTTGGAGGATCAAGTAAGGTCACTCATAGGTAAATGCCCAGGATGCAATGCCCAGCAGCATCACTGAGGCTCAAAAATGTTGGTCCCTGCCAACAAAAACGTGTGTGCTCCCCACACACAGGGCCCCCAGGCTTCCAGGCTGCCCTGTCGCACCTCCTGTCACCCCTAAGGCAGTCAGTCAATGCTAGTTTCCCTTCCTGCCCGGCATGCTCGTGGTCCCTGTGGCTGTTAACAGTTCTGAGTAGCAGGTTATTAATTCTCAGGAGACTCGAGTCCTTGCAGGAGGGAAGCTGCTGGCCTCTGTGTCTTGGACCCAGCCCAGTGCTGGCATAAACACACAGGAAGGAAGGAACGCTAAAGTGCTTTTACCGACACTATCTCTTTGAATCCACGCACTGAGCCTGGGAGTTAGGTGTGAGAATGCCCGTCTCAAAGGTGAAGCCATCCATGGAGGCTCAGGTGATGAGGAGGCTGGCCCAGGACTCCCAGCTTGCTGGAGTCAAGGGCACTGGTTGAGACCCAGGTGAGGCTGTTCCCCTGGGACTCCCAGAGGCTCCGCCCGGCACCACAGGCCCTCACCTGGCAGGAGCGAAAACAAGACGTTTCTTGGCTCCCACCAGCCCAAAGCAGACCTACCTTTGCTTCCTCCGATGGGGGTTTTGCCCTGTCTGTCCACGTGCTTTCTTTTCCCTCTCTCCAGAAAGCACGCCCGGGGGGGGTAGAGGCAGTGAAAATAAAAGGAGTGATTTATGAACTGAGCTGTTCTTCTTCATCAAAGAACCGCTCCTGGGCCTGCTCCGTGCAGATGGAACTGAGTGGCCGTCTCGGGGCAGTGGGAGAGGGAAGATGAATAAAGCTGTCTGGCCCAGGCTGGCGCCTGCAGAGGAGAACGCAGCAGCGCTGCCTGACCTCGCCCACGTCTGCCCCTCTCTGGGCCTCGGGGCTCCCATCTGTCACGGGATGGCAGGACGGGGTCATCCCCCAGAGGCCTGCAGCTGGCACGGGGGAGGATGCTAGCCGGTCCCTGGGACGCGCTCGCCTGGTTGCCTGACTCTGGGCTGACAGCACTGGGCCAGAAACTTTAGAGACTGAGGCATCGCACTCCTCCTTGCTGGCAAGCCAAGTCCATGGACCTTATCGGAAGCTCTGGTTTGGAGTCTAGCAGACTTAGGCTTGACTCATAGCCAAGTCTTACTAAACATGTGATTAAAATTCCAGGCCAGTTAATTATATCCTCTGAGCCTCAGTTTCCTCATCTGTAAAATGGGTTAACAATGATACCCACCTCCTATATGAAGATTGAATAAAAGAATGTGGGAGAAATGCTTAGCAGAGTCTGATACATGGTAAATGCTTAATACTACCAGTTATTATGAGGTTCAGTTATCACAAAATTGGAGCAACAAATTTGACTTTGGGGCCACTAAAAGGAAAGATATATATATATATATATATATATATCCCTCCTGACCAAGCCAGATGTCCACGGTCTGCCCCACACTCACCCCCATGGATAACTGGCGAACATGGTCTGGGCATCCACCTAGTTCCAATATATGAGGATGCTGATAATACTATCTCCTCCTGGGAGCAGTCCTTTGCAGTTCTCCAAGTGTTTTCACATCATATCGCTTCATTTTCGTGTGCCTCACAGCACAAATTCTTACAATCCCCTCCGGCTTCAAAGTTGAGAATCACAGTTTTCAGAGGAGAACCCAGCATCTCAGGGAGGGCAGTGCCTTTCCGAAGGCCTCCAGGGAGCTGGCCGAGGCAGGGGCCGTCCCAGGCTATGCAGAGGCAGCGGTGACGGCTGAGCGGGGCGGGCCTCTCCCAGGCCATCCTTTCCCCTTAGAGCAGATCTCCGCTGTGTCAGAAAACAGCTGGGGAGGGGGCATCCTGGCAAAAAGGAGGGCAGGAGATGTCAGAGATGCATGCGGAGTTCAACACCCCCTCCCTGCCCCTGGGGTGGGGGGTGCCTTCTGCATCACCCAGGCCTTCATCCCAGCCTCAGTGTCCAGAGGAAGGTGGGTCACATCGCACCCAGGACAACCACCAGCCTGAGATGCTGGGCAGAAAACGGTGATATTGGCGCACAGGCTGGGATGGGGCAGGGGAAGGACAGGGGTAAGAGAAAACTATGATCCCCACCTGCTTCCCTGAGCCCTGAGGTCAGGCGTGGGATGCAACCCCTGAACTAGACTTTAGAGCTCCCCTTCTTAAGGCTGCAGAAACCTGAGTTTTAAGGGGAACTGAAATTGGCTTCATCTTGCCCAGTAAGCCACCCTGGGACAGAGTTCCAGCCCAAACGTCCTTGGCCCCTGCCTAGACCCGGGGGTTTCTCACCGCAGATGCCCACCTGGGTAGCAGGCTCCTGCCTGGTAGTGACAATGTCCTCCCTTCCCCACACCCCCAGGGCCAATTTCAGGGGACCCCTCACTGCTCAGATGGGGCTGGGCTTCTGGCCTCTTCCCCACTCCTGCCCCTAATACAGCTTTTCTAACATCTTGCCTGGAGTTTCTAGGAGAAAGAGCCTAGAAATCTCAGGCAGATACTCAGCTTTGCCACTTAAATTTCTAAGGCTCAACTTCCTTCTATAAAATGGGGCAATAGTCCACCTTCCAAGGCCATCATGAGGACTCACCATAATCACATGGGTGGATGTACAGCCCTGTCCACGAAGGCTAGTTTTGATTCTGATTCCTGGGTGTGGATCCCTGGTCTGTAACTTACTAGCTGTGTGATGCTGGACAAGTCGCTTCCTTCTCCAGGTCTCAGTTTCCATTGTAAAATGAGGGCGATGGTAAGATATCTACTTCCTAGGCTTGTTCTTGGCATCTAATGCGCTCATGCATGTAACCGTGTAGCCCAAAGCCATACAGCAGATACCAAGGAAGGTGGCTGAAGAACTTTCCACACGTTTATGTTTAGGGCAGAGTACCAGCTCCCAGGGCCTCCGAGAGCTCCAAGAGGGAGGCCCCTTTTCCTGCCTTCCTTCCCATCTGCCTATCCCCACCTCTACACTCTCTCCCAACCTACTCCCCTGCACCATCCCCTTCCCAACTAAAGGCTCCCCAACTGCCCCCAGTGGAGTTACCCCGGGGGAGTTTGTCCTCCTTCCTGTGGTCCCCAGCCCTATTGTCAGCCCTTCCCTTGCCCCCTCCAATCTCCTACCCCGACCACCACCCAAGTGTGAGTTCATGCTTATTTGCATCTCTATTCCCTAACACAGCACCCAGCACAGAGTAGATGGGTGGATGGATGGAGGGAGGGATAAATGGAAGGAGAGAGGAAGGGATGTGTTGTGTTGGCCAAAAAGTTCATCCAGGTTTTTCCATAACATCTTATGGCCAACCTAGTATATGGATGGATGGATGGATGGATGGACAGAGAGGAATCCTTTGTCCACAGCCCAACCCCCGCCACCACTGATGAGACTGGAAAGGAATCTGAACTGGTACCCGAAGCCCAGAAATCCCCGCTTCCTGCCCATGGGGATGCCCGTGCAGCCCAAGCACCCCAGGCCTTGATTTTCCCTGGCAGTGTCCTCCAGCCCAGTGTTTGAGCAAGAGCAGCTGTGGAATTCCCCACACGTGTGATCGGCCAGGCGTCTCCGTATGGGCCCCCGTGACTGCTGAAACCACACCCTCATTTCCACTGCTGGGAGCTGGCAAGCTAAAGGAGCCTTCTGGCAAATCCTTAGGCAAAGCTAAGGAACCCTTTCCAGCATCAAATTTCTCTCCCCCTGGGAGTCAGGGTTTCTGGGGAGGGTGTTTGATTTACAGGGCCTGGCTGGCTCTCTCTCTCTCTGCTGGGGCATCACTGCAGACGCCCAGGGAGCAGCCAGGTGGCATCCCAGGGTATGGGCCCCCCGCCCTCCTCCCGTTCATCCACCGCATGCAGCAGTGTGTCAGCAGGGATGAAGCCTATGCTAGAAACCGCGAGTCTCTTGGAGATGAGGTTCCCCTCGCAGCCCCAACGAGGGCACCCGGCAGCTGCCATGCGGGCAGAAGGCGGGCACAGTGTGCGGGGCCTCCCCAGCTGCAGGGCCCCAGGTGCCGAGAGCTTTTCATCAGCACTAATGGGCCCAGATCAGCAAGGCACTTGCCCTGAATGTGTGTGTCCGAAGGGCGGGCAGGTGTTCATGTGCAGCTTCTCGAAAGTGGATGCTCCTTATTTCTAGAGTAATTGAGTATTTTCTCTTACAGGACAAGCTGGACCAATAAGGGAGACTGACCAGGAGACGCTGTCCTGCTGACGTCAGAAGAACTGTCCAGGTGACGAGTCAGTAACTGCTCCCCGTGCCCTCTCCCTGCACCTGCTGTATCCCTGACTCCACCCCGTCTCCCCATAAGCTGTCAGTCTGCCCTTTCCTGAACCTCTTCCTGCCGTCTCTCGTTCCCCATACCTCACCTTGTCTTTCTCCATCTTCCCCTCTCTTCCTGGCTTTGCCGATCTCTCTGATTTACTGAGTCTCTATTGTTCTTTCTGTCTGTTTTCTCTTTCCCCACTCTCCATTCATTCCTTCACCCAGAGAAATTGAGGACTTACACGTGCCAGACACTGCTCTGGACGCTGGGAACATTCTAATACGGGCAGGTGTGTGCCACCAAAAGAAATAAGTAAAATGGAGAATAGCCACAGGCACTGGCCTAGGCTTTAAGAAACGGGTCTCCAGGCCCAGACCCCTCACTAATTGGTTTTGTAACTTGGCTACACCTCCTTTCCCTTTTGCAGTCTGTTTTCCCATTTCCACGGTGACGTAAGTTATGCAAGGGCTGGACTCTAAACCAGTTATTACACAGACAGAAGTGTCACATTATAGTTCTACGTTTGGCTTTGTCATACATGAAACAGCCAGTTGCATGAGCCGGGAAGCCTCAGTGTCCCGGAGCAGGGGACGCTGTGACAGGCACAAGAGCCTTGAGACTATGAGACCCATGGCAGCAAGTCCACAGCTCCCACTCAGGCTCACCCGGGAGCAGGCACCCTCGTGGAAGGGCAGCCAGGTCCACAGCACCTCAACTGCCTTCCCAGCACCTGTGAGATTTGAGTTCATGAATGGTGCAGTGGTAAAGAATCCGCCTACCAATGCAGGAGACCAATGCAGGAGATGGGAGTAGGAAATGGCAACCCTCCCAGGGACAGAGAAGCCTGGTGGCAAAGGGTCAGACATGACTGAGCGAATAAGCACACAGTGCAGGAGACGTGAGAGATGCAGGCTCGATCCCTGGGTCAGGACGTTCCCCTGGAGAAGGCAATAGCAACCCACACCAGAATTCTTGCCTGGAAAATTCCATGGACAGAGGAGCCTGGTGGGCTACAGTCCATGGGGTCGCGAAGAGTTGGACACGACCGAATAACTGATCACGCACGCACAAGGTCAAGTTTGCCTGTGATACAGACTCTTGCATTTCATGTTTCTGGGCCCCAAGTTTTAAAGGACTTTTTTGGCCAAACAGCACTGCCTTTACCAAGTCATCATTTACCAAGTATGTTTCTTCTTAACTGTGGCCTCCTATGTACCTGGTACATAGGACTTCTGAACAACCCGAGAAATAGGGTTCCCAGCCTGGGTGGTTGAATTGCTCCAAAACCAAAGACACTTGCCCCATGAGTTAGCTGGTGCTGAGGGGATGATTTCTGAGATGTTACCTAAAATCCTGAAAATGGCTCTAGGAGATTGCTAGCCTAGAGGAACCCAGTGTGAGAACCACAAGAGACACGGGTTCAATCCCTGGGTCAGGAAGATTGCCTGGCATATAAAATGACCACCCGCTGCAGTATTTTTGCCTGGGAAATCTCATGGACAGAGGAGCCTGGCAGGCCAAAGTCCATGGGGTCGCAAAAGAGTTGGACATGACTGAGTACTTGGGCAGAGGAGGTGTGAAGACAGGCCTGAATTTGGGAGAAAAATGGATGAATGTGGCAAGGGGATTAGCATTCACTGAAAACTAGGATTAAGAGCTGTGGTTCCAGGGACTTTCCTGGTCATCCAGTAACTGGGACTTCATGTTCCCAATGCAGGGGGCCCAGGTTCAATCCCCGGTCAGGGAACTAGATTCCACACACCACAGCTGAGAGTCTGCATGCCGAGACTAAAAGATACCACGTGCTGCAACTAGAACCTGGCACAGCCAAATAAATAAAAATTAACTTTAATTAAAAAAAAAAAAAGAGTTGTGGTTCTAGATTAAGACAGACCTGGTTCAAACCCTGGCTCAGGCGTGTCCATGCTGTGCGACCTTAGACAAGTGACTCCTCCGAGGCTTAATTCCCTCACCTGAAGCAAGGGCAATGACATTGCCTACCTCCAGGAGCTTTAGGAAGACTAAATGAGGCTGTGCATGTTCCTTGGCACACAGTAAGACTCCAGGGGAGCTGGATGTTGCTCACTGCGCTGTTACCGTCTACCTGCACCGAGCTCTGTGCTCTGTATTTTCCATGCATTATGCTGCTACTGCTAAGTCGCTTCAGTCGTGTCCGACTCTGTGCGACCCCATAGACAGCAGCCCACCAGGCTTCCCTGTCCCTGGGATTCTCCAGGCAAGAACACTGGAGTGGGTTGCCATTTCCTTCTCCAATGCATGAAAGTGAAAAGTGAAAGTGAAGTCGCTTAGTCGTGTCCGACTCTAGCGACCCCATGGACTGCAGCCTACCAGGCTCCTCTGTCCATGGGATTTTCTAGGCAAAAGTACTGGAGTGGGGCCATGCATTATGAGGAAGGCATTATTTTATACTAATTTTAAAGCCAAGGAAACGCAGACGCACGCAGTACAAGAACTTGCTTGAGGCCACCAGCTGGGCCTGGCCAAGCTGGGACATGGTCCTCCATCAGGCTCCCAAGCCCTCTGTCCACTCGGTTCCCTGCCCTGGAGCTGGGCCCAGGCCCCCCCACCCCCTGCCTCCATCCACCCTCCATCTCACATCATCTCTCCCTCTCCCTTCTTCACCTTGGTCAGAGGCTCTTCCCAGGAGACACGTCTTCTTTTATTGCATTCGTCTGGGAGCCCAGCACTCCACAAGCTGCCCATTAGATGTAATCTCTAATGAACATGATACATAATAAATACAGGTAGCCCGTTTATGAGCTGCTATGTTTATTATGCCCCTTAATTGCCAAACAGTCAGAGCCAGCTGAAGCCAGATCCGACCCTGGGGACTAGGCTTTGCCTGGGTGGGCAGAGGACAGGGCCCCAGAGCCCTGCCTCCTGCAGACTCTCTCAGCATCTCACAGGGGCGGTCCCTCCTGCCCTCCAAAGGCCCGTCCAAGTCATAACCTGATGGCAGGAGCTCACAGGTCGTCAAACTCCTTCTCCATCTTTTTGCAGATGGAGATGCTGAGGTGGAGAGAAGTGACTTGCAGAGCTGGAGCTTGGGGCTCCCGGCTACCAGTCCAGGGCTCCTTCTGCCCTTCTGTCTGCCCGATCACCAGCCCCTGAGACAGGGAGAGCGCAGGATGGGGAGTGGGATGAGGGGCCCACTCACAAGCTCCAGGAGGTTGAGGCCATCTCGCTGCCCTGAGCCTCAGTGTCCTCACCTCTGAAATGAACACGGTGCTTCCTGCCCATGACACTGTTGAAAGATTCAGGGCAGTCACTTCCTGGAGCTGGCGTGTGGCTGGCAAGGACTCTGTCCTCAGTGACTGCTCTTTCCTGTCTTCTTCCCCCTGTCCGAGGAGCACGGGGTGTCAGCAGAAGTGTGTTCCTGGTAAGAGCTGTCCACCCCTCGCTGAAGCAGGTTCTGTGGGGAGCCCTGAAGTAGGATGTCTCATTTAATCCTCACAACATGCCACGATGTAGGTCCTAAATACCCACTTACGTGGATGAAGAAACTGAGGCTCTAAGAGGTTCCATCATTTACCAGACACAGAGGTAGAGAGGTGTGAAGAGCCAGGGTCTGAGCCTAGGTGTGTCTGGCTTCAGAGACCCTGCTTGGAACTGTTGCGTTTAGACATAGGTCAGATGCTGCTTCTAGAAGATCAGAGATGGAGGAGCTGGACGAGGGTGGCTGGCTTGGTCTGGGGACCTGTTCTGGAGGTAGAGAGCCTGGGCTTGGAGATGATGCAAGAGAAAAGGATGATCAATTGCCAGGGATGACAGTTTAACAACTGATGGGCATGGCATGGACCTAGAGATGCTAGCTACACAGGCCTGCCACACCCACAGGTCCCCACTGCATCTCAGCCTTCTGCTGGCTGCTGGAAAGCCAGGGCCTGGAACAAGGATCCTCCTGGGCCTGCCGTCCTCTGCCCAGGGCTGTCAGAAAGCAAGCCTGGGAATACTGAATATGGTGTACTGAGCAGGACCATGACTTATGTGCACCTTGAAGGCTGACTTGTAACAGCAGATGCCATCTGCTTCCCCCAGGCACAGGGGAAGGCTTGTTTTCAAGCTGTAGTGCCTGGCATCAAGTCGTTGCACAAAAAATGCTGGCAGAATAGAATTGTATTCAGTGATCCGTCCGGCTACCATGGACGTGCTGACGAGTCCATAGGGACCAGGGAGGCTCCAGGGGGAGGTGGGATGCTGTAGGTCTCATGATGGAGGTGGTCAGGTTGGGGGAGCGTCTGGGGCCTTGAGGCCCCAGGAAGCGCCAGCAGCTCTTTCCCTGTAACACCGCTTCCCCCCGGGGGCAGGGCCTTCTGGTCAGAGGGCATGTGGGGTGGCAGGAAGTTTGTCAGGCCTGGGTCCTGCTCCTGCTCCATGACCTCCGCAAGTCCCTCACGGCTCTGAGCCTTAGTTTCTCATCTATCAAACGGAAGGCTCACGCCTGCAATTAAGTAACATCATGACGTCATACCTCTGAGCGTCCGCCCCGTGGTGCTAAGCATGTTTATGCGTTATTCCAGTTAATCCTCCCAAAACCGCTGGGGAGGAAGCTTCTGTTTTTAATCTCCCTTTTCAACTTGGAGCAAGCAGGACTGAGAGAGGTGACGTCATCTGCCTGAGTGAATGCGTGCATGCTAAGTCGCTGCAGTCGTGTCTGACTCTTTGCAACCCTATGCACCATAGTCTGCCAGGCTCCTCTGTCCATGGGATTCTCCAGGCAAGAGTACTGGAGTGGGTTGCCCTTCCCTCCTCCAGGGGATCTTCCCGACCCAGGGACTGAACCCTCATCTCTTATGTCTCCTGCATTGGCAGGTGGGTTCTTTACCAATAGCGCCACCTGGGAAGCCCCCGTTTGCCTGAGACCACGCAGCACATGAATGGTAGAGAACCCAGGCTGGCTGGGTCACAAGTCCTCATTCCTAACTCCAGCCCCCAGGACAAAGCCCTGTGATGAGGAAACTGTGATCAACTGTTCTCTTCCCCTATCGGCTCCAGAGGCAGGCTGGCCGCTGGGACACCCCGAGGGGGAGGAGTCGGAGGACGGGCAAGGGTTCTTTCTGGATGGGGTCCCCCAGCGAGAGGGCTGAAGGGGCCTTGCTGTTTTGCAGCAGGATCACCATGGAAGGCGACTGTCTGAGCTGCATGAAGTATCTGATGTTCGTGTTCAATTTCTTCATATTTGTGAGTATTCCTGGACCGTGTCTGGGGTTCTCCCCCGGCCTCTGCAGGGTGGGGGGAACTGACTGATGCTTGGGAGGAGTCACGTTGGGCTGAGGTCCAGGGGCTGGTGCTAGAAGCTGCCCTACCTGCCTTGTTGGGGGTTTGTGGTGGGGAGACCACGAGTAGTGCCCACCCCACTCGGAGAGCCTGCCATCGCAGGAGAGACGTTTTGCACAGCCCCGGGATAGTTCAGCTGTTCTAAAAGAAAGGGGGCAGAGGCTTTAGCCCCGGCTACTATCCTGGGGTCTGATCCCTCTTAGCGAGTTGAGGTGAAAAGGAAGGTGGAGATGATCAGAGGTAGCAGGAGCCGCCACGAAGCCCTGACCCCCTGAGCAGTTGTGGACAGCGGAGCCGAGTGGATGTGATGCAGTCTGATGCAGTCTGATGCAGTCTGAAACCTCTCCGGGTCTGAGACATCTGGGTTCACAGCCCAGCTCTGCACCTCACCCGCTGTGTCATCTACAACATATACCGCCTCCCTGAACCTCGGTATTGTCATCCCTTAATCTTCCACCTCAACAGATTCTTTGAAAATGAAGCAAGATTGGTTTAGGAAGTGCCTGGAATGTATCGGCTCCATCCAACTTATGGATTCTATACATGAAAGGACAGAGTGCCCAAGGGCTCAGGGGGCCAGGCCAGCACCCTGCCACAGCCCACCTGCTCTACTCAGACCTATGGCCTCTCCCGGGAGCAGAGCCATGCTCATCATGTGACCCCACCTCAACCTTTGACCTTAGTGCAGCCAAGACCTGGATGAGTAAAGACCCACTGAAGTCTGCCAGGGCAGGGTCACTAGGAAGGAGAGGCCCCTTCTGGTCAAGACTGACTCCGTCTGTCTGTCTGTCTCCATCTATTCTGTGTACACTTCAGCAACTTTCCTGGATTTCCTTCCCCTGCCCCTAATTCTGAAGAGCAGGCAACCCCACAGACTTGAATTCTAGACCCAACTTCCAACTGGGATGACCCTGGGCCGCTCAGTGTGTGCCTGAGCCCCCCTTGAAGCAGAACTCAGCATGCAATTGTTAAACTCCCAAACCTCCAACAGCCGTGAGGAAGGGACACAGGTTTTCCTGGAGGTTTTGTGGAGAAACCAGGGAGAAAGGCAGGCCACAGCAGACGGCAAAATGTTGCTTCTGTTGTTGGCTGCGCCCAGGTCCCCCGGGCCTCTGCGCCCCACCCCTCCCCCCACTGCATCTGAAAGGACCATCTTTTGCCCCAAACCATCCAGCTCTTCCCCCGCTTACAGACCCTGTCTGTGAGCAGGCAGTTCTGCATCATTTTGCATCATTCCTCTGGTCTTCCCACCACACGGAGATTTCAAGCACTTCCCAGTCTTTAAAGTCCATGATGCCAGATGATTTCTCCTGCAACAGATCTGTTTCCAAGACTGGTCTGTGCCCAAGACCAATGGAATGATGTCTGTTGAACCCTGCTAGGCACCTTCAGGTCTTTGGGAGGTGGGAAACGGTATCTTCGTCTAACCATGAGGAAGCTAGGGCTCAGAGAGGTTAAGGCGCTTGACCAAGGTCTCACAGCGAACGCATGGCACAGCCCTTTCTCTGGACTAAGCTGCCTGTCTCCAGAGATCAGTGAAGCATGGAGAGGCGGACCGTGGAGAGGAAGTCATGAACAAGAAGGCTTTCTAGGGGCGGATTTGAGAGTGGGGAGCCTGCCCCGACTGAGAGCTCCTTTGCGGACAACCAGGATGGCTTCGGTCTGTGTTTTCCCAGCATAGGTGTCAGAGCACGTTCACGAACTTGGGGAGCATCTTGGGGCTGGAGTCAGGAGGACCTGGGGCTCAGCCCTGGCTCTGCTGTGAACCTACTGTGTGACCTTCGGCGGATTGTTGGCCCCCTCTGGGGCTCAGCATGGAATCAGAGGGTTGGACTGAACGACCTCAGTGCCCAGTGGCTCTAACACTTAAGGAGACTATGAACGTGGCAGATAGGCTCTACAGGACATGGTTCCTCGCAGCCCAAAGTAGAGTGTTGGTCAAAGATGGGCTCTGCAGGATGCGTGATGCACCCTAGGTCAGAGTTAAGGAGAGAAGTTCAAAACAGAGGAAAATAGATGGAGTCTCTGCCCAGCTCACTTAGCACCTCTGCCCCAGGGCCTCGAGCAGGGAGCTGGTGTGTGTGTGTGGGGTGTCTAACCACCATGTCTCCCCGTGTCTTCCCCGTGCTCCCACCTGGCCCCGTGGAGCAGCTGGGCGGGGCCTGCTTGCTGGGCATCGGCATCTGGGTCATGGTGGACCCCACCGGCTTCCGGGAGATCGTGGCTGCCAACCCCCTGCTCATCACGGGTGCCTACATCCTCCTGGCCATGGGGGGCCTGCTTTTTCTGCTTGGCTTCCTGGGCTGCTGCGGGGCCGTCCGGGAGAACAAGTGTCTGCTGCTGTTTGTGAGTATCCCATCCCCCACCCCACCCATGGGTGCCCTGGGGAGGGGGATGGATAGAGCCCTGCACCCACACTAGGGGGGACTCACACTGGGGTCTGAGCCAGGTAGGTTGGCCTCCAGGAGCGGGAGAGCCACCAACCCTTGCCATATGCATCCATGCTGGCCCCGTGCCTGCCGCCAGGGTGAGCCGCCCCCAGGCGCGCGGTGGCCTCGGCCTCCAGGTCCGAACGGCCAGGCTTCCCCACAGCAGGGTCAGCTGAGAGCACTGACTCGTGATGCTTTTCGACTTGCTTGCTTCTGAGAACTCAAATATACAACTCCGTGATAACAGAGCGAAGATCGCTATAGGATAAATCATTCAGCTTTCACATTTCCCCTTCTAAAATGGAAGTGATATGATCTCGGTAGGTCCTTTATTCATTAAATGAATGGTCTTTGACCTGCTGACCACGTGATCCACTCGTGCTATAGGTACATCGAGGGCTGAGTGACCATCCATAGTCTTGGGGGGTGTGTGTGGGGGGGTGGGGGGGTGGGGGGGCGGTGCGGGGCGGGCGAGCCCAGGAGGATGAGCTGGGTTTGTGTGTGCGACCTGCTCCGTCTCATAACAAACAGTGTGACTCTGGTTTAGTTTCTTAACCTCTCTGAGCTTTAGCATCTGCTGGTGAAGTGAGAGGCCAACTCACACGGCTGTAGACGGGAGTCAAACGAGACCAGCAGTGGATGTTCCGTTTCTCGGGCTCTCTGTATTCACATGGACTGCGGCCCTTTCTCTCCTTACTTGTCTGGCCTTGGTGATGGGGCTTCCTCCCCTCCCAGGTCCTGTGCCTTTAGGGTTAGGAAAACTGGGTTGAGCGCAATCTTGCCGGAAGGGAAGTTAAAAACAGCCCACCTTGGCTGTGCAGCTGGGCCAACTTGCAAACGCGCCTCACGAGCCGGCGGGTGGGTCAGGAGTTAAGTGATAGGGAGGCGTGGGCCGGTCAGCGATGCGTCCTCGCGAGGCGTCTAGCGCCCCCTGGTGGACAGCTCTGTGCAGTGTCCAGTGGTGCCGGCGGTCTGGGCTTGGGGAGCCCAGGACTCTGAAAGGATCTGAGGACGGTCCCAGGACACACCAAACCCACCATCCCCCGCCCACCCTGCACCTCGGTGTCTGGGGCTCATCCAGCATGAACGGGCTCATCTCTGAAGCCAAGATAGAAACCACGCTGGCGCTCTGGGCCAGGAGCAACCTGGGGGCCTCACAAGCCCTCTCCAGTTAAGTGGCTCCTTCAGAGCCTGCCAGCTGGAGGAGGCATCGCTCTCCCCAGTGCCTAGGGGAGAAGGCTGAGACCCAGGAGGGGACTGGCTGCAGCTCTCCCCAGAGAGAGACTTATATCCTGGTTGTGGCCGGTCTGCGCACCAAACCTTAAAGTCTCCCCTCTCCGCCTCCTCCTCTGTGGTCTCCCTCCAGTCTCATCGTGTCTGCTTCTCCCCTTCTTTTCTAGCTCTTCCTCCACTTCTGTCTCCCTGTCTCTCTCTGCCTTCCTCTTGATCCCTTGGTTTCTGTTCCTGCTGCCCTTCCTTCTCCTTCTCCTAGACGCCCCCTTGTCTCTGCCCCTCTCCCCCTTCCCCCCACTTCCTTGACTTCCCCTGCCTCCCCTCTCCTCCTCCCCTTCCCTCTCGTCCAGTCCCCTCCACTCTCCTCTCTGTCACAAGCCTAAGGCACACAACCCGAGGTCACAGTGCAGGTCAAAGGCAGGGGACGCTTGGACCCAGGTCTGCTGTCTCAGAGGGACTGGTCCAGAGGCTCCTCACCTGGAATGCACTCAAGTGGTTCAAAACTCAACCAAAATTATATGCAAAATATTATGCAGGGCCTCTGTGTGTGTGCCTATACATGTGTGTTCTGTGTGTGTGGTGTGCGTGCTTGCGTGTTTCTGGAGCCCCCACAGCTTCTGCAAGGTTTACAGATTGATTCATGACCTGAAAAGTAAGAAGAACCACTTTTTTTTTCCAACCTGGACTCAGCCGTGCAGGGTGGTTCCAGCACCGAGTCTCACCACTCCTTGGCCGTTAAAGAAGCCTGAGCCACTTCGTCACCCTTCGGGGAAGAAGCAAAGACTAGTCTTGGGAGAAGCCAAGAGAGTGACTTCAGTCCCCTCTGGAACTGGGGCTCAAAGCCCCACAGAGAGAGGAGGCCTGGAGATGGAGGTCACCGGGCAACCCCTGCCCCTGCTCGGAGGCTAAGCCCTGAGGGGCCCCGGTGACCCTTAGCCCAAGAGCCATGGCCCTAATGTCACCTAATGACCTACTTTTCTAAAACATTTTTTTCCAAACAGTCCTGTTGATCAATTCTAGAGCATTTTCATGGACCACAAGACAACTTCAGCCTTTTGGTGACATTTTGTGGTATCCCTTTTTGCCTAGCTGCTCACCTATAAACAGTTCAAGGAATGTTTCTAACCCATTTATTGAAAGCTTCACATTTTAAAAATATTTTATAACCAAGGCATGCTAAATTGGAAAAGAGAACAGCAAAAAGGGAAGAGTAGAATTTAAAAGCGATAAAACGAGCTGAATTGTACATCAAGTATGTAAATTTGGTAAATATTATTAGAAATAAGAAAGAAAAGCAGATGTATTGTAGGCAGATGGGTTAGAAAAGTCTGGAAATGCTCACAAGTAGGCAAAATAGCAGTTTTTACCCCTTTATTAATCGCCTGATCCTTAGCAAAGCGTTGTAAATTTGATGTTGAGGAATTACTGGCAAGTGTGCCCTTAGGCAAATGGGATGAGGTCAGATAACTCAAGAGAAACACACTCTGGGAAAGGCCCTGGTTCGGGGGAGCCCCAGAAAGCATCAGCCCTGTGGCTGGGTCCAGGAGGGATCCCCCTTCAAATAACCAGTAGTAATCTCGTCAAGCAGGAGGCAATTGTTTCATGCTGGAGATGCTGGCAGAAGTGACCTTGTTACCGATGTTGGCCCCACAGCCCTGCACTTTCCTCCAGGTGACTTACACTCATGTCACCCGCTCCGTGCCCAGGCTTTTGGGGGCCCCTGCTTCAGGTGGGAACAGTGGCCAAGAGATCTGCAGACGCTCTTCCTCTGGGGAGACCTGCTTTCCCCATCAATGAGTTACAGGTTTATTCTTTCATCTCATCTCATGACTCTTAAGCTTTTCATCTCGTGAATTTCATTTCGTGGATCATGAATCTTGGCTCAGTGGAAACTCCATCAGAGTGGTGATCACATCGCGCTTGTGTGTATTTGTTTATCGGTACCTAGCACAGTGGGCTTCCCGGGTGGCTCAGAGTGATAAGGAATCCACCTGCCAAGGCAGCAGATGAGGGTTTGATCCCCGGATCAGGAAGATCCCCTGGAGAAGGAAATGGCAACTCACTCCAGTATTCTTGCTTGGGTAGTCCCAGGGACAGAAGAGCCTGGCGGGCTACAGTCCATGGGATTGCAGAAGAGTTGGACACGACTAAGCAACTGGACAACAACGACCTACCACAGTACCTGGCACAGAGCATGTGCTCAGTAAACGGGCCTGGACCGAAGGGACAGAGAGGAGGCGTGGGTCAGGGCCTGGCCTCTGCAGTCAGCAAAGCCTGGTTCTTATCCCTGCCATGCCACTTCCCGGCTGTGTGACCTGGGGTCCATCACTTAAGCTCTCTGAACTTCAGATTCCTCCTATGTAAGCTGGGGATAATAATACCGCCTTTCCAGCCATAATATTTTGATCAGCATTCAATAAGAAAATGTACATATTGCTTAACTGTTTTCCTGGCACATATAAGCATTTGATAAGTTGAAAACGAAAGGATTGGTGTTGATCCACAAGAGACCCTGCAGGCCAGCTGAGTCTTAAAACCTGGGGCTCTGGTTCTGATAGGTTGGGAAGCAGACCTGCGGGAAGCCTCGCTGCAGTCAGCTGTGTGGGGTGACCTAGGGCTGAAGCTGGGAGGTAGAGCTCCCCACCCGGAAAGGAGAGTGACAGAAGACGTCCTGTACCCTGGGCAGCCTGCCCCTGGCCGCAGTGCCCATCCCATCCCCCTCCACTTCCACGAGCTGGTCCTTGGGTTAAGAGGTATGTTCCCCACCTCCGCAGCCTCTCATCCCTGTGACGGTGATGAAGGGCCCTGGCAGGGCTCCTGGCACCTCCATTTGGCTGGTGACAGATGGTTATCTGGTTCTGTTTCACCAGGCCTCCATGGAGCCCCGCCCTGCCCTCTGCCCTCTCGGTGGAGTTGCTGGCAGTCCTCAGGCTGGCATAAAGAGCAGCCTCAGAAATGGTTTCCACCCCACTGATGTGACGGAGCTGTCTCTGCCTATTGATCTCGGCTTAGACAGTTATAAACTATGGATGAGACGGAGCTCGTGAACTCCGCGTGCTCATCACTCTGGGAGCGTGCGTGCACTTTCCAGGGGACTTAGCAGCGCATCAGTGAGATAATGCGGGTGCGGCGTCGTGCACAGCGTGAGGAAGGCTCAGAACCAAGCGCGAGCATGGCCTTCCTGGAGACAAGCACTGGCGTGGGTGGTCTCTGGAAAACGCAGGACAACTATCATCTGTCCAGAGCTTGGGGCTTCCTGGGTGGCAGTGCTGTTAAAGAGCCCGCTTGCCAACGCGGGAGACTCAAGACACGTGGGTTCAATCCCTGGGTCAGGGAGATCCCCTGGAGGAGGGCGTGACGACCCAGTCCAGTATTCTTGCCTGGAGACAATCCCATGGACAGAGGAGCCTGGTGGGCTACAGGTCACAGGGTCCCAAAGAGTCGGACACAACTGAAGTGACTTAGCACTCACGCACTCCCGCAGGCATGCAGCGCTTAACACCTAAGCGTAGATCTTACATGAGTCATTTCACTGAAGCCTCTGGGCAGCCTGGCAAAGCAGCTGCTGACCATCGACACCCTTGTTCTCTGGATGGAGAAACTGGAACCCAGACACGGTAGAACCTGACGGAGCTGGCCCAGCTGGCAAGCGGCACAGTAGAAATAAACGCGGGACCTCCGATTCTAGAACAGAGGATCCTAACAGCATGTAATCCTGGAGCCCAGAAAAGCCTCCAGGTCTTAAGACTTTCAAAGCGAGGCCGGGGAGGGGGAGGAGGAGAGAGGCTGAAGTGCTGAGGACAAGCTCAGGCCCCTTCGCTTCCTTCCAGCCTGGGCACACACGGTGCGCACTGGAAGTTCGGAGGACTGTGACCCGAGCAAGGGAGCAGGTCCCGGGGTCTCTGTGGGCATGTGCAGCTGGGGCTTCAGGGCCCTGCTGGTGGTCTCCAGGTGGGCTGACAGCTCCAGGATTGTCCCAGTGCAGGGGGACAACGCTGAGAAGTGAGGGCACAGCCGCTTCCTCTTCTTTCTGCCGACAACCATCCACCCACAACAGTGCCCATGATGGCCCGGGCCTGGAGATAGCAGATAGCAAGGTCATTATGGCGAGCTGGTTACTCGTGGATTCATTTACTCATTGGAGAGCCGTATACCAACACCGGTGCTGTCTGGGCGTCGAGAACACTGCCCGCTGGATCCCAGCTGATGGTGGTCACCTGGCGGGGACACAGCGGCTGCGGTGCACACTTCTGCAGGGCCCTGGGATGTGGGGGAGCCAGGAGCCGAGTCTGGAAAGCAGGGTGCTGGTGGGCAAGCAAGGGCAGGGCCTTCCAGGGAGCCCTTCCAGGGCTCCCTTCCAGGGAGCGTGTGAGGTGCCCGAGGCAAGAGGTGTCGTGGTAAGTTTGGGCAACATGGAGACATGCAGAGAGTAGCACAGAGGGGGGCTCTGTTAGATTCCAGACTCCCAGCCCCTGGGTTTTCAGATTTTGATAGACATACCACCTTCCCTCCGATCATGCTCCTTTATTGCAGCTGAAAAGTAACGTCACTTCCCCCACTACCCATGGGAATGAGAGACAGCCAGGCAGGGAGAGGTGGCCTGGGCCTGATGGGGTGGGGACAGCCAGCCAGGGATCGCCAGGGACTTCAGGATTCCCACTACTTGGACTGTCCACCCGGGGGAGGTCCAAACAAGTTTCAACATCGATCTCCTTCAAGGGCTGCCAAGTACAGTTGCTCAGAGCGCCCACTGCACAAGGGGCCGCTAAAGGGTGCCATTTGCACAGATATCTGTATGTTTATTTGTTCCATATTTGTATTACAACCTTGTTGGCTCCAAAGATGGATTGTTGGGGTGTTTATTATGAAAGATGTCTGGTTTATGGCAGTTGAGTTCCTCAGTCTTACGAAATCAGTACATTGCCACCATCGTGTGACAGATGGAAGGGTGCCTCAGAGAACGGTCAGCTGTCCCCTTCCTACCTGCCCTCGGGACTCACAAGTCTGCCCGCTTCTCTCTGCAGTTCTTCCTGTTCATCCTGATCATCTTCTTGGCAGAGCTCTCAGCAGCCATCCTGGCCTTCATCTTCAGGGGAAATGTACGTACCTGGCCTCGTGTGCCCCGGCCCATTCATGGCCAGCCCCTCCGTCCCCAGAGGGTCTCAGAGAGTCAGCGTCCCCTCATCCAGTTGTTCCAGCTCCAATCACAATCCACCACCCCACCCAGTGAAGCCCCACAGCCCCAAAAGAAACCTGCGAGCCTGTCCCTGCAAGGACTTTTCCAGAAGGTCAGAGTCAGAGGGCCCGTAAGGGTCTCCGCTCTTTCCAAGCGTCTGGTGCAACCCCATCTCTGACTCTAGAATCTTCCATTCTATGCCTTGCCCAGCACTGGCCCAGCAGTAGTCGTTCCAAGGATAGTCAGAGAGGCTTCCCACCCCCCACCCCACCCCCAACCCCCATGCAGAATCTGCGCCAAGCAGGAGAACAGGGCAGAGCCTTCCTGGATGAGGCCCTGGCAAGTATGTAGTTTGGGCCACTTACCCCCAGAGACCATCGTATCCCAGAGGCTCCAACCACCGAGGGCCCCACCCTTCCCTGCAGAGGGGAGCAGGGTGATCAGGCCTCCGGGGAGTATTTTGAAGGTAGCAATGACTTCCAAGAGTCTCGGGGAATCTGGGGCTCTGCAGAGACGGCTTGCTGCACACACAGGGGCTTCTTCAGGGCCCAGGACACAGCGCATCCTCTCGGCTCTGTCTGAGGAACAGCTCAGGGTTAGGGAGCGGCAGGAGGGGTGAGCCCCCAACTGTGGACCAGCCACCCTCTGGAAAGAGCTGCAGTACTGGCGGAGGTCCCCCGGTGGCTTGCTGTGGGCTGTGTGGGTAGTCTGCGTGTTCATGCTGGGGATCTGATGATGCAGGGAGGCCACAGGTCCTTAGAGGTAGGGGGTGGGCCCCAAGGGCCCGCCCCAAGTCAGCTGCTTACAAGGAGGGTCCCGGGCACTAGGGCCCAGTGACCTTCCCCCACCCTCCCCCAGAGCAGATCAGTGGAGAAGCCAGAGAAGGGGGCGCCGTATCAAGCTGCCATGGCTCTCAGTCCAGCCCCTCCCTCTGCCTCCAGCTCACCCGTGAATTCTTCACCAAGGAGCTCACCAAGCACTACCAGGGCAACAACGACACGGACGTCTTCTCTGCCACCTGGAACTCCGTCATGATCACGGTGAGTGGCCCCAGGGATGCTCTGAGCCCTCAGAGCCCTGACGCCCAGGGGAGCCATTATCTGGCCGCCAGAGCCTTGCTCTCTGCGCCTATGCAGATATCAATAATCAATCAGGCACTGATCTGCCAGCCCAGGCCCAGCCTCAGAACCGGCATCCATCCGCACAGCATCTTGGGCAGCTGTTGCCCATCAGCCACAGTCCGAACTCAGGGTGAAAGCTGTTTGCCCTCCCTGTCTTGAGTCCTCAAGCAATTGTAACGGTTATCAGTGGTAGTAACCATAGCAGCTACTTACTGAGTGCTCAGTGCCGGTGAAGTAGGAATTGTTACCACCACTCTCATTTTACCAATGAGGACACTGGAGGCTCAGAGAGGCTGAGTGGCTTTCCCGGGGTTGTACAGGAGCAGCAGGTGGAGCCAGCTCCCACTTGGATCATGACTACCCCCCACTACGCTGCCTCACAGTGGCCTGTGGATAGGCTTTGCGTTTGTCTCCTCACTCTCATGCCTGGCTCCAGCTCCTATCCCCCTCTTCTCTCTGCTCTGTCCTAGTTTGGTTGCTGTGGGGTCAACGGGCCTGAAGACTTTAAGTATGCATCAGTTTTCCGACTCCTGACTTTGGACAGTGATGAGGTGCCGGAGGCCTGCTGCCGGAGAGAACCCCAGAGTCGGGACGGGGTCCTGCTGAGCAGAGAGGAATGCCTCCTGGGAAGGGACCTGTTCCTGAACAAGCAGGTACCAGGCCCTGCTTCCCCTGGCAGGGGAGACCTGTGCATCAGGAATGGCTGGCCAAGCTGGGTGGGTGGCAGTGTGGGCCCAGAAGATCTGAAGGCACTCGGGGAATCCCGCGGAAATGTTGGCTGTGATGTGGGACCCCTGAACGGGGGCTAAGGAAGGCTCCGTTCATGCCCCTGAGAGCCAGCCAAAGGGGTTAAAGGATGAGAATGGCAGACAGTCCATCAGTGTCGCAGACCAGAGGAGTGGGCATTTTGACTGGGGTTCAAGGGTAACTAGGAGTTTTCCAGTGTTCCAAGTAGAACACTCCCTGACCTTCTGGTACTGCAGGTCTCAAGAATGAAAACCAGAATTACGCAGCAGGGCCCCTCCTCAGCGGTGCATTTTATCTGGGGAGAACTCACATTTGTCATGTGGAAGCACCCCCAGGCTCCAAGAGAATAAGATTTCCCTGACCTTAGCCTCCAAAGTCAGGGAAGCTCCTAGACTTCTTGGCTTCTTTCGCAACCCAAGGACTTCCTCTAAGTCTCAGAAGAGGCCCTTTCCCTTCCTGCTATGTCCCCTCGGTGAGACTCACAGTGCCCTTGACCTTGATCCCCCTTCCTACTTACCAGTCCCACACTCCTCAGGGGGATGTGTGAGGCCAGGCTGGGGGAGGGCGGGGCAGTAGGGGGAGAATGAGGGTGAACTGAGCCCCACAGCCCGTGCTTGATTTGGCCTTTGATGGGAGAGCTCCAGATGCCAGGAACCACAGCAGGGGACAAGAGGCAAAGCCCCTGTTCCTGCAGGGCCTACAGTCTGGCTAGAGGAAGCAGATGATAAGCAAGCAGAAAGCACATAAGAAGTCATAATCTCCCATGAAGTAATCATTTCACTATAAAGAAAATAAAACCAGATGATGGGCTAGAAGGGACTAGGGTGGGACGGGGGTAGGGCTTAAGGCAAGCCTCTCAGAGTCCCCCCAGGGAAGGGGAGAGTTGGACTGAGGCCTGACCCTGGCCATCTAATGAGACTCTTTCCAGCTTCAGCTTTGCCTCATAAACTCAGCACCCTCTCCTCCTGCACCTGCCCACGTCATGTCAAAGGGTTCCCCAGGCCCAGAGAGTCACATTCCTCCATCCCTTATAGTCCTGTGTCCCTGTGTTGAGTGAAAGAGACCTAAGTACAGAAACAAAGGTCCTGGGATGAGGCTGCTGCGAGCTGGGGGCAGGGACAGCCACCCCAGGGGTTAGGTCTCAGCCCTGAGGAGAGGCTGCCGAGCATGGGGAGGGGGCGGTTTCAGGCTGTGATGGCAGGCAGACCTGGGCTGTCAGCAGCCATGTCAGCTTGGCCAAGACTCACTCTCTGGACCTCAGATTCCCCATGCAATGGCAGAGACAGCTGGCTGCCCTTGTGTTCGGTGGAGGCATCCTCCTTGGAAAGAGGAGGTTTACAGACCCAGTGACCACCAGGTAAACCCGCTCTTCCAGCCTCCCTTGCAGCTAGGCCACATGGCAAGTTCTAGCCAAAGGGAGGAAAGTAGAGATGATCTGTGCAACTGAACCACGTCCTTAAGAGAAAGCGCTGTGCCCACCCCTTCTCCTTCTCACCACCCCCACCCCCAACTCATGGTTGACAGCCATCTCAGACCTTGCAGAGGAGGCTGATCCCCTAGAATATCCAAGCATCAAGAGAGAAGGTGCTTGGGCCACCAACAACCATATGGAGCAGAGCAGCCAGCAACTCAGGGGTTGATCAGTCAGTTCAGTCACTCAGTCATGTCTGACTCTTTGCAACCCCATGGACTGCAGCATGCCAGGCTTCCCTGTCCATCACCAACTCCCAGAGCTTACTGAAACTCATGTCCATCGAGTCGGTGATGCCATCCAACCATCTCATCCTCTGTCGTCCCCTTCTCCTCCTGCCTTCAATCTTTCCCAGCAACAGGGTCTTTTCCAATGAGTCAGTTCTTTGCATCAGGTGGCCAAAATATTGGAGTTTCAGCTTCAACATCAGTCCTTCCAATGAATATTCAGGACTGATTTCCTTTAGGATTGACAGGTTGGATCCCCTTGCAGTCCAAGGGACTCTCAAGAGTCTTCTCCAGCACCACAGTTCAAAAGAATCAATTCCTCGGCGCTCAGCTTTCTTTGTAGTCCAACTCTCACATCCATACATGACTACTGGAAAAGCCATAGATTTGACTATGGTTTTGATGAAGACAGGGGTTGATAAAGACAAACAAACTTCTACCAATAGGACTGCTTGCTGCCTGCAGCCAAAGCTCTTTCCTAAAGCCACTTGTGAATTGTTCAGGGAGGCTTCTCATGGGCCCTGTTCTTTTCTGGCTTCATCCTCCACTACACTGCCTCCTTCCTTCTCCCAGGCGTGGCTTTGAAATCAAAGCTCATCAGAGAGATCCCTGTGCAGCTACATTAGTTCCGTGACTCTTCCCCTGCTCCTCATGAGGACTGCCTGAGACTGACTTCTGGGATTCCTTTTCTGAGGCACTAGCATCCCCCCGAGCACTCTTCCTTTTAAAAGCTTCTGCTGAGGGACTCGCTCTGTCTTTTCTCCAAAGCCCAGTTCCCTGAAGCCCAGGATGCATTTCTGACTTTGCCTCACATCCTCATCACAATGTTGAGTCAGTAGCAAAATATTTGAAACTGAAAATCTACACTCAAGGCAAATGCCTCTGTGTTTCACACACAGTAAGAATTCTGGAAGATGGTGGCTTCTCTATTTATCAGTGGCTCCATCATGTCAGCCAAGGCCTAGTCTCGGTAATCCTTGCAACCTTTCCTTGTGCTTAGTTCTTCATGGTGGCAAAACGGCTGCCATGGCTCCAGACATTCCACTCGTTGAAGATGGGAAGAAACTGAAAAGGTGGAGCCAGCTTCTTTCCCAGAAACCTCCCTAAGACATCTGCTTAGGTCTCATTGGCCAGGACTCAGTCACATGGCTGTCAGGAGCTGAGGCAGAGGGCACTCATTTATGGGTACTGAATTAGTCCACCATCCCTGTTTATCACTGAATGCCAATGAAGAGAAATGAGGAAGTCCTCAAAGAATGTGATCCAAGATGAAAAATCAGGCTCCTCCATTGGTATGAGTTGAATCCACCATGGCAGCTTCCCCTGCTCATTTCTCGGCCTTCCCTGGATTAAGATAGTCATATGGGCAAGTCAAGAATGTATTTCCCTGCTGGAAAAAAAAATCTGGGGTTGTCCCAGGAGGTGGTGACCTAGCTTGACCGTGACCCAAGAGGAAACCATCTATTTCCCCCACTTGTCAGGGTGGTCTTAAGTCTTCTTGCCGCATAGCATCACTGATTCTCTGCTTTATCCTCATTGGCTCCCCACCTACTTCCTGGGTGGTCATGAGTATGGGTGATGCTGTGACTCTCATAAACATAAATTTCTACACTCTTATCTTCCTGACAAGGGAAAAGCGTTCCAGCCAGAGAGTGAGAGCAGCCTGTGCAAAGGCCCCGGGGTAGGAGGGAGCATGGTGTGTCCCAGAACCAAGGGAAGGCCAGTATGGCTGGAGGACAGTGAATAAGGCAAGACTAGCTCCAGGTGCGGGTATCAGCAGGGCCAGACCATGCAGCACCTGTGGACCCAGGGCAAAGGTGCTAGACAAGCAGAGAAGCCCAAGTTCTACATGGCGTTGTGGCCATGTTGGCTCTCTGGCTGCTTACTGGCCAGGGGTTAGAGATGGGCCTGAGTAGACAGGAGGGACTAGAACACTGGTCCCAGTGAGAAATGAGGCTGGGTTAGACCAGGATGACAGTAGAGGAGACACAGAGAAGTGTATGCATCTAAGAAAGGAATCAGGACGTGAAACAGTGGTAGATTGACTCTGGGGAAGGGAGGATGAGGCTGTGCTGGGAGTGACTCCATAGGTTCTAGTTGGGGGGACCTCGGATCTGCCCTGGGGCGAGTGGACTGTCAGCTGCCTTTGGGGCCTGCAGGCAGTGGGCAGCTGGACGTGCAGGGCTCAGGGGAAGGTCCATGCTGGACGTAGAAACGTGGCGGTCTTCGTGGTGGCCCCTCTGGCCTCTGTCAGATGAGGTTGCGGAGGGCGGGTGACTGCAGCCGGGAGTCAGGTGGGGGCATGTTCCCTCCCTGCAGAGATGAGGGGAGGTGCTGCCAACAGCAGCACGGCTCAGGGACGCACAGTCTGGTGGCAGGTGGGGAAGACGGTCCCTGCGGTGTCTTACCGGGCAGGGGAGGGGTCGGGGTGGGCTTCTATCCTGAGGGGGAGGAAGAGGTGATACCCAGGGGTACCAGCTGGAGTTTGGCCCCTGAGCCAGGGACCACCCCTCTCGGATGAGCAGGAATCAGGGCTTCCTGATGCGACTGCTTCCCTTTAGAATAGAGCAGAGAAGACGCTTGCACTCCCCTTAGGACCAACCCGTTTCCCTGCCTCCTCGGCGGTGACCCTGAGCCAGTGGTCATCTGCCCCCTCCTTCCATTCCTCTTCCTCGAGAGACTGGAATGGGGTCCAAGTCAGAAGAAGCACATGAGGCCCCAGCAGAGCCTGGCCAGAGGGGACACTCACTGAGTCCTGGCGGCATCTTCCATCTGCCCTCTGTCCTGGCTGCTCTCCCTGAGGGCGTCTCAGTAGCAGGGCCTCCATCAGCCAAGCCATCTGCTTGGTTCAACCCAGGGTGAACCTTTGGTGTCAGAGCCCGACAGAGGGCAGATGAGCAGTTAAGGCCCCGGGTGCCCCAACCGCAGCAGGCGAGGGGTGCAGGGACAACTTCCCTCAGCCAAATAAGGCCCCCCCAGGCCTAAGGAGGCCCCCCAGGCCCAAGTGAGGCATGTGAAAGTCAACATCAAGTTCAGAAGGGGCTTACTGCTTCTCCTATCCCCTTATGGTACAGGGGTGCATGCATGAGTGTGGGGGGGTCCACTGCTCCCCAGGTTGTAGAGGGCAACCCAGTTCTGCACTCGGACATCTCCCACCCCCAGGCTGTGCTCTGGGGGGCCCAGAGAGAAAGCACATGGTCCTAATGGGACTGAGGGGTGGATCCCTGCCAGCAGTGTTCCACATGCTTTATCCGTAGCATCTCATCTTATCCTCACACCAGTCCTAGGAAGTAGTTAGCCTACACAGGCCCCAGTCTTTGGATGGGGCAAAGGAGGCCGAGAAAAAGTAAGTACAGGCACACCTCGGAGAGACCGAGGGGTCGGTTCCAGACCATTGCAATGGAGCGAGGGACAGGAAATTTTTGGTTTCCTGGTGTCCATAAAAATTATGTTCAGGGACTTCCCTGGAGGTCCAGTGGCTAAAACTGCACTCCCAGTGCAGGGGCCCCAGGTTTAATCCCTGGCTGGGGAACTAGATCCCACATGCCACAACTAAGACCTAGCACAGCCAAAGAAATAAGCAAAATTTTTTTTAAAAATGGTTTTTACACTGCACCTTAGTCTGTTATGTGTGCAATCACTTTATGTCAAAAGAAAAAATCAGTATGCATGCTATAATTTTAAAATGTTGTATTGCTAAAAAATGCTCACTGTCATCTGAGGCATCAGCAAGAGGCAGTGTGTGCTCAGTCGCTCAGTCATGTCCGACCCTTTGTGACCTGTGGACTGTAGCCCGCCAGACTCCTCTGTCCATGGGATTCTCAGGCAAGAATACTGGAGTGGGTTGCCATGCCCTCCTCCAGGGGATCTTCCCAACCCAGAGATCGAACCCACATCTCTTACGTCTCCTGCGTTGGCAGGTGGGCTCTTTATCCCTAGTCTCACCTGGGAAGCAAGAGGTAGTAGTAACATCAAAGATCACTGATCACAGATCCCTGTGACACATCTGCTAAGAATGAAAATGCTGGAAATATGGTGAGAATTACCAAGATGAGACACAGAGGCGAAGTGAGCAACCACTGTTGGAAAAATGGCACCAATAGCCTTCCTCAATGCAGGGTTGCCACAAACCGTCAATTTCTAGAAACAATCCGGGAAGCGCAATAAAACGAAACGTGCCTGTAAGTTCACCCAGTAAGCAAGTGGCCGGTGTTACCTGTGTAACCACTTCTCCCCGGGTTCCTGGTGCTTCTTGTCTGGGTGGCCCCTCAAAGCACATCGTAAGTCCAGGCTGTGATGGGTAGAGGGAGTGGGGGGTGGAGTATTGTGGCAGGAGGCGGACTCGGGGGTGGGGGGAGGAGATGAGTGGCAGCCTCAGGGAATGATGGGAGGCTGGAAGCACCTCTCCCAGGCCTCTCCCAGTCTCCTTCCCTGCCCTCTGGAGCAGGCCCGCTTGCTGCTGCTGTTCTAATTGTCAGGGTTCTGACGCTTTAAAAAGAGCTAAACAGAGCAAGGGCTCCCCAGGTGGCTCTAGCGGTAGAGAACTCGCCTGCCAATACAGGAGACGTACGGTGATACAAACAGCTGAGAAAAGAAGATAAGCGACAGGTGAAGGAGAAAAGGGAAGATACACGCATTTGAGTGCAGACTTCCAAAGAATAGCAAGGAGAGGTAAGAACGCCTTCCTCAGTGATCAGTGCAAAGAAATAGAGGAAAACAATAGAATGGGAAAGACTAGAGATCTCTTCAAGAAAAATAGAGATACCAAGGGAACATTTCATGCAAAGATGGGCTTGATAAAGGACAGAAATGGTATGGGCCTAACAGAAGCAGAAGATATTAAGAAGATGTGACAAGAATACACAGAAGAACTGCACAAAAAAGATCTTCATGACCCAGATAATCATGATGGTGTGATCACTCACCTAGAGCCAGACATCCCAGATGCGAAGTCAAGTGGGCCTTAGAAGGATCACTATAAACAAACTTAGTGGAGGTGATGGAATTCCAGTTGAGCTATTTCAAATCCTAAAAGATGATGCTATGAAAGTGCTGCACTCAATATGCCAGCAAATTTGAAAAACTCAGCAGTGGCCACAGGACTGGAAAAGGTCAGTTTTCATTCCAATCCCAAAGAAAGCCAATGCCAATAAATGCTCAAACTACTGCACAATTGCTCTCGTCTCACACACTAGCAAAGTAATGCTCAAAATTCTCCAAGCCAGGCTTCAATAGTATGTGAACCATGAACTTCCAGATGTTCAAGCTGGATTTAGAAAAAGCAGAGGAACCAGAGATCTAATTGCCAACATCAGTTGGATCATCGAAAAACCAAAGAGTTCCAGAAAAATATCTACTTCTGCTTTATTGACTATGCCAAAGCCTTTGACTGTGTGGGTCACAACAAACTGTGGAACATTCTTCAAGAGATGGGAATACCAGCCCACCTGACCTGCCTCTTGAGAAATCTGTATACAGGTCAAGAAGCAACAGTTAGAACTGGACATGGAACAACAGACTGGTTCCAAATCAGGAAAGGAGTATGTCAAGGCTGTATCTTGTCACCCTGCTCATTTAACTTATATGCAGAGTACATCATGAGAAACGCTGGGCTGGAAGAAGCACAGTGAAGATTGCCAGGAGAAATACCAATAACCTCAGATATGCAGATGACACCACCCTTATGGCAGAAAGTGAAGAAGAACTAAAGAGCCTCTTGATGAAAGTGAAAGTGGAGAGTGAAAATGTTGGCTTAAAGCTCAACATTCAGAAAACTAAGATCATGGCATCCAGTCCCATCACTTCATGGCAAATAGATGGCGAAACAATGGAAACAGTGAGATACTTTATTTTCTTGGGCTCCAAAATCACAGCAGATGCTGACTGCAGCCATGAAATTAAAAGACGCTTGCTCCTTGGAAGAAAAACTGTGACCAACCTAGACAGCATATTAAAAAGCAGGGACATTACTTTGCCATCAAAGATGCATCTAGTCAAGGCTATGGTTTTTCCAGTAGTCACGTATGGATGTGAGAGTTAGACTATAAAGAAAGCTGAGTGCCGAAGAATTGATGCTTTTGAACTGTGATGCTGGAGAAGACTCTTGAGAATCCCTTGGACTGCAAGGAGATCCAACCAGTCCATCCTAAAGGAAATCAGTCCTGAATATTCATTGGAAGGACTGATACTGAAGCTGAAACTCTAATACTTTGGCCACCTGATGTGAGGAACTGACTCATGTGAAAAGACCCTGATGCTGGGAAAGATTGAAGGCAGGAGGAGAAGGGGACGACAGAGGATGAGATGGTTGGATGGCATCACTGACTCGATGGACATGAGTTTCAGTAAGCTCTGGGAGCTGGTGATGGGACAGGGAAGCCTGGCATGCTGCAGTCCATGGGGTCACAAAGAGTCGGACATGACTGAGTGACTGAACTGAACTGAAAGTGATACAGGTTCGATTCCTGGGTCAGGAAGATCCCCTGGAGGAGAGCATGGCAACCCACTCCAGAATTCTTGCCTGGAGAATCCCCATGGACAGAGGAGCCTGGCAGAGTCGGACCCAACTGAAGTGACTTAACACAAACAGAGGCAAACAGAGCAAGGGGGTTGGCAATCTGAGTTCCGCCCCAACACGGGTCTGCAGGCAGATCCAGGATGGCCCCAGGCCTGGCCGGCTGCATGGGGCTTCCCTGCCAGCTCTGAAGCCACCTCCAGCCATGCTGGGTTCCAGACCAGCTGGCCTGTGGGAGGGCGCCCTTAGGGCTCCAACCACACAGCACTTGGCTGGGCTCCCAGCCAGCTAAGGCCTTCTTTCCTTGTCGTCCTTGCCAGGCCTGGTGTGTCTCAGCCTGACCATGGCACAGGCCTTAGAAATAGCCTGGGGCATCTGCTCGCCACGTACGTTCCTGGGCTCCACACCAGACCCCCTGATCCAGGGTCCTGGGGGTGCGCCTTGGCGTGTGTATTGTTAACTACTTCCCAGGTGATTCTGACATGCCGTCAGCCCCAAGAACACTGGATCCACCTCACCATGCTGGGGGGTCTGTTCATCTGGGTACACCCTGTATGTTTGCGGGGTGCTCAAAGAGGGGCCTGTGGGGGCCTTCCCTGCCCAGCCCCCACCAACCTCCAGCAGGAGGGCCCCATGCCATCCGCCTGGCCACTCTGCCCAGGTCAGGTCCTGCTGTCTGCCTGCCCGAGTGCAGCCTCATGGTGTATCATTTCCACTTCCAGCCAATGAGGCAGAGCTTCTGGGTGACTGACAATGTATGTGAGCCCCCAAGAATCACCTAGGAAGCACCCCCAAATCTCAACAGGACCCAGACACAGCCACCGTCACCCAACAGGGACCAGGCGTGATTCCCTAACCCCGACCCTGGCGACTTCTTCCCTTGCAGATCCTCTGGCTCGGCCCAAGGAATATGTGGATTCTCCTAAAAGAAAGAAAATTCTCTCTCTTTAAAAATACATTCCTTTCAAAGCAAATACCATGCATCAGTCTCTGGTCAGCATGGTGCAGAGAGAGGGAGCGTGGGCACAGAGATGACCCAAGACGTGAGGCACGCAGGGTCAGATAGGGTGGCAGTCACATGCTGGTAATGCTGGCCCTCTGTTTCTGTCTCATCTCTCACTGGCTCCATCTCTGTCTCAGTCCGTATATCCTGAGGACTGCTTGAGAAAACAGTAATAGCACAGGGATTCAATCCATTTAGAAGGGGCACTGTGAGAGCTGAGCTGGTCCTGGAAGGCTGCCTGGAGGTGGTGAGGTACGTGCTAGGTCTTGAAGAATGGGCTGGCTTTCCTTAGGGCGGAGGTTGCAAACCAAACCCTGCTGTCAGGCTGGTAATGGGGAGGAGTAGAAAGGATGGGTGTGGGATGATAGATGGTGGGGACTGTGAATCCCCAGGGAGCACCTGTCCTCAGGGAGAGCCACATAGAAATGATGGCCTACCTTACTGGATCTTCTGATCTTTTCAAGAGCAGAAGGGAGTCCAGACATTTACTGGAAAGTTTCCAATATTCCCATCAAAAGAAAAAAGGGTCTGTGTCTGATTGAGCAGCAGTCAAGCTGCCCATTTTCAGCCTTGCCTTAGGGGCTGGAGGGCCAGGTGGGTCTCTGGTTCGTTGCTGCCAAGTTGCTGTGTTTATGGTCCTCCTGCCTCCCAGCCCCTCCCTGCTAAACTATCCCAACAGCGGTGGGACAAGGTAGGCCGGTTGCTGCCTGAGCTCTGGGGCCACATGCCAGTTCCCGGGCTTCACTCCCCAGTCGGGAGGCTGGCCCCTGACCCCTGTCCCTCCTGGCTTTGGCCTCACCTCTGGTCCTTCCCCTCCAGGGCTGTTACACGGTGATCCTCAACGCCTTCGAGACTTACGTCTACCTGGCCGGAGCCCTGGCCATAGGGGTGCTGGCCATTGAGGTAAGTGAAGGCCCCCACTTCTGCAGTTTCCCAGAAGCAAGACACCCTCACAGGGTCTGGGGCAGACACTCCCCTACAGCCTGCATCCCCAGCCTACCTCCACCTCCAGATCCCTAGCCCAGGACCCAATGGGACCCCACTTCGGGGACTATTGGGTGATAAGCCCAGCCGTGCCTGTTTGTTCCCTGAGTTATGGGGCTCTGGACACATCTGAGCAAGTCTCCGGGCAATGGGGGTAGATGGGCCCTGAGAGTCACTCGCCCCCAACCCCTGCACCCCACCCAAGGTCCAGAGTGAACTCTGAAGGATCAGTGCAGCTGATTTGATGGAGAGGCTACAGCCTTTGCTTCTGCTGCTACTACTGCTAAATCATGTCAGTCGTGTCCGATTCTGTGCAACCCCATAGACGGCAGCCCAACAGGCTCCTCTGTCCCTGGGATTCTCCAGGCAAGAACACTGGAGTGGGTTGCCATTTCCTTCTCCAATGCATGAAAGTGAAAGTGAAGTCGCTCAGTCGTTTCTAATTCTTAGCGACCCCATGGACTGTAGCCTAACAGGCTCCTCTGTCCATGGGATTCTCCAGGCATGAGTACTGGAGTGGGTTGCCATTGCCTTCTCCGCAGCCTTTGCTTCTAGATCAGGCCTTTTCTCTGTGGGATGTTGAGGGCCGCGGGGCCTTGTTAACCTCACAAGTTGCAGATGGAGTCCCAGCAGTGAAGATCAGAAGGGCGCTGAGCCCCCTTAAAAGGAAGGCCACTGCAGACGCTTACAGCCGCCACTAGGTGGCGCTGTGGTCAAACGGTGGGGCTGCCCCCTTCCTTCTCTTCACTCCCGTCTGGGATCTCAAATCCCCTGTCCTGGATGGTTGCACAGTTTTGCCCACGCCGGTTGATCTGAAGAAACGGGCAGCCAGTCCTTGGCCAGCGGGGAAATGAAACCAGGCAACGCAATCCTCAGCCTCTCCCTCCCACCTAGCACCACAAACCCTGGCTTGCTTAGCTCCTTACTCTGCCCTTTGCTGTTGTTCATCGCTCAGTCGCGTCCGACCCTTGGGAACTCCAGGGACTGCAGCCCGCCAGTCTTCCGTCCTTCACGGTCTCCCAAAGCTTGCTCAGACTCATGTCCATTGAGTACTGTGTCCTGCAGTCCTAGAGCAGCTTTGTGGAGACTTTCGAGGATGGGGAGATGGATTTATTCATTCACCCGTTCATTCACTCATCAAGCATAGATTGAGCCCCAGCTGAGCACCAGTACTGTTCTAGGTGAACAAGTCCCCTCCTGGGAGGAAACAATGATCAAGAAACATAGCTCAGTACCAGGCCCCCTGGCAAATCGCAGACGTGCGTACCCTGCAGGAAGAACACGGGCTTCAGTTCCCTTATTTGCAAAATGATGCTAAAAACTGGCTTCTACAGCACTGTGGACGTCAGAGGTGGAGGGACCCTGAGACGGGGGCTCATTAAGCAGTGTCTGTGCTCCCAGTCTGCTGCCTTCACACCCAGCCCACAAGCCCAGCTGCGGCCTCTGGCGGGGGGTGGGGGGGGCAGAACCTCAGCAGGAACGGTTCCCATATGCCTCGCCTCCCCCACCCAGAGTCCCTCCCGGAGGTTCGGTCATGAGCCTGTGGTCTGGGGACTGTGCCTTGTGCTACTTGCAGGAGCTCTGGCATCGGGGTACAAGCCAGCCTGAATACATAGGCATCCCTGAGTCGGGTCTCTGCATATCCCACCCTCCCAGGGCCCTTAGACAGGGGTTCAGTGGACTGTGCTCCTAATTTGGGGGAGGGCTACGTCTTTCTTGCCTGTCAGTAACATTCCTAGTAACTTTTAATTAAACATCTACTATATAATAGGCCCCATTACATTGTTAATCACCTTAGACTTCCCATCTCACCCCCCTCCTGTGAGCTAGAAGAAGGGGAGGGCAGGGGCTGTGAGACTGGCCTCTGGACTCAGAATGCTGGACTCCAACCCTGGATTCCTCATTGTCGCTGTGTGATCTTAGGTGGGTTCCATGACCTCTCTGGGTCTCACTTCCTGATCTGTGAAAATACTTCTGAGAAAGCATTTAGAACTGTGCCCAGCACATGGTAAGCTCTTGATATATACTCAGGCCCAGAGAAGGGAACTGTTTGGCCCATGTTTGCTGATGGCAAATAAGGGAGCTGGATTTGAACCTATGGTCAAAGCTCCCCTTCTTTTCATGACCACACTGCATGAGGGGACCAGTGGCTGGCAAGAGGGGCTTGCCCCCTGCCCAAGGCAGTGTCAGGAGTGCCTGCAGCAAGAGCGTCCCAAGAGTGACGGGTAAGCCCCCTTCCTGTGCCAGGGCAGGCAGCCCCTTCTCCTCTGGGTGGGACAGCCCCCTGGAGGGCTGTGAACCCAGCCTGACAAGCCAAATCCTACTTTCTTTGCAGCTTTTTGCCATGATCTTTGCCATGTGCCTCTTCCGGGGCATCCAGTAGAGGGTGTGGCCTGAAGCTTGAAGACTAACCCCGCCCACCACTGCCCAGCGCCCAACGCCCTCCCCTCCCCCGTACCCCTGCCCTCTTGGCCCCGGGGGAGGAGGTGAGGCCAGCCTGAGTGGCCAGGAAAAGGGGCAGAGGAAAATAGCTATTTTTTTAACAAAACAAAATGAAGACAAAACTATGGACTGATACAGCCCGTCTGGACTCGGAGTGGGCGCCGCAGGTTCTCTGCATGGACCCGCGCACCCAGGAGGCAGTCTGCACTGGAGACCAAAGCAACCAGGTCCCCTCCTCGGCCCAACCAGATCCGGTAGCCAGGGACCCAGGCTTCAGGACTGGGTGCCAAGAACGTAAGGATGTAGGCAAGAAGGAAGCAAAAGGAGATGGTGGAGGAAGACTGGCGAAGCCCAGGGGCCCCCAGGAGACCTGGTCACCACGTCCTCGAGGATTTGAAACCTCCTCGGAATACCTGGTCCCCCCAAGATGGAGTTGTCCTGCCTCAGGCTGGGGCCGAGATTAGAATCCAGACACTGGATCGAAGAATGTCCCAGCCGGTAGGGTCCACGCTTCCCCATCTGTTGGACCAAAGAATCTGGAAAGTCCAGAGAGGGGCAGTTTCTCATCCACAGTCACGCAGCACATGCATGGCTGTCCCGAACAAGAACCCCGTCTCCCCGAGGCTGCCTGTCGCCCCTCCCAGGGTCTGCTGGTCCCAGCAGATCAGCTGTTCTCACGGCTCCCTGGCCTCCACGTCCTGGTTTCCCCAGAAGAGAGAGGGAAAGCTGCTCAGGAGTTGCCTCCTCCCAGCTCCACAGCTAAGAATGTTCTGGGCTCTACCCTCCCTGCTCTCCACACCCCCACCTCCCCACACTCTTCTCGAAGTCCCAGGAACACACACACACACACATCACAGCCCCTTTTCCACACTGCCCACCTTTCCTCACAAGGCCCTCCCTGGTCTCCACCAACTCCCTGGCTCCCAGGGCTGGAAGGAACCCCCAGGATCATCTGGCTCGCCTCTCCTCACTCAGAATTGCCACTTGGATGCCTTCCACAAGATCCCTGCCAAGACTTCTCCATCTTCTTGCACACCTCCAAGGACAGGGAGCTCACTACCTCCCAAGACAGGCTTCTCTTTGGACTGCTCTGACTTTAGCATCAGCTTAATACACGGAAGAGGTTTCTGTTTTTCTGTGGTTCTCTCCATGTCATGCCACTTGTTCTCTCTCTCTGTCCCAAAGTGTGAAGGCCACACATGGTCCGCTCCGCCGCCCCACCCTGAGCCCCTTTACCCTCAGGCTGAAGAACCCCAGACCACCTCGTCAGTTTTGCTCTGACATCGTTTTCCGGTCCCTTCACCGTCTGTAGCACACACTTCTGAGTGTTTCCTCAAGGATCTGGCAGGGGGAGGTTTCCTCACAGACTCACCCACACCTACACAGCACCCACAGATCAGCCCCTTATATATGCAGGTCTCGAATTCTAGAGCAGTGTTTGCAACTGCATTGCAAGATGTCTCAACCCTGACCAGTCAGGAGTGGCAGCTGTGCAGAGGACCTGAGCTCTGGTCTGGGCTCAGTGGGCAAGGACAGTGTGATCTTGATTAGTAATGTCTGCCAAGCAACTCGGGCTGGATTGGTGATGTCTGCCATAGGCATGGGAGTGGAAGGGGTGGTATGTTGCCTGCTCTCCTCCTATCATTGTCCCTCCTTGGGGTCTGGGAAGGACCCATTCTGTCTCACAGGCCCTATGCCAACTTCCAGCCTCCCCTCTAGCCTTCCAGCCTCCAGGAGACAGAGCAGCAGCCTAGAGCTCATGCCCCCCTGCTCTGCCACCTGATACCACCAGAGCTTGGTCCCTGCTGTAAAGACTTGGTTTGACCCTCCCCTTATTGCTGCCTTCCCCCCTTGCACCCTTCCCGCTGTCCTCTCTGGTCTGAATCTTTCCATAGTGCTCCTGTATCTGGCTGCCCTGGAACCTCCATAAAGATGTTATGAACTCCCTAGAGACCGGGCATCCCCAGGACCCCGGAGGCCATGCAGCTGGGACCCCAGAGGGGTCTCTAGACCCACTTGGCTCCAACTTCCTGGCAGAGGCAAAGGGCTGGTAGGAGGTGGACAAAAAAAAAAAAAAGAGGCTGATTAAGCAGGGGTTAGAGTCAATTTGGACAACTGTGTGGCTTCAGTTTAGGGGTACCCTAGGCATCAGGGCCCCATCCAGTCCCCACTGCCCAGGAGAATTTGGGGCCTTCAAGGTAAGAAGAACCAGGCATCAGGCACCACCCCCCACCCCCAGGCCCCTGAGATGAAAGGCTGGTCTTGGAGGAACACCTGAGGGAGATGGGTTTGAGGGTGGATGTGAGAGTCTCTCATCACGAAGCGCTTTCCAGAAAGGGTCAAGGAGCCTGGATCTTCCCCCACCAACTACATTCTGGGGTTGGAAAGGGGAAGCAGGCTTCTGCTCTGTAGCATTATCGCAGGCTGGCGGCTATTTGCAAGGCTGTCTGCGACCATTCTGAACAGGCCTGAGAAGGCAAAGCCCAGCCCCAACAGCCCTCAATGGGTACAAATGGCAATTTGGGGGCTACTGGGGTGGGAGTGGGGCTTCCTAGGTGGCACTGATTGATGGTAAAGAAGCTGCCAGCCAACGCAGGAGATGTAAGAGATACGGGTTTGATCCCTGGGTTGAGAAGATTCCCTGGAGGATGGCATGGCAACCCACTCAGCATTCTTGTCTGGAGAATCCCATGGACAGAGGAGCCTGGCTGGCTACAGTCTATAGGGTCATAGAATCGGGACACGACTGAAGCAATTTAGCACGCACGCACGCACAGGGTGGAGCAGGGCAGGGCCGGGCATGAAGTCTTTGCTGAGACTTCCTGAGCCTGAAAATAAAACCAGGAACCAGGGAGACCTTGCAGTTGGTCACATACCTTGCCCAGTACTGAAGGCCACCTTCCTGCTTAGGGACCGGGGGCTGGGACCCTGCCCAGCATCCCATATCTCTCCTCTCCTCTCCATGCCTTAGAAGCCCAGACAGGATCCTCCAAGCCAGCTGAGGCCCCAACCCCCCACCTCCCTAGAAGACCGTTGTCCCTCCCCTGGTGGGTCCTATAAGTCTATTTTGGAAACTGTACATGTTCCCTGCCGTAGGTAGCAGAGCTAATTTATCATGTTTATCCCCCGTGAGCCTCCCTTTTTTATATTATCTATCAAGAGGAGTTTTTGTAATATAAAACAGGACGCCCACACTGATGGTTTTGCACTGGTTTTTGTGACTGTTTCTTACAAAAAGAAAAAGGAACGAAGAATAAATAGTGACCGTGAGGAACGGTGGTCTTGATTGGGAGTGGGGGTGGAGGAGGCTGGGGACGGGGCAAGAGCTTGGCAGGAGTGAACCGAGTAGAGCCATCCTGGATCTTCTCGAACCTTAGGAGGGACAGCGCCGTCCCTGCGGGCCCTCGTCCACCCTCTCCGGAGCCATGGCCGTGCCACCCACCCCAGCTTGGCCGGCTTGGCCTGGCCCTGCTCCGGCGCCCACGCTTCCCCCTTCCATGCCAGCCTCCCTCCCCTGCTCAGCGGTTGGTTCTTAGGACAAACCGTCCATCACTTGCTGGCGCATTAGCCAGGCCTCAAAAAGCATGGGTCAGCTTCGACACAGCAGGGCCGGAGGGCATGGCCCGCCAGACACCACCACCACCTCCCAAAGGCTGCACTGGCTGCGGGCCTGCCCAGGACTCGGTGGAGGGGTGCAGCGGGTGTGGACAGGATTCTACAGAGAGACTAGAACCTCAGCCCAAGGGACGGAGGCCAGGCGGGAATGGCCCGTCCTCAGGGTCCTGCTTCCCCTGCCCTCAGGCGCAGTCAGCAGCCTTGGGCTCCCAACCTGCCAGGTGGGCCTCCGTTAACAGTGATGGCGTCACTGGGCAAAGGCCATGTGGCCGGGTTTGTGGCCGCTGGGACAGCTGTGGGTGTAGGGGAGGGCAGTGAGGCCCAGGGTCGGGGTGGGAGGCCCCCCCATGTGGCAGCAGCCGGAGCTGGGCTACACCTCAGAACAAACCACTCCACCCCTTCAACATGGTGCTTAGACAGGAGGCAAATCTGGGGCCCGGCCTGCTTCCCTGCACACCCGTCCCCAGGACACCGGGGCCACCAATCCCTGTGTGACGGAGTGAAGGAGGGCGTCGGGTGAGGGACTCGCGGTGGGTGGTGGGCACAAGGGTGCTGGGCCTGCAGGGTCTCAGCCCCTCCGGGGCACTGGGGGAGATGGGTGTGAGTGGAGGCGGCCTGCTGAATTGTTTCTATTTTTTTTGCCCTGCTGAGCTTTGAAGGGTACCCAGTCACACCCACAGCCGGGCCTCAGGGCAGCACGCTGGGGGAGGGGAGAAGGTGGACGAGGGGGCTGAGTCGGTGTGCAGCAGACCCCAGAGGACATGCCCAAGTGAGGAGGAAACGTTTTCGCTCTGCCTGATCCCCAAGCCCCATCACTGACAGGTGGCCTTCATCCGGGGTTACCCGGGTGTTCATCTGTCAGGGCCGGCCTGGGGCCAGGGGTGGGGAAGGGGCCTCCACGAGCTGGGGCCAAGGCAGAGAAGCCAAGAGTGAGGCCGGGGCTGAGGACAGGGCCCCGCTGCCCCCGGGAGGCGGAAAGGGAGGTGTCGGCTCAAAGGCGGCCCCCCACAGGGCTCCCTGCCAGCCCACAGCTGTGCTGGGTGCTTAAAGAGCACAGGGGCCCCTGTGTGCGGAGTGGGCCTGCATGGAAGGGAAGGGCCCCTGGGTCGAGGTCTTGGGTTTTCCAAGCAGGGGCGGAAGCCAAGTCTGGCTGCTTGGGCATCGTTGGCCGGGGGGTGCAGGGGACGGACAGGGAGGCGGTCCACAGCCTCTCAAGAAAGAAGGGTCTCATGATAGGGGAAGAAGGGGCCTAGCCCGGCTGGAGGCCCGTGACTCAAGCTCTCCCATGAGCGTCTGTCCAGGGGATCCAGAGGCCGGGAGACCCACGAGAAGGAGGCTTCACCGTGAGGGGGGGGGCAGGACGGGATAGAAGGGCCCCGTCCCCTCCCCAGCCCTGAGGGCCCAAGATCACAGCATCCAGGGAGGAAGGGGAAGGCGCCCGCCCTGCCTGCCCAGGGCAGGGTGCTTCCTGCCTTCCAGAACCAAAGGGGACCCGAGGGCGGTCCCAGGGCCTCCCTGCCCCAGAGGGGCCCCTGGCCCGGCGGGTGGCTACACCTTCTTGGGTTTTCGGCCGACTTGGTAATAGTAGTAAATGCTGATGGCAACAAAAAGGAGGCGGCTGGCCAGCAGCAGCAGGATCCCCTGAGACACGAGCCCTGTCTCGGCTAGCGTGGCAGTGACCACTGTGGGAGAGAGGCGGGAGGGGACAGGGGTCAGGAGCGCTGTTCCTCACCCCCCAGCACGGGATGCCAGGGGCCCCGGTGCAGCTGCCTGGCTGACCCCACCCCAATTCTGAGCTGGGGTGTCCGGCCAGCCACCCAACCCCACAGGTACGTCTGTTGTGAGTCCCCTACGTGGCAGGGACGGGGGCAAGCATGTGGGCACAGCTGGGCATGTGTTGTCCCCCCCTGTGCTGGGGACACAAGGGAGCAGTGGGTGGTGGGTGCACGGATGTGCATTCAGGAGGGCACAGGTGCATGTCGGCCATGTGGGCACAGGTGTGCAGGCTCACAGGTGAACACGGCCACATGGGTCCCTCCCCCGCACACAGGTTTTCATCACTTCCCGGAAATCAAGTGGCAAGAGTTGGGAGGTCAGGGACCAAGTTACCGGCACCCCATCAGCTACCCGCCGCCCTCCCCCTCCCCCACAACTGTCCAGCTCAGGACTCACCCAAGAACTGGACCGAGAAGTAGCAGGCTTCAGTGAGCAGAGTCCATCGGATGATGACCTTCTCAGCCGTGTAGAGAGCATTCCACATGATCAGGGAGATGCCTGGGGTGAAGGACAAGAAGGGGACTGGGTGCGGGGCGGCCTGATCCCCCCCTCTTGAGATGGAGGCAAGGGGTCTGCTCCTCTTCCCTTCGGCAAAGTAGCCAGGACCCCAGGGATCCCCTGCCCCACTCGCAGGCAGGGAGGTTTTGGAAGGGAGGCTGGACTGCACCCCACGGATAACCCTAAATGTTAGACTGGGACTTTAGCCTGCAGGTAATAGGGAGCCATAGAAAGTTTCGGCGGCGCGGAAGGACACCACAGGTGCTGGGGTTTAAATGCAGTTTCCTAACAGGCACGGCTTGCATGTAACTCAGGCTGGAGAAGAAATAGAAGCAGCGAGGCTTTTACAGACGCTGTGCTGATTTCACCTCCTCTTCTAGGCTGTGAGACCCTGGAGGGCGGAGCCTGGGCTGCCTTCATCTCTCTATCCCAGTGCCCTGGTGGAGCACTGCACACAGCAAGCGCTCAGTAAGTGCTTTGTCTCAGATGATGGTGAAGAGCAGCCCCGAACCACGGGCGATGTTCCACCAGTGGCCGCAAGATGGTAGCACACACCCAGCAGAGACAGACTCGGCAGCTGAAGGGGAAGCAGAGCCCCAGCACAAAGAAAAGAAAGGCCCCCCCAGGTTTCCCTCACCCTCCATGGTCCCCCCGCAGTTGCTCATCATCTTCCAGGCGTCTGCCCAGCAATACTCACTGAGGAGGGCACCGCCATAGAGGCGGATGGGGGTCTTACTGGTCACCTGCGCTCCATCGAAGACCGCATCATAGAGCTGGTCAGGAAAGGCAAGGGCCTGCGGACAGTGGGCGGGAAGCTTGGGGTGACTCCCTGTGGAACCTTCCCCTTGATCATCTCCTTCCTTTCCCCAGCAGCAGTCCAGGGCCAGGACCCTGACTGCCCTCACCCCGTCCATGGCAACAGAGATCTCAGGTTCCAAGGACAAAGAGTCGGGACTGTGGACCAGGGGACCTCCGATGCTCCAGGGCAGGGCACAGTGGGGATGAGCATCCACACAGGTCAGAGAGGCGGCCAGAGAGCCTGGACAGCAGAGGCGTCAGTATGATGGCCCGATGGCCCTGTGGGGAACGGCAGCAGGGGGTCCCAGGGCTGGGGCAGGGACTCACCATGATGGCAACGCCGGAGAAGAGCACAGCAGAGACGAACTGCCAGACTCTGGGGAGACGAAGAGAGGACGGTCAGAGGCAGACCCCTCGCTGCCACCCTCGGGCCCCATCCCGGACCCTCCCCTCTCCAGGCAAGATGGAGGGATAGCTGGTCTGGAGGAGGGAACCAAGAACAAGACTACACAGGGCCCCTCCCCACAGCCTTGCCCCCCGCCAACACTCACAAGTCAGTGCTCACCTGAGCCCCAAAGGCTCTCGAACAGCAAACTTGATCTCATTGCCTAAGACCTGGCTGATCTGTGGACAGAGAGGGGTCAGAAGGCAGCGCTGTCTGCCCAGCTCACTCCCTACCTCCCAGAGCCTGCTAGATGCCCAGGGACCCACCTGGGTGCCTCTGCTTAGCCAGAGTGACCTAGGCTGGGAGGGTCACAGTGAGGCCACACTCGCCTCCTCTTGATACCAGGGCCCAGAGGAAGCTGAAAATATGAGGCCTGAAAATGTGAGTTCAGGCATCTGCCAGTTGTGGACTTGAAGCCTGGCTCTACCATTTATTGGTGTGGTCCTGGGCAAATCTTTAATCTCTCTGAGCCTCAGTTTTCCCCATCCATAAAATGGGTTAATAACTGAACTTACATCTCCCAGGGCTAACAGGAAGATTAAAAAATGCTTATAGAGCAGCTGGTGCCATAACCAGCAAATCATCAGCACTCAACTAATTCTAACCATCCGTTTTCATTATTGCTGCTATTCGTCTGACATATCCATTACATTTCCAGAAAATATGAGCTGAATCTAGGGGCCCCCTGCAGCTATACGGGTCTCAGCTACTCTTCTCCCCAAACAGTGGGCCAGACCCGCCTCCTCAAATTGGTGCTCAGAGGCAGACCCCCACACATGGCTGGTTCAAGGCCCCTCCTCCAAGCCCGGCCCACCTTGGAGCGGTGGACCTCCCCGTCGTCGTCCTCCCCGCCCACGCCGAGGATCTTGCGGGTCTTCAGGCGGCTCACGAGGTCTGTCTGGCTGTGTTTCTTCATGAGAGGTGGGGGCTGCTTGGCTGCCATCTTGTCCTGGAGCCCGGCCTCTGCAGCAGAGCTGCGGGGAAACACCGGTCTCAGACACTGACCTTGACCTGCATCCAGATCTCAGAAGGTGGCCAGACCCCAGCCTGGGGCCTGGGGGAGGCCTCCCCGTCAGCCTGGGGCAGCAGGTGGACACCCAGAGGAGGACTCTGAGGGCCTGGGCTTAGTTCTGGGCTCCCTAACCACCCAGCTGTGAGATGAAACAGGCAACTCACTGGCCTGTCCTGGCCTCAACTTCCCCATCTGTAAAATGGGTTCGAGCAGATGTTCTGAAGGCCTTCCAGCTCTATCAGCCCATCTGGCCTAAACGGATGTGGCCTACCCCCAGTGACCAGGCTGGAGGGAGCCTTACAGACAGTCCTAGGGGAAGTGTAGGCCTAGGACTAGGTATTCAGGCCTAGATGGAGACCAGACCCAAAGATTCTTGGAGGCAAGGAGTTAACTGGGGCCTGGGTCAGCCTTGCCAAAAAAGGGAAAGGTCTGCCCAAGCCTGGGTAGGGGTCCTGAGTGCTGGGGTCCAGGCCCCCACTGAATTTTTGCCCAGACAATTCCTACTGCCAGCAAGCCCTCCCACCCACCCACCCACACTCCCAGACAACCTCCACTCAGCCTGCCAGCACTGGAAAGAAGGGGAGGGGGGACCCCAGGACCCAGCCGAGGCAGAGGAGGGCTGGCCAGGCTCGGGGGCAGCAGTCCGGCCTTGCCTCTCCCTGCTCTCCCCCACCTCCGGCCCATGAGCCGCGAAGGCCCCCAGTCGCCAGCCTCCCCCCAGCTCCACCTCTGGCCAGATCTTGAGCACCTACTGTATGCCGGGCGATGGGGACGCTGAGGTGAGTTGAGTGGCCGTCCTCACCTTCAGTCAGCACAAAATCTATGCGAAGGAGACAACAGTGGAAGCCACAGTGAGGTCAAGGTGTCTAGAAGCTGGCCCCGAGGGGGCCTCCTGTGACCACAGCCATCCTGCTAGATAGGTACTGCTTGTACCCATTCTACAGATGAGGAAGCCAAGTTCAACAGAGACCAGGTTTAAAAAATGGTAGCAACCCGCACCCTAGTAGGTGCCCCACGCATGCTGGGTGCTTCCCACATTCCTGCACCTCATTCCCACCCACAGTAACTCCAGCAGGGCAGGAGAACCACCCCTCACCCCTCGATAACCAACAAGGCTCAGAAGTTGCCTGTGCCTCGGCCAGGGATCCGAGGTGGGCTTCCAGATGCCCCCGACCAGGCCTCAGATGCAGGTCTTCCTGTCGTGTGGCCCCAGCCAACGTCTCAGCCTCCCAGCTGCAGCCAGGGCTTCCAGAGGGAGGGCACGGACACATCCCCAGGTCACCTCCAGCCCTCCAGCCTCCCGGTGTCTCAGAACAAAATAAAGCGCCCAGCAAACAAACATCAGAACAAAGACTCAAACGGCGGGACGTTCGGATACTGTGGCTTTAGACCGGATGAACTAGGCATGGCGCACACCAGCCGAGTCTGGAGATAATGGTCATTCAGCTTCAGTTCAGTCGCTCAGTTGTGTCCAACTGTTTGCGACCTCATGAACCGCAGCACGCCAGGCCTCCCTGTCCATCACCAACTCCCAGAGTTCACCCAAACCCATGTTCATTGAGTCAGTGATGCCATCCAACCATCTCATCCTCTGTCGTCCCCTTCTCCTCCCACCTTCAATCTCTCCCAACATCAGGTCTTTTCAAATGAGTCAGCTCTCCGCATCAGGTGGTCAAAGTATTGGAGTTTCAGCTTCAGCATCAATCCTTCCAATGAATACCCAGGACTGATTTCCTTTAGGATTGACAGGTTGGATCTCCTTGCAGTCCAAGGGACTCTCAAAATTCTCCTCCAACACCACAGTTCAAAAGCATCAATTCTTCGGCGCTCAGCTTTCTTCACAGTCCAACTCTCACATCCATACATGACCACTGGAAATACCATAGCCTTGACTAGACGGACCTTTGTTGACAAAGTAATGTCCCTGCTTTTGACTGGAGGTCTTTTGTGAGTGATGTCCAGACCCAGCGGCCCTCCTAAGCCCCGCAGCCTAGCACCTCATCTAAAAGAAGGCAGCTATGCTCTTCCCTCCCTTGTATATACACGCTCGGGGAGTGGGAGGTGGCAGCTGGCAGTGACCCAGAAGGCAGCCCAATGCCCAATGCCGGTCAGAGCGGGGGTGGCCGCCAACCCCAGCCTGGGGCAGCCAGGGTGTAACTGGGCTCCTCGCGGCGGGAGGCAGGGGGAGGCGGCCCAGGCACTGTCACAGCTCAGTCACTTGCCACCACCTTCTTGGAGATCCAGGTAGAAGGTATAATTAGACTTGCATCCCTCCCGATGCCAGATGGACCGCTGGAGGCTGCCCACGGGAGTCAGTGAGCCACTGAGAGGAACAGCCCAGACCTGGCCCCCACCCGGCCCTCCACCAAGGAAGCACCTGGCAGCCACCCTTCCGCTTCCAGCCTCCCCTTTGGTCTTTTATTTGCATACAGCAAAATGGACCTTCTCTGTGGTCTGTAGTGCTGAGAATCGTAGCACAAGGGCAGGTAACCACCCCCTCCACATCAGGACCCTTAACACTCGGACCCTCCTCTTGCCCTAACCCCTGGCAACCGCCGATCTGTTACCTGGCATCTGTTGCTATAGTTTTGTTTGTGCACATGTGTTACACAAATGGAATCATTTATGTATATAACCTCGGAGACCCGCTTCCTTCTTTCATTCAGCATCCTGCCTTTGAGATCCATCCACGCTGTGTGTATGGATGGTCCCTTCCCCTTGGCAGGAGATTGGTATTCCCGGATGCCAACGAACCAGTTCGTTTCCCCTGTCTCTCACTCACTGACGGACATCTGAGTTGTTCCAGAGTTTGACCATTGAGAATAGAGCTGCCATAAACATTCGTGTGCAGGTTGGGGGGTGACCATGAGTTTTCATTTCTCTAAGGTAAATGCTTGGGCATGGAATTATATTGAATTACAACACACAGTAAATCTAGGAGAAAGTGCCAGACTGCATTCCAAAGCAGCAAACCATTTACGTTTCCTCACAATGCATGCGTGTTCCTTCCTGTTCCTGCACGTTCTCCCCAGCATCAGCTATTCTCAAACTTGACTTTGGCCCTTCATATAGGTCTCCCTGGCATTTTAACCCTTCTCACCCAGACCGGCCAGCCTGCCCGACTCACTGCTGTGCCTGTTACTAGCTGTGTGGACAAGTCACGTAGCTCTGAGCCTCGGTTTTCCCCATCTGTGAAATGGAGCTGTAATTCTCAGCTCCTAGAGATTCAGGGGCAAAAAGGGAAGCTTGGTCCCAGCACACAGCAGAGCACCTGCACGTTTAAAGGAAAGAAGTACATTTAGTGAGGCTTAGCTGTGAGCCGGGCACGGGGTGGTGGCGCCCGGCCCTGCCCTTAAGCAGCTTACAGCCTGGGTCGGGGTGGGGAAGCTGATCTGTCAGCCACCAATCAGAGCAAGTTGCTTCTCTGAGCCCCAGTGTTCTCATCTATGAAATGGAAACAATAATCCTTACATCTTCCCTAGGGCTAGTCAAAGGAGACTAAATAATGGCCAGAAAGTAGTTTATAAAGGGCCAGCTAACTGCTAAAGCCGGAAGAGCTTGGCTGCCGAAGCCGTACTCTCCCGAGTTCAAAGCCCAGGTCTACCATTTCTTAGCTGTGTGCCTGTGGGCAAGTCACTTAACCTTTCTGGGCCTCAGTGGCCCCATCTGCAGCTGGGAGAGCCAAGGGTCTTCCCTCACCGGGATGCTGTGAGAAAATACGCATGGAGAGAGATAGGGCAGTGCCGGGCCCACGCCAAGCACTCGGCTGAGATGGGCACTGATACACAGACACCCCCTCCTCCCCACGCCCCCCATGAGGCAGGGGCTCGGATGGAGACTGGGGAGGGTCAGGAGAACGGCCGAACTAGCATTTCCTAACGTCTCCACCAGCTGGACAAAGCTCCAAGATCTCAATCCCATCGCCTAAGGCTGACGCTCCGGGCCAGGTCAGCGATCCCTGCTCGGAGGGTCGGCTGCCTTCCTCTGCCCCCTGCGCCCTCCCCACCAACACAGCACAGCGCTCCCCTTGGCACCACAGGCCCAGGGCTGGTACAGACGGTGTTGGGGGGGGGGCGGGGGGGTCACAGGTCCTGGGCACCATCGGACGTCCAGCATCACTGAGGTGGGATAAGCCTTATCCACAGACACTGCCGCCAGGCACCTGGGCCGGGGGGACCCACTGTCGCCACCCCTGGAGCCCAGGGCCGGGTCCCGGCAGTGAGCTCACCACCGACAACGGGCCCTGCAGCCTCCCAGGGAAAGTGAGATCCTGAACTTTATCTTCAGGGAGCAGGGTCCCCAGCAGCCGGCCGGCCCTATGGAGCTAACTGCTCTGAGCACTGAGTCCCAGGGCTCCTTCACCCCAGGACCAGGCCCTCTCCCCCAAGGGAGGGCAGGTGGGCAGCTCTCACCAGCCCTTAAGCACCCAATCCGAGACGACCCCACACACCCCCATCTGCCCATGAATTGTCCTCCCTTTCAAGGCCTCTCCAGGTGTCTTTTTTAGGAGTGGCCCCACTTTAACCTAACAGAGGATGGAGGGAGTGTCCCCCGCTCCCTCGCTGCACCCCAGCTGGACACTGGCTTTGGGACAGCCAGACCTGGGTTCAAATCCTGCTTCTGTAAGGCACTGCAGCTCTCCCAGTTTCTGCCCCTGTGCTAATGAGAAGGGGCACTCTGCGGAAGCACGGGGGAGGGAGTGTGTACGGGCAGGTGCCAAGTGCAAAGCGCCCTTCCGCCCTGCCCAGGGCCAGGCCAGGCGAGCTCCTTCGCCTCCCCTCTCCTCGCCCAGCTGTGCAAGCGGAAAACCTGCCTGTCACAGCTCTCACGCTTCCGTTCCCAGGCCCCGCTGCCTCCTGAGGGCCCTAGGGCTCCCGCGGGGGGTGCCAGGCTGCCCAAGGCAAGTGAGCGAGGGGCGGGAGGACGGCTGCCTCTCCACCCGCCAGGCGAGGAGAAGGGGAAATTCGGCTTGCAGCCCCCAGACCCAGCGTTCATGACCTTTTGTATGCTGCCGCCAGCCAGCTTCTCTGACCTCAATTCCCAATAAACCAGCAAATCATGGGCCTTCGAACAGTTGTTCCCCTTTCTGAACCACTGCCCTCTGCTCCTTCCACCCCGAGGCCCCCAGGTCCTCAAGGGCTTTGCAGCGCCCTCCTCCAGGGCACCTCCCCAGGGCACAGTGCCCTCGTCGCTCTGAACTCTCAGTGGCGGCCACAGGCCACTTCCAGCCCATCCTTCTCAGGGTTTCAGGGCCAGCTGGCCTCCCCAGGACCCAGCGATCTGAAGGTAGAGCTGGTAATCTCCCCACCTGAGAACCGTCCCGTGGGCCCCCGGACACAGAGATACTCAACGGCACAGAAGAAGACCAGACAGTGGGGCCAAGGCAAGCAGGCCTCCCCCACCCCCTGCAGAAGACTCAGGATCACCCTCTGAGCTGGCAGGGCCCAAGGGGAGGCTCTGATCCAAACACTGGCAGGACAAGGCAGACAGTTGAGGCCCAGGGCGGGCAGGCGCTGCCCCGGGCCATGCCTGAGCTGGTGACACAGAAAGGGCAGGGAAGGGACTCTGTGGTCAGGCAGAGCTGGGTTCCAATCTGGCACCTCCTCCGGCCAGGCGGCCTTGGGCAAGCAGGTCAGGGGTGCTGAAGACTCCCTGAGAGTGGCTGGGGTTTTCCCTGGCATCTGGGGTGCCCAGGAAATGGGTGGAGACTGGATGAGAGCGTGGGATGAGACCCCCCTCCCCGGACCTCAGAAAGCGCGGCCATCTGGAGGGGAGTGCCACAGGGCAGGGCCTGGACAGGTCGGGGTGTGGGAGGAGCGCAACAAAAATTTGTGACAAAAGTTGGGCGGAAGGGTTTTGAGGCCCCCTGCTGGCCAAGATCAGACGCCCCCTGTAGGCCCTTTTCCGAGGCCAGAAAAGAACACCCGCAAAGAGCTCCTAGAGCCTGAAAGACAGAAGGGGCTGTGATGGGACAGAGACTGAGCAACGCCCCCAGAGACTGCACCAAGAGAGAAGGGCTCATTGGGGTGGGGGAGTGTTGGGGGGGGTGTTACAAGGATTGGGGGGGGATGGGAGGGTGCGTATATACCTAATGATTGGGCAAACTTGGGTTCAAACCCCCAACCCTTTCTCTCAATTGTTCTGTGATGTCAGGAAAGTTACCTAACCTCTCCGAGCCTCCTCATTTGTGAAACCACAGGATGAATTCTTAGCTCACAGGGTTTTGATTAGACAGACTGAGAAAAGGCAGTGGAGGGGCCTGACCCCTGGTGCTCCCCAAAGGACAGCAATTAACAACAGTAACGGGGCAGCTGTCCAGACCCTGCCCCCACAGCAGATCCGTGGGGCTGGGGCATCACTCCCATGCCAGTTTTGCAGGACCTCTCTCCCAACCCCCCCCAGAGCCTTCCGGGGAAGCCTGGTTTCCATAGAAACAGATGGACTGCAGAGCAGTCCCCTTCGTGGAGACTGTGCCCCCACTGGGGTGGCTTAGGAACCTAACCGGCAGGGGAGGGGGCCCAAAACACCCACCTGCTGCCAAGCCTCTGGTGATTCAGTGGGGAGTCACTGCTGCTGAGTATCAGAGCCAAGAGCTGCTTCCTTTGCAAACATGACCCTCTGCAAGAGGGCCAGCGCACCTGTAAGGAGAAACGCCCCCCGATCATCCATCCCAGCAAAGGAGGCAGTGGATAAGTACTTCCAGACCAGGAACTCCGCGCTCACCCCCAGAGCCCAATGAGAACGGCTGTATTACAGATAAGGAAACTAAGGCCCAAGTGACTTATGCACATGTGTATCTCGGGCTAAGTGACAAAGCTGAAATTCCAACCAAGTTAATGGTGCCTAATGGATATTCCGAGAGGAGCTCGTGTGTGTGTGTGTGTGTGTGTGTGTGTGTGCGCGCACGCGCGCACGTGCCCATGTGTGGGCTGGGGGTGTGGTGTGCTGAACATGACATCCAACAAGAACCGAGCTCTAAGCTCTCTTCCCCATCACATCTCCCCTTGAAAGTCCCTGGCGGGTTGCCAGCATGTGAACCCCGCCCTGGGGTCCAGCCTCCCTTGGATGAAGGCCCTGTGACTCTGGCAGGACCCGGGGAGGGCTGCAGGGAGACCCATTGTTCTGTTATCACGTTGGTACAAAATAGCTGGAAATGGGGACTGGAACATGCAGTGGAGGAGTGGGGGAAGTGAGAGCCGGAGTCTCCCGGCTCTGGGAAGAGGGAAGGGAGGCAGGGAGAGCCCCAGCAAGGGCACCTTGGGGGCTAAGATCCAGAGCCAGCATCATCCTTCTTGCAGTCCTTCCCTAGGGCAGCCCATCAGCCCCTTGGGCAAGAGGGGGGTCTAAAGACCCCCAGCTCTGACCCTCCGCTTGGTTAGGCCCTCAGGCAGAGTGAGTCTCCAGTCTCAAGGGTCCAAGTCTCCAGGCTCTGCCCTACGAGTCCTGTGCCTTTGGGCAGATTGACTTCCTGCAACGCCTGACTTACTGGGCTGCCAGCAGGGTCACACAGCTGCGTCATGACCACGACCACGGGGGCCTTTGGGGTGCAGGCTTGTGCCAGGGTGGGGGGTTTTCTCAGCGCACACGGGCTAAGGGCAGAAGCTCAGGCGAGGGTACCACGCGGCAGGACTTCCTTGCAGCGTGTCCCTCGAGAGCAGCGCGCAGTTATTCTAAAGGCCAGCCCGCCTTGTCTCACAAGAAGCCAGTGAGTCAGGGGAGGGCGAGGCCTCCCCATCCACCTCTCTCGGGTACCAGCTTCACCACCCGGGCTAAGGATGTGTCAAGGGCGAGGATGACAGAGTAGAACCGGCCAAGGAGAGAAAAGAACACGATTCGAATCCCGCAGGGACATAAACCTGCCCCCATGACAAGGCTCGGTAGTCAAGAAAGGGATTCCACAACCCATTTCCAAGAACCTCCAGGAACACAGGAGCTGGCAGCAGAGGCTTTGACAGAAGCTGGAAGGCTGAGTCCTGAGTCACTGGGCTGGGAGACCGGACAACTGAGGTCAACAACAGACTCTGCCCCTGTAGGAGAGGGTAAGCTGGGACCCGATCTTGGGACTGTTTCCTCCGTCTCAAAAATCAAAGTGTGGTTTCCAGGGCCCCTCCTGGCTGTGATATTCCTGACTTGGTTTCCAGACCCTGTCACTCACCAGCCACACTCCAGTTCCAGCAAAGGATCCAGCACAGGCTGTCCCGCCCCCAAGTCCCACCAGCACCTCGTTCATTGGCTCTGGAAACACACATTCTTGCTGCCTTTCTACTAGTTCTCTTTCTTTTGAAGCTACAGAATTTCCAGGACAGAGGAAAGCCCACATTTTCATCACGAACATCTCTAAGGCCTTAGGGACAGAAAAAAAAAAAAAACATCCCCTGCTGTGTTGGAGAGGGTGAGAGGTCAGGGCAGGCAAGGGGCAAGAAGGAGGGGACCTGGGGGGCGGGGGTCACAGTGGGGGGGGCAGCCCTTTGATGGCCATCCACCACCACTCAGGAGTCACTTCGAGGGGCATCCCTGTTCCTACTGTCATAAAGGGCAGAACACACGGAGAATTCCTGTCCTTTTCAACCCAGGAATGGGCCAGCCTCCCCCTTGGCCCAGTGACCACGTCAGGGCCCTCAAAGGCAGCTGATGCTTCCAGACCCTGTGGGGCCACAGTCATCAGGACAGCCTGGCTTCCAGATCCCACGAGTTCTTATGAGAAGGCAGTGGACATATCCCTCGCCCCTCCGACTCCTCCCACCTCCCCCACCCCTGAAGATGCTCAGAAACTTGGAGGGGAGGCGAAAGGGAGTTTCCCTGAAGAGATGCTCCACTATTTTGAGCCAACTTTTTCATAAGCAAGAAGCTATTTGCCCTTTGGGTGGGTTGGGAGAGGCAAGCAGAAAGGTCCCGGTACTTCTCCTGGGGCCTGGATGGGCCAGAACCACAGACCAGAACCGACCACCTTCCCCAGGATGTGGGGCTCTGGCATGACTCAAAAGACCTGTGCTGACATCCTGGTTCCATCACTTGCTAGTTGCATGGCCTTGGGCCTGTGACACCACCTCTCTGGGCCTCAGTTTCCTCCTCTGTCATAATGACACGCACCTGCCACCGATGAGAAGTGGTACAAAAACACCTAAAACAGTGCTGATCTCTGGTGAACGCTCAAAAATTATGTTGCTATTATTTTCAGACAAGGAAATTCAACTGTTTCTCCCCTGGCCATATCAGCTTCAGAACAGATCTCTCTGGAGCGGCCACATGTGGATACGGAGTGGGGGGTGCTTACAGGGGAGGGGCCATAGGAAAGAAGTGGGAAGAGAGAACTTGGGTCACTCTGGCTCAGGAGGAAGATGCCAGCCTGAGTGGACTGACCACAGGTGGGGAGGGAGCACCTGGGGAGGGCCAGGACTGAGCCTGGGTGGCTCCCCTCCGTGTCCCCAGCATTTGGCCAGGCCTGATCCTGCAAGAGACGCAACCACTGTTGTGAATGAATGGTTGCGATGCAGGGTGAAGGGAGAATATTATGGGCTCGGAGTTAGAACCCTGGGCACCCCACCCTGCAGCTACCTCTCCTGAGTGGCTTGCCCTGGGGTTACTCACATGTCATCTCTGAGCATCATTTCCTTCATCTGTGAAATGGGAATGCTTATGCTCTCTCAGCCTGCCTTGTCTCCCGTCTCTTCCCCACCCTCTCACTCTACCCTAGAGTGCATGCTCAGTCACTCTGTCCTGTCTGACTCTTTGCAACCCCATGGATGGTAGCCTGCCAGACTCCTCTGTCCTTGGGATTCCCAGGCAAGAATACCGGAGTGGGTTGCCATTTCCTCCTGGGGATCTTTCTGACTTAGGGATCGAACCCACAGTTCTTAGGTCTCCTGTATTGGCAGGTGGATTCTTTACCACTGAGCCACCAGAGAAGCCGCTGGCTCCTTACAGTTCCTCAAAAAAAGCAGGCGTGTTCCAGCCTCAGGGCCTTTGCACAGGCTGTTCTCTGCCAGACCTTTAGTCCCTGAAACTCTCCCCAAAGCTCACTCTCTCAAAACCTTAGCTGAAAAGTCACCTCCTCAGGGAGACCACCCTGACCACCCTATTTGAAATGGTGACCCCACCCTTGGCCTCAACACTCAACTTCCCCCCTCCTCACCTCTCAATATACTATATAATTTGCTTATTTACTTTATCAGTTATTTGTCCCTCCCCAACTCTGTATCAGCTCCAGAAGGGCAAGAATCTTTCAATTTTGTTCATAGCTGTCTTAGTGCCCAGAACTGTATCTGGCACTTTGTTCATTAAATCACGTTGGCCTAGCCCTCACTTACAGTTTTGTTCAGTAAATAAAAGAAAGGAAAGAACAGTTCTGGGCTGTGTGAATATCACAGGTCACTGCTAATCCCACTGTCCCTCCCAGGCCAACCTCAGGACCAACAAGCACCAGCAAGCCCTTCCTCCAGTAGACAGAGGAGAGAGTACCATAAGATCCTGGCGGAGGGGAGGAAGTTGAGTGTTGGGGCCGGAGGCCCTGGGGAGGGGGTGGGATTGACAGATCTGCAGAGAACAGGCCTGAGCTGAGGATCCAGCAGGTGCTGACAGCCAAACATGGGTGGAGGGCTTTGGGCCTCAGCCCTCCACTCCAAATTTAGAAGGATATATTAAGCTGACAGCAAGTGGGCAGAAAAGGAGGAGTCAGAGCCGCAGGTTCCCAAGACAATGGGGCCTGGAGGGGACCTTGGAGGCCAGAAGGCCCATTTTACAGATAGGGTAACAGAGGCCTGGAGAATACTTGGTCTTATTTGTTCTACTAACAATCCAAAAAAGAAAAATCTTCGCTCCCCCTGGGCTAAACGGAACCAGGCTGAAAAATGGACTTTGCCCCCTCCTGGCTCTCCAACAACCCACTCACCACCTCCTTCCAGGTGGCAACTCAGAGCCATGGACCTGCCTGGAGGTGATGACGGAGTCCCTGGTATCTGCGGACTGGAGGAAGAAAAGGTATCAGCCCCCTCCCTACAGGCCACCAGGGCTGGAGGTCCAAGAGGCCGCTCAGTGGGGGCGGGCATCCACGGTGCCCTCCCCGCAGGACGGCCCCACCAGGAAAAGTTTGTCCGAAGGAAATCAAGCAGGAAGTGCAGGGCCCGTGGGGCGGCGAGGCCGCCTTGGGCGTCGGCTCTGGGCTCTGAGCTCGGGAGAAGCCTCGGGGCTCTCGGCCTCCACCCTCCACCCGGCTCCCGCCCCCGCCCGCTTCGCTCCCGGGTAGAAACCCCCTTCCCCCGGGGCCTCGCGGGGGCGGCGGGAGCCCGGGACCGGGCGGGGGAGGGCGGGGCGACAGGACGCCGAGCGAGATCCCCACCGCGCTGGAGGCGCCGGGGGGTGGGCGCGGCGTTCTGCCGGCTCCCCTGCGGACCGAATTCACGGCCCAGGGTTGGCAGTCCCCGGTCACTGAGCGCCAGGACAATGGCCCCGCACTGCCCCCGTCCCGCTAAGCGCGCGGCTCGGGAGAGAGTGGGGAGCGCCGGTTTCCACCTGTGAGTCCCTAACCCCCTCCCAACAACTGGGGCTTAGGCGCGGCTCCCGCCTCTGCTGTCCCCAACCCAGGAGACTGGGGTCTCCCGGTCTGGCTCCTCCCCCCTCCCATGGGTCCTTTATCTCCCAGCTCCAGACACCCACCCACTTTCTGAGGCTCGAGTCTGCGAGCCGTGGGGCTCCAGGCGGTAGCTCTGGGCGGTTGGGCGCCTGCGGTGCTCCCCGCCCCCGGCCCCCCGAACCAGAAGATCCGGACAGACTTGTGGGCAGCGGGAACTCCGCCACCTCCAGCCTCGACCCAGCGGGGGCGAGGAAAGGGTCTCGCAAGTTTGTGCCGCGCGCACCCCGGACCCGGGAACAATGGAGGGAGGAGGAGGATGGGGACGGGGATGGAGCGGGGGAGGGGACAGAGAATCGAGCGCGGGGACCGAGTCAGACCCCAGAGCGGGAGAAACTGCTTTCCGCTCGGCTTCTCCCTCGCTCCGAAGCAGAGAGCCCGAGCCCGAGACGGGGAGGCCGAGGGCGGAATCAACAGTCCAGGAGGGAGGAGACGGAGGAGAAAGGGAAACCGAGTCAGCGGACAGGGCTGCGAGCAGAGAGCGCGAACGAGAGGACCAGAAGGGGCTGCGGGACAGCGCCCGGGAAAGCCGAGGATGGGGGTGGGGGCGGAGATCCCCGGGGTCCCGGCAGAGCCTGCCGGCGCCGAGAGGTGCTGGGGCGCCTGGCTCGCGCGCACTGGGTCCTCACTGTCCCCGGCGGTCCCTGCGGCCGCAAGAGCCCCGCTGGGCTGTGCTGCGCAGGCACCCGGCCGGTTGGCGGCGGGAAGGGAAAGTGCGAGGCTCCGAAGCGGCGGCGGGGAGCAGAACTTACGTTCGTAGCGCCTTCTGGCGCCGGCGCTGCGCGGAGCTGGGGGACTCGGGCCCTCGGGCGCCTCACATCGCGCCGCCCGCGCGGGGCAGGGCAGGGCAGGACCGGCTGGACTGCGCGCGGCGCCCTGTGCGGCCGGGGTTTGTCCGAGTCTGGCGGCCCGAGCTGGTCCCTCCTCTCAGTTCCGCGCACAAGCCAATGGCGCGCCGTCCCCTCCCACGCGCCGGGCTGCCTCGCCCCCGAGGGTGGCCGCCGGGGCGGGCGGGAGAGAGGGGTTGGGGGGACTGGGCCCCCCGGGCTTCCCAGCAGAGGCGTTCCTGGAGATGGCCTACGGGGGGCGCGCTCACGCCCCGGGAGGAAGGCGGTCAGGAATCCTAACGGAGGGCCCGCGCCTCCCAGGGAAGACTTTCGTGGCAAGTTCTCCTTTCGTGAGACTATCAACACCCCCATAGGTTGGCAAGCCACCTTGTCTTAAATATCCCTGGGGTATCCCCTGGGGCCTAGGCCAGTATCTAAAATGAAAAGGACTCTGCTTTGACTGGTAGATAACGAAGTGCATAAGAACACAGTTGTAGAACAATGGTCCTCGTCTTGCTGAACGCCGCTCTGTGCCAGGCACCGCGTGCTGCAGGAATTAACAAGTATTAACTCATGTAATTCCCACAACCACCTATGGGGCCAGGATGATGGATCCCATTTTGTAGACTGCACTCATTAATGTTTGATTTCATTTAGCCTTCTGGCTTCCAGCCTAGGCTCACCCTTCTGATCGCCCCTTATTTGGTGTGACTTTGTCAAATAACCTGACACCATCAACACACCACGCCCCCCCCCCCCCCAACACACACTCACACGTCTCCATCCTCCAGCCTAATATCCGACCTCAGCCAGGTTGCTGCAAATTGCACTGTCAGGGGACAAAGATCTTAATCTGGGGCTCGTTGGCACCCTGGGGGGAGGGCGGGGCACTGTGGTGAGTCCTTTTCTGTCCACACATCCTGTGGTGGGGAAGAGAGGTGAGAATGGAGTTTAGGGATCTCAGAGGCTTTCTGGGAACCTTTCAGCCTAAAACTAGATTCCTACAGCAACAACTCCTCCGACACACACCAAGATTCTGGGTTCATTTCAATCCTTTGTTACCAGTAATGTGTTTCCCTACCCCACCTCCCACCAACCTCCTCCCTAGAAAAAACTACCTCTTTATCTTGGCTGATGGTCTCAGTGAGGGAGGAGGTGGCTGGAAGAGGAAGGCAAGGCTGCAGACAAACTCCCTCTTCTCCACAAGATAAACAAAGGGGGCAGAGAAAGGTGCGTGGTTTCCCCAGGCTTCTAGCTAGGTGGGCATTATGACTCCAGCTCTGATTTTTTTTTTTTTCCTTTTTTTCTGCACCCATTCCTTAATCAGGTTTCAGGATCTTGGACGGCCCAGATCCAAAATCCTGACTCAGCCTTTTGGGAGCTGTGTGGCCCCAGACGAGTTACCCAACTTCTAGCGGTGTGAATTTCACAGTGTACAAAATGGGACAACCAAAACTAGGAGCCGCTGTGGTTGTTGTGGAGAGTTAAATGGCAGGAACTCACACTTACTGACTACATCAGGTGCTCAGAGCTGGGGCGCCCAGCAGACTGGCATCACCCTCCTGGGAGTTAGGACTGGGTGGGAAATGCTATGCCCTTTATACGGAAGTAAACAGGAAGTGCCTGTCTCACAGGAAGCGCTCAGTGACGGTTAGCTGTCTAATTAGCAAGGTAACAACTCTGATCCTGAGGCGGTGCCCACAGAGTCACCATCCCTGCTGCCAGCCAAGTGCCTGGCCAGTGACAGCCAATAATGAGTGAATGAATGTATGAATTCGACTACAGATCAGGATTATTCCTAGGTGTGTTGTGTGAAGCACAGACCCAAAATCTACCCGACTGGAGTCTCAGGGCTTGGTAGTGGCCTCTGTGACCACTTAAAATCTCAGCTCACTGCCTTAAACAGAACTGGCTCAAGCAGGAATGATGAGTTCATTGGTCATTCCTCCTGCCTTCCCAGCAGCATGCCCAAGGGCAGGCACCAGCCTCACTGGTATGCAGTGTCTCCCCTGGTTGCCCCCACTGGCTTGGGGACACTTCTAGTGCCCCCCTTATGACTCCTGCATAAACCCAAGAGCCTGCCTTATATCAGTAGAAGGAGGTTATAGGAATGGCTCCAAGACCTCCAGTACAGAAGGAGCTGCCTCAGTAGAGGCGAGCATCCTGTCACTAGCGGCATACAAGCAGAAGCCAGGGAAGAGTTGATGAGGGTGCTAAAGGAGGGGTTCATGCCTTAGTGGTGTTTGATGTGGATAAACCTTGAGCCCTGGGTGACTCGAGTCTGTGTTCTTGTTTCCTAAACCCATCAGATGGGAGGGGTGAGCACAAGCTCTTTCATCCTTTGTGAAGGAGGCATTGTTGACTGGGCCCTTCTGGTATGCCAGGCAAGGTGCTGGTTGAGAAGGTCCCAGTCCCTGTCCTTGAAGAGCTCACAGATCCTGGGAGACAGATACACTCACATATAGTCAACAGCAACAGTAGAAGCAGCTGACAGTAACAGTCAAAGTGCTTGGGGGTGGGGGTGGGGGGCAGAGGAGAAGGAAAAGGCATTCTGCATTATCCTTGGTGTCCACTTTCCCTAAAGTGCCCATTAGAAGTTCTGTTCTTTTCCTTCCTATACAGTTTTCTAAAGTGATGTGCTCCTATTGCAGAAACATTCTTTAGACTGCCATTCTACCCTTAACATGTCTGAGTTACCTCATCTTTACAATGAACATAAATGTAAAGAGTATAAAAACTGACACATTGATTTTATTTATTTGATTTGGCCATGCCACACAGCTTCGGGCATCTTAGATCCCGGACGGTACAATCGGCACCCCCGCAGCAGAAGTGTAGAGTCCTAAGCACTGGACTGCCAGCGAATTCCCCAAAACCAGCACTTTAAAGTGCTGCCCAAATCTAGGCAAGAATACATGCTTGACACGTGGTAGCCGTGGGATGTCATGATGATTTACGGTGTGGGACAGGGAACGTTAACTGACAGGGAGAGAGAAAGGGGTTAGGACCCGGGTTCTGCTTCTAATCAGCCATGGGGCCCTCTGCTGCTCCTGAAAAATGGAAATAGAAAAGTACCTGCCTCTTGTGCTTGTGAGAGTCACGTGAGGTGATGAGATGCAAACGGTTTGCAAACGGGAAACGCGGATTCCTATTACTACCGTTCCTACTGTGATTCTCATTATTGTGAAATGAATCCCTCAAAGCCCCAGGGGGGTGGGGGTGGGGTGCGGTGGAGCGGCCGGGGTCACTTCCCTCCCGCCTCCCAGCCTGGAAACAGCTGGGGCTCCATCTGCCCCTGGCCCAGCCGGCAGCGGGGCGGTAGCACCTCCTTTGTGCCCGTGTGTCTGTTGTGTGGCATGTGCAGGTGGGTGTTGGAAAGTGGCGTGGGCACAGGGAATGCCAGTGTCTGTGGTTAGAAATCACTTGTGGATTGTGAATCCCTGGGGAAGGATGCAGATGCAATTAGATTTCAAAAATTCCAGCAGTGGAAGCAGGGTTGGCACCCAAGAGATGAGGAGAGAGGCTGGGGGGAGTGCCGGTTGGTCTAGTCTTTGGTGTTAGGGACTGGGGGTAGGTCTCATCAGGGTCCCCTCTCCGGGGATGCGAGGTGGGTGGGGGGCGGGACGTGTAGAGGAAGATGTCAGAGGCCTGTGGTGCTTGAGCCCAGGGGTTTTGGAACAGACTGTTGTTCAGTCGCTCAGTCGTGTCCGACTCTTTGTGACCCCATGGACTGCAGCACGCCAGGCCTCCCTGTCCATCACCAACTTCCAGACTTTACTGAAACTCATGTCCATCAAGTTGGTGATGCCATCCAACCATCTCATCCTCTGTCATCCCCTTCTCCTGCCTTCAATCTTTCCCAGAATCAGGGTCTTTTCCAATGAGTCAGTCCTTCGCATCAGGTGGCCAAACTATTGGAGCTTCAGCTTCAGCATCAGTCCTTCCAATGAATATTCAGGGTTGATTTCTTTTAGATTGACTACTTTCATCTCCTTGCAAGAACTGACTGATCTGGGTTCAAATCCTTGGTTTGGGCCAGTGATTTCCTTTCTCTAAACCTCAGTTTCCTGGTCTGTAAAATGGGAGTAATAGTGGAGCCTATCTCCTAGAGGTTATTGGAAATTTAAGAGAGAGGATGGTTGGTAAGCCCTTAGAAAGAGAAGGCACGTAGCAAACTACCGTGGCTGATATTATTAGTAGGAAGCCCATAAGAGGAGGGGAGGAGAGGGCCTCCAAGGGGCTGGTGCTTTGGAAACTGGAAAATTAGCTCTGGGGTGAACTCTGTCAAGCCAGGGGGTGGTGGAAACTGCCGCAACGAGCACCGCTTTGGCCCAGGCGAAAGTCTGCTGTCCCAGGACACAGGGCTTTCATAAAGCAGGCCAGATGGGCTCTCATAACTCCTGCCACTTTCCCTTCCTGGTTTGCCTCACTTCCTCCAGAGCTGCTTCCTTCCCTGTGAGCCTGTCTGGTAAGAAGATCTCTGAGTCTTTCCTCTCCAGTCCCAGCAGGCCCAGGCTAAGCGCAGCCTTAGGGACTGGGAGGAGCTGCTGGGAACTCAGGGACCCTGGGACCGGCCTCCCCCACACTGCCTGGCCCCTGCCTCCAGCTCAGGGAGAGCTGCCCAGGCTCCTTCCCTTCACGGCCGCCCTCCCTCCTATGAATCATCTCCACCGCTGCTGTTGCTGCTCCAGGACCACAGAAAGTCAAGCAGCACCTCACCTGGGGGAGAGGCTGCCAGTTACGATGGGGGTGGAAGCAGGCAGGCTCAGCTCTTCTAAAGGAAGGAGGTAACAGCTCAGCCTTGGGACCGGCCGACCTCAGCCAGCCCTTTCTTACATCCATGGAGTGAGCTCAAGGGGGCAGGTGAGGGCAGAACTTGGGAGTTAGACCACCCTGCGTTTAGGGTCAAGGCTCCAGTCTTCTGGGGCCTTAGTCTTAGGTCTTAATTAGGTCTGTGGCCATAGTCGAGTGACTCGGCCTCCCTGAGTCTCGGTTTCTCCACCTGTCAAATGGAAAGAGAAAAATCATGACGAGGCATGGGTATTAAGTGAGGATTACGTGAAGCACAACCTCCAAGTCCTAAGCTCAGAGCCTGGCTCACGTAAGTGCTCAGTTAATGCTCATTGACTCAGTGAATGAATGAACGTGTGAAAATGGCAATGAGTCGGGTGGAGGGAGGTGCATATGACTGTCTTTGGGAAAGCCAACCTCTGCCATCTGTGGGGCATGGGGAGGGTGAGTGGGTGCTGTCTGGGGCCCATGACACCTGTTTTTCTGTGCTGGTATGAAGAAGGCAGCTTCCAAAGCTCAGACAGAATGGAGTAAGGATTACTCCTTGTGGGTACAGCTGACATTTCTGCAAATCAAATAAGAGCCTCAGGATGGGTGCAGACTCTCTGAAAGCTTTGAACCCTGCCTGACCAAAAAAAGAATTGCTATGGGGTCAGGGACAGCAGATAGTGGATCTTCAGCTTGGGAGACCCCAAGCATTTCTTCACAGTGATAGCATACAGCAGCCACTCTGGGCTGTGAGGTCAGGACCTTGGTCCCTGGGTAGCCAACGAGGGCCATGAGCAGCACCTCACCTGCCTCCTGCCCAGGAGGTTGTGAGACCACTTGGGTACCACACCCCAGAGGGCTCTATCTAAGTAGATAGCTTTCAGACCCCTATTAGGTGATTTACAGATATTCATCATAACAAAGGATCGCTGGTGGCTCAGATGGCAAAGAATCTGCCTGCAATGTGGGAGACTCCGGTTTGATCCCTGGGTTGGGAAGATTCTCTGGAGAGAAGGGAATGGCAACCCACTCCAGTATTCTTACCTGGAGAATCCCACGGACAGAGGAGCCTGGCAGGCTACAGCCCATGGGATTGCAAAGAGTTGGACACGACTGAGCAACTAACACACACACACACACCTTAACAAATGTTATGAGGTTGGTACCCAGTATTAGCCCCATTCTATAGATGTGGAAACTGAGGCCCATTGAGTTACATAACTTGCCCAAGGCCACACCCCAGGAAGCAATGAGGTCAGGATTGGAACCCCAGGCCCAGTGCTGCAGATTGCTCTGGCTGTGAGGCTGACCAGGGCACAGATGGTTGAATCTCCTGCAAGGCTGAGCAGACCCTTGGCCCCGCCCTATCCCCAGTGTGGGGCTTCCCAGGTGGCCCTAGTAAAGAAGCGACCTGCCAATGAAGGTAGGTGTAAGAGACAAGGGTTTGATCCCTGGGTGGGGAGAATCCCTGGAGAAGGAAATGGCAACCCACTCCAGTGTTCTTGCTTGGAGAATCCCATGGACAGAGGGGTCTGGTGGGCTACACCCATGGGGTTGCAAAGAGTCGGACACAACTGAAGCGACTTAGCACGGGTACACACATCTCCAGTGTAGTCACCAAAGTCTGGAGTAAGGGCATACGTTTACATTTATAACAGTAATTCATAAATGGCTTTTGAGCAGTGGTTCTCAAAGCATCGTTACAGGAAACAGGTTAGAAATGCAAAGTCTTGGTCTCACCTCAGATTACACGGAATGGAAACTCTGAAGAGACAGAGTTGCTGGGCCAGCAATCTGCATTTCAACCAGTCCTCCCTGCAAATTCTGATGAAGCTAAAGTTTAAGAACATGGCTTCAGAGTTTACAAAGCAGAGTAAGTTCCTAGACGCTCTTATTTAAGTGGACACTTGGCAATTATTCGGCCCATTCTACAGGTAAGAGTAATGAGTCCCCCTTTGCCAGATTATCACCCACCAGGCAAGTGGAAAAGACGGGCCTGAGACCCATAGTCTTCGGTCCTGTGGGTTTTTTTTTTTTTTTTTTCTTTCCGTTCTTGGGTATAGACTGCTGACCAAGGCGAGGAGGCAGAGGGGCTCAGAGCCAGGGAATGGAGGTGGGAGCGGGGAGCCAGCTGCCCTCTTTCCCACGGGAGGGGCGGGCCGTGTTTATTATTCTTTCGGAGGTGCCGCAGCCCAAATTCACATAAATACAGCCCAGCCTGGCGTGTTGCGGGATCGGTTTATTAATACTCGGCTGGGCGCTGCCGAGGCGGGTCGCAATAACAAAGGCGGCTTCGCCGCCGCGCACCGCGCCGGAGGCACCATTATGTAATTGCTCAGAGGAGGAGAGCAGGGCTGGGCGTGCCCGAGGCTCTGGGTACCCGCGGCCGCCGCTGCCGGTACTTGGGGGGCGGGGGACTCAGTCGGCTGGGAGGCTGGGCTCAAGGGCGCGGGGACCCCAGGAGGGCGGCGAGCGGGTGGAGGGAGCACCTACCGAGGAGTCCTCACCTCACGCGCTCCTCCTCCCACGCCCAAGCCACGAGGCGGGTTAACCCCTGCGTGGCTGGGTGCAGCCTGCCGGTCCTGGGGTGGGGGCCCCCAGAGGCAGATCCCCAGTCTCCCTACACGCCACCCCCGCCCTCCCCCAGCAGGCTGAACCAGGGTTTCCCGTCCCCCCACTCACCGCCGCTGCCGCTGTCTTTGTCCAATCCTCACTGGAGTCGAGGTAGAGAGAGAAAAGACGACACGCTGGGCAACCTACGGGTGCAAGACCCGTGCCTTACCTATCAACCGTCTGTGACATGGCCCATTTTACAGATGGGAACCTGAGTCCCAGAGAGGGCCGGCTTCGTGCCCCAGAAATTCCAGCCCGCCAATCTGTCAACTCCCAAACCCATGGTTTTCCCCTGGTACCCTGCAAAAGGTCTTTATAACCACAGTGGATCAGTTGTTGCCTCTGTTTCCTGTGGATCTCCCCGTTAGGGTCTGGGGAAGGGGTTCCCCTTGGGAAGCGCTGGTGTTCACTGAGCAGAGGGTGCCAAGGCCATGCTGTTGCCTGTTTGGGTGAGTGGGGATCAGCACATCGGCCCAGCCCCCACACTCCCCACCAGCCCAGACCCTGAGAAGCCACACTGCCAGACCCCCCAAACACTCCAGTGCTTCAGCCCTCCTGGCCTTTGCCCAGGCTGGGCCTTCTGCCAGGAGTACCCTCCTTCCACCCACCTGGCTGTCTCTTCCCAGCACCTCCCCCCCTGCTCCCTCCATCACACATGTACCAGGAAGCCTTCAAGGCTGCCTCTTCCAGCCCTGGCAGCACCTGGTAACTGCACCTGCCTGCCAGGCTCCTCTGTCCATGGGATTCTCCAGGTAAGAATACTGGACTGGTTGCCAAGCCCTCCTCCAGGGGATCTTCCTGACCCAGGGATTGAATAGCGTCTCCTGCGTTGTCAGGCAGGTTCTTTACCACTCGAGCCACCTGGGAAGCCTGCGTAGATACGTAAACTCCCCCAAATCACCAGCTGGTAAGGGACACAGCCTGGCTTCGAACCCTAGTCTCAATGACTCCTATGTTTCTAATCTCCCTTTTACAGGATTATTTTGGCAATTAGATGAGAAATACTGAAGGCCCAGCATACAGCAGGTGCTCAATAATGTGTGTGCCCCTCCACTCTAGCTCCCAAGATTTGCCCACTGCCCCTCCCCCCAGGGGCGTTCTGGGAGCCCCTCTGTTGGGGTGTGGCTGAAGGAAGGGGTTGCAGGAAGACTTTGGCAGAAGGAAGTGTTCTGGTTTCTGAGTAAGAATAAATTATTGTTTTATATCCTTATATTAAGAGGAGGGCACAGTGTGCGTTTGCCAATCTAAGCGTGTTGAGCTGCCACGCCTTGTGTTTTGCCAATTGCTAAAATATATTTTCAGCCCAAGGCAGTAAACAGTGGCCCACTCTGCCTGGCTGCTGCTGCACTCCAGAGATGGGGAAGGACACTGGCCCCAGGCAGGGCTGTGGGGAGAGGAGGCACCAGTGGGGTCCTGGGGCGGGGAGAGAGTTCCTGGGGGTCCCCTCCAGGTCATTAGGACTTGAAGGGCAGGACTTTTCATTTCTCTGAGCCTCAGTCTACACAGCTGAAAATGGGCCTGTTGCTAGGGCCCCGTCCCTGCCACAAGGTGAGAAAAGGGGCTGTGAAAGTGCTTTGTGCTCATGAGCCGCCATATTGTGGGTGGTGGTGGTAATTACTCAGAGCAGTGAGAGTGCCCATCTCTGTGTTGCCTCACCGCAGCTACCGGCGCCTACCCTGTCTCCCCAGCTGTAACCCGAGTCACTGTCCTCTCTCTCCTCAGTTGCTGTCTGTCCTCCTCCAGTGCGCGGCTTTGCCTTCTCCAACTTACCATCCACTCAGCAGTCCAAGAGAGCTTTGAAAAAGTTGATTGGAGAAGATGAAACATGGCTTCCTCTGCTGCTTCGGGTAAAATCCAGACTCATCGCTGTAGCATCTTGGCCTTCTGTCCTCTGCCCGCCTCCTCTCATTCCCTTGCACCAGCCACACGGTGTTCACCTTCCCGGTTCTGTCTTTCTTTTTGGCGGCGCAGTGCAGCTTGCGAGATCTTAGCTCCCTGACCAGGGATTGAACTCAGGCCCTCAGCAGTGAAAGTGCCAAGTCCTAACCACTGGACCACCAGGGAATTCCCCAACCACCTTCCCAGTTCTTGTATCCACTGAACTTATCTCTACTTTGGGCGCTTGGTACATGCTGGTCCCTCTACCTGGAATGCTGTTCCCATAAGGCCTTCCCGTGGCAGCCTCTCTCTCTTTCAACCCTGGTGTCAACTGAAAGGTCATCTTAGAGAGTGTACTCAGTCACCGTATCACAGTTGACCCCTATCACCCAAGTGGTCCATCTGTTCTCTACCCTTACGGCAGGTGTCACCGTTTAAGATTACCTTTCCATTTTTAAATGTATCTGTTTCTTTTATCTGCCTCCAATAAATATACCCTCCTTGCCCATAGAAACATGATTTGTTTCACTCACCATTGTATTCCTAGCACCTTATTCTGTACATATTACATAAGAGAGAGAGGTGGGGAGATTGATAGAGGAATTGAGAATAATTACTAATAAATAATAGTGGAGAGCAGAAGCGCCAGAGATTAACTTTACCCTATTGTGCTGGGAATGTTGCATCGCACAGCCTATGCAGCAGTACCCAACAGCCCGGGGGTAAAGGCCGTCATAGACCTGTCACTTCATTTTGCGAGATTTTTAAATGAACTTCTAATGTTTGAGCTAAAAAGAGTATGAGAATATACATACATGAAACAAGTGGTTTTTGCCACAGAGAAGCTTGTGATCTGATGGGGGGCAGACATCCGAGCAGATGCTACTCCCAGGTGCCCTCTTGGGCCCTGCCGGGTCCTGCTGTCTGGATCCATCCTGTGTGCCGCTCCCTCCATGGATGCTCTTCCCCCACCATGCCCAGTCTTCACCTAGCGGCTCTTGTTCATGCCTCTCTTAGCTCAGCTCGTTTCCTCGGAATTCTTTCCTGCATCTCCCTTACTCTAGTCCCAGGTTGGGCTCCCAAAGACCCTCCCCAAACCGGGGCCAGGGCTGCTGAAAAGACTCTTGGGAAAGGCTTTCCAGAAATGGTGACATTTAACTGAGGCAGGAAGGACGAATGGGAGCTATGGAAAGTGGTGGAGTGATGGAGAGCCAGCCCTGGAAGGGGCTGGAGACCTCTTCTGGCCCCACGCTCTCATTTTACAGGTGGGCAAACTGAGGCCCAGGAAGGCTGTGGGAATTGCTCAAAACGGCTTACCCATTAGTGGCACAGCCCAGGTTAGAATGCAGGTGACCCCAGCAACTTTCTCAAGACACCCTGGTGGACTTGAGAGTTAGGTTCTGAGTGCCCAGGGCCGGCTGAGAACTACTTCCGGACAGGACTGTGTCCAGTTCACTGTCGTATCTGTGTGCCTAGCCCAAAGTCGGCATGTAGTGGGTGTCTGAGGAGTGTAGGGAGTGTGTAGGGGGCGGGGGGATGTCTGTGAGAGCAGGGGTGATCTTGGTCTCAGCAGCCCTCCTCCAACACACATCCAGCTCCCTGGCCCATAGTGTAATCCTTGGAGTCCAAGGAGCCTGACCTCCAGTGGGTGCAGCGAGCTTTTGAACAACTCCCCCCTACCTGACCCACCCCTCCCCCTCCCCTTCCCCTCCTCCTCGCCTCCCCCTCCTCCTCCCCTCCCCCTCCCCTCCTCCTCACCTCCCCCTCCTCCTCCCCTCCCCCTCCTCCTCCCCTCCCCCTCCCCCTCCCCTTCCCCCGACCAGAGACACAGGGCAGCCTTCAGCCATCCTGACCTCTCTGCTCAGTCCAGCTTTCTCTTTCTTTTCCTTCTGCCTTGCTTCACAGAGTCCCTGCCCCGCCCTGGTAAATGCAAACTGAAAAGAAAAAAAAAAGAAAAGAAATCCCATTCGGCAGCGGTGGCGTCAACAGTGAAAAATACCCAATTTGAGGAGTAATCGCTCCTGTAATGACTGTCAGAGCCCTGAGTCACTACAGCACATCAGTGGGAGGCGCTGGGTCTCCCAGGCTCCCTGAGTTGTGCCACTTGGGCTGTTTAATACCCCAGCCTCTGTGTCTGCATCCGTGGAGCGGAGGGAAAACCGGCCCAAAGGAAGGGACAAGGGGTTGCTCCGTCTCATGGCTCTCCCTGCGGCTGAGGGTCAGAGGTCAAGGTGGCGCACACAGCCGGTATGGGACTCATCAGGGGACATGGCCAGCTGACCCGGGGCCAGTGGGAGGAATGCAGTGCTGGGGTCGGGGCTTCCAGAAAGGCTTGTAAGTTAGGACTCTTGGGACAGGCTTCCTAGAAACGGTGACATTTAACTGAGCAGGGAAGGAGCTATGGAAAGCGGTGGAGTTATGGAGAGCCAGCCCTGGAAAGGGCTGGAGACCTCTTTGGCCCCACTCTCTCATTTTACAGATGGGCAAACTGAGGCCCAGGAAGGCTGTGGGAATTGCTCAAAACAGCTTACCCATTAGTGGCAGAGCCCAAGTTAGAATACAGGTGCCTGACTCCTTCTGCAGTGCTCTTTCTTCTGATGTCACTCTAGCTCACAGCAATAATAAGGACAGCGTGTTGAGTGCTGAATGTGAGTCAGGCTCTGCTCAATGCCTTCTGTGTGTGTGTGTGTGTGTGTGTGTACTATATCCTTCCACCTTTGGATAACAGTGTAAGGTAGGATTAGAATACAGGTCCTATTTCAGTTTAGTAAGCTTCAGAGAGGTTAAATGACCTATTCAAGGGCACACAGCATGGCTTCCTTAGCCCCCTGAAGTCCCTCTCGGTTTCTCCATTCTCCAACCAGCTACCACCAGTGGTCCCGAGAGGAGAGAGGGCAGCTTCAGGGGCCCCCATCCCTGGGAGGGCTGCGCTCTCTCTCCTCTCTGAAGAGGATTAAGGAGGAACCTCTTCCCCAAAGGGGTGAGGAGGGAGCCTGGACCTTCCTTCAGGGCCCCTACAGGAAGAGAAGGCTGATGGTCAGGGAGATGAGAGGCAGATATTTCAAGTCCCCACCAATGAGAGTCTGCCTTGCCAGGGCCCATCTGAGATCAATGTCGAGTGGATTACAGCTTTGTGGGGAGGACATTGGGTGGAACTGGAGGAGGGAGGGGGAGGACGAGGCTCAGTGAAGAGAGGGCGGCTCTCAGTGGCCGGCTGGCCCCTCACTCAGACCCCCAGGCTGGAAAGGGCCCCTGGGACAATGAGTTATCTCTTAGAAGTGGGGATGTTGCTCTGGGTGCCATAGAAGGAGGGCCACAAAATGAGAGGAGGTGTTTTTAAAGGATTTAATAATTTTTTTTAAATGCAAGGTACTATTGTCATCATGGGATTTCCTTACAATTACTTTAGAGTTTAATGTTTTATTTAGAGTTTCCCTGGGGATAGAGGGAGATGCCATCATCTTCTCAGGACTTGCTTTAAGTGTGGGGAGGGGAGAAGTGGCAGGAGGGTCTCAGGGCCACCCCTGCTCTCCCCTGGGAGATGGCAGGGGACTGTGCTCCAAGAGCCACGAACTAAGGAGCCAGCAGTATCGATACCAGACCAGCCTCTGGCGGGACCTTCCTGTGTGAGCTTTACTTTGTGAAATCGCCTGTCTTTGGGGCCGCGGTTTCTTCCCCTGTGAATTGGGAATGGTGACTTGCCTGTGTCACAAAACTTTAACTGCCATTCAGGCTAAAAATACACAGAGGACAGCAAGGAAGGCCGCGCCTGTGAGGCCTGCAGGGAATCACCTGGAAGGTTTACCAAGAATGCAGATTCCGGACTCCCCGGGTGGCCCAATGGTTAAGAATTCACCTGCCAATGCAGGGGACACAGGTTCGATCCCTGGTCCAGGAAGCTCCCGCGTGCTTCAGGGCAGCCAAACCTGTGCACCACGACTAGTGAGGCCCTCACGCCCTGGAGCCTGTCCTCTGCAACTAAAGAAGACTCCGCGATGAAGAGCAGCCCCCACTCGCCTCAGCTAGAGAAAGACCACGCACAGCAGTGAAGACCCAGCACAGCCGACCCCCCCCAGTGAAAAGAATGCAGATTCACAGGGCCCCCCCTAGACCTAGCCACCCCTCCCCACCCCAAGTCACCCTGAGGCCCAGGCAGACTGAGGACCACAGCCATGAGGTGGTGAGCACTCACCAGGAGCCAGAGATTTGAGTTCCCGTCTTGGCTTAACTTCTGAGGAAGTGTGTGGCCTCAGTGGGTGGCTGACGTCTGTTGTGCAAGCTCAGGGGACTGGCCCAGGGCCAGGCCGTGTCTGAAGGGTGTCCACACCCTCACGGTGCCTCTCTGGGTTCTCAGAGGTGGGGCTGCCTGAGCAGTGGGAGGTGAAAAGGGCATGGGTCTGGCACAGAGGCCTGGTGAGTTTGGGGCCCAGGACCTGGAATCGGGCCCTGACCACTTCTAAAAGAGGGGGCAGACCCCACCAACCCCCGGCTTCCAGCTGGGCCTCAAGGCTTCCCCAGCCTCCAGAGAGGGGTGGCAGCGGACCATCTGCTCAGGCCTGGGCCGGGGTGGGGGAGGCAGGGAGCGCTGAATGGCCTTTCTGTTGGGACCCAGCCTGAAGAACAGATGGCCAGGGGGCCGCTGGCAGGTGAGGGGGCGGGCAGAGGCCCGGCCTGCCCCCCTCGCTCCTGCCAAGTCACAAAGTCCTCTCTTCCAGGGAGAGGAGGCTCCCACAGGCCATTCATGGCGACCGCAGCCAGGAAGATGTGGGTTTAAGGAGATTAGCGGGGGCCCACTGCAAGCTGCTGCTGGGAGAGGCCTGAGAAGTCCTGGGACACAGGCAGCTTCAGCTGGAGCTAGGATGGAGTAGGAGGGGAGGGGAGGGGCTGTCAGGGCCACCTCTGGCCCAGGCAGCTTAGGGCTCACTTCGTCTAAGTGAGATCCAATCAGTCCATCTTAGAGGAAATCCACCCTGCATACTCGCTGGAAGGACTGATGCTGAAGCTGAAGCTTCACTTTGGCCACCTGATACAAACAGCCAACTCATTGGAAAAGACCCCGATGCTGGGAAAGATTGAAGGCAGAAGGAGAAGAGGGCAACAGAGGATGAGATGGTTGGATGGCATCACTGACACAATGGACATGAATTTGGGCAAACTCCAGGAGATGGTGAAGGACAGGGAAGTCTGACGTGCTACAGTCCACAGGGTCTCGAAGAGTCCGACAGGACTTGACAACTGAACAACAAGTCTAAACCTGTCCCAACTGGTTTTGCCAGTTGGGAAACTGAGGCCTGCAAAGGGGCAGAGACCCCACCCCACGTCCCCCAGCAAGTCAGCAGCAGAGCCGGGAGTGGAACCCAGGGTCAGGATTTGAGGCTCTTCCTGTTATACCTGCCCCTTCCCTTCCGACAGCCTCCTCATCCCCCTCCCTCTGCCCTTCTCCCCACCCTGTGATCAGGCCCTGGCTACCTCCCCAGACCTGGCCCTGGCCTGCCCATCTGTGTGTTTGCTCGAACTTTTCCTCCTGCAAATCTTTCCAGACCCAAATCCAGCTTCCACGTTTGAGGAACGTTCTTTGGAGCCTAGATATCTGACACGGGAGGCCTGTGCTGTTAGCTTTGGGTGATAAAGGCCATTTCCCTTCATGGTAAAGGAGTAACTGATACCCAAAGAGGGAACGATGTTTACAAATGGTTCCCACCACGTTCTACCTTGTGGGATTCAAGGTTTCTTTAAAAATATATGCAAGCTTCACTATCCCAGATGCTAACAAGGAATCTGGTGAAACAGGGTCCTTTTGGGTCTCTTTTTTGAAGAGAGAAATTTTCTGTTTTCTCTCCAAGGTTTCCTAGAGGGTCACATTTCCTTCCTTTTCAGAGGCAAGCGCTGAGCAGGAGAAGCTGGGGTGGGTGCCGGTAGAGCGGCACCCAGATGAGGCTGGCGACTGTCCCTCCCCTGTGTGCCGAGGAAAAGCAGGCCCCAGGGCGATGCAACTCACAACTGGCTCAGAAAGAGGCGCTGGAGGTGGGGAGGGGAGGGGCCGTCACCTTGTGCCTGCGGAGAAGCCGAGGTGTGGTCCTGGTCCACTGTTGACAACCTGCGTGAGCCTAGACCCCTCTCTGCACCTCATCTGTGCCTCCCTGACCAGGCTGTAGGGACATCTCACGAGGGTCCCAGGAGGGTCACGTGAGCACAGACACCAGTCCCCAGGGAGGGCGATGTCAGGCCTCAAACCCTGTCCCTTGCAGGGCCCCGCCCAGGCAATGACACCACTGTCCTCCGTGACCACACACTTCCCGAGTGGCGCAGTCCTTTGTGCCAAGGAAACACCAACTATCTCTTCACCTGGAAGTGCTCCCTGTCCCAACATTGCTGTGTGTCTAGCTACAACCCTGCCCCTCTCTGATACTCTGGTTTCTCAGCCCTCGAAGGAGGGCAGCTGACATCTCGCTCTTCAAAGCCTCTGCCGGCCCTGGAGAGCTGCTCCAAGCTTTCTCTGAGCACCGTGGACAGGTCCAGGGACATCTGGCCTCCCTGATGTAAGCAAGGCTGGAGAGGCCTGAGGCCAGAGATGGAGAGCTGGTTCCCGTATTGTGGAGCTTCTGGCGGTGGCCAAGAGACGAGCCTGATCCAGAGAACCTTTGTAGATCCACCCAGACCAGATTCATTCATTTCATTATTCATTTGCCTAGTGAGCCCTTACAGTGTGGCAGGGACCGTGGTGGGCTCCGAGCACACAGCAGTGAAAAAGGCAAACCCGGGGGCTCCCCCATGGTCCCCTAAGTTTATCCTCTGGTAGAAGAGATAGAAAAGTCTGCAAACGGGTTTGCATAGTGCCAAATGTGGTGGGTGCTCTGGAGGTTGTGAAGGAGCTTGGAGACGGAGGATTCTTGCAGAGGGGAGGGATGGTTAATCTCTAGGTGAGGGGCTGACCCTGGCCTCTTAAAGGTGTGATCTTAGAACTGAGACCTGAAGGGTGAGAGGGAGCCAGCCACCTGTTGTTTTACACAGAGGTAGGTGACGGGGTCAAGGGACTCCAGGGGGCCCTCACGATGGAGGCAAAGTGAGACAGAATCCAGAAGCGGGGCTGTAGTTGAGGTAGGAAAAGCAGCCAGATCCGGTTAAGTTTTACTTTCTTCCCAAGACTGCTGGGAAGCCGTGAGAAGCAAGGACGGGGCAGTGACTTGACCAAACCCACATTTCCCGCATATTCCTGAGCTCCCGCCGACTCCTGTTTATGATGGCTAGGAACCTGACACAGAGGTCTCCAAAGTGGGGTGGAAACACCCCAGGGAGATGTGCAAGGGAGTTCACAGAGGAGAAAGGAATATTCAAAACTGATATTTCTATTTCCATTTAATCCAAAAAGGGGCAGGAGGAGAATTTCGTTTTACCAGTATTTATGGATTCACGCTGATGTCCATATTTGGTCTCTATGTCAAATGTTACTGCAGAAAAGATTGGGCTGGCAGCCCGGCCTTTTTCTTTGCTGTCTGCATTTTGAAGAATTTTCTCTTCATTGGAGACCGGTTCAGCAAATCTCTAGATTAGAATACTCTCCGACTGATTTTTCACCAAGTGGAAGGAGGACTTGAAAGTGTAAAGGAAGGGCAAAAAACGTAAGAAACCTTGAATGTAACGCAAGCGCTTGAATCCAGAATGAGGCTGGTGTGGGCCCTTTGCCTCCCAGCATCCGCTCTGACAGCCACGGAGGAGCAAATGTCGTGATGATCCAACTGGGTCTAAGAGAGCGGTCCCCAAAGTTCAGATATGAGTGAGAAGACAGTGTGCAATAAGAATTTCTACCCAGCACTATGACTGTGCCTGCAGGCTTAGTTGTGCTCGACCCCTTGGACTGGAGCCCGCCAGGCTCGTCTGTCCATGGGGTTTTCCGGGCAAGAATACTGGAGTGGGTTACCATTTCCTTCTCCAGGAGATCTTCCCAACCCAAGGATCAAACCTGCGTCTCCTGCATTGCAGGATGGGTCTTTACCCACTGAGCCACGGATTCCAATTATAAATGTAGATTTTTGGTTTGTGATCTTAGGGAATGATGGCATAAAACCACTCACATTTATTAAAACATTAAAAATATTATTGTAATCTAATTGGATTGCACTTTCAATTTACATTTTTGTGCATGTTCAATAACATTCAGCCTACATGAGTAGAGTAATGCATGATTATTATTTATAAATGAAGAGAGATATTCAGTAGGTGTGATCAAAACTTTTTATTGTGTCAGGGGCATGAGCAAGCTTGATAGACACCCCTGGACTGTGATGTGAGGCTTTCGCCTGGAAAGAATTTTTTTTTTAACTCCCCAAATGAAACAGTTCATTCCCTTAAAGGGTAAACAGCAGATCCTGGCAAGTCTTTCTGCTTATTTATTCACTGGCCAGTAATAGAAGTGAACACATATCCTGGCTGAAGGAAAGGGTGCTTCTGATGGTTGTACATGGGGCTGGAGCCCTGGAGACTGGGACCTTGCCCCTGTGAGGTTTGCCTGCTGGCTACCTTTATACCAAGACCAGCTTCTCTGGCCTGACCTTATCAGCCACACCAGGGCTGACTGTCTGTTTATAGCATCCTGGAAAGGTGCCTGAGGCTGTGCTGTGAGTACGGAGGGTCTGCTGTGTGTCAGGCCCCAGGCCCGTCGTTCCACATCCCTGCCTGCCTCCCTTGGAGCCCAGCATGAGGCCGGCAGCGCCTCTGGGGAATTCGGCTTCCTGCCTTTCTCATGCCTTCCAGGCTTAAGCTCCTCTGCAGGTACAATACTGCTGCCATCTCCCCCACCCCTCATCACACACCCAGAGTCCAGCAGACCCGGGGAAAGATGTGTGCAGCTGCCTGCAGCTGGGCTAAGCCAGGCTTCCAGCCCCACACAGCTCCAGGTCCTCTGGCTGAAGGGTCAGAGCACCAGGCTCCTTCCCATCAGGTCCCTCCAAGCTCTCCTTTTCCCAAAAAGGTCTTCACAAACTCCAGCGGTCCTTGGATGCCCCCAGTTGCCCTAAATTGGGCTATCAGGCCGCCTGCCTCCCCTCTCCCCACCCCGCCTCGATCCCTGTCACTCCTGCCACCGTGATCCAGCCAGAAAGCTCCCCAGAGCAAGCTCGCATTCCTGTTCCCAGGCATCAGTCTCCATGTTGTTGGCACCAGTGCACATTTATTAATAAAATGAGCAAAAGAACCAAATGCTTCGGCAGCTCCTGGAGTTTGCCAGAGGCTCTCCACATGCCCAGTGGCACCAGAGGCCAGAGACGGGGTCCTGGAAAAGAAGTCTTTGTGGAGCCTAAGGGGGCCAGGTCCCTGATCCTTGGTAAGACCTTCCAGAATGCACAAGAGCTGATGAAATGGCTTGGGTGGCTTTGGGAAAGGAAGCCACGACAGGGGCAGGGTGGCCTGCAAAAGGCTGCTTAGAAGACCTTGCTCCAGACAGCCCCTTGCAGCTCTCCTCTGAGAGAGAGGGCCAGGCTGAAACACACCCCCACTCCCCACCTCACCCAAGCCCCAGGGAGACTTGGAGAGTGGGTTGGAATCCACCTACCAGCGGAAGTGCTCTTTGTGAAAATGATGCCATTACAACACTCAAATCCTACCCTTGTGGGGCCTTTGCCAGATCATCTAGCCCAGTTTCCCACTTCCAGACCACCTGGGATGCCGCACTCAACTGCAAACACATCTCGTATCCTCGGGCCCACCCTGGACTCCCCGGCGAAACTTGTTTATCGCGTGTCCGCCATGTGTTGGTCTGCGGTCAGGTCAACACTCAGGAGCCACAAATTTAACCTCTCAGTTCTCATTTCCCTGTCCCCAATAAAACAAAACACATCAAATTAAAAAAAAATTGGGGTAAGGTGAGAAAGAAGACAATTGTTTTAATCTTTCAAGATCATTATGAAGATTAAATTGAGGAATGTACTTAAAAACACCAAAATCTAATCACTAAGACCATATGTATGAACTCATTTAACCCTCATCACAACCCTAGGAGGCAGACATCATATTAAGCCCATTTCACAGATGAGGAGGGCTCTCCTGGTGGCTCGGCAGTAAAAAATCTGCCTGCCAGTCCAGGAGACGTGAGTTCGATCGCTGCATTGGGAAGGTCCTCTGGGGAATAAAATGACAACCCACTCCAGTTCTCTTGTCTGGAAAATGCCATGAACAGAGGAGCCTGGCGGGCTGCAGTCCATGGGGTCATAAAGAGTCGGACACGACTGAGTGACTAAAGAACAGCGACAACAGCAGATGAGGAGACCGAAGCTCAGAGAGGTTAAGAGATTTGCCTGAGGCTGCACAGAGGGTTGTGGCTGTGATTCAGGTAAACAGCTTGGTACAGTGCCTGAAACTTAGTAACTTGGTAGTTTATTTAAAAGGAAAAGAAAAAGGGAGCTCAGATCTGTGGCTCAGTCTTGGGGAGAGGACATTGTCCTTGCCTTGCACCCAAAAGTTTCTGCCCTACCCCTGGTCAACCCACCCCCAACCAAAAAGCTCTCTGGGCAGAAGCACCCCAACCGCCTAAATTCGCGGCCAGAGCTGGCGCCTCTGCCCCAGTCCCTGCATCCCAGGCCCCGAGGGGAATCTTGGAAGCTGAATCCAGCATGATCCCTCTGGTACCCATGCACCCACTCAGGCCATTTCACCCTGACGTCCGCACAGGCTTTCTCACCAGGTCGGCATGGGAACATGCATTAAGCCTCCTTAGCTCACGCCTGTGCATTAAAGTTCTCAAGTGGTGCTTTTCTTCGAGTGGCGTGTCACGTATGCTAGAAGAGTGAGTCTGACACAGCGGAGGATTGCAGGGGGATGGAAGGAATGTGCGTTCAGCCAGACACTGGGATGGGACCGGGGTGTACTGTCTTGTTGGTCTTCCCACCTGTCGTGTTTAGGATCCCTTTGGAACGTTTACCCCATCTCATAGCTGAGAAAACCAAGGCTCAAAGCTTAAGCAACTTGTGGTGGTCAGAAACAATAGTTTACATTTACTGAGTGCATCGTGTGTATGGGTCGACTCCCTTATTTCTCACAAGGACCCTTGGAGGCCCAGCCGTTGTCCTCACAGGGAGGATAAGCGACTTGCCCGGGATCGCCCAGGAAGTGACACGCTAAAATTCAAACCCTGGTTGCTGTGGGTCCGGAACACTTCCCTCTGCCTCTAAATGTCAATGTTTTAGCATTTCATGATTTGTTTTGACACCGGAAAACCGTCCCCAGGTTTTCTCAAACCCCCCTGCTTGTTGTTGCTGTCGCTCAGTCCTGTCCGACTCTGTGCGACCCCATGACTGCAGCAGAGCAGGCCTCCCTGTCCTGCACCGTCTCCTGGAGCTTGCTCAGACTCAGGTTCATTGAGCCTACGATGCCATCCAACCACCTTATTCTCTGTCATCCCCTCTCCCCTGCCTTCAATCTTTCCCAGCAACAGGGTCTTTTCCAATGAGTCAGCTCTTCCCATGAGGTGGGCAAAGTACTGGAGTGTCAGCTTCAGCATCAGTCCTTGCAATGAATATTCAGGACTGATTTCCTTTAGGATGGACTGGTTAGATCTCTTTGCAGTCCAAGGGACTCTCAAGAGTCTCCTCCAACACCACAGTTTAAAGGCATCAATTCTTCGGTGCTCAGCCTTCTTCATGGTCCAACTCTCACATCCATACATGGAAAAACCATGGCTTTGACTATATGGACCTTTGTTGGCAAAGTAGTATCTCTGCTTTTTAGTACACTGCCTAGATTTGTCATAACTTTTCTTCCAAGGAGCAAGCGTCTTTTAATTTCATGACTGCAGTCACCATCTGCATTGATTTTGGAGCCCAAGAAAATAAAGTCTGTCATTTGTCTCCCCATCTATTTGCCATGAAGTGATGGGACCGGATGCCACATCCTCCTAGTTGGAAGCCTGGATTTGTAATAAAGGGCATGGAGTTTGGGCCCCCACTTGCTCTGTGACAACTTGCTTCACCTCTCTGCGCTTTGGTTTCATCGTCTGGGAAAGAGGAGGAGTGATCCTTGTCAACATTACTGACTTGTGAGAATCTACCTGGAGAAACACTGCAGGTACATGACCCAAATAACGGACCTGTAAGAGGGCTTGGTCTCACTCAGCCATAGCTTGTACCACCTTCCTCTCACTCTGGGTCGCCTTTACTTACAGTTCAAGAAATACTAGTCTCAGCCATGCACGCTTAGCAGTGCTGGGATGCAGGGGCGCATCTGGAAGCAGAGCTGCCTGGAGCCCAGGGCCTGCCCGCCTGCCCCAGTGTCTGCCCTTGAGGTTGCTCTGCAGCCAGCCTGGCCACCTCCTAGCCGCCGCCCAATGCAGGCCCTTCTCTCTCAAATGCCTCTGTTCCACTGCCCTAGTCTCAGTTGTCCTCTGAAGCTCACATTCCACCTTCCAGGAAACCTTTCCTCATTGATCAGGACCTCTCTGAGCTCCTCTTGTGATCTCTTCTGGCCAGCCCGCAGCTGTGCACTCAGTCAGTCCTGTCCGTGACTTTGTTGTGTCCAGAAAAGCCTCGCTAACTAAGCAGAACCCCACAGCTCTGTGCCCGGCAGCCTCCAGCGCAGAGCTGAGCCCGCTGGTTCAGAGGGCTTCAATGGCAGCCCTGCCAACCCACAGGGATGGTCAGCGGGTTGCTTCACCTTTCTGGGCCTCAGCTTCTAATTCCATAAAGTGAGGATAATTACGGTATCTGCTTCACGGTGTTGCTGTGAAGGTTAAAAGAAGCAATTTGTGTAAAGGGCTACACCCAGTACCTGAAATATAGGAAGACCTCAATAATGCTAGACAGTAATAATGATCAAGAGAAGGGTGAAAGTATTAATTCCATTGATGGGCTAGGGCTTTAGCTGATGAATTACACATTGCCTGAGAGCTAGGGCTGGTGGAATATTTTTTTTAAAAGGGTCTTTATGGACATTTGACCAGGGTGGGGGTGGGGAAAGGGGAGCAGGTAGGAGGTGGATGCAGAGGTATGTCCCTGGCCTCAACCACTCCTGGGAAGGTCTGCAGAGCCTAGGAGGAGAAAACCCCTCCTTTCTATAGCAACTCCTCTGTCCACCTCCCCAAGGGAGGGTGCGGGATGGTACTGTGTGACTCCACCCTAGCTAGGGGTAATTAGACTCAAGGTGGACCTGTGACCCCATCTGGGCCAATCGTTCTTGCTCCTGAACACTGGGATTTGGGACAGGCAGGAGAGGGAGGGACACAGCAGGTTGGTCTTTCTGCAGGGCTGGGATGGAGCCAGAAGAGGGGCCCCAGTTGCTCTAGGCAGCTGTGGCCTCTGAGGAATGGAAACTGCTCTTGGCCAAGAGGGAGAGGAACAAGGCCAGCTGGCAGAGGGGACCCAGATGAGGAGGGAGAGACATTCCTCATGGTTCTGAGCACAGCTCTCGTCTCCCCAGATCCAGCCCTACCTGCCAGTCCCACGTGGGCAATCTGGAAAACACCATTAGGATTTCATAAAGCTGTCCCTCTTGTCACTGAACCCAGTGTGAACTGGTTTCTTGGTCTCAAAACTCTGGAGCCCAACCACTATGTCCTTGCCTCCATCCAGGCCAGAAAACACCCAACCCAGGAGTCCCCATCTCCAGGATTCAATCATCAGAAAACCCGGAAGAGAAGATCTGGGAATGGAAGTGTTTGTTCTCCTCTGGGGGCAGGAGTGGAGCTCTGTAACCCAGGCAGTGGGCCTTAGGAACTGCTATTACAAATAAAGCTAGTAGAGGTGATGGAATTCCAGCTGAGCTATTTAAAATCCTGAAAGAAGATGCTGTTAAAGTGCTGCACACAATATGTCAGCAAATTTTGAAAACTCAGCAGTGGCCACAGGACTGGAAAAGGTCAGTTTTCATTCCAATCCCAAAGAATGTTCAAACTACTGAACAATTGTGCTTATTTCACATGCTAGTAAGGTTATGCACACAATCCTTCAAACTAGAATTCAGCAGTATGTGAACTGAGAACTTCCAGATATAAAGCTGGGTTTAAAAAACGCAGAGGAACCAGAGATCAAATTGCCAACATCCATTGGATCATAGAGAAAGCAAGGGAATTCCAGAAAAACATCTGCTTCATTGTCTGCGCCAAAGCTTTTGACTGTGTGGATCACAACAAACTGTGGAAAATTCTTAAAGAGATGGGAATACCAGATCACCTTATCTGTCTCCTGAGAAATCTGTATGCAGGTCAAGAAGCAACAGTTAAGACCTTACATGGAACAATGGACTGCCTCAAAATTGGGAAGGGAGTACGTCAAGGCTATATATTGTCACTCTGCTTATTTAACTTATATGCAGAGTACATCATGCAAAATGCTGGGCTGGATGAATCACAAGCTGAAATCAAGATTGCCGGGAGAAATATCAACAACCTCAGATATGCAGATGATAGGTGATACCACCCTAAGACAGAAAGCGAAGAGGAACTAAAGAGCCTCTTGATGAGAATGAAAAAGGAGAGTGAAAAAGCTGGCTTAAAATTCAACATTCAAAAAACTGAGATCATGGCATCCAGTCCCATCACTTCATGGCAAATAGAAGGGGAAAAAGTGGAAGCAGTGACAGGTTTTATTTTCTTGGGCTCCAAAATCATTGTGGACATTGACTGCAGCTGTAAAATTAAGACTCTTGTTCCTTGGGAGGAAAGCTATGACAAACCCAGATAGCATATTAAAAAGCAAAGACATCAATTTGCTGACAAGGATCAGTATAGTCAAAGCTATGGCTTTTCCAGTAGTCATGTAAGGATGTAAGAGTTGGACCATAAAGAAAGCTGAGCACCAAAGAATTGATACTTTCGAATCATGGTGTTGGAGAAGACTCTTGAGAGTTCCTTGGACTGCAAGGAGATCCAACCAGTCCATCCTAAAGAAATTCAACCCTGAATACTCACTGGAAGGACTAATACTGACGCTGAAGCTCCAATTCTTTGGCTACCTGATGAAAAAAGCTGACTCATTTGAAAAGACCCTGATGCTGGGAAAGATTGAAGGCAGGAGAAGGGGATGACAGAGAATGAGATGGTTGGGTGGCATCACTAACTCAATGAGCATGAGTTTTAGCAAGCTCAGGGAGATAGAGAGGGAAGCCTGGCATGCCGCAATCCCTGGGGTCACAGAGTCAGACACAACTTAACAACTGAAGAACAATAACCCAGGCAGCTGCCAAGGCCCGGGGCTGCCCTCCAACCATTCGTGTGTGGGGCAGCAGCTAGAACTCCTCCTTGCTTTGATCTGTGCGGGATTGAGCCATTTCTGAAAACTTGATCCTGAGACAGAGCCCCTATTACAGATGCTGGATAAAAAGCTAACCATGGTTCCCACTTATTCATCCCTTTAGGTGTGTGGGTTGTCTTGTCATCCTCTGGGAGATGTTCCTGGACCTTCCCATCAGACCAGCGTGGTCTTTCTCCCTTTTATCTTGGACATCCATCAGCTGTGGCTGTCACACCCCTGAAGGCAAGCAGACGGTGGACAGAGCACGGCACATGCTTCTGAGCCGTACCGCTCATTCCCATTTGTGAACCGGGGTGAAATTCCCCCAACTGAGTTCTTTAAAGGATCTTATAACACCACATACCTGAAGAGCTCAGTACAAAGCCTGGTGTTTAGTGGAATTTCAAAAAAGTCCATTTTTTTACTGTTAGTTTATACATGTCTGTGTTCCCCACTGGACTGTAAGTGCTTTGAAAAGACAGGAGCTATTTATGGCTGCAGCCTCCCATTTCACAGAGCCTGGCATACTGTAAATACCTGCTCGGTAAGCAGTAATGGGTTTTGGATCCACAAAATTCCCTGAGTCCCAACCACCAACGGGATTGACCAGGCAGCGTGCCTCCTGGGCCCCAAGTGGGACGGAGCCCAGGTCCAGCTGAGCTCAAGCCCAGGTGTGGTCCCCACCTTGCCAGGTTGTATATCCACTCAAGACTGGGTGAATCTGAATCCCAAGCTCATTTGAAACGAGACGAGCTTCAGGGCCTGGTGTTCTGTTTGAGAACATGCATGACCTGTCCCTGACTGAGGTTTCTCCATCAAGCCTGACTCAGAAGAGGGGACAGGGTGGGGAGACTTGGCAATCTTCCACGGAGACAGCCCAGCCCTGCCCCTCTGCCTCAGCTAGCCAAGAAGTGCTTTGCTGAGTTGTAGGGATTCAGTGCTCAAAGTTTCAGAGGAGTCTGGGCCTCTAAGGTTCTCAGAATCACCCACCCAAGGGTCCCCATTTCAGGTGTCAGGGTCCCCTCTCTCCTGAGTAGGGCTCTGGCTTTGCTTTGGAGACCTGTCTAGACCGCGCACTGGTTTCCCTTGCAGCGCTGCCCCTTTCCAAGTCCCCCCTGAGCCTGATCATCAGTACAGGGCTCCCTTTGGCTGCAGGAAGAGAGAGTCTTTAAACAGTACCACTGAGGGTTTGGGTGTTTGCCATATGCCATGAGTTGATACTTGATTGGCCTGAGCCTGTTATTTTCTTTCTTTAAGGAGTCCAAAGCAGTTAACAGTAGCCAGCCAGCCCTGCACTGTCTTAAAGTCTGTGATGCTCAGTATGGCAGCTTGTCATACCCACCCCCACCCAGTCCCACTGCAGTGGGGTCCTCACTGTGTCTCACCAAGTAATCTGGTCCAGCATGCCACAAGGGCCAACTGTCTTAGCCTAGAATCCCCTCAAAACAGAACCCAATGAATGGATATGTGTCCAAGGACTTTATTTTGGAGGTGATCCCAGGGAGCAGAAATGAGGGACCAATCCGACTGAAAAAAGAAAAGCAGAAAATCCAAAGTAACGGAGCATCACCAGGTCACTGCTGGGGGTGACTGGGGCTCAGCGCTGCTGGGACCTTCCAAAAGCACCGTATTGAAGGGCCCTCCAGCTTGTCAGCCAGATGGCGAGTTGGCAGGAGCAGCCATCCATCAACTCCAGGCCTCGTTGGTTGAAGCTGGCCCAGAGAAAGACAGCTTCCTTCCACACATCCTCACGCCGAGCGTACTCCTGGGCCAGCAGCCCAAGTTGGGCAGTGCGCAAGCTCTAGGGCAGAGACAGAAAAGTGCCTGGTGCTCACATGAGGCGAGACGCTGTCACTGCAAAGTGAATCGAAGCCCGCGTGAAACTGTTTGCCACAGCGTGGCTGAAAATAGAGGTGCTGCTGAGCGCCTGGGAGGCTGTGAATACGGGCTCTCCAACCAGACTGCATTCAATTTCTTCTGCTGTGTTTCATTCTCCTCTGCTCATAAAGAAGGAATACTAAGAGGGAAATACTATTTAAGACTGCGTTGTGGTGAGGTTAAGGAGGAAATTCATACAAGGTGCTTAAAAACGGTGACAGGTAAGAAGCGCATAGCAAGTCTTCAATAAAGAATGATATTATTATCCTCATTTTAAAGTTGAGGGAAATGAGATGTAATTTCAAAGGGATGCCGAGAGAGAAGAGAATGAGAGGGAGGGAGCCACTTTGTTGAGACTCCATTCAAACCTCCAAAGGGGTGTCGGTTTGCAACTCACAGGAAAACTTGGTTTCCTAATCAGAATCTCTTGCCCTTTCCCTATCCTGCCCACTTCCCCTATCTTGTGAGGGGCTGCAGGAGGGAAAGCAGGCACTCTTTCCTGCCCTGAACATGCATTCATGCTTTCTTCGCTCTGGCTACGGGGTCTGTAGGTTCCTTGTGATGTCACAGCTGGTTGCTATGGAGACCAGGTCTGTGAATGTCAAGTCTAGGTCCATGAAAAGCACAGGGATCAGCTGCGTCCAGGGGGAGAGGAAAGTGAAGCACCCCGGGAGGTCTCATAAACACCTCTCTTCCATGCCCTGAACACGCAGACACACACCATGGAGCCAGCAGCAACCCCCCTACCCACCCGGTGTCCACTGCCCAACCCGCTTGGTTGAAATCTGACAACATTCGTTTGGCAGCAAACACCCCCAGCAGCCAGGAGCATCATCAGCCACTGTCCCCTCCCGCTTGCCCTCCCTGCCACCGCTCGCAGGTGGCGGTGGCATCCCTAGCATTCCCATGGCAACACTGAGGTCAGACTTCGGTGTGGTGACCTTACTCTGGAGCTGCTGGGCTCTGGCTGGGCTGTCATCACCACCAGGGAAACGGAAAAGCTGCAAAGACAGGAATCCGCCCTCCTCGAGCACAGGCTCTGGGTGAATCCGCCCCAGGCCACCTCCGGTTTACAGTTAGGAGAGAGGCTGTTGGGCCAGGGATTGGTTTCTTACAGGATACAGCTGGGGCCACAGGAAGTGGCTTTCCCGCCTCTGAGGACAACAGACAGCTTCCTCGGAAAGGGCTCCCATCGCCCGCTGGCTGTGGGTGCCCGGGTAGCCGTGACTCTGAGATGTGCTTAGGGGAAGTCTGCTGCGGGGGCTTGGGTGGGCAGAAGCAAGCGAGCACCACCTGTCCTTCTCTGGAAGTCAGGAGGGAATCCCCCCACACACTCCAGCAGGGTCCTGCCCCCTCCCCGGCCCACGTCCCCCTGCTGCTTGCCCCTCCTACCTGCTTGCCCCCTCCTAGCTGGAGCCCTCTTCCTCGCCAGCCCCCCAGGGCCCCGCTGCAGCCCCAGCCTGTTTAGGACGCTCCTCCAGAAGGAACTCTCGCCTTTTTTTGTGATGGACCCTCGGAGGAAACAAGGCCTCCTGGCCTGGACCTTGACCCAGTTGGGATGCTTCACCCTGCTGATGGTGGGAGAGAAACCACAAAGCTGTGCTAAGCTGCAAAGTCCATCACCACCCCTTCCTTCTAAAAGCGTGGCCTCGTCACATCCTCTGTGTCAGGCTTGTGAGGATTACACGGCCTCATCAGTGCTCACATTCTTCTCCCCAATGCCCCCCGCCTGGACCCCTAGATGCCACCTCCTTAGACGCCCTGTACCTGCCCACGCTCTGCACACCTACTGTGCCACCTGCTGCTTCACCCGTCCCCTCCCCCACCAGATCTGTGGATTTTCTACACCTTGTTCTTGCTGGATTTGCAGATGTGTCTAACTAAAGTCATCCCTGAGCCCTCTCCCCACTCCCTTCCAGCAAGGAGGACCCCTGATATTCCATACCTGGTTCTGCATTAGGTATCTACGAAGGACACTCCACACCCATCACTGTATTCAGCGCTTCTCACAAGACTGTCAGAGAAGCATCACCAGTCCCATTTCTGGAGATTTAAAAAAATGGACACAGAAGTAAAATGACCTGCCCAAGATCACACAGCCACCATAGCTACCATCTATTATTTCCCTTTTGCTAAATTTCATACTAATATGCTTTATACGTACTGTCTCAGTACAGAGGGCTGTGCTGGGCTAGTCGCTCAGTCGTGTCCAACTCTTTGTGACCCCATGGATTTATAGCCCACCAGGCTCCTCTGTCCATGGGATTTCTCAGGCAAGAATACTGAAGTGGGTTATTGAGCCCTCCTCCAGGGGATTTTCCTGACCTGGGACTGAACCTGAGTTTTCTGTGTCTCCCACATTGCACAGGAGATGCCCTTGGGGGAAGTCTGCTGGGGGCTTGGGCGGGCAAAAGCGAGCGAGCACCCCCTGCCCTTCTCAGGAAGTCAGGAGGGAATCCCCACACACACTCTAGCCAGGCCCTGCCCTCTCAGAGAGGGGAAGTGATCCGTCTAAGATGTCCCAGCTGGCCGGAGTCAGCCTCTGCCAGAGGCAGATTCTTTACCTGCTGAGCCATCTGGGAAGCCCCAGTACAGAGTAGGAAGTTAAAAACATGAACTCTAGGGTTTGAATCCTGTCTCTGCCTCTTAAAAGCTGTATGTAATGTTAGATGTCAATTATATTTCCTGAACAAAGGCTGTGTGACCTTTGGCAAGTTTCTTAACCTTTCTGTGCCTCAGAAGCCTCATCTGTAAAGTAAGATAGTAACAGTGACTTCCTTATGGGGTTTTGATGAGGTTTAAATTAGAAATACAAGTACTTGTAACAGTGCCTGGCACAAAGTAAGTGCTATATAAATACTGTTCCCTGAAAATGGAAAAAAAGAGAAAAGAAGAGGTGGAAGTGATGAAAGTTTTACATCATCTTTTGGAGTAGAGTACTACTGTTAATCACTGCCTGGGGGTAAACAGGCTCAGAGAGGTGAGTTAGCATATCTGAGGTCACACAGGCTGTGTGCAGTAGACCTGGGATTAAACTCAGCTTCTGGTCCTGGTGCCAGAAGCTGTGTTGGCCCTATTTTGCCCGGCCACCCTGCTGGGAGGACAGCAGAGAGCCTGCCAGCCTGGAGGGAGAGCTGCCCAAGACCCAGGGGTGGCCCAGGTCAGGCAGGAAGCCGAGGAGAGGAAGCGGGGGAGGGAGACCTGCAGAGGCTTACAGGACCTCAGCATCCAACGTTCCTGCTCCAGCTGAGTCCACGGGAAGGACCTGTGACTCGACTGGGCCACTGGCCAAGCTGGGCTCTGGGCCACCGGACAAAGCCCCCTGCTTCTCGCCTAGTCTGAGCTTGAGCCCTTGTAAATCTTTGAAGTGATGATAGTCACACAAAACTCTCAGAAAGTTAGGAGCTGCCAAATTTGCACATTTCCTCCTCAAGAAGCCCAGGAGGATAAAGGGAAGTAGCTTCTCCAGTCCCAGAATGCTGACTCCGGCCATCTGGGGGATCTTGGACGGATCCCTTCCCCGCCCTGAGCTTCAGTTTCCTCATCTGTAAGGTGGGGACAATGAAAGCATTTAACCTTTTACCACGGGTTTGAGAGGGTCCGGTGCTCTCACATATACAGTATGGATTAGCTTTCAGCCCAGAAGACATTCCACAGCTGGAGTCATTCTTTCCAGCTCTGGCCCTTAGGCCAGGGCCTTGTCTAGCTGGACCTTGTGTCGTGATGTTGTTACGGGAAATGAGTGAGTTCATGAACTGGAGCTCCTAGCAGAGAGCCCTGGGCAGCGTGGGAACTCAGTGTTTGGGAGTGCCTGTCCCCTGCTTGATGCCCATGGACCGTGGCTGACTCTTCTTAGTAGACAGTGTCTAGAAGAATGCATGTGTGCCCAAATGTGCCTTTGTGGTTATCTTAGTGGAAGCATCGGAGGTTCAAAGGTGTCTTTGCTGATTCCTTGGGGCTCTCTTGGAACCAGAAACCTGGCCTTAAGGAATAACTATCAAGCGTACAGACATAATCAGCTTTTCACCTTGTTCTTCCTACAAAATCATTTTGGAAATGACAGCAGGTCTTAGGGAAAAGGGCTCCTCTGGCCAAGCCAGAGGGAACCGTGCTGACCACAGTGACCTCCTAAGTCCAGCACGACTGTGGCAGCAAGACAGCAGCTAAGTGAGACGCCAGGGGAGAGACGAGACTCAGCAGGACGCGGTCAGATGGCTCTCACATCAGCCTCCCTGTTCTCCTCACCTCTCCGTCGGACGCACGCACGTCCCTCTGTACACACTCGTGCCTGAAGGTGCCCGGATGACTGGGCTCCCATGTCTGCTGTGTTCCCCAGCATCATACACCGCGTCCAAAGTGCCCTGACAACAAAGGAGAGCCAGGACCCTGGTTGGTCGTGGTCCGAGGGCTTTATCCCAAGCAGCCTCTGTCCGCACAGGGAGTGTGCTGAGCTCCACACATTATCTCATTTAATCCCATTAGCAGGGAATGCCTTTGAAGTCTTGTGTTTGAGCTTAAAAACTCCTGAGCCGTTTAACTCTTAATAAAGCCAAGCTTCTTTCAATTTGAAATCAGGCTAAGATATCTATGTGAGTGAAAATCGCTCAGTCGTGTCGGACTCTTTGCAGCCCCATGGACTATACAGTCCATGGAATTCTCCAGGCCAGAATACTGGAGTGGGTAGCCTTTCCCTAGGTCATCGGCATTCCTTTTAGGGATTCTCTTGGTTGGTCGGGGGGGCGAGGGGAGGAGGGTGGTGGTGGCATTGGGGGGACCAGAGGGGACACTTAAGTAAGAAAAGGTAATACCGGGGGGATGTGGAGTGTGTGAGGAGGGAAGCGGGGGGTGGATGATGGGGGAAGCAGGGTCTAGGAGAGGGCAGACTGAAGCCAGTGATGCTGGAGCTGCTTCTGGGGGCAGAAGAGGGAAGGATACGAAGGCCCTGCCTGTCGTCAGAGGAGCCAGCAGAGGCCCAGTGGCAGAGCGGCCCGTGTGGGGACAGGTGTGCTGTGTTGGGGCGCTGCTCCCAGCAGAGGCCCTGACCTTTTCAGCCAGACCTCGCCACGTTCTGTCTACCCTGGGCGTTGTTTGGCCTCCACCGCACCCCTTCAGTCTCTCCTTCCCAGCCGGCTGTGACAGTTCCGGGGCTGGGAATGTGCGGCTTCATCCCGGAGCCCAGGTACTGCTGGAGCCGAGGCCGTCAGTACCGTCCACATCACCGGACTGCCACCAACCAGCCGTGCAGGAAGCCCTGTGGGTGGAATTGGAGGGTTTTTGTTTTTCCACTCTGTTAGTTTTCTAGGTTCGTTTCATTTAACAAAGGAGGTGGTTCCGGTTCAGACTCAGATCCTCCCCTGCCCCATTTCAGTTTTGCCTGGAACATGGATTGGCCTAGCGCCCTCAGACTGGCCCAGTTCCCAGCTGAGTTCCTGGGTGTGATGGAGGTGATGCAGGGATTCTGGTCTAGAATCTTCTAGAGCTCCTGATGGGAGGCCGGCATGCTGCTGAGAAGGTGGAGGGCGAAAGGGGATCCCTTCTCTGGGCTACTCTGTCTGTCCTGGGCTTTTGAGCCCCAAGAAGGGAGGAAGATGAGTCCCGCAATCCGGGCCTGTTCATCCAGAAAAAGAAAGGTAAAAGCCCCAAAGCTCTGTTTTCCGTACCAGAGGTGTCAGATAGATACCAGAAGCTGCTTTTCTCCCATTCGGGCAGGAATGCACCAGTGCAAACGCCCGGAGTTGTGGGAGCAGCGGGGGTGTCTGCCAACCTCACTGGGACCTCCTGCCACGTTAGAGGGTTCTCTGGGGAGAAAGCACAGCACCCTTGAGAGCCCCGGGGTGGGCAGACTTTCAGAGGAGGCAGGTCCTGTGCCTCAGGAGCTCTGAGACGGTGAGAGACTCTGGAAGGCTGGCACACCTACGCCGGCATCACAGCATCGGCCCGGCTCTGCTGTGAGTCAGCGGATTAGCTGGTGGTGGGTGGGGAGCCGGAGGGTGAAGGATGAGCCCTTGGGTTGGGCAAAAAGAGGGTGGACGGGATGTGTTTGGAGTGAGAGCTGGAGGCATGAAAAAGTCCTGAGAAGGTGGAGGGGACAAGGAGGGTCCACGCTTCTCTCAAAATCATCTCCATCTAACTGACCTGACCAGTCTGCTGGGGCCCTGGGCCTCGGAGGCTGAAGCCAGAGAGGTGTTGGAAGTGTAGGGAGGTGACATTCACTCTAGGGGCCAGGCAGCACCGATAATAAGACTGAGCACTTCTCACGTACTAGGTGCCCCTGAGCCCTTTGTATAGGCGATAACAAGGGCACTTACTATGTGCTGGGCGCCCTTCTGCACATCTGTATACTCGCATAGTTCTTACTAACCAGAGGAAGAAGCAGAGACACAGAGAGAGGTGACTAGTCCATGGTCACCCAGGATTGGGGCTCCAGCAGCCATACTCCTGAGCCCCCACCGCAATCCCTCCGTATGGTGAGCCTCTCTCCACTGCGACTGTGCTACAGATGCTGTTATCCCCATTTTACAAGTGAAGAAGCTGAGGCTCAGCAAGATTAGCTGAGCAGGGAAGGAGCCCCCCCGCCCCCCACCCCACACCGTACCAGTCTGTCCTAGCCACTTCCCATCTGTTACTCCTTTCATCCTGGACTAGGATGAAAGTCACAGGACTATGAGCCTCTTGCACAGATGAAAAAGGAAGGGGAGATAAATTATCTGCCAGGGATAAATCCTTTGCTAGGATTTGGTCCGAGAATCTATTTGAAGACTGTGTGAGTTTCAGCAATTGATGGCGTCATACAGCCATGGCTTTGAAACCCCAGTTTCAGGGTCTAGACCTTCTCCTTCCACACTGTCCCACTGTGGGGACCCAGGCTGGGGTCAGAAGGGTAAGACACCAACAGAGCCCAGCTGTCTGCTTCCACTCACTCCTGCCCCCAGGAAATGCAGACGATTATTCCCAAGGGCTAGAGGAGCTCCCCCCAACCCCAGGGCGAAGGGTACCTTTTCAAAGTGGTAGGGTCTGTGGATGAAAGCATTGTCTCCTTTATGTGGATTCTGATTCTGGCTTAATAACCCCTGTGGTCAGGAGCGGTCAGAGCCTCAGTTTCTTTGTCTGTAAAATGAGAATCGTCATCCTGCCCATCTCGGGGTATAATGGGGGCCACCAGATAGAGCAAGCTGTTGGCACAGGGTCCCTTGGGCTGGGCCTTCCGGACCAGAGCCTGAGAGGAGAGTTTCTGTGCAATGAGTCCATCAGGGCTGGGCTCCAGGGGAACCAGGGGAATGGGGGGAGGGGGTGGGGGGGGCAGGCAGGGTGGTGTGGGGGAGGGGAGCCAAGGTGCAGCGCTGAGGTGCTGCCCAGTGTACATCACACCTCCGAGCTGGTCAGACTTGAGGCAAGGCTGAGGGTCACCCCAGCTACCCGTGCGCTGCAGCTGAGGTCAAAGGGGCTCCGGGCCTGAGGACTGCTAGAAGCCAAAGCGCACAGAAGCTGGGGGTGGGAGGTGGAGCACTTGGAATTGGCAAGAGGACCCCAGGGGATATCTTGTGTCACCTACTCATTAAGTGCAGTCAGGGGCAGCCCCTGCACAGAGCTGGGACCAGGACCCCTGGGTCTCGGACAAGCTGTGTGGCCACCTTGCCAAGGCAGGCGTGTTCATTTCCTACCGCTGTTTTTCCAAAGCGGCTTGAAACCATACCATTTTGGAGGTTAGAAGTCAAAAATCAAGGTGGCATCAGAACTGAGCTCCTCCCAGCCGCCTGGGAGGAGTCTGTTGCCTTGCCTCTGGCAGCTTCCAGAGGCTGCCCACATTCCTTGGCTTGTGGCCCCTTCCACACGTCACTGCCGTCTCTCACACCTAACATCACCTCTCCCGCTACTGCCTCTGACCCTCTTAGGCCCCTTATAAGGACCCATGTGATAACACTGGGCCACTCAGTTAACCAAGAATTATCTCCCTGTCTCAACGTCCTTAACTGCAATGTCTCCCCCCTCTACTTTTTCTCAACCTAGAAGGAATCATACTCACAGGTTGTGACAACGAGAATGTGGACATCCCTGGGGGTTACTGTTCAGTCTACTCTTTTGGGGGAAGGATGGAGGCACGTGCCTCCCCCAACATAGATACAAAGGCCCTACCTCTGTCTCAAGGGGAACAAGTCTGTGGTGCTCTTGAGACTTCTCTGGGATCAGACTAAACCCAGACTTCAGCTGAACCCACAGCTTCACTTGGCTTCTTCTCCAGCCCGTCCTGTTTCCTTTTCTCCCCTCCAGTTTTCTCCCTGTACACCCCTTGCACAAGAATCCTCATCTCAGTCCCTGCTTCTAGAGACTCTGTCCTGAGTCACTGAGTCCCCTTGCCCCCATTGTACAGATGAGGAAACCGAGGTGCAGAGAGGATAATGAGCACATGTTCAAGGTCAAATAGTGAGTCAAGAGCCTAGTTTCCAGATTCCTGGCTCTGGGCTCCCTGTCCCTCACTGCTCAGCCTCCAGCTCGCCAGAGGGATTTGTTTAAGGGCCTGTGAGGGGTTCTGTGCAAGATCAGAGAGGCTGTGAGGCTCTAATTGCTTCTCAGGCAGCTGTGGCGTCTGCTTAACTGCCTGCTGGCCTGCGCCTTTTTCTTCTCTTGGTCTTTTGTTGCAGGGATGGGCTTTGAAGAGTTTGCTGGCTGTTTTGCTTTGAACTTCCCCAGCAGCTCTTTCGCCCCAAATCCTAACAGTGTGGCTTGGGGAGAATAGACTTTCCACCCAGGGCGCTGGGATGGTGTGGGAGGCTCTGCTTTTCCTGGAGGGGGAGGTGAGCACAGAGGCAGGCAACCCAGACCTTGGGCCCCCCTTCAGAACACCAGGCATATCTCAGACAACTCCAGTACATTTTGCTGCTGATTTTCCATCTCTTCACCCCCATCTCTTCCCTGCCCTGCCCTGCGCCTCTGTCTCTGGTTGGGCTTCAGCCAACAGGAGGCACTGGCAGGAGAAAAGGTCAGTTTTCATTTCCCCCTCTCCTGCTTCTGGCCTAGGGATGGTAAGAGCTCCCCATAGATGCTAATCCCTGGCTGCCTCTCCATCCACTTCTACATGTGATGGGCTGAATCATGGTCCCCAAGATGTCCACGCCTTAGTCCCCAGACCCTCTGAATATATTACCTTATATAGCCAAAAATACTTTGCAGGTGTGATTAAATCAGGGGTCTTGAGATAGAGAGATTATTACTGGGTTATCTGGTAGGTGCAATGATGTCATCATTAGGGTTCTCATAAGAGGAAGGCTGAGGGGCAAGGTGATTTGATGATGGGAGCAGAGATCGGAATGATGTGGCCAGGAGCTAGGAAAATGCCCTCAGCCTCTAGAAGCTGGGAGAGACAAGAAACTGAACCCCCGCAGGGCCTCCAGAAGGAACCAGCATTTTGGACTCCTGACCACCAGGACCAGAGAGTAAATTTGTACTTTATAAAAAGTATTTTTTAGTTTGTTAACTAGTTATCTTTGGCTGTGCTGGGTCTTCATTGCTACACAGGCTTTTCTCTAGTTGCAGCAAGCTGGGGCTATGCTCTAGCTCTGGGTGTTGGCTTCTCACTGTGGTGGCTTCTCCTGGTATAGAGCACAGGCTCAAGGATGCGGGGGCGCCTGTTGTTGCAGTGAGTGGGCTCAGTTGTTGCAGCTCCCAGGTTCTAGAGCACAAGATCAATAGTTGTGGCATGCGGGCTTAGTTGCTCCATGGCATGTGGGATCTTTCTGGACCAGGGATCGAATCCATGTCTTCTGCATTGGCAGGTGGATTCTGTACCACCGAGCCAGCAGGGAAGCCCTGCATTGCTTTAAGGGATAAGCACCTGGAGTAATTTGTTACAGCAGCAATAGGAAACTAATACATGACCCTTCTGTAAAGAGGCTCTTCAATTCTCTTCAGTTAAAACCTTGATCGTGCCTCTGCTTCCTGTGGGATCTTGACTAATGCAGCTACCAACATGTGTCAGACACTGTACTCAATTATTTTATTTATACCTAACGATCTGTTTTCCCCTTTAGGGGAGAGTGGGGCTTCGGTCACACAGCCAACAGTTAGAAGTAGCATTCTACACTCTGGGTCCAAAGCCTCTGTGATAATCTGGTGGGCTGCTGCCTCCACTATGAAAGTGGGGGGGCTGGTGCCAAGGGAAGGGGGTCCCTGGTGGAAGTGACTAAGCTTTGCATGCCCATAGGCCCGCCAGTTGCAGGCTTCTGTGCCCAACTTGGGTAGGGTGATGGAAGCCTGGCTTGTCCCCTCCCTGCTTCAGAGGGGCTCGAAAGGCACTCAGAGGTTTTTCAAGGTTTGACTGAACCTGAGGAGCTGGATTCAAATCTTGGTGACTTACTGGATCCCTCTTAACTTTCCTCTTCCATAAAATGGATATCAAAATCCCTACCTCAATGGGTGGGATTGAGACAATCAGTAAAATAAAGTATGCGTGAGAATTGACAAGCAGGTGATTGTCCAACCATGATAAATGTTGCTCTTTGAGCATCTACTGTGTCCAAGGCACAGTTCCAGGTCTTGGGGATGAACTGGAGAACAAAACAAACCCCCACCCTCATGGAGTGTTCATTTTGGTGCAGACAGATAATAAACAACTAAGTAAATTATCAGAAGGTCAGAAGATGATCGACATGGAGGAGGATGGGGCTGTGGAGGAGGGGTACTGTGGTTTACACAAGGTGGTCCGCACGGCCCCACAGAGGAGAAGACGTTGGTTTCTGAGCTTCATCTTGCTTCATCTGTCCACGTGTTGATGTTCTCGCATTTGCTTCACTAAAATTGGTGCCCAACTGTGACTTCTCCTGCACCCCAGACGAGGGAAGCATGAAGACTGAGTGTGTTTCTGTGCATGTATGAGTGTGTGTGTGTATGTGTGCATGTCTGGGTGTGTCTGTAACAGGAAATGCCTACTCCTTATCACATGGATGGAAGATGAAGGCAGAGAAGAGAAAATCTTCTCTTTCTGCCCTGGCTCAGCCTCCCCTCCAGTTGGCTTTACGCTGGTCTCCCACTCCTGTTTGCTTCCTCCTGTCCTACTTCTTTGTGCTGATTCGCCATCTCCCCAGTCATCTCTTTTTTTTCCCCACTGTTTTCTTTCACACTCAAGTTCTCCGCTTTCCCTCACCTGCCGCTGATCAGCACCTCTGAGCCTTCGCGTATGCTGTGCCCTCCACCTGGCATGCCTGTCCATGCACCCCGTCCTCAGCAGCCCCCTCATCTTCCCGCACGCCTGCCCCTTCCTCAGGCAGAATCCGCGGCCCCCTCTCTGCGTTTGCACAGCCCTTTGTAGGGGTATCGGTCCTTGTACGTGCCGCCCTGGGTACAGTTGTCCCCACTGCACCCTCCAGTGCGGGAAGGGACAGCGTATCACTGGATCTCACATCCAGAACGGGCCCCTGACACGAGGACTTCAGCTGGGTCACTTAACCTTTCTGAGACTCAGTCTCCTTATTAGAAACTTCCCCGGGTGGGAATGGTTCCGCTAACCAATGGTGACCACAGAGCAGCATCTTCACAGACATCCTGTCTGCCGGGCATCCCTGACCGCGTTTTCTCGTGAGTTCTCACAACCTGCTCCAGGCCAGATGCTGTCAGCATCCTCTCTTCACAGAAGAGGACGCTGAGGCAGAGACAGAGGCTAAGTAATGTGCTCAGGGCTTCCATCTTCACCCCAGAGTCTGACCGAAGAACAGTGCCCTATGCTTGATTTAATTTTGAACAGCCATTCATGCCCACGGTCCAAGATTCAAAAACTTACATAAGTTATGTGACGAGAGACCAGTCTCTCTTCTCACCCTGTCCTTCAGCCACCTGGTTCCCCTCCTAAGAAATATCCACCACACGTATTTGGCTTTTGAACACCCTTCCAGAGATCATCTGTGCATAAATACATGTGTATTTTATGTTTTGAATCAGAACATTTACCCGTGTTAGGCATGCACTGCAGTGAAATGCTGAAAGTGCAAGCTACTTTGTGAAATCAAGACCAACACAGAACCCACATGTGTGTATTTCAGATTCAGGTTTTCCACAAACGGGAGGAGAATTGGTCATGTGCAGCCGTGTCTGTCTTGAGGCGGCTGTCTATCCAGGCTGGCTCTTAGTGGCTGCCGTGTACCATCCTGAGGGGAAGCAGAGCAAGGCCACTTCCTGGGGATGCATCCTGAGCCCATGGCTCAAAGTGTGATGCAGCAGTGTGTGGTGATGCTAGGCCATCACCTTGGCCTCTGCAAGTCCACAGCAGAATGGATGGGCATGGTGACCTTCCAGGCCCAGAGACAGCGCTTCCTCTCCTGTCCAGCCCCCTGCAAACAGGGCTGGTCACAGCAGAGCAGGCCGTTCCAGGCTGTGTCTGTTGGAACAGCAAAGGAGAGAGAGGACAAGAGTCTACAAGCCTCTTGTTCAGAAGAGAGACTCCAGGGAGATTAGCCCAGGTCCCAAAGCGCTCCAAGGCCAAGGGTGGCGCAGAGGAAAGAAACTCAAGACCACTGGCTGACGGTTGGGTCCTGTGCCTGGGACAGCTGGGTGAACCCAACGTGCAGTCAGCATTCTTATTTTAGGCTCTGGGCTCCTTGAGCCCCCCTCCTTGCCCACTCCTCTCCCTCTGGGTCCCAATCTCTGCTCTCTGGGATTCCGAGGCACAGATCCAGTCCTCTGCAATCCTCACTCTTGCCTCCAGGAACAGGCCAGTTTCCAGTCTCCTGGTTAGCTGTTGGCTGTATTGCCGAACCACCGTGTTGGGACCCCCTAAGAGGTTCTCTCAGCCAGCCCTTGTTTGAAATGTGGCTCTCTCTGCAGTCCAGTCCACTGGTCTTCCAGCTGTTTCCTGAATGCCTCCAGTGATGGGAATCTCACAACCTCTCAAAGGCATTTTGGGAATTTTTTCTCTACTGAATATCAGAACTAGAAGGAATCTTAAGAATCTCTAAGCCCACTCCTCCATTTTTCCTGACCCTACCTCTTCCTGTCTTGTAATTTACCCAATTCAGACCCACCTCCCTTCCCTTGGCTGGCTCCTTAATACCCACCATGTCGGGAAGGTCCTCTTCCTGAAGCAACTTCAGCGGAAGTACCACAGAAGAAAAATAAAAACCAACCCCTACTCTCTGCCTTTGCTGCCCCCCCGCAGCCCCACCCAGCCAGGCTAGGAAGTGCCTGGCATCTGTGCTACCGTGATGGGCACCACATGCTTGGTCACCATTGCTAATCAATTGCCACACTCAGATGCAGGCTTAGAATCCTTCTCAACACAGTGCTCTCAACAGCTACTCCAGTCAGCAGAAGTTGGCATGTTAAGGTGATACTCCTTTTTATCTCTATTCTTCCCAATGAGGCAGCCCCAGGTCAGATGAGTTTTTCCAAATCCATCCACTTGCAACAATATTTCCAGTCTACTCAGACCAAGGCCTCTCTGTGTCCTCAGGCCTCCTCAGCAATTGATACCAGTTTTGTGTTCAGCCCCCTAGCTCTGTGAGCCTCTCCCACAGCCAGTCCAGTCTCCTTCATTCACCTCATTTTCCCTGGTCTTGCCTGGCAGTCCAGTGGTTAGGATTCTGTGCTTCCACTGCGGGGGATACAGGTTTCATCCCTGACCACAGAGTGCAGCCAAAGAAAGTAGGAAATATCTTATTTTCCAAATGCCATGCCACACCCCAATCTCTAAGATTTTTCTCAGCCTCTTCCCAAAGTCTGGAACTCCTTCCCTGGTCTTTTCTGTGTATTTAAAGTGTCTCTGTTCCTGGCTATTGTTGTTGTTCAGTCACTCAGTCGTGTCTGACTCTTTGCAGCCCCGTGGACTGCAGCACACCAGGCTTCCCTGTCCATCACCAACTCCTGGAACTTGCTCAAACTCATGTCCATTGAGTCGGTGATGCCATCCAACCATCTCATCTCCCTCTCCTCCTGCCTTCAGTCTTTCCCAGAATCAGGGTCTTTTCTAGTGAGTCAGTTCTTCACATCAGGTGGCCAAATTGTTAGAGTTTCAGCTTCAGCATCAGTCCTTCCAATGAATATTCAAGACTGATTTCTTTAGGATGGACTGGTTGGATCTCCGTGCAGTCCAAGGGACTCTTGAGAGTCTTTTCCAACACCACCTTTTGAAAGCATCAATTCTTCGGTGCTCATCCTTCTTTATGGTCCAACTCTCACATCCCTACCTGACTACTGGGAAAACCATAGCTTTGACTCTACCCTCAAAGTGATGTGTCTGTTTTTTAATATGCTGTCTAGGTTTGTCATAACTTTTCTTCCAAGGAGCAAGCGTCTTTTAATTTCATGGCTGCAGTCATCGTCCACAGTGATTTGGGAGGGCAAGAAAAGAAAACCTGTCACTGTTTCCATTATTTCCCCACCTATTTGCCATGAAGTGATGGGACCAGATGCCATGATCTTAGTTTTTTGATCTGTTCCTGGAGGGTGCCTTCAATCACCAACAGCCCTGGAAGCCTTCTCCAGCCACGGCAGACAGTAAAGAAGCCTCCCTCCAAAACAGTAGCTCTGGGTCCTGGCTGGATACTGGGATAAAGTAGGGATGGACCTTCAGAGAACCTGGTTACTTAACTGATATGGGGTATGCCCCAGGCACCTGGATGATTCTAATATGTGGCTGAGGTTGAACCGCTGCTGGGCGATCCAGTAGAATTTTCCACACACCCCTTCAGTTTATGCTGTGGCCAGACCTTCTCGTGAACTGCTTTTATGGATGTGATTATTTGTGTCTACACTTACTAAAGCTGAAGGGCTGGGGACTTCCCTGGTGGTTCAGTGGTTAAGACTCTGTGCTCCAATGCAGGAGGCATGTGTTCAATCCCTGGTTGAGGCACTGGGACCATGCATGCTGCAAGGTGCAGCCAAAAAAAGAAAAAAAAAGCTAAAGGGCTGAATCAGAGCCTTTGCTAGGGGCCAGGCACCATGCTGAGTTTTATTCCTTTCACCCCATTAAATCTTCATGACACTCCTATGAAGTAGGTATGTTTATTATCATCCTGATTTTCAGGAAATCGAGGCTCGAAGTGTGAAAGGCTTATCATATTTGTACAACTAGTCAGTGAGACCCCCCAGGATCTGAAACCAACCTGATCCCGGAGGCAGCACAGCTCACCCCTTCTCTGCACAGCTGTTCCCTGCCCCCGATGATACTCTCCCATCTTGTTGCCTCCTGTTCATCCTTTGGATCTCAGCTCTAGGAGGCCCTCCCTGCCCCATCCACACCTCCCTCCAGGCGCCGCTGGCCTTGACATTGGGGGGAGGCAACTGGTACAAACCCAGGGGATACAGACTCTGGAAGGGGACTTTCTCCATGAGCCCATTCTCCCCAAAGGGACCTTCCCAAAGGGAGCTCAGATCACGCTGAGAAGTCAGTGGAGGAAGTGGGGTGAAACAGGGGACGGGAGCACCGATGGTCAGACCGGGTGGTGCAGAGAGCGGACCGTCAAAGCCAAAGGGCCCTTGTGAGGTTCTGTCTCCCTCCACCCATAGTCGCAGCTCTCTCAGGCATCACCCCTCCAGGCTCTACCCCTGGGCTCCAGCCTCTTTTAAAGAGCTCTGACTGAGATCCACGGATCGGAATGGAGAAAAACACTTCCATCTTTCTTCTTTGAAATTTACCACTTCCTTCAAGAGTGTGTAGGCAACAAACCGCAGTGATGAGCAGCACCTGTGACTTTGTTGCCACAAGAAATGACAGGTATTTCCACATTATTAACACATGCTAGGTGTGGCAGGCGTCTCGAAATCTCATTTGTGCTCATCATTTTATCATCACTGCTTTGAAATCACACTAGTATGTTAGAGCTGCCCTGGATCTTGCTATCTAGTGAATCAACAACAAAGCCTCTATATTACTATATTGCAATTTTTTGTTTGCTTTATACGTTTTAACATAACTGTTTTCCTATATAATTATGTATACTTTGCTTTATGAATTAATACAAAATTTCTCTGGGAAAGTGTCCGTAGGTCAGGTGGCTAGCAAGGTGTATGGCAGAGACAAGGGCGTGCCCTCGTCTCAGAGCCTGGCTCACCTTCAGCCCCAGTAGGCAGATCACTGTCTTCTTACTGGCCCTCAGTCAGTCATCAGGGGCCAGGCTTGTGGCCGTATGTTAAGTTACAAGGCAGGTTGGGACCCTGAGTTTGTTTGGGGGTGCTGCCCTCCGTCTCCAGGGATTGGTGGATGAAGGATGGGGATGCCTAGGGCAGGGGTCCTGGACCTGCCTTCCTCTGGGTCAGGATCAGCCCTTCCAGCTTCCCCATCAGTAGTAGCTTTGTTTGTGGATCCTTCCAGGTGCTCCCCTGAGCCTCGGTTTCCTTGTCTGTAAAATAGGGATAACGCCCAGTTTACAGACTGACACATGCTCTAACGAGGTCGCTGGGAAATGTGTCAGGGTCAAGCCTTTCATCTGGGCTGGTGACAGAGCCACCCCTTCTCCTCCATGGTACCCAGGCAACCCCCAAGCCAGCACCCCTGGAACAAGGCCAGGTGAGGGATCACTCCTGGCAACCCAGGACCTCTCCTTTCCCATGTGGCCAACTCTTCCACAAATGCCACGGGCAGGTGTGGCTTGGTGCTTAGGTCAACCCTGTAATCTTGCTGGAGCCCGGGAATCAGTGCAACAGGAATCCTTGTCAGCCAGAGAGACAGCTGGCCCGGAAAGTCATGCCCAGCCTGGCACGACCTTCAGCTGCGACTCCCATCACCTCCTGTTGACAGCTTCTGTCTGACACCCAGTCACTCATTGGACAAATCACCAGAGTGGTGACAGCAAGCATGTGCTAACTCACTCCATCTTCAAACAGGCCCATGAGAAAGAGACTGTTCTTATCCCCATTGTTGCATTGTTCAGTTGCTCAGTTGTGTCTGACTCTTATGACCCCATGGACTGTAGCCCTACCAGGCTCCTCTGTCCATGGGATTCTCTAGGCAAAAATACTGGAGTGGGTTGCCATTTCGTTCTCCAGGGGATCTCCCCGACCCAAGGATCAAGCCCATATCTCCTGCACTGGCAGGTGAATTCTTTACCACTGAGCCACCAGGGAAGCCCCCCCATCCCCATTACACAGCAGGACAATCAAAGGTGCAGGCAAGTAGAGTCGCCCTGGCGTTTGCATCGAGGCCGCCCTGGCTCCAGGGCTGGTTCCCTTAACACAGCTCTGGAGCAGAGGTTCGCACAGTCGAGCGTGTCTCCGGATCACCCACTAATACTCATGCCACTGGGCCCCGCCCCAGAGCTTCTGATTCCATATGGCTGACAACCACAGCGCTAGGACCTGGCTGCTCAGGGCATGAGGATTGGTCACGCCAGCATCACCTGAGCTTGTTAGAAACGCAGGTTCTCAGGCCCAGCCCTGGTCCTGCTCCATCAGAATCGGCATTATAGCGAGATCCCCAGGTGAACGGCAAACACGTGGTCGGGTAAAAAGCTCTGCTCTGAACCCCTCCGTGGACAGGGACCCTTTCCTCACAGAGCTTAGATACCAGTGGGAGGGACAGAGAAACAGACAAATATAGATATCGTGGGATCATCTCAGAAAGATGGAAAGGAAAATCTAAGCAAGGGGAGGTGGCCAGGGCTCCTGGGGGTGGGCCTGGAGATTCAGACTTGGGGGAGAGCCAGCCCCTAGCCCCAACTCAGGAGCTCACAGTTAGGCAGTAGGAAGATAAGCCGTGAGCGGTGAAAGTAAATGGTACCCACAGGCACACATATATACACATACACACATAGACACACACACACACACACACACATGCTAATTGCTTACCCACTGTGATTCAGAGCAGGGAGCTGGAGCCAGACTACCCTCACGCAGTCTTGCCTCGGCTGCTGATTAGGCCTTAGGCTTGTTCCTTCACTTCCCTGGGCCTTGAGTCTCTCTTTGTAGGCCAGGAACAAGAGGAGCGCCACCTTTGCAAAGCACCTTGCGTGGTGCTTGGCAGGTAGCAAGCGCTGTGTGAGTCTCCACTGTATCCTCTGAGCCTGTGATTCTCCCAGGTAACTGGACTAGCATCCCAGTTCTGTAGAGAGGGAAGCTGAGGCTCTGAGAGGTCCACCAACTCCCCCGATCAGAATACCTGGCTTTCTGACCAGGCGTTCAGAGGAAGCAAGTTCACTTCCAGCAGGGCGGTGGGTGGGTGCAGGAGGCTTGATGGAGGAGACATCTGGGCTGGGGTGTGTGGGATGGAGAGGATCTGGTCATGTGGACAAAGGGTTGGGGCGGGGCGAGAAGGGGACAAAGTTAGTACTGGAGGCAGGAGAGTGAGCAAACGCACAGAGTGTGTGAGCTAGGAAGGCAAATGGAGAACTTGCAATAGCGCCTTTTGGCCTTGAACATGAAGGCCGTGAAGGGTGAAGTGTGGCCAGGCCAGATGGAGGAGGGTCAAAAGTGGGAGCTTTAGGATTGGTCTCGGAGGTGGAGCCATAGAAGGTTCTATTCCATCCCCCCTGTTCTGAGCCACTGTGGAGTCCCTGGAAACCTGCAGATGAGTGTAGCCTCCTTGCCAATGGCCACACTCATTCCCACTTTACAAGACTTGGCATTGGCCTCGGTTCTCAACCGGGCCTGAAGCCACATGTCCTGGAGCCAGGTCACAATCTACAGCCAGACCTCACTTCCCAGGGCAGAGCCTTCTAGGAAGGGAAGCGGGACTCCCCAGCAGGGCAAACTCTGAGGGCAGGAGGTGCCCAGAGAGTAGCAACAGCTGTGGGGTTCAAGGTTTTCCATGGAAGCTCTGCCAATGGCAGCGTTCACCTCCCTGGCTCGCTGGCTGGCTGGCAAAGAAAGCAGAGAGCTCTCTCCTCGGCCCTCGGCTGGACACTGGTGCTGCCTGGAGGACAGCTGGCCCTCTGGGCCCAGGGAGGACCACCAGCACAGGCTGGAGAAAGCTGGGAGGTTGCCCTTAGCCTCAAGGGGCAAAAAAGCATTTGCATCTCAGCCAGGCCACCAATTTGCCACGTGACCTTGTGCAAGTCACAGCCCCATCCTGGGCCTTGATTCCTCACCTGTAAATTGGAGGTGATGATGCTTTACGATTTTTCTGGCCCATGTTTTCTTTACCTGTGATTGTTTAACTAATGTGTCTACTTGTTTACTTCCTGGGTTCATGCTGTGCACCCCATGGAGACAAGAAACACATGTCTTGGGTCACCTGGCACAGAGGAGGTGCTTGGCACACAGCTTTTGATTGACAAAATGATTGTTGTGAATATCAAATGAGTTAGTATTTGTGATGGCACTCCAAAATATGAAATGTAAAGGATATGAACGAGGGCGTTAGGCTCTTAACTCGCCAGGACTTGGTTCCAGTCTCAGCGCATGAGAGGATTGCTCCAGGTGGTCCCAAGAACAAGAAAACACAAATAGAGATGAAAAACATTGGAAAGGAAGGCAAAAATGGTAACAATTTGCTGATGATGTGATTTTTCTAAGTTGAAAAATCCAAACAACTATGCCGGCGTAGCAATGAGCGATGCTGGTAAAAAATGTTTGTTAAAAGATGTAGATATGAAAATCAGGTAAAAATTGTTTTCCCATCTAGTTAGTATACTTCATTCAAAGGATTATTTCAAAATCCTTTGATTTATTTGAAAAAAGCATTAAGTTTATTTGAAAAAGGATTTTGCTTATAATAGGAAGCTGAAAACCCTATTAGGAATTTGCTTCACAAGAGACATTGCAAGAGCTCTAGAAAGAAATCTATTAATACTTCACAACAGGAAAAAAGAAAGAATATCTGAATAAATAGAGACATTATCATATTTCTAGAAAGAAAGTCCTAAATGTAAAGATGTCGATTGTCTCTCCTATAATTAATAAACATAAGGTAATTACAAGGAAAAGAGCAGTGGGAATGTAAACTTCATTTGGAAAACTAATTGCTTGCAAACAGCCAAGAAAATTATGGACAAATAGTGATGAAAAGATGTGGCAAGGAGATTTTACTTTATTAGTACCAAAATATAGTATGAAGTGACAATAATTAAACCAGTGTGAGTTTTGCATGGAAAAACCTGGTTCAATTCTCACCTCCCCCTTCTTAGCTGTGTACTTATCTTCTCTAGTTCATTTCAGTAATAAGAGGATAATAATGGCCCTGGAGTTGATGAGGGAATCCAATAAGCTGAAGCGTAAGTGGATTTAGACTGGTGCCTGGAGTAAATTCTAAATAGATGACATTATTTTATCCACTAAAAATAATACTGAATAAGTACATCATTAACTATCTTATGGGCGGAGCAAGAGTCAGTTGCATTTTTCAGTCCTTCCTGGGATCTTGGTTCAGTTTCTGTATTTGAACCTGTGCTGGGCAAGCTCTGAGCAGCTGGGAGGTGGGACCCTCTGAGTAGTATTGAACTGAGATTTGTTCCCCTCTGCCCTCAGCTCACCTTCCGGGTGGTTCTCTGGTTTCCTTGCGGTTGTTTTTTTCCCGACTGTGAATCACAGAGCTGTCCTCTCTGTCACCTTCACAGGTCAGACTGGCAGAAGCCGAGACCAGGGAGCCAAGGCTGCCCAGACTTTCCCCTGTGGGGGCAGGGCCTTTGCTCTTGGCTGTTAGTGCCCGAGATGCACCCCTCCCTGCAGGACTGAGTTCAGGCAGCACGGAGTGGAGGGGGCCTTTCCACGCCTCCCCCCATCCACCACCACCTATAATACTCCTGGGCTCTCTACAGGGAGGGGACAATATTTTCCTGAACACCGTCTGTAGGTGACCTAGAGTGACATTCCCGGGGTGACCTTGGGATATTTGCAAGGAACGAGTGAGGCAGAGAGCACAATGAGATCCTCAGTGTCCTGTGACCCAGCCGCATCACACAGGTGCCCTGTGCTGTGTGTGCTTAGGTGCCCAGTTGTGTCTGATGTTTTGTGACCCCAAGGACTGTAGCCCACCTGGTTTCTCTGTCCATAGGGTTCTCCAGGCAAGAATGCTGGAGGGGGTTGCCATGCCCTATTCCAGAGCATCTTCTTAACCCGGGTCTCCCACATTGCAGGCAGATTCTTTACCATTTGAGTCACCAGGGAAACCCACAAAGGTGCCCAGGAACTGTCATTACACCTGTCCCCTCTGATGGGGGCGAGGGGAGCCCCTGGGGGATGGTGTCCTGGGAAGAGAGGGGATCATTCTGAGTGGGAAGCCAATGGAAGAGGAGGAGCGCTGGTCAGGGGTCATGAGGCCCGAGTTTAGACACTCAGCCTCTTATAAGAGGATATAACTGCAGCATGCCTCTCCCACCAGGCTATGCCCTCCTGCAGAACAAGACCAGTGTCCTCTTTATCTGGGGTCCCCACAGCCTGCTAGAGGGTCTATGCACCTTCAGTCCTAGAGGTGCTCCTTGCATTGAGAATGTGAGGGCCATGTGGGCTTGGGCAGAGGAATGCCCAGGGACAGCTGACCTTTCAGAAGGGCACTGAACGGTGCTCCCAGGGTCCTGCCCTCTCTAGCCGATGCTCGTCCACAGATGAGGGCCACTTGGACACCAAAGGCACAAGTTTGGGGACATCAGTAGGGAAAGGACCTAGAGAGTGGCCAGGGTTAAGGGTCAATCTAATAGGGGTCAGGGCTCAACTGTGGCCCGTCACGTAGTCTGTGGCTGAATTGGTCCCCTCGCTTCCAGGTAACCTGTCCTAATCCTCATTTTCCCCCATCTCTGTAAATGGTACCACCTCCCCACAATTCTTCAAGCTATGAACAGAAGAGCCATCCTGGATTCCCTCCGTTCCCACACCACCCACCTCTAATCCATCAGCAAACCTTGTCAGCAGCTCCGCCTCTGTGTGAGATCTCAGAATCACCCACTTCTCTCCATCTCGGCACTGATACTGCAGCCCAAGGCATCCCAGGGCGGATGAATGGTACACAGAACTCCTTGGTGGGGGCAGTGCTGCCTGATTCCAGCATTCAGAGTTAGGCAGCTTATTTCTCCAGGGTGATAAGCTACAATTTCCAGTATCAGCTTCATCAGTAAAAACGCTGATATTTTTCTGCTTCTCAGTTGGTTCAGAACTGAGGGATGAGCAGAGGCAATTATCAGTCCCCCTCAAAAACATCAACACTAACACCTTGATTGAATCATAGACAAGGTTGAGCACCGGAGAAGTGAGGTTTTCCAACTGGTGCTGGAGAAGACTCTTGAGAGTCCTTTGGACATCAAGGAGCTCAAACCAGTCAATCCTAAAGGAAATCAACCCTGAATGTTTACTGGGAGGACTGATGCTGAAGCTCCAATACTTTGGCCACCTGATGCAAAAAGCCAACTCATTGGAAAAGACCCTGATGCTGGGAAAGATTGAGGACAGGAGGAGAAGGGGGCGACAGAGGATGAGAAGGTTGGATGGCATCATCGACTCAATGGACACGAACTTGAGCAAACTCCAGGAGATAGTGAAGGACAGGGAAGCTGCAATCTGTGGTGTGGAAAAGAGTCAGACATGACTTAGTGACTGAGCAACAACAACACTTGGATAGCACTTTAGAGGTCAAAGACTATTTATAACTTCCTGGATTCCTCATTTCAGCTCTGCAATGAAAAGGCTATTGTTATTATCCCTACTTTACTAACAAAGAAAAAAATACCCAGAATTGTGAAGTGACTTGCCCCAAATCACGCAGAGTCAAGCCTGGAATCCAAATTTCACAACACTTCACTATCAGAGCTTCTTACTTATGGCCCAAGTTCTGAATTCCTATTAAAAGGCAGTTCTTTTAGTCTGCTATAGCAATCAAGACAGCAATCAAGGTCCTGGCAGAGGGAGAGACCCAGACATGAATGGAAGATCCGTTTCTGGGGCTGGGAGAGGCGGTGTGACTATGCAGGGTGAGTACAGGGGAACTTCTTTGTCTACAGGTGTGATAACATTTGATATCACTCTATACCTCCTCTCCAAATGAACATGCACAGCACGGGTGAAATCCGAATGAGGTCTGCATTTTAGTTAACAGTGTTTTACCAAAGCCAGTTTCCTGATTCTGATAATCACTTCTGGCTGTGTAAGATGTTATCACTGGGAAGCTGGAAGAAGACTATATGGGAACTCTCTGTAACAACTTTACAACTCCTTGCAAAGCTTCCCGTATTTCAAAATAAAGCAGGATTTTTTTGTTTGTTTTGTTTTGTTTTAAATGCTGCTGCCTCCAAGAGATAGAGATCAACTGTAATCCTGAGTGGGCAAATGAATTTCAACTCCTGTGCTAGTTGCAAGCAGCTGATAGGTGTTCTGGGATCAGAACCCACAATACGAAGGATTCCGTGGCTGTATCTGGGCTTGGTGGGAATGAGTGTATTAACTGATTTGTGATGTCTGCTGTAGTCTCTGGGAATGGCATGCGCGAGCGTGGACCAGGCTCATGGCTGTCTCTGTGCCCAATTCTTGACTGGTCAGAATGAACCGAGGCCCCCAAAATAGGAAGACACTGACCTGAGAGAGGGAGGGTGTGTGTGTGTGTATGTGTGTGTGTATGTTCAGTCGTGTCCGACTGCTTGTGGCCCCATGGACTGTAGCCCGCTAGGCTCCTCTGTCCTTGGAATTCTCCAGGCAGGAACACTGGAGTGGGGTTGCCATGCCCTCCTCCAGGGAATCTTCCCAACCCAGGGTCCAAACCCAGGTCTCTTGCATTGCAGGCAGATTCTTTACCATCTGAGCCACCAGGGAGGGGAAGGGCAAAAGAAGAAGGTAGGTACGTAGTACAGTTTCATTTACATCCAGTTTCAGGAGAGAGAACATGAAATAGTGGTAGCTTCTAGTGGTGGGAGATTGATTAGAAGGTGATTAAAAATATTGCACTATCTTGACTGTAGTAATACACCAGTGTATACATTTGTTAGAAGTTTGCCTGGAAAATCCCATGGATGGAGGAGCCTGGTAGGCTGTAGTTCATGGGGTCGCTAAGAGTCGGACACGACTGAGCGACTTCCTTTTCACTTTTCACTTTCATGCATTGGAGAAGGAAATGGCAACCCACTCCAGTGTTCTTGCCTGGAGAGTCCCTGGGACAGGGGAGCCTGGTGGGCTTCCGTCTATGGGGTTGCACAGAGTCGGACACGACTGAAGCAACTTAGCAGCAGCAGTTGACTTGTACTTTAAGATTTGTGCATTTTATTACATATAAATTATACCTGTATTTTTAAAAGGATATGGGGCAAAACTCTAAAAAGAAAACATTTGCGTTAATACAACATTACTGGAAGTTTCCAGCACGCTCACTGGAAGGAATTCCTCCTGGTGGGGCAGGGGATGTAGAGCCAAATATTAAGGTGTGAGTTTCACGGGCCCCTGGTGATGGGATTCTCCGGGGTAAAGTCCTAGCCCTGCTGGTTACTAGTTGCGTGCCTATGGACAAGTTGTCAGCTTTTTCTGTCTCAGCTTCCTCAGCTGTGAGATGGGGGTGTCAGTAATGTCTGCCTGAGAATTTAGTTAATCCAATGAAGAGCTTAGAATAGCGTTGCCTGGCGCACAGTACGTGCTCAGTAAATCTTAGCTGCTATGATGGTTCTGGTTCTTCTCTTCCTCTCTTTGGTTCCTGTGGCTTCAAGCTGCTGTCTGCCCCCCTTAAGCACGCTGGCACCAGGGTGGACACAGACTTCCTGCAGCATATCTGAGACTCACTGGATATTCACAAAGACCACACAATCTAAGAAGATGGCAGGGAAGGAAAAAAACTCCATGTGACCTCCCCAGGGTGGTCTGGACCTCACCGAATGAACTCCACCTGTCTCCACATGCATGCCCACTCTTAGACTCTCTGCTCCCTAGCCTGTAAGGAGGATGATCTCCTATAAGGAGGATGCCATCTTTACACCCACCATCTAGATAGTTCACCATCTTGGAGAGCTCCCAAGCCCTCTGTCCTCCGCTGATGTCCCTTCCTCTCGGTTCCTGGTCAGAGGGCCATGTGTTTGCACCGGGCACTGCCCCCAGGAGTGACCTCACCCTTCAGGTAGAGTCCTGCCCGCTACCTGCTGTGGGGATTTAGTCCCCCGACAGCGTCCATGTACAGAGCACTGTTACAAGCGAGTGATGCCATTTCTGTCTAGAATGAGTCTGTCTCAGCACTGGAGCGGTATGAGTGGCCAGGAGGGAACACAGAAGCTGTCCAGGGGATGAAGGAAGAAGGAGGGACTTGGTGGGGTTTGTGGAGTTCTTTGCTTAAAAGGAGAGAGAAAGGCTCTTCAGTTTTAGCTTTTTCATGGCGCTATTATGAGAATATGTAGCCAGGAGTCCTCCAGTCCACTGCCAGCTTTCAGAGAGGCAAGAAAGAGCTGAGACATGGGCAAGCTTGAAGGCATGTGTGAGGAAGACACGTCTGTCCTTCCTTTTTATAACACCTCTCTACCCATCCATCCATCCAATAGTGTGTTGTGCCCAGTATGGGCCAGGCGTCAGGCTGTATCCCAGGGTTGCCTGTGAAACACAGAATTTAACTTAACATGTGTATATTATCTTTCTAGATGCAAACCAGCAAACAGTACAGTGTGATACATGAAAGGACAGCGTGCTGGAGGCACAGAGGAGAAACACCTGACTGCCGTACCTTGAGACTCAGGGCAGGCTTCCTGGAGGAAGCAACTTTAAACTTGGCACCTGAAGGATGAGGGGAAGCTGGCCACCAACCATGGCTGTCTCCTAAAGCTCAGGCTCCCCTTCCAAGGTGTAGGGTTGTCACTGGAAAGGGTATATCTTCTCCCGCTCCTTGCTGGTGGGGCCAGTGATGAGGTGTCACGGGTGGAATATGAGTGAAAGTTACTTGTGTCATTGCTGGGCTAAGGCCTTTTTTAAAAAAATAATTTTTAAAATTTATTTATTTTTGGTTGCACCGGGTCTCTGTTGCGGCATGGGCTTTCCTCTAGTTGTGGAGAGCGGGAACTACTCTCTGGTTATGGTGCTCAGGCTTCCTATTTTGGTGGCTTCTCCTGTTGTGGAGCACGGGCTCTCGGGCCCACAGGCTTCAGCAGCAGCCACACGTGGCTCAGCAGTTGTGGCCCCTGGGCTCTAGAGCACAGACTCAGTTGTTGTGGCACATGGGCTTAGCTGCTCAGTGGCGGCAAGGGGGATCATCTCAGATCAGGGATATAACCCGTGTCTCCTGCGTTGGCAGGCAGATTCTTTGCCACTGCACCACCAGGGAAGTCCTGGGCTAAAGCTTTTAAGAAGCAGGTGTGTCTTATCCAGTATCTCCTTCCCCAAACTAGACGCAGATGCTGATGGCATGGCAGAGCCACAGACAGAAGGAGGCTGGGTCCCCAAGTCCGCAGGGAGGAGAGCTGCCCATGGGCAGGATCGCTCACTTGTATTCCCATTACCTTCAGCCATGGATGTTTGAAATTCACTTATTATAGTAGCTGATGCTCTTTAACAGGAATAAAGAATACACCCCATGAAGAGAGATGGAGAGGAAAGGGAGAAGACTGGTTTAGAGGAAACCTTGAGTATAAAGTCCTGGGGATCAAGAGAGAGAGAGGGAGAGAAGAGTGATGCCAGGGAAGACTGGGATGTAGACTGAGGCCAGGTCAGCCTTGCCAAGAAGTTAGGACTTCATCCTAAATTAATAGAGTGTAGCCAGGCCAAGTAGCCCTAGGCCTGCCCCTCTCGGCCCTCGGGCTCAGAGAAGAAGGGTAACTTCCTGAAGGTCATCTGAACAGTGGATGGCAGCCCTGAAATCCAGCCCAGGTCTTGCCGCCTCCATGCACCGAAGCACTCGGCACAGTGCTTTCAACAGGAAGTTGTACAGCAGAGAAACTAGGGCATTCACATCCTGAGAACTTTGTGAGAATCCTGCCTATGTGGATTCCTTCTCCAGTTTCCTGGGCCTGGACCCCACCCAGCTAGAGTGTTGTCTCCTTTCCCTGGCCCAGGCCAGCACACAGAATGATCACCTCCACCCAGCTACAGCTGCATCTCAAGTCCTGCGCTGGGGCCAGGTCAAAATGAGTGAGCATCCTGCCTGGTCCAGCTAGGCCCACATTCTGGGGCAACCCAAAGAAGCTCATCACCCAATGTATGAGATTGGTCATGTTGACCAGCTCCCACTGTGCTATCTGATCCTCAAATGGGACACAGTAGGTGGCAGAGGTTGCTCAGACTGACTCCTCTGTGGCTCCCTGGGTTGAGTGAATGAGTTGGCAGAGTTTCAGATGACACCTAGCTCCCCCATTTGTAATCCTCAGAGAGTCAGAAGCAGACATCACTGTGCTCCCCTGGGCCTACTCTTAGGTAGGTGGGCCCTTGCTGACCCAAAAGGCAGTGATAATCGAGGAAAGGCCAAGGGTTTGGCTAGGATCTCCTATCCCTCTGCTAGCCTTCCCCAGTGTCTGTCCTAGTTTCTGAAACCAGAATGTCCTGGATCACCTTTGTCCAAGGCCTTCCTTGGCTTTGCAGAGGTGGCTCTGATGCTTCTCCAGAGAGCAGCGGCAAGGTCCAGAGGCAGAGATTCTGGTGCTCTGTCTACCTCTCTCCCCCTCCTCTTTTCCTCTCTCATCATGCCCAACATTGCCCATTAGGTAGCCTTTGAAGACAGAATTTCACCACTAAAACAAAAGTTTGAAAACAAGTGCTCAAGTCCAGCCACCTAGTTTTCTAGACAGAGACCCTAAAAATTAGAAAGGGAAGTTATATATGTATTTTAAAACATATGCATGTAAGTTATAGATAAAGGGCTGCTTGCCTACTTGGGTCTGTGTCATCATCCATCCATCCACCTGTCCCTTAATCTCTTCATCCATCACCCATCTATCCATCCATCTATCCAGTCAACAGGAACTGAAGGTTTAGGATCTACTGACCTTCTCACCTTGCAGCCTGGGTCATCGCTTCTAAAGCTCTTGGTCTTCTTTGTACCACGGAATAGAAAGAACCCAGATTCTGCACATATCTGTGCTCAAGCCCCTCCTCTGCCACCTTCCAGCGATGCGCTCACTGTCACTTGCCTTCGTTGTAAAATGTAGTCACCGCTTCCTTCATCTGGATTGCTATGGGGACTTAGGGAGGCAGTGTGTACAGCCCCTGATGGAGTTCCTACAACATGGCAGATCCTCAATACCTGCTCGATGGCAGAACATCCTCTAAATGCTATGTGTGTAGGGGTGAACAGGGGGTCCCCGGACCTGCTGTCATGCAAAAGTGCTCAAAGCCACCGGGAAAGGAAGTCTCTCCACTCCTCTTGCAGAAAACCTGGCTCTGGTCCCTCCTCAGCTCTCACCTAATTTTGGTCTGGCCAGACCTGGTGACTTCCCTTTCCCCTCATTGTCTTGGAGGACTCCAGTGAATTTGGCCGGGACCATTTCCGCAGGGATGGCATATATTCACCCCACCACCCCCCACCCTCTCTCACACACACTTTCTCCCCTGCAGTCCTGAGGTCTGTCCCTCACCCCCAGAGACGCAAAGCCTGCTTCCTAAAGGTCACCCCTTCAACTGACTTCCCCTGTGAGAAGGAGTCCTGACCGCATTCTGCCACTCTCTCTCTCCTTCCCCTAATTTATTTTTCATCACACCATCAGGAGTTGTATAATGTGAGCTTTGTGCCCTGGCTTGTCTGTTTCATGCTAGTAGTTAAAAGCTCCATTATTTTGTTCCTTGTTGGATCCCCAGTGCTGTCACGTGGCAACCAAATTTGTTGAATGGGTGTATTGAGAAATGGAGAACGCCTTAACTCCCCTTCCCTAAAGTTCACCATATTCATTGAAAACCCACTCCCATACCACAGACTGTCTGAGGCCTTCTGGGTCATGGTAGAAATGACACAGGACTAATTCCTGCATGGAGCATGAAACTATGTCCCAAAGCAGAGGTGTAAAGGTCAACTCACCTGGCTGTATACAAAGAGTTGTGTGTGGGTCATACCTGCCCCCTGAAAGTGGGCAGGGGACTGGCTCAACTCAGGAAGCTTGAGAGCCTGGCTTGGAAGTCACGCAGACCTGAGTTCAAACCCACCTCTAGAAGTCACGTAGCCTCTCTGAGGATCAGTTGCTTTCAGACAACACAGCTAATGATTCTTGCCTCAAAAGGTCATGAATAACAGTGTTCATCACTCAGTCATGTCCAACTCTTTGAGACCCCATGGACTGTAGCCCCCCAGGCTCCTCTGTCCATGAAATTCTCCAGGCAAGAATACTGGAGTGGGTTGCCATGCCCTTCTCCAGGTGATTTTCCTGACCCAGGGATTGAACCTGCATCTCTTGCATTGCAGGCATAGTCTTTGCCCTCTGAGCCACCAGGGAAGCCCTGTTAAGTAACAAAAGTTACCCTTTTATTGTTTGAGCATTGCAGTACAACGGTGGGCACGCCAGGCACAAGCTTGCCGTTGGGTGGTGCTGTGAGTCGTGTGCCCTTGAGCAAGTGATACTACCTGTAGGTGTGTCCCCATTTGTAAGATTTGTGAAGGTTTTGTGAGTTAATGCATGCAAACTATTTGGATCTGTGCCTGGCATTCATAAGAGTCAAGAGTTGTATTTTTATTTGTACGCTAAAAATCAAGGTTATGTGATTTGCACATATCTTAAAAGTATAGCGAGAAGAGTTTTGACAAATGAGATACTGCTGGGAGCCGGCATATTGCATATTGAGTGAGGATCTGGAATAGCTCAACTGGAATTCTATCACTGCTGAGAGCCAGCGTGAGGCACTCCACCCATGACAAAGGTCATGAGGAAGGAGGCTCGGCATACGCAAAGGCGGGATCGAGCCTCAGGAGTCCCCCTGGAAATTCTCGAGCATCTACCCCCAAAACCAGAGTCTGCCTACTTTCTGCTTTGTGCTTTCACCTACACCTCTGACTTTACGGGGGGCTGTCTCCCACTACCTCTCTCTGAAAAAAGAGTTAGCTTACAGCTCCAGTTAATAATTCTTGGATGTGACAGTGTTTAACCTACAAACTCCTTTGGAAATCCTCTAGCCTGCCTAAATGGGTTTTTCCGGCCACATGTGATTGTTCAGAGCCTCCCAACTGTGAGAGGCAGGAGATGTTCTAAACTGCCTAAACACAGATTCCTTTGAGTAGTTAAAAGATTGATTAGAAAATGTATTGGTGAAGGGTTTTTCACTTGTTGGGCCAATGTTTGCTGCTAAGTCTCCATACTCCTTACCTACTGTGTCTTTGGCAGTGTATTGGTTGATATAATGGGTGTATAGAAATGTAAAATGCCGCTTTGTCCAATGCTTTTTGGAAGGCTGGCGCCTGACTTTGGAATAATCACCTTTAGAGAAAGATAAGTTTCTTAAAATGTTAACAGGCCTCCGGGCCAGAAGATGATGTCAATCACCTGAACTTTTGCATATGATAAGTTTGCAGGAAGAAAGCCTGGCTTGCTGCATGACTCTACCCCTTCCCCCATTATCCTCTATGCATACCTTAAGGTATAAAAACTACTTTGGAAAATAAAGTGCGGGCCTTGTTCACTGAAACTTGGTCTCCCCATGTCACTCTCTCTCCCAAATTCCAGCTGAGCGTCCATCTGGAGCGCGGATGTCCTCTGCGACCATTTATTTGCCTGGGCTTCTAAGACCCACTCGAGAAGGTGTCTAAGGTGGGGCACCTTCCGCTATTCGAGAGGGCGCCTGCGGCCTCCGTGGTCAGAGCTAACCTGGTGTCACGGGTTATATTGATTTTCCGCGTAAACCAAGCCACTCAGCTTCTTTTCTCCACTGAATTTCCTCACTGAGCTATCCTTATTCTATTACTCTTTGTATCCTTAATTAAAGTGTAATTAAGCAGTTATTCCCTGACCCTCGCCTAGCCGTCTCTCCTTCGAATACCCTGGATCAGCCGGGGCTGGTCCCCGGCAGGTGGCGCCCGAACAGGGACTTCGAAGGTAAGCTCCCAGCATCTCCCCCTTTTTTATTTCTTAAAATAAAAACAAAACAAAACAAAAAAGTAAAAAAGGAAAAAAAGTAGAGAAAGATGTAAAGATAGAGAAAGAGCTAAAGACTGAAAAAGAGAGGAACGGAGAAGGAAGGAATCAGGGAACGCATCAAGATAGAGAAAAGAAGTTAAAAAAAAAGAGATAACAGAAAAAGATAAAAAGAAAAAAAAAATTAAGGAAGAGAAGAGGATAAAGAGAAAGAAACGAAGGAAAGAAGGGTAGCGAAAAAAGAAGGGTGAAAAAAAAGTGAGAAAGGCAGGAAGAGAGAGAGAAAGACAGTAAGAGACGCTGTGACCAGGTGCCCTGGCGAGCTCCCTCCCGCTCTGCGCAAACCTTTAAAAAACAAAAAACTTATCCACCACTTTCTGATTTAAGGCCATCGCCGCCGCCTCCGTTTGCGCCTTTCAGGGCTCAAGAGTTCCCCACTTTGCCCCCAAAGCCTCTCAAAGTGTTACCTAAGCCTGAGAAAAAAAAAAAAAAAAAAAAAAGTTTTTTAAACAGTGGAGCTTTTAAAACAGACTGCCTGCACAATATGCAGAGCGTGCTCCTTGGAGAAAACCCCCTCAGGGGGGTCTCACCCAGGCTAAGAGAAAAACCGTAAGGGGATTTAACAACAATATTAACCCTTGACTAGCTGGTTACTCCAATTCCAATGGGAGTGGCTGGCCCCCTGCCTGAGGGCATTGTAGGACTTGTGCTAGGGCGAAGCTCGCTTTCTTAAAAAAAAAAAAAAAAAATTCGGTGGTACATGGTGTAGTAGATTCTGATTATATTGGAGAAATTAGTTTTGATCTCGCAGCCTACCAAAACTGCAAATTAATAAAGGTCAAAGAATAACACAGTTTTTGCTTTTACCTTATCAGACAGGAAAAAACTTGACTTCTCAAGCTAAGAGCCACAGAATATTTGGATTTAGTGATCTAGCTTTTTGGGTGCAGAAAATTACAGCTCCAAGGCCTTTAAAAGATCTTTTAATTCAAAAAAGTAAAATCTCAGGGCTATTAGACACAGGAACAGACGTCTCTTAACATTTCTGGGAAAGACTGACCCAGCTCCTGGCCAACACATACTACTGAAAATGAGTTGGTGGGATTAGAAAAAGCAGAGTGGGAATGCTATAGAGAAAAAGGTGAGAGAGCGTTTAAAGCCTTGAAGAGTAGTGAGTTCCCCGTTGCTAGAAGTATTCAAGCAAAGATTAGATGGTTACTTGTCATATAAAAAGCTATAGACCAGATTTAGTTTACAAAATGATAATTGGAGAAGCTTATAAAGATGTTGTGTAACACCTCTTTACTTGCTTCTCATATTTAGGTGCCAAAAGTTTTAAAAATTGATAATGCCCATTTGAAGATTGTTTACTAACTTTAAATGATTTCCAAAAATTATTAGGGGACATTAATTGGATACGCCCACATTTAAAACTGACTACTGCAGATTTAAAGCCTTTGATTACTTAAAAAGCAATCCTAATTCCAGTTCTAAGAGAAAGTTGACTAAATGAGACAGTCAGCTCTTGTTAAAGTAGATGAGACTTTAAATGATCAGTTAATTAAGATTAATATTACCAAAAGATGAGATTAAATTATTCTTGCCACAGAACATACACCTACAGAGTGCTTGTGACCAGTGACCCCAAGAAAAATAGTTTTATCTTTTCCCAGCTTGGTGACACAATTAATTATAAAAGGAGGAAAAAAGAAGTGTAAAACTTTTTAAAAAAAAGAAGTAGCAAATATAATAATTTCACTTAATAAGGATCAACTGCAAGTCTTTTACAAAATAGTGATGATTGGCAAGTTGCCCTGATAGATTTCAGGAGTCAAATTTTGTTTCATTTGCCCTCAAGCCCCCACAGTAGTTAAAAGTTCAAAAATGTTAGATTGGAAGTTTAAAGATACCTGTGGAACTTTCCAACCCTATGTAGTTCCTACGCTCCCCTTTACCCTATGGGGGAGGGACGTGCTGTCTCAAATAAGAGATACTCAGAGGAGTTTTCTCAATTTCTTAGTTATCAACAGGAGATACAATTAACAATACTTTATATGTTATAAATACATAATATAAATATATTTACATAATTACAGTTTGCCTAATTAGGTATGGGTATAAATAAAATATAATAAAGGTATACCTAATTCTATTTATAGATCTATACTTGATTAATTTGTATATAAATATGTATACTATATATACATATTATATATATACTGTATAATTAAATATGTATTACAGTAATATAATGTGTGAGTGGCTGATATTAATTGATATAGATTGATGTGCTGTGATATATGTTCTATATACTGTATTATTATATATGTGTGACATGTATTATCGCAGTGCATTGGTTTGTGTTGGTTGGTATTAGCTGTGTATATGTTGTATTGCTGTAATATATATTAATTAACATATTAATTATAAAGATTAATTCAAGTATATTGATTATGTCAATAAGTTTATACTTGTTGCCATATATAAACTATATAAATACATTTTACATTTAGGTATATCTGTATACTAAAATGAGATAAGGAGGTTATACATTTATTATTTAAATTTATACAGAGACCTAAACTAAACATTAGACCTAAATTAACATATCTCTAAATTTATGTTGTTAAAATGTAAATTTTAAAAATTAAAAAATTAAATTGACAACTGCTTGACAATTCCTTTGCCATAAAACCCCCATAGGTGTAATTGGGGTAACCAGACAAAAAATTGGTTTTATGGCAAAACGGCCCCCTAGAGTGGGTCCATCTTCCGGCTCAAACTAAAAAAGTAGCGGCTTCTTATCCAGGATTGACAGCTACTTTGATATTAAAAAAAAAAAAGCAGAACATTGAATTATTTGGTAAAGAGCCATCAAAAATTGTAATTCCATATAATAAAGAACAACTTGATGTGCTTCTAATGTTTGAAAATTGGCAGATTGCTATAAGAAACTATTTTGGTCAAATTTTTGCATCGTTTACCTTCACATGTTTTGCTGAATTTTATATCCAGACATCCAGTTATTTTTCCTGTCAGATGTAAACAGTCTCCTATTCCAAATGCTCAGATAGCCTTTACTGACAGGTCAGCAAATGGTAAAGCCTCCATAGTTACTAAAAATCACCAAAAGGTTTTAGAAACACAAGAAACTTCAGCTAAAAGAGCTAAAATAACAGCAGTCATAGAGGCTTTTGCTATGTTTGCAGATGAGGAATTTAATCTTTACTCTGATTCTCAGTATGTGGTCAGGCTGTTTACACACATTGAGACTGCGGTCCTGCCTGAAAATAAAACTACCATATTTCATTTGTTAACTAAGTTATAACAACAAATTTGGAAAAAGAATAAAATATTTTTCATTGGACACATTTGGGCTCATTCCAGATTGCCTGGCCCTTTAAATGCCTTTAATGATTTAGCTGACTTGTTAACCAGAAATACAGTGGCTACTGTGATTGAGGAGGCCAGAGCCTCTCACTCACTTCATCAATACGCTACTGCCTTAAGATATCAATTCCAAATTCCCAGAGAGACTGCTCGAGAGATTGTGCATTCTTACTTACACTGCCCCACTGTTTATAATAATATACCTATGGGAGTTAATCCTCATGGTCTCAAACCTAACGTACTCTGGCAGACGGATGTAACTCATGTCTCTTCATTTGGAAAACTGTCTTTTGTTCATGTAACTGTAGATACTTTTTCTCACGTTATTATTGCAACTGCTCGCACAGGAGAGGCAGGTAAAGATGTGATACAACATCTCTTTACTTGTTTTTCATATTTGGGCCTGCCAAAAGCTCTGAAAACTGACAATGCTCCTGCTTACACTTCTAAGTCTTTTCAAAAATTTTGTATAAAGTTTCAAATTAAACATAATACAGGCATCCCTTATTACCCACAGGGACAAGCCATTGTTGAAAGAGTGCATCAAACATTAAAAATCCAAATTCAAAAACTAAAAGAAGGGGAGTTTAAGTATAGTTCTCCCCATCAAATCTTGCAACATGCTCTTTTCGTAATAAATATTTCAAATACTGATTTCAGCCAGAACTATTGCAATGCTTCGTCATTGGTGCCTGGAGCAATTAAATGCAAAACCATTAGTCAAATGGAAGGCCCTCTCAAGACAATGGAAGGGTCCTGACCCATTATTAACTATCGGTCGAGGATGTGCTTATATTTTTCCACAGAATGCAGATTCTTCAATTTAGACAGGCTGATTCGCCATGTTGCAGACCCCCAGACATCCAGTTCACCCATTGCTTCGATCACAAAAGAGGAGCCCGCCAGAAGGGGAGGCAAGATAAACATCGAGATCCCGGCGGGACCGACGGGGCTGCTGCAGCGCGAACTCCAACCAGAAAATAATTCTACTTATTCTGTTTTGGCTTGTCTACCCTCTTCTTATGTTTTTCTCTTTACCAACGATTCTAAAAAACTTAATGTACATGTGACTTTAAACTGGTGGACCCAATGTAGTGACCTGTGAACAATGTATGCTCTCATCTTGTTTAAACCCTCAATATAATGTTTGCTCCTTTGTAGTGTTACAACGTCCACCTTATCTTATAATGTAACCACTTATTGATATAACTATAGTCTTGCTGTATTACAACAACTTCAGGATTTAATGCGATTGCGACGATTTGTGGGCTTACTTATTTTAGGAATATCAGCTTTAATAACCGCAATTACTTCTGTTACTGTGGCAGCAATATCATTGACTCAACAAGTGCATACTGCCCAATATGTTGATACCATGTCTAAAAATGTTTCACTAACTCTAACAACACAGGAAGCTATAGATAGGAAATTAGAGATGAGAGTAGACGCCTTAGAAGAGGCAATAATGCATATTGGGACTGATTTACAGGCTTTAAAAGTGAAAATGGCTTTGTCTTGCCACGCTGATTACCGGTGGATATGCGTGACATCTTTAAAGGTAAATGAGACAGATTATGAATGGAAAAAAATCAAAAATCATATCTCAGGTGTTTGGAACAGCTCTGACATTGGCCTGGACTTAGGGAAACTTCATAATCAAATACAGACCCTGAAACACTCTTGACTGGATTTTACCGCAGCTAATGACTTTTTTCACACCTTCTCTAACTTTCATTTCAAGAAAAAACATTCTGTCTAATATCCTTGGATACATCGCTGCTGGTGCTTTAATTTTGCTTCTCATATTCATTCTTCCTTGTATTGTCAGGATTCTTCGGCAGAACATTCAGAAGCTCGCGACTGAGCTGCATCTGGCTGTTTTTAAGAAATAAAAAAGGGGGAGATGCTGGGAGCCGGCATATTGCATATTGAGTGAGGATCTGGAATAGCTCAACTGGAATTCTATCACTGCTGAGAGCCAGCGTGAGGCACTCCACCCATGACAAAGGTCATGAGGAAGGAGGCTCGGCATACGCAAAGGCGGGATCGAGCCTCAGGAGTCCCCCTGGAAATTCTCGAGCATCTACCCCCAAAACCAGAGTCTGCCTACTTTCTGCTTTGTGCTTTCACCTACACCTCTGACTTTACGGGGGGCTGTCTCCCACTACCTCTCTCTGAAAAAAGAGTTAGCTTACAGCTCCAGTTAATAATTCTTGGATGTGACAGTGTTTAACCTACAAACTCCTTTGGAAATCCTCTAGCCTGCCTAAATGGGTTTTTCCGGCCACATGTGATTGTTCAGAGCCTCCCAACTGTGAGAGGCAGGAGATGTTCTAAACTGCCTAAACACAGATTCCTTTGAGTAGTTAAAAGATTGATTAGAAAATGTATTGGTGAAGGGTTTTTCACTTGTTGGGCCAATGTTTGCTGCTAAGTCTCCATACTCCTTACCTACTGTGTCTTTGGCAGTGTATTGGTTGATATAATGGGTGTATAGAAATGTAAAATGCCGCTTTGTCCAATGCTTTTTGGAAGGCTGGCGCCTGACTTTGGAATAATCACCTTTAGAGAAAGATAAGTTTCTTAAAATGTTAACAGGCCTCCGGGCCAGAAGATGATGTCAATCACCTGAACTTTTGCATATGATAAGTTTGCAGGAAGAAAGCCTGGCTTGCTGCATGACTCTACCCCTTCCCCCATTATCCTCTATGCATACCTTAAGGTATAAAAACTACTTTGGAAAATAAAGTGCGGGCCTTGTTCACTGAAACTTGGTCTCCCCATGTCACTCTCTCTCCCAAATTCCAGCTGAGCGTCCATCTGGAGCGCGGATGTCCTCTGCGACCATTTATTTGCCTGGGCTTCTAAGACCCACTCGAGAAGGTGTCTAAGGTGGGGCACCTTCCGCTATTCGAGAGGGCGCCTGCGGCCTCCGTGGTCAGAGCTAACCTGGTGTCACGGGTTATATTGATTTTCCGCGTAAACCAAGCCACTCAGCTTCTTTTCTCCACTGAATTTCCTCACTGAGCTATCCTTATTCTATTACTCTTTGTATCCTTAATTAAAGTGTAATTAAGCAGTTATTCCCTGACCCTCGCCTAGCCGTCTCTCCTTCGAATACCCTGGATCAGCCGGGGCTGGTCCCCGGCAAGATACCCCATTCTCACCCACGTAGTGTTAGCCGCTCAGTTGTGTCCCACTGCTTGAGGCCCCATGGACTAGAGTCCGCCGGGCTCCTCTGTCCATGGAGGATGGCAAGAATACTGGAGTGGGTAGTCCTTTCCTTCTCCAGGGGATCTTCCCAACCTATCCACATAACCACACCCAAATCAAGGTATGGAACACTCTCACCATTCAGACAGATCTTCGTGCCCTTTCCCAGTTAGTTCCTGATGATCTCCATTCCTCAAGAGACTGCTAGATCTCTAGTAATAGACACTAGAACAGCAGCTATGACTCGAAAGGGTTTCTCAATGCATGTGAATGGACTCCTACAGAATGTACTCTTCTGGGCCGGCTTTCTTTGGCTCAGCCTAATGTTTTTAAGGTTTATCCATTTTTCCTGTGTGTACCAGTGGTTTTTTCTTTGTTATTGTTAAGAAGCAGTCCATCATATAAATATGCCACATTTTGTTTATCCATTTTTCTGTGGATTAATAGTTTGGTTGTTCACGCTTGAGGGTAATGGGAATAAAACTGCAGTGAACATTCTTATATCCTACTCCTTGTGGACATGTTTTCATTTTCTTGGATACTAGAAAAACAACTGGGTCATAAGATAAGTGGATGTTTAAGTTTTTAAGAAATGATTTCAATCATTTGATGTTTCTTTCTCTTTTTTTGGACATTTTTTTGGCCTAGCATATCATCTGTACTTTTCCACACGCACTTGGAAAAAATGTATATTCTTCAGTTTTTGAGTATAATTTCTACAAATGTCAACTGGCTTACATCTTCTTAATCTTACTGATACTTTGCTTCTCAATTACTCAGAGAAGACTGGTAAATTCCCAATGATCATTATAATTTTTTTTCTATTTCTTCCTCTAGTTCTGTCAATTTCAGCCTCACATATTTTGTAGCCCTGTAACTAGGTACATAGACATTTCAAGTTATGGGCTGTTTTTGATAATTGGCCACTTTACCCTGAAGAAGTGCTCTGATAATATTTCTCATCTTACATTCTGCTTTGTCAGATCTTAATACGGCCACATCATCTTTCTTATGCTTTGTGTTTGCATGGGTTATCATTCCTCAGCCTTTCATTGGAAAAAAGTGTATTTGTATGTAAAATTGGTTTCTTGTGGATGGCATAGAGTGGGTTTTGCTTTTATAATACATTTTAAAGGGAATTCCCCGGCAGTCCTGTGGTTCAGACTCAGTACTTTCGTTGCTGATCCCTGGTCAGGAACTAAAATCCTGTAAGCCGCAAGCATGGTGCAGCCAAAAATAAAATAAGTAAATCAAATGCTAAAAATACGTTTTGAAAAACCTCTGCCTTTAACTGGAGTGTTGAGCCCATTTATTTAATATAATTGTAAAGTTTGATGCACTGAGTTTGAGTCTACCTTTCTGTTGTTTATCTTCTGTTTGTAATCGTCTGCTCTTTGTCTCTTAGTTTTGCCTTTCCTGGAAGTCTTCTTTTAAATTACTCAAGTATCATTAAATTTTTAGTATTCCATTTTATCTCTTATATTGACCCTTAAGGTATATATTTTTGTTTTATTTATTTATTTTTAGGGGCATCTCCAGGGGTTAAAATATGCATCTTCAGTTATCACATTCTACTTTGAATTAATTTATGCAGTTTCTTGTATCATGGAAGATTTTGAAACATTATGCTTCCATCTTAACCTCTTTCAACCTATTGTGCTCTGGTCAACTGTTTCACTTCCGTATGTGATGTAAAACCCTACATAGCTATTATTTTTGCTCCTCAGAGTCAATTTTTAACAGCTCAATAGAGGTTTGCTTCACATGTTACTAGCATAAAATCCAGCTATTCTAAGTGTACAACTGAATGGTTTTTTTTTAATTAGATCTACAGAGTTGTGCAACCATTACCACAACGTAATTTCAGAAAATTTCCATAATTTCAGAAAATTTCCATCACCCCCAAAAGATCCGTTGAGCCCATTCTAGTGACTCGCCACTGCCCTCCCCTCTTCAGCCTTGCTGCCGCTTCAGTCGTGTCTGACTCTGTGCGACCCCATAGTCAGCAGCCCACCAGGCTCCCCCATCCTTGGGATTCTCCAGGCAAGAACACTGGAGTGGGTTGCCATTTCCTTCTCCAATGCATGAAAGTGAAGTCGCTCAGTTGTGTCTGACTCTTAGCGACCCCATGGACTGTAGCCCACCAGGCTTCTCCATCCATGGGATTTTCCAGGCAAGAGTACTGGAGTGGGGTGCCATTGCCTTCTCCACTCTTCAGCCTTAGGCAACCACCAATTTACTTGATGTGTTGCAGTTTTGCCCTTTCTGGACATTTTATGTAAATGAAATCATAGAATATGTGGTCTTGCCAAGCTGATTTCTTTTATGCAACATAATATTTTTGAGGTTCATCCGTGTTGCAGCTTTTATCATTAGTTTGTTCCTCTTTTTCACCAAATAATATTCCAGTGTGTGACTGTATCACATTTTTTGTTTATGCCTTTATCAGTTGATGGGCATTTTGGATTGTTTCGACTTTGGGGACATAGTGAACACTGCTGCTATGAACATTTCTGTAAAAGCTTCTGCATGGGTAATTGCTCTTTCATTTCTCCTAGATAACATCTCAGGAGTGGAACTGCTGGGTTATATAGTAAGTTTATGTTTAACTTTTAAAGGCTGCCAAACTGTTATTACAAAGTGTCTGGAATATTGTATATTTAGTCTGCAATGTGCAATCAATTGCTTTTTAAAGAAGCAAAGAGAAAAATATTCCTTTCTGTTTATTCACTTGTTTAGCTTTTATGGTGCTCCTTATTTCTTCCTATAGATTTGAGTTTCTATTTATTATCATTTCTCTTCAGCCTGAACATGTTCTTTAAGCATGTCTTATTGTGTGGGTTTGCTGGCAATGAGTTCTCTCAGTTTCTTTTTATCTGAAAAAAATCTTTATCTTACTTTTATTTTTGAAGGATAATTTCTCACTTTTACCAGCACTTTAAAGATGCTTTCCATTGTTGGCTAACTTGCAGTATTTCCAGTAAAAAGTCAGCCATCGATCTTATTATTGTGTCTCTCCAAGTAACACATCTTCCTTGTTTTTTTTGGATGCTCTTGAGATAGTTCTCTTTATCACTGGTTTCTATCAACATTATATGTCTAGTTGTGGTTTTCTTTGTGTTTTTGCAGCCCTCATCTTTCTGTCTGGGATTCCAACTATATGTCTGCAAAGTGGTTGATGTTATACTGTAGGTTACTGATGCTTCATTCCTTATTTTTCAGTGTTTTTTCCCTCTATGCTTCAGTTTGAATTTATTTTGACCACTTTTCAAGTTTACTGCTTCTTTCTTCTGCTGTGTCAGATCCACTGTCTATACAATGTTTTGAAGTTCTGATACTTTAACTTTTATTTCCAGAATGGCCAGTTGGTTATTTTTTAGAATTTCCATTGATATCCTGAAAAATCCCATCTCATCATCCATTCTATTTATTTCCATAAAAACTTCTTCATATGTTTGTATTTGTTTTTAAGGTCTTTTTGTTGTTAATTCTAATAACACATCTGGTTCTATTACTTCTGCTTTCTCTCAATTATGGGTCACAATTTCCTATTTATTTTCTTGTCTAGTGTTTAATTGTCTAGTGTTCAATTTTATTATATTCTTGAAAGTGTGTATAAAAAAACAATTGAGATTGCAGTTTGATTTTATGTTTGTTTTATTTATTTCCTAGAAAGTCTAAATGCTTTTTTCTGTCTAATGGCTGGATTGAGAGGCTGCTCATCCAGATTTTTCTTGGAGTATAATTGAGCTGGGACTGAGAAATAGCTTCAATTATTCTTAGTTACCTGTAATTAGCCCAACCACCAACACCCTTGCCTTTTTTGTCTTGTCAGGATTTGAGCTAGGAGGGGGTTGGCTGCAGTTTCAGATATTTTTGGTTTACCTGCATTCTAGTCACTGTGAGGATGCATAAGACTATGTCATTTTTCTCTCCTTATGTACCTTTCCTCCACCACTGCCTTTCAGAAAAGATTAGGTAGGACAGGTGGGGAGGATGAATTGTGGGACCAGATGATCTTTTCTTTCATTGAGAAAGTGCCTCATCCACCTTGATGGGATGAGTGATGTCTCATTTCATTCAGGATGCATCCAGACCCCAACCTGACCTGCCGTCCCATACTCGGGTCCAAGTCTAGAATGGTTTTCTCTGTCCCTGTAAGGTTTCTCCATCTATGGCTGATGTTCCTCTCTCCACCTATACACAGACCAGAACCTCCGCCAGGTATGGAAGCTGTCCAACTCTTGCTCTCCCATGAAGGGCTTGTTTCTTTCTGGGATTCAGTTCTTTGATTCTATTATTCTTCCCTAGAACCACAGAAAGCTTTAGTTTTTATTTTTTTCTGGGTTTTTCTTGTTGCTACCACAGGAACAAAGGTCTTTGCTGCTGCTGCTGCTGCTAAGTCGCTTTAGTCGTGTCCAACTCTGTGCGACCCCATAGATGGCAGCCCACCTTCAGATCTCTCTATATCCTTATTGGAAATAGAAATCTCTTTGTTATTATTACTGGTGGACACAATCATGAATAAAATAAGCACACAAAAAAGAATATAATTGCAATGAAGATTAGTGCTATGATGCAGAGGTACATGGTTCTGTGAGAGTATTTTCTGGCAAGATGCCCGTTTACAGATGAGGTGAAGAGAAACTGAGTATTTTGTGCAAGGTCTCATCTCTGGTGGAGAATGGAGTCAGGATTTAAAGTCAAGTCATCCAATTCCAGAATCTACATTTTTACCCATTCTGTTGTAAAATAAGGATTTACATTTAATTTACTTGAAGTAAATTAGTAAACACTCAGTGACTGGCAGAATGTAAAATGCCTGACTCTAACTGGATCAGGGGCTGGAGACACAGTGCAGAGAGTCCTCTCAACAAATATTTATTGAATGAGTGAATAAATCTCCACTATAGCACACATACGCATGTACACACACACACACACACACACACCCTCTCTTGACCTAGAAGAGCCTCATGCCTCAAAGGATCTGAGAATGTTCTTTCATAAACACTAAGTCTATTTTCATGTCTCTTTTGAGCTGCCTCCTCCTTCTCTTCTGACAGCCAGAGACTCTGGGGAATTAAGCAAGGGGACAGAGAGGACAAATCTCAGTTTCTGAATTGTCTCATATTCTCGGCTATTGTCCCCGGAGCTTACTGGGTTCCTGGCTCCAAAGCGACCCAGTGGCATCTTCACTAGGGACTGGAGACTGCAGGGCTCGGTATCTTACCCGGGGTCCATCCACCCTGGGGCTGTTAGTAAAGCCCAGGGAGCAGTGGCCCAGCCAAGTCATCCCTGGGTGGGAACAAAGAACAGCGCTGTGTGTTGAGCGGCCACCTCTGCTGGGACCCGTGCTCAGCTTTTAGATTCGAGTATAATTGCAAAGGCCGCTGCATAGGAACACCCAGCTCAAATCCCCGCTTTACTTACTCCCAAGTGTGCAAACTGGAGCAACATAATTAACCTCCCTGAATCTTAGTTTCCCATTAAACTATGGGGGTTAAAAACAGTGATTGATTAAGTATAGATCAATCACTACATAGAGTGATCGATCAACTGAGCCAATGCACGGTCAGGTTTGCTTGGTTCATGATACACATTCTACATATATTAACCATTCTTACTTATATCAGCTTGGAGAAGGCAATGGCACCCCACTCCAGTACTCTTGCCTGGAAAATCCCATGGGCGGAGGAGCCTGGTAGGCTGCAGTCCATGGGGTCGCTAAGAGTTGGACACGACTGAGCGACTTCACTTTCACTTTTCACTTTCATACATTGGAGAAGGAAATGGCAACCCACTCCAGTGTTCTTGCCTGGAGAATCCCAGGACAGGGGAGCCTGGTGGGCTGCCGTCTATGGGGTCACACAGAGTCGGACACAACTGAAGCGACTTAGCAGCAGTAGCAGTTATATCTGCTATTTGGATTGCATATTACCGAAAAGCAGGGCCGGGATTTGAATCAAGGTCAATGTCTGTGTGTGTTACCCATTGTACTAGTTTTCACCCGGAGAGCTGGTTAATGGCAGATTCCAGACCCTATCCTCTATATGCTGATTCAGAAGAACTGAGGTAGGGCCCAGGAACTCGCATGTTGACAAGCACCTGAGGTGATCTGGATACAGATCTTGGGTCATACCTCAAAGATCACCCTTTAGGCTACATCACCTCCCTGCTTGGAGCCAGACACTGTGCAGAGATAGGGGTCTGGAGGGGAACCCTTATGACATCTGGTCACCAGCACATCTGCTCTCCAGACTCTGCAGACAAAAAATACCTTAGCCTGCATCACGGGTATATTTAGCTGGTTCTGGGGGCCCTGGGGATCAATTCCACAGCTGTCAGCATGAGACTTAACACAGCAGGACTGGGACCCTCAAGTCCAGCCCCTCCCTCTTTCTATTCTCAGGAAGTGGCAGGTGGGGGCTGCTCTCACCCTCAAATAGAAGGCTCTTAAGTTGGCTCACAGAATTGCCAAGTTAAGCTGCTAACCTACGAGGCTCCAAACCTATGTGAGGCAGTGGCTCTGCTGGTCCAACGGGTTTCATTCCATGGGCGACTTGGGTTGACAGTGGCTGCTTGGAGTGCTGTGTCCACAGGGATGCTGGGGCTGAGCCTGGGTAGCGGCTCTTGTTGTTGTTCAGTCACTCAGTTGTGTCTGACTCTTTGTGACCCCATGGACTGCAGCACACCAGGCTTCCCTGTCCTTCACCATCTTCTGGAGTTTGCTCAAACTCATGTCCATTCCATCCAACCATCTCATCCTCCATCACCCGCTTCTCCTCCTGCCCTCAATCTTTCCCAGCATCAGGGTCTTTTCCAATGAGTCAGCTCTTCCCATCAGGTGGCCAAAATACTGGAACTTCAGCATCGGTCCTTCCAATGAATATTCAGGGTTGGTTCTCAATCAGGGGCAATTTTGTCCCCTAAGGGATATCTGATAATTTCTGGAGACATTTTAAGTTGTCACATCTGGGATGCATGGGATGATGACAGTTAATGGGTAGAACCCAGGGTGCTGCTGAATTCCTACAATGCATTGGACAGCCCCCCACAACCAAGAATTATTGAGCCCAAATGGCATTAATGCCAAGGGGAGAAATTTTTCTCTAGGCTCAGTGGGAAAGAGTGTTGTGAGTGATTAACCATGTCTGGCACAGTGGTGGGAGGAGGGTGGTGAGAGCACATGGGGTCTCCACTTGTAGATTCTAATCTATGAGCTTTGATTTCAATCTGGACTTTAAGATTCCCATTAAATGAGAGAGGAGACACTGTAACTCCTGTTGGTCAAACGGGGGAACAGAAACTCGGGAAAGTAACATGAAGTCCTGTGCTTGATGATCTTGCAGTGCCCTGAGACTTGGGAACCCATAGATGGGGCTCAAGGAGCCCTGTCCCGATTGACATTGGGGCTCCCTCTCTGGCTTGATTCATTCTAAAAAGCCAGTATTTTTCCTCGGGGACCCAACCCAGGACAGGCCTGGGGACATAGTAAAAGAGGAAATGCTCACATCCTCTTGGGCTTCTGCAGGGAGGGGAGACCAGGAGCCAGTGGGGTGTCTTGGGAGAGGAAAGGGCCATCAGGGAAGCTGCTGAAGAAGCAGGAGGACACTCCCAGATCCTCTCCCCAGTTCCCTGCTGCAGGGTGACCGCCCCTCCCCACCCGACAGAGGACTCCAAGTTTATTCTCTGATGATTATGAAGCAGGCGTCTGTCCTGGAGAGCTCCAAGCACAAGGGACTGGGGGGTACCTTATAAAAAACAGGGGAGGGACTTCCCTGTGGTTCAGTGCTTAGGACTCTGCACTTCCACTGCAGGAGGCATGGGTTCAATTCCTGGTCAGGGAAGCTCTGCCTGCTATGTGGTGCGGCCAAAACAACAATAACAAAAAACAAACAAAAAAAAACGCAGGAGGGTTAAGTGAATGTATCATAAAGACGACTGGCAGCCAGACCTCTAATATCTAGATGGGAGAATGGAAGGGTCTTCTTTGGGGAGCTGACAGATCAGGAGGAAAGGACCCCAACATCCCCTACAGATGCTCAACACGCCCACCCTCTATTGCGTTTGGCTCTTTACCAAGAGCAGACAGTGAAGACTCACTGAGCATGGCTGAAAGCCGCTGATGTGAGCTGGAGACCTAAGCAGACACACGGACTACAGGAGCCAGAACAGGAAAGACAGGCGGCACGGAGAAAATCACAGACAACGCAATCAAATAAAATAAAAACTCTCTAGGTCGAAAGATAGACAACGCATCCACGAAAAAAGAACATGATGCCATAAAAAAGAACCACAGGGGAAAAGAAGAGCTCTTGGGAGAAAATATGACAGCAGAAACATAAAGCTCAGTTAAAGCTTTGGGAGACAACGTGGAGGAAATTCCTCAAGAACATGTAGCAAAATCAGTCACTGAACCAGGAGATATATGATGAGACAATAAGAAGACTGCTACAAAGACTATAACATTCAAATCACAGAAGTTCTAGAAAGAGAAGGAAAATGATGGGAAGAAATATCAATAAAATGCTTTTCAGAACATTTCCCCCAAGTGGAGGGTGTGAACCCCAAGATGAGAGAGACCCCACAAGTGCTGGGCACAGTGCACAAGCCAGACTTCCGTCGAGGAAGGTCAAGAGGAGATCTCAGGGAAGAGTTGACTGACTTCCAGAGGTGAAAATGGAGTCACAATAACTTAAAGCTTCTCGTGAGAAACTCTGGAAGGGAGATGATAAAGAAATGAAGCCTTTACATTCTGAAAGAAAAGTATCTGCAACCTAAAATTCTAGGTCACACCAAAAATGTAAAGACATCCTTAGACAAACAAGGAGAAAGGTGTCTCCCAACTACTCTACCCCAGGAAGCTAGAGAGGAAGCTGTCCACTGACAGCCGGAGTGAGGCAAGAAACAGGAAGGTGCGCAATCCAGGAAGCAGGAAATCCAGCTGGGGAGAGATGAGGAGGAATCCTCAAGCTGATGAGGGGCTGGGCCGTGGAGATGGGGGTGGGGCGTGGGGGCGGGAATCCCAGAGTGCTAGCAGCAGAGAGCAGCGCATCCAGTTTAGAAATGCCAGAAAGTTCCAGGAGAGACTTCTCTCATGATGATGAAATGGATAAAAGGTTAGCTGTGAATCAAAGTACTAAGAAAGCTTTAGACAACTGGCAAAGAAGCTGAAAAAGTTAAGTGACGGGGTGCAGAAAACCAAGCAAAGGAAGAAATCCTAACAGTTGTAACATTGAATGCCAATGTCATCAAAACAATGGCATAGCTATTCAGGGAGGGTAGGGGGAATGAAAGAGTGGGGTAGGGCGCGGAGGACAGAGGTTGAATGAGCATTGGATGTCCCAGGGCAGGGAAGCAGTGGAGGATGTCTGACACTGAAAAATACACACAGCGATACAAATTTGGCTTGGGGCCATCGGGAGCTAAACACAGAAGATCAGCTGAAGGAAGTGAAGTGGCCATTTCTAGAGAAGAAGGAGGGGAGGGGAGAAGGGCTGGAAATGACCACTTGTCTTAACTGACTTCCTAAACCAGCTTCATTCTCTTAACTAGGAGCCTGGTAACTGACGAAAATTGGAAATTTAAAACAATGCTATGGTCGTGCATGCACAATGGTGAAATCTGAGTGAAGTCTGTATGCGAGCTACTAATGTTGTGCCAACATCCGTTCCCTGACTTTGATGATGTATTTAGGTTGCCTGCATGTGTGTGCTAAGTCACTTCAGTTGTGTCTGACCCTATGTGACCCCGTGGACTGTAGCCCATCAGACTCCTCTGTCCATGGGGATTCTCCAGGCAAGAATACTGGCGTGGGTTGCCACGCCCTCCTCCAAGGGATCTTCTTGACCAGGGATGGAACCTGCATCTCTTGAGTCTCCTGCACTGGCAGGCGGGTTCTTTACCACGAGCACCACGAGTTACTTGAGATGTTATCGTGAGGGGAAGCCAGGTGCAGGGTGCCTGGGAACCCTGAGATATCTCTGCAACTTCTGTGTGTCATACGGTTTCAAATTAAATAGTTACATAAACAACAACCAACCTCAGTTTCAATAGGAGACTATGCTGTCTCCAAAGTCAGTCTTTGCAGAGGAAGGAAAATGAGGATTCATTACGCGGCCAGGCAGCGTCTGCAAAGAGCGGCAGTTCATTCGGTTGGCTCTCTCCCCAGGCTGTGGCTCTGTGGCTGCAGGCAGTGAGAGAGCTGGGGTACTCCAGGGTCAAGGAGCTGAGTGGTGTCTGCCTGCCAAATTCTCTTGTCCAATCCTCGTGGGACAGATGAACAAATAGCGTAAGGGAGGCAGGAAGAATTGAATTTGGAGTTAGACAGATCTGAGTTTACACATGAGGACAGCCGGATCCTAGGTATCTATCTATAGCCTAAAATCCTTGGGCAAGACCCTTGTACTTCCTGATCATTATTTTCTTCACCTAATTATGAATGTCCAGTGTGAAGGCTGGAAATCAATGTCCTCCAGTCCCCAGGCACAGAACCCCGGCACTTCGCCCTTTTACATTTGATGAACTGTGGCCCAAAGATGTTAAGCTGTTTGCCCAAGATCACAGAGGAGAGAAGGGGCCCAGCCAGGAAGAGTGCCCTGTTGGTATGGGTTTAAAGTATGGCTCCACCAGAAGGCAAACCCTTTGCAGTCTTTGCCACGCTACCGTGGCGTCCGATCGGGTGTCCCCAGATCCTGACTGAGCACCTCCTACGTGCCAGGCAGCATTCTAAGAGCTGAAGGTGCTGCTGTGAATGAAATCAGTCCATGCCCTCAGGAAGGCGGGAGGTGTCAGACATGAGATAAGCCAGCCAGCTGACAGGCATGAAGAGACCTTTGTGAGCCTGTGCTGCCAGAGGGAGGTTCCATCACTCTCCAGTCAGGAACCCGAGCAAGTTTCTCTATAGGGGAGAGAATCCTGGGGTTGGGGGACAGTGGGGTTTGGATTCCAGCATCCTGCCCCCTGAAGGACTGAGCAGCAAGGCCACAGCCTTGGGGATTAGCTCAAGGATGAGTAAGCTGGAGGCTATTGCTATAGCTTGGATGTTCGTGTCCCCCTAAACTTTGCAACACTGAAAACCTAAGGAGGTGGTATTAGGAGGTGGGGCCTTTAGGAGATCCTTAGGTCATGAGGTTGGTGCCCCCCTGAGTGGAATTAGTGCCCTCATTAAACGGGCCGCAGGGGGATCCCCTGCCCTTCCCCCACGTGAGGGTACAGCAAGAAGTCAGCGGTCTGCAATCCAGAAGGGGATTCTCACCAGAGCCTGACCATACCCACACGCCTATCTTAGACTCCAGCCTCCAGAACTGTGAGGAATGAGTTTCCATCGTTTACGAGCCCCTCAGTCTGTGATAGTTTGTTCCAGCAGCCTGAATGGACTAAGACAGCTACAGCGGTCATGAGACTAACGCCCCCTTCTCTGCAGACCCCCACGCGGATTACAGGGCACAGCTCCTGACGTGCCATGGATGGCTATCCCTCTCTCCACTCCCTGATTTGTGGCCTAGTGGGGGTCACTGGACTAGGAGTCTAGCGCCCATTCTGCTGCTCACCTGCTGTGTGACCTCAGATGAGCTCCCCGCCCTCTCTGTGCCTTAAGCTCCTCACCTGGACAGTTTTGGAGGTTGCACTTCATGAGGTCTAAGTTGCCACTCTTTATTCTCTCAAGATTGTGGGAAAACATCCATTTATTCAGCAATCAGGGGAGGCTTTGCTATGTCTCTGTGCTGAGATATGGCTAAGCCACAGATATGGATCCTCACTTCTCAGAACCTATGGAGGGACACAGGTTAAACCGACAATGACCGAACAACCAGTTGGATGTGGCTGTGAAGGAAGAGGGGAGGAGACACAGGAAGATGAGTTTTCTTATTGGTGGAGTTTATGAGGCTGGGGGATGGTAGGTTATAGCAGATGGATAGTGAATAGACCCAAGGAGGAAGGCCTAGGAGACAGGGTCCATAAGTAGCTCTATGGGTCGGCAGACAACACGGTGCTGCAACCCAGGCCCCCAGACCAGAAGCAGGGGCCGAAAGAGTCGCCCTCTCAGAGTGTCTCCCAGCTCAGTGAAATTCAAGGTGTGTGTGTGGAGGGAGTGAGGGACAGTAGCCTCTCTTTACTGTTTAGACCGTGGACACCAAGAAAATAGCTGAGTGACTTTGTGCCGCTCACTCAACCTCTCTGAGCCCTGCTAAGTTTGTAAAGCAAGGCTGACGGCATCTCCTTCACAGGCTGGTTGGAACAATTCAATGAGATAATACATCAGAATCATCTGCACACACGTGTTCAGTAAGTAGCAGCTGCTCTCAGTCGGCCCGACTTCTCTTCCTACCTTCTTCCAGTGTATTCTTCACAACGCACGGAGACTGAACTCTGAAAAACACAGACCTCTCCTACCTCTCCCACATGTAAAAGCTTGCCACTGTCGCTGGGATAAAGTCCACCTTCTTCCCCATGGCCTACACAGTCACACTGGCTGCTGGGCTGTGTCTCAACTATGTCAAGCCCATTCCACAACCTCAGGGCCTTTGCACTTGCCCCACCACCACCACCACACCACCCACCCACCTACAGTCTTTATCTCATAAATTATTCCCTGTCAAGTCCTGAGGGGTGTTCTAACAAGAAGGAACAGGATATGCAAAGGCCCTGAGGAGAGACAGAGGTGGGTGAGACCCAGGAATCCAGAGGGTTTGCAAGGAGGAGAGGGGGTCCGCAAAGTGCTGGGAGGAGCAAAGTGGAGGAGCCCGTGCTAATGGGAGAAGCAAACGGGCCGCTTCGTTATTGTTGTTGTTGGTGTTGACGTCAGCCCGGGTTCGGGGAGGACACAGAGCAAAGGCTCAGTCCAAGCTGGACGAGTGGTGCTGAGGGAGCGGTCCAGGCATACGCTGGGGAGTATTTCCATGGAAACCCATCACGCTCCCGGCTGATGACTCCAGAGGCTCCCCAAGGTCTCATATCCCCTGGCCCCAGCTGGCCCTGAGCTGATAACACTTCCTGAGCTCTTGAGGAGGGGGGTTCACTTCCTCTTCCTCTGCATCTCTCTGAGCCCCAGCTGTTAAGGAGGCTGCAGACTGGGGGCGGGAGGGCTCTTCCTCTGGAAGGCGATCGGCACGCACAGACTGCGTGTGGGGCCCAGGCAGCCCCAGTCCAGGCCCCTGCCGCCATCTAAGCCCGCGTCAGAGGCCCGGCCCGGATGCAGCTGGGCCCCACCTGGGCCTCCAGCAGGAAATGCGCACGCCGACGAGGCCTGGGGAGTGGACACCCACTGCCCAGACAAAGGAGCTGGACGCAGGCTCCTTCCTCGCAAGACTAGACTCGGCCGTCAGGGCAGACCATCAGCACAAGTGCTCGTGTGACCCCGGGGGATGGAGACCACCGGGCCTGCTGGACAGCCAAGGGAACGGGGCGCCGAGGCGGGACCAGCCTGCCCTGGGAGGGACGTGCTTCCCGCGCCAGACTGCACCCTCCGACGAGGCCTATGCGTCTAGACACATGATCACACAGAGAGACGCACACACAATTGCATGTGGTGTAGATAGATCCAGACATAACAGGCTCTGTTATAGCAAGACAGGAAACACAAAGACACAGCAACGTGCAGCAGACGCGAGAAGCACACACAGACGACACCGTTCAGCGGGGCGCTCTCCTACGGGAACGTGGTACACAATCACGCAATGCTGCACGACCAGGCAGACACACCCGCACCTCCACACGGGCACTCCTCTGCACTCACGCAAAGCCGCAGACACATCCACTGATGCCCCTGACCTCACCTCCCGGATAATTGTGCCAGAAAATAGAAACACCTGCTCCCCACCGAGCTGTCCCCCGGCAGTGGCAGGAGTAGACTAATTAAGCCTTCACAGGAGGCTGGCATTTTCCTGGCAGCCCTGCGGCCCCTCGCTGCCAGAGCAGCCACCAGCCCACGTGGCCTTTGTGATGGGCCCCAGCGGCCGGTCGGCTCAGCCTCTGTCGCCCTTCTCCCTCTCTGGTCACTGGAATGGCCCCCAACCTTCCTGTCCCAAAGGATCCTTCCAGGGCTGATAGCCTGCCAATGAGGGTGCCAGGACAGAACTGGCCCAGGGAGGCTGAGACCCGGGCCAACAGATTCCCAAGAACTTGAGGATACTTGAGGGACTTAAATCAGCTATAGACACGACAGCTGGATGCCCTCGGCTGCTCTCTGCCTCGTTCAAATGCTAACCCCTGTCCCTCTGGGCAGAGGGGAACTCAGTTTCCCTTATTTGTCATCCTGGACTCAGATCCTCAGCTGCTGCCTCTCACACAGGGGCATCTCTGCCACCCTGGACTTTCTGCTCTTTTTCTAACACACCTGAGGTTCACACTTGCCTCAGGACCTTTGCACCTGCTCTGTTCGCTGTATGAGACCCCACCCCCACCCCAACTCCAGGTCTTCTATCTCCTTCTCACCTTTCAGATCTCAGGTCAAATGCCCCCTCCTCCAAGAGGCCTGCCTTGCCCTAGTTAAAATATCTCCTCTAAGTGGGCCCCTCAATTATTTCCCAATACAGTGGCTCTCAATCCTGGCTGCTTGTTAGAATCTTCTGGGGAGGGGGGTGGGTGGTTTAAAAATCATTTGAGGTCAGGCCCTGTGTAGGCTTAACTAAGTAAGAATCTCTGGGTGCTGGCATTAAAAAAAAAAAAAAATCCCCATGTAGTTCTAATGTGCAGTCAGGATTGAGAATTCTTGGCCCAGAGGATTTTCAGTTAGTAAGGGGAAAGACGGAACTTTGATGCCTCCTTGCCTCCTCCTCATCGTTGCTGTTGCTTACTGAGCACCTGCTCTGTGCCAGGCTTGTGTTGTACTATGTTCATTAGGATCTCAGCACACACTTGGGTAGCACTTACTGTGCATCCAGTACAGCTCAAAGGATACTGCATGGGACAGTTCATGTCATCCCCCTATCAGCCCTACAATGTGGGAACTGGTATCATCCCCATTTTACAGATGAGAAAACTGAGGCCCAAAGAGAGAAAGTCTTTCACCCAAAGTCCTGCAGCTGGAAAAATGGCAGAACTGAGGATGTAACCTAAGCACCTGGTTCTTAACCGTGAAGACACAACACTATAGAGATGTAGAAACTCTGGCTCAGAGAGTCAAGAGACTTGAGGATTCAAACCATGTCTGACTCTCTATAGTAGAGTGCAGACACCTTCATGGTCCCTCATGTCTTTATCTTCCCTCCTCCCAGAAACCAGCCTTAGTAGCAGCAGGGCAGAGAGATCGGAACCAGCATGGGTCAGCCCACTTGAGTTCCATGAATCAATAATAGGAAGAACTGACATATATATGGCAGCCACTGTTCAAGATACATTGACTTATGTCACCATCAAAGGGACCCTCATTTTACAGAGGAAGAAGCAGGTGCACAGGGGTTAAATAACTTGCCCAAGGTCACACAGCAGGTCGGTGCTAAGCTGAGACTTGAACTCAGGCAGGCTGGTTCCAGGGTCTCTGCTCTTAACTCCTACACCATACTGCCTCTCAGCTCCTGTGGTTACTTAAGCTGCTTGAAATTCACTTTTCTCCTCTATGAAAGGTGCATGTTAGTGCCTGCCTCTTTTGGAAAAGTAGAAGGTGAAACAAGAGCACAAACGTATGGACAGGCCCTCACACAGGGCCCGTGAGTAGTAGGCCTTTGATGGGAGAGGTCACTGCATGGAGCTGACGGAGCCACAGGCATCCTTCGGCAACTCGCCTTGACTTTCACACACAGTAAGGGCTGAGCTAACGTGGGATGTGGACGCAGGTGGTGACATTTGGAGGTCTCTAGCCTGCTGATCCCCCAGAGGGGTGCATGGGCCCAGTAGGCCCCTGGGACCCTGAGCTTCTCATGGACACCTGAAAATGCCTAGAAGCTGCCTGCGTGCGTCACCACTGACCCTCCAATAATGTGTAATTGCTATTGCAGGTGAGTAGCTGTGTTCTCTGGGGTGAGATTTACAAGCAGAGCAGGAAACAGCCAAGCAACAGGCATGATGGAGACGGGAAGAGAGAGGAAGCTGGGGGACCAGGGGGAGAGGAGCCTTCAGGGAGGAAAGCTGGGTCCTTGGGTGAATGTGCAACCTGGGTTTTTGAATCCAAACTTTGTTTTAAACAATCTGTCCTGCTGGCCCCACCAAACACGTCTGGAAATCCAGCATTTGTGTTTTACGTTCCATCTCCCGTAAAGGTATGGAAATATATCCATCCAGTGGGCAGTACTGGGATTAAAGCTTTTTGAATTGTCTGTGCGTGGTATCACTGAAGTCCACAAGCATCAACAAAATGACGTGTCCAGTGGGTGTGAAGGCAAGCCTTTTGATTTCAGGGCTTCAGCTGCCCATCCCAGGGATGGATCCTCACGTACCTTCCTAGGAGTCTTCAAATGCGCACACAGGCTGCTAAGCGTGTCCTGTCAGCTCCACTGTGCCCTCCAAAGATGCCTCAGGAGTTAGGAGAAAGGAGCGCTGTGCCTCACATTTGCTGTATTTTCTCCTGCCTTCTTACCTCTGCACCTGCTGTTCCCTCTGCTGGGGATGCTCCTTGTCTAGCCAGCCTGGCAAATTTCTCCTGGCTCTTAAGTTCTACTCAAGTATTACTTCTTTTGTGAAACCTTCCCCAGTTCCTCCTCCACCCGAAACCCCTGCAAAGGCACTTCTCCCCCAGGTCTGAGTTGTCCCGTAAGAAACTTTGCTAGAGCTCTTCCAGTTCTCTTCTCTTGCGTTCACCTTCCCAGATCAACTTCAGGTATGTCATTAGGCCGCTGGTGCAGTAGAACAGTGGTTCTCTAAGTGTGGTCCCCGAACCAGCAGCATCAGCACCCTCTGGGACCTTGTTGGAAGTGCCGATTGCTGGTCCCGCTACAGACCTACTGAATCAGCAGCTCTGGGGGTGGGCCCCTTTTTCAACAAGCCTTCTAGGTGACTCTGATGCGTGCTCAAGTTTGAGAACCAGTGTGGTAGGAAGATGAGGCAAGTTTGGGAACACCTAACTCACAACAGAGGACATACGTATACCTGTGGCTGATTCGTGTTAATATACGGCAGAAACAACACAATGCTATCAAGCAATTATCCTCCAATTAAAAAAATAATAATTCAGAACAGATAATACAAAAGCAGTCACAGCAAATACCATCCGGGGGAACACGTGCCAGGTGTGTGCCAGGCACTTTACCTGTGTTACTTCTCCTCAGCAACAGGTGAGGAAGATACGAATATACCCATTTTACGGATAAGGAAACTGAGGGAGCAGGACACCCGGTGCGGCCTCTGGCTCACCGTTGACATCCAGTGATCACTTTCCCATCTGGCCTCTCGAGGGTCTGGCCTTCTCTGATTTGCCACCTGACGCTGCATTTTGGCTCAGGCCCTGTTGATCTCTACCCTCCAGGCCTCTCTCCATGGGCCATGGGCTCAGGTTCCTTGAATTTTGTTTTCCATTTAGAGATCAAAGGAATAGAAATGGTGGACGACAGGCTCACGGGCAAAACAAAACCAAAAAAGCCCATCTGAGGGGAGGGACTTTTATTAACTTAACAGCTGGCGCCAGAGCTCCTCATAGGAAGATATGTAACATTGTTTGGAAAAAATATTTTGACAAGTGTTGGGGAGAGAGGTAAGAACTTTGGGCCTGGTGCCCAAGCCTCAGAGTGAGGGAGGAAGCTGCCCTGCGAGAAGGGAGACTTCGCAAGCTCCCAGGGCATCCAGGATGGCGGGGGCGAGGAACAATGCAAACAATCGCTAGTATTTATCCATACCCGGATCTGCGCTAAGGAATGTGTACACTCTGCGCTTTGTGCATTGCAGGAACTAAGGTGCTTAATCACAGAAAAAGAGCAGAAAGGAGAGAAAGAGGAAGAAAGAGAAAAAGACAAGCACAGAGCAGAAAAAAAAAACAAAAAAGATAAAGGAACCACCTCCGGTAGCTGAAACCACAGAGGAAATCTACTAGAAGGTGTATTAGAGATGGTTGGATGGCATCACCGACTCAACGGACGTGAGTTTGAGTCAACTCCAGGAGTTGGCGATGAACGGGGAGGCCTGGTGTGCTGCAGTCCATGGGGTCGCGAAGAGTGGGACACGACTGATTGACTGATCTGAACTGAACTAGCTACCTATAAGACAGGGAGCTCCAGAGAAAGGCCGGGAATAATATGGCTTAAATGAGAGAAGTTTCTTTCTTTTTCAGGAAGTAGCTGAAAGTAATGGTGGTTCTGCTCCATGAATTTTTCAGGCCCTCAGCATATGCTCCAGGAAGGTTCACTGCTCGCTAGCAGGAAGGGGAATTAGGAGGGGAGGGAGTGGTCTCTCCCTGCAAGGCCCCCCTGGAGGGTGTACCCTGACTGCTGCTCACCTCGCCCCATCAGCTGGAGCCTGTTCAACAGCCACACCTGAGGCAAGGGAGGTCGGGGAGTCTAGATGTGTGCCTGGCAGCCATTAGCCCAGTTAAATAGTCTGTTACCTACGTGAGTGGGGGAGATGCTCCTGAGGGGTAGGTCAGAAGTCTGCCCTAAGCAGCAGCTGAAGTTATGAGAACGTGCATATGAGATAGAGCTTGGGGAGCTTACAAAATGGGGTGAATCAGGCTCAGAAAACAGGTAGGAGCCAAGGGAGGCCACGGGGTAGGACCCACAACCACGGTCATGTTAATAGACAACCGGCTGGGGCATATAGCCAATGCTGCCGCTGGGAAGGACGCACCATCTGCTCCTGTAACTTGGCATCAGGTTCCAGAGGGGAGGGGTTCAGACAACAGAGGCAAGGTCATAGGTCTGAACTTCAGCTGCCAAGGGCTTTGGTGGAAGGCGAGGGGCTCCAGGTCCACCCACACCTCAGGGACTGAGAATTCTTCCCCAGATAAGCTGGGAGTTGGACTCCCGGGTGCATGGGCCCCACCAAAGAGAAAAAAACAAAAAACAAAAAAAAAGTCCACAATGCTTTTAATGTCATTTCTTCCTCATAACCAGTATGATAAGTCCCAGTTTTCAAGTGAAAGGGGTTAAATTTACTAGTTGCTTCTGGAGCACCTCCTGAGTTAGGCATTTCTCTAAGCAGTTTACAATTATGAACTCATTAATTTGCCTACTTCCCTGGTGGCTCAGACAATAAAAAATCTGCCTGTAATGCAGGAGACCTGGGTTCGATCCCTGGGTTGGGAAGCTCCCCTGGAGAAGGGAATGGCAACCCATTCCAGTATTGCCTGGAGAATTCCATGGACAGAGGAGCCTGGTGGGCTGCAGTTCATGGGACTGCAAAGAGTCGGATATGACTGAGTGACTAACACACATTAATTTGCTTGAGCCTCAGAACAACCTTTTAGGACAGATCCTATTAGCATCTCCATTTTATACAGGGGATTCCCTGGTGGCTCAGATGGTAAAGAGTCTGCCTGCAATGCAGGAGACCCAAGTTTGACCCCTGGGTCAGGAAGATCCCCTGGAGAAGGAAATGGCCACCCACTCCACTATTCTTGCCTGGAAAACCCCATGGATGGAGGAGCCTGGTGGGCTACAGTTCATAGCGTCACAAAGAGTCAGACATGACTGAGCAACTTCACTTTCACAGAAAGATCTTACAGAGGCACAGAGAGGTAGGGAAGATGCCCAGGGTAGCACAGCTAATAAACAGCAGCGAGGCTGGGCTTTGAACCCAGACAGTCTGGCTCCAACCCCCTAGCTGGTAATCACTATACGACTCAGCTGGCAAGAGAAGCAGCAGCTGAAGTTATAAGAATGTGCATTTTGTGATAAGGCCCACCCTCCCCCCAGGTTTTCCAGTAGAAGATATTGCATTCATGAATATTTTATGTAAATGTTTGCTGCTTCTCTTCTGGAAATTAAGCCAGTTTCACATCAGGATCAGTGAGGCACAGTTCAGAGGCAGCATGTCTGAGGAGCATGGGCCCAGAAGGAAGAAGAATATCCAGGACAGGTGAACCCCTCCCCTTTCTGTGGTCCTTAGTCATTTCTGGGAATTAGCAAAAGTGGAGAAAGCTTTGAACTTCACTAGGTTGGAGAAGGAAATGGCAACCCACTCCAGTGTTCTTGCCTGGAGAATCCCAGGGACGGGGAAGCCTGGTGGGCTGCCGTCTATGGGGTCGCACAGAGTCGGACATGACTGAAGTGACTTAGCAGCAGCAGCAGCAGCAGGTCTGGGGACAAAGGGCTGAAAGACAATCTCAGGGAGACCTCAGAGGCAAGCTGGCCAATAGCTGTCGTCTGAGTCACCTGAACTCTAAAGCCAGCACGCAAGGGGCTCGACTTCCTGCCCCTACCTGCCAACAGCCAGTCTGAGTCTTCAGTCCCTGTGTGCTGCCTGGGAACTGATTTCTTAAATCTGAATTTTACCTGACCCAGACCCCATGTTCCCACAGGGGTGCTCCAAGCAGGCTGTGACCACAAGGAAGAAGGTTGAGAAAAGAAGAAAAAGGGGTCTGCAACATTCATCAACCTGTCCCAGAATCCACCCAGCGTGTCCCAGGACTTAGCCCATGCTGCGGGGCCCTGGATCTCGCAGGGACCTCACTGACCTCGGGAGGAAGTAGAAAGGCCCTGAGGGAGCCCAGCTTTAGAGACACTGCTGTAATCTGCAGCAGAGAAGCTCGCATCCCTAGCTGTGTAGGTTTAAGAACCAGGAAGTTAGGAGCTGTGGGTCACCAGAGGCCCACCGTCCACACACACACACGCCTACACGTCTGCACGTATGCACACACACACCTGCCCCAGGCATCAAGGAGACCCAAGGTGTCGCTTAACTGAGTCGTACCATACCCACTGATTATGTCCCCAGGGCCAACGCAGTCCTACTCTTCTGCAAGCAGTAAGAGATACATCCCCTTAAAACTCACATGCTGGGACTTCCCTGGTGGTCCAGTGGTTAGGAATCTGCCTGCCAGTGCAGGGACACTGGTTCAATCTCTGGTCCGGGAAGATCCCACATGTCAAGGAGCAACTGAGGCCTGGGCCACAGCCTGTGCTCTAGAGCCCGCGTGCTGCAACTGCTGAAGCCCGCATGCCTAGATGCCGTGCTCCCCAGCAAGAGCGGCCACCGCAGCTGAAGAGCGGCCCCCATTCGCTGCAACTAGAGAAAACCTGTGTGCAGCAAAGAAGACCCACCACAGCCAATAAATGAATAAATCTTAAAAAAAAAAAACAGGCCAAGGGAGTTCATTTCTTAGTAAGGTATGTTCATTATTATCAGTACCATTATTGTTACTCAGCCATCACTTTTTAGTATCTCCAGTACCATCCACTACATATCTTCCTCATCTTACAACTGGATTATATCCCAATAAACCCAATGTAAATTGAGAATGTCATAAATCAAAGATGCAGTTTTACAGATAACCTACCAAAGATCGTGGCTTAGCCCAGTCTACCTTAGGCATGCTCAGAACACTTATGTCAGCCCACAGTTGGACAAAATCATCTAACACAAAGCCTGTTTTATAAGGAAGTGTTGCCTCTCTCGTGTAATTGATTGAACGCTGTATTGAAAGTGAAAACCAGAATGGTTGTCTGGGTGCAGAACGGTTGTAACCATATCGATTATTCGCCCTCCTGACCACGTGGCTGATTGGGAGCTGTGGCTGCGGCTGCCCAGCATCATGAGATTGTGTGCCACATATTACCGGCCTGGGAAAAGATCAAAATTAAAAATTTGAGGTATGGTTTCTACTGAATGCTACTGCTTTCATACCGTCGTAAAGTCAAAAAACCTCAAGTAGAAACACACTCCCTGAGATATAGGGACTGTCTATACATTAGACACTTAACATTTGCTACCTTTGGCCTTCCCAAGTGGGAGGTAGGGACCCCACACCTGTCCTGCAGATGGAGAAATGGATGCCCGGGAAGATGGACCGATGATTACACAATTCATACAGTGCAGAACCAGCAAGCCCGTGGTTCCTGCTGGATCTCGGGCACCTCCACAGCACAGGTAGGTCAGGGCTCACCCTTCTGGGAGCAAAAGAGCAATCCCTGGGAGGGCCTGGAAGACAGGGTCCTCATGGGGAGGGTTGCTGGGTCAACCAGCAAAGCTGCCTTTTACTGTGGTCCTGGGAGACACACTGAGGGTTCTCCTGGGCCCCAGCACCCCAGGGAAGTCACAGTTAAATTCTGACAGCCTGCTGCCCCCAAGAACAGCACAGCCACAGCCCAGGGGCAGGGCTGTACCTGGGAAGCCATTTCGTGTCACACCTCCCTGATGTTTGCAGCCAATGAGCTGATAGGACGAGGAGTAGAAAACTAATCCCAGGGTGCAGGCCCACTGCAGGGCCAGAGAGCCCTTTGTCCATAAATATACGAGCTCAGAGACAAGAAGTCTCTAGTTAACTGGGGTTCTGGGTCTATAACAGACTGTGGAATTGGGGCCAGTCTGGACACCACAAACTTGCCAGCTGCCTTTCGCATTCCCTCCTCCACAGACCAGCAGACTCTAGCTTGCATATCTGAGACCAAAATGACAGGGAAGGAAAGAAGCCACAAGGATGCAGGGTATGTAGACAGAAAAGGGAGACTTGTAGAAGCAAGACCACATAAAGAAGAGAGGAAGCAAAGTAATAGAGAAAAAGGTACTTTCTTGGTTCCTCCCAGCTCCGGGTTCTGCCAGGTCCAAATCCATTTCATTTCCACGATATCTGTACTCTTCCCAGCTTCCTTGAGCTATTTTGAGTCATTTCTATTCCTTGCAACTAAAGAATCTCTGACTCGCAGAAAAATTGGAACCAAGAATGGATTTGCAATAATGTCTCAGAGGAAACATGAAGCTGTCTGTAGGATTAAAGCAGAGTGAGAGACAAGGAAGAGCCTGTGGCAAGTGGTTTACTGGCCATACCTTCCTCCCATCCCAGGACACTGGCCCCTTTGCAACGTGAGGCACTGAATGTCCCAGCCAGAGGAAAAGCCTGTTTCTCCATCCCTTTGAATACAGCCTGGCCTGCGAGTGTAGAATCTGGCCAAAGTGAGGTTGTGTGAGTTTTGGAGCCTAGGTCTCAAAAGGTCTTTCAGCTTCTGCCTTTGCCTCCTTGGACCATCAGACCAGCATCCGAGCTGCCCACAGTGGACCATGTGGGCTCGGATCGAGGCCTCACTGAGAGGAGGCCTGGGGGAGCTTGTGGCAGCTGAAAGGAAGGATATTGGAGCACGCTGATCACTCCTTCTGGTCTCATGTAAAAGGAAGAGAGACAATCTCCAATTCTAGGTTTTCCAGCTGGAACCAGACATTTTCTTAAATGGCACAATTTTATAGCTTTGTGCTTATATCCAGCCCTCTGAGACGGCTGAGACCAAATCCAGAAGATAATCGTGCACCTTGCCAAGCTGCAGCAGCTGAATTTTCTGCCATTCTGGGTTTCTCTTATCAAAATTAATTCATTTAATGAAAAATCCTAGAAGAGAAGGGCAAATTGGGCATTCTAGGCAGGGAAAAGTCTTTGAGCAAAAGCTCAGAGAGACAGTGTCAGTGGGATTTACTCTCTGATACAAGTAAATGAGTACCAGATCAATGAGGTGCTTAGGTCAATGGTTCCTAAACTTCAGTATGCATCAGGATCACCCAGAGGGCTTGTAAAAATTCATTTTGCTCAGAGTTTCCGCTTTAGCAGGTCCGAATCATGGAAGGAGGGCAAAATTTTGGTTTCCTAATAAGTTCTTATGTAATGCCCATGCTGCTGTTCAAGCAAATGCCACACCTTGAGAACTACTGGCCTAAAGTTTAGCCCCTAAACAAATAGAGGCTTGTTCTTTTCACCTTTAGTAGGTGATTGGAATGGTAGTTCAGGTCTCAGCAATGCTATCAGGAACCCAGAATTATCATCCTTCTTCTTGAACATTCTTAGCTTATTGGTTTTCATTCTCATGTTTGAAGTCTCATGGTCACAAGAGGACTGCTGCAACCCCAGAAGTCATGTCTGTATTTAAGGCAGAAAGAGAGTAGAAGTTAACCTATGTACTAATGTAGCTTTATTTTTTTTACCAGGATTTCAAAGCTTTTTGAAATCTTTACCAGGATTCCTTGAAAGATCAATCCACCTCCCACTAACGCTGGCCCTAACTCCCCCTGCCAGATTGTCAGATACATATGTGAGCCATCTCTAGCTGTAAAAGAGACTGGGAAATTGAATCTCAACTCTATAGTAGAGGCATGCAGGAAGAAGGGGGTAGGGAATGAAGCTACAGACATGAAGGTCTCTGGATGTGACCCAAAGTCTGGAGGCCAATCCTTGCTGGATCTAATAGGCACCCAATAAATGTTTATTTATGGATGAATGTCAGGAGTGGATGCAGAAAGAACATTGAAATTGGACTTCTTCAGCTTACCAGCTGGGTGATCTTGAGTAAGTCACTTTAACTTTCTGAATCTCAGTCTCCCTTTTGATGAAAAAAATCAAATTATTCCCACTGAGTTGTTGTGAGCATTCAGTGAGATGTGAGATGTGAAAGCGTCCAGCCTGAGGCCTTTGGGCCTGGTGGGTGGGATGGAATCAGAAGTGTGAAGCTGTACCAAGAGCCTCAAGAAAAGCATGTATGCCCTGGGCTCAGTGTGAACCCTTTATGTCCTTCTCTTCTTTCCTCCCTGCATTCCCATTCTTCAGATGGCAAAACTGAGGATCAGATGAAGATTTTAAAGTCAAAGTTGGTAAACAGAGAGCAAGGATTCAAGCCAAGTCTATTGGGCTCCAAGCAAGCACCCCTAGACATTATCCAGACGGCTTTAACGGGGAAATAAACTACGAAGAGCCTCCAACACCATGAGCTCAGCCGACAGCCTTCCCTGTCCTGTGTCCTGCTCTCACCGGGAGCAGTAACTCAGGGGCAACCATACTCACCTTTGCTGTCCTACCCCTCAGCTGGAAGCGGCCTGCAGGAGCCAGGCAGAGCCAGCCTCCCACCCAGACTGCCTCCCCTAGCAGGAATGGAGCCCTGCCAGGACAGTGGAGTGGCTCCAATTAGACACCAGCTCCTGCCCAGGCAGGGCCCAGTGGGGAGCAGGCAGTTAGAGGGTAATTAGATGTGACTATGGAACAGCTCCCTTAATAAGGAGGGTGCTCTGGGCAAGAGGCACTTGGGAGGATCATCCCTCCAGGCACCAGCCACCCACCAGCATCTTCACTGGGCACAATGGGGAAGCAAGAAGCCACCAACATTCTTTGTGGCCCAGTCCTGTGCTGGCCACGGGTCTCCTTTACCCTTGTACCACCCGGCACGCAGATGAGAACACAGTCTCGGGGAGAGAGAACAACCTCCCCAGGATACACAGCTAGGGATGGCAGAGAGAGAGGCTGAGAGAGCTGAAGTCCCAAGTCTGTGCTCTCTCTCCTCTAGTACAGGGTTGTTCCTGTGTTCTTCATCTGCTCATGTCTTCTGACATTAGAGCATCTGATGGGTGCTAATGATTGGCACCAAGGATGATATTATAGTTATATCAACTGGTATGAACCCTGATGCTGGGAAGGATAGAAGGCAGGAGGAGAAAGGGATGACAGAGGATGAGATGGTTGGATGGCACCACTGACTCAATGGACATGGGTTTGAGTAAGCCCCAGGAGATAGTGAAGGACAAGGAAGCCTGGCGTGCTGCAGTTCATGGGGTTGCCAAGAGTAGGACACGACTGAGCAACTGGACAAATAGAACAAAAACATGGCAGAGCTGTGACCAGCTGGAATAGACCCAGGCCCGCTGGAGGCTGGGAGGGTCCCAAGGGGCCCCAGGCTGCACCAAGCATTAACCCGTTGGCTGCCAGATCATGGGAAGGTGCCAAGGGTCCCACAAGAGAGGCTGTAGTGGCTGGAACAGCAGTCGAAGTGAGGGAACTCGAGGGCTCAGAGCTGCAGCTTTTAACTGGTATGGAGGAATTTCCACTTTAGTAACCAGCATAGGTTCCCTGGTGTCTCAGGTGATAAAAGCGTCTGCTTGCAATGCGGGAGACATGGGTTCGATCCCTGGGTCGAGAAGATCCCCTGGAGAAGGAAATGGCAACCCGCTCCAGTTCTCTTGCCTAAAAATTCCATGGATGGAGGAGTCTCGTAGGCTACAGTCCATGGGGGTCGCAAAGAGTAGGACACTACTGAGTGATTTCACTTTCACTTTCATAGCTGTAATAAACAAGGCATCATGGCAGAACCTTAGCCACCATTGGGCCTGGCTTTGGAGACGGCATGCCCTTTCTAAGACACAGAAAGCCCTTGCCTTCCTGTTGAGCACGCCCTTCCTGCACCCCAGCACTGGCATCCAAAGCCCAAGATGGGTGACTCACACTTTCTCCCAAGAGTAGGGAACAGACTCCCCAGGCAGGAGCAGCCGGATCAGGGAAGCCCCCATCTGGGTGCTGTAATCTGTCCTTCTGGAAGAGGGTAGAGTGTGCCAAACTCTACAGCAGCTGTGCCCAAAGCTGGTTCGGCAAATCTGAAAGGTCGTTTTCAGGAAAGAGGGTTCCTTGGGTAACCGTTTGGGAAACACGTAGGCTACAGTCCCCTTTGGAAAGTCCCAGCCCACGCTGACATGTTAAAGGTCCTCAGACTTCCTGGGTGGGAAAGGGGCCGGAAGATCTTTTGACTTTATTTAACCCAACATTTTCTAGATGTTTTAAACCCCAGAGCTGTTCTTGGTTTAACTCCACTGGGCCTCCAAAGGCGTAACTTTTCCTTGAAAGGCAATCTTGGAAATACTATTATGAACAAAATCCTTTCTCTGATCCCAGCAGCCCAGACGTCACCACACAGTTACAGCTGATACTGGGGGACAAAGATTGAATCAGGAGAAAAGGGAACAAACAAGGTTTCGAGGTGTGGGGGATGATTGGTTCCCCCAGGGCCTCTGGAAACCCTTTATTCCCCGTGGATGGTCTCTCTCCATTAAATAATCAAAGCCCATCCACAGGTCGGGGGCTCGAGCAGGGAGCAGTCCTCCCCTCAAGGTGGAAGAAAGGTTTAATGCTGCAGCTCAGCCCCAGAACACCAGGAAACAGCCCCAGGATGCCAAGGACTCTGGACTGGGACAGACGGAGTTCAGGTGCCAGCTGCACCTCTGAGCAGCTGGTGACCGTGGGAACGTCGGCATCACTTAACCTCTGTGAACTCCAGCTTTCCATCTGAACAATTAGGTGATAACGTTTAGATCGTAGGGTTGTGATGAGAATAAAGACTTAACAGTCATAATAGCCACCCTTGAATAGCACTGCCAGTGTGCCTGTGTGGCTCTCACATATATGTGTGTATTCACATATTAACGTTGCTCCCGTAACGGTTCTATGGGGGAGATGCTCTTGCCCCCACTTTCCAAATAAGGATGCTGGGTCACAGGTTGCCCAAAGCTGCACAGGTGATATAGGTGGTGGGGCCAGGACACAAACCCAAGGAGTCTTGTTCCCAAATCCACTCTGTCAACCATTACTCACAGAGGCCGGCTGAAGGAAAGGCTCGGTAGCTGGTAACAATTTGTGTTGGGACACAGAGGTTCTGGGGCATCTAGAGATCGCTGGGTTTCAGGGGTGCAGCGGGACTGAGAGGTGCCCATCTAACGCAGGAAGAATGAACAAGTCTAAGAACAGACGGACACAGGAGGCGAACTCTCCTTTCCCAGAAAGCGTGGGTGTGATTTTGTATCACTGTCTTTTCACTTCTAAGGCAAGGAAGGAGGCCTCCTGGAGGTGCCCTACCTCCCCAGTCCCATGATACACTGGTTATTAGGGGCCTTGGAGGGCAGGGGTTGTCTTGTTCAGGGTGTAACCTCCGTCCTAGAGTCTAGCCTTGTAGAACGTGAACATCTCCCGGCTGAATGTGGGTAGATAAAGGACATGTCTTAGTCTGGGGTCTCCGGAAAGCAGGGCCTACGACAAAGTCTTATTAAGTGTGATTACTTAGAAAGTGTGATCCAGGGACTTGGCCAGAGTGCTGGGATAGGGGCCCCAAGCCAAGCTGCTGGGTCCCATGGGGCTTCCAGGAGCACTCAGCCCAGGAAGAATGCAGAATGCATTCATTCTCAGGCTCTGTCCCCCATTGGCCAGGATCACTCCCACGTATGGGCTCTTGGGGCCACAATGGCCCAGGCCCCAGGAAGGATCAGAAGGAGGCAGGCAAGATTGAGGAGAGGCAGGCTGCTCCTGCACAAAGCGGGTATAAACCTATAAGAAAAACAAACAAACAAAATCCGCGCAGAGCAGAGCTTCGCAGCTGTAGCTAGCTGGAGTGAGCGACGAGACCAAAAGGATTTGAAGGGATGCCCAAAGTTATCTGTTTCCAGACTCTATTGAAGATCTGGGGCAGCAAAGTGTAGTGATTGTAGGTGGATTGTGTATTTTAGAACAATTCAGCTGATTTGGAGGGAAGAACGCACAAAGAAGGCCAGCCCAGAGTTTCTGGATGTCAAACTTTGGCAGCCCCAGAATCACTTGGCGGGCTTGGTGGAGCGCAGATTGCTGGGCCCCAGGCCCAGGGACCACGTTCCTGCCATGCTTGAGTGGTTCTGAGGCTGCTGCCCTGGGGAAACTCACTCTGAGCTGCACAGTGTCAGTTCTGAGATGGTGAAAGAGAAGAACAGCTTCCAGACCATGTGATTCAGAAAAGGACGCTGGAGGCCGCATTCTAGTCCAGACTCACCTTTCTGGCTTCAGTCTTCCCATCCTCAAGTGAGTGAGTGGATTGCTCTGAACGATCATCTTGCAGGCGTTTCCTGCTCTGAGGTCCTGTGAGTCTCCAGATTCAGATCAGGGAGAGGGAACCGAACTATCACCATGCCCAGACTCTTAGAGAGGAAGGAGGAAAAGGACCGTCCCGGGAAAGAGATGTTTCCTGGAGCAACAGGGCTGACCTGGAATTACAATGCTGCCCCCGCTCACGGGGCTTCCCAGGTGGCTCAGTGGGTAAAGAATCCACCTGCAAGGCAGGAGACGCAGGAGACTCAGGTTCGATCCCTGGGTTGGGAATAGCCCCTGGAGGAGGGTACGGCAACCCAATCCAGTATTCTTGTCTAGAGAATCCCATGGACAGAGGAGCCTGGTGGGCTACAGTCCATAGGGTCGCAAAGAGTCGGACACGACTGAAGTGACTGAGCACCCAGCATGCACGCCCTGCTCACTGCTGGAGAAGCTGACAGGTTCGTCCACTATAGCCATGCCGGCCTCCCTTTCCCTCAAGGCCCCAACTGTGCCCCTACCTCAGGGCCTTTGCACTTGCCGTTTCCTCTGCCATGAACAGTTGTCCTCCAGATTTCTACAGGTAGCATTCCCGCACAGCTCTCATATTTGCTCAAATATTTCCTTCTTTCTAAAAAAAAACATCACTTTGTCCATGTCTCCTCTCCTCCTCTGCTTCCCTTGCCATCACTCTCTCTGAGGTCATGTGGTCTATTAGTCTCTAGAAGTTGTCCAGTAACTTCCTGCTGGGTAGACATGCTATAATCCACACTGCTCATTACATAGCCACAGGCCACCTGTGGCAACTGAGCACTAGAAACGTGATCGTGATGACAGAAGAATGGAATTGGCCATTTTCTTTGATTCTAATTATTCTGCATTTAAATAGCCACACGTGCTAGGGTTCCACAGTGGGCGGTGCAGGTATAATCTCTGTCCCCGCTGGAGAATGCAAGTCCTTGGGGGTGGGGGGAAAGCTTGTCCCTTTCATCTGTAGATAGATCCCAGGGCCTAAAACATTTTCTAGCCCATGTGGGATATGCACAGAAACACCTCATCAATGAGTTCCTCTATTACCATAGAATTACATGCTCTCTCTCCAGTTTACATGAACAAGGCTCAGAGAGGGCGGCATTCCGCAAGTCACACACAGCAAGTCCCTGTCCCTGAAGCAGACTTCCTTCCCCTGTCCAACCCCACTGTGCTCCCTGGTGGATTGTTGGCAACCGGGAACTGATTAAAAACTAATCAGCCTGATTAATCCCAGACAATTTGAGAGGTTCCGCTCTAGATGGCATTTAGCAGAGGCCAAGATAGTGTGTGAGCTAAGGCAGAGACCCCTAGGCTGCTGCCACGGGCTGGGGAGGGCAGGCTAAGATCTCCCCGCACCCCACTCGCCATGCCGGGCGTGTGAGTCACAGGCTAAGCATCATGAAATCGCTCTCTATGACAACAGAAGAAAGACGAAGGCTCGGGAGACGGCAGACTTGCTATTTTGTTCAGTCAAGTATTCTTCATGGATTTCTGTTCATCCAGCTTCAGGAATCAGGGGTCAAAGAAAAATCAGGCTGGGTTTTAAAAAGGAAACAGGAAACCTGGCTTCCTGCTGGTTTGAGCAGGAAGCGGGTTTATAATTGGAAAGAGAAAGGTGGGGAGGCCAACCAGGGGTCTCTGTGGCCAGAAAATGCCGCTGTCCTAAACAGCCCCTGCTGCTGAAGTTCCTGGTGTCCTGGTTCCCTGGGAGTGGGGAGGGGTCCCCAGACCTCACAGCCCAGGTTTGCTCTTGTTATCTCGCTTCTCTGAGCCTCCGTTTTCTCATCTGTGTAGTAAAGGCAGAAGGAGCCTGCCCCTTCCCACTGCCCTCCTCGGGGCACGTGAAGGTCCAGCACGGTCAGTGCTGGGCAAGGGGCAACTGACCTTACCATTGTCATCAGAGCCTCCTGTGCCGGGACAGACAGGGCGGCCAGAAAAGATCCTTCTGAGCTGGTGACAGGCTGGACCTCGGGCAGCAGGGGAGGTGAGGATGGCGTGCCAGGCAGAGGGAACAGCAGGTGCAAAGGCTCAGAGGTGAGACTGGCCCGCAGGGCACAAACTGGCAGGTCCTAGCTCTCTCCCTGCTCCTGACTGTGACCTCAGGAGACGGTCCGTCCGTCCTGCCTCCTCCTCTTTCCCAGGGCTCCCCCAGTGGGAACCCCGGGAAGCAGGATGAAGGTGGGGGAGACCGAGCCAAAAGGGCAGGTGAGAGTCTCAGGCAGGCTGAGGTCTAGCTCACCCGTCTGAGAGGTGACAGTGTGGCCCCGAGGAGGAGAAGAAATCTTCTCCATCTTCGCACTGGGGGCCGTTAGGTTTAGTGAAGAAACAAAACACCCAATGGGATACCCAGTTAAATTGAAATTTCAGATAAACTGCAAATCGTTTTTTTTATAGTAAGTATGGAGAAGCCAGGACTTACTTATCCTAAAAAATTACTCTTTGTTTACTTAACACCCAAGTATAATTGGGTCTCTTGAGTGCAGGCGGGGAGCTGGATTGGCAGGGGAGCCCCAGATCCCCTGCCCAGGAATTGCCCCTTCGAAGGGGCTCTCGTTGCTCCCCAGTGAAGTCCAAGGGCCAAGGGCCAGACACACCAACCTCCCAGCTTCATTCAATCTCACTGGCCCTTCTTCCTCCGACCCCACTCTCAGGCCTCCAGACCTCACCCTTGCAGGGCCCTGGCCAGGAGGGAGATCATTCCCACCCCTGCTCCCCGGTTTCCCCAACGTAATTCAAACTCTCCTGCAAGGGCTCACTTCGGTCCTCACCCTGGCCTCCCACAGGAGTCAGCTTGCTCTGTTACCACTTCTCACAGCCCTTGAACTTTTCCTTCCGTGTGGGCAGGGATCGTCTGACGTTCACTGAGAAGCCCTGGAGGTTCTCTCTGTGCGGTCACTTTGGCTCACCACTGTCCCCCAGCGTCTGGCCTTGTCCTGTGTTAACAGGTGTTGCTGCCATTTTCATTGTGTGACGGAATAGCAGCTATTCCAGGAAGTGGGGAGGAGGCAGATAAGGAAGGTCTGAGGCACTCATGTATTCACATCTCCCCTGAGAGAAAAACCCATATCCAAACCTAGCTTTCTGGACAGGACGGGGGCCTGTAGCCATGGTCAAGGGGCCAGAGCTCTCGGGCGAGGCTGAGGGCTGGAGTTCCAGCCCTGCATGTCCAGCTGTTCACATCGGGAAAACCTCGACTTCTCCCCAAGTCTCTGCTGCTTCCCTAATAATGACAGCATCCTTCTCAGCTCTGCTTGACTGTGAGGCTTGTCACTGAAGACCCCATATCCTCCCAAGGGACTGACGCTGAAGCTGAAGCTCCAACACTTAGGCCACCTGTTGCAAACAGCCACCTGATTGGAAAAGCCCCTGACGCTGGGAAAGATTGAGGGCAGAAAGAGAAGAGGGTGACAGAGGATGAGACAGTTGGATGGCATCACCGATGCAATGGATGTGAACTTGGGCAAACTCCAGGAGATGGTAAGGGACAGGGCGGCCTGGTGTGCTGCAGTCCAGGAGGTCACAGAGAGCTGGACACAACTTAGCGACTGAATAATAGCAACAAAATAATGACAACATCCTCAGCTCTGCTTCACTGCGAGGCTTGTCACTGAAGACCCCACATCCTCCCGAGAGGGGGCACCGCCTCCCCTCCCTTACCGAGCTGTAATCTCTGAGCAGCCCTGGGCCACCAGCACCCATCTATGACAACATCCTGCCTGTCCCCAGGACCTTGCCGTGTCTGCACGCATGGTGCGAGCCCAGGAATCATCTGAAGGGTGAATGAGTAAGTAAACAGCCCATTTCCTCCACACTGAATGAGTGTTCCAGGGACTTGGAGGGAGGGGAGAGAGGCAGCACAGTAGACAGCTTTCAGGACCAGGAATCAGGGGCTAAAAAGGGAAGATGATGTAGGGAAGGGGGCCGAAACCACAGGCGCGCTTCTCTCCATTAGCTTCCTCTTGGACCAAACCCAGGGGGCGGGGCTCAGTTATCACAAATTAAATCTCTCCAGGCTGGTGTTATCTTCTGATTTCGAGCAAATTACAGAATTAAGGGGGGTGGGGGGTGGCTGGGCCTGTTCTATATTTGGTGCTGGCATAGCAGCAGAGCCAGCAAGGGACTTCTGGGAGTGTGCTCAAAAATCTGATTAGGGTTGGCTTGGGCCAGACAGTCGCGTGCTCCCCTGGATGGTCAAGGATCTCACCGACACGAGGTGGGGGTCTGCCTGAGACACTCATGCCCCCAGCCCCCATTAACTCAAATAAAGTTGCCACGACTGGATTGAGGGTGGGGCTGGCAGCTGGCAGATGCTATGTTGCCAGAAGGTGTTGCTAGCACCTCTGATGGGGACCAGATTACGCCCAGCATCCAAGGAGGCTGGGAGAGAGAAACCAAGGAGGTGCGAATGAGTACATCTTGTCAGAACAGGATGGGGAGACTGGAGGGGGAGGGGAGCACTGAGAAAGTTGGGAGAGGGCACAGTGGTGTGAATTAAAGGACGGCTTCTCTTCGCAACCTTGGCTCTTGCTACCTGTAGAGGCCATCTGGTACTTTTACTTGTTTAGTATTCCTCCTGGAAGCATCACTCTGGTTTTCCTTTGAGGAACAGCCCAACCTCACCTCTTAGGGGCTCAGATTCAGGCTCCACCTCTTAGTGGTTTGATTCCTGGGTCGGGAAGATCTGCTGGAGAAGGGATGGGCTAACCACTCCAGTGTTCTTGGGCTTCCCTTGTGGCTCAGCTGGTAAAGAATCTGCCTGCAATGTGCGAGACGTGGGTTCGATCCCTGGGTTGGGAAGATCCCCTGGAGAAGGAAACAGCTACCCACTCCAGTATTCTGGCCTGGAGAATTCCATGGACTGTATAGTCCATGGGGTTGCAAAGAGTTGAACACAACTGATGGACTTTCACTTTCCTAGTGGCTGAGTTACCTTGGGCAAATCACTCTGCTGGGTTTCAACTTATCTTTTTTCATAGTTATAGTAAAAATATACCTATTAGGAAATGTACCAATTAACCATTTTCAGATGTACAGGTATTTTAATACACTCACATTGTTGGGCAACCATCACCACCATCTCTCTCCAGAACTCTTTTCATCTTGTAAAATTTTAAGTACTCTTTAAACACTAATTCTCCATTCTCTCCTGCCCCTCAGCTCCTGGCAATTATCATCCTGTTTTCTGCGTCTGTGACCTTAACGGCTCTAGGTACTTCATATAAGTGGAATCGTAGAGTATTTGTCCTTTCATGACTGGCTTTTTTCACTTAACACAGTACCCTCAAAGTCCAGCCTGTTGTACCATGTGTCAGAATTTCCTTCCTTTTTTTAAATGTTGACTAATATTCCATTCTATGGAGTCTGCTGCTGCTGCTGCTAAGTCACTTCAGTCATGCCCGACTCTGTGCGACCGCAGAGACGGCAGCCCACCAGGCTCCCCCGTCCCTGGGATTCTACCTTATTTTTAAACCAAGGCTAGAATCTACCGCCACCAAGAGCATCAGCCGTTAGTATAGGCGTCTTGGCTGCCTGTTGCCCTCATGGCCCAGGCCGGGTAGGGAAAGTGGGGGACATTTCAGGAGGGTGGGGCGGACTCCCACAGACGAGGAGATAGGTCCACGCCGAGGGTTGCCACAGGCACCGTTGCCCCTCTGAAATAAGTATCCACGTGGAGGAAAAGAGAGGGAAGACTTGGTGTGTCTCTGCAGGGAGAGAGGGTGCTTGACTCCAATTCCTCTCCTGTCTGGGGGACACCCACTCCAAACCAGGAGCTGTGCCATCGCTCCTGCTCGCCAGCTCTCATCCCAGCTGCCAAGGAAATGTCCATCGGGGGGATGGCAGAGCAGGAAAGCGGGAGAGAAAAGTGCCAATCCAGAAACTCTTGGCCGAGCCCCCAGTGCAAAGGTGATGTTGCCACTTCCCCTAGCGATCGAGCAAGGCTCAGGACTGTGGAGAAAGGAAATGAAACACTTAGTGTCAGTTCAGGGGAGCTGCCTGCAGAAACCCTGGGGAGGAAGGGGCATCGCCAGTGGGTGCTTTGGGCCCAAAGACAGGCTTCCCAGAAGGATTCCTTTGGGACAGTGTGGCCTCTCTGGCTTCCGGACCCTCCTGGGCAGTTGCACAGGCTGAGCCAGGTGCAGGGACTGGGCCGGTGGAGGGCAGGGCGGGGAGGGCAGGGGACAGCCTACGAATCACCCGCAGCCTGTTGGCAGTGCTCGGGTTTATCGGGGGTTGCACACTGGACACTGTGAGATTCTGCCACACCCGGGATCATCCAGAACACTCCCTCCTTCAAAAACCCTAAAAATTAGAATTGATCACCTCCCAAGGCTTCCCAGGTGGTGCAGTGGTAAAGAATCTGCCTGCCACTGCAGAAGATGCAGGAGACGCAGATTCAATCCCTGGGTCAGGAAGATTCCCTGGAGGAGGAAATGACAACCCACTCCAGTATTCTTGTCTGGAAAATGCCACAGACAGAGGAGCCCAGTGGGCTACAATCCATGGGGTCACAAAAGTGTCGGACACGACTTAGCATCTGAGCGCGTGCACACAGACACACACACACACACACACACACACGGACACACACAGACACATACACAGACACACACACACACACACACACAAGCCCAGTTGGGAGATGGAGCTAGTGTGGGGCTAGTGGCTCCGGGGGCTCTCTGGGGCTAGATGAGCCTCTCTTGCTGTAAGTGAGGACAGTGACTGGGTTAGGAAGCTGCTGGCAAATGCTCTCCACCCTCCTCATATAAATGAACATCCCACCCCTGTAATCTACACCCACGCCCTTTGCCATGTGACTCAACAGGACCCTTCCTGTAAGGGAAATAGACTTCTCACAGGTAGAACCTGGCCACGTGACCCCTTGGGCCAATGAAATGTGAGTGGCCCTTCTGTGAGGTTTTCAGTGTCTTATGTAATTTGGCCCTGTCTCCCGTACTTTGATCAAACCCAGCTGAGATCAGCTGACCCCAGCCGACTCCAGACCCAGAAGGGAGAAAGAGAAAAACTAGTTCCTGCAGGCCACTGAGACGCTGCTGTGTGTTCTTTGGCATTATCACAGCCTTGGCTGACAAATGCAGCGATACACATACGTGTATCCAAACGACACAAAGGCAGGCTCCCCCACCCACCTGTGTGTTGTGTGTTGCATACGTGTCACAAACACACAAACGGAAATTCATGGACAAATTCTCCCTCGTGGCTGGAGTCCGGGCCACTGTGTCATCAGACTGTGTTTGCAGCCCTCGCTGGACCTTAATTATCACCCGAGTCTGGGGGCCTGCACCCACCTTTCTTCCAGCAGGAACCCGGGGGAAAGTGAAGGTGGTATGTCCTCCCCTCTCAGTCACAACATAATCAGCTCAGAGCAAAACACACCAACTCAATCAAATGTCCAGTTGGAGTTCATCACATTAATGATCCAACACGCCGTTGGGTGCTTTTTCTCCGGGCAATGGGGATTATTGGGTCCCACCAGCCCTGGAACTCTGGGATTCTCTTAGCCCACACTGATGTCAGCAGGCTATTAGCAGGTGGATCGAGCCTGCTCAGTAGGAAGCATGGCCACACCAGGTGTGGGCGGCCCGGGCCCCAGGCCAGCTGCCGCAGCCACTGTGGCCCTGCCTCTGAGCCACGCCCCACCATGGGCCCGGGGACCCCCATGGGCTTCACTGACATCCCTGAACTAGGGAGACAAGGTTTTGTTTAGCACACAGTGGTAAGGGGATGGGGCTCTGGCATCAGATGGTTTGGGTTCAATCCCAAGCTAATCCCCTGCTTAGCTGTGTGTCCTTGGACTAGTCACTCTACCTCTCCGAGCTTCAGCTTCTGTCTTTGTAGTCTGTTTAAGACCAGCCCTCCACCTACGCCCTAGACGCCAGCCCCTTTCAGCCGATCTCAAGGTGATGTTCCGTCACTTCCTCCCTGTCGCTCTCCTGCACCGTCAGCTTTCTCCTTCCCTGGGTCATTCTCAGCAGCAGACAAACGCTCAGATTTCTCCCACCTTCAAACAAACCAGCAACCGTAAAAAGTCTCTCCATGTCCTATCCCCCGCATGTCCTCTGTGGCCTCTGAAGGAGCTGGCCAGACCACCTCTGTGAGAGAGACCCTCTCCATTTCCTCTCCTGCTCTCCCTTGGACCTACCTCTGTGGGGTTTTTATTCCCACTATTCCACCAGAACCGCCAAAGGCCTCCGTGTCCCTAAATCCAAGGCCATTTCTTGGGCCTCCTCTTACTGACCTCCCATCACACGGTGATGGTGCCCTCTTCCTGGGGACTCAGGGCTCCTAGCTCTGTTCCCACCTCCTGGCTGCCCGTGTCCTTATTCTCCACTAACACCCAGGACCGGGAACTTGATGGGCTTCTCTTCTGTCTACACCCACTTCCTCGGGGATCACAGATCCAAATACCATTTATACAGCGACACCTTCCAGCCCAGACTTGAGCCCTGACCCATCTGCTTGGTGGACGCCCCCACCTCCAAGGCCAATAAGCATCTAATATCTGCCATGCTCTCAGCCGGAATCTCCCTGTTTCCCCATCTCAGCAAGTGGAATCTCCCCCTTCCAGTCACTCATCCAGACACCTGGACAGCATTTTCCCTCTGATCTCCGTTCCCATCCGTCAACACTTCCTGTCCATCACACACTCGGGATGCACGTCTAATCTGACCACGTCGCTCTTCCTCCCCTCTTCTTGCAGCGTGGTCCCTGCATGTCACTTCTCCACCCCAAATACTACCCGCTCCAAGATGCTCCGTCTCACTCAAGGTAAAAGCCCAGGTCCCTGGCCAGGACCACAGGCCTTAGGTGTGCCAGTCCCAGACATCCACATGTCTCTGAGTCTCTACCAAGGACAGTGTGAAAATCCCAAAGACTCCTCCCCTCCCTCGTCCGTCTTCCTCTTCACTCAGCTGTAGTCACAGACCCTCAGCTGCTCCCCAAACACTCCTTAAGGGGCACCCCCCTCCTTTAAAGCCTTCACGATGGCTGCTCCCTCTGTCTGGAGCACTTTGTTCTGACACTCACATGGCTCCTTCAGCTCTGTGATCAAATCCCAGCTTCTCCAGAGGCCTTTCCTGATTGGAAGTGGAAGGGTTAGTCGCTCAGTCGTGTCTGGCTCTTTGCGACCCTGTGGACTGTAGCTGCCAGGCTCCTCTGTCCATGGGGTTCCCCAGGCAAGAGTACTGGAGTGGGGTGCCATTCCCTTCTCCAGGGCATCTTCCCAACCCAAGGATTGAACCCGGGTCTCCTGCATTGCAGGTAGATTCTTTACCATCTGAGCCACCTGGCACCTGATTTTAAATTACAACCTCCCACCCAACCCACCACCCCATCCCTTCTGTTTTACTTATCGATGATTTTGTTGTTGGTCTCCACTTTAGAATGTAAGCGCCATGACAGTAGGGTTGTGGTGTTTTTTCATGTCACCTAGAATGTAGTTGGCGCTCAATAAACACGTGTTAATGAACCAGTGGGTGAGTGAGGGCTCTTGGCACCTGCCTCACTGGAGTTTGGGTTCAGTGAAGATTGCTGGTTGGTGCTCAACCTGTGGGCACGTGGCTTCACATAGAAAGGTTAGAAGTCACTGTCTTATCACTGCTCTTGTCATCATCACCATTAATTTCTTTCTCTCAAGTGCAGAAAGCACGGCTCAGAGAGGTCAGGCCAGGTCCAGGTCACAGATCAGGCCACTTGGACCAAGCCTCCTTGATGACAGGTATGCCAATCCTATGCTTTAAGACTCCCAAACCTCAAGGAGGTGTTTGGAAAGCTCTAGAGCTGGAACTGGGTGCTTCCCTGGTGGCTCAGTGGTAAAGAATCCACCTGCCAATAGAGGAGACCCAGGCTCGATTCCTGGGTGTGAAGATCCTGGAGGAGGGCATGGCAACCCACTCCAGTATCCTTGCCTGGAGAATCCCACGGACGTGGGCTACAGTCCATGGGGTCACACAGAAATGGACACGACTGAGCGACTTAGCACACACGCACACAAAGCTGGAGTGGACCCTAAAAACCCTCTGTCTGGTGGCTTCAGACTCCTTTCTCCCTTTCTCCCTCCCTCCATCTTTCTCTCTCCCTTTCTCTTTTTCTTTCTTCCCTTTCTCTCTCTCTTTTTATTTCTTTCCAGGTGTCTTTTGCTCAAACTAAAGTGGATGGAAACAGCCTAGTATATGAAACAGGCACAGAGGGAAGGCTCTCTCCTAACTGAATTCCAGAGGGTTCTGTCTGGAGTCTTGCCCACCCCCAGACCTCTGTGGACCCCCCCAGGCCTTTGCCAAGTGCAATTTAAACCCCTCCCTGCTCAGCCAGAGCTCCTCTCTTCCTCTCTCCCCTCTACAGAGTCCTTCCCCTGGTTCCCCTCCACTTTCTCCCCGGCCAGGGCTCAGAGCCCCCTCCTCCCAGCTCCCCCTGACCCCACACCTCCATTATCAAACATTTCACGTTCTTGCTCCTCCAAGTGCCTCACTCCATCCAGCCCACTTAATTGAAGCCAATTTTTTTTTAGTACAAAAGAACAGAGAACACATCAATTCCTGCCTTTGTCTGCACAACAGGGCCCTGCACAAGGAGCTCCAGCTGCCTTTGTCCCCAGAGACGTTCATTAGTGAGCAGCTGAGCCCAGGCTCCAAGGGCAAGACCGGGCCAGCGGGGGTGCGTGGTATGGCCAGAGCCGTCCACGAAGGGCTCTGGGCGGGGTCCTGGCTGTGTGAACAGAGTTCTTGAGACAGGACGAGAGCTTACACTTCATGGCAAGCCACAGAAGTGTAAGAGGCAGTGTGGCTGGGAATCTTTCCATTTTCCCTGAAAGTCTTGTCCTGACTCGTATGTTGGTGACAACAGGGAACCTGTAAGACTTACGGTGTAAGTTATATTTGCAGAGAACTGAGCGCAGTACCTGGAACGCAGTGCGGTCTGAGGTGAACTGTGTTTATCCAATCGTGATGGTTACTCAGCTGTTATCATCAAAACATTGCCTCATTAGCTTTGTAATCAGCAGACCTGGGTTTGAACCTGGCCTTAGCTCTTAGGTGCTCTGCTGCCTTGCGTGTGCCCAGTCGCCTCCTGATGTTCCCATTCTTTGTCTGCAAAATGGCTGGATGGTGGCACCAACCTCAAAGACCTGTTGGGAGAATGGAATGGCAGAATGGAACACAGACCTGGCAGCCTAGCTGAGAGACGGTGCCATGCATTTAGAAAGTAGCAGGTTGGATCAGCCAAGAGTCTGAGCCTGCGATCACCCAACAAAGGGAAGTGCTCACACCTGATTCCCTCACACCTCAGGGAGGTCCGGCGTCCTTGGGCGGACTGTAGCCCTGCTTCCTGGCTGTGACCCAGGCAGGCTGCCCACCCTCTCTGGGCCTCAGTTTCTCACCTGGAAAGTGGGGGCAATGATGGTAAAGGTTAGCTCTGAGGTGTTATCCTTCCTACTTCTCCTACTGAAGAAGCAGCTTTGCAGAAACATTTTAAAGCACCGAATCTTCCCCAAAGTCCTTGATTGAGCCCCATTTCAGGTATGTGAAAGAGTTCAGAAGGTTAAAGTGACTTGTCTAACACCTACTAAGGAATAAACAGCAAAAACAGGATGTTAGCTCAGTTGCTGGGAAACCAAAATCTGATTTAACCATGGGACGTTGCTACACACCCCTCCTCCAGTCAGGACCTTACTACACACCCCTCCCCAGTCTGGAGGTGATTCCCTACTCAACCCCTTGAAGGAAAGGTAGTCACGGATGTCGACATGGGGGAGGAAATCATCAGAGTGGGCTTTACAAGGAAGTGGCATTTCAGCCTTGAAAGATGGGCCTAATTAAACAGGTAGACTTGAGGGAAGGGAGAAGCAGAGGTGCAGCAGGGAAAGGGCACAGAGGACCCCAACATAGACTATGCTTGAAGGGCACCACCTGGTCCCTCTTGGGGGGGCAGGTGGACAGGAGGGGGTAAGGGAGTCACTCGGAACTAGGAGGCGCTGCCCTGGTGGCTCAGACAGTAAAGAAGCTCCCTGCAGTGCAGGGGACCTGGGTTCGATCCCTGAGTCAGGAAGATCCCCTGGAGAAGGGAATGGCTACCCTCTCCAGTATTCTTGCCCAGAGCATTCCACGGACAGAAGAGCCTGGTGAGCTACAGTCGACGGTCACAAAGAGTTGGACTTGACTGAGCGACTAACACTTTCGTTTCACTTCTCTATGTTCATAGCAGCATTGTTCACAATAGCCAAAACATGGAAACAAACTAAATTTCCGTTGACCAATAAATGTATAAAGATATGATACATATACATATATACAATGGGATAGCACTGAGCCATAGAAAGAGAAAGAAAGAACGCTATCTGCAGCAACACGGACGAACCTAGAGATTGTCATACTCAGCAAAGTCAGAAGAAGAAACACAAATGCCGTGTGACATCACTCATATGTGGAATCTAAAATACGACACAAATGAACGTATCTATGAAAAAGAAACAGGCTCACAGATTTAGAGAAGAGATTTGTGATTGTCAAGGGGGAGGGGCGTTGCGGCAGGGAAGGATCGGGAGTTCGGGATTAGCAGGTTATATATATATATATATATACTGTTATATATATAACGGATAAACAACAAGGTCCTACCATATAGCACAGAGAACTAATTCAATATCCTGTGATAAATCATAATGGGAAAGAATATGAAAAAGATTTGAAAGAGTATGAAAGAATTTGTTTGAAAGAATATGAAAAAGAAAAAAAAACACATCTGTGTATAACTGAATCACTTTACAGCAGAAATTAACACAACATTGTAAATCAACTATACTTCAATAAAAATTAAAAAAAAAAAACAACATCTAGGAGATGCTAGTAAGACATGGCCCCTGAAGCTTTAAATAGAACCAGCTTAGAAGATGCCTTCCCGGTGCTCTCTATGCCCCGCGTCGGCAGGCGCTGACGCACCTCTGTTAGTGCCAGGCCTGCTTCCTTATCAGGACCTTGATGATGCCCGAGGCCCCTGTCCCATTGAGACAAGGCCTTCTCTTACTTCAGGGCAGGGTTTCCCAACCTCAGCACTACTGACATTCGGGCAGGATAATCCTTGGCGGTGGAAGGACTGTCCTAAGCACTTAGGAGGTTTAGCCACATCCTTGGTCTCTGCTCCCTCAACGCCAGTAGCATCCTTCACCAGTTGTGACAACCGAAGTGTGTCTCTGTTGAATCCATTGTTCGTTCAACCGCTCAGTCACGTCCAACTCTGCAACTCTCTGCCTGTATACCGCCAGGCTCCTCTGGCCATAGGATTCTGCAGGCAAGAATACTGGAGTGGGTTGCCATTTCCTCCTCCAGGGCATCTTCCCCTCCCAGGGATTAAACCTGAGGCTTCTGCGTTGGCAGGTGGATTCTTTACCACTGTGCCACCTGGGAAGCCACTGCGTCTCTAGCTATAACTAAATATTCCCTGGTGGGGGCAAAATTATCCCCAGTTGAGGAGCCCCGCAATGGGGCCTTCCTCACCCAGGGCCCAGATGCAGACCTCCTGGGTCCTCTACCCATGATCTGCATGTTCATCCACCCCCAGGGGGCAGCCCCCCTCCCCACTTCAGTCACTGCAGGGGTGATGGGCTTTCCCCCAGAAAACAGGCTGAGCCCTCATCCTGGAGGAGCTGGTCCCCACTAGGAAATGGACCATAATTTGGTTGTGAGGTGCCCTGATAAGATGGATGCACTGCTTCACCCTGACACTCTCATCCACTTACTGTGCAGAACAAACATGTACCCCATACCGACCCAGGGCATCAATTTTGGTAATAATGATAAATCTTAGTGATTTCCCAAAGGTCAGGAAGCCTGGAGGCAGAGGGGTAACTCCGCTGTTAAACTCTGATAAATTATCTTCATCACCCCACGGGGAGGACAAAGCACTTCCTCTTTTGGTCTTCTTTATCATAAAAGCAGCAGTATTGCTGAAAATGTAGGAAGGAGAGAATGAAACATCCCCTGTCCTGACACTGAGATGGTTTTCATTTCTGCATATTTGGCCAAGTACAGCCCAAGTCTTCCTGGCACAGAGCCTATGCCATGGGGATATTCTATTTTCTTTTGTGTTTTTATTTCAAATTGTGCATAATGCCAAAACATCTCTTTATGCTGCCCCACGGGGTCCATCCATCCTGTGGTGTTTATCCAAAGGGCGGCTCAGGAAAACAAGGAGCCTGTCTTTACGGGCAGGGCCGTTGAGGGTCTGTGGCCTCAGAAACATGAGGATCTGTTGTTTACTCAAATCTGGGTCTTAGAAATGTGGTCAGACCCTTGGGTGGACCATGAGATCCTGCTGCGTCATAATTATAAAAATATGGTGCTTGCCCAAAAGAGGGTTTAGGAAGACAAGAGCATGATTGGTTTCTTGGGTGGAGGCCGTGAGATGCTGAGATTTGTGAAACTCTAAAGGATGTTCTATTTGAGATCACAAAACCCTGTGGTTTCCAAATTTAGGAATGTGGGTTTTCCCTCAGGGAGAGGTCGGCTTCTCAGGCGAGGCCACGTCGAGGCCACGAGAGCCCACAGCTGCAAAGGCCTTGGATATCGGATGTCAAGTGTTCCTGATCAGAAACTTGCCTCCCAGGGCCTGGAGGAGACACAGGCAGCCACGTGGACAAGGGTGAACTCTGGCCCTCTACCTGCACCGTTCACCCAGACTTTTCTTTCCAGTGAGTTGGGGGAGTTAAGTCTAGCAGGCCACTCGGCCATGGGGCTCACACGCTACCATGTGTTGCTGTCCCAGACCTCATGGTCCATGATGAATAAAAACATTCTGGCTTTGCCTTGGAAGAGGCCACATTGGATGCATTAAAGGCACCATCTACCAAGTAACACAATAAGTTATTGTTGCCTTGCAAACCTTAATCACTAGGAAGGATACTCGCAGGCTCTGCTGGAGGAATGATGGAGGGGTGGTATCCTTAAAATAGCAGGGTGGTCAGGGGTGGCCTCTCCCAGGAGGCAGACTTTTAAACCGGGACCCAAAGGAGGAGGAGATGCAAGTGCAGTGATCTTCTGGGGAAAGGTCGGGGAGCTGGAGGAACTAGGGGACCAATATGGATGGAGAGAGGCTACACCTGAGGACTCCTCGCTGTACAGGCCACAGTGAGGAGTTCAGACTCAGTCCTGAGTGAACTGGAAATGAAGGAGAAAATGGACAGAACAGGCTCCATCTTGAAAGCAGGACTCCTTCTCGGGCCGAACTGTGGACTTTGAGCTCTATGCCCAGTATCTATGGAAACGACATACCAACTGGAAAACCAGGCCCCCAGAAGGAAGAGCCCCAGGGCTCGTACCTAGACTCTCCTTTGCCCGAAAGGATACCCTAATTATCTGTGTAACCGAATAGAATCGTACATTCTATTATGTTTATTGGGGTTTGACCACAGGCCTATTGATAATTGTCCACTGTCAACTACCTAGGCTTAAGGCATATGAATCATGGGTTAACTTTGATTGTATCTTTCTTTTCCTTTGTTCAGACTAGTTTCAGGGAATTGGGGAGGTGGGTTTGGGCATGTACACTTAGGGTATATAAAGTTTTCACAGAAACTGGTCGGGGTCCTTGGCTAAGAGGAGACTCTGCCTTGGGCCCGCCCGTGTAATAAAGTGCACTCCACTCTCTGCACTGTCCTTCTGAGTGAGTTTGTTTTCCGGAACGCGTGGCTACAACAGAAAGAGAACACAAGGACATCTTCAGAAAGATGACTCTGGCAGCTAAGTGGAAAGTGTGTAATGGAGGTGGTAGGTTAATCGTAGACACAGGGAGACAGGCCAGGAGGCCCTGGCTTCCTCTGGGAGAGAGACACAGTCGCCCAGGCAGAGTGAGGATATATGGCCGGTCCTCACTATTCCCAGGTTCTATACTTGTGAATTCATCTTCCTGCTAACATTTTATTTATAACTTCAAATCAATACTCGTGATGCTTTCATGGTCATTCTCAGATACGCACAGAGCAGCAGAATGTTTGAGTTGCCCACGTGCTTGTTCCCCGCTGAGGTCGACCAGAACAATGGTCTGCCTCTTCGTTTCAGCTCTTACTATGAGCAACCGTCTTTTATGCAGGCTATTTAGCACTGCATTTTTTTTCACATTTGTGCTTTTTTGGGTGATTTTGCTCTTTAAAGCCATCTCCAATTATAGTGCGGAAGTGCTGTCTACTGTTCCTAAGCACAAGAAGGCTGTGATGTGCTTTATGGAGAAAATATTTGTGTTAGATAAGCTTTGTTCAGATATAGTGCTGTTGGCCTTGAGTTCAGTGTTAATGAAGCAGTGTATATTAAATGGCATATCTTTCAAGAGAAACTCACATAGAACAAGGTTATGGATGAGAAGTGGTGAAAATGTTGCAGCCAGAGACTCACAGGAACCTAACCCTATATTTCTCCTAGGAGCAACGGTCTCATATTCCCTCATCCATCATTTGCCCACCTTTATAGAACACGACCTAGCTGGGCTTCCCTGGTGACTCAGCTGGTAAAGAATCCGCCTGCAATGCAGGAGACCTGGGTTCGATCCTTGGGTTGGGAAGATCCCCTGGAGAAGGGAAAGGCTACCCACCCCAGTATTCTGGCCTGGAGAATGCCATGGTGTTGCAAAGAGTTGGACACAACTGAGTGACTTTCACTTCACTTCACTTCATAGGACAGTTACCGTGAATAATGAGCATCAACTGTATTTGAGAGTGGAATCAACAAGACTTGCCCACTGAATTAGGTGTGGAGGGAGAAGGAAGAAGCAGAGGGGACTCCTGCCTTCCTGCCCCTCCCTCCAGGCAGTGATGGCCCGCCGACATCTGGGGGCCTGCATCAAGGCCTCTCAGCCCCTTCTCTTCCCACCTCCACCTCCATCCCCCAGAGCAAGGGGTTCATACCCAGGAACATCCAAGTAACGGCCAAGGCATCCTCCAGCCACAGTCATCCTGTGGCCACCCGAGGCAAAGGGTAAGTACCAGAACATCTACCTGGAGAGTGCACCTGCAGAAGAATCCCTAGAAGCATCAGCTTAGGGCTGATGTTCAGGGTATTCTGGGGTCCTGTGTACTTGGAGTCTGGTCTAGAAACAGGGGGTATGAGCTCCAAGGGGGCATGTGCTTTTGGTTCCCTGGACTCCTCACTCCATGAGAGGGACACAGCTGGAGCAGAGCCAGAGCAGAACCCTCAGACCCTGCACTGTCCAATTCAGTAGCCACACACCACATGTGGCCGTTGAGCCCTTCAGATGTGACTGGTCCAAATCAAGATGGGCTGTAAGGGCAAGAAATATACCGGACTTTGAAGCCTTATCAGGTAAAAAAGATATCTCATAATCACTTTTATATTGATTACTTGCTTAAATGGTAATATTTTAGATATAAGTTAAATAAAATCTATCTTAAAAATGAATTTCGCCTGTCTCCTTTTACTTTTTTTTTAAACACAAACACTAAATAATTTAAAACAACATACATGGTTCACACATGCAGAAGCTGAAGCTCCAATACTTTGGCCACCTGATGCCAACAGCCAACTCACTGGAAAAGAGCCTGATGCTGGGAAAGATTGAAGGCAAAAGGAGAAGAGGGTCTCAGAGGATGAGACAGTTGGATGGCATCACCGACTCAGTGGACACAAACTTGGGCCAACTTCAGGAGATAGTGAAGGACAGGGAGGCCTCACGTGCTGCAGTCCATGGGGTTGCAAAGAGTCAGACATGACTGAACGACTGAACAACGACAGCATGGTTCATACTTGATTTCTACTGCATGGTGTTGACCTAAAGTGTGGGACGGCGGGCAGGAGCCTTGCCTGTGCAGGAGCTGGAGAAGACTCAAGTGGTGGGGTGAAGACATGGGGTCCAGAGACGCCTAGGATAATGCTGGACTCCATGTTCACCAGCTTGTTGACTCCTGCCTTCCCAAGTTCAGCAGTTGTCAAGGTTCTTCCGCATTTGTCTCATCTGGGGATCCATTTATTTAGTGATGGTTGAGGTTTTCCCAAATAACCCTTAGAATGGCAAAAATGATCACAAATTTTTTCCCTCCCATTGAGAAGTGGAGTTTATTCCTACACTCCAGGATCTGGTTGGCCATGCACCTTGCTTTGGCCAATGGAACTTTAACAAACATGACTCAAGCAGAGGCTTGCTCATTTTTGCTGCTTTTGGAAGAGTGCTGCCTTGGGAGAAAGCATTGAGGACCCCAACTAGTAGCCTTCCTGTGTCTATACCCCATGCATGTGATTTTGAAGCTCCTCTCATCAAGAGATGGAGTGGATTTCTCCAGCCCTTGAATCTGAGTTATCTTTATGACTTGCTTTAATCAATGTAATGCAATAGAAGGGAAATCGTGCATAGTCTAAAACTAGTCAAGGGGCTTTGCAAGCTTCTGCTTTTTCCCTTGAGCTCTGCCAGCTGCCTTGTCAATAAGCCCCAGCTAGCCTGTAGGAGGCTGATAGACCATGATGGGTAGAAGCCATTTAAGAACAGCGATACCTCTGCTGAACCACTGATGAGCAAGCCCATCAAAAATCAGCCAAGCTGAGTCCAGAACAGTATCACTTCCCGAGCAATCTGCAGACTTGTGAGCTAACTAAATGCTTGTTGCTTTAAGTTATTAAACGTCTGCTTGTTTGTTATGCAGCAAGAGCTAACTGATACAGTGTTATAGATACACATGAGATTTGAATTCTGTCAGACCTGATTCCAAAGCCCAAGATCTTTTAACTACCACATTCTACTGATTATATTTAAATTCTGCTGACACCCAGAGCTCTGAGGTAAAGTGGAAAAAATCCCAGCCTAATGATGTGGTCTCCCCACAAGCAATAATGTCTACCCCATGCTGTGCCACCTTCAAAAGGTACACCATCTGAACTTTTGGCCCCAGTAGGCAACATTAGCAGGAAGGCACTGCTGTCCGTAGGGATAACAATTACTCTTTGAGACACCAACGTCAGCTGTCTTCCTCATTAAGGATTATTAACCTCATTCTTCTTTGTCTGCTGTTAGACCCAGGAAGGGCTGCTTTGCAGATCCTGTTCTGCCTCCATAATTATCCATCATAAGAACTGCGCACCTCTAATAGAAGCCTTCCTAATTTCTAGCATTTACCATTTACTATATTTTTGCAAACCTCCCCCAAATCACTAGTCATACAATTCATTAGAATTGCTCTTTTGATGAATTTAAAAGGCTCTTTTGATGATATAATCACTACATTCTGTATTAGTGCTTTTCTGCAGGATATTAGAAGAATTTACAGCTGTTTATCCAAATCACCTCACTGTGTCCTGTGAGACCAGTGGGCAGGTGTCATGAAAGAAGGAAGCCAAGTTTCTTAGGCTTCCCCACTTCACCAAAAGTGGAACTTACACAGACAGACTGTATGTTCACCAACAGAGAGACTTGACACACACACTTCTTATCTCACAGTTTCTATAGCTCAGAAGTCTAGACATGGCTTAGCTGCAATCCAGGTGTTGGCTGGTACCGCAGTCTCATCAGAGGCTCAGCTGGGCAAGGACCTGCTTCACGCTCATTCAGTCTGCTGGCAGAGTTCACCTCTTTGGAGCTCCATGGCTGAGAGTTTTGCTTCCTCACTGGCTACCCGCCGGGTGCCACTTCAGCCTCTAGAGCCTACCTGTGTTTTCTGCCATATTGCCCTTTCCTTAAGCCCTCTCACAACGTGGCAGATTACTTCTGAAAAGCCAAAAAGAGTCTCTTCTTGACTGTCTTCAACCAGCCAAGAGAGTTTCATATAGTAAGATATAATCACAGGAGTAACGTCCAATCGAGCTTCCGGGTGGCTCAGTGATAAAGAATCCACCTGCCAGTGCAGGAGACACAGGAGACTCGGATTTGATCCCTGGGTCAGGAAGATTCCCTGGAAAGGGGAAATGGTAACCCAGTCCAGTACTCTTGCCTGGGAAATCCCACGGACAGAGGAACCTGGCAGGCTACAGTCCATGGGGTCGCCAAAAGTTGGACACAACTGAGTGACTGAGCACACACACACCCACACACACACACAACATCCAATCACCTTTGCCATGTTCTGTTGGTGAGAAGCAAGTTCTAAGTTCTGCCTGCACCCAGGGAGAGGGGAATCACACAAAGCTGTGGATACCAGGAGACAGGATAACAACAGAGGTCACCTTAGGGCCTGACCACCACATTAGACAGAGGACCCGAGGTCCCTTAGCCATGGATAATTCGGTGCTCTGGTAAGAGAGCCTAGAACCGTGACAAACATCTTTGCTGTCACGGTGGTGCCTCTGCGTTGGTGCCCACGTGCTTGCACACCCTCATTGCCGCTCATGCATCTGTATCCCTGGCACCTGGCAAACTCACCAGCATTCCTTATGACCCTTGGGGGGTTCCGGTCCAGATGAGGCGGTAGCCAAGGGTCCAGCTTGGAGAGTGAAACCTCCACCACCCACGTAGACCTCACTTTCAGCAATGGCTGTTGAGTTCGTACAAATGGGACACTTAAAACAGCATCTGGCACTCCACCAGAGTTTAGTCCACGCTCGCTATTTCTGTTATTCCTGAAAAGGAGCTTGTAAGTTAAATTTAGAATGACCTGACTTCAAATGCACGAGAGGAATATATACCAAGAAGGGACTGTGAGAGTGGGAGTGGCTTTTCTTACATATATACTTTTATAAAGTGCTTTCATCACTGCTTCATTTTTGTTTCCTTTGTATTTTCTTGTTTGGGCACTGAGCTAAAGGCTTTCATAGATAATTTTACTTAGCCCTTACAGTGATTTTTCTAGAGAATAAGCTATATTTTCCACATTTTTGCAAAGCAGGCCTCCAGGTAACCCAGGAGGTTAAGGGACTTGCCAAGGCCACACAGCCTGCTGGGGGCAGAGCATGAACCCCAAATCTATGCTGTGAAACACTCAACTGACCTGCCTCTTCCTTTTCTCACCTGCGTTTTTCAGGTTTGGCGTCCAGCCCATCATACCGGATCCTACATCTGCTCAATCAGCTTCTTCCACAGTCCTGCTCTATGACCCATGTGGTGGGGTGGGGGCAGGGGGTGATGAAGGGAGAGAACGGCTATACTTCCCTCGGGGAGAATTAGGGTCGGGTTCTCTGTCTCTCTCACACACATGCAAACTTATATATATTTACACGTGGCCTCTTTTAAAGAAGACAGACCAAAAAAAGTCAAACACTGTTTCCTCGATGGAAGCTTTGGAACCGAGTACATGAAGTCAGGACCCCATTTCATTTTCTCCCATCACTGCCCCAGCCCTGCTCAGTCCACTCTCCATCTGATGCTTTCATGGCATCCAGGCAGGTCTCATAGCCTCCCAGGCACTTTGTGAAGATAAGAGACATCATCCAGGAACCCTGCTTAATGTTTTATGGCAGCCTAGATGGGAGGGGTTTGAGGGAGAATGGATTCATGTATATTTATGGCTTAGTCCATTTGCTGTCCACCTGAGACTATCACAGCATTATTAACTGGCTCCTCCAATACTAAATAAAAAATATTTTAAGAAAGACCCAATCCAGAGTGATACAGGTTTGAACTTCAACGTCTTCCTAAAGAACAGTCCAGCTTGGGATTGGCCCAAGAACAGCTCTCCCTGGCCTGCCCCAGGAGGAGGTGTGTAGGGAGATAGAAAAGTCAGCTCTTCCCTCTTCCCATTTTCCTCAGGGGTTGGAGGGGAAGCAAGACACACCATTCACCTCTCCCCTGGGGTACCTCTTGCTTCAGGGACTGGGGACCACCCCTTTTGCAGACAGTTCAGCAGCATGGCTCAAGCCAAGGGCTCACCCCGAACATCTGCATCCTTGCCACACCAAGTAATGGGCCAGAATGCAGTCCTCACCCACCACCCCCTGCCGACACCCCTCTGTCTCTGTTATTTCTCCAGCTCTTGGCTTCTGGCCTTGCCCGGAGTAGAATAAGCACCACAGACACCCAGAGGGGGTCAAGATGCTAACAGCCTTTTCCAGGCACCCCTGTTTTCTGTGATGTCCACCTGGACCCATCTCACTAGATTTCGTGGAAGGACCACACGTGGAAAGAGATGGGAACAGCATAGCATGTCCCCCATTGGCTGGTGATTCATTTCTCAGAATTCTCCCTGAATCCCAAGGCTTTGTGGGGTCCATATATACGTGTGGGCACATTAGGGGGGCAGTCTAGCTTGCTCTCAATCAGCCCACAGCTCGCTCTTCTGAACGTGGGACCACACAGCACCCACTGTTTTCAGCCTCATCCCTTGAGTGGCAATTCCAAAGTGACAGAAAAGCCTCAACCAGCAGCCTGCTACCCATCACTGTATCCTCAGCTCCCAAGCCCCCCAAGGAGCAGACTGAGCTCTTCTCTTCTCACAATGCAGGTGCTAAACACAGCTGATGATTACATCTTTCCTTGGAAGAGGCCACTTGCTGCACAGAAGACTGCGGTGTCCTGCTGCTGGCCTGAAACCAGCCACTTCCAAAAGAAATCCACTCATGGCCCCTGGTGAGGGTGGACCTGGGAAGTCTAGCGGAGTAGCAGAGGGTAGAGCCAGGCTGGCTGCTTCGATCCCCCAGGCTGGTGGGTAGGAGGAGTCTGGTGCCACGCCTGGGTGTCCTCCAGCCCTGCCATGGACCCCTGGACAGTATGATTTTTTTTTTCAGGCCACCATTTATTTTCCTCTTACAAGGTCCTGGGCTGTGCCGGCAGCTCTGGTTTGTACTGTCTTTTTGAGTCTGGTTGATGGCTCTGTGGAGCTCACTTCCCCCTTTTATAGAAAAGGAGACAGAAGTTCAGACTACCTTTCCCAAAGTCAGGCAGAACAGGTGGGAATGATGAAGCAAGGCTCTGAAGCAAGGTCAGGTCAATAGTCTGTACCCACGAACACTCTGCTGTGTGAGTCCTTGCAATGAGAGCACATCAGTGAAGCCCTTGACTTTGGAGTTGAAGGTTTTAATCCCAACCTGGTCACTACCTCCCTGTTTTGACATTGGACTTATCACACATTTCTGACCTGCCTCCATTTCCTCATCTATGGAACAGAATCCTAATAACGCTGCTTTCATTAGGGCTATTGTGAGGAACTAAGAAGACAAAGTGGGCAAAGTGCTTCCAGGACCACCACGTATGGGCGTTCAAGTTGGGCACTGCACAAACGCAAGGGAGTTGAGCTGTGCACAGTTCTACAGTTGTGCTTGGCGGCCTTGCTTAGCACGGTGCCTGAGAAAAGCTTGCCGCTCCGTAAAAGTGAGCTCTCAGTTCCTGGGAAGCACCCACCACAGGCAGAGAAGAGGATGATAGAAAATACTCTCTGGTCCTTCTCTTCTCTGGGGCCCCAGACCGCCCTGAGGCCGACTCCTCAGTAGTGCTCCCTCCTGCAGCTTCCTGAGAGAGCACTGTCCTGGAGTCTCCAGGAAAGCTGTGCAGAGAGGAAGCAGAAGGGGACGATGAGGAGTGGCTGATGCTCAAAGCGGACACAGGTTGCCCAGGTCAGCTACAGAGGCAGTGGGTTCAGAGGTCACCAAGCTCTGTCCAGTGGTCCTCAGCCCTCTGAGAGGCGCTGGGGAGAGAGGCTCAGAACAGAGGGGCTGATGGGCGCCCCGAGATCTCGGAAGAGGGGATGGCAGTCAGAAGTTTCCTTTGGAGTCAGGAGCTCTCCTCAGCACAGTGGCCAGAAGCAGAGGTGAAGTCACCCGCTAGTGGGTTCTGTGGTAGGAGCCTGAGGCCAAGCAGGTGCTGAGCACGCGGCATCTCTGAAAGGCTGGGAAGGCTTAGACTGTTCTCTGTGTGAGTCAGTGGGAGGCAAAATTCAACTGACTGTAAGAAAGACTAGGAGACTGTGTTTCCAGGGGATGTGCTGCTCTGAAAGGTGGTGAGTTCTCCATCTCTGCAGGTATGCTAGCAGAGATGCTGAAGAGGAGATGAAGCATCAGGTGAGTGGTTGGCCTAGGTGGTTTTCCAGAGCTGAGTTTCGAGTATCATTCTAATGTCTCCAACCTCCAAGCTCCTCAGCCAGCAAATCAGCAGATGCTCTGAGCAAAGCCTGGGCAGCCCAGGTTAAGGGCAAGTATCAGGCATCTTGCTTTCAGATGCTGCAGGTGGGAAACCACAGAAGATGGCTCAGTAGGGGGGAGGAAGGGCAGGGAGGCAGCGGGGGCACTGGCATTGGGCCCGGCTGCACTTGGACCTGGGCAGTGCCAGCTTCCTCCCCGGGCACCCGAAGCCTTCCAGGGTTCAGAGCTTTCCAAGCCTTGGCTCTGGCTGAGAAAGCACCAACTTTGGTCAGAGGAGCAAGGTTTAAAGGACCTATTCCCACCCCCCAACTCCGGCACACAGGCCACAGCTCTCAGCCTCACTCTCTCCTTCAGGGATGCTTGCGGCCCTTCAGTGGCTCCCAGCATTAAAAGTAACTCCAAACCCTTTGGCCTGCCAGAGCCCCCATGACTCTCTGACCATGCACTTTCTCCCCTCTTCCTTCGCAGCACACACACTCCCAAGCCACGCTGTTCCCTCTGCCTGGAACATACTTTCCCAAGACCACCACAAGCTGGTCTCCCTCACTTTATTCAGGACTTTGCTCAAGTGTCAGTCACTCAGAGAGGCCTTTCCTGTCCCTAGAGCCCCTCCCTGGCTCTCTTGCACTTTCACCAGCTATACTTTCCCTGAGAGGATCTTTCACCACCAGACACGACACGTTAATTTGCTTATTGTCTGGCCTCTACTAAGACATACCCTTCAAGATGCCAGGAAACTGCATTCCTTCACTGACGTTTCCCCAGAACCTGAAACAGGGCCTCTACTATACCCAGTGGGTCTCATAAGTACTTGGAGGAAGGTAGAAAAAAGGAAGGAAGGAAGGCAGAGAGGAAGGGATGGAGGGAGGAAGGAAAGAAATTGCTTCCTCTTTTTGACAAATGTCTACTTGTTCCTCAAAATCTAGGTTAAATGCCACCTCCTTCAAGAAGCCTTCTTTGACTGCACTGGTAGACTGCTCTCTCCTGTGTTCCCCAAAATTTAGTGGAAGAAACCCGATTAAATCACTGGTTGCCACAATGATAAGGACAGCTGTTACTTCTGGTGTAGCTACGGCACGCCAGCTGTCCTCTGCACTTCACATTGGTCAGCTTGACCTCCTCTGCCACCTTCCCTGGCCCCGCCTCACCTGGCCCTTCTCTCGCTCTCCTACCACTCCTTCTCAGCCTTCTCTGCTCTGTGGTCTCCCCATCCTCACCTGAAGGCAGGCTGTGGGACATCCCAACGCCCTGGGTCCAGCCCTCTGCGCTCACTGCCGTGATGACCTCAACCTGGACATGTCTTTCCACGCCTCCTACACGCAGGCAACTCAGCACATGCCTCCCTGTCCCTGACTTCTCATCTGATGCCTCAAGCTGTGGATTTGGCATCTCCGCTTCGACGTCTAATGGGCATCTCACTCTTGGTTCTCTCAAAACCCTGTACCAGCCCCCAGGCCTTTCCCATCTTCATGAAAGATGGCACCACCCATCCAGTTCTCAAGTTAAAACAGAAACTCTTTTCTCCGTGTCAACATCCAATCACAAGGCTAGTCCTGCTGGCTGAATAAATCTCAAAGCCTACCTTTCCTTGCCGGTGGTACTGGACACCGCGGCTCACGCTCCCACCCTCTTGGGCCTGTATTGCTGCAGGAGCCTCCTAGCTGGCTTCCCTGCCGCCACCCAGCACCCCTGGAATTCATCCCCCAAACACCACCACAGTACTACTTACAAAGCTGAACACTGATCTGACACGCCTGCAGAAAGCCCTCCAGAGCAACCACATCCCACTGCACTGTGATCAGGATGAAATCCACATGCCCCACGGGGCCCAACAAGACCCCATTCGATGTCGCCTGCCCCCTCTGCCAGGACGCAGCGAGCCCAGAGCTTCTCAGACCTCAGCGGAGCAAAGCTGGTTCACCTCTCAGGACTCTGTCTGGGCTGCCCCTCCATTGCCTGGCTGGACTCTGCTCATGCCTTAGGTCCCATCAAAGGCTGCCGCCTCAAAGAACCCTTCCCTGCCTCCGCTACTAGGACAGCACCTCCCACTCACATCTGCTGCGACACCTGCTGGGCCCTGGGGTTACCATTCAAACCTGAAACTGACTCATTAACGTGCCCGTCTGTTCTGTGTGCCCAGGATGCGTGCGTTCTGAGCCTGAGGTCTTTGTCCCACTCACCCGTACCTGCAGGTGCATGCCCTGCCCATTACAGGTGCTTGCTGAAGAGCACGCTGTGCTTAGCTGGCCAGCTGAATAACTGGCCTGTTAGTCTACACAATCCTCGCTGCAGCCTCAAGAGGCAGGCACCCCCACTGAACAGGTGAGAAAAGTCCCAGAGGGCTTCCTAACTGGCCCGAAGAGCTCATAAGTGGGAGAGCAGGTGTGGGATGCCGGGTTCATCTAGCTTCACTCTGCACCCTACACCATCAGGCCACGCTGCCCTGGGCTGGATTTTATTTTTTTATAAGCCTGCATCCCCCACTAGCTGAAGAGGAAGGAATCTGGCACCCGCTGCTCAGAAACAGAGCAATTCAATAGAGTATTTCCTGGTGTCAGACTGGCACGGGCGTAGCAAAGTGCAGCAAGGAGCTAGCTGTGCGGGTCTCTCTGAGCAAGAAGCTCTTGTTTGATTGTTTCTGGCAAAGCCCTCCAGAAGGGCTGGGGAGGCAGAGGAGCGGATAGTGTAGGATCAGCAATTCCCAGGCACGAAGAGGCTAATCACAGATAATCACGGTCCCAAAGGGTGGGTTCAGCCCAATTATGGGCCAGAACAACTAATGACAGCTGGTTCAGGAGAGTGGCAGGCCCAACGGCAATGCTCGCCCCTACCCCCACTCACCACAAGGCTCCCTGGGTTGGGCTGCTCCCAACCGTGGGGTGGGGACTTGGAGACCTCTCTGCACTCTGGGACTGGGGCCTCTCCAGCTGTAGAAACACAGCCTGAAGCGTGGCTGGCAGAGTCCACCCTCAGCTGTGCTCCACCCTGCGGCCCATGCCTCAGAGCCAGCCAGCTGGGCTGACTCAAACATGAGCCCTGGGGCCTCTCTACCCCTCTACACCCAGGCAGCCAGTGGAAGCGATCAGAAATTGACCAAGAAATTGATGCTAAGCCCGGGCACAGTTCTGCAAATCTCCATGTTTCAGATGAGAAAATGGAGGTTCAGAGAGGTTACACGACTCGCCCGAAGTTGCCCAGCTAGTGAGTTCAAGGGACCAGCTTCAGACCCAGGTCTTCCTAAGCTGAGGCTGTCACCCTTCTGAGCCAGATGCCATTAGTTGTCCTGGCCACGTTCTTTTCAAGATCCAGAATTCTGAAGAAAAAAAAAAAAGGTTTTGGGTTAAGGAGTTCTTATAGTGCGTGACTTGAACAGATGTCAAAGTGCAGAACACTGATCCCCATCTGGATGGGTTAACACGACCCAATTCCTAGTCAGACTCCAGACGGTGTGGATGTCGTGGGCAAAGCGACTCCTGCTGTTGGAAACTGCCTGCCAGGATGGGCTGCCACTACACCAGGCTGCACGCACAAGAGGCTGAAGGCAGGGGCCGCCCACTGTCACCTCCCAGAGGCAGAGCCAGGGTCCCCGACAGAGGAGAGAATGGCTGGGTGCGGAGGTGGGAGACAGACGACAGGTGGGGTGAGGGGGGAGCCTGCTTTTTCTGCTGGAAGGGCGTTGAGTACAAAATAAACTGTCTTTTAACCCCCTTCCCTGTCTGGCTCAGGTAGAGTTGTTGACAGCGCCATTTGACACCAGGGCCATCTGACACCATTCCCTTCTGTGTTTCCCCACACGGATCCTAACAACGGGCATATTTACATATTACCTTTAAAAATTGTTCCCAAAATATCACCCACTCCAGGCTCTCTTTCTCCCTCCCCACCCTTCCCCATATCTTGTGAGCTGTGGCTGGGAGCATGGGTGGGAGAAGAGAATGGGAGATAGATGACAGACGGGGTAAGGGGGGAGCCCGCTTTTTTTCCTCAAGGTAGCCACGGCTAGGGCCGTGACCTTGATTGGCCAGCTGGGAGGACAAGGGGAGCGGTGGACGATGTGAAGACGATATACTGCCTCCCGGTCCGCTGGGGACCAGGGCTCAGCTGGGGCGACACCTTTAGGACACCTGTAGTGTCAGAGCGGAGGCAGTCCTGGGGGGCAGGGGTACCCCGGGAAAGGCTGGAGTGTTCTGGAACCTGCTTGGGCCCTGTGTGCCTGGAGGTTTTGGTAGGAGTGAGGGGAGGGGCGGTTGTTTACTGTTGGAGTGGTCAGGGGATTGCCTGGAGTGACCTTGAGAGTTTAAACAAATCAGGGCCCCAGTTTGAACTTCTCTGCTGTTGGGAGAAGCTGAGAAGGAAACAAGAAGTGGGGGGAAAAAGTCATCCGTGTCCTTTAAGGCTGAGCGTGGGTCCCAGAGAACTGAGTTACGAAATGTATGCTTGATGGACTTGTACCAAACTTGGGCTTAGAGAGTGCCACACTCAGGATGAAAGAAAGAAGGAAGGAAGGAAGGAAGTGGAGTGGGGCAGGGGGGCATCTGCTAAGTGCCTTCGGTCTCCTTTTCCAGAGAACCATTTCCAGATGACCTCCAAGGAGCACTTCCAAGAGAGGTCACGGACCCTTCAAGGCTGTACGATGTCGTCAGAGCAGGCACTTAGCTGTCAAGTGTCAGAGTGGAAAGAGCATCCCACCAGAACCCCAGGCTCCAGTATGAGTAAACCCACCCCACCCCCAAACTTCCATGTCCTGGCGTGTGATTGGTAAGAGGGGAGGCCAGGACTTGCTGGGCAGGCTTTCACAGAGTCTGAGGGAGGTGAGCCCCAGATACTCCTACCCAGAGCTGGAGCAGCCAGGGAGTGGAAGGGCCAGGAACATCCTCACCCAAAGACAGTCCCCCAACCTGCTCCATGGGGTCCCAACCCCCACCCTTCCACCCAAGCCCCACCACCAGGCTTCTCTACTAAACCAGTTGGGTCATCCACAAATATTAGACTCCCTGCAGTAAACATCATTAGTTTTTGACAGGTGGAGGGAGGGGAGGGCTCATCTCCTTCTCCTCCACAACCTGGTTACCAGGCAGTCAGTTACAATAAAAGCAAGCCTCACACCAAATTTGGCCACACAGGCACTCATTTATTAGCAAGCATAATTATATATTACCAAGAGGGCCCCCAAACTTCTGCTTCAGATCTCTGTAAAGTCTTAGCTCTTGTCCTGCTAGAAGTTTCTTGAATGAAAGATTTACCCTAGGCAGATGTGATAGTGTTAGTGCTGAATTCAGCTGCGATTCTAGAGGCAGGTCACGCACAAGAGCAGATGGAAATTCTGAACCTAGAGCACATCCCTGATGGCTCAGATGGTAAAAGCCTCTGCCTGCAATGCGGGAGACCTGGGTTTGATCCCTGGGTCGGGAAGATTAGGAAATGGCAACCCACTCCAGTACTCTTGCCTGGAAAATCCCATGGACGGAGGAGCCTGGTGGGCTACAGTCCATGGGGTCGCAAAAACTCAGACATGACTGAGAGACTTCACTTTCAGAACACATCCTGTAGACTGTAGGACCCACTGGATTCTAAGACCTTGTTCTACAAGAGTAACAGTGCCTGGATCGTACCCCCAGCCAATCAACACACTGCTTACACACTGCATTCACCAATGAAAAGTCATTCTATACCCATTATGCAAATGAGCAAGCCCCTGGTGCCCTGGCGATAAAAGACAACTGAAATGCTGTGTAATAGTTGCCCCTGTGAATCGTGGACTTCTGGTCTTTCAAATACTAACCACTCATCCTGGGAGCATGTACTCCTATTTGCTTCAGCTGACTATCCTTGAGTGTAGATTAAAAGTAGCCTAAAGGACACGTCACAGTGTCTATCTGAAGCATTTTGAAGTAAATTACAGGCAACTAAATGCCATTTAAAGGAGAGTGAGAGCTACAAAGACAAAGATGTGGCTTTGGAAGCAAGCCTTGGGAATAGGGGATGTGCCCTTCCCCTAAGGCAGGCACAGAGCCACAGTGTGCAATTTAAAGAAGATTCCTTTAAGCCTCTGGCCCGTGACTCTGAACCAGGCTTGATGAATGTTCATTTAATTTTTGTGGCGATTTCACAAGTGGCTGTTGTGCCCAAAAAAGACTACTGAGAAGTTTACTTTGAGTTTAAATAACTATGGCTCAATTTATTAAACTGACAAGTTCTTAACCCCAGCTCTCTCTTAAGCTTTTAAATCTGCTTACAAACCTTTCTTTGTTTATACTGAGCAGATTTTAGCGACCGCTTCTAAGAAGTCTTTGAATGATATTTGGTCCTGTTTATAAATGGAAGTAATTAATTAGACATGTCTCAAACAATTCATATTGTATTTATAAATGGGGTACTTGGTGTGAGTAGCTTCCCTTGGAGGGGGTAGTTACTGAAGGAGACGTGGGATGGGGGGTAAGGGACCTTCTGGGGTTCTAGCAAAGCTAGATTTCTTGACTTGATTCAGGCTCACTTTATGATCTGGGGACTTTTCTGAGTGTATGGTTTATCTCAAAAGAGTTCTTACAGTCATCTGTTAGATTTATTTTTTAATTCATTTGCCTGTTTTTAGCAAAATGTCCCTAGGTACTCAACTAATTCTTTTACAGCTAGTCAATTAAATGTGCATCTGTGGTGAACCTACAATTCTCTTAAATACTCTATTTCTGAGCTTAGTAAGATTTCAACCTAAATTTCACACATCAAAGTTAATTATTCAATTACATTTTTAAATTAAAATGATTAGACTCTCATTTTAATGGGCCAAATTGTTTTCTTTTAAAGATTTTATTGGTGTGGACCTTTTCTTAAGTCTTTACTTAATTTCTTACAATATTGCTTCTGTTTTTTATGTTTGGGTTTTTTGTTTGTTTGTTTTGGTATTTTGGCCATGAGGCATGTGGGAATCTTAGCTACTGGAGCAGGGACTGAACCCACACCTTCTGCATTGGAAGATATAGTCTCAGCCACTGGACCACCAGGGAAGTCCCAGGCCAAATTATCTTAGCATTACAAGTAGTAAGCAAATAACAGAAAAATAAAATACTATGGTTTTGATTCCCATAAGCCTGTCTAAATGTAACCCTAATTCTTCCGGAGTTCAAAAATGTCCAGCCATGAAAAAAAAAAACCACTATCCCAGTTAACTGGGGTTGCCTACTCCAAAGCGGGCAGTTATGAGCCAGCTAATTGAGGTTGCTTAGGGCAGCACATTTCTCCTGAGATGTTGGTTGAGTTCTTGTTGCCCCAAGGCCTCTCCAAACCCTGTCTCCAGGTTCTCTGTCACGGATTTCAAGAATACAAAACACCAAGGGCTTATCTCTGCAGGTCCCTGGCCAATCTCCGGATTCTGGCAATATACACACTCCTCAACTCATCTGTCTGTGCCTACAGGAGGTTGATGGCTTGCATACATTTGATTATATCTGCATATATTTACATGGGTTTCCCTTGTGGCTCAGCTGGTAAAGAATCCACCTGCAGTGTGGGAGACCTGGGTTTGATCCCTGGGTTGGGAAGATCCCCTGGAGAAGGGAAAGTCTACTCACTCCAGGATTCTGGCCTGGAGAATTCCATGGACTGTATAGTCTATAAGGCCGAAAAGAGTCAGGCACAACTGAGCAACCTTCATTCATTCATTCATGTATTTACACTTTTAAATCAAGATTTTTGAAGTGGATGGAATCTTCTTTCTTTTGCCCTCTTAGGCATCCCTGGTGGCTCAGGCAGTAATGAATCCTCCTGCGATGCAGGAGACCCGAGTTTGGTCCCTGGGTCAGGAAGATCCACTGGAGGAGGAAATGGCAACCCACTCTAGTATTCTTGCCTTGGAAATCCCATAGACACAGGAGCCTGGTGGCTATCGTCCGAGGGGTTGCAGAGTCAGATAAGAACACTTTCTTTCTTTCTGCTTTTTCTTAGGATGCCACAACTCTTAAAGATATTTACATAAAATTCTATTGGATTGAATTTTCTCTTCTGCTTGGCCATGACAAAATCACTTTTCTGAGGGCAGTGGAGAGAGGAGAGGGAAGTAGGGGAGGGGGAAGGATCCTAACGCCCCACAGCTCAGATCAGTCTGCTCCAGCCATCACACAGCTTCTGCTCCTCTTCTCTGCTGGCTAGAATCCATCTTGAGCTGCTCTTCCTTGCTCCAGCCCTGTTCAGAGGAAACTTCCCTCTGGAATCCAGCTCCTGGCAGGCTCACCGGACAGGCCCCCGAGGCCCCAGGTCCGTATACACTGCAAACTTCTCAGCAAGCGCCAGTGAGCTGCTCATTCCATGAGACCCTGCAGGTCCACGACAGCTGAAGATATCCAGACAGGCTCTCCCTGGACGCCTCCCCTCTTGCCTTTCCAGGGGAACTTCTACGTGACCACATGCTCACAAGGCTCCTTCTCTTTATTCACTCCTCCAGTTTCCAGCAAGACAGGCAGAGAGAGAGCTCTGCTAAAGTTAAGGAAACAGAAGGCCGCCAATAGCCTGTGTGGCTTCAATCTGAAGAACAGCCAACACGCTGATCGAGTGTTTAGTAAGAGCTGTGCTGCAGGCACTTGCTCATTTTCTCTCTCTCCTTTTTAAAAATTTTGTATTGGCGCATAGCTGATTAACAAACAATGTTGAGACAGTTTCAGGTGAATAGGGAGGGGACCAGCTATGCATACACATGTACCCATTCTCCCCCAAACTCCCCTCCCATCCCCTCCCACCATACAGCGTTGAGCAGAGTTCCCTGTGCTCTACAGCAGGTTCCTGTCGGCTATCCATTTTAACATGGTAGTGTGCACATGTCCATCCCAAACTCCCCAGCTATCCTCACAAGAGCCCTACGGTGTCAGTTCCTTAACCCTTTTTATGGAGGAGGGAGCTAAAGCACAGAGAGGCTAAGTAAATTGTCCCAGATCACACAGCCAGCGAATAGCAGACCAGAATTGGAACATGGGTCTCCACTTTCAAACACTGCACACATAACCACATAACCCCTAAACTATATGCTGCCCAGTTAGGGGAGGGACCAGGCTTAGACCAGGACCAAGTTGCTTGGGGGGAGAAGCCAGCTGCTACTGGACAAAATGGAGTGCCCCAACTGTCTTCAGGGAGTAGATATGGCTGAGAAGGAGAAGGATGAGAAAAGAATCAGAGGAAACATTAAGGAGAGGAGCTGGGGAGGAGCCAGGAGGCTCCTGGGAAGGCCACAGGAGCATCCCATGTTCTGGGCACTGGACTGGCCCCTTCATCCTGGGATTCCTTGACCTCATGCATGCAGTCTTTGATAGAAGTAAGCTTCTCTCTGCTTTTGTACTCTATGCAATCCCTCAAAAAGCAAATATTGCGATTAGCAATGAATAAAAGCAAAGGAGAAAACCAGGGCTCTGTTTATGAACCGCATATCACCCACCCCATCCTTGAGTGCCCACCCAGACATCCCCTCCCCTGATTCAGGATTACTGCACCCAATCCTCCTCCCAGTGATGCCTGAGATCCGCCCATTCTGCATATGGGGACACTGACATGAAAGTGATGCAGCTGGCTTTCCCTGGAAGTTTGAGACCCAAATCACAGGGCTTCTAACCATTATCCGATATTGCCTGTTGGGATGATGTCAGACCTCCAGCTGAGTATCTGTTCAGATGACCAAGAAGCCAGAGTGTTCGCCCGGTGTCAGGCAAACTTGGTTTGGGTCTGCCGTTTTCCAGGTAGTATCTATGGGGGAGAGCCTCAGTTGGGGGCGGGGAGGAAGACTGACTCAGAGAGGGGGGGTCGACTTACCCAAGGCCACACAGCACATCCGCAGTGGCCTCAGGTCTAGAGCTCAAGTCCTGTGTGAGTCCCTGCCTCTCTCCTGCCCCCCTCCACCCCCGCGCCCACGCCACACTCTGAGACAGTTTAGCCCAGGGCCGGCTGAGCCAAGCGTGTGCCGCCTGGATTTAGACGAGCGCGTCTCGCTCTGCCGGGCGTGCCGCTTAGTGATTGTTCTAAAGCCGTGTGTGGGCTTCTCCACTCCCCCAGTCTTCTATTTCTTTCTACGCCCCCAAATGGTCTCCCTTCCCCCACCCTCCCCCCCTCCAGCACCCAGCACAGCGAGCTACACTCAGCAGGTGTTCCATGAACGCTTCCCGAGGGAATGAGACATCGGACCATCTGCAGGGGCCAGAGTGGGTGTCGGGCTCCCCGCCCCCACCCAGCGTCAGCTCCAGCACCCAGCCTGGGCGTCCCTCCGCAGGTGAGCCTCTTGGGTCCCAAGCTGCCAAGGGGATGGATGGGAAAGACTGAGACTTCTAGAGGGAAGGGGCAGTGGGTGGGGCTTCAGTGTGTCCAGAAAGTCACAGGATGCTCTGGGTCAGGAAACCCCCACACCCTCGAGCCTCGCCCCCGTCCCCCGCCCCCCCACCCAGCTCTGACCTGCAGCAGGGCCCTCGGGTGCCACCCACGTCCCCTGCCCACAAGCCCTAGAAGAAGAGGCGCACAGACCCCTCCCCAGCGGGCGGCTCCTGAGGCAGGCTGCCCACGGGAGGGGAGTTGATACACAGCTAAAAGTGCCCCACTTTGAATTTAGAAATTGCGGGGAACGTGTGAGCAGTGTGGGCAGCTGGGGAAAAAGGAGAGACGGCTCAGGCTTGCTCATCGGGACCAGCGGAGCCCCTGGCGTCCCCCCGGGGGAGGAAGGTGATGGGGCACGGATGGTACTAAGGATCCCCCGGTACCGAGGCTCCCCACCTCCGCTGTCCCTGGAGCCCGAGGCTCTCCGGCCTGCGTGTGCGGGATCATGTGGGGAACGGGCTTACAGGCAGTTTCCTGGGCACCAGCCCTCAGAATCTGGTGGAGAAGGTATTGGGGGAGGTCCAGGGATTTGCGTTTTCAATGAACCGCCTTTACTCCCGCCATCCCGGTGACTCCAGTGCACGGTGCTTTGAACTCCACCTGGAAAGCACTTCTTTGGGTTTCTCCCTAAAAGCTGGAAGCCCCTGTGCTTATCTGGAAGAGGTTCTGATTGTAAAGTGAGAGGCTCCATTCATTTGCCCGAGGCCCCTCTCACCCAGGTCACTTGGTTCCAGCGTGTCTCTGAAGGCTGGTGCTGGCTACTGGAGTGGACCCCTCTGGGTCCTCGGATGGGGGCCTGGCTCCTCTCCTCAAGGGCCAGCTGAGGGGATACACATTCTTCCCTGAGAAGTCCCAGACCCCTGGCTAGAGCTGGAGCTTTTGCTGCTGCTGCTGCTTTTGCTAAGTCGCTTCAGTTGTGTCTGACTCTGCGCGACCCCAGAGACGGCAGCCCACCAGGCTCTGCCGTCCCTGGGATTCTCCAGGCAAGAACACTGTAGTGGGTTGCCATTTCCTTCTCCAATGCATGAAAGTGAAAAGTGAAAGGAAGTCGCTCAGTCGTGTCCAACTCTTAGTGACCCCATGGACTGCAGCCCACCAGACTTCTCCATCCATGGGATTTTCCAGGCAAGAGTACTGGAGTGGGGTGCCATTGCCTTCTCTGGGAGCTTCTAAGAAGGGTCCAAATAATGGGGCCAGGAGAGTGTGCTCAGATGCGAGCTGCAATCAGATGGAGAGGGATCACTGCACAGGAGAGGAGGGGGTACTGGCCGGCCCCCAGCCCCAGTGCTGCTCTCCTGGGGTGATGGTCACAGCCGGCAGGGCTGGGAGGGCCTGGAGATCAGCTAGTCGCTTCACAGATGGAGACTAAGGTTCCAGAAGTTTCCACCTTGAGCACTTACAGGATTCTGTCTGCAAGCACATTCCTGTAACTCATAGTGATGCAGCCAGTTCTGGTCTCAGATTAGGAAACAATGAACTCCAGCTCTATGTCACTGAGACCCCAGGCAGGGACTTCTCATGACCCAAACTCAGTTTTTCCCATCGACAGTGAGGAGATTGAGTTAAATCAGGTAAAGCAAGCACTGGTGGACAGTGGCTGCCTGGAGTACGGTCTGCAGAAATACTGGGGTGTGTGGGGCCAAGGGGAGACAGTTGCACCCTTGCAGAGTGTGTGCCTGGTACTCTCCTCAGCATTTTGCATCCATTAGCTCATCATCGAAAAAGCAAGAGAGTTCCAGAAAAACATCTATTTCTGCTTTATTGACTATGCCAAAGCCTTTGGCTGTGTGGATCACAATAAACTGTGGAAAATTCTGAAAGAGATGGGAATACCAGACCACCTGATCTGCCTCTTGAGAAACCTGTATGCAGGTCAGGAAGCAACAGTTAGAACTGGACATGGAACAGACTGGTTCCAAATAGGAAAAGGAGTACGTCAAGGCTGTATATTGTCACCCTGCTTATTTAACTTCTATGCAGAGTACCTCATGAGAAACGCTGGGCTGGAAGAAGCACAAGCTGGAATCAAGATTGCCGGGAGAAATATCAATAACCTCAGATATGCAGATGACACCACCTTTATGGCAGAAAGTGAAGAGGAACTAAAGAGCCTCTTGATGAAAGTGTAAGTGGAGACTGAAAAAGTTGGCTTAAAAGCTCAACATTCAGAAAACGAAGATCATGGCATCTGGTCCCATCACTTCATGGGAAATAGATGGGGAAACAGTGGAAACAGTGTCAGACTTTATTTTTGGGGGCTCCAAAATCACTGCAGATGGTGACTGCAGCCATGAAATTAAAAGACGCTTACTCCTTGGAAGGAAAGTTATGACCAACCTAGACAGCATATTCAAAAGCAGAGACATTACTTTGCCAACAAAGGTTTGTCTAGTCAAGGCTATGGTTTTTCCAGTGGTCATGTATGGATGTGAGAGTTGGGCTGTGAAGAAAGCTGAGTGCCGAAGAATTGATGCTTTTGAACTGTGGTGTTGGAGAAGACTCTTGAGAGTCCCTTGGACTGCAAGGAGATCCAACCAGTCCATTCTGAAGGAGATAAGCCCTGGGATTTCCTTGGAAGGAATGATGCTAAAGCTGAAACTCCAGTACTTTGGCCACCTCCTGTGAAGAGTTGACTCATTGGAGATGACTCTGATGCTGGGAGGGATTGGGGGCAGGAGGAGAAGGGGACAACAGAGGATGAGATGGCTGGATGGCATCACTGACTCAATGGACGGGAGTCTGAGTGAACTCTGGGAGTTGGTGATGGACAGGGAGGTGCCGGGAGCCGGCATATTGCATATTGAGTGCATATTGCAAATTGCATATTGAGTGCAGCACTTTCCACAGCATCATCTTTCAGGATCTGGAATAGCTCAACTAGAATTCTATCACTGCCGGGAGCCAGAGTGAGGCACTCCGCCCGTGGCAAAGGTCATGAGGAAGGAGGCTCGGCATATGCAAAGGCGGGATCGAGCCTCAGGAGTCCCCCTGGAAATTCTCGAGCATCTACCCCCAAACCAGAGTCTGCCTACTTTCTGCTTTGTGCTTTCACCTACACCTCTGACTTTACAGGGGGCTGTCCCCCATTACCTCTCTCTGATAAAAGAGTTAGCTTACAGCTCCAGTTAATAAAGTTCCTGGGTGTGACAGTGTTTCAACCTACAAACTCCTTTGGAAATCCTCTAGCCTGCCTGAATAGGTTTTTCCGGCCACATGTGATTGTTCAGAGCCTCCCAACTGTGAGAGGCAGGAGATGTTCTAAACTGTCTAAACACAGATTCATTTGAGTAGTTAAAAGATTGATTAGAAATTGTATTGGTGAAGGGTTTTTCACTTATTGGGCCAATGTTTGCTGTTAAGTCTCCATACTCCTTACCTACTGTGTCCTTGGCAGTGTATTGATTGATATAATGGGTGTATAGAAATGTAAGTAGTAGCCTCAATGTTTGTAACCTTGGACCCTTGAGTTAATTTTTTCTTGATTGAGCCCACCTCACCTTTGCCCTATAGGAATGCAGCTTCGTCCAATGCTTTTTTGGAGGCTGGTGCCTGACTTTGGAATAATCACCTTTAGAGAAAAATAAGTTTCTTAAAATGTTAACAGGCCTCCTGACCAGAAGATGATGTAATTCACCTGAACTTTTGCATATAAGTTTGAAAGCCTGGCTTCGATTAGGACCAGGAACTGCTGTCCTTGCATGACTCCACCCTTTCCCCCATTATCCTCTATGCACAACTTAAGGTATAAAAACTACTTTGGAAAATAAAGTGCGGGCCTTGTTCACCGAAACTTGGTCTCCCCATGTCGCTCTCTCTCTCAAATTCTGGCTGAGTCTCCATCTGGAGCGCGGAACCCGCCATGCTTGCTAATTATGCCTGGGCTTCTAAGATCCAACCGGGGAGGCCTCAGTGTCTCCTCTCCTTCGGGAGAATGGAAGGACGCCTGTGGCCTACGTAAGTAGTGCAAACTTCTTGTCTTGAAGTTTTATTGGTCTCCCGCGTAAACCAAGCTACTCAGCCTCTTTTCTCCACTGAATTTTCCTACTGAGCTATCCTCATTATATTACTCTTTATATCTCTAATTAATATCTAATTGAAGCTATTGTATCCTGATCCTCGCTGACGCCGTCCCCGCTTCAAATACCCTGGATCAGCTGGGGCTGGACCCTGGCAGGGAGGCCTGGCGTGCTGCGATTCATGGGGTCGCTAAGAGTCGGACACGACTGAGCGACTGAACTGAACTGAACTGAGCTCACTCCCCTACAATGCCACTACAAAGGAGGTTTCTCTCCTGTCCCCACTTTACAGATGAGGAAACTGAGGCACAGAAAGGTTAGGAGGCTTGTTCCAGGACTCACTGAGCTTGTGGGAGCTGGGATTTGACCCTATGTCATCTGATCTTCGAGCCTCTGCCCTTTTGTACCACACTGTGCTTCCTCAAACACAACACACAGAGGGGTGTCCACCCTGCGCACGGCAGGGGTGTGAGAACCGGCACTCGGTTCTGCAGGCACGCTTCCTGTCTGTGGTCTGTCGCCCATAAAAGCACACACAGGAAGCAAATGAAAACGCCACACAGCAGCCCATGGAACTGGGGCCCAGGGCCGGCACTCAGTCCTCACGTTTGAGCTCACTGCCCCTCTCCACGCCTCCCGAGATCTACCAGCATTTGGGTCCAAAGTCAAAGTGTGAACATCTTAGTCACTCACTCAACTCTTGACGACCCCATGGATTATAGCCTGCCAGGCTCCTCTGTCCATGAGATTTCCCAGGCAAGAATACTGGGGTGGGTAGCCATGTGCCCTTCTCCAGAGGATCTTCCTGACCCAAGGATCGAAGCCAGGTCTCCTGAATTACAGGCAGATTCTTTACCATCTGAGCCACCAGGGAAGTCTAAGTCAAAGGGTGCTGCCATCTTTTGAAAAAATACTTGCCATTCCCACCTCTTCTAGGCCTTTGCACATGCTGAGCTCTTCCTCGAAAACACCTTTCCTTCTTTGGAGCATGTCTCAATAGCACCTTCTCCCCTGAAGCTCTTTGAGATTCACCTCCAATCAAAAAAGAAGCTACCCTTGGTCTGCAGACCCAGGTGGGGGCCTAAGTCATACCCCAGTCTCCTCACTCGCCCTGGGCCGTTGCTTCCAGGCTCTGCTCTGGCAGTGTGATCTCTGCTGCGTAATAGATGCTCAATAAGAGACAGAGACACTAAATGGAACTGTAGCCTTCAGAATTCTGGCATGCTTGCCACCTCATTCTCTCAAGCTCTTTTCTTAAATAGAAGAGGGAAAAAAAATATTCTAGGCCCGTCCATGAATGAGGATTTACAGCCACATTAATCACAAGAACCTGACCCTTTCTCTCCCAGAGTCTGTCTGTGGACCAGCTTCCTTTGTCAGCCACTTTGGGTTTTTGGTCTACATTCGGCCGTAAAACTGGCAGGCCAGTGCAGCCACACAGGTCCGAACTTCCTGCCACCCTGGCCCTGGATGTGGGGTGAGGAAGAGACTATGGAAAATGCTCCACTGCCCTCCAGGAACTGCCAGGCTAAACAGTCAAGCTGGGCACACAAAATCCATGTCCATCAGTACTAGGGCGGAGGGGCACATGGCCAGGGCCCCTGCGGAAGGAAGTGCCAGGAGCCCTCTCCCTTTCCTCATGGCTGGTTTTCCTAGCACTCTTCCCTGGTTAAAATAGTCCTCTTCTCCGCAGGCCCTTGCTGGGAGGGCAGACAGAGGGAGGGGGCAGGAGGCAGCAAAGATGGGGATTCCAGCAAACCAGGCTGCACCAGCATCTGGAGGAGAGGCGGGGCCCCCCAGGCAGGGGCCCGCAGCAGACATGGCTGCCCAGGAAAGTCTCTCCAGGAAAGACGCTTGTTGCCAGGCTCAGCTGGGATGGCACCTCCTCTGGGAAGCCTGCTCTGACCCTCAACTGCATCAGGGCCCCCCCCCTTGGTGCTCCCACATCCCCTGGGTCCCTCTGTCATGGTGTTGATTGCACACTTCCTAGACTGTTTATTGCTGAGCTTCCCTGAGAAAGTCGGGCACTCCTGGAGGGAGGAGGCTTGTCAGATCCTGGGCAACCAAAAGGGGCCAGCAGAGTTAGCATCCGTGAGTGAAGGAATGAATGAATGGAGTAGACCCTGGGGATGGGTCTCTGCTGGGAACACCCCTGTGTTCTTGCTGTTTGCACCTGACATCTGACATTCACAAGTTCTGTCTATTCCTCTCCCTCCTACTTCATCTTTCAAACTCTGATGCAACGGTGTATCTACACACACACACACACAGGCACACACCTCCACACCAACCACAGATACATACATGTTATACACACATAGACTTACCCATAGACTCTAGTCAAAGAACACTTGCACACAGTAATACGATAATACCTGTACATCACACACAATAATAATACACACACACACACACAGCAAGCAACACCGACATTCTTACATGTCTGCACACATACCCTGCAAATAAGACCCATCACACAAATGCAGATGTATTCACGGACATGCTGACACACCCACCCCCGCTAAGGACACACGCTGTGAATTATGTGCTCAGCTTCTCTTCCATCTAAGGATATCTTTGCCTTTCCTCTCCCACAGATCTTGCTTTACAATGAACAAAGTACTTTCCTTTGTTCAGCCACCTGCCAACCTTTACTGAGAACCTGTTCTGTGCCAGGTACTATATATAAAGATAAACAGGGCTCAGACCTGCCTTCAGGAGGCTCCCAGTCTAGTGGAGGAAACAGACACAGAGGCAAGCACAAGCTGGTGTGATCATTCGATTCAGGAACTATTGCTTGAGTACTCACTGTGATCTAGACTTGTCTGGGTTTTGGGAATACAGAAATCAGTAAGGTCTAGTCTCCCTGGCCTCGAGGAAGTTCCAGGGACTTCCTTGGAGGCCAAGTGGTTAAGATTCTGCACTTTCAATACAAGGGGTGTGTGTTTCATCCTGGGTTGGGAGACTAAGTTCCCACATACCATTCGGTGTGGTCAAAAATAAAATAAACAAAAAGAAAAAAAATAGGAAGTTCCAGGCTGGAGGGGAAAGAGATGGTCAAAGATATAGGTATAATATCTCACTATAAAGTACACAGAACAGTGGCAGCCCAGAAGGAAGAGATTAACTCATCTGTTGAAAGAGAATCAGGGAGGGCTTCACAGAGAAGGTGGCACTGGGCTTTGTAGGATAAAGAAGAGTTCACTGTAATGATCCTGGAGCAGGTTGGCATTCGATGCAGAACAAAGCAGAGACCTCAGAGGAGTCGATCAACAGTTCTGTGGGTCTGGATGGTAATGAGGAGTGTGTGTGTTTGAGAATGGGGTGAGAGGGACTGGGGAGGTCTAAGGTAAAAGATGAGACTGAAAAGATCAACAGAGACAAAGACCAACATCTCCATTTTACAGCCGAGGAAGCCAAGGCTCAAGGACCCCTGTTAGACTCTTTCCTGCCCTTAGGGCCTGCTTCCAACCCCGCTGCCCATTCTCTCCAGATGAGACCAGCTGCTTGTTCTTGCTGGTAGCTGCACAAGGTAAAAGCTCAGAGCAGGTGGGAGGCTTTATTATTGGTTGTGATGATTATTCTCTAAAGTCCAGCTTGGCAGGGTTTCCGCCTCAAATAATTAGCAGCCCAGCAGGCCCCGGCCTGAGGCTATTTGGGCCTTTGAGGCTAAGCTGCCCTCAGCTCGGGCCCCGGCCCCCTGCCCGGCAGCTGGTTGGCGGCTGTGGGCCTCCTTGGTCCACAGTCAGCTGCATCCAGGAGTCAGAAACCACCCCCCTCCCCTTTGGGGATCCTCATTCTCCCCCCACACCCATGTCGGCTTATACTGTGATGCGTCCACCCCAGCCGCCCTCTCATTAAGCCGACCACCCCCTCCCATCACCAGTTCTTTCTCGTGGGGTGATTAGCAGTTCCCTGCATCCCTGAGGTTTCTCCTCCCCTCAGTCTGCGCTGGTGGAAGGGGCTGAGTCATTTTCTGATATTAATGTTGCCTGAGGATATGGTCCACCCCTACCCCGCCCCCCCCGCCCCCCCAGAGCTGGGTGTTCTCAGCTAAGCCACTTGACCTCTCTGAGACTCAGTCTCCTCCTCTGTAAATGGGGGTGTCCATCCACCTGGGTGATGAGGTACAAGGGGCTCACGTTTGGACAAGTTTCTCGCCCACTCTGCGCCTCAGTATCCCCCCACTTGTGAAATGTGGGGCAGGGGTGAAGTCAGAGATGGAAAATGTAGGATGCCACAGGAACCAAGTCAACCAGCAGTTTCTTTTAACCAACATCTCATTTTCCAAAAGTTACACCTCAAGGGTGTACCCCAGGGTGGCCCCTCCATCTCTTCCTGTCTCACTCCCGGGTACCTTCCATGGCCTCTGAAGTCACCTGAGTTGGAGCACTGGGGCTAGCCAGTCTCAGAGCTGTCCTGAAGTCCCTCTCTGGGTTTCTGTAGTCCTGGGTTCCCGGGGCAGCCCAGGGAGAGACACCTGGGCTGGTGCGGGAGGCCCAGTATTCCCAGCCAGCCACCCAAGGCAGGATGCTCACCCATGGGCCCTGCTTCCCCATCCAGACCCTCCTCCTCCCCCCTGGACCTCTGCCCTAGCCTCCTCACACTGTGCTCTCCCAGCCCGAGACCACCCTGCTTCTATCCTGGCGTATGTCAGTGGCATTGCTTGGGAAAAAAACTTAGACTTGACCATCTGGGTTTTTTTTTTTTTTTTGCTGGACATCACCATCAATTCACCCCAACTCTTTGCCTGGCATTCCAGGCCCCCACAATCCAGCCCCGCCTACCTTCCCAGCCTCATCACCCTGCCCTCTGCCCTCACTCTTCACTGCCTAGGTGCCGTCCTCCACGTACATCCAGATCCCTGTACTTTGCATAGTCTGATCTTTCTACCCGAAACTCCTCCCCTGCCTTCATCACTTGTTGTCACGCGGGAAAGCCTTCTCCCACATTGCCTCCTCTGGGAAGCTGTCCCTGACTGCACTCAGGGGGAGTTAGGGACTGCTCTCTCCAGACATCCCCTCATTTACAACAAAGGCCAGGGAGAGAGGCGCTATCAGTATTAGCCCCTACTTATTGCATTGTTTTCAATAAGTCGTAAACATCTGCTCATCAACTGATGCAGCCCCACCTTCAGCAGGAGGACAGCAGCCCTGCCCGTTCTGTGCCTCCCGGGCTCAGAAAGGAGGCTGGAAGCGGGGCAAAAGGTGATCAGCTAGTGTTTGTTTCAGGAACAAACAACAAATCAGTGTGGTCAGCTCTGCCCTCCCCGACCCTAACTTGTATAAAAGGCAAGAGGCCCGAAGATAAACACTCGTAAAGCCCCCCTCTCAGAATAAAGAGCCCCTCCCGCCCCTCATTTGTAAAGACCTCTTCCCTGATACTGCTACTGCTAAGTCACTTCAGTCGTGTCCGACTCTGTGCGACCCCATAGACGGCAGCCCACCAGGCTTCCCCGTCCCTGGGATTCTCCAGACAAGAACACTGGAGTGGGTTGCCATTTCCTTCTCCAATGCATGAAAGTGAGAAGTGAAAGTGAAGTTGCTTAGTTGTGTCCAACTCTAGCGACCCCATGGACTGCAGCCCACCAGGCTCCTCCGTCCATGGGATTTTCTAGGCAAAAGTACTGGAGTGGGGTGCCATTGGTAAAGAAGCTGCCTGCAATGCAGGAGACCCCGTTTTGGGAAGATCCACTGGAAAAGGCATAGGCTACCCCCTCCAGTATTCTTGGGCTTCCCTTGTGGCTCAGCTGTAAAGAATTCGCCTGCAATGAGGGAGACCTGGGTTCAATCCCTGGGTTGGGAAGACCCCCTGGAGAAGGGAACAGCTACCCACTCCAGAATTACCCATTCTGGCCTGGAAAATTTCATGGACTACAGTCCATGGGGTCACAAAGAGTCAGACACGACTGAGCGACTTTCACTTCACTTCACTTCACCATTTATCACTGTTGTAGCCACACGTTCTGGGAAACTCACTCAGAAGGACAATGCAGATAGTGGAGTGCAGTTTATTACAGCAGCGGGCCCCAGGCAGAGTCTCCTCTTGGCCAAGGACCATGACCGACTTTTGTGAAAACCTTATATACCTTAAGTGTACTGCTCAAGCCCGCATCCCCAAATTCCTTAAACCTAGCCTGGGAAGTGTTAAAGGGAGATGCAATCAAGTTACAGCCATGATTCATAATCAGAAGGGTCAGCTGGTTATATACTGTAGCCTACACCAGTGGGTGCCATACAGATTACAAAGGTGATTGACCTCATAGGGGATCATTACATTCTTTTTGGTGACGGGAAATCTTGGTATGGAATCTGGTTTATCAGTCCAGGAGGCCAGTTGGGCCGTAGGTATGTTATCCCCATGGCTGCCAGGCACATAGTCCAAAGCTCACTGCAAGTGCAAGATGGAGTTTCCTTCTTTTTCAAGATGGAGTCAGCTCGGCCCATTCCTTTCCTTCCTCATTACAAAACACTTCAACATCCTTGCCAGCACCCCTGCAGATAGCCCGAATCTGTCATCTGTATTCCCTGTGTCACAATTAGGCCCAGGACACTGGCTGGAGACCCTCTACCGCCGCTCCAACCTCCCTGGACCCACCACTCAGCCCATCGCCCTCCTCGAGGTGGCTGGCCATCTCTGTGTTTTGTTCAGTGTGAACAGCAGTCCATCCGGGTCTGTATCTCTCTTTGCCTTTCTGTATTTCTTTGTCTCTTACCCCAGCGACTTACGTCTGCCTTTTGTCTCTCCAGGCGCCCACCCTTTTGTGCTGCTCCCCTCCCCCCACCCCTGTCTCTATCTCCTCTCTGTCTCTGGGTCTCTCCCTTTTCCTTTCTCCTGAGCTGTCTGTCTTGTCTGCCTTTCTCTCCATAATTAGCCTCGCTCCTAGCTTTTACTCACAAGCCCCATGGGGGGAGAGGGGGGGCAGCAAGACCAGGAGGACGCTGTCTTCCCAGCGAGCAGAAAATGGGCCAATTAAAGCCACAAGGCTGCTCAGGCAGCAGAACCAGGAGGAAGCAAAAATAGCCCCAGGCGGGCCTAGCTGGAAAGATAAACAGAGAAAGAGGGAGAAAGGGCAGAATGAAGGCAGAGTCCCGAGTCCCCGGGATTCTTGGCTAGACCAGAGATGGGAGGGGGCGGCCCCTTCCCACCCAAACCCGGGGTGCGGGTTGGGCTTAGGCTGCCGCCTGCCCTGCATCCCGGCCTCCTTCTCCAGGGCTGCTGGAACCTTCCTCCCGCCGGGAGGCAGCCTCCCAGGGCCTCCTCCTGAGTGCGACTGTCCCACTTCACACCTCCCGGTGGTGGCAGCCACGGCCGGCCTTCGGGATGCCGGGAGCTGGGAGGCGGGAGGCGGAGGCCCGGCTAAGGCCTGTCTCCTGCCCTCCATCCCCAGGAAAAGCAGGGCCTTTTCTGCTCGGGGCTGCCAAGCTGGGGTCGGAGCGGGTGTAGAATGAAGACCACAGTCTGTCTTCTCAGGGCTCACAGGTCAGCGGGGGAGCCGGGTAAACAGGCAGCAATGACACGGGCGGTCATGTAGGAGTGGGCCCGTGTGTGTGTGTGTGTGTGTGTGTGTGTGTGTGTGTGTGCGCGTGCGCGTGCGCGCCGGCACGCACATGCTCGCCTTCTATATAAACTCAAGGAAGTGCGGTGAGGTCTCCAAGGAATCCTTATCTGCCCAGCCCAGGGTGGACGGTGGGGGCTGCGGACCGGCTGAGACAGATGAAAACCCCAGGACCATCAGAGGAAATGTAGGAAACCCCACAAGGCCGAAGAAGACTGGGGGGAGGAAGGCTGTCTGCGGGGCGTGGGGTGTGGGGCTGCCTGGAGTCCAGGAAAAGGAGCTTCGAACTTGTGACCGGCTGTAGGCAGAGAAGGGCACCGTGGCGTGTGCCTGCCTGGTGGGTAGAGTGGACGAGGCTGGAGGCAGTGGAGCAGGTCGGGTGCTACTGCAGACCCCCGGGGAGGGGCAGCAGACCCCTCAGGCAGTGCAAATGCTCAAGCGACCTTGTTGGGTCAGTGAGTTCCTCGAATCACTCGCTCCTTGGCCGACCTCCAAGGCTGAGGCTGTGGTCTGGCCCCAAGACCCCTCGCTAACTGTCTCCTTGCTTCTCCTCTTCTTCCCAGTTCCTGCACACACACGCGCGCGTGCGCACACACACACACACACACACACACACCCCGCCGATCGGATTCCCTAGACATGGCTGGATTTTTTCCAGCTCTGTACCTCTGCTCATTTGATTACTTCCTTCTGGAATGCTCTTCCGTCATACTCACAAATCAAATCCTGTCCATCCATCAAGATTCAGTTCAAATGACTCCTACTCCAAGCAGCCTTCCCTCCTCAGGAAACATTATCTAAGCCTCTCTTACAGCACAGGCCACTTTGTAATCCTGTAGAGTGTGTGTGTGTGTGTGTGTGTGTGTGTGTGTGTGTGTGCGCGCGCACGCGCGCGCGCCACACCTACTCTGTGAACTCAGAGCATCAGCAGAACTGAAATCCAGGTCTGATTCAACAGTTCTCAGAACTGGCCCTGGCCCAGAGAGAGAGGTCTCCGTGAAAGTTTAATGAAGGAAGGGAGGAGGAAGGGAGGGGAGGGGAGAGTCGGCATTTATTGGGTCACCATATGTGTGAGGCTTGAATTGCTTTAGCTTCTGGTGGGTGATCCATTTCTCTGCTGTGCCTTGCATTCCCAGCCTAGGTTCTAACTTGCTGACTCTGACCTATATTCTGATGTTAACATCAGAGATCCTGATTTTCTTTTTTTTTCTAAGACTTACTACAACTCCAACATCCTTGTTTTTGCCTAGTCACAGAAATATATGGCTGGATGGATATACAGATGATTGGATGGAGTGAATAACCAAATTAATGACCAAGGAGAAATCATTTAAGAATGATAAACTACAAGTGATGTGATACCAGCATTTGGTGGATACCAATCAAATTCCAGCCATTTAGACACTCATGCACCTGGCACTAACTAGACACCTACGATGATCATGGGAGACCCTAGAGGTCAGATAAACATGGTGCCTAGCCCCACAGAGCTGACAGTCTAGCAAAGGAGACAGAGAAATTGCCAAGAAGACATAGCAGGATAAGCATTATGATAGAGAATGTGTGGGAGGCTGTCCAAGCGAAGAGAAGAGGCATGCATCACTCACTCATTCAGGAGTATCAGGGAAGGCTTCCTGGAAGAAGTGACATCTAAGCTATGCAAGGAAAGACTGATGAATAGCGGGTAAGGAGGGTAAGCGAGCCTGGCAGAGGGAACAGTATGTATAAAGGGCCAGAAGGAGAGAGTACAGGGCAGATTTCATTTGGGAAACTAAAGCATGTCAATCAGACTGAAGCATAGACGCTGGGGTAGCAGAGGAGCAAAGAAGGGCTGTGAATTCCAAAGGAGTTCAGTATCTGTCTTAAGAGTGGGGGATCCTCTGAAAAGTTCCAAGCAGGGAAAGATCTGACCAGGGATACAGGAAGACTATGAATTCAGTAATGTCTCTCGAAATTCCTTCTGTTAATACAGAAAGATTATGTTCTTCTGATGTCTTCCCGTAAATAACATTGCACTAAATCGATAAATCATCTGGGAAATTAAAAAACAGGAAATCTTGTACTGCTTTTCTTGGCAATGAGAAAACCAAGAAAACAAAAACAGAATTCACCTCCTACCCCCAAATTTGAAATTTCTCATTGACCAAGCCTAACTTGCTCTATTTAAGTTCTATCTAAAAATGACTTCATTTCGTATTTCTAACCCAAAAGATTAAAAGTTCAGAAATTAAAGCTTATGTCTGTTAAAATAACCTCAAGCCTCATTGAAGAAAAATAACCGGAATGCCAAAGTGCATTCTTTTGGCTAAATAAAACATTTTCTGGCTTGGATTCAGTTCAGGAACCATTCGTTCTCAAATGTTCACAATAGCTGTGATTAACCTGTTGAGAGGTGTGTATAGTTCACATCTAAATAAATGACTGCTTCAAATAGCTTAGGTAAATACAATGGTAAAAGTAGCAGTTGATTTTCAGATGTAGCTGCAAAGGTAAACAGAAAACAGAAAAGAAATCACTGTGTAAAAATATAGTAGGTGGCTGTCAACAGGAAACGTAACACCCATCTAACCTGTAGTCAGCACACTCCACTCACTCAGGACAGCGTGGCCACCCAGGACCAGGCGTGTAGGATGGTGCATCCTTTAGACACCATGGGTAAGGAAAGCTGTGTTCAGAAGGTCATTTTTAGACCTGAAGAAGGAAAAGGGGCTTGTCATTAGAAGCACCAAAGAAGGGATGGCCCAGGCAGAAGGAATAGCAGGTGCCAAGCCCCCAGGGCAGGAAAAGATTTAATGGAGACCTGATGTGAAGAGTTTACTCACTGGAAAAGACCCCGATACTGGGAAAGATTGAGGACAAAAGGAGAAGAGGGCGACAGAGGATGAGATAGTTGGATGGCATCACCGACTCAATGGGCATGAACTTGGGCAAACTCCAGGAGATGGTGAGGGACAGGGAGTTCTGGTGTGCTGCAGTCCATGGGGTCGCAGAGAGTCACACACGACTTAGCAACTGAACAACAGCAACAACAGAGCGGATGAACTGCCTGGGATCTCCAGGATGTCACTGACCTGCCGGGGGGGGGGGGCGGGGGGCACGCCTTCCCTTCCTGTGCTCCCCAAGCTCTCCTCCCATCTCTCTGGGCAGTGTCTCTTCCTTCCTAAGTCGGGGAATGGGGGTCCCAAGTCTGTCCAGGAGCTGTGTCCCCCACCCCCACCCCCTCTCCAGCCTGCCCTCTGGCTGCTGATGCCCTGGCTTTGGGGAGATGAAATTAGCTGCAGGCACATAGATTTAAAAAACAAAACAAAACAAAATAAAATAAAAACAAACCCAGCCATTTAAGGACATCAGGTCTCTAAACAGACATTCAAAGGTTTCTCCTCCCTAAGGGAGGTAGCACCAGGGCCCAGGTCAGGGATGTGAATGGGTGGGGAGAGTCCTGAATGGGGGGAGAGGGGGGCAGGCAGTTCAGTCTCGTCCAGACTCCCTCCCTCCAGGGGATCTTGCCCTCAGGCCCTGAGAACCAGCTTTGAGAATGTTCTGCTGGTCTCAGGCCAAGCAGTGCCCTGAATAAGTCTGTTTATCCTCTGGGTCTTCAACAGGGGCATGGCTTCTGTTTTCCTTTTATACTAACTTTATTTGTACTTTTTATTGTAAAACATTACATACATATAATTTATATAACATACAGATTATTTTTTTAATTGTACGTTCCCGCTGCTTCTGCGGCACCACTCCCCACTCCCAGCCCATCTTGAGGGAGGGCCCTTGCACTTGGTGCCAAGATGCTCTCAGCTCCAGAAAGAGGGAGGGGAGCCTGGGGGTGCACCCCTGGGCAGTGATCGCATGTGCAAGGGCGACCACATTGCTTGTTTTAGAGAATAATATATTTACTTATAAAATAATAAACAAATGGAGGCCTGATATTCACCACTAACCTCAGTGACATTGCCAAGGTCCTCTGAATGCCCCCTGTTCCCTGCCCCTGTGCACACCCCCCACTCCCCACCTCATTTGCCCTAGTTACCACTGGGCTGAAGGCTGTGCTATTGAAGCCAGCCAGCCAAAGACCCAGGAACACATTTGTGGTAGGAAAATGTTAGTTTTCTTTAAGCCTGTAGCTGCAAGGGAGCACAGCCCAGGGAGAGCTCGGGAGTGTCTTGATGAGGGGGCTTTGGAAAAGCCTCTTCATGGTCTGGCCTGGCATTGGATGGTCCCAAAGAGGACTGTGGAAGCTGGTCCAGTCTGGTTATTGAGTAGTCTTCAAAACTTATCATCTGATCATCTTGAGCTAGGAGGCTGGAGGATGAAAGCAGGGCCAGATTGTCACTGGTGAGGGAGCTGCCCTTGCTCAGAAAGGTGGTGGAGAGGAGAGTGCCATGTCATTTGTGGGGTTGCAGGGTGGCCCTGTCACGTCTATGCTGAGCGCAGCTTATGGTTTCTTAAAAATGCCATCTATTTGTCAGCACAGTTTCTCATCAATTAGTAATAATTATGTCCTTTCTTTTCTTTGTAACATGTAGGTATAATATGTATATGATGTTTTATGTACAGGTAAACAAGATGTTTATCACAAGAATCACCATCACCAACACCAACATCATCATCACCTCCATCACCACCATCATCGCCACCATCATCACCACCATCATCACCACACCATCACCACTTCCATCACCACCATCATCACCACCATCATCACCACCTCCATCACCACCATCATCACCACCTCCATCACCACCTCCATCACCACCATCATCACCACCTCCATCACCACCATCATCACCACCTCCATCACCACCATCATCACCACCTCCAAAACCACCTCCATCACCACCATCATTACCACCATAATCACCACCATCATCACCACCTCCATCACCACCTCCATCATCACCTCCATCACCACCATCATCGCCACCATCATCACCACCATCATCACCACCATCATCACCACCATCATCACCACCTCCATCACCACCATCATCACCACCTCCAAAACCACCTCCATCACCACCATCATTACCACCATAATCACCACCATCATCACCACCTCCATCACCACCTCCATCATCACCTCCATCACCACCATCATCGCCACCATCATCACCACCATCATCACCACCATCATCACCACCATCATCACCACCTCCATCACCACCATCATCACCACCTCCAAAACCACCTCCATCACCACCATCATTACCACCATAATCACCACCATCATCACCACCTCCATCACCACCTCCATCATCACCTCCATCACCACCTCCATCACCACCATCATCACCACCCCCATCACCACCATCATCACCACCTCCATCACCACCATCATCACCAGCTCCAAAACCACCTCCATCACCACCATCATCACCACCTCCATCACCACCATCATTGCAACATCATCACCACCTCCATCACCACCATCATCACCACCTCCATCACCACCATCATCACCAGCTCCAAAACCACCTCCATCACCACCATGATCACCACCTCCATCACCACCATCATTGCAACATCATCACCACCTCCATCACCACCATCATCACCACCTTCATCACCACCATTATCACTACCTCCATCACCACCATCATCACTACCTCCATCACCACCATCATCACCAGCTCCAAAACCACCTCCATCACCACCATCATCACCACCTCCATCACCACCATCATTGCAACATCATCACCACCTCCATCACCACCATCATCACCACCATCATCACCACCATCATCACCACCTCCATCACCACCATCATCACCACCTCCATCACCACCTCCATCACCACCATCATCACCACCCCCATCACCACCATCATCACCACCTCCATCACCACCATCATCACCAGCTCCAAAACCACCTCCATCACCACCATCATCACCACCTCCATCACCACCATCATTGCAACATCATCACCACCTCCATCACCACCATCATCACCACCTCCATCACCACCATCATCACCAGCTCCAAAACCACCTCCATCACCACCATGATCACCACCTCCATCACCACCATCATTGCAACATCATCACCACCTCCATCACCACCATCATCACCACCTTCATCACCACCATTATCACTACCTCCATCACCACCATCATCACCACCTCCATCACCATCATCATCACCACCTCCATCACCAGCATCATCACCACCATCATCACACCTCCATCACCAGCATCATCACACCTCCATCACCACCATCATCACCACCTTCATCACCAGCATTATCACTACCTCCATCACCACCATCATCACCACCTCCATTACCACCATCATCACCACCTTCATCACCACCATTATCACTACCTCCATCACCACCATCATCACCACCTCCATCACCATCATCATCACCACCTCCATCACCAGCATCATCACCAGCATCATCACACCTCCATCACCACCATCATCACACCTCCATCACCACCATCATCACATCTCCATCACCAGCATCATCACCACCATCATCACACCTCCATCACCACCATCATCACCATTATCACTACCTCCATCACCACCATCATCACACCTCCATCACCACCATCATCACCACCTCCATCACCAGCATCATCACCCCTCCAAAACCACCTCCATCACCAGCATCATCACCACCATCATCACACCTCCATCACTACCATCATCACCACCATCATCACCACCATTATCACTACCTCCATCACCACCATCATCACCACCATCACCACCATCATCATCAATCACCACCTCCATCACCACCATCATCACCACCTTCATCACCAGCATTATCACTACCTCCATCACCACCATCATCACCACCTCCATCACCATCATCATCACCACCTCCATCACCACCATCATCACCCCTCCAAAACCACCTCCATCACCACCTCCATCACCACCATCATCACCACCATCATCACCACCTCCATCACCAGCATCATCACCACCATCATCACACCTCCATCACCACCATCATCACACCTCCATCACCAGCATCATCACCACCATCATCACTACCTCTGTCACCGTCTCATCCCCACCTCTATCACCACCTCCAACACCACCTCCATCACCATCACTATCACTGTGTAAAAGCCTTCCCATCTACAAGGCAGCCTGAGTGGGATGTCACATCTGTTCTGGAGGTTTCATGTGTGTGTGGGATGCATCTGTGTGTATGATGGAATGGTTGTTGTGGGTGGGGTGGGGGAGGCTATTTAAAGAGTTTGAGGCTGAGCAGCCCTGACAGTCAAGAAGCTGACTATAAAGAACGGGATCCTCCTCATTGAGCAGATACTGTGTTTCTGTCTTCATTATTCAATCTCAGTAAAGGTTAAGGGGCTGGCCTGCCACACAGGCGTTGGGACTGAGAGTCAGCCCAGGGCTGGGACTGACAAGAGGCCAGCAATGAGGCTCTAATCTACCACACTCTGGCTCCCAGCAGTTTACTGTGTGGCTTCTAACAACTCTGTCTTGGTCAACCTTAGTTTTCTCATCTCTAAAATGGGAATAATAGTAACCAGCCTCAATGGACTGTGGTGAGGATCAAATGCCAGGCAAGTGGCTAGCATGTAGTTGGAACTCAATGAACTTGAGTCCCTTGTCCCCTGCTGTGACAGGTCGCCACACTCTCTCCTGACTCCTGATGCTGGACAGGGAACAGGAGGCTCCAGGAAAGCCCAGCAGATGTGACCCCCCCAGCCAGGCTGCTTCTCAGTGTCTTCTGATTTTGTCCCATGACCAGAGGGAGGGAGGACCCTCAGAGAGGAGGGCATGGGCAGTGTGAGGGTTGGGGAGGCCAGGAGAGAGGAGGAGCCCTGGAAGGGGAAGAAGGAAAAGAGGCAGGAAGAAAGAACATGTGGGAAGAAGGGAGGGGAAGGGAGTGAAGGGGAAGAAGAAAAGACACTAGGAAGTGGAGAAGATGTCAGAGAAAGGAGAAGGGGAGGGAGTGAGGCAGGAGAAATGGGGGAAAGGGAGGGAGGAGAATGAGCAGGAGGCACCTGATGCTCAGTGTCAGGAGGAGAAAGGCTGCCCAGTCCAGCCACCAGCCTGGGCATAAGGGAGAGGAGGGGGAAGCTGGAGGTGGGGCTGGGCAGGCTGGCCTGACCCCCTCTTAACAACCCCCGCCCCTCCACCTGCCGCCACAGGGGAATCCTCTCAACCTACCATTTTGTCCGCTGGGAACAATAGCGAGCTGTCAGGAGGTGTGCCATCAGCTGCCTCCCCCAGAGGAGACGATGGCAGCGTCTCCCTGTCCTGGGCCTCAGGGCCAGCTGCCAGCCCAGTGGGGGAGGGCCCAGCAGCTGGGCTGCCCTCAGTCTTGGCTCCTCCCTCTTGGTGCCCCTCCCCAACCCTGTAAGTCCTCCAGGCCCCTCTCCCCAAGAAGTTCTCTACATTGGGCTGCTGTTTGCTCAAAAAGAGAGAGGGGGCAGGCAGGGGAGGAGTCGTGCAGACAGCACTAGGGTGTCAGGACATGTGTGCTTTGGTCTTTGTCATTATGGCAGAGATGGCCATCTGTCCCTCAGTATCTGTCTTCCCCTTCTTCTGACGAATTGCCACCTTTAATTTGGGGCTGGCTATGTACTATCCTGGTGGATCAGATGGTAAAGAGTCTGCCTGCAATGCAGGACACCTGGGTTCGATCCCCTGGGGAAGAAAACAGCTACCCACTCCAGTATTCTCACCTGGAAAATCCCATGGGCAGAGGAGCCTGGCAGGCTACAGTTCATGGGGTCACAAAGAGTTGGACATGACTGAGCGAATATCACTTTCACTTTTTTCCTAACTTGTGATATGACATTGGGCAAGTCACCTTCTGCCTCTGGGTCTCAGTTGACTTATTTGAACAACAAGGGTCTTGCACTATAAAGAACTGATGTTACAGACTACCAGGAGATTCTAGAAAATAGAAAAGTCACCAAGAGCTGAAGGTCCATCAGGACTGGAGAGGGTAAAGCAAGGAAGTGCTTCACTAGGGCTTCCAGGCCTTAGCTGATCGGGCCCTGCCCACCCCTCCCTCCGCATCTCCTGTGACCCTCCCCTTTACTGCCTCCGACCCAGCTACACTGGCCTCCTTTCCAGGGCACCAAGCTTGCATCCACCTCAGGACCTTTGCACATGCTGTCCCCTCTGTCTAGAATGCTCTTCCCTCCAGATCTTTACTCAGACCTCTGCTCATTATCTTCTGCTCAGAAAGGTCCATCCCAAATCCCCCACCTAACATTGCCATGTTTCCCTCCCTAGGGCAACAAAGTTTAAAGTCTTTATAGGACTGACTGGTGCCTGAAATGTTCTTGTTCATTATTTGCTTCTGGTTTCTGACTTTCTCAGCAAAATGTGAACTCATGAGAGCAAGCGCCCACCACATTAACTGCTAGATCATCAGAACCTGAAACAGGGTCTGGCATACATTAAGTGCTCAATGAAAACTCAAAGACTACATATAGGTAAGCTTGGAAGGACAAGAAGGGAATTGGCATTTATCAAGACCCTACTATGGGCCAGGCGCTGTGCTGGATGCTTCTTGTGAATCATCTCATTCCTTAACACTCTCAGGTATGCTGGTTAGTCCCATTTTTCCGATCTACAAACTGAGGTTCTGAGATGATGGTGATTGATTTTCAGGTCCCAGAGTTCTACACACAAGTGCTGGGGTTTGAGCTCAGGTCCCCTGGATAGAGCTCAGTAGGGTTGCATGATTCTGGCCTGGCTACATGCTCTGGGACACACAAGGATCCTCAGAGGTCCCTAATGCCCCCCACCCCATCCCATCCTCTCACCCCACTTGCTAAGTATCTCCCCTTCACCTCCTAGGCAGCTGCTTCACTGGCTCTGATTTTCAGCATCTTTTCTGTTATCTTCCGAGGAGGCTGCGCTCTAAGCCTGCGGCATCACAGAGGCCCTGGATTGCACAGAGATGCTTCTCCCATTCTGAAACGTGAGGACTGGTTCCTTCAAGAGGGGAATAGAGCGCACCGCCTGCCGGCCCCGCTGCAGGAACTCCTGTCTCCTCTTCGTTGCCAACCCAGGCACAGAGGCAGCCGTGTGGCCTTGCTCTCATCTCCTCTGCCCTTTAAGCCTCAGTTTTCTCATCTGGAAAATGGGGATAATGTTGATACCCATCTGGCAGTGTGGTTGAGGAGTAAATGGGATGATGGTAGGGCAAGGGGGTCTGGTTTTAAGGTTTCAATCAAGGACCTTTTCTGTATCTAAATAAAAACATCTGACCTCCAACCTGTGGGCAACCCCCATACCCCTGACTATGCCTTCCTGATATTATAACACATCAACAGCTCACAAGTTTAAATATCCCCTTCTATCCTGAGTCCTCTCCCTTCCTGGTTATGTGACCTTAAACAACTCCCTTCCCCTATCTGAGCCTCAGTTTCCTTGTATGTAAACTGAAGGAGTTGGCTTAGATTCCATTTCAGCTCTAAAATTCTAAAGCTTCTTTATCAAAGAAAAGTATGGGTGATAATAGCTATCAGGCAATGACACCCCACTCCAGTACTCTTGCTTGGAAAATCCCAGGGACAGAGGAACCTGGTAGGCTGCAGACCATGGGGTCGTGAAGAGTCGGACACGACTGAACAACTTCACTTTCACTTTTCCCTTTCATGCATTGGAGAAGGAAATGGCAACCCACTCCAGTGTTCTTGCCTGGAGAATCCCAGGGACGGGGGAGCCTGGTGGGCTGCCGTCTATGGGGTTGCACAGAGTCGGACATGACTGAAGCAACTTAGCAGCAACAGCAGCAACAGTGAACATTTATCATTTGCCAGGGAAAACTGTCAGTCCTTTTACCTATATTGTCTAATTTTGTCTTCACAATAACCCTTGAGGAAGGTATTATTATTATTCCTATTTAACAGCTGAGGAAACTGAGGCTCAAGAAAGAGAGAAATCACCCAAGATCCCACAAGGGTGGTGGGACTCTAACTCGGGTGTCTGTCTGAAAGTTTGAACCATTTTCCTCCACTGTGTGCACAAGATTTGAATTTTATTTTCACCCCCATTTTATGACCAGGGCTTTCCTGCTTTGTTTGCTTTTGAGGACATGGCTGTCAGGAGGTTGCCAGGGCTTGGGACAACCCGTAGACGAGACAAGCAGTTTGTAGAGAGTATGGAGTGGACTGGCTGGCAAGTGGGACCACAGCTTGAATTCCAGTCTCTTTATTAGTCCAGGTGGGCTGGGTGATACATCCAAGTTTGGAGGCACCTGCAGTGGTGGTAGGGGATGGGGAAGGGATAGATATGATAGTTCCCCAAGGAATTCTGAAAACAGGGGAAAGAGCTGCATAGGCAACGTCACGTCATTTGCAAAGGTGCCAAGGAAATGTCAGAACAAAATGTGCTGGCTGAGATCTGGAGATGAGAAATCCATTCCTGGCTTCCCTGAAGCAAATCCCTCCACTTCCCAACATCCATCTCAGGCAGAGGAATTAGTCATTTGGCAGTTCTCTTCAGCACCATGGACAGCACCCCAGATCCGCCTTCACATACCCACCAGGCCTCAGAGTGCCAGGCACGGTGACTGGCACCATGGCCAACGGAAGGGACGGTCTTGCTCCCACATCCATGGGAGCCTACCATCTGGTTTCAGGGAGAAGACTTACATCAGAGAAAACCCATTCACACGGTGCCGGGTGTTCACTCATACTGCAAAAGGACCCTCCCAGCCAATGTTGCACTTAACTTCCATTCATGCATTTGGCTGTTATTGAACAGCTGCTGTGTTCCTGGTTCGGCACCAGATACCAAGGAGGAAGATTACAAATGAATAAAGACGGTGCTTGTCCTTGAAAAGCTTGGGGCTAGTGGTGGAGACTGGAAACCAGTGATTATAAGACAGATAAGCAAAATGCTTGCAAACAGCTCACACTAAGTACTTATGATATGCTAGGCATGATGGCACCAGGAGCTTGATACATAGTGATAAGAATGAGCTAAGTACTGTTCTTAGTCCCATTGTACAGGTGGGGAACCAGGTCAGGGGACTTGTCCAAGGTCATAAAGTGATGAAGAGGCAGAGCTGGGATTCGCACCCAGGGGGTCAGGCTCCAGAATCTGTGATTTAAACCACTACCACAGTCGATGAGGTGGTGGCAGGCGGGAGCATTTGGTGAAGCTTAGGAGGAGGCAGTGAAGAATTTCTGGGTGAGATGACACCTGGGCTGAATTTTCCCAGCTGAGGGGAAGTGAGGAAACAGCAGAGGGAATAACACATGTGAAGCCAGAGAAACATAGCATCCTGTACCGGTTCCTGTGCCTACAGCAAAGTGGGGTGGGAGCAGGAAAGTGTTGGAAGGAGAGGTTGGACGGGTCCCAAAAGGTGGGACCTTGGGGAGTGTTGTACAGCAAGTTCCCTGCACATGAATCTTTGAGTTGTGAGCTTTCAAAGATGTGAATGTGTGTGTACACGCTCAGTCACGTGAGTTAGTTCACGTGTCTGGTGTACACTGTCACATGCGTGAGTCTTCTACAAGTGGTTGTGCTTTTGTGTACTTTGGTGTACCAGCCTGTATAGAGCACGGCAGTATAGTATCTTTATTTCAAGCCCAGGATATACAGAAGCAAGTATGAAAGCAACAACATAAGTGAATTGTGTTAGTTGGGCCCCTAGGATAACTTTGTTGGACTTAGATAAATTGAACTTAGGAACGTGCTCTCGGAATGGAACTCGTTTGTATGTAGGGGACTTACTGTATTAAGCTAGAGTGTTGGGCTTTAATCTAAACTCTGCAGAGACAGCTAAAGGTTTCAAGGAGTGAAGGCAAGTGATCAGATTTGCCCTCTGGAAAATGGCTGGAGGTGTATTGGGGGGTGGACTGGTCAGGGACCATGGGTAAGTAGGATGTCCAGCCAGGGGGCTGCTGCAGAACACCAGGTATTCTGCAAGGGGAGGCTGGGGTGGGGGATGGAGTGGATGGTATGACCACACAAGCCCTCAAGGAGGACGTGGTGAAGACCACAGGCTCTGGCCCCATGTCTCTTGGGTTCATAACCAAGGCCAGGAGTGAGGAAGCAGCTGCCGCATAGCCTCCTTCAAGTTCATGTGTTGTACTCATAAGTCCTTGCTCAGGGCCCACTTACTCTTAATTCACATATCATTCTGACAGTCAAGGGCCTGATTCCTAAACCTACAGCAAATTAGAAGTAGAAAGTTTTCCAAGAATAGGTACACTGAGAGCAATGAAGAATGATAACTGACATTAAGAGGCAAACTTTTTCAAAAATCACAATAGAGATGCATCATTTGGTAGATTTCAAAAACAACAATACAACTTATGTTAAAGGGTACTCTGTTAAATAAACTAGGGAAATAGATTATATTTAAAAAAAAAAAAACATTTTCATCCAAAGGCTAAAATGAAATTTGAAAGTTTGGTTAAAGGAGCAAACCCTTAGCTGTACAGATCAGCCACTTGCTCCCAGGATCCAGGAAATGAGACCTTTGTGAGCTTTGCATATTCAGAGCACCTTTCAGAAACCTCTCCTGTCCATCAGCTCACCTGATCCTCACACCCATTCCATGAGGGAGATAAGCAGAGAGGCCACCTCCATGTCACAGATGGAGAAACTCATGCTTGTCTGTCTTTTCACCACCTGTCCAAACAGCTCTTCATCCTTGGGGGTAACACTTGGAGCCCAGGTCTCTGGACTGGCAGCCCAAAACTCCCAGTCAATGGGCCCCATCTGCCTTCCTTTTCCTCCCTCCCCTTCCGGGGTAGTCCACAACCCCCAGCGCCCCCAACCGATACCCCCACCAATACTCGACACCTGGTTGGCTGGTGCGATGCCCTGAGAAGCCGCCCTCTCCTCCCATCTCTGTGGCAACATCACGGGTTCATTTGCATACCCATCAGCCAATCAGCACTCACTTCTCCAGCAGGCAATCCATCTCTGTCTGGTCCCAGCTCCCTCACTGGGACTGAGCTCAGGACAACTACAAATGTGACCCTTAAGGTGTGAGGGCTGCGCTGTGAGTTCTGCATATGTTCCCTCACTGAACATGCACAGCTGGCTGACGTAGAAACTGTTCTTATTCCCGTTTCTCAGATTAAGAAACATTTGAGGTTTGATAATGTGGCCAAGTTCATGCAGATGATAAGTAGTAGAGAAGGAGTTTGAACCCAAGACTGTCTGACTCTAAATGCTGGGCTCTCCACAGCTCTAGGGTCTCCCACCAGCGGTACAAGTGAGCATTCACTGGGGCTCGGGTGGGGACCCCCACGACTTCAGTCTGGGAAGGCAGCCTCTCCAGACCCCATTCCACAGCGTCCTGCAGATTCTTGCTGGCGGGGAGAAGTCCCTGATGAGTCGGCTCCATTGGAGGAGGACACTGGAGAAGAACTTCCAGCCCATGGAGAAGGCCAGGTGGTATGACCAGGTCCTTAAATCTGGGAGGATCCTGTACAGCCTCCGGGGAGCCCTGAGCTGGGGGCTCAAGGCAGTGCTGAGCCAAGGTCTTATTGCCAAGGTGCTGGGGGACTGAGGCCATTGTACAATGAGCGGGCCCCGAGGGCTCCTTCTGACCTGCCTTCTGCGAGGTTGACTTTCCAGGGGCAAGAGATGGCAAATGCCAGCTGGACACAGATGACATAAGCTAAGCCTTTCAGCATTTCCCCTCGCCTGACATAGGGCAAAGCAACCCAGCAGGGGCCCAGGCACACCCCTGCCCTCTACCATCCAGCTACCCTCAGGAAGAGGGATAAAACACCAAGAGCCTCAGGGTGAGACTCCCTCTCACTGAGTCATTGCACAGGGAACACCCGAGATAACCTATTTAATAACAATGCAGTCAGGGAAGCCTTCCTGGAGGTAGTGGCCATTGGGGTGGGTTTCTTAAGCTGGTTGATTGGATGGATAACTGTAGAGGGGAGACCATGCTGGGTACAGGGAATAACAGAGAGACAAGAGTTTACCTTGTAGAAGGAAAAGACCACCCCTTGAGGTCAAGTAGGCAGATGACTTGAGGGTGTTTGACAGGTTAACCCCTTGTAGCTCAGTTGGTAAAGAATCTGTCTGCAATGCAGGAGACCCAGGTTCAATTCCTGGGTCAGGAAGATCCCCTGCAGAAGGAATGGCAACCCACTCCAGTATTCTTCATGGTCAGAGAAGCCTGGCATGACACAGTCATGGGGTCACAAGAGTCAGACACGACTTAGCAACTAAACCACCGTTACCACCACAGCCTGGGTTGCTTTGCTCGCAGCCCAGGGTTCTAGGAGCCCTAGCTTGCATTTCCACCCTCTTGTTGGTCTTGGTGCCAATAGACTGGGACTGGGTTAGGGTCACCTCTGCCATGTCTGCTGGGCAGGGCCCAAGATCACCACCAGCGACTTCTCTGCTCTTGACTCCCACTCCCAAAGCTCAGAAACCCTGGCTCGCCAGGCCCAAGGCCTCCAGCTCCTTAGAGCCCAGCCAATTCTGCAGCTGGTCCTTTGCCTCCATCTGGTGGTACATCTGTGAAATGACCACAGGTGGCCCTTGAGGCTGTTGGGGTGGAGGGGGTAGTCTCTTCTAAGGGGCCACCTGTTGTCAGGCAGAGGAGGGAAACATTTGAGGCAGAGGAAGAGGAGGAAAAGGAGAGGAAGGGTGAGAACAGAAAGAAGTAAATGTTTTATAGCCTGTATGGATCACCATTTACTTTGGTGAGAGGCAGACTAATCTTAGTCCCAACCTATAGCAGCTATGCACAGACCCTCCCTGGGCCTCAGTTTATTCATCTGTAAAATGGGTGTAAATAACCCCACCCTTATAGTGTTACCTTTGGTGACGTGTTGACTGAGGAGCTTGAAGGGGCCTTCAAGGGAGCCGGAAATGATCTCTATAACAGTGGTTGTTATGCAGTTTTGAAAGGTCATTTGTTGTTCAGTTGCTCAGTGGTATCCAACTCTTTGCAACCCCTGGACTGCAGCACACCATGCTTCCCTATCCTTCACCACCTCCCAGAGCTTGCTCAAGCGTATGTCCTTTGAGTCGGCAAAGCCATCCAACCATCTCGTCCTCTGTTATCCCCTTCTCTTTCTCATAGAGCTGTACATTTAAGGCAGGTTCACTTTAGATAAGTTGTATTTCAATAAAAATACAATATAAACAACAATAACATCAGTCTTACAGGATTTTGGTGAGGACTAAGTGAGATCACATAGGAAAGGGACTAAGCCTGGAATCTGGCACACAGTAGGGAGGCAATGAAGGTTAGGGTTATTGTCGCCAAAGACTTTCAAGTACAGCTATGTCCCAGTTTTATTGCAGTGCTACGTTGACTTACATGTTACAGCTGGGGAACTGAGGCTTGGTGAAAAAAGTTCTCCAGATTGTCTAATTCCATTTCCTAGATTTTTTCTCCTGGGCCTTGCTCTCAAGCCAGCTTGGGCCGCACAAGGCCCAGGTCATCATAGTTATCTGGGCAGATCCAAGGGCCATTATGCCCAGCAATGCATCAGGTTAAGGTACTGACTGCAGGTTCCCAGAAGACCTGGATCTTCTGGGTCTCAAGGCACCAGAGGGGCCCCTCTCAACAGAGTGGATGAGAAAGAGCCAAGCAGTCCACTGAAGGAACGGCGGAGGAGGGAAGGAATGGGGGAGAAGTGCGAGTATGGGGGAGTGGAGAGAATCAGGGCAGATCTGGGTCTAAATCCAGGCTCTGCTGAGTGATGGAAGATGGGTCGCTTCTCATCCATGGGGATCAGTTTCCTCCTCTGTAAAAAGGACATAAGAATATAGGCCCTTCCTGGTGCTTGGGATTATTGTGAGAGCAAAGTGACACTGTGGGGGCAAAGACACTTCGGTCCTCCCACTGATCTTGCAGGTGGGGCAGGAATATTCCCATTTTACAGACAAAGAAACTGAGGCTTAGATGCTGCAGACCCTACCCAGCTCCCACCTTAGACCTCAGCCCCAAGGTGAGCCATGGCATAAACACAGCCCAGAAAAGTGGAGCGAAGTTCTGGGACTGTGGAGTCCTTCGGCCAGTCCAGAAACCTCAGCGCTGCCAATTAAATGGGACGATGCATGCGGCCAAAAGGATGGGTGGGTAGGGCGCCCAGGAACACGTGATGGCCCTTTGATTAATTCAGATCGGGGCAACAGCCTTGGCCTCCACAGCTGCAGTTGACCCTGCTGTCTCCTAGCGGTGGTGACACCGGAGCCCTTGGAGGAAACTGGGCTTCCTGGTCCCAGGAACGGCCTGTCCCAGCAGCCCCGTGTGGCCTTGGCCTGCCATCTGGTGGCCACAGGAAGAATTGCCGGGATGAAGCTTCAGCCTGGCCTTGCCTCCCTCTCCCTCAGGGCTGTGCCAGCCTCTGCTTGCAGGGAGGACGGAGTTCGTGACTCTCCCCAGAAGCCCTCGGCTCTGGCGGGCAGCATCTCTGAGTGCCTGTCACTGCACCCCCAGGTTACAGAGTAAACAGGACAGAGGTCTCTTCTTGGGTCAGAGTCAGGCATCTCAGACCACAAGGTCGGGTTGGCTCAGGGCAGAACATTCTATCACAATTTCCTTTGGTCAACACAGAGCCCCCGGCACCACACAGGCTCCTAGTGAACAAACTCAGGTGTCAAGAAATCACCCGTTTCATGTTTTATTCCAAAGTTCCTTCTGAGTTTCTCCTCCTGGGATTGGTGGTGGTTTAGCCGTGCAGTCGTGTCTGACTCTGCGACCTTATGGACTATAGTCTCCCAGGCTTCCCGGTCCATGGAATTTCCCAGGCAAGAATACTGGAGTGGTTTGCCATTTCTTTCTCCAGGAGATCTTCCCAACTCAGGGACTGAACCTGGGTCTCCTGCATGCATTGCAGGAAGATTCTTTACCAACCAAGCCACTGGGGAAATCTTACCCATGGTTGAATAATTCCCACCTAGGATCACACAAAACAGAGGTTTCTGTAGCTCCAAAGATGGAGACAGGGCCTCTGGGGGTTATCACAGGTTGCAGTATGCCTGGCCCATGAAGGCAGGAGGCCCTGCGCTCCTGTGTCTACCTGGGTTCAGGAGTGTCTGCCCAGGTTGGCAGCCCCAGGTTGGGGTCCACCTCCTCTCGGTGTTCTGTGAAGTCATTCCCCTGGGAGGCCCTGGCATCTCTTGGAGGTACTTCGGGGTACAGGGTACCCTTCCAGCTCCTCTCTTGTCCTGCCTCCTCTGACCCTTAGCAGGCCAGGGGCAAGTTAACTCTTTGCTTTTAGCTCCTGTCACTATATACCTGATTCAGTTAGTATTGCTGTGTTACAAACCAACCCCAAACTGAGTCATCAGACAGTCATCTATTTATGATCAGAGGTTTGGACAGGGTACGGTGGAGACAGCTGTACCTGCTCCATGACACCTGGGGCTTCTGCTGGAAGACTTGAAGGCTGGGAATGACTTGATGGCAGAGGCAGGAATCAGCAGAGATGTCTTCACCCACGGATCAGGTGGCCAGCACTGGCTTTCAGCTGGAACTCTAGGGTGTCCTCTCTATGAGGCCTCTCTGCATGTGTTAGCTTGGGCTTTCCCACATGTGGTGGCTGGATTCCAAGAGTGAGCATCCCAAGGGGCCAAGGCAGACATACACGGCATTATTCAGATCTAACCTCGGAAGCTACACAGCCATCCTTTTTCTTACCCTACTGGTGGAGGCGGTCATGGGCCCTACCCCTCAACGGCCATGGTTTCAGGGTCACCCGGTAAGAACATCTGGATGGGAGATTCTGTCGTGACTGTCTTTAGAAAGTCCATCTGCCATGCCACCTCACCCAGAGCTGACACTTTTAGAGAACAACCACTGGCCTGTGCATGCCACTGCTGTTCAGTCGCTAAGTCGTGTCCAACTCTTGGCGACCCCAAAGACTGCAGCACACCAGGCTTCCCTGTCCTTTACTGTTTCCCAGAGTTTGCTCAAACTCATGTCCATTGAGTCGGTGATGCCATCCAACCATCTCTGTCACTCCCTTCTCCTCCTGTCCTCAATCTTTCCCAGCATCAGCGTCTTTTCCAATGAATCAGCTCTTTGCATCAGGTGGCCAAAGTATTGGAGCTTCAGCTTCAGCATCAGTCCTTCCAATGAATATTCAGGGTTGATTTCCTTTAGGATTGACTGGTTTGATCTCCTTGCTGTCCAAGGGACTCTCAAGAGTCTTCTCCAGTTCGAAAGCATTGATTCTTTGTCACTCAGCCATCTTGATGGTCCAACTCTCACATCCATACATGACTACTGGAAAAACCATAGCTTTGACTAGACGCAACACTAAACTACCAGAAGCAAGGCAGCTCAGCACTGGGCTACCTGCTGCTCCCGCGGAGGGGAATGTGAGATAGAGTTCTGAGTGGATGACCGCAAGCAGGAAACCCTGTCCGGAGCAGAGTGCAGGCTCTGGGAATGAGGTCCTAGAGAGGAGAAATGGAGCAGGTCAGTAAAAGTCAAAAGCCAGAGCTCTTTCTGTCTCAGGGAGGAAATCAGAGCTGCTGAGTGTGATTGGTTGGTGGGTGGGCCACACCTGGGCTTGTCATTTAGGTAAGCACAGCTGGCAGAAGGTAGTCAGCCATGGGTACCCACCTGGGGAAGGCCTGGGAGCCTCAGCTAGGCAGTAACACATACACGTACGCTCCAGGTTAGAAGTGCGGTGCTCCATCAGGCCTGCGCTGGGGCCGCCAGGTTTATCTGGACATCTCAGCAAATAATGGAACTCAGAGGCCAGGCACTGCCGAGATGGCTAGGCATAAGGTCATGGACTCTGGTCTCCACCATCTGTGTGACCTTGGATGGATGACGTCTCCAAACCCCACTTTCTCATCTGCAAAATGGGGATAATTCTAAGTCACAGAGCCATGGGCTATTTTAGGGCAAGTTCTAAATCAGTAAGGCAAAAAGCCAATGCTGGCAAAACCATCCTTGAAAACCTCTTAGCTTCCTCCCCACCAACATGTATGCAGGGCTTCCCCAGTAGCTCAGCTGGTAAAGAATCTGCAAGGCTCTGCATCGACAACCATGTGGAGTGATTCTAAAGAAAACTAAATTTGGAGAACTGATGAGCTAGAACAGGGAGGGGCAAAGGGGAAGCTGGGAACAGATGGCCCAGCTGTCACACCATCTGCCTTTAAGAAAATGTCGAGCCCCTAACTGAGTGCTGGGTGGGGGCTTGGCGGGGTGGAGGCAGAATGCTACCCGTTTAGACCTCGGGAACCTGGATATGGTTAGTGGATCTGTGTGCTCTTGTTGACAAGAAGCTAGGGAATACACATGAAGGCTTGCAGCACTGTTTTTGGTACATAATAGGTGCTCAATAAACGTGGGCTGGCTTTGAGTCTTGATCTTGCTGCATCAGATCCATATACGAGGCTTGTTTGCAGCCAGGATAGCTGTCTAGGTTGTTAGGATATCAAAACATGTCCCTACCAGTTGGTGAACAGCTGCTGTCCCAGTCCCCCCAGCCCCGAGTGCTCCCCACTGCCCCAGTTGACCTGGTCTCTCTAACCTGGGATTCCCAAATCCCCACCGGATCCAGCACCTTGAGGCGTGAGCCTGGTCCAGGACCCTGCTCGGGTATGAGGCTGGAGTCTGTTCTGTTGGTTGATCCCATGAGCCTCTAGGGTTAAATGTTTCAGGGGTCACCCTGCCCACGTTCCCACAACCTGGTGAAAAGCTCTCAGGAGGAGTCAGCAGTGTTTGCAGCACTTCTCAGCTGCCCTGTCCTGTAGCGGCCCTGAGGATCCCTCACTCCGCGTGGGCTCAGGCTCCTGCCCTCGGGTAGGGTTCTAGAGGCAGTTATGTCCTCCTGTTGGGCCTGCACATCCAGGGAGCCAAGCATGAGCTAAGCTGGAGCCCAGCCAGGGCCCACCAGCTCAGCTGTCTTTGAAGCCCTCGAGCCCAGCTCCTCTCGGGCCTGCCCTGCAGCTGTGTGGAGACCCAGGCCCAGCGCCCTTCAGACTGTGGGTCCCCGGGCCTCATCTCCCCAGAATGTCTGCTCGTGCAAGGATGAACAAGTTTGCCCAGCAGCGCAGGCAGCCAGCCCAAAGCAGCTGACACAAGTGCGAGATTTCTTCGAAGTCTCGGGTCTTCTTTCAAAATTACCGATTCGGCATTCTGCTCCACGATGTTTCCATTTTTGTGTAAATCTAAAAATAGAGCTTCCACTGAACAAAACTGACTCTCCAGGAAGATGACAGGCTCATCCTGTGACTCTGCAGACACCCAGTTCACTGCCATGGGCCTCTGGGCACTCATGGCAGGAAATTTGAGAAGGTTGCCCCCACACCCGCCGCATGCCTCAGGTAGACTAAATCTCTGACTTTTCACCTCTGTAAAAAGGAGGACACAGACACCCTTTCTGAGCCACTGCCCATTTCGGCCTTTCTGAAACTGTAGTCAACCCTGACCAGTGCCCTATGGCCATCAGGAGAGATGTCTCTTTCTGCTTTGGATGGACAGAGGTTGTGCAGTGCCAGGGCCCTGGTTCCCACCCTGCTTGGGGGTGGAAGCAGCACAGTCAGGGAAGGGGAAGTCCAGAGACAAGGCATTTACCCTTCTGGATCCAACAGCTCCTTGGCCGTCCCAGGGTGCTGTGCTTAGTCGCTTCAGTCATGTCCGACTCTTTGCAACCCCATGGACTGTAGTCTGCCTGGCTCCTCTGTCCATGGAGATTCTCCAGGCAAGAATACTGGAGTGCGTTGCCATGCCCTCCTCCAGGGGACTTTCCCAACCCAAGGATCGAACCCAGGGATGGAACCCAGGTGTCCCGCATTGCCCTGGCTGTCCCTGGCGTCCATAGGTTCCCCTTGTTTCACCTAAGCTAGTAAGAGCTAAGCTTAATCACTTGCAGAGTCCTGTCAGTCAACCTTCCCTAAGGAGGAGACCACTCTCGGTGGGTCGGGGGCGGGGGGGCTTTTTCCCTTTCCTCAAACACTTGGAGGCCATCATAGGGAGGGGGGAATGTGGGCCAGAACTGGGGTCGAGACATGGGAGATGGAATGAGGCAGATGAAGGGTGGAAGGAGGAAGTGCTTTCTGAGTCAGATCCTTCCAGAGACAGCAGGACTGGCTTCAACAGAGAGCGAGCTGAAGACCCCCTGCTAGGGAAGGGTGGAGCAATCCAGGCATGAGATGGGGACGGGTGGACTACAAGCCTATAAAGTTGCTTTCTCTCCTGAGTCTCTGATTCTACGCTACTCTCTAAGCCCTGTCCAAGGATGTCACCTCCCTGCTCCAGCAACCAGGCCTGCTCAAAGTCACCTCTCAGCTGGAAGCATGGGGCGGGGCGGGGGTGGACAGGTGGGTGCTCGGGGCCTGTGAGCCTGTTCTCAGCCCAGGTGTGGTAACTGGCTGTCCACATGTCAGAATTCTAGAACAGGAAAACTCAATGACCCAAAGTGGTGCCTGTCTGAATCTCTCCCTTATTTCAGTGGTTTATGTCCTCTACCTGCAAACATCCCTGAGGGGCAGGGGAGACGATCTTGGCGAGGTCAAGAATTTCCTGGCCCTTATTCTAGGGGCAGCTTCTTCCCCAGGAAAGATGAGCACTTCGGAGAGGAGACCAGAGCCACGAAGTGGAGGCCAAGTGTTGGAGCCAGAAAAGTACAGGCCTGAGTAAGACGGAGGTACTGACATCCTCTCCTCTCGTGCCAACCCTGACTGGAATCACCAAAAACGTACATCGTGCAGGGCGGGGGGGGGGAGGGGCGCCAGGGGAAGGGCGGTGAGGACCGCGGGAGGATTAGAAAGGAAAAGAGGTTCACACTCTGCATTTTGAGGCGTTTCTGCACGCCGTGCTGTGCTTAGTCTCTCAGTCGTGTCTGATTCTTTGCGACCCCGTGGACTGTGGCCTGCCAGGCTCCTTTGTCCATGGGATTCTCCAGGCAAGAATCCTGGAGTGGGCTGCCATGCCCTTCTCCACTACATACTGTAGATGAGGGCAATTTGGGAAAAGCCCCTGAACCCTAGGTGCTCCCTGACCCCAAGCATCTGGTGGGCTAGTGCTCCCTGAACTGTGGGGTGGCAGCACCCAGGCATAGCACAGGTCACGCTGCTCTGGCCGCCCGGACACAACGACCTCACCGGCCCAAAGTGTCCCAGATCCGCAATGCGCTGGCCGCGCATCCTAGCCCAGCGCACCTCATGAACCAGTGGGCGCCTTCAGTCCGAGCTTGGGCGCCGGTTTACACAGGTATTACTTCGGTTCTCCAGCAGAGGGCAGTACTGTGCTCCAAGGAAGAGGCGCCTTTTTCTGAAGAGCAGGGAAACCATTGTGTTCTTTAGGCAGCAGGAATCTTGAAAGGACAGCCCTCCAGACTCAAACCTGAAAGTCAGATTCTTTTTTCTATTTACAGAGCACTAATTTTAATCAAAGCAATACCTCACTTTTTAAAAATGTGAAAATGGTCTCTAAGACTCAACAAAAGCCAGCAGCTCCTCTTCTCATCCACACCCCACCTTCAACCACTTCAAATGCTTTCAACCTTTCTTCCGTTAATCTCCAGATTTTTAAAGAACTGGTTCTTGATTTCCTAGTTTTAGACGTCATCTTTGACGACTATGATGGAAGATGAGATTTATCTTTCTTAAGCTCAACATTCAGAAAACTAAGATCATGGCATCTGGTCCCATCACTTCATGGCAAATAGATGGGGAAACAGTGGAAACAGTGGCTGGCTTTATTTTTCTGGGCTCCAAAATCACTGCAGATGGTGATTGCAGCCATGAAATTAAAAGATGCTTACTCCTTGGAAGGAAAGTTATGACCAACCTAGTTAGCATAATAAAAAGCAGAGATATTACTTTGTCAACAAAGGTCCATCTAGTCAAGCCTATGGTTTTTCCAGTAGTCATGTATGGATGTGTGAGTTGGACTATAAAGAAAGCTGAGTGCCAAAGAATTGATGCTTTTGAACTGTGGTGTTGGAAAAGACTCTTGAGAGTCCCTTAGACTGCAAGGAGATCCAGCCAGTCCATCCTAAAGGAGATCAGTCCTGGGTGTTTATTGGAAGGTCTGATGTTGAAGCTGAAACTCCAATACTTTGGCCACCTGATGCGAAGAGCTGACTCATTTGAAAAGACTCTGATGCTGGGAAAGATTGAGGGCAGGAGGAGAGGGGGATGACAGAGGATGAGATGGTTGGATGGCATCACCGACTCAGTGGACATGGGTTCGGGTGGACTCCGGGAGTTGGTGATGGGCAGGGAGGCCTGGCATGCTGCAATTCATGGGGTCACAAAGATTCGGACGTGACTGAGCGACTGAACTGAACTGAACTGAACTGAATCTCCTCAAGCTCTCCTCTCTCAAACATATGCACACATATGTTCTCCTCTTTCCCAGCATGTTTTTCTCTCTGTTGTTATTCAGTCAGTAAGTCGTGTCCAACTCTTTGCCACCCCATGGACTGCAGCTCACCAGGCTTCCCTGTCCTCCACTGTCTCCTGGAGTTTGCTCAAGCTCATGTCCATTGAGTCGGTGATGCCATCCAACCATCTCATCCTCTGTTGTCCACTTCTCTTCCTGCCCTCAATCTTTCCCAGCATCAGGATCTTTTCCAGTGAGTTGGCTTTTTGCATCAGGTAGCCAAAGTATTGGAGTCTCAACTTCAGCATTAGTCCTTCCAATGAATATCCAAGGTTAATTTCCTATAGGATTGACTGGTTTGATCTCCTTACTGTCCACAAGACTGTCAAGTCTTCTCCAGCACCACAGTTTGAAAGCATCAGTTCTTGGGCTCTCAGCCTTCTTTATGGTCCAACTCTCATATCCATACATGATTACAGAAAAAAACATAGCTTTGACTATACTGATCTTTGTCAGTGAAGTAATGTCTCTGCTTTTTAATGCAGTGTCTAGGTTTGCCATAGTTTTCCTTCTAAGGAGCAAGCATCTTAGTTTCATGGATGCACTCACCATCCACAGTGATTTTGGAGCCCTAGAAAATAAAATCTGCTACTGTTTCCACTTTTTCCCCATCTATTTGGCATTAATTGATGGGACCAGATGACATGATCTTAGTTTTTTGAATGCTGAGTTTTTTGTTTGTTTGTTTGTTTTTATTTTTAAACTTTACATAATTGTATTAGTTTTGCCAAATATCAAAATGAATCCACCACAGGTATACATGTGTTCCCCATCCTGAACCCTCCTCCCTCCTCCCTCCCCATTCCATCCCTCTGGGTCGTCCCAGTGCACCAGCCCCAAGCATCCAGTATCGTGCATCAAACCTGGACTGGCAACAATAACCCTGTGTACGAGACAGCAAAAGAGACACTGATGTATAGAACAGTCTTATGGACTCTGTGAGAGAGGGAGAGGGTGGGAAGATTTGGGAGAATGGCATTGAAACATGTAAAATATCATGTATGAAACGAATGCTGAGTTTTAAGTCAACTTTTTCACTTTCTTCTTTCACCCTCAAGAGGCTTTTTAGTTCCTTTTCACTTTCTGCCAAAAGGGTGGTGTCATCTGCATATCTGAGGTTATTGATATTTCTCCTGGCAATGTTGATTCAGGCTTGTGCTTCATCCAGCCCGGCATTTCGCATGATGTACTCTGCATATAAGTTAAATAAGCAGGGTGACAATACACAGCCTTGACATACTCCTTTCCCAGTTTTGAACCAGCCCATTGTTCCATTCCTTGTTCTAACTGTTGCTTTCTGACCTGCATACAGGTTTCTCAAGAGGCAGGTCAGGTGGTCTGGTATTCCCGTCTCTTTAAGAGTTTTGCGCAGTTTGTTGTCATCCACACAATCCAAGACTTTAGCAAAGTCAATGAAGCAGAAGGAGATGTTTTTCTGGAATCCTCTTGCTTTTTCTATGATCCAATAGATGATTTGTCTCTCCATTTTGTGTTAAATCAATATTATGGATATTTACTTGTCTCTTTGCCTGTAATATTTCTGCCATCTCTACACAGATGGAATGCCTTATTTGCCATCATGATTTTCCACCCTACATTTCTTCTGACCAAGACACTCATTTCATAGCGAAAGAGTGGCAGTGGGCTTGGGCCCCTCACCATGTACTCCATCATCTGGAAACTGGGAGCCTAACTGGTAAGTGGAAGGACCTTCAAAAGACTCGGGTAATGCTATTTGAGAGAGAACATCCTGAAAGGTGAGGTTCTGCCTTAACAGCAGGCAGAATGTGCTCAGCAATCAATGTGAGGCGTTTCCCCACCCCTGTCCACAGTAACTGGGCCAGGAAACACTGAGCGGAAGTCGCTTCCCACCACTGTACCTAATAACCTCTTGCAGAATTTCTGCTTCTTGTCCCCATGACTTTGAACTCTGCTGATTTGGAAATCTTTGCTCCCAAGGGAAAAACTAAGGAGGAAGAAGCCCATTTCCTTAGGGATCAGCGACCCAGCTATGTGAGATGCCGTCAGCAGCCAGCCAGCACCCTCGGCCCAGAAGTCTCAGTGACAGCCATGCCGAGCACCCTCTTTGAGCTCCGGAGATGCCAGCCCTGGCCGTGCAGCAACCCCTGCAAAGAGATCTCAATCCCAGCCCTGGGCTCACCTCCTCCAAAAAGATCCCTTCCCCTCCCCCTCTACCCTGAGGCGGGTAGATGTTTCCCCAGGGACCATCTCTGTGTTTCCTCAGAGTTTCTGCTCTGTCCTCCAGGACCTGTTTAACCAATTCTCTCTGTATTTCTCCTTCTGTCATAAACGAGTGTGGTTTCTGTTTCATGGCTGGATCCCAACTGATACAGCCATGAGTAAGTCAATATGGTAAATACAACTTTTAATGCTTGGGGTTTAAAAAGGAGACAAATTATGCTCCAATTCTTATAAAAATGTTTCTTTTCTTGCCAAATACGTAAGTACTTTGCGATGAACTTTACAAAATGTGAGTAGAATCTAGATGAAGAAAATTACAAAATGTAGTTTTATAGTGAGCAACAGAAAACAGGACCTGAACCAATGAAAGCACATATTATTATAGGAAGAAAGTATCAATATTATTGAGATATCAATAATAACCCATAGTAAGTAAGTGTTAGTTGCTTAGTCGTGCCCAGCTCTTTGCGACCCCATGGACTGCAGCCCACCAGGCTCCTCTATCCATGGGATTTTCCAGGCAAGGATACTGGAGTGGGTGGCCATTGCCTTCTCCAGGGGATCTTCCCAACCCAGAGATCAAACCTAGGTCTCCTGCACTGCAGGCAGATTCTTTACCAACTGAGCTATGAGGGAAGCCCCATATAAATCTACAAATGTAATGAAATTCCAGTCAACATCCTACTGGGCCTTTTTTTTAAGCACAACAAAGTAAGTCTAAAGTTTACCTGGAAGAATAAATCATCAGCGCTCAACAAAATATTCTGCAAAGGGGAAGCATGACTGCCAGTTATTAAAATGTTTTACAAAAACTCAGCCAATAAAATAGTGTGATTTGGTTCTATATCCAGTAATGGTGAAATGGCTTTCACTGAATTAAACATTCCTTCAGGTAATAATTAAATACTCTGAACAAAGTATTTTAAAAATTATTTCATTAGAGATTGAAAAATAATGAATCCAGAGTTGTATATCCAGGAAAAAATATATCCTTTAAACACGGGAAATAGATAGTTCAAATAAATAAAAACTGGGAGAACTCATTGTTAGCAGAGCTGCTTGCTCTACTAGAAATACCAGAGGAAGTTCTTCAGGCTAAAGGGATATTATACTTAAAGGAAATATGTTTACAGGACGGAATGGATTTCTCAAATGGTAAACATCTAAGTATTTATTGAAGAAAAAACATATTTTATTCTCTTAATTTATTTAAAAGGCATAAAACCACCATGAACAAGTGGATTTAAAAAATCAAATACTTTAAAAATAGAAACAATGAAAATTTCAAGATATATACACTGAAAACTATAAATCATTGTTGAGAGAAATTAAATAAGATATAAAAATGGATTGACACTCCATATTTATTGATTGGAGGACTCAACACCATTTCTCTCTTAATACCAGTATCTCTCCTAACTGAGATTGAGGGCCATTTCAATCAAACTCCCAGAAAGATGTTGAAAATCTGATTCTAAAATACACAGGGGAATGCAGAGAAACCAGAACAGCCAACATGGTCTTGAAGAAGAACAAAACTGGGGGATTCATACAACTAGATATTACAACTTAAATATGAAGCTACAGTGGTTAAGAAGTCTGTGTGATTTGGCACAAGGATAAGCAAATAGAAGAATGAAGTAGGATACAGTCAGCAAAAGACCCACATTTATATGGTCAATTGATTTTTGACAATGGGCCACTGCATTTCAGGGGATAAAGTCCTCCTTTAGAACAAATGTTCTAACGTTCCTAAACCATTTGGCTCTCCATATGGGTAAAAATGAACCTTGATGTATACCTCATATTGTACAAAATTAATTTGAAACGGATCATGGATCTAAGTGCGAAAGACAAAACAGCAAGGCTTTTATATGCAAACATGGAAGAATATCTTTATGACCTTGGGATGGGCAAATTCCTAATGAGAATGTAACACATGAACCATAAAATAGACTTCATTGAAACGGAGAACTCTGTTCATCAAAAGACACCAGGAGAGTGAAAAAGCAAGTTGCCACATATGGAAGAAGATATTCACAACAGAAATTTATCTGAAAAGTAAATAAAACAAGCCCCCCCCCACCCCCCGCCAAAATCAGTTAAACACTGGACACAAAACTTAAGCATTTTACAAGACAGGCTCTCCAAATGGCCAGGAAACACATGAGAAGGTCCTCAATGTCATTATTCATCAGGAAAAAACCAATATAAAGCCACAAGGAGACACGACTACACATTTAAAATGAGTAAAAACAAAGCTTGAAAATACTAAATGTCGCCAGTTATGTGGAACATTTGGGACTCTCTCATACATTGGTTTGGGGAAAGTAAATGGATATGATTAATTTAGAGAACTCTGAAAATTTTGCACAAAGTTAAACATATACTTACCCTATCATCAAGCACTTTGAATCCTAGGTAACTATGCAAGAGATATTAGCTCGTGTCCATCAAAAAAGGCACAAAAACATTTATAGCAGCTTTGTTCAAAACAGCCAAGAATTGGACAAAAGTTAAATGTCCATCAACAGTGAAATGGATCCCTGGTATATTCGTACACGTGAATGTTGCACACCAATCAAAGGGGCAAACTTCTGTGTTTTCAACGGCATGGGTGAATCTCCGATGTAATGATAATCACAAGGAGTAGACATCAGAATCCACCTACTATAAAGTTCTAGTTGCCTGTAGTTCAAACTGGCAAAACTTACTTGTGATAGAAGCTGAGCGTGGTTGTCTCTCTGGGGCTAGAAATGTCCTATTTCTTGGCTCGGGTGTTGGTTATATGGAGGGTACAATTTGTGAGCAAAAATAGGATTTATGCAATTTTCTATGTGTATGTTATACATCAGTGAAAATTTAAAAGATAGAAAAATTAAAAGATAGAATGCTACTAAGGAAAGTTAATTATAATGGGAGGGGGGGAAATGAGCATACTCATACTTTGTTGGTATAATTAAAAATCAATGCAAAGTTTTGGAAGGAAATTTAAGGAAAAACTTAATATTACATATACTATTAATATTTACTCATGAATTCTTCCCTGAGAAAATTATCCCTAAACCAGATAAATACACAACGATGTCATCAAAAGGTGTCATCAAAATCATTACACCATTATTTACCATGATAAAAAAGAATTATTAACACCTAAATATCTCACAATACAATGCAGCTATTAAAAGTCCTATTAGAGGCAAAAAATTACTGACTTGTGAAAATGTTCATGGCATATTGCTCAATGAGAAGAGCATGCACAAAATAATAATACAACATGATGCTATTTACAGGAGTTAGAACGCTTTTCAGCTGCAAATAAAACACACCTGCCTAAAACTTGTTCCAACAACAAGGGCAATTTATTACCTCACGTTACAGGAGTCCAAAAATAAGGGTTGGCTCATTAAGTTGTTCAATAATGTTTCCAGGACCTGAGTTTCTTCCTGGGTGTTGGTTTTTATTCTCAGCCTAGTCCCTTCTTGCTTGGCAAATGGTTACGGTAGCTTCCAGAATTTCCCCCTCACAGAGCCAAGTCTAGGTGGAAAGAGGACCATCACCTCCTGTGGATCTCTTAGAACAAGAGAAACATTTCCTCAAAGTCGTCCCTGCTGTGTCTCTCTGGCCAAACTGTATCACAAGTCCATGCCTAAACCAATCATGGGAGAGGGACAGGAGAATGGGTTCTCATTTACTCAAAGAAAATTCTAAAAGTTATTTTTAAAATAATACTTTAAAAATGAAAATGACCCTGAGAATCATCTAACTACTTCCCTAGAACTTTGTAGATTGGAAAGATATGTTTCTAAAAAGTAGAATGATGGTTTAAGAAGATACAGTCATTTCCTATTTTTATTTCCATTTTGTTCCATGACCTTCTCACAATCTGCCCCTGGGCTATTCAAAATCTGGCTTCATAGTGATGCTCTAATGGGAAGAACTTCTAAGTACATTGAGGTCAATCTCTTACAGGAAACCCAGAAAGAGCACAACTTACCAAGCTTGTTCAACATACCAAGGTCACCAAGCTAACTGTGGAGAAGCTCCTAAACACAGCAGTGAATGCTTTGGAAATCCCCTGATGGATACACAGCTCCAGTTCCTGAAGTCATCCAGGAGGCAGCAAAGGCTGAGCAGGAGTTAGAGACACCAAAGGCTCAGCCATCTTGCTGGGGAGAGAGGAGTAATAGCCTGTCTAGGGATGGGCCACACGCTCCTCCAAACCACCCCCAAATTAAAGGTAAATTTCTCTCTGTAGTATCATCTCTCTGCTGTACCTTTGACCTTGCCTCCTTCACTGGCTCCAGTCCCATGGGCTGGAAACATGCCCAGATTTCTCCCATCCTTAAACCAAAAACAAAACCTTTAACCCTGCCCTTTCTCTCCACTGTATTTTATCTAAATAGCTCAAAAGATTAATCTACATGTCTTTTTTTTTTTCTAATTTCTCACATTCAATTTTCTCAGCTCATTCTTATCTGCTGTCTTCCCTGGCATACCATTGAAATTTCTCTTGCCAAGGACAGTGACCTCCTATCATGAAATCTGAGGATCTCCTTAAGTTCTATCTTACTGCATGTCTTTTTTGCATTTAACTCTATTGGTTACTTTCTCTTTCTGAATGCTCTACTCTTTTTGTTCTCAGGATATCTTATTCTATGTAGTCCCCATAACTTTCTGTCCACAACTTTTTTTTTCATGGGAAAGGAGATGGATAAAGATATATTCCTGATGACATTGTTTGAACACCTGGATCCTGCCATGCCTGAAGCCCACACTAGGTTTTTTTTTAGTTACACTAGCCAACGTGTTTTTCTTTTCCTCAAGCTAGTTTTAGTTGGGTTTTTGAGGCTGGCCAATGGAGCTGAACACAGCAGTGAAATCTCCTCCTTTGATGACTCCTCTCCTTCTGCTACTGGCGCTGGCATCACTAACTATAGTACTAACTACATACACATCCTCAAAGAGCGCCTAGCTGAGGCTAGGAGTGTAATTAATGAGGAGCCATCTAAGAACTGGCAGCTTCTCAGGTGCTCCACACAAAGAAACTGTCTCAGCACACACCGCAATTCTAAGGTCTCATTTGGTGCAGGTAGCATGTTAAGTCAAATGGGTCTTTGCCACCTAAACACTCCCACAACCACCAGAACGAAGATGGGAATCCTATATCTGCAATACTTTGCAAAAATTCAATACATTATTGGCTTTGATATTTCTCAAATCATCTTTGAATTCCTAGAGTAAAATATGTCAAGTTAAGTAATTCCTTTGATATATTATTGCATTCTTCCCTGGTGTCTCAGACACTAAAGCATCTGCCTACAATGTAGGAGACCCAGATTCAATCCCTGGCTCGGGAGGATCTCCTGAAAAAGAAAATGGCAACCCACGCCAGTATTCTTGCCTGGAAAACTCCATGGACGTAGGAACCTGGCAGGCTGCAGTCCATGGAGTCACAGAGTTGGACAAAACTGAGCGACTTCACTTTCACTATTGTTGCATTCAAATTGCTCGTATTGAACAGACTTGTGTTTGCAAATGGGGCATGGGTGGCAGAGGGAAGGACTGGGAGTCTGGGGTTAGCAGATGCAAACTATTATATATATAGGATGGATAAACAACAAGGTCCTACTGTATAAAAAAGCGGACCATGGATTATATCAACATTCTGTGATAAAGCATTTGGAAAAGAATACAAAAAAGAATATGTATATATCTGAATTACTTTTCTGTATGGCAGAAATTAACACAACATTGTAAATCAACTATATTTCAATAACATTTTTACAAATTGCCCATGTTATTGACTTTGGTATGAGTGGGTTTTCTTAGTTTTGGAATCAGGTTTATGTTAATCTCAATAACTTTTTGTTTCCATTTGCTTCCTTTTTGTAACAGCTGGAGATTATTTATCAATGCAATATGCTCATGAATCTTAAAGAACATGGGAGCAGATTGTTTAAAGTTTTCTTCTGTTCCCTGTATTAACTCTACTTCAGCATGGGCCATTTGGTCTGACTATTCAGTTTAGACTATTGATTCTCTTCACACATCAAAGGAGTTTTCACTATCTGTTCCTGTTTAAAACAAAGGACTGGACTGATCACCATCAGTAGCTGATGTGAGCGCCCTCAACAATTGTGTAGGTGAGTTGTCGTTTGATCTAAACATGGCCAGAGGTATAAGGAGACTTAGGTGAGCTGTGCCCCAATTGTATGGCGCAAAGGCTGGCAGAGCTTCCCTCCGGGGAGCCTGAGCTAGGAAGCACACTGGTGCCATGAAGGGAGACACAACAGCTATTAATGTGATTATGGCTGTATGGTTACATAAGAGGATGATGTAGGAAAAATAGGTACCAATTCTGACATACCAGAAAAATGGCATTGATACAGTTCAATTTTCATTCCTCATATAAACCCCTACTAAAATAGGAATAGGAGGACATTCCCAAAGGATAAGAACGAGATTATCAGAAACCTGCAGGCTTCCCAGATGCGCTAGTAGTAAAGAACCTGCCTGCCAATACAGGAGACACAGGAGACTTGGGTTCGATCCCTGGGTCGGAAAGATCCCCTGGAGGAGGAAATGGAAACCCACTCCAGTATTCTTGCCTGGAGGATCCCACGGACAGAGGAGCCTGGAGGGCTATACTCTATAGGGGCGCAAAGAGTCTGACACCACTGAATTGACTTAGCACACAGCACTCATAGAAAACATAAAAGCAGGTGAAAACCTGGCAGCAGTAACAAAACACTGTCTCCATCCTAATCATCATTGTTTGAAGCTAATGTGATAATATAAGAAAATTGACTGCTGCTGAGTCGCTTCAGTCGTGTCCGACTCTGTGCGACCCCACAGACGGCAGCCCACCAGGCTCCCCCGTCCCTGGGATTCTCCAGGCAAGAACACTGGAGTGGGTTGCCTAAAATTCACAAATGTTTAAAAGAATGAGTCAAAATAATTATTTGCATGAGATCTTGTTTATCAAAAAAACTCAAGAGCATCAACTCAAAACTGTTATAAATAATATGTGATAGCTAGTCAGAATATACATTTATACAAGTCAGTGGCTTTCCAATATAACTGCAGGAACAAATTAGGAAGTAAAAGCAATTGTGGAGATCTTACCCACAAGAGCAGCAAATGCTATAAAATATCTGGGACTAAGCAAGCAGTATGTTAGGTTTATAAGAAGCAAACTATAAAGCCTGCCTGAAGATTGTAAAAGAAGATTTGAATACAAAGGAGAAATGGGCCACATCCCTGAAGGAAAACTCGATATTGTAGAAATGTCAATTCTCCTCCAATTATTCTATCAGTTGAATGGCATTTCATCAAAATCCTGATGGCTTTCTCCCCCAAACCCATCATCCCGCTCTAAACTTGGGAAAGGCATCAGATAAACGATGCTAGAGAGGCATTCTACAGAATGCCTGAGCAATGCTCCTCGAAACTGAGGCCATCAAAGAGAGGGAAAGCCGGAGCAACTGTCCCAGTCAGGAGCAGCCCAGGAAGATGTAGCCTCCTGGGTGGGATCCTGGAACAGAAGAATGGCTCTAGGCAAAAAGTAATGGCATCTCAACAAACTATGAACATCAGTTAATAATGATGTATCAATGTTGGTTCAGGAATTGCACCCTGTGTGCCACACTGATGGAAGGTGCCAACAGGAGAAACTGACTGAGGAATATATGGAAAACTCGCTGATTTTTTTGTAAATCTAAAACTGTTAAAAAAAAATAAAACCTATGTTCTAAAAATAAAAAAATCCCAATGAGATATTTTTGAGGGGGTGGGGGGTGGAAAGAAGGAGAAACTTTCAACTTTAAAGCTTACTTGAAATGATACCTGGGTGATGACAGACAAATTTTCTATTTACGATTAATGAGTGCCTACCAATTAAGGTAGGCAGAAGTGCAGAGAGTTTCCACCTCCTCTCGTCTTGAAGATCAGCCCAAACCAAAAGTAGACAGAAAAAAAAAAAGCAACACTAAATCCACCTTGCATGAGAAGAGGATGCATCGGAAACCTAAGATCTCTAGGTGAGCAGATGGGAGGCAGCTGGAGGAAGAGACACAGAACCAGAGGAGCAAGAACCAAATCTGAGTGTCCGGTGGAGGCCAAGGGAAAGGAGGAAGCCACTTTGTTCACCACCACTGAACGGCTCAGGAATAGAAAGGACCAGGTCCCTAAGAAAGTTGTGGTGAAGCCTGTGGCTGAAAATAAAGGGATATTTTTTCTAACCTTATACAAGATGCAGTGAGACCCCAAGATCACCGGTCCCAAGCACACCCATGGCAGCCAAGGGGCTATACTTCTCCTGTTTCTGAAGACCACTAGAGATTCCTTTTCTAAAGAAATGGACACAGAAAGTCTAACTTGGTTTCAGCAGGCACTGAGGAAGGTGGAAAGGTGCTGAATTGAAAACAGATGAGTAAGGAGACATCAGAGACCTCCAGCTTCCTCCTCATTCAGGTCCCAAACTAGAGGTCCCTCTGGTCTGGCATCACTTTGAAATCAGCCCAGGACTGGACTTACTACCCCCAACTCCCACCCGTGTCCCCTGGTAGCAGGGTAGACGAACATTCTTTATAAATGCAGTGAAGACTTGAGCCACCAGGGGCATCAGCCAACTTCAGCTTCCAGTAAGCCCTGTGCACAAATCCCACCCTCCCAACACCTCCCAGAGGACACTCGGAGCTTCACTCTCAAATAGGAAAGACAGCCAAGGATCAGTGGACATTTGAAGACAATCCAACTGTGAAAGAGAATACAATGAATAGGAGAGAAAGAAGTTGAAGAAAGCAGCTAATTCACAGAATAGGAGGGGGAAGAGGATATTTCTAAGGAAAAAACATTGCCTCCATTAAAAAGAAAAGAAGCTATAAGAAACAAAGAACAAGAAATCTTGTTTCTTGATGGAAATTCAGACTATGAAAGCTGAATACACACACACACACACACACACACACACATATATATATATATCAGATCAGATCAGATCAGTCGCTCAGTTGTGTCTGACTCTTTGCGACCCCATGAATCGCAGCACACCAGGCCTCCCTGTCCATCACCAACTCCCGGAGTTCACTCAGACTCACATCCATCGAGTCAGTGATGCCATCCAGCCATCTCATCCTCTGTTGTCCCCTTCTCCTCCTGCCCCCAATCCCTCCAAGCATCAGAGTCTTTTCCAATGAGTCAACTCTTCGCATAAGGTGGCCAAAGTACTGGAGTTTCAGTTTTAGCATCATTCCTTCCAAAGAAATCCCAGGGCTGATCTCCTTCAGAATGGACTGGTTGGATCTCCTTGCAGTCCAAGGGACTCTCAAGAGTCTTCTCCAACACCACAGTTCAAAAGCATCAATTCTTCGGCGCTCAGCTTTCTTCACAGTCCAACTCTCACATCCATACATGACCACAAGAAAAACCATAGCCTTGACTAGACGGACCTTTGTTGGCAAAGTAATGTCTCTGCTTTTGAATATGCTATCTAGGTTGGTCATAACTTTCCTTCCAAGGAGTAAGCGTCTTTTAGTTTCATGGCTGCAGTCACCATCTGCAGTGATTTTGGAGCCCCCCCCCCAAAAAAAGTCTGACACTGTTTCCACTGTTTCTCCATCTATTTACCATGAAGTGATGGGACCGGATGCCATGAACTTCGTTTTCTGAATGTTGAGCTTTAAGCCAACTTTTTCACTCTCCACTTTCACTTTCATCAAGAGGCTTTTGAGTTCCTCTTCACTTTCTGCCTTAAGAGTGGTGTCATCTGCATATCTGAAGTTATTGATATTTCTCCCGGCAATCTTGATTCCAGTTTGTGTTTCTTTCAGTCCAGCATTTCTCATGATGTACTCTGCATAGAAGTTAAATACACACATATATATATACTGGCCTCACCCCATACAGCATGCAGGATCTTAGTTCCCAGATCAGGGATCTAACCTATGCCCCCTGCAGTGGAAGCAGGGAGTCTTAACCACTGGGCTACCAGGGAAGTCCCCAGGCTGAAATTTTTTAAGAAAAAGGTTAAGTATTGAAAGACAAGGTCATGGAAATCTCCCAGAAAGTACAAAAAAAAAAACAAAAAAAAAACCCAAATCCTGTGGTATATCAATGGAGTGAAATGCTACTCAATACCAAAAATGGACAAACTGCTGGCTCAAGCAACAACATAAATGAATCTCAAAACATCCTGAACAAAGAGTTGTAAAAACAAATAAATAATGTAGTAAAAACCAAGAATATGTGGCAGAGACTCCAGGCAGCGCATAAAGCCTATAGTATTCACTATCTGACTCTTCAGAAAGATTTCTGATCCACCATGTAAGAAAAAAAGTGTAGGAAAAACAAAAGGCTCTGATAGGTAATCTAAAAGGTTTGAGGGTGTTGAAAATTGTAGTGAAAGGCATTCTACAATGTTAGAATAAAATCTTAGATGTTAAAAAAACTAAGCAAATGCAAAAAAAAAATGGGTCTATTATGAACTCTAGGAAAAACAGAAAGCTGTAAAATCAAGGCAATTTAATAACAGTGTGTCCTTGGCTTAGCAATTCACAACACTGATACACTCATTACAATGAAGACCCTGCGCAGGGACACAAGTCACCATGAAGATGTTAGCAGACTGAGCCCGGGGGTGGGGGGGCATCTGCGAATCGGGAGTGTGAATGAGTGGAAGACTCATCTTTCATGTCAGAAAATCAACAGATGATGTTTGAAATTTCTTACTCAACAGCTAGCAATATAAACATATAATTTGGAATGTGAAGGCAAATATTACCTAGGAGTTAAAATCTCTGCCTCTGGGAATTAGATCAAGTTAGTTAAAGTGGAGGCTGTGTCCTGCCTAATACTAAAATATACTATAAAGCTATAGCAATGTGAACAGTTTGGTACTGTGCAAATAATCAATGATACATAATAGAGAAGAAGTAGGCTTGTGTGTGATATGGAAATTTAACATGGGATACAGACGGCACTGTAGAACAATGAGAAATGGATGAAAGACCCAATAATTGGTGTTAGGACAACAACTTATTCACTAAGGAAAAAAAAAGTTCGATCTCCATCTTAAACTCTGCACCAAAATAAATTCCAGATGGGTCACATTTTTTTTTTTAATGTTAAAATTAGAAGAAAATCTAAGAGAATATTTTTACAATTTCCTGGAGGAGAAAGTCTTTCTGACAGCAGAAAACCAAACCCTTTAAATTTCCATACAGAAAAAAAATCATAAATACATTTACAAATGTTTCTGAATTGAGAAAATAGTGATAAAATTTCAAAGACTTTTGTTATCCTTAATATGTAAATTACATTTATGAATCAATAAAAAAGACACAAGACCCCAACCTTAGACAAAGAATGTGATCAAGCAATTCACAAATGAGACACCACGATTAATAAACACATGAAAATATGCTCATCTTGCTATTAATACCATGTGATTTAAAGAAAAAATGAGCCAGATCTCTCTTATATCAAATTACTGAAGATTAAGCAGATGGATGATGCTCAGTGTAAGGGTTTAGAGAATCAAGCAGGCTCTCACATAGCCAATGAGAACTGACATTGGTACCACTTTTCTGGAGGGCACTTTGGCAAAATTTTTCAGGATGTGAAGCCTGGCACATGCTTTGTCCACTTCTGGAAATTATTTCAAAGGAATAATGAGAGAAGCACATAAAATATACGTCTAAGTGTGTCTGGAGGCTGAGGGCCTAAGAATTGTTGCTTTCAAAGTATGGTGCTGGAGACGACTCTTGAGAGTCCATTGGACAGCAAGGAGATCAAACCAGTCAATCCTTAAGGATATCAACCCTGAATATCCATTGAAAGGACTGATGCTGAAATTGAAGCTCCAATACTTTGGCCACCTGATGCGAAGAACATCTTTTCACTGGAAAAGACCCTGGTGCTGGGAAAGATTGAGGGCAGGAGGAGAAAGGGGGCAACAGAGGATGAGATGGATGGATGGCATCACCAACTCAATGGGCATGAGTTTGAGCAAGCTCCAGAAGATAGTGAAGGACAGGGAAGCCTGGTATGCTGCAGTTTATGGGGTGGCAAAGAGTCAGACAGGAATTAGCTACTGAATAACAACAAAGACCTCTTCCACCAGTTTCCCTGGAGCACAGACTTGCCTCACTCTCCACCCTGAATTCCCTTCAGGGCATGTTGAAGGTCAGACTTGCAGCAGCACAGGGACCAATCTCTGCAGAGGCAGATGGCAAATGCCCTTGCTGTTCAGTCACTCAAGAATCTTCTCCAGCACCACAATTTGAAGGCATCAGTTTTTCGGTGCTCAGCTTTCTTTATGGCCCAATAATCTGTACATGACTACTGGAAAAACAATAGCTTTGACTATACGGACCTTTGTTGGCAAAGTGACGTCTCTTCTTTCCTTCCAAGGAGCAAGCATCTTTTAATTTTGTGGCTGCAAAATTTGGAGCCCAAGAAAACACAATCTGTCACTGCTTCCACTTTCCCCCTCCTATTTGCCATGAAGTGATGGGACTGATCTTAATTTTTTGAATGCTGAGCTTTCAGACAGCTTTTTCACTCTCCTCTTTCACCCTCATCAAGAGACTCTTTAGTTTCTCGTCACTTTCTGCCATTAGAGTGATATCATCTGAATATCTGAGGTTGCTGATATTTCTCCTGGCAATCTTGATTCCAGCTTGTGATTCATCCAGCCCAGCGTTTCACATGATGTACTCTGCATATAAGTTAAATAAACAGGGTGACAACAGGCAGCCTTGACGTACTCCTTTCCCAATTTTGAACCAGTCAGTTCTTCCAGGTAAGGTTCTAACTGTTGCTTCTTGACCAGCATACAGGTTTCTTTGGAGACAGGTAAGGTGGTCTGGTGTTCCCAGCTGTTTAAGAATTTTAAATGCCCTTGAAAAGCAGCAATTTGTAGTTGACGGCAGAATACAGTAGAAGGAATAGTATGCCACTCTGAGGTTAGGTTATAAAAGACGATGACTTTCTTCTGCTTCTCTCTCTCTCTGATCATTCACTCCAAGGAAGACCAGCTGCCGTATCAGGAGCAGTGATACTGAGATGCCCAAATCAAGAATCTAAGCTCTCTCTTCAACAATCACAGGAATGGGGTGATCAACTTGCCCTGGTTTGCCTGGAGCCAACCTGCTTTTAAAGCTGAAAATCCCATATCCTGGGAATCTTCCTCATTCCCAGCCAAACTTGCATCATGGTTTATTCTACATGTGAGGGAGTTTGGAAGTGGACTCGCCAGCCCCAGGCAAGCCTTCAGCCCAGCTGACAACCTGGCAAGCCCCAGCTGACAACCCAACTGCAACCTCAAGAGCAATTCTGAGCCAGAACCACCCAGTTAAGCTGCTCCCAAGATTCCTGGTTCTCAGAGACCGTGAGGTAGGGAAGATCCACTGGAGAAGGGAATGGCTCTCCACTCCAGTATTCTTGCCTGTAGAATTCCATGGACAGAGCTACAGCCCATGGGGTTGCAAAGAGTGGGCCATGACTTAACTGAACAAAAACATTGATTTAAGCAACAGGGAACCTATTGAAAGGAGTTCAGGTAGCTCATGACCCTCTGAAAAGTTGAAGAACCAAGTGCAGGGTGCTCAGAGACAGAGTCACAGCCAAGACCATGCCACAGAGCCCATGCGGACGCTGCCCGATACTGTCGAGAGGCACTCTAGCTTGTACCACCAGCCCCTGCAGCCCTTCCGTATCCAGCTACAGGCACTCCTGCCCTCGAGAACTGACTCTAGTGCACCCCGACTCTCACCAGAAAGGACCGTCCATGGTCCATGTCTCTACATGTCACTAGATTCCAGTCCAAAGGTGGGGGATCTCATCTAATTGGCTGAGGCTCCATCATATGTCTGTACCTTACCTTTGAGCTTCTACAACAAAATACCACTGGCAACTTAGAAACCACAGAAAATTATGCCTCACCGTTCTGGAGGCTGGAAGTCCAAGATCAGATTGGGTCTAGTGAGAATCCGATTCCTGCTTCTTGAATGACTGTCTTCTGTTTGTGTTCTATGGTGGGAAGGTCAGGGGAGCTCTCGAGTCTCTTTTCTAAGGGTGCAAATCTTATTTATAAGGACCCCACCTTCATGACCTGTGCATCTCCTGAAAGGGAATTTTTGATGTTTTCAGATTCTCTAGTGGGCATGGGGGTGGACACACCCTGGGTCTCTCCAGGGCTCAGAAGGGTGGGAATTTCCCCAGTCACTGGAAGGGAAGTCAGACACTAGGCAGGCAGATAAAAGACAGGTCCACATCAACCTCATAAGCAGGAGGGACAGTTAAATAACATGGTTTATGAACATACCTACCGACTTGTCTGGCACTTGGTCAGTGTTAGTAGCCGCATGGCAGCCAAGGTGATGGTGTGAAAACATAAGTGAGGCCCTGCGTTTCCCCAGCTGTAAAGCATCGCTGGCTGCTGCTGATGTTCAAATACTCCAAACCATGGAAAAGCATCGCCTAGATCCAATCCCTTCTTCTGCTCGTCTCCTTCCCTGTCTCTCCTTCTACACTATGCTCTGCACTAGCCTTGGGCCACCCCATACAACAAGCTTGGCTAGCTTCTGCTTCAGGGCCTTTCCCAGGTCTGTGTCCTCTGCTGAGGGGACTCGACTACTCAACCGTGCATGGGGCTGACTCCTTCCCACTGATCAAGACTCCCATGAGATGCCACATCTCTGAGACCTTCCCTGTCCAAGGTTCTAAAGCTGCTCTTTCACCTTCAACCTGCATCCTAATCATCTCACCTTGCTGGGCACGTGGTAGACAGCCCATGACGGGCAGTGGCTTCTGTAGAAAAGAGGAGTCTATTTCCTGCCAAAACTCAGCAGGAGGTATGAATGAGGGATAGCTTGGTGGGGGTGGGGTGGGGGAGGGTAGGGGATAGAGGTTTGTGCTTCCTGGGCGGTTGACAGGAGAGAGGCAAGCTGTTTGTCAGCAGAACCAAAAAATAGCCATGATGATCTGACCCAGGGCATTTGATCTTAGTCATCAGCAGCTGAGTGAGGAATCCCTTGGTTATAAGCCAGTCCCTCCTCCCTTCCAAGAGAGGAATCCCTCAGCTGTTGGGCGAGTGGACAAGACAAGACCAAAAGAGAACCATGCCTGGCTTAACACAAGGCCCATGGAATCCAACTCCCTTCAGCAACTCTTCCAAATGTGGATTTATTTTAAATATTTATTTCTTGCCATTAAAGGTGGGGGGGAATCTTTAATAAAAGGCAGAGAAAACAAAGCTGAGTTAGTAGGATTAGAGGTGGGAAAGGAGGAATGAGGAGGGAGCAACTGCCAAAGTTGTTGGGGATGGGGGTGGAATCTGGCCCTGAGCTTCCTGGCAGCCTGCGTAAAAAGGGAAACCTGATCAGTTATGCAGCTCTTCTTGTTAGCAAGGGAGATGCTTGCCAGCTCCTCGAGGGAAATGCAGTTGCTCTTTGGTCTGTTTTTTACAGGCACTAAATCCTGAATGAAATTTCTCCCTCAAGGCTTTCAGAAGGGTCATTGATTGATGCAATAAATACTGGTCCTTGCTTCATAGCAAATGTGGAAGTGAATCTCTAGTCATCCAGGGGGCATTTAAATCGCAGCTCGTTGCATAAATGTTTTACTTGGGTATCAGTAGTAGATGAGAAAGGTCTCAGATTGGCTTTTCTTTCTGAAGATCTGAGCTTCATTCACTTAGAACATGCCAGTGTCCTCAAAGGGACCTGGAAGTGACTGGGATTGTTGGTAAATTTTTTGTAGGGGGCAATCATGAAGAGCCTGACATCCCATCGCACAGTTCTGGTCAGCTCCTATTGTGTGAAATGCACAAGGGAGAAACCAGGGAAATATTTTACCAACTGTTTGGCTAAAAAGTTGTCTTATGGAGAAGGACGACAAACCAGAAATGTCCAAGGGTGGAGAGCATGGAGCAATGGAGTCGGACACATCTGGCTGTGAATCTGATCCTACTTCTAACTAGCTGTGTGGCCTCAGGCAAGTTTCTTAACCTCTCTGAGCATGGTGTCCCTGTCTGCAAAAACAGCAATGATGCCGATTGCCTTGGATTACTGAGAGGGTCAAATGGTAAGGTCCCTGAAAGTGTGTGTCACGTGCCCTATTCACGTCAACCCCCTTCGTACCGCCTGACCCCCAACTAGTTCTCAGGGGATCTGAGTGGACCTTCTCTTCATCCTTACTTTTGTGTTTCAGGCCCAACTCAGCCCACAGAGGGAAGAAGCTGAGGCACAGTCTCAAAGGCCTACCTTGTCCAGACCACTTGTCTACAGTGATTACCTTTGGGGCCTGGGATAATCACTTTAGGTAATTACCACTTTCTGCCCACTGACCCCAGGCATTTGTCCCAGCCCTTGCCTGCCTTGGGCTCCCAGAAAGTCTCCCAGTCTAGTTTGAGATCCCTTCCCAAGCTGTGGTGTTGATCACGTGGCTACAGGGCACTTCTAGAGGGAATAAGGTAGGACCCCTGGTGCAAATTCTGTGTTGCACAGGAAAAAGCTGGAGCTCAGACAGAAGAGTCATGCACCCCAGGTTCCATGGCAGGGGGTGGCAGGCCGGACCTCAGACCTGGGTCTCTGAACCATGCAGACTCTCTGTGCCCACCAAGCGTGACGACTGAAGACTCCTGGCCTGCAATGCCCAAGGACCCAGCCTCACTCCAGAGTTGGAGCCTGGAGACCAACTGTTCCTGGCAAATAGAAGCCAGACTGGGCCAAATGGATGGGGAGATTTAAATAGAAAACCAGCACCACATGGAAAAATTCCCTCTTTGCCTCACTCCTCAGCTCATTCTCTCAAAGACCATTTTGGTTTTTGGAGGCCGTGACCACCTTCTCTCTTTATCCTCTTGGCTTTCTGGCCTCATCTGGGCTCCTCTGCCCCACCCACTCTTGAGTCATCATAGCTGGCCACTTTACACACCCTGCCGCTTTGAGACCTGCAGGTCTCTGCCAGTGCTGTTCGCCTTCCTGGAACGCCATCCTACCGCCGGTGGAAATTCCAACCCCATCAGGGCCCACCTGACACCCTTTCCTTGGTGAATCCTTCTCAAAAGGAATACATGGCTTCCTCCTTGGTGTCCTTTCCTCTCTCTGCCCAAGCACCTGGCCTCCAGTATAAAGCTGTGCATTAATTATTGAATTAATCTGAGTTAACTACCAGTTTCTCCATCTCCTGGCCAGACCAAGACCTCTTAAAAGGACCAGGTCTAACTAACCTCGGTACTCCCCAGTACCCAACACTCTGCCTGGCACTGAGCAGAAAGACACTCAGCAAACTTTTTATAGTTATATTGAAAGTCATATAATTCTGATGTTAATTATCGTTACTTGAGCATCTACTGTGAGCAGTCTTGTGCTAGGCTCTTTAAAGTTTCATGGCTCCTCACATGGAGCTGGCAATGTGGGTTGTTATTCCTGTGTCCCACTTTGCAGATAGGAAACTGAGGTTCAGAGAAGGGAAGTTCTTTATTCAAGATCACACAGGAAGTACAAGATGAAGGACTTCAAGAAGGTGTGTTTGTGATGCCAGACTCAAGGGAAACAAAAGACGTGGTACATACAGAGCTTCTCCCCTCAACCCCCAACTTTCAGACTCCAAGAGCTAGGAGCATGTCCTGGGGTCTGACCATGGATGCCATCTGGGACTCAGGCTCCCAGCCAGCAGGGAAACTGACAGGGACCTCCATCCCCGAGAGAACATCTCCCCGGGGCCGTACCCACTGGAGACCTCCTGCGCCAAGACTTTCAGGGCTTCCACGGATGTCTGACGGTCGGGAAGCCCCTCCCTAAGAAGCGCCCCACCCCAGCGCGGTCCTGAGGTCAAATTCCTCCTGACAACTTTCTACTAGAGGTTACACCTCGGTTTTAGAGCCAGAGCAGCACAGCCTCCCCTGACAGGAGAGATCTGGCACTTGGGCCCCTTGCCTTGCAGACAACGCCAGAAGAACACTGTTATTTTGGGAGTAGTTGTCTTGGTTACGCCATCCCGCGGTGTTCTCTGCTGCATCCTAACCCGTCAGGTTTCCAAGCGTGGAGTAAAGCCTTTCAAGCTTTTAAACACCGTCTTTATGAATATTCCGCCCGATCTTTTCTTTGCTACCTTGTTGCTCTGCGATGTTGAATCCCATTTCACAGATGAAGAAATTGAGGACCCAAGCAAGCGATTTCGGTTTAAACATCTTTCCCAAGACAGCCCGGGACCAGCAAGTCCGGTTCTCAGGATCTCAATCCCGGTAAAAAAAAAATTCCGATTTGAAGAACACGTGCGGCTCGCGACGTTAAAACCGCAGCCCCACGTAAATAGTTAAACGTTTCAAATGAACCCCCCCCCCCCCAGCCCTCTTCCCCCAGCTTTCAGCGGGATGCACCTGGCGTTTGGAATTCCGAATGGCTGGGCATTCAAAGAGTTAAACCGGATCAGTAGGGGGCCAGTTGCGGGCAGTGGAGCCAAGAAAGGGTTAAAAATATCAACACGTTTACTCCCCAGTTTGGTTCACAAGGGGCAGCAACAGGAGTGGGGGAGCCAGGGAGCCCCCTCAAGGAATGACTTTTTTAAAATTCTAGAACTTTTAATTCCGACCAAAAACAAAAAAAAGTATCCCAGTTCGAAAGTTCTTTTAACCTTTTCTTTTTTTCATTTTTTTTTTTTTCTCGATTTCTCCCGGGCTGGTTTATAAAAGTCGCCCTGTCCTTTTGGGTTCGAGGAACCAGGTTCCCCCCACCCCCGCTCCCCTCCAGGCACGGCGCGGGGCGGGGGCGCCGAGGGGACCCCGGCAGTTTTCTCCCGGGGCCGGGTTGGGACGCGCGGCTGGTGAGTCCCGGCTCCGGGCCCCTGAATTGGGGGGTCCGCGTCTGCCCCAAACGCCGCTTTCTTCCGTTTTCCATGTCATTTCCTGTACTAATAAGATGGTGGTCAAAGCAGGGGAGGAGAGCAGCAGCGAGTCGCCGCCGCCGCCGCCGCGCCGAGGCTGGCGCTGAAACTTTGCCGGGGCCCAGCGCGCCCGCAGCGCGGCCGCTCCCGCCGCGGGGGCCGCCAGCCGGGGCCGCGCCGCCTCCGCCGAGCCGCCCGCCCGGGCCCGCCCGCGCCGCCCGGGCCCCGCGGCTGCCGCGGCACTCCCGGGAAGGTGAGTCAGCCCCGGTAGCCACTGTGGCCATTGAAAATGGCTTCGGAAAGCGCTCGGCAGTTTGCCAGCGCGCGCGCACGCACGCGGGGGGCCGCCGGGGCAGGGGCTGCGAGCGGCCGCGGGGGCGGCGGGCGGCCGGGGGTGCAGCGCCCGCGGCGCAGGGGGGTCCGGGCGGCGCAGGAGCGGGGTGGTGGCGGTGGGGGTGCGGCTCGCCCCGGCCCGAGGTGGGTTAACCCTTCGGCAGGTAGCTGCCGCCGCCGCTGCGGGACTCGGGGGCCGCCCCTCCGCCTCCTTCCTCCCCACCCGCGCCCCGCTCGCTCGCTCGCTTGCCTGCCTTGTTACAATGTAGCCTTTGCTCTGCGCCGGCGTGCCTCCCGCTGACGGACGTGGCCGCCGACCAATGGCAGCGGCCGCCCGGGCCCCGTGCGTTCGGCCTGAGAACGCTGAGACACCGGCGGGGCGGGGCGGGGCGCCGCAGGCTGGACGGCTCGCCGCGGCGGCCGCCGCCGCTGCTGGCCTAGTTCTCGGGGGGGGGGGGGGGGGGGGGCGCGCTTTCGGCTCGGCCACGGGGGTTGCAGCGGACGTGGGAGGCATGAGTCCTGCCGGGGTGCGGTGGGGGGCCCTTTTTCCAACGCGGTGCACGATTTCCCGGTAAACGTGGTCGCGCCGGGGGCATTTCTTTTAACACGTTTCGCATCCCAGGTGCGGTGTAGAGTCTTCGGGAATGCGGTGTAGACTCTTCGGGAAATCTCTCCGGAGTGTACCCCCCATTCCCACCCCCTACCCCCGCAATCCCCAAGGTAGTCTCCTCTGCAGGCACTTGGCGGCCGATGACCTTTCTCCGGTCAAGGCCAGCACGCCCCAGGCAAGTGGCTGCAAGGAGAATACAGATTGTCTTGAGCGCTGGTCGGTGCCGGTGGAAAAGTTGCTCGTGTCTTGTACGGGGTGGTGTTGGGCGATAGGGGCTTAGACCACCCCCGGGATGGGCTGGGACTTCAGGGAGAAAAATGTTAAACCTCTCTTCTTTCTCAGATGCTTGTTTCATGTGGAGTAAGGCTGTTGTATATAATTTAGAGTGGCTGAAAGGAAACACACCCAGCTCTTTGTCCGCGGGGACAGGGGGAAGAATGAGACAGGGCTCTTGATGCCTGTAAACCTATAAACTGGGGATTCTGTCTGTGCTGTAGCAAAATAATTTTCCATGAAGCATGATGCCTGTGGCACCCAAGCTGTCCTTCGCCCTCACTTCCCCTTGAGATAAAGGAAGGGGTTGGGACTATGAGGTCCATGGGGCAGATGTAACTCTCCTTCCCTGGGGAATGGGGCATGATTTTTGCTCACTGACTTTCTCAGAGGTGGGTGAGCAGAGTTCTGTGTAGGCATGTGTCTGTAAACCTTCCTCTCTGGAATAGAGCCCAGGCCGGTTGCTTTAGTTTAATGAAAAAGGGCTTCTCCATTGGAGTCCTCCTTCCCCTTCATACTGACCTGGGACTTTGGACTTGGCACGATTGCCTTTGACCTCTCTGGATCTTGCTCCTCCATCCCTAAAGTAGGGCCAACAAAGCCTGTCTGGGCAGGCAGTTGTGAGATGGAATGAGACAGCACAGAGACAGTGCCTAGCCCATAGCCCACAGTGAGTTAAAAAGTATTTTTATTCCTGTGATTAGTGCAGAACACTCTCCAGGGAATATCAGAATTGCCCAACAAGCTCCACCCGGGTCCATTCAGTCCCAAATTTGCTGGGGCCTCCAAGGGGCAACTGAGGCAGAGTCTATGCTGCCTACCGTAATGACGTGCTCAGAGGTGAGGGGCTCCCCTCACTGGTCCCAGGAGTCCTTCACCAGCCCTCACAGCTATCACTTACATACTACTCTGACCTGAGTTACAGTTCTGTCCTCTTGACCCTTTGCATTGATATGTTTCAAAAATTTGTTGTCTTTGGTGTCAAGTAAGACTTCTGAATGTTTCCTCACCTGGACTTAAATGGGGGAGGGGTTTCCCTTGGTTCTAAGTTCTTGGCAAGTGTGAAGGAAGTGAAGACCACTGGACGAGTAGGCAGGAGTCATTCCTGTTTATTCAGCTGCCTCCTCAGCTCGTTCTCTTGACTATCTCATAGTTATGACCCACACACAGAGTCCGAGGCTGTTCCATCATTTTCATCCCTAAACCACCTCCAGGGCTCTCATCTTGTCCAAGGCTGCCACCATCTTGCTAGTCCCTAAGGCAGAAACCTTGGTGTCTCCATTCCCACACTGCAATCCACTGTATCTCCAGATCTAGGGAACTTCAGCCTATTAAATTGACTCCATCCACATCTTCTCTGTCTTCTCTTCCTGAGCATCTTGGTCAAGCACCACTGTCTATTCCCAAGACAATAGCACGAGCCTCCTAACTCCACCTGTGACCTCCCCTCCACGTCAGTCTTAGAGTGGCAGAGTGATCTGTTCCCAAGAAGATCACAGCAGACTCCCCATTTCCGCATAAAGCATTGAAAAGTCTTCACAGTACTTGTGGGGTAAAGAACCAAATTGTTCCCATGGTTTAGAAGCCTCTGAGTGATGTGGGCCTATCCTTTCCTTGGCCTCGTCTTCCGTCTTCCCTGCATCTCTCTGATCTCTCCGGCACATGTCGGTCCCTCCTTCTGGAATACTGAAACAGTTGTGAGCTAATGAATGAGTTAAGGTTGGGGGACAGCAAGATGGAGTGAGTGTCTGGTGGTGCTTAGTGCTACACCCTAAATATTTCCAGTTCCTCCAGGCAGGCATGTGTAGCACTGACTATAGCTCCCCTTGTGCTGGCTGGGGCCGTGAGTTGTGAACTACAGTGGCCCATGCCGCTTCTGGTCCAGAGCATCTGGTTGCTGGTCTTGAGACCCTCCTGAGTGCTCTTTTCCTGTGGTGTGGCAAATGGCAGGAGGTAGGGTTGGTGGCTGCTTCTGCTGGCCTGGGTCCCTGTGCCGCTCCCTGAGTGGAACCCCCTTGGTGCCTCATGATGGACGTGCAGCATCAGTGATGGTTAAGCCTTTGTTGTTTCAAACTACTTAGATTTGGGGGTTGTTTGTTACTGCAGCATAACCTAGCCTGTTATTGATACAGGCTATCCTGACTGATACAGAGACTGGGGGAGCATTCTAGGCAGAGATACATACACACACACAGGCTTGGAAAAGCTCATCCTCAGTGGCCAGGGTGATCTTTTTGACAAATAAATCTGAGTCTGTCAACCCCTGCCCGAAAAGCCTTCTGGAATCCTTCAGTTGCCCTTAGACACTGTGGGGACACCATCTTGAATCCCTCCGTTCATCATGTTCAGCCGAACGTAGTACTTTACTCATGTTTCCCTGCCCTGGTGATGTGTTCCATTGCACCTGTGTGGGTCTCCTCATCCTTCATCTTTCAGCTTCAGCATCACCTGTTCAGGAAAGCCCTCCCTGGTTAGGTCAAGCCCTCCATGGCAATCTCTCACGGCCCATGTGCCTTTCCTTTATAGCACTCGTCTTAGTGGTGGTTTTACATTTATTGGTGTATTTACAGATAGCAGGCTTCCCTGGTGGCTCAGTGGTAAAGAACCCACCTGACAATGCAGGAGACTCAGATTCAACCCCAGGGTTGGGAAGATCCCCTGGAGAAGGAAATGCAACCCACTCCAGTATTTTTGCCTAGGAAATCCCATGGACAGAGGAGCTTGGCAGGCTACAGTCCATGGGGTCACAAAACACACAATTTAGCGACTGAAGAACAACAACGTTGATTGAGTCTTACTCTTTGATCAGACCGTAAGCTCTGTGAGGGTAGGGCCTGGTGTGGTGTGCACATGCTGCTGTGTCTCCATTGTCTGTGCATGTGATGAATCTCTGAGCATTGGCTGCAGGCTCATGGTGTGCTGGGAGCTAAGGACAGGATTCCTTATAAATGTTGCTTCCCTGGGGTGTGGGCAGGTAGGTCCAGCAGGAAGGAGGTGTCAGGTGTGGCAGGCAAAGTGATTGGCCCTTAGAGTGTGGATACCAAGCTTTCCATACTTACAGATGTTCATACCCCCAGAAGGACTGTGTTTCTGGGATGTATGAGAGAAAATTCCAGGAGGGCCAAGAGGGTGAGATTTAGCAGATCGTTGAGGTCTCTGATCTGGAGAGTATATGATTTAGTGAAGGAACTGCACAATAAGAGATCCAGGGCTGATGAAAATGAAGGTCATCGTGATGAAGGCAGCTAATATTTACTGAATGCTTACTGTGTCCTAGGTATAGTCCTAAGCATGTCACATACCATATGCAGAAAACAGATAGGTATTATTATTATTTCCATTTCACAGATGGGGAAACTGAGGCCCCAAGAGGTGATGGAAAGGATCCAGGGCTACCCAATGATGTAGCCAGAATTGGAACCCTGAATCTGATGCCATCTCCCTAGGATGCCCTCTTAGAGTGAGGGCAGAGAACTCCAGACCCATCAAGGAGAAGCCGCTTTGGAAAAGTCACATGGGGCTATAAGGTTTCCCAGAGGTAACCCACCTAACATCGCGTTTGAGCAAAAAGGTTCTGGCTCAGAGGTGCCTGGTAGCCTTGGTGCCAGAGCTCGTCTAGAACCATCTGGTGCCTCCTCCATCCCTGTTAGGGCCTAGGAGTCCTTAGAGGCCCCAGAGCCCTGTGTTCTTAGAGTGGGCCTGGGAGGGACTTCCCTACAGCTGGTCCAGGGCTGCACCGGAAAAATAAGCCGTGCAGAAAGAAAAAAAAAAACAATGAAGGAAAAAGAAAAATGTGCTGTTATTTTTAAAAAGCCTGTTTCATATTGCAGATTTATATCTGCGTTGAAATGGCCAGCATTCACAGAGGCGGTCATTCGTGGTGGCATGCCCAGGGCGAGGGCTCTGTAAGGGGGGAGGACTGGGGCATCCTTCATTTCTGCCTTCATTCATCAGGTGGTCAGTGCACAGAACCGCACTGTGCTGTGCTTAGGGGTGCAATGTGAAAGCCAGTCCTTATCCCTCCAGAACTCACTGATCCGTCTGGGGAGGTGGGCAGTTAACCATGCAGTTTCAGGTTACAGCAGAAGGGGACAAGAGAGTGGGCCATGGACTCTAAGTCAAGGAAAGCTTCCCTGAGGAGAAGGCCTTTCAGCTGGGTTTTGAAGGATAAGTAGAAGTTGGAGAGAAAGGAAGGCATTCCAGCATGGAGTGTGACTTGTCCAAAGGCATGTGCACACAGAAGGGGAGGCTCTGGTAGTTCATTTGGCTGAAGGGTGCAGGAAGGGGAGGAGGTGAATTTGGCTGAAGGGTGCGGGAAGGGGAGGAGGTGAATTTGGCTGAAGGGTGCAGGAAGGGGAGGAGGTGAAGGGAGATGAAACTGGGAAGAAATAATAGTGATGATAATAGTAATATGACTAACACACCAGTTCTGATCCTGCCTCGGATCCTTGGCACTGGTTGTTCCCACCGCTGTAACACTCTTACCCATTGGTAAAGTGGGTACTCTCCATGGTAGGCTCCCTCACCTGCATTGGGATTTGCTTAAATGTCACCCTCTCGTGGGCACTTGTTGAAAATCGCAACCCCTGTCCCCTTATCCCACTGTTTCCCTGCCTTTTTTTTTTCTCCATAGTGCACAGCATGTACAACATGCCTTGGGTTTTACTTATGTTGGTTTTGTCTGCCTCCCTTAATTATACTATAAGTTCCCAGAGTGGGGAGTTTTGTCAGTTTTGTTCAGGGCTGCATGAGCGGTGCATGGCACATAGTAAGGCCTTGTATTTGTGGAATGAATGAATGAGTTGAGCACTTACTATTAATGGATGCAAAGTCCTTCATGACGTGTTTTCTATTTCATCTTCCCAGCAGCACCCTGAGATTGGTGCTGTTATTTCCCTTTAGGAGCCCGAGGCTCAGAGAGGTGGACTAACTGGCCCAAGGTTTCCCATTTGGTTGGCAGCAGCGTTGGGATTTGAACTCAGGTTTCCTGGCTCCTGAGCCATCCCACCTAACACGGAGACTCTATCCCAGCCAGATTGTAAAAAGGTTATGACCGCTCTGCAGAGGAGTTTATACTCTGTCTGTGGGGCCTCTGGGAGCCACAGAAAGTTTTATGAGGAGAAAGCTGACATGGAGAGCAGGCCCAGGTCCCAGTCGTCAACAGCAGCGGCAGCTTGGGTGTGAGGCTGGAGGCAGGGAGGCCAGTTGGGAGGCTGTTACAGCGTCAGGGTAGGAGAGGGTGAGGATGAGGGCATGGTGGAGGCCGTTCCAAAAGGGAGGGTGGGGATGGGGGGAGAGGCCTTGCCCCTCCGCACTGAGAGTCAGTGCAGTTAGGTTGGAGCACAGTTCTGGGGGCTGAAGGCTTCCTGGAGTGTGTCTGACTTCACTTCTGAGTAGCCATGGCACCCCCAGATAAGATGCGGCAAAGTCCCTTGGACTGGCCTCTTGGCAGCGGGGTGGGATGGAGAGGCAGTGTGTGGGCGGGGCGCCCTGGAGGGGGGAGTGGCCTCAGGTCCAGCCCTGCGCCTGCTCTCGGCAGCTGGGAGACAGAGGGTAAGAGGCTGCCCCTTTAGTGTCTGCCTGCCTCCTCATCCGCACCGTCAGGGTGGTAACGGTGCTGGCCTCACAGAGCTCCCCGGGAAGCAGCACCGAGTACCGGTGCGGCACAGGGCCAGCTCTGGGGGTCCAGCTCCGTGGATGTGAGATCGGGACCACAGGGGCGGCATCTCCCAGGGCACTGACATAATCTTGTGCCACTTGCCAGGGACGGCACTGCCGGGAGATGGGAGGGTGCATAGTCACAGGGGTCTCTACTTAAAGGTGACCTGACCATACCTTCAGACACACTCCCCCAACGGGCTTGTGTTCAAAGCCAAACATGCTTGGGCCTCAGTCTCCCTTGCTGTAAACAGAGACGGTCATGTCAGTCCTGTATTACCTGCTGTGGAAAAAAACTCCTTCCTCCGTGTTTTTTCAGGACCACATTTTAAGAGGACCATGTATCGAGCATCAGGGCACTTGACATCGGCCCCATAAGGTCTCCTCATCCAGAAATGGATGAGGAAACTTGGGTTCAGAGAGGGTAAGTGACTAGCTTCAGATCACACAGCCATCATCTGATCTTTCCAAACGCCTGAAGAAACCCACCTTAATGAAGGAGGTTTCCTTGTGTTATGTGATAGTTCCTTGCAGGGCCCCTGGGTGCTTTCAACCCAGGATTTGATTATAAGCTCTTGGCTTCCCTGGTGGCTCAGACGGTAAAGAATCTACCGGTAATGTGGGAGACCTGGGTTTGAACTCTGGGTTGGGAAGATCCCCTGGAGAAGGGAAAGGCTACCCACTCCAGTATTCTGGCCTGGAGAATTCCATGGCCAGAGGAATCTGGGGTTACTACAGTCCCTGGGGTCACAAGGAGTCGGACACGACTGAGTGACTTTCAGTTTCACAATTTCCCTGCAGGACCCCTGGGTGCTTTCAACCCAGAGTTTGATAAGCCCTTGGTTTCGGGACCCTCTCCCCACCTGGAACCTCACGAATCAAATCTTACTGGTATATCTGGACCAACTAAGAGTCTCCAGTGAAACGACTCTGGGTGAGGGGAGCAGAGGTGAAGGACAGAGGGCTGCTCGCTGTCTTGCTCCACAGTACCAGCCCCAGATCAGGGTGGATGCTGACAGATGGGAGCCCTGTTTGCAAAGTGAGGTGCCCCTAGGCCTCTGGAGCCTTCGGCACCTTCTAGGGCTTTCCCTGACACCCCTCTCCCACGTTCCCCAACCTGACCTATAAGGGCAACCCAGACCTCTCCCCAACTTCACACTACTCCACATCCTTTATCGTTAGCCTCTGAGGTGAGCAGAACCACTCTCATAACGCCCAGTTTATAGTTGAGAAAGCTGAGGCTCAGAGACAGGAAGTGGCTTGCTGGAGGTCCTGCAACTTAGGGAGCGACCAAGCTAACATTCTAACTCCAAATCTAGCATCTCTTCCTCTGCACCCCAGGCCTCCACTTCCTGGAATCAGAGCACAAGGGGGGCCTCAGAGCGTTTGGCCCAGTCCTTCCCAAAGGGCAGGCTGTCCAGCCCCTGCTTACATATCTGCGGTGGCTGGAGCTCGCCCTGTTCTGGGGGCACCGAGGCAGCAGACTCCAGATGATGTGCGTGAAGGAATGGAGGTGGTCAGCGATGTGCTGACCGGTAGACTGCTTCTTCCAGGCAGGGTTGGGGGCGAGAGGGATCAGCAGGCAGGCTATCAGCTTGTCTTGGGCTGGGCTGCTGTGGACGTCACTGAGCAAGTATATATGGAACCACCCCCACGATGTCAGCTTCCCCAGAGCAGCTTCTCTCACTATCTCGTACTTTCCCCAAGGAAAAGTGCTGAGGGCCGGGGAGGGATCCTGCTGCCCGATGCCCAAGGGATGGACATGGCCGGCTTGGGAGGCTCCGGGATGGCTGCGGGGCGTGGGGAGCGGCCCACCCGACCCACAGCCTCAGCAGGGAGTGAGTCTCTTGTAGGGGCAGCCGACTGGGACCCAGCCGGGCTGGACTCAGCATTGTCGTGGCCCAAGGTACAGGGCGGGTGGGCTCTGGGTGGGTGAGGGAGGAGTTGAAGGCTGGGACCCCACTCAGCCACACAACCCAGCACTTCACTGTTCCAACCCGAGCCAATGGGGCTTTTCTGGGGTGGGTCAAGGCCCTTCCTCAGACCAGCTGTGTCCCAGAGGAAAAGTCAGAGGGGGCTGATATCTGGGGAGGAGGTGAAGAGATTCAGAGGCTGAAGGTGTCAAGGCAGAAGCCCCTTAGCCTGGGGTGAGGGGAGGGCAGGGCAATGGGATCTGCAGAGGGAATCAGCCAACTCAGCAACTGAGCAGAATTTACCCCCAAGAGGAGATGTTGGGTCTTGCAAAGGGAGGATGAGCAGAAAGGGAAGATCCAGGTCAGAATTTTGGACGGGGCGATCCCAGGTGTTTTATAAACATCGTGCGGGCATGCGTGCAAAGTCGCTTCGGTCATGTTTGGACTCTTTGTAACCCCACAGAGGAGCCTGCCAGGCTCCTCTGTCCATGGGGTTTCCCAGGCAAGAATACTGAAGTGAGTTGCCGTGCCTTTCTCCAGGGAATCTTCCCGACCCAGGGATCGAACCCACATCTCCTGCAGCTCCTGCATTGTAGGGAGATTCTTTACCACTGAGCCACTGGGGAAGCCCTTTATAAACATCAGTGACAGCCAAACTTGAATGCAGCTTATCGGTGTATATGGGCCCTGCCTGTAGCAGGGTGCTGCCCAAATCATCTTATTAGCCTCAGTTTACAGAGCAAATATCGAGGCCCAGAGACATGAGGTGACTTACCCAAGGTCACACAGCTATTAAAGGCTGAACCGGGATTTGCATCCTGGTTAGGTCTGATTCCAGAGGCCGAGCTCTTCATCGCTGTGAGGGGCTGCCTCACTGTTCCTGCAGTGGAAACTGCTGTCAGGAGCCTGTGCTGGGAGGGACAGTGGACTGGAGGGCTTGCAGATTCCAGAAGTGTGCCCTGTGATGCCAGGCAGTAAGAGAAAGAACAGCCTGGACCAGACATCAGGCCAGTTACCCTCTCTGTGTGTCTACGGGCTCACCTGAGAATGGGGGTGCCTGGCGCAGGTGCTGCCCCTGTTCTTGGGTTGCTGGGACCTTCCCTTGCAGCATTTGGGTCAGCACTTGTTCAAGGAGCACCCCTTTGGGCTCTGGAGGTCCAAACATAAACGTAATTTGGATGGGCCCTGAACTGGAAGCACCAGGGGCAGAGTCCCCCAGGGCCAAGGAGAGGGTGGTCCACAAACCACTGCCCATCTGTGAGTTTCCTGTTACTGGTCCGTAGCACGGTAGGTGCAGACCTTAGAGTAAGTGTTGGGAAGCTCATATAGACAACTTGACTTGACACCGCTGCATCATTTCTTATTGTAATTTACAAAAGCATCAGTTGGCAACAGATTGGAAAACTTAAAAAAAAAAAGCCTCTTTACCATAAATAGCTTGAGCAGCTCTGGCCCAGATCCTAACTGTGATTGAAGGTAGGAAGTGCCCTGCTGCTCAGAGACAAGGTGGGAAAAGGAGCAAGTATTCTGCCTTGGTAGCGGGGGAGGGGAGAGGGGCGTTAGGCTTCCCAGAAGTGCTTTTGAGCTGGACCTTGAAGGAGGAGTAGGAGTTTGCTGGGTGGAGGAAGAGGGAAGGACGTTGTTGGCGCCGGGAACAGTATGTGCAAAAGGCAGGTGATGTGCAGTTCTGAGGGTTCTGGGCATGGAAGGTGATCAGAATGTTTGGAGAAGAGGTGGTGGACGGGCCCCGGAGAAGCAGGTCAGGGCCAGCCCAGGAAAGCCTTGACTGCTCAGCTAAGGAGTTGAGACCTCAAGACTGGCCCGGGGTCAGAGGTCGTGTGGTGGGGGATAAGATCACGGCTGCGTGGGCACTTTAAGGCCCGAAGGGGCCATCCGTGCGGAAGTTCCCTTTGGTCTTCGGCCTTGAGGGAGGCTGCCTCGTGGTCCCCAGAGGGGTGAGTGGCTGGTAAGCAGACTCCAGAGTTTGCCTGGTACCTAGTTGCTCCGGGAGTCAGTCCGGGCTGGACAGGCAGGCCGTTCTCCGGTGTGAGGGGCGGGCCTTCCCAGGCCGTCCTGGTCAGTGGGTGGGTGTCTGGTGTGGTTGGATGGCCGTGGTGGAACCTTTTTGTGCCCCCCACCCCGCCCTGCCCTAAGCTGCCAGTGCTGCGAGCTCACGGGGTGTGTCGGCCGCCTGTAGGAGTCCAGGGCCGCATTTGGGAGGGGGAAGGCCTGAGGCCCGGGGCTGAGTTTGGGGGGTTTGGCCAGGCCCCAGGAGCCTGGTATGTGAGGAGCCTGGGGTTCGCTTAAGAGGGGAGCCGTGGACGAAAGCCTGAAGCTGCTTCCTGCACGAACCCTTTCTGATGGGCCAGAGCTAAGCTGAGGCCTGCTTTTGAGGCCTGAGGGCTGGACGCTTGATGGAGGTGGCAAGGCAGGGTTGCTGTCCCCACGAGGCCAGCTCCCGGGAGCAGACGGCGCGGTGGCGGGGCAGCAGAGTTCCTGCTGTGGCCCAGCTTCCTGTTCCGAGAGGAGGTAACTGCCCTGTCCCGGGGCCCCTGGGAACAGACCACGGTGCTCCTGGGCCTGCATGTGGCCACAGGTCCTCCCCATCAGGGAGCTGCGGGGAGGACCTCCCCTGTCCGCCCCACCTACGCTCTCCTCCTCGGGGCCCTGTGCGGGGTGGCCCAGGCTCTGGCTCCCTCCCTGCAGCTCCCTGTTGGTGGTGGGCCCCACGCAGCAGGCCTGTCTGGCTGCCATTCAGCGGGGAGTCCATCAGGCGTTTGCAGGAGTCACTGGGGTGCTCTGGTTTTGACTGTGGTCTTGGTGGTGCTGGAAGAGATTTCCCTGGTGGCTCAGACAGCAAAAGTATCTGCCTGCAGTGCAGGAGACCCGGGTTCGATCCCTGGGTCAGGAAGATCCCCTGGAGAAGGAAATGGCAACCCACTGCAGTACTCTTGCCTGGGAAATCCCATGGACAGAGGAACCTGGTGGGCTACAGTCCGTGGGGTCGCAAAGAGTCGGACACGACTGAGCAACTTCACTTTCACTGTGGTGGTACTTGGAGGTTTGCCTCTCCTGAGGCAGGAAAGGACGACTCTGGGGCAGCTGGACTCCCCACCTCCCGCCCTCCAGGCTTCGTCCTGCTGCCCCGGCCACTCCCAGAGCTGGCACTTCTCTGTGAGCAGTGGGTGGCACCGTCTTGCTTCTTGGCCGCCCCTCTCCTCATAGGTGCCCCTCCGAGCCTGTTCTTCATGGGCTGTGTGGCCTTCCTTCCCAGGTGCTCCAAGGCTGGCCCTCTGCTCCAGTGTCCTCTGGCAGGGACTGAGCCTTGCTGTTTCTCCCTCCGGCCTCCCTGTAGCTCTGTCACCTGCCCCAGCTCCGGCTCCCTGGGCTGGTGAGGCCAGGACTTGCTGGCCCATCTCCCAGGGTTCCCTTCCTCAGTTTCAGGTAGAAACTAGGACTCCCCCTAGCACTTCTCGGCGGCTCCCTGCTTGCCCCCGCCCCCCGAGCACCCTGGCTCTTGATCAAGGACACTGGCCAAGAAAGGCTCCTTTGCCCTTCTGGATGGACTCACACCTGTCTTGTAGCAAGTGTGGCTGCTTTTGGCCCTCAGGTGTGGCCACCTCCTTTTCTCATCCATGGTACGGATGAGGCCTTGTGTTTTGTGGGGAGTCTGTATGGTTCACAAAGGAGCTACATGGATGATGTCTCATTTCATCTTCACGGTAGGCTTGGGAGATAGATACTGTGAGCCCATTTTGTGGATGAGGGAGTTGAGACTCCATAGGGTTCAGTGACTTTGCCACGGTCTTGTAGGAAGTCAGGGGCAGAGCTGGAACTTGGACCCATACCTCGAGGCTCTTTTCCTTTTTTTTAAAAATATGTGTTTATTTACTTGGCTGTGGCATGTGGGGTCTTTAGTTGTGGCATGTGGGATCTAGTTCCCTGACCAGGGATCAACCCCCGGGCCCCCTGCATTTGAAGCGTGGAGTCTTAGCCACTAAACCACCAGGGGAGTGGATCCTGGCTCTTTTCTTGGCCGGGTAGCTGTCCTGAAGGTGAGAGCGGCACTGATCTCGGCTTGTTAGTGTCAGGAGCTAGGTGCCTGACCAGGACTGGGGGTCTGCGGGCTGGGGCTCAGGCTGTTGGATTAGGTAGGGCTCTTCGTGTGGCCTGGGCCCTTGTCTGGGCTCAGTTTACAGTCAGGTGCGTTCAGCCTGTAGTCACTTTCTCCTTCCTTCCTGAATTCCTGCCCCCGCCCCCCCCCCCCCCCCCCCCCCGGTGTGAGGTCTTCCCAAAGGCATGGCCCCGATCCTGGGAGTCTAAGCCTGATACCAGACACGCTGGCTGGGGGCTGAGGGTTGTTGGGACAGAGGGGCCGGGACGGCATTACTGGGGCAAGGAGAATGGGGGGGAGCTGGGTGGCAGGAGGTGGACTCGGAAGCTGGCCTGTGGGCCTCTGGCACACCTGTGTCACCGTGAGGGTCCCCAACTCCTGGCCTCTCCCTCCTCCAGGGCCTGAGATTCTGTGCTGCTTTAAAAACATTCACAGTGCGGGGGCAGTAAGGGCTTTTCTCCTCCTCCTCTGATGAGGCTGTGAGGGTCAGAAGGGCTGGACCCCTCCATCCTTGTGGTAAATCCTTCCACCCCAATGCATGGGCTTGCACACATCCGGGGACCAGTAGGTCACTGTTCCCAAGACATCTCCTTGTATTTTTATTATGTTGTTTTACTAAATTTCAATTATATAAAGAATATACAGAAAAATTTTTGCTATAAAAAAATCAAGTATTATTTAAAAAGTGAAACATGATTTTCCTTGATAACCATAGCATTCCAACCTCCTCCGCAGGGCTTATCATTGCTCTTATTACTGTGGTCTAGATCTTCGTCTGTACGTTGCACACAGAGCCTATGGGAATATGTACCATTATAGCACGTGTATATGCATGTACATACATATGTACATTTCAACAAGTGATTTCATCTGCAAATTGCTTTTCTCATTTAACTTTGGATCTAGTCATAGTTTTACGTAGTGAGCGTACCATAATTTTTTTCTTTTATCTTTTTTTTTTAAACTGATACACAATAGTGTATCACTGTAAATCATTGTAAATCAATGAGTAGTAAATCGTTGGAAAAGATCCCAATGCTGGGAAAGATTGAAGGCAAGAGGAGAAGGGGATGACAAAGGATGAGATGGTTGGATGGCATCACCAACTCGATGGACATGAGTTTGAGTAAGCTCTGGGAGTTGGTGATGGACAGGGAGTCCTGGCGTGCTGCAGGCCATGGGGTCGCAAAGCATGGGACACAACTGAGAGACTGAACTGAACTGAACACAGTAGTGTATCAGTGGAGAGGATTATCATTTATCTAGCCATTCTCTTACTGCTGTACATTTAGCTTAATTCTAATTTTATTCTTGTGCTGCTGCTGGGTTATGGGAGCCAGTTGCATTTTTAAAAAATTGCTGTGCAATATTTAAAGTCTGTCCACTGAGGCTTTGCCCAGAACCAAATGTCTCCCTGAGGATCTCCAGCTATTCCTGCATCTCTTCTTTAGCCAGAGAGAAAATCTGCTCCCTTGCCCTCTGCCAGTCCCCAGAGAGCTGGAAACAACAGCCATGGCCCCTGGAGTCTTTTCTCTTTCACACTTGGGTTTTTCTACCCTTACTCAAAAGGTGTGTTTTTCAGTGTCTCCTCCTGTCTCTGGTGGCTGTTGTGATTAAGTAAACTTTGGAATCCAAATGCCTTGGTTCAGATCCTGGTGTTTCTGGGAAATTGACTTAACCCCTCTGTGCCTAGTTTCATCCTTTGTGAAACAGAGATCACAGCGGCGTGTGTAGCACTTCCATGAGGACTGAGTAAACTAACATTTTTAATGTGCACGATGCTGGTAACAGTCCCAAGAATGTTATTATCCTGGGCTCTCTTGTCTGTGTTAGCTCCAGACCCACCTCTGAGGGCAGAGGGCCCGTGTTCCCCATGGGCCGCCTGGGATGGCTCCAGCCTTTACAACAGCTTCAGCCCACTGTCCACTGATTTCCCAGAGGAGGCTGCTGCCTGGGAAGGCAGCGGACGATCAGATTTCTGCCTGGCTCGGCCCTGTCGGTTCTGGATCGAGGCCTGCAGGGAGGGAAGGAGGTCAGCCTGACCCTCTGCTTGGTGATGGTGGCCAGGAACCTGGTAATGTAACCCCATACCTTGGGCAGATTTGCCGACTCTCAATGGGGCCTGTTGTGGCCAGGGATTTGATCTCCCTTGGCCTGCAGGGTGAGCAGGAGAAGAAAGCCGCCCGGGGCCAAGCTCTCCCCTGAGAGCCCTGGGGCCCCTCTGGACCACACTGGCTGGTCCAGGCCTGGGTTTACCTTTCAGCCCCTGGGGTAAATCTCTGCAGCTCATCATCTAGTTAGTGCTGGAAAGGATGGCCCCTTTGCTCTTTTTCTCACACCTCCATCCCTCTTCCCCTCCTTTTAGGTTCGAAACCACCTTTATGCCACCATCTAACCAGCTCTGCACAGCCGCCCTCTGAAGTAGGCAGCCTGGTCAAGGCACTTCACAGATGTGCAGACAGAGGCCCAGAGATGTCAAGTGACTTTCCCAAGGCTGCACAGTTAGGCGCTGGCAGGGTTAAGGGAATATACCCAGGCCAACTGGCTCCTTGTTCAGTTCTTTTTCATGAGGCCACCCAGTGTGGTAGTTTTGGCAGAAGGTGCCCAGTGGGGCAGCCCTGCCTGTCCTCTTGCCCTCTGGTCCGTGGCATGTGTGGTCAGTGAGCACAGAGGGTTGGAATTATTTCCTGAGAGGCGAGAAGCACCAACGCTGGCCCGGGGCCCGGCCCTTTCCCAGCACCAGCCGCAAACGCTCTCAGCAGCCAGAGATGGCAGGACAGAGAGTGGCTGCTTCAGCTGAGGCCCTGTGCCCCTGCAGGGGAAGCAGCTTTCTCTCTGGGCCTGTCCTGTGGTGTGGGCGGGGGTCTGCAGCCACCCTGGGGACCCTGGGTGCTTCTCTGGGGAGGCGGGAGAGTAGCCATCAAGGGATGCGTTTTAAGACTGGAGGAAGCGAGGCTCCGAAAGGCGCAGGGGTCTGGTCTGAACTGGCGGCTGGCAGAGGGGAAACTGGAACCCACTCCCTGATTCTCCCCGTAGACCTTCTGCAGTCACGCTGCCGGTCACACCAAGGACACTGAGCTGGCCCAGCTTTGAGTTAAGAGCACGGATGCTGGTGTCAGAAGAGGAATATGGGCTGGGTCCTGGCTCCACAGGAACTGTTCATGTTTACTGAGCACTTACTACGTGGCAGGTGCTATGCTGTCTTGACTCATAATATCTCACTCAATCCTCGGAATAGCCTCAGGAGGTAGACACCATTATTATCTGCATTTAGTGGGGAACCGGCACAGAGAGGTGGCTTCCCGTGGTCATATCGGCGGTGGGGGCAGGGCGGGGTGAAGCTGAGACTGCACTCCCAGCAGAGGGGCTCAGAGTTGCCGGTTGCACCACGACAAGCCTCTCACAGCTGGGAGAGCGACACCCGCCTGTCTTATCCTGGTAGCTGAGCCATGGTGGGCCTCGGTATGCATCTGTTGGGAATAATTGTGTGAATAGATGTGAGGCTTTGGACAAGTGACTCGGCCTCTCTGAGAGGCAGGAAAGTAAGGGGCCACCTTTTCTCCAGCGTCGATGGGAAGAGTACCGCATGGAGGCGTTTCAAAGTGCTGAGGTCAGGGCCGGCCCACGGCGGCTGCGGTCCCTCTGGGCAGACGGTGCCTCCAAGTGGCTCTGAACCGTCCTGGGAGTCGGGGTGCGGCTCTGAGCTGTCTCACTGGGGGGGACAGAGGCAAGTTCTGTCTGCATGGGTGCCTGTGGGGTGTCACCTGTGGCTGGCATTGGGCTTCCTCTGGGCAGAGCCGGGGGCCAGAAGGGCGGAGGGTGAGCCCTGTGAGCGGGTGCGTGCAGACCCCTGCATTCCTCTGGGTCGCTCACAGCCGGCTGGGTAGTTCCCTCCCTCGTTTTTCTTGTCATTTCCCCATGCCTGTCTTTCATCCAGGCTCCGGGAGGCGAGGTGACTCACCCAGGTTCCCACAGGTGTGGAGCATGATTCCAGGCCTCACCCACCGCCTTCTGAGGGCCCCCTCTAGCTCCTCACTGTGGGTTTCAAAAGTGGGGCAGGTGCCTGGGGCAGAGGCAGATCAAGGGCCCCTGGAGGTCTCCTGCGTGGCAGGAGCCCACATTCTGGTGTGCTCCCTTGGTGGGCAGCTCTGACGGTAGGCTCTCTGCAGGGGGACTCCGGAGATGCCAGGGTCCATCTCAGGATCTGCCGTAGATCTGCTGGGTGGCCCTGAGTAAGCTCCTGCCATTCTCTGGGCCTGGGCGTACAGCCCTGTGAAGTGGGACCACAGGGCTCACTGCTGTTCTGCCCTTCCCTTTTAGGGGTATGGTTTATGCCTTAGCACCCAGACTGGCATTTTCTCAACCCCTTTTGAAGACACTAGGCTACTGGGGACTCTCAGCCTTGCCAGTTGAGGGACAACTGGACTTGGAATCAAGGACCAGGTTCTGGTCCCAGACAGTCCTGGGACTGTGAGATGCACATGGCAGGGCGGGGTGGGGCTTGCCAAGGAACTCCACCGGCTGCACTCCCCCGGGTGGGCCCTGGGAAACTGGGGTTTGGCAGGCAGCACCCCCACATGGGATGCAAGCATTGATTCTGGAGGCTGCAAGATCTGGGTTTGAATAGAAGCTTTCCCACTCACCTCTGGCCACCCACTTGGCCTTTCTGAGCCTCAGTTTCCTCACTGGTGAAACAGGAGGTGACATGGTCCCCCTAAGTTGAGGTTAGGATGAAATGCAGGCATGTCTCCCCAGCTACCTGCTGACACTTAGCTGGTTCCCCAGTGGCATGCACGGATCTGTTGAAGAGTTGGAAAATTGGGGGGGGGTGTCAGAGAAAGTTCCGGAAGCCTCTGGAGGCTGAGTCCAGAAATAGAAGACCCCAGAGGCAGAGGCTGCTGATGGCCAGACTGGCCTCCGCCAGCCCCCAGGAGGCCACCGTGAGCTGGCAGCGGGGGCCTCCCCTCCCTCCCGGGGCTGCTGGCTGCATAAATTACTCGGCAGCCTCTGGGCTAATTTTACCTTCTTGGTTTTCATGAATCATTTCCCATCCGGGGGCGTGTGCGAGGAATGGAAACGGCTCTGCCAGCTGGGTGCCCGGGCGCCAGCCGCAGCGAGGCGCCTGTGCGGAGCCCTGCCTGCGTGCTCAGAAGCAAGGACCGGACACCCTGGAATCCCCCAAAGGGCCCCCGAGGGCCGGCTCCTTCCAGCTGTGTCCCTGTGCCTTTGGGTTATGATTTTGCAGGTCTTGGAGCTGGAACTTGGGCTGAATCTAAATGAATTTAGAATCACATGATTGTTCTGTGATGGACATTTGGGTCTATTTTAACCCTTAGTGGTGGAGTGATTCAGCAGAGAGACCCCTGTGACCTGCTGGGGTGCCTCTCTGTGGCCCAGCTCTGGAAGTTTGCAGGAATTTTCATAGTCACAGAATACCAGAGCTGGTTGGCTCTGGCTGAAAGTCCAGCCTCACCACCTTGGGTAAACTGAGGCTCAGAGAGAGGAAGGAATTTAGCTCAGGACAGTGACTTGTGGAAGAAGTCAAGCTAATGGCTATTTACTGACTGCTCACCATTTTGCTCATAACACCCCTCTTTGAGTATTATTATCCCCATTTTATGGAGGGGTAACTGGAGGCCCAGAAGGTGAAATAAACTCCCCAGACGGCACAGCTGTATGTGGTAGAGCCATAGTTTGTGGAGCCTGAGTTTTTCCTGACTTCTACACCAAGCTGCCTCTTAGAGTGGGTTTATAAGCTCACTGTGAGTGCTCCTGGAAGGCCCCAGCTCACCCTCTCGTTTTCTTCTTCCCTTCACCAAATGCGTATTGAGCCCCTGCTGAGAACCGTTCTGGGCCATTCTTGGGTGCAGCCAGGATGGACAGAGGCTGGCGCCGGTGAGGCCCCTCCCCAGCACCCCATCTCACCCGAGGCTGAGTTCCCAGAGGACAGCGTCTACACAGCACTTTGGTCTCTGCCACACAGGCCACGCACTCAGCGGCCCAGCCCAGGCAGGAGGGACACGGGTCCGCTGGAGGTGTGGAAAGTAAGTGCCCTGCCCATTTGGCCACCACCACCCAGCCCTGGCAAATTGTTGCCACGTGGGACCCCCTGCCTGGGGTTGCGAACGCTTCTGATTTTCCAGAGAAGCTGAACATCCATCTTTTACACGAAATCTTCTGTTTCTTTAGAGTTGGCAACCAAAGCAAAAATAAAAATTGGAAAAAAGTCAGCCATCCGTTTGTAAGCTGTGGATCCATACTTCTGCTGCCTCTCTCTAAGCCTGTCTCTGGTTAGAGCAAGGTCTTGTTCTAATCATTCCTCAGGGGCCACCTCTCTGAGGAGGTCCCTTCACTCCCTGCCATGGAAGACCCTACCCCGCCTGCAAGCGCAGTGTATCACCCTCAGCACTGGACCGCCAGCCTGGAGTGGAGGAGAGGGGCGTAGGCTTTGACTGGAGAGTCTCTAGGTAGTCGCTTTACGTCCTTGTTCAAGCTACTTAACCTCTCTGAGCCTCCATTTTTTAAATTTTGAAACAAGTACAGTAAAATTGAACTCAGAAGATTGTTGAAAGGAGTAAATACAATCAGACAGAAACCCCAGTTAAGCAGAATTAGGCAAAAGTGGAATTTATGGGCCTAGCAAAGTGAGAAGTTCATGCGTGTCCACAGCGTCAGGCACAGTTGGATCCAGGGCTCACACGGTATCATCAGGACTTGGCCTGTCTGTCCGACTCTGCTTTCCCCTGTACTGGCTCCACTCACAGGCAGGCTGCTGGACTCGGTGGCACAGTGGCTGGCTGCCAGCGGATCCGTACTTATGTTCTATTCTTTCAGTGCCTCCTCTTCCCAGCAGGTTCCTCCAAAGCCCCCAGACTGCAGCTCTTGAGTAGCTGGGCCCTTTTCCCTTCCCTGCACCGTTCACTCTGCTGGCAGATACATCTGCTGTGGATCAGTCCTCGGGCCAATCAGTCAGAGTGAAGCATTTCGAAAAGGGGGCTCTCCTTTTCGAAAAGGACACCCGAGGGCTTGGTGCCAGAAGGGGGAATGGATGCCAGCAGGGAAGCCTACAGACATTCTTCCCAGGCTGCAAGCCTCATGAGGGCAGGGACCTAGTTCAGCCCGGGTTCCCAGCACCTAAGACAGTGCCTGGCACTCCACAGCATTCGAAGGTCAAGAGTGAATGAATGGATCTCCTCCACAGCATGTGTAGGACCCCAGGCACAGCCTGGCATCAGCCACATCCATACCCCTCCTGCTCCTTCCTGGAAAACCAGGATGAAGGCCTTGCATCCTTGGTCCTTGCGATGTTTACCCCTGTGGACTGTGAGTGCCTCCTCAGCGTGGAGCTTGTCAGCCCAGCCCAGGAAGCCCCAGAACACCGTTTGTTTGGTGCAACTTGACATACAGTCATTATAATAATTAGTAATTGCAGCACCTGCCTTCACAGGTGTGCTCTGAAATCAGCTCACTCTTGACTTCTTTACTGCCTGTGTCCAGATCATTTATGCTTTTTACCGTTTCAAGCTTGAGCTGCTGCTAGAGACTCAGTTTCCTCAAGGGTAAGACAGGGATAGAATCCACCCTGCAAGGTTGCGGAGAGGATTAAGTGAGATAAAAAAAAAAAAAGTGGAGCTCCTGGCCCAAGTCCTGGCACAACGGAGGTGCTCAAGAAGAGCCAGGTTCCCTTTGAATCCCCTCAAATCCAGGTCCTAGTGTATGAATAAACCCACATGTGTAAGCCATTTCGTGGGAATGTGGGAAGATAGTTAATTCTTCACAAGTGGCCACTAATGGTGTACTTATACACACAAATCACACCTGTACACATATTCAGTTAGGAAAGAACCCTGATCTCTTGGCATAGAGGCTACATGTGGCCAAGACTCCGTGGATCAGCCAATTTATTACCCCCAGCACAAGAATCAGCGGGCTCATCAGCACGGTGGCACCAGTTACTCTGCCCCCAGGTCTCACGGGGCAATATGATGGACCCAGGTGGGCACTGTAGGTTACGCCGCACTGGAAGGACTCAGGGCTGAGGACTTGGCACCTTTTTTAGCCAGCAGTAATCAAGCCGGCTCCCCTTCTCTGGGGAGCGAGCAGTTGTATGGTATTTGTGCTATGTTGCCATGACTGGCTTAGTTACCTGTGTGACTAGCTACGGAAATGGCTTAGGGTGGGAGGGTGGTGCGGGCTTACAGTATGACAAACTCAGCAGGGGATGCTCAGGGCCCACGGTGGACCGCCCCTCCCATCACACACACACACACACACACACAAGCCTTACTTGTCCCAGGCCATCACACACACACACACACACACAAAGCCTTACTTGTCCCAGGATGGAAGGGTGGCCTGGTGACCTGGTTCCCTGTTAGAGGTATTCGTGTGTGCTCAGAGATGATATACACCATGGCTTCCAGCCTCTGGCAATGTAGACTAGTGCTTCTCAGACTCCACTGGGCATACAGGTCACTTGGGGAGCCCCCTGTTTTAAAGCAGCCTCTGATTTGGGAGGTCTGGGGGTGGAGTCCCGGACTCCGCATTTCAAATAAGTGCCAGGTAATGGCCCTACTGCTGGTCTGTGGGCCACACCTGGAGAAGGAGGGATTTAAGTGACTTGTGAGGTGTCTTGTAATTCTGAAATTCTGGGCAGAATTGGGTAAATAAACTGGGTAAGTAAACAGCCAGAGAGAATGGCAGGGCGAGATGGAATAGGGAGGAAAGGAGGAAGCAGAAGGGGGCGGCAGGAGAAGTAAAGGCTGGGGTCAGGCCCACCGGGCCCCTGATGGCCCTGCAGCCCACTCCCTCCACAGGTCTTTCCCCCCCGGTCTCGTGGTGCAGACAGTGGTGCCCCTTTCCTTGCGGCCAGAACACCACACGGCGTTTCATCAGGGTTCTACCCGGTGGTATAGAGGCTTTGGGGATCGGTGGAGGAGTGTAGCGGCGAGGATGCCAAGGACACCACCATGGAGAGGGGCAGGGAGAACAGAGCTGGGGGAGGGGCTGCCACGCGCAGGCTGGGTGGTGGTGGGTTTGCATCTCCCAGAGTCTTCCTCTGGGAGGTCTTGAGCAAGGCACTGCCTCTGGGCCTCCATTTCCTCATCTAGAAAGGAGGGCTTTGGGCCGGGTTTCCCTGGTGGCTCAGATGGTCAAGAATCTGCCTGCAGTACAGGAGACCTGGGTTCAGTCCCTGAGTGGGGGAGATCCCCTGGAGAAGGGAATGGCTACCCACTCCAGTATTCTGACCTGGAGAATTCCATGGACAAAGGAGCCTGGTGGGCTACAATTAATAGAATCAAGAAGAGTTGAACAGGACTGAGTGACTAACACTTTTGAAGCCTGGGTGCATCCTTTCAGCTCTGACAATCCGTAGGAGGCAGTGAGATGTGAGAGCCAGCGCTGGCTCTTAAGAGCCACAGGTGGGACCTGGGAGCAGATTGCTTACAGACTCTCTGCCTTCTGCATTAGCATCATAGAGGTAAGGAGCTGGGGACACCAGAGGACATGTTGGGTCTCCAGCATCTGTCTGCCACCCAGCCAGCAATCAATGCAGAACATTAGATGGATGTACATATCCAGGCCTTTGCCCATCAAGACCTTGCCTTCCTCCCACTTTGGGCCCTGGTAGCTCAGCCCAGAGACCCTATGCTGCTTGCAGCCTGACCCCACCCTCCACAGGCACACCCCCTTCTCCCCCAGCCTTATTTGGCTGTGGTCAACTTGGTGCCTGGAATCCTGGGGCCAACTGGGTCTCAGGGAATGGACTTCAGGGTCCCCTTCCATGGGGACAGAGGGGGTCGGAAGGAGTCCCCCACCCCTGTCCACCCTCGTCTATCAGCAGATACCACCTCCCGTTCTGCACCACTTGCTGCCATGCTGGAAGTAGGGGAGGTAGGGCAGCCTGGGACTAATTTTTTAGGCTATAAATACTGATATGTACTCTAAAACATTTTACTATGCAGAAAAGATAGAAGAATATAATAAACTTCCATGCGTCTGTCAGCCAGCCTCAACAGTTAGTAACTCTTAGGCATTACTAGGGCTTCCCTGGTGGCTCAGCAGTAAAGAATCCACTTGCAATGCAGGAGACCTGGGTTCAACCCTTGGGTCAGGAAGATCCCCTGGTAGAGGGCATGACAACCCACTCTAGTATTCTTGCCTGAAAAAAATCCCATGGACAGAGGAGCCTGGTGGGTTACAGTCCACCCCATGGGGTCACAAACAGTCGGACAGGACTGAGTGACTAAGCATGCACACATGCATTACTGAGCTATTTTTTTAAGTTAGAAATGCATGAAAAAAAAAAAAAAAAGAAATGCATGGATCTGGTGTACAACTCAGAAGTAATCCCGTTCCCCGCTTGAGCCCTCAGTCTCAGGAGCAGTGGCTATCATAGCCTAGAGCCATCCTGTGCATGCATGAGCACAGATAAATGCATATGCTCTCCTAATTTTATTAAAATGGGGCATGTTTATTTATAAAACACACATTAATGTAGCTTTCTCATTTTGTATCAGACCCCATTCTGGGTAGATAACAAATATTAATTCATTTAATCCTCATAGTGCTATTAATATCCTCAGGCACAGAGAGGTTAAGGAACTCCTATGACATCACGCTCATTTAGACTGAAGGCAGGAGGAGAAGGGGATGACAGAGGATGAGATGGTGGGATGGCACCACCAACTCAATGGACATGAGGTTGAGTTAACTCCAGGAGTTGGTGATGGACAGGGAAGCCTGGCATGCTGCAGTCCATGGGGTCACAAAGATTCAGACATGACTGAGCGACTGAACTGAACTGATGACATCACACAGGGGTTGACCTCATTGGGAGTTAAACCTGGGCAGCTTGGTCTCAACCACCATTTTTTTTTTACTGCCTCTCAAATTATATATATAGTCTTCTTTACCTCGGGATTTTGTTTTCACTACGAATTATGTAATCCATCCAACAAATGTGTGCATAACTTTCCACTAGGCATTCTTCTAGTGGCAGGGGATATAACAATGAACAAAACAGACACACGTCTCTGACCTTCTGGATTTTACATTCTAGTCGGGGAGACAGCCAGCCAGTAATAGAGATAAGTACTGCATATATTTGATGGTGAATGGTGCTCTGGAGGAAAATGAAGCAAGGAAGGAAGGGTAGAAAGCGTAAGGGAGCCGCAATTTTATACAAGTGACCGGAGGATGTGATATTGAGCAAAGGGCTGAGGGCATGAGGGGCTGAGCCCTGCGGGTCCCTGGGGGGAAGAGCATGCCAGGCAGAAGGAACAGCCTGTGCAAAAGCTTGAGACGAAGTGTGCCTTGCCGCAGGCTGTGCAGGGCAGCCTTTGGGGCTGTGGTGAGAGTGAAGTGGCATGGGAGGAGATGAGGTCCAGAGTGAGTGGGGGGTGGGTACCCATTGGGTCTGGCTGGCATGTCCCTGAGGAGCTTTGCTGTTTGCTCTGTGTGAGATGGGGCTCCAAGGAGGGTTTTGAGCTGGGGACCATTTGATCTGACTTAGGTGGTCACAGGTTCATCCAGCTGCGGGATGGAGAATGGACAGTAGGGGCGGAGTGGAAGCAGTGGGTGGAGTTTGTTCCATTGCTTCCTCCTCTGAAAAAACTGCCTGTAGCGTGGATACACTCTCATTTACTTAACCAACCTCCAGATGGACACAGTGGTTGGTCCTTGCCATTCCAGACAGTGCTGCAATGAATACCCTTACCCATGTGTCTTGGAGAAATTCTGAGAAGTGGAATTGCAAGATCAAAGGTCATGGGTATTTTTTGAAAGGTTCCCAGTGCCAAATTGCCTTCCCTAGAGGTCCAGTGTATGCTCCCAGCAGCAGTGCATTAGAGAGAGCTCAGGTTAGAGCATCCGGTAAGATCGCCGGCTTGGCATGCTAAGTTGCTTCAGTCAATTCCGATGCTATGCGACCCCATGGACTGTACCCTGTCAGGCTCCTCTGTCCAGGGGATTTCCCAGGCAGGAATACTGGAGTGGGTTGTCATGCTCTCCTCCAGGAGATCTTTCGGACCCAGGGATGGAACGACGTCTCTTACGTCTCCTGCTTTGGCAGGCGGGTTCTTTACCTCTAGTGCCACGTGGGAAACTTAGGGAGAGGGTGGCTGGGGGTGCCAGCCCGATTGGACCTGCGGATGGGGGTGGAGCCTGTACCTTTGGTGGGACAGGGTACCAGTGAGGATGGCCAGGGCTGCAGGTAACAGAGACCCCATCCTAGTCAGGCTTGAGTGAAAACATGTGACGGGAAGTGCAGAAGTAGGGGAGATTTTAGGACCATTTGATTTAATGCCATAACCAGGTTGATTAAAGTCTCCACCTCAGGGATGCTTTCCAATACCAAACAAACCACGCTCTGTCCTCTGATTCTTTGACACCAAGTGAAACGAATGATCCAGAATAAACACAGAATCCCACAGGTTGGGGACCCACTCCCTCATGATTGTCCCCACTCCGAATGCCACTTGCAATTCCTGGGACACCCATGCAATACTTATGACCAACATAAATCAGGGATTTCCACGACCTCCTCCCCAGATGCTGTAACTCCCAAGAACAATTTGCAGAACTCAGGAAGGTGCTTTACTTACTATTTTTGGTTTATTGTAAAGGATACAACTCAGGAAGAGCCAAATGGAAGAGCAAGGCATGGGGAGAGGGGTGTGGAGCCTCCATCCCCTCTCCAGGCATGCCACCCTCCCAGCACCTGGGTGTGGTCACCAACCAGGAGGCTTTCTGAATCATAAGGATTTTTTATAGGGGACTTCCCTGGCGGTCCAGTGGTTAAGATTTCACCTTCCAACGCAGGGGTTGTAGGTTCAGTCACCAGTCAGGGAGCTAGGATCCCACATGCCTCATGGCCAAAAAAACCAAAACATAGAAATAATATTGTAACAAATTCAATGAAGAGTTTAAAAGTGGTCCACATAAAAACATCTTTAAAAAATAGAATTTTTATAGAGTTCGATCTTTGCCTCCTCTTACCCTTCTCCCCGATCCCTACATCGGTGGATGGGACTGAAAGTTATGACTCGAATTTCTTGGTCTTTCTGGTGATCAGCCTCATCTTAAGTCTATCAAGGAACCCCATTCTATGTTACCTCATTAGCATCGACTCAGGTGTGATAGCAAGGGGCTCCTTGTGACTAACAAGACACTCTTAGTGGGAAATGCCAAGGGTTTTAGGAGCTCAGGTCTTTAAGACAAAGACCAAATATGTTTATTACTATACCACACCTCTCCACTACTTTGCTGTGCTAGCTTCATCCTAGGGGGGGATTCCTGCTGGGGTCTTCTGCAGGATGTGCCTGCCATATGCAATAATGGCTTTGTGCTTTCTCCAGAGGGTAGGACAGTCATTCCCATGAGGGAGGTGCAGCATCTGAGCAAAATCTGGTTTTATTAGTGGGAGGAGAGGGGGATCCAGGTAAGCCACCAACAGTAAGAAGCCAGCTCATTAAATAGGTGCCATCTTTCACCAGCTTCTCCACTTGACTCATGAACCTTGACACTGTTTCTTCCAACTCCTTATCAAAGTCTTACCGTGAAGGAGTCAACATATTACCTCCAAAAGATTCTTCAGGAGGAACCACCTTGGGAGTACATGTTCCACAGCCCCCGACCAGCTGAACCGCTGGTGCTCAGTGAAAACTGATGTGTAGATAAAGTCCTGAAGCCAGATCTGTTGTGACTGAGACAGGAGCCTCGACTGGCTGGACCTCAGTTCCCCCAATTGCAAAATCAGAGGCTGGATGGGGTTAGAGGTCTCCCCTTGGGAACTCCTTGCCCTGAAAGCCCCTGCAGAGTTTTTTCTTTGTTTTTATCAACATATAGAAAAGTAAAAGTGTGACAATGTATTTTCACAAACTTAGAAAATGGGACCAATACTCAGATAGGACCAGTCTTCAGATCTAGACATAGGGCATGACAAGCATCCTAGAACTGCCTTTCCTGGCCCTTTCTAATTGTTTGCAAGGATAACCAGTTACACCTTTAACCACCATAGTTTTGACTATTTTTAAATTTTATATAAATCGAGCCACAAAGCATGTACTCTCTGGGGTCACATTTCTTTTCTAAGCATCATGACTCATCTACTCTACAGTGTGCAGTTGTGGTCCAATTTCATTTCTGCATAGTATTCTATCCATCAAGCTATTTTTTGAACATAGAGAAGTATAATGAAAATCTCATGGCTCTGTGTAATCAGCAAGACAAGTGATTGAACCATGTCCGATTTCTTGGCTTTTGCTTAGAATGATAGCAATGAACCTATGTGTTCACCCAAGTTCTCACATAACCTATAAAAACATTAGGAAACGGAATGAATTATTACAGAGTCCATGCAATATGTTTCATGGACAAAACCTTTCAAATGGGAATATAGAAATTAAAACAGAGGTGCTTTGTGGTAAAAATATTGGGGCCTTTATTGCTCAATTGGGCGATTGATTGATTCATTGATTCATTGATCCAATGTGTATCAAGTGGCACATATATGACACTTATATGCCTATCTTTAATCTAGATTCCTCCTTCCTCCCAAAAAGTTGGTTGTGCATGCATGAGTGCTAAGTCACTTCAGTTGTGTCTGACTCTTTGCGACACCATGGACCGTAGCCCGCCAGGCTCCTCTGTCCATGGGATTCTACAGGCAAGAGTACTGGAGTGGGTTTCCATGCCCTCCTCTAGGGGATCTTCCCAACCCAGGGACTGAACCTGTGTCTCTTAGGTGTCCAGCGTTGCAGACAGGCTCTTTACCACTAGCACCGCTGGAAGCCCTAAATAGTTGGTTAGGTCTCAGCATCTAATGACAAGTGGATAAAGATAGAAGAACATTAGTTATCATCTTCTCTAGCAGTTTCTCAACTAAATGAGTAAAAAGAGTTCTTTTACAATTTTTTTAAGTGATGTAAGCAAAAAAGAATGAAAACTCTTTAACATAAGATCCAAAACTAATCACTAATGATATCCCAAAATACATCCTCCCAGACCTGTGTTGCAAATCCGTATAGATAAATACACATTTTATATGCAATTGTTTTGTATCTATCTTTTTGCAACTTTCATTTAAAAAATAGACTTTATTTTTTAGAGTAGTTTTACGTTGACTGGAAAATCGAGTAGAAAGTGGAGAGTTTTCCTACGCTCCCTGCCCCCCCACCCCCTTCCCCACTGTGGACAGCAGCGTCAGTCTTAGGACTAGCCCAGACTCCAAGAGTTGGAAGTGTTTTTAGACCCATCAGTCCTCAGCTACGTGGCTGGTCCAGGGGCCACCCCAGCAGGCATTCAACTGTTGGTTATACAGTTAAACCCAGAGGCATGTACATTTGTTACAACTGCTGAACCTACACTGACATCATTATCATGCAGAGGCCACAGTTTACATTAAGGTTCACTGGTGTTATGCATTCTATGGGTTTGGGCAAATGGATAATGACATGTATCCACCATTATAGTATCATCCAGGGTGGTTTCACTACCTTAAAAATCCTCTGTGCTCTACTTATTCACCCCTCCCACCCTCCAACCCCTGGCAACCATGGATCTTTTTGCTGTCTCCAAGTTTTGCCTTTTCCAGAATGTCATAAGTTGGAATCATACAAGATGTAGCTTTTTCCGACTCGCTTCTTTCACTTCATAACTTTCATTTTTCTTTTAACAGTATATTGAGCATGTGTTTCCATGTCAATAAGTATTCTTCTCAAGCGTTGTTAGTTGCTAATATTTCCTTGTATGTTGTGTATTAACTTCTGTGTTTGAGGTTTAAGTTATTTCCTTTTTTTTTTTTACTACTAAAAATAGTGTTGCAGAGGACAGCCTTGTGGGTAAATCTTTGCACACAGCTTAATCATGTCCTTTAGATAAATTATTCGATTTGAGATTGCTCCTACAAAGGTTTTGCTCGTTTCAAGGCACTGCCAAATTGCCCTGCAGAAAGGGTACATCAGTTTCTATTCCAGCTGCTAGAGTATGTGGGGTATTTCCCCACATACTTGCCAACTCTGATTGGTATTGAGATTTTTAATCTTTGCCAGTTTAATAAAGGAGAGATGATATTTATTTGTTTTAATTTATATTTATTGAGTATTAAAGTTTTGTGGTTTTCCATAAAGCATACTGACCATTTGTCTTTTTTTTTTTCCTTTCTTTTACAACTTTTCCATTTTTTTCTATTGGAATAATCATCTTTATAGCATAGGTTTATTAAAAGTGTTTTTCTATTAAGGGTATTGACTGCTTGTAAAGGCCCTCTTTTAATGTCAAAAAATGTCACCAACATCACCACCTAATATGCTGTGGCTAGTTTTTTTTTTCATTTAATCGTTAAGTCATGTCCAACTCTTTGGGACTCCATGGACTGTAGCCCACCAGTCTCCTCTGTCCATGGGATTTTCCAGGCAAGAATACTGGAGTGGGTTGCCATTTCCTTCTCCAGGGGATCTTCCTGATCCAGGGATCAAACCCGCGGCTCCAGCCGCATCTTCTGCATTGCAGGCAGATTCTTTACTGCTGAACCACTGGAGAAGCCCCATACCTAATGTGTGCTACGCTTTTAAAACAATGAATAAAATGGATAAGAAGAATATGTATAGAGTACTTATTCTATGCCAGGCACTGTGCTATGTAAAACAGCCCTGTGAGATAGGATCTGATACCTGTCCCATTGGACAGATGGGGAAACAGAGGCAGGAGTGGGTAGGGAATTTTCTCAAGGTTACACAGCTTGTGAATGGCTGTGCTGGTATCAACTGAGTAACAACACATGTGGTGGCAGAGCTTCTGTGAGTCAATAACACTTTTAAATAAATTTACCTTGTGTTCATCACAAGAGTATCTACATATTAATACATATGCAAATTCATCTGATGTATAAGTGCTAGGTGTATAATTTATTTTTTCTATAGGCAGTGCTTGCTGGACATTTACATCCAACAACTCCCTGTAATAATTTCATGCTTTTTCCTGCTTACCCTCCATGGTCTACTGTTAAGAACCATGTCAGACCTTTTATTTTTCAGGAGGAGGAAACTGAGACTCAGGGCCAGGCAGGACCTCGCTCAGGGACCCCTAGAAAGTTTATGGCACAGTCAGGACTGAGACCCAGGGCTTGGGACCCAGCCCACGTCACCGTGTGCCTCGGGTAGCCCCCTTACCACACATCCCTTTGTCATCAGAGGAGACAATGCGGGATGCTTCAGGGGTGCAAGGCCTGCCAGAGTCTCATGGTGCTAGCCTCTAAGGTACCCCAGTGGGTACAGACTCCCAGTCCCTCTGGCCACACTTGCTGCCGGGCATTCCAGGCCCTTGGCATCCTGCCAAGGGTGAAAACGGAGCTGCAGGCTCCTGAGCTGCATTCTGCCCCCTCCTCTTGGGCCTGCATCTCATTGCTGGGTTTGCAACATGCCTAATCTCCGTGTGTGCAGACTCCGAGGAGCCAGCTGAGAGGGAGCATTGCCAGCAGCTTGGGAGTCCTCCACGAGGCCTGCCGACCACCCCTCCCCCAGGTCCCTCCCCAGGCAAACAGAGCCAGAACAATCCTCAGACACAGTTGCTGGAGCTTCACCTGGCTCCGGCCTTACAGTGCCTGCTGACATGGACCCAGTGAAGGACATACGCCTGTGCTTTCCCTCTCTTCCCAAGGAAGTCCATTCAGTCCTGTCATATCCCGTCTTCTCCCTCCCTGCCCCCATGGCCTTTGTTACAGACACAGAGGATTGTAATACACGTCAGTCACATAAGTGAGGCTTGATTCCAATTCTCCAGGGAGCTGGACCCCTCCAAGAACGAGGAAAACTGAATTGTGTAGTTAGTCAGTAGGTATCAGTAGTGAGTGTTATGTAACCCATTGTGTTTCCCCTTTTGCCTTTGCTGCCAGGAGGCTCAGAACTGAATGGAAAATTAGATCACCAACCATCTTACAACAGATTCTGGGTATAACTAGCATCACTCCTTCTCCATGAGGTCTCTGGTTGTTCAGTTGTCCTGTTGAGTATGGGTTTATGTTATAAATAATCACAATTTTTTTTTTTAAAAAAAGAATGGGATGAAGGTGGGATATAAATGAAAAATAAGACCTGAAAGGAAGTGGTCCATAGACATCTCACTTTGAGATTCAAATGAATGCTTTTCTCATAAGAGGATGGTCTCCGCAGGGCCATTTCAGACTTACAGAACTGTCTGTGGGCCCTTTCCCTCCATCTCTCTCTTGGTCTCTCTCTCTCTCTCTTTCCATCTTTTTTTCTCTGATTTCCTCTCCTCTCCCTCTTCCCCTCCAGCCTTCATTCTCTTATTGTTGCCTACTTCTCCCTCCTCTCCTTTCCCCCTTTGTCTCTATAACCTCCCTCCCCTGTCTCCTCCCTCTTCCTGCTCACTCCCTTGCCTCCGGCAGCCAGTTTACTGTTCAGTTCAGTTCAGTTCAGTCACTCAGTCGTGTCCGACTCTCTGCGACCCCATGAATCGCAGCACGCCAGGCCTCCCTGTCCATCACCAACTCCCGGAGTTCACCCAGACTCACGTCCACTGAGTCAGTGATGCCATCCAGCCATCTCATCCTCTGTCGTCCCCTTCTCCTCCTGCCCCCAATCCCTCCCAGCATCAGAGTCTTTTCCAATGAGTCAACTCTTCGCATGAGGTGGCCAAAGTACTGGAGTTTCAGCTTTAGCATCATTCCTTCCAAAGAACACCCAGGGCTGGTCTCCTTCAGAACGGACTGGTTGGATCTCCTTGCAGTCCAAGGGACTCTCAAGAGTCTTCTCCAACACCACACTTCAAAAGCATCAATTCTTCGGCGCTCAGCTTTCTTCACAGTCCACCTCTCGCATCCACATGACCACAGGAAAAACCATAGCCTTGACTAGACGGACCTTTGTTGGCAAAGTAATGTCTCTGCTTTTGAATATGCTATCTGGGTTGGTCATAACTTTCCTTCCAAGGAGTAAGCGTCTTTTAATTTCATGGCTGCAGTCACCATCTGCAGTGATTTTGGAGCCCAAAAAGATAAAGTCTGTCACTGTTTCCACTGTTTCCCCACCTATTTCCCATGAAGTGGTGGGACCAGATGCCATGATCTTTGTTTTCTGAACGTTGAGCTTTAAGCCAACTTTTTCACTCTCCTCTTTCACTTTCATCAAGAGGCTTTTTAGTTCCTCTTCACTTTCTGCCATAAGGGTGGTGTCATCTGCATATCTGAGGTGATTTATATTTCTCCTGGCAATCTTGATTCCAGCTTGTGCTTCTCCCAGCCCAGTGTTTCTCATGATGTACTCTGCATAGAAGTTAAATAAGCAGGGTGACAATATACAGCCTTGACGTACTCCTTTTCCGATTTGGAACCAGTCTGTTGTTCCATGTCCAGTTCTAACTGTTGCTTCCTGACCTGCATACAGATTTCTCAAGAGGCAGATCAGGTGGTCTGGTATTCTCATCTCTTGAAGAATTTTCCACAGTTGATTGTGATCTACACAGTCAAAGGCTTTGGCATAGTCAATAAAGCAGAAATAGATGTTTTTCTGGAACTCTCTTGCTTTTTCGATGATCCAGCGGATGTTGGCAATTTGATCTCTGGTTTCTCTGCCTTTTCTAAAACCAGCTTAAACATCTGGAAGTTCATGGTTCACATATTGCTGAAGCCTGGCTTGGAGAATTTTGAGCATTACTTTACTAGTGTGAGGCAGTGCCAAAGAATGCTCAAACTACTGCACAATTGCACTCATCTCACACACTAGTAAAGTAATGCTCAAAATTCTCCAAGCCAGGCTTCAGCAATATGTGAACCGTGAACTTCCTGATGTTCAAGCTGGTTTTAGAAAAGACAGATGAACCAGAGATCAAATTGCCAACATCCGCTGGATCATGGAAAAAGCAAGAGAGTTCCAGAAAAAACATCTATTTCTGCTTTATTGACTATGCCAAAGCCTTTGACTGTGTGGATCACAATCAACTGTGGAAATTTCTTCAAGAGATGGGAATACCAGACCACCTGATCTGCCTCTTGAGAAATCTGTATGCAGGTCAGGAAGCAACAGTTAGAACTGGACATGGAACAACAGACTGGTTCCAAATCGGAAAAGGAGTACGTCAAGGCTGTATATTGTCACCCTCTTTATTTAACTTATATGCAGAGTACATCATGAGAAACACTGGACTGGAAAAAACACAAGCTGGAATCAAGATTGCCAGGAGAAATACAAATCACCTCAGATATGCAGATGACACCACCTTTATGGCAGAAAGTGAAGAGGAACTAAAAAGCCTCTTGATGAAAGTGAAAGAGGAGAGTGAAAAAGTTGGCTTAAAGCTCAACATTCAGAAAACGAAGATCACGGCATCTGGTCCCATCACTTCATGGGAAATAGATGGGAAAACAGTGGAAACAGTGTCAGACTTTATTTTTCTGGGCTCCAAAATCACTGCAGATGGTGACTGCAGCCATGAAATTAAAAGATGCTTACTCCTTGGAAGGAAAGTTACGACCAACCTAGATAGCATATTCAAAAGCAGAGACATTACTTTGCCAACAAAGGTCCGTCTAGTCAAGGCTATGGTTTTTCCTGTGGTCATGTATGGATGTGAGAGTTGGACTGTGAAGAAGGCTGAGCACTGAAGAATTGATGCTTTTGAAGTGTGGTGTTGGAGAAGACTCTTGAGAGTCCCTTGGACTGCAAGGAGATCCAACCAGACCATTCTGAAGGAGATCAGTCCTGGGTTCTTTGGAAGATCAGTTCTTTGGAAGGAATGATGCTAAAGCTGAAACTCCAGTACTTTGGCCACCTCATGCGAAGAGTTGACTCATTGGAAAAGACTCTGATGCTGGGAGGGATTGGGGGCAGGAGGAGAAGGGGACGACAGAGGATGAGATGGCTGGATGGCATCACTGACTCAGTGGATGTGAGTCTGGGTGAACTGGACCGGGAGGCCTGGCGTGCTGCGATTCATGGGGTCGCAGAGAGTCGGACACGACTGAGCAACTGATCTGATCTGATCTGATTACTAGCGTGTGAGATGAGTGCAATTGTGCAGAAGTTTGAGCATTCTTTGGCATTGCCTTTCTTTGGGATTGGAATGAAAACTGACCTTTTCCAGTCCTGTGGCCACTGCTGAGTTTTCCAAATTTGCTGGCATATTGAGTGCTGCACTTTCACAGCATCATCTTTCAGGATTTGAAATAGCTCAACTGGAATTCCATCACCTCCACTAGCTTTGTTCGTAGTGATGCTTTCTAAGGCCCACTTGACTTCACATTCCAGGATGTCTGGCTCTAGGTCAGTGATCACACCATCGTGATTTTCTGAGTCATGAAGATCTTTTTTGTACAGCTCTCCTGTGTATTCCTGCCACCTCTTCCTAATATCTCCTTTTTCTGTTAGGTCCATACCATTTCTGTCCTTTATCAAGCCCATCTTTGCATGAAATGTTCCCTTGGTATCTCTAATTTTCTTGAAGAGATCTCTAGTCTTTCCCATTCTGTTGTTTTCCTCTATTTCTTTGCATTGATCGCTGAGGAAGGCTTTCTTATCTCTTCTTGCTATTCTTTGGAACTCTGCATTCAGATGCTTATATCTTTCCTTTTCTCCTTTGCTTTTCACTTCTCTTCTTTTCACAGCTATATGTAAGGCCTCACCAGACAGCCATTTTGCTTTTTTGCATTCCTTTTCCATGGGGATGGTCTCGATCCCTGTCTCCTGTATAATGTCACGAACCTCCGTCCATAGTTCATCAGGCACTTTATCTATCAGATCTAGGCCCTTAAATCTATTTCTCACTTCCACTGTATAATCATAAGGGATTTGATTTAGGTCATACCTGAATGGTCTAGTGGTTTTCCCTACTTTCTTCAATTTCAGTCTGAATTTGGCAATAAGTAGCTCATGATCTGAGCCACAGTCAGCTCCTGGTCTTGTTTTTGCTGACCGTATAGAGCTTTCCATCTTTGGCTGCAAAGAATATAATCAATCTGATTTTGGTGTTGACCATCTGGTGATGTCCATGTGTAGAGTCTTCTCTTGTGTTGTTGGAAGAGGGTGTGTGTTATGACCAGTGCATTCTCTTGGCAAAATTCTGTTAGCCTTTGCCCTGCTTCATTCTGTATTCCAAGGCCAAATTTGCCTGTTACTCCAGGTGTTTCTTGATTTCCTACTTTTGCATTCCAGTCCCCTATAATGAAAAGGACATCTTTTTTGGGTGTTAGTTCTAAAAGGTCTTGTAGGTCTTCATAGAACTGTTCAACTTCAGCTTAAGCGTTACTGGTTGGGGCATAGACTTGGATTACTGTGATATTGAATGGTTTACCTTGGAAATGAACAGAGATCATTCTGTCGTTTTTGAGATTGCATCCAAGTACTGCATTTCAGACTCTTTTGTTGACCATGATGGCTACTCCATTTCTTCTGAGGGATTCCTGCCCACAGTAGTAGATATAATGGTCATCTGATTTAAATTCACCCATTCCAGTCCATTTTAGTTTGGTGATTCCTAGAAGTCGACGTTCACTCTTGCCATCTCCTGTTTGACCACTTCCAATTTGCCTTGATTCATGGACCTAACATTCCAGGTTCCTATGTAATATTGCTCTTTACAGCATCTGACCTTGCTTCTATCACCAGTCACATCCACAGCTGGGTATTGTTTTTGCTTTGGCTCCATCCCTTCATTCTTTCTGGAGTTATTTCTCCACTGATCTCCAGTAGCATAATGGGCACCTACTGACCTGGGGAGTTCCTCTTTCAGTATCCTATCATTTTGCCTTTTCATACTGTTCATGGGGTTTTCAAGACAAGAATACTGAAGTGGTTTGCCATTCCCTTCTCCAGTGGACCACATTCTGTCAGACCTCTCCACCATGACCCACCCATCTTGGGTGGTCCCACAGGGCATGGCTTAGTTTCATTGAGTTAGACAAAGCTGTGGTCCTAGTGTGATTAGATTGACTAGTTTTCTGTGAGTATGGTTTCAGTGTGTCTGCCCTCTGATGCCCTCTTGCAACACCTACCGTCTTACTTGGGTTTCTCTTACCTTGGACGAGGGGAATCTCCTCACCACCACCCCTCTTGACCTTGAACGTGGAGTAGCTGGAGTTTACTGTTAACATCTCTTATAAACCCTCAGCACTTGGCTCTTTCCAGGGCTCTGACCCCATCTTTGTCTCATTGATTTCTCTGGGCAATTTTGATTATTTCCATTTCGCCAAGGAAGACACTCGGAGAAGGCAATGGCACCCCACTCCAATACTCTTGCCTGGAAAATCCCATGGATGGAGGAGACTGGTAGGCTGCAGTCCATGGGGTCGCTGAGAGTCAGACATGACTGAGCAACTTCACTTTCACTTTTCACTTTCATGCACTGGAGAAGGAAATGGCAACCCACTCCAGTGTTCTTGCCTGGAGAATCCCAGGGATGGGGGAGCCTGGTAGGCTGCCGTCCATGGGGTTGCACAGTCGGACACTACTGAAGTGACTTAGCAGCAGCAAGGAAGACACTAAGGCTTGGAGCATTGAAGTCACGTGCCTGTGGTTGCACAGTTTGTGCTTTACACTTATCAAATCCAAGCTCCAGGCCTCAGGAATCTAATTCCCTCACACTCTCACTTTCTCTCACTGCCTCTAGATACCAGCCTCACCCACCTTGTCTAGTAGAGGTCATGAGAAAGTGCCCCAAGAAGAGGGTTCAAAACAATAACCCACCTACCCTGTCACCCCCTTGACATCTCTTATAGGGTTGAGATTCTCAATGGGGACAGAAGGACATGTTAGTGGAGGTAGGGTGAGTTATGACATGTTTCATTTGTCCATTTATTCCCTAGACAAATATTTATTGAGAATACGCTGTGTTGCTAGGCCAGGCTGAGACCAGGTAAGGAAAGCAAGGGTAAAATTTAAGGAGGCACTCACTCTCAGGTACCAATCCTGCAAGTGCATGACCCTGAGAATGAGAGCTTCCTTAACATTTATTTTCTAGTGTCTTGCTTGTCTTTCACTTATTTCTGCCGGGATGTCAGACACTGTTACAAGTGCTGACCATTCAGTGGTGAGCAAAAAGGCCTGCACTCTGCCCTTGGCGAGCTTCTAATCTATTATGGGAAACAGATAACAATCAAACAATCATGTTAAAAAGAGACTGTTCTAAGGATGACAGGGGCCATGAGGAAAGGGACATAGGGCTAGAGAGGATATTATGGGGGGTGGCAGTGAGAGCTGAAGGATGGGTAGGAGTTTTCCAGGTGAAATGCAGATGGAATACAAAGCAAGTTCACAGGCTCCCTGGCAAGGTGGAACATGGGGTACAGGTGGAGGATGGTGTACAGGTGTAGCTGGGGGTGGGCAGAGGGGCGAGAATAGGAGTGCTCAATGCAAAATGGTCCCCACCAGTCAGTTCCTAATAGAGTGCTAGAGTTTGCAAATGACTGATTTAAATCCAATCCATTGGAAAGAATTCAAGGGCACTCCTTCATGACATCACTCATACCCACCTGCCCAACGAGCTTTCTTCAGTTGATGTGCAGAGATGGTGACCGGATCCCTCCAATTTCATCTCTGTCCATTAAACACAGAGATGTCTGATAGAACCTAATACTTGCCACATTTTCCTGATGAAGAAATGGGAGCACAGAGAAGTTAGAAAGCCCACTGTCTTAGCTTGGGCTGTCATAACAAAATCTCATAAACTGGGTGTCTTAAACAGCAAAATTTATTTCTCACAGTTCAGGAGACTGGGAAGTCCAAGATCTAGGTGCTGGCTCATTTGGTTCCTGGTGAAGGCTCTCTTCTTGGCTTGCAGACAGTTACCTTCCCACTGCCCTTACCTGGTGCAGAGAGAGAGCAGGAGGGAGCAAGAGGAAGAGCACTCTGGTGTCTCTTCCTCTTCTTAAAGGGCACCAACCCTCTTAGATTGGGGCCCCATCCATATGATCTCATTTAAACTTATCACCTCCTTATAGGCCCTCTCTCCAAATATAGGCACATTGAAGAACATTGAGTCCTTAACACCTGCTCAGGGTCCCACAGCCAGTCACAGGGGTTTGAACACAGGCAGCAGAGAAGGCAATGGCACCCCACTCCAGTACTCTTACCTGGAAAATCCCATGGATGGAGGAGCCTGGTAGGCTGCAGTCCATGGGGTCTCTAAGAGTTGGGCTCGGCTGAGCGACTTCACTTTCACTTTCATGCATTGGAAATGGCAACCCACTCCAGTGTTCTTGCCTGGAGAATCCCAGGGATGGGAGCCTGGTGGGCTGCCGTCTATGGGGTCACACAGAGTCGGACACGACTGAAGTGACTTAGCAGCAGCAGCAGCGGTGGATGCTGGGGGCCCAGACTCCTCAACTCTAGACTAACTGGCTCAGAATGTGTTGTGTGTGAATGTTGTCCATCCAGTTGAGAAGTGAGCCTCAGAGCAGGGGTATTCAGGGATCCCTTAAAATTCCATTGGGTTCACCCTGCAGTCCAGAACCCACCCGGGATTGGTGATTTCAATGATCCTTCTGGAAGAATGGGCTGAGGTTGTGGCATAGAAGTGAACCAGTCCAGACAAGACGTTTACCTTTGGGGGTCCTCCTGTTTCCAATTAACTCAGAGGAGGCCCCAGGCTCCAGTGAGGACGTCACCACGAATGGCTTGTGTGACCTTGGGGGAGTCACTTGACACACTTCCAGCCCCAGGTTCCTGCCTCGGTGACCACCGCCCCACCTCCCCACCCCAACCCCTGCCACCATCACTGGCGGCTGGGGGCCATTTGGTTGGCCAGCCAAGATCCTGGCGTGAGGCCCTTCGCAGATGCGGGTCGCCACCCGAGGCCGCGCAGGTGGGGAAGGGGCGGGCTTGCGATGCGTGGCTGGCAACTTGAGTGTCGGCGACTTCGCTCTGGCCCCGCCGTAGGCCGTGCAGAGTGGGCTGCGGGGGCTGGGGGTGGGGGTGGGGGGGACCCGCGGCGGGCCACGGGGCCCAGCCTCCCCGGCGCTCTCGTCCTACCCAGACGCCCCGCGGGGCGCCCCCCAGCCCGCGTGGGGGCCGAGCCCCGCGAGAGGGGCTGGAATCCCTCCCAGGCGGGGGGTGGGGGGGGCCCTCCCGAGCGCCCGCTTCCTCCCTCTCCCCGCGCGCCCCCCTCCCGGCCGCCAGCCAGCTACGTGCCCCCGGGGCCGGCAAGAAGCCACATGCCCCCGCAAGGAATGCCGGGCCCGGCGGGCGGGCGGGGGGCGGGCGCCGGGCAGGGCCGGGCCGGCCCGGGAGCGCCCCGCCGCGAAGGTTGGTGAGAGGCGGCGGAGGGCGAGCCCGCGCCCTTCCCGGTTCCCAGCGCCGCCCCTGCGCCCGGCCGGTGCGCCGCACGGGCCGAATCGCAGCGTCTCACACTTTCCCCGCCGGACCCGTGGCGGGGACGACCCGCGAGCTCCGGGGGCGGGGGTGCCCGGGGGACCGGGGGTGGTGGGGGGAGGCTGGGGCGGGGCGGTTCGGCCGGACCCGGGCCGCCCGCGCCCCCCTCCCCGCGGCCCCCCCCAACACGTCCCTGCCGGCTCGGAGAAGGGGGCAGGCCGGCACGTCTCCCCACACCCCTCCCCGCTGCCGGCGGCTTTGGGGCCCCGGTGGGGAGCAGGGGGCTGATTAGCAGAGGAGCAGGGGTGTGGCCAGCGGGGCCCCGGGTAGTGAGTCACACACGCTGCTCGCCCAGTCCCGGGGCCGAGCGCGCTCGCAGCCCGAGCTGAGCGCTGCCCTGACCCGAAGAGTGTCCCCGGGCTTGGCATGAGGACCCTGGGGTGCCAAGGGAGGGGCTGAAGCCCAGCGCGGTGGTGGAGGAGGGCGGTAAGCTGCGGGCTAGGGAGACTCCCCTAGAGAGAGCTGGGTGGGGCTTGGAGTCAGGGCCGCCCACGCGGGGACCCCCCCCCCCCAAACCAGGCCCCGCCTGTACCTGCTCTGAGCTGGCAAAGCGTGCCTGGCTGCATTCCCTGGCAGCCCTGGGTGAGGGGCTCTGCAGCCAGGCGCTCGGGGCCCATTTCATCTGCCTGCCCCGCTTTGGCCCCCGCTGGACTTGAGCGGATCCCCGCCCTGTTTCCCCACGCTGCAAAGTTTTGTGCGGAGGCTCCTATGGGTCCCTCATACCCTTTGCCCCCTGGGCTTGGGGTCCAGGCTGTGCTTCGAAGCCCTGCCTCCTGGCCTGAGCTCCTCCCGGCCCCTGACCCCATGGGGCTGGTGGCTCCAGTCGTCCCCAGGACCAGCCCGGGGTAGAAATGGCATTTCCTCTTGGCCCAGCTACAGCTGTTTTTGTTGTCTGTGTTCTCAAGCGCTTCCTCTAGGGATGGCAGGGAGGGTAACCAGACTCCATGGGACCCCCGCTTGCCCTCTCGCCACTCACCCCTCTTCCCCTGTCTCTTTGATCCTCTTCCTGCGCTGGTCCCGCCTTCGCGCCCCCAGGACAGAATGACTGAGAACATGAAGGAGTGCCTGGCACAGAGCACGGCGGCGGTGGGGGAGATGGTGACAGTGGTGAAGACGGAGGTCTGCTCTCCGCTCCGGGACCAGGAGTATGGCCAACCCTGGTGAGGCCCCAGGGTGGGGGCAGGCGAGGGAGAAGGGGGGCATCGCCCGGCGGGCTTGATTGGAGACCCTGGGAAGAGAGCTCTCTCTTGCCCTCCTCTGGGCAACTCCTAGGACCAGGGGTGGGCACGGGCTCTAGAAAAACCCAAGCAGTGACCCAAGAAGGCCTGAACCCAGGTCTCAGGACCCCTATCTTTCTACTATCCGCTGCATCAGACAAGCAGGCTGCCTGGGGTTCCTCTACCTGCCCCATCCTTGTGGCCTTTGGGCCAAGTTCTTGGCTTCTCTGCCCACCAGCCTCTCACTCTGATGGCTTTGTGCTTTCTCTACTGGCCCCTGTCCTGGCCAGCTCTAGGAGATCAGACCCCTCGGTCATGGAAGTGGAGCCCAGGAAACTGAAGGGAAAACGTGACCTCATCATGCCCAAAAGCTTCCAGCAAGTGGACTTCTGGTGTAAGTGGAGCTTGGGGCTATTCCTGACCACGCTGACCATCACCCCCACCCCCACCCCATCTCTGCTTAGGGGATTTGCAGAGGCAACTCTGACGATAGGCACTCACCTATTGTGTACATAAGACACAGGTCCAGGCCTCAGTGAATCCTCACCCTTAGCCGCTGAGGTGTCTATTATTTGGTCCCATTCTCCAGGGGAGGACACTGGTAGGTTTGGTGAGGGTTAAGGACCTCCTGGCTCAGCTCCCCCAGCTCACAGATGCACACCCATCTGACTCCAGTCATGGGCTTTCTTCTGTTGTTTCAAATTTGAAACAAAGGGGGCTAGTGGCTTCCTTGGCATTGGCAGATGTGCCCCTTGAGTCGCCAGGGAGGGGGGTGGGGTATCGCTACTGAAGATGCAGGGGCCTGTGGCTCTGGGGGTAGAGCCAGGGCTGGGACTCGTGAGTCTCACGCTGTGTGCTTGCCACTGGTCTACGCTGTGCTCAGGGTGGGTTTCTCATCAGCCCCTCAGCCACCTCATGGGGCTCTCTCCCCCTGCAACAACTGAAGCGCTCTTTCCTCTTTCTGTCCCTGCAGTCTGTGAGTCCTGCCAGGAATACTTTGTGGATGAGTGCCCGAACCACGGTCCCCCAGTGTTTGTGTCTGACACGCCGGTGCCCGTGGGCATCCCAGACCGGGCCGCCCTCACCATCCCCCAGGGCATGGAGGTGGTCAAGGAAGCCAGTGGGGAGAATGACGTGCGTTGCATAAATGAGGTCATCCCCAAGGGCCGCATCTTCGGCCCCTATGAGGGGCAGATCTCCACCCAGGACAAATCAGCTGGCTTCTTCTCGTGGCTGGTGAGTGTCTCCTGGGCCGTGCCTCGGTAAAGGGTGCCGCGAACGTGGAAGGAAACCAGCAGGGGGAGCCATATGCTGGCCCAGGCTGGTCCCAGAGCTTTTCTGCCATCACTGCTGGACAAGTGGATGATGGATCTTGCTGTCCCTTTGCCCCTGTGACCCTTGGTGGCTGAGGGCCATTCGGAGGAGCCGCCTCTGTCAGTAGTCTGCAGAATCGTCAGTGGAGCGATTTCTCCCTGAATCCTCCTGTGTGTGTCTGGAGGACCATTGTATGACATTTACAAAGGGTTTCCCCAAGCCCTCCTCTGGAGTGGATACCTGGGGCTGGGGCAGAGCATGACATTCAGCTAAAAAAGCAGTAAAATCCAGAGCTGGAGGTAAAGCCTCCAACAAGACAGGCACAGTCTCTGCCCTCCGTGAGTGGACCGTCTGGTGGGGAGAGCGGGCAGTGAACAAATACATTCACATACGACAGTTGCAGCTTAAGAGAGAATACAAGATGCTCTAGGGAGACGGCAGCGTTCACAGTGCTCTGGAATTTGGGGCCTGGAGCCCGCGTTCGTTATGTCAGCCAGGTTTGCTAGTTACTATCTAATGTGACCTTGGACCAGTCATTGAACCTCTCTGCGACAGGATAATCGTAGCTGATGGTGAAGATGAAATGCGTCGATGCTGCAGAGTTCTTAGAATCGTGCTCGCCTCTAGCAAGCGTGCAGTGAATATCAGCTATTGCTGTTATTGTTCTTGGCCTACTTAAGGGGTTTGGGCAAGAGTTCCTCTGATCTGAGACTTAAAGAATGAGTAGCAGTTAGTCACAGGGGGATGAAAAATTGCTCCCTGTAGACAGAAGAGCTGAGAGAGAGGGACCCCAGGAAGTCTGGTAGGACAGCAGCACTGAGCCTGAGAGGCAGAGAGGCAAGAATCGGCTGGGGAGGGAGATGGGGCCAGATCACGCTGTGTTCCATAGACCGTGAAAGTACGCCCTTCATCCTGCGGGCCAGGTAAGCCATCGGAACATTTCAGACAGAAGTGTGACCTGGAAGGTTGCAGAATGGAGAAGTGGGATTCTGGGTCAAAGGCTGGAGTGGAGATTCACATAAGGAAAGATAGCAGCTTAAATTCAGGTGCTAGAGGTGGGGACGTTTGAGAGAGATTTAAAGAGGAAAATTCCTAAGATTTGTTGATGGACAGGATGTAAAGATGAAGAAGAGGGATTTTCAGATTTGAAAAGGAAGGGTGATCAAAGATGAATTTCAGGCATCAAACTTGGACAGAGATGAGGGGGACATGGGACAAGTAGGAAAATCATTCCTTAACCATTTATGAGGGTCTCCTTTGTTCTAAGCACTGGGCTGACTCTGGGGACACAGTGGGGGGCCAGATCAGACATCAGTGTTGCCCTCATTGAGTTTACTGTGGGAAGATGAACTAAAGAATAAGATAAGTAAATGTAAAATGACGACTCTGAAAGGTGATGAAGAGACAGGGAGGCTAGGAGAAAAGTGATCCACAAAGGGATTTGATGTGGCCAGAAGTCAGGAAAGGCTTCCTAATAGCTGAGCTGTGATTGAAGGAAGAGAATTCCTACTGGGTGACGATCCTGAGGACTGTCAGGATGGACGGGGCAGTATGAGCAACAGTCCTGTGGCAAGACAGACCATGGCGTGTGTGCCCACCTGGAAGGCCACTGTGCTTGGAGTGCCGCACACCCAGGGATCTGAAAGAGACAGACATGGCCATAGAGATCCCAGCAGGCCAGATTGGGACTTCTGTTCTCCATTTTAAGAACAATGAGGAACTTTCATTTATGTTTTAAAAAGGTGAGTTTGACTGCAGGCTGGAGAACTGATGGGGTAGGGGCATTGGTCAAGAATGGACATCCAGGGGACTTCCCTGGTGGTCCAGTGGTTAAGATTCTGCCTTCCAATGTAGGGGGGCCTGAGTTCAATCCCTGGTCAGGGAATTAAGATCCCACATATTGAGCATTGTGGCCAATAAATAGATAAATAAATAAATAAAAGAATGAGCATCTGCACCCCAGTCAGAGGGATGTGGTCATTCTCTAAGTCAGTGATGGTGGAGGCTTGGGCTTGGGTGGGGCAGAGACATAGAAACAAGTGAACTGCTTTGTGAATATTTCAAAGGTAAGGGAGGTCTGACTTGGGAAGAGACTGGCCTAAGTAAGGGAGAGGGAAGTATCAAGAACAACTCCTGCGGTGTTCTTCTGCCTCCAGGTCAGGAATGGTGTCTTTGTGTGAGAAATGGGGAATACCAGAAGGAGACTGGGTTGAGGGGAAGATCCTGATTTTGGTTTTGGGGCTTGTTGAGCTTGGAGTGATGTCAAGACATCCAAGTGGTGATATCAACTAGGAAGTTAGATTAGGGGTTGGGATTTTGGAAAGGAGGTCTGGAAATGTCACTTCATGAGTCACCTGTGCCTAAGCGGTCAGTGGGGCCAGAGGGCTGGAGGGCAGCGCCCAGGGAGAATGGGCTGAGTGGGAGGTGGAGAAGCCTATGGACTAAGCTTTGAGGAACTTCAACAGTGAACGGTCTAGAAGGGGAGCTTGATCTGCACGGGAGACACAGCAAGAGCCGCCTGAGAGGTGGGATGGCCGGAATGTCCAGCAATGTCCAACTGGGCTGAGAAGCCAAGCGAGGGAAGGGCTCAAAAGTACCCACTGGACTTAGTGCCGGGGAAGTCACTGGTGATTTTAGCAAGAGCTGATACTATAAGACCATGGTTGCCAACCTGGGGCAATTTATACCTCCTGACCCCTTTCTGGGATATTTGTAAATATCTGGAGACATTTTTTTTGGCCATCACAACTTGGGATCTAGAAGGAAGAGGCCAGCGAAAGTGAAAGTCACTCAGTTGTGTCCGACTCTTTGCAACCCCATGGATTGTAGCCCACTGGGCTCCTCTGTTCATGGGATTCTCCAGACAAGAATACTAAAGTGGATTGCCATTTCCTTCTCCAAGGGATCTTCCCAACCCAGGGATCGAACCTGGGTCTCCTGCATTGCAGTCAGATTCTTTACTGTCTGAGCTACCAGGGAAGCCGGGGATGTTGCTAAACCTTTGATAATACACAGGGCAGCTTCCTACAACAAAGAGTGGTGTGGCCTCGCTTGTCAATAGATGGGAGTTGAGAAATCCTGAAGAAGAGTAATGAAATAAGAACCTCATTAGAATGGAGGTGACTAGTTTAGTCACCTTTCAGAAGTTTGATGAGAAGTAAGAAGTGGAAGAGAGACATAGGAAGGGTGATGGCTAAGGGAAGACTGGGGTTAAGGAGGTTTTTGTATTTTTTAAAGTGGGGTGCCCTTTATTCAGACACATGCATCAGAGTTGGCTTCTAAGTCTCAGACACAGGTTAACTTTACTTAGGTTTCCTTGATTATATTTTAAATTAATTATTTTTGACTGTGTTGTTCACTGGGTGAATGAATGAACCACATTCATTGCTGCATGTGGGCTTTCTCTAGTTGTGGCGAGCAAGGGCTATTCTCTAGTTGCGATGCGCAGGCTTCTCATGACGGTGGCTTGTGGAACACAGGCTCTAGGTGCGTTGGCTTCGTAGTTGTGGTGCACGGGCTTAGTTGCTAGTGACGTGGGATCTTCCTGGGCCAGGGATCAAACCCATGTTCCCTGCATTGGTAGATGGATTCTTATCCATTGGATCACCATGGAAGTCCCTAAGGGAGTTAATGAGACTTTAACTTCCTTAAAAAACCCATTGGAGGAAGTCTGTCTGAATATACAGTAGAAATAGACACAATGGGTAAGCTTTTATGTTGCCTGAGAAGGTTCACATGGAGACATTTGATGTGGAGAGGCGGTAGGTCAATGTTTTTTCTGTCCCTTGAGGACTATCTTAGAGATTTGGAGCTGATGAAGGGAGTTAGCTATAGTTGATCAAATGATGATTCTCCAAAGATGGCCAGGCCTTCCCCTGGACCCCGTGAATGTGTTATCTTATATGGTAAAAGGGACTGCACGTGTGATCAAGTTAAGGATTTTGAGATGGAGAAATTGTCTTGGGTTACATGGCTGGTACCAGTGCAGTTACAAGCTTCTTTATAAGAGGAGGGCAGGAGAGGCAGCGTCAGAAAGAAAACACTGGAAGATGCTGTCCTGCTGGCCGTGAAGATAGGGAAGGAGCCAGGAGCCAAGGCATGCAGGCGCCTCCAGAAACTAGGAAAGGCCAGGAAACAGATTCTTCCCTCATGCCTTTTGAAAAACACTCAGCCCTGCCAACACCTGATTTTAGGATTCCTTACTTCCAGAAAAGCAAGACAACACATTTCTATTGTTTTAGCCATTGTGTTTGTGGCCATTTGTTATAGCAGTCAGTTCAGTTCAGTTCAGTTCAGTCACTCAGTCGTGTCCGACTCTTTGTGACCCCATGAATCGTAGCACGTCAGGCCTCCCTGTCCATCACCAACTCCCGGAGTTCACCCAGACTCACGTCCACTGAGTCAGTGATGCCATCCAGCCATCTCATCCTCTGTCATCCCCTTCTCCTCCTGCCCCCAATCCCTCCCAGCATCACAGTCTTTTCCAATGAGTCAACTCTTCGCATGAGGTGGCCAAAGTACTGGAGTTTCAGCTTTAGCATCATTCCTTCAAAAGAACACCCAGGGCTGATCTCCTTCAGAATGGACTGGTTGGATCTCCTTGCAGTCCAAGGGACTCTCAAGAGTCTTCTCCAACACCACAGTTCAAAAGCATCAATTCTTCCGCACTCAGCTTTCTTCACAGTCCAACTCTCACATCCATACATGACCACTGGAAAAACCATAGCCTTGACTAGACAGACCTTTGTTGGCAAAGTAATGTCTCTGCTTTTGAATATGCTATCTAGGTTGGTCATAACTTTCCTTCCAAGGAGTAAGCATCTTTTAATTTCATGACTGCAATCACCATCTGCAGTGATTTTGGAGCCCCCAAAAATAAAGTCTGACACTGTTTCTACTGTTTCCCCATCTATTTCCCATGAAGTGATGGGACCGGATGCCATGATCTTCGTTTTCTGAATGTTGAGCTTTAAGCCAACTTTTTCACTCTGCTCTTTCATTTTCATCAAGAGGATTTTTAGTTCCTCTTCACTTTCTGCCATAAGGGTGGTGTCATCTGCATATCTGAGGTTCTTGATATTTCTTCCATTATAGCAGTAGTGGGACTCTAATCCAGTGTTTTGGAGGGGATGGCTGCTAAAGTGTGTGGAGAGGTGGAGAGAGGTATCTTGAGACAGAGGAGAAAGTGAGTTCAGGCTGGGGTTGGGGGAGAGGTGGAGGTGCCCACGGGATGCCCAGGTGGAGCTGTCCCGAGGCACATCGGTGTGTGTGGGTCTGCAGCCTAGGGGGGAAAGCCAAGCATATAAACTTATGCAGCCGAAGCCCTGGGAAGGGATGGGCAGAGGGCGAGAAGCTTGAGGCTTGAGAGCCCATTGGCTCGGGGGGCACACAGGTCCTGGTATTCTTGGCAGGGACGGTTGCTGCCACCTTGCTGTGGATTGAGGTGTGAGTAGGAGGAGAGGAGGGGAAGCCAGCAAGGATGATCAGCTTGTTTTCAAAGTCTGGCTGCTCATTGATCAATTATTATATGCCAGGTGTTTACCTCATTCTTCCTCCAGATAGTCCCGCAGGTGGAGGTGGCTGCCCTTCAGATGGAGGGTGCTGGGACTGAAGAGGTTCAGTAAGCGACCCTCAGCTCCTGTAGGTAGTACCTGGCAGACCTTGGGTTCCTTCAAAGATAGGATGTGTGATGCCTGGGGCTTTAAGGAGTTCGTTCGTGGGAAGACATGTGTGGTTATGTGATTAAATTCAGTTATTCAATTCATCTTCATAGAGCAACTCCCATGTACTAGGTACTGCACAGGAAGTTCTAGAGGTAACAGAAATGCACGGAGTTTGCTCTCTGTTCTTATAGAGTCTGTGGTCCAGCCATGGCAGCCGGGGCCAAGGGAGATGAGAGGCGGGAGGCCTATTCCCAGCCCAGAGTGTTGCTGGTAGTTGTGGTACTGCAGCAGACAGGAGGGGCGGGGAGAAGACGAGTTGGTTTTGGCTGGGCAGATTGGGGATGGGTTTTGAAGGACGGGTAGGAGTTCAGTAGAGGAGGCCGATGCCTTCTCAGCCTGTGGGAAAGTCTCAGGGGAGAAAATCTCATACCCAGGGAAGGGCTAGGGGAGATCCCTTTCTTTCCCACCACAGTCTACTCCTGGGACGGCCCAGCCAGGGAAGCTTGGGATCTCTAAAGCAGGCATCTTCCCCAGGTTCATGGCCTGGCATGGGTCTGGGGTCTAAAGAAAAGGGAGAATAGGAAGGTCTGGAGTTTGCAGCCTGGTCCTAGACCAGCTCTTCCTGTCAAGGGTGGGCGTGGCCCGCGGTTAGGGGCGTGGCCAGAGGCAGCTATGTTGCTTCCTTGGAGGTTCCTTCCAAGGGCCTCTGAGCTGTGCCACGGGCATGGGTGTAGGGCCGGTGTGGCTGGAGGTCACCATACCACATGGAGACTTTGACTTTTGTGATCCAGGGACATGAGAGGTGTTGAAGGCCTGGAGAGAACAGAACTACAAAATGGCTTGAGCAGTGCCTGTGTGGGTGGGTGTGTGTGTTCTCAACTGGGGCCTCAGCTGGGGCAAAGCAGGAATGAGGAACAGCTTGCTCAAACGATGGGTTGGCTCAGTGGTGTGAGAAAGGACAAATGGCCTGAACCACGGCCCCAATTTTGGACCAGGATCTAGAAGCCCCACTTCCTGAATAAACTGCATTCACGTGTCAGATCCTGTCCCAAAGCCATACTTGATCTTGTCTGTTCTTGACCTTCTGCCTGCCTTCCAAAGCCCTGGTCTCCATCCAACAGAACACATTTCCTCCCATAATTCAGTATGTAGCGTCTCAGTGGAAGCAATGGCGGTGCTCTAAGGATAAGCATAGCCGTTTATGTTTATTGAGCGCCTACTATGTATCTGGCTCTGTGCTCGACACTTCACAGCATGATCCTATTTGATCCTAGTGATGCCCTTGTGAAGCGGGTATTAGTCTATTCGTTACTCTGCTGAGAAGCTTGAGGCCTGGAGAGGAGAAGTCATTCTGCACACAGCTGAACAGCTACTGAGTAACTGAGCTGAGAGTCGAACCTGAGCAGTCTGACTCTAGAACCCACTCTCTCATTCAGCCTCCGGGTCCTCTCCTCCCGGACTTGTCTGGCCTATTCCTGCCTCCTGGCCTCAGTTGACTTTCTTCCTCTCATCCTTCCAGCCCAGTACAAGGTTCCTTTCCATCTCCCCTCAGCGTGGAGGCAAGCTGGTCCCATTGGCTACAGTGTGATGGAGGTGCGGGGCCCAGATTGAGATGAACCACATGGCCATCTCCACTTTCTATCTCTCCTTTAAGGCCTGACCTCCTCGGGAGGAGTTTTATTTATTATTTTCGGCTGCACTGGGTCTTCGTTGCTGCTTCAGGCTTTCTCTAGTTGCCGGGAGCAGGGGCTACTCTTGGTTGCAGCGTGTGGGCTTATTGTGGTGGCTTATTGTTGTGTAGCACGGACTCTAGGTGCCCAGGCTTCAGTAGTTACCGCACACGGGCTCAGTAGTTTCAGCGTGTGGGCTCCTAGGGCATGTGGGCTTCAGTAGCTGTAGTACATAGGCTCAGTAGTCGTGGCACATGGGCCCAGGTGCTCTGCAGTATGTGGAATCCTCCCATACTAGGGATCAAACCTATGTCCTCTGCACTGGGGGGTGGGCTCCCATCCACTGTGCCACCAGGAAGCCCCTCGGAAGGAGTTTTGCCTTCACTTCTGGATGTTTGGAAAAGAAATGCCCCTTCCTCTACTTTCTCATCTTCCTGGAAATATACAGACTCCATGAATCATTGCCAGGCTTGCCAGGCTGCCCTCAGACACTACAGGCCAGAGACGATGCTGCAGGCATGAGGTGCCTGGGGAGTACCAGGCAGCCATGTGGTTTGGGAAAGAGGCAGAAGAAAGAGGAGTCCAGCACAGGGTTTCTATTTAAATGTTTCACTGAGGCCCAGTCTGGTTCCTGAAGGGATTTAGGGCAGCCTAGCAGGATCTATAAAATATAACACGATAGCATATTAAAACTGGGAGAGAGAGAAGAAAGAAAAACAAGGGTGGAGATCCTAAATGGAGCCAGGAATGAGGCTAAAAATGCATACCATGATGACCTGTGTGTGCACTTTTAGCTATAGAGGTTCCAAATTTGGCGGCCACTGGGAAGAGGCAAGCTGACTCGGCTACCAGTGCTTTCTGGCCATAGTGTAAGAAGTCGCAGGTAGCTCCCGAGGAGGCCTGCTTCTCTGGGTGGATCCTGGGCGGGAGGCTTCCCAGGGCCCCTTTTAAAGAGGACACCGTGCAGTGGGATCGCTCCCCTGCTGTCAGCTGGTCTCTCTGCCTGCCAGACTCCTACTGTTCTGGGGAGAAGCAGACGTGAAATGCGACTTCGGGGTTTTCCATTTCAGCTTCCATCATAAAGTGGAGATTTATTTTAAAACTTAAGATTGGGTGTGCAAAGGCTTGTGACACGCCCTCCAGAACAGAGTCTGAAAACCCCTGGGTTGATGGGAGAGATGAAGTGTGAGCAGATGGTTGCAACAGCGCAAGACGTCAGGGGAGGCAGGCAGGTCTGACCGGGCTTGGGGGTGGGCAGGGCTCAGAGAAGGGAAGAGAAGAGTAACGGGCTGGTCCAGGAACGGAAGAATGCACATTTGAAGCAGGTCGGGCTTCTGGGTGTGTTTGAGAATCTGAGCAACTGAGTTTCATGCTTATTTACTCTTTATTCTGAAATTTCAAACTCTGCAAAAGCATAAGAATTGTATGATCAGGAGCCACACACCCTGCGTCTAGCTCCACCTGTTGCTAACATTTTATAACAATTGCTTCAGTCTCTCTCTGTATGTCCTGGCTTCCCTGGTGGCTCAGACAGTAAAGAATCTGCCTGCAGTGCAGGAGACCCAGGTTCAATCCCTGGGTCGGGAAGCTCCCCTGGAGAAGGGAATGGCAACTCGCTCCAGTATTCTTGCCTGGACAGAGGAGCCTAGTGGGCTACAGTCTATGGGATTGCAAAGAGTCAGACACAACTGAATGACTAAGCACCACACAGCACAGCATAGCTACCTCCAGGCACGTACACAACACACACACACACACACACACACACACACACACACATTCTTTTTTTTTTTTCTGAACTATTTGAGACCTAGTTGCAGGTATCAGGCTTCGTGGCCATGCAGCGTCTGTCACCGTTATCCAGCTCTGCAGTTGTACCGTGAAAGCATTCACAGACAGTACGTGCATGAGCAAGTGTCGCTGGGTTCCAATAAAACTTTATTTATAAACACTGATGTGAATTTCGTATAATTTCAAATGAAATTTGAATTTATATAAGTTCTGAAAATCATACAAATGAAATTATATGGAAAAGGTTTCAGTTATGAAAAACAAGCAGAACCGTGCTTAACTCACAGGCTGTGAAAACAGATGAGGGGTTGGATTTGACCTGCCAGCGGTGGTTTGTTGATCCCTGTCCTATGTAATCAGAGTATAGTTATTATACTCAGGATACAGTACTGTCTCAACTATAGTCCTTATTCAGATTTTCCCAATTGCCCTGAGTGACGGCCCTGATAGTCTTCCCGCCGCTCAGGACCCACTCAAGCATCACACATCGTATTTGGTTGTCACGTCTCACTAGTCTGCTTTATTCTGGAACAGCTGCCCAGATTGTGTTTCTCGTTCACAGTATTGCTACTTTGGAAGAGTTCAGGACAGTTCTTTGCAGACCCTTCCACAGTTTAGATTTGCCCGATTGTTTCCTCCCGATCGATTCAGGTTATAGATTTTTGGCACTGGGTATGTTGTGTCTCTCGCTGCAGATAGCGAGAGCCTGTGATGTCCGTTTGTCTTCTCTTTAACTCAGTGCTTTCAGCAACTATTGGTGATTCTTGCCTATATCAATTATTTTTCATGGCTTGAAAGGATTTTTAATCATTCCTTCTACACTTATGACTGAATATTCTTCTGTTTCAAAGAAGTGCTCAACTTTCTCCCTCGCCCCATCCCTTAAGATTATTTTTACTACCAGTATGGACTCACGGATGTTTTTTTCCTTCATTGTGCTATAGTCCATTCCTCTCATTATGCGTTTTGAGCTTTAGATTGCCCTAGAGTTGGCCAGCAAGAACCGATTCAGACTGGCTTCTTGTCCTTCTTTTACTGTTTCCTTATTTTCTAGTGGAAAGTTTTTTTTTTGCCCCAACACAGGGCATGCAGGATCTTTAGTTCCCTGACCAGGAATTGAACTTTGCCCCCTGCAGCGGAAGCACAGCATTGTAACCATTGGACTGCCAGGAAAGTCCCAAAGAAGATGTTCTAGACATCTCTCTTAGGAGCTCAAATGTGATTTAGTGAGAAATAGTTTGTAGAAATCAAATCTCTGGGCACTAGATGTTCCAGAGATTGCTCCTGGGGTGTCCTTGCTTCTAAGCCTGAACTAGGTTTGAGGGGTGAGTTAAAGTGAGTGGCCAGTGGAGTCAGGAACCGAGGGAACACGGAATCACAAGCAGTGGGCATAGCATGTACAAAGGTCCAAGGGCACGTGTGTAATGTTGAGGTGGGGGAATGGTAATAGGGCACAGGGTACTCTGTAATAGGGTGATAGAGGTACAAGGTGTGCTGAGACGGAAAAGTGGAAGATGATGCTAGAAAACAGTTGCTTTTCTCACGTTCTAAGATGTTATGGATCTTAAAACACTATTGAATGAATGACAGTGTCAGCTTTTCTAGGAATTTAAATATGGACCTCAACCCTAAGGTTCCTCTTAATGTCAGAAGCATTAAATGGCATGACTTGTATAACTTTTGTTATACAAGTAGTTTTGTTATTAAATCATGAACCAAACCAAAGATATCCCCACTCTCCACAAAAATGCTCTAGTTAACTAGTTTTGGCTGGAACTGACTCTATAATTCTTAAAATCTACTATATGGAACAAAAATAAAACATGAAAAACTATTCTGAATTTTCAATATAAACCAACTGCTAACTTGACCTTCAACTTTCCTTGCCTCCTCAGCACTTCTACTGCAGTTGTTTCTCACTTGTGTTATATTGGAGGCTTCCCTGGTGGCTCAGACGGTAAAGCGTCTGCCTGCAATGCGGGAGACCCGGGTTCGATTCCTGGGTCGGGAAGATCCCTTGGAGAAGGAAATGGCAATCCATTCCAGCACTCTTGCCTGGAGAATCCCAGGGACGGGGGAGCCTGGTGGGCTGCCGTCTATGGGGTCGCACAGAGTCGGACACGACTGAGCGCCTCAGCAGCAGCAGCAGCAGGAGCTTCCATACTGGTTTCCATAGCGGCTGCAGCAATTTTCGTTCCTGAAACAGTGCTCAGGGGTTCCCTTTGGTCCTCATCCTAGTCAGCGCTTGGTATTTCTTGTCTTTTTGATGAAAACCATTCTGACAGGTGTGCCGTGATATCTCATTGTGGTTTTAATTTGCATTTCCATGATGATTGGTGATGCTGAACATTTTTTCAAGGACGTGTTGGTCAGGTGTCTGACTTTTATCGTTTCAGTTCAGTTGCTCAGTCATGTCCGACTTTTGCGTTTATCATTTATGGAGTCCCAATTATTTATGATTATATTAATTGTACTCTAAAGTTACTTTAAAAGGTTTAAACATAGAAACTAAATAAATACAGCATTTCACACAGCTTTTAAACAACTATTAAACCGAGACAAACTTACGAATATAAAATGAACAGAACTACACAAACCAACGTAATTCAAATGAACAAAATCAGTGTTCTGTGTTGGATCATGTGTTACTGAAACTAAATCGCAGTTTATAGGGTGAATACGACAGTGACGACTTCAACACAGATTCTTCTGAGTTTGGCATGCCTCTCTGCTTTTGTGTGCCATGTGACACTTTTATTTTCTTTATTTGTTTGTCTCTATTTAAAACACTGGGCGATCTTTTGTTAATACAACTGCCACAGTGTTTCTTAGTCTTTGCCAGGAAGCATTATTTACATATTAAAGTTTGTTCTTTTGTCATTAGCTCATGGCAAGTAGTAATAATTGTACAGTCAGTCAGCTGTAACAGTGTAACAAGCTACCTCCAAATGCAGTGCAATAGAATGAGGGTCTGTAAATGTTTGTGTGAACGGCCAGATAGTAAGTCTTTTAGGCTTTGTGGCCCATATGTGTCTGTCGCACTACTCAACTCTGCCATCCATCAGTGTGAGAGCAGCCAGAGGTGTGTGTATTCTAAGACTTTGTTTATGGAGGCTGAAATTTGAATTCCATGTGATTTTCACATGATAAAATAGTCTTCTTTTGAGTTATTTTCAACCATCTAGAAATGTACAAACCATTCTCAGATGGTGGGCTATACAGAACAGGTGGCGGGCTGGATTTAGCCTGCAGGCGCCGGCATATAGAACAGCAATCGTTTATCCTTGCTGGGGTATCTGCCGGTTGATTGCAGCTCCTCACTGATTCTGGTGTGTCTGCCGGTTGCCCGTGGTTGGGCTGGTTTAGCTGCGCTCCGCGGTGCTGCTCAGCCTCCAGGCACAGAGTGAACATGGCTCCTTACCGAGGGCCAGGTCTGCTCCAGGTGTGTCTGTTCTGGGCCCAGACTCCAGGGACTCCCTGGGGAAGCTCTTCTTCTGTGGAGGCAGAGGCCCTGCAGGCAGGGCCTCACGAGCCCATGTCAAGCCTGTGTTTGCATCATGCTTATTACCATCCCATTGGCCAAACAAGTCAGATGACCGAACCCAAAGTCAAGGAGTGAAGACTTAGAGGCCACCTGTAAGACAGAGTGTAGTGCAGAGTCTCATGGCCAGGGTAACAGGGAAGGGCGAGAGCTGGACCAATTCAGTCTCCCACACGTGCCAACTTGGAGAAGGAAATGGCAACCCACTCCAGTTATCTTGCCTGGAGAATCCTGTGGATGGAGAAGCCTGATGGGCTGCTGTCCGTGGGGTTGCACAGAGTCAGACACGACTGAAGCGACTTAGCAGCAGCAGCAGGTGCCAACTCAGTCACAAGCCCAGAGCTGCTGCTGTTCCGTTGCTCAGGCGAGCCTTGCTCCTCGTGACCCCGTGGACTGACTGCAGCCTGTCGGGTTCTTCTGTCCATGGGATTCTCCAGGCAAGAATACTGGAATGGGTAGCCATTTCCTTCTCCAGGGGATCTTCCTGACCCAGGGATCGAACCTTCATCTCCTGCATTGAGAGGCAGATTCTTTACTGTCTGAACCACAAGGGAAGCCTGTGTCTGTTGGTTCAGTCATGTCCCACTTTTCACAACCCCATGGACTGACTGCAGCCCACCAGGCTCCTCTGTCCATGGTATTTCCCAGGCCAGAATACTGAATTGGGTTGCCATTTCCTTCTCCAGGGGATCTTCCTGAACCAGGGATCGAATCTGCATCTCCTGCATTGACAGGCAGATTCTTTACCACTGACCCCTTGGGAAGCTTTCAGATCTGTAGCATGAGGTACACAGTTTGTTTCCAGCTAATTTCTCCCTGGCGACATGCCCATTCTTTTAAAAATAATATTGACTGATTGATTTGTTTTTGGTTGCACTGGCTCTTTGTTGCTCGTGCGGGCTTTCTCTAGTTGAGGAGAGCGGGGCTGCTCTCCGGGTGAGGTGTGTAGACTTCCCATTGTGGTGGTTTCTCTTGTTGCGGAGCGCGGGCTCTAGGCTGCATGGGCTTCAGTAATTGCAGCTCGAGGGCTCTAGAGCGCGGGCTCAGTAATTGTGGTGCAGAGGCTTAACTGCTACAAGGCACGTGGAATCCACCACGACCAGGGATCGAACCCATGTCCCCTGCATTGACAGGCAGGCTGCCATCCATTGTACCACCAGGGAAGTCCAACATGCCCATTCTTATTTGCATTTTTGCTGCCCCCGAGATGGGCAGATTCTCCTGGCTCTCTCCCTAACCCTTGCCCTGAGACCCTCATGTCAGGCATAATGAGGAGACCAGTCTCCTCACACTGGTCCTCAAGTCCTGGCCCGAGGACTCATTTCACCAGTTTCTCCAACAGCCAGATTTGTTACCGCAGGGAGTGAGGCCGAGTGTGTGCAGGGTAGGGGGTGGTCCTTTCTGCAGCTGGATCCAGGGCCAGTTTCCTTTCCAGGCAGAGCAGAGGGACTTGGAAAGGGAAGAGGTGTCTGCATTGGTGACAGGGCTCTGGAATCTCTTTCCTCCTACTTGAGGGAAGTGTGTCTTTGGGCTAGTCACCGTTCTCTCTGAGCTCTATTTCTCTGATCCATCAAATGGAGACCTCCACCCCCCAGTCTAAGGGAACATCCCCCATGAATTGTGAGTGTTCATGCTTGTGGCATGTCTGGTGCATAGCAGGTGATGAGCACATTGCAGCCTGATTATCTCCAGTTAGCTTCATGTGGGTCTCAGGACTGACTGGGGGTGATGAGTGAGATTACAGATGTGGAATTTGTGGTTGCGTGTAAGCATACCTCATTTCCCAGGTCCCCAGGGCCTTATGAAATTTGATAATTAGAATAATAAAAGGCAACATGTAAAGTTTTTCCTCAGAATTGACGGGGATTGGTGCCAGGGACCTCCATTGATACCCAAATCCATGGATGCTCAAGTCCTTTATATGAAATGGTGCAGTGTTTGCAAATGACCTACACTTACCTTCCTGTGTACTTTAAACAGTGTATTTATTTATTTGGCTGTGCCAAGTCTTTTGTGGCATGTGGCAGTCTCTTTAGTTGCAGCATGTGGGATCTAGTTCCCTGACCAGGGATCGAACCAGGTACGATCAGGTACGAACCAGGTACCAGGTACAAACCAGGTACCAGACGAACCAGGGGTCCTCTCTGAACTCCTGGCTTTGCTGCTGGTTTGAGCAAATCTGCTACAGAAAGATGGGCAGTTTAATAGGGAAGAACAACTGTACTAATTCCATTGTTGGTTAAATGGTGGTGGGGATGTGTGGGGATGGGTTAGATCGTGGTTCTTGAGCCTCCTTAGTCACCGAGGAGGTTATTCTCATATACCAATATTCATAAAATGCTGTACACGTTTTAGGGAATTCATCGACACCAAGTCAGGAATCCATGGCTTGAATAATCTCAGAGGCCCCTTTAAAAGCTCTTCATTCTGTGTTTCTGGGCGTAGCAGAGGCCAGAGTTCAAGTTCATGTCTAGGTTAGCCTCTTTGCATGCTGCTAAGTTGCTTCAGTCGTGTCCAACTCTTTGAGACCCTATGTGCAGTAGACCGCCAGGCTCCTCTGTCCATGGGATTCTTCAGGCAAGAATACTGGAGTGGGTTGCCGTGTCCTCCTCCAGGAGATCTTCCCGACCCAGGGACTGAACCCGCATCTCCTATGGTCCTGCGTTGGCAGGCAGGTTCTTTACCACTAGCGCCACCTGGGAAGGTCACCCTCTTTATCTCTCTGCATTTCAGTTTGCCAGCCTGGGAAGTGACTGAAGGCACTGTGAGGCCGTCAACCTCCTGGGCCTCTGGGAGGAGCATCTGTGTGAAAGAGCTTTGTCAACTGTCAATGGCTTCACAAATCATTTTTGTAACTGCTTTGCCCTGCCTGAGAGGAGCTGCAGAGCTGAAAATCAGAATTCTTTATGGAATCAATGGGTTCCTGGAAAGTTGCAAGCAAATCAGGTTTTTAAAAATCCAATCTCTGCAGCATCTGGTTATGGCACCATTTAGAGGAACCCAGCAGCGAATCATCAATGGTGGCAGACGTTCTGCAGCAAAGCAGATTGTTCTTCCCTATTAAACTGCCCATCTTTCTGTAGCAGATTTGCTCAAACCAGCAGCAAAGCCAGGAGTTCAGAGGGGACCCCAGGACGTTCCTGATTAATTCTCATAAGGTCATCCGGGGAAGCCTGGGCTGACATCTGTCACACTGCCGAGTGCTCAAGAGCATGGGCTGTACCTACAGAGTCTGAACTCCAGCTGCCCCACACATTTCCTTTGTGGCCTCAGGCAAGCTGCCTACTGGCTCTAAACCTCAGTTTCCTAGTCTGTAAAATGGGAATAATAGTTGTAGTTACCTTCATTGAGTTGTGAGAATTCATGAAACAGGGTACCAGAGTACTTGGCACAGTGAAGTTGCTCCATCAGTGGCAGTGGGTAATGTTTTAAGGCTGATACCTTTGTTATTACCATGGTCAGAAATAACATTCTAGTCTACATGGACCCATGCCTGTCCCAGGGAGGCAAACCTCATGTTTTTTATATTATTTTCTGAGGGTATGCCCACGTAGAATCATAAAATTCTTAAACAGAATTTTATAGGTCAGTTAGGACAGACTTCCACTCAGTGGGAAAATTCTTTTTTCAGTTCTCCTGATAGTGGGTTGTCCTGCTGCTGCTGCTGCTAAACCGCTTCAGTCGTGTCCGACTCTGTGCGACCCCGTAGACGGCAGCCTAAACACCCCCAGTGGCAAGAAACTCACCTCCTCACAAGGCTGCTTGTGCTATTGCAGGACTGTTCTGCATGTTAGAACATGTATGTTAGGACTGTTCTGCATGCACATTCTTCATGCCGAGTTCAGGCCTCCATCCCTCAAGTGGTCCTGGTTTTGCCTGCCCTCCCCTACATGAGGGTCCTTCCTACATTTGATGATGTGTCTGCTTACTCTAGCCTCTTCTTCTCCAGGCTAAGGGACCCTCTTCCAATGCTGGTCGCCCTTCTCTGGTCAGACCCAGGTTGTCAGAGTCCTTCTCACATCACAGTGTTCAGAGCCTGGGCTGGTCTAAGAAGTGCTGGGTTCAGAGTGGCCAAGAAGTCGACCTTGATGGATAAGGCAAGGGAGGATGCTGGTAACCAGTCTCCTGGGGCCTGGTCCTGAGCATCCATCTATCTGGCCCGGCTGGCCCTTCCTGGACCATCTCAGTCCCAGGACTTGAGGTCTGCAGCCTGCTCTCCACTTGGATGATGGGGGCTCATCAGTAGCCTATGGTGTGCTCTGAACACCCTCTGTGATCCTGCTCGCCCCCTGCTTCCTCCACTAGAACTCCCTCACCCTCTTCTTCTCCAAGACTTCAGCTAAGATTCCACACCTCCCAAGAAGGTCCTCGATGACCACCAGTTACAGGGCTCCAGCTCTGTGCTCCCATGTTCCACAGAATTCCCCACCATAGTTCTGACCGCAGGACAGCACAGTGGCCTCTTTCCATGTCCGCTGGACTGTGAGTTTTGTGAGAGCAAAGACACTGCATTCCCAGATCACCATTTTATCCCCAGAGCCTGTCCATGTAGCTGCTCCCTGGGTGATGTTTGTTAAATGAATGAATCCTTGATTGGAGAAAAGCCTGACTGATGGGAAAGAAAGATATGTCAAGAAGCATCCCTCAGCAAACCTGGGATCTGAACCTAGCAACAGAGATCTTAGGGAGCTCCAGAGTCCCTCACAGTTCCCACCCAGGACTCTCGGCCCAGCTGAGACTGCAAAAAGTCTGATTATAACTGCGTGTTGTAATACATATAGCTATACAACAATAATGCATATAGTTTTACAACTATATGTTGTAATACATGGAGTTTTATGCAAACCTCCCACCACCCAGAATGAATCATAACTGACATTTGGTCCCCTTAATAAACATAATCATGACTGTTTATGGAGTGCCTTCCACATCAATCATTATGGCAGGGCTGCAAGGTTGGTTTCCCCATTTTACAGATGAGGATACTGAAGGCTGGCCAGTGAAGTCACCTGCTGAAGGCCACTTAGCTTGTCAGTGGTGATGCTGAAGTTCCAGCCGATGCCTCAGGCTCCATGGCTCTCACTTCCCACTAGGCATTCTTGCAGCTGGCTTCGGGACCTACAGACACTTCTGTTTCCCCCCTGGAGAGAAAGGAGCAATCAGAAAGTGCTAATGAAGGATGATTAATATTATGATAACGTACATGGTTCCATGAGATTCCTGGGAAGGTCGCTGAAGACTGGGGTGTCGTCTGGGGAGACTGGCAGGGGAGGGGAGGCCTGGCCTGCATGTTTTCTCTTTTTGTCCATGAATGTTAAACCATGGAGACAGTAAAGTCTCAAAAATAGACAAAGCAAAAGCTTCATCCTCCTTCCCTCTATCTCCCCTCTAGAGGTAACCAGATATGAGAGTTTGAAGTGTATCTCCCAGGCTTTCTGTGCATAGATAAACACACAGAGTGATGTGCTGGCAGATAGTTAACAACCTGCTGGCGATGGTTGTGGTGGGGAATACATGTGCCAGTTTCCTTGGTGTCAAGGCTCCCAGCATGTCTGGTTTCAGACTGCCAACATGAAGGCACTAAATGAGCAGATGGGAAGAGCTGTCTTTAATTAATGACAATTAATCTATAGTATTTCTACTCTACAGATGCCAACATCCTCAAGAACATCCACATTATGAAATGTAGTAAAGTAATTAGGAAGCTTTGGGCATTTGTTACCTATTAAAAATTAGAATATACTGAATTGTAAGTTCATATAATTTAATTTTTAATAATGACCGTGTTTCACAGCTGGTTCATGAGACTGGAAAATTTCACAGTCAGTTCTCGGTAACCAGGACAAGCCAGTTCTAGCCACTCTTTTCCTTTCCACTCGAGTATGAATCCTATACAATTTTTTTTTTTCCCTTTAGCTTGCTTGTTATTTAAAAGGCTCTTCATTGGATCATTCATTCAACTAGGACTCTTCTGCGTGCCATGGCCTGTGTTAGGGACCAGGGCCAGGCCACCGTCATGAGCAGATAGCCATGTGCTTGGTCTTCATCAGCTTTTGGTGTGATGAAGGAGGCAGTCACCGCATTGACAAGTAGACAAACCCTGCAATTAGGTCTGTAAAAGGAAGCAGCAGGACCATGTTTAGAGACAGTGCTGAGAAGGGCGGGCGTGTGGAGGTCAGGGTGTGGAAGGGGAGAACCTCCTTGAGGTTCAGATCAGGAAAAGCTTCTTCCGAGGAGCTGACAGAAACCAAGACCCAAAAGATAAGATGGGACCAGCCACATGAAACCTGTTGGGAAAGAGTTGCCCTAGGATAACACATTCATGTGGGTGCCATTTCTGTAAACTTTACAAACATGCACAGCAATTTTGTGTGTTATTTTTTAAGAAAAAGTCCTGGAATAGTAAGAATCAAGAAGGCTCCCTTCCAGCCTCAACAGGATGGTAGTTACCCTTGGAAAGAGGATGGGAAAGACAGTGAGTTGGAGGCAGAGATGGTCTTCAATGACATCTGTGTATTTTCCTGATGTTAGGGGAGACTGAGGTCTGGGACAGAATTGGCCGGTGGCCGTTTTTGCTGGCTCTTGCTGATGGATACAGAGCGATCAATTGCATTGCTCTTTATAATTTCTCAACACCTGAACTATTTCATGATTATTATTTTTTAAAGAGTGGCTGCGGAAGAGTGAATGGGGGAGAGGCCTGAGAGTTGGGAGGTAGGCAGGGACCAGGTTGTAAAGAGTTGAAGATGATGACCTTAAGTATGATTTTTGCTTTAAGTACAGTGAATGCCTTCTTGAGCTGGTGGGCGGCATGTTCTAAAGTTTACATTAATAGGGTTCTCTGGCTGCTATGAGGAGAATCAGAGGAGAGTTAAGAAAGGCACTGGGAGGTTAGTTGGGATCTCTTGTTGTCTTGAGGAGAGCTGATGATGGCTGGAAGCAGTGGAGACAGGAGCAGTTTTAAAATCAGGTTCAGATGACATGCTGAGGGATTAGATACAGGGGATCAAGAGAGGGAGGCATGACCACTTTGTTCATAGTACCACTGTTTACAATAGCCAGGCCACAGAAGCAACCTAAAAGTCCACTGAGAGATGAAGAGTAAAGTAAATATGTATGTAGTATATACATATTGACACAATGGAATATTACTCAGCCACAAAAAGGAATGAAATAATGCTATTTGCCGCAACATGGATGGACCTAGAGATTATCATGCTAAGTGAAGTAAGTCAGAAAGAGAAATACAAATATCATATGATACCACTTATACGAGGAAACTAAAATATGACACAAATGAACATATCTATGAAATAAAAACAGACTCATAGAGAACAGGCTTGTGATTTCCAAGGAGGAGGGGATGGAGGAAGGAAGGACTGGGAGTTTTGGATTCGCAGCTGCAAACTATTACCTATAGGATGGATAAGCAACAAGGTCCTACAGGATATGGCACAGAGAACTATATTCGATATCCTGTGATAGACCATAATAGAAAAGAATATGAAAACAGATATATATCTCTCTCTGTGTGTATATATATATGACTCTCTGCTGTGCAGAAGAAATTAGATACAACATTGCAAATCAACTGTACTTCAATACATTAAAAAAAATAGGGAGGCATGAAGGATGAATTTTTTTAACAGCTTTGTGGAGATATAGTTCACATACTATACACTTCATTCATTTAAAGTGTACAGGTCACTGGGGTTTGGTGGGGATGGCTTTCTTTCTGAAATCTGAGTGGATGGTGGCTCCAAATGCTGTGAAGGAGAAAAAGAGAGGAATAGGCTGGGGGTGGGGCCTGAGGTGAGTTTGAACTGCCAGTAAGACATCACGTTGTGTGGGAAATTAAATATTCATGTCTGGGGCTTGAGATGAAAATCTGTGAGTAGTGAACAAATTGAGAGTGTGGGAATAGATGTAAATACCCAAAGAAAGAGTATAGTTAGAGAAGGTGTGTGTGGAGGAGGCAGTGGGGCTTCCAGTCCAGATGGACGGAGAGTTCATGCTTTGAGCCCCCTCCCCCCAGATAAAAGGAAGGAGAAGAAAAGAGAGAAGCATAAAGTGACTGCCGGGCTGAAAACAAAGGCCCATAGAGCTGTCATCTGGTACAGGCAGAGACAGCCGTCAGTTTTAGCTCCTGAGGGGCACTAAGAAATAGAAGTGTTTGTGTGAGGTGGAGAGGGGTGCCAGGTTGACTGCTTAAAATGAGAAAAAGCAAGCAATAGGCAGACAGACTCCTATTCAAGATGAGCCTCTGGACCCAACCTCCAAAGCTAATGAAGACAATTAATGTTACAAAGAGAGCCTTCAAAAACAATGACAATTGAATTCACTCTAATTAAAATATAAAAATAGTATTTTTTTGAAAATGAATTTAAAACAACTGTTTAGGGTCTGTCAGGAATAGGTTTGACTGTGAGATTCAAAATAACAGTGGCTCATGCAAAACAGGAATTGTGTTCTTCTATGAATAAATTCTGAGCCTGTATTAAGTCCTCAGGAACCTAGCTTGATCCAGCTAGTCACTGGCTCAATGCTTGGATTATAGCCTCATAGTCCAAGGTGATAGCTAGAGCTCCAGCCATTACATCTGCATTCCAGGCCACAGGATGGTAAAAGGGTATATATCAGCTGACTTTTAAAGAAGTTTTCAGGAAGATGACGCATGACACTTCCACCTCCACTCTACTGGCCAGAACTTGGCCAGAGGAGAAGTCAAGAAATGTATTCTGTTATTACAGATAGCTAGGCACTCAGTTATAATCCAGAGGTTCTGTTACTATGGATGAAAGGGATAATATATCATTAACACTCACAGCTTTGGGATCTTCAAAGAAAGAGTAAGGATAACATCCATTAAGAAGAATAAGACTGGTGTTTTTTGTTTGAATTTAAAACCTCTCTCTTAGAAAGATGGTGTTAAGAGAGTGAATAAACAAGCCACAGACTAGAAGAAAGTCTTTGTAAGCCATATTCTGATAAAGGAATTATATCCAAAATGCATTAAAAACAAACAAACTCTTGTGCGCGTGTGCTAAGTTGCTTATTGTGTCTCTTTGTGACTCTGGACCGCCAGGCTTCTCTGTCCATGGGATTCTCTAGGCAATAATAGTGGAGTGGGTTGCCATGCCTTCCTCCAGGGAATCTTCCCAACCCAGAGATCCAACCCACGTGTCTTATGTGTCCTGAATTGGCAGGTGGGTTTTTTAACACTAGTGCCACCTGGGAAGTCCATTGCAAACTCGCAGAACTCAACAGTAAGAAAAAAAAAAGTCCACTATTTTAAAAATGGGCAAAAGATTTGAATAGACACTTCACCAAACAAGATATGCAGCTGACAAATGAGTGCATAAAAAGATGCTCAAGTGTCATTAGTCATCAGAAGAATGCAAATTAAAACCACAATGAATACTGCCTCATACCTGTCAAAATGGCTAAAACAGAAAAGCCAGTTCATCCAAGTATTGGCAAGGATCTGGATCAACTGGAAATCCCACATACGACTGAGGGGAATATAAAACGGTGCAACCACTTTGGAAAACAGTTTAGCAGTTTCTTAAAAGTTGAACGTATTCTTACCATGTGTCCCAGCAATTCCACTTCTATGTATTTGCCCAACAGAAATAAGTGTATGTATTTATACAAACACGGTGTAGAGAAAGAACGTGTGGACAAAGTGGGGAAGGGGAGAGAGGGACGAACGAGGAGATCAGGACTGACATACGTACACTACCATGTGTAAAGCAGCCGGCGGGGGAGGCTGCTGGACAGCACGGGGAGTGCATCTCGGGGCTCTGCAATGACCTAGGGGGTGGGTGGGGGATGGGAGGAACGTGCAAGAGGGAGAGAATATATGTATACATATAGCTGAGTCACTTCATCGTGCAGCAGAAACTAACAGAATATTGTAAAGCAATTGAACTCCAATAAAAGAAAAAGATTTGCTAGTGATGTCTTTTAGCAGCGTTATTTGTAATAGCCCAAACTAGCCACAACCCAAATGTCCAGCAATAGGTAGACTAAAAAAAATAGTGATGCATCCAAGCGATGGAATACTACTCACCAGTACAAAGAAATGAACTCTGATACACACACCAGGAGGAATGAATCTCAAAATAATTGTGCAGAGTGAAAGAAGGCAAACATGCCTTCCATTTGATTCTATTTGTATAAAGTTATGGACCACATCTATGGGGCTGCACAGAGTTGGACACAACTGAAGCGACTTAGCAGCAGCAGCAGCAGCATGGACCATGCAGAGTAATTTGTAGTGACAGAAAGCAGCTCCCTGGCTGCCTGTGGAACTGAGAATGGGAGATATGGAGAGAGGCAAGAGCGAGGGATCACAGAGGCCATAAAGTAGTTCTTAGGGGTGATGGATATGTTTATTATCTTGACTATGATATATACATTTGTCAAAATTTATCACATGACATACTGTATGTTAATTATATTTCAATAAAGCTGTTAGAAAAAGAAAGAAGGAGCACAGCATTATGAAACAAAAAGAGGCAGAATAAGAAAAGATGAGTGTGAAAAAGAACTAATTGAAATTTCTGGGAATGAAAAATATTAATTGCATTAAAAATCTTTTAAAAAGGAAGGAAAGAAAGGAAAAATGTCAATAGTCATAAACTCTGGAATGAACATGGTCAAAGAGAGAATGAGTGAGTTGAAAGAGCATTCCAAGAAATTTTCTGAGAACATCACCCGCAAAGACATAGAGGGAAAATTATGAGAGTAGTTGTAGGACCTGGAGAATAGACTGGGTTCCGACCATATGTGTTTAATGGCACTTCTGCAAGAAGAGACTAAAGAAAATGACTGAGAAGCAGTACTCAAAAGCATAATAGCTCAGAATTTTCCAGAGTTGAAAAGGAGGTATAAATCCTAATCAAGTAATATGCTTGACAACTAATGAGAATTTTAAGTAAATCTCCACTTTAAAACCACATAGTGAAACTGCAGAAAATCAAGCATAAAGAGGAAGGCTTAGAATTTACTTAGACGGATTACCCACAAAAGAACAACAGAGACTAATAGTAAGTTGCTTAAGAGCCTATGGCAGCCTTTTTGGCAGTCTTTATTTTCTGAAAGAAAATAAACTTCATCTGTCTAGAATTCCATATCCAGCTGAACTGTGATTCAAAAATGGTGATGAAATAAAGACAGTTTTATGGAAGATGAAGGGGTCCACCCCAAACCCTGAGGTTCTTGAATGTTTAGAGACGGGAGAGGAAGGACCCGCTGGAATCACGTGTGCCCGGTCATCTGGTGTCAGCCTCTATCTCCCGCAGAAACCGTGGGGAGAGAGGAACGCCTGAATTCAACTGCTGTTGCAATGTGATGTTCTTGGCAATGCCACTTGTTGGCATGTTCTGGGTATTCCTTCAAGGCAGAGGAGGGAGATGGGATCCCTGCCCAGCTCCGGGTCGGTCCTGCAGCAATGGGGGCTTAGTAGGGAGGCCACAGGGAGGGTTCTGGGTGGTGGCCTTGGGCCCTGGTCTGGGGAGGAGGCTGGGGACGCAAGAGCCCACCCCTCAAAAATGCCCATTTCGAGACTGTCTCTCTGTCTTCCAGATTGTGGACAAAAACAACCGCTACAAGTCCATAGATGGGTCAGATGAGACTAAAGCCAACTGGATGAGGTGAGTCCCGCTCTCTGCTGCTTTCCCAAGAGCCTTGTCCAAACTCTGGAAAGGAGGCCAAGGGAGCACGTTGGCCTTTTAGAGTCTCCAGTGGTGGAAGTCCCTGAAGGCCCCGGGACTGCTCTTGGCAGGAACATGTCTAGCTCCGGGGGACCAATCCTCTGACTCCCCCAGGCTTCCATCAAGGGGTCTGGAGGAGGCCTGTGGCCAGACCAGCTGTTTACGGGGGCAAACGTGTCAGTGTCTCTGGAGGCCCCAGGCCCCAGCCTGCTGGCATTCTTGCGTGGAGGTGGGGATGTCCCTGGACTGTGACATCTCTCGCAGGCAAACTCCGGCTGGATGGGGTGCAGGACACATCAAAGTGCAACTCCCAGCCATTGTTTAAAAGGCCCCCAGAGAAAAGGGCGCAGTCCCTAGCTCAGTTTTTGATTGTTAGAGTGATTTTGTCCATTGCTGGGGACAGAAGTTTGCACCAGAAGGATCCTTCACCGCCAGCCAGAGCGAGCAGGAGACTGGCCCAGGGCCACCCCGAGGCAGCTGCGCCAAGCTGTCCTTTGGGTTCTAGGCTGCTGGCTTGTCTGGTGTGCCTGGGAGTTGGGCGGGGCCCTGCCCGACGGCATCAGCGGGCAGTATGGGAGGTCAGTCTTGCCTCATTGCCTCCTTGGTGGCCTGTCTCTGGGATTCAGGAGCCGTGAAGAGGTTAGCAGCTGGGCTGCGAGCTGGGTCTTGGAGGGCTGAACCTGAGGCAGTGCTGCACCGTGGATCGGGCCCTCTGTCAGTGTGTGTGCCCCGTGGGGCTGGGGGCTGGAGGGTAGAGGAGAGATCGTGCTTGAAGGGAGGGCAGTTAGGGCCTCCCTAAGGGGAGTCTGCTGGATTTAAACCCTGAGACTTGCCAAGCAAATGCAGAGAAACTGGTTTGAGGTGGGGAGGCTGCCGTGAGTTGTCTGGTCCCTTTCCCCTGGGCCCCACTGCCCACGGGTCTCCCACCTGAGGCCGGCTGGCAGCCGGGCAGCTGTGGATACTCTCTGGGACACTTAAGGATTCGCCCCCTGATTTGTCGGAGTCGCTGTCCTCGTTGCGATTGAACAGGTGCAGAAGCGGAAGCGCTGAGAACAGGCAGGCCCCAGTCTTGTGCTGTGGGGACCTGCCCCGTTTCACACAGTCAGGTCAGCTGTGCCCTGAAAGTGGCTCCAAGAAGGTGGGTGGACATCTCTGGCTGCCCTCTTCTCCCTGATCACTGGGTTCAGGTCAGATGAGCACGTGCAACTCAGCCCTTATTCCTGAGCACCTGCAGTGAGTCAGAGCCTGTACGGGGCGTCCTAGATAGATGGGCCCAGCCCTGCTCCCTGGCCCTCCCAGGACTCACACCTTCTGCTGTGGAAACTGCTTTTTCTAATGAGGCTGTTCCAAGGAAGTGAGGGCGATGTGCTGTGGGGGCTCAGATGAAAGTGAGGGTGGGGAGGGCCTTTGAGCTGGGCCTTCAAGGGAGGCATTTGAGGGCACTTGTAAGCAAAGGCTCAGAAGTGGGGAGTGGCAACCAGGTGTCCAGCAGGCGATCAGATGGGCTGCATGGCCCAGACCCCTAGCCTGTGGCTCTGGCCTGGCTTTAGGCAAGCAAAGGAGAGTGTGTTTGAGTGTGGTCTGGGTCAGGCCTTTTTGCACTGAAGTTTTGGCCAGGAGAGCTGATTCAGTTCTGCTCTTCCATGTATCTCTGATCTTTCTGTTTGGGGACAAGGCTTTGCCAATACTGCAGAGAAGGGGATTCATCACCTGTGCTAACTAAGTGGTCATCTGGCGCTCCCACGATTCTGACTTCATCGGGCTGGGACTGAGCCCAGGGCGTCGGCAGTTTGTAAAGCTCTCCGGAGTGATTCTGATGCACTGCTGGGGTTGGGAACCACTGCTCTGCTCTGATCTTCATGCTCCAGTGGTAAAGTGAGGCCCAGAGCAGAGCAGGGTCAAGATGATGTGGTCAGTGGCAGAACAGGACTGGAATCCATCTCTGAGCGTCTAGGCCAGTGTTCTCTCTGTGCACGAGGGACCAGGCCAAGCCTGGCTTCCTGGGCCTCATGTGGGTGGGTTCTGCTATTGCTGCCTTGCTGGCCTGACGTCTGTCCTGTTCCTGCTCCAGGACCCATTCTGATTCAAGATGGTGCCAGGGTGGCCCACAGCTGGAGGGCCCTCATCTGATTAGAGACTCAAGGGGTAGGCTGGGGTTGGGTCTATGGTTTATTGATGGGGAGATAGCCCTCGGGTAGTTCCAGGGTTGAGGGGAAAGCCAATTCATCCTGGGACCCTCTTCTTCCCCCTTAATGTACGGCTTCCATTTGTACAGCTCCTTCTAATTTGAGGACACGTTCACTAGCTTAGGGGCTTGCAGAAGATCGAATGGAGTTGATTAATTTTCTCAAAACCTAAGTTTAGGCTGGGAATAGAACCCACTTGTTGACTCTATGGCAGCCCCATAGTGGGTGCTCTGCATTCATGAGATCGGTGGTCCACGACCTGCAGGGGCTCTTTTTGTCTCCTGGAAGCAGTGTGTTGAGATGTTTTTGGTTGTCACAACTCTGCGGGTGAATGCTGCTGGTTTCTATCGAGCAGAAGCCAAGAATGCTGGTAAATATCCTGCATTGTCCAGAATGCCCTCTCCCCCACCAATAAAGAACTTCTGATCCTAAATGCCAGTAGTGGTGAGATTAAGAAGCCCTGAACAGATTCCTCCTGGCAGCCCTTGGAGGTGGCACCGGGGAGACGGGGGTGGGGGCGGGGGACAAGATTTGCATAGGAGATTCAGCTTCTAATCCAAAGTCTGTCTGAGTGCAAGGCCCAGGCCCCGGCCACTGTCTTGGCCGGGTGACAAAGCCTCCGCCTTCTCCTTCTGCCACTCGGGCTGTGGTATTCTGGGTGGGTGGAGTGGGGAGACAAGGGCTGAAGGATCTTTGCGCCCTGTCCCTTGCTGTGGCTTTGGCACCAGCCAGAGGGAATGAATCAGACTCTGGGTCTCCCATCATACTCTAGGATGCTCTCTTGGGTGGATCTTTGGGACCATGGACATGAGATAAAGGGTGGACAGAACCACACTGTGGGAAAGAATGAGTCGCAGAGCCAGAGCAGGTGCCAGGCCAGGGGGTTAAGGGCTGTGCTGTGCCCGTGACCGAGGACCCTCTGTGCAGATGGAAGCCAAGGGCCTTCCTGGTCTCCATCAAAGTGGACCCTGTCTCCCCATGGACGCTCAGGGTCTCCTCACGTCCTACCCATGAGCTGCCAAAAAGGAGCTCCTGCCAGCACTGCAGTGGAGTGGTGGTCGGGACAGGGAGGAGCCTGCCCACACCCAAAGGTGGGGACCTGGGAGACTAGGAAGGGGAAGAGACCCACGAGGGTGCAGAACAAGCTTTCTGTGACCACGCCTTAATCGTGGGCGTCACCAGCAAGGCCACACCCCTTGGAAGCCCACTGTAAATAGTCTCCCTGTTGAAAGAATCTTCCTGCAAGCCCCTGGGTTTGCAGGTCTGTGCAACATCTCTGAGTTCAGGCTGTGGCCTCGTCCTAAGCCCAGTAAGGATCCTTCATGCCTGTTGAGGGCTTTAAAGCTCTTTACATCAGCGTGCTTGTCCCTCCTCGGTAACAACCCCTGGTTCTAGGATGGGGAGAAAGGGGCCAGGGGAGGCTGCCGAGCTGCCTGCCCTGGCTCCTCGCAGCTAGTCAGAGGCCAGGCGGGACCCGAAACGGAAGGCGTCCGGCTCCGTCGCGCTCCCGTCGCGCGCGCCTCGGCTCCTGCTGCCCCCTAAGCAGCAGTGGGAGGGCCCTGGCGCCAGGAGCAGGGTATGGTGGTGGTGAGCGGGCGAGGGCGCCCGGACGCCTCCTGGCTCCTCGGCTGGGGGCCGGCACTTAGGAAGGAGGAGGCCTGCCGCCTTGACGGTCATTTACCCCATTGTGCTTTGTGGGATATTCAACCCAAGGAACGTGGCGCCCCTGGCCGAGCGTAAGAGGAAGCCCAAGTTCTCCAAGGAGGAGCTGGACATTCTGGTCACCGAGGTGACCCACCACGAAGCGGTTCTCTTTGGGAGGGAGACCATGCGGCTGTCCCATGCCGACAGGGACAAGATTTGGGAAGGCATAGCTCGGAAAATCACCTCCGTCAGCCAGGTTCCGCGCTCCGTCAAGGACATTAAGCACAGATGGGATGACATGAAACGGAGGACCAAGGACAAGCTGGCCTTCATGCAGCAGTCCCTGTCGGGCCCCGGAGCCGGGGGCCGAGCCCCTGCCATCGTGCTCACTGCCCACGAGAGGGCAATCGAGTCGGCGCTGCTCACGGCCCGGTCCGGGCACGGCTTCCCCAGGGCGGAACTTGACGGCACGGACAGCCCTTCCACCAGCTGTGAGTACCTACCCCCTGCTCCCCTCCCCGCGCCCCCCTGCCCCCCTCCCCGCGCCCCCCTTGCCTGCTTCCCGCTCACTCCTGGCGATGCCCCCCGCACCTGCCTTCTCTCTCTCTCTCTCTCTCTCTCTCTGCTGTTCCTTTCTGCCTCGCCCAGCCCTTCCATCCTTCCTTCCTTCCTTCTCCCACTTCCATCCTCTCCCCGCCTCTTACCCTTCATTCATTCTAGAATATGTCCTGAACATGATGCTGGGAGCTGGGAAGACAGAGTTGATTCTAAAACCTCCCCCAGCCCTGCTCTTGGGAAGTTCCTTAGACTCTTGAGAATAAGAACCCTTTCATTAAACACTTGCACGAGGAAATGAGTAAAGAAGGATCGGTAGATGAATACAGGAAGTCCTGAGAGCAGAGCTGACTTGGTGGGCATACGACCTGTCTTCCCCCAAGGGCTGGGAGCTGGGCTGACTCTCGCTTTCCTGAAACTCAGACGAAGTTTTTGAAGCAAGCACCCGCATTTTCCTGCTGGGTTCAGCCCTGCAGATTAGAGAGCAGCCGGTGGTGGTCTGAGAGCAGGAGTGGACTGGCTGGGAAAGGCCCCCCCACCCCCCACCCCGGGGAGAGACAGTTGAATGGAGATGAAGGGTGGGGAAGAGTTAACCCGACGGGTGTGCGTGGGGCGCAGCGCAGGGGAGGGGAGGAGGGCCTCACAGGCAGAACAGCATGTACGAGGCCCCGCATCAGGAAGGCGCTTGGCACGTTCCAGGAACAGAGAGGAGCCAGGGAAGCCCCGTGCAGCAGGAGAAGGGGGAGGGGCGTCGGAGGAAGCCGGCCAAGTCCCGGGCCCCCGAAAGCTCAGGCCTGTCTGTGTGCCTGTTCCCAGGGTCTTTGTTTCTGTGATATTTCCGCGGGGCCTCTGTGGTGCCTTGCTGGCTTCTTTTCTCTGTCCTCTGCCTCTTTCTGCCTGCCCCAAGGCTGTCTCTAAGATCCCTCTCTCTGCGCTCTGGTTCCTCTTCCCATGGCCCCCTCCACCTCTTATTCTTCCTCAGCAAGTATCTTCCTCTTTCCCCCCTCTGCTAAGAAGCAGAGGCTCAGGATGAACACTGATGCCAGGGGCTGGATGGGTGTGGAATCTCCCGGCCTAGACGGGGCGGTTGTCCTTTGGGGCTGTAGTTCTTGGCGCTCACCAGAAGGGGGAGCACTCGAGACCCCCACCCCACCCCCCACCCCTACTCTTTGCTGGGGCTGCCACCCCCTTTCAGCTCTGCTTCTGCACACATCTCTCCCCACCTGCGGTCCCACCTGGAGGCCGTCCGGCTTCTCAGTGACCAGCAGGGCAGGAGGGCTCCAGGGATGCCAGCCAGGCCAGCCCAGGGGAAGATGGTTCACAGAGACCCAGCCTTCCCTTCCCAGGCCCCCTACTGCAGGGAACGTGCTAATTTCCTGTCTGGCCTGGGGAGGGCTCCTGACAGGAGGCTACTCAGAGTCAGCTATTAAGAACTAAGGACGAAGGAGGACACCCTCCGGTCTGACCTCCGTGTGGTCCAGATGAAGCTAAGCTTCCTCTGAAACTAAGCTTCAGACGCAGAGGTAGTCTCAGGACTAGATTCAGAATAGGGATTCAAACCTGGGTCTGCCAGGTCCCCGAGACTCCCAGCTCCCAAGTTTCAGGACAATGCTACCAAATTATGAGAAAAAGAAGGGGGCTATCTAGGTGAAGTCTGTTTCTTAAATTCTGTCTTGGTCATCCTTCTGTCTCCCCGAGACTGAAGGTAATGAGATTACCAAACGTGACATGAGCTGGGCAGGGGGCCCAGGACCCCTCCACCGCAGGCGGGATGGGCCCTCCTTTTCCCAGCTGCTGCGGCATTTGGCCAGGGGCTGGGTGGGACGAGGCCCTGAAAGGGAGGGAAGCAACGTCACCACAGTACATCCCAGTCCTTCCAGCGCCCCTCTCCCCACAAAGTGGGAGTCCACCAAGTGGGGGTCTACAAGGCACTCGGCTCTCTACCATGCTGGCCCTAAGGAGACGGTAGGACCCTTGGGAGGCATGCAGCCCAAGATCCTGTCACTTTCCCTGGGGTGCTTCAGAATTCAGCCCCCTACCCTGCGTACAGGCAGAGAGATGTGCCTGTCTAAAGGGTCAGCCTGTATGTTTTTCGCTCTTGCTGTGGGAATTAGCTCAACACAACCTTGGTCATGAGAGAGCCGCCAAGATCTGAGTGTGCAGGGCTGGGCCCCTCCCTGTGACGGGCCTCATGGAGCGGTCTGTCTGATGCTCCCTGTGGGCCATCGGGTGTTCCTGGGTAGATGGGATGTGTCTGCTCCGGGAGCCCGCCTGGAGGCACCGAGGGAGCAGCAGGGCTGGTCATCCAGGTAGATCTGCTCTGCCCTGTCTGGGCTTGTCTGTCCCAGCACCGCCATCCCTTGCCTCCTTTTTCCAGTCTTTTCAGCTTCCCCCACCATGACCAAAAGTGGCAGATTCCAGCAAGGCCACAAGGTGGCCCCAAGCAACTCAGAAACGGCCGCGTGGAGGCCGGAACTCGGGGCGGTGGCCAAGAGCATCATAGCACCATTCTGGCAGTGTAGGGCTTTCTTCTGTCCTCTTGTGTAGTCTTCTTAACAGCCCTGCTAGATGGGCAAGAGGTTGGGGAGGTAGGTAGAGCAATTGTTATCTTTGCTTTGAGAAACTGAGCTGCAGAGAGAGGAAGTGAGCCCGTGGGTTGACATGCCGTCCCTGGGACCGTGGTCCCTCCAGAGTGTCGCTGTGCCTGGGATAGGAAGGGGGCCTGAGGTCTGGCGGGGTTCGTGCTCACCTGTCTCCCTGGGGTGCTTGGCCCAAACACCCTGGGGGCCTAGGGAGCAGATACTTTTCCACGGCTGGATGGGGAGCGAGCAGAGGCCAAACTAGGCAGAGAGGTAGCGGGGTGTGGGAGGGGGAAGCTGGTAACTTTGCCGGTGGGGGGGTGTGTCCAAGCCCAGAGCTGCCGTCTTTCTCCCGGTTGTAATCATTCGCCCTTCTTTGTTTTTTTATCCCCCAAGATGATGAAGACGAGGAGACCCCCGGGCCCTCGAGGCAGCCACTGCGGGTGCCCCTGCGGCCTTCGCCGGAGGAAGAGGCCTGCCTGGCCAGGCCCACCCTGCTCCGTTCCTCCTCCTCCTCTGACCAGTCCGAGACCGTGGGCCCCAAGCCGGAGGCCCTGCCCCGGCCCTCGCCCCAGGCTGCCTGCAGGACCCCTCGGCCGCACCCCGGCCCGCCCAGCGTGGGCCTGGACTGGCAGCTCCTCCATGCCCACGCCCAGCAGACTGAGGTGTTTCGGCAGTTCTGCCAGGAGCTGGTAGCCGCACACCGGGACCTAGCAAGCAGCATGCAGGCCATCGGCCAGGCCATGGCCGAGCTGAGCGGCCGCGTCAGCCAGGCGTGCCAGACGCTGATGGAGATCCGGGATGGGGTTCAGGCATCTCAGCGGGGGCCTGCCGGGGCCGCCCCCGTGGGCCCCAGCCCCCCAGCCGAGGCTCGCCCAGTGGAGCCCCCAGAGGCGCCCCCGGTACCAGCTCCAGCACGGACTACCAGGTCTCGGAAGAGAAAGCACAATTTCTAAGCCGGCCAGTTTGCACTGGGAGGAAGAAAGCTGGAGGAGGGGCGTCTGGCCTTGAGACGGGGGGCAGTCTCTCGTGTCCACCATCGATGACCTTGTAGGGTGCTGGGGGGACTGTCAGCTCCTCACTGAATACAGGTTGGCTGCCCTGGGCTCAGCCCGACTCCCTCATCTTTGGCAGGTGCTCAAGATGCAGGAAAAACTGCCTGCTCAATGCTTGCTTGTCCTGGAAGGTCAGCCTCCTCTTGGTCTGCATCCCGCGGTAGCAGGCCTTGCAGGGAAGGGGGCTGCAAGAGCATCTCAATGGAATCCTGCTCTCCATCCTCAGGGCTGCTGTACCAGCCTCCCAGGCCCTGATTCTGCTGCTTTCAGGGGGCTGGGGAGGGGGTCAGCGAGGCCTGCGGAGGGGCCGGCAGAGCTCAGCCCCTCCAGGAGGGGTCTGCCCTCCCCTCCCCCAGGGCTCTGAGCCCCTGCCTTGGCCTTCTGCTTGCCCTCCGTGCGTGTGCGCGCGCAGGCGCGCGTGTGCTCAGCTGCCGTGCTTGCCTTTTGTGGGGCGGGGAGGAGAGCCAGGTGACGTCAGAGGAAGGGGAAGACACGACCTGGTGATCGTAGAGCACTTTATGCTTCTCCGAGCGTGTGAGCTCGGTGGGTCCTCAGGACAGAGCGGGAGAGGCAGCCGAGTCGGGGGTTACAGTCATCATTACCACCATCCTCATCTACATTTCATAGATGACAAATGAAACAGTATCGTCTATTCGGGAGTGAGGGCAGAACCGGAAGTCGAACCTGTGGATTTTTCCAGCTCCCCTGTCAGAGGCCAGATCTAGACTTGGGACGGGTATTACTCCTTTCCTGCCCCTGCCAAGCCCTCTGGGTTTTGAGTGGGAGGCAACAGCAGCATTTAAGATGTGAGTCCACCCCGGCTTCCCACCTACCCCTTCCTCCACCCACCCCCCCCACCCCCCCGACCCCCACCCCACCCCCAACCCCGACACTAAGGCTGACACCCAGTGGCTTGGGAAGAAGTAGGGTCCAAATCTCAGGATCTAGAAGGCAACCCCTCCCCTGGCTTCTAAAAGAACCCAGAACCCAGCAGGGCTCCTGTCCCATTCCAGGTTCCAGCATGCCTTGCCTCCGCTTGCTTGGGCTGCCTATGCATTAGCTACACACATCTCAAAGCTTCGTGTTTGGTTTTGGAGTGTGGGAAAGAGCCGGGTTCTTCGAGTTAGGGAGGGAGTTGGGGGTGGGGGGTGTGGCAGTTGCAAGCTTAGCTCTGACATGGGTGCAGCTCAGCTCTGTGTCCTCTTTGCTCCCTGGCCTGAGGCTGCCATATATCCCCAGCCATCCACCCTTCCACACCAGCCTCCTAGAGCCAGGGGGCTGGGAGGATCGCTGTGCCCAGTGCCCGCCATGGCCGTTCCTGGAGTGCTGCTTCTAAACCCAGCCCGAGCTTTGCCCCGTGTTGGGAGAATGGAGGGCAACTGCAGTGTCCTGGGCTCCTTCTCCCATTCTGTGGTTCTTTGGGGGTTCCCGATCCCCAAAAGTGAACACTCCCCTGTCTGACAGCCTGATGGCTTGACTATATTGCCTGGCATTGCCCCACCCTCTGATGCTGGAATCAAAGATTGCCTTCCCAAGTATTTTTGTTAAGATGGCAATAAAAAGAATTGATCTCACACTTGGAACACACTTGGTCTCCAGCATCTTTCTTTGGTGTATATTCTCTTTCTTCGCTTCCTGTGAAAACCTCAAGGCCCCCAAAGCAAGGGTTAGATGACCAAGGGAAAACATGTTGGTGAGAGGGGCTTGAGTGCCCCTAGCATTCTCCAGGTCCCATCAGCTCTCAGACGCCCTGTGTTCAGCACCCTTAAAGGAAAGAAAAGGAATTGATAGGCTGAGGGAGGCAAAGCATCCACATAAGAAATTGTTTCATTGTGTTTAATTTCTCTGCTCATCAAAAGTGAGATGTTGCTCAATGAATTTTACCTTTTGTCCCCTAAAAGTATGTTAGGGGTCCTGGGGGAAAAAGCCCCACCATTTCTGGCAGGAAACTCTGGAAGGGTCAGGGGCTGTCCATTTGCCAGGGTACCTCAGGGCCCCCTCTAAGACACTCACTTTTTTTGCTCACCTGCCCATTGATCTGGGTGTCTGACTGGCATAGGTAAAGCCCTTCTCACCCACCTCTGAGGCTTCTCATGAAGTGACTTCCTCTGGCTCCCCTGGGGAGTTTCTTCAGCAGGAAAGGGACCCCCTGACCTATGCATTGCCCTGGCTTATTTCCAGTCACAGGGAGAGATTCTCCCAGGCAGGAAATGCCCAGGTCCTGACCAAGGATCCATCCACTTTCTGGAAGATTCCAGCCTGTCTTTGATCTCTTGGAATCTAGGTCCTCCTCTACCATTTTTGACCAAAAAGCAGGGTCATGGAAATGAAGATTATCCAATCTCCAGGAGATGCAAAGATGCTGTGAAACCAGGCCTGGGGGTCTTTCCCACCAAGGTCAAGGTGCTAATTGGTGACTGGCTGGCCTCGCCCTCTGGCCCTGGGGAGAGAAGAGGGCATGTAGGAAGCAGAAGGGACACAGAGATGCAGAGACTTGTCGACTTCAGATGGAAAGGTTTTCCGCTTCTTTTTCTTGGCTTCAGTGGGAATGTGGGGCTAGCAAGTTAAACAGGAAGGAGAAACTGGTGCCAGTGGACGGAAATGAATGAGCAGCCAGTTTCAGCTTTTAGATGGGGACATCGGTCCTAAGAGTCTGAGGCGTCCAGCCGTGCTGAGGGAAGGCTGGCTGGGTGGTGTTCTCTTAAAGTCTAGGTGAGGATCTAGGGGGTGAATGCCTGACCCAAAGACCTTCCCAGCCCAGAGACCTTGATGCCTAGCAGAATACAGAGCCCAGCTTCTCCTCAGTCATTCCTTTCCTATCTCTGCCTCGGGGACTGGGCTGCTTCCTTTCCATCAGAGACAGAGCCCCTGGGTGGGAGAGTCTGAGCCTGGCCTTCGTCTATCCCCGTCGACAAAATAGATGCCCTGTAGATTGTTTTCTCTCTTGAGTTGAAACTGATAGTTCATTTCCTGAGCCAGTTAGAAAATACGGTGCACTTGATAAGACTCAGTGGGTGAGGTCTGAAAAGTGTTGTCTTAGAGCTTATCTAGCCAATACCCAAAGTCAGCAGAGTTGAGAGTAAAAACAATCCATTGTCATCATGAAAGTTTCAGTCCAGAACCACCCCACCACCATCACCACCACCACCCACCCCCTTGATTGCTTCAAAGGGTTTGAAAAACTGTCAAATAAGCCCTAGTGTTCACAGATCAGCCTGTGCTGTGCATTTTCTATCATCCTTCTGACATACTCTGTGCTTCCAGCCAACGAGGTAGTGACCTGGAAACAACAAATAGAAAGATTTTCACTCCCTGGAAGCCTTCGGTTCCAGGAAGGGCCCTTGTTCACCTGCAACCGTGCAATGGAACAGGCGTGCTTCTTTGTACAGGGGTTGTTGAGTGGGGACAGAGGGATTCTAGGCGTGGATCCAGCCGTTTGGGTGTTACCGCAAAATACTTAAAAGTGGGAGACCTGGCTAGAAATAGTTGATGTTGGGACTTAGCTGGCTCCATTTAGCTTTACTTCAAAAATGATTTAACATAAACATCTTTTCAGGGGAATGGATTGTTTATGATTCACTGAGAGCTCCCATGTGTATCTTATTTCAAATGCCAACTTTCAGAACAACCAAGTACAACAGGATGCTGAACCAGTTTTGATCTTTGAAGATACTTTGTGATCTATACAAAGTTTTGGAGTTCTCTTCCTAAATATTTTAATAATTTATTTAATTGAAATATAGTTCATTTACAGTGTTGTGTTGATTTCTACTGTGCAGCAAAGTAATTCAGTTATACCTACATATGTATGTGTATGTATAGCTATATATATTCTTTTTCATATTCTTTGCTATTATGGTTTATCACAGGATATCGATTATAGTTCCCTGTGCTAAACAGTGGGCTTCCCTAGTGGCTCAGCTGGTAAAGAATCCGCCTGCAATGCAGGAGACCAGGGTTCGATCCCTAGGTTGGAAAGATCCCCTGAAGAAGGGAAAGGCTCAGTAGGACCTCTCTTCCTAAGTGTTGATTCTTGTTGGGTTAGGAAAGTGTGAAGAGGTAGAAAGGGAAATGGACTTGAATCTTTCTAAACCTTCTGACATCTTCACCAGGTTGCTCTTTGGAATAAATCCCTGATCGTTTCGTGTTCCTCATCTACTTTTTTCTCTTCAAGTTGAATGTCAGAGAAAATAATTCTATCTTTTAGAGCCGGATAGCTGTTTAGAAACTGGAAAAAGGAAAGATTGTGTACTTTTCCCCTTGGGCTCTGTGATTCAAGTGATTCTTGTTAGAACAAAACATGAATGAATGGTTCGCCTTCCAGGTCAGGGAGTAGAGAAGTTTGATCTGCCTCAGTTCTGCTCTGTGCTGACCACTAGGCTGATTAATTTTGGATGTCAAATCCCAGGCTCTTGCTGAAATGGGGACTGGACAAAGAGTTTGCACATTCAGAAGAAATCTCACGTATGAAAAAAAAACAGACTCCTACAGTTGGGGAGTTGAGATTATATGTGAGGGGCGCTATGCCTGGGGTACCACAGATGTGGATTCCCAAACCCGCTGGCCACCATGACTGTCCCCACTGACAGCCTGTACTGGAATTGGCATTTGTACTGGAATTGGCTTTTTTAGGGGGTGGGGGAGAGGGATTAACAGTAATAATTGCTTATTGAGGAAGACTTGGAAAGTACAGAAAATTATAAAGACGTAGAACCATCTATAAAGGCTAATCACTGTTAAAACATTGGTGTATTTCAAGTGGTTTACCAGGCTTGTTTTTAAAGCATGATTAGAACCATAATACATCAGTTCCTGTTGTTTCCACTTTGCATTATATCGGGACCGTTTTTCCATGTCATAAAAGATTCTTTGAAAAGATTTTTCTGTAGATGAGTAACATTCCAGCAAACAAATATACCACGGTTTATTAAATCGTTTCTCTGGTTTTAGACATTCAGATGCTTTTGCACTATTACAAGCAGTGAAACAAGTCACGGTGTGGTGTGCAGAGTTTGCATTCTTGATCCACATCCTAACATTTTGGATATTTTTTTTTCTTAATTTTACAGAAACTGTGGGAAAATCCACATAACATAAAATTTACCATTTTAAGTGTAAAGTTCAGTGGTATTAAGTACATTCACAGTGTTGGGCAAACAGCACCAGCATCCGTCTCCAGAACCCTTTTCATCTTCCCCAACTGAACTCTGTACCCATCGAACACTAACTCCCTATTGCCCCCTCCCCCAGCCCCTGGCAAACACCATTCTACTTTCTGTCTCTGTGAATTTGACTACTCACAAAAGTGGAATCATATACTATTTGTTGTTTTGTGGCCCACTTATTTCACTTAGTAGGTGTCTTCAAGAATCGTTCATGTTGTAGCATGGATCAGAATTTCCTTCCTTTTTATGGCTGTTATTCCATTGGCTGTATATACCACATCTTGCTTATCCATTCATCCATCAGTGGACACTTGGGTTACTTCCACGTTTTGACTCTTGTTGCATAATGCTGTGAACGTGAATGAACAAATACTTGTTGAAGTCTGTGTTGCCAACTTGCTTCCCAAAGGGTTGTGCCAGTTTATTCTCCACCATTAGAATGGGAAACCCTAGTCTTGCCACCTTTACCAGTACAGAGCTGATCACTTAAAAAATTATGTGTGCCAACGATACAATGTGCTATTTCGTGCCTCTTTTCTTATCAGTGATGCTGAATACTTTCATTTATCCATCATCCATTTGGATTTTTTTCTGTGAACTATGGTTTCCCTCAGACTGTTCCAAGTACAGTTCTCTGGGCTGGGCCAGTCAGACAGACTTTGATTTGTTCCCTAGCTTTTGAGACAAATCATAGCATAAGGAAAAGAAGGGGTTTTTTGGGGGGAGGGGAAGATAATTGCTTTACAATGTTGCATTAGTTTCTGCTGTACAGTGAAGTGGATCAGCCATATGTGTACATACATCTCCTCCCTCTTGGACCTCCCTTTTTTGACTGCAAATTTCCTAGGCACTTGGATAGCGCAGAACCCTAAAACGCCAAATAATGTCCTCTTGTCCATTTGATCTGTACATCTTCACCTCCCTGCAAATGTTGCATCACCTCACCTTTTGGAGGTGAGTGAGGTGGCAGGTTGGATATTGGGGATGTCATTTCAGGGAGAATGAGTGAGAGCTGTGAATTCTAAGGGTTCAACAGAACTTTGAAGGTTTTCTGGGCATTGCTAAGTTTGTGCTTTACATGCCCACAAAGGAGCCATGAGTTCTAGTGGGAAAAGCATAGACCTCAATGCTCTATTTCCCATTTATTAGCAGTGTGACCTTAAGCAAGTGACTTAGCCTCTCTGAGTCTCAGTTTCCTTACCTGAAAATGACTTAGATTAAGTGGTTGCTCACCTTTCCTTGCCCCTTATTTACCTACCTCTCCTGTCTCCCCTGGGCATTCTTTTTTTTTTTTTTCTTTTAACACTTTGAACTTTAGGATTCATTCATTGATCCTGCGGGCACCCTTGTCACATGGGTTCCTTCTGCTAGGCTTTGTGACGTACTGGAAACAATTCAAGGGCCTCACCCTTACCACCATCAGAAGCCTGCGGGTATCTGGGAGCCCCTGAAGTTAAAAGATAGTGAAGAGGGGGACTCCCTGGCAGTCCAGTGGTTAAAACTTTGCCTTCCAATGCCAGGGGTGCAGGTTTGATTCCCACTTGGAGAGCTAAGTTCCCACATGCCTTGTGGCCAAAAAACACATAACATAGAGGCAGTTTTGTAACAAATTCAATAAAGACTTAAAAAAAAAAGTTAGTGAAAAATAGTTTTCCAGTCACCTGTCTATCTGGGGTTGAATCTTGTGTTTACCAGAACCTAGGAGGTGGGCAGGGCAGGTGTCATTTCCAGTCTCGGCAAACAGATTCTTAGAGGTACAGAGGCTTGCTTGAAGTCATACCAGACAGCGAGACAAGGGACTGGCTCCAGCTGGGGAGCCTGTCCTCGAAGGGCAGCTTCCCTGTAGGGTTTGGCAGATGCCCACATGCTCATGGACGTCCAGCCACCGGCACCTGCCCAGCACTGTGCCTGGTACCAGCAGGCACTCACCAAAGAGTGGCCCGTGCCTTCTCACCTGTCCCCCTCGCCCCCAGGTACGTGGTCATCTCCCGGGAGGAGAGGGAGCAGAACCTGCTGGCCTTCCAGCACAGCGAGCGCATCTACTTCCGGGCCTGCCGGGACATCCGGCCGGGGGAGCGGCTGCGCGTCTGGTACAGCGAGGACTACATGAAGCGCCTGCACAGCATGTCCCAGGAGACCATCCACCGCAACCTGGCCCGAGGTGAGTGTCCACACGTGGGGGTGGGCCACGCCCGCCGCCGAGCCCCAGCGAGGCCAGAAATGCTTCTGTAGGTGCTTCTAGGAAATCCAATGGGAAATACTGTACACGTGGGAGACCCAGAGGAACTCAGGGAAACTGATAGGCTAGATTGGAGCAGCTGCTCTGGGATGGGACCAGTGGCACCCCAGCGTGTCCTCCCCCCCCAGACAGGGTCAGGAGCCCTATTATAGATGTTTCAGAGCATGAGGGAGTGAGACAAGTCTCCAGTGCCAATGATATAATCAAAATTGATTCTGTTTCCCCAACTCAGATTGATGGAAGGATGTTGTAAACTGCCTCTGGCTCGATAATAGCAGCAATAACAGGTGGTATTTACTAAGTACTTCATATGTGCTAAACGTGTTTTCTACAGTGTCCCGTGTAATCCTTCCCATTAGCACCTGCTCTGTGAATGTGTGGTGAGAATTAGATGAATAATATACACGCGAATGGTAGCATGTGGATTATTCTCTCCATCTTACAAGTATAGACCCTGAGCAGCAGATAAATACAGTGACTCACTCATCAGATAAATACAGTGCTCAGCAGAGGCAGAGCCAGGCTCCTAACCCACGTCTGTCTCAGTCCAGGGTCTAAGCTCTAACCTAACAGTGTCGCCTGGCCTCCCGGACAAAACCAGTTTCTTCCCTGCATCCTCCTCGTTTCATTCCTAGCTGTTCTAATGATACACTATGAAAGAACAATTTCTTTTAGAAGAAGAAGGTTGGAGAGAGGTGGGAAGGTGAGTTTATATATGGATCATAGCCTGGTGGGTGGGTGTCCATCCAGGCTCCGTTTAAATGAATCATTTGAAAGTGGTTTAAAATATTCGCCAGCTCCTAGCCCTTTGCCTCTTTTGGTCCATCCTCAGCCATGCCAGCACAAATGGGTGAGCCCAGGTCATTTTTCCAACGGGACCTTCCTTGAACTAAAACCACATATCTAAAGACCCAGAGTCCATCTGGCCCTGGGAACCAAACCTACACCCAAGCCTCACTATATCATGTTTCTGACCAACCTACTTATTGTAAATAAAGCTTCATTTGGACTATGAAGAGAAATGATGAAAAAGGAGTGAGAAGGACCCACTGGAATGATGCTATCTTCAAAATCAAAACAGAGCAAAGCAAATTGTGAACACTGAGAACACAGCTGCTACCTGACTTGGTAAAAGGTATCTGGTGATTGGATGGGCAGTGAGAAGAGACCCAATAGATATACTCATCTCTTTCTTCTTTGGAGCTGGGTGTTGGGCACATATTTGCCAATTACACTTGGGAAGGCATGTTTCCATGACATGATTACAATGGTTTCCATTTGATCTCCAGAGATGCCATGATGAAAATGTCTGGAACAGATTAGGTGCTCAATAAATCTCTCTTGAATGGATAAAAGAAGAAATGAATGAAGACTGTCAGGAAATCTCCAAAAGAATCTTAGAAGAAGAGAAAACCAAGCTGTATCTGAGGACACAGGTTCCATCCCTTGGCCAGGATCTTCTTGAATTCTTCTGGATCTGTAATGTCTTTTTTCCCCAGTGTCTTCTCCAAAGCACCGCAAGCTACGTCATCCTCAGAGAGCCCTGAGACCCAAGGAGAATGCTCAGAGAAGGGCATGAGCTTTCAGAAGTGGTTCAAAGGAGCGTGGCAGACAGACTTGAAATCTGTCTGCCAAGATGTGTGCAGATACAGGAGGATGGAATGTCGATTCCTGGCCAGGCTGAGAAGTAGGAAATAGGGAGCCTCCATGGGCAGGGTCAGAGCAGAGGGTGGACTTGGTCCTGACGCCCTTGGGAGCAGCCATGGGGCTCAGGGTCCTTTAGATGTGTCCATGTAGCCTGTAGCTTTGGCGTTCTCTGATACGGTTAGTGGTGTCTGAGATCTGTGTGCCTGTCCTGCTCTGGAGGGGGGAATCCCCCACGCTCAACCAATTAAGGTCTTACATGAAAGGAGACTTCTTTGTAATTGGAGGTTGGAGCCCTGCTAAAGTCCAGAGCTTGAATTATTAGTCCTTATTAAGTAGGAACTCTCATTGGTGGCTCAAGTGATTGGTGGCTCCTGCCAAAGCAGGAGATGCAAGAGATGCAGGTTTGATCCCAGGTTGGGAAGATCCCCTGGGGAAGGAAATGGCAACCTGCTCCAGTATTCTTGCCTGGGAAATCCCATGGACAGAGGAGACTGGCAGGCTACAAGTTGGACACAACTGAGCAACTGGGCAGTATTAAGTAGGAATATTAGTTGGAGCCCAGAACTGCTTCCTAAAGAGCATAAATTATTCCTTTGTGGTTATCTTTTAAGAACAGGATGCATCTATACATGTATTCAAAGACTTTATTTGTTATTTGTCTACTTTGGGTCATTGATTTACTTTGTGGTGTTTCCCCCATGTTTTGTGGAGGCTTTAGAATCAATTTCATAATGTTTAAAGGTCTTCTTTGACCCACAGATTTTTTTCTGGGAGCCTTGACCCCAAAGAAATCTCCTGCTCATCCCAGAAAATTCGAATAACCTTGTCCTTGAGCAGGCAGCATCCACACATCTATAGCAATTTGTGCAACTGTATTAGCCATTTTGAAGAGTCAGGCTAACATAATATATTGTTGGGGAGTTCACCAAGGTCTTTGACATCATTTACACGATAGAAAGAAATAGAAGAGGAAACGTCAGAATTGTCAGGTAAGGAAACACAGCGACTGTATTTTGAGCGTGCGTTGTGTCCACGCGTCCTTCTTTATCATGCTAGAGGCTGTCATCTTGGAGCCCACAGCAGCAGTCGGTGTCCCTGACTTCCCTTTTCTTCCTGCCTTGGTCATCAGTGAGACCCACAGAGGTTCAGGCCATGCTTCCTCACATCATCCTATCTTCTGGTTACTGGAAGAATTAGAAAGGACAGTTGCTATAAGATGGATTTTGCCCTAAGGGATAGTCAGGGAGGAGGAAGAAGCGGGACTCGGTGCTTTGTGTACCTTTTACCAACTTGGGCTTCCCTGGTGGTTCAGACAGTAAAGAATCTGCCTGTAATGCAAGAGACATGGGTTTGATCCCTGGATCAGGAAGATCCCTGGAGAAGGAAATGACAACCCACTCCAGTATTCTTGCCTGGAGAATTCCATGGACAAAGGAGCCTGGCAGACTACAGTTCATGGGATCCCAAAGAGTCAGATGTGACTGAGCGACTAACACACTATCAAGTGGAAGTGGCCATCTTCCAATTGCTAAGACTGGAGGGGAAGCCTGGAGGCACGAAAGCTCCTTATGCACTTCGCTGAGCTATGTTACCACCCACTCAGCTTACCACGTGGGACGTCATCTTTTAGGATGACAGGATGGCGAGTTCCTTAACTGCCAACTCCCCACGCCTACAGCATTTGCTCAACTTATAAACATACCTGGGTTTGACCTCTGGGTTGGGAAGATCCCCTGGAGAAGGGACCGGCTTACTCACTCCAGTATTCTTGCCTAGAGAATCCCGTGGACTCTATAGTCCGTGGGGTCGCAAAGAGTCAGACACAACTGAGCGACTTTCACTTTCACTTTTTGATACATAAGGCTAAGTTGAAAGTGCCTCTTTAAAAGGAGTTCATGCCACTTTTGGGGGTCCTTTGACTCCAGACCCTGTGATCCATTTCTGTTTCTTTCTATCATGTAAATGATGTCAAAGACCTTGGTGAACTCCCCAACCGTATGTTAGGTGAGCCCGATTCCTCACTGAGTAATCTGCCCCACTTTCGCCACAGCTGCTGCCCAAGGCCGGGCCCAGAGGGATGCGTCAAGCGACTTCCTGACAGGAGCACTTTGTTTTCTGTTGGTTTCTCCTCTTCGGGGCTTTTCCCCACTTCCTCACACCCTGGTTTTCCTTCCTAGGAGAGAAGAGGTTGCAGAAGGAGAAGTCTGAGCAGGCTCTGGATAACCCAGAAGACCTGAGGGGTCCCTTTCAGCTCCCCGTGTTGAGACAGGGCAAAAGTCCCTACAAGCGTGGCTTTGACGAGGGGGATGTGCACCCCCAGGCCAAGAAGAAGAAGATTGACCTCATTTTCAAGGATGTGCTAGAGGCCTCACTGGAATCCGCAAAGGTAGAAGCCCACCAGCTCGCCTTGAGCACTTCCCTGGTCATCAGGAAGGTCCCCAAGCACCAGAATGACGCCTACGGTCAGTGTGCAATGACGATGTCGCACGGCGTGCAGAATGCCAGTCGGACCCAGGGGGACGGGGACTGGAAGATCCCCCAAGGGGCTTCCAAGGAGGCAGGCCCCCTGGAGGACGAAGAGGAGGAGCCTTCGTCGTTCAAGGCCGACAGTCCCGCTGAGGCCTCCCTTGCGTCCGACCCTCCCGAGCTGCCCACCACCTCCTTTTGCCCCAACTGTATTCGCCTAAAGAAGAAGGTCCGGGAACTCCAGGCTGAACTAGACATGCTTAAGTCTGGCACGCTTCCTGAGCCCCCCACCTTGCCAGCGCAGGTCCTGGAGCTCCCCGAGTTCTCAGACCCCGCAGGTAAGTTGGTGTGGGTGAAATTGTTGTCCGAGGGAGGAACGTGCAGTGGACAGTGTGGAGGGGGGCCAGGTGCTCCCTGGGGGTGCCCCCTTCAGGGAGAGGCCTGGGAACTCAGAGGTGGGCACCGGTCGCAGTCCACGCCCTCAGCTGCCTCCGACAGGCCGCCCTGCAGCCCCCGTGGGGGCTTCGTGTCTTGCCCTTGTATCCTCCTCGTCAATAAAGGAAATTCCACTGCAGGAGGGGGTGTGTGCTGTGTTCTTGACCCATTGCCTTTCTCTGGTGTCTTACCCCAAAGCCCGACTTCTAAACTCAGTCTTTCTCTTCTCTCCCAGTCCCAGGCAGGGTGTCCCATGGGGGACAGCCCCCGGCCTTCCTGATGGGAATGCAGGGCAGTGACCTCCCCTTGCCCATTTCTCTTGGCTCCTGGATCTTTTAGGGCTGCTCAACCACAAGGAAAACCTCTCACTACACAGCTGAATTAGAGATTTACACAGCACTTCCTTTTTAACCACACCCCTTAGCTCAGAGTGAGGTGTTGCAGCTCTTTCAAGCCTGTGTCTTTACTGCATTCCGATCCCCAACTCAGTTGAGTTCCCAGCTGCCTTCATTTGAGGGCACCTTAGCGGTGGGACAAATGAGTCCCATGTCCTCACGGTCCTGCTGTGAAACCTGGGACGTGCTCTATTCCTCCACGGGCTCGGCTCTCCTAGTTTTCCTCTTTGGTGGATATAGAACATTTAAGTTCCCTGAGCTCACGCTCGTGGAGGGTGAGGGCAGGCAGCCTGGAGCGTGGTGGTGGCCACCGGGGCTAATCCACAAAGAGGATGAGACGTGCATGGATGACAAGGATGCTTATAAATGAGTTCCAGGCTGGAATTCAGTCTGTTTCACAGAATATGACACCTGCCTTCTGGACCTTATTTCCTTCATTTTGGAAACATCTACGTGTTTGTTTGTTTGTTTTTTCTTCCCAGCAGATGTAACGGGTTCCTTTCCCATTTGTCTTCCAGCCTCAGAGAGCATGGTCTCCGGCCCGGCCATCATGGAGGACGACGACCAGGAGGTCGATTCCGCAGACGAGTCCGTCTCCAACGATATTATGACGGCCACCGACGAGCCCTCCAAGATGTCCTCGGCCACCGGGCGCCGGATCCGGCGCTTCAAGCAGGAGTGGCTGAAGAAGTTCTGGTTCCTGCGGTACTCCCCGACCCTCAACGAGATGTGGTGCCACGTCTGCCGCCAGTACACGGTGCAGTCCTCGCGCACCTCCGCCTTCATCATCGGCTCCAAGCAGTTCAAGATCCACACCATCAAGCTGCACAGCCAGAGCAACCTGCACAAGAAGTGTCTGCAGCTCTACAAGCTCCGCATGCACCCCGAGAAGACGGAGGAGATGTGTCGAAACATGACCCTGCTCTTCAACACCGCCTACCACCTGGCCCTGGAGGGCCGGCCCTACCTGGACTTCCGGCCGCTGGCCGAGCTGCTGCGGAAATGCGAGCTCAAGGTGGTGGACCAGTACATGAACGAGGGAGACTGCCAGATCCTCATCCATCACATCGCCCGGGCGCTGCGTGAAGACCTGGTGGAGCGCATCCGCCAGTCGCCATGCCTCAGCATCATCTTGGATGGGCAGAGCGATGACCTGCTGGCCGACACGGTGGCGGTCTACGTCCAGTACACCAGCAGCGACGGGCCCCCGGCCACGGAGTTCCTGTCCCTGCAGGAGCTGGGGTTCTCCAGCACAGAGAGCTATCTGCAGGCGCTGGACCGGGCCTTTTCCGCCTTGGGCATCCGCTTGCAGGACGAGAAGCCCACCGTGGGCTTGGGCATAGACGGGGCCAACGTCACAGCCAGCCTACGGGCCAGCATGTTCATGACGATCCGCAAGACGCTGCCCTGGCTGCTGTGCCTGCCCTTCATGGTACACCGGCCCCACCTAGAGATCTTGGACGCCATCAGTGGGAAGGAGCTCCCCTGCCTGGAGGAGCTGGAGAACAACCTGAAGCAGCTGCTCAGTTTCTACCGCTATTCGCCGCGCCTCATGTGCGAGCTGCGGTCCACGGCGTCCACGCTGTGCGAGGAGACGGAGTTTCTGGGGGACATCCGGGCCGTGCGGTGGATCATCGGCGAGCAGAACGTCCTCAACGCCCTCATCAAGGACTACCTGGAGGTGGTCGCCCACCTCAAGGATGTCAGCAGCCAGACCCAGCGGGCGGACGCCTCGGCCATCGCCCTGGCTCTGCTGCAGTTCCTCATGGACTACCAGTCCATCAAGCTTATCTACTTCCTCCTGGACGTGATCGCCGTGCTCTCGCGCCTGGCCTATGTCTTCCAGGGCGAGTACCTCCTGGTGTCCCAGGTGGACGACAAGATCGAGGAGGCCATCCAGGAGATCAGCCGGCTTGCCGACTCCCCCGGAGAATACCTGCAGGAGTTCGAAGAGAACTTCCGGGAGAGCTTCAACGGGATTGCCATGAAGAACCTCAGGGTGGCTGAAGCCAAGTTCCAGTCCATCCGCGAGAAGATCTGCCAGAAGACCCAGGTGATCCTAGCTCAGCGGTTCGATTCCCGCAGCCGGATCTTCGTGAAGGCCTGCCAGGTGTTCGACCTGGCCGCCTGGCCCCGGAGCAGCGACGAGCTCCTGAGCTACGGCAAGGAGGACATGGTTCAGATCTTTGATCACCTGGAGGCCATCCCCACCTTCTCCCGGGATGTCTGCAGGGAAGGGCTGGACCCCCGGGGGAGTCTGCTGATGGAATGGCGGGAACTCAAGGCTGATTACTATACCAAAAACGGCTTCAAAGACCTGATCGGCCACATTTGCAAGTACAAGCAGCGGTTTCCGCTCTTGAACAAGATCATCCAGGTCCTCAAAGTCCTCCCCACCTCCACCGCTTGCTGCGAGAAAGGCCGAAACGCCCTGCAGCGAGTTCGCAAAAACCACCGCTCCCGCCTGACTCTGGAGCAGCTCAGCGACCTGTTGACCATTGCTGTCAACGGCCCTCCCATCGCCAACTTCGATGCCAAGCGAGCCCTGGACAGCTGGTTTGAGGAGAAGTCTGGAAACAGCTACGCCCTGTCCGCCGAGGTCCTCAGCAGGATGTCTGCCCTGGAGCAGAAGCCGGCGCTGCAGACTGCGGACCATGGGTCAGAGTTTTATCCGGATATTTAGGAAGCTGGCGTTGCAGAGTTCACTAAGCTGTTGAATATTTTTTTAATCTATACTCATAAGCTTTGATATATTATATAAATATATATTATATTATATATATCTATAAAACCCACACTGAAAAAAAAATTTTTAAAACCAAGGTGAGACATCCACCAGAAGCTCCTGGGAGTTTTCAGATTGGAATAATGTCGGAAACTGACTCTTGTCTACAAAATTTGGCAGCTGTAACACACGTGGAAACTCATTTTCACTCACAGAAGCATGTGCTGGGGCTACACGGGCTCCCACCTGACTGTCAACCAACTCGCATAAGCTAAAATGACGGGTCTGTCATCGCCTTTAGGTAGCTCGTTTTGTTTATGTTCTTGTTTGGGGGTTGAGGGGTTTGGGTTTGGGTGTATGTTCTTGCCTTTTTTATTTTTTCTTGTTTGGTTTTACGAGGGGGATCTCTTGGCCTCTTGGCTGACATGCTGGTCCGGCAGAATCAGACCTCTGATCTTTGGATAGGGTGAGCTGTGTATCCGGATCAGGGTGTTCAACCTTTTCCCCCTCCCAGCCGGCTTGAGAGGTTTTCATTCATTCCCTGATGAGCGTTCCTTCACTGTCTCTGAATCAGAAGTGTCGGTCAGACTGTGACACCTGCCAGTCCCCACCTGTGTCACCTCTCCCGTCCCTGGGCTGTTGAGTCCCTCCTTCCAGTCCCCTGGATGCTAAACATTTTACCTGTTATATCAAAGGCAAAACTGCCTCACAACGGAGCTTGAAATCCTGGGGCAAAGGGAGGACGTGAGCCCTTTGCATTCCTGTTTTTTACCTGGTGTGGGAGACCATAACAGAATTCCATTCAGATCCAGGGAATGTGGGGGAAATGCAGAGCCAAGAAGTCCAGACCCCAGTAGGGCAACGATTTTTGGCTAAAAACACGTAAAATGAAAAGTATGTATTCAATTTACATGAATTATTTATACTCTGTCTTTATAATCGTATTATGTGTTTGGGGGTATATTATTTTTTCCTTTAATAATTGAGAAATGCCTGCTAGAGTTCAGTGGCAGGAGATGTCAATGCAAGTTGTGCCCTGGGTTATGCATAACTCTGATGAGAGTCTCTAGAGATTGGGTTCTTCTTTTGCAATAAGGCTGATGACAAGCCCTGAAGCCTGGCAGGAAGGTAGTGGAAAAGTGGGGAATGCGTCTATGCCTGCAAACGCTTCCTTTTTTGAACAGGGTAGAGATGTCCTCAAAGAAAGGAATAAACAAGAAGTCAGACAGGACTCTCAAGGCATCAGCCTACACACACACACACACACACACACAGCTGAGATATAAGCTTTAGAAATAGCCACTTGCCTACTCCCTGAGGCAAGTAGTGGTTTCATCTAGAGGAGTCTTGATCAATGCTCTTTTGTTCATTTAATTACCAGTATACCTCGCAAGGGAGTTTTTTTTTAAACAAATGTGCGTGAGCTGTTAAAAACTTCTGTCCGTGTTTCCACATCTGATGTATGCATATCTGATCTGCAGAGGTCCTACATTGTGGATGCAGGTTATATTTGGGGGACGGGAGGAAGACCCGCATTGTCTATAGTCTGTCTATAGGAGCCACCCCTCTCATTTGGCAGAGGGTGGGCAAAGGATGGGATGATCTGGCCACAGGCAAGGCCTCGGTGTCCCCAGCCTGCTCGGCTCAGACATTAGAAAACTGTGGTGGCTCCCTCCCTTCTTGGTTTATCTTGTCTCTGAGGCCTCATGCCACCGATGAGAGCCGGAGGGGAACTGTCAGCGACACTGAACACGTCACCCCTTCTTCCTTGTCCCGCCAGACCTTCACCCCCCACAGACCCCCTCCCCCCACCCCCATGGTCTTGGTGCTATGATAACTTTAGAATCATTGCTGCTAGTCAATAGCTTTTCATTATATAAATATATTATATATATTATATATTATTTTTGAAACTTTTTTTGTTTTCAACAGTGATGTAGCATGTTAAAACAAAACCAACTGGTTTTCTCCGACTGTCCCACTGCCAGGCCTCATATGCTGCCTTCTTCAACAAATCAATGCACCCCTGCCTGGTGACATTCACCCCTCACCCCCGCTCCCCAGTCTCACACGCTTTCCCACCCTCCTCTGAACAAGGAGAGAGTTAGCAGGAGCCTTCAAGGAAAGACCCAAAGCCCTTTCTCCAGCTTTGAAATTCCCAACCTCATGCACGTCACTTTAAGCCGATGTCTTCTCCTGCCATCCCCCTCGTCCGATCAGGGTCAGTATCTGTGGTCAAGTGCAAAGCACAAGGGTCCACCTTTCCCTCCTCGACTTCCTCTCCACCACGCACCCAATCTATCAGGTCTGTGGGAGAGCTCCCTCTGGACATCACACGGACCAAGATGGGTCGAGGAGGAGCAGAGATGACTGGCAAGGTGGGCCTCCATAGGGATCAGAAACAGTAGTCGGGATCCTTTCTTCTAGCCAACAGATGCCTTACGTCTCCCCCTGCCCACCCCTGTGCCTCCCCACCCACTACATCAGGAGACAGGGAGTCATCCCCTAGACCACCACTCATCTGAAAACCAGGAGGAAAGACTCTCTGATGGCCGCCTGAGTACTCTGGCAGGGCCACAACCGTTTGCTCTCAGGAGGCCATGGCCAAAATTAGCTCAAATTTTTATCCAGAGGGGAAAGAATCCTTTGGGCCAATGCCAGTGTCTACCTTATCATTTCAGAGGAGCGGGAGCCGGCCACCCAGGCTCCACACCTCGGAGAGGTTGGGCTCTCTGGAGATTCCCGAAGTTTGGGAAGGCATCTCGAAAACTTCAGGTGCTCATGGCAGTCTGAAGGCCACTTTGCCTGGGGACAGGGAGCAATTTGGGTGACACACCACTACAATTGACCCAGAGTCTTTACCCTCAGAAGTTCCAGTGTTTCTATCCTGTGAATGCTGCGTGCAATTACCCGTGGTTTTCACCCCAGGCGTTTCCACTCTCTGCCTTCGAGAAGGACTCCTGGGGTGTGGGGACTCTTGGGGTCTGCCCACGTGCTTGGGCAGTCTAACCTCTCGTCGATGAGTATTAAAAGCTGTGGCCAGGTGATCCTTGTATGCTGATAGACAAGAGACAGAGCCCTTAAATTCAACCCCTGGCTTACGAGTGACAACCATTGACTTAGAAAAAAATGTTCGTGTCTCTGGAGTCAAGCTTGTCCTCATTGGGTTGACCAATTAGTGTTTTTCTTCGGTTCATGGAGTGGGTGGGAAATGAGATCAGGTCTGTGGCTGATGGTGCCAAGCAGATACATCACAGAGCTTGGGAGCCAGAAACCCTTGTGATTAAACATGGTCTGCTTTTTCTCAATGGAGGGAAAAAACAAAAAGACCCATTGCCATCTTGTATCTGTCTGTGAAATGTGAGGCAGCCCAGCCCTGTCTACAACTCTTGCCGCTTCCCAATTTCCAAGTTTCAGCTGCCTGGTTGGGTATTACAGTCTGGGCATCCACGACACCAGCTACTTTATTTGTTTGTTTCTTCTTGGATGGCCACTGGGCACATCTAGTGCTGGGCAGACCCTCATTTCCTCATCCTCACTGAAGGATGGGTGGAGGCTCTGTCTCCTGGATCCCTGGTTTGTTGCATTCAGTGCTGAGCCCTGAATCTGGGCGGTTGGAGGTCTCCACCCTGGTCCCTGCCTAGTGTTTCCATGTTGAGTTGGCTTGCTGAGCCCCCTCTCCTTGACTTGCTTATGTTGCCCCTTTGACTTGGAGAAAGGACCTTGTAATTATTTAAGGTGATGTTTAAATATTTTCCATTTGTTTTGAAGTGTTGCCAAGAAGGAAAAAATAGGCAAAAGTGTGCCGAGTGCTGAAAATGATCTGAGAGAGGCTGAAGTAGACCAGGCTGTGGAGTGGGCGCTATTTTGGCTGTTTACTGAAGCCTCCTGGGGTCCAGAAAGTGGCTTGGGGGTTGAAACAGAACTTCTTGATTCCTTCCCCTTTGTTTTCTCACCTGTGGGAACAGGAATTCTGTATCTAGAGCTCATTGTGGCTTCCGGTCTGATTTCCAAGTAGAATTCATGTTCTTTCTTGGTCCCTACATCCAGTTTGGACAGAAGGCTCTGGCCCTCATCCCCTCTCACCCTTTCAAGCAGCAGGCCAGCCTGGGACAGCCAAAGCAGGGAGGTCAGGCCTCCTTAGATGAGAAAGGCATGTTCACAAGGCAGGTGAGCTTGGGACAGCCCCATTTCCACCGCCATCCTCCCCGAGGGAGGCAGTGCTGGCTCATGGCTTCTCGGCTGGCTTCCTCCTCCAGTCTTGAGGAGGGAAGATTATGTCCAGAGATCCGCAGGGGCCCTTCTCCTGCTTGGAGGAAGGCCTCTCTCTGCTCTCTGTGGACAAGGTGCTTTAGCTGAGTGTCTGGAGCTGTAATATTTTAAGAAAGCTTTGAGGTGATCTTTGTGTGTTAGCCAGAGGGAGAAAAAGTGCCCTTTCGGGAGGAAAAATGGTACGGCCCTCCTCTTTTATCTGGCCCTCCCCACCCCCACCCCATCCCTTCAAGTGGTATCGCCCTGGAAATACCTATGCAATCCAGTCTCCCTAGGAGAGTGCATGGAAGCAGGGGTATGTGCAGTGTATAATACAAATGCTACAGCATATATATTGTATATATGGACATATGCAGTACGTATACACACAGAGTAAGAGATGAAATCACGTCTATATATCTATAAATAATATCCTATATATTTATACATTTCTATGTTTTAAATAGATATAAAAAATAGAGTCTATAGAGAGCTGGGAGAGCACCGGGAAAGGCTGTCGCTGTGTTGTGAGAAGACGGAGGACATGGAGCCTTGCGGGGCGCCCGGGGCAGCTGAGCAGGTGGGGTTTGCTGGGAACGGGGCCTCCTACCCGGAGTGTTGGAGAGGAGAATAGCCAGGCCCTGGCCCTCTCCCGTGCACTTTTCTCTCCTTTCCCGCACGCAGGCTTAGTCTGAGGTCGAAAGGAGATCCTCACCTCTTGGGCTCCCTCCAAAGTGTCCCCTTTGGCCCCCAACAAGCCTCCGCTTGGGTGGTCCCTGCTGCCCGGAAGTAGGGTGTGGCCTCTGACCCCCTGGGAGAGGGACACTGCACAATCTCCCCCGATGCCGCCCCCCTCGCAGGAACGGGCAGCAGTGGTGGCGATAGGAGAGCTGCGAATTGGACCGAGACGGGTCCAGGAGAGATGCCGCCGCCCCACCTCCCCACTTTAGACGCTTTTTGCTGCCCTCCACCCCCGCCCTGGAGGCCAAGCCTCTGAAGTACAGCCGTCCTGGCCTCCCTCACCCACTCTTTCATCGCCTGCCAGGGCAGCATCACCAGTCAGCGCTGCCCACCATCCAGAGGCTTTCCGGCCAGGGCAGGGGGGGTGTCAACTAATGGGAAAGGGTGAGAGAGACATATCCGCACCCTCATAAATTCAGTGGCAACGCAAGTTCAGAAGCGGGGCTTTGGCCCAGCCCACTTTGCACAGCGGCTGCTCCTGGCTGCACTCGGGACAGCGGCCCCCACCCCTCTCCTGTGCCCAGTGACCCCTGGCCCCACCTGCGCCGCCGTTAACAGGCAGGTCTAGTTCACGTACACTGTTCTGATTCTGTGACTCGAGGCAGAGGCTGAGCCAGACGCCCCAAGCTCATCCAAGCTCATCCACTTCCGCCGGGGAGGGCGCCTCCCTCGGCTTGGCCCAGCCCCCGCTCCTGGATGACCGGGACGTCTGGGGGCCCGAGGGGGCACCGGTGCCACCGGCCGCGTGACGAAGGGCCTGTGCAGCCCTGACGGGATCAGAAATCCGTTTCACTTCCAGGTTCTTTCCCCGCCCTGGAGGTAGAGGAGGAAGGGCCGATGGGGCCACAGAGGATGGGAGATAGAGGGTGGCCACACCCTCTGCCCTCTAAGTCAGCCTCTGCCTTTTTGCCTCGTCTCCGTCTCCCAGCCTCCTCTGACCTCCGTCCTACACTTCCATACCATTTACCAACGTACCTCAGTCTCCAGCAGAGCACCCCCCCATACCCGCAGTCTGGGGCGGGGGGTGTCTGTTCTGCCAATGCCCACCTCTTCTCCACTCCACGTCCACCCTGGTCTCCTTGAGCCACCGCTAGCTGCCAACCGGGTCTCCGAACACCCTCCAGTGCCTGGCTCAAGAGAGACCAGGCCCGGCCCGAGCTTTCCTCCCGCTGCGGGGGGTCAGACCTGTGGCCAGGGGATGGGCATCCTCGGGTAGCAATCCCACAATGCACTGTACCTCAGAGAGAGAGCATCCTCGGGGCATCAAGGGCGCCAGGCCCTCCATCCAGAGGAGGATGGCCGGTCACTACACTGCTCCCCAAAAGACAAGGGCCAGGCTGCCCTCGGGGCACCCTCAGTTTCTTCACTTTTGTCTCTCTGGAAGAGCCAGCAGTCTGATTCCGTCTTTTTCAGCCCCGTTGTCTCTCTCCTCCTCTCCACCCCCACGCTGCTGAACCGTTTCATTTCAATCACAGAGGAAAATAAAGTGGGGATGGGGGGAAATACCTAGGAGTCTATTATCACATACATATTAATATGTTAATACTTTCTTTCTTAAAAAAAACAAACCCTCGATGTTATTATTTTGCAGACTACGCTTTATAGTACCTGTGTGACGGGACCTAGAACACTGGATACAAATAGAGCTATGTTGGTTTATCATAATATGTACGCAGAAACTTTCCTTTTGTCATATTATCCTTGTAATGTAAGAAGATTGTTAATAAAAGCATTTAAATTTATTCACTGAGGTTGGATCTCTGCCTTCTTGTCTTTCTCCCAGCCCGTACCCAGAGTGATTCAGAATGAGTCCCATGCTTGGGTGTCAGGTGAGATTGCCTGCCTGCTCCCTGGTCAGAAGCAACTGGAAGAGGCCTTCTCAGTCTGGTGTTCTTGCTTTTCCACTATTCAAGGCCACTTCCAGCTGGTAACCTACACACCTCACCCACCCGTCTGGCCAAAAAGAGGTGTCACCAAAACCGTTTAAAATAAATCTCTCGCCCCCACACACATTTACCCCACAAAATTCTCAAAACTACTGCAGATGAGATAGGCAGGCAGGCAGGCAAAGGCGCTTCAGTCATGTCTGACTCTGTGTGACCCTATGGACCACTGCAGCCTGCCCAACTCCTCTGTTCTTGGGATTCTCCAGGCAAGAATACTGGAGTGGGTTGCCATGCCCTCCTGCAGGGGATCTTGGATGAACAGTGTTCTAATTCTCCATCCCCAACTACCTGCATGATTCTCTACTGGCAAACTCCGTCCCCAGGGAGGGTCCTTCCCAACAGTTTGCTAATGGCACTGCTATGGGGATGGGTGATAAGTGATGTTTGGCCCAAATTGTCTTAGAAAGAAGATGGGCATACATTGGAGAAAAACGTAGAAAAGTGTCTGCAGTGTTTCCTCCCAGGTGCTGAGCCCTCCTCTCAGCTCCTGCCCGCTCCAGCCCAGCTTCCGGTCACGGGCCGTCCCTCTCCTCTCTTCTGAACCTCTACCTGCTCAGTGCCTGCCATCGTCCCTCCAGCCTGGGCCCCCCCCCCCCCCAGCCTCTCGGTGACTCAGAGCTTCCTGTTGTAAAGGCCATTCCACAGTCTCCGTGGATGTTCGGTTCTCTTCTTTTCCCAGGGCAGAGGGCAGAAAGAGCAAACGGGTACAGCTGTCCACGTCTAATCAGCCCAGGTGAACTGGGGTCGGCACCCCCCCCCCACCACTGGCCATTGGAACTGACCTACATTTGCAGCTGGGAGGCAAGGGAAAGATAAATCTTCCATTGGCCCTGAGCTGGGTCTCCCCAAAGCAAGGCCTGGAGGATGTGGCAAGGGGGGAGGCCCAGTCCACTTCCTCTCCTCCCTCTCCACAGCTACCCCCAGCTTCCCTCTCCAAGGTTCAAAAGACGAGTTGAGTTCACCCCAGAGAGAAGACTTAGGGAACTGGCCTGAAGACCCATTGCTGTGTGACAGTTTCTACAGTGACCGTTTGAAAACACAGATCCAGTTGTGGTGTCTTCCCGGTTCAGGACCCTCTAAAGGTTTCCCATCGCTCCCATCCCAAAGTCCTGATCACAACCCATCAGTCTGCATGGTCCAGCCCCACCAGCCTCCCAGCCTCCTGGTTCATTCTCTGCCCGTGCTCCCCGGCCTCTTCTCTGTTGCCCCAAGCTCACGGGGCTCCCTGCCATTGCAAGACCTCCCAGCTCACTGTGCCCCCTGTCTGAGATGGTTTTCCCCAGGACGGTTGCCTGGCTGAGCTCTTTTCGTCTTTTAAGTGTCAGATAAAATGTCTCTTTTTCAGGGGCTCTTTCCTGACCACTCCCTCTAAATAGCTACCTTGAGGCATTATTCATCTTTCCTCCTGATATTTTCATTCACAGCTCTTATCTCCAGTTTTCAACTATGTAACTGACATGTGTGTGTGCATGTGTGTGTATTCTGTGTCTGGTCTTCCTCCTTTAGACCATGAAGTCCACAGTAGAAAAGTAGAGACTTTTTAATACCACTGTGTGCGGTTGCTATCACATCCTCACATAATAGGCACCTAATCAGTGTTCAGAAGCTCCAATACTTTGGCCACCTGATGCGAAGAACTGACCTATTGGGAAAGACCCTGATGCTGGGAAAGACTGAAGGCAGGAGAAGGGGACGACAGAGGATGAGATGGTTGGATGGCATCACGGACTCAATGGACATGAGTTTGAGCAAGCTGCGGGAGTTGGTGATGGACGGGAAGCCTGGCGTACTGCAGTCCATGGGGTCGCGAAGAGTTGGACACGACTGAACTGAATTGAATCCGTGTTTATTGAAGGGATGAATGAATGAGTGTAAATTTCACTTGCCTGATGAAAGTGCTGTCCCAGCAACGCTGTGTTGGTCACAGTAGAGACCTCAGATGCTCCCACTTTGCCTGTCTCTGTCTCAGTTTCCTCACTTGACTAGGGGAACCCTGCACCTGACCCTGGCAACACCTGGCCCCTACCCAGCCCTTTCTCCACAGAGCTGAGGAGGTGCCTGGAGTGCTTACTCGAGTTCTCTTCCACTCCAACTCACACTTGTCCTTTGGACAATGTCCCACGCCCCTCAGGCTGGTGTTCGTGGGTTCTCTTAGGGAAGAGAATCTTCCCAGCTCCTTCCAGCATGGCAACTGTCTGAGTTCGTGGTTTCAGATGGCCTTTTTAAACGACTGCCTACGCATCTGTGACCTTTCCAGTAAAGACTCTGGTCATGGGCTCTAAACCACAGCCTGGACTTCAGGGTTAGAGCAGTATTGTTGTTCAGCTGCTAAGTCATGTCTGATTCTTTGTGACCCCTTGGACTGCAGCAAGCCAGGCTTCCCTGTCCTTTGCAGTCTCCCAGCGTTTGTTCAGATTCATGTCCATTGAGTCGGTGATGCTACCCAACAATCTTCTCCTTTGTCGCCTCCTTCTCTTCTTGCCCTCAATCTTTCCCAGTGTCAAGGTCTTTTTCAATAAGCTGGCTCTTCACATCAGATGGCCAAAAGATTGGAGCTTCAACTTCAGCATCAGTCCTTCCAGTGAATAGTCAGGGTTGATTTCCTTTAGGATTGATTGACTGGTTTGACCTCCTTGCAGTCCAAGGGACTCTCAAGAGTCATCAACACCATAATTCAAAAGCTTCAGTTCTTTAGCCCTCAGCCTTCGTTATGGCCCAACTGTCACATCCATACCTGACTACTGAAAAAACTATAGCTTTGACTATATGGAACTTTGTCGGCAAAGTGATGTCTCTGCTTTTTAATATGCTGTCTAAGCTTGTCATAGTTTTGAGTGGTACCAGCTTCAAATTTCCCCCTCTGCCTCTTACAAGCTGCAAGACCTTGGACAAGTCACTTCTCTGAGTCTGCACCTTCAGGGCTCAGCACAGGCAGAGACTTACAACATGATGACCAGGGTCATTATCATCATTACTGTTACCTTTCACATCAGGATGAAGTAGATGCTAGGAAGCGTAGGTTTCCCTTTTTTTCACCTAGAATTCCAGGGGCTAGCCTGGCTGAGGGATTGCCTGTTACTTTTTAATACAGATCTACCAATACCTATCTCACAGCCGGAGTGGCAACCTCTGCCTCAACCCTCTTTTCCTTCTCAGCCTGGAGAGAGAACTTCAGGGCACCCTCTTCTGGTTGACAGCTCAATTCACCTGACATTTGAGGGCAAAGAGACCACAAAGAGGGTTGGTTTGTTTTTGGTGGGAAAACCAGGTTTCTCCTGGCTTGTTCCTGGTTTGAATCCCTGCATTTCTAAAACAGGATTTCTGCCATCATCCACTTGTCTTGAGACACCAAGGAAGAATGTTGGGAAACTGGGATGGGAAGCCAGGTTCCAGCCTAGTCTGCCTTGGGAAGAGACGTCACCCGGTTGAGGACAAGCCACTACTAGACTGCTTTCTATGGCAATGTCTCACTTCCAGTCCTAAGTCTGGCTTCTTCCCACCTCCTCCCAGGTAGGCACCTGTCTCCATCTCTGGCTTCAGGATGATGCTGAGGGCCCTGCCAGGGACTACCTGTGCTGGTTCCTCTTTAGGAGATGAGGGATGGGTGCAGGAGGCAGTTCTCCAAGGCTGGTACCAAGAAAAGCCCCATCCCCTAAATCCATCCACAGCCACATCCTATGGCTCTACCCTTGCCAGGCATCTGCCCAGGGTGGTAGAGAGAACAGATGCTAGGGTTCTGAGCTCTTGAAAGGGTGTTGCTTCTAGTTGACTCTAAAAAACAGAAACTCTTGTGTGGAAAAATCACCACCAGCCCCATTAGCAATTAAGCACATGAGAAGAGTATGACTCAGAGCCTCAGGTAATGTCACATACTGTCTGGAAGAGCAAGCGGCTGTCAGGAAACCTGGCCCAGGCCAGGGAAGGCAGATATCCATGCACGTGGGTTCAGTTCATTTTACACATGAGATTGGGGGCCAAGGATACACATGAGGTCTCAATTACCGAATCATAAAACATTAAATTTTGAAGAGTGATCATTTTGTCCAAAGTTATTTTATAGATGTGGGCATAAGCCCAGAGGCAAGTGACTTACCCAGAGCCATGAAGGTGGCAGTGACCGAGACCAGCTGGGTTGCCCAGCTCCTAAATGCAGTGCTCTAGACTTGAGTCATTTCATAGGCTGGGGCAGAGTTTGTTATTTAAGGTGGTTCAGTGGAAAGCCCAGTATAAAATCATCCCTAAACTCTTCTTGCCTCTTCCATTTCTATTTTTGGTAAATTCAGATTCTCAAATCTTAGTTTTGGGCTTCAGAGGCCATTTGGGTTTGATCCCTGGGTTGAAAAGATTCCCTGGAGAAAGAAATGGCAACCCACTCCAGTATTCTTGACTGGAAAATTCCATAGACAGAGGAGACTTGGAGGCTACAATCCATGGGGTTGCAAAGAGTCAGACAGGACTGAGTGACTGAGCACCTCAGGGGCCATATTCACAGTTACCTGTCAAACACAGTCTACACAATATTTGGCTACATGGGATAAGAGCCACTTTTCTTTTTAATACGGAAATAAAAATCCTGGTTGCCATTAAAATATAACAAATATATATAATATAAAATAAGGAATTACATGTACAGACTTGGAAAGTGAAGCCTTTCTTTATGGCTCATTTATCCTTTTTAAGAGGGCTGGCGCTAGTGGTAAAGGATATGCCTGCCAACGCCGGAGATGCAAGAGAGGTGGATTCGATCCCTGGGCCAGGAAGATCCCCTGGAGTAGAAAATGGCAATCTGCTTTAGTATTCTTGCCTGGAAAATTCCATGGTCAGAGCAGCCTGGCAGGCTACAGTCTATGGGGCCACAGAGAGTCGGACACGACCGAGTGATTAAGCAGCAGCATCCTTTTTCAGAGCCTTTGGTTTTAATTCCACATAACCTGCCTGATTTCCTACTGACCTGAAAATTCAGGCCCTTCCCCTGACTTGATGTCTGAGCCTCTTCCTCATGAAGGCAGGGTGGCAGCAGCCACAAGAGGCCCTAAGATGATAGGACTCTGAAGATCCCTTGTCCCTGCTCGCCACCTGGAGCACAGGTGAATGCTCGGGCATTGCCCTGCCTCTTCCAGTGATGGGGGTGTTTCTTTGGGGGTATGTTAGAGAAACAGTTTCCACCCTTCCTTCTCAAGAATAAAGTTCAAGCCCCAAGAGGCCTTGCCTGAGAACATTCACAGCAGCAGTTCCTCCAACACAAAAAAAAGAGAGAAATATTTAAACATATGTCAATAGGGGAATGTGATTGTGGCATATTCATGCAATGAAAAATAACACAGCAGCAAAAAGTAAAGGAACTAGAGCTACATAAATTTGCATAGAGGAAGCTCAAAATTTTAACGTGGAGCAAAAATAATGTGATACAATTTGAAATTAAAAACACAAACTACTCTATGAGGTTTACACATACATGTAGTAAAAACAGAAAGGTTTGGGGTGAGAAACCCTAAGTTCAGGATGGTGATGTCCTGAGTGAGAGGCTAAGGGGATTTCAACTATATTTGTCAAGTTTTATAAAACTTGGCAGGAGTTCACGTGTGTTTATCGGATTATTTTTCTGCATTGCCTATGTCTAAAGTTTTTTATTTATTATTTGTTTACGCTTCATCTTTTAAAAAATATTTGTCTGTTCACCGATGGCTGCACTGGGTCTTCTGCATGGGCTTCTCACCGTCGTGACTTCTCTTGCTGTGGAGCCCAGGTTCTAGGTATGCGGGCTTCAGTATCTATGGTGCGAGGGGTCATTAGGAAGTCGATTCATAACCACTGGACTACCAGGGAAATCCATGTCCCGAGTATTAAGAAACAGGAACTTGAACACACACATGCACACACTAGGCAGCTGACCCTGTTAGAAGTTATTTATTAACCACTGCGAGGTTTTTGCTCCAAAGTATGACACCAGACATATGAGTACAATATCTCATGCGTCTTTTTGTGCTTCGGTTCATGATCGCAGAATAGACACGGCACTGACAACAGGAAACACAGGCAGCAAAAACAAATCACAAAGACTAGGTCTTTCTTGGTGGTCCTCACCTCCGACTGGCGTAGGCTGCAGTCGCCTGCTGCCCAGGACTCCTTTATATCCCAGAGGAGCTGCCCCAGAGGACTGCTCTCCCATCCAGCTCTCTCTACACAGCATCGACTGGAGGAGATTCATCATTACTCAATCTACACCAAGAGTCATATCTCAAATTGAAATGGGCAGACGCGGGCAAGGTCTTGATCAATAGGCACTCAACAAATACATACGGACTTGATATAAGAAGTGAGTCGTAAGATGAATGAGATTAGACTCTCAGTTTTCTACCCCATCGCCGTATCTGTGACAAAGCCAGATCACCTCGTGGGCAACAGCCCAGTCGGAGACGGTTTCTCCCTTTATTTTCACCTCTGCTTCATGCACTTAGAAAATGCTCCCTGGCAAAGGACCAAGTGTTTCTTTTAAAGAAAAGGTCGGATGCATTCGCACAGACCCAATTACTCTAATCTGGTAGTCAATTGCAAAAGTATCTGGTACAAGGTAAGCGGATGCAAAGATTACTGAAGTTTTTTCATCTGCAAGTCTGATATCTCTGGGTAATTTAAAATTCACTGAGATGGAGTTCTGGTGGGAAACACAGCTTTTATACTCTCATCTATATATCCTCATCCTTATAGCTCACTATGTTAATTATTTACATAAAGTAAAATTAAAGGGAAAGTCACTCAGCCGTGTCCGACTCTTTGCAACCCCATGGACTGTAGCCCACCAGGCTCCTCTGTCCATGGGATTCTCCAGTCAAGAATACTGGAGTGGGTTGTCATTCCCTTCTCCAGGGGATCTTCCCGACCCAGTGATTGAACCTGGTCTCTGTCACTGCAGGCAAATTCTTTACCATCTGAGCCACCAGGGAAGCCCAATTATTTACACAGTGAGCTCTAAATTGTCATTAGGTGAATGGTAATACTCAACATTATGAATTTCTAGGCCAGCTGCTGAGGTTTCTGATGACCTTACCATTGAGAACTCAACTAGGACTCGGATTTGCATTCAAGTTAGATAAAAATGTATATTTTTCCTCCTACTCCTTTACCCATCCTTCATTCACTAATTCATTCGACACACTTTTATTAAGGGTCGATGCATCAACTGTATTCTAGGTGCTTGGATACACCAGTGCACACAACAGGCAAACCCACCTGCAAAACCTGTCTTATCTCTGTTTAGTGAGATGAAGGCTGACACCGAAGATGTCAGGCAGAGACACTTGACTCCTTTCAAGGACACCCGTTTCGTCTGGATTCTGGAAAACAAAACCTTTGACACCAAAGACATGAATGCCTCATGATAGATGGCTGTGGGTGGAGCTGATATTCTGGCATCAGAGAGCTCACTGCAAACATCCTTTGGTGTGACTGTATGGCAGGCTCGTGGACTTAGAAGGAAGCAGAACGCACCTTTCCTGATGGTAAGTCTAGGATCCAGACTCCTCTGGATTAGAGTACCAGTTGCCACCAAGAACTGAGTGCTGGTCAGCTTATGCAGGGGAGGCTTTGCTCTGTTTCGGCATGCCAACCAAAAAAGGGAGGCCAGAGTGGTGAGAGGGCTCTCGAAAGGTGTGTTGTGGGAAGTCAGTGGCACACGCCTTGCCTGAAAAACACTTGGCAGGAGGTGGCCAGACTTAACGGGAGAAATGTCCAATTACGTGAAAGATCTTCTCATTTGTGAGGAATGAGATATTGTTTCTGTTTCTTCAGAGGATCGGCAGAAGTTATCTCTAAATGCTTTCCTACTGCTGTCCAGAAAGGAAAAGTGATGACAAAAGATGGCACGTCTCTGCTCAAACTCTCAGGCAGAGACCAAGAATGACTTGACTTGTTACAGGACTGAAGGAAAGGAATTCTTTTCTAGATCAGGGACCCAGAGTGACCTCTGAAGGCCCAGAGTTTGGCTGTCAGTATTAAAAAGTCCAGATGCGGAGTCCGTGGTTCTAGAACCATTTGTCTGGCACTTGCCAGGGATGCTCAGCTGCCAACATGAAGCTTAAAAATGATCTGCTGGTGGCCTCAGAGTTTGTTTCCAGTGAGGGGTGCCTATGGCATGGGAGCACAATTTCATCTATTGCATCATTCACAGAGACCAAGCTGCCACACCATTAGGCTGCTTTCACGGATGGTCAGCAACAGAACCCAGAAATCCTGGTACCCAGGCAAATATTACATCCACTCAAGCAAGGCTCATAATATTATACTTAATGATGTGGACAGCTATTTGGAATAATCAGGTAGCGATGTGAAACCTAGCTACTGATTATTTACTAATTAAAGTGATAGATCCTAAACACAGCGACAGAGGCACACTCGGAAAGATCTCCTATCCTCCTCCCCTTCCACAGACCCGGACTAAATTAATGTACGCCCTGGATGGAATTCCTTCTCACGCAGCTGGTAGGCTGAGAAGGAAGGAGTCTGACTCAGAGGGTCACTTTGGTGATGCTGGTGGACATGACAACTAGTGCCCAATGACCAATGGGGGAATCCCACCTACTCCTGGTCAGGGAAGGGCTCCCCAAGTATAACATAAACTGATTTTGAGATGAAACAATACAGTTATTCAATAGAAAGCACAAAATTCAGTCCAAGAGCAGGATCCAAAACAAGCACAAACGAGAACATTAAGAAACCAAATGATTAAAATTAAAAACGGAGGCTCCTAAATTTCACACCGTGGTTGAAATGTCCAGCAATGGCACTGGCTGCCCCAGGGAGTTGGGGGCCCGACAAGGACTGTGGAACCAAGTTGGGGGTTTTGCGAAAGGGATTTCTCCAAATGCAGTGCTCCACCCTCTTCATCCGAACCACTCTGTGCTTGTTAAAGACGCAGGCTCCTGGGGTCCAGCCAGGATGATGGATTTGGAATGTCTAAAGCAGGGTCCGGGAATCTGCTGGTGATTCTTCACACACTGTTTGGGAACTGCTGGGTTAGTGCCTTGGGTCAGTAGCACGATTTCATGTCGGCTGATTTTCCATCCCGCCCTGACCATCTCTAACTCTTTTGAGATGATCCAGGATACAGCATTTCCGTCATCCTTTTTGACACGCTTATTTTTAAAAAGCCACATTTTTTGCATCCATGATTTCCCCAATTCAGCTTTCTCTGCATCTGACACCCACTGCAAAACCTGCACACAGATCGTATTTGATAAGCGTCTCTTTCAATAACACAGATCAGCAAAATGTGTTCCTTCTGACCCACATGTCCTGTCTCCGTCCTTGCTCATTAAGAAATAGGAGTGTGATGGGAGAGGAAGAGGGTCCTGGTCTCTGCACACACGTCTGTCTTCTGGTGTCAGAATGCGGATGGGGCACAAGAGGAGGGGGCAGAGGGTAGTGGGGTGGGGGGGCAGACTGTACCCCAGGAGGGCGGCAGCTTGGGTGGCTGCCTAGAGGTGCAGCTGATGCCACATGGCGATCTGCCGGCGCGGGTTCTTCAGCATCTCCTCCCAGTGGCTGCGCTCGGAGCCTGAGGCATGCAGGCCTAGGCTGCAGTGGCCGAGCACGCAGCTCTGCCCCTCAGCACCCAGGCCCAGCACGTCCAGCTCCACGCTGGAGGCCCGCAGCAGGTCATCCGGCAGCTCGAACATGATCATCTCATTCCACACAGGGTTGATCTTGTGCTTGGCTCGTTTCGTCTGCTTCTTCTTCAGCTTCCGAGCCTGGTGCTTTAAGGTCACCTTGACAGAGACATCTGGGGAGGGATGGAGGAAAGAGACAGAGAGAGGGGCCAGGAGTGAGCTTCTGGGGTCTGGGGCAGGGAGAGCTGGGGTGGTGCTGCCACTTGGGGATGGAGAGACAGGGTCTCTGCCTCTAGATGCTCACTGAGGCTTCTGCTCCACCATCCCTTTCCCCCTACCTCATGGGCCATGTATTTATTCAACAGTGATTCAATGCCCACCTTATGGCAGGCATCAGTCTGAACATAGGGATACAGCAAAAGCTCCTGCCTGGAGTATGGAAAGCAGATCAGAGCACAGTACCTACGGCTGGTCATTGGGTGGCCCATGATAGGGTCACGCTGAAGCACCACTAGGAAACTTTTCTCAAGAGCCCCTCTGAATGCCTTCATGTCCCATATCAAACCAGGCCCAGGATGATGGTTCAGACATCCTGCAGCTTGATTTTAAACTCAGACCAGGAACACTACGCTATCCCTACATCTTCATCCGCTTAGTTCTTCATCCAAGCATTTTCGTCTCTTCCTGAGATAGCAGGTCTCCTGCTGGTTGACTGAGCTTTTCTCTTCTGTTCTTTTGCAAGTTTTACTGGAGGATCCCACCCCACGTGGAGGGTGAGGGCAGCCTGCCTTGACCCCAATAGAGCTGCCTGGCTCTCAACCCCCACCCCAGAAATCAGGCAGCAGGTTACTAGACAAGCTTTCACATAGCATCTCGAGGCTCTGGACTGGGATCGTGTTTTCATCAGTCAGGATTTCCAAAGCTAATGTGAGAATAATTGTTACTCTATATTTATTGCTATAATTATCACCCCCAGGTGGTTACTTTGTTATTTCAACAGAGATATTTGAGTGATAAAGTGTTGAGCTGTAATTGTCCTGACAGGAGCTATAAAAATTAAAAAAAAAAAAAAAAAAGAGCAGGAGGCAAAGAATTGTCTAGAGGGGATGAGGCAAAGGCATTGAGTTCTGACCTCTGGCTCAGGGATCTGTCAGCCAGACCAACTCGGGTGATTTTTCATTCGTCAAAAATCTCTTGCCCAAAGGTCCTGACTGCAGAGGCAATTCTTTATTTGCTTCCTGCTATAAATATCGATGTATTTATATCCTGCTCTGAGCACTTGGCTCCCAGTCCGGGTGTCACACGGCTGACCAATGCTGCTTTCTTTCCTGCTCTGACCAGAGAGGCTGTTTGGTCCTTAAGCCTTGGGGCCTGTGCTGGAGGGAAAAGCCAAGGCTTCCGGGGCATTGAAGAGATGTTTATTTGGGTATATGGGGCAGAGACGCCTCCTCAGCCTGTGCGCCCACACGCCTTCTGCCGTCACTTACACCCAGCTGGTGTGGGAATGGCAGGTCGACAAAGGCTGGGAAGAGAGAGAAGTCTAGGGTGGGTGTGGGGAGCAGAGTGGTGACTAGCTGAGACTGGAGAAGGGAAATCCCACCACCTGCCCAGAAGATGTGCCCAGCCAGGTCTGGGTGACAAAGTGGGGCCAAGCTTCCTCTACAACCCAGATTCTCCACTCCCTCGCTACAGTCTGATCCTAGGCTTCCTGTGAACTGTGGATCAGGCTGTTCTTCTCACAATGGATCTGCAAGGTGGGAGCCCTAGGAAGCTGACACCTGGGCGCTAACGGGTAGGACTGGCCTGGGAGTTAATGGACATGACTTTAGGGAAGTGAGGGTGTCCTTTAGAACTGGTTTGTGAGCTTGGGGGTGGAGGACACAGCTGAGGCTGACTCTACAAAGGTACTCATGTTCCAGGGCCCTGCTCACCCGTCCCCATTGCCTCCCAGGCGCCACCTCCATCTGTGCACATCCCTAGAGGGGCCATGGCTCCCCTCTCACACCTCACTCACCCTTCCCCAGGAGCTCCTTGGACTGGTTAGAGTGGAGGTTCTTGGCCTTAATCAGCACGACTAGGAGGCGGTTGGCAGCCGGGAGGTAGCTGATGGAGAGAAGGACCTCTCCCGTCCCCGCAGACGGCTCCTGAAACAGAATCGGGGAGGCAGGAGGGCAGCCTCACTTAGGGATGCCCTCTGGCCCCGTCACTATCGCTGAGGCTGGGGTCACCCTGGAGTTGTATCCAGGAGGCATCCTGGAAATCACTTACCCATCAGGGCTGCAGAAGGGAGGAGGGCATAGAGAGATCCTATGCCAGCATGTGTTTCAATATGAGTTTGTTTCATTCGCCACAATTGTGATTTTCCAAACAGCTCGTATTCAAACCCAACGTACCAAACAGATCAAAGAGATGCCATTCAGGATGTGGGCAGGACAGAGGGCCAGGACTTCCTCTCAGTTTATCACCTGTGACCCCCTCAGGCATCTTTGCACAGAACCCTAGGGTTCTAGTTTGAAAACCACTGCATTGACTGATCAGGTTCCTGGAGCAGCGGGATGTTGCAAGGCATTACTCTGGAAAAGAATCCCTTCCAGCCCCTGCAGGGTTGAGAGATGTGATGAGATCACATCAATAATGTGATGCACTAATGCTGAGCAGGGCTTGGCTTGGTCTACAGAATGACCAACCATGTCAACAAAGGCCAGGCATACGGTGGGAGCTAACATACCACAGACACTCACAGGAACTGCGCTTTGCTGATGCCTCCAAGAAGCATCCAGCATGTCTAGCCGCCTGCCCCTCCCCCGCCCCCCACCGTCTGCAGCTTTACAGAGTCTCTCCATTGAGATTCCTGCAAGAGTTTGTTTGGAATTCCAACAAATCCACTGAGGGAAAAAAATGAGTGAGAGTCCCCACAGGAGGCAGGTCATAGTCTAAGGGTAGAGAGAAGCGTATGGACTCCAGAATCTGACCATCTGGGTCTCAAGTCGGATCTCACCATTTACTAGCCATGTGACCTTGGGCAAGTTATTTCACTTTCCCAAACCTTCATTTCCTCATTTGTAAGATGGGAACCATAATATCTCCACCCAATAGTGTGGTAAAAATTAAATGAGGAATTATTTAATGGCTTAGAACAGTGCCTGGTGCACACGACGGCATCTTTACCCTTGCTTTGATGATTATCATCAGTTATCAAGAAAGGATAGTCACCACTTCTTGAGAATATTAATTGGGAACAATGTTTCTGGGTGAAGGGGAGCCAGGGTCTGGGGAGTAAAACTGGATGGAGGAGCTGGCCAGCCCTCTGCTTGGGTCACACCTTCCATTCGGAAAACATGTCTTCAATATGACCGCAATAATTCAACTAGTCCTAAGTGGCTAGTCGTGTGATGGAATGTTTCTGGGAGTTGCCAGGAACTTCGGTAATGGCACTAAGGGTAGCAGCTAACACAACACACTCTGCTAGGTGAAGTTACAATACTTATCCATTGAGGCTGTCATCCGCACAAAGCTATTCCCAGCACCTGGTACACAGCTGACACATGATACGTATCGTGAGAAGGAAGGGTGAGGCATCCTGTTTAATCTTGACGACAAGAGTAAGAGGGATACTAACCTGGTTCCCATTTTAAGTCTGAGTCCCTGATGCTCAGAGAGTGAACTTCACCGCCTGAGCTCATGTAACCAGTGCGTGTGTGTGTGTGTGTGTGTGTTAGTCACTCAGTCGTGTCCGACTCTTTGTGACCCCATGGACTGTAGCCCGCCAGGTTCCTCTGTCCATGGAATTCTCCAGGCAAGAATACTGGAGTGGGTAGCCATTCCTTTCTCCAGGGGATCTTCCCGACCCACGGAATGAACCCAGGTCTCCTGCACTGCAGGCAGACTCTTAATGGTCTAAGCCACCAGGGAAGCCCCATGAAGCCAGTTAAGTAGTGAAACTAAGCCTCGAATTGGGGGTCTGGTCTGATGGCAAAGCCCAAGTCCTAAACCTGTGGTCCTCCAGCATCCTTGACGGACAGACCTCTCCTTTCACAGTGAAGGAGCTGAGCTCAGGCGCCTGTCCAGGCACCCGGCGGGGTGTTGCTGAGCTGGGATGAGCACCAGGCTTCTGTTTCAATGGCACTTCTTGGAGGTCCATCCACAGGTGTTGGCCTGGGCTTTGGCCACATGGTGCCCAAGTGAGAGGAGCCTGGACCCGGCAACCCGTGAAGGGCTCCGCAGCTCTGTGCAGGGTGCCCAAAGCCCCAGACGAGCCCAGGTGGCAACACCACAGCCGCCCGCCCCCTCGGCTCTGCTGTTAAAAGTACCTGCTGACAAAAAAGAACCCTCTTTCTTTTGCCATCCTCTCCCTGTCTTTTCCTGCTCCCCATCTTTCTCTAGGGCTCTCAGGGAATCACTCCAGCTGTCCTTGGGGTGGTCCACCCTGTGGTCCCCGGTGACGCACATGCCGCTTTTGGCTGACCATCTCCCGGTGAGAACTGGGGCACGGCCGGCACTTCCTTTAACCCATTCTGACCAAGAGAGGAAAAACACGTGGGCTATAGCAGCTGATGGCTCCACCCACTTTGTTCAAATCAGCCCGTAGGATCCGCTCTGGATGGTCAGGCAGAGGGGCTCCGTAGCCGGGCCTTGGGGCTCTCCCTTACCACTTACACCGAGAGCAGCGCCTCTGACCTCTGACTCCATGCTGCCCTCTGACATCATTCTTATCCGTGGCAAACAGGCCAGGGGTCCAAGCGGGTGCGGGAGTGTATTTGTGGAACAGTGACGGCTACAGTGAATGCGATGATCGGGATGAGTGAGTCACGAGGGCGGGTCTTTGTCCTCATCTCCTGAGCTCTCAGCCTCGGGCACACGGCCTGGCACGTGGTGGAAACCGGACGAGACCTTTGTGGAATGAATGGGTAAGTTTTCTTCTAGGGGAAAGGGGAGAGGCAGGCTAGGTGCCTGAGACTTCTACCTGTTGGACTGCCACCCTTTGCGGGCAGCACCAAGCACTCCAGAGGCCTGGAGGGGGAGGCCTCCGTCTCCCGAGGAAGCTGGGTTACCAGCTGAACAAACCCGCGTGTTGGGCGCCTCTTCCCAGGGGCCCCGGCTGTGATTCCACACAAGTCCCAAACCACACACTAATTAGAGAGTGTGCTGGGGAACAGCCTGGTTCTAGCTGAGAGTGGCTGTCAATGTTTATCAATTTTCTGAGCCTGGGAAAGAGGAAAATGAGGCAAAGAAGAGATCGCAGCAGATGGGGAGCAAAAGCGTACTCTCTCCCCCGGCGGTGTCCACCAGGAAAGGCGCCTGCTGGCCACGGCTCCTGTGCTACCGGGCACTTATATCCCACGGCGGCAGCAGGACAACGCGGGCTTTACCAGCAGACTGACCTGGCCTCAAGGTCAAGCATGCCAGGTCCCAGCTGGGCAACCCCACACCGGTTACTAAGCTTCTCTAAGCCACACTGCTCTTGCCTATCAACACATACTCCTGTAATCAGTCCTGCTTTGCTCATTAGGGGCAGAACTTAGGTAAAGTTCCAAGCATAGCAACTGATAGATGGTAAGTGCTCAAAAATTACTACTCTTCTTCCTATTTTTATTACTCATGGGAGTCGGCAAACTTTTTCTATAAAGGGCCAGATAGTAACTATTTTAGGCTTGGCAGGCTATATAGCCTCCAGAGAAGGCACTGACCAGCTGGTTGAGAGACTGGCCATCCAGAAGGGTCCCTCTAGGCACCATCATGGCGGGCCCTTGGATGAGGGTGTAAATAACCACACACTGCCCCGCAGCCCTGACCCTCCTTGACCTGCTCCCTGCCCTGGCCTGTGGGGATTGGTGGGTGGCTCTCCAAGGAACCTCTCTGGACAGCGCGACCTCTCAGCAGACGCTTGTTTTCCACTCACGGCTTCGGCAGCTGGGGAAGGGTGGGGAGACCCAACCTGGGTCCCTAGCCATGGTCACTCCTTCAAAGTTCAGCACAAATGCCACTGCACACCAGGCCTTCTAGAACTCTCTGTCCCAGAGCACTTCAGCTTGGCCCCTCTTAGATGTCCTATGTCAGATATCCTCAGTATCACAGCCACAGTCATCATCACCGTCTTCTGTGCCAGTTTCTCCCTCTGGCCTGTACTCTCTACGAATAGAGGTGCTCCTCTCCCCTGCAGTGCCTGGCATGCAGCGGATGCAACAGGGAGTGTGAATGGTTCTAGATGGGGATAAACATCGTCAGCACCAGAGTCAGGGCGCTCACAGTGAGATCTTTTCCATGATGGTGAAGCCAGGGGTAGGGGTGTCTGTGGCTGGCAAGCTAGAAGCAAGACTAGACCCCAGGAATCCCCAAATCCTGGGCTATCAGTTTCCTCTAACCACCCCCGCCCACCCTATTCAAGACTCCACCTCACTTTTACACCCCGCCTCCCTGCCCAGACTCCCATCCCCAGGCTGGGAAGGTCTCCAAGCTCGTTTCATGAGCACTTGGCCCAGTTCTGCCCTGCCACCCCAGGGAGAGGCGACCCTACCTTCACTGAAGTCTTCAGCTCGCCCCACTGGGCAGCTCCCAGGGGCACGGACACCCCATCCAGGCCGAGGCGCAGCTCCCCGACCACACTGTGGCGGGAGAAGCGGTCGCAGGTCCTCAGGGTCAGCGTCAAGGTCGCTGTGGGGAGCTCCTCCTCGGCCAGGGGGAGCACCAGGCCTTCCTCCCACGTGGTGCGCAGCTCCCGCTTCTTGAGGGCCGTCTGGGCCTCCACGGAGCCCATGCTGTTGGCCACGCTGCCCTGGACGTAGCAGTCACAGCCTCCATCGTGGTCGCTGGTCACAGCTGCAGCCAGGGAGAAACGGGCACAGACGCGGGAGGCTTGTCAGGGACAAGGGGAGGCGAGAAGCATTGCCCTGCTGTGAGCTGCAGGATCTGCCTTAGTGGCCATGACCTTGGGGGTCTGAAGGAGACCCCACTGGGGCTGGCTGACCGCACTGGCTTTGTGAGATAGCCTTTCGGGAAGCGTTCGGAAAGAGGAGATACTTCTCATTATTCCGAGACTTCCCCAAGGCGCCTGGGCCGACAAAATGCTGATGATTTTTATTAGGGTTGCCATGGATACCGTAACTCATTTGTTCTCGATTTTAAATATTTATCACATAACCACTTGTGATGTGAATTGCTGGGCCACAACCTCATGAGTGCTGTTTTATATTCTGAACCTTGGTGTTTTTAATGCTTTCCTAGTGGAGCTTTCCCGTTTGCACCTGGAGAGCTTTCATGACTGGTTCCTCAGTGACAATGTGTGAAGTGGTATCTACTGTTACCCAGAACGAGAAGATAAAGAACAGAGGCCAGTGTCCTAATAGAAAGAAACCTGAACTGAGCTTCAGGGAAACTGGTCTCGTCCTGACTCTGGCACCAAATAGCCAGAGTGATCTTAGACAAGTCACTTGATGTTGTTAGACTTTAGTTTTCAAAACTGTAAAATGGGACTATTGTTAAGACAAAACGTAGGAAAGTCTATGAAATGCAAAAAAAAAAAAAAATCATAAAAGAAAGCTAAAAGGAAAAATACTCCATCAAAAAAGCAAAATTAAATACAAAACTCCAGTTTTTCTTGTTCCCAGCTTCTAGTTTCCAGGCATCACAGAGTAGCCCATTTTTAGCCTCATGTCCTTTGCAAAGTCTTAGCTTTGTTTGCCGATGGTAAAATGAATTATCAGGGTAGGGAGACCAGGCACAATCTGATCCCATAGCAAAGACTGCTGGGTTCTAGGACTACAGAAGCTTTGCTGACCATTCAAAACACCCTCTGTGTCCAGCGCAAAGCCCTGTTCAATGTCAAAGGCATCTGTAACAGAGATGACTAGCTGTTTACCAAAATAAACAAACAAAAAAAAACCCATTCTTTTAAGTGGGAACCCAGTAAGCCACTTTTCCCAGCCTTCCTTACAGTCAGCCGTCCTGTGACTTGGTTTCAGCCAATGGGAAGTAAGCATACGTAGGATACAGTTTCTAAGGAACAGCTGCGCCCTCTCCCTGTTCTCCCCATCTTTCCACCTGCTGGGAATAGGCCACAAGGAGGCCTCAGAGAGAAAGAGTCTGGTCCCTGAATCACTGTTTGGAGGAAAGATGGCCGCCAACCGGGAATCCCCAGTTTGGACTGGTATACAAGAGAGAGGAAAAACCCCTGTATATCTGAGGATCGGAGGCCTCAGGGGCTTGTTTGTTGCAGAGTGCTCCTCTAGCCCCCAGTGCTCCCTCCAGCCACAGACGCTCAGGCAGACCACACAGAAGGCCGTGAAAGTTCGCTAAGAGCATACCTTCCAGACGAGTCACAAATAGTTCGGCCTTTTGCCTGTCATAGTCCAGGCAGTAGTGAAGTTTGGGAGCTTGGTTCCAACTGGCGGCCTTCTCTGGGTTCCAGGTCTCCATGACACAGACATCCTCCACCACACCTATCAAGAAGGTAAATCATTACTGATACCCACACTGGGATCCTGTTTTCCAGCCCATAATTTTCCATCTCTGCCAGCTAGGCCACAAACCCAAACCAAAAGTTCCTTAAGTGGGTGCAAAAGCATGGTGGCACCACCTGCGGTCCTGGGCATCAGCTTTCCAGGGACCATCACAGCCCAGTGGGCAAGACCTGGGCTTTGGTGTCAGACATGAGCTGCTACATAACAGTTATGCGATCCCGGACAAGTTACTTGACGTTGAACTTTGGTTTCCTCATCTTTAGAATGGGAGTGACAGCGGTTCCTTCTTCCTGGAATTACTGTGAGCATTAAATGAAATAAAGTGAGAAAAGCACTTAGCTCAGGGCCTGGCCCCTGGTGAGTTTTCAGCAGGGGAAACTGTCACAGCGTATGTGGCTCTAGTCAGCCCGTGTCAGGCAAACCCTTCCCCAGCCCATCTCCAGCTCCACCTCTCTGCAGAGTCCAGTCCATGCTCCCTAGGAGCTCATGGCTGGAAATAAATGTCAAACAATGAGTCAAGCTTAGGGAGAGTAGAGTGGACTTTAGTTCACTCTAAATCATGTTCAGTGATTACTTGCTGAATAAATGAATGACCTTATCTTTAATTCAGTTAGTAAAACTACAGCTATCGCTCACTCTTCCCCTAACTTGGACTGCAGCCAAACATCTGGAAGATTCTCATTAGTCAGGCATAATTCAAGCATAAAAGGATTCAGCAGTTGCAGCAGACTTCACTTGAAATAAATTGGAATTAATTTTTTTTTTAATTTTCAGAATTAATTTAAAGGGTAAAAACATAGAGGAGTATTTAATTTCCAAAATGGTTCATTATCGGGTTCCTGCAAGTAGTGAAGAATCTCCCTGGTGTGTCTAAGCAAGGAACGAATTGACCAGGATGTGAACAGCCATGTGGAAAGCCAGACATACAAGCACTCAGGACCCAGGTGGCTTGGACAACGGCAGCGGGGTCAGCGCCAGATGGAGCTTGCCTGGCACCCAGCGCTGTCAGCTCTCAGACTGCCTCAGCCTTCAAACTCCAAACCAAAGCAAGACCAAACCAAAGCCAGCACCCTGGGAAATGCGGGAGTGGATGCAGCTTCAAGAATCAGGACCCCGAGCCCAACAAAGGGCCAGTGAGGATCTTTGCTTGTAGGAGCGGGCTGAATTCGGCACATCATGGGGACATGATCCAGTTAACGCTAGACTGATCCAGCGTTCTCCTCCCTTGCACCCTCTAGCTTCTGGTCAGTACTTGCTGAGCCAATTGGCCCTTGCTAGATCGGAATCCCACTCCAGTACTCTTGCCTGGAAAATCCCATGGGCAGAGGAGCCTGGTAGGCTGCAGTCCATGGGGTCGCTAAGAGTCAGACATGACTGAGCAACTTCACTTTCACTTTTTACTTTCATGCATTGGAGAAGGAAATGGCAACCCACTCCAGTATTCTTGCCTGGAGAATCCCAGGGAGAGGAGCCTAGTGGGCTGCCGTCTATGGGGTCGCACAGAGTCAGACACGACTGAAGCGACTTAACAGCAGCAGCAGATTGGAATCAGTGGAATCAGAACTTGGTTGTTGCCTTCTGCAGTGGGGAAAAGAATAAGGAACCGGAAAGAGAAGACAAATGTGCTCTGAATCCTTCAGTTTCAGACTCTGAAGCGTTCTGCTGCTGTCCTTGGTGGACAGTGCCCATGCCTGGCTTCATCCCAGCTTTGAGAAATCTGGTGTGTGTGTGTTGGTCGCTCAGTCATGTCTGACTCTTTGCGAGCCCATGGACTGCAGCCCTCCAGGCCCTCTGTCCGTGGGATTCTCCAGGCAAGGACACTGGGTCTCCCAAGACAATGGAGCCGTCCTGTGAGTCTGATTCTGATAACCACTCCCAAGGGTCCTCCTGCAAATTGTTCCCCACCCACCTTGAGAGCTCAGCTTAGCTCTCAAGTCCTCAATGGGTCTATTTTAATTTAAAATGTGGGCTGGCAAACCCGGAGGCTAAAGGCCAACCAGGATTCCTTCCTGCCTCAGGTACTACCTGAATTTGTTCTTGTAGAAATGCCAGCGTAATCACCACGGTCCTGGGCCAGGTTGGAGGAGGGGCCACCCGTTCACTGGCCAGCGTGTGGGTGCTGGCCCCCGACCAAGAGATGCCTTAGGAGTCGGGTCAGCGTCAGAGCAGGTTTCCACCATCCCCCTCTCTAACCACACAGAACAAAACCCCAAACCACATAACAATCCATTCTCCTGGCTGAATTTTTTTTATCTCCTTATAAAAGTCTGTGTGCTCTGCTCCTTTGGATTAGGGACTGTCTCTATTTCCATATCTGCCCCAGGGCCCAGCAAAGTGCCTTACATGAAAAGGTGTTCCATTCTAGATGTTGATGAGAAGGAGAATAGAAATAATAACAATAACGATGCTTTGATTATATCCTTGTGCCAGGCTCTGATCTAAACACTTCATATGCATTGCTATATTTACATTTTACAACAGCCTTACTGGGCAGGTGATAGTGCCATCTTATTTTATACCCAGGGAAACTGAGGCCCAGAAAAATGATCGATATGACCAGGATCACACAGTGGGTACATAAAAGGGGAGAGAATTAAACCCATGACTCTGAATGAAGCCCATAGTTTAACCACAACTCTTTATCCCTTCTTTGTAGTTGTACACACAGCTTGGAAGGGACTCTCCATTTCCCAGTGGAAAGCTGGAGGCCTTGGGAAGACACATTGTGGGAACACGTGGGGAATAATGGAGTGTAATTCCAAAGCCTGGTGCCCTCTGCTTGCCCAGTGTCCAACGCTGCGGACACGGGCTGGCCACGCCCACCAGCTAGAGATGCTTTCCAACCCTGCTGGGTATCGTCCACAGAAGAGTGAGGGGCAGGAGAGCCCTACCATTCTGAGGAAGGACGAACAGCTCCTCTGTGACCTGCCTCTTGAGGCGGCTGTCATTCGGGGCCTGGGGGCTGGCCGGTGCAGCGGGCTCTGCCGTGGTCTTCAGCGTGTAGTCGGCATAGTTGATGACCTCCGGGGCCGTCACGGCTGGCCTGGGTCCATAGATGTCTGGGAACTTCAGGAGGGCTCGGGGCTGGACGGGCTCTGTGGACTTTTTGACGTTAAACTGCAAACACAAATCACTCTAGTTAGTCCACAAGAGGTCCTCCTGCCTGTTTCCACCCACAGAAGGGAGAGGAGATGACCTGAGCTTTCAGCGGAGGCAGAGGAAAGGCTGGGGTTCCTTTCTGCTCCGAGGAACATGACCTGGGGAAGCAAAATATCATCGTCAAGTGCAGCAGAATCTCCACCATCGTGAATCATGCTGGGGCCTGCCGAGATGTGAGCCCTGTCGGTCCAGCCCCTGGGCATCCGTGGCCCGGGCACCCTGCTGCTGTGTCCAAAGGAGTTCCCCAGGCCTGTCATGGTTACCCTCTCCCACTGCTCTCATCTGCCTTTGTTTTCTCTTCTCCTTGTCTTCCTCTCTTATTCCTTCTTCCCCTCCCCTTTGGCACTCAATGACTCAGAAATGAATGTGGTCCCACCACACTTAGAACCAGATCTAAACTCCCTGCAGTGACGCGTAAGTGCTTGCCCAGCCTGGCTGTGTTCACCTTTCTGACATCACCCCCAAACCCCTCTCCAGCCACTGAGCAACCTGCTTCTCAAACAGGCTGAACTCTTTCTGGGCCTGGCTTCTGGCTCCCAACTCCTCCCCCTAAACCACCCACCTCCACCTCCACAGGCTCTAAATTAAGTCCCTCCTTCAAGTCTGTCCCTTCCTACCACCTCATTCTGCACTTTGCTTTAGAGCATGGCTTTCACCCTGTACTGTCTCCATCATTGCCTGGCCTGTTGTGGTCAGTCTCTCCCACTAGTGTACAATCTCCATAAGCACAGGGATTATGTTTTGCCTTGCTCCTGCAGCGTCTGCTCGTGGGGAATATGCAATACATACTTATGGCTAGGGCTCCCATGTTCAGTTGTGTGGTTTGTGCACTGTGCAAAGATGCCCAGATAAGGACCAAAATGCGATTTGTGCTCCACTTGCCTGGCTATGTGCCCTGGGGTAGGGCTTAGTTCCACCTGGAGGAAAGGGCATCTTTTCTTGACACACCTGCTTGTCAAGCCTTAAGTAAGCAAAGCTCCCTCATACAGGAGTGGAATCTTCTATCTTTGCCTCCACTGGGGACTGAGATTTCTCTTATTTGACAGATTCAAAGTTACATAAAAGGCAGCAATACTGGGGACCTGCCCAGTCCCCAGGAAATAGGAAATGATAACCAGATCTAGAGCTTGAAATGCTGGCACACTGGGTGGGCCGCCCACAGAACAGCCCTCAGACCGAGGCAGGTACCAACCCCCAGCAGGGCCCCCAAGCAGCTGCCTGCTCCAGGCTCTCCTCCCGCCCCTCCGCTCTCTGTGGCTGGGGGAAGGGCTGGCCAGGGGTCAAGGTGGCTCTGCACAGTGGCAGGAGTGACTCGGAGATTGGGAAGTCCCTGCAGTCCTGGAGCGGGGCGGAGGTTACACAGTTTCAAAGCTCATGTTTAGTGCTTGCCCTCTGTACATTCCATTACCCCAGGACAACTCCTGGACACTCTGACCTGATTGAAACTTTGTCCCCAGATATTCCTGGAGAAGGCTGGAACTTGATGATAGGGGGCATTCCTAACTATCCTCATTGATTGAACAATGTACAGAGTCCATGAGAAGGTGCTAAAGAGATGAGACACAACACCCACTTCCTGCAGATACCTGAGGGCTGCTGTCCCCGCACTGCATTATGCATCCATCAGAGCTCCCTAAGGGGCTCAAAGGGGATAAAACACCTTATCCTCCCTTGGGAACACTGCCCAGTAGGCTGTAATACAGCCCAAACACATCTACCCTGATCTCTGCCGAGTGCATCAGGCACGCATGAGCTGGAAAAGCACTTGCTGGCTTCCACGGACGAAGGTTTCCTGGGGCCAGACAGGGAGGGCAGGGACAGGATTGAACCTAGACCAGTGGCTCCCCACCTTTTTCTCTGCCTTCAAGCCTTTACCAGGCAGCACCCACCCATCAGAGATGCTTGTCATGATCACACATTTGGACGAATCACCCTGGGAGGAGTTGTATGCTTTGCAAAGTCAGGTCCCCTTTGCACGTTCACCCCATTGAGAGTGCCACTGGGCATCCAGGGACCTGGCTTCTAGTACTGACCTAACTGTCTGAGTTGAGCTACTTTCGGCAGATCATTTCGCCTCTCAATTATATCACTCAAGGAAGAGGTGATTTCAAGGCTTGTTTCACTCCCACATGCTGAGCAACAAAGAGGTGGAAGACACAGTTCTTTATTCGCAGATGAGTTGGGGAGACCACCAGAAACAGAGAGTAAGTAACAGTGTGTTTGACAGGTAGGACAGAGGCGGGCAGCAGACAGCCTGTGTGAGTAACAGATGGGAGAGAGCAGATGACACCTGCAAGGAGGCAAGCAAAGCTGTCCTGGGAACCAGGGCGTGAGCTAGACCTGAAAGGAGAGGGTGTCTGGAAGGTGGAAGGAGGAATGGGGAGGAAGGCCAGGCCCCGGAAGGAGAAACGCAGAGAAATGACCGATGTCCCCATGTCTTTCTGTCCTCCACAAAGTCATGCCCACCTCTAATATTGCATCCAAGTCTGAGTTATGCTAACTGTTCTCTTTCACAATAAGGAAAGGGAGGATGGAGGAAATTCAAGGTCATACAACTGGAGAGGGATATACCATCAAGCCTCCGCATATTTTCACTTCAAGTTTGCGTCATTTCCACTGCCTCGCAGCTGCTTCTCAAAAAAAAAAAAAAAAAAAAAAAATCCCTGTTTGTTTTGGATGCTGGATTCTCAGTGGCGACTGCAGCATCCCACAGCTTCCCACAGCGACCGGACCACATCCTCTTCTCAGAGTCGTCCTTTTCTGTCACTTGCTGGGGCCAGAACTGAGGCTGTCGGGCTGGTCTGGGGAACACGTTCACATTTTATATTTTGTTTTACCTTAGTTCAATCATTTTAGAAAAGGGTTGTGTGTGTGCAAGCCAAGTTGCTTCAGTTGTGTCTGACTCTTTGAGACCCCATGGACTGTTAGCCCGCCAGGCTCCTCTGACCACGGGATTCTCCAGGCAAGAATACTGGAGTGGGTTGCCATGCCCTTCTCAGAAAAGGGTTATGTTGATTAATTCCCAGTTTGATCAAATCAGGCTGACTCTGCATTTTTAAGAGGGGAAATAATCACTGGGCTCAGTTCTGAGTGAGGGTCAGTCTGTCACTTCCAGCCCCTGCAGAGCCTGGGCTCGCATTCCTCCCTACTGAGTGGGTCTCACTTTGTGTGGCCCCTGAGAACCTCAGGAGCCTGTATCTGGCTGGGTTTTTCTTGGGTGCCTGTCAACATTGACCCCCTCTTTCCTCCCACTTCCCTCCAGGTCACCCGGCTCTTTGGGGTCCCACCCCAGTTCCAGGGCAAGGGTGGGGAGGGGGTACTGTTTGGTCTGATTCTATTTGTTCTCGGCATCACCTTGGGGACAGTCCTGGGGAAATCACCCAGATGGAATGGAAGGACTTGCTTTCCACGGCAATAGAAGAGATGCTCTCCCCCGCCGAATAGGAAGCACGTGGCCCTGACTGGCGACCGCAAGGTGAGCCAGTCTTAGGACAGAGCCGCCAAGGTGGACTGCAGGGTGAACAGAAGGAAGCTGTGTCTTTCATGACAGTGTCACTAAGCCACCAACTCAACCAAGCCTGGAAGCTGTCTTACCGCTGCACTTCCGGTTACATGAACAATATTGTTCTTATTGTTGAAGTCCCTTTGGATTGAGGTCTTTGTGAATCGTGGCCAAAAGCATCCTGAACAGATGCCATGCATTTTTATCGGGCAACACAGGAGATCATGACCTTGACGTAGAGAAACTGCCTAGACGCAAACCTCTCCCCAGGCCCCTGTGCGTCCAGCCAAAGGCATCCTCACTGACTGCTGCTTCTTGCCCGGCGTTGGTAAGATCCTGCACAGCCATGGCTGCCTTTGGTGAAGAATGATTTATTGCCCTAGACCCCACAGAGAGCAGGGCCTGCTGACCACTCCATGAGCCTCTCCAAGTGGTGAAAGCAGCCTCTGATGACCTATCTCCTTCCCTTGTACAATCTAATTTATTGCATTTTAAAACCCTGGTTCCACTGCATCTTACAAATGCATCTGTTTCCACTTAAATAGATAAACATCAATGCCCAGGAAGCAGAAAAGAGGTTTGGGCGCTGAGGGAGGGAGCCCGGAAAAGGAGTAGAGGTGGAGGGCAAGAATGCTTGGGAGGAAAGAGGTGGTCCGGGGAGCAGACGCCAAGGAAGGACCTGAGCTCAAGCCTTATGCTGTGGATGTTGGCGGGGCCGTCTTTCAAAGTGGGTTCCTCTTTCTAAACATCCCTTGGCCCAGAGAAGAGGGCTTGGAAATAGGGAGGCAGGGTGAATCAGGAAGGTTTCCAGTGGAGGCAGGCGTTCAACTAGGGAATGCCCAGCTGTGCTCAGCACAGCAGGTACAGAGATGGGAGAGACACCCCCACTGGAGCATCAGCCCCCTGTGATGTGTCTCCTTGGCTTCTCCCTCCTCACCTGTCTCTGGAGCTGTGGGCCGCTTACTCCTTCCCACATGGCCAGATCTTCATGGTCACTGACCAGCTCCATGTGGGCATAGCCCCAAAGTGCCTCATGTCACGTCCGTGCCACACCCCTCTTGCCGCCTGCCTTGGGGCTTCTCGTGGCTTCTGAGGTCTGAGACACCCAGGGACACAGTGGGTGCACCCAGAGGCAACCCCGATGTGTCAAGGATTAAAGCTCCATGGGGGAACTCGACCACCAAGAGCTCCCCCCTTCCTCCTCGCTACTCCTCCCACAGGTGTCCAGCGGCCTTTCGGAAGGTGACACCTGGAGATCCAGCAGTCGCCCTTGGAACTGGCTGGTGGCCGGCTCTGTAACACTCCCTGTGTGCGTGCCCCTCCCCACCTCCCTCCTACATCCCTGGACGGCACTTGCTAATTAACAGAGGCTCAGCAGGCTCAGCTTTCCCGTCATCCAGGCTAAGACAGATGGCAGGGAGAGGAGGGGCGAACCTTCATTTAATGAACAAATATTTATTGATCCCCTATGACAGGCCAGGTCCTCTGCTAAGTGGCAGGAACATAGAAGCGAACAAGACAGATGCTGTCCTTTCCTATGGGGCTCATGTTGGAAAAAAAAAAAAAGGAAATTAATTATGAAGTTAATGATCTGTAAACAAACATTTAACCTTACTAGAGATGTTAGGTGACCCCTTTTGTGACATGATTAATTTTTTCACCTAAAGACTGTTTTATTAATTCGGGTTTTTGCGCTGGGACATCTATCTTAAAGCATCACAGCACTCAGGAAGTTACTGGTGGGGGAAACAGACCCAGATGGAAATGGAAGCAGATGGCTTCACCCTTTATATTTGAACTTTTAAAAAAAGAGATGGCAGAGAGGAGAGAGTTGAACATAGAATACTCAGATGAGGTTAAACATGGGCCACTGTGGCTGTGGTCTGCAGCTTAGCACAGCAAAGCCCCCCTCAGGGGGGAGCTGGGTCAGAGGCCAGGGACCTGACAATTTCTGTCATTCTGGGCTCTAAAACTGGTAATTATGTATACTAACATGTGTAAAAGCGTTTGAAATATAGCCTGGTCATCCGAGTTGATGCTCTAAAACAAGATGGCTTGGTTGATCTTGGATCTGTTTAACCTCTCTGTGCCCCTGGTTTCTTATCTGTAAGAAGGGGGTATTAGCAATAGCATCTGTCTCCGAGGCTGTATTGAGGAGTAGAAAAGACATCCGGGTGTTGAGCTCTTAGCACACAAGCGGGCATGGCAAGTCCTTGGAAACACTGGAGATACTTATTTGACTCTGGCATCTCTGCAACGTGGATTCATGCATTGGGACCAGTCCATCAACATTTTTTAACTTCATCTGTGATGAGATATGTGTGTGTCAGTTGCTCAGTCGTATCCGACTCTTTGCAACCCCATGGACTGTAGCTCACCAGGCTCCTCTGTCCATGGAATTCTCCAGGCAAGGACACTGGAGTGGGTAGCTATTCCCTTTTCCAGGGATCTTCCTGACCCAATGATCTAACCCAGATCTCTGGCATTGCAGGCAGACGCTTTACCATCTGAGCCATCAAGGAAGCCCTTGTGATGAAATAAGCAGGTGTAAAAACAAAACAGGTCCCTCCCCAGATGGCCTGAGAAGCTCTGGTCTAGCTCTGGCCTACATGAAGCTTCTCACACCAGGCTGCTGGAGCAAAGCGCTACAGTGGCCCCCAGGGACCCTCACCTGCCAGGGGTCTCACCTTTGTGTCATTCTCCACCCCTGATTATTGGATGAACCTTGTGAATTGCTTCTGATGAATAAAATCTGCAAACAGGATGGAATATCTCTTCTGACACTGCTGCTGCTGCTGCTGCTAAGTCGCTTCAGTCGTGTCCGACTCTGTGCGACCCCATAGACGGCAGCCCACCAGGCTCCCCCGTCCCTGGGATTCTCCAGGCAACAACACTGGAGTGGGTTGCCATTTCCTTCTCCAATGCATGAAAGTGAAAAGTGAAAGTGAAGTCGCTCAGTTGTGTCCAACTCTTAGCGACCCCATGGACTGCACCCTGCCAGGCTCTTCCATCCATGGGATTTTCCAGGCAAGAGTACTGGAGTGGGTTGCCAGTGCCTTCTGACACTAGGTTACAAAAAATCCGATTTTACTAGTTGTTCAAAGTTGGTTTTTTTTAATTGAAGTATAGTTGGTTTATAAGATTGTGTTAGTTTCCTATACTATGAGGAGAACCTTGCTTATATTTAACTAATTAATTTAATTGGAGGATAACTACTTTACAATATTGTGATGGTTTTTGCCATACATCAACATGAATCAGGTATACATGTGTCCCCCCCATCCTGAAACTCCCTCCCACCTCCCTCCCCAACCCTACCCCTCTGGGTTGTCCCAGAGCACTGGCTTTGGTCGCCCTGCTTCATGCATCGAGCTTGCACTGGTCATCTATTTTACATCTGGTAATATGCATGTTTCAGTGCAATTCTCTCAAATCATCCCACCCTCACCTTCCTCCACAGAGTCCAAAAGTCTGTTCTTTACATCTGTGTCCCTTTTGCTGCCCTGCGTGTTTTATATACAGTAGCTTTTATCTGCTAACCCCAAACTCTCAATTCACCCCTCCCCCAACCCCTTTCCCCTTTGATAACCATAAATTTGTTTTCTATGTCTGTGAATCTGTTTCTGCTTTTCATTTCTATCATATTTTAGATTTTGCATATAAGTGATATCATATAGTATTTGTCTTTCTCTTTCTGACTTACTTCACTTAGTATGATATTCTCTAGGTCCATCCATGTTGCTGCAAATGGCATTATTTCATTCTTTTTATGGAGGAGTAGTACCACATCTTCTTTATCCATCCATCTGTCCCTGTACATTCAGGATGCTTCCACGTCTTGGCTACTATGAACAACAACTAGTAGTTTCTTAAAACTTAAACATACATGTACCCTCTGACCCAAGGAAGGTAAAAATATTTGTTGACAAAAAGACTCACTCATGAATACTGATAGCAACTTGAATCATACTAACCAAAAACAGAAATCAGGCTAGTGGCCATCAACAGGACAATGGCTAGATGCCTTATGGCATGTTCTTACAATGGAATATTCCTCAAAAGTAAAGAAATGAATTGTCAATACACTCAACAACAGGGAAATATCACAAAAACATGATGAACAAAGAAGTCATAATACACGTTCATCTATACTATGTGATTCATTTATATCCGTGGTTCGCGCAACTCAGGGAACATCTGCAATGTTTGGAGATATTTTTTGTTTGTCACAACTGGGGGTGGAGGTTGTTACCAGTTAAGAGGCCAGAAAGCTGCTAGCTATCATCCTACATTCCCCAGGACAGCTCCCCACAACACAGAATTATCTCACCGCAAAGTAAACAGTGCCAAGGTTGAGAAACACTGATGGAAATTAACCTCTAGAACAGGTGAAACTAATCAATGATGACAGACCTTAGAACAGTGGTTCTGATTGCTTCTAGGGAGAATTGAGTGGTAAGAGGCACGGCAGAAGTGTGGGTTACAGCCTAGAGGATATATATTTGTCAACACTGATCATCATAAACTAGCGACTTCAGATGCTTGCATTTCACTGTATGATGACTGCATCGCAATAAAATTTAGATAGAGATACACACACAGACACACACACACACACACCTCTAGCCCACCTGCTGAATTAGGCTTTCTGGTGTCTGGATCAGTGTTGCTCAAACTTCACTTCCAAAGCAGCACCAAAGGCAGACAAAGGTAACACATGCTCCAGGGAATGGGAAGTCTAGAACAATTGGATCTCTTTATTGAAATCTCTTGTTCTATCTTAAAGTTCGTGTGACTTTTTGTATTTGGCTCCCTATAAACGTCTCAGTATTAAAATATTTTGAATTACTGCAAGAAAGGACAGAAAAAATTTTCTTGTTTATTTTGTGATGTGGAATATTTTCCATAACACTGGCTAGTACCACATTCCCTCTGCTCCTCAAGACACACACACACACACGCACAGGCCCTAGAGGAGAAGCAGGACTCTTTCTCTCTCTCTATGTTGGACAACATGCAATAAATCAAGCTGAAAGCTAACTGCGGAGATTAAGTCATTTCGTCTCCAGGAAAGGAACAACTCGTAGAAGCGCAGTCTGTGTGAATGGCCCTCTATCCAAGTTTTCCTTCCAACCATAGAGATAACTCCCCTAGGGAGAATTTGGGGTACAGCTGTAGAAGCTCTTAACCAACCCAGGTTTGATCCATTTTGCCCATTCCCTCTGTAAAGCATCCTTACACACACCTACAACTCATTGTACCTTCTTGGGCCACTTGTTCATGACCTTGTATTAGTCAGGGAAGACCAACTGCTTTGTAACAAACAACACCCAACCTCACCTCAGTGGATGAACACAATGAAAACTGGTTTCTCTAGTCTTCAAGAATCTGTTCACTCTTCTACAAACTCAGAGTCCTCCAAGCCCCTTCCATCTTGTGGTTCTGCCCACCTGTGCCCTGTACCATTCAGATATGAACTCAACAAATCCTCATAATAACCCTATCAGGAAGCGCTGTTATGACCAATCCCATTTTACATAGAAGGACACACAGCCACCTGGTGAGCAGTAAAAGTGAGATTCAAACCCAGGCTGGCCCCCCACCAGAGCTCTCTGTTTAACTGTTCTGCTGTGCCTCCAGCCCTTTACCACCTCGTCACATTTGGAATCACCATTTGTTCACCCGCACTTTTGTGCCCCTTAGACTGATGCCTGGACCACTGCCTGGCCGCACCACCCTTTCCTCCACCCCTGCGTGCCTTTAGTCAGAGGCAGAGGGTTGAGCACTGTTCCACACTTCAACCCATAGAAATGGCACCTGGGGGAATGTAAAATTCAGATGCCCAGGTTCCTTCCCCACTCTGTCTCAGAAGTCCTAGGTAGATCCTAAAGAATCTGTGCATCTAAGAATCCCCCTAAGGTGACTATGATGCAGGTGGTCCCTGAAGCTCACATGGGAACCCTCTGGTTTGGGGGAGGTCCGAGAATTCCAGGCAAGGTCGAGAGATAAGGTGAGCTGCTCACAGGCATGACCTCCCTCTCAGTCAAGTCCTCTCGGCTTCCAACAAACAGTTATTTGTCTGGTAGATCTCTAGCTCCTAGGGAGCTGCTCATACCAGGATCTCCAGTTCTTGGCTACTTATGGGTGATGCCACAGGGTCAGATCCTGGCGGAAGGGTTTATTTCAACCTGCAAATTTGAAATTCTCTTTGAAGAAGCAGCTTGTCTTCTAGTCCAGGCGCCTTGCAGTGTTTCCATGGTAACCCAGCCACCACACATCTTTTGTTATCCCTTCCAACACCTCTTCTTCTGTTTATTATAGATCTGTGCCTTCTTAAATCCCCTTCCCTTGGGACTCACCCCCTGCTGGTCTCTTTCCCTTCCGTGATTATTTTAAATTCTAAAAAGGCCAGTCTGTGATTGACTTAGCATACTCCCTGCCCCATAGCTGGATCTAAGGCAACACACTAGGGGGTTTATTGTGGGGTAGACTTGCCAGCTAGGCTTATCTATCAGCCAGGTAAACGCACCTCGCCCAAACCAGCAGGAATGAACCACAACAGGGAATAACAGAAAACCCTTTCTCTGCTGCTAGTGATTCACCAGGGCCTCCTTGATAGCTCAGGTGGTAAAAAGTCTGCCTGCAATGCAGGAGACCTGGGTTCAATCCTTGGGTCGGGAAGATCCCCTGGAGAAGGGAATGGCTACTTACTCTAGTTCTTGCCTGGAGAATTCCATGGACAGAGGAGCCTGATGGGGTACAGTCCGTGCGGTAGCAAAAGAATCAGACACGACTGAGTGACCAACACTTTCACTTTTTACTTTCAGTCATTCATTCATTCGTTCGACATTTACTAAAACTCCAGATACTTATCAGCTTCAGGAATAACACTGTCCAATCATTCTCTTGTGGCTTTGGCATTTCCAGTGGAGTGGGAACAAGAAACCAGTTAGCACAAAAAAGCAATCCCTTTCAAGACAGGGACAGATGGTGATGAGGTTGTGTCTACTAGGAATCTGAAATCAAGAAAGGCTTCCTGAGCTAAAATTTGAGGGAAGGAGACCAGCTAAATATGCATAGGAGCCCATCAAACATTACCCGGGGGAAGAGTTACAGGGTGGAGCTGGGGGAGTGAAAACAGGATTTCACAATGATTCAGAGACTCTGACTTTTGGTTGCTGCACCCCCCAGCCCCAAATCCAAGGCAGCATTCTGACAAGTGGAGAAGTGGCAGAAGGGCTTTTTGGGTCAAGGCAGCAGCTTGAAAGTCTGCAGTGTGTTCAGAGAGCCATGGGTACCACCAAAGCTTAAAGCCCCATGAGAAGAGAAGGGACAATGAGTGTTGTCATTATCCCCATACTTCTGGAGGACACAGAATTCAAACTGATTTTTAAAATAATAATTCCACCGGGTTGCCATACAGTGGCAAGATCCCTCCCAGAGAACCTTGTAGGTGGTGTCTGCATTGATTCCATCAGTCACATCACAAAACCGGACAGGACAATATAGCTGCCACCTCTCCACCACTTCCTCTGCACCAGATGCTCTGCAAAACGCAACAGACTTTACTGTATTTGATCCTCACACAACCCTAGAGATGAGCATCTACTGTTTTCTTTTTCTATACGGGCTTCCCTGGTGGCTCAGTGGTAAAGCATCATACTAGATCAAATCAGAAAATGAAAGTGGTTTCTAAACAATCAAGCTGTGAGCAAACAGAGGGCTCAACATGTGGGCCCTGACCTTTGCCAATTTGTACACACTCTTCCTGACTGGCTGACTCCCCCTCTCTTATTATTTTTTAAGGTAGGTAACAGTAGCTAATGTTGATTGAGCACCTTATCCACAGGGTTGTGGCAGGAGCAGATGGCACATTCAAAGCAGGTAACTGAGGGGAATTTCATAAAGCAGATATTGACAAAGGTGTGGAAGGTTAAGGAAACTAACAAGTCATTGGAAATATCCTGGGGCCAGGAGCAACTGGGCAATGTTCACATGCCTAGAACTGGCCCCTGGGACGAGGGCACAGGGAATAGACAATGGGTTAGGTTTGGGTGGGATTGGGGGTGGGGGTGCAGGGAGAAGGATCTGGAAAGTGGTTCTGGATGCTTTCCGGCCCAGCACTAATGTTCTGGGCACTGTCCTATCCGAATTAGCTGACTGAATCCTCGTGCCAATCCAGTGTCAGTGACAGTTAACAGATGGCCACACGGAGGCACAGAAAGGTTAAGTCACCAACCCACCGTCACACAGGAAGTGAGGGGCAGATTGGAGCTGAGACCCGAAGCCCGAGTGCTTCATCCCCTCCATACATCTTGTATGTGAAGTTCAGTCATTTAAAAGAATCACTATAAGGACAACTTAGTTATTCACACTATTTATTAACGCCTTAACCACTTCACGCGCTGCCGCAATTAGCGCGTCCCCCCAAGGCCACCCGTGGGAGTCGCAGGAACCCCATTTCTTTCCAGCGATAGTGTCAGCCAGAGCCACCCCTTCTCTGCTCCTGAGGAGCCGAGGCCCTGGTGTGCCTCCTTGGGGCGGTCCCTGCAGTTGACATTGCCCAGAGCTCAGGCCACAGCCCAGAGTAAGGGAAGCACACCGGTGGTGTTGACTCTGCTTTCCAGACTCTAAGCCACTGGGACAGCCAGGCTCCCAGCTCAGGGGATCCAGGCCCCTGCCTGATCCTCCTGTGGGCTACAGAGGTTACAGGTTCAAGGCACTCCTCTTTTAGAGTCTCTTGTTTTCCTACAATAAAGAATTTCAGAAACACCGTATGACACTTGACTGCTAGAACGGACATGCAACGATGGACTGGTTCAAATTTGGGAAAGGAGTATGAAAGGCTGTATATTGTCACCCTGCTTATTCAACTTACATGCAGAGTACATCATGTGAAATTCTGGGCTGGATGAAGCACAAGCTGGAATCAAGATTGCCGGGAGAAATATCAACAACCTCAGATATGCAGATGACACCATCCTTATGGCAAAAGCAAAGAGGAACTAAAGAAAACCTTTCATCTCTTGATGAAAGTGAAAGAGGAGAGTGGAAAAGCTGGCTTAAAACTCAATATTCAAAAAACTAATATCATGGCATTCAGTCCCATCACTTCATGGCAAATAGATGGGAAAACAATAAGAAACAGTGAGAGACTTTATTTTCCTGGGCTCCAAAATCACTGCAGATGGTGACTGCAACCATGAAATTAAAAGATGCTTGCTCCTTGGAAGAAAAGCTATGGCCAACCTAGAGAGCATATTAAAAAGCAGAGACATGACTTTGCCAACAGTAGGCTCTGGGAGTTGGTGATGGACAGGGAAGCCTGACATGCTGGAGCCCATGGGGTCACAAAGAGTCGGACGACTGAGCGACTGAAATGAACTGACCTGATGCGACTGCTGACTTACCCAGCTGCTGACCCATCTGGCATTCTGAACATAGCCATCCCTTAGGATTTCTGGTGGATTTGTTCCAGGAACCCTTCAGACACCAAACCCACAGATAAGCAAGTCCCTCATATAAAATGCCATAGAAGAGTCAGCCTTTCAGATCTGTGGATGTGGAGAGCTAGCTGAAACAACTTTAAGTCCGTCAATTACTTACTGGAATTCTGTGCCCTGCCCCTGCCCCCTATAGGCCTTGTGAAGGAAGGAAGGGATGGTTCTGGAACCTTTGACCTTGGTGGGCATATTGCCTTCAGGGTGCCCATGGACAGCCGCGGGACCAGCCCTTCTCAGCTGTTCTTCCAAACCCAAGGAATCTTCAGATCTCGGAGGCCTCTACTCTTTCTCCTCTTTCTGCAGTTTGCAACTTTCCTGATTCAGTTACCCAGGCCATGATGTCAACAGCACCCTTTCAAAGTCTAAAGATCTCCCTCACCTCCTCATTCTTTCCCTGATCTCACAAGGTGAGTCATTGGATGATGCCTGCATCCAGTAGCTGGGCACCACAGAAGAGTCACTCGACAGGGCAGATGGTTCCATAATAAAGTCAAGGTCACCAACCTTAAACTCAGTACTTCCCAGAAATCTTACTGTTTCCTTAACTACTCCTTCAAGCTCACATTTTGGAATTTCTCTATCTCCTCTGACTGCCTTCATAGAGGAAAAAGGAAACCAAGAGAACTAAAGACCCTTCAGTTCAGTTCAGTTCAGTTCAGTCGCTCAGTAGTGTCCGACTCTTTGTGACCCCTCGGACTGCAACATATCAGGCTTCCCTGTCCATCACCAACTCTCGGAGCTTACTCAAACTCGTGTCTATCCAGTCGGTGATGCCCTCCAACCATCTCATCCTCTATCGTCCCCTTCTCCTCCTGCCTTCAATCCTCCCCAGCATAAGGGTCTTTTCCAATGAGTCAGTTCTTCCCATCAGGTGGCCAAAGTATTAGAGTTTCAGCTTCAGCATCAATCCTTCCAATGAATATTCAGGATTGATTTCCTTTAGGATGGACTAGTTGGACGCTTAGTGTCCTGTTAAGAGACCCATGGAAATGCCCCTCTTCTCTGGACTGATGCTGTGGCCCGTCCAGAGTCTTGTGACACTGTGGGAGGTGTTCCCCTCTCTCCCTCCCTCCAGGATCAGTCCTTCCATCCCAGCCTTGTGCCGCCTTCCCCACACATGAGAGCCTTACCCTAGCTATTTTCGGTCTGTTTCTCTCCCTCTCTCTTGAACATTCATCCTTCTCTTTCAACTGGCTCCTTCCCATCAGATTCCAACAGTGCTCCATAATTTTTTGACCTCTGTCTTTCGCTCAGCCAGGCCCTAGCCCTCTCTACCCCTTGGCAGCCATGCAACTCAGAAGAACTGCCTGTACTTGGTACTGTCCTCCTCCATCACTTTCTACCCCCCTACACCCCTTTCCCAGAGGCCCCATCAGCCCACTGAAGGTCACTGTTGATCTTCAAGGTCACTGAGGATCTTCACTGTTTCATTCTATGGGATTTTTCAGCCTTATCTTACTTGACTTTTCAGTGACTCCCTTCTTCTTCAAAAGTTTTTCTCTTGTCATTATTAGTATTTTGATATCACATTCTCCAGGTTTTCTCCTTCCTCTCTCTCAGGCCACCCCTCCTTGTTTCATGAAACACTGGCATCTCTCAGGACTTGTTCCCAGAGCCTTTTCCCCTCTCTTTGTGATTTCTAACCAGGTGGTCTCAGCCATGCTCATGGCTGGGCTTTCTACTCCGGAATATACATCCCCCGCAGAGGGTGAGCTCCAGACCTACAGAACCACGTCATGGAGATAGCACAAAGGTTCCTCACACTCCCCCTGCACAAAAGTGAACTCACGACTTAAACTCCACGGCCTCATCCTTGTTTCACCAGGTGGCACCACCACCCTAAGTGAAACCCTTAGCTCTCATCCCCAACTCCAACTCCTCCCTCTTCCCGAAGCCTACAGCCAACTCAGGGGCAAAGCCAGTGAATTTATCTCCTAAACACCTCTCCAAACTATTGCCACAATGACAGTGGTCCAAGCCATCATGGTCTCTCTCCAGAGTTTCCCTGGTCTCCTCACTTCTAGTCTTCTCCCATCCAAGATGATGCTGCGCCTTAAATCCAACTATGTCACATCTCACTTAAGACCTTTCAGTAGCTTCCATTGCTCTTGGGAAAATACCCCAACACTCCTGTTGGCCCAGAGGTCCTGTGTGGTGCTCTCTGGCCAGACCTGCCTTGCTCACTTGCGATTATTCTCTCCTGTACCCTTGGAGCTCTACCCACTTTAGCCTTCTTTCAGTCCCACCTTAGTGATATTTATTTTTGCCACAGGGCCTTTGCACATACCCTATGCCGAGAATACTTCAAGTCCTCAACTCCAGTACCTTTACTTAGTAAATGACACTAACTTTATGCCACAGGGGTGTGCAAGACAGTTCATTTGGGGTATGGGAAGAAAATAACAGAATTTCATTTTATAATTTATTTTTACATTACTGTTTTAAAAGGTCCATTTTGTGTATGTTTTATCATGTACATGATATAACAGTAGAGCAACACATACATATAACATATAAACATACATATGCTTTGCAAAGAATTGAGTATGTATGTATAAAGGGTATATATTTTAGGCTCAAAATTCTTTACTAAGTCTCCAAATATGTTAAGATCAGAGCACTAATGAGTTATCACTTCTTGAGAGAACTCTTACCTACCTTACCACACCTAATACCATTAGATTTATATCCATTTGTACAACCGTGTAATGAAGCTCTCTACCCCGAGAACATGGTCAAGGGTGTTGTCTGCCTGGTCACTTTGGTGTCCCTAGTTCGGACATGACTGAAGCGACTTAGCAGCAGCAGCAGTGTTAATTCAGGGTCTTGCATATAATAGGTGATCAAGAAGTCTTTGGTTTTGGTTTGTTTTGCTTGTTGTGCTTGGTTTTTATTGATATACTGGAGTACAGTTGATTAGGGCTTCCCTGTCGGCTCTGTGGTAAAGAATCCACCTGCCAAGGCAGGAGACACACGTTTGATCTCTGGGTTGTGAAGATTCCCTGGAGAAGGAAACGACAACCCATTTCAGTATTGTGGCCTGAGAAATCCCATCGACAGGGGAACCTGGCGGGCTGCAGTCCATGGGGTCACAAAAGAGTCAGACACGACTTAGCGACTAAACAACAGCTGACTAGCAATGTTGTGTTAGTTTCAAGCATACAGCAAAGCAATTCAGTTATACACATTTGTGTATCTATTCTTTTTCAAATTCCTTTCCCATTTACATTATTACAGAGTAAGGAAGTATTTTTTGAATGAATGAATATCCTAGGATTCAGTTATATCTAAAGGATTCAGATATACCTAAACAAATACCTTAAAGGCTTCAGAGATACCTAAAATATACTGAATAGAGAGACCAGGCACTGAATGTGTTGGGTGTGTTCAAAAGTATTGTCTCATTTAGTGTTTAATATTACCGTGGAGAATCTTATTGCTATCACCTCTGTTTGTTGGTGAAGAAAGCAGGATTCAGAATGGCCAAGGTCATTTAGCTGGAAAACACTGGAAGTTGAATTCAGGTTTAGGGGCTTTCCTGATGGTCCAGCGTTTAAGAGTCTGCCTTGCATGCAGGGACACCGGTTTGATCCGGGAAGATCCCATATGCCACAAAGCAGCAAAGCCTGTGCTCCACAGCTGCTGAGCCTGTGTGCCCAGAGCCCATGCAGTGCGCCCTGCAATAGGGGAAGCCATCACAAGGGGAAGCCCATGTACCACAAGAGAGTAACCCCTGCTCGCCACGACTAGAGAAAGCCCACGTGCAGCAATGAAGACTCAGTGCAGCCGTAAGATAAATGAAATTGTAAAAAGAAAATAAATTCAGGTTTAGAGTGTAAGTCTAATTTGCTTCCTATTACATCTCAGCGATTTGATCAAGAAGTGAGCATTTTCGTTCTAAGAGGCAATTTCCTCTCTTACGTGGTCTCAAAGACTAGATTGTTCTTACTTAAACTCATTCTGGTGAATATCCAAATACACACAAGTCTACCAAGTAGTGGTTACCAACGAGATACCTACGCTCTTCTTCACTCCTTTCCATCCTCTGATCCTTTGTCTCTCTGAGTTTGGTAATGAGGCTGTTACAGGAAGAGCAATAGTCATGTTGCTACTTAACAGATTCAGCCTACTCGAGAGGTAGGCAACTTATTAGATGATGCATCTGCAGGGAATATGCCCCAAAGCCCTGAGACCACGCTGATGTTTTCCCACACAGTTTCGTCTCTTCTCTTGCCATTGTTGCCTTCACCGTATGTCTCTCTGGGAGCCTCACCCTTTCTTTGTGAATTGACTGTGCTGGAAACAAAAACACAATCTAAGGTGCTTGGGGGGTGCACTGTGAGAAAGGATGGGGGTTCGGATATGAAACACAGGCGTTTAGAGCTCACTGAAGTTATTCTCAGCTTCATTCTGCAACTGTTTCCTAATAAGTCTAGTTGCCCAACCAAACCACTCTTCCCCAACCTTCTCATCTTCAAATGCAGTTCTCTTGAAAACATCGTTCTTTATTTCTTTTTTTTTTTTTTTTGGCCGCACCTCATGGGAAGGATCTCAGTTCCTCCACCAGGGACTGAATTCAGGCATAGCAGTAAAATAATCTAATCCTATCCACTAGACCACCAGGGAACTCATGTAAGTATCAATCTTAATTCTGTTTGAAAAGCAGTCTTCACTATCCTGCCTCCATAACTCACATCCCTTCCATCAGGCTACTTTTGGCAGCAAGTTCAAAACTGTGTGGTTTATAATGATTTTCCAAGTAAAATGTGCTCCCCCGGGATATTATCTCGTTGGTCTTTGCAACAGGAGATTTTTTAAACTGTTTCCAATGTCAGCTGTGTGAACCGATGCTTGAAGGGCAGGAAGACTCCATGCCCTCCAGGCTTGTCTTGATTCCCTGCCTTGTCACTGGGGGTGAGCACAGAGATTCTTCCACAAGCTCAGCACCTTCTCCTGCATTTATTTCTGTGCTTGTGATTTTTATGTTGGCTGCAAGCAGAGGCGGTGGCCCCAGGAGTCTTCTTCCCATTCATCTATCCGTCCATCCAATGACTCATGCAGTCATTCAGGGTTTCTCCTCACTTCTCTTGCTCTCTGCCATCCTGCTCAGTTTTTCTATGAAGGAAAAGTACGTCTTGGATTAACGAGAGGAGGGTGGGCGGAGTCAATGAAATATATCAAAGTACCCTAGGGTCTCCGCCAGATGGGTTAAGACTCAATTTCACAGATTTTCCATGGGACGCTTTTCCCCTTTCCTCTTATTTGTATATGCATGTATACACATTCACATCCACGTGTGCACATATTCCTATATGTAACCACCCCTCATTCTTTGACTCTAATCTGTTCATGGAAACAAGCCTGCCGGGCCAGTGAATTTCAGAGAGCAGTCACTGGCATTCCACTGTTTTAAATGGGAAAACATTAAAATGCATTCTGAGTCCACCCCAAACATCAGTCAGGTTCCCAAAATATCACTGTAAATCACTGCAACGCCCTTAAACACCATGTAAAACTCTCCTAGGAATGTTCTATAATATGAATCAATTAAAACACCCTTTTCTTAGTTAGCACTTGGGGAACTCCTCGGTGGAAAGGTTTATTTTTGTGCAGTGAATAGACATGGTAAGCGATCAAGGCTCCTCCTCCTGGCATCACATTGGCCCAGTGATGCCAATGTGAAGAAATGTCGCTGAGAAGTAGTAAATGCCACCTCAACTGGACCTGAGTTTCTAGAACCCCCAGGAACCTAGGTGAAGCAGATTGGGACCCTTGAGGGACTAAAGTTTGGGGGGAAAGGATAAGGAAGGTGACGATGATAACACGCACAGGGATCATCCACAAAGAGTCTGCTTTCTCCCTCTGACTCTGGGGTGGTTGGTCACTTTTCAGCTTGTCTCCTTTCTTTGTCTTCTGGGTCTGCAGCTTCCCCATCCTACCGCTCTCTCCCCTTCTTTCTGCCTCCCGCTTAAGCCCGTCTGATTTCTAGTTCGGGTGTTTCTCCCATTGTGCTCTGTTGGTCTCTCTCTTTTTATTCCTGTACTCCAGGCACAAGAGAGTAATCTGGGCCAGTATCTGAAAATCTAAAAATGTCAAAAGATGTAGCAGCATTTTCTGCTGGAGTGAACAAAAGGTGCTAGTGAGTCGTCAATCACATGAAGAGAGGAGCCATGAACCTGAATTATCTACATGCTGAACCAGAGGAGAAACTAGAGAGGGAATAAGATGGGACAGGTCTGGGACCTGTCACTGAGAAGGACTAATGGATACAGATCAAAGGTCCGCAGTATGTTTCAAAGAGCCTAGCGCTTCCAGTGGGCATATGCTCATCTCCCTGAAATAATCCATGCTGATTTCTTGATGCAAAATTCATACTGTCTTCCCTGTTACTAAGCAACCAGCCCAAACATGTTTACTGTGTAAATTTCTCTGGAGGGCCTGGGGCTGCACCCAGTGCTTGAAGCATGAAGGATGCAAGAGGCACAGAAGCCAGCCAAAGCTTTGGGAAAGGTTTTAAACTGACCTGCAAAGATCCATATATTGTAGACACTTTTAGGCCATACCTGGGGAAATGCAGTGGCTCAAGTAAAATTTTGACTATTTTTTTCCTGCTAATCTCCAGCCTAGTGGTCAAAGATGTGGACTCTGGAGCCCGACTTCCTAAATGTGATTCCCAGTTCTGCTACGGAATAAGTTGCTACAGAGTAAGTTCCATGTGTAAAATGGATGCAATAAGTATGCATATATCAGGGCTATTGTGGGGATAAAATTAATATGATTAAAGAGCTTAGAATAGTGCCTGGCACACAAGAACTCAATAAACCTTAGCTATACTATCACTATTCTCTATTACTCTATGGAAACGGATATACTTTTTGTTTGTTTTTAACAATAGGAGAGTTTATCAGCTGGGAGATCAGCTAAGAAATCAATTCTTTAAAAGGATTGAGAATCCAAGGTCAGGCCTTCCGGCAGTCCAGGGTCAAATCAGTTCCAGGAGTGGGGTTAGCAATTCATGTTGGCCTCCTGTGATCACTGAAGTACCGGGAGACCTTGTCAGGGCAGCCAACAAGAACTAGAGACAAGCCCTACTTTGGGGCAAAGTTGGAGGTGCCTATCCTAAGGGTCTCCCATGGCCCCCTGTACCTCACCTGTAATATGGTTAATGACAACTGCTGGCTTCATTGTCTGCTTCCTCACTTATAAGGAAGAGCATACACCTGTCTTTTTGCCGCTATGTCCCAGTGCCTAGAATATGTTCATTAACCTTTAATGAGTGAATTTATTAGCTGCTGAAATGTAGCACTGGGGCTCTGATGCATCCTCTCTGCCAAGTCTACATTCAGACAAGTACTCTGAGAAGATGTTGCTCCAGTGGTCTAAGGAAGAGGAAAACAGGCAGGAGCATTAATCAGGCTGTGCTGATGTTCCCCAGGCCCTGGTCTGAGGGAGGAGGCAGCTGCAGGAGTAGCAGCAGAAAGCAGACAGGGCCAGGGGATGGTGAATAACAGACCACAAAAAGGAGGGCGTGTCTTGATGACAGCCCCCAAATCCTCCTATTAAAAAACACTGGCTTGATACTAAAACAATATTCATAAACATTACATCACAACTTGACAGATAAGAACTTTACTGAATTATAACTACATTCAGAAAAGTACACAAATCATAAATGTAGAGTGGTATATGCTTTCTTTCATAAAGTGGACACAGCTGTGTGATCAGTACCATGTCAAGAGGCAGAGCTTATAAACAAAAGCTCTATAAACAGAAACTTCCCCACTCTGCCCCAGGCATTACCTGTCCCCAGTGGAAACCCCAGACATAAATGGGCTTGATTTCAAATCGAGTGGAAATGGAATCTTAACCATGTGCACTCCTGTGTACCTTTACTCTCTTCTTCAGATGTTCTGATATGATTTAAATCAAAATATACATTGACTATCACGTGCCTATTATCTACTGGATATCGTCAGAGGTACAAGGAAAATGAAACACACTTCTTAATCTCAGAGAGAGGGAAAGACACTACTATACATATGTTGCTTGATAAAAATACAGCACATATTTAAATTATTTCTTAAAAACATCGAATCTATTAGGTGTTTGCTCTGGTCAAAATGTTTATGCCCCCCGAAAAATTCATATGTTAAAACCTAACCTGAAAGGTGATGCTATTAAGAGGTGGGGCATTGGGGTGAGCAGCTGTGAGGGTGAAGCCTTCATAAAAGGGATTAGTGCCCCCATAAAAGTGACAGAAGAGAGCTTCCTGCCCCTTCTACCCCATGAAAAGTGAAAGTGAAAGTCGCTCAGTCGTGTTCGACTCATTGTGACCCCACGGACTATACGGTCCATGGAGTTCTCCAGGTCAGAATTCTGGAGTGGGTAGCAGTTCTCTTCTCCAGGGGATCTTCCCAACCCAAGGATCGAACCCAGGTCTTAAGCATTGCAGATGGATTCTTTACCAGCTGAGCCATCAGGGAAACGCAAGAATACTGGAGTGGGTAGACTACCCCTTCTCCAGCAGATCCTCCTGACCCAGGAATCGAAACAACCAGGGTCTCTTGCATTGTAGGTGGATTTTTTACCAGCTGAGCTACTGGGGAACCAGGTGAGGTTACAGCCAAAAGTCTAGGAAGCAGGTCTTCACCAGATACTGGGTTGGCCAGAGCTTTGATCTTGGACTTCCCAGCTTCTAGCTCCATGAGAAATAAAATTTTGTTTATAAGCTACCCACTCTGTGGTATTTTGTTATAATAACCTGAATGAACTAACACAGTGTTCCATCAAAAGTCACTTTGCTTCTCAACTCTGCTGGAAAGAAGGTAGGATTTTAGAGTTTGGTAGTAAGTAGCAGTGGGAGCTGGGAGATGTGGATAGAAGAGATGTGGGGACCACTGCCTTTGACCACATGTTAGCTTTAAGGGGACAGCAGCAGGGTTACTCTGGGAACCTCTGAGATGCATCTGAGAAGATTCACATAAGGGGACAACAAGATAAGCGCCAGATGGGAAGAAAAATCACACACTGAAACTAAAGCCTTCTGAGAACAGAACCCAAGTCACGCTGAGGCATCAGGGGCACTGAGCTGTGGGGAAGGACAGCTCCCCCGCTTGCTCAGTAGTCATGTAGGTTCACCAAAAGGAGGGCTTCGTCTGCAAGGACCCAGAAATGCAGTGAGTGGCAGCCTGTGCAGACAAGCATGAAAAGGAAATTCTGGGGGACGGAACCAATGGGTCTTGCTGTCTGTCACTAATAGGTTCAGCAGCAGCAGTGAATTAAATGATCACACACACACATCCCACATCTGACCCTCCGCTGTCTCGTGGCTCAAGCATTCGGCCATCACTGCATAATAACCAAGCTTTGAAAGCTGGGCTGATAACAGAGAACGAGGTCCCAGGTGATCCTAGGTCACAAGGATGGTGTAGTGAGACTGAATCCCTCTCCCCCTCCATAAAGGACGGCACACAAGGGGCGGAGGGGGTGAGGGATTGTGTAAGAAGGCAGGAAAAGGGTCCACGATGTACATTTCGGAAAAAGCAAGAAAAAGAATGAATTGAAGCCAGCTGGAGGCATGAACAGCAGTGAGAGTTTGCACCTTGGCCACCTCCCACTCGGCAGAGACATTGGATGAGTTTCTACAGTTGTTTAGAGAAGCCTATGGTACCTCCTCTGAGTGCCTGAAAAAGCAGCAAATAAAAGACACAGGACTACAACAGTCCACCTAATAAAATCAATCTTGGAAATAGCTACACATGTGCCTCTTTATTCTTTCATTAAATAAAAGGATCTCATGGGAGATTTAATAAGTGCATAATTTAGAATTAGGGATGAGCATAAACACTATCGAAAAGCTGTGAGGTACTCTGAAACTACCCGTGATTTCCCTTGAGGACCAAGTCACAGGTATTGTTCATATTCCTGTGACGTGTTGTTTATGCTCCTATTTACAGAAAATGCTAAGTTTCAGGTAGAGGCTCATGAAAATGGAGTTTTTTTCTCTCCAAGACCATGAACCCCTTCCATTTTAGCTACAGACTCCCTGTTGGGATCTGTGGATCTCAGGTGAAGAACACTCAAGGAAAACTTCAAGTTCTTTTCAAAAGCACTATAAACTTCAGCTGACCACTCATGGCCAGAAATTAGATTCCCCAGGCATAGCTAAGAAATCCAAGGAGTTTTTTCCAGCAACCACAACCGGCAACTTACAGAGACACCCCAGTTCTCCTGGTTACAGGAATCCAGAACCCTCTTCCCCAGCCCCAATGCCCTCTCTGTTTAAGAAGCATCTTCTGAGAAGCTTCCTTACCAGACTCTTCTCCTCTTTGTCGACATGTGCCAAGCCCCTCGCCCTGCTGCCATCTGCCCTACCACCACCTCCCTTTACTTTTTTTGAAATGTCAACATGCTGTCTTTTTTCTCTGTGTACTTTATCTGGGTCAGCGGCTGAATCAGTCTGAGCACAATGGCAGCCAAACCAACATTGTGAGATCTCAACTGCATCACGTTCACACCTACAGATTCACATCCAGGTGCCCAAATCCTTGTCACTGAGGGAACCAAGTGAGGGATGTGAATGGATGGGTCTCACGTATCAACAGGGGCTTCCCAGGTGGCTCAGCATCAAAGAATCTGCCTGCAAGGCAGAAGACACTGTTTCGATCCCTGGGTCGGGAAGATGCCCTGGAGAAAGAAATGGAAACCCGCTCTAGTATTCTTCCCTAAACCATCCCATGGACAGAATTAGCCTGCCAGGCTACAGTCCATGGGGGTCACAAAGAATCGGACATGACTGAGTGACTGAGCACGCACATATCAACAAGCATTTATTGTGACCCTGTGAGCCAGCTCTGGGTTGCAAAATATATCTACATTTGAAGAAATAACTCAGACAATAATCTCCAACGGCTGGGTGTGGGATGCCTTAATATTAGTCAATAATTTCTCATTGGGCACCTACTAGGTTTCGGACACTGAGTAGGTGCTGGGAATGAATATTGTAAGTAAGCAGATATGAAAAATCACATCCAACTGTCACAAACGCTACAAACAGAAATAAGAAGGCATAGTATGGAGGGTATAATGGGGGAGGGGGGCTTTGTTACATGTGGCCATGGGCAGAATCCTCCCCCTGAAGAGGTGAAATGCAAACAGAAGGAGACCCACAGGATGAGGAGGAGCCATCTCTGTGAAAAGTCAGAGGAAAATGGGAGGGGTTGGCGTCTTCAAGAAGGATAAAAACCCAGGGGAGCTGAGACCTCCCGTGATGGGGGGCACTCACATGAGCTTGGCTGGAGAGGCAAACACAGGCCACATCAGACAGGCAAGACCGTGGGGTGGAGTGGCTCACAGCACAGACTCCAGAACCAGACCAGCTTAGAATCAGGCTCGGAAACTTCTCGGGCTGTGTGGCCCTGGGCAAACTCACCCACCCTCTCTGAACCTACATCTGTCATTGAGTGGCTAATTGCATATGTGTAAAGCACTTAGAGCCCAGCCCCGGGCAAGTGCCAGGCTACAGTGTGCTGTGGTCTGTTCAAAAGCTCATTGAGAAGCTGGGGAGGATTTTAAGCCCAGGAGACGCAGGATCTGGTTTGTCTTTAACAGATCATTGGCCGCTGCTTGGGCTACTGGTCCTCAAGAAGACAAAGAGCTGGAAGTGATCCCGGAGGTCACTTGCACCAACATCGGCCCCAGTGATTCTTTCTGGGAAGGGGCGGGGGTGGGGGGCAGACAATGCCTGAAGAGCTGCCACGGAGAAAGGCAGAAGAATGAACGGCTGTCCCTCAAGTGTGCCGAGTGGGAGAGGAGGTTGAGGCCTCCATGTTTGGAGAAGAGCTTGTCCAGCAGCCCCCAACCGTGGACCCCTGCACAGGCCCCGTGGGGAGCCCGCTGCTCCCATTTCAGACGGCCCTGGATCCCACACCCCCCGGCCCAGCTGGCCCCGGATCCCAGCCGGCACCAATGTCACTTTGCTGGGATCCTAAGTCCCTCAAGGACAGCAGCCATTTCCTTCCCTTCTCACAGTGACTGACAGGGCCCCCGCAGCTGGGCCTGAGCTTTTGAATAATTGATTGGCAAAAGGAAGGCGGGGGCACGGCTCTGTAGTGCCGCTCCTGAAACTCTGAGCCCTGGAAGGAATCGAGCGGGCCCAGGGAAGTCGTTAAGTCACCTCCCTCTTCCCCAGGGGGGGCCTGCCTTCCTCCAGTCTCTCTGGCCAGACCCTCCCCCCCAGATCTGCAGAGGACTTAGCCTCTGCCACTTTGGGGATATGTACTGGACTTCACAGCCCACGTAGGGCAGTCCTTCCAAACCTTTCTCAGACCCCCTTCGGCTGCAGTGTACAATGGGGACCCCACCCATTTTCTGCCCAGAGAGGCCCTGGGGGACGAGCTCATGTGGAGATAAAAGCCCTCCCGTCTCCAGAGACATCTGCAGCCACATCGGTGGGGAGTGGAGCGTTGGAGGGGGGCTCAGAGCTACTCCCTCAGGCTGGCTGGAGCTGAGGGCTGCTAGCGGGGGTTGAGGGTCGCTCAGGCCCTCCATACTCACCTGTCTCTCCAGACCCCAGCACCCCCAGCCCAACCGGCCCTCCCCCGCTCCCACTGCAGCCCCCGGCTGCCACCCCCTCTCTCCCTTCTCAGCTCGGTCAGTGAGTTCCCCTGCGCCAGCGGCACAACGGGCCCACTCTGTTCTCTATCACCCTTTCTCTTCTCCCCAGTTCCTGGAGCTTCTCCTTCTCGGTCATTCCCCTCTTCGTCTCCCCTAAGCCTCGCAGCCCCCTGCCCCAAACCCTCACAGCGTCCCTGTCTTATTACTCACCCCTCCAACTCGCCTCCCAGCTCCGATTTCTATCTAAGCCCCCTTTCCCACTCACTCCCATGCTTGCGCCTTAGGCTTGCTGGCCCCTTTCCTCCCGTACCCTAGCCGCCACCACCCCACCCCCCAGGCCTTTGGGACCCCCCGCCCCCGCCCCAGGGCCTCTGAACACATCCGCTGTCCAAACACGTCCTCTGTCCCCACTCCCAGCCGGGCTCTGTTGCGCAAAGAAGAACGCCAACCATTCCTTCCCATCCACTCCCCCCGCCGCAGCCGCCAGGGAGACACCCCACCCAAGCCCCGGGGAAGCCGAGGCCCACGGCCGCTCACCTGTTGGGCGGCCCGCAGCACGCTGGGCTTCGCCTTCTCCGGGTCGGGCTCCAGGTCTCGCTGCAACACTCCCTTCTTGGGGTGCATGTGCCGGCACAGGCAGGTGACCCCGCACAGCGCGAGGATGCTGGTGGCCGTGCCCAGCGTGGCGCCCAGCGCGATCACCGGCACCGACAGCACCATGGTGCCCCGCTTCCCCGCACCGGGCTCGGTCCCGCCGCCGCGCGCCTCCCCGCCTGGGGTCCAGGCGCGCCAGCCGCTCTCCAGCCGCCGCCGCCGGAGGGGCGGAGGGGCGGAGGGGTGGGCAGGGAGGGCGGCCCGAGGACGTCAGAGCGGGAGGCTGGACCCGGAGCTGGCTGGTGCGGCAGCGCGTCAGCCCAGCACGTGACCCGACCCCCCACCCCGGCCCAAGGCGGATCCTCTCAGGTGGAAGGAACCTGAGCGCATCGTCCTCTCCTCTCGAGTCATCCTTCATGCTTTAGCTTTAGGTAGGACTCTTGGGTTCAAGAACAGGAGCTCGCCAAGGTCACACTGTGCGTTAGGTTAGCCGGCAAACCAGGACTCAAACCTTGGCCTGCAGCTCTGTCTGGATAGGGGGTTGTTTTACCAGACTACTAACTGGTGCAGAGAGCCCTCTCTGTGGAAAAGACCCTGATGCTGCGGGGAAAGATTGAAGGCAAAAGGAGAAGGCGGCAGCAGCTGATGACACGGTTAGATAGCATCATCAACTCAATGGACATGAATTTGAGCAAAGTCTGGGAGATAGGGAAGGACAGGGAAGCCTGGTATGCTGCAGTCCATGGGTTTGCAGAATCTGAAACGACTTAAGGGCTGAACAAAAAAGCTTTGTTCACCCTCTGGCCAAGGAGGCATTGGAAAATCGAGGCCTGCATGAGCTTTTTCAAACACAAAAAGCTGGAGATTTCCCATCTCCCAAACTTGCCATGTGTTTACTTCCAGGGAGAGGGAATGGCGACCAGGGACAGGGCATTGATGCTGTGTCTGGGGTTGAGACTATACCTCTCTTGTCCTGGAGAGGATGATTGCAGTGATTCTTTTCACATCTGTCTGCACTTCCTTAGCCATGAGATTGGCATGTATTCTTATCTCCATTTACAGATGAGGAAGCCTAGACTCAGAGGGGATGTAGGGCAGGTTGAAAAATCCAAACTCAAGTTTGCAGGTTTCAAGTCCACATGCCACCCTAAAGGAAAGGACTTACCATAGAAGGATAAAGAGTATCAAATGCAGCAGCTAGGATTCCATGCTTTGATCCAGAGAAAGAAATTTAGTGTGCTTAGAGTGAGGGAAAATTAGAATTCTAGGCATGAGGAGGGTTGTCTCAGATCACAAACAGGGCTTTCCAGTGATTTTCATTATGTGGAATGTTTCATTTAATTCAGCGAGCATTTGCTGTGTGTTGGTGGTGATTTCGTTCCAAACAGGGCTCTAAACTTCCCATGAGGCTGATGACTCCCAAATCTATGATCATTCTAGCCAGACCTTTTCTGTCGAGATGCAGACGTGACCAACATCTGATAGCTCCCAGTGTTTGTTATCCACTTCTGCATAATAGACCCGTAACTTAGTATATCAGAGGGCTTCCCAGGTGCCTCAGTGGGTAAAGAATCTGCCTGCAATGCAGGAGACGTGGGAGACATAAGTTCAATCTCTGAGTTGGGAAGATCCCCTGGAGAAGGAACCCAGTCTACTATTCTTGCTTGGAGAATCCCATGATTCTGGCCCCATGAGCTACAGTTCATGGGGTCGCAAAGAGTTGGACATGACTGAAGCAACTCAGCATGTAGCGGCTTAGAACAATTCTTTTGTGACTTCTCAGGTGGTTTGTGCATTGACTGGGCTCAGCTGGGCAGTTTTCCTGCTCAACATGGTATCCCCTGGGACAACGGTCAGCTGGGCTGGAACATCCACGATGGCATACCTCACGGCAAGTGGTTGGTACTGGCTATTGCTCAGGGCACAACTGGGCTGTGTATGGAGCACTTGGGTTCTTCCTTATGCGACTGGAGCTTCTCACAGCATCTCAGCCAGCTTCCAAGAGGAAAGAAGCAGAAATTGCCAGTTCTCTTAAGGCCTGGGTTTGTCAGTCCTAGAATATCATTTCTTTGGTTAAAGCAATCGTCTCCTTCTAATCCTTTCTCTCAGTTCAGTTCAGTCACTCAGTCATGTCTGACTCTTTTTGACCCCATGGACTGCAGCACACCAGGCTACCCTGTCCAACTCCCAGAGTTCACTCAAACTCATGTCCATTGAGTCGGTGATGCCATCCAACCAACTCATTTCTCTACAGGGCATCAAAAGGGATGTTTCTGAAATGCAGAGCTGATCTTGTCACTCACACACATAAAAGCTTCCACAGTTTCTTCAGTAATAAACTCGAGAGACTCCAGTTGAATCCAGAGCCCTTTCTGATGTCATCCCAGCCCTCTACAGACTTCCCAACCTTCCCTGGAGCCCCAGACACTCCTAGGGACAATTGGATTCAGTCAGCAAGTGAATATCTTTAGAGCTTCCATACTGTCACCCATGGGTATGTTCAGCAGGCCCTCAGTAACTGTTGAAAGGGTGAATGGTTCACCATCTCATGTAGGACTTCCAGTGGCTTGAAAGGAATCCCGTTTGCTAAATGAGCTCCATTTGATTAAATGGACTCTTCTGTAAGTATTTATTTTGTACCTGCTGTATGCCCAGGTATATTTTCCTACAGAGATTCATTTGCTGCCATCTGTGGAGCTGAAGTGCTTTATTCCCGGGTGATAGGCTTAGCATTCTCTCTCATAAGAGCTTCCCTGGGAGGCTTTCTTGGCTTTTGAGCCTGGCAATGCAAAATGTCCTGGGGAAATAAGAGGTTTAATTAATGCTGTCAGTCTGGATCTCCCATGCCTGAGCTGCTCGCCTGGGAGACCCTCAGTGCCACCTAACAAGATCTGGGGTGGGGGTGAGGAAAAGGATGAAGAACACTTACTACCAGACATTTTCTGATGGGGATCAGACATCTGTCATGTGGTCCCTTGTTACTATGGTTACTGAGATGTTAGCAGCCGCAGTGACCTTCATTTTTAACAGGAAGAGGGACTCCAGTCCAAGAAGAATAGACTGCCTTTTGCCTCTTTCACACGCAGTGAAGCCATGGCAGAGCTCAGCTGGACCTCTGGAGATTTGAAACCCAGTTAAGTCATTAGGGCCCTGGGTCACCTTGGCTACATCTCATCAAAGATGTGACTTTTGCTTCTTGGTTACTGATACCCAGGCAGCAGCCTTTAATGACAACTCTCTAAGAAAAGGCATTAGTGGGATCCTTTGAAAAATGAGATCATCACTATTGAGAAAAGCAGTTGACAGAGTGGAACACTAAGACAGTCTGAGGACGAGGTGTGCAAATAATTGGAATGCTGGGGCCACCAGAATGCCAAGGGCAGACAGAGCAGGATGTTCGGGTTGGGAAGTGGTGGTGGTGGGGAGGGACTTCTGGAGGGCTGAGGAGTAGATCTCTGAAGATTCCCCAGCCTCTTGATGAAATTCCATTGTTATTTTGATGCATATTTTACTTGTTGGATGTTGAATTTTGTTAAGTATTCTGAGTAATTGCTTTGAATTTTTAAGATATTAAAATGCTTTTAACTTGGGGGAAGGATTTCAAATATAGGAGGTACTCTTATTTAGCAAACATTTATGATGTCTGCCTATAGTGCTGGGCAGGAGGGAGGAAACTTAAAAACAGAACAACTGAATTTTAGCATCAGAAGGATTTCAGAGATCACTGTGTGGAATTCCTTCATTTTACTAAGAGGAAGCCTGGAGGCTGGAGAGATTGTGGCTGGTTGCAGGGTAGAAGGAGTTAATGGCAGACCTGGGAAGGTGTTTTCCATCAGGGTAGTTTAGGTTTTGCTGCAGTAACAAGTAAATTCAAACCTCTGAGATTAACTCAATAAAAGTATATCCTGCTTCTATCACAGTTCAAGGAAGGCCAGAGAACCTGGGTGGGCAGCTCATCTCTAATCAGGAATCTGGGCTTTTTCTGTCTTGAGACTCCTTTGCTTTCAGCCATGGAGACAGAGGAAAGAGAGGGGACTGAAGACCATCGGTGACATTTCCGAGGCCACGGATGAAAACAGCACCTACCTTTCACCCCGTTGATCAGTCAGAACTTGATAACAAGACATCTCATAATATGACAGAGGAGATTGGGAAGTACAGAGGAGAAGCATAAACAAAAGTAGTCTTGACCTAGAAGCCAGAGCTTAGGACTTCCTCTCTAGAGCTTTCAGTCTCTCGAGAAAGTTTTTGAGTTTCTACCACGTGCCAGGCACTGTGCTCAGTGAAGGAGCTATTTTCGCTGTTTAGTTGCTAAGCTGTGTCCAGCTCTTTGCGACCCCATGAACTGCAGCATGCCAGGCTTCCCTGACCTTCACTATCTCGCAGAGTTTGCTCAAACTCATGTCCATTGAGTTGGTGATGCAATTTAACCATCTCATTCTCTGCCACCCCATTCACCTTTTGCCTTCAATCTTTTCCAGCATCAGGGTTTTTTTTCCCCAATAAATTGGCTCTTCGCATCAAGTGGTCAAAGTATTGGAGCTTCAGTTTTAGCATCAGTCCTTTCAATGAATATTCAGAGTTGATTTCCTTAAGGATTGACTGGTTTGATTTCCTTTCAGCCCAAAGAACTCTCAAGAGTCTTAACCAGCACCATAATTCAAAAGTATTCAATTTTTTGGCACTTAGCCTTCTTTATGGACCAACTCTCACATCCTTACATAACTACTGGAAAAACCATAGCTTTGACTAGATGGACCTTTGTCGACAAAATGATGTCTCTGCTTTTTAACATGCTGTCTAGGTTTGTCATTGCTTTCCTTCCAAAGACCGAGTGTCTTTTTTTTAATTTCGTGGCTACAGTCACCGTCCACAGTGATTTTGGAGCCCAAGGAAATAAAACTCGTCACCGTTCATGCTTTTTCCCCTTCTATTTGCCATGAAGTGATGGGACCAGATGTCATGATGTTAGCTTTTTAAATGTTGGGTTTCGAGCCAGCTTGAAGATTCAGGGGATCTTCCTAGCTCAGGTATTAAACCTGTGTCTCTTGCATCTCCTGCATTGGCAGGCAGATTCTTTACCACGAGGACCGCCTGGGAAGCCCATGAAAGAGCAAAGTTAGGGGGCAAAAACCTAATTTTGGCATGGTCCCTCTCACCATGGAGTTTACATTCCCCCAGGGAAGACAGACAGTAATCATCCCTCACACAAGCACATGTGAAATGGCAGCTGTGATAGAAGCTAAGAAGGAAAGGTTCCAGGTCTAGATGTGACTTATTCTGAGATACCCATGACGGCTTCCCAGAGGAGACAGTGGGCTTCCCTGGTGGCTCAGACAGTAAAGAATCCGCCTGCAATGTGGGAGACCTGGGTTCGATCCCTGAGTTGGGAAGGTCCCTTAGAGGAGGGCATGGCAACCCACTCCAGTATTCTTGCCTGGAGAATCCCCATGGACAGAGGAGCCTGGTGGGCTACAGTCCATGGGATTGCAAAGAGTTGGACACAACTGAGCGACTAAGCACAGAGGAAGCAGTGATCTGAAAGACTCAAGCTAATGCACCAAAGAAGGAAGAAGAGTGTTCTGGGCAGAGAAAGAGTACAGGCAAGGCCCCTGTGACAGAGCTGCATGCGGGGCGAGAGTCAGCAGTGTGCTGGTCAACCAACTCTGGAGGAGGGGGGAATTGGTTTTTCACATTTGTTGATTTCTCTGGTGTAAATACTCCTATCATGGTCAGTTTCCAGCTGCCAACAAATTCCTGAGCATTCACCAGTAGGAGTGGTTCCAGCACACAACTGGCCCAAGCTCTGTGTGAGATGAGACTGAAAGGAGAGACGGGGGCTGGGGCACTGGGCTTATGGGCCACGACAGAGGGGTGCTCAGTGTTCTCAGGCAGGGGCTGCAGGATGTAGCCCGACCTATGCTTGAAGAAAGCTCCTCTGGTTGCCATATTGCAAACAGATTGGAGGGGGACAAAGTGGACGCTGGTGGATTGGAGAGGGGGCCACAGTGGGCATGCAGGAGAGGGCTGCCAAGCTTCCGTCATGACGTATAATCATGTGATGGGCTGGCACTGTCAGTCGCAAAAGGAGAGGAAGGGTATGGGGGCACTTTCATTTTCCCTCTCTGCCAGCCCCCAATTTTCAGTTCTGCACTGTTAGCACACTCATTGGGTGACCTTGTGGTTCTCCAAGCTGGACCACTGCTAACTGGAGGTTCCCTAAACCCTGGGCCCCACTGAAGGGAGGAGGTGCAGGAGGAAGCTGATGAGAGAGTGGGGATCCTGGGTCCCCAACTGAGTGATGCATACATATCCCAGAGACTAGACAGGGGCAGAGGGGCCAGGAGGTGAGGCCCATCCCCAGGAGGCCCACACCCAGGACTCATGTTGCTGGCTCCGAGCAATTCTAGGGCCAGGTCATAAAGCAGGAAGGAGAAAGGGGCTGGGTATGGGGGCCCCTGAAACAGAAATCCAAGTCAGCAAAAGGGGATGACAGAGGATGAGATAGTTGGATGGCATCACCGACTCAATGGACATGAGCTTGAGCAAGTTCTGGGAGTTGGTGATGGACAAGGAGGCCTGGTATTCTGCAGTCCACCGGGTTGCAAAGAGTTGGACACTACTGAGCAACTGAACTGAACTGAACTGATGCCACGTGCCCTGGCAGGTCACCTTCAACACCCCTGTGCTCTTTTAAACCTCTGATTCTATCTCAGCAGAAGATGAAGCAGTATAATTCCAATTCTCAGAGGCAGAGCTCCTCAACTCCATGCTATTTCTCATGAAGCTGGCCTAGCGGCTTCTTTTCTCCCTGGGCTTCTGGAATATATGAAGACTACATGGCTTTGTCTAGAGGGCTTTTCCTGCCTGGTTGGGAGGAAGATAAGCACTTACACAGATACGTGGTGCTTTGCCTTGTGTGGGGGACATAGATCCCGTTCAGAATTGAACAAAAGTTGTTTTGTTCTTCAGAAAAGTGCTTGAGTGCAATGCATACGAATTTTGTATGTGACGCCAAATTGTTCAAAGACCATGTGACACCTTCAGGAAGTTTATGGACCCCAGAACCCCATGACTGAAAAAATAGTGGACTTGAAATCAGAAAAAATAGGTTCTAATCCTTTGTCTTTATGGACACTAGACAGCAATGATCCAATGGCAGATAGTTTTTAAAACTTCAAGCTTTCTGAGCCTTGATTTCCATATCTGTAGAGTGGACACAATCATCTCCACTTCATGAAGATGTGAGGATCTAAAGCATCAGTTCAGTTCAGTCACTCAGTCGTGTCCAACTCTGCAACCCCATGAATTGCAGCATGCCAGGACTCCCTGTCCATCACCAATTCCTGGAGTTCACTCAGACTCACGTCCATCGAGTCAGTGATGCCATCCAGCCATCTCATCCTCTGTCATCCCCTTTTCCTCCTGCCCCCAATCCCTCCCAGCATCAGAGTCTTTTCCAAAGAGTCAACTCTTCGCATGAGGTGGCCAAAGTACTGGAGTTTCAGGTTTAGCATCATTCCTTCCAAAGAACACCCAGGGCTGATCTCCTTTAGAATGGACTGGTTGGATCTCCTTGCAGTCCAAGGGACTCTCAAGAGTCTTCTCCAACACCACACTTCAAAAGCATCAATTCTTCGGCACTCAGCCTTCTTCACAGTCCAACTCTCACATCCATACATGACCACTGGAAAAACCATAGCCTTGACTAGACAGACTTTTGTTGGCAAGGTAATGTCTCTGCTTTTGAATATGCTATCTAGGTTGGTCATAACTTTGCTTCCAAGGAGTAAGCGTCTTTTAATTTCATGGCTGCAGTCAGCATCTGCAGTGATTTTGGAGCCCCAAAAAATAAAGTCTGACACTGTTTCCCCATCTATTTCCCATGAAGTGATGGGACCGAATGCCATGATCTTCGTTTTCTGAATGTTGAGCTTTAAGCCATCTTTTTCACTCTCCACTTTCACTTTCATCAAGAGGCTTTTGAATTCCTCTTCACTTTCTGCCATAAGGGTAGTGTCATCTGCATATCTGAGGTTATTGAGATTTCTCCCGGCAATCTTGATTCCAGCTTGTGTTTCTTCCAGTCCAGTGTTTCTCATGATGTACTCTGCATAGAAGTTAAATAAACAGAGTGACAATATACAGCCTTGACGTACTCCTTTTCCTATTTGGAACTAGTCTGTTGTTCCATGTCCAGTTCTAACTGTTGCTTCCTGACCTGCATACAGATTTCTCAAGAGGCAGATCAGGTGGTCTGGTATTCCCATCTCTTGAAGAATTTTCCACAGTTTGTTGTGATCCACACAGTCAAAGGCTTTGGCATAGTCAATAAAGCAGAAATAGCTGTTTTTCTGGAACTCTCTTGCTTTTTCCATGATCCAGCGAACGTTGGCAATTTGATCTCCGGTTCCTCTGCCTTTTCTAAAACCAGCTTGAACATCAGGAAGTTCACAGTTCACATATTGCTGAAGACTGGCTTGGAGAATTTTGAGCATTACTTTACTAGCATGTGAGATGAGTGCAATTGTGTGGTAGTTTGAGCATTCTTTGGCATTGCCTTTCTTTGGGATTGGAATGAAAACTGACCTTTTCCAGTCCTGTGGCCACTGCTGAGTTTTCCAAATTTGCTGGCATATTGAGTGCAGCACTTTCACAGCATCATCTGTCAGGATTTGGAATAGCTCCACTGGAATTCCATCACCTCCACTAGCTTTGTTCGTAGTGATGCTTTCTAAAGCCCACTTGACTTCACATTCCAGGATGTCTGGCTCTAGGTCAGTGATCACACCATCATGATTATCTGGGTCGTGAAGATCTTTTTTGTACAGTTCTTCTGTGTATTCTTGCCATCTCTTCTTAATATCTTTTGCTTCTGTTAGGTCCATACCATTTCTGTCCTTTATCGAGCCCATCTTTGCATGAAATGTTCCTTTGGTATCTCTGATTTTCTTGAAGAGATCTCTAGTCTTTCCCATTCTGTTGTTTTCCTCTATTTCTTTGCATTGATTGCTGAAGAAGGCTTTCTTATCTCTTCTTGCTATTCTTTGGAACTCTGCATTCGGATGCTTATGCTATATAAATAATAGAGGATACTCTATGAATATTAAGAATTAAAATGATTCAATTTGCTCCAGACCCTTTAATTTCTCATTAAAGCAGCTTAGCTTAGTGAAAGGGTAGCTATTGAAGTCACATAGGTATGTATTATTCTATCTTGGTTGCTTATGAGCTGAGAGACCCTGGATGGATGAGTCAGCTTAGCTTGCTTGAGCTTTACTTTTTTTCATTTATATAATGAGTGTGGTATATCTGCAAAGGTGGCTGCAATTATTCCCTTTCCTGTGCTCACCATTCTTTGCAATATTATGGCTTTCCAAAAACTAGAGGTCTCTTGCTTCACTTCTTCATCTGGGCTGGCCTTGTGACTTAATTTGGCTGACAGACTGGTGGAAACGTGTGCCGATTCTGAGCCTAGGCCTAAGGAGACCTTGCATGCTTCTGCTCTTTGTCATGGGATCCTGACCAGCCAACATGTGAAGAAGCCCAGGCTGACCTGTTGGAGGATGAGAGACCAAGTGGCCCAGGTGTCTGCATGACCACAGCCCACCCAGAAGCTGAGCTGTGCAGCTGACGGAAGCTCACCGCAGACACATGATGGAGCCCAGCTAACACTAGAAGAACCACCCAACTGAGTCCAGTCAAAGTGCCAGCCCATAGAATTAAGAGCTGAAGGAAGATTTGGAGTCCTTTTAAGCCACTGACTTTTGGAGTATTTGCTACACATCCAGAGCTTCAAGTGTAAATGATATTCTATGCCTCATAGGGTTGCTAGGAGGGTGTGGAAAGCACCCAGCACAGAGCCTGGTGCACCGAAGTCATATGACTGGTTTCAATCATTACTCCTGCCTCCGTAAGACATCCTCACCGAGAACTTTCAGTAATGCCTGGTGAGTGCACTAGCCGTTAAAATCCTATAAGAGTCAATCCTGGGGACCTTAACACTTAAAATGGTGATAGCTTCCTGATCCAGCCTCCACAGAACCAACTTTTCAGATTAGTCCAGTGTCTCCTGTACAATTGCTGTGTTCATCTCCAGATCTTTTCATGCCAGTTGTTCTCCATATATATATATGTATATAATGTGTCAACTAACGAAATAGAGGGGCTTCCTGGGTGGTTCACTGGTAAAGAATCTACCTGCCAATGCAGGAGACACAGGAGATTTGGGTTCAATCCCTGGGTCTGGAAGATCCTCTGGAGAAGAAAATGGAAACCCACTGCAGTATTCTTGCCTGGAAAATTCCACAGACACAGGAGCCTGGCGGACAACAGTCCATGGGGTCACAAAGAGTTGGAAATGACTTAGCAACTAAACAACAATGAGATAGAAGCAGAGTTAGTTCTATAAAAATGAAGGTGAGTGCTTTGGAAAGACCCATAAAGATAAGTTGCTTTCAGGACTTCCATTAAAATAAGTACTAGCAAATTACCTGCAAAGGGCTGAGGGAAATTATAAAATTCTAGGATTCTGCCATCAAATTGTTAGGCAAGTGTATTTAAGCTCTTCCTCTGCCGTAAAGAAAGTGAGACTGGATGTCACAGGCGATGCATCGTGGTATATTCAAAAGGAAACAGTGTTAACGTTTTTGAACTACTTCCTGCACGTCAGGCAGGGCTCTGAGCATTTTATCTGTATTAACACATTTCAGAAACTTTAAGAAAGATTTCACAAAGCTCTGATCAGTAAGATATGGGAAAAATAATGAAAACTATGATTTACATTAAAACAGAATCCTTAAGGAGTGTGTGTCATTTTTAACTTTTTATTGAAGTATAATCTAAGGGCTTGGAATGAAAACTGACCTTTTCCAGTCCTGTGGCCACTGCTGAGTTTTCCAGATTTGCTGGCATATTGAGTGTAGCACTTTCACAGCATCATCTTTTAGGATTTGAAATAGCTTAACTGGAATTCCATCACCTCCACTAGCTATGTTCAGTTCAGTTCAATTCAGTCACTCAGTCGTGTCTGACTCTTTGCGACCCCATGAATTGCAGCACACCAGGCCTCCCTGTCCATCACCAACTCCCGGAGTTCACTCAAACTCACGTCCATCGAGTCGGTGATGCCATCCAGTCATCTCATCCTCTGTCATCCCCTTTTCCTCCTGCCCCCAATCCCTCCCAGCATCAGAGTCTTTTCCAAAGAGTCAACTCTTCGCATGAGGTGGCCAAAGTACTGGAGTTTCAGCTTTAGCTTCATTCCTTCCAAAGAACACCCAGGGCTGATCTCCTTTAGGATGGACTGGTTGGATCTCCTTGCAGTCCAAGGGACTCTCAAGAGTCTTCTCCAACACCACACTTCAAAAGCATCAATTCTTTGGCGCTCAGCTTTCTTCATAGTCCAACTCTCACATCCATACATGACCACAGGAAAAACCAGTCTTGACTAGACGGATCTTTGTTGGCAAGGTAATGTCTCTGCTTTTGAATATGCTATCTAGGTTGGTCATAACTTTCCTTCCAAGGAGTAAGCGTCTTTTAATTTCATGGCTGCAGTCAGCATCTGCAGTGATTTGGGAGCCCCAAAGAATAAAGTCTGACACTGTTTCCACTGTTTCCCCATCTGTTTCCCATGAAGTGGTGCTAGCTATGTTAGTAGTGATCAAATCAGTACAGATCCAAAATCACTGCAGATGGTGACTGCAGCCAGGAAATTAAAGGACGCTTACTCCTTGGAAGAAAAGCTATGACCAACCTAGACAGCATATTAAAAAGCAGAGACGTGACTTTACCAACAAAGGTCCGTCTAGTCAAGGCTATGGTTTTTCCAGTAGTGATGTATGGATGTGAGAGTTGAACTATAATGAAAGCTGAGCACTGAAGAATTGATGCTTTTGAGCTGTGGTGCTGGAGAAGACTCTTGAGAATCCATTGGACAGCAAGGAGATCCAACCAGTCAATCCTAGAGGAAATCAGTCCTGAATATTCATTGGAAAGACTGATGCTGACTCCAATACTTTGGCCGCCTGATGCGAAGAACCGACTCATTGGAAAAGACCCTGATGCTAGGAAAGATTGAAGGCAGAAGGAGAAGGGGACGGCAGAGGATGAGATGGTTGGATGGCATCATGACACGATGGACATGAGTTTGAGTAAGCTCTGGAAGTTGTTGATGGACAGGGAAGCCTGGCATGCTGCAGTCCATGGGGTCACAAAGAGTCAGATGTGACTGAGTGACTGAACTGAATTGAATCTATGGGCAAGAAGTGCACAGATTATAATTTAGCTCATTTTGCAAAAAGGACACATCCGTTCTATCTAGCACCCAGATCAAAAAACAGAACAATGTTCACCTCCCAGGAATTCTTTATGCATTGTTGTCTAAAATTTCCCATTTTTAACAAGCATTCTTAGATGGAGTAGTCCCGGTTTTCATAGTGTAAGAACAAGCTTCCAGGGGGAAGGAAGCTTCCAGACAAGAGGACGTGTCTGTGCTGTCCACCGATGGGAGGATGCTGCCACCTAGAGGAGACAGGAGGAAATGGACTCTCCTCCAGGTCTTCTCTGTCGGTGGGAGGAGCTGTGGCCAGACAGTCCTCTGTGGTGGTCTGGACCAGTGGTCAGGCTGGAAGGTAGTACTATGTAGTGGTCAAGTCAGAGGGTGGCACAAGCTACCCCAGAGTGATTCTGGTCCCACCAGGGAACCAGCTGAGGGGGCAGTGGCAAAGCACTTTTTATCCTGTGTGTGCTAAGTCGCTTCAGTCCTGTCCGACTCTTTGCAACCCTATCACCAGGCTCCTCTGTCCATGGGATTCTCCAGGCAAGAATACTGGAGTGGGTTACCATTTCCTCCTCCAGGGAGACCTTCCCGAACCAGGGACCGAACTTGTGTCTCTTGTGTCTCCTGCAATGGTAAGAGAGCGGGTACTTTACCCCTAGAGTCATATCTGGGTGACTCTCCGTTTTTGACATCTATACATGGAGAGAATTAAGTAATATAACGGGTAGGAAGTGCTTGGCCCCAAGCCTGGTTCATAGCGTAAGACTGTTGGAAATTATGACTCTCATGCTGAGAGGCTAGGGCCGAAAGGAAAACTAGAGGTCATATGGTGGAGGAGAAGCACTGCTTATTGTTGTTACTGAAAAACATTTCTTGGATTTACCCAGTGGTTACAAATCTACCTGCCAGTGCAGGGGACATGGGTTCGATCCCTACTCCAGGAAGATTCCACATGCCTCAGGGCACTGAGCCCCGCTCCACAACCACTCAACCTGCGCTCCAGAGCCCGCGTTCCTCAACAAGAGAAGCCACCACAGCGAGAAGCCTGCATACCACAGCTAGGGAGCAGCCCTTGCTTCCTGCCACTAGAGAAAGCCCGCATGCAGCCACAAAGACCCAGCACAGCCCCAGATGAATACATTTTTAAAAAGAAAAAAAAATATTTCCCCGCATGAAGTTTTATGTAGAAATTGAACTTGTAAACAAAACACAAGATGCTCTGGATGAAGAAGGAGCAGAGAGAAGAATCGTGTGGGTTCCCTCATCCCCACATCACACAGCAGCACCTCTGAGGAGCTTCCAAGTGGCTCAAAGGCACCCATGAAGCCACCGATGTTGGTTGACACCCTCATTTCACAGCTGGGGACACCAAGGGCCAGACAAAAGAAGGGACTCCTTCGAGTCACCAGACTTTGTAACTGAGGTGGGCTGAGCCTCCAGACCTTGTGATTCCACATCCAGTGTTCCCCTCAGGCTCTCTGCTGACCCCACAAACCATTCACAGATTTGTTTCTTGGCTGATGGGTGAAAGGCCTAAGGGGCCCTCTCAAAGAGTGGTCTATTCTCCCCTCATTCAAATCATGGTGGACTTCCAGGTGGAGGTAGAGTAGGAGGATGTGGGGAGGTGTTTTGGGGAAGACTTCATGCCATACTGGAGAAGAAATCTCAGAGGCAAAGTCAAGTCAAGTTGGTGAATTTGAGGAGCTCTGTAGGCAAAGCCAGGTGTCAAAGAGGTAAAACCCCAGAGGAGGTTTAGGGAATTATTGTGAAAGAAAATCGATTCATGAGTGAAAAGTACTTTGAAGGTGGCTAAGTGCTAAACTTTGGCCACCTCATGCAAAGAGTTGACTCATTGGAAAAGACTCTGATGCTGGGAGGGATTGGGGGCAGGAGGAGAAGGAGATGATAGGATGAGATGGCTGGATGGCATCGCTGACTTGACGGACGTGGGTCTGGGTGAACTCCGGGAGATGGTGATGGACAGGGAGGCCTGGCGTGCTGCGATTCATGGGGTCACAAAGAGTCGGACAGGACTGAGCGACTGAACTGAACTGAAGTGCTAAACAAACAAGATGTTTATTATCATCAATGTTATCATGACACCTTATATGAATCAATAGGCCTGGAAGGGATCCTAATTAGGTGAGGAATTGATGCTGTGAGTAAAACACCACCAATGAAAATAACAAAATGCGAATTTCTGGGCCCCATTTCTACCAGGGAGGCTGATCCAGGGTCACTGGTGTCTCCCTGTGTTAAAGATGAATGAGATCTCTACCTTCCATCACTGCTCATAGAGAAAATCCATCATCCTCTTCTGCTTACAGAATTGAGAGTTATTTATTGATTGCTGATAACACTAATTACATTCGATGCCTTGCCTTCAAAATTTGAAGTGCTCATAATTAGCAAATATATGTCAGGAATGAATGAAGGTGACATTCACCCTTTTCTGTAAGTACAATGAGAATGGCATCTCTTTCTTTTGTAAATAATCTCACTTGATACAATGTAAAATTAAGATCATTCTTGAAAATATCAGTCTTGGTTTCTGTGTACTATGGCAACTGGTGGATGTGACTGATAATCTCCAAAGATGACCATCAATTTCTTCCCTCCTTGTAACTCCTTGCTTCCTTGTATGGAGATGGAGAAGCTGCTTCCCTCACCTGTGATGTGGGCCGACCTTGGTGATTTTCTGGACAACAGAATCCACAGAAGTGATGCTCTGAGCCTTCTAAGACTAAGTCATAGGAAACCTCCCAGCTTCTGCCTGGGCCTCTTGGAATGCTCACTGGAGATGCTCCCTCTACAAGCCCTTTCCAAATTCTGGGAAGGCCAAGTACATGGAAAAGCCTTGTATAGAAGCTCCAGTCAACAGCCCACCCACAGCCCACACAGGCTGTGATGAGTGAGCCATATGGGATGTCCAGCTCAGTTGAGCCTTCAGATGGCAGCAGCCCCAGCCACGATCTGAATGAATGCAACTGTCTGAAAGACTCTAAGTGAGATCTGCTCATCTGAGTCCAATCAACCGCTGAGACATGAGAGATAATTACAAAGTACCGTTTCAGGCCACTAAGATCTGGGACTCTTTGTCACATCACAATAGATAATCCGAGCATGTCAATATTTGTGAACCTACTGCCAGTGTATTCTGTCTCCTGTTGACATAAATCTTTCTGCAGAAGTATAATTCAAACAGAAGGTTTAAAAAAAAAAACACTCCTGAGACTTCAGAGCTTTTTTTTCCATTTCCTGTGAAAATAATCTTCAAAGAGAAACCTGTAATTTGGTGCAACTATTCTCCTGATGATAATGCTGCAATGGACATCTCTGTATTCATAAAGAGCATAAATGCTTGTTAGATGCTCTGTCAAATCAGGACAGGACTGTTGGACTTTCTTCTCCCACTTATATAATGGGACAGAAATACAAGCCCGTGACTCTGCTAGATTTCTTACTTTAATAAATGAATAGTCTGTCATTTAAATTAACATGGGAAATGCATGTTTTCCAGTGAACTCCTCAGGGGGTACTGGCGTGGGTGGTCCAGGGACCATAGTTTGAGAAACATTGGAGTGCTTCTGTGCCTGGGGAGGCGAGCAGAGCAGGGCCCTGGTTTCTTCCTGGTTGTTCTGCATTCGCTCCACCAGCTTTCTAGCTCCATCAGTGTGCACCGCCTCTATCCCTGCCTGCGTCTGTCTCCCACCCATTTTCTACCTGCCCTGAAGGAAAGCCACTGGTTTTCAGGAATCAAGAACCAGATTCTTTCTGCTCTCCTGGGGGTTCCACCTCACACACTCTGGCCAGAAAGCTTCCCCCTTTCCCACTTCCCTGCCTGCTGCCGCTACTGCCCTTGGCTCTGTTCTGGGCATCTCACAGTGCCCTCCACCCACAGCCACCTGCCCCTCGGGAGCTCCATCTGCTAACCTCAGAGGCCGAGAGGTACCCAGCGTGGGCGAGCTGGTACCCTCTCTGTGGGTATCATAGCAGGAAATGGCAGCAAAGTCACTTCCCTCACCCAGCCCCTAATTGTCTTAATCAGACCCACAGGGCTTTATTTTTAAAAAAGAAAAGTGATATTTATAGTTAAATAAATAGGATTCCTCAGTAATGAGTGTGTATCTGTTCACAGTGCCCTCATTTTCTTTTTTTAAAATTGTTTTCTAGGATATAATTGATGTTTAAAAACCGCACATATTTAATGGGCCTTTGTAAAGTTAAATGAATTAACACAAGCAAAGGGCTTAGAACAGCAGTCATTGCATTTGAAGCATCTGGGGAATCTAGTTGTTATTTGTATTGTTGTCATTATTATTAATCAGAGCTTCTCTGAAGATAGCAGTAAATGTGGACTTTCTTGGAAGTCTCTATAGTTTTACCCTAAGAAAGTATGTGATTTTGCATTCTCATCCACCATGGATTTTTTATTGGCCTTGAAATAATGTGTTTTAAATGAGCCCAGGAGGTGAAACAAAAATTAGTCCCAGATTTCTTCTATGGCTTCTGTCATTGCTGGCCCAGCCCAGGAATGGGAAACACTCGCCTTTAAGTTGCTCATCTCTCCCTCATCTCTCCCTCTAGTTTGCCCTGCGCTTCCCCGTCATGATCTGGTCACAGCTCCTTGACAACCTGAGGGTGCGGGCTGGGCCAACGCACTGCTCTTTACAGAATGTATATGGTTAACAGGGCCACGTCTGGAGTCAGAGTCAGACGGCTGGGTTCACATCTCAGCTACTCTACTAATAGCTGTGGCCAGTTGCTCCACTTCTTTTAAGCCTCAATTTTCTCGTCTGTAATATGGGGTGAGGATGGTTAATATCGGAATTGTCATGTTGTAAGGAATGAGTCGGGTAACTCTGCACCACAGTGCCCAGCAACAAAATAGTGTTAGCTCTGGTTAGGGGGGTGTCCTGATGGCAAATCCTGGGATTTAGAAGCTGTTTAAGATCCTCTCTGTGGTGAACCTTGTGTTAGATGTATAGTTAGGGGGATGTGTGTGTGTGCGTGTGTGTGTGTGTGTGTGTGTGTGTTATGTGTGTGCCTCTCCAAATCAGTGATTCCCATTTGGGAGCAATTTTGCCTTCCAGGAGACACTTGGCAATGTCGGGAGACATTTTTGGTGGTCATTGTTGGAAAAAGGGGAGTGGCTACGTGTAAAGGATAAGAATGCTGCTAAACATCTCACAAGGCACAGGAATGTCCCCATTCCCCGACAAAAAAATCATCTGGTAAAATGTCAATTCACATATGTCCTGGCATGGACGGTAAAGAATCTGCCTGCAATGCAGGAGATCCGGGTTAGACCCCTGGGTCGGGAAGATTCCCTGGAGACTGGCGTGGCAACCCACTCCAGCATTCTTGCCTGGAGAATTCCATCGATAGAGGAGCCTGGCGGGCTACTGTCCATGGGGTTGTAAAGAGTCGGACACGACTGAGCGACTAACACCTTCAAATGTCATTAGTGCTGAGGTTAGAAATCCCTGTTCTGGTTAAAATATAAGCTTTGTAAGGACAGGGGCTGCCTCTCTGCCCACTGATGTATCCCCAGACTGCAGCAAAGCACTGGGTCCTCAATAAATCTCTGCTTAGTGGATGATTGGCACTAGTGAATGATGATCAAGGTTCTCAGTGGGTAGAAGTGTCTGTGGGGCTGGTGAGCACATGGTTTGGCTGCAGCCTGCTCCCCTGCCTGAGAAGTCATCAAACCCAGCAAAAAGGGTCCCAAGCCCAGAGGGTAGTAGAAGGGTGGGTTAGGGTGAGCCCTGGGATGCAGGTCTCTCTGGGAGCTGGCTGGTGGATCATGGGTTCATGCAGTCTACACCAAGCGTAGCATTCAGGAAAGTCATCAGAAAACTCTCACACAGCAGCCATCAGAGCAGAGATTCACCTCGGAGCCTCCTGGAGGCAGGGCCCACGGTTTGCAGGCCCCGCCTCCTGGAGGCAGGGCCCACGGTTTGCAGGCCCTGCCTCCTGGAGGCAGGGCCCACGGTTTGCAGGCCCCGCCTCCTGGAGGCAGGGCCCATGGTTTGCAGGCCCCTGCCTCCTGGGGGCAGGGCCTATGGTTTGCAGGCCCCGCCTCCTGGAGGCAGGGCCCATGGTTTGCAGGCCCCGCCTCCTGGAGGCAGGGCCCATGGTTTGCAGGCCCCGCCTCCTGGAGGCAGGGCCCATGGTTTGCAGGCCCCGGGACACCTCAGTCGGGTTATTTTGCCATCAGCAGTGTTGAGTGGTCCTGATGGGGGCTGGAGGTGGTGCTAGTATTGCCTGCAAAGCACTTAGGACAAATCCTCTAGGATCTGCTGATTCCAGCAATCTCCCTGTTTCTTTTTTTTCTTTAGTGATCACTTCCTACCCTGGAAAGTGCTACCTCCCAGCATTTCTGCAAGTTTGAGAAGGGAACCCACATCAGCGAATTCCAGCAACCCTCTCACTCTAGCTCCAGCATCCCTTGTGCAGAAACAAGCGGGCGGAGACCCCATCCTGTCCCGTTCACATCCCACGCTCCTTCCCACAGAGCAGTGAGCCCAGTGCATGGTGAGGGTGCAAGACAGAGACTAGGGGTGCCGTCCTTCGAAACTGTATCTTCTTGAGCCTCCTTTCAAGTCCACATGACAGTGGCTGACAGAGAGACCTTGGAAGTGAGTCCAGAGCATCGTCTGGCCAAGTAGTGACCGAAGGCTTTTCATTCTGGTAACAGGATCTCACTTGAACTTTTCCAGGAGTGCAGCTCTGAACTGGTAAATACTTCCAGGCTTCGGGAACTGCAAAGTAAGCTTTGTGATCAAGATGTGCATGTATTTAAAAAGATGTAGGTATTAAATTTGATTTTACTTAAATTTAACAGAAGAAACTGAGGTTATGTGAAATGAGTTTCTGATCAGATAACTGCTCTTCTCTACAAGGTATTAATTTAAGAGATTCCTTTAAGGTGAAAAAGCAGAGCATGGAAAAATTAGATTAGAGCTATTATAGTGTTTTTTTAAACTCCATGTTTTAATTTGAAGCAGAAAAGGTTGACACCCACAAGGCTCTGTTAGACGTTGTTCAGCAAATCCTTCACTCTTTCTCTCCTCGCAGCTGGATGACACTCCCCAGTGTCCTTTGTGATCAAGTTGAACCTGCTCTTTAGGTGACGCCCTACGGGCAGGAGTGCTGTGGGTCAGCGTCATGGCCCATGAAAACGGCAGTGGGCGGCCCTCCATGCTCCTCCCCGTCCCACTGACTGGATGCGTGCAAACCCAAGCCACCTGCCCATGCTGACTGCCAGGGCTCAGACACCTGGAGCCCTGAATCACCAATTAAGGCAGAGCTGCTGCCAATCAGGAAACAACTATTTGAAACTTCTATCACGTTTGAGCCTTTATATATTCTAGATGTGTTTGTTAAGGTAGTTAACATGATCTTAACCAGTCCTCTTGTTCTATAATTAAATTGGCACAACAATCACTGTAGTTTTTCCAATATGTGGTGTTTTTTTTTTATATTGACTGTTGGTTTTATTCACAAATTAGAGAAGGAAATGGCAACCCACTCCAGTGTTCTTGCTTGGAGAGCCCCATGAACAGAGGAGCCTGGCAGGCTGCAGGCCATGGGGTCTCAAAGAGTCAGACACGACTGAGCGACTAACACTTTATTCACAAATAAATCCTTTCAGGAAAACCCCTAATAATAATGGCTAAAATTTATTGGGCTCTTACTATGTGACAGACACTATGCTAAGTACTTACATGTACTAATCCATGTAATTTTTGCAACAGTCATACTATGTATGAATGCCATCCCCATTATATAGATGAGTAAACCGAGGCACAGCGAGGTTATGTAAAACAATACAGCTGAAAATTCCAGACCTGGATTTCACCAGTTTAGGCAGTTTGGCTCTGAGTTCATTTTCTTCCCCTCAGTATCAAACATTTTAGGGAGTTAGATTCCTTAAGTTCTTGTGTGGTTCATTGCCTTATTTATTTATCAAACTGCTTGTAATACCCTATTATGTGGTACCAAATTCCACGAATATATAAAGTCTCAACTCTGTGTTTTTCTAGGTATCTTCCTCTTAGAATCATCCAGCTCTTTTTCTGCTGCTGCTAAGTCGCTTCAGTCGTGTCTGACTGTGCAACCCCATAGACGGCAGCCCACCAGGCTCCCCCGTCCCTGGGATTCTCCAGGCAAGAACACTGGAGTGGGTTGCATTTCCTTCTCCAATGCATGAAAATGAAAAGTGAAAGTGAAGTTGCTCAGTCGTGTCTGACCCTCAGCGACCAGCAATTAATCTTGTTAGAAAAAGAGCTTGGAGAAAGCAATGGCACCCCACTCCAGTACTCTTGCCTGGAAAATCCCATGGACGGAGGAGCCTGGTGGGCTGCAGTCCATGGGGTCGCTAAGAGTCGGACACAACTGAGCGACTTCACTTTCACTTTTCACTTTCTTGCATTGGAGAAGGAAATGACAACCCACTCCAGTGTTATTGCCTGGAGAATCCCAGGGACGGGGGAGCCTGGTGGGCTGCCATCTCTGGGGTCGCGCAGTGTTGGACACGACAGAAGCAACTTAGCAGCAGTAGCAGCAGCTGGCCTGCTCTGTTAGCTAGAATTCTGGAACTTCTCTCTATCACACTCCTAGGTTGTATGCCACATTTTTCTCTTTCTTTGGTGCAAGAAAGAGGACTCCATTTGCTGGAGCACATCCTGAAGAACTTTCTCAGAAAGTGACTATGAGAGACAAATGTTCTTAGTATTGGTAAATCCGAAAATGTCTCTTTTCTGAACTTCAGACTGTAGTCAGTGCTGTGGCCGCTTGGGCATAGAGCTGTGGACCGGACGCTCTTTCGCCTCTTGTTTTCAGGAGTGAGCCCATACTGTTCCTGCTGCCCAGTTTCCGGGCCAATCCGAGTCTCGCTCCTTTAACAGCGATCTTTGTTCTTGTTGTTTCTCTTTAAAAAGTCCTACCATTTAGAAGAGCTGCTCTTTATGCTTGGGGTTTGTTTCACCACGGTGGATGTGGGCACCTTTCTATTCATTGTTCTGGGCATTCTGTGGACCCATTTGTCTAAATACCCAGTCCTGAGTGCTTAGTCATGTCTGACTCATGAAGACCCCATGGACTGCAGCCCACCGGGCTCCTCTGTCCATGGGATTCTTCAGGCAAGAACACTGGGGTGGGTTGCCATTCCCTTCTCAAGGGATCTTCCCTACCTCGGAATTGAACCCAGGTCTCACACATTGCAGGCAGATTCTTTACCATCTGAGCAATCAGGGAAGCCCACGTGGTCCTTAGCTCTGAGAAATACTTTTGTTCATTTTCCCAATTCTTTTTTTGGAATTCCAATTAGTTAGATGTTACACTTTCTAGATCAAAATCTTTCATGTTTTGTATTTTCCTCATATTTTCTATCCTTTTCTCTTTTTCTTTTACCATCTGGAGATTCCCTTGACTTTATAAATCAAACTTTTAATTCACTTTTAATTTTGGCAGTGAGCCTTTTGCTTTTCAAGAATCTGTTATCTTTACAGCAACTCTTGCTTTTCTTGGTTGCAACATCTTCACAAACTTTTCAGCAGAAATTCTGAAAACTATTGTCTATCACCTGTACTAGCTCTATTTCCTTTAGATTCAACTTTACCATTTATTTATCCTATGCTTTCAGTATGGCTGTTAGCATAACTGATGCCACCTCAGGCCCTTACAGTTTCTCCTGGCCTTTCACTGACTCTACCCATCACTTCTCTGTCATTAAGAGCTTTGGTTAATAATCATTAAGACCAGGTGGCCTCTATGCTCTGTTAGTCCCCAGACAATGATGAAAACCTTTCCTGATGTATTATTCCTAGCACCCAGGAGATTAGTTACCCATTTCTAAATCTTGACTTAGGAATACATGTCCTGTTTCCAAGCATCTAACCCCATGCTGCTGCTGCTGCTGCTAAGTCGCATCAGTCGTGTCTGACTCTGTGCGACCCCATAGACGGCAGCCCACCAGGCTCCCCTGTCCCTGGGATTCTCCTGGCAAGAACACTGGAGTGGGTTGCCATTTCCTTCTCCAATGCAGGAAAGTGAAATGTGAATGTGAAGCCATTCAGTCATGTCCGACCCTCAGCGACCCCATGGACTGCAGTCCTCCAGGCTCCTCCGTCCATAGGACTCTCCAGGCAAGAGTACTGGAGTGGGCTGCCACTGCCTTCTCCATACCCTAGGTTAACTATGAAATTGTCCCAGGGGCCGCTGGCAGTGTGGAGTGAGGCTGGAAGCGCTTCTGGATTGCTGGCTGCCCAAGCCAGAGTGCACCCTGTGAGCAGGTTCAGTTCAGTTCAGTTCAGTCGCTCAGTCGTGTCCAACCCTTTGCGACCCCATGAATCGCAGCACGCCAGGCCTCCCTGTCCATCACCAACTCCCGGAGTTCACCCAGACTCACGTCCATCGAGCCAGTGATGCCATCCAGCCATCTCATCCTCTGTCGTCCCCTTCTCCTCCCACCCCCAATCCCTCCCAGCATCAGGGTCTTTTCCAATGAGTCAACTCTTTGCATGAGGTGAGCAGGTTACCCTACAGTAAATCGATTCATTGACTCTGTGGAGCTGTCTGACTCATTTTTTCACCTTCTCAGTTTGATGAACACTTTTCCTTCCCTCCATCCTTTCTTCCCTCAGGGATTTCTACTGAGACCAAAAGAAAAAAGAAGCTCTTTCTGATGGGATCTGTGGCTGTAACAATAACGGAAATCAGTCGTTGCCAGGTGCCACCTTGTAGAGGTTTGAGACACAAGTCCACAAGGGAAAGTAGAATCCAGAGATGATGGGAAATACTAATTCCTGGATTCAGCTGTGCCTGAAGTCAGCCTAACCTTTGGTTTAATGAGTCACTGATTTTTTTTTTCCTTTGTCTTATCCAATTTGAAAAAAATTCTATTATTTGCAACTGACAGAGCTCCAAATAACATAACTAACCAGTTACGTACTGACCTTTAACAAGTCCTTTCAACTTTTAAAACTCAATGTCCTCATCTGTAAGATGAGGGTTGGGATCCTGGCCTCCCTTGAGGGTTGTGATGAGGATCAAGCGAGAGGCTGAGTTTGATCACCCTTTAAAAACCGTAGAATGCTCTGTGTGCTCAGTCACTTCAGTTGTGTCCGACTCTGCATTCCTGTGGATCATAGCCCCTCTGTCCATGGGAATTTCCTGGTAAGCATACTGGAGTGGGTTGCCATGCCCTCCTCCAGGGGATCTTCCTAATCCAGGGATCGAACCCAAGTCTCTTGCATTGCAGGCAGATTCTTTACCTGCTGAGCCATCGGGGCTCCATTGGGGAAACCCCATAAAATGGTATAAGTGCATATAATTATTATTGTGGGAATTCTGGTATTTGAGATATTCCCATTTCTGTCACTTGGGAACCACATAAATGACCAAGAACTGTCCCCGACCAAGCAGGGGCCTAGAGATGAGTGATTCTGTGCCACAGAGTGAGCTCTGGACAGGACACACAGATTGTGACCCCTGGCCTAGTGTGGGCATCGTCCCTAGACTGTGATGTAGTCTGCTAGGGACTGGTAGCTCAGCTGGTAAAGATCCCCTGGAGAAGGGTAGGCTACCCACTCCAGTATTCTTGGGCTTCCCTGGTGGCTCAGACGATAAAGAATCCACCTGCAATGCGGGAGCCCTGGGTTCGGTCCCTGGGTTGGAAAGATCCCCTGGAGGAGGGCATGGCAACCCACTCCAGTATTCTTGCCTGGAGAGTCCCCATGGACAGAGGAGCCTGGCAGGCTACAGTCCATGGGGTCACAAAGAGTCGGACACACTGAGTGACTAAGTCATTACAATATCCTTACAATTGATATTGTAATGATTCATGCTTTTATTTAGTCCCTTTGTTGGGGTCGGTTTTTCTTTATTTTTCCTCCAGCCAAAAGAATCACTAAATCTTTATTTCTTTGGAAAACTAAAACCAAACCAAATGAAGCAGACTTGGTCTTCTGGCTGGTTCCCACGTGAGGAAGGAGCCCTGGGCTGGCGTGTTTGGCAGGGGCGCTTCTCCAGGACAGAGCTGGCACGGATGGGTTTCTTACTTAATGTTTATTTAGTGCTCTGGGCCTGTGAAGGGCCCTGGGGTCTCTTACTGGGTTTTTTACTGATGTTTAGTGAGCCGTAAAACCCCGATTTCCTGCCTGCACTCCCAGCTGTAAAATAACCGTTTGCTACAGCCTGTAAACACCCCTTGGTCAGCAGGCCCCCCTACCAAGGTCTGAGGAGCTGGTTCACCAACATCCTGCAAGGGCCTGCTGACAGCGTTTCCCGCCTTTCTTCTCCGCCCTGCTGGCTCCTCTGACTTGCTCCCCAGATGCGGACTCACAGTCCTGGTTTTGCCAGCCTTGACCTTCAGGACAGGCGGGGCTCTGTGCTGGGACCAGAGGTCTCAAGGGACTGCTGTGTCTGACCCTGAACGTGTAGCCTCAGCCCTCTCTGCTCGCCACACAGAACTCAGGTGGGCTCATCTCAGGGCCAGGGCCAGCTGAAGCCACCGCCCCCGGGGAAGCCTCAGCCTCGATGAGGCCCTGCTCAGACTGCCCTGCGGGCTTCACATTAGGAAGGTCTACTGGCCTGAAAGGTCTCAGAAGCCTGGCCCACACCTTCACCTTCTGTCTCGGGGTCCCTGCCTCTAGCTGCAGGACCGGACCAAGGGTTGTATCCCCACCGTACATACACCTCGACTCTGCGGCTGCTATGGCCGCCATTGGCAGACTTTCCTGAGAGTGAGGGCATTTGGTCCAATTCCCTCCAGAGACTGGGAGAAGTGATGGGGGAGGCTGGGTCTGGCTCCTTCCAGCCTGAGGAGAAATTCCCACATCTGAGCACCATCCAAGAGGACAGTCGACCTTGTGAGCAGTGAGTCCCCTGTCATTTTGAGAGAAAAGGGACACAACACTCATCTTACTCTAGTTGAAGCCAAACAGGAAAACCATTAACTCACCCACCCAACTCAGGGAAAGGCAGAGCCTGGGTTATCTTGTCTGCGGATCCAGGGTCTCCACATTTTGTCCTGACCTCCCGTTCCTTCAAAATCCTCTGACGGGTCTGGAGGCCAATCCTGAAGCTGTGATTTAACAGGAAAGAATGGTCTTCTCTTTTCAACAGCCATGTGTAAAACCCTAGTGACAGTGCCTGGCTGGCCTAGGTTGGGTGGTGCGCCCACCCCTTGGGCCAGTCACAGAGTCTGAGGTGGGGAATGGGTGAGGGTCCCTCTCTTCAGGAGAAACATGCTGAGTGGCGCCAATCTGAGCTCAGAGGGAAGTGTGCACACCCGTACCAGACAAGGGGGGATCTCAAGCACTAGGCAAGTGCTCTAAGTGCCTCTGGAAGGAGCTGTGAGGGAATTTCTTCTGCAGGAAGAGTTGGCCTAGACATGCGGTAAGCCCCTCTCAGCTGCTCTCTGGACATCACGTCTCATGCTCTGTGGGAGGGTCATCCTCCCTGTCACTCCAGAGACTGCCAAGGCAGTACGGGGCACGGGGAGGGGGCCTGTGCATAAATGACTAGTGTGCTTTCCATCGTGTAAAACCTGGGAGCTTTCACAGCTGTGAATCTGGAGACGTTCTCAGAGGTCAGTCTGTCTGTGCTGCGGGCATACACCTGGTCCCAAGGAGCCGTGAGCTTGGACCGGGTCCCCGCTCTGCAGAAGCAGATCTGCCTATGGATACAGGACCGCCTCCCCGCGCAGCTCCGGGCATCCACCTGCATCGTGGAGCAAAGGTGTGAACTTGCCCTGAAGCTGTGGGTCTGCTACAGAGCTCCTGCCACTCTCTGCGTGGACCCTGCTCAGCAGAGCCCCAGCCTTTCAGTTTCATTCCCAAGGCCACTCAAGGTGATGCCTGTGGGGGTCCTGTAGGGCCTCCTTATGCTCTAAAGCCAATGCGACAGAAAGAACTCCTTCTCTGGCTCGCCACCCCTTGTGCTGGCCAGTGGGTGAGCTTTTCACGAGGCCGAGGTGGGCAGACGGGTAATTAAACAGATACAGACAGGGGCAGTGGTCGTCTCAGGGCACATCCCCCTCTCCTTGTGGAAAAGAACCATGTCGGGCACACAAACCTTTAAGCTGCATTTGTGAAGCCTGGAAATGGATTCATGACTGTCTGCTAGCTGGACGTGATGCCCGTGGAGGGAACCTTGTACCACCTCATCAAGAAGTTGGTATGGTTTTCTCCCAACAGGATAGCCAGCTGCCTGGGCAGGCTTTCTTCACATACACACTCCTTCCCCAAGCACGGGTGCCAGAGTGCTAGGACCATCCTAAATCTCTGTCTCTGCAGCACCAAGAGCTCCTGCAGGACTAGGAGCAGGCAGTGAGAAGGCTTGGGTGGCCGTAGGTCTCCTACGGGACCCTAACCTCAGCTCCGGCTGACCGCCCAGGCTTCTGGAACCTCCTTTGACTCTGACACCTGGCACTTTTTCCTCTCTTGCTCTCAAGTTCAGCTCTGCCTCCCACGGAGGTGGGCATCCAGCATTCTGTGTGTTGAGGGATAAGGGAGCAGGATCTCTCTAATCACTTCCCCGTGGGCAGGTGAGTGGGTTTTTCCCTCCTTTCCTTCCTTCCCTCCCTCCTTCTTTTCTTCTTATGGAAACATAATGTAGTAAAATCCCCATTTTTGGTGTGTAGCTCTATACGTTTTGATAAAGGCACACAATTGTGTGGACCTTCTCACAATCAAGATAGAGAACACTCCATCACCCCAAAATGTTCCTCGCCCTGTGCCCCTTTGTAATCAACAAGCTCACCCCCCTCAACCCCAATATGTGGCAACCGCTGGTCTAGTTTCCGTCCTTCTATAGTTCTGCCTTGCCCAGGATGTCATGAATGGAATCATGCAGAATGGAGCCCTCTGGGTCTGGCTTCTTTCTCTTCGCAAAATGCATTTGAGATGTACCCATGTTGTTGCGTACAGCAGCGGCTTGTCCCTTTGATTTTATTTATTGGACATGTGTACCACAGATTGTGTGATTGCTCATCTGCTCCCCTGTTAAAGGAAATCTGGGTTGTTTCCAGCACTAAGCTATGATGTCTAAAACATTCCTGCGCAGGTTTTTGTGTGAACACAAGCTTTCATGTCTCTCGGGTCATATGGCAAGTGCATGTTGAACTGTATGAGAAACTGCCAAACTGTTTTCCAGAGTGGCTGTACCAGTTTACATGCCCACCATCCGTGGAGGAAGGTTCTGGATGCTCAGTGTGTGGCTGGCACTTGGTATTGTCAACAGAGTGAACGTCTCAAGATGCAGATCTGATTATGTGAGAATGATTTGGTGTCTTTTTATTGCTTTTAGGCTGAAGATCTTTACATGTCCTAGGAGACCCTGGCCTGGCCTTGCTGTCTCCTCTCCAGCTTCCTCTGGCTCTATACCCTGCACTCCAGGCCCCCTTCTCTTTCCCTAGCATCTATCTCCAGGTGCTTCCTCCTGCCTGGAGCCCTCTTCCTTGAATCCTTTACCTTGATCTTTGTTGGGTGAATGCCTTCTCAGCCTTCACATCTCAACTCCCATGCCCCTCCTCAGCTAAATTTCCTGACCCCCAACCTATATGTGGGTGACCTGGCTGGCTTTCTCATTACACACTGTGATTTTTCCATCATAGCACTTATCACAATCTGGAAACACAGATTTATTTCTGTGACCATTAGATTAAGGCCCATCTCAGCCTCTAGCCTGTCACCCTGTCAGCAGGAACTGTGTCCATTTCACTTTCTATTGTTTCTCCCCTTTCTTGGTCACATAGTGAGTAGTCAATAAATACGCATCATAATTCAAATAGTGACTGGTGAGATTCCCTATAGCTGGGATGGGCCTGGAAAGGACTTCAAACAATTCGTGACTTCTGGCAGGTGTCTGAGCTTTGTGATGTGACACAAGTCTCTCCCACCATCCCAGGGCTCGTACCGGCCACTGTCCTATTAATCAAACACCGAAGTCAGACGAAGAGTGTGTGCTTCATTCTCCTTGCTGGATCCTCCATCCTGCCCAAGGTGGAACCAGCCATCCAGCAGCATGCTTTCCACGCCCTTCATGGTGGGCCCGATCTCTGGCATTTACAAGTTGCTTTGCTCATTTTCTCAGATTCTGTGTTTTATGTTCTTCATTTTTTTTTTATCATGAAATATTTTGACATAGCAAAAAATAGTACAGAGGAGCATATAACATACATCTATGTTCCCACCCGCCTGGATAAAAGAGAAACCATTCCTGATACAAATAAAGCCCTCTGCTCTCTCCAACCCTTATTTTGTCTCTAAAGGAAATCTGGAAAGTCTGGAATTTGATGATTATTATTTTCATGTGTGTTGTTGTATTTTTCCTACATATGTGAGTATACATAAACCATTTATAGTGTTTTTCAAATTTTAAGACTCTATATAAATATTATTGCGTTGTATGTATTTTTACGAACTCTGGCATCTTCCCAATTTTATGTTTGTGAGATTTACCCATGCTGTATTTATAGCCTTGGTTCATTTATTTTTATTGCTGTGAAATATGTTATTTTTTCCAGTATACCACAGTTCTTTGTTCTCGCACTGACAAGCAGTGAAGTTGTTTCCAGTTTTTGCTCTAATAAATAATGCTGACTTGAGCATTCTTGTCTGTCTTCTTTCTGCACAAGAGTTTCTCGAGAATGCACTTGGGTGGACAGTAACGTCGTAAGATTTGCACTCCTTGTTATTGGGAAACCCTGTCTGATAGATTGGACCTGTGGCCACAAATGGGATTTTCCACGATTCTTCACTTTTGGCATCACAGAGTGTTATCTGACTCTTCACTTTTATTAATAATGGAAGGAAAATGGAAACCCATAATGTGATTTAATTTGTATTTCCCTAATGACCAGGGAGATGATCATCTTTCTAGCAGGGCCTTTCATACTTCATCTGAGAAATGTCTCTTCATGGATTCCGCCCATCTGACTGTTGCATTGTTTGTCTTTTCGTTATAGCTTCACAAAAGCTGCTCATGCGTCACTGACCCTCTTTCTGCGTCTGTCATCTGTGTGACACTTTCCCTCTCCCAATGAGTGATCACCTTTTTACTTTGTTGGTGTTGACTTCTGGTAGGCAAATATTTTTAATGTTAAGACGGTCCAATTTTTTCTTTCATGGCTTGTACTTTTTGTGAATTTTTAAAGAAGGGCTTCCCTATCTGAAGTAATGAATATATCACTATATTTCTATGTATTTTAAAATATATGATCTATATACAGTTCAGTTCAGTTCAGTCGCTCAGTCATGTCCAAGTATTTGTGACCCCATGAATTGCAGCACACCAGGCCTCCCTGTCCATCACCAACTCCCGGAGTTCACCCAAATTCATGTCCATCGAGTTGGTGATTCCATCCAGCCATCTCATCCTCTGTTGTCCACTTTTCCTCCTGCCCCCAATCCCTCCCAGCATCAGAGTCTTTTCCAATGAGTCAACTCTTCACATGAAGTGGCCAAAGTATTGGAGTTCCAGCTTTAGCATCAGTCCTTCCAAAGAAATCCCAGGGCTGATCTCCTTCAGAATGGACTGGTTGGATCTCCTTGCAGTCCAAGGGATTCTTAAGAGTCTTCTCCAACACCACAATTCAAAAGCATCAATCCTTTGGCACTCAGCTTTCTTCACAGTCCAAATTTCACATCCATACATGACCACTGGAAAAACCATAGCCTTGACTAGACGGACCTTTGTTGGCAAAGTAATGTCTCTGCTTTTGAATATGCTATCTAGGTTGGTCATAACTTTCCTTCCAAGGAGTAATTTCATGGCTGCAATCACCATCTGCAGTGATTTGCAAAAAATAAAGTCTGACACTGTCTCCACTGTTTCCCCATCTATTTCCCATGAAGTGATGGGACCAGATGCCATGATCTTAGTTTTCTGAATGTTGAGCTTTAAGCCAACTTTTTCACTCTCCTCTTTCACTTTCATCAAGAGGCTTTTTAGTTCCTCTTCACTTTCTGCCATAAGGGTGGTGTCATCTGCATATCTGAGGTGATTGATATTTCTCCCGGCAATCTTGATTCCAGCTTGTGCTTCTTCCAGCCCAATGTTTCTCATGATGTACTCTGCATATAAGTTAAATAAACTGGGTGACAATATACAGCCTTGATGTACTCCTTTTCCTGGTCTTGACAGTCAGCTCCTGATTGACAAGCTAGTTAACAAAAACAAGACCGGGAGCTGACTGTGGCTCAGATCATGAACTCCTTATTGCCAAATTTAGACTTAAATTGAAGAAAGTAGGGAAAACCACTAGACCATTCAGGTATGACCTGAATCAAATCCCTTATGATTATACAGTGGAAGTGAGAAATAGATTTAAGGGACTAGATCTGATAAATAGAGTGCCTGATGAACTATGGATGGAGGTTCATGACATTGTAGAGGAGACAGGGATCAAGACCATCCCCATGGAAAAGAAATGCAAAAAAGCAAAATGGCTGTCTGGGGAGGCCTTACAAATAGCTGTGAAAAAGAAGAGAAGCGAAAAGCAAAGCAGAAAAGGAAAGATATAAACATCTGAATGCAGAGTTCCAAAGAATAGCAAGAAGAGATAAGAAAGCCTTCCTCAGCAATCAATGCAAAGAAATAGAGGAAAACAATAGAATGGGAAAGACTAGAGATCTCTTCAAGAAAATCAGAGATACCAAGGGAATATTTCATGCAAAGATGGGCTCGATAAAGGACAGAAATGGTATAGACCTAACAGAAAAAGAAGATATTAAGAAGAGGTGGCAAGAATACACAGAAGAACTGTACAAAAAAGATCTTCATGAACAAGATAATCACGATGGTGTGATCACTGACCTAGAGCCAGACATCCTGGAATGTGAAGTCAAGTGGGCCTTAGAAAGCATCACTACGAACAAAGCTAGTGGAGGTGATGGAATTCCAGTGGAGCTATTCCAAATCCTGAAAGATGATGCTGTGAAAGTGCTGCCCTCAATATGCCAGCACATTTGGAAAACTCAGCAGTGGCCACAGGACTGGAAAAGGTCAGTTTTCATTCCAATCCCAAAGAAAGGCAATGCCAAAGAATGCTCAAACTACCACACAATTGCACTCATCTCACATGCTAGTAAAGTAATGTTCAAAATTCTCCAAGCCAGGCTTCAGCAATATGTGAACCATGAACTTCCAGATATTCAAGCTGGTTTTAGAAAAGGCAGAGGAACCAGAAATCAAATTGCCAACATCTGCTGGATAATGGAAAAAGCAAGAGAGTTCCAGAAAAATATCTATTTCTTCTTTATTGACTATGCCAAAGCCTTTGACTGCATGGATCACAACAAACTGTGGAAAATTCTGAAAGAGATGGAAATACCAGACCACCTGACCTGCCTCTTGAGAAACCTATATGCAGGTCAGGAAGCAACAATTAGAGCTGGACATGGAACAACAGACTGGTTCCAAATAGGAAAAGGAGTACATCAAGGCTGTATATTGTCACCCTGTTTATTTAACTTATATGCAGAGTACATCATGAGAAACGTTGGGCTGGAAGAAGCACAAGCTGGAATCAAGATTGCCGGGAGAAATATCAATCACCTCAGATATGCAGATGACACCACCTTTATGGCAAAAAGTGAAGAGGAACTAAAAAGCCTCTTGATGAAAGTGAAAGAGGAGAGTGAAAAAGTTGGCTTAAAGCTCAACATTCAGAAAACTAAGATCATGGCATCTGGTCCCACCACTTCATGGGAAATAGATGGGGAAACAGTGGAGACAGTGTCAGACTTTATTTTTTGCAAATCACTGCAGATGGTGATTGCAGCCATGAAATTACTCCTTGGAAGGAAAGTTATGACCAACCTAGATAGCATATTCAAAAGCAGAGACATTACTTTGCCAACAAAGGTCCGTCTAGTCAAGGCTATGGTTTTTCCAGTGGTCATGTATAGATGTGAAATTTGGACTGTGAAGAAAGCTGAGTGCCAAAGAATTGATACTTTTGAACTGTGGTGTTGGAGAAGACTCTTGAGAGTCCCTTGGACTGCAAGGAGATCCAACCAGTCCATTCTAAAGGAGATCAGCCCTGGGATTTCTTTGGAAGGAATGATGCTAAGTGTGAAACTCCAATACTTTGGCCACTTCATGTGAAGAGTTGACTCATTGGAAAAGACTCTGATGCTGGGAGGGATTGGGGGCAGAAGGAGAAGGGGATGACAGAGGATGGCTGGATGGCATCAACAACTCGATGGACATGAGTTTGGGTGAACTCCGGGAGTTGGTGATGGACTGAGAGGCCCGGTGTGCTGCAATTCATAGGGTCGCAAAGAGTCGGACAGGACTGAGGGGCTGAACTGAACTGATAGAGTTTCTCCAAATTTGGCTACAAAGTATATAATCTATCTGATTTCGGTGTTGACCATCTGGTGATGTCCATGTGTAGAGTCTTCTCTTGTGTTGTTGGAAGAGGGTATTTGCTATGACCAGTGCATTCTCTTTGGAGAAGGAAATGGCAACCCACTTCAGTGTTCTTGCCTGGAGAATCCCAGGGACAGCAGAGCCTTGTGGGCTGCCGTCTATGGGGTCGCACAGAGTTGGACACGACTGAAGTGACTTAGCAGTGCATTCTCTTGGCAAAACTCTATTAGCCTTTGCCCTGCTTCATTCCGTATCCCAAGACCAAATTTGCCTGTTACCCCAGATGTTTCTTGACTTGCTACTTTTGCATTCCAGTCCCCTATATTGAAAAGGACATCTTTTTTGGGTGTTAGATCTATATATACCTATAAATATTTTATTCTAGAAGTTTTTCCCCCATATTTAAGTCATTTGTTCACCAGGCTTTACTTGTGTGCTTGATCAGAAGTGGAATCAAATTTTATTTTTTCCATCAAAATAATCTATTAATTGACTAGACCATCCTTTTCATATTGATTTACAATGCAACCTCTGCCAAGTATAAAGTTTCCATATTCGTGTGGGAATATAAAGTGTCCATATTTGTTTCTGGGTTCACTCTTCTGTTCACTGGTTCACGTTTTTATCTTGCACCCACATTGCACTATCTTATTTACGCTGACCGTATATTAAGTATGGCTTCCCTTGTGGCTCAGCTGGTGAAGAATCCGCCTGCAGTGTGGGAGACCTGGGTTCAATCCCTGGGTTGGGAAGATCCCCTGGAGAAGGGAAAGGCTACCCACTCCAGTTTTCTGGTCTGGAGAATTCCATGGACTGTATAGTCCATGGGGGTGCAGAATAACTCTTAACACCTGTCAGGACAAAGGTCACTAACTTCAAAATTGTCTTGGTTATTCTTGCTCTCCCATATGTATTTTTAGAATCCATTTGTCAAGTGCAGTGAAAAACCCTTTTGGAGACTTTGACTGGATTGAATTGAATTTAGAAATTAATTTGGAAGAAACTGACATATTTATGATGTTGAATCTTACCATCTCCAAACACAGCTTATCTCTCCTTTGCCATGTCCTTCTTTAATGGATTTTTAATAAAGTTTCACTGATTGCTACATAAAGCAACTAGTAAATCTTTTTGCTAAATTTATTTTTGCTTACTTATTTTTGTTGCTAGTATAAATGGAATCTTTTTTAAATTACTTTTTCTAGCTCTGTGGTGCTAGGATGTAGAATACATTTTATTTTTGCTGATTGATCTTATATGTAGCAATCATGGGCAAACTCTCTTAGTTCTAATAATTTGTCTGTAGAGTCTCTTGGGTTTTCTATGTAGATAATTTTGTTTCTTCCTGTTCAATCTTTACTTCATTTCTTTTTTCTTTTATTAGTGTGTGACTAGAGCCTTCAATTCAATATTTAAGACAGGAATAGCAGATTTTCTGCTCTACTGATGTGATTTATTTTCAGGTTAAAAGTCTATTTGGATTTTGTATTTTTTTCTCTTTCTTTATGTTCTGTTTTACACATTTTCTGTAATTGGTAGGCATTCCATTCGTTTTTCCTTTTATTGTCTTTCAAAAAAAATTCAAGAGCCTAGAAAAGTTAAAATAACAATCCAGGAAGTACCCTTGGACCTTCTCAACTAGATTCAACAGTTGTTTTGTTGAACTGACTCCATCTCTCTCTGTATAGATACCACACGCACTCATGTGCGCACACACACAACCACTTTTCTTTTACTGATTAATTTCATAAAATGTGTGTTAGATATTTTCACTGAAAACCAGTTGAAAAATTATTGACATGAATTAAAGATGTAAATATTTCAACTATGTTAATTGTCCCCAAATTTATCCAAAGACAGTGAAAAAGTGTTTACCTCTGTTATCAGGAAATGCAAAATAAAATGCAATAAGAAACTATAACTCACTTATTAGAAAATGACCAAAGTTTAAAAGATAGGCAATATCTACCAGAGTAAAAAAGAACATTTTTATATTGCTAGTGGGAGAATAAATTGGTAGAATTATTATGGAAAACTGGAAGTATCTACTGAAGTTGGACATGCACTCAAATTCACACACAAACACACGTGCACACACATACACACACACTTCCCTTTTACCAAACCAACTAAGAGTGAGCTGTAAACATCATGGTGAAGTGAAAAAAAGTCAGTCAGTCCCTCAGTCATGTCTGACTCTGCCACCGCATGAACTGCAGCCTGTATTCAACCCTGAACACTTAAGCGTGCATCTCCCAAGAATCTTCCTATTCAGCCTCATCACTATTACCACACTTAAGAATATCAGTATTATATCAATAACTTCATCCAACATTCAGTCCATATACAAACTTCTCCAATTATCCTCATAACTTTTTAAAAATCTGAAATTCAGTCAAATTTCACCCATTTTGTTTGCCTATGTCTCTCTAGTCTCCCTGAATCTAGAGCTGTTTTCCTAACTCCCCTGGTTCTTATTTGATTTGTTTCAGTGATCATCACCCTGTGAACTTCATCCAAGCTATTGCACCTAGCAAGAACTCATTTATTCTTTTGGCTGTGTGATATTCCACAGTGAGTGAATGCTCCACAAATTATTTACCCATTTACATGATGGGCATTTGGGTAGTTTCTGGTATTTTCCTGTTTTTATTAGTGTTGCTAGTAATATGCTTGTACGTGTCTCTAGGTAAACATGCACATCTACCCAGGAAGGAATTTGGGGGTCTTTGGATGGGTGCATAACTGATCCCATCTTGGGTCTTTAGTTTCTCCTGGCTTTCTGCTGACCCTACCCGGGACTGTATTGTGCAGTAAATCACTTCTCTGCTGTCAACAGCTTTGTAGTTAATAGATATTCTTTAATAATCACTAGGACTAGGTGGTTTCTATGCTCTGTTAGTCCCCAGTGATGAAAACCTTCCCTGATTATTGTCAGCACCCGGGAGACTAGTTACCCATTTGTAAATCTTGACTTAGGAATGCATGCTCTGTTTCCAAGCACCTACTAGTGCGAAAGCTAAAGCTCCAATACTTTGGCCACTTGATGAAAAGAACCAATTCATTGGAAAAGACCCTGATGCTGGGAATGACTGAGGGCAGGAGGAGAAGTGGGTGACAGAGGATGAGATGGCTAGACAGCATCACCAACTCAGAGGACATGAGTTTGAACTAATTCCAGGTGATAGTGGAGGAGGACAGAGAACCCTGGTGTGCTGTAGTCCATGAAGTCACAAAGAGTCAGACATGACTTAGTCACTGAAAAATAACAAAAACAACCCCTATACCCTAGGTTAACTATAAAACTGCCCCAGCAGCCCTTTGACATTATGGAGTGCAGGTGAACTGCTGCCTGCCCAATCCAGATTCCACTATGTAAGTTACCCTATAATAAACTGATCTGTTGACTCTATGAAGCTGCCTGCCTCCTTTTTCTATTTCAAGATGTCTTCTCAGTTGGGTGAACATTTTTCCTTCAATCCATCTTTCAACATCCATCATTAAGTATAATGTTCTCTGCAGAATTTTTTTGTAGCTACCCTCTATCAAATTGAGAAGCTCCTTTCTATGCCTAGGTTGCTAAGAGTTTTATTTTATTTTTTATTGTGATTGAGTATGAATGTTAATTAAATGATTTTTCATGTATCTATCAAGGAGGTCATATTAACTTTTCACCACTGATGTATCAATATGACAAATTACATTGATCAGTTTTGAGATGTTAAAGTAATCTTGCATACCTGGAATCAATCTCTCCTGTCTAAGTGTTGTCTTTCTTATATATTGCTGTATTTGATTTACTATTTCAAATAAGTCAAAGAAATATTATTTTTTACTATTTCAAGTAAATACTATATTTTTGTATGTATGCTTACAAATAAGAATTATGTTAAAGAACTATAGCTTTTTAAAGTTTATCTTTATTTTTTGATTCTGCTGGGTCTTTGCTAAGAGTGGGCTTTCCCTAGTTGTGGTGAGTGCGGGCTCCTCTTTGTTGCATGCGTGGACTTCTCATCGTGGTAGTCATGGCACACAGGCTCAATAGTTTCTGTGCACGGACTTCGTTGCTCTGCAGCATGTGGAATCTTCCCAAACCAGGGATTCACTCTGCATTGGCAGGTGGATTCTTATCCACTGTGCCACCAGGGAAGTCCCCAATTATTTTTAAAATTCTGTCACGTGAGTGTATGTTCCCCGGTTCTTTGTCTCGTCACAACAAAGATTTGGAGTGACGGACATTAAAGCCCCCTCGGCGAGTCACAGCTCTCAGGTCTTGGATAGACCATATTATAGCTCTCAGGTCTCAAATGGACCATGTTATAGCTCTTAGACAAATCAGTGTTACAGCTCAGTGTTACAGCTCTATTTTATTTAGAAGATAGCAGGAAAATCCATCTTTGAAGCGTGAGGACACGTCGATCCAAAGACACGAGGAGAAGAGTGCCCCAGCGCGCGGGAGAGCGAGAAAGAACTAGCTTTGGCTCCTCCAGTTATATGTTTATCTCTCCCTGGGCCTGTCCTATGTAAATTGGGCCAGCCAGGAGTGTTGTTTGTTTTACCTGAGGGCCTCACTCCGGTCCTCAGACCTTCTGTTGTTCTATTTTCGCAGGCTTTCCCCTTCCTTGTCTTTTAGCCACCGCCATTTTGGACTCCTTTTCCCTATTCTACCTACGTAACATTCCCCCCTCAAGAGATGGGAGGCCCAATTCTTTGGGAATAGGGGCGTCGAGGTCTTTCTAGCTACTTCCTGCTGAAGTGGGACGGCGAGGGGTATTGGGCCTCCCCCTCTTGCTAGTCTCAATCCTCAGAGTCCTTATAGCGGTGTCCAAGGGTGTGTGATATTTTCCGTGGTCAGCTGTAGTTTTATATCTTTGTTGAACTGGCACTGCATGTTGTAGCTGATTGACCTGGGCAGAGATAAAATAGGTTAGACAATTGACAGTACATGGAATAATCATAGGCATCATCAATATAGCATAACAAGGACTAGTAGGGGCATTCAGATCAGATCAGATCAGTCACTCAGTCGTGTCCGACTCTCTGCGACCTCATGAATCGCAGCACGCCAGGCCTCCCTGTCCATCACCAACTCCCGGAGTTCACTCAGACTCACGTCCATCGAGTCAGTGATGCCATCCTGCCATCTCATCCTCTATCATCCCCTTCTTCTCTTGCCCCAATCCCTCCCAGCATCAGAGTTTTTTCCAAAGTGTCAACTCTTTGCATGAGGTGGCCAAAGTACTGGAGTTTCAGCTTCAGCATCATTCCTTCCAAAGAAATCCCAGGGCTGATCTCCTTCAGAATGGACTGGTTGGATCTCCTTGCAGTCCAAGGGACTCTCAAGAGTCTTCTCCAATGCCACAGTTCAAAAGCATCAATTCTTCGGCGCTCAGCCTTCTTCACAGTCCAACTCTCACATCCATACATGACCACAGGAAAAACCATAGCCTTGACTAGATGAACTTTGGTGGCAAAGTAATGTCTCTGCTTTTGAATATGCTATCTAGGTTGGTCATAACTTTGCTTCCAAGGAGTAAGCATCTTTTAATTTCATGGCTGCAGTCAGCATCTGCAGTGATTTTGGAGCCCAGAAAAATAAAGTCTGACACTGTTTCCACTGTTTCCCCATCTATTTCCCATGAAGTGATGGGACCAGATGCCATGATCTTCGCTTTCTGAACGTTGAGCTTTAAGCCAACTTTTTCACTCTCCACTTTCACTTTCATCAAGAGGCTTTTTAGTTCCTCTTCACTTTCTGCCATAAGGGTGGTGTCATCTGCATATCTGAAATTATTGATATTTCTCCTGGCAATCTTGATTCCAGCTTGTGTTTCTTCCAGTCCAGTGTTTCTCATGATGTACTCTGCATAGAAGTTAAATAAAGAGGGTGACAATATACAGCCTTGACATACTCCTTTTCCTGTTTGGAACCAGTCTGTTGTTCTATGTCCAGTTCTAACTGTTGCTTCCTGACCTGCATACAGATTTCTCAAGAGGCAGGTCAGGTGGTCTGGTATTCCCATCTCTTTCAGAATTTGCCAGTTTGTTGTGATCCACACAGTCAAAGGCTTTGGCATACTCAATAAAGCAGAAATAGATGTGTTTCTGGAACTCTCTTGCTTTTTCCATGATTCAGCGGATGTTGGCAATTTGATCTCCAGTTCCTCTGCCTTTTCTAAAACCAGCTTGAATATCTGGAAGTTCATGGTTCACATATTGCTGAAGACTGGCTTGGAGAATTTTGAGTGTTACTTTAGTAGGATGTGAGATGAGTGCAATTGTGCGGTAGTTTGAGCATTCTTTGGCATTGCCTTTCTTTGGGATTGGAATGAAAATTGACCTTTTCCAGTCCTGTGGCCACTATTGGGTTTTCCAAATTTGCTGTCATATTGAGGGCAGCACTTTCACAGCATCATCTTTCAGGATTTGGAATAGCTCAACTGGAATTCCATCACCTCCACTAGCTTTGTTTGTAGTGATGCTTTCTAAGGTCCACTTGACTTCACATTCCAGGATGTCTGGCTCTAGGTCAGTGATTACGCCATCGTGATTATCTGGGTCGTGAAGATCTTTTTTGTACAGTTCTTCTGTGTATTCTTGCCATCTCTTCTTAATATCTTCTGCTTCTGTTAGGTCTATATCATTTCTGTCCTTTATCGAGCCCATCTTTGCATGAAATGTTCCTTTGGTATCTCTAATTTTCTTGAAGAGATCTCTAGTCTTTCCCATTCTGTTGTTTTCCTCTATTTCTTTGCACTGATTGCTGAGGAAGGCTTTCTTATCTCTTCTTGCTATTCTTTGGAACTCTGCATTCAGATGTTTATATCTTTCCTTTTCTGCTTTGCTTTTTGCTTCTCTTCTTTTCACAGCTCTATGTAAGGCCTCCCCAGACAGCCATTTTGCTTTTTTGCATTTCTTTTCTATGGGGATGGTCTTGATCCCTGTCTCCTGTACAATGTCACGAACCTCAGTCCATAGTTCATCAGGCACTCTATCTATCAGATCTAGGCCCTTAAATCTATTTCTCACTTCCACTGTATAATCATAAGGGATTTGATTTAAGTCATACCTGAATGGTCTAGTGGTTTTCCCTACTTTCTTCAATTTAAGTCTGAATTTGGCAATAAGGAGTTCATGATCTGAGCCACAGTCAGCTCCTGGTCTTGTTTTTGCTGACTGTATAGAGCGTCTCCATCTTTGGCTACAAAGAATATAATCAATCTGATTTCGGTGTTGACCATCTGGTGATGTCCATGTATAGAGTCTTCTCTTGTGTTGTTGGAAGAGGGTGTTTGGTATGACCAGTGCGTTCTCTTGGCAAAACTCTCTTAGCCTTTGCCCTGCCTCATTCCGTATTCCAAGGCCAAATTTGCCTGTTACTCCAGGTGTTTCTTGACTTCCTACTTTTGCATTCCAGTCCCCTATAATGAAAAGGACATCTTTTTTTGGGTGTTAGTTCTAAAAGGTCTTGTAGGTTTTCATAGAACCGTTCAACTTCAGCTTCTTCAGCGTTACTGGTTGGGACATAGACTTGGATTATTGTGATATTGAATGGTTTGCCTTGGAAATGAACAGAGATCATTCTGTCGTTTTTGAGCTTGCATCCAAGTACTGCATTTTGGACTCTTTTGTTGACCACAATGGCTACTCCATTTCTTCTGAGGGATTCCTGCCCACATTAGTAGATATAATGGTCATCTGAGTTAAATTCACCCATTCCAGTCCATTTCAGTTCGCTGATTCCTAGAATGTCGACATTCACACTTGCCATCTCTTGTTTGACCACTCCCAATTTGCCTTGATTCATGGACTTGACATTCCAGGTTCCTATGCAATATTGCTCTTTACAGCATCGGACCTTGCTTCTATCACCAGTCACATCCACAGCTAGGTATTCTTTTTGCTTTGGCTCCATTCCTTCATTCTTTCTGGAGTTATTTCTCCACTGATCTCCAGTAGCATATTGGGCACCTACTGACCTGGGGAGTTTCTCTTTCAATATCCTATCATTTTGCCTTTTCATACTGTTCATGGGGTTCTCAAGGCAAGAATACTGAAGTGGTTTGCCATTCCCTTCTCCAGTGGACCACATTCTGTCAGATCTCTCCACCATGACCTGCCCATCTTGGGTTGCCCCACTGGCATGGCTTAGTTTCATTGAGTTAGACAAGGCTGTGGTCCTAGTGTGATTAGATTGACTAGTTTTCTGTGAGTATGGTTTCAGTGTGTCTGCCCTCTGATGCCCTCTTGCAACACCTACCGTCTTACTTGGGTTTCTCTGACCTTGGGCGTGGGGTATCTCTTCACGGCTGCTCCAGCAAAGCACAGCCATTGCTCCTTACCTTGGACGAGGGGTATCTCCTCACCACGCCCTTCCTGATCTTCAATGTGGGATAGCTCCTCTAGGCCGTCCTGTGCCCGTGCAGCCATGGCTCCTTGGACGTGGGGTAGGGGCATTAGCCAATTTTAAATTCACATGACCAGGATGGCTCAAGTCCCTCTTTATTCAGGGATAAGAAGATCTATCTCCTGTCTGTTTTGGAGTACAGTCTCTGTCAAGCTGTGTTGGCTCTTTAGAGTTATCCTGAGAAATTTTATCCCCAGAAACCAGATTTTGGGGGTGTTCATTAGAAGGGCACTCATTGGTAGTCCTGAATAGGTATCTGAGATCTCCCAGGGGCTCACAGGTGTATCAAGTGTCCTCTTCTGTTTTCTTCCATGGCTTGACTCATGAGTAGTGAATCCAGGAGTCATGTCCTGGTACCTTGACTGCTGTGGGGGTAGAAAGTATTACAGGGTAGGGGCCCTTCCAGGTGGGCTGGAGTTGAGCCTTTGGGGACCCATCTTTCCAGACTTTAATTAGGACTTGAGTTCCTGGAGCATATAGTGGTGACTCTTTAGAATCTTTTGGGTCCTGGTTCATACCCCACAAGCGTATATCTTGTTGGAATTGTCCAATGGCCATGGTATAAGACTGGAGGGTCTGAACCTCTGGATCTAGGAAGAGGTCATTGACATAAACAAAAGGTCTCCCATATAGCATCTCATAAGGACTAAGACCAACCCATTCCTTAGGGGCAATGCGGGTACGGAGGAGAGCTATTGGTAAAGCCTCCTTCCATCCCAGGGAGGTCTCCTGGGTTATCTTTTTTATTGCTGATTTTAAGAATTGATTGGCTTTTTCTACTTTTCCTGAAGATTGAGGCCTCCAGGCACAATGGAGATAATAAGTAATGTCCAATGCTCTCAAGACCCCTTGGGTGACCTTAGAAGTAAATGATGTCCCATTGTCACTTTGTAATGACCTGGGCAGACCAAATCTTGGAATGATTTCATGGAGCAGTTTTTTAACTACCTCCTCAGCCTTCTCGGTCAGGGTGGGAAAGTCTTCAATCCATCCTGTGAATGTATCTATCATGACTAATAGGTATTTATACCCTTGAGAAACTGGCATCTGGGTGAAGTCCATCTGCCAGTCCTCTCCTGGGTAGGCTCCACATCGTTGGATGGGCTGGGCCAGCTGGGGTCTTCGAGCTCCTTGGGGGTTGTTTAATTGGCAAGTGGGACAAGAGGAGACCACCTGTCTTATAGCTGTTTGGAAGCCTGTTCCTCTGAAGGACCTTTCTAGTAATCTTCGGAGGGCCTTTTCTCCTAAATGAGTAGTGGCGTGTAAGGAGTTAACCAGCTTCCATTGGAGGTTTCCAGGCAGAAAAAGGAGTCCCTCCTTTTGGAACCACCCCATATGATCTTGAAAGCTCTCACTCTTAGCTTTAAGAGTCTCAGCTTCAATATATGAAGGTGTTTCTGGCAAATTAGTCTGTGGAACTAAGGTGGCAATCCCTATTAGGTCATGATTCTGTAATGCTGCAATCTTACCTGACTGATCAGCTGCTTGGTTCCCTCGTACCACTTCCATGTTCCCTTTTTTGTGTCCTTTACAGTGGAAGACTGAAACCTCAGTGGGCAGATGGACTGCCTCCAAGAGTCGAAGAATCTGATCATCATATTTGATTGGGGACCCTCGGGTGGTCAAGTGGCCCCTTTCTTTCCAAACAGCTGCATGTGCATGTAGCACCAGAAAGGCAGACTTGGAGTCGATGCAAATGGCTATTCTTTTTCCTTCTCCCAGCTCTAAAGCTCGAGTCAGGGCTATGAGCTCAGCTAATTGGGCTGAAGTACCTGGTGGCAGAGGCTTAGTCTCTATGGTCTCAAAATTGGAGACTACTGCATCCCCGGCTCGTCTTTTTCCATCCAAGACAAAGCTGCTTCCACCAGTGTACCAGATTTCCTCAGGACTGGTCAGAGGATCTTCTGACAATCCCTCTCAGGGTTTTGTCCAGTGGTCCAAGATTTCTAGACAAGAGTGAAAGGGGAGAGAGCCCTTGGGGGGTAGGGAGGAGGGTGGCTGGGTTAAGAACCTCACAAGGGGATATAGTGAGGCCTGGATTTTCCATCAGCATTACTTGATATCTGAGGATTCTTTGATCAGACATCCATAAATGGCCTCTCCCATTTAGGAGTTGTTTTACTTGGTGGCTGGTAAAAATAGTTAGTTTGCCCCCAAGGAGAGTTTTAAAGCATCTTCTATCATGATAGCAATAGCTGAAAGATTTCGAAGGCAGGGGGGCCAACCTCAGGTAATTGGATCGAGCCTCTTGGATAAATAAGCTACAGGCTGGGGCTCAGATCCCAACCTTTGAGTTAACACTCCCAAGGCTATTCCCTCTCTTTCATGGACATAAAGTTGGAATGCTTTTTCTGGGTCTGGCAACCTCAAGGCAGGTGCCTGAGTTAAGGCCTGTTTTACTGTAGCCTCTGCCTTCTTTTGAGGAGTTCCCCACATCAGTGGGATTGAATCATCTCGTCCCTTTAAGCTTTCATATAAGGGCTGGGCAATTAGACCACAGTTGGGTATCCAGATTTTACAATATCCAGTTAGCCCCAGGAAAGCTTGCAATTGTTTTCGAGTCGTGGGGGAGGGCAACTGGAGGATTCCTTGTACCCGATAAGAGGACAGCTTCCTGGACCCGTGTGTAATCTGAACTCCCAAGTAAGTGACCTTTGTCTCGACCATCTGTGCCTTAGCATGGGAGACTTTATATCCTCTTTCTGCCAAGAAGTTTAGAACCTGAATTGCATGTTGTTGGGCACTTTTCTCATCTGGAGAGCAGATTAGTAGGTCATCTACATATTGTAATATTTTCCCATTAGGTCCCAGGTCCAGATCTAGGAGATCCCTGCTAAGGGCCTGTCCAAACAGGTGGGGGTTATCTCTGAACCCCTGAGGTAATACTGTCCAAGTCATCTGTTGGTGTTTTTCTCCTGGGGCCTCCCACTCAAAGGCAAAAAGATATTGGGATTCTTTAGCCAGTGGTATGCAAAAAAATGCATCTTTGAAATCCAAGACTGTAAACCACTTGGCACTGGGTGGGATTTTCCCCAAGATTACATAGGGATTGGGTTCTGTGGGATGGAGGGGGACTACAGCTTCATTTATGATCTGGAGATCTTGGACCATTTGCCAGGTTCCATCTTTTTTCTTTACTGAGAGGGTTGGGGTGTTACATGGTGAACTGGTGGGGACCAATAGCCCACATGCAAGGAATTTATTAATTAAAGGCTGTAGTCCCTCCCGAGCCTCTCTTTTGAGAGGATATTGTTTCCAGTTAGGAAACTGAGTGGGATCTCGGAGGACAATGATGACTGGTTCAGCTTGGTGGGCTTGTCCAGGAATCCCCTGGTCCCACACCTGGGGGTTAATTTTGTCTTCCCATAGTTTTTGGTCCCTCTCTATTGAAGGTATAATGGGTTCTTCAGTAGTAACCAGGAGCTGTAGAGCAATGGCACCCCACTCCAGTACTCTTGCCTGGAAAATCCCATGGGCAGAGGAGCCTGGTAGGCTGCAGTCCATGGGGTAGCTAAGAGTCGGACATGACTGAGCGACTTCATTTTCACTTTTCACTTCCATGCACTGGAGAAGGAAATGGAAACCCACTCCAGTGTTTTGCCTGGAGAATCCCAGGGACGGGGGAGCCTGGTGGGCTTCCGTCTATGGGGTCGCACAGAGTAGGACACGACTTAAGTGACTTAGCAGCAGCAGTAGAGCTCTGGGGGCTGAAAAATTTCCCATCACAAGGGTGGTCCCCAGTTTATTGAGTATATCTCTTCCCAATAAGGGAGTAGGGCACTCAGGGACCACCAGAAACTGGTGGGAAAATGTTTGTCCATCCCAGCAACAAAGAAGTGCTCGGGTGAATCTTTTAGTAGTTGCTTTTCCTGTAGCACCCAAAATGGTACAGGTTTGGGAGAAGAAGGCTCGAGAGTAGGAGATCAAGACAGAATAGGTAGCCCCTGTGTCAACCAAGAAATTCTCGGACCTACCTGCCACATCCAGTTGCACCCTTGGCTCCAGCCCCGTGATGGTTATCTGTGACAGGCAGGTGGCTGGAGCGGGCCGCTTCAGTCCTCTTGAACCATCGGGAGGGTAGGCTTGGCCCTTGACCTTGAGGCGCTTAGGTCCCGAGGGCAGAGTGCCGCCCAATGTCCCAGTTGATGGCATTTGTGGCAAGCCGTTCTAGGAGACTTGTCATGGTTTGAACACTCTTTGGCCCAATGCCCTGCCTGTCTACAGATCAGGCATTTGTCTCATGTCTTGTCCTTCAAGGACTCGGGGTTTGCTATAGGGCTTCTCTGGAAGGCGGCCAGCATCTGGGCATACCTTGTCTCTTTCTTTTTCTCCCTCTCCTGGGCCTTGGCCTCCTTCCCCTGTTCTCTATTATAAAAGGTATTGGTGGCTGTCTGGACCATTTCATCTAAAGAGGCAGCAGGGTCCTGCTGTTGTAGCTGCTGTAACTTAATTCTGATATCTGATGCACATTGGGACAGGAATTTGTCCTTTAAAATCACCTGTCCCTTGTAAGAGTCTAAGTCCAGATTGGTAAACTTTTGGAGTGCCTCTTTTAGCCTCTCCAGAAAGGCAGTGGGGTTCTCATTGGGCTCCTGAGTTATTGCTGAGACTGGGCACAGTCCCACAAGTAATAGGCTTCCTTATGTTTCCATGGGTGGACTTCCTTAGGGGTGAGTCTTTCTAAAGCTTATCCTACCCAGAACTGTTGCAACCTGAGAGCCAGGCGTCCCTGGGTCAGGGTGCAGATCCCCAGGCAGGCTGAGGCATGACAGCCTCCTAGAGATCGAATCCCCAGGCAGGTCGAGGCGTGACAGCCTCCCGAGAACTGGGTCCCTGGGCAGGTCGAGGCGTGATGACCTCCTGGGACCCCTGGGACTAGCGGATCCCCAAGCAGGTCGAGGCCTGACAACATTTCGAGGACCAGATCCCTAGGCAGGTCAAGGTGTGATGACCTCCTGGGACCCCCAGACTGGAGTTGGGCATCCCCAAGATCTCCAGTGTGACCAGTACTGGGTAGGATTAGGGGGTTGGATATTATAAGAGAGTATTTCCCTCCCAGGGCCAGCTATTTTCTGGTTGTCTCTCCAGAAGATTGTAGAGGCAACCTTGTGGGTCTGGATGGGGCTCAGGAAAAGAGCATGAAACAGGAGGGAAGGGGCAGAGCACAACCTTTGAAAGAATGACATAGCACAAGGGTATAATGTAAACCAACTAAAATCAGTTGGGTCCAAGATGACAAGCCAAATTCAAGTAAACCTTAATCCCCTATCTATAAGCCAACAGACACACCCAGAGGTGGCAGGACAGCTCCAAGTCATTATCAAAAGATGGAGGAGTGGGTGGTTCCCCAATGGCCGGGATGATCCTCTCACTTATTAGCATATGAATTCACCCCACTCGCAAAACCTAGCCAGGCCGCATTCCATGGCCAGTACCCTGTAGAGTGGGCGCTTCTCTCTGAATCTTAACAAGTCTACCGCCTATCTATCGCTTTGACTCTCACTGAATTTTTGCAATGAGACCTCAGAGCCTGAGCTTTATTAGGTCCTGAAGCCGGGCCTCCTGGGTTTTGGCCGGGCTCAAGTCCCGGGAGAGGGCTGAAGGACAGGAGGGAAAAGCAGTGAGAAAAACGTGCCAAGGAATCCCTTTCATAGCCTCCCGGAAAATTTGCTAAATATCTGACTGGTGCTCACAATTTCATTGGTCTGATCTTTGGCACAGAGAAGAGAAAGGACAGAAGAACCCCACCAGCTTGTGTAACAGCTAATGGGGCTCAGCAGATAGCGCCTTTGGGACATGCTGAGGAGTAGCCTCTCCAGAGTCCCTCAATTGTGCCCCCTGCCGCCCTCCTGTTCACAGGAGGTTTGAGGAAACAAGAAACGAGAGATTGTAAAGGAATTAAGATTTCGTTAGGCATGTCCCTCCAGCCATAGGAGCGAGGACCTCTTACCGTAACTGGAGGTCTGGAATCTGAGACTGGGCCGCATGAGCTTTCTGCTGAGTGTTTTTCGCTGTCCCAGTTTCCAGCACGATGGGCCTTCCCCTGCGCTGGGTTTTCTTCGAGTTTCGCCTCTACCGCAGGACCTTCGCTGAGTTGGCTTCTGCTGTGCCTGGCCTCTTGTGTGCAGAGGTTGTTTCAGGCAGGTTAAACCCAAGTCACAGCACCATAGATGTCACGCGAGTGTATGTTCCTCGGCTCTTTGTCTCGTCACAACAAAGATTTGGAGTGACGGACATTAAAGCCCCCTCGGCGAGTCACAGCTCTCAGGTCTTGGATAGACCGTGTTATAGCTCTAAGGTCTCGAATGGACCATGTTATAGCTCTTAGACAAATCGGTGTTACAACTCAGTGTTACAGCTCTATTTTCTTTAGAAGATAGCAGGAAAATCCATCTTCGAGGCGTGAGGGCATGTTGATCCAAAGACATGAGGAGAAGAGCGCCCCAGCGTGCGGGAGAGAGAGAGAGCTAGCTTTGGCTCCTCTAGTTATATGTTTATCTCTCCCTGGGCCTGTCCTATGTAAATTGGGCCAGCCAGGAGTGTTGTTTGTTTTACCTGAGGTCCTCACTCCGGTCTTCGGACCTTCTGTTGTTCTATTTTCGCAGGCTTTTCCCTTCCTTGTCTTTTAGCCACCACCATTTTGGACTCCTTTTCCCTATTCTACCTACCTAATAATTCTATCAATTGTATTTTCTACATTTTAAAGTTAACGTATTGGGGACACAGAGATTGAAGGCTGTAATACCATCCTCATGTATTTACCCCTTCATCCTTACATAATGTCCTTCTATCTGGAAATGCTTCTCGTTGTATACTTTCTTTGACATATAGCATTTGAGGTATATAGTCACATGGGTTTTTATCTGGTTCAAATTTGCATACTGTGGCATTTTCCATTCTTTTTATTTAAACTTTCTGTGTTTAAGGTGGGTTCTAATTCACATACTTTCTGCAGAATTTGACTTCACATGGGGGTCTCTAGTGTGACTTCCCTACTGCTTAGGTCTCGGGTTCTGTGTCCTGCCCTTGGCACCTCCTGGGCTATTGAAACTCAGGCTTTAGCCATCAGGAATAAAAAGATGTCTTCTACAAAATTATTTTTAATTTTATTCTTAAATCACTTCATTGAATGAGGTAGCATTGACATTTAAATAGCTGTACATATTTAATGTATACAACTTGATTAGTTTGGAAATAAGTACACATCTGAGAAACCATCATCACAATCTATGCCATAAACATATCCATCATCGCTGAATGTTTCCTTCTACCCTCTATATTATTAAATCTTTGTGATAAGAACACAACATTAGATATACCAAACTTTTAAATATACAGTACAGTATTGCTAACTATTGGGCTTCCCTGGTGGCAGGTGGTAAAGAATCCACCTGCCAATGCAGGAAACTTGGGTTCGATTCCTGGGTTGGGAAGATCCCCTGGAGAAGGAAATGGCAAACTACTCCAGTATTCTTGCCTGGGAAATCCCATGGACAGAGGAGCCTGGTGGGCTACAGTCCATGGGATCGCAAAGAATTGGATGTGACTTAGGGATTAAACAAAAACAACAACACTGCTAACTATAGATATTATAGAGTGTATAGATTTCTAGGGCTTATTCACTGTGTATAACTGAAACTTTATACCCTTGGACTAATACCCCACTCCACTCACGGCCCCTCCGTGATAGTATTTGCTTCTATGAGTTTGACCATTTTAGATTCTCCATGTAAGAAGCATCTTAAAGTTTTTGTCCTTCTGTGTCTTATTTCACTTAACATAATGCCCTCCAGGTTTATTCATGTTGTCATAAGTGGCAGGATTTCCCACTTTTTAAAGGCTGAATAGCATTCCATTGTATGTGGGTACCATATTTTCTTTACCCCTTTGTGTGTTGATGAACCTTAGGTTGCCTCCATGACTTGGCAATTGTGAACAATGCTGCAATGAACGTGAAGTGCAGGCATCTCTTTAAAATCCTGACTTTATTTCTTGTGGATTTATACCCAGATGTGGGATTGTTGGATCATAGCATAGATCTGTTAGGTAGTTAGAATAAGAAAAAAGAATCCAGAATGGCAGTGGCTAAACAACACAGAAGGGGAAAGCCCAAGAAAACAGAACAAAGGAAGGGTCGGAGGACGGGAGTGAGGACCTTGGGTAAAACAACCTTCCTGGCTAGCCCAATTTACATAGGGCAGGCTCCGGGGGAGGAGAAAAGAACTTAAAAAGAGGAGCCAAAACTGGGCCAGAGGCTTCTCCTCTCTTCACGTCTTTTGGGTTGGCCAGCCCTCACGCCTCAAGGATGTATTTTCCTTTCTTTCTAAATAAAACTGAGCTGTAACACTGGTCTGTCTGAGGAAATTACATGGGGCTGTAATACTGGTCCATCCATTGCTTCAAATTTTTGTTGTGACAAGACAAAACCGAGGAAATTGCAAACTCTCCCAACAGTTCTATTCATTTTTAGGAAGCCTTGAAGTAAATACTGACTCCAGCACTTGCTTCCTCTCTGGTTTGCATTTTCTTATTGTTTCTGCCCTCTCATTGCTTCCCTGACTTCACTGCCAGCTCAGTCATGATTTTAAAAGTATTTTACTTATATTCTCATACATTCTTAGGTCTCTGAGTATTGAGAAAGGTTCCTCTGAACACTTGTTCCAAAATATTTCTGAAAATGAAAATCTCTTCTTCACCTACTCACCAATAGGGCTGTTTGTCCAATATGTACGAGATCTTTTAAAGTACCATTTTATTTAGAAATACATCCTTCTAGCATAGTATTCATCTTTCAGCTTTGTTAGTAGCATCATTTTTTTCTAACACACTGGCTTTGGGTTCCCTGCGTCATACATGGAACTCCCATTGTCTACTCTACATATGGTAATGTATATGTTTCAATGCTATTCTCTTGTATCACCCCACACTCTCCTTCCCCAAGTAGCATCATTTTTATGGAGAAAAATCGAACACTAATAAAATTAAATCTGTTCCTCTTTTTCTTTATGGCTTCTGGGTGTCATACCTCACCCAGTTAAGCATTTCCCACACCTACATTTTATTTTAATTTTCTAAAGTTTAAGCTGTTACATTAAGCTATTAATTCATCTGGAATTTATTATTATAGACAATGTATAGAAAGGATTTAACTGTATTCAATCCAGGTAGATTGCCAATTATACTGGCACCATTTAGTAAATAAACTATGCAATACGTTGAGTTGAAATGCCACCTTTATTATACTTACATTCTCACATATACGTGGATCTATTTTGGGCTTTTGTATTATGAGCCAATGGTGCATTTGTGTCTTTTGATGTCAAAATCAGACTTATATATTCATTGCAGTGCCCTTAGTTTGAAGTTTTAGTATTTCATATGGCAAGTTCCTTCTCAAAGTAATAGCGAGATTAATTTTCAAAATTATTCTTGGCAATTATTGAATGTTTATTCTTCCATCTAAAATTTTAGATTGTTTTCTCTGTCCCAGGGAATTACATTTTTTCATTATATTTTCTATTAATTTAGGAAGCATTTTTCTTTCCTTGCCTTTCTTTAAGAAGTTTTTTTTTCTGCCATACACATAGAGTTGAAATTGCAGAATTTGCTCTGTACATGAAACATGCTGACTCTTTTATATGTCATTCCATTTCATTCTCACCATAATCTCTGTGAAAGAATTATTAATATCCACATTTTAGAGTAAGAAAAAGGACAGAGAAAGGCAATAATGTGCCCAGGATCATTAGTGAAGAGTGAGCAGGGGTCCTACCCCTGAAATTCTATGTACCATTCTCCCAAGGGGACCTGGGCATCTAAGAGTTCATTTCCAGTGGTTCTTAGGCCCCCATTTTCTTATTAGAGCATTTGGATTAGTAAATAAGAAATAGTCAAAAATCCACTTTGTGTAGAATAAGATTTGCTCTTGGGACATTGATATCATCTCATAGCCTGGACCAACTGTCTGCCAGGGTCTAGGCATTTATTCATTCTTTCTGCCACTTACCCAGCAGTCACGTGAAGAGCTGCCTAGTACACGTGACTGCCGACCTTCATATGTCACTGTTGTGGGCACTGTCACGCGTCTTCATATGTCACTGTTATCAGCACTGTCTGAGACCAAAGAATGAGGCTTTGCCCCAGTGAACTTTCACTATATTTGAGGAGTTGTAAATAGAGAGCTAAAGAGTGAAGCACAGACTAAAACAGCCAACACAGGACTAGCCTCTGTGGTTCCTGTTGAGTCCTCAGGGCCAATGCCTGGCAGGTATAACATTTTGGAGGATGAAGGAATGAACCAAATCTACAACACAGGAGGCTGAGGAACAAAGGGAATAAAAAGGGTCTATTTTCTGTCAATGTAAAACAGTTTTCTCAACTGGAAAAAACCCAGTTAGGAACACACCCAACTGAGATCAGTTCTGTAGAAATCATCTTTGAAATAATGGAGTGGCCTTCTATACCAATGTTATGATGAAGATGAAAGAAAGTGATGGTCTCTGGGCAGAAACAAAAGCTGCACTCTCTCTCTCATTACCTTGTCCAGATTCCTGCCTGAGAAGAGGACACTGCTGTGTGCTGGGGTCCCAGGATAGGAACTGGGGACATGTGGGCTGGTTCCTGCCCTCCTCCAGCAAGTTTGGGTTTCCTCTTCAACATACTGGATGGTTCTGCTCTGGGGTCAGCACCAATGTTTGTTCTGGTTTATCATATGCCCACTTGCCTTATAATGAGTTTATTTTTATAGTGAGATAGTATCTCCTAACTTAGGACTATTTTTTCAAAAGTATGATGAGTTTAAAGCTTACAGCAAATATAGCCATCATCTCATAGTTTCACAAATTAATCCATTGCAAATTATACACTTTAAGATCTTAGTTGATTTTCCACAAAAAAAAAAAAAAGGAGGATGTTCTATGGTCAATAAGTTTGGAAATGTCAGATTGAAGAAAATTGAAGAGGCTAGGGCTCTTAACACCATTATGTGCATTTGAATTGCGCAGAGGGGGCTACAGTCAAAATTACTTATTCAACCCGGGAAACTTTTCCTGTCAGTTTCACTATCTTCTTGGGATACGGTGTTCCAAAGGAAACTGGTCCAGTTCAGTCATCTTCACAGATACAAGATCTGAGCCTAAGAGCAGGGAATAATTTGCTCAAGATTTTCTGTCCATGGGTGGCCAATTCTGGACTCCTGACCCTCGATCTGGGACTATTTCAATGAAATCAACCATCCTATCTGATCCAGAGTGGGCTGAATGGTGGACAGAGTTGGCATCTTGGTTTTATGTGAACTAAATAGAAAATCAGGATGACTTTTCAAAATAGAGCAATCCAGAGAAGAAAGGAGAGATCTGCTAGGTTGGATGGTGGGGGTGGGGGCCATGGGTTCACCTCCTCTTTGTGTCAACTGCCCCCCTCAAGAACCCTTTGTGATGGCACAATAGTTCTGTGATGCAGCCCTTGAACTCAGCTCTCCAGTACATTCTCAAGGCCCAGCTGCCTGAGGCTGGTGAAAGACTCTTCTGAGCAGGCTAGTGTCCCATGGCTGAGCCCAAGCCTGGCTTCTTGGAGAATTGATTCTATCTTCTACTTCCTGTGTGGTGGGGGTTCCTCCATCTGTTTCTCTGCTTTCTATAAAGGAATCAATCTTTGCTAATATTGAAGAAAAATGGAGGTACAGGTCAGATAAGGAAAGCCTACTTTCCAGGGAACAGATTGGGCAGGGCAGAGATTAGAGGAGGGACTAAGGCTCTCCCATCCGTGGCTCACAGGCTGAGTGTGGCAGGGAGCCTCCGCAACAACTCAAGTAGGACGATTCAGTAGCCGTGGATTGGATTCTTGAGAGAGTCTGGAATAGAGTCCCCTAGTCATCAGTGAACCTTGTGCATTGGTTGACTTTCCTTCTCAGTATCTCTAGATGCAGTCTTTCCTTTGTGTTAGGGTTGATCTGGAGAGCAGTCTTTAGCTTCGAAAAGTCTCCGATCAGACCTTCTGGCAAAGTTCCTGGAGAAGTGGCTCACAGGAGAAGAATCTGGAGACCATCCATGCTGTCCAAGCAGGGGACTGAAGGAGGGTGGAGCTAGGCAGTGCGTCTCGCCACTGGGTGGCGCTGTGAGCTGCCGTGGTTGATTCTGGAGGACACGTCTCAGGCTTCCCCTTCCGGGATGACTTCCAGCCTGCATCACAGGAGAGACCGCCAGTGAACATGACTCAGCACTGTACCTGAGGGCCTCACTATCAACCCCGTGATCACTGATCATCTTATCCTGTATGCGAATTCCTGGGGCTCTCCAGGTCTAGTCGAAAGGAACATTCCTCTGGGCCTCCTTTGCTCCTGCAGCTTCATCAGCTTGCCTGGAAGAAGCCAAGGTGGCCCGGGGGCCCCTTTGTCTTAGGGAAAGGTGGGTCATCGCTCCACCTTCCTTCCTGATCCAATCTTCCCAGCAGATGACACGAAAGGAGAACCTCTAGAGAAGGGGATGTGGAAGAGAGCCTTAGGATGAGGCCTAGAAGGGCCCTGAGAAGTCAGGGATATGACTCCTGACAAGCCCTCATTGTGCCCATTCTGGCCACACAGCTGTGTATCTATCTCACAGCCCCAGGGACAAGCCCCTTTGTGAGGGCAGCTTTCTGCAACGGCTGCGGCAAGACCACTGTTGTGGGGCATGTGGCAGAGTGTCCTGCTGCCCTCTGGGGGCCTCCTGATGGGGCTACTCCCACTATGTCCCAGCTCCTCTGCGTTTGCCTTTGCCAACACTGGCTTCTTCATCCTCGGCCTCCATTTTCTCCTGGGGCCCGAGGAGCCCTTCACGTAAATTTTGTTCTCACTCGGCCAAAGCCCTCACTCACTCACTGGCTCCTCTCTTCCACCAGCACACTTCTACCTCTGGATCCCACATTCTTCACCTCTACACCTTGACTTTGTTGTCAAAAGCCAACCGCAGGTGCACACTCGGCCCCTAGAGCTTAAGCCCCGCCCAGGCCCCCCACCCACCTTCTCAGTTGATCCTCCAACCGGCCTCAGGAGGGTCTCAACCTCTCACCAAATCCTGCATGGAGCTGACTGATTTCATTTGCCTGTCATCACCCATCACCAACTTTCTCCCCAACTGCCAGGCCCCACTTTAAGTCTCTCAGGCTGATCTGATGCCATCTTCTCTGTCCCAACAATCCCAGGCAGGGACCACTCATGTCTTCTGTTATTAGCTTTATTTTATTATTTTCTCTAGTCTTGATGTTCTAGTATCTTGAGTCCTCAATGGCCAGGAAGAAATTACCCCTCCAAAGGGTGACCAGTTCTTCAGTTCAGTTCGTTCAGTCAGTCGTGTCCGACTCTGCAACCCCATGAATTGCAGCACTCCAGGCCTCCCTGTCCATCATCAGCTCCCGGAGTTCACTCAAATTCACGTCCATCCAGTAGGTGATGCCATCCAGCCATCTCATCCTCTGTCGTCCCCTTTTCCTCCTGCCCCCAATCCCTCCCAGCATCAGACTCTTTTCCAATGTGTCAACTCCTCGCATGAGGTGGCCAAAGTACTGGAGTTTCAGCTTTAGCATCATTCCTTCCAAAGAAATCCCAGGGCTGATCTCCTTCAGAATGGACTGGTTGGATCTCCTTGCAGTCCAAGGGACTCTCAAGAGTCTTCTCCAACACCATAGTTCAAAAGCATCAATTCTTTGGTGCTCAGCTTTCTTCACAGTCCAACTCTCACATCCATACATGACCACTGGAAAAACCATAGCCTTGACTAGACGGACCTTTGTTGGCAAAGTAATCTCTGCTTTTGAATATGCTATCTAGGTTGGTCATAACTTTCCTTCCAGGGAGTAAGTGTCTTTTAGTTTCATGGCTGCAGTCACCATCTGCAGTGATTTTGGAGCCCAGAAAAATAAAGTCTGACACTGTTTCCACTGTTTCCCCATCTATTTCCCATGAAGTGATGGGACCAGATGCCATGGTCTTAGTTTTCTGAATGTCTTAGACACAGCAAATGACTTGCCTGTCAGGGTCACAGTTCTTTCATTTGCTCCTGCTCAAATGTCTTATTCTTTAAATACTTTTTCATAATACAGTCACCAAGAAAAAGACAAAGAAAAGAAAACTAAAAACACTCATGGGTTTGTCAAAGTGAGAGCATCCAGTGGACCCAACCCCAATACAGGCTTACCCAGTATGTCTTCTCTCCCGAAACTTTGCACAGCTGTAGGGATGGGTAGGGTTGCATAAGAAACATGAGAACACTTTGTTGACAGTGAGAAATTTAGAGTATGCAATACTTCTTGGAATTCAATGTTAATAATATCGAGTTGACACAAGAGTTAGCAAATTTACTTGGTCATAGTTTTGAAACCAATAAGCTCTTGTTTCAAAGCCATATCATTCCTCTAAAAGATGTGAACCAGTTCTGTCAACATCAGTCAGTTCAGTTCAGTCACTCAGTCATGTCCAACTTTGCAACCCCATGGACTGCAGCATGCCAGGCCTCCCTGTCCATCACCAACTCCCAGAGTTTGCTCAAACTCATGTCCATTGAGTCATTGATGCCATCCAACCATCTCATCCTCAGTCATTTCCTTCTCCTCCCACCTTCAGTCTTTCCCAGCATCAGGATCTTTTCAAAGGAGTCAGTTCTTCACATCAGGTGGCCAAAGTATTGGAGTTTCAGCTTTAGCATCATTCCTTCCAAAGAACACCCAGGGCTGATCTCCTTCAGAATGGACTGGTTGGATCTCCTTGCAGTCCAAGGGACTCTCAAGAGTCTTCTGCATGTAACAAGGGAAAAATCTTTGAAGTACTCATTTCAATTATTGGGGAAAAAACTTTGGTGGTAAAATAAATATAATGGAACTTACCATTCTAACCAAATAAATATAATGGAACTTACCATTCTAACCATTTAAAAAGTACACAGTTGGGTGGCATTAAGTACATTCACAATGTGGTACAAACTTCACCACAACTTGGTTCTAGAACTTATTTCTATTTTCCCTGAAAGGAAACCTCACATCCATTAAGCAGTGACTCCCCATTGCTCCCACCCCTGCAACCCAGCATCTGGCACCTACTCATCTGTTTTCTGTCTCTAGAGACTTTCTTATTCTGGATATTTCATATACGTGGAATTATCAATTGTTGGACCTTTTGTGTTTGGCTTCTTTCACTTAGCACAATGCTTTCAGTGTTATTCCATGTTGCCCCCCCCCTTTTAGTACTTTGTTCCTTTTTATGGGTGAACAATCAATTTTCCATTGTTTGGATAGCCTACATTTCTAGTCATTCATAGGATATTTGGGTGGTTTCCACCTATTTGCTATTGTGAGTAACACCGCTATGAAATTTGTATACAGATTTTGTTTGAACACCTGTGCTGAAGAGGATATTTTTTCTCCCATTAGTCTTGGCACTCTTGTGGAAAATCAGTTTACCATATATGTATTAGTTTATTTCTAGACTTCAAATTCTATCTCATTAATCTATATGTCTATCCTTATGTAAGTACCATACTGCTTTTAGTATTCTAATTTGCAGTAAGTTTTGAAATCAAGAAGTATGAGTCCTCCAGCTCCTTTTTTTTTTTTTTTTTTTTTTTTTTTAGTATTACTGGGGGCCCTTGCAAGTCCATATGAATTTTAGGATAAGGTTTTCCATTTCTGCCAAAAATGCACCCAGGATTTTTGAAAGGAATTTCAGTGAATCTGTAGATCAGTTGGGATGATTTCTATTTTAATGATATTAATTCTTTCAATCCATAGACACATATTGTTTTTCCATTTATTTATATTTCCTTTAATATCTTTCAGCATTTTTTTTCATTTTTGATGTACAGTAAAGTAAGTAAGTAAAAAGTCACTCAGTCATGTCCGACTCTTTGCAACCCCGTGGACTATAGCCTATCAGGCTCCCCCGTCCCTGGGATTCTCCAGGCAAGAACACTGGAGTGGGTTGCCATTTCCTTCTCCAATGCATGAAAGTGAAAAGTGAAAGTGAAGTCACTCAGTTGTGTCCGACTCTTAGCGACCCCATGGACTGCAGCTTACTAGGCTCCTCCATCCATGGAATTTTCCAGGCAAGAGTACTGGAGTGGGATGCCATCGCTTTCTCCATTTTGATGTATAAATCTTCCCCAAAATAGATGAGGGAACATTTTAACTCATTACATGAGGCCAACATTATCCTGATATCAAAGCAATCAAATGCATCACAATAAAAAAAAAACTACAGATCAATATCCCCTGTGAATAGAGATGCAAAATTCTCAACAAAATAGCAAACCAAATCCAACAGCATATTAAAAGGACTACATACCATGACCAAATGAGATTTATCCCAGCTATTCCAAGATGATTTAACATATTAAAATCAATATGAAAAAAAAGAAAAAAAATCAATATGATACACCATATTGATAGAATAAAGAAAACAACTACATGAATTAATGCCAAAAAGCATTTGATAAAATCAAACACAAAATGCCAAAGACTATTCAAATTACTGTGCAATTGCACTCATTTCACATACTAGCAAGATTATGCTCAAAATCTTTCAAGCTAGGCTTCAACAGTATGTGACCCAAGAACTTCTAGATGTACAAGATGGATTTAGAAAAGAGGAACCAGAGATCAAATTGCCAGCATACGCTGGATTATAGAAAAAGCAAAGGAATTCCAAAAAAAAAATCATCTTCTGCTTTATTGACTACACTAAAGCCTTTGACTGTGTGGATCACAACAAACTGTGGAAAATTCTTAAAGAGATGGGAATAACAGACCACATTACCTGCCTCCTGAGAAACCTGTATGCAGGACAAGAAGCAGCAAAACTGGACATGGAACAACAGACTGATTCAAAATTGGGAAAGGAGTACGTCAAGGCTGTATATTGTCACCCTGCTTATTTAACTTATATGCAAAGTACATCATACGAAATGCTGGGCTGGATGACTCACAAGCTGGAATCAAGGTTGCTGGGAGAAATAGCAACAACCAGATATGAAGATGATACCACTCTAATGGCAGAAGGTAAAGAGTACCTAAAGAGTCTTTTGATGGAGGTGAAAAAAGAGAGTGTGAAAAATCTGACTTAAAAGTCAACATTCAAAAGCTAAGATCACAGCATCCGGTCCAGTCACTTCATGGCAAATAGATGGGGAAAAAGGAAAAGTGGAAACAGTGTTAAATTTCATATTTTTTGGCTCCAAAATCAATGCAGTGACAGAAGCCAGGAAATTAAAAGACATTTGCTCCTTGGAAGAAAAGCTATAACAACCCTAGACAGTGCATTAAAAAGCAGAGACATCACATTGCTGACAAAGGTCTGTATAGTCAAAGCTATGGTTTTTCCAGTAGCCATGTATAGTGTGAAAATTGGACCGTACAGAAAGAAAACTGAGGGCCAAAGAACTGATGCTTTCAAACTGTGGTGCTGGAGAAGACTTTTAGAGTCCCTTGGACTGCAAGGAGATCAAACCAGTCAATCCTAAAGGAAATCAACCCTGAATATTCATTGGAAGGACTGATGCTGAAGCTGAAGGTCCAATACTTTGGCCACCTGATGGGAACAGCTGACTCATTGGAAAAGACCCTGATACTGGGAAAGACAGGGCAAGAGGAGAAGGGAACGACAGAGGATGAGATGGTTGGATGGCATCACTGACTCAATGGACATGAGTTTGAGCAAACTCAGGGAGATAATGAGGGACAGGAAAGCTTGGCATGCTGCAGTTCATGGGGTTGCAAAGAGTCGGACACGACTGAGCGACTGAACAACAACGATACAGCTTCCATAATAAAACACCCAACAACCAGCAATAGAACGCCTCAACCTAATAAAGAGCATTTATGAAAAACCCACAGCTAACATCATAATCAGCAGTGAAACACTGAACCTTTTCCCCTTAAGATCAGGTACAAAGAAAGATGCCTGCTTCCACCAGTTTTTCAGTATTGTAGTGGAAACTCTAGCCAGAGCAATTCTACAAGAAAAATAAATAAAAGTCACTCTAATTGCAAAGAGAGAAGTCAAAGTTATCTGTGTTCTTTGCGGGGAGGTCTGTTAGTAGCAAGTGCTGTTTCATGTTCTGTTTTTGTGGTTAAAAGATCATTTCACTGGTTGTACAACTCTAGGTTGATAGTTCTTCTCAGCACTTTTAAGACTATATTCTACTGTCTTCTAACTCCATTAGGGATTGTAGTGGGGTCCGATGGCGGTATAATTGTCTTTTCCCGTGACATGATTTTCTGTCTCCCCGGCTGCTTTAAGATATTTTGTGTTTACCGTCCTGCAGGTTCGCTGCCACAGATCTAAGGGAGTGGCCATGAGGGTGATCTGTGCCTCTCAACTTCAAAAGAAAATAATTACACTGGGCAAAAGGGCAGTTTTCCAGAAAAGAGAGCAGCCACAGTCATTGTAAACCCAGGGAACACGAGAAACACTTCCTAAAATTATATTTGCCTCTTAACTCGAGAGTCTCCCTCCATCCAGGTGAGCAAACAGCTTCTAAAATGCAGCGCAGACCAGCTGAGTTTGGCCTCCGGGGGGTGAGGATCCCAGCAGCCGGTACGGTAAGGAGAGTGGGGTGTGGACTTTGCTCTCTGCTGAGCTCTTCCATGCAGGGCTGGGGACACTGGGTAAATGTGCTCCACCAGCCCTGCGAAAATGACACTGTATTGACATCATCGCTGCCTGAATGGCCCTCTGGGAAGGACCTGGACCACTAGTAATTGGTGGGGCGGGGTGGGGCGGGGGCAGTCTCCAGGGGTAAAAGCAAGGTCACACCACAGACACAAAGCATTATGATTCTGATATCACCTCCAGAAGGTGCTTCATGGGCACCTGGCACAGAGGCCTCCCCCTGTGCATCCCACGTACTGTGGGGGCTCCCTTCTGCTTCATTTCCAGCCCCGACACAAGTCTAGCTCAGAGCTCAAGTCCTCGTACTGTCCTGGATCTTTCCAGCACCCCAAAAGTGCCTTGTCACCCATTATTCTCTGTTTTGGTAGTGGTGGGAAAAGCAACCAACACCCTTTAGCGCCACCTGTACATCCACATTTCACTGAGTCCCTAAAGGGTATTTCCTGCTATGACCCCATTTGAAAGCTGAGAACACTGAGGCTCCAGGCACGTGGCCCAGCAGGGTTGAAACCAGTAGAGCTATTCTTTCTCTTTCCACCTCCTCAGACCTCTCTGCCCTCCTCAGCCCCTGGCCCATTCTTTCTTCTCTATTTTTCCTTCAACCAGACAAACCCCTGACACTTGAACACACCCGATGATCCAACCAGTCCATCCTAAAGGAAATCAGTCCTGAATATTCATTGGAAGGACTGATCCAATATTTTGGCCACCTGATGTAAAGAACTGCCTCATTTGAAAAGACCCTGATGCTGGGAAAGATTGAAGGTGGGAGGAGAAGGGGACGATGGAGGATGAGATGGTTGGATGGCACCACTGACTCAGTGGACATGAGTTTGAGCAAGCTCCGGGAGTTGGTGATGGACAGGGAGGCCTGGCGTGCTGCAGTCCATGGGGTCACAGAGAGTCAGACTCAACTGAGTGACTGAACTGAACTGACCTGGCTCAGCCACGGAACTGACTCTGAGGGTAAAACTAGTGTCCTTTCTTTTCAGTGAAATTCTACCTTGACCTTTCAACCTGATGCCTAACATTACCTAATGAGGCCAAGCTGGCTTTGGCCTGAAGCCAAACAAGATGATGCTATATCCTGACTGCTTTGCCGATTGTTTCTCCCCATTCTGCATATGGGCTGTTTTATAACCTGCATTCCTCAGACTCTGATCGGTGATCACCTTAAGCCTGATCTTAGTGAGGCAAAATGAAGACTTTGTGATAATCGGTGGTTTCTGCCAAAAACCTGTCTATGACAGAGAGTTGGGGGAATCTGAAAGCGGAAACGAGTTTGGTCAAGTTGGGAAATGCAGCGTGGCAAGTCGGACTGGTAACCCTAGAGACCTGAGGGAGAGGGTGACCGATATTACTACGGTTGGGTTTCTGTTCATGGGCTGGACATGTATCCACAGTTTAACCGCAGACACAGCCTCTAGATGCATGGCAGTAATAGCTCCTATCAATTGAATCCTTACAATGTTCCTGGCTTTGTGTTGAGCACGTAACATATATTTGTTGTTTGATTGTTGTGGGGTGAATGGAGGACCCCTCCAAACACATGTCCACATCCTAATCTCTGGAATCCGTGAATAGGACCAAATTTGGAAAAAGGACCTTTGCAGACATAATGGAGTTAAGGATCTCAGGATCAACTCTGATTAACCAGGTGGGCCCTATATCCAATGCCAAGAATCTTTATAGAAGACCCAGAGAGAGACAGGTGAGGAAGCCCACGAGAAGACAGGGGCAGAGAGTGGAGTGAGACAGCCCAGACTCACCAGGAGCTGGGAGAGACAAGGACTTTCCCCCAGAGCCTTTGGAAGGAGCACGGCCATGCTGATGCCTTGATTTTGGACTTCTGGCCTCCAGAACTGTGAGAGAATACTTTTCTGTTATAAGCCACCCAGCGTATAGCGATTCGCGAGGACAGCTCCAGGAAACGATGATTCCTTCAACTGCCCTGGAAATGGGCATGTCAGTGACATGCCCAAGGTCACAACCTCACTCTTGTGGGATTCCATTTATTTCCGGCAGAAAAATGAGGATGTTGGAATAAAAGGTTGAAACGTATTCCCCCAAGTTCCCATAAATGTGTGAATAAATTGAGGTTATAGCCACAGAGGCTGTAAGAGGCTTTAGCAACATGGCCTCTTGCTGCCCTCGAGTGGTCAGGATGGTGAATGTCACCACATTGTCTCTGTCGTTTCTAGCTCCGTGTGTGTGTGTGTGTGCGCGCGCGCACCTGCGTGAGTGTGTGTGTGCGTGTGTGTGTGCGTGTGCATGTGTGTGAATCTCTCTCAGTTGTATCTGAGTCTTTGAGACCCCATGGAGTGTAAGCCCACCAGGCTTCTCTGTCCATGGAATTCTCCAGGCAAGAATACTGGAGTGTGTAGCCATTCCTTCTTCCAGGGAAACTTCCCCATCCAGGGATGAAACCCAGGTCTCCTGCATTGTAGGCGGATTCTTTACCATCTAAGCCACCAGGGAAGACCAGCTCCACCTAGAACCAGTAAAAAGTTGTGCACTTTAGCAGAATGAAACTTAAGAAATTCCTCTGTGTGCTCTACCAGGGCTCGCCTACAAGAAGAGAGATTATGTCCACTTCATTAGGGCACACCCAGCCACGCAGCACTGAGCCCTGCAGCAGGAGAGGAGGCGAGGTGCGGCAGGAGGGGCAGGTGGGACTGGTCCCCCGCCTACTCCTGGATGAACCTGGGCGTGGTGCAGCCCTCGTGGAGCTGCCCATTCCTTGTCTGTGAAATGAGCACAATACTTGCCTCACACTATGAGATGAAATGATGTAAAGTGCCTGGCATGTGGCAGGCCCTCAACAAAGGCTAATACTCCATACATTTTGTGTGAAAGAAATGCGATCACCTACATAAAGGACAGGGGTTTCCCTGGTGGCTTGGTGGTAAAGAATTCACCTGCTAATGCAGGAGACACATGTTTGCTCCCTGGGTCAGGGAGATCCCCTGGAGAAGGACATGGCAGCCTGCTCCAGTCTTCTTGCCTGGGAAATCCCATGCACCGAGGAGCCTGGCGGGCTACAGTCCATGGGGTCACAAAAGAGTCTAACGTGACTTAGCGACTAAACAACCACGACACAAAACAAAATGTCACAGCCTAGGAGAGAGCCATGAATGGTGTGTGAACGAGAAGGAGCAGGAGGGTCTTCTGGGGGAAATCCTGGACTTGTCCGAGCTCTGGGACCTGATTTATTAGCCCTGACACACACTCAGTCCGGGTCACTTCTCTGGACCTCAGCTTTGTCATCTGTGAAATGGAAAGTTGAAGAACAGAATCCAGTAACTGGAAACCCATGGACAGTGACTTAATCCAGTGACCAAATCTGTCCTGACACTTGTTTTCATGCAGCCCTTGAGCTAAAAATGATTTTTATAGTTTAAATGGCTGAAAAACAATCAAAAGAAGAACTGTTTTATGACATGTGAAAAAATATGAAATTCAAATATGTGCCTGAAAATCAAGTTCTGTTGGAATCTAGCCAAGCTCATTTTTTATGTATCGTCCGTGCTTTCTTTCTTGCTAAAACAGCAGAAATGAGGCATTGGCTTGGAAAGCTGAAAATATCTGACCCTTTACAGAAAAAGTTAGCCAACCTCCAACTTAACCAACAAAGCTATTTGAAGCTCAGAATGACAGCATTCTGGGTCTGCATCTCAGCAGTTCTCTTGACCTTTGCTTCTGGCCTCATGGTGCCAGCCTCAGTTCCATGAATCACGAGCTACACTCACTACAATAAGTAAGGAGCAGGGAGGAAAGCTCTCCTGCCATGCGCTTTTATCCAGGAAGAGAATACTCCCCAGAAACCGCGCGTGTGTGTGTGTGTGTGTGTGGAGGGTGTGTTAGTTACTTAGTTGTGTCCGTTTCTTTTCGACCCCATGGACTATAGCCTGCCAAGCTCCCCTGTCCATGCGATTCTCCAGGCAAAAATACTGGAGTGGGTAGCCGTTCCCTTCTCCAGAGGAACTTCCTGACTCGGGGATTGAACCCAGGTCTCAAGCATTATGAGCAGATTCTTTACCATCTGCGCCACCGGGGAAGCCCCTCCCAGAAGCCCTCCCAGTTGTTTATAAAAGGACGAGAGCATGGGAGAGCAGAGAGACTAACTGTAAGGACTCAAGTGACTGATGGGGATGGCCTGAACTGAGAGCATGAAGACGGTGAGATGTGGACAGATTCTGGATACTTTCTGGGGGAATTTCTGCTGGACTGATTGGCTAGGGGTGGAAGGCAGAGAAACTGGGGACCAAGGGTGGTACCCACATATTTGGCTTAAACCCCTGGGAAGCTCCTGGGATTATTGGACAAGTTTTACAGAAAAGGTAACTTTTAGGAATGAATCCAAATGTATTTCTTACATAAGAGCTTTGACTGCATGTGTGTGTGTGTGTTTGTGTGTGCGTGTGTATCCTCTCTTACTGGGATTCTCCCGTGCCCAGCAGGTTGGCGAGGGAGCAGAGGGGTAGAGTAGCGCTCACCACCAGCGTTGGCATCGGCTTGCCGCTATAGCTACTTACTGATCCTGGCCCTCACAGCATGCTCAACACATGCCATGTGCTGTGCAAACCGCTACCGATATTAACAGATGTAATCCTCAGAACAGCCCTAGAAGTCCCTTTATCAATCCTCCTTTTATTGATGGGGAAATCTGGGACTCAGAAAAGTGAGGTGATATGCCCAAAATGACAGTGCGGCTGGGTGGCAAAGCCAACATTTGAACTTGGGCCATGGGATTTCAGAGTCTAGGCTTAGTAACAACCCCTTTCAGCCACGGTAAAGGAAGGCAGGGCAGAGTGCTGAGTAGTTTGTTTTCCTTTCAGCGCCTCTAAATGTAAAAACACCTAAGTGCTGGCACATAGTAAGTGCTCACTAAAGTATAATTGCTGTTATTTTTATTAACACCAAGGAACCCGGCAGGCTATGACTCTCTTGAGTGGCCATGTTCTGTAGGAGGCAGAAGATGCAAGTTGGGGGAAAAATTGATTTATATCAGATGCCAAACCATCAAAAATAACTGTCAGGAGAGAAGAAATCAGACAGAGTGTGTGAGTGTCTTTATTTCTCTTTATTTGTTGTCACACTGTTACAGTTAAAGAGTGGGAATTTAGCAAGAAAAAGAACACAAGTCTGCCCACATTCTTCTAGATTTACATTCTTTTCACTTATTGGAAAAGGAAAAAAAATTGGACCAAATGTTAAAAACGTGAAAAAAAAAATCAAAAGGCAAGAAATATAGAGGGAAAAAAAATCAGACTGGCAGCTATGTGGAAATTGAAAAATGCAAATGACATGGAGCTTGTTTCAATTATCTGACGCCCCCATGCTGGAATTGATTACTGCTGTTGGGAGGAGAAAACAGGATGAGAGAATTCTGCAAATGAGATCCTCAAAACTTTGGAAAGAAATTCAATCCCAGACACAAAAGTGCTGGAAGGGCAGGTTGAGAGGTGAAGAATGTGAGAATTCCCTTGTGAGGAGAGCTGGCAAGAATCCCTTCCTCTAGGCTTGATGTCCCTGTAGTAACAAGGATTTACCTCCAGGGGGCCATCCAACTTCCTGTACGAGAAAGATGTGGCTCCAGGGCCAGCGGTGGGAAACGGAGAGGCCCTGGTGGACTTGGAACCCGGAAGGCAGGGCTGCTCTGGCTGCCTCAGCAATACTCTCTCCATTTACAAAAGCCTTGAGTACGGTCTTCTGAAGTCAAAACCAAACCATGAAAGAGAAACTGTACAAAAGAAGAAGAAAGCGGCCACTGGGCAGAAGAGAGCTGCACTTTTCAAATCAGTCATTCCAGAAGGAAATTTGTGGTCAGGATTGGTTGCCCATGAGAATTGCTTTTCTGGGAATGACAGAAAATGTCTCATTAAGGAGGAAATGAAGGGAACCCCCTAAATAAAAGGTCAACAAACTTTTTTTTGTCAAGGGAAAGTTAGTAAATATTTTAGGCTTTGCAGACAGTTGGGCTCTGTTGCAACAAAACTGGCATAGTGTGAGATTAGCCACAGACAATGAGTAAGCAAATGACCATGACCCTGTTCCAATAAACTTATTTATGGACACTAAAATTTGAATTTCACTGTGAAGAGAATAAAAAGACAAGCCACAGACTGAAAGAAAATATTTGCAAAGAGCATCTGATATGCAAAATATACAAAGAATTCTTAAAACTCAACAATGAGAAAATAAACAACCCAATTAGGAAATGAGCAGCAGATCTGGACAGACACCTCACCAAAGAAGACACACAGATGTCAGGTAAGCGTATGGAAAGACACTCAACATCATAAGTCATCAGGGAACTGCACATTAAAATGACGAGTACCACCACACCCCACCTAGAAATGTTAAAATCCCAAACACTGACAACATCAAATGCTGACAAAGACATGGAGCCACAGGAACTCTCATCCATTGCTGGTGGGAATGCAAAATGGTACAGCTACTTTGGAAGACTGGCAGTTTCTAGCAAAACCAAACATACTGTACCATCCAGCAATCACACTCCTTGGTATTTATCCAAATGAGTTGAACATTTACATCCACGCAAACGGGCATGCAAATGTTTATAACAACATTATTCTTATTTGCCAAAACTTGAAAATGACCAAGATGACCTTCAGTAGGTGAAGGGATAAACAAGTGGTCCATCCAGACAGTGGTGTGTCATTGAGCAATAAAAAGAGATGAGCTAACAGGCCATGAATATACACAAAGGATACTCAAACGTGTGTTACCAAATGAAAGGGGCCAATCTGAAAAGGCCACGTACTGCTTAATTCCAACTGATTGATGTTCTAGAAAAGGCAAAACTATGCAGACAGTACAAAGGTCAGTAGATGCCAAAAGTTGGGAAGGAGGAGGAAGGATGGATAAGTAAAGGCTATGCATATGTGCAGAGGATTTTTAGGGCAGTGAAGCTATGCTGTGCGATACTGTAATGGTGGATACATGTCTTTATATATTCACCAAAATCCATACAATATACACCACCAGGTGTGCCTGTGCATTTGTGCCCAGTCATGTCCAACTCTTTGCAACCCCGTGGACTATAGCCCACCAGGCTCCTCTGTCCATGGGACTTCCCAGGCAAGAATACTGGAGTGGCTTGCCATTTCCTTCTCCAAGGAATCTTCCCAAGGAGTGAACACTAATGTAAACTATAGACTTTAGTTATAATAATGTACCAGCATTGGCTTATCCATTGTAACAAATGTACCCCATTAATGCAAGATGACCGAAGGCAATGGAATGGTAGCAGTAGTGGGTAAGTGGAAACTGTACTTTCTGCTCTTTATTTTCTGTAAACTTAAGACTAGTAAAAAACACAAACAAAATAAAGCCTATTAAAAAAAGAAAGGAAAATATTGTCGATTTCATATATTTTCATGTGTCAAAATATTCTTTTTTTGATAGTTTGCACCCATTACAAAATGTAAAAAGCACTCTTAGCTTGTTCATACAAAAATAAGATCATATAAAAATAGGTGGATTTGGTGGATTTGGCCAGCAGGTGTTTTGCCAGCCACTAACCCTGTGAGTAATCATTTTGATAAAAGTGAGTCTCCTCTGAGAGCTGAGGTGGGGAGGGGAGACAGAGGGCAGGGGGGAGCTGCTCCTTGACAACCTACTTTATGCATGTTATTCCTGCCACTGTCATGGCCAACCTACAGACCGGGAATCACTTACATACACACATACACACACACACAGGAGGCTTTTGCTGACTCACAGTGACCATGGGAGGCTGGGAGTAGAGTGGCTTAAAGCAGGGATCCTCAAGGCATGTGGCCTGGGTTTCAACTCCAGCCTGCCACTTGCTGGCTCTGTGGCCTCACACTGGTGACTCGGCCTCTTTGTGCAGTGTTTGCACATCTGTAGAACACAGATGATAAAAGTCAGATCTATTAAACAAGGTGGTTGTGCATATCACATGGTCCATACACGGCTATAGTATCTCTGTCCCCTAGCCCAGTCTTGGCACATACACAGATATTTTTGGAAGAAAAGGAGAAGAGAGGAAACTATACCAGTCAGCTATTAACACAACAATGCTGCATAACAACCAACCCCAAACTCAGTGGCTAAAAACTAAAGTCCTTTATTCTCATACACGTGGTCAGCAAGTCAGCTGCAACTTGGCTGGGCTGGGCTGGACCCCAGACCCCAGGCTCCCGTTTGTCCAGTTTGCAGGTTGGGTTCAGATCCGCTCCACCTCTCTCTCATTTTCTTCGGGCCAGTGGCCGCTTGGTGTGGGTGGTCTGCTCTCCATGTCTCATCCTGGTGCCCAAGGGAAAGGGAAGTGGCTAATTGGGGCATGCCATCTGGTAGCAATCAGTGGAGCATAAGAAGACAGGCCCAGTGCAAAAGCTCAGGGCAAGGGTGTGAACATGTCACATCCACTAGTGTCAAGTCATGTCCATTGACCAGAACAAGACTTGTGACCAGGCCCAAAGTCATGCTTCTCTGTAGGTGACAGAAAGCCAAGATTCCGTATTCCAGAGTTGACATTGTCTGTGAGCCTGGAGGCCTGGATTTCCACAGGTTCAGCAGTTTCATTTTATCTTGAATTTTGCCTAGCAGAAGTTTCCTAAGACCCAGTCCAAGAGGCCATGCCAAGCTGCTAGACTTCTTATCACAGGAGGAAAAGAAATTCAGGTTTGTGTCTGAGACAAGACTGAGCTGGTTGTTCTATAATTTGCACTGAGCAAGAAGGAGGGTGTGGTTTTCTGACGCCAAGAAATAAAGCCCTGGGCAGGGCAGGAAGGGTCAGATGAAAAGGACAGAGGTGACTGCAAAGCACAGGCAGGATACCTAAGTGTCCACCAGAGTCCAGACTCTCTACTTTATTTTGCATTAAAAAATAACTTTTAAGGACTTCCCTGGTGGTCCAGTGGTTAAGAAACCCCCTTCCAATACAGGGGACGTAGGTTTGATCCCTGGTCGAGGAACTAAGATCCCGCATTCTGCAGAGCAACTAAGCCTGTGACTACTGAGCTGAGAGCCACAACCAGAGGCTGTGCTCTGCAACGAGAGATCCCACATGATGCACCTAAGACCTGATGCACACAAACAAATGAACAAAATAAAGAAAAATAACTTTTATAGGATTTTCTGACTTCAAAAGCAACACCTCATCTCTGGAGAAAAGTTGGAAAATGCTGGTAAGCAAATAGAAGCAAGAAAGTAAAAATGTACCTATGATCCTATCAACAAACAATAACCACTCTTCACATTGGCTCAGTGTCCATTTGGTCTTTTTCCTATGAGTGCAATATATTCATATGTTCATTCATAAAAATGGAATCAGACACTGCATCCTCAGTGTAACCTTTCCTTTCTTCATGTAGCAGTATATTGATTATATACTGTTCACGTCAGCAGTCTATAGTCCTGTTCTTAATGGCTATATAATATTCCATTGTATGAACTGTCAAAAGTTTAAAGAAAATAGAAGCAAAACCAGTGAATCACCAAAGTAGAAATTATTAAAAGTTTATTGTACACGCACCAAACAGATAGTTTGCAAACTGAGAGTACTCAAATCGAAACATGAAATGAGGTTCAGAGGTGCATTGCTACAAGGCAGTTTATACAGTGTGGACGCAGAGACTGTTTATTCTTCACAGTGATTGGTTAAAAACTAGAGTTTTCTTAAATGAAAGGGATTGGTTAGCAGTTAGCTCATTTCAATTTGGGGGAACAATTTAAGTTTCAATTATGATTTTTAGAGGAATAAGCAAGAAGTGACCCAGGGCAAGTTCACCTCATTTGTCTTGCAAAATAAGCTAAATTAAGCTTTGCTTGTGTGACTAAACTGGTTTTGATTGCTCAGGAAATTTTCAAGTCTGGTCTCTGTGTGTGTTTTCTTTGAGCAAAGCATATAATTGCCTTAATTATCAGCCCCTGACTATTGAATTTTGGGGCTTTTCCCCGATTTTCATTATTCTAAACACTGTGATGAACATCCTTTTGACTAAGTAGTAACCCACATTCTCATTCACTTACCTAAGTTACGTTTCTAAAAACAGAGTTACCCGATCAAAGGACATGCATCTTTTTAAGGGTTTGATGTACATTGCTTAATTAATCCCAAGAAAAGTAGTCGTAAATTATACCTCAGGGAGGGATATTTACAGGGACCATGCTGATCTTTATAACACAAGATCTAGAGCAAAGCTTTGCACATAGCAGGAGCTTAATAAATATGCATGGATTGTAATTTGAGCGTAATCAATTCAGACTCCCCCAAACACTCTCTCTGTAGTTCTCCTGCTATATTCTGTTAGCTCCCAGAGATAGAGCAAAGATATAATAATGAGAGAAAGGGAAGAAGTCACGAAAAGGAAGAGGAACAGTATCACAGGGGAGTGATGGCCATGGTCATCACACAGCACTTTCATTGAAATACAGGTCTTAGTGGTCCAGTTATGAAGGTATCTGTTCCAACATATATTAGAGTCTAAATTATTTAAAACAGCCTCATGTAACTATGCTGGGCAAAAATGATGCACATAAGAGTACCGAACTCAGAGGTTAAAGACCATGCGGCTAAGAACCACTGCAGTATCCAACCTTGGAATAAGCGTCATAGAATTTCCACTCAAAAATACACTCTCCCTCCAAATAGCCAACATAACCAGCCTACAGAACGCACTTCTCAGAAGTGTGGGTGCAAAGAAAGGAGCACTTAGATACAATCTGAGCTCACCCCTAAAGCTTTGATTTCTCGTTTTTAGACTCTTTTCTTTTTCTTTCCTTTTTTAAAACAAATTCTCCAACTAGAGGGCTTGGTTCATTTTGACAGAAGACGATAATCACTGAGAAACAGAAAGAGGTTTGGTTCAGCCTTACAATAGTTTCCATGTTAAGCCTCACAAATGAAAGTCATATTAAAGTGGATTTATACAAACTCTGACATCAAAGAGAGGAGAATGAAGGAGAAAAATGTATTAAAACATGCAAAAATAATCTTTCTGTAAAACCTGACATTTATGAACATAGCTCAAAGAAATACCTTAAAATTAATCTGTGGATTACAGCAATTTGAAATGTATGGGAAGAATACAAGGATGAAGAGGAGAGGAAAACAAACGAAATGAAGTGTATTGACATTCTGAAGTCTCTTTTCATTTAACAACAAATATTTCCAAAGAACACAAGGCTCACTCAGTTATTAACCATTCATTTTTTTTTACAAGCTACATTCAATTTCAATCATACACAATAATATAAAAAATCCTCTTTAGGATTACCTGCACAAAATTGCCAAGAAAAGAATTATAAGATCATACAACAATTTCAAAGCTGAATGACAAATGTGTGCACCTAGCAGCAGATAAAAATGAAGGAGAAGGTGGGAATGATTAAGTTTTCAATTTCCCCACAAGGACTTGATGTTAATTTCAATTCACTTATGTGCCGCTTTGTAAAGGATTATTAAAGAAAACAGATAACCTGATGTTTTGATGACATGGAGGGAGAGGGAAATGATTTCCTGGAGGGATTGTCACTTAGAAGTGGGGTGAGTTTCTCAGTCACTCAGAGCCTCTGTTTCTCAGACTCTGTGGTCTCAACAGAAAGATTAACCTGAGGATTTCAATAGACAATGGAATGCAAGTGCTGGGCACAAAATGGGAACTCTTATTGACCTGAGCATAGCAAATATTTATTCTTAAAGTGCCTGTAACAGAGATCATCAATAAGTCTAAAATAATATATGTTTCTAAACCTCCTTTTAATTCTTTGACGTCTACAGCACTGCTCTGCTGCTGCTAAGTCGTTTCAGTCGTGTCCAACCACCAAGCTCCCCTGTCCCTGGGATTCTCCAGGCAAGAACACTGGAGTGGGTTGCCATTTCCTGCTCCAATGCATGAAAGTGAAAGGGAAGTCGCTCAGTCATGTCGGACTCTTAGCAACCCCATGGACTGCAGCCCACCAGGCTCCCCCATCCCTGGGATTCTCCAGGCAAGGACACTGGACTGGGTTGCCATTTCCTGCTCCAATGCATGAAAGTGAAAGTGAAGTCGCTCAGTCACGTCTGACTCTTAGCAACCCCACGGATTGTAGCCTACCAGGCTCCTCTGTCCATGGGATTTTCCAGGCGAGAGTACTGGAGTGGGTTGCCATTACACAATCAGTAATAAATCCTGCTCAGAGTATTTGAAAATGGAAGACATCAACAAATAACAGTAATTTTTGTTGAACATGTAACCAGACTCCAGTCACTTGCTTTACATTATCTTGGATAAGCTTCATAATGATCCTACAGGATAGGTACTATTATTCATCTTATGTTTCCAATGGAAAATACTGGGATCTATAGAAATTTAGCAGTTTTCCTAGTGATTGGAAGGGGCAGAGGGGTTAAGAGAATGGGATCTGGAGCTAGGCTGCTTCTGTTTCCACAATGAGGGGAATTAGAAGAGGTGGGGGTGTATGTAAGTGTTTTCCAGGGAAGCAGAACCAATAGGACTTATATCCTAAATGTATATGTGTGTGTATATACATATGTACATATATGTGCATATATGTTATATGTGCACATACACATACATGCAATATGCATGCATATATGTGTGCATGAGTGTGTATATATGGAGAGAGAGAGGTTTTATTTTAAGGAATTTGCTCATGTGACTGCGGGGCTGAAAAATGCAACATTTGCAGGACTGGCTGGCAGGCTGGAAATTTGAAGGAGCTGATGTTTCTGTCTTAAGTCAAAGGGCAATCCAGAGGCAGAATTCTTTCCTCTTTGGGGGACATCAATCTTATTTCTTCATGGGAAATAGATGGGGAAACAGTGGAAACAGTGTCAGACTTTATTTTTGGGGGCTCCAAAATCACTGCAGATGGTGACTGCAGCCATGAAATTAAAAGACGCTTACTCCTTGGAAGAAAAGTTATGACCAACCCAGATAGCATATTGAAAAGCAGAGACATTACTTTGCCAACAAAGGTCCATCTAGTCAAGGCTATGGTTTTTCCTGTGGTCATGTATGGATGTGAGAGTTGGACTGTGAAGAAAGCTGAGCGCCGAAGAATTGATGCTTTTGAAGTGTGGTGTTGGAGAAGACTCTTGAGAGTCCCTTGGACTGCAAGGAGATCCAACCAGTCCATTCTGAAGGAGATCAGCCCTGGGATTTCTTTGGAAGGAATGATGCTAAAGCTGAAACTCCAGTACTTTGGCCACCTCATGTGAAGAGTTGACTCATTGGAAAAGACTCTGATGCTGGGAGGGATTGGGGGCAGGAGGAGAAGGGGACGACAGAGGATGAGATGGCTGGATGGCATCACTGACTCGATGGACGTGAATCTGAGTGAACTCCTGGAGTTGGTGATGGACAGGGAGGCCTGGTGTGCTGTGATTCATGGGGTCGTAAAGAGTTGGACACACTGAGCGACTGAACTGAACTGAACTGAACTGAATCTTTTTTCTTAAGGCCTTCATCTGATTACATGAAGACCACCCACATTACAGAGGGGAATCAGCTTTAATCAGTCTCCTGACTTGAGTAGTCATCATATCTAAAAAATTACCTTCACAGCAACAAGCAACTGGGTATTAGAGTCTAGCTTAAGCTCACACATAAAAGTTAACCACCACAGGTGGTAAGACTACTACCCGTCTCATCAGGTTTGTGTGTGTGCATATTAAATCGCTGCAGTTGAGTCTGACTCTTTGCCACCCTATGGACTGTAGCCCCCCAGGCTCCTCTGTCCATGGGATTCTCCAGGCACGAATACTGGGGTGGGTTGCCATGCCCTTCTCCAGGGGATCTTCCTGAGCCAGGGATTGAACCCATGACTCCTGCGGCTTCTGCATTGCAGGTGGATTCTTTACCTCTGAGTCATGAGGGAAGACCCACCATTAGGTTTGGGCAGGATTAAATGAGATAATGCATGTACAGTACTGGTATGTCCTAAGTACTCAGGACCTTTAGTTCTTATGGACAGAGCCTGGCATGGAGAAAGCAGTTCATAGATGTTAGCTGTTGTTATTGAGTGGTAGAATCATATTGAACCTAGGTCATTTGCCTCTAGTGCTCATCGTCAAGCTCTCAGCCAGAGTGATCTGCTAGTTCCAGAGAGATATAGCTACCAGGGACTTGTCATGTGGCCAGTGTGACTAAAATTTTAATTGAAAAACTAAAGCAGGAAAAAATTTAAAATATGAAAGTGACCTGGGTTCCAGAACATACTGGATTCAATACAATATTCCACCAACACACAGTTACTTTTGTTTGCTTTTTTACTTTTCTTAAATGTGGCTACTAGAAATATTTAAATGACCCATATGCCTTGCATCATATTTTTATTGGACAATACAGGTCTAAAGTTCTTGCCCTCCTAGTAACACACTGGCCTCTCCTGTGTACCCAAGTCCTACAGAGGACAGGCCAAGCAGACCAAACACTGCCTGTGTGTGTGTGTGTTAGTCACTCAGTCCTGTCTGACTCTTTGGGACCCCGTGGACTGTGGCCCACCAGGCTCCTCTGTCCATGGGATTCTCCAGGCAAGAATACTGGGGTGGGTGGCCACTCCCTTCTCCAGGGGATCTTCCCGACCCAGGGATTGAACCCAGATCTCCTGCGCTGCAGGCAGACTCTTTATTGTTTGAGCCACCAGGGAAGCCCTAAACCCTGCATCAGAACACCTTAATTTCAGCGAGGCTGCCCAAATTCCTCCTCAAAAAATTTTAACAGCAGCAGCAATCATAAAGAAAAAAAATCTGGGTTTTGTTTCAGTTAAGAGTTTTGCTCATTAGAAGACACTGTTAAGAGAGTGAAAAGGCAAACGATACATTTGGAAGATATTTGCAATTCATATACCTGACAATGAAGTATTATTGTATTGTTATGTATCCAAGATTTATAACAAATTCCTGCAAATCAGTAAAAGAAAGAAATATAACACAAGAGAAAAATGTGTGAGAGATTTGAATAAGTATTTTAAAAAGAGGATGCCAAATGACCAGAAAACTCATGAAATGCGAACGTCAACAATAATGGTTAAAATGAAAGGGACAGAAGACCCCAAATGCTGACAAAAATGTGGAACTAATATTCTAACATACTGTGGGTGAGCTATAAATGGATATAACCATGTTGGAGGATTTTTTTTTTTATCCGTGTATTCTAATTTTCCTACCAAGAGCAAGTATGCTTTCTTCATCCCCACCAAAAAAAAAAAAAAAAAGCTGTAAAATTGATCTTTAACTTAAAAAAAACAGCTTTTCAAACTATATAAAATAATGAGGCAGGGAGAAGAGAGCCTTGAGCTCTGGTGTGCTGGAAGGAATTGTCAGCAGTTAATTGAGCCGCAGGGAGACTAAGCGTTTCATAGATGACAAAACACAGGCCCTGATCTTTTTAAAGCAGACCCCGTGGGCTCCGAGCAAACTGCAGGACATTCTTTGAGGCCAGGAACCAGAGGGGCCCTGCCGGGGGCTTTGGTGGAAGCAGTGGGGAGTGGCCTGGGTTGTTACTTTCCTATTAAGCCATAAAATAATTCTCATTGGGAAAAAAATATGTCTGTAATAAATGCCCCATGGAATTAGACCCGATCACTGAAAACTGGAAATTTGCAAAGCTTTTCTTAGGCCTTTGATATCATGGTCTGCCCCACATCTAAGAGTTAAGAGTTATTCTTGCCAGGCAGCTGTTTTTGAAGTTCCTCAGAATGTTAAGCAGTGCGTGAGGCCCCATTCAAGCTCTTGATCAGGGAAATGGAGAGATGATCATCGTGAACTTAAAGCTGGGGCTCTGGGATCAGCTTCTGCCTGCCTACAAAACCTGCTGCTTCCAAGCTCTTCTCTGCTCCGTGGTTCTGTTCCCAGGGCTTCTTATCTTGGGGGCCACAGACCCCTGACGTGGTTGGGGAAGGGATTCAAGGAGCCTGTGAACCTAGATGGGGAAAAATATGTTAATGGTCACTAATTTCTGATTGAATTTTGGCACTTTAGTTTGCAAAGTAGACCACAAAGTGTAGTAGTATTACCAATCTCTGTTGTCCTCCCTAGAAATCACAGATATTTTCATATCGTATTACAGTCGTTGATAGGTTGAAATTGTCTCTGCTCAGCTGCACTTCAATACTAGTTAGAAAACCCACTGCCAGAACTTGTTATTTAAGATAACAAAGAAGCATACATATTACTCTATCATAATTGAAAAACAGATTTGGATGACAGTGTTTCAGGATAACTATCATCTTAGATATCAAAAGCATCTAAAAGTATGATTCTGAGGTGCCAGTGGGCTTCACCAGACAGCCAAAGGGGTCCTGGCAGGACGGAGGTTAAGAACCCCTACTGTTAGGGAAACCACACTGACTGAAACCACCCACTGGCGCCAGGCACCAAAGCCACCATTGTGGGAGTTATTTTATGACAGAATGTCCTGGTAAGGAACATGAAACTAATAACCCACTACCAACCGGGAGAGTTTGGGAAGGTGTCTGATCACCTCCAGAATCCTTCACGCTGGCATCCATGTTGGCTGAGCCATGTGCACACCACCATGAAGGACCCTGAGTCAGTGACTGGCCAAAGACAATCTGGAAGCTAATTCTGCCATCTAAAACCCACAGTCATGTATGAATGTGAGAGTTGGACCATGAAAAAGGCTGGGCATGGGAAAACTGATGCCTTTGAACTGTGGTGTTGAAGAAGACTCTTGAGAGTCCCTTGGACTGCAAGGAGATCCAACCAGTCAATCCTAAAGGAAATCAGTTCTGAATATTCATTGGAAGGAGTGATGCTGAAGCTGAAGCTCCAATACTTTGGCCACCTGATGCGAAGAGTCAACTCATTGGAAAAGACGCTTGTGCTGGGAAAGATTGAGGGCAGGAGGAGAAGGGGACGATAGAGAATGAAATGGTTGGATGGCATCACCGACTCAATAGACATGAGTTCAAGCAAGCTCCAGGAAATGGTGAAAGACAGGGAAGCCTTGCGTGCTGCAGTCCACGGGGTAGCAAAGAGTCAAACACAACTAAGTGGCTGAACAGCAGCAACAACATAAAACCTGAGACTTCGAGCCACGTGACTGAGCAGCTCTCCTGGGTTCCCTTACCCTACCGCTCTCCGTGGGCTTCCCAGGTGGTGCTAGTGGTAAAGAACCCACCTGCCAATGCAGGAGATGTAAGAAAGGCTTGTTCAATCCCTGGGTCAGGGAGATCCCCTGGAGGAGGGCATGGCAATCCATTTTAGTAGTCTTGCCTGGAGGATCCCATGGAGAGAGGAGCCTGCCAGGCTACAGTCCATAGGGTCACAAAGAGTCAGACATGACTGAGGTGACTTAACACATACACACACACTGCTCTCTGCCTGGGCACCCCTTCCCAATAAAGTCTCTTGCTTAGTCAGCTTGTGTGTCTCCTTGGACAATTCATTTCTGACTTGGACAAGAGCCCACTCTCAGGCCCTGGAAGGGGTCCCCCTGCCTGCAACACTATCAGGACAGGAAGAAGTGAGATTGGATAGGGCAGGGAGGACCATGTCAAAAGCAAGACAGGCTGCAGAGTCTGGGCTTTGGCTCTGATGGGAAGTTGGATATGGCAAGGAGAGGCCTGACTTGACCCAAGAGAGCCAGGCAAACCAAAGAGGTCCAGAAGAGCAAATAACCCAGGAGAGGGCGGCTCGTGGCAGCACCAGGAAGCACAAGCTGAGCCGGAGGGAAATCTCCCTGCCCGTTAGAGGACCCAGGGTCACTTTATGAAGCTCCAGCTTTGACGTGGGTTTATTCTGCCTTCATCGCTCACCTTGGACAACATACCTAATCATGGTGAACCTCAGTTCTCGTGGAGAACTCAATTCACTCCAACATTTCGTTAATTTATTCATAAATGTAACATTGATTAAAGAAAGTCAGTGTTCTCTTGCCTTCGGCAATTATAATTAGAGGACTCTTGGAATTATCGTAAAAATTTAGGCAGATAGTGAAATGAATTTGGTTCAGGGATCCTACAAAATGCCTCTTGAAAGCTTCCAACCTAACTCAGAGTCTCAGACAAGAAATTCAAACCTGAACCAACCAAGAACTATAGAATCCAAAAATTCTTTTGTTTTCAAATATTTTTCTACTGATAAACAGTGCTAAACTTATTAGACTCTTATTTTCATGATAATTAAAAATCTTGATTGTGGTAAATCTCATTATGGCTTTAATTTGCATGTCCCTAATTTCTGCTTTATTGACTATGCCAAGCCTTTGACTGTGTGGATCACAACAAACTGTGGAAAATTCTGAAAGAGATGGGAATACCAGACCACCTGATCTGCCTCTTGAGAAACCAATATGCAGGTCAGGAAGCAACAGTTAGAACTGGACATGGGAAAACAGACTGGTTCCAAATAGGAAAAGGAGTACGTCAAGGCTGTATATTGTCACCCTGCTTATTTAACTTCTATACAGAGTACATCATGAAAAACGCTGGGCTGGAAGAAGCACAAGCTGGAATCAAGATTGCTGGGGGAAATATCAATTACCTCAGATATGCAGATGACACCACCCTTATGTCAGAAAGTGAAGAGGAATTAAAAAGCCTCTTGATGAAAGTGAAAGTGGAGAGTGAAAAAGTTGGCTTAAAGCTCAACATTCAGAAAACGAAGATCATGGCATCTGGTCCCATTACTTCATGGGAAATAGATGGGGAAACAGTGGAAACAGTATCAGACTTTATTTTTCTGGGCTCCAAAATCACTGCAGATGGTGACTGCAGCCATGAAATTAAAAGATGCTTACTCCTTGGAAGGAAAGTTATGACCAACCTAGATAGCATACTGAAAAGCAGAGACATTACTTTGCCAACAAAGGTTCGTCTAGTCAAGGCTATGGTTTTTCCTGTGGTCATGTATGGATGTGAGAGTTGGACTGTGAAGAAGGCTGAGCACCGAAGAATTGATGCTTCTGAACTGTGGTGTTGGAGAAGACTCTTGAGAGTCCCTTGGATTGCAAGGAGATCCAACCAGTCCATTCTAAAGGAGATCAGCCCTGGGATTTCTTTGAAAGGTGTGATGCTAAAGCTGAAACTCCAGTACTTTGGCCACCTCATGCAAAGAGTTGACTCGTTGGAAAAGAGTCTGATGCTGGAAGGGATTGGGGGCAGGAGGAGAAGGAGACGACAGAGGATGAGATGGCTGGATGGCATCACTGACTCGATGGACGTGAATCTGAGTGAACTCCGGGAGTTGGTGATGGACAGGGAGGCCTGGCATGCTGCGATTCACGGGGTCGCAAAGAGTTGGACACAACTGGGCAACTGAAATGAACTGAACTGAATGGTTAATGATGTTGGGGTTTTTTTCATGTATCGTCTATCTATATGTTCTCTTTGGTGAAATGCTTCTTCATGTCTATTGCCCATTTAGTAGTTGAATTTATTTTATTTTACTGTTTAGTCTGGGATCTGCACAGCTAAAATCCGCTTGTTCCTCTCTGCCTTCCGACTTCAACAATTACACACACCTTCTCCACTGTCCCCAAACCTCTCAGAGACACTATTCTCTTCCTTCAATGATCTCAACACTTTAGCCCAGGTGAGATACACATCATGAGAGCAGAAGCACCTCTAACTTTCAGGACTGAACACCCCTACCCATGGCTGCTATGGCCGCTTGGTGTGAGTTAGAAAGAAGTACTCTTTCCTTAATAGTCATAGTTACCATTCAAAACTAGGATGGCCTTGCAGTCAACAGTACCCTCTGGATTTATGAAATGCAAAACCTGCTGAATGGCACAGATCCTACACTCTACATGCCTGCCCCTTTCCATCTTCCTGTCCCAGGGTTACTACTTGAGATCCATCCATCCACCTGTTTCCTGCATACCTGCTTATTCTCTCATCCTGTCTTACTGAGGATCTTTCTCATGAACTACTGTTAGGAAGGGGTCAATTTGTCCTTGGGTTAATCCACGCCAAAAGTCTTTGGCTCCTCCTCATTCTCAGCAAAAAAAAATAAACAAAAATTAATTGATACTCAATCTAAGAAAGAAATGGAAACATTTATTTGAGCCATGCTGAGGAATATAGCCCAAGAGATGGTCTTTCAGAAAGCTCTGAGGACTCTTCCAAAGAGGCGAGTGGGGAGACCAGGATATACATGATTTTGGTGAAGGAGTACAAGCAATTAAGCACACATCTTGGTAGGTTACTGCTATTTGTAAGGAATAGATACCACCATTATGGATTTAGCACTTTTCTAAGTATGGGAACATGCGAGAATTCGTGTTCATACAGTTTTCTCTTGAAAATATCTAACCATCTACAGGCCAATTCTGCCAGTTTTCCCGGAGCATAAAAGGTCGCCTCCCGATCTTGGCCCTGAATCCCTTTCACCGTGTTTTGCAGGTCAGTGACGGCAGTAGCAAATGACTTGATTCTTGCAGAACTTGATGGTGGGCGACACTGTTCATTTTACAACCCCCCTTCCCTTTTGGTCTTAATTTCGATCAAGATTTTCATGACCAATTTGTCTCTCAGCTCTAGGAATGCCCATTCCCAGGTCAGGCAAGGATTTCATTGATAGGCCATTCTACCTGCTATTACTGGACTGGATCCTCTTCACAGTAACCCAAAGCCTCCAGATCCCCTGTCTTAGTAGTCTATCACGGTCCAGGAAATGGTTCCCTCTTATTGCTTCTTCTCATATCTAGAGTTACACGTTATAATCATTGATCTTATAGGATTATACATTGGGTCACTTGTTTCAAGTTGCCTAGTCATTATTATTTTTATCAGAGACTCAGTCAGGTATCTGGTAGTGCGTGAAACCATAATGTAAAGTAGGCAGAGTACAAGTTCCATACCCAGTGATGTTAAAACGGTCGTAAGTAATGTTATCTTCTAAGGAGTTACATACTTCGCCCTAGAAGAAGAAAAATTGATCTTTATGGTTGAGCAGCTATTTCTGCCGTCAGGGAGTTCTGATTAATGTGTAACGCCAATGCACAATGCACACCAGCAGGGAGAAAGATGGCCAACGTGAGCAGAAAAAAAAGTCATTGAAATTTGTCTTGTCCTACCTTAAAATATGAATTTTATCGTCAGCAACATATAAACAAGTTTATGTCTCTCCAGTCTTAGAGAGAGAGAAGAAAAGAAAAAAATTAACATCCTCCATCTAGGACCTTTCTCATTTCTTTACAGGCCTATTCTTGGATTTGGCCACCTGATGGGAAGAACTGACTCCTTGAAAAAGATCCTGATATTGGGAAAGATTGAAGGCAGGAGGAGAAGGGGACGACAGAGGATGAGATGGTTGGATGGCATCACCGATGCGATGGATGTGAGTTTGAGCAAGCTCCAGGAGTTGGTGATGGACAGGGAGGCCTGGCGTGCTGTGGTCCATGGGGTCGCAAAGAGTTGGACATGACTTAGTGACTGAACTGAACTGAACTTCTTGGAAGGCCTGTCTGTGTTGTCTCCATTTTCTCACCACCACCCTCACTTACTCACTCCAAATTGGCCTCCTCCCACTCTTCCAATAAACTTGCTCTAGCTAAATGCCTAGTCATAGTGTCTCTCAACCTTCATCTCACTAAATTTCTCAAGAAAATTGACCCAGCCTACCACACTTCTTTGAAGTGCTCTTCTCTTGCCTTCTGCAGTGTCATACTCTCCTTGGTTTTCTCCTAAGCCTGCCTGATCTTTCTCCTCTTCTCCTTTAAATAGAGAAGCTCATGGGAGCTGTTCTGGGACTCTTTCTCAAACAGTATTCTCACCATCAAGCAATCTCTTCCAGGCACCTACTCCATCCTTCTCCCCAAACCCAAGATGAAGAGTTCCAGCTCAGGTCTCTTGTCGAGGGGACCCAAACAGGCACATCCCATGACTGTTGATGTTCTGCTCTAGAGGGTCCCACAGGCTCCAGAGTCCCAAACCAAACTATTCCCACACATCTGCTTCCCCTCTTGTGTTCTCTTCCAGTATGTTCAGTTCAGTTCAGTTCAGTTCAGTTGCTCAGTCGTGTCCAGCTCTTTGCAACCCCATGAACTGCAGCATGCGAGGCCTCCCTGTCTATCACCAACTCCCGGAGCCTACCCAAACCCATGTCCATTGAGTCGGTGATGCCATCCAACCATCTCGTCCTCTGTCATCCCCTCCTGTCCCCAGTCTTTCCCAGCATCAGGGTCTTTTCAAATGAATCAGCTCTTCGCATCAGGTGACCAAAGTATTGGAGTTTAAGCTTCAACATCAGCCCTTCCAATGAACACCCATGACTGATCTCCTTTAGGATGGACCGGTTGGATCTCCTTGCAGTCCAAGGGACTCTCAAGAGTCTTCTCCAACACCACAGTTCAAAAGCATCAATTTTTCGGTGCTCAGCTTTCTTTATAGTCCAACTCTCACATCCATATATGACCACTGGAAAAACCATAACCTTGACTAGACGGACCTTTGTTGACAAAGTAATGTCTCTGCTTTTTAATTTGTTGTCTAGGTTGGTCATAACTTTCCTTCCAAGGAGTAAGCGTCTTTTAGTTTCATGGCTGCAATCACCATCTACAGTGATTTTGGAGCCCAGAAAAATAAAGTCAGCCACTGTTTCCCCATCTATTTGCCATGAAGTGATGGGACCGGATGCCATGATCTTAGTTTTCAATATTCACCTAGCTATCAGCCCAGAAGCTCAGCAGTCACCCAACCCTTCACATTCCACACACTCAAATCACCCTTGCACCCATTTCAACTTCTTCTCCAAACCTGCTTCTATTCACCACCCTGTGGCCCTAGCCCAAGACACCAAACTCCACGGAGCTGCCAAAGATGCACCTAGACCGCCTGGACCTGTGCAGACCTTGAGCCTTGTGCTCCAAATCCTCCTGAGGGGATTAGTGCTTCTGGGTCTGTCTTAGGAGGTTTTACTGCAAGGAGGGAAAGTGACCAGTGGGTCCTGTTCACTGGGTTCTGGCACATAGCAGACTGCCCTCTACCCAGTGTTGTTTTTGTTTGGTCGCTAAATCAGATCCAACTCTTTGTGGACTTCAGTGCTCCAGGCTTCCCTGTCCTTCACTATCTCCTGGAGTTTGCTCAGATTCTTGTCCATTGAGTAGGTGATGCTATCTAACTACCTCACCCTCTGCTGCCCTCTCCTCTTCCTGCCTTCAATCTTTCCCAACTTCAGGATCTTTTCCAATAAGTTGGCTCTTTGCATAAAGTGGCCAAAATATTGGAGCCTCAACTTCAGTATCAGTCCTTCCAATGAATATTCAGGGTTGATTTCCTTTAGGATTGACTGGTTTGATCTTCTTGCTGTCCAACGGACTCTCAAGAGTCTTCTCCAGCACCACAGTTTGAAAGTATCAGTTCTTCAGTGCTCAGCTTTCTTTATGGTCCAACTCTCACATACATACATGACTACTGGAAAAACCATAGCTTTGACTAGACAGACCGTTGTTGGCGAAGTGATGTCTGTGCTTTTTAAGAGGGTGTCTAGGTTTGTCACAGCTTTTCTTCCAAGGAGCAAGCGTCTTTTAATTTCATGGCTGCAGCCGCAGTCAGCAGTGATTTTGGAGCCCAAGAAAATAAAGTCTGTCACTGTTTCTACTTTTCCCCTTTCTATTTGTAATGAAGTGACTGGACCAGATGCCATAATCTTAGGTTTTTGAATGTTGAGTTTTAAGCCAATTTTTTCACTCTCCTCTTTTACCCTCATCAAGAGGCTTTTTAGTTCCTCTTCCATTTCTGCCGTTAAAATTATGTCATCTGCATATCTGAGGTTGCTGATATTTCTCCCTGCACTCTTGATTCCAGCTTGTGATTCATCCAGCTCGGCATTTCACATGATGTACTCTTCATGAAGGTTAAATAAGCAGGGTGACAATACTCAGCCTTGACATACTCCTGTCCCAATTTTGAGCCAGTCTGTTGTTCCATGTCCAGTTCTAACTGTTGCTTCTTGACTTCTATACAGGTTTATCAGGAGACAGGTAAGGTGGTCTGGTATTTCCATCTCTTTAAAAATTTTCCACAGTTTGTTGTGATCCACACAGTCAAAGGCTTTAGCGCAGTCAATGAAGCAGAAGTAGATGTTTTTCTTGAGTTTTCTTGCTTTCTCTATACTTGTTAGAATGATGGGATGAGAATGAGAGGGAGCACTACCCCCCTCTTCAGGGCAGCCGAAGCTCAGCACCTCAGGCTGTGTGGTCCCAACCATCACATGCAAGGCAGCAACCTGGCCCTCTACCCAACCTCCTTTTCTGGCGCTGAGCCTGGACCACTTCCTCTCCTGTTGCCTGGGAGACCCTTTAAAGCCCCCTGGAAGCTGACAACCTCAGAGGCCTCTGCTCCTTTTCTCTTCAGCTCTAGCCCTGTCTGACTGGGCGGCCAGGCCAGTGATGAGAGGAGGGGCTGAAAGGAGGGGGGAGAAGTGGGGGAGGGAGTCAGGTTAAGTAAGTTGAAGTTGAAAACTGACCCCAAAGAGATTATCAGGCTGTTGGAAGTGGCAGATGCTATATGTGGACAGAAACAATGATGCCTAGTAGCTGGGTCTTATCTCCATAAAATGTGTGTGTACACTGGATTTGGCAGCCTGAAAACCATTTTCTTCTCCCTTAAGAGTCATTCAAGAAATGGGCACATTTGCTGGTAAGCTTTCCTCCTGTCTCTGGGGTCATGTCCAGCAAGAGGAGGGGTCTGTACGGGTTTTCATTAATGGCAGGCACCATTCTTCGCCCTTCTCACCCTTTGTTGAAGTGGCAGTGAAAACCCAAGGGGAGAAATCACTGTAAAGAGGATCGAAAAGATTGCAGGAGACTAGAGCCTCCCTGGTGGCTCAGATGGGAAAGCGTCTGCCTGCAACGTGAGAGACCTGAGTTCGATCCCTGGGTGGGGAAGATCTTCTGGAGGAGGAAATAGCAACCCATTCCAGTATTCTTGCCTGGAAAATCCCATGGACAGAGGGGCATGGTAGGCTACAGTCCATGGGCTCACAAAGAGTCGGACGTGACTGCGTGACTTCACTTTCAGAGCCACTTTTATTTTTTAAGTGAAGAGCTCTTTTACTTGGAGGAACCTAAGGATTTTGGCATCCCAAGAGGTGCTATGGGACTTGAAGGCAGTAGACATTTTGTTATAGATGATAAAATGGTCACCAAATGAACATTCCCTGCCTTCAAGATCTAGTGAGGCTCCATGAGCCTCCTAAGCAATGACCTTGGCGTTGGGACAGGCTGTAAAATTCACTCCTTCTCAGATACTTGTCACATCCTCGCTGACGTTATACATGGTTCTCGGCCTGATTGTTTGCAGTTTTGTCAGGGTGCAGCAGAAGTTCCTAAGTAGCTGAGAAGTTCATGGAATCTCTTCGTTGGTACAACTTACACTATTATTTGTGTTACAGTGTGGGGTAAGGGTGAGCAGACGCTTCTCAAGGCCACTGTTTATGAACGCAGCATGCTGCCACTTGACTTTAGAAGGTCAAGAGAAATAGGTTTGAACAATGGGTGAACGTACCATAGACAGGACCTTTCGTTTGATAACAGGAATATAGCTTTTGTACTAACAAAGTGCTTTAAAAATTAGTGTGAAATTTTAGGTAATTAGCATATAATTTTAGTTATCAGTTGTTTCATAACAAACAGATTAATTAGGAACCCCACTCAGTCATTTATCTAAATGAAAAGTTCTGTTATATTGTATTTGTGGGCATTGATCAAAGCTAATGGGAAAAAGAGATTAAGATGAAAATCATGGGATTAAATTTTTAATTAGTTTGCCCCCTGAACAATTGCTTGGTGTGACACAGTGATTGATTGGCTACTTACGCCTGCCCAGGAAGGATGTGGCTCTACTACCAAACCTCTGAACATAAAAGTGTTTTACAAAAGACTGAATATTTTATTCGGTTATCTTTCTCTTTATTCCTGCTTAACAAGGAATTGAAAAGGAAGGCAGCATCTGGGATCTCAAAATCCTTTGTCTGGTGATACATATAAAGTATGAGATGGAAGTTACTTCATTAATATAAAAAACTCAACATGTCTAAAATAAAACTTTCCGTTTCCAATTCCCAACCTCTTCTCCTCCCAGGGTTCTTTCCTTTTAACCAGTGGTAACACCACACATCGGTGAGCTCAAAGCAAAAACCCAGGAGTAATCTTGAAATCCTCTTTCTCTCATTCCCCCCAGGTCGTTCATTAACACGTTCCATCAGCTTTTCTCCCAAAACATATCCAAAACCCACCTGCTCTTTGCATCCCTACCTTTGTAACTCAAGCACTATCATCCTTTGCCTGCTTAACTGCAACCCTTCTGAATCTGGACTCTCTGCTTCTAATCTGATGACACATTCCCTCCAGCACCCACCCAGTCCATCTGCCACAGAACAGTCAAAATATTTGTTTAAAACTTGTATCAGGGACTTTCCTGGCGGTCCAGCAGTTAAGAATCTGCCTGCCATGCAGGGGACACGGGTTCTATCCCTGGTCTGGGAAGATTCCACGTGCTGTGGGGCAACTAAGCCCGAGGGCCACAGCTACTGAGCCTGAGCACCCTGGAGACTGTGCTCCACAACAAGAGGAGCCCCTGTGGTGAGAAGCCCAGGCACCACAAAAACGAGAAGCCCCTGCTCGCCACAACTAGGGAAAGCCCGTGGGCAGCACCAAGACCCAGGACAGCCAAAAATCACTAATTAAACAAATATATTATATTCTATAACTCCTCTACCTTGAACCTGTCTTTGTCGTCCCACACTAATTGCCGAGCCCTGTAAGACTCTACGTGACCTGGATTTGCCTGTGACCACCCTCCACCTCTCTGTTCACTGTGATCCACCACAAGCTGTCAGTCTTCCAAGTCTGGACCTGCCTTGGGGCCTTTGCACGAGTTACTCGCCTGGAACCCTTGTGGCTCAGCTGGTAAAGAATTTGCCTGCAATGTGGGAGACCTGGATTCGATCCCTGAGTTGAGAAGATCCCCTGGAGAAGGGAAAGGCTACCCATTCCAGTATTCTGGCCTGGAGAATTCCATGGACCGTATAGTTCATGGGGTTGCAAAGAGTCGGACACGACTGAGAGAGTTTCACTTCTTTTTTTCTAGATGTTTGCAGAGCTGAATCTCTTGGTTTCTATCTAAGTTTAAATGCTATCTCCTCAAATAAGCCCTTCCTCTGCCACCCACACTTCAGTGGCCCCCTGTGCTCCCTGTCACACCATCCCAACTCCCTTTCATCATGACACTCCTCATTACGGCTGTCTTCTTGCATCTTTCTTCCTTTGTTTATTGACTGCGTGCCAAGTCGCTGCAGTCGTGTCCAACTCTTTGTGACCCTATGGATTGTTTATGGACTAACCCCACCCCAATAATACATAAACAATGAAAGTAAAGATCTTTGTCTTTCTTGTGTGTTACTCTATCTCCAGGGCCCCAAATAGTCTTCAATATATGAAGACTAGGATTAGCCTTCTCTCTTCTGTTCACCTCTTGGTTGAACACTTTGTCAATCTTTACCCCTTCAAGGCTGCTTGCAGTATATTTTTGTTTTTAAAGCTGAACTGCAAACTTTATTCAGAACCTATCCAGCTTCCTACGTTGCATCCTATTTTCACATCTCCTTGGTCTTTTCCAACCTGTGCAGTTTCTCATGTTTTTCTCGTCTTTTATGACTTTGGCACTTCTGAGGAGCTCTGTTGAGTTATTTTGCAGACTGCCCTCAGTTTGGACTTGTCTGATGTTTTCTCACGGTTAGACGGGGGTTTTGAAGTTTCTGCAAGAAACCTTCACAGAAGTGACGCGTCCTCAGTGTACCGTGCTGGGGGCTCACGATGTCAGCATGTTTCATTCTGGTGATGACAACCGTGACTACTGGGCTTAAGATGTGTCTGTCGGATCTTCACTGTAAGGTGGAGAACTCCATTTGTAATTAACGTATATTTGGGGGAGAGGCTGTGAGGCTCGATGGGCGTTATTTGTGACCTGATGTTCCTTCTGTGTGCACATCGGGGCAGGTGGTGTGTTTTTAACAAAACTTTGTTGCTGTAAGAAAGACCTGTGGCTACATCTTGAGAGGCAGAAAGAAAATGGTATTAAGGCAGGTTTCTACTGCTTCTGGATGGGGGGATGTGTACACTGACAACTGAATGGAGTTCAGTTATTTTGTCCATGAGTCAATTCAGCAAATGTTTATTAATAAATGCTAATTTTTTTTCTAGTGTCTATAATTTGGCACTGGTATTAGGCTCTACATCTATCATCTCAGTTCTATTTTAAAAAGTAGATGTTATCAACCATTTTACAGATAAGGATCCTGAAGTTTAAGGAAGCAAGTTGCTCAAAGACATGTGGCAGAACCGGGACTTGAACCCCGGCCTGTCTAACTCAAAACCATGTCATTTCCATGACACCAAGCTCGCTCCCTTCTACGGGCCAAGCCCTGTGATCAGTGCTGAGGACACTGAAGCACAAGACACGGGTTCAGGAGGAGCTGCTGTTCTCGCATGGGAGGGCTTTGGGAGCAGCGCAGAAGGCCTGGGGAGGAACAATTATTTGGGTGTCATCCTTTTTTTTCTGAGAATCACTGAGCTGATTTTTCTCAAGTTTTTACTGAGTCAGGGTAGACTTGCCAGGCAGCCTTCAGCACAAATAGTTACCCAGAAAACACAGCTGACATTGATGGTGTGCTTATTGCTCTCCGTGATTTATCTCAGCCACCCTGTGAAGTGGGTACGTTTTCCTCACTTAGCTCATGAGGAAACCAAGGCTCAGAGCGGATAATATATGCAAAGCCACCAGCTGGTAAGTTGGTTAAACTGGAGCTTGATCCCAGATCTGACTGATTTCAAGGTTTTCAGGACCCCTTGGTCCTCCAGGGGGTCTGAATTCCAGCATCCTCGCCACCAGTGGGACTGTGCCTCGGTCGTCTTCTCGTTTGTAGAAAGGACACTGGTGATCACAGCGTGCCTGATGGTGGCTGCCGGCAGTGCATTTGCAGCAAGCCTTTTTTTGTTCAAACCGAGAGATCTTTGTGCAGCTTTTGCTTTTTTAAACCACCTCCTCCCACAGTCAATTCATGTCAACAGAAGGAAAATGGAAAGTGATGACTCTGAATCATTTGTGACATATAAAACCTACTTTACAAACAAGCATCTTCCCCAAGAGGTACAGCATAGGGCAAGTCAGGTCTCCCTTCCCCCTGGCATTTGATGAGAGACTCTAGTTCCTCCTAAAGTCAATGCTTGAAAGTGAAGTGAAAGTGAAATTCGCTCAATTCTGCCCAACTCTTTGTAACCCCATGGACTGTACAGTCCTTGGAATTCTCCAGGTCAGAATATTGGAGTGGGTGGCCATTCCCTTAGCCAGGGGATCTTCCCAAACCAGGGATCAAACCCTGGTCTCCCACACTGCAGGCAGATTCTTTACTGTCTGAGCCCCCAGGGAAGACCAAGAATACTGGAGTGGGTAGCCTATCTCTTCTCCAGGTTATCTTCCCCACCCGGGAATCGAACCAGGGTCTCCTGAATTGCAGGCAGATTCTTTACCAGCTGAGCTACCAGGGAAGCCCATAGAGTCAATGCTTAGTAAATAACATTTGCTGCTGCTGCTAATATTTTGTGACCTTCATGTTGCCAGGCATTGGCTGAACTGTCCAGTGAAGGAGGGGATGAAAAGTTCTGTCATTCTCCTGCCTATTCCATTTTGACATCTCCCTTGGTGTTCTTAGGTGATTGAGCTTTCTATTTTTTTCTTAATCAGTTTTGAAAATGAAAAAGCAAGGTGGAGTAGTTGCACTTAGTGGTTGGAAAAGAAAGGAAAACTGATTATTAGCAAGGCCAGGGATTGGGATGGGGAGGTCAGTTGACTATCTGGTTTATTAAAATCATTCCATTTTGTCTCTACCACATATAGTTCACTGATTATCTTGACTCCTACCATTCTGGTAGAGGTGATGAGAAAGAATGGCCAAAGGCAAGATGATTAGTGGCTGTGAAAAAGAACAGGGCGTAAGAAATTGGAAGATGCTCTTGTTTTCCTCATCTTAGTTTGGAATCCCCCAGACTAGACTTAGAATCAAGGATTCAAGTGTAGGTTATTTATTTGGAAGGTGCAAAAACCATAGGCAGGGAATTGGGGAGAATGAGCTGGAAAAGGAAAAAGGCCAATACAGGGATGTGTTATCAAGCTAGCTGATACTGGTGACTAGGAACTAGAGCTACAGTGAACCCTGAGATGCAGTGGTCCCAGGTGGCGCCAGTAGTAAAGAATCCGCCGGCCAATGCAGGAGACCCCAAAGACACAGGTTTGCTTCCTGCATCAGGAGGATACCCTGAGTAGGAAATGGCACCCCTCTCCAGTAGTCTTGCCTGGAAAATTCCACAGGTCAGACACGACTGAGCAACTGATCACACACACAGGCACATGTCAGAATCATCCAATGCCCTCTCATCCCACCCAGGGAAGGAAGCTGGGATATTTATCCATCAACTGCAGAGTGTCAGGGATTGACAAGTTCCCATGAGGTGTGCTGGGCCCAGAAGTGGTTTCCACAGCTTGGGAGAAAGCTCTCAGGCAAAGAGATGCAAATGCTGGCAGTCAGAAGTCAACCAGTGTTCACTGAGGTGGAAAGGCTGTGAGATGGGCACTAATAACATCCTCTATGTTCCCTTAAAACAAGCAAAGCATCCAAGCTTCCCCCAGGACTCCCCCTATCATTAAATGTACCTCCATATACCCAGCTTCTGATGCCGAAGACTTTATACTGTTCCTTGATATATTTTTTGGTTTGGATTTTTGTTTTGTTTTGTGTCTGTTTGTTCTTGCCACACAGTCAGTCTAACCCCAAATCCTACAAATTCTATCTTCAAAATATATCTTGAATCTTACTACTTCTCGCCATCTCCATCACCATCTTTCACTAGATTTCTGCAATAGCTTCCTAGTCTGAATTCTTGTTTATATGCTCATCCCCCACATGGTAACCAGAGTGATCTTTTAAAACGTAGATCACTTTACTCCCCATCTCAAAACCATCCCTTTTTCACTTTTAGAATAAAACCTGAAGTCCTTACCAAGCTCCACATGATCTGGCTCCTGGCTGCCTCCTTGACTTCAGTTTCCATCCACTCTCCTCGTCACTCACAGTGCTCTGGCCAGACTGATTTTCCAGCTGCATTCCTGCTTCAGGGCCTTTGCATTTGTTCTGTCCACATAAAACGCTCCTCTAGATGGTCATGCCACTCAATCAGTTTATTCAGGTAGTGGCTCAGATGTCCCCTCTGTAGGGAGCACTTTTTAAAATACTCTATCTAGAAAATAACCCTTTGTCACAGTCTTTGCTCATAACTTGGCTTTATTTATTTATTTTTTCCATAAAGGTGATCGTGACCTGGCTGATTTTAGTTTACGGTCTTATTTATTGCCCACTTCTGAACTAGAATATAAATGCTGTCAGGTGGAGGATTCTGTTTGCTGCACTAGCCCAGCCCCTGGAATAGCATCAATTCATCACAGGTATCCAATAAATATTTGCTAAATGAATGGGTTAATAACTCTTTACTGGTCCTGCTGAAATCACCCATCAGTCAAGAATTTTCAGAACAGACAGGAGAAATTTCAGACCTTAGCATGATAACTGCCTCCCTGCATCTTTCCCCCAAGCTGGCTCTAATGAAAAATACACAGTCTTAGCAGAGTCATGAAGGTCCCAGGGCTACGGGCTACTTCCAATATGTTCTCTAGGGAATACATTACAAATCACAACTTGTTCATTTATCTTTCTGCTTGCCTCTCTGAGAACAGTAGAGGGAAAATCAAGATCATTAATGCTACCTGTTTGGTGATGGAGATGAAATGTAGTCTTGTTGTTTAATAAACTAGAACGCAAAGTTAGTTATCGCCCCAAGTGCCTCGCAGGTAGTTGGTGCACACCACATGCCGAGTGAATGGACAGTATCATCACTTTGGCATTTCTGCTGCTTGTTCTGCAGAAGATATTTCATTTTATGGCCCACACTCTTAAAGATGCCAGAAAGTGGGGGGACTTTCTTCATCACAGCCCCTCCAAAGCCAGAAAACCCTTAACTAACCACACCCATCTCCTCTCACACATACCACCCCATGTTCCCCAAAATGGTAAAGTCAGCTCTATCTTTTGTGTGTGGTTTAAGACTATCTAATTTACTCCATTATAAAAATAGCACAGGCTCATTTTAGAAAAATTTATAAATTACAGAAAAATAAAAGAGAAAAATTAAAAATAACACATTATTCCACCACCCAGGGATAACCACTGTGTTATCCCTGTAGCTGGATATCTACTATTCCCTATGTGGCTGTATGTTCTTCCAGTGTTTCTATGTATATTCGTGCACAGTTTAAATATGCAATTTATCTTTCTTTTTTACTTAACATTGTAACATAAACATTTATTCTTAGTATTCAACCCTTTGCTCACATCTTTTTAAATAGCTGTGCAATATTACATTTCCCCGTTGTAAACCATTTTGCTTATTTTATATTTTTCAAAATTATAAATAATTCTGGGATAAGCATCCTTTGATGTGAATCTTTGCTGGCACTGCTGATTATTTTTTAGGATAGAGACCCAGAAAAGGAATCACTAGTTTTAGGGGATACAAACTCTTAAGACATTTTGTGAGATTTCATTTTGATTTCTAAAACTGTTTGAATGTGACTTCCATAAAAGAGCTCCAGGAAAGCAGATTGCCTCCAAGAATTTACTTCCAGTTTTGAAACATTTCAGGCCCAGACTGTTTTAGCATTCAGTTTAAATGAGCGCAGAAATCTTCTGTAGCCTGTCTCCACTTCAGACTTCTTCCTGCTCTAATAAAACGCGGCAACAGCATTATAAAAATTGTTCTTCGGTAAACAGTCTCTTTTTGTGTTCTCAAGGATTGTTTTCTGAAGTAGTCTTTCTGGTGGGGATTGGGTTTATGTCTAGAATTGCATGGAGAATTTTTGCATGCCTGCTCATGATGTCTTAAGGGTTTAGTAATGCCTTATGGTTGTGTGTGTGTGTGTTTGTGTGTGTGTGTGTGTGTGTGTGTGTGTGTTTCATTGCCAAAAGGAAGTTCAGATTTCATGGCAATGAAACCTGCTTTTACAAGTCTATCTGAGTCCAGCCTCAAAAAGCCAGGACTCCCTTGGCAGGAACTACTTTGGGGAACACCATATGAGTAAGGAATTTTCTTCCTAAGGCTGGGTCAGCCTGGAAAAGGCCTTGCCAAAGACAGTTTATCAATGGAGGGAAACCATGGCTTTTTTAGATACGATGGGTCAGACATGATACAATATCAAAATATCCAGGAAACATCCAGAAGAATCAAGGGTTCCAGGCTGGTTTGGAAAGTTGTGGTATAGCCATACTCATGCCATACTTGTCCAATCTCATGCAAACAACCTTATTAAACAGAATCAACCCAGCATCTCTGTATTGACTTGAAAAGATATCCAGGTTCTTTTGTTATTCAAAATAGTAAGTTGTAGAAAAATATGTATGGTTTGATGCCATATTTGTAAAAAAATTAAAAAAGGCAAAAACTGAATTCAGGGGACTCTTTACTATCTACATGAACTGAAAGAAATACATGAAGAAACATACATGAGACTGTTGGTAACTGGCTCCTTAGGAATGCGGAATTTGGGTCAGAGAAGACTGAGGAGACCTCGGCTTTACACGACTCAATTGAATAATGTGTTACAAAGAGCAGGTATTACTTTTGTAAGTTATAAAAAAATAATAAAAGAAAGCCCCCAAAAAGGGAAAAAAAATAGTGGAGAGGAATGGCCTGAGAAGGGAACTTGGTTCGGGAGCTGGTTGACAGGTGCCCTGCAGGGTTGGGTATCCCCTCTTGGCAAAATGGGTTCATCCCACAGAGGAAGGCCCCACTTCCCAGCCAAGTGGGGCTGGGTTGGCTGTGTCCTTCCCCTGGCAGCTGGTAGAGAATCAACTGTGCTGGCATTCACCTGCACTATCACATTTGAAATGGCTTCTGGAAAAAATAATTGGAACGATCCAGGCAGAGGCAGGAGCTGTTATCTCAGGGGGTTCTAGCGGTGAAGACCCTGCCTGCCAGGGCAGGAGACGTAAGAGATGCGGGGTTCGATCCCCAGGTGAGGAAGATCCCCTGGAGGAGGGCATGGCCTGGAGAATCTCATGGACAGAGGAGCCTGGTGGGCTACAGTCCATGGGGTCGCACAGAATTGGACACGACTGAAGCGACTTAGCACGCACACACACACTCTGAGGGCTTGAGGAAGGGTGACGAGCAGCTGAGAGGAGAACAGCCTTTAAAAGTTCCAGAATGGGAAAGATGGATCCGGCCTCAGCCTCTGAGCACACCTCTAGTCATCTGCGAGACGGACCACAGGCTTTGAACTGGAGACAGTGCCCAAGGCTCTCCTTAACCTTCCCTGGAGCCAGTGCTGAGGTGTGTGTCTTTGAAGAGGGATGGCTCAGAAGCGACACGACTTTCAAACATGATTTGTTTTATATTCTATTTGTGAATTAAGGTGTGTTTACAGTGAAAGAATGATTTAGATGATGACGACTCAGCTGGAAATATAAAGGCATAATTGAATCTCCAAGTCTATTAAAGACTCTTGTTTTGTGTCTTGTGGGTTGACATTTTATTACTGAGGCCAACTTGGCTCTTGCTTTCAATTTCTTTTCTTCCCTTTTGTATCTTTCAAATATTAGATTTTCCCTTCCCCCAACCAGAAATTAAAAAATAAAATAAAAAAAAGAAAACCTCCAAGGAGAGCCAGGATGTCTGAAAAGAGCACCCTGGGGAGGTGGCATCACGTGGCAGGCTGGCACAGGGACTCTGGGCATTGGCACAGTGCCTGGCACCCTGCACTGATGCCCAGTCAATTGTTGCCCTCAGAACCTCTGCCATCCCCAGCCCTGCCACCAACTTGCTCTGTTTCCTAGGGCAAATCAGGTCACTCCTGGGGTCCCCTTGTTCCTCCTACCAACAGAGTTCTTGACAGCTAATAGCTCCAGCAAAGCCCAGAAAAGCACCACAAGAGGCGCAAAGGCCAATGATCAAAATAACCCACCCCGATTCCTTTGTAGAAGGATAATATGTCACTGGCGACTGCTCTCAGTAAGTGGGTCTTTTTTTTTTTTTATCTCTGAAGAGGCTGGAACCTGTTCCTCAGGGCTGCTAAATCGGGCCTTGTTCTGCGGTCTGATCTGCTGGCGACCTGTGTCCACTTTACTGAAACTGGCCGGGGGCCCTGGCACCGTCAGGCCACGTGGGCCGCCAAATCGCAAGCCCTTTCTTTTGAGCAAATAGCATCGCACATGCTGCCATCGGAAAAATGAAAGCATTCACAGTGGCACAGCGTCCAGCTTCTCTCTGTGGCCTTTGGAAACAATTTTGTGACCAGGGAAGGGCAGGAGACAAAGGTCTTTCTATCTGATCTGTTCACCAAGCCGGCGTTGGATCGTTGCAGGCCTCTTTCCCTGGTACCATGCGGATCGCTATCAACCCATTTGTCTCCTGTCTTTAAGTAGACAAGGCAGGCAGGCAGGCAGGCAGGCAGAGGGATCTATTTCAACTGCCCTTGACTCTCTTTATAATCACCAACATGAAAGGAAGGGAAAGAGATGGAGTTTATAGGACTGGCTCTTTGTGTAACCTAATTTATCTCTCTCCGGCAGCAGGGCGCTGAGCAGTTTCCTCTTTTGTTTCCGATGCGGGAAACTGAAATATGAATCTATGTTGATGAGAGAATAAAGGAACTGAAAGAGGCATAAATCTTATCTTCTTGCAACCCTCGAAGATCAGCTTCTTGTGAAGAAGGGGATTATACTTCTGTAATTAACTGCTTTGCAGCTCCTGGTGATGGCTCAGAGCTGAATAATAGCACCCGGCGAAGTTGCATGAAAGGCGGGCGGGCGGGCGGGCGGGCTGGTGCAGCCGCAGATCGTGAACAATGGTCTCGGGCCTCACATCCTTTCCCAGTGCCCAGCTCGCAGAGAGTCAAGCCAGGAGATATTTGTTCCTGATCTAGCAGCATTCATGGCAGAGAGAATAGAATTCCAGAGCAAATAGCTCCCAGAGACCTATTCTGCTGTAGGTTGGGAGCTGCCACGAGGTACCTGGAAGACCTCAGCCGGGTTTTCACCCTCCGTGTTCCAGCTGCTTACTGAAGCTCGGTAGAGGTGACTGTCCCTTTCGAGCTGTGAGATTTGGGGAAAGTCGTCTCACTTTTCTGATCTGTAGTATTACCATCCACGAAAATGCAGGGGGTCTTGTAGAATTTGGGGGAGGAAGAGTTTAGATCACATGTATAAGCAAATCACTTATGACGCTGCCTGGCACCTGGCAGGTCATCAATAAATGCTAGCTATTATTATGATCACTTCGTGGAATACAAATGGATGGCGAACTCATCACTGTTTACGAGGCTTATCATGGAAGGCACCGTATATGCCTCAGTGGCTAAAAGCCTCCCACCATCCCTGTCAGGTAGGATTCTTCCTCCCATTTCACGGATGACAGACAGGCTCAAAACACTGACCTGCTCACAGAGAAGCCTGGAAGCTGGGTCTTCTGTGCTGGGCCCGCCCCCTGCCCTTTCCCCTCCACACCAGGCTCCCAGCCCCTCAGCTGTTCCTCCATGGGTTCATCTGCCTGTCACTTCTGGGCCTCATCAATGGTTTGATCTTCCAGGATCAAACCCCTGGGCCATCTTTGCTTCCCCTCCTCCTCCCTGCCCCGTGCTGGCATCGCTGAGCCCTATAGATTCTTCTCTTGAGAAGTTTCCAGAACCTTTCCTTTCTCAGTCCTGCTGCCACTCATACTGGCCCAGAACCTGGTCTCTCGGGCTGCTGAGTGGTGTCCAAGGGAGGGTGGAGCTGTCTTTCCATCACCCCCAACACTGGCGCCCAGCCCTGCTGCCCTGTCCTTCCCTGCTAGGGGTCAGCAGCCACTGCATCAAGCCCACTCTTCTTCCTTGGCATTCATGGCCCTTCAGCTGACCCACCCAAAGTCATTTCTTCACACTTGAACCCCCCTGTCCGGCTGAGCCTGATTTAGTCTCCATCAGGCAGGCACCCCACAGCCTCTCTGAGGGCTCAGGGAATTAGATTCTTGATAAAGATGCAGAAGACTCTTGAGAGTCCCTTGGACCGCAAGAAGATCAAACCCGTAAATCCTAAAGGAAATCAACCCTGAATATTCATTGGAAGGGCTGATGCTGAACTGATGCTCCAATACTTTGGCCACCTGATGTAAAGAGCTGGCTCATTGGAAAAGACCCTGATGCTGGGAAAGATTGAAGGCAAGAGGAGAAGCGGGCAACAGAGGATGAGATGGTCAGATGCCAGCATCAACTCAATGGACATGAGTTTGAGCAAACTCAGAGAGATAGTGAAGGACAGGGAAGCCTGGTGTGCTGCAGTCCATGGGGTCGCAAAGAGTTGGACAAGACTGAGAGACAGAACAACATCAAAGATGCAAATGCCCCATGTAGGAAGCCACACTCAATGCGTGGTCAGTGTAGGACAGCCACGGAGCACAGAGATCATCTATTCCATCCACCCACACATCCCACCAATAGAACTTGAGGCCCAGGAAAGCTCAGTGACTTAGGCAAAGTCACTCAGCTTCAGAGTCAAGTTTCAAACCTAGGTCTTCTAACTTAGAATTCAGGGCTCCTCCATTAGACCAATAGACATATCCCCCTCATTGGTGGCCAGGGAGGTGGGAGATGGGGACACATTACTCAGTCTACACATGGGCCCCACGTGTGATTCAACCACAGGGACAGCCTGAAAGCCTGCCTGCTGAGGGAAAAAAAAAAAAAGACTGAGTTAGGCCCTGGGGCAGGGGTGTGGTGGGCAGGAACTGGGGGTGGGAGGTGGAGACTAAGATTTAGGCAGATGGTCATGGAAATCAGAGACTAGAAGGCAGATGAAAATGCAGGTGAATACTAGTCTGAGCAATGTGCTTTGAAAGAAAGAAAGTGAAATCGCTCAGTCGTGTTCGACTCTTTGCAACCCCATGGACTGTAGCCCACCAGGCTCCCCCGTCCATGGGATTTTCCAGGCAAGAGTACTAGAGTGGGTTGCCATTTCCTTCTCCAGGGGATCTTCCTGACCCAGGGATCGAATCTGGATCTCCCGTGTTGCAGGCAAACCTTTTACCGTCTGAGCCACCAGGGAATTCCCCAATGTGCTTTGGGAACATAGCAATTAATTTCTCTACTCTGATGGGAGATGGAATCCAGGAGGGCTTTAGGGAAGAAGCAGCCTGTGACGTGGGTCTGAAGAAGCTGAAGGATGACTCCCAGTGAAATCAGGGACAAGGCCTTCTGGATTGAGGGAGCAGCTGGACAGAGGCAGGGGGGCCAGACAGCTTGGGCTGAGTGGGGAACAGCACAGCTGGCTGCAAGGGAGCCTGGAAAAAAAACAGAGAAACCTGAATTCAAGTTCTGACCCTGCTCCTAGTCTGACCCACTCAGGATCTAGGCCAGTCACTTTACCTTTCTGGATATTGGTGGTGGTGGTTTAGTAGCTCAGTCCGATTCTTTGTAACCCCATGGACCGTAGGCCACCAGGCTCCTCTGTCCATGTTATTTTCCAGGCAGGAATACTGGAGTGGGTTGCCGCTTCCTTCTCCAGGGGATCTTCCCGACCCAGGGCTCAGACGTGCATCTCCTGCAGTGTAGACAGTCTCCTGCATTGTAGGCAGGTGCCCCCCGCAGAGCCACCAGGGAAGCCCCATACGTGAAACAAGCATAACAGCCTTATGTCTCCCGAGGGTTATTATGAGGATGAATCAAAACAGTGAGGCACCAAATGTAGGGCCTGCACATAGTAGGTGCTCGACAAAAGGCCCGCCATGGCAGGAGGGTAGGTCCTTCTGGAACACAGGGCAGGCAGGGGGTTGGGTGATGCTGTGCATTTTCCTTTGCCTTCCAACGGGCCTTTCCCCTTTCCTTCCAGGAACTCACCAGCTGGCCTGGGAGGGCTGCTTGCCCACTCAGAGTTGCTAGGATGTTTGGTCATCCCCGGGTCCAGAATGGTCTTCTGGTTCTGTCGTCATCCTTGAGTTCTTTCCAGCCTGAACACAGCCGGGGCTGGTGTTCCAGGTCTGGACATGTTTGCTGGCAGAGCCCGTGTTTGGGAGAGACAGCTCTGTTTAGGTAGAGACACTGAAAACAGCTGCTGGCTTCTCTGCCACGGTAAACACAGAGTAAACCCGGCCACTCTGGGCTTTGCAAGGGGACGGGAGCGCCAGGCAGGCCCTGCTCACCATGGCCTGCGGGGTGTAGGGGAAGGCCAGCTCTTCAGGGAGTGTGCCAGCCTCCTCAGGCTAGGTCAGCGTTGGGGTGCGGGAATGATTCAGAGACCCTTCCTTTCCCCCTGGCCTCTAGGTGTTGGAGGACTCTCCAGGCAGTTCCTGCCATGTAATATCTGTGGGACTTCAGGTCAATTTGTCAACCTCTCTGGATGGACCAGTCAACAAAGGCATGTCCCTGTCCGCTGTTCCTCTTTAGTAAGTGGTGGCCCAATTTACCTATGCATCAGAGTCACCTGGGTGGGGCCAATTAAACATTCAGATACTCAGAATTCCTGAGGGCAGGGCCCAGGAACCTGCCTTTTAAGGAACTCTCCAGGTGATTCTGGTACAGGCATCTCAGGAACCGCACCTCCACAATCACCGAATTCCGACAGAGTCCCTGGGAAACCAGGAGAAAGAGTTAGGCAGAAGGAGTAGCTAATAGGTGATGTCAGCACACCACTCCTCTTCACACATATATCCTCAGTTATGCTTTTTTCATGTTGGCTTAGAAACAGATGCTCTTGGATGTATGTCTCCTTAGGACAGATGCCATCACTGTTTTCAGGATACAAAATTTAGAGTGATACCCCGTCCTCTAGACTTACTCCATTTCCAATGCATCCACCCATTCACCACCCACCCACCTATCCATCCATCCATTATCCATCATTTAGTCCTCGCCTGTTCTGTGCCCGGCTGGGCTTTGGAGACACAGGGAATAACAAGATCTGGTTCCTGGCCAGAATCCCCCATCTACGTAAATAGACACAGAAATCATCCTAATGTAGGGGGATCCTTCCAACATGCAATGTCTCAAGGGGGAACAGTGGTGGTACAAGACAGAAATGATGCATTCCACGGGACTGAGGAAAGGGAAGGCCTCGCAGACAGAAATCTGTGAGTAGATCGTGAAGGGGAGTAGGAGTTTGCCAGATGGGGAGACCACGCGCGAGGGTATGTAGGAAGGTAGCTGACTCCCGTGAATGAAACCTCTTCACATCCTCTACGAGAGCAGAGGCCTCTCCTTGGGCTTCCTGGGGTCCATGTTCCAATGTTCGTCTCTGGCTGCTTCCTCAGCCTCATCTTCTGGTCCTTCAGAGCGGAAAGAAACCATTCTGCAGTTGTGTGTTGCAGGCTTGTGGCAGCTGTCTCTTGCCCAGCAAAGTCATTCTGCAATTAAGAGGTAAACAGCCATCCGAGTTGAGAGGCATGGGATGCTTAAGAGCTTGCGTTCAGGTTCCAGCTTTGCCTGCAACTCACTAGGTAACTGAGGGCCGGTCTCTGGGGCTCAGTTTCCCCATCTTTGAGAGGGAAGATCGGCTTCCAGCTCTGACAGTGTCTGCCTGGAGCATAGCCCTGACACTCTGGCTCCCATGTGCTTGTAGCTCCGTTACATTTTCTCCCCACTCTAAGCTCATCTGTCTCAGCACGTCAGCAGCACACCATCTTGCAGGATTAGTGGACTGGATCTGAGTGCCCCCGCAGGGTTCGCTTTAGCCGAGACGGTTTTGCAGGGGAAATGCAAGGTGGATGCAAGCCTGAAGGTGGCGCTGTGGCTCCAGTTGCCGAGCTGCTCTCCGGAGCGGGTCTGCGTGTTTCAGAGCACGGTGGGAACTGGGCACTGCTGAGGGCAGGTTCTCTCCTTTCGCGGGGCCCTCACTGTCCAGCAGACCCTACTGGTTTGCAAGAAGCCCCCGGGCCAGCGCACTGGGCCTCCGCACCTGCTGGGCCCCCTTCACACATCTTCAGGGGTCGGTTTCCTTCTTGGTCCTCCCTTCAGAAGAGGAAGAGGAGAGCCTGTTGCAAATGGCTTGTGGGTGGAGTGGGGTCTTTGCTGGTGTTCCCTGGTGTTCAGTGCCTGCAGGGGGCCTTCGGTGCGGAGCCCCGTGGGGTCTCTGACATAGCCTCCTGGACCCACACCTCCAACCCCCAGCAACACCCTGGGCTGATGACATTTTGAAAGCACTCCATACTCTTTCTACTGTTGCCTTCTCTCCATTCATTTGGGTTCATCTTTTAGCTGAGCCACTGAATAACGGGGGCTTCCCAGGTGGCGCTAGTGGTAAAGAACTCGACTGCCAATGTAGGAGACATATGAGATGCGGGTTTGATCCCTGGGTCGGGAAGATCCCCTGCAGAAGGGCGTGACAACCCATTCCAGTATTTTTGCCTGGAGAATCCCATGGTCAGAAGAACCTGGCGGGATACAGTCCATAGGATCGATCGCACAGAGTCAAACTTGACTGAAGCGACTTAGCAAGCACACACTGAATAACAAGCCCGGAAGGAAAGAATGATGGGGGCAAGGAGAAAGGGAGTGGAAAACACGAACGTTTATGAAGTGCCCGCTGGGTGCCCAGCACCTCCACACAGCTATAGCCATGAGTTGTATACTTCCAGCAGCATCACCCTTTCCACCAGCCAAAATCACCAGCCCAACCTGCTACTTAAACCAGACACACCAGGGGAGCTGCTCTGGTGGGATGGGGGGGGCACCGAGGACCCTGCCCCTCACGGCCCCACCCCCCTCCCCCCTCCCAGCAGCCCCCCTGGTGCTTCCACCCAAGCTGGATCTAAAGCATTGTGCACATTTACCTGCATACAACTCTTAAAGGAATTAGATAGTCTCCCTGTTTTTCAAATACAAAGGCTAAGGCCCAGAGGGGTGAGGTGATTTGCCAGGATCCCATGATTAATAAAATAAGATTATTAATAAAATAATGAATAAAGTGGAGAACCAGGCTGTGGACCCAGGCATGTCTGACTCCAAAGCCCCCAACTCTGCCTGGAAGACAGTGGGTGCTCTGCTTCCTAAGGAGGGGCAGATGGGGGCAGTGGCTCCCTGTGCTGCCTGGAGGACTAGGCCAGACATACAGGACATGGTTGATGCTGGAGATCTGGGAAACTGCCTGCAAAGAAGGGACTCATATAGGACAGGAGGAAACGTGTGGGGAGTGCGTTCTGTGCCCCCGGGGACGCGACCATTCGGCCCCCAAGCAGGCTCCAGCGCGGTGGACTTCAGAAGACACCAGCCGGACATGTGCTAGACATTCAGATTCAAGTTTCCAGGCCCTGATCAGGCTATTTTGTTCCAGGGCAGCCAAGGTTTGGGGCTGTAAAACATGAACTGGATCTCAGCCCCCGCTTTGCCGGTGGAGGAGGGACTGTGGAAGAACAGTGAGATGCTTAAAAAAAGAACAAAAAGTTAAGTCGTTTGTTTGCTTGCAATGTTCGGTTTGTCTGAAATCTTGTGAGCAGCACAGATTTGGAGTCAGAAATCTACGGCTCAAAGGTCATCTCTACGTTTGACCTGGCTTCTCTGAGCCTCAGCTGCCTCCTTGGTAAAATGGCACCATCAACAGTCCCCATGTCACCGGGCTGCTGCTGGGGACGGGGATTAGATGAGCGCTGGTGCGGGGACGCAGCAAACCCGGCTGACCCTCTCCCTGCTCTAACTCTTCTCGAAGCCCGTGGAATTGATGGTATGTGCCACATGGATGTGCTTCCAAGGGGCACTTAACAAACAGGTTGTCACTTCTCATTGTGGCAGACTGGCTGAAACACCCACTCTTACATCTTCCTATGTGAGATGTGACACTGATCCTCAAAATTGTAAACGCAGAGCCTTAGAGGGCCCAGGATTGAGTCCAGCTCCATTTAGGGATGGGGGAAACGACTTAGCCAAGGTCGCCCTTGGTTAGTGGCAGAGCTGCTGACTGCTAGCCCACGGCTCTGTCATCCCAGTGGGAAGGGAGGGCTGCAGGATGCTCTCTTGATCCTTCTGGTCCTGCATCTGTGAGGAGAATAGGGGAAGGGGGTCATCAAGGGAGACCCATTCTGCCCCACGATCCCCATCATGTGGGGCCTCGTGTTGGGGGGTCAGTGGAGCCCCCGTCATGGGACCGAGATCGCAGGATCCAGGACCAGTCCCGTCATCAACCAGAGCCGGCGTGGAGTCGACTCCTCCTGCAGGTGTAAGGGGATGGCTCCATCTCTGCCTCTTACCAGCTGTGTGGCCTGGCAGGGAATCGCTCTCTCTGAGCTTGTTTCCTGGTCTGAGAACCAAGGAGAATAAAAGCACATACCTCATAGGTTATGGTTAAGATTAAACAAGTGAATATTATAATAATAACGCTACGAACATTTAGGAAACACGTAGAATCCTCATAACAACTTGTATTTCGCTACTGCGGAAAAAGGCTCAGAATGATTAAGCAGAGTCCAAGGACACTCAGTTGGGGAGGACAGGGCCAGATTTTGAGCCCAGGTGGACTGGCTCGAGCATCCCACCACCGTAACCACTCTGCCCCTTGGCCTCTCAATGTAGGCAAAGCCCAGTGCTTAGCATGTAGGTGCTCCAGAAAGGCCCCTCCCTCTCCCCCTCCCTCCCTCCCTGGCGAGTCCCTCCCTTCCTCACCCACCCACTTCTTGCTCCCAGGAGTGGGCGGGCCCCAGAAACAGTGCGCTGGGGTTTCTCAGACACCTGAAGTCCACCCAACTCAACCATTTCGCCTTGAACCACTTTTCGGCTCTGTTTTGTTGTTGGTTTGGTTTTTCACATTTTTTGTTCCTTGATCAAAAGCACAGCTGAATTGCCAGCAAAGCAAATCTCTTGATCCTGTGCTCCTGGGCACCAGGTGAGCCTCTGTGCTCAGCTAAGCTCCCAGTGCCAGTCAGCCAAGGGGCACGATTGCCTGGGTTCTACTTGCACGCATGCGTGCTGACCCCCAGCCCGCAGCCAGCTTCCTGAATACAAACAACCAATTTGGGAGAAAACATGCTTTCTTGTTTGTGGCTTTCTGGATACACTCAAGTTCCTGGTTAATACAGAGACCTGGTCAAGATGTCCAAATACTCTTCTTAGCACAGAAACTGGTCTTCTCATCAGTCTCTGCTCATAGCCCCGAAGAGCAGAGGATCTCAAGAAGTAACAGGAAAGGCCAAGTCACTGAGTGTTCCCCCTGAGGCTCTGGTTCCCTTCCAGCTACTTGCAGGCCTTGGGCCCACAGAGGATAAGACAAGGAAATAGAAAAGAGCGCTGAGTAGTACCAAGCAGCATGGTGAATAAAGGCAACTCAGGACGACGGAGAATCTGGCCAAGCTATTTAAAGGCCCAAATGTATTGCTTTTTCCAGTGGCCCAAAGGAATAGCAGCCCGCCCTGGAGGTACAGATCCCTTACTGTCATGGTTGAAAGGGGGAGGACTGAGACCCTGGTGGATGCTAAGGTGGGATCTCGGACCTGCCTCTGAGCATGCAATGCTAGTATCTACAGCGAAAATGGAAGTGTCAGTCACTCAGTCGTGTCTGATTGTTTGTGACCCTGTGGATTGTAGCCCACCAGGCTCCTCTGTCCATGGGATTTCTTTCCTAGGCAAGAATATTGGAGTGGGTTCCCATTCCCTCCTTCAGGGGATCTGCCCAACCCAGGGATCAAACCCAGATCTCCTGCACTACACACAGATTCTTTACCATCTGAGCCACCAGGCAAGCCCGGCATCTATGATATGTTTGTGCAAACGGTCAGCAGAGCCCCCAGATGTCTCTTGTCTTCCCATCTCTGCTTGTTGAAACCCTGTCCATGCTTTGGGCCCCCTCTCCAATGCGACCACTTCCAGAGACAGAATCAATCTCATTTTTCTCTCTTGTACCCCTCATCATCCCCTCCTCTTCCCACCTTCTACCTGGCATTATGGTGGCTTCTCCACCTGCCTTCATTTCGGAGATGCTCTTTGGGAAGAGCTAGTCACTGGTGATGAGAAAGATACAATTCCTGTGTTACTTAAAGAGTGCACATGCTCACAGTCTAGCAGAGACAGACAAGTCAACACATAATTAAAACGCAGTGTGGAGGAATGTGCAGATTGCCTTGAATGCTGAGCGGCTGGGCCATCTGCCTGGGGTTGGGGTGGGGGTGGGGGAGACCCAGGAGACTTCCTAGAGGGGACGATGCCTTAGAGGGTGGGCTCCACAAAAGGACAGGGGATGGGAAAGAAGGAGAAATTCAGGCGGGGTGGAAAAGCACCTGCAAAGGCAGGGAGGTGCAGGAGAGCAGTTCTCAGGGAGGGAACCCCGAGGAGCTTTGATGGCTGGAGTGCAGGGGGTCCTCGGCATTGGCAGGAGGTGGAATCAGGCAAGTGGGTAGCTGTCAGATCACAGAAGACCCAGTAAGCACTGCTTAGCAGTCTGGGCTTTGTCCTGCAGGCAGTGGACCCTCACGGAAAGGGTTTGAGGAGGCCTGAACCTGACTGGATCTGTGTTTTAAAGAGACCACTTGGGCTGCTGAGTGAAAATGAATGGTTGCAAGGCAACAGGCAAAGCAGAGAGACCAGGCAGGAGGTGGTAGCAATTGTCCGGGTGAGCCGTGATGGCTCAGTGATAGCAGTGGAGGGAAGAGAAGTGGAGAGGTTCAAGGTCCACCTGGGAGGCCGGATCTGCAGGACAAGTTGTTGGGGGGATGGGTGAGGGAGAGAGGAGGTCAGAATGACTCTGAGAATCTCAACACCATCGGCCAAGGTGGAGGTGAGGTCTGAGGAGGAAAGATGGCATTTTGTTTAGGAAATACGGATCTGAGGAGCCTGGGAGATACCCCTGGGTGCCTGGGGCAGCCCCTGCCCCCTCTCCCTCTTTCTCCCCAGAATCCCTTTCTGTGGATCTTTCTCAGACTTACCGCTTATACCTGTGTTCAAGGGGTGGCCTGAAGGTGGGCTAATCTTTTTCACCTCCAGGTGCCAGACATGTGTAAAAAGCGAGCAGAGAGACGCACCTCTGCTGAAGGTGCTCGAACTGGATCCCAGTGTGTGCTGCCTCTCTGCGGTGTTTGCACTTCAAAAAAGAAATCTAGACAAGTTACTCAAAAGGTGGAACTTCAGGGTTGTGAGGAGGGAGATTTGGGGAGGTCACCCCATCGTGTCTCCGGGGCCTGAGGACACACTCACTGGAGTTGGTGGACCGGTCAGGCCTGGAGCCTTCCTTCTGGCATCTTTTCCTGTTTGCCTGCTTGTCCAGCTCTGCAGTCTTCAAGAACGTACCCTGCACCCGCTCCCCTCACCGACCCCCTACCTTCACACTGAGCCCACACCACCAACTTCAAGTCCCCAGGAAAGTTCTCTGTCCTTCCTGGGCTCTCATCCTTATTCATGAAACAGCAGGATTAGGCTCTTTTTCTTCCCCTCCACCAGCTTTTGTTCCTCCTTCCTTAGTGGTTAAGAACAGGGCTTTGGAATCAGGCTGACCTGGGTGTGAATTTCAGTTTCATCGCTTTCTATTTGGATGTGTTAGGTAGATAGAATAGGGAAAAGGAGTCCAAAACGGCGGTGGCTAAAAGACAAGGGAAAAGCCCGTGAAAATAGAACAAGGGAAGGTCCGAGGACCAGAGTGAGGACCTCAGGTAAAACAAACAACACTCCTGGCTGGCCCAGTTTACATAGGACAGGCCCAGGGAGAGATAAACATATAAAAAGAGGAGCCAAAGCTAGCTCTCTTGCTCTCCCTCCCACGCACTGGGGTGCTCTTCTCTTCACGTCTTTGGATCGACATGCCCTCACGCCTTGAAGATGGATTTTCCTGCTATCTTCTAAATAAAATAGAGCTGTGACATTGAGTGGTAGCACTGATTTGTCTAAGAGCTATAACACTGTTCTTTCGCGACCTGAGAGCTATAACATGGTCTATCCAAGACCTGAGAGCTGTGACCCGCCGAGGGGGCTTTAATGTCCGTCATTCCAAATCTTTGTTGTGACGAGACAAAGAGCCGAGGAACATACGCTCGCGTGACAGATGCTTCTTCACCAGGGCCTTCGTCTCTTCATCTGTCAAATGGGCACAGCAATAGTACCTACTGCATATTATTAGTGCCCATATTCAGTGGGATGATGTTTGAAAAGTTCTGAGCTCACTGGCTGGCACCCAATGGGTGCTCAAAATCTGCTAAGGTCATGGTCATCATGTTATCAGGATTCTCCACTTTCCTTTGCAAATACTCCCAATATAGGGGTCCCTCTGGCCTGGGCTGCCAGCCGTTCAGTCTGGAGGCAGAGGGCTGGACTGGATGACCACCCCCTGCCCCGGGTCTTTTTGATTTGGGAGTCTGGGACCTCAAAGGCTTGGGAATATTCTCTGTGAACTTTCTTCCCTTGATTCTTGGGGTGATTTGAAAGCTGGCCTCTGTGGGGTCTCTATTTAATTTTTCCAGGTTCTCAAGAGGCTCCGTTCCTCCATCCCCTGCTCTCAGCATCCCCTCCTGTGTCTGGACAAGTGAAGGCATGCCTCTCAATCAGCCCTCCCCGCCTACCTGCTGGCTCCCCAATTACTGGGCCTCTGGGTTTGCTTCACTAGGCGTTTCCCGAGAAGGTTCTGAGGAGCTTCATGGAATTGCCGCACCTTCCAGCGCTCTGTGTTTCTGAGACTGACTTCAGAGCAGAGGCAAAAGGCTTTGGCAGACTGAGTTTCCTCACTGTCTGTGCCGCCTCTATGCCTGGCAGCCCCGGGGGCCCAGGGAGCTCGACTCTGTGGACGCTTCTGTGGACTGTCTTGGTCTGTCGTCCTGTGTTTCAGTAACGGTTCTCCAGGGAAGCAGAGCCAATAGGGTGTGTGCATGTGTGTGAGAGACATTGTGTGTATATATATATACTACATCACCAGGTATAGTGATCGGGGTGTATGAGTGTGTGTATATACATACACACAAACCAGTCAATCTTAAGGAAAAGCAACCCTTAATACTTGTTGGAAGTGTTAGGGGAAGCACACTGACTGAAACCAGCCACCCTGGCCAGGCACCATAGTAACCATTTGCATAAGCTGGTTTACGACAGGAGGTCCTGGTAAGGAACGTGGAACCAATAAGCCTCCACCAACCAGAAGAGTTCGGGAAAGGTCAAAAGGAGACACCACATGTCCGACCCCCTCCCAGAATCCTGCTCTCTGGCATCCATCTTGGCTGAACACGGCGTGCACCACCAGGAAGGACTCTGAGTCAGAGAGATTGGCTGAAGACAACCCGGAAACTAACCCCATCACCATGAAACCCGAGACTGCGAGCCATGTGGCAGAGCTGTTCTCCTGGGTTCCCTTACCCTGCTGCTCTCCACCCAGGTGCCCTTTCCCAATAAAATCTCTTGTTTTGTCAGCACATGTGTCTCCTCGGACAATTCATTTCCGAGTGTTAGACAAGAGCCCAGCTTTGGGCCCTGGAAGGGAACCCCCTTCCTGCAACAGAAGAACTGATGCTGAAGCTGAAACTCCACTATTTCAATCATGTGATGTGAACAGCTGACTCACTGGAGAAGTTCCTGATGCTGGGAAAGATTGAGGGCAGAAGGAAAAGAGGGTGTCAGACGATGAGACGGCTGTACGGCATCACAGATGCAATGGACATGAACTTGGGCAGTTCAAGTTCCCAAACTTCGGGAGAGGGTGAGAGATAGAGAGGCCTGACGTGCTGCAGTCCGTGGGATGGCAAAGAGTCAGACACAACTGGGCGACTGAACAACAACATACACATATGTGTGTGTACATACACTTGATTCATTTCAACGAGTTGGCTCACACAATTATGAAGGCTGGCGAGTCCAAAATCTGCAGGATGGGTCAATAGGCTAGAGACCCAGAGAAGAGCCAAGGATGTGACTCAAGCTTGAAGGCTTCTGCTGCAGAACTCGGGGTGGGGGGAGGGGTGTCAATATTGTGTTCAGGCCTTAACCTGATTGGATGAGGCCCAACCTTATGGAAGGCAAATCTGCTCAAAGTTCACCAAATTAAATGTTAATATCACCTGAAAATACCTTCACAGAAACATCCAGAATGATGTTGGACCCCATATATTGGCACCACAGCCCAGCCAGTTTGACACAGATAATTAACCACCATTCCCTGTTAATGATGGGGCTTCCCTGGTGGTTCAGTGGTCAAGAATCTGCCTGCCAAGGCAGGAGTCGTGGGTTCCATCCCTGGGTCAGAAAGATAACCTGGAGAAGGAAATGGCAACCCACTGCAGTCTTCTTGCTTGGGAAATCCCATGGAAAGAGGAGCCTGGCGGGCTACGGTTCATGGGGTCGCAAAAGAGTCGGACATGACTGAAGCAACATAAATAACAACAGCAGTCTGTTATTGCCAGACATACCGGAGAAATAGTCTGGGCCTCAAGGATGCTTCTCCCTACCCTGTATTCCAGACCAGGTAATAGCAACACTTGGTTCCTGCTTCCCCAGAGAATCATGATGGAAAGGGACCAATGAGCAGGCTTAAATCCAGCCTGAGCAGTCAGCGGCCCTTGGTCTGCAGCAGATCAGGTCTGGGGCAGAAGACCTGAGAGGCTCATGGGTTGAATGAGAGACACTGAGCATCTCTGTGATGTGAATTAGGGGAAGCGGTTGAGGGATGTCGCTGCCCCTATGACCTCACAGACAGTGACCTTCAAACCTGGATGCATAACAGGACCGCTTTAAAATGCAGATTCCCAGAACCCCGCTCTCAAGGGAAATGCCTGATTCAAAAGACCAGAGCCTCTGACTTTTTAGCAAGCACTTAATGTATTGCGATAGAAAATATTATGATGAGGATGGACTTATTTAGCATCTCCTGAGGCCGGACATTCTCATCTGTGGTGAGGCACCTGGTCCAACTCAAAATTTCATGCCGATTCAACTTTTTACCATCTCCCTTGAATGACTCCTGCCATAGAGATCTATTTCCCACCAAGGGAGCCCCTTGTGTTTTTAGAGGAGACACGTGAGGTCTGGCTTCCTGTGCCTTCCAGCAGCTGGTCCTCGCTCCAGCTCTTAGAACCAGAAGGAATCTGTCTAATTGCTCATCCACTGGAGAGCCCTTGAGGTATTAATGACATTTCTCAATTCCCGATGTATCTTCTCTGGGTGAAAAATCCCCAGCCCCCTCACCAGGAAACGTGAGTTCCCAGGAGTGGACCCTGCTCAGACCGTTGTTGGGCCCCTGCAAGGCCAACAGAATAATCACCTCCTCCTTCTGGATACTACACCCCCATTAATGTGACCTTTGTATTAGTCCCTTCAATGCTGTGAATGGAATCCTCCAAGTCTGAGCCCTGAGCCTGGATCCTTACCCTCTTCCACTTGACTTAACTGTTCCACTGGAAAGAAGAGTTTCCTCAAGGGCCTGAGCACCCCAGAACTTTCTCTTCCATTTTGAAAAACATAGATTACAAAAGGTTCTCCAGGCATCTGAGAACAAAGGGTTGGCTGCCCCTTTGGATTGGCCATCTCTGGGGCCACGGCCTGACTCAGATGTTGGTGCCCTTCGTGGAAGACACCACAGTGTAGTAGGAAGCTCATAGCCTTTGGGCCAAGAAAGCTTGGGTTCAAATCCCAGTTCTAGCAGCTGCAGGACCTGGGGCACCTGAGCCTCAGTTCCTTCATCTGTAAATAGTACCTGCCTCCTAGGACTATGCTGAGAATTCCAGATAAAGTGTCAAAGCAGCTGGCTCGGGGCCTGGCACGTGGCCGATGTAATGTTAGTCTGACTCTCATCTCCTCTTGAGGAACTTGGTTATCTTCTCCTTCCTTCTTTCCCCATCAGCTCCCTCAATTCTAGCCTCTAAGGCTGGAGAGTCTTACTAAGTAAGCAGACCAGAGGCTCCAAGCAGATCTTGGGGCTTTGGGCACATGGTCCCTTGGGAGGGGACAAGCATCTTCCTTTCCTGTGATCTCAGACCTGAGAAGGGTGGCCAGGAAGCCACTCTAGAGCCACTTCCAGCCCTGCCCATCAGGTCTCCCCACAAGCCTTGTTCTTTGGGACCCCGAGCCCTGAAAGCAGGTGAGACAGATGCGAAAATCACTCAACAAGCTAAGGTAAGGGAGGACCATTCCTCTCACCACTCAGCCCGGATCCATGCCCTAGCTCACCCCTCAGGCTTCCACCAGCCCCTCCTCAGTAGGAAGGCACAGGGACACAGACAGAAAATAAGGTACTAACAGGCTAGGAGGTTGGACAGAGAAGGAGACAAGTAACTGGAACCCAGGGTGAAAGGAGCTATCCTAGAAACAGAACAGACAGAAGGCGCAGGGTAGCTGGCACGATGGGTGAGGGTTTGCCTGGGGTGGGGACCACTCTAGGCCAAGGGCACAGCCTGGGCAAAGGCCCAGAGATGGGGAAGTCCTCTCAGTGTGGAATGACCTAAGAGCTCAGCAAAGCTTGAGGAAGTGGTTGGAAGACAAGAGTGGAGGCAGGGAGGCCAGTTGGGGATCTACTGTGGTGACCTAGACTGGAAGCCACAGGGACACGAGCTAGGCCAGGACCTCGGTCCACACAAGGCATTTGGGGACACAAAGACCAGGTGTGGATCCCCCTCTCCAGGGAGACATCCATCCAGCCATTCACTCATCAATCAGTGTTAACTGAGCACCGATACTGTGCCCCGCTGTGCTACAGCCGGGATCTTTCCAGGAGAAAGAAAAGGCCTGTCCCCCAGGGTGTTCATTTCCTAGGACTGCTGTAAGAAAGCAGCATGAACTAAATGGATTAAAACAACATAAATTTGCCCTCTCACTGTTCGTGAGGCTGGAAAACTAAAATGAAGGTGTACAGCAGCATCATTGTAAATCAACTACCCTTCAATTAAAAATAAAAAAGTACAGGTGTGGGCAAGGCCATGCTCCCCCTGAGATTCTGAATAGAATCCTGCCCTGCCTCTTCCTAGCTTCTGGCGGAGGCTGTGAAATCCCTGGCTTGCAGCCGCATGGGTCCAAACTCTGCGTCTGTGGTCGCATGGGTTCTGTGCGTGTGTCCGTCTCTGTGTCTCTCCTCTTTTTCTTATGAAGACACTAGTCATACTACTAGACTTGCCCCCCACCCCAAACTAAGTATAACCTCTTCTTAACTAACATCATTTGCAAAGACCCAAATTCCAAATAGCATCACATTTATAGGAACCAGGGGTTAGGACATCAAAGTGTCTTTTTGAGAGGGGGATGCAGTTCAACCCACAACACCAAGTAACCACAATGCACTGTGGCAACCGCCTTAGATGAGTTGAGGGTGGACTTTGGGAAATCAGGCTAAAGACAGCTTTTGGCAAGCAGGGGAATCCGGGATGACTTCCTGGAGGAGGTGGCCTTTCAGCCATGTATTAATAGGTAGGATTTAGACATGCAGCTATGGAGAAAGAAAGGCATTCCAGGCAGAGGGGGATGCAGGAGTGGAAGCACGGAGGAGGGAATCGCAGGGCAGTAATGCTGTCACTCCAGTTACACCCAGGCCTCTCTCCCACCCTTCTGCCTGCCCTCCCCACCCCCGCCCCTGCCGCCACATCTTGTTTACCCCACATTCACTCCAGCTCCACCCCATCTTGCTCTTGGCTTTGCTGGAGTTTGGAGGAGAATTGCTGCCTAGAATCATCATGACATACATCCCTATTCAAGTCCAAACCTGGATTTGTTTTTTTCCAAAGCTGCAGTTAAGAAAAAAATAATAATAATAAACTCGGTATTTATCAAGCAGCAAACCAGTAGGAAATTATAACCTCTTTAAATAAATATGTATCTAATTATAGGGAAGCACAGTCTACTTTTGCAGCACTGTCAGGATTTCCCCCTGCAAGCAGAGTCTGCAGATAGTGTTCCAACCCCCCATGCCCCTGCCCACATCCCACTGGGCATTAACCTCAGAAATACCATCTCAGCTGGTCTCTTTGCAGTGAGCCAGGCTGTGCTGAAATGCCCTGAGCAGGCTTGAGAGGGACCCGGGTCCCCTTTTAGAGTCCCCTGATTAGCACCCAACCACAAAGCCACAATCGCCTACCAGCCACCCTAGACTGTCTGGCCTGTACACAGGTTTCTGCCCAGCATGCATATCTGGGTTTATCAGTGGTTCACCCTGCAGAAAAGTCAGGAGTTGCAGACAGCACTAGATTTAGCCATCTTGCGGGGGAACTCGCACCCAGGCTGTTCCATGTGATGCACTAAGCGTTCCCTCCGAGCCTGCCCACCTTTCATGTTCAAGTCCACAGACGTTTACTGAGCATAGAATGCCGTGTCCACACATGCTGTAAATGAAGTCCACAGAATGCAGAAGGGAACGCAGATCTATGCTGATGGGTGGTAACTATTACTATTTATGAATAGCTTGCAAATACCATTACCCGGTGGGTCTTGGAATTAGTTCCTCCTTTCAGCAAAGATTTACTAAGAATCTATTATGTGCCAGGAACTGCTAAGACACCTGACTCCCTCCCTCAACTTTTTCGAGTCTTTGCTGGAAGGTCACCTTCTCACTGGGGTCTCCTCTGTCTGCCGTCTTTAATACTGTCCCCTTCCTACCCCACTCTGGGCCCACCCACCCTCCTTTACTCTGTGTGAATTTTTCTCCAGCACTTACCACCACCTAATATATTAGGTGATTTACCTTTTGTCCACTATTTTTGTAAGAGAGTAAGCTCTAATTAGAAAGTGAGCTCCACGGGGCGCGTGTGGGGTGGCCTGGGGTGTCTCGTTTGCGTTTGCTGCCATAGCCCCACTAAGGTCAAGGTTGGGCACATACTAGATGCTTAGTTAGTGTTGGTTGAATTGAACTCAGATCATTGTTTTTGGAAGCAGACACATCAGATTAAATTCCGGTTCAAGGCTGTGTGACACTGGGCTCTGAGTCCCTCTTCACTTTCCTAATGTGGAATGTCCACGGCGTCTGGAGAGTCTAGAACAGTGCCCCGCACACAGATACAACTCGGAAACTGGCAGGCTGGCTTTTGAGGGTCAGGTTTGGAGTGGGAAGTTTGTGGTTCATGGAAGTCTCACCCGTCAGGGAGGCCTGGGTTTGAGTTCTGGGGCTACCACTTGCTAGCTCCATAACCTTAAGCAAATCACAGAGCCTCTCGGAGCCTCAGCGTCCTGTTTGTAAAGTGGGCCTCAAATCAGCCCTCCTACTGCCCCAGAGAGTCACTGGGACGTGGCACGAGGTGTCCAGGCACAGAGCAGGCATCCAGGCTCACTGGCCCCCCTTTCCCTCCTTCCAGGGGGGCTGTGGCGAGCTGGGGAGCAGGAGCCTGCAAAGGCCCAGGACCCTAGGGCAGGGCACCTGGTCGCAGAAGGGTCATTGGCCCCCAGCCCCCTGCCTATCTGTCCCCTGTTGTGCCTCCACAGTTACCCAGCCTGGGCTTCGCAAGGATGTCTCCAGCTCCCCCACCGTCTCAGGCCCACAGTCTCTGCTCTCCCAAGGCACTGTCTCTCTGCTCACTTTGGCACTGATGGGCTCTAAACATGTCCAAAACTAGAGTATGGCTTCCCCCAGAACCCACAGCAAGTCTCAGGAAGAGCGGTCTCCTGGGGGATGGAGGGCTTCTCCAGGAATGGGGGTGGAGGGTTGACTTCCAGGGACTCTGGCTGGCTTTGCAAGAGCAGAGGAAGACCAGGAGGGGCTGCTGCAACTCTGCAGCTGCCAGTCAAGGAAGAGGGCGGGGCTTGGGCTGGATGGGATTCAGAACAGGCAGGTAGCCATGGCAACCTTTCCTGTCACTCCAAAACAGGAGATGTCCATCTACCTCCTGGGTCTAGGAGAAGCCCCAGAGAGGACTGGTGGGGCCAAGGTCGGTCACTGCTCCCACCTTACTGCCCTAAAGGGGTTGACTCTTTTGAGGACGGTCCTGCCTCCCCATCACTAGCATGGTGTTGGGGTAAAGCCTGAGGCTTGCACAGGAGGCCCTTCAGCAGGCATGGGGGATGGGAGGGGAGGTGGCCTCACTGCCCACGCTGCAGGAGAGCTGGGAACTTAGGAACAATCTTAAAGTTGGCACTTCCGCCCAAGGCAGGGATGTATCAGTCACCACATGGGTCTGGCTTCCCCACCGCAGCTGGCTTGGTGAGTACCGACTTGAAAACATCCCAGAGCAGCCCTACTCGGGAGGTGATGTGTTCCGGAGTTCAGGACCCTCTTTGGGCTATGGCAGGAAGCAGCAGAGGCCAGGACAGTAGATGCGCACAGGATGGTAGATTAAGTGTGTTGATTGAGCAACTGAGGTCTAGTGGGGGAAACACGGGCTTCTCATCTGCCTCTGGGAAGCCTGGGTTGGCCACCAAAGCACCGGGTTCATCCTGGGGTTGCTACCTCGTCCTGAGCTCCTCTGCTGGGCACTTTGCCTGCACGATCTCATCCCATCCCAGATCAGCCTGAGGATGCTACTGCCAGGAGCCCCCTTCCACAGCCAGTGAGGCTTAGCCAGGCCCAGCCAAGCAGCAGACACACCCGAGCAGCAGAGCCGCTTTTAAAGCCAGCTCAGCCCACCTCCCAAGCCCTCTTTGCAGATGAAGAAACCAAGGCCAGGGGAAGCCAAGGCCACTCGCTAGGAAATATCAGAGCTGTGAGGCTCTGAGGCCAGGATCCTTAGCCTGGGGTCTATGAACATGGGTGGGAAGAAATACAACTTTATGTTTACTCACCTCTAACTGAAATTTAGTATTTCCTTCAAGTGCAAATGTAAGCAACACCCCAGTTATAGTAACAGCACCTCTGACTTTGTCCCCAGTCGAAATCACAGGTGTTTCCATGTCACACTTGTGGCAGAGATCCTGAAATATCATCTGTGCTCATTTCTACTCTGAAAGCACAGTGGTTGTGACACCTGACATTGGATCTTGCCACGTAACAGGAATAAGGAAGCACAGTCAGTTCAGTCGCTCAGTCGTGTCCGACTCTCTGCGACCCCGTGGACTGCAGCTCACCAGGCTTCTCTGTTCATCACCAACTCCCGGAGTTCACCCAAGCTCACGTCCATCGAGTCAGTGATGCCAACCAGCCATCTCATCCTCTGTCGTCCTCTTCTCCTCCTTCCCTCAATCATTCCCAGCATCAGGGTCTTTTCCAATGAGTCCATTCTTCGCATGAGGTGGCCAAAGTACTGGAGTTTCAGCTTCAGCATCAGTCCTTCCAATGAATATTCAGGACTGATTTCCTCTAGGATGGACTGGTCAGATCTCCTTGCTGTCCAAGGGACTCTCAAGAGTCTTCTCCAACACCACAGTTTAAAAGCATCAATTCTTCTGCGCTCAGCTTTCTCTACAGTCCAACTCTCACAGCCATACACGACTAATGGAAAAACCATAGATTTGACTCTACAGATCTTTGTCGACACATACATTGCTATAGCCCAATTTAAAATTGTTTGATAATTTTTTTTAAAAAAGCAACAAAGTTGGCTTGTTTTGTAATCATACATATTTTATGATTTAAAAACATTGCTCTGAGAAAGAGTCCACAGTCTTGACCAAACAGTCTCAGGGGTCATGACATAGAAAAGGTTAAGACAGCCTGCCCCCAGCCTGCGCTCCTAACCACTGACTCATTTCTCCCTTTTCTCCTGACTCCAGCAGAGTCAGAAGCTTGGACTAGCTTGGGGGCTGGAACATTCGGGCAGGCCTGTCCCTCTCCTCCTCTCCCTGATGACTCTCCTCCACATTTTCCCATCCCTCGGCCAGGCAGGAGTTAAAATGCCCAGTTCTCTGGAGAATCCACTCTTGCCTTTTACAACCAAGTCAGGTTTGTGCCAATTTCCAGGCACCAATTACGGGCCAGCTCTCTCAGACCAATTAAAATGTGCAGGTGCCATAATGTCGACATCAACAGTCTGGGGTTATCTCAGCAGATATTTTTCATGAAATATTTATAAGAGACTCTGAGGATTTTAACCCCTTCCGTGGCCATGCCTCCATTTCAGCAAGGCTCTTGCAGAATCCTGCAATGACAGGGATGGGAGGGCAGAGAGGCTGAGAATGACTAGGGTCGGGGAGGAGGGAAGAGGACTTCACAGAAGTTCTTTAAAAACAACAAAAAAAAAGAATCTGCAGAATTGGACTAATCAAGCGCTGGTGTTCTGGAGAGTGCCCTTGTGGGTTCCAGAAGACCCAGGTTTCAGTCTGGACCCTCTGGTGCCCTTGCTGTGTGACCCCAGACAAGCAGATCACTAGTCCCCTCTGGGTTTCTGTGTCGTCAATTGTAAATGAGAGGAAATGGCCTTCCAGTTCACAGCTGAGAGGGTGGGAGAGGCTTTGGAAAGGGTTCCTACCTGCAGGAGACTCCTCTCCAGCTGCTCTGGCCCCTGAAGCAGGTGACCTGGGCTCTTCAGCTACCAGGAGTGGGGTGTCAAGGGCACCGAGTGAGTTTTGAATGAAACGTTTGTGGAATGAACGCATGACTAGACTTGATCACTTTCTAGCTCTGTGACTGACTGTAAAGGTCTGTCAGTCTCTTCGCCAGTAACAGGGGTTCCTGGTCCCAGACCCTCAGGGTTGTCCTGTGGATGAGTGAAGACCAGGAGGCTCTTAGGAAAGTGGAAAGACTTCCCAGTGCTTATAAGGGTATCGTCTGTGAGCCTGGATGAGCTTTCTGGGGATCTACCAAGGAGGGTCTTGTGAGCCGGCAGAGACTGTGCTGCCAGATGGGGCTGCTGACAATACCGTTCCCCGTTTTGCCTGCTTCCAGTCTCCTTGCCCTTGGGTAGCACCCTCCCACGCTGACTCTGGCTTGGCCAGGACTTGCTTTGGCCAATGGAACAGCAGCAGACTTGATGCAAGGCAGGGCTTGAAAAAGCACCTGAGTATTTTCATGTCCCTCTTGCTCCTCTGCCTTGGTCACAAGAATGTGTTCCAGCTGGCTTGCTGGAAGGATTGAAGAGACCTGTGGAGAAGACTCAAGGCATCTCAGACCAGCCAACAGCCCAGAAAAGCAGGGCTCTCCCCACCTGCACCTTACCACAGAGAACAGAAGAGTCACCCAGCCAAACTGCAGACTGTGAACACTAACAAATAGCTATCGTTTTAAGTCACTAATTTGGGGGATGATTTGTTATGCAGCAATAGCTAACTGATACAGTGATTATATATCTGCCCCACAGCCTCTTTGATCTTTGTACTCTTCTTGAAGAGATAAAGCAACACTTTGGTGTCCTCTTCCCTGGGGGTCACCAGGGCCATTGTCCTAACAGAGAGGCAGTTTTCCTAGTGATGGAGGGTGTGACCTCCAGGCTCAGACAGCGCTGGGATCCCATCCCAGCTGTGGTGAGCTGCAGGTAGTTACTGAGTCACTCTGGGCCTTAATGTCCTCATCTGAAAAAAGCATGGTTCCTTTGCCATAGGGTTGGGATGAGAACTGGAAAAGATATCAGATGTAAAGTGCATGGCACAGAGGAAATGTTCAAAATAACATTTTTTTGTCATTATTTATTTGTGCTGCTTGATGATCAACCCTTCCTTCCCCCACAAAAGCCTCCGTTACTCTCTATCAGCTCGGATTGCCGGTAGGCTTTGCCAGGACCCCCCCACCCCACCCCTCCCTCATCCACAGCAGAAGGAGACAAGCTAAAATCTGCAGCCACGTGTACTTGGTTGGTGCAGATTTCACAAACGCTGTGATTTTTGGCGAGCAGAGCCTACCAGTTGCAGAGGAACGAGCCCTTCTGACGGCACACAAGTTTTAACCACTGCCAAAGCACTGCCACATCCATGCATGCCCATATTTGACAGCCTCACAGGGCTTCCAGGAGATGGTCAGGCCAGGGACTAGTAGGTCCATCTTACAGATGGGGACACTGAGGCTCAGAAAGGTTCCCTGACTTACAGGAGCTAGGATTTGGTTTCAGGTTGTCTGGTCGCAGAGGAGACCTGCCTTCTGTCCAGGATGACTCACCCTCTCCCCCAGGGGCAAGTCTCAGCCTTGGAGATGCAGGTCTGAGCTCTGGGATCTCTGGATGAGGGACTATATCTTTGCTTTTGGAGTCCTGAAGTTACTTCTGTGGAAATGTGATCTTATTTCCCAAGGGGAAAGTGTCTCTGAGCCCCTGGAATAGTTAGGGAATTATGGTGGGAGATTCCTTTTGTAAAGTCAGGATTTTAAAATTAAAAGCGATTAAGCAGGGTCCTGCCTTTGCACTGGCTGGCACCCCTGACATAGGAAAGCCACCAACAGTCACAGGGCTGCTCCCTGCCCAGACAGCCCAGCCCCAGGAGGCCCATGGAGCCTGGTTAGGGGCGTGGGTAGTCTGCCCCTGCCTCTCTCCCTTGTGAACCTTAGCTCACTCCCAGCTCACACGGTGCAAACCGGAGATGAAGGAACTCTCACCAGTCTCTGTATTTATTCACTCGGAACCTTGGCTTCTGCTCTACTGAAACCCAACTCTGCCCTCTTTCCACCTCTTCTTCCCCCAAAAGTTACTTTCAGAGTTTGCAAAAGAGGCTGGAAGGTTGTCACGGCTTCAGGGAGGTTTGAAACACAATTTAAAAACAAAAGCGAAAACACAGCAGCAAGAATATTAAAGAACCCAGTGGCAAAGGGCGGCAGAAAACAGCTTTGTGTTGGCTGATCCCCTTCCAGGGCGGGGTGGAGGGGTGCAGTGTGGTGGCCCGTGAGACAGGCGCAGCTGGAATGAACGTACTCTGGTTTCTTCCCTCGCTGTCCTAAGCGTTTTCCTGTTGCAGCCGGTTCAATTACGGTGTTTCCACCCGTAGAATTTGAGACAGTCATAAACAAGTGATTGTTACAAAGACCAGACTGTGTGTCGGAATGCAGGGAGGAGGCAGAGGCAGCACCCTTGTTCGCTCTGTGCTTTGCAAACTGGCTCCCAGGGCTCCCAGGGCCCCTGGAGCGCCCCGTCCGAGGGCAGAAAAAGGGACTGATCCTCTCAAGCGGGGCCAGGCCAGGGGGTCTAGAGACCCTCAGCCATGGGCACGATGCGTGCCCGACCCCAGACCCACGGGAAGGACCTCTGTCCAGGCTTGCCTCACACTAATATTAGGGTTGTTGCTGCCGCTGCCAGCTTGATCTCTGAGCTGTCTCTCTCCTCAACCACAAGGGAGAGCCGCGTCTTGAGCTCCCAGAGGACCAGGTTTGGGTGGAGATGCTGAGTCTGATTTCTGACACTTTGCAGGGATGAGCAGAAGGGGCAAGTGTCTAATTAGCAGAGCTCAAGAGAGAGGCCTGGACAAAGGGGGCACTGAGCCCCTTAGTCGAGTGATGCCTGCACTCCTGGGGAGTGGGCGCTTGTAGGGGTTGGGGAGGGCCCTGGGGGAGGCCCTGGGGTCCTCCGTTCTCTCCTTTAGCCCCTCCAGGTCCCTGAAGCTCCCTGGCGCCGACACACACGGGGGAGCAGGGCACTGAATGACCATGCAGTCATGGCCCTGCGCCTCATACCCTCCTATGTCCTGAGATCTCCTTAGTCTGTGTGTCCATCGCAACTTTCAACCATCAAAGGCCAAAGTTTAAGATTTTTGGAAACTGCCCAATTGCTGTCCTGCTTGCTAAAGCAGGCAGAGCTTCAAGAGGCCCATCCAGACATTGGCTTAGAGCAATTGGCTCTCAAAGTCAGGACGAAGCCTCTTAGAAGGGGCAGCAGCCGCTATGGCCTGAGACCCAGGCCCACTGGCCAGGCCTGCTTCTGTGGGAGGGAGGAGTCAGCCCCACTGGCTGACCTGGGGTTGGGAGCATCAGCTCCAGGAACATGACTTTCCTTCAAGGAAAATGAAGGAGCTTCCTGTGGGGGAACAAGGGTTTGGTGAGGGAGCAGAGGAGTCTTGGAAAAGCCCTCGCCTCAGCTGGGATCTCTGAGTTGCTCTGAGGTCCTTCTCAAACCTCTGCTCATAAACCTTCAGGCTATGAGTCTGCGGCTCTACAGAATTCATACATCAGATTTTATTATTTATTTATTTATTTTTTGGAGTGACTTCCAGGTGACAGGCATTGTATTTTAGGTGCTGGACACTCAGCAGGTTAGAGAATCCTGCCCTCTTGGAGCTCATGTTCCAGTGAGGAGAGAAGAGAGGTCGTCCTGCTTACTCTGAGGCCCTGTCCAGTTCAGTTCAGTTGCCGCTCAGCCGTGTCCGACTCTTTGTGACCCCATGGACTGCAGCACGCCAGGCTTCCCTGTCCATCACCAACTCCAGGGGTTTACTCAAACTCATGTCCATTGAGTCAGTGATGCCCTCCAACCATCTCATCCTCTGTCATCCCCTTCTCCTCCCATCTTCAGTCTTTCCTAGCATCAGGGTCTTTTCCAATGAGTCAGTTCTTCACATCAGGTGGCCAAAGTATTGGAGTTTCAGCTTCAACATCAGTCCTTCCAATGAATATTCAGGACTGATTTCCTTTAGGATGGACTGGTTGAATCTCCTTGCAGTCCAAGGGGCTTTCAAGACTGTGTCCACCTGTCCCATATTACAGAGAAGCAAACCCAGAGGGGGAAGGGACTTGCCCAGGGTCACACAAGTCCCTGAAGCCAGGCTTCCTGGGTGCTAGCCAGCAGAGCTCCCATCACCCCAGGCTGCTCATAGGAGTTAAAGTAGCTAAACGCACCTCTGAGTCGGGGTCGTTCACCTTGTAATTGGAGGAAAGAAGGTAGGTTTGAAAGCCCTGTCAGCAGCTGCTGGCTGCCTCCTTCAGCCAAGGAGCCTGGCAGGAAGCTACTGGCCCCGGAGTCTAAGGTCTCTGCCCCTCTCCCATCGCTGACAGCACAAGCCAGGGAGGGCCAGCAGGTGATGAAAGGCAGGGGCCGGCTAAGGAGGCGGAGACGGGCCTTCCTTCCAGGCTGCCTCTCCAGGCTGGGGCTGAGCCTGGGTCTCTTTCAGCCAGCGGCAGGAATGTCACAGGCCAGTTCCTGAGAAGCCTCTGTTTCCGATCTGAGAGCAGATCCCTGTAACCGTTACTAGTAGAGACCATATACTAGCATTTTCCCCTGCTATTGCATTTTACAGCTCACGGCTCCTCTGAATAGCATTTTCCCCGTTAAATCAGATGTTTTGCAAAAAAAAAAAAAAATGGGGGGGTGGAGAAGGGAATTGCAATCACAACCATAAATCATAAGTCACGTTACTGTAAGGGGATGGCTTCCTGGCTTCCTGGCTTCCTGGGATTGGTGATTCGGTGGTGGTATGTGGGAAAGCTTGCTATAATGAGGTGACAGGAGAGGCCAGGTCTTCCCAGGGGGTGTCTGCTACCAGCCTGATGTTTCACACAGCCTTGCTTCTGGATGACTTCTGCCTCAAGGGGGTTAGCACATTTATTGGAAGACTGGGGGAGGTGGGATGGGGGTGTAGCAACAGGGAAAAGTAAATCGCAAGCAGAGAATGGTATTTGTCACCCCAGATGCTGCCTGATGATCCTAAGAAGAGGTGGAGTGCTGCTCAGGATGCCCCACACCCCCAGCTGGGTTTTCAGAGAGTCCTGAGTCTTGGTCCAGAATGCCATCACACGCCTGTGGGTACCAAGAAGGCCTGTGTATTCCCATGGCCCATCACACTTGCCTTGGAGCCAGAATCCTTTATGGATGAGAAAACTCTTTGTGGGCATGCGTGGGGGCTCCCGGGCTCTGCCAGCGGCACCTCTGTGATCCAACAAGCTCTCCTCCGAGCATAAGTAAATCAACAGCAGGAGAACTTAGGGAAACTCAAAGAGGAGAATTTAAAAGAGGGCTCTGGGGATAAACATAAAATATAAAGTGCTGTAGCACTTGGGAGAGGGCTTGGGCTCTGAGGAAGAGGAAGAAAAGGGTAGTTATATATCTAAGAATAAGTGGAAGGGCTTACCATTGAGACTTTAGGAAGAAGAACAGAGAGGTTCAGGGACTTGCCCCAGGCCACACAGTGGCCTCAGGTCCAAAGGCTCCTTATTCACACGGTCAAGGATCAGTGATCTTAGTGGCTTAGTCAACAAGATGTACTGAGCACTGCAGGTGTCCAGGCCCTGACCTGGGAACCTAGAGGATGAAGATACATCCCTGCCTTCAGACGTTCATAGAACAGCAAGGGAGAAAGGCAGGCTAGCAATTATTGTGTGGGGCAAAGAAATTCATGGTTCATTTTAGATTTATTGCCACGGTTTATTTCCTGAAGGATTTTTGATGCAGAAAATACAAACCAAAAGCTGTGACGAGGCAGGAACAAAGATTCTGAGGACAATAGTGGAAGAGATGGTCAGGGAGGGAGATTGAGGGCAGAGAAAGGGATGACAGTGGGGGAACTTAGGAGATCTTCCTCTTGATAATGTTTCAGCTTGATCTTGAAAGAAAAATGGGAGTTTGCCCCAAACAGAAAGCTCAGAAGTGCACTCCGAGTGGAGGAGAGAGTCTGTACAAAGGCCCGGAGGTCGGTAGGGCAGGGTGCACACGTTAACTGCAGATGTTCCAAAGGTTGCCACGCCGGGTGGTAAGGAGGTCACTGGGAGAGGTAAGGTCAGCAAAGGCCAAGCTGAAAAGGGTTTTGATGCCTAGGAGTTTAGACTTGATCTCACAGGCAATGAAGAAGGAGAGACAGATTCTAGGAAGAGATGTCAGAGTGAGGCGGGCATTCTAGAAAGATCCCTCCCATGGTAGAGAAGCTGATGGTGGTAAGAGGCAGCCAGGCGACTTTGACCAGGTAGGAGGGGATGAAGAAGAGTCTCTTGGGACACTGGCAGTGGAGATGGAAGATTTGATGGAGACATTTGATGCTGGGAATTGACAGGGATTTGGGAGATAAGGAAGGTGGCTTCCCAGCAGCCTCTGAGGCTCCTGCTTAGAAAGGACTCAATTGGGCAGTGATGCTGTTAGCCTTTGAGCTTCCCGACTTCTGGCCCGGTCTTCCATGGCTGAACCATTCCCTTTCTTTCTCTCTCTGGTTTGCTGTTGTTTAGTCACTAAGTCATGTCTAACTCTTTTGTGACCCCATGGACTGTAGCCTGCCAGGCTCCTCTGTCCACAGGATTTCCCAGGCAAGAATACTGGAATGGGTTGCCATTTCCTTCTCCTGGGGATCTTTCTGACCCAGGGCTTGAACCTGCATCTCCTGCATTGGCAGGCGATTCTTTACCACTGAGCCACCTGGGAAGCCCTCTCTCTAGTTCGGAAACCTGATGGCAGGTTGGGGAACCAGTAGGTGCCGGTGGTAACCCCAGCTCCTCTGTTACCAGCTGTGCAACCTCAGACAAGTCACTTGCCCTCTCTGAGCTTCTGGGCTCAGTGTTCTTACCTGGAAATGGGATACCCTGCAGGTAGGGCTGCCTTGAGGATCACTGCCTGTGTGCTTGTTTCAAGCAGGTCCCAGCAGGAAGCAGACAGCTCACTCAAGTTGGGTGACTGGAGAAGGGTTAATAAAGGGACTGTTCGCGAAGACCTGGGTGGGATGCAGGGAAATCTCAATGAAGAGTGCAGTGCCCTGGGGGACTGTGGTTCCCGTTACCACCCCAGGCCTGTGTGGGGAAGGTTACCTGGCAGGAGCTGTGACCTTCAGTCTAGGAATACAGCGGCTACCCCTCTTCCCCATTCGTCACTCTACGCCCCAGGAGACTGAGTATCTGTCTCCTCTGGGGTGTGAGCAAGGCAGTGGACCTCCCTAGCCAACAATCAGCTTATCTGAAGGTCAGCATGGATTCACAGTCTTGACTCCAGCCTCCTCACCCAAAACAAATCAGACGGAGAAGCCACAGCGAGCTGCTGACACCAAATCAGATTTATTCAAAGCCCTTATCACCAGGACCTGAAATTATCTTTTTCTATGTCCTGTCTCCCTCTACCCTCTTCTTTTCTCTGCCTCTTTGCCTCCTTTCCCCCTCCTTCTTCCTCTTCTTTTTTTCCTTTTCTCTCCTCTCTGTCTTTCCACCTCCCACTTTTGACCTCCTTTAATAGCCAACACCTCAAAGGAGCCACTCTTCAGTCAGAATTGCTCTTGCTTTTTGCTTGCTAATTTCGTTATTTCACTTGTCTTTACATTTCAAGGCGCTTGATGGGTCTATTACAGAGTGTTTCATTTACTAGATGGATTTATTGCCCTCACTTTTGACCCAACATTTGTGGACCCTGGCCCTGAGGGAGAGGGGTGTGCAGTTAGTTGTTCGGGTATTGGGGCCCCGAAAGCTCTGGAAACGATGTCCAACAAACAGAGGCTCCTAGGACCTCCTGGGAGTGAGAGGCTTGGTATTCTATTTGTACTTGGAGTACAGCATAGGGTCTGTCTGCCCATGGACTGGCCCATCTAGTGGGATGGCGGTGGGATCCAGGGGTGAGCAGCTGCGCTGTGTGTGCTGGGAGAGGGTGAGCTCAGCCAGGGCAGGAGCACTGTTTCAGGCGGCCAAGGTAAGATGGGACCAACCAGATGGAACCTACTGTGTCCTAGGGAACTGGGCAAGGGCTCTCACATCCTGCGTGGCTCATGTTGGCCCCACACGGTACTTCTCACTTTATAGATGAGGAGAGCGAGGCTTCTGTCTGTGATTAGCCCTGCGAGGAATATGGAGCATGTAGAGTAAGGTCAACAGCCTTATCAGCCTGCATCTACCATGTGCTTGGCCCCAGGCGGTGATGAGGAAGACCATTCTCACCTCACCTAATTCCAGGAGGGAGCAGACGAAGCTGGAGGTCAGAACCCCGGGATGTCAGGGCTGTGGACTTCTCAGGCGTCTTCTAGAAACCCAGCGTCTCCACTGAACAGATGGGCAGCTGAGGCCCAAGGGGAAGAAGTGTCTTCCCCAAGCCACACGGTGAGTCTTCTTCCACCACCTCACAGCATTGCTTCTGCAGGAAGTCTGTTCTGCTTCTAGACTCCCCTGTTTGGAAGTTGATTTTTATTCCCCTACTTAAACAATTAAGCTTTAATACACCAAAAACAGATCATTATCCTCCTAAGGTTTAAAAAGCAAGATTACTATTTGTAACACAAGCAATTAGCTACCTTCTGGTGTTTCCATACTTCTTTCTTCCCCCAAAGGACTGAACTCTGGGGGAGCTGCAGATTAGGGGTGCCAGCCAGAGCTGGCAAACGGAAATACTGGGGTCTTGGAGGCGGAAATGCTCCAGGAAGGGAAGGAAGTGTGCCGAGGCTGGTGGCAGGAGGCCGTGCAGATGTGGAGAGCTTCTCTTCGGGGTGCCAGCTTGGCTCCGCCGGTCCTAGAACATTCCTTTCCTGGCTGCTGCCTGAGCTGCGTCCCTGCACCAGTGGGATAGGATGGCCGCCCACCTCCCGGGATGACAAGTGTGTGAGTCAGCTGTGGCAGCCTCGGTGGGTTCCTCCTACAGAGGACCTCAAAAGGCCCTGTGAGCCCCCTGCATTTAGATGAAATATATGATGTTTTTTCATAGTTCTGGAAGGAAGATCCCTAGATTTCATCAGATCTTTTTTTTTTAAATAGCAGAAAGAAGAATGATCTTTATGTTTATTTTGTGATGGAATACACATAAAGAGGGGGCTTCCCCGGTGGCTCAGTGGTAAAGAACCCTCCTGCGAGACAGGAGCCACAGGAGACGTGGGTTCGATCCCTGGGTTGGGAAGATCCTCTGGAGAAGAGCATGGCAACCCACTCCAGTATTCTTGCCTGGAGAATCCCCATGGACAAAGGAGCCTGGTGGGCTACAGTCCATGGGGTTGCAAATAATGGAAAGAATAACGGAGACAGTGCTGGGGATCAATCCTTGCACTGAGAAACACGGCACTGTCCGTAGCTGGAGGTCCCGAGTGAGCCCCACTTTAATTGTATCATCCTCCTCTCCATTGAGGTAACTACTCTCCTGGTTTGTTTTTTTTTTTTTTTAATGATCATTCCTGGCTGCCTCTATCATTTTCCCACCTAGGAGCCTATTCCTAAATGACAGCTTGTTCGGTGGCGCCTGCTTTTGAACTCTGACCGTGAATATCCGGACTTGCTTCCCAAGGAACACACAACGTTTGTTTTTGAGATCCGTCGAGTCGAGTGTGAACCTGACATTCGCTCCCTTTCTCTGCTCTGTGGTCTTGTGCTGCATAACTCAGCCGCAGCTCACCGGTTTCTGGAAATGAGGGCTAGTTCTAGGGCCTGACTTTTATGAGCAATGTTCTGTAGACATTTTCTTGTGTGCATGCAGGAGTTTGTCTAAGGAAAGTAACTGGGGGGTATTGTTGGGTCCTGGGCTGTGTGCACATTCAGCTTTCCCAGGCCTTGCCAGATTGTTTTCCAGAGTGTTTTTTCCAATTTATAGTCCCATCAGCAGTAGAGAAACATTCCAATTCCTTGATATCTCACTGTGGTCCACATTGTCAGGCATGTTGATTTTACCAATCTGGTGTATGTATGTGTGTGTGGTGGAAGGGTGGTAATGTTATTTATTTATGTCATGCCATGTGACCTGTGGGATTTTAGTTCCCTGACTAGGGGGTCAAACCCAGGCCTTTGGCAGTGAGAGCTCAGAGTCCTAACCACTGGACATCCAGAGAATTCCCTGTTGTTTAATTTGTATTTCTTAGATGATTAGTAAGAGTGGTCACTTTTCCTATGTCTATTGGCCATTGGGGTTTCCTTTCTGGAAAGCAGAGCTCTGGTCTATTACCCATTTTTCTATTGAGTTGTATTATTTTTTAATGATCAATTCGTATTGGACTTTTGGTTTGTTCTTGTACTAAAGTACTCCAGACATCAGTCCTTTGCCCTTATCGTAGTTGCAAGAATCTTCTCACACCATGGCTTTTCTTTAGACTTTATTCACTGTAATTTCAAAAGGCCCATGACCCCAGGGAAGGTTGAGAACCACTCATGTAAGAAGTTCTATAAGTAGGAGGCCCGTGAGCCAGAAAACCTCAAACTTTTGTTAAGCTTAATGGTATTTAGAGCAAACTGAACCAGAAATCAAGAATGTCATGTTCAAAGATTTGCAGTTGTCTTGGGAAAGACCGGGCTGTCTGGGTCTGCAGCTTCTGCATAGTTGGGGTGGCCAGCTGGGCTCAGGGAAGGTGCTCACCTTACCCCAGATCCTACCGCTTCCAGACATTAGGGTCCTTGGGTTGCGCTGGTGGTTTCCTTCCACCTACCTGGTTTCGTTGCCCACGTTACCTCTGGGTATTTGCATGTCATTAGCACACTGCCTCTCTGCATTACATCATTCTATGCAGAGCTCCATCTACCCCTGTGATTGTCCTAACTTCTCTTGTGGTGTGGACACTTCTGGTAGGGCTGCCACTTCAAGTGAATCTCAGTCACTAAGTCCAGAGCAAGAGGAAATCTCTCCACATCTTCTGAGCAGGTTTGATGGAGACCTGTGAGGACCTGGCTCCTACAAGGGCACAGAGAAGAAGGGAGATGCCCACAGTCGGGCTGTGAAGGCAGCTCTGCCTCACTAAGTGCTTGGAGGTGCCATCATCTGTTTGGGAAGACTGGTGATGACCCGTAAATCCCACGGATGTGAGCATCGGCTCGTCTTCAGAGGCAGCCCATCCCCTTGATCTCCAGCTGGTTGGTTCCCTGTTTATCCGAGGGCCAGTTTGATTTGCATCTCATTTACATTCACTAGTGTGCGGAAGTCTAGGGTCCAGACATCAGGTGTCTGAGATAAAACGAAACCACACAACCTGCTACAAGTGGGTTCACATCTAATACGGGAGGTCTGAGCAGCCCGGAGCCGAGTGTGCTCTTTTCTGCAGCTCATTTCTTGAGCACTTACTGTATACCAGCTGCTGTGCCAGGAGCTTTCCACGCAGGGTCTTATTTTAGCTTTCTCATGGTTCCACGTGCTATACCTATTCAGTCTTCATGTTCCGATGCGGAAGTAGAACCTTGCCCAGGTGACCTAGTGTTGGGGCATAACACGGTGGTTACCCATGCACCCTCTGGAGTCAGATAGACCGGTCTTGGGATCCCAGCTCTGGCCTTTGTCCACTGAGCATTCTTGGACAGGTTACTTCCTGTTTCAAGGGCATGAGCCTTCCCACTGAGAGCATGGGAACACTCACGTAGTTATTCCTGAAGGTTTGGGTGAGGCTGCCATGAAGCACACGGTGAGCGCAGCTCGGGGATCCCGCAGCACTGTGATGAGGAGGAGAGAGGATTTAGTCAGTCTCATTCTTGTTTCTCTGGGGTCCACTCTGTCTCCCACGAAAGCGCTGATTTTCCCATTAACCACAGGCACAAAATGCGAGTTTCCTGCCCTAAACTGCTAGATGCCCACTCCTCGTCCTCACCCAGCTTCAGCGTCCCGTCGACTGGGCAAGGACACGCAGGCGGCCCTGGGCTGGGGAGGGGGGCCCTTGATGTACCCGTGGGGATACCACTTGGAGGAGGCGAGGGGACTTTTCCCCTGGTGTTAGTCACTGTTTGCCTCATGGAGGAAACACTGGAGCAGGAATAAACATTCAAGCTTCTCTCAGTATTTTCTATTACCTTATCCCTCCTCTTTGCAAGCGGCTGTCCCACCAGTCTGAGGCCGTCAGTGAAGATGTGGCTGCCCATTTTCCTACAAACAGGCAGAGTGTTTCAAATCTGCACGATTGCCCTGTGGCAATGATACAGAACTTCCTGAATTGTCCCAGACTAATCTAGAATCTGGTCACAGTAAAGTCTTCTTCTCTGCTCCCAAGTCTGACCCACCCACTCTGGATGGCTGGTCGATTTCAGGCCCCTGACCCCCTGAACCACCTTTCCCAGGAGAGTGTGGTGGTGAAACTGGGCTTTGGGGATCAGATTGCCTGGGGCTGGATGCTTGTTCTGCCATTCACTAGCTGTGTGTTCTTGGAAAAGTTACTGCACTTCTCTGTACTTACATCCATATCTGTAAAACAGAGATACTAATGTATGTAGCAGATGGTTGTGTGTATTAAACGAATATGTGAATGACGTTAAGAACAGGGCCCTGCATGGAGTGAGTGTCCATGACATCGATTACCATTGTTCACGTGCAGTGTGTGCGGGAAGCATGGCCTTTACCTGTGTTCAAATCCTGGTACCTCCATTAAGGTGCCTGTGACCTTAGACGTCTCTTTGAACCTCATCTGAGCCTCCTCTGGGTGGCCTACCCTAGAGGGTCGTTACGAGACCTGATTCATGGGTGTGGGATTTCTGTGATCACATAGAGCCCTACACTTGCGTTCATGCTATGCTCTTGCCATCTTGGAATCTCTACTAAGTCTTGAGCAGTCTCTCCTTTTCATTCAACTTTGGGTCCTGCAGACCACATCACACTTTCTTTTCTCCCATCTCCTGCCTTGTCCTGCTCTGGATTGGGCACCTGGGCCCATCACTGGTCCACCAGGGGCCACCCATGTGCAGAATTCAGGGGGCTACCCAGCAGTGGCTGGGCCCTCCCTGGGTTCACCAGACTTGGCCTCCAAGGGCACGAGGGGGATTGTCCCCTCTGGATGACATGTGGACCTGCTTTCAGTGGAAACTTTTTGGCTTGGGATTCTGACCTTGGAGTGTGTTGATTGAGGCTCTTTGCTGCTGTGGAACTGGCCATATATTTCTGAATATTAGGTGATTTCAAGGAAAAAAAATCAATTTTAATAGCACCAATCAAAACTGTAGAACCCTGCAACTGGTACCTGTCCTACTCTACACTGGTTTATAGGATAGGGAGGCAAAGAGCCAGGGTCCCCCCAGCTCACTGTTGCCTCCCCAGCGCCAGAGGGTGGGGGTAAGGTGATGGCGGTGGGGGCAGGTAGTAGATGGGGCCTCACCAGAGCAAGCAAACTTCCTCCCTAAGAGCAGCTCCTTAGATCTATACATTTTGTGTAACAGCCGGTTAATCTTTAAGCCAGAACTTATTCTTTAATGACAGTTATTAATTGTTTAACACTTAATTCATTATCATGATTGAAAATCCAAAAGGCACAAAAGGATGTTGAGTGAAAGGTGTTCCTCTATCTCGTTTTACTTCTTGGAGGTAACAAATGTTTTCAGTTTCTTGGGTGCTTCTAAGAGATAGTTTACTTTTATTCCAGAAGAAAATATAGTTACAGTTTATATTTGTATATTTATATTGTCAAGAAGATCCCTCGGAGAAGTGAATGGCTACCCACTCCAGTATTCTTGCCTGGAGAATCCCATGGACAGAGGAGCCTGCTGAGCTACAGTCCATGGGCTCACAAAGAGTTGGACACAACTAAAATGACTTTGCACTAAGCAGCATTCGTACATTTCCCCCAATATAATATAAACGGCCACGTGCAATGCCCACCGTCTGGGCCCGGCCTTTCCTCAGTCCCTCTTGGAGACAGTTGCTTGTCTGTGTCAAGCCCCCTTGTTCTTTGATGTGGCCGCGCTGTCTGTTGTAGAGGACCCCTGGAGTATTTACCTAATGATGGATGTGCTGGTTGTTTTCGTTTCTTACAGGCCTGAGTCTTTTTTTTTTTTATGTGGACCATTATTAAGGTGACATAGTATAAGATCCCACAAAGCATGTAGGATTTTAGCTCCCTGACCAGGAATCAGTCTTGCACCCCTTGCATTGGAAGGCAGAGTCTTAACCACTTGTTCACCAGGAAAGTCCCAGGCCTGAGTCTTTAACAAATTCCATTCCGCCTCACCCAGATGTTGACAGCATTTGTTTAAAGAAGCCAATGGTGTCATTCTCTGGCAAGCTCTGCCTAGTCATTCAGCTTTCCTCATGCACCATCTGTTCCAGCTCCAACCGGTTTTCTAGATAAGATTCTTGAAGACGGAGGTCCTCTCTCCTTCCTCATTATTCTCTGATATCCGTCCTTCCCCTCTTCCAGAAACCTTCTCCCTCAACAGTCCCATTCAGTACCTCCATTTGCTCCCACAGCACTGCCCTGCCCACCTGTCTCCTCCCCCACGGCCACCTCCTAGGTCCAAGGCTGCAGCCTGTTGGGTTTGGACCATGGCACTAACCTCCTCTCCTGCTCATGGGAGCCACACAGGTCATTCCACTACCTAAAGCCCTTCCATGGCTGCTGGGTGCTTAGCAGATAAAACCCCAAATCCTCAAGCCACTCTGCCCCAGCTACTTCCACTCTCTGCTGCTCATCAGCCTATAATCTCACACGGAGTTCTTGTCTGACTCTGAGTCTCTGCACACACTGTGCCTTCGCCTGGAGCACCATCCTCACCCCAGACACCCTCCTCCACCTTCTCAAAGCCCACTCCCTTGAAGTCTCAGCTTAGATGGCACTTCCTCAAAGAGGCCCACCCTGACATCCTATCTAAAATCAGTCAGCACGCTGAGATGTTCTGGGACCATGCCTTGCTTGTTTCCTTACATCATTCACCACTGTGTGTAATTATACACTTGCTTGTGTGTGTGTGTGTGTGTGTGTGTGTGTGTGTTTGAAAGTAAAAGTCATTCAGTCACGTCTGACTCTTTGTGATCCCCACAGACTGTAGCCCGACAGGTTCCTCTGTCCATGGGATTCTCCAGGCAAGAATACTAGAGTGGGCTGCCATTCCTTTCTCCAGGGGATCTTCCCAACCCAGGGATCGAACCCCAGGTCTCCTACATTACAGGTGGATTCTTTACCGTCTGAGCTACCAGGGGAAAATGTCTGTTTTCCCCATGAGAATATAAGCTGCCTGAGGGCAAAGATGTGTACTTTCTTCACAATGATGCCTCTGATCTGTAGCTCAGGGCCTCATTAGTGCCTTTTGAGTGAATGTACACTTTTCAGCACTTGCTCTTTGACAGGCCTTGTGCTCAGTACTGGTCACTCCAAGTTTAGTAGTTGAAAGTTGAATCCCATGGACAGTGAAGACTGGCGGGCTACAGACCATGGGGTTGTAAAGAGTCAGAAATGACGAAAGTGACTTGGCACAGTTGAAAGCTGATTAGTAGCTAAATAGAAGCCAGAAGGGTGTGTACCTTCCTGGTCATATCACCCAATGAGGAAGATTGACTCTACCCCAGAGGAAGTCTGGAAGGATGAGGGACACTTCTGCAGCAAGGAAGAAGGGGACGGGCATTCCAGGTAGACCACCCAGCTTGAGCAGAGGCCTGCATGGGGAGAGGGTGTGGACCCCGCAGGTGCGTCGTGAGATTGGACAAGGTGAGCTGGGTCATTCACTAAGGTCCTACTGGGATGGGTCAAGGAATTTGAAGATTTTTCTTGTTTTCTATTTCTTTGTATCCCTAGCCCTCTTTTCATCTTGGACATATGGTGGAAGTTCAGTGAAAAAATCCTAGATGTAAGCTGGTGATACTGGACATTAACTCTGTTTTACAGAAGGGAAACCAAGAGTCACAGACTCAGAAGTGACTTGCCAAGCACTTTCTTACTCTTTTTTGTCATATTCGTTGGAAGCTCCTTGTATCAGTTAGAGGAAGCCAAGCTGCTATAACAAAGAGACTCACTCCTAAGAAGAGACCACCACCTCTCTCCCCACCTCTTCTGACCTCAGTCTGCTCTTTTTGTAAACAATGCTCTCAGTGGCTGGGCCTCTCCTCAGCCCCCCTCCCAGCTGACCATTCATTCCTGGCTGGCGGAGACTCTGAACCAGGCCTGGACCTTGGTGCTGCTGCTCAGTAAAGAACCCTGGGCAGCAGGTAAGCATTGATGTCCACGTTCTAAGGGCTCATAGGGGCTGGGAAAACAGGAGAAACTTTTAAGTACTTGAGAAGCACCTTTGAAGATACAGGAGTGAGTCAAGTTTTTATTATCCAGTGATAAACAGAGACCTCTAGACTGAATGCTTGTGCATCCCTCAAATTCATAGGCTGAATCCTAATGCCCACTGTGATGCTATTAGGAGGTGGGCCTTCAGGCAGTAATGCGCTTTTTAAATGAGGTCTGGGAGAGATCCCTTGCCCCCCACCCCCCAGCCATGTGAGTTTAAAGTTAGTCTACGAATCAGCACATGGGCACTCACCAGACCCTGAATCTGCTAGCATCTTGAGTTTGGACCTCCAGCCTCCAAAACTGTCAGGAACAAGCTTCTGTTATTTGTCAGCCACCCAGTCTGTGGTATTCCGTAAGCAGCTCAAAGGGGCCAAGCCAGCCCCCAAGACTCTTCCTGCCAACACCGTCGTAGTCCAACAGGGGTCACTGTTTGTACCTGAAAGTAATAAAATTGCTTTTAAAAGTTCTGTGATAGAATCCAAATTGGACTTTTACTACCAACAGTCTAACACTTCATTAATATTAAAAATTAATGATAGCTAATATTTATTGAGCAGTTACCATGTCAGGTACCATTTAGCCCCTTAGACGATAGTGCAACCTCTCTTAACCCTTACCACTCCTGAGGGGAGAGCTTCATGTGGCCCCGTTTTCAGATGAGGAGGCTGAGGTTTAGGGTGGAGGTGACTTGATCAGGGCCCCACAGTTAGCCCAGAGCAAAGCTAAGTTTTGATCCCAACTCTGCCTGACTCCAGAACCTTAGCACCTAAGAAGTGGCTAGGAGCTGAGCATCATGGGAATATCTTCCCCTGAGTATCCACAAGGTGCTCGTGGCTCTTTCATCCTCCAGGAGCCCCCTTCCCTCCAGTTTGTCTCTATCCCTGTTTCATCTGAAGAAATGGAGGCACAGGAGGTCAAGTCCACACAGCTGTGGAGTCCTTCTTCTTGCCCCTACACTCCTGCAGAGAAGGGGTGCATCCCGACCTTTAGGGATGAATGCCCTTATAAATGAGGCATCCATCCCTGACCTCCCAGCTCTCCCAGGCAGATGGTCAGCCTTCTCAGACCCTTGGCATGCTCCACATCACTGGGAAGGGAGCCACTGGCCACTCTCCTTGAGTAGGCCCTGCAGGCCCACAGGGAAGCCAGCCAATGCTTCTCCCCTCCGGCTCCTTCCCACATCCTCTTGCTGGTCCAGGGCTGGAGGATTCGTCCACATTCCCTGCCCCTTCTACTCCCCACCTTGTTCTTCTTCTTCTTCCAGGGGTCCCTGATCTTTCTAAAATATTAGCAAGCCTGATAAAGTCACTTTCTGCTTAGAAACTTTGAGTGTTCCCATTCTCTGCAGAACAAAGCTGCTACCTGTCACCCAAGGCTCTGCATGACCTGGCTTTTGCGTGTTACCTCCCCTTGCAACTCCCTTCCCCTACCCCGTGGTGCTCCCCTAGCTGCAAATCGAAAGGGATGGGCAGAGGGATGGACTATGGGCAAATATACCTGGAAGAGTCTCTATTTCCTTCCTGGAAATGAACCCAGTCTTCCCCATATGTGTTTGACCATGGAGGACCGTAACAGCCTGCAGATCAGTCCCTATGAACCCGCTCCTGTAGCCAGATGGGTGCTCCCTATTCTGTACTTGCTATCTCCACACCTTTCTCCTCCTCTCGCTCCCCCAGACCCCAGCCCCTTCCCAATACCCGCTCTCACCCCCTCTCCTTAGTGAGATATTTAAGGCCCAGCTCAAAACCATACTCCGCATGAAACTGTCCTGATTTTGCCCCAGTTGAAGGACTTTTCTCAGCCTCAGCCTTCGACTGGGCTTCTCCCTAACCTTGAACTGTAAATCCAGCCAGGACGTGTGATCCATTCTTGTCTCTCCCCTGTAGTTGACTTGCAATGTCGTGTTATTTTTAGGTGTACAGCAAAGTGATTCAGTTACATACACACACACACACACACACACGCATACACATATATGTATATATAACTTCTTCCAATTCTTTTCCATTATAGGTTATTACAAGATATTGAATATAGTTCCTTGTACTATATGGCAGGTCCTTATTGTTTATTTTACGTATGTCAGTGTGTATATGTTAATCCTAAACTCCTAGTCTATCAAACCATGGGTTTCTTAAGGCAAGGGGATGAATCTTAGTCTCTTTTCCAAATCTCATACAGGGCTTGGCAAGTCACCAGCGCTCGACAAACATTCCTTAAACCAGAACTGAAAAAGGAGATGCAGCCTTTGAAGGGCTAAGACCCTGCCTTCCTCAGTCCAGCTCCAGCTCTGGTTCCCATGGCAACCACCCCCTTAGGCCCAGGACGGCCTGGCCTGACTCTCTGAGCATGATGGACAGGCCGAAAGGCTTCCCTGGCAGCTCAGGAATAGGCAATGGGGACTCCATTTGTTACCATGACAGGCTCTGCCTGTCCACTCTGGGTGTCCCTCGGAGAAATACGTTGTCTGTCATCTGCAGAGTGGCAGAAATGAAGGACCCGGGATAAGGCTTCCTAGCTTGTAGCAGGCTGCCTCCATCCTCTCCTGAGCTGAAAAGTGGCTGCGTTTTTGAGAAGGACCAGAAAGATGGTGTTATGAAGGCCACCACAGGCATGTGTCAGACTTTTGTCCCAAGCCCTGGGGTTTGTGGGGCCCGCAAGCAGTGGGAAAGAGTGAAGTGGGCAGGACAGAGTTCCTGGTTAGTTTCAAAAGCCCTGCCCTGCCTGGAGGGGGTGCCCTTCTCAGCTCCAGCCACTGCAGCCCTGTGGGGAACAGGCACCTGGGAGAGCCAGAGCTTCTGATCTGTACGTGAATACCCTGAATTTGAAAAATCGGTTCCAAAATTTTTTAATATGGGTGAAAGTAACATATCAGTCATGGGTTAAATAAACAGCATTGAATATCAGAACATATTTGAGTTACACGCTTTCCAGTGTGTCCGAGTTGGGCGCGGGTCAGTCAGGGAGGAAGTGATGTTAGGGGTACATCAGCTCTCTGTTAGTGTTACGCGGCAGGTTCATCTTCGAGCCACGTGGTGGGTGCACTCATGTCACATGAACGTCTCAGGGTCGCATGTCAGCTCACAGGGTGTTGCGAGGTGCATGTCCCTCGGCTGTAGCCCCGCATCTGGCTCTCTGCGCCCCTCGCGGATGGCCCCTCTCCCTCTCAGAGCCTGTCCAGGTAGAGTCGCGGGGTTGGGGGCCCCAAGGTGTTAAAGAGTAGAGCTGTCCACCAGAAACTGTGGCACGGACTCCCTGGGCCCCTGATAGCAGCCCCCTTCCACACTCAGCTGCTCTGCCTGCCACGGCCACGTGCAGCCTCGGTTGTGCTCCCTGGAGAAGATGCTGGACACAGTCTGCTCCTCCAGCTGGCCAATGAGGGCCCCACACAGGCTTGCCACTCTCTAGGCATCGCAGGGCAGTGGGGAGGAGGTAGCTTGGACTGCCCGTGGGCTGGCTCTGTCACTGGTCTCCTCCCCTCCCAGTGGAGGGTACCACCCCAGCAGGCCTGGCTCAGTCTCCGCTGCCCCCTGGGGGCTGAGCAGATCAGCTGATGTGTCCCCCCTCACCCTGACCACCCACCCCCAGCTCCATGCTAGAAGATGGGGACAGAGACAGAGCTTGGGGCCAAGGAAAATGGAGGGAGTCAGCTCTGGCTCTGCCACTTCCTAGCTGTGTGATCGTGAGCAAACTGCATTCTGTGCCTCCCTTTTGTTGTTGTTTTTCAGTGTTGTGTCTGACTCTTTGCGATATGTGCACTGTAGCCTGCCGGGCTCCTCTGTCCATGGGATTTCCTAGGCAAGGACACTGGAGTGGGTTGCATTGGCAGGCGGATTCTCAACTGCCGAGCCACGAGGGAAGCCACCTCATGCCTCAGCTTACTTCTTTATAAAATAAAGATGGGGGTGTTATGACAGAAGAGCCCCTTTGTGACCGCACTTCGCACAGCACAGGCTCACAGTAGGCTCAGTAACTATTCTCTTGTATCTGTCCTGTCTGCCCACAGGCCTGCATTCCAGGGAGGAGAGCGGGGGACCGGAGTAAGCGGGAAGGACTCTGCCTCCCTCTCTCTGTCTGTCTCTGTCGGGTTCTTTCCTCCTCCTCCCCTTCTGCTTTCTTCAGAGCGGCAGAACGTTTCCATCTCCCAAAGCAGACGTGGACACCGTGAACTGCCTTCCCAAGCAGTCTCCAGAGGGAGAGATCTGGAGGGCAGTTTTCTCCCGTCCTCCTCCTCCCTCCATCTTCTCCATCATTGGGCTCATCCTCACCTGATTCCCTCTACTCTGAACCTACCAGCGGCTGAGTATCTGGCTCCTCCAGGAAGCAGCACTAGTAGGAAAAGCCCACGATGAGGAGCCAGCCCTGCTTTTCCCAGCTGGGCGCGATGGACACTGTCCGTGGCCTGTCTGAGCCTCCCTGCTCAGATGAGAACCCCTGCCCCTTCACGGGGCTCTTAGGAGGATTGATGCAATGACGATCCTACAGCCCCTAGTTCTGGGGCCTTCTGTCCTTGGTGCAACAGCAGCGGGACCTGACCAGGTTGCCCCGGTCCTCGGACTGCAGTCTCGTTGCCTCCTGACTTCCCTGGGGCATCCTGGCCTTGACAGCCCGCTTCCTCCCGCGGGGTGGCGGCCTGCCCTGGCTGTGTCCAGCCTCGGTCAGAGCCAGTGTCTGGCCCTTCTCGGGTTTCCCTGCCCGCCATAGCCCTCCAGCCCCCTGTCACCAGGCCCAGAAAATGACACAGGTTTGCATTGATTTTTCCCAGCCCTTCCTCTTCTCCTCAGGGAACCCTCCACACAGCAGAACAAGAGCCTGGAGGTGAAAGCTATGCTCCTTTCTCACACATCCAGCCTGGGGGCGGGAGTAGGGGCGGGGGTGGCGGTGTGATCTCTGGTTTCACAAGTTCAGCCATTTTTCTTCAGAGAGTAAAAGAGACTCAGGCAGAGAAAAGAGGGGGAGAAGACAAAGAATGAGAGAGACAGCGAGTTAAAATGAGCCAGAGACTCAAAGGAAGGTAGAAAAAGGAAGACAAAGGGAGGCGCAGAGAGAGGAGAGACACAAGTCAGAACAGGGGACACCTCTCTTAGCAGCCAGCTCTGGCTTCCCCGGGCCTCCCGCCACCTCCAGCCCCGCCTCTGCAGCCCCCAGCTGATCGCAACCCTGATGCCACCTTATCAACCGTGAGTGACGGTGCCCTCCGGGGGAGGTGACAGCCTCTCACTCAGCTCAGCATCTGCCTAAGACCCAGGAGCTGGGATGAGCAGCCCACTGATGCCCACAGGGGACTAACGGGCGACCTGCGGGGAGCCAAGATCCTGCCCCCCTCACTCCTGGGTCTGAGCAACCTTTCGGTTGTGGGGGGGCACCCGGGAGCCAGCTCCTTCCCCAGCTGAACATTAACTCCGCCACTATTTCCTGCTCTGCCTGCCCTCCCCACTCCGCCTCCCCTCCTTTGTCTCCCGGTCTTCGATTTCCTATTGGAGAACAGTTCCAGCCTGTGCCACTGCTGAAATTCCCAACCTCTGTAACCAGCGCAGGCTGTTTTGAGCCTGTGAGTCAGAGACCAAAGCTGGGTTGTTTTGTGTTTTTTTTTTAAAGGCAGAAGGAAAATAATCTGATTTATAAAAGCAAAGCACTGTGGTCAGAACCAAACGTTCCACGGTACAGCTCGCTGCCCGAGAGGATATTTTGCAGCCTTGCACACACACACAGTAGACCCCAACCCCTTCCCTGTCTCTGGTGGGAGTGTCAAACCCGCGGGGGCTGGTTTGTTTGTTTTTTTGTTTTTTTTTTTTTCCTAGCTAAATGTTTCTAGGTCACTTCTATACTCCCCCAATGGGAACTCCCAGGCAGGAAACGCTGTGGATTCCATTCCAGTCCCTGGGCCTCCATAATTAATGAGATTGCTTAGAAACCCACCAAGAAGGAGGCTGGGGGCGAGGGGTCTTACCTCTGCTCCTGAGAGGGAGAAGCTTCTATCTGGGTGAAAAGCTGAGCCTGGCCAGGCCCTGGGGCTCTCTGGGCTGCCCACACTGACCCGGTTCCCTGTGAGGCCACCTGGGGCTGGCACTCCCAGGTCGGCTTCCTCTCCCTGCCTCACCACCCTCTGGAGCTGTCTCCTCCTATAATTCTCTCCTCGTCGAGTCTATTAGTGTTCTCCGGCAGGCTCTGCCAAGTTCAGCTGCATCTCCTTGTCTAGTTTATATTAGAAGAGAAAGCTCTGGCATGCTCTCCCCTCACCTGAGGAAAGAGACGCTTCTCTTTTTCAAGACACTTGTAGCCTTCGGTGGAGCCCAAGAAAGACTTAAATGATAATGAAATGCGGTCGTTTTGGAAATGAGATTGCCCAAGAGTGCTTCCAGCTGCCTTGTGAAAACGGCGTGGCTGTCCAGCCAAGAGACAGCCAGGCACAGGGTCCTGCCCTGTATGCCTTTTTTGCTGGCCTGTTTGCATCTCGACTCGTCTGTTCCTGCTTCCGCGCCTGGACCATTGGAACACCCTGTCCGTGCGGTAGGCTCCCAGCTGGTCTCCCTATGGTCTGTTCTCGTTCCCTTCTTAACTTGATTCTTCCTGCTCTGATCACATCCCTTTCCTCCTTCAAGTCCTTCAGTGGCTCCTAAATTCCCAGTTCACATACCCCTTTCCCTCCTTCACAAAGCCTTCTTGACACCTTCTAGGTAGGATGGACTGCATCAACCATCTGACTTCTATAGGACTGTGTCTGTAGACCAGTAAAAAAAAAAAAAAAAAAAAAAGCCCACTTTACTCTTCCTGCCTGGGATTATCATTATCTATATATATTGATAATTGACAGAAGAGAAAGAAGACATCCTCTGTGAGTAAAGACCTACTATGTGCCAGGTACAGATGGACAGCTATCTTGAAGGCACATGGATCTGGGTTCAAACCCTAGCTCTGCCATTTACCAGCTCAATACCCAAGGGCAAGTTCACTCACCTCTTTGAATCTGCTTCCCCACCTGTAAAACAGGACTAGTGATATCTACCCACATCTGCTATGGAAGTTAAAGAAGGTGTAACTAGCATTCCACTCCAGTACTCTTGCCTGGAAAATCCCATGGACGGAGGAGCCTGGTGGGCTGCAGTCCATGGAGTCGTGAAGAGTTGGACATGACTGAGTGACTTCACTTTCACTTTTCACTTTTCACTTTCATGCATTGGAGAAGGAAATGGCAACCCATTCCAGTGTTCTTGCCTGGAGAATCCCAGGGATGGGGGAGCCTGGTGGGCTGCCGTCTATGGGGTCGCACAGAGTCGGACACGACTGAAGCAACTTAGCAGCAGCAGCAACAACTAACATTCTGGGTACATCAAGACTGCTGGATCAACAGTGTCCACTCTGCTTTGCTTTTCATTCCTCATAATGAGAAAGGGAACAACAACAAAAAAATTCCTCATAATGATAAGGAAAGCTCGGGCAAACCTCATCACGTCATCTAGTTGCTCAGTCGTGTCCGACTCGTTGCCACCCCATGGTCTGCCAGGCTCCTCTGTCCACAGGATTCTCCAGCCAAGAATACTGGAGTGGGCTTCTAGTTCCTACTCCCAGGAATCTTCCCAACCCAGGAATTGAACCCAGGTTCCCACATTGCAGGCAGATTCCTCACCATCTGAGCCACCGGCAAAGCCCATGACAAACCTAGACAGCATATTAAAAAGCAGAGACCTCACTTTGCTGACAAAGGCCCATATAATCAAAGCTACGGTTTTTCCAGTAGTCACATACAGGTGTGAGAGTTGAACCATAAAAAAGGTTGATCGTGGAAGAATTGATGCCCTTAAATTGTGGTGCTGGAGAAGACTCTTGAGAGTCCCTTGGACTGCCAGGAGATCAAACCAGTCAATCCTGAAGGTAAGTCAACCCTGAATATTCAGTGGAAGGACTGACGCTAAAGCTGAAGCTCCAATACTTTGACAAACACCTGACTCTTGGAAAAGATACTTATGCTGGGAAAGATTGAGGACAAAAGAAGAAGAGGGCAGCAGAGGATGAGATTGTTAGAGAGCATCACCAACTCAATGCACATGAGTTGGAGCAAACTCCAAGAGATTGTGAAAGACAGGGAAGCCTGATGTGCTGCAGTCCACGTGGTCGCAAAGAGTCAGACATGACTTAGATACTGAACAACAAGGCTGATTTTATGGATAAAGAAATGGTTCTTAACCATGGCTGTGTTTCAAAAACATCTGGGGAACTTTTTAAATTACAGGTGCTGGAGTGCCTCTAAAGCCTCAACTTTTCCTGGGGTTTAACCCCAGTGTGTTTGGCCAAAGGTCCCATCTGGAGAAGATGAGAACTGCTGCCAAGGTGCTGAAAAAGCAAATGCCCAGGCAGGACCTGGTTGGGGGAAGAACCCAGGAAAGGGGCTTCATTACAAGTGGGGAGGACTGTAGTAGAGGTGGGCAGGGCCAGGAGCCTGGGCTTTGCAGTGAGCCCAGGGCAGTCCCTCGATGTCCAAACCATTGACCAACAAGGATGGATTGGGTGAGGTCAGGCACCATCCTGCTGTTATCCCTGGGCCCATCCAGCACAGGGGGTGTCTTGAGTCTGAGAGGGTGGAGCGGCCTCAAGGGAAACCAAGCTATCTTGGTTGCCCAGAAGCAGGCTGGTGACCAGAACATCAGCCTTCTAGTCAGGGAGGGGAGCTCAAGAGAAGCAAGAAATAATTGAGGTTGTCAGGGACAAAGGCTTGCTCTCCACCACTAAGAACAGAAAGGAGAAATGCCCAGAGGTAATTAGCTTCCTGCAAGATGGCTGCTGCCATGGGTCTTACAGCTGCCCGGGGTCTCGCTCCATCTTATTAAGATTATTGTGCTCAAAAGATCGGAAGGTGTCCAATATGCTACTGGGGAAGAGCAGAGAACCATTACTAATAGCTCCAGAAAGAATGAAGGGGCTGGGCCAAAGCGGAAACGACACTCCATTGTGGATGTGTCTGGGGGTGAAAGTCAAGTCTGATGCCATAAAGGACAATTATTGTAGAGAAGCCTGGTGTGCTGCAGTCCATGGAGTTGCAAAGAGTCAGATAGGACCTAGCGACTGATGACAACAAAGAGAAAAACACTTTCAAATGGTTAGAACAGCCCGTTTTTTTTGTTTGTTTGTTTTTTGTTTTTGTTTTTTTGCCAGTCACATGCTTGTTCACCTGTTCAGTCATCAATAAAATGAACCAAGTGCCAGGCTCTGGGCTGGGGGCTGGAAACATACATAGCCGTGATCACAGGAGAGGGTTTTCTGACCTCATGGATCTCAAAATCACTCATTCATTCACTTATCCTTCCAACCAGCACATAGAAAATGACTCTCAAGCAGGCCCTTGATGGTATCTGCAGTTGAGGTTTTTATTTCTCCATCACATTCTGGTCCCCCATCTCCTAGACCCACCATCTCCTCTTGCCTCAGACCCCCAGCACTTCCTCCTCCAGCCCCATCCTCAGCAGAAGGTCTTACTTTGGTTCTTTTAGAAAATAGAAGCAATCAAAATAGAGGCTTTCCACAAGCTCCTGCCTCCCCTGTATCCACTTTCCAGCGCATATGTCCGAGTCCTCTGCCTCCCTCCCCTCCACCCCCATTACCAGCATGGACTGTCCCTGAGACTAAGGCCACCCCTCTCTGTTCCCTGGATCCCAGCCCCTCTGGCTCCCTGGAGCCCAACGTTCAGAGATTTTCTGTTTTATCCTCTGTCGCCAATTCTGCTCTCTGCTGGATCATCACCATCAGCATACAAACATGCTGTTATTTCTCCCTTCCTAGAAAATTATAAAGCATCTCTGGACCTCACTCTTTACTCTGGTCCTACTCCACTTCTCTCTTCCCCTTCTCATCAAAACACTAAGAGAGCTGTCCCTGCGGGTTGTCTCCGGTTTCTTTCCTGCAGTCCTTTTCAATCCCACTCCAATCAGCTTCCACCCCACCACTCCAGTGGAACTGCTCTCAAGAAAGACACCAAAGACCTCTAAGACCCCGAGAACCACTCCTCTGCACTCATCTCCCTTGGCCCGGCAGCGGCGTTTGACATAATTTACCACCGCCTCCTCTTGAAATCGCTCTTAATTGGTTTCCAAGGCGCCACACGTCCCTGGCTTTCTTCCTGCCTCACCCGTCCTGCCTTCCCGCCTCCTGTGTTGGCTCCGCTCTTCGGTCTCTCCCTGTTGGGGTGACTATAAACTACGTCTCTAGACTGGCAACGCCCACCTTTCCAGCTCCAGACCAGACCTTGCTCCAAACTTCAGCCTCAAATATCTGATTGCCCAACCAGCATCTCCTCCTCACACTCAATATGCCCAAAACTCAGATCCTCATCATTCACACAGTTCTGCTCCCCCTGCAGTCCTCCTCCAACTCAGTTAGTGGCAGCTCCATCCTTGAGTTGGTCAGACCCAAACAGCTTGCTCTTATCTGGACTCCTCTCTTTTTCTCACCTTCCCCATCTGTCAGGAAATCCTGTTGAACTTACCTCCAAAATGTACCTGGACTGCCATCAACTCTCCCCACCCCTGCTCCTGCCACCCCAGTCCAAGCCAGCATCTCTCACCTGGATTTTTATAGTTCCCTCCGCTCTGGTCTCCGCAACAGTCATATCAACCTTGACTTCAAACCCTACAGTGGCCCTGCCTCTCTCAGGGCAACCAAGCTCCACAGACCCTCCTGGTACTTGTCTCATCTCTGCTTGGACTTCCTCCCTCCTTCACTTCTCCATGCTTGAGTCTTTCCAGGTTTATTCCCTCTTTGGGGCTTTTTAAACTTGCTATTCTCTCTCCCTGGAATGCTTTCCAGGCAGACACCTACCTGGCTTTTTCTGTCACCGCCTTCACATCTTTGCTCAGATGTTACCTTCACGGTGAGCCCTGCCCTAAGCATCTATTTAGAACTGCAATGCCTGCCCCCACTTATTTCGTCTTCCTTCTCCCCCCCACCTCCCGTGGCAGAGCACTTCTTGCCATCCAACATGCTATATATTTACTTGTTCTTCACTTCCCTCCACTAGAATGTGGGTCTGTATAATGGGTTGAATTGTGTTTCCCCAAAAGATACGTCCAGGGCTTTCCAGGGGGCATAGCGGTAAAGAACCTGCCTGCCAATGTAGGAGATGCGAGTGATGCAGGTTTGACCGGTGGGTCAGGAAGATCCTCTGGAATAGGAAATGGCAACCCACTCCAATATTCTTGGATAGAAAATTCCATGGACAGAGGAGTCTAGCGGGCTACAGTCCATGGGGTCACAAAGAGTCAAACACGACTGAATGACTGAGCATGCACACTCACACACACAAGATATGTTCAAGTCCTGACCCCTGTGGCCGGAATTTGACCTTTATCTTGAGATAGCTTTTACAGATATGTCATTAAGTTAAGGGTCTCAGGATAAAGTCATACTGGATTTAGGGTGGACCCCAAATCCAAGAAAAGACAGAGAGAGTTGAGGGACAGAGACACTGGGAAGAAGGCCGCATGGAGATGAAGGCAGAGAGGAAGCAATGCTGGCAAAAACCAAGAAATTCCAGCAGCCATCAGAAGCTGGAAGAGGCAAAGACAGGCTCTCCCTGGAGCCTGCAGAGGGGGCAAGGCCCCGCCAGCACCTTGACTTCAGAGTGCTGGCCTCCAGAACTGCAAGACCGTACATTTGTCTTGTTTTAAGCCATCAAGCTTGGGGCCATTTGTATCAGTCCTAGGAAACTCAGGTGAGATCTTGGTTTCATCCCATGGCATCCCCAGTTTTAGCACCATGCCAGGCAGAGTGATCACCCACATGCAGAGTGACTGAACAAATGTCCTTTCACACAGCAGGGGGACAGCACTCAGTGAGACAAAGAAGCACAGGCGTGGGATGTCCCCTCCCTCAGCCAGGGAAACCGCCCAGAGCCAAGACTCCTGGTGACCCAGGTTCCAATCCCAGCCCGCGACTGAGCAGCCAGAATCTGAACCCCCACCCATCTTCCCTCCTTTGTAACATAAAGGGATAAGTTCCACATCCCAGTGTGGGTGTGAGAATTAGATGGCATGTAATAGATGCCATGAGCTTCTCTGGTGGCTCCTTGGTAAAGAATCCGCCTGCCAATGCAGGGGACGCAGTTTCAGTCCCTGGGTTGGGAAGATCCCCCGGAGGAGGAAATGGCAACCCACTCCAGAATTCTTGCCTGGAAGATCCCACGGACAGAGGCGCCTGGTGGGCTACAGTCCACAGCATCACAAAAGAATCCGACACGACTGAGCAACTGAAGAGCAGCAACAATAGAGGCTGCGTGAATGTGAACCTCCTTCCTCCACCCCTCAGGTTCCTCCTTCATTTCTAAAATAGAGGAAACACCCCTGCTTGTCTGTCTTGGAGAACCATTCTTATGGTTTTTCATCAAACGCTATTTAATGATATGGGAAATATCCAGGCTATATGTTAAGTGGGAAGAAAACTGGTTACTAAATCGCCTGTGCATTAGCTATGCTTGTAACAAGTGAGCATGAACTTATGGTCCATTACCAGAAAGAAAATCTTCCTCAAGAGCCCCGAGTCCAGCATCCAAATTGTTCTTTGCTTTTTCCATTGACTTTCATCTCAGTGCGTACAGAGTCCACCCGGCACCGGCACTGGGGACCCCCTTGCCCGCCTCCTCTCTCTCCTCCTAATTTCCCATCATCCTCTCCGTCGTCCCAACTCTTTTAGTTCTTTCTGTAATGCTTTATAAATTTCTCCATTAAAGTCAGGCATGTCTTTTGCTGTCTTTATCCCTAGGTGTCTTTCAGATTGGCTTGCTATTTTAAAAGGAATATTTCTTTTTTTTCCTATTACAGTTTGGTTTGCTTGTTTTTTAGTGGAGGCTTCTCTGGTTTGCAGCTTATAGGTTAAGTCCATTTTGGAGCAATCTTTGACACCCCACTGCCTCTGGGCAGCATGAATGTCTCCCACACGACTTGTGCATTTTTCATTTGGGGTTATTTAATTTTTTTGTGCACATTTGATTAATGAGATTTATTTGTTCTTGGTGGTCTTTTCTACAAGATTGTGCAGTTTAAAAGATCAGGGGTAGAGTCTGTTAATCACAGCAGTTCCCCTGGGTTTACCATAGAGCCTGGTACTTGGTGGGTGTGTGTGCATATAGAATGTGCACGTACATGTGGGTGAAAGGATGGTGGATGGACGGATGGATGGACAACCCAGGCCCTGCTTTTTCTGGCTATAGCCATTTTCTTGGTTGCCTTCCTACTCTGCTTTAGCTTCTCCAATGACAAATGACATAGCTTCTGGATTCCCTTGTGTTGCTAAAACCCTGTGATTCAGAGAGAAGAGAGCTAAAACAGGCCAGGAGCAAGTTAATTTCCACAAGGCAGGCTCCCAACTGTAAACAAAAATTAAGCGAGTATGTGCTGAGTTTCTGGCTGCCAGTTATGCTAGAAAGATGTGACATGACGTTGTCTGATTGACTGACTTCAGATGCCCCCGCATCCTCAGCAAGGTTGGAGCACTCTGCCAGAATGGGGATTCCTGGTCAAAATTCAGCTGGAGGGTTAGCATTCCACAGCAGTTGAGTGGATATTCCCCAGGATGGGTCCCATGGGGAAGTAATAATGGCAGCTGCATCTGTGCTAGGCCTGGTGTCCAGCTGAAGCACCTTCTTTTCAGTTTGGGGCTTCTACCCTCCACCCTCCAAGTCCTCCATTCTACTAGAATGGAAGGTCACTGGAAGTGAATGGAAATACAATTGATACCTAAATAGCAAACTTATTCTGGGCAACCATAGCAAACTCTCCTAATCATCCCAGAAGATTGTAGTTCATTTGGGAGTTTCTATACAGAAATTTTAGGAAAGCAGGTTATGTTTCCTTCTTCCCAATTCTTGTGCAATTTGCTCTTGATTGTGCTGATTAGGGTCTCTAGCTCAATGTTGTACAGAACCAATGAGAGAGGGCCTCTTTATCTTGTTCCTGACTTTAGTGGAACTATGTCTAAAGCTCTATCATTGAGCACAATGCTTGCTTACTTTTTTAATAAGACAGACACACTTGATCAGATTAAGAAAATGCCCTTCTTTTCCTACTTTGCCAAGATTTTTTTTTAAATCATGAACACGTGTTGACTTTATTAAGTGCATTCTCTGCATCATTTGAGATGACCCTCTAATTTTTTTCTTTTAATCTGTTACTATGCTATATTATATAATCAATTTTCTGATATTGAACTAACTCTGAATTCCTGAGTTACACGTTACTTGATCATGATGTATTTTTTAAAATATATTGCTGAGTCCCACTAGCTGATATTTTATTTAGAATTTTCCTGCTCAAGTTCATAAGTGAGATAGATCTATAATTTCTTTTTTGTATTGGGGCTGTTTTGAAGATCCAATAACAAGATGCTTTGAACATTATATGGCACTCCAAATACTTAGATAATTAATAATTGCCTCCAAGAATCTCTAGACTGGCTCAGGAAGAGGAAGCTCTACCTGGCCAGAAGGTATGTTGGATTCTATACATGAGACAGTGTGAGATGCCTGGCTGGCACAGTGCCTGGAATTCCACAATTCAGAATATATCCATGATTCTTGAGGGTCTTTGATCCTCAAGAGTCCCATTAATATCCGAGAAGCCCTGAGAGTGGGTTACAACTGAAGCTAATTTCAGGATTAGCTTCCCAGGAGACAGGGCAGAGACGGGCTGATTCGCCCACTTTACCAGTACAAGGACCACTTCTGCTGTGGAGATAACACATTAGATAATGGTATCCTTGGCAAGCGAAGGAGATATAAGTCCATATTCTTCACTATCAATATCAAATCGGCTTGGAGGATGGTGGAGGGTGGGGGACAGTCAAACTCTTTAAACTGATAAACAGAACATCTTCCAGCCAAGTAGTTCTAACATCAAATCATTAAGAAATAGAATTTTATGCCTAGAAGGCATTGTTTGTCTAGAATTGTGGCACAGCTCCAGCTTTTGTCCCCAACCAGCACTTTTTATGCACCCTGGAAATGGGATGAGACCTTCTTCTGAGGACCCCAAGAAGCCTGGGATTGTAGAAAGAGGCTTGGTATTGGAGTAGGAGACCCATGTCCAAATCCTCACTCTTCTGCTTATACTGTGATATGAGCCCTTGACTTTGTGTCTAAATCAAGGATAATTATACTCTACCTTCTTGGGTTCTAATAAGGATTAAATATGATAATAAACGCCAGGTCTGGTACACAGTAGATGCTCAGTCAATTCCCTTAGTTGCCTGGGAGCCTGAGGACAATTCCATGACCTAAGAGTAATAACAAGTGATGGAAGCAAAGCTGTGTCTTGCTCCCACACATCCACGCTTAAGACTTCAGATGTATTCAGACCTGGCTCACAGGGTGTCAGTCTCTAGGAAGAGTCAGCCTGGGCTTTGGTCATGGCTCTACGAGAGGAGGGCAGAGACCAAGTTGCTAGTTTTTCAGTTCCAGTAGGACCCTCAAAGAAGGACAGCTTGGGTTTGTGAATTATCATGGACCATACAAGGAGCCAGCCTTGATATTTGTGAGACAGGAATCCCATAGGACTTCCCACAATAAAACTTGGATAAGTAGAGGGAGTTCAGTAGACAACCATCTCTGATAGCTTGGGGGTGAGTTCAGAGGAGGGCTTCCGGAGCAAGAGGTCCATCCACTACTTTTGGCCCAGAGATCTATTCCTCTATCCTGTCCTCTCCATTCTCATCATCCATCCATTCACCTATCACCCATCTGTGTATGCGTTCTCATCCATCTGCCCATTCTCCTATCAAATCATCCATCCATCTATCCATCCACCCAACCATCTGCACGTTCATCCATCCTTCCATGCATCGATTCAGTTCTCATCTTATTAATAGCAATAATGATAATAATAAAATCATGATGGCTAATGGTTATTCAGTCCTCTTTTTGTGCCAGTCACTGTTTTAAGCTTTTCATAGGTGCAATTTAGTCCTCACAACAAGCCTAAGAGGAAATTTTATTGTTGTTTCCACTTTACAGATAAGAAAACTGAGGCTCAAAAAGAGCAATTCACTTATCAGGATATACCAGATAAAAAAAAATCTGGTAGCTCAGCTGGTAAAAAATCTGCCTGCAATGCAGGAGACCCCGTTTTGATTCCTGGTCAGGAATATCCCCTGGAGAAGGGATAGGCTACCCACTCCAGTATTCTTGGGCATCCCTAGTTGCTCAGATGGTAAAGAATTCACCTGCAAAGTGGGAAACCTGGGTTCTACCCCTGGGTTGGGAAGATCTACAGGAGGAGTGCATGGCAACCCTCTCCAGTACCCTTGCCTGGTGAATCCCCATGAACAGAGGAGCCTGGTGGGCTACAGTCCATGCGCTCACAAAGAGTCAGACACATCTGAGCAACTAAGCACAGCATAGCACAGCACCAGAGCTAAGATTCAAACCTAGAGCTCTGACTTTAGAGCCCACACACCCAACCGCTGTGCTAAGTGGCCTTTCAAGTACCCACACACTATCCACCCAAGCCCGTGCATCCCTCGCCACTCATTCTCTACTCTCTCACCCATCTTCATTCCCAACTAGTTGTTTCTCTACCTGTTCTGCTCCTGCTGCTTAGTCACTCAGTCGTGTCCAACTCTGTGTGACCCCATGGACTGCAGCCCACCAGGCTCCTCTGTCCACGGGATTCTCCAGGCAAGAATACTGGAGTGGGTTGCCATGACCTCCTCCAGGGGATCTTCCCAACCCAGGGGTCAAACCCAGGTCTCCTGCATTGTGGGCAGATTCTTTACCACTGAGCCACCAGGGAAGCTCACCTTTTCTATGTACCCGTACATGTATCCATCCACTTGCCCACGCTCCTTTGCACCACCTACACATCCATCCATCCATCCAACAACCATTCACTAAGCACCTTCTATGCTGAGTGCTGATATTTAGAGATGAATGCTACTTAGCTTCTGACATCAAATGGCTTACTCTTGTGATGGTAAACTGGGAGATGAACCAGTGGGGTAACCCAATGGTGTCAGTACTAAGGACAAAATGAGCCTGTGGTGCTATGGCTGACTGGGGAGAAGGGCTCCAGAAGTAGTCTGGGGCAGACCAGGAAAAAACTCTGAGGATGTAAAGGCTGATATGGATGGCCAGAATTATCTTCCAGGCAGAAGGAGCTTCCTGTGCAAAGGCACAGACCCACGTTTTTAATGGGGCTTGGAGGGTGATGGTTTCCCCTTCTCTCTGTTAGATTGCAGGAATCAATGCCATGCAAGTCATAGGCAACCTTCTCTGAGTTTGTCAGTGGGGATGGGGACAAATGAGTTTCCCTGGTGGCTCAGACAGTAAAGAATCTGCCTCCAATGCAGGAGACCCAAGTTCGATCCCTGGGTTGGGAAGATCCCCTTGAGCCGGAAATGCAACCCACTCTAGTATTTTTGCCTGGAGCATTTCATGGACAGAGGTGCCCAGTGGGCTACAGTCCATGGGGTTGTAAAGAGCTGGACGCAACTGTGTGACTAACACACATACACACATGAGGACAGGTCTAGTTAGAAACTGGCCAGCATGGGGAGGCGGGGAGGGCTTGAGCCAGCATCAGAGGGGAGACTCAGGGCAGCTCTCTGAAAGAGAAATCCCAAGTTCAGGGTTCCTTTAAGTTCCACTCACTGTTCAGTTTCGCCTAGAGCCACCCTGCATTTGCTATTCTGTGCACTTTCCACGTATTTGCAAGTTCTGATTGAACAAACACTGGCTGGGGCACAGTGAACCCAAATAATTGTGTGCCTGTCAACGGTACATGTTAATTGGAGAGTTGCAGAGTCCATGGGATGGGTCACAAGGGAGAAGCCAATTACTCCATGTACCTATTTGAAAGGCTCCCGTTCCTGGAAGCCTGACTGGCATTAGAACACTCTGTATTGGTCTGTGTTATTGATTTTTCTCTCGCCTCAGTTGATGGGCTCATTAATTGACAATTACCTTTTTCCCTGTGTTGGGAGAATTGACAACAATGACCTGAAGTGTTCGAGTTTCATTTGAGCTGAGCTAAGTCTATATCTGTTTAACCTATAACAAGTCCCAACAGGGAACTCTGAGGAACAGGGGCCTCTAAGGAGGAACCAGGGGTGCTGGGAATGAACTTGGGTCCTACTGGGTGCAGACTCGGGTGTGGAGTACGCAGGGGCCTCAGTATGAAGGATAAAAGATGGAGGGGGAGAGCTGGGTGGGACCAGACGGAGACTAAGGCTGACACAAAAGCTCAAAGTGGAACCAATTCACATTTGGCTCCAGTGAGCAGTGAAAGGGGGCACCAACCATTTACTGAGCACCTATGATGTTCCTACTATGTTCCAGGCACTCGCTAATAGTTCTTGACTGCATTCCACATTAATTTTTTGATACTAACAACACGCTATGTGTGTGTGTGTGTGTGTGCACGCGTGTGTGTTAAGCTGCTTCAGTCGTGCCTGACTCTTTGTGACCCTATGGGCTGTAGCCCACCCGTGGGGCTCCTCTGTCCATGGGATTCTCCAGGCAAGAATACCGGAGTGGGTTTCCATGCTCTTCTCCAGGGAATCTTCCCAACCTGGGGATCGAACCCTCATCTCTTATGTCTCCCGCATTGGCAGGCAGGTTCTTTACCACTAGCGCCACCTGGGAAGTCTTATGTATCTGTATGTATGCTTTATATATGAAAACGTCAGATTTTTTGCAACCCCCACCAAATCAATTGTTGTCCCCTCGGTGGTGACATGGCCCTTACTGAGAATGTCTAGTGTAGGGAAACTAAGGCTCATAGACTTGGTGGAGGTGGGGTCTCACTCCAGACACCCTGGAGTAAAGGATGAACATCTGACTTGGATTCAAGGCTCCACTCTTTTGCTTACTATTTGAATTAAGCTGTCTGTACCTCAGTCTCCTCATCTGGTAAATGGAATTAGAAACAGGACTCCGCTTACACTGGATGCTAATGATAATTCAGTTAAGTAATACATACACAGTACTTAGCACAGGATAATAATAGCTCCCAGTAGGGACTTCCCTGGTGGTCCAGTGGCTAAGACTCCATGCTCCCGGTACAGGGAGCCCGGGTTCAATCCCTGGTCAAAGATCTAGATCCCACATGCCTCAACAAAGAATGAAGTTCCCGTGTGCCTAAACTAAGACCGGACGCAGCCAAAAAGAAAAAAAAAAAATAGCTCTCAATAAATTGTATTCATGACTATACTCATCTCCTCCAGATCTCACTGTCTGGTGGACGGGTGTTTCTGGCATGTCCTCTGCTCTTCAGGGGCATGGGCTTGTCTTATCGATCTGGGTGACTCTGGCCCTGGTTCTCACTGCCGTGTGAACCGTCAGCTCTGGAGCAGGTTGACTCTGGCTGGGAGCAGGCCAGGCAGCAGGGAAAGGGTCAGGACCCACAGGGGCTGCCCACAAGCACCTGGGGGCCTCGTGTTCCTCTGGGAACGCCGTGTCCAGCCACCGAGAGGAAATTGCTGTTTTAGCCTGTGCAGCTGTCCGAGCAACATCAGAGACTTTCTTAAACTCCTTAAGTGGCCTTGCCAGCTAGCTCATCTGCCCAGCCGACCCGAGGGGCCCAAGAAGACTGAAGTGTTTTGCTTGGAGGACGGCAACCTCCCTACCCACTGCCTGAGGGTCAGGGCTCGATGGCTGGGTGTTGGCCGGTGTCAATTCTGCCTCTTAGCTCAGCCAGGAGCTCAGAGACACTGGCACAGTCTCAGGAGCTGGCCTGCCTGGAGAGCCACACCTCGCAGCCCAGATCTTACAAAAGCTTCCCGCATGCTTTGCCCTGGGAGCTGGCTACTCCAGTCTAGCCAACATCAAGGAGACTCTTGCCCATTTTTTAACAGCTAAAGATTTTAAATTTGAAATAAGTGAAGAGGCCCTGTCCCTACCCGACTGGTGCGGGCCTTCTCTGCCACTCAGCCTCATCTCTTGATCGGTAAGTTTATCCTTATACCATCCTGCAGAAAACCACCTCATCACAAACCAATCCAGGAGGCACAAGCCACAGACCTGACTTGGCTTGGTGCACTGGTTTCCAATTATTTTTAAGCTGTTATCCCTTTTTTCAAGTGAAATCTAATGTAGAAGCCCAATTGATATGTCAGAGGAACAAATATCTATAATGTGCAACAGGAACAGAAATTAACCCATGTGTGAATATCACATCTCCTGCCATCCCACGCTTCCTGCTTTCTGGACAGCCTTTCAAGGGCTCTGCTCTGCGTGAGCAATCACTACAGACCAGACATGCTCCTTCTTTCCCAGCAACTCCCTCTGCCAACCCCCAGAATCCCTAGCACCCCCAGGAAACAATGGGAAAGTTTGTGGGTGGTGGTGTGTGCTAAGTCACTTCAGTCATGTCTGACTCTTTATGACCCTATGGACTGTAGCTCGCCAAGCTCCTCTGGGCCATGGGATTCTCCAGGCAAGAATGCTGGAGTGGGTTGCAATGCCCTCCTCCAGGGGATTTTCCTGATTCAGGAATCGAACTCACATCTGTCTCATAAGTCTCCTGCATTGGTGGCCGGGTTCTTAACCACTTGTGCCATCTGGGAAGGCCCTAGTTGGTGGTGAGATGTGTATAAATCCTAGTCCAGCACTCACTGGCTGGGTCACCAAGGACAAGTACCTGAGCCTCTCTGAGCTTGCAGTTTGCCATCTATTAGACAAAAAAACCAATTGCGTTCACCTCCCTCTGTGTTGCTCAGAGGACAGAAGGGATTTGTGAATGTAAAAACAAACACTGAAGGGCTGTCCTCGGAATTGAAAAAAATACTTCGTTGAGTTTTGTGTCCCGCCCCCTCCTCCCCTTATTTTTTGTTTTCAGGTTGTAGGTAGCAGAAGCAGACCTTCCTTTAACTGGTAAGGAGCTAAACTTGGGGGGGTGGGGGTGGGGGAAACTGTTTCTGTTTTTGCTTGGGAAAAAAAAAAAGACAAATGCTTTCCCTCCCTACTCCGTGGAACAGAGCCTGCTCTGAGCTCTGTTCTGAACACTGGGTTCCGGGGCCGGAAGCCACTCTGGGTGTCCAAACATCCCTGCTCGGCTTTGTCTGTGTGGCTCAATTCTACACAGGAGCGGTTTCAGCCACTGATGCTGGAGCTTGGAGGCCCCTCAGGAGGTTTGCTGGGGTTCAGGGCGGGATGGGAGCACCTGACCACCACCAGCACCAGTTTTAGGTTCTGCCCAGGTGTCTCCCTCCCTGGATGTACTTCTAAGATGCCAGCCTTTCTTGCTGGGCAGAGCAGACCTGTGGAGGAACTGGGTCCAGCTGCAGGAGTCCTGGGACACCTCTAAGCGGCAGGCTTAGTTCCCATGCCCCTCACAGAGAAGGGGGCTAAGAAGGGGGCCTGCAGGGTGGGCCTGGAGCCCTTCACTGCCCAGAAACAGAGAGGGACACCAGCAGGGCAAATGGAAGCCACTTGCTTATGGCACTTTGGGACGGAAGACCAGCAGGGAACTAGTGACTGCCCAGGGTGTCTGTGTCAGGCCTTGCAAGCTCTTGCTAAATGGCTGCTAATTATAGCCTTAGATGGCTTCGGAAGGCAAGTGTGACTGTCCCCTTCTACAGATGGACATTAGTTTGAGTAAACTCTGGGAGATGGTGAAGGACAGGGAAGCTTGGTGTGCTATAAACAGTCCACGGGGTCACAAAAAGTCAGACACTGCTTAGCAACTGAACAACGACAGGAGGAAATGGAGGCCCAGAGGAGTTAAGCATGCTACCTATGACCCCAGAACTAATGCCTCTAGAGGAGCCAGGATGGCCCGAAGAACCTAGTGTTGCGTGAGCTGGGGAGACACTGGGAAGGGGGTGCACAGGGTTGGGAGGGGGCTGGGTCTCAGAATTCTGGTGCCCCTCAAGTCAAGGTGATCTGAACCAGCTGACTAGTGGGGAGCACCATCCCTGGCTTACTGAGGCCCGAGCGGGCTGACACGCTCGGAGGCGCGGAGGGACAGGGCAGACTCTGTCCTCAGGAAGAGCACAGAGTATAAAACCCCTGGAGGAGGAAAAGGCAACTCCAGTATTCTTGCCTCGAGAATCCCATGGGCAGAGGAGCCTGGTGGGCTACAGTCCATGGGGCCACAAAAAGTTGGACACGACTGAACGCTAGAGTACAAAACAGGCCATGGGAGTAACCCTAAAGCAGAGAGGACGGTGCCGGCACAGAGACGTGTGTGGAGGGCCTTGGGCAAGAGGAGCACCCATGGGATCAGAGGAGGCCAGCAGAGCCCGGCCGTGGGAAGGTGGGGAGAAGGAAGGCTGGCGGTGCTGTGGAAGAGCTCCGACCTCAGAGTCACTGATCGCACGGTGTGTTGCTGCTCGAGTCCCGTGGCTGCCCTGCTGGACAGCACCATTCACACTGGGTCTTTCTTCTTTCAGGTGTGACCTTGGTCAGGGGCTGGGGCTCCCCTTCACGTCACCACTCCCATCATCCCCCTCTGGTTGGGGGAAAGTTGTGGACTTGGAGTGGTCCATTTGGGGTGGTGTGAGGGGGGACTGGGCTGTCCCCAGGCTCCAGTGGGTGTCAGCGCAGACCGGAGGCTTGACCAGTGACCTCTGGTCCTGTCCCCTGGTGGTTCACAGCGACAGCAATGGAAAGGGAAACCAGTGCTCATGTGGCATCCTTGAGGCTCCCGACGCTGGTAACAGCCCTCCCTGGTCCAGCTGGAACCCACAGTGTCTCCACCTCCTGTTCTCCTGGGTCTTCCCTTCCTCCCTCCTGTTCACTCTCATCCACAAGGGGATGTTCAGTCTGCAAGGATTTATCCCAAAGTTGTTAAGACCCAGCACTCTGGAGCCAGCCTGCTAGGTTTGGGTCCCACCTCTGAACTAGCTATTTGACTTGAGACAGGTTAACTTATGCTTCAGTTTTCTCATCTGTAAAGTGGCTATAATAATAAGACCCACCTCCTAGACTTGTGGAGGGGATTAGGTCCCAAAGCCTACATGTTTTCTGGGACTTCACATTGTCCTCCACGTGGTGAGACATCACAGATGTTATCCCCAGGGAATTCTCAGTGTTGGTGTGATGGTGTTTAGAGTAGGGGCTAGTTAGATGGTGGGAGTAATGGTGTTTAGAGTAGGGGCTAGAATGCTGGTGAACTAAGTGGGGAGAGGAGAGAACAGTCCCATTGGAGGGTTTAAAACCTAAAATCTGAGATGAGGAAGGTGCAGAAGGAGAAAGGGGTGGAGGTCCAGAGCCTAACACAGCATCTGGGCAAATGATGTAGGACTGGACAGGAGGGAGGAGGAGGAAAGGTGCTCCGGGGGAGGGACCTGGCTGGGCAAAAGCATGGAGGCAGGAAGCTTAGGGTGGGACCCAGAAGGGCACACACACGGTTGATGCTGGGCACGGGTCCGTGAAAAAGCTTTCTGCAGTGCCTAGCATATGTGCGGTTAAGCCAGCCAGGGACCACGCTGGGGGCTCCCACAGCTGATCTCATGCACTCCTCACATCATCCCTATGAGTCCCATTACTACCTGCATTTCATAAATGAGGAAACTGAGCCAGCTCAGAGAACAGAGCTCCTTCCCCAAGATCACTCCCGTTAAATGATGTCTCTGGTCCATCTGTCTACAGAGCTGGTGACCTTCCCAGTGCCCCACGCTGTCACTCGGGCAATAGGAGGAGAGTCGGTTGGGGGCCAGGCCCTAGGACTTGGAGAACTCCAGGAATGTGTTTCAGGTCCATCCTTTTTTTTTTTTTTTTTTTTTTTTGAGATTTTTCTTTTTTTGATGTGGGCCATTTTTAAAGGCTTATTGAATTTGTTACATATTACTTGTTTCATATTTCGGTTTTTTGGCTGCAAGGCACGTGGCATCTTAGGTCCCCGAACAGGGGTCAAACCCATACTTCTGCATTGAAAGGTGAAGACTTAGCCACTGGACCACCAGGGAAGTCCCCAACTCCATCCTTCTTGTGGAAGGCCAGCCACTCACCAGGGCCTCACATGTTTGGAGTGACCACCAATATCCTTTGGCAACAAGGAAACCTAGATTCTCAGCCATGGATCTTACGCTCTGAGACTTTGTCAGGGGCGGGACTCTACGTGGTTGCTTTATCCAGCTCCCAGCTATAAATTTTTCTGTGGACCCATTTTCTTATCTGCACAGCTCACGATCAGCACGTCAGGTACCACCCTGTTGATTTGAGTCTAATCAAGGCTTGACTGAGTAGCAAACATCCACCTTCTCGTCTTTGTTGGTCCCACAAACTTTCAGAGCAGCAGTTCTCAACTCTGGTACCAATGAAAATTAACTGGGAACCTTAGAAAATACTGATGCCCCAGCCTTCCGCTCTGTGAGAAGGCTCCAGGTGGAGGCATTTTCAAAGCTCCCCAAGGTTGAGAGCATTGCTTTAGAGAAACCCACTGGAATAGGCTGTGGACCCTCTGAGCACGGCAGGCATGCCTCATGCATATCCACTCACATCAGCCTAATCCACCCTATCAAAGCCCACGAAACACAAATCAAAATGTGCCTGACGGCCAGAGAACAGGTCTTTGCCAAATGCAGCTGAGCCTTGTGGACTCATGTCCCGGGGTGAGTTCTGTGTCAGTGCCATTGTGACTTCAGAGTCACCCTGGCCTGGCATTATTCCTCTGCCGTCTCACCCATGATAGCCGAAGCCCCACTGAGACTTTTATTGTCTGTGTTATACTGTTGAACAGGAGCCTTAGATGCTTGTGGTCATGATTTTGAAATATTAAATTACACCAAGCATTAAGGGCTATGTTTTCTGTTACAAGACAGGTTAATTGCTGCTCTTCATCTTTAATTTTGAGATTTAAGCCGGTTTCTCAGTTAGCTCTAATTGGTAGTGTTTTGACAGCCCTCCCTGACCTTACAAGCCTTTGATATGGTTTAGAAATCCTTTTATGGGAGCCCTTTTTTTCCTGTGCCCTGCACATTTAATAGATTTGTATTTCCTCAGTCATCTTTCCTTCTGTGGAGATATTTCAAAATCACACCATGTGTCTGCAGGGAATAAATGCCTCCTCTCCAGCAAATGTTTTTTTACAGCGATCGGCAAAAGAGGATTAATTGCCCCCATTCACACACATCTCTCACTTGCTGTATTCCATTTTCATACAAAGATTTTTTTAATCCTTTCTTCTGTAGCTGGGCTGAATTTGTCTGTAAATGCATGTGCTCTTCAAGTGATGTTTCTGGAATAGATCTGAAGCAAGCGTCCTCTCCAATCACTATTTTACAGATAATAATATCACCACAATAATGCATTATGTGTCAGGGGAGAGCACTCACGGGAAGATGGGAATGGGGGTGATAATGAGGCCCCCGTCCCTGGAGGTGTTCAAGCACAGTTTGGAGGCAGCTTGTCTGGCATATTTTAGAGGCAAATACAGTCTAAGAACTAAGAGGTTTTAGAGTCAGGAAAACTTGAGTTTAAATCTCTACTACTTACTGATCCTGTGACCTTGGGCTACTTATGAGCCATACTGAGCCTCCGTTTCCTTGTCTATAAAATAGAGTTAATAATAACACTTATCATATAAAGTTACAGTGGAACTGAGTGAAATAATACCTGGCCCTTGCTGCTGCTAAGTCACTTCAGTTGTGGCCGACTCTGTGCAACCCCATAGATGGCATCCCACCAGGCTCCCCGGTCCCCGGGATTCTCCAGGCAAGAACACTGGAATGGGTTGCCATTTCCTTCTCCAATGCATGAAAGCGAAACGTGAAAGTGAAGTCGCTCAGTCGTATCCAACTCTTAGCGACCCCATGGACTGCGGCCTACCGGGCTCCTCCATCCATGGGATTTTCCAGGCAAGAGTACTGGAGTGGGGTGCCATTGCCTTCTCCATGAATGTGGCTCAATCTTATTAAACACTATAAACAGCAGCCAGGCTTCAGGAACAGAGGAAGGTTGGGAATAGGGAAGAGAGCAACATAAGCTGTCTCCATTATCGAGAATTCCCTGGTGGCCCAGTAGGTAAGAATCCTCCTGCCAATGCACAGGGCATGGGTTCGATTCCTGGTCAGGGAAGAGTCCACTTGCTGTGGGGCAACTAACTCCTGTGCCACAAATACTGAAGGCCACATGCCCTAGAGCCTGTGCTCCACAACAGGAGAAGCCACAGCAGTGAGAAGCCTGCGCACCGAGCTAGAGCAGCGCCTACTCGCTACAGCCAGAGAAAGCCAGCATGCGCACCGAGCTAGAGCAGCGCCTACTCGCTACAGCCAGAGAAAGCCAGCATGCGCACCGAGCTAGAGCAGCGCCTACTCGCTACAGCCAGAGAAAGCCAGCATGCGCACCGAGCTAGAGCAGCGCCTACTCGCTACAGCCAGAGAAAGCCAGCATGCGCACCGAGCTAGAGCAGCGCCTACTCGCCACAGCCAGAGAAAGCCAGCATGCAACGACCAAGACCCAACGCAGCCAAAAAATCATGACAATGTAAATAAATACAACTTAAGGTCTCTCCATTAGCTTCAATCCCCGAACTCAATGGCCCATCGTTTGCAAAGTGCTTTCACGTCTGTAACCTCAGTTTATCCCTAGCCCAGCTCCACAACACAAAGGTTCTACGTTCATAACAGTCGTTTATCCAGACTAAATAACAGTGTGAAGAAACGGAGGCTCAGAAAAGTGAAACGACTTGCCTAAATGATACAGCATTAGGATAGAGCCACTAGAATCCAAATTCACACACACCCTTGTTACCTGCTGTGCCCACAAGGCCAGCTCTATCATCTCTCTGCTCCATTGTTATTACTGTTTTTGTTGATGCTCAGTCGCTGTCTTGACTGATTCTTTGTGACCCCATGGACTGCAGAAAGCCAGGCTCTGCGTCCTTCACTATCTCCCAGAGTTTGTTCAAATTCATGTTTGAGTCAGTGATGCCATCTAACCATCTTATCCTCTGTCACCCCCTTCTCCTCCTGCCCTCCATCTTTCTCGGCATCAAGGTCTTTTCCAGTGTATCAGCTCTTTCCATCTGGTGGCCAAAGTATTGGAACTTCAACTTTGGCATCAGTCCTTCCAGTGAATATTCAGGATTGATTTCCTTTAGAATGGATTGGTTTGATCTTGCTGTCCAAGGGACTCTCAAGAGTCTTCTCCAGCACCACAATTCAAAAGCATCAATTCTTCAGCACTCAGCCTTCTTTACAGTCCAACTCTCACATTCATACACGACTACTGGGAAAACCATAACTTTGACTATACGGACCTTTGTCAGCAAAACAATGCCTTTGTTTTTTAGTACGCTGTCTCGGTTTGTCATAGCTTTCCTTCGAAGAAGCAAGAGTCTTTTAATTTCATGGCTGCAGTTACATCCACAGTGATTTTGGAGTCCCCAAAAATAAAATCTGTCACTGCTTCCACTTTTTCCCTTTCTATTTGCCATGAAGTAATAGGAGCAGATGCCATGTTTTGTGTGTTTTTTTTAATGTTGAGTTTTAAGCCAGCTTTTTGTTATCCCTTTGCTTTATTACAAAGTTACTTTTTTAAAAAAGATTTTTTAATGTGGGTCATTTTTAAAGTCTTTATTGAACTTGTTACAATATTGCTTCTGTTTTGTGTTTTGGTTTCTTGGCTGCAAGGCTTGTGGGATCTTAGGTCACTGACCAGGAATTGAACCCACACCCCCTGCATTGAAAGGCAAAGTCTTAACCATTGGACCACCAGGGAAGTCCCTAAAGTTATTTCTTAATACCCTAGAATCCTCCTTAGCTGGGTGGGCCTTCTCCTGGTCTGCCCAAATTCTCATTCTGAAGGTGATGTACACCAATTCAAATGCAGGACTCGGAGCTGTTTCTTTTATTCCCACATATGTAGGGCAATCAAGGAGCTCAATAATAATAATAATACATAATGTCGGATACTCATAATGCCCTTTTTTCATGTGGCCGTCTTAGAATTTTAATTTGATACAAGGAACATTATTACTCCATATTCATTAAATCGCATGTTAACCTCTTTTAAAAACCCTTTTTCGGGCAATAACAGAGGACAATTTTACACGAGGAAAGTCATTTGGGGAAGAAGATGTATTCGATAGGCTTTCTCCAGCATCGTTATGGTCCAGGCTGACCCCCCATCTCCTCTCCCACGCTTCTGGTCTCTCCTGTCTCTGTTCACAGTATAAAGTTCAGGAGGCCGTTTATATGGGGGCTGGGGGCTCATGGGCACAGCTGCAGAACGGGCCTCCACAGTTCTGATCAAGGCTGGCTCCCAAGAGAGACCCTTGGCAGAGAGTCAGCCCTTTGCACCAATGTTATCCTAGTGGGAATCTCTAAGGGCTCATAATCATAAAAGGTTGGGAGGAAAGAAGGGACCAGATCAGGGCTGGGGAGGGGGCTGCAATGAAGGATGAATGGGAGAGATTCTGCCTCTCCTTCAAGGAGTCTACACTCCAACAGCTGGGTTGGAAAAGCTTGAACGTGGATCAAACTTGGTTAACTTCAGGAGGGGGGACCCCGTCTAAAGACATTGAAATCCACTAACTCTCCTCCCACCTCACATTACATCACACACACACACACACACTCACATACACACACCCGCCAAAGGAGACAAACCTACAGGCCTAATCCAGCCCTCATTGTCCTTGTTACTGACCTCTGGCTAAACCAGTTGTTCTATCTTCCAGCAATGCTTCCAAAGCTCCCTGGGCTTCAGGGTGAGCGGTCTCACTCTGTCTCTAAACTGGGCTTTCTTTTTTTTCCATTTGGCTGCTCTGGATCTTAGTTGTGATACGTGGGATCTAGTTCCCTGACCAGGGATGGAAACTGGGCCTCCTTCCCCCCCCCCCACCCCACCCCCTCAATTGCCACCGCACTGAGAGCGAGGAATCTTAACCACTGGACCACCAGGGGAGTCCATTAACTGGCTTTCTAATGGATTCTGCACAGGTTGAAGCAAGAATTCTGAGCCCTGGCAGCACCCTGAACCCGTCCTGTCTCTTCATTTCGCACATTAGGAAACTAAGTTCCAGAGAAATTTAGAATCTCCTTCCAGGCACGGTGCCGAGTCGGAACTAGAATCCAATTCTAACACCACCGCAGAGCGCACTTTCGCATGCACGAGTCCTGCGATAAAGCCAGCACCAGAACATCTATTGGAGGGGAGCTAGAGTTTACTGTGTCCTTACAATGTTCCAGAAACTCATTCTAACCCATACCCACCCCCTCCAGTAGTTCTAACAACAATTTCATACGGTCACTATTACTGACCCATTCTATGGATGAGATCACTGGGCTCAGAGAGTCGAGGCTCTTGCAGGAGGTCAGCTGTGGAGCTGGGCTTGACCCGACCCCCTGCTGTCCTCAGCCTCTGCCCTTCAGCCTGTGCTTCACCGCAGTGAACTGAATGCCTGGAGCCTCTGTTGACTTCTCTGTGAAACTGAGCTCCTCATTCCTGTCCAGACTAATTTATGCTAGTGGTTCAAGTCAAAGGGATATAAAAATTCTTGCCAACATCAAAAATGCTGTAAAAACACACGACTTTGTACTAATGTCATTATAAAATGTGGACGAGTTTTTTTTTTTTTTAATGCTGTAAAAATTCTGTCAGGAAAAAAAGGGTCTTTTCACCTGCAGTGTATGAGGCATTATGGGTTAGAGACACGTTCATTCAAAAACTTTTATTTGGAACATTTCCTGGGCTCAGTGCTGGGTGAGTTTCCAGGGATTTAGAGATAAATAAAACTGGCCCCAGCCCTCAAGGGCCCTTCAGGGACTGCCAATGGATAAAGCAACAATTACATTCGGCAGAGGAACCAAAGATCAAATTCCAACACCCGCTGGATCATCGAAAAAGCAAGAGAGTTCCAGAAAAACATCTATTTCTGCTTTATTGACTATGCCAAAGCCTTTGACTGTGTGGATCACAATAAACTGTGGAAAATTCTGAAAGAGATGGGAATACCAGACCACCTGACCTGCCTCTTGAGAAACTTACATGCGTGTCAGGAAGCAACAGTTAGAATTGGACATGGAACTGGTTCCAAAATAGGAAAAGGAGTACATCAAGGCTGTATATTGTCACCCTGCTTATTTAACTTCTATGCAGAGTACATCATGAGAAACACTGAGCTGGAAGAAACACAAGCTGGAATCAAGATTGCCGGGAGAAATATCAATAACCTCAGATATGCAGATGACACCATCCTTATGGCAGAAAGTGAAGAGGAACTAAAGAGCCTCTTGATGAAAGTGAAAAAGGAGAGTGAAAAAGTTGGCTTAAAGCTCAACAATCAGAAAACTAAGATCATGGCATCTTGGTCCCATCACTTCATGGGAAATAGATGGGGAAACGGTGGAAACAGTGTCAGACTTGATTTTTCTGGGCTCCAAAATCACTGCAGATGGTGACTGCAGCCATGAAATTAAAAGACGCTCACTCCTTGGAAGGAAAGTTATGACCAATCTAGATAGCATATTCAAAAGCAAAGACATTACTTTGCCAACAAAGTTTCGTCTAGTCAAGGCTTTGGTTTTTCCAGTGGTCATGTATGGATGTGAGAGTTGGACTATGAAGAAAGCTGAGCGCCAAAGAATTGATGCTTTTGAACTGTGGTGTTGGAGAAGACTCTTGAGAGTCCCTTGGACTGCAAGGAAATCCAACCAGTCCATTCTGAAGGAGATCAGCCCTGGGATTTCTTTGGAAGGAATGATGCTAAAGCTGAAACTCCAGTACTTTGGCCACCTCATGTGAAGAGTTGACTCATTGGAAAAGACTCTGATGCTGGGAGGGATTGGGGGCAGGAGGAGAAGGGGACAACAGAGGATGAGATGGCTGGATGGCATCACCTACTCGATGGACGTGAGTTCGAGTAAACTCCGGGAGTTGGTGATGCAGGGAGGCCTGGCGTGCTGCGATTCATGGGGTCGCAAAGAGTCGGACACAACTGAGTGACTGAACTGAACTGAAGGAAAGTGCTAGAGAGAGATGGTCTGGAGACCAGTAAGGGAGCCAAGAGAACCTGACCCAAGGCTGGGAGGGCAGGCTCTGATCTAGATTGTCTTGGATTCAAATCCTTGCTCTTCACCTACCAGCTCTGCGTCCTTGGGAAGTTTTCTTGACCTCTCTGTCTTGAATTTTTCGTTCTATATAATGAGAGTTATAAGAGACAATAATAGAGTCTTATCCCAAAGGATTGCTATAATATTTCATGAACCAGGGACTCTGGAAGTCTACTGAAGCCTATAGCCTCCTTTTGGGAATATTGTTTTTCAAGGCATACAGTAAAAATACATAGATTACAGACTGTACTAATTATATTGAAAATAGTATCAAAATATTACAAACACAGATTTATAATTGAGCAATATATGTGCTTCTTTATTAATGCATTAAATAATAAGATGTAATGGCAGGTCTAATAAACACCATAATTTTGAAGTGATGAGAGGTGTGAATGGTATTTCAAGGCTTTGGAACTATGAAAAGTAATAGGAATGTATTAGTTATTTCTATGGGTGACCTACAACGAAAGGAAACGCCTGATCTCAGTTAAAATGAGTGAGTACAAAGATGTAATTTCCCTTTCCTATCTCTCTGACCTCCTGAATTCTATCCAAAGGCGCTGCTGAAAGCCATGTACCCAGGTGGCTAAGTCCTGCCCCAGGGAGAATCTCTGGGGAAGGAGAGGAAAGGGCTGCTGCTGAGGGCCAGGCAGGAGGAGCTTCAGGGCATCAGGAAGGAGCCCCACCCTTGGGGGGGCTGCTGGGAGGTAGGGGAGGGCTGTGACGTCTGGGGTGGTGCACTGAGCAGTGTCCTGGACTTGAGTGACACCAGTTGATTACTAACTGACATCCCAGGACTTCAGCATGGTCAGTGTCAGATACTCGTACACTCGCACCATCCTCTACTTGTAATAATCTGGGTGAAGGTGGAGCTTCGTTTCTGCTGAATTTCGGACCTCAACTCCCTCACCCATTCTTTGAGTCACCTTGGAAGAAATCCTTGCCTTCATTGTATCTGGGTTTCCTCATTTCAGTTCAGTTTAGTTTAGTCACTCAGTCGTGTCTGACTCTTTGCAGCCCCATGGACTGCAGCACGCCAGGCCTCCCTGTCCATCACCAACTCCTGGAGTCTACCCAAACTCATGTCCATTGAGTCAGTGATGCCATCCAACCATCTCATCCTCTGTCATCCCCTTCTTCTCCTGCCCTCAATCTTTCCCAGCACCAGGGTCTTTTCAAATAAGTCAGTTCTTTGCATCAGGAGGCCAAAGTAATGGAGTTTCAGCTTCAACATCAGTCCTTCCAATGAATATTCAGGACTGATTTCCTTTAGGATGGACTGGTTGGATCTCCTTGCAGTCCAAGGGACTCTCAAGAGTCTTCTCCAACACCACAGTTCAAAAGCATCAATTCTTCACTGCTCAGCTTTCTTTATAGTCCAACTCCTACATTTATACATGATTACTGGAAAAACCATAGCTTTGACTAGACAGACTTTGTTGGCAAAGTAATGTCTCTGCTTTTTAATATGCTGTCTAGGTTGGTCATAACTTTTCTTCAAAGGAGTAAGTGTCTTTTAATTTCATGGCTGCAATCACCAACAGCAATGATTTTGGAGCCCCAAAATATAAAGTCTTCCACTGTTTACCCTGTTTCCCCATCTATTTCCCATGAAGTAATGGGACCGGATGCCATGATCTTAGTTTTCTGAATGTTGTTTTAAGCCAACTTTTTCACTCTCCTCTTTCACTTTCATCAAGAGGCTCTTTAGTTCTTCTTAGCTTTTTGCCATAAGGGTGGTGTCATCTGCATATCTGAGGTTATTGATATTTCTCCCAGCAATCTTGATTCCAGCTTGTGCTTCTTCCAGCCCAGCATTTCTCATGATGTACTCTGCCTATAAGTTAAATAAGCAGGGTGACAATATAAAGCCTCGAGTTACTCCTTTGCCTATTTGGAACCAGATAGGTTCCAAAACCTATCTTTCCTCATCTAGAAGATCCAAATAATAATCCTGCCTCATAAGACTATTGTAAGAATTCAAAGAAAAGCCTGTGCACGGTGAGTGTTTCCTGAGCACCAGGCACTCTGGGGTCTTTGGTGGCAGCCCCCAGTGCTGTAAATGCCATTGACTTGATAAAGCGCAACGAGCCACCCCCAAGCAGGAGAGCCTTGGGTTTCAGAGTACAGGCTGTGGTGTATGACCACTTGAGTTTGAACCTCAGCTCTGCCACTAACTGGTTATATAACTGTGCATGCTGTTCAACTTCTTTGAGGTTTCTCCAGCTGTAAAAGGGGGAAAATAATATTATACATCAGCCTCACAGTATTGTTTCTAAGACTAAATGAATGAATGCATGTAAAATGCTTAGGACAGTCCCTGACACATGTGAAATGCTTATCTGTTGTTGTTGTTTAGTCACTAATTCATGTCCAATTCTTTTGTTACCCCATGAACTGTAGCCTGCCAGGCTCCTCTGTCTATGGGATTTTCCTGGCAAGAATACTGGAGTGGGTTGCCATCTCCTTCTCCAGGGGATCATCCCTACCCAGGGATTGAACCCGTGTCTCTTGCATTGGAGGTGGGTTCTTTACCACTGAGCCACCAGGGAAGCCCCCAACATTATTAGGATTGATGTCTACCACCCAGTGAGTGAAACTAGCAGCCGCCCAGCACCTACATTTTGCTATTTTTCAAATTCTAATAATCTCCATTAAGAGTCCAGGAAGGCCGTGAACAAGTCCACTTGTTCCACTTTTTCAAACAATTTATCTTCTAGAGCAATGGTCACAGATCAGAGACTCAGATGGTTTGGGAGCAGCCGAAGGACCAGGGACCTACATCACCTTGCTTAATCTTCATGATGGTCTTTCCAGAGAGTTATCTTTATCCCCATTTCACTAACAAACCAATGGAAGTTCAGAAAGGTGAGGCGATAGGCTCAGGTTTGCAGAACCATGAGTGACAGAGCTAGGATTTGAATCCAGTCTGTTCTACTCCTGGAAGCCTTAGTTGCAAGTATTTTCTGCAGAGCCAGAGGATGGGATCTGCCTGGCTGAGGCCAGGATCCTTGGTCCCCATGTCTCTGGTCCAACCAGGCTGACAGGAGCCAGAATGCTCAGTCTGTGCAAATGAGGAATGTGTGTTTATCTCATGGGTACTGAGCTGGGCTTCCTACTTGATGCCTTAATTTTTAATGTATAATGATCCTGCAGGAAGAGCATGCCTCTCCTTCCTCCTTCCTTTGGAATGACCAGCCCTCTTTAGATTGGGATGGTAGATGGGGCTGCAGCAGATGCTGGGCATTCTATCCCAGAGCAGATATCATGGCAGGGAATCACCTGTGTAAAGGGATTACATATCTACAGGGGCAAAAGCCAGATACCTGTTTTTTTGTTTTGTTTTGTTTTGTTTTGTTTTTATTGAAGAATAATTGCTTTACAGAATTTTGTTGTTTTGTCAAACCTCAACATGAATCAGCCATAGGTATACATATGTTCCCCTCCCTTCTGAAACTCCCTCCCATCTCCCGCCCCACCCCACCCCTCTGCTGCTGCTGCTGCTAAGTCGCTTCAGTCATGTCCGACTCTGTGCGACCCCATAGACAGCAGCCCACCAGGCTTCCCCATCCCTGGGATCCTCCAGGCAAGAACACTAGAATGGGTTGCCATTTCCTTCTCCAATGCATGAAAGTGAAAAATGAAAGTGAAGTCGCTCAGTGGTGTTCGACTCTTAGCGACCCCATGGACTGCAGCCCACCAGGCTCCTCCATCCATGGGATTTTCCAGGCAAGAGTACTGGAGTGGGGTGCCATCGCCTTCTCTGTCCCACCCCTCTAGGTTGATGCAAAGCCCCTGTTTGAGTTTCCTGAGCCATATAGCAAATTCCCATTGGCTATCTATTTTACATATAGTAATGTGAGTTTCCATGTTACTCTTTCCATACATCTCACCCTCTTCTCCCCTTTCCCCATGTCCAGAAGTCTATTCTCTATGTCTCTTTCTCCACTGCTGCCCTGTAAATAAATTCTTCAGTACCATTTTTCTAGATTATGTATGTATGCATTAGAATACGATATTTATCTTTTTCTTTCTGACTTATTTCACTCTGTATAATAGGTTCTAGATTCATCCACCTCATTAGAACTGACTCAAATGCATTCCTTTTTATGGCTGAGTAATATTCCACTGTGTATATGTACCACAACTGCTTTATCCATTCATCTGTCGATGGACATCTAGGTTGCTTCTGTGTTCTGGCTCTTGTGGATAGTGCTGCAGTGAACAATGGCATACATGTGCCTCTTTCAGTTTTGGTTTCCTCAGGGTATATGCCTACGAGTGGGATTACTGGGTCGTATCATATGGTGGTTTTATTCCTAGTTTTTTAAGGAATCTCCATGCTGTCTTCCATAGAGGCTGTATCAGTTTACATTCCCACCAACAGCGCAAGAGCGTTCCCTTTTCTCCACACCCTCTCCAGCATTTATTGTTTGTAGACTTTTTAATGAAGGCCATTCTGACTGTTGTGATGTCTCACTGTGGTTTTGATTTGCATTTCTCTAACAGTGAGCGATATTGAGCATCTTTTCATGTGTTTGTTAGCCATCTGTATGTCTTCTTTGGAGAAATGTCTGTTTAGGTCTTTTTCCCACTTTTTGATTGGGTTGTTTGTTTTTCTGGTATTGAGTTGTATGAGCTGCTTGTATATTTTGGAAATTAATCCTTTGTCAGTTGTTTCATTTGCTATTATTTTCTCCCATTCTGAGGGTTGTCTTTTCACCTTGCTTATAGTTTTCTTCGTTGTGCAAAAGCTTTTTAAGTTTACTCGGGCCCCTCTTGTTTACTTTGGTTTTTATTTCCATTACTCTAGGAGGTGGATCATAGAGGATCTTGCTTTGATTTATGTCATCAAGTATTCTGCCTATGTTTTCCTCTAAGAGTTTTATAGTTTCTGGTCTTACATTTAGGTCTTTAATACATTTTGAGTTTATCTTTGTGTACAGTGTTAGGAAGTATTCAATTTCATTCTTTTACGTGTAGCTGTCCAGTTTTTCCAGCACCATTTATTGAAGGGGCTGTCTTTGCCCTGTTGTATATTCTTGCCTCCTTTGATCCTTGTTTTACTTCCACTCCTCTTCTGGGGAAATCAGGCATGCAAGAGAAGGGTCCTAGAAAAATGAAGTGTGTTCCTGAGTTCTGGGGAACCCAGCCATCCACTCACTCATTCACCAAATGAATGCATAGCTCACCACTGTGTTCTGAGCCCTGAAGAGGAAAGGATGAATGCAAGAACTTCCACCTTGGGAGATACATGTGTTTATGTCACTGTGACCTTGGACATCACTAAGGTGTTGCAAAAGCTACAGGAGGTAAAAGGAGGGAGTGACTAGTTCTCCTTGGGGTAAGGGTTAGGGGGATGCAGGGAAACTTGTCAATGAATGTGCCATAGAAAAACAAACAGGTGTTCCCCAGGCAGAGAAGTGGGAGCGGTGGGGGATGGAGGGAGATCGGGGCCAATACTTAGAGGCCACCCTCCAGTGTCAGGCCGGTTCTGTGTTGGGTACTTGACCTGATATATCTCACTCCTTTTTCACAGCCACCTGATAGGGTCAGGCCTCAGCATCCTTGTTAACAGGGCAGGAAATGCAGCTCAGACACACTGAGCGATCTGCCGGTCTGAGATCACACAGCTGAGTGAGGCGTGGAGCCATGTTCCCGCCCAAGGCTGGCTGACTCCAGGACTCGGACTTTGTTCACACTGAGCCCAGCCAGAAAAGACCCACCTGCAAAGACCCCAAGGAGAGAAAAGACCCCCAAGGAGAGAAAAGATCCCGAGGTGCTCAGAGAAGAGAGTTGGAGTGTAAAAATCCACCAGGAGGGTGACAGGGCACTGGAGTCAGAGGACAAAGGCCTGGAATGCCATGCCCTAGACAGCGCTCTGTGTTGCTGTGTGGATTGTCACAATGGCCCCTGATGAATCACCTCTCCCCGCATCCGCACGCTTCGCAGTGTAGATGACCCCTCCCCCCTTCAGGAGGTGGAGTCCCTTCCCCCAGCCCTGGAATCTGGGATGACCTGTGACTGTTTTGCCCAATACAATATGGCAGGAGTGGCCCCATGAGAGTCCCAGAGTGCAGACTTTAAGAGGTGTGCAGCTTCCAGACTCAGTCTCCTGTGGCCCTGAGACTCCATATGAGGATGCCTGGGATAAGCTCCTTCAGTCTGTGGGGCCACATGAGGATGAGACCTCCCTCCCCTCAGCCACCTCAGCCATCTCAACCCAAGGACCGCAAAGCACCAGGCACGTACACGAGCCCTTCTTGGATCTTTGTCCCAAACTGCCATTTGAAAGCAGCCGCCCAGGAGTGACTCCAGCTGACCCCTCGTGGCACAGCTGCACCTCTCCCTGATGGCAGAATCTGGGCAAATAAATGGCTGTCAATGTTTTAAGCCACTAAATTTTGGGGTGGCTTGTCATACAGCCATCGTTATGGAAACAGTTGCCATTTGGAGCAAGTCTATGACTGAACTGAACATGACCCGAACTACTCCCAACCCTGTTATTCTAGAAACATCGTTCCATGTTGAGGGCAGGCATGTGAAGGCCAGACCAGAATCCAGGGACCCGTTGCATCGCCATCACTGGGACAGCTGCCTTCTCCTTTGGAAGCTGGAACCAAACAGCCTCCCTCCTTGGCTGATGCATTTGCTCTATGGCCATTTCTCTTCCCTCTCTCCTTCTATCACGGATGGTGGAGGCAGCTGCCAAAACAAACTAGGGCAGGCTTCACAGACGGGAAACACCAACTGCCTAGATGTCTTTGCTTGTCTGCTGGCTCCTCTCCAGGTAACACACTTTTCTTTCTATTCATGTAGAATCTTCCCATTGGGGACCCAGGGTCTCTGGGTGTGGAAATTGTGTCAGGGACACCAGCCAAGCCCTTAGGGAAAAGTAGGCACTTTACGTGTAATTTTTTTTATTGGAATGTAATTGCTTTACAATGTTGTGTTAGTTTCTGCTGTAGAACGAAGTGTATTAGTTTAATGTATACATATATCCCCTCCCTCTTGGACCTCCCTCTCTCCCCACCTCACCCCACCCATCTAGGTCATCACTGAGTCACTTGTAGAGACGTGGATGGACTTAGAGTCTGTCATACAGAGTGAAGTGAGTCAGAAAGAGAAAAATATGGGATATGAATGCATGTATTAAAATCTAGAAAAATGGTACAGATGAACATAATTGCAGGGCAGGAATAGAGATGCAGATGTAGGAAATGGATATGTGAACACAGGTTGGGGGGAAGGTGAGGATGTGATGAATTGAGAGATTAGGATTGACATGTATATATAGACTACCGTGTGTAAAATAGCTAGCTAGTGGGAACCTGCTGTATAGCACAGGGAGCTCAGCTCAGGGCTCTATGTATATTCTTTTGACCACGCAGTTGTCGTTATTTATGGATTCCTACTGTGCGCCTGAGACGTTTACATATGTCACCTTTAGTCCTCACAGAAATACCGAAAGGCCAGTGCCATTATCCCATTTCACACAGGGGAATTCTGAAGCCTAGCGGGGTGGAATGACTTGTTAGTAGGTGGCAAAGGCAGGCTTTGGATTCAGGTTATCTTGCTCCAAAGCTGGAGCTGTTTCTATGCTACATGCTGCTTCCTTTCCAAGAAAAGAAAAATCTGGCAACCAAGAATCCAGGTGATGGGAATAGGGCCTGGGTTTGAATAAGCAGGATGGAGCAGGAAATGACATGCAGTAAGTGCCTTGCGTATTGCAAAAGATGACTATTTTCGCTGAATCGGTAGCCCAAACATCTTAAATTTCACTCTGGGGCATCTAGCCGCAGCAGAGCATTTGGTGGAACGGGGTGCCTCCACTCTCTTCACCACTAAGCTCTGGTCTTACCGGAGCATTTCTCGGGGGGCTTCTTGCTCTGCCCTCTGTGCTCAGGTCTGAGAGAGAAGCCCAGAGCTCTCTGAACAGCTCTGGCTGCAGAGACCACCTGTCACTGTGAAGCACTGGGGTCCAGCCTCCTCTCACCTGGGCATGTCACTGCCTGAGACTGAATTGCCCAGCAGACTCACCGAGTCTGGATTTGGGGCATCAGCAAAGAAGAGAACACCTACAAAATACTTTTTATATTAAAAAAAAAAAAGATGGAAATAAGCCTCAAAAGGGAACATCAGAACTTGGTTTAACATCCTGCTACTTACGACAAACTTTCCTACTGCTGTTACTGGGAGTTATTATGAGGAAAGAGGCGCCCCAATCATTTCAGCATGGGGCCTTCATGAAACCAGGACTTCAGTTTCCCCATCCTCAAAAGAAAGAGTTGTACTCATTTGTGTTCCCAAGCCTGGCTGGGTTTCAGAGTCACCTGGGGAACTGGGGTCCCGGTTTTGGGACCACTGCCCTGGTGATTCTGAGTGAGGGAGGTGGGCCCATGGATCTAGCTGTGTCTTAACCAATGTCCTGGAGTAATTCCTCTAACAAGGGAAGACGTATAATAACTGTGTTTGAGGAACTTCACTACCAGGGGTACCAACCATCCTGGTTTGCTTAGACTGAGGCATGTGGGATTTCAGCGCTAAAACGAGGAAGGTTCCAGATACACTGGGAGAAAGTCGTCTTTTTTTTTTTTAATTTATCAGGGTTTTTTTCTTTCATGTTTTGTCTGCACTGCTCAGCATGTGGGATCTAATTTCCCCCATCAGGGATCGAACCCATGCCCCCTACATTGGCAGCACAGAGTCTTAACCACTGGTCCACCAGGCAAGTGTCTAGAAGTTGGTCATCTTAATTGTACCAGATGGCCACTCAGAGCCTTCTGGCTTGAACTTGCTGTGAATCTACAGTGACTATCATATTAGATAAATCCTTCTTGCTGAGAGAAGCTGAAGCTGCCATGTCTTATTTCTAAGGAATCTAAAGTGAGATAAGAAATTGTCCTAATTCATGGCAGTGTGAGTTCTCTTGACTGGTGCCCAGGCTGAAGGCGGCAGAATGAAACCCTCAGAGGTGGGAGTGTCTGATCCCAGCACCACCCTCCGTCCACTCCTGTGTCTTCTCCAGCACTGTATCCTGAGGGGCTCTGGTTCCCAGTTTGCACTGATACCTCTGTGTGCAAGGGACACGGGGACAGAAATGGACCTCCTTCATCTCGTCTTGATTTTTAATTTTGTCTTTTCAGAAAGCATGAGAGTATGTTATCTCATTTAATCCTCACCCCAACCCTGCTGGCAGGATTTATTTTTATCTTATAAATAACACCTCTAAGACTCAAATCCCTCTAGTAGATAGACACAAAGGAGGTTGAGCCCCATAGCATCTCCTCCTTGTAACACAACAAACTCCCCACTTGCCAAGCTCCAGGAAGGGGCAATGGTTCAAAGGATGCACATAGAATATGAGGAAGGTCATGAAATCTATACAGGGAATTAGAGAATGAATAGGGCCTCACAGAATCACTTGCTGCTGCTATTTGATTCTTCTAGGTCAGCGCTATTGAATACAAAGGTAATATAAATTTATTACTGCATGTATATAAATTTGTATTCTCCATTGGCTGTATTAAAAAGTAAAAATATGTGAAATTGATTTGGTAACATACTTTTTTAACCCAATACATCCAAAGTATTATCATTTCAGCAAATAATATAAAAATGACAATGAGCTATTTTACATTCTATTTTTTGTACAGTATTTGAAATCTGGCATTTGTATCTTACTCTTGAAAGTGCATCTCAACTGAACTTGCCTTACTTCTGGTGCTTAGAAGCCACATGTGGTGAGTGGCTTCTGTAATGGACAGCATTGCTCTACATTCTTTTTTTTAATTTTTTTTTTGGGGGGTGGCCACACCTGTGGCATGCAGAATCTTAGTTACCTGATCAGAGATCAATCCCATGATCCCCTGCAGTGGAACTGTGGAGTCTTATCCACTGGTCAGCCAGGGAAGTCCCTATGTCCTTCTTTTTGGACTACTGAATCTGTCCAGTTCTGAAAAGGGTGTATTAAAAAATCTTCAACTTAAATTATATTTGAGAAGCAATTCTCCTTTAATCTGTGATTCTTTTTGCCTTTGTATTTAGTTGCTGTGTTGTTTGCCACATACGTGTATATGATTATAATATATTTTCTATAAAATAGATCCTGTATCACTGTACTCTGTAGCAAGCCATGCTGTTAGTCTTCAGTTCTACTTTGTCTGCTACTTACTGTTGTGCTCGCTTCTTGCTTGCCTGTTTTTGTTTGTTTGGACATTGTGGTTTGACATTCTCCTTCCTTCTGAGGTGTTTCCATTCACATGACTTGGCTACTCTCGTCTCTGCTTCTTTTTATGGGTCGATCTGTTTCTCCTTTCATGATGAACTGCCATTTTCACCTTCTATTCTCTATTACCTTGAGGTATTTGCTTTTTTATGGGTTTTGCTGCCTTATAGCTTTGGCTTCCCTTGACCTCTTAGAAATCAAATCAACCTCCTGGTTCTGCCTGTGCGTTTTTTGCATCATATGAGTGAAGAGGTACTAAAGAGCCTCTTGATGAAAGAGAAAGAGGAGAGTGAAAAAGGTGGCTTAAAACTAAACATTCAAAAAACAAAGATCCTGGCATCCGATCCCATCACTTTATGGCAAACAGATGGGGAAACGATGGAAACAGTGAGAGATTTTATTTTCTTGGGCTCCAAAATCACTGCATATGGTGACTGCAGCCATAAAATTAAAAGACGCTTGCTCCTTAGAAGAAAAGCTATGACCAACCTAGACAGCGTATTAAAAAGCAGAGACATTACTTTGCCAACAAAGGTCCATCTACTTAAAGCTGTGGTTTTTCCAGTAGTCATGTTTTGATGTGAAAGTTAGACCATAAAGAAAGCTGAGCTCTGAAGAATTGATACTTTTGAACTGTGGTGTTGAAAAAGACTCTTGAGAGTCCCTTGAACTGCAAGGAGATCCAACCAGTCCATCCTAAAGGAAATCAGTCCTGAATATTCATTGGAAGGACTGATGCTAAAGCTGAAGCTCCAATATTTTGGCCACCTGATGCGAAGAACTGACTCATTGGAAAAGACCCTGATGCTGGGAAAGATTGAAGGCAGGAAGAGAAGGGGATGACAGAGGATGAGATGGTTGGATGACATCACTGACTCAATGGACATGAGTCTGAGCAAGCTCCGGGAATTGGTGATGGACAGGGAGGCCTGGTGTGCTGTAGTCCATGGGGTCACAAAGAGCTGGACGCAACTGAGCAACTGAACTGAAGTGACCAAACTCCCCACACTTGCCAGGGCAATGTTAAATATACAGACTGTCTGGCCCCTTTCCTTGGAGATTCTAGTCTAATGGGCAGGGCTCAGGAATTCATATTTAAGCAATCATCCCAAGTGAGTCTTCTAAACCAGCAACTGGAGACTGTGTCCACCCCTGGTCACCTCCCTTCCACAGGTAGAAAAGTCTGCCTGGCATCAAATCGGACTGACAAAAGATCTGGGTAACACCAAAAGGCAAAGAAGGGCAATCCCATTGTGTTAGATTGTTTCAATTAGTTCCACTGCTCAGTGACTTATAGTAGGAGGTGACAGATGTGTTTTTCCTAATAAAATCCCTATATATACAATTGTCTTTTCACCCAGAGCCTGCCTATCTCTGCTTAAGAGTTGTTTTGTTTTTAAAATTGTAATGTTGGCTTTCGTTTTTCTTTTTTGGGTGGGAGGCAATAAGGCTCTGTTTGCTAAAGAAATGGAGGGGAATGTTTCCAGTTCTCCTTAATTGAAATGATCTCATATGCAAACAACAACAAAAAAATTAAGGTGCGGATGTGCCTCTGCAGAATTGAGGGGTAATGACCCCAGCTTAAGATAGAAGGCAATGATCCGTTTCATTGTCTAAAGCCATAAGCATCTGTCATGTGTGGAAGGTTCCCTGCAGGAGCTGCCAGAGCCTAGAGAGGGGCTCTGTTCCCTCCCTCCCATCTTCGTTCTTCTGTGCTGTTCCCTCTCAGAGAGGGGAGAGGCCGCGGGTGAGTAGAGTGGGGACGGGCAGATGTGTCTCAAGGATGCCCCCAGTGCTGGTATGCAAGCCTGCACTCTACTTCTTTGGATGTCAAGAAATCCTTGCCCAGACCCCAGGCCCTCCCCTCCCACTCCTGTGGGCTCAGCCTCTTCAGCCGCTCTTTTTCTAAGAGGCCTCAGTGTTGTGACGCGGAGCCACCTCCATCCCTCCTAAAGAGGAAGTCACTGTGGCCGTTCACATCTGGTGGGGATGTTGGGAGAACAGAGAGCCCGATACTCCGAGAGCAGGAGGAGACCTGTGGAGCAAGGGATGAGAAGTCACCTTCTCTAGGATTTGCTCTCAGAGGTGCCCACCTGCCCACAGCATCAGCTATCCCTCTCTCTCATCTAGATTAGAGGTTGACAAACTTGTGTAAGTGAGGTTTGATTGAAATAAAGTCACGCGTATTTGTTTCTGCATCACCTTTACTGTTCTTGTGCTAGTCGGGGTCATTTGCGTGTCAGGCATTTGAGAGCCTACGTTATAAGCTCCTGTGTGGTTTGGAAATCAGACAGAGTCCTATAGTGGAATGTTTCTCTTCAGGCAGAATTTAGACCTCCAGAGTATGGACACGAGCTAAGTTGAGCTGTGGCACCAGAAACCGTATGGCTCCAAAGCCCATAAGAGTTACTATCCAGCTCTTTAAAGAAAATGTTTGCTGACGGGCTTAGATGAGACAGCGTGGACCCCTGAGCCGTGGGGTGATGAGAGTGGCCACCAGAACAAGGACAGGCTCCTGCCATCACGAAGGGGAGAGAAATGCTACCGGCCCCCAGGAACCTCTGAAGAAAGACCCTGTGCCATCAAACACCTCATTTCTCACTCAGCTTCTCCACACTGGATCACGCTGCTTCTCAAACTTCTTCCTGTTCCTACCACAGGGCCTTTGCACTTGCTTTTCCCTCTGCCTGGAACACTCTTTCCTCAGGTACCCACATCTTAGGTCTTCCTTTTCATGAGAGCTTTGCCCCAAAGAGGCCTCTCCAAAAGCTGGGCTTGCCCTCAGCCCTCCCACGTTTATCTCACTTTCACCTTTACCACTGTCTGAACACTTTTGTTTATTGTTTGTATTGCTGACTAGGAAGTCAACAGTTTTGAAGTTGATGAAATTGAAAACTAAGTTTATGTCTCCACCTTTTATTTCTCTCTGAATGGTAAAGGGAAAAGAAAAGAAAATAGATGACAATGTTAGTCACAATATCATGTCACCTATGTGTAGAAGGGGATCTGACACATGGTGCACTTATTAAATTTTTGAGGGATTTCCCTGGCATCCAGGGGTTAAGACTTTGTGCTTCTACTGCAGCAGGCACTGGTTCGATCCCAGGTCAGGGAACTAAGATCCCGCATCCCGTGTGGCACGGCCAATAAATAAATAACTGAATGAATGAATGAACACTTCCCAGAACAGTGGTTGAGGCTCCGGGCTTTGGCATCAGTCTGACTGCATTAAAATTGCAACCATACACTTGGTAGCTGTGTGACCTTGGGCAAGTTACTTGACCTCTTGATGTTTTCGCCTACCATTTTGGGTTGTAGGGAGAATTAAATGGGATAGTGCATAGAGAGATGCCAAATCTGTTAGTTATTAAAGTTAAATGGTGGGGAAGGTCGAATACGATGGTAGGTGTGCCTCAAGCACAGGAAACACCCAACTAAGGGATGGGCTGAGATTTCTCTTACCCTAGCCTGAGGGCTGTGGAGAGTTTTCCGGTTCTGGGCAGGATACTGGTTAGTTGTGTGACACGGACAAGTAAGCGAACACCTTTCCACCTCAGCTCCTGCTCTGAAGGCTAGAACTGATTTCTCTTCCTCACAGGGACAACCAAAGGTCTGTGTGTTGCCACGCTCTGATGGAAGCTCTTGTTCAGGGTCTGCTGAGGAAGAGAGTGTGTGTGGTTAAGGCAGCAGACTTACTGTTAGCTATGTGACCCTAGCTAGGTTCCTTGGTCCTCTGAGGCTCAGTCTTCTCATCAGTAAAATGGGGGCAATGAGAGTCACTTCAGAGTGTTACTGTGATGATTTGATGTCACAAGGGTGCTTCCTGGCACAAAAGACACTCATCCTTTGGTAGTCAATATTTTTACTGCCTTGTAAGACCTATAAGTGAAACGTACATGAATGCAAATACTGTTGGATATGTCTGGTGGTGCTAGTGTTGAAGAACCTGCCTGCCAATGCGGGAGACATAAGAGACACGGGTTCGATCCCTGGGTTGGGAAGATCCCCTGGATAAGAGTTGGAGTTGGCAACCCACTCCAGTGTTCTTGCCTGGAGAATCCCATGGACAGAGGAGCCTAGCAGGCTACAGTCCATGGGGTCGCAAACAGCTAGACATGACTGAAGCAACTGAGCACAGGCATTCTTATCCAGTGTGTCTGTGTAGGGGTACCACAAGGTCTAAAGCTCTGGTCCAGGGTAGATGTGAGTTGAATCCAAGTTCTCCTCATTGTCAGCCTCTTTTTCACAACTGCTCTTGGCAACGAATTTCCTTTGTGATCTTGGGAAAATCGCTCACCCTTCCTAGCCATGATTTTCCTCTTTCTAGACTGTAGATCATAACACTGGAGTGGGTTGCCATTTCCTTCTCCAATGCATGAAAGTGAAAAGTGAAAGGGAAGTTGCTCAGTCATGTCTGACTCTTCACGACCCCATGGACTGCAGCCCACCAGGCTCCTCCATCCATAGGGTTTTCCAGGCAAGAATACTGGAGTGGGGTGCCATTGCCTTCTCCGTAGCAGCAGCAGCAAACTGAAGATCATAATACTTGCCCAGAGGGATGTTTGACTTATGTGTCAGCTTGATTGGCCCAAAATGCCTAGTTATTTGGTCAAATACTGTTCTAGATATTTCTGTGAGGTTGTTTTGGGATGAGGTTAACATTTAAATCAGTGGACTTTGAGTGGAACAGACTGCCCTCCATAAGGCGGATGGGCCTCTTCCGATCAGCTGAAGTCCTGAGTAGAACAAAGGACTGACTTCCCCCTTGTAAGGGGAAATCTTGCTTGCAGGTGGCCTTTGGACTTAAAATGCAACGGTGACTCTTTCCTGGGTCTCCAATCTACTGACCCACCCTGCAGATTTTTGACTTGTCGGCCTTCATAATTGTGTGAGCCAATTATCTTTCCATTTTCCAAACTCTCTCTCCCCCTCTCTCTATATGTATACACATACACTTTTATATATATTAGATATACTTCTCTAGATGTATGTAAACTTATGTACATTCTACGGGTCTTATTTCTCTGGAGAACCCTAACTAACACACCCACCCTGCTCTCAGGGTCCCTGAAAATCCAGAGAAGAGCTAAACACCTCCACGCAGTCACACAGCCAGGCGTCCAAGCACAGCCATTACTGGCCCCTGGGTCTCAGGGTCTGGGGGGCACCTAGGGTGTGTGAAATCCTCTCCAGCTTCTGACACAGGGGTACCACGGTGGGGAGGGGGACCCAGACTGACCTTCCTCAGCCTCCTGGAGCCTGGAGGGGCCCATGGTGCCACTGGGAGGAGGGAGCCTGGGTCCATCACGGGGCTGAGGGCTCACCTCCATCCTTCTGCGTTCCTCTTGTACTAGTTTCCTGGGGCTACCTTAATAAATTACACAAACTAGGTCTTTAAACAGCAGAAATGTATTCTCTCCAGGTTCTGGAGGCTAGAAATGCAAAACCCAGGGGATGGCCGACAGGCTGGTCTCTTCTGAAGGCTCCTTGGCGTGTAGACACATCGCTGTAGTCCCTGTCTCTGCCATGTCGTGGGTTCTCCTGGGTGTGTCTCTTCTCCATTTCTTATAAGGACGCAGGTCACATGGGTTTTAGAGCCCACCCTCAACCAGTATGACCTCATCATGACTAATTACATCTGCAAAGACCCTGCGTCCCAAACATCACGTGCTGAGGTCCTGGGTGGACATGAATCTGGGGAGGAGACGATATGGCTCAATAAACCTGTGTTGGGCTTTTGGGGGCAATTTAACCCCAGGACAAATGGAGAGCAATCCTTTACCTTCGACAGCTCCATTTATCCTGCTCCTTTCCCGGCTGGCCTGGGAGCCTGCTGGCATTTTAAAATGCAGTTCATGAGTCAGGGGGGCCCGGGGAGATTGAAACTTGCCAATACTCCTTTTCGCTGATGTGAGGTTGTAAGTTTGTTTTTTATCTTGTAGGATTGCATTAGTAATCCAGGGCCAGTCGATATTTGCAAAAGTGGCCATTAGAATGAAAAAACAGAAAAGCAATAGGAGCTCTGTGTAGCCCAAGGACCCAGATGTCAGAGGTAGGAATTGCTGGCTGGAGTGGGAGCAGGCATCGGGACCCTTGAGGGTGCCCACGTATCCATCTACCCACTGACCCTTCTACAGGGAGGGAGTGGATCAAATGGGATGTTTCCAATAGCACATGGAGAGTAGAGGGCTGGATCTGGAATATTAGAAAAGGGTTTCCTCCTAGAGATAAGACTCCTCCATGGAGGTGGGAGGAGGCATTCAAGATTCTACCTTCCTTTGTCTTATCTGGCAGATATTGTAGACACCTGGCCCGGATCCTCTGTGACCTTTCACCCTGTTCATGCTGGAAGATGGGAGCTGGAAACAGTGATGGGCTTTGATATGCTTTCCTTTCCAGCCAGTGCCTGGGACATTTTGGAGGACTGCTCTGTCCTCTAACCCCTAGAGCTGCTTTGCTGAAAGGCAGGAAAATGTACATCCCTGGGAAATTCCTGGGAATTTACATCCTCCAGCCTCTCCCTCAGCTGCAGTTAACCCTCCACTGATGCCTTCTGGGGTATGAAAACCCCAGCATCCTTACCTCAGGGCATAACTTAACACCCCAGAGGCCCCCTGCCGCCACCAGCTGAAGCTATCCTGCACAGGACACGCCTGAAGTCACGTACTTGCACCTGCATGCTTTCTTCACCTCTCCTTCCTGTTTTCGCAACAGCTTCACCTTCTTGATAAATCACTTGCACAGGAATCCTCACGTCAGGTCTACCCTTGGGGCTGTGGCCACAAACACCCCACCTCTGGAATGTCATTTGCACCCCACCTGCGAGGCTGACCTTTTGTATCAGTGACACCAGCAGAGCCTCTGGAGAGGGATCTGAAGGAACAAGGGCCCCATAATCTCTTCTGGGTGCCTCTGAAATCCCCCCATTTGAGAGTCATTCCCTTGGAATGTGTCCCTCTCTCCTCTTAAAATGGAGTTGCTCCTGGGAGATCAGCTTTATTACGGGCATTAATACTGCTTCTTGGAGTGGAGTTTCCCAGTAAATCAGAAACCTTTCGCTGTTGCAGCTGCTTTGGTGGCACCAGACGGCTGGGTTCAACCCGCTGGGCCTGGACAAAATGACGCAGGCAGGAATGACTGCCTTTGCCACGGCCTGCCTTACTGTGCAGAGAACTTGCCCCTCCTGGCTCCTTCCCCCACCCCTTTCTGAGGGCTTATCTCAGCTGCACTTGGAGGCTAATCCACTCAAGGTTTAAAATAATGGCATTATAACAATGCAAATGATGATAAGGTGTTATTACTTTGGGCGAGTTATTATTTCCAGGGATGTTTCCTTTTAAATGGGATTTCTGGAACATCAAAAATGACCATGGGACCCAAGGGGAAGCTTGAGTGGTAGAATTCAGGCACTGTGATCCCCAGATAAGAGTAGTTTGGAATCCTGCCCTGTACCCTTCAATCACCGTCAGGGCACACGGGGCTGCATGTAGAGCTTCTTTGCACAAATTAGGAAAAGATGCCCCCTCTTCGTAAGTGAATGAGAAAAGGGCGCCTCTTGGGGGCAGACACAGCTCCAAGGCTACTCAGCTTGGAGGGTGAGAACCAGATTTCGGCCCCACTTACTCCTGCCGAGTGCCTTTGCACAGCGCACACACTGCCTGGCCCTACAAGACGGCAGCAAGGACCCTCTAGTAGTGAAATGGACAGAGCAGGACCCTGTGGGCTCCTGGGCATGGAAGTCCCCCCAGGCATCTTGTCTGTAGGATGGAGGCTTCAAGCCTCCAGGACGTTCTCTGAGTTCCAAAGCGCAGGTTCACACAGTTGAAAAAGCAAGAGAGTTCCAGAAAAACATCTATTTCTGCTTTATTGACTATGCCAAAGCCTTTGACTGTGCGGATCACAACAAACTGTGGAAAATTCTGAAAGAGATGGGAATACCAGACCACCTGACCTGCCTCTTGAGAAACCTATATGCAGGTCAGGAAGCAACAGTTAGAACTGGACATGGAACAACAGACTGGTTCCAAATAGGAAAAGGAGTACGTCAAGGCTGGATATTGTCACCCTGCTCTTTTAACTTCTATGCAGAGTACATCATGAGAAACGCTGGGCTGGAAGAAACACAAGCTGGAATCAAGATTGCCGCGAGAAATATCAATAACTTCAGATATGCAGATGACACCACCCTTATGGCAGAAAGTGGAGGAGAACTAAAGAGCCTCTTGGTGAAAGTGAAAGAGGAGAGTGAAAAAGTTGGCTTAAAGCTCAACATTCAGAAAACTAAGATCATGGCATCCAGTCCCATCACTTCATGGGGAATAGATGGGGAAACAGTGGAAACAGTGTCAGACTTTATTTTTCTGGGCTCCAAAATCACTGCAGATGGTGACTGCAGCCATGAAATTAAAAGACGCTTACTCCTTGGAAGGAAAGTTATGACCAACCTAGACAGCATATTAAAAAGCAGAGACATTACTTTGTCAACAAAGGTCTGTCTAGTCAAGGCTATGGTCTTTCCAGCGGTCATGTATGGATGTGAGAGTTGGACTGTGAGAAAAGCTGAGCACCGAAGAATTGATGCTTTTGAACTGTGGTGTTGAAGAAGACTCTTGAGAGTCCCTTGGACTGCAAGGATATCCAACTAGTCTATCCCAAAGGAGATCAGTCCTGGGATTTCTTTGGAAGGAATGATGCTAAAGCTGAAACAGTACTTTGGCCACCTCATGGGAAGAGTTGACTCACTGGAAAAGACTGATGCTGGGAGGGATTGGGGGCAGGAGGAGAAGGGGACGACAGAGGATGAGCTGGCTGGATGGCATCACCGACTCGCTGGACGTGAGTCTGAGTGAACTCCGGGAGATGGTGATGGACAGGGAGGCCTGGCGTGCTGCGATTCGTGGGGTCGCAAAGAGTCGGAATGACTGAGCGACTGAACTGAACTGAACTGAACTGAACCAGGGAAGGGAGGGGATGCAGAGACCAGGGAGGAGTCAAGAAACAATAGTGCAGCCTTGGGCGGGGTCCTGACTCGGCCTCAGGGGATACTGGTGACACTACCTTTGAGCAGAACTAAAATCCACAAACAAGACGTTAAGGACTTGATGAAGCATTCTTCATTCCAGGGAGCAGGTCACAGCGTGATAACCCCGAGACCCACAGAAGCTCATCAGGAGGACCATCTGAGACCAGATTTAAAAAGTACAGGCCCTGAATATTCATCGGCAGGACTGATGCTGAAGCTGAAGCTCCAATACTTTGGCCACCTGACAAGAAGAGCCGACTCTTTGGAAAAGACTCTGATGCTGGGAAAGATTGAGGGCAAGAGGAAAAGGGGAAGACAGAGGATGAGATGGTTGGATGGCATCATCGACTCAATGGACATGAGTTTGAGCAAAGTCCGGGAGATAGTGAAGGACAGGGGAGCTTGGTGTGCTGCGGTTAATGGGGTCGCAAAGAGATGGACACAAGTTAGCAACTGAACAAGACGGCCCTGTCACACTCTGGTCCTTATCAGCAACCCTGCCCTTGACCATTACTATAAAACTCCACCAAATCCCCTTCTAGGTCAGAATTTTTGTACAGTTTTGAGGGCATTTGCCTGCTGTGTCCCCATTTGCCTGGCAAAGCGATAAAGTTCTTTTTTCTACTCCCCCTCAAACTCTGTCTCCGAGATTCAGTTCGGCTCTGATGCACAGAGGCCAAGTTTCAGCATCAGGAATGTGTGTGTGAGTGTGCACTCAGTCGTGTCCAACTCTCTGTGACTCCATGGACTGTAGCCCACCAGGCTCCTCTGTCTATGGGATTTCCCAGGCAAGAATACTGGAGGAGATTACCATTTCCTCCTCCAGGGGAGCATCAGGAATAGTAACAGCCAACATTTAGTTTACTCTGAGCCGTGACCAAGTGAAGTTGCTCAGTCGTGTCCAACTCTTTGCGATCCCATGGACTGTAGTCTGCCAGGCTCCTCCATCCATGGGATTTTCCAGGCAAGAGTACTGGAGTGGGTTGCCATTTCCTTCTCCAGAGGATCTTCCCAACCCAGGGATCGAACCCAGGTCTCCCACATTGGAGGCAGTTGCTTTACCGTCTGAGCCATTCTGAGCCATCCCTTTGCTAAATATGCTGCTTGCACTATCTTCTCCACGTCAATCTTGTGAGGTAGATATAGTCTGCATCATTCCCATTTTACAGATGAGAAAACCGAGGGCTCAGATATTGAGCAAATTGCCCAGAGCCACATAGCAAATAAACGAAAGGTCCAGGTCAGGGCTCCCATCATTGGTGCCACAGGAAATGTCTCCCACTCACAGTATTTCAGAAGAGGGAAGAGTGGTAAAGGGTGGTGAAACATTGCCAGCAAATCACATCCGCAGAGAAGAGGAAGCACGTTGGCTGGGGGCTATGAAATGAGGCTGGGCAGACCAGTGGCAGGCATTGGCCTGCGTGTTCAGGCCCAAAGTAAACTTTCAAGTCTGCCTTTTACCAGCTGGGTGTCCCTGAGCAAGTACCCCAGCAGCTCTGGGCCTCAATATCTGATATCTTCATTTGTGAAAAGAAGGGTTAGGGAGGCAAGTCTCCACGGATCCTTGTAGGTTCTCATGTCGCCCTTCCACAACCACCCCTAAGAGTGGCTACAGAGGGGCAGGGAGTGGACCACCTGGTCCCCAGTGTGCCAGATGCGAGGAGGGCAGGGCAGGTCCCTGCGCTGTCAGCCCAGCCTGGACTCCGCACTCTCGACCTGCCTCCTGGCTATTTCCATCCTGACTCAGGTCTACACCTGCATCCTGAATACACCCAGCAGAGCTATTTATCAAACACACACAACTAAGGCCACGGTTGTCAAGATCTATTCCAGGAGCAGAGCCTTGGGGGTGAGGAGGGGACAAAAAGGAGAGGTGGGGAAGGAGAGAACTCCAAGCCACGCTAAGCAAGATGATGGAGGGGCTGGAGGAGAACCACGGCATGAAGTTCGTGGAACACTGACTCTTCCAGGCAGCTCTGCACGGGTGATGGTATAGACCCTGTAAGCTTGTTACCCATTTTACAGATGGGGCGAATGATGCCCTGAGACATCACGCAACCCGACCAAGGACCTGCAGAGAGGACAGAGGAAGCATTTGAATGGAGTTAGTCTTGATTCAGAGACATGCTCTAAACCATACTGGGGCAACCAGATAGTAAAATAGAACTGTGACTGAGCATTGGCCTGGGAGACACCAAGAGAGATATCCGACACCAGGGAGAGTGAGGCTGAGATTTCACAGAGGATAATTTTGAGGACTGGTTCCGAGATTCCTGGGCTCCTTAGCCAGATCAAGGATACAAAGAAGGGAGATTCCTTAGGAGGACCGATGGGACTGGTGAAAAAGTTCCCCTCTTCCTGCCCTGATCTCTCTGTGATTGCTGGCCAGGGTCTCCACATGTGTGCACATGTGTGTGTGTGTATTGTGTGTGTACATAGGTGAGAGTGAGTCAGTGTGAAGGCAGATGAACATTAGGTGGGCAAACGTGACTGCATGAACATGGGTGTGTGAACCTTTGTGTGAGGGCTGATGTTTGAACACGTGTAAATAAGATTGTGTGTGTGTGTGTGCATATGGTGTGTGTGTTCACTGCAGCTCTGCAGAGCCTTGTGGGAGATGACATTTGAGGCTGCAGGAGATCCAGCTGCCCCCTTCCGCAGCTTCTCCCTTCCTCTCATTAATTGGCCTGTAAGAGGTGGGAGGAAGCAATGTTACCTGCTTTGAGGCGTGTCTCTGTAGCCCTGCAGGGCAGCCCAGGGAGATTTTGCCATCACTTTCTATCCTCCTCTTTTCTGCTCACCTGCCCTTTGCCCAACCAAGGACCATCCATTACCATGGCAAAAGCCCCCATGGAAAACCCAAGGCTGCATCTGGGCAGAGGAGAGGGAGGGCTCTGGGTTCCTACGGTTCAGCCTCCCACTTGGCCAGACTGAGCACCAACTGGCCTCTGCTTGTTCACCTCGGTGATGGGAGGCTCATGGCACCCTGTCACCCGCAGACAAGCCCTCCCAGGAGAACACCCTTTCTGAGTAACCCCAAAGCTGTTGCCCTGTTTCTTCCACCCACTGATCTTGGCTCCTCTCGCCTTCCTGGGTCTTTCCAAAGCAGCCAGATTGTCCCCGCTAAGCCTTCCCCTGAGATTCTATTCATCAGTCCTCACCTGAGGACATTAGGTCCCACTGCCCCTGTCTGGGTCCCTCCTCTGGACACTCTGTGCCTATAAATTGTGGGGTGCAGATTTGAACCCACAGCACCTACTGAAGCTGAGCAGAGCAGAGAGCGGGGACTGGAAGACAGTCCATTCCACCACCAAAGCCCCATTCAGTTAGGAACCACCTCGGGGGCCACAGTGTTAGCAGCCACATCACACTGTTTATGCGTACACTGACCCTGTGGGGTCAAAGAAAAACGACCAGATCATTTCAGGTGGAATTCTGCCAAGCCGGCCCTATCTGCCCACCCTTGGCTTGCTCCTTTGTGATCTGAAAGTACCTGACTTTACATCGATTACTGTTAAACTTCTTCTTGTTGATTTTGGCACAGCATTCTGCTTAGGAAGAAAGCTTTAGATCATAAATCAACTGTATCAGAATAACCTGTGCTTTCGAGGCTCCGATGCACACACCTATTGTGTCTTCATCCAAGTCTCTGGCAAAATTTTTGAACAGGTTGGAGCTTGGCAATGTTTGAACTGTAAGCCACTCTCCCAGTTCATTCCCCTCTACACAGACTCCTTGCGTAGGGGCTGTTCAAACAACCACCACGATCCAACTCTGTCTTCTCTGATCTGCTAATCGGGTCACCCTAGGAAAAGAGGGGTCTCCCTGGGGCAAAGCTGACTTTGATGAGCCCCGTCTGGCCCTTAGACCACGTCACATTTCTTTTCTGGATGCTCTGAACTTTCTGCCTAGTCAGCCAGTCAGGGCTGATTCTGCTGTGATCAGAATTCAGTCTTCCACCTTCCCTGCTATTTGGCAAATGAAGGTAGCTTTGCACCTCTTTGGTCTCCTTGGAATTTTCTCATTCTAGCCAATTCTTGGATACCCCACAGGATCTTGGAAATCTTTCCTGCAGAGAGTAACCATGTAATTTTTCAATCAAAAGAGATAACTTTCAGAGTGTATCAGTTATCAATTGCTGGGTAACGAATTACCCTAAAACTTAGCTGCTTAAATCAGCAAACATTGATTATCTCAGTTTCTGTTGGATAAGGCGTTTGGGAGGCTCCTAGGTAAAAGATTCTGGATTTGGGTCTCTCATGAAGTTACAGGCAGGATGCTGACCAGGCTGTGTTCATCTGAAGCTTTCTTGGGCTGAAAGAGCCAGCAGGCTGTGAGCAGGAGGCCTCCGTTTCTCACTGCCTTGGCCTCTCTGCAGGACAGCTTGACTTACATTTTGATGCAGCTCTGGGCTTTCACCAGGGTGAGTGATCCAAGAAAGAGCAAGGAGGAGGCCACAATGCCTTTTGTGACACATTCCTAAAAGTGACACCCTCCCACTTCCACCATATGCTATTCATGAGGCAAGTCACTAAGTCCATGCCATGTACTCAAGGGGAGAAGAATCAGACCCCACCTTCTGAAGGAAAGAGGGTCCAAAAATGTGTTAACAGATAAAATCACCACAGAGAGTGACAGGAGATGCTATCTAATCACACCAGGATGATGGACTTGAACCAGGACTGTCCTGTACAAAGCACACTTGCTGACCCAACTCTTTCATGGCCTCTCAAATATTCAGATGGTGAACCAAGCTAAAAAATCCATCATGATGGGCTTCCTGGTGGTCCAGTGGTAAAAGAATCCACCTCCAATGCAGGGGACATCGGTTCCTTACCTGGTGCAAGAAGATCCCACATGCCAGAGAGCAACTCACGCATGTGTGACAAGTATTATCCCGCCTGCCCCAAAACCCATGCTCTGCAACAAGAGAAGCCACTGCAATTCTCAGCCTGTGCAATGCAATCAAGAGTAGCCCCTGCTCATCACAACTAGAGAAAAACCTGGATGCAGCAATGAAGACACAGAACAGCCAAAAATAAATACATAAAATTAATTTTTAAAAATCCATCATGACCTTCTTCAAATATACATGTATAACTGAAACAAAAGTTCACAAAACAGCCTTTACCCTTCTTATGTGCATTTTTAGGAGAGCAGAAAGTATTCCCAGCCCCTCTGAGGATCCCTGGCTGGATCTGAAAGCTAAACTGCTGGAGACAGAATAACAGGAGAAAAGGATATATATTTATGTCATATACATTTTACAGGACACAAGAGACTTCACAAGGGAAGGAAGACCCAAAGAAATAGTCAGACCTATGCATTTTTATGCCAAGCGATGGAGAGTCGACAGCTGTGGGGGGACTGTGATGTGTTAAGGAGTAGGAGGTGATGTAGGAAACAGGGAAACCTTAGGATTCCTCTAGGTGATCCCTTTCCTTCAAAGATAAGGATGTTCCTTTCCTCCGAGCATAAGATGGACACCTCTCACATGAGGGTTTCATAACCTGTTTCAGGGAGAAGGCGGAGGAGGGGTTTCAGAGCGAGCTTCCTACTTCTCCCATTTCCTTTAGCCTACAGTATGCAGTATGCCAAGATGCCTATTGTCTTGAACCACTCCACACTGAAATCTGACGTATTCCACTCAGTTTCATTTTACTCATTCTATTCTCTGTACACTCTTTTTTTTTTTGGCCGAGTCCCATGGCTTGCAAGATCTTAGTTCACTGACCAGGGATCAAACCCAGATGCTCGGTGGTAAAAATGTAGAGTCCTAACCACTGGACTTCCAAGGAGTTCCCTGTGCATTCTAAAAATACTGCTTTGGCTGACTAAATTGATTTCATCATTCACTAATGGTGTGAGGTTCCCTTTGAAAAAACAGACTACCATGCTAGAGTGTGCTGTGTGTGTATGGGCGTGAAGCTACTTCCATTCTCCATCTTTTCTGGAGCTCTCTATGGGTCTGACCCAAATTTCTTAACCTCCTTTTTTTTTTTTTTAACCTTTAAACCCCTCTTTCCTTAATGCATACACACATATTCTTCATCGTTAGTGCTGTGGAGTCACTGAATCATGAAATGTCAGCATACGAAAGATACTCTGGACCAGGAATGGTACACATCGTCTCCTTAACAGACATTACTAATCAATCAGCACTGTCTTCAAGCTCAGTGTCTACCTCAGAATCCTCCCCAACTCCAGATATCTCATTTTTTTTGGTCAGGCAAAAATCTATTGTACAAAGATTGCATTTGAAGCCCAAAAGCAAACTCCAAATCCCAGAGAGATGCAGTGGCCTCACCAAGGTCACCCGGCTGGTCCGTGGCTGGGCAGAAACTGGCAGCACGGCTCTCTTGCTGAGCCCAAGGCTCCCCTAGGCTTTGTCCAGTTATTGCCGGTCATCTTAGACCTCGTTCTTCTGGTCAGCATCCAGCAATCGCTCACCAGCTCATTCCTCACCAATCACCTATGAACCATGAGATGGTTAATGAGACCCCAGATCCTTTCTAGAGAGAACGTCACATGGGGCTTCCCTGCATGGGACGACAACCGGGAGAAACAGCTTTGTTTGGGATGCAAACCACAGCTTAACCTCCGGTTCAGCTCAGCCACCATTGGCTGGAATCAAGAGCCAGTAGCTCCCGCTGCCACCATCACCCACCAAGAGGGCCCAGAAGGGGCTGCATGTTGTTTTCTGTGATTGCTCATTCTCTGGGGCCAGCCCAGGCATGACAAGACTCTGGAGGATCACAGCCAAGCTTCTGGTTATCCCTCCACGGAGGGTGCTGTTACCAGGGTGCCCGGGGTGCTACAGGAGCAGAGAGACAACACTTCATCCAAAGGAAGAGACACCTGAGAAGCCAGGTGAAGGTTTAGAAGGATAAAAAGGTTACTCCGTAGTAGGGGAACAGCAGCAGCAAAGGCACAGAGGCACGAGGATTCAGTGAGTTCAGGGGAAATAGTCATGTAGCAGTGCAGGAGAGGTGCTGAAAGGTTGCGGGACGTGGTGAGAGATGAAGCTATTACCCACAAGGAGATCTAGTCTGTGAAGGGAGAGAGAGAAAAAGAAAAAAAATACACATATATTACTCCAGTTGGGAATAGGAGCAAACAATAGGAGGGGACCAGACATGGGGATGCTGTTTTTCAGATGGGTGATCAGGGAAGGCCTTTCTGAGGAAAGGACATGGGAGCAGCAACCTGAGTGCGCAGGAGCGAATCTGCAGATCACTGGAAGAGTATCCTAAGCAGAGGAAACCGACAGCAGAGATGCCCAGAGGCCTGTGTAGCCAGGGCTTATGGAACACTGGTCCTAGTCAAACTTAGCACACAGAGCCCCCTACTTGGTCAAACTATCTTAGTGAAGATCAAACTTCAGACTCTTGAGAGTCCCTTGGACTGCAAGGAGATCCAACCAGTCCATCCTAAAGGAAATCAGTCCTGAATATCCATTGGAAGGACTGATGTTGAAGCTGAAACTCCAATACTTTGGCCACCTGATGTGAAGAACTGACTCACTGGTAAAGACCCTGATGCTGGGAGAGATTAAAGGCAGGAGGAGAAGGGGACAACAGAGGATGAGATGGTTGGATGGCATCACTGACTCAATGGACATAAGTTTGAGTAAGCTCAGGGAGTTGGTGATGGACAGGGAGGCCTGGCGTGCTGCAGTCCATGGCGGTCACAAAGAGTCAGACACGACTGAGCGACTGAACTGAACTGAACTGAACTCAGTCAGGCTAGGGTAGACCTGGTTGAGTGAAACTTGGGCCAGATTTCTGCAGATGTTGGTGGGGCCCATGTCCCATTCCTCATTGACCTAGTAATGGTTCACAGATGTCCCCCAATCTGGAGTCTCACCCTTGGCCCAAACAGTAGCCAATGGCTGACGGATTTGTGAATCCAAGAGGCTGGTCCCCTTGCCTCAAGCTGGCACCAACCAAGTGCTCTAGTTTGTACTGCAGGATTCCCCATGGGATGAGGCCTACGTGAGCCTTCTCCAGCTAAGATCTTCCTGCCCTGGTCCTCTCCCCTCACTTTCCTTCTCTTTTTCCAACTAGTTATATGACTGAATCCCTGGCTCAGGCTCTGCTTCCCAGGAACCAGACCCAAGATACAGGTTCTCCATGATCTATCTCAGAAATGTCCACTGCCTTAGAATCTCAGAAAGAAGAGCTCCCCTCCCCTATGCTTTACGTGTAAACTGGTTTCCATCCCCTCCCACTTCCCCACTCCCCCGAGGACCTGGCCTCACCAGCCTTCCCCTCCCTGCCACCTTCATCACTGCTGGACGCATCCTACCTGTTCCCCACCCAGCTCCCATAGCAACAGCACTCATTTCCCTCCAAGTAACTCCCGAACCCACATGGCTGCCAACCATGCCCTCTCTCCCACCCAGCCCCACTGTCCCAGCTGCCTGCTAGGTGTCTGCACATGGCTGTCTGGCTCCCAACAGCACTTACTCTAAAATTGCACTCACGGTCTTTCTCCAAACCCAGCTCTCTTCCTGGCTGCCAGCTACTGTAAATGCCACGCCTCTCTCCAGCTCTCCAGGCTCCAAACTTGGCTGTGTCCTGATTCCATCTCTTCCCTGCTTGCCTGCCAGCTCCCTTACATCCGCCCTCTTCTCTTTTGTCTCAGCCAACCAGTCTCTTTCCCTCATCCACTTCATTGATTTTAAAATAATCTTGGAAGGCACTTGCTAAAAACTTACTACATGCAAGACTCTGAGTTCTATGTGCTTATGAACTCAATCACTCATCATAATGACGCTTTGATGAATTATTATCATCATCCCCACTTGATTGATGAGGAAACTGAAGCATAGAAAGGTGAAATAATTCACCTAAGACCCTATGGTTAAAAACTGATTGTCGTGTTCTGATTTCCCCAGAAACCAACTCCACGTAAAAGCTTCATTGTGAGAAGTATATCTGGGCAGTGAGTCCAGGAAACATTGGTAGGGGAGTGAAGAAGTGAGACAGGGAAGATGTGGCAGGCAGTAAAAACTGTCTTAGCAAGCAAGTTATCACTGCAGAAACCGGAGTTTAATCTCTCTGGAAACCCTGGGAAACATGCACTAGGGAGCTAGGTTATTGATACACCAACTTCCACAGTTGAGGAAGTTAGTCCACAGTTGAGGGCAGTTTCTGGGGGCATTAAGTTCCTGGCATTCCTGGTACAGGTGGAAGGTGATCTGCCAGTCTGAGAAAGCCCTAATTCAAAGCAATGCTGGAGCTAGGAGTTGGGAGTCAGACCTATGAAATCAAAAGTCAGGGTCAAGGGTGCAGAGCAGGGAACCCACAGTGCCCACTATAGAGGTAGAGCTGGAATGGAATCCAGGCAGCGTGGGTCCAGGGCCCACACCCTTAACCACAGGCTCGGCTCTGATGTGGTGGCCTGCCGCTCTTAGGGCTATCACGTGACTCCCTTCCACCATTTTGCCCGTCAGCACCAAGTTAGGGTCCTGACCTCATTTGGAGCCAGTCCTCTGTTCAAACCCCTTTGGAGGCTCCCACTGCTAAATGTCTGAAGAGGCATGGTTTGTCCCACAGTCCAGGTCACCGCAGAATGACCCTCACCTCCAACAGGAGCCTATCTCTCGCCCCTCCCTGCAGCCCACCGCATCTTGCTCCACCAGCCTCTGCACCTTCGCTCCTGCTGCGCCTCTTCTTGGGATGCACTGGCTCCATCACGGCCTGTCTAAGTCCAGCCCCACTATCCGTCCTCTCGGTCACACAGCCCTTCTGGACTGCTCTGTCTTCTGAATGAAGTGGCTCCTGCTGGTCCTTACCTAAGAGCACTTCTGTATTTCATGCCCCAGCTGTAGCACCGTGGTCAAGCCACGTGCCCCAACTGTTAAATTGCTAGAGACGCTGAACTGATGAATCCTCACTTTGCAACTGCTGTGACCCTGAGCAAGTGAGCTGATGGTGCCAAGCCTCAGTTTACTCATCCAGAAAATGGGGGAATAATTATATTTACATCAAGAGATGGCTGTGGGGATTGAATGAGATAATGCATGTGAAGAGAGCTGGGACATAACATGTTCCCATTAAATGGAGACCACTGTATTTGTTAAGAACCTCCCCCTTGGCCAGGCCATTCACTCCCTCAGGAGGGGGCATCGCCTCTCAGTTAGTCCTCTCTTTATCTGCCATGGCACCTGGTTTTTCCTCCAGCTACTGATGGATCACAGAAAGATGAATACTTTATGCCCTGTTGGATCTAACACAGCCCCCTCTAAGCCCTTCCTTTTGTTTCCCCAACCTTCCCTTCACTTTCTTCTTTTTTAACTTCCCTCATTTTGCTCCCTAATATTCAGCACTTATAAACACTATATTTCCTTGTTCACTTATTGGCTGTATCCCCAGACAGAATTTAGACTCCCAGATGACAGAGGCCGAGGATGTTTTGTGCCCTGCTGTATGTCTGGTACCTAGAACATGACTAACTCTTAGCAGTAGAAAAATACTGGTTGAACGCGTGAATGAATGAAGGAAGGAAGAAACTGGGCGAATGCCCAATAAACGTTCGCAGCTATAAGCACTCTCTCCAGAGAGCCTGTGTTATTTTCTTCCAAGCCAAGGCTCAGACAGTCAAACAGGAGGTCTGATTCCTTTCCCATCCTGATCTTGGCTTGAAGGCACTCAGCCGTGGGAGTTTCTCCTTTGGGGCTGGGCCTCCTTCCATGCATTCTGTGCTCCCTCCAGGCCCATTCAAATGGGGCCTCTTTCTCTGTTCTTAGATCCCAGGCCAGGACCACAAGGAGATTGTAGGGGAGGAGGATGGATGGTAAGAAAGATGGGTGTCCACAGCTGTCCACCCCTGCCGCCTGGCCCTGCTCCACACAGCAGCCCCACCTTAGTTTCTCTCAGGAAATGAGTACTTAAGTCAGAATCGAAGGAAGCTGAGCTTCTGGGTGCCACACGCAGGGAGGAGTCTACTAGCTGCCAGATCAGGTCCACCGGCCCCCACCTTGGGAGCTGGAGGTGGGGAGAGTGGGAGATGGGACCATATGGGCAGGTGTGACTCAGCAGGAAGAGCAGCTGTTTCTGTGACTCAGCGAAGAGCTGGGGCAGGGTAGGGGTGCTGGACGGTGTGGGGGCCGGGACTGGGGCTGAACCGAGGGATAAAGACGGCGGATGAGGTTTGTCTGGCTGGTTTGCTTATGAAAAGAGCGTTCATAGGCAAGTTGTTCACTCTTGCAAGTAACTGGCTAGCCCTGGGGTGGGGTGGGGGGAGTCTCTCCAGGGTCAGCAAGGCCCCAAAAGTCTAAGCATCAGAAACATGTGGTTAATTCAGGGCTCTTACCCCAATGCCGGACTCCCCTGCGGACAGCAACCAGGCCATGGTGGAGCCCCCAGCACTGGCCTGGCAACTGGGGGACTCTGGGCAAATGTTGGATGGACGAGGAGCTACTGTGGACCAGGCATAGTGCTAGCCACTTGGGGACATAGCAGCGGATAGGAAAGCAAGATCCCTCCTCACAAGGATCTTACTTCCAGTGGGCACGGCTGACAACAAAGCAGCAAGAAACAAATAAACAAGAGAACTCCGGCTCCTGGGAAGCACCATGACAGAAACAAAACACAGAGTTGTCATTGCATCCAGGTGGAATGGAGAGAGAGGGACTCCATTAGACAGAGTGCTCAGGGCAGCCTCTCTGAGGAGGTGCCCTTTGGGCTGAGACCTGAATGTTGAGAAGGAGACGGGCAAAGATGTCAGGGCAGAGTATGTCAGCAGAGGAATCACTGAATGAATGAATGGAAGAACAGATCCATCTTTTGGTCTGGATTTACAGCTGCCGATGGCGCCTTTTGAGGCTTGAACAACGGCAGTGCCAAAGTCTCACATATTAAATAACTTCCATCAGGATCTTCCATCAGTAACAGGAACATTCCACGGGGTGACCTAGGACCTGTGAATAGGCACTTCTGGGCCTCAGAGCAGGACACCATTTAAACCAGCTTTGCTCTTTGACCACTCATCCCATTTACACTGGAGCCAGCAACCTTCTTGCCAAACTCGTCCCTGATGAGAATTAAAGTGCTTGATTTATAGCCCAGGCGATGGTACCTCTCACAGGAGAGGCCAATCGACAGTCTGTTCTATTACTGAGGCTCTGCCAGGCCATCAGACACTCAGACCAAGCCCAGGCCACAGATGCTGCAAGCACAGACCCAGTGTAGACCCCTACCCACGCCCACCCACCCCAGCTGCCCAGAACCTTCCTGAAAGGTTTCTTTGGCAACCAGGGCTAGAGGTTCACCGGCAGGGGGACAGCCATGGTGGGCTCCTTGGAGCATCTTGTAAATCTCCAGTCTACACTGGGAGAGCCAGGCTATCCAGACGAGCCACCTGGAGTCACTCTTCCTGCCACTTGAGAAGGGGTGCAAATGTGGTTGACAAATAAAATTCATAGGAAGGAGGCATTGCGATTAAGCTGTCCGTGGGCTGGTGGCGGGATATAAATAGTTTTAACAGGCCCCTCTCCCTGCTCTGGGTGCTGGAAAAGCCGTCCTGAGATGTTCATCACGTGGGCTGAAGGGCTGTTTGAGCAGCTGTCTGGGCTCCCCCATGGCCCGCGATCCTCCCCACAACAGTCTCAGCCACAGGGTTCTCTGTTTTCCACTGAGAAGGCCGTGGGGAGGAACCCAGAGCTGCCCAGAATTGGATCGTGAGGAAAGACAGGGTGTTAGGGGCGGCTGGGAAGGGCAGGAAAGAAATAGCCCCTGAGCACCTGTTCTCTGCTCCAGAGAAGATAAGCAGTTGCCCCATGGTCGAAGTGTTGGACCTGAACCCAAGTCTTTCCTGCTTTCAGCTGTTACTCATGTTGCTGTTGCTGTCTTCTTTTCATTCATTTATTCATGCATGCATTCATTCATTGGTCCATTTTCTGGAACTCCATAGGGAGTGAGAAAAGCACAGATCTCAGCACCCAGATACCCCGGTTCTCCTCTTCCTCGCCAAGAACTCTTAGGCAAATTGCTTTGCCTCGATTCCCTCATCACTTTAAAAACAACATAAGGACACCCGCCGCTTATCGTGAGGCTCCGCTAAGGATCAGTGCAGACGCGTTAGGATCAGTGCGCGTGCGCTAAGGTCTCAGCTGCCCAGAGCCCGCCTCCACGCAAGCGCACCCCTGGCGTAGAGATCGCGGAAAGCCGGATGAGGTGCCGCAACGCTTGCGTTCAAAATGCTCTGGCTGCACAGGGTCAGACATCCCACAGCTGCTTCTACTGGTGGGCAGATGAGAAAAGATCTATGTGAGAGTATAAGAATGCACGGTGAGCGGTTCCGTTTGGGTGTGTGAGGGAGTTTTCCCCCAAGAAGGGGCATGTGAGTCCCACCAGTGGGGTAGAAGGAGAAGGGACATCCAGGGGGTAGCGGGGAAGAGAACAGCATCCTAAAAGTCTTGGAGACCTAAAGGATCTCTGGGAACTGTGCGGGCAGAGTAGATCCATGCCTGAGGGCAAGGAGACCGAGAGAGGGGTTGGCTTCTCTTGGTCGGGTGGGAGAATCAGGACAGGCCCCTGATAGACTTTGGGTGTTGCACTAGAGGACTTGAACTTTATACTCTGGGCACGGGGAAGCCGTGACCATTTTTTGAGGACAGTTGTGACATGCTCTGGCAAAGGTCCTGGGGACATCATGAGGGATGAATTAAAGGGGCTATGATAGGGAACAGAGACCAGCTCAGAAGTTGTGCAGGTCCAGCCAAGAGATAAAGAACAGACAGAGCTAGATAAAAGGAGACCAAGTCATTGAGCACTTCCCACGTTTCCAGCACTTTCTGGACACCTCCATCGCCTTCAGCGGCACTTTGAGTTAGGTGTTCTTGTTCTCATCTTACAGGTGAGGAAACTGGAGTGTAAGAGGTTATGTAACCGTGTCATGGAGGTGAAAAATTAGAATTCAGATCCTGGGCTCTCCGAATCCAGAACGCTGATACTTGCCAGACCCTTTTGCCCAAAGTCAAGAAGACCCCAAGGTGGAGAGGGGGCCATGTAGCAGGCGCAGATGACCTTCTCCATCCTCAGCGGCCCTGAGCTGGGCATCTCCCGTTGGCCCCTCCAGATCCACACTTTGCCCTCTGCCTCTACCTGTCCAGTGTCCTGGGAGAATGCTGTGTGGGCAACACCCACGGGCTCCGGTCTGGCTGGGTCCATCGGTGGGGCAGAAGAGCAGAGGGAGGAGGAGAGTGAATGGGAGACGTTATTTCCCTGCTGCCTCTCTGCTTCGGGCGAGCTGTGTCCCTCTACTGACAGCCTGGCTCCTCAAGCTGCCCTCTCCAGTCAGCTCTCTCCAGGTTCTGGCAGCTGCTCCCACTCTTGTCCATTCAAGCCTGGGGGTGGTGACAGCACCCTGTTTTATTTTTTTAATATTTGTTTATTTATTTGGCCTCATTGGGTCTTAGTCATGGCACCCAGGATCTTTGCTGCATCATGCAGGACCTTTGGATGCTGCATTTGGACTCTCTGCTTGTGGCGTGGGCTTTGGTATTTGCAGCTCACGGGCTTAGTAGTTGTGGCCTACTCCTCGCCGTGTGGGATCTTAAGTTCCTCACCCAGGAATCGAGCCCGAGTCTCCTGCATTGCAGGGTGGATTCTTCACCACTGGGCCATAGGGAAGTTCTGTCACCCTGGTTTTTTAACAAATGAAACCGTCTATAGGGTCTGGACCTCAGGAGAGAGGGCAGCAGGCAGCAGCTTATAACCAGCACTGGTAAGGTCATCACAGGGGTGGATGAGCTTCCTGGAAGACAGCAGAGGATGACACCCAGGGACCAAGCTCTGGGGGACGCTGACATTTACAAGTCCTCAGAGGATGGGCAGCCAACAGGGCGGCTAAGACTTGATGGCACTGGAGCCTCCCTTTCACGTTGTTACTCATTCTGTCCACTTTGTCAAAAGGGCACTGTGAAATGAGGTCTGCTAGTCTCTGGAGGCAGCTCTAGCCCTCCCTAGAGGTGAAGTCCCCCAGCTGGTCGGGCTCATAGCCCTGCCTCCTGGGGTTTCTCCCAGCTGTGCATTCAGCAGCCCTGGCTTTGGGCTCTCAGAGGGCCCATGTGACGCTCCCTCGGGATTATCAGGGGACACTCGGGCTGGGAATGGAGTGACCTTCTCTTTGAAAAGCCTGTTCCACCCCAGGGCCCTGGCTGGCTGAGCCCTCTGGAGCCAGCCCCCGTGAAGGATGCCTTTTGGGGAATAAGGACCCCACCCGCCCCACCTGTCACCTGTGTCGGACTCCAGAACAGCACCACCAGCCCCAGCAGCCAGGTGGCTGCAGAGAGGACCTGCCTGGGAACAGAGGGGAGAGGAACAACGGCTCCGGTCCTGTTATGTCTAGGGTCAGAGAAAGGGAGGAAAGGATACGGCTTGGGAATTTGATATGTACATTGATGTTACAAAAATCCATCTTTGAACAAAGGTAGAGCCACTGAGAGCTGTAGGACTTAAGAGCTAGGAAGGGCCTTCCAGAACCCACAGATGAGGAAACAGGCCCAGAGAAAGGATGTTACTTCTGGCCTTAAAGAGCAGCCTGGCCCTGCCTGTTCAGTCACGGCCTTTCCACCTGCCTGCCCACAGCTCTCACCTACCAGACTCCTCCCACAGCACGAAGAAGGATTATTCCACCCCAGTCGGCTTCTGTGTGTCTGCTGCTGATCCTGATCCGAATTTCTACCCACCTTTACCCCACCATGGAAGCAGCTGGTTGTCCCATGGTGCGGGCTGCCTGGGTGCGAGACAACTGTTTTTTTTCACAGGGTGGAAATTAGATCGGCTTCTCAGGATGAAGTGTCTGTGAGCTGAAATGCCAGCCAGTCGGGTGTGGTGTGAGGCCTTGTTTTTGTTCTGTGCTCCAAGGATGCCAGCCACAAGGAGGAGGCATGGGTGGGGACAGAACAGTGAGAAGGGCCCAGGCCTGTCGGGGCCACTGGAAGGGGCCTGGGAGAGCGTGCAGAACAGAGGCACCAAGAGGTCAGTGGCTTGCCCAGCCCTGCGCTGTGAAGACAACACCGCATATTCAGACCTCCTCTGCAGCCCCTGTCCCAGCTCCTGCTGCCTTTTTACTCTGCCCTTGAACCCTGAGCCAAAGGGACCTGGAGCCAGCAGTGGCCAAAATGAGCCTCTCTCTACTTGTGAATTTAACTTGGGGGTCTTCCAGCCATGAGAGACTGGCTTATTATCCAGCAAATATTTATCACCTTCCCCTCCTACTGGGCTTCCCCAGTGGTTCAGCTCGTAAAGAACCCGCCTGCCAAGGCAGGAGACATGAGTTTTATCCCTGGATTGGGAAGATCCCCTGGAGAAGGACATGGCAACCCACTCCAGTATTCTTGGCTGGAAAATTCCATGCACAGATGAGCCTGGCGGGCTGCAGTCCATGGGGTTGCAAAGAGTTGGACACGACTGAATGTGTGCACACACACACACACCCTCCCACAGTGCAGGGGGGGGCTCTCCCTACACTGAAGTTGGGCTTGGCCATGTGACTCACTTTTAAGCAAGACAAATGTCAGCAGACATGGCAGAGCGAAAGCTGGAGATGTGCTTCTGTGGATGACCTGCTCCCTTGCACTCTGGTGGTGTCCGTAAGAAGAGGTTCCCTTGGGAGGCTGCTGCTCTTCAGCGGCAGTCATAGAATGACTTTATGTGGAGTGACCTGAGCCCAACCTGCAGTCTGAAACAGCACGCAGCTGAGCCTATCCTAAGTTCAGAGAACCATAGCTGACCTGCAGGTCCACGAATGTGAGACTAAATGCCTGCTGCTGTGAGTCACTGACTTTGGGGATGTTTGTTTTGTAGCATTATCATAGCAATAGCTGACTGATACACAGACCCAGAGCTGGAGCCAGAGAAGGGGCTGAGAGATGGACTTGGAAGATCCAAGTTATTCATGTCCCTCCCCTCCTGCGGTTCTAGATAATCTCAGCTAACTCCAAGGTTACAAATGCAGGGAGGTCCTAGGCCTCTGTTGATACTTTCTTGGTGAGAAAGCCAAAGCTCCTTGAAGAGACCAAGGTTTCAGAACTTAAAAAATGGCCATACTGAGACTAGAATCAGGTCTCTTGGCTCCCGTTTCCAATCCACCAGGCAGCCCAACCCTGGGCCAGTTGAGCAGTGAGACCCATGAGGACTGAAGCAGTGGTTTGCCTTGGATGTGGTACTCCCTGGTGTCTCCTCTCCCAAGACGCTTCCCCTGCTGAGGTGGCGAGGCTCACAGGGGGCCCAGGCAGCTCCTGTGCCTCCTCAGGACAAAGGGCCTGCCTGGGGCTGGCTGGGTCATCCTGGGTCCTGGGGCTGGGTCTTGGGTCCCTGCCCCCAGTGCCATGTCCAAGGTTGAGAGGTCCAGAGTTGGGGCTCTGGGGTCTGACAGAACTGCATTCAGCCCTTATTCTGTCCTCTGGCTATGTGACCTTGGACAGGGTGTTTGCAATGTCTCTGGGCCTCAAGTCCATCATCTGTGTAATGGTGCTTTCAGTTCAGTTCAGTCACTCAGTCGTGTCCAACTCTTTGTGATCCCATGGACTACAGTATGCCAGGCCTCTCCTGTCCATCACCAACTCCCGGAACTTACTCAAACTCATGTCCATCGAGTCGGTGATGCCATCCGACCATCTCATCCTCTGTTGTCCCCTTCTCCTCCCACCTTCAATCTTTCCCAGCATCAGGGTCTTTTCAAATGAGTCAGTTCTTCCCATCAGGTGGCCAAAGTATTGGAGATTCATCTTCAGCATCAGTCCTTCCAATGAATATTCAGTACTTATTTCCCACCCCTGTAAATGGTGAGAGGTTACATGAGATCATATACATAGAACAGAGAGCAAAGACGCTCATACAAAAGCAGCTCTGATAAAAAGTGACAGCTGCCAACACCACTGTGATGGGACTCGGGGAGCTGGGAGCACAAGGGGTGCACAGAGCTGGCACTCTGTCTGCAGTCATCAGGGACTGGCTTTCCTGGGGGCCTGCTGGCTCATCCTGATCCACCCTGGAAAAGGTGGGGTTTCCTATCAGAAGAGAAAGCTGGTGCTGGCCCTCACTTTGTGCCCCCAGATGAGAGCTCTGAGGGTCCCAGCAGCAGGGGCCCAGCCGGCTCCAGCAAAGAAACCACAGTGAGCAGGGTGAAGTCTTCCAAACCATCAGTAGCTCCCACGCTGGTCAAGGATGCCCACTGTCCTCCTAGGACATGAACAGGTGCTCTGTCATCCACTTTCACCGTTCAATGAACAACTAGCATGAGCCCAGCTCTGTGCAGGGCTTTAGGGAATCCAGCAAAGAATCAGACACAGTGGGCTCCCATCGTTAAGGAGTTAGTCTCAGGAGCTGGAAGCGTTCCCTTGATCCATCCCCACACCCTCTCCTTGTTACTCTGGGGTCCAGACCAGGCCTAAGGGAAGCATCCTGTCCATGTCAAGATCATGAGGAGTGACCAGGGAGCCTGACGTTCTGATCTCCATCAGTCTGCTGTGTGACTTTGCCTAAGCCGCTTCCCCTCTCTAGTCCTGGATTCCTGTTTCTTTAAAGAGAGGAACGCTGGACCAGATGACCCCTGACCCCCTGGGTGAGTCCAGTATTGGGCTTTCCCTCTTGGGGTTTGCTCAGTAGGTCTCCGCTAAGGTTGCTCTGGCCGTGGATCTTGCTGGGGACCCACGATGACCAGGCCTGGTCCCCTTTCTCCAGGCAGACCCTGGTTTAGATGTTTTAAAAATAAACAATGTGGAAAATAGTTAGGGCCATCGACACACTTGGGCCAGCAGTCTTCTACTGCTCCCGAATTCTCCTTCCTGTACGAAATGTAGAGATCACCACCTTGGTTGCAGCCTATTCAGCCTTTATTTCCAGAAGAGCATGCATGTCTAGAATAACCGGCTTCACAGTCGTGGTGTGTCTCTTTCATATCCAAGAGATAAGAGAATAATCACTAATTATATGGTGAATAGTTGGGGGTGATTGCAAGGGAACCTCTCTTCCCCAGGTTCTTAGGTTCTGTGGGGAGAAGGGCTGTGAGAGGCAGCGGTGGAGCACAGTGTCGGAGACCACAGACTTAGAAGCCAGGCGCCTGGGTTCTAATCCTGCTTGACCTTGGGCAAGTTTCTTAATCCCTCTGTGCTCTGGCTTGCTCATCTGTAAACGGGGGATGATTAGAACAATCCCTACCAATCTTGGAAGGGGGTCAGGAGGATAAATGAGCTGTTTGTAAAGTGCCTGCATCCAATAAATGTCCCCTGGATGTTGGTTGACTAAATGTTGGGTAGGCCCACCCACGTGAGCCCTCCCACGCATGGCTGAGGAATCCTAAGAGTTGTGGAGTGCCCGGTGTCATTGACCCTCTGCCGTCATGGCTTGTGCTGAGCAAGAGAGCTGACCGCAGATCCTTGTTGCTTATGAAGAACTCACAAGAGTCAGATGCTCCCAGTGTTTTTGGTGTACACTAATTAATCCTCATGATATTCCTAGAAGACACGTAGCTTCTATCTGTATCCCTCCTGCTTTACAGATGGAGAAACTGAGGCATGGAGCAGGTGCAGAATCGGCTGTGGGCCTCACACTCCAGCGCAACAGCGGGGCGGAATGCAGAGGTGCAGGCGTCTCTGGTCACAGCCCTGCTTGCTCTAACCTGCTCTGTGGTTTGGGCATGGGAATCCCCTCTCTGTTTCCTCAACTGGAAAATGGGGCAAATTACACCTTCCCCATAGGGATATTGTGAAGAGTAAATGAGACATGAGTGGCATGCCTAGCATGCTTTCTATGTACAATGGGGTTCAAGAAATTGGAAAAGTTACATTTTTAAAATGTTGGGGGGGGTGGGGAAAGGAGATTGGGTGAATGTCCTACCGCCAGGGCAGCCCCAGGGCAGCCAAGACCCTGAAAAACCTCTTTAAGATACACTCATTGGAAAAGACTCTGATGCTGGGAGGGATTGGGGGCAGTAGGAGAAGGGGACAACAGAGGATGAGATGCTGGATGGCATCACTGACTCGATGGACGTGAGTCTGAGTGAACTCCGGAAGTTGGTGATGGACAGGGAGGTCTGGCGTGCTGCAATTCATGGGGTCGCAAAGAGTCGGACATGGCTGAGCGACTGAACTGAACTGAACTGAACTTAACTCCCTTTCCTACCCACACTCAGAGCCCTAGGAACCTGTCATAGGAGTAAGGATGGAGAGGGCATGGGTCTCAGACCTGGGATTCAGCCAGCCCTGGGTCCCACTCCTGCTCCACCACTCATAAGCTCCTTGTCCTTGGGCAATCACGCTCGTCTTCTAGCCCTGGTTTTCGAGTCTGTTCAGGGGGACAGCAACCAGCATGCACAGATGAGGAGGAAGAAATGAGACCACTTAGCTCATGTTTGTTAAGCCCTTGCCATGGATCATGCAGGGAACTCCACTCTGTGAAGTAGCTTCTACTATTATCCCCATTTCACAGACTCAGAAACTGAGGCTCAGATAGGTCAAGCAAACTGCATAGGGTCACACAGCACCTGATGGTGGATGAACGGTGTTGGCCCCAGCAGGGCTACAGAACTCGTGCTCATACCTTCGGTAAATTGTTCCTAGGGGGTCCCTTTGGATTTAAAAACAGGGAAGCGTGGGCTGTGTCCTGACTTCATGGCCTGAGCTGAGAGGTCCCTGGCTATTTGGGAAATGGGTCTAACGAGGCCTGGGGTTCCAGAGTCCCTGCATAGTCCCACCTAGTTACCTAGTTTCCACAGTCCACACAGTTATCTCAGGGTGCTGGCCAAGGCAGGGACCCCAGCAACCTGGCCTTCTGCCTCAGCTTTCTTCTCAGCTCAGAGGTCAAAGTGACCCCCCACTGCCTCACTTCCCACCGATTCCTTTGCCCCAGGCATCTTCTTCCTGCTGTTCTGGTCCAGTCCATGTCCCTTTAGGCCCAGGACAAATTCCTCTCTGCACTGTGCTTGCGCAGAAAACATGCCGCCAAAAGTACAGGAAGCACGTTTGCCCCCAAGTGACACCCTGTCCACATTCCTGTAGCTCTAGAGGCGGGCTGGCCTAGCCTGCAGTCATCTGTCCCGGCTGGGAGGACTGTTGGGATCAGTTTGTCCTACCCCCAACCCTCTGCACAAACCAGGAAATGAAGATACAGATGGGGCAGGGCTCTGCCCAAATGCACTGAGCTCAAAGCCGGGTCAGGACAAACCTTGGAAACAGTCCCCACTGAAGTGCCTTAGGACATGCAAAGAGCTATGCAAATTGCTTGATATTCATCCAATACTCAGTCCAGCCCTGTGTCAACCTAAAAAATAGTCACAGCCTAAAACTTGAGAGTTATGTTTTATTTGGCAGACATTTTTAGGACTTAAGGCCCAGGAGGCATCATCTCAAGTAGCCCTGAGAGAACTGCTCAGAGGAGGTGGGAGGAGAAGCCAGGTTATATAGAAGTTTGTAACAAAGGGCAGGTTGTCTGAACATCAAAAGTATTTTTGTGAATTAAAGAGAACCAGATACTCCAAGTTAAGGACTTTAGTGCTTTTCTATGTATGGGAAGATGCAAGGATCTGAGCTCACTGAAGTCATTCCTTTCATATGCATCTCAGCTATCTGGGGCCAGTATCCCGCAATTTTTTTCAGGAGTATCCTGAGTTCCTCAGTGCTCACCATTGGGAGGGGCTGTAACCTGATGGCTGTCTGATTGCTCAGGTATTCGCCTTCCTGAGTTGGAATCTCTGAGGGCTGTGACGTCCTGGTTTATTGATACAGCAGGAAATACTCTATTTCTTAACCTGCAGGGTTGATGCTATTCTCATTTTACAGATGGAGGCGCTGAGGCACAGAAAAGGAAACTTGATTACCTCAGGTCACACAGAAAGCAATGGTTTAGGGATTTAAGCCAAGGTTCTTTTGTCTTTGTTGCACCATCAGTTACTGCAGATTGAGCCTATGGGCCCAGGGCCACCCACCTATAAAATAGCTGAATTCTTTACCACCGCCACCACCCAAGAAACCTAGCAGGGGCAGGGTGCGGGGACGGTGTTTTCTACTTAATCCATCAATCTGGGTTTCCTCTTCATGGCTCCATCCCTCAGCCTCTCAACTCAAACCCAGGCCTCCTGACTCCCCCATAAGCTCCCCATTCTGCAGGCCATCCAGGCCTGGACTGGGAGGTTGAGGCCTGCCCCTGACACCAGTCCAGACTGTGTCAGACTGGGGCCTTGGAGACCCCAAAGCTGGCAGAAGGATTTCCTGATGAGGTTTCTGCACGCTTCTGATGCTAGAGAATCCTTTCCAATGCCCAACTTCTGTCAGCAAAGGCCTTTCCCAAATAATAACACTCTGGCAGGACTGGCAGCACATCCTCCCATTTTACAGATGAACAAATGGAGGCTGTGGGAAGTTGTGGCTTCCCTATGGACCCAGGTCAGGTCCAGGGCTCTTCAGGGTGGCTTTCCCAATGCCTGGAGTAGCCCTTTCTACATTAGCAGACCCTCAATTTTTTTATTATTATTATTATTTTTTTGTCAAATAAATGAACAAGGTACAGATTTTCCATTTCTTTATTTCTGAAATGATCACATCAAACACTGTTGCCTATTAGAGCAGAAAGGGGCCTCGAGCTCATTCAGTCCCCTCACTGTACTGATGAAGCAACCAAGGCTCAGAGAGGGCCAGTGACTTGCCCATCAGAAGGGTCCACGACCATTTCAAGCTGCCAGTGATCGTGAGATCAAGGTGCCCGCCACCGACCCAGCCTCCTTGTTTTCTCTGCCTCCCTGTTTTTCCTGCAGTGGAGCCAGGAAGAACATTCATCCAATACTCATCACTCATCACCCACCTGCATCATCCCCATAGCGTTCAGGACTCCTCCCCTCATCCTTGCCTGTCAGAATCCTACCTATTTGCTGGTAGATGAAAATTCAAGCTCCTCCCCACCTTATTTCAGCTGTGTGAACTTGAACAAGTCACTATGCTTACTAAGCCTAACTCCTTTGCAAAAAGGCTGATAATGCCAGTTTTGGAGGGTTATTTGGGGGATGAGAAGAGCTACTATGTGTAAAACATGCTGCATTGTGGTGATTTTGGTGGCATGGGGGTGGCGGTGATTGCTAACAGGACCAAAGGCAGGATGAGGGCCTGGGCAGCGCAGAATCAGGATGGCGTGGATCGGGCGCTAGAGCAAGGACCCCCAAGGGTGACCAGGACCGTATCTAAGCGACATCAGACAACAAGGCATTCTAGGCAGCGGGCAGCGGCTGGAGTCCTAGGGGAAGGTGGCTGAGTGCCCCACTGGGTGGAGGGGTGGGGCCCAGCCTGGAGGAACCCAGCAGGTTGGGAGAGGTGGGTGGGCAGTGGGCACCGTACTAGGCCTGATCACCAGGCTCAGTTTGGGGGAAAGAGTCGCAATAGCCTTCTGAGGGAAGTTTCGTATCCCTACTTTACAGACAGGGAAAGCAAGGCCCAGAAAGGGTGAGTAACTTTCCCAAGTTGATCCAGCAAGAAAGAAACAGAACCAGAATGAGAACCCAGCAGCCTGTTAACCAAACACTCTCCACGCCAGCTCACCATCGGTTTAAAGCAAAGTCCTACCGTGTCACTGCGCGCTCCCAGCTGAGCCAGGATGTGGTCGGAGTCCCCAGGGAGGAATGGAGGCGAGGCCAATGGTCAGCCAAATTCTTCCTCTTTCTGACCACTCCCCCACCCCAACCCCCCAGGGCGGCTGGAAAGAAGATAGAGCTCCAAAGACAATTCCTAACAAGAAAGAGAGGAAACAATTAGCCTGGGCCCTTAAAACGTGTGGAGGCGGGTCTGGTGACAGGCCCCAGTTCCTCCCTTGATTAAAATAGACCAAGGTATGTGGGCTTGGGCAGCTTTTAAAAGGATTTGGGGCCGAGCAAGCCGAGAAGGCGCTGCAGGGGCTCCCAGACTCCGGCCCAGGTCGCTCGGCTCTGGTTGTAAGGAGCCACTCTGCCCTGGAGGGGAGGGCAGAGGCCACCCAGAACCAGAGACGTCTTCCTGGGGTGGGGGACAGTAGGGACCAGACTTTTTCTCCTCCTCTTCTTTCCTTTATGAGCCATGGCATTCCTCTTGCGTCACAGCTGGGCTCAAGTGGCTCAGTTCATCCAGCCTTCACCTTTAGGGGCCACCCACGCCTCCTCCCAAGATGACTGCCAAGCCCTTTCCTCTGAATTCCTCATGGAGTGCCTGGCTTTCTTCTCAAGAGGAACAGCCCTTCTGCCTCTGAAGTGGGGCCCGGAGACCCACGGTGAGAAATTCCCGGGAGAGTCAGCTTCCTCATCCCGGTGATGTATTACCTATCACTCCCCCGCCTTCCCTGAACTACATCATACAGTCTACCTTCTGCACAGCCGGAATGATGCCCCCTGGGGGTGTGCAATGTCAGCAGCTCCCCTGGGACTTAGAGGTCACCCAAAAGCAGATGGAGAGGCTGGAGGGCTGAAGAGGGGGACAAAGTACACAGGGAGATGTTCCCATGACACCTATCACACTTCCTCACCTGCTGGCTGCTGGTCTGGGGCTGAGGGCCTCTTGTGCCTGCTCAAGGGCAGAGTAGAGGAGAGACCACTTACTTCCCCATCCCCCACCCCAGGCCACCTGGACCGCAGGTCCTGGGCCTTGTCAGTGATCTGGAGCCATCCCACTTCCTGGCCATGCTTTCCCCACCTGCCAGGCAGGGCTGCTGGTTGGACCTCATTCCCTCCCAGCCCCCTGTATCCCTAAACCCCCTCCTGAGAGCAGACCCAGAGACCCCTGGAGAGAAATTGACTGCAGAGCTGAGCTCAAATCCTCGTGGCCTTGGGCAAAGGGCTTGGCTCTCTGGGCCTGTAAAATGGGATGAGAATCAAACTGAAATGGTGGAAGGGAACTGCTTCTTCCTGCCAGCAATAGAAACAAAAGCTAACATTTAATGGGTGCCAACACCTTTCGTGCATGATCTCATTTCATTGTCACACACACACCGATGAGGTGGCAGGGCCAGGGGGCGGCTACAATTTTCTCCATCCAACAGAGAGGCCAGCGGAGGAAGGGAGCAGTGCCAGGCTTTCAGCGCGGGCAGTCTAACCCCATCCCCACCCAGGGTGCTTCTCCTCTGTCCTCTCTCACCTCTCCCACTGCTCAGGAAACTGATAGGCACTTATTTTGCCAGATGCTGTGCAGATCAGTTGGAGAGAAGCTTGAACTAGCAGACTTCCACCTTCCCCACCCCAGGAGCTGTCAACCTCATCGGTGGCCCAGCCCTCTCAGAGAGGAGGGAGATTAGCCAAGGTTGGCGGGAGCAGGGGACGGGGGTCCTCTAGCCCACACCCCAGGGAAGGCTGGGTGGAGGAAGGAGGGGACAACCAGGCCCTTGGCCTTCGCCTCCTACTCCCTCACCCCGCCCCAACCCCTGCATCCCAAAGGAAGCCCTGTCTGCCCTCCTCTGCTTTCCTTCCAGCCCCTTTCCCTGCCCCTCCCAGCAAGGATTTATGGTTTTAATAATCCAGGCTTTCTCCACCAGCCTCCCTTGCTGTTTAGTCCCTTCTAAAGATCCTTAAAATTAAAACACTAATCAGGAATTTATTTTCTCATCAATCCTGCCCTTCAGGTTATGAGGCCCTTGTGTTTTCACAGCCGCAGGGAGGGCCCTCCAGGGGGAGATGGGCATAGGGAACAACGGCTCTGGCTCCAGTCTGGGGAAAGAAAGGAGAGAGAAGAAGGGGAGCGACTGCAGGAGGCAGAGTCAGATCCAGGTCAGAGGGAAAGAGGGGTGCAGGTAGCTCGGAGAAGGTGTCACCTCTCTGCATTGGCCCCCTGCCACCCAAAAGGGCTGTTTGCAAAGCCCAGGAACACTGTTCCTTCCATGGGAAGCCTCTGAGATGAGTCAGGTCACCCTGATCGCTGAACAGGGAGTCTACTGCCTGCTTTGCCTCTGTCTGGGTGTGTGAGGGTGGGCAAGTCACTAGCCCTCCCTGAGCTTTGGTTGCTTCATCAGGACAGTGAGGGGATTGAATGAACTCTAAGGCCCCTTCCTGCTCTAACAGGCAACAGACTTTGATGTGATCATTTCAGAAATAAAGAAATGGAAAATCTGTACCTTGTTCATTTATTCATTTGACAAAAAAAAAAAAGAAAAAACTGAGGGTCTGCTAATGTGGAAAGGACACCAGGCACTGGGGAAGCCACTCTGAAGAGCCCTGGACCTGACCTGGGTCCATGGGGAAGCCACAACTTCCCACAGCCTCCATTTGTTCATCTGTAAAATGGGAGGATGTGCTGCCCATCCTGCCACAGAGTGTTATCATTTGGAAAAGCCTTTGCTGACAGAAGTTGGGCATCAGAAAGGATTCTCTAGCATCAGAAGCGTGCAGAAACCTCATCAGGAAATCCTTCTGCCAGCTCTGGGGTCTCCCAGGCCCCAGGCTGACACAGTCTGGACTGGTGTCAGGGGCAGGCCTTAACCTCCCGTCTAGGCCTGGATGGCCTGCAGAATGGGAGCTTACGTGGAGTCAGGAGGCCTGGGTTTGAGCTGGGTGTCAGCTGCAGCACCTGCAAAGTCAGTCGCTTGGGTGAGTCCCGTCCCCTTTGGGTGCCCAGAGTCATCCTCCAAGGAGGTTAAACAGTCCTGCCCCACCTGCTGAGATGTGTGAACTGAGCCAGGTAACACACGCGGAAGGACCAAGCACACTGTAAGTGTTAGGAAAAATGCTTGCTGGGCACCAGGTTTAAGCCACAGGAACATCAAGGTCGAGGGTACCGGGTGTCGAGTTACACAGTCAAGGGCAAGTTGGGATGTGGTACAGCCCACTGCAGGGGGTGGAAACAGGGGGGCTTCGGCCTCCCTGCCAGATGAGGCCTTTCCAGGCTGGCATTAGCATTTTCCAAGATGATTCAGCAAAACCAGGGGTCTTAGCCCAGCTTCCCCTTTATGCTGAGCAGCTTGTTCATGCCTCAGCCCGGCTTGTCTGACTGATAGGAAATCAATGTGTTTATGATCTGAGGCTTCTTGCACAAAAAGAAGAAGAAATAATTGCTCTTCCGAGGTCTGAATAGCAGCCTGCCCAATCTACTGATTTAGCTTACCTTCCCAGCCCTGAATCTTGCCTCTCTTCAAGTTGAAGTATCCAAGAACAGTAGAACTTAAAGCTGTGAACAAAGGACTTTGAACATCCCCATCCCGAGAGATAGATGAGCCCTCCTGGGGGATCCCTGTCTCTGGGAACCAGTAGCTGTCAAATCAAGCAAACTGAGCAGAAGAGTTTGGCTGTGTTCTCAAGAGGTTCCGAGTCCTGAAATAACAGAGACGTGGTCTCTAACTTAAGAAATCTACGGGAAAAGGTAGATTTTGTTGGGAGAGCTAAAATAATTATACTGTGATTATGTCTCATTTATCCTGTGATCACATATCTAGGGTAGCACCTGATACTGCTAGCTGCTGTTATACGGGATTCCTAGATCTAATTAACACTGTAGAAACCAATAGAATTTATGATGATACTGATGCCTGTGATCAAATATACTGGGAGAATGACTCAGAACACCTTCAGGACATTATACCAATGGAGGAGAAGCAGCCTGAAGAAGATTTAGATCTGATTAATGATAGATTGATTACAGTCCTTAATCATTCATTAAATGCAGATGGCTTGTAGATCAGGGAGGTGAAAGATTCATAGAGTCAGTCCTAAAGTATGGGAAAATCTGTGCTGGTCTTATTGGAAGATTCAGTCACCTTTTCAGATTTGTTCCAATCCCCCACTGGTTATAGCAAATGTTTGACATTGACATGAGTTTGTTAATTGCTGTCAGACTAAGGATGATCATTTCTTCACAAAAAGGTCTGGCCCATAGGACAGGGCTGAGGATGGGGGGAAATGGGGGGTGAACTATGAGCTGTTTTGCTGAAGCCCCCATATGGCCTGATCGCCTGTCAGGGCATGAAACACACCGTGCAAGGGTGTTGCTCTGTCATCAGGGGCAGAGGAGTTTCAGGGCAACTCCGACCAGCCTGTCGGCACTGTTTATGGGAAGCAGTGAGACTGATGGTTTGCACCTGGCCTCGGCAAGACCCCTGACGGCTCTGCCGTTGAGGTTGGTAACGTAGCGGAAAAATGCCGACACGACCAGCAAAATGTACAAATGCCTAATGAGGCTCCTCCCCAGTTTGGAGGTGTTCTACATCCCTTACAGAGGGAGGGTGCTGAAGACCCGCACCTGCCTCTCTGGTGCCTAGCCGGAAAGCCCATCCTGATGAGTCCTCTTCCTGTAAGCAACTGTAGGTTAGTGAGCACTGTCGTTGGGGATCCTGTGAGTCTGTCAGATTTAGCAGTTGAATCCAACTTGACTGCCACTGTTAAAGGTGAAACTTCTTTCTTCCACATTTCATAGATGAAGCAATGGAAACTCAGAGGGGGGGAATGACTTACCCACAGTCATGCAGCAGGTTTATAGTAGAGCCCAGATTGGAGTTGTAGGCTCACATCTCAATCCAGACATGTGGTCTGTTTTTTCCCCCTGACCTTGCTCCTTACAGGTGATTGGTCACTTCCCAGGAGGCCTTGAAGAACCAGAGAGAAGCATTGACCTCTAGCATAGATGTCAGGGTAGCAGGAGAAGAATTGCCCCAGGATGAGGAGAGGTCAGAAGCCAGGAAACAGATAGGAAAACCCAAGGTTCAGGGAGAAGAGGAAATTGAGAGAGAGGCTCAAGACTGAGTCTGTGAAGGAAGAATGTATCAGTCACTGTGGGATCATTGCTGTAACAAACAACCCCAAGTCTCAGGCTTTTAATTCCAGAAGAGTCGGTTTATTACTCATGCCATAAGTCCAAAGCAGGTCAGTGGAGGAGAGAGAGCACTGCTCCATGCAGTCATTCAGGGACCCAGGCCCCCTCCATCCTGTAGCTTGCCTCCCCTCAAGGTCTTCAAAGTCCTCACCATCCAGAAGGAAGTTGAAGAAAGAGAGGACACTGGTGTTATTATTGATATTAAGCCAGCCCAGGAGTCCCCTCTCTTCTGGACATTGGCATGTCAGTGTAGAAGCATTAGGATAGGGGGCTGAATTCCTCTCTTTCTGAGGGGCAGTGGAGCCCGAGCCAGCCCGTGGCTTCATCATCCACACCTTCAGTGTCCCCGGGGGCTCTCCCGACATCTTGACGTCAGCACAGTCCCTCTTCTGCATAAGGTGAGCCAAATCCCGAATATGCAGCCAATCCAAAGGTACCCAGGCCCCTCCTTGGTCCCTCAGGTCTCTGAACTCTATGTCCCAAGTTCACCTAAAGTCAGTCTTGGAGGAGCATGCCGGTGGTCACGGAGGTCACTTGCCATCGTCATTAACTGAGAATAAATCACAGTAGGATATGAATTGTGAGTTGTTCTTCTCTAGGACACAGGTTTCCCTTACTTAGAAACAGGTGTATCCATGGCGTGGACCCTCCTGGAAGCTGGTTCCAATAGCTTAAAAACTACATAAGTGGTCATCTGTATATTACCCAAGAGAGAACTTGTGCCGAAATCTTCTGCCAAGCTTGACAGTACTAGTCAGTAGGACACAGGCTGGGAGCCAAAGCAGAAATGGGCTCAGAGTCAGGCTGGGAAGGGCTCCTGGACACGACACCCCAGGACGCAGGTGAGGCATGGAGGAAAACTGGCCTTGCGGTGAGACAGCTCTGCCTCTACTCCATGTTAGAATGCTGGGTGACTTTGGACAAGTCAGCTCACCTCTCTGGGCCTTATTTTCTCATCTGCAAAATGGGTGTAATCACAGTACCTTTCTCCCAGGGATGCTGTGGGATTTAATGAGATAATGGCCTCAAGCACAATGCCTGCTCCCAGGAGGCTTTCAGTAACTGAGCTCTCCCTGGCCCTCCTCCCACCCTTCTTGAAACTCTGTGATAAGGGAAACTCGGTGCGTATGTGGGCTAGCCTTCCAATCATCAGAAAGAGCCCTGTGGGAACACGCTATTTTCCTGGGAGCTGAGAATTTCGTCTAGCTACACAACGGTGGGAGGTGAAACCTCTATGCTGATTCTGGTGAGCAACGCCAGGAAGTGAACAAGGTCTGCAGTGAATTCCTCCATTTCTGAGCTGTTTTTTTCCACCTGGCCTGGGAGAGCCTGGGCTTGTAAAATGCACTTATTAGCCAAAATGATCTAAATCTGATCTAATTCTCCCACAGAAACGATGTGATGATGTTCCTCACTAAGTACCTGACGCTCGACAATTTTATAAAATGACCACAGACATCTTTGTTAATCACGTTGAAACCTCATACCTGGGCTTGGGGCAGCGGTGAGCTTTCAGAAGTGCTTCTAAATCAATTAAACAGGGTGGCACGGTACACGCTCCCACAAACACCGTTTAATATGAAACAGAGTGATAGTGAAAAGTACAAAATGTCCTCGTCAAAGTTCCTGTTAATTTTTGTTTCCTCTGTGTTGAGTAATGACACCTAAGATTTACTGGGTGCTTACCCTGTGCCAGACGCCGTTCCAAGCTCTTTACACAGCACCGTGTCACTTTGTCCAACCCGGAAGCTTGGGGCCCAGAGAGGTTAAGGCTCCTTCCTACAGACACACAGAAGCCAAGGGATGAGAGTCTGGAACCAAAACTCGTAACCAAGTCAGGGCTTGGTAGAAGTGTATCAAAAGGCTTATCTAAAAAACAAACAAACAAACAAATGGCTTATCTATCCAAAAGGCTTCCCTGGCCAGTTTTGGCAGAAGACTTTAGGAGAAATTTGGAGACACGGACTCCCGTTGGCTAATTATGAAAGATATCAGCCAATTATATATGTTTAGGGCCTTTCTGTCCCATATTCTGTTCAGTTCTACTCCATCCTACATACCAGGAGCTGTGTTAAGCTTGGGAGATACCAGGGCATTTGAAAACTGGTTCCTTACCTCTGGGGGAAGCAAATATATAAATAAATGATGATTGCAAACCAAGAGAGAAAGCATAAGAGAAATACACCAAATGCTTGATATAGTAAGGGAAGAAATGATTCATCTGGAGAAGACTGGGGAGAAAAAAAAAAAAAAAAAAACAGAAAAGTAGTTACTGCTGGGAGGATTTGGGGGAATGAAAAGGAGTCTTCCAGGCACACAAGCGGAAAACACATCCTAGACAGAGGCACTCTTGGAGGCTCAAAGATTGGGTAGAACAAGTGTGGGCCCTATAAACACTTTGGTATGGAGCAGCTGTGCCGAGTCCTGCCAAGTCTGGCAGGCTGTTCTTAGAAGCTTGGGTTCCCTCCTTCAGAAGAGGACAATTGAATGACTCTTACAGTTACATGTGACAGAAACCCAATTCAAATGGTCTCGGACTTGGAAGGTTTTGACTTGTGTCACTGAAACCATTTTATGTTACTGCATTCAGGCATAGCTGGATCCAGGTGCTTAAACAAGATCATCTGAAATCTCTCTCCATCCCTTTGGCTTAACCTTCAGGTAGCCTCTGTCTAGTTGATGACAAAGATGAGTTTCACAATATCTAGGGTTACATCTGACCAGCTGGGCAACCTCAGGAGAAAGAAAGTGCCTTATTCCTGACAACTCCAACCAAAGTCCTGGGACAGGTGTTACTTGCCTGTAACTGCCTTGCTTGAATGGCTTGTGTGCCGTTACTAAGAAATGAACCCCAAATGTCGGGAGACCCAGAGTCTTGCTCCAGCCCTGACATTTAATTAAGTAGTCTTGGGTGAATCCCTCTGTTCTCTGGATCTTGTTCTCCTCATCCAAAGAAGGGTGGACATGAGGTCCTTTGGGGTCTTACCTTCCATCCTGGACACAATCTGCATACTCCGAGTGCTGTGCATGGTCATGTCGGCAGTCTGCAAACTCTCAGCTCCCAAGATGGGGATGGGCTTCCCTGGCAGCCCTCCTCTCCTCCTGGTTTCTCCTTCTTTGTGACCCAAGAGCAGGGGATGATTGGAGGGGGCTTGACTGATGGGTGGGGGACAAGCAGGCATAGCTGGTCCTTCCCCAAGGACCTGAAGCCTTAGGGACCAGGGGCACCCTGTTTCAACCCACTGTGTAACTTGCTGCCAGCTTGAGACCTTCAGGTGAGAGCTCCTGCCCTAATGCAGGGCGATTTAATCATCTCAGGAGGCGGGCTTCACAGGAAAGCATAACTGTTTAATCTTTAAATTGAATTTTATGTGATTTTTTTTTCTCCTCAGATTCTTACAGTACTTAATTCCAGGGCTAATCTGGGACCCTGACTCTAATTTACGGCCTGGGTAACCGCTGTATATATCAGGCAGCGGTAAGGCTGCTCACTCTCCGCTTCAGGGCCGTGGGCGGACATTCGCCTCCCCTCCTGTCCCCTGCTCACCAGGACTCCTGTCTTCTTCAAGCTCTAATCTTTCTTGTCCCCAGTTCAGCCTCTGGTCAGGCCCAATCTCTGACACTCCTCTGGCCCTTCCCAGTGAACTTGACATCTAGGGGTGCCTGTCTTTATATGTTACCCCTGCCCCCAGGACAAGGGAGGGGAAAGAGGCTCTGAGTGGGACAAAAATTGTTAAGAACCTCACTCAGATCCTGCCGTTGGAGGGTAAAGAGAGACGTCTGTCCCTTCCTGTCCTTGGTTCCCCTCCCTCTCCACCCCCGCTTCCGCCCACACTCTGTGCCAGGGACAAGATGTTTTGTCAGTTTTAAAGTGCAACCTTGCAAGACAGCAAGAGCTAGGAGAACTGGGCGCTCCTTTCTTATTTTCCCTTCTCCCACTACCCCCTCCCTTCCTTCTTTCCTTTCGTCTGCACTCTCTTTCCCTCCCTCCCTTCCTTGCAGCTACTCAAAGATTTATTGAGCACCTACTGTGTGCCAGGTCTCCCGCCAGGTGCTGGGGTTACCGTGACCAAGACAGATGCAGACTTTGCTTCCCTGAGGCTTCAACTCCTGGGAGACAGGTGACCACTCACTCGTCGCGGCCATGCAGGAGCAAAGAGGGCAGATGTCACCCCAGAGGTGGTGACATTGGAGCTGTGACCTGAATGACGAGGAGGAGCAAGGACAGCGAGAGGGCCTTCCAGGCCAAGGGGACAGCAAGAACAAGAGTCCTGGAGCAGGAAAGGACTTGGCTTTATGTGAGGAGCAGAGGGAGGCCAGTGTGGCTGAGGTGGAGTGAGCGAGGGGAGAAGTGGACTGAGCTGGGCTCAGAGGGGTAGGCAGGCCAGGTTCAGAGTGTACCTCTAAAAGGGCAGGGCACCTTCTGGAAGAGGGGAAGGAAGGTGTGGAGAGTTCCCAGTATAGGCAGAGGGAACAGCATGAGATAAGGCCCAGAGGTGGGTGGGGTACATGGGGAAATTCCAATAGCTCATTCTGGTCCTGTGGTGTTAGAGAAGACTCTTGAGAGTCCCTTGGACTGCAAGGAGATCCAACCAGTCCATCCTAAAGGAACTCAGTCCTGAATATTCATTGGAAGGGCTGATGCTGAAGCTGAAACTCCAATACTTTGGCTACCTGATGTGAAGAACTGACTCATTTCTTCAAGAAAAGACCCTGATGCTGGGAAAGATTGAAGGCAGGAGGAGAAGGGGACAACAGAGGATGAGATGGTTGGATGGCATCACCAATTCAATGGACATGAGTATGAGTAAACTCCAGGAGTTGGTAATAGACAGGGAGGCCTGGCATTGTTGCAGTCCATGAGGTTGCAAAGAGTCGTACACGACTGAGCAACTGAAATGAACTGAACTGAACTGAGGACTATTGAATGTATGAGCAAATCCAGGGGAAGGGCTCAGCCTGGGACACATTAAGGGCTCAGTAAGTTATCTACTGTCTGGCAGTAGTTGATAATAAGGCAAATGCAGCAACTGGGGCAAGAACACAAAGCAACCTGTGCTAAAGAGGGATAAGCAGAGCGGTGGAGGAGAGGAGTGTGTCGTTAGCTCTAACCGGGGGGCCCTGCAGTGTGATCAGGAGTCCAGGGTGGAGGAGAGGAGGGTGTCGTTAGCTCTGGCTGGGGGACCCTGCAGTGCGATCAGGAGTCCAGGAAGGGTTCTCAGTGGAAATGATGTGGCGAGGGCCCTTGAAGGCTGAGCAGAATTCCATCTGCAGAAGGGCAGGTCCTGCAGCCTGTGGAAAGGGCACAGTGGGGTGTTTGGGGAAGAGTGAATGGTCAAGACCGGCTGCGGGGAGGGTGGTGGAAGTGACAGGTGAGGCAGGAGAGGTGGGCTGGGGCCACGGAGCGCGGGCTCAGAATGTCATTCCAAGGAGGCTGACTCTATCCTGAGACTGGGAAAAATGTTCTTTTTCCTCAAAGCGGAGAAGTGAGTGACATAATGAGAACAGATCTGAGTGTTCAAATCTCTCTTTGGCAGCCACGTGGAGGAGGCTACAGCTGCCTTCAGACATCGAAGAGGGGAACCCCCAGAAGCCCAAGGGTGCGGGCTGTGGTCAGGGCAGCGAATGGCTCCCTGGGAGGCTGCACTCTGGGCTCTGGTCCTGGCGGCATGATCAACTTTCTGGGTGACCTCGGGCAAGTCACTCTCCCTCTCTGAACCTCAGTGTCCTCATCTGTAAAGCGAGTACACTGGTCTAAGACCCCAGCCGGGTATGCAGCAGGATGGGGCTCTCAAACTCAGATGCCCACAGAGAACAAGCTGAGCACAGGAGAGGTGGGAATTGTCGAAAACCTGAGAAAACGCAGCTCGTTCAGAGAGGGGGCTGCTGCTCTGCCCCAGCCTGCTGTTGCGATGCAGGGTGTGTGTGTGTGTTCGTGCATGTGTGTGCATGCTGGGGTTGCTAGCAAATCTTCAGACTGGAAATCCAATTTTTTAAAAATATTTATTTTCAATGTATTTGGCTTGCCAGGTCTTAGCTGCAGCCCTCGGAACCTTTAGTTGCGGCGTTCAAACTCCTGATTGCAGCATGTGGGACCTAGTTCCCTGACCGGGGACCAAACCCCAGGCCTCCTGCATTGGGAGCACAGAGTCTTAGCCTCCAGACCCCCATGGAAGTCCCTCAATTTTAAAAAAATAAAAAATCATCTGACTTTTAAATGTTGGTTCACTTCTTTTTAAAAATCACTACTTGGGGTCATCTCATCTACTAGACCCAGAATGACTCACACCCCCACAAACTTAGCACTCTTATTTTGGCATTTTTGGAAAGAGGAGAGAGAGCAGGTAGAAAGGAGGAAATAGACGGGGTCCTGGGGGGACAAGTCCTGAGCCCCCAAGATTGAGGACGACGCAGTGCATCCTGGCAGCAAATGCTCGCCGACTGACTGCTATGAGCTGAGTGTCTCTTCTGAGCTCGCTCGGGAACCAGGAGTCTGTTTTCATTAAAAGGCGAATGCTGAATTGGCCCTGGAGGCATGTAAACCAGCTCCCCTGTCCGGGAGGCTTTTAAAATCTATCTTGTAAACTTGCCTTTCAGACCTGACACGAGGCAGCCGTGTCAGGAGAGAGACTGGAAAGCAGAAGTCAGCAGTCCGGCTCTTATCAATCAGGCCATGGGGAGGTTGCAGGGGTGGGGGGTGGGGGGCGCGGAGGGTGGAGGACTCCAGGAGGCAGGGATTCAGCAGTCCTGGGGTGGGGCCAAGGGCACAGACCTGAGTGCCCAAGCACAGATTGGGGCACACTACAATAAAATCATCTTGCTGGGGCGGTGACATGACCACGTCCAGGCGGTACCAGCGTTATTTCCATTTTATACAAGAGAAACCTGGGGTTCTGGCACTTGCCCAGAGTCAATACATCTCGTAAAGTCAGACAAGAGGACTTAAGTGCAGGTGGTCAGGCTCTGGAGCGGTCACCGCCCCCCAGGTGGTCGAGGAGACCTCCCTCACCATCCTGGAAGATTAGAGGAGAAATGAGAAGGGCGTTTTGACCATGACCCAGAGCCTCCCTTGCCACCTTCAGATTCACTGGGTGAGTCGCAGAAAGCTGCCCCAAGCCTCTGGACTTCAACATGGGGCTGGCTATTGAGCTTTCAGGACCGTCCAGCTCTGACGTCCATTTATTCGACACCTGCTCACTGAGCATCTGTTCTGTGTCAAGGGCTTGGGGAGAGAGCAGACAGACAGACAGAAATGGTCCCTGAGCTCTTGGAGTTTCCATCTGGGCTTGGGGATAGGGATGGGGGTGGGCAGTGGAAAAATCGGCCGATCAGGAGTGCTGCCGAGTGTTGTGATGTGTTTTGAAGCAAACAAATCAGGATGGTGAGAGAGTGATGTAAGTGGACAGAGCAGATGACTTTGGATAGAGTCAGCAGCTTGTCCAGTGGGAGCTATTCTGTAAGCCCATCACAGGGCTGGTGAGAGTGAGGCAGCCACACCAGGGGGGCCAGCAGGAGCAGAGGCCTCTAGCAGGGAGCAGGCTTGGGGTTTTCAAGGACCAGAGAGAAGCTGGTATGACCTCAGGGGCCCGCAGGCCCGTCCTGCCCGCCTCTGCCTCCTGATCTGGAGGCCAAGTGGCCAGCAGCCAAGGGAGAGGGAGAGAGAGAGATAGGGCTGGATTTGAGAAGCCATAGACCTGTAGGACTGGCCCTTTAATAATCCCAGGTGGGCATTCAAAGCAATTGCAATTTGAAGATCCCAGCTTGCTTAGTACAAGTGGAAAATTACCTTCACATCTTTTCTGGATTGCTTTTTGATCCCGATTTCATCATTCAGATGTACAACAGTGCATTTTCAACGGGTACAATTTAATTAGGCTCAGTTTGTATAACTACATTATTAAAGACTCATTTGGAAAGAGCTTCATGTCCAAGGTTCACTGGGCTCCACCGTTTGCGTGAAAACACATTTGGAAGAGAGCTCTCTGACGACCCCGGCTTCTGGAGTGCTCTCCTCCTCCACCTCCAGTGCACAGGGCTGGCTTGTCATTTAATTTCCATCTCATTTAATAGAATGTCTTTGGACATCTCTGGGTCTCTGAGCCTCTGACGGGTGTCTCCTGTAATTACACAGAGATTCCTCCTACGCTCCTTCAGTCAGTCATCAAACATTCATGAGGAACAAGATGGGAGCAAGGTCCTGAGCCAGGGGGCTGGGACAGGAATAAAAAGCTGCAGATACACACTTTAGAGTCTAGATGGGGGCGGGCAGTACAGGGTACAGGGCCATCAGCCCTGTTATCAGATGAGGACTGCAAGCCTGGGTCCCTAAGTCAATGCCAGAGTCAGGATTTGAAACCAGGAACCTGGAATGGTTCTGCTTCACCAAAATCTCTCTTCCCTTGTGGGTGAGTGCAAGGATATTTGCCATGTAGAGGCAGGTCAGGCCTCTTGGCAGGTATCATAACTGGAGGCCAGAAACCTCCAAGTTACTGAACTGGGGTGGGGGAGGAGGCACAAGAGGAGGATATATTAGGCAGAGTTCTCCAGAGAAGCACTATCAATAAGATGGATATATACAGATAGAAAGAGATTTTATTATAAGGAACTGATTCACACAATTGTGGAGGCTGAACGGTCCCAAGATCAGCCATCAGCAAGCTAGAGACCCAGGAAAGCTAACAGTGTAAGTTCTAATCTGAAAGCCAGCAGGCTTGAGGCCCAAGAAGAACTGATGGTCCAGTTTAAGTCTGAAGGCAGGAAAAGACTGACGTCCTGACTCAAGTCAGCCAGGCAGGAGGAGCCCCCCATATGCTTAGCCTTTTTGTTTTATTTAAGCTTTCAATTGATTGGATGAGGCCCACCCACATAGGAAGGGCAATCTGCTTTCCCTGGTCTACCCATTCAAATGTGAATCTCATTCAGAAACTCCCTCACATGGACACCCAGAATGTTTGACCCTATGTCCAGATCCCTGATGGCCTGATGGAATGATACATAGAGTTAATGACCACAGAGGGAAGGAGAGAGGGAGGTTGAAAGGCATTGCTAGTTATAGACCAAATGGTGGCAAGGAAGCAAAAGAAGCTCACATCTCATTTCATCCTCACAGTCACACTGTGGTATCAGGGTCCCTTCCCATTTTTGAGATGAGGACACTGAGGCTGAGATAAGTGACACGCAGATGGTGTGTGTCTCAGGGACACACAGATGGTGATTCAGTGTCTCCTTGTCCCTGGATAATATTTGTCTCCATGGAGAAAGACTGAGGAAGCTGCCCGTAGGACTATCTCCTAAGTCTACTTTTTGTTTTCTGTTGCCTCTTCTGCTCTTCCAGTGTGATCAGAATCTGACTGAAGTGCTGAATGGCCCGCCTCTATCTACTGCATGTACTGAGGGGCGGTGGCATCACTCTCAGAACTATGGTCAATGGAGTCTCCAAGGTCTCCCATAGTCCTCTGCTTCAAAGATGCTAAGAGTCCTAGAGCAGGATGCAGGACCCTGGTGCTGACTCTCTGACTCTGAGTTGCTGTGTGGGCTTGGATAAACTTCTCCCAATCTCTGGGCCTCAGGCTCCTCATCCATAGAACAACCAAGGAGGACTGGAAGATGTCTAAGGTCTAGCAGAATCTTCTAAGGGGTTCCATGACTCCCCTGAAATCTGTGTCTGTCCTTTGCTGGAGACCTTCATCCTCTAGAACCACACCCCCTCACCACCAGTCCCATAGGACTGTTCTGGCAAGGCCTCCAACCAAGGGGCTTGACACTTCTCACTGAAGGAAATTGCACCTGGGAACCCTGGCCCCCACAGGGCCTTCAGTAAGGCCATGGGCAGGGAGGGATGAGCTTAGATGCTGTGAGAATACGGCCTCACATGCACCCCTGGTTCCAATTCCCACGTTGTCATCAGCCTGGTAATGTGCGTGGCCTTGGACAGCACAAGTCCAGGGGCAAAGTTCTCTCCTCTCTTGCCTACCCCTGAAGAACATTCCTACATGAAGAAAATCATGTGTTTCTGCTTTTCTCTTACACTGCAATCATACCCACAACACTTCTGACACCAGATGAGTAGGTGTTTTTCCCCCCATACCAAGCAGAGAAGCCAAGTGTCCTACAACTTAATTCTGATGCTATCAGCCTGGAGATAACCCAGATCCCACAGGTTAAGGGCTCAGTCCCACAAGATTCACCCTAACTACCTCTCACTTTGCATGCCAATGGCAACTGGTAGGTTCCTCAGGTTATTCACACCTTCTGTCCAACTTGACTACAATTGGAGGTTCTCATGGTGCACTCCCATTAAATCTGATTATTTGCTAGAACAGATCCCAGAACTCAGGGAAATTCTTACTTACATTTACTAGTTTATTATATGATAAAGGATATGATAAAGGATCCAGATAAACTGCTGGATGAAGAGATGCATTGGGTGAGGTCTGGAAGGGTCCTGAATGCAGGAATTCCTGTCCCCATAGAGTTGGAATGTGCTACCCTCCTGGTACATGGATTTGTTCACCACCTGGAGAGTTCTACAAACATCATCCTTTTGGGATTTTTATGGATGCTTCATCATGTAAGCTTGATCATTTATTATACCCATTTCCAATCCCACTTCCCTTCATGGAACATGGAGGGTAGGGATGAAAGTCCCAAACTTTTCTTTCTGGTGACCAGTCCCACTCAGGAGCTATCCAGGAGCCCATCCAGAGTCACCTCATTAGAGCAAAAGACAATCCTATCACCTAGGATTTAGGAACCCTGTGTCAAGGACTGGGTTCACAGACCAACTATTAGAGAAAAACTGGTGCTTCCAATACTCCTATCACTTAGAAAATTACTAGAGCCCTATTTCAGGACCTGGGACAGAGACCAACATATACGTTTCTTATTATTTCAAAAGTCCTCAATGGCTCACCTCCAAGTCACATCCAGGGCTGGGGATTGAGGGAAGAGAAGTCAAGTAGATCACTTGTGACCCAAGAAAGAAATTGGGAGAAGCTTAGAGCCAACAGGCTTGATGGGAGTCTGTGATAAAGACCTAAATTGGGAATGGGCTCTCAGAATCCATTCCCAGGCTTGCTTCTGTGTGACTGTGGGCAAATCGCTCCCCTTCAGATCTTTTATCTATAAAATAGGAAACAGGGTATGTAAAGATAATCTTTAAGATCATAAGTTTGCCTCTTTGCCACAGGACCTTTGTACAAGCTACTCCCCTCAGCTGGAACCCTCAATTTCCACCTGGCCAGTTCTTGTTCACATTTCTATTGTCAATGTAAGTACCATCTCCACCAGGAAGCTTTCTTGGAATCCCCAACCTAGATGAGGTTCTCTTACCATATCCCACCTCCAAATGTCTCCTTCATGACTCTTGTCTTGATGGCAGCTGGAACACTATGTGTCGGAGTATTTGTTTACTCACTACTTCTAGAATGTTGACAGGAGCAGCAGCCATATCTAATCTGTTCACTTCTATGTCCTTGGTACTTAGCATAGGGCTGGTGCACATAGTAGATGCTCAGTAAATGTTTGCTGACTGATGGGCTGAACGCTTGAATGCTTTCATGGTATGAGACCTTGGGGATAAAGAAGAAAATAAATAATAGACAATAATAAATAATACAGAAACCACCCATATTCTCTGAGCATTATCAACATTTAGCCATCCTGCAGACCACATGGAAAAAAAAAAATAGTGCATCCCACTACTGAAAAATGGGACGAACAAGTGAGTGTTGAGTATGGGACACATACCCTTCTCCCCTTTCCTGCCTCCCTCTCACCTGACTCTTGCTGTGGGGTTAACTAGAAAAAGGACTCAAGAAGGGCTCCAGCTCTGATTTCCCCACCAGAACCCCTCCCCCACGCTCTGACATCCCCACGTTTGCTGCGGAAGCTACTGTGGCGTCATCAATGCGCGATGAGGATTTCAGGTGGGCTAATCAGCCAGAGGAACCGACCTGGAAACTTACAGCCTCGGGTTGTTTTCATGTAAATACTCCCAGCGCAGAGAACAGAGGAAAAGACAATTAGTCCAGGCTGTCAGGAAATCCACACAAGCTGCTTCGTTCCTGAAAATGGTCCTCTTTTTTTCCCCAAGATCTTCCCTGGCTGTGGCACATCTCACATGCTGCAGGGAGCTGTCAGCTCCGTGGAGTGACTGGAAGAATTAAAAATAAAAATTGACTTTCAGAGAACAAAATCAGACCTGACAACTCAAGTCACTCAAACCAGCCGTGATTAGAAGATTGCAAATATGTTTGTAAAAAGGAGGTGGCAGAGACTGGTGGGGGAGAGATTCTCTCAGGGAGGGACTCTGGGAATGTGTTCATCTCCTAAGATGAGGTTTCCAGCAACCACCCTGTCCCACCATGTTCGTTGCTCCTCTTTGCATCCTTATCGTGGTCTGGGCTCATGTCCAGTAAGCTGCAGATCTTTCACTAATTACAGTCTACCCTCATTGTTAGCAGACTCTGCATCTGTGAATTCACCTCCTTGCTGAAACTTAACCTCGAATCAATAGTCGTTCACGGACATGCACAGAGTCATGGAAGACTCGAGTCATTCAGCACCCACGTTCTCACCTGCGGTGCCACAGTGAAATGCTCTTTGTTTCAGCTCTCATGCTGCGAACAAGCATCCTTTCGTGGTCTGCTTTGTGCCATGTTCATCACATTTCTGTGCAGTTTGTTGATGATTTTGCCATTTAACATGGCCCCCAAGTACAATGTCTAGTTGTGCTCCTGAGTGCAGGAAGGCCATGGGGAGCCTTAATGAGAAAATGTTTGTGTTATACATGTTTCACAGTGTTCATGGGGTTTTCAAGGCAAGAATACTGAAGCTGTTTGCCATTCCCTTCTCCAGTGGACCACGTTACGTCAGAATGCTCCACCATGACCCATCCGTCTTGGGTGGCCCTACACGGCATGTCTCATAGTTTCATTGAGTTAGACAAGGCTGTGGTCCATGTGATCAGTTTGATTAGTTTTCTGGGATTGTGGTTTTCATTCTATCCTCCTCCTGATGGATAAGGGTAAGAAGTTTATGGAAGCTTTCTGATGGAAGAGATTGACTGAGGAGGACACTGGGTCTTGTTCTGATGGGCAGGGCCATGCTCTGTAAATCTTTAACCTAATTTTCTGTTGATGGGTGGGGCTGTGTTCCTTCCCTGTTGTTTGACCTGAGGCCAAACTATGGTGAAGGTAATCAACAGTATGAAAAGGCAAAAAGATAGGACACTGAAAGATGAACTCCCCAGGCTGGTAGGTGCCCAATGTGCTACTGGAGATCAGTGGAGAAATAACTCCAGAAAGAATGAAGAGACAGAGCTAAAGCACCCAGATGTGGATGTCATTTGGTGATGGAAGTAAAGTCTGATGCTGTACAGAACAATATTGCATAGGAACCTGGAATGTTAGGTCCATGAATCAAGGTAAATTAGAAGTGATCAAACAGGAGATGGCAAGACTGAAGATCGACATTTGAGAAATCAGCAAACTAAAATGGACTAGAATGGGTGAATTTAACTCAGATGACCACTGTATCTACTACTGTGGGCAAGAATCCCTTAGAAGAAATGGAGTAGCCATCATAGTCAACAAAAGAGTCTGAAATGCAGTACTTGGATGCAATCTCAGAAATGACAGAATGATCTCTGTTCATTTCCAAGGTAAACCATTCAATAGCACAGTAATCTAAGTCTATGGCCCTACCAAGAATGCTGAAGAAGCTGAAGTTGAATGGTTCTATGAAGACCTACAAGACCTTACAGAACTAACACCCAAAAAAGATGTCCTTTTCATTATAGGGGAGTGGAATGCAAAAGCAGGAAGTCAAGAGATATCTAGAGTAACAGGAAAATTTGGCCTTGGAGTACAGAATGAAGCAGGGCAAATGCTAACAGAGTTTTTCCAAGAGAATGCACTGGTCATAGCAAACACCCTTTTCCAACAACATGAGAACACTCTACTCATGGACATAACCAGATGGTCAATACCAAAATCAAATTGATTATAGTCTTTGCAGCCAAAGATGGAGAAGGTCTATACAGTCAGCAAAAACAAGACCGGGAGCTGGCTGTGGCTCATATCATGAACTCCTTATTGTCAAATTCAGACCTAAATTGAAGAAAGTAGGGAAAACCACTAGACCATTCAGGTATGATCTAAATCACATCCCTTACGATTATACAGTGGAAGTGACAAATACATTCAAGGGATTAGATCTGATAGAGCCTGAAGAACTATGGACAGAGGTTCATGACATTGTACAGGAGGCAGTGATCAAGACCATCCCCAAGAAAAAGAATGCAGAAAGGCAAAATGGTTGTCTGGGGAGGCCTTACAAATAGCTGAGAAAAGAAGAGAAGTGAAAGGCAAAGAAGACAAGGAAAGATATACCCATTTGAAGGCAGAGTTGCAAATAACAAGGAGAGATAAGAAGACTTTCCTCAGTGATCAATGAAAAGAAATAGAGGAAAACAATAGAATGGGAAAAACTAGACATCTCTTCAAGAAAATTAGAGATACCAAGGGAACATTTCATGCAAAGATGGGCACAATAAAGGACAGAAATGGTATGGACCTAATAGAAGCAGAAACTATTAAGAAGTGGCACGAATACACAGAAGAACTGTACAAAAAAAGATCTTCATGACCCAGATAATCACGATGGTATGATCACTGACCTAGAGCCAGACATCCTGGAATGTGAAAGCAAGTGGGCCTTAGGAAGCATCAAAGCATCACTATGAACAAAGCTAATGGAAGTGATAGAATTCCAGTTGAGTTATTTCAAATCCTAAAAGATGATGCTGTGAAAGTGCTTCACTCAATATGCCAGCAAATTTGGAAAACTCAGCAGTGGCCACAGGACTGGAAAAGGTCAGTTTTCATTTCAGTCCCACAGAAAGGCAATGCCAAAGAATGCTCAAACTACCACACAATTGCACTCATCTCACACACTGGCAAAGTAATGCTTAAAATTCTCCAAGCCAGGCTTCAGCAGTACATGAACCGTGAAATTCCAGTTGTTCAAGCTGGATTTAGAAAAGGCAGAGGAACCAGAGATCAAATTGCCAACATCTGCTGGATCACTGAAAAAGCAAGAGAGTTCCAGAAAAACATCTACTTCTGTTTTATTGACTATGTCAAAGCCTTTGACTATGTGGATCACAACAAACTGTGGAAAATTCTTCAAGAGATGGGAATGCCAGACCACCTTACCTGCCTCTTGAGAAATCTGTATGCAGGTCAAGAAGCAACAGCTAGAACCGGACATGGAACGACAGAGTTGTTCCAAATCGGGAAAGGAGTACGTCAAGGCTGTATATTGTAACTCTGCTTATTTAACTTATCATGCAAAATGCTGGGCTGGATGAAGCACAAGCTGGAATCAAGATTGCCAGGAGAAATATCAATAACCTCAGATATGCAGATGACACTATTTTATGGCAGAAAGCAAAGAAGAACTAAAGAGCCTCTTGATGAAAGTGAAAGAGGAGAGTGAAAAAGTTGGCTTAAAACTCAACATTCAGAAAATGAAGATCATGGCATCTGATCCCATTACTTCATGGCAAATATATTGGGAAGCAATGGAAACAGTGACAGACATTATTTTGGGGGGGCTCCAAAATCACTGCAGATGGTGACTTCAGCCATGAAATTAAAAGACGCTTGCTCCTTGAAAGAAAAGTTATGACCAACCTAGATAGCATATTAAAAAGCAGAGATATTACTTTGCCAGTAAAGGCCCATCTAGTCAAAGCTATGGTTTTTCCAGTAGTGTCATGTATGAATGTGAGAGTTGGGCTATAAAGAAAGCTGAGTGCTAAAGAATTGATGGTTTTGAACTGTGGTGTTGGAGAAAACTCTTGAGAGTCCCTTGGACTGCAACAAAATCCAACCAGATCATCCTAAAGAAAATCAGTCCTGAATATTCATTGCAAGGATTGATGCTGAAGCTGAAACTCCAATACTTTAGCTACCTGATGCGAAGAGATGACTCACTGGAAAAGACCCTGATGCTGGGAAAGATTGAAAGTGGGAGGAGAAGGGGACGACAGAGGATGAAATTGTTGGATGGCATCACCAAGTCAATGGACGTGAGTTTGAGTAAGCTCTGGGAGTTAGTGATGGACAGGGAAGCCTGTCATGCTGCAGTCCATGGGGTTGCAAAGAGCTGGACAAGACTGAGCAACTGAACTGACTAACTGATACATGTTTCATTAAGACATGAATTACAGTTCTGTTGACCCTCAGTACAATGTTAGTGAATCAACAGTATATGCTAGGTAGGTTATCTTTAAACAGAAACACACATAAAATAAGATATTGAATGTTGACAAAAATGTTGTGACCAGAGGCCTACAGGAAACTAACCCTGCATTTTTACTTAGAGGAATGATCCAGTGTTCCTTAATTTGGTGTTTGAGGTGGCTTTAGAGGAAAACAACAGAATGGGAAAGACTAGAGATCTCTTCAAGAAAATTAGAGATACCAAGGGAACATTTCATGCAAAGATGGGCTCAATAAAGGACAGAAATGGTATGGACCTAACAGAAGCAGAAGATATTAAGAAGAGGTGGCAAGAATACAGAGAAGAACTGTACAAAAAAGATCTTCACGACCCAGATAATCACGATGGTGTAATCACTGACCTAGAGCCAGACATCCTGGAATGTGAAGTCAAGTGGGCCTTAGAAAGCATCACTACGAACAAAGCTAGTGGAGGTGATGGAATTCCAGTGGAGCTATTCCAAATCCTGAAAGATGATGCTGTGAAAGTGCTGCACTCAATATGCCAGCAGATTTGGAAAACTCAGCAGTGGCCACAGAACTGGAAAAGGTCAGTTTTTATTCCAATCCCAAAGAAAGGCAATGCCAAAGAATGCTCAAACTACCGCACAATTGCACTCATCTCACACACTAGTAAAGTAATGCTCAAAATTCTCTAAGCCAGGCTTCAGCAATACATAAACCGTGAACTTCCTGATGTTCAAGCTTGTTTTAGAAAAGGCAGAGGAACCAGAGATCAAATTGCCAACATCTGCTGGATCGTGGAAAAAGCAAGAGAGTTCCAGAAAAACATCTATTTCTGCTTTATTGACTATGCCAAAGCCTTTGACTGTGTGGATCACAATCAACTGTGGGAAATTCTGAAAGAGATGGGAATACCAGACCACCTGACCTGCCTCTTGAAAAATTTGTATGCAGGTCAGGAAGCAACAGTTAGAACTGGACATGGAACAACAGAGTGGTTCCAAATAGGAAAAGGAGTACATCAAGGCTGTATATTGTCACCCTGTTTATTTAACTTATATGCAGAGTACATCATGAGAAATGCTGGGCTGGAAGAAGCACAAGCTGGAATCAAGATTGCCGGGAGAAATATCAATAACCTCAGATATGCAGATGACACCAGAAAGTGAAGAGGAACTAAAAAGCCTCTTGATGAAGGTGAAAGAGGAGACTGAAAAAGTTGGCTTAAAACTCAACATTCAGAAAACGAAGATCATGGCATCCAGTCCCACCACTTCATGGGAAATAGATGGGGAAACAGTGGAAACAGTGTCAGACTTTATTTTTGGGGGCTCCAAAATCACTGCAGATGGTGACTGCAGCCATGAAATTAAAAGACGCTTACTCCTTGGAAGAAAAGTTATGACCAACCTAGATAGCATATTCAAAAGCAGAGACGAACCAACAAAGGTTCGTCTAGTCAAGGCTATGGTTTTTCCAGTGGTCATGTATGGATGTGAGAGTTGAACTGTGAAGAAAGCTGAGCGCTGAACAATTTATGTTTTTGAACTGTGGTGTTGGAGGAGACTCTTGAGAGTCCCTTGGACTGCAAGGAGATCCAACCAGTCCATTCTGAAGGAGATCAGCCCTGGGTGTTCTTTGGAAGGAATGATGCTAAAGCTGAAACTACAGTACTTTGGCCACCTCATGTGAAGAGTTGACTCATTGGAAAAGACTCTGATGCTGGGAGGGGTTGGGGGCAGGAGGAGAAGGGGACAACAGAGGATGACATGGCTGGATGGCATCACTGACTCGATGGACGTGAGTCTGAGTGAACTCCGGGAGTTGGTGATGGACAGAGAGACCTGGCGTGCTGCGGTTCATGGGGTTGCAAAGAGTCGGACATGACTGAGCGACTGAACTGAACTGAACTGAACTATAGAGCATAACTACTTCAACTAATGAAAATCCACTCTGTTTCACCCATTGAATTGAATTGTTTCTATATCTGAGTCTCTCCCACCCCAACCCAGAACCCCATGCTGGAGGGGACAGATAGGGCCCGACTCTATATATTCCCAGTACCCCGAGGAAAGTAATAAGTCCTTAGTGTTTCCTGAATGTATGTCTTGCTGTGGACACTGAGAACATTCATTTGTTCACTCATTCATTCAGCTAGTATTTATTAAGAGGGCCAACTATGTGTCAGGCACAGTTCTAGATGCTGAAAATACAGCAGTAAAAATCAGACAAAAATCACTCATGGAGGTTTTATTCTACTTCGAGAACATATACAATAGGTGAAATGTATTCATCAGTGTTCTTCAGAGAAGATAGAAAACCAAATGTAGTTTAAACCATGGAGAGACAGCAACCATGGAGAGACTGTAGCCCACCAGGCTCCTCTTTCCATGAGAGTTTCCAGGCAAGAATACTGAAGTGGGTTGCCATTTCCTACTCCAGGGGCTCTTCCTGAACCAGGGATCAAAACTGTGGCCTTTGCATCTCCTGTATTGTCAGGCAGATTCCTTACCACTGTGCCACCTGGGAAGCCCAGAACCAAACCTATATATAATATATATATATAACAAAATGTATTATACATACAATAAAAATTGCTATATAAAAAACAAAATTTATTATAAAGTATTGGCACATGCCATGAAGGTTGGGGTGTTCTGTGATCTACAATCTGCAAACTGGAGACCCAGGAAAGCTGGTGTCACAGTGCAAAGCCCAGAAAGCCAGGGAGTCACTGGTGTAGATCCCAGTCGGAGTCGGAAGGTCTGAGAACCAGGATTTCTGAGGGCAGAAGGCAATCAGTGTTCCAACTCAACAATCAGGTGGAGAGTAAATGTAACTTTCTTCCACCTTTTTATTCTATCCAGGCCCTCAATGAATTGGATGATGCCCACCCGTGTTGGAAAGGACCAACTGCTTTTCTCAATCTGCCAATTCAAATGCTCGTCTCTTCCAGAAACGCCATCACAGACATGCCCATATATAACGTTTCACCAGCTCTCTGGACGTTCCACGGCTCAGTCAAGTTGACATGTAAAATACACCATTGCACAAAATGAATAAGATGTACAGTATGTTATGTGCTAAGGGTAAAAAATATGAAGCAATAAAGAGGGCTAGACGTTATCAGGGGTGGAGAGGGATAGACATGTTAGATAGTGTAGTCAGGAAAGCCTCCCTGAGAAGGTGGCTTCTGAGAAAAGGAAGTGAAGGAGCTTGGCAGGTGGTTATCTGGGAGAAAGGCCGTCCAGGAAGAGGATCAGGAAGCACGGTGTCTCTGAGGCAGAAACATGCCTGCGAGTTCCTGGGGTAGTAGGAGACCACGTGACTGCCGTAGAGTGAACCAGGGGAGAGTGAGAGGAGGTAACGAAGCTGTGAGGCCGTGTGGAGTTGAGTCTCAGCTTATTCCAGGAATGCAAGGTTGGTTTAATCTTTATAACATATAATATTATAATTTATAATATTAAGAGAGCAAAGAAAAGAAAGGGAACTACTGAATCATCTCAATAGATACAGCCCTGGAATAAAGCCAACTGGATTGTGATGTCCATTTTATATAATACATGATGATATCATGATGTTATATTGTCCATTTTATAAAACACTTGATGTTTTATCCATTATGCAATGAATGTCATGCTGACATCATAAAAGAAGCTGAGAAGTGCTCTCTCTCTCTCTTTTTTTTTTCTAGTCCCTGAAAGACTTTGTACTTCTTCCTTAGATGTTTGGAAGAATTCCACTGTGATGCCATATGAGCATGTAGTTTCATTGGTGAAAAAAAAATGTTTAATTATGGATTCAGTCTTGAATAGCTATGGTACTATGTAAATTTTCTGTTTCTTTTTGTGTCCATTTTGGTAAGCTGTGTTTTTCATAGAATTGTTCATTTCTTTAGGATTTTTATATTCATTGGCATAAAACTGGTCAAGATATCCTCATTTATTTTTAAGTGTCTAAGATGTGTAGTGATGTCCCTTTTTCATTTCAGATAGCAGTATTTGTGCTTTCTCTCTTCCTCTTCTTCAGTGTTGCTAGGGGCTTATCAATTTTAATAATACCTTCAAGAGCTAACTTTTCTTGGGCATTCTAGTAGGCGCTGGGCATAAAAGTTGAACATAACATTGCAACTGTTCCCATGTATTTTACATATTGGAGGAGATAAAAAGGCCATAAACAAGCCAAATAATTTTATTTTTTAACATAATTTTAAAAAGTAATTTCAGCAAACAGTAGGTTTTAGTAAATTGCAATAAGCAGCAAGAAGAAAACAGAGCAATCCAGAGCAATTGTTGATTGTCTGCTTACTCTAAGACAGAGATCTTCGAACAGAGACTTAAAAAACAAGAGTCAACCATGTAGAAATCTGTGAAAGGAGAGTTCTAGGCAGAGAGGGAACAGCATGTTCAAAGGCTTGAGGTGGGAGTCACATTCAGCAGTGTGTTCAGGAGATAAAGGCTAAAGTGGCTGAAATGTCATGTGTAAGGGAGAGAGGATGGCATGAGATGAGACCTGAGAGGTGGACAGGGTAGAGTCAGATAATGTATGGCATGTAGTCCATGGTATAGAGTTTGGACGTTATTTTAAATATTAAATATAATGACAAATGAATGTCAGCTATTTCCACAATATTGCTCCCTAACAAACAACCTCTCAAATGTCAGTGGCTCTCAACAAGTTAATTTTCTATCTCACTGAGTCTACAAGTCAGCTGGCGTGGCTGTATGTCACAGAAATTATCTTATTTTAGATCTTTTCCGTACATTTCTCCTTCTGGGACCAGTGTTTATTTACTAAGGTATGCTCTCCTCATGGAAGACAGTAGATACATAAAAGAGCAAGCCAAACCATACAAGCTCATTTAAAGCCATTGCACAATTTTCATCATGTCCGTTAACATTCCGTTGGCGAAAGCAAGGCACCTGACCAAGCCCATCATCAACAGGACAAGGAATTACACTGCGTCTACTCTAATAGGAGGCACTGTACATCCGTATTGCAAAGGGTATCTGGTTCTCACAGGGAGGAAATGAAAGATGATGGAAGATAATCCAATTTACAAATAACTTCTCTCTGAGATCACTGTGGCTCTTGTATGCAGGATGGATGGAATGGGGAGGGGTGAGAGTGGAGGCGGAGAGCCTGGTCCAGGTGAGAGAGAACAGTAGCTTGACTTCAGGGATAGCACTAGAAGGAGAGAGAAATGGACAGATTTGGAATATATCTTAGAGGTATACTTCACAGGAGTTGATGACGGATTAGACAGGGAGTAACTATTACACTCTCTTTGCTCGCTTCATTCCAGACACACTAGCCCTCATGCTGTTCCTCAAACATTCCAGGCAGGCTGTGATCCCAGGATCTTTGCAATTGCTGTTTCTTATATCTGGAATATTATTATCTTAGACACTAGCTTGACACACTTCTATTAATTCCAGCCTTGCTCAAATGTCAGCTCCTGGGTGAGGCATCTCTGACCACTCTATTAAGAACAATAGTGCCCTCCCTTAAGTTGATCTATTTTTTTTTTTACACATTTATTATTTTTTATTTAATTTTTTGGCTGTACCATGCAGCATGCCTTAGATCCCAGACCAGGAATGAAACCTGTGATCCCTGAAATGGACGCATAGAGTCTTAACCATCGCACTGCCAGGGAAGTCCCCGTTGATCTGGTTTTTTCCCATAGCTCTTATTGTCAACTGACAGATGCTGATTTGTTTATCAGTTTCCTCTTTCTCTCTCTCCCTCATTACAATGGAAGTTCCATTCATGCAGAGATGTTTTTGTATGTTCTTTTCACTGCTGTATACTCTCATCTTGAGTACTGCCTGGCACATGCTAGGTACTCAGTAAATCTTGGCTAAATTGATAAATGAATTCCCACAGGCCAACCCTATGGGGACCATTCACCTTAGGTCTGGTCTTCAGACAGCAGAGTCTGGCCCAGCTCTCACTAAGAAGACCCCTGTCTTCCCAGGCAGCTGACATAAAAGGGCAAGGGACTGTCTGATGACTGGAACTGTAGTGAGGCCTTCCTGCCTGTTGTGAGTCAGTAGAAAGCCCACCTGGGGAAATCCTGGAAAATTGGTTTCCATGGTTCTATTGAGCATCTATCTATCTGGAGGTCTGTGGTCCTGAATTTTTTCTTCCTACTGCAGCTAAAGCAGAGAGAGGACTCTGGACCCTAGGCTGGCATCTCTCTTGAGACCAGGGAACCTGGGATATGGACTAAGGTGAGAGTGAGGGCTTCTGAGATCTCCTTTGCCTGCCACCCCCCACCCTCCGCACCCCCCAGATTCAGCTCCTGGAACAGAGGCTGATATCTACGGGCAGATCTGGGAAAAGAGAAGAGACTCTTCAAATGTTCGTTGGTAGTGATGAGCAAAATGAGGCACTGGCTGCTTTTTCAAAAGAATAAATGGCTTCTGATTGAAATGGGAAACTAATCTGTGTTGTGCATGATGAGTGGGTGCTCAGTCACTTCAGTCGAGTCCGACTCTTTGTGACTCCATGGACTATAGCCCACCAGGCTCCTCTGTCCATGGGGGTTCTCCAGGCAAGGATACTGGAGAGGGTTGCCATGTTCTCCTCTAGGGGAACTTTCCAACCCAAAGATCAAACCTGAATCTCTTGTGTCTCCTGCATTGGCAGGCGGGTTCTTTACCACTGTTACACACTGGCTTTTCACAACACAGTGTCTGCCATGACGGGAGTTTATAGGGAAACCTCTAGTTTGTGTATGTCATGGAGAAAGGAGGAAGCAGCTAGGGTGTACACGATAGAGGGGCGCTCTGGTGTAAGGTATGTGTGACCAGGAATGTTGTTATGCTCCTAGAGGGGCAGACATTAGCTAAGCACTCTGCTGGGAGACTCTGTAACGGCACCAGGGACCAGTTTCATGGAAGATCAGAGGATGGGGGGTGTGAAGGTCAGGGGTGGAGATGTGGAGGTGGGGATACAGGATGGTTTAGGGATGATTCAAGTGCATTACATTTGTTGTACACTTTATTTCTAATCTAATGCTGCCACTGATCTGACAGGAGGTACTTGTCCGTGGCCTGGAGGTTGGAAAGAAAGTGAAAGTGAAAATGAAGATCGCTCAGTCGTGTCCGACTCTTTGCAACCCCATGGGCTATACAGTCCATGGAATTCTCCAGGCCAGAATACTGGAGTGGGTGGCCTTCCCCTTCTCCTGGGGATCTTCCCAACCCAGGGATTGAACCCAGGTCTCTCACATTGCAGGCGGATTCTTTACCAGCTGAGCCACAAGGGAAACCCAAGAATACTGGAGTGGGTAGCCTATCCCACCCTATCCCTTCTCCAGGAGGGATCTTCCCGACCCAGGAATCAAACCGGGGTCTCCTGCATTGCAGGCGGATTCTTTACCAACTGAGCTATGAGGGAAGCCTCATAGCTGGAGGTTGGGGACCCCTGCTAAAAGGGACACATGCCATAGAGGGAGACCTTGTAGAGTTCACACACTGCTGTGTATCTGCCAGAAATACTCTTACCTGCCATGTGAACAGGGAGATGTACACTTGGAAGACAAACAACTGGAGTGCAAGCTCAGGGGTTCAGCCACATGCCACACCCCATGGGAGGGACGGCAGCTGAGTGTGTATAGATGGGGCGACTGCTCAGAAAACTGTTGTCGCTGCTGAGTGACGCTTGCCCAGGTGACATCACCAGGCATTCACAGGCCTGCTTCACAGCCGTGCCCTGCATGTGGGCATTTGGCTGAGAGGTTACTAGAGGGAGTGACATCTGCTTCCCAAGCTGTGTGCTCTGGTGCCATTCACTGATTCATCTGCCCTCTTTTCCTAACTGGGCAACCCAGAGGAGGTAGGTGACTCTGGTCTAACCGATCCACCCAGAGGGATTCCTATTTTATCTAATTTGCACCAAGAAGTCACAGCACTAACAGCAGTCTGATGTTTGGGACACTCGGCCCCCTCCCCACGTGACCTGCCTTGTCTCCCAGCACCATCCGCCCCATGGCCCCCTTCTCCCACCCCCGGGGCTCCAGCCAAATAGGTGTCACTCTCTCTACATGCCTCGTCTGAGAGCTTCCTGACACTCCCAGCCCCATCCACTTCCCTGGTCACTGTCACCTCTTCTAAAAAGAGTGTGTTAGACTAGAAAGTCTCCAAGATTTCTTCCAGATTCACCATTATAGGATTTCTTAAATCAGTATTGTTTAGGTTTAGTGAGCAGATAATAAAATTCACTAATTTTAAGTGTCCTATTCAATGAGTTTTGACAAATAGAGTCATGTAACTACTACCAACAGTTAAGGTCATTTCCTTTACCTCCACGTGTCCCCTCTTACTCTTTTGCAGTAAGGCCCCTGCCCTCTCCAGCCCATGGCACCCACTGATCTATCTCTACAGTTTTAACTTCTCCTAAATACCATATAAATGAAATCAGCCTGTACCCTTTTGTGACTAGCTTCTTAGCATAACAGTTTTGAGATTCATCTATGTCTTGCGTATATCAGTAAGTCATTCAATTTTACTGTTAAGTAGCACCCCATCTGGGCTTCCCCGATGGCTCAGCACGTAAGGAATCCTTCAATGCAGGAGACACAGCAGATACAGGTTCAATCCCTGGGTCAGGAAGATCCCCTGGATGAAGAAATGGCAACACACTCCAGTATTCTTGCCTGGAAAATCCCATGGACAGAGGAGCCTGGTGGGCTACAGTCCATGGGATCGCAAAGATCTGGACACGATGAGCGACTAAGCAGAGCACAGCATCTGATTTTATGGATACACTATGCTTTATTTAGCCACCAGGGAAGCCCATCCATTCCTATTAGTGGTTATTTGTGTTGTTTCCAGTTGGGGCTAATATAAATAAAGCTACTATTAACATTTGCATACAAGTGTTTCTGTGAGCATATGTTTTCATTTCTCCAATTTCATTGATTTCTGCTCTTATCCTTAGTATTTTCTAGCATCTGCCTATTTGCATTTAGTTTGTGCTTTTTTCTTTTCTAGCTTCTTCAGTTGGAAGCTCAGATCTTTGATTTGAGATCGTTCGTGTTTTGTAACGTAGTCATTTGTTGCTATAAATGTCACTCTACACATTACTTTAGCTACATCCCACAAATACTGACATAATATCAATGGAAATTTTCATTTCCATTCAGCTTTAAATATTTTTATATTTGCTTGTGATTTCTTCTTAGATCCATGAAGTATTTAGAAATGTGTTTTCGAATTTTGAAACATTTGAAGATGTTGTCAAGGAGAATATTTTACATGATCTAAAGCAGTGGCCACAGGACTGGAAAAGGTCAGTTTTCATTCCAATCCCAAAGAAAAGCAATGCCAAAGAATGCTCAAACTACCACACAATTGCACTCATCTCACATGCTAGTAAAGTAATGCTCAAAATTCTCCAAGCCAGGCTTCAGCAATATGTGAACCGTGAACTTCCTGATGTTCAGGCTGGTTTTAGAAAAGGCAGAGGAACCAGAGATCAAATTGCCAACATCCACTGGATCATGGAAAAAGCAAGAGAGTTCCAGAAAAACATCTATTTCTGCTTTATTGACTATGCCAAAGCCTTTGACTGTGTGGATCACAATAAACTGTGGAAAATTCTGAAAGAGATGGGAATACCAGACCACCTGACCTGCCTCCTGAGAAATATGTATGCAGGTCAGGAAGCAACAGTTAGAACTGAACATGGAACAACAGACTGGTTCCAAATAGGAAAAGGAGTACATCAAGGCTGTATATTGTCACCCTGTTTATTTAACTTATATGCAGAGTACATCATGAGAAACGCTGGACTGAAAGAAGCACAAGCTGGAATCAAGATTGCCGGGAGAGGGAGGAGCCAAGATGGTGGAGGAGTAGGACGGGGAGAACACTTTCTCCCCCACAAATTCATCAAAAGAGCATTTAAACGTCGAGTAAATTCCACAAAACAACTTCTGAATGCTGGCAGAGGACATCAGGCACCCAGAAAAGCAACCCAACTCTTTGAAAGGAGGTAGGAAAAAATATAAAAGACAAAAAAAGAGACAAAAGAGGGAGGGACGGAGTTCCGTCCCGGGAAGGGAGTCTTAAAAAGAGAGAAGTTTCCAAACACCAGGAAACCTTCTCACTGCAGAATCTGTGCCGAGCTTTGGAAGCACAGAGGGCAACATAAAAGGGAGAAAAAAATAAATAAACAATTAAAAATCGCAGATTGTGAGCCCTACGGTAACTCCCCCAGCAGAGAAGCAGCGCAGATGCCTGCACACGCCATTAGCAAGCAGGGGCTGGGCAGGGAAGCGCTGCACGGGCTGCGTCCCTTCGAGTAAGAATCTGGCCCGAATGTCCTGAGCGCTATCTGACCGAAATAATTTGGGCTAGCAAACCAGACTGTGGGATATCTACCATGCGAAAAGCCAGCCCTAACCTAAGACACCGCCAGGCCCGCGCACGGAACAAAGGACTGAACAGAGATAGCCGGCTGCAGACCTTCCCCCTCCAGTGACAGGCAGCCAGAGCTGGAAGGGGGCAATCGTAGCCCCAGAGAGACACTATCTATAAAACTGTAAGCAGGCTTCTTTGATAACTAAAACTTCTTGGGGGTCTGGACGGTCAACATCTGCCTGAGAAGGTGCGCCGGTTTTACACCCAGATAACCGAGTGGCGGGGAGGCGATAAGTCGCAGCATTGGCGCCCGCCAAACACCTCATCACCTGAGCTGCTCGGACCTGGGAAGAACACAAAACGCAGGCCCAACCGAATCTGCGCCTCTGAGGACTACCTGAGTGCCTGAACCTGAGCGGCTTGGACCTGGGAGGTCAGCCCAGGGCCGGCCTCTGATTGTTCCCGGCAGAACAACCTAGAGCCCTAACCAGGAAACCTTGACAAGCCACCTGTACAAACCCACACACAGCGAGGAAATGCCACAATAAAGAGAACTCCACAAACTGCCAGAATACAGAAAGGACACCCCAAACTCAGCAATTTAAGATGAAGAGACAGAGGAATACCCAGCAGATAAAGGAACAGGATAAATGCCCACCAAACCAAACAAAAGAGGAAGAGATAGGGAATCTACCTGATAAAGAATTCCAAATAATGATAGTGAAATTGATCCAAAATCTTGAAATTAAAATGGAATCACAGATAAATAGCCTGGAGGCAAGGATTGAGAAGATGCAAGAAAGGTTTAGCAAGGACTTAGAAGAAATAAAAAAGAGTCAATATATAATGAATAATGCAATAAGTGAAATTAAAAACACTCTGGAGGCAACAAATAGTAGAATAACAGAGGCAGAAGATAGGATTAGTGAATTAGAAGATAGAATGGTAGAAATAAATGAATCAGAGAGGATAAAAGAAAAACGAATTAAAAGAAATGAGGACAATCTCAGAGACCTCCAGGACAATATTAAATGCTACAACATTTGAATCATAGGGGTCCCAGAAGAAGAAGACAAAAAGAAAGACCATGAGAAAATACTTGAGGAGATAATAGTTGAAAACTTCCCTAAAATGGGGAAGGAAATAATCACCCAAGTCCAAGAAACCCAGAGAGTCCCAAACAGGATAAACCCAAGGTGAAACACCCCAAGACACATATTAATCAAATTAACAAAGATCAAACACAAAGAACAAATATTAAAAGCAGCAAGGGAAAAACAACAAATAACACACAAGGGAATACCCATAAGGATAACAGCTGATCTTTCAATAGAAACTCTTCAAGCCAGGAGGGAATGGCAAGACATACTTAAAATGATGAAAGAAAATAACCTACAGCCCAGATTATTGTACCCAGCAAGGATCTCATTCAAGTATGAAGGAGAAATCAAAAGCTTTTCAGACAAGCAAAAGCTGAGAGAATTCTGCACCACCAAACCAGCTCTCCAACAAATACTAAAGGATATTCTCTAGACAGGAAACACAAAAAGGGTGTATAAATTCGAACCCAAAACAATAAAGTAAATGGCAACGGGATCATACTTATCAGTAATCACCTTAAACGTAAATGGGTTGAATGCCCCAACCAAAAGACAAAGACTGGCTGAATGGATACAAAAACAAGACCCCTACATATGTTGTCTACAAGAGACCCACCTCAAAACAGGGGACACATACAGACTGAAAGTGAAGGGCTGGAAAAAGATTTTCCATGCAAATAGGGACCAAAAGAAAGTAGGAGTAGCAATACTCATATCAGATAAAATAGACTTTAAAACAAAGACTGTGAAAAGAGACAAAGATGGTCACTACATAATGATCAAAGGATCAATCCAAGAAGAAGATATAACAATTATAAATATATATGCACCCAACACGGGAGCACCGCAGTATGTAAGACAAATGCTAACAAGTATGAAAGGAAAAATTAACAATAACACAATAATAGTGGGAGACTTTAATACCCCACTCACACCTATGGATAGATCAACTAAACAGAAAATTAACAAGGAAACACAAACTTTAAACGATACAATAGACCAGTTAGACCTAATTGATATCTATAGGACATTTCATCCCAAAACAATGAATTTCACCTTTTTCTCAAGCGCACATGGAACCTTCTCCAGGATAGATCACATCCTGGGCCATAAAGCTAGCCTTGGTAAATTCAGAAAAATAGAAATCATTCCAAGCATCTTTTCTGACCACAATGCAGTAAGATTAGATCTCAATTACAAGAGAAAAACTATTAAAAATTCCAACATATGGAGGCTGAACAACACGCTGCTGATTAACCAACAAATCACAGAAGAAATCAAAAAAGAAATCAAAATTTGCATAGAAATGAATGAAAATGAAAACACAACAACCCAAAACCTGTGGGACAAGGTAAAAGCAGTCCTAAGGGGAAAGTTCATAGCAATACAGGCACACCTCAAGAAACAAGAAAAAAGTCAAATAAATAACCTAACTCTACACCTAAAGCAACTAGAAAAGGAAGAAATGAAGAACCCCAGGGTTAGTAGAAGGAAAGAAATCTTAAAAATTAGAGCAGAAATAAATGCAAAAGAAACAAAAGAGATCATAGCAAAAATCAACAAAGCCAAAAGCTGGTTTTTTGAAAGGATAAATAAAATTGACAAACCATTAGCCAGACTCATCAAGAAACAAAGGGAGAAAAATCAAATCAATAAAATTAGAAATGAAAATGGAGAGATCACAACAGGCAACACAGAAATACAAAGGATCATAAGAGAGTACTATCAACAATTTTATGCCAATAAAATGGACAACGTGGAAGAAATGGACAAATTCTTAGAAAAGTACAACTTTCCAAAACTCTACCAGGAAGAAATAGAAAATCTTAACAGACCCATCACAAGCACGGAAATTGAAACTGTAATCAAAAATCTTCCAGCAAACAAAAGCCCAGGTCCAGACGGCTTCACAGCTGAATTTTACCAAAAATTTAGAGAAGAGCTAACACCTATCCTGCTCAAACTCTTCCAGAAAATTGCAGAGAATGGTAAACTTCCAAACTCATTCTATGAGGCCAATATCACCCTAATACCAAAACCTGACAAAGATCCCACAAAAAAAGAAAACTACAGGCCAATATCACTGATGAACATAGATGTAAAAATCCTTAACAAAATTCTAGCAATCAGAATCCAACAACACATTAAAAAGATCAAACACCATGACCAAGTGGGCTTTATCCCAGGGATGCAAGGATTCTTCAATACCCGCAAATCAATCAATGTAATACACCACATTAACAAATCGAAAAATAAAAACCATATGATTATCTCAATAGATGCAGAGAAAGCCTTTGACAAAATTCAACATCCATTTATGATCAAAACTCTCCAGAAAGCAGGAATAGAAGGAACATACCTCAACATAATAAAAGCTATATATGACAAACCCACAGCAAACATTATCCTCAATGGTGAAAAATTGAAAGCATTTCCTCTAAAGTCAGGAACAAGACAAGGGTGCCCACTTGCACCATTACTATTCAACATAGTTTTGGAAGTTTTGGCCACAGCAATCAGAGCAGAAAAAGAAATAAAAGGAATCCAAATTGGAAAAGAAGAAGTAAAGCTCTCACTGTTTGCAGATGACATGATCCTCTACATAGAAAACCCTAAAGACTCCACCAGAAAATTACTAGAACTAATCAATGACTATAGTAAAGTTGCAGGATATAAAATCAACACCCAGAAATCCCTTGCATTCCTATACACTAATAATGAGAAAACAGAAAGAGACATTAAGGAAACAATTCCATTCACCATTGCAACGGAAAGAATAAATACTTAGGAATATATCTACCTAAAGAAACTAAAGACCTATATATAGAAAACTATAAAACACTGGTGAAAGAAATCAAAAAGGACACTAACAGGTGGAGACATATACCATGTTCATGGATTGGAAGAATCAATATAGTGAAAATGAGTATACTACCCAAAGCAATCTATAGATTCAATGCAATCCCTATCAAGCTACCAACAGCATTCTTCACAGAGCTAGAACAAATAATTTCACAATTTGTATGGAAATACAAAAAACCTCGAATAGCCAAAGCTATCTTGAGAAAGAAGAATGTAACTGGAGGAATCAACCTACCTGACTTCAGGCTCTACTACAAAGCCACAGTTATCAAGACAGTATGGTACTGGCACAAAGACAGAAATATAGATCAATGGAACAAAATAGAAAGCCCAGAGATAAATCCACGCACATATGGACACCTTATCTTTGACAAAGGAGGCAAGAATATACAATGGATTAAAGACAATTTCTTTAACAAGTGGTGCTGGGAAATCTGGTCAACCACTTGTAAAAAAATGAAACTAGAACACTTTCTAACACCATACACAAAAATAAACTCAAAATGGATTAAAGACCTAAACGTAAGACCAGAAACTATAAAACTCCTAGAGGAGAACATAGGCAAAACACTCTCTGACATACATCACAGCAGGATCCTCTATGACCCACCTCCCAGAATATTGGAAATAAAAGCAAAAATAAACAAATGGGACCTAATTAACCTTAAAAGCTTCTGCACATCAAAGGAAACTATTAGCAAGGTGAAAAGACAGCCTTCAGAATGGGAGAACATAATAGCAAATGAAGCAACTGACAAACAACTAATCTCGAGAATATACAAGCAACTCCTACAGCTCAACTCCAGAAAAATAAATGACTCAATCAAAAAATGGGCCAAAGAACTAAATAGACATTTCTCCAAAGAAGACATACAGATGGCTAACAAACACATGAAAAGATGCTCAACATCACTCATTATCAGAGAAATGCAAATCAAAACCACTATGAGGTAACATTTCACACCAGTCAGAATGGCTGCGATCCAAAAGTCTACAAGTAATAAATGCTGGAGAGGGTGTGGAGAAAAGGGAACCCTCTTCCACTGTTGGTGGGAATGCAAACTAGTACAGCCACTATGGAGAACAGTGTGGAGATTCCTTAAAAAACTGGAAATAGAACTGCCTTATGATCCAGCAATCCCACTGCTGGGCATACACACTGAGGAAACCAGAAGGGAAAGAGACACGTGTACCCCAGTGTTCATCGCAGCACTGTTTATAATAGCCAGGACATGGAAGCCACCTAGATGTCCATCAGCAGATGAATGGATAAGAAAGCAGTGGTACATATACACAATGGAGTATTACTCAGCCATTAAAAAGACTACATTTGAATCAGTTCTAATGAGGTGGATGAAACTGGAGCCTATTACACAGAGTGAAGTAAGCCAGAAAGAAAAACACCAATACAGTATACTAATGCATATATATGGAATTTAGAAAGATGGTAACAATAACCCTGTGTATGAGACAGCAAAAGAGACACTGATGTATAGAACAGTCTTATGGACTCTGTGGGAGAGGGAGAGGGTGGGAAGATTTGGGAGAATGGCATTGAAACATGTAAAATATCATGTATGAAACGAGTTGCCAGTCCAGGTTTGATGCACGATACTGGATGCTTGGGGCTGATGCACTGGGACGACCCAGAGGGATGGAATGGGGAGGGACGAAGGAGGAGGGTTCAGGATGGGGAACACATGTATACCTGTGGCAGATTCATTTTGATATTTGGCAAAACTAATACAATTATGTAAAGTTTAAAAATAAAATAAAATAAAATAAAAAAAAAGATTGCCGGGAGAAATATCAATAACCTCAGATATGCAGATGACACCACCCTTATGGCAGAAAGTGAAGAGGAACTCAAAAGCCTCTTGATGAAAGTGAAAGTGGAGAGTGAAAAAGTTGGCTTAAAGCTCAACATTCAGAAAACAAAGATCATGGCATCCGGTCCCACCACTTCATGGGAAATAGATGGGGAAACAGTGTCAGACTTTATTTTTCTGGGTTCCAAAATCACTACAGATGGTGACTGCAGCCATGAAATTAAGATGCTTACTCCTTGGACGGAAAGTTATGACCAATCTAGAGAGCATATTGAAAAGCAGAGACATTACTTTGCCAACAAAGGTCCGTCTAGTCAAGGCTATGGTTTTTCCAGTGGTCGTGTATGGATGTGAGAGTTGGACTGTGAAGAAGGCTGAGCGCCGAAGAATTGATGCTTTTGAACTGTGGTGTTGGAGAAGACTCTTGAGAGTTCCTTGGACTGCAAGGAGATCCAACCAGTCCATTCTGAAGGAGATCAGTCCTGGGATTTCTTTGGAAGGAATGATGCTAAAGCTGAAACTCCAGTACTTTGGCCACCTCATGAGAAGAGTTGACTCATTGGAAAAGACTCTGATGCTGGGAGGGATTGGGGGCAGGAGGAGAAGGGGACGACAGAGGATGAGATGGCTGGATGGCATCACTGACTTGATGGACGTGAGTCTCAGTGAACTCTGGGAGTTGGTGATGGACAGGGAGGCCTGGCATGCTGCGATTCATGGGGTCGCAAAGAGTCGGACATGACTGAGCGAATGATTTGATCTGAAACATTCTTAATTGTATTGAGACCTGTGTTATGACCCAGTATATGGTTGATCTTGGTGAACATTCCATATTCAGTTGAAAGGAATGTGTGTTCTGATATTGTTGGGTGGTGTATTTTATGAAGATCAATTAAGTCAATTTTAATAGTGTTGTTTAGATCTTCTATATTCTTGCTGACTTTGTGTTACTTGTTCTATCAATTGCTAAGAGTTGTTGTTTAGTTGCTAAGTTGAGAGTACTGAAATCTCTAGTTATACATGTAGCTTTCATTCTGTCCCTTTTCAATTCTATTAGTTTTATTTTCATGTATTTTGAGACTCTCTCATATGCACATAGAGGATTAGTGTGTCCTCCTGATGAGCTGCCTTGTTAACATTCCTTGCTCTGAAGTCTACCTTGTCTACTATTGATATATTTGCTCCAGCTTTCTTGTGATAAGTGTATGTATAGTTTATCTTTTTCCACTCTTTTACTTTTAATCTGAGTACATCCAAAATGGCTTCTTGAAGGCAGCATAAAACCAAGTCTTGATTTTTTTTTTTTTTTGAGAAAATGATCATGTCTCCATTTAATTGGGTCATTTAACCCATATACAGTTCAAGTAATTACCAGTGTGTTTGAATTTAAATCTACCATCATGCTATTTGTGTTCTATTTCCACCACTCTTCTCTCTTCCTCTGGGTCTCTAATTCACGAAAGTTAGGCTGCTTAACATGGTTCCATAGGCCTCCAGTGCCCCCTCTCCCTCCCTCTCTGCTTCTCTTTCTTAAATCTTTTACAAGTTTGTGCTATATTTAAGCTTGTATTGCTTTATCTTCAATTTCACTAATTTTTTTCTTCTGCCATTTCCAACCTGCTGTTAGTTCCACTCAGTGTATTTTTCATCCCATATATTGCATTTTTCATCTTTAGAAGCTTCATTTGTGTCTTTCTGTATTTTCCATTTCTCATCCTATATTCATGTTTTCCTCTATCTTCTTGAATATATGGAGCAAATTTTAATACATGTTTTAACATCACCACTTGCTAATTTCATTATCTGTGTCATTTTCAGATCTGTTTCAGTTGGTTAGTTTTTCTCAGGGGCAATAGACCACATTGGATGTTAAACATAGTCAATTTTATGTTTAGGGGTGCCAGATTTTATTGTATTTCTTTAAAGAATATTGAGGCATGAAGTTAAAGCATTTGAGATCAGTTTGATCCTTCTGAGTCTTGCTTTTAAAGCCTTGTTGGGATGAGTCCAGGGAAGTGTTTAGTCTAAGGCTGATTTAGTTCTATTATTAAGTATTTCAGAAGACTCTGTCTGATGCTCTATGTATTTTGAGGTCTAGCCACTCTGGATAGTGGGGAATATAAACTATTCCCAGCCTTCCCTGAGCTCTGGGAATTTCTCTGCCTACTGCTTTCCAGGGGTACTTATCCCAACTGCATGGGGTTTCACCCCACACATTCGCAAACCAGTGTTCTGCCAGATATTGGAACCATCCCTCTATAGATAGCTGCAGCTCCCTCTCTCTCCCTCCCCCACCCTCACTCCCTCCTACTTTTTACTCTCTGTGTTAAGTCCTGCAAGTGCTAATGGCTTCAGCTTCCACAGAGTCCAATCTCTGTCTCGTCTAGTCAGCAGAAACAGCTGGGCTCCGTTCAGATTCCTTCCCTCTTGTTCTGCTCCCTGAAAAGTGCCTCCAAGCATTTTGCTGGGCTATCAAGGGGCTCACCTCATTTGTTTCCCTTCTTCCCTTGAGGTTCACAGTCCTACATCATCTTCTGTCCAACGTTCGAAAAACAGTTGTTTCATATATTTTGCCCAGTTTTTTTTTCTTTTTTTCATGTTTTCAACCTGAGGGCAGTTCTGAATCTCTTACTCTCTCTTGGCTAAAAGTAGAAGTCTCCCACCATCCAAGGATTTTAGAATTAAGAGACCAAGTAAGCCCAAGGGGGGTTGCCATCAGCATGAGGACTACAGTCCTTGGAGAGGTGGCGAGGATACCGCTGTTCTCTGGCTCTACTTTGCCCTGACATTAGGAAGTAAAAGCAGGGTTGATGATACCTGTGCAATCAGGATGCTCAGGAAGCTTCAGGGACTCTGAGCGAGAAGACACTTAAATGACAGGACGTGTAAGAAGAACACCAAGACTGCAGGGCTGGTCATGTGTTCAGCAAGGCTCCTGGACTGTGGTTTGCTAGGGTCTGCCTGAAAGCGGGGGAGGGGGGGAAAGCCATCAATGGGGAAAGCAATTAAAAGAGAAAATAGAAATATGATCATGAAACCCCTTTCAGTTTGGGACTGTGGAGGTTTTTTTCTTTTCCTTAAACAAGTGGCAATGAAACCTTTATTGCCCTCTGTCTCCCAGACTCTTTTTTTGTGTTACATAATGTGTTTGCAAGTTTCTAACACTGAGTTTCCCTGAGCTTTGTCCTATGTGAAACCACTGGTTTCCGTGGTAACTAGACTGCCAGCTCAGGGAGTCGAATAGAGGGGAGAGGCTCTGCAGTGCACCTAGAGGGGCTAACAGAGGCCTGGGCCATAGGTAAGAAAGAGATCTGGGTGCAATGATACATACAAGGGTCTTTGCAGAGCCGAAGACCCTCAACCAGCTTTGCACCTGAAGTAGCTGCCCTATGCATCCACAGCCTGGCGCTCCTGGGAGGACACTGCCTGCTACTGAGCTCCTTCAGCTGTTGACATTTATGGGTCAGTCTGTGGGCCAAGTGCCAGGCCCCAGACCCCAAAGGGGAAAGCAGTCTCTCTAAAGAGGGAAACCATGATAGAGGGTGTCCAGAAGGAACATTGATTAAGTGCCATCCATATGCCAGGCACTGATATGAAAATTACATACCTTAAATTTTAATCCTCACAAAAACCCGGTGATTTCGTTTTACCCAAGACAACCAGAAAAGGTGAAGTCAGGATTCATACCTGGAGTGGATTCTTCTCAACCTCCCCCAACCTGCACAACCCCACCTGCATCAGTCTCTCTGCTCTAAGACTTCTGTCCAGATGCCTCAGAGTTTAGAGACAGCCTCTGCCTGTCTCTGTCTTTCTCTCTTTTTTCTTTCTCTCTCACTCTTTTCCCTGCTCTTTTCCCCCCAACCCCGTCTCTCTCTGGCCTTGTAAATATCTCTGCCTGGAGTCTCTTCCCTCACTCTGGAGAGAAATGTGTCATGGAACTCAACCCCCTGGAACATGAATTTAACACAGGGACAAGTTCTAGTGCAGCTTCTGGGCCCCTGCTGTGCAGCAATGGCATTGACAAAGGGTCGCAACCATCACATTGCCTCTTGATTCCCCAAAATCCCACCTGCTTTGTCCAGACAGCAGGAGGAAAGAGCTGATGTCCTAAAACGGGAAGACCCACAGGGAGAAAGAAGCTCTTTCAAAATAGCTACTGTGGCGGGAAGTCTCCCCAGGCCGAGTGTTCCCTGGACCGATGGGAGCCAGTGAGAGCAACGCTTTCAACCAGATGCCTCCGCCTGGATGGCCTTGGAGGCTGCATCCACAGGGGCTCAACCTACGGAAACTCAAACTTACAAAATCCAGGGCTGCCTTGTCACCAAGGTCAAGGTAAGTTAACATAGCCAACTGAGGCTCAGTTCATCAGCACACCCTGCCTCCATTGAGACTCTACCCACCAGACAGACTGCGAGTATAGACCTTCCCTCCCCACATCCCTTCCCCTAGGCTGACCTTGCTTGGGACCCACACAGCATCAGAGGCTGCAGAGATCTTCAATCACCCTGTCTGATCCTTGTTTTAGAAATGAGAATCCAAGGCGAAGAGAGGGGTAGTGATGACCAGTGAATGGGTCACACAGCAACTCAGAAACAAGGCCAGGACTCTAACCCAGGTCTCACCATGGGGCCCGTGGCCTATGGGGCTGGCATTACCCCAGGCCAAGACACTGGCCATCCTGTGAAAGGACAAGTCCCTCATCCTGGATGGCCTGGAGACTCTGGGAGAACAGCCTTTATACACAGATATGGGGTGGAAATGCTTCCCACAGGCCCGGCCAAGGATGTGTAAGATCTGAGAGGCCCCGGGTGGATTGAAGGCCAAGGGGTGGGAGGCCTTCTGGGCACCAGGAAGAAAAGGCTGATCTCCGGCCCTGGCTCTTGCCCTGGGAGTAACGGGCGGGCAGCATAACTAGCGACCTTGGACAAGGCTCCTGACCCTCGTTACCTCCCTCGCGATACAGGGCAGCAGCAGCACAGGGGGCTGTGAGTACAGACCCGGATGACGTTATTCAGGAACGTCTCCTTGCTGGGCCTGGCACATGTGCAGCCTTGATGATAACAGCTTAAACCACACCCTCCCCTCACAAGCACTGCGTCCCCGCAGTTTCACATGGACACTCCCCGCAGCTCACAGAGCTCTTAGCAGCCCCCAGACAGCTGCCTTCTGTAGGTCTCTCCCTTGCAAGTGGTTCCTGGGTCTCTCCCGACCCCAGCAGCTTTGTGTCTGAGGTGGCTGCCATCATTCATGTACCAGAGCCCTGGTGCCACTGCTACCAAAGCCTGCTGACCTGGAAACTTTCCGTTTGTGCAAGGCTCAGCGGGGACCTGGGTCCCTTGGGCAGGTCACTGGACACTGAGCATCTCTGGGCCACAGTTTTCTGTTCCTTCATCTGAAAGTGACGATGGCAACAGCACATGGCAAACACACACACACACACACACACACACTCACACACACACACACACTCACACACTCACACACACACTCACACACACACACACTCTCACACACACACAGACACTCACACACACACTCACACACACACACGCACACTCACACACACTCACACACACACACACACACTCACACACACACACTCACACACACACACACACACTCTCTCTCACACACACACTCACACACACATGCACACTCACCCACACACACACACTCTCTCTCACACACACACAGACACTCACACACACACTCACACACACACGCACACTCACACACACTCACACACTCACACACACACTCACTCACACACACACTCACACACACACACTCACACACACTCACACTCACACACACACACTCACACACACACACTCACACACACACACTCACACTCACACACACCCACACACACACACTCTCTCACACACACACAGACACTCACACACACAGACACTCACACACACACGCACACTCTCACACACTCACACACACTCACACACACACTCACACACACTCACACACACACTCACACACACACTCACACACACACACACACACATACAAGAATCTTCATTCACCTTGATTGAGGTCCAGTTAGTATACAACAGAACTCGCTCATTTTTTCTCCTATTTTTCTTTCGGCTTTGTTGAGACATAAAATTGTGAAGATATTTAAAATGCACATCATGTGGTTTTGATATGGGCGCCTGGTGGAAGGGTTCTCTGCATCAAGTTAATTATCACAACCATCACCTCACATATTTGTCTTTTTTTTTTTTTTTTTTTGGTGAGAACATAGAACTTTTAAGTTTTTCTCCCTTAGCATATTTTAATTATACAATACAGGGTTATTAACCATATTCACCATGATATACATTAGATCCTCAGATCTTACTCATCTTGTAACCAAAAGTTATTATAACTTTATAACTCATCTTATAACTACACTCACCTTATATTGTATAATGTATAATATATATTATATCATATTATTATATTATATCACTATATATCATCTTATATATATTATAAGATATAAACTCATATTATATCTCATCTTATAACTAAAAGTTATACCTTTTTCCTACCCCCTCCCTCTTTCCCCCAGCCCCTCACAGCCACCATTCTACTCTGTTTCACTGAATCTGACTTCTTTCTGAGGGGGACTCCACATATAAGTGATAGCAAGCAGCATTTACCTTTGTCTGGCTGAATGAGCATAAAGCCATTGAGACGCATTCACATTGTTGCAAATGATAGGCTTTCCTTCTTTCTCATGGCTGAACAATATCCCACTGTGCGTGTGTGTATGTATGTATATGTGTATATATATATATATATATGTATGTATATGTATAAATACACCAAACCTTATTTATCCATTCATCTGTTGACAGACCTTTAGATTATTTCTAAATCATGGCTATTGTGAACACTGCTGCAGGGAACACCAGGGGACAGATATCTCTTCAATATCCTGTTTTCATTTCCTTTGGACAGACACCCAGAAGTGGAATTGCTCGATCATACGGTAGTCTTATTTCTAGTTTTTTGAGGCACCTCCATACTGTTTTCCACCCACAGTGGCTACACCAATTTCTGTTCTCACCAACAGTGTGCAAGGGTTCCCTTTTCTCCACATTCTCAAAACACTTGTTACCTCTTGTCTTTTTGGTGAGAGCCATCCTAATAGAGGTAAGGCAAAATATCTCATTGTGATTTTCATGTGCATTTCCTTGATGATCAGTGGAAGCAATCTACAGGTTAAATGCAATTTTATCAAAATTCTAATGGCATTTTCACAGAAATAGGAAAAAATTCTAAAATTTGCATGGAATCACAAAAGACCCAAATAACCAAAGTAACTTTGAGAAAAAAGAACAAAGCTGGAAGCATCACATTCATTGATTTCAAAGTATATTGTGAAGCTATAGTAATCAAAAAAGAAGTATGGTATTATCAGAAAACCAGACACATAAATCAATGAAACAGAATAGACAGCCCAGAAAGAAACCCAGGTAGTTTATTTATATGTGGTCAATAATTTATGACAAAGAAGAAAAGAATATACCATAGTGCTGGGAAAACTGGATGTCCACATGTAAAAGAAACTGAAATCCTATTTTATGCCACACACCCAAGAATTAACTTAAAATGGGTAAAAGACTTAAGTCTAAGACCTAACACCATAAAAATTCCAGGAAAAAACATAGGGAATAAGTTCCTTGACATCAGTCTTGACAATAATTTTTTGGATTTTATATCAAAAGCAAATGCAATTAAAGCAAAAATAAACAAAGTGGGATTATATCAAGTCAAAAAGCTTCTGTGCAGCAAAGGAAACCATCGACAAAGTTAAAAGGCAGTCTATGGAAGGAGAAAAATTTACAAATTCTGATAAGGGCCTAATACCCAATAGGCATGCCTGCTAAATGGCTTCAGTCATGTCTGGCTCTGTGCAACTCTGTGGACTGTAGCCTGCTAGGCTCCTCTGTCCATGGGATTCTCCAGGCAAGCACAGTTGCCATACCCTTCTCCAGGGGGATCTCCCCAACCCAGGGATTGAACCCACGTCTCTTATGTCTCCTGCATTGGCAAGTGGGTTCTTTATCACTAGTGCCACCTGGGAAGCCCTAATATCCAATATATTGATATACAAAGAACACGTACGAATCAGTAGCAAAAACACAGCAACCCATTTAAAAAGGGACAGAGAAACGAAACGTGTTTTTTCGAAGAAGACATACAAATAGACAACATGTAAATGGAAATGTGTTCAATATCACCAATATGCAGAGAAAATGCACTTTTTAAAAACAGCTTTATTGAGACATAATTTACATATTACACTGTACAACTGACCCATTTAAATTGTACAATTCAGTGTTTTTCAGTGTATTCATATAGTTGTACGATCATCACCACAATCAATTTTAGAACATTTCATTGGTCCCTTTCCCCACAAAGCCCACCCAGATTAGCAGTTGCTCCCCACTTCTTTTCACACCTAGACAGCCACTAACCTGCTTTTTGCTTCCTGTTTGCAGGTTTGCCTGTTCTGGGCATATGCAAGGAATCATATGTAACATTTTGTGTCTGTCCTCTTTCACTTGGCATGTTTTTCAAGGTCCATCTATTTTGTAGATGTATCAGTACTTCATCTTTTTTACTGGCAAATAATATTCCATTGTATAGATGTACCACATCTGTTTAGTCATTCATTCTTTGAGTTGTTTCCACATCTTGGTTACTATGAATAAAGCTGTTACAAACTTTGTGTACATGTTTTTGTATGGACACGTGTTTCAATGTCTCTTGGGCATATACCTAGAGGTAGAATTGTTGAGTCATATGTTAACCCCTATGTTTAACCTTTTAGGAACTGCCAGACAACTTTCCAAAACAGTTGAATTGGTTCATTGTCCCACCAGAAATGTAGGAATATTCCAATTTCTCCACATCCCCACCAACACTTATTATTATGAGTCTTTTAAATTATACTCATCCTAGTGGGTATGAAGTGGTATCTGATTGTGTTTTTTATTTACATTTCCCTAATCCCATGGTTGGGCTTCCCAGGTGGTTCTGGTGGTAAAGAACCTGTCTGCCAATGCAGGAGACATAAGAGGCTTGGGTTCGATCCCTGGATTGGGAAGATCCCTGGAGAAGGGCATGGCAACCCATGCCTGGAGAATCCCATGGACAGAGGAGCCTGGAGGGCTACAGTCCATAGGATCGCAAAGAGTTGGACATGACCAAAGCGACTTAACACACAGCACACAATCCCATGGTTAATGATGTTGGATATCTTTTCATGTGCTTATTGGCCCTTTGTCTATCTTTGGAGACAAGTCTATTGAGATCCTTTGCCCATTTTTTGGTTGGATTACTTGTCTCTTCATCATTAAGTTGTAGTGGTTCTTTACACACTCAAAGTATAAGTCCTTTATCAGATACAAGGCTTGCAAATATCTTCTCCTATTCTGTTGGTTGTCCTTTCACTTTATTGATAGCATTCTTTGGAGTTTTTAATTGTGAAAAAGTCCTATTTACCTGGTTTTTTTTCTTTTTTCTTTTGTGCTGTAGCTATCGCACTTTATAAGGATTGGTCACAGAAGAATCGATGCTTCTGAACTGTGGTGTTGGAGAAGACTCTTGAGAGTCCCTTGGACTGCAAGGAGATCCAACCAGTCCATTCTGAAGGAGCTCAGTCCTGGGATTTCTTTGGAAGGAATGATGCTAAAGCTGAAACTCCAGTACTTTGGCACCTCATGCAAAGAGTTGACTCATTGGAAAAGACTCTGATGCTGGGAGGGATTGGGGGCAGGAGGGGAAGGGGACGACAGAGGATGAGATGGCTGGATGGCATCACTGACTCGATGGACGTGAGTTTGAGTGAACTCCGGGAGATGGTGATGGACGGGGAGGCCTGGCGTGCTGCGATTCATGGGGTCGCAGAGAGTCGGACACGACTGAGCGACTGAACTGAACTGAGGTCACAAATACACACCATATTTTCTTCTATGAGTTTTACAGTTTTGGCTATTATATTTAGGCTTATGATTCATTTTGAGCTAATTTTTGTGTATAATGTGAGGGAAAGACCCAATTTCAATCTTTTGCATGGGGATATCCAATTGTCACAGGATCAATTACTCCCATTTTTAATGATACAATTCAATAATTTTTAACAAATACACACACTCACATCTCATTCCACCATCCCCACAATTTGCCTGTGCCCATCTGCAGTCCATTTTCCCAACTCCAGCCCTAAAAGGTCTACTTTCAGTCACTATAGCTTCAGTTCAGTTCAGTTCAGTTCAGTCGCTCAGTCGTGTCCGACTCTTTGCAACCCCATGGACTGCAGCACGCCAGGCCTCCCTGTCCATCACCAACTCCTGGAGTTCACTCAAACTCATGTCCATTGAGTCAGTGATGCCATCCAGCCATCTCATCCTCTGTCATCCCCTTCTCCTCCTGCCTTCAATTTTTCCCAGCATCAGGGTCTTTTCAAATGAGTCAGCTCTTGGCATCAGGTGGCCAAACTATTGGAGTTTCAGCTTCAACATCAGTCCTTCCAATGAACACCCAGGACTGATCTCCTTTAGGATGGACTGGTTGGACCTCATTGCAGTCCAAGGGACTTTCAAGAGTCTTCTCCAACACCACAGTTGAAAAGAGTCAATTCTTCTGCGCTCAGCTTTCTTTATAGTCCAACTCTCACATCCATACATGACTTCTGGGAAAACCATAGCCTTGACGAGATGGACCTTTGTTGGCAAAGTAATGTCTTTGCTTTGTAATATGCTGTCTAGGTTGGTCATAACTTTCCTTCCACTATAACTTAGGTTTGCCTTTTCTCTAATTTTATATAAATGGAATCACAGGATGTACTTTTCTGGGTCTGGCATCTGCCATTATATTTTTATCATTTAGCTCTCCTGTATGAGGATTCTTCAGAGAAACAGAACCAATAGAATGTGTGTGGGGTGGGGAATGGAAGAGAATCAATTTTAAGGAATTGGCTCACACAGCTGTGGAGGCTGGTAAGCCCAAACTCCGAGGCACAGGATGGCAGGCTAGAGACCCGGGGATCTAGAGAAGAACTGGTGTTGCAACTCAAGCCCAAAAGCAGTTTGTTGGCAGAACCCTCTCTTTCTTGGAGGAGGTCAGTCTTTTTCAATTAAGGCTTTCGACTGATTGGATGAGGCTCACCCACATTGTGGAGGGAATCTGCTTTTCTCAAAGTCCACTGACCTAAATGCTAATCTCTTCTTAAAAGAATGTTTTCACAGCAATGTCTAAACTGGTATTTGATCAAATATCAATACCACAGTCTAACCAAACATTGATACCACAGTCTAACCAAATTGACACATAAAATTAACTGTCATGCCTCCCAACAGACCTGTAAGGTGGGCATTATCATTCCTATTTTGCAAGTTAGCAAACTGAGACCCAGGGCTTCCCAGGTGGCTCAATGGTAAAGAATCTGCCTGCCAATGCAGGAAACGCAGGTTCGATCCCTGGATAGGGATGATCCCTTAGAGAAGGAAATGGCAAGCCACTTCAGTATTCTTGCCTGGGAAATCCCATGGACAGAGGAGCCTGGCAAGCAACAGTCCATGGGGTTTCAAAAGAGTAGGACATGACTTAGCAACTAAATAACAACAAACTGAGACCCAGAGAGGCTAAATTGTACTCATAAGAGGCATAATGAGACTCAAGCTGGTGCTGTTTCTACATCCTCACGTTCACCTTCCCAGTTCCCATCCATTTGCGGATCAAGAAGGATTTGTCGTGTTTGTCTATGGCTGTATTGTCAGACCTGAAACCCTTTCTTCAGGGCTTGCATCAGCAGAACTGACCTTCAGTGTTCCTCCTTCCTCACCGTGGAGCATGAAGCAGGGGAGGAGGGTTTCATGGCCCAGTACCTCCACCCCTGCAGGACCCCCCACCTGGCCCCCCGTTTTTGCACCCAGCTAGCCTCTTTATCCCTCTGGCCACCAGACCTGCTTGCTCCCTGCCCCTTGCAATGCCTGGATCGTCTTCTGGGTTACGGTCACCCAACTGCAAAGAGAAGCCAGGTCTCCCACTACTGCCCCAGGTGAACTATGCTCCTCCTCAGACTCTGACGTGTTGTCCCTCTTTTTCTTCTCTATTGGTAGCATCTTCTCTCCTCGTCTGTCCTGGCCTCCTGCCTGGCTCCCATTCCTCTGTCCTTTTTGTAATTCTGCTTAAAAAATAAAATCTCTGGATTGTTGTTTCCTCAAGTTCAGAGACCTGGGAAGGAACAAGCAAAGCAAGTTGCTCACTAATATAAACATTTTTTTTTTTCAGATTAAGCCTGAAAAGGAAGTCAGCAAAATTCCAAAGGCTTCCAGAAGCCTCCAGAGCCTCTGTTAGTGAACCCTCCTCATTCAGGAAATAAAACCCTCCTGGCAAGTTTAGCTCTCAGATCCTCAGATCGGACCCCTCTGCCTTAGTTCAGATACCAGACCATTTGAGATTCAGATTTCACATAATCTGGATAAATGCTAAGTCTTATTCTTCCATTTAAAGACACACTAAGTTTAAAAAAGACTGGGTTATCTTTGCCTTTGGCTTCCCAGGTGGTGCTAGTGCTAAAGAATCTGCCTGCTAACTCAAGAGATGTGGGTTGGATCCCTGGGTCAGGAAGCTCCCCTGGAGGAGGAAAATGGCAACCCATTCCAGTATTCTTGCCTGAAAACTTTCATGGACAGAGGAGCCTGATGGGCTACAGTCCATGGGGTCGCAAAGAGCTGTACATGACTGAGTGCACACACACATCTTTGCCTGGGTTCCCCTAAAGCAGAGCCCAAAACAAAAACATGTGCAGATAGTTTATTTGGGAAGTGGTCCCAGGGATCCAATACTTTGGCCACCTGATGTGAGGAGCCGACTCATTGGAAAAGACCCTGATGCTGGGAAAGACTGAAGGCAAAGGAGAAGGAGTGACAGAGGGTGAGATGGTTGGATGGCATCATTGACTCAATGGACACGAATCTGAGCAAACTCCAGGAGAGAGAGAAAGACAGGGAAGCCTGGTGTGCTGCAGTCCATGGAATCACAAAGAATGGGCCACGACTTAGCAACCGAAAAACCCAGGGACCCAAAAATAGAACAGGAAGAATGAAATGGGAGCGAGAGAAAGTCAGTACAAGGTTGCATCATGGAGATGACCCTCTGAGGGGCCTTATGAAATACATCTCAGAATTGTGCGAGGAGGCATCATCCATCAGTCTCTGACTCCCATCGATCCAGGGTGGCTCCACAGGCACGAGCTCCCCCACACTTGAGGCTGATCATTAATCAGAGGAATCCCGGAGGCCTCTCCAAAAGGAACAATGGCGAGGTCTCAGGACAGGAAGTAAGAGCCATGTGCCAAGGCTGGAGGGCAGTACTTTCTGATTATGCCTGCACAAAGCTAGACAAAGTCTGCATGAGACTGGTTGCTGCAGCCATGGCTGAAGTAAGAGGTGAGGTTAAGAGACTTTTATAGTCATATCCAGTTGGGGATCAATACAGGGCAGGGGCTGGAGGCGGGATATATCCTAGCAGGGGAACACAGTGAAAAAAAATCTTTGAGCCTTGGTAGTTACACTCTCAAAATAAGTCAACGGTGTCATGCATTTGCCAACCAAGCCAATGGAAACTCAGAACAAGCCACACAAATAAATACAGGCAGGGGACTTCCCTGGCGGTCCAACAGTTAAGACGCCATGGTTCCAATGCAGGAGACGTGGGTTTGATCCCTGGCTGGGGAACTAAGATCCCACATCCCATATGGTACAAACAAAATACCATAAATAATAGAATAGCCAGAGGAGAGAGACATGGTGAGAAAGACATGGAGAAAATCGGTTCATCATGTCCTTGGCATGAGCATGGAACCCTGTTCCCTTATAGCTCAGTCGGTCAAGAATCTGCCTGCAGTGCAGGAGACCCAGGTTCGATTCCTGGGTTGGGAAGATCCCCTGGAAAAGGAAATGACAACCCACTCCAATATTCTTGCCTGGAGAATCCCATGGACAGAGGAGCCTGGCAGACTACAGTCCATGGGGTCACAAGAGTTGGACACATCTTAGCGGCTAAACCACCACCCTGCTCATAGTAGATTCTCAGTGAATAGTGACTGAATGGCAGAAGGCATGCGTGGGTCAAAGGTAGATGGAGAATCCCAACAGATACAAGAGTATCACCTGCTTAGGAGTCAGATAGGCCTGACTATCCTCTGGCTCTGCAACTTATTACTTGCAGCTCATTAGCAAGTGACCCCTCGGTTGCCATTTCCCGAACTCACGCTGACTATGAGTGAGTGTCTATGGACTCACTTCATGACTGTGTTCTCACCTGTCCTTCTCAAAATGAAAAACAGACCTCCAACCTGTCAAGCTGGGCTTATCTCCATTTGGAGGAAGGGTATGCTTCTCTAACATGCAGGGTCATTGAATGGATGCCCATCATCAGTTCAAAAGGAGAAACAGGGTATATTATGGGCTAAGATCGTTGGCTTTGGAACAGACAGATATGGGTTCAGATCCTGACCCTACTAATCACTGGTTGTGTAACATTCAACAAATTATTCATATTTCAGTTCTCCGAGTTGTAGTTTGCTTATTTGTAACATGTGGCTCACAAGGGTGATGCCAGAGGTTAGTTGTGAGCAGGAAGTATGCTTTATGGGAAGCGCCTCTCATAGCTGGCGCTCAGCAGATGACGACTACTGCTCTCGTTACTGCTGCTGCTCACCCTGAGCCCCATCACTCCATGTCAGCCCCGTCCATGGCAGTCTCCGTCCTTAATAACACAGCTCCCTGCTTCTCTGCCCCCCCTTTCACTGACTCATGATTCTTCTCCCCATTCTTGGCCCAGGCTTGGTCGGGAGTTCCTGCCATGACAGACAGACCTGATAGTAAATGCTCAGTAAATACTAGCTGTCTGAATGGACGTGGATGGATGAAGGAAGGAAGCATCCATAAATGGACTGGCTGTGTCCAGAATCTTAGGGTCTCCTCACTCTCTGGCTCCAGCCCCAAAGACCTCAACCCCAGAAGCAGGTAGCAGAAATCACTACATGATTATTGGGCAATTCAGACAGTGGTGTGTGTTGGTAAAAGCGTGGACTTCTCCATCAGAGACCTGTGTTCAAATTCTATCTCAGTTGGGAGATGTCAGATGGACCAATTTCTTCTCCAGTTTCAGTCTCCCCATCTGGAAAATGACAATCATGACCATACCAGTGATGGTTTCACCTTCTTCTTCCCGGAAGTGTTGTGCAAATTTAGATATTTCATGTAATTGACTTGAAGCACAGAAGATGCCTTACAGGATTAGTTCTTTTCTGTATCTGCCCATGTCCTTCTCACTTAGGAACCCAGACTAATGGGGCAGCCATTATCTCCCATATTGCTGGTTGCAATGGCAGAGGGAAAAAGTGTTCTGGAAGGCCTTAGATCTGCAACTAAATGCCCTAGCCTGGAGGTGACCCACATCACTTCAGCTCCCAATCCGTTGGTCAGAATAGTCACATGACTTCAGCCAGCAACAAGGGGTCCAGGAAGTACAATCCTACCATGTCCCCAGAAAACAGAGAGCCAGAAATATCTAGAAAATAGCACTAATGACCACATTTGTTCAGCTTCCTCTTGATTTCTTCAACAGCATGGTGGAATTCACTGCTTCAACCCTGTGAAAGTGAAAATGTTAGTCACTCAGTCGTGTCTGACTCTTTGACCCTATGGACTGTAGCCCACCAGCTTACTCTGTCTATGGGATTCTCCAGGCAAGAATCCTGAAGTGGGTTGCCACTTCCTTCTCCAGGGGATCTTCCCGGAATTTGGGATGATCACCAAGGCCATGCAGGCTTCTAGAGGGTTGATCTCTCCTAGGGTCTTTGCGCACAAATCTGCTTTTCTAAAGCTTCCTGGGTCCTCAGATCTGGGGCTTGGGGAGAGGACTGTGGGGTCCGTGCTGGGGGCCAAGAGATGACAAAGACCTTGTTCTCCAGCCCTGAGCCCCAGGGGGTTGCCCTGAACCTTCAAGCCATCCTCCTGTTGAGACCCAGCAGATATTAAAAATGAAGAAGATAGCCAAGCAGGGTTACAGAATTCATGGCCTATTGTAAATGCTTGCTTTTCACTAACTAAGCTTTTGCCACCCAGCCACAGCCCAGTGATTGATGCATAACCTCACTGGGAGATAACTCTAAAAGTCTAGACATGATGTCTTCCATGTGCATGAGAACTCCTCTGCCGAGGGGGAGTAAAGAGGTGGGAAAGGGACCTTGGTTTTGAGACTACTTGGAAAGTTTCCTCTGTGGGCTCCAGTCTCGTCTTGCAGGAAGCTGGCTGTGGCTTCAGTCTCACGGTTATGGGGTCAGTTCAGCCCTCGAGGCAATACTATTTCACGTTTAAAGTCTGGGACTGTTCAATCTGGGCAGGGCACACAGCTGGGACTGAATTCAGCCCTAAAGTCCCCCACAAGTCTCTCATCAGGCCTGTCCTTTCCCCCACTAGCAAGTCAGCCACTCATTTGGGACAACGCTCCTTGCTACTGGAGTACAGATGTGATGGAGAGGGGGAGACTGGGACCTGCAGTGGCCCTGGAAGTCCTTGACACTTTAGGTAAAATTAGCTCTGCATAACAGCTTCTGACCACCCTGGAGGATCCAAAGCCAGGTGTGGAAGTGGCCTCATCGGGCCCCATCCTCAGTCTCCAGGGGTTCATCCTATCTTTTTATCTTCTGTTTCTCCCCTTCTCTGCTGACCCAACCTGTCCCCTCTCCTCAGGCTCTCACTGGTTCTCCTGACCTCGCTCCATTCCAGCCACACACGGAAATGTCCCTCTTTCATTCATTCATTTACTAATTCATTCAAAACTTACGGAACACTTATTGAGTGCTGACTATCCCGGGCATGTGCTGTGCCTTAAAGCCCCAGCTGTAATCTTGATCAGAGCAGACATGGCCCCCACCCTCAGAGACCTTTCACTTTCATAGTAGAGAAAGATCTTAAAATCATAACTACAGCAACCCAATTTAAAAAATAATAATAGTGGGTAAAACCTTTGAACAGACATCTCACCAAAGATAGATGGATGTATACAGGCAAATGAGAAGATGCTCAACATCAGTAAGTCATTAGGAAAATGAAAACTAAAATCACAGTGAGATACCACCACACCCTTATTCAAATGGCTACAACCCAAGGGACTGCCCATCCCGACTGAGGAAGCAGCTGGATTAAGCCTCTCATTCGATGCTGGCAGGAGTGTAAAATGGTACAGCCACTTCGGCAAAGAGTTTGGCAGCTGGGTAAAAAGTTCTGCTAAGTCACTTCAGTTGTGTCTGACTCTGTGCGACCCCATAGATGGCAGCCCACTAGGCTCCCCCCTCCCTGGGATTCTCCAGGCAAGAACACTGGAGTGGGGTGCCATTTCCTTCTCCAATGCATGAAAGTGAAAAGTGAAAGTGAAGTCGCTCAGTCATGTCCGACTCTTAGTAACCCCATGGACTGCAGCCCACCAGGCTCCTCCATCCATGGGATTTTCTAGGCAAAAGTACTGGAGTGGGGTGCCATTGCCTTCTCCGAGGTAAAAAGTTAAGCATGTACCAATTATACGATCCAGCCATTGCACTCCTAGATACTTACTCAAGAGAAATTAAAGCTTATGTTCATATGAAGACCTATACACAAACTTAATTGAAGCTTTATTTGTAATAACCCAAACTTGGAATTAACCCTGGCAACCAACAGATAAATGGATATACAAATGACGATACTTCCAGATAATGAAATACTTGGTGTTCAGTTGCTAAAAACCAGAATCACTGATACACTCAACAGTGTAGATGAATCTCAGAATCATTATGCTGAGTGAAAGTGTGTATACGACAGGATAAAACGTGTCTATACTCTAGGATCATCCAGTTATTTTAGAAAATTCTAGAAAATACAAACCAGAAAGCAGATCCATTGTTGACCAGATGGGGGAAGGGTTGGGAAGGAGGAATCACAGAGGGTCACGAGGTAGACTTTTAGGGACAACAGGTATGCTCATTATGTTGATTACAGGGTTGGTTGAATGAGCGAAAATGTATGTCAAAATGTATCAAGTTTTACACTTTAAACATAGGCAGACCAATAAAGCAATTTTAAAAATTTCAACTACATGATGAATCACTTAATTACAGATGAAATAAAGAGCTGTAAGACAGGCATCTTGGAGACTTAGAATGTACAACACATTACTGTGGGGGCTGAAAAGCACTAGGGGAGAGCAAGGTTTAGGTTGAGGTGGGAAAGGTGTGCTGGAAATGGTCGGGGCGGGGGCAGAGGGCTGAGGGGTGGGGACTCTGGGGGAGAAAGACTAACCCTGGCTGGGGAACCAAGCATGTCGGGGCCCCGGGGGCTTGGGAGGCAGCATGGTGAGAGGAGCTCGGGGCCTCGAGCCTGTGTGATCTTCTCCAGATACCCAGCTGTCTCAGGCAACGGAAACCTCCCATGAGGCCCTTTACCCTCTTCATTGCCATGGCTGGTCCCAGAATCATAACATGGTGGGGTCCCCCATTCTAGCCTGCGAAAACAGGTCTACACAGGCCCCACGCTAAGCCCTGAGCCCATCCGAGCCCTGGTGAGAGCCTCCAAGACACAGCTACCCTCGCTCCAGCTGGCAGAGTCAGCAGCCCAACCTTCCATTCCTTCTGTGTTTGGAGCAGCCAGACACTCTGTTCTGGAATCTCGGTTAGAATCATCAGCTCTGCAACCTTCCGGGCCTCAGTTACATCCTCTGTAAAACGAGGATGATAATAACAGGGCTTCACTGGGTTGTTTTGAGGATTAAATGAGCTGACACTTATAAAGCATTTGGAAGAGTGCCTTATTCCTTCGGCAATATATGTAAAATGAAATGCTGTTCCACCCAATAAATATCAGGAACAACTCCCAAGAGGGTGGTGATGTGTCAGGGAGGAAGGGGCTTGTCAGGTGGCAGCGGTAGACTGGCCTTTCTGAGCTCGAGGGCATGGGCATCTCTTCTGTCAGACATACCAGGACACTTCAGTCCTGTGCCTTCAGGCAATTTTGGCATCAAAAGTCTTCAGGGCTCCTCCTATCTGGCCATGAGGTCCCCACTGAGATTTCTCTGGCTGGAGTGAACTTCTTGATCTCCCAGAATTCTTTGTAGTGTGTGTGTGTGTGTGTGTGTGTACACATGCACGCATCTCTGCTTGGGAATGCTGGGCCCACAAACAGATGGTTTCTTTCCTTGTCTTGCTTTCTGTTTTATTCTTTGTTCTTCACCAGCTCAAAAGAGAAGGCTTAAAATGTCTCTGCTTAGGGCTAGCTCTTCCATTCACACCAAGCAAGTTAGCGTCCCCTGCTTTATAAATGGAAAACAGCCCATTCTTCTATCGGTGGGCTCACACTGTATAAAGTCCCCTTTGATCCTCAACACCCTTGTGCACCTGCCAGAGCTGCAGATGAGGAAACTGAGGCTCAGAGAGCTAAAGGCACCCGCGCCTGGTGAGAGTACCTGCCATGAGGAGTCACCACCAACCCCACGACGTGCTCCACATGTGCGGGCTGTGGACGTTACAGAAGACCTCCCCACGTGTGACCCCATGTAGGAGCCCCACCAGACCCTCACAGGAGGAAGAGGGCAGCTGTTATTGCTCCCAGTTTGCAGATGGGAAAACAAAGGTTTGGGGGATTAGTGGTATTTCCCACATTCCATGGCAAGTCGACTCAGTTAAATTCAACAGACATTTCCTGATCTCCTCACATGTGTCAGGGCTTCCCTGGTGGCTCAGTCGGTAAAGAATCCACCTGCAGTGCAGGATCCCTGGGTTGGGAAGGTCCCCTGGAGGAGGGCATGGCTCCAGTGTTCTTGCCTGGAGAACCCCAAGGACAGAGGAGCCTGGAGGTCTATAGTCCATGGGGTCGCAAAGAGTCAGATAGGACTGACAGACTAAGCTCATAAGATGTGTCAGCCCCTGTTCTAGGTCTTGGGGAATAAAAAGGAACTAGACAAGGCTCCCCACCCTTGAGGAACCAATTTTGGGATAAGCTGGAAGGGGCTGTGAGGCGGTTGCTCAGAGGAAGAGGGGGTTCTGGAAGATGTGACACGTGAGTGTTAAAGAATGGAACAGCTCAGTAAAGGTGAGAAGAACATTTGAACATCAGGAACTGAAAACAAGCTTGAGGGAAGCACGGGTGTGTGGTGTGTGATGTATGTGTGGTCTACGTGGTGTGTGTGCGTGTGGCAGGTCAAATGTTTAGCAGATCTCAGTGGTCAGAGTGTGGTCTATGAAGTCAGAAAACGTAGGTTCAAATCCTGCCTCCATTGCTTTCGGTTATTGGATCTTGGGGACATTACAGCACATCCCTGTGCTTCAGTTTTCCCATCTCTAAGCGGGGATAATGGTAAGGTCTATTTTGAGGCATTACTGTGAGGATTTTATTACAATACTTAGGAAGCTCCTCCTGACAGCATACGGCACAGAGTGAGCCCACGGTGTGTAGTTGTTGTTATTGTGTACTCACTAAATCGTGTCCAACCCTTTTGTGACCCCATGGACTGTAGCCCACCAGGCTCCTCGCTATTTTTTCGCTAACACTGACAGAACTTTCCAGACCTTCCTCGAAGGACTTCTGAGAACTTGAGCTGGACAAGAACCACAAAGCCATTGGGTTCAGGTGTTGCCCATCATATTTGCCCTAGAAATAAACCAAGAGCAATCTATGACTTCACACTGGAAAGTGACCTTGGAAGGAGGAAGGTACAGAGAGAGAGAGGGAGCAAAGCTTAGGTGGAAGGAAGGTGTATGCAGGGTGTTAAGGAAACAGCAAGTCTAGAGGTCTTTGTTTAAGGGAAAGAGTCTTAGATAAAAGGAGACAAACTTACTCCATTTGACTCTGGCTCCAGAGGCCAGACAAAGGCAAAATAGACTAATGGAGAAAAGTTTCAACATTAGTCAGAGCAATGGAATGGGTTGCCTTAAAGGTAGTGAGCTTTCTGCCACTTGTCCATTCTGTTTAGGGGCATTTCAAGCAGAAGCTGGGGACCATCTGCTCTATCCTGCATTGGGTAGCCAGGATCATCTCTGAAGTCCCAGTGAGCCGCTGAGCTAGCTCATTTGGTAGGACCAGAAATGCACAAGATGGGGAGAGGAGAGGAGCCTGGAAAGGAGCACTGAACTGCCTCCCTTTGGCCATTAAGGCTTGTCCCTTTGAATTAGGGATTGGCTATTACAGAAATGAAAGAATGAGAGATTGTCCTATCAGTCATCTTCACTTTAGTATAAATTAGACACAGTGATCATTTTCTGCATGACAGCTGACTAATGATAGAAGAGGATAGAAGATACCAAAAGAAGAGAGAAAAGAACATGAGAATAAAATGGGCTGGGCTCTGAAACAAACTGCATTAATCTCAATTTTGTCGAAGAACAGCCCTGACAGCAACCAAAAAGGAAAGAAAAATAAACATTCAGTGGTGAACTCCTACCATCATGTATTCATTTCAGCAACAAACTCTGGAGTACCGAGTACATACCTCACTGTGTGCAGGGCAGTGGGGACACTGAATGAATCAAGCACAGCTCCAGCCCCCAGGCTACTGGGAGACACCCATGGAACTCCCAGTCATGAGCCAGAAGGATGTGCTGAGCAGGGCATGATCTTTCCCGTCAACCGTGCCCCAGGCCTTTCTCTCAGAACCACCCCTTCCTCCTGGGAGGAACGGATACCCATTTCACAGACAGCTAAACAGAGGGCCAAAGAGCAACCTCTTTGGGAAGCAGCAGAGTCAGGACTGGAACAGCACGGACTCTAAAGCTAGGCCCCTTTTCCCAACACAAACACATTCCCTGGGGTCAGTTCCTGGAACATCCCCCAGCCCACGGACCTTCCCACTCCATGGGTGGGCTTGCTCACCCTCTCCTTCCTTCCCATGCTTCCTCTCCAGGGTAAGGAAGACAGACCACGGCTGGTGAACGCCTGTCTGGAGCTGAGCGGGTGGATAATTTGAATCTGAGTGAAGCCATCTGCTTCAGGCCCCTGGGGGTCTGCGGCGGCCAGGCATGCAGCTGCTCCCGACCCGACCCTGCAGGCAGCTCTCTCTGTGGAGCCCCTACGTGCAAAGAGTTTAAACATCTCCAACCATAAGAAGGCCTAGCCGCCTTCCCAATCACAGGGACTTGAGTCAGGGCTGGGGGCGTGGTCAGGTTTTTATTTCCTGGGTGCTCTATTTTCTCGGGGGTCCTGAGCCAGAGCTGCAGGGATGGGGGCAGGAGGGTGGGGAGGGTAGGCAAAAGTTACCAAGGGCCATCAGGAAATTGCAGAGATGGGCAGCATCTCAGCCATAACACATGGGCCCTTCCTCCCTCCAGAAGGGCAAACTGAGACCCAGGGAAAAAGCAGGAGTGGGCTAAGATCCCACTGTGAGACCCCATCTTCAAGGGTCACCTCACACGTTGCTGGAGGGGCAGTTGAGGGTGGCAGGGACGGGGGGAGGTGACAATCAAGCCGGACAGCCAGGCTCACAAGGAATTCCTACCCCACTACACAAAGAACATTACCCACAGGACCTTGTCTTATCTTGCCAACCTCTAAAGTTGGTATAGTGGCTTCCCTGGTGGCTCAGACAGTAAAGCATCTGCCTGCAGTGCGGGACACCCGGGTTTGATCCCTGGGTCGGGAAGATCCCCTGGAGAAGGAAATAGCAACCCACTCCCAAGGATGGAGGAGCCTGGCAAGCTACAGTCCATGGGGTCGCAAAGAGTTGGACACGACTGAGCAAAGGTTGGCATGTGGATGAGGATCCCAGGACACAGAAAGGTTATGTAACTTGCCCAAGATCACACAGCTGTGAAGTGCCTTTACCCACCTGAAGCAGTGCAGAGCAGGAGTGAGCCCTGAGTTCAGGGCTGGACTGCTGTCTGGGTTCAAACCCAGCTCTGTCACTTACAGGCTGTGTGAACTTGGGGAACTTGCTTTTCTGAGCCTCACTTAACCCTCTCTTTAAAATGGGGCTAACAGTCCCCACCTCGTGCTGCTGTGACGATTACATGAGCTGAAATGGGTAAAAGACTCAGTTGTGCCCTGATAAAGCAAGTTCTTGACGCATGTTAATTGCTGTTCCTACCACAGTCTGTTCTCAGCACGATGGGCAGGGGAATCCTTTGAAAAGGTAAGTCTGATCATCTCACTCCACTGGCTTTCCCTCCACCCAGAACAAAAGTTCAAGTCTTAACCATGACCTCTGGCTGGCCTCCATCACCACCCTGGCCCCCTTTCCACCACTCCCCCTACCCCTGACACGGCAGTCTCCTGCCTCAGGGCCTTTGCACTGGTTCTTCCTTGTACCTGGAACACTCGGCCCCCGGGGATTAGCACAGCTCCTCCTTCAAGCCTCTGTTCCAATGCCATCTTCTCTGTGAGGCCTGTCTTGACACCTGCTTCAAAACTGTACCCACTACCCACTTCCCTGCTTGATTTTCTCTGTGGCATCCATTGCCAGCAGACCCTCCAAAAGACGGCTTGCTTAGTTAGTTATTATTACGACTGTGTCATCTTTCTCCCCCACTGGAAAACAGTTCATGATGGCAGGGATATCTGTGCTCTGTACTGTCTCCAGCCTAGAACATGCCTGGCACAAAAGCGGGGCCCTGGGAAATATTATTTGAATGAATGAATGAGTAACTGCATCCATCTGTCACTACACTTGAAAGTCAGGAGTCTAACACCAAAGAGATCAAGTCCCAAGGGTCAGAGGCAAGCCTGGAGGGGAGCAGAGCCGGGAGGTCGGGGCGAGGCAAGGACAGAGCTGAGGAAGGAAGAGTCTGAACCCCACACCCAACATCCAGCACATGTCAGACACCCATGAAATTCTTGTTGGGAGACTGGCAGCCAGGAGGGAAGAAGAGGTATTTACAAAACACCTACTAGGCACTAAGGAAAAAACAACCAAGATATTCATTCATTCATAGACAAGTCATTAGACAGCCCTATGCCAGACTGTTCTAGGGCCCCAAGAGCCTACATCCTGAATAGAAACAGGGAGGTATGACGTTCATGATCCCTGCCCTCTCTGACGTCACCGTCTTGTGAGAAGAAAGACACTAACCAACTCTATATGTTGCATATTAACATCAGACCCATTTCACAGATGAGGGAGCAGGGGCTTGGGGCATTTAGGCATCCTGGCTGCTGGGTGGCAGAGCCAGGTCAAGAATCAGCTGGGTCTGCCTGGCTCCTAACCCCCTTCTTCCTCCCAGTTGAGTGTGGCTGCTGGCTGCTACTCAGGGGTGGGTGGGTGTGGTCATGGGGACCGGGGCAGTGGGAAGGAAGGAAGAATGGCCTGGGCAAAGGGGCAGAGAGGGAACACGGGGAGCCAGGTGCCGGCCAGGGAGAAAGTCATTTGAAGGTGCAGCAGAAGAAAGTGAAATCAGAGACTGGGAGGAAACCAGCTACAGAGCCTGCAGATGGATGGCTTCGGTTTTCTGCTTCAGGAGCTAGGGAGGCAGGGAAGGTCTGTGAGCTCAGGTCTCTTGAAGAGCAGCCTGGCAGCTTGCATCAGACTAATGAGAATCCAGTGGCAAGGAGGCGGCCTGGGGACTTCCCTGGTGGTCCAGTGGTGAGGAATCTGCCTGCCAGTGCAGGGGACACGGGTTCGATCCCTGGTCTGGGAACTAAGATCCCACGTGCCACTTGCGGTGGAGCAACTAAATCTGGGCTTCACAACGAGAAGCCTTTGCACCACAAATGGAGAAAGCCCTGTGCAGCAATGAAGACCCAGAGCAGCCACTAAATAAATAAAACTGTAATTTAAAATAAGGGGTTGGGGGGATGGAGGCCTGGCCAGAAGCTGTCACCATGGGCAAGGAAAGAGGTGATAAGTGTCATGGATGGAGGAAGCCACTGGAAGGGGCAGGAGCAAGGCCATCAACAAGGAAGGACTGAAGGGTTTTGGAGGCCAACAGAGCCTGGAGGGTTGAGGCTGAGCGTCCTTAAGGTAATGCCTTAGATGGAAACCAGAAATCACAAAGTGTTTTTCCCCGGTCACTGAAACTGTCCTGAGTCAAAGACAGCTTTAAAGAAGGAAAAATGCAGAACTAACAGTCACAGAGCCCCTGGGATGGGCAGAGAACTGGGCTGGACACGCCACCTCATGTGAGTTTCACCCCCACTGGGTGTAGAAGGTGATTTCCACAACTTTATGGAGGAATATTTTACACATCCTATAATCTACCTATGTCAAGTTTACAATGAAATGATTTTTAGTAACCTTACCTAAGTTTTAGAACATTTTCATCACCCATTGTACCCATTTATGTTAAACCTTGTTCTTCCCTCTGCCTGTGCCAGGCCTCCTTTCTGCCTCTATAGGTTGGTTGCTTTCCAGACAGTCTTTATAAATAGAATCACAAAATAGGTCTCTCATGTTTGGTTTCTCCCAAATAACGTAATAGTGTTGAGGTTCATCTCTCCTCTGACACATATCAGTAGACTGCTTCAAGGCTGAATAGTATTCTGTTGTATGCATAGGCCACATTTTGCTTATCCATCCATGAGCTGATGGACATGCATGTTTTCAGTTTTGGCTGTTATGAATAATGAATAATGCTGCCACAAACATTCATGCATAAATCTTTGTGTGACCTATGTTTTCAGTTCTCTTGGATGGAATAGAATTGCTGGGTCATATGGAAACTTTCACTGTTTAAGAAATGTGTACAAAAAAAAAAAAATGTGAACAGTCTTGGCCCACCATTAAGAGATGCTAGCAGCTAGAAATGCCTGGGGACCCTCACCTAGGCCCAGACTACTTGTGGGGAGCCCCAAAGGCATTTCCCCAACTGGGACCAGTGTTGCAACTGGACGGGCCCTTGTGGTTCTTATTATAATTGTAAGGTGCAGCTCAGAAACAACCATCAGGGAACTTTGGAAAAAACCGAGGTTTACTACTTGCAACACGTTGAGGGCACATGACATGCTCAGGGCCACAGGGTAAGGTCACAGGAAAAGAGAGAGAGAGAGAGAAAGAGGATCCTGGGGTTGAGGATGGATTTTGCAGGTTCACTCTTTATTGGTGACCTGAAAACATAAGAATAGGAATTAACACATGGGAATGGAAAAGCAGGGTCACCCCCGCAATCAATCTTCTGGGTCACCGGGGCTTTTCCAAAGGGGAGCTTCATGCATGGCTCTGTATATATAGCTGTTTAGCTGGCAATGTGTTTATCGAGATGGGTATCTTTGAAATGGATGCCTCTGCCATCGAAAGCTTAAGGTCAAGCACTTACAATGAAAAAAAAAAAAAAAGCTCATTATCAGGCACTTATACTACAGTATTGTTACCATCATTTTTCCTAGGAGGATACTGAAGTTCAGAGAGGTCAAGTGAACCGCCCTGTGACACCTGGTCATAGCCCAGTAAGGGAAGTAGATTGATTAAAATCATGGACTGAAGATGTCACTTAGTACTACTCGCTTTTGAAAAAGATCTCGCCCACAGACCTATCCACTGTCCAATGCCAGCAAGTCCACCATTAGCACATTTTCCATTGTGTTAAGCACAGCATCTCTTCATTCTCAATTGCAAACTGAATTCCCTGGCCACAGGGATGTGTTAATTCCCAAAGACCTTTCTGTAAATGATCTCCAGCCAGCAAGCTTGAAGCCTGCAAAAGAAGGAGAAAAAGGAGACTAGTCAGGTATAAAGAGGGCCTGGGAAAGAGGCAAAGATGTTTGCCTGGACTGGTCCTGAGCCAGGGAGCGTTCAGTTCCCTTCAGTCCGTGTCCACTGCATGTCTACCCTGGGCTAGGCCCTGCGCTGGGCATTTCAAGTGAGACAGAGCAAATCAGACCTGACTCTGCGCTTAGGAAGCTCACAGCCCATTGGGGCAAGTGGATTCACCATCACACACCAAAGACGTGAGATCTTGGGGTGGACACCAGGACTCTGAGAGCCAGAGCAGAGAGACCAACTCCTGTTGGGGGAGACAGGAAATTTTTCCTGGATGACGTAGCATTTGAATGGAGGCCGAGGAAGCGCTTTCCAAGCAGAGGACTCAGCACAAGCGGCAGGGAGATTCTAGGTGGACGCATGGGCATCTCCCATCATCTGGAGATTGAGGACTGAGGTTAGAAGACCGACCACTCAAATGCCTCAGGGGCTGAATAACCATCTGGACCAGTAAATCTGGCCTGACAAGGAGATGTCATGAGTTGGGGCAATAGTATCCTGTCTCCGAGCATGGCTGCTCTTCAGTTTGAGTCAATTGTCTCCACGTGGGAATACCATCAGAACTGACATCTTCGATGTTTAAAAAAAAAAATCCAAATATTTTTGTGAAATATCCAGATTTGGCAGTGCCAGAAATACATTTTAAATTCTTTAAACTCACCTGTGGGACAGACTTTGTCCAAGTGCCTCCGGTCTGCAACCGCTGGCCAGTTTGCTGGGTCCAGGTACTTATCCCTGGACTCCCTACCCTCTCTTGGTCTTTGAGAGCTGGTCTTCAGGCCTGAGGGTTCCTCCAGCTCAAAAGGGATTGGCTGGGGAGGGAGGTAGAAGGCGGGATCAGGGTGGGGGACACTTGTGCACTCATGGCTGATTCATGTCAATGTATAGCAAAAACCACTACAATATTGTAATTCAGTTCAGTTCAGTTCAGTTGCTCAGTCGTCTCCAACTCTTTGCGACCCCACGAACTGCAGCAGCCCAGGCCTCCCTGTCCATCACCAACTCCCGGAGTTCACTCAAACTCACGTCCATCGAGTAGGTGATGCCATCCAGCCATCTCATCCTCTGTCGTCCCCTTCTCCTCCTGCCCCCCACCCCTCCCAGCATCAGAGTCTTCTCCAATGAGTCAACTCTTTGCATGAGGTGGCCAAAGTACTGGAGTTTCGATATTGTAATTAGCCTCCAATTAAAATAAATTAATTTGAAAAAGAAAAAAAAAGGGATTGGCTGTAACAGGAGCCAATCAGAACTCAGAAGAGAGAAGGGAGGATGGGCACTCCAGACAAAAGAGAAATGAGATGAGCAGTCGTCAAACCCCACCAGGAGCGAATGTATGGGATTGACGGATTCTAATTACATCTCATTCTAATCCTTAACATTTATCTAAAAAGTGACGAGAGGCGGGCATGAGGGCAGTCACAAGCCTGCTCAGCCCCAGGGTTGCCATGTGTCTAATTAGAAGTTTTCTCCCTCTTGATCACCTAAAGTCAAATTCATTTACTCTGCTCGAATTGAGGGTTTAATTGGTTCTTGTTTATCCTCCTCCTGTCTTCTCCCCCATCGCCTTTGCCTTCTTCCAGAGGGCCTCTCTGCGTGCCGGACGCAGGCCACAGCCTCTTATCATGCAAGGGAATCTCTGTAAGGAGATCCGTTTGCGACTGTTCGTGCCAGCCTGCGGCAGCAATGACATTAACCCAGGGGCACAAGTATTACTGAGGCCACAGTGGAGCAGGGCCTTGTGATGACGTCTGATGGGAACTCAGGGTGCCCAGGACAAAGGGGGCACTTCTTGGTCTAGGCCCCCTATCCCTCCCTGCTGGGTCAAAAGAAGCCCTGTCCTCTCAATCCGTTGTGTAACCGAGTGGGCTTCATATCCCAGTTCTGGAAGAAAAGTGGTGGGAAACACCAGTTAGGGACCAAGCCCCCTACATCCGAGGATGCGGTGAAGGCACTAAAACCACTTAATTCTTTTGCCAGCTAATGAAGTTTCTTCCCCTTTTTTTGTAGTCTCTCTCCTCCCTTGTCAATTGATAAACGTGGCAGCTTCTCTTTGTGGGTAGAGGAGGTGTGAGGCAGCTACTGACCCACAAGAAATCTCTCTTCCAAATCAGACCCTCTCTGGATGCCCGGGAGAGGAGGAAGAGGCGGTCCAAACACAGGCATGGAGTTCTGGGCTCAAGTCCTGGCTGTGCGGCAGCTGGAGGCAGCATGATATAGACTGGAGCTGGATTGGGACCCATCCCAGTCACATACCAGCCCTGCGACCCCAGGAGTATCCCTCTTTGTGACAGAGCGTTCACATGAACTTGCTGTGAAGACTCAATGTACCTGCCACGTGGCAAGAACTCATCACACACCAGATGGCAGAGCCGTGTGTTATGTTGTTGGGAGCACTTAGCACGGCATCTGGCACACAGTTAGTGCTCAGTAAATAATTATCACTACTACTACCAGGTTAGCTAACCTGTCTGGGCCTCGGGCTTCCCCATCTGTGAACTGGGGGTAATCACTGCCCCCTCCCTGGCTCTTGGAGTTGTCATGAGAAGGAAATGTGTTCATTGATATTGAGGGAACAGCGTCTGGCACAGGGTTAGGTTCTCTGTTATGTTAGCAATGATTATTCCAGGAGGTCTCTGAGGGTGGGCAAGTCACTTCACTCTGGACCTTAGTCTGCTCTTCTGCAAAAAAAATAAATGAAAGATAAAAAATATAGCACCATCTGTCCCGGCTACCTCACAGGGTTGTTGTGATAATGAAATGAGATAGTGTTGATAAAAACATTCGGTGATCTGTAAGTGTTCTACAAGTGTTAGCAGTCAGCGTCACTCCATTAAAAGGTAATTAGTTGGTAAATAAGGGAATGAATGAAGCATTTATCCTGCCTTTTCCATGCATACTGTGCCACTGGGTACCCAAATCGTAGATAAGGGACATTTCTCTTTTTAGAAGTATTCCTGCCTGCAGATGAAGAAAGGATGGTAGAAAGAGAATCTCACCATTTGCAACCCCTCTCTTGCCTGGAAAATCCCATGGACAGAGGAGCCTGGTGCGCTGCAGTCCATGGGGTCGCTAGGAGTCGGACATGACTGAGCGACTTCACTTTCACTTTTCACTTTCAGGCACTGGAGAAGGAAATGGCAACCCACTCCAGTGTTCTTGCCTGGAGAATCCCAGGGATGGGGGAGCCTGGTGGGCTGCCGTCTATGGGGTCGCACAGAGTCGGACACGACTGAAGTGATGTAGTAGTAGTAGTAGAATGGATAAATGGATCTAGATCTTGAACATCCACAGCTGCTAACATCCCCAGACTGGAGAAGGCAGGCGCTGTGTGTCTCCCAACAGAAAAGCCAAATTTGTACCTGCTCAAGCCTCAAAAACTAATTGTCAATTTACCGGGACTACAGAAGACAGAGGGATGAGTTAGAGGACACCATGGGGATGAAACCGGTAAAGTCCACACAGGGAAAACACAGGACAAGCATCGTTTTCTTTAAAAAAAAAAAAAGTAAAAGGAGAGAGGTACAGTCACTTTGCCAGGAAGTTTGGCGGTTTCTTACACAACTAAACATACTCTTACCACTCAGTCCAGCAATTGTGCTCTTCGTATTTACCCAAAGGTAGCTGGAAAACTATGTCCATGCCAAAACCTACACACGGATATTTATAGCAGCTTTATTCGTAATTGCCAAAACTTGGAAGCAACCGAGATGTCCTCCAGGAGGTAAATGGATAAACTGTCGTACCTTCAGACAGTGGCGCATTCGGTGCTAAAAACGAAATGAGTTATCGAGCCGTGAAGAGACCAGGAGGAAACTTAAATGCATATCAGTGAGAGAAGCCGATCTGAGAAGGATACATATCGCTTGAATCCCACCATATGACACGTTGGAAAAGGCAAAACTATGGACACAGTAAAAAGATCAGTGGCTGCCAGGGCTTGTGGGAGGCATGACTAGGCAGAAGACACAGACTTTCTAGGGCAGTGAAAACACTCTGTGTGATACTATAATGATGGATACATGTCATTATACATTTGTCCAAGCCCACAGCATGTACAACACCAAGAATAAACCCTGGTGCACACTGTGGACTCAGGCTGATTACAAAGTGTCAATGTAGGATCGCTGACTGTAACAAATGCACCTCCCTGGCAGGGACGTTGAAAACGGGCTGACTGTGCCATGCTGGAAACACGGGATGCACAGGAACTCTCTGCACCTTCCTCTCAATTTTGAACCTAAAACGGTTCCAAAAGACAAAGTCTATTTTTAAAAATGAAAGAGAGGAATTGAGAAGGATTATAGATTAAAAGAGACAGATATATCAACCAACCTCCTTAGCTCCTGATTCAAACCATCTATAAAATAAGCTTAAGAGGTGTGTAAGGCAACTGGAAATTTGAACAGTCACTCGATATTTGATGATATTAAGAATTTATTCTTAATTCTTTAGTGGAATAACTGTATTGTGGTTATGTAAAAAATTGTAGAAAAATGTACCAAGCTGGATATGGGTAGAATATACAGTGCCTGGGGTATATTCACTTCAAAATGATACGGGGGGTGGGTAGATGTAGACGTGAAACATGACTGATCATTGCTGAAGCTCGATGACTGATGGAGGAGCTTTCAATGTAATAGTCTCTCTACATTTATATATGTTTGAATTTTTTCACAATAAAACATCAAAGGGAAAAGTTAAATTAGCCAAAGACCAGCCTGAATTGGGAATTCTGAGATTACATTTCACTGCAAATGCTTTAGGGCTCCTTTTGAGAAAGTCAGAAGGCCCGTGGTCAATCTTCCTAAGGCCACTGGACCACCCTTTGAGTCCCTGATAACCTTGTTCCCTTGGGTGCCCATAATTATTCTCTGAGGTTATATAGGGGGTGATTTTTATAGTCATTTTAAATGAACACTTAGGGGTTCTCACCTTCTGAGGCGAGTCTGGGAGAATCAGGGAAGGCTACCTGAAGGAGGTGATCTAAAAGAAGGAAAGTGGGATATTCTAGCAAAGCAAAGTCTCAAAGCAAAGGTCCACAGCTATCCTGGGACTGTAAGGGGAAAGGTTTGGTCAAAGCAAGCTTCAAAGGGGAACTGCAGGTGCTAAATTGAAAGCCAGACTGGAACTTTGAATGCCAGATGAAGAAGTCTGAGTTCCTTGTATTTGCATAACTCAGTAGCTCCATAACGCCCACAGCAGAGTCAAGTGTTTTTCTATGATTTAATGGGGTAGTAGTCTTATGCAAGCTGGATTAGCAGAGGAAAAAAATAGAGGGAAAGATGAAGGAGGCAGGAAGGGAGGGAAGCAGGAAGCCTCATATCTCAGATGGCTGTTGACATAGACCAGCATTTCTCAAAGGAACCTCGAGGAACCTTGGTCCTTCAAGATCCTCCACCAAAGAGGGGTACCATGGACAGGAGTTTGAGAAATACTGTATTGGCTCCTCTTAGCATCACACTTCTTATTAACATATAAAGGTCCGGAGAAGTCCAATAACAAGTAAGTCATTTTAAGTTTGTTTAAGCATTTTGTCACAAAATACCCCCCTCTCTCTCCATTTTTAAGAAACTGTGGCCTAGACCACCGGGCAGTTGTGACAAAGTTTCCAGACCTTCCTGTTCCAGGCCCACCTGCCAATCTCTTGTCCCAACCCCCCACACCCCTCCTTGCCTTTTGGCCCTGAAGCCGGCCTGACCCATTTTGCCAGCATCTCTGCAGTGCGCTGAGGGGGCTTGGGAAAGCATTAGCGTCTCAGTGGGCCCGTCAGTCCAAGCCTCCCTGTCACAGGTTTTCAGTAAGGATAAAGCAATTACATCAGATGGGGAGAAATACAGGAGAACAGCTGCCGAGCAGACCCTCCCCTCACTTCCGGGGCAGTGTGAGAGCTGTCGGCCTTGAAGACCCCAGACCCGTGACACTGGCTTGGACTTTGTGCAGAATTAAAAGCCTGTGCCCTTGATCCTGGGGGGCAGCAGGGAATGGGGTGGAGGGCAGAGACGAGACTTCTGTCCCTACTGCCCTGGCACTGCAGGAGGACTCCTGGTGGGCTCCAGGACGAGCTCGTGCCCAGTATAACCCAGGTTGCACCATCCCACCCACCTGCCAACACCCAGCCTGGGTGACCAGGTAGGGAGTGAAGAGGACCGCCCCCCTTGTCCCTTTGCTGGACTGGAGCTGCTGGTCTAAGGGTAGGAGGGTTCTGGGCCGGGTCGGGAGGGACTGCTCTCCTCCTCACCCCTCCCATCCCACTCATTCATGCTCTGAACTCATAAACCAGACTCACAAAGAGCGTGGCCTTTAAGGGGTGTCTTTTCCTGCAGGAGACTGGGGAGGGGGCATGCAGAAAGTTAACTTTAAACTTAATAAGGAAATAATTCATATAGAATGTTAGAAGGACACAAGTGCTGTGGAAGACAAGGAAAGCTAGCAGGTAAAAAAGATGGAGTGTTGGGGTGGAGTACCTCCAATCCCACCTCCCTGCCTTATATTTCTTCATAGCACTTACCGAACTCTGATGAACTATATCACTCACTCACTTACCTGTTCGGTGTCCCTCTCCCTCCACAAAAGTGGATGCTCCATGGGGTCAGGAGCTTTGTCTGTTTGGTTCAGAGCTGTTCCCACATCGTAAATGCTCAGTAAATATTTGTCCAATGAATGAAGCAGTGTGTGTGTGCCTAGGCATCCATACCCGACATCCCCTGCCCTCCCTCTGGGAAAGGAGTTTCCTTTGGCAGCTGACGCAGCCTGGCCCTGGCCATGCCAGGCGCCAGCCAGGAGCAAGACTGGCTCCCCATCAGCACCACCCCGCAGAAAGGCTGAGCGCAGGCCCATCCCTGTTAGGGATGGAGAACTAGGAGACGGCTCCAGGGGTGGGACCTAGGAGGCAGGCCAGTGTGGAGAGGGGGTCCCGAGTGCTCAAATCTCATTCAGAATACATCCAGAATCTGACCTCTTCCTACCCCCACCCCCACCCGGGGGCCCAGCCGCCATCGTGTTTCCCCTGCATTACTGAAGCAGCCATTACTTGATTACTCCCCTGCTCTGCCCAGCCAGGAGCATCCTGTTAAACATCAGTCAGGTCTTGTCATCCCTCCATTTAAAGTCCTCTGAAGTCTCCCTTCTCACTCAGAACAAAAGCCAGTGCCTTAGCCCACAAAACTGATGGGATCTTGCCCTTCACATCCCCTACCATCTCTTCCTAACCTAACTCCTCCTTCTTCCTCATCCTGAGGTACCATTGACATTCCTGCCCCAGGGCCTTTGCACGTTCTATTCCCTCTGCTGGCGCTCTCTGCTCCTGAGATCCTGGGCCTGGGGCCTGTACCTTCTCAGTATTCAGCTGGGTGCTCAATACTATCTCCTCCTCTTCTACCACCTTCTCTGAGCATCCCACTTCAAAGATCACCCCCCATCTCTATTTTTTCTGTATTTACTGTTTCCTCATGGCTTTTTTCACCACTTGACATTACACTATACATTATTCAACTGCCTGTTGTTTATGCCAAGAAACATAAGCTCCATGAGGACAACAAGGCTGCTATTTTGCTAACCACTGTGTTCCCAGCACCTAGACTGGTACCCGGCACATAGTAGGTGCTCAGTAAATTTTTGTTGAATGAATGAAAAAACCAGACTTACCAGTTTCGATGGGCACTGCAAGAAGACAAGTTCCCCAGGGAACATGGACAGTGGTTCTCTTCTTACCAAGGAGGAAACACGTTCAGAGAGAGCATGGACATTGTGTCAGGTCACGGCCCCAGCTTGGGGCGTGGCCAAGCTTATCCCCGCCTCCTACCTCCCCCACGCCCCCCCACACCCCCATCCCCGACTCTGACTCAAAGATTCTCTGTGTCCAGAAGGCCGGCCCCTCTGGGTAGCCTAGCCCACAGTAGCTCTGGGAACAGTGGAAACCCTATAGCTGAGAGTTGAGCCAGCGGTTCCTCTACCCACTCCTCATACTTGACTCACCTTTCAGGGCATGGACAGGGGCAGGTAAGAGGAGGGGGCAGCAGCCCAGGGCATGTCTGGCTGTCAGAAAACCATGTCAGATGCTGCGGGGCTCAAGGGGTGGGGCATCCCCTATGGCTCAGCGGTAAAAATTCTGCCTTCTATGCAGGAGCCGCAGGAGACTTGGGTTGGATCCCTGGGTTGGGAAGATCCCCTGGAGGAGGGCTTGGATCTCAGGAGCAGAGAGTGCCAGGCAGAGGGAATAGAAAGTGCAAAGGCCCTGGGGCAGGAATGTCAGTGGTACCTCAGGATGAGGAAGGAGGAGGAGTTAGGTTAGGAAGAGATCGTAGAGGATGTGAGGGGCCAGATTCCATCAGCTTTGTGGGTTAAGGCACTGGCTTTTGTTCTGAATGAGAAGGCAGCCTTCAGAAGACTTTAAGCGGAGGGATGACAAGACCTGACTGATGTTTAACAGGATGCTCCTGGCTGGGCAGAGCAGGGAAGTGGCCGCTGCAATAACGCAGTATTCTCTTTGTGACTCAGCTGGTAAAAGAATATGACTGCAATGCGAGAGACCCGGGTTCAGTTCCTGGGTTGGGAAGATCTGCTGGAGAAGGGATAGGCTACCAACTCCAGTATTCTTGGGCTTCCCTTGTGGCTCAGCTGGTAAAGAATCTGCCTGCAAAGCAGGAGACCTGGGTTGGATCCCTGGGTTGGGAAGATCCCCTGGAGAAGGGAAAGGCTACCCACTCCAGTATTCTGGCCTGGAGAATTCCATGGACTGTCTAGGGCATCCCTAGTGGCTCAGATGGTAAAGAATCTGCCTGCAACGCAGGAGACCCAGGTTCGATCCCTGGGTAGGGAAGATCCCCTGGAGAAGGAAATGGCAGCCCACTCCAGTACTCTTGCCTGGAAAATCCCATGGATGGAGGAGCCTGGCAGACTACAGTCCATGGGGTCACAAAGAGTTGGACCGAGCAGCAGCAGCAGCCGCCAAGCCCTAAGAGCTTCAGTGACTAATATGCTTATGTAAAAAAAACAAACTCAGATAAACATTTTCCTCCCCCAAACAAAAGGTGCACAGCCCACTTAGTAGTCCAGGAGGGGTCCAGCAGCAGGGGAATTGGGTGGATTGGTTACCCTTGCCTCCAGGATGAGGCTTAGCTGGTGGGCGGAGGAGTTGGCCCAGCCCCAGAAGACTCGAGGCTGCCCTAGGACTGTGCTCTGAGTCTTAACAGACTGGAGTCTTTTCCAACTCCTCAGCCTCTAGCCTGGGGACGGGGAGGTCCTCTCTGTTCCCAGATCCTCCAAACCTATTTCAATAGAAAACAGGGAGGGGTCAGGGTAAGCACGTGCCCATCTCCAACACGCACCCCCACGTTCCTCCCATCACTCCACCTTCCCTCAGCTAAGGAAGCATCGTCTGGTCTGGGGACTTGGAGCATCCTGCATCTTCCAAATATTTGGTTCTTTCACCACCACCCCCGCTCCCACACATACACAGGCATCAGTGTTTGACACTCAGAAGACAAGAACCAACTTCTAACTTCTGGTGGGTCATCTGTCCCCTGAGGCAGTGAATGTTCTGAGTCCAAATGCCCTGTAAAAGAAGAGGAAATGCCAAGGAAGGAAGGAAGATTAATATTTCAAAAAGAAAACCATCTGGCCATATAATTTTACATTTATTCTTCTAATCAGTTAATCTCTGTCTCCCTTAGACCGTGAATTCTGTGAGGGCAGGACCCGCATCTGATGTGGCTCGCCCTCCTAGCTCCAGTGTCTGGGAGGGGGCCTGATACATGAGGGAGAATGAAGATTCAGTGAATGGATGGATGACCAGCCACCTCCCTGGGACTGCCTGGGTGAGCTCAGAAAGGACCCCTGGAACCAAAGAAGTGAGGGGGCTGTACCAGACCTGTGGTTGCCAAGCTGAGATCTATGGAGGCACTTGTGTGAATCTTGTTTTCAAAGGTCTGATCAAAGGTTAGTCCTCCTCTCCTCCTTGTGGATGGCTTGCACTAGCTCACCAAGGTGGCAGCCTCTTGGATTTTTCCCAGAGCTGTAACAATCGCCCAGGGACACGGGCTGGCTCATAGTGACATCACAGAGGCCAACTCCAACTCCAGATCGCATGCCCAGTACTGCCAGTTACCACGTTATACTCAGTGGACCTGTGAAGGTCATGCTGCTGCTGCTGCTGCTAAGTCGCTTCAGTCATGTCCGACTCTGTGCGACCCCATATACGGCAGCCCACCAGGCTCCCCTGCCCCTGGGATTCTCCAGGCAAGAACACTGGAGTGGGTTGCCATTTCCTTCTCCAATGCATGAAAGCGAAAAGTGAAAGTCAAGTCGCTCAGTCGTGTCTGACTCTTTGCGACCCATGGACTGCAGCCTACCAGGCTCCTCTGTCCATGGGATTTTCCAGGCAAGAGTACTGGAGTGGGTTGCCATTGCCTTCTCTGGAAGGTCATGCAGCACCCTGCAAATGTGGGCTGTGGCAGACACAGTATTGCAGAGAGCATGACACATAGGGTTTCCTAACGATCCACATGAGCTTCGACGGGGAGATTTAGGATTCCAGCTTAACAGCTGCTTAAAGTGAAAGTGTTAGTCGCTCAGTCATGTCCAACTCTTTGCAACCCCATGGACTGCAGCCAGTCAGGCTCCTCTGTCCATGGAATTCTCCAGGCAAGAATACTGGAATGGGTTGCCATTTCCTTCTCCAGGGGATCTTCCTGACCCAGGGATCAAGCCCTGACAGGCCCTGACAAGCTGACAACTTTCTTCCTGATCCAGAAGTGCCTGAGCCCAGGAGAAGGGAGAGAAGTGGAGAAACAAAGCCATTCTTTGGATCCTGGGGCAGACCTCAGGGCCAAATCCCCAGCGGGAGCTGCAGTGGGCACCCTTTTCCCTGCAGCCAGAGTATTAAGTGAAGAGAACCCCCCTCGCCATAGTACTGACTTTCCCTGGCACTGCCCATTTCCTCTGAGAGGAAAAGCAGGCCCACAGCTGTCCTTCAGGAATCTGTGCCATGGTCACTATCCCAGAGCCCACCACGGGATTTTGACTGTCTCTCTCAAGACTCCTGCTGATAACAAGGCTAACAGTTCACCTTGTGGATTGCTCATTCTCTCTTGGTACTGAAAAGATGTGTGCATTTTACATACATTTGCTCATTTCATTTTAGGCCTCCCAAGGATCTCTTGAGGAAGATACAAGATTATATTCATTTTACAGAGGAAACTGAGGCCCAAGGATGCACTGATAGATTGCTTCAGTGATGGCCCCCGATCTGCTCGTGGGATGCAGTTCGGTGTGCCCTCCCATCCTGGCTCAGGGCTGTGCCACTTGACTTGCTTTGGCCAATGAAGCAGAAGTTAGCTTGTTGCCAGCAGAGACCTGAAGCATGCTTGCACATTGAGGCTTGCTCTCTGGACACTTTTGAAGCTTTTTAATTCAAGAATTTGGGCTATAAATAAGCCCAAACTAGCATGATGGCAGCTGAGAGACCACATGCAGTGAGGCCCGGAAGTTCTGTTCATCCCAAATGAGGCAAATTGATCAGCCAGTCCCAGGGGGCCCACCAACTGACAGCAGACACACGAGCGAGCCCAGCCAAGATGAGCCGAGCCCTCCCCAGACCTGGAGGACTGCTGAGCTGGCCCCAACCAAAACTGCTCACCCTCAAAACCATGAGCTAAATTAGTGGCTGTGGATTGAGCCACTGATTTTTGGGGTGTTCATTGCACAGCGAAAGCACCTGACACAGAGAAGTCATTTGGCTGAGTTCACATAGCAGAAAGTGAAAGTGAAAGTCGCTCAGTCATGTCCGACTCTTTGCGACCCCATGGACTGTACAGTCCATGGAACTCTCCAGGCCAGAATACTGGAGTGGGCAGCCTTTCCCTTCTCCAGGGGATCTTCCCAACCCAGGGATCGAACCCAGGTCTCCCGCATTGCAAGTGGATTCTTTACCAGCTGAGCCACCAGGGAAACCCAATAATACTGCAGTGGGTGGCCTATCCCTTCTCCAGTGCATCCAAGGTCTCCTGCATCGCAGGCGGATTCTTTACCAGCTGAGTGATCAGGGAAGCCCCGGATTCAAACCCAACCTTTCTGACCCCAGAGCACATGCTCTTTGGCACTGAAGTTTCAGTGCTTACAACATATATTAAGTTTCACTGAGGCCCCTAGTGAGTCCAGGGGCTTCCCTGCTGGCTCAGTCATAAAGAATCCACCTTCAATGCAGGAGACCTGGGTTCGATCCCTGGGTCGGGAAGATCCCCTGGAGAAATAAATGACAACCCACTCCAGTATGCTTATCTGGAAAAATCCCATGGACAGAAGAGCCTGATGGGCTACAGCCCATGGGGTTGCAAGAGTCAGACATGACTTAGTGACTAAAGCACTCCCAGTGAGTCCATGAACAGAGTCATAACAGAAGCTCAGAGATGTCGAGAAACCTACCTGAATTCACACAGCTGGTCAGGCTGGAGGAAGGCATGCAACACAGTTCTTCTGATTCTATACTCATACAGTTCCCAACTCTCCATAAAGGCTGGCTCAGCCAGAGCCTGGGGCACTGGTGTTTAAAGAAGCTTCTTTTTCAGTGCCTTTAAAGCCCCCTGCCACCACCACCACACCTCCTTGAATTTCACGAACAGCCCAGTCTGCTCCCTCCCACCATGAGATCCTCAGACAGAGCAGGTGGCTGCCTCAACCAGGAAGCTCTGACTGTTTGATCCTGTCTGCCGCACCTTTCTCTTCTCACTGCCTCATAGGAGCTGTCGGTTGTCTTGGATACAGCAGGAGATAAGAAAGGATGGCAGCTGAGGTCGCAACAGGAACTGGACAGGCTATGGACAGGGAGAAATGGCTTCCCAGACAGGCTCATGCCCTTTCACCCAGCCTGGAGTGAGAGAGGAGTCCATGTGGGAGAACTGAGGTCTCCATAAGATCACCTGGAGGAAGAGGGATGGGCTTGGAGTAGGGGGGAGGCAAGTCAACTGCCCAAGGCCTCCGTGTCTAATAAGGCTGAGAAGAGGAGGGCGTGTCACAGAATCACCTGGAGTGTCAGGGGGTGGGAATGGCCAGTGGAGGGGCCCCCCTGAGGCCTGACCACGAGCATCTACAGGGCAAGGATCTAGAGCTAGGCTGGCTTCCCAGAGCTGGGACAGATGTGGCCCCTCTCTACTCCACCATAAAATTAAATTAACCAGGGCCTCCTGGTGGCTCAGGGGTAAAGAATCTACCTGTCAATGCGGGAGACACGGGTTCAATCCCTGATCCAAGACGATCCCACATGCCGTAGAATAACTAAGCCACGACTGTTGAGCCTGTGCTCCAGAGCCCGGAAGTCACAACCACTGAGCACACACATCACAACTGCTGAAGCCCTAGAGCCCTAGAGCCCTAGAGCCCTAGAGCCCTAGAGCCCGCGTTCCGGAACGAATCCACTGCAAGGGGAAGCCTGCGCACTGCAACTAGAGAGTAGCCCCCACTCCCCGCAACTAGAGAAAAGCCTACGCGGCAGTGAAGACCCAGCATGGCCAAAAATAAATGAATAGTAAAATTATTTTTTAAAAATCAGCAGGCAAGGAGGAGGCAGCTGTGGCATGAGAGAAGAAGATGCCTTGAGTCGTTCGGACTAGATCTGAACCCTCCTAGGTGTGCGACTTTGGGAAGCGTTCTTTATCTCTCTGAGCCTCAGTTTCTCATCTGGAAAATGGGGATAACCCTCACTTATCTCGTGGGTTGCTGTAAGCCCTAAGTGAGAAGAGGTTGTGAGAGCTTCTCATAAACCACAAATGCCATGTAGGAGAGATGACACTATGGCCCACCTATCCTTCTGGCTCCGTCAGCTCCACTACTCCTCCAAGTCCTGGATGAGACCCCCTAAGCACCACTCCCCAGAGTTCAAAGGGCCCATCGAAGCCATCTGGCCCAAGTGGCCTGGCTTTGCAGTTGGGAAATTGAAGGCCCAGTGAGGAGGGCTTTGGCTGGAACTGGGTTTCCTAACTCGGGTTCTTTCTGCTCCATCATGTGTGTGGTCAAAGCCCACCCCTCCTGCACCCCATGCTCCCTGGCCTGAGCCTGGGGGGGAGCAAGCCAGGCGAGCTGCTCCATGGCCCCAAAACCCACCCCTGCTGCACCCCATGCTCCCTGGCCTGAGCCTGGGGGGGTAAGCCAGGTGAGCTGCTCCATGGCCCCTTATCTGCTAATCCAGTCCACCTTCTGAGCGAAGCGACGCTTCCACATCACATTAGGTGGTGGGGCTCCCAAGGAGACCCCTGCATGGTATCTGTATGAAAAGGAATCTAAAATCCGAAGCTAGCCTCTGTGGAAGACATCTGAGATTTGGGTATCTGACCCTGTCTATGCCTGCTTAGCTTAGTTTTTAAATTGTTATTTGATTTGTTCTTTTAAATAGGATGCACATATACTTGGTACAAAATTCAAAAGGCATAACAGGGTTAATATACAGGAAAGCAAGTTCCCTTCTTTCCTGTCTCCCAGTCACTTGGTTTCCCTACCCAGAGGGCAGCTATTGCTCCCAGATTCAAGTGACTGACTTTATACCTTTATAAGCAAAAGCACACACATATTTATACAGTCTTTTCTATATTGCATAAATAGTAGCATTCTATACACATAGTTCTGGACCTTGCTTTTTTTCTCACCCAACCCCTGTCTTGGTGATCTTCTCTCATCAGGACATAGAGACCTGCTCCTTTCTTTTTCATGCCTGCATAGTATTTCACTACCTGGATCATTTATTCGCCAGTCTCCTCTTCATGATCCCTTCTGCTCTTTCTCATCAAGCTATCATAGTGGTGCCATAAATTATCATGTTATATGTAGGATAAGTTCCAAGAAGCTGAATCCCTGGGTCAAGGAATATGTATGCTTATCATTTTGATGACAGCAAGTTGTCCTCCATAAAGGTAGGGCCAACATTACTGGAGAGTACCTATTGTTCCATACCAATTCCAACTCAGTATATTGTATTTTTTAACCTTGCTCAAGCTGATAGATAAAAATGGTATCTCTGCTTATTTTTAATTTTCTCTTTTCCTATTACAGGAGAAAATGAGCAACCTTGCATATACTTAAGATCCGTTTGTAGTTCCTTTCCCAGAAACTGTCCATACCTAATCACTTTCCACATTTCTCACAGTTTTTTCTTATTGATCTGTGGAAGCTCTTTATATATTGAAGATTTCAGCTTCTGTCTGCGATAACAGTGTCAAGTATTTTCACATGTTTTCATTTGTCTTTTGATTCTTATAGTGCTTGTTTCCATGAAGGTACTTTTGATCTCATCAAATCTACTCATCTGGATGTTGTGGAATTTCTAAGGTTTGTATCATACTTAGAAATCCTCTCAATTGTAAACCTGGACCCACACTGACTTTCCATGTTGGTGTCTGGCCTGACCTTTCCTTCCTGGTTTGACCCACTGTCAATGCTGGCACCTAATATCTATATCCAGCCTCTGCTGGGCAGCCCCACCCCTCCCCTCCTCCCTACTTACCTCTGTAGTTTGACCCTTGACTTCCTGCCACTTTCCCAGCCACCAGCTTCTGTGCCCATCCAGCTTCTTCCCAGCCTGCTGCAATTCCTCTGGCCCCTACTCATCCTCCCACCTGCTCCAAGTAAAGCAGTGCCTTAATGGCATTCTTCCTCATTCCCTACTTCTCCTGCATGGACCACATTTATCCAGCCAGCCCAGCCTCCCTGCTCCTTTTGGAACACAACTGCACACAGAGCCTTGACTTTGAACCTCTGACTCCTTGGTGAAACTGGAGTGGTAGGGGGTCCATGGATGATATGGTGGGTAAGTTGGGGTTGGGGGAGCAGAAAGGAGGAAGAGAGGAGTCTTCCCAAACCTTTGCTAGCAAATCCCAATGTGGCATCCTCCTTCCCAGCAACTTAGCTGAATTTCTATCTTCATTAATCAAATAACAAATTTAATTAATTACCTTAAATTGCTCTAATTGAATCTAGAACAAGAGCACGGACAAAATCCTGATAAGTAATGAACTCAGACATTTCCAGCATCCGGAATTGAAATGATCTTTAATTTCAATTTGGGAGCAAAACTAACGTGACTGCGTTCAAACCCTCCCTCTCCAGCCTGCTCCCTGACAGCCTCACTACCGCCCACTGTGCCAAAAAGACCTCCGATTCTGTTCTCCCTTTTTGGCAGTGATGATCTTTCTGCCTCAACTTATCCCAACCAAGAAATGGGTCCAATCCCCACCCACAAGTGCTCTCTAAGTGCTGGAGTCCACCGGGTGCCTGGAGAGTGTACAATAACAGAACTGGTAGAAGCACGAATAACAAGGCAGCAGCCAAGTCAGGTGTTCGACCCATCCTTGCCTCCATGTCGCTCCTCCTGCTGTGCCTTCTGGCAGGAGTGCCTCTTCCCTGCTAGTTTCCAGCTCTCACATCCCCGCTTTCAAGGCCAGTTCACATGTGTCCTTCAAAGGGAAGCCACCCACCTCTACAGAAAGGACTCAGAAGGACCAAGATGTTTTCTGTGCAATTGCCCTCCCAGGGGTAGCCCCGGGCCAGGGGCGGGAGGAATGGAACAGAGCTTGTTTGGTGTGGGAGGATGGCAACGCATTCTCTGGATATTAGAGGTGAGGAAACAGGCTCAGAGAAGTCAAGTACTATTTTTCCATGATCACACAGCTGGATGGTAGCTAAAGCCACACACGTAACCCTAGCTGACATGGCTGCCTTTCTGGCTTTGCCTGCATATTAGTAGAGAAAGCCACACCTCAAAAATCTCCCTTAAAGCCCACCTTTCCGTCATATCTTTTCCCTGGCCACCAGATCCCATCAGTGCCTTGTCTCCCTGCTCCCCTTACATGCTTTCCCTTCCCTGACTCTCCATCCTGCGCATGGCTTTGTTCCAGAATGACTTCCAGGTGATCTGTCTGATTAAGAAAAAAGGATGCAAGGACGGCCAAAACACTCTTTAATTTTTCGTTCTTATTGTTATGGAGTTTTTTGTATCATTATTTTCTTATTATTCTTCCCTTCAGCTGCCAAGTCTCTGCAACAGGCCTTCCATTGTGCCATGCTCCTGCCCTAACACCTACAGTGGGTCCCTATTACCTTTCCTCAAGTCAGAGCTCAGTCACTCACTGAACAGTGGAAAATATCGTAACAGGTAGTATGCACTATTATTACAACCATGAGAGGCAGCCATTCCTTTCATCTCTACTTGATCAATGGGGGTGCAGAGAGGATCACAGAGCTGGGGTTCAAATCCTGGTCTCTCCTGCTCCAAAAGGCTCCAGAGCCAGCTCCAGCCCCACAGTGTGGTACAGCCCCATCAGGTGCTGGATGCAAGCACCTGCTCCAGTAGGACCCTGAGGGCCATACTTCGGGGACAGAACTAAAGAACCATCCGTGGTCCCTGCCCTCAAGATGCTTCCAATCTCAGAGAGGACATAAGCCCAGGTGACCAGCTTTGGAAGAGGCAAACAGATGCCACTGCATGTTCAGGGAGGAAGACCAGCTTCAGCCCTCCAAGGGAAACTGCCCTCTCCCCTCCAGAAGCTGGATGTGGAAGGGAGAGGGACAAGGGAGCCGCCACCATGAGCAGAGCATCACCCCTCACCTGCAGTCACATCCCTGAGCTGGTCCATGTGGGACACAGGCAGGCAGAGAGGTGGGCTGGTGGGGCTCACCAGGGAGCTGATGGGGCTTTTAATGCTCCTCCAGCCAGGGCGATGAGACTTGGAGTGGGGGTGAGTGTGGTTGAGTGCTGGCCACCCTGGCAGAGGGAGCAGATGTCTCAGCCTCTCCCTGTTCCCCCGCAGGCCTCATCTTTTATAAATAGTTGTACTCGTTGGAGCCAGAGTGAGTTAAGGCTTTGGCGTCTCTGACTGACAGCCCGGCAGAGCCAGGCCCATCTGCCTGGGGCTAGGCACGCTCACAAAAAACACTCCCTCCCCACCAGCAGCCCGTCTGCCACAAGGGTGTCATTGCACCCAGGACACGCGGCATCCTGGCGTGTGCTGGCTCCACGTGGCTGCTGGCATGTGGGCTGTGTGGGCTCCTAAGCAAAGTAGCCAAGTAAAATCAAAAGGACTTCGGAACAGACTGATTCCTGGGGGAGCTCGGTGACCACGTGATGAGCATGCAACAGCCAAGCTTTGAGCTCTGAAGCATGATCGGGGAGTGGGGAAGAAGGCTGGGCCAGGCGACTGCAAAGTTCTTTGGGTACAATATACATCTGGAGTGACAGGGGCTGGGAGCTCTCAGGGCCCTCGTGGCTTCGTAAGACCATGGCCTCCCTCCCCAGCTCTCACTTGCCGAGAAGCTCACCTTTGTGGGTTCCCAGAACCTTCCCACTCCTGTCTAAGCCCAACACCTTCTCTGGATGCAGGAGACAGCCAGGAGAGGCTCTGCCCACAGCCTGGAATGCATGACTGCAGAGCTGTGTGCTCCCACAGGATGCTGCGCTGAGGTTGCCAGCTCCCCAGGCTTTCCATGAAGCCCGGGTATTGAGACAGCTCTGCCGATCGGGGGGAGCCCTGTTAGAGTGGGAACCCCATGAGCCTCCCCAGCCTTAGAAACTCCCCACTTCCTAAAGCTAGGACATCATGAAATCCTTGACCTTTGGGATCAAAAGTGGGTATTTCAAGCAATAAGCTCCATGGAGGCAGGGACCAGGTCTGTCTTATTCTCTCCTCCTCTTGTCCATGGTGGCATTTAAATAATTATGGATCAAGAGAATAGCCGACTGAGTAAATAAATGATGTCAAGGCCACCTTACCCACCTCCTTGCACGAAATCGAAGTCAGCTGTGAATTCTCTCTGTCCTCTCTCTGTGGAGGTAGGGGACAAGGATGACCAGCCTGGAGCACATCATCTCTGGGGTCCTGCCTCTACTTGAGTCCTGGCTCTGCCTCTTATTGGATGTGTGATCTCAAGTGGGTTTCTCAACCACTCCGCTTCACTAGCTGGAAAACAGAAAGGCGCCAGAATACTGTGAGATGATATTCTTAACTTGCATATAGTAGGATTCCGTAAAGGATGCTGCCGTAGTCAACAGCGCTGCTCTTTGAATGTCTGTGGTTCTCTTTCCAAGCCTGTGGTAGGATCCTACTCCTCCCTCCTTGAAATTGGGTGTGGTCGTATGAGTGGTTTTGGCCAATGAATTGAGACCAGAAGCAGCGCATCACTCCTTGATGGAGACTTTAAGAGCCCTCGTGCAATTTACCACACTCTGTTTTTCCTACTTAGTAATCATGGCAGCAATAAGATAGAGCCACAACCAGCCTGGGCCCTGGAATGAGGAAGACATGAGCCAGATCCTCCACCTCCCGTCCCTCAAACCATCACCTCTGCTGACACTCGATGGAGCAGAATGTAGTAAATTGTAAATATGGCTGCAGTACTCCTCCCACTCCTATATGGACTCCCCCTTGGCAACGTTACTTTGCTACTTCGCATACCCCTTGAGCCTGCTCAGCCATGTGACTTGTTTTGGCCAATGGGATGTTAGAAAATGCTATGCAAGCAAAGACTTGTAAAGCCATGGCACACTGGAGTTTGCCCTCTTTCGTGGCTGGAAACTCTTTTGCCACCATGTGAATGGACAAAGAGGGGCCACATAATGAAAGGTCCAGTTTGTCCCAGCTGAAACCCCAAGCATGTAAGTGAGGCTACCATAAACCATCTAGCCCCATCTGAACTGGTGCAGACCAGAACCACCCAGCCAACCCACCGAACTGGGAGAAATATTACATGCAGGTTTGCTACTTTAGCCAAGGCTAACTAATACAATGAGAAATAAATGAATGAAAAATAAGCCTCAGAGGATTAAGCCACTGGTCTTTGGGGATGTGTGTTACCACAGTGTCACCTAGTCCATTCTGACTGATACATTTCCTTCCCCTTTCCCTCAGGGAAAGGAAGTACATCCCAGTTAAGCTGTGAGGGGCTTTATCCATTACAGGTTCCCTTTTGTTCAACCATCCCCTTCCACTCACCCCACTCTCCTGTCTCTTGGTTCAGATAGGATCTTCTGCTGTTATCCAAGCCCCTGTCCCTTGGGCTCATCATGGAGCCTTCTCCTCACCCAGGGTGAGGAGACTAGATCAGACTTTCCAGGGTCAACAGTGCCTTAGAGACAAGTTGTGAGAGGTGCCCGTGTGACCCTGGTCTGCCCAATGGACCAGCTGAGGCAGCCTGGTCTCTGCTCATGCTTGGTATTCCCTCACCTGCTTCAGGCTCCTGTATATTATCTGGCTGCAACATGTGGTTTAAAAAGGCACTGGACTCAGCATCAGACCTACCTGGATTCAAATCCCAGCCCTGCCTCTTGCCTTTTCATCCTGGTTCTGCCACTCCTTAGCATGTGACTTCGGGAGAATTCTTCAACCTCATTGAGCTCCAGTTTTCTCCTCTGTAAGCTAGTGGTAAAAAAAAAAAAATCCCTTGTTCACATGGCTATATGAGTTATAAATCCATTAAGTGTCTAGAGAAGTACCTGATATGAGTAAACACTGAATAAATAGCAACATGAGGAGCATTTGGAGCCAGATTGGCATTGACTGGCGATGTGTCTTTGGAGAAGTCAGACATCCCAGAAATTTAGCTTCCTCCCTGTAAAATGGGGGTTAAATGGGCTTTGTGTCAGGATTTTTTTAAAAAAGAGTATATAATAAAGTGCCTGGCGTGTTTCAAGTTCTGGAAAGTGTCAGTTCTTTCTCCCTGTCTAGTTTACAAATTTATTTGAGTACAGAAGTCTTGTTTTATCCCTCTACCCCTCCCCTACTCTCACACATACACTCTCCAGTCCAGGGACGTCTCTGTGCCTGCTCACCTCCAAGGAATACTTCTCAGGCCAGAGAGCCTGGTTCTATCATGTGTCAACTAAACAGAAAGAATTCACGGAGCTGAAGTGGTGGGGAGACCTGTGAGCATCTCACACCGACGTCCTCCTCACCCTCCCCACCCCTCCCCTCCCTCGCCTTACCCTCTCCCACAGGCATGCTCCACGACTGTTCAAGAGCAGTTTCCATGGTGATAGCATTTTAAAGTTTTCTAGGAGCAGAACAGGAATAATTTTCTACCTTCTCCTCCTCCTCCGTGGCAATCTGGGAAAAGGGAGCTTATTACAGATAAAGCGTGGGGTGAGGGGTGAGGAGGGGAGATGCAGCTTTCTTTCATCGCTTGATTGGATATGATGGTCATGCTGAAACTCCTCATTCCCAGCTTCCCCCTCCCCCAGCCCTCACCATCATTCCTTGGGGTCCTTGATCACCTGTTCCTCACCTGCCTCTGCTTCGGTGAAGAGATGGGTGAAGGTAAGGTAAGAAAGGAAGAGATAAAAAGAAAGGGAGAAAGGCTGGGCTGACATATGCCCAATTGTAAGCATGCATACACTCAGAGTGGTTACAGAAAATTTCCACTAATCGCACTTTGGGAAGTGACATACATGGAGATGAGCAGATTTAGAAGCAAAGATATTTGTGTAACCTCGTTGGGACCCATGATTGAGGGTCAATCTATATGTTACAATCACCTTGCACATATCTTCAGAATCTACCAGCCCCAAAGAGGGTCCACACACTTCTGAGAAAGAGTGTTGTGGCTGGGACAACCTCTGATGACAGTAAACACCATTCTGATTTCTATTTGCTTCCTCGGCATTTTGTCTCTCAACCCTCAGCTAAGTTTCTCATGCTCATTCTCCAGTCTTTGAAGGGAGCTTTGGTCTAGATTGTGGGTCCCCATACAGTTTGCATCCCTGGAGGAGGAAATGGCAACTCACTCCAATATTCTTGCCTGGAAAAATTCCATGGACAGAGAAGTCTGGCCGGCTATAGTCCATGGGGTCACAAAGAGTCGGACACGACCGAGCACACATCAGCATGTACAAGGTACATCAGGGTAAGTAGACCAAAAAACCAGATACAATCCTGATTCTACCACCCCATAGCTGGATGACCCTAAGAAAATCACTCAATCTTTCTGAATCTCTTCTGCTTCATCTCTAATTTCTATTCTTTCTGTCTTGCTCAAAAAGTTACTTTAAAATTAAAAGTAAAATCGCCTTGAAAATGAGCAAATATCATATTTGTAAGATTTCATTCTATTACTTTAACAGGGTAAATATTCAAGACAAACTTAAAGCCTGGTCTCAAACAACATTTGTGGTGAACCAACAAGACAAGAAAAGTTGAAATGCCAATCCAGAAATGCACAGTCCCCAGGCAACAGTGTGTGATAACTTCAACAGCACAGAGATCTGCCGTGTGTGGCCTTGCCCTCTCAGAGCCTTGTCTCTCTCCATCACTGACTCAGTGGACATGAGTGTGAGCAAACTCTGGGAGATAGTGAAGGACAGGGAGCCTGGCGTGCTGCAGGTCCTGGGTCACAGAGTAAGACACGATTTAGTGGCTGAACAACAGCAACAACAATAGTCAGACCGTCTCCTGATTCTAAGGCAGGAATCCAAACTAGATAAGAAGTCAAGTCAAGGTAGAGACTGTGGATATGGGGTTGGTACCACGGACAGCTCCCTTGAGCCTGGGATGCCACCAGAACTCTTGAGCTACTGGAGACCTGGGTTCAAGTTCTAACTCTGCCCCAAACATAATGCTACCTTAAGCTGGGCCACTCTGATCTCAGTGTCCCCTTCTGGACATTCAGTCCCATGGGCTCACTGGGATGAGCACTTGCCCACATCACAAGAGAGATCCAGAGCACCAGCGAGACGCAGGTGGCTGATTCCCTAAGGTCCTCATGTTCCTCCTCCTCTAAGGCTCAGGACTTGGGGTTTGTCATCCAAGTTCTTGCCTCACTGGGGGGAACTCTCCTACATTCATGATTTTCCTAAAAGAACAATTTGGTGCAATATATGTTGGAATCTGGGAGTCAAACAGCATTGAATGTGAATCCAGGCTCTGGTGCCTACTAGCTCCATGTTTTAGAGCAAAGAAAATCCTCTCTCTGAGCCTAAGTTTTTCTCCTCTGTAATATGAGAATTAAATAATACATGCCTCACACTACTCACATGAAATTTAAGTGACATTTAAATTTAAATACATGTAAAGCCTTTAATGCACACCTGTCCATAAGAAGTACCCAACTAAAGCTAATTCCTCAGTCATCCCTTCCTTCCTAAATTATGGTCTTTCTTGCTTTAGGAAACACCTCTAGCTGAAATATCTCTGGCTTGGGCACTTAGCAAAAGAAATACAGTGGGCAGGGGTCCAGGCATCATTTAGCCATATGTTGTTTTTAAAGAGAAAAGGCTTGTACAAGCCCATAAATTTGGCAGCTGGTGAAGACCTCTCTGAAAGGGTCTTAGGTTGAACTCTCAAGCCTGGAACCCTGGGCTGGTCAGGTAGTGCAATGCTAAATAATAGAGGTCATGGGAGGGAGACTAGAATCCAGAGATAGAGTCTCTATCCTACACACCTCTCAGCATTGACTCAAGAGGTGGGGGAGGTGCCCACAGGGTTTATAAAGATCCACTTTAGTCCCAACTTTGCAAGCAATGTGTTGTGGAACTTTAGCCAGCTCCCTCCCTTCTCTGGACTGCAGTCTCCATCTCTGAAAAATGAGGATCTTTTGCCCTCTGGGATTGCTAATAATCTACGTGCCTCCCCCTTAGGCTTGTGCTGTGACTACCATGGAGACTCAGGATACCACTCACTCCTCTCTGCTCTCAGCCCAGGCTGCAGCCCGTTAGGCCCTTACCTGGACTCATCCTGAATTCCATCTGGGCTGTCACCACCGCCCCCACTCCAGATACCCAGGCTTCCCCCAGAGCCCTCCGCCAGGGCATTGGGAAGGTGATCCAGGAGCCTCTGGGGCTCTGTAGCCCAAATACCAGGGTCTTAGAGACTTCTCCGAAAGGGTGCAGCATTTCTCCATGGGCTCCACCTGGACCACAGGAGGGCCAGCATTTTGATTTCCAGCCTGATTTCCCCAGGGCTCAGGAGAGCAAAGCTGCTTCATGGGCAGTTAGACAAAAGGAAGTCAGTACATGAGGTGGGAGAAATCCACCAGCCTGGAGCCCAGAGCATGGCTCCTCCACCCAGACATCTCCCCAGGACTGGGGAGGGATGGGGGACAATACTGTCAGTGACTCATGGGTCCTGATGCCTTCTTTGTGAATAAGACATCCTTATAGAGCTGAGTCTTTATTATAATAATCACTCATATCTTTCTAGAGAGACAGAATGGCTGGATGGTCGTGAACACAGAGACTGGAAATCAGCCTGCCTTGTCAACTCCATCTCAGACAAACTACTCGACCTTTTTGTACCTCTGTTTTCTCCTCTATAAAATGAAAATAATATTTCTGGCCTCATAACAACACTGTGCAAACCTAGAGTATCACATTCGTGGCAGGAAGCAACTTGGATATCACTGTATCCAACCACTTTTAGGTGGGATTTATAGGTGGGAAAGTCTAAGAACTCTCAACTTACACTGCATTATCAGGCTCTTTTGCCCTATGGAGAAGGGACAAGAAGAGGTGTGATGGTCACCCTGTCTGGGCAAGGTGAGTGTGGAAAGACCCAGAGACACGGATTAAGGGAAGGGAGAGCAGAAAGAAAGGAGTTGGTATGTACTAAACACCCGTGATGTGCCGGGCACCAGGCTCATCACTTTTCCAGATGATGTCTTTTGGGTATCTCCATTTTCTTATTGTTGTTTAGTCACCAAGTCGTGTCCGACTCTTTACAACCCCCTGGACTACAGCATGAGGCTTCCCTGTCCCTCACCATCCCCATTTTACAGATGCAAAAACAGGATCCAGAGGGATTAAGTGACTTACCCAGGGTCACACAACCAGGATATGGACCCAGGTCTTCTTAGAACCCAAAGCTTGGGCCCTTTCCATTGAAGGGGGGCCATAGTGGGTTCCTCTGTCAAACAATGAAAGTCTGAAGTCAGATTCACTCTTTCCCTACTCTTCCTGACTTGTTCCCTGGGATCCAGTTCTCAGTTGCCCTGCACTGTCTAATTGAAGAAAAGAGTCTTCCTGGGACCAATCTGCTCTATGTTGGCTTAGAGGTTTCACTTTCCCGTAGGTGACAGGCTTGCTTTCTGCCTTTTGGGTTTTCTGATAATCTACTGGTTGGACTTCCCTGGTGGTACTAGTGCTAAAGATCCCTCCTGCCAATGCAAAAGACGTAAGAGATTCAGGTGCAATCCCCGGGTCAGGAAGATCCCCTGTAGAAGGGAATGGCAATCCACGCCAGGATTCTTGCCTGGAGAATCCCATGGACAGAAGGAGCCTGGAGGGTTACAGTGCATGGGGTTGCAAAGAGTCAGACACGACCAGAGTGACTTAGCACACACACACATAAAATGACCCCATCAATATCCTTACTTGAAGATGCCAAGTAAACCCCAGATACATCCAAAAAGGTTCCAGGACACATGGGCCAGTCACCAGAGGGAGATGAAATTCTTAGGTGAGAATTTCAAAGACAAACGTTTTCACACTGCAGATATAAGTGGCGCTGGAGGGCTTGCTCCTCCTATAAAGCACTTGCCACTTGTCCTGGCCATTGTGGGATGGAGGGTGAGAAACACCCACCCAGTGGGAGAAGGAATTTTTGACTCACAAAAGCTTAAATCTAAACTTTAGATCCTGAAGGAATTCCTTTGCCTTCAGATGTGCGACACTCTAGGCCTGATCCCAAGATGCCGGCAGCATCCTGGTGTCAATCAAGTTTCTACAGATGCCACGAGCTGAATCAGTCTCTATCTACACTTCATTGCCTCAGGATCCCAAATAATCAGTTCCCAAAGGTGGGGGGAACAGCAGGTGTTCGTTGCACCTTCCATTATGCTTCATGTTGTGTGGGGACCACCTCCTGTCAAGCTTAAACGTCCCCCACCAGGCCCTAGGCGGCTCCAGTGGTACAGGACCAGCCTGCCAGTGCAGGAGACACAGGAGACATGAGTTCAGTCCCTGGGCTTGGAGATCCTCTGGAGAAGGGCATGGCAGCCCACTCCAGTATTCTTGCCTGGAGAATCCCACGGACCAAGGAGCCTGGGAGCTACAGTCCACAGGATCACAAAGAGTTGAATACAACCAAAGTGACCTAGCACGCATGCACACACCAGGCCATACAGGGTGCTTGAAATTCCATATGGCTAAGTGGCTACTGTTGGGGCAGAATTACGCCCCCTAAACTCTTATGTTGAAGTCCTAATCCTGGTGCTTCAAAATGTGACTGTGTTTGGAGGTACAATCTTTAAAGACTTAATTGAATTAAAATAAGGTCATTAGGGTGGACCCTAATCCTACATGACTGGTGTCCTTATAAGAGGAAGTTTGTACACAGACCCGTCCAGAGGGAAGGCCATGTGAAGACACAGCAAGAAGGCATCCATCTGCAAGCCAAGGAGAGAGGCCTCAGGAGAAACCCCCCTCAACCTTAGGCTTCTAGCCTCCGGAAAATAAATTTCTGTTGTTTAAGCCACCCTGTCTGTGGTCTTTGTTAAGACAGCCCCAGCAAATGAACACAGAGGCCATCTCCTTTTTTTCTGTCCAACACACCCAGCTGTCTCCTTCCTCCTTTCCCACCCCTCCTTCCCCTGGGCTATTTACTAGCATTCCAAAGTGAGTTATGGGGTGAAGAGGTTGGGGGTGTCTTAATATTTCTAGAGCTGAGGTCGGGAAGACTGAGGGCAGAAAGGGCCTTTTTATCTTCCTCTAAGCTGAGCCGATGCTAAAGGCATTTTGAGGTTACAAGAAGCCAAACTGATAAGCCATGTCCACCTCGGTCAGTGAATAAGCCAGGTTGCTGGGACCCAGCATGCATTTTCCAGAGAAACAAAATTTGTAAAGTCAGGCTGTCTCCCAGGCTAGTCCACAAAAGCCTCTTCAGTCAGTCACAGACCTCCGATTCTCTCTCTCTCCACCCTGGAGAAAGCAGGGTGCAATACTGCCTCCAGACGAATCTTTCAACCCTATAGGAAAACAGGGCCATCCAGCAGGAAGTGAGCGGGCCAGGACATGCAACTGAAAGGCAGGCTTAGAGGGAAGCAGATTGTGTTAGTGGTGGCCAAGGAGGTAAACGGGGCCCTTGCTGGCGATTCTAAAGGGGGCTTCTGGGATTTCTCAAGGGCTTTTGAGGCTGAGCACTCTTGTTCTTTATTATGTCTAATTTCACTTGAGAACGCAGGTCCCCGTTGTATCCTTGCCAGACGGCTGAGCTGATCAGCCATGATTAGGGCCATTTGTGGGGAAAGAGAGAGCAGGAGGTGGGGGGGGGGGCGTGATTGCATACAAGATAGCGGCAGGAAAAGGGCTCCAGGAGGGTAAGTACTGGGAGAGAGGGATTGGTTGATGGATCAGAACTTGGCCTGTGAGCTCGGATTTCCTGCTCCATCCTAGCCCGGGCTCAGGGCCCAGGGCAGGGCTCCAGAGTCACGTGTTCTGGCATGAATCTTGGTTCTGGCTCTCATTAGCTGTGTGACTTTGAATGAGTGACATTACCTCTCTGAGCTTCGGTCACCTCCTCCATAAAAGGGAATTGTGATAGTGGCCAGTTTACGGGATTGTTGTGAAGATTCAATATTCATGCAAAGTTCTTGGAAAACGCCTGGTCTCAAGCGCCCTGTAAGGGTTAGTTGTGATGGTGGGTGGTAGGTGATTGTCCCAACTTTCCCATCAGCTTTGGAAGAAGAAGGGGTGTTGAGAAGGAGAGGCAGAGGGGAGGAGAGTGGAAAAGATAGGCTGGGCCAGGAGAGATGCCTCCGTCTCTGTCAGAAAGGCCACTAGGACTTCCCTGGTGGTGCAGTGGTTAAGAATCTGCCTTCCAATGCAGGGGACGGGGGTCGAGCCCTGGTTGGGAGCTAAGATTCCACATGCCAAGGGGCAACACATGCAGAGGGGAACCTAAGCCTGTACTAGGCAATTACTGAGTCCACGCGCTGCAACTAAGACCCAACACAGTCAAATAAATAAATTAAATTAACATGAAAAAATGAAGGAAAAGAAAAGGCCACCAAATGCCTGTGCCTCTTGTCTCTGCAGAGTGGTTCAGGCCAACTGTGCCCGCACCACCACCCCTGGCTTCCTCTCCTGACCTTGACCCGCCAGTGGCCACCCTACAAGAAGGCCTCCATGCCATGGCCTCTCCAAAGTGGGGACAAGGTCCGGGATGTCCCTCTGCAGCTGAAATGCTGAAATCATTCTTGAGGAGCTTGAAGGGGCAGGAGACATGGGACCTGGAAGAAGAGAATTGTGAATTCTCCAAGAGAAGCAGTTCAGAGCTGGAGCCGACGTTTTCATTCCCGTTAATTATTCTTTTAGAGCAGTTCGGGGCTGCTGGAGAGCAAGAAAGAAGGATTCATTTACATTAAAATCAGCCCAGTCCTCCCCCCAAGATTCTTAGCCCGCCTGTAGATGCAGTGGGTGTGAACTGGAGAAGAGGTAGGGGGACAGGGAGCAGGGAGCTGATGCCCAAGCCTCCTGCAGAGGTAGAGCCCTCTCCCTGGGACTGCTCAGAGCCCGATTCTCACTGAGAGACCTCTACCCAGCAGATGCTGATACATTAAAGGCTGCTGATGGAGACCTGGACTCCAGCTTAAGGAGCTTGGCGAAAATGGTTTCTTCCTGGAGAAGCTACTCAGAGAGCCTGGTGGCTTCTCGTCACACACTGCCTCACTGAGCCCAGGTCCAGCCTGAGCCTGCCTCCTGTCCCCTGCCCCCAAACCCCCGATCTCCCCTGCAAAGTCACACTTCATTTCACATGTATTTTCTGAGGATCACTCTGGTCCAGCCCAGTGCTTGATGGTCAAGGAAGACTTGGGAGGAGGTGAGAAGCCAAATCCTAGGGTTGGAGAGGTCCTGTGAGAAGATCCCTGCAATACTCTAGGTGATGCCCTCGCAGGGGTGGGGAGAAGTCACCAGACGTGGGATCTGGGTACAGCCACCAAGATTTCCTGATGGACTGGATGCGGAGTGTGGAAGAAAGGGCAGAGCCAAGAGGAGGTGCGTGTTTTTGACTTGAACAACCGGAAGGGTAGACTTGCAGTCATGTGGGATGCGGACCACTACAGGAAAAACAGGTTTGGAGTGCGGGAATAATGAGGGGTTTGTTTTTGGACACGTTGGGTTTCAGATGCCTGAAAGGAGGTCCCTGGAACCCTTGCCTCCAAGCTTGGGAGCCAGGTCAGCCACTGCTATCTCTGCTCACTTCCCAAGGCCTTCAGGGTGTTGGGTGTCAAGGCAGCCAGAGATTACACAGCAGAATCAGGTTTTCTGACTCCTTATTGAATGCTCCCCACTCTTCTTCCCCGCCTGGCTTCTCCAAAGAGCCGGGTGTGAGGTGTGGGGCCAATGGTCTTCAGTGACCTTTTCCTTCAGGCTCTCATTCTCCCTCTCCATCATCCCTTCCCAAACCTGCACTCACGACTACCCTATGGGAAAATGTTCTGTTCCATAATTCATACTAAAGTGAAGATGGCTGCTAAGAAGGGAACAGCCTTAAGAGGCCGCTGCTGCTGCTGCTGCTAAGGCGCTTCAGTCGTGTCCGACTCTGTGCAACCCCATAGACGGCAGCCCACCAGGCTCCCCCGTCCCTGGGATTCTCCAGGCAAGAACACTGGAGTGGGTTGCCATTTTCTTCTCCAATGCATGAAAAGTGAAAAGTGAAAGTGAAGTCGCTCAGTCGTGTCCGAGTCTATGCGACCCCATGGACTGCAGCCTACCAGGCTCCTCTGTCCATGGGATTTTCCAGGCAAGAGGACTGGAGTGGGTTGCCATTGCCTTCTCCATAAGAGGCCACTAAAAGGGGACAGTCAATAATAACGATACTAGTAATACTAAGAAAACCATGATAGCAGTACCTAATCCTAACATATCACCTAGTGTGTACCAGGAACTATGATAAGCACTTATATATGTATTATATGACTTAATCTTGCTCATAACTCTTTGAGGAAATCACCTTTTTTTTTTTTTTTAGCAGATGAGGAAACTGAGGCACATATCCAGGGTTACACAGCTTGGAAATAGCAGAGTCGGGATCGGAATGCAAGCACTTTGGCTCTAGAGCCCTCACTCTAAGCCACCACTGTCTAGCACCTGTCTGCACAATCTTGTCAGTCCCCACGACAGCTCCTCAAGGGCGGCGCTCTATCTCCACTCTACTGGACAGAATGCAGATCAGGAGAAAGGCATTCTGCCCAGGGTCACACATCTGGTGCTAGCGGGGCTTCCATAAGGCTGCCAGATAAAATACAGGATGCCCAGTTGAATTTTAATATCAGATAAACAAAGAATTTTTTTAGTGCATCTAGCTCAATATTGGCAATCTATTTATATTTTTAAAGTGTTTGTTCTTTATCCCAAATGCAAATTGAACTGGGCATTCTATGCTTTTATTTGCTAAACCTGGCTGCCAGAGCGCCCCAGGAGAATCTGCCTCAGCCAGGATCCGCTTTTCCAGTCCCCAGAATGAGCCCCGCTCCCCAAACCTCTTGAGTCCTGGAAGGATGAAGGAGCTGAGGTGTCCCCCTGGCTGCTCTCAACCATGACATCCCATCTCCCAGCAGCCCGTAGGGCCTCCTGGTGCTCAGCCATCACCAGGAAATCCCTGGGATTACGCTTCAACTGTCTCTCCCAGAGCCCATGGGTGAGGCGCAGGGCCCCACTGGGCCTACAGCATCGAAGCCCTAAGCATCAGGCTTAGGAGCTTGCAGCCTGCAGCCCCCGAGCGAGAGCGCCTGTTTATCACAGGCAGATGGAAATCGAAACTTGTTTCTCAAGCCGATGCACTGGTGCTGGATCAGTCGCCTGATCTGGGCTAAGTTGCTTTGTGCATTGGAAGTTTGTCAGCCGTGCTCCCACGCTCAGATAGACACTGTGCATGTGCTGAGACTGAGAGGAAGGCTCCCAAATTCCCACTTCAGGGTGAAATAGCACCAAGTTCTCAGCCATTGCTAGCCCCCCACCCCAGCCCCTTGGGCAATAACTAGCTGTGATTTAGAGCACCTACTATATGTAAGAGTTGTGCCAGGCTGTAGGCCATACAAACAAATCCAATAATCACTCTTTTAACCAAAAGAATCATTGCTCCCATCTCTAGAGTGGTCATGTACTACCTCCCTTGCAAAGGGAAGAACTTTCCATGCATTGCTGCTGCTGCTGCTAAGTTGCTTCAGTCGTGTCCGACTCTGTGCGACCCCATAGACAGCAACCCACCAGGCTCCCCCATTCCTGGGATTCTCCAGGCAAGAACACTGGAGTGGGCTGCCATTTCCTTCTCCAATGCATGAAAGTGAAAGGTGAAAGTGAAATTGAAGTCACTCAGTCATGTCCAACTCTGTGTGACCCCATGGACCGCACCCCACCAGGCTCCTCTGTCCATGGGATTTTCCAGGCATTAAGCTCATTTAACTTACAAACTAAGCTGTGAAGTAAACAGTGTTATGCCCATTATACAGATGAGAAAACTGAGGCACAGGAAAGTTAAAGGACATACTTAAGGTCACACAGTTAGAAGTTACTGTGCAGGGACTGAAACCAAGGGCTCTGACTCCAGGTTCAGGATCTCTCCCTACCATCCTTGACCTCAGTCACAAAACTCTGGGTCTGAGCTGCAGGCACATCACCCCCAGCGCTCCTGTCCAGTGAGCTGGTGGGGCATCGGGAGGTCACTGCGTCCAGACCCCTGCTTCTGCATGAAATGCTACCGCTTAAGGTACTGGGGCAGACAGTGGAGTTAGAAACCATCACCTCGTGGGAAGGTCTGGTGGGGGTTTGGGGAGAAACTTGATTTCTGTTTGGGGAGGAAAGGAGGGTCTGCTGAGAGACCCTACTGCATCCCAGCGCTGCATATAGTAAGTGCCCTGGAGACCTGTGTTCTCATCTCGGATTCGCTGGTGCCTCTCGGTGTAACCCTGGGAAAGACCTTTCCCTTCTCCGAGCCTCAGCATCCCCTGTGTAACAGATCTTGGAACTGGCTTGGTCGTTCATGGGTGGCCCCTTCACAACTGGAGCCAGCCCTCCGTCCTGACCTCAGGGTTCCACCACTCTGGGCTTCTCCAGACCAGAGAGAGAGCCTGGTGTGGTTAAAGGGACAGGAGCAAGGCTGGCTGAAGCAAGCTCTCTCCTCCAGGGTCATCTCTAAGACTCAATGACATCTCAGACCTCTTCCTACCCTGAGGATGCAAGCCCCCATCAATAATCCGCATCCGGAATGGATTAGATAGGCCATGCATAGAGTCCTCGGAGGAGCTCCTATTGCCTTCAGGGAGTCTCCCGGTGTACCCGCCTTGACTCAAGAGGAGTTGAGGTGTCTGCAGGCCTTGTCAGAGGTCCTGCAGACCTGCGGGATCCGGGTGCATGACCTGCGGAGGTGAGCACCTGTGAGCACCTGTGGGGGTGTCCTATGTACCCAAGGGCGTGTGCATCTGTGCACACCCGGACGTATGTGTCCATGGTGTGCACACCGGCAGAGGAGCATATGCCACGGATGAGTTTTAAAAGAGCACATTCCCTGCTCCTCGGCCTCCGCTCAGGTCAGCCCGCGCCCCTGGACTCCTCCGGAGATACACCTGGGAACCCGCTTCCCCATTCTGATGGCTCGAGGGTTTCTTGAACCCATGCGCGCACACACAGATGCATCTATCCACACGCAGACACAGTTTCCTCCACTCCCTGGCACTGTTTATTTGAACACCGCCTCACATCCTCCATCCTGAGGGCAGAGCTCAAGCAAGGCCACCTCCAGACTCCGCATCCCGAGTCCCCCGGCACTTAGCGCAGCATCTGAACCAGGGCACGCTCAGCTTTGTTCAGCGCTCTGGAATTGGACAAACGTGTGAGGGGACGTCCACACGCATGTGCACTAGGGGCGTGGCTGTGCATATGTGAGTCTCCGTGTGCACTCTGGCCCGTGCCCATGTATTCATGGGTTCACACCCGTGTGCTCCTGTCTTTGTGTACCTGTTTGTGGGCTAGTGTCTGCGGCAGGTGTGTGTAGGATGGACGTTGGTGCACCCCCACAGAGGTGCCTGTGTGTATATCCACTGGTGTAAATCTATCCATCACCCACTTAGCCGCCATCAGGCGGATGTTTAGCTAGCACTTTCTATGCACCAGGCACTGTTGCAGCAATGGGAACACAGCAGTGAACAAAGCACAGCCCTCGCCTCTCTCCACGCAGACCGTGGTCTGGTGGTTGCACGTACACACGGGTGAGTGGGCACGTGTGTTGTCCTAACACATATGCACATGGCAGTGTGTGTATATGCCTTACCCAGAGGAGGTGGGCATCCTCCCCTGACCTGGTGAGAAAGAAAGAGAACCTTCTCTCCTAGCCCCACTCCATGCCTGGACCAGCTCACCTGTAGGGGGAGGAGACACCAGGTACCAGAGGACCTCATAGTCCCCCCTCCCAGCCTGGACCTTGTCCCATCTTGGAGCCACCAGCCCAGGTCAGCCAAGGTGACTCTTCCTTGCTTCTTGGGCTGAGGGCAAGTCCGAGAGATAAACAGGCCCCATGGTGCCCTCCTGAGCTCTTGAAGAAAATGAGGGCAAGGGCAGAGTCACTGCCCTCTCCTGTGTACTCTGATGTCACCATGGTACAGAGGAGGCATTAGGAGGAGCTGTTGGCAAAGATGCCATTTCTCTAGCAAGCTTGATCATGCAGGGGAAGGGAAGAAGGGGCAGGGGGCTGGCCAGCTGAACTTAGCCTGTCTCCAGACCCCGGCTTAGGGCAGATCTGGCTGGCAGCAGAAAGAGAATACAGAATACAAGGAGCCTGGCCTCTAACCTTGGCCATGGCTGTGGCCTTGCTTGCTGTGAGCCTCAGCAGGGCCCCAGCCCACCCTGAGCTGAGCAAGACAGGAGGGCTGGGTGACTTGGAAGGCTGACTTTCAGGGCATCCCCCCTGGATGACTCACACGACCCCAGGATTTGGGCCACAAGGGGTGGGGTGAGGCTGAGTCCAGGCCCTGATGGACACAAACACCCAGAAGGAACAAGAAACTAGGTCAGAAGTTTCAGAAATCCAGCATCTGTCCCAGGGCCTGGCCCAAAGACAAAGTGTCGCCGAGCCTCCGCTCCTGCCAGGCCCCGGCCTGCGTCTCCTCTCCACCCCCAGCTGCATTTAATAATTGATTAAAAGCATTCACACTTAATAGTGGAGAATGCAGAATAGCAAATCTTATAATTGGTAAGGTCCTGATTCTGTGTGTCTCCAGACAGTCCCACCTCTCCCCTCTCAGCACCACACCCATCAAGGCCTTCCCAAGCCTTAGCTACTCTAAGCGTCAGATCAAAGAGGGCAGGGACTGGCTTGTTCTTACACACCGTTCCCGGAGCCCTGAACAAGGGCCTGGCTGACGGGAGGCTCAAGAAACACTGTTGAACAAATAGATGCACAGAACAACCAACCCTGGATATTCAGGGTAGGGAAATTTCAGATCACTTTAATTTACTTCTTTATACTTTTAAGTCATTTTCATGTTTTCTAAAATGGGCAAGCATGGATTTCATAACCAGAAGCTTCCTCCTTCACCCTACCCCCACCCCCCAAAAAAGCTCCTAGAAACAGAACACAGAATGTCATCATCTCAAGGGCCTGCTCCCCAGACCCCCTCAGTGAGAGGCTGTCCTCCCTTGGGTTTCCTCAGCACCTGGCCAGGTAAGCAGTCCAGGTCACCTGACAAGTTAGGGACTCAGAGCGTGTTCTCCTGACCCCAGCCCAGGAGGCCTTTCACAGCTCCATCATCACATCTGTTCTCAGCTGTTTGCATTTTGTTTTGCTTTAAATGTTTCAGTCCCCACTCACTGGATCTGAGCTCTTGGGTGAATAACTCAAAAATCTCAGTGCCTCAGTTTTCTCATCTTTAAAATGGGAATAATGCCAGTACCTAACCCAGGGAGTGGGTGTGAGAAATAAGCACACAGGGTTAGCACTTAGCAAATTGTTTGTTTGTTTGTTTTAAATTTTTTTTATTAAGCCCTTCTCACAAGTCAGGCTAAGCACTCTACATGTAAGCACTTAGTCCTCACAGCAACACTCTCCGTGCAGACTTAAGATTGTACCCATTTTACAGATGAGGAACTGGAGGCTCAGACAGCCAAGTCACTTTACCCAAAGCCCTACAGCAAGGAAGCCACAGAAGTGAGATTTGACTCTCAGTCTGGCTCCTGACCTATTGCTCCTGAAGTTTGAAATTCTGATGCATTTTCTAGGACAAGAGGTTTGAGCATGTTTGGGACAAGATGCTATGCCCAGAAGGGAACTGGCAAGAGAAAAGTCAAGCCTGAGTTCCTTCCCCATCCACAGATTTACCAGTAACAGCAGCTGTGGGATTCCCTGGACTTGAGTTCCTCTTTTCCTCATCAAGACCAGAGTTCAGATCCCTGCATGGATCCCTCCATCCTTCTCTCCATTCATCCCTTCATTCACTTTGATCCCACCGTTATATGCTGAGCAACTACTGCGTACCAGAAAACATTCCAGACACTAGAGATACCGCAACAAACAAGACAGACAACAAGCCCAGCTCTCTTAGTGTTTGCGTTCCAGTCAGGGGACACAGACAATAACCATGTTAATGAGTCACTAGACAGGTCAGATGGTGAAGAGAGTGCTATATTCATGGACTAAGTAAGGGGTCAGGAAGCCCCAGGGTGAGTGTTCTGTTTTCTATCTGCAGTCAGGAAAGACCTCCTGGGTAGGCGACTTCTGGGCAGAGATCTGTAGGAAGTGGGGAGCGAGTCGTGTGCCTGTCTGGGGAAGAGGGCTCCAGGCTCAGGGGGAAGCCCCCAGTGACCCCTGTTTGCCCATCCTCCACCCCTTTTCCACCCTCCCATTCCCTTGAGAACTCCCCTGAGCCCCAGCTCTGGGAAAGGTCCAAAATGGGGACCTGAGCTCTGGGGCCAGACAGCCCCCAGCTTCCCCACCAGCCACAGGACCCAGGGCTTAACCCCCTGCACCCACATTCTCGGTTCTATAAAACAGATGTTTGAGAAGTGAAGAAAAGATTAGTAACACACAAAAAAGGGAGGCAAAGAAGTTTCTGATGTGAGCAGGCACCTCTTAGGCTTTGCAGAGCACCTCCAGCCCCAGGTTCCCTGTTCTCACATGTGAGGTATGTGGAGCAGGAATCCTTACCCCTTCAAATGGGGAAACTGAGGCTCAGCCCAAGCATACATTCATGTGAAGTTGGAGACTTCCTCCTAGAGCGAGAGGAAATTTTGCTTCCATGTCATGGACTGAGATTCTGGCTTTCCCGGGCAAGGCCCAGGAGAGCTCAAGGACCCATCCCAGACTTGGGGTTACAAGGTGAAGAGGTTTGGAGCCAGCCTGGCCCTTGTGGGAAGGTCTATGGTACCCAGGGATGGGCTGGCACAGTCCTTGGTCCACAGGGCCACGAAGGAGCCTTGGATCCTGCCTGCATCCCTCTCCACTCATCACAGCAAGACCACCACATGAATGATGTCTCAGCCTGAATGTCACCTCCGCAGGGAGGCCTCCTGTGATCTTCCTCTCTGCTATGAGTTCCTCTAGCTCACCATGCAACTTCATGCACTTTTCACAGTTTGTAATAATATATTTATTTGGATGGCAACTGGGTTAACAACTGTCTCTCCCACTAGACAGCAAATTCCAAGACCAGACACTGAAGGTTTTAATCTACCAGACCTCCAGCGCCAGGTACATAGGTTTGTTGAATGAGTTGTGGACGGATGCATGAACTGATGGCATCACTGGGATCCTTGGCAAACACATGCAGGGAGCAGCAAGGAAAGAGAAGCGAGTGGCTGCCTGCTGTGATGGGAAGTGACCCTGAAGGGCTCCAAGCACAAAAGAGGGGACCAGTCAACAGGAGATACTGATAACACTGTGCATGTGGGGAGAGCCTTAACAGCTTACAAAGTGCTTTCATTGGCATTGTCTCATTTCCTTCTCAACACAGCCTTATAATGCCAATGTTATTATCACCAGTTTACAGATGAAGACACTAAAGGATGAGAGAGGTAAAGTGACTTGTCTAAGGTCACACGGCCCGTAAATCTTGTAACTTAACCCTAGCTCTAACTGGCTTCATAAACAATAGCTGTTATCTTCCCAACATAGACTAGCTAAATGTCTACTGCTACCTACATATATTATCTCTAATTCTCGCAACATTCCTTTGCTGCAAGAATAATTTCCCTTTCAAACCTGAGAAATAGAGGTTCAGAGAGGCCATGTGGCTTTTCTGAGGCCACCAGATGAGCAGCCCAGCCCTGCACCAGAGCTCCTTGCCTGCCCCACTGCCTCATCAGCCTCTAAGGAAGGCCCCATCTGGCCCAGGAGGTCTGTGATCCTGGGACCTGCGCTGAGAGGACAGAGTCAGGACTCGGAGGCAGTAGGGCATCTGATACAAGGGGAGATTCTGGAGTCAGATTGCCTGGATTTACGTCCCAGCTCTACCGAGTTCTAGCTGTGCCGTCCACCTTTCTGTCTCCACTCCCTGCTCTGATAAACGAGGGTGACGAAGGCACTCCATCTACAGTGGCTGTAAGAATAGCTAGCCCACGTAAAGACTTGAGGGCAGAGCTGGTAAATGATGTAAGTGTTAGCAGCAGTGAGTTCAGGTTGGGGCCAGCAGAGTGCTGAGATCAGCACCCCCGGGACTTGGGGGCTGGACAGCGACAAGTTTTCTGCGTCAGTCCAGGACTCTGGCCCACACTGAGCCCTCTGTCTCAGGAGAAGTCTGATACTCTCCTGTCCTTGGCTGACCAGAGGGGAGGGGCCTGGCCATGGAGTTAGGACAGGATCCCTGATGGCTAAAGCCCAGCGTGGGAAGGCGAAGGGCAGCGTGGACCTTTGTAGCTAACCAAGCTCAGTGTTGTTTAGAGGCCAGGAAAGACTGGGCCCCTCCCAGCTCTGGGGAGTGAATCACAATTGATCTAAGCCAGTCCTGGTAACCCCAGTCACCCTGCTTTGTGACATGCGGTGTAATTCTAGCCAGCAAGACAATTTGCCAGGGAATTTGAGGAAAAGTCTCCTTGCTCTTAAGAAAAAATGAACAACAGGTCTTCTGCCTCTGGTTGCAGCTGGGTGAAGCTGTGATGCTTGGAGCATTTGCAGCTACCGTATGACCATGAGGGAATGGCCCACTCTGAGGATGGCAGAACTAGGAAAGCAAAAAAAGAATCGTGCCCACAGGTGGGTGATACTGTTGAGTCACAGAATTAAGCAATCTGCCTCTGGACATGATAGCACATCTTTCATTTGTTTATGCTTACATTTGCTGGACACAGCCTATCTCACGAGATAACACATTTTTTATTTGCTTATACCTGCAGTAGTTGGTTCTTCCGCTGCCAGCTAAGTAAAGCATCTTAACTGACAGCATCTTGGCCTGACCTTCTCTCCTGCCCAGGTCAGTGTGGGTCAGGAATGGAGCCGGATCAGACCAGTGCCCCCTCCTCCACATCTGAGGGCTTCAGGCAGATGGGAAACCACCCCTCCCCCACTCTCCAAGGTCCTGGACCCAGGAATGAGAGTCCAGGAAAGGCACTCCCATGTTGGAGAGGGACTATAGATGTGTCTTTTGTCTAGTTGCCTAGAAGATTCTGATTCTCACCCTTGACTCTCTGGGGACTTGAGGCTCAGAAACCAACCTACTCCAACCTCCCTGGTCAAGATAAGCTTGAACTGACCATATCCTGGTGCATGGGGACCAAACAGATGGGAGGGGAGTAGGGGTCACAGTCTGAGCTCAGCATCATCTGCTGTGGAGAAAGACAAAGCAGGGAGCTGGCCTTGGCCTTGGTCGGAGGGGCGGGCCTGAGGGCCTCAGGCTGCTTCTACTACACTATGAGAGTAGATGGCACTCAACAGGGTCCTTTGTAAACTGTGAAGTGCTCACATGTCAAGAGTTCATGGTGACATGACCCTGGTTCCTGACATAAGGTGAGTACGTAACAGAGGGTTGTTGGTTCAGTGAGTGAATGAAAGAGTGGATGGATGGATAGATGGATGGATAGATGAGGACTAAGATCATGAATGGATGAATCAATCAGCGAGTCCTGTTGTTATTACCGTTATGGGATGTATTAGTAATTACCCTAAAACTTGGCAGCTTAACCCTCATTTGACAGCTCACAGGTTTTACGGTCCTGGAGCCCAGGCACCGCTTACCTGGGTCTCCAGCTCAGAGTCTCTGTCTCTCGCCAGCTACAGTGGAGGCACGTCTGCTGGGCTGCAGTCTTCTCAAGGGAGACCCTGGCCCTGCCTGCTCAGAGGCAGGCCTGGGAGGACAAAAGGAGAGGGTCTCTGCAGGGAAGGGTGGGCATGATGGGCTTATGCTCACCCCTGCACCATCGCTTCCTTCCCCAGCCTTCTCAGCTCTGCACCCCAAACTACCCACTTTTCCTGCATCTACCAGCCCTGCACAGAATCCACCGCAGCAGGTCTGGCCTCCACGTGAAGCCAGCCCAGACCCCAGGCATCAGGTGGCAGCAGGGACCTCCCACCGCTCCTCACCTCTTCTAACTAGAGCCAGCTTCATGGGCAGGTGGCCCATGCAATCATTGGGGCCGGGCTTGGTTTCATGATCTGCTGCCAGTGTCTTGAAGTTCTTTGATAATTTTTGTTTGGCGCACCGTGCGACCAGTGGGACCTCAGTTCCCTGACCAGGAACCGAACCCTGGCCACGCAGTGAGAGCACTGAGTAATTAGCACCGGCCCTGGGAGGCCCCAGTCACCTCTTACCGAGAGGCTTGTACTTTCCTTTTGCACTGGGTCCTGAGGAATGCGTCACCATCTCTCTCGGGGTGCTCATAGCCATCCTTTGAGATCGTAAGAGTAGAGCCTATAAGGCCCGTTTGCAAGTGAGAAAACTGAGGCCCAAGATGTGATGGCAGAAGAAAGCCAGGATCACACCCCAGTCTCCCCTTCAACCCTTGACTATACTGCGGGCCACGACCTCAGGCCCCAGCTCTGAGCCATGGACGTGCTTATCTTGGGAGTCCCTCTGAACTTCCACAGGAGTGAAGGAGAGACACCCCTGGGTGCCTTGAGCCCCAGAGCTCCCCTCAGGGCTGGCTCTTTCATCTCTTCTGTTCTGAGGCTAATGAGACTGATGAGGGGAGACCCCAATTCTGAGGGCCCCCAGGGGGTGGCCCTAGGGAATAATGGCTCTCAGAGGCTGCCCCCCTTACCACCCACCATCCCCACTACACACCCTCACCCTGCCCCATTGAGTCTCTGCTCTGATGTCTTTTCCAAGCAGAAAAACGTCCCAAACCTGCTCCATTCTAACCTCTGCGGGCAACGAGCGAGGGCTGGGAAGAGCCCCTTGGCAGGTGTTGGTGTCTTCCCTGGGACTAGATGTAAGAAAAACATTAGGATCGAGAGTCAGGCAATACTGGATGGAGTTGAATGCTGGCTCTGCCACTAGTCAACTGTGTGACCTTACGCATGTTTTATAACCCCTCGGGGCCTCAATCTCCACATCTGTAGAATGGGGGCAAAAAAACCTGGTTCTCAGGGTTGTGAAGACAAGCGCAGGGAACACTGGAGAAGAGAGTTCTTTGTAAGTTCCTTACAAGTTGGAGGAATGATTCAAAACTCCTGCCCACATCAGCTGGGCTGTGCCCTCCTCACTGTGCCCAGGGCACCCAGGGCACCCAGGGCACCCAGGACATGGCTCTATCCCTGTCCTGAGCAGGTTGGCTGGTTCTGAGTCCGCCTCTCCCTTCAGCCTGAGAACATCTGAAGGGCGGGGAGGGTGGACCCTCCTGCCTGGAGCCCCAGGGCCTGGCCCGAGATTCAGCTCTGAGTTGGCAGTGAGGCACAAGGCTAAGAGGCCACCTTCGAAGCGGATGACCCAAGTGAGCCTCCAGCTGGGCTGCTGGCTACCTGCAAGTTGATCTTCACGGGGCGTTAACCTCTCTGAGTGTGCTTCCTTGGTGAATCAGGATGTGCCCCCGATATGCTCCACAGGAGAGTCAAGGAGATGAGACGAGGTGGATGAGGCATGGAAGGGCCTGAGACACTTTCAGGCTCCAGCATGCAGTGTTCACCAAGGTGCCAGATGGGAGCTGGTTAGACAGTTAAGGAACAAGCTTAGGGAGGATGCCTGGTGAAGCACTGGCTGCCAGGTTTACAAAACCACACGTGTGTGTGTGTGCACATGCGTGCACACACACACACACACACACTGGTCCTTACAAAGAGCCAGCCCCTTCTTGGGCCTGCACCCCCCGCCCCAACGATGTTCCCCACTCCCAACCCAGATCAAACCCAACTCTCACCAACAGCTGCTTCCACACTCCAAGGCCTCTACTCAGCCTCAGGAGAACATGTGAAATATTCTGCCCGTGTGTGCCGCCCGTGGTGGGGCCATTACTGAGCACCCTCCCACCAATTCCTGGCTGGCAGTGGGGAGAGTGCTCAGAACTCCCTAGCTTCCTCAGAAGTCTGTCTGTGTCTGCTGAAGCCCCCGCTCCCTCATGGATGGTGCTCCAGGGGCTGCACTCTCCCCTCTGTGCTCCGCCTCTCCTCCTCCCTTTGCCCCTCTGTCCACCCTCATTCCCGAGCCCTTTCCCTCCTCTCTCATCCCATTTGAGCCCACAGAATCCACTCAGCCCGCTCTCACTTTGCAGGCAGGGAAACTGAGGCATGGGGAAAGGATTCATCATAGCACCTGCCTCAATAGATGGATGTGAGGGCCCGTGGAATGGTGGACAGAAAGAGCCCTGGTCTGGCACCTGGCATGGGGCAGTGGGGACTCAGCTCCTATCCTCCTTCCTGCCACCTCTCCTTCCTTTTTTTCTCCCTCATTCTTCCCCAGGTCTCTCTATAGTCTGTCCCCACCCCCCTCCCACTTCCGTGTCTCGCCACCTTGAGGAGCTCCTGGAAGCCCTTCTCAGGATCTCTCACCCCCTTTCTGCCTCATAGTAGCAGAGACTCCCCAGTGCCCACCCAGGGGACCTGACGCTCCCCAGCGCCATGACTCAGGCCTGGCGGTGGGAAAGGATGATGTCGGTGAAAGGTGGGAGCGTGGACAGCAAGCAGAGAAGCCACCCTGGGGAGGGGGAGCTGGCAGCCAGCCCCTCCCGGCCTCCAACCTCTGCGCTCCGGGGCCCGGGACACAGTCAGCCACAGCGCCTCCCATATGAGTAACAGTGCTTTAATCAGGATATTATAGGAAGTGGGGCCCATGGCGGCTTCTGGCTAGAAGTGCCAGCAGCAATTCCGGAGCCGCACGAAGAAGGATGGATCGTGTATTACACCCTGCGCCGCTGTCTCCCCGCACAGAGCGCACCTCCAAATGAGATTTCGTTCTCCCTGAAGAAAATAATTTGATCTCACTCTCTTTTCTTTTCTTTTCTGTCTCTTGATTGTCAGGGACTGAAAACACTTAACTGGGCTGGTTCATTGTTTTCAGATTCAATTGGGCCCAGAGAGAAGCGGGGTGGAGGGGGGCGGGGGGCAGGCCTCCAGCAGCCAAGCTGGCCCTTGCTGGCAGAACTCTGCAAGCAGATCCGCCTCTGTCATGACCGCTGTGTTGACACTAGCCAACATTTCTCAAACCCTTATATGTATTCATTCACTCGTTTGATTCTCACACAACTCTATGAGTAGCTGTATTAATACCCCATTATGACAATCGCTCCTTGGCCGGAAAGCTATGACAAACTTAGTGTGTTAAAAAGCAAAGACATCCGTTTGCCAACAAAGGTCCATATAGTCAAGGCTATGGTCTTTCCAGTGGTCATGTACGGATGTGAAAGGGGGACAATAAAGAAGACAGGGCAGCAAAGAACTGATGCTTTCGAACTGTGGTGTTGGAGAAGACTCTTGACAGTCCCTTGGAAAGTAAGGAGATCAAATCAGTCAATCTGAAAGGAAATCATTTCTGAATATTCATTGGAAGGACTGATGCTGAAGCTGAAGCTCCAATACTTTGGCCACCTGATGGGAACAGTTGACTCATTGGAAAAGACCCTGATGCTGGGAAAGATTGAAGGCAGAAGAAGAAGAGGGCAACAGAGGATGAGAGGGTTGGATTGCATTACCGATTCAATGGACATGAACTTGTACAAACTCCAGGAGATGGTGAGGGACAGGGAAGCCTGGCGTGCTGCAGTCCAAGGGGTTGCGAAGAGTCGGACAGGACTTGGCGACTGAACACCAACAGCATTATGCAGATAAGGAAATTGAGACCCAGAGAGGTTGGTAACATTCCGTAGGTCACACAGCTGCTGACCGGGGGAGGCCAGGATGAAACCCAGGGAGTCTGGGCTTATTCATCTATTACTCAACGCTGTTTCAGTTCTCAGAAAATGGTCGGTGCATTTTGAGCAGAGATGAAGCCTGGGACCTTGGTTTCCTCATCTTTAAAATGAAAATAATAACATTTGGCTATCACAAGAGTTCCCAGGAGAGAAAGAAATGGAAAATAATCCCACAGAGAATGTGAACTGGATGTCAGGAATGTGGTCAGCCACAAAGGAGAAAGAAATACAGCCTGGCTGTAGAAGGAAGAAGCCAGAGGTGGCCCCATACCTCGTGCCCCCCAAACACTAGGCATATACCTTGTGTGAGCCACATACCCCTTGGGCAAGAGAGGGACGGAGAGCTGGGCAGAGCTGGGGCTGTGGTCCCACTCACCCACCCCCCAACCCCACAGAGACTTTTTCCTGCCAGCCAGCAGCAGATCTCTTCTTCCTCAGGCCCCTCTAACCCACACTGACTGTGCCCACCAGGCCCCCACCCTGCGGTCTCTCTCACTCCCACTTCCTGTGCCCTGCGTTCCATCTGGCTAAGTCTCTGCCTGCTCCCGCCCCACACATGCCCTTCACACCTCCACTGCTAATTCAAGCTGTCCCTCACCTGGTGTTCCCTCCCCACCAGCTTCTTCAAAGGCCCCAGATTCAAGGCCACCTTCTTCCTAACACAAGAGGGAGAGACTATTTGGAGGAAGTTAAAGGGAGGTGGTCCCAACCAGGAGCTGGAAATCCTGGCTTCTCACCACTGACTTGCCGGAGGCCTGGGGCCAGCCCTGCTTCTCTCTGAGCCTCAGTTTCCTCATCTGTATACTGGAGTCTGTGAGGCTTGTGCCATCTAAGCCCCTCCTGGGATTCGGAGTCTCGCTGCAGCCTCCATCCCTGGCCTGGGCTCAGGTCCTGTAAACAGACCCTCTGAGGGCTGGAAGTGAAGATCTTGTTGCCCTCTGTGGAGTAGGGTTATTGAGGAAGCAGATAGACCAGTGGTCATGGTGGGAGGAGCCTGGGTTCCAGTCTTGGTTCTGCCTTTGACTTGCTGTGTGACCTTACGCAAATCTCTCACCCTCTCTGAGCCTCAGGGCTCCAGTGGCATCATGAGGCATCTCTATGGTCTTTTCGTGCGCTAGAATTCTAAGATCCTGGACTTTTAGCTCTAACCTCTGCCTAGTTACAAGTGGGAAGCTGGGAGTGGGGAGAGATCCAGAAATCTGAGAGGAGGGGGTCTAGAATCCCCTCCCCAAACCCCTCCAGAGCCTGACCCATCTAATCCAGAGGGCAGCATTGGATAGTCCAAACCAGGACTGCTAGTTTGTGGGAGCAGCAACCTCATCACAGGCTCAACACAGTGGCCAATCTCTGGGAGCCAAGCACCACCCGGACTCACCATCCTTGTGTCATGCAGACGCGGTGACACGCTCTTTGAAATAGAAAGAAACTCAGCAGGGACTCCCTCCCCCAATCAAGCCTCACCTTGGCACCAGGTTTTATCGCTTTCATTTTAATGGGTTAATTACTTAGGCAGGTGTTTGAGGCTTCCTTCTCAGCACAGGGTGACCACGGGGTCACCAGACTCCCCCAGGCAACCTTCTGGTGAGCACAGGAGGTTTGGGGCGGGGGTGGGGGGATGCGGGGGTGCAGGGCCAAGCCAGCTTTAATTATATGGCAGCGTGTGCATTAATATCTCAACAATGCTTCTCTCAGAGCACAGAGCTTTGCTGGGGCTGTGAAAATACAGATCATCTCTGGGCAGCCAGGCAGGATTTATAGCGGACAAGCTATGCTCACCTCTCCTGCTCCATTTGCATTCTCTGCCTTATTATTTACCAGTGGGGCGCATCTCCTCCTGGAAGGCAAAGCTGTGCTGATGCCGGAGGCTCCTCCCATTCGTTCGTTCAACCAGTGTTCACTGAGCACCTACTAGATGGCAGGCACTGTGCTCAGCACTGAGGTTAAGCAGCAACCAAAGCAGGTCCAAATCCCTGCCCATCCGGAGCTTCCTTTCCAGCCGTAGAGACAGAGGATAAAAGAAATATGTAGCTTGTATTGGTTTTCTGTTGCTGCTGCTTAGTCACTTCACCCATGTCCGACGCTGTGCAACCCAATAGACTGTAGCCCACCAGACTCCTCTGTCCATGGGATTCTCCAGGCAAGCATACTGGAGTGGGTTGCCATGCCCTCCTCCAGGGGACCTTCCCAACCCAGGGATCGAACCCAGGTCTCCTGCATTGCAGGCAGATTCTTTACCCCTGAGTTACTAGGGAAACCCGTATTAGTTTGGCTACTGATGTGAAGCAAATGACCACACACTTGGTGGCTTCACACAGTATGCGTGAATGACCACAATCTCCATGATCGGGGAGTCCAAGCAGGGACTCTCACATGGCGGAAATCAAGATGGTAGCCAGGCTGCCTTCTCTGCTAGGGCTTGTGGTCCTCTTTCAAGTCCATGTGGCTATTGAAGGAATTGTGCTCCTCGCTGGCAGCTGGTGGGGGTTACTCTTAGCTCTTAGAGATGGCTCTCAGGTTCTAACCATGTGGCCCCTCCATCTGCAAAGCCAGCAATGGAGAACTTCTCACACGTGTAAAATGAACCCCCTCAAGTTTTGAATCTCTATCGCCAGGGGAGCCTGGTCCCTTTGAAGGGTTCACCTAATCAGGTTAGACCCCTGGAGGATAATCTCCCTTTGTTAAAGTCAGCTAATGATTTGAGACCTTAATTCCACCTGCAAAATCCCTTCACAGCAGCATCTAGGTCCACATTTGATTGAATGGGAGAAAGTGTGTGTACACCTGGGGCTAGAGTCTGCGGGCATCTGGAACTCTGCCTGCCGGAGTGTGTTAGAAGGTGTAAGGTGGTACAAAGAGAAATTGAGCAGGAAAGGGGGCACAGAGTGACAGGGTGTAATTCTCAGTAGGTGTTAGAGAAAGTACCACTGAGAAGAGGCATTGGGGCAAAGACTGAAAAGTGTAGGAGTTAGCCATATGGCCCTCTGAGGAGTGGGCACCAGGCTGAGGAACAGTGAGTGCAAAGGCCCTGAGGCAGTTGCTGGAGTAATGGGGGTCACAGGGGATGGCTGGTCAGGCAATGCCCTGGTGAGGACCTAAGCTTTTCACAGAGTGAAATGGAGGGTCATCCCAGGATTTTGAGCAGAGGAATGATGTAATCTGACTTACACATTTTTTAAAAATTGGGCTATGGAGTTGATAATAGATTGCAGGCGTCAAGGGCAGAGCAAGGAGATCAAGTAGGAGGCCTTTGCAATTATCCAAGGGGAGAGCAGCCGTGGTGCCTAAGCCCTGGGTCTGCTCTGAAGGTGGAGAAGAGTCATGGTCCCACCCCAAGGCTCCAAGCCCAACGTCAGTCCCCAGACACCCTCAAGAGCTTCTCTGAACAGGGCTATATGAAAAACAATAGGTACCTTCTAAACTGTCTTTTCATATGAGAAGACAGAAGGCCTCCATGGGAAGGAATTGATCCAACCTTTCAACAATACCCCAGTGTCCTAATTAAATTCTCCCAGTTGCACACATCAGAATCAGTGCCTCACTCACGTCCCTGTCGGGGGCAGCCTTAGTGGGGCAGGAGGTCTAGATTTCAGGCTTCTAAGTCCTGCTTGGCATCCCCAACCCATTCACACTGCTGCAGGAAGGCCTGCCCCAAAACACAAGTTACAATTTGTCCCTCACTTCTTCAAAAGAGGCTTCTGCAAGTCACAGCTGTGTAGCTTCCAGTCTAAGACATTGTGGATTGTAAGAAGCCCTATTAATAAACCCTATTAAATAACCCACTTTCTGGGACATTAAAGAAACCTGAAACCCTGTGTTACATGTACATGTAAATTGTAATACAATCCCCTATCTCAGAAATATGGAAATATTCATCTTTACAACTGTCATTGTTGTGAGAAAAAACGGATTTTGTCAACACTTAGTTAACCCAACTGCCACTGCCAGACTTGTCAGAGCCTTGAAATGATCACATGTACTGTGCCTCTCCCAGGGGTCTTAGAGAATCCATCTTTTCCCAAGCTTCTTTAGCCTCTGATCTACTTGGTCTTTTCCTTTGCAGAGTATCTTGCAGGACTTTGGAAATAACTGGCTCACAGACTGAAGAGCAAACGTCTCATGGCCTGGCCCTAGCCCACTTTTCCTAATCTGGCTGCTGCTCTAGATTTATGAACCCTTCCTCCACTACACACTGCCTGCTCAGGCCCTGAACTTCTGCTTTTGTTATAATTTCAGGCAGAATCACCCAACCTCAACCCACTCCTCACCTATTCTTTACTCCATCAGTCAAATAATATTTGTTGAACTTCTAGAATGTACCAGGAACTCTTCTAGGCATAAGAGATAGCATGATGAGCAAGACAGGTGTGGCTTAGGCTAATGGAGTGTGCATTCATCTACACACACACACATACATTCACGTACATGCAGATGCACACACCTGACTACAAATCAGGTTAGCACATGAAGAATAAAAGCAAATGCTATGACAAAGTGTAATAGAGACTAATCTCATTTAAAGCAGGCTTCTTTGAGCTGAGATCTGAAAGGTGAGTCAAAACCCATAGTAGAGAGCTGAGACAGGTTTCCAAGCAGAGGTTACAGTATATGAAAGGCTCTGAACTGGAAAAAATTTTTAAAAAAGAGAGCTGGCATATTTGAACAACTGAAGACTTTAGCATGGCTGGATTGTAATGAATGAGACTGAGAAAGACTCTGGGTCCAAATCATGCTGGGCTTCAAGGGCCATGTTAAGGATTTGGGGGTTTTATCCTTAGGGCAATGGACAGTGACTTTACAGTCTACAGTGTGAAAAACATTAGGGAGATGAGAAAGCAGGAGAGAGTGTGGGGAGATTCTGAAATACTACATCATTCTTTTAATTGCACATGTCAGAAAACCCAACCCAAAGTGGCTCATGTAAAAAGAGAATTTATTAATAAGTGTAGCTGAAAGTCCAGATATAAGGAAGGGATTCAGGTAAGGCTTGATCAAGTTTGAACAATGTTGCCATGACCCAGTTTCTTTCTCTCCAACTCTTGTCTCATCTTCCCCTAGGTGGCTCTATTTCCCCCCAGGACCATGCTAGGGGGTGGGGGTGGGGGAACAATATGGCTGGCATAGCTTCAGCCCAACTTCTCCTCTCATCTAGGCACAGCCAGGAAAGCTTTGAGTCCACTTCACTAATAAGAAAGACAATCAAGTTCGGGAGTGGAGTCTCATTGGCTCTGCTTGGTGTGACCTCAGTCTTGTGCCCATCCCTGAACCAATCGCTGGCCAGAGGCATGGAAGGAGCCATCGGCCTGGCCTTGGTCATGTGCTCTAACCCTAGCTTCCTTGAAATTACATTCCTAGAAGGTGGAGAGGCACATCTCCCAGATGAAAACCAGGATCTGCTACAGAAAATACAGTGAGAGGAGGCTGGGTGGCCCTACACAGCCACTATCTACTAGAGAAGATACTGCAGCGTCCAGGCAAGAGGGCAGTGGCAGTGGAGAGCAGGCGACAGATTTGACATATATTTTGATGGTAGGATCAACAGGACTTGGGGATGAGTCTCTCGGGTTTCTGGCCTATACACCCCAGGTGGCAGAGTCACTGAGTTAAGATGAGGAAAATGGAAGGTGACGCAGGTTTGCAGCCCCAGGGGGGACATCAGTTAAAGCCTTTTCATCCTTTAAGGCCTTGCTCATACGTCATGTCTTCTGCAGTACCTCCCAGACACTCCCCGGCAGAATCCATTTCTCTTTTGTCTACACCACCAGCACCCCTGTGACTTTCTTTGCCCTCTGCCTTGTCCAACATTATCATTCATTGTTCCACAGCTCACCTCCCCCTCCAGACAGTGGGCCAAGCGAAACAGGGATGGTTTTCCTCTTCATCTCAATGCCTCGTGGAGGCCTGGCACATAGGAAATGTCCCCTATGTCTGGCTTAACAGATTTGCATTAGCCAACAGATAACTGCTGAACTAAATCAAAATAGACCCTCAAGAGGAAGGGGACCCCCTCAGACACCCCCTGAGGTCTCAGATCCAGAAGAATTTCTCAGAAAAACCCTCCTAATTACCTGTGTGGTCCAACAGGTTATCCAGCCATCTGCTTTCTCCTCCATCAGAAAGGGGAGAGCCTTCCCCGAGAGCCCGTGTCAATATATAAAGACTTGGCTGGTGCCTCTGCGATTCTGCCTTTACTAGCTTCTCTGCTTTAATGGGCTGTGCAGTTGTTTAAAGGAAGACACCAAGGCCCACAATAAAATCTATATTGTATTTCCAAACTATAAACAGGGATAGAATTTGTTGAGCCTCCTAATGTCTCCAGCAGTGGAAATCACTCTCACCTTCCAATAAAATGCCAACACCCTAATTCAACTCTCCGAGGCTGAGGTCTCCCGGCCCAGCCTCCCTCCTCAGAGCAGCCTCTTTCCCCAGTCGGGGCTGGGAGACATGAGGCGCCTCCACCTTAAGTCACGCACGCTGAGGACCCTGGAGAGAAGCCTTGCACCCTGGTCCAGTTTGGTCCCCGTGTGGGCCCTGCAGGATAGCCTTCCCGTGTTCAGATGCCATTCTTCCAAAGGGGGGTCCAACCTAAGCCTAATTCTGGTTTTTCATGGATTTATTTTTCACAATTGCCGCTGTCCTAGAGTTTATAAAGCAGAGGCTGGCATGGGGGAGAATGGGGAATTTCATAACACATCCGGCCCAGGGTGGGAGGGACTTGGCCCTTCCCCTGCGAAGGACAGCAAACAGCAGAGTGAGCGTCAAGCGAGAGTTTTCATAAACGGAAAATGTCAGAGTGAAATCAGCAGCGCTGCCAGTCTCACCTCCTGCCTGCTTTATGGTGACTGTGCTCGGGCCCAGATGGGTGGCCGTGGTGGCAAGGAGAGGAGGCTGGGTCCTTGAAGCTGTGGGACACCCGTCAGGGTGGCCCGGTGAGGAAGAATGCATGGGCGAGAGGGGGAGGGATGCGGTGTCGAGAGCTCTTGGCCGGAGGACTGTCGTCTCGACTCAAGAGCAGTCCAAGCACTGAACCCCAGGCCTATGCTGTCCATCCCGTCTCGGGTAGCAGATCTGACAAGAGCAACAACGAGGTATGACTGAGGGAGGGAGAGCTGGAGTGAGCAAAAGTGTGGCTCAGGAATGAGGGACACCCTAGGGTTTTTAATCTACGCCAAGTATGAATAGAGTCAACGGGATTGGGCAGCTACCAAAAAGCCTATGTGTCCTCAGGTGGCATCAATAGAAGTATGAGGTTTGAAGGAGGCAAAGGGATTGTCTCCTCCTGTTCCCAACAGAATAAACCTAGCAGAGAGTGTCCAGGTCTGATCCCCTGCTGCTTTCCCTATCACAAAAGGTATCAGTCACCTGTCAGCCAAATACAGACACAGGAAGACGTGCACACACACTGGTGTCGATCCTGGTGAAGGTGCAAATTGTCTGTTCTCTAACTTAACTCCTGATCACCACCACCCCTTCCCAGCCTCTTCTTGGGGGCTCTCCTGTAGTTTGTGAGTTACTCAACCACATGCTACGGGCAGGAAGATGGGGATTGGAGGAGAAACTCTGAAGTCCTGGGTGACAGCTGGAGAGAAAAAAAGGGAGGGATGGAAGATTTCATCCATGTGACCTGGCTCCATCGAAAGTCAAGGGAATCTTTCCTGCTGTCATCTTGCTGAAAGAGCATTTCCATCCTCTTCTGCCGTGAGCGCAGCGTTGTTCTAGCTCCAGGATGTGCCAGCCCAGGGAGCAGAGAGAGAGGTCAGGAGGAAGACCTGATCCAGCCCAGCCCGGAGCTCTTGGTGGACAAGGGATGCAAACCCTGTCAGGTGGAGACAGCAGGACCTAAGGCTGCTCTGGCTAGAGGCTGACAGAGGACAGGGGAGTGAGAGGCATGATCACTGTCTGCAGGCAGCCGTCAGTCTATTGGGATAACCTGTGTGGACTCGGGAGATGGTGCCGACTCAATGGTGGGAGAGACAGAAGGATGATTGTGGATCAGCAGAAGGAAGAGTTTTGTAAGAGGCCAAGCTATCCCAAAAAGAGGCAGCCCAGGAAGTCATCCCTTTCATGGGAGGCATACAAGACACAGAATAGATCACCATAGCGGGTTCAAAAGTGGGGAGCGAGGGCTAGACTTGGCTTTGTCTCCTTCCAAACAGATTCTGGGACCTGTTCATTAAGCCATTAGCTCACAGTGACCTTAGGCAAGTGCCCGCCCATCTAGGCCTGTTTCCCAAGAAGCACAACAGAGGGGTCACTTCCACCTCAGAGAGTGTGTCATCCTGACCCAGAGGCTGCCCAGAGGGACTCTCTGGAGGATTCTGCAAGCATCTGCTCTGCAGGCTCAGCACCCAGCCCGGGGACAGAGCAGACAGTGTGTGTACTCGGGGATGAGAGTGCAGACACAGGCTGCCTGCGTCTGGCCCAGCTGTGTGACCTGCAGCAGGCCACTTCACCTCTCTGGCCCTCAGCAAAACAGAGCTACCCATGACAGTGACCTCACAGCCTAAATGAGGTGTTGTGGAAAGTGCTGAGGGAAGTCCAAGCACTCAGCACGTGCTCCGTAAGTGTGAGATATTATGATTACATGAGCATCCAATCTGCCCCCTCACAGTAGAACCCTGTATCTGATGCCCCCTGAAGCCCAAGAGAAGCCTGGGAGGCAGGCTGGGGGTCCTACTTCTCCAGGAGGAAACTGAGGCTCAGGAAGGTGGAGAGACTCAGCTGCAAGGGGGTCCCCTCAGATAGTCACCCTGCCACTCTAGAGTCACAAACCTCCACAGGGAGCCCCCGGGGACCTGAGCAAGTTAGGTGCCCTCCATCCTGAGCTGGGCATCGCAGCTGGGTGGGCCGCCTCCAGGGAGTCTGCCCAGGTCTGTGGGGTTACTGCGAGGAAGGTGGAGCACGGCCAGGGTTCACCGTGAATCTCTGGGACTTTCACTGCTGACCCACCCAGAGGCTCTGGTGACTTGGCCAAGGCCTTGGGGACAAGTGCCTCGATGCCCACCACCTCCGCCTCCAGGTGGCCCACCCACCTGCGATGCCCAGCTGAGGAAGGAAGGCACCTAACTTGCTCAGGTCCCTGGGGACTCCCTGTGCTGGTTTGTGACGCGAGAGGTGGCAGGGTGCCTATCTGAGGGGACCGCCTTGCAGCCAAGTCCTTCCGTCTTCCCAAGCACACTCCTGGCCTCAGTGAACTGCCCAATGCCTTTTCTACATGCTCCAGCGTCCTTTCCCAGGACTTCGCTGAAACTGTTCCCTCGCTGGAATGACCTCCCAATCCCTACACCTCCAGATCTTACACCTCCCGGCTGGCGGGGCCTCACTGAGCCCAGGGTCCTCTCTGGGTCTCTACCTCCTCATCTGGGTAAAGGGAGTCTTTGACTTGCTGATCTGTATCATCTCTTGGTATGGACCTAACAGAAGCAGAAGATATTAAGAAGAGATGGCAAGAATACACAGAAGAACTGTACAAAAAAGATCTTCACAACCCAGATAATCACAATGGTGTGATCACTGACCTAGAGCCAGACATCCTGGAATGTGAAGTCAAGTGGGCCTTAGAAAGCATCACTATGAACAAAGCTAGTGGAGGTGATGGAATTCCAGTTGAGCTATTCCAAATCCTGAAAGATGATGCTGTGAAAGTGCTGCACTCAATATGCCAGCAGATTTGGAAAACTCAGCAGTGGCCACAGGACTGGAAAAGGGCAGTTTTCATTCCAATCCCAAAGAAAGGCAATGCCAAAGAATGCTCAAACTACCACACAATTGCACTCATCTCACACGCTAGTAAAGTAATGCTCAAAATTCTCCAAGCCAGGCTTCAGCAATATGTGAACCGTGAACTTCCTGGTGTTCAAGCTGGTTTTAGAAAAGGCAGAGGAACCAGAGATCAAATTGCCAACATCCTCTGGATCATGGAAAAAGCAAGAGAGTTCCAGAAAAACATCTATTTCTGCTTTATTGACTATGCCAAAGCCTTTGACTGTGTGGATCACAATATAAACTGTGGAAAATTCTGAAAGAGATGGGAATACCAGACCACCTGACCTGCCTCTTGAGAAATTTGTATGCAGGTCAGGAAGCAACAGTTGGAACTGGACATGGAACAACAGACTGGTTCCAAATAGGAAAAGGAGTACGTCAAGGCTGTATATTGTCACCCTGCTTATTTAACTTCTATGCAGAATACATCATGAGAAACGCTGGACTGGAAGAAACGCAAGCTGGAATCAAGATTGCCGGGAGAAATATCAATAACCTCAGATATGCAGATGACACCACCCTTATGACAGAAAGTGAAGAGGAACTAAAAAGCCTCTTGATGAAAGTGAAAGTGGAGAGTGAAAAAGTTGGCTTAAAGCTCAACATTCAGAAAACGAAGATCATGGCATCTGGTCCCATCACTTCATGGCAAATAGATGGGGAAACAGTGGAAACAGTGTCAGACTCTATTTTTCTGGGCTCCGAAATCACTACAGATGGTGACTGCAGCCATGAAATTAAAAGACGCTTACTCCTTGGAAGGAAAGTTATGACCAACCTAGATAGCATATTCAAAAGCAGAGACATTACTTTGCCAACAAAGGTTCATCTAGTCAAGACTATGGTTTTTCCTGTGGTCATGTATGGATGTGAGAGTTGGACTGTGAAGAAGGCTGAGTGCCGAAGAATTGATGCTTTTGAAGTGTGGTGTTGGAGAAGACTCTTGAGAGTCCCTTGGACTGCAAGGAGATCCAACCAGTCCATTCTGAAGGAGATCAGCCCTGGGATTTCTTTGGAAGGAATGATGCTAAAGCTGAAACTCCAGTACTTTGGCCACCTCATGCGAAGAGTTGACTCATTGGAAAAGACTCTGATGCTGGGAGGGATTGGGGGCAGGAGGAGAAGGGGACGACAGAGGATGAGATGGCTGGATGGCATCACTGACTCGATGGACGTGAGTCTGAGTGAACTCCGGGAGTTGGTGATGGACAGGGAGGCCTGACGTGCTGTGATTCATGGGGTCGCAAAGGGTTGGACACGACTGATCGACTGATCTGATCTGATCTGATCATCTCTTCTGGGGCCTAATCTCACCCAACGAATGGAGGCAGTCACCCTGTCCTCCGAAACCCCACAGTGCTCCCCGTGAACCTTATTACAGCCCAGACCGCTGACTACCATGATGCAGGGTCACACGGATTGACACCTGTTCTTCCCTCCTAGCTGCCGGGTTTCTGGAGGACAGGTGGGTTCCACTTTGTATTCATTTCTGCTTCCCTTCAGCGGGTGGTGGACGGACAGGTCGATGGACTGATGGACAAGTGGAAATCAGCAGCATCCCAGGGGCATTTGTGTCTTCAAACAGATTCCCAGAGCCCAGAAGAAGACTCACCCGCAAGGAACGAAATGCTGATGGTTGGGCTACAACATCCTTGGGCTGAGGGTGAGATGCTGAGGCAGAAGAGAAAGAGGGGGTCCAAAGTCAAACCACGCAGGTAGGGTCCTCCTCACCCTCTGCGCATTTCCCAGGGACCTTGGACCCTCCTCCCCCAGGCTCTTCCTCCCATGTCCCACCCTGCCCCCAGCTCAGCATCTTCTCAGACCCCACCGCCTCTTCACCTCCCAGCAAGGCCCCTCTGCTTTGACTCCACCTACAAGATCCCTGAGGGCGCACAGTTTAACACCACTGGTGAGCCCAGCAGACTCGGGCCTGCGCATGCTCCTCTCACTCTCTCCGCAGCCCATCAGCGTCCCTCTGGGTCCCCCGGGGCCACCCCAATTCTTGCATCACCAACAATTTGTTGATTCAGAGGTGAGAATGTCCAGCCAGACGTGGTAAGCTAAACCTTCCCCTCACCCCTGACCTCCACCAAAACCCCGTCCCCCACCCCTCCCCAGAGTCAGCCAGCTCTGAGTCTTCGATCTGGAGCCCCAAGGGAGAGATCTGCTGTGACTTGGCTGTTTCGATTCTCCTTCCCTGCATCTGGCCCCCGGCACGCCTTTTCCCGAGCAAAGCCAGTAAATTACTTTTAAAAGATTTGAGGTTGTTTCTACCCAGCGAGTTTCCTGCCAGTACAAAATGTCTTCCAGGAGCTGGGGAAGACAGGTTGGCTTGAATGGCTGTTCATTAGAGGAAGATTAATGGGGCCACTGATCCCATTAATGTGTTATTGACCCTTCCCTTAATATAACTGGCCGAACAGCTCAACCTCCAGCTCAAGGCGGAGTTTACTCAGGACTCAGGTCCGTTCGTGGGGCAATCCATTGGCTCAGCCCCTCCTGCACTGGTTGGACGGTACCAGATGAGCCGGTGTCCCGTCTATGAGGGTGGGAACCCTCACCTTTGACCTCACTGGCCAACAATATAACAACTAACAGTGAGTGAGGGCTACCTATACACTAGGTGCTCAATCAAGCACTTTACAGGCATAATTTTGTTTAATCCCATTAGTTCCATTTTACAGACAGGAAATAGTTCCATTTTACAGACAGGAAAACTAAGGTTTGGAGAGTTAAATAACCTTCACACAATCCTACAGGAAGTTGTAAATTCAGTACTTGAACCCAGCAACTGATGATGATTGCAGAGGTGGACCTCACACTTACTAAATCCCTAGCATTGCTCTATGTCAGCACTGGCCAAGAGACATGTAATGGAAGCCACCGATATAACTTTCAGTTTGCTAGTAACCACTCTCACTTTAAAGAAAGTGAAAAGAAGCAGTGCAATTAATTTTAATAATGTTTTATATTACCCAATATATCCAAAATACTATCACTTCAACATGTAATCAATGTAAAAAAAATTATTAGAAAGATATTTTAGTATTTCTTTGTGCTAAGCTTTCTAAATCTGGTAGTAATTGTCCTTCCCAGCACATCTGAGTTTGGATTAGCCACATTTCAAGTGCTCAGTACCCACGGGTACCAAGCGGTTGCCGTCTCAGTGAAGCTCAGATACTCCATGTTTATCCAATCATCTGTGCTCACATCCTATGGGGTGGCTTGAATTATTATCATCATCTCCATTTTAAGCATAAATTATCTGAGATCGGAAAGGTGAGGCGATATTGACCTAAGGTCACACCGCAGGTCAGTGGCAAGACTGGGATTCAAACCCAGCAGGCTGGCCGCAAAGCCTGTGTACTTGCCCCTATGGAACACTCACAGCCTGTCGGGCAGCCACTGGGACGTGTAAAGCCTCCCTGCTCGGGGGTACCAGGCCCTGGGGGGCCTTGAAGACACGGGGCTTTGGCTGCAGTCCCAGCAGAGCCCCAGAAACAGCCTCCACGAAAGAGCTGTGCCTCCCTCAGTAGAATGACACAGACAGTACCCACCACTGCTTACTAGAGGTTCACGATCGTTAGGGCCAGTGCCAGACATTTCACACTGGCTGTTTCGCTGATGCCCTGTGGCAACCCTGTGCGGATGTGTGTGAGAAGGGTGTTATCCCATTACACCGACCAAAGACACTGAGGTTCAGAGAGGTTAGGTAACTTATCAAAGTCACACAGTCGATGGCAGAGCTGGGAGTGGAACCCATGGCTGTGAAACTCTAAACCCCAGGCTCGGCCCTTTCAATGGCTAAGGTGAAAGTGATAGTCTCTCAGTCATGTGACTCTTACCCGACCCCGTGGACTGCAGCCCGCCAGGCTCCTCCATCCAAGAAATTCTCCAGGCGAGAATACGGGAGTGGGTAGCTATTCCCTTCTCCAGGGGATCTTCTGGACCCAGAGAGGGAACCCAGGTCTCCCGCATTGCAGGCAGATTCTTCACTGCCAGAGCCACCCGGGGAGCAACCCCCAACTTATGGGAGAGCTCCCAGAACCCAGCCCCACTCTCCTGGGCTTTGATCCCAGTTTCTAGCCAGGACGGTGGCACTTGGTGCACCTTCCAGCACCTTCTGCAGAGATCACGTTCATCCCCCTTTTCTACCTTCAGTGTCCCGCCTGCACGGCCTCTCCTCGCCCTCTGCTCCCCTACACCCGAAATTCTTCACTTCATCCATGCCTGAAGTGCCGCTATTAGCCCTTTCTTAAATAAAACAAAACAAACGCCCCCGAAAGAAGCGATCAAACACTTGATGAGAATTCCGCTGTCCAATCTCAGTCCCTCCCAGAGGCCTACTTGCAGGAACGAGATGTTTAATAGGGAAGAGAATAAAGAATTCTCTTCAGTCGGAGTCAGATGAGCCCACAGAGATCAGCCCGTCCAGCCCCCCTCATTTCACGCTCAGGGAAGTTGAGACCCGGAGCATCCGGCGACCTGCAATCAGATGTGGGTTGGAGGACGTGCACTCGGGTCTGCGACTCCGACTGCAGCCGGACTCCCCGCCCTGCTCCTCACTCCTTCCCAGAACCTGGGAAGAGGGATCTACACTACCCTACACTCAGACCCGCCCTCTCGAGAGGCCCCAGGGCTCAAAGGTCTCAGCAAAGAATGTGCTCCATCAGCTTGGACCCCCTCAGGGGCAGAAGAGAGAAACTCAGGAAGGCACTGACTCTACCCACCTTCCCCTCCAGGTCTGAAGCACTCTCCTAACCAGTCTTATCCCCTCTCCTGAGTTGCGGCAGAGGATCTAGGTCTGATGCCCACAGAAAAGCAGAAGTCTTCACTTCCCAACAATGCCACGAGGTAGGGGTGATGACCATCCCCATTTTACAGATGAAGCAACTGAGGCGCAGAAAGATAAACAACCAACCAGCTGGGCTGTCCCTAACCCCAAAACCTGGACTCCTCCCACTGCCCCAGAAGAAGGACTAAGGACTCCCAGCACAGTGCTCCCAGTGCAGGCTTCTGTAAGACTAAGAACCCCACGCAGCTCTGATAAGGCTGACTTCCTACCACCCTGACGCCAGCTGCCGCCTCGGCCCCTGCTGAGCCCACTGTGTGTAATTTGGTGCCAATTAGGAATGAGAGGGAACCATTAGTGCATTTAATTCCCAACCTAGAAACAGGCTCTGGGAAGCCAAGCTGCAATTAGCTGAGTTGCCTGCCCCCCAGGCTGCCCCAGCCACCCTTTTTCGCACCGCTGAGCCCCTGCCTTTGATAGGAACCATCCACCAACCACTTCGAGAACCCCTCCTAGGGATCCAGGAGATCCGAATGGGAATTTGACGTGGACCCTGCCCTTGAGCAGGAAATGGAAATGGAGCATTGAGGTAGCTGCCAAAACCCTTGTTGCCGAAGACTCAGTTTCCCCATCTGTAGAACGGGGATAAAACCACTCAGCACCTCATTGGGTCGTTATAAAGAGTCGTTCCTTAATTTATCACACAAACTCTTTTGATCCCCTCAGCACCAGCTGTGGCTCCAGCTACAGAGGACACAGGAAAGTCAAGCCCTGGCTCGTGGAGCCTTCACTCTGATGGAAAAGACAGACAACAGACAGTAAAGCCATAATAAAAAGTATCCATGAAAGTGAAGCAATGTGATGAGATACGGAGGGACTGGAGGGGGTGACCAAAAAATGGTGGTCCCTATTGTTTTCATGACTATTATTTTATGTGTTCAGTTGGGTCTTGAAAGCCCAATGGGACAGATCAGCGCAGGGAGAATTCCAGGTGGAGGAAAGAGCATGCAGAGGCAGGAAGGGGCTTAACGAGCTCCTGCCACTGGTGGCTGTAGGATCTGGAATGGGCATGTGATCCACAGGGGACCCAGAGAGGCTGGAGACGTGGGGATTCTGGCCGCAAAGGGCTGTGAATGCAACGCTCAGAGACAGAACCCTATCCCATGGGCAGCAGAGGGCCATCAAAAAGACCTCAGAAGAGAGTCGAACGGCAAGACTGATGCTTCCAAAGGCCAGATGTGGCTGCAGCCTGGTTGGAGGGGCGTGGGGAGGGAGGCTGCCCACGGAGGCTGTCAGCACTCAGAGACCGAGCGCAATCCCAAGGAGAGGCTGGGGCCGGGCCTGAGGGTGGCTGTAGGCAGGGAGAGAGGAGAGGTGTTCGAGAGGCAGATGAGAAAAGGGCTCGCTGACTGATGGGATGTGGGAGGCGAGCGATGACTTGAGCGCTATGAATAACGGCGTCTTCTCGCTACCGCGGGGGAGCAGCCCACCATGCCGGCAGCCCCAGGCCTGATGCAAAGTGGCTGCAGGAGCGCTGGGCAGACACTGGCTCCTCTGTGGCACACGCATGTGCCTCGGCTTCTTGGATGCCAGGCCTTTGCGTGCACTCCCTCTGCCTTTGGGACACGTCCCTTTTGGACGGGGCCCCATTCAGCAATGACTCCTCTGGGAAGCCTTCCCTGACTGCCCCGCAGTTATTCACTCCCCTCTCTGGGTTTCATCAGGACCCCACTCACCGAAATGTTAGCCCTTCTCCCAGGGGAGGTCTTTGTCCCTTTCTTGGTTCGTCTCCTCGAGTAGCCTACAAACTGCTCCAGGACAGGAGTGTCTGTCCCTTATTGTTGTCTGGTGACCAGTACAGCGCCCAACACTCAGAGTGCTCTCTCGACATGTTTGCTGAATGAATGGGTGAAACAGAGTGGGACCACCCACTAAGACATGGAATCCAGGGGAAGGTGGTGAGTCGATCTAGGCTCCGCTGGGTACGAAGGCGATGTGTCCACATGGATACATGAGGCAGCTGGATATAAGGATCCAAAGCTCAGGGAGGTGAGCTGCCAGGTCATCTGACCCCCACCCCCAGCCCTGCCTGGCCTCCCTGCCTCTCCCACCCCTAGGGCCACTTCTGCTGCAGTGATCCATGAGCCGCCCGAACAGAGGGATCAGGAGAGTGCGGGAATGTGGCACTGTCCACCGAGCTCCTCAGGGAGCCTTTAGGGATTTGGTTTCCATAAATAAATGAGGTTTGGGGTTAATTGCTCCTCCCTTCGTATATGGAGGGATGTGGGGTGAATCTGCTCTTCCTCCCTGCTCATCCTCACTAGGAAAATGAGAGCAGACCCAGGACCACTACTCTTGGGGGAAGAAGGAATGACATTTTCCCTTTACATTGGAAATACTTAAAAGTCCTGAGAATAGATTTATAGGAATATTTTAACCTTTTCTTTGATCCTTGAAATGTCATTGTTCTGTGGGCTGAATCGCCAAATGTGACCTTTTCCTGTAGCCATAGGGTGGGGGAACCCCACTGGCTTTTTGAAAGGAGCTTCAGATGTTCTCCTGGCAGCTTCCTCAGCAGCCCACCCACCCTGGAGCTCTGAGCTAGCAGGATGGGTGAGTGGGAGAGGCAAGCAGGGGCCAGCCAGGGAGCGCCGGGCAGCACTCTGCTTGCCTCATCACGTGAAGATGAGCTAAGTGTGGGTCCATCACTAGTTAATTCACTCTGTGGCCTTGGGTTAAGCTTCTTTTTTTTTTTTTTTTTTTCTCTTTAGGCCTCTGTTTCCTATAAAATGGGAAAAATTGTGGTACCTACTTTAAAGAGTTGTTGCAAAGACTAAATAAGACTATTCGTGTTGTATTAGTTCTTGCAGAACAAAAGCTGAAAATAAACACCCCCCCCAAATTCAGTGGCTGACAACCGCGAATGCTTATTCGTGGACTCACAGGTCTGCGGGGTAACCCAGGTTGGGTGGGCTGGGCTGGGTTTGGCTGGGTTGAGTCTTCTCTGTGTGTGCTCTGCTCATGCTGGGGCCCAACCTTAAGTGGACTGCTCTTCTCCTAGTGGCTCCACCGCACTGCGAGGGGACCAGTGGAGATACGCAATGCCTCTTAAGGCTTGGCTTGGAACCAGATCACTGTCACTTCCAGCCATCATCCAATGGCCAAACAGATCACATGACCAAACCCTCCATCACGGGATGAGGGAGAGGCACGGCCTCAAGGGAGAGGGGAGGGAATATTTGCTGAGCGATAATCCAATCTATTAAAGCATGTACAGCCACTGGCACTGCGCCTGGCATAGAAACTCAGACTATTAATTCCCTTCCATCCCATATTGCGTCATTACTAGATTTTACAGCTCAGATTAATTCATTATAATTCACTGTAATAACATGAGTCTTTTGGGCTAAAAGTACATATTTTATTGTTCAGCGTAAGTGGGCAGTGACGTATTGCTTACGTGTGAATTCTCCAAACAACAAAAGCCCACAAGCATCTTCATCTTAATTACTTTGATGGACATGTTTCTAGAGGAAGTTTCAGACCTTCCCACCTTCTTAAATGGAGACTATGAAACACCATTTAATCCATAAGGTTGGTGCGCTGAGGCCATTGTGATGAGCACCAGCACAGTTTCGGTGCCAATCTCCAGGGTCATTGAGACATTTAGTCTGTTTGCGCCACGGGGAACACTCTCCCCATCCTGCCACCTTCAACAGTGGACCCCAGACATCCGTCCTCCATGGGTCAGCTTCTTATCATCAGAAATGAGGGCTCACAGATTCAGGCTAAATCTCCCAAGTGTCCTAAGGCTTTCAGGGCCCCCAGGAAATCTCTGCTACTGGCAGCACCAGGGAAAACATCATTGCAATAGACTGTTGTGTCAGTTGCTCAGTCATGCCCGACTCTTTGTGGCCCATGGACTGTATCCCACCAGGCTCCTCTGTTCATGGAATCCTCCAGGCATGAATACTGGAGTGAGTTGCCATTTCCTTCTCCAGGGGATCTTCCCAGGGGTTCTAATCAGAGTAGAGTTTCTGAAGCTTTAAACATAATGAAAAGTTGAAGAACTTTTAAAAGTGGTTATCTACTCATTTCATTTAAGGGGAAATCCTAGCAAGCAGGCCAGGGTCAATGTGAAAGTCAGGAAATGACATGGATGAAAAATGTAATGATCCTCTAGAACCTATGAAACCTCCCTCCATCCCTTTGTTCCAAACTCTCATCTTACTTTCTCTGTACCTCTCACCTTCCTCTCCCTCATCTCTCTCCTTTTCTGTAGATCTGTTATTTCCCCCTTTGATTCTCATCCTGCCTCCTTCCATCTTCTCCTTCTCATTTCCCTACTGGCTATAATGTGGAGGAGGGTGGAGGGTGAATGATCGCTGCTCAAGCATATTCCCAAAAGTCATTCCACCTCTTCAGGTGTTATGCTTCTCCTTCTTAACCTTAAAACTTTACAGTTTCTGAAATCCCAAACAGCCACAAAATTCGGCAAAATCAAGTTACATAATGCTTCTGTGAACACTTGGATTCTTTTTTCAGAAAATCAGTGACTCTGCATTTAAAAACCACCGCCCACCCCCTGGAGAGCAGGCTTCTGAAGTTCTAGAGATTCCAAGCTTGCCTGGATGAGCAGCTGCCCTCCATGGAACTGTCCCTAGTGCTGAAATGGTGTCTGGTTCAGCCTGTCTCGGGTTCCCTGCTCCTTCGTTTGAGAGCTCTGCCTTAGTACCACATTTTTTTTTTTTTCCCCTGCCAGGGTGTTCTGAGCTGTTTCTAAGTGGGATGCATGACTGATGAGCAAGTCCCATGGCTTCCTTGTTATAGCCAATGACAGATGCCTGTCTGCTTAGCTAGCTGGGATTTTTTGGAAAAGAGTTTAGGCCAAGAACATAACAGTTGTCTGTGAAAATAACCTCCAGGCTATGGCAATGAACCTTTTTGTGCTGAGTCCCAGATCGGCCACACCAGCAGGCTAATTGTTAGCTGTGAACCCACTCCCTCCAAGGCCTGGCTTCAAGCCAAGATACCTGGGTTCTAGCCCATGCTCCCCACTTGACAGCTGTGGGGAACTGGGTGGCTACCTCCCTGTTTCTGGGCCTCAGTCTCCCCTTCTGTGTAATACAATCTCTAAGTTTCCAACTAACACTGACATTCTGGGACTTCATGATTGTGTAGCTCAGAGTTTGTAAAGTGGAATGGAGGAGAAAGAGCCCTCAGCAAGGAGTGAAGAGCCCTTGTTCCCAGCTCTGCCACCATAAGCAGTGGCTCCGAAGGCCATACCCTTGACCTCTCTGAGCCTTAGCCATAAAACTAGAATACCGCTGTCCATCCATTTCCTGGCATCCTGAGGAGGCTCAGGTGAGGGAGAACCATGTGGTGCTGGGGATAGTTAAATCAAACAGGCATATTCTTCAGAGGGAGCTTGGGTTTCAGCACTCCTGAGGGCAAAGGATGTATGTGCTGTGCTCAGTCATGCCTGACTCTCTGCGATCCCCTGGACTTTAGCCCACCAGGCTCCTCAGTCCATGGGGATTCTCCAGGCAAGAATACTGGAGTGGGTTACCATTTCCTTCTCCAGGGGGCTCTTCCCAACCCAGGGATCCAACCAGGTCTCCTGCTTTGCAGGCAGATTCTTTACTGATTGAACCACCAGGGAAGCCCAGGGGGCAAAGGAACCCAGTCTCTTTTCTTTTCCCATCCACAGTTTCCCAGCCTGAAAGAGTCGGTGAGCCAGGGCGATATCAGTCTCCACTGTTGACCAAACACTCCAAATGCCAGATATATTCATTCCTTCATTCAGTAGATAATTCCTGAGACCCTTCTACAGGCTGAGCAGGGAATGAGAGGCAGACATGGTCCTGCCCTCATGGGCTGCAGGGGATGGTTAGCATGTGAAGCACTTAGCCCCGTGCTGGGTACCTGGTAATCATTCGTTAATACAGTGTTGCAGGTGATGCTGGAGGATGCCCTGAGTACTGAGGGGGTAAACAGGAGGAGGACATGGGCAGCAGAGGGTAATATCAGCGATGGTTAGGAGTGAACCAGAAGAAGACTGGAGGAGGATTGTTCCAGGCAATGAAAGCATCATGAGCCACTGGCCGAGGCAGGTGACAAGGATGACGGAGGACGCCTCACCCCACGTAATTCTGCCATCCCAACACCTGCAAACTAGAATCTGGGGCCCAGGCTTGTGTCTCAGTCGGTATCTTAGCTGAGGGGCAGAGGTGGGTAGGATAGATTCCTGATATACCACTCTCCTGTTGTCCAGGGTTTCTGGGCATCAAGGTAGTCCAGGTGGCTGAGGGGAGGCTAAACCACACCTCACAAAAGGAGGGGCTTAGCCCCATATTGCTAAAATCTATCTTTGGCTTCACCATGGTCACTAGCACCTCCATTATTATTTATTGAACCCTTACATAGGGCTTCCCTAGTAGCTCAGCTGGTAAGGGATTTGCCTACAATGCAGGAGACCCCTCCTGTTCAATTCCTGGAGAAGGGATAGGCTACCCACTCTAGTATTCTTGGGTTTCCCTGATGACTCAGCTGTAAAGAATCTGCCTGCAATGCGGGAGACCTGGGTTCAATCCCTGAGTTGGGAAGATCCCCTGGAGAAGGGAATAGCTACCCACTCCAGTATTCAGAGAATTCCATGGACTATATAGTCCATGGGGTCACAAATATAGTTGGACACGACTGAGCAACTTTCACTTGACATAGGCCAAAGGCTTTGTATTCTATCCCTACAATCTTTAAATCTATGAGGTAGGTATGCTTGGACCCATTTTACAGATGAGTAAACTGAGGCTCAGAGGGCTTAGATTTGCTGAAGGACACATGGCCAGGGGGAGGCCTACAGTCAGATTATTATTATACTGTCATGATAGCTGACCTTCACTAAGCACCGACCATGTGCTGGGCACCCAGGAAAGCACTTCAGATATGTTTGCCCATTAAACCATCCCCCAGCCCTATGAGGTAGGCACTATTGTTAACCCCACTTTGTGGGTGAAGAAGCTAAGTCCAAAGAAGGTAAGCAACCTGACTGAGGTCACACAGCTAGAAAGTCCCGTGTCAGTGCCACCCCGTTCTGGTAACGGTTACGCTATCAGCCCCGGTTCCTTGAACAAAGCCCAGAAGGCGAAGGCAGGTGCTTCCCCAACCCCCTACAGGGCTGGCCTCTGCTCATTCCTGCTCCACAGTGGCAGGCAGCCCCTGGGCACCAAGATGGCACAGAGGCACACCTGGGGCAAGATGAGGAGCCACAGCCAAGATGACCTTGCAATCCCAGTGCTCCACCAGATGGTAAACATCCCCAGGCTAAGTGTTTAAGCTCTTCCCGGAAAAGCTGCATGGAGGGGCTTCCATGTCTCAGGCTGGAAAGCGCCACTGGGCAGATTTATTCCTCTGGGAGGTCAGACAGCCCACTGTATTTCACCGTCAGGCCAACAGGGGCCCTCGTTCTCTGGAATTATGTTTCTATCAAATATTCATTTGTCTGGTTTATGGGCTACTCAAGACCCGGGCCCACCCGATCCTGCCAGCCACATGCTTGCCTGGGCTCTGCCAATGCCAAACTTCCACTCTCTGCCCACAGCCCACTGTATGGCTAGATGCCACCCCAATTAGGGGAAAATGCCTTCCTTGGGTCTATTCGGTCATCAGGTCAAACTGACTTGACCAGATAGATCCTGGGAAGATTCTGCCCCTCCAATCTGCCAGAGGCAGAGAGGTAGACAGTCTCCTGCCTCCCTGCCCGTTTTACAGACAAGGAATCAGAGGTGGAAGGACTTGTGCAAGGTTGTGGAGCTAGACTAGGGCAAACCCAGGAATCAAGTCCAGGTCTGTCTGACTCCAAATCCCAGGTTTTTCCCTGGAAGGGGTCTCTGAGCATTCTGAAGCTACAGCAGTGAGAGGAAATTGCTGCTATTCCCCCAAAGCAGAGGGCTTCCCTGGTGGCTCAGTTGGTAAAGAATCCACCTGCAACGCAGGAGACCCTGGTTCACTTTCATTTTCCCCAAAGCGGCGGAGCCGAGGTGTGGGCAGTCACATCTGCACCCTTCTCCACAGGACTGTCCTGGGCTCACAGGAGCCTCCTTCCTCGGAGATGACTGGGACCTCTGGACCCCCACCCCCGGGGCAGCCTGCAGCCAGTGGCAGACTGATGCGGGGTTATAACAAGGGAGCCCTCTTGTCACTGGGTGAGACAGACTCGGAGGCGATTTCTACTCCAGGGCTCAGGGCTCAGGTGGGATCAGGCTAGTCGACTTCTCCTGAAACCAGACCACATCTTTGGCTACTTTCTTCTGCTCTATTCTGCTTCTCTCCTTTCCTTACGAGTTTCTCCCACGAGGCCGCCCTCTGTAGAACTGATGCGTAAGAATCCCCATTTTAGGTCCTAGTCCTCTGGAACCCATCCTAGACAGGCTCCTAAGCCTGGGAGCTCTTTACAGTACCACCTGGAACTAATCTCTTGAAAAGCTTCTGACCGCAGGAAGAATGGGAGGACTTCACCAGTCAGACCCGGGGAAGACTCCGCCCCTCCAATCTGCCAGTGGCAGAGAGGGAGACAGTCTCCTGCCTCTCTGCCCATTTTACAGACAAGGAATCAAAGTTGGAGGGACTTGTGCAAGGTCATGGAGCTAGACTCGGGGATAGCCAGGAATCAAGTCCAGGTCTGTCTGACTCCAAATCCCAGGTCTTTCCCTGGAAGGGGGCTCTGAGCGTTCTGAAGGAATGCCCTGCGCACGTTTGTCCGTCTTATCTTTCAAGGTGCTATTAAAATGCCTCCTCCTCCAAGCAGGCTTCCCTGCTTTCCTGCCAGAATTGACCAGGCTTCCTTCTGGGTATGTCATATGTGCTTTGGTCTAGCCTTTATTTCATTCCACTCTCAGTGAAATTTAGGCATTTCTCTACTTTCTCCCCAACTCTTGAGCCCAAAGCCACAAACATTTTCCTAATAAGGACAAACCCAGGGCTTCCTGGGAGAGGCTGGAGGAAATTTCCCCTGGGGAGGTGAGCCCCGCCTCAGCTTTTGCTCCGCTCATGGTGCACCATCTCTCTGAGGCCTCTGTAGGGCCGCTGTTGCCGTCAGCATCCTGACCTCAAGGGACACGCAGGTATCTTAACTGGCCAAATGCCCCTCCCAATGCCCCTGGCCATCTAAGAGCTGAGACTTTCAGACCTGAGGTCAGGAAGGGCACCTGGGAACTAAAAACAAAGAGAATGTTAAACCTAATCATCTTTCCTGTCTTCGGTCATTGGGCACCCCCACCCTCAGAACTGTGTTGTGTCCACACACACCACGTAATGATCTATTTCATATATTTATTTATATTGACTTTCTATCTTTAATGCTGACCTAAGAGGAAGCTTTTCCCTCTCCTCCATGGGAAAACCAGTATCACTGTCCACAAATGCAACATAACTGTAAAAATAGATACAGTATCTGCGAGACAACGGCATGGAAACCACTGTGCCTGGGAGGTCTGTGAGCTTGAGCCCTGCTCTCTTTGTTAAAATGGAAGAGACCTCCCTGGTGGTCCAGTGGCTAAGGCCCCAAGCTCCCAATGCAGGGGGCCCAACTTTGATCCCTGGTCAGGGAACTAGACCCCACATGCCACATCTGAGGATCCTGCATGCCACAACTAAAAATCTCACATGTTGAGATGAAGATCCTGAGTGCCACACCTAAGACCTGATGCAACCAAATAAATAAAGTGTTTTTTTAAAAATGGGGAAAGTGACAAGGGCTAAAGTGATATTAATGATTCACCATTAATTAACCCCATCAGAAACTTTCTCCAGCCAAGATCAGCACTGAAAATGATTGCAAGAGAGTAACCTTCTCACTCACAGCCCAGTGAGACTTGATGCCAGGCCTGTGGCTTCCCTGGTGGCTCAGCTGGTGAAGAATCTGCCTGCAATGCAGGAGACCTGGGTTCAGTCCCTGGGTTGGGAAGATCCCCTGGAGAAGGGAATGGCAACCCACTCCAGTATTCTGGCCTGGAGAATCCCATGGACAGAGGAGCCTGGCAGGGGATAGTCCATGGGGTCACAAAGAGTGGGACATGATTGAGCGACTAACACCATCATGAGTGCCTGAAATCATTTGGGGAACACACACTCTGAGAAACATGGCCCCAGGGATCTGGGTTGCAGGGTCGGGGTCTCGCTTACCCATCTTCAGCCTGCAGGCCACTGAGGAGGTCAACTCTCCCTCCCCCTGCGTCACTCATCCCTGATCTCATGCCTGGCATACAGAAGGTGCTCAGGAATGGGTGTATACAGTAGGTGCTCAGGAATGCTTATAGTGAGGCTGAGAGGGATGTGGAGGAAGTGAGGGGAGGCAGTTATTGAACAGTCTGGCAACTGACTTGAATCTGTGAATTTCTAGTACGGCAAAGACTGATTTTTATTTCTTTCTTTCTTTTACACAGTAAAATGAGGTTTCTTTGCGTTTGAATAGAAAGTACATACGCTCAGCACCCTATTGTGGAAAAAATCAGGCTTTATTGTAAAAACAATTGTGCCAAATTTAAAGCGGGGATTAAAATTGAAGCATGTTAAGTGTGGTCGTTAATACAACAGGCTTTTCTTCCCATGGGAAGGTTGCTATTCTGGTGTGCCTTCTGCTTGCCTTTCCTGGGCTGGCGGAGGCAAAGGGGGAGGGGGAGGGGTGCTCAGCGAGGCAGAAGGGGGGTCTCTGACTCCAGAGCACCTTAGGTAAGACCCGAAAAACACGTGAACCCAACTTGCAAACAAAAACAGAAGACACATGAGCCGATGGAGGATCTTTTTTATTCTTATCTGTAAATATGTCTACAGCCAAAGGTTCATACATTTATATGTTTTAAATCACTTAGAGTTATGGATTAAACAAACCCCCTCTGCTTAAAATGAACACATAAAATTGGGGCTGTCTTGAAACAGGACTGACCAGCATAAATCCCCCTTCCCTCGACTCTGTCTGGTAGGTCATCTCCAGCCAATTAGGCAGGTTGCAGTAGTCACAGCCGTATTTTTCAAGCATCCGTTATATCTCTTGTAATCCTTACGCTGACCCTCGGAGGTTGAGTTCATCATTCCCATTTTACAGGGGTACAGAGAGGGTAGGTCAGCCCCCAAGGTCGCAGAGCGAAGAAGAAGCGGAGAAAGGACTTGAACAGAAATGTGATCCCAAAGCCCTCATTCCTGGGGTGACTGCCCCCTGCCTCCCAGGAAGTTGCTCTAACAGAAGACTAGACCCTCAGCGACCCAGGAATGCAGAAGGGAAGGGGACCGAGGGGAAGAGAGAGCCCAGGAAATTCTTATTCCCGAGTACAGGCAGACCTCGTTCTGCTGTGCTTTGCTTTATTGCACTTCACAGATACCAAGTTTTTTACAAATTGAACATTTGCACCAACCCTGCACTGAGCAAGTCTATCAGTGCCACTTTTCCCATAGCACTTTGCTCACTTCCTGTCTCTGCGTCACATTTTGGGAATTCACACAATATTTCAAGCTTTTTCATCACTATTATCTTGGTTATCGTGATCTGTGATCAGTGATCTTTGAGGTTACTATAACTCATTGAAGGTTCAGATGACAGAGCTTTTTAGCAATAAAGTATTTTTTAATTAAATTATGCGCATTTTTGGACAAAATACTATTGCACACTTAGTAAATCACAGTATATTGCAAACATAACTTTTATAAGAACCGGGAAACCAAAAAATTCATGACTCACTTTGCAATATTCTTCGTATTGCAGTCGTCTGGATCTGAACCTACAATATCTCCAAAGTGTCCCCATATGTCTTATGTCATTGACCAGAACTAAGTGCTGGCAATTTTAAAGTAAAATGTACCTTTTTACTTGTCCACCAGAAGCCCTCAGGCTATATTCAGAATGGCTGGGACTGATTTCTAAGACTGTGTGAGGCCACATACTATATTCAGAGTAGGGAGCCTAACTCTCAGAAGGAAAGGAAGAAAGCAAAGAGAAAGGAAGGAAGGACATTTCAAAAAGGCATAGGAGTCCACCCGAAAGAGCTCCCCATGACCCAGGCTGGAACAAGTTGACCAAAAAAGATAAATCACAATAGTACTGAAATCTAACCCAAAGAACAAAATACAAATCCATGAGTCCAGAATACAGATATAAATAACCAGGGATAAAGATACAACTTTTCCTTACAGAAGAATTCCAAGTAATAAATCTAGAAGGAATGCATGAACATCACAGCAATACTAGTAATTACCACAGACAAGATCCATCCATAGATGCTAAAGTCCGTGGGTGAAAGTTTAAGCAGAAACACGACATACTGTTTCAAAGTGGTTTAGTCACTCAGTCATGTCCGAGTCTTGTGAGCCCATGGACTACAGCCTGCCGGGCTCCTTATGGGATTTCCCAGGCAAGAATCCTGGAGTGGGTTGCCATTCCCTTCTCCAGGGGATCTTCCTGACCCAGGGATCACACCCAGGTCTCCTGCATTGCAAGCAGGTTCTTCAGCAACTGAGCCACCAAGGAAGCCCTGGTTTCAAAATATGTCCTCCCAAGTGATAAATAATTAAAAGAGAAAGTTATTAAGTTATTAGGGGAAAATCCAAGCAGACACCACCTGCACCAGGGCTAAGGTTCACATCGCCAGTTATATGTCACTAAAACATGTCAACATCATGTATCCCTGTGTGATGCCCTAATGAAGCACCTCCTGCTGTAGAATCCATCTTGGTAACACATAACCTCAAAATGATCACGAGAAAATACCAGACAAACCCCAGCTGAAGAACATCGCACACCCAAAAGAAAACTGACCAGCACCCTTCAAACGTGTCAATGTCATAAGAGACCATGGGAGACTGAGGCAATGTCACAAATTGGTCTAGAGTAAGGAGTCATGGAGAAGGGAATGGCAACCCATCCACTCTTGCCTGGAGAATTCCATGGACCTGGAATTCTGGCAGGCGACGCTCCATTGGGTCGGACACAACTGAGCGACTAACACTAAGGATTCATAATCGCTAAATGCAATGTGGTGTCCTGGACGGGATCTGACCAAGAAAAAGGACATTAGTGGAAGAACTGCTCAAATCCAAATAAATTCTGAAACTTAGCTTATAATATTGTAACAGGGTGAATCTCTTAATTTTGATAAATTTTCATGGTTTATGATAATCATAAGGGAGAATCTGGTGAAGAGTTTACACTAGTTCTACAACTCTTCTATGAGACTAAAATTATCTCAAAACAAATGTTTTTAAATGATGTGGCAGGCTGAATCATGTTTTCCCCAAAGACATCTGTGTGCTGATCCCTAGAACTGGTAAATATTACCTTTAGTTCAGTTCACTCAGTAGAGTCCGACTCATTGCGACCCCATGGACTGCAGCACACCAGGCTTCTCTGTCCATCATCAACTCCTGGAGCTTGTTCAAGCTCATATCCATTGACTTGGTGATGCCATCCAACCATCTCATCCTCTGCCATCCCCTTCTCTTCCCACATTCAATCTTTCCCAGAATCAGGGTCTTTTCCAATGAGTCAGTTCTTCACATCAGGTGGCCAAAGTACTGGAGTTTAAGCTTCAACACCAGTCCTTCTGATGAATTGATCTCCTTTAGGATGGACTGGTTGGATCTCCTTGCTGTCCAGGGGACTCTCAAGAGTCTTCTCCAACACCACAGTTCAAAAGCATCAATTCTTCAGTGCTCAGCTTTCTTTATAGTCCAACTCTCACATCCATACATGACCACTGGAAAAACCATAGCTTTACCTTACATGCCAAAAATAAGAGACTTTGTAGATAGGATTAATTATCTTGCCCTGGGGACCTTAGCCTAGATAATTCCAGGTGAGCCCCCATTGCAATCACAGGTATCCTTATATAAGGTGGAAACAGAGGGGGACTTGACCCAGGCAGGAGAGAAGAAGCCCATGCGATCAGAGAGATCAGAATTATGCAGCCCCAGCCGAGGAAAGTGACAGGTTCCAGAAGCCAGAAGAGGCCAGGACCAGATTCCCGCCCTGGGGTCTCCAGAGGAAGCACCATCCTGATGACACCTTGATTTCCACCAGTGATACTGATTTTAGACCTCTGGCCCTCAACACCTTGAGAAAATAAATCTGTATTGGTATAAAACATCAAGTTTGTGGCACTTTGTTACAGCAGCAATAAAAAAAGTAATAAAAATGTTATTGAAATTTTTGATAAGGTTGGCCTGGACAACCCCCAAAGCTCCTGTCAGCTGTGACACCCTGGATGCTTCAGCTCTGCCTGGTAGGACTGCATGACCCTTGACCCCTGAGAGAGTCCCTGTGTCCGTGGCCCAGAGCCTGCTGGGAGCTGCCAATCTAATGCCATTTTCTGTGGACTCTGTGTTTCTCTTTCTCAGCTGCCAGGCTCACTAATGCCTCAAAGTCTCCTCCCTAACACCCTTGGGATCTGTCCAGCCTGAGGTCAAAGGGCATGTTCCAACTACTTTACAAAAAATGGAACAGCTCAGCTGTCCACCAGCTGAGGAACCCATGAGGCTAGCCCCAAATAACAGGAACAGTAATTACAGCTCTCCTTCCTTTATTGAGGGCCTATTATATGGCAGGCACATTGCTGAGCATTTTATATGCGCCAGCCCACTTAGTCCCCATAACCACCTCGTGGGCGGCTCAGAAAGGCTACGGGGCTTGCTCAAGGTCACACAGCTATCCAGCAGCTGACTCAAAGTTCCAGCCCAGGTGTCTGTGACTCAGAAATACCATGTCCCCAACGATCAAGCCACACTGCCCATCCACCATCTGGTACCCCTGCTTTCTCAGCTGTGTGCTCTCCTAGCCACAGTGGGAAATCCAAAGTGACGCTTCCTGGGGCCCCTGCCTGCAAAGCATCCAGGCTTCAGCTGCCTTCAGGAACCCAGAGAGATTTGTAGGTGAGAAAAATCCTCACCCTTGAAACCGACTGAGGGAGTTGAGAGAACTTTTCACTTCACACAGGTATATTATTAGCCTCATTCGTTATCCCCAGGCATCTGGAGATGGCTCACAATCTCCAGTGTTGAAGTGGAGAAGTAGGGGTGGAAGTGAGGGGCAGGGGAGGGTGAGCCCAGGGCAGATTTGGGGCTCTGGAGTGAGCAGAGAATTTGGACTGCAGAGGCCGGCACATGACCTCGACCACCCATCAGCCAGCAATCCCATTTTGTCCAGCCATTTTGCGAAAGTGGGTCTGGGGACTGAGTCATAGTTCCCTTATTGGGGGGTGGGGGGACAGGGTGAATGAGCAGACACTCCACCACTATTGGACCCACCTGGGAACCTTAGGCTCTGGGATAAAACAGCTTCCCAGGGCCCAAACCCTCTGGGCAGTTTCTAGAGTGGTTAGAGCAAATGGTGCACCTGAGCTTGAATCCCCAGCATAGAAGTTCATGTTCTACCCGGCTAGGATCACAAACAGGGTATTAGAGTATCTGCGAGGGTTCTAGGGTACCTGCCAGAGTTCGAGGGTACTTGCGAGGGTTCTAGGGTACCTGCGAGGGTACTAGGGCACCTGCAAGAGTTTGAGGGTACTTGCAAGGGTACCAGGGTACCTGTGAGGATTCTAGGGTACCTGCAAGGGTTCTAGGGTACTTGCGAGGGTACTAGGGTACCTGTGAGGATTCTAGGGTACCTTTGAGGGTTCTAGGGTACTTGCGAGGGTACTAGGGTACCTGCGAGAATTCTAGGGTACCTGCGAGGGTTTCTAGGGTACCTGCGAGGATACTAGGGTACCTGCAAGAGTTTGAGGGTACCTGCGAGGATTCTAGGGTATCTGTGAGGGTTCTAGGGTACTTGCGAGGATACTAGGGTACCTGCGAGGATTCTAGGGTACCTGTGAGGGTTCTAGGGTACCTGCGAGGGTTCTAGGGTACTTGCTAGGGTACCAGGGTACCTGCGAGGGTTCTAGGGTACCTGCGAGGGTTCTAGGGTACCTGTCAGGGTACTAGGGTACTTGCGAGTATACCGGGCAGGAAACTTAAAAGTGTGACCTAGACCTGGTAGGGTATGATGAGGAATAATGAGGACTATGGGAAGAAAAAACACAATACTCCCTTTGAAGCTTTTCAGATATTTTAGTTAAACACCGAGCTATTAAAACTAAGGGCAGGCTGGATGGTGGCCCACTCCTTCCATCACTCACTCTCCAGCCTCTTTCCAGGCCTTTGTCCCTCCTATGCCCACCATTTAGATCACACTTCCATTTCTCCCGCCACATGCTACCCCTTCTCAGGATTTCAGCTCAAGTCAAGTTCCACCACCTCCAGGGAGACCTCCCTGACAGCCCCAACCCTCAGGGCCTGCCCCTCCCGCGTCTCCCGCAATCTTTTGCCTACGGGACCCACACTTGTCCACCATTGCAGGGTGTGTTGGGGTGCATTTGACCTGTGGCAGACTTGTCTTCGCAGTGGCATCTCAAGCTGGACCTGAAGGGCTGGGCCTGGACCTCAGGTCATGAGATTTCAGACCTAGAAAGGACACTCTTCAGGTTCTCTACCCTACCTCCATGATTCCACAGATTTTCATTCAGGTCCTGGATTTATCTCATCCATACCATGGTTGCCCCGGTGGCTGATGAGTTTAGGATTGGAATACAGAACCTCTCTCCGAGTGCCCTGACCTTACAACAAGCAACCACAGAGCTGACAAAGACCTGTGTACTCCCAAACTGCCACCTTCAGACACCTTGGCTCATTCTCCCCAGTGCAGAAACCGAAGTTCAGTTGAAGAGAGTGAAAACTCTGAGCAACCCCCAATAAATAATAGCAATAGTTATACATACCAATTGCGTCCAGTGTGTCCAGTCCTGTTTAATTCTCACATCAACTCTAGGAGGAAGGGATTGCCATTACTCCTGTTTTGCAGATGGGCTGCCTCACAGAGAAGTCAAGAGACTGGGCCAAGGTTATGCCGCTTGTAAGTGCTGAAAAGTAATTCCTTCAAGTTCAAGGCAGAGCTAGGAATGACCTCCAGCCTCTATGTCTTCCACCCCCATGTTTCCTAGATTCGGCTCACCTGTTCCCGGATATTGTTCAGTGCTGTCCTCTTCCTAGGGGCTAAAGCACCTTGGGCTTCCTTCTCCGTAACAACTACCACAGGCAATTATCTGGAAATACAGCTCCCCCACCCCAGCCTAGATAGCCTGGGAGGGAGGAAGCAGGTCATGCTCATATCCACATCCCAGCACCCAGTCCAATGCCAAGCACGTGGGAAGCACTGGGTGATCATTCTGTCGAACAAACAAAATTCCAAGTGGTTGAAAGACAAAACTGACGGTGTGCTGCCTTTGTGGGAGGAGAGGCAGCCCACCCACACTGGCCTCTCTGCTCTGGCCGCCCCAACGATTCCATTTCCACCCTTAACAGGATCCCCGACTCAGTCTGATCTGCTCCCAGCTCAGGCTGCTCTTTGGGACTGTCCCTGTAGTAGGGGATTGCAAAGTCATATTGGATTAAGACCTGCTCCGGCTGTCACCCGTGGTGGAAAGCTCGCCTATCAGGCAGCCCAGAAGGGCCTCGGTATCTAATGGAGATTTGCTAATAAGATCTGAGTTGGTGAGCTTTGCATCCTATTAACACGGAGGCGGGGGGGGGGGGGGGGGGGGGGGGGGGGGGGGGGGGCGGGGAGTGCGGGCCTGTCTGTCTGCTGGAAAATTGCAAACACAATAGAAAAGTCGCTGATGAATATTAATGGCACTGGAAACAATGCTGAAAGAAATTGTTGATGTGATTGGGAAGCTGGGAGGGGGCTGTGGAGCAGGGAAGGCAGCCTCTCTTCTCTCCCATCCGTGCCTGTCCCTTCAGAGCTGCCTGGAAGTGATAGGTCTGCCTGGCTGTCACAGCTAGATCGAGAGCAACCAGCCTGATGACCCCAAAAGGGAGCCTTGAGCTGCTTTCAGGGTCCAGACTTCCCTCCCCAGATCCATGCAGGCCAGTCCAGGGTCAAATTTGTGGAGGCTCATGGTGAAGTGTTTAAGAAGGAACTCGGGCTCCCCCATTTCTCCTCCCAGATTTTTCAGGTCGGACGAGCATCCCTCTGAGACTCTTTCCTGAAACTAAGACTTGTCCAGAGGAGCTTCCAACACGGAACGCCCAGGCAGACCAGTGTGCATGGGTCTTTGCACATCTGACAACCGGAGAAACTCTCAGCACAGCCCAGAAAATCGTCAAGTCCAAAGGATGCTTGGCGAGCACTCCCACCCACCACCCACGGTTCCAGAACCGTGTTCTGCGGAGCCTTAGAGGTCAGGGGAGGAGCTCCATTGGAGAGCAAGAAGGCTAAGAAGGTTGGGTTGCAGATTCAAGCCTGGAATTCAGATCTCCAATCCCCCTTGGTTCCCCTGATTTGAAGCTGAGATAGAACCTGAGGACCCAGGGGTGAGTGAGACATAATCCCTCCCTTGCTAGGAACTCAGAGTCAGGCGGGGGAGGCAGGTGTCAGTCACACGCTCATCCCATCACAGATCCCCTACCGAGGGCTCTGACCGGGAATTTTGTGTCCTACTCGACACCGAAGAAATAGCACCAACCCCCGTAGGAAATGGAAAATGGCCGCGAGCAGACGGTCTACAGCATCAGAGTGAGCACAGAGGGGTGCCAGTGCACACAGGTCCTCCCGTTCAATGCCAAGTACAAAGCAAGGCCTTTTCTCCACCAGCTGGGCAACTTTGCAAAAGTGACAAATCCCCCTGAGCTCCAGCTTCCCCATTTGTAATCTGGCAGTAGAATACGTATGTGTGTATGCCCGTTCAGGCATGTCTGACTCTTTGCGACCCCATGGACTGTAGCCCACCAGGCTCCTCTGTCCCTGTATTTCTCCAGGTAAGAATACTGGAGTGGGTTGTCATGCCCTCCTCCAGGGGATCTTCCCAGCCCAGGGATAGAAGCCGAGTCTCCTGTGCCTCCTGGTTTGCAGCCGGATTCTTTAGCCCCCTGAGCCATCTGGGAAACCCAGAATACATACATGGTGGGCTTAAGATAGTGCGAGTACAGTGTGCAGACCACTCTGGCATGCAGGAGGCTCTCAATACATCTCCAGTTCCTTCTTTTCTTCTCTCCTTGTGTAGGGTAAGTCCTTCAAGCATCCATTCAACCTTCTTCTCTGAATGGGTCCTCCCCAGTTTTTAGTCCTTCTGATCTCTGCGGGACTGACCCTGCGGGACTGACCCTGCGGGCCTGTGAGTCAGGTTTGGCCAATCAGAGTGCGATGTTGCCTGTCCATACTGATTGGTTCAGAGATGGGCTTATTCCCTGACTGGGCCAATCAGAGGCAAAGGGGCTCAACCTCAGGACTTTGGCTGGTACTTGCCGGTTCTGCAAAGGCTCCTGAGAGGGGCTGGTATATGCCCGTTGCTGCTGGCAGCCATTTTTTGCCCAGGAGGCAGGTGTCATCTGGAAAGAAACCCTCATCAAGGAAAGCTCAGCCTTTCAAAGCTTGTCCTCCATCAAGGAGACGGGCAAAAATAAGATTCTTGGATATGTTTGTTACACAAGCCAAAATATTCTTCTTTTTTTTTTTTCTTTAAGCCATTTGGGTTTCTGTCCCTTGCTATTTACTGAATGAGTTTTAACTAGCCCATTCAGCCACATGAGGCTTCTGTTCAACTTGAACTTGAAACTAGCAGATATTCCATTCGCTCCTTCCTCACTTATACCTCCTACCCAACTCAAGGATCTAATTGCCTTGAAAGACTCAGGATTTGGGAACCCTGGAGTGGGTTGCCATTGCCTTCTCTGGAGATTATTCATCATGTATCCACTATTCCAACCTGGTGTCGGCTCCATCTGCTTCTCAGCCACTGCTGGAGTGCAGAGGTGGAGACCTTCTCAGGCTCTGGGGAGGGAGGTCCCAGCCCATCCCTCTGTATATACGCAGCCTGGGACAGTGTGGAAATGTGTGGAACCCACACAGTCCTGCCCAGCCAGGCTACCAAAACTTAGCATTGTGTGGGGGAGGGTCATGGGCGAGGGGTGACTTCTAGAGTTAGGGTCGATTCTGTAGTTCATGGCGCGCAGCCAAACTCAGCCCGCAGCTATGCTTGTGTTTCACAGCCAGTCTGTGCCTCCGCTTTTTTAAATTCAAATGTTTTTAGGAGAGAAGTGTGTCTTCCAGCTTACCAAAGACCCACAGTTCTGTTTCCCCCACCTGTGACACACCACAGGTTTGTAAGACACGTCGCTTGAGGCTACAACCCCTGGTGAGGCCTCCAGCTGCCTTTCCCACCGGGCCATGCAGAAGGGCTGGGGATGTGGTTGGTGGTTTCTGGTTTGCAAGGTTACTTGGCACAAGGTGGGGAAAGGCCAGTAATTATCATATATTATCAATAGGCCCCCCGTGGGGTATACATGACCTCTCTTCCCTCTTCTTGCTCCAACATGCCGCAGACCCAAGCTCCAGGCCTGCCCAGCATCGGTCTCCCTGATGCTGGTTTTTGTCTGTCTTCCAGGGCTTCTCCCTGCTTACACTCACCTGTTCACCCACAAGTGCTGGGCCATCCCACCCTGCCCAGGGCCCCAGGAGGAACGGCTCCAGGCAGCAGGAGGGGCCCAGTCTGCCAGTTTGCATTGTATTTCTGGGATAATTACTAATGGCACACATCATTTTTATTAGCTGAGCTGTCTGCATTAAAATGATAGACTTTTTTTATTAAAAACATCCAAGGGAACTGCCATCGCAGTAGAAGGATAATTTTCCATTTCGTTTAAGAGCAGATGGTTACCGAAATGTTCAATGTAAATAAATAGAGACTCAGCCTAAGCACTGGGTAAACATATCGGAAATTTCCCTGTTTGCTTCAAGTCTCCTGCCCTCTCTGGCTCTCCCAGCCCCTCCTCAGGCCTGAACCAAACTCCTCCCCACAGTGAAGGGAATTCTTCCCCCAAACCACTTGGGAAAATCCAGGCCTCCAGAAATGGTGAGAGTTGGACCATAAAGAAGGCTGAGCACTGAAGAACTGATGTTCTTGAACTGTGGTCCTGGAGAAGACTTGAGTGTCCCTTGGACAGCAAGGAGATCAAACCAGTCCATCCCAAAGGAAATCAACTCTGAATATTCATTGGAAGGACTGATGCTGAAGCTGAAACTCCAATACTTTGGCCACCTGATTCGAAGAACTGACTCATTGGAAAAGACTCTGATGCTGAGAAAGATTGAGGGCAGGAGGAGAAGGGGGCAACAGAGGATGAAATGGTTGGATGGCATCATTGACTCCATGGACATGAGTTTGAGCAAACTCCATGGGACAGTGAAAGACAGGGAAGCCTTGTGCGCTGCAGTTCATGGGGTTGCAGAGTCGAACACGACTTAGCAACTAAACAGCATCAACAGAAGTGGTGAGCCAACAGATGAACAATGATCTGCTAGGGACCCACCCTGGAACTTGGGGTGCTGCTAATATTGCTATAGAGACTGTAGCTTGGGAGATCAAGAAGCAGGGTAGAGAGAACCAAGGACTATAACCCCATCACAGAGCAATGGTCTGGGTGGGAGTCAACAGACCTGGGTGCCCCGCACTGGGAAAGTGCCCTCTGCTCTCAGGACCTTCACCTTCCACTAAACAATGGGGGGCTCGGATCAGCCGCAGCTCCCAAAGGAGTTAAGAGGGAGAGAATGTTTCCCTAAAAAAAAGAAAGATTTAGCAACCAAAGTGATTGGGAAACATTGAGTTAAGCTGATTTCTTTATTGCAAGAATATCTACTGTGTTCATATGGATCGTATTTCTCTATGTGCATGCGTGCTAACTCGCTTCAGTCATGTCTGACTCTTTGCAACCCTATGGACTATAGCCCTGCCAAGCTCCTCTGGCCATGGGATTCTCCAGGCAAAAATGTTGGAGTGGGTTGCCATGCCCTTTTCCAGGGGATCTCTCCGACACAGGGTTGAACCCGCATCTCTTATGCTTAACTTTCATTGGCAGGCAGGTTCTATACCACTGGTACCACCTAGGAAGCCTCTTTCTTCAAGGACAAGTGGCTTTCTCTACTTTAGTCCCGGAGAGGGCTGAATTCTTCCTGCCGTGGGGTCTTTCCAGGGCCTTTGAAGGCACTTTGTGCTGGCAGTCAGCAGGGTGGATGTCCTGCCTTAGCGCCACCAGCCCCTCCTCCTGGGAAGGATTATGGTATTAGAGGAGCTGTCCCCTTAGCCCGTGAGTTCAGGCCCATGACTCTGCAGAAATAGGAAGGTACAAGCTCCACCTGCCCATGCTCTGAAACACCAACAATGGTTTTGATGAAACTGAAAAAGGAAATCAAGAGTGTCTTTTCCACCTGTAAACTGGGTCTCTTAAGAAAATTGAAAGGGGAAGAGGACCAATGACAGGATCAGGGTCCAAACTAAAAGATATGCTTCGCACAAGGAACTCTGCTCAGTGTTATGTGGCAGCCTGCATGAGAGGGACATCTGAAGGAGAATGGATACGTGTATAGGTGTGACTGAATCCCTTTGCTGCCCCCCTGAAACCGTCACGTTGTTAATCGGCTATGCTGCTGCTGCTGAGTCGCTTCAGTCGTGTCTGAATTTTTGCACCCCCATAGACTGTAGCCCACCAGGCTCCTCTGTCCATGGGATTCTCCAGGCAAGAATCCTGGAGTGGGTTGCCATGCCCTCCTCCAGGGGATCTTCCCAACCCAGGGATCAAACCCACGTGTCTTATGTCTCCTGCATTGGCAGGCAGGTTCTTTACCACTAGCACCATCTGGGAAGCCCCATCAATCGTCTACACTCCAATATAAAACAAAAAGGTTTTAAAAAAATTTTTAAATTGATCGTATTTTTCAAAAGAAAAAAAAAAGAGAGATGAGCTTGCAGACAGAAACACTGAGAGCCAGAGAGGGAGAGAGAGAAAGGAAGGACTCTCAATGATGTGGCCAACAGCGCTGGGCTCTAATGGGATTACCGCTGAATTTACTTATTTCTTTGTGATTTTTCTTAGTGTTTTCCAAGTTGTCTTCATTGAGCATGTTTCACTGTTCTTTCTAAACAAATGCACTATTTCAGACAGACCAATCTGGGCTAGCACAGCAGGTTCTCAAGAAATGTTCGTTGATTTTTTTTTGTTTTGTTTTGAAAATAAAGGCCATGTTGTCCTCGGATTCTCAGCTTTGGTGCAGATCCATGGGTTTTGGAGTGTCGGGGGTGGGACAGGTGGGCGGAGCCTGTGAGGTCACCTGTCCCCGGGGGCTACTGTACTTTTTCAGATACAAAACCTTTTCTTCAAACCAAAGCTTCCTCAGAAGCCTGGAGAAGGGGAGAGTACATCTGGGTAAAGCCAAGGGTGGGGGTAAATAGGGGTTCCCCAAGTCCTGAAACACCACCCTGGAGTCCACAGACCTCAGTATGAAAACTATCATCTTCCCCCCCCCCCGCTCCACCCCATTCCCCAAACACACACATTTTTTAAATTGAACATAAAAGGCTCATATTGAAGATACCACACGGTAAGTTGGTAACCAAACCAGGTTATAGCCAGAACTTGCCCAGGATGGCCTCTCCTTGGCCTTGACCGATCTATGACAAACAAGTCGTGCAGCCGTGGGGAGGGGAGACACTGACTGTCTGAAGCCCATCAGGACCCACCCTGAAAGCCAGGGGTCAGTGAGTCTTTGAATCACATGTGTCAGAATATCAGGGTACTGTTGGTTATAAAGGGGGGAAAAGGCACTGGAAGGAGCAGCAATAGAGCCGGGACAGAAATTTCTTGTTAGTTCTATTGGACCAATGTCCCTGCCTCTCCACCGCTCTATCTGTCATACGGAGATGGTATATTCCTCTTCCTGGAAGCAGACTGTGTCTCGTGGCCTCTCCCACGCTGGGGTCAGCAGGGGGCAGTGGAAAGTCAGGAGACCGAGCTCTGCCACTGACTGTGTGCCTCTAGCAAGTCACTTCGCCTCCCTGGGCTTCAGTTCTCATCATCTGAAGGAGTAAGATTAGATCAGAGATGGCAAAGAGGTTCACTCACGGGTTGCTGTTTGTTGTTGTTGAGTCGCTAAGTCATGTATGACTCTTTTGTGATTCCATGGACTGTAGCCTGCCAGGCTCCTCTGTCCATGAGATTTCCCAGGCAAGTATACTGGGGTAGGTTGTCATCTCCAACTCCAGGAGACCTTCCCAACCCAGGGATCGAACGCACATCTCCCGCATTGGCAGGCGGATTCTTTACCACTGAGCATACCAGGGAAGCCCACTCACGGGTTAACCCTGGTCAGCTGGTAGAGACTGCCTGGAGAGATCGCTGAAAAGGATACTGAAGCATCACCGGAGCTCATGGGAAGGTGATGGGGGTGTGCTTTCCCCACATCAAGGAGTCCAAACTGGTAGCACGTCTCTAGGCAACACTTCCTATACTATAGGAATCAGCAAAGCCTGTCCTGGGCATTCTTGTGAACCCTCTGGAATCCTAGGACCTCCCTCTTCCCTCAGCTTTGTCTCCCTACTCTGTCTGACCCAAAACTTAGGGTTCATCCAATCAGAATCTGAAGCTAATGAGCCCTTGAATAGAGAGGCCTCAGATGGTCAGCCGTGGACAATGCCCCCAAGCTGCCCAGCCCCCTGCACTGAGATCCAGGAGAGAATCTGGAAGGGAGGGTGTGACTCACAGGTTGACCTTACTCTGTACAGTAAGTGTGTGTTCCTGAGAAAATTGCACTCAAATTGAATTTTTATAAATGGAATTCTATTTGGGCAATGATTTACAACACAATTTCTGAGATACTTTATCTTCATTTTGAGGTAATGTTCCTAACGTTTTAGTTTTAGAACTCCCCTTCCTTTTTTAAGCACTAAGAATGTTCCAGGTAGATGATGCCATAGAAACCACTAAGTCCTACCCTTTCAGTTTCTAGGAAATTGAAGCCCAGAGACAGAAGAAGACTAGCGTTTGTCAAGCAACTGCAAAGTCTCAAGTACCATTTTAGCTTTTTATATGCATCACGTTGCCCAATTTTCCAACAATTCCATGAGATGGGATGGGTGTCATCTTCCCTTTACCAATGAATAAAGTGAGGTTCAGGTAGGTGAGTCACTCAGTCACGTCTGACTCTTTGCAACCCCATGGACTGTAGCCAGCCAGGCTCCCCTGTCCATAGGATTCTCCAGGCAGGAATACTAGAGCGAGCTGCCATTTCCTCCTCCAGGGGATCTTCCCCACCCAGGGATCAAGCCAGTGTCTCCTCTGCTTCCTGCATTGACAGGCGGATTCTTTTACCACTGAGCCACAGGGAAAGCCGGTGGCTCAGATGGTAAAGAATCTGCCTGCAATGTGGGAGACCTGTGTTCGATCCCTGGATTGGGAAGATCCCCTGGAGGAGGGAATGGCAGCTCACTCCAGTATTCCTGCCTGGAGAATCCCATGGACAGAGGAGCCTGGCAGGCCCCATTCCATAGGGTTACAAAGAACTGGACACAATTGAGCAACTGAGCACGCACACACAGGCAGATTAAATAACCGGCACAGGGACGCTCAGCTCATACGTGGCTGCTTCAAATCCCCGAGGACTTCCATTGCTCACTCCATTCTGACCTCTGACCTGTGACCTGTGACAGTCTGCATGACCAGGCCCATCTCTCTTGTCCCTCTAACCTTACTGGCCTCCTTTCCAGTCCTCAAATTAGATACCCCAGGGCCTTTGCACTTGTTGTTCCTTCCCCTGAATGCTCTTCTCACTCACCTTATCTGGCTGGTATTCAGGTATCACAACTCATAACTCACATCTCCACAGAGTCTTACCTTCCCAACCTCCCACACACTTTCTATTATACTAACTTACTTTGTTCTCTTCATAACACTTATCACTATATGAAATCACTTATTTTTTGTTCATTTATTTATTTACCGTCACCCTACTAGACTATCAATTCCATGAAGACAAGGACCTATCTCTTGTTTCCCTCTGTAACCCCAATCCCTACGGAACCTGGGATGCTCAGTAAATCTTGCAGGACAAATGAATGTAGCAGAAGGGGGTTTTAAATCCAGACCTGCACAAACTCTGAAGCCCAAAGAGCTTCCCATTGCACCCCAATGAGCTCACGTTTTAAAATTATTTTTATAAACTATTCCTCAATGGAAAAGTTCTCTGAACTTGCCTTTGAAATGTAACATTTTGGAGTTTGTTACATTGGACTAACATAGATGAGAAACTCTTGTTCAAATAAAATGTAATTAAAAATCCAGATCCAGAGATAACCATGGCTCTGGAAGATCAAGAAGACTCCGTATCCCTTGGAAGGACCTCAAGGGGAGCAAACGGCTTGTCCCCAAAAGTTTTCCTGTGACCAGTTTCTCACTAGACCAGCCCACACTGCCAGTTGACTGGATCGTAACTGACAAGCCTGGGTTCCCAACACCTGTGGAAGAGCAACTTTATAGCATCAATAGTAAAGTCAACAGCCCCTTCTTTATGTGCCCAGAGGGTAATTGCTGGCATAAATGATCATCAAGCAGAGCAGGGTGAGAGGCCAGGTAAAGAGAGAGGCACTGTGCCCTGGGAAGAAACAATGCCACATCTGGGGCTCACTTATCACAGTAACCATAGCAACCACACAATTCCAGGCACTGTGCTGGGTGCTTTACACTCGATGTTGAAGACCCATTTTACAGAAGAGGAAACTGAGGCTCAGAGAGGTTAGGAGACTGGCTCTACATCCTCCAGTAACAGAGTTGAAAATCAAAAGTTTATCATTATAAAGGGCTCTTCTTTTATCACTCATAATATTTTTTTTATTCTGACTTTGAACAAATATCTACTTCGTATTAATATAGCCACTGCAACATTCTTATAATTAGCATGTGCCTAGTGTGTATTTTTCCATCCTTTTAAGCTGCATCTTTACAGTTAAAATGAGGTTTCTGTAGATGGTATATAGTTTGGTCTTGCTTTTTTATGAAGTCTGATAACCTCCACCTTTGAACTGAAATGTTTAGAGCATTTATATTTAATTGTAATCATTGATATGTTTGGTTTAAACTTATCATCTTGATATTTGTTTTCCATTTGTCTCATCTGTCCTTTGTTCCTTTTCTTTTTTAACTACCTTCTTTTGGACCAGCTGAGTGTTCTTGTAGTATTTCATTTTATCTGTTCGCTAATTAGCTGTACCTTTTTTTTAATTTTTAGCAGTTATTCTAAGGTTTAAAATACACAGCTTTTATTTGTTTAAGAAATCTTAAAACACTTTACTTCCATTTCTCCCTTCTTTTCTTTATAGGACTGTTGCAAACATTTTACTTTTATTCATATGATAAACATCATAATACAAATTATCCTTTAAATAATTTTTTTTAATGAGGAAAAAAACCCTTATGTTTTTACCTCTTCTGACACTCCTTGTTTCCCTTTCTTCCTCTCTTGTGAAAAACAAACAAACAAACAAAACCCACCATTTGTGGTATGTTAACACATGCTAGGCGCAGAAAGCCCGTTATTACCTTTAATTCTTACCAGAGCCCTGACACAAGTTACTAACCATGTGTACTTGATGAGGAAGCTCAGGAATGGGAGAGGGCAATACAGCCCTTGAAAGAAATGAACCCCAGGATGGGCCCTTTAGGGACGGAGGGCAGGGGCACTTGGGGAAGACAGAGGGGTCAGCTGGAGCATAAGTGGGCCTGGGGAAGGAAGGAGAGAAGCCAGGAAAGATCCGGCCTGCTCCAAGAGGGGACAGGCCACTGGACACGCCCTCCTCGGGGCCCACCCCTGCTCAGAGGGCCCCAGGCCTGTTGGCATTGCCTTCTCCAAGTGGCCAGCGGACCCTAAGGCAGTCAAAGGGGAGAGGCAGAAGACATGGGAGACCGAGACAGTCCCTCCATCGGGGACTCTCAGGAGTGAAGCCCTTGCCTCTCAGAGCTGGGCAGCCTTCTCGCCTCCTCTCCCTCTGTGTCCCCTGTGGCGGATCCCCACTTCTGTCAGCCTCTGCCTTGGGTGGAACGTTCACTGTCCATTTCCTCCCCCAGGTCTCACCTGCCTGAGCACACACAGTCACGTACATGTGACCTGGAGTGCCCAGAGCTTTGCATTCTGCTTTTCATATGTAACGGATCACCTCACAGATTTTGCCATGTGTCTGCATAGTCTTTGCTAAGCTCTTCTGGGTTTCCCTTTTTCTTTTACAAAAGTCCTTTTTATCACTGCACGATTCTCCATGGAGAAGACAGACCCAACGGCTGACCCAGTTCCCAAAGGTCTGCTGTTTAAAAGGGTTCCAGTTCTTCCCTGAGGCAAGGGACCCAGCTACCTAGGGTTGTGTTTGGGGTTTTCTCTGAAGCTTGAGGCACTACACCTTAGGGACCTCCCAGTCTCTTCTCCACCCCCCAAAGGTGCCAGGCTCTGCCACAACACCACCTCGCCCAGGAGAGCTGGCCCAGGATGGACGGGCCGTCCTCTATTTATTCACTCATTAATTCCACAACTGTCACCAAGCACCTCCTGTGCACACAGACCCAAGCCACGCGCTGGGAGTGGGGCACCCCAGACATGAAGACAGCAAGTGAGTGGGCCATTCTGACCTAGAAGGGTTTGTGCTTGATGAAAGGCTGGTGCTCTGGGAGAAGGGCTGCTAACCCTGCAGAGAGCTTCCCAGGGGACACGCCATCAAGGCTGAGATGAAGAGAATGTGTGGGAGGCCGCCAGGTAAGCAGACAGGGTGTCCACGAAGAAGGGAAAGAGCACAGGCCAAGGCCCAGGGGTGAGAGAGTGCACCCTTCCAGAAGCACTAAAGACTCCCCATGTGATCACAGCCCAGGGGATGTGGGAAACAGCAAGAAAGGAGACCAGGAGATAGAAGGGAGCAGGTACCAAGAGCCTGTAAGCTGTGATAAAGTGTCGGCCATTATCTTGAGGGCACTAGGGAGCCATTGAAGGTTTTTAAGTAGAGGAGAGACCCAACCAAATTTGAACTGTAGTAAACTCATCCTGCCTTCTCATGTTCTTTCCCCGGCAGCAGGTTGGGCACAGTGGCAGTTTGGAAGAGCCCTGGGTGCATCCTGAGTCAGAGTTGCTGCAGGGGACAGAGCGAAATCATTGTGAAGTCTTGGAGGAGAGCAAGGATCAAAGTGAAGGACAGGTGACAGCTGGGCTCCTGGTGAGAGACCCTGTGAAGAGCAAGAGCCAGGCAGCTGGAAGACCCTGAGCTGGGGCTCATCCCCCAAAACTGTGAGGGCCGAAGACCCAGGTCTCAGGAAGGTGGGCTCACCTGAGCATCCTGTCCCCCAGCCCCACCCCCACCAGGGATCCTAACTGCACAGCTAACAGAGAGCAGCACTGCCGTGGAAACTCAGGCTTCCCATCCCCACTTCAGGCCTGCCCTGCTCCTCCCACCACACAGTCGCCATAGTAACCATTAGAGGCACCAGATCTCGCTGAGGCTGCGGAATGGCATTAAGCCTGCCTGAGTGGAGGGTGGGAGGATGGGAGTGTTATCTTGGTACTCCTGTGGATGGAGAGTCCCTAGCCTCTCTCACTTTTCAGGACTGAAGGACAAGGAGCCAGATTTGTTAGAAGTGTGATAGGTTGTGGAATTCACAGCCCTGCCTCTTCTCTCTAGCCCACAGGCTGACCCTTAACCATGGCCATTTGCTAAGAGGGGCAGGACTCGCTGGTTGTTTTAGTCACTAAGTCATGTTGGACTCTTTGGTGACCCCATGGACTGTAGCCCGCCAGGCCCTTGTGTCCATGGGATTTCCCAGGCAAAAATACTTAAGTGAGTTGCCATTTATTTCTCCAGGGGATCTTTCCAACTCAGGGATTGAACCCACAGATCCCCTGGAGAATAAAATGCCAACTCATTTCAGTGTTCTTGCCTGGGAAATCCCATGGACAGAGGAGCCTGGAGGGCTACAGTCCATGGGGTCACCAAAGAGTCCAACTCAAGTTAAGACTCACTGGAACCCTTCTCAAATGCCTGAACACAAAAATCTCGACAACTCTTCTGTGAATGGTCTTAGAGCAATAATACAAATACTTCACGTGCAGAGTCTTATTGAGGGCCTGCTACAAGACCAGGAAGTACATGCTTCCTTATCTTCATTGTACTGAAGTGGAAATCGAGGCTCTGAGAAGGCAGGTCATTGCCCCCAAGTCATGCATCCAGCAAATGGAGCACCCAAGGGAGGCCCCAGTCAGTCTGAACATCTTCTCTAAGAGTCTTGACTGTGAGTGGAAGCCAGCATTCCTGAGCTTGCCTCTCTTGGACCCAGGTGTGCCACCTGGAACTTGCAGAGCCTGGCTGCTATGCCTGCCAAGCATCAGCCACCAAGGCAGTGCCCTGACCGCCCCCACCCCCCGCCCCACCGTCCTGGAACAGCACTCAGCAGCTCTAGAAGTTCTTCCATAGTGAGCTCTCAGATGGATGATTAATTGATTGATTGGTGTTTGGAGCTCATTCTGCAGCAAGACACAAGGCTGTTTGTGATCAGGGTTAAGGCTCAGTCGATGGCAGGGACCAGGGGCTGTGTACCTGGCCAAGATCAAGTTCACAGTCTGTGCCTGGGTCAGAGAGCTATGAACAGACTTTCTGCCTGTGTAGCTCCAAAGCCCTTCCAGGGGTCATGCTGCAACCTTGGCCTCATTAGCACATGATGCTCACCAACCAGCTGGGCCCATCTGGTTTCTTATTAATCCAAAAGTGAGATGGAGGAAGCAGCCTTCTAGGGAACCAGCAGTCTTGGATAAAACAGCCTGCAAGCATGCCAATACCTCCTTCTCCCTGCAGCCAGGAAAGAATCTTGCCCTCCTCTTGGCTGTGTCCTCTGAATCCTTCCCTCATGGCCAGACCTCAGAGCTTTGGCTGGTGACCAAACCATGCCTCCTGCAGGGACAGAGGAGAGGCAGGTGGGACGAAGAGCTGGGAGCAAAGGAAGGGCTTTGAGGGAAGGGGCATGGTGGGGGGCAGAGGAAGCGGATGTCATGAGGTCATCCAACGTCCAGCTGCATCCAGCTGCCACACCTGCCTCTTCCCTTTGGGTAGCTAATTCTCATTTTGCACCCTACTTTCCTTTGCACAGGATATTCTTTTTTTTTTTTAACTTTTTATTTTGTATTACGTGAAAGTGAAAGTCCCTCAGCTGTGTCCGACTCTTTGCGACCCCATGGACTATATAGTCCATGGAATTCTCCAGGCCAGAATACTGGAGTGGGTAGCCTTTGCCTTCTCCAGTGGATCTTCCCAACCCAGGGATCGAACCCAGGTCTCCTGCATTGCAGGCAGATTCTTTACCAGCTGAGCCACAAGGGAAGCCCATTTTGTATTAAGGTATAGCCAATTAACAACGTTATGACAGCTTCAGCTGAACCACAAAGGGACTCAGCCATTAATATACATGTATCCATCCTCCCCCAAACTCCCCCTGCATAGGCTCTTCTTATTATGTAAAAAGGCACTTTTGTCCCAAATCCACATAACATTATTCAGTTTCCCATTCCCCATCCTTCATGGCCCATCTCAGGTGCTACCTCCTGTAGGAAGTTGGCCCTGACCCCCGCAGTCTGAATAGACCAGTCCTCATTCTGACTTCAGAGAAAGCAATGGCACCCCGCTCCATTACTCTTGCCTGGAAAATCCCATGGATGGAGGAGCCTGGTAGGCTGCAGTCCATGGGGTCGCTAAGAGTTGGACATGACTGAGCGACTTCCCTTTCACTTTTCGCTTTCATGCATTGGAGAAGGAAATGGCAACCCACTTCAGTGTTCTTGCCTGGAGAATCCCAAGGACAGGGGAGCCTGGTGGGCTGCTGTCTATAGGGTCACATAGAGTCGGACACAACTGAAGCGACTTCGCAGCAGCAGCAGCATTCTGACTTCCTTGGTGGAACCATTAGTGGAGAGGTCTAATCATTCCTTTGATATTGTGAACTTCTTGAGGGCAAGGCCCATGTTTGATTCATGTATATTCATCCTTGATAATGCCCAACTCTTGTACAGATAGAACATTTAAGGTAAGTATGTATTGAATGAAAGGATACATGAATGGAGGAATGCATTTTTAATGAAAGGATGGGGTCAAAGTCATAGATTCAATTCCCTGGGAAGCAGGGAGGCAGAGTCTGGTATGCAGGATGTTTATAGAGAGTGTCCTTGGAATCAACACCTGTGGAAGGAAGGGGAAGGAAGCAGGATTGGCAGAGGGGAAGTCAAGCTGCAATGCAGTCTAACAACAGCAATCTTGGTCCACACTGCATAGAGCTCTGGAGCAAAAATAGATCTTCAGAGCTGTCCTCATAGATTGAGACGGCCAGACCTTTATATGTACACATTCATAAATCACTGGATGTGGGTTACCCTGGGAAAAGGCATGATCTTCAGCAAGGCAGATTTCTGCAGCTGAGATAAGCCTTGAAGGAACTGATCTCTAAAGGCTCTTTGACACCAGTCCTCCTAGCAGTTGGGACCAGAAATTCTTCATTGCAAGGGGGTCTGGACAGCACATCACAGTATCTAGAAGAGGTGGACATAACAAATAATGGACAAAAACATGGACAGATGGACAGTTAGGATGAAGGGTGGATTCATAGATGATACGTAAATGGATGATTAGATGAGTTGATATCTGGATAAAAATGGATGGATGGATAAATGGATAGATGGATGAATGGATGGATTTATGGATGGATGGATGAATGGACAAATGGATAAATGGATGGATGAGTGGATGTTTGAGCAAATGGGTATCTGGATGATGGATAGATGAATAAATAGATGTGTGGATGCATAGATTCATGGATGATGGGTGGATGGATTCATAGATGAATCTTTGGTTGATGAATGGTTGGGTGGATGATTGGTAATGGATGCATGAACAGATGACGTCTTCTCAACATTTCACGTCATTTAAGTAACTGGACCCTCCCAGTTATTCACCTGCTTTTTCTTTTTCCCTAAGGCGGATTCAAGGAGGGTCTTCAAACAGTAGTCTTAGCAAGTGAAATGATCTAGAGAGTGAAAGGGGACCCTTCAGCATCACCACAGAACATGTAGGGGCTCTTGAGGACTGCTACCTGGATGGACGGCCAATACCTACAATTTACTAATACAGATGTGACCCTGCCCCACGACAAGCACACACACGGTGAGCAGTCAGCAGCAACCTAGACACCATGCATGGGTGCCGTGGATGGTGAGAGCCCCTCCCCTGCCAAGAGAAAGGACAAGTCTAACTCGGAGGATGGGGGCTGGGGGTGGGCTCTCTTCTCCCACTAAAGACCAAGCCTAGGTACCCCTCAGGCCATGTCACTCTTTCACCTGGAGGGACAGGGCTAACTTCTGTCAATGACAGCACAAAGCCCTCCTTTTTATTTAAAACAATGCCCTATTTTTCTTTTAATTTAAATTGAAGGATAATTGCGTTACAATGCTGTGTCCATTTCTGCCGTACATCAGTATGAACCAGCCACAGGTATATGTATGTTCCCTCCCGCTTGAACCTCCTAAAGGCCTTCTTTACCCTTTGGGTTTTGCCAACTAATCCCCAGCCACTGCCCTTACGTCGATATCCAGCCAGTGGGGGACACTCACGGGGTTGGCTCGGGCCTCAGAACAGCATTCGGAGGCCACAAAAATCAGGGGCATCTATCAAGGGCTGGAGACATTGACCGAGGAAACTTGCTGCTCCATGCCTGTGGGTGCTGTGGGGGAAGACAGCTTTCACTCCCAGCAGGACAGAGCCTACAGAATAATTTGGACCAGGGCAGAGGCCCACATCTGGGTGAGGGGATCCCCTAGGATGGTTGTCCCTCCCTCTCTCCCTGGGCCCTGCTCCTCCTAGCTTGAGATTCTTTTCCCTCCCTGTAGGATACTTTTCCAAAGCTAGAGGTCCTCCCTTGCAAGGCAGTGAAGCTGGGTCTTCTCTGGTCTTAGGAAGAGACTTAAGATGATGGAATATGAGGGCGGGGTGGAGAATAGTCTTAATTCCCTATTCATTACGTGAACCTACTGCACAACCTCCCAGCCTCAGCTCACAAACTCTCCCATGTGTGACTGGACACCCATGACTTACCTAGGCAAGCTTCTCCATCCTAGAGTTGCTGTAATTGTTTAACAATTCTTCCTTTTATTCCACTTTCTATCTCCCATCACTGGGGCTTACGATCAGAAAAAAACAAGCTGGATCTTTCTTAAACCAGCAGCAGTTCTAGGGCCGACAATCACCTTTTCTCCGAACCATATCCATACCTCATACAAACAACCTCCTTCATTAACCTTCCTTAAGACAATGCTCCTGGCTACCTGAGGCCTGCTTCTTTGACTATGTTCCATTTTATCTCTTTTTTGGCACCCAGTAGAACTCAGTACTCCCGGAGTGGCGACCAGATGGGAGACAAACAGAGCTCTCTCCTCCTTTCTATTAATCCAGGCCCAGAACGTGGGAGCAGTTTTGGCAGCCACGTCATTCGATGGATGCATTGCGACCCTGTAACAGCTAAAATCCTAGGTCATTTTTATATTTGCTACAACGATCTAGCTGTCCTCCTATTTAGTACTGCTGTAGAGGTTTCTTGAGGGTGCAGTGGCAGGACCCCCATTATTCCTGCTACCTCTCATCTTAGGCTTAGTCCATCACTCAGTCCCATGAAGATCTTTTTAGATTCTGGCTCTGTCATGAAAGGAATTTATTATCCCTCCCAGCCCTCTGCCTTCTGCCAATTTGATTGTCCAGATACTTTTAGGGCTCTAGAGGGTGGGAAGTATCTCTTCATTGGCCTACTAATCACTTGCTGTTGACAATCTCCAAAATAACCCCCAATGATACCTGCCTCTTAGTATCCACACCCCTGTATAGTCCCCTCCCACATTATACCAGGATTGGTCTGTGTGACCAACAGAATAAAGAAGAAGTGGCAATATTTCACTTCCAAGATCCCATCAGAGGCTCTCGCTCTCTTGCGCGCCCTCACTCGCTCACTGTCACTTTCTCATCACTCTGAGGAAAGAAGCCGTGTCACGAGCAGCCACCTGGAATGGCCCACATGGCCAGGAACCAAAGCTTTTTGCCACCAGTCAAGTGGCTGAGTGTGGAAGTGGATTCTCCAACCAGAGTCAAGCCTCTGTTGACAGCAGCATCAGCTGGCGACTTCATTGCAGCCTTGTGAGACAACCAGAACTACCCAGACAAGTCTCTTATAGATTCCTGACCCTCAGAAACGTTGAGGAAGTAAATGTCTGTTGTTTCAAGCTGCTAAAGTTGGGATAATTTGTTACACAGCAATGGATGACTAATACACCCCCTCACTCACATCCGGAGAGGAAGAGTTGATAATAGGGGCAGAGGGCATTTTAAACTGTGATTTACATGGGATTAACTCTTTCCTCTTCCTTTTCAGTTCGTATCATCTGACCAACTAACCAGCCTGGAGTCTTCCCTTGCTGCCTGCCCCACCCTAACCCCACCATGGGGGTAGACCAGACTCTCTAGCCCTGTCTTTGGGGATCTTCTCTCCTCTGACTTGTGCTCCAGAAACGAGAAGTTATAACCTTCTCTTGCCTGGGAGGGTCCTTAGTCTCTAGATATGTCTTAGAACCCTAGCACATTTTAACTCCAGCTTCAGGCAACTGCCTAGTTTGGGGCTTAGAAGGAGGGAAAGCTCCCTTCCCTTCCCACTTAAGCCTTGAACTTTACTCCATGTGGTTCAGCCCAGGTTACCAGAGAGCTCTTCACTGGGTATTCAGACATCAATACAGCAAATAACGAAGTGGCAATTTGACTTCGCATTTGCTCTCCTCCCTTGGGACCTTTGTGGGGCAGGCTGGCCATGATGCGAGGTAGAATTCTGGCCATACCCACCTCTTTAGGCCAGAGCATCCAAGCTAGTGAGCTGTGAATAAGTTTTGGATGTGCTGCAGATATTGATCCCCTCGGGCCTTGAGGTATTGATCCCCTCACAGTCTTTGGAGCAGCCAAGTAGAGCCCGAGACAGCCAGATTCCAGGCCAGTCACCTTTGGCTATGCGCAGACTCAGGATCTTCACAGTAGACTGGACAAATAGTAACCTTTCCATGAAAGTCGTGATGTGGAAAAGAAAGTCAGCAACTTTCCTCAATAGATATCTTTATTCCTCATCTCTCCATCTTGTCCAAGTAGATATCATGACGTATCTTGTCAAATTTTTGCTGATTTTATAATCTCAAATGAATTCATAGATTAAAGTAATCATCATTAATTACTGATAACAATATATAAAAAGATAATCATCCAAAAAAGATAATCATCCAAACCATTATACTTCCTGATGAACATGTAACACTACCTGTGCAGAGAGGCACCGGTTATTCAGCTACTGTCTGTCAGCTCGAAGCCCCTCCCTCCCTGCTCTGAGATGCTGGGATTGGCTCTCTGAGAAGCACCCTCCTCCTCCGCAGGTTGACGTCAGGTTTAGCTCCGCCCATAAGGCACTAAGGGGAGACTCAGTTCAGTTCAGTAGCTCAGTCCTGTCTGATCCCTTGCAACCCCATGGACTGCAGCACGCCAGGCTTCGCTGCAGCTGCTGCTGCTAAGTCCCTTCGGTTGTGTCCAACTCTGTGCGACCCCATAGACGGCAGCCCACCAGGCTCCGCAGTCCCTGGGATTCTCCAGGCAAGAGCACTGGAATGGGTTGCCATTTTCTTCTCCAGCCAGGCTTCCCTGTCCATCATCAATTCCCAGAGCTTGCTCAAACTCATGTCCATCGCGTCGTGATGCCATTCAACCATCTTATCCTCTGTCATCCCCTTCTCCCGCCTTCAATCTTTCCCAGCATCGGGATTTTTCCCAATGAGTCTGCTGCTGCTAAGTCGCGTCAGTCGTGTCCGACTCTGTGCGACCCCATAGACGGCAGCCCACCAGGCTCCCCCGTCCCTGGGATTCTCCAGGCAAGAACACTGGAGTGGGTTGCCATTTCCTTCTCCAGTGCATTTAAGTGAAAAGTGAAAGTGAAGTCGCTCAGTTGTGTCCGACCCTCAACGACCCTATGGACTAGGGTAGGAGAAAAGCAGGGACTCCCTTCTTCCTGCTGGCTTGCTGGATTCCGATACCATTGCTCCAGGAGGACACCTTTCATCCTGCCCTCTCAGAGCAGCCGGTGGCAGAAACTGGGTGGTGGCCACTGAAGTCTGAGCCCCAACTCTGCCAATCTAGATTCCGTCATGCCAATCTCTTCTCATGTTCCCCTTCCCCAGGAATGGTGACTATGCCCTATCCTTACTGTAGCCCGTCAAACCCCTCTGTTCATGGGATTTCCCAGGCAAGAATACTGAAGAGGGTTTCCATTTTCTTCTCCAGGAGATCTTCCCCACCAGGGATCCAACCCACGTGTCCTGTGTCTCCTGCATCGAAGGTGGGATTCTTTACCACTGAGCCTTCGGGGAAGCCCCATATAGTTACTACCCCTGCTGAAAGGGCCAGTGTGGTTTCTGTTTTCCCTACTGGACTCCTCAACAGTACAGGACTTTGCCAAAATTAAAAAAGAAGAAGAAGAAGAAATCGAACCTGAATCTGATCAAGTCTTTAGACCTAATCATCAGTTTAAGTCATTAAGCTTTGTGGTGATTTGTTATGCAGCAACAAACAACTAATACAGGTGAGAGAATGACACTGAGGTTCCGGATTCTGAGACACAGCGAAGTGTTGATGAAGTGTCCAGGATTTCCTTCAGAATGATGGGGGAGGGGGGAGAGAGGAGAAGCTGAACAAAATGGGCCACGAGTTGAAAACTGCTGAAGCTGGGGGATGGATAGCTTGGTTTCACTAAGCTATTCTTTCTGTTTTATATGGTTTTTTTTTTTAATTAAAATTAAAAAAAAAAACTTTGCTCAAACCCCACAAAACAGTTAAAAGCAGAAATTGCATATTTGATAAGATTTGTTCTTCAGTTCAGTTCAGTCGCTCAGTCATGTCCGACTGTTTGCAACCCCATGGACTGCAGCACGCCAGGCCTCCCTGTCCATCACCAACTCCCAGGCCTACTCAAACTCATGTCCATTGAGTCGGTGATGCCATCCAACCATTTCATCCTCTGTCATCCCCTTCTCCTCTCACCTTCAATCTTTCCCAGCAGCAGGGTCTTTTCCAAGGAGTCAGTTCTTCACATCAGGTGGCCAAAGTACTGGAGTTTCAGCTTCAACATCAGTCCTTCCAATGAATATTCAGGACTGATTTCCTTTAGGATGGACTGGTTGGATCTCCTTACAGTCCAAGAGACTCTCAAGAGTCTTCTCCAACACCACAGTTCAAAAGCATCAATTCTTCAGTGCTCAGCTTTATAGTCCAACTCTCACATCCATACATGACCACTGGAAAACCCATAGCTTTGACGAGATGTACCTTTTTTGGCAAAGTAATGTCTCTGCTTTTTAATATGCTGTCCAGGTTGGTCATAACTTTTCTTCCAAGGAGTAAGCATCTTTTAATTTCATGGCTGCAGTCACCATCTGCAGTGATTTTGGAGCCCCCCAAAATAAAGATTTGTTCTTAGTGAGTCCATATTGGGTTCCAGTGATGCTCACTTCCATAGAGAGTACATCTAGAATAATTCATCCTCATGCATTGAGATAAGTGTGCTGATTTGTAGTTTCAGAATCCACATTGTTCCCCCTTTTGAGAAATGGAAGCGTGTACACCCCTCAACTGTCTTCAGTAACACTTCCTTTTCTCTGATTTCTTGAGGACAGAGACAGTGGTTTCGCGGTCTCATCTGCAAGTATTCTAGGACCATGAGTTCTCTGTTCAGTCTGGAGCCCGGAACTCATTTAGAGCAGCTGGGTCAGTGAGGGCAATTTTCCACCCATCCCTGAGCCCATTCCATGGTTGTATTGCAAAAGAGAAGGGATAGGAGCAAAATAGGAGATGAAGAATTCTGTTTCATCCATACCCCCCCAAAAATGCCATCTTCTCCAAGCTCTGTTGGACCTACAGCATAAATATATCAGGAAAATAGGAACTAGAAGAAAGAGAAAGGCACTATGGAAAGCAGACAGTGTAAAATTCAAGGCAAAATGCATTCAATAGAGCAAAGAGAGTCATTTGATATTGATAAAAGTTATGATCAATAATGAAGTCAAAGTTTGCTCCATGAACTTTAATGGACCAAAGAACATAGCATTGAAATATATTAAGCATAAACTCTTCGAAATGTGAGAATAAATTGACAGAAACTCAATTATAGTGGAAGATTTTAGCATACTCATCTCAATCCATGTAAGAAGGCAAACTTAATAAAGCAATAAGAGATTCAAACAGTATCATTAATAGCTGAATTAATAGATATTGAACTTATATCCTGCCAACAGAAACTATATCTTTTTGTCAAGTGTCTGTGTAACATTTACAAAATTGATCATATGCCAGGTCACAAATCAAACACCAGTAAATTCCAAGTAGCAGAAAGTATACAAGTTACCTTCTCTGACCAAGTGTTAGAAAAGTAGAAACAAATAATGAAAAATTTAAAAATAAATTTTAAAAGTCACCATTTAGAAATTTTTTTAAAAAAATATCATTTTAACCCAAGTAGTGGATATTTTGTTCATGATTTTCTTTTTGCTGTAAATTCCACAAAAAGCCCTTTCTGTCATCCTTGATGTGTTAGTAAGACTTAGCTCATTGGCCTTCTCTTTCCTGCAACTCTCTGCTTGCACCTACAAGAGTGGACTTTGATGTTTGGACCACCCAGGATCCATTTTTCTCTTCTTCTGGTACTTGATTTCCTCCTGGAAAGCCTCCCTTCCCCATTCCCAGGGAGCTGGTGTTGACTTCACCGTGTTCCCACCCCCACTGAGGGGCATATGGTACCAACCTGGTCAATGAAAGCATCATGTTACAGTGTTTAGTTCAAAAATAGCCAACGAGACATTTGCTAGGACTGCTGGCTTCCGACCCCTACTGCACTTGAACCTGGGAGCGTGGAAGTCTGGGACTGCGCCTGCCTCCTGGTTATCAAAGGAGGGGTCCCTTTGTGAGAAGAGAGCCAGTGTGAACTCCCCTGCTCTGTCCCATGACATAGTTTGAGCCCCTGAATCAAACCACACCTGAAACCCAATCTACTCCTACACTTTTCAGTAAAGTGCCTTTTAGTTTAATCCATCTTAAAGAGAGTTTTCAGTTACTTGTGTCTTTTCTTCCCACTTTGAACCTGCCTTTAAATACAATTCTTTTAATCCTCATTGAATTACTTAGAATTGAATGTCTTAACTGCATTTTTTTTTAGAACTTCCCAAAGCTTTGTGAGCAGTCTTCCCCTCAAGCCATGACTCATTGGTATCAGTCATCAAATTTGTCTACCATTCTCATCTTTTTTCAGAACTTTTAAAGTCCTTCAAGTCAGTGCTTTTTATCTGTGAATTGACTTTGGTGGGCTCTGAGGTCACTCCAAGATCACTCCAAAGGTAGAAGGAGCCAGAGGTCAACACCAAGTCTGCCTGACTCCAAAGGCTTTTTCTACTATACCAAACTGCCCTGCCCTGGACTATTTTTTCATCAGGAAGGGGACTCTGGGGCATCTCTCTGAGTCAAATTCTAAGAAGCCCATGTAGGCAGGAGGGAGCTTGAGGAAAGGCTGGAAGAGATTGACCGTTTCCCCACAGAGAAGCAAGCAGTGGGATCTAGAAGCCCCAGGCTTACGCCTCTGAAAATGCACCCAAGTTGTCCTGCCCTGCCGCTGTGGAGTGTTCCAGACAGTTGTTGGCGTCAGACAAGCTGAGAGGGCACCCAGCCTGGAGGCCGGTACCTTACAGGGCATGGGGAGACCAGAGGAGGGGTCGGGTGTGGCCTCTGCTGCTCTAACCCTGCTCCCTGCCTGTCCCCAGACCCCGGCCCTGACCACGGGGGACCCTGCCCACCCCAGATGGGTGTCACTCCCTTACCTTCTGTTCCCAGCTGGGAGCCTAAGCCTAGCAGGGCCTCCCAGGTGCAAGCAGAGCTCGCCTTCCAGCTGGTGGCCCAGAATCCAGAGTCCTGCCCTTCACTGTTCTCTGTTTGAATAAGGACTCTGGGGAAAATGCTAAGGCACCCCAAGAGTGCAGAAAGATGTTCTCTTGTTGGGGGGAATAGGGTTGTCTTGATACTTTTTATTGAATGACAATCAACACTGAAGCTTGACAAACCCAAGGTGACTTAATAAAGGTTAACACTTCCCTGAATGCCCAAGGTAGACAGGTCCTGGATCCTCCTGTCTTTCCCAACCTCTCTGCTACCTCTTAAAAGCATTTTGCATCCATGCACACTAAGTCATTTCAGCCGTGTCCAGTTCTTTGTGACCCCATGGACTGTGGCCTGCCAGGCTCTTCTGTCCATGGATTTTTCAGGCAAGACTACCCGGAATGGGTTGCCATTTCCTCTCCAAGGGATCTTCCCAACCCAGAGATCAAACCCACGTCTCTTACATCCCCTGCATTGGCAGGCAAGTTCTTTACCGCTAGCACCACCTGGGAAGCTATGACCCCACAAAAGGAACCCTCTCTCATCCTGCTCACACCAATAAATACAACCTTCTATTGGACATCTATTATATCAGGCATTTTACATACAGTATCTTTAATGTGAACACTAGTCCATGGCAACCCACTCCAATATTCTTGCCTGGAGAATCCCAGGGACAGAGCAGCCTGGTGGGCTGCCATCTGTGGGGTCGCATAGAGTCGGACATGACTGAAGTGATGCAGCAGCAGCAGCAGTCCTTATATTGTAGGTAGGACTATGCCCATTTTGCACATGAAGAAACTGAGGCTCAGAGAAATTAAGAAATCCAAAATCCCAGGTCAGTGGGAGGACTGGGACTTGACCCCGGGTTGGCTGACCATCCCCTCTCCACCATTCAGCACCACCGATGGAAAGAAACTCACACATTCACTCTTACACCAGCAAAGCCACTGGAGTCAGGTATAAACGTGCAGTGGATACATGGATGGTCCATCTCCCTAGAAGGCCCTCCGTTTGTCTGCAGTTATTTATGTGGAGGTTTGTCTGCTCCAATAGACAGTGAGCGCCTCTAAGAGCTGGGTCCAACTCCATCACTTGCTCCCACATCCCCGACATGCTGCCTTGAGTAGAAACATAGGAACAGTTGCCATCGTCCATCCTTTGAAAAGCTTTCTTTTTGGGGAAATTTTTTGTGAGCTCTGCCTTCCCAAGTACATAATATGCTCGATCACTGAGTTGTATTCTCCAGGCAAGCATACTGGAATGGGTTGCCATTTCCTTTTCAAAGGGATCTTCCTGACCCAGGGGTTGAACCCACATCTCTTACATCTCTTGCATTGGCAGGTGGATTCTTTACCAGTAGCCCCATTTGGGAGGCCCTCCCAAGTATATTGTTGTTGTTCAGTCGATAAGTCATGTTCAAATCTTTGTGACCCTATGGGCTGCAGCACACCAGGCTTCCCTGTCCTTCACTATCTCGCTGAGTTTGCTCAAGCTCGTGTCTATTGAGTCGGTGGTGCCATCCAATCATCTCATCCTCTGTCTCCTCCTTCTCCTCGTGCCCTCAACCTTTCCCAGCATCAGAGTCTTTTCCCATGAGTCAGCTCTTTGCATCAGGTGGCCAAAGTACGGGAGCTTCAGCTGTAGCATCAGTCCTTCCAATGAATTTTCAGGATTGATTTCCTTTAGGAGTGACTGTTCGACCTCCTTGCTATCCAAGGGACTCTCAAAAGTCTTCTTCAAAACCACAGTTTAAAAACATCAAATCTTCAGCACAGAGCCTTCTTTATAGTCCAACTCTCACATTCATACATGAAAAATACACCTTTGACTATATGGACCTTTGTCAGCCAAGTGATGTCTCTGCCTTTTAATACTCTGTCTAGGTTTGTCATAGCTTTTCTTCCAAGGAGTAAGCATCTTTTAACTTCATGGCTGCAGTCACCGTCCACAATAATTTTAGAGCCCAGGAAAATAAACTCTGTCACTGTTTCCACTTTTTCCCCATCTATTTGCCATGAAGTGATGGGACGGGATGCCATGTTCTTAGTTTTTTGAATGTTGAGTTTTAAGCCAGCTTTTTCACTCTCCTTTTTCACTCTCATCAAAAGGCTCTTTAGTTCCTCTTCACTTTCTGTCATTAGAGTGGTATCATCTGCATATCTGAGGTTGTTGATATTTCTCCTGGAAATCTTGATTCCAGCTTGTAAGTCTGGCATTTCTGATGATGCAATCTACATAGAAGTTAAATAAGCAGGATGACAATATACAGCCTTACCATACTCCTTTCCCAATTTTGAACCAGTCCATTGTTCCATGTCCAGTTCTAACTGTTGCTTCTTGTCTGGCATACAGATTTCTCAGGAGACAAGTAAGGTGGTCTGGTATTCCCATCTCTTGAAGAATTTTCCAGTTTGTTGTGATCCACACAGTCAAAGGCTTTAGCATAGTCAATGAAGCAGATGTTTTTCTGGAATTCTCTTGCTTTTTCAATGATCCAACAGATGCCAGCAAATTGATCTTTGGTTTCTCTGCCTTTTCTAAATCCAGCTTGTACATCTGGAAGTTCTCGGTTCAAGAACTGGTGAAGCCTAGCTTGAAGGGTTTTGAGAATTACCTTGCTGGCATGTGAAGTGAGCACAATTGTAGGATAGTTTGAGCATTCTTTGGCATTACCTTTCTTTGGGATTGGAATGAAAACTGGTATTTTCCAGTCCTGTGGCTACTGATGAGTTTTCAGTATGTCAATATGTTGACATATTGAATGCAGCACTTAAACAGCATCATCTTTTAGGATTTGAAATAGCTTAGCTAGAATTAAGTTACCTCCACCAACTTTGTCCGTAATAATGCTTCCTAAGGCTCACTTGACTTTACACTCCAGGATGCCTGGCTCTAGGTGAGTGACCACACTATCGTGGTTATCTGGGTCACTAAGATCTTTTTTGTACAGTTCTTCTGTGTATTCTTGCCACTTCTTAATCTCTTCTGATTCTGTTAGGTCCTTGCCACTTCTGCCCTTTATTGTGCCCATCTTTGCATGAAATGTTCCCTTGATATCTCCAGTTCTCTTGAAGTGATCTCTAGTCTTTCCCATTCTATTGTTTTCCTCTATTTCTTTGCACTGTTCTCTTAAGAAGGCTTTCTTATCTCTCCTTGCCCTTCTCTTACATTCAGTTCAGTATATCTTTCCCTTTTATCCTTTGCCTTTCACTTCTCTTCTTTTCTCAGCTATTTGTAAGGCTGTATGTATCAGAACTCAATTCTCAGGCTCCCTTGCAGTGAGGATAGAGGCACGTGACCTGGGCTTTCTCCTTAAAGTCCCTAATTCAGAACTGAGCCCCAGGCAGAAACAGGCACAGACTTCTGTTTTATGGTCCAGTTATCAGTGTGGCCTCAGTTACAAGGTCAACTTCCTGTGGCAGAAGAGACCACGGCTGCAGTGGAGTCTGTTCCTGGCCTCCTGCTTAGCGGCTGCTGCTGCGGCAGCAATTATTCTACCCATCGAGTCAGCACTACGGCAGGGTCCTGAGTTCCTCCTGCCCTCCCGTTGACTGCCTGCACTTGCTCATATTGTTTAAAAAAGCCCTTTTCTGCTGAAACTAGCCACCGTGGATTCTAATATTTGCAACTCTGTAAACATTTAGCAAATAAATGTTTTAAAATCTCCTCTCATGCTGGAGGCTGAAGAGGAAGCCCCATCGCGTGGCATGCCTTTGTGCCCTTCCTTCTCACTCTGCCTCCTTGCGGGATGCCAGGTCCCTCAGCAGTCTCCAGCAAGCAGGGTGCAGCCCAAGGCACTGTGGTACCTGGCACAGTTTCTGGCACACGGTGGGCCCAGGGAAATGTTTATTGATTGTTCTAATTCTCCTAACTTGCCTGCATCCCAGGATCCCCTGAATCGCTTCTTGACATTCCCAGCCCTTGAATTCTTTTCATGTGACAGAGCTTTATCGCTGTTAACTCATCTAATCCTCAGAGTACCCTGTGAGATGGTAGTCATTGCACCAGCCTCTTGCAGAGGAGGAAACTGAGGCTTGGAGGCATGAAGCAACTTGTCCAAGTTCATGGCCTGGTAGCAGCAGGGTCAGGCTTGTACCCAGGGGTGTTGGACTCCAGAAGCCCAAACATCTCAGCCCCTTCTCTCTGCTACACAAAGTGTAGCCTGGGAGGTGGGATTCTGGCCTTAGGAAGTTCAGATGCCCGCAGAGGGATGCAGCCAACTCCGGTAAGCCTTACTGAGATCTGGGAATTAATGACTGAATGGGCTGGAGCCACAGACGCTCCAATTTAAAGCAAGACTTAAAGCTGTTGTACTTTTTTTTTCTCTTTCAAAAGCAAATGTTAGCATTTCTGAACACCTGTGACTATTGTCTAAAACCACACAATGGTCTGGACATTCCCCACTGCCTAAGGCTTTGTCAAACTCCTGAGAATCAGAGCAACAGCCTTTGTTTTTTCTGGAGGAGCTGGAGCGAGTAACTTGAGTTCCTGTTCCCGCCAAAAGTACATACAAGGAAAACCAACCCACAATGTGATGGCACTTGGGGGAGGGACTTTGGGGTTAGCGCTTTCATAAGAGGCCAGAGGGCTCCCTCACCCTCTCTTTCCTCCATGTGAGGGTGGTCCACAACCCAGGAGAGGGCTCATCCATGCTGGCACTCTGATCTTGGACTTCCAGCTCCCTGAACTGCAGGGAACAGATGTCTAAGCACCCAGTTTATGGCATTTTGTTATAGTGGCCCAAGCTAAGAAAGTCCTCTGTCTCCATGCCTTCTCCTACCCCTCCTCAGCTTCTGGGAACCAGCTGCCAGCAAGAACTGGCTACCTCCTGCCAGAAAGAACTCATCTCCTGTGACAGGTGATGGTCCTGAAAGACCAGGGTCGAGAGAGGTAAGTTCAGTGAGGCTGCTAGAGTTCCTCCTCATGACACACAGAACTTGCTCATGACCTGTATCGGGGGCTCCATCACAGGGTCTATTTGAGAAGGGGCTGAAGCTGCACTCAAGCTTGTTAGTGTGGACACAGACCCTGCCCAGGAAGAGCCACACATGGAATGTCAGGAATGCATGACCTCTGCATGCAAAGGTCAAGGGGAAGGCTAGTTCGGGTCTGGACCTCCAACTTGTAAACTGGAGACCAGTAGGCTGAATCCATCTCCTGTGCTTTATTTGGCTGGCAAAGTGCTTCCATAAAATATTTTTTAAATTATTTTCTAGAATCTTCTATTTGGGAAAGTTCATAGCCTAGTGAGCCCCCGGGCTTGATATGTGCAGGGTCCCTTAAGAGTGGAAAGTTAAAGTCTATTTAGTCAAATTAAGTGTGCATATACATCTTACTTAGATGAAGGGTGACTGTGGACAGAGGAGCCTGGGGGGCTACAGTCCATGGGGGTCACAAAGAGTCGAACACGACTGAGCAACCAACACTCTCCCTTTCATACAGCTTTAGCAGAAATGCCATCCAGGATCGAGATCCAAAAGAAATCACCCAGCAGATCTGTGAGGAGAGAAAGAGGCTCCCCACCCTCAGGTTGTCTGAGGCAATGAGAAGGGGAGGAGGAAGTTTAGAAGCGAGCTAGGCCTCCATTGCTGAGGGGTGGGTAAAGGTGGTGGATACAGCAGTTTAGAGGCACAGCCTAGAGGTCCATACAGTAACCTGGGTAGGTCTTTAAAAGCAAAATGCTGGGAGAGGAAAAAAAAAAAAAAACAGAATTGGGTTTTTAGCACAATACTGTGCGCATAAGTTAAATACACGCACATAAAATAATATAGGCTTCATACAATCATAAAAATAAAAGCAAGTATGTCAAGCTCATCGGATACAAAAGAAAGAGCCCAGACGTGGGACAAGGAATCAATAGAGAAATCCATCCGGATACCCTTGCATGGAGCAGTAACGCACGAACTGAAAAGTGGGCTTAGAGCAACTCTGAGTTTCCTGAGCTGAGCCTGAAAAGACCTGGAGGTCTGTCCCTTAGGTGTTGGGGACGTTTCTCTCTGGCTGGGTACCAGGCAGACTTCCCGGGCCAAGGTTATGGTCGAGGACCTAAACTCATCCATTCATGCCTTCCTAAGGATAGTCTCCACCTCGCAGCCATCTCATTCACCATCCATCCCCTCAGAAAGCTCACAGCTGGCTAGGGAGTCAGGAACTTGACCAGACCCCAGAGGTCTGGGTGTGGGGTGTTCAGACAGGAGCATCTCATGCAGCCTGGGGTTCAGCAGGGCTTTCTGGGGGAGGCAGCATCTGAGCTGAGACCTGAAAATGGGGCAGCAGCCGGCTGAACAATTCTGATTGTATCTTGCTGGGGACTTTTGGCAACTCCCTTCCCAATCCGAGCTCCAGTTTGCTCACCAAAGAAAGAAAGTTAAGCTCTAATTTGGGGGGTTGCTAAACTGTAGGATGTCATGTGTGCTTGAGGAACCACTGAAACATCCAGAGTGGCCAAGCTCCAGGCCCCCAGCTTCAGTTTATCTTATCTGATGAACATAGAGCTGAGAAGCCCAGATCCCCCTTTAAGGGGGTACCCCTGTTCCCGGAAGTGCCCCTTCCACATCCACCAGCTGCAGAGAGTCACCATCGGAGCTCATGCCCTTCCCAGAGATCATGCCCTTCTCATAATCAATGAGTGACCAAGGAGGCTGATGGGAAAAAGACCTGGCCAATGGCCCATCCAGACAACTGTGAGGGACCCCTCTTGGGGTTGGCCTGGACCACCCTCGGGCCTGACTTCTCCACCTGCCAGTCCTGTTTCCTCCCCTTCTCTTCCTGGATGCTCATCCCTCTGACCCTTCCCAGTAAACACCATGTGCACTAAACTTGTCTCAGCGCCTCATTCCAGAGAGAGCCCAACTGAAACACTGCTTGCTACATTAAAACTTGCTTAAAAAGCAACAAAAACAATAATATCAATGCAATTTGTTATCAGTCAATTATTAATTTTTAGTCTGCTGCAAAAAGTGAGACACTTCAAAGCAGACAGACTAAATTCCCCTCCAGCCTCAACATAAAACGAGAGTGGCCAGAGAATTGGTCATCAAACATCGCTGGTCAACGGAACACAGCTTCAAAACCCAAAGGAGAATACAACTCTTGGTCTGAGATTCTGAACATTAGATAACAGTTTTACTGTTATTTTCTATAATAAGTTCTCTTGGGTCCTTCCTAGTGGTTTCATTTATTAATTACTCTCACTTTGTGCAGAATTGTTGATTTACATGCACAAAGTTTGGGGCATTTTTCTCCCTGGGGAGACTGTTTTCTTTGAGAGACGGGCTTACACAAACAGCTAAAGAGGTCACAGTCACCTGAACTCCAGGTGCCTGGCAGGATTTGTTGGGAATAAAAGAAGGAAGAAAAGAAAGCAGCAATTCAAGGAGGTGAGAGGAAAATAATAATAATGATAACATGAATCCTCTTTAATTGAGCACCTACTGTGTGCCAGGATCTGGGCTGAGAGCTTGACAAAGTATGAGCTCACATATGGCAGCCTTATGAGATGGACCTTTAATAATTCCACCCTGTGTATGCAAGTGGTTGCTGTTCAGTCGCTAAGTTGTGTCTGACTCTTTGCAACCCCATGACCTCAGCACACCAGGCTCTCCTGCCCTTCACTATCTCCTGGAGTTTGCTCAAACTCATGTCCATTGAGTCAGTGATGCCATCCAACCATCTCATCTTCTGTTGCCCCCTTCTCAAGACTGAGGGTCAGTGTGGCTATATGACTTGCCCAAGATCCTAGAGCCAGTAAGCAACTGAGCCAAGACTTGATTCCACATCTTTCTGACTCCAAAGCCCGGTCACATGGTCCACACTACTTGTACCAGTTGAGTCTACATCAAAGCCCTGGAAGAGAAAGTCAGGTTCAAGCTGGTAGTGTAAAGATGAGGCAAAATATACCCCTGGGACCCTAAGAGAAAGGTTGAAACCAACTGTGTTCAGAGTGTGGCTTTATAAAGAATCAACCTTTAGAGAGACCCAGAGACCTTCTGTAAAGTGTGGAAGGCAGGTGTCCAGGGGACTCCAGGCAAGGCTGTGTCTCCTGCATCTCTGAGTGAAGAGGTCCTCTGCCTCCAAGAGTGACCTGATCCCTCCTATTTGCCATCATAACTCAGGGGCAGCTGAGCCATGGAAGCCCTTCTACAAGTCAGCGCAGCTCCTCCAGCCTGAGTGTTACCATAGCAACCATTTGAGGCTGGGATTTTTTACTAAAGAAGGGAAAGGAGCACCTCCAAGGAGCAGGGAGGGGAAGTGGAAGGGAGACTTTTGGAGGGTGTGGGGACTCACCGTGTTCTTTCCCTCAGTGTGTGTGGGGCCCCAGTCAGTTCATAAAAGTGGGGAGCACAGAGAGTTACAGCCAGATTTCCCCAGGAACATCACACCTTGGCACACAGATAAAATGATCAAATTTGCACACTGTGTTGGGGGTACACTCAAGGTAACTAGGAACTGGGTGAAAACTGTATTACATTTTGTGTACATTATATAATTTTGGTAGAAAAAAATAAGTACAAGGTAATGAAAGTGAAGTGAAAGTCGCTCAGTCGTGTCCAACTCTTTGAGACCCTATGGACTATACAGTCCATGGAATTCTCCAGGCCAGAATACTGGAGTGGGTAGCCTTTCCCTTCTCCAGGGGATCTTCCCAGCCCAGGCATAGAATCCAGGTCCCCCTCATTGCAAGAGGATTCTTTACCAGCTGAGCCACAAGGGAAGCCCAAGAATACGGGAGTGGGTAGCCTATCCCTTCTCCAGCGGATCTTCCTGACCCAGGAATTGAACCAGGGTCTCCTGCATTGCAGGTGGATTCTTCACCAACTGAGCTAACAGGGGAGCCCTACAGAGTAATAGGGAAACTATTAAATATTGACTGCAAAGTCGCTCAGTCATGTGACCCTATGGACTGTAGCCCATCAGGCTCCTCTGTCCATGGGATTTTTCAGGCAAGAATACTGGAGTGGGTTGCCATTTCCTTATTCAGGGGATCTTCCTGACCCAGGGATTGAACTCAGTTCTCCCACATTGCAGGCAGACTATACCGTCTGAGCCACAAGGGAATCCCCATTGACTATGTGGAAAAAAAAAAAAAAAAAAAACTTCCCAATGACATCTTTTCAAGCAATTTAATGAGAAACTTGAGATTTCTTCCATGAACATACTTTTTTTAACATCAGGCTTTACATGTGAAATGGCCATACACAATTTTTGATGGGGGCTTTTTAATGAGGAGCTCTTGAAATTTTTGAAAGTCACTGTTGGCAGGAAACTTTTGTTCACTGAGTACATGATAAAAAATGTAAGACCATTTTATATCCATTCAAAAATGTATAACACTTGAAATTATATTAAAAGAACCTAACAGCTCTTTCTCCTCTTTCTTTGACAAATGTAATGTTGAAATTTCTTGTGATAATGTGAATGGATGGTGAATACAATCAAACATTTCATATCAAGGATTTCAAAATAATGATGAAGTTCTAATTTGCGGAGTGTGTGTGTATTGTTAGAGCTTTCTCCCTGCAGCTAACGTGGATGCCACTAAAAAGACACATCACCTGAAAAGATTAAGGCTTCAGCTTCTACCCGATGTAAAGACAGGGATTTGGAGCCTTCTCCAGAGCTGATCCACCTTGGATAACCCACCCAGCTTCCTTTTCACCTTCATGACTTGACCCACGCTGGACTGGGCACCATGCTTCTAGGACACCAAGAATGGGAATTCCTCTTGCAAGTCCAGGGTCCCTTGTTCACACTGGGAGCACAGGGCTTGGCAGCTAGCTGCTGACACAGGTGACAAGTCACCTCCTGGAGCGAGGCCCAGCCCACGTGGTACCAGATGTAGCTCCTCCTCATGAAATCTACAGGAACCACAGGGATGCCTGGGCCCTGTCTGGTAAGGGGACCAACCATTCCAGTTCTTGTGATTAAGAGGTTTCTGGGCTTCCCAGATGGCCCTAGTGGTAGAGTACCCATCTGCCAATACATGAGATGTAAGAGACGTGGGTTTGATCCCTGGATCAGGAAGATCCCCTGGAGGAGGGCATGGTAACCCACTCCAGTATTCTTGCCTAGGAAATCCCATGGACAGAGGAGCCTGGTGGGCTAAAGTCCATTGGGTCTCGAAGAGTCATACACGACTGAAGCAACTTAGCACATACACAAGAAGTTTCCAGGGATGTGATTCTTCCAGTGCTAAAACTGGGAAAGTCCCAGCCAAACAGAAAGGAGTTAGCTGGTCATCCTACATGGCCACCTAAAGGCTGTAAGAATCAGTTCCTCACTGCACCCCTGTAATTCATTCGCTGCACGCACACACACACACACACACTGGAATTCTCTGAATTAGAGCAGTGTTTTGCAAACCTTTGTGCACACATGAATAGACTGGGGATCTTATTAAAAGTGAAGATTCTGAATCAGTAGTTGAAGGGGAGCACGGGCAAGATTCTGTATTTCTAACAAGTACCCAGGTGATGGAGGTGCTGCTGGGACATGGACCACCCCTGGAGCTGCACGGGCTTGGATCACAGCACCGAAACAAAAGACAAGACTCCAACACTGTGAGACGAGATCTGTAGCCAAATGCTCAGGCGAACCAGGAGAAGAGCAGAGAAGGGTCACTGGAATCCATCCCCACCATATGAAAACCAATCGTCCTCGAAGGCCCACAGATTTGGAAAGTTGCTCTCTGCACACGGCAAGCATCTCTATCGAGGACAGATTTCCCATGGCCTCTAGGCCACTCTGAGTTAAAATCAGTTAACATCAGTTGAACCCTAGCATGGATCACTATAGCCAGTTTAGGGGCAGTGGTGAACTCATCAGACCAGATCCCTGACCTCATAGTGTTTCAAGGTTGACTGACAGTTCACACAGCAAATTCATGCACATATGTCTTTCTTCATCCCCTTTTTCGTTCATATACTTGCCAAATACTAGTGTAGAACCTATGAAGTTGTAGATACTCCAGAGAAATACTGCTCTTAACCCTGGTAATACAAAATACCAAATACCTGGGATGACTCTCCTATTGAAAACAACTAAAGTTTAGTTGCTCAGTCGTGTCTGACTCTTTGGGACCCCACAGACTTTAGCCCACCAGGCTCCTCTGTCCATGGGATTCTCCAGGCAAGAATATTGGAGTGAGTTGCCATGCCCTTCTCCAGGGGATCTTCCTGACCCAGGGATTGAACCTGGGTCTCTTGCATTGCTAGTTGATTCTTCATGGCAAATAAAATATCTGGGGAAAGAAGAAAAAGCATTCTTAAATGTAAGGTAAACTGGCAAGAAAGTAAATCATGTACAAGGCCAAAAAAAGCGTGGAATGGAGGCAAGAGCCAGGAAGGCAAGGAGAGTAGCAGCTGTGTTTACCAGGGGTATTTACTGAACCCTGAGAAACAGAGCTTGGTTTTCCTGGCATCCTAGGGGTAAGGGAAAAGGTGACAAAGCCCAGAATGTGCCCAGGGTGAGGAGTCTGATAGGAGTGACTCTCCCCAAACAGCTGAGACTTCAAGGGGAAGCAGTCTCGGGTTAAGGACAAAGGGGTAATATCAACAACGCCCTCCGTCACAGGGAGTGCAAGAAAAATGGAATGTCTTAAAACGAAGCCCCAAGTAGAAAATGGAAAAAGTAACTACTGAGAATTTGGAGCCATCAGTCATCCCTGACACAAGTTTGTAACCAACCAAGTTGAATTCACACCACCTGGGTGGTCCCCAAACTCCACAAACCAACAACTTAATTTACAGTGGTTGCTGCCAAGAAGTGCCCTCCAAGGGCCTGGCAGAGGCCAAAAATAAAAAATACTCTTCGGAAGAACCCTCTGCAATCCCAGGCCTCACGAATTTCCATAAATAGAAATTCAAGGAAAATTGAGTCAACCACAGTCCACAAGTAAACAAATACACAAGGAAACTCCGTATCACGACTGAGAACCAACAGAAAGCAGGAAACCACTTCTTACAGACCTGTGTTGACCCACCAGTGCCCTGCCTTATCGGCCACTCAACAGGCAGACCCTTTAGACTCTCACGATCCACACCCATCCCACTCCTGCACTCTCTGTTGAGTTGTTCAGTCATGTGGTGGACTGACGTGATGGAACGCTCTGGCCCACACCCACTGGAACGTTTCTTCTCCTCTGGCAGGCGGTGAGTTCCTGCAGCAGCCACATCTTCCCCAAGATCTGGATCTAGGCAGGAGGTGTGTGGGATGCCTCTTCAAGTTCTTAATTCCTTCCTGGCTTACTCTCCCTCCACCCCAGAGGAGGTGGGACTTCCTGCATGTGTTATTCTCATATTTCGTAAGAGTTCTCCTTTACAACCCTTTGAGTAATTAATCATATTTTACTTGCTAATCATTAATTATATTAAATGGTCCCTGTTGAAATTATAAATGTCAGTTCTGTTCTTGGCCTGGCCTTTGATCAACACATTCAGCATCCAATTAAAATCGCAGGGCGATGCAAAAAAAAGCAGATAAATATGACTCATAACCAAGAGGAAAATCAATCAATCAATAAAAACACACCCAACAATAATAGAATTAGTCATCAAGAACTCTGAAACCCACTCAAGTATTCTTGCCTGGAGAATTCCATGGACAGAGGAGCCTGGCAGGCTATATTCCGTAGGGTCACACAAAACTGAAGCCACTTAGCACACACGCATGACTTTGAAACATAAGTCTTATAAAAATTTTCAGAGATATAAAGGAGAATGTGAATACGATGAAGGTAAAAATGGAATATATAACATAAAAGACACAAGGGCCATATAGAAAGGAAAAATACAAATATGAAATGGAAAATGTGCTGAATTGGACTATAGCAGATTAGACATTGCAAAAGAAACAATTAGACAACTTGAGAACATCAGATTAGGAATTATTCAAACTAGGCATGGAGAGGATAAAAGGCTAGGAAAAAAGTAAAGCATCAGTCATCTGTGGGATGATGTTAAGATGCCTTATATATGGGTAGTCAGAATCTCAGGAAAGTTGAGGGGGACAGAAAAAAATATTTGAAGGAAAAAAACAGTTGATGTTTCCCAGATCTGACGAAAACTATAAATCCACACATACAAGAAGCGTAACGAACCCCAAGCAGAATAATGATAAAGAAAAACCTACCGAAGCACATTATAATCAAAGTTGCTGAAAACAAGTAATAAAGAGAAAAATCTTAAAAACAGCTACAGAAAAGAGATATTATACATAAACAAAAAAATTAAGAATCACAGCAAATTCTTCATCAGAAACAATATGAGGCAGAAGACGGTGAATCAAAATCTTTACATTGCTGAAAGGTAAGCCATCAAATTAGAATTCTAAAGCCAACAAAAGTATCTTTCAAAAACGAAGGCAAAAATAGACTTTTAGAGAAAATCTGAAAGAATTCATTGTCCATAGACCTGCACTCCAAAAAAATGTTATATTCGATCAAAAGTTCCTCAGGTGGAAGGAAAGGGACATCAGGCAGGAGTCTGGATCCACACAAAGGAATGACGAGCACTCAAAAATAAGATGAAACAGACCACCAATACATTCAACATGAATGAATATCAATCGTCAACCAAGGGAAAGAATCCAGACACAAAAGGCTGCATGTTTATGACTCCATTTATACAAAATCCTGGAAAAGTTAAGACTATAGTGACAGAAAGCAGCTCAACGGTTGCCAGGTTCTGGGGGTTAGGGAAGGAGACGGACAGCAAGAGGGAGAGCACGAGGGAATCTGGGGGCTGAGCTTTCCTATATCTTGATCGTCGTGATGCATAGCTATGCACATGTCAAAACTGATCAAACCATATATTTAAAATGAGTGAAGCTTATTGTATATAAATGGCACCCTAATAAATTTGATCATTTAGAAAAAGTCAATGAAAGACCACATATAATGCTTTAAAAATGCATCACAACAATCACAGAGAAATTTAAAAGAAGGCACAAAGAATTAAAGTGTTTTAAGGTATGCAGATGACACCACCCTTATGGCAGAAAGTGAAGAGGAACTCAAAAGCCTCTTGATGAAAGTGAAAGTGGAGAGTGAAAAAGTTGGCTTAAAGCTCAACATTCAGAAAGCGAACATCATGGCATCTGGTCCCATCACTTTGTGGGAAATAGATGGAGAAACAGTGGAAACAGTGTCAGACTTTATTTTTGGGGGCTCCAAAATCACTGCAGATGGTGACTGCAGCCATGAAATTAAAAGACGCTTACTCCTTGGAAGGAAAGTTATGACCAACCTAGATAGCATATTCAAAAGCAGAGACATTATTTTGCCAGCAAAGTTTCGTCTAGTCAAGGCTATGGTTTTTCCTGTGGTCATGTATGGATGTGAGAGTTGGGCTGTGAAGAAAGCTGAGTGCCGAAGAATTGATGCTTTTGAAGTGTGGTGCTGGAGAAGACTCTTGAGAGTCCCTTGGACTGCAAGGAGATCCAACCAGTCCATTCTGAAGGAGATCAGCCCTGGGATTTCTTTGGAAGGAATGATGCTAAAGCTGAAACTCCAGTACTTTGGCCACCTCATGTGAAGAGTTGACTCATTGGAAAAGACTCTGATGCTGGGAGGGGTTGGGGGCAGGAGGAGAAGGGGACGACAGAGGATGAGATGGCTGGATGGCATCACTGACTCGATGGATGTGAGTCTGAGTGAACTCCGGGAGTTGGTTATGGACAGGGAGGCCTGGCGTGCTGCGATTCATGGGGTCGCAGGGTCGGACACAACTGAGTGACTGAACTAACTAAAGTATTACGTGTATTTTTTAAAAGACGGGTAAAGATATTGACTAATTTTAGACTTGGATAAACTGAAGAAGGAATTTGTCATTTCTAATATTACCACTAAAGGAATAAAAACAGATATGTAAATCTCTAATCAGTGGAGGAAAAAAGATGTCATAGACAAAAGCATAATCAAAAGTAAGGTTAAAAATAATGGGTGAGACAAATAGGAAGTACAAAATAAGATGGTAGCTGTAAATTCAAATGGGCTTCATAGGTGGTAAAAAACCCACCCGCCAATGTAGGAGACGTGAGAGACTCAGGTTCAATCCCTGGGTCAAATATATCAGTAATTACAAGGCATGGCTGTGAACTAAAAGATGGAATAATAAATTACACACATTCTACCCATAGAAGGCTAGTGTCGCTATATTGGCATTAGATAAAATGGACTTAAGGCAGAAGCATTACCATGGTAAACAGGAACACTTCACGATGAGAAAAGGTGAAAATCACCAGAAATTATGATAATTTTAGATTTGTAGCACCTAAAAACACAATCTCAAAATCACAAAGCAAAAAAAAAAAAAAAAAAGAAAAGACAGAACGGCATGGGGAAATAGAGAAATCAATCTACCCACAATCCCAGTATGGAATCTTTAACTCACCTTTCTCAGTAATCATGAAAATAAACACATTTTTTTTTTAAGTCAGGAGCAGTATTTGGCCAATAAGTTTAACTTGACTAGATGGACTTAGGGGGCCCACTACATCCGGTTGTTGCACAAGACACATTCTTTTCCAGTGCAGTCCCCAGGCTACAACTGAGAACTGAGGCTCAGGGTAGACTTCCGGCTTGTCCAGCAAAATGCAAGTTGAGCAAGTGGAGCAAGTTCTCAAGGTGAGTCTCCTGTCACCTAAACTGCTAATTTTCTACTCTTCCTGGATGGTTTTAAATGCCTCCTGTTCCCCTCTGTGCAAAGGTTGTTGTTCCAAAGCCACTTCCAGCTTCCCAAAGCCAGCTGAAGGCCAGAGTGACATTGCTAAAGGCTGAGGTGTTACCAAGGAAGGAAGAACACAGGAAGCAACGCGGCAGAAAGCATTGTTGTTGGAGGCTGGATGCTGGACTGCGCCAGAGGAGGAAACCGCCCGCCGCTTGGGTGTGCTCAGCTGGTGTTCTCAGATCCCCTCCAGGAAGCTCTAAGATTCAGGTCTCAGAAAACTCAACATCCTTCATTGCTGGAGACAGTGGGCTTCCCTGGGGCTTCGGGAGGAAGAAGGCTAGGTCTAGGTCCCCATGTGAAAAGTGGTCCTTTGTGAACTGAAAAGAGCACAGATGCAGGTGGCTTAAAGGGGGCAGAAAGGCCAAGTCCATCTGACCTAGACGTAGCAGCTGAGCAGCTGACCTGGCCCATCCCAGGAAGGCATTTCCCAGGAATTTATATAATTTTGGACATGTGGCCAAAAGACAGTCGGTCATCTCGGCCAACTTCTAGTCCTGAGGGTTACTCCCCTAAGGGCACCGGACACCTGCAGGTGCCATCCTGTGGGTAGGCCCGCTTGTCTTCATGCTTCGCAGCCGTTCGGGGGCATTTCTGTCCGTCCCCTACTTGCCTCCCCCTAGTTAGCCCTTGGTTCTAGGCCTTGGCTGAATAAGGGGACTGGACTGACTCCTGTGCCATCTTGTTCAGGAGTAACTTTGTGCATTGTTAGCATTCATGTGAGAAGAGCTCACCAAAAAATCTACTATTCAACGAACATTCACTGAGCATGTCCCAGGCACCCTGTTAATAACCGTGGATAAAATGACATGGTGATGATGATGATAATGGCTAGCGTTGAATAGGCATTCCCTATACACCAAGCACAGTGCCCAGCACTTAAATGCATTAGCTTATGCAATCTTCAGAGTAGCCCTCTGAGGCAGGTATTATAAGCATTACCTTTGTACAGATAAGAACATGGAGGCTCGGAAAAATTGTGATACGCCCTAGGTCACACATTGACTAATGACAAAGATGGAACCGGAACCTAGAATCATGCATTTTACCATAATAGTTCCCAAGATGAAGAAGACATTGTAATTATAAGTCATCAGCAGATGACAACTCCCAGAAGCAAAAAGTGCAATTAGACAGAGGCAGGGGAGGGAGATGGGAGGTTTGGGTGAAGCTTTAAGGGCTCTTTGAAGCCTGGGTAATTGTCCCATGTATGGCCTGGGCAGGCGGGCTGCAGGCCCCCAGGCCAGTCAGATCCTCAGTTTGGGCACTAGTCTCCCAGCTGCACACACACACATGCACGCGCACACACACACACAACGCACCTAGTGACCACTCAGCCCATGGCTGCAGCTATACCCCCTAGTGCATTCAAACCCTACTTGCCTCTAAGGACTTGATTCCAACCTGTTTTTCAGCACTCGGGAGACAGAGCCTATGTGTTTTCTCCATGGGTCTGGGAAGGGGCTTCACATACATCTTTTCTTTCCCAGTGATGAAAGGCATTCCAGCAGAGAGAAATTCTTCCCCAGAAGCGGATGAATAGGGAATGGCAGGTTCGTTCTGGACAATACCCTGTGGAATGATGGGAAGTGGCGCTCAGTGAGCTCCCCAGAGGGAAGTGGGGCTGGGAGGCTGGAGTGTCTGCTAATACGAAGAAACAAGGGCGAGCAGGTGAGAACACACAAACAGAGGAAGCCTGCGATGAAAAGAATCGGCAGGACACAGCCCTCCAAGCAGCGGCATGAGAGGGGCCCTTAGTACCAGGACAAGACCAGGAAGTTACTCCTTAGGATCTAAGCCATCAAGGCGCTACACACAGCTGAGGTGGGGCCGGGTCAGCCCTGCCCACGTGGCGCTCTGACCACCATTTCCTGGCGGAAAAGGGTGCCTCTGCATCAGCAGGAAACAGCCGCTGGAGAGGTGCAACTGATGGGAGGCGGGAGGGTGCTCGGGAAACTGCAAACATTCCCTACACGTGTTTGTTCGCTGCCCTTCTCCCTACAAGCGTTAACCTTGGAAATTGTAACAAATGGCAAAGACAAAAAACTAGGAACATCAGTGTCTATGCGCGAAGTGGGAAAAAAAAAAAAGAATTGTTGACTACAGGGGGGTGATGTGGACTCTTAGAACAAAACTCAGCTGAACACCCCCTCCCCCCATCCCCTGTGAGAAACAGGCTGGGAGGGCATCAGCTGCCGGGGCCTCATTCAGATTCCCAAGGGCCCACCCCCTGGTGAAGGAGCCATACAAGCAAATTCTTTTATCCAGTGGGAAGCACCTGGTTTATCCCTTCTTTTATTCATGCAACCAGTGTTTACTGGAGGCTATCGTGTGCCAAGTCCTATAATTAAAAGCATGATTACAATTGTGATGAACAGTATAAAAGAGATGTACATGATGCCACAAGGGCCTATACTCGGGATATCTAATATAATCACTTATATGGGGGCCTATGATTAGGATAACTGAACCAATCTGATAAAACCAGAGAAGTGTTGATAATGACACTGCAGTCCAGAGGATGAGCGGATATTAACTAGGTTAAGAGGGCAATAGGAGTAACCCAGCCATGAGGAAAGAGCTAAGTATATATGCTGCAGTGAGCCAGAGTGCCGTATGTATTGGTTAGCTTCAGCTGCATAACAAGTCATCCAAAACTTAGTGGCTTAAAACAACTTTTTTAAACTCAATTTTGTGGGTCAGAAATTTGGCTGGATTCAGCAAGGCACTTCCCACAGTCTACATTAGGTTGCATCGCTGGCTTGGGCTGGGGCTCACTCGAGCACCTGTATCAGTGGCCAAGTCAGTGAGGAACTGGCTGGCCATTGGCTGGGGCTCTTTGGTTCTTCACTTTGTGGTCTGTCATTCTCTAGCAAGCTGCCCTGGGTTTCCTTCACAAGGCAGTTAAAGGTATCTAAAAAGCAGCAAAAAGGAACAAGTTCCAAAGCTCAGGTACTTCTCATGCCGCTGTAAGCCATTGACAAAGACAAGGCATGTGGCTAAGCCCAAATGGGGAGAAGGGACACTACCCAAGGGTGTGGTTACAGGGAGAGGGGAACAAATTGGGAGCAGTAACCTCAGTGTGTTCAAGGAATTGAAAGAAAGCCAAAAGACCAGAGTGAATGTGAGGGGAACACAGCTCGGGTGAAGCTGGAGGTGGGCAGGAACCAGGGCACGCAGGTCCTCCAAGAGAGCTCTAAGATTCGGTCTTTAGACCCTAGAAACAGGCCAGCACTCTGGCTTCTGATTCTCTGTCATGCAGGCTTGTTTATCACAAATAAACCCCTTGAAGGCTGGGTGATGGCTCTTCCAAGCTTGAAAAGCCCAGGACCTCTCAGTTCAGTTCAGTTCAGTTGCTCGGTCATGTCCGACTCTTTGCAACCCCATGAACCGCAGCACGCCAGGCCTCCCTGTTCATCACCAACTCCCGGAGTCCACCCAAACCCATGTCCATCGAGTCAGTGATACCATCCAGCCATCTCATCCTCTGGACCTCTGGGGCTGCCTAATCCCAGGAGTTCTCTCTGTCCCAGCCCAACAAAGCTGTGAACTCCACCCCAGGGACCAGCTGTTTTCTTGGAATAAGAGCTGGGGAAGCCGCTCGGAGGCAGCTGCTAGATTGCCAAGGATCAGAAGGAAAGTAAGCAGGACTGGTATTCCGCCAGTGTAGACAACAGGCCACCTGCACTAGCTGTTAAAGTACTGAATGCATCCAGACCGCTGAGAGGCCACTGCCCTGAGTCGACCCACTCTGGAATACTTTTCCCTCCCCGGCTATCCTGGCCCCAGACCCAGCAATAAAAGGAGTAACATCTGGCACAGGAAAGAGTCACCAGGACATCAGGATCTCCAGACACTGATCCAGCAAGCCACACCACTTGGTAAATATTTTGAGCATCACCCCCTGGCTATCAGGTGACTGGTCTCAACTAACCGAAGGGAAATGAAACTGTGCTCACTGTTGAGGGTGTTGAGGGTGATACGAATCCTGAAAACCAGCAACTGGTCATCGAATCCCCTCCTCCATCTCCATGTCTCTCCTCCCCAAAGCCAGAAACACCTAGACCCCACCAGGTTCTGCCTTCACCCTTTCACATGTCCCATAATCACACTCAGACATTATTGCACTCTTTTATTTACAGAAAACACAGATAAAGCATTTCAATGTTCATTTAGCAAACTGAACCACTCTTTTTTTTTTTTTTCTTTTTTGGCACAAAGAGATATCACAGATGGACCCCAAGATCAATCAGAAAACCATAATATTTATCAGCCATCACTGGTCCAGGGGCAGCCACAAAACTCAGACAGACAGACAGACACAGCGTTGCCACAGACTGGAAGAAATAAACAAGGTCCACATTCACCTCACAGTAAAAACCTGCTCACCGACAGGCAAGGATGGGCAGGAAAGGGCAGTTTTCTCTGCTCCAAGGAGTGGGGGGCAGCAGATATTGGGGAGCAGAAACAGGATGGGGAGGGATAAACACCATTCATAAATTAGAGAGAGGTGGCCTTTTTGTTTTTAACCTCTTACCTTGTTGAAGTAAGACAGTGCAAAAACTACCATACCCTGACCACTCGTCCATTCAAAAAACCTCAGAAGTTGTGTGGTTTGGGGTGTCTCTCCTCTCAGGCGCCCGTGTGTGTGTGTGTGTGTGTGTGTGTGTGTATACGTGCACATGTGAATGTGAAAGTGTGGTGCTTGTAAACATTGTCACCATCCACCAGGGACACACACTCGAGTGTCTGAACGGGGTGGGGTGGGAGCTGGACCCCACTTCGCCCCCTCTGCCCCAGGGATTCCTGTCCAAGACATAGTGCAAATTTCAGAGACAAAGAGAGGCAGGTGGAAGGGCAAGGGGACAGACAGGGGGCAGGTAGGACACCAAAGACGGGTGGAGAGGGAAGGGGGAAATAAGGCAACAGTTAAAAACGGTCCATGTTATCAAAACCGACACCCTGTGCCCCCTGCCCCCACCCGCGGAGCCCCGGTCACGAGAAAGGGCGGAAGTCCCGCTCCTCCACCAGGCTGATGGAGGGGTTCTTGAGCTCCTCCTCCGAGCTGGCCATCTTGTAGCCCAGCTGCGCTAGCACCCGCTGGCAGGCGTTCTGGGCGAAGGCCACGATGTCGTAGGAGAGGCGGAAGCGCCACTTCTCGGCCGTGGCCGCCGAGTTTCGCACCGTGCCGTACTTGTGCTTCCCCAAGGTGGGGTCTCCCCGCGTGTTGTTCTGGATCCAGCGCGCCACGTGGCTGTCCAGGGGGATGCCCAGGAACCCGTAGATCTCCTCAGTCTTCTTCATGGGGTTCCTGGCCAGGTCCTCGTAGCGCACCAGCATGTATTTGCCCTTGAGCCACGGGGGCCGCATGAGGCCGGTGGACACGGAGTTGGAGAAGTCCTCGCACACCGTGGTCAGCTGCGTCACGTCCAGGTTGTAGGGTTTCCGCCCGGTGCCGTACCAGAGCCGCCAGAGGCGGTATGTGTCGCGGAAGGTCTCGCTGCGGGAGGCCAGGATGCCCCGGGGGTCCCGGACCAGCTGGATGACCTTGAGGTTTAGGCGGGGGTCTTCCACCAGGGCCCGCAGGTCGTTGACCTCAGGTACGCGCACCGTCTTGATGGCCACGTGGCTGCGCTCGCGGCAGGCCTCGGCGGCCACCGTCAGGTTCAGCAGGCCGCACCTGCGCACGCAGTCCCCCTCCTCCAGCACCAGGTCCCCCGAGCCAGGGGCGTCGCATACCGGCCGGGAGCACAGCACGCGGCTGGCCCCGCGGCGGAAGATCCTGTCGGTGGTGTGGTTGACGGGCGGCGGCTTGATGTAGTTCTCCAGGAAGTAGAGATCGCAGTCGTAGAGGCTCCTCAGGAGGTCCCGGCTGGCGCCCAGCATGACCCGCCGATCGGCTGGGCTCTTGCCCTGGGTGAAGCGGGGGATGAGTGTGTTCTGCACGTGGTAGAGGGGCTCAAACAGGTAGAAGACGTCCAGGTGCTGGTTGAAGAGCTGGCCCACGAAGGAGGAGCCGCTGCGCGTGGTAGCCAGGATAAGGATGTGGGTCTTGCGCGAGAGGTTATAGGCGAAAGTGGGGCCCTCCTCGCACAGCCGCTCGGCCAGCCCAGCCTCCGCCAGGCCCGGGCAGGTGTGGAAGGACTTGGCCGTGAAGGTGCGGATGGCCGTGTATTGAATGGCGATGGAGGCCAGGGCAAGGAGGAGGACGGCCTTCCAGGAACATTGCATGGCTGGGCACCTTCATGGGGCTGCTTCTCCAGCATGTGAGGTCTGGGGGCCAAGGCAGGCAGCCGTCAGGGAGCAGCCAGGCTTGGGTGCCCCTGACGGCCAGAGGGGGGCACCGGCTTGCTCCCCTAGAGGAGCTGGGTCTCCAGCCCTCAGGGGAGGGGCCCCAGCTCCATGGCTTAGTGCTCCCAAATACACCTGAGCACTGAAAGGGCTCCTACGCTAGACTTTACCATTCTCTGGGGACTCCCGGGGGCTCTTAGGGACTGAACAAACCCATTCCCATACCCCAGGGTCTAACCTACAGAATACTGTGGGGCCTCCCATTAGAACTGAGTACCTCAGTGTGGCCTGACCGGGCAAGACCCTAACTCCCTCAACTCCCATACCTGGGGAACGACCAGCTCCCACCCACCTCAAGCCATTCCCCTGTCTCTGCCTATCCACCCCTGCTGGCATCTCCTGGGCCACCTGCATCTTCTTCCACTCCCATGAGCTGGCACCCACTTCCCCATATGGTCCTCTTTCCTCTGTCTTCTGCCCACCCCCAGGAGGAAGAAGGGTCCGTGTCAGATGCCGCCCCCTGACCCAAGGCCCCGTGCAAAAAGAACCCTTGCACGCCTTGAGCAGGTGGGCTGCTAGCAACCTCTGGCCACCAGGCTGGGGAAGGTGGACAACGTCGTAAAGCCCTTCCTGCTCCCCCCACTCAATTTACAGATGCAGGTGACCAGCTTATTCCAGTGGAGGACTCTCGGGGCTCATGGACTCCCTCAGAGGCAGGTGGCCCAGAGCAGACAGGGTCCAGGGGCTGCTGAGAAACACCCCTTCCCAGGCCCCAGTGGCCTCTAGGATTTGCTCCTGGCCCCTAAGGAAGGGGGTGGCCCCCAGGTGGCGCTATTGGTAGAGAATCCGCCTGCCAGTGCAGGAGACGCAAGAGACACAGGTTCAATCCCTGGGTGGGAAAGATCCCCTGGAGAAGGAAATGGCAACCCACTCCAGTATTCTTGCCTATAGAATCCCATGGACAGAGGAGCCTGGCGGGCTACACAGTCTGTGGGGTCACAGAGTCAGACACAACTGAGTATGCACACGTCTACTGAGGAAGGGGTCCTGACACGTGGGTGAACTGGTTTAGCTGGATGAACTGGTTCCTCCAGCACCCCTCCCCCAGCCAGTCCTCAAGGGCCTCCACCCTTAGGCCCTCACCCCCTTCAGCCCACAGGGTGAGCTCAGGGACCCCACTGTGATTCCTCAGTGGCCCCAGAGAACCCAGGCCAGGCAGAGAGAAGGAGAAGGGTGGAAGAGAAGGGGCATCTCAAGGAATGGAGGAAATGCGGGGAATTGGAGGGCAGGGAAAGTGGGGGTGTGCTGGGGTCCCGGGGTAGGGGCCAACTTGAGCATCTGGAAGTTGCCCCCCCGCCTCCCCCCCAGCCAAGAGAGGCCAGCTCAGTGACCCGCCCTGGGGAAGGCAAAGGCGAGGGAGGGCTCCACAAACTCACCAAAGAGGGGCTGTTCGGCGCTGGGCAGTCCACAGCTGCCGGGTCTCCAGGCCTCGCAGGCAGTCACAGCCCGTGCAGCAGTCCCATGGCCAGCAGACTGCAAGGAGACAGGGAGAGGAGTGGCGCTGAAGCGGGGCTCCCAGTGCCCCCTCCGACCTCTTCTCCCCTGTGTCGCATGCCCATGGACAGCTCCCTAGGGCTGGGCAACGCAAGCCCTGTCTGCTCTCCTAGATCTACCCACTGAGACTCAGGGCTCCAGGTAACCCAGTGCCATCTCGGAGTCCCTGGGTCCAGCCCTCTGAGTCCCAGGCAGCATCCCACCCCCTTCACCCACCTCTCTCACCCACTACCCATACCCTATGAGAAAATGATGCTCCAGTGGGCAGGGGGCTGGCAAGCCTGCATGCCCAGCTGAGAGTCAGTGCCCCATTTAGGGAACCACCCCAGAGAGGCACCCCTCCCAGCTACCACCCAAGAGAGGTGCACAGAAATCCACTGGACACAAACACCCCCAAGCTGGCCAGCTCAGTTCAGCTCTGGTGATCGGACTGACCCAACCAGATCCACTACCTAGTGCCCAACAATGGTACTGTCGGGGTCAAAGTTATCCCAGAAAACGGGGCCGGCTGTAGCACCGTCCAGATGGGTTCTGCATTTAAAATCCGCAGCATCCTGACCCTTTGCGATTCACCTTGTTCAGTGATTTTCCCCAATGGGGGTTAGCGGAAGTCAGGAAGAGCAAGGAGCCTCACCCCAGATCTCCAGGTGGAAACGGCAGCTCAGTGGAGGCAGCCCACCCGCTGAAGCCCGGGAGGAAGGGACAGAAAGGAAGCGAGGTTCCTCTTCCACCCACACAGAGAGAGGAGAACGACTACCTGAAACTCAAAGCAAAAGTGGACCAGGGAGCATCCCTGACCTTCACGCTCTTTGCAAACCCTAAGTGAAAGCACCAAGGTAACAGCATCATTTTGGTTAGTATCCAATGAGTATTTCCTAAGCGCTAAGCAGTTTACCTACCTTGGCTCATCAGTGTTCTGCAAGAACTTTACGTGGAAGCCAGTATCAGTTCCATTTCACAGGCAAGAAAGCTGAGGCACAGAGAGGTGGAGAAAACTGCCTGAACCCATATGCCTGGCTTAACCCCCATCCAGCAGGTTCCCCAGAGCCCACACTCCTTCCCTCCAAGGAGACCTGACTTACTGTTCCTCCAGGCTACCAATATTGGGCCTTCAGACATGCATGTAATTAATGTCCCCTGCTCATTTGTGAATCAGTGCGAGAGGCGCCAGATGTTAGAAGGCAACGTTCAGATGACTTCTGAGACTTAAAGCATGCTCTTCCCTTTGCTGTCTGGTCTGGTTGAACTACTGGGCTCGTGGAGGTTGGGTGAACGCCTGCGCCTTCTGAGTATTCTTCCCACGTTCACTATTGGGCACAATTCCCCTTGGAGGCAGGACGAGTGGGTCCTCATTTCCCAAATGAGTGCTGTTGGGTTCAGCTCACTCACCCAGCTCTCCACACCAGGGAGAGTCTGTTTTCCTGAGAGCCCCTGCTGGAAGGTCAGGGTCCTCACTCCCATTGTTCAGATGATGAAACTAAGGCTCAGAGACTACGCCAATGGGCGTGGTAAGCAAGTAAGAAGTAGGAGAAACTCGAGTCCCTCTGGATCAGACTCTTGGGCCGGCGCTGTGGCTCTTCTACCATCAGTTTGGTGGAGAAGAAACATGCTGAAGCTTAGGGATGGGCCCAGAGGCTGGGGTGAGACAGCAGTGGGCTGGCGGCGGCTCGGGGAGGCCTGGTTTAGGTGTGAAACCCTACTTGGTGCTTAGAGGAAGCGGTACCATGTCACCAGGTGGCAGTAAACAGGGGAAAGACGCAGTCAGAGGTTCTGGGGAACCTCCGGCATAAGCCGAGAAACGCACCCCCGTCCCACACTGCCTCACCCCACGAGAGCAGAAGACGCTGTCTCCATCAGCAGGGTTGCTCGGAGGACCCCACAGAGAACAGCGTCTCAGCTTTATGTGTGCCCCATGCAGAGTGCAGGCCAGCCCTGCCCAAGTGCCCTAAGACCAGCGTGAACGTCTTTCGAGAACAGGTAGGGAAAGTCACCGATACTTGTGCAGAGTAATATTTTTAAATTACTCAGGAGTCCATTCTTCAGCACCAGTGGTATTTCATTCGGCCATATTTCCTTTGTATTTATTCACAAGCATGTTATTATCTAGCATGAGCCAGGTGCTATTCTGAGCACTATGGGTAAAATAACATGAAGGAAAGCAAGTACTTCTGGGCACTCGTGATGTTTCTCCCAGTCATATGTTCCCTTTCCAGGCATCAGCTCATCTAGCGCTCACAGTAACCCTGTGGGGTCATAGTTCCATTTTACAGATAAGAAAACTGAGGTTCTACACGGTTAGGTAACTTCTCCAAGCTTAGAGCCAGGATTCTAGCAAGGCGGCATGCTCAAAATCCTCCTCCCTGACCTACTCCCTCTTCAACCACTTTCAGCACCCTTTGGTCCTCACCAAGACAGGAAATGGAAGCTTTAAAGAGACTTCCCTTAACTCTTAAGATTCCCGTTCCAAAAACAATTCACCCAAGGTTGTCTTTAGAGATGAGCATCTTTCAAGGAGGAAACCATTTTGAGTTTCTTCCCCTCACTTCCCTGAACCACCACCACCCCCAAAAACTGTAAGGCCAGGATTGGAAGCTGCGGTCTTTGCCAATAAATCAGAAGAAATTAAAGCATCATTGCGATGCTATAAATCCCTTAAAAAGCAGGACTCAGATTTACAAGGTGCAATCTGGACACCGGGGAGGGGAAGATGTTGAAGGCAGGCCACCCCGTTGTCACCCCTCCCACCCCCGACCCCCAAGGAGGGCAAAGCCAGGGCATGGGAACGGGAAGATGGAGGAAGTCAGGCCCTCCTAGAAATGCCCCTGCTCTCCTGCCAGCCTGGCAGAACCAGGCCCAGGGCCCGCCAAGCGTCCTTGGTATGCTGGAAGCAACTGCCCTGGAAACCAGAGGCCCTGAGGCCCGGCCCCATTGTTCCCAGGGGAGCTCTGGCCACTGCAAGGGATACCCTCAATACCCCCATCCTCTAAGCCGGACTGTGGGCCCCAGAGTCCCTCGCTGGGGCTTCTTGAAGCCTGCCTGGCCTCCCTCCACCTCTGGTGAGCCAAAACCCAGGCAAGCCTTAGACGTGGGTGTCCAGAATCTAACTTCTTTTGGGAGTCACCCACTCTCAAAGGAAAGTTCAGACTTGGGAACCAGCCACCTTCAAATTAGGGTACAGGATGGGAGTGGGAACACCTCCACCTGGGAGAACGAGAATTCAGAGCCAAGAGCTCAAGCCATGAAACCACACCTACCTGGACCTATCACTCGGCAGGACGCGGGCCTGGGCGACTCACTCGTTTTCTCTGAGCCTCAGTTTCCCCACCCATAAAGTAAGTATTACCGTAGCAGTGGTCATCTGAACAGGCGTATAATATGGTACAGCCTTGCACTTGGGACGTTGGCTGTGGCACCAGCCCTGTGGATGACCAGATTCCCCCAGTCTCCCTGGACCTCTGGTTTTCTCACCTAAGAAATGGGGATAATTTTAACAAGGCTGTTTTTTTAGGACTGATTACTTCGTACAGTGCCTAGCGGGGATTGGAGAAGGAAATGGCAACCCACTCCAGTGTTCTTGCCTGGAGAATCCCAGGGACGGGGGAGCCTGGTGGGCTGCCGTCTATGGGGTCGCACAGAGTCGGACACGACTGAAGCGACTTAGCAGCAGCAGCAGCAAGAAGGAAGTGCTCAATAAATGTTATTTTTATTGTCATTGATGCCTCGCGTGCTTTCTAGGTCAAGGAGGTCCCTCAGAACCCATCAGCACTGACTGTGACGGTGAGGCAGACACGCTCCCTGACCGCTGTGCCCAGACCTCTGCCAGGCAGCCTCTGCCTGGAGCTCCTGCCTTTCTGCACACTCTCCCAGCCGGCGAGCTCTCTCTGCGGAACCGCCGCAGTGGCTTCCCTGCTGCCCTCTAATGGCCACATCCTGCAGTGCCGCCCCTTAGCGCGGCGTCTCGGCTGGGTTCAGAATTCCTGGCTGGCTGGCTGCAGTCTAATGTGAGGACGCAGGCAGGCAGGCGGCGGGGAGACGATGTTGCAGAAGCAGCGAGGTGGGGGGATGACACGCCCACCCGGGCTGCGGGCTCTGCTCTGTGCTCCCCTCTGCCCTCACCCACACACCATGAGGCAGGCGGCAACAGGCAGCCTCAGCATCTGGAGGGTCTCGGCTCCCTGGTCTCCTTCCGCTCCGGCAGGGAAGGAACACCGAATGTCATAGGCTGGAGCAACCCACAGGCTCTGCATTCGCCTGGCTAGTGACCTTAGACTCATCCCCTGGCCTCTTTGTGCCTCGGTTTTTTCCTAAACCCAGTGACCCTTAAGGGCTTCCCAGGTCTGGCCATCGGAATTGTCCGATCCCTGGAAGCCCTTGTACTTCATCCTCAGGGTCAGGACCACCCTCCCTGAATGATGCAGGAACCCTCCTTCGAAGTGGGAAGGTTCCAGTCACCTTCCAAGAGGCTACCAGGGCTGGCAGCTCTGCCCCTATCTCAGCCCGATCCGTGGCTGCCCCGGTGAGGCCCAAGAACCAAGAGGGATGCTGCCCTCTGACGAGTTAACCTCTGCCTCCTGCTCTGTTTAATCCACACAACCCAATGCTGTGGTTCTTTGTCTTTTCTGGGTCACAGACCCCCTTGGAGAGACACAATCCCTCTTCCCTGAAGATCCATTTGTGCCCACAGTTTTACACACACAATTAGAAGGCTCTTAAACCTCCTAACACCCACCCATGAGCATCCCTTCTCTTCCCTAGAGACTTAACCCTTTCATTATTAACATTCTCCCCCACCCTAGCGTTTTCTTTTTAACCGATTCTGTCAGAGAAGGCTCCACAGATGTTTAAATACCAAGGTGGAACCATCACCCAAGATACATTATTAAGTAAAAAAAAAATGTTTTTAAGTCCAGGGCCAGGAAAGACATGGGCAATAGTGTGCAACCATTTCTCATTTTTTTAAACGGGAATGTATGTGACTATATCTATACACACACACACATTTATTTGAATCTATGCATAAACAACCACAAGAACTTGCACTGAACCAGTTAACTGTAGCTGCCAGGTGGGAGGAGCTAGGAGACGGGTGGGAGGAAGGCACAGTTTATACTGAGCATGTTGATCCAGTTTGAGTTTATTAACTTTGGGAAACAGAGAGAAGCCACCTCATGCAAGAACTGGAGGGACAACTGATGACAGGGTGTGGCACTTAAGCCCAGCACTGGCATCTCACTGTGCCCCCAGGGCACTGCTCTCCCTAGGGCACTGCTGGCTGGCTCTCTCCACCGGCAATTCCAAGGCACCAGGGTTGCATTCGCCATCTTTCAGACAGAAAAACAGCTCAGTCTGCTCAGGCGGGGGACAGAAGTCACCTGGGGCTACTGAGACAAGACGGGAGCTGAAAAAGGGGGAGACCTCCAAAAGGGGACCTGAGGCTTTGGGAAGAGCAGCTAAGGCCCAGTTGGGGAAATGACTCCCCTCCTGGTTTTTCTCCTTGTTCCCTTTTCCCCTGCTCTTGTGAAGTCCAGGAAGACAGGAGAAGCAGAGGGAAAAACCTGATCATTGTATCAGATGATACAGCTCATCAGAGTCAGGAGTCAGTATGGAGGAGCCCCGAGGCTCTGGGGTCCCCGAAACTGGAGCAAGAAGCAGAGGGAACTGGATGGGGGAAGAGATGGATGGGGGCACAGAGTTGGCAAACAGGCCTCTGGGATGGAGCCTGCAGAAAGGAAATGCTTAATCCCTGTGTCTGCAGTAGCCAGTGATGATCCACCATACGTTTGTTTAGTTATGTCTAGAACACATAAAACAGCAAAGTTTTTTTCTTCCTAAGGAAAAAAATGTGATGAAAATGGGCAAGGGGAAAACAGGGGTATGAAAGTCCGAAAGAACGAGGAGCCAGGTCAGTGCACAACAGCCCATGAGGTTACACAGACAGGTCGGAGTTACCTGTCAGCCGATGAGAAAAGGGAAATACTTCATTTACGTGTTTCATAGGATCCATGAAGTGAAGATTAAAGCACCTGCTCAAGAGATACCCAACTATTCCTGTTACTGAATCCAACACAAGATTTATCCAGAAGGCTCTCCTCGAGAGCCCTGAGCAGGTATCACTGTCCTTAAGACCTCATACCTAGTAAGTCCAAGGACAAGTTTAGCAGTGCTGTGTCCTGAAACAACCTTCAAGGCCAGCAGGATGCCCATATGTAGTTCAGCCAGCGCAGCCTTGGGAGGAGGTCATCTGATGGTGTCCAGACTCAGCCTCTGAGGTCTAGGTCAGCCCAGGGGTGACTGGAAGCCCCAGGGCTTCTTTCTCTCTGGGGTCATGCCCCCTCAATCTGAAACCCTGTGAGGTCTATGGGCCTTCTCTCCAGATCCACACCAATCCAAACTTGTGTTTTGCACACAATCTCTGGAGTCCCTGGGCCTCATGGCTTATCCATAGACCCCACAGAACCAGTACACACATCCTTCAGGCACCTCCGATGGGGGCAAGTTCTCACAATCATGGTTCCAAAGACAAGCATCCAGAGATGACCATCCACCAACTTTTCACCATCAGCAGAGAGGCTTGACTATTTCTCATGAGCCTCGATGTCTCCAGAGCAGGTCACTCCAATATCCACATATTTTGACCCTGGGACATGCATGGTGTCCCAAGCCTCCTTGAGAAGTTTACCCAAAGGCGTGCGAGGAGGCAGAGTGAATGCAGGTTGGACATCCTGGTTGTGGGACTAGCCAGGGCTGGGCTGACTCCTACCGCTGATGCTTTACCCTGAGCAGAGCACTTAACCTCCATAGGCCTCAGCTGTCCTTATCCATGAAATGGGAAAGATGATCACAGAATGTTTCGAATATTTGGATTGTGAGACAGAAAGCTGAAGAAGCTTATCACAGGGCTGGGCACAGAGCAGGATTGACTAACAACTCTGGGCATGATTTTGAGGGACTACTCTGCTTTTGAACTGTGGTGTTGGAGAAGACTCTCGGGAGTCCCTTAACTGCAAGGAGATCCAACCAGTCCATTCTAAAGGAAATCAGCCCTGAATATTCATTGGAAGCACTGATGCTGAAGCTCCAATACTTTGGCCACCTGCTGCAAAGAGCCGATTCATTGGAAAAGAACCTGATGCTGGGAAAGATTGAAGGCAGGAGGAGAAGGGGATGGCAGAGGATGAGATGGTTGTATGGCATCATCGACTCAATGGACATGAGTTTAATCAAGCTCTGGGAGACAGTGAAGGACAGGGAAGCCTGGCACGCTGCAGTCCGTGGGGTCACAAAGAGTCAGACACTACTGAGCGACTGAATAACAACTCAAACCTACAAACAGGCCAATAGTGGCCTGGAAATGTTCAAAGAAATTACACCAGTGCCACGGCCTCCTCCATGAAGCTCTCACCACCTGTGTAGGTTGGAGACCCCGTTGTTCAGACTGCAGGGACTACCTACAGTCCTGCCGGTCAGGGGGTCCCGACCGACCTGAGGAAAGTTTTCCCCAGCAGCTCCTGCCGCATGGCCCCAGTGTGCCTGACTCCTCGCGGGGAAGGGATGAGTCAGAAGGGCCCAGTTCTCTGTCTCGGGCTGATCCTACCACAGCCCGGCCTGTGGTAGGCGGGCCACTCTGCACCCACACCAGGCGGAAAGGCCCCGGTTTCCTGTCCCCCCCACCGCCCCTCCCCAGCAGCCGGTCGTCATCGGAATAGTACCCAGGCCCCGCCCCCTGGATACCGGGGGCTTTGGCCCCTCCTCCCCGCTTCAAGGATGAGAAACAGCCAACAGGAGCTAAAGCGAAGGCCGCTGCTGCTGCCCGAGGGGCTGGGAAGGGAGGACATCTGTCCCTGGATCCTGGAGTCTCCAGTCTTGGGCCACCTGCGTAAGGCCCAGCTGGCCCGTGGGGATATGGGATGGAGGGCTGGGCGCCGGGAAAGCTCACCTGAGCTTTGGGGCTATTACATGGGATGGAGGGGATGCTGAAAGGTTGTTGCTGAGCCGTGAAAGGCACTGGGATTTTTGGCCTCTGGAGGAGAGGGATTCAATCCGGGGCCAGTGACGAGGCTTGATCACTCAGAGCTTTTGTGTAATAAAGTTTTATTAAAGTATATTCTGACACAGACATCAGAAGGGGGCAGAAAGAGTGCCCCCCACCCGGCTAGTCTTTAGCCGGATGTTATATAGCTACTAGCTGGCTGCTAATTAGAGACAGGAAATGTCTCAGAACTCAGAGACTGGCACCAGGCCCCTCACCCACGACATGCATTTTGAGATAATGTTGGCACAAGGTGAGTTGTCCCGGGCCATGAATCTTGAAAAAAGGCAGTTTTCCAAGCAAAGGCGTAGTCTCATTAACACAGCTTAAGAGAACATTTGCATGAGTAAAACATACTGGTTTGTCAAGTAAAAATGGACACCAAAAAATGTCTTGATTACCACCTGGCCTGGAAGGGGCTGGATTGGGGCAGAGGGTTTGGGTTCAAGGTCCAGAAGGTCCCCCTGGCCCCTAAGCCCAGAACTTACCACCAGCCCCCAGCTGGCCCCAAGGATGCCAGACAGTTCAGTCTGCCAGTTGTCTGTCTCCTGGATGAGAAGTGTTGCGGAGAGCCGCTCACGGGGACCCTGACAACCAGTCTGTTTTACTTGACAAACCAGTATGTCAGACTGGTTCTGAGTCTTAGGCGGAACCAAGTTGAAGATAGAGTCTAGGGTAAATACATAGCTCATTAACATAGCTTAAGAAAAACATTTCCATAAGAAAAATGCACTGGTTAGCTCAAGGTTTGAGAAAAGTTAAGTTCAGGTGGAACCAGGTGTCGTCATGGCAACGCAGAATTTTAAAAGAAACCTCTTTTTAAATTTGTATAGAGAAGGGAAAACAATCTGACACTTGTAGTTTGCTTCCTCCTGCTACTGAAGAGAGGGATTAAAAACTGCCTGACACTTGCGGCCTATTTCCTCCATTTGGAGACCCTGGCCTTCCTGCCTGTCACCCTCTCAATACGCTTGAAGGGAGCCTCCAAGCGGGGGCTTTCCACAGGTACTGCTACCATCTCTCACAAGTGAGGGAGCGTGTCCAAGTGTGTGCGGCTTGTCCTTGGGGGCCAGGATTCAAGCTCAGCTCCGAGGACCCCTAAGCGCTGGCCCTAACCACAAAGCTGAAATTCCCCAGACCACACCCAAGAGCATGGAATGGCACCAGCCCCTGGAGACTAGAGGGGACAGGCAGGGCCAAGGTGGCCACCAGGCTCCCCACACACACCAGCGCCAACCTTGACCTCAGCGTTCACGCAGACCCAGAAGCAAGTTCACCCAGCAAACACCTAGTGACCATCTCCAAGGATCAGACCCCTGCTGTGTCAGTTGGAGGGATGCAGGTCCAGCTGCGTCAGCTGCCTGCAGCCCTTCCTGCCTGGTTCCTGGCACACCACAGGTGCGTGGGTACCATCTCACCGCTTCCCAAGGGGTTCTCCCCTCCCCAGCTGAATGACAAAGAGAAGCCCATCACAAAGATTAGAAAAAATACTGGTGCGAGCAGAGGGCACAGGGCAATGTCTCACCGGATAGGCACTAACCAAAACAGACTCTGCCCCCCACTCCGGGGCCCTGGCTCTGGTTGGACGAGTAGAGGTAGGGGAGTGGGTGGTTTCATTGCCAGCAAGGCCAGAAATGCCCAAATGCCACGCAGCCAAGAGGATGCCAAAAACTGTCTTGATTACCACCTGGCCTGGAAGGGGCTGGAATGGGGCAGAGGGTTTGGGTTCAAGGTCCAGAAGGTCCCCCTGGCCCCTAAGCCTAGAACTTACCACCAGCCCCCAGCTGGCCCCAAGGATGCCAGACAGTTCAGTCTGCCAGTTGTCTGTCTCCTGGATGAGAAGTGTTGGGGAGAGCTGCTCACGGGTACCCTGACAATCAGATGAGCACCTCTGCCCCTACATCAACAGGGACCTCCCGAAAAAGACACGATAGCAACTGCTCACAGGGGACCATCTCACAGGGGAGGGGCGAGGCCCACTGAGGCTGAGCAGCGTGCTGAGAAGTGGCGGAGGAGGGGCCAGATGCAGGTTACAGGGTTCTGTGTGTGAGGTGCATACGCAGCGAAGTCCTCACCTGTCTGAGTTTCTCCCTAAAGACGCAGCTTCCTTCCCTGACCCCCTAAACCCCGTGGTCTGAACCGCCCCAGCTATTGTGCTGACCCTGTTAAGGCACACTTAAGACGTCAGGAGCAACACGGCAGAGGCTGAGACCCAGACCTCAGATCCAGGGCAGGCTTACCCTCACAGGACTTTCCCAGGCACCCAGGGAGAGGAGAGATCACCTGCCTCCCTTAAATAAGATCACGAACCTAACACTCAACATCACGGTAATGCTCTTAGTGCACTAGGCGAGGTACTCAGTCCACAGCACCTTTGAAATGTCAGCACCGGGCTTGTCTGTCATCTTCACCTGCCTACAGAATCCCTGAGGGAGGGCGCCAGGCCCTCTGCCCACCCACCCATCTTGGGGTCGAGGGGTGCCCAACTTGGGGCCCTCAGCACCCTGCAAGGACGCAGTGGGTGCTAAGTGACTCGTTTTCCCCAGCAGAGACCCAGAGAAGGGGAGGACTGTGCTCTGTTTTCTGTCCCAGAGGAAGAGATGAGCGTTTGCGACAATTCCCAGCCCATGGCCTTCCAGCTCTAATCAAGGAGCAAACACAAAGAGAGAATCACTAAACATTTAGAAAACGCGGGAACTCTGTGCCCCACGCAGTACCGTGGGGATTTATAAAGAACAAATCATGCCTGACAAACTTGATAGCTTTCTTGATAGAATTACAAGACTGGTAGATGAAGGAAATGCAGGCAGGGTAATATATCTTGATTTTTAGCAAAGCATTTGATACAGCGCCTCGAGTAATCTTACAAAATTAATTCAAACAGACTTGGCCCTAAGCACTTGTCATGGGGCTGAAAGCAAGAAGGGGCAGGTCCCAAGGGTCCCAGGTGGAAGAGGCAAGCCCAGGGGGAAGGAGCTGAGGGACAGAGTCCGGGAGAGAAGGCAGGGCTGCCAAGACCCAGCTTTGTTGGGTCAGATCTTACTAACATCTTCATTAACGATCTTGAGAGAGGGAGTAAACAGTCCGTTAATGAAATTTGCAGAGGGTATTAAATGGGAAGGTGTTGTGAACACCAATGAGGATGGCAAAGCGGCCCAGAGAGACCTGGGGGAAAAACCTAGGCAGGAAACTGTCAGCATGGAGAGGGCTGGGGGCCGGGGGATTCTGGGGCCACCTGGGGCTGCCAGGGAAGAGGGAAGGACAGCCCCAGGGCGGGGGTGGGGCTGGGGCAGCCAAGGCCAGCTCGAGTGATGGCTTTGACTGGCAAAGCCCAAGGATCTCAGTTTTCCCATCTGTAAAACAGAAGGAAGAGCAAGCAGGTGTGGAGAATGAGCCGTAGCTCTGAGAGCTGGTACTGATGCAGGGACTGCCTTTTAGGGAGCTCGGAGTAGACGCCCTCCTTATGGGAGGGAAGGAAGGGGACAGTGACCAGTGACGTGGAGAGGAGGACGGGTTGTCTGCAGGCCAGGGAGGGGAGAGCAGCAACTGAAAAACAGACCGGTGAGGGAGACTGGCTGGGCCATCACGGGAGCCCAGAGTGGCTTCGAGCCACTGCCCAGACACTGCCGAGACACGGGTTGCTGGGGTAAGCAGATGTGGGCAGGCGCCCGTCTCCCAGCCTGCTGGGCTGGAGCCCAGAGCCAATCCAGACTTGCAGGGTGCGCTGGGCACACTTCAGCGGCAGAGGTTCTAACCTGCAGGGATGAGGAGGCCAGCATCTGTTATCTTTCTGGAGAATTCCTGATTCCTCTTCAGTGGCTCACCAGGAGATGCTTCTCCAGACAGGTGAACCCGCCTCTCCAGGATCCGGGAAGGTCGCCCCGGCTCCAGTCCCCTCTCTCAGTCTTCAGAGCTCCAAGGGGCCGAAACAGGACGCTGCCCGGCCATCTGGACTTGGGAGGATGTGTTCCCGCAAGCCTCCCAGGCAGGTGGGGTCTGAATGGGAGCCAGGACTCCCGAGCACGGTGCTCAGGCCCTCAGCCACCTAAACATGTGCTCCGTGGGAGGAAGAAAGGGATGGCTGGTTCCCAGCTGGGGGTGTACTGGTGGTTCCTGGGGAGGCTCTTTCAGGAAGCAGGAGGCCAGCCCCGCCAGATGTCAAGACTACCTTGCCGGATGCAGAGGGGTGGATCCAGGTGAATGCACCGCCAGGGGGAGTGCCCTTCCAACATCTTGAATTAATGGCGCTCACTGAACACTCACTATGGCCGTGTTCTTGGTGTGTTCCTCAGGTTAACACATTTGACCTTCACAACAGCCCTATGAGGTGGGTGAAGAGCTCTTACTTTCCCATTTCACAGAGGAGGAGACTGAGGCATACACTGGTGGCCATGAGCCCTAGCACCTAGTCAGAAAGCCCGTGGGAGAAGCAGAACCTGCCAGGAGCCACAGAAGGAGCTGAGCGGCTCCCAGGGTGGGAGGGCTAACCCCAGTGGGTGGGGAGAGGCAGCCCCTCCCACAAGGACCCCAGAGCCTTGCCCTGCCGCTCCCTGTTCCCCATGAAGGGAGCTGGTCCAACTCCAACCACACTTGTGGAGCCTGGATTTTTACTATATGTTTCCCTTCTCCCCCACCACCGCCGCGATGAACAAGTCTGTTTCCATGGAAACCATACCGTGACTCAGGGCTTCGGGACCTTCTCTGAACCAGATTATGAATATCAAATGCTCTCTCCCCGCACCAATGCAGAGTGAATTGGAAAAGTAAAGAGAGACCCACAGTGGGCAAGGGAGGGAGACAGGGATGTGGGGAAGGGGAACTGCGGCGGAGTTGGGGGGTGGGCGGAAGGAGGTTCAAGCCTCTCCCCACCCAGTGAGAGCATGGCATCTGGGCCCCCTGCAGACTCAGCGGAGCACAGATGCACACCTCCTGCGTGTAGATGTGGCCGGTATACTCATACCCCTGTATCAGCCCCCTCAGTACCACTCCTCGGGAACTAGGGCCCTAGAAGAACACATCCCTTCGAATGGGGACCTGCCCATGGCAAAGGTGGCCAGGCAGGAGGGAAGCTTGTCAGCAAGAGGAGCTTGACTTCAGATGCTGAAGAGGAACCCTCCAAGCAAAAACATGGCAATACTCAGCAAAGAGGGAAATTTGGAATTTTAAGGGGAAAATGTGCTTCCGCTTTGCGATGAGGTGTGTGTTAACGGTGTGTGCCAGGAAGGAGGCGGGGCTAGGATTTCAAAGCCTCAGCAGGGTTGGGGGCAACATTAGCAGAGGCAGCCTCTCACCTCCCCAATACCCCGCCGCCCTGGCCTAGCCCCTCACCTGCCAACATCAGGACAGCAGCAGAGAAATGAAGGTTTGCAATGCCAGGCTTCGGGGCCTCCCTCAGGGGGCCAAGGGCCCAGGGCAAATCCACCCCTCCAAGCCCCAGTAGCTCCCGGAAGATCCAGGAGGGAGAGGAGGAGAATAGATTGGAAGCTTGATACCTCCCTGGTGAATCCAATGCGTGAGTCATGATGGTGAGAGCACTTGGAGAAAGAAACAGGGCCATGGTGCTGCCCCTAAGTGTCCCCAGCTGCTGAGGGCCGGAGCCTGGGGACTGCCCATCTAAGTAAGGTCTCTGCCTGTGGCAGCCAGCCCCACCTCAAGGGGTAGAGGAACCCTTGAAGCAGGTACCTGGTACCTCGGGCCCCCTCCTGCTTGCCTCCTACACCGGTCCCACCTCCCACCCCCAACCCCCGGTCCCCTCTGCCTCCAGTCCTTATCTACCCTCTGGACATCCACCTCCCTACCCCCTGCCTTCACCTCTCTGTCAAAAGTCTAAGCCCATTCTCTGGCTCCTGGACTCCCTAGACGCCTCCAGCTTCGGAGCAGTGTTTAAGTCCATCAGGAGAAAAGCCGCACCAGAGGTGAGGAGCGGTAACCCTGGGAGGGGGCGGGCGCAGGATGGAGGGCGGGGGGAGGGTACCATGTGGCATCGCAAATCAGGCCAAGGTGCCACCTGAGGGCTACCATTAGGTCTTACCTTTTAACCCCTAGCTTCCCGGCTAGGGCCACTCTGGGTTCCCAGAGCCTGGGAGGGGCTGCTCTCCAGGAGGGGAAGAGCAGGCGGGTGGTTCTGGCTTCCGTGGGAGGGCTGCACCTTCCAGCAGCCCCCGTTCCCCCCTCCCCCTCCAAGACCAGTTCATCGCAGAGTGGTGGGTGCGGGTGCGGGGCAGTGGCTGGGGGCAGGAAGCAGACGACAGCCGCCGTCTCCGCGTGCAGCGTGGTTTTGGAAAGTTGGTGCAGACGTAGGGACCCCAGGGTCTGCAGGGGTCTCAGCAGCCCCGAGCCCGGCAGGCTATGGGACGCCAAGCCTCAGGCAGCCCCCGAGTGCGCTCCGCCGCGGAGGGGAGCGGGCGCCTCGGGGCCGCCGCGCGACTCAAGTTTGCTGCCTTCCCCGAATGGGGGCGGGGAGGGCCAGGGCGATCGCGGCGCTCACCCGCCGCCGGCCCCGGAAAGCCCCTTCCTGCGCCCGACAAGCTGCGGTCCTCCCCCCGCCCCGCACCGCCGGTAGCGACTGTCCCCAAGCGGAGGGGCGTCTCCCACCGCGCCCACGCCCCTCCCGGCTGCTGCGGCGAGTGTCCGCTCCCTCCCGCCCCGGGGCCCGCCGGGCCCGGCCGGTACCTGGTCGGGGGCGCGCCGGGAGCCGCTGCAGCGCCCAGCGCCGGCTCCATCCTCGGGTCTGGAGTCAGGCTCGCCGGGGGCCGGCGGGCGGCGGCGGCGGCGGCGGCGGCATCCTCCGCCTCCCGCGCCCTCCTCCTCGGCCTCCCTCCTCCTGCCTCTTCCACCGCCTCCGCGCGCCCCTCACGGGCCCCTCTTCATGGCCCGGGGGCGCGAGCCCAGGACCGCTCGGCCAGCTGAGAGCGTTCTCCGGGTCGGGGTACGGGATCGGAGACCGGAGCGCGAGAGCCCCGGGGGCGCCGGGCCGGGGGCCGGGGGCTGGGACCGAGAGCGCGGCAGCCCGGGGCGCCGGAGCCTCGCCGAGCGCCAGCCGCCCTGCGTCCCGAGCCCTGGGCAGCAGCGGCGGCGGCTACGGCGCCGAGCGAGCGGCGGGCGCTGCGGTCCGGGCTCCACCCCCCCAAAGCCGCCCGCCCCTCGGCTGCTGCCCGCCCCCTGCTCTTCCCCACCCCGCCAGCGCGCGCCCTCCCGCTCCCCGCGCCGCCCTGCCGGCTCAGGCTCCCCGCGCTGCTCCAGCCACCAGCCCTCGGGACATCCCCGTTCGCAGGCAGGTTCCTGTGCCAACCCATCCAAACCGGGGGGGGAGCCACACCCACAACCCGGGTTTTGGGAGCCCGGCGAGCGAAGGCGCAGGCTACCCATTGGCACCACTTTCTGTACATACCCCTACCCCGCCCCCGGTGTGTGTGGGGCGGGGGTGGTGGGGGTCGGGGGTGGAGAGCGCTCACCGATGGCCTTCTGCCTGAATGCCCCTCCACCTCCAGAAGTTCGCTTGCAGCCCCCAGCCTGGCTCCGGGACCCCAGAACCCAGAACAGGAGCCTTTTTGTATCTTTTGGTACCAATAGCCCAGCACAGACCCCTAGGTCACGCCCCACCACCCCCTTTATTTCTCAGATGTGGAAATGAATCGTTTGCTCCTGCTCCGTTGGTACCTCTTGGGCGGGGTCCACAGGCTGTTTGGGGTGCGGGGCAGGCATTAAGGTGCATTTGCCGGAGGACCCTCTTCCAGGCCAGCCCTCCACCCCGGCCCCACCCCCACCCGTCCTACCAGTCACATGCTGGGGCTCCTAGGTGGAAATCTGGAGCCACTGCCTCCCTTACGTAGGGAGACCCGCCGGCAGAGCCCAGAGCCCGCAGGCTGAGCACCTCAGCCTCTCATTCTTTGCACAAATATTGACTGAGCATCTCTCGAAGGCCATGTCTGCATGGGCACCAGGGACTCGTTGGTGACAAGACAGATGGACCCCTGGCCTCTCAGAGTGAAGTGTAGGAGAAGCCGGGTAAACAGGCAGAGAGTACCTGGGAGCAGTGGCCCCTGGGCTAGAGGGGACAGCAGGGAAGCTCAGCTCTGCCACCAGCTCTGACTGTGCAGGGGCTGGCCACTATGGGGGCCTGTATCCTCATCTGGCTGATCCCCTGTCACTCCTCAGCTTCTGACCAAGCAGTTATCTTCTGAGGCCAGGAAAGGCAGTCAGCTTCTATCTCCATCCATCTCTGAAACTCTGATTTCCTGTTATAGCCAGAGTCATGGGTGACTTGAAAACTTCAGGCACCCCAGGGAAGCCTCTTCACCCAACCACAGACAGTGCGGTTGAGTTGTTGGCGCGGGAGCCCCTGGGCCACAGTCTGCCGAATATGTACATGAAGGATGCAACCAACCTCTTTGCGCCTCAGTTTCCTCCCCCAAAAGATGAAGATACCAGTCCTCGCCCCTCGGGGCTGCTGTACACTAGATGGTAAAATGTATGCAAAGCGCTCAGCCCGTGCCAAGCGCTTGATAACTGCACAGTACTGTCACTGCTACTGGCAGGCTGGGGTTCAGGGCAGCCAGAAATGAACATTAAACTCAGTCACCCAGAGAAGGGTGTGGCCTCTGCGCTTCTCTAAGGACCTCCGTATTCAGATCACTCTGAATATGGAGAGAGACCCTCTCTCCGCCAGAGCCAGATGGTATGAAAGCCTCTGCCCCCCAGGGGCCCACCAAAACCAAACAGTCATTTATCTTGGTCACAACTGCAAATTTGTAATGAGATAAACTCCCCCACCGCCACTGGTGGTCAGTCTGGCAGTGGACCCCCGTCAGGCCATCGCGATCCGATGTTACCCACGCTCCTCTTCCAGTGAGTTCTTCAGCTGCAGCGACGTCAGCGTGGCCCGCCCTCCTCCCACCACAGCCGGGATGGTAGCCCCAAGCCTCCATCTCCACCTCAAGCTGATCAGACCTGTTTCCCCACGTGCTCCCCCAAGGAGTGGCAGCTGACCTTCCAGGAGCAAGGACTTCCGTGTTTCAAAACCCCGTTCATCCCTCTAGAAAACCAGTCTCCAAGAGCCCAGACCTGAGCCTTTCACCCAGAGCTAATCCCTCCCCACCGTCTTCAGCCTGAGAGGAATAGTCGGGGGTTTAGAGAGCACCTCCTCTATCTCGCCCTCTCAGATCCAGCGCCTCATGTTTCAAATTCTAGTGTGTTTCGAGTGGAGAGGAAGGAAATGTACCTCTGGCCGACATGAAAAGATTGGTGGGGTTGTAATGGAAAGACGGAGTGGAATTCGGAATTTTTTTTTTTTTTGGAAGACTATTTAAACTCTAAAAATAGACAAAAGACCTGGTCTCGGGAACACCGGGATTCTGTTTCATTTCCTGGAATCTCCCAGTTGACAAGCATGAGTGTTTTGTGAGTGCCTACTGTGCGCACGGCACTGTGGCAGACGCTACAGGGGAGGAGAGGAGGGAGAAAACAGGCCTTGGCTCAGGGCATTTGGATCCCAACGGAGGAGCCAAAAGCAGTTGCTTCAAATGTGACTTGAGTGCAAAACATGTAGCTTTGGAAGTCGGAGGAAGATGGAGTCTCGGAGGGCCATTCAGGGAGGGCTTACTGGAGGAAGAGGCCATTGAACTGAGGCTTGAGGGATGGGTAGGGCGTAAAAAAAGGTAAAAGAGCAGGAGAGCCTGTGAGAGGCAGCAGCGGCCCACTGGGTGGAGCTCGTGTGTGGAATAATATAGGAAGATTGACATTAAGGACTAACATTCAAGGTCTTACCCTGTACCGGGCACAGTACTATTTACTTTGTGTGGATTAGTCCGTTTCATCCTCAGAACAACTCGATGAAGGAGGTGTGAGCATTCCCATTTCAGAGATGAGGAAACTGAGAGCCAAACAGGTTAAACGGCTTGCCCAGGTGTGCAGAGCTGGTGAGCAGCAGAGCCAGCTTTTGAGCAAGCAGGCTGGTTGGTTCTACCTGCGAACCATTTAGCTGCCCCACCACTGCCAGCCTGACTCTAGGGAGGGTGCCTACAGGGAGGAATGGCAGGTTGAATGGGCTGGAAAGGATGGTGGCAGGGGTTGGGGCCTTCAGAAGCCCCCAGACACAGGGGCTTCCTGAAATGGAGCCCCCAGACCTTCCCGGAGAACTCTAAAATGAGTTCTCCCTTCAGAGAGCAGGTCCCTGGGGTTTGGGGAAATTGGTTAAGGGATCTGGGGGCTCAAGATTTCAGCTTTTTAATATCCCTCACTGTCCAGGCGATGGCAGTCTGTGCCACCCACCTGGTTATTTCAGTCTGTTCCTAGAGATTGATGGCCCAGGCTCTGATTTAAGATCTGCGGCAGGGATCCTCAATTTGCCCTGTCTCACAGGGATGCTGACAAGGCAGCGAGGGCGTGGAAGACGACTCCTGGCTGGCCCCGGACTTCAGGCCTGAGAGCCTGAAGTACCTGTAGAGAAAGTTCCAATCTGAAAAGCCTGGGCGGAGGCGGCAAGGCCCCGTGGACCCGTCCTCTGGAGCCTCAGTTTCCCCATGGGTGATTGGATGATAAGAGTTGGAGGAGGCCTCAGAGGCGAGCCAAACTGACTCCATTTCATAGATCAGCAAACTGAGGCCCAGAGAGGTTAATCAACTTAGCCGAGGCCACAGAAGAAGTGGGTTGGAATGAGTGGGTCTCCAGCTCTTGGAAGGAAAGTTCTCTTACCTATCTCTTTTCCCCCAATTCTGCCCTGTCCGAGATGAAGTCTTATTCTGGATGAATTCCTCTTCTAGATGAATCAAAGGACCTCAACTTCTCTGTGGTTGAAATAAGACAAATATTTGAGGACCTTACCTGGAACCTTCGCTTCTTTAGGAATACGTGACCCCATTTCTTTCTCATAAGAACCCCATGGGTCACCAGGCCCACAGGTCACTGGGCCCACAGGTCACCGGGCCTCATGAGATCCTAGATTCAGAATGTATCATTTTGGCCAAAACTCCCAAATTCCTGTTCTTTTCCTTTCCTGCCCTGTCAGATCCTCAAGCTGAAGGTCACTCTACTGTCCCACCTAAAGGGTCTCTGAACCTCTCAAAGGGAATTTATGTGGCTCCCAGACCAGCTTGACCACTGCGGTCACCACTGACCATCTGTCTTGTCTGCTCCTGCTCTAGAACCTGCCAAAGGCCATGAGGCTACTTGAAGTGCCCCCACCACGTACCATGTCTCCCCAGTTTTGACCTTTGCAGGGAAGCTAATGGCCAGGCCAAGAGGTGACTCCTGATGCTCCCAGAGCCCCTCCTTGGGCTGCTGGAGCCAGAAGAGCAGCCTCTTCCCCAGCACAGGGGTCCTAGGTAGGTCCCCAGGGCCCCGAGACATAACGATCTGCACCCTAAGTTTCCCAAAACCTCTCTGCAAAGAGCTTGTCCTGCTGGTGGCTGCAACCTCTAAGCCCGGGCCTCAGATGCCAGCCAAGGGGCCAGGGAGGAGTCCCTGTTCCCTCCTGACTCCTCCTCTTCTTGAACCTGTTCCCAACAGACAGTCCCTCTCCTCCAGTTACAGCAGTAAATCAGAGGATGCCAACATATCTTAGTGGAGGCAGGAAACAGGGCAACTAAACGATTTACTTCTAGGAGGTAGCCAAGCCACAACACACCTGCTACCCGGACTACCCCAGGCACTCCAGGGCTCCGGCCCTGCTGGGCCTGTGGGCGGAATGCAGGAGGGGTCTGTCTCGATCTTCCACTGACTGACTCAGGCCATATCCCAGCCTGCAGGCTCCGTCTTCCTTCCTCTGGCCTCACTCAGTCCAGCCCAGATCTTGCCAAGGCAAGTGTCACCCAATCCCCCCCCAGTTTCTGGGAGGAAGAAAGAGGTCACAGAAGGCCAAATGGCCACTTCCTTCTGGAGGAGCTGCCTCTGAGGAAGAGGTCAGCGCAGAAGTTGACCTGCCCTGAGCCTCTCTGCAGCCGTTGCCGCACTCATCCTGGAGGCCCAGACTGAGGACAGACGAGGGTGCACTCTCGGGATCCAGTGTCTCCCTAGGTGCTTCCGAGAGCTTCCTTGCTGGTGGGGTGGAGAGGGGGTCCCAACTGTAGTCTGTGGTCACCTGGAGAGGGCCTCCACCTCTGGCTCCCCACCCAGGGCAGACCCCAGGACCCCCAGTCACAGAACCCTGGGGGAGACGGACAGACTGAGCAAAGGCAAACAAGGCCTGAGGTGGGCTGCATCCGTGTGTCTGATCGGAAAACAAGAGTAAAATGAACAGGTCCTGGGGCGGGGCAGGTGTTGGGACCAGGAGTGGACGGTGCAGGGTGGTGGGCTGCAACGAAATCCCGCATCCTGGGTCATGCCCAGGCCTCCACGTTACCGTGGCCAGAGAGGCTGGCCCAGATGAGGTGGGCCCCTGGCAGGGCTGGCCTCACGCCTCCTCTCCTGCCTACAGAAGCCTCAGCCCCTGCATGGGGCGGTTCAGACCAAGGTGTAAGGTCCAGCTCGGAACCAGGCCAGGGACAGGTGCAGAGGCCCAAGCTCTGAGAGGCAGGTGGCCAAGCTGCCAGGATTAGGGAGGGAGGGGCAGTGTCTGGGCCCAGGAGGTAAGTAAGGGCATGTCCTGGTACTATGGGAGGCCACCGAGCACCCTGGCCCCGACTCTGGGGACACAGATTACCTCAAACAGCCAGGAAAGGCCAGTCTGGTCTCTTGAAGCAGAAAGGAGCCAAGCCCTAAGAAAGCCTGGGATTCCCATCTGGTAAACCCTTGCCCCTACTCCCCAGGCCCCCACCCCCTCACCTGCCTCCTGGCCAGCTCCTGCCTCCTGCCTCTCACTCCTCACACGCCCCCACTTCCTCTTGCTCATGAGGACTCACCTCATGTTAGCCGCCGAGGCTCTCTTCCCCAGCCCTGGCTGGCGCTGAGAAGGTCACATTCTCTGCTGGCACATGGCGACAAACAGGGCAAATGTGGGCCCCACACTGCATCTCACAGGTGGGCATTGGAGGGTGTAGACAGGTAGATGCCAGGAGATCGATGCTGGGCTGTCCTGAGGCCTCACCTCCATGGAATTTTGGAGAAGCTCAGCAGGGGTGCAGATTCACCTTTCATACCAGGACGCAGAAGTCTCCGTCTGGGAGGGTCTGACCCCGAGGTGACCGTGAGGCCTGCCCTCCTGGGCCAGTTCCCGGATGGGAGATGCCCAGAGAGGGGCTGCTGCTTCCCGGCGGATCCCTGTGGGCCGCTTCCTCCAGACTCCCAGGCTGTCTGCATCCCTTGACCCCAGGAGGGGAGGAGGGATAAGAAAGCATTCAGCGTCCACGTCCCCTTTCCTTACCTGGTCCCCACTCCTCATCTGCCCCCAACATGAGATGCCAGCTGAAGAGTCCACCGCCTGCCGGGCCTGGTCTTTCAGGAGCTGAGAAGCTGAGCGGAGACTGGGAAGTGTCTTCGGGGCTCCCCCTGCCTGGCCCTGAGGCCAAACTGGGAAAACTGTGGCTCCTGACGGCTGTCCTGCCGGGTGTGGTCAGCCCTTGGCCAGCGGCCCGTGAGCACCTCGCACTGCACAGCCCAGCCCTGGTCAGCGCTGCACTGGCTGGCTCTGGGAACTCTGCCCAGGAACAATGGAGCCATTCAAGCGGCCTGGGCTTTGCACAATGACCCTCTTGGTCTCTATCAGTGGCTAGACGGTGTGTGAGTGAGAATGTGTGTTGGGAGGGGTGGGGGCGCGGGCAGTGGGATGTGGAGGTAACTGGAGAGCCCAGGCAGAGGCAGGAGAAAGAGCACTGACCAGGGACTTATTTATGATAATCCCGATCTCCATCCTCTGTTAGACAATTTCTCTGTGCCAAGCACTACCCTAGATACCTGCGTTATCCTCACAACTCACAAGTGAGTGAGCTCCAGCAGGACCCCAGTTTTTAAGACAAGGAACTCAAGGTGCAGTTATGTAAGTCAGAATAACGGTAACTCCTTGAGAGGGGTATTAACCCAGAAGGGGCATAAAGGAACTTTCCAGGAAAGTGCAGAAGTCTCTCTTCGGATGGTGGTCACATGGTTGCACACACACACTTTCACTGTGCCATCTGCTGAAGATCTGTGCACTTCGCTGTATATAGATCGCTCTATGTAACTTTATATTAAAAAAAAATGACAATACACCCATAGAATGGAATATTACCCAGTCATAATTAAAGACGAGAGAAGCTTTTTATATACCTCTTTATATATTTACCTTTATACAGCTCTTTATATACAGATCACCAAGATACACAGAGTTAAGTGAAAAAGTTACACACTTAACATTAGTTCCCAGATAGTACACAAACACGTTTTAAAAGACTGTCTGTACAAATCTGTCTGCATCGATTAGATCATCTCTAGACGGACACACAGTCACCACAGCACCTCTGGGAAGAGAAGCCCCACGGGACCCGGGCTGCAGGAAGACTTTCTCCTGTATACCCTTTGCTTAACCCACAGGAGTGTATCACTTATTCAAAAAGTGAAATTGAACAATAAGAGTGCCTAAGTTGCCAGTTCCCAAGCCGTCATGTCCATTGCTTCCGTGCACTTAGTTTCAAAGCCAAACAGCCTCTCTCCACTCTCCCCACTCACCTCCAGCCTGTCATCCCTCCTCGAACCCAGCCAGACTGCAGCTGGCGCCCAGCTGGGCACAGTTCATGGCCGGGCTCCACCACGGACCATCCAGAGCCCACTGTGGCCTGAGAGTCCAGGGGCTGGGGTGGGGCTGGAGCTGTGGAGAAGCCACTACTTCACAGAGCCCAGTCCCCCACCCACCCTGAAGAGGGTGGGTGCCCCAAGGATGCTGACTGCTTCCACCTGGGCCCCCCCCCCAGCTGCTGGCATGCCTGCCCAGGTCCCCACCCTGCCCGCTGCTCCCACTCTGCTATTGCTTTCTCATAGGTTCCTCTCCCAGGTCCCTCGAAAGCAAACCCAGGAAGTCCCAGGCCCAGGGAGGCCAACCAGATGTGGTTAGAATCTGGCTGGGGGCGTGCAGAGCAGAGCAGCCCTGCTTAGCTCAACTGTCGCTCATCACATCCTGCTCAAAAGGGGCCAGCTTGGATCCAAGTCCTGGGTCTGAATCCCAGCTCAGCCACTTACAGGCCAGAGGACCGCAGGCACATTGACTTCATCTCTTTGTGCCTCAGTTTCTTCATCTACAAAATGAAAACAAAGATACATCCCTGCGTGGATTATTGGGACCGGAGAGGAGATGCAGAGGAGTACGGATGCTCCAGCACAGAACCTGGAGTCAAGCAGGCACATCTTGGAAGGATCCACTCCTCGCTCCCGGGGCAACAGTGACTACACAGCTTTTTGCAGCGAGGGTGACTCAAGGAGAGGGCCTCCCCGCACCAGGGCTCCAGGTCCCTTCTGGGTCCCTCCCTGCCCTGGGGTCATCACAACAGTGCAGAGTATTGAGATCCAGGGAGCCACCCAGGATGTGGGGAATGTGGATACCTGATTTTCTTTCAGGTCTCAGAGCCCAGAGGCAGGAAGACTCCTGGGGCCCCGGGGCCATCTCCAGGTCTCCAAGAGTTACCACAAGGAAGGAAAATCAAGACAAAGACAGTGGGGCTTCGGGTGGGACGAGTGTCAGCAGCTCCTCGGCGTCACCTACCTGGCTTTCCTTCTGCTACCAGATGCCCACAGCTTCGCACTCCCAGCAGACCGGGTGTGCACACACGTGGCTGGGCCGTTCTGGCCTGGAAGCTGATTTGCTTTGGGCAATTCACTGAACCTCTGAGCCCCATTTTTCCTGTCTGTAGGGATCAAATGGATGTCCCCACCTGGGCTCTTCATAGCCTCTTAACACCCTGATGGGCAGCAGTGCCCTGCCTCCAGGGCCCCTCCAGGATCAAATCCTCCTGGAGGAGGCAGAGTCCGTTGCTTCTGTAGCCTTCGCCTGGGGACTTGGAGGATGACCTCCTGCCCAGGCCTTATGCTGGGCATAGGAGAGGTAACAGTAACATGGTCCTGAATGAGCCTATGTTACCTGGGGGCCCAGGGGAGCCCAGAGACAAGCCAGAAAGTAAGGGACCAGGTCACACGGTGACCATGGTGGATAAGGGGGAATCAAACATCCTGGAACAGAGAGGAAGGGGTTCATTTGGCCAGGACAGCAGCTTCCCTACAGACCCCAAGTTTCCTGGCGCAAGTCTGCTCTGAGCATCACATCCGTAGCTCATGTCACCCTCCGAGCGGCTTCAGGCAAGGCAGGAAGGTGGGGAGAAACCCCTCCATTTTACTGATGAGTGCCAAGCCTCCACGGGGGCAGTCAGCACAGCACTGGGGTAGGTACCCAGGGCTCCAGCTCCCAGCCTGCTGCTCCCCAGCACTTTCGTGACCATTCAGCACGTCCCCACCCAGGACTGGCTGCACCTGGCCAGGCTCTGCAGGTAGGAAACTTCCTTGGGCCGTCCAGGGTCATTCCTTGATAGGTGAGAGCTGTAGGCCATCCTTTCTCTGGAGTGAAAGGGTCTCCTCAGACCCTGAAACAGCCCCACCTCTCTTCAGCCTCACGCCCTGCTCAAATCCACACCAGAAATGCTGTCTCAAAAAGTCCCCTGTAATGGGACTTCCCTGGTGGTCCAATGGCTAAGACTCGGAGCTCCAATTCAGGGGGCCCAGCTTGATCCCTGGTCAAGGAATTAGACCCCACATGCTGCAGATAAGAGCCCATATTCCACAACAAAGGATCCTCCAAGCTGCAAAGATGTCTCACATCAGGCAACAAAGACCCTGCGTACCACAGCTAAGACCCACTGCAGCCATAAACAGAAGTCGCCCGAAATGATAATCCATGCATCAAGCGCCCCTTGACTGTCTAACCTCCGGGAGGCAGTCGTTGAGCCTGGACCAGCCCCTCAGGGCCTGGGAAGCACACCCAGCGTTACCCCAGTCCATCAGGTTTTCCTTCCCTGCAGCTGAGTTATCTCTGCCCCTCTCCAGAGTGGTTCCACCACTCTGTTGCTCAACTCTTTTCTAAGCAGGCCCAGAATACAGATTGTCCCAGAAGATTTCTTTACATTAATGATTAGTTCCTCACCCTTTAAAAGAAAGACATCTTTTTTAAAGGGCAAAATCTTCCAGCCGCAGCCTGACGGGCCCTGAGCCAGGCTGTGGAAACAGCAAAGACAGACTAACAGGGTACCAGGGGCCCCGTTCTGCTCCTGAGGGTGATAAAGGAGTATCACAGGGCAGGGGGCTGCTGGCTGGGGCGTGGAGGAGGAGAGAAAGATGGGGAGCCCGAGGCCCAGTGTCCAGCTTCGGGACAGAGGGAGAATGTTAGGATCTTGGGACCCAAAGGAAGAACATTGAATTAAGAGTCCAGACACCCACTTCAACCTGCCGGAAGGTGCGGACCCGGTGAAGAGAAAATGCTGACCCCACTCCAGCTGACACTCCCTGTAATACAGGGGTGTGCTGGGGGTAAGGACAGTTTCAGTTCAGCTGTAAGAACGACCTTCTGACTATGACCTTGAACAAGACACCAAGAACCAATTTCTACCCAAAACCCCTCAGCCTGGTCCAGAGCCCTCCTCTTCACCAGATGTGGTTCTCTGAGTCAGTCCTGGCCAGAGGCAGAGGGATGCCCTAGTTGGCCTTTAGAGGTTCGTTCTCCTGGGGAAGAAAGATCTCCCACTAAGGAAGCAATGAAATGGCTGGCTTTTCTCACCCTTTTTCTGGGCCCCCATTCTAAATGGGAACTTGATGTGTGCCTACTTCCTTGGGTCGTTGAAAGGAATAAGGGAAATAAGTGTATTAAATAAAGCATTTAGAGCAATAGGCACATAGTAGACACTCAATAAATGTCAGCTATTATTATGGCTTTAAGACTGCCTGAAAAGGGCACCCCTCTGCCACCTCATCCCCCCTCCCCTGAATTATTCACACAGACAGACACCAATGACATGTCTGCTCAACCCTGCAAAAACGAAACAAAACAAAATCTGGGCATCTGGAATGGGACTTCAGGCCTTGCTTGGAGATGTGCGAAGCCTTCAAAGCCAGAAGTGGAGAGTGGAGGAAAGGGGAGGGGAAGGGGGCCTGGGTCCCCAGGGACAGCTGCAGGCAGCAGATAAGGGCAGAGGCAGCCACAGCTGGAGCTGAGCAGGACACCAGGGCTCAGACAGGTGAACGCACGGGAGGCTGGAAGGAAATCAGAAGACCAAGCAAAGCTGGGGACAGGACACACTCTTTCTCTCCCTCTCTAGAATAACAGGGGTGGAAGAAGCCCTTGTATCAACTCTGATTTACAGGGAGGAAAAAAGAAAATAAATGAACCCTTGACAAGTGGGAAAAATGCTAAGGCCACACAGAGACCATTGTCAGCACCCTCTGTGTGGGGCCTGAGAACTAGGGAGCCTGGCAATAGGCCAGAGTCCAACCTGGAAAGACCTTCTGCAGGCCTCTCAGCCCGTCCCAACGCTCCCCACTTCCTCAGCAGCCTTTTGGCCCCTCCATGCCAGCCTCACCCCTCCTGCAGGAGGCAGGGGGCGGGCTTTCGGGCACACCCCCTAAGGGCAGGGCAGGCTGCTTCCTGTCGGGGTTGCCCCTGTTTCTATGCTTGCTCAGGACAGCACAGTGACCTCAGGGGGGCTTGATGGCCTGATAATTCCCCAGGAGGCCAAATCCAGACAAAGTTCCATTTAACAAGCTAAGCAGCCCAGAGAGCTGAATAAACCTTGGCAAGCCATCACCCTCCACCTTGCCTTTTTAAAATCTGCCTTGAAGCACTCTGGCTTTCAGCAGTGACCTCAGCACGTGTTCTGACCCAGGGCTGATCCTACCGTGGCTCACAGGACTGCCCCTCAGCCAGGGCCTGGTCTGTGCTGGCCACCTGCTCTTCCCTCACCACCACCTGCCCCCTCTCCGCCCTGCCCAGCACCCCTGCCTCATGCCACTCCCAGCACCACAGTCTGGACAGACCAGCTTTCCCCCCACCAGGCCCCACCCCTCCTACACCCCCCATCTGTCTGGAGAGCAGCTCCTCAGGCCTGATGTCTCACTTTGGTTGTCTCTCCTACCAAGGCTTTTGCCCCAGCTCCCTCCCATGAAAGTGGAATCCAACATACTTTTCACCCCCTCATCTATTATAATTTTGTCCCTTTAAACGTCTATGCATGTGCCTTTCCTACTAGACTGGGAACACCTTGAGGTCAGGGCCCTAGAGCTTACTGGTCTCTGTAAACCTAGAACCTAGTTCACGACCAAGCTCATAGTAGGTAGCCACTAGGTAGCTGCCAAATGGACCCCAGACGTGACCTAAAAATGTGAGGTTTTCATGACCCAGTGAGTTCTTCCAACTGACACCAAAGCAGGGCACTGGTCTGGACAAACAGATCTTCCCATCTGTCCATCCTTGGGTGCTTAGGGAGTCCCAGCCTAAGACTCAGACGGGGAGAGGCTGTCTTGTCCCAGGGACAGTGCCCTGCCCACAGGACTGCGGACGCTGACTTACCAACCACCACCACCACCCAGCCCCCGCCCCTCCCCCCTTCATCTCAAGGATACAGAAAAGACACAGATCCAAGCACCAGCATTCGGGTTACTGTCCCCCCAAGGCTCCAACCCAACTAACAATAGTTCTCCAAACAGGAGAGGCCGCGGGGACAACGCCTTGTTTCACTTCCGGAGAACAGATGGCTTCCGATCCACCACCAACTCCCGGAGTTTACTCAAACTCATGTCCATTGCATCAATGATGCCATCCAACCATCTTATCCTCTGTCATCCCCTTCTCCTCCTGCCTTCACTCTTTCCCAGCATCAGGGGCTTTTCCAATGAGTCTAATGGCTCCAGAGAGACAGTGGATGCTGGTGGAGCATGCTCGGGGGGTGGGGCAGTAGCAGGAAGGCCACAGTCAGGCACAGGGGGTGGAGCTGTGCATGAGACCTAGGGCCCTAGACAGACACTCAGGGCCCCCCTCCCTTCACACCCACAGGTTCTACTTCCTCGTCTATGCCCCAGAGTGGCTGGCTCTCACCTCCCCCAGCCTCCCATCCCATGTAGCTTTCCTGGTCCACTTCTCTAGCTTTGCTCCTGAGCTTTTCTGGGCCACTCCCCTGTGAGCCCTCTCTGTTCCTGTCCCCTCTACTTAAGGAGCCAGAGGAAACAGCTCCAGCCTCTGGTGCCCCGACGAGGACAGGGAAGTCAGGACGCCCAGCAAACAGAGCATGGCAGGGGGCCTCACATAAATAAGAGAGGTGACAAACCCAAATCAACACAGCAGATAAACCAGACCAATGTTTCTCATCGTGTGCTCCACAAAGCAGGTGCTTCCGGAAATAGAGGATCCTATGGTCAAAGAAGACTTGCGAAGGCAGAGTCAAGCAGGTATTTTAGCAGGACTTCCCAATACTCTAATGTGCATGGCACATCTCTGAGAGGGATAAAATGCAGCATTTCTCAAATACATTTTTTTTTTTTAATCAAGAAACCCTTTTTCACAGCAGACTTCTCAAGACCGATGTTCTATGGAACATGCTCTGGAAAACACACGACTAGATCTAAGTATTCCGGTTCCCATGTCAAGTCTTTAATCTAACGAGGAATTCAGGGACAAACAGAGGCTTCCCAGAAAAAAGGCAGACAGGAGACAGAATGTCTGGCTCTGCCACTCCCTCTCAGGGGCCACTTCACTCTCTGCCCTGCCGGCACCCGGGACCCTTGTGGGGTCTGAGGGAAATATGTAGCACCCCTTTGGTTTTAATCAATTGATTTTTTAAAATATTTATTTATTTGGCTGCGCCAGGTCTTAGTTGCAGCGCGCATAACCTTTTTTTAATTTTAACTTGTGTCATGTGGGCTCTTTAGTCATGGTGTGTAGGAGGGGAAAGACCACACTGTACAATATGATTCAATGTGTAAAAGCTCTTTGCAGCATTTAAAAGGACTCATCTGCTGTATAAAGCAAGACACGTCTATGCAAGGCAAAGATGAAGTGATGGAAGAAAAGCAAAGAAGAGAAAGAGCTGCAGTGGGTGCAGTGAAGAAGGGCCGGGCAGAGGGTGGAGGCAGACAGGAAATCTAGTTCTGAGTTCCGTCTTGCCCCTGATCCCCCCGTGAGGTCATGGTCAACTCCCGCCTCTTCCTCTGCACATGAAGGGCTGGGGAGAAATGATCTCTGAGGTCCTCCTGGCCCTCAAGTCAGAACTGAAGCCCCCAACCCCGCTTGATGGGGTCCATCTCCCCAGAGGATCTGTCCAGGTGAGGACATACAGGCATCGAGGAGGAGAACATAACTGCGACCAAGAAGAAGCCCTCCAGGCTTAGCCAGAGAAGCCAAATCTGCCCCCAGTATGAACTTGGCCATGAAACTGGAGCGGGAGCCACACTTCAGGAACCAGGTAAATGCAGAGAGAGACAGAGCCGTCGCCCTGCGCGTGTCTAAGAGGCCCCGCCCCACCTGTTCAGGCCCCAGCATCTCCTCTTGGGTGGAGAGCTGACCAAAGGGAACTGGGCAGGCCAAGGCCAAGTTTCATTTAGACTGGTTTGCTGTAGGAGCCTTTGAGGGAAGCAAGGGCTGGGAGGACAGACAGGATGTCACACAGCCAGGTCTGAAGGGTGAGAATGGCTCCTGGAGCCTGCATGGTGGAGGGGTGTCGTCCGCCTGCTCACATGGCAGGCTCCCTTCCAGCCCCACTCCCTCAAGGCTCTTCCTCTTCGTCACAAGGAGGTCCATTCCCCACTTCCTGCAGAGTCCACAGTTAGCTGCGTGGGAGACTGAGGGACAGTCGTCCAGAGCACTCCAGCCTTTCTGGACAGCAGAGCAGCTGTCTAGTCTCGAGCCCCATGCTGAGGGGTGCGTGCACGTGTTTCTGTGTGTCTGTGTGTGCACGGGCACACTCGTGTTGGGCACAGAGATGTTCCCCAGCCCAGGGCTCACATCAGGAGGAGGTCAGGAGACTGCGGCTGTCTGGCGCTTGGTGACTGTGTCTGGGGATGCGGGAGTGCGGACACGGTCTGCGGCTCTGTGAGTGCAGACTGAGGGACAGCGCAGTACCCCACAGGGTCTCTGGGGTGCAAAGGCGACTCTTGGCGCCCAGAGAGTGGGGCCCAGGACGGGAGGACCTGCTTGTGCTGCGGGGGCCCTGTCCCTGCAGACTTCTGCCCGATGAGAGGTGTGCAAGAGCCTTCTGTGAATCCATGAGCCCCTGAAAAGAGCAGGGGGAAGGGGGCGGTGTGTGCTTGCACATAAGCACATTCAAAAGTGTTGGTGAAAGTACCCAAGGGTTCTAATTCCAGGCCCACCTCTGTACCAACTCACCCTAGGACTTGGGCTGAATCCGCTTCCCCTTCAATGGGAGGAGCAGACACAATTGGCTGTGTTCTGCAGTCTGATCCCCTGAAGTTGGGGCTCATGCAACCCCACCAGGGAGGGGGGCCTTATCCCCCAACCCTCCCCCCAGCAGCCGGAACCCAGAGGGAAGAGCTCTGTGGGACTTCATCAGCTGCTCATGATATGCTTGGGCACATGCCGCCCTGGCCTGCTCAGCCCCCTGAAGGGGAATGATTTGGTGGGGGGCAGAAGGGCCAGGGATGGGGTTGGAATTTCCGAGCGACAATCCTGGCCAAGGCTGGAATCGGCTTCCCCAGCCCCACAGCCAAATCCTAGCAGCATCCGATGGGGCTCCAGGGGCTGGCTTCCCAGCCACGGGGCCTTAACCCCACTCCAGCCACAGAAGCTGGTCGGGTTCACCAGGGTCAATACCCTGCACCTCCCCGCAAGCCCAGATTGCCTGCCTCCTGGACCAGGGGAGGCTCCAAACTGTACAGGGAGGAGAGGCTGAGGCTGAGGTTGAGGTCACCATGAAGGGGCAGTATCCTCCAATGGACCCCTTTCTTCAACCACCTTCCTTTCCTTCGTTTCACTTTTTTTTTTTTTTTTTTTTTTTTGCCAGAAAGAGTTTAATTGAGTCTCCTTAGGGAGATGCAGCTCCATCTAATTCAGCTCTTAATTAACCCAGCACACCCCAAAGAGGCTGCAGAACTACTCGTAAATTAAATATGAAAAGCATTATTTATCTAGGAACAGCCTTCTAACAGCTCTGACTCTGACGTTTATAGTTACTAATGAAGATGGATTTGGAGGGAGAGAAGTCAAAGAGGAGAGAGTCTACTGCCTGGGAGAGAATGAAGCCCTCGGGCCTCCTGAGGGTCTTCCAGGGCTCGGAGAGGGTAGTCATTACATTCAAGGGGGATGTGCCGCCGCCCCCCGCTCCCCGCCACCCAGTCCCTGCTTCTCCAGATCTCAGAAAGGAGGTTCAGAGCAGGCTCAGGGGGTCCTTCAGGTTGTTGAACAAGACCCTTTCACAGCAGCCGCCAGACCTCTCTCACCACCCCATTTTTCATTCCCAGCCCTTGTTCTGACTTTGGCTGTCCTTGACTCACCACTTAACTGCTCTGCTCCTTGCTCCACCCTGTCTCCATTCTATCCCTGCAGACAAGACCCCTTGGCGCCCTGGGTGGTTGCTGGCTAAGACCACGCCTCTAATATGTGAGCCCCTCCCTTCCCTCCAAATGGCCACAAGTAGCAACAGGAGACTCTCATCTTGGCTTTCAAGGAGCAAAAGATGCCTCTTTCTCTAGGCACTTGCACAGAACCAAAGAAGAAGCCAAAAGTCATCTGGAGCCTGAAGGGTCAGGAACAGGAAAGTGTCTGCGATTTTGCTGGTTACTACTCCTCTGCCATCACCCCACCAGACCCCATCAATTGCAGGAAAGTGAACCTTGGGAATCATGCCTTACTCATCTTTTATAAGCCAAGTCCAGGGCCCAGCATATAAGCACCACAAATGTATATAGGATTGTGGAATTTGAAAAAGCAGACAGGGGAAAGGAGGACGAGGGAGGCAGGCAGGAGCAACTGAAACCAAGATGAACAGGTGGATAAAAATCATAATATCCCTGCCGATATAATGGCTTCAGTTCTTCAGGAAAGACAGCTCTGTGAGTGCCCTTCCTTCTCAGGGCCTTTCTTTCCGCGTTGAGAGCCCCACCCCCACACCACATCCATAGCCCCAGTTCAACCCAGGAGTAGAAGGTCGATTTCCCTTTCTTCTAAAACAGTAGGAAGGAGGGCTTGAGTTTGGGATTTGCTCTCCTTGCTGCTGTCTTCACTGTCTCTCCAGAGGCGTCTATGCCTTCTTTTCTGCCCTTGCTGGCCTCTGGAGAAAGAGGAGGGACCCTAATTTCTCAGCTCTGTCAAGTAACAGACCTCTCTTTAAAAGGTTAAACTCCCTTCAGGCCTTACCCAGATGACCACATAAATGCCATCTGCTGAGCTGCCCCCTCTGGGCCTGGTGGGGTGCTAGACACAGAGATACCACACGGGGGGCTCTGTCCTTCCAAAGCTTCCAGTGCAGACAAGGAAGATATGCGAGAATGAAATGAAGCATCTCAAAGAACCCACAGTTCTTTGTGATTGTGCTCTTTTTGACTGCAATGAGTCGACAAACCCAACTTTGTTCAACCACAATTGTGCTGGAAAGAAGGTCTTCACAGACGTGGCGGTTCCAGGAAGATACGACTAAAGCTCTCCCCACCTCGGCCCAGGACCATGGACTCCGTAACAGGACACACATCTGAGACTCTGGGGCCTCCACCCAGGCAAGGTTCCACTCCAGCAAGCCTCTCTGCATGCCCTACAAGCCTGGAGGCTCATCATTCTGGCACCCTGAAATGGCTAGACGAAAACAGCTTCTGCACCTTGAAAGATCTTATCAAGTACCGTTAACAAGCAACACAGCTGTAACACGCCAAGGTGCTCAGAGTTCCCCGTGCAAAGACACACATCACCAGACTCCTGAATATCCATTCCACTGAAGACTTCAAACTGAGGGCTCCGATAAAACCTCTAGGAAAAGCTGATTCCAGAAAAGGAGAGCTTCTGCCTGAGACCACAGACAAGCTGCTGCCAGCAGAAGTGGACCACTTCCGCCCAAGACCACAAAGCAAGGTCACTTTGGATTCTGCAGTGCCATTTTTCTTTGCCTTCCCCACTAATCTTGTCACTAACTATACTTTGACACTCTCCAGTAACCAACTGGGGCTTCCCTAGTAGCTCAGATGGTAAAGCATCCGCCTGCAATGCAGGAGACCTGGGTTCGATCTCTGGGTTGGGAAGATCCCCTGGAGAAGGAAATGGCAACCCACCCCACAGTATCCTTACCTGGAAAATTCTATGGACAGAGGAGCTTGGCAGGCTACAGTCCATGGGGTCACAAAAAGTCAGACATGACTAAGTGACTGAATTCCCTCTATTAACCAACTAAAAGATTTCTCCACATGACCTCCCCTATCTAAATCCTGCCGCCTTTCACCACCTGCCACCCCCTAACCCAGGTCCTTCCTCCCTTAAGAAAAAAATAAGACCTTTGAGTTTATTTTTCTCAGCCCATAATTACTGCCCACCATTGATGACAAACATCTAATAACTGTTTCTTTGACTACTTCAGAAGGTAGATTTCCTTCTAAGGTCCTTCTGATACTTGTTTCCCTCATATAATTAATCTCAAATTTAATTTTTAAAAAATTGGATCTTGACCCCCCCCATGTCAAAAATATGCTTCTGTTTAGGTCATTATAACCCTGTCAAGCAAAACTTAGTCCATCAGAAATGGAAACTAATATTCAGACTATTTTTGCTACAGTAGTTTAATCTCTGCAGAGATACTTCATCCTGTTTTGCAGAAACCGTTTAACTCCACTCGGGAAAGCTTCCGACCCTGAAGGCAAAAAAAAAAAAAAAAACCCAGCTCACTCCCGCTGCGATAAATGCCATGGCCAATATGGTCTCTGCGCCACTGCGACTCTGCTTTGTATGTGGACGTTAGCCTTGTACCACCCGCCACACACTAACTTTTCCTGTTTTTCAGGACAAATTTTAGAGACTCTCAGATGTTTAAAATTACCACCCCTCCAGCAAATCATGTTTCCCGGAACAGAATGTCCAGAAACTTCCAAAAAGAGGTACACACAGACTTCCTGAGAGGGCTGCCAGAAGGGACAGCAGACCCACTCATTGGACCTACTAGGCAAGCTGCAGTCTCCACAGTAGGAACAATTCAGCTGCCAAAGGTGACCTGAAACTTTCCCCTGACCCTAGTAGATATCATCAGTTACACAGCTTTTGCTCTGGAAACCAAACCAACCATTTTAATGTACATCTATCAGCCAGAATTGTCATGCATGATCACATAGCTCTTGATTTCTTCTTGAATAGCCTAAGGGAATCTATACCCTAGCAAGTCTTCTCTTGGCACCCATATAAACACTTCAGGCTAAGGTAGAACAATCTAGACGTAGATCGAATGAAAAAGTCACCCGGATCTCTAGAAAAGAATTTGGGACACAGTTTCATTTCCTGAATTTGGTCATTCTGGCCCCGGTCTTCAGGATCAATTAAAGTTTTGTTTCTAATCACTCCCCCGCTGAGTGACTGCTGCCTGGTGTACTCTGTTCAGAGTCTTCTTCAAAGTGGCTATGCAACCCTTGTCACATCAGAAAATTAAGAAACTTACCCTGCTCCACAAAGAGGCAGGGAGACTAGCTCTTGTCCAGCTACACTCTGTAAACAGCCTCCTAATCAGCAAACTGTTTGTAAGAGTGAAGACCTGAAATTCATAGGCGAATGCCTTGCAGTCTGGCTTTGCCCTTGGCCAAATAGGTGCACTAGGAAGAGAGAAAAAGCCCCGGACAGTCCCGACTTGGCATTCTTTCCCAGTGCTTGTGTGCTCATTCAGCCGTGTCTTCCGACTCTTTGCAACCCCATAGACTGCAGCCCACCTGGCTCTTCTGTCCATGGAATTTTCCATCCCAACCCTGAGATGGAACCTGCATTTCTTGCATCTCCAGCATTGGCAGGTAGATTTTTTACCTAAGTAGCCCTTGGTATTGTCTAAGCCATGACAATGACCACACATCCTCCCATTCTGGCTAATACGAGTGACTGCTGCTTCTTTACCAATTATGGCCTGAATCTCACTTCATTCCTCCTGCCTTCTAGGAAAGACTTAAGATAACAATCATAGAGTTAACACCTCTTCCGGACAGTATCCCATCCAGAGCAAGGCCCAGCTTCCTTGAATCCTCCTCCCCAAATCACTTAAACAAGCCCCAATCCTATAACAAGTCCTTTATAACACCCTCTTCCTGAGACCACCCATGTTCCCCATAAGGTGTGTTTCTCCTTTGTTGCAATGAGCCAATAAATCAAGTTTGTTCAACTAGAGATGTGTTTCTGGTGACCTTCGGCTGGAGGGCTCTGATACATGTATAAGCAACTGGACAGGAGGCAGAAGATAGTACATGCTATGAGACTCAGCTTCAACTCAAGGGGGAAGTTGTATTAGGATAGAGAGGAATCGTTAAGTTCTGTGCATGAAAATGGCATCTTATAAGCATTTCTGGGTATGCTGGGGTAGAAGGAGGTTATTTTGTCTCCCGCCCCACCCCACCCCCAGAAGTAGACTGCTGCTGCTGCTGCTAAGTCGCTTCAGCCGTGTCCAACTCTGTGCGACCCCATAGACGGCAGCCAGCCAGGCTCCCCTGTCTCTGGGATTCTCCAGGCAAGAATACTGGAGTGGGTTAGACGGAACTATATGAGATCAGTCCAGACAACCAGGAAAATGTGTCTTGATCAGCAAGATAATTAGAGACCCAGCCAGGAGGAAGAGGAAGACATTGTCAGTGCTGACATGCTTCTACTGGCCAAAGAGAGAGAGGGAGCCTGGGATAGTTCCTAGAAGGAGTTTATGCAGAGAGCAAGGCCTGGGATCTCCTAAGGAGGGCTTGGGTCATAAAGGAGAAAGTCTGGGGGCTCTGGGAGCTCCCTAGAAAGCCGGGCTGCCTGACAAGTCTCCTGGTACCTGGCAGCTGGCACATCTTTGCAAAAGACTTGCACCCCACCCTTCTGCCATCCCAGTTGCTTTTCTGCCTTTGCTGCTGCCAAAGGGGGGCTACCCCTTGCCCTACTCCACCCCCACCCCACCTCCAACTCATATAGGGAGTATCTGGGAAGGAGGCTGGAGGGCTACATGTGTGCAAAGCAGTAACAAGTTTACCACCAAAATCATGCGGGGACAAAGAGAAGAGAGCACATTTGAAACGAAAGAAAAAAACCATCCTTTTAGTGGAAAAATGTTGAACACATTTTAGGAGGATATAATGCCCTGCATGTCAAAAGAACAAATCAAAATTCACCAAAAAGCTCTCCTCTCCACAAAGATACACACACAAGTCACTGAACGCACGAGGACACATAAGCCCTTCACCTAATTAGATGCCTCTGCTGGATGTCCCACCTAACTTCTTCCTCTTCACCCAGCCAAACACCAGATACCAACACCAGGCCAAAGGGCTTTTGTATTTCGCTATTAAGTGACTCTGGTGCAGAAGGAGCTCTTCTTTTACAAATGAGAGGCTTATTTTACAAATGAGAAAACTGAGGCCTCCTGATATAATGCGGGGAATGACAACTGAGAATCCAATCCAGGATTTAATCCTGGATCCATTGTTTTTTTGTTTGTCAGATTTTTCCCAAAAGCATCAGCTCACCTCCAGTTTCTAAAATCTACATGGTCTAGACTGGTACAAGCGTCCCTCCTCTTTGATGTGTTATACCAAAATTGGGAAGCCGTGGGTTAAATGCAGGTTAAAGCCTCGGTAAGCAGCCTACAGAGGTCCAAGGCCTTTGCTATTAAGAAACATGTCAGAGTCTGCATGCAGCTGACACAGACCTCGAGTATTATAGCCCAGGACCCGGTTGCCTTTTTTCCTTTCCTATAACATACATTATGGATACATAATTACAGTAATCAAGAAACTAAACCATTGGGTGGGCCAGAGCCCTTCTCCAGGGATTCTGGAGTTCTGTTCATTCATGCCTTCCAGGCATTTAAAATCCTCATGAGTTCACACTAGACTGGATTTTTTTTTTTCTCATGCCACAGCACCATTTCAGGTCCCCTAAGAGCCATTGACCACCTCAGTTTCAGAATTTATTTTTCAAGCTCAGTCTGATTCTGGCAGGATGCTGAGGTATCCCTTGGAATTTTCTGGTTCTTCTAATTGTAGATAGTTGGGGAGCCATCCGGTTTTAATTCCCAGATTATCTGTTGGGAAATCTCTAACAGAGCTCAGTTTGAAATCCTAGACAGTTTCAAAAACTCAAACTCATTTTCATTGCTCTTCTTCATACTAGACCGAGCCAAAGGGCTAGAGGGACTTTCTAGTAAAGCCACCTTTTTAAAATTGAGTTTGGGCCTCATTCTTTTGGTAGGAGCATCAAGATGGCATCTCTACCACGTTTCAGGGTGAGTGGCTTCGCATGACGAGCTCCCACTTCCTTGTGTCCAGGCTGAACTAGGACTCACATCCACCCTCTATCTAGGATGGGCGTGCCTCACTCCTTTTTGGGAACTAGAAAGGAGGTAGCCCTCAGATCCAAAGTCACCAGCATGTAGATTTAACCTTAATTACGGGCCCCATGGATTTCTAGCAGCCAGTTCTCTTCTTACCCTTGGTCAAGGCAAGTCCTTTGACTGAGCCTCTGTTTTCCCCATCTGTGTAATGGAGGAGGAGTGGGACCATTTTCAGGTTCTCTTCTGGCTCTGTGACCTTCTGACACAGATTAAGAGAGACAACATGAGGGCCTCAAGAGAGGAAGAGTGAGTGGAGACCCTTTCTATCAGAAGGACATCTGCCATTCAGGTCCATCCAGACCCCCCTCCTAAAGCTGCAGACAAATCAAACTCCCATCACATCTCACCTGGACTCTGGCAATGGCCCCCTAAGCAGCCCAGACTGTAAGGATCTCTGCCACCCTAAGCATCATCCCACCACCCACTCAAGAGTACCTCCAGGAGTTCCCACTCTTTTCAGAACCTGTGCTCTCAGGATGGAAGACACACTTTAAGGATGTGGCCTCTGCCCACCTCTTTGGCCTCACAGCTTTCTGTGCTCCCTTAAATGCCATGCTGCAAGATTCACTGTTCTCTTTCCTCCTCTCTCTCCCTTCTCTTTCTTCCAGGCCTGTGAATATTCCATTCAAACTGTAAGAACTCCCAAGGCCAGTGGCTCCACCTAATTAACTTCCCTGCATTCTTCAAGGTGGGCTCCACTCTCCCCTTCCCTCCCTGGGAAACTTCCCCAGCACAGGTCCTCCTCCACCTCTCCTACCCCAAGCACTCCTAGCAGAATATTTGGGACTCAGTCTGCTTTGTAATTCTTGGCCTCTTTGTCCATCATGGTCTCTAGACAAGACATACTCCTTGATCAAGAAGAAGTATTTTTATTCAAGCACTCTTACTCGGCACTCAATACAGACTCCGTACATGTTTGTTCAGGCAATGAATAAGAAATGAATCGATAGGTCTCCAACTTAATTGGAAAACCTGAAGAGACAATTAGAGATTCCAGAGTAGAGAGGCGCCAAACCAACGAAGATAGTGTTTTAGAAGCTCAGGGTCAGGCATTGTGAAGCAGAACAGGTTGTCTTTGCTTTGTCAGGAATTGGAAGTGTTTTGGTTTATGTGGCAAGGGTGTGGGAACTTCATCATAAAAGCAGTGTTTCAGGATTAATCTAGAAGTAGCATCCACCACAGATTTGAAGAGGAAATCCAGACAGTGGCCGGTCCAACCCATCTCAGGTAAGGAAAAAAAAATCATTTTCTACACTTACCAGAGAGTCTCAAGCACTCCACTCCTGACCTCAGCCTCTCACCCCACCTTGACCTTCCATCTTTCCATCATCTCCTCATCAGCTTGCCTGCCTGTCAAGGATCCAAGCAAAAGCCAGTCTGGGAGGGGGAGCCAGTCCTCACTGAAGGTTATCATAAGTAAAATCTGCAAGGTTGTTTTTTCCCCCCCTTTTCTTTTTCCTCTGTAGACCCCTGATTACGAGATGAGGTTCCTGGAAGAAACTCCATCCCATCTTCCCCTGCTCCACAAGCCATTAGCCAAGAGCCCCTCACCACCAAAGCACATCTCCAGGATTGCATGTGGAGTCCATCCTCTTTGGGAAGAATAAAATGAGCCCAAGCTCCCCTCTTGGGACTACGTTTTGTTCAAATGTCCTCTGTTGAAGACACTAAGCCCCAGAGAAGTACAATGACTTGCCTGAGGTCACGCTGCTAGTTAGCAGCAAAAATCAGATTTCAAAAACCCCAATCTTCCCTAAGGCCTCTTTCTCAGCACTCAGCCCAGGACTGGAGGAAGAGCTGATTTTGTGGGTTGCTGCAGGGAGTACCTCATGCCCAGGCTCCTGCCCATGTGGCCACAGCAGTTGCTGCTAAGGTTACTTGTCTCCAAAGATGATAGCAGCAGGTGCTTGCTTTCTTTTATCCCTTGCTGTCCTCATAAGGGGCTTCCCAGGTGGCACTATTGGTAAGGAACTCTCCTGCCAATGCAGGAGACATAAGAACCACAGGTTCGATTCCTGGGTCAGGAAGATCCTCTGGAGGAGGGCATGGCAACCCACTCCAGTGTTCTTGCCTGGAGAATCCCATGGACAGAGGAGCCTGGAGGGCTACAGTCCATGGGGTCTCAAAGAGTCGGACACGACTGAAGCAACTGAGCACACACACGTGTCCTCATAAGGTCCCGACCGACTGAGCGAGCCTAGTCTCAGGTGAGCAAGAGGCTCTGGACAAAGAGGAAAACACCGTGGTGCCCTCCCCAGGTGCCCACACAGCTGGCTAGGACTGGCAAAGGGAAGAAGCCATGGCCCCAGGCTGTAGCTCATGGGCCCTCCCTCTCCCTCCCACATGCATATGCCACTCACAGACTGTGGACTGCCCCCCGGGGTAACTAGCAAAGCATGAATTTTGTAGAGTTTCTAGTGCGCCCCTGAGGCTAAATTCAGGTGAGAGGCAGAAGGGTAGATGTCCAAGGCAGAGCCGCTCTCTGCCTCAGACACACAGGCTGCCACCTGGGGCCTCACCCGTCCCAGGCCACCTGCTCTCTTCACCAGTGAAGGAGAAGCCAAGATCTCTTTCTAGGTTCTACTAATAAAGTCATTCAGCAAAGGCCTGGCGACCCTCTCCTGGTACCAGGTTCGGTGGGAGGTTCAAAGAGGTCCAGCACCTCTGGAATCCCCCGTCCTCTGTTCCTACCGCATCCCCTACACACTAGTACATCGGCATTTAAGGGCATTTCCGAAAGTGAGCCTCAGCCCCTTCAGCACAGCCCATCATCCACGATAATAAAACAAATGAACTAGACTTCCTCACGCTTGATCCATCTTATGTACAAGATGAAAGTCCCCATAGCACCATATCCCTACTGAAATTCCTTTAGTGGCTTCTCCTGAGTGGGTTTGAAGTCTGGTCTTGCTGCTAACTAGCTGTGTGACCCTGGGCAAGTCGCTTGACCTCTCTGGGCCTTCTTCTGTAGGAAAAAGTCAAACCCTCGGCATGGCAGCCAGGCCTTCCCCAAGCCTGTGCCACCCACTGCCATCTCCAGCCTACTCTCCTGCCTCTCTCTGTCCCTGAGCCTAGACTTGCTGTCTTATAGGACCTGTCTCATTCTGAGACTCTCATGTTATTTGGTACCAGTCTGTCTACCTGCTTACTGCCAAAGTCCCCTGGGGCAAGAGCATCTCTGTAGCTCCCAGAGGGCCCAACACGGGGCATGAAACACAGTGAGCATCAACAGATGTTCAAGTATCAGTGAGAGGCTGAACAAATACACATCCTTCCTTCCAGGAAGCTGCGTGATGCCCTCCCCCAAAAGGTCTGACTACAGATTCCAGAGTCAGCCTTCTCAAAGGTGGTACGTGGACCACTGGGCAGCAGAAATACCCAGCAAGCTTACTGTTAAACTATGCAGGTTTCCCAGGCTCCACCCCAGGTCTATGGATTCAGAACCTCTGGAGCGTGCTAACTCGGGATGTGGGGAGGAGGGGGCTCCCCTCCACAGACTCTTGGAGCAGGGCCCTTTGGCAAAAAACATATTGCAGGTGCTCCCCCTAAGCAGCCTGGGGGTGGAGACAGGGTGAAAGGCGTGGGGACTGTGACTCTGTGCCTGCTAATGATCACCACCAGCTCCTAGAACTCATCTTCGTCTTCCACTAGCCAAGTCATGAAGACAGAAGCGCTGCCTTTCCTGCCCCATCCTGCCTCCCGGCGCACCACCCGCCAGCCGCCCCACACACACACACCACCTGGTATTTCTCCTCTCGCTGCCTCCCTCCCTCCTTTTCCCATGGGCACAGCAGGGCTGGAGGCTGCTCTTGCCCTCAGCCAGCCTCTCCCTTCCTCCCCAAGGCCTGCTATCTCTTCTTCCATTGGATTTAAGTTTCTTCTTCCATTGGATTTAAATTTCCTCTCCACCTTCCCACCCCCAGACAAAGGAGTAACTCTTGCTCCTCTTTGCCCTGTCCACTAGCATGCTAACGGCTTTTATAAAACCAGCGTGAGTAGCATTTCCAGCCGCACGCTTTGTATCATACCTAATAATTCAACCTTTGCTGGTTAACCAAGCAGCCTTCTCCTTCTATTGCAAGGCCTGCAGAGCCTCACAAACACCTCTGATGCCAAGTGTCTGTGGTCGTGGGGGCATCCTCACAGAACCGGGAACGCACGGGTCTAGGCTAGTACAAGCACTGGAACCGATTGGGTGCTTTGGGGATGGCAGGTCCCCCATCTCAGTCTCTGAAGAACAAAGGATTGGGGACCAGACAATCTGCAGGAATGCTTTGGATCGAAGACTCTAGAATTAGAGAGCTTTAACACTCTAAGAGCTATTAGTTCCTGGGCTGAGGGCTGCAGGGTGAGGGGCAAGTTCCCCAAAGGCCAGAGAAGTCACCATGACGGGTGGCTATCAATTCAGCTTCACATTTTATAGCGGTGGCTGGCCAGGGGAGAGGCCACAGGGCTAGAATAAGCTGCGAGTATTTGCCACAAGAAGCAAGTACCCAGCCAGAGTGGGGAAATCATAGCAAACACTTACACAGCATTTACTCCCAGGTGGGCAATGTTCTGAGCACTTTACACACGTTAACTCATTTAATCTCCGCAACACATCCAATACGTAGGCACTATTATTATCCCCATTTTACAGATGAGGAAACAGGTTCAGGGAGGGGAAATAATCCATACAAGGTCACAGAGTCAGTGGAGGCAGAGCTAGTGGACAGGGCAGGTCTGTGAATCCACACTCTCAACCCCAGTTGTTCAAACCTGTCACCTTCGCACACCCTCAGGGAAGATTCACCCCCATCCTGTTACCCCGTCACAGGGGAGCGAGTGGAGACGTCACCTCCATGAGAGGCATCGTCTCCAGCATCATACCTTTCATCAGGCCTTCAATGTCTAGAGCCAGATAGCCTTCCTTTGAAGAGACCAAATGTTGACTTGTATGTATTTCGTATCCCACAAATGGATACCAGAGCAGAAACCCTTTGGCATCCCCACCTTTCTTCACTCCCTCTTTCTTCCCAGCCCCCTGCTCTCACCTCCTCACTACCTCTCCCATGCCCAACCCCCCTGCACAGGGTGGTGAAGAGCCAAGGACTTGAAAGCAGAGGCAAGAGACCTGAGTGTGAGCTGCCTTCAGTCACCGACGGGGACCTCAGTCCTCCTGGCCTCTCGGGTCAAGAGGCAGTAAGAGTCGAATGACTAGCTTGCCGGCTGGAGAAAGCCACCTGAGATCACCCGTGGGGTCCGTGTCACACTCTTATCAAGCCCAGCTTCGCTAGGTGTGAAGCGGGGCTTTGCTGGGTTGGCAGGAGGCTGAGGCCCGGAACCTAGCTTTGGGGTCCGCAAGTGAGTTGAGTGCTGGGTGGTTCAGGCGGTGCTCTCACAAGCATGGCCTCACCTCGCACCACAGATGAAGAAACTGCCTCTCCCCCCACAAGGTGGGATTCGGCGCCCAGAGTTAAACAGGGCTCAGCCTGAGAAAGAGCTTTGTGAGCAGACCACAGGTGGCCAGGGGTTAGCAACCAGCTGCCAGGATTCCTCACAAAGGCTTAAATCAGTCTCCATATTTTTCTGTCCCCTCTTGTGATGCCAGCTCACCAGCACACACCTGTATTATGGGGAAGTGCCTCCTCAGAGAAGCTGCCAGCGACAGCCTAGCACACACTCTCCCAGGAAACCCCAGCGTCCTCCCCTCCCCCAGCACCCCGCTGGTCCCACCTCATTCGCCCACACCACCTGGAATGCCTGTTCTCATATCTCTTCAACTCAAACCCCTGTTCCTCCATGGAGGTCCTGTTGGGATCCCGCTGCTGTCTCATGGGAAGAATCAGGCAGGAGAGAACCACCTGCCCTGCTCTGGTTTTGTCCTGGGAACCTGGGCGCCTGCCCGGGGCCCATCAGATTTTCTGCTTCTTTAAAAGAAACCACGCCATGTGCTTTTCCTAAACCTGCTCATTACCCAAGCCCAGGGCCTGGACACACAGCCGGCACCCAGCAATAGTCACAGCAGTTATGCTAGGTGAGTGAACTGGGAGGAGCCGAAGAGCAAACACACTTCCAGGCTCTGGTCAGACAACACAGAAATAGCAAACGGCGGTTTCCTTCCCTGGAGAACCTGACCTGAGGGTGTTTCTCTGCACCAGGGGCTCCAGAACCCTCTCACAGTCACCTGAACAGCACCATACCACCCTCTCTTTAAATCTGAAACCCAAGCCTCTTGCTAAAAGGGTGGATCTCTCTCCCCAGTAGACAGCGGGCCCTTCCCTGTTGATTTGTAACTAGAACCTGCTGGAGGCAAGAGTGGGGCTTTGCGCCTCGAGAGTTTTGGGAAAGAGCCTCTCATCACAGCATGGCATAGGGTGAGTGAAGAGTGTGCCCTTCGCCTCTCTGAGGCCCACCTTTTCAGCCAGCGATGAGAACTTAGTACCTGGCTGGGTCCTGGGGCAGACGGGTGACAGAGCATGTTAATCAATCCACATTTAACACAATATGGCCACAAGAAAGCAGCTCGCCCACAAGTCAGGCAGGGGGCCTCCTCGCGACCGTGGCTTTGGGGTTTGTTGTGTTAGGATTCATTTGGGTCTTTCGGAGGGAAGTAGTAGGTGTTAAACACTCCCTCTCAAAAGTATCTCCCTGGCTCCTTGCTCAAGAAATGACAATTCGCAGGAAAGCAGTGGATACCTCAGATAAAAGAGGGCGGGTGAAGCCTTCTTGCCCTTTGGGCCAGAGTTAGCCTTGCAGGAGGGCCTCTGGATTAATGCCGACCTTCAGTTAGGTAGGAAACACTTTCCAGGCAGAAACAAATGGATGGAATAATTACCAAAAAAACACACAAAGGGTTATGCACTGAGAGGCTCACATTACCGTGTTATTTACATTGATGAAAAACTATAAAAATGTAATAGCTGTCTGATAAAAGTCGAATGGTCAAATAATAGTGGCAACTCCTTAGGACAGATTACTATTGATAAGCTATTTGAAGGGTCTTTAATGGCATGGGAAAGTACGGATACTATAAAGAGAGAAAGTTTGACATACCACTCTATACGTACACAGTGTATACAGGTTTAACTGGGTAAAGCACCAGATCAGGAAAAAGAAACCAGACCAAGGCGCTATATTATCTCCATGCAGTGAGGTTCTGAGTTTATTCTCTTTGAGTATTTTTCTGTGTGCACTCTCCCAAGTTTCCTGTAATGAGCATATATTCATTTTGAAATATGAGACTCATATAACAAGAAAGCAAAGGAGAGACCTTGGAAGAAAAGAAAAGAATAGGGAGAAAAGAGGGAAGCCGAGCAGAGGAGGAGGAAGTCAGGAGGAAGAATGAGGGCATCTTTGTGCCCCCACTGAGCTGGAGGACTGCACTACCACTTCCGGGGCAGAGGACAGAGTGGGCAGAAGAGGGCAGCTCAGGACCTAGTCCCAAGTCCAGAGCGGAGGTGAAGGAAGGGGCCACAGCAGGAGACTTGGGCCCGCACTTTGTGGGTCACAGCCTTTGTGCCCCAGCATCTCTTCTTTGTCACGGGTGAGAATGCCATCTGTCTGTCACCTGGAGCCAGTTCCCCATCGAGCAAAGCAGGTCCCTAAGGAGAAGCCCTGATTCTTCACAGACACACACCCACCCCTCCCCATTTCACAGCCCTGCGTCTCCTCCAATCCCCGCCCCCTCTACTGCAACCACCTTCACCACCCCACCACCCCCAACTCCCGTTCCCTGGGCTGCTCAGGCCCAGCACTCAGGTCGTCCCTTGCTGCCTGGAATAACCGGAACATTCCTCCTCCCGAGTCTCCCTCCTCCCCGACCCCTGCAGGTTCTTTTCTCTTCCTCCTCCCCTTTTCTCCACAGTCTGGTTTCTTTTTTTTTTCTCTCTCCCCAACCTGGGGCCCTGTTCCTCTGGGACAGGCTCCCTGCTGCCCCTCCCTTTCCAGCTCCTTCTAGCTCCCAGCAGGCCAGCCTGGGTCTAGTGGATTGGCTATCTCTCAGCACCACCTGCTGCCCACTCTGGCCTCCACCACTGTCTGCTTTCAATTTCTAGAGTCCTCAGGGCCTGGCTCCTATCTCAGCATATCCATCCAGCGCCTGTCTTTGGAAAGCAGGAACTGAAGAGTCAGAGCAGCCAGGCTTCTTCGCCTTTCTTTCCAGCCTCTTTCTATAAAACTAGGACATGTTAGAGCTGGATGAGACCTCCAGGCTAGCCCCATGGGCCTACCCCTACCCCTAATCCTGCTCCCCACCAAGACCCTGGGGCAAAGACAGCAACCACAGGCCTGTTCCAGCTCCCACAGAATACAGTCTGCTCTCTGCACAGGATCTGAGGTCCAGGGTGCACAGGGAGGGCAGACAAAAGCACCCACTCTGCACAAGTGTGTCACAAGGGTTATGACTGAGGGCGTTTAAAGATGCCTTAGAGCCCATTCGAGGCTCAGGTTGCCCCTTTGACCCCTCAGACACTATCACCCAGGACTCATCTAGATCCTTGAGCTACCAAGGCCAGCCACCTGAGGCCCTTATCCTCTCCCATCACACCCCTTTGAAGGCCATCACCCCTCCCAAAGGAAGAAGAGAGCTTGATGCACTCTCGCCTATAACAATACTTGGCAGGCTCTGGAGGATACCTGGACTACCAGTGTTCGAGGGTCCTAGAAAAATCCTCAAACTCAAACAACCGCAAATGGCACAACTGCAGCTACTTTCAGGGCAAAGGGTCTACAGCCTACTCCCGCCATCCTCTGCTCAGGAGACCCCCGGAGCCCTAGTCTGGAAGCAGTCCCAAGGTTGAAGAGACATCCTTGAAAGAGACAGGCGGCTCCCTGTCTCCCTCCCACTGCTTCTTCCGCTCTTCCGCTCCCTAGGAAGGCCCTCCTGTGTCCTCGTCCTCGGTCGGCCCCAGGGGAGCAGGGCCACTGGCGGGGCCGTGGTTCAGCTGGAACAATGAACTTCGCAAGGCAACACTCTCTGTTCCCTGCTGCCATCAGACCACAAGTGGCTGCACTGGCCCCGCTGAGACAAGCTGTCAGCACAGCGAAGCCTGGGCCCCGCCATCGCTCCCTGGCAACCCAGGAGTTAACACTGATGACTGAGAAAGGGCAAGCCCACGGGACTCCAGGAGACTGGCTGGAATTTGCCTATCCCAGAAACAGGAGTTTGAAGGCACTGCAAGATTGCGAGACATGGAAAACTAGAGAGAAAGAGGAGGATAAAGAGAAGGAAGACGAGCAAGATGGGAAACAGGGCCGAGCAGTTTCCTGAGCATCACCAATCCCAGACATTTCTTGTGGTAAGAGTCCATCCTGGGGATCAAAGGGATCCCTCTCCCCTGATCCTCCTCTTCCCACCCTCAGGGAAGCAGTAGCATGGAAAATGGAAAGAGCTTTAGAGCCAGACCTTGGCTCCCATACTGACTTCATTGCTTCCTAGCTGTGTGATCTTGAGCAAATGACTTAAATCCGCTGAGCCTCAAGTCTTGCCGTCTGTAAAAGGGAGGTACTGATGCCTCAAAGTGTTTTGTGAGAACAGAATGAGGTGAAATGTAATCCAAGATCTTCTCAGGCTGCAGAGATATTTGGCCACTTGCTTCCCTTTCATTCAAACAGAAGTTTTCCGAGAGGCAGAGTTATGAGCACAGTTCATTCATTCACTCATTCATTCATTAATTCAAAACTTCTTCATTGAGGGGCCCCCTACATGTCATGCCATGGGACTATAATTATAAACAAAATGAAGTAGCTACTCTCATTCTAACTGCAGAGGAGAGACAATGAACAAGTGAATATACAAAATGCCAAACAGAGACAAGTGCTATTAAAAAACATATATAAAGTCTGGCATGGAAAGAGAAGGCTGTTTTACATGGGATGGTCAAGGAAGGCATCTCTGCAAAGGTGGACATTTCACAGACATCTGAGAAAGTGACCAGGTCAGTTGAGTGGTTATTTGGTGGTGGGGGAAGTGTCCCAGACAGGGAACAGTGATGCAAAGACCCTGAGACAGTTGCATGCGCAGGTTTTGTTTGTAAGAAGGAGAGACCATCAGGGAGATAGATAGATAGACCATAGATAGATAGACCATCTATCCATCAGGGAGAACAATGAAAGGCTCAGAGACCAAGGCATTGAGAGACCTTCAAGAATGGGTAGAGTGTTTTTAACTTACATAATTTATGAGGTTGCACTAGGTCCTCGTTGTGGCACACAGGATCTTTGGTTGTGGCATGTGGGATCTTTAGTTGCAGCATGCAAACTCTTAGCTGCTCCATGTGGGATCTAGTTCCCTGGCCAGGATTGGAACTTGGGTCCCCTGCCTTGGGCAACACCCAGAGTCTTAACCACCGGACCACCAGGGGGGTCCCTTAGTAGTATTTAATAGGCACAGCTGGAAAGGAAAAGAACTCCAGACAGGCCTTCAGCCTTCATGTTTTAGAATCTAGCTCAGTCCCCTACCCTGTGTTAAGAGGGAAAGAAGCCCCAAGAAAGGCTTGCCACAGTCACACCACCAGTTAATAGTCAAGTCAGAACAAGACCCTGTCCTCTTGACTCCCAGTCAAGGGCTTTGTGTAACCTGGCTTGTCCTTATAATTCAGAATACATGCACATCTGCTCCCCAAGGAGGCTAGGCTGTAAGCTCTCTGGGGGCAGAAGCCCACTTCTCACCAAACTTGGTGCTCTCCCAAGGCCTAGCAAAGGCCAAGGGCCACCCAGGAATTCTGACCTACCCTTGTTCCATCTTCATGGGGGTTTTCTGAGCATACCAGTTACCATACCACCAGGCACTGTGCTGCAACTCTGCAGAAGTGCCACACGTGGTGAGTAATACCCTATATCCTAGCAATTATAATTAGTGCAGAATAGGAAATCAGGCATTATTAGGAAGAACTGGCTACTCATTTTCATGTTACACTATGCTCCCCCACCATACCCGCTCCCCCATCTCCCACCCTCTCCAGTTTCCCAGTCCCAGGTCAGAGGTGGCGGAGAGGAAGAGTTCAGCCAAAACTTCCTTCCTTCCACTAATGTGTGGGTAACACCTACATGCCAGGCGGTAGAAAGACAGGATTGCCACAGTTCCTGTCCTCAGGGAGCTTATGCTCTCACGGGAAGTGTTCTTCTCAGGCAGTTGCAATGATGGGAGTAAACAGAAGCTACAGAGGCAGCCCAGGAGAGGGGGTGCCTTCAAGAGTCAAGGAAGGCTTCCAGAGGAGGTAGCATTTGAGCTGGACCTGGAAGGATGGGCAAGCACATTCAAGGTAAGCACGCAGGAAAAAGGTATTCCAGAAGCAGCTCCAAGAGAAATGGCCAAAGAGCAGACAGTGTAAAAGTGGGGGATGAGCTGGGAGAAGGCTGAGCAGAGAGTTGGGATCCAGAGCAGGCAAGGCTGTTGGCTGTGAATTATCCCCCAGGGACCCAAGGGAGCTGAGAAAAAAGGTTAAGTAAGGCCCTGAGATTTCTGGCCAGCCCCAGAAGGTGAGTCCCTGAAGCAAAAGTCCTGGGATCAGGAAAGATGAAGTCCAAGAGCATTGTCTTGGGGGGAGCCAAGAGACCCAGATCTGAAGTGGCAACAAGCACTGATTTCTTCTCTTACACTCCTGGTTCCTGGAGGCTTGAGGGCACCCACCAGGATTCTGTCCAAGGGATCGATGGTTGGGGATATTTTGCTTGAAGGCAAGAAGAAAAGTAGAGTCAGAAGTGATGGAGGGTTGTTAATTAGACTAAATTCCAGGAGTGCAGAAGCGGCAGACTCAAGATGTCTTGATAAATATTCGATGATCAGGTGGTGACTGCTTGAATAAACAAATTCTGGCAGCCATGTGGAGAATGGTTTGCAGCAGATGGGAGACTAGAGGAAGAAAGACCACCAAGGAAGCTATTGCAATACACCTGGAGGCAGATGAGACAAAAGTGACAAGCCCTAAGGAGAGGTGCCTTGCGCCCAATAAGGGGAGGATGTCTGGATCATCCTTGGGGAGGAAAGGATTTGGGAAAGAATCTGAAGAAAGGACCAGCAGAGAAGTCCCGCAAAACCGATCAGCCAGCCCCCAAATCAGCCCCCAGAGTCCTCATGCCCTGCTGCTTTGTCTCAGGAAAGTACAAACAGGAGAATTGCTCCCCCAGGGCCTCCACAAATGCCTTCTGGGGGAAAACACAGCCTTGACATTTGTAATCCTAATCACAGGGGATTAAAAATGGCGTATAATACAGCAGACTAGCTTCAGGCAGCCAGACTCAATGAAGAAGCAGCATCCTGAGAACACTGAGGCATGTGAGGAGCCCAGGAGACAGCAGCAGGGCCTGAGGACTCAGGGTCAGTGGGGCAGTTGCCCCACAAGCCTGTAGGCATAACATCTAGATGTAGTTAGTAGCTGCTGTGGGAGTTTCTGCTGTCTTGGCAGCCAGAAGAGGTCACGCCTGTCCTACCTGACCAATCTCTCTGGATCCAAAAACAGCTTTCCCAGCTTGGAAGATCATCATATCCCCAGGAACTTAGGACTCTGAAGTCCTCATTGCTGATGACACCCCCTTCAGAATGGATGCAAGACCTGACTTTAAGGATTCCTGATCCTGAGACCCCATGGAATTCCCATCCCAGGATATCCAGCCTTCAACACAGGCCTTGAATTCAGGTATGGTCTTCAACAACAAGTTTTCCTCCAGTCTTAACAGCAACTTAGTCCATCTGAGTGCAGCTTGGCTCACTCATATTTTCATTACTGAGCATCTGAGACCTTATATCACAGATGTCTAGCTCTAACCCTTCAAGCTAAGTATTATCCCCATTTTTCAAATGAAGATTCAGGTTTAGAAGAATGAAATGACTCTGTCCAATATCACACAGTGGCACTCAGAGCTCAAACCCAGATCTGATTAACTCCAACATCAGACACCAGGTGCCTCTGTCTGGTCCTATCTACCTTAGCTGAAACACAAGGAGCAATGATAACACGAACTCTTCTCTGGATGAAAATTATACCATCAATCTTGAATCAGGCCACCAGAAAGACAATTAGCTTTTTTTGAGTAGCTACCACATGCCAAAATGTTCAGGTGGCCATTCACTAGGCTCTGTTTTCACTGTGGATTCTTTCATTGTGAATGCCTCTGGTCAGCAATTGAGTTCAGCCCAATATGGACCCAGGTCCCTCCGTCCCCTTTCTTCTGCTCCAGACTCATGAAAGTCTGTTTTCTCAGATCCCCTCTGTTCCTCCAACCAGACCAGCCTAGAGCTGTCCCCAAGAACCACTTCCCCACCCTGACTTCACCTCCAGCTACAAAGAAAATAGTAACTCCATTAGCTCCCTCAGCAGCTTCTGCTCCAGGCCCAAGCTGAACTACACAACAAACGCAAGCTGGACACTGATCTCCTCTTACACTGTTATTCCTGCAAGATATCCTAGGTTGTTCGCCTCTATGTAATTCTCTTTTACAAATTAACTCACCCTGGTGATGGAGAGAAAGACTATCACCCAATGGCATGAGTCAGAATGAAATCAGAAATGCACAAACGCGAAACAAAAAATACAGATTTACAGAGAAAGTGATCAAAAGAAAGAAGGCAAGAAAGTTAACTGGTCTAGAATTTCCCTCAAATCCTCATCCTCTAGACCCGCATTCCCCAGGTCATGCTGAGCCAACTGACTCCAAAATAACCTTTCCTCAAGAAATCTGGCTCTCAACTAAAGTCCCCAAACAAGTCAGCTCCCTTGGAGAATGAATGACTTCGCTTGGCAACCAGAAAGAGGCACCACCCCCAAATGGCTGTGTAAATTGGAACAGCCCATGCAGGTCAAGTGAGCCTTAAATTCCTCATCCATACACTCAAAATAATAAGCTTAGCCTTGCCTACCTTACGGGGTTATTTTGAGGATCCAGTAAGATCTTGGATACAAAAATGTTTCGGATATTGGGAGAGGAAGATGGGAAGGAGGAAAGCAATAAGATATAGAAATCAATAGGGGATGTTTGAGCTCAAGCAAGGCCATATGGTGCCCCCTTCCAATCTGGCAGGTAGTATTCATTCTGAAAAATTCTAGGGTACTGGCTGTGCTTTAGGGCAGAAGTGCCAGTGGGGGGAATTGGAGTCCTAAACTGCATGCCTCAGTATTGGTCGGGTTACATGCAGACAAGGCTGGCCCACTCCTCAATACCACCAGAAGAGAGAGCAGCAGGACTCAGAGGAGCATACGCTCTGAAAACAGAAAGACTTGGATCCCAGCTATGCCACCTGCTCAGCTGTGTGACTTCTCTGAGCCTTCATTTCCTTGTGTGTACAATGGGGACAGGATACCTAAGTTATAAGATTGTTGCAGATTTGTAAGAATTATGTTAAATAACTTGTGTAAAGTGCCTGACATTAATGGTAGTTGTTCTTATTATTCTTAATAATAATCATCCCCCTTTATCACTGCCTCATCCCTAAACATGAGGAGGCAGCACTGAATGGCTATTAATGAGAAATCCACAATCCACCTTACAACAGGCCCTCAACAAGCTCACTAAGCATGAAACTGAGCAAGAATATTTTTGTGTCTACTTGAAAGCTAATGAGTAATGAGACCCTAACTAGGAAAGAAAGGGTGCCTGTGGGGTTCCCATGTTGGTGATGGGGGTGGGGGATCAGAAAGGCAAGTGCAGAGAGGAAGGACAGCTGGGAGGCAAGCGCTCAGATCCCCAAAGCCAAAGGCTTTGGCCTGGCAGTGTCCAGACAGACAAGCTCCATGAGCCCACTGAACACTCCTTTCCAGCCCAGGATTAAATGCTTGACAAACTGCAGCTTGGTCATTTCCAAAACTGGAAACTGGAAATCCTGGACTTCCAGGCTTGGCAGGGTGAGAAGAGTCGGCTTCGGAATCCTAAGTGATGGTCACCATGCTCTCTGGTGGCCACCCCCATGGGATAGCTAGGAAACAGCTTCTAAAACCACAGCAGATAACTGGCTTTAGAGCTCCTTGGAAGAGGGTCTCAGGGCAGAACTTGACTATGAAAGAAAGCAAGGGAAAGGAAAGGAAGGGGGGAAAGGCTGGTATGGACTGACTCACAGTTTTAGTGGACAGGAAAGCCTGAAGAAAGAGCGATAGTGAAGGTGGAGATGCAGTAGATGGCACAGCAGAAGGGCAGATATGTTCCTGACAGTATTCATGAAGGCAGACAGCAAAGGAAGGGCAGGAACATCTCTTGAGCATCACACCTTTATGATGGGGCACTCTACTAGGATGGTCATAGATACAGCTCATCTAAGCCTCACACCATCCTTGTCAGGGCAGTAACTTTTATCACCATCTTCCACAGGTAAGAACCCTGAGATGTGAGCAATCACCTAGTTTATTAACTTTTGGTTTTGATTCTCTAACTTTTCAGCAAAGCAACAAGTTTTGATATTTAGATATTCTGACACGTGCTAAAGAAAAATTCCACCGCTTTATGACTGGACACAGTAGTTTTTCCCCACTATTCCAGCTAGTGGTTCTCTTTTCTTCATCCCTTCTCTTTTATCTATGAGTTTCCCACCCCTTATTGGTTAAAAAGACATATATATTCTCATCTAAATGCTTAACTGCAAAAGCATACATCACAGAATCCGTTTTTTCAAAACTACACCAGCATTTGTTTTTAAAGGAAAAACCCCTAGGTTACAAAATTCAGTACCTTTATTAATTAAGACTTCTAGATCTTTCTTCAGCTCACTCTGAATTTTCATTTGGAGACAACCCCTCTGTTTTAACCTTGACCTTCTCAAAGTCCCAAGCCCCCTCCTCCAAGCTCCTCCCCCTCAGTAGCAGCTGTTCTTTCTCCCCCACCCCCTCTTTTTCGTTCTGCACCAGCTGTTTAGTTCCCCCTACTGAGGCTCTTCAAGTCAAGCAGAGGGAAAGCCGTAATTTGCCCTTCAACCTTCCTAATTTGAAAGCGCCTGCATTCTTTCCCCTCACACAGAAGACAGTAACAAGGGGATAGAACAGTCTGCACACAACCCTCCAACCACAAAGGTTCATCTTCCAAGTTGGCGCTACGTGGCCTTTTAGAAAGACTCCCCTTCCTGACTCACTAAGTGCCTGTGCCGTGCAGCTACACCAGGCAGACCTCCCCACTCCAAATTAGCCTTCATGAGCTCAAATTTTATCTCAGGAAGATAGAGTTTAATACCTCCTTGTCCAAAACATTTTCCCCAGATCTTCCCACTGAGGACCATCTCTTACCCTCAATCGCCGTGCTTTAGAAGCCCTTAGCACTTTCGCCTCGCAATGCAGTCAGCACGTGTCTTTCCTTTTTCTCAGACCATAAGCTCCTTGAGGGCAGGACCCAAATCTATTCTGGAGGAACTGCAGTGGCCTTCCCCTATCTAGATCAATCTCAAAAGGACCTGACGTGCCCGCTTGCATCTCTTACAAGCATTCTATATTAATAAATCTACTTCTTGCCTATCACCTTGCCTCTAGCTGAATTCCTTCTGCGCTGAGACACAAAGAACCTGAACCTCAGTGAGCCCAGACATCGGGTTTCTGATAGTCATGAAAAAGCAAAAAGAGCACATGCTGTAGGATGAAATTGCCATGCTGAGACTGGAAATAGACCCAGTGAAAAATCAAAACCAGCGAAAGGAAAAGAAATATTTTGAGGATATTGAAATTGTCAAAGAAAGGATGATGATCTTCATTCTGGACTGACTCAAGACTGATCCATGGATGAGAAAAATAATGATGTGTAAAAGAATTTTAACTTTAAAAAGGTGTCTACAAGAGTAGAGCGCAGCACTAGCATGCTTGAACCAGTGAAGGAGGAGTTAACGATGTGTGCCTTACGTCTGCACCTACGTCTACCTGAAGGAGGCAGTCTTTGCCCCTCCCCTTTTTTCATTATAAATTGTAGCCCGCTCACACTTAAGGGCAGAGCTGCCTCAACCGCCAGCTTGCATCTCTTACAAGTGTCCTAAATCTACTTCTTGCCTAAAACAAAAACCAAAAAAAGCACCTGACCTTACATCTTTTTCAGATTTCCCATATTAAAGGCTGAGCATCTCCCTAAGAGGGGCCCTTTCCTAGGAATGGACCCCATGAGGATAAATACTTTGGGTCTTAATCACAGATGTCCCCAGCAGCTGGAAGAGTGCCTCCTTCAGAGCAGGTTCCCAGGAATGATGTGTTTAACAAGTAATGTCTCTAAGGTTGGATTTTCCTGGGATAATTCACTACCCTCAGCTTCCTCTGCATCACCAAGAGATCCTAGAGATCTAGGCCCCTTTGACGAGAATCAGATTTCTGATCATAAGCCTTTTTTCACTGACTAGAATACCCAGCTCCTTTTCTTATCTGCTATTCAACTTCTTTATTTAGAACTATTTAGAGGTGATGTTATTTGCACGAAATACCTATCTACTTCTCTGATAGCCTATTACTACCAGTGATCAGACATAGGGGATAAAAAGATTTCTTAGAAAGATTTTATTCAAGGTTTCATATCCCTTATTCAAGATAGCACATGAAAATATTGCATAACACATAGAGGGCACTCAGTAAATGCTTGCTCTCCTTCACCCCCCCCCCCCCCCACAGAACATGCAAAATAAAATTTAAACCAAGTTCTCCATGGAGAGTTAAGTTCTTCTCCCTCTGCACGCTTGCAGGCGTGTCTGAATGTAGAGGGCTGCCTGCAAAGGTGAGGGTGCGCATACGAACACACAGGGTCAAAGTGATATGTGTGCGTGAAGTCTCTGTCACTGAGGTGACGTTATAGATTCTCAAAGAAGTTTGGATCTGAAGTGAGACCGAGAGGGGATTATTCCAGGAGAGATGAATATTCAGTAGAGATTATTCCTCTAACGTGTGAAGTCAGGAGCCACCCCGAGGAGCCATGAGTGTGATAAGTTGCCCAGTAAACACGCAGCACCAGTCAGTAACATTTCTTTGTGCTACTACGACATTTGAAGCCCTATGATCATTACAGCAACACCAAGTCTGATTTTTTAACTTTTTCCCCATACTCTTCACCTCCTAATCAAACCAGACCCCAAAACAGACCCTGAAGGATGTTTCATTTCTGACTTTTCTACATCCTTAGACTGTTACGATATGGTTAACATGAAAATATCATTAAAAGCATCAGAGGAAGAATTTAAGACTCCGGGGGGCTATTAACTTTTCATGTTCAGCAGATGAGTTTGAGTCGATTCTTAGCTAGCCTTTTCAGTTAATGAGTGAGAGTTAATTCCACCTGCAAAGTAGCAATGGTGGTCATCTTAAGACTCTGTCACTGAGAAAATACGGATACTGTGTAACCATGAGTTATGAAGGGAGAGAAAACCGGACTTCTACAAAGGCATTATTTGCATCTGCATCACCAGTGCATTCAGTGTTCACTCACTCAACACAGATACTCAATATATTCATCCAGCTATTACTGAGCGCCTACTATATGCCAGATGCTAGAGATACAATGGGAAATAAGGAAGACAATGTTCTTGGCTTTCACAGAGCCTACATATCAAATGAAAAAATGGACAGGGGTCAAGAAAATAAATAAGATAATTTCAGATGGTGATGTACGCTGTGAAGACCACACGGCGGGCCATGGCAGAAAGTACCGCAGCAGAGGCAGCATTGGGTAGGGGACCATGGGGACAGCCTCTCTGAAGAGGCAACACACAAACTAAGACCTGAAGTTGAGAAAGGTCCAGACCAAAGATCAGAGGAAAGAATGTTCCAGATGGAAGAAACAACTAGGGAAAGATCTTGAGGGAACAATATGTTTTGGAGTATTTGAGGGCTAAAGTTGGATGGACCAGAGTGTGCAGGCAGATGGTAAAACCAAAGAGATGCACTGGAATGGGGAGCACCACATCTTTCAGGCCATGGCAAGGAGTCTGGATTTTATTCCAAGTGTAAAGGACAGCCAGAGAAAAGTTTTAAGCAAAGCAGAATTGGATTTACATTTTTAAAAGACCACTCAGCTGTTGTGTAAAGAGTAGACCCAGGGAAGTTAGAGCAAAAGCAGTCAAGAAGCTCTCCTGATCCATCAGCCATGCAGGCACACGGTGGTGGTGGCCTTGCCTGACAGTGGTAATCACCAAGTAACAAAAGAGCAGATGAGCCAAGAATGTGTTTCAGAGGCAGCATTAACAGGACTGGATGATGAATTCAGTGTGGAGACGTAAAAAAGAGCAGACAGATCAAATGTGAACCCAGTTTGGGGGTTCTGAACATATTAGATCCACACTACCAACACAGGGGAGACTAGAGCAGGAACAATTTGAGAGTGGAATTAGGAAAGTCAAGAGTTCTGCTTTAAAACATCGTGTGCATGTATAAAACGCCTGCTAGACACTCGAGGAGTTAGAAGTTCATTCTGGGCCTCATGGGAGGGCTGCAGCTGAAGACCTAAGTCGGGGAGTCACTGACATATAATCTGAAATCATAAGTCTGCCTGAGGGTATGGAAGTAAAGATTTTTTAGTGCCCAAGACCTAGCCTAGGCTTGCAAGAGATCACTGAGAAGGGCTCATAAGGCAGAAAGAAAACCAGAAGATGGTAGTGTCAACCCAGCCCTGGAAGAAGGAGACATTAACCCATGTTTAATGACCATTCAGCTCTCGGCACAATCAAAGCTGACCCTGGGCCAGGCACTGGGATCACAGTGGTGAACAAGACACTGCCAGACCCTCAAGGAACTTACAGTCTAATGGAATTACGAGTGGCACCCAGAGAGTGGGCAATTTAAAGTTTGTTTCTTACCAGTATAGCTTCTGATTCATTTACAACAACACTAGAACAAAGCAGAACATATTCCAACTGAAAATGAAAGTTAAAGCTACAAGGGAATCATTGTTGGAGTCCTCCCATTTTATGTACAGATCAGTAGATGTTTAAACATTGGCTGTGGCACAACCTACCAGTTACTGAACCTGTATTCTGTTCAACTTCTATGAGACTTTGAAAGTCTTGCAAGTAAAGAAGGGGACTATCAGCTGTCCAGTGGCATTTAGTGTCCCCAGAAAACAGTCTGAAAATTGAGAGGACTGAGAGGAGGGGCTCCACCACCCTGAATGTTCTGCTGTTATACCTCGATACAAGTGCACAAGGTTAGAATAATGACATGAAGAGCTCTGAAGACAAATGGTAGTCCCTAAGGGAAAATCCAAGAAGTTCACTGGGATTGGATCGAGGCAGTCATTACTGAATTTTCTGGATCATAGTAATGAAGTGGAATTTACAAAATGGGATTTAGATACATTTCTGATAGAGTGTAGAGACTGTCACCCTTCAGCCATCCCCTTTGTCCTGCTTCTCCTGATTCTCTGCCCCTGGGCTCCTGCAGAAGCCACACTGGTCATCACAACACAGGAAACCCTAAAGACCTGAGGAAACAACCCAAATTTGTGCATCAACACTGCCTCTGGCAAAGCAGCTTATATAAAAATCTTGTACAATATTACATACACAAGTTACGTACACAGAGTGTCCTGAGGTTCTCTGAACCTAAAAGTAGCATCTCAACTGAAGGGAAAGATGCAACAATAAAAGAACTGGTGAAACTCCCCTCCTTCATACATCAACTTAAACAAGTGAACGGACAACAGCAGTTAAGCATCTCACCACAGTAGAAGTGAGTAATTATTTGACCATCAATAAGCAAGGGAGGTGGAATGCCGATTCATGGCATTCTTCCTATTGCAGCCATTTTGGATTTGTTAGCCAGAAACACGAAGCGGCACTAAATCAAGAGCTGGGAGAGCAGACGACCTGAGGAAGTGCACATCAGAGCAGAGAAGTCAAGCAGGAGGGCATGAGGGTAACTGGTGCATTATGAACATTCTTGCACCAGAATTTCTTTTAGATATTAATTTTGTTTTGTGGCTTTCTGTATTTCTCCCTCTCCCTCCAATTTCAACCTGGTAACCTTAGTGTTTTAAATTCTCACTTCAGGGATACTGTCATGATGAAAAGCTGAAGCAAAATGAACCCATGGTTGTTGGGGAAAGCAAAAAGCCATCCAGTCACATTCTGGAGGTAGAGTAGGAAGGTGTAGAAACAGGGAAGTGAGGAGAAAGGTTTCCCAAGTCTAGGAAGGGGGCAAAGTCTAACGTTCCCTTGAGCAAAAGGGGACCAGACTCTGTTGCCTAGCAAGGTACTAGGAAGGTGGCAAAAGCCAAGAAAGGAACAAGAGATCTTATTCCTGTTCCTTCCTAAGCATGAAACGGAGGAAAAGCCACTGGCCCTGATTTGCACAGACGTGTACAGTTGTGACTGATGAGTCACCATGCCTTGGCCCGCTGTGACCTTGGAGCCATTCAGTAGCAGGGAGCTGCAAGAATGGTTGAAGTGGTTGAAGTTCAAAAGTAAACTCACGGATGTAGCCTATTACCAGCTGACATAAGCAACTGGTTAGAAGCGTCATAAATAGAAAGCACTCTTGCTGGACTTTACAAGCCTGCCATCATCTTAATTCAAAACCTCAGTACTTTCATATACTGTCTACTTATAATAGAATGAGCTAACAAATTAACTTTGCCAGGATTTGGGGGTGGAGGAACTTCTCTTTATATTCCTTCCTAAGAATCTAGGAAAGAAACTTAAAGTACACTGGTGAACAGCAGACTTCTCTTTTCTCACCCCTCCAGGTAGCCCCTCTTGATCCCTACCATACAATCTACAAGTGATTTCTCTCTTATCTAAATTTTGGTTGGTTCCTTTAGGCTGAACTTCCCCTGGGCAGTCACCCTTTGGTGGGATCATTTCATCTCAGGATTTGAAAAATATATATTGCAATCTTGATTTCATCATCTCCTCAGTCAGGCTCCAATGAACAGATTCACACACACACACCAAGTTCCTAAGAAACAGATTTCAAAGCTCAATTGCTGCTTAATTCCTTTGCAAAATAAGCAGTGTGCCAGCCCAAGTTCTTCCTGGAAAGGCAGTACAATGAAGAGATCAGAATAGAATATTGCTTGGTAAACACAAAATCAGCAAAGAGAAAGTATTGTCTTGCTCAAAGGATATTAGAATCAAATATATATATAGCTTGGGGTAATCCTCCCCTTGTCTGAGATAACTGACAAGATAAAACTATCCCTTCAGAGATTCACTGATAACAAAATTAATCAAATTTCTGATTTTGGTAGGGGGACGAAGATTAAGAACAGGCAGAAACAACAGCCACATTTTATTTTATACCTTGACCAGGAAAGGGTTTGACAAAGTGTCTCATAATATTCACACCAACCAGGCAGAAATATGTGTACAGGATGACAGGACAAGCAGGTGAGCCCGTCACTGTGTGATTAACCACAGTCGTATTCTGCTTGGCTTCATCTCGCTCGACACTTTTTTATATCACAGCAATGAAGACAAACATAGCGTCCCTCAATATATGCTAATTTCACAAAGAAGAGAGGTAGAGATGATACAAGCTGACTGAATCAAGACTCAGAACTATTTCAACCGCCAGGACATTAATCTAAAATAATGAAATTTACTAAGGCTAGTTGGTAAATCCTCCACTTAAATCAACTGCATTGAGTGTAAAATGGAAAAACTAGCTTAACAGCCTTTCAAAATTCTAGAAAAATGGAACAAATAACAGGGATATTTAATGACCTAGACCGAGTCCAGAGAAGGGTGAGCAGAACTGTAAAAGGGCTTAAAAATATTTTTTATGAAGAATGGTTGGGGTAGAGAAGAGAGCATAATATAAGGAGCCAATAAGATTTACAATAATTATTGGGGACATTTGTTTTCTTTCTTGGAATATGCAAGTGGATTAGAGACTGGAGGGCTTTTATAGGGTACTGAAGGGTGAACAAGAACGCATGGGCCCCAGTTACAAGAAAAGCAGATTTCAGTTCAATAAAAATAACTTTTAAAAATAATCACAACTATCCTGAAGAAAAAAACTACCTGTGAAGTTGGGAGCTCTCCATCACAAGACTTTTCAGAACAGCTTGAATGGCTATCTGCTACAACCTGCTCCCTACCAGGAAGCACACCAGTTCCCCCATCTGCAACTCAAGAGACCAAGGGGTCAGCTTTATAACAAAATAATAAGAACAATCCAAAGAAGTTGGACCAGGTCGAATTTCTGGTGGTCCTGCTCTGACCCAGGAAACTGGTCTTAGCATCTGGACCTCTAGCACATTTAATTATAACAGGTCATTTTCTCAAACACTGGTTTCAGTAGATGAAGCAGTTGTTTTACTACTTGGACCTCAAAACAAGCTGGTATTTTGCTTTTCATTCTGTCTACTATTTATTAAACTGGAGTCTTATCTATGAACCCCAGTCTGTATAGGTAGGTCTCCAAAACCACCCTCAAGGAAGCCTGTCAAAACCCCAAGGTATAAAACAACTGTCAGTCTACATCAACACCTACTGCCCACTGCCAAGAGACCTGATGCCAGCCGGTCATCAGTTTTAGAGCAACTAACAAAAGTCCAACAAAGTTTTGCCAACAAAGGTTTGTCTAGTCAAAGCTATGATTTTTCCAGTAGTCATGTGTGGATGTGAGAGTTGGACTATAAAGAAAGCTGAGCGCCGAAGAATTAATGCTTTTGAACTGGGGTGTTGGAGAAGACTTTCGAGGAGTCCCTTGGACCACAAGGAGATCAAACCAGTCAATTCTAAAGGAGATCAGTCCCGAATATTCATTGGAAGGACTGACGCTGAAGCTGAAACTCCAATATTTTGGCCACCTGATGCGAAGAACTGACTCATTGGAAAAGACCCTGATGCTGGGAAGGATTGAAGGCAGGAGGAGAAGGAAATGACAGAGGATGAGATGGTTGGATGGCATCAATGACTCAATGGACATGAGTTTGAGCAAGCTATGGGAGTTGGGGATAGACAGGGAAGCCTGGAGTGCTGCAGTCCATGGGGCCACAAAGAGCTGGACACAACTGAGTGACTGAACTGAACTGAACAAAATTCCTGATGAGTTGGGCTTGAAGTTCCCTTCTATATATCAGGCACTGAGGATACAAAAATAAACAGTTCTTGTCTCCGCAAACTCCCTATTCCGGTGGGAAAGTCGTCACCTTAGCACACTGTCTATGCCACTAATAGAGCATATGAATGAAAAATTAGGACACAAATTATTCTCTGAAACACAGGGAAGTAAAGTACAGTAGCTCCCCCAACCTTATCCACAGTTTCACTTTCTGAGGTTTCAGTTACTTGTGGTCAACCACAGTTCGAAAATATTACATGAAAAATTCCAGAAATAAACAGTTCACAAGTTTTAAATTGCATGTTGTTCTGAGTAACATGATGAAATCTCACGTTGTCCACTCCCTCCCACCCTGGACGTGAATCATCTCTTTGTTCAAGGCATCCATACTGGACACACTACCCGCCTAGTTAGTATGTGGAAAAAAGCCCAGTACACGTAAGGTTTGGTACTATCCAGTTTCAGGTGTCCACTGAGGGTCTCGGAACACCCTAGAGACGAGGGAGGACTCCTGCAGTCAAAACTTCCTTCTTGATGTGGTAGTGGGGAAGGTTTTCAGGAAGCGACTTCAGAGGACATGGCACCTGAGCTTGGTTTTGAAGAATGAGTAGGATTTTCCCCCTGGAAAATGTGAAAGAGAGGAAGGCACTGCATTCTCTGCTGATGAAAGAACACCAAAAACAACCCCGAGGCACAAAATTCACCAGCGAACTCAGGAAATCGGACCACCTGGTCCAGTCGGATTAGAGCAACAGTGGCCTGCTGCTGGCACCTCCACAGGCCGCCCAGACCCGAGGAGTCTGCTTGGTGCCCAGGTGTAAGTCACTCAAGCTATCCCATCCCGCCGTCAAAGCACAGGCAACGCAGCAGAGAAGCAGACTAGATCAAGATTTCTCAATACCAGATGTTGGCCTGTCTGCTGCCCGAAACAAATCATGAAAACAATGTTTGCTCTGAGATTATATTCTTCCTCTTTTTATGGAGTAAAAGAAAGACCCTTTTCTTTTGTAAACTGATGGTGACTGTAGATCAGGTTTAGATTTTTAATATTCTGACCTAAAAAAAATGTTAGTCTTCCAAATTTTAGAGGGGATAGTTTGCTACTTGTGAATCCATGTCTGGGAACCACCAGCAGAGAAGAGAGGTACCTCCCTACACATACATTTCCAAAACCCGGGAGCTTCATTCCAGACTCCTAGTGCCTCCAAAGGTCCTCTTCTCCATGGGTCAGATTAGGGTCTGCTGAGCAATTCCCCTTTTCCTGCAGTCATGATTATGCTGCCTCCCAGCAACAATGCTGCAATTCCCAGATGCCAAATTGCTGTGGAGTAACATTGAGACTATTGAGTTTCTGATTAACTTGAGTGGCCTCTTCATGACATTTACAACATGTAACAGATAGCTCTGAGCAAAGAGATCAATCTGAACAGATTTTACAGATGGCGAATCTCATCTATTGGCTTTAAGTGCTAGTTATCTTTCATTGAAGCAGTAGTAACTCTTCTCTGTTGCAGCTCTGTTTTAAGGTCCACCAATACTTTCCCCATGGCTTTAAGAGCTTTGACCCCCCAAATCTCATACCACCTGGGAGTCATTCTCTGTATGCCTCCATAGTCTGAATATGCTGTGTTCTCTAGTGAGACGCCAGGGGTCCTACTTGCCAGAAGTACAACCAAAAGGTAAGACTCAAGACTTAAGGTCTTGGAGGAAGAAGCATGCACAAGGGTGACATAGCCCTTGAGCTAGACTGCCTCCATCTCTGTGCCCTTCACTTTTCTTCTCTCTTCCAGCTCATTTTGCCCTCTCCCTTTCTCATGTCCATTCTTACCCCCACTCCCATCAGTGCTTATTTAGGATATATTTTGCTTCTCTCCTTTGGATTTCCAATTTTAGATCATCTTTGCTCTACCCTCCACTTTTGCGGTCCCTTATTCCACCAGAGCTAATTTTGTGTATTTACCTACATGGAAATTTAACAAACTATTAGTTCAATTCAATAAATACCTGTTTCCTGAACTCTTTGATATGCTAGACATTCAGGATACAGAGATAAAAAGAGCCTCTTCTATGTCCTCAGGGAGCTCCAGAAAACAAGGGAAGAAGCTGTCTTCTACCTGGCTCTGACTCTAAAATTCTCTCCATTTTCTATCCCTCTTCTCACACACAAACCCAAGTCCCATGGGTAATTAACGAGATGAGTAATGGACTTTCACTTGCCTCTGGCAAGTTTGGAAAGAAGGTTTTTTAGCAAAAGTGGCTTTAAATGGTTCCAGTTGTTTTTGTTTTTCCCTTTGCACCTTTAAAAGGCTCTGAAAACCTGGTAAATATAACTGAATCATCAGAATCTTTTTGAGGGGTGGACTGCACAGGTGGGGAAACTTGGAGGACTTGATAGGTAGATGTCGTCTTTTCTGGGTCTTCGCATTCCATGCAATATCTGAGTTTTCTCTTTCTGGGTCTATCTTTCACGTTATATGATACTCTTCCCCTCTCAAGATGGAAACAAACCAGGGAAAGCTATGAAAGGGGTAAGAGAGGGCGCCTGCCACCACTCAGCCACAAGAGCAGGCTTGAATCAGCAAGAAGAGCCACCCCACCATGTCATGCTTCATCTGGAAATGCTGTTGCTGAATCTGTATCTTTCAGAAGAGGCTTTCCCCATTCATCAGAAACTCTCCCTGTACCTCCTCTGAAGGAATAACCCCAGCCCATCCACGTCACTCAACTTGCCTTAATGTCCTCACCCATGACCTCACCTAACTAACACAAGGGTCGACCATCTCCTAGACGCTCACCTTAGATTCTGGCCTGCCAAAGGAAAGCATTAACCATTCTATCTCCCAATTGCTCTCTGGCATATTTATTATTTTTCATCAATATAGTTATTAGATACAAACTCAAGGAGAATCGGATTCACAGCCCAAAGTTCTCCTGGACAGACAAAAAAAAAAAAAGCCACCTCTGCCTTTTCTACCTTCTTTCTGCATTTGTTTTGCTAAACCCCACAATTCTACCACCACTAAAGAGTGGACTAGAGAAAAAACCAGGGCTGGGGTGGCAAAGAGTTTAGGAAGGATCTAGGAACTTCCCTGGTGGTCCAGTGGCTAAGATTTCACGCCCCCAACATAGGGGCCCTAGGTTCGATCCCTGGTCCTGGAACTAGATCCCACATGCTGTAGCTAAGATCCCACATGCCACAGCTAAAGATCTGACATGCCACAACTAAGACTCAGTGCTGCCAAACTGATTTTTTTTAAGAGATTAGGAAGAATCTAGAAAAGGAGTGATGGCTGTGCCTACCTTCTGTCAGAACTGAAATAAAGGGGGCAACACAATACCTGGGCACTGTTCAGAGGCACCCTCCTTGTAATTAGGTCAACCGTTCCCCCAGACAGTACATCCAGATGTTTCCATCAGGATCAAGGCACAATAGAGAAAGCCCACAGTAAGAATGAGTTTCAAGTGGAGCAGAGAAACCCTAACTCTCTTCCTCCTCCTCTCGCCTCCCATTTCTTCTCTTCCCCTCTCCAGTCCCAGATTTCTCTCCCTACACTGCTGGAGTTTTTGGAGGGGGTCTCAGAGGGGGTCTGACTTCCTTTCTTCATTTGACTCCTAACCCCAACACTCCTCACACTCAAGCCCTTTCACAACTCTGTCTTCTGGGCTGCCCACCAAAAGTCTAGAAGTGCAGGCCTTATCTCTATTATGTTAGACCTCCAAGAAGAGAGACAGAAAAGGCAGCTGGCAGGGGTTAGAGCTCCTTGCACTCCATGGCCCCTTCCACATTCCCCAAGCAGACTGAGAACTGGACACAGTGAATCCTGACTAGGTTCCGGCCTACTTGTGTAAAAGCAAACACCTTCTCCAAGCAGAGAGGGTTGATCTGAAATGCACAGTGTAAACAAACAGTTCTTCTGCGGCTTACAGCGCTCTAAAAACACAATGCACTCTGCGTGTTAGCTGAACTGCTTTTGGTGGATCCAAGAACTTGGTTATCACCTTTTCCTAGACTGTCTAATCCGCTTTTTCTAGTTTAACTTCTTTCCATGCTTCTCTCTCCTCTTATCTGTTTTCTACCCCTACCCTCCTCCTCCCATCTGAAGCTCTTTCCGCCTCGGGAGAGCTGGGAGAGCCCAGGAAGTGAAGATAGCAGATGGTTCAGAAGAACTTTCCCAATCCCTAAACCTCAGAACCTCGGGTGCCCACACACCACGTGGCCCCACAGAAGGTGCAGCGAAGAGACGGTCCCTAGTACTTCCTACCATTGCATGGTTCTACCTAACTGGATGCGTCCCTGCTTACCCACAGGAAAACCAGTCACATCACACAGAGCCCTCATCAGAAGACCATCACTGGTAAGTTCTTCCAGTACTTTCCTAAACAACTCTGGAGGTCAACCAGGTCTGTTACAGCAGCCAAACATAGGCACCTTAGACTCCAGCCTGCTGAAGACCGCCATGACCCTGCCTTCCCCTTAGCTTTCTCCACCCCACCACCACAAAACCAGAAGCTTATCAAGTGTTATCTAGTCCATCAGATGTTGCTGTATTATCAGTGTTTCCATTTACAGTTCTGAACTTGAAAATTTTTTCAACCGTCCCTCAATGAAGTCTCTTTCCTCGCAATCTCTCCTTTCTAGCCACTTAACCTCATCTAACCCAATAACTGGGGAGGAACCAGAGGATGGAAGAAAAAGAGTTGGAAACTCTGGAGAACCAGAGAAAATGTGAGGATGAAAGAAAAGCAGAAAGTGTCTACTTTCTAGAGCATTCCAAGGGAACAACAGTCAGAGATGTGAGTCCTCTTGTTTGCTCATCCTCCCTTAAAAGGTAACTTGTATCTAGGAACATGATACAGTTCTTTAGCAAATTACCCCAAACTACCACACAACTCTCATTCTATCAAGACTTGGTGACTTGATGAGAAACTGTTTGGGCCTAGAAGTTTCTGCCCCACAATTCTGTAATAATGGGACCAAGTGGCCTTCGGGTAGGGCCTAGCATTCTTCCCCTTGGGACTCTGGCCACCAGCCAGGACATACTCAGGCTACTTCAAGATGTATGCCATTATCCAGCTTTCTTCTCTCCCCACCCAGGAAGCTTCTATTGAAGCACATTTGGCCCAAACAAGGCTTAGTCCCCAAGCTTTCACTGAAGCCTCCTCTCAGGCTGACTGACTAGCACGCATCAGTCACCTCAGACACACAGTATCTTCAGTTACCTTGGAGTCAATCAACAGAGCTTGTTTGGGCTCTGCTACTGACATCCCTCATCTGTTTCCCAGCCACATACCCACAAGCCTGCCAATGTCCAAGGAGACTGCTGAACAGACCACTAGACTCCAGAGCTCACCCAAGGTGGCCTCTGCACTTGCCCACACCCTTCTCCTTCAGGCCCATCTGCTCACTATTTTAGAAATTGCACAAATTCATTCTTTTAGATATTGAGTACGTTCATATTTTCTTTGAGGTTTAGTTTCTATTATTAGGCTCCAAACCTGTCTTCTCTGTGAAGAAATGACCCTTCTTTTAAGAAAAATTACTTTGAGAGAATTTGTATTTTCAGTATTAATTTTGTAAAAGTATAAAGACTGGATTCTGTAACCATTGGGAGGCTGGCCATGTGGGGACAGGAAATGCAGTTCTTAGGAATTTCCAAAAAGGGAACAAAGAGGAAAATGTGAGTTCGGGGCAGCATTTTCCTTCTTTGGCCAATGACCTGATAACTCTGCTCTGTCTATCACAGTTACAGCTTGACTCCCTTCCCACTCCAAGAAAAACCCTTACACAGGTTAGAAGTAGAAGATAACAGGGACTTGCATCCCAACTAGTCAAGGTTCCTCTGTCCATGGGAATTCTCCAGACAAGAATACTGGAGTGGGTTGCCATGCCCTCCTCCAGGGGATCTTTCCAAGCCAGAAATTGAACCCAGGTATCCTGCATGGCAAGCAGATTCTTTACCATCTGAGCCACCAGGGAAGCCCCCAACAAAGAGAAATCTAGGTTAAATCACAGGATTCCAAAAAACAGAGGGGCTGCCCAGAGGCTGGAGGAGACAGGAACTAAAAACCTATAAAGATGAGCTTTATGGGCAGACTAGGCTAGGCTCACTCCACTTGAGAAGGGCCAAGGAGACACTGTAGTGGAGGAGACAGCCCCAGGGTCTGGGAAGAATCCATTTTCCACCAGATCAAAATGAGAACAAGTTTGGAATCCAATCCAAAGAGCTAACAGCAAGTTTAGGATCACAGCAGGTTCCAAACCAGCCAAAAGATCTCTTGGCCCCTGTATTTCACATTTTCTTATTTTTGTTCTTAAACTTTTAATTTCCCTGTAAAAGTTCCTTTTGAAAAATTTCAGTCTTGTCATAGGCTGCTATGGTGAAAAGGCTCTGCTTACTTCCATGGCAGGAATAGCGCTCTCTGTCTCCTCTGTCCTACGCTTCTCATCAGAGGGGCTTTGGAGAAGGAAAGGAGAACTGACCAGAGAAGGACAACAGTAAGAAAATGCTTTCCAAGGATGAGAAACTTTTATTTCCTTTCAATCTGATATTATTTCCTTCCATTCTCACATAGAAAAAACAATTCACCCAAAACATTATTCCTGAATCTTAGAAGCATCAAGTTCCAATTATGCCACACGGAGAACAAAGAATTGAAGGAGACCCATCTCAATTTCTTGTGGCCAAAAAGAAGACTTAATGATGCCATAAAATGCCTCCCTGAGGAGCGACCCTGGGGTGTCGCCTTCGCTCTCTCTCAGTGTTCCCATCTGAGGCTCACTACCGCTTGTACTGCTCCTCTCTCAACACATCTCCTCTCCTTTCCCAACCACATTTTTTCAGTAGATTGAGGGGGTAAAACTTCACGACTCCCTCCAGCCTCCTAACTCCACGTTGTATCCCCAATTCTACCTTTTCCTGAATTTGCCCATATGGCAAGGGAAAAGGGCGGCCAGTGTGGCTTGTCTCTCAGAAATGCTCTTCCTTCATGGTTTGGCAGCCAGCACAAACCACTGTCTTACGTCACTCCCTCACAAGCTGAGGAACCATTCTTTAACAAATAGAGGCACCCAACTCAAATTCAGCTCAGAAAGTACTGTGGTTGGAGTAGACGGCTCTAAATTCTGGATTAAGAAGGAAGATATCCCTTGAGGATTAGCGTAATCACTAAATTGGAGAAGAGAAAAGAGATGTAGAGAATCTGGTACTGCCTCAGCGTACCTGTCTTTCCACCTCTGAGGAGGGTTATCATCTAGGCTCAGTCTCTCCACAGCCCTGTCTCTCCTGTTTTTCAATCCCTTCCCTCATCCCTGCTCCTCATTTTACTGTAAGTATATGAGTGACAACAGGCTGAGGAGGCTGAGAAGGCTGAGAAGTCAAGTCTCACAGATAAGACAGATGCAGGATATGGCCCAGGACAGCCAGAGGAAAGCCAGTGATTCATTCATTTGGGTGCCCACCTGCCCTCTTCCCACAGGCTGTTTCTCCCTTCAGAATAAGTTCTCACTGCCTACCTGACTTCCCCTCCTGATTCTCAGCCTCTTTATTGACCACCAGATTCCATTATAAGAGGGAAGCCCTTGGGCATGGCATGTAAGATCAGGGGATAAGTAGCTCCTGGCTGGTCAACCATCTCCCTTCTTCTTGGACATTTTCCTTATCTTGATTCCCCAAGACAAGGCCACAGCAAAGAAAGGCATTCGTCTTCCCACATAAAAATCCAGTTTCCACTGTACACATACTTCCCACACATTGAGAGGATTTAGCTGAGGGTGCTGAGGGTGAATAGTGGAAGCCACTTTCTAAATCCCCAGAAAACCCTCAACCCATTCTAAACATCGTTGGCATTTTATTAGGACTATCTCAGGAGGAAGAACAAAAAGAGACCTCCTTAGATGACCCGAAGAAGAATCAGTTTAATGGGATTCTCTTCGATTTCTCTAGCACATTTGTTTGCCTCTTTCACTTCTGTTTATTTCCTCTTCTCTATCACCAACTCAATCGTGATCTTCTCTGGCCTACATGGTTTCTGTCTGCGGAAGGGGTGAGTACCTTCCTTTACTATCAACAGTTGGCTTCAGGGCCCTGTTCAGTAGCTGTATCATCCTTGCGCAGGCCGTACTTCCTTCCCAGCCTCTTGTCTGAGTCCTGCTCAGTTTCTCAGAAGTATTTCTAGTCGCTGTGGGCAAACCATCCAAGATCATCAAAAACTAGCCTTCACTGATAGCCAAATGCCCACCATGCCCCCTCCCCCACCACAGTACTCCATTACATTCTCCATCCCAGGGCCGACAGCTCCTCTTGTGATACTATTATCACTTGCCTTAGTGCCCCAACTGCAATGCCACTGTCTTGCCACATCCCACGGCTGCTGCAAAGCAGCTCATTTCACTCCTATTCAACTGCTTATTTAGCCCTTGATCCACGGATGTGAAAAATCAGAGCATCTTCCAGAAGCTGATTGCCTAGATTTGGTTCTCCAACTACCCATTGCCTATCTCATTTGTCCCACCCATATCTGAAACCCATGATAAGATCATCAGGAGCTGCCTGTGAGCATCAGCAAGATTCTAAAGGGTTTATGTAAAAAGGGTCTAACTTTAGTAAATGTGAGGCTTTCTGGACTCTTGAGATACTGAGAATGCTATAAATTTTCTTTGTAAATTAATAGAAACTTCTTCCGTGGAAACAGAAGTAGAAAAGACTTTGGAGACTTGGCAACTAAGTTATTTAACCAGCTTATTTAAGGGCTAGCTCTTGGCTCTCTGAGTCTGACGTTGGCACCTCTTGTCACTGGCCTCCATCTTGCCTCGGTTCTTCTCATCCTTGTCCTTGTCCTCTTCTCTATCTTGTTTCCCTCTGGCCGACCTTATCTCCATCCTACTACCCTTTTTCTCCCAGGCACAATAGGCCAGAGCCCCTTAGCTTGGGGAGGCTAGTCCACATGGCTTTGCACGTCCACTGTGGGCCTATGGGTTCCCCATCCTTCAACAGATCCATATTAAGGGTAATCTGGGAACTCAGAAGGACTCTCCATTGTTCCTTCAACATCAGCTTCTCTTAGTTACCTCAGCACTGCCAACTCTGCACCTCCCAACAAATACCTCTGATTCAATAAGTTGATAAAGGGGAACACAGAAACTAGTGAGGATAGGAAAGACCAAGGGAAATGGAGTACAACTTGGGGGTTCTTTTCTCTGTTCAGAAACGTCATGAGCTGTACTATGTACTCCCCAGAATATTCAGGAGCCTCCAATGATATATATCTTCCCTGTCAAAGAGAAAATGGTTTCAGGGTCTGTTGGGGGAGTCTTTCTCTCTCAGCCCTTAAAAGACCAGTGATCCCTGAGAAAGTTAACACTTGTGACAATGACTGATGGGAATTTCCAATGGAGTCTTGAATCTAACCATTCCCTCTTCCCAAGAGAGACAAGAAGGCGGGCGCCTCCCCAAGACCCCACCCCAGCAACCATGACAACCTACCTAGTGCTTGCCCATACCAAGTCCCAATCCCCTTCTCACCTGTACCTCCCTCTTTCGCTTTATTTCTAACAGGTACCATTTAAGATACGTTTGGGAAGGACCATTAAATAATCTCTCTTCATGCCCACTTCCCATCCTTTGGGCTCCCAGCTCTACCACATCCAACACCCTTCCTCTTTATAATTCAATCCTCCCTTATCTTCCAAGAGGGAGGCTCCAGCAGTTCCCATAATTACAGTGTGCACAAGAGGGCGTGGCCTATTTTCCTGGTTCTATCTTTTACTTCTCCACTCAGTTCCTATTCCATTTTGACTATGAGATCTAACAGCCCGTCTCCCAGCCCCCAGGAGGTGTAGTAATAATAGCTAGCACTTACTGAGTGACAACTATGTGCCAGGCATGTATCTGCTCAGCTTTTCTGGGAGCTGGGAGTCCCTACAGTAGTCTCCCTTTTGTCCTACTTTCCATCTCAATTCTCTGTCCCAACTCTCTTCATCTCTGACACCCTCTTCTAAAAAAATTGTATGGTGATCCACTGCCGCTCTTTCAGAGGCCACATCTTCCCTGGCTCACCCTTACAAGATGGACCACTCCATGTCTGGGCTCCAACTATTCCGATATACTCTAGAAGAATCTAAGTCCAGGCCTCCCCTTTCGCTATCCATGACAGCGCTTACTTAGAGGCCTTAGCAAAGAGACCGTTTCCATGGGTAAGACCACCACAACCCCTGTCCCACCTGCCTGCCAACCTCGTCCCTAGCCCCCGGACGTTTAGAGTCCCCAGAATTGGTCGCATCATTTCACCCAGGTCCCAGAACCTATCCAGGTCCCAGGAAAACATACAAGCTAAAAAAGCTGCAGTAAACACCTTAAACTCTGGCCTTCTGAGGACTACCTAAAGGCAGACTGGCCACCTTTCCACCCTCCAGCCCACTTGCTTTCCCACCAGCTTCTTAATAAATCAGGCCCCCGCCCCATTTATAAGTGTGATCCCCCAAATGCATGTCTCCTTTGAAGGAGAACATTTCCTTTCGCCCTTTACTAGGAAGTCGCGGGATTTCAGGTATAAACAATGGCCGACCAGATATGGCCAAAACCGTTACCCCAGGATCTCGCGATGAGAGCACTGGCTGTTAACGGCCACAGCACTTTCAAGAGTCATCATTCATTGGGCTGCCGACCTGTCAGTCACTTCTGCTGGGCCAATGAGTAGCATTGCCTCACAAGAAACAGCGGTTGGAGGGCAGGCCAGTGGTTCCCTGACTTTCTGATCCCGGAGGTGGCCCTGCTGTTCTCGTCTGCAACTTGCAACTGTTCATGCCTGTGCATCATAGGCAGATGGGCAGCAGGAGGGAGGATCATTGAGTCAGCCTAGACCCACGCACAGGTTAAGCAATTTGGAGGGGGAAGGGACAAAAGGAAAAGGTTTAGCGCCAACTAAACGTTGGAGTTTCTTAACAGTAATAGCGTTGGGAAGGCTGCGTTGGTTCAATCTGCCCCAACCCTGCTGGTTCCCTTACTGTGTGAACTTCTGCTGGTCTCTTCCTTGTCCTGGGCCTCAGTTGCTTTTTCATAAGGAGGGGATTGATCCTACAAGATCTCTCATGCTTCTTATTTTTTGATATTTCAAAAGACGAGGAGAGAACCCAGCTTAACCACGGTCCCGTTAATTGTGAAGGGGAAGGCAGTAGGTCAGAGGTGAAGAAAGATCTAGAACCAAGAGGATGTTCAAAAGGAATGAAAGAGTGATGCCCTCTAGCCTGAGGGAGAGTTTGAGGAGGGGGATAGCTTGCCAGAGGACCTGAGTGTGGAATCAAAAGGTAGAAAAAGCATTTTGGCCAGTGTCTATAACAGGATTGGGGTGGGGAAGGGAGCACGGTGGAGCTTAAAGAATCTCCTCTCACCCATTTATGGGTCGGGTTTTTTTGTTTGTTTTTCTGGAGTTTCCTACAAAAAGGTTCTTTTTTGGCGGGTGGGGGGAAGTTATTTTGAAGTTTGGCGAAGTTGAGCAAGGATCTGTTCCCACGGTATAAGTGAACTCCCTTCATTTACTGTCTTCTGTTTTCTCAACCAACACCACCTGCAGAAGCTGACAATGACCCTTGGGCTTTTCCAGTGGTTACCACAACACCATTTCCTGCCGCCTGGAGGGAAGACAGAGTAATTGTTGGCAGCAAGAGGTGCGTGTGGGTAAGGAAAAGGGAACTCTTTCCCCTCTTCCCAGCCCTCCTCCTCTCTTTTTCTCTCCCTCATATCCTTCTGCCCAGCCCTTTCCTCCTCCCACCTGCTGACTCCAGCCAGGGTCACACCAATTTTCATTTTTCACTGCGTCCCCAGAAATTCAGGGGGCCTGAAGGCATGCTCAGGAAAGGCTGTTCCCTGGCACAACCTCTCCATTGTCTGTTCCGCTGAGAAGTAATCAGTTTCCAGAAAGTTTGAGAAATTGATTTTCAGCAAGAGGGCACCAAGCCATTTCTCTAGCCCATGGGGTATCTGCATATTTGACATTGGCCTTCCTAACATTGGCCTCCCCTTGGTGGTTCAGATGGTAAAGAATCTGCTGCAATGCAGGAGACCTGAGTTCAATCCCTGGGTCAGGAATATCCCCTGGAGAAGGGAATGGCTGGCTACCCACTCCAGTATTCTTGCCTGGAGAATTCCATAGAGGTGGCAGGCTACAGTCCATGGAGTCGCAAAGAGTTGAACAGGACTGATGGACTAACACTAACACTTCATGAGTTAGAGGTTGTCAGCCAAGGAGGTATAATAACTTCATCCAAACCCAAATAATGTCTTGCTATTTAGCTTTTTACCAAGATTTCTACATCTCAAACCATCCACCTTCCACACAACTGGGTTTTTTTTCCCCTTTATGTCTCATATTTCTTGCTGTTACTCTGTTCTCCTCGCTGTCTCTTTTCCTGTGTCTTTCTCTCTGGTTTGATTTGTTTTTCCTGTTGTTTTCTGAGGCCAGAGTGGAACCTGGAGATGATGTGGGCATGCTGATTTTCAAAGGAAAAGATCTGAGCCTCCACCTTAAGAGGCAGACTCACCCTCTCCAACCTAGCGGAGGTGAATGTTGCCCCCCAGCTCCTCAGACACCCGCTTGGTACTAGGCTTGTTCTCCAGGCTTACCAGAAGAGTACCTCTTACTCTAACCCAACATCCTCAATGATTATCACCCCTGCCTCCTACCTCCCATGTCCACCCCCATGGCAGGGCCCCCACAGAAGCAAAACATAGTCACCTTAGACTCTGGCATACTGAAGCCAGGCCCTGATCCTGTCAGCTCACCTTCCTGCCAACTTGTATTTAATAAAAATATTGTTAAATGGTATTCGTGTGTCTAAAGTACTGTTTAAGTATTTGTTGTTTCAAACTGTATCATTAAATTATATTCTTCTTTTCCCCATTGTATTTTTTTTAAGCTTTACAATATTGTATTGGTTTTGCCAAATATCAAAATGAATCCATTGTATCCATTGTATTCTTTATGGGACCCAAATGTTAGAAGCTGAGAATGAGTAAAGTTGGAGAAAGTGTGACAATATACATTTCTCAATAGTGACCACAAAGCTTGCTACTCACAGGCAAGGTGTTTAAGAACACAAATGGTCCTAACCACGTCAGCCAAGAAAATGGTTTCCCTGAGCACCAGACACAGCTTTCAGCTAGTTGAAGGGCATTTCCACTACTCTATTAGGACGTTATGTAACAGCAATGTACAGGTCAGAAAGACCTTCTTGTTGTTTATAATAATAAATGGCCTAAAATAGTGACATTTGGTTTGGTCCTTCTAGTCAACTATTATGTAGCTGTTAAAAAAATACATTTGAAAACTTTTTTATGACAGACATAAAAAAGCATATTCTAAAACTATGTGCAAAATCTTCTAAACAAAAATTCCAGAAGAGGTTGGAATTCTGGATTTTTATTTTGTTACACATTTTTTTATTTTCTGTTATAAAATGAGCATGTATTATAGACAAAAAAAAAAATCCAAATTGTAAAACTAGTTGGTTCTTCCCTGTTGTAAATGAAGAAGGAACTGGAATGAACTGATTAAGTGGTCCCTGACATGACAACCTGGCAGCTGGAGGTGAAAGCTTTAATGGGAGTCAGGATGCCACAGACTTGCAAACTGTCGGGAAGATACAGACAGATTCAGATCTGGTGGAGGACAAAACAACGTATATTCCACTTCATCTTCACTCACTCTTGCTTTCTTATGCCTTCTCTGTGCTATAATGACAAGCATTCCATACTGAAGGGCAAAAAAACCTGAATTCAAATCCTGACCCTGGCCCCTGCTAGGTGGGTATCAAGCATTCAATCCTGCAGAACCTTAGCTAGATGATCATGTGATGAACCTTAGCCAGATGAGCAAAGGCCCTCACCTCAGGGCCCTTGCACTTGCTTTTCCAAAACTCTTTCTGGAATGCCGTGCTCCCAGATGTTCCTGTGGTTTGTTCCCTCCTACATTTAGGTCTGGATGCAAATGGCAACTCCTCAAAGAGTTCCTCACTCTAGTAACGTAAGATTCTTTTCAATTTTATTTTCTCTGAGCATTGATCCCTAACTAAAATAATCTTCTGCTTTGCTTAATTGCTTATTGTCTCTTAGAAATTAAATTCTTAGGGAGCAGGAATCTAGTCTTGAGCTCTGTATCCCCAGTGCCTAAAACACAGCCTGTGGCTAATTAAATAAGTCAGGCGCCCAGGTGATACAATTTCACAATGTTTTCTCATTTAATCTTCCTAAGACTCCTGTAGTTTTCCTAAGAGGGAAAGGTTAAGCACAGAGAGGTGAAGTACATTGAGTAAGTGGCAGAGCCAGAATTAGAACTAATTCCAGAATACTTTCCACTTCGCTACCCTTCCCTCCCATGCAGCCGGCGTGGGGCCTGTTTGGGAGAGAGAGGGCTGGGACAGTTCAAGGGCAGCGAACATCAAGAGCCAAGTCTCTGAGCCCAGAAAGTTCAAAATAGTAAAAAGACTGAATTGCATATGGACATAGGAAGCCGTGGGAGTGAAGGACGGAAAGAGCCGGAGGGGCTTGGTTGCAATTCCGGAACTTGAGAGCGTTTTATGGGTATCTAAGCAGCACACAGTCCCTTTTATTCACCCCATGAAGAGAAATGGAACACCTCCTGTGGGCTTTAAGCGATTCAGCACGTAGCTGGAATGGGTAGTCCCTGTCCTTAATTGAACACCTACTGTGCGCTCTGCACAGCTCAGGGCCCATCTAGACTGGGAGTCTTGTCCTTGTCCTCCCGTATCTGGGGTACTGCAACTGGGATGTCTGGTTAGCAGGGGTTACCTGCCCTGAGCAGAGACAGATGGGAGTTTTCAGTCATCATTAAGGTTTATTGACCAGCGCGGCTGGAATTTCCCAGAGAGAGGAATTAATCTCGCTACCGACTGAGAGCAGACACCCTGCTGGGAGTAGTTACATAAATTCTGTTGCTCAAATTAATTAGGATTGTGATTCATTTGTTTAATGAGGAAGAATCTGATGGTGGCAAGAGGCAAGCCGGCGGGCCTTTCAGAACCCAGCCAATTCCAGGTGACGCTGCGGCAGGTGGAACGGCTGGCCGGGTCGGAACCAGGCCCTGACGTGGGCGGAAGGACCGGACCAATCAGTAAGACGAATAAACTGAGGCAGGCAGAGACAGCCAATCAGAATACACTGCTCGTTGAGAGGCGGGTGTGAGGCTCGCCGGCTCCCAGACCTTTCTGCCTGTTAGGCCTGCAAGCGGGGAAGGGCGTCTCAGCTTCATCCCCGGTATTCCATCCTCCTCTTTTTTCAAAGCGACGGAGAAAAATGCCAACAGCTGAAATCGCATCCATTTCCTCACGTCCTCCCAAAAGCCAGATTATTTTGCTCACAGAAGGAAGGATTCTTTCAATAAAGATCTATTGCTTAAAGCATATAGAAACACTTGTCTCTTACTTCCACCTCTATTTATAAAGAGAGCCCTCCTCTTTACCCAGAATGTCCCTGTTTACCAAACCCTGTCAGTGTCCTTCACTGTGAGTCCCTCCTATAATGGTAACTGACCAGAACGGCGCAACCTAGGTAAACCGTGAGTCTGGCAGCACCAGACTTTTCATGAAGCAGAAACATTGTCAAAAGCATGCGCCTGACTGCCCCAGGGGCTTCATTCTCTTCCCAAAAAAGGCGGAGAAGCTTCGCCTGGAACTTGGTCAGTTACTCTGCACTCAGAGAATGGGTAGCCATGAAGGGGCACCGAGCTGGGAACCGAAAGTCTAAAAACAGGTGACCTAGGACAAGTCTGGTCCGTCTCTGAGCTTCACTTTCCTTCTCCTTGAAAGGCGGCTGCTTTCTGCTCTGAAAAGAATGGAGCTTCGGTTCCGGCACCCTACAGAGCGTCCCCCCTCCAGCAGTTAGAGGTCATTTTGACATCGAAGTCAGATCTTGGCACTTCAAATGTTTTAAAACCCTCCAAAGGCTTTCCAACACATTGGGAAAATTTTTTTAATATGAAAAAATGTAAACTGACATTTATTCCACAGCTAAGGAGGCCCACAAGATGCAGCTCCTGCCTTCCTCTCTGACCTCAACCTCTGCAGCACCCGCTCCCTCACCACATCAGCCTTTCTTTTAGAATACAAAAAGCCCACTCTCTCCATCAGGCCTCTGCACTGGCTGAGCCTTTTCCCTGGAAGGTTCTTCCCCAGCACTTTGTATGGGCAGAAACTTACCATTTCTTTCCCTGCGTGAATGTCACCTTCTTGGAGATACCTTCCCTCAGTGTGCAGTCTAAGGTAATTCAGGCTCAGGAATTCCCCGGCAGTTCAGTGGGTAGAGCTCTGCACTTCCACTGCAGGGGCCATGGATTTGATCCCTGGTCAGGGAACTAAGATCCTACAAACCAAAAACAAAACAAACAAAACAAAGTAACTCGGGCTTTATCCATTCAGTTCAGTTCAGTTCAGTCGCTCAGTCGTGTCCGACTCTTTGTGACCCCATGAACTGCAGCACGCCAGACCTCCCTGTCCATCACCAACTCCCAGAGACCACCCAAACCCATGTCCATTGAGTCAGTGATGCCATCCAACCATCTCATCCTCTGTTGTCCCCTTCTCCTGCCCTCAATCTTTCCCAGCATCAGGGTCTTTTCAAACGAGTCAGCTCTTCACATCAGGTGGCCAAAGTATTGGAGTTTCAGCTTCAGCGTCAGTCCTTCCAATGAACACCCAGGACTGATCTCCTTTAGGATGGACTGGTTGGATCTCCTTGAAGTTCAAGGGACTCTCAAGAGTCTTCTCCAACACCACAACTCAAAAGCATCAATTCTTCGGTGCTCAAGGCAATGGCACCCCACTCCAGTACTCTTGCCTGGAAAATCCCATGGACAGAGGAGCCTGATAGGCTGCAGTCCATGAGGTCGTGAAGAGTCGGACACGACTGAGCAACTTCACTTTCACTTTTCACTTTCATGCATTGGAGAGGGAAATGGCAACCCACTCCAGTGTTCTTGCCTGGAGAATCCCAGGGACGGGGGAGCCTGGTGGGCTGCCGTCTATGGGGTCGCACAGAGTTGGACACAACTGAAGCGACTTAGCAGCAGCAGCAGCTTTCTTTATAGTCCAACTCTCACATCCATACATGACCACTGGAAAAACCATAGCCTTGACTAGATGGACCTTTGTTGGCCAAGTCACATCTCTGCTTTTCAATATGCTGTCTAGGTTGGTCATAACTTTCCTTCCAAGGAGTAAGCATCTTTTAATTTCATGGCTGCAGTCACCATCTGTAGTGATTTTGGAGCCCAGAAAAATAAAGTCAGCCACCGTTTCCCCATCTATTTGCCATGAAGTGATGAGACCGGAAGCCATGATCTTAGTTTTCTGAATGTTGAGCTTTAAGCCAACTTTTTAACTCTCCTCTTTCACTTTCATCAAGAGGCTCTTTAGTTCTTCTTCACTTTCTGCCATAAGGGTGGTGTCATCTGCATATCTGAGGTTATTGATATCTTGATTCCAGCTTATGCTTCTTCCAGCCCAGCGTTTCTCATGATGTACTCTGCATAGAAGTTCAATAAGCAGGATGACAATATACAGCCTTGATGTACTCCTTTTCCTATTTGGAACCAGTCTGTTGTTCCATGTCCAGTTCTAACTGTTGCTTCCTGACCTGCATACAGGTTTCTCAAGAGGCAGGTCAGGTGGTCTGGTAGTCCCATCTCGTTCAGAATTTTTCACAGCTTATTGTGATCCACACAGTCAAAGGCTTTGGCATAGTCAATAAAGCAGAAATAGATGTTTTTCTTGTACACTCTTGCTTTTTCAATGATCCAGCAGATGTTGGCAATTTGATCTCTGGTTCCTCTGCCTTTTCTTAAACTACCCAAAAACAATGTCCTTTTCATTATAGGGGACTGGAATGCAAAAGTAGGAAGTCAAGAAACACCTGCGGTAACAGGCAAATTTGGCCTTGGAATATGGAATGAAGCAGGGCAAAGGCTAATAGAGTTTTGCCAAGAGAATGCACTGGTCATAGCAAACACCCTCTTCCAGCAACACAAGAGAAGACTCTACACATGGACATCACCAGATGGTCGACACCGAAATCAGATTGATTATATTCTTTGCAGCCAAAGATGGAGAAGCTCTATACAGTCAGCAAAAACAAGACTGGGAGATGACTGTGGCTTAGATCATGAACTCCTTATTGCCAAATTCAGACTGAAATTGAAGAAAGTGGAGAAAACCACTAGACCATCCAGGTATGACCTAAATCAAATCCCTTATGATTATACAGTGGAAGTGAGAAACAGATTTAAGGGACTAGATCTGATAGATAGAGTGCCTGATGAACTATGGACAGAGGTTTGTGACATTGTACAGGAGACAGGAATCAAGACCATCCCCAAGGAAAAGAAATGCAAAAAAGCAAAATGGCTGTCTGAGAAGGTCTTACAAATAGCTGTGAAAAGAAGGGAAGTGAAAAGCAAAGGAGAAAAGGAAAGATATAATCATCTGAATGCAGAGTTCCAAAGAATAGCAAGGAGAGGTAAGAAAGCCTTCCTCAGCGATCAATGCAAAGAAATAGAGGGAAACGATAGAATGGGAAAGACTAGGGATCTCTTCAAGAAAATTAGAGATACCAAAGGAACGTTTCATGCAAAGATGGGCTCAATAAAGGACAGAAATGGTAGGGACCTAACAGAAGTAGATAGAAGAGGTGGCAAGAATACACAGAAGAACTGTACAAAAAGCATCTTGACGACCCAGATAATCACGATGGTGTGATCACTCACCTAGAGCCAGACATCCTGGAATGTGAAGTCAAATGGACCTTAGGAAGCATCACTACCAACAAAGCTAGTGGAGGTGATGGAATTCCAGTTGAGCTGTTTCAAATCCTGACAGATGATGCTGTGAAAGTGCTGCCCTCAATATGCCAGCAAATTTGGAAAACTCAGCAGTGGCCACAGGACTGGAAAAGGTCAGTTTTCATCCCAATCCCAAAGAAAGGCAATGCCAAAGAATGCTCAAACTACCACTCTATCCATTACCTTGTCTTATTTTTCATCAGAACACTTTCTCTTTTTTTAAAATTGGAGTGTAATTGCTTTGCAGTGTTGTGTTAGTTTCTGCTGTACAACAACATGGATCAACGTAAGTATACATATATCCCCTCCCTCTTGAGCTTCCCTCCCACCCCCACATCCCACCCCCATAGTTCTTCACAGAACACCAAACTGAGCTCCCTTGCTATACAGCACCTTCCCACTAGCTGTCCACTTTACACACAGTCGTATATATGGCACTGCTACTCTCTGAATTCATGCCACCCTCTCCTTCCCCCGCTGTGTCCACAGTCCGTTCTCCATGTCTGCATCTCTATTCCTGCCCTGCAATAGGTTCATCAGCACCATTTTTCTCAATGCCATATATGTGTTAATATACAATATTGTTTTTCTCTTTCTGCCTTACTTCATTCTGTATGACAGACTCTAGGTTCATCCACATCACTACAAATGACCCAATTTCATTTTCATTCCATACACCACATTTTTTTTATCCATTTAAAAATGTTCTTCTTTATCAATGGACATTTAGGTTGCTTCCAAATCCTGGCTATTTTAAATAGTGCTGCAATGAACATTGGGGTATGTGTGTCTTCTTGAATTATTATTTTCTCAGAGCATATGTCCAGTAGTGGGATTGCTGGATCATATGGTAGTTTTATTTTTAGCTTTTTAAGGAAACTCCATACTGTCCTCCATAGAGGTTGTATCAATTTACATTCCCACCAATATTGCAAGACGGTTTCCTTTTCATCAGCACACTTTTTGCTGCTGGCCTTTTTATGTTTTGTTATCTATCTTCCTCAAGTTGAATTTAAGGTCCACAGGGCCAGGAACCTTCCCCATTTCATCAGTCAAGGTCAAGCTAAGAAAATAGAAACTGCATTAGATATTTCAACAGTGATAATTTAATAAAAAGGAATTCTTTTAAAATACATCTTTTTAAAAATATTAGGAGAGAAAAAATGTTAAGGAAGCCCTAAAAAAAAAAAAAATAGAGGTGATAACCACAGGAAGCAATGGGGTTGTGAGAATCTAAGAACTTGCAGGAGGAGCCCACAGCATTGGGACCTAGCCTGACAGATGACCTAGCCGGAGGTCATCTGTTGCTCACCTCTGAGGAGTCAGGGGAGGTTGTTCTGGGAATGTCAAAAGAAGTTGGAGGCCAGAACCAGCTGAAGCTAATAGGAAGAAGGGCCGTCAGGATCCAGCTAACAAAAAGGAAGGAGCAGGTCCTTATTCCTTCCTCCTGACTTCCAGTCTCACTCTAGTGCCCCTGCTGGCAGAAACAGGAAGTCCCAGAACAAAGAAGAATTGTAATTTGCAGGATTCCTATAGTTTATAGAAGCCTTCCCTGGTGGTTCAGATGGTCAAGAATCTTCCTGCAATGCAGGACACCCTGGTTTGATCCGTAGGTCAGGAAGATCCCCTGGAGAAGGGAATGGGTACCCATTCCCGTATTCTTGCTGGGAGAATTCCAGGAACAGAGGAGTCTGGCAGGCCACAGTCCTTTACAGTCCTTGTGGTTGCAAAGAGTAGAACACAACTGATCAAGTAACACTTTCACTTTCATGGCTTATAGCATCCATGCCCTAGTATCAAGAGGCATAGTAATAAAAAGATGGATTTGGAGCTGGGAGACAGCAGCTGAATAACTAGCATCCTCGTCTTGTTGTATAACCCTTAGTCCCCATGTTGCAGGAGTGTGTGGCATACAGTAGGCACTCAATACTTGTAGAATGGATGAATGAATGATGCACAACATAGTGTTAGTAGCTAAGGGTACAGAGATGAGACAGACTCTAACTTCAAACTGCTCACACTCTAACAAGAGAGTCAAACATCATTTATGGTTCAGAATAATGTAGTAACTTTATGGTTCAAAATAAATGTAAAAGCAAAAATACCCACAATGTGCTGCAGAAGCACAGAGGAGGGCCTCTGCTCAGTTTGGGCACCATAAGGAAGACCCTCCTAGAGGGGATCATGCTCCAGCTTGATGCTCTGGTGTGTGTGTGCACTCAGTCACTCTGTCTTATCCAACTCTTTGCGACACCATGGACTGTAGCCCACCAGGCTCTTCTGTCCATGGGATTCTCCAGGCAAGAACACTGGAGTGGCTTCCCATTTCCTACTCCAGGGGATCTTCCGAACCCAAGAATTGAACCCATGTCTCTTGCTTCTCCTGCTTTGTCAGGCAGATTCTTTACCACTGAGTCACTGGGAAGCCCTTGATGCTCTAGGATGAAGAGGAATTTGGAAGGCATGGAGGGATGCTGAGGGTCAATGACATGAGGATGCTGGATATTTCAGGCCTGGGAACAGAGATTGTGCAGAGAGCTTGGAGAGAGTGTGGCTCAAGTAGTTCGTTATGGCTACAGCATCCGTGGAAGTGGTAGCAGCCTGGAGGATTCAAGTTCAGCTCATGAAAATCTCCTGTGCTGCTCTAAGGAGTTTGGGCTTTGACCTCAAGGCACAGGCATGCCAGTTAAGGTTTTAGAGCTGGAGAATGACATGACCCAATCTGAGGAATGTGAAGTTGCAGGAATGAGAATGAAGGCTGGTTACAACTAGAAAGTTGTTAGATATGGGCAAAAAGGACAGGCACTTATCTAATTGTGCTTTCAATGGATACAGTCGGTTATGCAGAGGTTACACCTCAATACGGTTGCATTAAAAGAAAAAACCACATGGGCTTCCCTTGTGGTCCAGGGGTTAAGAATTCACCTTGCAATGCAGGGGGAACCAGTTCAATCCCTGGTCCGGGAAGATCCCACAGGCCTCAGAGCAACCAAGCCTGTTTGTCACAACTACTGAAGCCCACGCACCTAGAGCGTGTGCTCCACAACAAGAGAAGCCGGCGTAGTGAGAAGCCTGCGCCCCGCAGCTAGAGAGGAGCTCCTGCTCACCCCAACTTAGAAAGCCCTTTTGCAGCAACAAAGACCCAGCACAGCCAAAAAATAAATAAAGTAATCCTTAAAAAGGAAATCAATAATTTTTTTTTTTAAAGAAAAAACATGTGCTTGGGATCTGAACTACAGCTGAGGGAGTTGAAGGCTAGGGGAAGAGAAGGGGAAGCTAATAGAAGCTGGGGTCCCTTGGTCTGGACTCTGTCGTGGGATAATCAGAGCTGCAGGAATCCTGGGAGTCGGCCAGCTCTTTGCATCTTCCCCCTCACAAACCCTTCAAATCGTGGAGCTGGAAGGGGCCTTCAGAGGATGCATCAGCATCCCAGCAGGAAACAGAACTTCACTCAGATAGTTCAACTGAAGAGACTTGAACAAAGAGGAGAGACTTCTTTCCAGAGAGATGGGCAGGATTAGAGAAACTAGAAGGGATGCTGAAAACCCTGAGATTACAAACACCTGGAGGCCACCCCCGGGGCCTCAAGGGTCAAGGGGAGGAGGCAGGAGCACTCCTGGAGCCCAGGGAGTGCCGAGGCAAGAGGGGAAGAGCCGTTGGCAGGAGCTGTGGCTGAGCAGAGAAGCACTTCCACAGCCTCTGCCACCACGCAGAGAGGCCGTGGGCAAGAAATCCTCCACCCTCTCCTCCCCACCCTCCAGCTGGCAGAGGCATCCACTGATTCACTGCACAGGGGGCAGCCTCCCAAGACACAGGTCGGGGCAAAGAAGGGGAGACCTGAGACCCTAAATTGAAATGGACAAGCAGAGAATAACAGCCTAGTAAATCTCAATTCTTTTTTTTTTCCCAGAAGCCTCAGAAAGCTGAGGTGAACTTGCCCAAGGTCAGGCAGCAAGTTAGTACAAGGCCATTGGCCCCTCTCCCTCAGGGTCAAGGTTCATTAGATACTGGCCCTGCACTGAAGCAGCCAAGTAAAGATGGCCCGTTGTCCCAGAGCTGGAGCTGCAAATCCAAATTAGCCAGAAGAAGACAGCAGAGTGGGAGAGGATGGGCACCCAGTGGCTGGCCATGCATCCTCTGTGTCTGCACGGTAATAGACACCTGCCTCCTTGTCTCTTTGCGACCTGCTGTCTGTCCCCAGCCCCCCGTTTTCCTTTCTCGAGTCCTCCCCAGGCCTGGGTCACAGGAGCTCAGCCCTGGGATTGGCAGGGACGAGGGGAGGAGGCTCCACTTCCCTGGTAGCCAGCCCTGCTCATTGATTCCCCAGAGCTGCTCACTGATCCAGCACAAGATGGTTTAATTGAAGTCATTACAATAAATGGTGCAGAAAAGCAACACCCTTAGTCTGCCAGGAGCCTCAGAGATGAGAGGAAGGGCCTCTGGGAAACCCAGAGCTCACAGCTGGCTATTATGGAAAGGCCACAGGGCTGAGAAGTCACATCAGCCTGGGTTCAACTCCTGACCCTGTCACTTACAAGCCCTGTGACCTTAGTCAAGTCCCTTTATCTTCCTGAGCTCCTGTGTCCTTGTCCAGGAAAATGAGGCTTTTGTTACTTGGCCTCCATTCACGACCACCAGGCCATGCATGGCCCTGGGCACTGCCTGCCTCTCCTGCTCTTCTCCTGTGCCACCCCCTTCCCAACCTCCACACTGCGGATGGTTACTGTTCCCTGCCCCACGTTCTGCCTGCTTCTGGTTGCTCTTCCTGAAACACCCTCCCCCACTGCTGCCCTGGGTCATTCCCACCCACCTTTCAAGGTTCAGCTTCAGCTCCAAGGTCCCCTTCCTCCAGGAAGACTGCCTTCCCCCGTCTCTCCTTCCTTTGGATTCCTCTCCCACTTTCTGTGACTCCCATCTGGCATTCAACACGCACTGTCATGCACGGCAGCCTTTTTCTCTTCTCGTTGCTGGTCTTCTAATCTAGATTAAAAGCAGAAACTCTGACTTCTCTTTCTCACCCTCACATGCCTAACACATGCTCAGCTTTATCACTGTAGTGGCAGTGGGCGGGGGGGTGGGGAGCGGCAGGTTGGAGTGAGGGGCAGAGATTCTGAGCCCAGGGGTGGGCACAGAAAACAGCCAGCAGACACTGGTCAATGACAAAGTACCCTGAGCTCCCTTCCCAGATAATTAGGATGATACATTCATCCTATGCGTGCGACTCCAGCATGAGACACAGCCACCTGTGTGGCCAGGCTCAGCTGGCCCTCTGCTTGGCTTCATCAGCTGGCATCTGATTCATTAGCAGAAAACAGAGGATTCAGGTCAAGAAATCATAAAATTTCAGCATCAAAAGAAACCTAATTATGTAGCAAAAAGTGGTGTCCTTGTACCTCTTAGTATAAGTTATAAGAAGCTTTGCAGCTTCCACCTGGGTGCCTTGGAACACTCCTTCTTGAGTTGTTCCCTCTGAGAACCCAGACACCATACCATGAGAAGCCCACGCCACGTGGAGAAGCCATGTCCAGGTACTCCTCAGTCTGGCAGTCAGTCCCAAACGAGTGTCCAGATGGCAGGCAGCATCAAATAAACGCCAGCCATGAGAGTGGACCATCTCAGACGTCAAGCCCTGATGACCTTCAGATGACTCCAGTCCCAGCCACTCTCTGATGCCGCCACATGAGCGAACCCAAGAAAGAATCTCCTTGCTGAGCCAAACCAATTCACGAATCAGGGGGTAAAAAAGCAAATCATTGTTTAAAAAATGATAAATCATTGCTTTAAAAAACAATAAATTGATTTTCTTGTAAAGAAATTTTATCAAAATGTCATTTTGCTGGTGAGAAACTGAAGCTCAGAGATGCCATGTGATCCATGCCAGGTCACACCGTGCATTAGTAGCAGAGTCATGTAACCGTTGCCACCCGTTGCCACCACCAGAAAAGCCAAAGAGGAGTGAGCTGTCGGGGGCAGAAAGCAGGAAAGGAGCTGCTACAAAGGATTTGTAGGATCCTTCCTACAAAGGATTTTGTAGGAAACCTTTCAATTCCTCGGGAAGAAAACTCTTCCTTAAATGTATATGATTTTTTTTTTTAATTTTCAAAGAGCATCTCATACCTTTCATAACTTCTTAGAGTTTATTGAGTTAATTGCTCTGTATTTTAGCTTGGTTGGTTTTCTTTTTTCCTTCCCCTTGAGGTAATTAGCCATAAGCTTACCTGAGTACATTTGTCATGTCAAACAATGGCTTCAAAGGAAGGAAAAAGACCCAAAAAACAAGGCCAAGTGACAAAGCAAAACCTCCTAGAGAAATATTCACATTTCCTGAATAATCTGTCATTAAAAATGCACGCACAAGCAGGACAGCAAACAGCAGCGTCAGAGCAAACGTTACCTGGCCAGCCACTGTCCCCGCTGGCGCTTTGAGTTCCTTGATCTGAATCAAACCCATACCCGGGGCAAAAGTGACAGCCCTTCCCCAGTTCACTGCCATCTGTTTGGCTAAACCATGGGCTCAAAGGAAAACCTTGGACTTGGCTTTTCTTCTTCAGCCCCTTCAATTTAAGGAGCCATCTTTTTAAGGCCCATCTTGCCCAATACACGACAGACGGCAGATTCAGGGAAGACACATCTCAGTGTAAGGATAGAATCAAGCCCTTCTGGTCTTCGTTTTTATCTTTGAGTTGATGTGATCGGTATCAGCCTCACATTGGACAGACCTTGGTCTGGGCCCCATGGTCCCATAGTTGTTCGTTCTGAAGGTTTGCTGGGAGAAGACACCACTTTTTGGACATCATCTACGATTTATACTGGGTCCCAAAGGTTTTCTTTCTTTTGCCTTGTGTTTAATCTTTCTAGCCACCCTATGAGGGAAGAATTACTACCTCATCTTAAAGAGAAAGAAATTTAATCTTGAAAAGGAACACACTCCAAACATCACAGCTGGAACTCAAACTGAGGCCTAGCCAGTTCCCAAGGCCTGCTCTTCTCCCACACACTCATATTGCCAGGTATCTCTTGCCACAACAACGCCGTGAAACAAATCACAAGAAAACCTCAGTGGTATTCAGTAATCACCATTTACTGCCCGTGCATCTGGGATAGTTGGCTAGGTGGTTCTGCTGATCCTGGCCGGACTCACTAACACACCTAGAGTCTGGCTGCCCATTGAGAGATTGAGGCTGGGCTCCAGGGACAGCTGCAGGGACTCACTCCTCTCCACACGCCTCTCATCCTCCAGCCGGCTAAACCAGGCACGTTCTTATGGCCACGGCAGGGGGACAAGAGACAAGGCAAATCCAGCTGATTGCACAGGGACTTTTCAGGCTTTTGCTTCCATCACGTTTGCCATCATCCCTTCAGCCAGAGCAAGTTTCATTGCTAAGCCCAGAGTCGAAGAAGGCGGACACAGAGGACGCAGATGATGGGGGACAGGGTGTGAATGCCTGGAAGGATGAAGAGCTGGGATCACTTTTGCAGCTACCACATTGACCTTGGGCAAGTTACGGTTCCCTCCTGAAGCTTCCGTCCCTGCATTTTTTTTTTTTTAACTGGATTGTATCTATCTTGTAGGGTAGCTGAGAGCATTCAATAACATAAGCTCTGTGAAACACCAGCAAAGTCAAAAGTATTCCTTCTGCTGATGTATTTCAAGTACACAAGCTTGGGGGTTGTGGGGGTCAGGGTGAGAGTACTCATTATTAGAGGTACATGGAAAGTTCAGCTCCTATTTCTAGAATCCAGAAGGTTTACACAAGTCTCAGAGGTGAGAAGGCCCAATCACTGAGACAATAAACAAGATTTGTAAGAAGAAAATAAATCAAGGGGGAAAAGAACAATAAGTAAAATGATGTAATTAAAGTTACTGTTGAAGAAACGATCAAGGAGAGAATGAGTCAGCCACAAGTTTAAGCGATGAATCAGGCCCAATGTCATGTTTCTAGAATTTTTGTCTATTTCAAGAGAGCCTGATGTCCCAGTTAAAAGAGCACCTTGAGCGTGTGGCAACAACATCTGGAAGGAAACACACTTTTAATTTTAATTTCTCCCCAACAGCACTGCTAACCACGGGAGCAGGGTGCTGGGTGCAGAGTAGCCCATCTGAACAATCCCATGGGGAGCGGCCAATCACTGCAGCATTATTTCACGTGTATCCAAAGGGATTTTAAATTCTTTAAAAAAATAAAACCTGTGCAATATGCCATTTGATTGTCAAAACAAGGCTATGACTATTAATTGCTCTACTCAACAGATGTGGAAACTGAGGCTTAAATGGTCACCTAGTTAGAGACAAGTCAAAGAGTGGAAGGCAGGTCCCTGAGTTATTCTCTCCCAGACTAACAGAGAACCATCCTCCTGCTGTTGATAACTCATTTGGATTTTTATTTCCAGTCTGTAAGAAATAATATCAAACATTTGCTGAGCCACTTACCTCATAAGCATGGCAGTTCACGGAATCCTGACCATAAACAGAGGTCAGCATATGGCCAGTTTCTTTTACAGATAAAGAGAAATGGAGCTCAGAGACTTTAACCACTTGCCTGAAGTCACACAGCCTGTAATAATGAGCTCTGATACACATTCTGCAGCATATCTTTTTCAAATTCTGCCATCACCTGCATTAAAGCCTGAACAATTAAAAGCAATTGTATGGCTAAATCTGCCCACCCCCTCCACACACACACACACACATATGCTTTTCCCTCAGTTAATTCAAAGAACAAGCTTTCTGACCTGTATTTTCCACTTCACTGTGTGTACCACACCACTGCCTCTAACAGACACAGCTCAAAGCAGAGGAGCAAGTGATATTGGTTCAGGAAACCTGAGCTGTGACCCTGAGCTGCTGACAGAATGTCTGATATTTATAGCAACTTGGAGTCAAGTATGGAGGAAAGTGTGTTCTGGATTGTTGCAGATGTCCTCAGGGGGAAAGAAAGCGTCTCTATGAAAAACTGTGTGGGATGCTTAACTGATGGAACATCAGACATGAAAGGACAAATCAATGGGTTTGCATCCCGGTTTAAAAAAATAATAATAAAAGGGTGGCCCAGCCAGTCTCTGTGGATAACATTCTTCACACACCTAGGATATAGCCACAGGAGAGGCCACATTGCTAGCTGAATTTATAAATTGCCCCTTACACTTTAACTATTTCATTTATGCATTTGCCTGTTGATTTAGAGTTGTCCCATTCCACAAAGGATTTGAGGCTGATTGTTTAATTGTGAAAACTACGGCCAAAACTGCACGCTACCGTTGGCAGCTCAGCAGTGAAGAATCCACCTGCTAATGCTGGAGACTCAGGTTTGATCTCTGGGCGGGGACAATCCCTTGGAGAAGGAAATGGCAACCCACTCCAGTATTCTTGCCTGGGAAATCTCACATCCAGAGGAGCCTGGCGGGCTACAGTCCGTGGGGTTGCAAAGAGTAGAACACAACTGAGCGACTAAACAACAACAAAATGGCCAAAACTTGTTATGCCTCCCTGTCTCCTTGCCCTCGTCCTGCACGCTGACTCTGGGCCTGGCCTTATGACTGGCTTTGGCTAATGGAACAACAGAAAACTTCATGCAAGCATAACTTGGAAAAAGCATCCAGAAGAGAGCCCCAGACATCCAGTCAAGGCTATTCCAGACCGACCAGCCTCTGCCAACGTGCCAGTGACCACAGAGCCCATCCTGGCCAAATCAGCAGAGAAAGACATTGTTTAAAGCTACTGGGTTTGGGGATGCTTTGCTCCATGGCAATAACTAATTGATACAGAAATTTTATTCTTGAAAAACATTATTAATTAATCGATGGTTATGTATTGAGTGCCCTTGATCAGTCCCGTCATAATAGGTTCTGCATAATACAGAAAACCATGCTGTAAGACATGATCCTGCTTGGAGTTTCATATTTACTTGTGGCAAGACAAAGGAAAAATACCAGCCAGATCTACTTAAAGCATGTGGAAATTGTTTATATCCTACTCTTTCCTCAAGGCCAAGTTCAAATGCTACCTTCCTCTTGTAACATTTCCTTCCTTGAACTCCTTGCCAAATTGAATTGTTAACTTCTACCTCCTCTGGGATACCACAGACCATTGTTTTAAATTCTTCCAGGGTGACTTTCATGTTATATTTAGAGCGATAGTCAGATGAGAATGTGTCCGTCCTGCCCACTGATTATAAACCTGGGTCTTGCCTCTCACTATGTGGACCCCAACATCTGCTTCAACGGTTGCCTGAACATGAGCCGAGTCCGTGTTTGTTGACTGAATGAATGCTGTAAGAGTTCCAGCATGAGGGAAAACTCGGAAGTTTGTGGTAGTCAAGGAGTGCTCCATGAGGGAAGCAGGAGTTAAGGTTCTCAAATGAGATCCACAGTAAGACTTCCTAGAATTCATGGACTGAATTCAGGGGGACCTATGAACTTGGATGAGGAGGAAAATTGCATCTCTGTGTTCACTAATCTTTAACTGAAACTTAGCATTTCATGCCATTATAAATGTAGGTTACAAACCACAAAAGCAGGTGTAACAGATGTTTTCCTAATCACCACATACTACTGCAGAGACCTCAAAATATCATTAATGTTCATCACTACTTTGAAATAATAGTGTTTATTTAATATAGTAATAAAGGAGAATAGCATTACCATATCACAATTTGGTGTTCTTTAATATTTTAACAACCACATCACAACCAGTTTCCTTTATAATACTGTGTATTTTTTAATGTATCTAAAATCACATTTTTGAGATGCGGTTTATAGGTTTCATCAGCCTGCCAAATGGGTCCGTGGCACAAGAACAGTTAAGACTCCTCTCTACCTTGGAGAATATGCAGACTGTGACTCCCCAGATTGGAGAGAAGTAAATATTTTGGATAGATGACCAGCATAAACAAAGATACAAGTGGGACGGGACATGAGTTCCATGCAGGAAGGAAATTTCACCCTCTCCCCACCCTTGAGGAGAGAGCCTTCTGGGCAAGATGAAGTAAAAAGACAGAATCTGTTAGCATAATAATGCATCCAAGAAATGAGGGAATAACTGATTTCTCTTAGCCTCTAAGAATTTGGAGAATTTAAATGCTTAAGGATCTAACAGTCCCCCTGCAGGGTGGAGCTGGGATTCAGGAGAGAGCTGAGCTCTGAACCTTGCAGAAACCACGTCCCCGCCACACACAACTCTAGTCAAATTGATGCCAAGAAAAGGCCACACCCCATCCCCCGGGACAGGGCCCCTGCGCGGCGATTAGGCCACGCGCTGCCTGTGGCTGGGTTTGAGGACACTGGCAGCTGACTCACTGGGACCAAGGATGCTTTGCACCATTCTTGGACTCAGAACGGATATGCAATTGGCTAACAGTGAGACTCTCTTTTAGAAAAACACAATGATGACAGTTTGTCCTCGCAGAAAGACGCTACAGGCATAACAGAGGGGTGACCACATGGGTTTGGGGACAGCGCAGAGGCCACCCTGATGAGATCACAAGGCTGGCTCAAGAAGTAAAGCTGAGAGGGGAAGAAAGCAGAGAGGAATGCAGGAGAGAGAAGCAAAAACTAACTCTAGGCTTTCAAGAGCCTCTGACCGAGGCAGGGAAGTTAGACGGGGGCTTGGGACAGATGGCAAGGTCTATCTAAGGGATATGAGGTAACTTCAAGACATCGCAGGGACAAAGTCCCCGAGTCCACCAGAGACTCAAGAATAGAATTCCAGGGACAGACTGAAACGGAAAGGGAAGATAGTTAAGGGAATCATCCATGTAAAGGGGATTGTTCAAGTCTCCAAGAATAAAGGCAATAAAGTCAAAGAAAAGCAAGGACTGGGCCTAAGGGGATGGTCACAGAATCAAGATTGAAGACAAAGAAGCTGATAATGATGATAATTATACATGAATAAGGAGACTCCTGTGTCCAAAAGCCAAGATAAGAGAACATTTCAAGAAAAGGGTTAAATGTAGCCAGAAAAAGAAACTTGTGCAAGGTCTCAGGCTGTGGCCAGTGGGAGGTGCCTGGTGAGTTCCCACGGAGCAGAGCGTGGATGGATGGAGGCCCACGGTGGGGGAGTGGGTGGGTGGAGCCGGTTCAATGGGAAGAGGGAAGCCAGGACAGAGGGAGGGCCAAGCCTGGAATTAAGTTTCTTTTCTCCAAGAAGATCCAGACTTTCATTAGAGAAAGAAGGAGACTGCAAATCTGGGGTATTTAAAGGTCATGTGAAAATCATGGAAACCTCAAGCTGAAACTGTTCCCACCTAAATAATTTTTGTTTAGAAAGCAGGCAAAGCCGCTGAAACCATCTCAGCACAGCTCCCAAAATGGAATGACTCAGATGTCTCTGAAAATGTGTAGATGCTCTGAACTGCTCTGCTAATATATGGTCTGCCCACACTGAGCCCAGGGTCTTATGGGGACGTCTGACACAGAGGCCAGAGCTTCCCAGAGGCGCTATAAGAACAGGAATTCAGGAAGTGGGGTCAAGTGAAGCGCTGCTATCACTGAACACACCCTGCAGCTTCATGAAACCACCCACCATTTAACCAGCTCTACCGTGTCCCCAGCACTTCACCGACACTCTCCTAATCCTTAACCACAGCCTGACAAAGTAGTTTAGCTCCATTACTCTCCCCACTGTCCGGATGAGGAAAACTGAGGCTCAAGGAGGTTAAGTAACTTGCCTTGAACTCAGTTTACTGAAAGGCGGAGATAGTGCTGGGACCCAAGCATGTCTAACTTCCAACCTGCTTCTGTCTACCCTGTGACCTCAACCAACCCCATCCCACCCCTCAAGATGGGGGGAAAAAAATGTGACATTACCTCCTGTGACAGCCAATGAAAGACAAATCTCCAGTAATGTTAGTCCTAATGCTTTCCCAATTCAAGCCAACTTTTAGAAGGAATCCATTCACTTCTTCTCTAAGAGCCCTTCCTGAACTCTTGCTGAGGACAAGCGCTCAACTGGCTCCCAGAGGGAAGGGCTCTCAAGGGACGCCCTGGTGGTCGGGGAAGTCTTCACAGAGGAAGAAGATGAACCAAATCAGTTTCTTAATTTTGTTGTTGTTGTTGTTTTTGTTTAAACAAAGTATGACTTCTAAATCTTTTGAAAAATCAAATAGTGCTCAAAGGCTTACAATTGAAAAGAGCATTCTCTTCTTCTCCCCAACCCCGTCTCCCTCACCTTGTTCTCCTGAAGCTCTTTCCCCTGTTGTTTACCTCCCTCTCTCTAAATAACCCTCTCTCTAAATTACCCCCCGAGTCACCAAGGGGCTTCCATGGTGGCTCAGCGGGTAAAGAGCCTGCCTGCAATACAGGAGACCTGGGTTTGATCCCTGGGTTGGAAAGGTTCCCTGGAGAAGAAAATGGCAACCCACTCCAGTATTCTTGCCTGGAGAATTCCACAGACAGAGGAGCCTGGAGGGCTATAGTCCCTGGGCTGGACTGAGCGACTAACTTTCACTTTCATGCTAGATAACACTTATTTTTCAACCTCTTGAGTCATCATCTTAAACATCGGTTGACATCTTAGTGGACTAGAAGTTTTTCTTCCATTCTCTCTCCTCCTCCTTCCATTCTCTCCTCCTCCTCTCCCTCCTCCTACTTGCATCTCAATTTTTTAATTATTATTATTTGGCTGTACTGGGTCTTCATTGCTGCGCATGGCTTTGTCTATTTGTGGGGAGTGGAAGCCACTCTCTCTAGCTCTGGTGTGTGCGCTTCTCATCGCATTGGCTTCTCTTATTGCAGAGCACAGGCTCTAGAGTGCAGGTTCAGCAGTTTCCGTGCATGGGCTTAGGTGCTCTATAGCATGTGGGATCTTCTGGAACCAGGGATCAAACCCACGTCCCTTATGTTGGCATGTGGATTCTTAACCATTGGACCACCCTCATAATGGACGTTGCTCATAATTGTTTTAAATCCTTTGTCTACACCTTCACTACTATGTATTCCCAGCCTGATTACTAGACTGTGATTCTACTTCCTTTCTTTTTTGTTTTTCCTTTTAATAATTACCTCATTTTTCATCAACTTAGGCTTGTTTTGTAAAAAGCAATTGACTAAACTTTTCCATGCCCTCGATGTAATTTTCCACATGACCAAACCTGTCTGATAATTTGTCAGTCTCATTTATTTTCCTGGGGACAAACTCCCTTACCCCTTAGAGCCTTCAGCTATCCTGCTGATCAGGTCTAGTTGTTCCCTGGGCCAAGGCACAGCTGGTCTCCAGATATTCTCTTAGCCAATACCCAAGGAATTTCGTCCCTGTCTCCCCTGGGTTGGGGTCCCTGTTCCTGGATCCCACATCTTCTTTCTCAGCTCCCTGGTTTTAGTTGAGCACATTCTTCAGGAGTTTCATGAGAAAAGGGACTTGGGTGGACAAGTTATTCTGAGATATTGTGTGTCTAGAAAAGTCTTCATTTCACCATCACATTCAGTTGATAGCCTGGGTTGGTATGGAAGGAAGATAGATGGTAGTCGCTCAGTTGTGTCTGACTCTTTGTGACCCCCTGGACTGTAGCCCACCAGGCTCCTCTGTCCATGGAATTCTCCAGGGAAAAATTCTGGAGTGGGTTGCCATTCTCTTCTCCAGGAGATCTTCCCAACCCAGGGATCAAACACAGTCTCCTGTGTTGCAGGCAGCTTCTTTACCATCTGAGCCACCAGGAAAGCCCCATGTTGGTATGGAAATAAGTCAGAAAAAGACAAGGGCTTCCCTGGTGACTCAGTGGTAAAGAATCCACCTGCCAATGCAGGAGACACCGGTTCTATCCCTGATCTGGGAAGATCCCACATCCCAAGGAGCAACTAAACCTGTGCCCCACAACAACTGAACTTGGACTCCAGAGCCTGGAAGCCGCCACTGCTGAAGCCGGTGCTCCCTAGAGCCTGTGCTCCCTAGAGCCTGTGCTCCCTAGAGCCTGTGCTCTGCGACGAGAGAAGCCACTGCAACGAGCAGCCTGCAGCTGCAGCCAGAGAGCAGAACCTGCTCACCGCAACCAGGAGAAGCCTGCACAGCAAGGACGCCCCAGCACAGCCAGAGCAAGTAAGTAAAACTAGTTGTTGAAAAAGAAAGACACCACCATATGATATCACTCAGATGTGGAATCTAAAAAATATGACACAACCAACATACCCACAAAACAAAAACAGACTCATAGGCATAGAGATCAGCCTTGTGTTTTCCAGGGAGGGGAAAGGTGGGCAGTGGATGAAGAAGAGAAGGATTGGGAGTTTGGGATTAGCAGAAGCAAGCTATTATATATATACAAGAAGGTAACAAGGTCTTACTGTATAACACAGGGCACTATATTCAATATTCTGTGATAAACCATAATGGAAAAGAATATGAGAAAGAATATATATATATATAATTGAATCACTTAGATGTACAGCAGAAATTAACACAACTTTGTAAGTCAACTGTACTTCAATAAAATCTAAAAATAAGGAGGCACCAAAAGACCAGTCAGAGGCTTTGAGTACCTGGGCCTGACTTGTCCGTTTGATGAGCTACATTCTAGGACAAACATTCCTCCTGACAGCTTGTCTGCTACAGACCCCTAGATATATGCATCTATCGGTCATTTCTTTGGAATTATCTAGTTCTTCCAGAGAAACATTCTCCTATGTCCTTGTGGGGTGAAGCCAGAATACCAATACAGGCTTGATTCTGCTGCTCCGGAGCTGGGTGGGAGAAAGGTGCTGGAGAGCTCTCAATTTATCTGCAGACTCAATCCCCTGCTTACCCCTTTTCTAGGTACACCTGGCTTCCCTGAGCCCAGAGCCTCTGATCTCTCGTGGGAGTAGGAGGAACAGTCACCCGACTGCTGAGGACTTAGAGGTCGGCCTACTCCTTACCTAGACTTTGAGACTGCCCCCATGCTGCTGCTGCTGCTGCCACTAAGTGGCGAGCCCCCTTCTCCACCCCACATCCTGGGGCACTTGGTGCCTCCAATCCCTAACCCTCTAAACTGGGGGAGTATGGAAGAAATCAACTTGCTTCCCAGTACCCTTCCCAGCTGTGAGTGTGGAGATTTGGTATTTCTCCTCTCTGCTGGGAGAAGGGCATGACACCCCACTCCAGTATTCTTGCCTGGGAAATCCCATGGACAGAGAAGCATGGTGGGCTGCAGTCCACGGGGTCACCAAGACTCAGTAACGACTGAGTGGCTGAGCACACACGCTGCTCTGCTAAGTCACATGTTCCTCCTCTAGCAGCTTTATCTCCTGGATTTAGGAGGCCCTGAGATCCAGGAATACAGACATCTAAGTCCATCAAAGACAAAATTTGGGTTTCTATTCTGGTTCTCCTGGTGGTTTCTGTAGTTTTCAGGGAGTGAATAGAGTGGTGACATCTTTCTTCTACCATCTTGGAAAGCCTCAAGCTCAGTCTCAGGGGTGGATAGCCGTTGACCTGGCAGCTGAGGCAGGGAAAGTTATTCTTGGCGGAGGGCATGGTGTGTTCCCAGGCAAGAGGAATGGAAGCAGACAGCCTACAGCTTCTCGCGACTGGAAGCAAGCTCAAGGGAGAGGAGGCTGGACGGGGGCCAGGGAAGCAGGTCACGGAGGGCCATGAGGGTGCCAAGAAGTTTGTCACTGATCCTGGAGAAAAGGGGAAGCCTGAAGGAGAGCAACCACGTGACCAGATTGGCCACTTGGGGAGCAATATGGCAGGTGTGCTTAAGGGAGTCGGGGGCACACACGCCTGGGAGGAGAGAGACCCACCGCGGGTTATGGCAACAGTTTCCCCGTGAGAAACGGCAACAAGAGAGGGCACTTGAGCAGCGGCGGTCACCGCGCAGAGTCAACAGGACCCGCAACTAACGAGCAGGGCAGGAGGGCAGTGGAGGAGTCTAGTTTGAAGATGGCATGGCAACCCACTCCAGTATTTTTGCCTGGAGAATCTCCATGGACAGAGGTGTCTGGCGGGCTGCAGCCCATGGGGTCGCAAGGAGTCAGCCACGACTGAGCGACTAAGCACAGGTGGCAAGAGTGTCCACAGGGACGGGGAAATGCTGGAGGAGAAGCAGGTGTAGGGAAGCTATATTTGCATTTTTATTACATTCTTCCAAATCTGGGGTGACCAAACTGGTATTATATGGTTGCGGTCAATATCCACATAGCTATCTGAGTCTTGCTTTTTTCTATTAGAAGTAATTTCCAAGGGTCAACAGAATCCTCTAAGGTCCTTCTTTCATTTGACTACAGAATATCCTATCGTATTAATGTCCCATGTCCCACCTCCTCAGGACTCTCTTCCGGGCACTCTAAAGAGGACTGTAGGAACTCCATGGTGCTCTTGGCAGGGTCTGTGAGTGGCCTCCTGCTTCCTCTGAGGCTGAGGACCCCTGGAGAGGTGGGTCAGTGGCATCCGCTCCATCCGCTCTGCCACCTGAAATGAGAGTGATGAGGAAGCATGCTTGGCCAAACAGCCTGTGGCTCATCCACACCCCAAACTACCTCCCAATCTGATCCTCTGGTCGCCAAACAACAGTGACCCTACCAGATTTGGAAGGAGCAAGGCCCTCCCCCTCGCCTCACCTGGGCCCTCTCCCCTTCCCAAACAGCCATGCTGCTTTCTTCTGCCAACCATCCTCAGGAGTGGCCCCATTCAGATCTCCGGAGAGGGTCTCAAGGTGCCTGGGGTCAAAGTGTCATCAGGGTCACGCCTAAGAATGGTGGTACCCACACAGGGAAGCAGGTGGCCCTATGGCAGGGTTAGGGGAGGAGGAGTGGACCAACGGTTGTTATGACAACCAAGACTCCCAAGATGGAAGGAAGGGAAAAGGCGGCCCTGCTTAAGAGTTGCCATGGCAACCCAGATCCTTGAGACCAGCTCTGAAGACAAAAACCACACACTCCCCACTTACAAAGAAGGTACCTGGGAGTCCTCAGGATTCTTTGCATTTCAGAGAGCTGAATGGAATGAGTCAAGGTCTCCTGGTCCCACAGTTGACTTCAGAGACTTTTCAGAGACAGGAAGGCTTCCACTTTTCTTTGGGAAGACAGCCAGAGCTTGGCAACCCCTCAATTCACTCAAGAAGCATCTATTGAGACTACTGTATACCAGGGACACTGTGATAAACAAGACTCAGGCCTTGTTCTTAAATGAGGAAACTAGACATTTAAACATCAGTGCAAGACTGTTGTTGGTGGGCGTAAATGGTTCAGCCTTTTCTGGAGACAGTTTGGCAGCATCCATTAAAATTATAGGGCTTCCCTGGTGGCTCAGATGGGTAAAGAAGCTGCCTGCAATGCGGGAGATGCACGTTCAATTCCTGGGTCGGGAAGATGCCCTGGAGAAGGGAACAGCAACCCACTCCAGTATTCTTGCCTAGAGAATCCCATGGACGGAGGAGCCTGGCGGGCTACAGTCTATGCGGTCGCAAAGAGTCAGGCGTGACTTGAGCAACTGACAGTATTGAAATTACAAGAGCACATACGCTGTGATGCAGCAATCCCATTTCCAGGAGTGTGCCTACAGAAATATTTGCATCTGAATCTCCTCACTGCAGCACTATTTGTCACAGCAAATGGTGGGAAACACTTGGATGTCCCATGAGGGAGGCTAGCCATTGAGATTTGGGTGCATCTATATGTGCTGAGGACACATATGAGTATGTGTGGAAAGCAGAAGAAACTGTTAGCAGTGACCACCCCAGTGTAGTGGGATTGACCAATAAGATCAGAAACTGGAGGGTGGGGGACGGGGCTCTCGCTTTTCCTTCTGAACCACATTTGGCTGTTACAAGAATGCGCGTGTGCACGTTAACTCGCTTCAGCCATGTCCAGCTCTTTGTGACCCTATAGACTGTAGCCCACCAGGCTCCTCTGTCTGTGGGATTCTCCAAGCAAGAATACTGAAATGGGTTGTCATGCCCTCCTCCAGGGAATCTTTCCAACTCAGTGTTTGAACCCGTGTCTTTTACGTCTCCTGCATTAACAGGTGGGCTCTTTACCACTAGCGCCACCTGGGAAGCCCCATTACAAGAGTATAGATTTATAATTTAAGGAAACCACCAAATACTTGGGGAATATGTAGGATGGTTGGTGGGTGGTCCCATAGCTTCGTGGCAAGTAGATGAGGAAAAAATGGAAACAGTGGCAGATTTTATTTTCTTGGTCACCAAAATCACTGTGAACAGTGACTGCACCCAGGAAGTTAAAAGATGCTTACTCCTTGGAAGAAAAGCTATAACAAACCTAGACAGGATTTTAAAAAGCAGAGACATCGCTTTGCAACAAAGGTCCGCATAGTCAAAGCTATGGTTTTTCCAGTAGTATGACAGCTGGACCGTAAAGAAGGCTGAGCACCGAAGACTTGATGCTTTTGAACTATGGTGCTGGAGAAGACTCTTGAGAGTCCCTTGGACTACAAGACCAAACCAGTCAATCCTAAAGGAAACCAACCCTGAATATTCATTGATAGGACTAAAGCTGAATCTCCACTACTTTGGCCACCTGATGCAAAGAGCCGACTCACTGGAAAAGACCCTGATGCTGGGGAAGATTGCGGGCAAGAGAAGAAGAGGGCGGCAGAGGATGAGATGTTAGATGGCATCACCAACTCAACGGACATGAGTCTGAGCAAACTCTGGGAGTTGGTGATGGACAGGGAAGCCTAGTGTGCTGCAGTCCAAGGGGTTGCAAAGAGCTGGACACGACTGAACAACAAACAGTGGTTGGTGCTCTGATGAGATTTATGGAGGTGAAAAATGTGTGTATTGCTGGCTATAGGACAATGCAAAGAGCCACACTAGAGGGAGGTTAGAAGAAAAGACAGGCGGGTAGGAAGAAGTGAGGTCAAATTTCATCAGAGGAAGCCATTTTAAAGGGATGGCAAAAGCAAAGACTGGGAAGCGTGGAAGTCCAGGTGTGTTTGGGAACTTCAAGCAGACTCCATGCAGAGGTGGCAGAGATGGGTTGGGGCCACAGACCTCCCCAGGGACAGGGGAGAGCCATCTTAAGTGTGGAAGCCAGAGAGGGACGTGAGAAGAGCAGAATCTAGACAGATAGCCCAGAGGGCTCCTGTGTGGTGGGCAGACTCAAGGGGAGACATCCCTGGGGCAGAAAGTCACCTTGAGAGGCTGCTAGAATCCCTCCCATGGGGAGAAGTGATGGGGACCCCCCTGAGGGCAGATGGAGGGCAGGGAATTCCTAGTAGCATTTCACAAGTAGGCAGGGTAGGAATTGATGTGTTTATGAATCCACAGACTGACACTCTATCAGGGCCAGATGAGCCTCCTCCACTTCAGTTCAGTTCAGTTCAGTCTCTCAGTCATGTCCAACACTTTGCAACCCCATGGACTGTAGCACACCAGGCTTCCCTGTCCATCACCAACTCCCAGAGCCTACCCAAACTCATGTCCATTACATCAGTGATGCCATCCAACCATCTCATCCTCTGTCGTCCCCTTCTCCTCCTGCCTTCAATCTTTCCCAGCATCAGGGTCTTTCCCAATGAGTCAGTTCTTCCCATCAGGTGGCCAAAGTATTGGAGTTTCAGCTTCAGCATCAGTCCTTCCAATGAATATTCAGGATTGATTTCCTTTAGGATGGACTGGTTGAATCTCCTTGCAGTCCAAGGGACTCTCAAGAGTCTTCTCCAACACCACAGTTCAAAAGCATCAATTCTTCAGCACTCAGCTTTCATTATAGTCCAAGTCTCACATCCATACATGACTACTGGAAAAACCATAGCTTTGACTAGTTGGATCTTTGTGGGCAAAGTAATGTCTCTGCTTTTTAATATGCTGTCTAGGTTGGTCATAACTTTTCTTCCAAGGAGCAAGCGTCTTTTAATTTCATGGCTGCAGGCACCATCTGCAGTGATTTCGGAGTCCAAAAAAATAAAGTCTGACACTGTTTCCATTGTTTCCCCATCTATTTGCCATGAAGTGATGGGACCATATGCCATGATCTTAGTTTCTCTGAATGTGGGGAAATGGAGGCCCAGAGAGGAGAAATGAGGTAGTCCCTGCTTTTATGACTGAGTTTCTCCTGGGCAACTTGGAGGAAGCGGCTCAGTCCTTCGAGGACCTGGCCTATTTAACATCTGATTCAGACAATCCCCAACCGAGATGGAATGGACCAAGGGATGCCTGCTGCCCAAGAAGCCTCTGTGGGAAGAAGACAGGGAGAAAGACAACTGTGATGTCTAGATGGCAAGGTTCCCACCGAGATCCAGGCCTCCTAGAGGGGAAGTGTTCCGGGCATCAGACTTGGACATGGCTGGCTTGCAGGGAGCCTCGGCTGGGCGGGGGCACTGGGAAGGATGGCAGGTGGTGAGCATGCTGCCCCCAAGAGCTGGCAGGAAATGTCTCTGTCACCTGCCTCTCTGGTGCCCTGCTGCATGCCAGGGGACAGGCACTGTGGTGGCCCAGACAGAGCATGGGACTCTGGAGTCAGCCCCTGACATCTAGTGCCTTCCTGTCCTGCCCACTGGGTACGCTGGCCTTGAACTTGCCATGTAACAATCCCACGTAGGAAAACTGACAGAGGCTCAAGACTCTCTCTGAGAAATGCTGCAGGGAACGCAGCCCTCCTCCTGGACAGGAGAAGGGGAAAGCCCCCAAGGGATCCCTGTTGCCAAGCCGCCAGTGTGGCCCCATTTAGCAGATCAGCTAGAAGGAAGGGTGGTGATCATCGCCCTCCCTGAGCTGTGCACAAGCACAGAGCAGGCGGCGGCCTCTGCACACGATGTCCTCTCACTTAAAAAGAAGTAAACACCAGGGCAGGTGCAGCTATCCCATTTCACAGATGCAGGAGAAGAGCTCTGATTCAGGCCCCACCAGCGTCACGCCAACCTTTGGACAGCAGTCCCAGCAGCTGCTAGACTAGATTCAGATCTGTTACCACTGGTCCAAAGAGTTCTGCATGAGGAAACATTCTCCCCTTAAACAAGTCTGGGAAATGCTACAAATTCTTTCCTTCTTTAAGGGAATCACAGTGCCTCTTAAGTTATCAAAGGCTCTTAGAAGTCCCATAGTAATGCTGTTTAACACAGCATTTCCCTAACATATGGCTTCCCTGGTGACTCAGACAGTAAAGAATCTGCCTGCAATGCAGGAGACCTGGGTTCAATCCCTAGTTCGGGACGATCCCCTGGAGGAGGGAATGGAAACCCACTCCAGTGTTCTTGCCTGGAGAATCCCATGGACGGAGGAGCCTGGCGGGCTGCAGTCCATGGGTAACAAAAAGTCAGACACGGATGAACAACTAACACTTTCACTAACACACTTTCATGGCCTCTTTTACAGTCTGCAGAACCTGAGCTCCCTGAAACATTCTGACAAATGTGGATCTGACCAATAGCAGCAGAACTCTAAGGTGGGATTTCAGACCTTCAAACAAAAGACAAATCCTTGGGCAGAGTCTTCCCTCAGTCCCTCAAGTCACAGCAGAAGCCTCTGCTTCCTCTCGGGCCTTGGAACAGAGAGAGTGGATGAGGCTGAGGTCTGCGGGATCCCGAACTGCACCCTCGGCGGGCAAGGGGAGGACCAGATGCTGGCTGTGGCAGGACTTGTCTGCAGCTCTGGCACCAGGCATCCTTGGGTGGGCGGGCCAGGTCAGGCATCTGGAAGAGCCAAGGCACAGATGTTCCAGCCACTCTTGGATTCCAGCCTGGGCTCCTGCCTTCCCTAATTCCAATATTTGGCTGCCGCTCTCGCCTAATTCATATTCCAATGTCAACACTGCGTAATCTCCCCTAAACACTGACAGCCTTGGAGGTGGGCAAGGGGAAGGGGCAGCTGACAAGCAGGGACAGAGGGACCAAAGGGGAGGCGAGGAGGAGGTGAGCAGGAGGCAAGAACTCACACAGGACCCCACCCCACCCCCCAACCCAGCCAGGCCGGTAGCACCTGCGAGCTTTCCTGGAGAGACAAGACTGCGGCCCTAAAGGCACCCAGCACTCACCTGTGCTGATCAAGGAGGCCATGAGGTGTTGGGGCCAAGGGTCTCCCATGCCCAGAGAAGGGGGAACCAGAGCCCACTTAGATGTTGGGCTGGGCTGCCCAGGAGGGTGGGTCTTGTGTGATGGCCAGACAGAGAATGTGACTGCAGTCAGGAGGCTAGGGTCTAGTTCTAGCTCTGCCTCTTAACTGGCTGTGTAACCTTGGGCAGTCAGTCAACCTCTCTGGGCTTCATTTCACTTCTAGAATGAAGAAGTTGCCTGTCTCTGGGGGAAGGCAAGAGAGCATCAGGAGAAACAGCATGGGCCTGACTGCTGAGCTGGCTCTGTCCTGGCTCTTGACCTCACTGGACTCTGGTATCCTCATAGGTAAAATGGGAATAATGATGCTGGGATGAAATGAGAGAAGGCGTGCAAAGAGCGTGGATCTCTACGTGGGCTGTGGGGGCAGGGCAGGGTATGGGGCAGCTCAAACAAGGTATGCCTGCAGTCATCTTCTCCAGGCCCTCACTGAACTGAGCCTCATGTGAGCTCTATGAGGGAGAGACTATTGCTAACCCATTTTGCAGAGGTGGAAACCGAGGCCCCGTAACTGGCCCACAAATCACACCGCTGGAGGGCACTGGGTTCTGTCTGACGCCGAAGGCTTGGGGACTGTTCTGTTGTTCCACACTGTCTTTCTAAGCTTGTAGGGATGGTGAAGGCGTGGACCCGGGGCCGTGGAGGAGCCCCATCATCTGGCTGATGAGGAGTGAGGGGTGGGGGCACGGGGGTGCAGGTCCGGGGTGCCGGTGCAGAGCGGCAAGGCGGCCCTTGAGCTTGGTCTCCCTCCTGCCCTAGGAGCCCGTCTCCGCCCTCACCGACCTCTCGACCCCCAGCCCACCCTATTCACCCCAGTCATTGCTGCCCACCACCACCACCCTCCCTGGGCTGCCCTCTGCACCCCATTCCCAGCCAAAGGCTTCCCTAGTTCTGACCACAAACTTCCTGGAATTCAGGGACCTCCACCCAGATTTTCCCCAGGGCTGCATTCACTCAGACTTCCTGAGGAGGGCTACTCATCAGTATGCACAGGATTTGCATGCGATTTGCATACACTCATAAGGACCTGCAAGGCAGCTTTCCAGTGAAGTATTATCAAGGCTGCTTTCCGCTCCTTATCTCTCCATTTCTTCCTGCTGCTTTGAACCCACCCTCAGGCACTGCTCCCTGCTTTCCTACTTCTAGATGAGTAACTAAACAAGAGGAGGAATATTTTTTTTTAAATGACGATTGCCATTTACTGAGCACCTGTTATGTGACGGGAGCTGCCCCTCACAATTACTCCCAGAGAATCGCTATTTGAGGGGGTCTGAGGGAACCCAGGGAAGAGGAGCCCCCTTCCCAGCCCCTCCTCAGAGCCACCAGAGAGTGACTCAGGCAGAAGAATTTCAAAGGGCCTCTTTAATGTTGGTAAAGCTAATTCAGGGGGCTTCCCGGTGGCTCGGTGGTGAAGAATCTGCCTACCAGTGCAGGAGACGCAAGAGCCGCAGGTTCCGTCCCTGGGTCGGGAAGATCCCATGGCGTAGGAAATGGCAACCCACTCCAGGATTCTTGCCTGGAAATTTCCACGGGCAGAGGAGCCTGGCGGGCTACAGTCCGTGGGGCCGCAAAGAGCTGGACTCGACTGAGCACAGCTCACGCACGTGAACACACACACACACAGCTGATTCAGGACAAATATGCCTCAGGTCTTGTGGTTTCCTAATTCTGAGCAGAACGGCATGGAGAGGATGTATGCTCTCTGCAGGTGGGCAGATCCCCCAAAGAGAAGCGGGGAAGGGGCTGGGCTGCACACTGTCCCAAGTTCACCATTTACAAACCACCCCCTGGGGAAGACTGGGATGGGGAGCCAAGACTGTGCCTCGAGTGGATGCTCCCTCTTTGTGGAAGGACACAGCAGCAGCAAGTGAGCAGTGTTCCCCTTAGTTTATAGATGTGAAAACTGGGAAGTAATGTAACTTCCCCAAGGTCCATGAGTAAGGAAACTAGGGCACTGTCATTGAAGCCCAGCACTGCCTAACTCCAGAGCCTGTGGGCTTTCCATATCACCAGAGTCATCTCTTTGAGCAAAGCACACCAACCAGGGAAAGGGAGCAAAGAGAGAACACAGAGAAGAGAACAGAGAGAAAGCTGCAGGTGTCTGCACGTGGGTCAGCCCGCCACTGGGGAAATCCACCCCTTCAGCACCAGGGCTGGGAGGGCCTCTGGGCCATGGAGTCGTGGCAGGGGGGACAAATTCTCACACATGCCCGCAGGGGCGAGGCAACCTATACAGGAGTCGGTGGGCAGGGAGACAATAGGGAGTGGTGGGGACTGTGGTCCACCCCACTGCGGAAGGCCCGACTCCAGCCCAGCCCGCCTCGATCATGCAGCAACAAAGCCCAGGCCACCAGATCTTCTGACTTTTCAAGAAATGTTAAAATCAAATTATTACACGAAATCTCCCCTATCTGTTTAGGTTGGCTCAGCATTTGAGAGAACGAACAGATACTGTTGAGGCAAGCAAAACATCACTTCTTCTTGGCTGCAGCCCACTCACCAGTCTACAACCGCAAAAAAGGCCTGTCACCTCAGAAATGTGCTCGGTGAAGTGAGAGTTCCTGAGCTCCAGGGCTGGCCGCGTCCCTGTCCCTGCCACCTCTCAGGCCGGAGCAGGAGGCGCTCAGTCAGTCATGGGGAACATCCTTGGAGCCCATCCCAGAGCTAGCAAGCAGAGAACCGGGCCCCCTGATTCCTAGCTCACAGCCCCTTCCACAAACTCACAGCTACTCACTGCCTTTTTCCTTTTTCACTTTTTATTTTGTATTGGAGTATAGCCGATTAACAACGTTGGTAGTTTCAGGTGAATAGCGAGGGACTCAGCACTACATATACAGGTATCCATTCTCCCCCAAGCTCCCCTCCCACCCAGGCTGCCAATATTATAGGGCAGAGTTCCCTGCTATACAGCAGGTCCTTGCCGGTTATCCGTTTTAAAGACGCTACTTGCTGTCTTCTGATCCAGGAGCTGCATCTTAAATTACAGTCAGAATCTCTGCGGTCTCAGGTTAGAAATCAGCATTTTTAACAAGGCACCCCAGGGAATTCTCACGCACACGAATGTGTGGAAACCATAGCAGGGGGACTGGGAGCAAAGACGGAAATGTACAGGCATAGATGAGTCCAGTGCGGACCAGCCATGTGACCGGAAGTCACAGCCTCGCTAAGCCTCAGTCTCTCATCTTTAAAAGAGACAGAATGTTGATCGCTTCACACGTTTGCCTTGGGGAGACCCTAGTAAGGTCAGGTACACAAAAACGTTTTTGTCAGCACACAAGCAGTGGTTTTTCAACCTGCCGGTCCCAGTCAATAAATGGGTCACAGGATCAATTTAATGTGTTTTGGGACTTCCCTGGTGGTCCAGTGGCTAAGACTCTGCACTCCCAGGGTAGGGGGTCCAGATTTGATCCCTGGTCAGGTAACTAGATCCCACGTGCTGCAATGAAGATTGAAGATGCTACGTGCCACAACTATAGACCCAGCACAACCAAATATTAAAAAAAAAAATGTTTAGTGGGTCTTGACCCATTCTATTTTTAGTGAAATAGAATAAACAGTAGAAAGACTATTGTCTTACAGAACTTCATGGAACATAAAGACATATGTGGGAATATAAGCACCTGTGGGAATGTTGGGTCACAATTCATAATGTTTTTGTCCCATGAGTGGTCAAAGAAATTTTTTTGTTTAAAAAACACACCGCTCTATGGGAATTCCCTGGCAGTACAATGGTTGGGACTTGGCGACCTCCCTGCCAGCGACCTGAGGTTCGATCCCTGGTTGGAGAAGTAGAATCCCACAAGCCACACGATATGGCCACCAAAAAAAAAAGAAAGAGACATACACTGCTCCATGCATGGTCGTAAATCCTCATGACCTTGTATGACGAAATGGTTTCTTTGGACATGACAAAAAACACAAGCAACAAAAGAAAAAAAACAAACTGGGCTTCATCAAACTTAAAACTTTTGTGCTTCAGAGGGCATTATTAAGAAAGTGAAAAGACAACCCTCAGAATGGGAGAAAATAATTACAATCACATATCTAACAAAGGCCTGTTGTGCAGAATATATAAAAGAACTTTCCAACAGTAAAAATGATAATCCAACTTTAAAAGGGGGGAAAGTCTCCACAGACATTTTTCCAAAGAAGATACATACTCAAATAGCCAGCAAGGCTGTGAAAAGATGTTCACCATCATGAGGCTTCCCAGGTGGCACTAGTGATAAAGAACCTGCCTGCCAGTGCAGGAGACTAAGAGATGCAGGCTTTGATCCCTGGATTGAGAAGATTCCCCTGGAGGGGGGGCGTGGCAACCCCCTCCAGAATTCTTGCCTGGAGAATCCCGGGGACAAAGGAGCCTGGTGGGCTACAGCCCATGGGGTCACAAGGAGTCAGACACAACTGAAGCAACTTAGCACACACACATACATATGATTAGTCATCAGGAAAAGGCAAATCAAAACCACAGTGAGGTACCACTTCACACCCACTAGGATGGCTATCATCAAAAAGACAGACAGTGACAAGTGTTGACAAGGACACAGAGGAATTGGAAGCCTCATACATTGCTGGTGGGAATGTAAAATGGTGCAGCCACTTTGGAAAACAGTTGGGCATTTCCTCAAAAAGTTAAATGTAAAGTCACCATACGATCCAGAATTTTTACTCTTAGGTATGTATATACCCAAGAGAACAAGGCGTGAAATACTGATTCACACTACGGTATGGATGAACCCTGAAAACATCATGCCAAATGAAAGAACCCACGTATTGCATGATTGCATTTATGTGAAATGTCTAGAACGGGCAAAATCAGAGGCAGAAAACAGATTAATGTTGGTCTAGAGGCAAGGGGCCATGGGGAGTGAAGGTTAGTGGTGTTGGGGTTTCTTTGTGGGATGCTAAAAATGTTCTAGAACAAAATAAGGGTGATGGTTATACAACCTTATACGTATACTAAAAACCCACAAAACTGTACACTTTAAAAGAGTGAATTTTATATAAATTAGTTCTCAGAAAAAGCAACACTGTTCTAAAACATTATGGAATCTATTGATGCTAAAGAAGATGAGATGGGAAAGAAAATAAAGAGACCAGAAGGAGAGTGCTAAGCTTGTGAAGGCCTGGAGGGCTGCAGAGGGACATCGTGTCTCCACCACGCGCCCTCTGCACAGCCTGATCAACGGCACGCCGTCGGAATGCACGACCCAGTGAATGGAGCTCATACACTATGGACGGCATTGTGACCCGTAACAGTCTCATTGAGCGACAATTTGGCAATGTCTGTTAAAAACTAAAAATGCTCACACTTCTGACCTCAGACTTTGTGTTTTAGGACGATAGCCTTCAAAAACACTCCCAGAAGGGGTCACCATCAACACAAGTACATTCATTGCAGTGCTGTTTGGAACTGAGTACATTATGTTGAGTACATAATGACTAGCAATTGAGAGACAATTAAGTAATAATCATGATATACCACACGTGGAATACTGAGCACAGGTAGATATTTGAGAATTATTATTAAGTAGGGGCAGAGAGTATAAAGACAGCAGGGATCAGGGAGAAAGAATCATTTTTTCATAGCAGAATTCCAACTAATAAACAGGGTACTCTCAAAGTGTCTCTCCTACCCCCAAGATACTTATTAATTACAAAGGAAAAGATAGTTTATAGGAGAGAAATCCAGCAGTTGCCACCTAAACCAAGCGATCAATGTTAACATCATTTATAACGTGACACATGGATAATGTGTACCCCCTGGGAAAAATACATTACTGGGACTTCCCTGGCAGTCCAGTGGCTAAGACTTGGCCTTCCAATGCAGGGGGCTCAGGTTCAATCCTTGGTTGGGGAGCTAAGCTCCCACATGCTACACAGTCAAAAAAACAAAACATAAAACAGAAACAATATTGTAACAGTACAATGAAGGCTTTTTAAAAAAGGGTCCACATCAAAAATCTTAAAAAACAACAACAACAACAATTGGGGTATTCATGCCTATAATGCCTAAACTCCGGGAGTTGGGGATGGACAGGGAGGCCTGGCGTGCTGCAGTCCATGGGGTTGCAAAGAGTCGGACACGACTGAGCGACTGAACTGAACTGATGCCTACAATGCACAATCTCAATCTAATCATGACCAAAAGACAGCAGGTAAAACCAAACAGAGGAATATTCTATTAAATAAGTGACCTGTACTCTTCAAAAGTGTTGAGAGAGACAAAGAGGGACTGAAGCTCCATCCCTGACCAGAGACAGCTAAGTGGACCTGAGACTTAAATGCAGTGTCGATCGTAAATTGGATCCCAGAGCAGAAAAAAGTTATTCATGGAAAAGCCAGTGAAATCTGACTAAAGAATGTAAGTTAGTTAACAGTATTGAACCAATGTTCATTTCTTAGTTTTGGTAACTGCATTATGGTTATGCAAGATGTTAACATTAGGGAAAGTTAAGTGAAGGATATTAAGGGTACTCTGTACTATTTTTGCGACTTTTCTGTAAGTCTAAAATTATTTCAAACTGAAAAAAGTTTCAACAGAAAGAATATTGTAGTCTTATTTTTGTATAAAAGAATCATAATCTGGTGAGCATTTGCTGGTTGTCTTCTGTACTGGGTGGAACAGCGTTTCCCCCAAAATTCACAGCCATCTGGAACTTCAGAAGGTGACTTTGTTTGGAAATAGGTTATTTGCAGATGTAATTCATTGACATGAGGTCACACTGGATTAGGGTGGGCCCTAAATCCAAACAACCAGTGGTATCTCTATAAGAAGGCCCTGTGAAGACACACACACACACACTCACACGCACACGCATGCACACACGCATGCACACATACACGCACGCACGCACACACACGCATGCACACATGCACGCACGCACACACACGCATGCACGCACGCACGCACACACACATGCACACACTCACACATGCACACACTCACACACACACGGACACACACACACGTGCACACACACGCGTGCATACACGCACGCACACGCGAAAGCGCACACACATGCATGCACACACGCATGATGCACACACGCACGTGCACACATGCACACACATGTGCACACACGCGCATGCGCGCACGCACACACGCATGCACACACGTGCACACACTCACACACACATGCATGCACGCACGCACCCACAGGGACACACACACAGGAACACACACACACGCACACACACACTCACACACACACACAGGGAGAGCACAGGGTGAGCACAGAGGAGGCAGAGACTGCAGTGATGCAACTACAACCCAAGGAACACAAGCGCTTCTGGCCACCACCAGAAGCTAGAGAGAAGCACAAAGTAGATTCTCTCTCAGAAGCCCCTAAAGAAACCAACCATGCCAATACCTTGATTTTAGACTTCCAGACCCCCAAAACAAACAAACAAACAAAAAAAAACCCTGTTGTTTTAAGCCCTCAAGTTCATGGTAATTTGTTATAGCAGCTCCAGGAAACGAATACATCTTCGTAGCCAGCATTCCCCACCGCTCACCCTGGTCCCAAAGTCCCAACTGTCTCTTGAGGATCCGTGCGGTTCACTGAAGCTGACTTACTCCCCTCCTAAGCGTCCTAGGTTACTCAGCATATTCCATCTCTCCAGCCTCTAAGACTTGTGACCCCTGAGGCATTGAGGCTTGAGGACAATATTTGCTGCCAACTCCTGGGAAAGAAGCTTCTACACCTCCAGAAGAAACTGTCTCTCCTGTTAGACCTGAATGAGGAAACCATTGTGCTATATAACAAGGGGAACCAGTCTCCACATGAAAAGAGCAAAACAGGAAGCAGAATGGAGAAGCAAAGATTCTGATCCATCAGTAGGCTGCTGGATCAAGCCACACCTGAAACCAGTCATCTCTGGACTTTTGGCTTATATGAGCCACTAATTCCCCTCTTGGTTAAAACCAGTAAAGAGTCCTGACTAATTCAAGTAAGGCCGTGCATGGAAACAAAGCCATCATCATGCTTAGGACCCTCATTCTAGCTTAGCTCTGTTTCCCTCTCTGCCAGTTTCACTGTTAGATGAGTTCTGCTCTCCTAGTCCAAATTCAGCTCAGCAAGCTCTATGGAAAGAAAGCATCTCTATTTTTAACCATCAGGTATCTGCTGCAATGATGCTGTGTAACAAGCAACCCACAAAATCTCAGCTGCTTACAGAAACAATCCTTTTTCATATTCATGGCTTCCCTTGGTGGCTCAGATGGTAAATAATCTGCCTGCAGTGCAGGGGAGACCGAGGTTCAATCCGTGGGTCAGGAAGATCCTTGGGAGAAGGGCATGGCAACGCACCCCGGTATTCTTGCTCGGAGAATTCCATGGACAGAGGAGCCTGGTGGGCTTACAGTCCATGGACTCAGAAAGAGTCAGACAGGACTCAGCAACTAATACTTTCACTTTCGGGGGGCTAATTTCAGCTGCGTTAGGCTGCACTCACGTCTTCAGATTGCTTTCCATATTCTCCACCCTGGACTCCAGACGAAGGCCACGCGGGAAACACCCTTCTCACGGCGGAAGTCAGGAGCTGAAGAGGGGCAAGCAGGAATGTAAGACTGCTCTTTTCAGGACAAGCTAGGAACGGGCACAGTGACTTCTACCCACATTCCGCCCAGAACAAGTCAGGTGGTCAAGGCCACCACTGCCAGTGTGGGAAGAACACTCACCCCCAGCAAGCCATGGCAAGGACCGGAACGGAAGGAAGAGCATCACTAAATAACTTGATGGCGCACATCGTTCTCAATAGTGCTTCAAACGGGTTGGAGATAACTCACCCGCCGGGCTCAGGGTCAGCTGTTCTCCCCTGAAGCGACCACAGTGCCTGAGGGGTGAAAGTAGAGGAGGTGGTAAGGGTCCCTCCCAAATTTACAGGCCGGGGGGAACGCAGGGATGGGCTGCTTCCCAGTGGAACATCAAAATGCTGTTTCCACGTTAAGGATGAAAACCATCTCGACCAGGGCCGGGTGCCTCTCGAAGTACAGCACTGCAAGCGAATCGCCTGAGGGTCTTCTTAAAATGCAGGTGCTGAGTCAGCAGGCACAGGGTGGGACCCGAGAGTCCGCCTCGCTAGAAGGTCCCAGGTGATACGGATAAAGATCTGTAGCAATGATCAAGAATGAAATCAGGAGAGGCTCTCAACCTCCCGATGCCACCTTCTCGATTACAAAATGACAATCCCATCTGCCAGACTTTTTTTTGGCAAAGAAGATGGCGCCCCCGGGGAGTCAGGGAGTGAAATATTTGTGCTATTTCTTACCCCCTGACTGCCCTTCCATCCCTCCGCCAGTCCCCAGAAAAGGGCTCAAAATCAGGCCAACTGGGAGAGATGAAGCAAGTATCACAATGCGAGTGCGGCTTTCCATTAACTGCCTGAAACTGCTCCCTGCAATAATGTTGGCGTAATCCATAAGATTCAATTATGGTTATCAGGCAATTAGGCACACTGCAGCTAGGTTCTCGCATAATTAATGCTCAGCCCCCATCTAGCAGCTTCTGAAAGTGGCACAGGTAACATGACTCACCCACCCTCAGCTCTGGGAGAGAAACAGGGGACCCAGAAATGAAGCCTGCCCTCCCCCTCGGGTTCCAGAACATTCCTAGGAGATAAGCCCTGGATGTGTTGTGAGGGGACAGGGTGCAGCTCAAAGAGCTTGGGCCAATGACCCCCAGGGAGCCCTCGCGCCTGCCATGATGCTTGAGCTGTGGAGTACGAACCCCGGGGCAGAGTTCAGTTCCTGCCTCTGCTGTTGATCAGCCATGCCATCTCAGGCACTCCCTTTAAGTTTTTAAAATCTCGAGTTCCTTGTCTGTTGAAGAAGGTGAAAACTGGATCAGAGAGTTTGCGTGTTGCTTCAGTAGTTCCTGCAGGACTGTTTTTGAGATCTCCCTGGTCTGGGCCTCAAGGTCCTCATCTGTAAAATGGGGATAATAAGTCCTACCTTGCATATGCTTGGGTTTCCCTGGAGGCTCAGATGGTAAAGAATCCTCCTGCAAGGTGGGAGACCTGAGTTCAGTCCTTGGATTGGGAAGATCCCCTGGAGGAGGGCATGGCAACCCACTCCAGTATTCCTGCCTAGAGAATCCCCATGGACAGAGGAGCCTGGTGGGCTACAGTCCACAGGGTCAGATACCACTAAGCGACTCTCACTTTCTTTTTCCTATGCTTGAAGGGTCATCATGTAAACCAAATGAAATGACACACCTGCATGAGGAATTTGGAGCATTTCCTGGGACCTACCATTGTGTCCAAGCTGCTGCGTGCCTGGTTCTGCTCCACCCTCCGGAGCATCACTGTGTACAAGTTTCCTGGTTCCTGCTACCCCCCAGCAGAGCTCTGGGGGATCAACCGCACTCAAGCGGTGTAAATCTAATGATTAGGGTGGGTAGAGTAAAGGGAAATCACTTCTGAAGCCACAATCTGTGGCATTCAAATGAGGCTCAAGTGACACAAAAGAGAAAAAAGTAGCCAAAGAAGGCTGTGGCAATAGTGCAGGAGAGAAGTGAGGAGGAGCGTGAGATCCCCCAGTCGGGAAACTCAGGGAGTGGGGGGAGGGGGGACCACAGAGAACCCGGGAGAAGAAGTTGGCTGCAAAGACAGTGGCTGGACCTTTGTGAGAAAGACGGGGGCTTCTCTACCAGCCTGAGAGTCCCAGGTGCCAAAACACACACTCACAAGAACATGTGCACGCACATGCAGACAGACACACAGAAAGGCACAGAGATGCAGGCACAGGCACGCAGGCACACGCGCACCCATAGACCAGCCCAAGCAGACACAGACGCGGCACGAGCAGAGGCACCCACAAGCCAGCACACACAGAAATGCACACACGTGTGCACAGGAATGCATGTGTGCACACACATGCAAATTAAACACACACTCCGTGATACCTTAACATCCACCCGCTTCTCAAGTTGAAGCTCACGGTTCTCCCATGAGCCTTTCCCGCTGAGCATGTAATTCTACAACTGCCCACAAGAGGGTGCTCAGGAACTAGAAATCAGGTGTCCCAGCAGGTTAACAGAACAGGCAGCTCGGAGATCAGGACTCACCCTGCATATCATAACCGAGAAAGCTGAGCCCAGAGAGGGAGGGGACTCGTCTGAACGCACAGGTAGTGAGCCCTGCCCTGTCTCCCTACCGGAATTATGCTCCAGGACGGGGGACGGGGGATGGAGGGCTTGTCATTGCCACAGTCCCGGAGAGAGAGGAAGGTTTGAGGGAAAATTAGGGTACTTGAAGGTAAGTTCTTCTGAGGTTTTTGTTAGCCCCGTCCCTAACTTACTGTGACCCTGAGTCTGTGCCTTGGCCTCTGGTTTTCTCCGTGTTCTCATCTGTGAGGAAGCTTCCCCAGGCCCTCTGGAGGCCCCCAGACAGACCGCTTCCGGTGCCCATGTACGCCTAGATCTTCAGATCGCTGCTCTTCCTCCCCATTTAGGGCTCATGCTGTCACCTCCCCAGGCAGTCCTCCTCAGCCGGTTCCTGTGTGCCTGCTAAAGGGCTTCGGTCGTGTCCCAGTCTTTGTGACCCCATGGACTGTAGCCTGCCAGACTCCTCCGTCCATGGGATTCTCCAGGCAAGAATCCTGGAGTGGGTTGCCATTTCCTTCTCCGGGCATCTTCCCCACCAAGGGATGGACACCGCGTCTCTCTTATGTCTCCTGCATTGGCAGGCGGGTTCTGTACCACTGGCACCACCTGGGAAGGCCCCTGCGGGTGCCTCCTCCATCACTATTTCATTTGCATCACTTTATTGCTGCTTCCCTGGAGTAGGAAACGGCAGCCCACTCCAGTATTCTTGCCTGTAAAACTGCACCGACAGACGAGCCAGGCAGGCTGCGGTCCATGGGGTCACAAAGAGACACAACTCAGCGCACACGCACGCACATTCCTGGTTACTGCACTTGAAAGAGCCTTGTTTATGATGCACTTACATGTTTATCTTGTCTCCTCCAAGAGGATGTAAGCCTCATAAGAGCAGGGTCCTGGGGTGTCCCCATCTCCCGCATTGGTATCACTTGCACTCAGAACTGGGCCTGGCCTTCCCGAGGGCTGCATTGACTGGAGGGAAGCCTCCGCTCCCGGCGAGGCCCTAGCAGAGGCCGCCTCAGCCGTGTGCTGGTGCTGCCCTCTAGTGGTGCCGGGTCCCCATCACACCCGGCTTTCTCCCGCCCGTCCGTGGACCTTTTCAATCGGCCACCACCTGTCACCACCAGGGCACATCTTTTTTTTTTTTTTTTTTAACTTTACATAATTGTATTAGTTTTGCCAAATATCAAAATGAATCCGACCAGGGCACATCTTGGTGGGACAATAGGGGTGGAGATAACGGGCTCCTGTCTCCAGGGATCGTTCCACCTGGATGAATCCCATCAGGATAAGTGAGGGATCCTCTATGGCACCTAGTATTTGAAAAGTCAGTCTCACAATGAATCAAGATGGGTTTAGTGCATGGTGTGGACTCGGTCTCCGAAAAGACACCTTTGGGGCAGAAAATGATGGTGCCTATTTCGACAAAATCGAATAGATCGAGATAAACCAGCCTGTCCCATTTTACAAGTGAAGTCACCAAGGCCCAAGCCAAGACAGAGAGAGAAAGTTGCCTCCTCTAAGAAAACCCTAGAATAACTGACCCATCCCCCCCCACCCACTGATAAGCACAGAACAGTCGGATTTTATGCAAAGCGTGTGTTCCTGAAGACCTTGCATGATTCAAAACGTACATAATTCCAGACTAATTTCACCATAGAAATGAATGCAAAGTGCATAACCCCCATTGTGGCATATTCTTGCTTCAATGCCACTTTTTATTTTCCCAGCATTACCTCTAATATTTCACAACACGCTCTCAGCTAAATTAACAGGGCAGCATTTCCTGCCGGTGGTTTGGTCTTCTTCATAACTTTTTTTATCACATCTCACTTCCTTTCCAATGTTCTCGATTTTCAGGTGCGTTTTCCAGCACCACCGTTTAAAGAACACTTGGATGACGTTGTTACAGGATACAGATAAAAGATTAAAGTTATAATCACTGTGAATGTAGAGAAAGCTGCACAATGGTCTTTAGAATCCCCAGCAGAAATTAGAAATTCGGATGCATGAAGACAGCAGTGAACGCATATGGAAGGCAGGTATTTCTATTTAACAGCCTAAGCACCAGAACCACGCAGCAGGCTTACAATTCCCAGTTAACAGCTCACTGAGCTCCTCCAACTCCAGGAAACAACTCTGATGACTTTTATTTTAACCGAGGGGCTTCGTATTATTGCCAATGTCGTGCATAAACATTTTATCCGCATTTTACGTTACATCTTTCCAAAGCCACGTAGTTGAAGCTCTCATAAACCGTGACCTCATCTCCCTCCCTGTGTCCTTAACCCCAGAAGGGTGGAAACTAACAGCCGCACCCAACTGAACAGCCACACCCAACCATAGCAGATACAGACTTCAGAAATTCCAGGCACCCCACTCATACCCACGCCCTGGCCTTTGAGGATGAAGCATCAACAGGGGCGCCCACCCCTCCTCCAAGTCAACTTCTACTGGTCAGAGAAGGAAGTCCCCTAGGAAGGGTCCTCCTGTTTCTTCTTGCCCCGTTTCCCCACCAGCATTTGGTTCAAGTTGTCCATCATCTTGTTCCAGCAACCCCCTCCCCCAAAAGTAACCTGAAGAGGCTTTAGGTCCGTGTTGGGGTGGAGGGGGGAGGATGAAGGTGAAAACTAGCTCTTCGTTGCAAGTATGAGACCATCAGCCTTTTTTCCCATCACCGAAAAGGATCTCTCAGTCCAACTCCTATGAGTTGTTCTTTGGCCTTCCTCTGCCTGGAATCGCTTCTAAAAGGCTCCCTCAGCTTGGCCAGAGCCAGGCCCCAGGAGCAGGGGTGGGGGGGCCCAACCCTGGGAAGGAGGGATGGAAGGGCAGCCAGGGGGGGCTCTGAGCCCATCTGCTGGGATTTGTGTCCAGAGTCCATCTCCACCTGACCTCGAGCAAGCCCCTGTCCAGGACACTTCCCCTCTCTGGGCCTGTTTCCTCCTCTGGAGAATGGGGACAATAATGCCACCTACTTCCCAGGACCACCACAAGAGTAAAATCAATCCCCCAGGTGTCAGCGCCTAGTACCAGAGTAACAGGTGGTTACTGTAACAGGTTCTGTACAAAGTAACAGGTAAGCAAACGCTTACTGAGAGTTCGGGATGTCTGAGGGTCAGCACCAGAATCTGGGAAATCCCACCCCTCTGAGGACTTAGTGTCCAGTGGTAGCTGGTGATCCAGCCCAGAAGACTCTTGCCACTAATTCACAAATCCACCAGTGGGGATACAGAAGGAACTGCTCAGCTGAGAAGGGCAGGGGTTCCCAGCCCTGGCTTTGACCAAGTGTGCGTCAACTTGCCTTCGGCCTCTGGGCCACCTCTAGGGCGGAGGGGCGGGGACAGGAAGCTGGAGTCCTCCAGGGGGTCCGTTCCGGTCAGCCCCTCCCACTGGGCCCGCCCCTCCTTGCACTGCCAGTGAATCTGCAACTTTGCCCGGTGAGCATCTCTTCTGTTCCCTCAGTCCTGAGAAGCGCCAGGCTCCAATCAGTGTGCCTGGGCAGAGAAGAGGTAGCCAGGGAAAAATTCGTGCTGTCCAGGTAGCAGTTAAGAATCGCCAGGTGTGGCTTCATCTATCAGCAGAGAGATCCTGGTGTCAGCCCTGAAATTCCTTCTTCTCCAGGAAGCCCTTGTGGGATGGGAGGGCAAGTCCCATGATGCAAGGAAGGGTATTTGATGTTTCCCAGATACATCTCCTGTTCTCCCGCTTCTATGTCTTACCACCTGGACAGCCCTTCTTCCTCCAGCTGTGTCCCAATACTCCCCATCTTGTCCCTGTCACACTTCAATGCCACTACTTCCCAGGTGAAAGTGACTGCTCCCCTAGTAGGGTCACCCCACTATTTTCTACCCCGGGCTACTCAGATCACAGGTGCCAGGAAGAATTGCTCAGACTGGGGACCAAGGGCAGGTCCCAGCCTGGCTTTGCCCAAGAGTTTTTCAAGTCAGTTTCAGCCTCTGAACCTCCTCTTCGACCTGAGGGGTGGACGTGAGCTTCGAGGCCATTTAGGCTCTATATCCACCCTGGTGTTGTCTGCCCACCAGCCTGTGAGCAAGATTCTTGATCTATATACTTGGGACACTGAGGAATCAGTCAATTGTTAAGTGGCTAATGGATGGATTCAGAACTTGCAGACATAAGCCATAAAGCTCTCTTAATGTGAAGCCTCTGAGGATCCCCTGTCTTGCAACTACCCTTCCTTTTCCTTACACCAGCCCCTCCACAAAATCACTTTGTAAGCCCCCAGCCAGCGAGCCACACCCTCAGTATGACCCCAGGACATGTGATCAAAAAGACTGATAATATGTCCACTCAGCGCTTTTTTCTTCCATAGAGTTAATAATAATAATAACTTTTTTTTTGGAAAGTCACTCAGACATGTCCGACTCTTTGTGACCCCATGGACTATACAGTCCATGGAATTCTCCAGGCCAGAATACTGGAGTGGGTAGCCTTTCCCTTCTCCAGGGGATCTTCCCGACTCAGGGATCGAACCCAGGTCTCCCGCATTGCAGGCAGATTGTTGCCAGCTGAGCCACAAGGGAAGCCCAAGAATACTGGAGTGGGTAGCCTATCCCTTCTCCAGCAGCTCTTCCCAACTATTTATTAAATGTCTAGTATATGCCTAACACTGGACTCTAGACTTTCACATGAATTTTCTCATTTAATCTTGATAATCCATGAGGTAGGTTCTATTATTAGTCCCCACTTTTCAGGCCAGTAAATAAGCCTGGAAGAGTTTAAACTTGCCCAAGGTCAGAGCAAACAAGTGACAGAATTTGGGAACTTTGTAAATAAATCATTTTTATGCATTTGTGTTGCAATACATTTGCATTTTTATAGTCCTCCCTCAGACTTGAGATTTTTGTTTTTTAATTTAATGTCCTGATCTATTTCCAGTCCATTATGACTGCCCTGCTTGTTTGGCAATGTTTCTATGAGCTGTCAATTTTGTCTCCCTCTCTAAGAGAGGAGAAATATTCTGTGGAATTTGTGAAAAACATAGCTAAATAGGTAAGTGGACATGGATGACTGAAAATGAATTTTTAAAATGAAACAACCTAGAAAGCAGACAAAATTGCTTTCAAAATGCATATGAAAATTGCAAAATCACCCCAGGGTCCAATGACCTTATCAAGGCATGAACTAATGGCTGTAAACATTAATTTCCAACTAAATTCCTTTCTGTTGATTCATTTGAAACCTGGAAAAAAACTTTCAAATGTGTTCTAACTTTGTCAAGCAAATGCATAATTGCTGGAAAATTATTTAGAAATTCAAAGCCCAAAATACTAGAGATGGGAATAGAGAGTAAAGAGATAACAATAAAAGCTAAAATATACTTTTTAACATTTTAAGGGCACCCCATGGTACATAAAAATTAATAAAACTTGAAAAAACAGGGGCCAGAAATACCATTTCAACCTACGTTTTTGTATCAGCATTGCTGTGGTTCAGTACCTCAGTCATGCCCAACTCCTGTGACCCCATGGACTGCAGCACGCCAGGCTCCCCTGTCCTTCACTAGCTCCCAGAGCTTGCTCAAACTCATGTCCATTGAGTTGATGATGCCATCCAACCATCTGATCCTCTGTCGTGTCGCCCCCTTCTCCTCTTGCCTCCTATCTTTCCCAGCATCAGGGTCTTTGAAGTATAATTGCATACAGTAAAATGCAGATTTTTATGTGTAGATTTTAAATTCCAAAAAATATGTATACCCATATAACAACCATACAATCAGGATATTGATTGATACTGACATTGATAAAAGATTGAACATTTCCACCACCCCAGAAAGTTTTTTTGTACCTCTTTCTAATCAAACCATCCATCCCCAATCGGTGATCTGCTCTCTACAATCAGTTTATGTTTATCTGTTCTAGAATTTCATATAAATGGACTTACATATTACATACCATTTTGTGTCTGTCTTCTTGGTAAAATGTTTTCGAGAGTCATCCGTTTTTGCAGCTATTCCGCTTTTAGTAGTGTTCTATTGTATGGAGATGCCGCACTGTGCTTACGCATTCATCTCCTGATGAATGTTTGGATCGTCTCCAGTTTTTTGCTATTATAAATAAGACTTCTATAAAGATTTTTGCATAGGTCTTCCTCTGAATACAATTTTTCATTTCTTTGGGTAAATACCTAACAATGAGATTTCTGGGTCATGTGGGATGCATATATTTAAGCATTATAAGAAGCTGCCAAACTATTTTCTAAAGTGATTCTACGGTTTTCTCGCCCTTGGCAGTGGGTGAAAATCCCAGTCGCTCCCCATTCTGGCAGCATTGTGTAGTGTCAGCCTGAATTTTGTGTTTGTTTGTGTAGCAGGTAAGCAGTTGTATCTCATTGTTCAACCAAACTGCTTTTTATCCAACAATCAGCTTGCTTCTTGTCTGCTCTTTAGGTTGTTTCAGATATATATTTATATATTTATTCAGATGTATCCTTGTCTGCGCGCTCACACACACGCACATGTGGACACACACCACTCCTGCCGCCTCCTGTGTGGCAGATGAAGAACATTCTGGATGAGGAAACGGAGGTGGAGTCTGCCCTGGCTGACCCTGGGCAGGTCATTTTAAACCTATTTTTTTCAATCAAATGTTAACAGAAACCCCCGCTCACCAAAGCAAAAACACCAAAAGCACAACTGAGGAAAGAAAAATTGATCATTTGAACTTCATTGAAATTAAAAACTTCTGTACTGCAATAGAAGTTAAAAGAGGATAAAAGGATAAACCACAGACTGTAAAGAAAGCTGAGCACCGGAGAATTGATGCTTTTGAACTGTAGTGTTGGAGAAGACTCTTGAGAGTCCCTTCGACTGCAAGATCTAACCAGTCCATTCTAAAGGAGATCAATCCTGGGTGTTCATTGGAAGGACTAATGTTGAAGCTGAAACTCCAAAACTTTGGCCACCTGATGTGAAGAGCTGACTCATTTGAAAAGACCCTGATACTGGGAAAGATTGAGGGCAGGAGGAGAAGGGGACAACAGAGGATGAGATGGCTGGATGGCATCACCAACTGGATGGACATGGGTTTGGGTGGACTCCGGGAGTTGGTGTTGGACAGGGAGGCCTGGCGTGCTGTGATTCATGGGGTCGCAAAGAATCGGACACGACTGAGCAACTGAACTGAACTGAACAGACTGGGAAGAAATACTGGCAAAACACATATCTGATAAATTACTTGTATCCAAAATATGCAAAGAACTCTCAAAAGTCAACAACAAGAAAACAAATAATCCAACTTAAAAATTGGCAAAATACCTGAATAGAAACTCCACCAAAGAAGATATACAAATGGCAAATAATCATATGACTCAGCACCATATATCATTGAAAAGAAGTGAAAGTGTGGGTCGCGCAGTAGCATCTCACTCTTTGTGACCCCATAGACTGTAGCCCACCAGGCTCCTCTGTCCATGGAGAGTTCTCCAGACAAGAATACTGGAGTGGGTAATCATTCCCTTCTCCAGGGGATCTTCCCCACCCAGGAATCGAACCCAGACCTTCTGCATTGCAGGTGGATTGTTTTCCATCTGAACCACATCTCATTAGGGAATTGCAAATTAAAATAACAATGAAATATCACAACCACAGGAAGAAGCAACAACAAACTCCAGGGAGAGGGATAATGTGAGCTCCAGTGATGCCACGATGTACTACGCAAAATGTCCAGTATTCAAAGAAAAATATTATGAGACACGCAAAGAAACCAGAAACTACGTGTCATTCACTGGGAAATAAGAAAATAATAGAAACTGTTACTAAGATAATTTACCCATTGGGCTTACTAGAAAAAGCCTCTAAATCAATTGTCTTAAACGTGCTGAGACAGATAAAGGTAACCATCGATAAAGAACAAAAAGAAATCAGAATGATGTATCACAAAATAGACAATACCAATAAAGACACCAAAATTACAAGAAGGAACCAAAAAGAAATCTGGGAGCTGACACATACAATAACTGAAATGAAAAACTTGCTAGAGAGAGTCAACAGTAAATCTAAGACGGCAGAAGAAATAACCAATGGGCTACATAGGTAAATAAAGATGTCAGTACCTTCACATACCTTATTGGTAGTCTTTCTTTTCCTATGAGATTCAAAAGTCAAATGTACAAAACAGTAAGTATAAATCTAACCAGGACTCAATGTATAATGACGTAATTACTTACAGTGACAACATAAAGGGAAGAGGCTGGATCTACAGAAGGGCAGAGTTCTTGAGTATGGTTGAAACTAAATTGGTACTTAGTTTAGGTACTTAGATTTAGTGTAGATTTAATAAGATTTTAACTGTAATCCTCAGGAAAAACACCAAGGAAAAAATTAAAATATGACTTTTTTTTAAAAGGAGAGAACCAAAATAAAACAATAGGAAAAAAAAGTCAACTGACCATAAAAGGCAATAAAGGAAAAATTGAAGAATAAAAAAGATGTATAATGCATAGAAAACAGCAAAAATCTTTTCTTCCAGTAATTACTTTACATGTAAATAGATTCAGGTCTCCAATTATAAAGCAGAGATTGGAAAACATGGACTAAAAGAAAAAGAATTCACACACTATATGCTGACTGCGAGAAACTCACTTTAGATCTAAAGACACAAGTAGATCAAAAGTAGGAAGATAGAAAAAGATATTCCATACAAATCACAACTAAAATGTAACTGAGGCAGTTATGTTAATATCATACAAAAGAAACTTTAAGACAAAAAGTTTCAAGAGATTAAAAAAAGGGTCTATATTGATAAAAGAGTCAATCTGTTAAGACAATTATGGCTATTACAAGCATGTATGTGTCTGGTAACAAAACCGCAAAATACATGTGGCAAAACTAACAACTAAAGAAAGAAGTGGTTGTATTCATCTGCTCCGGCTGCTATTACAAAATACCCCAGACTGGATGGCTTAAACCACAGAAATTCATTTCTCAAGTTCTGGAAGCTGGAAAGCGCAAGATCAGGGTGCCAACAAAACAGCTTTCATTCCAAGGCCTCTTCTCTTGGCCTTTTGGCAGCTGCCGTCTTGACGTGTGTTCACATTACCTTTTCTTTGTGCTCACCGAAAGAAAAAGAGAGCTCTCTGTTATTATAAGGACATTAATCCTATCATATCAGGCTTATTACCTCATTTAACCTTAATTACTTCCTTAGAGACACTGTTCCCAAATACAGCCACACTGGGGGAGTTAGAGTTTCAAAGTATGAATTTGAGGAAGGGGTGAGCAGAGACACAAGTCCATTACATCAGTTCTACAATAATTGTTGGACTTCAATATCCCACTATCAAAAATAAATACAATGAAGGACACATGGTTAATAAGGAAATGTAGGACTTTACACTATATACCAACTAGACACAACCAACTTCTATAGAACACTCCACTCAACAAGTGTAGAAGTCAAAACATATGTCCACACAGAAATCTGAACACCAACGTTCATAGCAGCATTATTTAAAATACCCCAAAAGTGGAAAGAAAACAATGTCCATTCGCTGATGAACAGATAAATAAAACAGGGTATATTCATACTCTGGAATGTTATTTAGCCTGTGATGGTTCATTTTATGTCAACCTGACTGGCCGCAAGGCACCCACATTAAACATTGTTGTCTGTGGAGGTATTTCCCAACGAGATCGTCATTTGGATTGTCAGACTCCGTAAAGTGGATCGCTGTCCCCAGAGAGAGCGAACTGAGAGCCTGACTAGAACAAGAGATGAAGAAAGAAGGAATATTCTTCCTCCGTTTTACTTTCTGCCTCACTGCTTGAGCTGAGACATCGCATCTTCTCCTGCCCTCGAACTGGGATTTACAGCCTCAGTCCCTCTGATATGCAGGCTTCTAACGGAGACTGAACTACACCACCAGGTTTCCTGGGTCTCCAGCTTGCGGCTGTCAAATCATGGGACTTCTCATTCTCCATAATCGCAGGAGTTAATTCCTCATAATGAATCTCCTTTTATATATATATTTTTTCTTTTCTCCTATGACTAATACACAGCCATAAAAAGGAATCACATACTGATACATGCTGAAACGTGAATGAACTTTGAAAACATTACATTTAGTAAAAGAAGCCAATCACAAAAGACCACAGATTGTATGAAGTTACTTGTATGAAATGTCCAGCAATGACTAAAAAAAAGCGCACAATGTGGGCGTGTGAGTGAAGTTTTATTTGGGGCAAAATGAGGACTGTAGCCAGGAAGGCAGCACCCAGACAGTCCTGAGAAACTGCTCCAAAGATGTAGTGGGGGAAGGTCAAGATATATGATTTTGGTGCAGGGGGAGCTCAGTGCAATCAGGCTCTCATCTTGAGCAAAAGGTTTTCTGCTAGTCACAAGGAGCTGATGTCATCAGGAAGGGATTTAGTGCTTTTCTAGACATGAGGAGATGCAAGAATTGGGATCTTGAAACCAGTTCCTGAAAATATCTAACTATCTAAAGACCTGTTCCACCAGTTTCCCTGGAGCACAGTGCCTCATTCTCCTCTCTGAATTCCCTTCCAGGGGTGTTGAAGGTCAGCAGCTGCCTCAGCGCAGGCAGATGTCGAGCGCCTTTGGAAAGCGTCCATTTGTGGTTGACAGCAGCATAGGCAAATCTATACGGAGACAGAGGGTAGATTACTATTTGCCTGAGACCAGGGGGTTGGGGAAAATAAGAAGTGACTGGTCAGGGATATGAAGGTTCTTGCTGGTGTGATGAAAATGTTCTAAAATGATGGTGCTGATGGCTGCACAATTCTGTGAATATATTAAACGCCATTGACTTGTATACATTAAGTGGGTAGATGGTATGATATGTGATTTATATCTCAATAAAGCTGTTTTTAAAAGCTATTAAAGCTTATAAGTGAATCAAGCAAGGTTGCAGAATACAAGATCAATATACAAAAATCAATTGTATTCTATATACAGAAATAAACAAGTGGAAATTGAGTTGTTTTTTTTTTAAAAAGTACCATTTACAGTACCAACAGAAAACATGGAGTAATCAGGAATAAATTTAATGAAAGATGTGCAAGCTTTGTTTGCTACAAACTATAAAACATTGATGAGACAGTGACCCAAATAAATAGATGTGTGATGTTCATGAATCAAAAGACAAAACATCATTTTTCCCCAAATTGATCTATGTATTGAATACAATCTCAAAAGAGCCTGAGCAGGTTGGTTTTTTTGTTTTGTTTTGTTCTGTAGAAATTTGCAAGCCAGTTCTAAAATTTATATGGAAAAGCAAAGAACACAGACAGAACCAAAGTACTGTCTATAAAAAAGACAAAGCTGGTGGACTCACAGAACTTGAATTCAGAGCTTAGTATAAAGCTAAAAAATAAGCTTATATTATTATTTATTATAATTATTTATATGTATGGAAAGGATGGATATATATATAAATGGAATAGAAGAGAGTTCAAAACTAAGCTCTTTCATATAGATGTGCATGTTAAGTCACTTCAGTCATGTCCGATTCTTTGCAACCCTGTGGACTGCAGCCTGTCAGGTTCCTCTGTCCAAGGGATTCTCCAAGGCAAGAATACTGGAGTGGGCTGCCATACCCTTCTCCAAGAGAGCTTTCCAAACCAGGGATCAAACCCACATCTCTTATATCTCTTGCATTGGCAGGCAGGCTCTTTAACACAGTAGATTTTCAACAAAGGTGCTAAGGTAATTCGAGGTCAGGGGCGGCGGACGGAGAGGAGCTACCCCACGTCCAAGGAGCAGCGGCTGCGCGGGGAGGGCCTAGAGGAGCTATCCCACGTTGAAGGTCAGGAAGGGTGGCGGTGAGGAGATACCCTTTGTCCAAGGTAAGGAACAGCGGCTGCACTTTGCTGGAGCAGCCGTGAAGAGATACCTGACGCCCAAGGTAAGAGAAACACAAGTAAAACGGTAGGTGTTGCAAGAGAGCATCAGAGGGCAGACACACTGAAACCATACTCACAGAAAACTAGACAATCTAATCACACTAGGACCATAGCCTTGTCTAACTCAATGAAACTAAGCCATGCCCGTGGGGCAACCCAAGACGGGCGGTCATGGTGGAGAGATTTGACAGATTGTGGTCCACTGGAGAAGGGAATGGCAAACCACTTCAGTATTCTTGCCTTGAGAACCCCATGAACAGTATGAAAAGGCAAAATGATAGGATACTGAAAGAGGAACTCCCCAGGTCAATAGGTGCCCAATATGCTACTGGAGATCAGTAGAGAAATAACTCCAGAAAGAATTAAGGGATGGAGCCAAAGCAAAAACAATACCCAGCTGTGGATGTGACTGGTGATAGAAGCAAGGTCCGATGCTGTAAAGAGCAATATTGCATAGGAACCTGGAATGTCAGGTCCATGAATCAAGGCAAATTAAAAGTGGTCAAACAAGAGATGGCAAGAGTGAATGTTGACATTCTAGGAATCAGCAAACTAAAATGGACTGGAATGGCTGAATTTAACTCAGATGACCATTATATCTACTACTGCGGGCAGGAATCCCTTAGAAGAAATGGAGTAGCCATCATGGTCAACAAAAGAGTTCAAAATGCAGTACTTGGATGCAATCTCAAAAACGACAGAATGATGTCTGTTTGTTTCCAAGGCAAACCATTCAATATCACAGTAATCCAAGTCTATGCCCCAACCAGTAACGCTGAAGAAGCTGAAGTTGAACGGTTCTATGAAGACTTACAAGACCTTTTAGAACTAACACCCAAAAAAGATGTCCTTTTCATTATAGGGGACTGGAATGCAAAAGTAGGAAGTCAAGAAACACCTGGAGTAACAGGCAAATTTGGCCTTGGAATACGGAATGAAGCAGGGCAAAGGCTAATAGAGTTTTGCCAAGAAAATGCACTGGTCATAACAAACACCCTCTTCTAACAAAACAAGAGAAGACTCTACACATGGACATCACCAGATGGTCAACACTGAAATCAGATTGATTATATTCTTTGCAGCCAAATATGGAGAAGCTCTATACCGTCAACAAAAACAAGACCAGGAGCTGACTGTGGTTCAGATCGTGAACTCCTTATTGCCAAATTCAGACTTAAATTGAAGAAAGTAGGGAAAACCACTAGACCATTCAGTTATGACCTAAATCAAATCCCTTATGATTATACAGTGGAAGTGAGAAATAGATTTAAGGGCCTAGATCTGATAGGTAGAGTGCCTGATGAACTATGGAATGAGGTTCATGACATTGTACAGGAGACAGGGATCAAGACCATCCCCATAGAAAATAAATGCAAAAAAGCAAAATGGCTGTCTGGGGAGGACTTACAAATAGCTGTGAAAAGAAGAGAAGCGAAAAGCAAAGGAGAAAAGGAAAGATATAAACATCTGAATGCAGAGTTCCAAAGAATAGCAAGAAGAGATAAGAAAGCCTTCCTCAGCAATCAATGCAAAGAAATAGAGGAAAACAACAGAATGAGAAAGGGTAGAGATCTCTTCAAGAAAATTAGAGATACCAAAGGAACATTTCATGCAAAGATGGGCTCAATAAAGGACAGAAATGGTATGGACCTAACAGAAGCAGAAGATATTAAGAAGAGGTGGCAAGAATACACAGAAGAACTGTACAAAAAAGATCTTCACAACCCAGATAATCATGATGGTGTGATCACTCACCTAGAGCCAGACATCCTGGAATGTGAAGTCAAGTGGGCCTTAGAAAGCATCGCTACGAACAAAGCTAGTGGAGGTGATGGAATTCCAGTTGAGCTGTTTCAAATCCTGAAAGATGATGCTGTGAAAGTGCTGCACTCAATATGCCAGCAAATTTGGACAACTCAGCAGTGTCCACAGGACTGGAAGAGGTCAGTTTTCATTCCAATCCCAAAGAAAGGCAATGCCAAAGAATGTTCAAACTACCGCACAATTGCACTCATCTCACAGGCTAGTAAAGTAATGCCCAAAATTCTCCAAGCCAGTCTTAAGCAATACGTGAACCGTGAACTTCCTGATGTTCAAGCTGGTTTTAGAAAAGGCAGAGGAACCAGAGATCAAATTGCCAACATCTGCTGGATCATGGAAAAAGCAAGAGAGTTCCAGAAAAACATCTATTTCTGCTTTATTGATTATGCCAAAGCCTTTGACTGTGTGGATCACAATATAAACTGTGGAAAATTCTGAAAGAGATGGGAATACCAGACCACCTGACCTGCCTCTTGAGAAATTTGTATGCAGGTCAGGAAGCAACAGTTAGAACTGGACATGGAACAACAGACTGGTTCCAAATAGGAAAAGGAGTACATCAAGGCTGTATATTGTCACCCTGTTTATTTAACTTGTATGCAGAGTACATCATGAGAAACGCTGGACTGGAAGAAGCACAAGCTGGAATCAAGATTGCCGGGAGAAATATCAATAACCTCAGATATGCAGATGACACCACCCTTATGGCAGAAAGTGAAGAAGAACTAAAGAGCCTCTTGATGAAAGTGAAAGAGGTGAGTGAAAAAGTTGGCTTAAAGCTCAACATTCAGAGAACGAAGATCATAGCATCCAGTCCCATCACTTAATGGGAAATAGATGGGGAAACAGTGGAAACAGTGTCAGACTTTATTTTTGGGGGATCCAAAATCACTGCAGATGGTGACTGCAGCCATGAAACTAAAAGACGCTTACTCCTTGGAAGGAAAGTTATGACCAACCTAGATAGCATATTGAAAAGCAGAGATATTACTTTGCCAACAAAGGTCCGTCTAGTCAAGGCTATGGTTTTTCCTGTGGTCATGTATGGATGTGAGAGTTGGACTGTGAAGAAGGCTGAGCGCCGAAGAATTGATGCTTTTGAACTGTGTGTGGTGTTGGAGAAGACTCTTGAGAGTCCCTTGGACTGCAAGGAGATCCAACCAGTCCATTCTGAAGGAGATCAGTCCAGGGATTTCTTTGGAAGGAATGCTGCTAAAGCTGAAACTCCAGTCCTTTGGCCACCTCATGTGAAGAGTTGACTCATTGGAAAAGACTCTGATGCTGGGAGGGGTTGGGAGCAGGAGGAGAAGGGGACGACAGAGGATGAGATGGCTGGACGGCATCACTGACTCCATGGACGTGAGTCTGAGTGAACTCCGGGAGTTGGCGATGGACAGGGAGGCCTGTCGTGCTGCGATTCATGGGGTCGAAAAGCGTCAGACACAACTGAGCGACTGAACTGAAGGTAATTCAAAGGAGAAAGAACTATTTCCAACAAATGATTATGGCACATTTCAACACACCTATGTAAAAAAGGAAAAAAAAAAAATCTTGACTCACACCTCTTGCCACATGCAAAATTAACTCAAAATGGATCATAGATTTCAATGGAAATCCTTAAACCATAAAACTCCTAGAAAATATAGGAGAGAATATGTTTAACCTTGAGTTAGAGAAAGATTTTTAAAATCATATTCAAAAGCACAGATCATAAAAGAAAAAAATTAACAAATTGACCCATCAAATTTTAAAACATCTGTGCTTCCACAGATACTGTTAAAATAATGTAAAGTCAAATCAAAGACTGGGAAAAAATATTTTATGCATATATTTGGTAGAGGATTTTATCTCACAACTCAATAATGAAGAACAAACAAACCAATTCAGAAATGGGCAAAACACGAGAACAGATACTTCTCTAAAAAAGAAATATGAATAGCACATAGGTACATAAAAAGAAAACATCATTAGCCAGTAGAGGAAAGAAAAATTAAAACCACAATAAGTGATCACTACACATTTATTAGAAGGGATGAACATTTTAAGCTGACAATACCAAGTACTGGTAAGAATGCAAAACAACTGGAACTCTCCTACATTTCTGATGGGTACAGCCATCCTGGAAAAAAATTGTCAGTCTCTTAAAAAGTTACTGTACTTGCCATGATAACTAACTATGTCACTCCTAGGTTATCTTCTCAAGAGAAATGAAGACAGACCTCCAACAAAGACCTGTACAAAAAAAAAAATGTTTATAGCAGCTTTATTCATAGTGCCCCCATCCCAAAAATCTTGATTCCAGCTTGTGCTTCATCCAGCCCAGCATTTCGCAGGATGTACTCTGCATGAAAGTTCAATAAGCAGGGCGACAATATACAGCCTTGATGTACTTCTTTCCCAATTTGGAACCAGTCCATTGTTCCATGTCCAGTTCTAACTGTTGCTTCTTGACTTGTACGTAAAGAAGGACTGTGAAGAAGGCTGAGCACTGAAGAACTGATGCTTTCAAACTGTGATGCTGGAGAAGACTCTTGAGAGTCCCTTGGACAGGAAGGAGATCAAACCAGTCAATCCTAAAGGAAATCAACCCTGAATATTCATTGGAAGGACTGATGCTGAAACTGAAGCTCCAATACTTTGGCCACCTGATGCAAAGAGATGACTCACTGGAAAAGACCCTGATGTTGGGAAAGATTGAAGGAGGAGGAGAAGGGGGTGACAGAGGATGAGATGGTTGGGTATCATCATTGACTCAATGGACATGAGTTTAGCAGACTCCGGGAAATAGTGAAGGACAGGGAAGCCTGGCATGCTGCAGTCCATGGGGTCACAAAGAGTCAGACACGACTGAGCGATTGAACAAGAACAATCAACTGGTGATTATAAACAAACTAAGGTACATGCAACATGGATGAATTTTAAAAGCATATGCTAAGTGAAAGATGTCAGACACAAAGGCTACATACTGTCTGATTCCACTCATATGACATTCTGGAAAAACCAAAACTATAGGAACAGAAGTCAGTTCACTAGCGACCAGAAGGAACTTCTGGGGGTGATAGAACCATTCTCTATCCTGATTATCATGGTGGTTACCCAAATGTACATATGTGTCAAAATTCACAGAACTGTACACTTAAAATATAAAATTTTTGTACATAATGTATATATGAATAACCCTAACAAAAAAACCCTGAACATTATGTGCAGGAATTCTACTTTCTCTATAATCAGCTCTTCCAATTATATGCTGCATATTTGCCACACTAAGTATCCTCTTATTTTCAAATGAGGCTAGTGGAAGAATAAGATATTTGCATTTAGAAAAGTGCAAGATACCTCTTTACTTTTCTCTTTCCCTTCATACTCTTCATATTCTTCATCATGTCTGAGTAGAAGTTAATTTATCATGGGTTTTGCTGTCCTTATATCAGAATTTTTCTTCCTTGTAAAATTTTGAGGTGGCAAAACAGACATTTTGCTTTCAATTGATTCCACAAGATAAGAATAATTCTCAAATAGACATTTTGTTCAAAGATCAATAGTCTAAATGGAATTAAATAACTACAAATTAAATACAGTTCTTAAAAGTAATTTTGTTTAATGGTAAAAATGCTGTTCTGCCAAACAATTCTATAAAGAGTGGAATTACAAAAGATAATTGAATCTCTATTATTCTTCTTGGTACTCTTATTTAAATTTGTATAAACATTTATTAGTTCCAAAAGAATAAAATATTCTTCCTAAAGTTATCTAGCTAATTCCCTTTCTCTTATATTCATATGAACCATCAGTCTATTTTCATATTTATTTAAATTTTTGAAACTTATTATTTCAAACAATTATTGCAAACAATTATTTTTCACATAAAAGTAACAATTTTCAATTATCACTAATTATTGTACCATTTTACTCTGCAAAAATAAATGCATGCATATTCAGCAACTGATTGAAATAATCTCAATATATAAAGCACAAAACAATTTTCATCTTGGATTACTTCTAAAATGCTTACTTATGTTTGAAAATGTTCAAATGTTAGTAATAATCCAAATAACCTGCCTTCTTTGCATTCCTGATGTAGTTACATTGGTTAAATATGATGTCCCTCTCCTGATCACAGGATCATCGATCTTGTACAATATCAGGGATGTCAAGAATGACACAAAAATAGACGTTTCACTATTTGACCTTTCAAGGGCTGAAGCCCAGATTAAACAGAGTTTGGCTGAGTTTGGAAGACTGAAACCAAACCTCAGTGCATAACAATGGTTCTCAACTACATGTTCAGTTCAGTTTAGTCGCTCAGTCGTGTCTGACTCTTTACGACGCTATGGACTGCAGCATGCCAGGCCTCCCTGTCCATCACCAACTCCCAGAGTTCACTCAAGCTCATGTCCATCAAGTCAGTGATGCCATCCAACCATCTCATCCTCTGTCGTCCCCTTCTCCTCCTGCCCCCAGTCCATCCCAGCATCAGGGTCTCAACTACATAAGAGTGCCTCTTATAGAAACTAGGCAGGGCAACTGGCCCCAGGCCAGAAATCCTGGAGTGGGTTGCATGCCCTTCTCCAGGGGATTTTCCTGACCCAAGGATCAAATGTACTTCTCTTAGGTCTCCTATATTGGCAGGTGGGTTCTTTACCACTAGCACCACCTGGGAAGCCCAAGGTGTTTCATAAATTATATGAATTGAACAGTGAATCCAACAGAGAAGAGAGGGCCAGTGGTAGGGGTATCAAGCAGAAAGATCAATCAGAAGATATTTGTAAACCAATTTTAAATTCCCAGGTATCCACACTGGCCCACGTCACCATCACTACGTGCCACCTGCCAGTTTTACAGCCAAGAACCAAAGAAAGAAGCCAATCTTGACCTTTATCTGCCTATTGGCAGCCATTCTGCAAACAAACCATTATGAACACATCCTGGTCTACACTTCCTGCTGCCCTTCGCTTTCTCTTCTCCCACCCTGTTCTTGGAACCACAGCACTTGGGGGAAGTGGGGCTATGATAGCTAGATTCAGAGAAGAAATAAATCATCAGTGGGCTCATTAGTAAGACCTGGGTCATACTCACCCCTTTTAAAATTCAGCAGGACCCAGTGGTCCTTGCCTCACCCCCACCCGCATGTCCTTAGCCTGTCTTTTGTCTGTGTAAAACATTAAAACAAGACCAAATAATAGTAGTTTAATCATTAAGCAGAGTCAAGGACCTTAATTTCTCTTCAAAAGCTATAGACAATATTTTGAGCCTTGTCCTTTGAGCTGTCTTATAGGGCTTCCCTAATGACTCAGCAGTAAAGAAACTGCCTGCCATGCAGGAGACGCAGATTCGACCCCTGAGTCGGGAAGATCCCCTGGAGGAGGGCATGGCAAGCGACTTAAGTATTCTTGCCTGGGAAATCCTACTGACAGAGGAGCCTGGCAGCCTGCTGTCTGTGGGGTCACGAAAGAGTCAGACACGACTGAAGCGACTGGGTACTCTCAGGCACAGGGAGACTGAAATCACCACCAGGTGGAGTAAATTAACTGTTAATACATGAGGACCTGACCATAGCGGTGACATAAGCTGTCACAGTTCCGAGAACCCACCTTAAAGGGAACAAACTAACGCTGGAACTATAGACTAACTGTAGTTAAAACAATCAAGATGACACTGATCAGACCACTCCACGGCCAATTTCAAGATGACGGTCAGAGCTGACTGTGCTGTTTCTGCATGTAGCCCCCTCCCTCTACCTATAACCCACTGAAGGTTAGTGGTAGGCAGTCAGTCTTTGGGTAAAAGTCTGCTCTTCCCTCCAGGTTGCTGGCCTCAGAAATAAAGCCAACTTTTTATTCCACCAACCTTGTCTCTTTATTGGCTTTAGAGCGATGGGCAGCCAGACCCCCACGTTCAGTAACACTTTGGCTGGAAGAAAGCAGTGGATTGATGGCACCAATGACAGCAAGAGCCAAGGAGGGCGCCGTCCCAAAAGGAGATCAAGACTTTCTTGCCCAAAAAAGGAATATTAATAGATGCCTCCTGTGTGCACTTTCCTCATAACTCATTGACAAAGGGAAGCCGCAGGAGTGCACATCGGGGAGACCTTGTCTAATTGGAGAGTTTCCCTAGGGAAGTGATGTCTGCACTGAGTCCTGAGACAAGAATCTAGACAGACTTAGGGGCGAATGTGAGAGAACACTGAACAAGGTGTAACCACAGGAGCAAAGGAAGAGGGACGGGGTCCCCGCAACCCTCCAGATACCCTTTCCTTCATCCAGTACAGGCCTTCACAGCACACACGGGTAGTTTGCCAGTTCAGCATCACCCCTGTTTCTTCTTCCCCCTTCTAACTTTTATTTCTGGAGCAAAGCTTCCCCACTCTCAGATCATCTTATCTGGGTCCAACAGTGGAGCTTGCTGTGCAGGGCTTGAGCCAGACGCTGGATTTATCTACCTGGCCACAGTGATTGATCAAGGGTGGTCATGTGACCAGAGCTGGACCAATCAGAACGAACCTCAAGGGTTTTGAGAACCTGATTTTTTTTTCCCCCACCAGATTTAAACTTGAGTGATACTTTTTAGGGCAGAGACATGGTTGTATATGATAGTATAATGGTAGATATGTCTTTATACATATACATATATGTCAAAACCCATAAAACATAAAGCATCAAGAATGAACCCTAATGTAAACTGCAGACTCTGAGTGATAATGATGTATCAATGTAGATTCAAGGATTCTAACAAAGGTACCACTCTGGTGGGGGGGTGTTGATAATGAGGAGCTGTACATGTGTAGGGGAGGGAGGTTATGAAAAATCTCTGTACCTTTGGTCAAATTTGGTGGGAACCTAAAACTGCTCTAAAAAATAAAGTCTATTTTTTAAAAAAACCTGAACGGCATGAGGTCTGGAATGCTTAAAGCCATTTGCCATCATATGGAGTCTGAGAACAAAGCCAATGCTTGGAGAAGAGCCCAGACCAGGATCTGTTTGATGACATTGTTTGGGCTGCTGGGGGGCTTCCCAGGCAGCACTAGTGATAAAGAACCTGCCTGTTAATGCAGGAGACGCAGGAGATATGGGTTCGATCCCTGGATCAGGAAGATCCCCTGGAGAGGGGAACGGCAACCCACTTCAGTATTCTTGCCTGGAGAATCCCATGGACAGAGGAACCTGGTGGGTTATAGTTCATTGGGTGGCAAAGAGTCGTACACGACTGAAGCAACTCAGCACAGCATGGGCAAGCTTCTGGGTCAAGCTCACCTAAAGCCAGCCACTCCCCCTGGACTTCTCAGGAACATCAGCCAATATATTCCATTTTGCTTCAACAAGATCTTCCCCGTCCCTCCACACACTATCTGGGACAAGGGTCAGAGTTTCTTCTTTTGAGACCAGCAAGCCTGGCTCCTCTCCCATTTTACTGATAGGAAAACAAAGGTCCAGAGAGGTGGAGAGAATTATCCAAAGTCAAAAGATTGTAGATACCAGGCCCAAAACTAGAAGTCTAAGGAGCTTTCCTCTATGCCTTGAGGTCTGCTGGGGGATTATGCAGTCAATTAGCAGCTGGTACCCTTTCTCCTGTCACCCCCAGCCAAGACTGAGAAAAGACTTGATAGTCGTTGCTATCAAGACATTTATCAGTCAGGCGAGAGTTTTTAATTTTGTTTTTCACAAACCTACTGTATTAATTTCCTCCCCGGTGGTACTAGTGGTAAAGAACCTGCTTGCCAGTGCAGGAGATGTTAAGAGATGCAGTTTCAATCCCTGGGTTGGGAAGACCTCCTGGAGGAAGGCATGGCAACCCACTCCCATATTCTTGCCTGGAGAATCCTATGGACAGAGGAGCCCGGGAGGCTACAGTCCATGGGGTCGCAAAGAGTCGGACACCACCGAGGCAACTTAGCTTGCACACAGGTACTATATTAATTTCCTAGTGCAGTCATAACAAATTACCACAAACTCAGCGGCTCAAAACAATGGAAATTTACTCTGTCACAGCCAGACGTCCAGCATCAAGGTGTCAAGGGTGGGTTCCTTGGGAGGCTCTGGAGGAGAATCATTCCATGCTTCTCTGCTGGCTTCCGGTGCTCTCCAGCAACTCTTGGAGCATCCTGACTGGTAGCTGCATGACTCCACCCTCTCCAGCCTCCACCTCCGCCTTCACATGACCTTCTTCCCTGTGTCACCTCTGTCTCCAAACCTCCCTCCTTATAAGAACACCAGTCATAGGGTTTAGAGTCAACTTAACCCAGTATGAGCTCATTGTAACTTAATGAAATACATCTATTAAAACCCAATTTCAAGTAAGCTCCTATTCTGAGGTTCTGGGGATGAGTTGGAGGGTTGAACTCTAGTCAACCCAGGACACTTAACTCTGCCAAGCATCAAGCTTACATGCCTTGAGGCATAACTGGGGTGAAATGGTGTGTGTGATAATAATGCCCGCACCAGACTCATGTCCATTTATTTTTTAAATTTTTATGTTATATTCCATTTTTTAAAGGTTATACTCCATTTGCAGTTATTACAAAATATTGGCTATATCTTGCTGATATACATTGTATATCACTGTACATCATTGTAGCCTATCTTACGCCCAATACTGTGTACCTCCCACTCTTCCATCTCTATATTAACCCCCAGCACACACACTGGTGGACACCAGTTTGCTCTCTATATCTGTGAATCCGCTTCTTTTATGTTATATTCACTAGTTCATTGTACTTTTTAAATTCCATGTAAAAAGTGATATCATATAGTCTTCGTCTTTCTCTGTCTGGTTTATTTCACTTCACACCCTCCAAGTCCATCCATGTTGCTGCAAATGGCAAAATTTTTATCTTTTCTATGGCTGAGTAATATTTCGCTGTGTGTGTGTGTCCCCTTCTTTATCCATTTATCTGATGATTGATGATTAGGTTGCTCCTATGACTTGGATATTGTGAATAGAGCTGTTATGAACACTGAGGTGCATGAATCTTTTCAAACTAGTATTTTTGGGTTTTTTCAGATACATACTCAGGAATGGAATTGTTGAGTCATATGATAGTTCTATTTATAGCTTTTTGAGAGCTCTTCATACTTTTTTCCACAGTGGCTGCACCAATTTACATTCCCACCAAAGCGTGCAATGGTTCCCTTTTCTCCACATCCTCACCAACCCTCATTATTTGTGTTCTTTTTGATGATAGTCTTTTGGACATGTGTGAGGTGACGTTTCATGGGTGTTTTGACTTGCATTTTCCTGATAATATCGACAGAAAATGTATGGACCTAACAGAAGCTGAAGATATTAAGAAAAGGTGGCAAAATACATGGAAGAACTATACAAAAAAGATCTTAATGACCCAAATAACCACAGTGGTGAGATCGCTCACCTAGAGCCAGACATCCTGGTGTCCGAAGTCAAGTGACCTTAGAAGGCATCACTATGAACAAAGCTAGTGGAGGTGAAGAAATTCCAGTTGAGCTATTTCAAATCCTAAAAGATGATGCTGTTTAAGTATTGAACTCAATACGCCAGCAAATTTGGAAAACTCAGCAGTGGCCACATGACTGGAAAAGGTTGGTTTTTATTCCAATCCCAAAGAAAGGCAATACCAAAGAATGTTCAAACTACCACACAATTGCACTCATCTCACATGCTAGCAAAGTAATGCTCAAAATTCTCCAAGCTAGGCTTCAACAGTTTGTGAACCGAGAACTTCCAGATGTTCAGGCTGATTTAGGAAAGGCAGAGGAATCAGAGATCAAATTGCCAACATTGTTGGATCATAGAAAGAGCAAGAGGATTCCAGAAAAAACATACACTTCTGCTTTATTGACTATGCCAAAGCCTTTGACTGTGTAGATCACAACAAACTGTGGAAAATTCTTAAAGAGATGGTGTTGGGGGCCAGAGTGAGGCACTCCGCCCGTGGCAAAGGTCATGAGGAAGGAGGCTTGACATACGCAAAGGCAGGATCGAGCCTCAGGAGTCCCCCTGGAAATCCTCAAGCATCTACCCCCATAACCAGAGCCTGCCTACTTTGCTACTTTGTGCTCTCACCTACACCTCTGACTTTACAGGGGGCTGTCCCCCACCACCTCTTTCGGAGAAGGGGTTAACTTAGAGCTCCAGTTAATAAAAACTCCTGGGCGTGACAAGAGTGTTTTAACCTGCAAACTCCTCTGAAGGTTCTCTGGCCTGCCTGACAGGCTTGTCCGGCCACATGTGATTGCTCACAGCCTCCCAACCGTGAGAGGCACGAGATGCTTTAAACCTTCTAAAAACAGGTTCCTTAGAAAAGTTAGAAAACTATTAGTATAAGTATAATGGGCTGATTAGAAATTGTATTGGTGAAGGGTTTTTCATTTGTTGAGCCAATGTTTGTTGCTAAGTCTCCATATCCCCTGCCCTTACACACATTAATGAATATATAGAAGAAATAAGTATTAACCTTTGATATTAATCACGTTAGACCTTAGGTTAAGTAAATTCTTTCCCTAACTAAAATCCACTACACTCTCACCCTATAGGAATGTAACTTTATTTGGGTGGCGTTTGTTTTGAGAATAATCACCCCTGGAGAAATAAGTGTCCTGGTTGACTGACCGCTGTCACAAGGAGAGGGTCATAAATTGTCAGCAGGCCCCCTGGCCAGAAGATGATGTAACACCCCTAAGACCTCTATATACATTTGTATGCAGCACCTGACTTTGATAAAAGTCAGGACTGCTGACCCTGAATGACTTTTGCATAACATCTCAGTGTATAAAAGTAGACCATGGAAAATAAAGAATTGGGATCAGTTTCTCGAAATACTGGTCTCCCCATGTCGCTCTCTCTTTCAAATTCTGGCTGAGTCTCCATCTGGAGCTCGGAACCCACCATGCTTGCTAATTATGCCTGGGCTTCTAAGATCCGACCGGGGAGGCCTCAGTGTCTCCTCTCCTTCGGGAGAACGGAAGGACGCCTGCGGCCTACGTAAGTGGTGCAAGCTTCTTGTCTTGAAGTTTTATTGGTCCCCTGTGTAAACCAAGCTACTCAGCCTCTTTTCTCCACTGAATTTTCCTACTGAGCTATCCTCATTCTATTACTCTTTACATCTCTAATTAATATCTAACTGAAGCTATTGTATCCTGATCCTCGCCGACACCGCTTTGAACTCCCTGGATCAGCCAAGGCTGGACCCCGGCAAGATGGGAATACCAGACCACCTTACTTGCCCCCTGAGAAATCTGTATGCAAGTCAAGAAGCAACAGTTAGAACCAGACATGGAACAATGGACTGGTTCAAAATTGAGAAAGGAGTATGACAAAGCTGTATACTGTCACCATGCTTATTTAACTTATATGCAGAGTACATGATGCAAAATGCTGGGCTGGAAGAAGCACAAGCTGGAATCAATATGGCTGGGAGAAATATCAATAACCTCAGATACGCAGATGACACCCTTATGAACATGACCTTTATGGCAGAAAGCAAAGAAGAACTAAAGAGTCTCTTAGTGAAAGAAGAGAGTCAAAAAGCTGGTTTAAAACTCAACATTCAAAAAACAAAGATCGTGGCATCTGGTCCCATCACTTCATGGCAAATTGATGGGGAAACAGTGGAAACAGTGACAGACTTTATTTTCTTGGACTCCAAAATCACTGCAGATGGTGACTGCAGCCATGAAATTAAATGACGCTTGCTCCTTGGAAGAAAAGTTGTGACCCACCTAGACAGCATATTAAAAAGCAGAGACATTACTTTACAGACAAAGATCTGTCTCGTCAAAGCTATGGTTTTTCCAGTAGTCATGTATGGATGTGAGAGTTGGACCATAAAGAAAGCTGAGCACCAAAGAACTGAGGCTTTTGAACTGTGGTGTTGGAGAAGACTCCTAAAAGTCCCTTGAACAGCAAGAAGATCAAACCAGTCAATCCTAAAGGAAATCAGTCCTGAATATTCATTGAAAGGACTGATGCTGAAGCTCCAATACTTTGGCCACCTGATGCAAAGAACTGACTCATTGGAAAAGACCCTGATGCTGGGAAAGATTGAAGGCAGGAGGAGAAAGGGATGATGGAGGATGAGAGGGTCGGATGGCATCACCAACTCAATGGACATGAGTTTTAGCAAGCTCTGGGAGTTGGTGATGGACAGGGAAGCCTGGAGTGCTGCAGTCCATGGAGTCGCAAAGACTCAGACACTACTGAGTGACTGAACTGATAATTATCGATGTTAATCATCTTAGACTCATATTCATTTAACACACACTCCCTGAGCACCTACTATGTCTGAAGCTCTGTTAGGTGCTGAAGAATTAAAGGTGCCCAATGGCACAGACCCTGTGCTCACGGAGCTCCAGTCCAGGGAAGGAGCTTGGCATCTGCAAGGCTGTCAGCAGTCGAGAGTAGCGGCTGTCTCAATTTTTCATGAACTGCCCCTCTCTGGACCTGCTTCCTTCTCTGTAACGTGAGGGGTTTAGAATAGACGATCTCTAACACACTTTAGAATTCTAATATTCTGAAAACTTTTTTTTTAATGTGTTTGAAAATGATTTGTAAACTGCAAAGTGCTGTACACTCAAAGACAGGCAGTATAACATTAATAGTTAAGTAAGTCAGTCAGCCTGGATTCAAATCCCAGCTCTACTGTCTACAAGCTCCTATGACCTTAGGTGATTTACTTTGTCTCCCTGGATCTCGGTTTCCTTCCATAAAATAGGATACTATAGCATCTCAAAAAGTTATCATGAGGCTAGAGGAATTAGTCCATGCAGTATTGAGGCCAGGGCATGGCCCAGAGCAGGGCCTGATAATGATATACAACTATTAGCTGCATGCTTTCTGCCACTGGGACTTAACCATTCATGTGGGAGATGAAACTAACAGGTGAAAAAGTTAGAGAAAAAGATCCAATAGTGGACCAACCAGAGGGCTCTTGAGACAGCACGGCAAGTTCCCTGAGGGTTGGGGTAGTGAGGCCTGAGGCACATATCTGCCCCTCAACAAACTGCAGGACAGAGGGCAGTAATGCCAGGGTCACCCCATAGGACCAATGACCCAGGAGACCAACCGGGAAACTGGGCTCCGAGCACTGAGCTCATGCAACAGAATAAACTTCAGCTCCGTGATCAGACTAGTCTGGATTTAAATCCGACTCTTCCCTCCTCACTGGGTGGCCTTGGGTTAGTGACCCCTCGTGTCTGGGATCTCACTTTCCTCATCTGTAAAACAGAGATTAAAACAAGAGAGTGTCCCTCGCAGCCTTGTTGCAAGGACTGCCGAGTTGTACATGGAAAATCCCGGCATGGGGCCGCCTCCAATAAGGGTTAGTAAGACACCCTCCACCCGGCAGGACTGGTTCTGTCACTCACTCCCCACAGGTTCGCACCTAACCTGGGGAATCATCACTCTGGCTTGGAGATTACTCAGGTGCATGTTACAGGAGCTTTGGGAAGTAATGCTTTTGGCTATCCTAGACCTCAAAAAAACCAAAAAGGCCTGCACGATCTCAAGCTAAGTGCTTCCCAGAAGCCAGACCCTAGCATAAAGGTGCCGTCTCTGATAGATATTGTTACAGAGAACCAGCTCTTGCTAATCCTCAACTCTCCTACACTCGTCTACAGAACGCCCTCTCCCACACTGGAACTTCTTTGCTAACAGTCCTTCGTCCCCTGGCCATGCATCTCATGCTTTGGGATGTGCCCAGCTCTGCCACTCCTAATCCCTGTCTGGCAAACGAGCCCTGATTTGGAATTCTCTAGCCGGCCTCCAGCTCTGCAGCTTGTATTCACTCCCTGATAATTGTATCCCCTCCCTTGCAGCTTCAGACCCAGTACCACCCAACCCCAGGCCTTACTGGAATCTTAGACATGAGTTCCAGCAATAAAGAGTTACCTGGTCTAGCTGGACCTTGCTGTAAGGGTGCACTGAAAGGGGCTTATTCATCTCCTGCAATCAAGAGTAGGCGGTGCAGAGCTGGATGGCAGCTCCTCCAAGCTCTAAGGGACTCGGGCAGGCTCTCTCCACACTTCTGCTCTGCCATCCTTTGCTTTCCTCCTATCTCTTGTCTCATGGTTACAAGGTGGCTGCTGCCCAACCAGACCACATGTCTGCATTATAGACAGAACACGTAAGAAAAAGAAGCAATAAAGACTACTTATATAAGAAAGCAAAGGCTTCTCCAGAAATTCTCAGCTTATAACTCTTTGGTCAAAAGTATGTCACATGACCACATCTAGCTGCAAGGAGGTCTGGTGAATGAGTATTTTTAGGTAGACATATTGACATACAAATAAAATATGGGTAATGTTAGTAAGAAAGAAGGTTAAGTTAACAGAGGGTGAACCAGGGGTCAGCAAACTACACCAGTGAGCCAATCCAGTCCATGGCCTATTTTTATAAAGTTTTATTGAAACATAGCAGCACCTGTTTGTTACAACACTACAACAGCAGTGTTGAATAGTTGTGACAAAGACCATATAGTCCACTGAGTCTAAAATGTTTACTCTTTGGTCCTTTACAGAAAATATTTGCCAACTCCTGGGGTGGGCAATGAGTGCCAGCAAAGGAAAAGCTTTTTTTCCCCCCTGGAACACTCCAAAGAACATTCCAATCATGAAAAAAAAATCAGAACTTTTTTCTTCTCTGTTTACATTATTTTACAGTTTAGGACAGATTTTTGTTTTGAATCACACACAGGGTGAATGAGAAGCCTTTGAAGCTTTTCAGGGCATAGAGCCACAGGTCTTAAATCAGGTATCTCTAGTGGTGGTGTGACTTCCATTCATTCCACAAAGAGGTTGAAAGTTGAAAGTCGAAAGTGAAGTTGCTCAGTAGTGTCCAACTCTTTGGGACCCCATAGACTGACTGTAGCCTACCAGGCTTCTCCGTCCATGGGATTTTCCAGACAAGAATACTGGAGTGGGTTGCCATTTCCTTCTCCAGGAGATCTTCCCAACCCAGGGACTGAACCCAGGCCTCCTGCATTGTAGGCAGACGCTTTACTGTCTGAGCCACCAGGGAAGTAGTGCTGAATAGCTACTATGGTGAGAATTGTGTCAGGTCCTAGATAGGGACAGGATGGATGGATGAATGGATAGATGATAAATGGAGAGAGAGATAAAGAAAGAGAGGGATCCGACTCACAATGTCATGCCTTCTTAATTTTGCCTAAAAAGAAAAGTGAAAGTGTTAGCTTCTCAGTTGTATTCAACTCTTCAACCCCATGGACTATAGCCCAATAGGCTCCTCTGTCCATGGAATTCTCCAGGCAAGAATACTGGAGTGGGTTGTCATTCCCTTCTCCAGGGGATCTTCCCAACCCAGGGATCGAACCCAGGTTTCCTGCATTGCAAGTCAGATTCTTTACTGTCTGAGCCCCCAGGGAAGCCCCAATTTTGTCTAGAGAATACACATATGTCTGAGGAGAAAGGCGTATAGACTATGGTCAGTATGTGGGTAAAGGCCTAATTGCTGTAACAAAGAAATCCCTTCATAACGCCATCAGGGTTTCAGGGATGTAAATTGATCCCCGTCTCCGAGAACAGTCTCAAAGCAGTCAGGGCAGGTTGGCAGGTGGCTCCACGCCACACAATCAGAAACCCTGGCTCTTTCCATCATCCTTCTCCAACAGCCTCTAAAAATTGACCTCATCTCCATGGTAACACGGAGAAGGCAATGGCACCCCACTCCAGTACTCTTGCCTGGAAAATCCCATGGACGGAGGAGCCTGGTGGGCTGCAGTCCATGGGGTCACAAAGAGTCGGACACGACTGAGCGACTTCACTTTCACATTTCACTTTCATGCATTGGAGAAGGAAATGGCAACCCACTCCAGTGTCTTGCCTGGAGAATCCCAGGGACGGGGGAGCCTAGTGGGCTGCCGTCTATGGGGTCGCACAGAGTCGGACACAACTGAAGTGACTTAGCAGCAGCAGCAGCAGCAGCAGCCATGGTAACAGCTGGGTGATAGGCACATTTAGGTCTCGGGTTATAGGAAGAGGAGGAGAGAACACGGAGGAGCGCCCACCTAACATTTTAAGGTCTAGACTTGGAACATACAACACATCACCTCCATTCCCAATCCACAGTCACGTGGTGGTTCACCTACCCACAAGGGAGCCTGGGAAATGTGCCCTCTGGCTAGGCAACCATACAATTATCTTGGACAAATGGGAAATGAATTTTGGTGGAAAATTAGTAATGTCCACCACATACAACAGGCTCAGGAATCCTTGCTGAACTCAGGATTGAGACAGTCAATACCTGTGTGTTCCCAGGAGCACTCAGGCCCTCCTGGTACCAGTCCACTGCCCCGCCGCCGCCCCCCCCATCCCTGGGAGGTTAGTTCTGTTCACCCTGTCTGGTATGTATTGTCTCCTTCTGACATCATTAGTGGCTCCCAGTCAAGGTTAAGAAAATAGGACCACACCCATAAATGGTCCAACTGCGGCATTAATGACCTTCTGACCTGCCTCATACCAAGTTCACACCCTGGATAATTATTCTTGACAAAACCTAAAACTTCACCTTTTATAAATGGATTAAACAATTAACATTCCTTAAAAACAACTCAGAAGCAGTTTGTGCAAAGTGCACAGCTCCTAAGGCCTTAGATCTCTGTGAAACATCCCCACTGCTCCTTTCCTTGTGAAAAGCTAAAAGGATTGGGATCTGTGAGACTTACAGTACTGGCCTATCACAACCTTAATCAAGGGAGTGTCAATAATGGTAGAATTTCAGATACAGCATCCGGGGAGGGATTGGACACAGGGATACGCCTTGGTCTCCTGGCCCCTGGAGAGCCCAGACTGTGCCCCAAATATCCAGTGTAGACTGTCCCTGGGTCTCTCTCGGTGAAATGCATCGGGCCTATATAGATCATATATTTCTGCCCTAGGGGATCCAGGTGACAGCACATTCATCAGATAAATTAATTCCTGTTAACCTGCCATGTACAGATGTGAGAGTTGGACTATAATGAAAGCTGAGTGCTGAAGAACTGATGCTTTTGAACTGTGTGTTGGAGAAGACTCTTGAGAGTCTCCTGGACTGAAAGGAGATCCAACCAGTCGATCCTAAAGGAATTCAGTCCTGAATATTCATTAGAAGAACTCACGCTGAAGCCGAAACTCCAATACTTTGGCCACCTGATGCGAAAAACTGACTCATTGGAAAAGACCCTGATGCTGGGAAAGATTGAAGGTGGGAGGAGAAGGGGACCACACAGGATGAAATGGTTGGATGGCATCACCAACTCGATGGACATGAGTTTGAGTAGGCTCCGGGAGTTGGTGATGGATAGGGAAGCCTGGCATGGTGCAGTCCACGGGATTGCAAAGAGTCGGACAGGACTGAGCAACTGAACTGAACCTGCCAAGCTGAAGGGCCCTTCCAGGAAACCACGGCCTCTCAGAGACAAGCTTGCCCTGTGTGTCACTAAAGTATTTGTCATGGTGAAATATCAGGCCTAAGAGAGAAGAACAGGTTTAGGGGTTGCTCTTCACAAACTGAAACCTACATCCTTTCATGTTTGGCCCTGGAGTGAGACTCTCCAAGTCAGAGGACCAGCTCAGTCCCTTTAAGCCTTTTCTTCCCCCAAAGGGTAATTTGATCCCCAAGGTGACAAGGTGAGCAAATGGTATCCTCCACCTAGAGACCTGCCCATAACTAGGAAGCAGGAAGTCCCATTTCAGGAGGAAGAGGGCAGGCCTGGGGCAGAGCTCACCCTGGGGGTCTGCCCTGGCTGGGGCTGTTGGTGGGTGCTTATTCCGCTGCAACCCTTTCAGTTCCCATAGCCCACCATGGGCTGTTTGAAACACTGGTGAGGGTTTATGCAGTAAGCAAGTAAGACTCTAAATGTACTCCATAGGTTTTACCTTTTTATTATGGAAATTTTAAAATGTATATAGAACTAAGGAGACTCTTGTATCCTCCATGTACCCAAGCCTAACTTCAACAATTGCCTGTCTCGTTTTATCTATCAACCTTTGGGGTTTTCTTGCGGGGGAGCGGGGTGGTCTTGAGAATTCTAAGTATTTTCAACTAAATCTCAGACTTCTCATTCACAAATCAAATGCTGTTTGAAATATTACAAACAAATCGTAGTCCTTACTTTCAACCATATCAGCTAGGAGGTTGAGACCCACTTGCAAAGTCCAGCCTCCTAGTTTTAAGGACGCTAACTCTGGAGCAGTTACCCAACGTTAGTGGCTAGAGGGGGAACCAGGAAAAAGTTGGTCCTCCCGGCTGCCTGGTGAGTGATGGCCCAGGCTGGCGACCATTTCCCAGGCCCCGTCCCTGGGAGGGGGAGGGGGACCCTCCACTAACCGCCGGACTGCCGGCGGGAAGAATCTCGGCTGTTCCCCCGAACACATTTCTGGAAGCACAGGCCGGCAGCCGGTCGAATGCAGCAGGGTACTGGGACCTGCAAGCCGCGGTAACTGGAGTGGTGGGGGATCCCGGGCGGGATACCCGGGTCTGGGGTGGCCTTGGAAAGAGAAGGGGGCCTGCTCCCACGACCGGCGAGATAACTCGCAGCCAAGATTAGGCTGCGGCCTGGGTCGCCCTGCGGCCGACCCAGTTCCACGTGGGGAGCTGGCTAGCGAGGCTGGCGCGGCGCCCACGCCAGGGGCTGGGAGCAGGAAGTAGTCTCCCGCGGGCGAGGCCCTGGGCGCGGCGCGGCAGGTGCAGCGCCGGGCTGGGTGGGCAGGCGGCCAGTGCAGAGGAGGTGAGCGCCGGGGTCGCTTCGCGGCTAGGGACCGCCAGCCCCGGGGCAGGAGCTTGCGGCTGGGTCCGTCCTGGGGGTGGGTGGGTGGGGCTTCTGAGAGGGGAAGTGGGGTGCTGCCTTGAGGGTCGAATCGGGCCACCCGGAGGGCCTCGAATCTGGGGTGGGGGCGTTGCTGGGGGGTGGGTTTCAGGCTCGGGAGAGGGCTGGGGGCTGAGAAAGTAGGGAGAAGGAGGCCATTGCAACAAGGTTTTGGAAGTGTGAGCGCCGCTAGGTGGAGGGATGCGGCGGGGCCACGGTTCTCTGGACCCCAGGGGACTCGGGGTGGCGCCAGGGCTCCGGGGACGCGGTCCTGCCCGGATGAGGGACAAGATGGCCCTGCAGATGAGCTGAGTCGGAGGGAGTTAAGCCTCTCGAGGAGATGGAGCAGGGAGGGAGGGCTTGCTGGAAGGGGGCCGAGGCTCTAGCACCCACAGGACCCTTCCGCGGCTACCGAGCTCCAACACCCAGGACCACCAGCTGCGGGCGGGGAGCGCCCACGGGCTGCCAGGGGCCCGCCGCGAGCCAGACTCGGAAGGCCAATTCTCAGACGCTGTGGCTTTAAGGGAGATACCGGCGCGCGGGCTCTTTAAGGAGGGTGTTGGGGGCGTGTCAGGAAATGAGCCCTGGTCCCGCCTCCCCCGGGGGAGGGGCCTCAGGTGTCTGGAGGCTTCGGGACCGAGTGGAAGCTTGGAGCCTGGGAAGACCGCGCGCCGTGGGCTTGGACCCGCCCAGTCCACTGCGGGTCCGGAGGACCCGGGCCCTGAGCGCCCCTGACTTCGCCTGCACCCTCTTTCCAAACTCCCCCGCACACCCTCTTTTCAGCTCCTTGCATGCCTCCCGCTTCTCACCCTGCAAACCTTTTCTCTCCCATAGCAGCCCATGCCTGTTTCTCTCCGCACCTCTTCCTCACGCTGTCCCCCGCCCTTTTGAAGCCCCTTCGCCTTGCGTTTCTCCTGCTCCCCCTTTCTCCTTCCATTCCTCCCCTCCCCCACTTCCCGCTGGTTTCCTTCCTACTCGGTTCCAGCCCGTTCTCCCCTAACTTGTCATTTCCGTCCAGCCTTAGCCCATCGGGCACCTTTCCCCTGTCTTGTCTGATGAGTCCCCTGAGGGTGGGAGCAGGTGGTGGAGCTCACCCCAAAGCAGAACCTCTCCATCCGAGAGAAGAGTGGGAGGCCTCCAGGCCACCCGCCATGTGACAGTTGAGGACTTCGGCTTGCAGAAAGCAGATGTGAGCTCGCTGCCCTGTACTCCAGAAAATCAGTCTGGCTGTGAGCTGACCCAGCCCCTCTGCTACCATGAACAGGGCCTCTCTGAAGCGGTCAAAAATCCTGCACATGGCACTGATGGGGACTTCCGATCCCTCTGGAGAGGCAGAGGCCAGCCAGGAGAAGCCCTTTGTGCTGCGGGCACTGCAGATCGCCCTGGTCGTCTCTCTCTACTGGGTCACATCCATCTCCATGGTGTTCCTTAACAAGTACCTGCTGGATAGCCCCTCCCTGCGGCTGGACACCCCCATCTTCGTCACCTTCTACCAGTGCCTGGTGACCGTGCTGCTGTGCAAGGGCCTCAGCTCACTGGCCACCTGCTGCCCTGGTACCGTGGACTTCCCCGCCCTGCACCTGGACCTCAAAGTGGCCCGCAGCGTCCTGCCCCTGTCTGTGGTCTTCATTGGCATGATCACCTTCAATAACCTCTGCCTCAAGTATGTGGGTGTGGCCTTCTACAACGTGGGTCGCTCACTCACCACTGTCTTCAATGTGCTGCTCTCCTACCTGCTGCTCAAGCAAACCACCTCCTTCTATGCCTTGCTCACCTGCAGCGTCATCATCGGTGAGTGGCCAGCCAGGGACACAGGGAGTGGGCGCAGGGCGGAGGGGATTGGGGGAGGATGGGAGCTGAAACCCTAAAGAACAACCCTGTCAAACATCTTTGGGCTTTATCTGCCCCGGCTCCCTTTTTTGACCATCATATGAAGAAGAATCTGGGGTCCAGAGAGGGCAAATAACTTTCTGGAGGTCACCCAGCAAGCTAGGGGCCTAATCAGGGTCCTTCAAACAAGATGGGATTACAATCTATACTTCACACAGGGAAAACTAAGGCACAGAGAGGTTAAGTGATTTGTCAAAGATCACACAGCACACAGCTAGTAAGTGGTAGAGGTGGGATCTGATCTCAAGTAATCTGGCTCCTTACACTTGACCACTGTACTCTATTGCTTCTCAAGAGTTTGAGTGTCCTGACTTCTCACCCAGTGCTCTTTCTAGAGGACATTGCATCTTTTAATAAATATATGTGTACCATCATCCTCTGACCTTGCAGGCTTACGATAATGCCTGAGATGGTGGCAAGAGATATGCTATGGGATAACTTAGCTGTCTTCCCAGACTTGACCCTCAGAAAATAAAAATTACTAATGGGGACATTGTGTTAATTATTTGCATACAGCATCTCCTATGTTCCCCAGAGGTTGCCTGAATGGTATTATCATCACCATGACCGACTACATACACACAAGGAAACTGACACCAGACAGGTTAAGTCACTCACAGGGCCCCACAGCTAGGAAGTATCCAGCTTGGGATGGATACTCAAACTGGCTGCTCCCCCAAGCCTATATTTCTAATCACTCCGCTCTGTTCTTGTCCCCTAGAGCAGCGGCCCCCAGCCTTTTCGGCCCCAGGGACCAGTTTCGTGGAAGAGTCTTTCCACGGACTTGGGAGTGGGGGGATGGTTTCAGGATAATTCATGCCCATTACATTTATTGCACATTGTATTTCTAATCTAATGCTACCATTGATCTGACAGGACATACTGGTCCATGGCCTGGAGGTTGGGGACCCTGCCCTAGAGGTTAGAACTGTGCCATCTAGTTCAGTAGCCACTGACCACATGGGTCTATTTCCATTCAAATTCAATGAAATTTTAAAAATTCAGTTTCTCAGTTGTGTCCTGATTCTGTAGCCACATTTCAAGTGCTCAGTCACCACGTGTGGCCAGTGGCTGTTGTACTGGACGACACAGATGGTAGATCATTTTCATCATCACAAAGTGTTTTATTGCAGCCCCTTAGGTAGGAGCACCTCCAGCTTCCCACCCCCTCAGAGTCCTCCTGAGGCTCCATCTTCCAGGAACGGAATCTTTCTTTGAACCTGTTAAGGTTCTTCCTGGTTCTGCAGACTTCATCTTGGTTGACCTACATCGTCTTGGTTAGTATCTGAGTCTGCAAGCTGAGTTGCACCAGTGGCGAGGAGGGGCCCATCCCATGCCACCTGTCCTAGAAAATGTTTTCCTCATTGAGCCACTGTGGACCTAGGCCTGCCCAGTCTCAGTTCAAGGTGGGAGAGAGAGAATGGCAGAGGTTGGAGTGATGGCAGCTGCCAAGACCCCTGGCAGATCCATCTCAGCAGCTCCCATTTCCTCCCCCAGGGAGTTGGTATGGACTCCCAGGCCTCACTTAGACAAATGCCCCAGGGATCTCCACTTCAGCCCGCTGACTTTATGGAGTCGGGGGTGTGGGGGGAGAGGGAGGGACTTCCTGATTGGCTAATTTACATGCAGGCTGGTGAAGTCTTGAGGGAAACTAGGCCCAAGTCTGAAAAGTAATCAGAGTAGTAGATGGTGAGACAGCTTCTGGGAAAGGACATTCACTGGTTGGCTGCTGGGACAGACGCCCAGGAGGTAGTGCTGTCTGCTGGCCCAGCGCCTGGGCCTCCTCTCTGCAGTGTTGCCCCACCCCCCACCCCCTCCACCCCACCCCACCCCCGTTCCTCCTTGTCGGGGAACGTGGGTCTCAGGTGACTCTCCAGGCCCCCTCCTCCTCCCTTCCTTGGACAGTATCATTCAGTGCTCCTTCTTGGCTGAGATTCCCTCTGGGGTCTGGAATTTTAAAAGGGGCAGTCCCTCTTCTGGACTCAAAAGGTAACCGGCAGGAGGGCTGGGGGCCCTCTGGCTGTGCCCCCAGAACCAGGCTGGAGGTACCTCTTTGCAAAGGTTCTGCCGAGAAAGAGAACACTTCCAGCAAGCGCTTACGGCCCAGTCTTGTCTCCTCTGATCCTCACGACCACCTCCAAAACAACCTACATGCATTCACTCAGCAGATATTACTCACTGGCCAAGCATGTGCCAAGAGCTCTGGGGATGCAAATTCTGAAAAGGTAGATGCAGCTCCCACACTCCTGGAGGGCATGGGGTTGATGCCTGGCAGTCAGGAAGTTATGCCATGACTTGGACATAAAAGGTGCTGAGGAAACCCTGGCGGGGTGGAGACGGGGAGAGAGAAAAGCAGGGAGGGAGGGTTCTAAGCTGGCGTTCCAAAGGAAGTACTAGATGGATGTAAGGAAGAAGTGAGGAGAGAACGTTCTAGGCAGAAGGAAAAACACGCATTTCTGCGTGGCTGGGCCAGAGCAGGCTGTGCCCGTGAGGCTGCCCAAGTTAAGTGAGCCTGGACTGTTTCCTGAGGGCTGTGGAGATGCCCAGAGAGGCTTTAAGCCAGGACAGGACCCGAGCAGATCTGTCCTGTAGGAAGATCATGCTGGCTGCAAGGTAGAGAGTAGATTGATTGAAGTGGGAAGGTCAAGAACATGAACCCAGATGTCTACAGCGGAAGGACATGGGAGCTCAGAGAATTTAAGTAGACTTTCCATGGGCCACGCAGCCTTTAAATGACAGAGCCGGATCGGAGTCCAGGTCTCTCTGACACCAAAACCACGTGGCGGGAGATACAGCGCGTGTAAGATTTCGGCCCCTGCCTTCTGGGAAAGTGGGGTCTAAGCTAGAGAGGCTGTACTGTCCCCGTGGGCAGGTGCCTAGCAGCCCAGGGCAGGCAAGGGTCTTGAAGGAAAGCACAGGCAGAAGGAAGCCAGGAAGAGGTCTGGGTGCTGGGGGTACCAGGAGAGACTTCAGCCCTGGAGAGGTTGGCTTTGACCTTAAAGAATGAGTGGAATGTCCCAAGAAGGAGGAGAGCGTTTCTGGTTCAGAAAATGATCAAGGGTGCTGAACCCTGGTGTGAGAAGCAGGGAGATGAGAGTGGCGACTCGGGGTGATCGTGGCACGGAGATGGGGTTCGAGGGCCTGGGGAGCCCAGCATGCCAAGCTGAGGGTGGGCAGTGGGGCGCCGAGGAGGCTCCATGGGTAGGAGGTGTCACAAAATGATAGTCTCAGAGTAAGCAGCCCCAAAGGCCTCGGGCCATAAGTGCTTCTCACCAGGGTAGGCTCCCATCTCACAGACCGGGAGGCTGAGTGAGGCTCCGAGACCTCAAGTCACTCGCCCAGGGTCACCTCTACCACTAAGTGCTGTAGCCACGCTCAACCCTCAGAACCCATTTCACACGTTGCTTTTGAGGGGGCCCCAGGCCAGCCCAGTCGTCCAGTTACAGGGTTCTCACAGCACCCTGTCCTGTTTTATGGACCTCATTACAATTGCAATTAAACAAGTAATTGGGAAAGGAATCATTTTAATGGCTCTTTCCTCTGCTGGAATGCAAGCCCCATGAGGAAGGGTTCCTATCCTGGCCTAACTCCCCCAGCCCTTGTGCGGTGCTTTGCACGTAGTGGAGATTTTGCACACCTTTCTTGCAGGAAGGGCCAGGGGGATGGAATGGTAAGATCAGTGTGACACAGTCTGTGAACTTGGGTGGCAAAATTCTCTGTCCTTCCTCCTCCCCATGCTCGTTCCCCTCTCCCCGCTGCAGGTGGCTTCTGGCTTGGAGTGGACCAGGAAGGAGCAGAGGGCACCCTGTCTTGGACGGGGACCCTCTTCGGCGTGCTCGCCAGCCTCTGCGTCTCGCTCAACGCCATCTACACCAAGAAGGTGCTCCCGGCGGTGGACGGCAGCATCTGGCGTCTGACCTTCTACAACAACGTCAACGCTTGCGTCCTCTTCCTGCCCCTGCTCCTGGTGCTGGGGGAGCTCCGGGCCCTCTTCACCTTCCCCCAGCTGGGCAGCGCCCACTTCTGGGGTATGATGACGCTGGGCGGCCTGTTTGGCTTCGCCATCGGCTATGTGACGGGACTGCAGATCAAGTTCACCAGTCCCCTGACCCACAACGTGTCCGGCACAGCCAAAGCCTGTGCCCAGACGGTGCTGGCTGTCCTCTACTACGAGGAGGCCAAGAGCTTTCTCTGGTGGACGAGCAACATGATGGTGCTGGGGGGCTCCTCTGCTTATACCTGGGTCAGGGGCCGGGAGATGAAGAAGACGCAGGAGGAGCCCCACCCCAGGGAGAACGAGAAGAGCAACATGGAGGTGTGAGCTTCCCCAGAGACCCAGGCACAGCCCAGCCCCCGGGGAGCACACCCCTGAATGCAATGAAGGTGTCTCTCTGGACCCGGAGACTATGGCCTTACAGACATGATGGGAATCTGGTGGTTGAAATGGAGCCAGTGTTTCCCAGTGTTGTCAGAAAGTTGCCAGACCCGTCTCAACCCCTTTCCTAGTTGCAGGGTTTTGTCCTCCCATAGGGAGGAGGGACGCCCCAGTGAGAAGAGCCAGTTAGGTTCTCTGGAGGAGTAGCAGCTTGCAGGGACTAGGACAGGGGCGCGTGCCAGAGACTGTGCCCCCTTCCAGGGCCTTCTACCTCCACACGACCTTTGAGGTTGGGAACAGGCCACACCTTGAAGGGACAGCATTGGCAAAGCCAGCCAGTCTTCACTTACACTCAGGGGAGATGGGGCTGGGACCCCCACCAGAGGCTTAGGGTTTGAGAAACCTCACCTCTCTCTGTCCCAGGCAGGTACCATAGCTTTGACCCAACCCCCCACCTCAAACCAGCCTTTTGGAGGAGAGCATGGGCTGGGCTGAGGGAGGAAATGGGCAAACGTTCCCTCTTCTCTGCGATGAGACGAGCAGGTCCCATGAAAGGGGGTGAAAGGTCAGCGGTACCCAAGCCTGGTCCTGGCACCCGCAAGGGCTGCTGGGAAGTGGCCTGGGAATGGGCTGCATCATGGGAGAGCTCCCTGTCCCCGCCGTCTGCACCCCACGTTTCCCCTGTTTGAACATGGTACGTCCTTCACAGGTTCAGCAGGCTCAGTGACACCCTCCCGCAGTCCCCAACACCAGTTTTCCCCACCTCACTCCCCTGCCCCTAAGGGGCAGCTGCCACCTGGCACAGCTACCTGGCTCAGGGAACAGCCTCCCAGAAGTGGAGCCAGGGAGCCACTTTGGCTTCTGCGAACTCTGCCTCCCCAGGAGGTGCTGAGGGAGCAAGGGTCAGCTCAGAGCTTTCTACCTCAGCTGTGCCGACCCCCTCAAGATACACTTCCTGTAGGGCTGGGCTGGTAACCTGATCTAGGTGAAAGCATTCAGCTAACAGTTGCGAACATCCCTGAGTTTAAGGCTGAAAGAATCTTCCCTTCGGCTCATCCCCACCTTCCAGGCCCCAGGGTGGCTTTCCTGACTCCTGTCCCTTCTGTTGGTGTTTCGTTCCACCCAGCTTTTGGGGGGTAACTCTGATGTTTTCAGTCCCTGTAGCAGAAGGCTGGGGAGAGGGGGTCTTCTCACCACCCCTCTGTTCCAGTCCCTCCACCCTCCCAGGTGGTTTCTAATGAAGGTGGGACTTGATGCCCTGAATTGTGTGCAGTTTAATTAAAAATTGGACTAAAACATCTTGTTTGTGTGGAGTGAGACAGGATAGGCGGGGTCTGGATGGCACCTGTGAACAAAGGCCCAGCCCTGCCATCAGCAAGCCTGGGTCCTATCACAACAGCCCTTCTCAGAACCTGTTCTCCCTCCAGGCCAGGGGTTGATCTCAGACCTCAAGTTTCCTATTGGTAATTGTCGCCACTTTCTGGGTTCTTGCCGGAGGCAAGACACTGCTGAGTGCTCTGCTCCATCGTTCATTTCCACATCCCTCCCCAACACGCCTTGAGGTGGGCGCCATCACCCATTCCCCCACTTTACAGATGGGGACACGGAGGCTCAGGAAGGAGCATAGGAAGAAAGAGGCGGCAGTGGGAGTCAGAAGTCTCTGCCTTCAGAGCACCGCTGCTTCACCACAGGGCCCTTAAGCATACCCAGCATTTTTTGAGCACCTACTGCATGCCAGGCACTGGTGGTGGGACGTGCTGGCATGAGAACCCAAATCTGCTTCCAGAGACAAGAATATAAACACGCATCAAGGCTCCCGTAACAGATGCAGTATTGCCCTGAGATCTCAGAAGATGGAGAAACCACGTCTTCACAAGGGCCAGGGTGTTTGAATATTACTAGGGAAGCAGGGGCTCCAGGAGCAGGGGTAGGCTGACCAGGAAACAAGATTAACCTGAGGAAAGAGCACACAAGGAGTGGTGAGAGGTTTTGTTTGGCGAGGGGGGTGTATAGAAAAGGAGAGTGGGTCATGGTGTGATCAGCTTTCAATGCAGTGGTCCATCTGGTCTTGATTCTAATCAGTTTTAAAGCCATCACCAGGTCCCTTAAACAGAGAAGGGATATAATCATTTCTGCACCCTCTGTATAGTCAGAAGATTGAGACAACATTCTTCATGTTATTAGCCCTTTCTTGAATAAGATTCTAGAAAAATCTAAATAGTTTGAAAAAAATTCAGGCAGCCTCAATTCACAGGACACAACTGAACAGCCTGCTGTGCAAGACCTCCACACAGAAAAGCACAAAGATGAACGGTGTCTGAGGATGGATTTGCATCCACATGCAGCAGAACACCCCAGTTCTGATGCACATGAAGCCCAGAGAAAACCAGAGCCAGCCTTCCAGCATCCCAGATTCCCACAGTCAGCACCCACCGCCCCCAGCTCGTCTCTATGGTATTTAAAGGAGCCAGGGCCGTCCCCAGGAATGTTTCACCTGCAAGAAGCAAAGGAAGTGCGTCTTCACTGGCAAGTCCACAGTTCCCCTTCTCTTTGGTTCCCCTCCACACTTTTTTTTTTTTTTTTAACAAAGTGTCTTGTTTGTAACATAAAAATAAGATCACTTTTCCCCTTTGATTCCAGTGGTAACAGGTTGCTAAGGGGATAATGTACATATCAAGAAGGAGTTTATCTCCAAAATTTCCTCTAAGAAAAGGCCAGGAAGGCTTAAAGAGAACCATGTACATGTCATATATACACATCTGACATCAACAAAGATACCCTGAAATAGTGGGAATACAACTTGGAAAAAAAAAATCTCAAAAAATATTTTAATATGCCCCCAAAAAACAAGCATAAAATAGTCTGGTACAAAAAGGCAGAGATGTGGAAGTCAAGCTGCCCAGAAAAAAAAAAAAGAAAAATGGTGGATGAAATGGAAAATTTAGGAACAGGAAGCTGATTCAACACTGACACACACATTTCCAGAATGCATCACTCTTTGCTTCTGTTTTTGCAGAGCACTTGGTCATAAGTCTGGAGACCTGGGTTCCACTTCTTAGAAGCTAGGGGGCCTCAGACAAGTCTCCTAACCTTTTCCAGGCCTCACTTTTCTTGAAATATGGGGATAATCCTTGTCCATCCTGCCACACAAAATGGTTGTGAATTGATGCTCAGCATCGTTCTGAAAATACAGTGAGTTATTGTTCTTATCTGGAGAAGGCAATGGCAACCCACTCCAGTACTCATGCCTGGAAAATCCCATGGACGAAGAGCCTGGTAGGCTGCAGTCCATGGGTTCGCTAGGAGTCGGACACGATTGACCAACTACACTTTCACTTTTCACTTTCATGCATTGGAGAAGGAAATGGCAACCCACTCCAGTGTTCTTGCCCAGAGAATCCCAGGGGTTGGGGAGCCTGATGGGCTGTCGCCTATGGGGTCGCACAGAGTCGGACACCACTGAAGCGACTTAGCAGCAGCAGCAGTGAGAGGAATGAATTAGATAAATCACTTACCCTCTCAGATCCTTTTGCCATATGAAAGAAAAGAAAGTTGTTCTAATGAAGAGATTGGAAAAAACCCTGATGCTGGGAAAGACTGAAGGCGGGAGGAGAAGGGGACGACAGAGGATGAGATGGTCGGATGGCACCGCCGACGTGATGAACATGAGTTTGAGCAAGCTCCAGGAGTTGGTGATGGACAGGGAAGCCTGGCATGCTGCAGTCCAGGGGGTTGCAAAGAGTCGGACACAACTGAGTGACTGAAAGAAGAGAGAACATGACGATTTAAGGAGTTGACGTACGTGAACTTTGGTTACTAGATAAGAAAACTGAGGCCCCCATAGGGTCACAAGATAAGCCTGAGACATCAAGGACAAACTAGAGTGTGGTATTCAGTCCTCCTGGGCCCTCATCTGATGATCACATAGCTGCCTCACCTGACACAGGCCCTGCCCCCACTGAAAACCTCGGCTCCTGTGAGAGGGCTAAATTTAGGACCTGGAACTGGCTAAAACGGGGACACCGGAGCCAGCTGCACAGAAGCAGCTGCCCCAGGTGTGTTGGGAGCTTAGATGAAGGAAGGCTGGGGGAGGGAAGGGAGGGGGTGGTGACTAGTGTGAGGGTGACTGCAGGGGATCGCTGAGCCCTGGTGGGGAATGTACAGCCGTGGAGCTAGGAGCAAGTTTAAATCAGGCCCAGATCTCACAGACAAGCCTGAGGCTCAGTATGTGTGACTGACTTGCCAAAGCTGCAGTGCAGTGGGGCAGGACCCAGACCCCTTCTCTCAGGCCAGTGCCCTTTCTGCTAAGCATCATCGATCACCATTTTTTAAAAATAATGACAGTCACCGTGACTATTATTATTGCTAGTATTTGTTAGATGCTCACCACATGCCGGGTGCTACTCTAAGCATATTACCCGTTAAAGTCTGACACCCGTTGACCCAGATTAACATCTGCAATAGGTACTGTTTTGTTTTTCTTTTTTTAAGATGTGGAACTTTCTTTTTTTGATGTGGACAGTTTTTAAAATCTTTATTGAATTTGCTACAGTATTGCTTCTGTTGTATGTTTTGGTTTTTTGGTCAGGAGGCATATAGGATCTTAGCTCCCCAACCAGGGATCAGCCCCACACCTTCTGTGTTGAAAGGCCAAGTCTTAACCAGGACACCAGGGAAGCCCCTGTAGCAGGTACTATTAACAGCCCCCTTTCACAGATGAGGGAACCGAGGCCCAGAGAAGTTAGTACCCTGCCCCAAATCACAGAGCTGGGTGACCTTTCTGTACAATGAGACTGAAAACACAGAGGGACATGGGCCAAACCATATAGGACAATAGAACTCTGACCCACAAATTTGGCAGCAGTCAGCCCTGGAAGCTAAACCGGTACCTCCAGTGACACGATCCCAGAAGAGTCAAGATTTGGGCAATGGCAGCCTATTTCCCTATTTTTGATACCCACTCCCTACTTCCAACTAAGGACCAAGCAATCACACAGGATCCCCTCCCGCTTCTAATGAACCCACCTCCGCCTTTCCAATCAGTTTAATAGCCTCCTGAAGCATTCTCTTTTCTCTAGAAAGCCTTCCCACTCCTCTGCCTGCCTTTGAATCTTTGCCACACTGCAAGTGACGGTGGCTGACTCCCCTGCTATAGCAAGTTCAGAATAGATAGCCTGCTTGTTCTCATGTGGGTGGGCTTTGCCTACTTTTGTAACTCCCATTCACCATCAGCTTTCTGTCCAGGTACAGACTGGCTTGGGAAGGAAGAAATAGTCTCAGAGGACCCCAGGCAAGTGGAAGGATTTGGAAGGAGCCTGTGGGGTAAAGGTGGGGGCTGGGTAGGGGCAGCTGCGTTTCTACCAGGTCTGCAGTCTGGCTCCCAGGCTGCTCTGTAGCCCCAAAAGGGTTATATGATTTTCCATCCATCTAGCGAGCCTCTCTCTGCTTCCTCCCCAGGTCACCATCCACAGGGTCCCTGCCTTACCTCACTTTTCATTCCCCTAATCCTTATTGAGTGCACTATATGCAAAGCCTGAACTAGTCTCTTTACATCTTCATTCCAGGTACCCCACGAGGCAAGATCATCTTTCCATTGCTTTTGAGATACACTGGTCTTTAGTTCTGTGTCCAAAGTCATCTAATTCCCGACCCTCCATAACTTAGTTTCCTTGCCTATAAAACAGGGGGAAGGAGGCCAGATTAGATCCATTCCTCTAGGAAATTTGGGGAGCCCCCTTAAAGCAGAAGGGAGAACCAAGTGGACCCCCAGCCTCCACTCCAGGGCAGCCTCAGTTTCACCCATTTACATACCAAGGATGCAATTTAGATTTAGTTATGCTCAAACAGTAAAGAATCTGCCCACAGTGTGGGAGACCTGGGTTCCATCCCTGGGTCGGGAAGATCCCCTGGAGCAGGGCATGGCAACCCACTCTAGCATTTTTGCCTGGAGAATTCCATGGACAGAGGAGCCCGGCAGGCTACAGTCCATGGGGTCACAGAGTTGGACATGACTGAGCAATGAACACTATGGTCCACTGTGCTATCAAGGGGGTGGGGGCCTTCTGCATATTACCCTGCTAATGGGGCCCCTAAGACTTCAGCAGAGAACACGAGAACACTTTGTGGCACATACAGTATTTTTTGGACCCAGTACCAATCCCTGCTTCTTTGTCTTTGCTGCCATTGCCATAATTTTGATCCTTTTTCTTCTGAGACTTGCAGAGGGTAAAGAAGGCACTAAATCTTGATGAGTAAAAAAGAATCATGGTAATCCCAGTCTCCTTGTCTGTTATTAGTTAAAATGGAATTGACTGAGAAGACATGAAAAGTCTACTAGTGGCTAGTCCACTACTGGGAAACTTTCCTAACTCTTCAAAAGAGACACAAAACAGGAATGTTCCTGCTCTGGCCTCTTGACGGATCCTCAGCAAGATGGCTGGAGCTCTGGCAGCCATTTGGAATCATGAGAAGAGTCATTTTTAGGAAGTCTAGCCTACACACCATCAGAGTGGAGAGATGGAGAGAACCTGGGTCCTTGGTAACATCACTGAGTGTTGGAATTAAGAAACTCAGGCACAATTTAAGCCTCTTTCAGTAGGCTTTCCCTTTGTAGCCAGAAGCATTTTAGCTGGTTCAGATCTCCTTTTCTGTTTTGTGGTTAACATGGTCCTGTCCTAAGCCTTAAGCACCCATGACTAGAACAATGGGATGATGTAGCCCATCTGGGGCTTGAATTGAATTTCTCATCCAACAGCATCTGTCAGAGCATGCTCCTGGGCACCAGTCTGGTTCCAAACCTCCAAGCAACCCTCCTCTCTTCTTTCCCCTCTGCACTGTGATCCCTGGCCTGCTCCTAGCCTCTCCTCTCTCCATGGCTTTCCTCCTTCCCCTGTACCAAATTGGACTCTGCTCTTGAACCTCCACCCTCCCTTGTCTCCTGGACTTTCTGGTTGCTCTGTGTAACCACCAGCCCCATCCAGCCTGATCCCAAACTCTTGTCCTGATACCTGCTCATGTAGACCCAGGTTGTCCTGCCCCCTCCCCCAGAAAGGAAAATGAGACCCTGAGGACCCACACCTGACATACCCTTTAACAAACCCTGCTTTAAAGCAGGGCCACTTTACATGGAATCTCAAATAGAAAGAAATGACTCAAAACAGTAGAGTCAACTCAACCACCACCCGCAGTGAGCCAGTGGATCCTGGAGCCAGCCCAATCTATCCAACAAAGCTTGAGCTGTGGAATAGCATTGTGGTCATGGAGCTGAATCTGAACCCAAACCATACGTCCTTGATCTCAGCTCTCAGCTCCCATGAAACTTGGCAGGATGGGGTCAACAGAGACAATCACCGACGTCCAGCTCTGCCCTAGAACAAGAGCTCATATTCACATGAGTTGGACTCTGCGAGAAGGTCAGGGGGCATAAAAAGAACATGAAGGTTGTCACCTTCTCCAGAGGCCAGGCAAGCAACAGGCAACCAGGAGAAGCCAGGGTGTGAGTCAACAGGGATTAGTGGAGCCTACAGCAGACTGGGGGCCACCAAACCCAGCAAAGGGCCCAAAATTCCTAATTTCCAAAACTAGTTTGCCCCTCTGACCATCAATTTTCAACTTCTAGGCCATTGGACCTAAGTTGAAATCCCAGCTCTGCAATCTGTGGGCTGGGCATCTTTACATGGGCAGGATAACATCTCTGCAGACTCAGTTTCCCGTCCACTTCCCAGCTGTGTGGCCATAGGCAATATGACTTGATGTCCCTGAGCTTCTAATATACAGAGTAAGGATGACAAAAATTCCTACTCCAGAGGGCCACGCGGTGACTGGATGGGGTAATGCAGATTACGTACTTAGCATGTTGTCTGCTACGTGAACAGCAGCTGTGATTATTAGGTGGGAGCTCTCAGCAGAGAGAATTACAGGACTTTGTCACTTCTGCCACACAAGCCTGTGGATTCAGCTCTGAGACCTGCCCAGAGCCGCCTGCTGGGTGGGAAAGAGCTGCCCTGGCCGGAGCTGGAGCTGCCAGGACTCTCCATCCCTACCACCTTCATCTGTTAAATGGGTCTCTGATCCTCCCCTCCCACTGCAATCACAGGAGAGGTGAACCCTTATTTATCACAGGAGTGAACTCCCGATAAAAACAGCAATGAGGCCCACCAGTCACACAAGGGAGGGAGGCGAGCTAGATGGGAATCGTGGTGGAATGGAGGGCTTCCCAGGTGGTGCGAGTAATAAAGAACCCGCCTGTCAATGCAGGAGACCCAAGGAAGATCCCCTGGAGGAGGGCACGGCAACCCACTCTAGTATTCTTGCCTGGGGAACCCCATGAACAGAGGAGCCTGGTGGGCTACAGTCCACGGGGTTGCAAAGGGTTGGACAGGACTGAGTGACTTAGCATGTACCCACAGACAGTTTCACACAGGGGAGCCATGGCAGAGTTCTTTTCCAGGACTCTGGGTCTATATGTTTGCTGTTTGGGAATGTGGGTCTATACTGCTAGAACTCCTTTGGCAAGAGGAGCTGGAAATCTGAATCTCTACACACCATCTCCTGATTTGTTTAAACAGTGACTCAGGTCTATAAAATACTGTGTAGGCTGTGTGGCATGTACACTGACCAGATTCAGCCTCGGGCCACCATTTCATGCCCTCTTTCGTGGAATATAACTTCTTCTTCCTTTTTAAAAAAATATTCACTTATTTATTTGGCTTCGCTGGCTCCCAGTCCCGGCATGCAAGATCTTTAGTTGTGACATGGTAACTCTTAGTTTCAGCCCATGAGACCTTAGTTTCCCAACCAGGGATGGAACCCAGGCCCCCTGCATTGAGAGCATGAAGTCTTACCCAGTGGCCCACCAGGGAAGACCCAGAATCTAACTTCTTTGGTGGCCTTGTCATACCTGTGGAAACTTAAGTAGGACACAGAAGTGAAAGGAAATTTGCTCAGTCATGTCTGACTCTTTGCAACCCCAATAGTCCATGGAGTTCTCCAGGCCGGAGTGGGTAGCCTTTCCCTTCTCCAGGGGATCTTCCCGACCCAGGGATTGAACCCAGGTCTCCCGCTTTGCAGGTAGATTCTTTATCAGCTGAGCCACAAGGGGAGACGTAGGACACAGAACCAGGGGGCAAAGGTGGCAGGATCTCTGAACCAGAGCTGATGGGCACTGTCGCTCTGGAAAGTACCAGCTAAAAGTGCCCTTCTTTTGCCACCTCCCCAGAAGAGAAACTTCCTGCAGGGAGTCAGTCTAGCTGTTTCCAGCATTTTCCAGCAGCCATAAGTAGAAACAACACTTACAGTCTTTTAAACATCTTATTGCCTCTCTTCACTCTGTCCTTGAAACGCGCAGAAATGCAAGAGCAGGCCTGTGGGGCTTCTGTGATCACTGTTGCCACTGCAGATACTAAGAATAGTTCACGGAACAGTAATCATCACAAAGCCTTCTATTCCTGCAAGGAATGTTTGTATATGGTTGCAGTTTATTTCGAGAGAGTGAATTCTATCCCATCAACCTCCTCCAGAAATTCCTCGAGGCTTATGATCATGTTAATAGAAGGTGCAAATGGCAGCCACTGCTGGGTGTTCACCATAACCCTCTGTTCTAGACCAAAGAGCCCCCATTTTGTTCAAGTGTCGGGTGGCCTGTTGCTTTCCCGAGGTCAGCCTCTTCCAGACCCCAGGGGTGAATCGTGATTGATCTAAATTATATCAGATTGGCCAGGGCAAAGCCATGCGTACAATCCTGGCCGATAAGACCCGAGGGAGGTCTTCTGGGGGTGCTTCCCTGAAGACTTTCCTCCATCTTATGAAGGAGAGGGAGGGCGAGTGCTGCCGCTGCAGCTATTTTGCCGCCTTGAGGGAATCAGCGGACACCTGAGGACAGGTGAGCAGAAAGACAGAGGGAACCTGGGTCCTTGACCTGGGGCTTATTTATTTAGCATCTAATCTTTAAGTCTTCAAGTGGTCAATGCTCCCACCCACCTCAGGACCTCTGTATATGCTGTTTCCTCTACCCACAACACTGTTTTTCCCTCTTCCACACATCTCAGATCTCAGCGCAAACATTGTCCAATAAAAACAAATCAGGACATAGCTAGGGAGAGAAAAGCAAGAGAGTTCCAGAAAAAAACATCTATTTCTGCTTTATTGACTATGCCAAAGCCTTTGACTGTGTGGATCACAATAAACTGTGGAAAATTCTGAAAGAGATGGGAATACCAAAACACCTGACCTGCCTCTTGAGAAATTTGTATGCAGATCAGGAAGCAACAGTTAGAACTGGACATGGAACAACAGACTGGTTCCAAATAGGAAAAGGAGTACATCAAGGCTGTATATTGTCACCCTGCTTATTTAACTTATATGCAGAGTACATCATGAGAAACGCTGGGCTGGAAGAAGCACAAGCTGGAATGAAGATTGCCAGGAGAAATATCAATAACCTCAGATATGCAGATGACACCACCCTTATAGCAGAAAGTGAAGAGGAACTAAAAAGCCTCTTGATGAAGGTGAAAGAGGAGAGTGAAAAAGTTGGCTTAAAACTCAACATTCAGAAAACGAAGATCATGGCATCCGGTCCCATCACTTCATAGGAAATAGATGCGCAAACAGTGGAAACAGTGTCAGACTTTATTTTTGGGGGCTCCAAAATCACTGCAGATGGTGACTGCAGCCATGAAATTAAAAGACGCTTACTCCTTGGAAGAAAAGTTATGACCAACCTAGATAGCATATTGAAAAACAGAGACATTACTTTGCCAACAAAAGTCCGTCTAGTCAAGGCTATGGTTTTTCCTGTAGTCATGTATGGATGTGAGAGTTGGACTGTGAAGAAAGCTGAGTGCCGAAGAATTGATGCTTTTGAACTGTGTGTGGTGTTGGAGAAGACTCTTGAGAGTCCCTTGGACTGCAAGGAGATCCAACCAGTCCATTATAAAGGAGATCAGCCCTGGGTGTTCTTTGGAAGGAATGATACTAAAGCTGAAACTCCAGTACTTTGGCTATCTCATGTGAAGAGTTGACTCATTGGAAAAGACTCTGATGCTGGGAGGGATTGGGGGCAGGAGGAGAAGGGGACGACAGAGGATGAGATGGCTGGATGGCATCACTGACTGGATGGACGTGAGTCTGAGTGAACTCCGGGAGTTGATGATGGACAGGGAGGCCTGGCGTGCTGCGATTCATGGGGTCGCAAAGAGTTGGACACGACTGAGCAACTGAACTGAACTGGACTGAACTGATCCTCTTTATTAATTTTTATGGAGGTAAAATTGACATAATATAAGTCCTTGGCATTTTCTAAAAACTTTGTTGATGCAGTGAAAAACTTTTAGGCTTTGAATTCAGATAGACTTATGTTTAAACCCCTGCTTCACAGTTCCTACTCAGGTCACTTAACAAGGCACTGAGGTTCTCCAAGCGCACCCCTAATGGCTCAGAAGGTAAAGAATCCACCTGCAATGCAGGAGACACAGGAGATGAGGGTTTGATCCCTGGGCCAGGACGATCCCCTGGAGTAGGAAATGGCAACCCACTCCAGCATTCTTGCCTGAAGAATCCCATGGACAGAGGAGCCTGGTGGGCTACAGTCCATGGGGTCACAAAGAGTTGGACATGACTGAGCACACACACAACACCCCAGTCCACTATTGACTGGACCAATGTCCTAAGCCAAACACCATTCCTAAGCCAGGATTCAAGAGACACTGGTCAGTCCTCTCTTAGACATAGCCAGAAGTTAGAGCAGGCAGAGAAAACTGGTCTGGAGAGAAAGAAAATGCAGAAAAATCCAAAGAGAGGCAAACAGGAGATCACAAGATCTTAGAGTGAGAGGGAAGTGGGAAGAGGATGTCTGTCTTTATATCCAGTGGCTTTTTTTAAAAAAATAATTTTATTTATTTTTTACCGTCTGGGTCTTTGCTGCAGTGGGGGCCACTCTCTAGGTGAGGTGTGCAGGCTTCTCGTTGCAGTGGCTTCTCTTGTTGCAGAGCGCAGGCTTTAGGACAAGTGGGCTTCAGTCGTCATGGCTCCCTGGCTCTAGAGCACAGGCTCAGTAGCTGTGGTTTACGGGTTCGGATGCTCCTCGGCACATGGGGTCTTCCCAGATCAGGGACCGAACCCGTGTCTCCTGCATTGGCAGGTGAGTTATTTACCACTGAGCCACCAGGGAAGCCCCTCGGAGGCTTTCTGATGCTTGATTTCATTTCTGGTGAAGCAGGATCTGGGTTATGCCCATGGGTCCCACAATAGCAGCCAAAAGCCTACTCTTTGTGTGGAGAGCGGTGGTGGGGATGCCACTCCTCCAGCAGAGGCTTGTAATTGAGGGCAGCCCAAGGCAAGTGGCCTAAGTAATCCATCTCCTCGAAGTCATCCTCCCTTCCAGGGCCCTGGAGCGGGATTAGCAGAGACAGGCTCATTAATGAGGTCCTTTTTCTGGCGGCCTAAAGGCGTGTGTTTTGTGGCTGCTCTTGCTAGCTGGGTTCCTGCCACGCACAGACCTACAAACACACACCACGCTTCCCTCCTTTGAGCTTAAAGAGCAGTTGCTGTTTTCTTGAGCAAGAACCTATGAAATTTCAGTTTTCATAGAACTAATTTCATAGAACTAAATTTCAAGAACCTATGAAATTACACAAGGTTATACCCCTTACTCCCAGTTGCAGTCCTTCCCCCTGGTTTTGCTTTCTTATGTTTTCTCCTTTTGCTGCCTGGTGGCTCAGATGGGAAAGAATCTGCCTGCAATGCAGGAGACCCGGGTTCAATCCCGGGTCAGGAATGTCCCCTGAAGAAGGGACTGGCAACCTGTCCAGTATTCTTGCCTGGAGAATCCCATGGACGGAGGAGCCTGTCAGGCTATAGTCCAGGGGGTCATAGAGTTGGACACGACTGAGCGACTAATCCTAGGCTGGGGCCTCACCTCTGAGGGCAGCTTTCCTTTGATGAAAGTGACAGAGGTCTAAGTCCCGGGGGATCTGAGCACAGCTGTCAGCCCTTCCCCCACCAGCCACTGGGCCCAGAGTCTGATGGCCACACCTCATCTGATCACAGCTCAAACATCCTGTCAGTTCCTGGTCATCTACGGCAAAGATTAGAAAAGCGCTCACTCATTTCTTTGGCCCTTTGCTCAATGTTATCAAAGTCTCAAGTGGTGAGTCAGCAGGAGGTGAGGCCCAACACACCCAATGTTGTCTCCTCTTTGGGTTTGAAAATTGGTTCAAGCCCCCATGCGTGCGTGCTGCATGCTAAGTCGCTTCAGTGTCCAACTCTCTGCAACCCCATGGACTGTAGCCTCCCAGGCTCCTCTGTCCATGGGATTCTCCAGCCAAGAATACTGGAGTGGGTTGCCATTTTCCTCCTCCAGGGGATCTTTCTGACCCAGGGATCAAACCCTTGTCTCCTGAGGCTCCTGCATTGCAGGCGGATTTTTACCACTGAGTCATCAGGGAAGTCCTCAAGCCCCCATAGGATTTAACAACAAGGTGATACTGGTTACTTCCTGCCTCAGGTGATACCTCCTGTATCTGTAGGACATTCTTCCTCAAGATGATCTTCCTCAACTTCTTTGACCAGCAGAACAGTCTAGGAAGGCTCCTAGGGAAATCTTCAGAGAGCCACCGTTTTTTGTTTGCTTGTTTTTAATAAGTAAAGAATTTTTTAAAGCCAGTTCTCTGTGTATTTTTTGGTTGCACCACCTAGCAGGTAGGGGCTTCCCTGGTGGCTTAGATGGTAAAGAATCCACCTGCCAACGCAGGAGACCCAGGTTCGATCCCTGCATTGGGAAGATCCCCTAGAAGAGGAAATGGCAACCCATTCCAGGTATCTTGCCTGGAAAATCCCATGGACAGAGGAGCCTGGCGGGCTCTGGTCCACAGGGTTGCAAAGAGTCAAACACGATTAAGCATGTAACATAGATAGCAGGCAGGACCTTAGTTCCCTGACCAGGGATGGAACCTGCACTCCCTACAGTGGAAGCAAGTCTTAACCACTGGACCGCCAGGGAAGTCCCAGAACCACCATTCTTTATAGGATCTGGGGGGCCATCGGCTGTTTCAACTCCACCAAACCCTGGCCATTGCTGGGGACATCCTTAGGAGCAAACACTCTGGGACAAACACAGCCAGAGAGGACAGGGACAAATGCGTGGAATTCTGGACTCATCGCACCAGACCCAATCGGAGCCAGCATCCTATCTTCTTAAACTTCTAAGGGCATTTGGTTTTTCAAATTTGGTGTATAACTCAGCTTTCTAAAGCAGTTGTATCAATTTACACTTCCAGCAACAGAGTATGTGTGTTTTGATGGCTCACATTTTCCCCAACACACAGTTTTGTCCTCTTGTACCTTTACCTGTTCTAGCGGGTCTACAGCGGCATCTCACTGTGATTTTATTTCTCCACTGAACTTAGAAAGGTGAACACCTTTTCCTGTGTTCACTGGTCACCTGTACATCCTGTGTCGAGGAGAAGGTGGAACGTGCCTGTTCCAACAGCTGGCCGACTTTCACCTTGGGTTGCCTATCTTTTTTCTCTTTTTTATTTGTAAGAATTTGTTAAATATTATGGATCTGAGCTCTCTAAGAATAAGTATTTCAACTATCTTCTCTCATTCTGTAATTTGCCTTTTCAGTCTCTAAATAATGCTTTTTTTGATACACAAAACCTAATTTTAATATAGGTCAATTTATCAACCTTTCCTTTACGATTAGCACTTTCCATGTTGTATTAAAGAATTATTTGTCTTCCCCCAAGGACATAAGGATATTCTCCTATGTAATCTTCTCAAAGCTTTACTGTTTTACCTTTCATATTAAGCATGTAATCTACTTGCAATTGATTTGTGTGTAGGCCCTGACACAGAGGTCAATTTTCTTTTCTTTTCTTTTTAACACTAGGATACCCAGTTGACCTGGTGCTTCTCTGGTGGCTCAGACAGTAAAGAATCTGCCTGCAATGCAAGAGACAGGAATTCAGTCCCTGGGTCTGAAAGATCCCCTGAAGGAGGAAATGGCAACTGACTCCAGTATTCTTGCGTGCATGCTAAGTCACTTCAGTCATGTCCAACTCTTTGCAACACCATGGACTGTAGCCTGCCCGGGGTCGCAAAGAGTTGGACACAACTGAGCGACTAAAAATGGTTTTTCCTATAATGGAAATTGGCCAACCAGCTGAAAGTCGCTCGGTTGGCCCATTTTCACTGTGGGAAAAACCATTTTTACTCCACTTTTTTACACAGACATCTTTGTCATAAATAAATACCCACATATGTGAGGGTCTGTTTCTGGATTCTCAATTCTAAGATGTTTATCTTTTTTATCTTGTTCCAATTCCATGCGGCATCTGTTTTTTTATTATTATTATTTAACATCATCATCATCATTGTTATCATTATCCCCATTTTACAAATGAGGAAACCGAGGCCCAGGGAGATTAAGTAACTTGCCCAAGTAGTTTATTAATACTAGTTAACCACAGCGTTGGACATGGAACAAGTTGTCTGGCTTTTCAGTCCATCCTCTCAATACATTTTACAGCTTCTTAAACCAAATAGCTCAAATATCATACATCAAAGTATGCTTGGAGTGAAGTGTTGGAGCCAAGAAAACTGCAATTGCACACTGCGTTTAACTGAAAAGAAGAGGGTGGGCCCTTAGGGCTCCCAGCTCAGCCTGAAACTGAGCCGAGCTTCTTTCTCAGTCTAACCACTAGAGGGCGAGGGTCACTTAAACTCACTCCCTCCCTCTCTCCTGCTCCTGGTTACCTTTCAGTTCAGTTCAGTGGCTCAGTCGTGTCTGACTCTTTGCCACCCCATGAATCGCAGCACGCCAGGCCTCCCTGTCTATCACCATCTCCCGGAGTTCACTCAGACTCACGTCCAGCGAGTCGGTGATGCCATCCAGCCAGCTCATCCTCTGTCGTCCCCTTCTCCTCCTGCCCCCAATCCCTCCCAGCATCAGTCTTTTCCAGTGAGTCAACTCTTCCCATGAGGTGGCCAAAGTACTGTTTCAGCTTTAGCATCATTCCTTCCAAAGAAATCCCAGGACTGATCTCCTTTAGAATGGACTGGTTGGATCTCCTTGCAGTCCAAGGGACTCTCAAGAGTCTTCTCCAACACCACAGTTCAAAAACATCAATTCTTTGGTGCTCCCCTTTCTTCACAGTCCAAGTCTCACATCCATACATGACCACTGGAAAAACCATAGCCTTGACTAGACAGACCTTTGTTGGCAAAGTAATGTCTCTGCTTTTCAATATGCTATCTAGGTTGATCATAACTTCTTCCAAGGAGTAAGCGTCTTTTAATTTCATGGCTGCAGTCACCATCTGCAGTGATTTTGGTTACCTTTCAACCGACTGTCAAATATTTATACAAAGCGTAGTTCTTAGGGAATGTAAAAAACTGCCTAAGCCAGTCTGCATGCAGGACTACTACAAAAAGAGAAAACAGGACTCTGACCTCTGTTTTCTTAAATATTTTTAGCAAAGAAACTTCCCAGTACTTGGCTAATTTGTCTCATTCCTAAATCACTTAGTATAAAAAGTGAAAGTCGCTCAGTTGTGTCTGACTCTTTGAGACCCCCATGGACTGTAGCCTGCCAGGCTCCTCTGTCCATGGAGTTCTCCAGACCAGAATACTGGAGTGGGTTGCCATTCCCTTCTCCAGGGGATCTTCCCAACCCAGGGATCGAACCCAGGTCTCCCACATTGCAGGTGAATTCTTTACTGACTGAGCCACCAGGGAAGCCCACTTAGTATAAAGTCCCTCCTTAAATCTCTTACTCTTTCTAACCTAAACTAGATTCTTTTGTTCTGCCCTTAGTGGAAACATGGGCTTCCCTGGTGGCTCAGACAATAAAGAATCCACCTGCAATGCGGGACACCTGGGTTCAATCCCTGGGTTGGGAAGATCCCCTGGAGAAGGGAATGGCTACCCACTCCAGTATTCCGGCCTGGAGAATTCCATGGACAGAGGAGCCTGGCAGGCTACAGTCCACAAGGTTGCAAAGAATCGGACACAACTGAGTGACTTTCACTTTCTTTAGTGGAAACAAGGAGTAACCGTTTGGCATCCACATGGCAACTACTCTTCAGAGACGCTTGTAAATAGCAAGGTGTTAATAAATAAACAAGATGTGTAACTCAGTTCTCTTTTATCTCAAAGATGTAATAACTCATAAGTACATTTCACCTACTTAGCAATTTACAGATTTCTTTGGTCTCTCTCCAATTTCTCTATGTCCTTTTTGAACTGCAAAGTCCAAAAGTGGACTTTGCACTCCAGTATTCCATCCAGTGCCAGATTTACATCCTGATTCTTGGATATTATCCTATCATTATATGCAAACAATATGCAATCATTCAATAAGATAATTCATCCTTATCAACTTGAAAATAAAAATAACAAACACAAAGACAATGACATAGCAATATATTGTTGTTTAGTCACTAAGTCATGTCTGACTCTTTGCGACCCCATGGACTGCAGCATGCCAGGCTTCTCTGTCCTTCACCATCTCCCAGAGTCTGCTCAAACTCATGTTCATTGAGTCAGTGATGCCATCCAGTCATTTCATCCTCTGCCTCCTCCTTCTCCTTCTGCCCTCAATCTTTCCCAGCATCAGGATCTTTTTCAATGAGTCGTCTCTTCGCATCAGGTGGCCAAAGTATTGGAGCTTCAACTTCAGCCTCAGTCCTGCCAATGAATATTCAGGATTGATTTACTTTTTTCCAAGGGACTCTCAAGAATCTTCTCCAGCACCACAGTTTGAAAACATCAGCTCTTTGGTGCTCAGCCTTATGAAACATGTTTAATATTTTGTTCAAAGATGCATGCAACATTGCACCTCTGCTTTGATTAAAGTTGCAGAACTTAGATGTTTATGGACAAAGTCTGGAAGGCTACATGAAGATAAAAACTAATTGATTTGTTTGGGGATTGATGGTGATGACTTCCCTTTTCATTACTGGTATAATTTTGAGGATTTTAAAAAACTGACTAAAATCTTTTATTCACTCAGCAATTTATGGACACTCATTATGTGTAAAGACCCAGGGCATGGGTGTTGCAAGGAAAATAAAAGCAGACAGAGATCCTGCTGGTTAGAATAATAGTAGCTAGCTATTATTAAATGCTTACTGTATCCTAATTATTGCATAGGTTAAGAAAGTGGGAAACAGAGAGGTCAACTAGTTTACCTAAGATCACACAGAGCAAAAGCAGAATCAGAATTTGAACACAGTCATTCCAAACGTGTAAGACCTTGGGCTTAACCACACTGCCCTTCATAATAACCTATAGGATAGAAAGAGCCATGGCATTGGAAAACAGTGCTCAATCTTAAAATCACAAAATGAGGAACAAGTTGATATCTTGTGCCTGCTTCCCAGGGAAAGTTCATTTATAAGCTATCCTTGTCTGAAAAAAAAAAAAATCCTGAATTCCAAGTGACAGAAAGTACAGGATTAAGACTGGTTTGAGAAATATCAATAACCTTAGATATGCAGATGACACCACCCTTATGGCAGAAAGTGAAGAGGAACTAAAAAGCCTCTTGATGAAAGTCAAAGTGGAGAGTGAAAAAGTTGGCTTAAAGCTCAACATTCAGAAAATGAAGATCATGGCATCTGGTCCTATCACTTCATGGGAAATAGATGGGGAACAGTGGAAACAGTGTCAGACTTTATTTTTGGGGGCTCCAAAATCACTGCAGATGGTGACTGCAGCCATGAAATTAAAAGATGCTTACTCCTTGGAAGGAAAGTTATGACCAACCTAGATAGCATATTGAAAAGCAGAGACATTACTTTGCCAACAAAGGTCCGTCTAGTCAAGGCTATGGTTTTTCCTGTGGTCATGTATGGATGTGAGAGTTGGACTGTGAAGAAAGCGGAGCGCCAAAGAATTGATGTTTTTGAACTGTGGTGTTGGAGAAGACTCTTGAGAGTCCCTTGGACTGCAAGGAGATCCAACCAGTCCATTCTAAAGGAGATCAGCCCTGGGATTTCTTTGGAAGGAATGATGCTAAAGCTGAAACTCCAGTCCTTTGGCCACCTCATGCAAAGAGTTGACTCATTGGAAAAGACTCTGATGCTGGGAGGGATTGGGGGCAGGAGGAGAAGGGGACGACAGAGGATGAGATAGCTGGATGGCATCACTGACTCGATGGACGTGAGTCTGAGTGAACTCCGGGAGATGGTGATAGACAGGGAGGCCTGGCGTGCTGCGATTCATGGGGTCACAAAGAGTCGGACACGACTGAGCGACTGAACTGAACTGAACTGATGTTAAATGATTCTCAGAGATGCAGTCAATGAGAACAACCCAGAATGTGGGCTCTCAGCAGGGAAAATGACCCTATTTCCTCAACAAATAAACTGCCAAAAGGAAAGAGAGAACACAAAGAGGAACCTATAGATTAAAATAAACTTGCAAGATACGTCAACCAAAAAAGAAAGAAAAAGAAAGAGAGAGATAAATGACGATCACCTAGGCACTCAGCAAACATTTATGAGCACCCACTGCATGTCAGGTACCAAACTAAGTACTGGGAATACACTGGTGAGCAAGATAAATGCAGTCCCTGCCCTCATAGGGCTCATGCTCTATAGAGAAAGCATCATGGGAGTTCAGAGAAGAAGCAAATACCCATCTTTGAGGCTATAGGAAAGAACAATCTCCTTCCACTCTCTGTTCCACTCTTAGTAGGACACTCTCTGTTCCACTCCTTGTGGAGGCAAAAGTAGCTAGAAGACGGGACACAAAGTCTCAAAAGAAAAGTAATGCTCAACTATGTCTCAATTTAAATATTAGATAAATAAATATTTTTTTAAAGTAACGAGAGGTGGCATCTCATCATTCAGCAAGACTTTGGAGAGAAGATTAAAAAATAACAACAGGGTCAGAACTGGGATAGACCACTAATGTTCCTGGCAACCTAAGATTCTAGTCCCTGTCCAACTTTTACTCAAATAATCCTTGAGCATTAAGTACCAAGCACTGACCTAGATCCTGGAAATGATGTAAATGAGCCACAGTCCTTGCCCTCCAGGAGATTATACTCTAATGAGGCAGACAGGTAAGAAATTCCAATATCATGTATAAGGCCAGTGATAAAAAGCACAGAGTGAGATGTGCTGTCTACACTGACAGCAAACGACCTCTACACTGAACAGTGTTGTTTTGTTGTTGTTCAGTCACTAAGGTGTGTCTGACTCTGCAACCTCATGACTGTAGCCTACCAGGCTCCTCTGTCCAGCGACTTCCCCAGCAAGAATACTGGAGTGGGTTGCCATTTCCTTCTCCAGGGCATCTTCCCAGACTAGATACTGAACCCATGTCTTCTGCATTGCCAAGTGGATTCTTTATTACTAAGTCACCTGGGAAGCCCTGGTGAAGTCACACTGAGCAGAGACACAGGACAAACTGAAGTTAGAAAAGGGGTGGGGTGTGGTATGTGATCCAGGTTTGAGGGAACAGTTTCTACAAAGCCCTGACAATGAGAGAGCCTAGGACTGCAATAACACTGTGGTTTACAGAGTTGTTCCAAGTAATGCTGCTCAATTGCTGGCTACATTGCTAAACTCCTTCATTTCTCATTCCCAAGTTCAGGAAGTGTTCTGAGCACAGGCACACCTCGGGCCAAATTGAGACAGATTCTTCATTTGATAACCCCCAGAAGAAGAGGGCTCCACTTGGCTCCCCTGGGTTGGATTGGGGAGTGTCAATCTCACACAGACTTCAGTTCAGTGCTTTGCATACAGAGGTACCACTGAGTCTACTAAACACAGAAAAGAAAAATTTCATCTGATGGCATAATTACTATCTCAAATCACATCCTCCACATTTCCAGTCCCTACTCCCAACCCACCTACTGCTGCACAGCAGGGCACCTCTCCACGCGTCAATGTAAGGGTATTATCATGCTGCTTGGCTTAAAAGATGCACTCAATAAATAGTGGCTGTAGTAAAATGTAACGATGTACAGAGTGAGGTAGGTGACGATGCTATCGATGACGATGATGACGTAAGGCAGCCATTTGTTCGTCCTGTTAGTCACTTTTTGGAGTCACAGCAGCCTCGCCAGCGCGCACAGCTTCAAGCAAGACGTCTGGGATCCACTATCCCTCCACCGTCCACGCCCAGACCTCCTTGGGAAGCGCCACTGTGCGTGCGTCACCCCATCCCGCCCTCCGGCTCCTTTCCAGAGAGCCCACACATGGCGGGAACGTGATGGGGCGGGAACAGACCGGGGCGCCTCAGAGCCAATCGCCCGGCGAGAGGCGCTCAGCCAATAACAGAGGCGCTCCAGGGTCGTGGGGCGGGGCCCCAGGGAGGAGCCGTGGCGTCATAGGTCACTGGGCGGGCCGGGGGCCAGGCCCGCGGCGCCTACGGGGGCGGGGCGGTGGCAGCCCCAGTAGTCAGGGCGGTGATGGCGGCGGCGGCGGGGACTACCTCAGCGGCGGCGGCGGCGACCCAGGCGCCCGCGGCTCGTGGGGACGGCGCCTCGTCAGTGCACTGGTTCCGCAAGGGGCTGCGGCTCCATGACAACCCGGCTCTGCTGGCGGCCGTGCGCGGGGCGCACTGCGTGCGTTGCGTTTACATCCTCGACCCGTGGTTCGCGGCCTCCTCCTCAGTCGGGATCAACCGATGGAGGTGAGGGGGGCCCCCGGGGCGGGGGCGCGGTTCGTGGGCCCGGGGCACGCAGCCTGGCCTCTGGCACCCACCCTCGGAAGCGAAGGCTCTGGCCCCAGTCGCCTCTGCCGAAAGACCCCGCAGCAGGGCGACGGGGCCGAGTCCCCGGAGGGGTGAAGCCGGCACCGGGGAAGCAGTGAGTCCCGGTAGTAACGGCCTGGGGTGGGGGGGTGGTTAGCCTCAGAAGGGCTAGCCTCTGACACCGGGTCCGCACTGTGTGCTGCCCTCTTTGGTTGGTCCTCACGACGTTCCTGTGGGACAGATCATGATCCCCGTTGTACAGGTGAGACTCTTGAGTCCTAGAGACACAAGCTGACCTGCCCAAGGACTTGCAGCCACTGAGTGGCAGAACAGGGACTCCTGTCTAGGCGTGGACTGGGGCGGGGTGGGAGTGGGGTGAGGACTGGACTATTGCGGTGTGAGGGCAGGGACGGGTTCCTGAATTGACAGGACAGCAGATGCCTGCGTTCTTCAAGTAAAGAGCACATTGCCCAGCTCCTGAAGGTCATCTTTAAGCCTCTGGGTTTTTTAAATCCATCCTGCCTTCCCTCCACCAAGATCATCCTGTCTCTGGGAGATGTCTACAGACTCTGGCTTACCATCAGATAAGGCAAAGTGCCAGGCTCAAGGGCATGTTCAGTTAGAGACACTTTGTCCCGAGCTAGAGAGCAGAGAACAGAGCTTAACCCACTTTGGAGAATTCCCTCAGCATCTATGGACTTGCAAGGGAAAAAAAAAGGAACCAAAAATGTCCCTTCCTTCCTCTTCTCCCGAGATTGATTTTAAAGCGCGGTTGAGCGATTGTGGGTTAGACTTTTATCAACTGATGTGCTGAGATGAGGGAGCAGGAAAGCTGTGGTATCAAGGGCCCCTCTTTGATGACTCCCAGGAGATGGAGTGGACAGGATCATGGGAAAAGATGAGCAGATAGGCAGTGGATGTGTTTTCTCTTTAAGCAGTGTTTGAAACCAGGGGTTCCGAGACACTGCGTTTCCATCTCTGTGCAACACGCCCTGCAGTAGTCCTCTGGTTTGTTTGCATTGTTCTGGAGGATATTTGCTCGTGGCCTTGTTGCACAAGGGGCAGAGTTATTCCCAGGATACGCCAGCTCTCCACCATTCTTTCCTTTCCAAGGTGTGTGCCCTGCTAGGAGAGTGAGTGCCCCCAGCAGTGGGTCTATTCAATGCCCCTCCTGCCCCACTTAATATAATATTGAGAGAATCACAAAAAACAGTCCTGTGGAGAGCCTGCCCACACAGTTTTCAGCTGCTGTATTGCTCTGCCTCTGCTCCAGTTTCTATAGATAGGAGGTTGGTGTTGACAAACACCCTCAAATGACCTGCCATCCCTAGCATGGACTGAGTTTCAGACTCTGCCCCTCTCCCAGTGGCAGCGTGCCAGGGAGAGTAAATAGAATCCAGACTGCTTGCTGGTTGTATTGTCACGAAGGAGTTTCTTCTTTTATTAGGTTTTGGAGGACATTGCATAGGACTGCCTGTTCTTTTGTGGTTGTGGAGGTCACAGATCAATGACAAAAACTCTGTTGCTGATTAAACTCAGATGCTCGGGTCAAATCCTGAAGTCAGAGGCCAGGCAAGAATGCAGATGTTAATTGAGCAATTATTTAATGAATGCCTAATATCTGCCAGGCACTGCTGCTAGGGACACAGCAGTGAACATGCAGATGTGGTATCCAGAGCGCCCGGAGCCTACGTTTTCGTGGCACAAGACAAGTAACCAGCCTTCGTTTAGTAGAATTGATGCCATGAAATAAATAAAACTGGGGGACATACTAGAGCAGTGGTTCTTAACCTTGCGGCACACAGGAGTCATTTAAGGACCTTTGAAAGATGCCTGGGTCCCCTTCTCTCCCAATTCTATTTCATTGTTCTGGGTTATGGCCTGGGCACTAGGGTCTTTAAAGCTGACATGTGCAGCAAAGCCAGAGAAGCACTGGACTAGAGAACCCCAGCCTGACAACTTGGGACACGTGTTGCAGCTCATTGGCAAGAAGTGCGATTTGTTTTGGCATCAGACGAGAGGTGAAGTCACCCAAAATAGATGGAATATGATCATTGCTCTTGGGTTTGGACACAGACACATTCATCCCACCCCCACCATACTCCTTGCTCCCAGGTTCAGAGTGAAGGCAGAACTGCAGGCGGTTTTGTGCATTTTGTTGGGGGTTGGGGGAGTGATAGAGCCGGATGCACCTCTGCATAACTACAATATGTGTAGTCTTCTGGTGGCTGTTTCTGGATCTGGACGTGACCTGGGAGAACTGTGCCATGGCAGAACATTTTAGCTCTGCAAATACTTCATTTGCTGCTTCTGAGAAGCCTCCCTCGGAAGAGTGCGCTCCAGGCCTTCTGCCAGAGGCCAGGAGGCCACAATCTGTGTCTCTGTTATCCTCCTGTACTTCCTACACTGACTCCCACACTGCGTTCTTCAGCAGATAAATCAGATTAAAATAACCATGAAGGACACTTTCTAAGAGTCAAAATGGACAAAGGCAGCCAAGAATATGTAGATTTATTAGCGTAGGAGAAGGGCTAGCGCACTCCTTGCCTTGGTGGCGGTGGAAAGTTTATGGCTCATGGTAGCATTTTTGTCAAGTACTAGTTAGCAAAGCCCTGTTCCACTTTGCCCAGCCCTACGTGCCCCAGATTTACTGCATCTGGAAGGATGTACTGCAGTGAGAATCAAAAAAAGAAAAAGGGGGATGTGTGAACTGCTTCTGGATTTTAAAATGGGTACTCCAAATAGGCCCCTGCATTGTTTTTTTTTTATTACCTTTCTGTCCCTATTGCAGCTGAGATAGGTGTTGGGCAACAGTTCATTCACCTCACCCTTTATTTCTGTCATTTTCTCCTTGGCTCTATGCTGCACCTATCGTCAGGAACTTTGGGGACAGAAGGAGTTGGTAGAAATAAAATATCAGCTGAAATTTCTCAGTTAATAAAAGAGGTGACCCAGGATGCCTGGTAAGAACAAATGTGTCTCTCTTCCCACTGCTGAACACGCATGCGCTGTCCATGTTGGGTGATTCTTCCCTGGAGCCTGGTCAGCAAGAAGGAGATTGAGAACTGTGATATGCTGGCAGGGAAATTTGAGTTTCTCTGTACCCAGCAGAGTCATTTTTATTGTTCTACTGCTGAGAAAATGTTTCCATCTGCCCCAAAGGCATGAAAACTTTGATCTTCATCTTTCTCTTTGAAGTTAGGAAAGAATAAATATATTTTTATCAAGTGATACGTAGAGATCCATCCCTGCTATGGACTGTGGGTTTGGCTTATCCTTTTCCATTTGGCCTAAGCACTCTTAATGATTTTTTTTTTAAATTGGAGTATAATGGCTTTACAATGTTGTGTTAGCTTCTGCTGTACAACAGCGTGAGTCATCTATCTGTATATATATATCCCTTCCCTCTTGAGCCTCTCTTGGACCCCACTCCCATCCCGCCCCTCTAGGTCATCACAGAGCGCCAGGCTGGTCTCCCTGGATTATATACAGCAGCTTCTCCCCAGCTATTTTACCCATGGTGGTGTCTATATATCAGTGCTACTCTCTCAGTTCATCCCACTCTCCAGGAGAAATTGTGTGTGTGTGTGTGTGTGTGTGTGTGTGCGCACGTGCTCACTCAGTCATATCCAACTCTTTGTAGCCCCATGAACTGTAAACTGCCAGGCTCTTCTGTCCATGGAATTTTCCAGGCAAGACTACTAGAGTGGGTTGCCATTTCCTACTCCAGGGGACCTTCCAGACCCAGGGATTGAACCCTGGTCTCTTGTGTCTCCTGCATTGCAGGCGGCTTCTTTACCACTGTATCACCTGGGAAGCCCTTGCTGCTGCTGCTGTTAAGTCGCTTCAGTCGTGTCCGACTCTGTGCAGCCCCACAGACAGCAGCCCACCAGGCTCCCCCGTCCCTGGGATTCTCCAGGCAAGAACACTGGAGTGGGTTGCCATTTCCTTCTCCAATGTATGAAAGTGAAAAGTGAAAGCGAAGTCACGCAGTCGTGTCCTACTCTTCCCGACCCCATGGACTGCAGCCCACCAGGCTCCTCTGTCCATGGGATTTTCCAGGCAAGAATACTAGAGTGGGTTGCCATTTCCTACTGCAGGAGACCTTCCAGACCCAGGGATTGAACCCTCATCTCTTGTGTCTCCTGCATTGGCAGATGGCTTCTTTACCACTGCATCACCTGGGAAGCCCTTAGGAGAAGTTAATTTCTATTAATGCCATATGCAGCTAGTTTGGGCCAGCCAACAATATCATCATTACAGTTAAATAACCTTGGCTTGAAGCAGAGAAACTTGGTCAAGGGCAATCTGGACCCATAAAAAAGAGTTCACTATCATTTTCCTTCCTCCTATTAATAACAAACAAAAATACTTCTCAACACAGAATCTGCTGTCTCTGGAGAAGTCCTTGCCTAAAGATTTTCCTGTCTTGTTTTAAAAGGCTAGTTCCACGGAGTCCCTGAATTACTGTCCTTTTAGTATTTTTGGAAATCCCAAGTTGGTTTCCTCCACTTGTGCTTCTGACTGCAGAGCACTTACATAATGTGGCTGGGCTGCACATGTTGTCTGATCCAAAGGGTAAGCTTGAGCTGCTCACACAGGACTGTGTGCTCTGAATTTCGGCCATGTGAGCTCAGCTGGGAGCTGCCAAGGGTGACCTGCTGCCCAAACACTGCCACCTCCAGTGCCCAGGCCAGTTTTCTCTGGAGTCGTCCCTCATTGGAGTAAAGAGAAACTGGCCACATGGAGAGGAGGGCTTGAGGGGAGCACAAAGGCCCAAGGTTCTCTCTGGTGAAAGAATGTGCCCGCCAGCACCAGGGGGCTTTTGCCCAGCAGCAGCACTGCTCCACATTCCTTCTTGGCAGGCCTCTCGAGTGGTGCCCTGGCAGCAGCTGCAGTTTCTCTGTCTGCTTGGAGGCTGGGGCTCCTGGAGGTCATCGTGAGACCTCCCTTTCTGGAGAAGCCCCCCAGGGCTTGACTGGGGGTTGGGGAGTTGGGAGTAACAGCATTTCTAGAGAGCCAAAACCAGGATCTCAAAGAGAGGAACTTTAGTGAAAACAATACTAGAAGCCAAGGCAGGCAACTTGTCAATAGAAGCTAGAAGTCAAGTTCTGTTTTCTGGGACAGTGTGCAAAGGAATCACCAGGGGAGCTTGCTACACATGCAGATTCCGTTTCTGGAGGTCTGTCTAGGAGGGAGCCTGAGGTCCTGAATTTTGGCAAGCTGCTGGGTGACTCCCAGCTGTTTTGATCCCCCTCGAGGAACAAGGATTTAGTAGCAAAGTGTTGGCCTCGGTGCTCAAGGGGTGAGTACTGGTTGAGAGGCAGTGGAGCCTGGTGGTTACAAATGCAGACACCAAGCCACACTGTCCGGGTTTGAATTCTGGCTATTCGTTAGGTGATTGATGTTACGCAAATTACTTAGTCTCTCTGTGCCTCAGTTTTCCTCAACTGTAAAATGAGAATTAAATGAGGTATGTAAAGCAAGTAGAATAGTACCTGTGCATGCATGCTCCGTCCTGTCTGACTCTTTGCAACTCCATGGACTGCACCCCACCAGTTTCCTCTGTCCACAGAGTTCTCCAGCAAGAACACTGGAGGGGTAGCCATGTCCCCCTCCAGGGAGAATAGTGCCTGGTCCACTGTAAATGCTCCTGAAATGTCACTTGCTGCTGTTACTGTCGCTATCATTTGGTTGCTAAGTTCGGAGTCCTGCCTTCTGCTGCCTGCCCTGGCTGTAGACTTCTCTTGTCAAAAAAGAAAAGGGTTCTCACTGGGTCATCTGTACTTCAGAGCTGCTGCAGGGAATCTCTCCTTTTCATCAGTGAGGTCTAGGGTCTTCGCAGGTGGTGCGGTGGTTAAGAATCCACCTCGCGGTGCAGCGGACACACGGTGGGTCAGTCCCTGGTTGGGGGGCTAAGACCCCACATGCCATGGGGCAACTAAGTCCGGGGCTACAACACTGAGCTTGCTCTCTCTGGAGCCCACACACCACAACTAGAGGGTCCATGCGCTGAAACAAAAGACGGTGCAGTGAAGATCGTGCGGCACCTAAGACCCCTTGCAGCCAAATAAATACACGAGGTCTAGAAATAAAGTCTACAGAAGGCAGCTGGAACCTCGCTTCATGTGCATGCCAGTCCTGTTTGTAGCTTCGGCATCCTGTGCAGCCTAGTGGACTGTGAAGGATGCGGGCCCCCAAGTGCAAGGCAGGCACACGTCTGGGAGCCGCAGATGGAGGACCCTCTGTCTAGAGATTGTGAAGTCTAAAAGTCGCCAGTTATCCCTAGGCATCCTGCCTGGCAGGGTGCAGGTGGCATGGAAGCAATCTCTCGTGTTTTCCTCCTAAGAGGACGGTGAGGCCTGAGAGGAGGCCAACGCAAGTGCAGTGCGTCACTCTGTCTCAGCTTTGCTTTTCTAAGGGTGTCAGTGCTCAAAAATAGAAATTCGCAGAGGCGGAGCTCTGGCTTTGTGGAGAACAGCATTCAGCCTGTCAGTCTCCCATTGCAACCCCTCGAGGAGTCCCTGCCTGCTCGTAAGCTAGCACTATGCTTCGGGCTGAGCCCAGGACTCAGCTCGTGCCGGAATGTGGATCTGTGGCATTCATCACCTGGGAGTGTCATATCGTAGACGTCAGAGGTGGCAGGGGGGCCTGAGAACAGTTGATGCTTCTGTAAGCCTCCCACAGTCCAGGGACCGTGCTGTGCTGCGGAGGATCCCCTGGGTTTCATTGTGCTCACAGTAAACTCTAGTGACTCCCATTGTTGACGACGGGGCTGGGTGGGAGACCCCAGGGTAGACAGCAGGAGGTGGCTGTGAACCAAGCTCACCTGCCAGGGCCTCTTTCCTGCGGAAGAGCAGAAGGTCAGTGCATCACCTGGAGTCGGGTGTGTGTTCGTCGTAACACATGAAAGCTTGCAAGAATCTCAGCCCCTGGAGCAGTGTCTGATGTGCCCCTAGAAGGCTTAAGGAAGAAAACATGGTTTGAATCTGACCAACAGTGTGGGATAGGAACCTGTCCCCAATAACTGTGATCTTCAGCAAATTTATTGTCCTCTCTGTAGCTCATTTTCCTCATCTATAAAACAAGGGTAGTATTTTTCTTCAAAATGTGCTGAGAGAATTCAAAAGAAAACACTTAGAAAGCATCCCAGGCATATAATAGCACTTATAACATAAGTTGTCTCTAGAGAGGAGGATGAAATTCCCAGGGGATGCAGGAGAAGGAGACTTTTTTACTGTGTACCCTTTTGTAACTTGAATTTTGAACCACATGAATAGTTAATCTGTTTAAACTGTTAATTTAAAGATAAAATAGATGTCATAAAATGTATTGATGGGACTTACCTGGTGGCCCAGCAGTAAGACTCCACGCTTCCAATGCAGGAGGCACAGGTTTGATCCTGGTCGGAGAAGTAAGATCCCATATATGCCCCATGGTGTGCACCCCTCCCCCACCACCAAAAAAAGTATTGATGAATTTCTCAGAAAGGTGATCATGCCTAGCTGTTCAGTGCAGTCGCTCAGTCATGTCCGACACTTTGCGACCCCATGGACTGCAGCACGCCAGGCTTGCCTGTCCGTCACCAACTCCCAGAGTTTACTCAAACTCATGTCCATTGAGTTGGTGATGCCATCCATCCAACCATCTCATCCTCTGTCATCCCTTTCTCCTCCCGCCTTCAATCTTTCCATCATCAGGGTCTTTTCCAATGAGTCAGTTCTTTGCATCAGGTGGCCAAACTATTGGAATTTCAACTTCAATATCAGTCCTTTCCGTGAATATTCAGGACTGATTTCCTTTAGGATGGTCTGGTTGGATCTCCTTGCAGTCCAACAGACTCTCAAGAGCCTTCTCCAACACCACCAAAAGCATCAATTCTTTGGCACTCAGCTTTCTTTATAGTCCAACTCTCACATCCATATATGACCACTGGAAAAACCATAGCCTCGAGTAGACGGACCTTTGTTGGCAAAGTAATGTCTCTGTTTTTTAATATGCTGTCTAGGTTGGTCATAACTTTTCTTCCAAGGAGTAAGTGTCTTTTAATTTCACGGCTGCAGTCACCATCTGCAGTGATTTTGGAGCCCCCCAAAATAAAGTCTGACACTGTTTCCACTGTTCCCCATCTATTTGCCATGAAGTGATGGGACCGGATGCCATGATCTTCGTTTTCTGAATGTTGAGCTTTAAGCCAACCTTTTCACTCTCCTCTTTCACTTTCATCAAGAGGCTCTTTAGTTCTTCTTTGCTTTCTGCTATGGGTGGTGTCATTTGCATATCTGAAGTTATTGATAGTTCTCTTGAATCCAGCTTGTGCTTCATTTAACCCAGCGTTTCTCATGATGTACTCTGCATATAAGTTAAATAAGCAGGGTGACAATATACAGCCTTGATGTACTGCTTTCCCCATTTGGAACCAGTCTGTTGTTCCATGTCCAGTTCTAACTGTTGCTTCTTGACCTGCATACAGATTTCTCAAGAGGCAGGTCAGGTGGTCTGGTATTCCCATCTCTTTCAGAATTTTCCACAGTTTATTGTGATCCATATAGTCAAAGGCTTTGGCATAGTCAATAAAGCAGAAATAGATGTTTTTCTGGAACTCTCTTGCTTTTTTGATAATCCAACAGATGTTGGAAATTTGATCTCTGGTTCCTCCGCCTTTTCTAAAACCAACTTGAACATCTGGAAGTTCACAGTTCACGTACTGTTGAAGCCTGGCTTGGAGAATTTTGAGCTTTACTCTGCTAGCGTGTAAGATGAGTACAGTTGTTCGGTAGTTTGACCATTCTTTGGCATTGCCTTTCTTTGGGATTGGAATGAAAACTGACCTTTTCCAGTCCTGTGGCCACTGCTGAGTTTTCCAAATTTGCTGGCATGTTGAGTGCAATACTTTCATAGCATCATTTTTCAGGATTTGAAATAGCTCAACTGGCATTCCATCACCTTCAGTAGCTTTATTCGTAGTGATGCTTCCTGAGGCCCACTTGACTTCGCATTCCAGGATGCCTGGCTCTAGGCGAGTGATCACACCATCGTGATTATCTGGGTTGTGAAGATCTTTTTTGTACAGTTTTTCTGTGTATTCTTGCCACCTCTTCTTAATATCTTCTGCTTCTATTAGGTGTATACCTTTTCTGTCCTTTATTGAGCCCATCTTTGCATGAAATGTTCCTGTGGTATCTCTCATTTTCTTGACGAGATCTCTAGTCTTTTCCCATTCTATTGTTTTCCTCTATTTCTTTCCATTGATCACTGAGGAAGGCTTTCTTATCCCTCCTTGCTATTATTTGAAACTCTGCGTTCAAATGAGTATATCTTTCCTTTTCTCCTTTGCATAGCTGTGCAGGTAATAAATTTTTGTGGTCCTGTAAAGTAAAGAGGCCCTGAAAGCTCTCAGTCAATGTTCGTTTCCTGTCCCTGTCCCACGTTGATCCAGCCCTCAGGCCAGGTGTCTTGTGTTTCTGGAGTCCCACACCCATGAATGCCTGGGAGGGAATCCTCCAGACACATACCTTCTCCCTCTTGGGACAAGAACTTGATGGCCAGGGCCCTGGAGAGGCCTGGGGAAGGGGCTACCTGCCAAATGAAACGCTGGGGACCCAGCCCAGGCTGTGGGGCCATGAGGCTGTGTCAGGAGACAGCCATGCAGACCAGAGCGTGAGTGCGGAAGGACAGGAAGTCTGTCAGACCAGGGTGGATGAGACCTTCCAGGGCCACTGCAGCCTTGTTCCTCTGCTGATGGGACCTCTGCCGGCGTACCACAGGACTGCCCTTGTTTCTCAGATGGCTCCCCCATCTCTTCTCACTGTGGTTCTCACAGCCCCCTAGTGATGGACAGATAGTTACACCCAAGGTCCAAAAGGGAGTGAATGACTTGCCTCTGATCGCCTAGGAACAGCAGGAGTGGGAGCAGCTCACACTCCCCCAGGTTTCTCTGTTCCAGGGTCTGTATTGAATGTTCCTCTTGCATTATTTGGCTTTCTTTCCTTAACAATTCTATGCGATAGGTACTAACACCAACTCTGTATCACAGATTAGGGGGAAGAAGCTAAAGAGGTTAAGTAATCACCTAAAGTCAAGCAGCTAGTAATGGCAAAGGCAGGATTCAACAGAGGTGGCCCTGAGCCCCTACCACATCACGCCTGGACAGGAACCCCGGGGAACTGTGCTACTGGTTTGGCATAAACAAGGTTCTCCCTGCTTTGTTAGGGAGGAGTGACTCTTTGTTATGTTACCACCAACAAGGACTCCGTGGCTTCTGCAGGTTCCTACTTCAGTCTCTGGAAGATTTGGACAGAAGCTTAAGGAAACTGAACTCCCGCCTCTTTGTGGTCCGGGGCCAGCCGGCTGACGTGTTCCCGAGGCTGTTCAAGGTGAGTGCTCAGAGTCTGGGACAAGACAGTGAGCGTCTGTTCCCCACAGACTGACCGAGGAAGTGGAAACAGTCAGGGCCGGGCTGACCACTGCTGCTAGGGAAGCTGGGAGCGAATGAAGCTGGTCAGCTGCCCACAGAATGGAAACTGTGTTAAGGAAAACATCAGGGAATCTGGTGTCTTGTTGGAAAGTTCCCAGCTCAGTTCAGACATGGGATGTGGCAACTTATTTCACCCCAGATATTCCTGGCTTCCTTAAATATTTTCTTGATTCAAGCCAGCAAGATTTGTTAGGGCTCTTCTTGCGCCAGGAGTTTGAGGGTGAGGTTTCCTGTTTATCTAGGGGCATTTCCCCTCTTGCTTTGCTCCTCTTATTGGAAAAAAAAAAAAAGAAAAATCAGCCTCTTTAAGGGAGTGTCCCTATTTCCTCTGTAAAATGATTGACAAAATCTTCATTTCAGTACCACATAGGCCTCTGGCTACCACATAGGTAGCCAGCCCAGCTTCCCCCACAAACCCTTTATAATACACATTTTTTAAAACCCAAATGGAGGTGGAAATGCTCATGAACAGAGGGCTCTAGGACATCAGCACACGACTGTTTCTGTGCCTCTCTGCACCCCGCTTCCTTTCCTGTTCTTCCTGGAGGGAAAAGACAAGAGGAAAGATTTAAATGTCAAGGCAGGCAGCTGAGTAAATACTTCAGCATTCACTTCCCCTCCCCACACCCCCACACACAGACACACATGCACGAATCACACAGTGCGGGTAAGAGCCAGCACTCACTGAGGGCTAACTGAGTCAAGCGCTGTTCTCAGTACATGCTCTATGAACATTAATCCCTGTACCCCTTGCCGCTGCCCTCAGAGGTAGGTGCCCCTGTCCCTGTTCTGCAGACAAGGAAGCAATAGTTTGCCCATGCCTGTGAAGCTCAGAGCAGCAGTCTGGGACCTGAACCCAGGCTGTGAGCCCAGAGTTGTGTTGTGACCACCATACCATTAAACACACGGGCCTCTCTTCTCCTGCTGCATTGCCCCACCTCCCAGCACCTCCGAGGCCAGCCCACTAATAGCCCAGAGATACAGAGCGCCCATTCTCTGTATATTATTAAGCTTCTGCTATGTGCGCGGGCCCATACCAGGTCCTAGGATGATGAAGAATGAGGCAACACGATTGCTGCTCCGAGTACACACACTCCAGTGGAGGAAACTGGGGAGTGGTGGGCAGCTTCCCTGCCACATGGTAACTGCTGTGGTGGGAAATGGCAGGTGCCGGAGAGTCTTTCTGAAGAGGGTCGAGGAGGCTTCTTGGAGAAGGTGTCATCTAATAGTAACACTTCTATTATTATTCATAGGGCTGTGAGGCTTTAACCTTTAACCTATCATAAACTGCTAAGCAGAGTACTTGGCTCATAGTAAGCGCCCAATAAATGTTGAGTGCTAACCTTAACCTTGGGCGAGAGATAAGCAGCTCTGCGCGGGACCCACAGCCAGCAGGGCTGAGTCAAGACTGCACCGGCGTGTGCGTGGCCAGGACATTTGCCCCAAGGGTTCAGAGTTTTAAGGGACCATGACCAGAGACCTGGGTTGGAATGTGGTTTCCTCCTGCTAGCTGCATGCTCTCGGGCTTTCTGTGGGTTCCAGAAGGGGTACAACCTTTCACTGGGCCGCTTTCTCCCAGGTTTGCTAGGAAATACAGAAATTTCTACCAGACATGACTAAAGACCTGGAAGAGTATTCCCTTCTTTTAAAATATGTGGCCCCTCTGCTCTGATTTCTCTGACCTCTGGGCCAAGGGCTGCATCTCCTTTCCCAGCTGTCTGAGAGGTGGAGCCTACTAGCTCTGTTTGCTACTGGCCTCAGAAGTGTTGCCGTGGAAACCGTGAGGACACTTTATGTAGCACAAGTCTGCCAGGAAAACTAGGCCAGAAGTTTGCAGGGCCCCGAGGAGCTCTGGGAAAGGCTGCTGAGCAGACGGGAGGTGGCGATCCTGTGCCTCTTTCTGGGACGGGGGCTCCCCTGGGAGTGTGTATTTATAGCCTCCTGCTGTATTCTTCTCCCACAAGGACACCGGCGGCGCCCAGAGCTGCCCACCTCTCTCCTGATCCCTCGGGGGCCTGCCTCCTCAAACCTTGGGGCCCTCAGATGGTTGGCTTTCTGGTTCAAGTCGTCGTCCCCAGTGTGTTGTAACACGTCTCCCCACGTGCTCGGTTTCCTCTCGGCAGGGAGCTGAGTGCCTGCCCAGCTTCCTTCTCCCCAGCAGTGGTGAGCATTACAGATTCTCTCCCCCCACAGGAATGGGGGGTGACCCGCCTGACCTTTGAGTATGACTCTGAACCCTTTGGGAAAGAACGGGACGCAGCCATCATGAAGATGGCCAAGGAGGCTGGTGTGGAGGTGGTCACCGAGAACTCGCATACTCTCTATGACCTGGACAAGTAAGAGATGGGTCCCGGGCTCAGCTTGCCCATTGTGGGAGGTGGTGGTTTGGGCCCCTGCTGAGCGGAACTCAGGGAGGTTCAGCAGTAGGGCCCCCTGGCACATGGGGCATGGCGTTTTCTCGGAGCCAGGGGAGAACAGGTCAGAGTAGAGACCCGTAGAGCTTACCCAATTTGGGTGCTGCTGCTGCTGCTCAGTTGCTTCAGTTGTGTCCGACTGTGTGCGATCCCATAGATAGCAGCCCACCAGGCTTCCCTGTCCCTGGGATTCTCCAGGCAAGAACACCGGAGTGGGTTGCCATTTCCTTCTCCAGTGCATGAAAGTGAAAAGTGAAAGTGAAGTCTCTCAGTTGTGTCCGACTCTAGCAACCCCATGGACTGCAGCCTACCAGGCTCCTCCGTCCATGGGATTTTCTAGGCAAAAGTACTGGAGTGGGGTGCCATTGCCTTTTCCAAATTTGGGTGCAGAGAGGCTCATTAGGCCCAAGAGATGCAAGCAGGATCTTCATAGATCTGCTCCTAACACGCTCCAGGCTCACCTACCCCACATGCTCCTGCTTCCATCCTGCTGCTCAGAAACTGCCCTCTGACCTCAGTGGGGCCCTGTCTGTGGCCCCTCCCAGTAGATATCTGCTCTCACAGGCACAGCTTCTGTTCCCCAGCTGCGTTCCCTGGGCTCCCCTGGCTCTTGGGTTTCCAGGCCTCACATTTAGGTGTTGCCCCGGAAGCTTGAGAGATCGCTGTGGGGGCCCTGTGCTTTCAGAGAGGCCAGGAGGAAACCCCCTCCTCCCTTTCCTTCCCTGCCAGGGCTGTCCCTCTTGGGCTGCTGCTGCCACCGCGGCTTCCCGCCCGCCTTCCCCAGACTGGTGGTGGCTGCTGGGAGGCCAGGTCACACAGCTCTGCATGTGAGCTGGGCTCACAGGAGGCACTGGGTGTGGAGCACCTCCTCCTGCCACGTGCCGGAGGAGGCGGCGGAGGCACTGCCGGGGCAGCAGCCAACCTTCTGCCTCCACTAATGGAGGGGAGGAGAGAGGAACTGAGATGAACTAGCCCGGCAAGTCCCTGCTTGTCGTCAGCTGCTGCTTGGCCAACAGGGGCCCCGGGAGTCTGGCTCCAGCCCATCCGAATTCATCCTTACATAAACAGCCTCAATTTGCCTCTAAACTCTCCTCTAGCTTTTCTTCTTACCTGAGTGCAGCTGTGTTTATGTAAACGGCAAAAAAACCTTTAAGGTTGAGTTGTGACTATGAACCCCGAACCTCCGATTTAGGGAGGGACAGGCTGTTCCCCACCTCTCTGTTCTAGTAACTTGGGCCCAAGGAGAGAATGAATTTCCAACCAAGGAACACGTTTGCAGCTCTTATCAAAGAACTTCCTGGAGGCTTACGGTGGGGTAGAGACAGTCCACAGGGCACCCTGTGGCTTGGACAGGCAGGCCAAGGACCGTGAAGGCCAGTGGGGACTTTTCTGTGATAAGAGAGATATGGTCAGTCTCTGTCTTTAGGCGGCTCCACACTGGCACCGGGGAACCTGGAATTGAGCCCCAGATTTGGCCCTGACTTGCTCCATTACCTAAGGCACCTGCTCCAGCAATCTGGGCTTTATTTCCCTCTCGGTAACATGGAGACGTAGCCTCCCTTATCCCCTCCTTTCCCCCTAGAGGTGGGACCCAGAGCGGATGAGGAAGGCCACCCTCCAAGCCTGCGCAGTCTGGGCTGTTTTCTGGGTGGGCAGAGACCTGAGACGAAGGGCCTCGTGAGTGACGGCAGGCGTCTTTGGGATTCCCAGGATCATTGAGCTGAACGGGCAGAAGCCACCCCTTACCTACAAGCGCTTTCAGGCCATCATCAGCCGCATGGAGCTGCCCAGGAAGCCCGTGGGCTCCGTGACCAGCCAGCAGATGGAGGGCTGCCGGGCCGAGATCCAGGAGAGCCACGACGAGACCTACGGCGTGCCCTCCCTGGAGGAGCTGGGTGCGTACTCCTGCCCCAGCCCCTCATACTGTCACCTCCTTTTTTGTTAAAAACAACAGCTTACTATTTTTTTTTTTCTTTTTCGTCAAAGTGAAGCTTGTTATTGTGGACACTTTAGAAAATAGAGAGAGATGAAAATGGAAATAACTGTCACAGTTACCCACCACTGATAACTTTACAGCAATCCTTCTGCTCTTTTTTCCTGTTCATATTCACATGTTCAGCTTCTGTTTCTAGTTCATGACTAATTTTGTACTTTTACCTCTCAGATGACATAGACATAGACTGGCGTTGCCATCAGTGGGCTTCTCAATACCAACATAACTGGTATTGCGTCTGATGAAAGGGGCTCTATCAGCCTCTCTCCCCTTCCTCCCCTAGCACACATTTTTTTTCGATCTGAACAAAGTTAGCCCTTTTTACCTAAAAACCACAGCTGTAGCCAGCTAACCTGCCAGGGCCAGTCATATAGAATTGTTCTCACCTGCCTATAATGAGACGTGGCTGAGATGAGGGAGGCAAGGGAAAGGAGAGAAGAGGTCACAGTGGGAAGAAAACCTGCATGACTTAAAAAACATCACTGAGGAAACATTAAGGATTATCTCAGTGACTTCCCTGGTAGCTCAGATGGTAAAGTGTCTGCCTACAATGCGGGAGACCCAGGTTCGATCCCTAGGTTGGGAAGGTCCTCTGGAGAAGGAAGTGGCAACCCACTCCAGTACTCTTGCCTGGAAAATCCCATGGGAGGAGGTAGGCTACAGTCCATGGGGTCGCCAAGAGTCGGACACGACTGAGCGACTTCACTTCGCTTTAGTCCTGTTAGCACCAAGAACACCATAGTCCAGCTCACACAGAGCTCAGAGAACAGAGTTGCGTGTGAGGACTTGCTGCACCATCACCAGACTGACCTGACCTGCAGTCCTGTGGCCCTGCTGCCCCCCTAGGATTCCCCACTGAAGGGCTCGGCCCAGCGGTCTGGCGGGGAGGAGAGACGGAAGCGCTGGCCCGCCTGGATAAGCACCTGGAACGGAAGGTATGGCCCCGATTCCGAGACACAGGGCTTCAGATGCTAACACCCCCATGCAGCCAGGGGGGTGGAGCCAGGTTCATGTCCCTGAGTGCCTCTTCACTCAAGCTGGTTGAAAAAGTCTTCATGTCAATAACAGCAATAAGAGCAGCTACCATTAGTGAATGCTTATACCATGGGCTGGTCACCGGGCTGAGCATTTCTAGGTCTAGCACCTGCTTGTGCTGCTAAGTCACTTCAGTCGTGTCCGACTCTCTGCTACCCCAGAGACGGCAGCCCACCAGGCTTCCCCGTCCCTGGGATTCTCCAGGCAAGAACACTGGAGTGGGTTGCCATTGCCTATTTCCTTTCATTTTTCCATCTGCCCTGCAAGGTAGGTATTAAGCTCTCCATTTTACCAATGAGGAAATCAAGACTTGCCTCAGGTCACACAGTTACTAAGTAGCGGGGTGAGATCTTGTTCTACTTGGTCTAAAACTTCGGCTAGATTGCTTTTTTTTCATCGGTGTGTCCCCTTACTAAGAGGTCAGTGGGTAAGAGGTCAGATACTCTCTTACTAAGAGGATATCTGGTAGTAAAGTGTAGAAGATTATTTTGTGTTTCCATGTTCCCCACCCCTGCTCGCTTTGGCTGAGTCTCCAAGGCACTGATTTCCATTTGCTCAGAGCAGAACGAATGGCCCACCCCTCAGTGAAGCGGGAATTGCTCAGAGGGAAGAAAGAGGCTGAGGCCCCAGAGGAGGCCCTCACAATGTCCCCCACCACCTACACCCCCTGGGACTAGAGAAGCAGAGACTGTTCTCAAGAACAGTCGCCTCCTATTTCCTGCCCCCCTGCAGCTGGTTTATAGACTGGGTCCCTAGAATCACGGCATGTTCTATTCCTGCTCAGGTATTGGGCATTTGGCCCAGCAGCCAGGTGATAACAATGCGAGAAGGAGGCTAAGACAGCCCACTTGGGAAGAGTGCTCCCCAGCCCAGGAAGTACCTCGCTAGCAATGAAGGCGGGTCATGGGCCTAGTCTCCCCAAGGCCCAGCGGCCTTGAGGTCCCCATTTGGATCTTACCGTCAGACAGGGCCGAAAGCAAGCCCCAGCCATTAAAAGGAGGAACTTTGGTGTCCAGGATCTGTGAGGGAACCGACCTCTTTGTCCACATTAGCTTTATACAGACATCCTTGTAGTCAGTCTGGAGACAAAGGCTGGGCCAAGGGGGCAGAAAGGGGAGCCTATATCAGGGCCCTTTAGACTCAAAGATGGTCTTGGGGAATACTGTATTTTACATATCTGGGAGAACACAAGGTGCCTGATGGACAGGAGTTTAAACCATTTCAGGAGGTTTATTTTAACTTCTTCACTTCTCCAAATCTGAAGTGAGCATTTTCTTAGGTTGGGACGGTCTAGCTACTAGAAAGCCTGCCCAACACGGCAGACATAGAGTCTAAAACATAGTCTATAGAGGTGACAGCCGTGAAACAGGGAAGTAAAGTACATTTAGGTGAGGAAAGGAGTGGCTCAGAGGGTTGTGAAAGTGGACGCGCAAGAGGACTGACTCTGTTATCAGTTCTTGTTTGCAAGATGGCTTTTGAAAAAGGAATTTTTCTTAACTCATATAACCAAGAGTTCCAGGAGGTAGCCTTCAGGCACAGCTGGATCCAGGTGTCCAACTAATGCTACTTGGAATGCATTCTCCATCTCAGTACTGCCTTCCTGTGTATTATTTCATTCTCAGGCAGGCTTTCCTTGAGTGGTGGCAAGGCAGGTCACCAGAGGCTTATTTTCAATGTGCTTAGTACTGAGAAAGTTTCCAAAAGCTTCAGAAAAATTCTCAAGAAGTGTTTTCATTGGTCTGGCGTGGGTCATGTGACTGTCCCTGACTGTCACTATGGCCAGGGAAAGGGGTGCCCCCTTCCCTGGTCAGACTTGAATCTGGGAGTGAGCCCACTCCCAGAGTCCAAGGTGGGCTTAGCTCTACTTTACTCAGTTGACCTGAGATTAGGGAAGGATTGGGTCACCACAAGAACATTAAGCGCTGTTACCAGAAAGAGGGGGCCAAAGAATATGGTCTTTACCAGTGGGTTACCCAGTAGTAGCTGAGGGCAAGCATCTCTCCACAAGTGTCCCAGTTATTAAATGAAAAAGGAACAGTGGAACCTTGCAGCCCCGAGCGGTTCACTGATGACTGCCAGCACCAAGCATAGCGACCGTCAGGCGTGTTCCCCCTGTAGTCTTGGCAAAGACAGGAAACCTGAGTCCGAGCCCGTCTCTGGTACCAGCACCAGTTTGCAGGCAGCACACAGGCCAGAGGAATGTGTTGAACTGCACCCGTAAGAACGCAGGGAAAGCCAGATTGTGGGAATTAGTGCAAGTCACAGATCTTGAGTTCTTTTACAAGAAATCTAAAAGGAAAAGAAGGAAACGGCAGGAAATGCATAGAATAAAGTAAATAACATGTTGAACTCTTTGACATGACCAAGACTAAACAAAATGTGCCTGCGGATGTACATTTGATGAAAAAAAGAATAGAAAACACTTAAAAATGCAAGGAGTAACTGAGAAGGTAAAGCCCTCCCATCCAAATGTACTTTGGAAAAACAGAAAAATAAAAACATTTTAAAATGCTGGGACCTGATTATTAACAAAGTTGGGCAGGCGGTCATTGATGGAGCAGGGAAGGGACCTGACTGGCGGAGCACGTAGGTGGGCTTCTGGGGTGGCCGGCAAGGTACTGATTCTTGAACTCTGGTGGTGGTTGCAGAGGCATTTGCCTTAGAATAATTCATTAAGCCACCCATCGGTGTACTTTTGTATCTGTGTTTCACTTAAAAGGATTTTCAAAGAATGGTGGGCAAGGATGTGAGCAGGCAAATATACCTTGTGTCTGTTAGAGGTATTTAACCAATACCTGAGGATGGCTGAGGCTTCAAGGAAGAGTCAAAATTAACCAAGGAAAGGGAGCTGCATGTGCAAAGGCTAGCAAGAGCATGATGCTTCAAGAAGAGTGGCAAGGGAGGAAGCTAGAAACATGGGCCCCCCGCAGACTGCAGGGTGCTTGTGAGCCTTGTTTAGGATTTGGGACTCTAGCCTGAGAACACCAGGAAGCCTGTTGCTGGTGTCGCCCTCAGGGACAGGCATTTTAAAGAACCACTCTGCTCCCGGTGTGGACAGTGGATTAGAGGGGACAAGAGCTGATGCAGAGGCAGGTGGGAGGCTATCACAGTTGTCCAGTATAGATAGTCTTAGCCTAAACCAGGTCAATGGCAACAGGGGATGGAAGAAAAGGACAGAGTGGAGAAATACCTGGACAGTGGGACTGACATGACCTGCTGAGGGAGGGCAGGGAAAGGTGACGGCCATGGTTTTGGCTCTGGCAACGAGGTGGATGACAACGCACTTTCTGAGGTAAGGCATGCCAGTGGAAGGGCAGTTTAAAGAAGAGCCTGCTACCCTTGAGGCCTGAGAGTCAGTCCAGTGGAGATCTCTGGCAGGGAGTTGGATAGGGTGATTTGGGAGTCTAGGTTGCAGTCGGGGCGCAAGCTAGAGCCATGGTGATTGTCTGCAAGGAAGTAGCCTTAGAGGATCCACGGGACCGGATGAACTCAGCTGGAGCACAGTGGAGCAGAGGACCCGGGACGGAGCCCTGGGACGCCAGCACTTCAGGGTTGGGAGGCATGGTGGAGCTGGTGAAACATGAGTAGCCAGCCAGGTGAGAGCTGAGAGGCGACCAGGAGCCCACGGAATGGTGGGTATGGAGACGGGAGCGCGGGCAACAGGGTGAGTGGCTGGGAGGCCCAGAAACAAAAGGACAGAAAATGCGCACAGGATTCAGTGGCGTGGACGTCATGGAGGCTCTGGTGGGAGTGGTGAAGGGAACGTGGAGCTGGGTTCAAGGAAATAGAGTGAGGCTGGCTGTGAAGGGAGCAAAGAGGATGCAGGGGGAAGTATGCAGGGTGACTGGAAAGTATTTATTTTGTTTTGTTTGCAAAGAGCCGAGACCATTTCCCCAGTGTTGTTAGAGTGGACGCAAAAGAGAGGGAGAGGTAGAATGTGTGTAAGAAGGAATGGAGGAGGGCTCCAGAGCCGGGCGGAGGCCTCAGCCTTGGGCAGGGTCGCGGGGGGGTGGGTGCAGGCGAGTCTGTAGATTTGGTGGCTAAAAGTTGAGGTGTTTCCTACCTGATGGCTTCCATTTCCTTATCATGAGGAAAGAAGGTCATCTGCTGAAGAGGGGTGGGTGAGTATGGAATTGGAGGTCTCAAGAGGGTATAAGTTTGTGAAATAGTCCTCACAAAGAACAAGAGGGCATTAGGAATTGAGAAAGAAAATAGTTGTTAGAGGGAGTGGAAAAGACTGGAGTCAGTCCCTCCAGCCCTGTCTCTTACCATCTCTGTAACCCCGGCAGTCACGTAACCCTTCACAGCCTTGTTTCCTCATTCTCAAAAGGAGGTGACAAATGCTGCCTCACGGGATTGCTAATAGCAAATGAGAGAACCGGTGTCCCTGAGTGCTGGAGGTTAAGTACCCTGCCGGCAGCAACCGATGAGAAAAACAAGACAAGTGACCCCGCAATTGGTGACTCGGGGTCCGCAGTTGTGGATTAGTGCTGTGGAGCGTTGGGCGGAAGTGCCCGGGCGAATCTGTGCAGCAGCAGCCTCAGGGCCCCTGTGACAGCGGGAGCTGAGTGAGAGCTGCCCTCTTCTGTAACATGGAAGCCCCTGTTCCTTTCTTCTTTAGAGTCATAGCCTGTTCAGTGCTTTCAGAAACTTTCAAATCTGTCATTTTATTTAATCTCCAGCAGGTAGGAAACTTTCTTCTCATTTAATAGAAAAGTCACTGAGGGACTAAATAACTTACTACAGTCATAGCACAAATTAAACAGAGTCAGGATGAGAACTTGGGCCCCATTGTTCGGTTGATGGTGGTTCCATCAGAAGTTGTGCCAGCCTGAAGGGGTGGAACATGCGCAGGACTCTTGTCCTGGCCCCTTGGCTTTCTGGTCTGCGACCTTAAGCAGGGTTCCTTAACCACCAGCTGCCATCAGGCTTGTTCCTCGGCAGCGTCCCGGCTTGTCCTTCCTCTGCCCTCTCTTTCTGCTGCAGGCCTGGGTTGCCAACTACGAGAGGCCCCGGATGAACGCCAACTCCCTGCTGGCCAGCCCCACGGGCCTCAGCCCCTACCTGCGCTTTGGCTGCCTCTCCTGCCGTCTCTTTTACTACCGCCTGTGGGACCTGTACAAGAAGGTGAGGGCCGTCAGCCCGCCCCCACGTGCAGCCGAGAGGACCGGGGTCTTCTGGGCCGGTCAGTCACCATACACGGAGGCCTTCCCTCTGGCTAAAGTGTAGGTACTGTCCAGAGACGGTGAGGAGGAGGCCACATCCGAGAGGTGGCTGAGCCAAGCACAGCCCCAACCGCCGCTCGAAACCAAATCCAGCTTCTCAAGTGGAGCCGGACAGGCTGGCCTCAGGGTGTGAGCCCGGGGTGGCAGAGCTGACAGCAGCAGGGGGATGAGGACTGAGCCCTCAGGGTGGGAGGCAGGATGGGCGAGGCTGGGGCCAGTCCTGAGGTGAGGAGCGCAGTGGCCAGCTATGGGGTGGTGTCCAGACTATCTCGTGGCACTTGCCCATCAGTGATGAGGAAGTAAGCAGAGGGCTGGATGCAGGGCCGGATGGGGCAACAGGCAGAGCACCTTGTGGTGATGTACCCGCCCCCACAGAGAGAGAGGGCCGCACCTCCCGCCCCTGAGATTCATCAGCTCACACTTGCATCTGCGTTGTTTCATGTGTCCTTACGTTGCCAGTATCCAGATTTTGTGGCCTGGGGTAGCTTTGCCAGCTCAGTGGGTAATCTTGTGATTTTAGGAAAATTATCATTCCCTTGGGGCTTCCCAGGTGGCACAGTGATAAAGAATCTGCCTGCCAATGCAGGAGACACAAGAGACACAAGTTCAATGCCTGGATTGGGAAGATCCCCTGGAGGAGGGCATGGCCACCCACTCCAGTATGCTTGCTTGGAGAATCCCAGGGACAGAGGAAGCTGGGGCTACAGTCCATGGGTTGAAGAGAGTTCAGATGTGACTGAGCACACACACATCATTCACTTGGAGGTCTGATGTCTTAGTTCCCTCGTGGCCCCAGATCCAGGCTTAGGGTATCACGTATTTAACCAAAATCTAGACTGAGCATTTTTGTGTGTGTGCTGTTGAGAAAACTCCCTTTGACATTTTAGAAAGGAGAGTTACAGAGGCCCCTGAGGACAAGGACTGTGACCAGCCTGGAGAGCTCAGTTCCCAGCCCCGAGTCCCACAGCACTGTCCCTTCTGCCGCCTGCCGACCCTCAGCCGTTCTTGGTGCTCAGAGCAGCAGTGGGCACAGCCAGGGCGCTGGGTTCTGCAGGCACCTTCTGCCATTTCTCCTGGGCACGGCCCCTCCCCGCATCGAGGGTGGAGGTGGCAGCTCCGGTCCTTTGTGGGGAGGCCTGGGTGGTGAGGTGCTGGGGGCGGGGCAGGCGCTTGTACCCGTGTGCTGCCCCCGCCCCCAGGTGAAGCGGAACAGCACGCCCCCACTCTCCCTGTTTGGGCAACTCCTGTGGCGAGAGTTCTTTTACACGGCGGCCACCAACAACCCCAGGTTCGACCGCATGGAGGGGAACCCCATCTGCATCCAGATCCCCTGGGATCGCAACCCCGAGGCCTTGGCCAAGTGGGCCGAGGGCAAGACAGGCTTCCCCTGGATCGACGCCATCATGACCCAGCTGAGGCAGGAGGGCTGGATCCACCACCTGGCCCGGCATGCTGTGGCCTGCTTCCTCACACGCGGGGACCTCTGGGTCAGCTGGGAGAGCGGGGTCCGGGTGAGTGCTCTCTCAGTGGGCAGCCCCCACGGGGGCTAGGGCGTGGGCTGGGACCCCTGGGTGCAGGAAATTGTCTCCAGATCCTTCTTGGCTTGCCTGCAGCAGAAGGCTTTGACACCCTTCTCCGGGGTCTGTGTGGTGACTGGGGGAGAAGCATGGTCGTCCGCCCCCTGGAGGCTCATGGTTTCTTCTGCCTGCATCTAGGTGTTCGATGAGCTGCTGCTGGACGCGGACTTCAGCGTGAACGCAGGCAGCTGGATGTGGCTGTCCTGCAGCGCTTTCTTCCAGCAGTTCTTCCACTGCTACTGCCCAGTGGGTTTTGGCCGCCGCACGGACCCCAGTGGAGACTACATCAGGTGAGGATGCAGAGTAGGCTTTCTGACCACTGCAGCCTCCTCCTCTGGTGAGATACACTTGGCCTTTGAAGGAGGCTCCCAACGTGCTGACAGGTCGTCTGGTGGGTGCGTTTCAGGCGATACCTGCCCAAACTGAAAGGGTTCCCTTCCCGGTACATCTACGAGCCCTGGAACGCCCCAGAGTCCATTCAGAAGGCAGCCAAGTGCGTCATTGGCGTGGACTACCCCCGGCCCATCGTCAACCACGCCGAGGCCAGCCGGCTCAACATTGAGCGGATGAAGCAGGTCTACCAGCAGCTCTCCCGCTACCGGGGACTCTGTAAGGAGCACCCCCCCATCCCCTCATCCCCAACATGAAAAGCACCTCTGGGCTCCTGGGGTGGGAATGGGGGTTCCCAGATGTTTGCAGGGGGACACTGCTGAGCGCTGCCTTCCAGGCTGTTGACTTGACTTCCTGGGCACAGACCGCTCAGGCAGGGACAGAACCTAGGACCCCCCTGTCCCCTGCCCCGGGGCCCTGTGCGTTTGCATTCCTGTGAGTTTGCATTCCGATTACTCCCCTGCCTCTTTCCCAGGTCTGCTGGCGTCTGTCCCTTCCTGTGTGGAAGACCTCAGCAACCCAGTGGCGGAGCCCAGCTCGAGCCAGGCAGGGAGCTCAAGCAGTGTAGGTGAGTACAGCTGGCCTCCGGGGCCTGTGCCCGTCCCAGGGGCACTGCAGAACTACCCCCACTTCAGTCACGGGGTCTGAGGACGGAGACCAGAACACTCATGCCCCGGTGGAGCTTGAACTCCCCCAGGGACACAGGTGTTACAAAGGAACCATGCAGGATCATGTCAGATACCAAGTGCTTTGCGGGAAAGTCGAGTCGAATGACCTGCTAAGAGAGCGCTGGGGAGGAGGTGACTTTAGGTGAAGCACCAGAGCCCCAGGTAGTGAGCAGAGCCAGCCTTCCGAGAACAGGGGGAAGAGCATCCCAGGCAAATAGCAAGAAAAGACTCAGAGACGGAAGCGAGCTGCCTGTCCCAGGAAGGAGAAGAGGGAGGCCAGTGGGGCTGGTGTGTCCTGAGTGACAAGCTGGAGCGAGACAAGGATGGATAGCCAGAGCAGTGCCGTGTAGACTCTGCGTCCACAGGAGGGTTAGCGTTCCCTCATGTGTGCAGGGAGAAGGCGCTGACAGGGTCAGCAGGGCAGAGGCGTGACCGCTTTATGTTTTAAAGAGCTCACTCTGCCTGCTGTGTGTGTGTGGAGAGCACAGCATGGGCAGGAGCCCCCGAGGACGGGGAGGCTGGACAGGGGGCGACGAGTCGTCCAGGCAGGAGGTGGCAGGAGAGTGGGGTAGGCAGACTTGCCCCCTTCTTAACCTCTGCCCTTCATCTCTGGGACGAAGACTAGCAAGTTCAGACTGTAGAGAACTACAGAGCTTTTTCTACTTTGCCTGGCCAGGTGGGCTCCACAGGGGAGAGCATGCTCATCCCAGCTTCGGGAGGCCGGTTACAGAGGGAAGGCCTCAGTCCCCAAGCAAGGAGAGGCGCCAGGCCTGTCCGTCTCCGGCCTGGAGCCCTTGGCACTTGGGCCCCAGAGCTGGCACTCGTGCTTGCAGGCCTGATCATGCGCTCCTCGGACCTCTCCAGGCGGTCACTGCTGAAGGAGAGGGGCCGGTCTGAGGAGCAGTCTCCCTGCCCCCTAAAGAGCAACCTCTGCGCAGTTGAGGGTCATGTGGGCTGAATGCATGTGTCCGTGTGACACTGACCTGCTTCCCTACAGGCCCAAGACCACTGCCTGGGGGCCCAGCGTCTCCCAAGCGCAAACTGGAAGCAGCGGAGGAGCCGCCTGGTGGAGAGCTCAGCAAACGGGCCAGGGTGGCAGAGTCGCTCCCCTCAGAACTGCCGAGCAGGGGTGTCTGAGAGTGAGTGAGGCGGAAGGGAGGCAGGGGTGAGGAGGGGGAGAGTCTCGTGGGGTGAGGCGGGGAGGGCTGGGGGCGAGTTTGGGAAACTACCGCCCTGCCAGGTGAAGCTTAAAACCCGGCAAACGGGATTAAAGCCTTGTGAGGATTGCCTGACTTCTTTAGGATTTCAGCTCAATTTCTACCATTCTTAGTTTTACACCTTCTAATACTAAAAAGAGAATTTAAAGGTAAAGCTTTGTTCCTTCTTTGCTAGCTATGGGAAAGGGAAAAAAAAGACTCTTTCTACCTGTCAAAGTGAGCCAGATCCAAAAAAAAGAAAGCGGAGACCTGGGTGTGAGGCTGAGGGGGAAGTCGTCCCAGGGCAGGGCTGGGGGTGCTTCAGGCCCCTCTGCCAGTTGCCCCGACGGGCTGTGCGCTTGAGACTGGCCAGCAGAGGGCAGCACACACTTTCAGAATGTAGGCTTAGGGGTGCTTGGAGGCTCACTCAGCGCAACCCCACCACGCACTGACCCAGGCTCCCCGTCAGTCATCTGTGCCTCTTAAGCCACGCCTCCATTCAGGTCTTTCTCGTGGCTTCAGCTCTGCCCTTTCCTGTCAGCGCTCATCTTCCTTGGAAGCCCCCGAATGTCTTCAAAAACAAAAACCTGGCTCTTCCTTCCCCAGAGTAAGAGGGCCTTTTATGCCTTTCTGGGGAAGACATAAATTACTATCCACTTTGGGTCACCGTCTTGGGCTGTTCCTTATGTGCCGTGTCTGCAAGATTAGATGGGAGGGGAATTTTCTCTGTGAAGCCAATTCTTTTTTTCTAAGCTCTTGCGCTTCAGGGCTGGGCGGGGCCATCTGGTCTGTTCGTCTAGACTCACATGTCAGTGACGCGGCAGGTGTTTGGCGCCCTTTACCCAACTAGGTGCTTTGTCACAGACGTCACAGGTGGACAGACTTGTGTTACCTCGTCCTGGGAGTACTGGCAACCTCAGGCATTACCGCTTAGTTCTCTCTTAAGTCTGTGATACTAAGCAAAGTTCATTCTGTCTTACAAATCTGGAACTTGCCAAGCTGATACTCTGACTTTCAGGTGAGAAGATCACAGAACAGAGAGGTTAAACATCTGGGTTATGGTTGCTCAGGAAGGTAATGGCATCCACTTGAGCCTGAAACTGTTGCCAGCAAATGTGTGAGAAAAGGGAGCTTAAGACATATAAAACATGATACGATGCCGGTCCATAAGGATGTAATAGTCTGCTTAGAGAAACAAGACAAATGATCTATAATTCCTGGACGGATGATTCACACTCCACCAGCTTAGCATTAGACACAGGTTGGTGGGCTGGAGCGATCCAGGAGTATAAGACAGAAGTTACCCTAGAGGACCTGGACGACGAATTGAATTTAGGCAGCAAGGGGGGGCATTTCCGACAAGAACAACAGCTGAATGATTACATGATCTTGTGCAGATTACTTAAGCTCTCTGAGACTTGGTTTCCTCATCAAAAATTAGGTTCTTGTTACAAAGATTAAATGACTGAATATATGTGTCAGTGACGCATGGGGCTGCTGTGGTGAAAACGAAAGGGGTCCGTTTTCTTAGGGACAAAGGCCAGAGCACGGGCTTGCTGGTTTGGGTTTGATGGCTCAACAATGTCAGAGCCAATTTTTCTGAGATTCTCTTATTTCTTGGCCTTAAGGTGGCTGCCACGGCTTCAGCCATCAATTCCTTGCTCAAAGCAAAAAAGAGAAGGAATCGCAGAGACAGCTGCACTCATCCATTCAATAAACATGTATCAAATGACGACACTTCGCCAGACACCGTTGTAGGCACTGGATATGGTTGTGAACATGACCGACAGGGTCCTGCCTGCCCGTGGGTGCATCTTCGTGAGAGGACACAGACAGTAAACAGATAGATACATCTTGTGTCAAGAAGCCCTAAGTGGTAATGAAGGAAAAATAAAGTTGAGTAAAAGAAAGTAAAGTTTGGGTTGGGGGCCCAGTGAAGTTTTTTTGCAGTTTTATACTGTGCCAGGTCGTCAGGGGCTGCCTCTCTTCCTTTTCATCAAGAAAATAAAACCTTTACCAGGACACCTCTTCCGCAGCTTTTCACATTGGCGTCATGAGCCAGAACTGAGTCATAAAGCCACCCCCAAGCTGGGAAATAGGATCCGGATTGTTTAGACCATTGATCTCCAACCTGAGTGAGCAACAGAAGCCCCTGGAGGATTTGTTAAGCTGCAGATGGCTGGGCCCCCCCCCAACGAGCCTGGGCTTGGGCCTGAGAATTTGCATTTCTAACACGTTCCCAGCAGTTGATGATGATGCTGTTCTGGGACTGCCTCTGAGAATCACTGACTTGGACCATTCCTAATCTATTGTCTGAGCCATGTCCACGAGCCGCCAGACAAAATCCAGTTTCTGTTACAGAGTGTGGGTGCTGGTCAGTAATTAACACCGTCTGTGTAATACACAGGGTACTTAGCCTTCGTGCTGAGTTGCTTCAGTCGTGTCTGACTCTTTGCAACCTTATGGACTGTAGCCCACCAGACTCCTGTGTCCTTGGAGTTCTCCAGACAAGAATACCAGAGTGGTTGCCATTTCCTCCTCCAGGGGATCTTCCCCACTCAGGGATGGAACCTCCGTGTCTTCAGTCCCTGCACTGGCAGGCAGGTTCTTTACCACTAGTGCCACCTGGGAAGCCCCGCTTAGCCTTAGAAGCTCCTAAATAAAACGATAGCTATTATTATTATGGATATTGTTATTACTATTTTTTACAAGAACATGAGGTTACAGTTGGGTCCAGTCATGGAGGGTCTTAAATGTCAAGCAGACAGAGTCCTTGATGTGTACTCTCTGGGAACGGAGGCGCATTTTGAAACAGAGTGAATGATCAAACTGGCATTTTTTGAAGATGAACCAGGCATTGGGCTGGGGCGCTAGAGGAAGCGGTGTGGGGAGAGAGCCAGTCGCGAGGCCGTGGCGGAGATTCCAAGAGGACAGTGAAGGTGCAGAGGCCAGCGCCTCTCCTCGCGTGTAGTCCAGGGGTGTCCATCAGCCTGTCGGGATGGGGTCAGCCCTTCATCATGCCAGTCGACTGGAAGTGGGGCCCAGAGGTCAGAGGACAGGATAGATACTCGTGTTCTTCGGAAACCCTGAAAGAGAAGAGTGTCTCAGTGGCGCTTGTGCTTCGCTCTGTGCTGGGGGTTGCACCGGGGCCTGAGGATGGCTGGGCATCATCACCAGTGATCAGTGATAACAGCATCTTGTCACCTGCCCTGCCCATCAAGCACAAGCCTTGGGGAAAGAGGAGAAACCGTGTGTGAAAAGCCTCTGAGTAAAATGCACCACACAGACGAAATCACGTCGCCGCCTTGCATGTGCTTCTCAGGGTGTCTTTGATTCTGTCATTGTTACCGCAGTCAGAGCCAGCACCCTGGGCTGGACGGGCCACACAGCAGTGGCCCCGGGGCCCGAGTCGGTAGTCTTAACTGCCTTTGCCCCTTCTCCTCTCTGTCAGTGTAGCCGAGTGACTCAGGGCCGGATTCACAACCGTGCCGAGGTGCTCTAGCTGTCCGGTGTGGAGAAGCACGCTTCAGCAGCCGGAGGCTCCATCACGGGCCCTTCAGGCCGTGTTTAGCTCCAGCCTCTCTCGTTTGTTATTCTGTTGTTTCCAATGCCTCAGGCCTGGGCCAAACAATGATTTAAACTGATCTTGTGGGAAAACATATCCTGATATCAGTTGGTTCCACGCTTACATCAAACCCACATCAGTATCTGTTTTGCATTTGGTTACTGTACAATGTTCACAAAACTGAAAAATAAGCCAGCCTCAAATAGCTTTCATTTCAGCTGCTTCTCCGTAATCCCCAAAGCTGCTGACCGCTCAGGATTCCATCAGCTTCCAATTGTGCGCAGGTTTTTTGTATTGGTCCAATTATTTTAGCAGTGCACAGGATCTATTTGCCCTTCTGCTGGTACATACTGATCTGTTGAGAGAAGCCTGTTGAACACAGAAGGTTCATGGCCAAGGACCACCTCTCCCCGTCCTCCACCCGAAGTTCACGCAGGCTCGGTTAGCCATGGCGCTCCCCTGAGGAGGGCACAGCTCTCCACTCCAGTGTTCCTGCCTGGAGAATCCCACGGGTAGAGGAGCCTGGCAGGCTACAGTCCACTGGGTCACAAAGACTCAGACACAACTGAGCGACTAACAGTTTCACTTTTCACTGAGCAGAACCTGACTTCTGGAATCTCTTTGTTGTCTTTCTGACAACGGCATACATCTGCCGCATGTATGTCCATCCTTACGTGAACCTGTGTGTGAGGGGCACTGGGCAGTCTGTAAGACGCTGCCCGGGGGAAGCGGAGGCTGTGTGGTGGTCAGAAACCCGTCCTGGGAGCCTGCACACAGGTTTTTCTCTGACTCAGTTCCTGAAACGAGAATTTATTGGGGCTTGACATCCCCTCGCGCTTTCGCTGCCGCTTACTCAGTAGCTGCTGACGGACAGACACCCCTCCCCTTTGCTGTGGTACAGCAGGAAGGGCAGGCGAGTAGCTACAGTGGAGAATGAGGCTGAGCCGACGGACCAGCTGTAAACCCGTCCAGGCCCAGCCGCACCTCTGCCCTTCCCCGCTCCTCATGTGGGGGCTGGGAGCCGGCCTTCTGCCCCTCTCAGGCTCGGGCCCTGCACCTCAGCCCCTGTGCTGGGGAGGGTGGCCACTGAGGCCTGGTCCAGCTCCAAACCACGTTTCTTCCAGACCCTGAGCTGTAGTGGCCTCCTCTGCTGACGAGGCTCGGGTGTGCACAGTGGCCCACACGCCCCTCCCGGGCTGGGAGCCAGCATCCAGTGTGGGAGAAGGGGTGTGAGGGCCCTGGGACACGGTCCATCCTAACTGACGTTGGCACGCCGAGGGAAGCTCATTAACTTAGTCTGTGTTCCAGCCACTTCTGACGGGTTGAGAGAGTGAAACAGGTGTGAGATTGGCTTTGTCTTTAGTGGTGTTTTATGCGTCGATTTCTCCCCTGGTGCCTCTCCCCTCGCTGCGCTTCTCTGTGTTTAGTGAGGCCGTCGTTTTCCTGTACGGCCTCGTTTGATTTCCCCGAGCGCCTTTTTCTGCGGACTTATGTCCTAGCTTGAGAATAAGAGCACAGAGACCATCTAATTATCTGCTGATTGAGCAGCTTGAGTAAGTAGTTGACCAGGCCTTTGACTAGCTTTGTAGACAAGGATGAGCTGGTTCTTGCAAACCTTGGTTTTCTGTGTGGGTTTTTGAAGCCATCACAGAGGGTTTGTGGGTCACTGGGGCTCATCTGAGGCCAGGTCATTGCCACCTCCCTTCACGGGTCTGCCCCATGGCTAAACCATGTCCAGATGAGCGTAGGTCTCAATGAATTTTTAGTATTATACCTGCCCGACTGCACCTCATCTCCTCATCTTCTAAGCTGAGGCATCGGTTCTTAACTCCTCTTTGGGTTACCCATGCTTTGAAGAGTCTGATGAAGGATGGAGCCTCTCCCCGGAAAATTACACCTGTTCCCACACACAGCGAAATGTACGTCACGGCCTCTGTGGACTGCCCCTTAAGGCCTGTCCTTGGACCCCTTAAGGATCAGGAACCCCAGAGTAAGAGCCCGTGTTTGAAGGAATCCTCAAGCACCCTTTATCGTCCCTCGCCCCTGAAGGTGGGGAGAACACCAGAAATGGAAGTAGTGGGTAGGAGCACCTGTTTACTTTCCAGTCCTGAAGTTATCAGTTGCAGAAGAAGAGTCAATTAGCATGTTTCAATAAACATGTATACACTTTAGTAACGAATATATTTACTTGTAGTGAAAGAATATGGCTAGGTCATTATAATACAAGCTTAAAGAGAAAATTCTGAAAGAAATGGGAATACCAGACCACCTACCTGCCTCTTGAGGAATTTGTATGCAGGTCAGGAAGCAACAGTTAGAACTGGACATGGAACAACAGACTGGTTCCAAATAGGAAAAGGAATACATCAAGGCTGTATATTATCACCCTGCTTATTTAACTTATATGCAGAGTACATCTGGAGAAACACTGGGCTGGAAGAAGCACAAGCTGGAATCAAGATTGCCGGGAGAAATATCAATAACCTCAGATATGCAGATGACACCACCCTTATGGCAGAAAGTGAAGAAGAACTAAAAAGCCTCTTGATGAAAGTGAAAGTGGAGAGTGAAAAAGTTGGCTTAAAGCTCAACATTCAGAAAACTAAGATCATGGCATCCGGTCCCATCACTTCATGGGAAATAGATGGGGAAACAGTGGAAACAGTGTCAGACTTTATTTTTTTGGGCTCCAAAATCACTGCAGAAGGTGACTGCAGCCATGAAATTAAAAGACGCTTACTCCTTGGAAGGAAAGTTATGACCAACCTAGATAGCATATTGAAAAGCAGAGACATTAGTTTGCCAACAAAGGTCCATCTAGTCAAGGCTATGGTTTTTCCGGTGGTCATGTATGGATGTGAGAGTTGGACTGTGAAGAAGGCTGAGCGCCAAAGAATTGATGCTTTTGAACTGTGGTGTTGGAGAAGACTCTTGAGAGTCCCTTGGACTGCAAGGAGATCCAACCAGTCCATTCTGAAGGAGATCAGCCCTGGGATTTCTTTGGAAGGAATGATGCTAAAGCTGAAACTCCAGTACTTTGGCTGCCTCATTCGAAGAGTTGACTCATTGGAAAAGAGTCTGATGCTGGGAGGGATTGGGGGCAGGAGGAGAAGGGGACGACAGAGGATGAGATGGCTGGATGGCATCACTGACTCGATGGAGGTGAGTTTGAGTGAACTCTGGGAGTTGGTGATGGACAGGGAGGCCTGGCATGCTGTGATTCATGGGGCCGCAAAGTCTGATACAACTGAGCGACTGAACTGAACTGAAAGAGAAAATTGTTGAAAATATTTTAGAGGTACTTAGTATTGGCCCATACAGGTATCCACTTGTAAATTTGTTTTTGATTTTTCCCAGCTTCCAGAGAAATTATCATCATCCAGTTAAAATCTTTGGATTTAACATTTGCCTGAAAAGGGCTGCATGTGTCAGAAGACTGATTTTGAACCCCTGACTCCAGTGTCTTCAACTCTCGAGAGCATTTTTTCCTTTTCTGTTAACATCTGAACTTCCATTGATGTTGTTTGAATGTTAATCTTCATGCCACCATGTTGAACTTCTTGTTACATCCTCTGAAAGTCTTAAATGGGAGATCCTGTAATGTGGAGATTACTTAGTGGCAAAAATACAGGTTGCGGAAGCAGACGGACCTAGGTTTCCCGTCTTATCTCTGTCACTCCTGAATGCTGTCATCTTGGGCAGCTTACGTAGCCTCTCTGGCTTCAGTTTTCTCATCTGTAAAAATGAAGGCTGTGTCTTCAGGGTTAATGGGGTCGCACGCTGCATTAGTTCGCTTGGATTCTCACAAGGTGCCACAGACCAGGTGACTCTAACGACAGAAATTCATTCTCTCACAGCTCTGGGGGCTGGAAGTCTGAGGTCAAGTTGACGGCAGGGTTGGTCTCTCCTGAGGCCTCTCCGCTTGGCCTGTAGATCGCTGCTGTGTGCCTTGTCTTCATAGGCTCTGACCTCTGTGTGTCTGGGCCCTAATCTTTTCATAGAAGGACACCAGTCATTTGGGATCGGCCCACAATAAGTACCTAATTTTAACTTAATCACTTCTTTAAAGACCTCCTTTCCAAAAACAGTCCCATTCTGAGGGGATCAGGGCTTCAGTACACAAATCTGTATACGAATCTAACACACGTGTATAGTGCCTGACCCATAGTGGGCTCAGTAGGCTGTCTTGTTATCCACCTGATCATCATTTAAGAGGTAAGTCTTTGAACGGAGGCCCGCGTGTCTCTACACTCTCAGACACCCTGGACCTCTTGAAACAGGCAACCCAGCATTGTGATGGGCTTGCCCTGTCCTGTTATCCAGCATGAGGCCATCTCTTCCCTCTGCCCTAGATCCAGGATGTTATAAATCTTTAAAATGACTCATCCTTGATTCTCCTCTACCCCGCCCCCCAGTCTTCTAGCACAGTGCCAGCTTGCTTTTATCTCTATGTGGAAGTTCGCTCACCCGCTGATTCCAAACTCAGTCATTGCCTTCATCTTCAGAATTACTGGTCCTGGCTGGCTTCTCTTCCAGCCTTTTTTTTTTTTTTTTCCTGATTCTCCATCTCTGGCATCAGCCCCTGTGCCTTGATACAGAAACTGCCCTTGTCGTATCTGAATAAGTGTCGCCCAAGGCCTCAGGTAGTGACCCCTCCTCTGCCGTCCTCAGGCCTGGGGCGGAGGAGGCCCAGAGAGTCCGCCAGGGAGAGCTGGTCCATGTCAGCACCTCAGAGGGAGAGGGCCAGCATCCAGGTACCCGCTGGCATCCCAGCGCCACCTTGTCCCCAGGTGCTGCAGCTCGTGTGCTTCGCTCTGGGCTCTCCCTGGTTCCCCAGAGAAGCAGCCAGAGGAGCCATGTCCCAGGCAACAGAGAGTCTCCTGAACGCTCCTTCTCGTCCCTGTCTCTCTTGCAGCTGCAGTGCCGTGGCTCCATGAGCAAAGCTTGGGTGCCCAAGCCGCCACCATGGCAGCGGAGTGCAACCTGCAGAGCTGCTGACACCTGCAGAGATGGAGCGAACGTGTGTGCGTGTGTGTGCGCGTGCGGAGGAAGGAGGGCCACCTGTTGTGTGTGCATGCATCTGTGTACACTCGTGTCTCTGAACGCTGTCTGGGCCGGAGGAGGACAGGTAGCAGCTTCACCTCAGCCTCTGGACCCCGGACTAGAGGTCACGGCGGTGGCGGTCACCCCATACCTGTCCCTGGGGGCCTGCTGCCTCTTCTGCCTAGAAGGGTGGTCAGACCTTAGGTGGCATTTTGATACCTGCTCCCCTTCCCCTTCCCCCTCCACGTCAGACTGAGGAGCAGGGGAAGCATTTCTGGCTCGTGTGCAGAATGGGATTCTCGAGGCAGCGAGGGGCCTTCTGAGTTCCTGCTTTATGACCCCAAGGGCTGGACAGGCTGGAGGGGACAGGTGCTGTCTAGACAGTCACCTGGCCTGGCTTCTTTTAAAATTCCCTGCCAGTGGACTCCCCAAACTCTTCCTGGGGGAGCTGGGGCTGAGCTGTGGACAGATCTGCAGCCTTTCTGCCTCATACAGAAGAGCACCAGGGGCCTGACCTGAGTGCTGGGTGTGCAGTCTGACAGATAGTAGCAGAGAGGAGCCTCTCACTCTTCGGGGCTGAAAATCTGAGGCTAGGAGTTAACCCCTACTCTCACCGCTCCTTCACTGTCAGAGCGGACTGGAAACCCAGAGCTTTCGGCAGGAGGAGGCCAGGTTCCTGGTGGTGGAGGGCCCCCTGGCTCCCCTGGCCACACTCCATGGCACCTCAGTCCTGCCCCCGAGGTCAGCTGATGGCAGCCAGGGAAGCCATTGTCATCTGCCCGGGGCTGGTCAGCACCGAGCTACTGCATCAGCCCTCCTGGTAGCTGGACATCAAGGGGCCAGGCAGGTGCACGGCCAGAGACAGTTGGGAAGGGCCCCAGCTAAGGTCCTGGCCAGCGCACCAACCCTTCTGCAGCAGGCAGGGCGTTTGACCCAGAGAAACCAAGGGCTTGCAATCCAGGGGCAGCCAGTGCTCCCACATGAACCCTCCCACTGCTGGAGGTCTGTGCTGAGGAGGACCCCACCGAAAGGAGGACTGTGTGGCCGGCTGGAGCACATCTTCCTCCCACCCATGGCCCAGACTTGAGCCACAGCGTGCGCACACACAGGAGTGTGTGCAGGTGCGTGTGTGCCTGAGAGACCAACCCCGCATGGGGTTTTTGTCCTCACGTGTCACATTAAGCTGGCCCTGGGCCTTCTCCTCTCTTCCTCCCCATGACCTTGTCCCAGCCCTGCCCCCCACTCTCCTCTGTCCTAGGAGGACCCGAACCCTGGGTCAGGCCTCTGTCTCCCGCGTCTGTCCAGCACACTCTCCCTGAGATGTCCTCAAGCTTCCTCAGCCAGAGAGCTGCCTTTGGAGTCCAACCGTTGTATCTGTGTCAACTCACGAGAAATGTCCCATATTGCGTGGGGGAAACAGCTTTTTCTGCAGTGTTGGGTTGGGGGCTTTACTGCTGTCTTAGCCCCAGCCAGGAGGAAAGGGCATCGGGGGCTGCTGCCGGAAGGAGGGGAGAGCAAGCCTGGAAGGACTGAGCGGAGAAACTGGGACGGCCGGAGGGCTTAGGGCCAGAGTCGGTGCTTGTCTGACAGCATCTCAGACGGCAGGATGATTCCCTTTGCCTGTCTTTTTGATGATGGGTCTCTTCCCTAAGGTATATGTTGGCAGGACCACCGCCCCCTACTTCCCTACTGTCCCTGGCATGCTGGCCCTTTCCCAGCAGACTGGAAATGAGAGGGGGTATCCAGTGGCCTGAAGCTCTATGATGGCTTCGTGTCTCCCCTCTCCTGGTCCAGGTGTCCCTGGGGGCTCCTGCAGAGCACTACTCAAGTCCTGACCCAAGGGCCAGCATGGGGAGGATACGGTCGCAGGCCAAATGCACTTTATATGGAGATTTTGTATTGCTAGGAAGTGTGTTTCTCCCACAGTTTGTTTGTGAATATCCATGTGTTTCATAAATGTCTGATCCTATCTGAGCAAAGTTGTAATGTCAATTTTGTGGGAAGTCTGGGTACTGGGCGGCAGTAGGGCTTAACCTGAGTGAACCAGGAGCCTCTCACCTACCTTGGAGGTGGCAGGGAAGAGTGGGTGGGAGATGGAGGACCAGGGAGGTTCCCAGTTGAGCAGCTAGAGCAATTAGTGGTCTCGACTCCAGAGCTTGGTCAGAGTTGGAGGTCAGTCAGCCAGAAGGGTGTGGAGCATGCCAGCCCTGGGATGAGGTTCCTGCAGTGACCCAGCCTCTCAGCCCACTTCAACGCCCCCAGTCTGGGGATCAGTCAATGGCAGGGCCCTCTCCTGACCCTCAATCCATTCTTAACTCTGGCATGTAAGCTGCAGCTGCTTGGTGCAGAGGAAAGCCAGGCCCAGAGCCTGGATGCTGACTTTGTCTGATACCATCTAGCCAGAGTGGCCCTTTCTCTACTGTGTGAGGGTTTCCAGTTTTGGACCGCTGGACATGAGAGCTTTATTAACCCACATCCCAAGTTCCTGTGAGAAGGGGTTCAGGCCATGCCAACGATATCACAAGCTGCCTTGCACAGAGTGAGAAAGGAGAAAAGGAAGAACCTGACCCTGGGACTTGTCTGGTTCTCAGCTCTGCTTTGAAGCTCCTGATGGCCGAGACCTGGGCCTGGCATTCCCTCTCCCGCCTTCTCCTGCCTTCTCTTTAATACGGCTTGGCTTTGGCCTTGGGAGCTAATATACCTGTGCTCTTGAGCCAAAGATTCTGGAAGGTGGAGTTGTCCTACACGCACACACATTCCTAAGCTAAGGATGCTCCCTAGTAGAGAAGCACACACACTAAGGAAAAATTATTAGCCACTATGGCAAGACTGCTTTCCTAGGAGGAAAAGTCAGCACCTTAGCAGCAAGTGGTTACCTTTCGGTCCTAGTGAAAGGAGCCTGAACCAAGGAAAGATTATGCGTCCCCTCTGGGCCCAGGAACAGGAAGAAAAGAGAGAGCAAAGGCCTTCAGCTCTAGATATTAACCTCAGAACTGGAGCTCAGGGGTTTTTTGCCGCAGGGCAGGTGCCCACTGCTCCTTTCTGGGCACTACACTGTGGGCACAACCAGTGGCAGTCTAGATTTGCCCATAGGGTTCCACAGCTGTGAAACAGTTTGCCTCTTCAGAAGGACAGGACCTCTGTGGCTCTCTCAACTAGCCATACAAGCCAGTGAGATTTGGCAGAGGCTCTATGACGCACCAGAGCTGGGCACCTAGCTTTGCCCAGCAGCCTGAGTGCCCAGAAGTCCCTGTGCTGTGAGAGAATGCACAGGCTTAATCCTCTTAGGGGAGAGAAGTCCAGGAGGAAACATGAGCTGGAGGTGCAGGGCAGAGGCGCTGGAGGGAGCCGAAAAGCCATCAAAAGAATCCCAAGAAGTTAACCGTAGGGGCAGGAGGAAAGGCCCCAAGTCTTAGAATGTGAGAAGCCTGCTATGGGGTGTCTGAGTGCAAATGGGGGTACTCTCCAGGAAATACAATTGAGGTGCTAAGTGAGGAGAAGGTGACGTCAAAGTCCTGACATGAGGGAGGAGAAGCTGAGAGAAGCTAAAAGGAAGGGCTCAATTCACCATTAGAAGTGTTATGGGCTGAAAAGGGCTTAAATCACTCTTTAGACAGGAGGCCCTTGGGAGAGCCTTTGGGTGGAGGGGTGGGGAGTCCCCTCAAGGGGTGAGCCCTAGTTCCCAGCTGGAGGTGGGGTGTTCCCAGCCTCCAGTGCTAACGTTTGTATTACATTTCATCCTCACGACCATGGGATGGACCATTATCGTCCCCATTTCACAGATGAGAAAAAAATCAAACCTTAGGACTGTTGTCACTAATGCAAAGTCACACCACCTATTCTACTAGGAGAGCCGGGCTGTGACTTCACACCACCTCACTCCAAAAGTCTGTCGGTCCTAGGAGCCAGCTCCCAACACCCACTAGTGTTTTTCTGCCTTCTTCCACGACTCTCCTTTCCTGCCTGCCTTCTTTGTCTGCAGCGAGGGGGTCAACTCGGGTCCCAGGGACCAAGATCCCGCCATTAGTTACCCCATACCAGGCCGCTAGGCCCACCCCAGGAAGAGAGCACGCAGGGACACAGAGGGCTTTGCGGAAGGGGAAGCTGCTGTCGTTACTGCGTGGGATTGAGGGCGGGGCGGGGCCAAACTCGGGGGACCGTGGGGCTGCGACTTCAGCACCATGGAGAGCGCAGCGGGGGCGGGGCTCCCGGGTAAGGGGCGGGGCGGGGCGGGGCGTACCCAAGCCCGGCCGAGGACCCGGGAGCGCGCTCAGAGGCGCTCGCGCCAGTCCCGAGAGCGGCGCGCGGTCTGGAGCCGCGCCCTGCCCTGCGCAGGTGCGCCCGCCGCGCAGTCCCCAGCTGATCCCCGCGGCGGCGGCCTCTCGCCGCGCCCGCGCCTCCTTCCCCGCCGCCGCCGCCGCCTCCGCGCCGCGCTCCGCCCGGATGGCCAGGGCTGTGCGGGAGAATGGCGGAGCGAGAGAGCGGCGGCCTGGGCGGGGGAGCCGCGTCCCCGCCTGCCGCCTCCCCGTTCCTGGGGCTGCACATCGCGTCGCCGCCCAATTTCAGGTGAGGCTCTCCGGCCGCCGCGCCCCACCCTTCAGCCTAAATCGATCTGCCCGGGCTCGCCCCACCCCGCACCCGCCCCGCAACACACACTCATGGGAAACCGCAGAACGAGAGGGCGGCGTGGGGATGGGGTCTCTTCCCGAATCCCCGTCATCCTCAAGTCTAGACTCATGGCCGATGCATATCCGCGGTGCGGTTCCCTCCGCCATTCCGTGTCCGAGGCGAGGAGATCCTGAGCTGGAACTGGAGGAGGGGGCGCGGAGGCCGCCTTCCCTCCGACTTTGGAGCTGCGGCGGGGTCTGGGGTCCGCGTTGATTTCCCGCAGGAGGCAAGAAGCCTGGGACTTTGCCTGCGCCCAGTCGGAAGGCTCCTGTATAGAGGATGGCACTAGGTTGGGATGCCCCGCGGGTCCCAGTTTCTTGGGGCGACCGACAGCTTTGGTGCTGGAGAGAGAGTCGCAGGCCCCTCCCCCAGCCCTGCTTGGCCAGAGGGGCCCAACTCCCAGGCCTGGCGTGGCCAGGACCTTCTGTGGATTGGGACAAGCACTGACCTGGTCAGGTGCGTGTAGGTGCCGAACGAAGGCTCAGCCTCAACCCGCGAGATCGAGGCCCGGCTGTGGGAGGGGGAGTCTGGGTTGGAGCCTGCAGGAGTAGCCAGGGATATTGGTGGGGTGGGTCCTGCTGGGGTGAGTACCCTGGACCCTGATCTGAGCTCCTCCTTCAGCTCTCTCCCTGCCCCTAGTCTGACCTTAGGCATCTGGGAGGTGGATTTCAGAGAGGTGGCAGTGGGTGTTGCGGGGGTTGGGGTGGACGTCCCTCTGTCCTCATCCTGGCGGGCTGGAGAGGAAGGAGAGGAGGGGTTACCGCTCCAGAGCCCCCAGAAAGAGGCCTCCGTTCCCCATTGTTCCTCCATGTAATGAGCTGGCGCCTGCCCTTCTCCTGGGGCCCCCACCCCCGCCGGGCCCCAGCTGGGCTCTGGCGCCAGCCCCTCTTCTTGACCAAGGGTTGCTGGCTCCCCGGCCCTCAGGTGGGCAGGGACCTCCAGGGATCGCTAATGGCATCATCATCAGAACTAGAAATCTCCCAGAAGGCCCCAAGCTGAGCTGCCAAAGACCAGATGGAGGAGGCCGGGCTCCAGGGCTGGGGGCTTTGTGGTTCGAGCCTCAGAGTAAGGAGGCCGAGGTCTGAGACTCACTCCACCCGATGTGAACTGCGCTGCCTTCACACCAGTGCTGCCCTCCTTCCAGGAGGCCCCTCTGTGGTGGGAGAGCACAGCCCTCCGACAGACGTGGATGCGAATCCTGGCTCCACCAACTTTCTAGCTGCCTGGCCTGGGCAGCTCTTTGGTCTTTCCTGAGTCTCATCTGTTGATGAGCTAATTCATATTGATTCCTTAAGGTGCATCACGTTGGCACTCAACAAGCGTCACCCTTCACACCAGCGGGCGTTGAGATGGCTCATTCCTGCTCGGGGCATGTTCCTGGGGCTGGCTGAGGTCTCCCTCCCCACCACTCTGGGCGTCAGGATAGGCCTGCCCATTTTGTAGATGAGGAGACTGAGGTTCAGGAAGCCGGGTGGCTTCCCCGAGGGGAGTCAGGACCTGAGGCTGAATGTTCAGGCCCAGGCCCACTCTACCTTCAGGCCCTGCCTCTGGCCCGGAGGACAGCTTGGCCTCCCCCGCCTGCTTCCCCCTCCCCAGGTGAGAGCGCTTGCCGTCCCCGCTGCCCCGGCAGGCAGGTTATCCTGGACGCCTGAGGGACAGTGACATCATAAGGAGGGCCCACCAGTGAGTGTGCCCACCCCTGGGCCCGGTGGGCGAGGGTGGCACTGTGCCAAGGCTGAGCGTGGGTTGGCCCTCCGGGACACCAGGGCCTGGCTGTGGAGATGTGAACAGTAAGGCCAGTGTCTCCGGCCCCGAGGCCTGCCCTGCCGGCTCCAACAGCCCCCGCTGCCCTTTCCCTGGCCGCCTCTCACAGTTCTGAGCTCGGCTGATGGAGCCCGGGTGGAACTGCTCCCCTGTGGCTCTGGCCTAGCTTTGAATCCTGGCTCCGTCCCCTTAGCCACATGCTCAGAGTGGGTGCCGAATGCCTTGGGTCAGTTTTTTCTCCACGATGCCTACTTTGGCCCCTGCTCAGGGCGGCCCTAAGACTTGGATGAAACAACACATGTTGAGTGTTTCAAGGGCTGTGAAGAGCTATATTCACGTAGGGCTGTTCTTGTGGGTATTATTTTGCGTGTGTGCATGTGTGTGGACGTGTGTGTGCACATGTGCGTGTGACCCAGCACCACTGTCCGCTTCCAGAAGGCACAAGACGTCAGTACCTAAACTTCGGTTTGCTTGAAGCCTGGCACAGAGTAGGTGCTCAGTAAGGCGTTAGTGCTTTATTATTTAACTGGGGATGCAACTGGAGAGTTCAGAGAAGAACGCTGGAAACCCTGCCACTTGGGAGGCCTTTGCTTTGCCCAGGCGCCGTTCTAAGCACTTTTTGTGCAAGGGCGCCTAGTCCTGCCCAGAACCACATAAACAGAATCTTGTCGTTATCCCCACTTTGCAGATGAAGAAACTGAGATGGGAAGAGGTTAGATAAGAGGCAGAGGTCGAGTTCAGAGCCACTCTGGAAAGAGAGGACCCAGAGGGATAACGATGGAGGAGAGTTTGTGGAGGGGGACACTGGTGTAGATCTGAGGAGGGCGAGCATTTATTTGCTGAGAGTTGGTGTAAATAAACTTTTTTTTTTTTTTCTGATTCTAGAAATGCTCCAACCAGTTACTAGTAATTACCTTTGACTCCGGTGTGGGAGAGGGATTTTCACTTATTTCACAAACTTCTGTATTCTTTGAGTTCTTATTTTTACCATAAGCATAAGTTACTTCTGTCACCTACAAAAGAATAAAAGAAAGTTGGATGGTAAAGTGATACATGTTCATTTTAAGGAAATTCTGTGAGAGAATTTAGAGACTTAGCAGAGGATCCCTTGAGCTAGGTGGCAGGAGGAGGAGGGGGCAGTGGCACAGCCCGTGTGAGAGGCTGCTGGGGGGCCAAGTGAGTGGCTTCCCCGGGGTGTGCCGAAGGCGGCGTGGATGAGAGGACCTTAGCGACCAGCCCACCCCTCCCCCCTTCCTTAGCGGGAGACAAGAGAGGCTGAGCGGGTTCTGGAGCGCACACAGCAAGCTGCAGCGGAGCTGGGGCTGCACTGGGTCTCAGGACTCCTTGGACACGATGGTCATGTTCTGGCCCCCATGCTGCCTGGGGGGCGCAGGAGCTGAGGGCCCCCTACTCATCTCTTCACAAAGTTCTGTGCACTCAGCTGTTCTTCATTCACTCAGCAAGAACTTGCAGGAATTCCCAGTAGTTAGGATTCCACCCTGGCACTGCCAAGGGCCTGGGTTCGATCCTTGGTCAGGGAACTAAAATCCTGTAAGCTGTGCCGCCCGGCTCCCCACCTCACCCCCCAAAAAACCCAAGTACTTGCACCTTGCCGGGCTCACTGAGACACGCCAGAGGCACAGATGAGAGCCTGGCCTGTCGTGCGGGTGGCGACATGGTCTATGTGGTCGGACAGATAGACAGACAAGGCCTTACCAGACATGTGGTAGGTGAGCTGGTGACTCGGGTCAGGGGCCTGGAGGGGCCCTGGGTCAGAGCAGGGTCAGCTCAGCGCGGGCCCGGGGGGCGAGTGAGGGTCACCCAAGAGGAGGGGTGAAGAGGGAGGGGGTATGTGACACCCAGGCTGGCCCAAGTGCGGAGAGCAGGCATGCAGGGACGCAAAGGCCTCGTGGGGACACTGGCCTGTCCCCCCACAAGCAGGGGAGCACGCAGAGGTCTCGGGAAGGACAGCATCAGATGGTGCCTCGGGCTTCTGATCAGGAGTAGACAGGGAGGCAGGGAGGCCACTGGGAGACCGGCCATCGTGAGGGTGTGGACGGGGCTCAGGGGAGAGACATTTGGAGGGTAGATTAGCGCCCTCCCCGGGGGAGGGGAGAGAGGCACCTGGGATGAGGCCGGTCCCCTGTGGGAGATGAGAGGCTTGGCGGGTGGGGGTGATGACGGGCGGGGGTGATGATGTCACTTGAGGCTGAGCCTGAGGTTGCTGATTGAGGGGGGACCCAGTTAGACAGTTCAAGCAGGCAGTTGGTGTGGGGTCTGGAGCTCAAAGGGGAGGATGGGGCTGGGGCCACAGACCCTGGGAGTCTCTGCTCGGAGAGTGAGCAATGGCCTGAAGCCTCAGGAGGAACGTCATACCCGGGGAGACAGAGTGAAAGGAGAGGTTGGGAACCTGCCACATTTGGGGGGCAGTGAAAAGCTGCTGCTATTGGGGCCACCCCAACCCGGCCCTGGGCAGCGCCCCCAGACGGCTGCGATGAGACAGAACGTGGACTCTGCTCACACAGCTGGCTGTGGCCAAGGCAGCATTTCAACCCAGTGATTGGATGTCAGAACCGTAAGTTGGCCTCTGGATTCCTGGGGCCCCAGGGGGACCCACAGGTTGGGCCCTGGGTCCCCTTCCCGCTCTTGCGCGTCCAGGGCGCTGTCTCTGCAGCCGGCCCTGCTCTTGGATTCATTCAAGAAATCTCTAGGCACGTCCACCGTGGGCCTGGCCTTACCCGGCACCAGAGACACAGGCAGGGCCCAGGGCCTGGGTCCACCAGCGCTGCTTCTAACAAGCATTTATTTAGTGCCTGCAGTATATGGGCCCCGGGCTTCACGTTTGGAGCAGAGCGGGGCGGGAGTCAGAGTTACCCCAGGAAACCCGGCTCTGCGAGGGGCGGGGGCTCGGGGGTGTGACCCTGAGCGGACTTGCGGAGAAGACGCCCCCCAGATCCCACCGCGTCCCAGGCTGTATTTGTGTCAGGATCTCTTCCTGTGTGCGAGTCATCACGTGGAGCCATAAGGTGACACGCTCTGTCTTTAGTTCCCACTTTCACCATTAACGCACAGACTTTATAACGTTCATCCCAAAGAGTGAGTGAGCAATGCTCCGTCAGCTGGAAGACCCCGCGTGCCAGACTCCGCCGTGGTTTCCATTATGGGACACACACCCTTGTGTAGAAAGGTTTTGCCAAGGTCAGGATGGTTTCCATAGGATAGTTTGCCGAAAGTCAAGTCACCAGATCTCAGAGTTCTTGCTCCATATCAGCACCAAAGTATTTAAACAGATTAGATGCTTGCTAACCCCAAGTAGGGGCTTCCCAGGTAGCCCTAGTGGTAAAGAGCCTGCCTGCCAGCGCAACTGGGCTTCCCTGGTGGCTCAACTGGTAAAGAATCCACCTGCAGTGCAGGAGACCTGGGTTCGGTCCCTGGGTTGGGAAGGTCCCCTGGAGGAGGAAATGGCAACTCACTCCAGTATTCCTGCCTGGAGAATCCCATGGACAGAGGAGTCTGGCAGGCTGCAGCCCATGGGGCTGCAAAAGAGTCAGGCTGAGCACAACCCCAAGTAGGGGTGTTCTTGTGGGACTGGTTTCTTGGGTTGGATTCAGTTTTCAGTGAAGATGACCCCAGTGTGGACAGGGTTGAGAAAGGAATTCCAGACCAGAGAAGAAAACCCAGCCTGACCCCAGGGTCCCCCAGAGCTGGGGTGGGATGGAGAGGGGCCTCTGAGGGTGAGGCTGGGCCTGGCGCCCCCCACTCTGCTGTCTCAGCCAACAACATCTTCCCAGAGGCCCCCACTCCTATCCCAGACATGCAGGCAGGGTGCGGGGCACACAGGAAGTCAGGCTGAAGAGGGAGCTGGCTTCGAGATTTCCGAAGGGGAAGTCTAGAAAGACCTGGGGACACCAGTGTTTCATACATTCAACAGCAGTCGCTGAGTACCTGTCATGTCAGGCCCCCCGCCACGTGATGCCGCCCTCATGGGCCAATTGCCTTTAAGGGGTGCCCGCCTCTGGTCACAGAGCCCATAGGGAAAATTCCAGTGACTCCCTGCCCCAGGATGCCTGCACGGGGGACCTAGGCCACAGCGGGGCTCTTCGGCCCAATCAGGGAGCCAGTGGGGCAGGAGCCTAAGAGTTGGGAGGGTGGGAGGCGGGGGCAGGATCCACAGGTGAGAATTTGGGCCCCTTCCCATAAGGATGAGGGGAAGCTGTTAGGGTTCTGAGTTGGGGATGGGTGATAAGACCAGACTTGCATTTCACATGTTGGTCTTGGTGGCCCCTCGGAGAATGGCCTGTAGGGGAGCCCAAAGGGAGGTGGGGAAGCTGCTCGGAGTAGGGCAGCCCAGGCTAGGGTTCGAGAACCCTCTGGGCAGCCGTGCTCAGCACTCAGAGGGCGGCAGAGAGGCGGGACCCCTGGACTGCAGCTGACCCCATCACAGCGGGGCTCCGTGAGACATCATGGGGGGACCCGTGGTCAGTCAGCTCGCACCCTGACCTCCCTCCCCAGGAGCCAGGAACAGGAAGACAGGAAGAGCCTCTGGGCAGCCAGATGCCTGGCTGGGATTTGGCATTGCTCAGCTTGAAGCCTCAGCACTTTACCATTTAACCCTTGTTTGGCAGGCACAGCTGACTCCACCTCCTCCTGGGTGGAAACAGCAGCTTAGAAAGAGCTGCCGTCGGTGGAACGCAGCTGTGACCGATGGCGCATGGCAAGGGAAAGGCCATGACGTAAACATCGAAACACAAGAGGCTTGTCTGTCCGCTTAGGGGAGCTCGGCTCAGGCAGGGGAAGCCTGAGGGTGGCACGTTCAGAGGACAGTGAGGAGCCAGAGGGGAGTCGATGAGGTTAACTCGGAAGAGGGGGCCTGGGTGATAAAGATTGATGCCAAAGGTCGGGGGGGTGTGGTCTCGAGAAACCAAACCCTTGCCGTAGGGTTACCAGATGCTAGTGTGGGTGAGACCTTGTGATCCGTCTCACCCAAACGGGCAAGCAGGCCTGGGTGATGAGGGCAGCTGCCTCCGAAGGGCTGGGGTTCCCAGATCTAGAGGCAAATCTGGGGACCCGACCTGCGGCGGGTCGTGTGGTTCAGCCTGAGCTGTCTTCTGGCACTCCGGGGGCTGGTTTCCGTGGGGAAGGTGGATCAGTGGGTTCAGGAGGGGACCTTCCTCCTTCCTTCCTGCCCCACTGCCCCCCTCCCCTCCATCTTTTCCTTCCTCCTCAAGGAGCTGCTCTCCTTGAACTTGGAGGGACTAAGGGTCTGTATGGCTTTCCCTCCACAAAGGGCCTTCTGGGGCTTCAGCTGAGAGACCCAGAACTCCTGGTGCCTGGAAAAGCAGGAGGGAAGGGCAGGGAATAGGGCGGCGGAGGGGTGGGCAGAGGTGGACGTTGCGGGAGGTGGGTGTGATTTGCAAAGGCGACTCCAGGATTAGTCCAGCCCCTGATCCTTGGTCGGAACCTCCTCACAGCACCCTGTAATTTACACACACTCCACTCAGTTAAGTTTACCAGCACCCAGATGGGGGTCCTCATCTTACATATAGGGAAGCTGCAGACCTATGGCATCTTCTGTCTGAGCCTTAGTGTTCCTCATCTGTAAAATGGGCAGAATAAAACCATCTTCCAAGGCTGGAGTGAGGATGAAGGGAGACACAGAGCGTAAAGAAGGTTGGTGGCCAGGGCATGGCAGCCACTCAGGCGACAGGGCGGCTGATCCTCATGAGGGAAGGAGTCGGGATTTGATCTCAGGCCTCCTGCGTCTGAGCCCGGTATGGCGGCCATTCCACCATCTTGCCTGGCTTAGGAGTAAAAAGTAAGATTGAGGAGCTCCGTGAACCTGCCCCACCAGAGCCAGGGATCAAGTGCAGGCTATTGAGCCCCAGCCCAGGGCTCTGTCCACCACTGCCCTCGGTGACCCTCATTGCTCATGTGTAGAGGCTGAGACAGCTGTCCCAACCCTCCACCAGACCTGCCTCCCAAGAAGCAAGAATATCGGGTGATGCTGAGATTGCGTGTGTAGAAATGAGCTGAGAAGCCTCGGCCCAGGTCCAAGCCAGACCCTGCAGGTCTGCTGCAAACACTCTGGTCTGAGAGGAGCCGTGGAGGCTGAGGCTTTCCTGGACAGCCATCAGCAGACACATACTGAGTGCCTAGTGTATGCAAGATGACCTCACCAGCTCTGCCCTCCAGACTTTGCTGGTGGGGGGGACCTTTATTCTTCACCTGCTGGGTGCAGGGTGGGGGTGGAGTGTGAGTTCCGTCTACTTTGCAGCCCCCTGAGAGGACAGGAAGGGTGCTTGATGCAGTCCTCTTTCCCTCTACTCCTTCACACTGCCTTCCCTCCACGTACAGGGTGACACCAACCGCAAACAGGAGGAATGACAGGGACCGGTGAGCGCTGCCTGGAGGGCTGTGAGGCGCTGACACCGGGGGCCTGGAGGGCTTCCTGGAGGAGGGGGCTTAACCGAACCTTCTCCCAGCAGGCACAGGTTGAAAGCCTGCCACGTGCTTCATCCAAGCGCTGGGTTAGATGCTTGGGAGGCAGATGCAAGAGATGGAGCTTCACACACAGTCGTGCAAAGGGTGGTGTTTCTTCTGCCTCATCGTGGTGGGTGCAGGGTGAGCGATGTGCAGGCATGGGGAAACTGAGGCAGACGGGCCAGGGCAGAGGCCTGGGACTGCAGAGGCAGGAGCTAGGCCAGGCTGGGCAGTGAGGACAAGAACATGCAGACGTGTGCGGGGGTCCCAGGCCCCCAAGGGTCGTCTGAAGGCACGTCTGGGCTAGTCACCCAACGGTCCTGCCGCTGCCTGGTGCCAGCTGAGTCCCAGGGGTGCCTTCTCCGTGATGGGCCATCTGCCAGTGTGTGTTCCCCACCTGATCAGTACCACTGCAGATGGGTTATCAGCCCAGGATCAGAGATGCCACCCTGCATCAGACCAGGCAGGGCTGCCCTGACTGCCTCCCTAGCCTGCCCTTACCTCCACGCCGTGCCCCAGCCCGGGGAACCTACCACCCTTGGGCTCCAGGTCAGAAGAGGCCTCAAGAGCACATTGTCCATCTGCTACCTCGGCCAGTCAGAATCCCTCTGTGGCGTTCCTCCAGGGGTCTTCCAGCTTCTACTGCTGCCACCCCGCGGTCCCAGGAGTCTTTTGGGCCCCCAGGCTGCCCTTCCTGCCCTGCCCTGGGAGATCCACACATGACCTGCCCCTTAGCCCTGGCCTTGGAGCCTCCTTTGCCTCCAGGCACTTCCTGGATGGAAGGACAGAGCCCTGGGGAAGGGGACCGGGTTCTGTCTGCACCCAGGTGGGCAACAGAAGCAGCCCAGACCCACCCCAGGCAGCGCTGTCTGTGAGCCCACAGAAACCTGCCTGATGAGCTGCGGGGGCTGAGCATCCCTTTGTGGAGAATTTTGGAAGCACAGCCCCCAACCCCACCCCCATCTCACCACCAGGAGCCCTAATTGTGCTGCTGGCCCTTTAAAAGCAGATCAGGGCTGGCTTTTGGGGGGAAACAGCCCAGATTTCTGCCATCTGCGTCCAAGCTTGGGCCAGGGAGGGGGGGCCACCCCAGCCCCCGACAGGATCGGGGCATTGGAAGGGCAGGAGGAGCCCGACATTGATTGCAGTAACCTGATCCCGCAGGGGAGGCGGCCGCGACAGCCGCGGCTGCGAAGGGCCGGGGGAGGAAGCTGCCTGCAGCTGAGGGCTGGCGGGGCAGAGCTGGGGTCGGCAGCCAGCCGCTGCCTCCTCTCCTGGCCCATCTATTTTTAATGAGCTCCCCAGGCTTCTGCAGCGGGCTGGACACAGAAAGGCAGGCCCAGGCGGCGGAGGCCAGAAGCCCCAGCCCTGCCCCGAGCCCTGGCCCCCACCCCCACCCTTCTGGGCATGAGAGGGCGGCCCTGGGGCCCTGCAGCCCCCCGGCCGGGCAGGGCTCTCCATGCAGCTGGTGCTGAAGATGGATTCAAGCCCAGACAATGACAGCTGGTTGGAGGATCAGTGGGAGCACTGGTAGGGGTTTGGGGCCCGGCGTGGGGGAGGGGGAAGCTCTGGGGCGGCTCCACTGGGCTCCGGGTCTCTGTTTGGTTTGGGGGGAAGGCCAGAGGCAGGGGGTGTGGCCTCCTAGGACCCCCTGGGGCTGAGCCCACCACCTCTCCTGGGTGACCTTGGACTAGTGTGTCTCCATTCTCTATGCCTCAATCTCCTGGTCTTGAAGAAAAGACTCAGAATTCTCCCCAACTTCCTTAACAGAGTTCTCCCACTGTCCCACCCACACCAAACCGGGCAGATACCCAGGGCTGGGGCTGAGTAGGGGCTGGCACAGCCCGCCACTCTGGGGCGGGGCGGCCTTGCGGGGACAGGATCCTAGTACAGCGAGTTAGAGTTCTCATGCTTTGAGTGGGGTCTCCTGAGTCCAGGACACCTCCAGCTTATCCCAGCCCTGCCACGGGCAACCTCCCGTTCGGGGCCCACATGCCAGGCAGGAGGATTTTGCATTGGAATTGATGAGACCAAGAGCACAGAACGGGGCACTGTCTTTCCTAGAACTGGATGAAGCTAGATTGACACCAGGCTCCCCTTCACCTGCTCCCAGGGCTTCCGAGGGTGGGACCTCCTGGGCCGGGGGCACAGAGCACCCCTCTGAGCTGGGGCGGGGCCTCTGCCAGCACCCTGGGTTCCGTCCCCAAGGTGCACAGGGAGGCCCCACTCCTGGCCCCCCTTGGAGTCTCTTCTCGACGCTCTGCCTCCTCCATGGGTGAACTGGAGTCAAGTCAATGCCTTGACTCTGGAAGCCATTTCTTTGGCAGAGCCGAGGCTCTGACCAACTGGGCCTTCTAGGCACAGCCTCCTGGTTGACAGCAGGGTGGAAACTCCCAGCCGGGTAGAGCTAGGGTGACCCAGAGCCCTCCCTTCCAGTCCTCACTGGGAGACCTGCCTTTTGATCTGAGCCCCGAACTTGCCCTGCCTGTTCAGTACGCCTTGCACTGATGCAGGCAGACCTCAGGTCCCATCCTCTAGGGGCTGTGATATGTTGAGGGGCCGCCCCTCGGAAGAGGTATGAGGGAGGCATCAGGGTCCTCAGCCCACCGCCAGCAGTCCCCTGAGTGGTAACTTTGGCTTCTTGTCCCCACCAGGCTCACCCATGACATCAGCCTGGAGGAGTTTGAGGATGAAGACCTCTCCGAGATCACCGATGAGTGTGGCATCAGCCTGCAGTGCAAAGACACTCTATCCTTACGGGTAAGGGTGGGCGGATGGGATGGGTAGGGGCAGGAGGGAGGGTATCCCTGTATCTAGAGGGGCTCTCGAGGGTCTGTGTGGCACTCCCATCTAAGGAAATAACATGCAGGAAACATCCAGGACCATGCTTGGCACATCTTGAGTGCTCAGATTTTTTATTTATTATGTATTTATTTATTTTGCCAGGGGCAAAGGCAGGAGACAGCTCCTTCAGTTGCCCACAAGAAGGAAGTCTTGAAGCCTAGGACAGTAGCAGTTAGAACCAGAATTAAGGGAAGGCTCAGGACTACCCTAAATTCTTTGAAAAGCTTCCTTGGCAGAGGGCCTGAGGCAGTGTAGGGTGGAGTCCAGTGGAATCTGCAGTGCTTTGGGGCAGGAGAAAAGAGCCAGGGCACTCCCTTGGCTACCATGGCACCGAACACACCACAAGCCCTGCGGACCCCCTCTGGCCCACTGTCCTAAAGGTCCCTCTGGAAGGTTAATCCAGCATTGCTGCTCTGGGCCCCCATGGCTTTGCCATAGGAGAGATGGCTCTCTCAGCTGCCAAAGGTCTGAATCCTGCCCGGAGGGAGGTCCCCAGCGTCTGGGAAGACCCAGCCAGACAGAGATCCCTCGTGTCTTTTCAGAACAGGAAAAAGGGGCCACAGGCCAAGAGATAGAAAGCAAGCGCGCAGCTAGGTTGCAGAGCCCAGAGTCTCTCTCAGCCCCCAGGAGGGTGGGCGGCCGGAGTAGGCATGCTGTTGGGAGGATGTTAGCAAAGGAGAGCCGCAGTGTGAGTTGGGGTGGGGTGCCTCTGTGTTGACCTCCTTTTGCCCCCAGAGATTCTGTAAGTCCTGCTAGGCAAGAGGAAACCGAGGGGTGGAGCTAAACTCTACCGTATGCTTTACGCCCCACCCCACCCCGGCCAGGCCTGGAGGGGATGGAGGCAGAGCCCACTGCTTCTGGACTAATACAGCTTCTTTGGGACTCCCACACCATCCTCTTGTCTGACTTGTACAAGCAGAGCCTTGGTGTATGTGGGGCCTTAGCCAAGCTCCAGGGGACTATCACGTTTTCTTGCCAGTAAATCCTCGCCTCTCTGGGACGCTGGGAGGCAGTTAACTGGTGAGGGAATTGGGAGAGTTAGGGGATCTGTCCAAGGTGCCAGTGAGTTAATGGCAGGCCGGGAACTAGAACGGAGCTCTGGACTGTCAAAGTTAGGCTGGCCCGAGAGAAAACCTCAGGTTGGAGGGTCCTTAGCCTGAGGACGGAGGAGGGTGTGGATGCCGCTGCCTCCTGCGGGTGCTCGCCACCTGCTCCTTCCCACCCGGCATCCCTCTTCCGGCCGCGCTCTGGTCCTCCTGTCCGCACTGCGGCCCTCCGGGCTGAGACTATTTCCTGAGTTTCCCTTACTGCCCACTTCAAAAACTAACCCCGGTCTCCATCCCTTGTGGGGCCCTGAACAGCTCGGCGACCCCTCCGTCCCCAGTCCCCATGGCAACAGCGGTGACCTCACTCTGGGCTCGGTTTACTACTCCGGTGAGGTCACCGGCCGTTGCCAAGGGAACGAGGGGGGTTGCAAAGAGTCGGAAAGCGGGGGACCGTGGGCGCGGGGATCGGTGTGGACTGCCAAAGGTGCGGACTGACATGCGGAGGAGGCGGCGGCCTCGCGCGTCCTCGAGGGGGCGGGAGGGCACGGCCCCCTCTCGCGGGGCTCCTTGCCGCTCTCCCTGTCTCCCCCTCTTTGCGGCCGCGGAATGGGCTCGCCCGCGCCGGGTGTGGGGCGGGGGGAGGTGGGGGGCGGTGCTCGGCCGCCTGGGCTCCGCCCCCGCCCGGCCCCCTGACGCCCCTCCGTCCGCGCCGCGCAGCCCCCACGCGCCGGGCTGCTCTCCGCGGGCGGCGGCGGCGGCGGGGGGAGCCGGCTGCAGGCCGAGATGCTGCAGATGGACCTGATCGATGCGGCGGGGGACACTCCCGGCGCCGAGGACGACGACGAGGAGGAGGAGCGCGCCGCGCGGCGGCCGGGAGCGGGGCCACCCGAGGCCGAGCCCCGCCAGGAGACGGCGCCCCGCGGCCAGAGCCAAGGGCAGGGCCAGGGCCCGGGCCCAGGCGGCGGAGACACGTACCGGCCCAAGCGGCCCACCACGCTGAACCTCTTCCCGCAGGTGCCGCGGTCTCAGGTGAGGCGGGGCCGGGGCTCAGGGGGCGGTGCCGCGGGGCGGGGCTCCGGCAGGTGTCCTCAGGGTCCCGGCAAGGGCCGCGGAGCCGGCAGGGCTGCGCGAGTCAGAGAAGTCTCCAGCCTGGTGATGCTTGCTTGGCCTAGCTTTCCCAGGGGGAGGTCCCTGGAGAGGTGATCGCTGAAAGCAGGCAGAATCCGCCCTCAGTGAGAAGGGCCGAGTAGGTCTGGCTGGGTTTCGAGCCTCGAGATGAGACGTGGAAGGAATGTAGGGACTGAGAAGGGCAGGGGGAAGATGCTCCTGGAGAGGGAAGTAGGGGATTGGGAGAACAGGGGTTGCCAGGGTGTCGGGGTTCCTGGTGAACGTGGGGCAGAAGCAGGGCCTGGAGAAAAGGGCACTTGAGGTGGCCGCGTGGGAAAAGTCAGGGGAAGTAGTGAGGAGTTGTGGCTGGGGAGCAACCGCCGCTTTGAAATTCGGGCAGCTGGGAATTCCCGGGAGGCAGGGAAGAGAAATGGGAGGCGGAGCTGCTGGGTTGAGTTGGGGGCCTAGGGCCCCTGGACTGGGTGGCTGGATGCCAAGAACGGTTGAATGAGGTGGGGGGAGAGCCCGCGGTGGGCCATTGTCTCCCAGGCCCAGTCTGGGGAGGTTCAGAGGAGCAGCTTGGAGAGCTGGGGCTGTGGGTGGAGGGTGCAGGGGCTGCAGAGAGAGGATCGGTCCCTTTCCCAGGATCCTCTCTGGTGGGTTTTGGCAGCCAAATTCATGAATGTGCGAGTCTGCGAGGGTGTTCTCAGGGGAGGGGGCTTAAGGTGTCTGTAGGGAACCTTGTATATAGGCATTGTGGAGAGGGGTCCCAGGGGCCGGAGAATGTGGGGTGTGTGGCCCGGAGACCCGGGGAGGAGGGCCTCTGACAGTTACATCTGTCATTCCTACGTCGTGTGCTCCTGGCAGGGAGGGGTGGGGGAACTGAGTCCTGGAGCCATCGTTTGTATGATTCATCCCAGTCCCCCAGGCCAGCTGCTGCGGAGACCCTTCTTCCCACCTCTTTCAGACTCTATGAGCACGTCCCTGCCCCTTCCCTAGGCCATGGCTTCCCAGGCTCCAGGGGAGTAGGGCTGGGAGTGAGCATCTTCCCTGTAAACCCTCCACGTCTGAGACCCCGGGGTCTGGCTCTGTCCCTGGATGGCTCTGGCTCCCCTCCCCACTCACCACCAATGTTGGCCATTGCCACTTTCGTTGAGGCCAATGAGAGCATCTCCCCGAGGCCCAGCCAGCTTCCCTGGGCCCAGGGGGTGGGCTGTCCCACGTTAGCAGGCCTGGCGAGGAGGGTTGTGACTTGCCACCTCTCCTGCCTGCGCCAGAGGGCTGAGGCCCTTGGCAAAGTGGTAGGGGGGCAGGGGCAGCAGCAAATGGCCTAGGGCTGGCCTGGGGGGGCAGGGCCGGGGCCTCCCTGTGCCGGGCACTGCTGAGCGCCTCTGTCACAAGGGCCTTTTGTTCCGTGCACAGGACACACTGAATAATAACTCTCTGGGCAAGAAGCACAGTTGGCAGGATCGGGTGTCGAGATCATCCTCGCCGCTGAAGACAGGTAAGTGGGGACCCTTCCCTTGCCTGAACCCCAGCTGTGGCCAGCAGTGGCCCTGGAGCCTGATGCAGGCCCGCGGGGAGGCCCCACTGTGTTTTGGTGTCTGTGTCCAAGGGCCGGGTGAGGGCGCCGCCTTCAGCCCCGCCCTGCCTGCTCTCCAGGGGAGCAGACGCCTCCGCATGAGCATATCTGCTTGAGCGATGAGCTGCCGCCCCCCAGCAGCCCCGCGCCCACCAAGGATCGAGGCACCTCCACGGACAGCCCCTGCCGCCGAAGCGCCGCCACCCAGATGGCGCCTCCCGGTGGGCCCCCTGCCGCCCCCGCGGGTGGCCGGAGCCACTCGCACCGAGACCGCATCCACTACCAGGCGGACGTGCGGCTGGAGGCCACCGAGGAGATCTACCTGACGCCCGTACAGAGGCCCCCGGACCCTGCGGAGCCCACCTCCGCCTTCCTGCCGCCCGCCGAGAGCCGGATGTCAGTCAGCTCCGACCCCGACCCCGCCGCCTACCCCGCCAGTACCGGGCGGCCACACCCCTCTATCAGCGAGGAGGACGAGGGCTTCGACTGCTTGTCGTCCCCGGAGCGGGCCGAGCCGCCAGCCGGAGGATGGCGCGGGAGCCTGGGGGAGCCGCCGCCACCTCCGCGGGCCTCGCTGAGCTCGGACACCAGCGCCCTATCCTACGACTCGGTCAAGTATACGCTGGTGGTGGATGAGCACGCACAGCTGGAGCTGGTGAGCCTGCGGCCGTGCTTTGGCGACTACAGCGACGAGAGCGACTCGGCCACCGTCTACGACAACTGTGCCTCTGCCTCCTCCCCCTACGAGTCGGCCATCGGGGAGGAGTACGAGGAGGCCCCCCGGCCGCGGCCCCCGACCTGCCTCTCGGAGGACTCCACACCGGACGAACCCGACGTCCACTTTTCCAAGAAGTTCCTGAACGTCTTCATGAGCGGCCGCTCTCGCTCCTCCAGTGAGTGGGCAGTAGGGAGCTGCGGGGGGACCTGGGGGAGGTGTCCCTGGGAGGCGGCCCCAGGTCCACCTGGTCAGGCATTAGGGCTGAGCCGGGGGCTGGGATGATCCTCTCCTAGCTTGTCCCTGTCGCCTACAGGTGCAGAGTCCTTCGGGCTCTTCTCCTGCGTCATCAACGGGGAAGAGCAGGAGCAGACCCACCGGGCCATATTCAGGTGAGAGCTGAGGGCCACTGGGCAGGCAGGAGCTAGCCACACCCTCCTGGCCTCCACCGTCACCTCATGGCCTAAACCTAGCCCCTGCACTCAGCCCCAGGACAGTGTCCACCCTCTAGGAACCTGGAGTTCGGACACAGAGTGGACGGTCTCAGAGTGATGTGTTTGCTGCCAGAGCCCAAGAGGGTGCCCAGCAGACACCTCTGACCACACATTAAAACCCACCAGCCCCTCACCCTGCCCCGCATGGAAATAGTCCCTATCCATGACCCCTCACTTAGAACTTCCCTGTAGCTCAGACAGTAATGAATCTGCCTGCAATCCAAAGAGCCGGGTTCGATCCCTGGGTCAGGAAGATCCTTTGGGGAAAGGCATGGCAACCCACTCCGGTATTCTTGCCTGGAGAATCCCATGGACAGAGGGGCCTGGCGGGCTGCAGTCTGTGGAGTTGCAGAGTTGGACACCACTAAGCGACTAACACTACCACCACCATGACCTCTCACAGTTGATCTGTGGCTTTGCTCCCTTAGTTGTGATTTCCTCGGTGGCAGATGCATGTCTGATTGACCTCGGTCCTCTCCTCCCGGCCCTAGGAGTCACGGGCACACGGGATGCTGTACAAATGTTTATTGAACCAGTGATGTCGATGTAGCTCCCTGACCCCAGAGCAGGGTGGGGATACAGATGTCTGGTTGAAGGGGCCCAGGCGGTGAATTCCTCACGGGCCCTCACTGGGGACAGGTTTGTGCCTCGACATGAAGACGAGCTCGAGCTGGAGGTGGACGACCCTCTGCTGGTGGAGCTGCAGGCCGAGGACTACTGGTACGAGGCCTATAACATGCGCACGGGAGCCAGGGGCATCTTCCCTGCCTACTACGCCATCGAGGTCACCAAGGAGCCTGAACACACGGCAGGTAGTGTTCCCTCCCCAGCCCTGGCGCCCCGGGGCCCCCACGTCAGCCCCGCCCCCATCACTCCTGGGCTGACTGGTGCTCCAGATCTCAGCCTCCCAGGGAGGGGGCCCGAGAAAAGTGAGGCCCAGCCCAGCAGGGTTAACCCCGGTTGGGGGGGGGGGTGGGGGTGGCCCTCTTTGGGTCTGCCTGCTGCTCATTCCACACTTGCTTTCCAGCCCTGACCAAAAACAGTGACTGGGTGGACCAGTTCCGGGTGAAGTTTCTGGGCTCAGTCCAGGTCCCCTATCACAAGGGCAATGATGTCCTCTGTGCCGCTATGCAAAAGGTAGCTGCTCTGCTGGGGAGGGCACCCACCCCCGGCCCGGTCCCCCATCCTCTCCTGGGGAGAGGGGCGCCAGCCTGACGTCCCGTCCTGCACCCACAGATCGCCACCACCCGCCGGCTCACCGTGCACTTTAACCCGCCCTCCAGCTGCGTCCTAGAGATCAGCGTGCGGGGTGTGAAGATCGGCGTCAAGGCTGACGACTCCCAGGAAGCCAAGGTGACGGCCCGGGGCACCCCCTGCTCTCCCGCCAGATTCCCAACCTGTGCTCCCGCGGGCTGACGACCACCCTCTTCTCCCTCCTGTAGGGGAATAAATGTAGCCACTTTTTCCAGTTAAAAAACATCTCTTTCTGTGGATATCATCCAAAGAACAACAAGTAAGACCAGAGGGGAAAGGGGCAGAGGAGGGCGTGCTGGCTCAGGGTGCTTGCGGTCCAGCCCGGGGCCTGGCATGCATCCCAGGGGCCTGAGCCCCCGTCCCGCCCAGACGGACTGCTTCCCCTCTGCAGGTACTTTGGGTTCATCACCAAGCACCCTGCTGACCACCGGTTTGCCTGCCATGTCTTTGTGTCTGAAGAATCCACCAAAGCGCTGGCAGAATCTGTGGGGTGAGTGTGTGCGTCCTGCCGAGCTCCCAGCCCTGGCCTGAGGGCCCCAGCACACTCCTCAGGCTCGGCAACACCCCCAGGTCTCCTAGCACTTCTGCACAGCGCCCTCGGCTCACGCAGGGAGGGCTGGCCGGTCCTGCAGTCCCGACTTTATAGTCGCTGGGCCCTTTCTTCACTTGCAATCTTACTCAGGAAACACCATGTGTAGAGAACAGAGCTGAGCAGCTCTGACTGGGGCGGGGTTGGGAAACAGAGTCCGGAATAGGGACCCCGACGCTCCAGGGTGGAAACCCCAAAACCCCGGGGAGAGATCCTGCCCCTCCGCGGTGACGCCTGGGTGTCTGCCTGCCTCCTAGGAGAGCGTTTCAGCAGTTCTACAAGCAGTTTGTGGAGTACACCTGCCCCACAGAAGACATCTACCTGGAGTAGCGGCGGCGCCACCCCGCCCTCGCACCCCCGGGCCAGGGCCAGGGCAGCAGGCTGCTGACAGGACGTGGCACTGCTTGAGGGGGCACTTGGCACCGCCAGAGGAAGGGCAGCGGGGGGCTGCTGGCCGGGGTGGGGGAGGGCAGGGGCTACCGGGAGAAGCGAATGCAGTCTATTGTAATATATGGGGTTAAACTCATCTGTGGAGGATGGTGTGGGCTGCCCGGGGGTTGGGAGGGCGCGGGGCTTGCCAGGACGGGGTGCCCTCCTAGGAGCAGAGGGCTCTGTCTCATCTTGGGCCTCCCTCACTTACCCCCTACCAGGGCTTCTGGCTGGCAGCTCCTGCCTTGACAAAGCCCGTGCCACCTGCAAGTGCCCATTCCAGCCCTGTCCCCAACTTCCAACCCCCAGCCGCGGGGGCCCCCGAGCTCACACCGAGCCCAGCCCCTCCTGAGGACTCTGTGGTCAGGAAATGGCCGCAGGTGGGGGGTGCCATCCCCATTCCCAGCTCTGTCACCGGTGTGGCCTCTGGACCGACAGCTCCCACCGCAACCCCGCTGGCGCGCTGGCCCCCCTGGCAGGCGTGGGGGTCCCCACGGGGAGGGGAGAGCACAGCAGCGGGGGCCCTGCCTCGGCAGGAAAAGGAGGCTCTGCCCTGGCCCCGGCCAGCCGGGGCCTCTTGGCTGCTTCAGCTGTAGCCCCATTCTAGGTCCTGTGACCCCGGCCTCAACTATTAAAGTGCCATTTCCTGTCGGGATCACACTGGGTGTCATCTGCTTGGACCCCCCCTGCACCCCCCACCCCCAACCTCGCCCGGCTCGTTCCCACCCCAGGAAAGCCCAAGGCTTTGCTGCACAGAATAGTTTTATAAGGGGTTCCCATCACAGGCGTGAGTCATAGTAGTACTCGGCCATGTCAGGCCCATCTCGCTTGCGCTGCTGGGCCCGGGAAAGCAGGGGTCGGGGCCCCCGAGGCCACGGGTGTTTCGGTCGGACCCCGTAGTCTAGAGAGAGAGAAAAGCGGGTGAGTGGCAGGGAGCGTCTGCGTTCCCCCCAAGTCTTCCCCACACACAGGCTGTGTGGGGTGAGAAGGCCCCGAGGCTGCGGGGTGCTCGCTCCCAGGGCAGGCTCCCCCATCAGGGTGCAGGGTAGGGAGAGGAAGGGGAGAGCCTACCGTCCACCAGGCCGGAGAGCGGCGCCGAGAGTTCCAGAGGGGCTGAAAATTCCTCAGGAACAGCTCGCTGAGGCCTGCAGGAGAAGTTGGGGTGCTCAGTGCTGGCCGGGGGGCAGCCACCACCTCCCAGAATGGGAGCAACGTCTGAGGGTGGGGGGGTCTTGACACCAGGGAGGGGCCGGCCCACCTCAAGAGTTACCTCAGCGGCTGGGGGCGGAGGAGCGCGGCTGCCAGGACAAGGTACAGGACAAAGAGGCTCAGCCCGGCCCTGGGGTGCAGAGCCCCCAGCATGGCGAGAACCATCCTCCACGCGGTCCCTGATCCTGGCTTCTGCCTGCCCCTCCCCCGGCAGGCCGGAGGACGGAACCTGCTGCCCATGCCTGCCTCACAAAGGCCCCCCCGCTCCGTGGCTCCGTGTCAGCAGCGGCTCTGGGGCCCGGCTGGGAAGCTCCCTGCTGAGGCCTGTGGGCTGGTTGTACTGAGGCGGTGGGCCTCCAGGTGCCGAGCCCATCTTACTCTAGACTCACCGCTGAGGGCACAGATAGCTCAGCTCAGATTCCCACCTTGCCTCCCCTCTGTGGGCCTGGGCTTCCTCACCACTGAGGTAAGGTACCTACACAACCTGCCCAGGGACGGGCACCCAGGAGGCCCTGTGCAGAGGTCACAGCCACTGCCCGGAGCCCCGGCATTTCCACTGCTCGCCCAGCCTCCCTCTCCCACCGCCCTCCCTCCCACACTGACTTGCCCCAGGAAGGTCCTGCAGCTGGAGAACCCTGAGAAGGTCCCTGGGCCCTGGCCCACCCAGGCCCCACCGGACAGAGCCCATGCTGAGGGCCTCCCAACAGGCCGCCCCCCGCAGCTTAGCACAGCTGCAGGCCCACCTCCGAGGCTGACACGGACTTCAGCATAGGTGGCAAAGCCTGGGACCTGGGCCTTTCGAGTGTAAGCTTCCCAAGGGCAGGGACTACGGGATGTGTTGGATGCCTGCTGGGTGCTCAGTAAATCCTCGATGAGCGAATAAATGGAGTGTGACATCCGGCCAGAGACTGAGTCTCTTCACAGGCCTGCAGCAAGGCTGTGTGGCCCTCTGCTTCCTGCCTGGCCCCGTGTTAACTCAGTGTGGACCCGGCTCCCTCCCTGGACACAACTGGCTCCCAGGAGCCCCTCCCCTGCCGGGAACCGCAAGTTCAGACGCTGTGGCTCCTCCTAACTCCCAAACCCCTCATTTCCTTGCCTCTGAGAGGAGACGCCACCCTCTTCCTTTGTATACACAGAGTCCCCAAGGCCTGGCTGGGTCACCCCCACCCCTCCTGCCACCATCTTAACTTGGCCCCATCCATGGTTGCAGGCCTCCATCTTCCCCCTGTCCCTGCCCACAGGCCCCCTGCGCAGCGCTGAGGTTTCAAACAGGTCCCTCCCCACCACCTCCCACTCCGAGACATGCCTTGCCTGGTGGGCTCGGCCCTGCCCTCCCCTCAAGCCCCCGCCTCTGCTCGGGCTCCCCCCTACCCCAGCAGGGCCGTCACACCACTGCAACAACTACTTGTGCTGTGTTCTTGCACAGCCTCCACTCCCGTCTGCCTGCTGAAAACACATGAAGTCTCAGCAGTTTAGAAGCCGGCTTGAGTGGAGGGCTCCCTGACCAGGGCGCCCTCCGGCTGGGGCAGGCAAACAGTCTGACCACGGTCCACACACACTTCCACCGACTGCAACAACTCGGAATACGGAGGCATCCACACACCCGTCCCCGCCACTGTCGAGAGTGAGGGAGGCGAGCTGGGCCTGACTCACTTCCACACACGGCATGAGGCCCACAGCACACTACCATGCCCAGCCAAGGTCGCGGGTCTCGAGTGGTGACCACCCACTGCCTTCGCCCCCTGCCCAGGACCAGGACAGGGCTTCTCAGAAGCACTTGGGGAAAGCAGTCAGGGACAGCCGGCCCGTCCCAGGGTGTCTGGGGGCAGCAGAGGCACAGCTGACACAGGGCAGATGGAGCCCTCTCAGAACCTATGCAGCTGCCCGGCCAGCTAGAAGCTCCAGCAGGAGTGTGCGGTCTTCTCACAGCACAAAGGCAGCAGAGACTGAGGGAAGGGGGAGACCGGGCAGGAAGACAGCAGCCGCCGTGCCCAAATCCCTGCACGGTGCCTCCAGGAAGACCACGGGGGAGACGCCGGCTCGTGCCCTGTGAACCCGCGCGCGGCGTCTCCCAGCCCTGCCAACCTTACCACTGCCCAGGGCCGGCCACAGTGCTGGCTGGGGCCTGATGTCCCCATCCCACAGGAGAAAGGCCTTCTGCCCTCGGGCAGGGGTCAGGGCTTGAGGTGCCCTCTGCACTGAGGCAGGCCCCCAGCCCCACGCTCCACCATGGAGCGGGTGCCAGGCATCAGGCCCCGGCAGGGCGCAGGCCGGAAGACACAGGGGCAGCTGTCGTCCACCGTCTGGGTTCAGCCTTGCTGGCCGTCAACAGGGACCAACCGTGCTTGTGAGGTGGGGCTCCAGCTTTCTGGGCTGGAGAAGCCCGTGGTCCCGGTCCTGGCGGGGGCATCCCGGCCAGTGACGAGGTGCGGCGTGTGCTTCCTTCCCCTCAGAATGCAGAGTCGAGAGGGAATCAAGGGCACTCTAGTGGAGACCAGGGTTGTGTACGGAGCCGGGAGCCCCAGGTCAGGGGCATGGAGCAGTCACAGGCGTGGACACTGCCAGAGTCAGTTTTATTAGGGCAGAGGGGCCCAGGGGACTTGAAGAGCTGAGGCACCCCCTGCCCCTCCCCACACCCCACTTCCAGAATGTCCGTCAGCCCCAACTGTAGAAATAAATTTTCTGCCAGTTGGGCAAGTAATCCATGAGCGGCCCTGCAATGACAGAGAGGGGAGCAAGTTCAGGGCTGAGGGCCAGACTCCAATCCGGCTCTACCCAGGGCCCTCCTGAGGCTCCCATCCGCCTGGCCAGAGCCCCCGCCCTGCCACCTCCCCCGCCAGCATCAGAGCCACCTCTGGCCGTGTTTCAAAGAGTTTCAAGCTCACAGAAGTCACACAGCTGTCCCGCTGTCCATGTGGACAGCCCCGGCCCAGGGCCTCTCTGCTGAGGGTGCCTCTCCAAATGGCCAGCAGGCTTCATTCCTCCGTATAGTCCCCGCCCAGCGAAGTTGGTCTCATGTCATTCAAGGAGCTGTCACCCACCCAACCTAACCTCTGGGCTCCCTCTCCCAACTGTGCCAAGAATCAGATTACAAGGAGATACAGGGAGCCGGGCCACACATAAGCTCCGTGATGGTAATTATCACGCCCTCACCCCACGCTTACTTGTGACCAGACCAATGCCTGGGACGTGGTCTGCCAGGAGCTGGAGTAGAAAGAGGATCTTGGCCCTACAACAAAGGAGTAGCCTGAGAAGGGGGCCTGGGTTCCTGCAAACCCAGCGTGTAAAACCTCTGCTGACCACCCGACTAAAGGCAGCGCATCCCAGAAGCCAGGTCACCACGTGCATCGAGGGCATCCTCAGGACAGAAGGCTCTGGTCCAGCCGTCCCCAACCACACGCCTGGGAGGGTCACAGCTCAGCCCACAGCTGGCAGGCAGCCCAGAGCCAGAGACTATGCTGTCTGACAATAAAAAGGGGGAAGGAAACTTCTCTCTCCCCAGACTATATCCCAGAGGTCCTCGGCACCCTGCCCCTGTCCTCTGAGGGACGGGCTCTGGGCCCTCCTCAGTCTGGGCCACTGCTCTAAGGGTGTGGGCTGGTCAGGTTGGCAGGAAGACAATCCAGACTGGAGGCCTGCAACCTGGGAAGCCACCTCTGCAATTAGGTAATCCTCAATTCAGAGCAATACTGGGGCTACAATGCTTCCTCCGTAGAGTGCAAGCCATCTGTGGGCAGAGGTCACGATCTACCGAAGTCTCCAGAGCGTTTTCTCTGGAGTGTGGAAAAAGATATGGCTTTAGAACCTTATGAGCTTTCAAACTGATCTGAAAATAGAAACTGCCAGGCAGTTATTTTCACTGAGGTGGTTATTAAATCTGACCTAAGCTTACTTTCTACCAACTCAGAAAATAAACAGAAGTTGTATGTACAGAGTGTTAAGTATGATTCCAACGATCACTCCAGTCTTTAAGCAGTGTACTTGTTACAACCTGGACAGACCAGATCCTGGGAGCCTCCAGCCTGTCTCACAGCCCCAGTCGCAGTATAGGGACCACTCCTCAAATCTCGGTCTGACCTCAGGTGACCTCTTTGGGAGACTTGGCCCCGAGTCACCCCTGACTCACCCCCAGCAGGCCTCTCTGTGGCTAGGAGCTCTGGACCCTCTCAGGGGATGGAGGGAGGGCTGGGCTAGGCAGGGACAGGCCAGGAGAGAGCACGGGTGTGGGAACTGGCTGGCTGGGTGGCTTCATTTCAGCTGCCCAGCCTCTTTGAACTTAAGTGTCTCCTGTGAGCAGTGGGGAATAACCCAACTGTTAGGAAAGTGGGCGAGCAAGCTAAGGATGGGGAAAGTTCATGCCCACGGTCCCTGGGGCCCTGCCCTCACCTGCCAACAACAGCTTAAGCAGCACACTGGGCAGATGGCCCCAAGAAATTAGGAGTGGCCACACCCAGGTAGCACATGGCAAGCGTTCAGTGAACCCAGATCGGGGAAGGAGGGAGGGAAGGCAGGCGTGAACCAGCCTGGGGAGCCGGGCCTGCTTCCCCTGCTCTGCCCTGCAGAGGGTGCGCCCTGCCGAGCCAGGGGCCAGTCCTTACTCAGAGAAGTGGTCGTAGAACGGGGAGCGCAGCAGGTAGTAGAGCAGCAGGATGGTCCGGCGCCGCAGCTCCAGCCGCTCCCTCCGGGTCAGGCCCTTCCTGTCGCTCAAGAGGCTCAGGCTGGGGGGAAGGGACAAGGTTCGGGCCAGTGACAGGAGAGGCAAGGACCCTGCTTGCCCACGTGAGGCTGGGCCTGCAGCACAAAGCCGGACGGAGGGAATGGGGCCCCAGGCAGGCCCGGCTCACCTGGTCACATCCACGACACCGGACAGGAGCCAGGGTGTCCACGACCGCTGACCCCAGAGGCCCAGGCTAAGCACTGCCGGCCACGGCGTTAAGGATGTCTCCAGCACACGGCCCGCCCTGCCTGCCCCTGTCTATCGCGACCCGGGCCTGGGCTAAGGATACAGTGCAGCAGGGGCCGGGCGATATGCAAGGACTCAGCGATGGTCTCCTGCAGCCCCAGTGGGGTGGGGGCGACGCCCAGCTCCTCCCGCTGCTGCGGGGCCCCCCAGTGCCTGGAGTGCAGGGACGGAGCTAGAACACAAGGGCGGCAGGTAAGCGGCCGGCGGGGCAGGGGGCGGGCAGGCAGTGACGAAAGCCAGGCCCTCGGGCCCACGCTGACCTCAGCACCAAGGTGTCTCATCCAGCAACCTCCCACACTTACTGTTCTGGAGGGTTCGCACCACCCGGTTTGACCGCTTCCCCACATATGACTGCTCCTGGCTACCAGCGCTGTGGTCACCATCTAGCGGGAATAGATAAAAGGTCGTACTGTTAGAGGGACACGTTTCTAGCAGAGCCTACAAGCGAATGCAGGTATAGTGAATGCTCATGGCTACGGGGAGAATGGATAAACCTGTACTAAGGCAGCAGCTGAGTCAAGGACACCACAGCAGAGGCTGTGCCTAGGACCTGTCCATGGCGGGCAGCATTCTGCAGCCCTCCCCAACCTGGGGAAAGGCCAGAATCACCTGTGCAGATTTACCAGCCAAGAACTAAGGCCTCCCAGGCACTGGAACAAGGCAGGGGGGCCGGTGGTCCATGGCGACCACAGCACAGAAGGGGCTGTATCTGGACTTCACCGGTGGCCCAGTGGTTAAGACTCCATGCTTCCACTGCAGGGGGTGCAGGTTCCACCCCTGGTCACCGAACTAAGATCCCACAGGCTGTGTGGCGTGGCCAATAAACAAAAATTTTTAAGAAGGAGGGGAAGGGCATATCTTCTGAGTGCTTTGCTTTCAACATGACCATGAAAACAGAAGCAAAGACTTGCCCCCAACTCAAAGTCAAGGGGGTAAGACCCAAAGGCCAATAGCTGATGGGCCCAAAGCCCTGAAGGGGCGCATCTGCTGGGTACCCTGCCTCATGAGGCTGTGCTCTTGATACAGAGCCAGGCCCAAAGACAAGGCTGGCAAGACCCCTGCTTCCTCCTGATGCTCTGTCCCCTCTTCCCGCAGCCCATAAAAATGACTGAGGACTCCGACGTCAGAAGTCCTGAGTTTAAGTTCTGATCCGGCCTCTGACCTCATCATTCTTTCTCTTCTGTAAAATACCAATATAAGATGACGACGAGGACAAAATGAGTAGATGGGGAGAGGTGTGCCCCATGGCGACAGTGCCATATTCAGGTAGGTCAGCTCTCATCTACCAATCAGCCCCGTGCCCCGTTCCACTCCAGAGTGGGCAGGCACTTACCCCGGGACTGTGCCTGGGTCTCCCTGTCCAGCGGAACGATGGGGGGTGAGGTCTGGAGGCCAGCCTTGAACCAGATCAGCAGGAACATCCGAAGTACAGCCCTGGGTTGGGAGTACGGCAGGGCTGGGGAAGGGGGAGGTGGCTAGCCGGCAGGGGTCCGGGCTGCTCTACTGAACACCGTGGGTACAGCTGGTCTCAGTGACCCCCACCCCAGGCCAGCCCTCCACAGTCCCAACATACTTGGCCAGTTGGATGAGGGCGATGACGAGCCAACGTCCTACTTCGCCCCACACTTTGGTGGCCCCCATCTCCATGAACACCTCCACACACTCCAGCACACTCAGCCATGTCAGTAGCCTCTGCTGGGACAGGGACTGCAAGAACCCCAGGCCAAGAGGTCAGGAGGCCCCCCTGGTTTCAGCTCCTCCCCCAGGGGACACCTCTGACAGGAGACGTAGATGTTCCTCTTCCCAAGACTAAGTGCGTAAGCCTGAGGTCTACTGCTGGGACAGGCGACTCCACCCTGTGAAACCCAGTCTCTCCACCTGATAAGGGCACTAATGCCTGGACTCGTCACCCAATGGCTAGAGGCACAGATGGATGCAGCCATGTCTCGTACTCTATGAGACCATAACGCGTGCTCCAAACACGGGCTGGTGGTTACTATTTTGTTCCTGAGGCCCCTGCTTCTGGCCCTCAGTTTCGGGCACAATTCTTACCACGGGTAATTTTTTCCGAAGTTCCTTCCGTAGGATTCCGTCATTGAGCAGCACAAGCAGGTTAGAGGCAGAGTACACTGAGGGGCAGAGGGTGGCCTTGAGAGGCTGGCTCTGCAGCCTCCACCCCGTCCCCTTCTCCCCAGAGCAGCAGGGATCACCTATTCCCCGCTGTGCTCAACCACCCACACACTATGTGGAAACAACAGGTCCCGCCACCCACTTCCTCAGAGCTCTCCACTCTCCCCAACGACCTCTTGTGTGAGCACTAGAACAAGAAAGGATGGTTTGATCTCTATGACATACCAGCTACTGCCCTGCTGAATAGCACTGGTTATCCAGCAGCCCAGAACTGCCCAACATGCTCCAAAGAGACATGCGAGGTGCAGTCACCTCCTGGCCTTTGCTCTCTCTGCAGCCTGTCCTTGAAATTCTATTCCATCCCTACCTTTTAAAACCCAGCTCATCTTTTCAGGACCTGTGCCTCCTGTACTGACTGGGTAAACACCACTGAGGCAGTTACAGTCTGGGCATTCTGGAATTTGGGAGATTGGGATTTGAATCCTGGTTGAGGCCTTCGGTGGCTGTTCCTTAACCTCACTTAAACTTCTGTTGCCTTAACTGGAGAAGGAAGACAATAACAGTAGCCACTTCACTTGACTGTAGGGAAGATTAACAGAGCAAAGGCAGAAGAGGCGCTTGGCTCAGCCTCCTGACCAGTCAAGGTCCCCAGACATATCTCTCAACTGTGGGGGGTATACGCAACGGCCTAGGACAGTGGACGCTGGACCCCTGTCTGATTCAATCACAGAACTGGATGATCTAACGGGAAATCTAGGAAGCCCTCAGGGAAGCCCTCTCCCACCCTCTCGCCCCCCACCCACCCGAGCCCGGCTCACCCAGCTCTGACAGCTCGTGCGAATCGGCGAAACGACCTGGGGAGAAGGCACAGAAGGAGGCGCCGGTGAGAGTCTGTCTCTCCCTGCTGCTTCGGGTCCCTGGACATTCCCTCCCTATGCCCTAACGGGAACCTGGAAGGAACTCCTCAAGCACAGCGATCACTACCCAGGATCCGCAGGGAAGGGAAGGGGAGGCAGGTGGGGTCAGAGGCCAGAGATCCGAAGGGATGGGTCAAAGGTCAGGGTGGCACCTGCCAGCAGGTAACTGAGGCCGCGCACTGCCGTCTCCAGCTGGGCCGTGGCGGCCGGGTGACGAGTCACGTACTCCTGGTAGCGGAGGCCCAGGAGCCGCAGCTTCTCCATCCTGCCCTCGGGACCGACAGACCCACGGACCGACAGCGCTACTGGCTACGGGGCCCTGCTTCCTGCGCCCTCCTTCCTGCTTCCGGCGCTAGGCCCTCCTCTCTGCTGCTTAACTTCCGCGGGCCACAAGGACGGTGACACGAAGAGCCGTTGAGGCACCCTTCACCCCATTTCTTAAATCACCTCCCACCAGGGTAGCGTTAAGTAACCGCGGGCCTAATCCCGCCCTCCCTAACTCCTTCAGGTCATTGGTTCACACGCTCTCCGCCCCCCGAGCCCGGCGGCCTCAACCGGCTTTTCCGCCTTCCGGGTTTGCTGCCTTGCACCTGCGCAGTTACAGCTCCGAGAAAAAATTCTCCCGCGGCAGCCTGAGCAGTTAATTCTGGAGTAGGGATCAAGAGCCTTTCCAATGGAATGACGAGAGGCTCGAACGGGAGGACTGGCTTTTAAAGGGCTTGGGAGGCAGCGCCCAGAGAGGAGCCTTCTCCATCAGACTTGGGCGGGTGGGGAGCGCGGGGACAGCCTAAGGACAATCGGACTGTGTGCAGGCGCGCGTTTGGCCCGTTGCCTTGTCGCCTGACTTCTCCCAGAGATAGTGCTGAGGAAACTGAGGCAGCGAGAAGTCCAGCCTCCCACTCAAGAGCCCCCTGGCCAGCATCGTTAGTGCCCCGGCTCCCACACGGAGCATGTCCTCCCTCCCGCCGCCCTCCCGCCAAATCGCGCACCTGAACTCCCATCTTCACGGAGAAAAGCCTGGCCTGGGCTTCTGCTCTCCGCTCGGGGTGACCTTAACGAGGATTTTCCCTTCTCTGGGCCTCAGGTTTCCCCATCTGTAAAATGGTTAGAGGGCAGATGGGCTCTTTGAACTCGGGGTCAATTTCACAGCGCTTTTTGGCCCTCCGGTGCATCTTCCAGCTCTCAGCTGCTTCCCAAGAAATGAGAACTTCTCCAGGGAATCTCTTCCCAAACGGGGTAGCCTCCCTGGAAGGAAGTGGCGGCGGGAGAGGAGCGGCCGGAGGTGGAGGGAACGGATGCGCGGAAGAGGCGGCCGCCGATTGGCTGTGGGCAAAGGGGCGGGGCAAGGCTGGGGCCCACGGGACTGCGCCGTTGGGGACCAGGGCTGCAGGTTTATGATACTCTGAGAATAGTACAGTATTTTACTTAATCCTCTCCACCAGATATTATCTCCACAAGAGGAAAGGATCCGCTTAAGAACGCCCCGTCAAGATTGGAATCCTGGTCTAGTCTGACCACAAAATCCAGGCATTTTAACACACCTCACCAAGAAATCACAACCCATCTTTGAGCTGCCTAAGTCTCCTGCCAGCTTAGTTTTCTTCTTTTTCAGATGGAGGATCTAACTTCCCGCCCTGCCCCTGCCAGGGAATGAAGACTCAAGGAGATGTGTCCAGGGCCTCAAGAGTGGCAAACCTCCTGGGGAACAGAGAGGTGGCCATGGGCATCATCTACATTATTTTTCACCACCTCCTGGGTGCCAGGCTCACTCATACTTAACTCCTCCTAGTAACTTGGCCAGATTGGTATGAATTCCATTTCACAGATGGGGAATAAGAGGCCCAAGAAGGGGAATGGACTTGTCTTAGGTCACACAGCATGGCACTGGTCAAAGAGACCACAGTGAGGGTCTCCTGTGATAGGATCCTCTCTCCTACTGCTCACAGCTCAGCCAGAGCAGCAACTGTTGAGGCCACTTGGTCATGAATCAAGTTAGCAACTGGGATTAAGACCAGGGCTCAGGGAATTTGGCTGGGGCTCTTCCTTCCTTCCTCCCTACATCCCCTGCCATCTTAATGAACTTGTTCGCCAAACCTCATCAGCAGTATTCTCGCCCCTGTATCTGAGGCTAGAGACGCAGAGTGAGGAAGGGGAAGTGTGGAAGGCAGAGTGGAAGAGTGAGGAAGGGGACTGTGCAGGGTTTCTTTGGCATTCCCAGGGCTGGTGGTTCCAGTGCTTCTGGGGAGGGAGAGGGGCATGGGAGACAGAGGAGCGCGGCCCCCACCCCACCCTTGGACAGACTATAAGGGACACTGGGGCTGGAGGCTGTTTTTCTTCCCTCCCTCAGGCCAGGGAAGGGATCAGGAGCTCAGCCAGGTTGGCAGCAGCACAGCGGCCTGAATTTCCTCTCCAGATCTTGTGCCTCATTAGGTCCCAGAGACAAAGAGGGTCGTGTGTACGGGAGGCACCCAGGGCAGCCCCGCCCTCCTGGGCCCCTGCCTGAATTTGGTCACCTGGGCTGGGCTTTGAAGGGCCTTTGGGCAAGTTGGACCTGATCCTGTCTCCTTCACTCTGGCCCGAACCACAGAGCAAGACAGCTAGACCTGTTCAACAGGTATACCGAGGTGGACACCAAGGCCCAGAGAAGGGGCCTGGGTAGTCTAAGGTCACATAAAAAAGTCCTGGGTAGAGCTAGGTCAAACGAGGTCTCTGGCCTAGAAGACCAGCACTCTTTCACATGCCCATACCTATCTCCCTTTCCCCCTTCCATACCCCAGAAGAATTTCTTGCAGGCCCAGCAAGGATCTCAGCACCTCAATATCCCCCTGAGTGATAGTTTGAGTGAGGAGTAGGGCCAGTACCATGAGTGACTACCTGACTACCCAGCTCCCTGCACAGACTCCCTGATCAAGCCCTCACAGGGTACCCTATCCACTCCTCCGCAGTCTCTGCTGAGGGGCCTGGGGAGGGATTCACTCACACTCATCCCAGGTCTAGGCTAGAAATGAGGCTCAGGGGACTGAAGTTTCGAAGCTCCAGACACATCAGTGGACCCTACCTCCTTTCATTGCTCAATTCCCAGATGTATGAGGAACCGCATCAGTCTCCATAGTAACCACTGCCCCTGGCCTCCAAAGTCCGAAAGCCAGCCCTTCCTTGCAGACTCCCATTTCCCAGAGAAAGGCATCCTGGCCTCACAGAGCGGGGGAGTGGTCTCAGGCTGGGCTGCTCTGCCACAACTTCTTCCCGGGCTGGGGCCTCTCAGACCCTCACTTGTTACAGCTGGAAGTTGGGCTGAAGGACACTGCCCGGACCCCTCCCTGTCCAGGTCACACTGCAGCCCATCCGTGTTCAGCACATACTCACAGGCCCTGGTTGGGTGCTAGAGGCCCAGTCCGATGAGCTTGTAGGGGAGACACAAGCTATAAACAAGTCAGTGAGGTTACCTTGCAAGAACTAGGAAAACAACAAATCAAGGAATGTGGAAGGAGAGGCTTACATTGTGAGAATCTGATAGAATCCAGGAGCAGGAACCTCAAGGGCAGGTGCTGGGACAGGAAGCCCTTAGGGAGGAGCAGCACTCTGCAGGGTACAGCCTCAGGAGGGTGTTCTAACTGGTCACTTCAGGTCTGCGGGGAGAAATCAGCTGGTGTCACAGGACTGACTGAGGGTTGATTGCTGCGAGGCAGGGGAACCTCAGCACAGGGCCTAGAGCAGAGGACAGGCACTCCGGCTCCATCAACGGTGATGGGTTGTTGGCGGCCCGGAGCGCCCCCCAATCCCTCCAGGGCAGAAGACAGAGATCCAGGCTGGGGGATGGGGGCCTGGCACAACCACGACTGTCTAGGCAAGGGCTGGGGATTCCCGGCGCTGCCCAGGAGGCCCCTGGCCAGCTCCTGGGCAGGAGGGGACCTTCACAAGGCGGTTTCTGCCGCCAGGCCACCTGCACTGAGTTGGGGTGGAGCAGACCGGGAGGAAAGCTGGGACTCCAGGTGCTCCGCGGCTCCTGGGCGGGTCTTGGCCGCCGGCCCCGCCTCCGCCCCCAGAGCAGGTGTCCGGACCCCATCCCCCGCCCCCACCACCACCACCAACCCCCACCCCGCTAGGCCCTTCCTTCCAGCCCGGTTCCCTTTCCCTTATTCTGGCTATTCCTTAGATCCTGGGCCTGGGGACCCTGCCCCTCCCGCAGGGGAAGGTTCACGGGGCAGGGAAGAGGGGGATGGGCTCAAAGCAGGTAGTTTTGAACTGGTCCTTCACGGGTGGCTGCCCCCGAGCCCTCCGGCCACCCTGAGGGTTCCCGCATTTCCTTCCCCAGTGTTGGGGCTCCTGGTAGCGGGGCGGGGCAGCCCTCCCCTCCTCCTTCCCCTGGGGGGGTCTCCCCGCCCCTTCGGACTCTGCCAAGCGGAGGTGAAACCTGAACCCAGGTTGGGGGCGGGGCTGGCTCCTGCTCGGACGGGGCTGGCCTGCCCTCCACCTCCCCTTTCCCTGCACCCCAGCCAGCTTCTGAGAGAGTAAGATTGGGGACCCCACGCCTCTGGAGCAGGTGAGGTGGCGACCCAACGGCGGGAGAGAAGACCGGGTGGCCGTCGGGCCCCGCCGCCCAGGGCTGACCTCGCCTCTCCCTCCCTGGTCCACAGGGCCCGCGATGGAGCCCACAGCCCGGGGTCGTGCCCCGCCGTGAGGACCCCTGCCCGCAGCCATGCTGCTCCGAGGGCGCCCCCGGACGCTGGGGGCCGCAGCGTTGCTGCTGCTGCTGCTGATCGGCTTCTTCCTGTTCGGCGGGGACCCGGACTGTGAGCTCGGCGGCAAGCGGGAGGCGAGGCGGGGTGGGGGTGGCGGGGGTGACCCGGGATCCGTACCCGGCTCGCCAACGCCACGTGTACCTCCAGACGGGCGGCCGCGGTCGCGGGGGGCCGCTACCTTCGATGGAGACCCGCCGGCAGACCCCAGGGGCCACAACCGCTCGGACTGCATCCCGCCGCTGCCGCCGCCGCCCAAGTGCGAGGTAGGTAGGTGCGCACGGCCCCTGGCGGTGGGAATACCAGGGTCCCCCCCGCGCCCCCAAGCCCAGGGACCTGGACACCTGTGGGAATCCCAACACCTGGTTTCGGCTCTGACACTGACCAGCCAGCCGGGGGCGCCCCGGGTTCACACCTGCCCTTCTCCTGGCCTCGGCCTCCCTGTTTGGGAAATGAGGGGGTGTACCCTGGCTCCGTGGAGCCCCCTCTCCACACTCCGGCCTAGCTCCGATGCCAGATGGGGCTCTACTGCCCTAGGCCGGGTCAACCCAACCCCAGGTCCTTCCCGTCTGGAGCCCGCCGACCTGCTGTCCCCTCCCCAGCTCTTGCAGGTGGCCATCGTCTGTGCGGGACATAACTCCAGCAGAGATGTCATCACCCTGGTGAAGTCCCTGCTGTTCTACAGGTACAGCCAGGAGTGTCCCTTTCCTCCCTGGAAGGAGGCTGTAAGAATACCCTGAGCTGGGCAGGGAGCAGCTCGTGATAGCAATCAGTGCTTCCACTTCTGAGCCCCTCGGGGCGGGGCTCTCGTCCCTTGTAGTTCCTTCTGGGGCCCATCAGCTTTCCTCCCGTGTCCTTCCTGAAGGAAAAACCCACTGCACCTTCACCTGGTGACCGATGCTGTGGCCAGGAACATCCTGGAGACGCTCTTTCACACATGGATGGTGCCTGCTGTCCAGATCAGCTTCTACAACGCTGACGAGCTCAAGGCAGGAGCCCCAGCCTTTCTGCCCCCTCGTTCCTCCCAGGGTTTTGGGTATCAGTGGGAGGGCAGGTTAGAGCTGCATGAGACCCCCAGTCCCATCACATCTACTGAAGCGCCAATCCTTCACCCTCCTGGGTACGTCACCCTGAGTATGTTCCGACACTGATAAGCCCTTCTCTTGTGGGCTCACGCCCTGTGCTTCCACCCACAGCCCCAGGTCTCCTGGATCCCTAACAAGCACTACTCTGGCCTCTATGGGCTAATGAAGCTAGTGCTGCCCAGTGCCCTGCCCCCCGACCTGGCCCGTGTCATTGTCCTGGACACAGATGTCACCTTTGCCTCCAACATTGCAGAACTTTGGGCACTCTTTGCTCACTTTTCTGGTGAGAGGTCTGGGACCCCACCCCAGTCAGCCCCCTTCCCTGGCCCATCCAGGCCTCCCTGTGGCCTAGCCCTGAGCTGAGGTCCAGTGGCAGCCTCAAACAGCTCTCTCGTGCCCTCCCTCCCAGACAAGCAAGCGATTGGTCTCGTGGAGAACCAAAGCGATTGGTACCTCGGCAACCTCTGGAGGAACCACAGGCCCTGGCCTGCCTTGGGCCGGGGATTTAACACAGGTGGGGACAGTGTTGAGGGGGGCAGGAGGGCAGCCACTGGTGCTTGGGCCCCTGGGGCTGGTTAGAGCATAGAATGCTTGGGAGGCCCCCAAGAACCGTTCTGTAGAAAGAACGCTGGGAGAAGAGCCAGAAATCACAGTTCCAACCTGGGCTGATGATGCTGGATGACATTGGCCAAGTCACTTGATTCTGCTGAGCCTCAGTTTTCTCATCCATTAAATGGGGGTGATTTTCCCAGCCCTGGGACCACTGAATCTGAGAAGATGGTTGTGGGGGTGCTTTGCCTCCCCTTCACCCCGAAGAGGGTTAGTTGTGGACCCAGCGAGTCCACACTCACGTCTGAGCGGTCAGAAAATATTAACACAGCACAAAAACAAGCATTCGGAAGACACCTTCAGGAGCCTTGGCCCCTGGTCATCCCAGGGGATGGAGCTGGTCATCCCAGGTGGGCATGACAGCCTCTCCCCCCAGCAGGCGTGATACTCCTACGGCTGGACCGGCTTCGGCAGGCTGGCTGGGAGCAGATGTGGAAGCTGACGGCCACGCGGGAGCTGCTCACCCTGCCTGCCACCTCACTGGCCGACCAGGTCTGGGGGTGCCGGAGGGCGGTGGGGGCGGGCTCTGGGCCGAGGTGTGACGGCGACGGTCTCTGCCCAGGACATCTTCAACGCCGTCATCAAGGAGCACCCATGGCTGGTGCAGCCCCTGCCCTGCATGTGGAACGTGCAGCTGTCAGACCACACACTGGCTGAACGCTGCTACTCGGAGGCGTCTGACCTCAAGGTGAGCCAGCCGGGGGGCGCTGAGCGGTGGCGATGGGCTCCCATCCCCCCTCGCCGCCCCCCACCCCGGCCCCTTTCCATGCCCTCCCTGATCCCAGGTGATCCACTGGAACTCACCGAAGAAGCTTCGCGTGAAGAACAAGCATGTGGAATCCTTCCGCAACCTCTACCTGACTTTCCTGGAGTACGACGGCAACCTGCTGAGGAGAGAGCTCTTTGGGTGCCCCTGCCCGCCCCCTCCTGGGGCCGAGCAGGTGAGAGGGAGCCACCTTCCCTTCCCTTCCCTTCCGTCAGGGAGGCTCTGCCCCACCCACCCCCTGCTCCGGTGGGACCTGGGCTTGTTCAGGGCTTGTCCGCCTGCCCCACCCAGCCTGCCCTCCTCTCCCCAATGACCCCCCAGCTGCAGCAGGCCCTGGCACAACTGGAGGAGCAAGACGCCTGTTTTGAGTTCCGGCAGCAGCAGCTCACTGTGCACCGCGTGCACATCACCTTTCTGCCCCACAAGCCGCCACCCCCCCAGCCCCATGACGTCACCCTGGTGGCCCAGCTCTCCATGGAGCGGTGAGGGAGCCGAGGCAGCCCCAGGGCGCATGGTGCGCGGTCTGGGAGTTTCGAGAGGAGGGTTCCACTTGGGAGTTTCGAGAGGAGGGTTCCACTTGGCGGAAGGGAGAGCTCTTACTTCCTGATGCTTGAGGAGTTCCAGGGGCTGGAGACACCGGAGAGATGGTAGAAGGAGCTCGGACTGTGGGGATCACCCAGATGTCGGGAAACTGCCCTCTGTAGCTGTGGAACCATGGGCAAGGCTTAATATCTCTGGCCCTCAGTTTTCTCATCTGTCAAATGAGAAAGTACCCACCTTGTGGGGTAGCTGTGAAGACGAAATAAGCACAGTTCGAAAAGTGCTTGGAAGGGGCTCAGCAAGCCACTGGAGGGGGCTGTCCGTGGCTGCGAGTGCGGGAGGCAGCCCAGTCCTCCCCCGGGCTGACCACCCGCCTCCCCCCAGGCTGCAGATGCTGGAAGCCCTGTGCAGGCACTGGCCGGGCCCCATGAGCCTGGCCTTGTACCTGACAGACGCAGAGGCCCAGCAGTTCCTGCGTTTCGTGGAGACCTCGGCGGTGCTCTCTGCCCGGCAGGACGTGGCCTACCACGTGGTGTACCGGGAGGGCTCCCTCTACCCCATCAACCAGCTCCGCAACGTGGCCCTGGCCCAGGCCCTCACACCCTACGTCTTCCTCAGCGACATCGACTTCCTGCCTGCCTACTCCCTCTACGACTACCTCAGGTGGGCCGGGCTGGGGGAGAGCCACGGCACACAGGTGGGTGTGGACAGGGTCGGGGGCACCCATGGGCCCTGGCGGGGGCATCCCTGCTCCTTCCTGGACCCCAGTATCCGCGCTTCAGGGTGCACTGGCCCCAGAAGCTGGGTCCTACGTCTAACAAAAAGAGAACCCCTGGGCCCAGCGCTGGAGGCAGAGTACCCCCCCCCACCGTTCTCTCCGGTTCACGGGGTGCTCCCTCCTTAGGGCCTCCATTGAGCAGCTGGAGCTGGACGGCAGGCGGAAGGCGGCCCTGGTGGTGCCTGCATTCGAGACCCTGCACTACCGCTTCAGTTTCCCCAGTTCCAAAGCCGAACTGCTGACCTTGCTGGACGCTGGCTCTCTCTATACTTTCAGGTGGGAGAGGCCATGGCCTACCCCTCCCAGCGCTGCAGTTACCCACACTGACCCCCATCAGTCTCAGACTGGCTTCCCGTCCTACCCTGCCCCCCTACAGGTACCATGAGTGGCCCCAGGGCCACGCACCCACAGACTATGCCCGCTGGCGGGAGGCTCAGGCCCCGTACCGTGTGCAGTGGGCAGCAGACTACGAGCCCTACGTGGTGGTGCCACGTGACTGTCCCCGCTACGATCCCCGCTTCGTGGGCTTTGGCTGGAACAAGGTGGCCCACATCATAGAGCTGGATGCACAGGTAAGGGGCGCCCTGCTGTCTCCAGCCTTGATCTGAGAATACCTCTATGCCCAGCGAGGGCTGCCCCGGGTGGCTCAGGGGTAAAGAAACCCACCTGCCAATGCAGGAGGCACAGGTCCGATCCCTGAGTCGGGAAGATTCCCCGAGAGCAGGAAAGGGCAACGCAACCCACTCCAGTGTTCTTGCCTGGGAAATCCTATGGACAGAAGAGCCCGGCAGGCTCATCTGTGGGTTCACAAAGAGTCAGACGTGACTTAGCAACTAAACGGCAGGCCCAAGGGGCTCACTAACGGTGGCACAGCGTACTGTGAAGGGCCCTCTGTAGAACTCGTCTCTGACTTTGGATGAATCTGCTCCCCCCGCCCCAGAGCTTTCATCCTCCCCCAGCCTACACAGTGACTATCCCCCCACCCTCCGCCGCGCCCCCCAGGAATACGAGCTCCTGGTGCTGCCCGAGGCCTTCACCATCCACCTGCCGCACGCCCCAAGCCTTGACATCAGCCGCTTCCGCTCCAACCCCACTTATCGTGACTGTGTCCTGGCCCTCAAGGACGAGTTCCACCAGGACTTGTCCCGCCACTACGGGGCTGCTGCCCTCAAATACCTCACTGCCCTGCAGCAGCCCCGAGGCCCCGCCTGACCTCCGTAGTCGCCGGGGCTCTCACACACACTCCCTGCCGCCACCCCGCCCTCCTGCTATTTAAATTATTTAAGGTCTCTGGGGAGGGGCTGTGGGGGGGCATCTGTGGGGTGAGGCCTGGGGCCTCCGTCTGCTGCTGCTATTCAGGTGGGTCTAGCGTTTCTCGGCCCCAGCTGGTTTGGGGCTGGTTCCTACATCCTCTCAACCGTAACATCCCCTTTTCGTTAAGTTTTAACAGCTCCTTTGCACGTTCCTCTTGGCTTGGGGCATGAGCCAGTCAGAAAGGCTGGGGAGGTGCTGGATCTGGCGAGAGCCCAGCAGTGGGGGCCCCCCCCTGCCCCCAGAGGCTGGGGCTGAAGTGCCTGTGTCCCATCCACCCTCCCCTGCCGCAAACCCAACACCATGAGTCTGAGAGACTTTATTTGGCTTTATTTAGTAAAATGTTAAAATAAATAAATACAAATTGATCAGCTGCTCTGTATCCCCCCCACCCCCTCAAAACAAAACTCAAACAAACAAAAACAAAAACTTTGAAGCACAAAACTCCAAATACAAGTTCTACCAAGACTGAAATCACAAAGGGCTTGGACAAGAGACAGGTTGGGAGCTGGCTGGCACTTTTCTGCTCAGAGCTCACTGACCTCCGGCGGTCCTGCCTGACTGCAGCGTACCCTGGGCTGAGGACCCAGCAACGCCGGAGAGAGGGGCAGGGACCAGAGGCTGCTGTGGGGCTGGTGGAGTCCTCAGGGAACGAGAGCCTTTGCAAGTGGAGAGTGAAGAGAAGTTGTGAGCTCTGCTCTTCCTTTACAGGAGCTATTTTCAGGAGCTCCACTTGGGCTCTCCAAACAGGGAAACTCTCGGCTTCTTCCCCTGTGCTCTGCTGGGAGGGTCACCCTTCGCCTCCTGGAAAGGAGCTGACACTGGGGACGGCTGTAAGTCGGAGAGAGTGGGTCTCCTGTTTCCTGCCAAGGGTGCCCAGCTGAGGGGTGGGGGTGAGGTCCACGGTCTTCCTTTCTACATAGAGCAAGGTCACCTCCATCCAACAAAAGCCACCGAATCTGGAGAACCCAGGGACTGGAAGACGTACCTGGGCCCCCATTCTTCCTCCTACCAAAAAGCCTTCTTCTCCTGGGGTAAAAGCCTCCTAAATTAAGCCCTTTGGATAAATGAGAAAGACTAAACCGTAAAAGGGAATGTAGGGAGGAAACCGTCATGAGTGTGCTGTGTGGGTCGTGGTTTGGGCTGAGAGCCCAAGAAGGCTCTGCTGGCCCCAGGAGTAGGTGGCAGAGATGGCTGGAGAGGCGGCTGCACACGCAGAGACTGCAATGAGCCAGAAACGCGGTCACCCTCACGGGAGAGGCGCAGGGCGAGGAGCCGCGCCCCACTCACATGCCCTTTTGAGCCTGAGCCAAGAAGCCAAAGGGACACTGGGCGCTGGGTGCGAGCCAGAGACCGCCATGGCCAGGGCACAGGCCTCACACAGGATAAGGCCCTGTACATGAGGGGCTGTGTCGAGGGGGGCCTCCCTGTCAGGCATGACCAGCAGGCTTGCCCCAAAAGGGCCCAGTAAGGAAGAATGAGCTCAGCAGAGGTGAGACAAGACCCAGCAGGCTCTGAAAGAAAAAGGGAGCTGCAGGCCACACTGGCAAGAACGTGAGCAGGGAAGATGACAGCAACATGACCTCACTGCCTCCAGGGCACGTCACCTTGGCCACGGGACTGACAAGAGGCCCCTGATCCAGCCCAAGCGGGCAGCTGGACCAGTCCCAGCCCCCGACCAGCGCTCCCCGGCCTCTGAAGCGGCTGCAAGCCGGCTGCCCTCAGAAGCGTCTGTCAGTGGAAGAAAAGCAGCAGAGAGGAAGAGGGAGGTGGGGCGGTCATGAAGGTGTGTCTCAGGTGGTCACAGGGATCCTCGAGTCTGGAGGGACAGGGAGGCTCTTCTCTTGGCAGGACAGTGGAGGAGGAGGACACTGGTGACTAGGGCCTTTTCTCTGCAGTGAGGGGTGTTTGGGAATTTGAGTCCAGAATGCGGGTTTGGGGGCAGGGCTGCAGTCTTCCACTCCGTCATCCTAGGTGACTGGCACAGCAGCTTACATCTGAACTGCAGAGGAATCCGTACCCCAACCCTCGGCAAGGTCAGAGTGTGAATGCTCACAGCAGCCTGCAAAATCCTGGTCAGTTAGTTCCTAGCCCAGCCACCCACCCCTGAATCCCCAGTGGCTCCTTTCTGAGCAAAGGCCTCTTCTTTCAAGAAGACAGGTATTAAGCGGCCACCTCCTATTTCTGGGCCCAGACAAGTCTGATGGGAGGGCTCCAAGACAGGGCGCACAGCCCATCTCTGGGCTCTGAAGCTCCGCCAACCATTCCTTCAACTAGCCCAGGCATCTCCCAAAGCTCCCTGACTAGACATAGCACCTTGGTTTTTGCATGAGCAAAGGGAGCGCCTTTCTTTCCCCCCTCAGGCAACCTTGCAGCCAGGCCCTGACTCTCAAGAGGCTGATGCAGCCCCCTCGTCATCCCCTCTTCTAACAAACATCCCAGGAAGAGAAACTGAAACTGTTGGTAGCGAAGAGACACGTTTTATGTGAAAAGGACTGCTCTGTGGCAGTCGCCTTCAGGGTCCATCTGTCTCTCCGGGCCTCACTAGGTGAGGGAGAGACGACTGGTCCCTTTCTGCCCCCTCCTAGACTCTGGCCCTTACTGGACACAGGGTGGGCTTGGGGGAGATGCTCTGGGAGTGACCGGGCACAGAGTCTCTGCTTCTCTCCTGAGGCCAGATGTGTGCCATGGGCAAAGGTCTCCAGCAGGAGGGCACACGTGACAAAAACTTATTTCCCACAAGGCAAACATGATAGAAATGGTCCAAGCCTTTCAGAACCCTGGTTTTCTCAAGAAGGCGACAGGCCAAGCCAAGGCAAGCACAGCATTCTAGCCAAAGGTCACCCAGGAAGCTTATGGGTGAGCAAAGTGGGGTAAGACTACCATCTCCAGTGCCTGGAGCCAGCAGGCAGAGAAAGTGGCTGGAGATACAGACCTCTCTTCAAAGGTGTGATGACACGAAGGCCGCCCAGGGACTCCCTCGTCTCAGAGAGACCCTGTCCCCTCAAGACATCTCACTCCCATGTCCTCTCTAAGCACCAAGGGCTGATGCAGCCAGCCTGCTCCCTGCACCCTTCAAAGCCAGGGTGTGTGGGCACCAATGAGCTTCACTGGCCACTTCCTTCAAAGCTGTCCCCCAGGCACTCGAAATGCTGGTGGCTGAAAGACCAAGAGCAGCACCAAAGGAAGGGATCTTATTTAGGCACCAGCCTTTTGCTCCAGCAAAACCCGAGGAGACAAGGAGCAGGGCCCTGACACCATCCACGCTCCATGTGGGCTCCAGAAACAGGAGCCCCACTCCCTGCACCAAGCAGGGAGGACAGTCTTTCCCGAGGAGGGGAGGATGGTGGGAGAGCGCTGCCCCTGCCTGTCAGGGCTGCAGCCTTCTGGAGGACAGAAATCACGGAGACTAGCCCACCAGTCTTGAGACACAAACACAGCAAAATGTCATCATGATCAGCAGGTTCTGTGCTAAAAAATTATAACTACACAGCATTTTCTCCAGTTCTGACACCTTTTTAATAGAAATCACTGTTTTTAGGAAACAAATAGCACTTTTGTAATTTTTTTTTTACAATGTTTCTTACCTTGATCTTAATTTAAGTAACACTAGGAAGACCTCAATATCTTTTATTTTCCTTTTTAATTAAAAAAAAAAAATTGTTGTTGTTGTTTTTTTCCCCCAGATACAAAGATTTTTGCCCTTGCATAAAAAAACAGTGCCCCGAACGCTGACACAAGGACTGACACACTCACTGGACCTCACTGACACTATGATTCCTATTCTACCATGCAAGGTCTCGACTACCCTTAAGTGGACTGTCAGCCTGAAAAACAGCTTTTCTATTCCTTATTTTAGTTTTTGTTACCAAAAATGTAAAATAAACAACAAAATAAAACTTTCTTTTTTTAAAGAAAAAAGGAACAAAAACAAAAATTAAAAAAAAAAAAAAAAAAAAGAGAGAAAAGAAACATCTCCATTCGATTCACACACACCTGGCCGCGTGCTGCTTCGCTCAGGATCTTCTCTTCTTATAAATATAGAAAAGGGATGGAGCTTGTTTTCAAGTAAAACCACTGATCCACCATTTTTCCTTCCTCGACACACACACACACCCTTCTTCCCTGCCCCGGGCAAGGGCCACCTGAGGCCTGGTTCTGCTTGTTCTTGGAGAGGGAAGGTAACCGGCTCACCCATGGGGATGGCACCAATTTGCCAAAGCAGGGAAGGAAGCTGGGGAACGTGGGGGCGCCCACGGTCGGGGAGTGGGGTGCTCCGGAGAAGAACCAGGTGGCTGGTTCTTGGTGTCCGTCTCTCCGGGCACGGTGCCCTCTCCAGACACTATGAAATACTGCTTATTCGGTACACTGTTCCCACCCCGGCTCCCCCCCTCCCCGCCCCCACCCCTCCTCTGGGCACTGGGGTTGGTGAAATCTCCCTTTCCTCTTTTTGGTTTTATAGTAGTGAGAGTTTAGAAACAGAAAGCCCACGCACTCTTTGGACTTGTCTCTCCACCCAGACAGACGGCTCGGCAAAGAAGGGTCTGGAACCTGCTCTCCCTCCGCCCGGCCCTGCTTCCCCCCCGACCAAACAAAAACAAACCCATCGTGGCTGTGGAGGCTGCTGCAGGCACACACTGGTGTATAATAGAGAGAGTAAATATATTATTTCACTTGGCATGGTGCTGGCAAAGAACCTCCAGCTGGCACTATTTCATGTAACATGGTCCAATCTTTGCATGTACACACAGAATAAGAAGGATCAATTGGCAAACTCTGGTGCCACCTGGCACAAGCATCTTCTCTCTCTCTGGAACCAAAGAACCAAAAGAATTCTGTACTTTCCAGAAGAAATCCGGCTTGGCTTTGCTAGAGTCTTCAGTGTTTTGCTCTCCTTGCCGCCGGGATCTTGTGGCTTATCCTAGCGGGGCTCTGTTATTTAGTCTCTTCCCCCGGGTTACAGTTCGCTGTGCAGCTCTGGGAGGAGGAGGAGGGCGGGGAGGGGGCCGGCGTGGAGGTGCTGGCGTTGGCAGGGGGCGTGCAGTCCGGGCCATTGGAGAGGGCCCCCACAGTGGCCTCAGAGTCTACAGGTTTGGAGAGGTCGATGCCATGGATGAGGCGGATCAGCTGTTTTACCTTCTCCAGGGAGCTGTGCATCTCCTTCTGCCGGGCCAGGATGGTGTTCTTCATTTCCATGCATTTCTGCAGCCAATGAGAAGGGCAGTGGCACTGAGCCTCCGGCTGTCCTGACAGGCCCGGCAGCCCTCTCCAGACACAAGAATCCCTGTGGGCTAGGGTGCAGCCCTACACCTTGCTCTGCTCCACCTCGAGTGGGCGCTGCTACCCAAGGGAAGGAGGAGGCCCGAGAGGCGAGAGAGAGGCAGCGAGTGAGCGGCTTCAAAGCCCACTACTCAAAACTAGGACTTACAGCCAAACATGAATCACCGCTATAATACTGTAAAATGAAAGGCATTAAAGAAAAAGGCTCTCACAGCTGAGCTGAAGCTGCTTTCAGCAGGTCTGGGTATGCTTCTACCCTGCTAATATGCTGACATGCTCCGGACCGAGCTGAGCTTTCCAGGATAGACACAAGCCGGCGGTATCTGGATTCAGTTTAAGGGCCTACTGAAGACCACTGGGACAGTGTGAGCTCAGAGGCAGGGCCCTAAGGTGGGATATTCACTGATATTTAGGAGAGTCAAAGACTGCAGCCAAGAGAAGGCCTTCTGCTCGGTCATGGACAGGTAGCTTTTTGCTGCGTTGTATGAGGGCAGGAGGAGAAGGGGACGACAGAGGATGAGATGGCTGGATGGCATCACCGACTCAATGGACATGGGTTTGGGTGAACTCCGGGAGCTGGTGATGGACAGGGAGGCCTGGCGTGCTGTGGTTCATGGGGTCGCAAAGAATTGGACACGACTGAGCGACTGAACTGAACTGAACTGATGAGGCCTCCCACACCTGCTGGCTTCTGTTCTAGGCAGGGAAGGTGATGTGAAACCTGCCAGCCACAATGGGCAGTACAATGAAGAAGGACAGCAAGACTGCCAACTGGCATCCACGAGGGCTGGGGCCACATCACTGCAACAAGGGGACCTACTCAGTGGAAAAGGGACCTACTTAGCGGAAAAGAAAGCCTGCTCCAGTCAGGAGGAGCCTCTGAATCCCTGTGGCAAACACAGCTCTCCTTCCCACCTAGTCAGCCAGGCTGGGCGGTGTTTACTTCCAGTACTCATCTCCAGAAAGCGCTCCTTCTCAAGCTGCGCAGGGGACCCTAGAGAGGCGATCAGCAGAGCATGGGAGAGGGGACAGGAGGGAAGGCCCTGCGGACGGGCCCACTAGCTAGCTAGAGCGACTGGGAAGAGTTACACATGGGGACCTGGTCTGTTCAGGCGGCTCCACACTCCTCCCAACACGCTCAGGAGCTCACTGGGGTGCTGGCTATGCTCCTGTAGCTGCTACTTGATCTCTTCAAGTAACAGAGAAAATCTGGAGACTGAAATCTCTCAGATCAAAGCCAAGAGGATGCTCTAGAGCCTGGCTAAGGCACCATGTACCAACTGTACCTGAGGACCAACCTCTAACTGGAGGCAAACTGCAACCGCCTAAGGTAGCAGTATCAGTATGCTGAAGGAATGCATCAACCCCTGAGAGCCACACGTCCTCTGATGTACATGTAAAGTGCTGCATCTCTGTACCTGTCACTGAAGGCATGAGGTTGACTTACACTTATAGAACTGCTGAGCTGTTTCACCTTCTGCTCTAGTTGTTCTCGTTCTTGTTTTAAATCTGAACTCCATTTAAGTAATTTCTGTTTCTCTTCTTCTTTTGCTGGGAAGAAATAAAAAAAAAAAAGGAACTTAGTCCCATGTGCCATCAGTACACAGAACCTGGTCACCTGGACTTTCTGTTCTACATGTAAAAGGACGCTAAGAAAACTGTCAGTGGCTTGGGCCTGGCATTACATAAATAAGATCTCACTTCTCAGTGTTCCTCCCCCAAAAAGTACTACAACCAACTTTTTATTTCATTCAATAAAAGCTTTTCATGTGTAACTTTAAAATTCCCTTTGAAAACAAAACAAATACTGTCAGTACTTTTAAACAAAGGCAGGCTCACTCAAAAGGCAGTATGGATAATTTTTTACCTGCTTTGTAGGCGATATAGGAATGAACAATTGCTAAAGTTCCAGGCCATGGAATTGCTTCTTCCTTCTTCAGCATCTGAAAAGATTTTCAGAATTTTATCCTTGAGAAAGAAGTATAAGCACACATCCCCTATGTAACAACAAGCAACAGTGGCCGTCGCTATTGGCAGACACAATCCAGGAAGAAGGATTTATGGTGGCAGTATGGCAAAACCCATGGCTATAGTTTCTGGACGACGAAGTTCCAGTGTACCAGCATGAGAGAATAAAGGTCAATGGCAGGAAGAGCCAAGCCACCTGAGCCCGATCATAGGCACAGGTGGGGACGGGGCTGGGCGTTCCCAACTTTTCAGACCTGCTGCATGACCCTCAGCTGCGCCCTACGGCCAGAACCAGCAGCACACAAGCTGCACGTCTGCGTGACGGCAGCCCCACAGGCAGGTGCAGCCTTGACCTGACACAGGCTGCCGCTCTCAGTTTTAGCTTATACATACCTCAAAGACAGCCTGATCAAGGAAATTAAATATCAACCCCAAACACTGAAGTATAATCTAGACCCCATGAAGAAAATTATCAGAGGGTCACAAAGCAGCATCAGTACGAGGACTATCTCTATACATCACGGAGACAGTAAGGACGGAGACTAAAGATGTAAAGGGGGAGACCAGAAGTCTCTCAAATCAGGATTCCAAAAAATTGACCAGGGCTCCTAAAGCTTGCTGAGTACTGGGCTTCTTTATTTACTATTTATATGCTTGCCTAGTTTCAAAAAGGTCTCAGGACAGCTTGTCATCAAAACATAAAGACATACATGAATCATTGAGAAAAAAAATCAGAAACTAAACAGAAAGGGGAGGGAAGGAGCACTGTTTCTCTTCTTTCAAGTGCATTAAATATTAAGACAGTACTTTATAGTTAGTGCTCTGATCCTGATGAGAACACAGGTTAAAAGTAAAACTGTTCTTATTTGAACTAAATGATCAATTTCACATTCTCCTTTAAGGATTTTATTTCCAGAGTTTCAACCATATGCTGAGTTTGGACCATTTTTAGAGAATGAGGCAGACAGTACTGTGGAGTTTTAAGGGTAACGGTAATAAAAAGATACGCCATTTCAAATAGAGAGAAGCCGTTAGGGTCTCTCCACTTTACATGAGTCACTGCCCCATGAACTGAGGACCTCTGAGAGGACGGAGCTATGCAGGTGAGGGCTGTCCTGTGGGTATGGCAGACGTGGCTGGAGAGCTACCGGAGCAGGAAGAAACTGAGCCGTTCCCCCAGATGAGAGGGGAGGGGGGTCTTTCTCCTCCTCTGTCCCTCGTCCTCTCTGACCCACCCCACATTACCTGGTCCTGACATCTGGGACAGATCCACATGCCCTTGGGAATCGTTTTCAGAGGAGGGTCTAAGCAGTCCAGATGATATACACGGGAACATGTGTCGCACATCAGCAACTGGCCACTTTTTCTGCAAACACTGCAAAAATCCTCATGGATATCACCCTATGACATTGTGAGGAAAGGTAAAGAAAGGACAAAAAGGTAAAAGCTGAATGTTAACATGCACATTCTGAATACACATAATAAATGTTTTAGGACAATCAGCTGTGCCCCTCCAACTCATTACGAGAGTGCTGAGGAAAAGCAGGAATTACCAATGGTGCAAGCTCCCGACCTGGTCCACAAAGCTGGGGCTCTCCAGGTGGGGCCGGTACTCTTAAGAGTTTACAGGAGACTGTAACTCTGCAGTCACCCAGGCCAAAATGAGCTTTAGAGGTGACAGCTCAGCATTTATGTTTTAGTACAGTCCAACCCACAAATCATAAAGTTGAAAGACCTTGAAATCCATTCATCAAAGTGTTCCACAATACGATACCAAAAATTCCCATTACCTATCGTTTTTTAGAGGAGTTTAGAAAAATTGGAAAAGACAGACAGACAAGAAATGGAAGCTTTTGTTAAACACTTTGCTTGTTCTGGGAGAAAAACTATAGTCAAAATTCACATGGGAAAGGATTAAGTTGGAGCATATTAAACTCCTATGAGCGTTCTAACGTGAAGAATTAAAACAGCCAAGCACCTGACAGTGTTCTCTTAAAGCCAGTACTTGGCATCTGCTGTGCAATGGCCCCTTCTATTCCGGGAGGCTTTACTCCTCCTGTAAGATGCTTCCCCAGATGGAAGAAGAAGAGCAGCCTCAGCGTGCTCTGCTAGTCCCCCCTCCCCTCAACAGGGGCAGTTCTGGTACTCAGGTGAGTCTGCGGGAGCCCTCACGACAAAAGGCACCATCAGGAAAAAGCAGATCTATTTAAAATTTGGAGGGAACACATTTTTTAAAAAATGAGGTATTAAAAAGGTGGTTTCCAGCGAGTCAATCCCTGGCCCGTTCTCTGAACAGGATTAATGCTGCTGCTAAGGACACCAGGGAAGAGAAGACTGAGGGGTCGTGCCAGAGGTTAGCTAAGAAGGCAGTGCCACAACTTGGGGCAGACTCCTTTTCACTTCCAGTGTGTTGTTTTAGAATTCCAGGCTATTCTGCCAGAAGGTCTAATAGAGAAACTTTGCACAGGAAGCAAAGACAGACACAGCAATGCTCAGTTCTTCCTTTCTATGATATAACCTTTCAGCCACCACTGCAGAAAGTGAAAGTGAAAGTCACTCAGTCGTGTCTGACTCTGTGTGACCCCATGCACTATAGACTCCGTGGAATTCTCCAGGCCAGAATACTGGAGTGAGTGGTCTTTCCCTTCTCCAGGCTATCTTCAGGAATGTCATCTTCTCAGACCTACAATTTCTCTCCAAAGGAAAGGAAAGGAGACTATGTGGCAGTATCTACATATTTAGGGTATCTGGTGAACTGGCTGCAAAAAGTTGTAAGATATATCAAAGTGTGGATGGATGCTAATCTTTTTTAGTAAAACAATGTTACCTTTGGACAATAAAAAAAAAAAGATACTTAGTACATGTGCAAAAATACTGCAGGAGAATGCAGCATAACAGTTTAACTTCAAAGCCACTGAAAGACATGAAGGTTTCTCTCCTAGATTAACTGTGACTTTCTTCGTTTGTTCTTAAGATCAGGCTGAGGGGCGTGCTCCTCTAGACAGATCATCTTTCTTAAGCCACATGCTTTAAGTCTGTGACTTTAAGGAGTTTAGAAAAATTTTAAGGTTTCTGAAACTCTTTTTACATGAACCACAGGTAAAATTATCAGTGATGAAGTAAATGAGACAAACTGGATATCTTATCCCAAATACCTGTCTTATTTTTTGGGTAGAGTTCTTGTTCACCTCCCTTTGCTACTGAGTAAGGACACCATCAGGAAGTGGAAGGTGGAGAGCACATAAAATAAAGGTTAAATAATTTCTTTCAAGTTCCTAAAGGAAAAAAAACTCTTAGCTTATTTACATATCCCATAGCAGCAGTTCATAATCTTTTCAGTGTGAGGACCCCTTGGTAACTTTAAGAATTACTAAGCGCTTTTGTCTACCTCAAAGTGCTCTTGTTTACTTCAAAGTGCTTTTGTTTATGTGAGTTCTACCTATTGCTATTTTTGTACTAAAACTTTTAAAGCTTTTTTATTTTGAAATAATAACAGAATCACAGAAAGTTACAAAAATCACGTACTGAAAAATGTTAAAACCCAAGAACAAGCAGGCACACCTTTGGTTAGCTCTCAGTGATGACATCATCACTGATCACGTAGTATGTGGAAAACATCCCTGTCCTACGCGTGGGAGAATGAGAATGAAGATGGTGAAGAACATTTTAGTGCTATCATGAAAACATTTCTGATTTTATGTTTTGATTGATACTATGTTTGAAAATACGTATTTTGAACCCCTGAAAGAGTCTCAGGGACATGCAGACCACACATTGAGAACTACTGTGCATCAAAATGGAATATAAAATGCCAGGATATGTATTTCAGCCACACAGAATTGGTTCTTTGCTTAAAGAGAGCAGAGGAAGTCCCCCAGAGGGGCTGCCCCAGGTCCAAAAGCTTATTAGGCTTCGGTGACTGACCAAATTACTACCGTAAACCAAACAGCTCTGCTAGGAGCTGAGGGGTGTATGTTTGTGGGAAACACCCTGGCTATATCAATCACAACTTCATCATTTGCTAAAAGAATTTTCAACCATGTCAATGTATCTTTTTTTCTCATGAAAACGATGACAGTGGCACCAGGTATATCCTGAAGATTAGAGACCAGCTGGGTCTTACATCACTCGCTCCTTCTGGATGATTATTGATCCCCAGGAAAGGCTTGCCTCTCGACTGTGATTGTTTAATTAACATTGTTGGGGTTTATGCTACCTGGAGGCAAACACATATAGAGCCCTGTGTGCTGATTTTAATCACTGCCACTGTTGGGACACTGAAAAAGTAGAAGTCAATTATCTTTAAAGAAAATCCATTCCACTAGGGTTTTTATTTATTTGGTTTCTTTGGGTCTTAGTTGGGGCCTGTAGGATCTAGTTCCCTGACCAGGGCTTGAACTCGGGCCCCCTGCAATGGGGAGCATGGAGTCTTAGCCACTGCACCACCAGGGAAGTCCCATCCATTCCGCTAGGTGTAACCTAGAAGGTTCTCAAAATATTTAGTGGTTTTAGAAAACCTTTATTTCACCTTTAGTTTCCTGGAAAGAACAAAGTTTGCATTTTAAGATGAAACCTGGCAGAAGCTTTTCAGTTTGTGATTTGATCTGAATGGATCCTTTGGGTTCAATCAAATAAAATCATAAACCCTCTAAGTCAAAAGTCATAAGAATAGCGTTCTTTAGCAATGATAACTCAAGTGCAGATCCACAATCACCTGTTCGCCACCATTCGTGCGTCACCTTGCGAAGGACCCCTACCAAGAGGCTGTGAGCTGGCAATACCTTGGCAACGCTTCAACTGAGGAAAATGGAGACAATCTTTGGGGCCAACAAACAAGGTTTTTGACAGCGTCCTGGTACTCGTTAACAGGACAGGCAGCAAATTTGTGTCAACCACTAATGCCAAAAGCCAATGCTGAATCTTGAGAGCAAGTCTAGGCCTGTAGCCTTGGCTATGTCCAAGGAAGGAAACCTGCCCGAGAAGACGACTCTTCCATGACCCTGGTCCTCCAAAGACAGCACTTACTTTTCTGCTTCTGGAACTGTAACTCATGCTATGTATACGGTATTCTTTTGCTCTTTGGAGAGGAGCAGACCACTAATAGAGGAGGGCATGGCAACCCACTCCAGTATTCTTGCCTGGAGAATCCCATGGACAGAGGAGTCTGGTAGGCTACAGTCCATAGGGTCGTAGAGTCAGACATGACTGAAATGACTTTGCATGCATGCATGCAGATCATTAATAAGTACAAAAAGAAACTTCAAGCTGAAAGGACATTTAACCTGAAGATGTAGCTTCAGGTAAAGACAAGCTCTGTAATCCACAAAAGAAATGGGACATGTACAAGGTTAACTCCTTGGTCTCTCTTCTCAAACCTGCTCTTGTCATTCCAGTAAACGGCAGCGTCATCCTTTCAGTTGTTTAGGCTAAAATCTTTGGCTATTCTCTTTTTTCTTACATCCCCTTATTTAATTCTGCTCATTCTTCAAAACAGACACAGACCCTATCAGTTTTCTCCACCTCTGCTTCTGCCACTCTACTGGGCCAAGCCATCGTCAGCTCCTGCCAGGACGCCTGCAACGGCCTCCTACCTGGTCTCTCTGTGCTTCCACCCTGTCCTCCTCAGTCTCCTATAGAATCCAAGTAAATTCTGCAAACGCCTTAAAAATAATAAATTCAGGCAAGCACCATCAAAAATCACTGAGTAAGACTGCTGGTCAAGGCTATGTTTTTTCCAGTGGTCAGGTATGGATGTGAGAGTTGGACTATAAAGAAAGCTGATTGCCAAAGAATGCATGCTTTTGAACTGTGGTGTTGGAGAAGACTCTTGAGAGTCCCTTGGACTGCAAGGAGATCCAACTGGTCCATCCTAAAGGAGATCAGTCCTGGGTGTTCATTGGAAGGACTGATGCTGAAGCTGAAACTCCAATACTTTGGCCACCTGATGCGAAGAGCTGACTCATGTGAAAAAACCCTGACGCTGGGAAAGATTGAAGGCAGGAGGAGAAGGGGATGACAGAGGATGAGATGGTTGGATGGCATCACCGACTCGATGGACATGAGTTTGGGTAAACTCCGGGAGTTGGTGATAGACAGGGAGGCCTGGCATGCTGCAGTTCATGGGGTTGCAAAGAGTCAGACACGACTGAACGACTGAACTGAACTGAAGACTGCTGGGGTATTTTTACAGACTCAAAGCTATCTGCACCTAAGGAAACAGGCACCTTTACAAGTAGAGACATCTGATGGAGTCTACCTTAGAGATGAAAGCTAACATCAACAACGAGATGGATGGACAACACATGCCCCTTGAGATGCACCGAGAAGGGCTCATCATCATGTATTTAGTGCGCCTACAAAAATGCACACCCTGAATCTATTCTTGAGGAAACAATCAGATCATCCAAATGGAGGGACACTCTACAGCAAGCACGTGGCTTATCTTTTAAAAAACGGTAACGTCATGAAAGACAAAGACAGGCTGAAAAACGGTTCCAGAGTAAGGAGACTAAAGACAAAGCACCATAAAAATTAATGTCAAAAGTGATCTTGGATTGGATCCTGGAACAGAAGAAAACAAAGTGCCACTAAGGCATTTACTGAGACAACTGGAGAAATCTGAAGATAGGCTGTATATGTATCATAATAATAATGCTTTATCATATTAAAGTTCCTCAAAAGTTTACTGTGGCTATGTCAGAGAATATCTTTGGTTTTAGGAGATATACACTGAAGTGTTTCGGGTAAAGCTTCATGATGTTTCCAACTTTTTAACTAGATCGGCAAAACAAGTGTGTGCGGAGGGGTGGGGAACAGCAAACGTGGCAAGATTGTGCCAGTTGGTGAATGTAGGTGAAGGGCAGACATTTGTTCTCTGTGTTGTTAGTGAAGCTTTTCGGTAGGTTTGAAATTTTTTCAAAATAAAAAGTGAAAAGTAATGCCACTCTTCTACCTAAAACCCTCTGGCATCCCCCATCTCATTCAGAGTTAAAGCTACAAGACCCTGCAAGACGGGCCCAGCCCTCTGAAGTCTCTTCTCCCACACGCTCTCTCATGTGCTCGCCAAGAGCCTCTCTGTGCCACGCGCACTTCCTCCTGTGAGCAGGGCTTCTGCTCTGCTGTCCCCTCGGCGTGGAATGCCTCCCCACAGATGTTCCCACCTACTCCATTCCCATCCGAGGACTCTCTCTCACCGCTCTCCATAAAACAGGACCTCCTGCCGTAACTCTGATTTTGTGCCTCTTTTCCTCATTGCACGTTTCATTACCTGACATTTAAATGTTCATTTGCTTAGCCCCTGCCTCTGGCCTTGCAATGTGAGTTCCCTGAGGGCAGGGATTGGTTGTGTTCCCTGTTCTGTCCCCAGCCTCAAGAGCAGCACCTGCTCAGCAGAGGGTGTGCAGTATCTGTTAGGTGAAGGGGAGGGGGGCACAGTTCACACGCCTGCAGCCTCAGGGGCAGGCTGATGCTTTCTCAGGAACCTGTTTCTGATCAATTCTGCTGAATAAAGTTGCTCGAAGGCAAAGTTTTCCACGTCTTAAATTCTACTTGAAGCAAGCAACAAGGACTGCTGGGGGAAATGTGCACCTTTGTCCATTATCCCCACGCCCCAAAACTGATGACAAGACGGCTGCACACCTCTCAGTTATAGGAGCTGACTTCCCCACCCCATCCCTCTTCCTGAGAACTCCTTCACAGTGGATAAAATCCAGACTGAGAGCCCTGACCGAGCTTCCTGATGTGGTATTTAACATGATTCTCAAGTTCATGGCAGGACCTGGGGCCCTAGCAGAAAGCTGCCTTACATGGCACATAGTGTCCTTGAGGGATGACTGCTATTTCAGGATTAGTCAGGAGATGCAGCTGATAAGGAGACAACATATGATAACGGTTTCCCCGATTTCAGGTCTGAGAAAGAGAGTGAGCTTTTCCCAAGTTACTTACGTCTGTGGAGGTGGGGCTGGGCAGGGACACAGGCTGAACAGATGCAGGGAAAGTGAATGTGGTCTCTGTCTTTTCATTTTCAGGGGAGTCAGGATGACTGGATGGGGGGGATGTTGGGGTAAGGGCTCCAAACCCCAGCACTGCATTGTATTTTGGAGGACGACCTATATACCGAGAGAAGGGAACAAAAGGGGAAAAAGGGGGAGGGAAAGAAAGGGGGAAAAATGATCTTACATACCTTTGGCCAGTGTTCCTCATTGGCTAGCATGGAAAAGGAAGTGAGGTAGCAGACAGAAAGTTAATACAACAGTCCCAAAGAGAGGAAGAGAAGCAAAGACTTAAATGTCATTAGAAACAAATGCATGAGTCTCAAAGGGAGGATAAGAGAGCCTCAGAGAATGGCAGGAGATTCTGGGTCATATGTTAAAGGTCTTCGTCTTGGGCAGATTAAGAGACACTCCTCAACTATTACAATCTGAGATTTCTAATGGGAAAACAAGATATCAAAGCTCAATGGGAGTCAAGGCCAGGGATAAGTATTTATTTTCCCGTGTCTTTTGCATGTTGTTCCCTAAGGTTTTTCTGCAATCGCTATTCATATAATAATATTAATGATTCTCAGTTCCCAGAGATATTCTCAAGGACTTCTGATTGTCCTTTTCTCTCCTATACACATTTTAGTCGCTTCGCTTTATGAGGGTGGAGAAAGGCAAAGGGAAGAGGCAAAATTCAAGTTAACTACTCTGCCCCTTGCTGGCAGAGCTAGTAAGACATATGTTCTGGGAGCAGCTGAAACCTAAGAGCTAAAAAGATGTTGTGGGCCTAACAACGACTTAAGTATGCCTGGATTCAGATACCCTCCCCAGCTGATCAAGGAGTGCTCCCTGCTTCCATCACAAACATTCCAGTGAACTACCTGCCCTGGCGTCTCAAGTAAGGCCCTGTCGTCAGTAACACTGCTAACTCAGAGAGCTGGTCTGAGCAGGAGCATGTTGCATCAAACTTCATGGCTACAGAGAATCTACAAATGAGTCCTGATGGATGTGAGAAGTCCAGGCCAACCCCTCTTGCCTTATGATATATCAAGTCAGGGTCTTTGTCTTCCAGGGGCCAAGGTCATAGCTTCTAAGATGTCAAGTGATCAAAAGTGTACACCCAGCGTACCACAGGCAAAAACAACAACAACAACAACAGGTACACAACTGCCTACGAGCACCGGTGAACGGTATATGGGATCATGACTTTGCCAACAGTTATTATTTATATTAGAATTATGCACAAGAGTCATGATTCTGTCAGATATTCCACAAACATTACCTATCTGTGTTAAACTGGCACTGTCTGCCGTACAGAGACAGACCATACTGGTTTGTCTTTTCGAAGGTATTTAGTGCTGCTAGAAGGGAAAGTGGAAGATGAATGCTCTTTGTTTACCCACAGAAAGCACGTCCTAGGCATTGTGAATGCAGGCTTTCATCCTCTGACCTTGGCAAGAGATGCCAAGGTCTTTCTGGCTCATTTAACCCCTATCCTCTTAGCGGATACTGCCCACTGGCAGGCCAATTAACTGCAGCTTCTGGCTGGGGGCTCCTCTCTGAGAATTATGTCAGAGGTCACTAAAAATTGCCAAAAACAAAACAAAACTACAGAAAATAACCCATGACACTGCAGCCTAGGGATCAATATGAAGCAAGCCCAGTGACTGCAAGACTCCCATTTAAGCGTGTTTTGGCTTCCAGAAGGAGGAGGGACTGATGAAGCACTGGAACGGGTCACTAAGGTGGGTGTGCTATCTCTGTGAGGGGAAGAGGTGGGAATGGCATAGTCGGAGCCCTGCCTAAGGCAGACAAAGGGTCGAGGTGACCGCCTAAGCTTCCAGCAGCCCTGAGACAGTGTGCACGCACACAAATCAGTACACTACTCCACTCACTCTGCAACCTTTCTGGCCTAGAACTGTAATTCAGGGCCGCATTATCATGTGGAGAAAGGGACCTTGGGCTGTATTACTGACATCAAAGAACAATTTCAGAGCCCTGCTTATGAGCTCAAACTCTGAGCCATTAAGACCTTTTTAGGCCTACTTGTGGTGAGAGTGGAGACTGCCCTGGGGGGACAATTGGGGGGTGGAGCTCTTTGGGAATGTCTGCTCTGGGGAGCCTGTTTTGACAGTGATCTTTTCTTCCTTAGTTGGAGATGCTCTCTTCTCTCATACATTCTAAATTCTCAGTGTGGCTACCCATCTCCTTCCTAGGAAGCCTGCAGCTCACAAACGCTTAAGAGTGATGCTCTGTCCTCACTGCGTCAGGACCATTCAGACACTACTAAGAACACCTTGGCAACAGCAGCGTTCTGTTTGGCTCAATGATGCTAAAATGCTTCTTCTTACGGGGTGTTCTGCTCACTGTGCTATTCATCAACAGCCTGGTGGGCCTGGGGCAGAAAAGCTGCATTAAGCCATTCCCCTGAGCCAGCTCTGCCAGAACCCCAGGAAGGCAGCTTTGATCCAGCATACAGACCTCTAATGAGAAATCTCACTCTCTTTTCCCCCCATTCTCAGAGAACAGCAACAAGACTGTTTTCAAGGGGGACAGGAATTAAGACAGGCTCCAGGACAATGGGAGGAGGGAGGGGAAGGAAACACAACACAGAAAGCAAAAGCAACAGCAAGGGAGAGACACAGAAAGGTACTCACCTCTCTTCCGGGTCCCAGGATGCATTGTACTGTTCAGGTAGGTGACTGCACTCTTCTTACGCTTTGGGGAATGAAGACGGAGAGGTGACTGGCTGAACGGCATGGTTATTACTAACACTGGTACAAGCTAAAGACCAGGCACTGCAGGCCCGCCAACCTGCCAACTAGTTAGTGCCGGTCACCCCAAGGTGTGGGGTTATTATGTGTACTTGGCTCTAAGAGAACACTCCAGAGAAACCTGTCTCTGCTTCAGGAGACAGTCATACTCAAATGACAGGATGAGTTAAAATTTTAAGGTAGGTCTGTAGCTACTTGAACTTCGGGAAGAAATTAAGGGGAAAAACAGTGAGAAAAATGAAAAAATGGGATAGGCCAGAGAAAAAATCCCCCATTTTACAAAGCTGGCCAAGTACAATCTGGGTACTGCTCTTAAGCAGGTTTTCGGAGGGGAGGCACTGAATGAGTTGTGACTAAAACTGAACACGTGCAGAAGGGCCGAGTGCTGCCAAGAGTACCTCCGGCTCAAAGACCGCACCACTGTACACCGGGTTCGCTGTCGTTCTTCGTTTCCGCTCTTGCCTCTTGCTTTGGATTTCTTTGGAAAGCAAAAGGTTTGGATTAGAAGAGGGGCACGGAGAACCCCGCCAAGCTCACCTTCCCTGTCTACCTACTGGCTTTCCCACGACAAGTTAGGGAAGGAGAGCAGGTCTCTTGGTTACACTGCAGCCTCAGCCAAGGCTAGCACGCGGCTGGGAGCAAGCACGCAGGACCGTTTCCTCTTGCCTCTTGGAGGGCAAGGCCGTGCTGTCCTGCAGGGTGGCTCTCTGTGGACTGAGAGCTTAACAGTAGACCACACCTCTCAACAAGCTGTCCTGATCTATTTTTAGGTCACTCTAATACAGGTGTGGGTGACCTTTATCCACAGACCTAGACCGAGTAATCATAGATTACCACTTTTGAATTAAATAACTAAGAGAGGCACAGCTCTGCAACTATTCCTAAGATTCTGATAATCAAAAGTGACTGAGAAATTCCAAGACTTGTCAGAGGGCCATTTGCTACTTTGCGCTGCCAGGAAAAAAAAATAGTTTCTCTAAGTGAACAGCAGTCCCCTTAATTCAGGCAAGTAGGGAATTTCCCCAGGACAATAGTGTGGATAAATAAAGACAGGAGAGAAGCTGAACATTAGCTAGAAGGAAGGTAAGTTTACTCCAAAAAAAAGTCCACACTGGTTGAATCACACTCTGTGTTCCAATTTTCAAGTCTAACAATAAATAGAACACCATTTTTGAGAACAAAGCTCTAGGCCAGAAGCAAGGCAGCATCATGAATGTCTTCTCTTACCTTCTAGATGGTCATGTGTTACCAACCCTAGAGACACCATGAAGGCAAGTTTCTGTGCCAGAGAAACAAAAGAAGAATATACTTCAGTTTGGGTTCTCACAAAGCCAACTGCATGTTCCCAGTTAGACTCCTAGGGAAAGCCACCCAATGGCTGGTGGCAGGAAGAAAGCCAGGTTCAGATGAGCAAGGAGCAGGCACCCTCTACTCTGAGAAGCTATGAAGCTGCCCAGGAAGCTTTCTGATCTTACAGGAATCAAAAGAGAAGGACTGGGGCCTGCATCTTCTACTTTCTCAAAGGCAGAAATCAGAATCTTGAAAGACCTAAGTTTTCCCAGAAAAATTCTCTAAGAGAAAAGAGGACTCCACACTGAAAAAAAAAAAAAAAAACACCACACAGAGTGTTCCAAAGAGCCTCCCATACAACAAGCTCCAAATTCTAAGAACTTCGTTTGTGATACCAGGTCAAGAGTTGTTGTATTTTTACTACCACTGACTGGACAATGAACATTCAGTTCAATTTTCAGGACAATGAAAACTCAAAGCTAAGAGTTTTAGGAATGCTAGCGGGTGGTTCTGCTTAATACTGTGCCTTTCCGGTCAACCATGGACCTATAAATTATAGAGTCATTTCTCTCTGACCACCACTCTCAGCGCTCCATCAGAAGCTAGACTGATGAGAACACTGGACTCCAAGGCTGGAATGTTCATTGCTTAAACATCGAGTGAGCAACAGATTGATTACTATTTTGCTGTTTGGTTGGATGTGGGTCTGGAAAGTATGTCTTCCTTTTCTGCTATAGCACTGCATGCGGCTGCTAAATATGCCAAATGATACACCATCAATTTCTCTAACTGATGAATAAGGAAACAGCATTAGTTGACACTCCTGCAGAATTATGTATACCACAATTTGGCCTTTGAAAATCCAGACATTTTACTCTCAACATTAAGCATCATGATATTTTGGCCTGAACTGACAGGTTCAGGCTACTCAAGTTACTGCGTGTTTTATAAAGATAATCTTGAACAAGCCACTTGAGAAAACAGAAATGTCCTTTACTGGTATTCTCAGCATCCTGAAGAAATGTAATTATTTTATTTCTTATTTCAAAAGCAGGTGGGCACTTGTCCTCCCAACAGCCCGAGTGCTTCAGTAAGGAAAAGCCTTGGACTTGCTGCCCATTCTCTACACTGCATACACTTTGCAGCTGCCAATTAACCGCATTCCTAATTTTCACTTATTCCTTCAAAACTTAAGATCACAAGACTGTCTCCCAACTGTTCTGTGTTAATAAAGCAGTGTGTGAACTGACATTCTGATGCACCTTCTTTTAATCAAGTAACGGCACCCTTCTTGGCCACTCACATCCAACTCATCTTTGCCAGTCTAGATCAAGCTCATAAAAGAATTACTACATGGGGAAACAATCTCTTCCACAAAACTGATTTTTAGTGATAAATAGAATAAAAAGTCAAGAACTCTGGCCTCATCTATGTATCACATGTATACCAATAACGAATTTATCCTCTTTATGGCCGTGATTCTGTCCAATTAGAAATACCTGTTATAACACAAGGGTACCTGCATGTCTACACGGTGCTACTGACATAAGACATCCTTCAGTTTGTTTTGATAATGGAATTTTGCTAATAATCTGCTCTCTTTTTCACCCTCCAAGCCTAATACTTGACACTAATTTTGCAGATGATTTTGTAAGTTTCTCAGCAACATGCATGACTAGTACTTCTTTTTGGTTCAAGTTTCAGTCTCTTCTTTAAAAAGCAAATTAAAAATTAATTCATTTCATATCATAAAGAATTATAATTTCTACTTGTTGTAGAAAAACCTGAACTGGCTTAATAAATCATTGCTCTAAAAAATGACATGAAGCTTTGATGGCTTCATGCCACTATCTGACATGGTTTCATTACAAAGAATGCACTGAGGACAGAAGGGAATGGATCTGGTCGAATAAAATCCAACTATCAGATATTCATCATCATATTACCTGTCCATATTTTTCTTTTAGAGCTGCTTGTACAAAAGTATCAAGTATAATATTCTATTGTCTAAGGACACACAAATTCACAATCTGTGTTTGTATCAGAGTTTTGTTTGCTATTTAAGTTTATAAGTCTATATTAAGTTGCAGTACAGATGTTACTGTTTTCATCCCTACTTTTGTGCTTCAGTGATATACTTTCGAGCTACTGATTCATCTGGGATTTGGGGATCTAATGCAATACAACAGTAATAACAAAAATGCACATGTAACAAGTGTAATCAATAACATGGATAGACATTAACTGAGTGAACCAGACCCCTTATAGATGCTGGCTGAGACAAACAAAACAGAATGATCATTAGGAATGCCGGGGGGTACCTGGGAAATAGTCATGCATCACACAATTCAAATCTGTGACACAGCTATGGAATCTCTGTTTGCCAGCTCGTGAACCCTAAGGCCACACTCTTAATCTGTCCCAGGCCAACCTGATTTGGCAATAACATCACTGAAGAGTGAGAAAGCACAAGAAAAGCAAATCAAGTGGTTCAGAAAGCAAGGGTCCCCCCTGATGTATGAGAGTAAAGTCACATCTCAGAGACTGAGCCATGCCTGGGAGGGCTGGGCCTACCTGAGGGTTCTCCTCCCGTTTTGGTTTGGGTGCAGCAGGCGGGGTGACGGTGCGGCTCTCCGTTTGTTTCTCATCTGCTTCTGTGTGGGATTTAACCGTCTAGAAGAGGAAAATTAAATCAAACTTCAGAATTCACTTTTTATTAAGAGAATAAAAGCAAACATACTTTGTTGCCAACAAGAAAGAAAAGAACATACTCAAACCGGAAACATTAATAAAGGAGGTAATATGGACTTCAGGTTAGAAGGGGAGGGACTTCCCTGGTGGTCCAGAGGTTAAGACTCTGTGCTCCCAATGGAGGGGGCCTGGGTTTGATCCCTGGTCAGGGAACTAGATCCCACATGCTGCAACTAAGACCCGGAGCAGCCAAATAAAAAAATTACAATAGTCTATTTCTATGTACTTTAGGATGCAGGAGTAGTTTTCCAGAAATAAGTCCATTCTTGTTACATATAGGGCAAGCTCTGGTTCACAGTGCACTTAAGATCTGAATGATGTTAAAAAAAAAAAAGTCTTACATACACACTTTTCTATTTCAGAAGAATTCCAATCACAGCCTTAAGAGAGGCTGCAGAACTCTGCTTACTCGGGACACTTAAAATCTGCCTGTATCATCCATTAGAGGAGAGATGCAGTTGCCAAGGAAAGACTATCTTGTAAAAGGCCGACATCCTGATTGTAGCCAACCTCGCCTTCCAGGTGCATCCATTCAAATGAAACACCACCAGTAGCCTTACCATCTTCAGACACAAGAGGAAGCTAGCAAATTGGTAGACTGGGGGCTGGGTTGGCCTTTCTATTCTCATCATGACCCAAAGGCTAATTCATGTTATGAAATCCTCTGTAAATACTGAAATGATATTAGAAGAGTGGATACAAAACTATAAACACAAACCTAATTTACTTTTTCAAAATTAAAAACAATGAAGATGCAAATGGTCTTTTTGTATGGCAACAAGTAATTAAATAAAAGTGAAACTGTCTGATTATTGATGAGAAGGAGCCAAATGAAAGCCAAATGTAGAAAGAAGGTTCTAAAAGCAGGATATCAAAAGGTCTCAGAAATCATTATGTTGTGAAATATTTTACTAGACCTGAAAAACAAACATAATAACAAAGACTTTCACTTTATTTCCTGGCCACTTCCATTATTTTCCTTCTGCTTCTCACATTATTGCTTTAGGAAAGTTTAAGTATCTGCCTTATCAGTACTGTGGCAACCACTAGGGGCATAAATGCTACTTTGCATTTTTTTTTTTCTTTTTCATCACGGTAATATTTCCACCTCTGGACTATACAGAAGCCACTTGAGAGCAGGATTGTTCTACATTTTAGCATCCCTTTGCACCCAGCACAGGGCCTCACCATAGAGGAGGCATGCTGTAAAGAGGTGCTGATCTTCTGAGTGGGGAGTAGAAATTACCAGAAGAATCGCTTGCCCTCCTCTCTCACACACTTTTTTTTTTGTTTTAACCAAAAAGGACACACTTCCCCCATAAAACAAACCAACAAACACACCTACAAAGGAACACAATGGGAAAATAGTTTATAGTGGCTGTTTGAAGGCCCTGCGTGCCCAGGAAGGTTATTTCATAGCTCTGTGGATCGGAACAACAGGAGTCTGATAGGGGAGGGAGAAGGGGTCAATTATAAGGGTTTGCTGCTCTACTCCAAGGTTGTGTGAAGTCTCTTGGGGTTTCTTATTTCCATCTCTAGGGCTGAACAAAGCAGGTGGTGGTAATGCCTCCAGGGAAGATCAAACCAATTCCTCTTCGCTAAGGAATTATCCAAGGTTCAAATTTTCTCTCATGTAAGAAGAGTACAGCTATCTCAAGGTTACATAAAGAATACCAAAATCATCCAAGAAAATAAAGATAAAACAAACAAAACAACAGGAAGGGGGACTTTCCTGGTGGCTCAGTGGTAGAGAACCCACCTGCCAATGTAGGACACACGGGTTCAATCCTTGGTCCAGGAAGATTCCACATGCCACAGGGCAACTTGAGCCTTGACATGACTGCAGTTCTGGCCAACTAATCTGACTGCAAATTTGTCAGGGACCTTGAGCCAGGACCACCAAGCTGAAAGGCAACCTGATTTCTGACCTCAAGAACCGTGTGGGATAATACATTGTTGTTGTTTAAAACTGCTTACAAGAAAAAAAAAATTAGGGGAAGGGAGTGACATCACAGAAATGGCCAGACAGGGAGTTTTAGAATCATTCCTTTCACTGAAACAAACGTTAAGCTGGCAGAAACAGAATCAACTTTTTAAAATTTTGAATCTAATAAAAAACTGAGAACAACCAGTGAGGCACCTACTGAACAAAGAAGCTGCTAAAGTTTGTTAAGAAACTATTTTCCCTTACGTACCTACAAAGCCATCCACGTGCTCAGCAGAGGCTTTGGAGATGGTAACCTGTGCTTCTGGTGTGTTTTGCTGAACCTTGTTTTCAACGTGTAGCTGTGTATTCTGACCTGTCTGGTAATCCCCTGAGGACTGGTACAGAGGTTGACCTGTGTTTGCCCGCCTAAGGCTGGAGTGGCTTTCCAAGTGCCATCTGATGAAAGCATCTAAAGACATAAGCTACTTGTAGTTACGTGTGCAAAGGACGCTGAATGGAGTATGCAGCAGACAGACTCAAAGGCCTAGGAAGGAGGAGGCTGAGGAGGAAGATCCTTAGAGGAGTGAAGGCTTTAAACAGCTATCCCATATGCTGGGGAATCCAGAGTGCATGGAGCATTACCGGGACTAGATGCATCCTTAGAAAAGAGCTGAGAGAACCCTAAGCTTGCACCTCTGCTGATGTTTGAGCTCTGTCCAAGAAAGAGGTGAAGTCTAAGACAGTTACAGGTGGCCTGTTTAAGCACTGAAGGAATGCCCCTGCTCAAAGCCAATCTGCAAAGACCAAGAGAGGCTTTTCTGTTTTTAATTTACTTATTATTATCTTTTTCTTCTTTTTGGCTCCAGTTGTTTAAGTAAATCTAATAGGACAGAGATTTCAATAACCACAGATGACAAGAAATAGTATTTGTAAAAATAGTCTGGAAAAGGCACTAAACAGAAAAACAGCAGAGGCTCTCAACAATCAATAACAATAAACCCTGGGGTAGGAGGAGAATCTAATTTCCAGAGTTATCACGTTGTAATTTAAAAGTGAACGTTTTTCACAATTAGGAGGCACACAAATAAACAGGAAAGTATAGCTGTTTCATTGGGGAAAAACAATAATAAGACACTGGCCTTCAGGAAGCCCAGACATCAGACTCCCTAGAGAAAGACTTTAAGTCAACTGTCTTAAATATGCTCAAAGAGCTAAAGCAAACCATGGCAAAAAACCGAAAAAATAACCCAGAGAACAATGGCTTACCAAAAACAAAATATTAATACAGAGACAGAAATTATTTAAAAGCAGCAAATAGAAACCTGCGACTGAAAAACAGTTGAAATATTCATTAAAGGAGTTTAGGCAAAAGAAATAGTCAGTGAACCTGAAGACGGGACAACTGAAATTAACCAGTCTAAGGAGCAGACACAAAAACAAATGCAGAAAAATGTACCGAGCCTAAGAAACCTGCGAGACACTACTAAACATGCCAACGTATGTGTTACAGTTCCCAGGGGAAAGGAGAGACAAAGAAACAGAAATGATCTTTAAAGAAAAACAGCTGCAAACTTCCCAAATTTGATGAAATACAGGATCTACAGGCATACCCTGCTTTATTTACTGCACTTCACGTTACGGGATTTTGCAGATATTGCATTCTTTACAAACTGAAGGTCTGTGGCAATCCTGCCTCTATGTCACATCTTGATAATTCTCACAATTTTTCAAATGTTTTTGTTATTATTATATTCAATAATATAAATAAGGTGTTTTGTGATCAGTGATCTGATGCTACTACTGTAGAAGATTATAACTTGCTAAAGGTTCAGATGATGGCCAACATTTTTACCAATAAAGCATTTTAAAATTAAGGTATATGCATTTTTTTTTTTTGGACATAATGCTACTGCACAATCAGTAGACCACAGTATAAACATAACTTTGATATGCACTGAAAAACCAAAAAATTCACGTGACTACCCTTATCTGCTTTATTGTGGTGGTGTGGAACTGAACCCACAGTATCTCCGAGGTTTGCCTGTATACATCTAAGAAGCTCAATGACCTCCAAGGAAGATAAACTCAAACAGGACTTACACTGAAACACAACACAATCACACTGTCAAAAGCCAAAGAGAATCCTGAAAGCAGCAAAAGCAGAACGATGCATCGCCCCTTAGTAAGGGGTCCTCACTAAGATTAACAGTCAGTTTCTCATCAGAAACCAGAGACCAGAAGGCAATGGGATGACATGTTTAAAGTGCTGAAAGGACTTCCTTGGTGGTCCAGTAGTTAAGGCTCCACACTTCCACTGCAGGGGCCACGGGTTCAATCTCTAGTCAGGGAATTAAGATCCCACATGCCATGTGGTATGGCCAATAAATAAATAAATGAAGTGCTAAAAGAAAAAAAGATTATCAACCAAGAATTCCATTTCCTGCAAAAAGCCAAGGGAGTTCATAGCTAGCAGGCCTATCCTAAAAGAATTCCCTTTAGATTATTCAGGATGAAATAAAAAAAACCTTAGACAGTAAATTAAACCCCCTCCCCCAAAACAAAAACTTCAGTAAAGGTAACTATATAGGTTAATGTAAAATCCGGTATTACTGTGGCTTTGATTTGTAACTTTCCTTTTTGCTTCCTATATGATTTAAAAGAGAAATGCATAAACAGAAATTCTAAATATGTGTTCATGGCTACACAATACATAAAGGTGTAATGTGAGACAATAACAACATAACGGCGGGCAGGGGGTGGGCAGAGCTTCTGTATACTACTGAAGCTAAGCTGGGATCAAATCAAATTACATTGGTCCAAAAATATGTAAGACATGTAGATAACAAAATAGCAAAATGGCATAAGTCTGTGCCTATAGGTGACCACTTTAAATGTAACTAAACTTACAAATCAAACAATAGAGTGGCAGAATGGATTTAAAAAAAACAAGATCCAACAATATGCTCTCTACATTTTAGAGACAAAAACACAAAAAGGTATCCATCAAAGAATGGAAGAAGATACTGCATGGAAACAGTAGTCAAAAGAGTATAGGGATGGCTATCCTAATATCAGACATTTAAACTCACTTTAAGTCAAAGATTGTTATAGGAGACAAAAAAGTCATTCCGTATTGACAAAAGAGTCAATTCATCAAGAAGATATGACAATTCAAATACATAGGCACCAAACAAGAGAGTCTCAAAATATATGATGCATATACTGACAGAACTGAAGGGGAGAAATAAACAGTTCTATAATAATAATTGAAGACTTTAATACCTCACTTTAAATAAAGGAAAGAACATGGACAAAGAAGATCAATAAGGAAATTGAGGACTTAACGCTGTAAACCAGCTAGACCTAAGAGACATACAAACAACAACCTACTCAACAACAACAGAATACACATTCTTCTTAAGTATACATGAAACACTCTTCAGGACAGACCGTATTTCAGGACACAAAACAAATCCTAATAAATTTTAAAAGACTGAAATCATATGAAGTATTTTTTCTGATGATAATAGAAGCCAGAACTTGATACAAAGCAATACTGAAAAATTTTAAGTAGGTAGAAATTAAACAACATACTCTTAAACAACCAGTGGAACAAATAAGAAATCACTGGGGAAATTTTCTATCTCCCTGAAGAATGAAAATGATAATCGTACATACCCAAACTGATGAAACACAGTGAAAGCACTGCTCGGAGGGAAATTCATGGCTGTAATGGTCTACATTAAAAAATAAAAAAGATTTCAAATCAATAACCTAAATTCATAGCTTAAGGAACTAAAGAACTAAACCCAAAGCTAGTGGAAGGAAGGAAATAGTAAAAATTATCTCCACATTAGAGTGGAGATAAATGAATTGGAGTATAGAAAAATAACAGAATTAATGAAACCAAAAGTTGATTCTTTGAAAACATCAACAAAATGACAAGTCTTTAGTTAAACAGGATAAGGCAAAAAAAGACACAAATAATGAAAATTAGAAATAAAAATGGCTACATTACTATGAACCTTATAGAAATAAAAAGGATTATAAGAGAATACACTGAACAACTGTACACCAATAGGCTGCCAAAGGGAAGGGGCTTGCAGAGGGGATGGTGAGAGGCTGGGGTAGCAGATTCCTACGGAACAGCACAGAGAACTACATTCAATATCATACAATAAACCATAATGGAAAAGAATATAAAGATGAATGGTAACTGAATCATCATGCTGTATGGCAGTAATTAACACAACATTGTAAATCAACTATCAGATCAGATCAGATCAGATCAGTCGCTCAGTCGTGTCCGACTCTTTGCGACCCCATGAATCGCAGCATGCCAGGCCTCCTTGTCCATCACCAACTCCCGGAGTTCACTCAGATGCACGTCCATCGAGTCAGTGATACCATCCAGCCATCTCATCTTCTGTCGTCCCCTTCTCCTCCTGCCCCCAATCCCTCCCAGCATCAGAGTCTTTTCCAATGAGTCAACTCTTTGCATGAGGTGGCCAACTATACTTGAACTTAAAAAATTTTTTAATTGTATACCAAAAACAGATAATATAGATCAAATGGATAAATTCTTATGAACATACAAATTACCAAAATGGACTCAAACAGAAAATCTCGACAGAATACACAACTAAAGAGATTGAAACAGTAATCAAAATACTCTCAAAAGAGAAAGTCCAGGACAGACAGTTTCTCTGGTGAATTCTACCAAACATTTAAAGAACTAACACCAATCTTTCTCAAACTTTTCCAAAAAACAGTTATCGATTATGAATACAGATGCAGAAATCCTCAATAAAACACAAGCACACCAAGTCCAGCAGTATATTAAAAGGATGATACACAATGATAAAGTAGAACTTATCTTAGGAATGGAAGGTAATATACCATGTTAATAAACAAAGGCAAAGAAAAACAATATGATCATCTCAGTTAATGCAGAAAAAGCATCTGTGAAAACTCAATACCCATTCATGATACAAACACTCATGATAGATAGAAAACTAGGAAGAGATGGGAACTTTCTCAGCTTTATAAAGGACATTTATGTGAAACCACAGCTAGCATCATACTCACTGGTGAAAGACTGAAAGCTTTCCCTCTGAGATGAGGAACAAGAGAAGCATGCCCACCCTCACCACTGCTATTGAACAATCTAGTGGAAACTCTAGCCAGAGCAATAAGGCAAGGAAAAGCACTGCGAGGCATCCAAACTGGAGAGGAAGATGTGAAACTCTATTTGCAGAGGACCTGATCTTACAGACATAAAATCCTGAAGATCCACAAAGCAACTACGATAGCTAATTAATGAATCCAACAAAATTGCAAGATCCAAAATCATCACAAAAATAGCTGTATTTCTAACACATTGTAACTCATAATAGCAGTGAACAATTCTAAATGGAAATTAAGAAAACAACTCAATTTACAATATCATCCAAAAGAATAAAATATCTAGGAATAAATTTAACCTAGGAGGTAAAAGACTTGTATATGAAAACTATATAACACTGCTAAAGAAATAAAGAGAACCTAAATAAATGGAAAGACACCCATGTTCAAGTACACGAAGATTGAACATTGTTATTAAGATGGCAATACTATACAATCTACAGATTTAACACAATTCCTATCAAAATTTCAACAGCCCCTCCCTTTTTTTTTTTTTTTGCAGAAAGATTGGAAAAGACAATTCTCAAATTCATGTAGAGCTACAAGGACTCCTGAAGAGCCAGAACAATATTGAAAATGAAAAATGTTGGACTCATCCTTCCCAATTTCAAAACTACAGCAATTAAGACAGTGTGGTTGGTAATGGCATAAGGACAGACATATAAGCCAACAGAATAGGACTGATAGTCCAGAAATAAACCCATACATCCATGGCCAACAGATTTCCAATGATGGGATGATAGTTCAAATGGGGAGAGAATAGTTTCTTCAAAAAATAGTGCTGGGAGAACTGGGTATCCACATGGACCCTTGTTTCACATTATATACGGAAAATTTATGTCAAAATGGATTACTGACCTACATATAGGAGCTGCTGCTGCTGCTGCTAAGTTGCTCAGTCGTGTCCGACTCTTCGCGACCCCATGGACTGCAGCCTACCAGGCTCCTCCGTCCATGGGGTTTTCCAGGCAAGAGTACTGGAGTGGGGTGCCATTGCCTTCTCCGACATATAAGAGCTAAAACCATGCAACTCTTAGAAGAAAAATTAGGGTTAAATCTTTGTGACCTTAGATGTGACAATGGTTTCTTACCTATGACACCAAAAAGCACAAGGAACAAAAGTATATCTCAAAATCTCTCAAACTATCTGGATTTCTGGTTTTTATTTATTTTTGGCTGCATTAAGTCTTCGTTGCTGCACAGGCTTTCCTCTAGTTGTGGCGAGCAGAGGCTACTTCCTAATTGTAGTGTGCAGGCTTCTCATTGCAGTGGCTTTTCCTGGGCAGAGCACAGGCTCTAGAGCGCACAAACTTCTCCTGTGGCTCCCAGGCTCTACAGCCAGGCTCTGTAGTTGTGGCACATGGGCCTAGGTGCTCTGCAGCGTGTGGGATCTTCCTACATCAGGGAGCAAACCTGTGTCTCCTGCATTGGCAGGCAAATTCTTTACCACTGAGCCACCAGAAAAGCCCTCTGGCTTTTCTTAGAGAAGTTTTCCATATGATAAAAATTGGCTACTGTCAAAAAGTAGCTGCCTCCTTGAGACGGAGTATATTACTCTGCAGTTTACTGCAGTCTTTTCTACTTTCTATTCTTGACACCAAGGCCAAAATGTCAATTTTGTCACACTGGTCTTACTATTTCAAAGATAAATTAAGAATACGACTGGGATATCTCTTGTATTCATGTTCCCACTGAAAGTGGGAAAAAAAAAAATCCATTTGTTTACTCCCAATCTGTGTAATTTATTTTTATTTCCTACTCTGCACCTGTACGAATTTGCAAATCTTGTTCTTTTTTGGTTTTAAAAGATAGAAACCAAAAACTCTGGAAGATACTAGAACTAAATTAGCCACATATACCTCTGAATTACAAATTCACCTTTTGAGGCCACAATGCACGAATAATCAAAGTCAGACACCTGCAAAGGTTTTAAATGTCCAAGTGGTCACACCAATCAAGGTTAAAATTTGGATTGAGAACAAAGCAAAATCCATCTTTTGGTCACTTGGCTGTTTTCCCCACTGGAGGGCAAAGAGTCACTACCTCAAATTTCCTTAAAGGGAAGACTGGGATTTGAAGATAATATATAGGATAATATTCTCAACTTGGAAATACTTTTTTTTTTTTTTTAAAGAGGATACTGTGTAGGTTTCTATATAAAATAATAAACGGAAGTAGGGGAATGGGTAGCAATCTGACAAATTTTCCCATAGAACCTGGGATTTTTTCAGCAGTCTAGCCTTGGGAAATACACAGAAGGCTTTGTTGCAGGGGATGGGATGGCATGGCATGGATAAAAAATGAACATTAATTCCTGGGAACTAACTGTGCCAGGCACAGTCTAACAGACTTTAAGTGCTTTATGACTTTCTAGCATCCACAGGCGTTTAGCCCCGTTTCACAGAATGCTGGAGGGGACAAAGACATAAAAGGAAGCAGAGTGGGGGCTCCGATGTAAGTTTGTCTGGCCTTACCTACTTTTCTGCCTTAAATATGTTTCTAGCCTCAAAGCTCTTTAAACTTGACCACTCAGTTTCTCACAGCCACAATGTAATATGGCTTCTAATAAGGGACAAGACAGGGGCTCTTTCATCGGGGGTGGATAAGAAGTTGCAGATGCCTAATGGGGGCAGGGGGAGGAGAAGTGGACAACCGCTGTTACAGCTGATGTTACCTCTTTCCTTTCCTACAGGGAAGCCTTGGAAACTACCCAACCTGCCGCGCTTCCTCCTATGAAGGCAGAGTCACAGCACCTGCCCCAAATGCTCTAGAGACTGAGTTTTGTGACGGCACAGGCTTTAACTTCCCAACCCTCATGTCAGTACATGTAGCGTAACAGCTGGCACGGAATCAACACATTTTTATTAGGTGATTGCTATCATCCTAAACAAAAGAGCAGAAAGCAGAAAGGAACCCATCTAGCCTGGTCACATACACAATGTTAGGATACAGGTTTGGGTATCTCTATGAGCAGGCTGTAAGTGGTACTTCTGTGGCTACATATTGCCTATCTATGAGATCTCTTAAACAGCTTTAAATGAGATACTGGAAATGAAATATGAAGAGAAAGGGGGAGAGTAGAAAGATCTGAAGATAATCTTGAGAATGGAGTCTAAAGAGAATCCTTGCTGACTGAGCTTGATAACCTGTAAGACTGCTATGCTAAACTAGAACCGCAATGACTGCATTTGTTTATTAGATCAACAAGAAGGGAGCCCATGGAATTCACTGCTGGAAAAGTTTTTTAATTTATGGATATATTTTTATGGTATTATAATTAACATGAAGAGCTCTATCAATATGTAAGGCTGCGACAGGAAAATATATTCAAGATCTAATATGGTAAAAACAAGTTACAAAGTAATATATAATCTGATTTTGCCTTTTGCTTTAAAAAGAAAATATGGACGAATATGATGCTAAACTGCTACTAGCAACTTAGAAGGAAAAAATTATGGGAGAAGTTTACTCTCTTCACAGATCATGAAGGAATGCACTTTGTACTGTATATATCTCTGTAAAGTCTGGATTTTCTTTTACTATGAATGTGTATCATCGTTGTAATCAGAAAAAAATAAGAAATGTAAAAATGAAATGAAATGGAAAATATTTTTGTCTCCTAAAAGCATCTTGATCAAATAAGAGGTCCAAGAGAAATAACATTCTAAAATAATGCTTTGAAACCACATTCTTTGTAACTCGAAGGCTCCTCAGAGGTCGTCTGAGAGCCAGCATGGGATACGACGGCAGATGGTCTACAAACATGACTCCACCCAAACTCCTAAGCTTGGGCATCTTACTTTCCTTATTTCATACTGAAGTTCGCTGATAATAAATTTGAAAACTTCTGATCTAAAATGCATGTTAAGTCACTTATCTCTAAATGTTCCTCAAAGCATTTCCTAGGGTTTGAGTAGGCTCCCCAGGAATAGATACATGTTTTCGCTTGTGTTTCCTGATATAAGATTGTGGTACCCAGATTCTTAGTGCCAGATTAGCAGCATTTATGAGCTGCCTGGGTAGAAAGCCGGTATTCCATGCATAAGGCTCCTCTGTTCAAGGCGGCCAAGGCAGCAGGAAGCCTTCTCATTTCCCACCATCTGGCCAGCCTCTCTGAATCATGGTCAGCCACCCAGAAGCAGAAGATTCAGGATCACCAGAGACTATTTTCAGATGAATGAGAACTCAAGCCTGAGCAATTAGAAATAGGTCAATGACTTTTTAAAGCAACCTTCTTAAAAGAGCTTTTCTTTGCAAAAGTCTTTCTTGTCATTGGTTTTTCTTTAAATAGAGTACGGTGACTGCCTATAAATCCTTCTTCTTGGTTTTAAAAGTCTTTCTGTCATAGAACCCTTATGTATTCTTGGAGGTTTAGTTCTATAGACTTGCATTTCTGACACAAAATCTGATTTTAGAAATATAAATGAAAGGCTTCAATATTTGAGCTAAATGTCTGTAACCTCCAGAGTTAAAAGAACGCTTTTAGAAATCTTCATTTTTCATTGGCTCCTCATTGTCTGTGAGAGACAGGGAAAATCTTTGTAATGAAATTCTTTTCCTTGTTTTGTTTATTCTTCCTGACTTTTATAGTGATATCCTCATCTGGATTCTCACTGGGCCGAAAGGAACACAGCATTTTCTGTTTACTTCCTTATCTGTGCTTCCTGACTGAGGGCAGTAGAACTCATCTGTGAATTTCTGCTTCTGAACCAGCAGGGGGAGCTCACTCACCCAAGAATCAGAATCCACCTGCAAGGAGATGGTGGGTAAAGCAACCCCAACTTTCTTCAGTAAGAATGGCCCTTTTGTACTGTGGATAAATTATCTCCTGATAAGCAACTAACAATGGTGCTGAGATAAAGAGCCTCTGAGAAGATAAAGACCCCTTACAGGCTGCCCAGCCTCAATGGCAAAGCTACTGCCCAAAGCAGGTGCACACCGTGCCTGTACCTGTTTTTCAAGGCTTGGCTTGCTAAGCTGTACAGTCTGAGGTCCAGCGAGTCTGGTCCCTGGAGTAGCTATCACAATGCTGGTGAGCTGGGCCATGGGGAACGTTTTGGCTATGGTTGCAGTCTGCCCATTGACGACACGGACGGGGTGGATAGAATTCTGGGAGGTAGGGAGGGTCGTGGGGGTGAACTTGGTCAACATGACGGGCCTCTGGATAAGCTGAGGAGCTGCGAGCATGGGAGGAGGTGCTGGGGCAATAGGAATGTTATTCTGGGCCACAGGCTTGGGTCGAACCTATGGAGAAAGAAAGAACAATTATCGTATTACTTAAACTTCTCAAGTCCTATATGCTTTAGACACTGCCAGATCTTCTACACTATATATGTGAAATGGTATTCAGTACAAATATTTATTAATAGCCACTTTAGAATTATCAATTCTACAGATCTCAGGATATATAATATTACAGAGATGCATCGGGTCTTAAAGAGGATCCAGATGCTATCCTAGAATGTAGATTTTCTGATTCCAAACCATAGCTCCCTCTCCTATACCATGCCACCTCTTCAGGCTGAGGTCAGATGCCTAATCCAGAGACTGGTCCCACCCAGACCTTGTGCCTAGCAATGATAATCACACTGCCAGTGTCCTGAACTCGCATCCTAACTTTCTTCGCGCCCACAGCTTTAGTTCACTCTCATCTCTGGCCCTCTAACTAACTCCCCGTTCTCAGCCAGTCCTTCTCTAGGTCTCCCTTGGGGCTTCCTCTGCCTCTGCTCAATCCAAAATATAACTATTTCTCAGGGTTTTGTCCTGGAACCCCTTTACTTCCCAATGTCCTCACTCCTCCTGGGAATTCTCACGCATCCTATGGCTTCAATTACTATCTACATAGTGAAGACTTCCACACTTGGATCTTAGGACCAGACATTTCCTGAACTTCAGAATCATTTGTTCATCTCTCTGTTATACATCTCTACTTGGAAATTTCACAAGAAGTTCAAAATCAACATGTCTAAAACTCATCAACTTCTTCCAATCCAATCATTACCTCAGTAAATGTCCCTTAGAAGAAGAAAAAAAAAAAACCTTCAGAATCATTCCTAATGCTTCCACTCTACCTCTGCTTCCTAAATCCTTCTCAAATATGTCTACTTTTCTGTCCTCACTGCCACTACTCTAGCTGTGTCATTTTACTGAAACAGTGGCAGAAAACTGTGATTAAAACATGGGATTATCCTTGCCTGTGTTCAAATCCTGGTTCTACCACTTACTAGTTAACTGTGTAACCTAAGGTAGCATACCTGATATCTCTAAGCCAGTATTTTTTAAACTTTCTAAATTGTGACCTGGAGGCAAAATCCTTTCTCCTTATACATAAGAATTTGACCTTCAGTTAACTCTAGCTGTACACCCCTGGAAGCCTGATAACAGAAGAATGCCAACTATGTTAGTAGGAACACTGCTTATGGTAAAAATGACCTCTTGTTGCTAAATCAAATCTACTATTTCCATTACTTGCAAAAAGGACAGATAGAAATTTGCTATAAACACTTTTTTTTTTTTTACCTCAAGAAGATGACAGTTTAATGTGGAATACAGAGAAATGCTTGTGAATTACAAACCAGATTGAAAGTCATCAGTTCAGTCGCTCAGATCAGACACCATGCTTTGGGCTTCCTAAAATGGGGTGACTCTTATAACCGGGCATGTCCACTGCGGGGACCTTGAAAGCCATACCTATGAATTGTTGCAAGATACACTGGGCTCCTGAGAGGCATAAGGCTTCTGTGCCAGGGAGGCTCTCTTACTGTCCTGTTGAAGACCTCATTTGCCTGTACCTGAGCAGTCCCTGGACAGCCATAGTGACTGCTGTATGGACGCCTGTAGGGACTCCTACTGAAGAAAAATGTCTGATGCTATCTTGCTGGCAAGTGCTGATTTCTGTCCTGTATCATTCCAAGTGGACTGGTGCAGAGAGTGGCCTTTGATAGTCTTGTGAGTCTGAATACTTAGCTGTGTCTAAGACAACCCTATAGTGTGTGCTGCAGATACATAATAGGAAATACGTTTTACACTGTAAACATAGATATTTATCTATACATAGACATAGACATTTATCTATACATCTATTTTTAAAAAACCTCATGAAACAATACTATGTGCAACATACTCTTAACATTTCCTTTCTGTTTTCTTCATTTTACTTAAGAACTCTGGTTACAGTCCACCAAACTGATTTCACAGTCTACTAATGGGTCATGACCCACCCTTTGAAAAACAGACTAAACCTTAGATTCTTATCTAAAAAAAACACCATCTACTTTCACAGAGTTGTTGTGAGGATTAAAATAGATAACCCGTGTAAAATGCCCATTACAATAAGTGGCATAGAGTAAGATTCTCTAAACATTAGCTATTGTCATTGTTGACACTGTCCTAATGGTTTTTCCTGCCCCAGTCTAGTCAATCACCAATCTATTCTCTACATAGTGTTAAGGGGGAATTTTCTAGAACAAAAATATAATCATGCCAAGCACTTGTTTGAGAACAATTTAATGGATCCTCACTGTTCCTAGGTAAGGCCCAATTCCTACATAGCCTCCAAGGTTCCAAAGGCACTGGCCCATGGGCTTATCCATCCCCACCTGTTACTCTAGCCTGAGTCAGCCGCGTGGCCCACACGCTCAGCCACATCAAATTTCCTTTGGTTCCTTAAGCCTATGTGTTTCTCACCATTGTGGACTTGCATACATGTTCCTCTTTCTGCCCGGCATGTTTTTATTCCTCCTCCATAACTACGTCAAACTAACATCATTAGGACTTTAGGTCTAAGATTGAATGTCAACTCTTCAAGGAAACTTTCTGTAATACTCAACAGATGAGATGGGTGTCCTCCTCAGGTGTTCTCAGACTATACAGTACTTCCAACAATTGTACAGTAGCTAAGAAGTGTCCAATTCTTTGCAACCCCATGGACTGAAGCACACCAGGCTTCCCACCTCCTGAAGCTTGCTCAAACTCATGTCCACTGAGTCAGTGATGCCATGCAACCATCTCATCCTCTGTCACCCACTTCTCCTCCTGCCCTCAATCTTTCCCAGCATCAGGGTCTTTTCTAGTAAGCTGGCTCTTCGCATCAGGTGGCCAAAGTATGGGAGCTTCAGCTGTAGCATCAGTCCTTCCAATGAATATTCAGGGTTGATTTCCTTTAGGATTGGCTAATTTGATCTCCTTGCTGTCCAAGGGTCTCTCAGGAGTCTTCTCCAGCACCAGTTTGAAAGCATCAGTGGACACAGTGATTGCCGTACGTGTGTCGGAAGCTGCATGAGACTGAGAACTATCTTGAAACCCTCATATCCATAGTTCTTAGGGCCCTTTTGATACCTACAGCATTAAGGATTTACCTGATAAATTATTGATTTATCTCATGTTAGCACTGCCCATTCCCCGCCCCAAGGCAATTCAGAAATCATTAATGGCCGCTGACCACTCACTTCCTTCAAGCCCTTCTCTCTGTCTGAAAGCTGAGGCTTCAGATAGGAATACCCAATCTTTCTACCAGGCAAGGCAACTTCCCGTCAACACCCATACTGGGACAATCCTGGTAGTCTGTCATGAGATTGGTGAGTTCAGCCCAATTGCTGGAAGAGTGCTCTCATGAGAATATGGGCAGTGCTGCTTGGGTCTGGGCTCCCTAGTAGCTTCCTAGTCTAAGTCTTTGTTAGCAAGACTTTGGGTTTCAGTATAAGCCTCAGGGCCATCACTTCCCAGGGAACAGAATGCTTTCTACTAATTGGCTTGCTACTGTCTCCTCCCTACTCTCCTCAGCATATGGGGTTCAGTGGTGGGGGAGAGAAGGGAGAACTGCATTCCTTCCCCATTGACAGGCAGTTCTGGCTAAATTCTTCCAGTAAGTCAATGTCATAAGGTTGAAAATGGTGCTATCTTAATTATTTTAAACTTAGGACAGTTTCCCTTTCCATACATCCCTCTGCTACAGCCTTTTGTCATTGCTAAAAAAAAAACCCCTGATGATAACATAAGCTTCTTCTGAGGGACTTCCCTGGTGGTCCAGTGGTTAAGACTCCGTACTTCCACTGCAATGGACAAGGGTTCAAATCCTGGTCAGGGAACTAAGATCCCATATGCTGTGTGGCCAAAAAAAAAAGCCTTCTTCATGGTATAGGGATCTGCAGCTAGAATCTTTTGCTAAGTGGGATGTGAATACAGCTGAATTGACAAGTACATTATAGGCTGATTAGAAAGGGTCCACAAGGATTCTTGTCTCACCTAACCCGTCACTGGGCTTGTCACTGATTTACTCACCTGTGGAAGAAAGTTTGGACGTGGAGTGAGTCTAGGAGGGGGGATAAACTGTGGTACTTTGATGGGCTGAGGAGGTGTTGCCTGAACCTGCTAAAAAAAAAAAAATGAGAAAGACAAATCAGAGGGGAAAATAATTATTCAATATAAAATAAAAGCTAGGCATCCTTCTTTTTTTTTTTGAGTATAATTGCTTTACAATGTGTGTTAGTTTCTGCTATACAACAAATTGAATCAGCTATATGTATACACATATCCTCCCCCCTCCTGAGCGTCCCTCCCACCCCTCAAGGTCGTCACAGAGCACCGAGCTGAGCTCCCTGTGCTGTGCGCAGCCTCCTGCTAGCTCTCTGTCCCACACACGGTCGTGTACGCACGTTACTGCTACTCTTCCGATTCACCCCACCCTCCCCCTTCCGTGGCCACATGTCCATTCTCTACATCTGTGTCTCATTCCTACCCTGTAAATACATTCATTGGTACTATTTTTCTAGATTCCATATATATGCGTTAAAATGTGATATTTTTCTCTAACTTACTTCACTCTATATGACAGACGCTAGGTCCATCCACATCACTACAAATGACTCAATTTTGTTTCTTTTTATGGCTGAGTAATATTCTATTGTATACATGTACCACATCTTCTTTATCTATTCAGATGTCGATGGACATTTAGGTTGGTTCCGTCGTCCTGGCTATTGTAAATAGTGCTAAAGCTCAGTATTCTTAAAGGATTTTCAGCATCACTATTCTCTCGATCAGACATTATTTTCTACAAGCTTTCACTGGAGAATTAACCATCTGAATTAACATCACCTTAAGAAACTTTCTTACTCTCTTGCTTGCATGCTTTGCCCCATAAAGTGAACCAATCACATTTGTTTCCTTATACCTCTAATGTAGAACATAACAGACTCGGCAATCTTAGATGCTTTCCTTTGACATTCAAGAACTCTTGCACTTGTTTATTTTAAAAGTCAACACTGATTCCAAAGTAAAATCATATTTGCAGCCTGGACAGATGGGCTTTTTCCTAATGTAAGAGTTTTACCTAACAGTGAATGGCTTTCTTCCTACAAAGAATTCTCTAACTCTCAGCATCTGGCTGAGTTATTTGGCTGCTTCCCTAAAGATTCCTGGGTAAGAAGCAGAGCTTCCCTTTAAGGCCCTCTAGCTTCACTCACCACTGGTCATCATTCGAAAGCCACCAAGAGCCTTTAGCTTCCACTTTAAGAACAGAGTTTTAAACTGCAATTTGGATATATTCTGAAAACATTGGGTTTTAGATGGTTTTACCCTAGAAATCTCAAGAACAATTTTTGTTCAAGAGCTTCTTCCTTCCAAAGGTCGTTTTTTTCTGATGGACCTTGGAATGGACACTGTTATTTGTGTGTCTTAAACATTTTTAAAGTGCCCCAACTAACTCCAGTACTTCCTGGGTGCAATTTCAAGGAAGAGTGAACTAAAAAAAATGAGCAGGGCATTCCCCCTGAATTAGGAGTACAGCACCAGCGCACTCAAGTTTCACAGGGAGGACTGTGGACAGGACGGAGGGAGAGCCACATGAAGCTGCGTAAATGCCTCTGTGAAGCGCGTTTCCCCCCTTTAAGTCAAGTCATATTTTGGCCATCCTTGGTGTCAGGACACCTCTACAGTTATTTAGATAGTGTGTGCGTGTGTTAGTCGCTCAGTCATGTCCGACTCTTCACAACCCTATTAACTGTAGCCTGCCAGGCTCCTCGGTCCATGGGATTTTCCAGGCAAGAATACTAGAGTGGGTTTCCATTTCCTTCTCCATGGGATCTGCCCAACCCAGGGATTGAACCTGGGCCTCCCGCACTGAAGACTCTTTACTGTCTGAGCCACCAGGGAAGCCTCAAATACTACAGTGGGTTGCCATGCCCCCCTCAGGGCATCTTCCTAACAACCCAGGGACTGAACCCAGGTCTTCTGCATTGCAAGTATATTCTTCACTGACTGAGCCACCAGGGAAGCCCCTATAGAAACCCTAACTCGAACCCTAATCCCTATAGATAGTAGGAATGCCATATTCCTTCGTCAGCCCCAAAGGTGAGTTTGGTATGGTAGAAGACTGATGGAGACTGAAAAATCTAGCAGGAGTGTAACATGGATATAAGTCTACAAATGCATAGCCTAAACCCTTTCATGTGGGCACACATAAGTAGCAGCTGCTGGCTTACCAGAGTGACTGTGTTTTTTGCCACAATTTGGACAGCCTCTGCCCCAGGCCCAGTGACCTTACTAGACGTCTGGAGGTTGACTGGTGTGTTCTGCACATCAGTGCTGAGCACAGCCTTCTGACTGTTGATGGCGGTCACCATAGCAATGGTAGGTCTCTGGCCCACAACAGAGGCAGGCATGGTCGCAGTTGCTGCTTTCAAGACGAGAGGTAGTGTCTTTGTGGTAATCATAGAAGCTGTAGTTACAGTCTTCTAGGAGACATGGAGAACAGATATTAGGACACTGAAGTGTCATCCCACTAAACAAAATGCTAACCTCCAGAAGAAAACAAAGCAATGGTTCTCATAATCAGTTAAGCTTTTTGGTGTAGAGCACAGTTCTTACTACAGGGCAAGACAATGTCAAGTTTGCCAGAGTTCTCAAATTTAGCTTCAAGTCTGTTTATAGTAATAACTGCAAGATAATATGCTGCAGGATTTTCAACAAGGAAAGGAGTGGGTTTTCAGATAGAGAATATGAGTGTAACTATTTCTTCTGGTTTTTTAAATTTTTGCTTCCTCTCAATTTAAACTTTGTAAAAGTTGCAAATCAATGAGGTACACACCATCTCTTTAACTGTTACAACCTCATCAATATGAAGAAACTTATCATATAATTCTGGTTATCTGCCTTCTGTGACACAAAGCCTGGGATAAAAGGACAGTCAGTGTATTTTAATTCTTTTGAGTGTCACCTTGGAGAGGAGGAAAGGAAACTCACGTGAGAATTAGTACAATTTGTTGCCTCAAAGGCAGTAAATCCCCAATTCTAGATAATGAAACCTATTAACCAACTAGTATAGTAAATACCAGCTCTTGATACCAAAGGGATATGAGTCACTATCAACAATCTTCTCTCTGGAGGACTGCTGCAGAAGTGATTAAAGACCCAGAAAAAGGCGATGGGGTGGAAACAAACACCTGAGTTTCAGCAAGTCTGATAGATCAGAGTCTGCACTGAGATGAGAGGACTTCACTGATGCTCCACAAGCACTACTGCCGCTTTGGAGCTGTATTTCTCTGGATTTTTCTATTAGCATAACTGAAGGAGCCAGCTACAGAAGAAGAAAATATCAACAATCTCATTTCATGGCACACACATCTATCGAATGCTACTAGTCACTCAATATAGAGATGTTTCAGAAACATGAAAATATACCTGGTCTAACTTGTTGGTTCTCATTTTATCATATTTCATCTTTTTCTTCTTACTCTGTACTTGCCCTGTTCAGTTTCGTAGCTAATAGCCACATGTGGGTATTCAAATTTAATTAAAACAAAATAAAACTTAAAATATCAGTTCCTCAGTGACACTAGCCACTCTGAAAGTATTTATAGCCACATGTGACTAGCGACTACCAAACTGGCCAGCGGCGTTTTCAACACCAGAGCAAGTTCTATTGGACAAGCACTGCCCCTCAACCAGGGTGAAGGACCCCACTCTCCCTGAAATAGATCCGAACAAATTCCTTTGTGAATTTCTATTTCAGTGTTTATGCAAGTCCTTGTGTAGTAAGTCATTTGGTTCTAAGCAATTTTTCTGCCTTAAACACTCGCATGACAATATACTTGCATGTATTATCTAACTTTTTAACACCCTTTTTTTAACCAAAAAAAGGTAATAAGCTGCCCTCATCTATTCCATATTGAGAATAATCAGCTAAAATCCTTATTGATGCCTACAATTAAAATCACCCAAATGTTTCCTCTTCCCTTAGTCAATGATAGAAGATGGCTTATTTTCCTTGCCACTGTCCTCTCCAGTGTGAAATGGGAGTAAAAGGGGAAACACTGATAATTATTATTTATTTTGGGAGGTAGCAGGCCATCCATTGCCTATCAGTGATGAAAACCAAATAAAAGCGAAATGCTATTTATCATCAGAAATGTTACAGTAGTATAGCGAAAAGGACTGACTTTATATTACCAGCTATCTTAATATCTGTTTTTAACCCAGTGTGATATTAGTTCTATCTTTCAATCTAAAACATTTAAATACACAGAACTTTTGAAGTGGTGAGCAAGTCACACCAGATGGCATTCAGTCCTGGTACCACCACGAGTGGTGGAAGGAAAGCTATAATCAGCAGAACTCACTGACATGGATTTTAAAAACGTTTGTGCATGTTGTACTACGTTAAAAGAGGGTCAGTATACTTCTGTTTGAAATATGCTTGGTTCAGGTTAAGTCATTATCAATTTTCTGAATAATTATTCTTAAAAACTGAGTAAAACCTCAAACTAACCTGAATTATATACTTACCATTAACTGCAACACTAAAAAGCACTGAATTCTAACAAGTGTGTTCACATGTTAGCATTTTTATTCTACTTTAGAAGTATTTAGTTGTAGCTAATTTCACTCCTATCTTCTAGCAGCTGCGTGACTCTCTTTGAATATAAAGGCGCAAGACCTAGTACTGTATGTTCTGATGAAAAGCTCCTGATGAATACATTTGCTAACCATTTACTGACACCAGGTATTGCCACGGGTACTGGTTGGCTCTTTACTCGTCTGGTGCTTATTCTATTCTAAGTGCTAGGGAATATAAACCGATCCTGGAGTTCTGAGTTTAGATGACAAAGAGAATCTTAAAATTTTGATATTCAAACTAATGAAAACCTCTGAGTTGTTCTGGCAGGAGGAAGAGAAGACACAGAAAGGAAAGGTGCCCCCAAACAGAGAAAGTTCTTTCTATGGAAGCTGTGATTAGTCCTTGACTGGTTGATGCAGTCCAAGTACGATCTCTTCCAAGAGACGACAGTAGTTTTCCCAGTTTCATAAAGGGGTTCTTTATGGACAAAACCAAAACTGCATGAACTAGAAGTTAATGCAGAAAATACACGGCAAGAAGTACTAACAGCAAAATCTTTTTATTTTTTTGCTAAGTTATTGGTTTTTTACAGTCACATGTGGCTAGTGGCTGCAAAGCATAAGGTACTGAATTTAAAAAGACCAGCTCCAATGTACAAATCAGAACTTAAGAGGGATTATTACTATGGGCTCTAATTAACTTCCACATCTATTTCAGATTGTTGGTTTACTTCTGAATGGAAGGTAACCGTTGTACACTTGGACAGCTATCAGTAGAATTCCACTCCCTTTTGTCTATAAGGGTTTATTTTCTGTTTGGCTTTATTAATTGCATGCTTCTTTATACCTGTATTCATTTAAAATGACAGAGTTGTGAGTATAAGTTGAAGAGCACACCTGTGTTCAACTGTTCTTTCATTGTTTTCTGTAGATTGGAAAATTTTCAAAATATACATACAAACATGAGCTGGAGTTAGCTAAGTAAAGGGAACTGGTTTCCTTCCCCCCCTCCCTCCCTCGCCCCAGCCTTGGTACATGCTAATCATCCAACTTAGAATAAAACGCTTGCTCTTCCTAGCGTCTCCTCTTTGCTTACACAGATTGCTAAATTTATAGTTAATCCTTTCTGGACTGAAACATTTAGTATATGCCATATATTAAACTTCCCATTTGTCCCTAACCTCATGAACCTTTAATGACTCCCTATGACTGCCAAAAACCCCCAAAGTTCTGCCACACATTGGAGAGCTTCCACAAGCTAGCCTCTTCCTACTTCCTGGCTCTATCTCCCTCCCACCACTTCCTGGAATCCAGGCTCCAGCCACATCAGCCTCATTGCTATTCCCAAGGCACACAATTCCTTTCCGTCCATACTTTTGTTCACACTTCTCTCTGCACTGTGACGCTCTTTCCCCTCTGCCCCATCACTGAGCTCTCTTATCTGTCAAAGCCCTGATCAAAAGCTACCTTCTTTATGTAGCACTCTCTGATCCCTCTGGTCAATATTACTGTCCTCGGGTATTTTCACAGCTCCTCATTGGTGTTTTCATTTTTTTCTTGTTAGCTGTTTACATCTTCCTCTCTTCTAGATTTTTTAAGTTCTTGAAGACAGAAACCCTGTCTTATTTGTGAATCTGTCCTCTCCAGTGCCCAGCACTGGGCTTGCATATAGTAGAGACTCAATAAATATTTACATAATTAATGAAAAGAATTATCATAGTTTACCAGAGTCTAGGCAGGGACATTGCTGTTGTTCAGTTGCCAAGACATTACTACCTCTCTGTACTAAAAGCTAGCATATAAGGAGCACCCAATAAATAATGATGGACAGTTTACTATAAAAACAAAACCCCCAAACTTGAAGATCTTTTCGCTTTTATCGTAAAAAAAAAAAAAAGGCAATATAAAACAAGCTTAGCTAAATCAGTTAAATTATCAGATAGGCTACCAGATGGAGAGGCCACGGTTCTGGGAATAGCCCCAGGCCCCTTACTATTGCCATCCCAAACCAGTACAGAACTCAGATTACCAGGGAAGGGAATAGCTATTGTTTAAGTATTAGGTAAGTATTTCCTCTGATTTGTGCAATATGGAATGGTACTTGAAGAAGAAGTTTCCATGGATTAATAGAGAAAACTCCTAGTACCAGGAAACAATGATTTCTAAAAAACTCCTTCCATGTAAACACTTTCTGATCAAACTGTACTTTGGAAAGAGAACAACCAATCCAACTCTGTTAAAAACTCCAAAAGAAGTAAACTGATAGGCAACCTTTTGGAAGAAATGCAAGTCCTGGTCAGGGGGGTTTTAAAGTCAGTTTGAAGGCCTCATTTCCAAATAGCCTTAGAGATCAAGGTAAAAATGATGCAGGCCACTCTAGCTGCCTGATTTACAATGAGGACTCTTCATTTTTCCTTCTTTGGCCTTTTATGTAATGTCAGTATTTCTCTTTTGGACATTGTATAGCAGTTCAGAGTAGCAAATGGACAGGTTTGTCAGTCAGAACGTCTGGGTTCAAATCTTTGCTCTACCATGTAACATTCACACGATTTTAGGCAAGTACTAATTTCTCTGTGCCTTAGTTTTCTTCTCTAGAAATTAGAGATAATAATAACAATACTGTCCTAGGAGGGCTGGGGTGAGGACTGTGCACGTTGTACATGTAAAGCCCTTAGGAGAGTGCCAGTATAACGTCACAACCTCTGTCAAATGTATCTTCAGTATTTTTATAAGTATTTTTTTGCATTTGCAAAATATTGTATATGAACCAGTCCAATTGTACATAAACAGTGACTAACCAAGTCAACTATAATCTTTTGTTCTACATATAAAGATATGGTGGAGGTGGTGTTGGTGGGTGAGCGGTGTCTGTGCTTAGGTTTCAGAAGATCCCCAAATCTTTGAAACCATGTGCAAAAATGACTGTATTAGGTGTGAATGTGTATTTTTCCAGGGAGGAAATCCATGGCTTTAGAGAGTCTCAGAGGAGTCTGTGACCTCCAAAGACCAGGAGCCACTGCTGAAGAGTCCCAATTTAAAAGGTATGCCCACACTACATATAAGAGTGTGGAGATCAAGCTTGATTACTTCTCTTAATTGAATCATTTCTAAATACATCCTTTTCTGTGTGTCTTGAATGCCTTAATATTCTTACATTATGTGGTAGTATAAATGCCTTTTTCAGTAAAATCATTTATTTTCACAGCTACACCAATTAGAATGTTCTTAAGCTTTCCACTTCTCAGCACTATTTTTGACTTGTAGCTTCCATTTCAGATTTCCTTCACGGTATGAGAACAAATACATATTCTCATATGAGATGAATATGAACTTGGAAGTGAATATTTCATTTCTATGAAATATATCACCTTCTAAATGCCTCTTTCTACTGGTCCCATGAGCACTGATCCTGGAATATTTCCACACCAACTGCTAAGCATTCCAGAAAAACCATTCTTGAGGATGTCAAGTCACAGAGACATTTAGAACAAGTGTAAATAAACACTTTCAGAAATTGAAAATAAGACTTTAATTCTGCTCTAATACAGAGACATGACTTTTCTTTGATTACCTTTTCCCCTTCTTTGGACACATGGGAAATCATTTTAACTCTTACTCTTTGGTAATGTTCTTTCTTTCTGCCGATGAATTCCAAGTGATTGTTATCCCAGACACAGTATAAAAAAGTAACCAAAAGAACTTCTGCTCAGCGCTGGTTCAGCTTGTTAGTACAGGCTGAAACAGGACCTAGCTCTCCGTGACCAGCGACAACTCAGCCCACGGCACGAAGCGCGGGTGCCGGCGCACAGGCGTACCTGCGGCGCGGTCAGGCCGGGGGAGGACGCAGCCGCCTGCGCGTGGTGGTGCTGCTGCGGCTGCAGCGGCTGCTGCTGTGCTGTTTGTAGTTTGTGTTCAGACTGTGGCAACGGCTGTATTTGGAACTTGTCTGGTTGTTCTTGCTTTACTATCAGGTTCTTCCGTAGCTGTTCAACTACTCTTTTCTAGCAAATGAGGAGAAAAAAGAATAAAATCTATTAGAATATTGTTCTATCAGCTGTAGAGAAATAGGCAGCAATTATATGCCCCTGACAACTTTTCTGGAACCAGCTAAATCTAAAACTGGTTACATCTAAAATTTAGACAACAGATAAGACAACTGAGAAGAAACCCATGGCATAAGAAACACTTCATATATAAAGGGAAGCTGAGCCACAGATGAGAAGAAAAGCTAAGGGAGGGCCCACAGCAGAGCTGAGACCCCTTGGCTCTTATTACTTGGTGTGCCGGACTGGAAGGACAGTTTAAAGTCGCAGTAAACACATGATTCTGGAGACACACTGCCTCAATTCAAATTTCAGTTCTGCTACTTACCAGTTATATGACATTGGTCAAGTCACATAACCTATCTGTGCTTCAATTTCCTGTTCTGTAAAATGAGGTAATTAACAATAACCTTAAGACTCTTACAAGTACCAAAATGCCTCATGTAAAGTACTCAGAATTATTAGTGGTGTACATTGTTAGTCATTTTTTTTCTTTTGCATCTGATAACATAGATACCAGTCATACTAATTTTTATTAATCAAACAAACATCATGTATGTACCCCAGTTTAAAACATTAAACAGACTTTAAGAAACCTTGATCCCAGCACCATGTGATATACACAACAGAGACTTTAAATTACTGAAACAGGTACCTCATGTAACAGGATTATGAAAACTTTGTTTAGGCAGAGTAGGGTTTTGAGTATATGGGATGAAATTTTCAGATAAATTTGTTTCCCTGACTTTACTGAAATCAAAGAAAATGGTATGTTCAGAAACTTTCATTACTATAATACTACATTTCAACAAAGTGACACTTCACGGAGCCGCAGGCTTAACTTCGTTTGCAACTAAACTTTGCATCTAGAACGACGTGGCCAAGTGAATGTCTCTTCACATGGCGTGTGGAGCGGTGGAACTGAAGACTGGCAAATGGCTCAGAGAAAGTACACTGACCATTTGGGGCCTGCCTTGGGCTCTGACTCTCCGGCCCCAGTGGCTGGAAGAAAGTCTAAGCAGCACTCCTCATTTACGCTTTTGAGGTGAGTTCACCAGCTGAGGTTTGTTACTTCTGACAAAAGCAGACTGCTATTTTCTAATATAGATTTTAAATAGAGAAGAAGAAATAAATAAAGATCACTAAATGAGGGGTTAAGTGAAACCATAAGGGCCAGGCTGATTTTCACATTCGTGCTTATGACTCCAACCAACTTCACTACACAATACTCTCTAAAGAAGCCAAACCTGCAGGTTATGTGCTTAACCTACTTGAACATTAAGATATTTACAAAATAGATTTTTTTTAATGTTAAGCCAATACAAAATACATTCTTGACAAAAAAAAAATTTTTTTTTTTTTTTTACTGATTCTTTTTAGGTAATGAAAATATCGTATAAAGGCTGGTGAAGGGGGAGTAGGCTGTACTTTACACTCTGCCAGCACTGCCTCTCTGAGAAGTTAAACATTAAAAAGAAAAAAGAAAGATGCAGAGTTCAAAGTATTTCCAGAAACCCATCTGCAAAATACGAAAAATGCAAATTAATAAAAATATAAAATTCTTATAAAAATAACTTTCAAGTCTTCAAAATCCTATTTCTCAAATACAGAAGGCAGAGTAATGGAATGGATACAGTTTAAGAGAACGGGAGTAACAGCAGGGGTGCTGTGGATAATTCTGAGCATCACACGTAGGTTTTATTAGTTGGTGACTGCCACAACATTTAGACATTGAACAATTAAATAATTATTTAGAGCTGCTTTCAGTCCCCCTCCCCAACATATTAATCAGCATTAATTAAACATATTAACAAACTAGTTAAAGTGCAGCACCGGCAGCTGAAGAAAGGGACTAGAGAGTCTTTACCAAAACAAAAACACACCTCCAGCTCAGATCAGGGGGAGGAGGAGAAACAACACAAACATAAATGTGATATCTGCCAAAAAATAGACTTTGAACAAAAACAGCACCGGAAACTAAATCATTACTATACCAGGCACAAAAGGAAAGGGTGTTTTTCTCCTCTCCAGCCATCCTTGGGAAATATACTGTGCTCTTCCACTTACTGCCTAACTGGGTTAAACTAGAAGCAAGAGACAAAGCTCGGAACCCACTCCTCGTGTTTTGTACAACAGAAGGGAACAGTAGGGGAAAGAACAAGAAAGGGACGCAGGCTAGAGTACTCTGCAGCCATATGGCTAGAGCAAGGTGACGCCCAATCAGAACCAGAATCAGGACCGTGGGAGTCAGTGAGTCACCAGGCATTCACAACTGTTCCTCCCCCGGAGCCTGAAACAAAGAGGGGAGGGGAGGTGGGAGCATAACACCTGCAAACTTACTAGGCCTTGAGAAGAGGGAAAGAAAGAAAAAACAGAGAGCTGTGCAGACTGGACACAGGTCAGATCACATGAGCTGTGTAATGCTTCCTTTGAAAGAAGGCGCTAACATATTTCAGAGAGCTGCTCAGAAATGCATTGCCCTGGCAGTCCTTGCTGTGTTCACCAGAAGACGAGAAGAATATCCAGCATATAGTTGTGCATGTCTATGGATTTTTTTTTTTTAAAGCAAGGTTCAGGTTGATTCTTTACGTCAATTAAACTCCTATTCACTGCCTTCTGAAAACCAATGATCTAAAGTTAGATGAGTTCTGGAGTGGAGGTGCTCCTTCTTATGAGCACAGACACTATGCACACTCTTTTAAGGGCCAGCCATGAAATTAAAAGACGCTTACTCCTTGGAAGGAAAGTTATGATCAACCTAGATAGCATATTCAAAAGCAGAGACATTACTTTGCCAACAAAGGTCTGTCTAGTCAAGGCTATGGTTTTTCCAGTAGTCATGTATGGATGTGAGAGTTGGACTGTGAAGAAAGCTGAGCGCCAAAGAATTGATGCTTTTGAACTGTGGTGTTGGAGAAGACTCTTGAGAGTCCCCTTGGACTGCAAGGAGATCCAACCAGTCCATCCTAAAGGAGATCAGTCCTGGGTGTTCTTTGGAAGGAATGATGCTGAAGCTGAAACTCCAGTACTTTGGCCACCTCATGCGAAGAGTTGACTCACTGGAAAAGACTCTGATGCTGGGAGGGATTGGGGGCAGGAGGAGAAGGGGACTAAAGAGGATGAGATGGCTGGATGGCATCATCGACTCAATGGATGTTGAGTTTGAATGAACTCCGGGAGTTGGTGATGGACAGGGAGGCCTGGCGTGCTGCAATTCATGGAGTTGCAGAGTCAGATACGACTGAGCAACTGAACTAAACTGAACTGAATAAAGGAGAGCTGCCCTGTGCAGTAGTTGGCTTTTCTAGGTTCCACATCCGGGCTTGTTCTAGTTCAGTCTTGTAGCTTCTGGCAAATAATGGTAATCACATTAACTTCAGTAAGACCCTGATCTAGGCCTGTACCAGTTCTGGGTGGCAGTGAGGGAATAGAGCTACAGTGTTTCATAAGTCTTAGTCTGTGGTGTCAAACAAAGTTCTTAAGTAAGTAGTCTCTCATCTTCACAGGTAGTGAGCCTATACACTCTTGCTATTGTGTGTTTTAAACAAAGAAATCATGACTTCTGCTGGTCATGGATGAAGGTTATACTGGCATAAGCAACTAGGTATTTTCAATGTCATTCACATATACTCAACTTAAACATTGCTAATTATCTTGAAACATTATCCTGAAGCTTGGAGAAAAGGCGAAGTCTCACAAACTGGCTATCTGTCACTCACTAAATGCTGGGAAAGACTGAAGGCCAAAGAAGGGGACAGCAGAGGATGAGATGGTTAGATAGCATCACCGACTCAGTGGACATGAATTTGAGTAAACTCCAGGAGATGGTGAGGGACAGGGAAGTCTGTAGTGCTGCAGTCCATGGGGCTGCAAAGAGTTGGACATGACTTACCAACTGAACAACAACAAAAAACAAGTTAATGAGAGCTAAAAAGGAGGGAGGAGAAGAAGGACAAAAGAACTGGAAAAGGAAAAGCTGGAAAGAATGAAGGTAGAAAGGAGAGAGGAAAAGTGAACAATTTGCTCTCTTCTCTCCTTAATACATTTTCTATAAACAATAGGCCAGTGTGCCAGACATCCAGAATGGCTAGTACTGCCCCCTTCAAGTCATCTGTCAAGAAGTGCTCCAGAAACCCAGCATGTGACTCCACGCCTCCGATTCCCTTGACACTCGCATCACTAGGTTTCACCAGGGCTTGTTCAGGCAGAAGGGTTCAGAGTCCCTGACACGTGAAGTCACAGTTTCTGAGACAGGTAGTCGCTGTGATAAATACTGTGACATTGAGTAACACTATCAACGTGGTCACACGACAGCAAGACAGAGCCCAAGGGAAACACAGAAGCTTATAGGTCAATTCAACAGAAAATCGGGCTCATTTTTCTGCTATGTAAGTCAGTCACTCCAAGTGCCATGGCCTTTGTCAACACACAAGGGAGATGGAATGGTGGAAGATCAGCCTACTCTTCCACTCAAGCCACGAATTTATTCCCATCAAACCCTCACACAAATTTCAGAAAGCCTCACTCAAGAGCAACTCCAGACACAAGCACTGCCCTCCACAACTGGACACTGTGCTTCAAGGCCCTGTTTTTCCACACAGTCGCTCAGCTCGCTTGTGTTCCATTCAGCGTTACCTGTTCGTGTACAGTTATGAGAGGGCTACACCCACTCAAACATCTTCTCACACAGCATTGCCTTAAAACTTCATCTTTTTTCCTCCCTGATCAACCACACAATCAGAAAATATAGCCCTGCCTCTTCATACCAAAAACTGATAGAGGCATGTAACTTTTCACAAATCCAGAAAATCAAGAGAAAAACTTTACCCATCTTCATACCAAAAATGCAATGAAAAAACTTTCCAGGTCTTCAGACTTACCAACTGCACAAATGAAAACAGGATACTAAGTTTTTTGTGTGCAGAAAAACTAACATGGAGAAATTTACATTTGCTAATAAACTCAGAATTTAGAAAGAGAAAAGAACCCTTTCTACTGTCCAACTGAGAATTAATCAACTGTATTTATAAGCAACACCAATACTCAATAACAGTGAAAAGGTAGAAAGATCAGATGAGTCTTCAGAATGCTGCCACGTAATTATTCTCTAAAGAACAGGGTATGTTACTGGCATAACATCAATGACAAAATTACAATCCAGAGTAAAAGCTACATGCTATTTAAAGGAAATAGAAAATTAAGTGACAATTCCACCATTTTATCAACAACAACAACAACAAAAAAACGGAAAAGAAGCAATAAACTCAAAATAAGTTCCTTCTTGATGTTAAAACAGAAATTTAACGGGAAGATCCATACTGAAGTTATTAGAGGGAATGTTCAGGGGAGACACACAGAACAGAATTCAGACAGGGGAGCAGAAGGAGGAATATTGGAGGCAGCATTTACAAAAATATACTTAGGGGAATCCCTTGGTGGTCCAGTGGTTAGGACTCAGGCCTTCACCATTGGGACCCAGGTTCAATCCCTGGCTGTGGAACCAAGATCTAGTAAACTGCACAGAGCAGCCAAAAGAAGAATACAGATGGAGAGAGAAAATACACACATGTACTTAAATATTTATATATACTCAGATAAAAATTACATTTCATTCATTAGGTAAGGCACTAGGAGGTTTCCCCCAAACACTCTGACATTCAGTTTCAGCATTAGAATTAGACAAATAGCATCTAACCTTACAAGCCTCTTTTAAAAGGAATATATTCTTGAGAAACACTACCTGTTTGGCCACATAGTATCTACACCTCATCTAATACATGAACTGTGTATATTGTCTACTAAAGCGGATTTGTTTGGTCTTAGAGAGTTGGGAACACAGATATTTTACAGTTCTGCAAGGGGTCACAGAATTTGTACAGTACAATTTAGATGAATTAAGGAACAGCAGCAGTTGGAATTATCAGGGTTTTTTCCTGTAAAGTTCAAAATTCTCTACATGGATGCTTAACAGATGGTAGAGAATGCATATGTCATGATAATGATTAGACTTTCGCTTTTTTAATTAAAAAAAATATTCTTTGGGGTTTATTCTTCCTTTAACACACACACACACACACACAGATATTTACAACAATAGATTTTACATTCAGCCCTACAGGAGATTAGACCTTTTATTCATATCAATGGGGTTTATATCCCATTTCCATTGGGGATTACATCTTTTATTTGACAGCCTGATTGAAATGCAGTTTACTTTTTTTCTTATAATAGTTCATTCACGCTCTAATAGGTAAGCTCAACCCCACCTTCCCCCAACTCCTTATGCAGGACTATAAAAGACCGCCAAGACAGCGATAGTCAAACTTTGTCTAAATCTATGAACCCTTCTAATAGGAACCTGAGAACTTATCTTTAATTTGCATCAAACAAGAAAGAGTGTAGCTGTTTACTCAAGAGAGAACAGTCCCTGGAGAACTACAGTGTTTCAATATGTAACACACCCAGATGCTGGGACAAAACAGTATCAACAAAGAGAGACTAAAAAACAGCACTGCATGCTGGGAATGGTAGTTATAATATATTTATCCATAATAAAAGAGGAAGGAAGCCAAAATCAGAACCCAGTTAGCTTGCATTTAAGTTCTCTATGTTTCTTTGACGTACTAAACTATACTGTCCTGCCTGCTCCAGAAAAATGCTGAGGATCAAATGAATAAATGCTGGGGAGTGCTTAGGAAATTGTCAAGGGCAATGTGAAAAGCAGAGATGATAACCAATGAATAATACAATTTCTCTAGTATGAGTTTTAAGCTCAGAGCAACCGCTAATTAAATGTGATTTTTCTTTTCAATGTCAATTATCTTTCAATCATTTTATTTTTAACATCTAGCCAAACATTTTATGCTTGTTCAAACTATGTTATTTTCTTAAAAAATGAGAATCACCAAACAAAGTACAGGATTCAGAAAGAGAATGCTACCTGTTGCCCTTTTATCTCAGAAATCAAACACAGTAAAGAATATTTTCCTGTGCAGAAATCCGTACAGCCCAGATTCTTCTACCTCTATTAGTGGTTCAGGGCCATATTCTGAATACATAAAATAGATGTCCAATTTAAATGTAACCTGACCCAGCAAAGACCCTAGATACAGTAATGCGAACAGTAGAAAAAAAACCATAAGAACCATTTATAATCTGTACAATTTAGCTGCTTGCTAATATAAAAAAAGTGCCTGAATCATTGTGTTTGTACCACAGTGAGATATGACACACAGACTATTAATTTGTAAATTAAGCTCCAGTTCAGTACAACTCGTGGCCCTCTGTAACTATCTGTTACAAACCTGCACGCACCACCAGCCTGTCCTTCACCGTTCCACGGTTCTACCCCACAACTTTAAAGGCAGCACTGCCTTGTTAATGTCAGGGTTGTCCCATACACTATAGAAATCCTCTCACTGCTCTGCCCTGAAGCTGCTATGCTTCTCCTCACAAAAGAAGTATGACTGGAAATGGCTGCACAGTAGCTGTCCCTGACAAGTTGGATATGAAAATACAATTTAAGCACAATAATGATCCTAAAATGGGGGGAGGGAAAAGGAAGAACAAAACCAAAAACCTCTATTATTTTACAGAACACTGCTCAGATAACAACAGACTGTTTTGGTGACTCAAGCCCTGGGTACAATTTGAGATAATGCAGGAAGCCTTGTTTTCACAGAAACGTATGACAGAATCAGATTCTAGGAGAGGCAAACGTACAGGCTATCTGACCAAATTCTGAGCAGAATACGCGCACTGAGTCACGGATCAATCAATCCCAAGGATGAGGATATCTTTTCACGATCCTCAGTTTTACAGCTTTTTTCTTAAATGAGATAAAAAGAGAAGAGTATTAGAATACTATACTGTGTCGGGCAGGATATATCAGGAAATATATAAAATATTTCTGATGAAATGTAACGCTTTCCTCACACTGAAACAAAAGTAGGGCTTATAAATCACTAAACACTGATATTTCGCATTGGTAAGTATTTGATGAAAGTACAACCTGAACAGCATATTTTTTATCATCTACCATAATAGCATAATCACACAGATTAAAAGATTCCAAAGCTGCTAAATGAATATCTCTTAATTTCAAAGTGTTCAGCTTCAGTATTTTATCACTAAGTATTTATTATAATCACTTAAAGAAGAAAATGAACAGTTTATAAATATACTTTCTGACAAGACCCCGCATGAAACAACAGAGGAAGCAATTCTATCACCTACGTAGGCTGCCAAGATGAGGGATAGTTAACTTCAAGGGATTGGATCTTACAAGACACGTGACCAAGAACGATTTGCATTACTCTGTATTTAGTCTGAGTTTTCTGCAACAGAGAAAGAAGAAACCTGAACTCATCTTTCAGAATTTCAGAGCAGGTTTGGCTTTTCTTTGTTTTAAACGGTCAGTACTAGAAATTTTAATTAGAAAGACAGACAGCAATACAGAAGAAAAGCATGAACAAAGCATTTCGTTAAGAAATTTTAATTTGTATTAAATCTTAAGTATAAAGAAAAACATTTTTCACAAGCTATGAAAATGACTAAATCCAATCCACAAATCTCTACACAAGTATTTAAAGTCTTTACACACACTCACACATGCACAGACACACATGCAAGCACATAATTCTAATTTTTAGAAAAGATGGTATGGCCACAGTAAAAATGATTTGTTGTTTTATCTTCTGTTAGCATACTTTTTAGTCCTGAAGGTGTAGCTCACTCTTTACCATACTGTTCCCCAGTTTCCACATCCAGCAAGATAGTGAGGGTCAAAAGAGAAGAGGGCACTTCACTAAACACAAGACGCGTCTCTTGGTTTGTTTTTGCTGTTGCTGTTTGATTTTATTTTTTAATCTTTTTTGTTTGCACCGTGCAGCTTGTGGGATCTTAGCTCCCTGGTGAGGGATGGAACCCTCGAGCCCAGCAGTGGAAGGGCCTGACAAGCTGGATAAGAAAATACAATTTTTTAACCACTGGACTGCCAAGGAAGTCTCTCTTTGTTTTTCTTAACCACTGGACTGCCAAGAAGTCTCCCTTTATTTTTCTTTAAATAGACTTAATTTTTTATTGTTGTCTCATTTATATTTTTTAATTTATTGAATTTTTTACTAAAGTATACTTGATACACAATATTATATAAGTTACAGGTGTACAATATAGTGGTTCACAATTTTCAGAGAGTATATTCCATTTATAGTTATTATAAAATGTGTGCTATCTTCCCTGTGCTATACAATATAGCCTTGCAGCTTATTTTATACCTGATAGTTTGTACCTCTTAATTCCCACCCCTATACTGCCCCTTCCTCTTCCGTCCTCCCACTGGTAACCACTAGTTTGCTCTCTGTATCTGTGACAGACCTAATTTTTTAAAGCAATTTTAACTTCACAGTAAAACGGAGTGGAAAATACAGAGAATTCCCATGTATTACCTGCTCCCCTACCCACAGCCTCCTATATCAAACAGTCCCAACAGAATGATACATTTGTTAAAACTGATGAACCTATACTGATAAATCATTATCACCCCAAATCCACAGCTTATACCAGAGTTCACTCTTTTTATTAAAATTGAAGTATAGTTGATTTACAATGCTGTGTTAGTTTCTGGTGTACAGCAAAGTAATTCAGTTATATATACACATTCTTTTCCATCACAGGTTATTATAAGATACTGACTGCAGTTACCTGTGCTCTACAGTAGGACCTTGCTGTTTATCTGTTTTATACATAGCAGTCTGTATCTCGGAGAAGGCAATGGCACCCCACTCCAGTACTCTTGCCTGGAAAATCCCGTGGATGGAGGAGCCTGGTAAGCTGCAGTCCATGGGATCGCTAAGAGTCAGACAAGATTCAGCGACTTCACTTTCACTTTTCCCTTTCATGCATTGGAGAAGGCAATGGCAACCCACTCCAGTGTTCTTGCCTGGAGAATCCCAGGGACGGGGGAGCCTCGTGGGCTGCCGTCTATTGGGTCGCACAGAGTCGGACACAACTGAAGCGACTTAGCAGCAGCAGTCTGTATCTGCTAATCTCAGACTCTAATTGATCCCTGCCTCTCCTCTTTGGTAATCATAAACTTGTTCTCTATGCCTGTGAGTCTGTTTCTGCTTTGTAAATAAGTTCATTTGTACCATATTTTAGATCCCACACATAAGTGATATCATATATTTGTCTTTGACTGACTTCACTTAGTATGATAATTTCTAGGTCCATCCATGTTGCTGCAAATCATATATTCATTCTTTTTTATGGCTGAATATATATATACACACCACTCTTTAAACATTCATCTGTCAATGGACATCTACATTGCTTCCATGTCCTTTTGCATGATGTAAATGGTGCTGCTATGGACATGGGGTGCATGGATCTTTTCAAATCAGAGTTTTCTCCAGGTATCTGTCCACGAGTCGGACGCTGAATCATATGGTAGCTCTCATGCCAATCATAGGTAGTTTTCATTCCAATCCCAAAGAAGGGCTACGCCAAAGGATGTTCAAACTACTGTACAACTGCACTCATTTCACATGTTAGCAAAGAAATGCTCAAAATTCTCCAAGCTAGGCTTCAACAGTACATGAATCATGAACTTCCAGATATTCAAGCTGGAATTAGAAAAGGCAGATGAAGCAGAGATCAAACTGCCAACATCCACTGGATCACAGGAAAAGCAAGAGAATTTCAGAAAAACATCTACTTCTGCTTCATTGACTAAGCTAAAGCCTTTGACTGTGTGGATCACAACAAACTGAGGAAAATTCTTACAGAGATGGGAATACCAGACCAACTTATCCGCCACCTGAGAAACCTGTATGCAGGTCAAGAATCAACAGAACCGGACATGGGACAACAAACTGGTTCTGAATTGGAAAAAAAAGTACATCAAGGCTGTATACTGTCACCCTGCTTGTTTAACTTATATGCAGAGTACATCATGCGAAATGTTGGGCTGCATGAAGCTCAAGATTGCTGGGAGAAATATCAAAAACCTCAGATATGCAGATGACACCACCCTTATGGCAGAAAGTGAAGAGGAACTACAGAGCCTCTTAAAAGAGGAGAGTGAAAAAGTTGGCTTAAAACTCAACATTCAAAAAACGAAGATCACAGCATTCCAGTCCCATCACTCCATGGCATATAGATGGGGAAACAATGGAAACAGTGACAGACTTTATTTTCTTGGGCTCCAAAATCACTGCAGATGGTGATTATAGCCATGCAATTAAAAGACACTTGCTCCCTGGAATAAAAGCTATGACAAACCTAGACAGCATATTAAAAAGTAGAGATATTAGCTTGCCAACAAAGGTCCGCTTAGTCAAAGCTATGGTTTTTCCAGTAGTCATGTATGGATGTGAGAGTTAGACCATAAAGAAGGCTGAGTGCCAAAGAACTGATGTTTCTGAACTGTGGTGTTGGAGAAGACTCTTGAAAACCATTTGGACTGCAAGGAGATCAAACCAGTCCATCCTAAAGGAAATCAATCCTGAATATTCATTGGAAGGACTGATGCTACAGCTGAAGCTCCAATACTTTGGCCACCTGATGCGAAGAGCCGACTCATTAGAAAAGACCCTGATGCTGGGAAAGATAGAAGGCAGGAGGAGGAGACAACAGAGGATGAGATGGTTGGATGGCATCACCAACTTGATATACATGAGTCTGAGCAAGCTCCGGAAGATGGTGAAGGACAGAGAAGCCTGGTGTGCTGCAGTCCATAGGGTCGCAAAGAGTCGGACACCACTGAGCTACTGAACAACAATGGTAGCTCTATTTTTAGTTTTTTGAGAAACTACCATTCTGTTCACCATAGTGGCTGTACCAGACATTCTCACCAACGGTGTAGGAGGATTTAGCATTCACTCTTAATGTTGTACGTTCTATGAGTTTTGACAAATATATAATTATGTATCCACTATTGTAATATCATATGGAATAGTCTCATTGCCTAAAAATCCTCTGTGCTCTAACTCTGCACCCCTCAACCCTTGGCATCCACTGATCATTTTACTGTCTCCATAATTTAGGCTTTTCCAGAATGTCATCTGTTGCAATCATACAGTAGGTAGCCTTTACAAACTGGCTTCTTTCACTTAGTAATACATATTGGTTTTCCATGTCTTTTTATCCCCATATATATTCCATTGTCTGAATATACCACAGTAGTCTCTTGATTTTTAGATACAATATAATGGCAGAAAGTGAAGAGGAACTAAAAAGCCTCTTGATGAAAGTGAAAGTGGAGAGTGAAAAAGTTGGCTTAAAGCTCAACATTCAGAAAACGAAGATCATGGCATCTGGTCCCATCACTTCATGGGAAATAGACAGGGTAACAGTGGAAACAGTGTCAGACTTTATTTTCTGGGGCTCCAAAATCACTGCAGATGCTGATTGCAGCCATGAAATTAAAAGACGCTTACTCCTTGGAAGGAAAGTTATGACCAACCTAGAGAGCATATTGAAAAGCAGAGACATTACTTTGCCAACAAAGGTCCGTCTAGTCAAGGCTATGGTTTTTCCAGTGGTCATGTATGGATGTGAGAGTTGGACTGTGAAGAAAGCTGAGCGCCAAAGAATTGATGCTTTTGAACTGTGGTGTTGGAGAAGACTCTTCAGAGTCCCTTGGACTGCAAGGAGATCCAACCAGTCCATTCTGAAGGAGATCAGCCCTGGGTGTTCTTTGGAAGGAATGATGCTAAAGCTGAAACTCCAGTACTTTGGCCACCTCATGCAAAGAGTTGACTCATTGGAAAAGACTCTGATGCTGGGAGCGGTTGGGAGCAGGAGGAGAAGGGGACGACAGAGGATGAGATGGCTGGATGGCATCACTGACTCGATGGACCTGAGTCTCAGTGAACTCTGGGAGTTGGTGATGGACAGGGAGGCCTGGCGTGCTGCGATTTATGGGGTCACAAAGAGTCGGACACGACCGAGCGACTGAACTGAACTGAATGTGAATGATTACAATAAAAACAACAACAATAGTATCAAATAGCTATTACCTGCCAGATAAGACAGTAAGGCTCTGAGCATCTAAGGGACTGGATCTAGGTCTCAAGTTAGGGGCAGAGTCAGACTTAAAAGTTTTAGTTCCTGATACCTAATTTCTATCTTTCCTCTCACCGCATTATTTTACTTGCTGGTAAGGACCTGAAGTTCTCACATCTATTAATATACAATTTGTTTGTGACCTTGGGTAAGTTATTTACCTGATCTTGGTCTCAGTTTCTCCACTCAGTATTCAATATTTTCTTCTGTTTATAAATCTGTGAATCTCTAAATGGCAAGAATACAATCACATGATCTTTACTTTTCACCTCTATAAGCACAGTACACAGAAAACTAGTAACACTCACAATGATGATCTGACACAATACAAAGAGGCTAAATCATTGAAGAATAGTTTCATTCAAGGATTAAACATTCACATGAACAAGGGTCAAGCAGGTAATGCATGTGAACGAAGCAGGCCAGCTATGAGATAATAGAGAGTGTTGGGGACTACAGTCAACTGGAGAGGGAATGACCTGTCTAAAAACCCTAACACAAGAATTGCTTTTAACACTGTTAAAATATCTTTGTTCCTTAGATTAAGCCCATGTGTTACCAGTATTCAACTTTTAGACAGTAAATTCACTGAACTATAGTTACTAGGAAAGGGATCAGCCATTACTTAGCAAATTTTTCAACAGTAAAAGGTAAGTCAAAGAATTTCAGATAAACCCAAAATTCAAATGGCTTTCCTGTTAATCAAAATCTTATTTATCATTGTTAAATGGCTAGGTTGAGACTTCAGTGGGAAGAAGCGCAGACATAAAAGCAAGTGATAAATGGGTACTGAGAAAAATATCTTAAGAGAAACAGACAACAATACACGAAATATAAAAGAACAAAAAATTTAGTAATAATATGTTCCATAATTGTGCCAATTTTATCCAAACAGCTTCAAGTACTTTGTAGACAATTTACCCTCCGCCCCATCATGTAACACCAACATAAGAATGAGCTGGAATCACTTTCTCTACCACTGAACCACAGCTGTCTCTAGGACTGAAGAAAGCAGCTGTTTAAACAGCCACACTGCAGAGGTCAGAAAAATGAAAACCACCTTGTTGAAGCTGCCCAGGGAATTACAGTAAGCAAAATGCAATCATCAGACCTGGAATCCGACCACAACACCAGAAACATCTCCTATACTTAACTGGCTCTCATTTCTGAGTACTCCAGATTTTTCAAAATCGTTTAGTTTACATGATTAAAAAAAAGGAATCCATGTTATAAACATATGTATTCATTAATAATTTTTCAAGAATCTTACTTTCTGAGTGAACCCTAAATGAAAAGTGATTCCATTTTCACAAATATTTCCCTAATGGTGTGCTTCTTTCAGCTTAAGCAATCATACGTTGATACAGCACTTTGTAAATTCTCATACCCTCTTATCAAATAAGATTCTCACTACTCTGTGGGGTGAATTAAGACAACTGTCTTTAATTAGACAGGGACACTGAGGTGATTGATGACTAGCCAAAAGTTATGCAGTTACTTCATAGTAAAAAGGGCACTAGAATATGGACTTCCTCTCCTCTAGAAAACTAGTCTGAATGAAGCTCTGTTCACTGAACAAAGAGCTGAAGCTCGTTTGTCTGAGCCAGTCCTTCTGGGGTTGACAGGAGGCTGGGTGACATCCAAGTGGACTGTCTAAAAGTGGAGTATCTTTTAGATACTGGACTGTCTAAAACTGGTGTGGGGAGATCAGCCAGGGGGAGAAACGTCCTCTGCTGGGCATCAGTCTCTAGATACAGTAACTGCCAGGAAACAAAGACAGGCCATTGAAAGCCAAGGAAGAAGAACAGCCTGCACAATGACCTGAAGGGCCAAGCAGGAGAGGCGCCCGAGGATACAGTCAAGGTGGGAAATGGGACAGTCAGAGACGAGGCATGGATGGCATAGATGGATCTGGAGCAAACTGCACAGAGAGTGACCCTTCTTAGAAAAACTTCCTATAGGCTCTGAGCATCAAAAGAGCTGGGAATGTTCTTAAAGGGATTGAGATGTCCTAGATATCTTGTTCCAAAAGGCCAGAAGACTGTAATTCCGTCCGTCATCAAAGATATTCCCTCTGGCAGCTGAGGAGGGATACATGATGAACAACCCGACAAGAATGACATGCTTCCTTCACCTGTGGAGCACAATGGACAATTCTAAGATACTGTTGCTAACCTTATACCTCAAGCCAAAAACTTTAATTCTGGAGCAATGACTTCAATTTAATACACATAACGGGCTTCCCTTGTGGCTCAGCTGGTAAAGAATCCACCTGCAATGCAGGAGACCAGGGTTTGATTCCTGGACTGGGAAGATCTCCTGGAGAAGGGAAAGGCTCCCCACTCCAGTATTCTGGCCTGGAGAATTCCATGGACTGTAAAGTCCATGAGATTGCCAAGAGTTAGACACGACTGAGTGACTTTCACTAATGGATGTTGGCAACATGTATGTGCGTGCGTGCTAAGTTGCTTCAGTTGTGCCCAACTGTTTGCAACCATATGAACCATGGCTCGCCAGGCTCCTCTGTCCGTGGGTTTCTCCAGGCAAAAATACCGGAGTAGGCTGCTGTGCCTTCCGCCAGAGGATCTTGCAAACCCAGGGATTGAACCTGCATCTCTTATATTTCCTGCGTTGGCAGACGGGTTCTTTAACCACTAGTGCCACCTGTGAAGCTTGGCAACATATATACTGGGTAAAACACTGGGTTCCAGAATTTAAGGGAGTAAATCACAGCAAACTTTACACACCAGCCACTAATATCAAGGTGGGTTTAAAATTTTTATTCACTAACAGATTTATCCTACTGCCATTTAAACTATACAACTATTTTGCTTTTAAAATAAAGCACAGATGATCAAAATCCATATGCAAAGGGGCTGGAGAAATAACACTACAAACCAAACAGAGAGGTTTTCCAATCAGCCTCCCTGCTTTCAGAGCTGCTACTAGGAATCCTGGCCGCCCCTCCCCCACCCGCCATGCAAGACCAGGGCTGAGTCAGTAAGACTGCTGTGCAGGCGACACAACCATCACTTCTGCTTAGTCTCCACAGGCCTCATGTATGTGATGCTGAATTTACTTATCTCAGTAGGCAGCAGAGCCTCGCCAGGAGTGGGAATGTTTTAGACTCGGTAAGAACAAGATGTCAGGGGTTTTGTTGTTGTGGCATCATTCTGCAACACCTTATTTCAACTCTGTGCTGAGCTGGCAAAAGCACTCAATCAACCCGGCTCTATAATCCAGCTCCGCTTACCCTTCAGATGTTCCAGTAGCAGGACGGATTCGCTATATTCACCGGCAACGTGACATACGAGTAACACAGATCTGTCCATTAATCACACCCTTTGAATGTCTCCTTGGTCCTTTTCTGTCCTTGTACCTCCCAGCTGTCATTTTCCTTTCTAAACATTTCCTGTGATATTTTCATCCAAAGGACCTAAGGATCTAACTCCATGGCAAGCCCACAGAAATGTGCCTAACAGTCACTGCTATACGGACATCCCAGGACAAAGACCCATCAGATGGTACCCGGGCTTCCTACAGCCTCCTCTATTCAGCCGAGAATGAGAGGAGACGGCCGTTTCCATCCCCTTTGGAAGGACGCAGTTGATTTAAGGACAGTGGTGAGGGCAAGCACGACAGACCTGCCCGGAGAAAGCGAGGGTATCTGTCGTCTGATGGATACGGTGGCATGGACCTACTCGTGCACAGGCTGTCAGCCTTGCCACTAATCAGAAGGAGGAAAGCATCTTCAGGAAAAGAAAATGGAACAAATTGAGTGGAAAAGAAGAAGTGACATGAAAGTACAATGTTTAACAAGCAGCTTTTCTTGGTGGTTGAAGGTGCTCCTTTCCCGAGACTTCCTGTAACAGGAAGGAATCATTCCTACACGGGGGTGCGTATCTATACGTCACGGGGTGTTTGTGTGTATGACAGTTATACTGTCATAATTTTAGATGGTTAAACCTCTGCTCCAGGGTTTATAAAAGATCAGAGCACTTGTCACTCTTGGTGCAGGTAGAGAGAGAGAGAGTAGTTGAGCAGTTCATTTTTCTTTATAATTACACTCCATTAACCTTCCACATGAGAGCTCCCCTGTGCTTTCATACCAGCAGCACCAACTGGCGGCATTTGATAAGGCTCTACAGAGTCTGCAAGACCAGCACATGCAACAAAAGGACACTTTAATACTGCAGACTTAAGCAGAAGCTGAACACGGGTCCGCAGCTCCTCTACTTACTGGCACACACATTCAGCTCAATTATACATGTGTAGCAAAAACAAACCAAAATCGTAAAGTCTTGGAACCAGCAAACAGATGATGGGAGCTCATTCAAACCAAAAGTGATTCAAAATCTTCTGATAATATTAAAACCCCAAATTTATTACTATTTTTCTAATCTTGGATAATGTGGCACCCTGTAAGAAATGGGCTCGATAAACTAAAGCTTGCAGGGTGACACAATTACTGGGCGATCTCTCTTACAATTAGATCACAATGGTGACTACAAGCTGCCTGTTGTGACCGGAATTTACTCACTTAAGTATTTCTCCTTTGGTATCTCTCAGTAACTCATTAAAAAAATTCATTAAGAACTAGCACTAAGTCAATCTTTATCCTTCTTGACAATGCACACATAAGTGATTTCCCTTTTCCCTTTTTTGAAGACAGAGAGAGAGAGACCGAGACCTATCCCATTAATAATGCATTCTCCTGCAGTTTTTTATGCAGCGCCCTGAATGCTTCTTTCAATATGTACAAAGGTAGATTAGTGCTCTTCCTACCCTAGCAAAGACCAGGTATTACATGCTTGAGCCAGTCTGGGAAATAGGGGCTGGCGCAGTTAATCGTGAATCATCATTTAGTCACTCAATCATGTCCAACTCTTTGTGACCCCATGGATGGTAAGTAGCCTCTGTCCATGGAATTCTCCAGGCAAGAATACTGGAGTGGGTTGCCATTTCCTTCTCCAGGGATTTTCCTGATGCAGGAATCAAACCCAGGTCTCCTGCATTGCAGGCAGATTCTTTACCGGCTGAGCGATGAGGGAAGCTCCCAATTATTGGGGAAACAAAAGAAGCCAAAATTTGTACCTTTGCCCTAACCAATGGCATCCACAGCCCTCACAACATTTCAGAATAACGTTTCCATCATTGTAGCTTGTGTTTCTGGGTATATTCCCTAACCACAGTGATCTAAAGAAGGGCACAGGTACCCTGACAATGCTGCTCACTACTAACTCTCTTTCTTTGGCAAACTTATGCACTAAGGGTATTGGTCTATGATAAGTGTAATCTGACAATCAGAAGATTAAAGTATAAGAATTCAGAGGTACAGCATATTCTTCATCAAATGTTACATTTAAAACACTTTGTCTAGAGGTATAAACTACAGCAAGACCTTGTTTTTTAAAATTAATGAGCTTCTTAGTACTTCTGAAAGTATCTGGCAGAGAAATGATTGTTTGCGTTCATTGTCTGAAGATGGATGATTGGATCTGGGTGTTTCGCTACACTTTTTTTTCTATGCTTTACATTTGAAACTGAAGGATTTTTCCATTAATATTTTTCTTTTGCTTAATACCATTACAAACATTACTTTCATATCCGCAGGCCACTTACCACCATGGTATCCTTTTTAAAAAATGCTTTTCTTAGCCCAAATATCAAACTTGTGCTTGCAACTAAATAGTTCATAATTCTTTGAAACCCAGAATCAAAGACATAATTTTAAGATATTCTTACTACATATTACATGCTGAAGTATTCAGCATACTGATGCTGAATGACCAAATGCCAAAAGATAAAGCCAGCCCATGCCTATAGGAAGCAGCTCCGGAAAATGTTGGGTTTCAATGTCCAGATCCAGCGACAGTCAGGTTTCTCTTCTGCCTAATACGCATATTTTTCATTTCCTAATGAGTGGAATTTCTTTCCCCAAGTACTTATTTTTCAGTTTTAAAAGTGGTAGACATTAACCACTCTCTATAACCACGTCAAGAATTAGGCAAAAGCCAATCTACCTGCTCAGACTTTGTTGCTCTGACTCATTGTTGGGCCATCTGTTTATGAGTGCAGCTCGTCTCACGGTGCAAATCAACCTGCTGCTGGGCCGATCTGCCTCATGCTGCAAACTCATTCTGCAATTTCAACCTCCCTCACCAGCAATTGGCCCTCTTATCGGAATCTAAAACTACCACTTCAATCAACTAGAGTCAGACCTTATTCTACTGCTCTTGTACCAAAAAATGATACACCACAGGCCCATGTGCAAACAGGTCATCTCTGAACACTGGGCTCACGAGGAAGGTGGCAACACAGGTTTGCTCCTATCAAACATTTCAGTACCATCAGCAGCAATCAGCCTGTCACCCAGAAATATACACGTACGACCGTGGAGAGGCTAAAAAGATTACTGAATCCCAGAGGACAAGAGCATGAAATACAAATACAAACCATTCTGGGTCTTCTTTGTTTTAAAGACTGGCAACTTATCCAGAGATAGGTTTCTCTGTGTGATTAACACACAAATTTAAAGCAGCATTAGAAAAGGTTCTCAGAACATCCTCTGAAATCCACAACTACCAATTTGCTTGCTATTTTGCACACACTTTGCTAATCATTCTTTCATCTTAGATTTAAAAGGATGTTAGGGCTATAATAGGTAGTCAAGGTTTGATGACATTATTTATTGAATATACTTACAAAGCATGTAGTACAGTATTAGATTTTGTGGCATAATATTAAAAAGTTAAATTCTTTAAGAAATTTATGTAGCTATTTCAGAAAATAGAAGATGTGTGTGTAAAACAGCTATAACATTTCTTATAGATTAACAAGGAAAATTACTGGAAGATTTTAAAAAATATGTGAACAAAGCAGAGAGAAAATAGAGTCAGTACAAGTAAGAAAGTCAAACCTGGGAGTGTACATTTGAGCAGTGACAATCCAAACGGCTTTCTTTAGACAAAAACAATTAAACATGGGCTATCAATAACAATTAAAAGATTTACCTTGGAGAAATACAGTACTGCAAGTTTAGATGCTAGTGTTTGATTTATGTAAAGAATTTGAGAAGACTGTTCTTTGAGAATAAAATGTAGAATTAATCTATCTTGTTTCCAACAAATGCAATTGGAAATGCAGGTCTATTTTTAGAAAGGAAATTTTTTAAATGTATATGTAGCAGACCAAAACATGTATAATTCTGAAGGAGCTGAAAAGTTACTAGATTGGTGGTCAGAGGACATGAAACTATGTCAATGATGTGTAGAAATAGACCTGAAAACACAGACTTGAGAGAACCAAATATTATGCTGCTTATTAGCAATAGATATCTGGGGATGACAAAGCACAGGAATGAGAGACACTGATACCTTCCTGAGAATTTCTGTGTCCTTAATGGGTGAGAAATTCATCATGTTTCATTTTGTTCAAGGTACTACTGTCTCCAATGTACACAAACATCTTAACTTTTCTCCTGAGGATGAGTTACAGCAGTGGTGAAGAGAAATATCTGCCCCATTCCTCCATGCAAAGTCACAGCTTCCTACAAGACTGGCAGCAATATGACTTCTACTAACAACTACCAACATTCTTAGTCTTTTTTTTTTTTTTTTTTAAAGACACTGATAAATAGAAATAATCTAGAGAGGATTCTAATTTTTACACTGACTGGAGTGTTGAGGCCAGTATGTCAATCCTTTCAACTGCATGATACTTGCAAAACAAAATAGTACCAGTCAAATTATAGGTGAAGACAGCAAACTAAAGAAGCAAGCAACATGTCTAGCATAAAGAGCCGCTAATCACTCCCTGCGCCATGCTATGGAGACCAGCTATTCACTTCTATAATATACGCCAAGGAATACAGTGTTATTTGGAAACTATATCCTCATACCTTTAGATTTAACAGCAGATAAACCCTACCTCTTACTTATACTCCACTGGGAGTTGCAGGGTCTTCCTTCACCAAGATATGAAAATACTCATAATCCTTCTGAACTCACTGCTGAAAATGACTACAGTTGAAATGTGGGACTAAAGAAAATACTCAATTACCTCAACTAGCTAACAGTCAAATTGTAGATGTTAAAGACTTAAATGTTTTCCTATTGAAAAACAGTAGATTTAAAACTGACCAAAAACTCAGCAACTGTAACAGTCTAATGATTTTAGACTGTGTTCCAACCCTTTGGAACATTTCTATTAGAATATAAACTTACAGGTCAGTTTTTCATTATTTCTTTCATAGTCAGAGGTCACTATTTGTGTCATTTTCTAAATTAAAAATCTATGTTAAAACAAGAATTTACACTCTAAACTTTGAGTAATGCCACATCAATAGTTCAACAAATCTTAACCATCAAACCCAGACATTTTGCTAACACAAATTAAATAACACCCTGGAACTTATTAATAACTTAGCTACTTTAAAAGCAGAAACTCCACAGAAGTCATGTATTGCCCTGGGAGGGAACCTGAGGGGGGATGTGGAAGTTGAAAAATCATCAAAGTCAAGGATTCTGTAACTACCAGGGTAGTGGAAATGGGGCAGTGTTTTAGAATTAAGATTTCAGAATCAGGTCTCTACGATGTTTCAGAATGCCTAATGATATGGCCGTTCAAACTTCCATATCAATGAACTTCTATTCCAATGAATTACTGCCATGTACTTAACCAATGGGCTTGTAGGTTTTAATGAGATAAAACCATATTCACCTGACCTGAGAAATAAATAACAAGACCAAATAATGAAAGCCACAGTTGTGGTGACTAATCAGTGCTTCCGCCACGTGTCCCACAGCTTCAACAGAGCAGCTAATAACACGGGGAAGAAAACAAAAACACTGCTAGCTAACACTGCATTTCTGTATAAGAAAAGAGCAGGAAGGGGATTAGCGGTATTCTTTCTTTCCCCTGATGCTGACATTTTAAAAATTCCATTAGTATCTTGCCAGATTTTCAAGAGAAAAACTGCATGCATCAGAGTTAACTGGTAAGATAGGCCATGGGAGAATAAAACCAATAAGAAACCTTTCTGTTCTGCACTTCACAGGGCTGTCACTTGTACTAGAAAAACGTCACTTTGAAGCCCTGTTTGCATTCCATTTTTAACTAGAGGGAAGAGGATGGAGGTCTTTGGTTTCTATGACAACCCAGATGGGCCATAATACAAGATACTTACAAATGTTCAATCGCAGGGATGCCAAATCAAATTAAGGCAGAGTTAGCACTACTTCATAAAAACTAGATGGGGGAGAAAACAAAATACTTACGGCAAAATGATGCCATTTCTAGATGTGGTTCTGAAAGATTTCATGGAGGAATAGAAGAGAAAGAGTGGCTATTTTTAGTAAAAACAAATAAAGTGGCAAAACTAATATACAAAAATAAAGCTCCAATTTACATGAGTAAATGTTTTCATTAAATTTGACTACTGGAAAATTACTACCTCACTTAATGTTTAAAAAAATTCCTCTCAAACAACATGAATTTCATTAGTGATTTAAATCATTACAGTCTGGCACACTGGCTGGGCTTTAATGGTAAGTTGAGCTCCTTGGAGTAACTTTTTCTTTTCCTTCATCCTCAAGATCTGTTTCTATCTTTGGCTTTCATAACTAGGTTACTTAGACCCCAAAATAATTGTGGAATGGCTAATGTTTTTCAGAAAGGAACTAATTTGTAACTTGTATTTACTATAATCTGTGAAATTTAACTTTCCAGTAGAATGTAAGAGTAATCTATTGGATTTCTGTTTATAAATTATGATTCCTCAGCAAACACTTCTAGCTTCTAAAAGTACTGTCCTAAAAAAAAAGTTATTCACATGTGGCCCTCTTCATTTCAGGATAAAAAGGAAATGCTTTATATTCAATCCTAGTAAGTGATCTGCTTTAGATCATGTATCTCACCAGTGGGGCAACATTTTTAATACCGTAATATCATAATGAAGAATTATGGTCCTCACCTCCAAAAATGTCATAAGTACTAGAATTTATACACACATATTTTGCACATATTTCAGGGTGTTGAGTCCCACCTCACTCCAACAGCTTCCAAGGGCTACTTAACATCCTTATTCAGGTACCTTCTTCCCCAAAGCCAAAATCACACACTTGTAATAACAGAAGTCTCCCCTTAAAAAAACTTATTTTCAACAATAAGTAGACTGATGGTACATTTCTACCTAAAATACAGGTCAAATAAAGTGGATTTAAACAAAATGCATTACTTTGGTAAATATGTACCTGCTGTAAACATTGTATGCAAGTTTGAAAACTATTGTTTCAACTCTTTTGGACTTGCAATATCAGTTAAGTTTGTCTCTGGGCTTTTTTCTTCTCCCCTAAATGGCACAGACCCATTTAAAATTATTTTTAAAAATTCTGAGGTAAAAGAAGACTGTAAAACCAGAACCAGAACAAGTCCCTCAGTAGAATCTTTTAAAAACTAAGATGCTTATTGTTTTGAAAAGAAAAATCTGTATACGAAGAGTTCCATTTAAACAAAAATAGCCCTGAGAACGTTGTACCTGATGTACTGTACAAGGGAAGAGTTTGGGTTGAAGGCTAAAACACATTACCAGCCAGGATGCTGGCTTCCCTTTCATCCCATCTATATAACTCTGGTCAGTACTTCACTTGAATATTCAGTTCAGTTCAGTCACTCAGTCATGTCCGACTCTTTGTGACCCCATAGCCTGCAGCACGCCAGACTTCACTGTCCATCAACAACTCCCGGAGTTTACTTAAACTCATGTCCATTGAGTCAGTGATGCCATCCAACCATCTCATCCTCTGTCATCCCTTTCTCCTCCTCCTTCAATTTTTCACAGCATCAGGGTTTTTTCCATGAGTCCATTTTTTGCATCAGGTGGTCAAAATACTGGAAAAAAGCATCAGTCCTTCCAATGAATATTCAGGATTGATTTCTTTTAGGATGGACAGGTTGGATTTCCTTGCAGTCCAAGGGACTCTCAAGAGTCTTCTCCAACAGTTTAAAAGCATCAATTCTTGCGCTCAGCTTTCTTTATAGTCCAACTTTCACATCCATACATGACTACTGGATAAACCATAGCTTTGACTAGATGGACCTTTGTTGGCAAAGTAATGTCTCTGCTTTTTAATATGCTGTCTAGGATGACCATGTCAAGGCTGTATATTGTCACCCTGCTTATTTAACTTATATGCAGAGTACATTATCAGAAACGCTGGGCTGGAAGAAACACAAGCTGGAATCAAGATTGCCAGGAGAAATACCAATAACCTCAGATATGCAGATGAACTCAAAAGCCTCTTGATGAAAGTGAAAGTGGAGAGTGAAAAAGTTGGCTTAAAGCTCAACATTCAGAAAACTAAGATCATGGCATCTGGTCCCATCACTTCATGGGAAACAGATGGGGAAACAGTGGAAACAGTGTCAGACTTCATTTTTCTGGGCTCCAAAATCACTGCAGATGGTGACTGCAGCCATGTAATTAAAAGACGCTTACTCCTTGGAAGGAAAGTTATGACCAACCTAGAGAGCATATTCAAAAGCTGAGACATTACTTTGCCAACAAAGGTTCGTCTAGTCAAGGCTATGGTTTTTCCAGTGGTCGTGTATGGATGTGAGAGTTGGACTGTGAAGAAGGCTGAGGGCCGAAGAATTGATGCTTTTGAACTGTGGTGTTGGAGAAGACTCTTGAGAGTCCCTTGGACTGCAAGGAGATCCAACCAGTCCATTCTGAAGGAGATCAGCCCTGGGAATTCTTTGGAAGGAATGATGCTGAAGCTGAAACTCCAGTACTTTGGCCACCTCATGTGAAGAGTTGACTCATTGGAAAAGACTCTGATGCTGGGAGGGATTGTGGGCAGGAGGAGAAGGGGACGACAGAGGATGAGATGGCTGGATGGCATCACTGACTCGATGGACGTGAGTCTTGGTGAACTCCAGGAGTTGGTGTTGGACAGGGAGGCCTGGCGTGCTGCGATTCATGGGGTCGCAAAGAGTCGGACACGACTGAGCGACTGATCTGATCTGATCTAGGATGATCACAGCTTTTCTTCCAAGGAGCAAGTATCTTTTAATTTCATGGCTGCAATCACCACCTGCAGTGATTTTGGAGCCCCCAAAAATAAAGTCTGTCACTATTTCCATTGTTTCCCCATTTATTTGCCATGAAGTGATGGGACCGGATGCCATGATCTTAGTTTTCTGAATGTTGAGTTTTAAGCCAACTTTTTCACTCTCCTCTTTCACTTTCATCAAGAGGCTCTCTAAGGGTGGTGTCATCTGCACATCTGAGCTTACTGATATTTCTCCTGGCAATCTTGATTCCAGCTTGTGCTTCATCCAGCCCAGCATTTTTCATGATGTACTCCGCATATAAGTTAAATAAGCAGGGTGACAATATACAGCCTTGACGTACTCCTTTCCTGTTTTGGAACCAGTCTGTTGTTTCATGTCCAGTTCTAGCTGTTGTTAAACTTTAATATTAGTTTCCTCTATAAAATTAGGATGATAACTATCTATAAAATTAGGATAACACCTATCTGTGCCCCACTTCATTCAAAGAAAAAAGAAAAAAACTTGTTTTTATAAAATTAGAGTTATGAAATACTCAGAATTCCTAGTACTAATAATGACATTAAATAATAAACTGACAGTCTAAAAATGCTGATAAACTTGATTTTTAAAACACCATAAAGCTGCCCTATTGCCCATTATTATGATGACATTTTCACAAAGGGCAATGAGAAAATGCTGCAATTCTCACCAGGATGATGACTAATACTTACAGAAGATTAAAAATAAGAATGGTATATTGTGTATAACAGTAGCAAAGATGAAAATATAAGCATGGCTCAGTGCACTATGGAGAACACGGTATTTAATTTGAAAACTACTGACACAACACTATTAATCAACTCTACCCCAGTAACAGTTAAAGAAAAAGAAAGACAGGTACCGGCGAGGCCTTGCACAGAGGTCCATACAAGTGCCTTCAAAAGTTTCATTAGACTCTGTGGATGTGTGCCCTTCATCAACTGCTTCCTAGGTTAGGATTTCCTTTTTGAGTGTTGCAACCTAATAGTCTTCGCCCAGGCAACAACAAGCCTGTTTGGAAAGGTTCCCTATTTCAGAAGTCTCAGTGCTATTTCCATTTGGAAACACATTTTTATGAAAATATGTATCATCCCCAGAACTAAAATGCTTAGATATATTAAGTTTCAGCTGTAAGTGATATTTTTAGAAAACTGGTAATTTCAGAATCTCTACTTTAAAATTATAGAGTTGGTTCTTTTTTTTTTTAATGGAGTCACAAAGTAGAAAATTAAAAACATATATCAATGATTAAAGGCCTCTCCTCTTTTTCTAGTACAATTTTACTTAAAATTTAAAAATTTTTATTTCCCTTATATTTTACAAATATCACCAAATTATGCATACTACCAAAAAATTTATTCAGATATTCATCTTCATAAAACCAAATAACTCAATGAGAAAGAGCTCTTAACAACAATGTTCTCAGAAATGATCGGAAATTATGGACGGTGTTGCTGTACAACAAAGTGAGTCAACCTGAGATGCCTTGCTTTGCGTAATGCAAAAAAAAATTCTACCTTTCATCAAGGGAAAAGAATTTCACTTTTTATAAATAATAAATTAAAACACCAGTATCAGTTCAGTTCAGTTGCTCAGTTGTGTCCGACTTTTTGCGATCCCATGGACTCCAGCACACCAGGCCTCCCTGTCCATCACCAACTCCCAGAGTTTACCCAAACTCATGTCCATTGAGTCAGTGATGCCATCCAACCATCTCATCCTCTGTCATCCCCTTCTCCTCCCGCCTTCAATCTTTCCCAGCATCAGGGTCTTTTCCAATGAGTCAGTTGTTCACATCAGGTGGCCAAAGTATTGGAGTTTCAGCTTCAACATCAATCTTCCCAATGAATATCCAGGACTGATTTCTTTTAGGATGGACAGGTTGGATCTCCTTGCAGTCCAAGGGACTCTCAAGAGTCTTCTCCAATACCACAGCTCAAAAGCATCAATTCTTTGACACTCAGCTTTCTTTATAGTCCAACTCTCACATCCATACATGACTACAAGAAAAACCATAGCCTTGACTAGATGGATATTTGTTGGGAAAGTAATGTCTTTGCTTTTTAAGATGCTATCTAGGTTGGTCATAAATTTCCTTCCAAGAAGTAACTGTCTTTTAATTTCATGGCTGCAGTAATCATCCACAGTGATTCTGGAGCCCAGAAAAATAAAGTCTGTCATTGTTCCCATTGCTTCCCCATCTATTTGTCATGAAGTGATGGGACCAGATGCCATGACCTTAGTTTTCTGAATGTTGAGTTTTAAGCCAACCTTTTCACTCTCCTCTTTCACTTTCATCAAGAGGCTCTTTAGTTCTTCTTCGCTTTCTGCCATAAGGATGGTGTCATCTGCGTATCTGAGGTTATTGATATTTCTCTTGATTCCAGCTTGTACTTCATCCAGCCCAGCATTACTCACGATGTACTCTGCATATAAGTTAAATAAGCAGGGTGATGATATACAGCCTTGATACACTCCTTTTCCAATTTGGAACCAGTCTGTTGTTCCATGTCCAGTTCTAACTGTTGATTCCTGACCTGCATACAGATTTCTCAAGAGGCAGGTCAGGTGGTCTGGTATTCCTATCTCTTTCAGAATTTTCCACAGTTTATTGTGATCCACGCAGTCAAAGGCTTTGGCATAGTCAATAAAGCAGAAGTAGATGTTTTTCTGGAACTCTCTTGCTTTTTCTATGATCCAGCAGATGTTGGCAATTTGATTTTTGGTTCCTCTGCCTTTTCTAATCTAGCTTGAACATCTAGAAGTTCAGTTCATGTATTGCTGAAGCCTGGCTTAGAGAATTTTGAGCATTACTTTGCTAGCCTGTGCAATGAGTGCAATTGTGCAGTAGTTTGAGCATTCTTTTTGGCATTGCCTTTCTTTGGGATTGGAATGAAAACTGACCAACTGACCTTTTCCAGTTCTGTGGCCACTGCTGAGTTTTCCAAATTTGCTGGCATATTGAGTGCTGCACTTTCACAGCATCATCTTTGAGATTTGAAATGGCTCAACTGGAATTCCATCACCTCCACTAGCTTTGTTTGTAGTGATGATTCCCAAGGCCCACCTGCCTTCGCATTCCAGGATGTCTGGCTCTAGGTGAGTGATCACACCACTGTGATTATCTGTGTCATGAAGATCTTTTTAGTATAGTTCTTCTGTGTATTCTTGCCATCTTTTCTTAATATCTTCTGCTTCTGTTAGGTCCATACCATCTCTGTCCTTTATTGAGCCCATCTTTGCATGAAATGTTCCCTTGGTATCTCTAATTTTCTTGAAGAGATCTCTAGTCGTCCCCATTCTATTGTTTTCCTCTGTTTCTTTACACTGATCACTGAGGAAGGCTTTCTTATCTCTCCTTGCTATTCTTTGGAACTCTGCATTCAAATGGGTATATCTTTCTTTCTCTCCTTTGCTTTTCAGTTCTTTTCACAGCTATGTAAGGCCTCCCCAGACAGCCATTTGGCCTTTTTGCATTTCTTTTTCTTGGAGATGGTCTTGATCCCTGTCTCCTGTACAATGTCACGAACCTCTGTCCATAGTTCATCAGGCACTCTGTCGATTAGATCTACTCCCCTGAATCTATTTCTCACTTCCACTGTATAATCATAAGGGATTTAATTTAGGTCATACCTGAATGGTCTAGTGGTTTTCCCTACCTTCCTCAATTTAAGTCTGAATTTGGCAATAAGGAGCTCATGATCTGAGCCACAATCAGCTCCCGGTCTTGTTTCTGTTGACTGTATAGAGGTTCTTCATCTTTGACTGCAGAGAATATAACCAATCTGATTGTAGTACTAACCATCTGGTGATGTCCATGTGTAGAGTCTTCTCTTGTGTTGTTGGAAGAGGGTGTTTGCTATGACCAGTGTGTTCTCTTAGCCAAACTCTATTAGCCTTTGCCCTGCTTCATTCTGTACTACAAGGCCAAATTTGCCTGTTACTCCCAAGTGTTTCTTGACTTCCTACTTTTACATTCCAGTCCCCTATAATGAAAAGTACATCTTTTTTGGGTGTTAGTTCTAGAAGGTTTTGTAGGTCTTCATAGAACCATTCAACTTCAGCTTCTTCAGCATTACTGCTGGGGCATAGGCTTGGATTACCATGATATTGAATGGTTTGCCTTGGAAACGAACAGAGATCATTGTGTTGTTTTTTGAGATTGCATCCAAGTACTGCATTTCAGACTCTTTTGTTGACTATGATGGCTACTCCATTTCTTCTAAGGGATTCCTGCCCACAGTAGTAGATATAATGGTCATCTGAGTTAAATTCACCCATTCCAGTCCACCTTAGTTCGCTGATTCCTAGAATGTCGACGTTCACTCTTGCCATCTTCCGTTTGATCACTTCCAATTTGCCTTGACTCATGGACCTAACATTCCAGGTTCCTATGCAATATTGCTCTTTACAGCATTGGACCTTGCTGCTATCACCAGTCCCATCCACAGCTGGGTGTTGTTTTTGCTTTGGCTCCATCTCTTCATTCTTTCTGGGGTTATTTCTCCACCGATCTCAGTAGCATATTGGGCACCTACCAACCTGGGGAGGTCATCTCTCAGTGTCCTATCTTTTTGCCTTTTCATACTGTTCATGGGGTTCTCAAGGCATGAATACTGAAGTAGTTTGCCATTCCCTTCTCCAGTGGACCACATTTTGTCAGAACTCTCCACCATGACCCATCCGTCTTGGGTGGCCCTACGTGGCATGGCTCATAGTTTCTTTGAGTTAGACAAGGCTGTGGTCCATGTGATCAGATTGGTTAGTTTGCTGTGACTGTATATTATATGCCAATTACACTTCAATAAAAACTATACCAGTGTCAAATCATTATGTCATACACCTGAAATACTGTTATATATAAATTATATTTCAATGAAAATAAAAAAGAGAAAGAAAGAAGAGACATCAGGGTAGGGGGACAGAGAAGAGAGGGAAAATTCTTAAGAAGAAAACATAGGCAGAACACAGACATAAATCTCAGTAGTATCTTCTTGGATCCACCATCTAGATTTAATGAAAAAAAAAAAGAACAAAAATAAACAAATGAGATCTAATCAAACTTAAAAGCTTTTGCACAGCAAAAGAAACCATAAACAAAACAAAAAGAACTCACAGAATGAGAGAAAATATTTGTAATTGATGCAACTGACAACAGACTAATCTCCAAAATATACAAACAGCTCACACAGCTCAACATCAAAAAACAAACAACCCAATCAAAACAATGGGTGAAAGATCTAAATAGGCATTTCTCCAAAGAACACATACAGATGGCCAAAAACACATGAAAAGATGCACAACCTCACTAATTATTACAGAAAAGTGCAAGTGAAGTTGCTCAGTCATGTCCGACTCTCTGCGACCCCATGGACTATAGCCCACCAGGCTCCTCAGTCCATGGAATTTTCCAGGCAACAGTACTGGAATGGGTTGCCATTTCCTTCTCCAGGGGATCTTCCCAACCCAGGGATTGAACCTGGGTCTCCCGCATTGCAGGCAGACACTTTACCATCTGAGCCATCAGGGAAGCAGATCAAAACTATAATAAGGTATCATCTCACACCAATCAGAATGGCCATTATCAAAAAGTCTACAATGAATCTGGGGAGGGGGTGAAGGTTTGGAAAAAAGGGAACCCTCCTATGCTCTTGGTGGGAATGTAAACTGGTGCAATGATAATGGAGAAAAGTATGGAAGTTCCTTAAAAAACTAAAAATAGAGCTACCATATGATCTAGCAACTCCACTCCTGGGCACATATCCAGAGAAAACCATACTTTGAAAAGATACCTGTACTCACATTTACTGCAGCACGATTTACAATAGCCAATTCATGGAAGCAACCTAAACGTCCATCAAAAGAAGAATGAATAAAGAAGACGTGGTACATACATACAATGCAATATTACTCAAAAGAATGAAATGATGCCACACGCAGCAACATGAACGGACCCAGAGATTATCATACCAAGTGAAGTAAGTCAGAGAAAGGCAAATATCATATGATGTCACTTATATGTAGAATTTAAAAAATGAACTTGTTTACAAAACAGACATAGACTCACAGACTTAGAATGCAACTTACAGTTACCAAAGGGGAAAGGTGGTGGTGGGGGAATATATTAGGAGGTTGAGTTTAACATATACACAGTACTACATATAAAACAGATAATCAACAAGGACCTACCGTATAGTACAGGGAACTCTACTCAATACTCTATAATAACCTATATGTGAAAAGAACGTAATTAACAAAGGTGTGGTTTTTCCAGTAGTCATGTATGGATGTGAGAGTTGAACCATAAAGAAGGCTGAGCACCGAAGAATCAATGCTTTCAAACTGTAGTGCTGGAGAAGACTCTTGAGAGTCCCTTGGACTGCAAGGAGATCAAACCAGTCAATCCTAAAGGAAATCAACCCTGAATATTCATTGGAAGGCCTGATGCTGAAGTTGAAGCTCCAATACTTTGGCCACCTGATGCAACAGCCGACTCACTGGAAAAAACACTGATGCTGGGAAAGACTGAAGGTAAAAGGAGAGGAGGGCAGCAGAGGATGAGATGATTATATAGCATCACCAACTCAATGGACATGAACTTGCACAAAATCCAGGAAGCCTGGTATGCTGCAGTCCATGGCGTTGTAGAGTTGGACATGACTTGGTGACTGAACAACAAAAACATAACTAGATCAATTTACTGTACACCTGAAACTAACGCAATAGTGTATATACTCCAATATAAACTAAAAAATTTCTAAAGATGTAGTATATACAATGCCATCTGTGGCAACATAAACGGGCCTAGAGATTATCATACTAGGCAAATTAAGTCAGAGTGAGAAAGACAAATATCATATGATATCACTTATATGTGGGATCAAAAATATGACATGAATAAACATATCTATGAACAGAAACAAATTCAGACACAGAGAACAGGGAAAGAGGGAGGAGAAGGGAAGAATTGGGAGTTTGGGATTAGCAGATGCAAACTATTATATACAGGATGGATAAACAATAAGGTCCTACTGTATAGCATAGGGAACTATGCTCACTATCCTGAGATAAACCATAATGGAAAAGAATATGAAACAGAATATATATCTGTATAACTGAATCACTCTGCTGTATAGCAGAAATTAAAACAACACTAAATCAACTATATTCCAATAAAAGTTTTAAAAACATTATTTTGACTCTACTGGCAAAAGTCTTTGATTTTTCTCCACTTTTTAAAATTGTAACCAGTGAATAAAATTATCGGCAATCTTTTTACTGAGAAATGTGAACTACCTTATACTGGAGCAGTCAAACATTAAGGGATCATCAGCACCAACCGCTTACTCCCCATGAGCAATGAATAAAAGAATAATATTTGTAGCACAATTAAGCCTCTATGGCTCAAGATGGATCATCCCATCAATCCTGAAACAATTTTATTCTAGCTGCATGAATATGATCATAAAGAAAAAAATCACTTCTAATGAAATGTGGAAGGACTTTTCCCCCCACTGAAACATATTCATCATCATTTCTTTAAAAAATTTAATGTCAGAACTCTTAAGAACAGAAAATAAAATGTATATGGAAAATAGTTTAATTAATTATTTAGACCCTACAAATGACTGTGGAAAAGCACAATTTTTAAACCTTGAAATGGACTAATCTGTAATATAAAATAGTCATTGTAGATAATAAGTACTTCACATTCACACAATAGAGAATTAAAGAATTGTGATATTTCTTTTATTTTACATTTATGACTAAAGAACCATAATAACCCACAACAGACCATTGTTGATCTCATCCTTACAAATAAGAACCAAATGATTTAAAATTAAATCTGTTATAAGCTATATGCTTTAAGAAGTATCTGTTTCCTGTTTTTCAATCGTTTTCCAGCATTTTCAGAAGCCCAAACAAGAATTACAAAAAGGGAAAAAAAATGAGGAAATAGTAAGTTCTGAATCTTTTAGCTGGATATACAATTAGGGCAAAGGCTAAGTCAAAAAATTAACTAGAATCTAACAAAATACTGTATTTTAGTATAGTTTTTTAGTTTGAATAAATCTGCCCTTAGCCTTCTGATCTTCCTAGTATTTCCACAAGTAACTTCCACAAATCACTATATAAATAGTAAGGAGTCCAAGAATACACTGCTACACTCAGTTTCTACAGATACTCAAATCAGTTCAACTACATAGGAGGCTGTCTGTTTAAGTTAGAGGATGAAGTTATCACTTAATGAATTGACGCCATCTAGTGGGATCAGTGAGATTTCAGCTGAATCTGGTTTGCTCCAGGTTACTGCTATCTATTCAACTGGTCAAATGTCTCGTTTTAAAATACACATTTGCGGAACTTTCCTGGTGGTCCAGTGGCTAAGACTCCATGCTCCCAATGCAGGGGGCCAGGGTTTGATACTTGATCAGGGAACTAAATCCCACATGCTGCAACTAGGATCCAAGTCAGTCAAAAAAATAAAAATAAAAAAAATATATATATACACACACACAGTTGTACTAATAAGTGAACTATCCTGAATGTCTATCGTAAGAATGTGGAAAAGCTGCCTACAATAAAAACAGCACAAAAATATTTTAAGACCAGCAACCCTCACTTAGAAGGGAATAATTTTCTATTCTTTCCTTCAAAGGCACAAAATAAAATCAACATGTACTAACAATATGTATTTTCAAAGATCAGAAAAAAGTGAAGTCAAAATCAAAACAATATTTGGTCATAAAAATGTTTAAATAACAACAACTATTATTATGGAAACAGTGTTAGACTTTATTTTTTGGGGCTCCAAAACCACTGCAGATGGTGATTGCAGCCATGAAATTAAAAGACACTTAGTCCTTGGAAGGAAATTTATGACCAACCTAGATAGCATATTCAAAAGCAGAGACATTAGTTTGCCAACAAAGGTCCGTCTAGTCAAGGCTATGGTTTTTCCGGTGGTCATGTATGGATGTGAGAGTTGGACTGTGAAGAGGGCTGAGCTCCGAAGAATTGATGCTTTTGAACTGTGTGTGGTGTTGGAGAAGACTCTTGAGAGTCCCTTGGACTGCAAAGAGATCCAACCAGTCCATTCTAAAGGAGATCAGCCCTGGGTGTTCTTTGGAAGGAATGATGCTAAAGCTGAAACTCCAGTACTTTGGCCACCTCATGCGAAGAGTTGACTCACTGGAAAAGACCCTGATGCTGGGAGAGATTGTGGGCAGGAGGAGAAGGGGACAACAGAGGATGAGATGGCTGGATGGCATCACCGACTCAATGGACCTGAGTTTAAGTGAACTCCGGGAGTTGGTGTTGGACAGGCAGGTCGGGCGTGCTGCAATTCATGGGGTCACAATGAGTCAAACACAACTGAGTGATTGAACTGAACTGAACTGAAGCATACACTTAGCATGCCACAAAGTTTTAATCTTTAAAGCTATCTCGCAATGTAGTTTTAAAGCCAATTCCCTGTTATGAAAACACTTACACCCTGAGTGAATAATCAAAAAAAGTAATCCTTCTTCCCTCTAAACATGATGTGAATATCCATCTATTGACATTACTTCAGCATACCTACTATATGCCCAGAAACATGCCAAGAGATGAGGAGGTTCTAAAAGAGAAAAAGAGTCCTGGTCTTTGAAGGAGACCAGGCTTGGCTCTGATTCCAAAAATCAGTGGCACTTTACAGAAGATGCTTACAATTGCCTTTTATCATAGTTTTACTGTTAATTTTCTTCAGATTGAAATAAACTATTAGCCTGAATGGGCTTCCCCAGTGGCTCAAGCAATAAAGAATCTGCCTGCAATGCAGGAGATGCAGGATCCACCCCTGGGTCGGGAAGATCCCCTGGAGGAGGAAATGGCAACCCACTCCAGTATTCTTGCCTGGAAAAGCCCATGGACTGAGAAGCCTGGCGGGCTACAGTCCACAGGGTTTCAAAGAGTCAAACACAACTGAAGCAACTGAGCATGCACACACACACTACTGCTGCTGCTGCTGCTGCTGCTGCTGCTAAGGCGCTTCAGTCGTGTCCGACTCTGTGCGACCCCAGAGACGGCAGCCCACCAGGCTCCCCCGTCCCTGGGATTCTCCAGGCAAGAACACTGGAGTGGGTTGCCATTTCCTTCTCCAATGCACGAAACTGAAAAGTGAAAGTGAAGTCGCTCAGTCGTGTCCGACTCTTAGCAACCCCATGGACTGGAGCCCACCAGGCTCCTCTGTCCATGGGATTTTCCAGGCAAGAGTACTGGAGTGGGGTGCCATTGCCTTCTCTGCACACACACACACTAGCATGAATATTAAATCCATCATGATTTTGATTCAGTGACATAATTTTAACTAAAAATCATTGAGAAAAAGATGTGCATCCTTCATATTACCTAACAACAAAAATATCTGTACTTTCATTTCCAGAAATATGATTTATCATTTGAAAGTCTTAGGATAATGCAAGACTTCCCCCTAAGGTATAGGATCTATTGCAACAATCAGCATTATTCAAGTTATTTACATTCCTAACAGCATATCTGCTTCTACTTCTCTTTGCATTTCTTGGGATTACCATATTCCAGGTAAGAAGAGAAAAGAACTTCAAGTAAAATGTGTTCCTTGTTTTTCTGCTCACTGGTAGGTAGGAAATTACACAGAGTGAAGTTCACGTAAGTAATCTGCAAACTATTCCATTTTCTAAGTGGGAATGTTAATCTTAACATTTCACCATCTTCCCCTAAACTGTGTATCAGTTTACACACACTCATTCCTACACTCTGCCATATCAAACATTAGATTAATATATAATAATGTCCAGATGATAATTCAATTTAATTTAGCAAGTTTTGTAGAATATTTAAGGGTATCAAAATTTTCCCGCGTGTGTGTTCTTATTAAAGAAAGTACAGAGCAGAGTTCCATACTATAACGCGTATCTGGGGCACCATGAACCATACATGGCCTCAGTTCTGAAACAAACAGCTAAATTTAATCAAACTCCCCTCTTTTTCCGAAAGAGTCAGGAATTGGGTGGCATATATCTCATCTTGACCCAATTTGCTTCACTAAAGAAATGCCAATGGCCTAAAGACCACTCCATGGGTCAAAGGTAGAAGAAAAGGGCCTATCTGACTGCCTGAGTTGACTATTAAATCTACCTGTACATCTAGCAAAGGTAGGGAACATCTAGCAAAGAGAAACAGCAAGGTAGGGAGGAACAGGGCTGGGTTTGGCATATGAAAACCTGATGCTGCTGGACAAGCTAAATGTGAATGTAAACTGCAAAATGCTATTTTCAGCCTAATAATCTTATCTACCCTATCCACTCTTATCCCACCACTTATCTGAGCAATATTCACCCTCCATCTTATCCAGATCCTTTGATAAGACTGGTCTCTTTTCTGCTAAGTGAACTTAACAAATTTGGTCCCATTTTAAAGCTTTTGTTGATGACATTCCCTGGACCCAGTTTACCTTTCTTTCTCTCCTCTGCCTTGGTCCATCTACCCTTGAAGGTTCTGGTAAGTACCATCTCCTCTATAAAACTTTCCTTGACTCTACCTGCCTAGAATGATCTGTGAAACCCTATTACACCAAGTGTCTGAATCATACATAATATAACATCTAAACAAATAATAATAACAGCAGCTGAAAACACAGAAGCCCTTACTATATGGCAGGCATTTCTAAGCACATTAACCATGTTTTATGTTATTTAATCTTCAAAGCAATCCTATGAGATAAGTTGTATTAGTATCCCATCTTACAGATGGGGAAAACACGTTTCCAAAGGTAGTAAGTGGCAAAGCCAGACAGATTCTAACTCAGGCAGTCTGGTTCCAGAGCCCATGCTGTTCTCCATCATACAGTATGGACTCGGCTTGCTCAATGTTTTACATGATTTTGTCTTTTGACTCAGAATGTATGATTCCTAAGGATAACGGCATTTCATTTAGTGTAACCTTTCCATAACCTTGTATTTTTCTGGGCTGTACAATTACATGCTCAGTGTTACCTTGAAAGTAGAGATGGACTATCAGTCACTTTATATTCTGGGGAAGGAAGTTCAACCTTACAAAGAATCTTTCCAAACTTCAGTGTTTTCACTAAATAAATATACTAATTTGTTAAGGTTTTGATAAAAGACTATTCCTGCTGCTAGCCCAGAACCAAAAAATTTAGGGATGTTGGAGAAGGCAATGGCACCCCACTCCAGTACTCTTGCCTGGAAAATCCCATGGATGGAGGAGCCTGGTAGGCTGCAGTCCATGGGGTCGCTAAGAGTTGGACACGACTGAGCGACTTCACTTTTACTTTTCAGTTTCGTGCATTGGAGAAGGAAATGGCAACCCACTCCAGTGTTCTTGCCTGGAGAATCCCAGGGACGGGGGAGCCTGGTGGGCTGCCGTCTCTGGGGTCGCACAGAGTCGGACACGACTGAAGTGACTTAGCGGAGGAAAATTAATTTAGTCACTTAACAATAAATGACTTTAAAATTGTGAAAAACATGCCTAGTTTGAGAGTCAGGAATAAGGATAATCTTCTAAAGATAAAAACTAAAGCTCTCTCCTGATTTATACTCACAAAGCAGTCTCTTGAGCATTTGTAAGGAAAATTAATAATGGAGACTTAATAATTCAATGATTAAGTCACCTGAGACCAGGTCTAGTACAAGTCTAAGATACACAACTATTTTTAAAATGTCAGCATTCTATAACTGATATTATGGTTTCAAAAAGGCTTTTCTTTTAAATATATTGTTATTTATACCTCACAACAATCCTGTGAAGATCCTTATTTTAAAGAAGAGTAAAGCAAAGCTCAAGGAGATTTAGTGATCCGTCTATAAAATTACACAATTACATGACAGAACCAGGATCCAAATCTTTGCTTTCTGATTCTAATGCCTAAATTCCTGTCTGCTTTACAAAGTTGTTGGGAAAAGCGGTGTGGATTAACTCAAAACTAAATTAAATTTGGAGTATGTTTTTTTTGGGTCTCATCTTTTGGTAATTCATAATGCTGCAAGTCAACAACAATCATAAAGCAAAAATAAAAATAGTCTTGACTCTGGAAGAAATAGCAGGTTTCTTAAGCCACTGTGCAAAGTCCTGGCCCAGAGAAGTTAGAGAACAAGAGGTCAAAATATACATGTGTCTCAGAGGACAGACAGAATGAAAACCACAATCACAGAAAACTAATCAAACTGACCACATGGACCACAGCCTTGTCTAACTCAATGAAACTATGAGCCATGCCATGCGGGGCCACCCAAGACAGACGGGTCATGGTGGAGAGTTCTGACAAAATGTGGTCCACTGGAGAAGGAAATATTTGCAAACCACTTCCATATTTTTGCCTTTAGAACCCATGAACAGTATCAAAAGGCAAAAAGATATGACCCTGAAAGATGAACTCCTCAGGTCAGTAGGTGCCCAATATGCTACTGGAGAAGAGTGGAGAAATAGCTCCTCAAAGAATGAAGAGACAGAGCCAAGAAAAAAACAACACCCAGTTGTGGATGAGACTAGTGATGGAAGTAAAGTCCAATGCTGTAAACAACAATACTGCATAGGAACCTGGAATGTTAGATTCATGAATCAAGGTAAATTGCCAAGTAGTCAAACAGGAGATGGCAAGCAAAAACATTGACATTTTAGGAAAGAGTGAACTAAAATAGACTGGAATGGGTGAATTTAACTAAGATGACCATTCTTATCTACTACTGTGGGTAAGAATCCCTTAGAAGAAATGGAGTAGTCATCACAGTCAACAAAAGAGTCCGAAATGCAGTACTTGGATGCAATCTCAATAACGACAGAATGATCTCTGTTCATTTCCAAGGCAAACCATTCAATATCACAGTAATGCAAGTCTATGCCCCGATCAGTAATGCTGAAGAAGCTGAAGTTGAACAGTTCTATGAAGACCTACAAGACCTTTTAGAACTAACACCCAAAAAAGATGTCCTTTCCATCATAAGGGACCGGAATGCAACAAGTATGAAGTCAAGAATCACCTGGAGTAACAGGCAAATTTGGCTTTGGAGTACAGAATGAAGCAGGGCAAAGACTAACAGAGTTTTGCCAAGAGAACGTGCTGGTCATAGCAAACACCCTCTTCCAACAACACAAGAGAAGACTCTACACATGGACATTACCAGATGGTCAGTACCGCAATCACATTGGTTATATTCTCTGCAGTCTAAGTTGAAGAAGCTCTATACAGTCACTTATTGCAAAATCCAGACTTAAATTGAAAAGTAAAAAAAAAAAGAAAAGTAGGGAAAAATCACTAGACCATTCAGGTATGACCCAAACCCTTACGATTATACAGTAGAAGTGAAAAACAGATTCAAGGGATTCAATCTGATAGAGTGCCTGAAGAACAATTGGACAGAGGTTTGTGACACTATACAGGAGGCAGTGATCAAGACCATCCCCAAGAAAAAGAAATGCAACAAGGCCAAAATGGCTGAGCTGAGAAAAAAAGAGAAGCTAAAGGCAAAGAAGAAAAATAAGATATACCCATCTGAATGCAGAGTTCCAAAGAACAGCAAGGAGAGATAAGAAAGCCTTCCTCAGTGATCAATGCAAAAAAATAGAGAAAAGCAACAGAATGGGAAAGACTAGTGATCTCTTCAGGAAAATTAGAGATATCAAGGGAACACTTCATACAAAGATGGGCACAATAAAAGACAGAAATGGTATGGACCTAACAGAAGCAGAAGATATTAAGAAGAAGTGGCAAGAATATACAGAAGAACTATACAAAAAATATCTTCATTACCCAGATAACCATGATGGTGTGATCACTCACCTAGGGCCAGAGATCCTGGAATGCGAGGTCAAGTGAGCCTTGGGACGCATCACTACGAACAAAGCTAGTGGAGGTGATGGAATTCCAGTTGAGCTATTTCAAATCCTAAAAGATGATGCTGTGAAAGTGCTGCACTCAATATGCCAGCAAATTTGGAAAACTTAGCAGTGGCCACAGGACTGGAAAAGATCAGTCTTCATTCCAATCCCAAAGAAAGGCAATGCCAAAGAATGGTCAAACTACCGCACAACTGCATTCATCTCACACGCTAGCAAAGTAATGCTCAAAATTCTCTAAGCCAGGCTTCAACAGTACGTGAACCATGAATTTCTAGATGTTCAAGCCGGATTTAGAAAAGGCAGAGGAACCAAAGATCAAATTGCCAACATCTGCTGGATCATAGAAAAAGCAAAAGAGTTCCAGAAGACCATCTACTTCTGCTTTATTGACTATGCCAAAGCCTTTGACTGTGTGGATCACAACAAACTGTGGAAAAATTCTGAAAGATATGGGAATACCAGACTACTTGACCTGCCTCTTGAGAAATCTGTATGCAGGTCAAGAAGCAACACTGGACATGGAACAACAGACTGGTTCCAAATCGGGAAAGGAGTGTGTCTAGGCTGTATATTGTTACTCTGCTTATTTAACTTATATGCAGAGTATATCATGAGTAATGCCGGGCTGGAAGAAGCACAAGCTGGAATGAAGATTGCCAGGAGAAATATCAATAACCTCAGATATGCAGATAACACCACCCATGGCAGAAAGCAAAGAAGAACTAAAGAGCCTCTTGATGAAAGTGAAACAGGAGAGTGAAAAAGTTGGCTTAAAACTCAACATTCAGAAAACGAAGATCATGGCATCCGGTCCCATCATTTCATGGCAAATGATGGGGAAAAATGGAAACAGTGACAGGCTTTATTTTTTGGGGCTCCAAAATCACTGCACATGGTGACTGCAGCTATGACCAACATAGACAGCATACTGAAAAACAGAAACATTGCTTTGCCAACAAATACCTGTCTAGTCAAAGCTATGGATTTTCCAGTAGTCGCGTATGGATGTGAGAGTTGGACTATAAAGAAAGCTGAGTGCCGAAGAATTGATGCTTTTGAACTGTGGTGTTGGAGAAGACTCTTGAGAGTCCCTTGGACAGCAAGGAGATCAAACCAATCTATCCTAAAGGAAATCAGTCCTGAATATTCATTGGAAGGACTGATGCTGAAGCTGAAGCTCCAGTACTTTGGCCACCTGATGCAAAGAACTGATTCATTTGAAAAGACCCTGATGCTGGGAAAGACTGAGGAGGAGGAGAAGGGGACAACAGAGGATGAGATGGTTGAATGGCATCAGCAACTCAATGGATATGAGTTTGAGTAAGCTCTGGGAGTTGGTGATGGACAGGGAAGCCTGGTGTGCTGCAGTCCATGGGGTCACAAAGAGTTGGACACGAATGAGTGCCTGAACTGAACTGACCTCTGTTTCACCTTTATTTTGGAAGTTTATGGTTCCCTTCCCCTAACAACCCCCACCCCCAACCCCGAGGACGGGGGTAATACAGCTGACTGGTTGATTCTTAAGCCTGAGTTGCTAGGTGCACTGGAGCAGTGGACATAACCAGACAGTGAACAGTATCTCCCTCTTCACTGGCTTCTTTCCCTCCAACTACCAACAAGCACGCTCTGGTCTCGTCTATAAAAACACAAACACACTCTCTCCCCCCAAGGCTGCTGTTGTTTCCTCCTTTCCTGAGAGGTGACAATGAAATGTGTGACAAGTAGAGGGCCCAAAAGAAAATGGGCATCCACTAAAGCATATTTCTCATTCCCCTTTATCACTAAACTCACAAAAAAATTTGAGCATTTTTACTAAATTTCTTCATGGAGTTACTGGGGCCTTTCACCCTCCCACTAGACTGTGAACTCCTTGAAGGCAAGAAGAAACTGTTTCAACTGGTAACTTTACTTCTTAGCTGACCGGTAGTAGGGTGTTTAAGTTAATGAATCACCTACTGAAATAAGACTGCAATTCTTAAGACACTTTCTGGCTCTCGAAGACTAGGATTTCAAGACATCTCCCACTTGGTACTAAGCACTGCTTTTCATTTCTAAAGTCATGAAAGTTTTGGCTGAGATCCTTTTTCTTTTCTGACTCCTACAGAATAGAGATGTTATTTCAGGCAATGTCTTCAGCTAACAAAGTTTTCCCAAAGCAAAAAATGTGGATGCCCGTGAGTCTGGCAAGCTTCTTTAGTATAACATTAATTTTAAAACTTTGTACATAAAAATTAGAAGCAAGCTAAACACTGTAGGTCCTTCACTCTGTCTACACTTGCAGACAACCAATCAGTCATGGCTTCAGTAGTTCCCCTACATCCTGGGATCCACACTTAACTACTTCCACCACACTCTCCCTTGCACTATTTTTTTGTTTGTTTGTTTTTGAACTTGACAATCCTTATACCTGACCTGCTTATTACCACTGGAAAGAATCCTTAAACCAGGCCACAGGCTCTGCCTGAAGTTCATGCCATCTTTACCCTCACCTTCTGGTCACCCTTAGTGATCATCTATCAATATCCCTCAAAAGCTATTCAAATCTTTGTCTTCCTTGACTTCTTTGCACAAGTGTACTGTTGACCATGCTCTTCCTGGGATCCTCTGCTCACCTGTCACTATTACTTATCATTATTTAGTTGTTTCTCTTTCCCACAGCCCTGAAAGTTCCTTTAGGCTTAGATCCTTTTACAGTCATATGCTTTTTAAAGTTCCTATCCTAAACCCTCTTTCTCTCCCTCTCTACACTCATTTCGTTGGTTATCTTCATTCAAAATCAATGCTGCAGTTATCTCCTTTGTCAGACAATGGAAGACCATAGAACCTGGATAGAATTTTGGTCCTTACGACTAGCATACTGTATGGTCTCAGGCAAGTTAATTAACTTCAATCTGTTTACTCACCTCTTAAATGGGGATAGCAGTATCTATTACACCTTACAAGGCTACTGTGAATATTAAGTGAGGTCAGTATAAGGTACCTACCTAATAGTCCTGGCCTCTCCTGAATCTCCACACCCACATATCTAATTTATATGATAGACATATCTACCTTACCACTTCACCAACACTGAAAAGTTGGCTGGCTCAAGACCAAATGCATCCCTGTCTTCCTCCCTTGCAGTTTCCTATCTTAATAACACCCTACTAGCTCAGGCTGGGAACCCTAACCACTGCTTCACTCTTATGCCTAATTAGTCCTTGCACTGTCTTGTACTTCTGTGCCACTGCCTGAGTCAGGCCTCTTACTAAGACAATTTATAACATCTTCCTAACTGGTATCTCTCCCATCTAGAGCACATAGGTCCTTTTGCTGATAGAATACTTTCTCAAAAAGGGATCTCACCATGTCATTTCTCTGCTTAAAATTTCCTGTGTCTTCTACCTAGTAACTATGGAATAAAGCCTAGACTCCTAGGTGAGGCATTAAAGGCTGTTAACAATTATACTTCGTTCATTCCTTCAGCCACTCTGAATTATCTGCTTGATAACTGAAATGCTTGAAATGTTTCTTCCTGCCTCTGTACCTTTGCTTAAATCAGTTCTTCCTTTCCATCCACCACCTCTCCTACCTGTCTATACACCTCTCATTCCTGAAGACCTAAAACAAACACTGTTTTCCTAATTCCCTACTCTTTTCCTAATTCCCTAATCAGGATTAATATCCCCTTCTCTATGTTTGCAGAACACGCTGTTTATAACTCTATAAAGGCATGTACCATAATCTACTGTATATTTCAATTTACATGTTATACATCTCTCTCTTCTTCTATGCTACCAGTGACCTGAGAACAGGAAACCAGGTCCTAAGCATTCAGTAGTCCACTGCCTGGAAGCTGGTAGTCCTCACAGATGTTTGTTAAAATGAACAGAATAATTATATGATTCTATCATCTAGAATGCAGAACTGTAGCACTTAAAAAAATAACAAAACAGAAACTACCTCAACCAATCATCAAACTCAGCATCACTGATAATGGGGCAAATGGTCATGCTGTGCCCTCCTGTGATGAAGGCACAAAGTAGTGTAAGAAGTATTCTTAAACCAAGAATGTTTAATGTGGATTTAATCGCAAGGAGCTAAATCAGATAAATCAAAATCACAGGACAATCAGCATTGCAACCAGGCCACAGGCTCTGCCTGAAGATCATGCCATCTTTACCCTCACCTTCTGGACACCCTTAGTGATCACCTATCATTTTCCCCCAAATTGATTTTTCTTCAAAAATTTCAACAATGTACCTCTCCCCTCTCCCCTCCATGCCCCCCACCAAAAGGCCATGAAACTGTTGTAGATTAAAGATCAAAGAAAAATGGCAATCAAATGCAATGTGTGATTCTTGACTGGATCTTAGATTAAAAATACAAAGCCTTCTAAAGAATACAGTGGTCACCTACTAGGGAAATGTGATTTTGAGATTAGTGCTACCCAAAAGTATAGTCCATGGGCCCATGCTGATCTGTAAACTATTAATAATAAGTAGTGAGATAAGTATAAAACTTGAGAATGTACATTTACAAATGTTTAGAGAAATGTGACAGTAATTTTATGTCTGTTTAATAATAAAGCAATTGGGCCTGTGCTTTGTCCATATGATGTTTTTTGAAATTTCATTTTTTCTAGTAATCCATTTTGTTGTACATCATAAAAACTTTACTGATGAACTGGAAGTTTAAAAACAGATGCTTTTCCACAGATAGTCTGAGAAGTACTCTATTAGAGAAAATTATCAATCTTAAATTCCCTGAGTGTGATCCTTATGGCTATCTTGGAGATAAATGTCTACAAAAAGCAGCAAAAATCAATTTAAGTAAACATGTATACAAAGAAAGTATACAGCTATATAGAGAAAAGTTAACTAGACTTTTACATCCAAAACATGTACATCTGTTAATCTTTAAATGAAACATTTGCTATCCTATAGCTCTAGTACAGTGACAAATGAGATTTTTATTAGCGCTAAGAATGAAGAAAGAGGCAGAAGATGTCAGAGTATACTGAAAGCTAGCAAGACTACACCCCACTGCTCACACACAGTACTTGGATGTATTTACTCCCTTCCTGCCCTGTGGGTGTGGACTGCAGATACTCTCTCTACACTGTCTGCAGTGGTGGTGTTCTATCAAGCTATTTCGTAAGATGAAATTCTTGACAATGAAAAGCTCCAGGTTTTTAAGTAACATGTCAAGATTTGCTCTATTGAAAAACCCCAACACTAAACTGGGAAAGAAATCATTATCCTTACTATACTATTTTATTTCTAATTTCTATGCAATTAACAAAGATTATACAGATCAAAATGTAAGTGTGTTTGTCCCTGAAAACTGTTAATTATAAACATGTACTGTTTAGGAAAAACTAATCTTCTCCTTAAAAGTAACCAGGGTTCAACAGAAAAGACTATCAAATAAAGAAGTATAAGGCAATCAGCTGCCTGAATTGTATGTTGCTGTACTTTTTCTCTATAACTTTGTAATCTCAATTAGTGCAAAAAAATTTTTTTTGCTATTTTGGCTAATTAATTACTCTAGCTAGCTGTAGGGGTTTTAGAAATATGTCCTGTGCTTATTCTGTGCTGTGCTGTCATATCCAACTCTTTGCCACTCCATGGACTGTAGCCCACCAGGCTCCTCTGTCCATGAAATGCTTTTTTTCAGGCAAGAATATTGAAGCGAGCTGTCATTTCCTATTCCAGGGGATCTTCTGGACCCAGGGATCGAACCTGTGTCCTATGGTTAAAGCTTCCTTATAAAGACATCAAAATATAACAAAATATAACACCTAAGAATGCCCTCAAGACCTGTTAGTTGGGTATCCTGAAAGTCTGGACTCAAGCTCATTGTCATCTTCAGAAGAATGCACACTATTGCCATTTAATGTTTTCTAATTGGGCAATCTATAGGGGAAAAATAAATGCATCTTCCTAAAATTGAAAGAAAATTGTCAGAAGACTTCATCTCTTGTCACTTCGGAGAAAAAACAACTATGCTGAAACGGCCATCAGTGTATAATTTAATTTATGTGCCTTTAAAAATCTCACTAACCTATTTGACTCAATTTCTCATGGAAGGGATTTCATAGAATTACAAGTATATATCACATGACTCCGAAAAAGACAATTTGACAAATGTGAACAAAATCCTGAAACAGACACCAAACCAAAAAAAAAAAAAAAAAAACAGAAACTGAGACAGCAATTGATGCTTGTAGAAAAAATGATGCTGTACTGAGAATGACTGCAGGTAGGAGCAGATGGCAATAACTGGCTTAATGGCACTGCTTACTGCATACCATGACACACTCTCACAGATGCACATCACCAATCTCTAAAATAACATCTCAGAGCAATGCAATCCAGTGCAAGACTTTTTATGACAAAATCAATGTATCATCACTGTAAGCAGCTGAACACACAAATCATGTAAGAAGCTAAAATTGTGTTTAAAGACAAACTCATTTGGTCAAAACTAAGGCAAGAAAAAGAAAGGGAGAATAAAATAAGACTTTCCCATTCTGGAAGCTTAGTCTACTTTGGGTTTTTTGCTTTAAAAAAAAAAAAAATTGGAGCCTTTGAAACTCACATACTCCCATTTTCAAACTTTCGTGGATGCTAATTTCTCAGTTATTGGTTTCTGCTTTATTTTCTCTGAAGAGGCAAAGAAAGAACTGCTTTTTAATGTGTTCCAGGAGATGGGAGAAAAGACTGTCAGCTTTTAAACTTGGCAGGAAAGGTACTTTTTGATGACTGTGGAATCTAAGTTTCAAACAAAGTCATATCAAAATTAAGCATAACATCAAATCAATCTCAATTGTTTTCACTTGAGATTTAGACTAACCTAGAAACTAACTTTTATTGATAAATATACATGCATGTATACAGCCTTTAAAAAACTAAGTAGGAATGAACTAGGCCCACACTTGGATATGACCAATTCTAGACAACTTCTGCTGAAAGCAGGCATCAGAGGAGTTTAAAAGACATTCTGCCATACTCCTAAGTAAGTTCTGGAGTTGGTACTACAGAGTATCATGCTCTTATTGATGCTATAAACTGCACTTTATCCACCGAAACTAACTTTTTCAAGACCTAAACATTTTACTTTTGTATTGACTTAGGCAGTCAGACTACATTCCAATCTTGGTAATGAAGTTGAGTCTCATCGTCTATTTGGATTTGACTGGCTCCTTTGTTTTTATTTTTCGTATTTCAGCTTGAGACTTAAATAGCACTCTGCTCTATAAAGGCTAGCATGACACTGAAATATGGGTTACATTTCCTAGGTAGCAAAGGATCAAATAACCAGAAAAAGCAGGAAAACCAGTGTGCTCGACTTTCAGGGTTCCTAATAAACTTAACCGTCATGTCATAGCATTTCAAATCTTTTTCCTTTAAGGGCTTATCACTAATCCGTACATTTTAACTCCCTTTTTGGGGCTACCATTTTGGAAGAGGCTGCTTGACCTAAAATGAGGGGAATTCAAGCAAACTCTGATAAGCAAAGCTACTCTAGTGAGAGCAAGTCTTCTCCAACTCCATTTTATTCATTCTGGTTAGTTACTACTACTAGCAAACAGGCAATTTTGCCATTCATAAGTACTCTGACTGGAAATATGACTGCCTTTTCTGGGGTCTGGTCCCTATTTTGTGGCATCAGTGGTGTCATTTCCCAATGTCTTCTTTTGTTGCCTGTTGACATTTTCAAACATGGCATTTCATTCACACATATTGCATCTGTAGAGCAAGATCCTGTGACATGTTTGGGGACGACACTAGAATTCCCTGAAGTGGCTGCTGCTATCCTGCAGCATTAGAACTGCCACAAGGAGCAAGAAAGCTGGCTCTGACACCGCTTGGCTGGCCTTCACGTGGCGGCAGTGGGGAGCACCCATCTCTGCGCAGGAGGTAAGAGTCCTTTCTAGGCACGGGTGCTGTGGCTGTGCCTTTAAAAGCAGGCCCTTGGCAGAGCTGGCTCCCACTTTCCCTTTTTTCCTACTCTTCTTGTGTCTCAGACTGATCATCTAAAATATAAAACACTATCCTCAGGACTTCCCTAGTGGTCCAGCGGCTCTCAATGCAAGGGACCTGGGTTCAATCCCTAGTCAGGGAACTAGATCCCACGTGTCACAACTAAGACCCAGTGCTGACAAATAAATATCTAAAAACAAAAACACACAGCAAAAAACCATTATCCTCTTTGGTCCTATTTACCTCCAGAAGTTATGAAATTTCTCAAATATGAACATGACTCCTAGCTCCCTACGTCTTTACGTTATCTCCGGGCAACTGGACCAACTGAAACTGCTTCCACATTCAAAAGTGTCTGTTTTGAATGCTGATACGCTGATAAGTGCATGACAGTCATAACTGGAAAAGATTACCCCAAATCTAAGCATACACGAAAGGGACCATTAGATTGGTAATAGTTAGATAACCAATGGTCCAATGATAGACTGGACCCAGGCATAAATCTACCTCCCATCAAATTATTATTGTCTCTGATTTTCCCAATTCTCCCACTGACTTGTCTAGGCTATCAAAACCCTTTTTTATCTTCTTCACTTTCTTCTAACTTCCTTTTCTTGTTAGTAGTCCTCTTTCTTCCAAAAAACTGCCTTCCTCTGCTTCCCATTGGTAATAAGCAGTATCATTTTTCTTTCATTAAAAAAAAAAATGCAAGTCACTGCTCATCACTTAATACTGTTTCACTTTGATGTTAACCATCGAGTTCTGCTACTCATTTATTTTTCGTTTATTTTTCGTCTGTGATTTACTTATATAAGACTTATGGATTTCTCTAAGATTTAACCTGCTGTTCTGATGATTCTCTAATCTCCTTTGTCTCTACCATGACTCCCTATCTCCAGACTGGTCTATGAAGCCATCATCCCTTATTACTAAACATCCTTTCCTCATAGGAAGCTGTTCAAAATGAGCATTATGCTATGCTGTTCCATCATTAGATACTGCTACTGCTGCTGCTAAGTCGCTTCAGTCGTGTCCGACTCTGTGTGACCCCATAGATGGCAGCCCACCAGGCTCCCCCACCCTGGGATTCTCCAGGCAAGAACACTGGAGTAGGTTGCCATTTCCTTCTCCAACGCATGAAAGTGAAAAGTGAAAGTGAAGTCGCTCAGTCGTGTCCGACTCTTAGCGACCCCGTGGACTGCAGCCTACCAGGTTCCTCCACCCATGGGATTTTCCAGGCAAGAGTACTGGAGTGGGGTGCCATTGTCTTCTCCTCACTAGATACTATTCATCAGCAATATAGTGGTATTCTAGACATTTTATGAAAATAAGTACATACTGCTTACCCACAAGGAGTTTTCTCTGAAAGAGCTACTAGCACTGAGGTGGATTTCCTCTCAGATACATGTATAAAGTTTTATTTTTTAAATCTTTTCTCCATCTCCCAATTATGCCATAAATTTATTTATTATGCCATAGATTTTAAAAAGGAAGGCATTTCCTTATGTCTTAACATCAATAGGTTTCTTCTTTGCCCAAATCTGTGTCCCTTTCACCTGGACGAGACCAATTGACAGGCAAACATTTCAACCGTTTTTTTTAGATAAAGGTCAAATTCTTACTGATAAAGTAGATGTCCCCCTCCTTCCTATTTTAGCTTTAAAATTAGACCTTCTATGGTAATAGATTAAGTTAGTAGAGATGCCATTCTCCTGGTAAGACAATAATGAACCCTAATCACTTGCAGTTCTCGGCTACAGAAAATCATTTTATCTAAGGAGTCCTGACACCCTGTTCTCTGATACCCTGAGAACATTCTGAGTTGATGCATTACAGTTCTCTTACAATCTCAATTTATTTTTTCTTTTAAACTTTTCATTCTGACATAATTTCTGACTTACAAATAAGTTTTAAGATGGCAGAGAGTTCTCATATAACTTTCACTCAGATTCCCCAAATGTTAACTCTGACACATTTTATTCTTTTTTCTTTCTTTCTCCCTCAGACACACACATATATACTCTCCCCCTGAACCATTTGAGAGTAAGCTGCAAGCGTTATGTGCCTTTCCTATTTTGCAAATAAATAAACATGATAGAAAAGACAGGTAAATAAGATGGAAACATGAGCCTAGGTGATGAGGCAACTATGTACAGATAATGGGCGCAGTTAGACGTTCCCTATAAAATCCTTCAACTTTTACTGTACACTTGTATTTTTTCATAATAAAATATTATGGGGAAAAAAAAAAAAACAGAATACAAATAAATTTTGCCAATGTCCCAGTAATGTTTTAGGCAAAATAAAACCTCAGATCGTGCCATGTAAGTTATTTAAATGTCTCCTACTTCTCTGCTTCTCTGATGGGCAACAGAGGAAGTCAGCTTTCTAATTACTCATAATTATGTGAAAGACCTGGGCTAAAGATAAACCAAAACGCTAGAACATCCAAAACTCTGTTACATTTGATTCTTAAATTGTCAGGCTTTTAAATGGTCTTGTGGGGGTTAGATAAATCTATATAATTAGGTTTTGAGCTTTAAAATTAAAATTCCATTAGAATGTTCTAAAACACCCAAGCTCAGTGGCACAGGAAATGTTTTTGTAGTAAAGTATGCCTCGAGGAAAACTGCCTTTGGTGGAAAATGTAGTTGCAGACAGCCTATGACGTAGACAGCACCACCAAGGTGTGTGAAAGCTGACAAGATACGGGCTCAAAGATGCCATTCCAATGCTTTACAATCCTTTGCAAGAACAGGTGTCGACGTTATTTTTATTAATATATCTCTTTTTGGATCCTTAAAATAAACCTAAGGAAGGGTGCTGAGGAGGATTTTTCCCCCTTCTCAGAAAAAAAATGTGGGAAAGCTTTAGCTACCTCTTCTATACCCTGCGTGCCACGCAAACAAGTTTATGTGGTAAACTGTCTCCATTCTGAATGGCTGACTGATTTTTATAATCTGAATTTTAAAATGCAAAAAAAAAAAAAAAATCCTTTAAAGTCAAACAGTGGAATTAACATATGAGCAGAGCTCCTGTGGGCATTTAAATCCGTAATTAAAAAACCTGAGACACGTTGGTTTGGCAATCGTTATTGTCTAACGTGCACAGATAGCCAAAAGGTACTGAAATGCGACATTCTGTCCCACATGACTCACTCACTCAGCAGAGGCAGCCTCATGAGGAATGCCGAGAAGGCCTTACATCTTTAAATGCCTGGCCCACCAAAGGTCTTTCCCCCAGCACTGAAAAATGCCCAGAGGTCCTAGGGAGAGACTGCTGAGTGTTTAGAACTCAGAAAATCTGCTTCTGCTAATATGTTCCATTTCTATGCAGGAAAAGGAACCCTTTCCCGAAAAATTGAAAGTCTGAGAGTAGGAACACACGTGCATACGCACGCAAATCATCATTCCTTTCTGATGTGTAAGAGCATAGCACACAGCACAGCAATCTAGCTACGAGCCTCCTGGATTATAAATAGGCTGCCAATCCAAGCAGCAGCTGTCTCACATCACTCTGCTTTTTCTCCCCTATTTTATTATATGTCAAAGATGAAGCACAGATTTCTACAAGTTTTCTCTGTGTTAACAGGTACAACATGCACAGGCCAAGGAAATTTGTTTTTAAGATTATTCACATCAAACAATATTCCATGCTAATCTGCCATTGTTTACCTTATTTATACATGTAGAAGGGGTTTAACAGGTTTGCACTCCTGCATTTTCTGTTATAAATTAGGCCCTGAGTATTATAATTCTGCACTCAATCGCAGTCAACCAAGAAATTGCCTTTATAAAGGCAACTGAGCACCCTGCCCTTTCTGGACTTCGAAAACAGTACTACCTACACCTGAATGCAGGCGCCTGCACAGAAAACAGACAAAATACAATGCAATTTGATGAAGTCTTTAATGCATACAACTCTTTCAAGAACGAAGCAAACCAATCAACTAAACGTACTGCTTAAGAACTTTATACCCAACTGCTGAAGACATTTCCAGTTCACCTTTCACCAAAAGACTAACAGCCAAAGCTACTGAGAGGACCTTTTGTTCCCATAGGGAAAAGCTACCTTCTCAAGAATCAGTATTCAGAGGACCCCTTTTAAAGAACGACTCCTATCTTCTCCTTACACAGTTCTCAGCATATAATTCACTTTGGGAAGATACTTAATAGGCAAAATGGCCATTATTTTACTTTCTTGTTTATAGTCAGTACATTAAGAATTTCTACTCGGCTGGCACAGAAATGTCACTCCCCAGCAATGAGGGATCCTACATTACACCGAGGGAAAGCAGCCAGAACTATCATTTTCTTTCTTTGTCAACAAGGAATTCACTTCAGCCTAATAACACAAACAGGGTAACATTTCACTATGGCTGAAATTAACAGGCTGGTAGTTAATTCTCTAAATGCTTGAATTGGGAATCTCTGAGGACAGTGTTTTTTGAAGGGTGGGCTTTGGAGGAATATAACAAAAAAGGATTTGAAAAAGTTGTCTCATCCAAAAATACTTTTATTGTTCATTATCCTGAAAACGTCAACTTTTCAGCATTTGATGTCAGAAAACAAAATTATTTCAGTTTTCAAGGACATGCACATACAGTTGTCCTTCCTGAAATTTTAACTGGAAAATCTTGATTCCTTCAGAACAATCTCACATTCATTTTTTTAAAAATGAAAATACTAGGATTTCCCTGACAGTCTAGTGGGGTTAAGAATCTGTGCTTCCATTGCAGGGGGCATGGGTTTGATCCCTAGTTGGGGAACTAGGATTACACGTGCCATGTGACAAAAAAATGAAATTAAAAAAAATTTTAAATAGAGTACATCAAAATATTAGCAGTTGAGTGTAAACGTTACAAGCAATTTTTGCTTTGCTAAATTAATTGCTCTGCTAACTAACTGAATTAATGTATTAATTAACTGAATATATTATTTTCATAATCAGAATAATAATTATACCATCTACTATGTTTTGGGAAAGAAATGTTTTCCCCTCCTCATACTTTAAGGCTTCCTAATTCAGTTGTAAGGCTCACATTAAAGTCTATATGTTAAAAAATACTTCCTTACACTTGAAAAGCTTGCCTTTTAAAGGTGTTTTTTTCACTTGCTTTAAAGTGTCCCTGAAGGACATGTGAACACAGGATGAATCCTATTGGATCCTCAAATTGAGTAGAAGTCCAATGTTGATGCAATCATGGTTTGTTAATCTGAACTTCACCTTTCCAAAATAAAACAAAGCTCCTAAAAGAGTGGTATCTGCCATTATGAACTAAACTTTGGGGATATCAAAGAATTATTTCAGGAAGTCAATGATAACTTCTTGTTCCATGATCATTCACAAATTTTTTGCACTTAATGTTCTGAGATGCTTTTTACCAGGTAATTCTACTTGATACTGAGTTTCTCAAAGTCTAACAACGACCTGGGTTGAATTTTTCCTCATATAAGAGATTCCCAAAACAATATATTCTCTATTGTTTAGTATTGCCCAACAAAGTAACTGTTTTGAAAACCAACTTTTTCTTCCCACTTAAGGTTCTCTTTTTAAAGTTCAAAAAATTCTTCACTGTCTTCATTGTTAAGCTGTATTTCCTTAAATATAACTTAAAAACCCAGCAATAAATTCAGTGTCATTTCTAATAGTACACTTGAAATAAAAACAATAAATCATCACTGGAGTTCTTTTTGTTAAAAAGTATTTCAACTTTACTCAACCTTACCTATGCCGCAGTTACACAGCAAAAATAACAAAAGAATAGAAGGAAATAAAAATGTGAACTTGTAAATTGTAAGGGGAGATGGGTAAAATATTCTATTTATGAAAATGCTTTAAAAGACTTATTCTTTGAATGGTGTTTTGTAACTTGATTTGATAATTATCCTTTTCACTGAAATTTATTCTTGTAACTGGAATGTAATACTACCTACTATAAGAAGAAAGCCCTGACATACACAACTGATACAGTGACTTGTTTTTCATATTAATAACAGCCTTTGGACATAGAATCAACAAGAAACAATAGAGCAAACTGCTGGCTCTACCAGGTTTAGAATCCCAGCCTCCGTAAAGAACTATCCAGAGAATATGGCCAAACAACATTTTTGATTTCTATTCTCTGATTTCCTTAAGTGAGTATCAAACAACCAAAAATTATTTATTCTTTCCAGAAGCTCTCCTACTCCAATCAAGAAAGCTTCTTTCACTAGAAGAGGACATTGAACAGTTTTTTACTCTAATGATATTATTTGCCTAGATTTTTAACATTTGTTTAACATCATGTTCATGAGATTCTTCTTTGAATCAGTGGGGGATTAAAATCTGATTTCAAGAAGAGAATTAAAATGTAATCTGAAAACAGACAATAGGAAAGTATTCTTTTGTCAGCTGCAAATTATAAATAAGTTACTTTACATTAGTCTACTACTCTCTGAACGTTACTAAAATTTAACTTTGTAACAACCTTGAACACAACACTCAAAAAGATCTTTAAAGCCCACAACACTGTAAATCAACTATATAAAAATTAATTTTAAAAAATCTTTTAATGCTAAAATACAAATTCTTAGATTCAGAGAAACAACCTGCATCATAAACATAAAATTTTATTCAAATAATATTTTATGTTTTCATTCAACTATTTTTGCTTCCATTTTTAAATATGCAATTTTTAGAACTTGAACATCATTTCTTCTAAACCACATTTTGTGAGTGAGTGTGTGTGTTTGTGTTTATGCAACCAATTTTTACTATTTTGGGGTGGGCTGGGACTGACTAGAAAAAGTGCTGATTTCAAAACAGTATCATCTATCCATATTTGCTCACAAGTAAATAAATGTTTTAAATAGCAAGTAAAGCAGAACCATAAGGAGCTAGAGACTATATTACTGAGTGGAGTTCTACAAGAAATTTTTGTAGGGGCACACTTAGTAAAGAAGGGCCCCTGTGCTATACATTTTTAGCCTCCTTAGCTCAAAGTCTCAGAATCATCTCTCATTCTTTCTTTCTCTGCCTTGTGGCCCAGTTTCAACCAATTCCTAATCCTGCTCATTCTTGTTCTGCATCTGCAGTCCTATTCATTCCAAACCTCTCTTCCTCATACTTCTTGCCCCTTACCTGTGTCAGAAATAATTTCCTTATCCCTAAACTGCAATAATATGATTCTAACTGTATGTCTGTACCCCATTTCTCCCTTTCTGTACAGTGCTGCCAGATTAATTTCAAGAAAGCATAACTCAGATTGATTATGTCACTTCCTTGGCTAAAAAAAAATCCAACAGCAAAGAATCACAGACTATTACAGTTGGAAGGGGCCCTGGTGGTCCCTGAAACCATCTGCTGAGAGAGCGGGGGGAAGGGAAGGTACGGAATTGAAGCCTGGAAACAGGAACCCGAAGACAAACAGTCCACAGGACACAACGAGGTGGAGACCTGGCAGGTTTCAACCTAACTGTTCATGCAGACTGCACAAATTCATTATCTTTCTATAAAGTTTGTAATAAACATGTGTAACAAGGCAGTATATACTTTAAAGCATTTAGTTAGGTGATTCTTTTCTTTTTAGATTAATATGCACTCTGAGGTAGGTCAAATCAAAGGGGTTTGGCTGGGACTCTTCCTCTGGTTTTGTCTGTAATGCCTAACAGTGCCTGGCAAAGGATGAAACAATCTTGTTTCTTTCTGATAGTTTATTAACACAATACTCAAAAGCTGGATTATCTGCAGTTTTCAGGAGTGACACTTACCCACAGACTGTGAAAATGGGGTGAGATATAAATGCTTGATTGAAGTTAGCAGCACCATTGTTGAGTCCAAGGTTCTGAACTGGACTGTGTCACACAATTACCCAACTTCCCCCAATGCATGTCTTTTTCCTCCTTTTTCCCAAACCAAAATGAAAACCATAGCTCTATAAGCTGATTGCTTAAATCACAGTCAAAGCCAAAATCTGAAGTGCTGCTTTAAAAAGAAAATTGTCCTAATCTATAAATTTCTCCAAGGAAAGACACTAGAGTTTTACTTAGATTAACTCCATTGCAATGTCCAGTGTCCCAAGGATCCTGCTAGACAAAAGAACATCAATCTCAAAAGAAAAAAAGGGGGGGGGGAATACCCTCATATTTTCCTGTTTATAAGCATAATATAATTTCATTTAAAATTTTTCAAAATAATTAAATATCAAATAATCACCTGTCTGCCTCAGAGATAAGCACTGTTACTTGATTTATCCTTTCTGATGTTTTCCTAATTTTACATAACAGTATTGGAATTGTATATCACACTGTTCTGCCCTTACTTTATTTAACAACATGTCATGGACGTGTTCCACATCAATACATATATTACCTACTTCTTTTTAACAGCTGCACTTACGAATACACCATACTTCATTTAACCAATCTGCTACAATGAAGGTTGTTTTCAATTCCCCACTGTTACTAAAAATGAACATCTTTTTTCATTTACCTGAGTCTTTCCTGAGAATAAATTCTTAGAAGTTAGGTTGCTAGGTTAAAGGGTAAGCCAATTTAAAACTTGGATTCCTATTCCAAAACTGCTCTCCCTAGAGGCTGAATATTCTCATCAGTAGTATGTAAACTGCCTGTTGTCTATTCCTTATAAATACATGTACTTGACATCTTCAAAATACTTTTACCAGTTTGATAAACAAAAATATTTCATTATTGTTCTAACTTAGAATTATTTGATTAGTGAAAATGAGTTTCACTTCATATTTACTCGCCATTAATGATTTTAATACAGTGAATGATTTATACAAGAATGATTTATACATGTGTGTGTGCATATGTATTTATGAATGTATATGTATGTGTATATTCTCTAATAAAGTTATTATCAATATCTTTGCATCCCTGAGCCCCTCTCCAACTGCATCCCTCTCCTTCTGCCAAAGAGTTAGTTATTATGTTTTTAATTATTCTTTTTCCTTTATAACTTTACCACTTATATAACTATCCACCAACAATCTTTCACCAGTTTTAATATATTTTTATGCAACTCATATTTCCTTTTTTGCCCAATATTGTGAAATTCTCCATGTTGATACACATGCATTTCATTCATTTTTTAAAAACATATCCCATTGTGGAAATTCTGTTGAAGCTGAAGCTCCAATACTTTGGCCACCTGATATGGATGACTCATTTGAAAAGACCCTGATGCTGGGAAAGACTGAAGGCGAGAGGAGAAGGGAACGACAGAGGATGAGATAGGTGGATGGCATCACCGGCTCAATGGACATGAGTTTGAGTAGACTCTGAGAGTTGGTGATGGACAGGGAGGCCTGGCGTGCTGCAGTCCATGGGGTCGCAAAGAGTCGGACACGACTGAGCGACTGAACTGACTGACTGACTGACCTATCCTGTCAAAGGACATCTAGATTGGTTCAATTTTCTGTTATTATTTTAAAAGTTTCTATGAATATTCTAGCATAAGAGTGTCTAGAGCTGCACTGTCCAATACAACATCCACTAGCCACACAGGGTTATTGAGCACTTGAAATGTGTAAACAGCAAAATATAAACAACCAGATTTCAAAGGAAACATCTCACTGCCAATTCTTAATATTGATTATGTGTCGAAATGAAAATATTTTACGTATATTTGTATATAAATAAAATTTAATAAAATGCATAGTTAAAATCAAAATTCTCCAAGCCAGGCTTCAGCAATATGTGAACCGTGAATTTCCTGATGTTCAAGCTGGTTTTAGAAAAGGCAGAGGAACCAGAGATCAAATTGCCAACATCCGCTGGATCATGGAAAAAGCAAGAGAGTTTCAGAAAAGCATCTATTTCTGCTTTATTGACTATGCCAAAGCCTTTGACTGTGTGGATCACAATAAACTGTGGAAAATTCTGAAAGAGATGGGAATACCAGACCACCTGATCTGCCTCTTGAGAAATTTGTATGCAGGTCAGGAAGCAACAGTTAGAACTGGACATGGAACAACAGACTGGTTCCAAATAGGAAAAGGAGTACGTCAAGGCTGTATATTGTCACCCTGCTTATTGAACTTAAATGCAGAGTACATCATGAGAGACGCTGGGCTGGAAGAAGCACAAGCTGGAATCAAGATTGCTGGGAGAAATATCAATAACCTCAGATATGCAGATGACACCACCCTTATGGCACAAAGTGAAGAAGAACTAAAAAGCCTCTTGATGAAAGTGAAAGTGGAGAGTGAAAAAGTTGGCTTAAAGCTCAACATTCAGAGAACGAAGATCATGGCATCTGGTCCCATCACTTCATGGGAAATAGATGGGGAAACAGTGGAAACAGTGTCAGACTTCATTTTTCTGGGCTCCAAAATCGCTACAGATGGTGACTGCAGCCATGAAATTAAAAGACGCTTACTCCTTGGAAGGAAAGTTATGACCAACCTAGATAGCATATTCAAAAGCAGAGACATTACTTTGTCAACAAAGGTTTGTCTAGTCAAGGCTATGGTTTTTCCAGTGGTCGTGTATGGATGTGAGAGTTGGACTGTGAAGAAGGCTGAGCGCCGAAGAATTGATGCTTTTGAACTGTGGTGTTGGAGAAGACTCTTGAGAGTCCCTAGGACTGCAAGGAGATCCAACCAGTCCATTCTGAAGGAAATCAGCCCTGGGAATTCTTTGGAAGGAATGATGCTAAAGCTGAAACTCCAGTACTTTGGCCACCTTATGCGAAGAGTTGACTCATTGGAAAAGAGTCTGATGCTGGGAGGGATTGGGGGCAGGAGGAGAAGGGGACGACAGAGGATGAGATGGCTGGTGGCATCACTGACTTGATGGAAGTGAGTCTCAGTGAACTCTGGGAGTTGGTGATGGACAGGGAGGCCTGGCGTGCTGTGATTCATGGGGTCGCAAAGAGTCAGACACAACTGAGCGACTGATCTGATCTGATCTGATAGTTAAAATCTAATTCAATAAAACATACATTTAATTAATCATTATATATAATCACAATTAATCATGTTTTTTTTTTTTTGCAATGTGGCTACTAGAAAATTTTAAATTATGTATGTGGCTTCTGTTCTAATAAACAGCGCTGCTCTAGGTTTATCTAGGAGTACAACTGGTGGGTCACAACATCAACACATCTTCAAAGTTGGTAGAAAACACAAAATTGTTCTCCCAAGTGGTTGAACCACCTTACTTTTCACCCAGCAATGTGCATGGTTTCCTGCTACTCTATCTTTGGCAACAGTTGTGGCTGTTGGATATATTTTAATTTTTGCCAATCTGGCAGAAGCAAAGCGGTATTTCACTGTGATTTTGTATATCATTCCCTAACTACCAGTAAGTACATTTGTCCACTGGTGCTTCCTTCTCTGTACATTCATTAACATGTTTACTTCTTTTGTGATTTGCCTACGCATGTCCTTTGCCTAATTTCTCTTGGGATGTGCATCCTTTTCTTAGAGATTCATAAGAACTCTTTAAATGTAAGACTAATATCCCTATTGTAAGACATGTGTTGAAAATATTTTTCTTAAGTTTTTTATCGCTGTTCTCACACATTTTGTTAGGTTTTTCTTCTTTTGCCCACTTATGTTACTAAGTCTTTCCCTGTATGGTTTCTGTTCTTATCATGAAAGAAAGACTTCCTCACGCCCAAGACTTTTTTAAAAAAATGAAGAAAACTGTTTTGTTCTAGTATTTTTATACTTTCATATTTTATCTCTCAGTTCAGTTCAGTTGCTCAGTCATGTCCGACTCTTTGCAACTCCATGAATCACAGCACGCCAGGCCTCCCTGTCCATCACCAACTCCCAGAGTTCACTCAGACTCACGTCCATCGAGTCAGTGATGCCATCCAGCCATCTCATCCTCTGTCAACCCCTTCTCCTCCTGCCCCCAATCCCTCCCAGCATCAGGGTCTTTTCCAATGAGTCAACTCTTCACGTGAGGTAGCCAAAGTATTGGAGTTTTAGCTTCAGCATCAGTCCTCCAACGAACACCCAGGGCTGATCTCCTTTAGGATGGACTGGTTGGATCTCCTTGCAGTCCAAGGGACTCGAAAGAGTTTTCTCCAGCACCACAGTTTAAAAGCATCAATTCTTTGGTGCTCAGCTTTTTTCACAGTCCAACTCTCACATCCATACATGACTACTGGAAAAACCATAGCCTTGACTAGACGGACCTTTGTTGGCAAAGTAATATCTCTGCTTTTGAATATACTCTCTAGGTTGGTCATAACTTTCCTTCCAAGGAGTAAGCGTCTTTTAATTTCATGGCTGCAGTCACCATCTGCAGTGATTTTGAAGCCCCAAAAAATAAAGTCTGACACTGTTTCCACTGTTTCCCCATCTATTTCCCATGAAGTGATGGGACCGGATGCCATGATCTTAGTTTTCTGAATGTTGAGCTTTAAGCCAACTTTTTCACTCTCCTCTTTCACTTTCATCAAGAGGCTTTTTAGTTCTTCTTCACTTTGTGCCATAAGGGTGGTGTCATCTGCATATCTGAGGTTATTGATATTTCTCCCAGCAATCTTGATTCCAGCTTGTGCTTCTTCCAGCCCAGCGTCTCTCATGATGTACTCTGCATATAAGTTAAATAAGCAGGGTGACAATATACAGCCTTGACATACTCCTTTTCCTATTTGGAACCAGTCTGTTGTTCCATGTCCAGTTCTAACTATTGCTTCCTGACCTGCATATAATCTAGTTTAAATCTATTTTTAAGTATAATGTGAAATAGAGGTAACAGCAAACAAATATTAGAGTGACCCTCAATTCATCACAAGTTCTTCAGTGGCTGTGGGTTTGCTATCCACTTCCCTTTTTTTTTTTGGAGAAAACCTCATCACCCTCCTTCCAACAAACACATGTACCTCCACAGAGACCAACACCTACTCAGTGAAGGAGCTCACATTACCTAGACATAGCAATTGCTCAAAGCCGTAGATGGGGATGGTGGGCAAGCAATGTGATCCAAGCCATATAAATCAAAGTACTTCCTCAGGGATATTAAACAGGGAAATAAGACTAGAGAGCACTTTCCTCTGAAAGGTGACAAAGTTCTGAGCCTGGAAACTGCTGAAGGCTACATTCCCTGCCACACAGAGTTAGTCTACCTTAGAAACTAAAGCTGAGAATGTAAGATGTAAGAGATAGAATATCATAGCTTTCAAGTCAGTGAGGGCTGAAGAGGTTTGCTGCTTCTTGAATTCCTAAAGCTTAGCTATTCCTTCCTTCCAGAGGTATCTTCAAATTCTTCCAATGATTCCTTTTTGGCTTAAACTAGTTTGAGTTGAGCTTGTAATCTGCAACCAGAACTGTCTGAAATAATGTAGGAGTCTTACTTGATACTTATCCTTAAGTGGATACCCAACTGTTCTGATATCATTTATTAAATAATCTATCTTTCCCTACTTCTGTAATATTTTAAATTCCAATTTATATTAAAGTTTTGTTTTTGAGTTTGTTTTGTTCTGCTGATCTGTTTGTTCCTGCCAAAATAATACGATTTCACCTATTATAACTTCCTATAATCGTAATAATACAATTTCACCTATTATGTTTTAGTTATTTATTTCACTGTACATATTTACTGAACACATTATGCTGTGCAAGACACAGAAAATATCCCCTTGTATAAAAAGATGTCCTAATTCTCATGGAGTTGAAAAATCTAGAAGCAAGAAAAGATGGTTACAGTAAAATAAAATGAATACTAGAGTAAAGGGAGTAATAGGCTGCACTAGGTGAACATTCAACAGTTGGGCCTAACCTGATCTACAGGTGAGAGAAGGCTTCCAGGAGGAAGTGGTTTTTACACGGACACCTGAGGATGCATATGAGTCTGCAATGTGGGAAGGACAGTAGCTCAGAAGGAAGAACGTTTAAATTCAAAGGCACAGAAGGATCAGGGTCCATAGTTACTGAGAGAAGCCCCAGATGGCTGGCACTTGGAATGAAGCAAAGAGGAGAATGAAGAAAGGTTGGGAAAAGCAAGCAAGGATCAATATACGTTTTTAAGTCATTTGGGGATTTTGGACTTGGTCCTAAGAGCACAGAGAAGATACTGAGAGGTTTTATGCCATGATTCAGATCTGTGTTTTTGAAGACTCAGTCTAGTTACAGCAACTGGAAGGGAGGAAGACTGGAAGTAAGGGGATCCACAAAGAGGCTCTTTTAATAAGCCAGGCAAGAGATGACGATGGCGTGGACTAAAGTAGTGATTATGGAAAGAAGACAGACTTTCGAGAAGATGTGCAAGACCTAATGACTGAATTTTGGAGATGAATAAAAGGTAACAACCAAGGATGCCTTTTGGGTTTCTGGTTTGATTATTACAGCAGATAGTGGTTAATATTTACAGCAATAAGGAACATCAGGGGAAACAAACTAGAGAGAAGATAATGAGTTCAGCGTGGTACATCCTGAGTTGGAGAAATCTGTGGGACATTTAAGGGAAGTTGTTCACTAGCAGCTGGCATACAGGTGTGGGCCAGAACTGAAGCATCCCTCATCATTCTTTTCCAAAGTTTCCTTGGTTACATATGGGTGAACTTCAGAATCAATCTGTCAAATTCCTCAAAATATCCACTGGAATTCTGAATGAAATACTATTAAATTTCTAGATTTCAGAAGAATTAGCTTCTTAAAGATGTTGACTCTATTCAGAAAGAAGGTATAGATCTTTCTTTATTCAAATCCTTTTATATTCCTAGGTAAAGATAAAGGTACACATATCATACATTTCCTATTAAATTTACTTCTGTCTTTTAAAAGATTTCTTGCTTTAGTAACTAGAAAATTCTTTTCCATTATTATTTCCTCACAAGATACTGCTGATATAAAGGAAACTTCTTAGCTTTGACTTCATCCTATATTTGGCCACCTTATGGGAAAGACTGAGGGCAGCAGGAGAAGGGGGTGACAGAGAATGAGATGGTAGGATGGCACCACCAAATCAGGGGACATGACTTTGACCAAACCCCAGGAGATACTGAAGGACATGGAAGCCTGGAGTGCTGAAGTCCAGGGGGGTCACAGAGAGTTGGACACAAGTGAACAACAATAACAGTTATAAGCAGTAGTAATGTTCACTGATTTTCCTGGTTTCTTTAGGTAGACAAGCACATCGTCTGCAAAAATGAAATACACATCTATTGTTTCAACGGTATTTTTCATTTCCTTTTCCTATGTTAAGGAAATACTACCTAGAACTTCTAGAATAATCAACTCTTTTTCCCCCTTTGTCAGTATAACTAATGATTTGTTAATTTTTCTTCGTAACTTCCAAGAATTTAACTTCTAGTTTTTGTTTTCTGATTCTTTAATTCTGACTAATCTGATTGAAGCACATCCAATTGGTTTTTCAGACAAAAATTTTTTTCGAAGGGCTATGTGAAAAGTATACTTTTTGAGTCCAAAAATGTCTTTCTTTAACCCACACACTTAAATTTCTTTCCTAAATACAAAGTTCTAGTGTCACAATCTTGTATCTTCATGTTGATAAAAAATGTAATGTTTATCTGATTCTTATCCCCTTATAAGTAACTTTTTTGCCTGTCATTATTACCTATTGAGAAGTCTGTTTCTCCTTAAGTATTTAATATTTTTAGCAATAGGATGAGCCTGTTTTTACCCAAAACAATCTTGCCTGATGCTAAGAGATTTACCTCAAGACCTGAAGTTTTTTTTCAGCTTAGGAATCTTTTTCTTCTCAAAGTTTTTTGATCAGTTTTTCTTTTGAAACTCCTATTATATAGACAATATATAGTAGATCTAGTATCCATTTTTATTTTACACCTCTGACTCTTCCTATGTTACAGGAAAATTTAATTGGTGGCTTCATGGTAAAGAATCCTCCTGCCAATGCAGGAGACACAGATCTGATCCTGGGTTGGGAAGATTCCCTGGAGAAGAAAATGGCAACCCACTCCAGTATTCTTGTCTGGAAAATTTTATGGACAGAGGAGCCTGGCGGGCTATAGTTCAGGAGGTTGCAAAGAGTTGGACACAACTTATCATCTAAACAACAACTTCTGGCGGAGTCCACTGTGCTATCCACTCCCTCTGTTGTGTTTACTTGTGAATACTCCTATTTATTTCAACTGATCAAAAGCCATTTACTGACTACCTACTATGGGCCAGATCACACTCCAGTCTCTTGAAGGAGGTAAAGGAGTTAGCTGTGTGTCTGTTTCAGAGCTTCCCAGGCAGAGAGAATGGCCATTATAAAGTCTGGGGGTGTGAACAGCCCAACAGGTACAAAACCGCAAGGAGCCCCCAGCGGCTGGAGGGGAGTAGGAAATGAGGACAGGTCATGAGATCTTATGGGCCACGTAACTGAGGGTAATAGAGACAGCCTGTTTTGTTTTACTGATGAAATAATACCTTCTCAAACCTCAGTGAGAATACGAATGAAAAACTTAACAAGTTACCTCCTGTTTTCTTGAATTAGCTATATTATATTAGTAGAGGTGGGACAAGGGGTTTGATTTGATTGCTCGGCTTCATTCTCCACTTTCAAGCTGTTTATTCTTTTCATATAATTAGTAATCTTTTCTTGTAAGCTTATACTTAAAAATAAAGGCTGAGTTAATTGATATATGCGTGGCCATGCAAGTCCAGAAGAAGGCTTTGTCCCCGGCACAGTGAGCATTTGGGGAGTCTCAGAACACACATGTAAATACAGGGCCCATCCTGAAAGGAGGCAGTTCACTGCAATTTTACTGTTATATGAATTCTCAGAAAGCACGTAATGGTCCACACCGGGAGCTCTAACTTAAAGTCAGAGACTGTACTCTAACCATCATATCTTCATGTGAAAGTGAAAATAAAAGGTGCTCAGTTGTGTCCAATGCTTTGTGACCCCAAGGACTATACAGTCCATGGAATTCTCCAGGCCAGAATACTGGAATGGGTAGCCTTTCCATTCTCCAGGGGATCTTACCAACCCAGGGATCAAACCCAGGTCTCCCACATTGCAGGGGAATTCTTTACCAACTGAGCTATCAGGGAAGCCCTGTATATGCTTCATATTCAGTTCAGTTCAGTTCAGTCGCTGAGTTGTGTCCGACTCTTTGCGACCCCATGAATCGCAGCACACCAGGCCTCCCTGTCCATCACCAACTCCCAGAGTTCACTCAAACTCATATCCATCAAATCAGTGATGCCATCCAGCCATCTCATCCTCTATAGTCCCCTTCTCCTCCTGCCCCCAATCCCTCCCAGCATCAGGGTCTTTTCAGTGAGTCAATTCTTCGCTTGAGGTGGCCAAAGTATTAGAGTTTCAGCTTCAACATCACTCCTTCCAATGAATATTCAGGACTGATCTCCTTTAGAATGGACTGGTTGGATCTCCTTGCAGTCCAAGGGACTCTCAAGAGTCTTCTCCAACACCACAGTTCAAAAGCATCAATTCTTCGAGCTCAGCTTTCTTTATAGTCCAACTCTCACATCCATACATGACTACTGGAAAAACCATAGCCTTGACTAGATGGACCTTTGCTGGCAAAGTAATGTCTCTGCTTTTTAATATGCTATCTCGGTTGGTCATAACTTTCCTTCCAAGGAGTAAGCGTCTTTTAATTTCACGGCTGCAGTCACCATCTGCTGTGATTTTGGAGCCCAAAAAAATAAAGTCTGACACTGTTTCCATTGTTTTCCCATATATTTCCCATGAAGTGATGGGATCAGATGCCATGATCTTCGTTTTCTGAATCCACTGAGCTTTAAGCCAACTTTTTCACTCTCCTCTTTCACTTTCATCAAGAGGCTTTTGAGTTCCTCTTCACTTTCTGCCATAAGGGTGATGTCATCTGCATATTTGAGGTTACTGATATTTCTCCCAGCAATCTTGATTCCAGCTTGTGCTTCTTCCAGCCCAGCGTCTCTCATGATGTACTCTGCCTAGAAGTTAAATAAACAGGGTGACAATATACAGCCTTGACGTACTCCTTTTCCTATTTGGAACCAGTCTGTTGTTCCATGTCCAGTTCTAACTGTTGCTTTCTGACCTGCATATAAGTTTCTCAAGAGGCAGGTCAGGTGGTCTGGTATTTCCATCTCTTTCAGAATCTTCCACAGTTTATTGTGATCCACACAGTCAAAGGCTTTGGCACAGTCAATAAAGCAGACAGGAACCTGGAATGTTGGTCCATGAATCAAGGCAAATTGGAAGTGGTCAAACAGGAGATGGCAAGAGTGAACGTCAACATTCTAGGAATCAACGAACTAAAATGGACTGGAATGGGTGAATTTAACTCCTCAGATGACCATTATATCTACTACTGCGGGCAGGAATCCCTCAGAAGAAATGGAGTAGCCATCATGGTCAACAAGAGAGTCCGAAATGCAGTACTTGGATGCAATCTCAAAAACGACAGAATGATCTCTGTTCGTTTCCAAGGCAAACCACTCAATATCACAGTAATTCAAGTCTATGCCCCAACCAGTAATGCTGAAGAACCTGAAGTTGAACGGTTCTATGAAGACCTACAAGACATTTTAGAACTAACACCCAAAAAAGATGTCCTTTTCATTATAGGGGACAGGAATGCAAAAGTAGGAAGTTAAACACCTGTGGTAACAGGCAAATTTGGCCTTGGAATACAGAATGAAGCAGGGCAAAGGCTAATAGAGTTTTGCCAAGAGAATGCACTGGTCAGAGCAAACACCTTCTTCCAACAACACAAGAGAAGACTCTACACATGGACATCACCAGATGGTCAACACCGAAATCAGATTGATTATATTCTTTGCAGCCAAAGATGGAGAAGCTCTATACAGTCAGCAAAAACAAGACCGGGCGCTGACTGTGGCTCAGATCATGAACTCCTTATTGCCAAATTCAGACTTAAATTGAAGAAAGTAGGGAAAACCACTAGACCATTCAGCTATGACCTAAATCAAATCCCTTATGATTATACAGTGGAAGCGAGAAATAGATTTAAGGGCCTAGATCTGATAGGTAGAGTGCCTGATGAACTATGGACTGAGGTTCATGACATTGTACAGGAGACAGGGATCAAGACCATCCCCATGGAAAAAAATGCAAAAAAGCAAAATGGCTGTCTGGGGAGGCCTTACAAATAGCTGTGAAAAGAAGAGAAGCAAAAAGCAAAGGAGAAAAGGAAAGATACAAGCATCTGAATGCAGAGTTCCAAAGAACAGCAAGGAGAGATAAGAAAGCCTTCCTCTGCGATCAATGCAAAGAAATAGAGGAAAATAACAGAATGGGAAAGACTAGAGATCTCTTCAAGAAAATTAGAGATACCAAGGGAACATTTCATGCAAAGATGGGCTTGATAAAGGACAGAAATGGTATGGACCTAACAGAAGCAGAAGATACTAAGAAGACGTAGCAAGAATACACAGAAGAACTGTACAAAAAAGATCTTCACGACCCAGATAATCACGATGGTGTGATCACTGACCTAGAGCCAGACATCCTGGAATGTGAAGTCAAGTGGGCCTTAGAAAGCATCACTACAAATAAAGCTAGTTGAGGTGATGGAATTCCAGTTGAGCTATTTCAAATCCTAAAAGATGATGCTGTGAAAGTGCTGCACTCAATATGCCAGCAAATTTGGAAAACTCAGCAGTGGCCACAGGACTGGAAAAGGTCAGTTTTCATTCCAATCCCAAAGAAAGGCAATGCCAAAGAATGCTTAAACTACTGCACAATTGCACTCATCTCACACGCTAGTAAAGTAATGCTCAAAATTCTCCAAGCCAGGCTTCAGCAATACATGAACCATGAACTTCCAGATGTTCAAGCTGGTTTTAGAAAAGGCAGAGGAACCGGAGATCAAATTGCCAACATCTGCTGGATCATCAAAAAAGCAAGAGAGTTCCAGAAAAACCTCTATTTCTGCTTTACTGACTATGCTTCATATTAGTCAATAAAATCTTAAAAATCAAGATAGGTATAGGCTCACCTGTAGATTATAAAGGCTGAATTCAATTCTGTATCTTCTAAGTAGTAAAGACAAAAGGTCAATATTACAAAGAGCAAACTAAAATTACAGAACACTATCAGGATCTCAGTCAAAACTGCACAAACTGCAGCTTTCTAGAGTCCTTGACTAAAGTCAGAGAAAATAACTTAAAATTTTTCATATGATTAAAAATATCTGCATGAATGAAAAATACTGAATGCTTATCAATCTGTTTCCTTTCCGCATCTCCCCAACACTTTTAAGCAACACATCTACGAAAAGCCCTCAAATAAGTTTACTCTTATTTGATACAAACAGTATTTTCTGGGAAAAAAGAGATTAGACCTTTTATAAGCCTAAAGCACATGGAACTGAAAATGTTCCAGTAGGAGAATTTAACCTTCCAAGTCTTTTTGTGCTGGCTCTGAGTATGAACTATGCCAGATACAACAGGGTTACTAGATGTGGTTTCTTTTGAACAACCTCTGGCAGTAATCCCAAGTGACTTTTCACTCTACTCTTGTATTTTGGTGGGTAGAACATAATACAAGTCACATAGGAAACAGAATTCTACTAAACCGAGTGGTCCGACCTTAGTGGTGAATGGAGTTGGGATGGAGGCACAGTTGGCTGGTAGTGGAAGAAAATACCCACACTACACTTATATGCAAAGAAGAACACTATGTTACACAAACTATAATAAAGGCTTTTTTTTAAGGACTCTTTTATTCCAAAATTATTTAGCAATATAAGTAGAAAACATAATTTGTGGGTAGTGATCTTAAAAAGGTAAGAAGGGAGAAAGCTCGGGGTGCCAGAGCCCTTGTGTCATCTAAGATGATTTTGAGAGTAAAACAGAGTACGCATTGTAGTATATTAGGGCTTAGCAACTAATATGACTTCAGTTCAGTTCAGTGGCTCAGTCGTGTTCAACTCTTTGTGACCTCATGGACCGCAGTATACCAGGCTTCCCTGTCCATCACCAACTCCTGGAGCTTATTCAAACTCATGTCCATTGAGTTGGTGATGCCATCCAACCATCTCATCCTCTGTCGTCCCCTTCTCCTCCCGCCTTTGATCTTTCCCAGCATCAGGGTCTTTTTCAATGAGTCAGTTCTTCACATCAGGTGGCCAAAGTATTGGAGTTTCAGCTTAAACTTCAGTCATTCCAATGAATATTCAGGACTGATTTCCTTTAGAATGGACTGGTTGGATCTCCTTGCAGTCCAAGGGACTCTCAAGAGTCTTCTCCAACACCACAGTTCAAAAGCATCAATTCTTTGGCACTCAGCTTTCTTTATAGTCCAACTCTCACATCCATACATGACCACTCGAAAAACCAAAGCTTGGAAAATAAGAGTATGTGCTAAAGGACTACATTAGGAGGCCCTGCTGGTAAACACTTGCTCACAATTCAATACTAAAGTATCTTATACAAAATTGCATATTATGGCAGGGAGTGAAGGAGCCTACGTATGTTCAAGTTTCAACACTACTGCATTTTTTTTTCTTATAGTTCTCATTCTCTTTCACAAGTTGATTAAACAGTTAAAAACCCAGGAAAAGCTCCCCTTTTCCTCTCTGGCTAAATGTAAATCTATTCACCCTTAGGACTACATTGATTAGGGATCAAAGCAGGATACTACACACCCATATCTACCCACCTACCACACAAAGGTAAGGTTCTTGATCCATCAAGAGTAAGCATTTCCCAGGGTGGTCCCATCCTTTGACAGTGTACCAGATTTAAACATGCCTGTATACAATAAATAGGTCATCCTTGCTGATTTTTCATGGTGAATATAGTGAACACTAGATACATGCATTCATTTTTCTCTCTCTTCTTTAAACACATACAAAAATCCAACCTATTCTCCTTCCTTTCTCCATCATCTCTTCCCCACTGCCCCCAGCACAATGTGAAACATAAAAGTGAGCACACACAGATGCTTTTCAGAAAACACTGCAAACATCACTAAAAAAGAAAAAAAAAGTCAGAAAGATGGAAAAGACAAGTCGTTAACAAATGAGATCTTAGAAACATTTGGGTTGTAGAAAGAAAAGTACTATGTTGACTATTAATTTGAGTGTTGTGGTTATTTCTTTTGAGCAACGACTTTTTCTGCTGCACACTACTAACCACGCTGAAAATTGATTATTTTTCAGTCATCTGGGTCAAATTTATCTTGGGAACATTAACCAAGGGGTTAATCTGAACTTTAGAGGTTTCTTTTCCTTGGTTTCAATTACAGGCAGGTCAAGATTACCTACTTCTTTCACGGTGGGTGGGTGGGGGGTATGGTCAATTTGGTAAAGTATGCATGTCAGGATTCTGAAGATATGGGTGCTGCCCAATTTGTTGCTTTGTAAGTATACCTAACGTATGAAGACCCAGATTTAAAATAAATTAGGAAGCATTTCTTGTTCTTATTTGTATGACTTTTTACTTTGTAAAATTTCAAATATACAGGAAAGCTCAAGAATAACACAATGATATCTTTTACAAACCAATTATCTATCTATCCTTCCATGCTTCTCCAAATTATGTATTTTTTTTTCCCATGAACTATGTGAAAGTAGACAACACGACACCTACTCCTTGACCACCTCAGTAACAAGCACTTCTATTATAGAAAGATTGCGTGCATTACAGTCAAGATACACTCCAGAAGATCCCTGAAAACAGGATTCATCTAATATATTTTTTTAAATCTTGTACATCAGTTTAACTATTAAAATGGCAATTTCCCCTATTATATTTAATACGGCTTTAGATTTACAGAACCATCTTTTTGAACACACAGTCTGAAGAAAGGTGAACAACTAACTCCTCAGAATTACCAACCCAATAATATTGTGGTTATTTTCCAAGGTGTCAGGCAAATAGATCTAGTGTTTATCATTTAAAAAAAGGCAAACAATCTTGGGTCTGTGGGAGAGCTACATGACTGACCATATTCCTCAACAGGGCATATTTCAAAATGTTAGGGATTTCTGAACCAAACTTTCAGATCACTGGACAAGTCTGAGGGCATTTTAAGGTGGGAGGACTAGAATTTGACAATGATGAAGAAGATCCTAGGAGAAGTCATATTAGCTTGTGAGATGAATTCTGGGAGAATCCACCACTACGCGAGTTGGTCTAAGATAAGGTGTTAAGGCAGGCCATGGACACATTGTAAGACTGGACTGAAACCATTGGCTCATTTTTATAAATACTGGGGAACTGAAGAGAAGAGACTGAAGAAACGGAGTAACAGTTTTCCTGGGCGAGTAATCTGAATTTTCTCCATCTCCCTCATGTCCTATGACTAAGACATGGATCTCAGTCACAAGATCTCCAGAAGTTCTCTCTCCCTCTCTAGTACTTCCTATTATTCTAACACTCCCTTTCTCATCTTACTGTCCTATCCTTCCTTTCCATAAAAAAATATTTAAATTTTTTATTTTGTGAGGATAATAAAAAGACATTCATGTTTAAAATGCATTTTGGGTCCCTTTGATGTAAGAAACTCAATCAATATAAAGTACACTCTATATAATCATTAATCTTAAATAAATGATGTAGGAATAGGATTCACAACCTAACAATGATCCCATTCTCTCCAACAACTTTCTTTTAAAAGTTATCATATTCAAATAGAGAAATAAAACAAATGTATGCAATTATGGAATTTATTCCAAAATACCATGCATCTGAAGATACAGGCTACTGCTCTTTATTTACATTGTCACCTTTAACACTCATCTACATCTAAAAGTTTTTTTCTCAAATTAATCCCCTCTGGCTAACATGCTACATCTAGAAAAGCATATACAAAGGCAAATAAGCCCATATTATGGTCTTCTGGCTATTAATATCTGCAATGCTCTCTCTTTACACTGGCCTAGTGAAGTCTTGGCCCCCGAAGTGATAAAGATGAGCTCTGCCAAACTATTCCCCAGCTCTAAGGCAGTATTAACACATTGCAAAGTGCCAAAAGGGCCATTAAAAAAAAAAAAAAAAAAAACTGACCCACTTTTAGAAGTCAGCAGCTTTCTCCTTCTGGTGAAGTATGAATATTTAAATCAGGCAGACAAGTCAAGGAGCAAACGCTCCATCCTGAATGCAATGTGTGCATCCCCGGCTCAGAGCCGAAAGGATCCCCGTCAGACACCAACATGGAAATGAATGCTCGCTTAGGACTCCAGGAGGGCAGTTTTCTAATCATTCTGCTGCTTTCAGACTCGAGGTTCCATATTTGGATGTGAAGTCAGAAAACAGTAAAAGATGGATCACAGCAACTGCTTTAAATTATACATTTAATGATTTAGATCAGGCATAATATAATTTAATTTGTAATAAATCAAGCAAACTGAGAAAAGGTTAGGTTTGTGGTTAACAACTGTAAATTTATTTTTACCTTCATGATATAGTAACAATGCATTAGAGCAGTACTTGATTTGAGAAGATGGTAAACTCGTCATAATAAAATTGATTAGAATCAAGTTTCAACCAATGAGATAAATAATAGCAACTAGCAACACAAGATACAGGAAAATAAACTGTAAAATACACTTCTATTCAAAAGCCTACGTACATTTACAGGTATAGGTTCCTTTTGGCTTTACTGAGAATATATTATTAAATGAAAATTTACTTTAAACAAGTGAAAAAATAAATGCTGAAAATTTGCATTAAGATAAAAGATACTACTGAAAATTTTAGGGTCATCTGTTCCTATTCAAATCTAAAATACAATTTACAACAGAAATTCCCAACCTTTACACTCCAGGGCACCCTGAACTACGTTCCCCTCTCCCCTTACTACCCCCCTATTTGGATCTTGTATTTTATCTTTCAAACAAATCAGATTTCTATGTAACTTGTGTAATTTATCGTAAGAAAGATTTCTCTTATTCCTTCAGGCAATCCCAGATCAGGAAGCAATGGTATGAGTCCATTTGCTTCTGCAACAGCTATCCAAACTCTTTTAAACCCATTCTTTCACTCACAGACAATCTCATTTATAAGCAAACAGGCTAAGATTTCACAACTAGGAAACAAAATTCCTTTCAAGGGGAAAAACCCTGCTCTCTTAACCTTCTCCTACAAGATGGAGAACTGATTTAGTTCTGTGAACATGTTGTTTTGGCAAAACAAAGAAAACAAGTCAATGAAACCTTGTGTGTGTACTTATTTGCTCAGTCGTATCTGACTCGGTGTGACCCTATGCCTGCCAGGCTCCACTGTCCATGAAACCTTAACTTCCTCCCAACTCATTCCACCCTTCAAATGCTAAAGCATTCCATTCAAAAGATAGATACTGACCAAAGTTCTCTGTGCAAGTCTAGTTCTAGGCTGGGGACAGGATAGTCAATTAAAGCCTTCAGATACCAGGCCCTATCATAGCCATTCAGTCTTCATTTTCATTGTTTCCCAACATATTTTATGAAAAAACAAAAAAAAAAAAACAAAAAAAAAAAACCTCAGCAAACAGTAAAGGTCCCATTTGTTCCTGTGTATCACATTCCTTGCTACATCCCTGCATCTGCTCACGTACTTCCTCTTAGAATGCCTCCATTCTTGCTGCCTTTCTGGATCCAGGTCCCATCCGGGTTCCCTGCCCTCTCGATACTCATTACCTATACCACACTGTTGTTTTAGTCACTCAGTCGTGTCCGACTCTTTCGCGACCCAATGGACTGCAGTCTGTCAGGCTTGCCGTGGGATTCTCCAGGCAAGAATACTGGATTGGGGTGCCATTTCTTTTTCCAAGAGATCTTCCCGACCCAGGGATGGAACCCACGTCTCCTGGCACATTCTAACTCTTTTTATGCAGTACCCTGTTCTGCTATTTATGTATATGTTTACTCCCGTCTCCCTACTAAAGATTATAAGCATTAGCACACATACTAGAAGTGAACAGAGGGCTAAAATAAAACATTTCCTGGTTGATGGATTTCATACAGAAATACACAGTTAAAATCTGCTGAGTGGAGCTGGGATGGGTGGCAAAGAACAGAGAGGCTGCCTGATTCAGCAACTACTATGCTTCTAAGACTCCACTGCTACCCCAACCTGATTAACTTGCCTATATTTTACCCAAGTAAGAGAAGGATTAGAAAAGATTCATTTTTTTCCTAACCTTTTTAGGTGCTAATAAACAGAGTCACAAGAAGGATTCAAAGCACAACAAAGTATTTTAAAGAACAATAGTTGGAAATCAAGATTCTCTCTCTGTACATTTAGTTAATGAAAAAAGAGTAGGGGCCTAGCTCCAAAGGAAATCACTATCTGTTCAAAATGTATAGGTTACTAGACTTTTCGCAAGTCCTACTCTCACGTTCTGGGAATTCTCTTTGTGCTGCAATGAGCACATCGCACCCATATATCTTAGGGAGAAGACTCTGGACAAGGTTTACCTTCTTGGGAAGTGGTCACCAGAGAGAGGCAGAGAAACTCCACTCTGGGTTAGACCCAGTGGCCCGCAAGTGCACCACTGGCTTTGCTTTCTTGCTCAGAGAGATAAAGTACCATATTAAAACTCGATACATTTTGGGAAGAAAAGATAAAAACACAAAAAGGGCTTGTCTTATCTTCGGAAATGCAATTCTCAGCTTTGTGAGCTCTGGCATTCAGCTAGCCAGATTACCAAGCTTATTTAATAGCTGAAGGCTTTCCCCCAACTTCCTATTTCGCTATTTCCAGGGTTTGTTTCCACGAGTGCGCCTGAGCTTGTGTACATGTGCTTCACTCAATTCACACACATCAGTGAGCAGCGGCAGCAGAAACCCAGTCCACAGCAGGAGGTTTAATTAACTGTACAGAGGACAGTGCCCACAGCACTGGGGCCATCCCCCCTGGGGCAGCACGCCAACAAAGGCTAATACGACGGGAGGGCTACTTCTGAGGGGAAAAGGGACACCCCCATCAAGTAAGACGAAAGATCAATATGACAAAAAGGAAACTCCTCCAAAAAAAACCAAACCACCAAAAAAAAAAACTTGCCAGAACAACCCCAGTGAGAAACTAGAGCTTTTCTCTTAACTCAAGTAAAGAAAAAAAGCCAGAATTCAGTATTTGCCAATAGATGGGTCAGGCTTCACTCTGCTCTCTGGTGGGTTATTAGAAGCGACCCTAAGTCAATCTCTTACAGGTCTTTCCAATTGTCTTACACACTCCTCCCATTTATATTCTCTGTCAAAGGGTTGGTAATGGGACTAAGCCATAAAACCAAAATACTATTAAATGATGATGGCAATGGTGAAGGTCTAGGTTGTAATCCAGATGGTAAATGGGCTTGCTACATGTAAAGAGACCGTAGACCTCAACGACTTGGGAGGAAGTCTGTCTTCACTCTGTTAAGGGTGTCTGGACAAATGAGAGTACTTTCCAAAGACGCATCAGGCTTTCTCCTGTCTACACGGCAAGACACACAGTTGGCACCACACCCCACAGTGAATAATAAAAAGTAGACATTCAGGAGTCTTGCACAGTTTTCTAGTCTAGATGAAGAATGACACAGTCAGGTCAAAGTAAACAGTTTTATACCCTCAAAAAAGTTAAAGCTGATCTAAAATGATTCCGGAGGGAATATTCAAGCATTGTTTTCATGTTTAACAAGTGACAAGCTCACAGAGAACATATGTAATCAACCAAATAAATATCACTAGGGGCAAATAAATGAGCAATTGGTATAGTGCAGACCCAGACTGAAATAAAGGCTTCACGCAAGTTACTTCACCTCTCTGTACTCTAGGCTCCTCTGATACCAGCCCTCTATGTAACTCACAGAGAAATAGGATTAATTTGATAATGTCTGTAAAATGCTTTCAGCTCCTTAGAGAAAAGTGATATAAGTGGTTATTATAACATCTCACTGAGGCTGTCAGGTTGTACAATATAAAGGAAAGGAAAAAATAAGACTCTCTGATAGTTTATTATGAAGAATTTTTTATAGCTTGGCAAGATATTTCATAATTGGTTTTTTGTTAGTTTCTATTATATGCCTATGAGACAGGAAACATTCCCAGCTCCCTCCTCTAGATAAAGGAAGTTAAGTGACTTTTGAGATGGGAGAAATTCTTATCTTTATCTTCCACATAAGGAAAGCAAGACAGAGAAACTGAGTGACTTTTCTAGTCATATTCAAGAGGTGAAAGGTTAAGCATAATTAAGAAACTGGAAACCATCAAGGTTCACGCCATTACTTTCTTGACAGTTCTGACACTGTTCTGACCAGAGTGCCCTGACTAGGACAAGAACGCCTGAGATGAAAAACTCCTTCTCCCATTTACCAGTGGTACAATCTCAGATAAGCCACTTTTCCTTTATGCCTGTCACTTTCATCTGCACACTAGAGTTCCGTGGAGATCAAATTAGAAGAAGTACGTGAAAACTAAGGACAAACAAGGACACTCTGTGCAAATAAGTTATTACTTTTATTAGATTGGTGTTCTTATTGGGAATATGGGTTCTTCTAGCCTCCCCAACTTTAGGGAAGACAAACCAGTGCCCTCACACCAAATGAAATATATAGTAATAAATTTTAAAATAGCTTTATTGAGACATAATTCACATACCATACAATTCACCCATTTAAAGTATACAAATCAATGACTTTAAGTATATTCACAGAGTTACACAACCACCACTAAAATCAATTTTAGAACATTTCATCAATCCCAAAAGAAAATTCTGAACACATTAGCAGTCATTCCCCATTCCCCCACCACACACACACACACACACATACCCACTCACCCACCCACTGCCTTGGGCGGTCATTAATCTACTTTCTGTCTATATAAATTTGCATGTTCTAGACATTTTAATATAAGTGGAATCATATAATATGCGGCCTCTTGTGATTCGATTCTTTCACTTAGCATGTTTTCAGGATTCATTCATGTGGAAGCATGCATCAGTACTTCATTCCTTTTATTGCCAAATAACAGTCTATTGTATGGGTATACCACATTTTATTTAACCATCTGTCAATGGATGGGTTGTTTCCACTTTTTGGCTATCATGAATAATGCTGCCATGAACATTTTGTGTGTAAGTTTTGTTTGGACATATGTTTTCATTTCTCTTCAGTATACACCTGGAGTAAAATTACTGAGTCACATGGTAATTCTATGTTTAACACTTTGAGGAACTGCCAGATTGTTTTCTAAAGTAGCTGCACCATTTTACATTCCCACCAGCAATGCTTAAGGAGAAGGTAATTGAAGAGAGACCATTAAATGGGTGCCTGTTCAGGGAATTGCTAAACTATTCACTAGAATGATAATCTGTGTTGCTGACAAAAAGAATGAAAATGCTTCGCATCAAGTTTTAGAAAAAAGGGATACTGGCTGGTGGTGTCTCTTCCTTCTTTCCCCGGCTCTTCCCTAGGCCCAGGTTAAGACCAAGGAACATAAGCAGCTTTTCACACACAGACGCGTGGTGCTCCCATCTCGAACAGAAAGAGATGCAGAACTTGCAGAGTCAGGCTTTGAACGGTGTTCTACCATTTCTCGGATTCAGGCAGTAAGGTGTGTCGTCTTTTTTGTTCAGTAAGTAGAACTGGTGCGTAAAATCTATGAGATTTTATATACTGGGCCCTCACCATTCCCTTCAGTTCGTCAAGCCGAGCCCAGCCCAAATACATACGTTTAGTACAGGTCAAGCATACGCTAGCTCCAACACAGTGTATTTCTGTATAGTGGCATCTGCAAGCCAAACAGAACTGGTAGAGGGAAACAGATGGCTTCTAAAAGGGGAAGAGAAGAGAAACAGAAGGTCAGGTAAAAGAGGGTGGGGAAAGAATGGAACAGAAAGAGGATAGGAGAAAGGAGAAGCATATTTTCTGGTTTTGCTCTTCCCACCTGTCACAGCACTCCCCTTGCTGGTTGCCAGCATGCTCCCTTGCAAACACAGCTGCAAGTGACAAAGAGCAGCCACTGTCCTACTCAGGGGGTCCCTTCCATGTTCCATGTTGTAAACTGTACTGAAATGCCAGCTGCTTACAAGAAAGGGAATTATACACCCATTAGAGCCACGAGTAGCAAACTGCCAACCATATCCAACTAATTAGCATTGAGACCCGTAGGTTCCCTACAAAATAACGTTTAAGACTATGTGGAAAAGAGTAAAAAGCAACAGAATCAAGAGATAAAATACTTTTTTAAAATGTGGCTTTTTTTAATTTTGTAGATTTGTCAGACCTGTTACGCAATCAATGTAAGACCATACTGTCATATATTTCCTGTAGCCACCACATGTTCAGTTTGCTGTGGGGCTCTGCTCTTTCACAATTAAAAGAAAATTACCAAGTCTTTCCCCAGCAGAGTTAGGGGTTGCCACTAGGGACTGCCAACAGAGGGAAATGCTCCACACCAAGTTTTACAATGGAGAGATACTGGCTGTCTGGGCACTTTCCTTTTTCCTCCCCCCTTGCCGAGGCCTAAGCCAAAACCAAAGCCAAGGCAAAGGGAATATAAGCAGCTTTTTACACACAGACTAATGTTGCCAGCAGCGTTCCAGTGGCCTTGCTCACGGCAGGAGAGGGCGTAGTGACTAATACCGCTGGGTCTTGTTGAAGAAAAGTGGCTGGCTTCCTTTGATCAACTGAGTGGTGTGCTGATCAGTGTGATTTCCCTGTTCTGCTGACTGTGAGCATGTTGGGGAGAGCAGGAGAGCTGGCTTCTGAGAGGCCCATGCAGGGAAGCAAATTCCATAGCTGCCGAATCACAGAAAGCAACAAGAAATAAAAGAGGGCTGAGCTGGAAGTAGACACCTTAATTCTGCCAGCATGTTCCTTACTGATATAAGGATCTCTGGGAAGGGAATGAAGTAGGTGCCTCTGTAACTCTAATTCATCAATGGCAGTACTACACGTAACTGTTAAACACAAGGTTCAAGATCAGAGTCCAAGCTCCTGAGACTATCATTTAACAGAAGTTTTAATCAGTTCATTTTGATAGGTGAGGGAAAAATTGGGAATTTTAATTTTTTAAAAATTTAAATGCATTTAAAAAAAAATAAAAGGAACTCATCACATATGTGACTCTTGGCACAGTTTTTGAGACAAAGGAAGTATATCCAGCACCTGAGCATGTGTGCAGGACTACAGCTGCATACCCACTCTTCTATTTGCCAGAGAAGCAGCTGCTGGATTAACATGAGTTAATCTGCTTGCATGCTATACAGAATTTTCCCTCATAAATTGCAAAATTTACCTAAAGATAAATATAGTTCTTCTAGTTCTCTCCTCCATTCAGCTGCTGCTGAGAAACACTTCTGTGATCTCAAGTTTCATCAGCAGATTGTACTCCTTCCTGGGGAACAGCAGCAGAAAGTAGCTTTCTAAAAGCATAGTCAGTCTCTGAGGTAAAATACACCATATTTAAATGACTTCTTCCAAAAAGAGTAACTTCCCACCTTTAAAGTTTTAATTCTTGATAAATAAAGTATGTGATTTCTTAAACTAGATCTAATCATTGCTGCTTTAAAGAGTAAATAGTCAATTGCAAATTGAACAAATTGCTTTGGCCATCCTAGTACCAGAAATGAAATGGATTAGGTCAGCAGGTGGCATGTCATTTCAGTGCTGCCTGGGGGCCCAAAATACAGTCAGGTCATTTTTATTCCAGTGACAGCAGGAATGAAAACCAGAGCATTTAACAGTACCTCCCGCCTCCATTCTCATAGCCATCTTGGACAGAAAGAGTTTACAGAAGTCCCTGCATCTCCAGTACTTGGCTGCTTCTAAGGCCTCTGAGCTACCTGAGCTGAAGATTCCCCAAGTAGCCTGGGACAAGATCCTCTGATTTTGGTCCTCAGAGTCACAAAGCTTCTTGTCCACACAAGGAAAATGAGTTCTCCTTAACAATTCTTAATCATATCAGCATATACTCTAATTCTGTGGTACTTTACTTGGAGGAGGAAACTATAGTTAATATGCCTCTACTCAGGGGGGAAAGGAAATTGTCCAGCTTCTGCTCCCTCGGCGGGAATGACTACAGAAAGGAGTCAACTTAAGCCAACAGAAAGAAGGGTGATAGGGGGTGGGAATACAGGCAGGAACGACAGGGTGAACTGGGAAGAAAGTTCTTCTGTCCAGAAGTCAGAAGCGTCTTGCAATGTTGAAAACTTTAAACAATCCAACAACAGCTTTTATGTTAAGCCTCCTTTCCTCCATATGTATTTCAAACTATTAGTAAAATTCTAAAACTAGTAGCCTTCAAAGCTCGTTTCTCTGATAGCAGCCAAAATGAGATCGGTCTGTTTAGTAGTGTTTAGTCACTACGCTGTTATGAGATGACAACATTCAACTTGCAAGGAAGAAGGAAAATGTTTTGATATTAAGCAATCTAAAATCTCAGATTTCGAGATTTTATGTCCTTTAGACAATTTTATTTACTTTGTGATTGTACTTCTTTTGCCCTTTTTAGTAGCAGAAAACTGAAAATAACATCGTTTTAGAATCAGAACTCAGTAACTTATTGGGGACCTTATTTTTTTGCCTTCTCAGTATCTTTTTGGAGACCTACTCTTCCCCTATTCTCAGTATATGTGGTTCTTCCTGGGATGATGTCAATCTTGTTTCTAGGGTGGCATGCGACCCAGGGCTGGTCAGTGAGAAGGCTCCAGTTCCTTGGCCATGGTGAAGGATGACTGGTTTAAGAATGGACCTGAAAATCAAGTCCATGTTTTGTGCTGATATTTCTAGAAGGAAAAAAATAAATTTCTCTTTTCACCGGGGTTGATAAAATGGCAGGCTGTAAACTAAGAGCTGCCAGAACAACTGCTGAGTACAGGACAGTCTCTGTGCAAATAATGCCGAAAAGGAGAGAGCACCCTACAACACAGTTTAAGACCCAAGACACAGCCAGGACTGAAACCAGCCACATCTTTCAACTCACTAGTCCTTTAAGCCAATATATTCTCTTTTTTTTTTTGCTTTAGCAACTTGAGTTGTTTCTGTCACTTGAAACCAAGAATGTTCATTAATGCACCAGCCAAATAACCTTGGACAAGTCAATCTCATTGCCTATCAGTTTTCTGAATTATAAGGAGTGAAAAAACATGTTTGTTTACCTGACAGAATCAGAAACTGCTAAGCACTACATAGGAGGCATTGATATTTTAACTAACACAGAAGGTAAGGACAGAAGAAATGAGATATTCATGGGGCTAAACTGCTCTTAGGTGCTACTGCTAAGATAACATTTTATTAGTTTTCTCATTTGCCCTGGTGGAGCCTATGAAATCTTTATCAAACCAGTTAATCACCTAGTAAGTCTGTAAGTATTTTCCCTTTATTACTAAATCTTTAAGTATTTTCCCATTTGCTTTCAGTTGATAATATTTTTCCGCCTTCCTAGACATCTTTGATCAAGCTACCTAAGTAGTTTACCATGATGGATAAGCAAAGAGATCACAGAAAGGGAAAACTAACAGTATCATCTTCAAGGGTGTGTGTGTGTGTGTGTATGTGTTAAGTGTCCATGCATACATGTGCTGGGAGATGAGGTAAAGCAGTAATTCTCACACGAAGGCAAATCAAGGGTGAAAAGAAGTTACTCCTATACAAGATGAAAACCTGAGGGCTTCAACTAATGTGCCAGACCATCTCTTCCCCCAAAACGTTAGTATTCTAAGAGTAGAAGTGAACTATTAAGATTAAATTTTCAATTCAGAATTCATAATCAAATGTGTATTTTGAAATTTGTTGTAATGTCCTGATAAATGCTTGGTTTCAAACAACACCAGATCACATCTCTTATGGATACCAGAAAGAATAAGAAACTTTCTGTAAGAATATATCTGATCTATAACATCAGTATCAAAGGATTTTAGCGAAACAAATACCTGAAAGTACTAACCTTTGGTCCTCTTTTGAGTGATACAAGTGGGAAAATAAGCAAGAAAAGCACAACTACATTTTACAAGAGCAAGAATGAAAAATAATGAATGCACTACACTTTAATTTTCAAAGTTTCTGGGCCTAAAGATCAACTAAGAATGAAATCATTCTTAAGAGGAGGTTTTAAGATGTTTTCAACACCTTTGACACCAATTAGTTTTTGTTCATCGTATGTAAAATTATAACTACATGCTATGACTGGTTAAAAGAACCCCATGGCTTGTATGTCCAAATTTTAATCAGTGTTTCATATAAATGTTCATATAAGCTGAATATTAATATTCTAAAGCAAATAAAAGATATGATTTTCTCAATATTTCTCACCAAAATATTTCTGAAAGCTAAAATACACTGGTAAAAATTGCATACTTCAAACTACAGAGAAAAGTCAAAGAAGAATTCCAACAAATTCATTGTCTTTCTTAAAAATTTTTTTCTCTACAAGGCAAAGTTGAGAAGTCAGATTATTAATATGAAAGTTTGTCTACAATGAGGTATCACACCTCACACTGGTCAAAATGGCCATCATCAAAAAATCTACAAGCAATAAATGCTGGAAAGGGTGTGGAGAAAAGGGAGCCTTCTTTCACCTTCAGTGGGAATGCAAACTGATACAGCCACTACAGAGAACAGTATGGAGAGTCCTTTAAAAACTAGCAATAAAACTACTCTCTGACCCAACAATCCCACTACTGGGCATAAACCTTGAGGAAACCATAGCTTAAGTACCCCAATGTTCATTGCAGCACTATTTACAATAGCTAGGACACAGAAGCAACCTAGATGCCCATCGACATGAACGGATGAATAAATAAAGAAGTGGTGGTTCATATACACAGTGGAATATTACTCAACCATAAAAAGGAACATATCTGCCTCAGTTCTAATAAGGTGGATGAACCCAGAGCCTATTATACAGAGTGAAATAAATCAGAAAGAGAAAAACAAACATCACATATTAATGCATATACATGGAATCTAGAAATAAAATACTGATGAACTTATGTGAATGGAGAGGCAGGCACAGAGAACAGACTGGTAGACATGGAGAGGGTGGAAAGAGAGGGTGGAACAAATTGAGAGAGTGGCACTGGAACATATACATTACCATATGTAAAATCAGATAGCCAGCAGGAATTTGCCGTATGACGCAGGGAGCTCAAATCCGGTGCTCAGTGACAATTTCTAGGGGTGGGATGCGTGGGAGGCGGAAGGGAGGTTCAAGAGGGAGGGGACATATGAATACCTATGGCTGATTCATGTTGCTATTTAGCAGAAACCAACACAATTTTGTAAAGCAATTAACTTCCAATTAAAGATAAATAAATTAAAAAAAAATATGTCAGTTTCTTCTCTAGGAAGATTCAAACAAATCATTAATTCTGACAAACCACATCATATAGATTCGTCCCCAGACGATTCAAGAATAAACATGCTCTACCAAACTAGCTTAGGGTTATCAGATCTAGTCTGGGCAATACTGAACTACTTTTAACTAAACTCAACCTGCCTTTCCTACACATCTTTGTAAGTATGGGCCCCACTCCCAGAGATTCTAACCTAACTGGTTTCTAAGATGGGGCCCTAGAGGCAGCATTTTCAAAAGCTTCCCAGGTTACTCTAGAGTACAAGTTAGGGTGGAGAACCACAAGTCTTCAGGTAGATGTGGCTTTGGCCTTCAATACAAAAACTAGATTTTATTTGATAACTATTCTATAACTATTGAGAAAAACATTAGTATTCCCATCACTATACTTTCACTAAAATACCACTAGCCTATGACAAACCATAAAGGAAAAGAATGTTTAAAAAAGAATGTGTATATATGTACAACTGAATTACTTGGCTGTACAGCGTAATATTTTAAGTCAACTATACTTCAATTTAAAAAATGCTCAGCACAGTATTTTTCTTAATGTCTTTACAGTAAAAGCCTCAAAAGGATATGGACAAGCAGAGTAGGTCTGTTTGCTAATTTACAGTCAGCTCCCATTTGTTAGGTGTCTCAAATGAGGACACTCTGGTGACAAAGAACTACTGCCACCAGGAGGCTCTGCAATGTACCTTTTACTGAAAGCCTTGAAATTTAAAGTATTCTTGTTTCTTTATAGCTAATGGGATACCTTTTCAAATATACAAATTTTCCATGGAACCTTTTTAAAAAATAAAGTTATAGCATTCACATGTACTACTCCCAGGAAACAGGACCTCAGATTTTGAATTTTATTATGTAGGGAAAAAGAGAACTATTTAAAAATTTTTTAAACTTGGCAGCAATTTTGTTTTTATTTATATTTTTCCCAACAAAGCTGGTAACTCCAACTTTTTTCCATGGGAAACCTGGCAGAAGACTTTGAGAGCAAAACAGACTTTAGCAATTTCGTTGGCTCGGGCTCTATGGGCCAGAATCTATGACAAACTAACACAAATCACATGTTAAATGTAAAGGTAATGAGAATGACAAAAGGTAAATTTGCACATTAAGGATCTATAAACCTGGACTGTTTTCAAATTAGTCTCAGCTAGTATCACAGTCTGGAGAAGGCAATGGCAACCCACTCCAGTACTCTCGCCTGGAGAATCCTATGGACGGAGGAGCCTGGGAGGCTACAGTCCATGGGGTCACTAAGAGTTGGACACGACTGACTTCACTTTCTCTTTTCACTTTCATTCATTGGAGAAGGCAATGGCAACCCACTCCAGTGTTCTTGCCTGGAGAATCCCAGACGGAGGAGCCTGGTGGGCTGCCAGATATGGGGTTTCACAGAGTCGGACACGACTGAAGCGACTTAGCAGCAGCAGTATCACACTCAAGATTTTAAAACAAGGACCTGGACTTTTTAAACAAAAGGTCCTTATTAATGTTATTTTTGAAAAGGAGAGTGGATAAATTTGCTAATCTGTCCATTTCTAAGACTCTGAACTTGTTCAAGACGAACGTTATCATTTCATTTGTACACAAAGCTTTTCTTAACCTGTGTGTTTACTTCACCGATAATGGCTCTCTCAATGAATCAGGATTTAGCTGCAAAAATACAATATGAATTTCATAGAGGCTCCTGTTTAAAAGGCCTTTAGATAGGGAAACGTTAAGGTTAGTTACAGAATCCTTGTGCTCTGTGTTAGGAAACAAGACATGTGCTTGTCCTCCTCCCCAGGGCTCAGTTCCATAAAACGGTTACATTATTTACAAACAGAATAGTTTTTTGCCTTGTGCTGGGCTGACAGGCTTTTCATTTATCTATTTTAAAAACTAATCAAGTGCCACATCTTATCAAGATAACTGATTTTATTTGCTTTAAACAGAGTAAAAAAAAAATCAAGATAAAGTTCTGAAAAAGACTGAAATGTTAGCACAAAAAATAAAAATGTTATTGTTATTAATGTTTGGATTTACAAGAAAACTGTAACTGGGTTTTATCACCTGCCTCCCCAAGTTCTTACTGGACTTGATTAAAGGAAACAGCAGAGTAGTTATTTTCACTAGATCATGGTCAGCAGGCTATTAATGCTTGAGACTTTTTTGTGTCCCATCTTGAAACGACATACGCAGTTACCGTATCACTGCATACTCACACAGCTGTAATCTTTGGGTGTCTATGAGTTTTACAGGAGAAGGCTTCTTATCATTACACAATAGCCTTTTTCAACCAGGATTCCTCATTTGAACCACAGAACACAAACTTATTTTTATAACTATTTCCTCAATTACTACAAGATAGTACAAAAACTAGTACCATTCTAGACTCATAGGAAAGTTAATACATATAATGAATACCAAGAGCATTAGGGCTTAATTCTCTCACTTAACCCAGGTTGGTTTAGAAACTGCAAAACTGAATAAAATTTCTTAAATTACATATACCACCACACATATAGTTTATTATAATATAAATACATAAGAAAGCTTACACTTCTTGTTCTCCATATTGTACTTCTCAATAGAGAAAAGAGAAAACTTGCTGTCTCTTTAAAAATGTCATCCGTAACTATTGTAATCATTCTGCAATATACACAAATCAAATCATTATACCGCACACCTGAAACTAAATAATGTTATATGCCAATTATATGCCTCAATAAAAAGAAATATTATTTTTTGGAAAAAAGTGCCATCCATAATATGGCTCAAGTTGAAATCAACTAAAACTCTAAATCCAGCAGCAGCAAGGAGTCTCACAAGTGCAAAAAGGCAGCAGCAAAGCTGTTCTAGAGTCTGCCCCCACTCACTGAAAAGGAGGTTTGCCCCATCCAAACCGAGATCAGGTCTCCTGAGAAGGCACTACCCACTAACCCCGGCTTAAATACAACAGATTTTCCAGGTGAAAGCCAACTCCGAGCAGAAAAGTATAAAAATATGATTCTTAGGAGGAATTTTCCTCTAAAACACCAAGCTTGCACAGCACATTTTCAAGTCTGTCACTGGGTGACTTACCTCTTAACTTGACTGATAGGTACAAAACACAATCTGGAAAAAGTCTAATCAGTTTTTGATGTAAACTCAAAACATAAGTCTTTCTCTATTTTGCAGAGGGTTTCTGCCAAGTAATTTTCCAACTTTGAGAACTCTAGTCCTCTAACATGTCACCTCCGAGAGAGACTTGTTAAATGTGAAAGATCTCATTTAAACTTGCAGAAAACAGAAACTAAAGACACACAGCCTGAATACCACCAGTGCCCTACCACAGAGGTGGGGGAAGGAGGAAGGATAAACTGTCAATATTCTAAGATGTCAAGCAGCACAACCTCACAACTTCCTATCACTCACTTAGAAAAAACTGAATAGATATCCCCAACAGAGGAAACATTATGGGTATTTCCTTTTTAGGCTCAAGTGTGCTTTAGCATCAGTAAAATGAAATCTGATTCAGACTCTGAGTGGCAGCTCAAAGTGTCTCAAACTTCTAATACATGACTAAAAGAAGAGCTGCGACTTACAGCACTGATGGGACCTGCCTGCTGGCTCAGTGGTAAAGAATCTGGCTGCAATGCAGAAGCTGCAGGAGACTTGGGTTCGATCCCTGGGTTGGGAAGATCCCCTGGAGAAGGGAATGGCAATCCACTCCAGTATTCTTGCCTGGAGAATCCCAAGGACAGAGGAGCCCTGTGGGCTATAGTCCATACGGTCGCAAGGAGTCGGACACAACGGAAGCCACTTAGCACGCATGTACACACAGGACTGATACACAGTTGATCCTTAAACAACGTGGGAGTTGATTCGACCAATCGCAGATCATACAGCACTGAAGTACTTACTACTGAAAAAAATCCACGTGTAAGTGGACCTATGCAGTTCCAACTGATATTGATCAAGCGTCAACTACTGTCAGCATCCAGAAGGGTGCCTGGCATACAGGAGGTCCTCAATAAATATTTGCCAAATGAATTGATTGTTACAGCTTTTCATTACATTCAAGATAGAATTTCATCAAGCATGTCAAATACAATAGCCAGTATATACCTGGCTGTAAAACAAGTAAAAATCCCTGGCTTTCATGGAGTTTATAGTTAGGGGGCTTTGAGTATATCACCTAAGGGCAAAAGAGACATTATATCCTATGGGGCTGAACTCATCAGTAGCAATATGCTTTTATTATGTTTCATTATTATATTATTATAATTTCATTATTAGAGCCTAAAACTATTAACCCATCCAGAAGAGAAGAGCAACCAACTAAAGGGCCAGTTTCTCTCTCCTGTAGATTCCCAAGGAACACCTTAACCAAATTTTGGAGTCGCCTTGTGGCCTGTACTACTAAAAATGAAACGAATTTATGAGCCCAAGCACAGTCCCTAACTGTCTGGGATGGGATGGGTAGGAGGCCAAAGACTTAAGTCAAGAGATGACCTGCCTCAGGAGTCCAGGGTAATTCCACAAAAACTAACAAACATCCCATCCAGGAAGTCCAGACTTTCATTTTCCTGTTTAGCTTTTTAACCAAAGCAATATATATATAATATACACAGCTTTAAAAAAATACTACTACAAGACTTACAATAAAAACAGCAGTCCCTTGCACCAACCCTTTCCAGCTCTCTAGCCGTATTCCTTTTAGGAAACCACTTTCAACTATCTTAGCGATTTCTTTAAGTGTTTATCTTATCTTTATATTATATATATTACAATTATTATATGTTTTACATATTCATTGTGATTTCTTGATTTTTCACTTTAATCATTACCTACTGAATTCCTACTACAGATAATTAAAATTTAGTTTACTGCTTTCCCCTCTCCCACTTCCTATTCCCATGGCAGTCATCTCACAATTTTTATTTAAATCCCTATTTAAGGTTTATAATATTAGAATATACTATTAGAACCATGCAAGTAACATTAACTAGTAAGACAATGACTACTAGAGTTATACTTATTTTTTTGCACATTTTGTTATTCCTGAAACTAAAAATGCTCTTTGTCATTTGCTTAGTTTTCTATATTCCCATCATTAATTCTACCCCATACTCTCTAAAGAAGTTAGAAAACATCTCTAAATAATGGCTCCAAACACATCATATAATCTATCAGTCCATTTCTTTCTTGGCTACATCTTTCCTAGAGACCTCCATCCTTCTGTTTAACCTAAACTGGTTGCTCTCTAAACCTGTTGTACAATAGTCATCTGTGTTTTTCCTTCATCAGATAGGAGATATTCTTCATCTCTCTTTTGTAGTGGATTCCCTGTTTCTGGATCCATGTTTTCATCTTGACTGGTGTATTTTCTTGTTTTGATGGAGAACATCCTTTGGTAGCTTTCTCAAAAGAGTGCATGGGGGGTAGGTCTGTAATCTTGCATGTCTACTGTGTCTATCCTACCCCTCAGACTTAACATCAAGAGTTGGGATGGGAAATACTTGTTTTTCACAAGCAACATTATACTGAATTCTAGCTTCCTGAATTGCTGCTGAGAAGGCTGATGCCATTTGATTCCCAATCCTTGTTCACAATTGTTTTTCCCCTCCCTTTGAGGACACATTCAGGAGCTTTTATTCAAAGTATCTTTCAGAAGTTTCACAGTAATGTGCCCTGGTGCAGGGGTCGGGGGAGGGGGGTAGCGGGGAAGGGTTAGTTTTTTTTCACTCATAGTTTCAGGCACTCAGTAAACTCTAGAATAGGAAATGGCAACCCACTCCAGTTTTCATGCCTGGAAAATTCCACGGACAGGAAGAGCCTGGAGGGCTACAGTCCATAGTGTTGCCAGGAAAGAAAGAAAAGAAAGTGAAGTCGCTCAGTTGTGTCCAACTCTTTGGGACCCCATGGACTGTAGCCTACCAGGCTCCTCTGTCTATGGGCAAGAATACTGGAGCGGGTTGCCATTTCCTTCTCCAGGAGATCTTCCTGACCCAGGGATTGAACTTGGGTCTCCCGCATTGTAGGCAGACAGACACTTTACCATCTGAGCCACCAGGGAAGGGTCACCAGGAGTCGGACACAATTGAGGGACTGAGCACGCAGCACAAACTCTTATTAATCTGGAATGTATGCTCTCCAGTTCTGAGAAATTTCCTTATATTCATTATTGGATGATTTCCTCTTCTCCATTTTCTGTCCTCTTGCATTAAAATTGCTATTAGTCAGGCATTAGACCTCTTGGATTGATCCTTGAAAATTCCTCTTCTCTTGTCATTCATCCCTTTGTCTCTTCATCTATTTATTGTAAGATTCCTCCTATTTCATCTTCTAAACATTTCACTTTTTATTATCAAGAATTCTTTTTGGTATACCTGAAACTAACACAACACTATAAATCAGCTATACTTCATTTTTTAAAAAAAATAACTCGTTTTGTTTTCTAATGGTTTTTTTCTAGCATCCTATTCCTGTTTTCAGGGATGCAATATCTTTCTCTTTCTGATCAGAGGATCTAAAGTTATAGTTATTTTTAATTGTCCCTTCCAATTCTCTGGATCTGTTAGTAGCTTCCCTCAACTAGCTGAGACTCTTGGCTGTTAGGTTTAAAGTGTTCATGTATACCTGTGGCGGATTCATTTTGATATTTGGCAAAACTAATACAGTTATGTAAAGTTTAAAAATAAAAAAAAAATAAAAAAAAAAGAATAAAAGGCTAAGGATGCAGAGCAACTCGAATTCTCGTATACTGTTGATGGGAATGTAAAATGATACAACCACTTTAGAAACATTTTGGCAGTTTCTTTAAAAAAGTTAAAAATACACATACTGTATGTACCATTGAAGCCACATCTAAGTATTAACCTAGGAGACATGAAAGTTATCTCTACACAAAGACTTGCATATGAATGCTCATAGTAGCTTTATTTCTAATAGCTAAAAACTAGGAGGGCTCCCCTGGTGGTGGCTCAGTGGTAACGAATCTGCCTGTCAATGCAAGAAAGGTGGGTTCAATCCCTGGGTCAGGAAGATCATTTGGAAGAGGAAATGGCAATCCACTCCAATATTCTTGCCTGGGAAATCCCATGGACAGAGGGGTCTGGTGGGCTATAGTCCATGGGGTCACGAAAGAGTCAGACCCAACTTAGTAACTAAACAACAACAAAAAAAAGACTGGGAAAAAAAAATCCCCAAATGTACATTCTGTATAAATATATTCATTAAAATTCTAAAATGTATAAAACAATCTAGAGTGACAAAAAGCAGACCAATGCTTGCCTGGGGACAGGACTGGGAAAGTAAGGAAAGAAAAGAAGGGTTACCAGGAATACACAGAAACCTTTAGAGGTAATGGGTATGTTCATTATCTTGATGATGGTGATGGTTTTACTCATTAAAACTTATACTCTTTAAAAAAAACTGCATAGTTTATTTTATATTAATTATGCCTCAATAAATATATAAGAGAAAAGGAGAGGAAGTAGAAGAGAGGGAGAAAAAAATCCAAACAAAACAGCTTTTTAAAAAATGAACTGAAAACTATGGGGCTGGAATGTATGCATGTAAGAAGGCCTTTTCATTATTCGGTATATGTATTGTTTCCAGTGTGGCACTCTTGATCTTCACTGTTATACTGTGCCTACTACCTCTCAGTCAAGCGCCTCTCTGGTTAAATTTCTCTCAAGTTGGCAAACCTTTTCTATAAATGGGCAGATCTTTGTTGCAGCTACTCAATTTTGCCACTGAAACCCCAAAGCAGCCAGAGACAAAATGTAAATGCAAACTAGGTGGCTGTATCCAACAACATCCCCCGAATGTTGGCCGGATGTGCCCAGGTACAGGCCGTGGTTTGCTGATCCCAGCTCCAGAGATTCATACCACTCTTTCCATCTGTGGAGAACTAATCAATTTCTCTTCAGAAGTCATGGCTATAAACTTCTTTGTAACCAAGGAAGACAATTAAGCAAGTTTAAAGAGGAAAGAAAGTCAGGAAGAGGGAATACTGGAAATTTTAAAAGTTGTAGATACAATCTTATCAGCTATTAGCAGAGGATAAGGCTCAGGGGCAGTACTCTGATAACTTGCCAACAGTCTCAACTGATGAACTCACATTGGGATAAACAGAAATCAGAGTAAACAGTTAAGTGTCTTCAGAAGTTTATATGACAGATGTTTATAAATGACCTCTGTTACTTTTTCTACCTTGATTTTAGTTGGGAATTTGGGGTGTGAGTAACAGTCTCTAAGACTTCATGCAGATGAAAAAAATCAAACAAACATTCTACGGAAAAGGTGAACTTCTAAATAATTTATGTTTTTAAAAAAAGTGACTGCCACCTCATTCTTAATTAAATAGAAGTGATGGATTAACTCAAAATCTTCATAAATCTGTCTCAAATTCACAACCAACTTCTACAATCTGTAATAAATAAGGCACACTCAGAAAAACAAATTTCAATTCCTGTCGATTAATACACTCCCCAACTTCACTTCAGGAAATGCAACTTTTCAGAGTAAGTTTATCTGTGCCTCTTGACTCCATAGGAAAGGCAATGTTAATTTCTCCTCCAATCACTATATTAGATGACAGAAGCACTAGATAAAACAGGATTAGCAATAATCATTCACTGCTCATAAGAGAAGTAAGTTCAGAATCGAGCTCCACCTTTAGTGTTCTTCTTGGTCAAAATGATATAATTTGTTTTGGCAAAAGGAAGAGGTTTTTTAAAAAGTGGAAGTGGTAGTAGGACAAAAGGTGACAAATTAAAACATTAGTTAAAGATTGCTAAGGCCTCATTTTTCAGAGCAAAGGAATATTTGGTGCTTAACTGACAAACTAATAATCACTCTGTCACTTTCAGATGAAACTAGTATGAGAGAGGTTAGCCAATCCCTGCTGACTCACACAAACACTGCTTCCTGAACTTAGACAAAAATCAACTTTGGGGACTGTGTCTTCTGTAAAGACAGTCTTGGAGGGCAGCCCGTCATCTAACCAGCTACCATGGGAAGACAGGAGCTCAAGAGCACACATACTTTCCTGCCTGGCTCTCCCGCCCTGTGCTCGGTTGGTCAGCAGTGCCCAGCTCTTTGCAAGCCCATCACCTGTAGCCCACCAGTCTTCTCTGCCCAGGAGATTCACCAGGAAAGAATACTGGAGTGGGTTGCCATGCCCTCCTCCAGGGGATCTTCTCAACCCAGGGATCAAACCCGTGTCTCCTGCATTGCAGGTGGATTCTTTACTGCTGAGCCACCAGGGAAGCCCCTCTCCTAACCTAATCGGTAAAAAATAAAAAACCAAATGAAGTAATCTGTTGATTTTGCCTGTCATTTATAGTGTTTAACCTTTTAAAAAACTGAAATCCATGAATACCATTGGATTTGATAAAACTCTGGCTTTTCTGAATAATGCAGGTTAAAAGGTATTGTTAACCAAGGGACATCAGGCTGCCATGCTTCAAAGGCATAGACTATTAATATTAATAACAGTGATGACAATGATAGCTTATAGAAAATAAATTTTAAATATTGAAAAACTTCAAAATAATTTACAGTTCATATTTTAAATAAATTACATTGTTTTCTGTAATAGATTTACCTTTACAATAATATACTGTTGATACTCTGGCAAACAGCAAAATTATTTTTACATTCCTTGACCTAAAGCAGGTTGTTAGGTAGGCTGGCAAAGGGAGACCTTTCTAAAACAATCTATGAAACCAGTAATAAGCGCTAAGGGCTCACATATTTTTCAAACATATATTATATTTAACTTACAATAGTAAGGACAACTGTTACATAGATGGAGACAGACATATACTGTTGACTGCCTTTTCAAATCCGTTACTCTCTATCTCCTCTGTTTACTTGCTAACAAGAAACTAATTTTGTATATCTAGTGTTCAAATGTTTGAGAGGCGAATGCTCAGCTCCAGGATATAAATTAGTCTTGGACCCACTCTTTCTGCCAGTCACTACTTTAAACACTAGTATGTGGCAAAAGTGTGCTCAACAGGATGCAAAATCTGCTGAATAACTTCTAATTAAGTTCTTCTTTGCTCGTAAAAAAAGACATACCAGAAGAACTGGAAGGATGTAAAGCCTGGAGCAGCAGCAGCAATATTGTGACAACAATCAATGTTTGCTGACTTGCTAAGGGTGGCAGAGCAGAAAGATGACCAGAACATGTGTTCTGGTGGTGCTGCTGAGATGCTGAACTGGTCAATTCTAGCAACTTATTAGGTGAATCAATAAGTCCACTTACTGCTTCAGCCACTTTCAACTAGGTGCTCAGTTACGTGCAGCTAAAAGTATAGGACGGAGAAGGCAATGGCACCCCACTCCAGTACCCTTGCCTGGAAAATCCCATGGACAGAGGAGCGTGGTAGGCTGCAGTCCAAGAGGTTGCTAAGACCTCACGACTGAGCAACTTCACTTTCACTTTTCACTTTCATGCATTGGAGAAGGAAATGGCAACCCACTCTAGTGTTCTTGCCTAGAGAATCCCAGGGACGGGGGAGCCTGGTGGGCTGCCGTCTATGGGGTCACATAGAGTCAGACACGACTGAAGCGACTTGGCGGCAGCAGCAGCAGCAGCAAAAGTATAGGAGCTGATGTAATCATAATGATCATATTAGAGATGAGGAAATCAGTTCAGAGAAATTTAGTAGGTAAGGCCAGTAAATACATGGCACAATCTAGAACACACAGACTAGAATGTATTGCTTTTTTTTGACAAATGCTATTTAAGTACCACTGTGTGTGAAGCACTAAGTATATACTGGATTTTAAGGATGGGAAAAAAAAAGCCCACACTACTTAGGGACTCACAATCTAGAAGGGAGATAAACATACAAACAATTAATGAAATGTGATAAAAACAACAGAGCAAGGAACTATCAATTCACAAGAGAACACATTTAACAATGCCAAGAGACTTTACGGTGGGTTTATCAAGGAGATGACACTTTTAGTCTTCAGTGATAAAAAATTTCAAAAGATAACTTACTGTGACTCTCTATATTTTAGTTTTTAAGAAAAACTTCCAACAGACACAATCTCATAAACATTATGTTGAACAAAGTAAGCCAGAAAGAAAACAGAATACCTTATTTGATTTCATATAGGCAAAATTAATCTAAGCTGTTAGAAGTCACACCAGTGGAGGTGGGTAGTGAACTGAAGAAAGCATATAACATTTTCTGTGGCTATAGTAATGTTCTGATACTGATATGGGTGCTAGTTGCCTGGGTATTTCAGTTTATAAAAATATATTGGAGCCATATGCACATACATATAGAGTATATATATATATATACAAACACATATATATATGGGGGTGTGTGTGTGTGCAGTTTTTGTATTTATATTATACTTTAATATTTTAAAAAATTAGAAAAGATATACAAAAAATAAATCATCATAAATGCATGCTTACAAACAAGATTTTTAACTTTTTATTTTAAATAATGAATCATATTGTACATCTGTTTTAGAATTTATTTTTTTCACCTTCCATTCATCTTTCTATCCACTTAAGCACCTCATAATATGCATATATAGCTCCTGTATATTACTTGCTAATTGCACCCTGATTTATTTGTAGTTACTTTCAGTTTTTCTTGCATGGGTATTTCTGAACTACAATGCCCTGAATATTAGCTTACTGGGTCAAAGGGCAGAGGGTGACTCCAGGTTTGCACTAAGCAAAGAAGATGAGAAAGAACATTCCAGGTCAAATAAAAACAGGGCATATCCAAGAAACTTTAAGTACGCGGCGAGTACTCTGCGTATTGAAGTACGCTGAGGAAAAGGTACGCGTAAGTTCAGTAGAGAGGCAGCCATGGGTGAGATTATGAGGGGTTTCTGAGCCATCATAAGGCGTTTGGACTTTTTCCTAGAGTACAAGAGAAGGTCAGCTACTGACTGAAGGATCTCTAGCAGGAAAGCAACATTCAAGGGTTTGACTTTAGATCAGCCTGAAAATAGCGAAAAGGCTGAATCAAAAAACATAGTAACTGGATGCAAGGTAACACCATGGAAAGGGCACTAGGAAGGTACTGAAAAGGGGGTAGGAATATTGCGGAGCCTGAATAAACAGGACTTTGTAATCATGGATGAGACAGAGAAAGAACTTCATAATTATTTCAAAGTTTCTGCCTGGCTACTGGAGGAATAGGGCATCATTAACCACAAAGGGAAAGAAGGAGAAGTAGAATGAGATAGTTGGATGGCCTTCCCAACGCAATGGACGTAAGTTTGAGCAAACTCTGGGAGGTAGTAAAGGACAGGGAAGCCTGGTGTGCTGCAGTCCATGGGGTCACAAAGAGTCGGACACGACTTACTGACTGAACAACAACAACAACAAGTTGAAGAGGGGTGGATACCGAGATCTGTTTGGAGGATACAGAGCTTTGGGACATCCAGTAGGAAGAAGCTGAAAATACATATCTGTCTGGAGGTCAGGAAAGAGAGGAGAAGACAAATAAACATTTGGAGGTCAGTGGCATTCAGTAGTGGTTTAAGGCAGGATATCACCCACCGGGGTAAAAACAGGAAAAGACGAAAAGCATAAAATACCATGGAATATTAGTTTTTAAAGGGCAGACTAAGGAAGAACTGTTTGAGAAGGAAACTGAGCAAGTGCATTCAAAGATGTAAAAGGAGACCAGGAAACGAAGGTTCTTGGTTCTGTGAAGAAGATTGAAGAATGCCATCATTAATATGAAATACTACTTACTTCAAGTAAGAAGAAGTGTGAAAAATTTCCTTTAGATTTGGCAATTATGTTACCAGAAGTTTCAGTGAGCTCAATAAAGTAGAATGAAAATGGAAACTGTAGTGGGGCGGACAAGGACCACACGGTTATAAAAAAGTAATATAAAAAGAGCCTGAGTTGAAAAATATTTCATGGTTTAATAAGTTTAATAACAAAGGAATGGGAAGGAGAGAAAGACAAGACAATAGCACAAAGAAATTAAGCAACAAAGGAAGGAATTTTGTTGTTGTTTAAAAGAATATAAGACATGTAAGCATGTTTTATAAAGTCAGGGGAAAAAACGTAAAGAGGACTTGGAGAAAGTACAAGACAAAGAGGTATGTGACATAGCAACACTGCAGAAGAGACTGTTTCTAGATACACTGCATTCCTAGATAGCTGGACCCAGGCTCATTTACTAGTTTATGCTACTTCACCTCATTAAAGTTTTCCTTTCCTGCAACTAAGATAAAACTGCTCTGAACTGGAACACAGGTTAATAATGTCAGTGTTCTTTTTTAAAATATACTGAGTGCTTTTAAAGAATTAAGTAGGAAACAATATTGAGAATATTTTTCCCCAAAAAAAGGGGAATTGAACTATATGAATGGAAATCTCCTTTTAATGGTAAAACACCTTGGTATGGACATCCGACATATCGGGCCACCCTACTAGACTACTAGCTTCTTGAAAGCATAATGAATTACTACATTAAAAAATGCTTGCTACAAATCTACCATGCTAGCCTTGAGGGGTATAAACATGAGAAGACATACTCCCTGTCCTGGAGAAACTTACAAATATATAATTACAATACAACGTAATAAGTACAAATAAGAGAAGCAGGCACAAACACCAAGGGTACACACAGGATGGATATTTAACTCCTCCTGGAGAGTGGACAAAAGTCAAGGGAACCTTTTGAGGATCTCTGTTTAAACTGGGTCTTCAAAGGATAAGCAGGAATTTACCAGGCAAAGAGGAAAGAGAATTCCAGCTGTAGAAAACATCATGTGCAAATGCTGTTGGGAGATCAAAAGTATTGAGAGAACCCATGAATAAAGGTGAAAACAGAAAACTTACAGGGTATGTATGTACGGCAGGAAAGGACTGAAGAGAGGCGATCAAGAATGAGTTATCAAAGGTGTCAGGAAAAATGAGCTTGCATTTTTTTAGCTCATGACCAGTCACAGGTAAGGAACACTGTGAAGTTTTCATCCTCAGCATTTCCCATGGGCCTAGGACCATGCCTTTCACCACAGAAAACTTTCAATAATGGGTATGGAATAAACAGATGAGTCAGAAACTTAGAATGACAAAGAAATTTGAAGGAAAAAAAAAAACACACAGATCCTAGGGAGAAAGGACTAAATTAGAAGGAGCTGATAATTTAACTTTAGACAGGATTAAAATTTTCAAATGATTTTTTTAAGTCACTGCATTTACAAGTACCAAAAATAAATGATTAGGATGACCTGAGAAGAAGATTAACTCAGAAGCAGATGGCTGCACTCGGTACAAGTCACCAAACTTACCTGGTTTTCCTCCACCGTATTCAGGTAAAATGTTCTACAATAACATGGCACAGTATTATTAAAATACGAGTTCCTTCAACAAGCTTTTCTATCTTAAAGAAATGATCAAATCATTGACCAGTAGGTTGCAACTTCTGGCTAAAGAGACAACTGAACTCTGAGAATAAAGATTAAAAAGAACCAGGAGACAACGCAGCACTGGGAACCACAGCCACATCACAAGCATACGACCTCCTAGTCTTTAGAAACTTGATGTTCTTGTCCTGTATTTCTGAGCCCTTCATTCATCTCATCTTCGCTGAATACAAGCCAAAAGGATTTCACCAGGAAAAATTTGAAATAATACACTTCCTGTATTTGAAGCAAGGGAGAAAGAATTCATGTACACAAGAGGCAGTAAAACCAACAAATAGTTGGACTAATGGTTTCACATAAATATTTAACAAGAGGGATGAACTAGTTAAATCGTAGGAACTCCTAAACTCTGGATGAAGATGAGGTCAGATTCCCATCATAATTCAAGGATCTTTAAGAAAACAATCTTAAATTCTAATATGACATGTCAATCACATTAGCTTGGATATGGATGAGACAGGGTGACTTTTTATGGTTACTGGTATCAGAGGCTAGAGACAGTCATGTGTCAGGTTACCAATATGAGACTACAAGAAGCAATTTACTTACATGACTCCAAGGCAATGAAGCTTAAAGGCAATGTAATTATTGTGCCTAATGTCCTATTTCAAAAAATATTTGATAGATAAAGGTTCACAGAATAATTTAAGAATATAATTTACTAAATAAAACTGAACAAATAGTACAGTGATCTGGATTCTAGTCTTGAATCTGATACAATTAATTATATAAGTCACAAATAATCCATGTCCCAGTTTATGTATTATGATGATGTACTCATGACTGAGTTAAATGTGAAATGTTCTAAGCTCCTTTAAAAAGTAGTACTTTACTTATAAGATGAGTTTTACATCATTATGAGCATTACATCAATATGAGCATTACATATGACATGAAGTAGACCAGCATGACTGAAGCTAACAGTTTCCATTTAAACAGAACTTACCTTCAAAACTACTCAGTGCACTCAATAGATATATGTTCATTAACTCTTAAAAGGCATTATTCAAACATTCCATAAATAATGAACTAGACATATTAAATTATTTGATAGCTCAAAAATCTACCAACAAGTCTATCACAGAGTAAGGAACAGAATCAAACTCTGCATCCCCTCCCCGACTCCCCACCCAGCCCACTGTTCACGTCACCCACTTAGCTTAAATTATGTTGTTCTATGCGTCAGAAACATAATTAGTTATGGCAGGACAGAGATTTCTCTCCCAAAGGCCTCAGAATCCACTTTACTACAATATGTTCAAATTTTAAATGAGAATGGTTTCATGAACAGCAACTATTTATTAAACCCTCAGAAAAGTATTTCATCTTGTATTAGGTTAAGTAATCTGTGAGGAAAAGAGACTATGATTTTTATACACAGAGTCAGCGGCAAATACCAAAGACTATGAAGGAGTCTACCTCTCTTAAAAGGATTAAGAAAAATAGTGGAAAGAGTGAAAGAAAAACCAAAAGGTAATTTTATGGAATACTATGTAATATGTGTACCAGGGACAAATGGCATGAAAAATATATTTTCAGATAAGCATCAGATACATATTACTCCATCTTCAAAATCAGCACAGTGATTTCCCCCACCCTGCCTCCTCTCAAGGTATCTCTTAGGGAGAACTTGGTACTCTCACAAATACTGTTAATCTGATTAGCCTTTCCTGGAGGCTATTTAGAAATAAGTTGTTGTTGTTTAATATTTTAAAAGCTTTTTATACACTTTGACCAAGAGTGGTAGATGGATTATTGCTCGCAACTCTTCATACTTTGTCATAAAATTACACATTCACACCCTTTGTCATATAATTTTGCAAGGTATGACCACACGATTTATTTTGGTGATTTGTTTTGACAATGCCAGCAGAGGCTTAAAATGTGTTTTGGTAGCCTGGCTTGTGTCTTACACTCCAGTGATAAACCATGACATGGGTATGCCCCAGGTAGCTGCTGCCCCCTCATGACTGGCCTCAGAAGAAACAAACTTAGAGGAGTCTAACCCAACTGACAGCCTGAGGCAAGCCAACTAACCCACAGACTGAAGTAGATGTCCCTGGTCAAGCCAGCTTAGATCAGGAGGATCAATAGACCCAGTGTGAAACTTAGTGTTGTAATTTAATAAAACACTGGTTTGTTATGCAGAACTGTTATGGCAATAGCTGACCAATACACCCAAAAACCTCACACCTGAGAATGTATCCTGAGGCAATTAGATTCACATATAAGAGTATTTATCATAACAACATTTATAAATAACAAAAAACCAAAATATCATCAAATAATAGAGTGAATAGTTATGATCAAACCAGACTATTAAATATTTGAAGCTATTAAAAGTTTCATTCTTAAGGAACACTCAAAAATGTATGAAAATGTTCATAGTATTTTAAGCTTAAAAAATATAAAAAGCAGATGCACCATTTAAAAAAATATCTACAAGTACAGAACAAGATCAGGTAGATAAAATAATTCACTTAAGAAATATAAATGCCTTTCTGTGCTAAGTATTACTTTATGCTAAATATTATGCTAAATACTATACTTGGAATAAAGAGGTAAGTATGCTCCCTGACTTCTTGAAACAGTCTAGTGAGGACAACAGGTATTAAAAACAATAACCATATATATGTAATTACAAATTTTGATAAACTATTGTGGCAAAAATTGCTAATTATCCCCGGTATTTATCTCCCTCTTCTTGCTCAGTACCAGAGTCCCTGAATTTTATCTGCCAATGGCCATCTGGAATAGACTATACTTCCCAGCTTTCCCTGCTCCTAGTGGGGGCCATGTGATCAAGTTCTGACCAATGGGATCTAACTGGAAGTGAGACATGAAACTTCCAGTAAACATCCTTAAAAATAAAGGGCTTGTTTTCCCCCTTTTTGCCAGATGGAGCAGCTATTTTGGACTATGATGTGGAAGCTTCACACTGAGGATGGCAGAGCAACAGAATAGGAGGAGCTTGGGTTCCCTGGCACTGTGGAACCACTATCCCCACAGAGCTTTCACATGAGACAGACAAAATTCTACCTTGTTTACGCCATTTTCATTTTGGGTTTTCAATCATTCACAGCTGAACCCTAATCCTAAGTGGCATACCTATGCAGGAAAATTGAAGGGTGTGATGAGAGATTATAACAGAAACTGTTGGTTTTGACAGAAAGAAGGGATTTCAGAGACCGGTCCTCTGAGGAAGTAACTTTTAAACTGCAACCTATCTGATGCCTGGCCAGGAGAGCTCCAGGGGAAGGGAGACGAGGTGGCAAACCCCTCAAGCCAAGTAGTTTCAAAGATGAAAACCTCAACTGCAATAAGCATAAGCAACAAACTCTGGGATGCAAGACTGCTTCTATTGTAACAATGAATGAATTAGAATGAAAGCAGAGCGCTAAAGCAGTTAAGTGCATTGGCTCCAATATTAGAATCTCCACTATGACAAGTAAAAGACCACATATGCATGTCAAAAATGAAAGGGGAGGGGTGCAGAATGAAAACGAATCCTGTTAAAGAAATTAATAGCTGCTTCCACACTTCAGTATTTCTAGTGTTTAAAATAGTTGGATTCTCTGATTAGAGTGGTTCATATACCCTAAGGAGAATGTCATTAGATTTTTAAAGGCTAACTATCCTTGGAAAATGTAAGACTTTGATGTTAAAAATTTTTTTAATAATATTTTCTTGTGTATTTCTGATTTTAAAAAAGAAATATATTTATTGTAGAGAATGCAGCAAATATACATAAGAATATAAAGAAAAAATAAAGTACCTGTAAATCATCGCTTACCAACAACATTTTATACTGACACTGTTTTTTATACACACTTACATGCCTATCTACATGTATACACACAATACACACAAATGGGATTGCTAACGCCTATGAAGTTGCGTGTGTTTTTTCACTTATTTATCATAAGTGCATCCCTTGTATCATTAAAATGTTTCTGAAACCATGATTTTAACTATATTACATATAATTTATTTAGCCAATCAAGTCTGGGCTAAAACTGACTTTAAACTGTCAACCACAAATTAAAAGTCCTGTGGGTCAAGAAGAGACTCCAAAAACGGCCATGGGGAGTTTCTATTCGGAAATCTCAAATCATAATTTGAAAGCACTGGTACCATCTAACTAAGAATTCACTGAAATTCACTGAATTTTAGCCATGAAGAGTGCTTAATAAAGACTATATTTTCCCAAATGGAGTGCATTATTTTGTAATTGGTCTTGAGAAAGAAATAAAATAAGTAACCAAGATTGAGATAGCAATAACAAATAAGAACTAATAAGTGCCTAGTGTATGAATTAGTGACTAACTGCAATGTTTTATTTTTTTAATAAAGCAAAATAAGAGAACATATGCATTTATTACTTCTATAATTAAATTGTCAAGTGGGTTTAAAAAAATGAATATGGAAAAATACATATAGAAAAAGAATGGAAACAGATATGACAAAGGGTTAATAACCATTAATTTTGGAATATGACATTCTTTGAACTTTTGTTTTTAAATTTCACAACCAATAAATTAATATTAAATTAAAATATTAAGTCATGTGAGTGAGGTAATTCAGATTTCAGTTATTAAAGTGGAAAGAATATCAGTAAGTTTTGCCAGAGGCTAAGTGGATCTTTTGAGAAGGAAAAACAAAAAGCTGAGTACACAGCATTAGGAGTTTGCTCTAAAATAAAACTATTTTAAACAAAATATCATAAATCTGAGGAAGGGCTAGCTTTTGAACTTCATAGCTGTGCTTCCTTCAAGTACTAGCCTACCTAAAAAATGACAGAGTTTCTGTTCTATCAAAAATGTTGTTCCAACAGTTAAACAAACATTTTAGAAACGTCAAGATTGCATTTTAATTTCTTACACTGGTTTTCTTTACTTGGTAAACCAGGTTTTCCTGATGCTACACCCATTTTTAAACTTCTAGTTTCTAATACCAAATTTAGTTCAGAAGACAGAGTCTGCCACTTGATAAAACATCTCACTAAACATAAATGGTTGCAATGTTCTATTAAGTGAGGTCTCTAGCAGAAAAAAAATTAGAAAGTTACAGAAATAAACCAAATCTTTACATCAGTTCTCACAATGATTTCAAATAAATGTAAATTTTTTACAATCATCCCATTTTCCCCAAATGCAGCCTTAGGTTGTCTTAACTTTGTGACAGCATCCCCCATCCCCTACTCCACTAATCAGTTCTCACCTTCTTTCCCTGATAGAACACGTGAGTTTTTCAGCAAAAATGACTCATTCACTGGCATCTTGTCAAAAAAAAAAAAACCCTGAAACTTTAAGAAGGCTCAGCGCTAAAAGAATTCCAAAACTAGAACATTTCACTAACACACATCATTTTAACTTCAGAGAATTGAATCACTTTCAGAGTCAACTACATCTAATGAATGCTGTTTATATTTTTCCTTACAAATTGGTCTCCACCATGCTACTATGTACTCAAAATTTTAGTTTGGCAATTCGCTAATCTAAAATACCTCTTGTCTCTGAAGAAGACAAGACAGAGGAATGTAGAAGCATTAGAATAAGAGGTGGGGGAAGCAATTGTTCATGCAGCTTGGAAAAAGATTCTATTCTGAAACATTAATGACTCACATTTATTCCACACAGTTCTCAAAATGTATTTCTCCCATTAGTTAAATGAAAACACAATACAATACATAATATAAATGCAATCAGAAATCTCCAGGAATAAATTACTCTCATTGCTATTATTTCACTAAATAAAAGTTTAGAAAATATAACACAAAAATCAACTATTGAGAACTATATAACTAAAAATCTTCAATAAGCATGAACTATCAACTGAAAGTCACCTTATCGTTTTGGTTCACACATTCACCTACTCCAAAACCGCGCCTTTTAACCAGAGGGAGAATGGTGGGGAAGGAACAAGAAAACAAATGCTCTGTCAGATTACCACAGACGTTTACTTATACTCTGTCAATTGTCACACTCCACCTGGTGGCAGGAGCTGCCTGAACTGGTGAAGTGGAGCTCATTATACAAGAAATTCCAAAGAACACTTGCTAGATGTACTTGGGGAAGAAAGCAAGATGTTCTTATTTTTTTTGGTCCTATACAGAATATATCTAACAAGCCTCCACCAAAGTTTTTTTTTCCACATAATAGTAAGTCAGTATCTAATCAAGATTAACATAAAGGAATGACAAAAATCAGAATGGGAGACCTACTTAAACCATTCTCTCCACGGTAAGTTAAATGTCATCTCAAGCCTTTAATACAGGTAACAAGGCACATCCAGCAACTTTAAGATTCTCTGTCACACACTCTCACTAACATGCTTTGCCCCATCTTCTATGGGTAAACTATGGAGTTTAATTAACACAGTCAACAGCAGCCTGCCACACGGCTGTTAGATATTTGCCACTAACATATACTCATGGGATACTCTAGAGACTGATTTCAACTGAAAATAAAAATAGATAAACAGAGCTCAAAAAAAATTAAAACTGAGTCTGGCTGCCCACACTTATTTTCACACATGAGGAAAAATAGCAGTTCTCCTAGAAGCCTCGAGCAGACATATCTTTAGAACACAATGTTAAAAATATGCCCCCCCTCCTTTTTCCCCTACCTGTTTCTCACTCAAAGCTGTGATTTTGGCTTGGAGTTCATGAAGCTGTTTCTTTAAATCAGCATTCTGATTGGAAAGAAAAAATATCTGTGAGGAAGATATTTCATTTGTTAACAGGATAGTAGCAAGGAGACTTTATGCATACTGTATTACAAATGATGAAGCAACCTTAAAGCATTTAGCCAATCGTATTTGTCATGCATTAAACTGTAGTCATGTTACCACCACCTAGCGCATAGATCCTAAATGTAGGCTGCTAACACAAGGACAGGGGTAAATTCCTTTGTGATTATTTCAAATTAAAAGATATTTTATATTTTAGCATTTTGTAGTGTAATAGTACTCCTTTCTACTAAAATAGCTATTCTTCATAAATAACAGCTGACAGAAACCCTAAAGTTCCACTCATCAGACAAAAGCAAAAAAATGGAATTTATAAGGATGAGCAAACTGGATGCTTAATAGCATTATCAATAAAAAGAGGTTTTTCTCTGCTTGCCCTCTCCCTTACTTAGTCGAGTACACTTGTTATTTCAGCCTAGATTTGAAAAGCTGTCAGCGCTGCAACTGCCTTAACACTACATCATTCAAATTAACATACTGACTACCAGGGCAACTTCTCAGTTCTAAAATGTTAGGAATCAAAAAAGAATACTATTTTAAATGAGATACACTGAGCATGCTTGCCTTTTACTCACGTGGGAGAAAAATCCAAAATTAAAGTTTTCAAAAGCTTAATGTAACAAGATAGCCTACTTACTAGCTGACTGAATACCACCCCTAAGAGAGACTACTTTTCCTCTTTCGTTTCTCATGCAATTCTTTCGATTCGCTCTGCCTGATCTCCTGACAGGGCCACAGCATGCATCCTCCCTTCGTGTTTCCTCCACGAGGTCTTCTTTGTGACAAGGCCTCTCTAATGAGATCACTCACAAGACTGTCCAGCAACTCACTGCCCCCTCAGATTCTCCACATTAAGATTGCTCTGTTATATAACTGCCAGCTATGTCAGAAACGCTACAGTTTTCTAATAATATTTCAGTTGATGATAATATAGGTTACCATATTAAATATAAAAGAATCTATTCACTGATCTACTGCTACTTGGTTCCCTAAACCTAATTTAAACTATAGTGTATTTTTAAAAATTAAAATGGAGAAACTTCTCAAAGAAGTTGGGCTGTCAAACAGGAGTTAAGTGGCTATCAATGCCAACTCAGAATCAATGTATTATGTTAAAAATACAATAGTTAAGCTACTAGGGGCTAAATTTGTAAAAATGAATACTATGTCCCACTTTCAAAAATCAATCTGCCTCAGCACCATTCTTTAATCCAAGAATCTATTTTACTTAACTTTACAATGAAGCATGTATGGTATGTTTAACAAGCTAAAAAAAAAAAAAAAAATGTGTGTGGGTCTAGGTGTTCTGTGAACAGATTATGAGTAAACAAATGCAAGGGAGAAATCTTGAGAATGTCTGATACTTTGACCCCATACTTATGGCCCACTATCTAATTGCTGCCAAAGAGACATTGCCTGAACAATAAATATATTAACAGTAATTAAAGACAAGGTAAGTTTTTAGGAAAATTTCTCTTTAGGGATAAGAGAATAAAATACCTGAGCCAAAAATTCCTATGAGACATTAAAGAAAAGGTAATACTTGATGGATTACTGTATTAACATAAGGTTCTTTAAAACCTTCCTTAAGGGGTCTTTAAAAAAGAATTTTTTAATGCTTTTTAAAAATTATTCTAAAATTCTACTCTAAACAGTGAGATTAAGCATTTAAATGTTCTATACTATAAACTATAAGAAAGTAAAAAATGGTTCTGGGCTATGTTCAATAATTTTGAGAAAGCCTCATAAACTCTGATTTCAAGTAAGTGGGCTTGTGGAAACGAAATTTAAGCTAAGTATTTAATATACATATTAACTCTCAATTTTTTCCCAAAATACTCAAAGCAATTAACTTAAAAGCAAGATAACAGTAACAAAGATGAAATAATAGCTATTTTATAACAGAATGACTGGATTTTTCTTAATTCTTAAAACATGAAGACAAATGTGCTAAAAAAAAAAAACTGCTATAGAGACGAAATAGTTTTTAAAACATAAGTAACATCTATATTTTAGTATTTTACAGTAACTTTATCTTAAATTGTTTTAAAAATTAAATGAATAAAAGTAGTATTTTACCTGCGGATCCTGCTTCATTTGAGCAACCAGTTTCTGATAATAAAAAGAGAAAAAGAGCCATCAGTCTCACATACTAACTCACTGTCACTAAGCAGGCTTGGCCCCCAAAATCTAAAGTTTTAAGTCCACACACACACACACACACACAAAACAAGCAATACCATAAACAGAACAGACCAAAAGCTTCTGTGATCCATGTAAAAGATTAATGAAACACTCTCTTAATAATTAAAAAAAAAAAAGTATTGCTTTATATTTGAAATAAAGAGCTTCCTGTTTTTAAACAAATTTGGAGATGGGATGGGGGAAAGGAGCTTTTAAAAGACAATTAAACTAACCGAATGCTTCAAAAGTCAAATGTCCCTTGAAAATGTCATTTTGTCTAGAGTCCCAAATAAGGCCTGGGAAGAAGCTGCTCTCATACAAAAACAGACCCGTTTGTATACAGCAAACAGACTTGGCAAGTCAGTTGTTTGGTTCACAGAAGGAGCCTAGTGTCAGATGTGACTCTGCCACTGTCCTCTCTGTCAGGGAGGGGAGGTACCCAGTGGAGCCATGATGCCAGTACTTGAGAGCGAGGAAGTGAAGAACAGTAATGCAAAATTCGACCTACCTGGGGTTCCTGGGTGAAGAGAGTTCTACCAGAATACTGAATGGAAAGACCTTAACTAAGGAAAACCTAAGTCCAAAAAAGGAAAAAGGAAAATGGATGTCGACCGACCTACCCAACTTCTAAAAGCATCACTGCCTAAAGGTAACAATAGCCATGGAGAGAAGAAACTGAAGCATAAAGGAATATCAGAAGACTGATTCCTGTAAGTATCTGGGAATAAGCTGTTCTCCAAGTGATTTTTTCATATAACTGAAAAATCTATGCATCTCTTTGGGTGACAAGACACATTTAAAGTTTTAAGTCATAAAATAAAAACTTTCTAAAATATATACTTACCCACCTTATTAAGTAAAAAAAAAAAAGCCAGCATTTAATGATATTTAATGATAGAGGCATGATTACATCAATACACTATTCTGCAAACAATACAATAAGGTCCTTAAATAAAGACCCCAAATTGCTATGTTCTTAAGAGTTCTTTCAGTTTTTTCATCTACTCCTTAAGGTCAAGCAGGCAGCTACCAAATATTGCTACTATCACTATGCCTCCCTCTAAGAGCCCCTGAGCCATAATTCAAATTTGCTACTTCTGATCTGCTTTGTGATATGCTCAATGAAGTAATTCTAAGATGAGCAAATATCCTAAGAAATCCCCCTTGAGTAAAACGTACTATCTTTGGTGAGTGACTTTAGACATTTCTTCTAGCTTGTCAAAAGCCTTACATTAGGTGCTAGACAGAGTCTGGATAGCTGAAATTGCCAACCATGTGACCTCCAAATACACAAGGTATATTCTACTATATTCAAATATGACAGTGGTTAACTCTTCTATATCCTGTCTTAATCTATAAAATAGTAATAACATACATTCCAAGAGTTCAAGGATATAAAAATACAAAGTTTTATACATATACATTTTTACTAATGCAGCTTAAAGGCTAGTCACATTCTTCAATGAAAAAAAGCTCTTGGTCTTCCTTTCTGATTTTGTACCAGAGACTGGAGTACTACAATAAAGTTGCCTTTTTAAAGCTGAAACAAGTTTTCCTCCATGACACTGGAATTTAAAAACTGACCAGCAAACTCAGTCTCCACTTCTGGAGGAAATAAATAAGCCAACTTTTCTACCTACAATCACTCAAGCTTCATTTTAGACCATTACAGGCAGGACAGAAAAGCTGGGCAATTCAAACATTCAAATCCCCAAAGACTTTAAGGTGACACTGTGTGTTATCAAAATTGTTACTTTCTAATTCAAGAATGCAGCAGTTTTTCATGAGGATATAGTTTATGCCAAAGGTTGGCAAACTACAACTCACAGGCAAATCTGGCTTACCACCTGTTCCTATAAATAAAGTTTTATTGGGACACAGCCACACCCATTCACTTATATATTGTCTATGACTGCTTTGTCCATACAGCATCAGAGAAAAGCGGTTGTGACAGAGACCATAAATGATTCCCAAAGTGTAAAATACTTTACCATCTGGCCCTTTGCAGAAAGTTTGCTAATCTCTGCTTTATACTATTTTCTGTTACATGTAGAGTAAATACTCCAGAAGTTTAAATATAACTTGCATCATATCCACATAGGAATATTCAAAAAGGCAATTTCTCAAAGAAAGATGAGATGCCCATCACAGGCCATTACTCTTTGAACATTCATTCAACATCAACCATGTGCATGTCGCTACTTTTTAAATCATTTCCCTGTTCAACAAGAACAAAAGTATACTTCTACCACAGCAATACTAGGTAGCTTCATCAACACACTTTCTATCCAGTAAGCTCATTTTCAGTCCCAGTTTCATTCCCTAAGTAGAAATGATGAAGGGGTGGCTTCTGCCCCAAAATTTAGTCAAATGTATAATCTGGCTTTGGCCTCGGCCTAATAGCCAGTGCCTACTTTAAAAGACGCTTACTCCTTGGAAGAAAAGTTATGACCGACCTAGACAGCATATTCAAAAGCAGAGACATTACTTTGCCAACAAAGGTCCGTCTAGTCAAGGCTATGGTTTTTCCAGTGGTCATGTACGGATGTGAGAGTTGGACTGTGAAGAAAGCTGAGCGCTGAAGAACTGATGCTTTTGAACTGTGATGTTGAAGAAGACTCTTGAGAGTCCCTTGGACTGCAAGGAGATCCAGCCAGTCCATTCTGAAGGAGATCAGCCCTGGAATTTCTGGGAAGGAATGGTGCTAAAGCTGAAACTCCAGTACTTTGGCCACCTCATGCGAAGAGTTGACTCACTGGAAAAGACTCTGATGCTGGGAGGGATTGGGGGCAGGAGGAGAAGGGGACAACAGAGGATGAGATGGCTGGATGGCATCACTGACTCGATGGATGTGAGTCTGAGTTGGTGATGGACAGGGAGGCCTGGCGTGCTGTGATTCATGGGGTCGCAAAGAGTCGGACGCGACTGAGTGACTGAAATGAACTGAACTGAACTGAACTTTGACGTCATTTCTGGCATCCCTGAATTTCTCATGATCATGTAGGTTAACATGTACCCAATCAGAATAACAGCATCAGATTTACATCAAGGCATGTCATTTGTATTTCCTGTTAATACGTATTTTTTAGTGGGGGGCTGTATGTCACAGTATGTGGGATCTTAGTTCCCAGACCAGGGATCCAACCCGTGTCCCCTGCATTGGAATGCAGAATCTTAACCACTGAACTGACAGCAAAGTCCCTACTGTAAGTACTTAAATTTTTTTTCTAATAGGAAAGGATTCTAAACATAACCGGAATGAAATATCTTACATTCTATATAAGTTAAAATACTATCAACCAATGTTGATAAACATAAATGTTTATTACCATATAAAGTGCTGTATTAACAGTTAAGGAAGAATATAAAAGCTATTACTTTTATGCTAAAAATAGTTAAATACACAGGAAAATAATGTGAATAAGTAATAACTTCAGGAGAGTATTTTATTCCTTTTGAGTCAATAAATGTAATTTTAAAATTTAAATTATATTTTAAAACAATAAATATCCAATTTTTTCATAATTTTTATAAAATTAGTATGCTTGAATTAAAAATATGAAGCTAAATATTTAAGAACTCTATTTAAATTTTGTGATTCAGTTCAATTATATCATGAACCTTTCAAAAAAAAGTCTTATTTGGACTTGTTCATATCTTGTGAGGAGGAACCAAAAGCTGAATGTTAACTATGCCATCCCAAAATTTCCTGAGAGGAGGAATATGTCCAAAAATCACATGTGAGTAACTCTGGTATACATGATAGTCAACTGAAACATGTCTTATTTTTTAAAATATGAAAGTAAACACAGGGAATTATATTCAGTATTTGGTGATAAACCATAATGGAAGATAATATGAAAAAGAATGTATCTATGTATAACTGAATCATCTTGCTGTACAGTAGAAATTAACATAATACTGTAAACCAACTATACTTCAATAAAATAAATTTTGAAAAATAAAAAATAAATAAAATATGCAAGTTAAAGTCACATGAACAAAGTCCCTCAGATTAACCAAAAAACAGGGGGAAAGGGTTTGTTTGTTTTTTTTAACACATTCAGTATATGGAAAAAATATTTTTAGTTCTTTTGCCTAGAAGACAAGTCAGGGTTTTTAAAATTTTCAAAAATACTATCAGTGAGTTTGCTGAGTAGTGTTAGAAGGCAAATAACATGATTCTTGGACAACTGACTAAAAAAATGATTAAAAACTGTACTGAAAATCAGAGACAGCAGGTTGTTTACTAATTTAGCCATTACTTAAAAACATGATGTGGGATAACCCATGAATGAAACATACCTGGTGAACCTGAATTTCCACTTTAAGAGCCTCCTGTAGAGTCTGCAACTCCATCCTCTACCTTCTCCACTTTTTCTATGTCTGCTAATTCTACAGTTTCTTCAGCCTTTGTTTAAAATAACAAACTCCTCTTCTCACTGCAGCTGTAGAGATCATAAAATGTTTGGGATCATTATGTTGGTTATAAAGGAAACATACACGTTAGATAAAATAAATTACATTAGGCAAAAAAATTAGCCAACTAAACAAACTTTCCCCAAACAGATTTCTTTCCAAAATGAGTAGATTTGTACTGAATTGGTATCAAAACTTTCTGAGTTTTATTCTGTGAGCATTCCTCTACAAAACACTTCAAATAAGTAAGACATGAAAAAAAAGTGTTTAATCTGGTCATGAAAACATCCAAGCACTTACTACGTGCTCAGCACCATGTAAGATACTACTTTCTGAGGACACAGAGCTGAACAAGACCACTTCTGTCCTAGATGGGTCAGGAGACAAGAAGAGGAGAGGACAGCCACCCAGGACACACTGTTCTTGGAAAGAGACACACACCAGCATGGTCATACATTTTAACTACCACACAGAGTGAACTGGAGAGCTCAGGATCTCTTGGAAGTTAAAGAAGGCCAGAGCATTCTCATTTGGATGGACTTCCACAGTATTTAAAAAAATAAATATAAACTCAAAATAGGGGAAATTCTGGTATAAAGGTTTACATTTAACAAATTAGTACTTAACCACATTACAATGGAACTCTGCTTTCCACAAAGTTATGACAGAGATGTTAAAAATAAATCCATCGTGCACAACAGATGAGATGTGCCTATATAACAGAACAGACTCTTCACCTTTACACACCTTCTTTTCCAGCCTGCTGATGCATCGCTTTGGCCACACGTATAACTACACATGGAGACAACGTCAAAAGTCTAGATTTGTGAATGTGAACCTTCTGCTCTGCTCACCACTACTGCAACTTAAATTAACTCCATAGCTAACTTTTCTTTCTTTTTTCTTGAATGTGGCCTTAGACATGATTTCAGGTACTCTCCTCAAAGTAAAAGTTTAATTGAATAAATATATATATATATATATATATATATATATATATATATATAAAACTTGTAGTTAGAGCAGCTTTTCAGCATTTTTACAAACTGAGGAAGGGGATAATCAAGAAGTTAGAATAACTGCTACTCCTTATGCTAATTCAATGAGACTCATAATCTTTAAACCTTCTAAAAACTATTTATATATGGATAAAATTCATAGTTAACTTGAAAGAGTTAGTCGCTCAGTCATGTCAACTCTTGAACTCTATGGACTGTAGCCCGCCAGGCTCCTCTGTCCATGGGATTCTCCAGGCAAGAAAACTGGAGTGGACAGCCATGCCCTTCTTCAGGGTATTGTCTCAACCCAGGGATCAAACCTGTGTCTCCTGCATTGTAGGTAAATTCTTTACTACCTGAGCCACCAGGGAAGCCCCAGAGTCAACCTAAGTTTTCTTAAAACTTCTTTAAAACCTGATTTAACAAAGTTATAATGAAGTCATTAACTTCAGGCTGTATTCGTGTGAGTATTAGTCTTCATTATATTTGTTTAATCTTACTAGGCTTAAAAACATCACTGGCAATCTCTTCCCTAGGGCTTACATACTATGTTATGTAATATCAAAATATCCTAAGCTTTTTTTAAGAAAACAATACATTTCCAAAGTGTAAAATTCCTTCAAACTTACATTTGTGGAGGCTAGGAAATGATATTATTGTACAATGATATTGCCCACCAAAAATTTTCATAAAGGTAGTATGTTTAGGGGAGATAATTTGGAAAAGGCAATATTGATGAACAAACCCAGGTTTTCCAGATATTTATTAAATATTTAAAAATTGTTGGAACTACATAAATATTGGTTTTAGACCAAGGTTTTTGTTGTCATTTAGGTTTACATACTAAAGCAAATGTTAAAACTATGCACTCACTATAATTTTAAATGTTAAAATAATCTCTCTACTCAAATTCCTGACTTATGTATTAGAGGTCTTCCTGAAAACAGTACTTAGTTTTAAGCCTATCAGAAAGCATGTCCAAAAATGATTCCCTATCATTTTCATTAAATTAAAATCACCTTGAAGGGTATTTTCAACGACAGAAAAGCCACACTTTATTTTACTAGTAGTTACATATAACATCATAGCTCAACTCAATTCATAAGCTCTAGAAATAAACAGGAACTTAAAAACATAAAGAATTTACAATATACACAAAGGGTTAACATAATTTGTACAGTTACAGAGTGCTTACAGATTAATTACAAATTAATTTTTCAAAGGCTATGAAAAAGCAATTCACAGAAGAAGAAATAAGAGTGATCAACATGAAAAAAAATCTATCTTCAAGAGAGTCATGGAAATGTAAATTTAAGAAGACACATTTTTGTCAAACTGACAAAGACATGTAAAAACAATAATACTCTGAGCTGTCTAAGGTTTGCATCAGGTGGCACTTTTATAATTTGCTATTAGTTATATCTGAGTGGTAGCACTGAGGATTATTTACTTTCTTCTTTTCAGAGTATCAGTATTTTCAAATTCTTCCATGGAAAATATGTACTTATTTTTATATAACAAAGAATTAACTTAGAATTGCTAGATAAAACATCAGAAAAATTTATACTGATGAAACAAAACGTTCAGGAACAGAGTAAGTAAAGCCAGAGTTTTAACCTGGAGATTCTAAATGTCAAAGAGTGCCTCATAGGATAAGAAGCCTGCAACTCAAGTTAATGAGAAGCTGACAGCTTTTACTTCCTTCATCAGATTGTTGTCTGCTTATTAAAGATACACAAAGGCACGAAATTTTACTTGGCAAGGACTCTAAAGGCCAATTACTCATTTTATTTCAAGATAAAACTGAAGGGTTAAAAAAGGTAGTGACTTATTGTAGAAAAATATATGAAGGATTAGAAGATTCATTTAATATATTTCTTTTTCACAGAAGCCTCTTTCTGCATTTTTAAGAGACTGATTTCTGCCTAAAGAACAGGTTATATACATATATATTCATAGCCTACAAAAAACAATGCAAGCACATGTTGAATCCTTTTAAAAAATACTTTGGGGCTTAGACAATGTATGCAGCCATCATGTGATGACCATTTGGGGGCAGTTTATAGTATTATAAAGTAATACAGAAGGTAACATAAAGTATTATAAAGAAGGCAAAATTTATAAAAAGATGATTTATCATATTTTGACCAATTCTAATAAATTATAAATAACAAATCCACTGCTGCAAGGTAAATATGAAGAGACTTACAAAACAATTTACTGAGGTACAAAGCCTTTCTCCGCCCATCAGTTCTAAGTACTACCACCAGAGAAGGCAAGTGCTTAGCACAAAATACCAACATTCACTATATTCAAGACTGTATGTGTCAAACCACTGGGACACCTAATGGCCTCCCACATTCAAATTACAAAAAACATAAATAAAAACTCCACAAACCAAATGAACAAGCAAATAAACAAAATAACCAAATCTCACTTAAAAAAAAAGGGGGGGGGGGCAGATGTAGTATCTGAAAAGAATATTCACTGTCTCAAAAAAAAAAAAAAAAAAAACAACCTGATTCCATTTACTCACTGCGTAACCACTCTCAGCTTTAGGTTTGTTTGCTTATAAATCATAAAAAGGGGAACAGAATCATCTGTTTCACAAAACTATTATGAGGTTTAAATTGGGTGAAGTTATATGAAAAGCCATTTGTAAACTGTAAAGTTCTATGCTTTTCTTAACATACTTAACTCTTACTCATACACACAAACTTTTGTATAAACTTCTCAACACAGTGTATTTCTGAAAAGAGTGTAAGCTTTCTTATTTCCAACTTCTCTAAGAAAGGGATTCTAACCACTTTCCTGGTTACAGTTCTGCGTGGAGATGTATGACTGCTAGATCTTTCATAATGATTCTAATAATGCAGTAATGCTACAACTCTGAATTTATTACTAAAATCACTGCTCTGTTCTTGAATTGATATAAATCTTTTCCCAATTAAAACTCATTGCATCAACCAAGTTTACTTAACTACAATAAGTCTGTAATACGTTATGCCCCCAGACTGAATTCCTTAAAAATGAACAGCTCAGGGTTCTCTATACCATGTATCTACTTGGTGTAAGACTCCACTTTTGATCTATACTCTCAAAATAGTGTTTCAAGTAAGTTTAATTAATTTTTTAAAATTTGAAAAAGTAGAGTCTTGTAGATCTATGTATCCTTACTTGTCTGATGTCTATTACTAAAATACTAAAATTAAATTACTACAATACTGAAATAGCTCCTCTGTCCACGGAATTCCCCAGGCAAAAATACTGGAGTGGGTAGCCATTCCTTTCTCCAGGGGATCTTCACAACTCAGGGATAGAACCTGGATCTCCCACATTGCAGGCAGATTCTTTACCACCTAAGGCACCAGGCAATGGCACTCCACTCCAGTACTCTTGCCTGGAAAATCCCATGGACAGAGGAGCCTGGTAGACTGCAGTCCATGGGGTCGCTAGGAGTCAGACACGACTGAGTGACTTCACTTTTATGCACTGGAGAAGGAAATGGCAACCCACTCCAGTGTTCTTGCCTGGAGAATCCCAGAGACGGGGGAGCCTAGTGGGCTGCCATCTCTGGGGTCATGCAGAGTCGGACACAACTGACGCGACTTAGCAACAGCAGCAGCAGAGGCACCAGGGAAGCATTATTAAAATATCAGGTTTCAATTTGTACTGAATACTTACTGATTACTATGGATCTAATATGCTAGTAGATAAAACGTATCTTTAACTTTTAACTACCAGTGCTAAAAATGATCACAAATGTGAAAATTTTAATAACTTATGAAAACTAACATTTACTAACATGAATCAATAAGATGACATTAAAAAAATATATAATGTTTATTTTCTTATTTTCATGGTGGTATTTCTTTGGTGACACTCCATAGGTCAACAGGAAATGCTACTGCACAAAGAACTTGATGTTGGAGGCTACACTTTGAATCTGGCAAGGTTACTATGCTCAAGTACTGGTATTATAGGTGTTGACAAACCTGAGCTAGTAAGACTGATGCTTCTTAACCACTGAATTTACACACATACACACACACACAATTCGATTAATGATATCTAAAAGTATGAATGCCTTTGAGTATAAAATATGTATCTTTCCTTTGGTTTCTTGGGTGTAAGGGGGCCAGATCCTTGTTAAAAACAAAAAAAAACCAAGGAACACCTGCACAAGTCATACCATTCCAGCACAAGGGAGTGGTATTTTCGGTCGAGTCAGGGTTTCCCCACAGCCCCTCTTCTGCACAGGTCTGCTGTAGTGAGTGTCCTGCCCCACTCCCTACCACCAGTGTTCATTCTAAGATACCGTTTCTACCTCAGCTTCCTGGCTCCAGGCCTGGCAGACACACATACACTCTTTTATTTGCTACTTTTCTTTACAGAAATCAAGCATGTCTACTAAACTCTTCCCAACTATACCCAACAACAAGAACATTGAAGCAAATTCAAAAATGCACAGAAATTCAAAATGAAGGAGGCTGAAGAGAAGAGTTGTATAAAAGCATTTTAGAAATGGTTGCCATATTTACCAGAATGCTTTTTAATGATAAATATTTTACTACACAAAGGAAAACACAAGAGAGGACGGTGGTCTTGGTATAACTAATCAGTACTTAACAGAAGTGGAAGTTATGGGAGAGAGATTTCAGATCAATTTAAGGAAGAGCTAAGGATTAGAGCTGTACAAAAAAGGAATGGGTTACCTTATGAGGTAGTGGGCTCCCTGTCAATAGAAGTATTCAAGAATGCTGCATATCATATCCCCCTCTTGGAGATTCACAATGCACATTAGCATATTAAAGGTTCTGAGAAGTCCTGCAGTAAAGAAACCTGTTTAACTTTGTTTAAAGCAGCATTTTCCAAATTATTTGACCACAGAACATTTTCCCCACCCTCCCACCTCAATAATATTTATTAATTTCTGTGGAAATTACAGTTCCGCAGAACACATTACAGAAATATGAGCTACATTCTTTAAAATGTAGAATTTAATACATCAGGGATATATCTGAATAACAATATGTCAGGGATATAAGAGAAGAAACTGCCACACCTGGTAAATGGTTCAAAGAGAAGGCCCTTAACATTCCTTCTTCTTTAAGAAATGTATGATTCCATTGCATCTCAAACTAAAGGGCTAAGGGGTCTTGATTATTTATTTTTATTGGTTCCATGAGAGAAAGGCAAGTAGATAAAAAGGTAGTATAATCTAAGATTAACTGGTTCAAATGCCTCCCTTCCAAGTTCAAAGCTCAATACCTAAAAGGTAAGAGATACCTCAATGATCATTAAGTTATGAAAGAAGCCTCAACTAAATACCTACTCTACCCACTAAATGAATTACCATTTGAGAGAGAGAATTAAAAAAAAAAAAGTACCTTGCAATAGGGGACTACCCTACTCCAGTTATCTTGTTTAAATTTAATTTTTTATCATAATACATGCTCTCAAAATAAGGTTAATGTTTGTTTGGTCTTTAGACACTGGAATGCCCTGTGTAATCTGAATTATACACTCAAATAAATGATTAAGCGTGATGATTTATAAGCTGTTAAAGTAGACATTAAAACTGATACTATGGAAAAAAACATGTTTGCCTATATGACCCACACTGCCACATTTCTCTCATTTTAAAAACTTTTTCCTCTTCAAGAATTATACAAAACATACACTGAAAATGTAGTATCAGACATGAGGCCAATCCAACGTTAAATTTAATAATATAAATGCTAAGAGTCCCCAAATTTCAAAGTCAAGGTTCCCATAGTCACATTAACTAAAGTCTTTTTGCACATATACTAAGGCCATCAAATCAAACAGCGTATTAAGTAATACAAGACACAATGGGAACCTTAACTTTTGAATTTCCTGGTTTCTGAATTTTCAGCCCTAACCACTGCATTAAGGACATTTTCCGCAAAGGGGACCTTTACATTTTAAGAGGTTATCGAACGTAGGAACATGCAAGCCTGGCAGTAATATTAGAAACACAAATGAATTTGAGATATGGTTATGTGAAATTAGACAAAAATTCACTTTCACTCAGTACAAACAGTGAAGTCTTTCTCATTTCTGGGAGAGAGCTTTTTTGCAAAAAAAGAAAAAAAAAATCACTGAATATTTGAATTATCATCCTACGAGCATCAGGCACAGTATGCCTGCTTGAAAAAAGTACTTACCAATTTTGGGGAAACTGGCTCTCCTTCAGTTCTCTTGCTCCCTATAAGAGAAGAAAGGGAAAATGGAATTAGACTACAAACACAGACTTATGACAAGTCATCAAAAGCTGGTAACATAAAGATTTCTAACTCATTTTAATGAGGTAAAAACCAAAACACACAAGAATCTCCAAAGCTTTAAAACCCAAACGAAAAAAATAAGGAAAGAGACAGGTAGTTTCGTTTTTACAAGAGAAGAATTCAAAGGCAAGTGGATATCTAATTTTCCATTTTTTTTTCCACTTTTCCATAGCCTTTTCAAGACAAGAAAAAGTAGCTGATAGTTTCCCTTTCCTAAGAGACACAGAAATGCAGAAATACACACACATCCCCAACAAATGACCTTCACTGTTTGCTGCTTTATTTTACAAATTAGGCTAACATCATTGGCCCTTAGCTTGATCTACTTAAAAGGCTTTTTTTTTTCAATTAATCTTGAAATGGACCTGTCTATATAAGGCTTTAAAATTCAAGCATCTTATATGTACAGTCATAATTTCAATTAAACTTTTCATTCACATTCTTAAAGTCCTACCAGTTTAAACTGTGAAACACATAACACGAAAGTGACTTTCCCTATGCCACATCAGTGATAGAGCCAGAAAAAAAAATCCAGGTTTTGGGATCCCAATCTATGCTCAGTGATGCTTTTATCAATTGTGGTTTTTTAAGATTATCTAAACTCCATTAAGTTGATTTCAAGGCCAGAAAATTCATGTCAAGCTATATTATTTATTTTTAACTTGCCCTTGCCCCAAACTTTTCTAGTTAAAAAAATTAGTGAACAAAAATTACAACCTTTTCCTTAGTATTTTAGTATTAACTTATTTAAATTCAACATACCATGCTCCAAATCTATATCATTCTATGCCTTAAACATAGTATATTTGTCCACTGATGTCACTCCAATAGTGTGATGTAAATTCTCATTTCCTTAACGGATATTTAAAAAAAATCTTCATCCAAATCACAAATTTTTATTTAATCATGCACAGTCATACCCAACATATAGTAAAATAATTTTAAAGGGCCTCAATTCATGCAGTTAACATTCATTTCCAAAAGAAATTCAATTTGCTGTTTTATTCTGCCTTTCTTTTAGCAGCAGCACTTTTCTAGAGTTCTAAAGTCCATATAAATGGCAATTTTAATCACCAAGATTAGAATGATTACCAACCAAAAGAAAAATCTATAAAATGATCTGCAGAATGATGTGGTTATTAAAAAGTAGATTCTTGGGAATTCCCCGGGGGTCCAGTGGTTAGGACTCTGTGCTTCCACTGCAAGGATCATGGGTTCAGTCCCTGGTTGGAGAACGAAGATCCCACATGCCACAAGGTATGGCCTCCCCCTACCAAAAAAGTGGATGCTCACTAGGAAAAAAAAATATCTAACTATGTGTGATTCACAATACACACCCATATCAAACCATTATGTTGTACACCTAGAACTAATATGATGTTCTATGTCCATTTTAAAAAGTGGATCCTTAGTACAGATTCTGTACCACTCTAAGACAGTACCAGGCAAACAGTAAAGGCTCCTTAGGGAGAACTCCCCAGAAGTCCAGTGGTCACGACTGGGCACTTCCACTGCTGTGCCCAGGTTCAACCCCTGGTCGGAGAACTAAGATTCCACAAACCAAGTGGTGTGACCAAAAACAAAGTAAATGGTCAGTAGATATTTGTTAAATGAATGAATTGACTGAGTGGACCCTTAACTCTCAGTTGCTGGCCTATTTTCCCTACTAGGCATTTCTTGTTAGCTCTTTCATGCTGGGGACAATCTCTCATGCACCAATCTCCCACAGCATTATTTGTTAAATGAGTGACTTTGGATAAAAACAGTTGATTGCCATTTTAAAACATAATGAAAAGGAAAATATAGATATATTGGATCAAATAAAAATTAGGAACTTCTGTTCATCAAAAAAAAAAAACCAACATTTAAGAGAATGAAAAAGCAATCCACAGAACTGGAGAATTATGACTGTAATACATAACAGTAGCTTATACTCAGAATGTATAAAACATGTTGAGACTCAAAGTGGTCAGGATGGGATCGGGATTTCAACTTTTACACAAATGGCATTTGAGAAGGTACAGTCAAATAAACTTTTCTGAAAATCATATTCAGTAAGAAGGGCAATGGATGCACCTTATCTCTGGGGCATTTTCTCCAAAAATAAATAGCAGAGTCAATCCCTAATTGACAAGGAATTTTACCATGATATCACAAAACTACTCATAACATTGCTTGCATGGATGGCAGAAATCACAATGGAAATCAAAGTCTGAGAGGTTAAGTGACTTCCCTGAAGGTCACACAGCTAGCTGGTATCAAGCGAGAGAAAAGTACACAGACCCTGAGACTCCTTTGACTAAGCTGGCCTTTCTACTAGATCACACTTTCTCTTATCCAGCTTCAGCAGTTACTCTCTTAAGAAACTAGGATAAATACTGACTGACCAAATATTTTGGGGAAAATCTTCATATAAAATTTTAAAGAAAAATCACATAAGTAAGCTCTCTAAGGCTGGTTTTAACACTTGAGCTCCTTTATGCCTAAGGGATCCCCATGAATAGGCTTCAGAGGGGTTTGCCAACTCCACAATACTATATGCTGAATGGTGAATATAATAGTATTCTGGGAAGATCCACAACTTAAATAAGATTCACAGAGGTTCAGATACCCAAAAAGAGTAAATTATTTTTAGACTAGTGATTCTTAAACACTGCATTAGAACTACCCGAAGTGTTCCTTCTGAAGACTGATTATTAACTGACTACCACTGGGATATTGATTTAAAAAAAGAAAAGCAAGTATTTCTGTAATTTAATAAAAATTAGCCGCAAAAATATTTACATGTAACTTGTACTTTTTACATTATACATATGCAAAATGTATGTAAGTCTGAAATGCAAGTTTGACTTCCTCAGGTTAGGTTGATTGGAAAGTCCACTTAACTTCTCACATACATTTGACACTTGCAGCTCAAGTAGTTCAAAATTTTAGCCTTATATGCTTAAATTTTTTTAAATAGATTTGTTCCTGAAAAATACATTCAACACACATGAATTGGAGTGATTATTTTTACTTTTAGAGTTGAATACTATCTTGTTAACATAACTTCACATAATTTTTTGCAAACTAAAAATTGTTCCACCTCCTCTCTGGAACTTCACAGGTATTGTAGCTGCTTTAATTATAGCCAATAAAGAAATGAATCATTCAGATTTCTGATATGGTTATAAAATTTTTAAATATCATCAATAAATCTAAGATGATTAATCAGATCAGATCAGATCAGTCCCTCAGTCATGTCCGACTCTTTGCGACCCCATGAATCGCAGCACGCCAGGTCTCCCTGTCCAACACCAACTCCTGGAGTTCACTGAGACTCACGTCCATCGAGTCAGTGATGCCATCCAGCCATCTCTACCTCTGTCGTCCCCTTCTCCTCCTGCCCCCAATCCCTCCCAGCATCAGAGTCTTTTCCAATGAGTCAACTCTTCGCATCAGGTGGCCAAAGTACTGGAGTTTCAGCTTTAGCATCATTCCTTCCAAAGAAATCCCAGGGCTGATCTCCTTCAGAATGGACTGGTTGGATCTCCTTGCAGTCCAAGGGACTCTCAAGAGTCTTCTCCAACATCACAGTTCAAAAGCATCAATTCTTCGGCGCTCAGCCTTCTTCACAGTCCAACTCTCGCATCCATACATGACCACTGGAAAAACCATAGCATTGACTAGACGGACCTTTGTTGACAAAGTAATGTCTCTGCTTTTGAATATGCTCTCTAGGTTGGTCATAACTTTACTTCCAAGGAGTAAGCATCTTTTCATTTCATGGCTGCAGTCACCATCTGCAGTGATTTTGGAGCCCAGAAAAATAAAGTCTGACATTGTTTCCACTGTTTCCCCATCTATTTGCCATGAAGTGATGGGACCAGATGCCATGATCTTCGTTTTCTGAATCCATTGAGCTTTAAGCCAACTTTTTCACTCTCCACTTTCACTTTCATCAAGAGGCTTTTGAGTTCCTCTTCACTTTCTGCCATAAGGGTGGTGTCATCTGCATATCTGAGGTTATTGATATTTCTCCCGGCAATCTTGATTCCAGCTTCTGTTTCTTCCAGTCCAGCGTTTCTCATGATGTACTCTGCATAGAAGTTAAATAAACAGGGTGACAATATACAGCCTTAACGAACTCCTTTTCCTATTTGGAACCAGTCTGTTGTTCCATGTCCAGTTCTAACTGTTGATTCCTGACCTGCATACAAATTTCTCAAGAGGCAGGTCAGGTGGTCTGGTATTCCCATCTCTTTCAGAATTTTCCACAGTTTATTGTGATCCACACAGTCAAAGGCTTTGGCATAGTCAATAAAGTAGAAATAGATGCTTTTCTGGAACTCTCTTGCTTTTTCCATGATCCAGCAGATGTTGGCAATTTGATCTCTGGTTCCTCTGCCTTTTCTAAAATCAGCTTGAACATCAGGAAGTTCACGGTTCACATTTGCTGAAGCCTGGCTTGGAGAATTTTGAGTATTACTTTACTAGCGTGTTAGATGAGTGCAATTGTGCAGTAGTTTAAGCATTCTTTGGCATTGCCTTTCTTTGGGATTGGAATGAAAACTGACCTTTTCCAGTCCTGTGGCCACTGCTGAGTTTTCCAAATGTGCTGGCATATTGAGTGCAGCACTTTCACAGCATCATCTTTCAGGATTTGGTATAGCTCAACTGGAATTCCATCACCTCCACTAGCTTTGTTCGTAGTGATGCTTTCTAAGGCCCACTTGACTTCACATTCCAGGATGCCTGGCTCTAGGTCAGTGATCACACCATCGTGATTATCTGGGTCGTGAAGATGGTTAATAACTACTTTGTAAATATCTTTTGTAAAACATCTTAAAACCTTCGTGTATGAAGAATATACATAAACCAAAAACAAATTTTGCAGAGGAAAAGTTCAACACTAGATTATGTCTTAAATTAGGCTAAAATCCACCCCATTACAAATTTTGAACGATTAAGTTTATAGTCTGTGCTCAATCATAAATTTTGATAAGGGACTAGAATAGCACAGATAATTGTCATTCAAAGACACTTTAAAATGTCACCTTACACAGAAGATTCAATCTCTTCTACTACACCAAGCTGATACACTATTTCATATACAGTAAGTTTTACTGCTTTTTATCTGTCTTTCCTAACTTCTAAAAGAGAGTATAATAAGTTTGAAATAAATTTAAATGCAAATAAATGCTCAGATGAAAAAGCAGAATCCTGCTAAAGGAGATTTAGTCCTTTAGGTGCGGCCCAATATCATAATCATCCCTCTTGCCCAGAGCCCTCTTAATCTCACCCTCTCAAGGGCATCCCTCTCCCCTCTCTTTCCTGAAGCATCAAATTTTCTTTCACTACTGGATCATTTTGCTTCTTTTATCTAAAAAAATAGCCTTCCATAACTCCATATTCTTCTGTAGTTATTATCTGCACTGCAACTTGTAGCAGAACTCCCTGAAAGAGTTAACCGAAGTCACTGTCCCCAGTTCCTCTCCTTTCATTCTCCACTGAACCCACTCCATTAGGGCTCTGCCTCCTTCAGTCTTGTTTAGAACAGTGACCTCTCTGTTGCTAAATCCAACAGTTAAGTCTCACCCTCATTTCCCTGTTCACACAGTATTATCTGACCCTGCTGATCATCCCTTCCTTCATGAAATCCTTTCTTCTCTTGACTGCCAGGACACCAGTCACACCTGATTTTTTTCCTAATCTCTTGAGGCAATCTTCTGGGTTTCTTCTGCTAGTTCTTTCTCATCTCTCAAGACCTCAAATGTTGAACTCCCCCAAGGCTCAGTTCTTAGAATTCTTCCCATTAGGCAAACTCATCCAGTCTCATAGCTATAAAAGGATCTGTACACTGGTGACTCCAAAATTTGTGTCTCTGCCAGACCTGCCCCGTGATTTCCAAACCTACATATCAAACTGCCCATTTGACACCTGTCAAATTGGCTTCTCAAGCTCAACAAATCTAAAACTAAACTCTTGATTACCTATCCCCCAACTTCCTCCCCAGAGTCATCCTCATTTCAATAAATGGAAACTCCATCCTTTCAGGACAAAATCTTAAAGTCATCACTGACTCCTCTTTCCCACATCCTACATCCAGTCCAATAACTGACCTTCTTGCCTCTGCCTTCAAAATACATGGGACTGTGACCACTTGTCTCAACTCTACTACCACCTCCTTAGTCCAAGTCACCATCATCTTTCACCTACATTACTGCAATAGCTTCCTAATTGGCCAGCTTCCCCACTTCCCTCTTTGTGCTCCAAAGTCTAGTCTCTCAGTCGCCTTTTTAAAAGACAGATCTAGTTACGCCTCTGCTCAAAATCCTCCAATGGCTTCTCATCACGCTTAGAGAAAAAGCTGAATTCCTCTACAATGGCCACAAGGCTCTAGTGATGTAGGCCTCGGTTACTCTTAGATCTCACCTTCTTCCCTCTCCCCATTCCTCAATTTACTCCAGCCACCCTGGCCCTTTTCTGTATTTCAAAAACTCCTAACAAGTTCTCTTCTCAGGGCTCTTCTGGAACACTCTCTCCCATCAAATACCTTCAAAAGTTCACTTCCTCAAATGACAGGAAACCTACAGCAGCTGCAAGAGTAGAATACTAAAACAAAGATTAAAACATTCATCAGAATTGTCCCCCTCCCCAAACGTTCACTTTAGGGACGTTCTTTCTTACACCAGGAATACCCTTTTTTTAATCTTCTCTCTGCCTATCCAAGTCCTACTCAACCATTAGGACCCAGATGAAGACTCATTGATTAATAGCCCTTCCAACTCCCAGTTCTCAATAGCCCTTCCAACTCCCAGTTCTCCATTCTTTTAATTCGCGTAGTGTTTATCATCTTCCTCATTCATCTTAGAATTTAACCATGTACTATCTCACACTGTAACTTACATGTCTCATTTCCCTAACTATACACACACACACCCCCAACATGTGTAGAACAGAAATAATGTCCTGCACAAGAGTTCTCAAACCTATATCAAGATTCTGAATTCATTATGTCTGATTTGGAGCCCAGATATCTGTAATTTTTTTAAGTTCCTCCAGAAGATTCTGATGCACAGCCAAGATTAGGAACCATTGCCTTATACATCTCTACTACCTTCAGGACCTAGGAAAGTAGGCCTTCAAATAGCCTAAAGCTAGAATGGACAGCCTAGAGCACCAGATCCATACTTTCATTTCAAGGGGAACAGTGGTCCAAAAAATCTAGATGTCTAGCCACTAGCTATAAAGATTATAAGAGGCAAAGCCCAGTCTAAACCCCAGATTTACTGCTCTCCATCTAGGAATCCTTCCATTACACTGTGCATAAATAAAGTAATAAAAACCCACAATTCAAATAGGCATAGTAAACAGTGATCATCTAATACGTGACCAGTAATTGCAGTGTCCACGCTCTAAGACAGTGCACATTATTAGCTTCTATATGCTTGAAAAATGTTAGCAACATTAGCTGACAAGAGACTTAAAATGCTAGAGAGTAATTGTGTTAAGGCTTACAAACAAAAAAAAAAAAGTTACTTAAATTCTTAGAATACGTACAAAAACTTGTAAAAATCATTTATTTTGTAGTAATATATTACAAAAAATCAATGGAAAGGAGAATTCTTGCTTCATCATGCTATAAAGTACAAAAATCCTTATTCACAAGCTTCCACAGTGCACAAAGGTATAAATGTTTTCTGAGTCTAATCACCATAACATAACCTTAATTACAGATCAGACTTAGTAAATCACCCCATATCCCAAGACAACTCAAACTCTTATTTTAATAATCAGTTAACCTCAGGACCAAAACTCTAGCCATCATCAACGAAAAACAACTGAGGTATCTATAAAGCATTACAGAAGAGCTTGTATTCATCCTGGTGTACAGGGATTTAAGCCAGTGCCTCCTGTTAACACTAATGGGAGTTCTGGGTGTGAAGCGAGGAGGAGATCAACGCCCAGCACAGAACCCGTGAAAACCCTTTCTGTGTCACTAACTGCAACTACTGGGACTTGTTCTCTCAGTGACGGGATAATAGACCCAAATTCCTATGTCTCTAAAGAACAAAGATCATTCAAATAAAAGTCACTGAGGAAGGTCACTGGTAAACACTTGATTTTAAAAATATACAAGAAAAAGCTAAACTAAAAGAACAATTACTGCATAAGGGAAACTTTATAAAATAGCACCAATATGCACAGGTGGAGGGAAAAAAAAAAAACTAGTGAAGTGCTGGAGATAAAATATCTCACACAAAAATTCAACAGGATTAATACATACTAGACTTTTTTACATTAGAGCACAGGAAGCCCAACTGTAGGAGAAGCTCGTCCAAAGAAACACACACACAAACAAAACAAAAACTCCTACCCCGATGGAGCCCTAAGTGCACTGCAATCCTTGCCTTTAAACAGCACAGAAGAAAACTGCTGCACTGACAGCCTGGAATAACCACAAAGCACTTCCAGACAAACAGGTAACAATCACAAGCTGCCCAAGACAGCCGAAACTAAAATAAAAATTACAGCACCTTATTGTGTCTCATATACTGCCTCACTTCTCACTTCACTGCTGTACTCACCAGGCTGAAAAATGACAGGTGTGTTTCAGGCTACAGAAAAATTAGTGAGACACACACACGCACTCACACACACACCCCAGTCACAAACACACACACAAAGGGAGTGATATTCTTTCACATGAAAGGGCTTTAAAAAAAACCGCAAAGCTTTGCTGAAGGCCTACAAAAACTAAGAAAGAGTAGGCCTTACCGGAGCAGTAAGGAAAAAGCCAAGGTTTATTCCTAATCCACAGTTACTAAAAGAATTAACATTTATTTCAATTAGAAAGGCTTTGGCAGCAATCCATTTTTTAAAGAAAGAGAAATTAAGATTTTCCCCATTTCTATCCTACAAAGAAAATTAAGATCTTCTTCTGATCTTAGCTCCACAACACAAATGAAAAAGAAACCTGACTTAAGGCCTGAAAACTAAATGGTTCCATAACATTCACAGTTGAAAAAAAAAACTATGTAGTCCAACATATTGATTCTTTATCATCACTGCTATCATTAATGAATATTTAGCTTTTTATCTGTACTTTGAAATGTCAATGAGAAATTGAAACAGCTACAATATGCTGGGGATTCTAACTTTTGAAACAAAAACCACAAAGAAACATGACTCTGAAGCATAAAGTCTCAATCATGCTGATAAGTAAGTGGTCCTAAAATTTTAAAGTGAAAGCAATACACACTAAAAAAGAAGTCTGCCTGATACTAAAGCTAGCCTTTAAAACCCAAAATATTTTCTGTTACAGAAGACTGAAATCAGGGCTTCCATTAACCTTGTTTAAAAAAAAAAAAATCCCATGAGCATGGATTTTTTTTTTCCTAAGTCTCTTCATCAGAGCAGCATGGGGTCCCATTAGGCACCCTATTTTACTTCCACCTTATAAATAACGTTAGCTATTCGCTATTTCCATGGAAACCAAGTACAGAGAAACCCACTTAAATGAATACCGGTTAAAGGAATAAGTTTTATTTTAGTAAGGTTTTGCGGCTCTAGATGAACTCTACTGGGGAATACTACAAAGTCTTCTTAAGTATAATTTTTAGAAAGATATCTTTGGTATAATGGGAGCTTATTAAGAGTCCTGTTAAATAAATGCACTCCTTGCACTAAACTAAATATGCCAAACAGTATCATAATGCTAAAAGTTATCTTTCCAATGTACGGTACATGGGTTTAGATGCACATCCACCAATGACTGCTTCCTCATGCACTGGGGTGGAATAATTACCCCTACGGGTCTAATTTAAACTAATAAAAGCAAGGAAATTTAGAAATAAGCCTACCATCACCTTGTAGTAACTGGTAATGAACAGGACCCACAACTGCAGACACACGCACAACTTGCTACTCCTCCACAGAGAAATGAACAGTAACTTAAGTTCTAAGTTCTTAAAAACTGTTACTGGGTCCAGGGATAGCAGGGAGTCAAAATTCCCTCCTCAATAAACTATTTCACAGTTACAGTGTATATTCCCTAGTCAATCAACACATACATTTGGGTGAAGTACAAATAGAATATGCAAGAGAAAGTGCAGAACAAGACTTGGCGATTTTCGACTATAAGCTGACAAATATTGCCCAACATACACTAGAAATGGCCATTTGTGGTGGTCCACACAAAAGCTGCAGACAGGAAGTGCTCATAAAATTAAATGCAACTCTTAAGAACAATAAATTCAAAACTAATCATCTTAAGTTTCAAAAGACAGAGAAGAAAACTAAAATCTTTCCAGTAGATATGGTTCTCTGTTAAGGTGATGGTGGTTCAGACATCTTCAGTAAGTTAAAAAGCAAATGAAAACAACATTACCCTAAAAGATGATTTACCAGTATTAAATTTACAATGTATGTAGAGAATTAACATTTCAGCACACATACTTTTCATTTGAGTATACCAACATATCTATTGTAATACATGTTCTAAAAACGTAAAATTATTTTTCTTATATGTAAAGTTTGGCAAATGTTAATAATTGTTAAAGTTGAGTTAACAGGTACGTAGGGTTTGCCAATATTCACTCTACTTCTGTGTATGTTTTTAAATTTCCATAAAAAGAAGTTTTTAGAAATCCTATAAAGTTAAGGCTCTTGTCTCAAATATGTTTTTATCTATATGTAACTGAAAAATGGATGAAATGCCTGGTACAGACTTGAGAAGCTACTGAATTTAAATCCAACATACCCATTACATGTAACCACAACTAAAATTTCCAAGTTTTACTTTTCTTACCAAAACAATTCAGTTAACAGTTTAAAAATCACAGGAGAAATCTGAAAAGGAAAGGGTCTGCTATTGTGTAATTACCAACAATGAAATGAAAACAATCAATGCCTAATAACAAGGTATCTTTAGCCATATTTTGTATTTTACAAACTAAAGAAATTCTACTAGCCCTCTCTCTACTAATAAATCAAAATACTTTCAGAATAAGCAACACCAACTTCTCCATTTTCTTCTCCAATTAGGTCCACAGGACTACAGAGGGCAATCTAACAAATTAATGCTTCCTATTTCTTTTATCTTGGTTAAGTAACACGGCTACCCCCCTCCTCTCTACGATCCCAGTTCCCCTCCTATCAGAAAATAATAAAGCAACTTTTGAGGTAAAAAGGTCTTTTTCTATTCTCTCCCTTAGTCCAGATATGAAATGTTTCACAAATCTTCGGTTACTTTGGAAGTGATTTTAAGCTATTATCCAACTCCTGGCTGAGGGGCCAAAATGCAGAGGTTCACAAACTGTCAAGCTTTGAGGTCTATAATAACAAGTCTCTCTGTTTAAAAAGTAATCATTGAAATAATGTTCTGTTTTTAAGAGAAACAGAGTAAGATGGTGGTTGCTTTGGAAGGAGTGATGAACAGCAGACAGGGAACGGCATAAGCACAGATGAAAGTTCAAAGATAATAAAGAAGGGGGGAGAGCAAAAGAAACGGAGGGGTTGATGGCAGCATCTCTCTGCACAGTAGCTGACTTCCCACGAAGCAGGCAGGCTCCTGCACAAGTGTAACAGCGGTCACAAGTAGCCCACCTTTTACAAAGAGGCAGGGACATGATTTTCAAAACTGTGTACTTCTTTAAATCAACCCCAAAGAGGCCATTTAGGGTCCACTTCTAACTCCCCTGTTTGTTAAAATAAAATCACTTCTAAACTTTTTACAATTCCATTCACCCAAGAGAAGCAACTTTTACAGACCCTGAACACAGACTGAAATGAAGAGAACACAGGACACACACTATACGCCTGCTATGCTAATTCTAAAAGTGCAAAACGTGACTTCCTGACCACTCTGGCTATTGTAAGACAATTTTTTAATTGAAAAAAAAAAACTACACAACCTGCTATAAAATTGCTTGATTTTAAAAAATATTTGTCGAGCTAAAGTACAATATTTTATCAAAACAACCTTGTTGGAGTTTCTGCTCAGAAAGCAGAAACAATGTTTTAGGAACACAGACAAAATAAAATTGAAGAAAGACTTCTATCCACCTACTAGGCCTTTATCAGTGGTGCAGTTGGGTAAATGAGAAAAAAAAGTTAATGGAAGCTATTATTCTATTTTTTAACTCAAATGCTCACTACTGGCAACATATACTGTATTCAGGATGTTTGGTAAGCTATTACAAACACACTTTTTGATCCCAGGGAAAAAAACGACACAGACCAAAGACGAAAAAGGTTTCAGATCTAAACTGGCAGTAAATGAATAAAATTAATCCTACTTCATACTTAATGATCATTCCCCTCAATGACTGGTTTCACTTACCCGATACATACATACCTATAGATATATGTACCAACATACTAATGAATATATTTAAAACTCAAAAGTACACTTAAAAACTCAAAAAGCATTTAAAACTCAAATTCTTTTCCAAAAACTTAATTCTGAGATCACTGTAATGCAGAGACAAAGTATGGCTTTTCTCACAATCAACTTGTTCTCAGGCCCAGTTTCTAGGCTCAATATAGGTAACATATGATGATTAAATATAGAAAGAAAATAACAATTACTGAAAGAAAAAATCAGGCACCAAATGAGAGGAAATTTCACAAAGGAAAAATGCTCAAAATAAAAAGGCAGATAAACTGTGTCCATCATTACTAGAAAGCATTCCTATGCCACTTTTCTGTCTTTGAGGTTCTACATTTGTTTCCATGAGTTATGATACCAAGCATGTGTTCTCAAGTTGTCCTGGGCTGTAGACCCAATGGACTGACCAGCTGATTAGAATTCTGAACCTGTGTGTTGTAATACAATGCCTAATCTGCTACTGCCTTGATGCTAAGTGACCTACTGTAAATATCAATATCTTGGTGCAAAAAAATTCTTTTATCACTAGAGTTTTAAAAAATATAAAGTGCCCTGAAATACTTTTCAAAATCTCTGTAATAACTGACATACTCTCATCTATTTTATACTTCTCTTAGCAGTTTCCACAAACAAGAACTCATTAGGTCACTTTTCCCATCCATATCTTTTCTCATGACATTTCAGGAAAAAACTCTCTTTTCTAAGTTGTTCCATATTTACCCTTTTCCCATAAACTTTTAGTGGGACTGTAACAATAACAGCAGGCTTCTCTGGTGGCTCAGTGGTAAAGAATCCGTCTGCCAATATAGGAGACCTGGATTCAATCCCTAGGTTGGGAAGATCCCCTGGAGAAGGAAATGGCAATCCACTCCAGTATTCTTGCCTGGAGAATCCCACGGACAGAGGAGCTGGCAGGCTATAGAATCCACTGGGTCACAAAGAGTCGGACATGACTTAGCAACTAAACAACAATAACTGTAACAACGATAATCAAGCTTATAAAGTATCTTAAGACATCCCCATGTTATCTCATGTCAATCCAAAGAGGTCAATATTATTGTCCCTATGTCATCAGTAAAGAAAGTGAAAAGTCCAAGTGAACACCAGAATGCTTGGTATACAGCACTGGTACCCAGGTGTGTATAGTACCCTTCCATCACCCTCTCTTCTTCTTCCTAAACACCATAAAAAAACACAGCAAAAGGAATGAATGAATGTACAGGAGACATATTTGTTAAAAAGAGCTTAAATAATCAGTCCAAGGTCACACACTCAACATGAAGTGGTTGTACTGAGAGTCCAGGGGCTTCTCTGGTGGTTCAGATGGTAAGAATCCACCTACAATACAGGAAACCTGGGTTTGATCCTAGGTTGGGAAGATCCCCTGAGGGAATGGCGGCTACCCACTCCAGTATTCTTGCCTGCAGAATTCCATGGACAGGAATTCCTGGTGGGAGAGGAGCCTGGTGGGCTACAAGTCCATGGGGTCACACAGAGTCAGCTATAACTGAGCAACTAACACACACACACTGAGATTCCAACCCACAGGTCAGACTTGCAAGCTTAGGCTCTTCTCCAATTATGCAACATTTGTCTCAAACCCTGAGAAGAGAACAAGTCTAGAATTAAGGTTAATAATAGCTGAAAACAGCTACCATTTATTTAGTGCTTACTATGTGTCAGGCACTTATTTATTCCTTCTAACAACCTCAGAAAAAGAGTACTCTTATTTATTCAAACTTTACAGGTGAAGAAACTGAGGCAGGGGCACAGCAGATGAAGTGATCTGTCACAGAGCTAATACAAATCCAGACTGCACAGAGCACAGCCAGGATTTGAGCCTATGCAGACTGGCTCCAGCACCCCATACTCTTAACCACTGTGCTCTACTGCCATGCTAAAAACCTCCCTTCATTTGAACTGCCCGAAAACAAAACTTTTAACCTTTTCACAAAATTAGTAAATCGTAAGGCTTCATGCTTCAACTAATTCAGAGAAAACTAGTAGTGCTTTTCTAAGCATGCTCACCAGACTTTACAGGCACAGGAGATATGCCCCTGGTGACTAGATCACTGCAGTGCTCAGGAAGTAGCACACTGTAAATCAGGTTAAAAGCCCCCAGCCCATCTCCCTGCACACTCAGACCCACACTAACCATGCACTGCAAGATACAGGCAATTCAGAGACGTCCCAGTGAGATCTTCTATAAAATGAATGTCACCCTGGAAGTACCCAAGTGCATACAGTACCCTTCCATCACCCCATCTTCTTCTTTCCAAACACCATAAAAAACACAGCAAAAGGAATGAATGAATCTAAGCTACTTAAAAATCATAGCAAATGTCCAATGATAACTACAGATTTAAATGAGAAAAAAATGCAAAATTCTCAGTTTTGTAACTTGTCCAAATTCTACATTCAAAAAGCAGTAGGCCTCTTTGAAAGCCTCAATTCTTAGACTACGTTATTATCATATACGTGCCTTGAAGGGTGTCTAGAAAAGTCCATTTTTGCCTCAGATTCTACAAATCTTGATATGCGTATTTAAAACAAGATTCATTACTGTTGGATTACAAGTTACTGGGCTTTTACCCTAATATCTATTAATATGACAATGTAGTTAACAATATAAACAAAAATATTAAGCATGGATTTAATATTTGCAATATTAACATGGAATATACACAGAAAATAAATAGAAAAACAGGACTGGACATGGAGGTACTGAGAACTTGACACAATAAGAACAGGAACTATTGCAGCTCCCTCCATTGACATCGTAAAGTTGCCACATTTTCTGGGCTCTCTTTTGAATTAATGTGGCATCTGTTCCAAGTACAGCATGCTAACATTTTACTAAAAGATATTTTCATTCTACATTTGTATCTGGTTTGCTTTTATTTGAACTCCTGTTTTATTTCAGTGGTCATTATTTCCTTATACCAAGTTGTCAATTTGGCATTCCCGATCTATCTCCCTTGAGGACAAAAAGGGTGGCGAGGAACCATCAGCTTAAAACCCTCTAACAGCAATAATTACAATATGCTTTGCATATACATTAAATAAAGAGAATAAGCAGCAGAAAGATTTTTGTGGGCTTTTTAGTATCAGGTCCTGATAAGCTAACGGCATCTGTTCCTTTCAGAAAAAGAATTCTGCTCTGAGTTATGTGGGGGGAGCAGGGGGGAGTAGAAAACAAATACTAAATAGAATAATTCAAGTTACAAAGTTTGGTCTTCGTGAAATGATGATTTCAATAATTTGCACATATCCAACCCTATCGAGTGATAATTGCTTTTTAAGACAGCCTCAAAACTGCTGCAGCAACAAGCCAAATACAACCACTTGTACTTAACATGCATGCTGCATACTCCACAATGTTACGTCATATCAGGCACAGAGAAGACGCTTACCAAGCTATCCTGCGTTCTGTAAACTGCCTAACAACAACAGAAAAAGGCACTGCCATCTCCATAGTGGGAGTAGGAGCTGTCAGGGTAGGCCAGCCTTCTCCCTTTGGTCAACTCTGAAGAAAACAAATAAGGCCTATATTTCTGTCTTTTAAGCTAACCTCTCTCAAGGCCTTTACTCTCGATCATTCAGCCTTCACAGAAAGAAAGGCTGTTGCTTTAAAATTAAAAAGCTGTAAAAGATCACTCCAACTTAAGAGCCCCACACTTTGTACCAATGGTCCTCCAGGTGTCCCCATGGCTACCTCTCCTGCAGAAGAATGGCCTATCTAGGCCGCTAGTCTCCAAGTGGGTGCACCCACCCTGGGGAAAGAAGAGGGCCATGGGAAGAAATTACTACAACTTATATTTTTAAATCTCATCCTTTTTAAAATTTCTAATTTCCTGTATGTTTTATAACATGCATAAAATACTAGGTTCAGGAAATTATATATAAATACACATTTATGGGGGCCATAATATTTAAGTTTGGGTATACAGGTCAAGAAGACCAAAACTAGAATAAGAAAGGCAGGAAAATTAGGCTCTGCTATTAATATCAACTTACTCAAATTCTTGTCTCTGCCTCAGTTTTACCATCCATGGCATATACTGAATCCTTTGTGCATTTATCAAATTATTATGAGAAATAATAAAATACTCTCCAGAGCATAGTCTAAGCCACACAAAATGAAAAGCACCTAAGAAGCTACCAATGAGAGATAACCTTAACTTGGTTTGTTAAAACTAGTTAACTGCTACACCCTATCAGACCCAATTCTTAGAATTTTAAGGCCATGCTTTAGCACTTCACTAAATATGGATCTAAAGACCTACAAAGCACTTTAGATAAGAGCACATTCTAGAATTAGAAAGACACATTTTAAACTTTTATAATGAAAAACTTATTATCCATAAAAATTTTCAACTTAAAAATTACAAAGGTGAATTATTAATATAACCTTATCAACAAGTCAAAACTCTCAAAGCTAGAATCAAAAGATATTTACTGCAGATTATAAGGTCTTTAGAATGCTTTTTAAAATATAAATAACACCAGAAAAAATGAATTATTGGTACTCATTAAATTATTGGCACTTCCAATTATTAACCTTTTTTCTTTCTTTTTTTTTTTTTTACTGCTTTAAAAAATGCTGGGTTACCAGTATAGCATTCAAAGGTGATTGAGTAAGTAGGGTTAGGGATGAAGGTGAGGTCAACCAACACTAATTCCTAGGCAGGATATCTGTATGCCATATCTGTACGCCCATTAAGCTGTACTGGTTTGAGTTTCTATTTATTAAAACAGCACAAGTATTTTCTTGGTTTTAAAACTCTACTGTATAAATGTTGAATGAACCCCTCCTAACAATCGGAAAGAGAGACTACAATTTTTTTTAAAAAGTTATCTGAAACCACAACTGATCTCCTTATAAATAACTACCAGAATAAACTAACGGAATTTAAAATTCTGAAGTGATATTTCCTAATTTACTTGTGCAGGACAGAAAACAATGTTTTCATTGTACTTAAGATGACATTTTAAATTTTTAAAAAATAACTACAACCATTTCTAATGGTGGCATAGTGGTCAAGAATCAGCCTGGCAACGCAGGAGATGCAAAGAGACAAGGGTTCAATCCCTCTGTTCAGGAAAATCCCCTGGAGTAGGAAATGCCAACCCACTCCAATATTCTTGCCTGGGAAATCCCATGGACAGAGGAGCCTGACGGGCTCCAGTTCTTGCGTTCACAAAGAGTCGGACACAACTGAGCACGCATGCAACTCAACTCAAACAAAAAGAACTTAAATACTTTCTGTCCCACAGGTAATAATCAGTCTAGGGCATTGGAGGTTTACAGTCTTAATATACAAATCTTACCTACCTCTCTCCTTCCAACCTCACTACCATTTCCCATCTGAGCCTTATTTTCAAAAACAAGCCAAAGTTTTTAAAATAGCCACCCGACAAAAATAAACTTTAAGTATGATGGTATAATTTTACTTATTTTTAAAATGTATATACATTACACATGGGGCTTCTTTGGTGGCTCAGTGGTAAAGAATCCGCCTGCCAGTGCAGGAGACATGGGTTCAGTTCCTGAGTCAGGAAGATTCCCTGAAGAAGGAAATAGCAACCTGCTCCAGTATTCTTGCCTGGGAAATCCCATGGACAGAGGAGCCCAGCGGGCTACAGTCCACAATGGGGTTGTAAAAAAGTAAGATACAACTTATCAACTAAACAACATTATACATAGTTAAATACACAGGAAAAATTTAAAGTAGATGAGAATGGGCTAACTTCTGTTTTCTACTTTACACATATCTGTATTGCAAGTATTACTTTTATAACTCCAATTTTCTGCCTTTTGATGTTTTTAAAATATTAAAACAAACTATTAAAAGAAAGGACACTTACCATCCTACCCTCTAAAATACTGACAGTTACCTAAGGACTGATTGAAATAGCTAATGTAAACCATCTGCACCTACTAAGAAAATGGATAACCTACCATGCTACAGTGCCCAAATTGCAACCTTTAAGAAATAGGTACTACACCCTACTCCACAGCAAGCACTGCGCTTTGCAAAGGGCACACAGTGATGGACAGGACATAGGTAGTGTGTGCTCAGTCATGTCTGATTCTTTGCAACACCATGGACTGTAGCTCACCAGCCTCTTCTGTCTACGGAATTTTCTAGGCAAGAATATGGGAGTGTGTTGCCATTTCCTACTCCAGGGGATATTCCTGATGCAGGGATCGAACCCACATCTTTTATGTCTCCTGCACTGGCAAGTGGATTCTTTACCACTGAGCCACCTAGGACATGAAATACTATCCCAAATGCCTTCATTTCCATTCCATTCCACTGCTTACTATTCAACCTAACCCAACAAAATCAGATGAAACATTCTTAAAAGGATATGTCAAAGCTGTGGCCATTTTGGTAGATTGAAAACTCCTTTAGTAATGCACTTGCTAAGCTTCTACAGGAATTACAGAGCTTAGTACAGCATTACAGACACTTAAAAGGAGGGGCTCTGGAATCAAACTTGGGCTTGAATTAATATTGTATCATGGCTATGTATGTGATCCCAGGGAAGCCTTCATTTCCTCATCTGTAAAATGGGGGTAGGTTAACAACAGTAAATCCTCAGAACATTGATGTGAGGACTAAAATTAACTGAGACACTGTATGTAAAAAGGCTAGTACTAAACATACTAACAAACACACTAAACACATAATAACAGATAACCCTAAAATACAAAAACTGTTCACCACTTGCCAAATATTTAAAATCTTATATATATATGCCCTTCCCCCAAGAACAAATGTATGTATTTGTTTAAGTTTGAATATTAACACATTTTTCAACATAAAAGGCCATAATTGAAACTTTTCAACAACGTAACACACAGTATACTTACAATATTTTTATATATATACACACAAACACAGCAGTGCATATTGTCAAGAACTACACTGCAAACACGTTAAGAACTTGTCTGTTGGCCATGGTGGGGGAGGGTGATCCATATCACCAATTATGATTCTAACTCATATATTTAGATTCTATAAATATTAACATTGTTAACATAATACAGACAAATATCTTAAAATCCAGCCATCTATTAGTGATTAAAAACTCAAATTTTTATGTACTTCTTTAGTCTATAAAGTACATTCATGAGTATCATTTCATCCTTTTAGGAATACAGTGAAGCAGGCCTTCACCATTATCCCGATTTTACTACAGTACTGGGAAAATTAAAGCTCAGCTAGGATGAATTTCCCAAGAGTGTACAGCCAGTGACAGGACTGGTCTTAAACCCAGGTCTTCTGACACTATCACAACTGTTTCATTTACAAGTGGTCTGGGACACTTCATTTAAAAAAAGATAGAAAACTGTGCTCAATAATTCAGGTGTGTCAGAGGACTCTATAGATAATTACACATGGCTGCCCAGTTTCACTCCTCTTACATCCTCTCCTTATTTCCAACTTTAGTGTGTAACTATAAAATGTAGATAAGAATTCATCCAAACTTCCTGCACTGGCCAAGTAACACCAGAGACAATTTCTCCCTTATACTTAGCCATTAGAATTTAACATCTTTGTAACCACTGAATTAATTTCATTTTAATATTAGGTCTTAAAAAGATGAATTAATATAAAATAAAACCATTCATAATGTAGAAGCATATCAGACCAGATTCCATAAATTTATGACATATCTAAAAAATCTAACGTCTAAACTACAAATATTAACCAGTTTCAGTACACCTTTATGAGGAAAAAAAAAGATTAGTATTATTACAGTGGAATGGGTTGTTGTATAAATAAGTACTTGAATAATTACTACTAAAGGCAGAGCTTTCTTAAATAAACACAGCAGCCCTCAGCAACAGCATTCGATGAACTCTAATAGACAGTGGTCAAGGAGGTAACAAAGACACTTCCCTGATTCTACATACACTCAGACTAAGGCACATAGACCACACCTTATGCCTACATTTTCCAATATTCCCAGGTGTCCCTTTTCCTTTTCAAAAAGCTAAAAGCCATGTAGATAAAAAATTATCCTCAAACAATTTCAAGAGCTGAAAAGAAGTTCATGTCCTAAAAGAAAAATAACGTAAAGACTTACGACGTCTTTGAACCTAACATTTTAAGTCCATCCCACAGACCTGAAACTACATTCTCTTTTTGAGGCTGCTCACTGGCCTCCAATACATCAATCCTGTAACACTGTGAATGTGGTGATAGACTGTTTCATGCTTCTAAACACGGCAGAATTTTTCCAAGGTTACATACACTGTGACGCGAGGAAATTTTGACAGCACCTTATTTTCATTTATCAACTAGTTTGGATGTTCTAACAGTGCAAACATTAACAAAGAAATTTTCATTATCTTTTGAACTTTCTAAAATCAACCAAAGGCCATGGCACAGTGGCAAAGAGTTCTGAATCGGCAAAGCTGAATCCCGGAGAAACCAGCTACTAGCTGGCTGTCCAGAGAAGGCAATGGCACCCCACTCCAGTATTCCTGCCTGGAAAATCCCATGGACGGAGGAGCCTGGTGGGCTGCAGTCCATGGGGTCGCTAAGAGTCGGACACGACTGAGCGACTTCACTTTCACTTTTCACTTTCATGCATTGGAGAAGGCAATGGCAACCCACTCCAGTGTTCTTGCCTGGAGAATCCCAGGGACGGGGGAGCCTGGTGGGCTGCCGTCTATGGGGTCGCACAGAGTCGGACACGACTGAAGTGACTTAGCATAGCTGGTTGTCTGACTTGGGGCATATATCACTTAGGGAGAAACTGAGGTGTGAAGACATTTTATGTATGGCAAAAAATTCTAAGGAACTGCCACATCATTACTATAGACCAAAAATCTCAAGGTCTGTTTAGAACATCCTGAGTTTCTGATCAAATAAATAATAATGTAAAAAGAGAGGGAAAAATGTAAATCATGATATTTTAAAAAATAACAATAAACACTACTACTAAACCTACTACTAACCATATACATTTATTGAGACTTTATTATGTGCCAGGCACTGTGCTAAGCACTTTCACAGATTTTAACATTTAATCCCTACAACACTGACACTAGATAAGAAAGTATTAGAACCCTCAAAAGGACAGAATTTTTAAATTTACAAATGAAAATATAAACAAATTACACTGTTTTTATAACTTTATGTTTTTCTCTACTTTTCAGCCTTTAGCTTTGAGTATTAAACTTACATTAAAATTACAATTATTTTCAGGACTTTGTCTTCCATTTAAAGAATACTGAGACTCAAGATGTTGACAATCATTACAGAAGAGTAAAAACTTCTACTTAAATTCTGGCACAAAAATAACCCTTCCATCCAACTTAGCTGTCCCCATTCAAAGAAAGAACTGCGTATGTATCAGGCCCTACAATAACAGTCTTCTAATTCTAATGCCCACACTAGCAATCAATTAATGCTGTAATTATAAAGAAATCTGTATCATCACAAACAACAAAAAAAGTTACAACTGCTAAGTCAAGTTTTGAGTATATATACATATGTATGCTATTCTACATGTAAATCTTTTAGCAACTGATTTTAAAAAACAGCTAATGCATCTAAGGTAAAATCACACTAGGGTGTTTCTGAAGACTCACTTTAGAATACTAGCAGCATAATAATCATGACATTAGCAATCAAACTTTACTTAGCAGAAAGTTCTTAGAAGCTTTGGGAAGCTGTGTATAAAATGGAGTAGACAGGAGGGAAGGGTTCCCTGTGCTGTTAAAATCAACTACAGGTCCCAGCATGCAATGCTCTATTCTGGAGCTAGGCAAAAAACTGCACTGCATCTTGGGATTTGTAGTAAGTAAACGATTTCACCCTATCACAGTAAGTTTTAAGAAACTCTGAACTATCTAGCACAATCTGACTAGATCTTATTATCAGGGCCTAGTCAAATCTACATATAATTTGTCTGTTCTCTGCCCTAGCACAGATTCTTTACTACATCAGAAAAAAAGTATCAATTAACATTTAGATGAACATTTTCACGTTAGAAAAACAGAATAACTGTATAAAAGAAATCCGTAAAAAGCAAAAAGATGTGACACAAATTTAAAATGATATTTAAAGATACAACTTTCAAAACAATTGCTTAAATTTTATCAGTTTCAAAGCTTTCTATCCCCTATACCCCAAAAAAGTTTTAATTGTTTTATCAGGTTTTCTCTTAACAGTCTTTCAAGCTACATTTTATAAATAATTTTTCTTGAAGAAAATTCTCACAAGAAAACATTTTCCATACTTTCATACTGCCCACTAGGCCCACTGGGAAATACATTCTTACAGTAGACACATAAAACCATCACACACAACAACAACAACAATACTTAAGTCCCTCTTTTGACGAGTCCTTACTATTTACCCCCTCCACTTCTCACCCTTCATTTCACATACACATCTGTTTGTGAAAAGAACACTTAGGAAAATACCAATTACAGATCCATTTCTCTCATCCACTGACCTTTTCCAGAAATACGGAAGTTGTTTTTTTTTTTTTTAGAAGCTATCAATGACATGTCCAAACCCAAGTGGGTAACTTTGAGCTGTAATATATGTATATAATTTCTACACACACTCTCATTTTCTGCAACACTGAAGGAGGAGGCAGGGAAAGAACTAAGTGCAATCTGCATTAGGAGGCCTAACACAGGTGGTGGGTTATTTTCAGGCAACAGCACCTTCACAAACATGTTGTGGAATACAGTCCAAGAAATTCCTAACAAGGAAAGATAAGCTGGCACACAAATTTAACACAATCCAGCTAAAAATCACCTGCAGCACATGCTACTACATTTCACCATAAAAGTGACAGGCTACTAGAGGATCTGAAGCTTCATCAATACAACATACTGTCCATAAGGCCAGAGAGAGCAGTTGCCATGGTTACTATCACCCACTTTTATCAGGAAATTATTGTCATTACTCTGAAGTTTTTGGTACTTATTTAAAATTTTAAAAAACAGTCTAGGGTTCTGACTGTTAATTGAGTCAGAGAATCAACTACTGTTTGATTTGTAAGTATGCTGCTTTAGAGATCCACATGGTTAACAATACTTGGATCTGCAGCAGAAAAAAATCAATTCCTCTCTGCTGCTCCTTCTCCTCAAGTACTGACAGTTTGTATTCTCAATGCAGCCAAAACAATAAAACAAAACCCATCTTTTTGGCTTCTGTGTTTAAGTTATTTTTCTCCCCTAGGCCCACAAACAAAGTCAAAATATAACCTAGATCACCAACCTGTTAGGCCCCATCCCTTTCCTATCTCCAAATTATCAGTTCACTTTTTTGTCTACTTTAAAAAGCAGAAAAACATTTCCATAGATGATTCCAAAATATAGGAAAGAATAGTTTCCTCCAGCTGAGACCTGCTCACTATTTTTTCTTTAAAAAGGGGGCAGAGGTGTGCAGTCTGCAGTGTGTTGGAGGGAGAGAAATGGAGGGGCATTCAAACTGCCTAACAAGTGTCTAGTGTAAGAAAGTTGCTTTAGAAAAACTCAAAGGATGACTGAAACACAGATTATCTCTTAAGGGGAAGAGTTCACCACCTTCCCAGTTTTAAGACTCAATTGATAGACAAGCAATATAAGAGTTATTCCTAACGAACGGTCTATTTCAACATTCTCACCAAAGGTAACTGTTCAAAAATTCAATACACAAATAAGATGATATGAAAGCCCACGAAACAGTACGGCCACATGCACACACACAATACAAAGAAGGAAACATATGCTACTGAAGAAATAAATATCAACAATAATTTGCATGCAGTATTAACATATTACTTTAAAAAAAACACCTCAAAACAGCAAAAATACACACCTGGTAAAGTTAGAAAGTGATCAAAATACATTGCTATGCTCCTGAAGAATATTTAAGGCCTACGAAAAAAAGCCCATGTACAAAAGTTCTGAGAAGTCAACATAAATCATTAATATTTCCCAGCACAAATTAATATGAAGATTCAAACATGTTTCAAGAAATCAGCTCTGAATATAGATATAAATGATTTCTGTCAAAGGTTAGAGACCTAAAACTATAACCCCTTCCTTTTCTCTCTTTGAACAGTAATTAAATACAAAAGACTTCAGCAATAAAATATTAAGGATCCAAAATTTAAAAACGCATTACTAAAACCTTAATGTCAGTATTTCCTCAAAAAAAAAAAAAAAACTTTAGTGTTCACTGTCTAGGATGAAAACATTAATATTACCCTGAGAAGTTTCATTTTTATCTCACAGTTAAATGTTTTTCTCACCCTTCACTGAAGCAAGTTTCTATGTTTAATTTCTAGTTGCGGTTATTTCATAAAGACTAGTTAATTCTAAAATTTAGGATACTATACCTTTTGATATGTTCACAAAATAGGAACTCCCCATTATCTATATGTTACTTTATTTCAGTCCAAATGTATGATTAGAGTCTATAAGAAAGCCAGAACTCAAAGTTCTGAGTTTTAAACTTCTAAGTTATTTTGACACCAAAAATATTTCAGTGCACTCCTCTAGATTTGAGTAGTCATTTCCTCACGCATTCCTTCTCAATTAGAAAAACAAAAATGATACACACAGGTACCTAATACTAATGCATACAGATACATGTCTTTTTCACTCTGAACAAGTCTGAATGGTTTAGTTAGCAAGAATTTTTCAGAAAGTTAGCAGGATCAGTCAAAACAATCAAAATATTAACCATGACATCTGTTACTCTGTGTATTACGAAGTCTATAGAAAAACACAGGAACTTTAAAATAATCACTAAAATCAACTACTATCACATCAATGGAGAATGAAGAAAAACTTTAACAGGAGATACACATTTCACAGGGTCTACAAAAGGAAAAAATGATCTTTTTTTTTTTTTAATTAGGGGAAACTGCCTAGACAGCATTTTTAAACAAAGCTTCAATATTCCAACAAAGAGCTTTTTGGTAACCACAGCAGTATTAAAAAAAAGTTCATAAAGTGTTCTGGGTGCACTTTTAATGCACTCGTTTCCCAAATCATATGAATAAAGTTAATATTTTAAAGCCAGGAGCTTCTGCCCATGTATTAATTAGCCACCTATCTCAACAACTTAACATCTGCATGGCTTCTGACAATTTACAAAGAACTTTCACATGTATTATATCATTTGATCTTATTGAGAAAAAAGTACAGCATTATTTCCAAAAAACAAACAAAATTCAAAGCAAGTTCATCAAATTTGCTACACATTCTTAAGTTTTTAAAACTTTGATATAAAGCTTTACAAGCCACCACAGTACCATAATATTTCCAGTGATAAATCAATTCACCTAACACTAACAAGAGTTTCAAAGGACCATGTGCTATAAATGCTATGAAAATACTTCCATCTTTATGCAATTATTGTTGTGTTACTAACAGCCATATCAGCAATGACCTATACCCACAGACAGAACTTTACTTCTAGTTCAAGAATCTCAGTCTTGGGAGGCCAACTCAAACACATTAACTGCATGTATTTATAAAGTTGAGGGCCTAAGAATTTATGTATTAGGATTACTGTCCACAGATGGGAAGAAAAAAAACACAGAAAGTCTAAGAATTTTTCCATACAAATCTCCCTTTCCAATAATAGTTCAAGTACTCTATACCTCACTCAATATTATAAAGATGACCTCAAAGTCAAAAGTCCCAAGTCATATTAACTACTTTTGTTTATAGCCATCCACAGCACGTAATTTTTAAAAACATGTTCAACACTCCACTCACCAATATGAGAGTAACTCCAATATGAGACTAATTATTTTCCAAGCAAAATATTTCTAACAGTACTCTGTACCTAAGGGCAGCATCCTTAAGCTGTCCACCATAAGCAATCTACTTTGTGTAATATTGTAAGCAGGTAAAAAGCAATCACAAATTTCAGCTTCTAATAGCGAATGCAATTTTTCAATGGACTTACTCAAGATCTTTCTGGAATTTTAAGGTGTTAATCCTGTTGCTTAGCTGAAGCTAAGTAGAGCTGTAATAAGTAGCAAGACCCTTACAATTCAGAGGTTTCCTTTATCTTGCTGCAGCACCTCCTGCTGGATAGCATTTAGAGTTCTTCATGTAAGCAGAAGAAGAGTATTTCTGAGGCAGCTCTTCCAGATGACTGAATGGGAACAAGGATGGATGGACCCTTCAAAGCTAAAAGAAACAGGGGCCACCCAACACTTACACCTCTTAAAAATAAAATCTGGCAGAGGCAGGGGGCTTTTTACTTTTCCAGTTCCATAAAGACTCACCTGGGAGTTCTAAGTGCAATAAGCTTAAATAAAGCTTGCAAAATTATCTTAAAACTATGTTAAAAATCTTCTGAAGCATTCAAGCGAAAAGACTATTAAGACCATCCAAGCAACATCAGTCATATTGCAAATACTATTACCTTAAGAAAAGCAAAAGTATGACATAAAGAAAAGCACCTGGAACATTTTTAACGTGTTAGCCAGAAACTTGTTTGAAGAATTTTCTGCACTATTACTGTACTCTTCATTTAAGGATAGTTGTATCTACAAAAGTTTTAAGTACAGAATTTTTTCATAAACATGAGCATAACTGCAAACAAAAACTTCCTTTTTGCCATCAAAAGATGTGTCCTGAGATTTTAAAATGCATTCTTAAACATTTTAAATGGACCTTAATAAGCCAGTTTTAAGCCCACAACGTAGATTCCATATATAAACATAAAGAGAAAAAAAGAACAGAAAAGGACTTACCAAAATCAAAATGAATAATAGTATTTCCAGTAAAAATGTAGTAACAGTTTCCTACAATGCTGTGAAACCAAGTAAATTGTGAAACTTAGGAAAAAAAGGGGGCTGGGGGAGGGGGCTAGTCTTCAGAAAGCAAAAGAAAAGCTGACCTATTTATTTCTACTGCCCAAACGTGAGTGAACATCAGATGTAAACAAACCCAACATAAACGCTGAAAAGTACACTTCGATGTCTTAGCCCCAGTTTCAGTCCCTTTAGCAGGCCCTCAAGGAAGCTACAGATGTTGGTGAGTACCCTCTCTAAAAGGAGATATTCAAGCTCTGCGCCCTAAAGAACCCCTTTAAAGTGTGCCTATGAAAAGGCTTCCTTCCTAGAGTGCATAACTGCTTTAAAAAAAAAAAAAACTTTCATCACTCCAATTAATCTGATTCTAATATTCTGCTATCAATTATTAATATATAAATGTTCTTCCTTCTCCAACGTCCCCAGCTCAAGCATCTACATTCCTGACCCTAAAAAGCACAGCTCGCACCCCAGCTATGGAGCAAATCTTTGAAAACCAAAATAGAGCCACAAAGTTCACTGTCAAGGCCAGTGCTGAGGCCCGCACACGCCCGGACCTTCACTCACATTTTAAATTCTAGAAAGCCATACTTGCAGAGACATCATTTAAAAACAACACAATGTGGACGTGCGGAGTAAGATCCTCTACTTCAAGACCTAAACAAAGAATATTTCAACATATGACCGGAATATGATGACACCAGATTCACCAATGAAAACAAAACCTGCCTACAATTAGCAGTCGTGCCCTCATCTCGACAACTCAACTACTTAGAAATCACTCTCGGCACATCTGCACCCCACAACCGGCGTGTGGCCTTCTCCGGGGGTGCAAGCCACAGACAAAGTTGAAAAGAGACATTCTTCCCCCCGGTGCCCAATCTCGACATCGACCCCTCCCCTGTCAGGACCACCTTGCTGCTACCCACCATCGCGAACGTGGTCAGGGGAGAAAAAAAAAAAAAAAGAAAGAAATCCTAGCAGCACCGCTCAGCAGAATAAAGAGACCAAAGAGAGGATGACGAGAAGTGTTGGGAACTGCGTGCACGACGGGGCTGGACCAAACGGAAAGAGTCCCACTCCGCGTGCCCCTCCCCCCGGCGGGGGCGCGGGCGGGGGAGGGGCGGCCGCGGCCCCTTCTCTTGCCGGTCCCGGCCCGCTCGGGGTACCGGGGGCGCCCCGCGGCCGCGGGCGGCGGGGGCGAGTGCGGGAGGGCCGGCCCCGGGGTGAGGGGTGCAGGCAGACTCTCCGGAATAACAAGTTGCAGAAGAAGAAGAATAAGCGGAATTTCCCCAACGCTGCTCCGGCCACCCAAGACAAATGCACCAACACACATACACACTCACACACACACACTCGGGCCCGGCAGCGTCAGCAGCCGCAGCTTTTTTTTTTTTTTTAAACCAGATCCCTCAGTCATCAAACAAGATGGTTTTCCAAAAAAAAAAATTAAATAAATAACCATAATAAAAACTTCCCCCCGACAGCATCCCGAGGGGGTGGGGGGTGGGGTAGTGAAAGAGCCCCGGCGACCATCCCCGGGCCGAGGGGAGAGCGCCCGAGGGGGCGGACGAGGCTCCGCGCCCCCCGCCCCCGCCGGCCGCCCCCCCCACTCCCCGGCCCCCCGCCGGGACAATGTGACACCCCCCTCCCCGCCACCCCCGGCGCGCCGCCTCTGTCACCCGCTCCGGCCCAGCACTCAGCGCCCAGGCTCCCGAGGCTGCTCATAAACTTACTTCCAATTTATCCTGGGGAGGGGTGGAGGGCAGAGGGGAGGAAGGGGGAGACCAGGTTTTTCCATTGTCTTTTTTTTTTTGGTTGGTGGGGGGGATGGAATAGGAAGGGCACGCAGGGGGAGGGGGGCGCCCCGAAGGGGAAGTTATTGCTCAAATCTCAAGTTGACTGAGGGGTCCTGGCGAGAACACCCCCCGTTTCCCTCCTCCCTCCCACACACCCCTCCCCTCCCCCTCCCTCCTCCCCCCACCCCACAACAAACTCCAAGCAAGCAGCCCCCTGTTCCTCCCAGAGACAAACACCAGAGACAAGACAGAGAGAGAGAGAAGAGAGAAGAGAGAGGGGGAAGGGGGGAGGGAGGGGAAACAGAGCTACTCCAGAAAAAAAAAAGAGAGAGAGAGGAGAGGAGAGTGAGGAGAAGAGAGAATGGAAAAGCTGGGATACTGCACCCTCCTGCTGCTGGCTGGCTGTCCCCCCTGGCAGCTGGAGGCAGGAACTCTGAGCAGGAGAAGCAAGGAGGAGGAGGAGGAGGGAACTCTTCTTCATGGGGAGGGAGGGAAGGCGCTGGAGCGGCTGCTGCTGCTTCTCTGCTGCTCTGGGCCTCTCGCACTTTTTAGATATTAGTGTGTTAAGATGGTAGGTTGTTCCCCTCTCCCTCCTCCTCCTCTCTCTCTCCCTCTCTCCCTCACTCACTCTCTCTCTCTCTCTCCCTCTCTCTCTGGGCTGTTTCTTTCCTCCTCTTCCCCAGGCAAGGGGGGGGTGGGGAGGAGGGGGTGGGGGGGGAGGAACTGGATCCTCCTCCTCGTCCAGGAGAGACACACACACACACACACACACAGGCCCCGGGCCGGAACGGGAGGGCAGAAATCAGAGCAGCAGGAGAGAAACTGTGGGAGACAAACAAGCCCAACTCTTCATCCTCCTCCTCCTCCTCAGCAGCGGCGGCGGCGGCGGCGGCGAGCACCACCAGCCCATTCACCACCCGGCCCCGGGCCGCAGCACCTCCGCCGCCTCAGCCCGGGGATCCCTCCGCCCAGGCCCAGACACACTCTCGCCCGCGCGGGAGCCCGCCGCGCGGCCCCGCCGGCCCGCCGCCGCCGCCGCCGTGCGCGCCCCCGCCGCTCCCGAGAGCCGGGCGAGAGGGACTGAGGCTGAGGAAAGCGGGGACGAGGGCGGGGGGGGGGCGGGGGAAGGAGAGGAGGCGCCGGGGTAGAGGGGCACGGGCGGGGGGGCGGGGGCCGCCGGGCGGAGTTGTACGGCGGCCGGCCCGGGCCGCCCCCCCGCCGCACCTCCCTCCCAGCGGCTCCCGGGGAAGCACGGGCCCCTCACCTCCCCCGGGGGGGGTGGGGGGAGACGGCGGGAGGGGCGGCGGGGGGCCCGCGGCGGCGCTCGGGCGGGCGGACTACTTGACGTGTCGGTGCGGCGAATTTATTTCACTTTGCCTAAGGAACGGGGTGTGCTGCGGCCCCCATTGCCTAGGGAAAAAACCCGGATGTAAAGTGAGTGAAACTAAACTAGAGTGAAGTAGGGCAGCGGCAGCCAAACTCCAGTGCAGCGGCGGCGGCGGCGGCGGCGGTGGTGATGGGGCTGAGCACCGAGCGGCCAAACTCCGGGGCCGCCGCAATGATGGGCCCGTGCAGCGCTGCAGCTCGGCACCCTAGGAGCTGCAGCTGAGGCGAGGCCGGAGCCCGCTGCGGCCGCCACTCCCCCCGCAACCCCCAGCACCACCACCACCACCAACTCGGCGGCCCGAACCCAACTCCCCCCTCCCGTCGGCAGGAGCTGCAAAAGGGGCTTCGGAGCGGCCCCAACTCCCTCCAGTGCAACAGCAGTTTGGAAGCGGGGGGGGGGAGCCTTGGAGGGCAGGGACGGAGAGAAGTGAGGGGGGAAGCACTGCAATGGGGGAGCGTGGTCCAGGCAACAGGAGAAAGATGCCACCTCAAGTCGAATGCAACATGCAATCCCCGGCCGCCGCTCGCTCGCTCGCCCGCTCCCTCCCCTCGCCACCCCGCCCCCTTTCCAAATAACTACCCTTGAACCACTTTATTAGCCACACTCCGTCCCACACTCGCTTCGGGGAGGGGCGGGGGCCGGGGTCCTCGCTCACCTTTATTTATTGCCGCTTTCTCCCCCCCCCCTCCATGTTTTTTATTCCTAAGTTCTTTTGTTCTAAGGGGGATGATGGCATTTACTTTTCTGCTTTGTGTAGCAGGGCAATCACTGGGAATCGGCCACGTATAATCCGGCGGTTTGTCATATTTTATTAGTGAAAGTATTTTATGCCTATTCTGCCTCCAAGGACTGTAACATGGAGAACTGCAGCGAGGAGAAAAAACATCAGAAGAATTCTTGTTTTGAGAGATTTCTTGGCGGGGCGCGGGGGAAGGCTTTTTTTTTTTTTTTTTTTTCTTTTCCAGGGGGTTTATTTAGATTTTCAAATCGATAGTTTTCAACTTAGAGCTGAATGTTTTTGTATGGATATATTACTAGATTCTAAAATAATACCTAACCACGAAAAGGAAAAAACAAAAGTCCAAAAATCTTAGATTTTTTTTTTTAATACCTACTGGGCGGTGATTATTATCTGTTCTGTTCAGCACGCTGGACTTAACGTAGTGTTGGCCTTCGAATGTTAAATAACAATAAGCCCCAACCTCAACTGAATACAAATGGGGGGTGGGGGTGGTTTTGTTTTTAAGGCTCAGCACTTTTGTAGCATCTGCCACTACGCATTTTTCAGGCATTGATTAGCCATGCAACTCCCATAGGCATGAAGTCCAGTTTTTGCAGATAAAGAGCAACAGTGGTGAGACGATTTGCTCAAAGTGAGTCATTGACAGAACCAGAAATAGTCTTGGACTCTATTTGTTACTTGTCACATCTTTTATATTAAATACTACTTCCCTCAAGAAGTAAACAGTATTTAAAAATAAATGGACGTTCTTTATCCTGTTATGTATTTCCACCAGAGGTGCTTTGAGATCCCTGGACATGCAAGCATTTTTTTATTTCTGCAAAATTAAGTTTCATTTCTCAATAAAAAGCAATTTTAAAAAATTCTGATTTCTTAACGCTAAAGGATAAATAAAATTATGGGCTTTATTTTACATGTGTAGCCCATTTAGTGCTCTGAGCTTTACATTAAAAAAAAAAATTTTCATAGCAGAGTGTAAGAGTTTGAGATCGAAAATGAAAGTCCCTATAAATGATTCAAAAAGCTTGGATAAACTCATAATGTTGTGATACTAAACCCATAATGCAGTCAGTATAAATAAAGGAAGGACTGGTTGGGTAGTAAGATGCAGCTTTACTGTCTAGAGATAACTCTAATGTATCTAAAAGATGAGTGAAGGCAGGGGTCTTTCAAGAAGAACCCACTAGGCACTGGACCATAATCTAATGGTGTCATTTCAAATCAGCCCAGGCTGTCAAAATTTTTTCAGAGCAAGACTGCTTTAGCGTTCTTTCTGGCAGAAAAAAAAAAAAAGTTTAGAATGTTTCAGAATTTCACAGAAAAAATTGAGAAACTCGCATTGTGCCTGAATGTGTAAATGCTGTAGAACAGGGGTCAGCAAATTCTTTTTCTGTAGAATCCCAGATAGGAACTATGTTAGACTGTGCAGGCCACATAGTCTCTGTCACAACCTCTAAACTCCATGCAGTTGTAACACAAGAGTAGCCATAGAAAGTAGGTAAACAAATGAGCCTGGCTGTGTTGTAATAAAGCCTTTATTTATGGGCCGTGACATTTTAATTTTATGTACTTTTTATGTGTCAGAAAATATTCCTATTTTTTTCACCCTTTAAAAAAAAATGTTAAAACATTCTTAGCTCATGGACCTCAAGAAACCAGTGGGTGGGCAGGATTGGGCCCATGGGCCATCCTTTATCAACCCAATTTTTGAAGACTAAAGCCCCTGAACTTCTTGTATAAGTGCTTCGTTATTAACATGTTTGAATAGCAATCAAACTGTTGTCCACTATGCTCCTCTGTCCATGGAATTCTCCAGGCAAGAATATTAGAGTGGGTTTCCACTCCCTTCTCCAAAGGATCTTCCCAGCCCAGGGATTGAACCTGGGTCTCCCGCATTGCAGGCTGATTGTTTACTGTCTGAGCCACCAGGAAACTTCCCAAATATTTCTCACTAAATCCATAACAATCAAAAATGAGTGTCATAAAATAGCTGCTGTATAACACAGGGAGCTCAGCTTGGTGCTCTCTGATAACCTAGAGGCTGGGTTGCTGGAGGTGGGGTGTGGGAGGGAGGCTCCAGAGGGAGGAAATATATGTATATATATGGCTGATTCACATTCTGCTGTTGTTGTACAGCAGAAACAGACACAACATTGTAAAGCAATTAAACTCCAAAAAAAAAAATGTAAATTCATGTTATTTATATTTTATTAAAATATTTTAGCTAAATAATTGTCTAATAACATATATCAAACTCTATGAAAAAGAATTATTTAGCTTGTGATTCATTATGCAACCACGTTTCCATTTATATACTCTTCCTCACTCTAAGATGGTGAAGAGGAGTGGAACCAATGGCCTTGGATTCTCAGACTTAAGACATATCACTTCTTCTCAACAAAGGCACCTTAGGCAAATAACTTAATCTTTCAGAGCCTTAGTTTTCCTATCTTGTAAAATGCAGCTCTTAATCTACTTTTTAGGACTACCGAGAAAATTGAATGAAATAATTCAGGGAGTGTGCTCAGCACAGTGCCTGGCACACAAGGCCACATAAGACATCTTTTCCTGTGCCTTCAGATTCATTTTGAATTAATGTAACCAGATAAGGTGAACACGTGGAGTTCCAATACCTCGTCAGTGCTAATGTGGCATATGGCATCCCAGGAGTCTTGGGGTGACTCAAGGCTGTGCTGTATTTCCATGCGTCTTTCTCAGGCTCTTAGGTGTCCCTGACACAAGGCACTCAGTAGACCCTCACTAGCTATGTGGCCTGAGAAAAACACTTAGACCTTCTGAACCCTGGTGTTTCTCATGCATAAAATAAATATAATACTTTGCAGGATTTTTGAAAGGGTAACCAGCATAAGTGCTAAAGGAAAAAAAATAGAGGAATTACTGTAAGTTAGTGAAGATCCCAGAAATAAGCTGGAAATTGAACGCTTACCACCAGAAGTTCCTTTGCGGTAAACAGTTCAGACATGAATGACCTAACAATAATAATAATAATGGCAGGTGCACAGTGACTGAGAGTTTGCTCTCCTACCACCTAGTTAGCCTCCATTCTCATTTATTAGTCATCAAAACTCTGCTGAGAAGAGGTAAAACTCAACTTTTGGATGTTATTCAATATTGGAGTATAGTTTTTAATTTTTATTTATTTATTTGGCTGTGCTGGGTCTTCATTGCAGCACGGGCTTTTCTCTAGTTGTGTCGAGTCGGCAGCTACTCTATAGTTGCAGTGCCGTGGCGTCTCTTGTGGAGTATAGGCTCTAGGGCACGGTCTCAGTAGTTTCAGCATGTGGGCTTAGTTGCTCTGCAGCATATGGGATCTTCCTGGACCCATGTCTCCTGCACTGGTAGGCAGGTTCTCTACCAGTGAGCCACCAGGGAAGCCCTTTAATTTCTATATAAGCAGTCAGATCTGTCAGTGTTTTCCTATGTGTTCCTGCCTTCCATCCCATTGCTTCAAGAGGTCATTCAAAGTCCATGATTAGAAAAATACCTACAGTTTTCTTCTCGCATTTTTATGGTTTTTATTTTTCACACTTACCATATACGTATGTGTAGGTTAGGAGGTAGGAATCTAAATAACTTTCATTGAACAGAAAATATTTAATTAATATTGGGATTCTCTTGGAGAATGTAAAATATCATTCAAAATGATAAAACAGCTAGCTCCCTATAAAGGCGGTCAGTCTAATGCAGAGATACTGTAAATATAGGAAAAATATGAAGAGGCATTATATATTATGGTGTCATAGAGGAACATTATATATTAAAGAATAAAGAAGTGTCTTTGACATTTTCTTATTTTACAGTTTTATGGTAACATAATACGTGCCATACCCTAGATATTAAGGTTTTTGTACCTATAACTGTATATGATTGTCTCTGATATTCTGGAATTTGACAGTATTTCAAATAACATAATGAACCTGCCCCATAAAGGGCTACTTGAATAGTTTTCTCATCCAATCTCCCTAACTCCTACCTGTCCTTCACTCCAACTCTGTCCTTTTTTCTACTCCAGGTTGAAAAGTAACCCCATTGTCTTTTAAAAGGTCACTCTAAAGAAAATTTTAACACTGGAAATCTGAAGGTCCTACCTCTTCACTGAGGCAAGGAAGTAACTATTGGAATTGCTTTCTAATTTTTATTGGGCTGCAATAAGTGAAAGCCTGGCTTGTACCAACAAAATACTTAAATAAGTAGAGAAGATATATCAATGTGATTTTTAAAGAATTATGACAGAAAATCCCTAGTGACTAGCAGAAGCTGAATGTATGATCTCTTTCTCCCCTCTGTCTCAATGGTTTCTGATCTTTTAAAAATCTCCTTGACTCGCTTGTGTGTGCTTTTATGGTAAGCTGAAATTATCATTGGAAATGGGTCAGATATAACTGGTATATAAATAAATATTGGTGAATAAGCAGTCAACCTTCTCAAGAGTACTTTCAATTTCACTACCTTGTCATGATCACCAAATAAGCAGTTTAATCCTAAGCAACTTCAGGTATATGTGTTTAGTAGAATTGCCTAGACTAGAGCTCTTCAACCTCACACCATTGACATTTGGAGCCAGATAAGTTTGTGTTGTGGGAAGGGGGGCAGATATTTAGCCATGTCCTCGGTCTCTATCCACTAAATACCAGTAGCACCTCCGCCGCGGTTTTTACAACCAAAGATCTCCAGACATTGTCGAAAGTCCCCCACGTGTGTATGGGGCCAGAAGAAGAAGGGGTAAAATTGCACCAGGTTCAGAGGGGGAGGCAGAGGATGAGGGATTGCAGGTGGTCGGGGTTGAAAACCACTAAACCCCATGGATAGATGTAGGTGTGTATTTGCATATGTGTGACTCTGCCCTTCACAGAAGCAGATCCCAATTCTCTTCCCAAAAAGTAACTGGGGTAGATCAGGGGGCTTAGGCTGGATCTGTGGTTAAAAACGAAAATGGTTGCAATTAAGAGCTGTAATGTCTGCCTTAGAGCTGCTGAGCTGCTAAAAGTATGACAGGGAGATCCTCCAAGATGGGGGATGTGGAATGAATTTTATCATCTTGTTGTGTGCACCTTTAGCTTATCTATTATCAACATAAATAGTGTTGTGGGCCTTGAGCAAGGACGTTATCTGGTGGAAGGCATTCCCAGATTCAGAGTGTGAGAACTTGAGCTTGGGTCTGGGCTCTGCAAATGTCTAGCTAATCACTTTATCTCTCGGGGCCTATTTCCTTGTCCAAAATGGGAGAAAATAACACTTAATCCACTGGGTTGTTGTGAAGGTCCAGGCTGTTAATGAGAAGTAGCGGGGCTTGTTCTTGAGGAACTAGGAACATTGAAATTGCACAGTCTTGGCTTGACCTTGGGTAAATGATGCACTGTCGTAAGTCACAGTTTCCTTGTGTGAAAAATACAGAAATAACCACATGACTTCGTTGTTAATGGAGATTAAATGATATAAGGTACACCATATGTACTGGATAAATATTATTATATTATTGGTCTTCGGCAAACTGCATCACATTGCACAAATACATATCATTTTATTGTTATTTCTTTTCTGTGAACATTGAAACCTGCAAATCTGAAGAACCAATTAATATATCTATACAAGTGAAACCTCTTATCAATATATGGCATCCCAAATTCCAAAACAAGGAAAGCAGCATCAAACTGTAGGATGTAACCTTTCATCTTTCAAGTTAAATCAGGGTACAAGTTTGTTGCAATAACATAAGGGTTCTCCTCCCCTTATTGAAATAATGTTGTAATAAGCTTTTTACAACCTCTGTACCACATAAAACACTTAGGGTCAGACCCAGTACGCCCAGCTAGCACAATGTATGTCCAGTATTTAAATCCGACTTGGTGCTGTTGCAAAACTCACCTTCCCCCATAGCATTGGCAAATTGCACTGAAGTCCTAATAGGGTGCAGGGAGGTGTCTGAGGGCATCTTTTATATAAACTTTAATAAAATTATAACATACAGAGAAGCGCACAGATCACAAATGGTACACAACAGTAAATTTTCACAAAATAAACCTATGTAATCACTGGGTGTTTTTAAAGGTTTGAGAATTCTGTCATAAACATGTTTTATCATTAGGATATTAAAAAAAAAAAGTTATCATGAATTTGAAAAAAACAGTAGCGATTTCCCAGAGGACACAGTAATGCCTTTGCTGTCCAAATTTGATTTTAAATGATCACATGGCAGTTTTGCAAAAGGATCAATTGAAATCAGATAGTAAAAGTCCTGTCACCATTTACCACTTGCTATATGATTCTGGACAGTTAGTGTCTAGTCCCTCAGTCTTTTCACCTGTTAAATGGGGATAATGATAGAATTGTTGTTAGGATTAAATGGAATAACAGTTGTAAAGATTTGGATGAGTCTGGCACCTAAACTCTCAATAAATGTAAATTATTGCCTATTTAGAATGATGCCATGGGACAAACAGGAAAGAAGTTACAGACATCTCCATAATTCTTTTAGAAAAAAGGAAAATTTTGCACAGAAGAGAAGTTGGATCAAAATAGCTAAGGGGTGCTATCACTGAGCCTCCGAACCAGCAGGGAGGGCTGGTCTGTGGGAAAGGCTGCAGAATGAAACCTGAGAGGGAGCCGAGTACCGGGAGGTGGCAGGCAGGGTGCTGAACCAAGGAGCTGCAAAGATAGTGCCGTTCTGAACAGAGAGCCACAGGGGTGTGCCTGGCATCCAACAGGACATGACCTGATTTTTCAGAAACCAGAGTAAGGTCTAGCAGTGACAGTTTGTTTGATGTGGGCCTAGAGAGAGGAACGAGAAGAAGGAGCAGCCACAGGAATCATAATCCTGGGGGTCAGATCCTTGAAAGGCCTGGTCACTGAAGGAAGGGGACTCACTGAGGGCTTTCTCCACGGCGAGGAGACTGGAGCAACTCAGAGCTTGGAATGACCTCAGACGTATCTCTTCAGGCCTGGCGTTCCTTCACACTGAAATGCGATGGAGGGATGCACTTGAATCAACTTGGATGCTGATTCGAGAAAGATATACTGCTAAGGGAGAAAAGAAAGGAGGCAGGCTGAGTTTCAGAACCCAGACATGGCAGAGAAATCTGCCCTCCTGGATAACAGGGACAAGGAGTTACCCCCAATCCAGCCAGGAGCCCAATCTGTCACAGCTGGACCGTAGAGTGTCCTTATTTCTTCTTCATTATCTCTATCTTACAAATGGCTTATCATCTCTCTAAGGGTCTTTGAAAGGAAGCAATTTGGTTTCTTTTTCCTTGATCAGTTGTAGGAGATGCATCAGAGTACAGGATTCAGCAGGACAATTTTGGTGAGCAAATGTGACCTGGTGGGCTCACTTTGAGGAAACCTCTGTCACTGATGGATAAAGAGGATGAAATACCCAAGTCAGGAATGGCAAATCTGTGGCCTGTGGGTTTCCAGAGCCTGAACTCGGCCTCAGAATCCTTCTCAACTCAGAGCATCAGCCATCACCAAATATTTGGAGCTTGCTCAAGATGGAAATCCATGTCATCATAGCTGGACTTACCCGCCATCCCGTGTTATAATCAATGCACCTATCCTAAACCACTTCTCCCTAAGCCCAACACTGAGAGAATCAGATACGCAATGTACTTGGTGTTAACCCTGCTTATTGAAATTAAACCCCGGATAGGTAACAATTGCCTCCCTATTTAGGGACCTGTTCTCATATTTCTGAGTTTATAACTGATTTATGACCTATAAATAGTCACATCAACCTCGTTGCTGAATAATTTACGTCCTGAGGTCATGATCTCTGGATGAACCTGACACCCATTCTTGTTAAACTCATCATCTGTGTGCATCCAAGCTAGAACACAGAGAACCACACCCCAGAGTGGTGGCAGTGGAGAAGCAGAAGCCCTAGACTCTGTTCTTTCAAGTCCAGTCAGCCTACTTTCCTTTTAGCTTCATCTCTGAAACGGGAAAGTGTTTCACACAGGTGGTAATGCTAAGAAAACTATTCGAATAATAAATGTTTTTAAGGCTCTCTGAACTCAAAGCATTATGTCTATAGATGTCTATTGATGAAAGCTGTATCACTTCTTCCCCAGGGCTAAATAGAGGTTGATCACTCGTGTTTTATACTTCATTGGCATGAATAAGTCTAATCTCTTCCACATTATAATGTTGATGAATGGGAGAGAAGTTGTTCTCAGCTTTGATGTACAGTCCACTGTTATTCCCATCTGTAAAATGGACACGCCATATACTGCTCATGTCTCTCTCTCTGCCTGCAGAGAACTGATGAGATAGAAATTGCAAAAGACTGCGTTTACCGAAGACTAGTGCTGTAAGCGGAGAAGGCAGTGGCACCCACTCCAGTGCTCTTGCCTGGAAAATCCCATGGACGGAGGAGCCTGGTGGGCTGCAGTCCATGGGGTCGCGAAGAGTCAGACACGACTGAGCGACTTCACTTTCACTTTTCAGTTTCATGCCTTGGAGAAGGCAATGGCAACCCACTCCAGTGTTCTTGCCTGAAGGAGCCCAGGGACGGGGGAGCCTGGCGGGCTGCCGCCTATGGGGCCGCACAGAGTCGGGCACGACTGAGCGACTTCACTTTCACTTTTCAGTTTCATGCCTTGGAGAAGGCAATGGCACCCCACTCCAGCGTTCTTGCCTGGAGAATCCCAGGGACGGGGGAGCCTGTGGGCTGCCGCCTATGGGGCCGCACAGAGTTGGACACGACTGACGCGACTTAGCAGCAGCAGCAGTGCTGTAAGTGAAAGAAAGAGGAATTCGTTAAATTTTTCATTTTAATTTAAAATAACACTACTTCTACCATCCCAGCATCTGAGTGGGTGAATGAAACTAGAGGCAGTAGTGGGTTACGGACTTTGGGCTGAGAACTGCACTGGTGGACAGGGAGATAACACAGAGAAGTAGGGACCAGAATCAGCAATACGTTCTCCTAACTTATTGAGAGTGAGAATAAAAAAACAAGAAGCATTTTCCAACACCCACTTGGGGACTTTTGACTCCCTGAAGGTACAGGGATTTTGGGTCTCAGAGCCACAAACGTTTTATTTTCATATTACTTCCTCAATTAGCATAAGCGCAAACTTCTTTCTTCCAAGTACACTGTGTTGTTGATGTTCGCCTAATAGAAAAGAAAAACTCATTCCAATTCCAATCTGGGTGAAGACTACATTTCCTATGATAAACGTCAGTGGGTTGATGGGAACAGACTCATTCAAAGGCGAAACGGTCGAACCTAAGCTTCGTGACTAACTGCGCCTAAAGACAGCTCATTTCATCCTGGAGCACCCTTGTCTCAGCGGTCTAGGCAAAACCAAGAAGATCACCGAGCAAAACCAACTGAGGGTACGGCAACATTAGCGTGGAGATTTTATGTTCTCCATGTTACGGGAACCTAAGTGGATTTCCAGAAGGATGTTGTTTTAAGGGAAAATGATTTGGCCTGAGTAACTGTGAAAAAGAAAAAGCAAACAAACAGAATATGGTAGTGGGTGATACAGGTGGGCCCTGCTTCTAGTCACATTTTAGATCTAACTTTTAAAATGAAAGTTTCTCATTTTTTCATTTTACCAAACTTAAATTTCAGAGAAATTTTTATGATCCCTGCTGACTGGATTTCAATGGGAAAGAGCTTCCAAATTTTAAATCTGAATTTCTCTGCCTTCTCAGGTGCATTTAGCTATTTGACACCTCCGAGTGTCTTAACTTTCTGTGAACTCAGAATCGAAGTCCTTCTGCTATTTGATAGCTGCACATTGAAAGAGCCGCTGGCTTAACAGGTTTCTATTTCTTCATCTTCAACAAAAAAATACCATGTCTTATCATACCAGGATAGTTGGGGGGATTTAAAACAGGGATCCCTATAATTTTCTTGATTTTTTTTTTTTCCCTCCATGAAAACCTACTGTTAATCATTAACAGTGAAAAATAACAGCTGCCATTTACCAAGCATTCTGGGCCAGATGTTTTGTACATACTTAAAATTTTATAGATAAGAAAATTGAGGTACAGAGGGGTTAAGTAAATTGCCTAAAGTCACATATATAGTAAATGGAAAAACTGGGATTGCTGCCCATGGCTACTTACATTCAGGTTCTGCTTTCTAATGGGAATTCCCGTGAGCCAGGAGGAAGCAAATACAGGGTAGGGCTATGCTAAGAGATTAATCAGGCAAGGCTTTAGAAAGAATGAATTAATTCTGAGACAAAGGTCTCCGAAGAAAAGCAACTCACCAACTCCTGGGCAAAAAGAGAAGGAAGTCTCTATCCCAGAAAGACAGATGGTATAATAGATAATGTGGAGTTTGGAGTCAGAACAGCCTAGGTGAATAGTCCTGGTTAAGTGACTACTAGCTGAAGGGCCTTGGGCAGGTTATTTATCCATTCTTAGCCTCACTCTTCTTATCGGTGAAATAGGGATAATACTCCTTGTAGAGCTGCTTTGGTGATTAGAAATAATCATGTAAAGTATCTTGCACATGGTAGGAATACAATGTCAGTTCAGTTCAGTTCAGTCTCTAAGTCATTTCCGACTCTCTGCGACCCCATGCAATCGCAGCACGCCAGGCCTCCCCGTCCATCACCAACTCCCTATCATATCTTATTATACGTACCTTGGCAGCATTTCCCAAAGTGTGTTAGTAGGCATTAAGTAGTATAAAAGGAAAAGACCAAAGAAATTTTAAGTGAGAGGACAGCTTGGCAGTTAAGTAAACCCAGGAAATGCTGTTAAGCAAATTTATCCTGTTTTCTTAGTGCAGGGCTTCTTAGAAACTTTAAATTGCAAAGACCCAATCAGAATCTCCAAGAGGAAGCATTTTCCCAATTTATTTGATTATATAGCCCAGGTTTTTATTTATTTATTTTTTTTAAGGCAGCATCTTACAGGACTGATGTTGCTGTGAACTTATGTTAGGAAACACTGGTCTGGTGAGTTTTGGAAGAAACAGCTGGGCTGTTCAGGTCCAGCCCTTATGATGCATTCACTATTTTGTAGCCATCACGCTTCTCCATTTATTTCTCCCTAAAATAGGACTTCTCCTTTTTTACAAATGTCACAGAATGAAGCTCTAAAGAGTGATTTTCAGCATCCATTCAAGCGAAAAGTTCAGCTCCCAACAGGACCAGGCGGCATCCACAAAGCAAACCAAGGCAGGCCCATGGGGCCAAGGCATTATTGGGCCTCTCAGGATGGCAGGGTATGGCCACTTCTTCCTGCCTGCCAGGGAAGCTTTCAAAGTGCAGGTTACTCCACAGACCACCAGAAGGCACTGGCATGGGACAAAGGAGAACCCATGTCACCTACTTAGTACAAGGCCAGCCCATCCAGAGTGGCCCTGCTTAGGCACCTGTCAATGCAGCTGTAAAAGGCCAACCCAGCCTAAGGAGGGGGAAAGAATTAAACAGAGGATCCGCTTTTTATTTTCATGTAAAAAGCACTTGCCCTCGGGTTATAAATGTTATTGCATTTGTGTAGCACTTTACTGCTGCCCTCAGCTTGCAAGCATCACAGGACCCCAGTGGCAGTACTTTTATAACCCTTGATCAATAGCTTATTTCTATCGCCTTCAGTCCCAGCTGCCAATCCGTCCTGTATAATGTGGGAGGCAGACTTTGCTGCTCTCCAGCTGTACACGTTATGAATGTAAACTGTGAGGGTAACATATGTATGGGCACTGGGTGAGGGACATGGGATTTTTTGAACAAGGGCTGACAAAAATGGACCCCTTGTTCTGGGAGACTACCGCAAAACTGAGAGTTTTCTCTCTGGCAAGATCTCTCTCTCTCACCACACACATTTCGTATTCTTTGGTGGGTCGAGAGAAATGAAACATGATTCTTTTTGTGAGTGTTTTCACTTCTTGTACACTGGAGGGTGGTGGTGAAAAGTTGTGTGGAAAGACGTAAAATGTTCCGAGGGCCACGACTACCTTGTTCATCACCCCTGTATTCCCAGCCCCTAGACAGAGCCTAGCACAAAGCAGGTGCTCAGGAAATATGGGCTGACTAAATGAATGCATTCCAGTTTGCAATGGGACGGGAGGAGGTGAATCCTAGAACATTCTCCAGGGGCTGCTTGAGCAAAGAACAAAGGTCAAAGCCCTTTAAAAAATATTTTTACTTATTTATTTATGTGGCTGGGCTGGGTCTTAGTTGCTGCACGCATGATCTTTAGTTGTGGCATGTGGGATCTAGTTAGTTCCCTGACCAGGGATGGAACCGGGTCTCCCTGCATTGGGAGCTCGGAGTCTTAGCCACTGGACCATCAGGGAAGTCCCTAGGACAAAGGCTTTGTGTGGCCAGCAGCACTGGGGACCACAGATAGCTACTACACAGTTGCTTGATTTAAGGGCTCACTGCTGGGCACTCTGGGAACCACGGAGAAACAAGATCTCTAAGGCTAAGCAGCTTCTACCATTCTATTTTTCCCCAGGGCAGAGTCAGCCAGGTGACCCCTCAAAGGACAGATACCTTGCCTCACCGTCTTCACCCCACTTCAGAAACCAGTTTTAGGACCAATACACTCTGCGAGAGGTGTTGAAGCAGGGCCCCGAGGCTCCCCACAGGAACACGACTCCGGCTCACAGTGACAGGCAGCCAAGCCTGCCCTTGTCTGAACCTGCGTCCTTGAGACTCAGCCAAACCTCTCCCGGCTTGGCAGAGGGATGTTGAGGTGACATTCTTCTCCCTGCCACTCAGCATCTTTTAGACAATCCTCCTCCACCTTGGGAGAATATGCATGAACTCAGTGCAGACGAGGGCCTCGAAAGCTGAAAATTCCCTTTGTCCCTGGGAGGGGGGATTCATCACAAGGGAAAAATAAGAACCTGGTTGTCTGCAAGTTGCCCTGAAGTTCTTCTGGTGGCCCGTGGTAGAAAGATAGCTGCTTCAGGCAGAGTCAGTGAACAAGAGACCTCGTTGGAAGGATGAGTGTCTCAGGGGGCCCGACCGGTGGGCTTCAGAAGGACCTGGACTCGAGCCCTGGCAAGGCTGGAGAGGCGGGCGCAGCGACTCCCCACGTCTGCATGCTGCCAGCTGCCCTCGGGTTTCCTCCTGCGCGCGGAGTTCACAGCCTGGGGGCACGTGGCGGGAGGGGAGCGGGAGGTTGGCACAAGCCCTCTTGGCTGTAGACCACACCGCCTGTAGTGCACCATGAATTAATATTTTGAATAAATCCTGTAATTATCTTGTGAACAGATCATTTTTGTGGCACTCTATTTTTTTTTTTAGTGTTAAAAGCATTAATTTGTTCAATATAAACATTAAAAATATACCATCATTTCTGTAGCCTCATTTCTTTATTTCTTAAGGCACCAGGAGCCTCATGACATAGAAGTGAGCTCTAAGGCCCCACCTAAGAGGTGTTCTCAGCCCTGTGCAGCCACCCCAGGAGGCCAGCCAGACCCTGGCCAGCTCTCAGGCCCTTTCTGAAGGTCTAGGAGAGGCCGCTCTGCTCCGACTGGGCCAGAGGTTCACCCTGGCACAGTCCACTGTGATACTGCCAGGGCCCCTTAAGGAGGCAGAAGAAAGGGGGTCCTTATGGGCAGGACAGACACTCCACAGTGTATCAGTGTCTGCTCTCCTCTTCACGGGTTCACCCTGGGCAGATCCCAGGATGTTGGAAGTCTCCAGCTGAGAGACAAAAAAAACCCCTAAATTTAAATAAATTTCAGGAGCTGTATTGAAAGCCATCAAATCCACCCATCTTGTAGGTTTCTCAGGATCCTAACTGTCCTCCAAGAGGGCTTGGACCAAGTTAAGTTTGGTTTGTCCATCCCTCCTCCCCCTCCCACCTTCCTTCTTTCTTTCATTTTTTTAAGAGTAACATTTTTTGTTTTTTGAAAGTTAACAAATATCTTTCAAAAATCTTTTTAAACAGGGAAGTATCACCAATAAAATAAAAATCATTCAAATTCACATCATACCTCCTCCCCACCATACCCCTCTCAAGAGATAACTACTGTTAACATTTTGGTATACAACTTTCCAGGTAATTTTCAATAAAATTAGTTCCATTCTTAGAATAACCCTATGATAACATTGACTTGTATTCAGTTTTTAAACTTAGCAAAACATCATATGCTTCTTTTCATATCATGGCATATTATTCTGGAAACACTTTATTTCCTAAACTGGAATCAATTTTGCTTTTTCTGATGTATAAAACTTCAATCAATACAGAAAAATAAATGTTCCCTCATAATCCCGCTTCCTAAAGATTATTAAAAAAGAAATCCTTCAAGTTTTTATTTATATGTTTGTATGTATATACATATATATAAACATACATTTACATAAATGGAATCATAACAGAGTGTTTTGTAACCTGTTTTTTCTTATTGCTAGATCATTAATATCTTTCCATATTAATATATATAGTGATGCATCATCCTTCTTAATGGCCACATAGAATTCCATTCCATTGAATGAATGTTTGTAATTTATTTAACTCATCAATTATTGTTGGAAACATCTGAGTTATCCCCTCCCCTTTTTTTTCTGCTATTCTGAGGAATGCTGCACTAAACACCATTGTATACACATTTTTGTCACAAGTATGATTATTCCCTTAGAGACAACTCCTAAAAGGAAAATTGCTGAAAAAAATAGAATACATGTTTTAAAATTTGATTCATATTAATAAATGGCTCTGTAGAAAACTACCAATTTACATTTCACCTACACGTAAGAGGTAGGATTATTCTCCACACCATCTCCAGCATCAGCCATTATTACTCTTTTTAATCTTTGCCAGTATGATGGCTAAAAATGATATTTTATTGTGGTTTCAATCTGTAAGTCTTTGATTATTGGTGAGGTTGAGCATATTTTCATGTCTTTATTTGTCAACTGAATTTAATTTATGAATTATATGTTTATGGCTTTTGCACATTTTATGGTATTTAGGCATCTCCTTTTCTCTTGTTGGTAAGTAGAAGGTTTTTTTTTATTATTAAATAATAGCCTCTATTAAGGTTATTAACCTTGACATCAATGTTGAAATTGCATTTTTTCACTTAGTTCATTGTGTCTTATGCCATGGAATGTTTTTATTTTTATATATCTGTATCAGTCCTAGGCAACAGAAAGTCAAGTAAGCAGGGTTTAAACCAGTTAAAATACTATTTAATTTACTGGAAATCTGGAGGTAAGTAGACTCAGAACTGGTCTGATGGCTCAGATGTCACTGTTCCCTTTACATGTCTCAAATCTGCCATCTCCAATGTGTTCACAGTGTCTCCCCTTGTGAAATGAGACGGCTACTACACCAGCAAACATTACATCCTCATGTGCCAATTAGGAAGGAAGAGGATAAGGACAGATTTTTTTTTCATCTCACAGATCTGTTATCTCCTCAGGAAGAAAAATCTTTCCCAGTAGTCCCCAGCAGATTTTTATTTACATCTCATTGGTAACCAGTAGTGTCTGCCAAAATAGTCAAAGCTGTCAATCATTTCCTCCATGACTTGTGGCTTAGTGCCATATTACCAAAGGCCCTTCTCACCCCCAAAATTCTTTTAAAATGTGCTCCAGTATTATCTTCTTGAACTTTTGATTTTTTTGGTTAATTTTCTTAATTTCCACATCTTTATCTGGAGTTTATTTTGGTGTGTGGTTTGACATAACTTTATATTTTCCCTAAAGGTTTTTGGTGATACCAATAACATTGATTAAATAATCAATACTTTCCCTCACCACATTGAAATACCATCTTTGTTATATAATTTTGTTATATAAATTTGTAATTCCCCTATATTATGGGCCTATCTCCACAAAGTTTTAATCACTATAGTTTTATAGGTCATTTTTCTATCAGGTAGAACAATTGTCCTTTTTCATTATCTTCTTGGCTATTCTCCATTCATTTATTCTTCTAAATAATCTTTAGAATTAGTTTAACTAGCCCCGTCCCCCCTCCAACAAATGTTCTCCCTTGGCACTTTGATTGGAATTACATGAAAATTAGAGATTAATTTTAGAAGACTTCACACTTATACCAATATTTAGTCTTTCCTTCCAGGACCATGGAGTGTTCCTCTCCATTTTTCCAGGCTTCTTTCATGGCTTTTAGCAAGGTTTTATAGTTTTTTAATAAATATCCATTTTGTTAAGTTTATTTGCATTTATTTTTATGCCAGTTGTAAAGGGGATCTTTTATGCCAACAGGAAAGCTGAGTAAATAATGACCATTCTCGCATTCCTTAAATAAATCCTATTTAGTTATGATTATTCTAAAATATTGCTTGATTCAATTTGCTAATATTTTATTTAGTGTTTACTTCCAAGAGTTCAGTTCAGTTCAGTTCAGTTCAGTCTCTCAGTCATGTCCGATTCCAAGAGAGTCTGGGCTATAATATTTCCTTCAAAAAGCCTTGAAGGATTTTTATAACAAAGTTTACAAGGTTTAAAAATGAATTCGAGGGAATTCCGTGGTGGTCCAATGGCTAAGACTCCAAGATCCCAGTGCAGGGGGCCCCAGATTCGATCCCTGGTCAAGGAACTAGATCCCACATGCCACAACTAAGGGTTTGCATGCTGCAATTAAAGATTCTGCATGCCACAGCTAAGACCTGCCACAGCCAAATAAATAAATGAATAATAAATATTTTTAAAATAAATAAATAATGAATTTGGGAACCTGCAATCCTTACCTTATTCTGTTGCTGTTGTTAAGTCACTCAGTCGTGTCCAACTCTTTGCGACCCCAAGGATGGCAGCACCCCAGGCTTCCCTGTCCTTCACCATCTCCCAGAGTTGGCTCAAACTCATGTCCTTTCTAGAACCACTTTATTCAATACAGTAGCTACTAACCATGTGGGCAACTGAGCACTTGAAAGGTGGTTACTTCAACTGAGGACCTAAATTTCTAATTTAATTTAAAGTAATGTATATTTAAAGTTAAAACCTGATCCTCAATCCAGTTACTAGAAATTGCTTAAGTATGTTTGGAACAACATGGGTATTTGACTCTACTTTTCAACTGTAAATTTCGTGAAACCTAAATCTTTAGAGATCAATATTTCTGATGAAAATTTAGCACCTGAATTGAGATGTGCGTAAAACACACAATAGAGTTCAAAAAATTAGTGTGAAAAAAATTTTAATGTCCAGTTAATAATTTTACATGTTGAAATGATAATTATGTTTGATATATTGAATTAAGTAAAATATATTATTAGTTTTACCTGTTTCGTTTTACTATTTTTGTGGTTACTAGAAAGTTTTTCATTATATATGAGGCTCATGTTATATTTCTATCAGTCACCACCATTCTAAATTTTTAAATAATAGCAATTATCTGATCCTTAATATTTGATAGAACTACACTTTTTTCTTTTTAATTGAAATATAGTTGATTTACGAGGACTACAGTTTCTTTTAATATCTACATATCTTATCCAATGGATGAAATAAATGTTTAACCAAGCTGTTCTTGTTGCATATTTATTTCTTCCTTCCTCTCTTTCTTTTTTCTTTCTTTCTATAATTATAAAAAAAGATTATGTTTAACAAGTTGGTGACTGGATCTTTCTGTAGGGGGATGACATAATCAGATTTGCTTTTCGGGAATCACTTTGGTTATACTGTTGAGAACAGGCTGGCCAAGGCCAAGTGGATCCAGCCAGTTTGGAAGCCCCTGTGCAGTTCTGGGTGGGGCACGTGGAGATGGAAAGAAATGGACACCTTCCAGAGATATTTAGGACAAAGAGCCTATAGGACTTGGAGTGAATTGAATACTGGGATCATGGCAAGGAGAGCATCAAGGATGAGTCCTTCAGGTTTGTGTTGGGCAACCAGAAGTTGGTGAGATAGTCACCGAGTTGGGAATCCCAACGGACTAGTTTCGGGGAATAAGCTCTTAAGTTCCGGTTAGGAATGGTGAGTATAACATGCCCTTGAGGCATCCAAGTGGAGATGTGAAACAGGTCTAGAGCAAGAGGAGAGGAGAGGATGGAGACAGAATTTGGGGGGATTGGCGTATAGATAAAATCTGAAGGCAACAATGGCCTGAACAAGATTGTCTGTGGAGAGAATGTCAGTTAAGAGATCTGCACGTTTAGGGGAGCAGGTGAGAATGACTAAGACCAAAACTTGAGGAACAGCAGTATGTTTTAAATGTTATTTTTAAAACATTTAATTTTGGCTGTGCTGGGTCTTTGTTGCCACGTGGGTTTTTCTCCAGTTGCAGTGAGTGGGGGCCACCCTCTCGCTGTGGTTCGAGGGTCTCTCATCGCAGAGGCCTCCCTTGTTGGGGATCACAGGCTCTGGGGTGTGCAGTCAGCGCTGTACATGGGCTCAGCAGTTGCTGCTTCCAGGCTCAGCAGCTGTGACGCATGGGCTTAGTAGCTCAGCCGCACGTGAAATCTTCATGGACCAGATATCAAACTCGTGTCTCCTGCATTGACGGGCCAGTTCTTTACCACTGAGCCATCAGGGAAGCCTCAGGAACATCAGTATTTAAACCCAAGTGGAGAAGGAAGAAGTCAGAAAAGGAGAATGGGAGAGTGTGACCAGCGGTGTGGAGGCAAAGCCAGGGCAGTGTGGTGGTGTGGACTGTCACAGAAGCCAGGGAAAGGGAGCATGGTAGGGAAGTCTGCTGGAGGTAAAGTTAGGATTTTAAAGTGCTTATTGCTCACTCTCACTAATAATCAGAAAATGCAAATTAAAACAAGATATCACTGTTTAACCACCAGATGGTTCAGATTTTTAAGATTAATAATCTTCAGCGTGGGCAAAGGTAAGGAGAAGGATTCCTCTCACATCTTCTTGGTAGAAATGTCATAGTACCAACTTTGGGGGTTGTCTTGACAGCATCTATAAAAATATAAACTATGTATACTATTTAACCTGACAGTTTCTCTTCTATGTATCTATACACAGGAAACGCTCCCTCATATACAAGAGGTGGTGATTACAATACTGTTCACTGCAGCAGAGTTTGTAAAACTGAAAACCTGCTGAAAACATAAATGTCTTCTGGGAGAAAGAAAACAATGGGACATATTATTGAATACTGGGCAGCGGAGTAAAAGAACAATGTACATTTATAGACGCTTAAATAGAAAGCTCCCTAAGACAGAATGAAGTGCCAAAGTAAGTTGTAGAAGAATATATATAGTAAAATCTTATTCGTATACATTTATAAACCTGTATACTTGCATATTTAGATTTATATGAGCATCAGTTCAGTTCAGTTCAGTCGCTCAATCGTGTCTGACTCTTTGCGACCCCATGAATCGTAGCACACCAGGCCTCCCTGTCCATCACCAACTCCTGGAGTTCACTCAGACTCATGTCCATCAAGTCAGTGATGCCATCCAGCCATCTCAACTTCTGTCGTCCCCTTCTCCTCCTGCCCCCATCCCTCCCAGCATCAGAGTCTTTTCCAATGAGTCAACTCTTCGCATGAGGTGGCCAAAGTACTGGAGTTTCAGCTTTAGCATCAGTCCTTCCAAAGAAATCCCAGGTCTGATCTCCTTCAGAATAGACTGGTTGGATCTCCTTGCAGTCCAAGGGACTCTCAAGAGTCTTCTCCAACACCACAGTTCAAAGGCATCAATTCTTCGGCGTTCAGCCTTCTTCACAGTCCAACTCTCACATCCATACATGACCACAGGAAAAACCATAGCCTTGACTAGATGGACCTTTGTTGGCAAAGTAATGTCTCTGCTTTTGAATATGCTGTCTAGGTTGGTCATAACTTTCCTTCCAAGGAGTAAGCGTCTTTTAATTTCACGGCTGCAGTCACCATCTGTAGTGATTTTGGAGCCCCCCAAAAATAAAGTTACTGTTTCCCCATCCATTTCCCATGAAGTGATGGGACCGGATGCCATGATCTTCATTTTCTGAATGTTGAGCTTTAAGCCAACTTTTTCACTCTCCTCTTTCACTTTCATCAAGAGGCTTTTGAGTTCCTCTTCACTTTCTGCCATAAGGGTGGTGTCATCTGCATATCTGAGGTTATTGATATTTCTCCCTGCAATCTTGATTTTAGCTTGTGTTTCTTCCAGTCCAGCGTTTCTCATGATGTACTCTGCATAGAAGTTAAATAAGCAGGGTGACAATATACAGCCTTGACGTACTCCTTTTCCTATTTGGAATCAGTCTGTTGTTCCATGTCCAGTTCTAACTGTTGCTTCCTGACCTGCATACAGATTTTTCAAGAGGCAGATCAGGTGGTCTGGTATTCCCATCTCTTTCAGAATTTTCCACAGTTTATTGTGATCCACACAGTCAAAGGCTTTGGCATAGTCAATAAAGCAGAAATAGATGTTTTTCTGGAACTCTCTTGCTTTTTCCATGATCCAGTGGATGTTGGCAATTTGATCTCTGGTTCCTCTGCCTTTTCTAAAACCAGCTTGAACATCAGGAAGTTCACAGTTCACGTATTGCATAAATGCATAGAAATATGTCTGGAAGTATATTGAGCAAATTGTTAACAATGATTAACCTAAAAAGTGGTTTAGAGTTAATATAGTAAAGGAAGACTCACTTTTACTCCGTATACTTTGAAATGGTTTGCATTTTTCAAACAAAAATGCATCGGTGAATAGTTTAAGTTTTTGTGTTTTAATGCCCGTAGAATGAAGGAACCTGGAGATTACTGGTGGTGAATTAGGCAGGTTGTCTCAGGGATAAGTGATGGGCGTGAACGCCATATTGGAAAGCTTTTCCTCTTTACTTCTGTGCTATTTATTCGACTATTACCCCCATTAGATCTGTGATAGCAGAGCCAGGCTCTGGCAGGGTTGTAGAAAGCACACGAGCTCAGCGTTAGAAGATTCAGATGGAGATTCTGGTCCCGACCTGTACCAGCTGAGGCTTTTCTTTTCTGTTTGTTTTTAATTTATGTATTTTTAATTGGAGGATAATCGCTTTACAATGTTGTGTTGGTTTCTGCCATATATCAACATGAACCAGCCATGGGTAGCTGAACCTTTTCTTATCTGTTTAATGGGAGCATTCATTGAGTTTTGTGAGGATTATATGAGATATTATATCACAGACACCATTCAGGTGTTTGTGAATTATATTACTATTGCACCAACCCTGGGGCCACACAGCTCATTTATTGTCCTGCACCTTGACCTCTTCAAGTGCTTCTCCCAGGCACTGGTTTGCCCAGGACCTAGGTTCACGTCAGCGAGTCCATACGTTGCCAGCCTGTCCCAGCCGACTGGTAGCGGCACCTTGGGAAGCTGTGGTGAGAAGGATGTTCAAGGCCAGGAGGCAAGTGCGTCACAGTCTATCAGCAATGTCCCAGGTGGATGCAGGATGGAGGAGTGGACACAGACCCAGACAGGCAAACAGACGGACACACACACCTCCTATTTACACAAGGCAGTGAAAGAGATTTGGCCCCTTTTTCTTTCCACTTTTCAACCATTCTCTTACTATCAACTGGTTCTATCTAATCTTTTCTGAGGTTTAGCCTCTCTTTTGTCTCCCAGGGATATCTGTGTTCATGAAGGGCTTCTTGAAAACAGAAAACCCTTCAAAATCTCCCAAAATGAATCTTTAACAGTGAACCAGTGGCACAGTGAAAGGTAGTCATTGAAATCATTTTGAGCCCAGAGTTTTATCTCGAACTTTTAAATCACACCTCAAAGGAAGCCTCCTCTTCTGCTCCTTTTAAAGTCAAAAGGACACTCGAGCAGTGCGATGACTCCTATGACGGCATCCTCCCAGCCGGCCCGGTCTGGCCCCACTGCCTGCCTGGGTCCCAGGGCAAGTGTGACCTGAATACCACCTGGAAAAGCCCCATGGATGTCAGCCTTCGCCTTCTGGGACCACTGCCTTCTCACTTCGTTTCTCTCAAACTCTCATCTCTTCCCCATAGGCTCTTAACAAACAAGACAGCGTATGGGACATGAAAGGGTTTGCGTGCGTATTTAATGATGACGACAGGGATGGCAGCTTTTATGGGGGCCGCCTGGGACCAGGGTACAGCACCTGTGCAGGACTCGAGCCTTTTCTTTCCATCTTTCGCCTAAAACAGTCCCTTCTCACACACCCTCCTTTCAAAGATTTCTTTATCGTAAAACTGACTTTCCCAGAAGGATATCCTTTCATTTTGCCTCTAGTGTTAGACTTTTAAAATAATGATTCTATATTATTTTTAAAAAGAGGCTATTGACGACTTCCCTGGTGGCCCGGTTGGTTAAGACTCTGAGCTTCCAAGGAAGGGAGTATGAGTTCGATACCTGGTCAGGAAACTAAGATCCCACATGCCCCACAGCACAGCCAAAAAATAGGAAAAAAATAACTTAAATCAAAAAAATAAAAAGATAATTTTTTCCATGGGGGGAGGGAGTAGGAGGAACAGATTTTCTAATAGCTGTCTCTGCCTTCATCCTTTACAGCTAAGTCATTTCCCACTTACTTGAGTTTACTGGATGACAGCTACATGTGGTTTGAATATTTGTCCTCTTATCCACAGCATTTGGTATGATTAGTTCATTAGCATAACATACAAACAACTTTACCTACATTGTTTGAAAGGCTTTAGAGTGAGGAGGTAGGAACAACTTAGTGGCAAAGTCCCAGTTAAGAAACCCTAAAGCTAGATAAGAATGGCATTTTGCATTTGTTTGGAAATGAAGCTATTCCATTCTGTTTGTTCTAAGCTGCCTTTTTCTTTGTTTATTGCTTTTTTTTTTTTTTTTTTGCCATCTCTTTTAGTTCTATAGTTGCTGCATGATAAATGATCACAAATTTAGTGATTTAAACAACATAAATGTATGATCTTGAAGTCTCCCTAGCTGAGCATGGCTTAGCTGAGTCATCTGCTCAGGGTGTCCTGGATTGCAGGGCAGGTGGTGGCCGGGGCGAGGGTCTCATCTGAGGCTCAGGATCCTCTTTGAAGCTTGTGTGTTGGTTAGTAGAATTCACTTCCTTACAGCTTGCTTCTTCAAGACCAGCAGGATCTTCTGTGATCTCAGTCAGTTCAGTTCAGTCACTCAGTCGTGTCTGACTCTTTGCGAACCCATGGACTACAACACTCTAGGCTTCCCTGTCCATCACCAACTCCCAAAGCTTGCTCAAACACAGGTCCATGAAGTCAGTGACCCCATCCAACCATCTCATCCTCTGTCATCCCCTTCTCCTCCTGCTTTCAATCTTTCCCAACATCAGGGTCTTTTCCAATGAGTCAGTTCTTCGCATCAGGTGGCCTAAGTATTCAGTTCCAATGAATATTCAGGACTGATTTCCTTTAGGATTGACTGGTTTGATCTCTGTGCAGGCCAAGGGACTCTCAAGAGTCTCTGATCTCAGGGAAAGCCTAAGTCTTCTTTTAAAGGGTTCACCTGCTTAGGTCAGCCCCACATAAGATCATCTCCCTTTTGATTAACTCAGAGTCAGCTGATTAGGAACTTGAATTACATCTGCAAAAATCCCCTCGCCTCTGCCATATGTGTAACCTGTTAAAGGAGTGGCAGCTTGTCATATTCACACAGCCCACCTACACTCCAGGGGAAGGGATTATACAGGGGTCACTGGAGATCACTTTAGGATTCTGCCTATCACATCATATTTTTATACTTAGGCATCACAGATAAATGAGAAAATACAAGTAAGCAAAAAGAAAAATACATTAAACAATTGGAAATTCTACCACCTAGAGATAACCTCTCTTGGCTTATTGACTTAGCCCTCGACACGTTTTCCATATAAATATGTATTTGTGGCATACATGCCATTCTGTTACTAACTTTTTCTCACTCTAACAATGTCTTCAAACTATCTTTCTATAGCCACACATACATGTCTATTGCATCTACATCAAAGGATGTAGTACATTCCATTTTACGATGCAACTCTGATTTATTTAAGCAGTCCACACTTTGAGGGGGAGGTTAAATAAACTTTTCATATTTGAACAGTTATAGATTTACAGAAAAATTATGAACCGAATACAGACAGTTCCCGCAGCCTCACACCCAAGCAAATAATAATTTCCCTCATTATTAGCATCTTACATTAGTGTGGTACATTTGTTAAGATTAATGAATATACATGGATACATTTGTTGTTGTTCAGACGCTCAGTCGTGTCTAACTCTTTGCGATCCCACAGACTGCAGCATGACAGGCTCCCCGGTCCTTCACTATATCCCAGATGTGCATTGAGTCGGTGAGGTTTATTGATACATTATTATTAACTAAAATCCATATTTTATTCAAATTTCCTTGCTTTTTTTAACCTAATGTCCTTTTTCTGTTCCAGGATCCCATACAAGATCCCACATTACACGCAGTTGTCATGGCTACTTAGGCTCCCCTTGACTGTGACTGTTTCTCAGACTTTCCCGTGCTTTTGATGACCTTGACAGCCTTGAGGATAACTAGTCAGGTCTTTTGTAGAATGCTTCTCACTTGGGATAGTTTCCCTCATGATTAGATGGGGTAAGGTGTTGGGGAAGAAGGCCACAGAAGTAAACTGCCATTTTCAGCACATCGTAATGTCAAGGGTACATACTATCAGCACAACTGCTCACTACTGAAGTTGACCTTGATCCTCCGGCTAGGCAATGTTTGTCAAGTTTCATCACTGTAGAGGTACTCCCTTTCCTCCTTTTCCATATTGCATTTTTTGGAAGAAAGTCACTATGTGAAGCGCACACTTCTGAGGTGAGAAGTTAATACCCCTCCTTGAGGATGGACTACCTACATCAATTGTTTGAAATCCCTCCGCATGGAAGCTGTGTCTCTTCTCCTCCACTTATTTATTTATTCAGTTATCAATATCAGTATGGACTCAGGGGTATTTATTTTATCCTTTGGGTTATAATTCAACACTATTTTGTCCCTCAAATTGTTCCATTACAGCCACTGGGAGCTCTTTCACGTGATTCCTGCATTTCTTTGACCTTCCATCATGGTGGGTTTAGCCTGTTCTTGAGCACGTCCTTACTTTCAGGTGCTACATGATGCTACAGGTTTATCTCGTATTTTTCTTGTCTCAGTTCTAGAATCAGCATCTACTATTGTTTGACACTTGGATCATTTCCAGGATTTTTTTAAATTTCTAAACAATAACACAATGAATATCTTTGAGAACCCATAAATAGGTGTATTTATCTGACGTTTCATTTGAGTTACAAAAGTGCAAAAGTTGGAACTTAGACAAGACCAGTGAAAGGATTTACACCAAACTGTCCTCTGTACAGCCACTTTGAAAAATAGCCTGGCAGTTTCTATAAAAGTAAATATACACTTTCCATATCACTGGCAATTCCAGTCCTAGATATTTACCTAAGAGAAATGAAAACATGTCCATCAAAACACTAACACTAAACAGTCACAGCAACTTTATTTGTAAAAGCCAAAAAGTGAGAGTAAATGTCCATCAACAGGTCAATGTATAAACAAACTGAGGTTTCTCCAGACAATGGAATACAACTCAGCAATGAAAATAAACTACCCCTCTGTGTAACAACATAGAAATATCTTAAACATATACTGAGTGAAAGAAGTCACAAAAGAGGATCTTCATTATGATTCCACCCATAGGGAATTCTGGAACAGATGAAGCTAATCTATAAGGATTCAAAAACAAACCAGTGCTTGGGGTGGTAGGGAATGGGTGGGGGAGACTGACTGCAAAGTACTCAAGGGAACTTTTTGGGGTGATGTGAATGTTGTATGTCGTAGTGGTTACATGAATTTATACAGTTGCTAAGTGCACTTAAAACGGGTACTTTTTTGGTATGTAAATTATACTGTGACAAAGTTGATTAAAAGAAAACAATAGCTAAACTGACCAGGTTGCAAAAAGAACCCAGAGAAGAGGTTAGGCAGGGAGGCCTTCTCAGGAAAGGGGACAGGTCCTTTCCTGACCATCCTTCATTATCTGTGCTGTGCTTAGTCGCTCAGTCGTGTCCGACTCTTTGTGACCCCATGGACTGTATAACCCACCAGGGTCCTCTGTCCATGGGGATTCTCCAGGCAGGAATACTGGAGTGGGCTGCCATGCCCTCCTCCAGGGGATCTCCCCAACCCAGGGATTCTTTAGCATCTGAGCCACCAGGGAAGCCCAAGAATACTGGAGTGGGTAGCCTAATCCTTCTCCAGGGGATCTTCCCAACCCAGGAATTGAACCAGGGTCTCCTGTATTGCAGGTAGATGAGCTACCAGGGAAGCCCCGTTATGCTCATTCTGCTTCTGAAATGTGCCCCTTCCCATATCTCAGGGATCCCTCACCTGAATCAGCCCAGCAGCAGAGTCTGGGCTTGGAGTGAACACGCAGACATAGAGTGGACCCTCCGTACCCAGCAGCCCTAAGGCTGGAGGTGCTTTGTGTCTTGTCTGCTTGCTGGGGTGCAGGGGAAGGGCTGGAATATGTTGAGGTTCAGGCAACTTTCCTGCAGGACACTCCCAGACAGAACTAGATGACAGTCAGGGTGCCTCACTGCCTGTGCAAACGGGCGGAGAGCTGCTGGCCTGAAATTACCTCAGCAGCAGGGTGATACCCCCAAGTGGAGGCAGCATTTGGGGCCAGGGAGGACAGACGGTGCAGGTGACACGGCAGGAACAGCTCCTTGGAGGCTGTCAGGGAGACCAGGGTTTGTGGACTCTGGTCTCAAGAGACATGCCTGGGTGTCCTCCTCCACCCACTGAGAGGGGTGGTGAGTGAGGACCAGGACTTCTGCAGACTTCAAGGAGAACTTCAGCTGCATGGGAGAGTGAGACATTGGTCCCACTGCCAGTCAAGCAGAGTTTGAGATCCGAGGTATTTTTGTAACGTAAGTTCATTCATTTCCTCACGAATCTTTGTTTCGGGCCTTCAATGAGTCAGGTACTGATTAGTCCCGGGGTGGGGGGACGCGGCAAATCAGAAAAATCCCTGCTATCATGGGAGTCACCTTCTCTGACAGTTCCATCCTGTCACTTCAGCTGGAGGTAGTGCTTTGAAGAAGACAAGGAAGGGTGAGAGGAAGGGGGAACCACTTGAGAACAGCCCTACGGACCCAGGGGCTGGAGAATCCTGGAATAGACTGGTTATCAGATATATTCCTAACAGTGCAATCTCTGGGTCAAAGAACATGAACATTCTAAGGCTTTTGATAAACTGTTGCTGTGTAGTCGCTAAGTCATATCTGACTCTACCACCCCATGGACTATACCCTGCCGGGCTCCTCTGTCTGTGAGACTTCCCAAGCAAGAATACTGGAGTGGGTTGCCATTTCCTTCTCCAGGGGAATCTTCCTGACCTAGGGATGGAACCCACGTCTCCTGCATTGGCAGGCAGATTCTTTACCACTGAGCAACCTGGGAAGCCACCTTTTGATAAAAAGGTACTGCTAAATTATTCTCCAGAAAGTTTCCAAGGTTGTCTTTCTAAAGAGAGGGGGAAATGCTATGTGTTTTAGGAGTGCTCAGAGAGTTTTAAAAATGTGTGTGTGTGTTTGTGTGTGTGTGTGTGTGTGTACAATGTCACCTTTTCCAGATGCCACCCCAGAAGGTATGGTACAAGTCAGTTCAAGTCTGTTTCCCACTCATGTCAGACCTAAGATTTTATATATATATATATATTTATGTATTTATTTGGCTGCCCAGGGTCTTGACTGCAGCACACGGGATCTTCCGTGGCAGCACGCAAACTCTTAGTTGCAGTGTGGGCTCTAGCTCTCTGACCAGGGATCAAACCTCGGCCCCCTTCATCGGGAGTGCACAGTCTTAGCCACAGAACCACCAGGGAAGACCTGGACCTAAGATTTTAGAAGCTAAATATACGAGTAGTTGAAACGCAGTCAGAAAGACCTGCATGTGTATCCCAGCCTTAGCACTCACCGGCTCTGGTATGACTTTGGACAACTATTGCTGAAAGTTACATAAGCGTTGGGTTTTTCATCTGTAAAATGGTCCTTCTGATAACACTTAGCTCTAAGGGTTATGCCAGTGTCAGACAACATAAGTGAGGTGCTTTGCAGAGTACCCCACACACAGCAGGTGGTCATGATTCTTTTCTCTGCAAGGTCAGCAGAGCCTCCTGGCCCAGAGTTCAGTGCTCCCACAGGACACCAACACACCACAGGCCTGCTCTGTGCTTGCTTGCAGACACCAAATCAACGGTTGTCCTGTAAGATTTCCTATCTAGACAAAGTTCCCCACCCAGGTATGCGTAACCTGACTTTAAAAGACCCAGGATGATATGTGTGTTTGTGTGTGTGTGTGTATAGTGTGATTTTTTTTTTTCTCCCAGAAAAGAATAAGGATTTTTCCACACTCTCCTAAGCAAAACCAGATGAGCAGAGTTAGGTCCAACTTCTCAGAAACAATTCACCTCTGCACTTAGACCAGATATGGAATGCTTCAACCCCAAGTATACTTGTGTCTGTGTGTGTGTCTGAGAAACCACAAATGGCTCGGAACAGGGTCAGAGTGAAATCATGGTGAGCCCAAATACCCTCCAGCTACAGACGTATAGACATGATGAGTTTTAATGCTTGCTGGTGTTTTAAAACATTAACACAACAAAGTCAACTGCAGATCCAGCCATTATTTTACCTAGAACTCAGACAGGGCAGTACTGCCTCCTCTTGAAAAAATGCGCAGCTCCCCACCCTCCACCTACCCCTCCCCACCTCAGGGCAAGGTGTCCACAGCAGGAGAGGAGCAGCTGGGAAGCCCTTCTGAGCTGTCAACTGAGGGCAACAGCTCCCAAAGCTCACAACACCAAGTTTCCACTCATCCCTGGTGAGATAAGATAAATAAGAACAATGCAGAGAGGTTTTCATAAGACGAATGTATTTTTAATTCTTAAACTATGTCCTCTTTATTTTTGCTTGCAAATATTCTTCCATAAAATTTAGTGACAAGAGATGGAGATGAGTTGTGTTGTTTTATAGTGTTCTTTCTTGGCAAAAGAAAAAGATGGCCAACTTCATGCTCATCACAATGTATTTTGAGATTTCCCTAGCCTACAAACCCCCAAAGTCTGGGGATCGCCTGGAGAAGGAGCCAAGTGCACAAACAGGAAAAAAAATGCATGTGAACTAAGTACCTGCTCCGTGCTGTGCTGAGATGACTCACTTCGGCCCATCCTTACAGCAACACCGCGGAGCGACAGTATTTCCATTTGATGGATCAGGAAGGCAAGGTTTCTAGAGATTAAGGGACTTGCTGAAGGTCACTCCAGTAGGAATGGGGAGCAGGGAGGCTGGGATCTGAACCCAGGCTGCATGAAACTAGATCTAGAGTGCCCTCCTGCACCTCACAATGTCTATTCCAGAATGCACACCTGCAACAGGAGATTCAGAACAGCATCGAAAACTGAAGTAGGTGTAGTCTTATTCAGAAGCCACTGTGAGCAAATACATTCATAGATCAGGAACAACCCTGAGGGCTGTTGTGAGGGGTGGGGTGGAGGGTGAACTATGGTATCCCGTGGTCGATGCACTTTGAATAAACACAATGGCTGGAATTATGAAAGTGTTAAGGGCTGACCAATCCATCAGCGACAAGCTGATTCGTTGGTAATGGGAAAGGGCAGGGGCGGGTCCTGAGCACATTAACTGCCCTCTTCAGACCGCTGAGTCCCCAGAACAGGAACCGGACCCGGCAGCCGCTGCCTCATTACCAGACAAATGTAGAGAAAGTGACAGTTTAGGGGAAAACAAGAGTGATTAAGGGATGGAAGAATCCATGAGTAAAGATGAAGAAATAATTACGGCACAGCTCGGCTAACTCATAAATCAAGGACGATCACTCCATCTACAAACACCTGGCAAGGTGAAAAGCATCAAGGGGAGATGGGCTATTTAATGTGCATTAAAAAGTGAAACAAGGGTTGGAATTAAGAGAGTGCTAGAAGCTGAGAGTCAGGGACAAGTGGACTCGCTGTGAAAAGTCACCACCCCCGGAGGCGGGGGAGGGGCGGTGGACGCGGCCAGAACCGCAGAGGGGTTGAGACACCGGAGATTGGACTCCGGGTCAGAAAAGGCTCAGGAGCGAGTGGGCCCCTCTGGGCTGAGAGACGTGACCTGAGTCTCCCCCGCGCCCGGCCTTCCTCTTAACGGCTTCCACACCCACCCCCTTCACCTCAGGAAGGCGAGATGGCAATTTGAGTCGGAAACGGTGTCAACAAATATCGCAAGGCGTCATCACATCAGCCCACGGCCCGCTTTTGAAGTAGGGCGGTGGCCGGGGCGCCGTAATTATCCCCAAGAAGCGGGTCCCGCAGCCCGGCGATCCCGCGCCAGGAGAGCCCCGCTGGCGGCCCCTGCCCTGGAGCCTGCAGGCCTCGGGGGACCAGGCTTCTTTATCCAGAACCAGCTGTGTCGGGATTTACCGCCGGCTCGCGAGGAGTTCCCCCATCACCGCAGGCACAGGAAGGCGACGTTTGGGCAGGGTTTGGGCCTCTTCAGCCTCGGGAATCATCTTCCGCCTGCAAGGGCCTGAGGACCCTCCCTGTGGCCCGGGAGAAGATGGAAGACCAAGGATCCTGTCTCCTTTCCACCGGGCTCAAAAGCCATTTTAGCCCAACCTGTGAAGAATGGGTTCTTGCCCTGAAATGCCTCCCTGAGCTTAGAGGACGCGAGGTCCGGGAGGCAGGTGTGGGTTTGGGAAGAGGCTCCTGTTTAGCGGTGTGGAGGGAGCAGGGGAAGGGTGGCGCCTTCTTGGGAACACACCGAATGCCATGGAAAAATCCGGAAGCAACGGGAGAAACGGAAGACAGAGAAATCCAGAGTTTAAATTACAAGCACTCTGGGACCTAATTCCCCTGTGTCTTACATTGTCGGGCATATTACTGATGCTCCACAAAGGTTTATCATGGACACTGCAATTAAATAAACACAAGAAACAAGGTGAGAATGTTGACTGTGGCCATTCCTAACTCCACTGTGGCCTTGAAAACCAGGATCCCGCAACCAAGATGAAAAAGAAAACCAGAAACAGCGTGAGGAATGGCATGACCTTAGGAGCTCAGTAAGGCTTGTGGCATAAATTACAAGCTTATTGAGGGCAGGGGACTCTGTCTACAAATTCTCCAGTGTTTGCTCCCCACGGAGCTCCAAGCATTGAAGGGATAAATGGCTCCAGTTACAAAGTCAAGCATTTTAAAATAGTGACAACCCCCATGAGGTGAATTTCAGTCCTTTTTCAATTTCTCTCCTCGGTCTCTTAGAGATTTTTTTTTCCCCCTCATAAAACGAGCAGTCCAAGTTTTTAGTCTGACATGCTTCTCAGAACAGCCTGTTGGTTTTAAATAAGCTAAAGGGAAGTCATATAAAGCCCTAGTTTGGAACATCGGGTCCAGCCATCGACGATGTGGCCACGTGGCATGGCTGGAGAGTCCTGGCCCCTGGCTCTCCATCTCAGGGGCCCCCTTTTCACGTTTACATTCGTTGACCGAGCCCAGAGCCAGCAGGTATAAACGATGGGCAAGGCTAGGTACTGGCCTTTGGGGGAGAAACCAAAATACACAGAACTCAAGGAATGGAGGCCATTGAGGAATGGAGAGGAAGACTATTCTCTTTTTCCCCTTTCCCCTCAGTATCGACCCCTGGAAGAAGGACACTGCAAGCCACCACGAGTGATTTACTACTCAGTACAGAGGAAGGCTCAGAATGAGGTTCGTGTAAGGGTTTTAGAGAAAGAGAGAATGAAAGATAGAGCCAGGAAGAGGGCATGGTACATAGAATAAAGGAGCACAAGGCAGAGTGAGAAGGGGAGGGCCCGACTGGAAAGACCAGAGGAGCCAAAGACAAGTCATATAACTGCATTAATTCATTAAACACACACACAAGACAAAACTTCCCTATGTGTCACCTAATGGAATCAAAGATAAAGTTACAAGCTCAGACCCTTGGGGGTGATCGTGTGCATGCAATTACACAGGAGGCAGAAAACTGTGACCAAATATCTATAACACAATGTGACGACTGTTACCCCAATAAAGTTAAAGAAAGGTGTGTGTGTGTGTGTGTGTGCGCGCGCTCAGTTATGTTCCACTCTTTTGGACCCTACAGACCATAGCCTACCAGATTCCTCCATCCATGGGATTTTTGCAGGCAAGAATACTGGAGTGGGTTTGGCATTTCCTCCTCTAGGGATTATTCCCAACCTAGGGAATGAACCTGCATCTCCTGCATTGGCAGATGGGTTCTTTACCACTGAGCCACCTGGGAAGCCCTTAAAGAAAAGGATAATGGATGAACTTTTCTTTTTTGGGGGGTCACCCCACACCACATGTGGAATCTTAGTTCCCAGGGATCGAACCTGTGCCCCCTGCATTGGAGTGCGGAGTCTTAGCACCTGGACCACCAGGGAAGTCCCGGGATGAAATTTTAAAATGAACTGTGGATTAGAAAATGTATTTTTATCCATGATAAATACCCTGATTTTGATGACTATACTGTAAGCTCTGTAAGAGAATATCCTGATCTTGGGAAACAATACACTGAAGTAGTTCAGGGTTTGTTTGTAGTTTTTTTTTTAAATAGACATTTGTCTTATTTCAATAGGCACATGTATATAACATATGAAGAGCACAGAAGTTGAAAGGATGACTCCAAGCGGGGAAGGAAAGGAAGGAGGTGAGTAGGGAGGAGCTTCACCCAGCATTTGACCTTTAAGTACAAAGGAGATGACAGAGAAGGAGTTCATCTGGAGAAGAGTTTGGAGAGAGGGTAGGCTAGGAAAAGGTCATGGAAAAGGTGTGGCATGAAGCATGGAGGACTTCCCTACTCGGAAACCTTAAAGAGTGAAGCCTACCTAGAATTCCCAACATGTGAGGGAGAATGTGGATGAAAATACAGCTGGACAAGACTCTCTGGGCTGGTGACAGGCAGGTTCTGCAATTGGAAAGTCAAAAGAAATTCCTCATCTACTAAATAACCGCTATTTGCCTTGTGAGACAGAGCGTATGCCTGTAACATGTACAAAAAAACTCAAGACCAGTTTGGAAAGAGCAGTTTTAAAAATCGGGGTCACCTGAGCCAAGAAGCGCAAAGAATTGGGTTGCATCAGATGGTAAAGAATCTGCCCCCAATGCAGGAGACCCAGGTTCAATCCCTGGGTCAGGAAGATGCCCTGGAGGAGGGAATGGCAACCCACCCCAGTATTCTTGCCTGGAGAAGCCCATGGACAGAGGAGCCTGGTGGGCTACAGTCCATGGGGTCACAAAGAGTCGGACACGACTGAGTGATTAACGCACACGCTAACCTCAGTTTCGTACACATTTATGAGCAACGTGAGTGTGTAGGTGTTATACTGGATCTTGGGGTTATGGAGACAAAAAGATGTGGTCCTGCCCTCAAGGTAGATCACAGGCTAGTAATCAAGAGAGCTTCTCAGACAAAGTGAGTTTTGAGGGGAGAGAAAGGATGTGAACTGACAACCAACCAAGGGTGTGGTTTCTTCAGGGCTGCCATTGACCTTCAGAGAGGTGTTTGGCCTCTACTGCGGTTAGTACCCAGGCCTCAGTGCATTGATGTGAGGAGGCAAAACCAGAATGGGAGGGCCATTTGGTAGCCAGCAGAGGTTTAAAAAAAAGGCCTTCTATTAATAAATTGGAGCTAATTGACTTGTGCTTAGCCACAATGACAAAACTGTTGGAGGAATGTAAAGAAATTAAACAGGTCAAGAAAATTAGAGGCCAATCTCATTTCTTCACCTAGATGCAAAAATCCAAGAAATTGAATTCAGTAGTGTATAAAAAAGATAATGTATTGTGATCAGTTTGGGTTGTTGATCCTAGGAATACAAGAGTGATTTAACATTAGAAAAGCTATTACTATAATTCATATTAATGGATAAGGGAGAAAAATCATATAGTTAACCAAACAAGTGTAGAAAAAATATTTGCTAAAATTTAAAATGAAATTTCCTACCTAATAAAGACTTTTTATCAAACAATTACAGCAAACACCATTCTTCAAGGTGAAAGTTTTGAGGGATCCTTTTAAAATCAGGAACAAGACAAAAATGTCCACATCAGCTCTTCTTTCCATCATTGTATTGAAGTCCTATTCAGTGCAATAAAAAAAAAAATGTATAAGTTTTGGAAAGGAAGAAATAAGACTAATATCTTTATAGATAATATAATTGTTTATTTAGAAAACACAAAAGACTATAAGTTTCTGGAATTAAGTTTTAAAAGTTTAACAATGTGGGTGGGTAATATAAATTGATTGCATTTATATACTACTCCCAATAAACAATTAGACAGCATAATTTTTTTAAATGTTATGCAGTACTATTTACAATAGCCAGGGCATGGAAGTAACCTAAATGCCCATTGACAAAGGAATGGATAAGAAAGATGTGGTACATATGTACAATGGAATATTACTCGGCCATAGAAAGGAACAAAACAGCACCATTTGCAGAGGCGTGGATGGACCTAGAGATTGTCATACAGAGTGAAGTGAGACAGAAAGAGAAAAACAAATACTGTATAGTATCATTACATGGAAAACCTAGAAAAATGGTGCAGATGAACTTATTTGCAAAGCCGAAATAGAATTACAGATGTAGAGAACAAACTTATGGTTACCAAGTGGGGAAGGGGAGGGGGCGGTGGGGTGAACTGAAAGATTGGAATTGACATATGTACACCACCGTGTATAACACAGATAACTGATGAGAACCTGCTGTACAGCACATATACTCAGTGCTCTGTGGTGACCTAAATGGGAAGGAAACTTAAAAAGAGGGGGTGTATGAATACATATAACTGACTCACTGTACTACACAGCAGCAGCTAGCACAACATTGTAAAACAACTATACCCCAATAAAAATTAATTTAAAAAATAAAAAAAATCAATACACACAACAAAATTCAAAAATACAAGATGTCAGTTATTACAGCAACCAAAATTAGGATACTTAGGAATAAACATGATGCAAGATAAGGCAGACCTTTAAAAAGAAAAATATTAACTTTATTGAAAGACAATATACAAGACTACGAACAAAGCTAGTGGAGGTGATGGAATTCCAGTGGAGCTATTCCAAATCCTGAAAGATGATGCTGTGAAAGTGCTGCCCTCAATATGCCAGCAAATTTGGAAAACTCAGCAGTGGCCACAGAACTGGAAAAGGTCAGTTTTCATTCCAATCCCAAAGAAAGGCAATGCCAAAGAATGCTCAAACTACCGCACAATTGCATTCATCTCACACGCTAGCAAAGTAATGCTCAAAATTCTCCAAGCCAGGCTTCAACAGTACGTGAACTGTGAACTTCCAGATGTTCAAGCTGGTTTTAGAAAAGGCAAAGGAACCAGAGATCAAATTGCCAACATCCGCTGAATCATCGAAAAAGCAAGAGAGTTCCAGAAAAACATCTATTTCTGACTTATTGACTATGCCAAAGCCTTTAACTGTGTGGGTCACAACAAACTGTGGAAAATTCTGAAAGAGATGGGAATACCAGACCACCTGACCTGCCTCTTGAGAAACCTGTATGCAGGTCAAGAAGCAACAGTTAGAACTGGATATGGAACAACAGACTGGTTCCAAACAGGAAAAGGAGTATATTAAGGCTGTATATTGTCCTGCTTATTTAACTTATATGCAGAGTACATCATGAGAAATGCTGGGCTGGAGGAAGCACAAGCTGGAATCAAGATTGCCGGGAGAAATATCAATAACCTCAGATATGCAGATGACACTACCCTATGGCAGAAAGTGAAGAAGAACTAAAGAGCCTCTTGATAAAAGTGAAAGAGGAGAGTGAAAACGTTGGCTTAAAGCTCAACATTCAGAAAACGAAGATCATGGCATCCAGTCCCATAACTTCATGGCAAATAGATGGGGAAACAGTGGCAACAGTGGCTGACTTTATTTTTCTGGGCTCTAAAATAACTGTAGATGGTAATTGCAGCCATGAAATTAGAAGACGCTTGCTCCTTGGAAGGAAAGTTGTGACCAACCTAGATAGCATATTCAAAAGCAGAGACATTACTTTGCCGACAAATGTCCGTCTAGTCAAGGTTATGGTTTTTCCAGTGGTCACGTATGGATATGAGAGTTGGACTATAAAGAAGGCTGAGTGCCGAAGAATTGATGCTTTTGAACTGTGGTGTTGGAGAAGACTCTTGAGAGTCCCTTGGACAGCAAGGAGATCCAACCAGTCCATCCTAAAGGAGATCAGTCCTGGGTGTTTATTGGAAGGACTGATGTTGAAGCTGAAACTCCAATAGTTTGGTCATCTGATGCGAAGAGCTGACTCATTTGAAAAGACCCTGATGCTGGAAGGGATTGAGGGCAGGAGGAGAAGGGGACGACAGAGGATGAAATGGTTGGATGGCATCACTGACTGGATGGACATGGGTTTGGGTGAACTCCGGGAGCCGGTGATGGACAGGGAGGCCTGGCGTGCTGCAGTCCATGGGGTCGCAAAGAGTTGGACACAACAGAGCAACTGAACTGAACTGAACACAAGACAAGTAGACAGAGAGATGAACTAGGTCTGTGGATAAGAAGTCATAATATGAAAGTCAGCTTTCTTCACATAGATCTATAGAGTCGACCCAACTCAAATCCTTATCTAATTCCAAAATTTACAAGGCAGAGGAAAGTCCTAAGGATAGCCAGTGAGTGAAGGCGCTCAGCTGTGCCCAGCTCTTTGCGACCCCATAAACTGCACAGTCCATGGGATTCTCCAGGCCAGAACACTGGAGTGAGGAGCCTTTCCCTTCTCCAGGAGATCTTCCCGACCCGGGGATCGAACCCAAGTCTCCCACATTGCAGGCAGATTCTTTACCAGTTGAGCCACAAGGGGAGCCCAAGAATACTGGGGTGGGTAGCCCATCCCTTCTCTAGGGGATCTTCCCGACCCAGGAATTGAACTGGGTCTCCTGAATTGCAGGTGGATTCTTTACCAACTGAGCTATCAGGGAAGCTGATAGCTACCCTGACATTCCTAAAATGTAGGGTAGCTAAGACATTCCTAAAAAAAAGAATAAGGTGTTAGGATCTTCTCTACTATATATAAAATCATACTGCAAAGCCATGGTAAGTAATGCAGTGTGATATAGGTACATGTGCTGCTAAGTCAGTCAGTCATGTCCGATGCTTTGTGACCCCATGCACTGTAGCCCACCAGGCTCCTCTGTTCATGGGATTCTCCAGGCAAGAATACTGGAGTGGGTTGCCATTTTCTTCACCAGGGCATCTTCCCAACCCACAGATCGAACCTGCATCTCTTGTGTCTCCTGCATTGGCAGGTGGATTCTTTACCACTGTGCTGCCTGGGAAGCCGTGATATAGGTACAAGGACAGAAACAAATTGACCAATGGAACTGAACAGAATGCCCCAAAGTAGAGCCACACGTATATGGAAACCTGACATCACACAGATGGCATGGCCAACCACCAGAGAACGGAGAGATTATCCAGTAAATGGTATACAACTGTTATTTACATCGGGGCAGGGGGTGAGGGAAGACGATCCCTATCTCCAAAAGTAAATCCTTTGAACTAAAAGCAAAATATACAAGTCAACACTAATATTTTTAGAAGAAAATAGAGAAGAATTTCTTTATCACAGCAGGAGAGAAGGATTTTTTATACAAGATACAAATTGTATTGGCCACAAAATATAAGATTGATATAATAGATTATATTAAAAATAAGAATGTCTCTCATCAAACTACATCTTAAAGAAAGTGAGATGGCAAGCCACAATGTGGGAGAAGATACCTGGAATGCATTTAACTGATAAATGAATACATAAGAAAATTTTCCTACATCTGTCTGCATGCTCATTTCCTGGTCTCCTTCAGAACTTGCTTGCATGTCGTGTTTTTCAGAAAACCTTCCCTAATCACTGTTTTAAAAATCGCAAGCTCACTACCACGCCCTGCCCTGGCTGTGCCCTTGCCCGCCTTGCTTTTAGCCATAACGAGTATCACCACCACACCTACTCCGCAGGTTAAGGAAACGATTGCCTCCCACTCCGTCTTCTCGGAAGCCTATAAACTCCTAAATGAGGCAAGGAATTTTGATCTATTTTGTTCACGTCTGTATTCCCAGCATATAGAAGAGCACCCGGCACACAGCAGGTGCTCTATAAATATTTGTTGGCTAAAAACTCCTACCAATCAATTATAAAAACATCAACAGCTCAATAGAAAGAAATGAGCAAAAGGCTTAAACAGACATTTCAATAAAAAAACGAAAAATACAACTTGTCAATAAACATATAAAAAGATGCTCAAATGTACTGATTATTAGGGAAGTGCAAATTAAGATTGAAATGAGATACTATTTTATATTTACCAGACTGGCAAACATTAAGAATTCTGACTATACTAAGTCTTGGCAAGAATGAGGAACACAGGAAACTCTTAATACACCTGCTGGTGGGAATGGAAATTGTATCTCTCTTTAGAAGACAAATCGGGATTATCTTGTAAAGGTGCACATGTGTGTAGCCTGTATGTCAGTTTGTCTGTTCTTAGATTTATACCCAGGAACAGTGCCTCTAAAAATGCAGTCCACAGACTGGTGTCAGTATGTAAAGGAACAGTCTGTTATAAGTTACCATGAGACAAGTGCAAAAATTGACAGTGAAGATTAAGAAAACTCGATAGCAACTTGACACTGCCATCCTATATTTTTAATTTTTTAGACTTTTTTATCATGGGAAAATATAACTAAAATTTGACCATTTTAAGCATACAATTTAGTGGCATTAAAAAATACATTCACACTGTTGTTCAGTCATCACCATCATCCATCTCTAGAATTTTTTTTCATCTTTCCAAACTGAAATTCCATATCAGGACTTTCCTAGTGGCCCAGTGGCTAAGGCTCTGCACTCCCAATGCAGGGGACCCAGGTTCGATCCCTGGTCAGGAAACTAGATCCAACATGTCACAACTAAGAGTCTGCATGCCACGACTAAGAGGTTCCTCGTGCCACAACGAAGACTGAAGATCCTGCCTGACACAGCTTGCTAAGTCGCTTTCAGTCGTGCCCGACTCTCTGTGACCCCATGGCCTGCAGCCCACCAGGCTCCCCATCCATGGGATTCTCCAGGCAAGAATATTGCAGTCGGTTGCCACTTCCTTCTCCAATGCCATAACTTAAGAATCCCAATAAAAAAAAATAAATAAATTTAAAATAAAATTTTAAAATGAAATTCCATACCCATTAAACAATAGCTCCCTCTTCCCCCTGCATCCCTACTCCTGGCAACCATTTTTTCTGTCTATGAATTTGACTAAGTATCTTATATGAGTGGAATATTTGTCCTTTTGTGACTGGCCTATTTCACTTCAGCATAATGTCCTCAAATTCCACCCATACTGTAGCATGTGTCAGAATTTCTTTTTTTTTTAAGACTGAATAATACTCCGCTGAATTGATATAACTAACACCCTTCTGTTTATCCAGTAATCCAGTGAAGGACACTTGGGTTGCTTCTACCTTTTGTCTATTGTGAATGATCGCCCTACTATACTTATTAAAATATAATTTTTCTGTTGACTATAATAATTAAAATTGGGCTTTATGTTAGGATGTCTTTGAATTTTTAATAATCTCATTTTCCAAGTAATTCATTTTTATGGTACTTTACAAAAACCATCTGTGACAGTTGTAAAATTTTCTAAATACACCCACAGATAGTTCAGGAAGCACCACCCTGAAGTAGAGTCTTCCAAATTTTTATAAGACCCAAGAGTAAGAAAAACTCTTCCCATCATAACCCAAGACACATGAATACAACTGAAACAAGAGTTTCACAAAGCCATACTTTATCATTTCTACAGGAAATGCACTAAGGTAGTTACTGCTTTGTTTAATTTTATTTTAATCCTGGTTGAATTATGGCAGAAAGTGAAGAGGAACTAAAAAGCCTCTTGATGAAAGTGAAAGTGAAGAGTGAAAAAAGTTGGCTTAAAGCTCAACATTCAGAAAACGAAGATCATGGCATCTGGTCCCATCACTTCATGGGAAATAGATGGGGAAACAGTGGAAACAGTGGCAGACTTTATTTTTTGGGGCTCCAAAATCACTGCAGATGGTGACTGCAGCCATGAAACTAAAAGATCCTTACTCCTTGGAAGAAAAGTTATGACCAACCTAGACAGCATATTCAAAAGCAGAGACATTACTTTGCCAACAAAGGTCCATCTAGTCTAAGGCTATGGTTTTTCCAGTGGTCATGTATGGATGTGAGAGTTGGACTGTGAAGAAAGCTGAGCACAGAAAAATTGATGCTTTTGAACTGTGGTGTTGGAGAAGACTCTTGAGAGTCCCTTGGACTGCAAGGAGATCCAACCAATCCACCCTAAAGGAGATCAGTCCTGGGTGTTCATCGGAAGGAATGATGCTAAAGCTGAAACTCCAGTACTTTGGCCACCTCACTCGAAGAGTTGACTCATTGGAAAAGACTCTGATGCTGGGAGGGATTGGGGGCAGGAGGAGAAGGGGACAACAGAAGTTGAGATGGCTGGATGGCATCACTGACCTGATGGACATGAGTCTGAGTGAACTCCGGGAGTTGGTGATGGACAGGGAGGCCTGGCGTGCTGCAATTCATGGGGTTGCAAAGAGTTGGACACGACTGAGCGACTGAACTGAACTGAACTGAATCTATTAAATTGATTTCACAGCCCACCAAAAATCGTGAATCCCAGTATGAAAGCCAGTGCTCTTGAGAAATTTCTGCATATGTATGTCAGCAGCCATGTAACAGAATGTTTCCAGTAGCATTATTCATAAAAGAAAAATAAAAACCAACCCAAATATCCATCAATAGGAAACTAAATGAATAAATTGTGATATATTCACCTAATACAATATTACTGGGGCTCAATCAATGTTTATTGAATGAATTAATAAACGGCTGTGAAAATGAAGTACAGCTACCTGGAGCAGTTTGGATAAATCTTAGAAATACAATGTGCAGTGGACAAAGCAAGTCGCAGTTGATATTATACTGAACAAAACCACTTTTTAAAAAGCAAACAAAAGAAAACACAGTATTGTTTGAGGACCCATGCATGTGGTAGGACTACCCTAAAAGTCAAGAGAACAATAAACACAAAATTCGGGACAGAAGTTACCTCGGGGGAGTAGGCAGAGGGTGGGATTGGGGAGATCCCAGGCAGCTCACAGAATTGGAAATGTTATTCAGTTGGGTGGTTTACAAATGTTCATTATTATGCTTTGTACTTAGATATACATTGTATATATTCTTTTATCTATCATATTCTTTTATCTATCACATTTCAGTCAGTCAGTCAGTTCGGTCACTCAGTTGTGTCTGACTCTTTGCGACCCTGTGGACTGCAGCACGCCGGGCCTCCCTGTCCATCACCAACTCCTGGAGTTTACTCAAACTCATGTCCATTGAGTTGGTGATGCCATCCAACCATCTCAACCTCCGTGGTCCCCTTCTCCTCCTGCCTTCAATCTTTCCCAGCATCAGGGTCACATTTAAAATCTTTTAAAAGGTAGAAATGAAGTTGATGGAATTGGAGAACAAAGAATTCTAGCCACACTGAGCAAGCCATTGACATATCAAAATATCAGTAAAATAGGGCCCCTTGACTTTCTTCCAAGACTGTGAAAAAATAGCTGATAAACATTTTACCGGGCTGAAAAGAAGGGTATCCAGACAAGGTGTTGAATTGGCTGTCGTTTCCCCTTGTAGAATAGCCTCCAGTTTCCTTATACTCATCCAGCAAACTCTCACCCGCTAAGTACCTGCACAAGCATGGAATGTTCTGCATCCCTGACTGTTGGTTGATGTTAGAATTCTGATTAAGGGTCTTGGGTAGGCAATAGAAGAAGAGGGTGGAGGCCAAGCCTTATTCATCTTTACGCTGCTAACCTTCAGCCCAGTGCCTTGCAGAGTAAGTATCAGATAGCTGTTTTCTGCGGAAATGATTGAAGCACTGAAAGAATAAATGACTATTGCAGTTAGGCTAAGGATGCTATACCATTTCTGTCATTGCCGATATATGGGGTTATTTCAGGCTGTTCTGACTCATGATCTAAGCTGAGACATAGTAATGGGCGTGGCTTCCCCAAAGGTATTTGTGAATTAAAGATCTGAGGGAGAAGGTAAAATGAGGTCATGGGATAAAAGTGGGGAAGCAGTCAGTTTTAAAATAAAGATGAGAAATCTTGGGAGTTTTCAAAGTCCAGTTGGGCATAGCAGTAAGTTGGTGGTTGTCTTTTTTATCCCCACTTTAATTTTTATCATGGTTAATTACAAAGCGTCCTGGAGCAGGGTGCAGTGGTTAAGATGATGGAATGTGGAGGCACTGTTTGGGTTTGACTCCTCCACTTACTGGGTAAGCTCAGGGAAATTACTTAACCTCCTTGTACCTCAGTTTATCATCTGTAAATAGGGATAATAATAGCACCAACCTTGGGATTTCCCCCATGGTCCAATGGTTAAGACTCTGTGCTTCCAATGTAGGGGGTGCAGGTTCGGTCCCTGGTCATGGAACTAATATGCCACACAGAGCAACCAAAAGGAAAGAAAACACCAACCTCATAGAACTGTGATGACAGGAAGTGATTCAGTGAGGAGATATTCATAAAGGGAACAGCACCTGGCGTGCAGCAAGCATCAATGTTGTTAAATAAAATCTTTATTGAGATTGACAATATACTTGTGTGCCCATGAGCTTCCCGTACTCTTTCTTTGGGTTAGCTGCTGTGTGGGTACTCAGACTTCTATCACAGCAGAACAACTTCTGTGGCCTCTTCCATGGAAAGCCCTTGAGAGATTTCATCTTTATGGAGCTTTGCTATAGGATCCTCTGCTTAATTAGCACCCTTGCAATCTATTGTTGGTATCATCTAAGATCATTGTCTTTAATATACCTATATAGATTCCCGACAGTCTGCCTTCAGAATGCCTGTCCCATCGTTCTTTCTTTTCCATTCTCTCTCTCTCTCTCTGCTTCCTCTGCCCTCTTGGACTCTTGCAACAGCCTCCTAACAGATTTTACTGCCTCTAGTCTTTGTTATAGCCAGTTCATCCTTGGCCCTGGGGACACACTGAATCTTCCTCAAACAACCCTTTGCACGCATTATTCTCATCCACCAGCTCTGATCAGAGCCCTCCACTCCTTTGCCTCTGTGTTCAAATTCCTTAGCTTGACCATCAAGACCTCTCTAGTCGACTTCAGCCTCACTCTCCCACTTGATCTCTCTCTGCCTTTACTAACTTTTTTTTTGCAGCCAAATTAGCCTAGTAATTGCTCGATATTGGTCATGCCTACGCCCACCCGGACAACATCATTTCTTCCACTCCCAAGCCTGGAATGCTCTTCTTGTGACTTCATAGCCTGGAGAAGACACTCAAAGAGATGAGAGAAGGTCATCGAAACGGAGATTAGGGAATATCAAAAGCAGATTTTGTCTCCTTCAAAACAGGCATAAAGCATGAGGGTTAAGGGTATGAGCTCTGGCTCTGTTATTTCCTGGCTGCACAAGGTGCCCCTGTGCCTCAGTTTTGCTCATCTGTAAAAGGGGTACCTTTTGGAGTGGATATGGTGATACATCACACAGGTCCCTCTTCAAGGCTGAGATACATAGTCTCCCAGCTGTAAGAGTGTTGGCACTAACCCTCACACTGAATCCCCTCCAGGAATTGCCCTCAACCAAGGGAAACTGCAGGCTTCCCAGGTAGCTCAGATGGTAAAGAATCTGCCTGCAGTGCAGGAGACCTGGGTTTGAACCCTGGATCGGGAAGATCCCTTGGAGAAGGAAATGGCAACCCACTCCAGTATTCTTGCCTGGAGAATTCCTCATGGACAGACAAGCCTGGCAGACTACCATCCAAAGGGTCACAAAGAGTCGGACACGACTGAGCGACTACCCTAAAGGAAACCCGTAAAATGCTGCCCTCTCCGGGGGGCAGCCTGCATCCAGTGCCACGTCAACAGGAAGTACAAAAGCCTGGCCTCTTTGCCTTGATTAGACAGTTCTAAAGGGCCACTCCAGCTTTTCATCCCCCCATAAAGTTCACTGAGGTCTCTGTTGTGGCTGCATCAGAGCCCAGCTTCTCTCTGCCCAGTCTAGCTTCCTTTTCTTCCCCTCACAGCTGCTGTTCCCCCAAACAACTCCTCCATAGACTACACACATGCAAAATCTCTGCTTCAGAGTCTGTTTCCCAGGAAACCTGACCTACAATGGTAAGGAAGCAGCCCCCAAAATGAGATTTTGGAGCAGCCTCACTTGCTGGCTGACTGACACTGAGGACCTCATCACTAGTGGGAGTGGGGTGCTGAGAGCACCGGGCATGGGGTTCGGGTGCCACGGCTAAAATTTTCACTGGTGTTGGCCTGGCATGGGACACAGTTGTACGTGAGTGCACCGGGGGTGGCAGATTACCAAGTGCTGGAGAGGTTCTGGGACGAACCCTTTGTAAACACTGTAGAATGAGATGGCTGGTGCTGGGGGCAAGGCGAAGGGCAAGAGATTGATTCACTGAAGAAAGACAACTAGAGGCCCAGAGTGATTAATCACCAATATAAGGCAAAGTGTAAAAGCTTGAGGGTGGCCTATATAAGGCAGAGTATAAAGAGACTCTTAGCTCCTGTACCAGAGGGCAGAGGATCAGGCCCAGAACTTAATTATAAGAAGATTGAATTCTCAACGCTAGCAGATCTGCTGTGCTGAGGTCAGGGATCTGATTGGAAAGAATGGGCCCCCGAGACTCTCAGGAGGCTGAAATCAAGATATTGGTCAGGGGCTGCAGTCATCTTGAGGTTCAGCTAAGACTGGAGCATCTGTTTCCATGATCACTCTCATGGCTTTTGCAGGCCTTAGAAGATCCTTTTCTAAGCTTATTCCTGCAATTGCAGGGAAGCCTTAGGACCTGGCCGTGTATCCTGAGTGTCCACACCACATAGCAGCTGGGGATCGGAGACAGAGAACCAGAGGGTCTCCCAAGACAGAACCCACAGCCTTTTTGTATGCTAATCTTGGAAGTACCAGCAGATCCACCAGCATTATCTTCTAATGCTAATAATCCTATGCATTAGAAGCCAGCCACGGACTTCCCTGGTGGTTCAGTGGATAAGAATCTGCCTTGCAATGCAGGGGACTTGGGAGTCGGATCCCTGGTCCAGGAAGATTCCACATGCTGTGGAGCAGCTAAGACTGTGTGCAGAACTACTGAACCCATGCGCCCTAGGGTCCCATCCCCAACAAGAGAAGCCACTACAATGAGAAACCTGTGCATCACAACAAAGAATAACCGCTGCTCGCTACAACTAGAGAAAGCCTGCACGCAGCAATGCATGAAGACCCAGTGCAACCAAAAATAAAAATAAATTTTAAAATAATTAAAAAAAAAAAAGAAGAAGCAGCAAGCCACTAGGTCCAGTCCATCCATGAGGAGAGGAGAATACACACAGAAGGAGTGGCAGGACTCGGGGGTCACTGGGGAGCCTCTTTGAAGCTGCTTCCCACAAGCTGGCAGACCTTTGCAGGTTCTGGAGACAACGTGTTCTACACGGGAGGACACTGTTCTGACCCAATTACTTGATGACAAGGAAGACTGTCAGCTTGCAGTGGGGCCCAGCGCAAGAACGGGCTCTGCAGCAGGTACAGGCTGCGATGCAATTGCCTCCGTGGTATATGAGGCCTCTATGGTGCGAAAGACACTGTATGCAGTTTGTGACAAACTCCAAGAGGAATCACACCCTAGACCCCTGGAGTTCTGGACACAGGCCATGTCATCTATAATAGAGAACTGTACATCCCATTCAAAAAACAGCAACCAGTGTCGTACTGAGCTCTGGGAAACACAGAGCATCTGATTATGGGACATTAAGTGATCTTCCAGCCAGAGCTGCCCATCACAAGACCCACCCAGTCATAGAGTCCCATGGCCTGAGAGCGCTCCATCATCAGATAGAGGTGGTGTATCCAGATGCACTGTCCAGAACAGAGAAGGTGTGGTGGGTACCAGAACCAGTGGAGACGTAGCAAGTGGGGAGGGGGCACCCGGGAGAAAAGTCTCTGTTCTCTGTATGTTGAGGGTGGCAGCCATGAATCTCCCTTTAATCTACCAGCACCACTCCCCATTCCATCATAATTGTCTAATAACCTTGCCATTCATCTAAAACATGAGAGGGCTTCCCTGGTGGCTCAGACAGTAAAGCATCTCCCTGCAATGTGGGAGACCTGGATTCAATCCCTGGGTGGGGGAGATTCCCAGTATTCTTGCCTGGAGAATTCCACAGACAGAGGAGCCTGGAGGGCTATACAGTCCATGGGGTCACAAAGAATCAAACACGACTGAGTGACAAACACTTAAAATATGAGAAGTGCGGACTGAGAGTGACACTGAAGCCCAGCTTTCACAGAGCTTGTTTGGCAAAGCAAAAATTGTTTTCCAAGTTGGGTCCCAATCTTCCTGCCTGGATAACTCCAGCCATGGGGTTAAGACACCCTGAGTCTTCTTGTTTTCTCCTTCCCAAGTCCTTGAGGAGTATCTCAAAGTCCCCTTCCACCCACATTCCCCTCAACCTGACCCTTCATTTTCTTAAGAGCTTCACCGAGTCCCACATCCATCCAGGCTGTGAGGTCCCAGGGGAGAAGGCAGCAGGCTGGCCCACACTGACCCAGGGTCCGAGAAGAGCAGCACAGTGCATTCACTCACCCCAGCTCAACTTGACGGAAAAGGGCTCCAGTCTTGCTGCAGGAGGCCGATCTTCGCATAATTCTTCCCTACTCCAGGCAGCAGTCTTTGGTTGCAAGCAACAGAAACAAACTTTGGCAGACTTAAAGCAAGGGGATATATTGCGAGAATGGGGCCATTCACAGAATCAAGAGACAGCTGAGAAGGAGGCTGGAAGAGTTGGGAACAAAGACAGCCATGACATCCTGGAACAGGAGCGAATTAACCAGCTTGTTAGAGGACTGCTTCATGCACAATGTTATCTGTCCTTCAGCCATTTTGGTTAAGAGCTCAAGTCCTTGAATCTGACTGGCTTGGCTTGAGCAAAACGCCCTCTCCTTTGCCACCTGATCGACAACCGAACTGAGACTGCAACCACTGGGGTAGAAGCAATTGTCCAAAACAGAAATTGGGGCTCTTGCCAAAATAAGGGAGCAGAATGTTGGGCAGCCAAAAACCACATGTGTTCAAAACACCCCCAACCTCTCCCCAGTTACACAGTCTACTTGTGTACCAAGATTCCGGGTGCTGTGTGTGAAAAGCTGGCAGAGCTCTAAACTAAAGCGAGTAATAGGCAGGATTGAAATCCATGGAAGGAAGCTCAATTTGAGGAGAATTCGGGCTTTTTGGATCAGAAGATCCATATTCCAGTCCTAGCACTGCTGTTAATTGAGACCTCTGTTTATTCATCTAAGCTGTGGAGTGAGCAGTGATCTATCCGGTCGGTCATCATAAGCATCAAAATAGACAATGTGCTTGAAGGCATTTGGAAGGCTGTTAAACATGCAAACCTGAGGGGCTGTTATTGGTCATTTGGGTTTTTCTAATTTACTTTGCAGATCGCAGCATATCTACTCCTTAACCCGAGATTGCGTTTGGCCAGAAGCAAGCAGTTCTGACCTTAGCTGGCAGACAGGCTGCAGTGGAGCGAGATGAAGGAGAGAGAGCTCTGCAGGTAATGCAGTGGGCAGTCTTATTTCAGCCTATTTTGCAATGCAATGATCTTGAGGAAATATTAGGATGCAGTTCATAGAGAGTCCTCACTAACTCAGAAAAATCAACTCCAGCGAGAGCCAAGAAATAGAAAACTGCCAGAGTGTAGGAAATAGCCATTTGGAAGAACGCATCAGATATTCAATATTCAACACAGTGGCAATGGAGTACAGTCGTTCAAAACACGAGCTTTGAGTCATGAAGCCCTGAGTTTGAACCCATCCTTTGCCTCATCTATGTGAGTACAGTAATAACCCATTAAACAAATGTTTATTGAGGACTTATTATACGCCAGGTATTCTCTGAGGCACTGATAAAACAACAGTGAGCAATACACATGACAAACCCCTGCTGCCCTCACAGGCTTCACATTCTAGTGCGAGAAGCAAGCAAACAAACAACCAAAAAAGGGGGAAATATGTGGTGTGTTAGGCAGGGATAATGGGCTTCCCTTTATCACTTAGATGGCAAAGAATCTGCCTGTGATGCGGGAGACCTGGGTTATGCAGGAGACCTGGGTTCGATCCCTGGGTCAGCAAGATCCCCTGGAGAAGGGCACAACAAGCCACTCCAGGATTCTTGCCTGGAGAATCCCATGGACAGACGAGCCTGGTGGGGTCATGGGGTCGCAGAGTCAGACACAGCTGAGCGACTAACACTTGCACTTTCAGATAGTGATAAATGCTGTGGAAAAATAAATCAGAGAAGGAAGTCAGTGGGGTGATGGGGGAAGAGTTACTATAATCCATAGGGTGGTTAGGTGGTAACGCCATGGTGACCCTTGATGTGATAGTGACATTCTAGCCAAGCGTTGAGAGGGGCAGACAGTGCCAGGCAGGGGTCTGGGGGAATCCGAGCGGAGGGAACAGCGGGGGCAGTGGTCTGCCGGTGAGAGCACTCTTGGGAAGTTCAAGGAACATGAACGGGGCAGCCAGGATGGCTGGAGGGGACCCTGTAGCTGGAGAAAAGACGGAGATGAGGTCAGAGTGCTGGCGACAGGGCAGACGCCTGGGGCCCGGTCGGTCCAGGACTTTGGCCTTTACTCTGAAGGAGATGGGGAACCACAGGAAGGTTTTGAGCAGGAAAGTAACACAATCTAATCTATACTTTAAAGTGTCATTTGAGCCACTATGTTTAAGTGAGGACAGAAGAGGAAAACCAGTTAGGAAGCTGTAGCAAAAATCCAGGTGAGGGGCTTCCCTGGTGGCTCAGCCTGTCAATGCAGGAGACAGGGGTTTGACCCCTGATTCAGGAAGATCCCACATGTCGTGGAGCAACTAAGCCCCTGTGCCTCAACTATTGAGCCTGTGCTCTGGAGCCTGGGAGCCGCAACTACTGAGCCCACGTGCCATAACGAGTGACGCCCCTGTGCCCCAGAGGCCGTGCTCTGCAATGAGAGAAGCCCCGCACACCACAAGCAGAGTGTAGCCCCGCTTGCCGCAACCAGAGAAAAGCCCACACAGCAATGAAGACCCAATGCAACCAAATATAAATAAATAATTTTTTTTTTAATCCAGGTGAGACTTCTAGTTTCTGGTCTAGCTGTAAGGAGCTTGGGAGTTATCATTCCATCCTAACAAGTAAAAATCTGAAAAACACAGACCTTCTTAGATTCATCAGAGAAGTGAGCTCTCAAGGCAAACTGCTGCCCGCACAAGTCTGGACAGCCAGCCAGAACAATGCTTCGGGTCACCACTTAGAGCAGAGATCACAAGCAGGAACCTCCAAGGGAAGCAGCGCTGGGGCAGGAAACCCTGAACAGTCACTGACAAATGCTGGGGGCTCAGTGTGCGCAAGCCCAGAGCTTAAAACTCTGGGGAGGGGGCACCCAGTCAAGGAGAGGTGCCTACAGTTTTGTGAGTTTTATCTCCAGGGACTCAACCACATTCCCTTGGTGAATATTGCAGAAAAACCCTTCCAGCTTTTGGTGTGGTTTAAGGAAAAGGAACCGTTTTGAAATATACTGAGCATTCTGCTCCTCTTAATGAGGCTTGCCCTCTAGAGAAGTTATTTTACCAGAGTTTAAACTACTGAGGAGCATAATACTAGAGATCATACTAGAGCATACTCAACATGGAGAAAGGGAAACACCCAACTCCAGCCCTCTCTAATTATCCTTTCCCATTTAAGGGGGAACAATGGGGGAAGAGGCTGAGAAGAATTTGTGAAATTCACAGTCCAGGGATACAGACCCATTAAAGACTCAGACCTCATCATGAGACTATAGAATGCTTTCTTTCCCCAACACCTTACCCTATATCACTAAAGGCCTATTTACTGCAGTTCCTTTTACCCAATACATCATGTCCTGCTAACAAGAAAAAACTTCAAGACTATCAAATAGCAAAAAAAAAAAAAAAAAAAAATACACTTGCCTTGAAGAGACAGAACACACATCAAAACCAGACTCAGAGATGGCAGAGATGGTGGAATTATCAGGCTGGAAATTTAAGACAACTATGATTAATATGCTAAGGGTTCTAATGGATGAAGTAGATACTGTGCAAGAACAGATGACTAATGTAAACAGATGGTGGTTACAAGAATGAGTCAGAAAAAAACACCCAGAGATCAAAAACACTGTAACAGAAATGAAGATTGCCAATAGTGCATTGACTACATGAAAGCCTTTGACTGTGTGAATCACAACAAACTGTGGAAAATTCTTAGAGATGGGAACACCAAACCACCTTACCTGTCTCCTGAGAAACCTGTATGCAACTCAAGAAGCAACGGTTAGAACCCTACATGGAAAAACCGCCTGGTTCAAAATTGGGAAAGCAGTATGACAAGGCTGTCTATTGTCATCCTGTTTATTTAAATTATATGTAGAGTACATCAGGCAAAATGCTGGGCTGGATGAATCACAAGCTGGAATCAAGATTGCCAGGAGAAATATCAACAACCTCAGATATGCAGGTGACACCACCCTTATGGCAGAAAGCGAAGAGGAAATAAAGAGCCTCTTGATGAAGCTGAAAGAGGAGAGTGAAAAAGCTGGCTTAAAACTTAACATTCAAAAAACAAAGACCATGGTATCAGGTCCCATCACTTCATGGCAAATAGATGGGTAAACAATGGAAACAGTGAGAAACTTTATTCTTTGGGGCTCCAAAATCACTGCAGATGGTGACTGCAGCCACAAAATTAAAAGACTCTTGCTCTTTGAAAGAAAAGCTATGATAAACCTAGACAGCATGTTAAAAAGCAGACACATTACTTTGCTGACAAAGGTCTGTGCAGTCAAAGCTATGGTTTTTTTCAGTAGTCATGTATGGATGTGAGAGCTGGACCATAAAGAAGGCTGAACGCCAAAGAATTGATGCTTTTGAGCTGTGGTGTGGGAGAAGACTCTTGAGGGTCCCTTGGACTGCAAGGAGATCAAACCAGTCAATCCTAAAGGAAATCAAACCTGAGTATTCATTGGAAGGACTGATGCTGAAGCTGAAGTTTTAATACTTTGGCCATGAAGAGCCATGGATGCAAAGAGCCGACTCATTAGAAAAGAGCCTGGTGCTGGGAAAGTTTGAGGGCAGGAGAAGAAGTGGGAGGACGAGATGGTTGGATGGCATCACTGACTCAGTGGACATGAGTTTGAGCAAGCTCTGGGAGATGGTGAGGAACAGGGAAGCCTGGGATGCTGCTGTCCATGGGATCGCGAAGAGTCGGACATGACTGAGCGACTGAACAACAACAATCAACAGGAGAGGGCTTCCTAGGTGGCTTGGCCGTAGAGAATCCACCTGCCAATGCAGAAGACACAGGTTGGATCCCTGGTTAGGGAATATCCATCCCTTGGAGGAGGAAATGGCGACCCGCCCCAGTATTCTTGCCTGGAAAATCTCATGGACAGAGGAACCTGGCGGGCTACAATCCACAGGGTCACAAAGAGGCAGACACAACTGAGCACACACACAAACAATAGGGAAAAATCAACCAAACCAAAAGCTGGTTCTTTGAAAAGAGATATAAAATTGATACACCTTCACCAGGCCACATGAAAAAGAAAGAGGACACAAATTACTAAGATCAGAAAAGAGACAACGTTATGACAGATCCCATGGACATTGAGAGAATAATCAAGGAACAGTATGAACAACCCTATGCTCACAAATGTGATAACCTAGATGAAATGACCCAATTATTTGAAAGGCACAATCTGCCAAAAGTCTTACAAAAATAAGTAGACAATCTGAATAGACCTACGTATATTAAAGAAATTGAATCAATAATTAATAGCCCTCCAAAACAGAAAGTACTAAGCCCAGATGGGTTCACTGGTAAATTCTACTAAAACTTTAAGGACAAAATTATGCCAAACCTATACAGTCTCTTTTAGAGTATAGAAGCAGAGGGAATATGGCCCAATTTATTCTATGAGGCTAGAATTAGCATTACCCTGATATCAAAACTAGATAAAGACATTACAAGAAAACTACATACCAATATATCTCTCATGAACATAGATGCAAAAATCCTCAACAAAATATTAGCAAATCTAATCCAACAATATATAAAAAGAATTATACACCATGACCAAGAGGGATTCACTGAAAGTATGTGAGGCTGGTTCAACATTTGAAAATCAGTTAATGTAATCCATTACATGAACAAGCCAAAGAAGAAAAATCACATAACCATTTCAATAGATGAGGTGAAAGTATTTGACACAATGAAATACTCATTCATTACATAAAAAAAAAAACTCTCAGCAAACTAGAAATAGAGGGGAACTTCCTCAACTTGGAAAGAACATCTGTAAAAAATTATACTTAATATTATACATAAATGGTAAGAAACTGGATGCTTTCCCACTAAAATCAGGAACAAGGAAAGGACGTTCCTTCTCACCACTCCTTTTCAACATCATCTTGGAAGCCCTAACCTGCAGTAAGACAAGAAAAGGAAATAAAAGGTACACAGATTGGGAAGGAAGAAATAAAACTCTCTTTGTTCGTACATGACATGATTGTCTATAAAGAGAATCTGAAAGATTCAACAACAGCAACAAAAGACTCCTGGGATTAATAAGGGATTATAGCAAGTTTGCAGGATACAAGGCTAATATATAAAAGTCGACTCCTTTCCAGTATATTAGCAATGAACAAGTAAAATTTGAAATTAAAAATACAATACCATTTATGTTAGCACCACAGAAAATGAAATACTTAGGTATAAACCTAATACGATATGAATAAGATTTATATGATATACATATATGAGAACAGATGGAGAGACAAGAAATAGACCAACATAAATGTCGTCAACTGATCTTTGACAAAGAAGCAAAGGCAATACCGTGGAGAAAAGATAGTCTTAAAAAAAAATAATGCTGGTACAACTGGACATTCACATGCAAAAAAATCTAGAAATAGACCTTGTACCTTTCACAAAAATTATCTCAAAATGGATCATAAGTAGTTTAGGACATTTGAAAAAATGAACCATTTCTCTACATGTACAAAGTGTGAAACTATAGAACTAGAAGATAACAAAGGAGAAAACTTAGATCTAGATCATAGGCTTTGGCAATGACTTTTTAGCTACAGCACCAAAGGCGTGATCATGAAATAATTGCTAAGTTAGACTGCAGTAAAATTAAAAGCTTCTTCTCTGTGAAAGACTCTGTGAAGAGTATGAGAAGTCATGTCCTGTGGAGAACATATCTGCAAAACATATATCTGATAAAGACAGTTATCCAAAATATACTAACAGCTCTTAAAACTCTTTAAGAATAAGACGCTGAACAACCAGATTAAAAAACAGACCAAAGACTTCGGCAGACATCTCCCCAAAGAAGATACACATAAAGGGCAAAGAGCACATGGGAAAAGTATCCACGTTACAAGTCATTAAAGACATAAAAAGTCATTACTCATTAAAACAGTAATGAGATTCCACTGCACAGCTATTAGAATGGCCAAACCAGAATACTGATGATAGCAGATGCTGCTGAGGCTGTGAAACAACAGAAACGCCCCTTCACTGCTGGTGGGAATGCAAAGTGGTACAACCGCTCTGGAGGACAGCTTGGTGGTTTCTTAAAAAGCTAAGCAGGGACTTACCTGGTGATCCAGTGGCTAAGGCTCCATGCTCCCAATGCATCTGGATCCATCTCTACTCAGGGAACTAGATTCCACATGCCACAACTGAAAGACACCACGTGCCACAATAAAGATCAAAGATCCTGCATGCTGCAACTAAGACCCAGAGCAGCCAAATAAATAAATATTTTATAGAAGCTAAACATGCTCTTAACATATGGTCCAATAATCACGGTCCTTGGTATTTACCCAAAGGAGGTGGAAACATCTACACAAAAACCTGCATGCAGATGCTTAGAGCAGCTTTATCCAAAATTGCCCAAACTTGGAAACAACCAAGATATTCGTCAGTAGGTGAGTGGATAAACAGTGATATTAGTACATCCAGGTAATGGAATATTATTTAGCACTTAAAAGATATGATCTACCAAGCCTTGAAAAGACATGAAGGAAATTTATATGAATTATTACAAAGTGAAAGAAGCCAATTTGAAAGGGCTACATACTATATGATTCCAAATATACGAATTCTGGAAAAAGTAAAACTAGGGAGAAAATACAAAGATCAGTGGTTGCCAGGAGTTGGAGGAGGCAGGGATGAATAGGCAGTGCACAGAGGGTTTATTTTTTTAGGGCAGTGAAATTATACAGTATGATACCCTTATGGGATACATGTCATTAAGCATGTGTGCATGCTAAGTCTCTTCAGTCTTGTCCCACTCTGCAACACTATGGACTGTAGCCCACCAGTCTAGTCTGTCCATGGGATTCTCCAGGCAAGAATAGTGGAGTGGATTGCCATGCCCTCCTCCAGGGGATCTTCTAGACCCAGGAATAGAACCCATGTCTCTTGTGTCTCCTGCATTGGCAGGTGAGTTCTTTACTGCTAGCACCACCTGGGAAGCCCTTTACATTTGTCAAAACCTACAGAATATACACCACCAAGGGTGAACTCTAATATAAACTATCGATTTGGGATGATAATCATATATCAGTATAGCTTCACTGATTGTAACAAATGTACCCCTCTGGTGAGGGATGTTGATAATGGCGGAGGTTGGAAAGGGTAGAGGATATAGGGGTCCCTCTGAACCTTCCATTCAATTTTGCAGTAAACGTTGGTGGTAATTTAGTCACTAAACTGTGTCCGACTCTTTTTGACCCTGTGAACTATAGCTTACCAGGCTCCTCTGTCCACAGGATTTCCCAGACAAGAATACTGAAGTGCGTCACCATTTCCTTCTCCAGGGGATCTTCCTGACCCAGGGATCAAACTCAGGTCTCCTGCACTGCAGGCGGATTCTTTACTGACCGATCCATCAGGGAAGCCCCTTTTTAAAATGCTCTAAAAAAATCAAGTCTATTTTTTTTTTTAAAAAGTAAGAATTGATGGTGGTTTGCCAAGAGTAGCAGCTATAGAAGTGGAGAAGTGGTTGGATTATGGATTTATTTTCAAGAAGAGCCAACAGAATTGCCAGTGGATGGGATGTGGAGTATGAGGACAAGTGAAGATTCAGCCCGCATCCTAGATGACATGTGACAGAGGCTGCGCGCAGTGCAGAGGAAAACAGAGAAAGGGGAAGACTAGAGACCTCCTCAAGACAAGGAGAGACAAAAGGGAGCATTTCATGCACAGATGGGCTCAATAAAGGACAGAAATGGTACGGACCTAACAGAAGCAGAAGATATCAAGAAGAGGTGGCAAGAATACACAGAACTGTATGAAAAAGATCTTCATGACCCAGACAACCACAATGCTGTGACCACTCACCTAGAACCAGACATCCTGGAATGCAAAGTCAAGTGGGCCTTAGGAATCATCACTACAACCAAGGCTAGTGGAGGTGAAGGAATTACAGTGGAGCTATTTCAAACCCTGAAAGATGATGCTGTGAAAGTGCTGCACTCAATATGAGAGCAAATTTGGAAAACTCAGCAGTGGCCACAGGACTGGCAAAGGTCAGTTTTCATTCCAATCCCAAAGAAAACCAATGCCAAAGAAGGCTCAAACTGCCACACAATTGCACTCATCTAACATACTAGTAAAGTAATGCTCAAAATTCTCCAGGTCAGGCTTCAACAGTACATGAACCGTGAACTTCCAGATGTTCAAGCTAGATTTAGAAAAGGCAGAGGAACCAGAGATCAAATTGCCAACATCTGTTGGATCATTGAAAAAGCAAGAGAGTTCCAGAAATAAATAAATAATAAATAAATAAAGTTCATAGTCAATAAAGTTCTGCTTTATTGACTATGCCAAAGCCTTTGACTGTGTGGGTCACAACAAACTGTGGAAAATTCTTAAAGAGATGGGAATACCAGACCACCTGACATGCCTCCTGAGAAATGTCTATGCATGTCAAGAAGCAACAGTTAGAACTAGACATGGAACAACAGACTGGTTCCAAATCAGGAAAGGAGTCCATCAAGGCTGTATATTGTCACCCTGCTTATTTAACTTATATGCAGAGTACATCATGAGGAACACTGGGCTGTTGGAAACACAAGCTGGAATCAAGATTGCAAGGAGAAATATCAATAACCTCAAATATGTAGATGACACCACCCTTATGGCAGAAAGCAAAGAAGATCTAAAGAGTCTCTTGATGAAAGTTAAACAGGAGAGTGAAGATGCTGGCCTAAAACTCCACATTCAGAAAACTAAGATCATGGCATCTGGTCCCATCATTTCATGGCAAATAGATGGGGAAACAATGGAAACAGTGACAGACTTTTGAGGGGGGGGGCTCCAAAATCACTGCAGATGGTGACTGCAGCCATAAAATTAAAAGATGCTTGCTCCTTGGAAGGAAAGTTATGACCAACCTAGACAGCATATTAAAAAGCAGAGACATTACTTTGCCAACAAAGGTCAGTCTAGTCAAAGCTATGGTTTTTCCAGTAGTCATGTATGGATGTAAGAGTTGGACTATCAAGAGAGCTGAGCACCAAAGAATTGATGCTTTTGAACTGTGGTGTTGGAGAAGACTCTTGAGAGTCCCTTGGCCTGCAAGGAGATCCAACCAGTCCATCCTAAAGGAAATCAGTCCTGAATATTCATTGGAAGGACTGATGCTGAAGCTCCAATACTTTGGCCACTTAATGCGAAGAACTGACTCACTGGAAAAGACCCTGATGCTGGGAAAGATTGAAGGTGGAAGGAGAAGGGGACGACTGAGGATGAGACGGTTGGATTGCATCACCGACTCAATGGACATGAGTTTGAATGAACTCCAGGAGTTGGTGATGGACAGGGAGGCCTGGCATGCTGCACTCCTTGGAGTCACAAAGAGCTGGACACGACTGAGCGACTGAACTGAACTGAACTGCACACAATGCCAAGCACACATTAGATGTTTAGCAAATACCAAAATCCCAGAAAATTTTGGAAGAGATTACGGTCTTCAGCAAGGTAATATTTTAGCTAGATAACTCATGGGGTGGGGTTTAGGACACAGAAGAAAATCGAAAGAACAGGGTGACCAAACGCTATTGTGTGAGTCGTTCAGTCGTGTCCGATTCTTTGTGACCCCATGGACTGCCACAGCCCACCAGGTTTCTCTGTCCATGGAATTTTCCAGGCAAGAATACTGGAGTAGGTTGTCATTCCCTTCTCCAGGAGATCTTCCCGACCCAGGGATAGAACCTAGGAATCCTGCACTGCAGGCCATTTCTTTATGAACTGAGCCACCAGGGAAGCCAGGCTCTAGTCAACTCTAATAACTCAATGTTTTCCTGTGGTCAGTAACTTAGTTCTAGAAATAGGAGATAAATGGAGTAGGAACAGAGAAAAACAAGAATGATTCATCCCAGGACCAGTACATAACAATAACTTCAAAATAAATAACAGGGATGTGATGTACAGCACAGGAAGCATAGTCAATAATATTGTAATAACTTTGTATAGTGTGAATCTATAAAAATATCAAATCACTATGTTGTATACCTGAAACTAATATAATATTGTAAGACAACTACCCTTTGGTTTAAAAAAAAAGAAAGAAAAATAAAGTACTGTCAGACTTCAAAAAAATGATAATGCCAAAGGTAACACTTACTAGGAATCACAGTGGCAATATTAGCTAAACACGTGGAATGTTATATTTTTGGGAGCCTGTGCTAAGCCAGTCTCTTCACTGAAGTGCATTTAGCTTGAGGTAAATGAGGAGTCATTTATGCTAAGGTGTGGGGGAAAAAGCAAAAGGGTTAGTTCTCCAAACATTGTCAATTTCCAAAGGATACACTCTAGTTTAGTTGGAATGTATTTATCATTTTTTTAACCCCTACTGTACATTAAGCGCATATATTTTTCTAGTGCTGAAATCAGCCCAGCTGATTTCAAGGTATATACTATTGTATCCATTTTACAGATGGGAAGAGTACGGCTTATAGAAGGTGATCACTAGCTAAGGAGTCATGAAGCTGGATTCAAACCCAAGGCTATGCATCTCCAAAGCTCATGCTCAGCCCACGATGCCTCACTTAAGTTTTGTTAACAATGACCCACCTTCGCTGAGCACTTACCTCAAGCCAGGCCCCAGTGTTTCACAGCTATTAATATGGACTATTATCATCCCCATTTTAAAAATGAAGAAATTGAGGCCTAGAGAAGTTAAGAAGCTCACTGTAGACCCCTCAGCTGGTAAGTCAGATAGTGTGGTTGTAAGTTGTAAGGTCCATCCCTTTATGTCTTTATAAAAGTACTTTTAAAAAATACAGTAGTAATATATATTCATGGTAACAACTTTAGAAAATACGACTAAGAAAAAAGAAAAAAAAATCACTATAATCCTACCATTCTGAGATAACCATGATTATCATTTTAGTAGATAACATTTGAATCTTTCTCTTATACACACACACCCACACTTTTTTTTTCATTTTTTTACAAAAATAAGATTGTGGGACTTCTCTGGTGGTTCAGTGGTTAAGAATCCACCTTGCAATGTAGGGGATGCATTTGACCCTGGTTGGGGAACTAAGATCCCACAGGCCATGGGGGAACTAAGCCTCACACCATAACTAGAGATCCTGTGTGCCACAGCTAAAACCCAGTGCAGCCAAATAAATAAATATTAAAGATAAATGTTTTAAAAAATAAGATTGTACTATGTTGGGTTTTGACCTATTCTTCATCCATTTAATAATACGTTGTCAGCATCTTTCTGTTTTAAATATTTGCTACAATGGTGAATTGTTTTACTCTCTTGAGTCATGTACCTATTTAAGAATCTGTAAGAATTCTCCCTTTCACCCAAAAGTTGAACACACATACACAAAAAATTTTACATATGATTTCAGAGACTCCCTGAACCATGGATCCTGAGAACTCCAGTTCTACATTATGTCTTCTTTTTTTTTTAATTGAAGAGTCGGACACGACTGAGCGACTGAACTGAACTGATAGTTGATTTACAATGCTGTGTTAATTTCTGCTTTACAACAAAGTGACTCAGTTATACATATATATATATATATATATACACATACATTATTTTTCATTATGGTATATCCCAGGATGCAACGTTATTTCTAATGCCTGAACAATATTCCATCATGGAAGGATGCCCTATAAGTTACTGAACCAACCTAAGTCAGTCCCCTAAGACTGGACATTTAGATTATTTCCAGTTTTCCACTATTATAAACAATAGCGCAACAACTGTTCCTACGGATAAATCTTTGTGTGTAGTCCTATTTATTGCCTTGGGATCCATTCCAAGAGTACGATCACTTTCAAGGCGTTTGATAATACTTCCAAATTGCCCTCCAGAAAGGTTGTATCTATTTATGCTCCGCCAGCAGCATCTAAGAGGGCCCATTTCCCCAGATCATTGCTCACATCTGGTCTTATAAAACATTATATTCTGTCCCTCTTTAACCCTGGCTCAGAACTTTTCTTTCTCCTTTTGCTGTCTTGAAGGCAAAGATTTCTGGCTCAAGGAACTGGAAATATCAGTCTTTGGGGAAGACTCCAGGTTAGGAATTGCTATCTTTCCCGACTTCAACAAAACCACAAAAGCTTCCTAGGTTTAGCAGAAGACCCTTCCTTGCAAATCCCTTGTCTTTGGTAGAAAAACTGTTACCGGGTGAGAAGAAACAAACAGGCTAAACTTTAAAAAATAATAATAATAAATCTTGGTTGATTTTTTAAACCTTTGTATTATGAAATGTTTGTCCCCAAAGGAACAAGGAGGGCTCCTTTTAGTAGATCTTAAAATTCATAGACAAGTAATTCTGTAATGTGACTGCTCCTTCTCTCCCACTTTAGACAGCCAAATCTGGCTTCTGATGTATACAATTTACTAGGAAAAAAAAAAACCTCAGTTTGGCTCGAGAACGCCACAAGCGTGGTTATAATGAGAAAGCTCTTGCATATAGTAGGCACTCAATAAATGTTTGTTGAATTGCACTGGAAGACTGTGACATGCACCCTGGAGTAATAGGGGATTTCGTGTACGTGTTTAACTACTAAAGCTTTCATTAACTGTGGCAGTGTTAAATACAGCCGGTACTAATGAGGGGGAGTGGTGACCTGAATACACCAAAACAGAGGGAAATCCCAGATCAACTCTATTTAGTCTTGAAATACAGACCATGATTTTTTTTTTTCCTCCAACAAATGTACCTTTCCAATTCTGTTTGGCTTGAGCAAATATTACAATAAGCTTAACCTCCACTGTTGGAGAAGACTCTTGAGAGTCCCTTGGACAGCAAAGAGATCCAACCAGTCCATCCTAAAGGAAATCAGTCCTGAATATTCATTGGAAGGACTGATGCTGAAGCTGAAACTCCAACACTTTGGCCACCTGATGCAAAGAACTGACTCATTTGAAAAGCCCCTGATGCTGGGAAAGATTGAAGGCAGGAGGAGAAGGGGACGACAGAGGATGAGATGGTTGGATGGCATCACTGACTAAATGGACTTGAGTTTGAGTAGACTTCAGGAGTTGGTGATGGACAGGGAAGCCTGGCATGCTGCAGTCCATGGGGTCGAAAAGAGTCGGACACAACTGAACTGACTATCCTCAGTTAGTCCGCAGAGAAGGCCATGATGGGACAGGCAGTTTGGGGGCTAGATTTAAGTGCTGGAAAAAAAAATTTGACTTGTTAGATGATATGAAAGAATTGTTCATTGTCTTGATTATGATAGTGATATTATTTTAGCTATGGAGGGATATGTTCCTTTTTTTAAAAAAAAAGACACACCTTGGAATTGACAAATAAGTTATCACAGACCATCTACAAAAGAGATAATGAAGATTTGACTATATTATAACAATAACTACTGTTTATGGGAAGTGTTTTGTGCAAGCCAGTTCAGTTATATTAACTTGAATCCTACACTAAATAAACTTCTGCCAGGCAGGTATCACTGTCCCCATTTTTCAGATGAATAAACTGAAACTCAAATCAGTCAATCCTAAAGGAAATCAGTCCTTTAGGACTGACTGGGGAAGGACTGATGGGGAAGCTGAAGCTCCAATACTCTGGCCACCTGATGCGAAGCACTGACTCATTGGAAAAGATCCTGATGCTGGGAAAGATTGAAGGCAGGAGGAGAAGGGGACGACAGAAAATGAGATGGCTGGATGGCATCACCGGCTCGATGGACATGAGTCTGAGCAAGCTCCAGGAACTGGTAATGGACAGGGAAGCCTGTTGTGCTGCAGTCCATGGGGTCGCAGAGTCGAACATAATGACTGAACTGAAACTGAGGCTCAGAGGCAGAAGCGACTATCCAACTCTGCTTCCGGGAACTCCCCTCCCTCACTGATGAAACTGACGGCCAAAGAACCCTGCGCTCCTGCCCAGAAGTCCAGGACGCAGGGCTCCCCTGTAACCCCTGGCCTGCATGGAATAAGGCTGAGGCCAGCACTGGTGAACACTCTGAAGAGGACAGCCTTTGGCCCCTTCTGAGGTCAGGGACTGGGGCTTTTCAGTCCATTCTGTGACCCTCCCCACCTCAAGGCAGCCACAGTTGGTTTCTGTTTACGCAACTAAAGAATGCTGACCATCAGAGAAATATTTCTGACTCTCACCCCAGACAGCCCAGCTGGGAAATGGCAGCATAAGGATTTGGCCTCGGGCAATCTGATGTCAAAGCCTCATGCCACTTCTCAAAGGACATCACAAGGGGTCAAGTTCATGTGTCTTCCAAGTCTCTGCCATCTGCGCCTTCCCTGTTAAACTCTTCCACACTTACTTCCGTGTCTCCACCCACAGGGTGTGGCAGTGCACTGCTGCACTAATGTAACCACACCTCCACGTGGGGAACCCAGTGTTTAATTCAGCGATTAATGCATATTCCCCTAAATTAACCACCTGTTACTGCTACTCACAGCGCTCTTTGCAATGAGAAGAACACTGCAGGGGAGACATGAATGGGTTGTCTGGTCCAAGCTCCTGTCTCAAAGGAATGCTGCCGGCAAATCCACAGCCTTCAGTCATGTGACGAGGTCACTTTTGCCATCACCATTCAGACAAGTCAACCTTAAGAAGCACCACGCGCTTTTCATAAGCCCGGGAAAGACAGACTAGAAGAGAGAGGGACAGAGAGCCAAAGGGTGGTGGGAAGACCACAGCCTCTGCAGTCAGGGAGATGCATCTTGTACCAGGTGTGTGACCTTGGACTTCCCTTCCCTGAGCCTCAGTTTCCTCATCTGTAAAATGCGGATAAAAATAGCAGTGCCCACCTCACAGGTTCCTGAGAGGCTTGTATCAGATGACAGAGTTAAACTGCCTGATACACTGTAGGCGCCAACCCTGTCGGTGCTTCCCTTCCTAAAGAATTTAGGACAGTTGATCTCTTATTCCTATTTTTAAAGATCTCCAAGGAAGGAGAAACGATAGCATCCCTTGCTAGCTGGTGTCTGTGTTTCACAACCCACTTAGATGATGTGTGAATATAGCACAGAGGCCCACATCCAAGGAGGCCGGTGGAGGCTGGGAGGCTTGCCAAGCAGTTTGCTGGACCGCTACCATCCTATCCCTTCCCCCACCATCGGCTCCTAAATATATATATTAGCTTAGCCATCCTTCACAGGCCGACCTCCTTTTGGAAACCCTCTCTGATAATCCCCTGGTTTGAAAGGTTTTAAGTCTTCTAACTGCTGCAACACCTGACTGCTGTCAATTCTTCAGGCATTTACCAAAAACAGGCTAGTACTGTAGCTATTTACCCAATTGGTTAATTCAATAAATATATCAAACACTTGTACATTGCCAGACAGTGTCTTAGGCACTGGACACATGGAAATAAACAAGACAAATGTGGTCCCTGCCTTCGTAAAGCTCACATTCTAGAAGAAGTCAGGGGGACAGAAAATAGAGTATATCTGTTGCTCAAAAGTGCAATGGGGGAAATTCCCCGGCGGTCCAGTGGTTAGGACTCCATGCTTCCACTGCAGGGGGCTTGGGTTCAATCCCTGGTCAGGGAGCTAAAATCCTGCTCTCTGGTGAGCCAAAAAGAAAAAAAAAAATGCAATGAAGAAAATTAAATCAGGGTTGGAGTATAGCTATTCTGCACAAAAGGAACAAGAAGAATGCCAAGACCTGGCACCTTCCCACCTCACCCTGGCTTCCTCTCATTCCCTGGGCCCCATGGAATTGTCCCATTCGCCACTCTCAGCTTGTCCCATTCACCACACTCCTTCCAGCCCCAGGACCTTTGCACACTCCTTTTGTCTGGAACACTTGTTGCTCCCTATCTCCCCTGGTGAACCCCTCTTTTAGATGAAGTGACATTTGAGTCAAGACTGGAAAGCAGTGAGGGGACTACTTACACATGTTTGTTTTCTCTGAGCAACTAGAAGCTCCTGGAGAGGAAGAGGAGGCAGAGCAGAGCAGTGGGTAGAGATGTGCTTCTGGAGTCAGGCTGACCTGCTTCAAATCCCAGCACCACCACACTCTAGCTGTGTGACAAGTTCCTAACTGCCCCAAGTCTGTCTCTTCTGAAAAATCGCGTAAGAACAATATTTGTCTCATGGGAATATTGTGATGATTCAGTGAGATGTACAGTGTTGGGCACCAAGGGCAGATATCCCCTGAAGCTAATGGAACTTCAGGAGCTCCTCTTAGAGGGGCCCCAGCAGTGGGTTCAAGTGGCCACTGCTTCTGTCAAATACGGTGACAACAATCAGTTAAGACTGCTGTCTCGGGCTTCACTGGTGGTCCAGTGGTTAAGAATCTGCCTGCCAATGCAGAGGACATGGATTTGATCCCTGATCTGTGAAGATTACACACGCCACAAGGCAACTAACTCCATGCACCACCACTAATGAAGCCCACACTGTAGAGCCTGTGCTCCGCAGCAAGAGAAGCCACCGCCACGAGAGCCCCCACGCTCCACAACTAGAGAAAGCCCACGCACATCAGCGAAGACCCAGCACAGCCATGAACAAATATAAATAAATACATTTTTTTTAAAAAAGGCTGCTATCTCTTCCCACTTTTGACACCCCTCTGTCATAAAGTGAAAAGCGAAAGTGTTAGTCACTAAGTCATGTCCAACTCTTTGTGACCCCATGGACTGTAGGGCCCCCAGGCTCCTCTGTCCTTGGCATTCTCCAGGCAAGAATACTGGAGTGGGTTGCCATGGCCCCTCTCTCATACTTCTCCTCAAGTCAAATGGCACAAGAGAGGACACAGGACTTTTGTATTCACAATCCAGATGGGGAACTCAACCACTGCACCCCCAGGAGGACAGGAGATTGGCCTTCCTGGAAAACGGCTGGGCTCACCACTGAGGATCCCTCCAGAGAGCTAGGGGCTCTCTGCCCATGACTGCCCCCACGCTCGGAGAAGGAGGCTTGAGGAGCAGGACAACACCACCCCCATGAGATCTCCAGCTCCAAGCCTTCTGCTCAGAGCTCAGGACGCTCTGGGATCTTCCTGAGTTATCACTGAGAGACAGCCAGCCCCGGGGTCAGGCACTTCGTGTATTTACGCTGAAAAGTTCTTGAAACTTACACCCAGCTTGGGAATGTGCTGTTTCCTCCTTCTAAGGGTTGAAAACACCTCATGACCATCTTTCAGAGGAAAAACTTCTCCTTACTTTTAAAAGCAGTTATAAAATCATGCCTCAGCCTTTCATTTCCCAGCCAAATGATGCCAATTACTAATACCAAAGGGAATGAAGGTGACTCATGGATGTTCCCAGTGCTGACAGCTGATTGCCATAAATTCCCAGGTCCCTAGAGTTTGCTCCACCTTCTCCTTTCTGACTGGTCTCCAAAAATCATCGCCCAGAAAGTCACGCTTCCTTCGTGCTTTTCTCCAGGAGACTTCTGAAAGAACCTCCGCAGACCGACCGGCTGGTCTCTTTACAAGAGCACACTCAGTCCCTTTGCCCATCTCCCAGCCAGACTCAGAGAAGGACTTGATTTTAGTGTCCTCATGTGTATTTTTGCATGTATGGGCACGTGTTTTTCTAGTATCTATTAAACAGGTAATCTTTGGCCATCCTCGCCTGCCCCCGGTCCTACTCACTGGCCACTCCTGCCTTCCCCGGAGCTGTGTCTGCCCGTCATAAACTCAGCGGCTCCGTCATCATTACAAGTCCACAGCGCCAGCAGGCAGTAACATGCTAGCCTGGAATACATCGCTGAAGCCACATCTACTCAGAAGGAAACGACTCCCTGATCCCTTCGCTCCCAAGAGCTCGAGCCTCATCCTTCTCTCTGCTTTCCTGTCCATCCCTAAGATGAGAGTAGGACTCTGGACTCAGAGGATCACTTGCTCTTTCTGAGGGAAGGAGGGGGAATAAATTCGGTTGACCGTGAAATATTGTCATAAGGTACTGAACTCATGGCCCCACAGTGTAAGGATACATGTTGCTCTAAAAGTGCGATCATGCAGGACTTCCCTGGAGATCCAGTAGCTAAGACTCTGTGCTTCCAGTGCAGAGCGCACACTTTCCATCCCTGGTCAGGGAGGTAGTATCCCACATGCCACAGGCTGCAGCCGAAAACAAATAAACAGTCAAAGTGTGAGCATGTTTTGGTGAGGATGGGCCAGGGGAAAGGAGGGCTCTCACTTACAGTAATCATTTCCCCCTAACTTTCTGAAACAGGCATATTTTTCCTGAATTGAGGCAGTTTGTTTAAAGTGTAGTTAAATGTGATTGGAATGTATAGCTTTGTATAGATTCTAAAAAAAAAAAAAAAAGCCCTTTATCAGACCGTGTGCCCTGATTTGGGATTCAGAAAACATGATCCCTGTAACAGGAGAACACTGTATCCTCAAGTCCGGGAGCTGCGTTGACGGGTTCAAGGAGCTGAAGGCAGGGTGGAGGACGTGGAAATGCTTTGTAAAGACCTTCCACGATGCAGATGCAAGCGTTGCATCATCATCTTCTTATCATCACTATTAGCAATAACAAGTGACTCGGGGGGACCTTTTCAAACGCAAATCTGATCACATTGTGCCTTTCATCCGAGGCCTCCCCCCTCCCCGCTCCCCCTTCTTAGGACAGAAGCCAGAGCGGTGCAGCAGCCCTCAGGCCCTGCGTGGCCTGGTGTCCTGCCCATCCACCCACTCCCTCACATTCCCTGGGCCCCCACGCAGGCCTTCTCTCCCCTTGAATCGACCACACTCCTCCCAGCCCCAGGACCTTTGCACACTCCTTTTGTCCAGAACTTCTGTCCCTCCCTCCTGGTTAACTCTCTCTTTTTGTCCCAGCAACACTGTAATCACATTTCCTCGAGGAAGCACTGGCCACCTCTCCCAGCTGGGTGAATCCTTCTCTCCTACAATCTCATCGAATTGTGTACAGCCATCCATCTGTTCGTTAATTCATACTTCCTGAGTGTCGACTGTGGGTCAGACAGTACTCCGCAGGCTAGAAATATACTGGTGAACAAAAGAAGGCCCTGGGGAGCTTCCATGCTAACAGGAGAAGAGACAACAATCAAATAAACACATGCAGTGATCAGTGCTAAGAGGAAAATTAAGCTGGGTAAGGATTGGTGTGGTGTCAGGGGTATGGGGTAATTGGTTTCAGTAAAAGCAGTAGAGAGGGACTTCCCTCATGGTTCAGTAGTTATGAATCTGCCTTGCAATGCAGGGGACGTGGGTTCAATCCCTCATTGGGGAACTAAGATCTCACATGCCTCAGAGCAAGCAAGCCAGTTCCCCACAACTAGAGAGTACGTATGCCTCAAAGAAAGACCCCGAGGGCCACAACCAAGACCTGAGGCAGTCATATATACACATATTAAAAAAAAAAAACAAAAGTGAGCTTCCCAGGCGGTCCAGTGGTTATGAATCCACCTTGCAATGCAGAGAACACCGGCTCCATCCCTGACCCAGTAAGATCCCACATGCGGCAGAGCTACTAAGCCTGTGACCCCAACTACTGAACCAGGGCTCTAGGGTCTGTGAGCCACAACTACTGAGCCCGCGAGCTGCAACCACTGAAGCCCGAGCGCCTAGAGCCTATGCTCCGAAACAAGAGAGAACCCGCGGCCACGAGAAGGCCAAGCACGGCAACGAAGGGGAGCCCCCGCTCCTGCAACCAGAGAAAGTCCGAGCAACAGTGAAGACCCATCACAGCCCCAAAATAAACTAATATATCTTAAACCAGAAAAGAGAGAGAGCCACAGAGAAAGCCTTTTTGAGCAGATGACATTTAAAGAGAGCCCTCAATGAAATGAGGGAGGAAATCATGCAGAGGCGTGTGGAAAGACGACTCCAGACAGAAAGAACAGCAAGGGCAAAGGCCCTGGGGTGAATGTGGTGAGTTTGAAGGACAGCAGCCGGCCAGTGCGGCTGGGGTGGAAACAGCAAAATGGGAAAGTACTCAGTGAGGCTGGAGGACTTGCAGACGAGCCTTTTGAGGAATTTTGCTCAAAACAAGGAGCAGAGAAATAGGGCAGGAGTCAGGGGAGCACATGAGCTCTAGGGAGGGTGTTTCTGGTTTGTTCTTTTGTGATTAGATGGAGAGTACTACAGCCTATCTGTATGCTGAAAGGAAGGCTCCAGGAGAGACAGAGAGTCACACTGGCGATTCATGAAAGAGGAGATAACTGTAGTCAGTCCTTGAGTGGGTGAGGGTTCCCTGTAGCTCAAACAGTAAAGAATCTGCCTGCGATGCAGGAGACCAGGGTTCGATCCCTGGACTGGGGAGTTTCTTAGGAGAAGCGAATGGCAACCCACTCCAGTATTCTTGCCTGGAGAATTCCAGGGCAGAGATGGACAGAGAAGCCTGGAGGGCTACAGTCCGTGGGGTCGCAAAGAGTCAGACACGACTGAGCAACAAACACACACACACACACACGCTTGAGTAGGTGAGGAAGAAGGCAGTCCAGGGCTTAGGCAGAGAGCGTGGCACGACATGGGCACAGGGATGACTGGAAATTTGCAACAAGAGAGAGGGCAGAGCAAACATATGGACACGGAGGTCAGGAAGCTTAGTGGTGGGGAAAGAGCCTTCTGATGCCCTGTTTGCCCTGTGAACAGGAAGATGAGGTCATCAGCTGAAAGCCAGACAGGAAAAGGGCAGAAGAGCTGGTGAAGAGAGGAGAAGGGACAGAGAGTGTCTTGGAGACTGGCAGGGTGACTGGACGCTGTAGCAGGGTCTCTGGGCAGGGCTGAGGCAGTCCACTTATCTGTGCACTTAAATGTAAAATAAAACCTGCCCGGGCTGTTGTGTGTGTTTTCTCAAGCCATGCTCCTGTGCCCAGATGCAGGTGCAAAGGAGGTGCTCCGTTGGGTGTAACCAAGGTGGGAGTTTTGGCAGGTGGACACAGCAGAGCAAGGGAGGTATGGAACAATCGTACTGTTGATACTAGGCTGCGGAGTCCAGGTTGGATGAGGAGGAAAGGGCAGGCCTGGGTCAGGGTTGGTAAAGGACGGTGAATACAGTGATCAAGGAATTGAAGCTCTCAATAGGATCAGAGAATTGTTGGAATGGGAGTCAGGAAAACTCAGCTGGGACAATGCATGGTGATGGTCTGATGGTTAGCATGGAAACTCCAGAGGTGGTGTAGCTGCAGCCAGGTGTGAGTGTGACTCTGTGGTTGAGGTGGACTGGGGGACAGGGATCACGGTATTGAGGCATCAGGAAATGAGAGGCAGGGGATAGATGATCATCCTGTGGCTCTTACAGCCACCGTCGACAATGGCGGGAGGAGGGGCTCAGAGAAAGTCAGCGAGTCAGATGGCCAAACAGTCAAGAAACACACAAACAGGAGGTAGGTAGGGTTAGCCCTAGACATGGTCATGACAGGTTCATATTTTTCACGTTGATATGATTATTTGACTGATGTCGATTTCACCCACTACACTGGACATTTCCATGTTTGTGTCCACCATGTTATCTGCAGCTTCTAGCTCGATGGCTCCCATGTAACAGGTACTCAATAAAGACTTTTTGAACAAATACTATTCTCTGGAGTCGGAAAAAGAGACAGGATGGGAGGCTGTGACGCAATAATTTGTCCTGCTCTTCCCATTATGGTTTTCAGTATGGTCCTAATTTTCAGAAATTTCGGTCAATCGTGACTCAACTAACATTTAAGAAATCCCTGAGAAGTGCCAATGCTGTGCTATGTGCTTCAAAGAAGAAGATGTGATTTCAGCTCTTGGATGTGTTTAAACTATATCCAGGCAGACTCGTGAATAAGTAACTTTGATATAATATGGATAGAAAGTGATAAATTCCATGCCCAGGCAAGAATACTGGAGTGGGTTGCCATTATCTTCTCCAGGGATCTTCTTGACCCAGGGATCAAACCCTGGGTCTCCTGCATTGTGGGCAGATTCTTTACCATCTGAGCTACCAGGGAAGCCCAGAAAACTATAACGGTCTGAGCAAAATGCTCCAAGAGCCCTGAATCTGACTGCATGGGGGGAGAGGAGAAGGCTGTGGATTCAGATGATATTTAGAGAATGAAGATGGTCAGCAACCAAGACAAATGGAAGTCAGGAAAAGGACCAGCCTTTCCAAAGGTAAGGATGAGAAAATCTTGGTAAACTGAGAAGTCTGATGAAGCTAAAAATGTCATCTGACTCTTATATTTAGGGTCAATTGGTTTGAAGTGAGTGTGCTAAAATAATTCACTGAGAAAAGAATAGTCTTTCTAACAAACGGTGGTGGGACAACTGAATACCCATATGGAAAGAGTTGAAGTTGGACTCTCACCTCACATCACATACAAAGAGTAATTCAAAGTGGATCAAAGACATAAAGGTAAGTGTTAAAACTATGAAACTCTAAGACGAAAACCTAAGTGTAAATCTTCACGATCTTGGATTAGGCCAAGAAGTCTGAAATTCTAAATAATAAATAAAGCACAAAACAAAAGAAAAATAGATAAGCTGAACTTCATCAAATTTCAACTTATATGTTTCAAAGGAAACCATCAAGAAAGTAAAAAGACTACCCATAGAATGGGAAAAAGTATTTTCAAATTGTGCCTCTAATAAGGAACCAGTGTCCAAAATATACAAAGAACACTTACAACTCAACCATGAGAAGACAAATAACCTCATTTTTAAACGGGCATTTTATACTCACTAGGATTATTATAATAAAAAAAACAGACATTAACAAGTGTTGGTGAGGACATGGAGAAATTAGAACCGTCATACATTGCTGGTAGGAATGTAAAATGGTGCAGGTGTTTTAGAAAATAGTCCCTCAAAAAAGTTAAACATTGAGTTATCATATGACCCAGTAATTCCATTCCTATATATATGTCCAAGAGAACTGAAATCATGTAGACACAAAAATTTGAATGAATATTCAAAGCAGCATGAATCCCAACAGCCAAAAAGTGAAAACAACTCAAATGCCCATTATTCGATAAGTACAGAAACAAAATGTGGTATAGCCATACAATAGATAGTACTTGGGAATAAGAAATATGAAAGACCGATACAAGCCATAGCATAGGTGAATCCTGAAATATTATGCTAAGTGAAAGAATCAGACACAGAAGGCCACACAGCGTATGGTTCCATTTGTATGAAATGCCCAGAATAAAGTATTAGAAACTGAAAGTAATAGATTAGCGATTTAAAGTGGCTGCAGAAGGGCAAAGTGAGGAGTAACTCCTACTTGGTAACTCCTAACTGGGGGGTGGGGAGGGCGATGAAATATTCCAGACTTAGCTAGTGCTGACGGTTGCACAAGTCTGTGAACGTATGAAAAACCAGTGAGTTGTACGTACGGAGAGGGCGGGTTTTATGGGTGGAATTGTGTGTGTGTGTCACGTGCTCAGTCGTGCCTGACTCTTTGTGACCCCACGGACTGTAGCCCACCAGGCTCCTCTGTCCATGGGATTTTCCAGGCAAGAACACTGGAGCAGGTTGCTATTTCCTGTGCCAGGGGATCTTAACCCAGCTCGCTTACCTCTCCTGCATTGGCAGGCAGGTTCTTTATCACTAGCGCCACCTGGGAAGCCCTAGTAATGGGCTAGCAATGCAATGTAATGTAATGTGTGTGTGTATAATGTAATGGTGTGAACTGCAGCTCAATTTTTTAAAATGTCATCTGGTGTCCCTGTGGCATGTAGGCCACACTAAGGGATGCGAGTTAAATCCTGCGGGCAATGACGAGTTTCTTAAGACTGTGTGTGTGTGCAGCTGTATACACACACACTCACTCTTTTCCCTCTATAATTGGAAAATCAGGAAGGCAAAATCTACAACAACAAAAATCCCATATGGTTCTGTCACCTAGAACAATCAGGATGCATGTTTGGTGTATTTCATTATGCTCTTATTCGTGTCTGTATCAAGAATACGTTTTATTTACAATTTGATATGCTGCTCTTTTTGGTCAGTGACCATACACTTATTCTAAGTGTTACTTAAAAATAAAATTTTTATCTAATTAGAATAGTTATTTATGGCAGAAACCTTGGAAAATATAGAAAATTATAAAGAAGAAAATTAAAATCATCCATAATCCCACCAGTTAGAAGTAATCATTACTAATATTTTAGTTTACATTTTGTTTTACTTTTATATGAGTAAATGTCACTTTTAATGGCTGTATTATAGGCCATCCAGTATCATAGGTTACTTCTATTGTACTGTAGTTAGGTTATTTCCAGTTTTTCTTTATGTAAATAATGCTATAATAAATACCTTTGTGCATGAAGCTTTTTCATAGATGGGGCTATTTCCTTAGCTTCTCAGAAATGGAATCACTGGATCAAAGACTGAATAGATTTAAGCTCTTATGCTGTGTCCTTACACCACATTCCATAATGATTGGACAAAATGCATTTCTATTAACAAGAAATGAGATTGCCTGTTTCACAGCATCCTCATCAGCACTGAGAATTATACTTTTAAAAAGCTCTTCTTGCTATTTTTATTTTTATTCTAGTAGAGGTTTAAGAAAGAAAGTAGCACACTCAGGTCTGCATTCTAGATGACAGAGACCGGGCTGAGGAGAGGTGAGAGTGGAGATCAACTAGGAAAATGCTGCATTAGTGGAAAAAAGAAATGACACAGCCAAGCAGTGATGGGTTTAGATAGGCATCCGGGTGGGTTTAGAAGATGTTTAAGGTTAGGAAGACATTTCTAAGAAAGGATGGGTTGGATTTGTGACTGGAATGAAACTGGCAGAAGAGAAGCCAGTGGTCCAGTGGTTAAGGCTCTGCTTTCCAATGCAGGGGTGCGGGTTCCATCCCTGGTGGGGGAACTAACATCCCGAATACCACAGGGTGTGACCAAAAATTTTAAATAGATAAATTAAAAGTGTCAAGTTTCACTCCCAAGTGGAGGCAGAGTGGAGGGTGATGGTATTAGGCAAGACAGAGAGAAAGGAAGGAGGAAGGATCTAGAAGGAAAAACAAAGTTTCCTGTTTGCAACTTGTTACCTCCCGGAGGTCCAACTGGAGTAGTCAACGTACCCATTAGCAACCTGAGTCTGGAGCTTGGAAGAGAGAAGGACACTGGGGGTTAAAGCTGGGGAATCGCCAGTATTTAAATGGTGATGAGTGAGATCGCTGGAGGATGAAGAATAAACTCTAAGGAAAACCTGCATTTGCAAGGCAGAAGTGGAATGAAGGAAGGAAAAAGAGCTGTTTAGGAAGTAGGCGGGAAACCAATAGACACCAGTGCCAAATGCCAGGGGGAAGTTCAAGGGTAGAGACTGGTGTTAAATGCCTCCGAGGTTACCAGGGACAGAGAAGGAAGGCTCCCAGGTAGGAGATTAGGGAGGAATGGCTGAGGAGGAGGTCAAAGGAGGAGACCCAATGGGGGGTGCAGAGTTACCCTGAAGGCAGTTTGGGGGCGTCGGGAAGGTGTGAGAGAGGGTGCTAGCCTCAGTGGAAAGTCATTCTCAAGATTTTCTCTCTCCTTTCATCGCGGTGAGAGTCAGCCCGTGAGCTCACCCTTGACTGCTCACCTGAGGCACAGCCAGGATGGACCGGAGCTGAGGAGGGGCCGGGCGGCCCAGTCTCGGTCTTGCTCTGCTGCCATCTCGCCACCTTTGATTCACCCTTGACCTTTGATCTGCTCACCTACAACACGAAGGAGTGGGTGAGTGCAAAGGCGCCTGAAGCTGGTCTTCATTCACTGTTGGTTCGCACCCAAGGTTTCACAGGGCAGCAGTGAAACAAGAAGAAGGGTTTCTTCTCGTTAGGCCCTCAGGCCAGGGTTGTGTGATTTTCATGAATGACGTTAACTTCTTGCAATGTGAAAGACCATCCTTTATCCTGAGATTATGTCTTTCATATATATATATAAATAATTTCAGGATAAAGGATGGTCTTTCACATCGCAAAAAGTTAACCTCATTCATCACTGTGCTGACAAAAGTCCATATAGTCAAAGCTATGGTTTTTCCAGTAGTCATGTACAGATGTGAGAGCTGGACCATAAGAAAGCCTGAGCTTGGAGGAACTGATGCTTTCAAATTGTGGTGCTGGAGAAGACTCTTGAGAGTCCCTTGGACAGCAAGGAGATTAAACCAGTCCATCCTAAAGGAAATCAGTTCAGAATATTCTTTGGAAAGACTGATGCTGAAGCTGAAGCTCCAATACTTTGGCCACCTGATGTGAAGAGCCAACTCATTGGAAAAGACCCTGATGCTGGGAAAGACTAAGGGCAGGAGGAATAGGGGGCAACAGAGGATGAGATGGCTGGATGGCATCAACGACTTCATGGACATGAGTTTGAGCAACTCTGGGAGATAGTAAGGGACAGGAAAGCCTGGTGTGCTGCAGTCCATGGGGTTGCAAAGAGTCAGACACGACTTAGGGACAACGTCTCTCCTACTTTTCTGATGGTAAGCCATCCTTCTTTTGTGAAACAATGGTCTATGGGAGCTGGGATTTCTCCCTAATGTTTCTTTTTCATGTCTTTTTTTTGGTGGGGGGCGGTGCTGAGTTTTTGGAATGTGTTTTTTGGGATCTTAGTTCCCCAACCAGGGATCAAACCTGGTCCCCCTGCAGCAGAAGCATGGAGTCCTAACCAATGGACTGCCAGGAAATTCCCATCTTTTTCATGTCTTTATTTAGCAAATAGGAAGCAGTTCACTCTCTGTGAACCCACCACATCAGCTTGAGGATGTTACTGATTTATGAATTGCCAAAGTATAGGAATGATTGACCTAGATATTTTGTAGGGCTCTAACATCCTAAACTCCCAGCTCTCTGAAGATAGTCCTAAGAAGGAAAACAGAATGATGGAGCTCGGCCAGTGCTGGGTGGAAGGGGCATCAGGGCTTCGCCCTACCGCCTCCCCAAGCACGAGCGCTTTGGTGGGGCCTTTGCCCCCTGACGGTGCACTCCCAGGCTCTCTTTATCCCACGGGTGGTTGTGTGCTCCACGGGTCTGGCTACCCAGAGCCATGGCCCCCAGCACGGCAGCTTCTGCCCAGCGGGCAGGCTCAGTGCCAGGCTCATACCCACAGTAGATGAATTCCCGTCTTATCCATGAGTAAACTAACTCATCCCCACCCCTCAACTCCTCGAGCGCAGAGATATGCACCCCCCAATATGTGACAACAGCCCTGGTGGGTGCCCAGGGTTGTTTGAGATTAGTTATTTTCCTGACACCACTCTGCTAATATGCAGCAGAAACTAAATTTGAACCCACAATCCTTTCACTCCAGCCCATTACTCTCTTTCCACACCGTCACTGCAGAATGGTGGGACACCCATCACCAATAGGGATTTGAGGGTGGGACAGCCTTGCCAGGGCTCCTCAAATCACACTTAGCGAGCAGTGTAGACAGGAGCCAAGTCTTACCTCTGGCCATGATTTTATTCCATTCACACTGGGTATGGGGGAAGGGGTGAATCTGAACTGTCTCAATGTGAGATACAGTTTTTAAACTTCATCTTTATTTTTCTCAATGTCACGACTGCTCCTGATTTAACAAGTAAAATTGTCCTAAATACAACTTTTAACGCAAAACAGCTCATCTTCGACCCAGAGGTAACCACCATCAGTCTTCAGTACATTTCCTTCTGGTATTGACCTTCATATGTCTAAAGAACAAGTATAGAGGCTGTGTCCTGATCTGCCACATTTATCCATCATCTGGTGAGCATCTAGCATGCTGAGGGAGGAATTAGTTCTTCTGAAGCACTACCTGTTGCCCTCTTCTGCTCAGTGTAGTTCTAACTCTTGCTGAACTTAACACCTAGTTTAGTTCAGTTCAGTCGCTCAGTCGTGTCCGACTCTTTGCGACCCCATTAGCTGCAGCACGCCAGTCCTCCCCGTCCATCACCAACTCCCAGAGTCCACCCAAATCCATGTCCATCGAGTTGGTAATACCATCCAATCATCTCATCCTCTGTCATCCCCTTCTCCTCCTGCCCTCAATCTTTCCCAGCAACAGGGGCTTTTCAAATGAGTCAGCTCTTCGCATCAGGTGGCCAAAGTATTGGAGTTTCAGCTTCAGCATCAGTCCTTCCAATGAACACCCAGGACTGATCTGCTTTAGAATGGACTGGTTTGATCTCCTTGCAGTCCAAGCGACTCTCAAGAGTCTTCTCCAACACCACAGTTCAAAAGCATCAATTCTTTGGCGCTCAGCCTTCTTTATAGTCCAATTCTCATATCCATACATGACCACAGGAAAAACCATAGCCTTGACTAGATGGAACTTTGTTGGCAAAGTAATGTCTCTGCTTTTTCTAATGCTTATTTTATTATATTTATTCACCCAAACTAGATATGCTTCTTTTCTTGAACAACTTTTTGTTTACCCTTAGTTAGTAATTGGTCTTCCCTGGTGGCTCAAATGGTAAAACATTTACTTGCAATGCAGAAGACCTGGGTTCGATCCCTGGGTCAGGAAGATCCCCTGAAGAAGGAAATGGCAACCCACTCCAGTATTCTTGCCTGGGAAATTCCACGGACAGAGGAGACTGGTAGGCTACAGTCCATGGGGTTGCAAAGAGTCGGACACAACTAAGCAACTAACACATTCTAAGTTAGTAAATAGCTCTTCTTTTACATCTTATTTACTTATTTATTTATCTGTGGCTGCGCTGGGTCTTCATTGCTATGTGAGGGCTTTCTCTGGTTGCTGTGAGCATGGGCTACTCTCCAGCTGTGATTCATGGTTTCTACAGTGAAGACTCGATAGATGTGGTCCACCGGCTGGCTCTGTTGCTCCAAGGCATGTAGGGTCTTAGCAGACCAGGGATCCAATCCGCGTCACCTGCATTGGCAGGCAGATTCTTAACTATGGGGCCACCAGGGAAGCCCCTAGCGCTTTCTCGTGTGCTCAGTATTCTGGATATCTAACAATAACTTATCTTACACCTTCTTCTAGCAGACTTTTAACATTTTCAGACACTGAGCAATCAGGTTACCACCCCTTCTATTTTATCTTCTCGAAGACCCCCTTCCTGGAATCCTGTTTTTCCCCGCCCGTTTGCACTGGTTTGCTTCCATTCCCATCATCCTGGAAGCTTCCCCGGCCACTGTCCTGATATAGACCCCCTGAATCCTACATCACTCTCTTCGTTTATTCTAAGAAAGATAAGCCTGCATGTCTAAAAATGCCTTTACTTCCCCTCAACACTTAATTGATCATTGAACTGAATACAGAATTATAGGTAGGAATCACTTTCCCTCGGGATGTTGATATCTTGCTCTATTTTCTTCTAGCTTCTGATGTTTTTATGGAGCCACTTGAGGCAATTCTGATTGCTGAACCTTTATAAACACCTACTTTTTTGTGTCTCTAGGGAAATTTTCAGGATCTTTTCTATATCTCTGAGGTTCTGAAATTTCACCGTGATGTGCATTATGGGATCTTCTGTCCATTGTGCTGGATACCCAGCGGACCCTGCCACACTGGAAATGTATCTCCTTCAGTTCCGGGGAAAATTTTTCAGATTATTTATTTTAGTAATCTTCTCCCCTCTATTTCTGTTCTCTCTTTCTCAAATTAGGCAGAGTGAGGAGGTGGAGAGTAATGGGAGATACTGTTTTGGACAGAGTGGCCAGCAGAAGTCTCTCTGATGAAGTGACATCTGAGCAGAAATTGGAACAAGCACCTTCTCATCTATCTAGGGGGAATTGCTATACTTTTTCTTTTGTTCCTTGCATTGTCTCTTTTTCTTTTCGGTTTCTTCCGTCCACCTCTCTTGATCCCTCTGTCCTGCCAGGAGGCTTTCCTGACACGTCTGGTGATCTTTGGCCGAGCAATCACATTGACAAAGAGAAACTAAAAATCACATTGACAAAGAGAAACTAAAAACCGGTGAGCAGCTGCCAGTATGACTGGGCTTGTCAGTGGTAACGGTCACTCTTAGGTGACCAGGAAGCACGTTGGCTTTTTCATTGGGGAGTTCTTTCCTCCGGGATTGCTGAGCCTTTCCAGAGAAGAATCTTCTAGTCTCCTGCCTGGAGGTGGTGAGGGGGAATGGAAGTGCCAAGGGAAGGCAAAGTCACACATCAGTCATCCACGCTTTCACTTAACTCCCCTCACGACACTTCAGTGGTTCCCTGGAGTTCCTGCACCTTTCTGGCATTCTGCAGGGCAAGCTTTTTCTCTTCTCAAGACCACCTCCCCCTGCAGGCTCTGCACTATCTGCTCCTTCATCCCCTTCCTGTCCACTAGGGTCCTCTTTGCCCACGCCGTTCATCCTTATCACTTCCATGGGATTTTAAGACAGCAGGCAGGGACTTCCCTGGTGGTCGAGTGGTCGAGAATCTGCCTTGCAATGCAGGGGATGCAGGTTCGATCCCTGGTTGGAGAACTAAGATCCCACATGTCCTGGAGCAACTAAGTCTGGTACCACAACTCTGGTACCCTGGCATTCTGGAGCCTGTGGGCCACAATTAGAGAGCCCAGGTGCCACATCTAGAGATTTTGTGCACCTCAACAAAAGATCCTGCCTGACGCAATGAAGATCCTGTGTGCCCCAACTAAGACCCAATACAGCCTAACTTAGTTAATAAAAATTAAAATCAATCCTAAAAAAAAAAATGACAGCATGCAGGTAAACACTTGCTCAACCTACTATGTTTAACCAGAACAGAAGATCCACCATGAAACAAATTCTAGTAAACAGATCACCCAAAGAATAATTTTGTAAAAAAGAAAAAGAAAATCCTTGCAGGGTGTCCCTCTACTGAGACCACTGTACTCGACAATCACGGACCTCTACAGGTAAAGTGACCTCAGACGTTATCTATTCTCAATGCTTCATTTTATAGACACAGAAAACGTAAACCCACGCAGTGTAAGTCTTGCCCAAAGTCACAGTAGAGAAAAGAGTATTTCTCTTTTCCACGTGTAATCCTATGCCTTTCACGCTCCCATTCGGCCTTCCCAGAAAAGCCCCTCAGGCAGTAGAAAGATTTTTCTCCTGATGGGGCTTCCAAAGCAAATGCCTTTTTGCCTTCTGGCCCATTCTGACCCTGATCCGTCCCATCTGGAGAAGGACCATGACAATGAACTAGACACTGTTTCTCAGCAAGACCTGGGGTGTTCCTGGCATTTAAACAGAGATCGTCTCTTAAAGGACAGAGTCAAGATAATAAATCCACCTTAAAATAAACCCCAAGTCGGACCACCAATTAACACCTAAATGTATTTAGTAGAAATAAGTTTAATTGACTAATTAATTTTTCACCAATTGAGTCCATTTTTACATGTTGCTTTTTACACTGGCTTGGCAATGAAAGTAATTGGATCCCTTTACAACCATTTTTCACTTCCTGATTTGCTAAGTAGTTCAATGCTGTTGTCTACAGAAAATATGCATCACTCCAAACTAGTCACATTGCAGTTTTCTGAAGTTCATAATGTATTGGGGGATGGGTGGGGCAAGGAGCTGCAAAGATGAAAATGACAAGATATTGTATCCAGTGGAAAAGGTGCCCTTGGTAGGCAGCTTCTAACACGGTCCCCAGTGATTCGCTCCTCTTGGTTTTCACACGGTTGTGAAGTCCCCTCCCCTAGAGTGTAAGACTGACCTAGTGACTCACTTCTAAGGAGTAGCACGTGCCTGAACTGATGTGATGGAATGTCACTTCTGAGATTAGGATATAAAGAATCCCATCTTGGTTGCTTTTTCTCACTTTTCCTTTTCTTCTGCTCCTCTCTCTCTCTCTTTCAGATCCCTCAGTCTGGGTAAAGCTATGTCACGAGCTGAAACTCCAGCACTTTGGCCACCTGATTCATAGAACTGATTCATTAGAAAAGGCCCTGATGCTAGGAAAGATTGAACGCAAGAGAAGAAGGGGACGACAGAGGACGAGATGGTTGGATGGCATCACCCACTCAGTGGTAATGAGTTTGAGTAAACTCCGGGAGTTGATGATGGACAGGGAAGTCTGGTGCAGTCCATGGGGTTGCAAAGAGTCAGACACGACCGAGACACTGAACAACAATGTCACAAGCATCCCTATAGACAGGGACTGAGGGCTCCTGCCAAAAGCCATGTGAATGAGCTCGGAAATGGAACCTCCAGTCCCTGTCAAGCTTTCAAACCCTGCAGTCCCAGCCAACAGCTTGAGAGCAAACTCTTGAGAGACCGGAGTGAGACCACCAGCTAAGCCCCTCCTAGATTCCAAACCGTCAACAACTGTGTGAGATAACAAGCATTTACTGTTTTAAGCAGCCAAGTTTGGTGGGCTTCCCTTGGAGGCTTAGATGGTAAGGAATCTGCCTACAATGCAGGAGGCCTGGGTTTGACCGCTGTGGTCAGGAAGATCTCCTGGAAAAGAGAGTGGCTACCCACTCCAGTATTCTTGCCTGGAGAATTCCATGGATAGAAGAGCCTGGTGGGCTACAATCCATGGGGTCACAAAGAGTTGGACACAACTGGGTGACTAACACTTTCACTTCAAGTCTGGGGATGATTATTTCACAGGGGAATTATTTGGAGGAAGACCTAGGTATGAGTTCTGACTTTTCTACTTCCTTGCAAAAGTTTCTTGTGTGTGTCCCTTAACTTCTTTTAATTATGACTGCTTCCTCATCTGTAAAAGGGGGATAAAGACATTACCTACTACACAGAATTGCTGTGGAGCTCAAGGACAAGGAAAATTTAAATTTTGGTGAGGCATTAGGCATTTTTATCTAAGCTATCTCATTTAATTTCTTCCAAATGGAAAAAAGCACATGTGAAACATAGCCAGTAAATGAGAACACCATGCTAGCATTATTAGAGCCAATTCGTTTTTTGATTTATTAAAACATTGTTTAAGCAAATATCAATTTTGGATCAACCTTAAATAAACCATATGCCTTTTAGAACTGATGGGTTTTAATTAGTTTCTTAATTAGCATGTGAGAAGTTTGTAAACCTGTTAGTTTTGCCATCAAATTCAGAAGAACAAGCTTTATACAGTTTCCAAGGGAGGTGCTCTTCAGAGCCAAGGCTAGCGCCACAGATCCTTCAGTTAATACGGCCCAAGCACAGCTCTCTTCTGCAACCCTCTTCTCAATAAGCTTCATTAATGACACTACCATCCCCCTAGTCACCAACCTGGAAACCAATTCCACTGTTTTCATCCAGACTCATCTCGTCCATGTTTAATCATTAGTATTCTTGTAACATTGTATAATTGTAATACAATTAACATAACGTTGTATGATTATGCTATTATAATAAATATTAATAAATACTATCTGTTGACAGTGCCTTGTGTTTCAGAAGTTCAGCTCTGCACTGGTGGTCAGACTTGCAAAGGCCCACCCTTCACTTTCCCCTCCCCTGTCTTCATGGAGTTAATGGGCAGCTTCATTCAGCTTGAAGTGAAGTGAAGTCGCTCAGTCGTGTCTGACTCTTTGCGACCCCCTGGACTGTAGCTTGCCAGGCTCCTCTGTCCATGGGATTTTCCAGGTAAGAATACTGGGGTGGGTTGCCATTTCCTTCTCCAGAGGATCTTCCCAACCCAGGGATCTAACCTGGGTCTCCCGCATTGTAGGCAGATGCTTTTACCATCTGAGCCACCAGGGAAGTCTCATTCAGCTTTGCAAGGGCTAAACTCAAGGTTGAGTTGGCTGCCTCAGTCTAAATCTTGGCTTTTTCACTTACTGTGTGCCCTTAGACAAGTTACTTGACCTCTCTGTGCTTCAGCTTTCTCATCAGGAAAACAAGGATAACAACAGGACGTACCCCACAAAGAATTAAGAGAATTAAAATATTTGAAATGCTTAGACCAGTGCCTGGCAACCAAAAAATGTTAACTATTATTCCTTTTGGTCTATATCATGTTTTCTCCACCACCTATCTCTCTGGAGGCTAAAGTGTCCTTTTTCGAGCTGTCTGGTCCTTCTTCCTAAGAAACCATTTAACCAGGCCATTCACTAGCAAACAGGAGGAACACGGGCTGTGACCTAGCCCACCTTTCCAGCTCACCCTCTACTTCTCCCCACCCCCAACCCCCACACTCCTGCTCTGAGCCTGACTTTGGGTCTTCGTGCTAAGATACAGTGGAGAGAGGACAGCTTGATCAAGTGGTGGCAAAAACAACGCCCGAGATGGCGGCTGGATGCTCGCGCTTCTCTTTCAAGCTCTGTGAAGAAAAGTCCAAAGTGGGTTGGAACTGAAATACTTCTTTATGGCAGCGGGGCGGGGTGGGGAGTGGAGGTGGGGGTGGGCAGTAGCATAGGCCTTAAAATGGCCCGGGCAGGGGAAGTTTACCAGCAAGAAAAATCGGAAGAAAAGGAGTTCAACTTTGTCTTACCTTCCTTGGGACCATAGGACTGCTTCTGCTATCATCAGACAGAAGAGAAGAAAGCAAGAAAGAAAGAGCTTGGGTTTAAGAGTAATTGAGCTGCTGCTGCTGCTAAGTCGCTTCAGATGTGTCCAACTCTGTGCGACCCCATAGACGGCAGCCCACCAGGCTCCCCCATCCCTGGGATTCTCCAGGCAAGAACACTGGAGTGAGTTGCCATTTCCTTCTCCAATGCATGAAAGTGAAAAGTGAAAGGGAAGTCGCTCAGTCGTGTCCGACTCTTAGCGACCCCATGGACTGCAGCCTACCAGGCTCCTCTGTCCATGGGATTTTCCAGGCAAGAGTACTGGAGTGGGGTGCCATTGCCTTCTCCAAGAGTAATTGAGACCTGGGTCTAGATCCGAGCTCGAGGGGCTTCCCTGGAGGTCCATCAATTAAGACACTGCCTTCCAATGCCGGATGGGGGTGGGGTTGGGGGGTGGGGGGGTGGCTTTGATCCCTGATCAGGAAGCTAAGGTTCCACATGACTCATGGCCAAAAAACCAGAACATAAACAACAGCAATAATATTGTAACAAATTCAATAAAGATTCTAAAAATGACCCACATCCAAAAAATAATAATAACAAATAAAACTGAAAAGAATAAATCCTGGCTCTATCTCTAGCTAAAACAAGCCCAGTACCCTCAGGTTCTTGGGCTGGAAAGTATGTGTGTGTGTATTCAGTCGCTCAGTCGTGTCCAACTCTCTGCGACCCCATGGACTGTAGGCCGCCAGGCTCCTCTGTCTATGGGATTTTCCAGGCAAGAGTACTGGAGTGGGTTGCCATTTCCTTTTCCAGGGGATCTTCCCGAGCCAGGGATCAAATCCATGTCTCTTCCTTTGGCAGGTGGATTCTTTACCACTGTGCCACCTGGGAAGAATAGGAATTCTAATCAGATAGGTACCTTTGCAGTGTTGCTGTGAGGATTAAGTGAGAAAATGAGAAAGCACATGCCAGGCTCTAGATTAACCGCTGCCCTCCCTTCTCCTCCTCTCGTGTTCTCTGGGTCTGTGACGGTCTCCCTGCTCCCCTGACCCTGCGTTCCCGATGAACTCTCACTCCATCAGGACTCAGCTCAGCGTCACCCTCCCAGAGAAGCCCTTTGCTGGCTGCCTCAGGTAGAGCTCACAGCTCCCGCCACTGTCTTCTGCCAAGCTGGAAACTCCTTCACAGCAGGATTCACTACTTTTAAACACCTTTGGAGCCTCAGAGCCTGGCATCATTCAAAAAATAAACGTCAGGTAGTGTTTTACGAGTTCCTTGTGAAAATCAAGTATTCTTAGGTGCTTTAGAATATTTTTATTATAGTAACCGTTTGTAATGGAGAAAATTGGGAAGTAGCATTCATGTCTAATAATTAGAGGTTAAGTAAATTATGGTTCCTCCTTAAAATGCGGTGGTATGCTGCCATTATTATCATCTTGTAGAAATGTGCTGTTGACATTAAAAAAATGTCCTCAATATACATTGTGAGAGAAAGAAGCAGTTTTCAAAACAGTACTATGTACAGAATGATCCCGTTTTGTGATAAAAATATAAATGTTTGTGTATGCATAAAAAAGGTCTGGAAGGACCCAGTGGTTGTCTCTGGGTGGGTGGAATTTGCATGTTTCTTTTCCTTCCTTATGCTTGTATGTATTTCGTGATTTTTCTATAATGAGCATAAATTACTTTTGTAGTAAGAAAAAAATTTTTTTTAACTACCAAAAATTGTTTTTCTGATTGTAATGCATTTTCATTGTAGAAAATTTGGAAAGTCTGAAAACTATAAAAAAGAAAAGCTAATTATGCAAGTTGTTCTACCAAGGGAGTCTGTTAACATTCTAATATATTTCTTTCCAGTCCTTTTTTTTTAATGCACGTATGAATTTTTTAAACTACTTGAGATCAAACTGATCTACAGTTTAATATCCTGCAATTTTTTATAAAATTGTGAACATTTTCAAAAATTATTACAAATTCTAAATATTAGATGTCTTACAAAGGGCTAGAGTAATCAGCTATCCTAGGAGAAAAAAAATATAGGGGAACTAGAAACAGGGTTAATGGCATTTTAAAGACTTTCTCAGACCCTAGAGGGGCCTTATGTTGTATAAAATACCTAAAATACTCCATATTAACAATTTTAACTATAAAATTCTTGAAAAGACTTTTAATACTTTTGCTCTTGAATTTGGCTAAACATACTCATACAATTTACAACTGGTGAACAACTCAATTTACAATTGGCAATAATTTCTCAGTAACTATTGTGCATATTGGGGAATGCTTAGAAAGTAAACAAAATCCAACCTATAAATTGTTTTCAAATATAAAGAAACACTAAATTTTAACAAGTAATGAAGTTAACACAATATTACATTTTCAAGATTTTTAATTAAACACTTCCTGATCTTAGAGTTTCTTTTCCTATTTTAATACCAATCATGTTTTCCAGATTTCAAATTTTTCCCCAGGCCCTTGAAAAGTCCCTAGGCCTTGGGTTCTGTGTCTGCCCTGCCTCACAGAGGAAAACATCCTGCCTGAGACCCTTCAGCTGCTGGGCAGTCGTGGCAGACCGGTATCAGAAACTTCCAAGCAAGGGCAGAAGTCACTGCAAAAGCCAGCAATGGGAAAGGCCAATGTATGTAAGCAGAGTTGTTTTCTCTGTGCTAACAAACCAAGTACAAAGTGGGAAGGTTTGGGGGACTTCCCTGGTGGTCTAGTGGCTAAGAATCCAAGCTCCCAATGCAGGGGGACCGGGTTTGATCCCCAGTCAAGGAACTAGATCCCACATGCCTCAACTAAGAGTCCGCATGCTGCAACCAAAAAAGATCTTGTGTGCCACACCTAAGACTCAGCACAGACAAATAAATAAATACTTCTTTAAAAAACAAAGTGGGAAGGTTTGGACAGGGATTCCTCACAGGTTTTTGCTTCTCAAGTACAGCAGGTAAATTGGGGCGAAGGGGCAGAGTAAGGAGGGAGAGGCAGAAAAGGAAGAACAAGAATGAGAAAGAGGGAAGGAGGGAGGGAGAAACAGGGAGGAAGTTGTCATTCATTAATGGCTTGGTGCTACCCAGCACGGAGCTGAGTGCCTTACACACTGCATTTCATTCGGTACTCAGAACAATCCTGAGAGATTAAAAACTGTTGCCCCTCTCATTTTACGGTTAAGGCTCCTGAGGCTCAGAGGAGTTAAGTCATTGGCCGGAGATCACACAGCTTAGAAAACGACAGAGCTGGTCCAGCACTGTTCAACTCCATATCCTGTACATTAACCCCTATACCACTTGGCCTCCCCAAACTCACCCTGTCCCATCTGGCCCTCCTCCTAGCTCCAGAAGGACGGAAATTAAACTGGAGGAGCCGCGTGAGACAGGCTCACCTTTCCCGTCTCTGCCTCTCCCGGAGCACTGCTCCCAAGGAAAGTTTTGTGCCCTCACTCTGCTGAGCCAGGTCCTTCCCCAGGGGCACCGTGCCTGGCCCAGGAAATGTGCTCAGGACTTGCTGGCTGAATTAATGAAATAAATAAATCTCTTATTTTGCTGAGAAGGAAAGCCAGAGAAGGAAATGTGAGGACTTCACAACGGGGGTAATTTGCCTGCAGTCATTGAGCACGGTAGGGACAACGGGTCTGGGATGAGAACCCCCACCCCTGCTTCTTGCACTGCTTTACCTGAAGTTGTTCAGGGTTTCCCACTTGATATGATCTCAGGTCATTCTCACAGCAACCCATGTGATTATCATCGTATGTCGTCAGATCTAAGATTACCAATAGGACACACCACTATTTTATGTAACAAAAAGAAAATTTTAAAAATTTAAATACCAGCACTGCCAAGCATCCCTGAGTGACATCAACCGTAAGCTTCATCCCTAGAATGTGAAAAACGTGTGATGTTATCCACCCTTTATGACGTGGAAACACAGGCTCAGAGGAATAAAGCAGCATGGCATGCTCACATAACCATTAAGAGTCAGGCACATATGATTCAAACTAGTCCTGGGCTCTATTTACAGTTGTACCTCAAGGCACAATGACCTGGTGGTTGGTTTTTTGTTTTGGTTTGTTGCTGCCATCTAAGTGTGAATCTTATTTAACTGATGACACTTCTCTCCCCTCCAGGATTGTAAGTGCTGTTTTCCCGGCACCTAGTACCACGGCTGGCCCCAAGCCAGCTACCAAAAATTATCTGAGAGATGGAGTTGGGGGGGAAGTCACAGTGTGAGGCAACTCAGAAGTCCAGAAAACAGGAGCCCGAGTTGGAAGTCCACCAGCCGAGGCCATTCCTCTGCTGCTGACACCAGGGGAGGTAAAAGGCAGGGGCAGAATGAGAGTGGGCTGGGGTAAAGGCCCCCTACTTAGAATGAGTCCTGGGGTGGACAGGCCTGGTCAGAGACCAGCTTGACCAGACCTTGAGCGAGTTATTTCATCTCTCTGAATCTCTGTTTTCTTGTTGGTAAAATGGGAATAATGCAATATTACCTATCATGTGGGATGGTGTGCAAATAAATGAGAAAAAAAAAAACACAGAAAGAGTTTAGCACAAAGTCTGGCACGTGGAAACAACTGATCACAGCAAAGGCCATGGACACAAAGGAAGGTCTTATGTCATCTCGAACAAAAAAGTCCAAGCTGGGTGGTCAGGGGGAGATTTTACTCTTGGGTACCCTCAGCTTCAGACTGGCTGTCTAAACAGGCAGCCTTGCAGTGGAAGATCCCCTATCAGTTTTTGGAAGAGCAAATACACAGAATAAGAATTGAGAGCTGGGAAACCACCATGGACACCAAACTAATTAATAAAATCATAAGCAGTAGGTTGGTCAACCCAAGCCAAAATGGTTAAAAGCCCTGGGTTCAATCGAGAATTCCCTAGGAACAGAGAAAATATTATGATGAATTTCAGGAGAGTTTTAAAAAATATACTCCAAAAAAACTGAAAGAAACGAAATACTATAAGATAAATTGAGGACTTTTCAAAGAACTATATCCTCCAAAAGTGTCAAGTCCAGACGGTTTCATGGGTGGATTCTACCTGCTATTTAAATTGTTCCAGAGCAAAGAGAAAGCAGGAAAACTTCCAAACTCTTTTTATGAAAGCTAGCATAATACGGTGTGAAATCTGACAGAGAGAACACAATAAAAGCGAGACTCAGGTGCTGACAGCTGTCTCTCTGCAAAGTCTGTAACTAGAAGCACTTCCCGTAGAGTCAGGAACAAGGCAAAGATTTCCACTAACACCATCGTTACTAACACTGTTCTGCAAGTGCTGGCCTATACAATTAGACAACAGAGAGAAATAAGAAGTATTAAGGCAAGAAAGGAGAAAGCAAAATTATCATTATCTTTAGATGATATGTCTGTACACCTAGAAAACACAGGATAACTCATTCAGAAATTATCAGTAGAATCACTCAAAATCAATAAAATAAGATGACGTTATACGACTAAGCAGGAGTGAGCAGCTTTCTTACATGGAGTCAGCAACCAGTCAGAAAACATAAGAAAAGATTCCACTCATAGAAGCAACAACACGAAATACAACTACTTCAATGTGTTAAATCAATAAGTAGAACGCTTTACAATGCTCCTGAAGGACATAATAGTCTGAATAAACGTAAAGACATATCCTGTTTCTGAATAGGAAGATGTACGGTTGTAAAGATGTCAGTTCTCACAAATCATTCATATATACAGTGATTCCAATTTTAAAAACATACGGAAAGAATTGCTTTTGGAACAAGATGAGCTGATTCTAAAGTTCACGTGAAAAAAATAAGCGTGCAAGAATAGCCCAGGGGGTGGGTGGGGAGGGAGAGAAAGTGGTGATAGACTCTTGGCCAAACATAATGTAGTTTCTTAGATATGACACCAAAACCACAAACAAAAGGGAAAACTTGGACCTCGTGAAAATTAAAACCTTTTGTGCCTCAAAGGACACCGTTGAGAAAGTGAAAATGCAGCTCACAGAATGGGAGAAAATATTTGCAAATCTGATAAGTGTCAAAGTATATGAAGAGTTCTTTAGTTTAGTTCAGTTCAGTTCAGTCACTCAGTTGTGTCCAACTCTTTGCGACCCCATGAATCACAGCACACCAGGCCTCCCTGTCCATCACCAACTCCCGGAGTTCACTGAGACTCACGTCCATCGAGTCCGTGATGTCATCCAGCCATCTCATCCTCTGTCGTCCCCTTCTCCTCCAGTCCCCAGTCCTTCCCAGAATCAGAGTCTTTTCCAATGAGTCAACTCTTCCCATGAGGTGGCCAAAGTACTGGAGTTTCAGCTTTAGCATCATTCCTTCCAAAGAAATCCCAGGGCTGATCTCCTTCAAAATGGACTGGTTGGATCTCCTTGTAGTCCAAGGGACTCTCAAGAGTCTTCTCCAACACCACAGTTCAAAAGCATCAATTCTTCGGCGCTCAGCCTTCTTCACGGTCCAATTCTCACACCCATACATGACCACTGGAAAAACTATAGCCTTGACTAGACAGACCTTTGTTGGCAAAGTAATGTCTCTGCTTTTGAATATGCTATCTAGGTTGGACATAACTTTCCTTCCAAGGAGTAAGCATCTTTTCATTTCATGGCTGCAGTCACCATCTGCAGTGATTTTGGAGCCCAGAAAAATAAAGTCTGACACTGTTTCCACTGTTTCCCCATCTATTTCCCATGAAGTGGTGGGACCGGATGCCATGATCTTCGTTTTCTGAATGTTGAGCTTTAAGCCAACTTTTTCACTCTCCACTTTCACTTTCATCAAAAGGCTTTTGAGTTCCTCTTCACTTTCTGCCATAAGGGTGGTGTCATCTCCATATCTGAGGTTATTGATATTTCTCCCGGCAATCTTGATTCTAGCTTGTGTTTCTTCCAGTCCAGCGTTTCTCATGATGTACTTTGCATATAAGTTATGCAGAGTACATCATGAGAATATTATATGGAATATGATATGCCACTAAAAAGGGAATGAAGTACTGACACATGGTACACCATAAATGAACCATGAAAATGTTACGCTAAGTGAAAGAAGTCAATCATAAAATGCCACATACCACTTAACTCTACTTATATGAAATGTCCAGAGGAGGCAAAGCCATAGGAACCAAAACAGGGTAGTGACTGCCAGGAGGTAGGGGCAGGAAGGAGTAGAGAACGACCGCTAACGGGTACAAGGTTTCTTTGTCGGGTGATATAAATGTTGTTGGACTGGATAACAGTGATTGTTACACAGCTCTGTGAATATACTAAAAAGCATCCCATCCTTGTTGGCCGGCTGAGCTTATGAGTGGCTTCGTCTGGGCTTCCCTTGTAGCTCAGCTGGTAAAGAATCTGCCTGCAATACGGGAGACCTGGGTTCAATCCCTGAGTTGGAAAGATCCCCTGGGGAAGGGAAAAGCTACCTGCTCCAATATTCTGGCCTGGAGAATTCCATGGACTGTGTAGTCCATGGGGTCGCAAAGAGTCGGACACAACTAAGTGACTTTCACTCACTTCACTCACTGAATGGTATGCTTACAGGGGTGAATTTTATAGTATGTGAATTATATCTCAATAAATCAGTTATTTAAAAAATAATGGAGGGACTTCCTTGGTGGTCCAGTGGCTAAGACTCAGCACTCCCAATGCAGGGGCCCAGGGTCAATCCCTGGTCAGGGAACCAGATCCCACGTTGCACAACTGAGATCAAAGATCCCATGTGCCGAAACAACAAGCTGGTGCAGCCAAATACATATTAAAAAAAAAATAATGGAACAGCAGTCAGCTCAAAAGACCAGAAAAGACACAAATACCCACTAGAATTTAGTACATAGTCAAGATGGCATTTTCAATAAAAGGAAAGATGTATTCTACCAAAAATGATACTAGAACAATGGTCCTTGATGGGTTGCAATGTAGGCTGGGGGTGGGAGGAACAGCATTTGGAATCTTACCTTGCTCCTTTCTACTAAATATATCCAGATGTATCCAGGACTTATATGCAAAAAATTAAAGCCATATAAACATGAGAATTAAACAGGAGAGTAAAATCTCAACGTGGGAAAGTCAAGACACAAAACAACAAAGGCCTCAAAAGAAAACTAAAGGCATAAATTTGACTTATAAATGTTTTAAATTTCAACATAGAAAAAAAACGAAAGACAAATAATAAACTGGACAAAATATTTATAAAAATATAACACAAATTTCCAATTTACTTGTTATATAAAAAGACCATATCACTCACTAAGAAAAAAAAAAAAGCAAGCAAGTCACTATTAGAATAAACGTGAACAGATCATTGCCAGGAATTAAAACATAAATATAAAAAGATGTCAAGCTTCACTTTTCTTTAAAGAAATGTGCACGAAAACAATGATTAGCTACCACTATAGTCTATCAGGTTGACCAAAATGAAAAAGCTTGTTAAAATACTGTATATTCACTATAGCTGATTTATATTGAGGTTTGGGCTTCCCTGGTGGCTCAGAGGGTAAAGCGTCTGCCTGCAATGCGGGAGACCCGGGTTTGATCCCTGGGTCGGGAAGATCTCCTGGAGAAGGAAATGGCAACCCACTCCAGTATTCTTGCCTGGAAAATCCCATGGATGGAGAAGCCTGGTGGGCTACAGTCCGTGGTGTCTCAAGAGTCGGATACGACTGAGCGACTTCACTTTCACTTTGACAGAACACAGCAAAATTCTGTAAAGCAATTTTCCTTCAATAAAAAATAAATTAATTTTAAAAAATACTGCATATTCAAAGGTGTGAAAAAATTGGCACAGTTGAAAACTTATGTCCACACAAAAACCTGCACATAGATGTTTATAGCAGCTTTATTTGAAATTGCCAAATCCTGGAAGTAACCAAGATGTCCTTCAGTAGGTGATGGAGGGGCTGACAATATAAACTGAGCTCCTCCATACAATGGGCTATTATTTAGCAATAAAAAAGAGCTATCAAGCCACACGCACACACACAGAAAACCATGAAGGGATCTTAAATCCATATTGCTAGAAGACAGAAATCAATCTGAAAAGGCGATTATATCACATTCTGGAGAAGGCAAAACTAGAGAAATAGTAAAAATATCAGTGTTTGATGGACATGAGTTTGAGCAGGCTCTGGGAGTTGGTGATGGACAGGGAAGCCTGGTGTGCTGCAGTCCATAGGGTAGCAAAGAGTCGGACACAACTGAGCGACTGAACTGAACTGAACTGGGGTGGGAAAGAGAGAGGGATAAAGAAGCAGAATAGAGAGGATTTTTAAACCCAATTACTGTGTGTACTATTATTGTGGTACGTGTCATTATAAGTTTGTCAAAGCCCATAGAATGTACAATGCCAAGGGACTTCCCTGGCTGTCCACTGGCTAACACTCCTTGCTCCCAGTGCAGGGGGCCTGGGTTTGATCCCTGGTCAGGAAACTAAACCCCACACGCCGAAACCAAAGATCCCGAGTGCCGCAACGAGATCGAAGATCCATGTGCCACGGCTAAGTCCAGTGCAGCCAAATAAGTAAATAAATAAAAGTAAATGTTAAAAAAAAGGGGGGGGGCGGAGAATGTACAGTGCCAAGAGTGAATCCTAGTATAAACTAGTGAAGTGAAGTGAAGTTGCTCAGTCGTGTCCGACTTGTTGTGACCCCATGGACTGTAGCCTAGCAGAGTCCTCCCTCCATGGGATTCTTCAGGCAAGAGTACTGGAGTGGGTTGCTATTCCCTTCTCCAGGGGATCTTCCCAACCCAGGGATCGAACCTAGGTCTCCCACATTCCAGGCAGACGCTTTAACCTCTGAGCCACTAGGGAAGCCCATAGTATAAACTAGGGACTTCCATTAATAATAGTATCAACACTGGTTCATCAATTGTAACATACCACAGTAATATAACGTATATAGCAGGGGGAACCATGGGAGAAGGTATGTGAGAACTATCCTTTCGATCAATTTTTCTGTAAATCTAAAACTCCTCTAAAATAATAAGGGCTACTAATTATTTTTAATTGCACTGGTACATGCCTATATGCGTGCTAATTCGATTCAGTCGTTTCCAACTCTTTGCAATTCTATGGACTATAGCCCACCAGGCTCCTCTGTCTATGGGATGCTCCGGGCAAGAATACTGGAGTGGGTTGACCTGCCCTCCTCCAGGGAATCTTCCTGACCCAGGGATTGAACCAGTGTCTCCTGTAGCTCATGCATTTCAGGCAGATTCTTTACCAGTGAGCTACCCGGGGGTAAGCAGAAGCCCGCACTGGTACATAATAGTATAATAGTTGCTATGTAAATTATTATAATCCCTTTCAAGTAAAATTTGACAATATCTTCCAAAGATTTTTTAAACACACACCCTTCCACATAGACACTGCTTCTCAGACTTGATCTAACAATATGTACCGATTCACAGGTAAGAAATGATATTTATACAAGGACATTCATCAGTTCTGTTTGTAACAACAAAAGATAGGAAATAACCTGGTGGTAAGCAGAATAACGTCCCCCCCAAAAAAAAGTCCACATCCTAATCCCCAAAACCTGTGAATAGGCCTGGCAAAGGGGAGTTAAAGTTGCAGATGAAATAAAGACTGTTAAACAGCTGAGCTCAAAACAGGGAGTTTATCCTGGATTATCTGGGTTGGTTCAATGTAATCACAAGAGTCCTTAGACGTGACAGAGGGAAGCATAAAAGAGAGTCAGAATAAAGGGACTGGAGAAAAACTCTACTATGGTTGCTGACTTTGAAGATGAAGAAAGGGGACACAAGCCAAGGAATGCAGGTCTAGACGTGTCTGGAAGCTAGAACGGACAAGGAAACAGATTCTCCCCGACAGTGTCCAAAGGAAAGAAAACCCTGCCAACACTTCGATTTTAGCCCAGCAAGACTCATTTTGGACTTTCGGTGTACAAAACTGTAAGATAATAGATTCATATTGTTTTAAGCCACTAAGCTGGTGGTAATAAATAAATAAATAAACAATACAGACCTAAATGTCTATCTGCAAAGGACTAGCTACATAATTACAGTGTAATATAGTCACAGCCTTAAAAAGAATGAGATAACCCTACATATCCTAATAGTGGATTACTTTAAAAATACATTGTTTAGTTTAAAAAAAAAAAAAAGGCAAATTTCAAAATCCACAAAGAACCTTATATGGTGCATAGCCCAGGTCTGGAAGGGCACACCAGAGCCTGGTATTTATTGCCACCAGGGGAGGAGAAATTGGTGACAAGAGGCTAAAATGAGGGCATTTCCTGGTGGCCCAGTGGCTAGGACTCTGTGCTTCCACTGCAGGAGGCGTGGGTTTGATCTCCAGTCAAGAAACTAAGATCCTGTAAGCTGGGTGGCCAAAAAAAGGGGGGGCTTTTCAATGAGAGAGACACTCACTCTTCACTGAATCTTCTTTCATGATGTTGTGAATTTTGTTTTTTGGTTTGTTTGTTTGTTTTAAATCACACACAAGTATTAGTTTAAGAATAAAGAGGGGAAAACTTTTTTAAGCAAAGGGAAAGAGCTCTGTTCAGTCTTGAATTTCTAGTGTTTTCATCTCTTTCGTGAGTACTGACTGAATCCCTTCCACAGCAGCACACGGTCACATGGCTTTTCTTGCCTAACCTCCCTAACGACCCTGACGAGTGGGGATATTATTATTGCCCCCTCCCTAGTTGGGGCACTGGGGCTCAGAGACCAAACTGCCCAGGTGATAAGTTTGCAGCTGGATTTTAAAGCCTGGTCTGCTGGCTCCAGGGCTCACTTCTCCAACCACCACACAATCTCTGCTGGTTCCAACAGCCGCAATAGGGATGGGCTCCACCCTCAGACTGTTAGGAGGCCGAGCTGTCAGACAAGGTCTCCCCAACGCTTTCTTTCGGGTCCTTTTCCCAGATCTCTGAGTTGAGGAGAAGGTGAGCCTCCAGAGGGGCCCTGCCTGGGCCACTGTCTGGGTTCAGCCCACCTTCTCCTGTTACATCTCTCGGCAAACTTCCTCCTGAACCTGATGGAGAGAGGCTGCTGCCCTCGGTCGCCGTGACTCTAATTGTTCTCTCTGGTGGGCTCACGTTGCCGTGGGTCCGGTGCAGCCACCTGCTTTCCTCATGCAGAGATGAAACCCTAGAGATGACGGGCCTCCGAGTAGCATGACATCTTGATCAAATAAGGCTGCCCTGAGATGTCTCATCCCTGCGAGCTCGGGGCCGGAGATGAAGGGGGCTTCCCCCTGTCTGTCGACAACTTACAACTCTGGACCAACCATCCGCCTTCCTGGGGCCTCACTTTCTGGTAAAAAAGGAGATCAGATCCCTGGGCTGTTTGCACAGATGTCACTGGACCATTTACCTATTGGGAGTGCTGTGTAAATAGAGCCAAACTACCTTTCATGTCGAGGATCTCAAAGCATTTTAAAATGAGTAATTAATGAAGTTCAACCTCCAGAGAAAGCAAGAATTATTCTCTCCATTTTATAAATAGATCAAAGGTCACACAATCAATGGCAGATGTAGGAAACAGATGTAAGCCTTCCGCTTTGTCCCTGGCTGCAGTCACTAAATCCCACTCCCGGTATCACTGACAGACCCTTTTTTCTGCTCTCTGACTTCTGGCCAAAGATGTGGAATTGGCCTTTATATGTTTCCACTTAAAGGTCTGAATTCTATGTATGGTTCATATGCCTTTGATATGTCTGGAATTTATAAAAGAAAGGGAGAAGAATGATATTTGATGCTTTTCAGAGATCGTGTTGGGACTGAGCCTTCTATAGTGGGTCAAATGCCAATAGAGAGAGGGGAAAAAAAAAAAACTGCTCACCAGATCTTCAGGAAGTTCACTTTTATTCTCTCTCTCTGAAAGAACTCTATCTGTTAAAATTAAATAGTGTGTATCTTTAGTCACCAAAATGATTGTTCTGGGAATAATGAAAGTCACCACTTATTGAGCACTAACAGTGTGCTAAGCACTGGTCTACTTCCTCAAATACGTTGTATCGTGGGATTCGCACAAACAGCTGAGATGGTTTTCATTATTCATTTTATAGGTAACATATGACTTAGGGATAGAAGATGGGTTGAGAAGAAAGAAAAGAAAACTCAAAGGAAATTAAGCAAAAATGATTGGCTATATACTCTGTGCCAGAGGTGTTGTGATAGAAACAGAGACACAAAAAATGAATAAAAAAGCTCCAGATTCCTGCTCTCAAGGAGTTTATAGCCTTGAGGGTCACTGAAGGTGAGAGTTGAAGCGGTGAGCATGTAAAAAGACAAATAATGTCAATACAAGTCAGTACAGGAATGTTTATTATTAAGTTCTTGGTATGTGTTAGACAAGCTTCCCAGGTGGCACTAGTGGTCAAGAATTCACCTCCCAATTCAGGAGACTTAAGAAACGTGGGTTAGATCCCTGGCTTGGGGAAGATCCCCTGGAGAGGGAAATGGCAACCCACTCCAGTGTTCTTGCCGGGAGAATTCCATGGACAGAGGAGCCTGGTGGGCAATGGTCCATAGGGTCACCAAGAGTCAGATATGACTGAAGTGATGTGGCTTGCATGCCTGCTTTAGACACTGCGTCCCTTGCAGGAGATGGTACGTCTTCAAGTGGAGCTTACAGTCTGGTAGGAAAGTCAGCCATTAATCAAACAATTACACAGACTGATTTAACACTGCACTTGAGTGGAGTAGAAGACACGAGATGGGCTACAGCCTGACAAAGGACTAGTATCCAGAATACATAAAGAACTCCTACTCATAATAAGAGAGAATCCAATGGAAGTACTGTCAAATAAACCAAGGGGGCAATTTAAAAAGACAAGAGGCAAATTGCCAATAAACAAATGAAAGTAAGCTCAGTCTCGCTTGTAAACAGGGAGTTGCAAATTCAAACACTGGAATACCATTTCACACCCACCAGCTTGGCAAAAGTTTTAAAGTTTGACATTACCAAAGTGTTGTTGAGGAAGCCAAGCATGGGAACTCATATATTGCTATCGAGGTGTAAATTGGTACAACCGCTTTGAAAAACTGTTCATCCCCAGTAAAGCTGCCAATTCACACGGCCTGAGCCCAGCAATTCCATATCCAAGTATTTATCTGGGTGGCTACTTTCACACAAGGGGATGGGTAAAAAAAAAAAGAAAATTAATTGTACCCTTGTTTCTGACAACAAAAAAAAATGTGAAAATTAGCTGAATGTCTTCCACAAGGAGATGAGTAAAGAGTGGTGAATGCATTCAATGGGACCCTAATCAGCAGTGAAAATGTATGATTTAGAACCACATGTATCAGTGTGGCTACATTTCAAAATCACAGTGCTGAGTGAAAAAAAGCATTGAAAATGCTTTTTTCAAAAGAAGAATGCCATTTCTTCAAAGTTTACAAGCATGCCAAACAATCTTATGAAGTGTTTATAGGCACAAATGTTTGTAAGAAACAAACAAAAAAAAAAATACAAAAGCACATATGAGAACGATGAACCCGAAGTACAGGAGAGTGGGTACCCAAGGGAAGGGACAGAAATGGGTTCAGAGGGCGCCACTTAGATCTGTAAAGTTTGTCCTTAAAAAAGAGAAAAGACTTGAGGGAAAAGCTTGAGATTGACATATACACAGAGGAGCCTGGCGGGTCCATAGGGTCACACAGAGTTGGACACGACTGAAGCGACTTCTCACGCATGTATAAAGTAGATAACTAATAAGGACCTGCTGTATAGCACAGGGAACTCTGCTCATTGTTATGTGGCAGCCTGGATGTGAGGGGGGTTTAGGGGAGAATGGACACACACACACACACACACACACATATATATGGCTGAGTCGCTTTGCTGTACACCTGAAACTATCCCAACATTGTTAATCAGCTATATTCCAATATAAAATTAGAAGTTTTTAAAAAAATTAATCCTAACTGAAATCAAATACAGGAAAAAAAGACTTGAGGGAGGGATACTTTGGAAGATTGAAATTGACATGCTCCGTGTGTGTTGTGTGTGTGTGTGCTCAGTCGCTAAGTTGTGTCCAGCTTTTTGCAACTCCATAGACTGTAGCCCGCCAGTCTCCTCTGTCGATGGGCTTTTCCAGGCAAGAATACTGGAGCAGGTTGCCATTTTCTTCTCCAGGGGATCCTCCCAACCCAGGGATCAAACTTGAGTCTCCTGCATCTCCTGCATTGGCAGACAGATTCTTTACCACTGAGCCACCTGGGAAGCTCCAACTACTATATATAAAATCGATAACTAATAAGGACATACTGTATAGCACAAGGAACTCTACTCTTCAACCCCGTGGACTGTAGCCTGCCAGGCTCCTCTGTCCATGGGATCCTTGAGGCAAGAATACTGGAGTGGGTTGCCATGCCCTCCTCCAGGGGATCTTCCCGACCCAGAGATTGAACCTGTGTCTCCTGTGGCTCCTGCATTGCAAGCGGATTCTTTACTGCTGAGTGGGGAAGCCCACTATATATAAAATTTATAACTGATAAGGACCTACTGTAGAGCACAGGGAACTCCACTCAATACTCTGTAATGACCTATATGTGAAAAGAATCTGAAAAAGCGTGGATATATGTATAACAGATTCACTTTGCTGTACACCTGAAATGAACACATTGTAAATCAACTATAACCCAATCAAGGAAAAAAAAAATTTAAGAAAAAACAGCAAATGTTAAACTTTGGCAAGGAGAGGGGTGCCAGGGGAGGGGTATAGAACAAACAGGTGTTAAGGATATAATCTCTGTAGGTTTTTTTTTTTTTTTTTTCCTAATATGATTTGATCTATCAATGGAGAATTCAATGGAATGGGGGGGAGGGTGGGGTCAGGGAAGCTGTCTCTGAGGACATGATGCTTACTTAGGATGAGAGCCAAACACTGAGTAGGTGAGAAAGGACAGAAAGGTACACCAGACGGAGAGAACAGGCTGTACGGAGATGCTGACATGGAAAGGTGAACATAGAAGCTGGGAACTGAGATCCCGGTGTGGCCAGAGCAGAGGGCGAAGCGGGTGGGGTGCGGGGTGAGGGTGGGGGGTGGTGCAGAGACCAGGCAGAGCCTCAGAGGCCATCTTGAAAGAGCAGGCCTTCGTGCCAAATATGACTCAAGCAGCAGGGACGGAAAGCTCTGGGGGTCCAGAGACACTTCACTCAGCCAGATAGCAGAAGCGGGAAGGCAGTCTTCAAGAGGTGACTCACATCTTAAGCGTTGGAGAATGAGTAAGAGGAGGCGGAGGGAGGTGTAAATTCCCTTGATCAGGCCCCACAGCAGTAAAGATACTGTTGGTCCCAGCAGGGGCCGACACCCAGGACTAGCTCCGGATAAAGGTGTCAGATAGAAAACGGCAGAGGAGGGTGTCCGTGAAGACGGAATGGGCTGGGGTCCCAGTCCGGGCAGCCTTACGCGGAGAAAGGCATGGCCAGGCATGACTAGGTACCCGCTCTGGCGGTGTGCAGAGGCTGGATTTGAAGAAGGCGGCAGTGCGGGGGGTGTGTTAACAGCCAGTGGGAGAGAGACACCTGAACCAGGCTGCCTGGAATTAGAATGAAGAAATGGAGAGTGCCTGGAGAGGTGTTTAGAGGGGAACGCTAGGTGTCTAGTTTGATGGCCCTGCCATCACTGAGAGGGACAAGATGCGGCGAGTTGCAGATGCGTGCAGGGTAAGCCAAGTGCAACTGTCCGGCCAGGCCAGCGAAGAGACTGGGCGTCCCGAGGGCTGCAGATGGAGCTGGGAGTGGGAGGCGCCTCCTGTGGGTGGTTGCTAATCACTCACAGCAAACCAGTTGGTCCAGGAGGAAAGAGGAAGAAGAAAGTGAGCGGATCGCTGGGGACGAAAAGGAATCAGAAGGGCGATGCGGGGAAGCAGAGGACAGGAGAGGAAGGAAGGACCACTCAGACGCTGAGCAGCCGCTAGGAAGTCAGCCTGCGCGGGACTGGGCGGGTCCGGGGCGCGCGGGGCTGCAGGCGGAGCCCGGGTGCGCCCGGGAGCCCGGCAGATGCTGGAGAGTCCGCCCAAGGCCTTCCCGCTGCCTCGGCCGCCGCCGGAGACCGCAGGGCACTCGCGCGGCCGGGCCACCCGGGCCGTCCCCGGCTCCCCGCGCGTCCAGGCCGCGCCTCCCCACCGCCCGCGGGGCCCGGCGACGTCACTGCGGCTCTGACGCGCGCTAACGGAGGCGCGGGCGGAGAAGGCGCGGGGCGGCGCGAGTATCCTCGCGGGAGGTCCGGTCCTCGCAGCCTGCGGGCCGCTTTCTTGGCCCTCCTCCAGGGGAACCTCGATTTTTCCAAACTCTGGAAGGCCGGCTGTCCTTCGGCCACTGATAAGGACAGCTAGCACCTGGTAAAAGATTTTAACAATGCCCGCAAAGAAATAGCCGGACCCAGGAAAGACTAGTAAGAGCCGCCAGCTAGAGTTCTGCTCGTGTGCTCGGCGGTCCTAGGGACAATAATAACGACCACAACCACAGTAGCCACCATTTATTGAGCGCTTACTCTGTGCCAGGCACGGTGTTAAACGCTTTGCAGGCAACAAACCCTCGGAGGTAAGTACCGTTATTATCCCTATTTTGCAGGGACCAGGGCACAGAGAGGTTAAGTAACTTGCCCCAGGCGCACAGCTGGCTGATGTCCAGTGCCATAATTTCAGCCCAGACCGTCTGATCCCGTGTAATCGTCAGGTGAACCCGCCAAGGTCGGGATCATTTTCTCCATCTTAAAGATGAGGAAGTTAAGGCACAAGGAAAATGTTAAGTACCTTGCCCAAGGTCACCTAGCTGGAAAATGGATGAGGCAGAAAGCGAACTCAGGGCTCCTCTCTGTCCGCAGACCCCGCGGTCTTGGCCAAAGGCGATGCTACTTCCAAACCACCTCCGACAGCCCAGCAGGCTGTGGCCCCGGGTCCCCAGGGGCGCAGCCTCTGCGGGGTTTGGGTGGCTTCCCGCGGCCTCCGATCTCGGATGAATCGGATGTTTCCGAGCATCTTCTCTAATGAGTCCACAGGTGCCAGATAGAGATGCGCCTCCCGAAATCCGGTCGGGGACCAGTCGGCGAGGTCCTCTGAAGGGATGGAGCCGGGGCGGAGGCAGCAGGAAGGATCCCGGGTCCCACCTGCAGATCTGCGTTGACTGGCGGCTTGCCCCGCGCGGCCGGCAGAGGGCGCTGCCGCACGCGCCTCGGGTCCCACGATCCCCAGACCCTGGGGCTGGCGGGCCTCCGCTTGCAGGCCTGGAGACTCAGAACCCCAAAGTGGGAGCCTTTTATTCCGCGTAGCTGGCTCCCCCCCTCCCCCCACCTCCCCATCTGGCCCTTCGTCTCAGCCTTGGGCCTGCTTTTCCTGACCACTCTTCCCCATCGTGTGTGCTCCTGCCACCCCAACCATCTGCCTTCAAGATTTCCCCAATCCCTGCACTGTTGGTGTGGTCACCTCTTAAGAGGCAAGAACACCGATCCTATCCCATTAAAAGACATCCCATGATAAGTCAAACTCGGCCTTGTCTCCCTTCCTTTATAGACCCTCTGGTGATGCAAAATTGGCAAAAATCATCCATTGGATGATGAACTTGCTTTCCTTCTCCAAAACCGGAGAAGGAAATTGGTCAAGGAAGGAGCGAATAGGTAAAAGGATCTATTTTTGTAATAGCGACAGTGTATTAAGTACTTGTTTTGTGCTGAGCCCTTTCTGCTTGACTCCTTAATCCTCATTACAGCCCCGAGAGGTGTGCATCATTACTCTCCTTTGACAGGTAAGGTCACAAGACTGCTAAGTAGCAATGCTGGGAATCCACCAGGAGTTATCTGACCTTAAAGCCACATTCCTATCACCCATCACCCAGAATGTACAAGCTGATACAGCTGAACAGAATAGTTAAGATACAAACCATGCAAAAACAAATTAAAATCTACTCTAAGAGTGCTCAGAAAAACCCCATGTGAAACAAGGGTTTCAATGCCTTGCTGAGCCCCAGTCTGAGACTCAATTGTCTGAAACAGGAAAACAAATCCTCAAGGTGCAATGAGAGGAGAATAGGAATGAGGCATTCAGCTTTCCCTTGGAAGAGCATCCAGAGAGGCCCACTCACTTTCTGTGCCTGGGCTCTGAGGAAATAAAGGTGGTTCTAGGAAAATCTGAAAAGTATGAGAGGAAAAAAAAAATCCCTTCTGTGGTTTTTACTTTAACCAAGCCTCATTTCGCTATTTGTGTTTTATTTTTAAACTAATGTGGCTCTCTCCACCCTTTAAATTGGCACGTAAATAGCAAAAGCAGAAGGAAGGCCAGCTACAAACTTCAAATGTGGTGGATTTCTCAGGAAGGAGGTACCTGACTTGAAGTGGAAATGAGGATTAAATGAGGTGCCTTAAACATTTCAAAGACAGACTTTCCACAAGGAATTTAGATCATAAGTCTTTAGAACAGGAGCTTTGTCTAGGTTTAGGCCGGGTGTAGTGTTGACAATTTGTGAGCGAGCTCTCAGAATGTGGAAAACGAATCACACTTTCAGTGTCTGCATCATCTAATCATCTGGGCTATCACTTTGCTTATGGCTTTAAAGGGTGGCTTCTGGGGGATTTTTCTGTCCTCTGGATCTCAGTCACACACCCTCCCTCAGACCCCTTACTTTTCCAGAAGTTTGCTCCGGGAATTCAGTTGAGATGAAGCAATAGTTGATGATGTCACTAGGCTTGGTTTGAGATTGACTGGCCAACTCTGGACTCACCAACTGGAGATTTTTTTCCAAACTGGGAAACCAAAGCAGAAGGAACTTGTCGAGACTTGTCACTTAATAGCTGTGTCTCTCTTGCCCTATGTCTTTGAACTAGAAGGATTCCCCTCTTACCCAAAACAAGAAAGCCCTGAACATCCCAGGCTGCTGCTTGCAAAATTCTTGGGATCTTTTTGACCTTTTCTCTCTCTGCTGCTTCCCTCATTCTGTCAGTGCATTCATTACAAGCATGCATCCAGGGCCTACGATCGTAGATCCTAACAGTACAGCAGAGACCCTTAACAAGGGCTGAGAAGTTTACTCTCTCCCGTTCCCACCTGTCTTCTGACCTCATGGTTCCAACTTCTGTGCCTGGAGAGGCCCAATAGTAGTGAATGACTTCCTTCTCCAGGTGAGGACCGGTGCTCAGACACACCTGAAATTCTGTCAGCCTACGGCAACTCCCTGAGATTCCATCCTGTGACCCCAGACACCTCTGTGGTGACTCCATATTTGGTGGGAGGTTTGGGTCCTGATATACCTTCAGAAGCAAGGCTCTGGAATGCTCCAGCTTCACCACTAGCCCAGGTTCCTTCCATTTCCAATAGTCATCCCTTCAGTTTATAAGATCACTATTGACCAAAGTAGCTCAGGCCATATTCATGGAGCATCTGGTACGGTGAAAAATCCCAAAGTGCCATAATACCCCACTGTCCAAAGGAAAATGTTGGCTTAAACAGACATGTGTGATTAACTGGCAAAAGGATGTGTGGGATAATGCTTATGAGTCTTTTGGGTCTTTTTTTTTTTTTTTTTTAATCTTGGGACTGAGTGATCCTGAGTGATCTATAATAATGAGGGGAAGGAAGAACACTAGGCCTGTTTTAGCTTTCAAGATTATTCAAATGGAATAGATTTTCACCATTAACACCCTAGCAAAGACAGAATGCTGAAGGTAAATTGTCACTTTCTGTCTTTTTGGAAAATCCATTAATACTGAATGATCTTGGTTTTAATCCATTCAAAAATTCAGATTATGTCCCTGGAAATCTCTTTAGAAAGTAGATTCCAAATCAGTACTCATTCCTCTTGAGTATCCCACTCCTTCCAGATACAGGAGTATTTTCTCTCCTGTTGAGGAAGGAGTGGGCCAGAGACCAGAAGACCCAGGGAGGTTTAAGGACTTTTCCATTAGCTGAGCTGCAGCGCTGTTTGGATCTAGAGAACGTGTATGCGTGTTGTGTCTGCACTGAGTTCATGGTTGTGCATTCTGGCTCATGTCCAAAGCCTCCATAACACGGGGGCTGAGATTTGCCAAAGAAGGCCGATCCGTAAAGAAGGACGTGTGTCCACTCACCAAGAGGGTTTTGATGGTCAATGTCTGTGTGTCCAGCTGCTGGGGTGAAGAGATTTGGAAACTCCTGAATATTCCTGCGGGGATCTTTCCAAGCCCTTTTGGGAACCGGCAATAGCGCTTGTCTGGGGAAATTAGTTTTGCACTTTCATAGAGTGAGAGAAATTCCTCAGGGGCATTCTTGTAGTTGGGAAGAGAAATCAAACTCCGCTCATTCCTTCAGGGGCCATGCCCCTACTAAAGCGCACCGAATCCAGTTCGGTTGGTCCAGTCTGGTGCCTTAAGTGGGGGGGGGGGGGGGGGGGGGGGTGCGGGGGGCGCAGGAGCAGCGAAGTTCAGCGAATATCACCTGTGGCTAAGTCCCTCCGCCGACTGGAGCAAGCGTGAGATTTCAGGGGATCGTGTTACCAGTGTGTAAACACCTTGAGTGACGGCCAAGGCTCCCGAGAGACCACAAAGGATCTCAAACCCTTCCTATCTTCCTAGAAACCCTGGCGGCCCGGCCGGCTGCTTGCTGTCTGATGCAACAGTTTGCAACGCCGTTCTGGGAGCCGAGCCTGCCGCGGGGCGCGGGGCGTGCGGCCTATGCGCATGCGCGAGCCGGGGCCCGCCCCTCCGGGCAGGGGAGAAGCTTTTCCCCAGATGTGCGGGGGGCGGGGCGGGCAGGGAGACCTTTGGCAGCTCGCGCCGGCGATCTGAGCTTAATTAAACTTCTCCCGAGGCATTGGCTGACTGATTGACCCAGTGATCCAAAAAAATCAGAGAGGCCCAAATCGCCCTAACGCCACAGAAGAGCGAAGTTGGGGAGTTGGCTTTCGGTGTCCAGAGCTCGGCTCCTCTTCCCTGAGCGCCCCCAATCCACAATGCTTTCGCGGCGGGGGATGAGGGGGGCGGTTGCCAAAGCTCACTAGGATGTCAAGGTCTTGCTGGCCTGGGCCTTCCTACCGAAGAGGGAAGGACAGCGGTTACAGACGGGGACGGGTGGGGGCAAAGTTTTGATAGCATCTACATCAGTTATCTGTCCTCCTTCATTTCCCCACCCGTGTGCCTTAGAAGGGTTTTTATAAGCAGAAAGGAACATGGCAGCTAGATTATTTTCCAAGTTTGTGAGCCATTTAGGTATTGCCTGCATGATTTTCCTCCATACCCACATTCCTCCAATGTTGTATATTTTAAATTGACTTTTATTTTATTAACTTTTCTTATTTTTAAAATTAACTTTAAATCGATTCCCTTTTTCTCCATAGTCTTGCCTGAAGCAACAACATTAGTGAAACCACAGCTTTGATGTGCTGGTCGTATATTTTAATACACTCGAAAATAAACTCATAACTATTCAAATTAAAAAAAAAATGTATGTGTTAGCTAACAGTGTTTTGTCTGCTACATTTGAAGAAAAGCTCCAGAGGTAATAACAATAACTAACATATGCTGAGTGATTGCCAGTGTCCCAGGCACTGTTCTAAAATTCTAAGTCCTTAGGACACCTTAGAAGGTGGATGTTGTTTACATTTTACAGAGGAGAAAAGAGCCACAGAGAGGTTAGGTAACTTGCGCGAAGTCATGGAGTCAGGATGCAAACTCGACTAACCTCACTCTAGACTGATACCACTCTCTATGTGTGCTAAGTCACTTCAGTCGTGTCTGACTCTTTGCAACACTTCCAACTGTACCCCACCAGGCTCCTCTGTCCATGGGATTCTCCAGGCAAGAGTACTGGAGTGGGTTGCCATGGCTTTCTCCAGAGGATCTTCCTGACCCAGGGATCAAACCTGGTTCTCCTGCATTGGCAGGTGGGTTCTTTACCACTAAGTGCTGCCTGGGAAGCCCCTGGCCTAAAAAGAGGCTAAGTTACTGCTGAAGATCCCCCAGGTGGTTAACATACTCCAGATTTGAACCCAAGTCTGACTGACTGCACAACTGAGCGTTTAACTGATGCGTTGGACTCTTTGGCCTGTTTTCCCCATTCTCACCTCATACAGCTTTATCTCTGTCTGCTTCCTTAGGGATCCAACCTGTGCTTCCAAGTCTTTCTCTCCTCACTTCCTATTTCTCCCCTTCTACTACCCCCTGGATGAGTCAAAGTTTCTCTTTTCTAGTGTTTTCTTCTTTTCTCTGAACTAAAGTTACCCATACAGCTCTGATTTCCTTGAGAAGCCCTCCTCTGAAGGTCCTGTCTTCTTCACTGATCGTGGGACTGCTTAGAAAGTCCACCTATCAACATTGAAACTACATTTCCCAGGCTGCCATGCTTGCTTGGAATGAGAGCAAAAATCCTGTGTCAAACCATGTGGCTCCTATTTTGGGGTTGGAAAATCTGGTCACTAGCTTGGATAAAGATTGGTATGCCCATAGACTAATTCATCTGGCCCCAGGCAGACATGAATTTCCCAGGCCTCAATGATTGGGGGTAGGGGTGAGTTATTTCGGCAAACAGAACCTTCAATTAGGGACTTAAATGAAGCCTTGGCATAAGACTTCTAAAAGATGGCTGACCCCTGCCCCCAGAGACGTATTTTCTTTCTGCAACAGCCCTTGCCACCACTCCTTCCCTTTCTTCCCTCGCCCTTATTCCAGATTCTTCTCTTAATTGTACCATCGTGCCACTCCCTTGTCCCCACCCCCACTCCCATGCCCACACCCACTCTTTAACTGTTTAGTATAAAATCCAGCCCACCAGACTGAGGTTTTCTTCGACCCAAATGTTATTTTCAGAAGGAGCCATTGAGGTTGGGGTGTAATTGCAGCGTTGGGCCTCTGCAAGCCAAGCTGAAAATAATCAGCGAGGCAGATGGGGTGGGAAGAGTGTGCGGTGGCCGCTTCCACCAAAGAGCAGAAGAAACCCAATGGCATGAGTCAGAGGGAGGTGAGTGCCAGGCTGGGCCTTCTGGGGTTACAGCCGGGAGCTGAGTTAAGGAGAAACTACCCAAGGTGTTGGGCCTTTGTCTGAGGCCGATCCAAGGTGGCCCCTGGCTGCTCATCACGAGTCCATATTTTTTGTGTGACAGCCGCCAAGCTTCTCTTGCTCTTCCTCGATTGGGTCATAGCAGCCAGTACTCCACATGGGCACTTGGCCATCCAGTTGGCTCATCCATCTCTAGAGCAGGGTTTCTCAACTTGGGCACTACTGGCATGTTGGCTTGGATAATTCTTTGTTGTGGGGGACTGTCTTGTACATTGTAGGATGTTTAGCAACATCCTTGGCCTCTACCCACTAGCCTCAGTAACACACACACACACACAAATGCACACAAGTCAGGATTACCCAAAACGTCTGCAGACATGCCAAATGTCCTTGGCTGAGAAAATCACCCCTGATTGAAAACCACTGGTCTAGAGTGATCCAGGTCTATAAAAGGGGTCACAATCAACTGTCCCCATGGTGGCTTCATTGCTTCGCATCACACCTGAGTGGGCCCTGGTGAAAACTATTGTCCAACTCCTATTTCAAAAGACAACTATTGAATATCTCAAACCCAGCACAAGTGCCCACAGTGTACCAGGCACTGGACAAGGTGTTGAGAATGAAGCCACGAGCAAGGCCAATGTGGTCCCTCATGGAAATGACTGAGTGATTAAACCACCCTGATTGAGAGGCTTGTAAAAAAAAAGACCTGAGGTACTATAAGAAAATCGAAGAGGGTTTCTCATCTAGGTCAGAGGGGGCTATCGAGAAAGGCTTTTAGGGGACTTTCTTGATGGCCCAGTGGCTAAGACTCCATGCTCCCAATACAGGGGGCCAAGGTTCAATCCCTGGTCAGGGAACTAGGTCCCATATGCCACAGCTAAAGATCCCACATGCTGCAACAAAGAGCGTAGATCTCAGAACAGCCAAATAAATAAATATTTAAATTAAAAAAAAAAAAAAAAAAGGACAAGAAGAAAGGAAGTCTTAGAGGAAATGAGGAATTAGCCAATTGGAGATTTGAGGACGAGGCAGTGTTCCATGGAGTAGGGACAGTGTTCAGAAGCCCTGAGTTAGGAAGGAATGTCATACTTTCAGGGACCCAAAGAAGTCTTTCATGGACCAGGCTCAGGAGGGTGGGTGATCGTTTTCTCCTCTCACCCCCAACACTTGTTTTCCTTGTCCTCCTTCTCTAGATTTCTAGCACAAGCATGTAGACGTAGGATCATATTTAACCACACCCAACCCCCTTCCTTATCCTTGCTTACCCACCTCAGTCACCCAGTTACCAAGTTCTGTCAGTTCTGCCACCAAAATCTCCCTGCAAACAATCTGGTTGTCTCCCTTCCCACCACCACAGCCCCGCTGCAGGCTCTGCTCATTACTCAGCCAAATTTGTGAAATAGCTTCCTAACGAGTCATCTTCCAGCCTCTACCTCAGAGAAAGACGCATATCTCCCCATGTCTCTGCTGGCTCACAAACCCTGCGCGGCTTCCAGAGGCCTGGCAGCCAGGCCGCTGCCTCCCCAGGCTCTCAGGTGGCCTTCGTTCACTACCCTCAGCGTCCCTCCCACTCCCGAGCCACACCAGACCACTAGCCAGACCCCATGGGCCTTCCCGTCTCTGTGATTGCTGTTCTCTGTCTGAAAGGCTCTTTCCCAACCAAAATCATTTGGGGGAATTCCCACATAGCCTGTAAGACCCAGAAAAAAATGAACTCATGATACTCTTTGTCCCTTCTGAGACGCCTTCTCTTCATTCTTTCGGCTGTTTTCACTGCAACTTAGATATTGCTGCTCGTTTACCGTTTATCATGTTGACCCATAGTGACCTATTTAAACCCATCCCCCTCCCAAAGTCAGAGGGCCTCAGAGGCAGGTAATATACTGGACCCTGCTGGTTGATTACCTAGCACCCATTCTTCCCTTTCCAGCTTCCTAAGAGATGCCAAAGAAGTGTTGGGTTGACTAAAAAGTTCATCCGGGACATGGAAAAACCGAACGAACTTTTTGGCCAACCCAGTAGAAGACACAGTGTATTGTCTAGCAAACAAGCTAAGCTGCCATAACAAGCAGACCCAGAATACAGAGGCTTAGGCAAGCCCGTGTGCCTCTGTGGAAGCTGGTCCCTTGCCCAGGGGTGGGCCCACCACCCTTCCTAAGAATTGATTCAGGAATCTGTGCCTAAAATCAGTAAGCGGGAGACAGTTCTCTGGTTCCACTCTCCTCTTCTCCAATAACAGTATTCCCTGTTTGGGGCCAAGCAGACAGCTGCCTGGTAAGCACTACATTTCCCAGCCTCCCTTGCAGCTTGAATGGCTGTGAGTCTTAAGTTCTCACTAATAGACAGTGAACAACAGCCTACCACTTCTAAGTGTAAAAGTGAAAGTTGTTCAGTAGTGTCCGACTCTTTGTGACCCCATGGACTGTATAGTCCATGGAATTCTCCAGGCCAGAATACTGGAATGGGTGGCCTTTCCCTTCTCCAGAGCATCTTCCCAACCCAGGGATCAAACCCACGTCTCACACATTGCAGGCAGATTCTTTCCCAGCTGAGCCACCAGGGAAGCCCACCACTTCTAAGCTGTGCCCTCAAAAAGAATGTACATATGCACCCCTGCCCTTCCCCAGCCCTTCTCCCTTTCTGAGAGGTGAGCAAAATTGAAGCAGTATCCCTAGACCTAGAGAGGAAAGCCGCATTTGGAGGATGGTGGAGCCCTCCTATTAGTCTTGGATGGCTTTCTTCCAAACTCTTCTGTGATATGAAAGAGACAGAAATTTCTATTTTGCTTAGACTTCTGTGTTTGGAGTCTCTTAGACCTGTGATCTAGTCAGGGCCAAAGAGATACAAGGAAAGGTTTGATGGGGGTTTCTGGGGAAAAGCTCTCTGGTTTTTATGAGGCAACATCATGGAGCAACCTTCTCACTTTCTCTAACTCTGGACATTCCCAGGAGTAGAACTTTGGCAGTGCTCTTGCTACCAGCCTTGGAAATAGGCTGGAGAACAGAGCTGAGAGAATCCAGGGAAATGGAGTCATAGTTTCTGGACTAAACAACTTTGAAGTCCACTGTCTTGTCTGCTCGGGTTTACCTAACAAAATACTACCAACTGTATGTTTTTTCCAGTAGTCATGTATGGATGTGAGAGTTGCACCATAAGGAAGCTGAGAGCCGAAGAACTGAAGCTTTTGAACTGTGGTGTTGGAGAAGACTCTAGAGAGTCCCTTGGACTGCAAGGAGATCCAATCAGTCAATCCTAAAGGAAATCAGTCCTGAATATTCTTTGGAAGGACTGATGCTGAAGCTCCAGTACTTTGGCTACCTCATGCAAAGAGCCAACTCATTGGAAAAGACCCTGATGCTGGGAAAGATTGGGGGCAGGAGGAGAGGGGGCGACAGAGGATGAGATGGTTGGATGGCACCACTGACTCAATGGACGTGAGTTTGAGCAAACTCTGGGAGATACTGAAGGACAGGGAAACTTGGAGTGCTACAGTCCATGGGTTGCAAAGAGTCAGACAGGACTTAACAACTGAACAACAAAGGGCCTTAAGCAATAGGAATTTACTTTCTCATGATTCTAAAAGGCTGTAAGTCCAGAGCTGGTTTCTGGTGAGGCCTCGCCGGCTGACCTGCAGACAGCCGCCTTCTCTCTGTGTCCTCACATGGCCTCATCTCTGTGTGTATGAGAAGAGAGCGCTCTGGTGTCTCTTCCTCTTCTTATAAAAACACCAGTCTGAATGGATAAGGGTTCCAGTCTATGACCTCATTTAACCTTAATTATCCCTATCTCCAAATATAGTCCCCATTGAAGTTAAGGCTTCAACATACGAATTTGGGAGGCGGTCACAATTTAATCCAAAACACCCACCCTACCTCGGCTTCCAGTTGCGTGAGCCAATAAATGTCCTTCTGTCGGAAGCAGCTCACACTGGTTTTCTCCCGCTTCTTCCCTTACGGTGTTTCACCCCTCTTCATCTCCCCGCTGGAACCGGCACAGAAGGGGTCAATACATACTTGTGGAATAAATGTTCCATCGCTATCTTTCTTCTTTTTCCTGGAATGATGACCTCACAGATTAATTATAAGCATTTGCCTCTCTCTGCCCCAGCCTAAACACCTAAAGCAGTCACATGGCCCTCATCTCTAGAAAATTCTTCTCAGACGCACCCATGGCTACTTGCACGGAGAGCTGAGGCTTCAGCTATAAAATCGGAAGTTTGAATTAAACACACTCTAGTGTGCCTTCCAGCAGAAACATTCCCTGAGTCCCTTCCAGTTCTAAGGTCCCACGTCTCTGCCTGAGGCTCTCGGCAGTAGTCATCCTGTGTCCAGACCCGGGACCTTTCCAGCACTGACAATGTGCAATCTATCAAGAGGGCCCTCTGGGCTCCAGCCCCCACTCCCTGATGGTCCAGGATTCTGTCTGAAGCTTTCTCAAGCTCTGGAGTCCCAATATTCTGTAACATTATGCTGAGCACAAGAAACTTTTCTTTCATTTGTATTTTATTTTATTTTTTTTTATCTGGCTGTGCTAGGACTTAATTACAGCACATGGGGTCTTTTAGTTGTGACATACAAACTCTTACTTGCAGTATGTAGGATCTAGTTCCCTCACTAGGGATTGAACCTGGGCATGCGTAGGGAGGCATCTTAGCCACTGGACCACCAGGGAAGTCCAAGAAAGTTTTTGATTGGCTACTAGGCCTCCTACCCACCCACCCCCACCCCCACCCCCCTGCCCCCAGCACACGAGAGAAAGCCCAGGGGAGAGCCTGAACTCTGGCAACCTTGTCCTCCAGATAAGACCAGAGGTGGACTCTGCAGACAAACAGGCAGGGGGAGCCTCACAGTGCTCAGACACCCAGCAGGTCCTGCAACAGGGACACTCAGCTTCTCTGTGCCCGTCGATCAGCATCCAGACGGCTATCAGTGGTGCCCCAAATGGGGCATGTCCCAGTTCTGAGCAACAGACTTCCTTCTTTCAGCCGTGAGAACTCCCCTGATGCAGACTGGGGAAAGGGCTGCCTCATTACTCAGCCCACTGGAATGTGGGAGAATCAGACCTCCGGGAAAATGACCAGTGAGTGGACTCTGGTCAGCCAGGACCTTCAAGGTCCAGAGGTGCTTCCTCCTGAGTCAGCAGCAACGCCAAGCTTTTCTTCCCACGCCTTTTGAAGTTACCATCTGGGACACTCAGCACATGCTGAGCACACACGTTAGCTTATTTTCCCTTCACAACAGCCCTGCAGGTATGCATCGTTGCTAGCCCTGTTTTTTAGATAAGCAGATTAAGGTTTAGAGAAGTGAAACAGCTTTGCTTGGACTGACAAAGCTGGATTGGACCTGAATTTCAGGCTTCCCTGGTGGCTCAGATGGTAAAGAATCCGCCTGCAATGCAGGAGACCTGGGTTCGATCCTTGGGTGGGGAAGATCTCCTGGAGAAGGGGATGGCTACCCACACCATGGAGAGAGGAGCCTGGCGGGCTGCAGTCCATGGGGTCCCAAAGAGTCGGACACAACTGAGAGACTAATACTTTCACTTCTTAACCAGATGCTGGTGGGTGGCTTTGGAAATGGCAGCATCTCCTCTGGTCTTATAACTTGGGTGGGCCTCGTTGGGCCAGGAAGAATGGCATGGTGAGACCCCAGATCACTGAGGTCTGTGCTGATGGGGAGGAAGTCAGGACCAGAGAGAAACACAGTCACCAGAGTGAAGGACAAGATTGGTGGAGATCACCAAGTGAGTCATGTACACAGAGGGACACCGGCTCTGTCAGTTAGGGTCTACCAGACCCAACCGGGGTGACCAGAGATCCCCTACCATCAGCCTCCGGAGCCTTCCCATCCTCCCCAGCAGGAGCCCTCCAGCAGGTTGGGAGCTGGAAGCTGCCTTGGAACAGCCTAAGTCCTGGTCATCTGTTTTTTCTTTATTGTCACATCCATTCCTTGTGGAATAAATGTTCCATCGCTATTTTTCTTCTTTTTCCTGGAATGATGACCTCACAGATTAATTATAAGCATTTGCCTCTCTCTGCCCCAGCCTAAACACCTAAAGCAGTCACATGGCCCTCATCTCTAGAAAATTCTTCTCAGACGCACCCATGGCTACTTGCACGGAGAGCTGAGGCTTCAGCTATAAAATCGGAAGTTTGAATTAAACACACTCTAGTGTGCCTTCCAGCAGAAACATTCCCTGAGTCCCTTCCAGTTCTAAGGTTCCATGTCTCTGCCTGAGGCTCTCGGCAGTAGTCATCCTGTGTCCAGACCCGGGACCTTTCCAGCACTGACAATGTGCAGTTCTGCTGCACATCTGTTCTGCTCAACATCTTTGGAAGGCAAATGACACACCCCAGACTCCCTGCCAACTGGCTTCTGACCAGGTTTACCCAACGAAAGGTATAGGAGAAAGAAAGGAGTTTGGGTATTGTCCCTGCCCTCCACTTGACCCCCAGCTTCCAGGGACGTCTCCAGTCCTGGCTTCCTCCCCTCGTGGCTCCAGTTCGCAGTGGGCAGCCCCAGCCCCTGGGCTCAGGTACCACCCCTCCTCCCTTTATTCTTCCAGCCTCGGGGGTTGTGGCAGTTTCCTGAGGACTAGTTTTCCCCCAGCTCCCCATGTGCCCTGCAGCTCGTGCAACCATTCCCTCTACTAAAAATGTGGTTCTGTTCTCCTAACTGGGCCTTGCCCAGCCTGGGCTGGAAGGAGACAGTCAGCAGCCTCGTCTCCTTCCCCAGCTGTGGATGGGGCCAGGGGCTCCCTGGAGAGAACGGTGATGCCTTAGTCTGTTCGAGCTGCCATCTCAAAACACCACAGAGCAGGTGGCTAATACACAAGAGAAATTTATTTCTTTCAGTTGTGAAAGCTGGACATCCCAGATCAGAGTGCCAGCATGGTCAGGTTCTGGTGAGAGCCCTGTTCTGGAAGGGGCCAGGGAGCTCTGTGGGATCTCTTCTAAGAGCACTAATAGTATTTGTGAGGCTCCATCCTCATGATCCAGTAGACTGTAGCCCACTGGGCTCCTCTGTCCATGGAATTCTCCAAGGCAAGAATGCTGGAGTGGGTTGCATTTCCTGCTCCTGGGGATCTTCCTGACTCAAGGATTGAACCTGAGTCTCCTGCACTGCCTGCAGATTCTTTACCATCTGAGCCACCAGAAAAGCCCCTCATGACCTAGGCATCTCCCAAAGCCCCCACCTCCTAATACTATCACATTGGGCATTAGGATTTCTTCATACGAACTTAGAGGAGACACAAACATTCAGCCCAGGGCAGACAGGAAACTCCCAAGCGTGAGGGTGGGCAGAAGATCCATCCTGCAGCCAGGACCCCATGGACCCCTTGGGTGCCAAGTTAGGTGGCCATGAGCAGAATGGAGCAGTCTCCAGCAGGACTGCATGGATCCCAGACCAAGAGCCCTGGCAACCGGTGCGTCTGAGTCTTCAGGATGTCTTCCTGCGCATCAAGATCCACTCTGCCCCTGTGTTCTCCCAGCCTCAAAACAATCTCAGCTGGGCCACTTCCATCATGGCCAAGTCTTAACCCCTCTGGAGCTCAGTGTCCTCCTCTGTTTTCTGGGAAAAATACAGTATCCCCCCTTGGGTTGTCTCGACAAGGAAATAATGCCTGCTGCCCTGCCGGGCACAGAGCCAGTGGTCATTACCTGGGAGCAGCATACTAATTGTTGTCAACAATAATCATCTGGGCAGCAATCATAATCAACCCTGAATATTCATTGGAAGGACTGATGCTGAAGCTGAAGCTCCAATGCTTTGGCCACCTGATGAAGTGAATAGCCAGCTCATTGGAAAAGACCCTGATGCTGGGAAAGATGGAAGGCAGGAGAAGAGGGAGACAGAGGATGAGATGGTTGGGTGGCATCACTGACTCAACGGAAGTGAGTTTGAGCAAACCCTGGGAGATAGTGAAGGACAGAGGAGCCTGGCGTGCTGCAGTCCGTGTGGTCGTAAATAGCTGGACACGACTTGACGACTGAACAACAACCACCTGGAGGAACTAGAGGAACTGGTGACCTGTCTGTGAGGATCTGCAGAGAGCAGGGGCAGAAGAGATAAGGTGGGGCCCAGTCAGGCCAGAAAGCAGTGGAATTTGAGGTTCTCCATCCAGGGGTCACCTGTTGGTCTCCCTCCTTTGGAGGCCCATTTTCTCTACCCATTTCCCTGGCATGTTAGATTCAGCCCCAATTCCTCCAGCTGGCCCTCAGACACTGTATAGCTGCCTCAGTCCTGAGCAGGGGAATACTCAATGCCTGAGAAAGGGATGGAGGTTTCGTCCCTCCCTTGCCGCATCTGAGAAAAGGCCAGATCCCAAGAGAGGGCTCAGGATGGAGAGGCCGAGAACGAGGCAAGCGTTAGGTGCCTCCGCCAGCTGTTTGCTGCACGCCAGGTTCTCTGTGAAACACACAAACACTTCCTGTGTACTATTGGGTTTAATCCTCCAGCCACTAGAAGAGGAGGTATGTGGTCTGTTATCATCATCATCATCAACAAAAACATCCCCATTTGATAAAGGCATTGAACCTCAGAGAGGTTAGGGAACCTGCCAAGATTGCATAGCCAGAATTCAACAGAGCCAAAATTTCAACCAACTCCACCTGATAAAAGACTGCAGCCTCCCCAGGAGGAGTTAATGTGTGTCTTTCTTGGCCCACGGCGCTGGCATCAAGAGGGCACCCCTCCTGGCATTTGAGTCAAGGAAATAGGAGGCCCACAGGGAGATGGATCATTTACAGAGCTTGTCCGTGACTCGGCCTGGGCCTGCAGGCCTGTTCCATCTTTGGGGATCTCTGCCGGGTGTTGGAGACAAGGGCATGCCTGAAAATGGTGTGCACTGGGAGGTTGCTACTGATGCTTGTGTGTGTGTGTGTGTGTGTGCGCACACGCTGCCCACATACACACAGACACACGCGGACATAGCAGCCTGCCCCCAGCCTTGGCCCAGGAGCAGACAGGGAAGGGATGTGTGTCTGGCAGGTGAGTGGGAAGGTCTAGGTGGCTCCACTCTCATCTCCCTCCCAGTTCTGGGGAGATGCTCTGATATTTTCCTGAAGAACTGGCTATGGGCCTAGAGGCTTTTGCTTTCCGTAAAGTCAAAAAGAAAGGACCCTGGGAAATTCCTTCTCCAAAATCAGTTCAGACTTGACCAGCCTCTCTGAGCCTCCAACCAGACGGTGGCTGATGCCCTTGTCGACTCACACTGAATGAGAACAGGCTGCCTCAGAAACCTCATCTTCCCATCCCATTGCCTCCTGGAAATCAACCTCCAAATGACCCCAAGCCTTGCTCTAGGCTCTGAGTCATACTGAATGGCTGCCTCCTAACTGCACCATGACATAGCCTGATGTGACTGCAGGAGCATGAGCATTGGGGTCGTCAGAGTCTCAGTCTGGACTGATAGGAGGTGGGAGACCTGGGGCAAGTGACCCAACCCTTCTGAGCCTCAGTTTCCTCTTCTGTAAAATGGACATAATAACTACCCATAGAAGGTCAGGTAAATTCTCGACCTTCTTGTGAATGCTCCTGCCTCTTCCCTTTTCTGCCCCCTCCTCCCCTTCCCCTCCCTCCTTCTGATCCTCCTTAACCTCCACTGACCATTTGACCACCTAGCTGCTGGCCTCTGCTTCCCAGCATCCTCCCAGCTGGGGGCCAGCCTCCGAGCCTCTCAGGAGCCAGTGGTTTTGCCACCCTTTGCTTGTGGGCTGCCGTGGGCCAGCTCCCCTGAGAGCAAAGGCCTCAGAGCTGGGCGACCGGGGCCCCACCCTCCTCATAAACACTGGTTGGGCACCAACTGACCTCAGGAGGGAAGTACTCGGCCGGGACCCTCCTCTTCAGCCCTGCCGGCCACTGTATGCTCCAGGGGAAGCTCCAGGCCGATCTGGCACCCTGGTACCCAGGCCACCTCCATCCTGGAAATAGGCACTTGGAACCAAACCCTTGGCCGAAGGTGGAAGGAAGTGAACAGGCCCTGAATGCCTCCTTCCTATCCTCCCACGGCCCCACCCTGGCTGTCCCAGACAGGGAAAGTTCTCTCTAATTTAAGTGTTTTTAGTGATCATGATAGACATACATAAAGAGGACGTTACTGTTCCTCTTTGTTTCTTAAAAATAAAGACAGGAACTACGTATAACAAAATATTAATCATTTGAGCTCTGGGCAGTGGAGAGGTGTGTGTTTTACTGTGTTTTGGAACACCCCTTTCTGTACTGTTAAAATTTCTCTAAATAAAAACATTTTTAAATACATAAGCTTCTTACGGGTTTATGGGGGAAAAAATTCGAAAATGCCAAAAAGTAGAAAGAGAAAAATAAGAATCATCAAAATCTCTCCTTGGGAATCAGGCAATTTATATATTGGCTAATCTCCTCCTGGTTCTTTTTTCTAGTGTGTATTTATATAGTTTTAATCTCTTTCTAATGGAGATATAATTGGCATATGACATTGTGTTCCTTTTATATTCACTTTATTCTTTTTACCAAAAAACAAAACCCTAGAATTATACTGTTTAATAACCTTTTTCCCTCCCAACAATATATTTTAAACAGTTTCCCATGCCCTTGGAGATTAATATTTACTTTAGCACACTTCTTTTCAGCCTTTTTCCATGTAATCATGAATAAGGTATATATTTTATGATTAGAACCCATATGGATCATATATAGGGGTCATTTATACCTTTTATTATTTTTTCTTATTTAAAAAGAACTGCTTTTTAAATAAGTTTACAGGAAAGAACTTCTTTTTAAATAACTTCTGTTGTAAATCAATGGAAAATACAGATAAACAAAACTACATGTGAAAACCTTGTAGCCTCATCACTCTGAAATAACCTCTGCTGACATTTTAGTTTTTAACCTTCCTGTCCACTTTTCTGCATACATATGTCAGTCAGTCAGTTCAGTCGCTCAGTTGTGTCTGACTCTTTGTGACCCCATGGACTGCAGCACACCAGGCTTCCCTGTCCATCACCAACTCCCAGAGTTTACTCAAACTCATGTCCATTGAGTTGGTGATGCCATCCAACCATCTCATCCTCTGTCGTCCCCTTCTCCTCCCACCTTCAATATTTCCCAGCATCAGGGGCTTTTCAAATGAGTCAGTTCTTCCCATCAGGTGGCCAAAGTATTGGAGTTTCAGCTTCAGTGTCAGTCCTTCCAATGAATATTCAGGACTGATTTCCTTTAGGATGGACTGGTTTGATCTCCTTGCAGTCCAAGCGACTCTCAAGAGTCTTCTCCAACACCTCAGTTCAAAAGCATCAATAGCATACATATGTAATATATGTAAACACACATTTGAAAATAAAATTGGAATCATACAATTCATATTATTTTGAACCTGCCTTATCTGTTTACTTAACCAAATATCTTACATTGATTATAATTGTTTCATCTGCAAATAAGAGAAAACCCAAAGTTACAAGTTCATTACTCTCCCTAGGAAATGTCCGGAGGGAAGCAGCCCAGATTGGTACAAAGACTCTGTGACCATCAGAGACCCAGGCTCCTTCTAACTGGGGCTCCCCATCCTTAGCACGTGCTTCCCACTCACGACCTAAGACAGCTGCTCCAGGGGGAAGAAGCAAAGAAGGAGCTCCTTCTCCTCAAAGGACACTTCCTGGAATTCACACACATCACTTCCGCTTACACCCTACAAGCCAGCACTCAGTCCCATGGCCCCTGGGAAATAGGATCTTTTCCAAGCAGGGCTTCTATTACTATGGCAAAAGGGGAGAACAGATACTGGGGGACCACTGGCCTCTCTGCCACATTTCACAAACATCTTTCCAGTGCAGATAACTTTGTATTCTGTCTTTTTTCTTATTTTTGGGGTGAAGATTTTACTACGTCATTAAATATTCTTTAATATTCTTACTTTTCAACCACTGCTTAATAGTCCCTAATAGGCATATAGCATTGCTTATAGATCCAGGGCCTTGTTACTTGATGTTGGGTGGGTTGCTCTGATAAATAAGCCTCTCCTATGGTTAAAACTTGTCAGAGGAAGAGATCCCAAGCTTTCCTCTCTAACCTGTGGGTATCCACCCAAGACATTTGGCTGAGGAGTCAGGGTAGTATTTGCCTTGAAAGCTGGCTTATGTTTCTACACCCCCTGCCACGGGAGCTTTATGGCAACAGATGTACCCCACTGCTTCCACTGCAGGGGAAGTCACAGGCGTGAGCAGAGCCTAGGGGCAGTTCTGCTAGGGCAAGGGGTTGGGGTGGGGACACGGGGTGTGGGGGTGGTAGGGATTGGACTCTCAGGAGCCAGGGAGGGCCTGGCCCTGATGAGGCTTAGGGGTCTCGACAGGCCCCATTTCATTTTCATTCAAATCCAACATATGCTTTCTGAGCCCTTGATCAAGGCCATGCCCTGAACATGCTCTGGGGATGTCTCAGTGAACGCATGGTCCCTCCTCTCCAGGAGCTTAGTCAACTTTAAATTCTCCAGTGTTAGAGCTCAACATGGAGAGTTGCCCAAAACACAGAATCGTAGGCCCCACACCCAAAAATCTGATGCAATAGATGTTGTTGGGCCTAGAATCTGCATTTCCTTCAGTCTCTCCAGTTGACCCTGATGAGGGTGACTAGGAAACTTCTGGGGGGTAAAATACTAGTCAAGGCTCTTGGAGAAAGTCTCTTATACCAGGCAAACCTGGAGCCTCTATCTGCTCAGTCTGTGAAAGTGAAAGTTGTGTCTGACTCTTTGTGACCCCATAGACTGTATAGTCCATGGAATTCTCTAGGCCAGAATACTGGAGTGGGTAGCCTTTCCCATCTCCAGCGGATCTTCCCAAACCAGGGATCAAACCCAGGTCTCCTGCATTGCAGGCAGATTCTTTACCAGCTGAGCCACCAGGGAAGCCCAGGAATACTGGAGTGGGTAGCCTATCCCTTCTCCAGGGGATCTTCCCATTGAATCAAACCAGGATGTCCTGCATTGCAGGCATATTCTTTACCAACCGAGCTATCAGGGAAGCCCACACTCAGTATGTACTTTGTGCCTTTACCGAATTTTAGGCAATACTAAAATAATGAGGACGCCTGCCAGATACGCCTAGCCCAAACCCTACTTCCATCCTTTGGTAGCTGAGTGATCTCAGACAAATTCTTTAACCTCACTAAGCTTCAGTTTTCCCATCTGTAAAATGGGGATAATCACAGTGCTTCCCATGGGAAAACATACATTAGTGCTTAGCAGAGAGTCCAACACTCAATACATGCTAGATATTATTATTAAACTAATTAAAATAAATTTATTAAATAAAATTGCCTGTAGAAAATTAATTACAGCAAGGGAGACAAGGTATATAAAGCTTCCTATACAATGCCTGACTCATGGTGGTAGGCACTCAATAAATGGTTATTATTATTATTAACATCCTCACATTCGTTTTAATTCTAACTTTTATCATCTCTGAAGCTGTACCCACCACACAATTTTATCCTCCTGGTAGCAATGAGAAAACTGTTTTAAAATAGATAAACAGCTTTAAAATATGGGCTTCATGTCTGCCCCTAGGACCCCAGCATGAAAGAGACTTTCTCAGGTCCTTCTGGAAGTATGTCCAGGAGGCAGATAGGTAAGCATGAGTGGGAACCACAAGCCCCTACTTTCAGCTTTGAGGGGAGCCCAGGCCTGGGGCCATTCACGCAGCCCCAAGAGTCAGGGAGCGGTAGAAGCCCAGGGCTGCTGTGAGGTAGGAAGGAAGCCGCAGGTTGCTGTTGATAACTTCCTTTTCAAGTGCTCACGATGACATGGTTACCATGGTGATGCTGGTGACTCTGAGCAAGCTGTGGCCCTCTATTGAGTTGTGAGTCAGGTTCAGTTTTGTTTATTAAAAAAAGAAAACCAACACCCTGACCTGCAAAGGACAAAGCAGAGCTCCACATGGAGGTGCAGCATTCACTACTGGGGGTGATTCAGCAGTGCTGCTCAGCGGCCACCGGTCTCCTGACATCAGCTGGCCTTACCGGCTACAGGGCCTGGAAGAGTTCACAGAGGTGAGTAGGGAGGCTTCTCACTCCGTGACCCAGGAGAGGCAGCACACGCAGAACCCACACTGCCGCTGGAAAGCTCTTCCTAAGGAGCAGATTCCATTTTCTCAGCTCTGACCCAAGCGCCAGACTCCTTCAGGTGACTCTGCCTCTCGCTGGTATGGGAAGCCACGGGCCCCAAGTGAAGGCCAGGGCCCGGTCCAGAGATGACCAGCGCTAGCTGACCCCCTGACCAGTGTGCAGACACTGGCAGTGCCCTCCGTGAGGAGCAGGGTCCTAGGAGGACAGGTGAGCCTGCAGAAATGTCCTCCCAAGGCCTGAACTGGGAGTGGGGCCCCTTTCTCAGCACTCCTGCAGGAAAAGAGGGGAAGGCCGTGAGGAGTCGAGCCGCAGCAGAGACGTCTGGTGGAGCCTGCCTCGAGTCGGCACGCCACAGGGAGGCCCACAGTAAAAGCACCAGGAACACACTGGATTCTTCCTGAGCTTGGACACTGTCCCAGAATCCCAGCCCTATGACTGCAGGGTTCTTCAAACCTGCTCATGTGTTTGGGCTCACTGTTGATCCCATTGACGACCGTCCTGGAGGGCCTCCCATCCTGTTCAGCTCCGGACTCCAAACCCTTGTCTCCACCCACTGTCCTTAGCACTGAGCAGAGTTCTGAGTGCTGATGTCAGGGTCCATGGACTTACACCTTCCTTCTGCCACTTAGCACAGGACCGAGCCTCTGTGCCTCCGTCTGTAATACGGGGACGATAACCATAGTAGCACTTACTCCCAGGGCAGCTATGAGGATGAAATGCGATAACATTCGCAAATATTTATCACAGAGCGTGGCTGGCACACAGTAAGCGCTGGAGAACGGTTGGCCGTTGTTAACTTTGCTCCGGATTTTATCACATCCCGCCTGGATAACAGCAGCAGCCTCATAACTCTACTTGCTGATCCTGCTCTCACTCACCTGCAATCTATTGTCCACACCACAGCAGGGTGCTCTATGGAAAAATGACAACCCCGGTCATGCCGTTTTCCTCTGTAAAATCCGCCAGGAGTTCCCGTTTGCCTTCAGGATGGCTCGTAGCGTCCCTTAGGGGACCGAGATGTCCTGTAGGACTGAGCACTTGGCTACCCTCTCCAGCCCTGCCCCTCACCACGCTCTCACTGCTTCCGAAAACTTCAGCCGTACCCAACTGTTAGCAGTGCCCCAGAGTGCCGGGCTCTGCTGTACCTCCAGTTTTTTGCCATGCTGTTCCTTGAGCCCAGAATGCTTTTTTCCCTTTTCTTCACCTAGCAAACACCTGCTCACGCTTCAAGGCTCACATCAAGAACCCCTTGTACTGTGAGATGCTCCTGTCCTCCCTTCAAATGTCGGGCAGACCACTCCCTCTTCTGAGCCACTTTGGTTCTCCTCGTAAAGACATTTTACCACTTTACACTGTAACTGCTGCAACTCCTGTCGGTGACACCTTTAAACTTCTTGAGGGCAGCACTGATTTTTTTTAGCCTTTTCTTTTTTCCTTTTTGCTGCGCTGGTTCTTTGTTGCAGCAGACGGGCTCTTCATGGTGGCAAACAGGTTTCTCTAATTGTGGTGCATGGGCTTCGTTGACCTGCTGCATGTGGGATCTTAGTTCCCCAACCAGAGATCAAACCCACATACCCTGCATTGGAAGGCAGATTCTTAACCACTGGACCAGCAGGGAAGCTCCAGCATCACTGATTCTGACGGATGCCTGTATCCCTAGAATATACCTCGGTACCATGGCAGTCACAAGAGTTGACTGACTGAATGAATGCAGACAAAAACCCTGTTTATAGAAGAGAAAACTGAGGCCCACATAGGACCAGTGACTTGGCTAAAGGAGAGTCCAGAAGCCGTGTAACTCCAGGCCCTTCTGATGGCAGGGACTACGGACAATTCATTCATCCATCCATTACTACGAAGCATCCATCTCACACCGGACATCGTATCGCTTCCTGGGGTACAAAGAACAAGGTGTAGTCTCAGCCGACCCCCAGGAGCCCACAGGCAGGTGGGACAGGATGACAGGTGTACAGACAGTCCCCACACCTCTCACTGTGAGCTGGGACTGAGGCTACAGAAGGAGCTATGGGAACCCCAGGGGCCCCAGTATGGATGGGAGGAGGGAAGCCCCTGTTTCCAGGTCTTCCACGCCCTCGCCCCAAAGTCTGGAGGTGAAGTTCTCATAGACCACCCGGCCAAGGCAGCAGCCCTCTAGTTTCTGTGACCACAAGTAACAAACTTGCACGCAGGCTCACGCATACCTAAGACAGTCAGCACAGGCGGGCCTTGCCCCGTGGGGCAGGACAGCGAGGAGGATGCATTTGTGCCCTGAAGCAGTGACGTCAAGAGCTGTCCTGGGAGTGAGGACAGATGAAATCAGATGGCAGAACATTTCCTGACACTTGCCAGGGCACAAAGCCCGTCTGCACACCAGGTCTCATTGGACGCCCACCAGGAGGGGTCCTACAGACAAGACAGGAGTTATCTTCTCCTCTGTTTCCAGATGGACAAGCTGACATTCAGAGAGATCTCAATGACTTCCCCAACCTCACTGCCTGGCCAGGAGAAGTGCCACAACCGATTCCCAAGCTTTGCTGGGCCATCAGCTATGCCAGGCCCTCTGCTGGGCATGGGGACACTGAGGCAAGTGGCACATAGTCCCTGCCCCTTGCAGGAGACAGCAGCATCCTGGGCCTCCTCAAGTCAGACAGAATCTGTGTTTAAATCTCCATGTCTAGTCATGCGAGTGGAGCCAGCTGCCAGCCCCTGCCACTTACGTTCTGAGTCTGGCTCATGCTCAACCCCAGTCACTCCCATCACACTCAGAATAAGCTTCAAACTCCTCAGCAGACCCCATAAGACCAAGTTCCTGCTCCCTTACCCAGCGCACTTCCTATCACTGTCCACCTCTCATCCTATGGGCCTCCTGACTGTGCCAGAACAAAACAAGTACCTCCAACCTCTGACTTTTGCCCTTCTCTTCCTCAGTCACATGGCTAATTCCTTCCCTCCGCTCTGGTCTCTGTCTCTTCACAGAGGAGGACACTACTGAGTCCAAAACGATTGCCCTGTCACTCCAGACAATTCTTTTCTTCAAGGCTGTATCTTGATGCTATATAACACGATACAATATGTATTTGATCATTTGTTAATGACCGGTCTCCCCGACTAGCGCAGTTGGGTAGCAAGGCGCCCACTTTGCTCACTGGCACTTTCTCAGCGCCTGGAACAGGGCACATAGTAGGAACCCAATACATTTTTATGAACGTGAATAACCCTCAGTTTCCACCCCTTTGAAATGATACCCACAGCACATAGTTGTAAGGATGAAATGGTGTTTGAAGATGCTTAGCCTTGTGCCTGGCACTTAGTTGGCATGCAAGAATACTGTTCTTCTCCTTCTTATTTTAATGTGCGCAGTCTCATGGGGGAGACTAGTGTAAAAATAAACTTACACAATGTGCTAACTAAGCTCTTACTTCCGAGCCCTCTCCTCCACTTTGGGGCCCAGGCAGCAGCCCCTCCATCTGCCTCAAGGTCAAGGCTCAGAGCCCTTGCCCTGTGTGCTCAGGTCAGCCTGGGGTCTGGCCCTGATGGTTGGGGGACCTCTGGGCCCCGCCTGGGCTGGGGGCAGTGGGCAGAATCCAGACCAGGCCTCAGAAACCCTTGATTCCTCCCCTGGGAGCAGGCCCCACATCAAAGCTAATCTCAGAGGGGCGAGTCCTCGAGATAAATGAAAGATTAAAGAAGGCGAGGTCTCCACAGGCCACAGGGAGAGGCGGCCGGCAGGCGACCACAGAGGGGAGGTCCCGACGCGGCCCTGGCAGCCGCCATCTTGGGGGGCAAGAGGCAGGAAGGGCTCTCAGGCCTGGGCAAGTGGACCCAGAGAGGGGGTACCTTAGCCCTGGCTGGCCCCCACCCCCACCCCCATCAGTGCACCTGGGCAACCCCTGCCAGCGACTTCTTAACCCTTTCCCAGCCGGACAGCTGCAGTGATGTACTTTAGAGGAAACCCTGGGCCTCTCTTTGAGAGGGTTTGTTTGGCCATTGGGCTTGGTCATTGGGGTTTGTTCCCTCCAGCAAGTGAGCCTGTAATGAGGACCTCCTGGCCTTGGTCTTCCTCCCCAGGGAAGGTCTGTAATTAGTGCAGGAGGCGAGGCTGGGGAAGCTCAGACAATGTCATTTGAACCAGGATGAGACAGGGCTCAATTGCTAGTCTGTACTTTTTTTTTTCCTGGTGCCATTTCATATACAAAACTCTGGCGAGCTTAACCCTTTCTTGGCTGGGCCCCGATGCTGGGGCCTGGCGTACCATCCTTTCCTGTGTCTAATGGGCCATTCTCAACCCCCTGACATGCAGGTCTCAATTCAGGTGAGCCCTGGTTTCCAGCTGCGCTAACATCCAACAAGCCTTCACGGGTGTCACCAGATACGAAGCACCAAGCGGACGGGGGCCCAGGGGAAAGTCTCCCATCTTGCCATCAAGAGATTACAATCCTCTGAGCAGCAGAGGCATGCACACTAGAAACAGACTGCAAGAAATGCACGGCAGGGTGCAGTGGATAAGAATCCGTCTGCAATTTGGGGGACACGGGTTCGATCCCTGGACCAGGAAGAGCCCACATGCTATGGAGCAGCTAAGCCCTTGCATCACCGCTACTGAGCCTGTGCGCTGCAGCTACTTAAACCCGTGTGCCCCGGAGTCTCTGCACCGCAAGGAAGAGGAGCCCCCACTTTCTGCAACTAGAGAAAGCCTGCTCACCACAAAGATCCAACACAACCAAAAATAAAATAAATATACATAAATAAAAAGAAATGCACAGCAGGGTAGTGAGGACCACCACAGGGCAGGGAAGGAGGCTATGTGGGGGCGGGTCAGACAAAATAAACTCAGAGAAGACTGAGCATTCTGTAAACAGGGACTGAGGGGGCCATCTTCCCGGAGCAGGGCATTTCCGCAGTCTGAGGGCTGGACCCACAGGGAGAAGGGAGGCAGGCAGAGCCTTGGCAACTCTGATCTAGCCCCGGGCGAATGCAGATGTCAGAGTCTATTGGGATATAGACAGTGCCTGTTGCTTCCTGCCACAGGCTCCTGAAGCACTCATTCTGAATCCCTGAACTACAGTTCATCTCCCACTGGACCACCATCTGTCTGATCACAGATGTGGTACCCTACCGCACTTCCAGCAACCTGAGAACTTTGTCTATTCACCCCTAGTTTCAGCCACCTAAGCACTGAGCCTAGCACTCAAAAGATACCCAGTGAAGGTTCCTTAAATCAATGGCTGGGCTTGGATGAGAGAGTGGAGGCATGTGGAAGAACGCACCTCCACAGCCTTTCCCAAAGGGGATGCCAACTATGGCCCCACTGTCCCTGCAAATCGTATCAAAATCTCCTTGACGCATAAAGAACTCCTAGGAATCAGTAAGACAAGACCAGCCACCAATTTTTTAAAAGCCAACGAATACAACCAGGATCTACAGAAAAGGCAGCATTAATTGTTTGAGGATATCTCAAGAGACTCTCAACCTCATTAATGATAAGAGAAATGCAAACTGGAAACCATGCAAAAGCTTGATAATGTCCATCATTTGCAAGGCTCTGGAGAAACCGACAATGTCACATACTGCTGGTGGCAGTGTAAATCGATATGAAATGTTTACCAATATCTGTGAACATTACCAGCTTCCCAGTGGCTCAGCGGTAGAGAATCCGCCTGCAATTCAGAAGTCACAAGAGATGAGGGTTCGATCCCTGGGTCAGGAAGATCCCCTGGAGGAGGGCATGGCAACCCACTCCAGTGTTGTTTCCTGGAGAATCTCATGGACAGAGGAGCCTGGTGGGCTAGGGTCCATAGGGTCAGACAGAGTCAGACACGACTGGAGCACGCACGCACGTAGACATCACAAATGCACATTCTCTTTGACCCAGCAATCCCACTGCCGAGATTTTATCCCACAGACATACAGTGCCTGAACAAGACTGTCATTATAGCATTATTTGTTACAGGAAAAAACTGGAAACAATCCAAGTGTTCATCAGTTGGGGACAGGTAAATAAATTATGGTACAGTCACACTGCTGCTGCTGAGTCACTTCAGTTGTGTCCAACTCTGTGCGATCCCATAGACGGCAGCCCACCAGGCTCCCCCATCCCTGGCATTCTCCAGGCAAGAACACTGGAGTGGGTTGCCATTGCCTTCTCCAATGCATGAAAGGGAAAAGTGAAAGTGAAGTCACTCAGTCACGTCTGACCCTCAGTGACCCCATGGACTGCAGCCTTCCAGGCTCCTCCTTCCATGGGATTTTCCAGGCAAGAGTACTGGAGTGGGGTGCCATTGCCTTCTCCGACAGTCACACAGTGGGTAGCTATGTAACTATTGAAAAAAAATGAGGAAGTTCTCTATGTACTAATGTGGAAGATTTCCAACACAGAGAAAGTGGCGGCGGGGTGGGGGGAGATATAGAACGGTGTATGCTCCTTTTCAGTTAAAAAAAAAAAAGAGAGAAAGAGAAGATGTATATAAATACACACACGCGCCACCCACAGAAGATGTCCAAGAAAGTAATAAAATTAATCATATGTTGGTTGAAGGGTGGGAACTTAGTGGTTAGGACATCGGATACAGGGAAGAGAGGATTACTTTTCATATTTTTTTTTTTTTACTTGTGATGTATTAGCGATTCAGCAAATTTAAAAAGACAAAATGAAAACCAAAAAACTCTTCTTCCTAGATATTGGGGGTTCTGGGTTCTCCCCAAGCTGATGGGTGGAGAGGATTTCACCTCAGCTGTCTGCTCCTCACTGTCCCTCCCCTGTCTCTGCCAGGGTTTCCCGAGGCCTTGGGTCCCCATAAACGGTGACTTTCCTCTGTACCTCAGCAACACAGACTGTGAAGTCAGACCAAGACCCCACGTGACACTGGGCCAGTGTCCTCCCCTCTCTGAGCCTCAAGAAAACAGGGTAATCATGGTATCTGACTCCAAGGCTTGTGGGGAGGCTTAAATGAGAATACACAGAGGCTGTGCTTAGCAGAGACCCTGGGACATGAGAAATGGTCATGTATAAATGCACCAGACTCACTGTTCACATGCTTTGTCAATATTTTTATTGGATTGTTGGTCTTTGTCTTATTGATTTATAGGAGCTCTTTATAGATTCAGAAGATTGAGATACGCGCTGCAAACTGGCAGAGCGTGAAGGGGCAATGGGCCCACAAGAAACGGCAGTTTGTGAAAATCATTATTTCTATGATTATTTCTCCTCCAGGCCATGCATGCTGGAGTCTGAAGGTGTCCCACATGAAGACTTCCAGGCTTATCTGGAAAACCCTGAGCAAAGGAGTCTTTACTCACTGTCTCCATGTCGCTATCAGTGTGACAGTGTCCCCTGGGTTGTCCGACACGTATTCTCCACTGTGGCTTTCAGAATAACAGCATTCCTCCCCCCTAGATTTGGCTCATCCTTTGGGCCCTCCCCAGGGGTCCCCAGGTTTGTGGAGCGCATGTGTGGTGCCACCTCTGTAAGGAATGGATTCACTGGGATAGGTAAGTATAAGGCCTCCCCGGGGAATCCCAAAGTCTTCATCCAGGGGCTGCCCACAGGAGACACATCGCGGGTGGGCAGGTCTGAAGGGCTCTAGTGAGGGATCAGGATCCAGATGCAGAATATGCAGGCTTGGCGCTCCTTCCCCTGATCCTTGGGATGCTTGTTGCTTGCTTGTCATAAAGCTGAGAAAAAAATGTGGCTCCCCTGGGCCCCCATCCTTTCCTTTTCTCCAGGGAATTGGTCCACTCTTCAGCTCTGGAGGCTCCAGAAACATTCCTTGGAGCAACTGGAACATACATTTGCTTTCACTGGTGATTGCGACAGTCAGCTCTGCCGGTTTTCTGTTTGTTCTGTTTATTTATGAGGTCAGGGGCTGGTCCTTGGAGACAGGGGAATGCCCAGGATCCCCAGAGCCCCCTCTTTGACCTGGGACGGGAATCCCTACCTGAACCTGCTCCTGAAGGAGTGGAGACTGGATGAGGGCTGGTGAGAGTTAAAGGCTGAATCTGGAAAGACCTCAGGCTCCTTCCAACTCCTTGAAAGCCCCCTGATTGCTGTACAACTTGTCCAGTCCTAGAGTCTGGCTCAGTTAAAAGATTAAGTCTAACAGATCCAAGAGCAAATTCCCAACTCTCTAGCTTCATAGCTGTGTGACCTTGGACAAATAACATAACCTCTCTGAACCTCATCTTCTTCATCTATAAAAGTAAAAATATCTTTGTATTTACACCTTATCTCTCTTCAAGGTGTATTAAAGTTACCTGAGAAACCTGACAATGTAATTAAATGGCTTTTAATAGAGGGAGGAAAGATATGGAGAAAGGGGGATTCAAAAGCTAAGAGGAAGCCAGGGATGCAGTGAGCTTGTGAAGTACATCCCCATGAGAGCCTGCTGCAAGAGGCTGGCCCCAGCAAATTCCTCTCTGAGTTTCCTGACACCCCAAGTGGAAAAGGACATACAGTGAGTTACAAAGTCCAGAGTGTTCATTCGGTTAAAAATAGACCCACCTTTCAGAAGCAGCCAGTTTTTCTGGGCCCCAGACTCAAAGAAAAATATTCTCACCTGTATCCCCGAAAATGGCAAGTTGCAGAGGGGAGAGTTTGTGCGCAATGAGGGTGACGCTATTTCCTAGACCTTTGTGTGCTTGAAATGAAATAAAACGCCTGACGGTGACCCTCGGAGTGGCCAGCACTTGGCAGGTGCTTCAAACGTGCACACTTTCTTTCCTCCTACTCGGTTCTCCATCTTCTCCCAGGTAAGAGTATCTGTGAGATCTCTCATGCACACAAGCAGTCAGCTATTTAATCATTTGTGCCACGTTGAGTCTCTTTAGTCGTGTCTGACTCTTTGCGACCTGTAGCCTTCCAGGCTCCTCTGTCCATGGGATTCTCCAGGCAAGAATACTGGAGTGGGTTGTCATTTCCTTCTCCAGGGGGATCTTCCTGACCCAGGGATCCAACCCACATATCTTATGTCTCCTGCACTGGCACGCAGGTTCTTTACCTCTCGTGCCCCTGGGAAGCCCCATTTAATCATTCAGCCAGTATTTATTGAACACCTACTATGCTCCAGGCTCTGGAATAGGCAAAGATCGGAATCGCCTTAAACCTATTATCTTCCCAACTGTCCCCAGATCCTGGATCTCAGAACCTCTCTCCCTGCCCTGCCACCCACCCTGAAGGGTGTCAGGGCTCTGCCTCCTCTCCAGTGTGCCTGTAAACCCCAGGGAACCCCTCTCCTGTGGCTTCTCCCTCATTCCCCACATAGCTTCAGGCTGCTCCCTCCGACCACCACATTCATGGAGCTCAGCCACGTGCAAAAGCACAATTAATATTCCACTCAGTCTCCCCACACCGCCCGCCCGCCCCCCCCCCCCCCCCCCCCGCCCCAGCCCAGCTGCCTATTGGAAGATGAAAACCAGATTTGCAGCCGCATGCGCTGGCATGGACACGCACAGAGGGGTGGGCCTGCTCCTCCGTGTGAACGGGCGCTCTCTCCTCCGGAGGACCGTACATGCGCAGGGATGGCAGGAGCACCACGTGCAGGCCCACACCTCCAGACTCGGGATCACCCGCCCAGCGGCGGTCACACCACCGTGGGCGGCACACTCAGCCTCTCGCCAAATCGATGTCCGGAAAACACACGGGCTCCTCACTCACAAGGCCCATATTTCCTTTCTGGGCAGAAGGAGACAGAATCATAGCGGTTCAGAGCCGGTAGGATGGAATTTGAGAGACTATTCGGTCCAAAACCCTCCTCTGACTGGGAAGAATCTGAGGCCCTGGCTTAACCTGGACGGCGATCAGTCCCTGCTGAACTGAACCGTGCCTGGTGGCATTTTCGCAAAGCCTTTGGTTTAAACTCCCAGCGCTGCCTCTCCGATTCCCCGTGACGAGCCATTCAGCCTCAGCAGGCTTGGAGCCTGGGGACACCAAGGCTCTACACGGGGCGGAGTAGGGGTACTTGGCAAGGGCAGTATGTCATTGGCCAAGTCAAGCCTCTGGCTTTCTAGGCTTCTGCCCTTTCTCTGAGATCCACCGTCCCAGCTCTGTCAGCCCCCGGTGAAGCAAGAGTGGCAGCGGAGCATCCCCGACGACACGATGGCTCCCTGAGGCCAAAGACTAGCCTTGTCGACTTTTCTCCCTTGACTTTACACTTGGGAGAGCGAGCAGGATGCAGGACGATATGCCTGAGTGTACGTCCTGGGGGCTGGAGCCAGCAGCCTGGGTGACAGAGGCATCTGGAAGCCCAGTGGGTGCAGGTGATTCGAGGTAGAAGAAAGAAGGGGGAGATCAGAGCAGGACCCTGAGCAGAGCAGGAAGTGGGTGGAGCCGTTCCCCAGGCCGCGGGGCGGACGCTGGGCCAAGAAGGGGCGGGCCTGCCTGTCGTCGTGGGATGGGACGGCGGAGAGAAATTCAGGGAAAGACAAGCTAAAATAATTACCAGGAAAAGGAGCTGGAAGGGAGACAAGTGTTTTCTTAGTCCTTAAGGAACTTCAGTCTTCAGAGAATTTGGAGAGGGGGAAAAAATTCTATCTTTAAGGCCCTTCTCCAAGGTAGGGTGGCCGGTGACTCACTGGCCGCTGAGGAAGGCCCTCCCCTCCGCGCCTGCCTCTCCCTAGTGAGCAAACCCAGTTCATCTGGGGTGAGTGGAAAGGGCCCCGGGTGAGGAGCCCGGAGGCCCGGATTTCAGTCCTATCTCTGTCTCACTGAAGCTGGCTGACCTAAGGAAAGCCTCCGAGGCCTCGAGGGCTTGGTTTCCTGCAAAATAAAGGACTGGTTAAGTCCGGTGAACTCTCTGAGCCTCCTTTTCTCGTCTGCAGACCCGGGATGATAATAATATCCTGTTTCATCGAATCTAAGATGTTATAATCGTACGATTTGCCATTTGTTTGGCACCGTACATTAAGAAGGAAAAGAAAAACACTGTCCATTCAAGCATAACATGCTCCCGATTGTAAGACACTTGCTGATTTCAGAGACGTTTAAATGTGTTTCTCAGAATCAGTGAATATGATATTTATCTCCCCAGCGTGTTCCAAGAATTAAACGAGATAATACAAGTCAAAGTATTTAGTGCCTGGCACAAAGCAAATTCTCAACACCAGTTAGGTATTTTACGGTTCCCGGTGGAGCCAGGAAGAAACCGCAGGCCAAGATGATGGAGAGCTGGGGGTCTGAGGCGCACCCCCACCCTCCTGGCAGGGTGCCACCCCAGGGACTCCACTTCCACCCCAGCGGGAGGTACAGGGAGGGCAGTCATGTGGCCCCTATGAGGGAGCCACAAGAGAACAAAGGGCCCCCGTCTGTGCCCCGGAAGTCTGCCTAATCTCCAGGATGAATATGCTTTCATTTCTCAGAAGTTCCTGGTACAGTGTGCCAAAGCGTTTTTCCCTTTACAATCCAGGCAAACAAGGCAGGTTTACTTTGGGCAACCTTCTCACCACCACCCAGGGCCTGCCTGCCAAATGTAAACACCCAGCCTTGCACCCTCCTCGAGGCTCCAGGACCAAAGCCTGGAAAATCAGAGCACTGGGCCTCCTAAGAAGGTCGGCCCTTCACCCCATCTCCCCCTACTCTCTACCATTCCTGGCCTGCTAAGGACACATCTGGAAAGTGCTTGGAGAAGACAGGACCCTAGGCATCAAGAATACCTCTCCCATTTGACAGATGTGAAAACTGAGACCCAGAGAAGGGCAGTGACTCTCTAAGGGTGTCAAAGTGTGGCAGTCCTCAGCCAGGCCCCCTACCCTCACACACTCGCATGCACACACATACACACGCACACACACACACGCATGCACATGGACACACACCTTTCCTGCTCACAGCTCAACCTGGCAGATAGCTCTCTCTCCACCTGACCTACAGTGTCTGGGACAGGCAGGAAGCTTATCTCTGAACTCTCTCCTGTGCGTCACTGCCTGGGTTGGGGCATCTTTATGCATTACGCTTCACAGCTGGAGCTGCTGTAGACAACACCAACCGGATGTTGCTGAGCCCACAACCGGAGGGGTTATGGTCTGTGAGCTTTTCCTGACCTGGAGCATTTGGGGATGTTTGAAACACCAATCTGGGCCTCCTTTCCCCACCCCTTCAGATGTACAGAAGGGGCCTGAGATGTCTGGGTTGTGGGATCAGGCCTGGCCTCAGGACGGGCCTGGAGGAAGCAGACCCTATAGAAGGCTTCAGGTGGGCCCTTGAATCTCAACAGGCATAGTTTTTTTTACCACTTGAACAGTGTCAGTGTATATGTGCATATAGCCTCGGGATTTCACATTCATCTTCTCTCTCCCATGTCACTGCCTGCCCCTCCCAGTCCTTCTCTTGCTTTCTCTTCTACTTGCTGTTCCCTCTATCTGGAATGCTTTTCCCTCCATTTTACCCCAGAAATAACTTCAGTTCTCAGTTCATACATCACTTCTTTAAAGAAGCCTTCCTTACACTCCATCATACCACACTATTTCCTTCATAGTCCTATCACTATCTGAAATTAACTATTTATTTATTTGTGTGCCCATGCCTTCCTCATTCACTCTAGAATATAAGTTCTGAATCACCACTGTACCTCAGGGCCGGGTCTAGGGACTGTTCATAGGTGCTCAATAACACCTGTAGGACGTATGAAGAAACCCCCTGCCATCCTCACCTTGGCTGGGGACGTGCTAGGCTCTGCACCACCCATTCCTCTTCCTGCTCTTCTCTCCTACCCCCAGAAATTCTCCTGGGAGCTCCCCGCTTCTCAGACTCCACAGGAGGTGCCAGAACCAGAGTGTCTCCCCAGGATTATTTTCAATGGTTTCCTGGGGTGTTCACCTGGGTAAGAATCAGGAAAGAGAGGACATTCTAATCTCATTTATCTAAAACTATGTAATCTTCCCCAATCACTTAAGTGGTGCCTGTGTCTCTAATTACAGAGCAGGCTGGGAGGAACACAGGCACAATTTCCAGCCAACCTCAGGCAGAGGGGCACTTTTGTTCCTCCTGGGAGCCTGCAGAGACTCCAGCTCAGGAGCCAGGACTCCAGACACCTGTAGTCACAAAATCGCCCACCATGGACTGGCTTGTCCACCTAGCCAGAGATCACAACTGTTGCCCCCCTCCCCACGAAGGGTCAGTCAAATTCTCAGTGTCTGACTGCTCCCCAGTTGGCCAGATGTGACACACCTAAGGAAAACACCCACAGTCTCAGCACCCTCCTTCTACTTGCCACTGTTTAGAGAGTGAACTGATTTCTTTCTGGCCCAGCCTAACTTTCAGAGGGCTTCCCTGGTGGCTCAGTGGTCAAGAATCTGCCTGCAATGCAGGAGATGTGGGTTCAACCTCTGGGTCAGGAAGATCCCCAGGAAGAGGGCATGGCAACCAACTCCAGTGCTCTTGCCTGGAGAATCCCGTGGACAGAGAAGCCTACAGTCCACAGGGTCACAAAGAATCAAACATGACAGAAGCGACTTAGCACATAGCACAGCTTCTCAGAGTTGCATTGCTGGTGAACTGGTCCCCAGAGCATGGGCTGTATTCCGAGCTTCTTAGGAACAAACTCTCCAGGAGGTCCAGGAGCTAATAGTCATATGACAATCTGGAGGGTCAGAACTTCATTCTCCAGAACTATGTCAACTGGATCAGGAGATGGGCAGAAAGCCACATGCCTCCCAGCCTACCCCAGGCAAGCAAACAGCTGCTATCTCAGCCTAGGTGTGCCCTTTCCCCACCTTGGCACTGAGAGAGCAATCTGGGTGACATCCCTGGCTTAACTGCAATGACATCTCCGCTTCTTAAAGGCCTTTTGGTTCCTGAGCTAATTAAAAGCTCCAAACAAGGAGGACACACTTAATCCTATTAATGACTTCTGGGCAGGAACCATGAGCCCAGCCCTCTGAGGGAGTGACTTTCTGGCCATATCCATTTGCTCAGGTGCCTGGTGATTGTTTATCAGCCCTTTCAAGAGATTAAGCTGTACTCTGGAGCGAGTCACTTAGAAAATGGATCCAGGGGGCCTGGGAGTGTCCCGTGACCACGGAGCATGCAGCCAGCCCACATCTTGGCTCACACTGACTACATGGCCACTATTCTCCAACTTCTAGCTCTTCAGAACCATTAGGGGTACTTGATGAGAAGAGGGGTCCTTACCTCATCTCTCCTGCCCATCCCCCTGCCCCCCACCAATAACTTTCACGCTCAGGAAAGCCGGATACAGTCTTTGCCCTAGGGATTTCAGAGTCCAGAGGGGTCAGAGACACGGGAGCAGACAATGACTATCAAGGAGGTAAGCACACCATATCCTGTGAATGTATAGCAATGGTAATTGCTTCAGTCTGGGGTCAGGGAAGGCTTCTTGGAGGAGGAGACCTGAAAATCCCCCCAATGAGAGGAGATTTGTGGAGGGGCCTGTGAGATGGAATTCCCTGACTTTGGGCTTGGTTCAGACTCCTGCATAAGCCTAGAGGAATAGAAACAACTCAGCTCCCTCGTGAACTTAATGGAGTGTGGTTGGCAAAGCCTTAAGAAGCTGAGGTTCAAAGAACACGGTTACAGGAGCTAGGAAATATTTGCTTCAAAGCCCCTACCTTGAGCAACAGAGATTTGCAAGGCTAGCTCGCAGCTGTCTCTTTAAAGGAGTAGGGAAATGATTGCCTAGACCACACCCCCTCCTCATTAATATGAAATTATCGTGAATATTGATGTGGGAGGCGTGGCGCCTCGGCCAGCTGGGCTAACCAGCCCGGGGTTCCCGGCTTCGCAGAGAGGAAAAGTGACAGAAGCCGTGCAGAGGGAGACGCAGAGAGAGCGGAGCGCCCGGCAGCCACCCAGTCTCGGGGGGGGGCGCTCAGCTCCCCCGCCCCCGGCTCCCACCCTGTCCGGGGGGCTCCTCAAGCCCTCAGCCCCACTCCCGGGCTCCCCATGGAAGCCAGCTGTGCCCCGGGAGGAGCCGGCGGAGGAGGAGTCGGCTAGATGCCCACGGTGCGCCCGGGGCCCCTGAGCGCAGCCCGCTCTGCGCCGCTGCCCTAAAGGCCTCCGCGCCCCCCGCGCCCCCGACCCGGGGCCGCGCCGCCTCTGCCCGCCCCTCCCCCGGGGCTTCGCCCGGGACCTGCCCGCCCCCCCACCCCCACCCCGCCCGCTTGCCAGCGCTCGGGCCGGAGCTCTGGGCCGGGCGCGCCGCCGCCCTGGAGTGAGGGGAAGCCCAGCCGTAGGGGGGTCTCCGGAGCCGGCCGCGATGGACGCCGTCTTGGAGCCCTTCCCGGCCGACAGGCTGTTTCCCGGATCCAGCTTCCTGGACTTGGGGGATCTGAACGAGTCGGATTTCCTCAACAATGCGGTAAGATGAAGGGTCTGGGCTTCGCCTTCCACCACTCCTTACGCCTCTTCGCGGTGCACCTGGGGCCTCCAGAAGAACGGGACTATATACATCACAGGGCAGAAGTGGGGGGAGGGAGGCTTGGCGCTGGGTCCCCTTGAGAGACACGTACTTCGGGCTCTGAGATTCGGTGACCCGATCCCTCGACACTTCCCTGGAACCCTAACCTGGACCGGAGCCTCCGAGCTTGCGCCAGTCCGCGCTCCTCCTGGGGGCTCCGGTCCGTGTGGATACACTGGCCTCGGCCTTCCAGGGGAAGGGAACTCGTCGAGGAGTCGGGGCCATCCGATCCCCGAATATGAGCTCAAGAGACACGGATTCTGCCCCTGCCCCAGTTCTCCTAGTCGTCCTCCAGCCCCGAGCCCGGGGTTCCGGGGCCAGATTGGACACAAAGTGGCGGCGCCCTTTCCTGCGCCCCCTTTAGGACCTCGGTGGCTCTGCCTCTGGCTCTCCGCTGGGGGGCGCACAGGGGAGTGTTCGAAGGGCCAGAGACCAGACGCCCATTGGGGGTGGGGGGAGGCCAGAGCCAGACCCCGATTTTGAGCCAGACTCGGAAATTCAGGGGTGCTGCCGTGCCTGCCCCCCAGGAAATCAGGCCAGAGATTTCCCCCAGGGAAGGACCTGACCCTCAACTGGTCGGGGGCAGCACAGGGTGATCGCTCAGGAGGAGGGAGGTTTTTCTCTGGGTCTGTTTCTCAGCCCCTCGAGTCTCTCTCCTTGCAGCTTGTAACTATCCGTGTCTCCGGGTTTGTGCTTCTCTTCTGTTCCCCGCGCCCACCCCCGGTAAAGAAACGTGGCTTCTTTCTTCTTCCCTCCCTCCTTCTCTCGGGCTCAGCCTTAAGGCGCTGGGATTGGGGATGGGGTGGGAGATGGGCTCTGTAAGGGGAGAAAGCATTGGGGTTCAGAAGGGCCTGCAGAGTTGAAACGTGGACAGCTTGGGGGTTCTGAGGGGATCCCCACCCCAGGCAGTGAACTGCCTCTCTCTCTCATACACACAGTAATCATCTCAAGGGTCTCTATTTGCTGACCTCTAACTCCTGGGAGTACCATGAATTTGGCAGACAAGAGTCAAGTGCACACAGATTTAAGGGATTGGGCATCTTGGACTTCCACCTAAACTGTCCCATGCTGCTGATAGGTAAACAAGCCCAAAGACAGGAACGCGAGTCAGGGAGGCACGGAGTGAGAGGTCCCCTGGTCCTCCATTAGGCAGCAGATCCAGGTCACCCTGCTGTCTGAGGAAGGTCCCGGGTTCCAGCCAGAGAAAGCACACTTCTGCAGACAAGGAGGAGGGGAGAGAGCTTGACCTGGTAGCAGGGAGACCAGAGTTCTAGTCCCGCCTCTGCTTCTGCTTCTCCCTGGGAGCCTGGGTTGTGGTTTCCCTCCTGCGCCTGTTTCCTCGTTTACAATACAGGGAGAGGTTGGATCAGTCTTTCCAAGGATGCTGTGGCCCAGGGATCTGGGGTTCCACGCACCCCTCCTGAAGCTGGTGACAGACACTGATCGGAGGGAGGGGGGCTTGCTGGAGCGCATGCCTTTGTTGGTGGAGCCCCCTGTGAGGTTTCCTGAGCTTGCAGCAGCTCCGATTTAGGCTTTCTTCTGAATGAACTCTGCCGCCTACAGCCTCCTGCTGCGGCTGCATTGAGCCTTGTGTCCCCCAGCTGCTCATCTGGGCCTTGGTCCAGCGCAGGAAAGGATGCGTGATTGTGATCAGACAGTGATATCCAGTACTGGACCTGGGGAGGAAAAACTCTGCTGAGGGAGCTCCTTATCTCAGGCCCAAGCAAGGCCAGGTGAGGCAGGGGGAGAGGAAAGAATTTCTAAGAGGAAAGAAAGCTCCTGGGATGGGAATCAGGAAACTAGGTTCTAGCTGTGCTTCTGCTGCCAGCCAGATGGGCAGTTTAGACAAGTGACTTTTCCTCCTGTGGGCCTTGGATTCTTTATCTGAAACATGGAGCTATAGAGGGCTTTCCCGTAGTGTTATTATAGAGATTTAGTGAGAAAATTGAAGATTAATGTAGGATGATGCCTGCCAGGTAAGTTTCCGTAGGTAGCATGCTCTGGAGATTAATGGAGATGGATGTAAGGACTACTCGGGTAGGAGTTGCTGTGTGCCCCTGAGCAAGTTACCTTCCTTTTCTGGTGCCTCCCTTTAGATGTCTAAGATCCCTCCCAGTTGGGAACCCATTCCAACCTCATCCCCAACTCCCTTTTCTTTCTGCATAAGGATAGGAAAGTGTTTCCAGGGTTAAAGATGGGAATGAGTGAGGTCTGTGTGCTTCTCAGTCTGGAAGATGGAGGATAGGTTATTCACTATCCTTAAAATCCAGATAAAGGCCATGAAGTCACAGTAGAAACCATATATGCTCTATTACTCTATTAAAAAGGCAAAAAATCAAAAAGGATGTTCACCCTGAGCACATGTGTGTAAGAAATATGCATGCTCTTAGAGACAGGAGAATGAGTTGCATACTCTGCATAAGTCTTGTGTGCTTGGAGGTGGCCAGGGGTGCTGTATTTTTCCTTCTATGAGGACATCTTTATCCTGTGGCAATCTAGTCTATGTGATTCTCAGAGACATCCCTGGGAAGGAGCTCCCTTTCCTGCCCAGTGAGGGGGCTTGTCCTCCCATCCCCTCCCCACTCTCCCACAGTTCCTAATGTCCACCACTCCCCCCAACTACAGCCCTCTTCCCTGGGACCCCTCAACCCCTGGGCAGGTAGGAGAGAGGGCCTGGTGTTCAGAAAACTGGGATAAAGGACCAGAGGGAGAACAGGTCACGTCCCCAGAGAGAGATACCAGCTCCGTCCTCTGGCTCAGGGGAAAGGATGACTCTGTTTCTCTAGAGGGAGATGACTCTGGATCCCAGAGAAGCCCCACAGCTGGGAGGGTGTGGGGAGGAGGGGAAGGCGGAAGAAGAGTTCTGTTGTCTCCGAGGGGCGCAGCAGGAAGCTGCAAGGATGTTTGCCCAGCACACTCATTCACCTCCCTGCAGCTGGGGAGGCCAGGTGTGGGAATGACTGGGACCAGGGACCAGGCCTGGAGAAGAGGGGTGTGAGAGCTAAGGCTGGTCATTGTCCCCAGGCCCCCTAGCCTGGCTTCTCCAGTGCTAAGCAGGGCCGCTACCATCACCACCCCAGCCTTTGGGGGATTTAGGGAGATTAGAGAAGTATGTGCATTTGGGTGTTTCTTTGTCTGTGTGTGGGCCTTTAACAGCCCTTAAAAGAGGAGGGCTGTGTGTGTGTGTTTCTCTTTAAATTTTCACCAACAGGAAAGAGGATCCAAGGAGGAAAGAACTCTAGTCTCCAAATAGAATCTACTAGAAAAAAACTAATAGAGAAAAACTAATGGAGGAGCCCAAATCTCAGAGCCCCCATTCAGAAAGGAAGATCACTCCAGACACCTCCTCTTCTTCCAAAATGCTGAGTTTGTTGTGGGCAGCTTTGTATTTTGTTTTTGCTCCCCCTCCGCCCAGCTAGGATGTGAGCTCCTTGAGGGCAGGTGTTTATCTGTCTTGTTCATTGCTGTATCCCCCCAGTGCCTAGGGCAGTGCTTGGCACAAAGGAGGTTTCAACCAACCACTGCTGATGAATGAAAGGGAACCCAGGCCAGGCCGCACGTTCTTTAGGGAAGAGGAAAAAGGACGCTCATCTCCTCCCAGCCATCAGCGTCCTGTGGCCCACGCTGTCTCTGAAATTCAGGAAGATTTCCAATAAATTATCATTGCCTTGAATCATCCCTACCCTCGGTGCAGACTGCCATAGCCCCTGGTCTAGGATGGTCTCCAGCTGACTGATCCACAGCATATTTGAACTTGTGGCTTAGGCCTCACCCTTGAGCACGGGTTAGCTCCAAGGCTTCCATCTTCCCCCATTTCCCATTGTTCAGGTTGCTCTGGGACACCTGGATCCACACTCACCCAGTTTAAAACTAAATCTTTTCTAGTCCTGCCCCAGGGCCTGTGTACGTGCTATTCCTGACCTCTGGAATGCATTCCCTTCCCTCCAGCTCGCTCCATCTCATCTTCCTCAGTTCAGACGTCACCTTGTTAGAGAAGCCTTTCCAACCGCCTTAAGTGACTCCCTCCATCATTTTGTTTCAGTCCTTTGTGGCTGTTGTTGGCCATATTGCATGGCCTGCAGGATCTCACTTCTCTGACCAGGGATTGAACCCATGGCCCCTGTAGCGGAAGTGTGGAGTCAGCCACTGGACCACCAGGGAAGTCCTTGTTTCAGCCCTTTGATTTCTTCATAGCCCATATCCCAGCTTACAGTTATCTTATCAGCTTATTGTCCATTTCCTCTGTGAGTAAGCAAGTTCCCTGAGAACAGAGACCATGTCAGTTGTGTTCATCGCCATAAACCTAGCACAGTACCATGGCACAAAATAGGCACTTAATACAGTAAAACTCTGCCGTGAGACAATAAGCCGAGTGCAGGAATTTTCAATCATGTAAAATGTGGAGTTATGTTATTGTGGGATCAATGAAAAGTAGTACTTTTCAGATGGTCTGTACTATCACAAAAAAACACAAAAGTAAAGATGCGAAACCTCAGTACATGCAGCAGACCAAACTAAGGACGTTCTAAAGGAGCACAAGGCAGCCACTTCTTTACCTGCTCACAAAGATAAGAGTTTTGCCCACCTTTATTTGAGGTGGGCCCCAGGTATAGGCCAGAAGCCAAGTCTGGGTCCTGTTGCAGTGTACTTTGCTCCATTTCAAGGGTTTACTGTATTTGTAGAGAAAATGACTGCAGATCAAGGCAGTCCTTGTAAGGGAAGGGGAGACAGTTTTCGTAAAGACAGGCCTGAGTGTTCAGGACGTGTACTGATAATTCCAGAGGGGGCCCCGGATTCTCAGGTCCTGGCCTGGCCAGCCCTGAGGGTAACGGGGATACTGGATCCCACGAAAATGCTGTCTATGCCCCGTTCTGCTGTGAGGGCTCTCCGGCTTCCCTGGCCTGGCCGGGAATTTGCTTGGTTATTCTTCAATACACACATCCCATCCTTTAACAACTGGGAACTAAAGGAGCGCCAGTGCTGGTCACCGTGCAGAGTGACCTCCAGCCACTCACGACCGAGTAAGAGAGACAGACAGGGATGTCGACAGAGTGGCACGGATGCCACGAGGGAGCAGGGCACCAAGGGAGCCGAGGAGGCGCCCCCAGCTGGGCTGCTGGTCTTGGAAGACTCAGAGGAGATGGCCTCCACTCCCTTCCTCTCCAATATCCCCATCCCTGTTGGCAAAGGAGTTATCAGGAGGCATTTCAGCAGGGAGGACTGGGGCTGTGTCCATTTTACTGAGCCTGGTATACGGGCATTATTGTCCCTTGTGAAGATGAGAAAACCAACACTTACAGAGGAGAGGAGAACTAAATGCTGTTCTCAGGGCAGGGTCCCATGGGGTCAAGGGGGAGAAAGCCCTGTCTTCTCTACCATTCTTGTTCTGATTTGAACTTTGCCTTCTAGGGCAAGGAACATTTGAGATCGCAGATAGCAGAGAGGCCTCGCCTTCACCCTCACCTACTCCCATCTTTAGGGCACCGTGGATGCCTAGAGCCTTAAGGGCAGAGCCAACACGTTGCCTGGCCTGTGAGAGGAGAGACCCCACATCCCTTCCCCTACATTCTCTTCATCCTCACTCCCGGGCCCACCTGGGATCTTGGAGCTTTGCTCTCTGCAGCCCCGAGGAGGGTCTGGCTGGCCACTATACCAGGACAGGGAAGGATGAAGGGCACCCCACTTTGTGTATTCCCCTCCCCCATATGGTGTTTCTCCTGCAAGTCCTGGTCCCAAGTCCTCTCAGAGCATCCCTCTGTGGGACATGGCTTGCCCTTGAACCTCCCTCAAGAAACCAGCTCCAGAAGCCAGAGAACAGGCTGTTCTTCTGGCTGGCTTGGCACTCCAGGGGGCAGGATGGAGGAGGAAGGTCTGGGTGGAGTTAAGTCAAGACCACGAGCATTGCTCTGGCTAGAACACGATGTAATCCACTTCAGCAGGCAGAGTAGGTAGTAGAACCCTGGAGCAGGACTGGGGAGAAGGTAGGCCTGAGGATGTCTGGTTCAGGGGAAGCTGGGAGGCGGGGGGGGCAAGACACAGCCCAGATCTCTGACTGTGAGAGAAAACAGATCAAAGGGGATATCCCTGGAATGTCAAAGATCCCGAAACTTACAACCTGGACACAGCATGTCATCCGAGAGGCCAGCTCCATGGCTGGAGCAATACTGGGCTTCCCTGCTGCCGGGTTCAGTGTGCCTCGTGCCCCAGCTCTTGCAGGACACAGCCCTCGCTGCAGCTGCCCTGACCCTTTGGTTCTGGGCCCAGGAGCCACTTCACCCATCACAGAGCGGCTGACACATCTGGGCTGGGCTGTGTGGTCCGACCAAACAGCTGGACAGCAGCAGCAGCAGCTGTCCCCCGCTTCCCCCTTCCAAAAGAATAACAGAAGTGAAAGCAACAGTGGAGAAAGGCAGGCTCTTCAGGCCCGCATGGAGAGCCAGGAGCCAGTTTGCTCTGCTTTTCCCTTTAATGCTCATTTCCTTATTTTTGGCTGTGCTAGGCTTTCACTGAGGCATGCAGGCTTACACTAGTCGGGGCGAGCGGGGACTCCTCTACTGTTGCAGAGCACCGGCTCTAGGAGGGCAGGTTCAGTAGTTGGGACGCAGGGGCTTAGTTGCCCCACAGCGTGTGGGATGCTCCTCCCAAGCCCGGGCCAGGGATTGAACGTTTGCCCTCCACATTGACAGGTGGATTCTTACCCACCGGACCACCAAGGAAGCCCCTGGCAGGCAGTTTTAAAGCAGCAATTGAGGGGACTTGCCAGGGAGGCAGGCAGGGCTAAGCCTTCCCCGTGTGTTCCCCTCTGCGGAATGTCCTCCCCGCTCCTCACCTCATCGCCCCAGCTCACTGTGTGACCTTGGGCAAGTCACTTCCCCTTTCCGGGCCTCAGTTTCCTCGTTGCTGAACTAGACTGAGAGTTCTTGAGGGGAGGGCAATTATTTTTGTCTACTCCCTAGTCATGGCCATAGTGATTGAGTGCTCAGGAGATGTTTATTTATTGAATAGATGGAAGGAAGAAGTGAGAAGGGGTGACGGATGAACAAGGGGGTGGGTGGGTAATGGAAGAAAGGGTACTTCCACACATCCAGCTTTGATGGTACTTCAGGTGGCTTTTGTTTATTTATCAAGTAGTGAATCTTCACCTAAATCCCACATATGCCTTTTACTCTATCATGGGCCTTTTCTTTCTGTTTTTTTCCAAGTTTTATTGACGTATACTTGATTTGCAATGTTGTGTTAGTTTCGAGTTTATAGCCAAGTGAATCACTTATACATACATATATATATCCATTCTTTTTCAGATTCTTTTCCCATATGGGTTATTACAGAATATTGAGTAGAGTTCCCTATGCTACACAGTAGGTCCTTGTTAGATCTACTTGATATACAGTAGTGTGTGTATGAATCCCAATCTCCTAATTATGGTGGCCTTTTCTATTTGAAATATGTCATGCACATAAGAGAATATATACATATATATGCATATATATGAATTACAAAGTGTAATAAAATGGACACCTAGGCACTCACTACTAGCTCAAGAAGTTGACCCAGGTCTCAATATCCTGGGATCTCAAAGTTGCATGAGTTGGAAAAGTTGAGCTGCAGACTCTAAATCCACACTCCGCTCTGGGCAGATCCTGGATAGGAACTCTCCTGAGACCTGGTGCCTATTCCCAGACCCCACCTGACCAGACAGCAAGTCCCAGGTCAGACGGCAGATACCTCAGAAGCCCTGGGAAGCCAAGCCAGGTGGCTTGGTGGGGTGGGGTGGGGTGACCACTAGTGGTCGATTTTAGCCCTGCCCAGACCTGGGAGCAAACTGTGGCTTTCACCGCTCGTCATCTGGGTCAGTTTGGACGGCGCCTTAACCTCCCTGAGCTTATTTTCCTCATCCATAAAGGAAAGATGACTGGAGCACTCAGGGTTCTTAAGAACTCAGTCAGATAACTCTTGCAGAGTCTAGCACAGCGCATGGCACATGGCAAGCCCCCTATAAACAAAACAGTAGTTGTTTCTGGTGTTTTTATCCTGATTGTCGTTGTCAGAAAGGCAGGTCCCCAGCACCGGACAGCCCTTGGAGGAATGTCCCAGCTTCATCCCTTTGCCAATCCCTAACCATGGGGGTTTTATTTGCCTGTCTGTTTGACCTCTCTGAAGCTGAAAAGCTGTCTTCTTTGGGTAAAAGCAGAAGACCCCAGGCCCTTTCTTAGGGCTCTGTCTTCAAGGACATCAGGAGACGGATGGCCAGGGATGGCCAAGGATGGGCAAACCCGGAAACCCAGGTGAAGACCCAGTGCATGGAATGGGGGCCCATATTTTGTGTCTGGCCCTGTACTAGGTGGGACTGGGGCGGCAGAAAAATCCACCACTCCTTCTACACCCAGTGTTGTCACGTGCCCTTAAGAGCACAAGCTCTGCAGCCAGAGCTTGGGTTCAAATCCTGGCTCAACCACTTGCTTACTCTCACTTCTCTGTGCCTCAGTTTCCTCAACTGTTAAATGGCAGTACTGATAGTACTTACCTGGTCTTCTGAAATTTGAATCAGGTACTGCATGGAAGGAGCTAGAACAGCTGTTGTTCAGTCTCTAAGTTTATCCAACCCATTGCGACCTGACGAACTGCAGCATACCAGGCTTCCCTGTCCTTCCCTATCTCCCAGAGTTTGCTCAGACTCATGTCCGTTAAGTTGGTGATGCCATCCAACCATCTCATCCTCTGTCACCCCCTTCTCCTTTTGCCTTCCATCTTTCCCAGCATCAGGGTCTTTTCCAATGAGTTGGCTTTTCACATCAAGTGTCCAAAGTACTGGAGCTTCAGTACCTGGCATATAAATATCAACTATCATTATTATTATTATTAGGTATACTACATGCCAGGCCTATGTGAAGCCCTGCAGTGGGTTCAGGATAAAATCCATCCTGTATCTGACCTTCAAGGTGGTTAAAGTTTAGAAGGAGAGATGGGCCCCATTGTGGATAATTAGAGTTCAAGGCATGATATTAACCAGTGACCTAACCGTCTATGAGTGCTACAGTGAAGATGGATAGGATTCTTCCAGCTGGATGATCAAGGAAGGCTTCCTGGGGGAAGCAGCACCAAGTTGGACCTTAAAAGATGATAGGAGTTAGAATGAGGAGATACAGGGTAAAGGCCTTCCAGGTACAGGGAATGATACAAGCAAAAAGCCCTGCAGCCATGGAGCTTCCAGCCTGTTTAAGGAGCCATCCAACTATGCTGGAGGGAAAGGAAAGATGAGGCATTCCAGCTACAGTGGGAAGTTGAGATCAATCTGTAACAGACCTTGAATGCTGTGCTTAGGAACTGGGAGTGTTTTCAGCTGGCAGAAGGGAGCCAACGCAAGTTTTCAAACAGAGTTCTGAGCTGGACAGGGTGGTGGTCCCAGCTGTCCTGAACTGTCTCAGTGCTAGGAGGTCTAGCGTCCATTAGGATAACCCAGCTGTCTGCCTGTCTGCATGAACAGGGCCTCTCCCACCAGACAGACAGCACCGTGGGCCCTCTCTGTGCCCAGAGCAGGCCACGGCAGCAGCAGACCCCAGGGCCCTTCTCTCCTCTGATCTCTATCCCCTGCCCTGATGTGACTCGCACAGGCCAAGAGCGCCAGTTCCCTGCTGACTGCCTCATCCCCAGCACTCAGGGCCAGGCTGACCTGGGGAGGCCCAAGGCAGCTCCACCCTTGCAGAGATACAAGCTGTCCTAGCTCTGATCTGAACCATGTCCTGCCTCCTGGCCCAGCCCCAAGAACCTCAAGGGGGTTCCCTTACCCCCACATTACAATTCAAGACCCTCCACTATCAGACCAAGTGTGTCCTTATTGACCTTGAAGGAACCTAGAAGGATCTGAGCCCTCCCTCTGAGCCCAGCCCAGCTTGGCACCTCCTCTCCTTGGCCCTCCCACCAATCAGCTGGGACAAGATACCCAAAGCCCCTTCCATCACCCTCCCAGAGAGGAGGATCAACCCTGCCCTCTACCACCCCAAAGCCTTCACCCCTCTCTCTCCCAGGGCTGCAAATCAGTTCCACATTTGGGATCTGGCAGGCATTATCTGCTCAGAACTTTCCCCTCCCAGTTAGCTCAGTCTTCCATCTCCCCACCATCGGTCATGGTCAGCCCATGGGGTGTGCGGAAGGGGAAGGGCTTTTTAAAAATTTTATGGCCTTTGGCGACCCCTTCAGAGGCCTGAGAGGGAGCTGGACTGAGGCAAGGTACCAGAGGGACAGTGGATGCGAGGTTCTCCCAGGGAGAGATGAAAGAGGAAGGGCAGGGGTTGGGCAGAGGCAGAGCTTGAGCAAGCAGATGAGGGGCTGAGGGGCTGGGGGTAGTGAGGGAAGGACCGAGGTAGTTCCCAGCTCAGCACATTCCTGAGACATCTGGACGTGCTGGAAGGGCCCCAGCTGGCCTGATGGCTGTGGCTCCAGCTTCTCCACTCTGTGATGTCAGGACCCAGCGTTTCCCCCTCCTCTCAGAGTCCCACTGGCCTAGGGTCCACCTCAGGGCCGGGTGCTGGACCTCTCACCCCCAGGGAGCAAGAAAGAAACCCTTGGGGCAGTGGAATCAGAGGAGGGCCTGGCCTGAGGCAGGAGGCAGACATTAAAGACCCAGGGGTTTGCCCAAGCGACTGACTCAAGGAGATTCCTCCTCTGGGCTGATGATGCCTGCCCCTCCCTTCTCCTTGGAGGGGAGATGGAGACAGGGTGGAGACTCTGGGAACAGCTGCGTACCTGGGGCGATGTGGTCCTGGGCAAGTCCATTCCCTTTCTGACTCTCCGTTTCCCTCTCCGTAATAATAACAACAATAATAACTACACTTGAAGGGAGCCCTCTCTGTATCCTGCACTGCACAAAGCACTTGACAAATGTGACCTCATTTGACCCTCGCAGCAACCTCACTGGTGCTGGGGTAGGTATAAATACTCCTAGTTTATAGCTGAGGCAGAGGCTCAAAGAGGTTAAGTAACTTCCCCAAGGCTACACAGCAGGCAGCAGAGCTGGGATTAGAACAGGGTCTGTCCGCTCATAACCATTAAACTCCATCGCCTCCACAAGGAAAAGGGGACGGACGTGATGATGCCAGAATTCCTTTCAACTCTTAAGATTGTAATGATTTCTTTTGGCTATCGTGGAGCTCTTCGAGAAGGGCAGGGGCAGGCATTAGTCACACACTGGGTGGGGGAAGGAGGGCAGAGGCCGCTGGCTTTGAAGCATCAGATGGGTCAGGCATCTTTGGAGGTTCCTCCTCCAGAGAAGTCCAACCACCTCGGAGTCACAGCCCGATCCCCAGCCGAGCCCGGGGGTCCCACACCTTCCCTGAAGGAAGGGAGTAAATAAGGAGAGAGAGAATGCAACTTCTTCCAAAAATAAAACCTGAGGACAACTCAGACAGGCCAGGACCGCTGAGGAAGCCAGAGGCCAAATGCTGAGTGCACAGAGAAGAGGGAAGAGGCCAAGGGAATTCCAGCCAGAGCCCGGTGGCAGGCTCCGGCCCAAAAGGGCCTTCCAGCTGGCCAGGGGCCGGGAGAGCAGCCCAGCCGGCTGGCCACTGGGCTCCATTTATACTCTTGGGCCTGGCCTAAGTCTGGGGACAGTGCCTCCAGCGCTGAGTTGGGGGCTGTGTTCCCCGGGGACCTGGTCTGGCTGGGGCTTAAGAGAGCAAAGCCTTGGGAAGGAACAACCTGGAGAATGGGTACAATGGGCCCCACTAGGGAGGAGCTGAGGGAAGGTGTCCAGACACATGGAAACTCTGCCTGGAGCAGGAGCAAGCTGGCATCAGAGCGGAATTCAGGGCAGTTCATTCCTGGAGGCTCAGCTGCAGAAAAAAAGGCCTCCATCCCTTTGCTCCCTGGCTCTTTCCTTCATTCACCCACTCGCTCAGTCAGTCACTCGGCAAACAGCTGAGCACCTGTGATGTGCTGGGACCGGTGCTAGACTTTGGAGACACAGATGAGGATTGGACACGGCAAGACCCAGAGGTGACACGGCTGGATCATTTCAAGCGACACTAAGGAACTTCTCAACTAACCTAAGAGCCAAAGGGAGTCATTAGTGGACAGTGAGCAAGGAAGTCACACCGTCATATTTATGTTAGAAGATCCCTCTTGATGCAAGGTGGAGACTGTTCCAGAGACAGCAGAGTTCAAGCCTTGAACCTACCTTCAGAAATGGGTGGTCACACTGCTAGTCAGGAAGCCTTCTGTGAACAGGAACTGGGCTTAGTTCATCTCTGTGTCCACAGGGCTGGCGCACAGTAGGTCCTCAGTAAACCCTGAACAAATGCATAAATGATGAATAAGTGGCAGGCGGGAACACTCACCACTACACTAACGAATACAAATGATGAATAGGTGGATGGGATTAGACGCCCTGATTCTCCCGCAGTCCCCAGTGCCAGTCCTGGCACTTAGTCTCCAGTGTCCTGAGCTGTCCCGCAGGGATCCTCTGGCCACTGCCTGTGGACCAACATCTCCAGCAGCCAGACCATGGGCTTCTGTGCCCTCAGCGGTGCCAGTCACAGCTAATCCCAGCCCTGGGCGGCGGCACTAACTGCCATCGCTTCCTCCCGCCCAGACAGTACCTGGCACCCGCCCCAGGGTTGGGCCACAGCACATGGGCTGCCTGGTTAGAAGATGCCAGGGGCTGGCTGGGAACCTGCAGGCCAGCTCCTCACTTTCCTGAGGGCCCCGTGGCCTGGCCAGGGATGGGCTCACAAAGTCAGGAGGGGGAGTTGGAGAGCCTAACAGGACAGGGGGAGCTGGAGAGACCGTGGCCTCTTTGCACAGTGGCAGCCCGTGGTGGGTACCAGCTGCCCTTCCCTCTCCCCGCTTCCTTTCTCTAGCACACAGGCACAGAAAAGCTCGTTCCCCATGCGGCGCCCTCTCCCAGTCCCAGGCCTCACTGTCCCAGCCCCAGGCCAGCCCAGGAATCCCAAGGCTCCCTCACTGGGGGGTCACATGACTCAGGCGTGTGGCTTGGCACAGTCAGCATTCGGTTCTGTGGTGGTGTGAGATGTTGTATGTGTTCCTGTAAGAATGTGCATGAGCACGTCAGTGACCGTGACTGGGGTGACCACACGTGTGTGTGTGCGCATGGGAGTCTATGTCTATCTGATCACATATGAGGAGTGTGTCCTTGTTGGTTCTGTCTTAGTGGCTGCCGGTGTCAGCCTGTGTGAGCCCAGAGAGGGTATGTGTATTGATCCAACAGCACCTGTGCCGTGCTGTATAGAGAGCAGTCTGAATGTGTCTACGGGTAGGGATCTCGGGCTGCGTGGTGTCAGGGAGGTGGGGTTTCCCTGTGTAAGAAGGAACCTCACAGCCCACATCTGTGTAGCATGTGCACACGCGTACACGCATGCACGCGCACGCACACACACACACACAGGGAAGCGTTTCTGCTTATTTGGACTTGGGCTCTGTGGTGAAGAGTTCGTTCGGTAGGGGGAAAATATGAAACCTCAGCAGCTGCCTTCCCGGGGCCTGTGGGGAATGGGGGATGAGAGTGAGGTTGGAGCTTGGAACAATGTGCTTCCCTTCACCCCCCATACCCTGCCAGGAAGGCTCAGGGAGGGGCTGGCTCCAGGGACGAGGAAAACTGGCTCCATCCCTTCATGATCCCCAGAGAGGCCAGGGCAGAGGAAAAGAGCCCACTTTCTGAGGACTAGTCCACTTCACCCTGTGCCTGCCATCCCTGCCTTAATAGGAACACAGGGGAAACAGGCCTGGACAGAAGGCACCACCTGTGCCTGCCCAGATCTCAGAGCACAGCTGGATCTTGAACTGGGGTCTCCTGAGTCTGAGTCCAGGGCAGCCTTCCAGTCTAGCTCTGGGAGGATGCCTGGGTCTCACCTGCAGCCCCCTCCCCTCAAATGACTGGATGAATGTGTGCTAGTCGCTCGGTCACCAGGCTCCTCTGTCCATGGAATTTCCCAGACAAGAATATTGGAGTGGGTTGCCATTTCCTCCTCCAAGGAATCTTCACGAATCAGGGATCGAACCGGAGTCTCTTGCACAGCAAGCAGACTGGTTACTGTCTGAGCCATCAGGGAAGTCAAATGACTGGAGGGTGATGCTAAAAGGCTGGGAGGGCCTGTCTGACAACTGTGTACCCAGGGGCCCACCTCCCTTCCCCAAGCCCCTCCCTGTTCTCTCTTGACCCTACCCCCACCCCACCCCCACACAGGGCACAACAGTGACTCAGACTGGTGGCCCCTCAGCTTGAAATGGGGGCAATTTTCTAGTGACCACGAGGCAAGTAACCGTCCGGGAATGTATGAGGGGGGTAGCCTGCGGGGGAGGGGAAGGGCTCTCCTCCCGTCTCTCAGCAGAGCTCACTCTCTCGGAAGGAATGTCCGGGCTCGGCATTCCCCGCCCCCCCCCCCCCCCCCAATCCTTATCCCACAGCTCAGCCTGGACCCACTCCGGTCTCCTCCCTCCTTTCCCCAAACAGACTGCATCAGCCTGGACCGGGGGAGGGGCAGAAGCCCGTGATGGGGGCGCAGCCACGCCGACGTTCTAGGGGGCCTGAGAGAAGGGGGCGCTCTGAGGCTGCGGCAGCTTGAGTGGGGGAGACTCCTTTCCCATACACATCCTCAGCGGACAGCCGCGCCCCCAGAGCTTTCCCCTCGCTCTGCATCGACTCTCTAGAAGGAATTCAAGCTGGGGAACCAAGAGGAACCTCAGACGGCGCTATTACCGCCCCAGGAGTGTCTCGCCTCCCACCTCTCCCAGGGAAAGAGACCCCGCTCCCATCAGTGAGCCCCAAGCTAGGATGACTCCAGGAGGGAAAGAAGGAGCTGGAAGAGCTGCGAAGGAAGTTAAGAGTTGGGATCCAGCCTCCCTTTTTCGAGCTGGAGATGTCCGAGGAGACCCCCTCCGTCTTCACTTCCCCGTGCGGCGCTGAGGCCAGGCCAACTGATAAGGGACTCGGCACCGTAGGACTGCCAGGCCCATGGGCAAGCTCAGATGGGCCGTCTCTGCCTCTGCCCCAGGTGCAGGCAGGGACGCAAAACCAGACCCAATCCATACAATCCGCCCTTATCTTGCCCGCGCCATCCGCGGAGGCCGAGGACCCTCCCCCGCAAAGGCCGGGTTCTCCTCCCACCTCCTTGCCGCCGCTCCTGCGGCAGGCCTCGCGCAGCCTCCTCCCATTGGCCCAGACCTCCGCAGATCTGACCAATGAGAAGGCTGGATTCCGGCACGGGGCGGCCCCCCGCGCACCCGCGTTAACTTCCCTTGGGCCAACGCTCGGCAGGCAGGACCTGGTCCTTCTTTAATCTTAAAGGGCCGGCTGCTGAGAACTGGTCTCGGGAGGAGATGCTGCCTACAGGGAGGGGTGTGCGGGACCTCGAGCCCCGAGAGCTCGGGACCTGTCCTCCAAGAGAGTGGAACCGGCGCCGGCTGCGCGTGGCCGCCGAGAGGGAGCTTATGTTGGCAAGACTCTTGGAAAAAGTCTTTTAACAAGGAGGGAAACAAATAATATTTCCTTCTCTGGCTTCCCACCCTGGTTGCTTGGAAAGGCACCCCCATAAGAACGCTCACCCCCAGTAGAACTCCGTACCCCTCAGAACAGTAGGTAGGATCCTGCCTCCCACCCCTGTCGTGTCTGAAACCTGAACTTTCTGTGTGTGAACTGGAGGACGAGCTGGTTGTAGTTTTTTGGGGCGTAGGGAGGCGGGACAAGGAGTCTTGCTGGAGCTTAGGAGGAGGCCTGAGATCTCCAGAGGGGGCCGTCTGGGGTTGGGGGTGGGGAAGGTGGTTACAGAGGAAGAGAAGAGGTCAAGAAGAAGTTGCTCCGCTATTCCTGCGCAGCCCCGGAGCTGTTGGTAACCCCTCCCTCAACATCACCGCCTCACTATGTGACGATGATAGGTCCCTCTCTGGACCTCAGCTTCCTCATTAGCAAGTGGGAGAGGGGGCGTGGACCATGGGTTTTCTCAGGTCCCTTCTGCCTCTAAATTAATGGTGTAAACCATAACTGGCTGAGAGGCCAGGCATCAGATAGAAACAGGGGTGATGGGACATGCCCACCGTCGCCACCGGAGGTCCACCCAGCACACGGGGAAGTCCCGAGCAAGGAAGCCCTGGTTCTCTGAGTGTCCCCTGCCCCCTCTACTGCCTGACCCTTGGCTGCCCTCCCCTTCCACTTGGCTCCCACCCTCTGGAAGCTCTGTCGGGCTGGGCCTTGGCTGCTGTCTCCAGCAGGTGGGTGGGGGCCACTCACAAAGTGGGGCCAACTGAGCTCCCTCAGCAGGTTCCCTATGGGCACCCCATAAGGGGTCTCTGAGAAGGACTGGCTTGTCTGCATGGAGCTGAATCCTTGAGGGACCCTGGCCCAGACTGGAGGAAGCCTCTCTCCTCTCCCAGGCCCCGGAAAAGGGCTTGGCAAACCCTTATCGCCTGAGACGCAGCTGCTGAAGAAATACCTTAACAGCTGACTCACTGGGCTCCTCACAGCCCTCTCCCACTGGGCCCCACACCAGGCCTTTGAGAGACCCAGAGAGAAAGAAAAGGAAAGAGAGAGAGAGGGCGCCCCCAGCTGGGCTGGCCCAGACCCCGCCGGAGGTGCGGCCCGCACCGTACAACCTGTGACTGACTGTGTGTTTGGGGGGCGTTGTGCCTGGTGGATGGCCTTCGGCTGGGATCATTATTATTCTTAGAGACTTGTTCAGCCTCTGACCTCCAGGTACTACCTCACCCCAGGCATTGATGGATCATTGACATACTGGTGGTGTTGCCCTCTGGGGTACAAGGCCCTATCCCTCCACCAGGTGTTGAGTGTCTGTCCTGGGCCAGGGGCTGGGACCCAGCAGGTGAACAAGTGCAGACCCTAGCTCAGGGAGTTCACAGTCCAGCAGATGAGCAATTCCTGACCAGGGGAAAGTCCAGTGCCATTGGGGAAGGACTGGGTGGTGGCGGGTTGTGGACCCTTCACTGCTCTCCTTGGCTCCCTGGGCCTCAGTTTCCCTATCTTCCAAATGTAGATATGCAACTTCCTTGTCTCTTTGGATAGTTGTGAGGATTATATAAGACGGTGCCTATGAAAGCGCTTTGGAAAGTTAACATCGCAAGACAAATGCAGGCTAGTGATCTTAAGTTCTGACAAGCTGGGGAGAGGTGAGAGTGCTTAAGTCAATGGATTTGTGAACTCATTTTATCCTGGATTCTCTGATTTGGGGGGGAGGACCAAACCACCTCCCCGCATTGGCTCCAGGCTCAGTTCACCTCAGGCCCAGGGTTAGGGTTTTCGTAAAACAGCAATTATTGAGCACCCACTGCATACTAGGCCCTGTTCTCAGTGTTATAGGACTACTGTGCAGATGTATTTGTATGTTATTTGGATACATGTGTTTTATGCATTTCCTCACTTTATCCTCATAATCCTATGAGGGTAGCATTAAGCACCTAATGCATATTTGATCCTCATAAAAACACTATGAGGTTGGAACTATTATTTTCCCCATTACAGATGAGGAAACTGAGGCCTAGAAAAGTGAATTAACTTAGCAATGAGTGAGCTAAGAGTTAAAAGTCTTGACCCCCTGAATCTTATTCTTACATCAAGGGCTTTTCTGATCATCCCTTCCAGACTAGGACAAGTGCCAATTATTCCAGGCCAGAAAGCTTCTTACCCATTCACCAGCTGGGACCCCCAGGGTCAGAAGCAAAACCCCAGCAAATTCATTCAGTCAGTGAAAAACGAATGAACAGGAGGCTTCCCTGTGGTTAAGACTCTATGGCTGCCATTGCAGGAGGGGGCAGAAGGGTGGGTTCGATCCCTGACTGGGGAACTAAGATCCCACGTGCAGCCCAGAGCGGCCAAAAAAAGAAAAATGAAGAATACTAACGTGTCCTTACATATTTATAATTTGCTGCAGTCCATGGGGTTGCTAAGAGTCAGACATGACTGAGACATTCACTTTCACTTATCACTTTCATGCATTGGAGAAGGAAATGGCAACCCACTCCAGTGTTCTTGCCTGGAGAATCCCAGGGACAGGGGAGCCTGGTGGGATGCCGTCCATGGGGTCACACAGAGTCGGACACGACTGAAGTGACTTAGCAGCAGCAGCAGCAGAGAGAAAAAACAAGAACTTCCTATGTACCAGCTACTGCTGGATGCTTTATTAATAAGAGGTTTGTTGAGTAATTACTATGTACCAGGAACTATTCTAAGTGCTTTACATATATTAACTTGTTTAATCCTCACAATAACCCTAGCAGATAAGAATTATTATCACCCCCACTGTACAAAGGAGGAAATGAAGCATAGAAACATTGATCAACTTTCCTAGGATCACAGAGACCAGTATTTTTCAGACTATTTTGTTTCTGAGAAATATATTTTACATCCTTCTCATGAACATACACACACCCATAACTGAGATAAAAATTTACCACGTATTTAACTTCCCTATGTGCAGCACACCCTGGTATTTTTCTAATCTATTTTGTTCTGTTTTCTTTTTCCTTAAATTCTGGTCATGACCTGCTTCACAACCCACTACTGAGTCACCCCCTGCAGTCTGAACAGCATTGAGTCATAGCGAGGAGCGTCAGGGCCAGGATTCAAACCAAGTGATAACGGCCCTGGGGCCTGATCTCTTGGCAGAAAGAATGTCTGGGAAAACGGAAACACTGGAGGCATGAGGACAAGTGAGGACCCTACCGATGAGGGGAGCAGCTGTTCAGTCACTCAGTTGTGTCCGACTCTGTGATCCCAAGGACTGCAGCTCACCAGCCTCCTCTGTCCTCCACTATCTCCCGGAGTTTGCTCAAACTCATATCCATTGAGGGGAGCAGAGTCCTCGATAATCTCCCCACCTTGCATTCCAGCAAAAGAGAATCGAATACAAAAGTCACTGATAACGCCTTCGGAATGCAACCTTGCTGGCGGAGGTAGAGTTATTCTTTAGTACTTAGTTCCTTAGTCCTCTTGTGATGGAAGTAGAGTGGGCTGAGAAGCAGGCTTGGGCAATCTAAGCGATTTGACCAAGGTCACAGGGCCAGAATTATAGCCACGTGTCCTATCGCTTGGATTCTTTCACACCATCCAGGGCACAACCTTGAGGATACCGCAGAGAGGTTGGGGACATCAGTGGAGGTGGTGGTGACGGTAATGTGGTGATGCAGTAACAGTAGAGATAGAAAGGATGATAGTTGGGGGACTTACGTGGTAGTCCAGCGGCTAAGATTACCCCGAGCTCCCAATGCAGGGGGCCGGGTTCAATTCCTGGTCAGGGAATTAGATCCCTCATGCTGCAACTGTGGGATCCTGGCCACAGGGGTTCACGTCCCCGTCTGAGGTACACGCTTTCAGTGGGAAGAGTGATGGGGAGGTTGCAGGTGTTGACTAAAAAAGATGCACAACAGGAGAGTTGGGAGTTAAATTTTATTTGGGGGCAAAATGAGGACTGTAGCCCAGGAGACAGCACCTCAGACAGTTCTGAGAAACTGCTCCAAAGAGGATGTGGGGGAAGATCAATGCATATGATTCTGGTGAAGGGGGCGTTCCATGCAATCCAGTACTTAACTTACAAAAGGTGTTCTGCTAGTCACGAGGCGCTGATGTCCCCAATGAAGAGATTTAGTGCTTGTCTAGATACGAGGAGATGCAAGGACTGGGATCATGAAATCAGTTGCTGAAAATATCTAACTCTCTAAGGACCTGTGTCACTCATTTTTCTGGAGCGTAGAGTGCCTGATTCTCCTCCCTGAACTCCCGTCAGGGCGTGTCAAAGGTCAACAGCTGCAGTAGCACAGCGTTCAGTCTCCACAGATGGTGGTTTATTTGTTTATTTTTAATTTTATTTTATTTTTAAACTTTACATAATTGTATTAGTTTTGCCAAATATCAAAATGAATCCGCCACAGGTATACATGTGTTCCCCATCCTGAACCCTCCTCCCTCCTCCCTCCCCAAGATGGTGGTTTAGTTGCTCTGCTGCTGCTGCTGCTAAGTCGCTTCAGTCGTGTCCAAGTCTGTGCAGCCCCATAGACGGCAGCCCACCAGGCTCCCCCGTCCCTGGGAGTCTCCAGGCAAGAACACTGGAGTGGGTTGCCATTTCCTTCTCCAATGCATGAAAGTGAAAAGGGAAAGGGAAGTCGCTCAGTCGTGTCCGACTCTTAGCGACCCCATGGACTACAGCCTACCAGGCTCCTCCGTCCATGGGATTTTCCAGGCAAGAGTACTGGAGTGGGGTGCCATTGCCTTCTCCATTAGTTGCTCAGTCATGTGCAACTCTTGGTGACCCTATGGACTGTAGCCCACCAGGCTCCTCTGCCCATGGGATTTTCCAAGCGAGAATCCTGGAGTGGGTGGCCAGATGGCAAATAGCCTTGGCAAGCGCCCTTTTGTTGTTGACACGGGGACCATGGTGGATAAGCTGACCCCCTCTTCCCCCCTCTTCCTCCCCTAGCACTTCCCCGAGCACCTGGACCACTTTGCAGAGAACATGGAGGACTTCTCCAACGACCTGTTCAGCAGTTTCTTTGATGACCCTGTGCTGGACGAGAAGAGCCCTCTCCTGGACATGGAACTGGACTCCCCCACGCCGGGCATCCAGGCTGAGCACAGCTACTCCCTGAGCGGTGACTCGGCGCCTCAGAGCCCCGTCGTGCCCATCAAGATGGAAGACACCACCCAAGGTAAGAAGGGGTGGCAGGGCCCAGGACCCCAGACCCAGAGAAGCCACTCACAGCCACCTCTCAAGGGAGACCGTCCTCCGTGTTTCAGCTCTTCCTCAAGTCCAACCCAGAAGGGCCCTTGTCAAGAGGCTCTTCCACTGACTTGATGTGCAAAGGGGCAGGTCCCAGACCAGCAGCATCACCTGGGAACTCGATGGAAATGCAGTTTCTTGGGTCCCACCCAAACCTGCCAGATCAGAAACCCTGTGGGGAGGGTCCAGCCTTCCAGGTGACACCGACTGATGCTTAGGTCCGAGAACCAGTCTTAGATGAAATAGCTGAGGGGCTGGGGTGGGGAGGATTAAACAGTACATATGAACAAGTTACCAAGACTCTAGAACCTTACCACCTCCTCCCACTGTGCAGTCCTCTGAGACGTTACCTGGGAGAGCCACCCGCACCCCACCTACTTCTACTCCGGAAGGCAGAGTTCCCTAAAGCTCTCCTCTGCCCACCTCTTCCCCTGTTATGCAAAGGACCCTTTGAGTCTTTCCTCTCAGGCGATCAACATTCGAGAAGGCCAGCCTGCACCCTCCCTAGAAATGGTCTCTTTGGGTGTTTCCTCAGATACAGGTGGTGCTGGCTCCTTCCTGTTTGGCTGGGTGATCCTGGACTCAGCCTTTATAAGCCTCAGTTTCTTCATCTCAAATGGGAATAACAGTAAACGTTTCGATAGCACTGTCCAGTCTACAAAGTGCCTTCCTGTTAATTATTTCGTTTATTTCTCACAACTCACAGGTGAGGTCAGAGTCACTTTAATCATACTCCCTATTTGTCTGGTAAGGAAAATGAGACTTCAGGAAAGCTGAGTTGTTTTGGTCTCACACATAGTAAAATGCAGAGCAGGGACCTGGGAGCAAGCAGGCCCCCTGGTTCTAAACCTCATACCCTTGCCAGCACCACACTTGCCAGCCTTAAGGGGCAGTAAGGGGTACTGGCTTTGGTGTGCATCCCGGTGCCTCTACCAGCTACTGTGTGACCTTGAACAAGTTGCTTTACTTCTCTGAATCTCAATTATCAAATGAAGACATAAATAGCTTGAGAATTCTGGCTCATATATATAATATACGGAAGTGAAAGTGATAGTCACTCAGCCATGTTCCAGACTTTGTGGACTGTAGCCCGCCAGGCTCCTCTGTCATGGAATTCTCCAGGCAAGAATACTGGAGTGGGTTGCCATTCCCTTCTCCTGGAGATCTTCTGTACCCAGAGACTGAACCCAGGTCTCCCGCGTCACAGGTGAATTCTTTATTGTCTGAGCCACTAGGGACGTCCCTATATAAATATATTTATGTGTGTGTATCTATATATATATTTGTTGTTATTCAGTCTCTAAGTGTTTCTGACTCTTTGCAACTCCATGGACTGCAGCACACCAGGCTTCCCTGTCCTTCACTATCTCCATATGTATAATTTGTGGCTATTTCATTGTGTATATAAAGTCCTATTAAGACGATAGTGGCTAGAACCATGAACAGGGTTCCCTTCCCTTCAGAGGACAATGGTCTTGAGTGGAGTTTTTAAATTTTCTCATCTATTAAGTGGACAGAAGAGCAGTTCTGGCCCCCAGAGTTGATGGCAGGAATACACAAATTCATATGCATCGAGAGCTTGGAATCGGTCCCAGTGCTCGATGTGTGAGCTGCTTCTGAGGGTCTTTGAGATTCCCCAAGGGCAGAGACAGGCCCTTATACCCTGCCCCATCCCCCCGCTTGAGGGCAGGGACACCTGCTGGGGCTTTAAGAGGCTCCAGGGCTCGTGGCTGTGGAGGTCCCAACAGTGTCCCTACATGCCCTGACCTCAGCCCTGCCATCTGGAGGTCACCTCAGTGGGGCAGCGGACCCCAGCCTGGGGAAGGGCAGCATGTGGGGTGGACCGCTTCCCAGCCCGGCAACTCCTCGCCACCCCAAGTCTATTTTTAGAGCAATTTGTCTGTGGGTCCTTTGCAGGGGGCAGCTTCCCGGAGGCCGGCAGGCTGGCCCTGTAATTTGGGAAGATTGTGGGTGTTCCTGGAGCCCAGGGGCGGGGGCCCTCAGGCTCCCTGCAGGGTGGGGCCTGGCCTCAGAGGTGGGATCAGGCAGCTGCTGACCCTTCTCCCCACCCATAACGGGCCTCAGAGCCTCCGGTCCCTCTAGTCCCTCTGTGCTGGCTCCTCAGACCTCAGCCTCACCCGAGCCAGGTGCTGGGGCCACCAGCAGCAGAGCTGACTTGGAGAGGAGGACTGTAGGCACCCATCAGGAAAGGGGGTGACGCCCTGCAGCCCTGTGGCCCAGGTGAGGCCAAGAGGCCCACGAGGTGGGCAGGAGGTGGACGCTGCCCTGGGAAGCCTGAGCGTCACCCACTGTCCCATCCAGGCACCAGATGGCCCCGTGGAGTCTTCCTTCTTATCTTGCCTCCAGTATATTCTTCTCCACCCCTGCAGCCACTGCCTTAGCACGTGCCTCGTTTCCTCTCTCCGGAAACAGCCTCCTGAGGGTCTCACCGCCTCTATCTCGCCTGCGGTCAGTCCAGTCTGCACACAGAGGCAGAGTGATCTTTTTTAACCTCACAGACCCAAGTGTGCTTAAAACCCTTCAGTGTCTCCTCATTACCTTTAGGACAAAGTCACAGCTCCAAGTCCAGCCTCCAAGGCCGACCCATCCCTGCTGGCCTCTCTGACTCCATCTTTGTGTTCTAACCGCGCTAAACTGCTCGTGACTCTCTCCAGACCCCCAGCACCTAGCATGGCACTCATTAGATGTTTGCCAAATAAATGTAATCGTATTCACAATAGCTGCCATTTGTTGAACATTTACTTCTTGACCAGTACTTTTACAGGTAAGGAAGCTAAGGCTCAGAGAGGTTAAGCACCTTGCCTAAGGTCACACAGCCAGGCGGTAGGGGTCTATTGTTCAAGCCCACTCTGTAAACTGCTGAATGAAGAAGAGGCCTCCATCTGTTCTGGGCCCAGCCCACTCTGCCCTCCCACCTCAGCAGCGCCGCCCCCCATGCCCTTCCCTTCCTGCTTCCTGGTGTACCCTAACATCCCTCCACGGCCGTGTCCAGCAAGGGGCCAGAAGAGGGGCCGAGCCCTCTGCTCTGGGAGTCACCTGAGCCTGGGTCCTGCCCCCTTCCCTAGATATGGAACATGGAGCGTGGGTGCTGGGGCACAAACTGTGCTCAGTCATGGTGAAGCAGGAACAGAGCCCAGAGCTGCCCGTGGACCCTCTGGCCGCCTCCTCAGCCATGGCTGCCGCCGCCGCCATGGCCACCACCCCACTGCTGGGCCTCAGCCCCCTGACCAGGCTGCCCGTCCCCCACCAGGTGAGCCTGGGGTCTGTTTACAGGGGCTGAGGGCGGGAGGAGGGGGGCTGGATCTCTGTAGGAAGGGCCATCCGAAACCCTGGGCACCCTGGGGCTCTGAGCAGGGAGCAGCGTGGCCCTTAGGAGTCTCCAGACTCTGTCTCTGCCCCCACCTTGGGCCACCCTTTCACCAACCTAGAACAGACTCAGACCACAGGGGCCCTCGCTGTGTACGGAAGAAGACGAAGGGACCCAGGCAGGGCTGGGTGTCGGGGACCCCATCCAGGGTCTCAGGGTAGGAGACAGCCCAGGCCACTTAATTTTCTCAGTGTCCAGATTTTTAAAAATGAAGAAACACCTAAATGGAAATATAAAAATTATACCCTATTTCCATTGTTTATATTCATGAGATGAATATGTTTAACCTACACGCGCAGGCCGGCCTTCCCCCCATGAATGTCTAGATACCGTCGCTCAGCTATAGAACCAAAGCAGACCTCTGAAGACCCTTCTGGGGCCGTGAGGCCCAGACTCCCGGTGCCTGGGAGAGGCCCTGCCTGGTCCCGGCTCTGCTCCCACTTGTGCTGTGGGCACGGTGCCTTCCTTCTTCATTCCTCAGCTTCCTTCTCTGTAAAATGGGAGCTTGAATTATGGCTAACGGGCTCCTACTCTTGCGTCTAAAACACGAGTTGTTGTTTAGTTGCTACGTTGTGTCCGACTCTTTGTGACTAGCCCACCAGGCTCCTCTGTCCATGGGATTTCCCAGGCAAGAATACCGGAGTGGGTTGTCATTTCTTTCTCCAGGGGATCTTCCCCACCCAGGGATGCGAAGCCCCATCTCATGTATTGGCAGGAGCATCCTTTACCACTGAAGTCACCGGGAAGCTCTTGGAATCCCTTGAGTCAGGGTTTGGCTGGCACTGCCCCCTGCTGGCCACATGGCTCACCCGCTCAAAACGCACGTGACCCAAGGCCTCCCAGGTGGCAGCAGCATAAGGAGCCTGCCTGACAGTGCCAGAGATGTAAGAGACACGGGTTTGATCCCTGAGTCGGGAAGATCCACCGGAGGAGGAAATGGCAACCCACTCCACTTCAGCATTCTTGCCTGGAGAATCCCATGGACGCGAGAGAGCCTGGGGTCGCAAAGAGTCAGACATGACGGAAGCGACTTAGCCTGCACACCTAGGCAAGAAAGGGCAATCCCTCCTCCTCCACCAGGGACTGGAGGGTTCAGGGCTGGCTGCAGACAGAGAGGATCTTTGGGGACCATCTTCAGGGCTGGCTCTGCGACTCCTGAGGCCTCCCCAGAGCAGGAAGGGAAGACAGGATGGCCGTGGAGCCAAGGTCATGGAAGTTAGGCGCTGGGCTCAGGGGAGCCACGTCCTCTCCCCAGGTCTTCTGGTCTGTGTCTCGCCACCACGCCTCTGACACAGGCTACACTCTGGACGCCCTCTGTGCGCACCGTTTCCGGATCTAGCCGGGCTCTGTCTGGGCGCTGTGCTTTCGCAGATGCTTTTTCCTCCACGTGGAGTGCCTTTCCCCTCACCCACGTCCTGCCCCACCCTGTATCTGGAATACTGCTGTTTCTACTTCAGGACTCAGATTTCAGCTGCTCAGGGACGCTCGGGGACCTTTCTCTAATGCCTCCTTCGTCAGCGTTGTGATTACCGTTCAGGGAGTCTGGCAGTGTATCTGGCAGTGTGATCTGCCAGACATCACATTATGTGGGTCTCATGGCAACCCACACACCCAGGCCTGCATGGTGTTCACAGTCGGTATAGGGTCACCCCCTCCAAAAAAGACAGTCCTGGCCCCGAGGCCACAGGAAGCCCTTCTTCCCTGAACTCGGGAGCTAAACGATGTTCCTTGGCCACCACTCTCGTCCCTCAGGCCTGACTTGCCTTCTGCTTGAGGCATAAGAACCTGCCTCTGCTCCCTCTGGGATATGCCTGGAACCCTGAGCCCAGCTACTTTCTTAATGCTGTAGGGCAGACCCCCCCCTCCCCGGGCTCAGGGAGGGAGGGAAGTTGGCAGGCCTGGTGGGGACAGGCCCCCGGAGCAGCTGACGACGGAGCCCTGCCTCTTCCTCAGGCCCCAGGAGAGATGACTCAGCTGCCAGTGATCAAAGCCGAGCCCCAGGAGGTGAACCAGTTCCTCAAAGTGACACCAGGTGAGTGTGTCTGGAGAGGGGCTCTTCGTCTCCAGTCTTGGACAGACCGCATTCCTTACCCCTCGGTTCAGCCCCTGTCTCCTCGACACATCCCTTTTCTCCCCATAACAGCCTCTCCTCCCTTCTGTGCCCGTTCCCTGCCTCTCCAGGCCCTTCCTGCTCATTCTACAGCTTTCGTCACTGTTATCACCAGCTTCTCACCCTGTTTTCCAGTTTCCCCTCCCATCATTCACTAACTGAGGTCCTCTCCGTAGCCATCAGCTCATCCATCCATTCATCCATTTACTCATTTATCTGTCCATCCGTCCATTTTTCCAGCTATCCATTCATCCACCCATCCAACAAGAGTACATTGGGCCTCTCCTAGTTGCAGGAACTGGGGATGCACAGAAAGAAAACAGTCGTTGTACCCAAGGAGCTCACACAGTAGTGAGGGTCACAGATAAACCACTAATTATACGGTTGTGTTGTGGGTTAAAGATGACAGATCCCAGGAAACACCTCCCCAGACCTGACAGGAGAGGACAGAGGGAGCTTCTTGGATTGAGCAGGAGAGAGGACTAACTTTATCTTTCCAGTCCCACCTCATTCATTCATCCAACACTGATTAAGCATCAACTGTGTATCAGGCCCTGGACTAACCACCACAAGGTTTAGGAAGATGAATAAGGCCCAAGTTTCACCCTCAAGTTACTCACAACAGTCTCTGAGAGAAGACAGAATTAACTCGAGGTAGAAAGGGACCATCCCATGGATGGAGGACCCTGGTGGGCTGCAGTCCATGGGGTCGCTAAGAGTCGGACACGACTGAGCGACTTCAATTTCACTTTTCACTTTCATGCACTGGAGAAGGAAATGGCAACCCACTCCAGTGTTCTTGCCTGGAGAATCCCAGGGACGGGGGAGCCTGGTGGGCTGCTGTCTCTGGGGTCGCACAGAGTCAGACACGACTGAAGTGACTTAGCAGCAGCAGCAGCAGCAGAAAGGGACCAGTGTGAAAACACCTTACATCATAAAGCATGGTTGCATCCATTAGCCCATTGCATCCTCCCAGCTCCATACAGGGAGTCATTTCACCCCCAGTTCAACAGGGAAGTGAGGCTGGGAGATGTTAAGTAAACATGAATATAGGTCACACTGTTGTGGGGTACAACAGTCAGGACTTGAACTCGGGTCTGACTCCAAGTTCAGTGGTCTTTACAGTACAGCATCCACGAGAGGCAGATGAGAGCCAAGGAAGAGAGAGGGGACTCCTGTAGGAGGCAGTGGGGGGCAGAGCCTAGAAGCACACAGTGGTTCCTCCTCCCAGTCTCAGCCCAGCTCTGCGGTGCAGTGGGCTCCAGATTCCCGCATGTGTGTGCACGTGTGCTCAGCCATGTCTGACTCTGTGTGACCCCAGGGACTGCAGCCTTCCAGGCTCTTGGTCCTCTGGGCTCGGCCCAGGCTTCTTCCCGATGCTGTGGCCAAGAGAGGCAGCAGGGAGGGCGTGCTGGGGAGAGCAGTGCTCCTGGTGCGTCTGCTGAAAGCTCAGTGCCTGCTGCCCTGTTACCCTGAGGTGGGAAATGGACGCCCTGGTGTTAAATGGAAAGAAAGGGACAGAGGCTGTCATTTGCCCTGTCTGATCCCCATGGGTCTCGCTGTGGGCAGACTCCAGTCATCTTCTGGAGTTGCCAAGTTGGAGGCTCACAGACCCTGAGCCCTATGAAGTCAGGGTTTAGTCACTAACCTGTGTCCGACTCTTGCAACCCCAGGGACTGTAGCCCACTAGGCTCCTCTGTCCGTGGGATTTCCCAGGCAAGAATAGTGGAGTGGGTTGCCATTTCCTTTTCCAGGGGATCTTCCCAACCCAGGGATCAAACCTGGATCTCCTTCATCGCTGGCAGTCTCCTGCATTGCAGGTGGATTCTTTACTGACTGAGCCACCAGGGAAAGGAGCCCCGAGAATCCAGCCTCTGTGTTATCCCTGCCGAGTGTTAGTGTTAGTCGCTCAGTCATTTCCAACTCTGCGACCCCACCCATGGACTACACCAGGCTCCTCTGTCTGTGGAATTCTCCAGTAAAGAACACTGGAGTGGGTAGCCATTCCCTTCTCCAAGGGATCTTCCCAACCCAAGGATGGAACCCAGGTCTCCTGCATTGTAGGCGGATTCGTTATCATCTGAGCCACCAGGGAATTCCCACCAAGAATCAGGTTTAAAGGAGCTGGGCTTGGTGGAGTCAGAGAGGGCATGGCCCTCAGATACTGTCTTCTGGGATGTCAACTCTACTTTCTGACATACTAGGGTCCGGGGGGAGGGGGGTCCTGACGTTATAGGGGTCAAGGCCCGAGCAGTCTGCCCACATGCCTTCGGACCGACTTAGGCCCCCGCTGTGCTGAACTCTGTCTGCCCGGAGCTGGGGCGCCCGGCTAAGCTGGCTTCTCCTGCTCCCCGCAGAGGACCTGCTGCAGATGCCTCCGACGCCCCCCAGCAGCCACGGCAGCGACAGCGATGGCTCCCAGAGCCCCCGCTCTCTGCCCCCTTCCAGCCCAGTCCGGCCCGTGGCCCGCTCCTCCACGGCCATCTCCACCTCTCCGCTCCTCACCGCCCCTCACGTAAGCAGCTGGGGCCAGAGGAGCCCAGTGTCTGGGGGGAGCCCTAAGCCTGATCCCCACCCGCATCAGAACACAGGAGGCGCCTGCCCCGCAGATGGGAGTGAAGGTCTTTTAATTGTGCTTGGGGATGAATAGGAAACGGGAAGCGTCCAAGAGGCCTGCAGAACCCTCTGGCAGCCAAGCTAGGCCTACAACTTGACATTCCTGACCTCCAGGGGGATGGCCCAGGCTGCCTCCAAGGAGCACTGTTTGCAGAGCAAAGTTCAGGAGGCCCAGAAGCCCTGGGACAGGTGGGGGACCCCTCAGGTCTAGAGGTGGTAGGTGTCCGAGGTGGGTGCTGTTCAGGGGGCCCTGGACAAGTAAGCTCTGAGGCTGTGGATTCCACAATGGGATCTAGGGACCAGCCCTTCCCAACAATATATTGAGGGCCTAACATGCCAGGCTGCCAGCAACATCCTCAGCACTTGTGACATGTTACTGGATTTAATTCAGATCCGCCCCTTTTTCAGATGAGGAAACTGAGGTTCAGTGAGCTGGGTGCCTTGCCCAGGTCATGCTGAGGGTAAATGGCTGAGCTCAGATTTGAATGCAGGGCTGTCTGGTTCCTAACTAGTATGTCCCCCTTGCCGCAGAAATTACAGGGGACGTCGGGGCCGCTGCTCCTGACAGAGGAGGAGAAGCGCACCCTGGTTGCTGAGGGCTATCCCATCCCCACCAAACTCCCCCTCACCAAAGCTGAGGAGAAGGCCTTGAAGAGGGTCCGGAGGAAGATCAAGAACAAGGTAAAGCGTGAGGCAGACCCTGGCCCTGCCCTGGGGCTTCCTGGGGGGTGGGGGCGGGGCTCTGCTTCCCTGGCCGTGCCAGTCCTGAAACTGGGGAGCCCAGGAACTGGATACGTGGCTTGGTAACTCTGTGAGGGACAGGGAAACCTGGCCTACTGCGGTCCACGGCATCACAGAGAGTCGGACACAGCATGGTGACTGAACAATAACAACTCCCATTTGGGGGCTTTCCCCTCTAGATCTCGGCCCAGGAGAGCCGCCGTAAGAAGAAGGAGTACGTGGAGTGTCTAGAAAAGAAGTAAGAGGCCTGGGGCAGGAGGACAGTCCGGGTGGCCTGGGCTCCGCTCCCCAACCTGGCTTCCTCTCCCACCCTCTCGGGGGCGGTGGGGGGGTGGCATGGGGAGTAGGATGCTGGTGGGCAGGGCAAAGCAGGCAGCAGAGAGACTTCCCTGGTGGTCTAGTGGTTACGACTCTGTGCTCCCAGTGCAAGGGGCACAGGTTCAAATCCTGGTCGGGGATTAAGATTCAGCATGCCACACACCACATGACCCCAAAGTTGGGGGGAAGCCAGGTCTGGGGGCTGGCGCTGAGCCTGTGCCTGCTTGGCCCCCCCAGGGTGGAGACATTTACATCTGAGAACAACGAACTGTGGAAGAAGGTGGAAACGCTGGAGAATGCCAACAGGTGGGTGGTGCCGCCTGCGTGCCCCCTGACCCCTGCCCTTCTGCAGCCAGTGGCTGGCTCTGGCATAGCTCTGGGAGGCAGGAGGGAGGAGAGGCCACTGAGCTCAGAGTAATGCAAATCCCAGAAGCAGGGGCCCTGCAGCCTGGGACCCTCAGTTTCCCTTCCTCCTTTATCCACTCAGAACTCTAGATACTGGACACGGCTGGCGAGATGCTTAAGTGAGGTAACACAAACCAGCAGCAGCCCCTGGGCACTTGTTAGAAATGCTTCATGCTCGGGCCTCCTGCCAGCCCTATTGAATCCGGGGAAGGTTCCACAACCTATGTGTTAACAAGCCCTCCAGGTAATTCTGAGGCACCCTGAAGTTAGAGCACCGGTGTACATGTTTACTACTCAAAGTGAGTTTCTCAGACCAGCACGTCAACATCAGCTAGGGGCTTGCAGAAGTGCAGAATCTCGGGCCTCTCCCCACACTTAACTTGAATCAGAATCTGCATTTCAGCAACACACTTAAGCGATTCACGTGCACGACTAAGTTTGAGAAACAGTCTGGAGCCCACACAGGGCCTGGCATGCGGTGGCCACAGAAAGTCACAACTCCGGGTGCTGTCTTTGTGATCCTGGGAAAACTGTCATGCGTCTCTGGGCCCCAGTTTCTCTGTCGACATGGAGACGATGGAAGTGGTATCTCCCCGGATTCATGTGACGATGCGATGAGACCTAGCAAGAAAAGGGCCAGCACTCTCCTTGGTGTTTGAGAATGCTCCCTTCGTGTTAACTTTCCTTCTTCTTTTTTCTTGCTGTTATTCTGAATTCTTGTTAGTGACCAGTCATGAGCCCACAGTAGGTCTTTAATAATTGTTCGCTGGGAGTAATTAAAACAGCACCCTGTTCTGTTGAGCAGGTACTCAACAGAAGGCTTTTTCCTTCTTTCCTTCCTTCTCCCCCAGCTTCTCCAGCGGGATCCAGCCACTCCCCTGACTGACCTGGAGAATGCCCCCCTGACTCAGGAAAGAGGGGAGGGAGCCCTCGCCCCTCACCCCCTACCTCTGGCCCAGATTCCTCTCTGGTCCCAAATAGGGCCAGGCCCTTGGAGCTATTTCGCCACCTGCTGTACATTCTGGGAACTGCAACCCCATGGACCGGCTGGGCGGGAGGGAAGAGATGGTTCAACATTTGTTCACCAAGGGTGGGCCGAGTCCTTGCTGGGGAGGACCCAGTCCCTGCCCTCAGGGAGCCCCCACAGTTAGCGAAAGAGACTGACGTCGTTGTTCAGTCGCTCATTCGTGTCTGACTCGTTGCGACCCCGTGGTATGACATACAAATTTGTAAATGAACAAAGTGTTACACGTGCCGTGACAATATTAACACAAATGGTGGCTACCCCCACCCCGCACGCTCACTCCTCACCATGTACCAGGCCGCTGCCAGACGCGTCCTTCTTAGCAGCTCAGGGTAGAAGGAGGGAAGGTCGGTTTAGCTGCAGCTGCTGCGGGGTTAAAGAAAAAGAAGGTGACCTCAGCCCAGGTGGGCTAGGCCCGCCTCCAGCCTCCGCTTTGGCCAGAAGAAGCCTCACGGGGCTCCTCTGAGCTCCCACAGGGTGACCCAGCTATTCACCTTGAAGCGGGCGCCAGGTGCCCCGGCCACGCCACAGAGGAGCCAAGCAGGAAGTGACCTTTTCTGCCTTGAGTGAAGCGGGCACCTGGTGTGGAAGCCAAGTCTAGAGCCAGCCCAGGTGCCCTCACCCGCACCCGCACCCAGGGAGAGCTCCAGGAGGCAGAGATGCCTGCCTGCTGGGTCAGAGCCGCCGGGTGACCGCTGTGCCCCCCTCAGGACTCTGCTCCAGCAGCTGCAGAAACTCCAGACTCTGGTCACCAGCAAGATCTCCAGACCTTACAAGATGGCAGCCACCCAGACCGGGACCTGCCTCATGGTAGGTCACTGTTCCATCCCCACAGATCCGCAAGAGGCCCGCTCTCCCCGCAGGCCGGCTTTCCGGGGCCTGGGGGTGGTGTGCAGAGCACTCGGTGCGCTGGCCCCAGCAGACCCCCGCCTCTTTCCCCAAAGCCCATGGAACCTTCTGGAACATGACCTTCCCTGACCAGTTCTGACACGGTGTGGATGTGTAGTGACTCACACGAACCCTGCTAGGGGATGACAGGCCAAGCACCGTGAGGAGGCAGCCCCTGAGGATCCAGCGGGGGGATGGGCCTGGGGCGATGCGGGGAAATATGGACCTGTCTCTCTCTACATGCCTGGTGGGGTGTCCAGGCTGTGGCCACAGCCTCTGCTTGCTCCTTTTCCTCGTCCCCTGTAGCTGTACAGCCTGTGGCCTCCGGGTTAATCACTGCCCCCGGGCCCTCTAAGATCCTCGAGCTGTCAGGATCAGGTGGCAAAGCCGGAGTAGAGGCAGGTGTTAGTTTGGGCTCTGTGACTCTTAGCTCCCGGTGCTGGCCAGTCTTCCTGGGAATCCTGCTGGGAATCTAGTGTGAAGATATGTCCCCATCCCTTGCCCCAGCCTCAGTCTCCTCCAGCACCTACCCCTTCCTTCCTTTCCTGATTCCTTTCCGCCCCAGAGGTGATAGCCACACTGGCCAACTCCCTCTCTTTTCTAGTGCTGCCTGGGGTGGCCCCTCTCCAATGGGCTGAGATGGCCTGACAGCCTCCACCTTCTCCTCCCGCACATGGCTCTGGGAGCAGATTTCCTGAAAAAATGATGAGCCTTTGGCCCCCAGTGGCTCACGGAGGGGGGAGGGGGGAGGGGCTTGGGGGTGGCCAGGGCTGCCGCCATCCCCTGGCCCAGCTCTGCCCACCACACTCTCTCCACTGCCAGGTGGCAGCCTTGTGCTTTGTCCTGGTGCTGGGCTCCCTCGTGCCCTGCCTCCCTGAGTTCTCCTCTGGCTCCCAGACTGTGAAGGAAGACCCGATGGCCACTGACAGCGTCTACGCCGCCAGTCAGAGTGAGTGCCCCAAGCAGGGCTGACCTCCCCCTACACCAGCCCCAACTTCTGGGCAGAAGACAGACGCAAGCGAGGAGCCAGGTCTGGGGCTGACACCGTCTCATTCTACCTTCCCATTTTGCAGATGGGGAAACTGAGGCCTCTCCCAAGGGTCTATGATTTGTTTGATGTTAGTTCTAGAATTAGAACTACAAGGCAAAAAAAAAAAAAGAACTACAAGGCAGAGCCCCTGATTCCCAACCCACCCAGGAGTGGCTTGGCCAGGGGAGGAGGCTTAGGGAACAGCAGGAATGCCCCCACCCTAGCCCCGTGTGTTACGGTGCCGGTTGGTAGGGCGCACCTGCTAAGCCACCATCGATACTTTACAACCGGGATAGCGAGTGAGTTTCAGCTCCAGGGCCATTTTCCATAAGATGTTAGTGGCTGCATGAAGCACGTTAAGAAGGACTCTGAGGCCCCGTTCAGGATCAACAGGAAGGTGTGGCAAGATCCACTGGTAATGTCTGTCCCGGGCAGAAGCGTGGGAGTGGTGGTGTGGACTCAGCTAGTTACCACCCCATGGGGCTTGTGAGGACTGTTAGGAACATGGAGTTTCCCAGTCAGTCATATCTGCCACTCGCTAAGTGCCTGACCTCGGGCATGTGTCTGAAGCATGCTAAATTTTAATCTCTTATCTCGAAAATGGGAGTTACCAGTTCCACGCTTATTGAGCATGTTTGCTGTGAAGACGAAATGACATGGTGCACGAAGGCTCTCGGTACAGTTCCTGGTACATTGCAGGCTCTTACTAAACGAGAGCAGCAGTCGCTCCCTTTTTGATGCGCTCACAAGAGGAGAGAAAAGACACAACACGAAGTGGCAAGGGGAGAACCGGCCCCGGGGGCAGCAAAGAATAGGGTGGATTTCCGGAGGCAGAGGATACTTCAGACAGACCTCCAGAGGAACTTCCAGACGGTCCCTCATGGCCTCCTGGAGCGAGTCATCCAGCAGGGCAGGAGGAGGAAAAGGAAACAGATGGGAGGTCGGAGGGAGCAAGGATCTGGGGGGAGTGAGTTTCACGAAGGAGGGATGCTGCAGGGAAAATGAGTTGGGCCTGCAGGCCCTTGAGGGGAGGGAGCGGCCGTGGGGAGGGTTAGGGGAAGAGGAAGCAGAGGTGGGGAGTGAAAACCCCTCCCTGGACCAGAGCAGCCAGAGAAGCAGAGAAGAGGCAGTCGCTAAGGGAGGTGGGTGGCAGGGATGTAAGATCCTGAGAGGCACATGTCCGTTTTCTCAAGGCCAGATGGGTCTGTGTGATGGGAGGCACAGGGGACTCCGGAGAGGAAGGAATGGAAGTTGGGGGAGTGGGATTAGGGGGCAGGGGAGGCATGTTGATGGACAAAAGCAGAGTCAGAGGAGCCAGGGGAGCGCAGGAATGAATGAGCCCCTCAGAGTGAACGCAGTGGGTTTCAGGCTCAGGGTCCCCGCAGGGCGAAGAGGAGGAAGTGACCCCTGGAGCAGGCTGGCCCATGGACCTGGGGCAGCGCAGAGGTGCAGGGGCCCTGCTCAGGCAGACCCTGAGGTCAGGGCCCTGAGAGTGAGGAGGGTGCCGGTGGCTCCTGGAGTCAGGCGGGCCGGGGTCTGCAGCTCAGTGCATCGTCCTTAGACTGGGACAACGTCCCTGACAACCTGGAGCCTCAATGGCCTGTTTTGTGAAATAGACCTAAAAATATCTCATTCTAAGAGTTTCTGTTAATGATTTGATATAGGTTAAAGGATGCCGACAATGTCTGATAGGCATGGTAGATATCCAACAAATGTGTTTTCTCTTTTCCTCATCTCCCTGAGGGGTAAACTGGGGCCTCAAATGGGGAAAAGGTTTATTCAAGGTCTCACGGGAAGGGAGTGGTTCAGTAGGATGAAAACCCAGCTCGCAGATGCCCCAGCCCAGTGCCCTCTGCTTAGGGAGCGCTAACTTGCTCTGAGTGCTGTTTCAGTCACTCTGTTATCTCGTTTAAACCTCGCATCGACAGGAGGTTGGCCCCTAGTATCCTATTTTACAGATGAGCAAGCTCAGAAAGGTGAAAGCAAAGGCATGGCTTGCCTGCAGTCACACAGCTGGGCATCATTTGAGCTGGATTCAGATCCAGGCCTGAAAGAGTCCAGGGCCCAGGTCCTTGACCCCTGGGCCCTGAATGCAGCCTAGACGGGGAGGGAGCCTTGGCACCATGGCTCACCCTGAGCTCCTTCTCCAGTGCCCTCCCGGAGCCTCCTGTTCTACGACGAGGGAGCAGGCTCGTGGGAGGATGGCCGCAGTGCCCTGCTGCCTGTGGAGCCCCCGGATGGCTGGGAGATCAAGCCCGGGGGGCCGGTGGAGCAGCGACCCCAGGACCACCTGCAACATGACCACCTGGACAGCACCCACGAGACCAGCAAGTACCTGAGTGAGGCCTGGCCGAAGGACGTCGGTGGGAACAACACGGGTCCTGACTTCTCCCACCCTAAGGAGTGGTTCCATGAGAGGTGGGTGGGTGGCCCCTTCCCTTCCTGGGGTCCCAGGCTCCACCCAGCCTCCGCCCAGCCCTGGTTCCCACGTTGTCAGCCACACCCTCCCACGGCCCCATCCCTCCCAAGTCCAAACCCAACTTGCAGAGGGGTAAGAGGGTCCTTCCCGGACAGCGTCATCCCTGACTTCTCTTCTCTCTCCAGGGATCTGGGTCCCAACACCACCGTCAAGCTCTCCTAGGCCATGCCAAGACCCAGGACACAGGGCGTACCCTCTGGTACTCAGAAGAGGGGTCGTCCTGCTCACCAACCCGGATCCGGCTCGTACCCCTGCCCCCTGGGGTCCCCTCCCAGGAGAAAGGGTTCCACTCCCCATCCCCCACCAGCCCCTCTTTGCCCCAGATCTTGACTGGGGCCCCCCTCCCCCCACATTTGGACTGTTCCCTTGGGCCAACCACTCTGTTCTCACCCACTCCCTCCCACAACCATCCGTCCTTCTCAGATAAACCACTCACTGGGTTACCCACCTCCTTTCTCATAATGACCAAGAGGACCACTGCCTCCCTGCCCCACCCCGACCACATACACACACAGACACATCAGCAGACCGACCCACTAAGCCCTGCCCCGCCCCCTCCACTGTACAGAGACCAAGAACAGAAATTGTTTGTAAATAATGAACCTTATTTTTTATTATTGCCAGTCCCTAAGATATTGTATTTTACAAGTCTCCCTCCTACCTTCAACCCTCCCTAGTTTTGTATTTTATGAAGTTAGTGCGGGCTTTGCTGCTCCCTGGCCCAGGAGAGAGGGTCTCCCCCAACCCCTCACCTGGCCTCCGCCCCTGCCGCTGCCCAAGCCGCTGGGCCTTTTTAATTGCCAAACCGCTTCACCCATCAGCTCAGCACATGCTTTAAGAAGGCAAAAGTAAAAAAAAAAAAAATGATGCAGCATCAATCCCTGACTTTGTGCTTTTCTTCATGGTAGGGGTCGTGGTGGGGGGGGTACTGAAGATGAAGGAATAAGAAGGGTAAGTTTATCTGGGGGCTTCCCAGGTGGCACTAGTGGCAGAGAACCCACCTGCCAACGCAGGAGACATAAGAGATGCCGGTTCGACCCCTAGATCGGGAAGAATCCCTGGAGGATGGATGGCTACTCACTCCAGTGTTCTTGCCTAGAGAATTCCATGGATAGAGGAGCCTGGTGGGCTATGGTCCATAGGGTCTCAAAGAGTCAGACGGGCCTGAAGGGACTTAGCACACATGCAAGTCTATATTCTGATCAGTAGTGACCGAGGGTGAGGGGTTTGAGAAGGCGTTTATACTGGGTTCCCTCCTCCAGCCAGACACAGAATTCAAATCAGATGGCGAAAGAATTCTGCTGCAATCCCCATACCCCAAGACTCCTCCCAGCTCCTCCCACTACTGTGTGTGGAAGCAGAGAGGCATACAGGCCACCTGGCCTGCCTTCAAGGGTGGGAACGGTGAGCACTCAGCGTCCAGGGTGGCCAGACGTCGCACGCACTGTACGCACAGTACCCAGGTTGCTGCTCCTCTTCCCTGCCATTTCTTAGTTTCTTGTATCTTTGCCTCATCTGCATCAGAGGCGCACACTTCAGAGGAAAAAGAGCTGCCTTTGGCGACTGGAACCGCCACTTGCTAGCCATGTGCAGTGGGCAGAATTCCAACATGGGCTCCAGGGATCCTGCACCTTGGGGTGCACACCCAGGGTCATCCCTTCCCCTAGGGTCTGGGAGGGGGGAGACCTGTGCGTGTCAGGGATGCCACTCCCATAGTTAGGTGACCTTTCAAGGAAAAAGTTAAGGGATTTTGCAGGTGTAATGAAGGTCCCAAATCAGTTAATTCTGAGTTAATTCAAAAGGAGGGACTTCCCTGGTGGTCCAGCGACTAAGACTCTGTGCCCCCAATGCAGGGGGCCCTAGTTTCGACCCCTGGTCAGGGAACTAGATCTCGCATGCCACAGATAGGATGTGAGGTGGCCAAGCAAAGAAATAATAAATAAAAAAAATTTTTAAGGGAGACCACCCTGGGTGGGCCTGACTTAATCGGGTGAAAGCCATTCAAAGAGGGACTGCTGCTGCTGCTGCTGCTGCTGCTAAGTCACTTCAGTCGTGTCCGACTCTGTGCGACCCCATAGACGGCACCCACCAGGCTCCCACGTCCCCAGGATTCTCCAGGCAAGAATACTGGAGTGGGTTGCCATTTCCTTCTCCAGTGCATGAAAGTGAAAAGTGGAATTGAAGTCGCTCAGTCGTGTCCGACTCTTAGCGACCCCATGGACTGCAGCCTACCAGGCTCCTCCATCCATGGGATTTTCTAGGCAAGAGTACTGGAGTGGGGTGCCATTGCCTTCTCTGAAAAGAGGGACTGAACCCTTCCCAAAGAGAAAGAGAGTCTCCTGCTGGCCTTAAAGAAGCAAACAGCCATGTTTCGTACCACATGGAGAGGGCAGCCTCTAGGCTCTGAGGGCCTCACACTCCTGAGGCAAGGCACTGGATTCTGCCAACCACCTGAGCAGCTTAGAAGAGGACCCCCAGCTCCAGATGAGGGCCCCGCCCAGCCAACACCTGGGCAGCCGCCTGGGGAGGGCCTGAGCGCAGGACCCAGCTGAGCTGTGCCCTGAGCCCAGACACGGAGGTCACACCCGTGTTGTTTTAAGCCGCAGTGTTTGTTGCAATTCGTTATGCAGTGTCAGAAACGAAGACGCCACGTAACCTGAACCTCCCTGAGCCTCCAGTGCCCCACCTGTAAGAAAAGAATATAAGTAACATTCAGTGCATGAGGTTACGGGAATTCAGTGAGCTGTTTAGAACAGGACCCAGTGCACACTGACTCTGAGAAAGATTAACTGTGCCTTTAAAATATGTGTGTGTGTGAGTCGTTCAGTCAGGTCTGACTCTTTGTGACCCCGTGGTCTGTCTATGGAGTTCTCCAGGCAAGAATACTGGAGTGGGTTGCCATTCCCTTCTCCAAGGGATCTTCCCAACCCAGGGATCAAACCCAGGTCTCCTACATTGCAGGCAGATTCTTTACCATCTGAGCTACCAGGGAAGCCCCTTTGAAATTACATATATATATATGGAGAAGGCAATGGCACCCCACTCCAGTACTCTTGCCTAGAAAATCCCATGGACGGAGGAGCCTGGTAGGCTGCAGTCCATGGGGTCGCTAGGGTCGGACACGACTGAGCGACTTCACTTTCACTTTTCACTTTCATGCATTGGAGAAGGAAATGGCAACTCACTCCAGTGTTCTTGCTTGGAAAATCCCAGGGATGGGGAAGCCTGGTGGTCTGCCATCTATGGGGTTGCACAGAGTTGGACACGACTGAGCGACTTAGCAGCAGTAGCAGTATATATATATATAAACTAATTTATCTACTTATTTGTTTGACTGTACTGGGTCTTGTGTGGCATGTGGCGTGTAGACTCTTAGTTTCAGTATGTGAGATCTAGTTCCCTGACCAGGGATCGAACCCTGACCCCCCGCATTGGGAGCACGGAGTCTTGGCATGAGGAAGTCCCTAGCTGTGCCTTTAGAGACAGTATTCATACAATGGGCTAAGGGCCAAACTAGGGGTGCTGTTAGAGCACAGAAGAGGGTGCCTCCCCAAGACTAGCGGCAAGGGCTTCCCGGAGTAGGTGACACGAAAGACCATTGGAAGTAGGCAGGAGAGACAAAGGGGCATCCCAGAAAGAAATGGCACAGGCAAAGCCCTCAAAGGTGGGAGAGAGAGCCGGAAAACTTCAAGAAAATCTCCAATAGTTCAGGATAGCCGGGAGGTAGACAGCAAGAATGCTGAGAACTGAGGCTGGATAGTGATCAGGGGCCAGAGCCAGAAGGCCTCGAATGCCTGGATGTTGACGCTTATCTCACAAGCATGATACTTTCATACTCGGAAGCAGGGACTGTGGTAGGATGCCACCTGGGTCAGCTGCCCACCAGAAGCAAAGATGGGCAAGACCAGACAGAACTCTAGAGCTTTGGAACTGGCCTTCAAGGCCCATCCTCTCTCCCCATTCTCCCACAGCCTCATCTTGACCACTTGATGGTGACCTCGTTGCCTGCTGCAGGGCATCAGTTTTAACTGCTAAGATATGCAAGCCTTTTAAAGCAAAGGCATTAAAGTCTGGGCTCTGGGCCAAAGCTGTGATTATTATTAACAAGAACGTTTAGCTCAACCCCCTTTCCTGATGGACTCATCCATTCCCTCTATTAGTCACTCAACAAACTGCTTTCAAAGGTCCCCCAGGATTGTGGAGGCGGCTGAGACGTGAACCAGTCATCAGGCCCAGTGTGATGGAGGGGTGCTAAGGAAATACAGAAGAGTGTCATGTAGTTCAGATTCCACAGATCAGGGAGGGCAACTTGGAGGAGGTGGCCTTTGACTGAGTTTTTTTTTTTTTTTTAATATGTATGTATGTGTGCATTGGGCTGCATCAGATCTTAGTTGCAGCACTCAGGATCTTTGTTGCAACATGCAGGATATTTCGTTGAGGTGCATGGGCTCTCTAGTTGTGGCGCACTGGCTTAGCTGTTCCGCAGCATGTGAGATCTTAGTTCCCTGACCAAGTATCAAACTCACATCCCTGCATTGCAGGGTGGATTCTTAACCACTGGACCACCAGGAAAGTCCCTTGACTGAGTCTTATAGGGTGGGTAGGAGTCGGAGAGGTACAGAAGGGCTTAGAGTGTTTGGGGTGCAGAGAATATCATGCAGACATGTAGCCATGAAGAGCTGAGCTAGGACTGGGGTGAGGCAAAGCGGTGGTTAGGGTGCAAACTTAAGGAGGCCCTTGTACAGCCCTGGGAATGAGTACCTCCTTAAACGTGGCACTCTAAAGTGTCACACTTGCCTCAGCCTCCTCCTGGCCCTGATGGAAAGTATGGCCCTTGCAGGGATCTAAAGAGAAAAAACATTTTATCCTGAAGGTGATAGAGAGTTACTGAATGTTTTTAAACCAGAGAGTGAGATAATCAGATTTGCCTGTCCTGGGGCTCTACAGGGCATAGAGTGAAGATGAGACAGATTCCAGAGATAATTAGAAGGAATTATCAACAGGCTTTGACATCAAATTGGCTGTGGGGTGCAAGAGTGAGGCTGGAGCCTGGCATGACATTTAGATGTCTGACTTCGAGGCCATGGTGGTAGATAAGACCATTTGCTGAGACAGGGAATGCCGGAGGAGGAGCAGGTTTGGAGAGAAAAAGAATTCCTTTTAGCACATCTTGCATTTGAGCTGCCTGTAGGGTGTTCACATTAGCATGCAAGTCTAGGACTTGGCGGAAAGGGATCCCAGGCAGAGATGAGGAAGTTGTCAGCATCCAGGTGGTATGTTAAAATCTTGGATCTGCGTAAAGGGAAAAGAGACTTAGGGGCAGAACTACAGGGAAGGTGGACATTAAGAAACAGTGGAAGAAGAGGAGTAAACAGGAAGGCTGTGCAGGAATGTGCAGAGAGGGGAGAAAAACTGGGAGAGGTGAGTGTCTCGGAAACGGATGGAGAGAGCTTCTAGGAGCAGAGCTCACAGCTGTCGGATGCCGTCTGAGAGGCTGGGAAAGATCAGAAGACAAGGTGTCCATTCGCTTTGATAATGAGGTCACCAGTGGCTGTGTCTGGAGCTGTGTAGGGGAGAACTGAGCCAGAAGGGAGACTTGGGTGGAGATGAGAACAGGTGGGATGGATGTGAAGAATGAAGCAGATGGGGGTGCAGTGAACACATGTCACTGAGGGTGGCATCAAGAGGCGGGTGTAGGGGCAATCAAGAGCACTTTGGGACTGTTCTTTCAGACAAGGGAGAGATGACCACGATTATTTCTAGAAAAACATCTTCTGCTTCATTGACTACGCTAAAGCCTTTGACCGTGTGGACCACAGCAAACTGTGGAAATTTCTTAAAGAGATGGGAATACCAGACCACCTTACCTGCCTCCGGAGAAACCTGTATGCAGGTCAAGAAGCAACAGTTGGAACCAGACATGGAACCACAGACTGGTTCAAAATTGGGAAAGGAGTACGTCAAGGCTGTGTATTGTCGCCCTGCTTATTTAACTTCTATGCCAAGTATATCATGTGAAATGCCAGGCTGGATGAGTCACAAGCTGGAATCAAGGTTGCCAGGGAGAAATATCAGCAACCTAGATATGCAGATGATAATACAGATAACACAGATATGCAGATGATAATGCAGAAATTGAAGAGCAACTAAAGAGCCTCTTGATGGAAGTGAAAGAGGACAGTGAAAAAGCTGACTTAAACTCAACATTCAAAAAAAGAAGATCATGGCATCCAGTCCCATCACTTCAGGCAAATAGGTGGGGAAAAAATGGAAACAATGACAGACTTTTTTTGGGCTCCAAAATCACTGTAAACGGTGACTGTAGCCATCAAATTAAAAAAAAACACTTGCTCCTTGGAAGAAAAGCTATGACAAACCTAGATGGGTATTAAAAAGCAGAGACATCTCTTTGCCAGCAAAAGTCCTTTAGTCAAAGTACGGTTTTTCCAGTAGTCATGTCTGGATGTGAGAGCTGGACCATAAAGAAGGCTGAGTGCCAAAGAATTGATGCTTTCAAACTGGTGCTGGAGAAGACTCTTGAGAGTCCCTTGGACAGCAAGGAGATCCAACCAGTCCATCCTAAAGGAAATCAACCCTGAATGTTCACTGGAAGGACTGATGCTAAAGCTTCAGCTCTAATGGTTTGGCCACCTGATGCAAAGAGCCGAATCATTGGAAGAGACCCTTATACTGCAAAAGATTGAGAGCAGGAGGAGAAGGGGGCCACAGAGGATGGGACAGTTGGATGGCATCATCGACTCAATGGACACGAGTTTGAGAAAACTCTGGGGGACGGTGAAGGACAGGGGGCCTGGTGTGCTTCAGCCGATGGAGTCACAAAGAGTTGGAGGCTACTGAGCAACCGAACAACAATAATGTCTAGAAGACAAGGAGTCAACAGAGAGGGTAGGTGATGGCTGACGGGAGTGGGAATGGAGGAAGGGAAGGGATCCAGGGAGCAGGTGGAAAGATCCACTTTGGCCTGGAGAAGCCTAGATAGAAATGGAGGGCACCGTGTGACTGAAGAACATGGGGAGACAGGAAACTGAGGGAGACGCCCTGTGACTGTGAAGTTTGAGGACAAGACAACGGGGAGGGTGAGCATGGGAGTTGCACTGGGGGGCGAGGGGCAAAGTTTGAAATAGTTGCTCAGAGGAATGGGACCCACAAATATTTATAGGGTATCTCTTACATGCACGGAACCATGATGACCTTGGGAGCACAAACAAGACCCAGTTCCTGATGGCAAAGGGCTTGAAATCTAGCATCCTCTCATTATTGATTTGTGACCATCTGCCAGGCATTGGACTGAGAACTTTACAAGTCCCAGTTAGGGTGAGCATTTTTACAACTGAAGAACGTGGGGTTCAGAGAGGTGAAATGACTTGACCAAGGTCATACAGCAAGTAAGTGGCAAAGTGGATATTTGAAGACAGGTTTGGGACTTTCCTGCTGGCTCAGCAGGAAAGAATCCACCTGCCAAGGCAGGAGATACGGGTTCGATCCCTGACCTGGGAAGATCCCGCATGCAGAGGAGCAACTGAGCGTGTGAGCTGCAATTACTGAGCCCACGCACCCTTGAGCCTGTCCTCTGCAATACGAAGAGCTGCCGCAGTGAGAAGCCAGCACACCACAAGTAGAGAGTAGCCTGCCACAACTAGGGAAAAGCCTTTGCAGCAATGAAGACCCAGAACAGCCAAATATAAACAAAGAAAGAAAACTGCATAAAGAAGACAGATCTGTTTGGCTTCAGAGCTCATGTTGCCCCTCCGGCTCTCCAGCTCGCACCCCAGCACCCCTTCCACCTTCCTTACCCCTAACCCAGCTCTTAATCTGGCACAAGATCCAAGCACACTGGGGGGCTCCCTGGAGCCCAGGGTTTGGCAAGCGGGTCAAGGCGTGGTCATCTGCAGTCATCATGCCCATCCAGCCCAGACAGTCCTCCCCGCCTGTGCTGGGAAGCAGGGTTACCTCCCTCATGCAAGCCACCTGTTGACTTCCGCCTCCTCAGCACTGTGTCACTGTCCCTGAGGGGGCCCCTCCCCAGGATGTCCCCAGTGATGGAGCTGCAGCCTTTGCACTGTATTGTCAGCCCTGGCAGCTGGCACTGCCGCACACACACACACGTGGTGGCTTTCATGAGGTCAGTCACCCTGCTCAGATTGCCACAACAAACCCTTTGTTACACCTGGAAACCAAAGCTCTGTCAGCACGGAGAGCGGCTGTGAGTGATGCCCTGGAGCTGGGATGGGCTGGGGCAAGGCTCCAATTCCAGAGATTGGACCACCCCAGAAGCCATCTGACCAAATGGGGCACCTATTTGACGAGGGTAACAGGTGCCCGTTGGGGCACTGGGAGGGAGGAGACAGGCTGGGAACTCACCTCCAAGGAAGCCTGAGTCTCTTGGTCATCAGAGTGACAGTTAACAGCATGCGTCTGATGTTCCTGCTTCACATCTGTGCGTGACCTTGGCAAATGACCAAACCTCTCAAAGCCTCAGCATCCTTGTCTGTAAAATAGTACCCACCCTCATAAAACTGCTGTGAGGGATAACTGAAAGCTTGCCCACGAAGTTCTTAGCACAAGGTCAGTTAGGCAGTAAACACTCGAAAGGCATTAGCTATTATTTTCTGAGTGCAGAGGCGAGCAAGGAGCCAGCTGCAGCTGGGAGAGGCTGCAAAAGGTGGTCAGGCTGGTGGCGGGGGAGGGGGGCTTTCATTCTTCCCTTGGATTCTTGGGAAGAGGGCAGAGCCACGCAGCTAAAAAAATAACGCAGTCAGCAGCTGGTCCTACGTGGGGGAGGTGTGAGGACAGAGGGGAGAAGTTCTCATTTAAAAAGGATTGAGAGGAGTGAGCTTGGCAAAGAGTCGACCAAAAAAAACGACCTGGAACTCAGCAGCTAAGCAGCTGTGAGGGAATGTCAAATCCAGCAGAATGACCATAATTCTCAGTATAGGAGGCTACCCCGGGCCTGGCAGTTTGGAAAATTAGCAATCCTGGAGGCCATCTCAGGGGCAAAGTTGTGGGGGCAGGGAGGAGCTCTCAAGGGCCTAACCCCCTCACTCCCTTCTACCCGCCTCCCTCCCGCATCCCCCTACGCCACAACAGGACTTCTTTAGAACTTGGCTTTCCATTGCAAGCTCCCCAGTGGTCAAGATGCTTAATGCAATTCCATTTATTCCATTCATCCAAGGTGGAATTGATAGACCAGAAGAGAGGGGCAAGGCGGAATGGAGGCAGCTGCCTTTGGGGCATTTAAAGATGAGGGAAGCAGGCCAACGTGAGGCTGTTACTGTGTGGCAGGCAGCCCGTAGGGAGTGGGAAAAGGCATGAGTTCTGGGGCCAAAAGACCTAGATTTAAACCCTGGCTCGCCACTCACTCACCTCACCTGAGCCATCTTGGAGCAAATAAATCACTTGAATGACATCTCAGGGTCCTCATCTGTAACATGGAGGAAGCGATAACATCTACCACCCGGGCTTGTGGTAAGAATCAAATGAGATGTTAGTTATTGTTAGAGGGTGAAGGGGAATGCCCGGAGAGGGGCCCAGGAAGCAGTTACAGGGCTGTAGGAGGGAGACAACGTCTGTAGTGGAGTGTCAGGGAGGGCCTTATGGGGGATGTGGCGTCGGAGAATGGCCTTGACAGATGGGCAGGATTTCAGAAAAAGGGACATCCTGCCGGCAATGGGAACAACATGAGCAAAGGCACAGAGCGGGACAGCCACTGTAGGGCTGGTGAGAGCTGGAGGAGCCTCGAGCAGTACAGCTCTCCCCCTCTGTAATCCGTTCTTTACCTCTGAGAGTCTGGTCCCTCCCACCTTCCGGGGCCCACAGACAGTGGGGAAAGATAAGACAGACTAGACTAGACACTGGGTGCAGAGGACAAGGGGGCCTGGGAAGAAAAAGAGTGCCTTTCAGCTGGAGCCATCCAGGGAGACTTCCTAGAGGTGGAGGCATTTCAGCGGATCGAATTTGAAGTACAGCAACAGAAGATTTCAGATGAACAATGGTATACAAGGCTGATGCCAATTCCCAGAATATGGAACACAGATGAGTGGAAGGAAATGGATGGAACTGGAGGATAGGATGTGGGGAGGTGAAGGCAGGCCTTGAATGCCAGGCTAAGTACAGGTAAGGTTGAGGGGGCACTAAATATTGCAGAGGGAGAGTAAATGCTGTGGTCAAAGTGAGGCGGGAGGTAGATCGGGTCCCCCACTCCCCCAGGGTAAAGCGATTGGAGATTCATTCCCTGTGGGCCGAAACTCCAAGAGGAGAATAGCAGGACAATTAAGAGAGGCAGCTAAGCCCTGCCCAGACCACATATTTCTCATTCTCAAGTCAGGAGACCTCTTAGACTGCACAGGTGCAGAAAAGGCTCCTTGGAGGTCAAAGGGTGAGTTATGTCAAGGGATGTTCTACCAACACCCTCTCCGGTAGAATCCACCTTGGCTTAGAGAAGCATGTGTGCACATTCAAGGATCTTGAGATCTGCCAAATATGGACTGTGAACCAGGCAAATCAGAATGATTGGCCAAAGGAAACCCAGGAGAAACACCCCATACAAGTAATTCAAACTGCCACGGAGCACGACTCAAGGACTCTTCCTCTAGTTTGCCTGTGTGTCTATTTACAAGTACTGTACTCTTTTCCTCTTAATAAATACTCCACTTGCTTCGATACTGTCTGTCTTGGGTGAGGGCCCTTGGCACTGATCACTGGTCTAGGGGCTAGAATCTGGTGCTTTCATTGCCTCAACCCAGCCCCAGTCTCTGGCTGGGGACCCAAGCCCTGCTCCAAGCCGCTGCAGGCCACCCAGAATCAAAAGGTCAACTTCAGAAAGATAAGTCTAGGGTAATGGATAGGAGGCGTTAGATCTGAGAAGTTACCCAGGGTCCTGCCATCATTCAGATGGAAGGTTCAAGTGCAGAACACCCCAAGGACAAGAGGAGATGCTGCAAGGAGGAACCATGGGATTTCCATGGGGAAGAAGATGAACCTCAAAGAGACCTCTAGTCTTTCCTTCCTGAGTTGGGTTCTCCCCTATCCCAGCCCAGAGATGGATTCAATCTTCTGGGAGACCCTGGCCCAGGGCTTTCAGGGGACAGGCCACCATTCCACACCCACTGGCATCTGGGCAGGGTTCAGCAGAGAGCTAGGCCTAGAGAGCTAACACTTAACCTGCAATCAAGTCCATCCTCAAATTCAAGGCATCCTGGCCCATGTTGCCCTTCCTGCGCCCCTTCTTCAAATCTAATTGGGTCTCTCAAGTCCCATGGCACCGACGGGGTTAAAGCCAGCTCGTGTCACCGCCCCCACCAACATCGCCCCCCCCCCAACCCCCCTGCCCGCGCGGCGAATGCCGAAGCCGGAAAGCGCGGGCCGAGAGGGGTGCATCACTGCCTCTGAGTGACGGGCGGGCCGATGATTGGCAGCTGCCGGGCTGCGGGGTACAGGGGAGGGGGCTCGGGGGTGGGCTTTGGCGGGCGCCCGGGGCCAGGATCGTGCCCGCTGCGGCCGGGCCGGGCTCGCTCCTCCGGTGCCCGAGCCGGGCTGGCGGGGTGGGGCGGCGCCCTCCCCTGTACCCCGCGGGCGGGCGGGTGTCTCTAAGGTGACAGTCCGGGTGCGCGGCAGCGGCTGCGGCTGCAGGAGCGCGCTCAGCGCCCGGGCTCGGGCTCCAGCCGTCCGGGGGGCGCCCCCAGCGCTCACCACGCAGCACCCCGACACCCACCAGGACTGCTCCCCCCAGGGGCGCCGGAGGCTCCCAGCCGGCCCTTCCCGGGCGCGGCGCCCAGCCGCCGTCTGAGCCCCGGACGTCGGGAGGGACGTGCGGGACCGCGCGCTCCCCATCCCCCAACCCCCGCCTCGCGGCCCCAGGCTCAGAAGGAAGGGAGACTGAACTTGAGCAGGGAACCCCGAAAGGCTGCCGGAGCCGCGGGAAGCGGGCGGCCGCAGGATGGCCGAGGGGCCGGGCGGCGGAGGGCCCCGCGGGGACGGGGCTGGTGGCGGCCGGGCGGTCGAGGAGGAGGTGGTGCGAAGGCGCTGCCGGCGAGGCCAGGAGGCCGAGGCACCCCGGGACCGGGCCGCCGGACCCCCTGTGGAGGAGCGGTTTGGCCAGATGCACCTACGGAAACAGGTGTCTTACAGGTAAGGAGGATGCGGGCAGAGGGGAACCTGCTGCTTGGGACCACCCCCACCTTCCACCAAGACCCATCCAGCGCCTGCCTGGCACTGCTCTAGGCCTTGGGGATTCAGAAGCAACTACCAGGGGGTCTCTGTCCTCTGTGTCCAGGGGGGAGCTTCTGTGGCCTTTCCTCTAATGGACAGTGAAAACCCTATTCTTTCAGCGTGGAGTTACAAATGCAACTGCATGTCAGGCTCTGTACTGGGCGCTGAGGGGGGAAAATAATCAAGATATGATCCTTACAAACCTCTGCTGCTGGGGAGACCCGGGAGATGCCCCCCGGCACTTCTTCTTGGGGAAAGAGGGACCCCCCCCATTCATTCAATAGGCTTTACTTGAGCTTTCCTGGGGGCTGACCCTATGCTAGGCACTGGCCTGTGGAGGTTGAGATGGCGCTCCCTGCCACCATGGCTGAGACCCTGCTGCCTAGAGAAAAGGAAGGAATCCCTCCCCCCCGTGGACCCCTCTGCCCACGTAGATCCTCCCTGGCATCCCGGTGGCAGACTGAAACTTGCCCTCCCACCCTACCTTCACCTGTGCCCGGAGGAATCAGCTGGAGCAGCGGGCCCCAGGAACCACTTTTCTGATTTGGGATGGGGCGCGGGGAGGACTGCCCCTCAAGTAAGGGTGGGTAAGTTACACAGGGGAGGGATCCAAGGGGGGTGGAGGCAGGGCAAGGACAGCCTTTACCATCCCCGTCTCTCCCAGACCATAGCCTCAACCAGGACTTGCTGCCTCTCTCAAAAGCCCCTGGCTCAGAGTGACCTTTGGGGGGTCCGGCAGGGACACGAAGGTATCTGCAGTCCTTGAAGCCATCAGCCTGGTTAGAGGGATCTCCTATCTGTTCACAACCCTGAGGACTTGAGATGTGCGAGGCTGCCCTGTTCCTCCCCAGGGCTTCTGAGAAGGAATATCCTAAAACTGACCAGTCCTGGGAGCTTGAAGGACTCCAACTTTTTTTTTTTAATATATATTTACATTTATTTATCTGGCTGCACTGGATCTTAGTTGCAGCATGTGAGATCTAGTTCCCTGATCAAAAATCGAACCCAGGCCCCCTTGCTTTGGGAGTGCAGAGACTTAGCCACTGGACCACCAGGGAAGTCCTGGACTCCAATATTTGTAATGACTATGAAACCATCATGGGGGTAGATGAGAGAGGAGGGGAGGGGACTTTTCCACCACCATGAAGTGAGATGCTCAGAATAAATGGGGCAAGAGGTGAGGTTCCCATGGCTCTACTTTCACTGTCTGAGACCTATAAGGAATCAAAAGTACACTGGACTACAGTACTGAGTTCTTCTAGAACACCATGCTGAGAGAAGGGCGTCATCTGTCCCCTAGTTGCAGAGAGAGAGGCATCTGAAAGTCTCCTGGAAGAGGAGAGAGTACGAAGAAACTGATGGGTGATGGGGCATGGAATGGAAGAAATATTACTCTGGGAGTGAGGAGGCCTGACTTGTATTCTCACTTTTGCCAGTGACTTGCGTGTCCTTGAACTAGACACACACACACTCTCTCTCTCTCTCAGGGCCTCAGTTCTTCACCTGTGACATAAGAGAGTGACCCAAGGTTTTCCTTAAGCCGTTGGTCAGGGCCGAGCAGCATCTGGAGCTGAAAAGGAAGCCGGCATGGAGTAGAGGCTTAGAGAGATGGAGGCAGAGAGTAACCAAAGGGCTGAGAAGATGCTGTGCAGGAATACACACACACTCGGAGACAGACACAAGGGCTGGGATTTGCCCAGGGTGGCTCCTGAATGGAGGGCCCTCCCCAGCCCAAACTTGAGGCCTCTACTCACTAAGGACGCAGGGTCACCAAGCTGTGGCTCCCCTCTGGCTGTGAAAGGATGGGCAGATGGGGAGACCTCTGAGTCACCTGTGTGAGGGCTGCAGAGAACAGCACCATGGTGGATTCCAGCTGTCATCACCCCTGGACAGATCAAGTGAGGCGCACCCTCACACCTGGAGGCAAGGCCAGATGTCTTGTCTTAGGACCAGGGCAGGGCAGAGCATCAGGGCAAGAAGGGTGGAGGAAGGACTGAGAAAAAGACAGAGCCCGGGTCCGCCCACGGGACCCCAGTGGGAGGACTCAGCCCTCCCCCGTGACTGTCGTCCAGGCCGCTGGGGGCTGGCCAGAGCTCAGGCCCACCGTAGGCCTTTCCACCTCCTCCGCTTGCCTGCAGTTCCTTGCAGCTCTGGCTCGCAGCTAAACCTCCCACCCCGCTGTGAGGAGTTGCTAAGAAAAGCAGTTGAAAACCATTCACAGAGAGAAAAGGCTTTTAGACAGAAATGCGGGGGCAAAAAAAATTCGAGGGCGAGGGGTGGCAGCGGAAGCGGGGTCGGGCCTGGCTGCCTCTGACGTCAGTGAGGACGGGGGTTTTCAGCAGGACAGTAGGAGCTTTTAGGGACGTGGGGGGTTCTGGGAAATAGGTTCCCTTCCACCCCACAGCTCCGGTGGTGTGGGCTGAAAGCGGCCCTGGCAGCTGCTTCAGGTGATGGAGAGGCGGCAGGTTTCTGGCAGGAGAAACTCTTAGCGGGGAGGGAAGTGGAAGGACACCTTGTTTCTGCATCTGGGCCTGAGGAAAACTCCCAGACACTCAAGGCCTGAGCTCAAGGCCCACTGAGGGTGGCCTCCAGCCTGGGAAAAGCCTGGGGTATGAGAGACACTGGCTTTGGTCTGCAAGGACCAGTCAGAAGATGTGGAATTTGAACCTCTGGAGATAAGCCCAGCAGTTCCCAAACCCCAGATCAGCTGAGGATCTCTTTTAAAATCATTTCTAAAGTCCTCCCTAGAGATCCTGATACAGAGAGTCTGGGGTTGGGCCTGGACATCTCGACTTTTAAAAACCTTCCCCAGGTGGGACTTCACTAGGTGGTCCAGTGGCTAAGACTCCATGCTGCCAATGCAGGGGGCCCAGATACAACCTAGGGAGCTCGATCCCACATGCTGCAACTAAGACCCGGCACAGCCAAATAAGTAAATAAATCAGATTAAAATAAATAAAAAGAATTTAAAATAGTAAAATGGGTGGAAAAGAAAAACCTCCCCCAAGTAATTTTGATAGTCAAGTAGGTTTGGAAATCGTGGGCTTTACCTATGGAGATGCTGGAGGAGAGAGGCAAAAGGTAAAAAAGTCAGCTGGATCACTAGGGACGTGGCTGGCAGGGGGCATCCCTGTATGGGTGCTGTTGCGGCCCTCAGTCAGTCAGTTCAGTCTCTCAGTCGTGTCCGACTCTTTGTGACCCCATGGACTGCCGCACGCCAGGCCTCCCTGTCCATCACCAGCTCCAGGAGTTCACTCAAACTCATGTCCATTGAGTCGGTGATGCCATCCAACCATCTCATCCTCTGTCGTCCCCTTCTCCTCCTGCCTTTAGTCTTTCCCAGCATAAGTTGTGGCCCTAGAAAGACCTTAAAGGAGCACCAGCACCTCTGTCTGGAGCTGACCCTGGGCCAGACACTGTACGAGATACAAGTATGAGATAACATTCTTCTCTTGACAAAAACATGATTCAGTCCAGGGCCAGGCAGTAAATAGTTCCAGCTTTGCAGATCACGTGGTCCTGTAGCTCTGCTCTGCCATCACAGTGCAAAAGCAGCCATAGACAATATGGAGACCAATTAGCATGACTGGATTCCAGTAAAACTTTATTTATAGGCACTGAACTTTAAATTTCCTATGATTTCTACTGTCACAAATATTATTCTTTTCCTTTTTTTCCAACAAAGACCATTCTTAGCTCACAGCCACACAAAATCAGGCAGCGGGCCAGATGTAGTCCACTGGCCATAGTTGGCCAACCCCTGATCCAGCAGATGGCATGAGACAAACACTTGGGAAAGACAGCTGATGGTGGGCATTGGGAACAAACCTGGGCATTGAGCAAAGTGGCACATGCATTGCACTGAGAGAGACAGCGTGATGCTTGTGCATGCAGTCTTCAGGGTCAGAGAAATCTGGGTTCGAATTCCAGCTCTGCCCCTTCCTAGCTGGGTAAGTCACTTTCACCTCTGATCTCATTTCCTCTATGGAAAATGGGAACAGTAATACCTGTACCAGAAGGTAGCTGGCAAGATGAAACAAGACATGTAAAGTTCCTGACTTTTAGCAGGAGTGAGAAGCAAGTTAGATCTTCTACTCTCCCTAGCTGGATCTCCTTGTGGGTTGGGGGTGCAGGGCAGGCCAGGAAGGTCCCTGAACAAAGTTGGCCTGGAGTGATGGATGCTTGGTGAGATCTGGGAGAGAGAGTTCAACAAAGGGAGGGCTTCCCAGGTAGTGCTAGTGGTAAAGAATCCACCTGCCGATGCAGGAGACACAAGAGATGCGGGTTTGATCCCTAGGTCGGGAAGATCTCCTGGAGGAGGAAATGGCAACCCCCTCCAGTATTCTTGCCTGGAGACTCCCATGGACAGAGGAGCCTGGCGGGCTATTGTCCATGGGGTCACAAAGAGTCGGAGATCACTGAGCAACTGAGTGCAAGAGTAAAGCCTGAGCATGTGTGCATGTCCCCAGACTGCAGTCCTCCTCCTGCCCCCTCCGCCCCTACAGAGAGGCTGGGGGAAGAGCCCGGGGGGCCAGCTGGCAGGGGAGGGTGCCCCCTGCTGTGGGCACAGGACTGCGGGTACAAAGCTCCTGAGGGAGGGGCACCTGATCCGACTCTCCCTGCTGCTATTTACCAGAAGCTAAAAATAACCCAAGAGTGACAGGGAGATGGGGCCGATTTGTAATTTAAATAGCAACAGGATAAAGCAAGGAGCTGCAAGAGATCACATTCTGTCCTGAATTAAAAATGCAAAAACCGGGGGCAGAGAGCTGAGCTGGAGCTGGAGGAGGGGGCCCACTGCCAGAGGAAGCCGGAAGCTGGGGGGTCTATCATTTTCCTTCCTTTGGGAAGGGCGGGGGCCCAGGCCCAGCCCGGAACTCCTTCCTCCCCTCAGGGACCCGAGGTTCTTGCTGACTAGTGAGTCAAAGGCCGGCAGGGAGGGCTGTGCCCAGAGGTGGGGCCAGGCTTATCGAGAAGGCAGCTGTGTCGGGATTGGGATTCCAGAAAGTGGGCCTTAGCAGACCCTATTTTGGCCCAGGGTGCTTGAGACAGGCCCCCTCAGCATCCCACGTCCCCCACCTCTCGCACCAGCGGCCTTTCTGGAGGGGAGCTGGGAAGACCAGTTCCAGCAGAGGCATTGGAACAGGTTCTTCTCTGCTGTGCTGCTGAAAAGGCATCAGGAAGCCTGGGCTGGAGTCTCATTTTCACTTCTACCGGTGCCATTGCAGATCAGAGCATTGAGAGAAGCCCTCAAGGATCCAGGTCTCAAAGACAAGGTTAGCACAGGCTAGGGAGGAAACGTGTCTTCGAGGATGCCCAAAGTGGGTAGAGGAGGCATTGGGAAAAGATTTGTTTTCTGCTGGGCCCCTCTGTGCTTAACCAGGGGTTTTGGCCTATGCATGTTTGGGGAAGGAAAGCTAATCAGGATTCATAGAGTGAGGGAGAATCCGAGGACCGCAGGGCAGCATCTTTCAGATGAGAAACTGAGCCTCAGAGTCATTAAGCAATGTGCTAAGGTCCCCCAGTCAGTAACTGGGAGAGCCAGAATCCAGACTCAGGTCAGTTTCACTCCAAAGCCCTTTGCAGGCTCCCAAGGCCTGGACGTTCATCCTTAGGGAGCTTTCCTCCTGGCTCTGTACTAAGTGCACAGATCCCTGGGAGGGATAAAAGCAGAGGGGTGGGGGCTGGAAGGTGGTTCTGCAATCAGAGCTTGTGATCCAACAGATGGGGATGAGAAGCTTGAAGGGCCTGCTTATCTTGCCCTGGGAGGTCTGGTGCTACCATCCAAGCTGGAAGCAGCAGGAAGCTCCTGAGGGCAGATCCAGCTAACCCCAAGCAAGGGACAGACATTTAGGCTCCTCTCCCCTTCCCTGCGCCCCCCTCCCCCAGCCTGGGGACCTGGGACGTGCTGAAGGACAGTTTCCAAGAGGAATCGTGGTTTGAGGGACCACCCGTGACTCCGGAGGTACCCGTGCTATATTCACAGCTCTCTTGCCCCAGAGGGAAAGGGCCCCCAGGCCCTTCTCCAGATTTCCTCCCACACATGACTTTAATGAGGCTACCCAGAAGGAGCCTAATCGAAATTCCATCTGTCAGGAGCCAGCAGCACCTGCAGCCCAGCTCAGGTGCATCTGTCTCCTCTGTGGCTCAGCAGGTGCTTTGGGGCTCTAGCTTGCTCCCAAGGACTCCACCAGGTACCTGGATCACAGACTTAGCTGGTGGGAAGGAACATGGGCTCCAAAAATCCCCCATGTCTCACCACAGCCACTCAAGCAAACAGGAAGCCAGCTCCCTCCCTCTGCTCCGCTTGTTGGGCTCCTATATTCAGCTCATTTCAACTTCCATAGGAAGTTACTAAGCACATCCTATGCATCTAGCATGGAACCAGAAGCAACACTGGGGTCAGGAATCCTGTAAGGAGATAAGACTTCATATGCAGAAAAGGTCATATAATGGAGGAGTATCTGGGGGGAAAAAAAAGATGAGTGTCAGAGGGACATCAGTTAGGTAGGAGGACTGACTCTAAAACAGCATTTGACGCTTCAGTTCAGTCGCTCAGTTGTGTCCGACTCTTTGCGACCCCATGGACTGCAGTACACCAGGCCTCCCTGTCCATCACCAACTCCTAGAGTTTACTCAAACTCATGTCCATCGCGTCGGTGATGCCATCCAACCATCTCATCCTCTGTCGTCCCCTTTCACTTAGTAGGTCTTTACAAAATATGTGTCATATGAATGAATGAATGAGTGGAAACCTGAAGATCAGGGAAGGAGATTCAGATGAAACTGTCAGAGCTGGACAAGATCTTAGAAACCATCTGGTCCAACCCAGAGATGTTAAGTGATTTGCCCACCGTTGCACAGCAAGGGCTGGGGTTTGACCCGACTCTTTCCACCTTCCCGTTTTTTTGTTTTGCTTTGGGGACTGGGGTTTTGCAAGATGGAGGTTCAGATTGGCCAAGCTCTATGGGCAGATGGGGCAAAGGAAGCAGCATAAGCGGAATGGAGTGGTGGGGTGAGGGCAGAGTGTTAAAGGAAGTGTGAAGAAAGAGGGAAGAAATGCTTACTGAGTACTTACTGAGAGGCAGGCACCAGCATGGTGTGAGCTGAGAGCAAAATCTCTGCAGGGAAATCTTGGACCCAGAGGCCAAAACGAAAGGAACCAGAACATAAGGAGCCCTGAAGGTCAGGCCAAGGAGGTTGGCTTGGCTGGTTTTGAGAGCAGAGGCTGTCCAGGTCGTGGCTTAAGTGTTTGGTGCCCTGGTACATTTCTTTTCCCCAGCTCCCACTTGCTCATCCAGGCCATGGAAAGTGGAACACCCCATCCTCTGGGGCCTCAACCAAGCCCAGAATAATTTTCTTACCCAGATTCCTCTTCCTGTGAGTATCTGTGTGGATTCTGAGGGGTCCCCAGCTCCCCAGTGCTGGCACACCTTGTCCCAGGAACTGCCAAGGGCATTCTCCCCGGCCCTGTGCACCTGTCCCTTCCAGCCTCGTCCTCCCCACCCCACCTGCAAAGCACCGACAGCTTCAGTGAGTACAAGCCCAAGGGGGCCGTGGTCCACTGCCAGGCTGCTCTGCCTCTCAGAGTCCCCAGCCTGCCTGGCTTCCCCCCTCCAGGAGTCACATTTCCTGCTCTCTGCTGCTCCAGGGCTGCCAGAAGCCTCACTGAAAACAAGCCCAGCCCCATTTCCTCTGTTTAACTGTTCAAGCTACTTCCAGAATCCCTGGGGGGTGGGGGGCGGGGGGAGACAAGGCCCTGCAACGGCCTCCTTCTAGTACAGGCCTCGACCTGGCTGGCAGAGTCTCTGCTGGGGCTTTACAGCACACAGGACCTGCCTTAATGGAGGCAGGATGATGGGCTGGAGGTAGAAGCCCTGGGAAAGGGGGTGCCAAGCCTCAGCGGCATTACCTGGTTCTGTCCCCAACCCCAGAGGGACAAGAGGATGTCTTTTTCACGGGCACCGACTCATGGGGGAAGTCTTATTTCTACCACTCACAGGCTGGGTCCCCTTGGACAAATGAGCTTAGCCGCTCTGTGCCTCAGGCTCCCCATCAGTCAAAGGGGGTAAATAACAAGATCTATGTCATAAGGTTGTCGCAGGAATTCAAAGGTTTGGGGCACAGTAATGTCCAAGAAATATTAGCTATTTATCATTATTATTATTACCAAGTATTACTTATTCATGACATAGCGTGATTTATGAAACGAATAGTTAATGAGAAGTATTAAGTTCCAGTCATGAGGGCCACAAAGGTGATTACAGCACCAGACGGAGGTTTCTTTTTTTTTTTTAATTAGTATTTGTTTAGTTATGTATTTGGCTGTGTCGGGTCTTTGTTGCGGCACGCAGAATTTTAGTTCTGACATGTGAGATCCAGTTCCCTGACCAGGGATCAAACCCTGGCCCCTTGCATCAGGAGCACAGAGTCTTAGCCACCGGAACACCAAGGAAGTCCCCAGATGAGGTTTCTAAGGGCTGGAAGGGCACCGTGTACGTTTCCTGTGTCTGCAGGTTCTGTAGTGTCGATATTTATTGAACTAAACTGAACTGACACCGTTTCTGTCCTCGAGAAATTTACAGCCTTTCTGGGGTAACAAACACATATAGAGCTGAAGAACTAATTATAGAGCAGCGTGATTGAAAGAGTGCTTGAGGAAGGTATGATTTCCACCCCAGAACCAACCCTAATAATAAAGAGTAAGTGCATGCCTTACTATTTATTTAGCAAATTCTCAGAAACGGCCTCAACGTCCACCCAGTGTGGCCGTTTTGCTATTCTTCAGACACATCCAGTACATTCCTGCTCAAAGCGCCTTTGCTCTGACTGCTCCTTCCACCTGGACTGCTGTTCTGCCAGGCAGTCACACCATTTGCTCTCTCAGTTCATTTGAATCTGTTCTCGACCGTTACCTCTTCAGGGAGGCCTTCCCAGTTCCCCTCCCTAAATAGCATCTCCATTATCCTCCTCTTCCCCCTTCACGTTGGCTTCATTTTTCTCTGTAGCTCATCTCATCTCATCACCTGCCATTCTTTCATATGTGATTTGTTTAGGATAGAATTTAAGCAACATGAGGTTAGAGCGCTCGTTCCTTGCACCCTGCTGTCTAGTCTGATATAGAGCCTGATGCACAGAAGACACTCAGAAACTGTTTATTGAATGAATTAATTTATAAACCCTTTTGCCTCTTATTTAATCCTCCTAAAACTAAGAAATGCAGGTTCAATCCCTGGGTCGGGAAGATTCCCTGGAGAAGGAAATGGCAACCCACTCTGGTATTCTTGCCTGGGAAATCCCACAAACAGAGGAGCCTGATGGGCTATAGCTTATGGGGTTGCAAAGAGTCGGACGCAACTTACCGACGAAACGACAGCAACAAAAAACTCCACGAGCTTAGTTATTACTAGTGCCCCCTTCCACGCTACAGATGAGAAAATTGAGGCTCAAAAAAGCTCCCTGACATGCGTGTTCCCTTGTCTATTCCCTACCTTATTCCTAAAAGGATTTCAGGTGATCTTGGAGAGACAGACCTCTCTGACCAGGGTACACAGCTGGTAAAGGGAAGAAACAGGATGTAGGACCACATCTTCTAGTTCCAGTCCTTTCCACCCCGCCACATTCTGTGCGCCTGACCCTGTGTTAGGCGGTGTGGTGCTCACAGGGCTGAGTGGAGACAGAGCTGCGTGCAGGCTGGGCACAGGGCACCTGGTGGTGGCGATGAAGTGGGCGGCCTCGGCAGGACCAAGAGGTGAAGATCAGAGCTGTTAGGCAGAGAGGGAGGCCAGACGGGGGCCGAGGTTCAGATCCCAGCCTGGGCAAGCCTGCCAGCTGCCTGGCAGCCTCTGACTTGGTATTGTCTCCCGGCTGCTGGGCTGGGCTTGTCCTCACCTGCCTCTCGCCCTCTCGGGCTGGCAAGCCCTTCTTGCCCGCCAGCCTCCTGCCCTGGCCAGCGGAAGGCGTCTGTGAGGCCTGTGGTCCTCTCTGGGGCAGCCGGCCGGCCTCTCGTAGGGCCCCCGGGTCAGGAAGTGCCGAAAGAGGAAGAGAGTCGCCGGGCAGGATGAGCGCACGGGGGGCCGGCCGCAGTACTGGGGGAGGCTGCGATGAGGCTGCAGCTCTGGGCCCCGCGGAGCTTCTGGCGACCGAAGAAGGGGAGCGGCCCGGGGCTCTGAGACAGATGTGGCGCTACCGCTCCTGGGACGTCCCACAGATCCCAGCCGAGGTCCCCCAGTCTCAGTAGGTACTTGGGCGGCCTGAGAATGGGCACGGGGACCTTTGGCCCTCAATCCGTCCATGAGTCTTTTATCTGGGGTGGGGGAGTCGGCAGAAGTGGGGTTACCTCTCTCCCTGTGTCCAGTGGCTCTGCAGAGGCTCAGAAAAGGACAGAGGGCTTCTTGGCAGCGTAAGAGGGGCTCTGATGTTTGAATTGCTGGGGGGCGGTGTGGCAGGGGGCTGAGCTTGCAGAAGGCGGAGTCGAGGGAGCTAACAGCAATGGGATCTGGGAAGAGAAGCCCCCACAGGAATGTGGCTGTGCATGTCTTGCACAGAATCAGCAGGGTCTTAGCTGCCTCTGATCTCCCCGCTCAGAGCTCCGTCAGAGCCATTGGGAAACTTTCCCAAAGGGTCCCAGGCACCCGAGGAGGACCATGTCCAGCCCCCTGGGGGATTTCACTGCCGCTGTGGCACCTGCTGCTGGTGGGACAGGGGGTGGTACCCCATGCCTGGTCCAGGTCAGGAGGAAACTTGAAGGAAGCCGGGAGAAGGTTCTGAGCTTCAGGATGGTGACTATTGGTTCCAAACGGCAGGCTTGCCCACATGTCACAGCTCCCAGCACTGGCTATATGTGGCTGGCTGAGGCTGGAAAATGGGCTGCCAGAACCCCAGAGAGGGTGAAAGTGAAGTGACACAGGATGTGGCTTTGCAGAGAGGAGTGCTAACAGAAACAGCGGGCACCTCATATGGGCATCAGGGTGGCAGTGCTGGAGGGAGAAGACCATACTCTCCAGCCGCCTGGCCTCCTCCCGTCAGCCCTGCAGGAGCTATCAGAGGCAGCCCCTGAGCTGCTGATTCCAAGTGTGTGTGTGCTGGCCTTGCCAACCACAGGTGACTGCTCTGGTTCCAACAGTTTTCCTCATCTCTGGAAGGGGACACACTTCGCTGTCTGAGGGGCTGTGTTTGTATGTCTGTGAGGTATATTTCTGGGTGAGTAAGGTATATGGAGGGAAGCCCAGGTGACTCAGTGCTCAAGAATCCACCCGGCAAGGTAGGAGTCACAGGAGACACGGGTTTGATCCCTGGGTCAGGAAGATCCCCTGGAGGAGGAACTAGCAACCCGCTCCAGTATTCTTGCCTGGAAAAAATCCCGTGGACAGAGGAGCCTGATGGGCTACAGTCCATGAATTCACAAACTGTCCGATGCGACTGAGCACAAATGCACAAAATATACTTAAGGGGGATGTAACAACATGTAACCATTGTCCTGGGTTATATGTGAGCATACAAGAAAGACCTTTGTGTTCGCTGACAGCATGTATGTTGGGGAATGACAGTGCGGTCCTTCCTTTTGTGTACGTATTTATGTGTGTGTAAGAGACGTGCAGGTGAGTCCTGTGGTATAAGAGATCCACAGGCCCCATCGCATATTGTGTTGGGAAAGTGCCATGTACTGGGAGTGTGACAGTGTTAGAAACAGCCTTGAAGAGATGTGGAAAGATGAATTTGGGTAACAAACGTGTCACTGGTGTGCGCCAGGGTCCTTCAGTGACTTTGGTCCTCGTATAAAATCTCTTAAGTGTGAGAAACTGGGGGTGGCAAGTGTTCGACTGAGTAATGGGTAAGCGTAATCGTGTGTGAGGCGTGTTTTCGTGTGTACCGGGAGCGCCGTGTGACTTCTGTTCCCGTGGGCGTGATTTCGGAGAGCCGAGCGAGTAGGGGTGGAGCTGCCGTAAGTGGCCGTGACAGGCACCGGGTGTGCGAAAGAGGTGTCTACTCCCTGTAGACGTGGGAGGGGAGGGGGCGATAGCCCCCCTCGCGAGTGTTCACTTGTGATCATGTGTGTGGTCCGGTGGGGGCGGGGGGAGCGGGGGCTGAGAGGAAGAAAACAAGGTTGCGCGTGTCCGGGTTCGCGCGCCGCGCGGGCGTGTCAAGCTGCAGACTCGATCGGATCCGGGCGGCGCACCCGCTCGGGCTAGTGGGCGGCGCACCCGCTCGGGCTCGTGGGCGGGGCAGCCGCTCGGGCTCGTGGGCGGGGCAGCCGCTTGGTCTCGTGGGCGTGGCCTCGGCGGCTCCACCGCCCCCCGCCCCCCGTCCTCTTGGTCCCGCCCCGCCCTTCTGGCGGCCCAGGCGGCTTGCGTCTTGGCGGGCCGCCGGCAGAGGGCGCGGCGGGCCGGGCGCCGCCGCGTAACCGAGGGGGCGTGCTCGGTGGCGGGGCAGGCAGCGGCCCGGCCAGCTATGCGGGGTCCTGCGGCCGCAGCTGGCGGCACTTCCTGGAGCCGCGGCGGCCGCTTCCCCGGCACCTGGGCGTGGGGCGCGGGGGCGCGCGGCGCGGGGCGGGCGGAGTCAGCGCGCGCCATGGCCGAGGCGGGCGCTGAGGAGCCGGCGTGCTGAGCCCCGGCCGCCGGCCCAGCATGGGCGTCTCCCGTGGGCTCGCCGCCGGCCGGGGCTAGGGCCGGATGGAGCCGCGGGACGGCAGCCCCGAGGCCCGGAGCAGCGACTCCGAGTCGGCCTCCGCCTCGTCCAGCGGCTCCGAGCGCGACGCGGGTCCCGAGCCGGACAAGGCGCCGCGGCGTCTCAGCAAGCGGCGCTTCCCAGGGCTGCGGCTTTTCGGGCACAGGTGAGCGCGGCGGCGGCGGCGGGAAGCATCCCTCGGCCACCTGGTGCTGACCCGGGCGGGGTATCCCCGCGCGGTGGCTATCTGGGCTGTCTTGGCGTTGGGCTCAGCATGGGGGGCTCCGCCCCTGGCGTCCGGGCACTGTCAACGGGTGGGTGGGGGGTGTCATTCTCTGGCACCGGCAGCTCAGCGCTCCTTCTCTGGGGTACTGAGACAGGGGCGGCTTCTAGCTCTCCAGCAGAGGCAGAATCACGTAACCCCCTGGCACCAACGGGTCGGGCCCCCACTACTAGTCACGCTCCCTTTTCTTGGCACTGATGGGAACCGGGCGCCCTCTGAGCCTCTTGGCCCCAGGGAGGTGGGCAGTCACGTCGTCGTCGTCACCCTGGTCCTCCGGATGGCTGGGTTGCCTACCACCGCGCTGCATGGCATCCGCAGAACGTGGCCTCCTGGATTGTACTGTCACGACCCATGCCTGTCCCCGCAGCCCTGGTCGCTGATTTAATCGCTGGGCATTTTAAGCTGCTCTTTGGGGTGGGGGGTGGTCTGCCCACCTGTTCTACACTGCTCTGAATTAGCAGGGAGGCCCACAACCTCTGCTGGAGAGTAGGCACATACCCCCCTACCCCCATCTAGTCCTGCTGGGAAGGGGATGGGTGCTGGTTCTTTCAAGCTCCGTCTCGCCCCCTCCCCCAGCGCGCCAAATGTCACCATCTTGTGCCTGTGACAGGGCTTTGACCAGGACTCTGGGGGAGGGTGTGGAAAGATTGAGTGGAAGGCGGCCCGGGGCCTGTGTGCTGGCCCGGGAGCTGCTTCCTGCCCCTGCAGTCCGGGTGTAAGGTGAGAGGAGGTGGAGCCCGGTGAGTACTGCCACCTGGCTCCCTGGGTTTTCTCCTGGCTTACCCTGGCCTTCTCCAGCGGCCGCGGAGCTTGCAGCCAATCAGCTCAGGACCCCAGCGCCAACTCAAATTGGACTCTGACCACTTGGAGTATGCCCAGGGCCTCCCGCTCGCTTGCCCTCAGTTGTCCAGGCTTCATGGTACTGGGCCCCCCCCCACGCCCCAAGCTTTGGCCTGCCCCTTCCCCAGGGGTGACCTCACCTACCAATAACATGGGCAGCTTTTTCCTGTACAGGTTGGCGTCCCTGTGATGCGGACCTGCGCCCTTTGGCTGCCCTGCCCTAACCAGGGCCCTGCTCTTTGCCTCTGCACTGTGTCGCCAAGCCCGCAGGTCTGGATCCTCACACGGGCAGGTGGAGCTCCCTCCGTAGGCCCTTGGCAAACCGTGCAGGCTTCAGTGTCACATCAAATGGGAAAGGGCGCAAAGCGACTCCTGCCTCTGTTTTGTCACCCACAGCCCTGCAAGGGGGAGCAGTTGACACCCAGCTCCGCAGGATGTAGCCTCCAGTGTTCACAGGCTCGTGGGGCGGAGGGGGGGGGCTCCGCCAGAGGCTTCCTGTCCCTGCCCACAGGGCACCAAGTGCCGGGCTCTTCTGGCCTGTGGCTGCGTCCGTCGTGAAGGGCACAGGCTTGCGCACATAGCAGCGACCCCTCAGGAGGAAGAAAAAGAAGCGGGAGAACGACCGGTACCTTTACATCAGTTTCTCAAATAACCAGGATGGGTATTAACTTCTCCCGTTTTTATAGATGAGAGGAACACAGGCTCAAAGAGATGAGTAGTTTGCCCAGAGTCACACAGCAAGTTTAAAAGTCAGAGACAGAGTTTGAACTCTAGTCTGATTCCAAAACCCGAATCCTTTTCTCTCTACCAAACAGAACGTCACAGTGACCTCAGGACCTTTAGGAAGTACAGATTCCTAGCTCTTACCTGGGCATGTCTGACTCATCAGGTCTGGAGGTGGGACTGGGCATTTTCTACAACTTGCCAAGTGTTTCTAAAGTGCTTCCAAGTTTGAGAGCCATCGTATTACGTCCCTCTGGGGATGGTAAGCGATCTGATAGGTTAGTGAATGAGAAGAACCTGCAACAGCTCCTCTGGAAGCATGGCAGGAGTGTCCCTGCCTGGTAGCATTGTGCTCGGGCAGCGGGCATAAAGAAATGAATGTGTTTGGAAAACCCCGTAGAGTCAGGGGGAGGGCAGCCGGGGGCAAAGACTTCCTCCTGGCAGGCCTGGAGTCAGAGAGTCAGATGTCCCCCGGGGCTGATCTCTGTCCCCTTGCTTTGACTGGCGGCAGGGCGGGACGGGTGATGGGAACGGGGCACTGCAGTGGCGCCGCCTCTTTACAGTATCGCCTGGTCCTGCCCTCTTTCTGGTTGCCAGCCTCAGGTGAAGCTCCCCAGTGCTTCCAGCTGAACCCAGCCTGCCGTCTTTCCTCAGGCGCTGAGCTCATCCTCAGCCCAGCTCTTGCTGCTCATTGGGCCTCCACCCTGTGATGATCAGCCCCCACCTTGCTTTCTTCCTCTCCGCCCCCCGCCCCATACACACTTCAGGCCTTGGGACCAACGGTCCCGTTTCGCGAATAGACCGTGGCTGGGAGAGAGGATGGCGAATAGATTGGTGGCAGCTGCAGATGCTGCGCTGAGTCTTCTGCCTTCCGATCTTGGCTTGATGGTAGAGGTCTAGAATCCACTAGCATTCAGATCTTGGCTTGGTGGTAGAGGTCTGGAATCCCCTAGCATTTGGATCTTGGCTCTATGGTAGAGGTCTAGAATCAACTAGCATTTGGATCTTGGCTCGATGGTAGAGGTCTAGAATCCACTAGCTTTCAGATCTTGGCTCGATGGTAGAGGTCTAGAATCCACTAGCTTTCAGATCTTGGCTCGATGGTAGAGGTCTAGAATCCACTAGCTTTCCGATCTTGGCTTGATGGTAGAGGTCTGGAATCCACTAATACTCCGCCGTGGGCTTGGGAGGGGTAGCGAAGGTACATGGGCTGCGTGTTTACCATCTCTGGTGTGGTCAGGAGGAGGACGATCTCCGCCTGGCAGCCTCTTTGGCATCTCCCTTAAAGCCCACCGCAGCCTCTCACACCAGCCTCTCACAGGTTCACCGTCTGGAAGCTGGGGAGCAGTGTGCCACATCTTCTTTTTTATTTAGTCCAGGAAGACACATGGCTGAGCCATGCTCCTCCCCAGCTCCATTCCACGTCTTCCTGTCCTTGCTGGGAACCATCAGCCTCTTCCTATGAGGAGGTGTAGGCCCCGCCGTACCGGGCATCTGGCGTTTCCTCTTCTGACCTTTCAGCCTCCTGGCCTGAGGGGTGGTCAGTCGGAAGTAGGAGGGAAGCTAACTGCCTCCTCTTCCTCCTCTTCCAGGGCTCACCTCCAGAGGACGCCCTCCAGCTTCTGGCCCTGTGCCAGCAGCCTGACCCTGGGCAGGTCACACAGCTGGTGGATTAACTGGTTTGGCACCCCAGGGGCATCAGAAATTACCTGGCCGTTCATCCGTCTAGACGGAAGGAGCCTCAGCCCGCAGAGCCCATGGGAGCCCGAGCATGGGGTGTACCCGCCCTGCCCTTTATCCTGCTTAAAGTCAATCGTTCCCAGAGGGCAGGAAGCACACCTGTGGGACAAGTTGGAGACAATAGGCCCCATTTAGAGGTGATGCCACACTCGGGGCCCAGTGAGCATGGACCTGGAGTCCAGATGGCGGAGGCTGCCCGCCAGGCAGCCTGAGCAGCAGAAGCCCCAGTTGGGGTTGGTTTTGCAACAGTCGGAAGGGACGTGTTGAGGGACGCCTCACGTTCAGAGGCAGGAGCCCAGACTCTGGCGCCCGGCTGTCTGGGTGCAAAAGGCGCCTCTCTGAGTGGTTTGTCTTGCTCAGGCTAATTCTGGGAGTGGCCCCAGGGGCCAGGGGAGGCTGGTGTGAGCCAGGGCCCCTGGGTTTGGGAAGAAAAAGGGGCCTTGGCATGTGAACCGCAGGTCGGCTCACCTGACCGCCCACTCCCCCACTCAACGCCGGGTGCCAGGAGGGGCCGGCCTGGCCAGGCGCGGGTGTCACCCATGGTCTTCCCCCTGCTGCCACACACCCGCAGCTCTGGCTTAATGGGCAGGGGAGGGGCATGGGCAGCTCTTGGCACTTTTTTTCCTCCATGCTGTCTTCCAGAAAGGTCAGATCCTAGGATGCAGAGCCGCCCAGGACTGTCACTTGGCAAAAGAGAGCACAAGAGTGGGTGTCCTCCTCAGCAAGGACAGGGGAAGGGCCGAGTGGCCCTGGGAGATGGAGAACCAGGCCTGCCCTCCGCCGCTTTTGGAGCCCTCTCCGGGATCCACCAGTCACCCCCCGAGCAGAGTGGAAGGCGAGTGGGCACTTGACCAAGGCAAGCAGGTTCCCGGGTCCTCAAGCCGAGGGCGACCTTTTTCCTGCAGTGTCGCCAGAGTGACACAAGGGGGCGACAGCTACCACCGAGGGCCGGGCGTGATGGGGACATCCCCTCGCCTGCTTTCCGCTGGTGCCACGGGCCTGTGGGTGGGCCCACACAGACCCCTGCTGCTGACACTCTGGCCGCCAGGGTGCAGCTGGGCAGGAGGTGGCAGGAGACAGGCTGGGGGCGAGCCTCCACGTCACCTGACCCGACCCCCCTCCCTGCCTCTGAAGACCGAGGCCCAGGGCAGTGGCCAGGCTGAGGTCTCACAGCTAGCAAGGGGTCATCTGGGCCTCCAGTGCCGGTCCCCTGACGCCAGGATCATGTCAGTTTGTACCCCATGCCAGAACCCCGGAGGCCTCCCCGCTTTCTGAGAGACCCTCAATCTGGCACCTTCTGGCCTGCCCGCCCTCGCCTCCTCCCTGCTGCCACCTGAGTGATTCTTTCGGTGGGCCTGTGGGGAACCCCCCGCGCCTGCATCCAGGCTCAGCATCTCCCTCATCCTGGGCGAGATCAGGGTGCATTTCCGGGGGGTGCCCCCACCGAACTGCTGCCTCTGAACCTCCGCTTGGGTGGGGCCCCTGGGGCCCTTCAGGTGTCAGCCCCACACAGGGCTGCAGTGTGGTTCCTCACGCCCAGGGGTCTCGGCCCAGGGCCCCCCTGGCACTCCAGTCTCACAGGCAGGAGCCTGTGAAGGTGGTTTCAGGTGGCAGGGGGCAGGTCAGAGCAGCAACCACACAGATGCCTCTGAGGAGCACACATCCTGCCATCTTTTTGGCCCCCTTCCTCAGCTGAGACCCCAGAGGCAGGGTTCAGTGGCGGAGAGCAGGTCTGAGGCGACCTGAGGCTCTGGGTCCTGGGGGAGTGGGGAGGGCTGAGGAGACAAGCACGCCCGCCCCCCCACCCCAACCTGGACGCCAGGGATGTGCTCGCTCGTCCTTCTCCGGCGATTCACAGTTACCAGAAGCTTGAAAGTCCATCGTTTCATGTAATCCACCCAACAGCCTTGTAGTTGATTTCATTCCCATTTTAGGTACGAGACCCCACGGCTCAGAGAGGCCATCAAGGCTCCTGTCCCAGGGTCACACGGTTTATGCTGGAGCCCAGAGCCAAATATCTTTCCAAACACCAGGCTGCCCTGGGACGTACTGGCCCTCCCTACTTCTATTCTTTTATTATCCCATCACCAAACTGGTAGAGTCTAAGGAGGGGTTTGAGGGCTTCTTGAAAGCGAGAGATCTTTGTCCTGCGTGGGAGTGGAGTAAGACCTCCGCGTGGTCTGTGCCCCAGCCCCACGGGAGAACTGCCACCAGGATCCTCGCTCCTGGGAGATCAAGGCTGGGCCGGGGCGGGCGGACCTGCAGGTGGAGAGACCATGTTTGTAAGCAGGAGGCCCTGTGGCTCCCTGGCTGGGTCCGGAGTGGAGGAGCAAGCCTGGGGCCTTTCATCTGGCCTTCAGAGCGCAGGGAACAGATGACTCAAGGGACACACTCAAGGAGCCCTGGGGGGTGGTCAGTGAGTGGCCTGTGGCCCGGGAGAGCAGAGTGCACCAGGCCTTCAGGGGAGAGGTCTGAGAGAGGTGGGGCCCGAGCCCTCTCGCCCCACTCTGGAACCTCTCCTTGCTTGCGCCTGGCTGGGCACCCGCTCCAAGCGCCCACTCGGAGGTCTCTACCCTGCCAGGGCTGAGCCAAAATAGCTGTCTAGGAGCTTGGGCCCGCACCGCCCACGCCCCAGCATCTCGCGGGTTAACAGCTTGCCTGTCTCTCCACCCCCCCTTCCCCAGCTTGCTGACATTTTACTGAAGCGGGGGTGGTTGTGAAAGGGGGCAAGCTAGTTCCTGCTCCTGGCCCACACAGACACCCCACTGACAGCCTGTCACCCGCTCGCCCTCCCCTTCTAGGGGAGACCTCTCTTCCGGCCCCACCAACATGGGCTTCCTACTGTGAGGCAGCGCAGGGCGTGCTCAGGGTTCCACGCCGCAGCCAAAACCCATCCCTGCAGGACGGACCCAGGCAGCCCTCAGGAGCTGTTCTCCCTCTGCGGGGTGTTGTTTTTTTTTTAATATATATATTAAAAAATCTGTAAAAAAAATTTATAAAAATATTTTTTAAAACATTAAGTTTTTGCCACGAGGAAAGTATACAGAATAACACCTACCAGTTAGCTTGGCTAGATCTTACCAACATACCGTAGACAGAGACGAAGGCCTCCCTGTCTCCCTCCCCAGAGGAAACCACAGCCCTGATTGGGGTGTTTAGACTCTCGTGCCTGTTTTAAGATATTTTCCCCGCGTATATACGCATCCATAGCAACACATAGTATGGTTTGGTACGGTTTTGCCTTTTGAGTTAAAATGGTGTATTGTTGATATTCTGAATTTAGATTTTCTCCTCCATATTGTTTTGGAGATTTAACTGTCTTGAAACCTGAGCTCTAGCGTGAACCTGCTTTAATTGCCATATACTATTCCTTTTGTAACTGTCCAGCAGCTTATTTACCGTCTCCTGTTGATGGACATTTAGGTGGTTGGCAGGTTTTTTTTCCCATTTCAGGTAATCCTTCAGAGACGGCCCTGGTCCAGGGCTCCCTGTGTGTTCTGCCCACCGGCGTGCTTGTTGCGCGGTGCGTCTGCAGCTTTGATTTGCTGTTGTGGTTGTTTAGTCCCTCAGTCACAGTCGACTCTTTGTGACCCCATGGACTGTAGCCCCCCAGGCTCCTCTGTCTGTGGGATTTCCCAGGCAAGAATACTGGAGCGCGTTGCCATTTCCTCCTCCAGGGATCTTCCCGACCCAGGGATTGAACCCACATCCGCTTAGATAGTTGTAACCAAATGGTGCTCCAGAGTGGGTGTTCTGAGTTTTAGGCCTCTGGAGTTACTTTCTGTCTTTAAAGTTTTGGCAAACCAAGGAATGGGTTACCATGAACACTTTTTCGTTCAAGTCTGCAGTAGTGCCCCGAGCAAGACGAGATGGTGTTATCCCCCTTAATCTGTTGGGGAAATTGAGGCCCAGCCAGGGTAAGAGACTTGACTTGAGGTTGCATAGTCAGTCAGAGGAAGAATACATCTGGACCTTTTGAGTCCAAATCCTCAGAAAAGCCCTTTGACCCTGGTAACCTCTCAGGGAGATTGTAGGTGCAGGAAAACAACAGCAACAACTCTGTATGGAGTGCAGGAAGCCTGGGAAGTAGAGTGGGGCCCAGGAGGCTGACAGCTGATTCTAAGATCTTCTCATAGATGAAGGAGGAGGAAGCAGCATGGTCAGAAGATTTCAGAGGAGTTAAATTTTGAATGAGGAATAAAGAGTGGAATGCTGCTCCTAGCAGATGGGGAGTGACGGCCTGCTGCAGACACAGGAGAAGGCGACAGGAGGGACCAGTCACAAGAGAAGAGGAAGGCGGGGGCCAGCAGGGGCTTCATAAGTCTTGGCAAGGCGTGGAGGGAGGCGGGGGGAGGCGTATCAACATCCCCATCGGGGATCAGTTTCACCCTGTGCCTCTGAGACACGAGCTCAGCCCACAGCAGCAACTGGCAGGAAAAGGGCTCAGGACCTGGCCGGCCGCTGGGACACTGTGCCGGCCCAGAGCCCTGCCCTCTCAGCCTGACCCACGAGGCTGCGCCTGGACCGTTCACTCTCCCCTCCGTTCACTCTTCAAACCACGTCCGGCGCTTCTGGACCCTGGGGATGCAGTTACGAGTAAAGTGGTCCCGGGGGGCACATGGGCTGGTGGGGAATACTGAGTCGTAAACCAGCGCCAGTGGCCCAGAATAACCAAGGGAGGGCCTGAGCGTGGGAGCAGCCAGCCCCCGGGAGAGGAAGTTGGGGAGAACGTTCTGGCAGAGCCGGTATCTGAGCCAGCTCTGAAAGAAGGAGAGGGGAAAAGCTGAAGGAGAGCTTGCTGAGCAGAAGGGAAGGAAGGGTGTCCCAGGCAGAGAGGCTGCCAAGTGCCACCCGGACAGACAGGAAGAGACCCCCACACGCTGACTGGCAGAAGCATCTAGAGGTGGAGGGAGGGGTTGAGAGCGTAAACCTGGACCAGGCTTCTGGGTTGGAGCTCTAACCCTGCCCCTTACTGGCTGCATCACAAGCACGTTATTTAATCTTTGTCCCTCAGTTTCTTGGTCTGTAAAATGTAGATAATATTACTTTTTATGAAGTGAAAAGAGACAGTATTTGTAAAACACTTAGGACTGTGGGCTTCCCTGGTGGCTCCTGCCTGCAATGCAGGAGACCTGGGTTCGATTCCTGGGTCAGGAAGATCCCCTGGAGAAGGAAATGGCAATCCACTCCAGCACTCTTGCCTGGAAAATCCCATGGACGGAGGAGCCTGATAGGCTACAGTCCGCGGGGTCGCAAAGAGTTGGACATGACTGAACGACTTCACTTCACTCACTAGGACCGTGTCTGGTACATAGTGAGGTGCATATTTGTTAAATAAAAGTAGGAAGGAGAAATGGGAGAGGAGGCTGAGAAGCTGGTTGACGGCCAGACCCAGGTCTGCTTTCTGTTCCCTGGCAGTAGAGAGCCACTGAAAGATAGGGGGGCACTTGAAGGTGAAGTCTGGTGCCAGCAGGAGGATGGCTTGGAGGGGAGGCTCTGAAGGAATGAGTCAGGCATCAATTCCACAAACGTTTGTCCAGGGCCTCCCAGGAGCCAGGCCCTGAGACGGGGACTCAGGATGAAAGGAGAGAGAGGCTGGGGGTGGTTCAGCAAGGAGCTCAGAGCTGGGGTCCTGGCCTGGCCCCCCGACCTCTGAGGCCGCCACTCTTCTTCCCCTCACCCCTTGCCCACATGCTCACCTTGTGACTGCATGGCACCAAACCCCGAGGCCAGGTCTCATCTTGGAGAGTGTGGAGGGGGCGCTGGCACCCCTTCTGGAGAGGAACCCGGCTGTCACTGCCCGGGTCTTCTGGAGAGGAGAGGGCGGCAGCTGCTAAAAACAGAGGCTGCCGCCATCCCCCTGGGCCCAGCAAAGAGAAGTAGCCAGCCCTTGTGGTCAGCCCTCGGGTGCGGTACCTGAGGTGGAGGAAGCCCTTCTCTTCCCTTAACTGGTCCCTCCCCCATGGAATTCCCAGTTCCTTCCTCCTCAGCTGATCAGTGGTGAGCACTACACTCGCTGCTAGGCAGTGTGCTGGGCATGCCCAGATGCCCTGGACCTGGCCCCTGCCCTCTCCCAACCCCAGCCAGGGGCTTGTCCCGTGGGTGGGAGGAACGAGGCAGACGGGTCTGGGCAAGTGAGGATCTCCCGGGGTCCCATGGCAGGGCAGTCAGATGGGCACCGTGGAGTCACCGTGGGAGTGATGCCCTGTTGGCTGGGGCAGCTGCGAGCAGGTGGGATTGTGATACGGGGCGGGGAAGGAGACCAGTGTTCCTGGCAGAAGGTGAGCCGTGGGCCAGGACACAGCAGTGAGCTCGAGCTCAGCCAGATAAGGGGGCAGCGAACAGCCTTGGGTAGAACCGAGGGCTGTCGGTGCATGGGAGGCTGCGTTACCGGTGCACTGCAGAAGCACGCTTGCTAGGGTAACTGGAGTCAGGATTCATTCTGCATCAGGGCTTCCCAAAGTATGGCCCTGGGGGTGCCCTCGACCCTTTCAGGGGATCGTTGGGATCAAAACTATTTTCATGATGTTACTTTCAAAGCTGCCCTGGTTTATGTCCTTTTCACAGTGTTGGCATTGGATTCATGGTAAGAAGCAGTGGTAAAACGTGGTGTAAAAGCAACGGTAAAACCACCGGAGCCCTGGCATACGCCAAGGCAGCGGCCCCAACATAGACGCACAGCCACTGTGTTCTTCACACTCACGGCAACAGCACCAAAAAATGCCATAAATGTATCAATTTTATAAAGCCTGGATCCTTGAGTGTACATTTTAAAAAATACTGTGTGAAGAAATGTGAAATACACATGAGGCACTTTTGCTGTAAACCGAACTTTGATGGTTGTCTTGAAAAGCACTTTTATGACTGAGTTGCAGGCCCTTCTAGTCACTTTTTTTTTTTTTTAAGGAGCACCATTTTAGCTTGAAAGGACACCTGACAGACAAAAACCCTTTAAACTTGGATGTTTAGCAGACATTTTCTCAAAGAAGAATGCAGTGAGCTTGTCACTTCAAAAACAGTGTTGCTGTTGATAAAATTTCAGCTTTTCAGCGAAAATTAGAATTTTGGAAACCTCGTTGCAGTATCTGGAGATCCGCCTAAATCAGTAAACCAGTATATTCCAGTGACCAGTGCCTAACGTTTCAAAATTCAAAATGCAAGATAGACCAGTGAAAAGTTCACTGATAACATTTCAGATCCCACATAGCCACTAACCTTTAAGAAACTGCCACTTGTGATATTTTGGTATAATAGCAGAGAAGAATATCTGTAATTGCCTGAAAGGGCTATTAAAGTACTCTTTCCTTTTCTTATTACTTGTCAGTGTGAGGCAGAATTTTCTTTGTATACTTCAGCCAAATTAACATATCACAACAGATTGCCTGCAGAGGCAGATATTAGGATCCAGATGTCTTCTATTAAGCTAGACATTAGAGATTTACAAAATTAAAACATGTCCCTCTTCTCGCTAGTTTTTTGTGTTGGAAGATAGAGCTTATTTTCCATAAAAGTCTGTTATTTATATTAACATACTGGGCTTATTGTTTTTAAATAGTATTTTAATGTATTTTAAATGAATAAATAGTATTTTAAACATTTCTCTATTTTGATTTCTAATATGAAAAAGTGAAAGTGTTAGTTGCTCAGTCATGTCCCACTCTTTGTGACCCCATGGACTGTAGCCTCTGTCCATGAAATTCTCCAGGCCAGAATACTGGAGTGGGTTGCCATTCTCTTCTCCAGGGGAATCTTCCCAACCTGGGAATCCAACCCAGGTCTCCTGCATTGCAGGCAGATTCTCCACAGTCTTAGCCACCACAGAAGCTAATATGGTCAACGTTAATGGCTGTAACTCTCAAAGAACACCTTTTGGCAATCTTCAGTGATGTGTAAGAGTGTGAGAGGGTCCTTGGACCAGGATGTTGGAGAGCTGGTGCTCTAGATTCTGGGGGCTAGGGGTGTAAACCGAGGGTTGGCATGCTGGGCTGGGTGGGTACAACGTGGACTGGCTTCTTCTGGACCTGACAGGCCCCCTGGCAGGGCTGCGAAACCTGGGATCTGGAGGCCCGGATCAGCCCTTCCAAGCTTTGGGCACGACAGGCCTCCTCGAGCCTCAGGTGCCCTGGTGGTTCAGCTGGGACCAAAATGTCACTTGCACAGGGAGGGTTACAAGCCTCCTGTCTGGTAATCCTTGTGAAAAAGTGCTTTGTAAGTTGTGAAACACTCCACAAGATGTTTGTTTTTGTGGTTATTTTGTCTGGGGCCGGTGCTTAGCTGTCTCAGATGCTTTCCCCAGACCCCGGAAAAACCTGTTCATGGGGAGCTAGAGGGTGTATGGTGACCCCCCCGACGTCTAACCCCCCCCCCCCCAGCCCCCTTGCCTTCCTGGAGCTGAGACAGGGGCTGTGCTTGTGACTGGGCTGGCTGGAGGGGAGGCTCCTGGGCTGTTGCCCTGCCAGCCTCTGGAGACGTTGGGAAGAGAAGCCGGGAAGCCAGGCTCGTGCCCATGTGTGCCCGCCCGGCCGCCCGCCCAGCAGCCGCTGCCTGCTTGCTCTGCTGGGAGAGGAAGTGCAGTCGGTTACCAATCGGGTTATTTTCATAACGGCTGTCTCAGGCTGGGGGGCGGGGAGGAGGGTTGGGAGGGGGAGGGGGCAGAGGAGCAGCCTCAGCAGCTTGCTCTCCAAACTAGGACTTGCTCAGCCGGAGGCCGGCAGCCCGGAGCTGGCGCTGCAGCGGTGCAGCGGGGCTCGCCTGCCCACGGGGACCCCGGCCCCCACCCGCCCGCTCCGCCTGCCACCCTGCCTTCCAGATCAGGTCAAAGGGGCTTCCCTCAACCCTCCCTTGCCTTCTGCTTCCTAACCCTCTTGGACCTGTCGGGGTGGGGTTGTGGGGGGAGGGTCCCCCAGGCACCGCTGTCCCCAAACCAGGCTCCTGGAGCTGATGGAAAGGGAACGGGAAGGGGTGGGGGTCTGAGCTGCTGTCCCTGAGCCAGGGCAGACCCCGTCGTGGTAAACATGACTGGCCTAGTCGCCCCCCGTACCACGCAGCCCTGGCCCACCTCTCGCACTGTGAAGTTTGCTTCGGTTTGGTTTTGGCAGTCTCTTCTTAGTGAGTGGAGGCCTGGGCACCCTGCCTCAGCAGCCCCCAGGCAGGCCCCACTTCCAGCAGTCCCCACCCCCTTCCCTCGACCTCAGCCTCAGCGCTGTGGGAGCAGAGTCGCCAAGGCGGCTTCTGACCTGCAGGCCCTGCTGTGGGGCTGCTGGAGATGACCGTTGTGCACCGTTGCCAGCCTTGGCAGGACACGGGGCGGGGGGCCCACTCAGAGTGGAATGGGCGCTCTGGCTGAATCCCACAGGGTGGCCTGTGCGAGCACCCCGGGAGGCAGAGCAGTCACTGGGGGCCCGGTCTGGTGCCAGGGGCAGAGGGCATTCGTCCCAGCATGAGCAGACCCCCCACGCAGCCCAGGCTGCCAAGCTGTGTTCCTCATATGATGGGTGGTGGCCATCCTGGCTACTCCTGCTTCCCTTTCTGGGCTCCTACCTGCACCGTGCGTGCATGCTCAGTTGTATCTGACTTTTGATGACCCCATGGACTATAGTCCACCAGGCTCCTCCATCCATGGGATTCTGCAGGCAAGAATACTGGAGTGGGTTGCCATGCCCTGCTCCAGATCTTCCCAACCCAGGGATCGAACCCACGTTTCTTACGTCTCCTGCTTTGGCTGGCGCGTTCTTTACCACTGAGCCACCTGGAAGCAGAGACAGACTCTGGTAGGTGGATGATCCACACGCCCAGGTGTCTGCTGTGGATGTAGGCCCTGCCAAGCCCCTCCTCTCTGTCAGCTGTTATCAGGTACTTCGTACCGTTATGTCATCTGAACCTCTCTCATGTCAAAGTCTCTGGACTAGGTCGTTTCAGCCCTGTTTTGCAGAGGAGAAAATTGAGACTCCAAAAGGTTAGTTGATCAGCCCAGGAAAGCAGTGGCAGATACAGGATTCCAAAGCTTGAAGCTAACATAGCGTGCACCAGTCTAACTGGGCGATCAGGAGTCCTGGTCTTTCTAGCCAGCAGCCGGTGGAGCTGGGGCACTTGTGTCCACTCACCCCCGGCAGCTGCCTGAGCCTAGCCACCTGCAGCCGCACTGTCTGCTGTTCACCAAGGGTGCCCAGCCAGCCACCACTGAGCCCGTCTCCCCACAGCATCCCTTGTCCTCCTCCCCAGGCTCCTAGCAGCCAGCTGGACGTCGACGGGGCCCCCGAGTCCTTTCCCAGCCCATCCCCTTCGGGTGTGACAGGCTTCCCCCGCCGGGCCCCCGACCAGGAGGCTGAGGGCAGCCATTTTTGCTCCGCTGTTGGCGTCAGAACCCTGTGGGGCCTCCTCCGGTGACCTTTACACATACTGAGTGTGGTGTGTGGAAGCTGACAGAGCGTGAGGTGAGAGGAAGCTGCCGCCCAGGGCCGTGCCATGGGAAGAGGCTGCAGGCGCAGGCGGAGGAGAGTCCTGAGACTCTCCTGAGAGTCCTGAGACGGTGCAGAGTCCAGAGGACAGGCCTGAGAGCCGGCAGGGCCTCAGAGCAGACCCAGGAGAGGCCTGGGCCGAGATAGGAAGTCAGGAGTCAGGCCTTTGCTGACCAGAGGACAGAGGTTTCTATGGCGACCAGAGGAACAGGAAGCCTGGGCCTGGGGGGAGGGGGTGTCGGAGTGCAGAGGCGTGGTCGCCTTAGAGGACAGCATGTCATAAACCGTCAGATCAGCCAGCTGACGGCCTCCTCCGACCGACCGACAAGGAAACTGAGGCCCAAGAGGGAGCAGCTTTGCGTGAGGTCACACGGCACCGGCCTGGCCCTGCCCGGCCCGCCCCTGCTGGTGGTGACCGCCCCACCAGGCCACTGGGGAGACCACGGGGCCAGGCCCGGCGGGGACCCAGGTGCGCAGGGAGCCCTTCTGAGTCGCCCCCGTGTCCTGTGGCAGGTGAGCCGCGAGGCCTCTCCGCCACCCCAGCCCTTCTTGTCGCAGGCGCGGGTCAGGCAGCCGGCAGGGTCCACCCTCTCCGCCACCCACAGAGCGCCTGCCGCACCCCCCCCCACCCCACCCCTGTGACCGTGGCCTTTGTTTTCTGGGTGACACTCGAATCAGGCGGTGTGTTCGGGTGACTAATCTCCTCCAGGCTGGGCAGCTGTCACAGGGCGGCCTGACCAGGCGGGCGGGGAAAGCTGACACCCTGGGGCAGAGCTGGCAAGCCAGGGTCCCAGCGGCAGCGGGCCGCTGGGCCTCCAGGCTCCTCCGGCTGGTTGCAGTGCAGACCCTGCATCAGGCGGACCTGAGTTCAGGTCCCACTCCTGCCCGTGGCCAGCCGTGTGACCCTGGAGCCTGGGCCTGATCTCAAGCTGGTTTCTTCCTCTCTGTAACCTGCCCCAGGGGAGGGAGGTAGGCTCAAAGGAGATGATGAGTGAAAGCGCTGTCACGTAGTGCGCGGTGGGTAAGGACCACTGTTGCCATTAAGGCACCTTAGTCCTAACTCAGAACAGGCTTTGCCTCGGGTCGAGATGGGTTCCAGCCCCGGCTCCCCAGGACTAGCTGTGCACCTTGGGCTGGTTATCTCCTCCGTCTCTCTTCAGGAGCCAGGAATGATACAGTATCTATTCTTTAGGGTGCTGTGGTTTATAAAACGGTGCACATGTTTGCCAAGGACTTAGTATCCTGCCTGACGTGTGTGGGCACTCAGCAAATCCTGCCTGACGTGTGTGGGCACTCACTGATTTTAGGAGGAAACCAGGAGCTCTTCTGCCCTCCTCCCTGTCACCTGCAGAGGCTGGCAGATCGTAAACAGCGAGCCCTGGAGCCCGGCAGCCCCCAACACTGCTTCTGCAGGCATGGCTGCCTGCATGTCAGTATTCCTGCACCTATCCAAGGCCCTGGTCTAATGCTGCCTGCCCGGACCCCCAAGTGAAGTGAAGTCACTCAGTCATGTCTGACTCTTTGCAACCCCATGGACTGTAACCTACCAGGCTCCTCTGTCCATGGATTTTCCAGGCACGAGTACTGGAGTGGGCCGCCATTTCCTCTCCTGGGGATCTTCCTGACCCAGGGGTCAGACCCAGGGATCAAACCCGGGTCTCCCGCATTGCAGGCAGACGCTTTACCTTCTGAGCCACCAGGGAAGCCAACCAGGGCAGTAGCAAATCAAGGTGGGAGGGGGAGGAGGAGGCGCTGGCTATGCAGCCCAGCCCGGATTCCTCAAGCCTTTCCTCCACGCTGTCAGGCCCACAGCTGACAGAAGTGTCTCTCCTGTCAGCCCCAGGCAGGGGTCCCGTGGCTGTGACTCAGACCTCCCTATGGCCGCCAGAGCCCAGGAGTACCTGATGGTGGACACAGGTGTCCTTAAGTGCTCTGGAGGCATGGCCCCCTTGAAGCACACCAGGCCAGCTCCCCTTGGCCTGTGTAGACAGGGCGATGAGGCGGGCGAGCTGGTGAAGGAATTGGAGCCCGTGCTCGGACCAGGTCAAGGGAGGATGGCTCGAGCAAGCGTGGTCCCTGGGACTCCTGCAGAATGGTGCTCCAGGTAGCTTAGTGTTCAGATTCTGAGCGTTGGGGCTTCGGGTCTTGGCCCCCAGGTCAAGGTGCAGTTCACGGGCTCCCTCAGCGTCCAGACGAAGGTTTTCAGACATCGTCCAGCACTGTCACACACGGGTTGTCCATCCTGGGCCTCTTCAGAAAGGTGAGGCCTGGGAAGTGCTTACCATCAGCCCCTCAGAGCCAGAGCGCACCCACAGAGCCCAGAGGCGCTCTGGCGGCTCTTGCAGCTTCCCGCACAAAGTCCCTCCGGCGGCTTCTTTCCCCGCCCTGTGCAGCTGTCTCTCCAGTTCTCAGGCAGGGGGGTGGGGTGAGCTCCAAGTGGCCTTCCACCCGCGAGGCAGATGTCAGATCCTCTCCCTTTCTGGGGCCACTCTCAACCTGGCCCCAAGTCTGGGGGTCATGGCAGGGCTGAATTTCCCTTCAGAGAGCCTCATTTTCTTACCATGGCTTGGTTTCTGCAGTGTCCCAGGAAGGGACACCGAAGCCTAACCTGCCCAAGGAGAGGAAAAACCTTGCCCTCAGATCCTCAGTGTCCTATCTATTTGCCTTTTCACACTGTTCATGGGGTTCTCAAGGCAAGAATACTGAAGTGGTTTGCCATTCCCCCTTCCACAGTGGACCATGTTTTGTCAGAACTCTCCACCATGACCCATCCGCCTTGGGTGGCCCCACACAGCATGGCTTATAGTTTCATTGAGCTAGAGAAGGCTGTGATCCATGTAATCAGTTTGGTTAGTTTTCTGTGATCGATTGTGGAAATCAATCCTGAATATTCATTGGAAGGAGTGATACTGAAGCTGAAGGTCCAATACTTTGACCACGAGATGCAAAGAGCTGACTCATTAGAAAAGACCCTGATGCTGGGAAAGATAGAAGGCAGGATGAGATGGTTGGATGGCACCACCGACTCAACGGACATGAATTTGAGCAAGCTTCAGGAGATGATAAAGGACAGGGAAGCCTGGTGTGCTGCAGTCCATGGGGTCGCAAAGTCACACAAGGCTGAGCAGCTAAACAACAGCCCCACAGTCTGTCTAGGTTGACTCCAGGCTCCCAGCTTCCTTTCTCTCTTCCTTTCCATCAGCTTCAGGCAAGGGACTTGGAAGTCCTTAAGGCCAGAGCTTTGTGGATCTTGGTACCTGGACAGGGGAACCCAGAAGGGTAGCTGGCAGCCCCACTCCCCAGTGCTCCTGCGGCTGCAGGGGGGTGGAATTGGGGAGCACCAGGGCGTCCAACAGCGATGAGTGTGGGCTCCCTGCTGGGTCTTCTGGTACCCCAGCCACCCCGTTTAAGGGGCTCAGAGGCCACAGAATATCCCCATTTCCTCCCAAGTGTCCCTTCTCCAAGGGCAGAGGCTGAGACTGGGCTCCTGGGCCTGGGATGGAGCCTGGCCTGGCCCGGCTCCTGACGCTCCTGGTCTCTGTGCTCAACAGCCACCCACCTGCCCCTGCCATGGAGACCTTCATTAAGAGACACTTCCAGCGGAAGGCGCCTGGCCCAGGGGAGGGGCCGCGGCGGCCCAGCAGCGTGGGGCTGCCCACAAGCAAGGCCCGGCGCCGCTCGCCCGCGGGGCAGGCCTCCTCCTCGCTGGCACAGCGGCGGCGCTCTAGCGCGCAGCTCCAGGGCTGTCTCCTGGGCTGCGGGGTGGGGGCCCCGCGCCCTGGCCGCCGCCGGCGCTCCAGCACCGCACCCCCCGCCTGCAATCCCCGCTTTGCCGTGGAGGAGGTGCCCACCCCGCCGCAGCCAGCCGTGGTGGGGCCCCAGCTTTTGGTGGCACCCCTGCTGTTGGCTGGGCTCGTGGGCATGGAAGAGGGGGAGGGCTTGCAGAATGAGGATGTGAGGGTCGCGTTACCGAGCACCGCCCAGCCGGGCACCAGGACCCCAGGGCCATCCCCACTGCTGCCCCGCGGCACGCTGCCCCTGCTGCCCGTTCCGCACTGGCGCAGGCGCCGGGCCTCCTCCCACCTGCTGCCCGCAGACGTGGTGAAAGACCACGGGCTCTGGGGCCTGCACGGTCACTACCGGCGCCTCAGCCAGCCGTGGCCCGTGGGCCAGAACCCCAGCCCAGGGGGTCGAAGAGCCTCGGGTACTGCAGCCAGCCTCGGGATGCCCGCCCACATGCGCCCGCTGTCCCGCCGGCGCCAGGTAGCCCTGCGGCGCAAGTCAGCCGGACCCCAGACCTGGAGTGCCCTGCTTGCGTAGGTATAGCTGCAGCCAGCAGGGCAGTGGTGTGACCTCCGGGGGGCTGGCCTGAGGGTCCCCAGCTTGGCAGCAGCTCTGGGCCAGGCTCGGAAGCCAGCAGGGCAGCGAGGAGAGTCCAGTCTCCTCAGGGATCCTCTCAGAGCTGGGCGGGAGGGGGCGGGGGTTCTCCTGGGAGCCTCCTCTGCCCTCCCTGCCTTGACCCGGGGTTGAGGTCAAGGTGAAGGCAGAGATCCCAGGCGAGAGGAAGGAAGCAGAGGCGCTGCGCGCCCAGCTGGCCTCAGCCGTCTCCTCCTCCGCAGGAAAGCCATCACCAAGTCGGGCCTCCAGCACCTGGCACCCCCTCCTCCTGCTCCTGGGGCCCCATGCAGCGAGCCTGAGCGGCAGATCCGGAGCACCGTGGACTGGAGTGTGAGTGGCCTGGAGCTGGGAGGGGTCTATGGGGACCAGCTCCCCGCTGGGGGTCGGAAGTACTGTGGGCGGCTGCAAGGGAAGCCCATGGACCTGTGGCGTCAGGGCAGATCCAAGCCTTGAAGCCAACAGTGGTGAAAACAGGATGCAGCGAAGTAGATTTTGGGGGCTGGAGCAGGTTTGTCTTGGGAGAGGGACAGTAGATGGGGCGCAGCAGGTTTGCACTAACCAGGAGGCCGTGTTTGAGCCAAGCCTTAAGCCCAACAGACAGCAGGGGGGAAAGCAGGATGCAGGGAGGTAGATTGTGGGGGCTGGAGCAGGTTTGTCTTGGGAGAGGGTTGGGGGCAGAGCAGGTGTGCACCGAGTGTGCTCGTCCCGTCCTCCAGGAGTCGGCGACGTATGGGGAACACATCTGGTTTGAGACCAACGTGTCCGGGGACTTCTGCTACGTCGGAGAGCAGTACTGCGTAGCCAAGATGCTGGTGAGTGAGCGCGGTGCGGCACGCCGCCCCCTGGTGGTGGAGCCGGGTCTCGAACCCTGTAGGCAGGCACTTCCAGGGGAAGGTGGGAACGGGGCTCTCGCCTGAGCCGCCCTGCAGGGGGCTGCCCCCCGGCGGCCAGAGGAACGGGACTGGGTCCTGAAGCCAGGACGGGGGCTCGACAATGCTCTCCCAGAGCAGCTGTGCCGGGGCAGGCGTGGGGCGGCACCCTGAGGCCGGTGCCTCAGGGACCTTCTGTTTCCCGCAGCAGAAATCAGTGTCCCGGAGAAAGTGTGCAGCCTGCAAGATTGTGGTCCACACGCCCTGCATTGAGCAGCTTGAGAAGGTGAGCGTGGCTGTTCAGGCTTTCCTGCCCCTCCCCCTCAGGGTGCTGAAGCCCTCACGGCACTCCTACACAGGTCTCTATACACGCGTGTTCATGTCACACAAACAACACCGGCCAGGGGTGCCTCAGTGTGTGTAGTGGTGAAAAAACCAAGGACCCTGGAGCGGCAGTGCCTGCGTTTGCATCCTGGCTCCCCCTTCATTTGCTGCTGTGTCCCTGCTGCCCAGAACAAGCCTGGCACAGAGTGAGGTTCATAAGACTATTACTAGACAAGATGAAGTCATGAATGCTGGCTGAGATGCCATTTTTATCAGTTCCCAAACTAATACTTAGAAGGGGCTGAGCCTTTGTACCTCAGCTCTGTCTGGGCCAGTCCTGTGTGGGCCCTGAAGCCCGGCCCTGTCCCCTCCACTAGTGGAGAGGAGGAGAGCTGTAAAGACCTTTACCCAGGGACCATTGTCCACGTGGCTGCAGCTAGGGGCGCGTCTGGGCCCCCCGCTTCTAGGGAGGGAGGGAGAAGAACAGCTGGGTGAGTGGGTCCAGGCCCAGGGATTGGGGGGCTGCCGTGGCCCCGTAGGACTCCCCACCAGCAGAAACCAAGACCAGCGTAAGAGAAATACTGTAGGACTAGGAATGGCTTGAACGAGGCTGACGCAGACGGCTTCCCCTACTCCTCAACTCATACAGTGAACTTTCCCTACAGTTTTCCTAGGGCTGAAGCAGGGGCTCTGAGGAAAAGAGAGACGCCTGTAGCCCCAAGTCCTGTAGATCCGTCACACCAGCCCCTAAGGTGATAAACCAGGACTCCACAAATGGGCTGACGGTCTCCAGGGACCAGTCCACAAGCATGGGCTGGGTTGCCTGCAGGTGCCTAAGTTGGGAGAGCTGGAGGGCGAGGAAGAGTACAGGACGGGTCAGCCTTGCTGCCTTTTAGCAGGGAAGACGGATACAGAACTTGCTGTCTCCCTCATCCCAGAAGACTGGGCAGTGGAAGGGAGCTTCCTTCTGGCTAGTGGAGAGGAGGAGGGATGCCAGAGGGCCTCTGAGAAGAGGTGTCTGGCGTTCTCAGGACCCCCAGGATGCTGGGGGGGCCTCTCCCTCCTTTGTGAGATGCCTCCCGAGTGACACCTTCTGAAGGGGGTGGCCATGTGCCTGACCCCACAAAGGGCGGTTCTGACATTTTGGTGGTCACTGCGTGTTTCACAGATAAATTTCCGCTGTAAGCCATCCTTCCGTGAATCGGGCTCCAGGAACGTCCGTGAGGTAAGTGCCCGGGGTAGTTAGGGCCCCAGGTTTCCCGAGCGGGCCCCTCGGCAGTGACTCCAGAGCATTGCTGGGCTTCCGCCCGGCACTCAGCCCAGTGCCGCTCCTCTCGTCCGCCAGCCAACCTTCGTGCGGCACCACTGGGTACACCGGCGACGCCAGGACGGCAAGTGTCGGCACTGCGGGAAGGTGAGGCTCCGCCCAAGCAAGCTGGCCCTGGTCCCGGCGACCCCCGCACTGCCACGTGTGGCCCGTCCGTCCCTGACCGCGGGCAGAGTCCTGGGCCCACTCTCTCTGTCTGCCGTGCCCGCTCAGTCCCAGAACGCCCAGGTCCCTGGGCAGAGCGGGAGAGCAGGGAGGAAAGCCTCCTCCTCCGAGAGCAGTGTGTCTGGACTGCTTGGAAGCTGTGAGCAAGCCCTTCAAGAAGCGTGGAGGCTTTTTCCCTCGCTAGTTCAGCCAATGCACATTGAGGGCCCACTGGGTGCGAGCATAGCCCACAGCAGCCCAGGTTTCACTGACCTGTCTTGTCCCCCCCACCCACCCCCCAGTAAGTTCAGGCTCTGAGAGATCTAGGGGCCTTGTCCCTCCTCCCTCCATCCACCCTGAGTGTCCAGCATGTCAGGCACAGTAGGCCCTGCGATAAATAGTGTAGGACGAACAGGGAATGACTGTGATGGTTACTGCACAGAGTTTTGAGAGCCTGGGTTGGGAGGGAGGGACTGGAGTTAGGCAGGAGTTATCTATGGACCCCTTTCCAGCAGATGGTGCAGTTAACTTCAGAGACCCAGCCTGGCTCAGCCCCCATGACTCTAGGGACTCCTTTTATAGTTCTTTTCTTTAAAAAAAAAAAAAAAGAGTGCTCAGTTGCCCTGGGCGGAGAGGCAGGAATGGGCTGGGCCTGCTGCTCTGGGCCCAGCCCCAGGGACCCTCACCACCCTCTGCCCCCCAGGGCTTCCAGCAGAAGTTCACTTTCCACAGCAAGGAGATTGTGGCCATCAGCTGCTCCTGGTGCAAGCAAGCAGTGAGTGCCACTCCCCTGCTGGCCGGCTGTCCCCTGGGCTGTGCAGGGTGCGAGCTGCAGGCGGGCAGCTGGCTGCCACTCCCCTGCCGGCCGGCTGTCCCCTGGGCTGCGCGGGGCGCGGGCTGAAGGCGGGCAGCCGGCTGCCACTCCCCTGCCGGCCGGCTGTCCCGTGGGCTGTGCAGGGTGCGGGCTGCAGGTCTCGGCCAGGCCCAGCTCAGCCACGGCCCCCCGCCACCCCCCCCACCCCCTCCAGTACCACAGTAAGGTGTCCTGCTTCATGCTGCAGCAGATCGAGGAGCCGTGCTCCCTGGGGGTCCACGCCGCTGTGGTCATCCCCCCTACCTGGATCCTCCGGGCCCGCAGGCCCCAGGTGAGTCCCACCTGCGCCAGGAAACCCCGACCCCCAGGGTCTGCCAGCCACCCCAGCCCCAACCATCTTGTCACCCACACCTCCACTTCCCTCGCAGAACACCCTCAAAGCCAGCAAGAAGAAAAAAAGAGCATCATTCAAGAGGAAGTCTAGCAAGAAAGGGCCTGAGGTTAGACCAGGGACCAGGCGGGCAGCCGGAGGGGAACAGGAGAGGGGGGCCTGTTTCTTGGGACACTGAGGCCCTCCCCCCTGCTGGAGCTAACGATGCGGCCGTCGCTGGGTCAGTCTGGGCTCTGGGGCCCCCAAGCAGGGGGAGAGGTCCAGGTCCTCCTCTGGGGCCAGGCCCACTGTGAGGTCTGACCCTGCAGTGATACTCACGGGGGCACCCGGGGCGCGGAGAACAGGGTGAGGGTCCCCCAGGGCGGGAACCAGCCTTACGGGCTCTCTCTGTCTCCAAGGAGGGCCGCTGGAGACCCTTCATCATCAGGCCTACCCCGTCCCCCCTCATGAAGCCCCTGCTGGTGTTCGTGAACCCCAAGAGTGGGGGCAACCAGGTACGCACAGCCTCCAGTCTCCTCTGAGAGCCTTGGGGCGGGGTGGGGTGTAGCTCAGCCCCTCCCCCCAGCAGGTGTTCCCAGGTCGGCTTTGGCCCCACCCCTTTCTCCCAGGGATGCGGAGAAAGTCACCTCTGCCTCCGCCTCTTGCCTCTTCCTGGGCCCACGCACTTCTCCCCACCTCAGCCCTCCACCCTAACTGCCTCCCCGCTTCCCTGTCGGCTCCTGGTCTCCCACAGGGTGCCAAGATCATCCAGTCCTTCCTCTGGTATCTGAATCCCCGGCAAGTCTTTGACCTGAGCCAGGGGGGCCCCAGGGAGGCGTAAGTACCTGTCAGGGCTCTGTGGGGGCGGTGGCGAGGGCTGGCCTGGCGCGCTCTCGGGGCGCAGCTCACCGGTCCTGACCCCTCTGACCCCGTTCCCGCCCTCTGACCCCAGGCTGGAGATGTATCGCCGGGTGCACAACCTGCGGATCCTGGCCTGCGGGGGTGACGGCACGGTGAGTCCTCACGGCCCGAAAAGCCGGGCTGCCGGGGCGCCCGCGCTGACCTGGCCCGCACCGACCTGGCCCGCTCTGCCCTGCTCCTCCAGGTCGGCTGGATCCTCTCCACGCTGGACCAACTGCGCTTGAAGCCGCCGCCGCCAGTCGCCATCCTGCCCCTGGGCACTGGCAATGACTTGGCCCGCACCCTCAACTGGGGCGGGGTGAGCGCCCATGGACGGGGCAGGGAGCCAGGGATGGAGGGGGGCGGGGTACCAGGGGAGGCCCAGACCCCAGAGGAGCTCAGTTCCCGCCCCCCCCCCCCCCCCCACCCCAGGGTTACACCGACGAGCCTGTGTCCAAGATCCTGTCCCACGTGGAGGAGGGCAACGTGGTACAGCTGGACCGCTGGGACCTCCGTGCAGAGCCCAACCCTGAGGCGGGGCCCGAGGAGCGAGACGAGGGGGCCACCGACCGGGTGGGTCAACTGTGGGGGAGAGCCGGGGGTGTCTGGGATCTGGGGCAAGTCTTTGTGTCACCAGACTTCGGCCTCTCCTTGGGAAGAGGGAATGGTAGTCCTCAGCTCACAAGAGAGTTGTCTGCAGCCTCTCGGTACATCTTACTAAGCACCTGCTACAGCCAGGCACCATCGAGGTGCCTTGCTACAGCTGTGCACTGGTTCTCAGCAGTGCACAGAGCCAGGCCTGGCGCGTGTGAGGCCCGTCAGGGAGGAGTCGTGTGTTGGGGGCGGGCAAGGCCTGGGAAGAGAAGCCAGCTGGGCATAGGCTGCTTTGCTGTGCAGGCGCTTGACGGGGCTCCCCAGGAGCTGAGAAGGCTGGGCCGAGGCCCCCTTTCTGCAGAGGTGGCTGTGGGGAGGTGCAGGGTGCATGCTAGAGCCCCTCATTCCTGTCCCTTGGCCCTCCTCCAGCTGCCTCTGGATGTCTTCAACAACTACTTCAGCCTGGGCTTTGACGCCCACGTCACCCTGGAGTTCCACGAGTCTCGAGGTGGGCGCGTCTTTGCTGAGGAGGCCACCCGCGGGTGGTGGTCGGGGGGGAGCCCAGGAGGGGCCCCGAGATGGCCAGACCTTGCCCCTGCCAGTACAAGGCTTTCGTCCGTCATCAGCCATCCCGCCCGAGCCCAGATTGGAAAGCCCCAACAGGCTCAGAGCAGCTGACTGTCCCCTATTTCTTGTCACCACCCAGAGGCCAACCCGGAGAAGTTCAACAGCCGCTTCCGGAATAAGATGTTCTACGCCGGGGTGAGTCTGGGGCCTGCCGCTGCACCCAGCCGTTGCCACGCCCACCCGTTCTCCCACCCATGCCCCCACCCACCCATGTCCACCAGGCCTCAGGACCCCTGTACGGCAGCGGGAAGGACATGCCCTGTTACCAGATGGTGACGCCCTGTGTCTCCCACAGACAGCCTTCTCCGACTTCCTGATGGGCAGCTCCAAGGACTTGGCCAAGCACATCCGCGTGGTGGTGAGTGGACTGTGCCCGCAGGCAGGGGTGGGTGGGTCCAGCGGGAGGGATACCCCCTGGGTGCATATGCCCTCAACCCCGTCCGCCTGTTCCTGCCTGCAGTGTGATGGGACTGACCTGACCCCCAAGATTCAGGACCTGAAACCCCAGTGCATTGTTTTCTTGAACATCCCCAGGTGAGGAGGGGAGGGCGTTGGGTGGGCCCTGCTGTCCCTGTCCTGCACGCCTGTCCTCTGAAGCCCATGGCTGTGCCCTCCCCTCCAGGTACTGTGCGGGCACCATGCCCTGGGGCCACCCTGGGGAGCACCATGACTTTGAGCCCCAGCGGCACGACGATGGCTACCTCGAGGTCATCGGCTTTACCATGACCTCCCTGGTGAGTAAGCCAGCACGGGGCCCACCTGGAGCCCCAGGCCTGCCTTGCCCCTGGCACTGGCCCCAAGATGGAAGGGGACGCCTTCCCTGGTGGTCCAGTGGTTAAGAATCCACTTGGCAATGTAGGGGACATGAGTTTGATCCCTTTGGGGGGACCTAAGTTCCCACATGTCTCAGGGCAACTAAGCATGTGTGACAAAACTGAGACCCAAAGCAGCCAGATAAATATAAAACAATAAATAAAAATAATGGAAGGGGGTCACCAAATTCATTTTCATTGGCCAGGACTGGAGAATTCACCCTCACCTCCTTTCTCTGGCTGGGGTCTCACCCTCCTCTGCTCTCCGTCGGGTGGGGGATTACTCACTTTGTTCTCCAGCCTGGGAAAAGGAAAGCCTGCGGTCCTGCCGGCCCCTGGCCCCTGACCCTGAGCCTCCCGTGCCCACAGGCCGCGCTGCAGGTGGGCGGGCACGGCGAGCGGCTGACGCAGTGCCGAGAGGTGCTGCTCACCACGTCCAAAGCCATCCCGGTGCAGGTGGACGGCGAGCCCTGCAAGCTCGCAGCCTCGCGCATCCGCATCGCCCTGCGCAACCAGGCCACCATGGTGCAGAAGGCCAAGCGGCGGAGTGCCGCCCCCCTGCACAGCGAGTATGTCCCCCGGCCCCGCCCACGTGCCCTGGGCCCCAGAGACTGTGCCCCTCCCCAGCCTCAGTTTTTCCCTCTGGGAAGGAGGCTAACAGTACCCCGGGGCAGCTGGGGCGGGGGGTGGTACATGGTGTGATGCCTGGCGGGGACCAGCAGCTTGGGCAGGGCACTTGCCGAGCGCCACGTGGTCGCCTGCCTGCAGCCAGCAGCCGGTGCCGGAGCAGCTGCGAGTCCAGGTGAGCAGGGTCAGCATGCACGACTACGAGGCCCTGCACTACGACAAGGAGCAGCTCAAAGAGGCTTGTGAGTGGCAGGCGGGGTGGGGAGGGGGTGCTGTGGGGCGGGGCCCGGGCTGGGGTGCAGCCCGCTGCTGATGGCCGCCCTGCCCTGCAGCTGTGCCGCTGGGCACTGTGGTGGTCCCAGGAGACAGCGACCTGGAGCTGTGCCGCGCTCACATCGAGAGGCTCCGGCAGGTGAGGGGTGGGGCCAGGGCCTGCCCACAGGGCCCTGCCGGCCCAGGTTCTGGTGGCCTTCAGCCCTGGCCTCTGCCTCTCTTGCCAGGAGCCCGAAGGTGCTGGAGCCCAGTCCCCGATGTGCCAGAAACTGTCCCCCAAGTGGTGCTTCCTCGATGGTGAGTGGCCCCTGAAGGGCCAGGTCCCGCCCCGTCCCTTGGCAGTCCTGGGTGGGGTGGCTGGAGACCCGGGCCTGGATAGGGGGCCACCTTCCTCAGCTAGCCCTCTCCCCACAGCCACCACTGCCAGCCGCTTCTACAGAATCGACAGGGCCCAGGTAAGCACTCGAGGTCTGCTCCGAAAACCGCTGGCTCCGGGCCCCCATGTCACTTGTCCTGCTTGGCCGCCCTGCATGGCCGGGCACACCCGTGTCCGCCGATGGGCAGTGCACAGGGATGGTGCTGACAGTGGGAAGCTGGGCTCGCGGGGTTGGGTTGTGGGGGAGCCTCAAAGCACAGGCGTCTTCCAGCCAGACACTAAAAGAAAGGTGCTTTGGGTCAGAGGCCGGGGCACCTGGTAAAGGCTTAGCCGTGGGAAGGGGCTGCAAGCTGGGGGCCCCCTGTGTGAGGTCAGGGGATCCGGGGCAGGAAGGGAGAGGAGAGGGTGGGGTGGGGTGGGGGCTGGCAGGGCCACAGGCCTGGCTGCCCCATCAGTGTTCCACCTCATGGCCGCGGCTTCTCCAGGTCTGCTGGCCTGGCGTCCGCCTGCACCCCCCATCGGCTGCCCTGCAGGGCCCTGACCCTCAGCCCGACCTTCCCCCCCAACCCTGTAGGAACACCTCAACTACGTGACCGAGATCGCACAGGACGAGATTTATATCCTGGACCCTGAGCTGCTGGGGGCATCTGCCCGTCCTGACCTCCCCACCCCCACGTCCCCTCTCCCCACCTCGCCCTGCTCCCCCACATCCCGGTGAGTCCCGAGCCTCAGCCAACCCTCCCCCCGCCGTTGCCCCAAAGGACAGCCAACTGAAACCCCTCCCCCCCGGCCGTGGCCGGGCCATGAGCCCTCCGCCCCACCGGCCAGCATCCACCCCGCTGTGGTGGCCGGACACCCGGGCTCCCCCTGGCCACCCGCACCCTCGTCAGAGCGCCTTGCAGCCGCCTGGCCTCCCACTCTCCCCCAGCACCCTGTGGGCACGTGCCCTGCCCTGCTCCTGGTCACTTCACCCTGGGCACCGGTGCCCTCCTCCACCACCACAGTGCAGCCCCGCTCACCTGTCCGTTCTTTGCCGTCTCGTTTGCCCACCTCTGGACTTGTTCTTGCCTCCCCGATCTTCACCCTCCACTCACGTCTCAGCTTGGGTGTGCCTTCTCCGCAGTCTCTCGGGAGCCCCCCTGAAGTTGCTGTTGAATCACACCACCCAGTCTCCCGCTCTCCTACACTCCCTGCTGTTCCAGAACACTGTGTTTACTCGTTTGTCTGACTTTGTCTCTCTGACTAGAATGTAAGCTCCCTGAGAGCAAGTTCTCCACCTGTCTTGTTCACGGCTGTGTTGCTGGTGCCCAGAACAGCACTTGACATGCAGGAGGCACTCAATAAACTGTTGAATGAACCAAGGGTGCCCCGGGCTGGGGCTGGGGAGGGCAACAAGCTGGGCCTGTGCTGTAGCCACGTCACCCTGCCACATCTCACCCAGCCACACCCCTGCCACACCCTGGCACATCTCATCCTGTCACCCTGTCGTTTCATGTCACCTTGTCACATCCTGTCACCCTGTCACATCTCGTCACCTTATCACATCTCATCCTGTCACCCTCATCTCGTCACCTTGTCATCTCATCCTGTCACCCTGTCACATAGTTACCCCATCACATCTCATCCTGTCACCTTGTCACATCCTGTCACCTTGTCACATCTCATGTCCCTGTCACCCTCACATCTCGTCACCTTGTCACCTCATCCTGTCACCCTGTCACATATCATGTCACCTTGTCACATCCTGTCACCCTGTCACATCTTGTCACCTTATCACCTTATCACATCTCATCCTGTCACCCTCATCTCACCTTGTCATCTCATCCTGTCACCCTGTCACATATTGTTACCCCATCACATCTCATCCTGTCATCTTGTCACATCCTGTCACCCTGTCACATCTCATGTCACCGCCATTTCATGTCATCTTGTCACATCCTGTCACCCTGTCACCTCAAGTCACTGTCACATCTCATCCTGTTACATCATCACATCTCGTCATGTCACCCTGCCACATCTCATGTCAGATCTCATCCTGTCACACCTCATGTCACCCGTCACATCTCATCCTGTCACCCTCATCTCGTCACCTTGTCACCTCATCCTGTCACCCTGTCACATATCATGTTACCCCATCACATCTCATCCTGTCACCCAGTCCCATCTCGTCACCTTGTCATATCCTGTCACCCTGTCACATCTCATGTCACCGTCATTTCATGTCATCTTGTCACATCCTGTCACCCCAAGTCACTGTCACATCTCATCCTGTTACATCATATCTCGTCATGTCACCCTGCCACATCTCATGTCAGATCTCATCCTGTCACACCTCATGTCACCCGTCACATATGTCACCCTCATCTCGTCACCTTGTCATATCATCCTGTCACCCTGTCACATATGTCACCTTGTCACATCCTGTCACCCTGTCACATCTCATGTCACCTTGTCACACCTCATCCTGTCATCTTGTCACATCTCATCCTGTCACCTTGTCACATCTCATCCTGTCACCCTCGTCACATCTCATCCTGTCACCCTCATCTCGTCACCTTGTCATCTCATCCTGTCACCCTGTCACATCCTGTCACCTTGTCACATCTCATGTCCCTGTCACCCTCACATCTTGTCACCTTGTCACCTCCTGTCACCCTATCACATATCATGTTACCCCATCACATCTTATCCTATCACCCTGTCACATCTCATCACCTTGTCACATCCTGTCACCCTGTCGCATCTCATGTCACCCTGTCGTTTCATGTCATCTTGTCACATCCTGTCACCTCAAATCATTGTCACATCTCATCCTGTTACATCATCACATCTCATCATGTCACCCTGCCACATCTCATGTCAGATCTCATCCTGTCACACCTCATGTCAGCCGTCACATCTCATCATGTCACCCCGTCACATCTGCTCTGTTTGCAGGTCACTGCCAGGGGACGCTGCGCCCCCTACAGGTGAGGCCTCTCCCTGCAGGGCCCCTGCTTCCTCCCTGGTCAGAGGACCCAGGCTCAGTGGGGTGGGGCGGGGCGAGGTGGAGCCCATACACAGCCTCACACCAACATAGCTATAGTAACGTTTGCCACAGCCCTCGGCACACGTGCCCCTCAGGCCCACTTTGCACAATAATACATCACATACATGTTCATGCACTGATGCAAGCCAAGGCCTCCCGTGCCAGAGTGTAACAGGCTGGTGTTCCGAGCAGGTGAAGAGCTCATCGAGGCTGCCAAGAGGAACGATTTCTGTAAGGTACTAGTGCCAGGTTCGGGCTTCTTCCCCTTGGCAGCCCCAGCGGGGCCTGGGGAGTGGGGCCTCTGGCTGGGCCAGGAGCTGCTTGGTCGAGATGCAGTCATCTGTCATGACCTGGCCCTCTGGGGGGGTCTCCATGTGATTGTTCCAATCTGCCCCGCCCCACCCACATTCATTGTCCCTCCTTAGGGGCTTCCTAGCTCAGTCCGTCTGTCCCCAGGGCACAGAAAGGAGTGAGTCTTAGAGGAACCACAGGCTCCAAGGCTCCCAGGGAGTCCAAGGGCACCTGGGATGAGAGATGCCCAATGTCTCTCCCTTGCACTCCGAAAAGACCCCTGGAGACCTCTAGGGAGCCTGGGGCCTGTGTAAGAGTTGGAGGGGTGTTTCTGTGGTGGGAAGGAGGGTGGTCTTGAGGTGCCCAGCCTTGCCCTGCCTCCTGCCCCCAGCTCCAGGAGCTGCACCGAGCTGGGGGTGACCTCATGCACCGTGACGAGCGGAGCCGCACGCTCCTGCACCACGCGGTCAGCACTGGCAGCAAGGAAGTGGTCCGCTACCTGCTGGAGCACGGTGAGCTGGGGCCCCCGGGGCCGCGGGGAGGCTGCTGGGCCTCTCTAACCTCTTCCCCCCTGCCCTTCTCCAGCGCCCACTGAGATCCTTGATGCCGTGGAGGAAAAGTGAGTATCTGGGCAGGGCAGGACCCCAGTTACCCTGGAAACCACCCAGGCTTCATCTAGCCCTTCTGTGTGGATCCTGTCAGAGCCCATAAAACCCTTCCTGGCCATATCTGTCGCCCTCTGGGCCACCCCCCGCCCCACCCCAGGACCCCACACTTCCTGCCCCTTCTGATGGCCCCTGAGGAGACACGAGGGCCCAGAGGACTGGATGGAGTCCACAGCCAGCCCCTGTTCCCCCAGCGGGGAGACCTGCCTGCACCAGGCGGCAGCCCTGGGCCAGCGCACCATCTGCCACTACATCGTGGAGGCCGGGGCCTCGCTCATGAAGACTGACCAGCAGGTGAGCAGAGGGGCAGAGCGGGCACGGAGGAATCTACGCAGACAGAGCCAGCCTTCCCCGCACTCCGCCCATGGGAGAGGGGAGCCTGGGGAAGGGTGGCCTCGGGGGATTCAGAGCTGGCCTTCAACACAGCCCGGACCCCAAGCCTGAGATCACAGAAGGCGGCTTCTCCCGAGGGAAGCGCCCTGTCTTCTAGTCTGTTGGGGCCAACAGGCTCCTGAGGTGATGGCAGCCCCCCCGACCCCATCCAGGGTGACACTCCCCGGCAGAGGGCGGAGAAGGCTCAGGACACGGAACTGGCGGCATACCTGGAAAACCGGCAGCATTACCAGATGATCCAGCGGGAGGACCAGGAGACCGCGGTGTGAGGGCCGGCCAGCCCCTCCTGGCCTCCGCGCTGCCACATTCCAGTCAGACGGCCACAGAGGGACCCGGCCCCAGGGAAGGAGCCGCGTGCTGTTCCCTGAGGAGCTGCCCAGACCTAGGGCTGGACTCTGAGGAGCTGGGGGGGGTCTCACCCCGTCCCCTGAGGCCGCAGCCTAACCCGGAGGGAGGCTCACAGGGGACCAGGAAACTGGACTGGGCTGGGCAGGCCTGGGGGTGGGGGGCATGGCATTGGGGGGGCCCACTGCTATGGGGGCTGTGGAGTTCAGGGGCCGCAGCCAGGAGGGCAGAGGGCCTTGAGGAAGCCCTCAGGAAGAGGCTTCGTAAGCCTCCCAGCCCTTTGGGACTGTCACTCTGAGGCTCCTGGGGGCTCGGCCCCCTCTCCTGCCCTGACCCCCCCCACCCCCACCCGGGGTCTTCTGCTGCATCTGCCTGCCCGCCGCCCTGCTTAGCGTGTGACCCTCCTCCCAAACCCTGTCATTTCACCTCCGACTCTGTGGCCTGGGGGTTGGGATGGGGCTCCCTCATGGTGACATGTTTACAGCTGGGTGTGACTCAGTAAAGTGTATTTTTTTTCCTTTCTGCTTTTCTTTTTTTGGGGGGGTGGGGGGTCTTCCTGAAGCAGTGGGATCTGTTGGGTTATCCGCAGGGTTGGGGGACTGGATGCCATGAACGCAGACCCATTTCAGGGAGTCCTGATTCCTGTGTGGGGGTGGGGTCTGAGGGCCTGCCCGGGACCTGACCTCGGCCAGGCTGCGGGGCTCGCAGGGGCTGGGGGAGGAGCCAGTTTCCTCCAGCTTCCCGCTTCCCGCTGGGACGATAACAATGAAAGTGAAAGAGGTGGGGCAGGGGCCTGGCCTGGTTTCTTGTGCCCGGTTGCCCTGTGGCTGGGCAAGCCCCCTCCCCCTGGCCTCCACCACTCTGGCTCCTACGGGGACCTGAGGAGGCGATGCCCGAGGGCCCGGCTCACAAGAGGTGGGCATTTGCAGCCTTTGCAAGGCCGGATCTGGAACTTCTCAGACGGCTCCTGTCTGCTCTTAAGTCTTAACCAAACCCCGGCCTGCGGGCTCCTCCTTCCTTAACCGCCCCCCGCCCCCCCGCGCGCCCCCTCCAACTTGCGCTCCGAGAAGAGCGCACCGGCCTCCGCGCCCCCCCAACAACTCGTGCGCTCTTCTGGGGTTCCCCTGCGAGCCCCACCGCAACACGGAGTAGAACATCTCCCTGGACACTTGGTGAAGCGATCCGAGGCGGGGCTGGTGCTCCTTCCCCAGCATCTAAGGGTCGCTGAGAGTCTAGCGGGTCCTGGGAGGTGGAGGGGAGACTCGACGGGGTTCATCACTGCACCCTCCCGGGGCTCGGCGGACAGAGCCGCCCACCGGCTCGAACGCGGGCCCCAGGCCGGGACCTAGGACACACCCGGGGCTCCGTACCCTCTCCTGGTCTCCACCTAAGGCTCCGTGGCCGTGGAGGGAAGCGGGCGTCCAGGGGGAAAAGGGGACGGAAAACCGGGGCTAGGGCCGATGGAGCGCCAGATTGAGGCATGGGGAATGGGGTGCGGGGACCAGACGGAGACCCGGGGCCGGGAGAGCCCGGGATCGGAGGATGGGGAGCCCAGGAGAGCCGGGTGTCTGAGAGCCGAGGGCAGAGGCCGGGGAGGCGAGGGTGTGGGGCGAGCAGCGGGAAGAGGTGGGGTAGGGGCGCGGGGAGGGAAGAGAGGCGGGGACGCCGGGGTCGGGGGGGCGGCGCGGGTTTGAGGGGAGGGGGCGGGGCAGGTCCTTCCTCGGTAGGGGGGAGGGGGCGGGGGCCCATGTGACCGGCTCAGACCGGTTCTGGAGACAAAAGGGGCCGCGGCGGCCGGAGCGGGACAGCCCGGCGCGGGAGGGAGCGAAGCCGCGCGCGCGGGCAGCGAGCGAGTGAGCGTGCGGGGCCCCGGAGGGCGCGCGGTGGCTTCGGGCCCCCCAGCCGCTGCTCATCTGGGGTCCGGAGGCGGGGAGGGGGTCTGAGCTGCGTCCCAGGCTCCAGGAGGCCCCCGGGGAGATTCCTCCCGCTGTGCGCCCGGGCTGGCAGCGAGGGGCCGGCCCCCCCAAGTCCGCCGCAGTAGCAGCCCGACCCTTTGGGCCTGGCCTGGGAACTGGGGCAAAGTTGGGGGGGGGGGTGGTCCACGCCTGCGGCCCCCGGGGTGGGGGGAGGATTCTGACCCGTGCTCTCCCCTCAGGATGCAGCGCCGAAGCTTCCTCCTCCTCGCCCTCCTCGCCTTGCTGGCGCTCACCTCCGCGGTGGCCAAAAAGAAAGGTGATACGGCGGGAGCGGGGGACTGAAAGGGGGCCGGAGCCCAGGTGAGGCCAGACCCCAGGAAGGGTGAGTCCAAGTCCAGGTCCTGAGCTCTGTTCCCCGGCCTTGCAGACAAAGTGAAGAAGGGAGGCCCAGGGAGCGAGTGTGCCGAGTGGACCTGGGGGCCCTGCACCCCCAGCAGCAAGGACTGCGGCGTGGGATTCCGCGAGGGCACCTGCGGGGCCCAGACGCAGCGCATCCGGTGCCGGGTGCCCTGTAACTGGAAGAAGGAGTTTGGAGGTGAGGTGGGGTGCCCGCGGAGGGTAGGCGGGGGCCCAGCTTCACAGGCCCCTTCACAGGCTGCCCAGCCCTAACCTCCCCGGGATCTCCCGCCAGCCGACTGCAAGTACAAGTTTGAGACCTGGGGGGCGTGTGATGGGGGCACAGGCACCAAAGCCCGCCAAGGGACCCTGAAGAAGGCGCGATACAATGCCCAGTGCCAGGAGACCATCCGAGTGACCAAGCCCTGCAGCCCCAAGACCAAAGCCAAGGCCAAAGGTTAGCAAGGTGGGGTCGGTAGGGATGGGATCGTCACAGGTGGCTGCCCCAACCTGTGAAGGCAGTGGTGAAGTTGCCGTTTTTGGGTACTGGCCAGTGACTTCTTGATGTCTACACTGTCTTTCTATAGGCAGAGACCTTAGGTGGGTGGTACTGAGAGCTCTGCAGATGGAGTCTGGGAGGTTGAAACCCTGGCTCAAGTAAAGACCAAGTCAGTGGTTCTGTTGGAGCCTTTGGCTTAGGATCCAGGGCAGTGGGCCTGGAAGGGCCTGGCTTTGTCATTTCCCAGCAGGTGGGGGCAGTTTCTAGCTGGGAAGGACTTCTTTACTTCCTCTCTCCCTTAGCTTCCTTCCTGACTCCCGACAGTCCTGGAGGCCAACCAGGCAGAGGGGCATATGCCCACTTCCCAGGTGAAGGGACTGAGGCTGTGTTCCAGGGCTGCTGGGACTAGGACTGAGACCGCGAACTGGGAGGTTTTCTGATTTCCCAACGGAAGTCTAAGCTGGCGGAGTGAGGAGTGTCCCAGGGCATCACAATGGCTGCCCTGGCCCAGGGGCTTCCCGGGGCGGGCTGATGGAGAACCACCAGGGGGCAGAATTTTGTTTTCTCTAATGTGCGTGCTGCAGGGAAGGGGGGGGGGGGGTGTTCTCCACTGGGTCACCCGAACCCTGCTAATGCAGTGTTTCTTTCTTGTTTTACAGCTAAGAAAGGGAAGGAAAAGGACTAGCGGCCAGGCCCGGATGCCAAGGCACCCCGGCTTCACTAGGAGGCCCGGCCCACACCCTCCCTCCACAGGCTCAAGATGTTACCCACCAGTGCCTTCTGCCTCCTCGTTAGCTTTATCAATCATGCCCTGCTTCTTCCCTTTCACTTGCCCACATCACCCCAAGTGCCTAAAGTGGGGAGGGACAAGGGATTCTGGGCAGCTTGAGCACCGCCCCCCTGCAAAGGTATTTGATTCCCCTGTACCCACTTTTCTTTTTCCCCTACTGGATGCCATTACTAAGAAATAAATAAAATAAATATCTTTTTGTTCCCAATAAAAGCTTTTCTTTTAATATATAAAAGCCCCTTCCCAGGGAGTTTGCTGTGGTGATTTGTTGGAGGTGGGACAATGGAGGAGAGAGAGGGCTGGAGGGAACAGTGGCTTTTGGGGGTTTGGGGGTTTGGCGGTGAGTGCTTCTCCAGAGCTCATGGAGAAAGAACGGTTAGGAACATTTCTTCCAGGGGCCCCTATTATAGACCCCTGGAAGGGTGCCCCCGGTCAAGTCCCCCGAGCCCTTCAGTCCTGTTTCTCCAGTGCCAGGCCAGGGGTGGGGAGGGAACCCGGGGGCGATAGGACTGACTCCCCCATCTCAGTTTCCCCCAGGTCAGGATCTTTGGGTCCAGCCCTGCCCATCCCCCCCCCACCCGCCCCCATCAAGGAAGACTGTTGGGGTCAAATCCACCCCACCTGGGGGTTTCTCCCTGGTGACCCACCGGAGCGTCCCTCATACTCCGCAGAGGCCAGTGCGAATACCCCTCGCAGTCCCACCTTCGCTACACGTGACCTGGGACAAGCCCCCTCTTTGGGGAGGGGGACAACTCCACAGAAGGATGGAACCGCTCAGCTCAGCCTAGGGTGGGAGGTGGCAGACCCCAGTTCCTGAGTGAACCCCTGATCTCCCCACTGGCCCATCCCGAATGTGACCCAGGCGTGCTATAAGGGGTATGTTCAGGGCCCACTCTACCTGGCTTCCAGCCAGCCCACCCCCCACACCCACCCAACCAGAGCCTGGCTGAGTAGCTGCAGCAAGGGGAGTCTCTGCCCCTGGAGTGGCATTTAGGAGGAGGGGCCGAGCCTACATGCGGGGGTGTCGGGGGCAGAAAGCACCGGTTACAGCAGAATAGGGGTCCCTCCCCTTCCATTCCCTTCCTGAGCCTCCTTTCCCAACCACTGGCCCTCTTGCTCCTCCCAAAGAAGGCTCTGCTCCCCTCCAGATGTCCCTTCTTTCAGCCATGCTGGCCAGTCACAGTGGGGCAAGGTGCCCAGGTAGACCAGTGCCCCCCAGCTCCCTGAGGCAGGACAACAGAGATGGGTCAGACCGTCCGGCTCAGTCACCTTCTGGGGCTGATCCTCCTCGGCCTGAGCAGAGACCTGGTCTCGGAATCCAGCCAGAGCTTCTTCTGAGCCTCGCGGGGTCTTGGGGACCTCAGTTCTCTTCGGAGAACCTGAACACTGAGAAGTGCCTCCAAATCTCTCCGGGACATCAGCTGAGCCACGTGGCTACCCGCACACGCACCAGCACCTCCAGTGGCACCCCTGCCTGCCTACCTGGCAGTGCCGATGTTCCGATACTGGCAGAGCAGCAGGTGCCGGAAGGTCTTTTTAAAGGTGGCATTGCAGAGGGCATAGCAGGCCGGGTTGATGGTGCTGTTGACGTAGCAGAGCCAGTAGCCGATGGACCACACAGTCTCGGGGATGCAGCTCTGGCAGAAGGTGTTCACCAGGACCATGACGTTGTAGGGCGTCCAGGTGAGGATGAAGGCCAGCAGGATGGCAAAGATGGTCCGAGTCACCTTGCGCTCCCGGGCCGCCATCTGCCGCTTCTTCCGCACCTGGCTGCGGGCAATGCTGGCAAACTTCCGGGCCACGTTGGCTGCCGGGCGCATGCCAGCCGGCGTGGCAGGCACAATCTCGATGGCCGTCACACACTCGTTGCCTGTCTGCTTCGTTACAATCTGGATCTTGGACCATTTGGAGGCCGGGTTGAGGGTCCGTGGCTGGAGGGGGGGTGCGGGTGTGGCCGGCGTGGTGGCCTCTGTGGTTGACAGCTCTGTGGGCGGGCGTTCCTTGGTGTTTTGGGTGGCGCTACCCGAGCTGGACTCATTGGAGGTGTCCTTGTCAGCCACGGGGCGTGGCGGGGGTGGCAGCACGGGCGGAGGAGCCTCCTCCAGCTTCCCGTTGCGCAGCTCGCCCCTAGCCGCGGTGTCTCCTGGGGGCGGAGGTTTCTTGACACTCTGCTTCATCAGGGGGCTCTTGAGGAAGGCCAGGGTCTTGGCCTTCTTCTCCTTCGGGCCTTCGGGCCGGTGCTTGTGAACTCGGCTGCGACTGGCCAGGGAGATGTGGACGTAGAGCACCGTCATGATGACCACGGGCAGGTAGAAGGCGGCAATGGCTGTGCCGAAGGTCACCGCGGGGTTGGACAGGAACTGGATGAAGCACTGGTTGTCAGGCACCGTCCGCTTGCCCACCACGAACTGCCAGAACAAGATGGCAGGCGCCCAGAGCACGAAGGACAGGACCCAGGCAGCGGCGATCATCAGCCCCGCCATCTTGGTGGTGCGCCGGGCGGGGTAGGTGAGGGGCTTGGTGACGCAGAAGTACCGGTCAAAGCTGATGATGAGCAGGTTCATGACAGAGGCGTTGCTCACCACGTAATCCAGGGCCAGCCACAGGTCACAGACCACGGCGCCCAGAGGCCAGTAGCCCTTGATGATGTATACGGTGTAGAGGTTCATGGAGAAAGCGCCTATGATGAGGTCAGCACAGGCCAGGCTGAAGAGGAAGTAGTTGTTGACCGTCTGCAGCTGCCTGTTGACCTTGATGGACAGCATCACCAGGATGTTGCCCACGACCGTCACCAGGCTCAGGGAGCCTGTCACCGTGGCGATGAACACCATTTCCACCGTCTCATAGCGGTTATGGGTTGACGTGACCAGGCGCACAGACTGGTTGCCCGAGCTGCCGTTGATCGGGGTGAAGTTCGCCATTTTGGACAGCGGCAGTGGGCGGACAGTGTCTGGAACAAGAGAGGAAGGGGGTGAACTGTTGAAGCGCATGAGAGGCATGAGGTGAGGTGCCCTGGAGTCAAGGTGACAGGAGCAACATCGTCCTGCAAACCTTAGAGAACCCGGTCCCATCACTTCCTCCTGTCTCCACTCATGCAGCATTTACTGGGTGCCTACTCTGTGCAAGGGGACGACAGAGGATGAGATGGCTGGATGGCATCACTGACTCAATGCACATGCGTTTGGGTAAACTCTGGGAGTTGGTGATGGACAGGGAGGCCTGGCGTGCTGCAGTCCATGGGGTCGCAGAGAGTCAGACAGGCCTGAGCGGCTGAGCTGAACTGAGCTCTGTGCAACTGCTGTTGTAGGTGCCGGGGTTACAGACGTGCAGGAGACACACACGCAGCCTCCCACTCTCACAGAGTTCAAATCCCGATCGGGGGAGACATACAAACACATGAGCAAGGAAAAAGTGCTCGAATGAAAACAAGGGCAGGTGACACAGAATGAGTCAGAGAGGGGATGGGCAGTCAGAGCTGCAGAGAGGGGCCTCAGCGAGGGCAATGGCCGAGGCCCAGAGGCATGTGCGAGGTATGGACAGGAGGCCAGTATGGGTGGAGGGGTGGGGGCAAGGGTGGTCCCTGACACCAGCACGTGCCTCAGGTCAGAGGTATTCCTTCATTCACCCTCTTTGTCACTTCTTTTTTTTTTAGATTTTTAAATGTTTTTTTAATTACAGGATAATCACAATATTGTGCTGGTTTTTTGCTATCCATCCACATGAATCAGCATTAGGTAGATGTATGTCCCTTCCCTTTTGAACTTGGTCACTTCTTAACCAAAAGTTGCAGCGGGACTTGCCCACTAATCCCTACAGAAGGCACTGGGGACAAAGGCAAGAATATATACTACCAGCTAACGTGCATTGTCTACCAAGCACTTTCTATGCTTTTTGTAAGTATTAATTCATTTCATCCTCACAACAAACCTAGGAAGTAGACGCTGTTATTTATTTGTTTATCGGTCGTGGGGCATGGCATGTGGGATCTTAATTCCCTGACTAGGGATCAAACCCACACCCTCTGCAGTGGAAGCATGGAGTCTTAACCACTGACTGCCAGGGAAGTCTCAGACATTGTTATTTCTGACTAACAGATGAAGAAACCGAGGCCATAACCTGCCCAAGGCTCCATAGCTCCTGAAGCTCCTGTTGCTGTCCCAGAGCTAAGGGATCTGGCAGAAGGAGGCCCAAAGAGCCACAGGAGACAGTGGTCCCAGAGGTGACCTGACCTGATCATGGAACAGGTGGCATGGAACAGGAAATTCAATGAGGAGGGGACAGTGCCACTGTGGCAGCCCCTCTCGGAGCCCTCCCTCATCCCCAGGGCGTGGGGGTGCAACGCAAGGGTAGCTGGGGTCTGTCTGTGAAGAATCAGAAGCCGAAAGGGCCCGTCCGCTGAGGCAAGACTCCCAGGGCTTCCCGGGGGCCAGTGCCCGATGGGAACCCGAAGGAGGAGCAAGTGGCCCAGAGGGACTGCGGCAGCGGCACCCGTGGCCAGCCCCCGAGGGTGCCCCTTGCCTGCCAGTGCACACTGGGCGCCCTTGCCGGAAGCCCCCAAGCCTGGGGCCTCTCCCTGAAGCCTCTTCGCGTCCCCCCACCTCCTCTCCCTCTGTGTGAGGGAGGCCCACGCCCAGCGCGCTGTGCCAGGGCAGCCGTTCAGCCCAGCCTCCTTCACACCCGCCAACACGCACACCATTACACACGCACACGGGCCCATCACAGCCCTGCCAGCCCCGCAGCTCCCTGGCGTATATACGTAGTTCTGTGCGTCTGTGTGAGAGAGAGGCGGAGGAAGCAGGGTGTGGAGGAAGGAGCCCGTGCCCCGCAGCCCAGGCTCCCAGGGTCTTAGCTGGGTGGCCATGCACAAGCCACCTCGCCTCCCTGCCCCTCCCGGTCTCCTTTGCAAAGTAGAGAGAGAGGCTGCCTGTCCTGGGACAGCCTCCCTCCTGGCAGCGATGTGGGTCAGCACCTCAACTGCCGCTCCAGCACGAACGTGCACTGGAGGCTGGAGCCAGGTGCCAGGGTGACCCCCCGCGCCCGCCCTCCCCTCCAAGCCCGGCTTCAGTCAGCTGCCATCACAGCCCCAGCCTCCTGGCCTGGCAATTTCAATCCTCACACCCAAATCCTTAGTTCACAGGAGAGGCTCAGAGCAGGGTGGTGCCACCCCCAAGGTGGCAGAAGAATCAAGGGCAAAGACCAAGTACCATGCTCACAGACTCCAAAATAGAAGCTTGGGCACCACCTTCTGGGCGAGACAGGAGGCAGAGGCACCCGGCCTGGGGAGGCTGCCTTCTATAGACACGTGCCGGCTGGCTGGCGAGGGCTGGGCAGGAATGGTTCATCCACCAGCCCCAAGGAAACCCTCGCTTTAGACCTTCTCCCCCAGCCCCCCGCCAGGGTCCAGACACAGGCCAGTGAGATAGAAATGGAGCTGGAGGTACCAAACAGGAAACACATAATAGCTCTTGTTTATTGAGTGTGAACTATGAGTCAGGGATCCCTCCGAGCTTTTTATATAGATTATTGGGTTTAATCCTCACAGCAGCCGAAAAAGGCAGGTGCTATAAGTGTCTTCGTCTTACTGAGGTATCTTCTAACACGCGAGGATAATGTGAATTAACTTGCCTAAAGTCACCCAGTGTGTAAGGAGGGGTGGGGGCAGAATTAGAGCCCGGGAGCCACCTTAACCCCAAGGTGCTACAACAGCCTCTTGTTTTCCTGTCTCTACTCTACCCTGCCTCAGGTGGCCTCAGCGGTTAAAAGAATCCATCTGCAATATAGGAGACACCAGAGACAGGAGTTCGATACCAAGGTTGGGAAGATCCCCTGGAGAAGGAAAAGCAACCCACTCCAGTATTCTTACATGGAGAATCCCGATGGACAGAGGAGCCTGGCGGGCTATAGTCCATGGGGTCACAAAGAGTCGGACAGAACTGAGCACACAGCACAGGGATGGATCAGGGGAGGCCTGGGTGTAGGGTCTCTTCTCATTTCCTGTGGGCTCCCTCTCTTAGCTTTCCCAGAGAAAAACAGATCTCTTATCTCCATCTGAACAGCTTGTCTCCAATCAGGTGGCCAAGGGTTTACTCGCCTTGGACCTGCTTGGGGAAGCGGCCAGCTGCAGACAGGTCTAGGCAAATACTTTCCCCTCTTCCCGCCCCAAATATCTTTCAGGGGGTCACCCGCAGACATTCCAACTGCAGCCTCTGCTGGGGTGCTTCTCTGGGATTGAGGCCCCGCGGGAACCTGGGGAGCAGCCACCGCCCGGGGATGTGTGCACCGCTAGATGGCAATGTCGGTCCCTGGGTGCAGCTCCGGACCTAGAGCGGGTGGCCGCTATTCGCCCACCGCCCCCAAACTCCAAGAGCGACTGGGAATGCAGGGGAAGTCCCAGGCAGGGCCTCACAGGGGAGGGACTAGGGTCCCCCTCGCCAGGCCCCGCTCCGGAGCTGCCTTGGGCTCCTCCAGGGGTTCCACAGTGGGAAAGTTAAGGGCACCCGGTTCCATCCGGCACACTGTGAGGCATGGGTGGGCGGAAAGGCGAGTGCGAGTTCTGTTTGTGTGTGATCACTGGGGAGCGCGAGTAGAAGCTAGTAGCTGTCTGCATGTACTGTGTGTGTGCGCGCTGAGCCACGCCTGGATACCAGTGCGCCCCTGTGCGCGTGAGCATGCTCGCGCGGTGTGGACACGTGCATGTGCATGTCTGTGTGTGCCTGGAGTGCTGCGGCCTGGGGATGCACACGGTTCGGGTGTGCCTGCATCTGTGAGCCTGTGTACAGGAGCAAATGCCGGACCCACCGTGGGTCCTGTGGGTCCCGCCCCTGCCCGGAGGCTCAGCCCATACTTCGGCTGTCTGAGTAAGAAGAAGGTCGGCCAAGAACCCGGGTTTAGATCGCTCCCCGCCTGTGTATGGGGAAGCGTTCCTGGCTGCACCGCAAGACCGGACTACAATCTGAGTTGCCTGGGAGACCCCAGACGTGGGGGCGTCGTCTTAGCCCAGGGCCCCGCGGTGTCTGCGTCCCCAGCGTTGAGGTGCCAAGTGCCGGGCTGGGACGGACTTTTGTCGAGGGGTTGCTGTTTGCGTCTCTCAACCTGACTTGCGGGACACTAGGTTCTGCTCTGTGTGCCCACTGCGCAGATATCGCCAAAGGGCGCCCAGTCCGCAGGGCAGAAGGCTGCAAGAAGCACCTCCATAACTGGGAGGCCCGGCCGGGACTTGTGTAAGGCGTGTGTAAGACTCTTTCCCATCTCACACTCCTAACCCGCCGAAGAGGCACCGCCCGGCTCCAGCGGCTGGAGAGGGCACCCGGCCTCTCGAGCCCTGGAGTGGGGTGGGCCTCGTTGGGAATTATTACCGGGCCCAACTGGAGACCACGTCTCCCCGACTCCCAGGTGGTCGAAGGGGCCCTGGTTCCCCCGTGCCCCACCCTCCCCCAACTCCCTGGAACGCAGTTCCTGCAGCCTCTGGGCGTGGGCACCTTGCTTTCCTGGGTCCTGGAGCCCCCCTTTCCCAGGCGCGGTGGGCTCTCATTCCCTGTACGCCAGGGCCAGGGGGCGGTGGTGGTGAAGGGCGGGGGTGGGGGCGAGTCCTCGATTCCTAGGCGTTCAAGCTAGGGCTCCAGGAAGGCTGTGGTCTCTGCTGTGTCCCTGGGGCAGGAGAGGAGACTCAGGAGTTGCGGGGAGGAAGAAGGGGCACAGGGGATTTGGCACCGACACTGCGCGTGACACTTCCGCCATGGGGCTCGGGGCTTGGTGCTGGACCTCCCAGTCTCTGAGCCTGGGCGACAAAGGCGGGGAGTCTTGGAGGGGGGAGGGCGCCAGGAGAGGGCAGGGGTGTTTTCCGTCAGAGTTCAAGGTCGCTGATGGAGGATTCGGTGGACTGGAGTGGGCTGGCGGCGCCGGGGTGGCGAGGAGACGGGCGGGAAAAAGCCTCTTTGGGGCTTCAGCGCCCGGCGCCCGTAAGAGCTGCCAGTGCAGAATGAAGTGCGGGGTCCCGCCCCCGACGGCTGCCCCGGGCTCCTGAGGGGCTGCGGGCGGGCACACACACCATCACCACCACCGCCGCCGCCCGACCTACACTGCCTGTCCATTCCTTCCCGGAGGCGCACCTGGAGAAGCCTCCGAGCCACACTCCGGGCCTTTCTTCCAGCGGGCCCCTCACCCCCAGGCCTTCTGCAGCTCCCAGCACCAGGCTCGCCCCCAAAGCAGCCTGGGGCCCTGTCCTAGTCGGGCCCGCCTCGGGGAGCCTCCGAGGGTCCGCGAGCCACGCGTCCTTCTCTGCCCACCGAGTCCCCCGCCCCCGCGCAGCCGCGGAGTCACTTACCAGACACCTCCGCCCCGTTCCCCTCGCACCTGACAGACGGCGGGACTTGGGGGTGGCCCCGCGGGCCGGCGGGCGGGGCGCGCGGCCGGGCCGCGGGCCGGGGGCGGGGACGGGGTGCAGAGGGGCGGCCCCTGCTCCGCCCGCAGCTCCCGGCGCTGTGGCTGAGACTCGCGCTCACGCTCGCACTTTTCCCTGAGCCGCGTGATGTCACGGGGAAGCAGCCAATCCTGGCGGGGCCGCGCCGCCCGCCCCGGGCCGGCCACCCAACGGGGACGCGCGGGGGGCACCACCCCGGGCGTCGGGGACCCCTACTACGCGCGCCCCTCCCTGGAGCCGGCCGGAGGCGCTCCACTCGGGCACTGTAGGGGGTGGGGCACCGCCTGCGGCCCCCAGCGCGGCTTAGCGGGGGGCGCTGCCCTCCCGGGAGCCTGGGGATGGGGTGGGGTGGGGTGGGGTGTCCGCGTTGTCATGGGGACGCGGCGCCCCCTCGCGGGCTGGGAAGGGAGCTGGCAGCCCCGTCTGGCTGCGCTCCCGCCCCCGCTCTGACCAAGCACTGGGGACGGGGAGGGGGTCTCGTGCCCTGCCCGGGTCTCTCTCCTCACACTGCCCGGCTCGCAGCTGGACCACTGGGGCGCGAGTGTTTGACCCTAACAGGAGGTTATGGGTGGGTGGGTGGGTTCCGTCGGGGCAAAGAGCCGAGGGCCGGAGTTTCGAGCCCAGTTTCGAGCCTCGAGACGGAGTATCGGCCGCCAGGCAGCCAGGGAAGAGGGGGCGCCGTCGGGGCCTGGAAAGGCGCTGGAGAGAGAAGCTAGGCGACAGTCCCTAGGGAGAGAGGAGCTGGCTTATCTCACGCAACCCCGCCCGACCCCCATTCTTGCCGCCCGGCTCCCTGCTCCCGCCCTCCAAGCCGGGGAGCGGGTGCGCGGCCTTTCTCCAGCCCCGGGGACAGGACGCAGCGCCCATCTGGCCTGGAGGGCAAGTTCTCCGATGCCTGTGAGGGAAATCCGAGTGCCCAAGGTCACCTGGGGTGGAACCCGGAACGAGACCCTCGAGGGAGAGAACTGCTGGTCTCTTGAGGTGTCCGGGAACCGCGCGGGCCAAAGCCCCGGGGCTCGGGGCCTTGCCTACCCCGGAGCGGGAGCGCCGGTTGGGGCGCTCGAGGGATGAGCGCTGGGAGGCTTCAGCACCTCGGAGAGCGCCACCTCGGCGCTGACCTCGGCGGCTCTGCTCCGCTTGCAGGCACCAGCTTTCCTGCCTCCCCCGAGACCGCCCTTCCTGCGGCCGGCCAAGGTCCGACTCGCCCCCCGCCCCATCACAATGCCCGGGCCCCGGGGCTTGTCACCCCAAACTCTCTGAGCGCGAACATCCGATTAAACCTTAAGACGGATGGTTTCTTTGCTTGAAAAAACAATTCAAGTCCCGCCCCTCCTCCACGGGTTGGGCGGGGGGCTGTGTGTGCTGGGCGCGGGGAGGTGGAGGGCGTACCGCAGCGGAGGAGGCAGCAGGAGCTGCCAGAAAAGGGGCGGAAACTCAGGCAGGAGCCAGCCCCGTGGTGCTCTTCGTGTGGAGCCCTCTGTGTGAACCCGAGGGCTGCAGCTGGCGGCCTGGGCGAAAGTGAGAAGCAAGCCATCGTCTTTTACCTGAACGATCTGGTCTCCCATGATTCCCATAACCAAAGCGTGGGAAAGGCCCTGCTGTTCTTGCCCCCACCTCACAGAAGAGGAAACAGCCTTGGTTGGTTCATGTGACAATTAGATGGCTGTTTGCACTGGTTTCCCTTTTTCATGTCCCTCCTAGGGCCCGGGGGTCCTTCTAGGAGGGTGAAAGCGTGTGTTTGTACACACATGCAGGTTGGGATGAACTGTCAGATGAGGAAACAAGGCCACTGGAGGCCGCAGAAACTAGAAAAGTCTCCTCCAACAACTCCCCTGAATTCCTCCAGAAGCTGTTGGGCAAAGCTGCTCACGTTTTTCCAAAATGCCTATGGTGGGGTAGGTAGGGCCTTGGGCATCCCCCAATTCCAGATCCCACGTGAACTGTGGAGAGCAGAGCCAGGAACCAGGGGACCTGGTTTAGTCTTTACTCTCTATCTTTGATCCAGCTGGGTCCACAGGCATATTGAAAGTCGCTCAGTCACGTCCGAGTCTTGGTGACCCCGTGGACTATTCAGTCCATGGAATTCTCCAGGCCAGAATACTGGAGTGGGTAGCCTTTCCCTTCTTCAGGGGATCTTCCCAACCCAGGGATTGAACTCAGGTCTCCTGCATTGCAGGTGGATTCTTCACCAACTGAGCCATGAGGGAAACCCATCTTGGGTCCACAGAACTGCTGGGAACCTGTTGCTTTATCTCCAGTTGTGATTGCTGAGCTCTGCCCCACTGACCCTGCAGCCTTATCATGATAAGCAAGGGGGCCCATGGAGGCTCTACCTATGCACACAAGGGCTTTCTAAGGAAAGGGGATGGTGTGGGGATGGGAGCTGTTGACAGGGGCCTCCAACAGGTAGGGGTTGGGTTCATGCTTGGCCAGTAAGAACAGAGGCAAGCCTAGGCAGGACTGAATTTAGGTCACTTCATCCACAAGGCCTCTTCATACCCCTTTTCCCCCAAAGTAACAGAGCACATCAGGGTCCCATCTGGGTTCAGACCCTGGCTCCACCAGTGAGCTGTGTGGTCTGGGTGTATCCACCACAGAGGGTTTGAGGTAAGGTCTGATACGATAAACACTGAATCCTCAGCACACGTTCTACAATCAACAAATTCAGAGCTGCCACTCAGACCACAAATTCTTCCTCCCTCTGAGGGGAGGACTGGGTGGAGGGCAGGCACTGCAGGGGGCGCCCTTCTCCTTGCATCCTTTAACGTGTAGCTCAAATCTCACCTCTTCAAGGAGGCCTCCTCCTGCCACTCCAGTGCTCTCAGAGCTGGAAGTAACTTTAGGAGGCTGCAGGGAACAAGCCCTACCTCCTATCCGGAAACAGTGAAGCAAGAGGAAAGGCAAGTGGCCTGCCCAAGGTCACACAGCTGATGTGCCTCTTGGTCCAGAGCGTGCTGTAGTAATACTTGAAATAAAATTCTAGTGCTCCTCACCATATAATTCTTCACATGGTTTCATATTATTTGCTTTAATCTTGTGGTTCTCTCTCTGCTGGGGCACAGCAGACTTCTGTATGCCCCACAGCGTCTGGGGGAGAGTTGAACACACAAAAGTTCCTTGAGAAGTACTTGTTGCTGCAAAAAGCCCTGGGGGTGGCTCTGATCTCCGCGTCCCCGCTGTGAGACAGGGGACAAGAATCCTTCTGCTAACTGGTTTAAAACTCAATGGCCAAGACCCATGGCCACAGCAGACCCCTGGGCCACTGCCCTGACACAAAGCAAAGGGAAACCCAAGCCCCCAGCGCACGGCATCTTGGTTGGGGGGGTGGGTACCTGTAGGTGAGGCCCAGCTCCCTGCTGGCCACCCCAGACACCCATGACATGTGTTTTCCAGGACTGCAGGGGAGCCAGCTTTTTGGTCAGTGATTTCTTCACTCCAGGCCCATCATCCTGAGTAGGAAGCAACCAAGATGAGTGACCTCCCACCATTCTTACCCACCTGTTACTGTCAAGGGTGCCCCAAACCTCAGCAGGCCCCTGGAAGCAGGCAGTGGCGGGACACAGACGCAGCATGAAGCCGAGGCAGCAGCCCTTACCTGAGTGGCTTCTGCTGAGGCATCACGGGGCTCCCCGCCCGGGACAGCAGCACCGGAGGCAGTGCTCAGTGCCGGGGCGGCTCAGCTCCACAGCCCCCGCGCCCACCGCTACCCCCTCCCTCCATCCGCCGTGGAAACAGAGAGGAGACCGGTGAGGGGCATGTCATCATTTTAATGATGTAGATCTTTGGTGTTTCCCTCATTAGCAGTCAGACCATCCCCTCTCCCACCACAATGTTTCTATGATGAGTTACAAACAGAAAAGTAATCACATTTTTCATACTAAAAACAAAATAATCAGAGCCTTGATTTCTCCACTAGAAACTACACGTACAGTTCAAGATTCCACATGCAACACCTTAAATCACAGACCAAGACCTCACATTCTGACCCGGAGTCTCACCCCTCCCCCAGCCTTGGGCTGGCTTTGGCCTAGGCTCAGCTAACACTGACACCCACAGGTGCTGCTCTGAGGGCCTTGGGGTGGTGGGGAAGGAGGAGCTTGGTGGACAAGCCCTGGGGGCTGGCCAGCCTACACCCCCCCTCCTGAGTGAGGACCTGCCCACTGTCCCTTGACTCCATCCTGTCTTGGGCAAGCAGGCTGCCCCCTCCACTCCATGGCTGTCCCCCACTGGTAAGTGCGGAAGTCCCTGTGCTCAGGAATCTGGGAGCCAGGCCTGACTCCTGACTGTGGTCTCTGGGGGGGGAGATGATCAAGAGGCTGAAGCTCTGGAAGGCTCAGAGACGGAGATGGTTTCTGGGGGCCGGGCTGCTCCTCCTGCTTGAGGGCTCCTAGTGGCTCTGCCTGCAAGGTGAACAGGGGGCAGCCGCTCCACTGGCCACCAGCCAGGATGGTCGGGCCCAGATCTGGAAGACTGTTCACCCTCCTGGGGGCTCTATGCCCAGGGCTGAGTCCCTTGAGCCTTGGTTCTAGAAGGGGCGGGGGGTGCGTGGCAGGGATACCCACCTCCTCCTCCACTCGCAGTGAGCACGGCAGTCTGTGACTCCCCTGGGCCCCAGATCCTGGAAGGGTCTAGTCCCCGGAGGCAAGCCTGGCCCCTTGCACCGCCTCACTCCCTGCTGCCCCGGATGGACGCCCTCCTGACCCCCACCCTCGCGCTCCTGTTCCCTGACGCAGCCCGCGGCTCTTCTGCGCGCTCAGTTCCCAGTCAGCTGTGAGGTCCGGTTTCTGCTCAGCGGTTCACGGGGAGGCACAGGGCACGCCTGTCTCTACCTGTCCCGTGGCTCCCCTCTGGGGCCCGCCGCCTCCCCCCTGCGGCTGCCCCCGCCATCAGGAAGGTGGTTGCTGTTGGTCAGGTCGCAGCGCGGCGGGGTTGGTCCCTCGGTGCTGGGGAGGGGGGCGGGAGGAGGGGCCGGGGAGGAGGAGGGCAGGGCGGACTCCCGCCCAGGGGTAGCGGGCCGCTCCCAGGAGGCTGTCCGGGGGCTCAAGCCTCGCTCTGCCAGCTGCCCGGCTTCCGGGAGCAGTCCCCGAGAGGTGGAGGGCTGCGGCGAGGGGGTGCGCACGGCCCCCGGCTCCGTGCCCGTCTGGGAGCTGCGGTGAATGCGGTGGCTGACAATGATGTTGTTTCCGAAGCCGCCCATGGAGGCCATGGTGGTGCTCTGCTCCCGTTGCACCACGGCTGTCATGCCCCCTTCAGCCATCAGCCGCTGGATCCTGCTGAGCGCGTCTTCCCCGCTGGCCCCGTAGTCCGAGCCCTCCCCTGGAAAGTACAAGGCAGAAGGGAGGGAGGGAATCAGCTGCTGGCCTGGGCCTCTGAGTCAGGCAGGACAGTGCTAGGAGGAGCGGGCGGATTCTAGCTACAGGCAGAAACAGGGCAGTGACCAACCCCTGGGTTCAGGAATCAACCAAGTGGATTTCAAGGATTAAGACTCTCTGCTTCCAATGCAGCAGGTGTACAGGTTCCATCCCTGGTCTGGGAACTAAGATCCCACATGCTGCACAGTGCAGTCAAAAGGAAAAAAAAAAAAAAAATCAAGTCAGGGACTTGGAAGCCAGATAAGACGCCCCAAACAATCCTAATTTACACTTCAGCCTAGGGGGCTGAGACTGCTCAGCAGGGTAAGAGCAGGCCTGGACGTCTGCCTTTAACCCCTTGGACACCAGAGGTAGGCTGGTCTTGCATCCCATGGAGGCGGCCCAGAGAACTGGTGGTGTCTGTCCCTCCCTGTCGCACACAGCCTAGTAGACCTGGGCCTGGGAAAGGGTCCACGCCCGGTGTTCAGAAAGCGAGGGCGCTGCACAGGGTGTGGCTAGGAGACAAACGCTCTGCTCGGGACCTTTTCAGAGCTGTGTTCTCTCTCTTCATCGTTCTGTTTATGTCCCTTTCTAAAAGCACAGGAGGAAGACGATTTTCAAGGGTTCCTTCGAAGGCATTCTGTCTCCTCTTATTGTCCCACGTTATCCCCTCGTACTCTTCTCGCGGGGCTGGATATCTGATACCCTCATGTTTCCCTGGAGGCAGCCACTGCCTCGGCCTGACGTTTCAGTCTGCACCTTGAGGGAGGGACACAGAAGGTCCTGCTCCTTCCCCAAGGGCCTGAGCATCTCCTTGTAGGGGGCAGAGGACACTGGCTAAGATCTCCGTCCTGCCATTCACTTAGCTGTGTGACCGTGGATAAATCCCTTGCCACCCACATTCCTCAGTTTTCTGACTTGCAAAAGAGGGATGAAAACATCCAGCCTGCACAGTGCCAGGCGGAGGGAATGAGATGATGCCCGTTAAGCATCTGGTCCACAGCGGGTGCTCCGTGGTGGCTGTCATCAGTAACCCGGGCTCTGCAGGAAGAGCCCCACCCGAGGGGCCTTTCTCTAGCTTGGGCTGCTCGCTTGTGCTCAGCCCTCACTGGGCAGTTAAGTAGTCTAAGCCTGTGGGCAGCTATGATCAAGGCTCTCAGGCTGCCAGGGCCGCTCCACCAAACTATGGACAGGTTTGTGTCCTTTGGCGATCTGATGGCCACCTGGGAACTCTGCAGTTTGGGCAGCTCCATGGTGAGTTTTGAACTTTTGGCGCTATTTGTTGTCAGTTGCTATCTCTGCAAGACTTTCTCTGCTGCCGCACCGTCCAGCGCCTTGTCCCTCCTTGCCTGGTCAGAGCTGGGCATCCAGGCACCGTCTGGCCACCCAGCTGTGCCGACGTCCCAGTAGGCCCCTCCGTCCTCGCGAGTGCATGGTGGCATGTGCTGGCGCTCCCTCCTCGGGGAGACAGCACTCCCCAGTGCTAAGCAGGGGCTCCGCCGAGGCTTTTGCTTTTCTCCAGATTTTCTGGTAAATTCTACCCTCCCACCTCCAGCCCCTCAAGACAGCTGCCTTTAGGCGCGTCCCCCTTAGGCAGCTCATGGGAAAAGCCGTCCAGCGGCGGGTAAGGAGTGGGAGGAAAGGGCACCCAGGGCCTCACTGCCAGCAAAGCGTCTACTCTGTGAGCTGAAAGGGCTGCCGGGGGAGGGCCCGGGGGACCCCTGCGCTCACTGCCACCCCTACGGTTTTCCAAGCGCTCCATGTACCGAGGCTCCCCAGCCTGGTCAGAGGTGTGCAGCGGGCTGGCCCACGGCCTGCTGGCACTGGCGCTCCCTGGCTGGGCGCCGTGCCCACTGAACACTCTGCTCTTTTCCCGTACCTCACTCTGGGGGCCGGGCAGGGCCGCTCGGGGCCCTCAGGGAGCTGTCACAGTTAGGCCCCAGCACAGCTGTGGGCACCTGACTCTGGGCCCTCCTGTCTGTTCCCGCTGCACCGGTACCTGCGGTCCCAGCCGCCTGTCACTGCAGCCGGACTGTTTGTCCGAACGGGTCTGTGGGCTTCTCTCCCCTTCCACCCAGCCTCCAGGCAGCTACTACTGCTGTCCTAATTCTGCTTGGAGCCACTGGGTTCTGGCCGAGTCCATACTCTTCAAAACACAGCAATCCCGAGTCCTCGAAGTGGGGAGGACGCTCACTGTCAGCCCACAGGCCTTCCGGTGGGGTCCCAGCTGCTTCCCTGGCCACCCCTCTTCCCCCACCCCCAGACTCAGCACCGCCATGGGTGTGCAGACCCCTGCCCACACACAACGTGGAGGTCCTCCCCGTCACACACCGGCCCGCTGCCCAGTGGCCCAAGGCCACTTATTCTCAAGGGCAACCCCCGCCCCGGGCCCTGCTGGGCGCGGCTGCCTCTGCTCTGAGCCCCGCAGGGCCCGCACCTCTCCACAACAGAGTCTCTCCCTTCTCGGCTCCGGGTCCCTGATGGCCTCAGACTGCGTTCTGATCCCCTTTGGGCTCGCACTTGAAGTCTACCTGTCAAATGACTGTGTGGGTGACTCCAGGGCTCCCAGACAACCTACAGGCATTCCAGCCTTCAGGGAACCTCAAAACTGGCCACGTGTTGCCCCTGCTCTGCGGGCGCACTTACACGTCTGTCTCCTTTCTGGACTTCAGGTGTGAGAGAAGAGGCGTGGCTTCATCTCTGAATCTGATTCCCTCTGGATTCCTGGCGCCTAATTCAACACTAGTACTAAAGTACTCAATAATTAAGATTGGATAGAAGTGTTCAAAACATACACACTAACGGTTTCCTCAGGGCTGGGTGCGGGGAGCTTCAGCCAGAGCTGTGAGCTGGGCCTCCCGCTTGGGAGCTCTGAGCCGAGGCTGACAGCCCCGGTGGGCCGCCAGCACGTTCCTCCAGAGGAGAACACCCTGGGGGCCTGCGGGGTGAGCTGCGGTCAGGGACCCAGGCTAAGCTCCGGAAGCTGGGCGGCCACAGGACTTGTTTGCTGTCACCTTCCCTGCAGCAGAAGCATTTCTTTTTGTCTTTGAAAAATGGGAGACTGATTTTGTGTTGACAGAAGATCATTTCCTTGGCAAGGTACATTCTGGATGCAGAGGCCAGGGTGGCATCAGGAACTCCCCGTGGTGGCCAGTTCTGGGGTTTCCCCGCCCGGAAGAGGGCGGCCAGGCTGTGTCAGGGGAGGAGCTGCCCGTCCTGATCTCTGGGGCACCCTGTCCCTCACCCTCACGGTTGCTTTCCCTGATCCACGGACCAGGTTCCTGCAGCCATACTATCAGCTTCCCCAGACAACAGAAAGGTCCAGACAACCTTTCCCAGTGGTCAGAGGCAGAGCCGTGGGCTCCCCGAACAGTGAGGCACAGCCAAGCTGGGGGACAGGGCCCCGCCCCGGCTCATTTCATTCGTTCCACACTTGCGGAGGGCCCACTGCATGCCAGGCAGGCACGGTGGCAGTGCTAGGAGCAAGCACAGAGCCCGGGGATGCCTCCCCTCGCTTTTGGAGTGACAGGGCAGGGAAGCTTTAAAGCTGGACCAGCAAAAAAAGTCAACACCTGCCAACACCCCCCATGGAGGGCTCCTCTGGGAAGTCCTAGACAGAACTGCATGGATTTTAATAAAATTCCTACCCAACAAGAAGATGAGGAGTAGCTAAGAACCCTTCAGCGCTAGCCAGTGGGAAAGGGCTCAGCGAGGGGCGCAGAGTGGCAACTGCTGCAAGTGGAGTCCGCTGCCCACCCCAAGGTGCCCGGGCCCCTGGCATGTGGAGGCGTGCACGGGATACCCCCACGGGGCCCAGAAGAAGCGTTACCCAGCTTGATGAGCGGTTTCTTCCACGTGCTTCTGCAGACGTGGCCACTAGTTTGCTGACTGGGGGTGGGGGTTGGGGGGAGAGGAGGGGAGGGGAGATGTGTGTGTGTGAGTGCGAGAGAGAGAGAGAGGAAGCTGCTGCGCTTGCCTGTTAGATGGGAAAAGCAGACCAGGGAGGACGTCTGAGCCCGAGGAGACTCCTGACTCCTGCTTCCCCTACCAGAGAGGCAGCAGCGGATGGCGGTCAGGGATGAAGCACCCCAGGACAAGGCTCCTGACCCCAGCAGAGAAGAGGCTGGCTTGTTGGTCTAAGCCCCATGCATCTGCTCCCCTTTTTTCTAGGCATGGGCTTTCTGCAAGGGACTATGACATTGTCCCTTTCAGAGCCAGAGGTCCAGAGGTCCAGAGCTCCAGGCAAAGGTCGCTAGGCCACAGAGATGCAGTGAGCTATCTGAGCTACTCGGCCACAGCTCCCCTCCCGACTGCCCCTCTGAAGGGCTTGCCCTCCACCAACCGCTCTGCTTTGCGGGGAGGAGACTGGGAGAGAATGAAGTTCTGGCTTCTGAAACTGGAAAAGAGACTCTCTTGCCTCCTGCCAGCCCATCCTCCCCACCCTCAAACATGAAGGCCCTCACAATCATAATTGACTAGAGGTCAGAGAAAAGCTGATGGGAGTCAGGAAATAATCAAGGCGTCCTTGGCAGGTGCAAACACAGGAGGACGCCCTTCTTCTCAGGTGGGCGGCCCTGCTGCTCTTGACCTTCGGGGCGGAGGCCTCCCTCCCGAACCAGCTCCCTGTAACCTGCCCTTGCCGCGCGTCCAGCCTCAGTTCTCAACATGTGCTGACCGGCCACAAACAAGAGCCCGCAGTGGTCCTTGGTGCAGACTCTAATGGTTTTGAGCTTGGCGCCCTTGCAGCTGCCGTCCCCTCCGTGAGCAGTGCCTGTCCTCCTCCGCACCCCACTTTGCCTGGCGTTTTCTCATCCTGGAAGGTCGCCTCCTCCAGGAGTCCTCCCCGAGCCCCACAGCCAGGTTGTGGCTCCCCCTCCTCTGCAGTGCAGAGGTTCTAACCACGAGAAGTCACTACCCGCTGGGTGCCTGCCTCTGCTCTAGACTGCAGCTCCTCGGGGAAGCACCAAGGCCTGTCTGTCTCGGCAGCTGCAGCAGCTGACGCCGGGAGAACAAGAAGGGGCCACGCGATCGTGGCAGAGGGGCCACCCAGACCAGGACTCTTCCCGGGGCTGGCGGGAGGCACTCGTGCGCTCTCCTCCTCGGAGAGGCTCAGGCCGCTCCGCCCACACCGGGGGTTTCTACCCAGCAGATGGAGGAAGCGGCAGGGGCACAGACCGAAAGGGGACGTGGCTGTAAGACGTGGCAGCTCGCAGCAGCCACGGGACAGTGCCCGGGGCGGGGCTGCAGCATACAGGCTGTGCCCTGAGGGCACACAGGCAGATCTGCTCCTCTGCCTGAAGTACACCTGTCTTCTCCTGGTCTCTCCTGAGCAGGTGGCTTACCACAGACCTAGAGAAGACGGGGCTGTCTGGAGGCTGCCGCATCTGGAGCCGGGAGCAGCCAGGGGCCGGGCAGGGGGCAAAGAGAGTGACCGGGTGAGAACAGCCTATTTAACACAGCTGCCGACACACTCCGAAGGGGGCCGAGCGCTGAGCGCTACGCAGGAAGGTGCTAATTGGTTCTCAGCAGTATGAGGCCAGTACAGAGCCACGGCCCAGCCACACCTGCCACAGGTGAGAGGAAAGGGCTGATAGTGAGCCAGGTTGCAGCCCCAATGGCCGTGAAGGACGCGTGTGTGTAAGAGCCTCCCGACTCGGCTGGCCTGGAGAGGGGAGACACCTACCCCGGGTGGGGAGGGTGGGGGGTTGCCCTGGCAGCTGTCTGGCATGTGAGCTTGCAGCAGGGTGTCCCTCTTGCCTTTTCTGACCCGGTGACTCTCTGAGCCCTCCAAGTTTTAGAGGATAAGGAGGTCAGGGTCCCTGGTGGGGGCCGGCCCAAGCTCTAAGAGTGGCCGGGAGGCTGCAATAGGTGGCCCAGATCAGGGAAGTGATACTTCTGCCCAAGGAGGTACCATGGGAGGGGTGCCCACCCTGGTGGCTGTGGTGTGCTCCCAGGACCAACTGTCCGCATGGGGCAGGAGCCTCAGGGAGTGGCGGGAATGGTCCTCACCACCAACCTCCCTCCTCCCTGGCTCATTCCCCCTCTAGTATTACATGGCTCCTACCTTCACCAGGACCTGAAGCCGCCACCCCCGGCTCCTGTATCTCCCGCTCCGTCTGGGTCTCCGCATTCTGCAGCTGCAGGGCCAGAGTCTGGGTGCCCTGAGACGTCACCGACGTGGTGGGGTTCCGGGGCTGCAGGCCGATGGCATTCATCAGGCCCATGTCTCTGTCTGTCCTCCACGTGGCTCTGCTGGTTCTAGCGACAGAAAGGTGGACGGGAGTCAGGCAGGGCTGGGGACAGCGGCCCCACAGAGCCCTGCCTGCTCTGCGCCCGAGCTCGGCACATCCCGGACCAGGGCCTGCAGGCTAAGGCCCACTCCCACAGTGGCCTCCTGCTGCTGGTTAACTTGTACATGTCCTTCTCCTTCAGTTCAGTCCATGTCCTGGGACAGTGAAAAGGAGGTGGGAGAACCATCCATCTTTTGCAAAGACAGCTGGTCCAGTCACTCAAACCGTGAGGGCCTTTCTAGGGAGGCAGAGATGGCTGATCTTAAAAGACACTTACTCAACATTCAGAGAGCCACCAGCTGAGTGGCTAGAAGCCACGGGTCCAAGGGTGAGCAGCCAGAAGTGGCCCTCTCTCTCTTTAGCTTTTCCTTCCTTCTAACTACATGCTGACAAGATTCCAGTTTAAATTCTTGGAACTTCCACTACATAGGACTCAATAGGACTCCTATTGAGGCTATAAAGGATCTTCCTTTACGGCCTTCTGAAAACAGACCCTAAGAAGCAGGGCGCACCAGCTGCCGATGAGTGAGGCCCAGGATCGAAGCTAACCTCCCCTTTCTTGGGCATTTCCTGGGCATGGACCCTCAGCACAGCAAGGGGTGGCAGCGGAGGGAGCCCATGATGTTGTTCAGGATGGGCACCAACCCCTCCTGTCTGGAGCTGTTTCTGGAGACTGTGCCTGGAACTTCCTCGAGGAAGCAGTGACTGCTTTGGCTTTATCGCTGACCCAGTGCTTTGTTTTCTCAGGATGATTCTGTCTCCATTAATGAATTAAATGATGGGAGGACCAGCACCAGGTTCCTACTAAGTGGCCCCTGGGGAGGGTTTGTCCCTGGGCTGCAGCTCTGGGCAGTTTGGTCCCTGAGGCCTGGGTCACGAGGGAGGCTGCCCGTGAGCAATCTCCTAGGGAGGACATCCCTCTCCAGAGCTCTCTCTTCACTGCAGCTCCCCCCGGACACCACGGCCAGGACTGGGGGGCTGGATGGGGTCCTAGCTGGTCTTCAGTCAAGACTCAGAGGGCAGAGGTTCTGTTCTGTTTCTTAGCCATGAAACACTTTTCTTGAACGAAACCTTGTACAAAAGCTCAAAGTGTGAAGTCGAGCAAAAGGGAGCTGATCTTGTTGAGAAGGGACACCCACAGAGCCCCCAGGCCAGGTCCGAGGGCACCGCTCTGGACCCCACTGGAGCAGGAGGGACGGCGGGCTGCCTCCTTCACAAACTCACCCAGGCCTCTCGCTGCTTCGGCTGCTGGAGTGAACAGTGAAGACCGTCTCGTTCAGCTGGTCCCAGTAGTACTCAACACCAGAGTTTGAGGCCCTGGAAATCAGTTGGGAGGAGACAGAGTGGAAGGCGTTAGAGAATGGCCAGAACCCCTCGCTCCCTTTCCTTCCTTCCTCTCTCCTGGGGCTGGGCTGAGGCTGGGAAGAGACGGTCCATGAGGATGCTCAGTGCAGAGCAGCCGGATGTTATCTCCAACAGCCCCGATACCTGGAGTGGCGCCTTTAGCCTCTTCCATCGCCCAGAGCCTACCTGGCTCCTCTTGGGGGCTGAGAGAAGCAAAAACATAGACACACCAGTCACAGGCCGTGAGTTCCGCATACTCTTCAGCCGTACGAGGCGGGGGCTAAGATGGCCTTGGAGACGCCCAGTGCCACAGCCTGCCCTATCTGAAGGGCATGTGAGGAGACAGAGAGAAAAGAGAAGGTGGTTGTCTACCAGCCAGGAAAGGAGTCCTCACCAGATTGCCCTGTCTGAAGGGCGCGCTCAGTGCTCAGGACATGAGTGGAGGCTCTCACCACTAGGTCTTCCCTACAGCCATGGGGCCAGGAGAGAGGCAAATGAGGGCAAGCTGATGTTCTTATTTGCCTGGAGCTCAGAAGGCTAACAGGACAAAGCTCCCACTGAGCCAGAGAGGCCCACATCTCGTTCTATTCTGGCCCGAGAGCCTCCTCTGCCAGGTAGAGGCTGGAAAAGCAACGAGGAGATCTGAAGATGACCTGGGAGGGCTCACAAGATTCTCCAGGGGCTGGGGTGAGGAGAGGAACTCCAGCGGTGATAGGCTGAGCGGCTGATGGGAGAGAAAGGAGTTTCTGTCCATCGAGTTCTCCTGGCTGCCGGCCTGGCCCTGGCTCCTTCTTTCCCTGCAGTGGAGTGTCGGGCAGTTTATCACACTCTCACCCAGGCACAACTGCCAGGAGGGAAGCGGGGGCCTCTTATTTTTCTAGACTGACGTGCCTCCTCAGGCAGCAAGCCTGGCTGCCAGCGGTGGGTGCCAAGACACAAGACGCCTTTAATTTTAAAGATTCCCCACTGAAAAAGATGCTACCTACACCAGTCACAGGGCTCAGGGCGGGGTGGGTGGCGGTGAAACGAGAGGATAAAGAGTTGGCAAAGAGGTGTCTTTGAGCCCTGTGATTAGCACTCCGTGTCCGTGAAGAGACTCTACGAGACAAAACGGGCAGCTCTGCTCCGCAGAGGGCCAGGGTGCGCACAGTGGCCTGGAGAAGCTCTGCTCCAGACGGAGCTCCCTCAAATTCACATGCTGAAACCCCACCCCCGAGAGACAGGGTCTTTAAAAGGTAATTAAGGTTAATAAATGAGGTCGTAAAACTGGGACCTTAATCCAGAAGGACTCTGGCCTTATAAAGGAGAGAGAAAGACCTTACTCTCTTTCTCCATCATGTGAGGACACAGCGAGAAGAGAGAAGGTGGTCATCTATCAGCCAGGAAAGGAGTCCTCACCAGAGCTCAACCGTGGCGGCACCTGATCTCAGACTCCCAGCTTCCAGAACGGCAGGTGATTAAGTCACCCTGTCTGTGGTATTCTGTTATGGCAACTCGAACTAAGAAAAGCTCCAACGAAAGCCTAGAGGCTTAGGTCACCATCCTGAATGATAACAACACAACTTCTTCAATAAAGAGCAAACAAACGGAAGTCAGAGGGTCGTGAGGATCAGCCAGGAAAAGATGAGTTGTTGGGGGTGACGCAGGGGTATTCCTTCCTAAACGTGAGGATCAGCTAGAACAGGCACCTGATGGGCCTGCATGGTGGCAGCTGCATGGCAGGAGCCACTCGGGTGAGAGGCAGCAGGGCCCAACCCGTCACCAGAGGGCCTCTAAGTCACCTGTGGGAAAGAGCTGCAGCCACAAAAGGGCTCGTCCTCTCCCTGCTCTGGACTAATCTCACCCCCACCCTCACCCCTCCCACCCCCCGGCCCCCAGCTCCACTAAGAGGGCTGGTCTGCTGTGATCTTCAGACATGCTGTCTAAAACAACATCAGTGAAGAATTAAAGTTCAAGGTAATGGCACCTGGGGCTTCCCTGGTGGCTCAGTGGTAAAGAACCCGCCTGCTAATGCAGGAGACACGGGTTCGATCCCTGGGTTGGGACGATCCCCTGGAGAAGGAAATGGCAACCTGCTCCAGTAATCTTGCCTGGAGAATCCCACGACAGAGGAGTCTAGTGGGCTACAGTCCACGGGGTGGCAGAGTCAGACATGACTGAGTGACTAAAACGAAAACAACGATGACACCTGCAGGTGCCTCTTGCAGCAGCCCGGAGGCCAGGACCGCGGCCCGCGCGCAGAGTCCCGACACCTCAACCCGAGCGCCAGCCGCTCCCACAGGCACGCAGGGGGCGGTGGGCCACGTTTCCTGGGCCTCAGGCAGCAGCTGTTTCTCCTCGAGGCTGCAGGAGTTGAGTCACCAAATCCTCAGCGACTTTTGTGAGGGCTGTCTGAGAACTACAGGGCGATGGGGGGCAAGGGTGAGAGAGAGGACCTGATAGGAGGGAAGAGGCCAACGGCCAGAAGTCAGAAGCAGAGGCCCCTCGGAAAACGAAGCCACCGCTGCAGCCTCTAAGGAGCTGATCCGGGCTGCATGAGGTGCCGTGTGAAGCCAGCTGCCACGGAGCCTGATTTACAAACTTGTCAAGATTTATTGACAAGTGGCGATACCATGTGGGTCCCCGCCAGATCCTTCCTCTCTAATTCATCTGCACCGCCTGCTACCCCGGGCTGGTGAGTGACAACAAACTGTTCACACCGAGCCCACACCAAACCACATCCCGGGTGACCAGGCCCCTTCCTTCCTGTCTCAGAGAAAAGGCGACCTGAAGGCACTCCCTGAGTGGCGACTGCCAGCAGAACACCGACCCAGAGCCCCTCAGACACTTCCGTCCGGCAGCCTGTGTCCTCAGAGCCCCTCAGACACTTCCTGTCCGGCAGCCTGCGTCCTCAGAGCCCCTCAGACACTTCCTGTCCGGCAGCCTGTGTCCTCAGCCCCGAGCTGCAAACTCTGGCCGTTTACGGAGGCTGTCAACTGCCAAGCAGACCAGGGGCCACAGGGACGATCGCTGTGCTGCTCCCAATCCCCTCTGCTCCTCACCAAGAAGTCCAGTGTGAGCTGTCATTTGTTCTACCTTCTGGGGTCAGACCAGCTTGACTATGACAAGCTCGTGCGTTTGGCCGAAACGCCAGGCACCAGACCAGGGAACAGAGTTGGAGATAACCCTCTTTGGCCATGGAAACGCCATTCAGTGCTCAATGTCACTTATTTCCATCTCTAAGCTAAGGAAGGGCGCCAACCTTCTCCTCTCTCCTTGGTCCTCAGGGACGATGAGTGAGTCACCACTGTCTGCTCTAGGTCCTTCCTGGAAGCTAGACAAAGAGGGATGGAGAAGAGTGGGAAGGCCAGTCAGGGCCAGGCGTGTCAAACAGACTTCTGTTCAGCACCTGGCTGCCTCTGTGAGCAGTGCTTCTGGGCCTGGCTCAACAACACCTCACGCCGCTCTCACACAGGGCTCTGGCTCCGAACATCCCAACTTCTAGGGTATAATTCCCTTTGAGGACATTCTTCTTTCATCTATCAGTGGAGGCCTGGAAAGCTCCACACAGCTTTCTCCTAGAAGGTCTTTTTTTGGAGGTGGGAAGAGGGGGTGCAGTCGTGCCATGCAGCCTGTGGGATCTCAGTTCCCTGAGCAGGGACTGAAGACGGGCCCTCGGCAGTGGAAAGCTGAGTCCTAACCGCTGGAACACCAGGGGATTCCCCCCCGCCTCCTTTTCTCCTGACGTGAGTCTCTGAATTCTGCCTTCTGAGCGGACTCTGACACGCAGTGGTCTTCCCAGACACACATCCCCACCCCGCATCTGTAGGGCTGACCTCTGAAGTCGGAAGTGAGCAAGCAGCACCTCACACCAATCTGGCACTTCACACCCACTGCGGTCATTGGTGGGGGGTGTTGGCTGGGCTGGTGATCAGCTAGAGGCACAGGAGTGGCTTGGGAGAAGTGGGGGGTGAAGCAAAGGAGAAAGGAGCCCCTCGCTGCTAGGAAGGGGGGAGGGGGGCGGGCAGCCGGGCTATCGGCCACTGAAAGGGCTCTAGGCTGAAGGACAGTGGCTCGTCTCCTCACCTGTCCTAGGAACTGCTGGACCTGGAGAGACGGAGCGTTTCCTGAGGCTTTTTTCGCCTACTGTCAAGTGGGTTTTTAAAACCCATCAAGAGATGCCCAAGAAGCTTGTTACCTCTGTCTTTGTGCTTGGAGAGCGTGTCAAGGCTAAGACAATGGAGGAGAAACCAGGAACAGGACTGAAAGCACAGAACGTGGTGCAGCTGCCTGAGCCTGAGACAAAGGCAGATGACCACCTGGTGTGGAGCGAGGGCGGTCATCTTGGCCCAGCTGGCCGGCCGGCTGGTGTGCCCCTGGGAACAGGGGTGCCAGGGAGCTGTGTCACGCGGGGCCAGGCAGCAGGTGACAACGCTGGGCTTCTACTTTCCTATTTGTTCTCCTCATCCTGGGCCGGAGACCACTCAGAGCGCGTTCAAAAGATGCGCGTTCCCTGGTGGTCCAGTGGCTAAGACTCCTGCTCCCAATGCAGGGGGCTGCGGTTTGATCCCTGGTCAGGGAACTAGATCCCACATACCACAACTAGAGATCTCATGTGCCACAATGAAGGGCTGCTGGACCCAAATAAATAAAATATTAAAAAAAAAAAAAAAGACGTCCATGGTCTCACTCAGCCTCGCTCATTTCCCGCTGCCTCAGTCACCTGACCACTTAAATGCCTCCAGGTGATCTGGGGCTGCTTTCTTCACCTGAGGTCTTCGGAGAGTTAGAGTTGCAAGTGGTATATTTTTCTGTGGAAGAGAGTATGTTGCTTTTGTTGGAATTCTACAGCAGTTTTTGATTGAAAAAAACGTTAAGAATCAGCTACAGGAAAGAGTTCTGGATGGCAAACTTAGGAAGCCTCATTCTGTCACTGATCTGCCAGGAGACCCTCGGTGGGTCTTCACTTCCTTACCTGAATATTGTTCATGGTACTTCCTGCCTGAAGTACAGAAATGAAGGTGATGGAGACCTGGAGAGCCTTTGGACAACCTGGGACAAAGTCTTGCCCATTTTGATTTACCCTGAAATATCGGCCCTAAGGTAATGGGCGTTAACCCATATGACCCAACACATCAGGAGCAAAGAACACCACCAAAAAGGCAGGCTTAACTCGCTCGGAGTCCAGCACAACTAGGTCTGGGATGGGGCGCTGCTCATCGTGTCAAATATAACTGCTCTCCTGCCACGGAGGAGACTTAACTTGCTGGTAGGGAAGAGAGCTCCCCAGGCTCCCCTGGTGGCTCAGTGGTGAAAAATCCGCCTGCAATACAGGAGACACGGGTTCAACCCCTGAGTTGGGAAGATCTCCTGGAGGAGAAAATGGCGACCCACTCCAGTATTCTTGCCGAGAGAATCCCATGGACAGAGAAGCCTGGCGAGCTACAGTCCATGGGGTCGCAAAGAGTCGGACTGAGACTAAAGAACAACAAACCACAAGAGAGCTCCCCAGGCAGCCCAAGATGGCTCCCGCCTGCGGAGACGCTGGATGCTAAAGACGACATATGGGGAGAAAAGAGAGGCCAAAGCCAGCTTCGCGTCTGGCTGAGGAGTCTGTGACTCACACCGAGCATGTAGGCTGGGGTTTCAGATGTAAAAGCCTCGGTGGGGCCATGACAAACTGGGAGTAGAGAGCCTGCTTCTGCTAAGAGCAGACCACTGTTGCAAGAGAGGGGCTGGGAGCCTTGGTGGGGCAAGGTGAGCAGCCGGAGCCAGAGACAAGACCGCAGCGCTGAGAAGGACGCCCTGCGGGAGGAGGGGCGCAAGGCCCGCAACCACAGGGCTGGTGAGGGGGGCCGCAACCGGGGACTCTTGTTCAGTCTCGGGAGAGACGCCTGGGAGAGTCCTCTCGTGAAGGACTAACAAAGGAGGAGGCATCAGACCACCAGCGCCATGAGCTCTGGGGAACGGCGGCACGAAGGGTAAAATCGTCCAGGGCAGACAGATCCAGGACTACGGACAGGCTGAGGGGAGGGCAGAAATGGATAGATCCAGCGCCTGAATTAACAGCGGCACAGTCGTGAAGACACAGGCTGTGTTCTGCAAGGGCACCAGGAGCTGGTGAAAGGGCCACCTCCACAGTCCCGGAGTCCAGGAGAGCGTGGCTGGCAGAACCAAGCAGCCCCCGGCACCTGGAGCAGCCTGACTAGGTCGGGCTGAGCCGGCCGCCTCCCTGTGGAAGGGGCTCTGAAAATTCTAGGTGGGATCAAAGAGCTGTCGTCAGAAGCAGACGTTCTTTCTCCTGGGCTGCTGACCTAGCTCGGCTGACCAGAGCTCAGCCACCTGTCCCTTGTTGGTCCACCAGAAGTGACTCAAACACACATTTTGGGAAAAATCACCAAGGGCCCAATCGAAAGGTAACGTGGACACACCCAACAACCAGAGACCCTGGCAGACCAGCCAGGCCGCGCCTGCTCTGCACTCTGTAGCTCCCCTCGGACGAGGCTCCGCGCCCAATGCGAGGGCCTGGAGGCAGACGTGACACTTAATCGGCTGGACCCCTGCATTGGTCCACGCAGCCCTCGGCCTGGTCTGCACTGAAGCACAGAGTTCGAGTCTCCCCACCTGGCTGGCTCTGGAAACGGATGACACACCTGGAGGACTCCTAGGGCTCTGAATGACAGGATGCCTGAACCCACCTCTCTGCCCCAAAACACCAGAGGAGAGGGAAGGAGGTGTCATAAGTATGTAAGACAGCAATGCTCTGGTTCCCACCCCCCCCCCCACCCTCTTCTTCAATCAAAACCAGTGAATTATCATTTTCATTTTTTTTTTTAATCATTTTCATTTTAAACTGAGCTTTTCAATCTGCCTTCAGTGTTATGAGATGGAGGCCCAAGCAGAAAGGAAAACAGGCAGAACACAGATAGAGCCAGGCTGTCAGAGATCAGTGGCTTGGCAAATTAGGGCTTTAACGCTATACTCTTGGTTTTATTTCTTAAGTTAGGGTCTGTGGCATTTACACAAACCCAAGACCACCTGCTGAATTTTTCAAAAAGGGTTTAGAAAAGAACTGTTGATATCTATGCTTCTGCCTGCAGGGAAACTTGACTATCACTAGGAAACCAGAGAACAAGGGAAAAGAAAGAAAAAAACAATACTGCCTTAGATTTAAGAGCACTTGGTAACTACACCAATCTTTAGAAGATTTCTGGAATGGAGAGCTACCATTCCCGAGGTAGAAAGGACACTTGAAGGAGCGATGCCAAGAACGAGGCAGGCTCTAGCAAGGCTCAGATTTCCCCTCTGGAAGACCGCACCTCACCAGCCAGACCTACAGGTGAACGCTGCTGACCCCAGTCCTCCGCCGGGACCCCCCCCTGCACACCTCCCCCAGACGCCCCCCGCACGCCCTCCCCCCCCGGCCCCCTCCAGCCACTCACTCCGGTCGGCAGATCACCAGGTCTCCTTTGTTGGTGCCGTAGGCCAGGCCAAGCCCTGGCTCAGGCAGCCACCGGGCAGAATTGATGCTGACATGTCTCCGCTGGTCAGCAGGCATGGGGTAAAGGACGTTGAAAACTCTCTGGGTGGGGGAGAAGGAGGGAAGAAAAGAGAATGGGAGGAGAAACAGTCTGTTACCAAGAATAACAAAATCCAGGGGGAAACCAAGTCCCTCGTATGGCCTGAAGCAAGTTAACCACAGGGAAGAAAGGAAATGGTTAGACTGGGAGTGTATCTGAGAGCCTGGGGACGCACAGGGGAGGGCGGGACCCTCTTACCTGAGGTGAGGGCTAAGGACTGGTCAGGAAATCACAGGGCACATGTGGACTTTTCTGCGTGAGGCTTCGCTGTGCTCACCTCACAGCCTCTAACATGTCTCACTTCATTGCTTTCACTTAAGCCCCTGGAGAGCCCCATGCAGAGCCCAGCACAGCAGGAAGCATTGCCCCGAACTTTCCTCTGACCAGACAAACCAGGGAGAGCCAAGCTCCCCTAGTAGCCCCGTTACCACGGAAACCAGAGCACTCTCAAGGCAGTGGGGAACTGAAGGTGATGGGGGGGCGGGAGGGGGTGATAACATCAGAGAACATTCTTAATTCATCTCATTAAGGCAACGTTAAAACTGCTATTCTTAAGGAAAACGAGAAGGTGCAGTAAGATGTAGGCAGCAAGGCAGAGGGAACTCTTGAAAACACAGGTACACGAGTTCTTCCTAGCGTATATAAAATCACCATTAAACAGACCAGCTCCCAAAGGGAATCTCCTTTCATCGGTCTACATCTTTCCAAAGCTACTATTTTCTCAGGGGGCAGCTTAGCTCTGTCTCAGGTTGGGCTGAAGGTGAGATCTGGCTACTGATCGACACGATGTTCCAGAATCGACTTCAGTCAGAGGCAATGGAAGGGTGAAGGGCAACATTTTAGAGTTAGAAAGACCTGCGTCTGAGTCCTGACATCACTGCATTAACAATGTCTCTGGATCTCCGTTTCAACATAGACAGCTGCTGCTGCTGCTAAGTCACTTCAGTCATGTCCAACTCTGTGCGACCCCAGAGACGGCAGCCCACCAGGCTCCCCCGTCCCTGGGATTCTCCAGGCAAGAACACTGAAGTGGGTTGCCATTTCCTTCTCCAATGCATGAAAGTAAAAAGTGAAAGTGAAGTCACTCAGTCGTGTCCAACTCTTCACCGACCCCATGGACTGCAGCCCACCAAGCTCCCCCGTCCCTGGGATTCTCCAGGCAAGAGCATTGGAGTGGGGTGCCATCGCCTTCTCCAATGCAAGAAAGTGAACACAGACAGCACTCAAATAATGGGGCAGATAAAGAGAAACTATGTACATAAAATGCCTGGGCCAGGCTCAGAAATGGTAACTCTGGTTATTACAATATTTCCAGGAACCAGCATCTGGGGCTTCAAAAAAAGTCATCAGGGCCTATGAGAAGGACACAAAACTGAGAATTTATACACTAGAGTTTTAGTCGATATAAAGTTTTCTCTTTTAGCCTCTTTTAGGTTTTTTATAAGCTAAGGATGAACTTCATCTGCCTTTACCTGTCGCTGAGGGCTGACGGAAGGGGGAAAAATGAGAGAACAAAGAAGAGCGTGGTTTAGAAAGCGATCTTAAAAATGAATCTAGGGCAGCATAATAATAATTGCTTTTCTCATTATCCTGATGAGAGACCCCACTCCTCCCAAAAGTTAAATATTGAGCTAAGGGTCCGCACCATTTACAGAAATCAAGTGATAAGAAGCCCTGCATTTAGGAACATATGTTCACGTGCCTTGGGTGTCGATCTGAAAGGTCTTTAACAGGACAGTCTCTACACAGAACTCAGTGGCGTGTGTGCTCGAGGTAGACACACACACACAGAGAATCCCGTTGTAAGCATTCTCCAGCGTTTGTGGTGCTGAGGGGTGTGCCTGGGCAGCTAGTAGCGCACTGCTGGACGGCGCTGCTGCGCTCCTGAGGTCAAGAGGGTCTGTAACAGACGAGGAACCGGCTCTGCTTTGAGGCCTAAGACCGGCTGCCCTGTGGCCGCTGCTGCATTAACAATCTCCTATGCCCTCCCTACCTCACTTAACTCCAGATGTAAGAATTAACCAGGGCTCCTGAAATCTTTGGTCTGAGGCGACTACTGAAAAAGGGCCCAGTGGGGTCTATGAATTTCTAAACGAGTCATTGCCTCTGGGTAATCTCTTCCTTGCACGTACATGTCTGGTAGGAGCCGGGAAGGATCCACGGCTACTCCTCTCCACCAGCCTTACTGGGTGACTGTCCATGTGACCGCAGGGCCAGTGCTCTGCCCTTTGCACCTGAGCAACTCTTCTCCTTCAAGTCAGGGGGTGGGTGTGGTGCCTTCATCCTTTCTCACAGGGGTTTTCCCTTTTCCAAAAGATAATCAATAGTTTCTGTCCACCCTATCGGCTGTCTGGTAAATATGACTCGGTATATAAACTCAAAGGACAAAGTGGTTGTCATCAGGCAACTGTGGCTGGGATCTCTTAACGTGTTCATGTTTCCTTCTCCAAAGGTCAGATAATTTAAGGTGGGGATACACCCAGAGTTCAGAAGGGATGTGTGTTCATTTCAGTGGGTGGATGAGGGAAACTTCATTTTTCACCTGTGGCAGCTCTAATGGGCCTCACAAGAGTCTCCCCTAAAATCATAACGATTCATTATTGCAGGCAATGAGGCAGAAGGGCCAGGGAAACTGGTCTTGCAAGAAGGGGGACGATATGGTTCGGAAATCAAATGCTTTAAGGTCGTGCCGAGTGTTTTGACCGAGGGCTCATAAGAATAAGGGGACTCTTTTCTAGAAATGTTCCTAAGAAAGAAGCAAACAAACACCTCACAGGTCACAAATTTAGCTTTTATGGCCTGCTACTGCAGAGGGATTAACAAGCAAATACTATCAATTTGCTTTCAAGTACAGGAACTTGCTTAGGGGACAAAACTCAAGAAGCCAGTATGATGGGTGACCCAGCTTAGGCGTGACAAGGTCAGAGCGACTGGAGAGAAGTAATTACAGGCTGAGACCCCGAGACCCTGCCGCACGGCTGTTCACAACCTCCATGGCTATAGGAATCACGGGGCATCAATTTGTCCTCTGGCTATGGCACACCACCCCCCTCCCCAAGTCCTTAAACAGTGTTGAAAAGGCAGCTCCCAAGAGCCCATCTCCTCCAGCGTTTGGGTATTAGGCTAAATCCTGCTTTGTGGCAGGAAGCCAGAAAATGCCACGTGAAGATCAGCAGCCTCCAGAATTCCTGATAAGCACTTGCTTACTTATCACACTCTAGTGGGGATGGGAAGAAGGGAGATGAGGGCAAAAAGACAAGGGGGGATGAGGGCAGAGAGGAGGCAGGATCCCTGCTGTAAAGGTTCTGAGCGGCCATCGGATCCAGTGCTTCTGTTTAACACATGCCTGGAACTAAAGGACCCTCAAGGAATGAGCATCTACTCCGTGTGGAAAACCACCCAAAGGTGGGGTTTCCATTCCTTTCTCTGGATGCAGTTTAACAGCTCAAAGCATCTCAAGGGCTGGGGATGACTCCTCACAATCGGCCCCATAGATAACTGAATACCTGGGCAGCAAGTTCCCCGTTGCTGACAGATGGTTGGGTAGCTCTGGCTACTCCCAGATCATTTATGGTTTCAGCCATCAGTCTTTCCAACCCTGTGACTGGGTGATCTGTGGGTTCTCCTCCCACACTTTCAACAGGGCTTGGCACTAGCTCTGCAAACCCGAAGTCCATCAGCACCAACAAGAGAGAAGATTTGAGACAGCGCAAAGGAAGCTCTGGCCTTTATTTTAAGGCACCCCAAATATATCTCCAGTAGAGCCTTCCTTAACACTAGTCAGGTGTCTAGAAACTCCCTGCTGGATGTTAAGGACAAAGCCAGGGGCCTGCCAAAAATTCCTCCCCGTCTCTGACGAAAGACAAGCTACAACACCATTATATACTGGAGGAGGACGATCAGGTCCTGGGTCCCTCTGGGGAGCTGGACATGAAACCCAGCTGCTGAGTCACGTTTGCAGAGCCCTGGTTTTAACCTGTCTCTGCTGCAGGTGTTCCCTGCTAGACGACAAATGCTGAGAGGACCCCCCGCCTTCCCCCCCCAAGGAGGCTGTTCTCATTTCTAATGTCTATGAGCGGAATGGGAATCAATAAGCCAGAAGGAACACACATTTCAGTCAGTGCAGTCTCAGTGTGTCAAGAGGGGATGAGTCAGGTCCCCAGGATCGTTAAAGTTCTGAGGCAGTGGGAGAAGACAAGGATTCTTCTACTATTGGGGCCCAAGATGGTCTCTTGTACCGCTCGCCTCTCCATCCCTCAAACCCTCTTAACTAACAAGAAGTAGGAACAAAAGCAATTGGTTCCAGGATCAAAACTAAAAGGGTCCTGTTTCTTCTTCAAAGACAAACAGGAAAAGAATGAGAGGCAGCCAGAGGAACGCAGTGGGGAACCTTCCTCTTCATCCTTTTAAAATTTAGAGGAAAAATGAATTGCTGCCCTCAACAAGATGCTTTCTTTTCCACTGCGTGTCAATAAAGCTCAGACCATTAGTCCAAACAGCAAACTGCGCTGCTCACATCAGCCAAGAACAGAACTCTGCGCTTATCTTGCTTACATTTGGGAACCTCACCATCCTGAAAGCCAGGACCCTGACACAGCGGCAAGAGGTCAAGAACTGCCAGCAGGTCGCCCTTGTTTTTAACTAAGACAATGAAGGCCTCTTGAATGAAGGGGACAACCAGAAATGTGCGGAAAGGCCATGGGAGGAGTCACCAAGCCAAAGGGGCTTCGGGGCAGAAAGAACTGTGAGGAGGAGAGATGCCTTCTGGGTGGCGACGGGAATCAAGGGCAGCTTTAAGCTCTTAGAGAGGGTTCCTAGAAGAGAATTAACTCTCCGGAAAGTGGGAGAAAAATCAATGGAAAGCAGATGCTAAGAGACAGCTGACCTTTTCAATGGAAATGGATGGCTACACATCTTGTCACAGGCTGAGAAATGCACATATCCCAGAGGAGGCTGGGGGAGGAATACTGCAGTCACCTGCTCCCTCTGTTGGCCTGCTGATTTGCTTTAGATGCATGTATTATTTATTCAAGTTTCTTCATCCCTAGGAAAATCTAACTGCTTTTCAGAAACTTTCATTTCTTTGACTGTCTCCAAGCCTTCTTTATATACTACTTTGGAGTTTAGAACTCATAGAATATTGGTTTTGAAGTGGTTATTTAAGAATAAAAATCAGAATACCAAGTCATTTACTCTTTACTCAGCTGAAGCAGGAACAAATCTCCTAGATCACCCGTGTTTAAACCAAAGCTCTCCTAGCAGAAAAGAAGAGTGAACAGCTCCTTTTCTTATCTCTTGGGAACCTGTTGCCCTCCTCTGCTCCTGATAAACCTGGTGCCTTGAAGTCATTTCCAGCCAATCTCCTGTGATTTGTGGAGACCTACAGACTTTGTCTTATTCACCTGTTCCTCTTAAAGGGATCCCAAGGACAGTCAGAGAACAAGAATTTTCTTTTTCAGTCGGCCTGATGCTTTCCAAAGACCATCTCTCAGCATTAGGACTGAAGCACAGAGATGACTTCAGCTGAGGGATCCCGTTTTGTGCTGAATTGAATACCAAGGAATGGAGGACTCCTGGAACTTCCAGAAGTTAAAAGAATTACTGCCTCCTGTGCCCACACCTCTGTGTACAGCACAAGTTCTTAAACTCTTCTTCAGTTTTCTAAATCTCAAAGGAAATGGCCAAATGCTTAGCTGTTCTAGACGTTCGGCTCAGATAAGAGAGACTTTCAAATATATTCACATACTTTGCTAAGTTTGTGACCCTATGGACCACAGCCTGCCAGGCTCCTCTGTCCATGGGATTCTCTAGGCGAGAATACTGGAGTGGATTGCCACTGCCCTCCTCCAGGGGATCTTTCCAACCCAGGGATGGAACCTGTGTCTCTGCATCTCCTGTTCTGCAGGTGGGTTCTTTATCACTGAGCCACCAGGGAAGCCCTCATCTATTTCATTTGATCCATACTTTTTTGAAAGAAGAAAGTTCAAGAAGGGGGTAACGTTAATAAAATACTTTCGGCTTCTAGAAATGGAAAAGTTGGTTCTCCAACCAATTCTTAAAAAAAAAAACAAAATGGTTTGCCTTTCACTTCTGAAACATCCACTGGGAACCTCTCAGCATGTCTCAGGGCTGGGACTAGAGCCCTGAGAGACTCGCTGATGCTGGGCAGCACTGTGGATAGCAGCAAGACACCCCTTTACACGAGGACTCCACCTAACACTTATGTCCGATCGCCATCTCGTGAGGCACAGGCCAGTTGCACCAACGGTGCCGGTGTGTAGGGTGTGTGTTCACGCACGTGCAGGGCACACACGGCACACACGACTTCAGAGCCACGTCGTTTCCCAGGACGAACGCGGAGTGCCTCCTGGGTGCCAGGCACAGTGAAGGCTGGGGATGCCGCCATGACAAGGCCAATAAGAAGCCAGACGCTGAGCGTGTGTGCACCAGGACAGCGGGGACCAGATCCATTCTGCTCACTGTACTCCCAGACCCGAGTATCTGGCCCAGGGCAGGGGCTCAGTAAGATTTTGAGTGAAAAGAATAAAATGCAGCACAGGCTATGTTCTACTAAGAAGCCATGGAGGGGAAAAAAGAAAAAAACCTGTCAAAGTCGAAGGAATCTGTCACGGAAAAAATTCGCCTAAACGAATGGCTTTGATTGCAGCTCTAACGTTATTTTCAATTTTGTTATCTTGCCCCCTCCCTACTCTGACAAATCACATCAGAGACACCCCTGACTTCTCCCATACCCCCTCCCCCTTTCCTACGACGTGCTGAAGAAAGGAACTTTTCGAGGATGGATGCTTTGCAACCACATCTCTGAAGTCAACTTTAAGATAATTGCAGCGGAAGCAGCTTTTAATCAACTGACAAGCAGCTTTAAGAAAATTAATGAGGACAAAAATCTTAGGAAGGAGTAAATCATTTCTGACAACAAAGCTGTCTCTCTTTTATCCCCATCTCTCCTTGAAGAAATAGTACCCTTCCAGGATACAAAAATAAAATCTCTTTATTTTCGGTGTCTGCCACTCCCAAGGCCAGACAAGATTAAGAAGAGGCTCAGTTCTCTGAAGATTTCTGGAGAATACTCTGGATTGAACTAGAGTTATAGGTCACGTTTGAATATCAGACTTTTAGAATCTAAGTAAGTGCAGATGATTGGATGTGATCACAGGCTAAATTCAAGGCAAGGAGGAAGCCATGGTAAAGAGTATATGTTGAAGACTGGAGCAAGGACAGGGTAAAAGAGCCCACAGATGCTAGTTACATAATGCTGGTCAAGTGCGGACAGCACTGGCCACCCTTCCTGCCCCAGGGTCTCAGCTCCAATTTAGTGATGACGGATTCGAGTGCTCTGGACGCCAAGTCTTTTCTGTGGTCCATTTTAATGAACCTATGGTAATAATCATTATCATCAGTCATCCCTAGGCTACTCTGTGAAGATGGCTATGAAATAGTATGAAACAAAGCCAACCAATGTTTCTTTATGACCAAGGTGACACTAAGATTAATGGGTATCACAGCGGCACTTCCCATTCAAGGACAACAATGAGTTGAATGTTGGGAAAAGGAACTCAAGAACTACTCCTTCAGATGGGGAAGGTCCTAGAGAGAAAGATAAAGCTGCTGCTTCTCACTTTGTAAGCCTAAGAATCTCCATATAGCACGCAGGCCAACAGTCATGGGCCTGAGTGAAGTCAACTGTGGGCAGGTAAGAATCTTAATTAGAACTGGGAAGAAGGCCCCACCAGCCTTGGTCCTAAAGTGCCATCACTCGGACGCCAGCAGGATCCAGAAATGCTGAGGGGAGGAGGTCCTCATCAATTTCTCAACTTCTTGACGGTGCCTGAGAGATCTGGCTACAGGAGCCACAGCAATGAACCAGATGAGGTTTAAGAGACAGGAGGAGACAAAGTGACAGGAAGAGAGCAAAGAACAGGCTAAACTGACGGGTCTGACTAGAAGCTCCGTGCAGCTGATGGCCGTTCCTCAGTCTTGATTCAGCTGTAGACTGGGCTGGAGGGCTTGGTAAAGCAAGGATGGCTGGGCTCCACCCTCAGAGCTTTGGATTCAGCAGGTCTGGGATGGGGCTGAGAAGCCACGCTTCTGTTAAGTTCCCTGATGATGCGGACTCAGTCCTGGGAATACACGCCGAGACCGACTGCCCAGTTAGATATAAGTAGGTTGCAGGTCTAAAAAGCCTGCCTTCCTTTTCTGCTGCCTAGGAACTATTGAGAATGACCTGGGTGCATATCTTTTTTTTTTTTCCCTTGGTGACACCCTGAGGCATGTGGGATCTTAGTTTCAAAGCCCCCTGCAGTGGAAGCATGGAGTCTTCACCACTGGACCACCAGGAAAGTCCTGGGGGATGCATATGTGTGGAGCTGGAGCGCTCGAGGAAGAAGGTACAGCAGGGGACAGCCCAGCACAGAAAAGCAGAACTCTCAGGGTCAAGAAGGGGTGTGGGGTGGTGGGAGAGCAGAGAGGAAGGCGGTGAGTAGGGGAGAAGCAGGAGGAAGAGAGAGAGACAGCAGTGAAGGGAGGGAAGGGCAGGTTCTCTTCTCCACACCCCCTTCAAACTAACCATCTGTCTGGGTAATGGATGCTCAATCCTTGAATACAGATTCACCACATAGCCACAAAGAAAAAGCTTTCAATAAAACTGGCCCTTAAGTTATTGGAGGCTTTGCCTTACAGAGCACGATACTGTTTCAGGGAGAAAGGAGAGCTAAACTGCTCTCCATCCCAGGGCTTGCTTCTCCTACTCAAGTCCCTCGTCCCATCACTTCTGCCGCACCACCCCCCCCTACCCAAAAAAAAACGATCAGAGAAAAGCAAACCAGCACTGCTGAGAGTCAGGCGGCCAGTGCCTCTAGGATAAGCAGGGGTTATGGGATGAGAAGCCCTGTCAGTTCTTATTAAACCACTTACATGCCTACGACCCCCACCTGCTGTGGGGAGGGTTGGTCTATGCATCTGGGAGAAGAAACATAACACCTGTTAATTCCTGGGTGGAAACCACGAAATGTATTCTTGCTTTCCAGTTCAAACTGCCCTAGCACTGCACCACCCCCACCACTGCTGACTCTTGCCCCCATTCCGAGGTAGAACAGCACTTGTTACCCATACAAACTGGAAGAACAGTTTGCTGTATGACTATTTCTAGTTTCATTAGTAATTTTATATTTTTGTTATTTTATGCTTTCACTGGTTACAACCAAAGTTATTACACTGTGCAAGTTGCCACAATTTTAGAAAATTATTTGCTGTTTTCAGTTACAATATTGTGCTTTGTTCCAATTAGGAAATGAAAGCAGAGAAGGAACTCAGGCGGTTTAGTGTTTTGAGAATTCAGCAAAACTTCAGCTTGGCAATCCCTAAATGTCTAACTTAGAAACAAAACAGAAATTAACAAAAAGCCCCACTGGAGCAAGCGTGAGGGAGTCAGGCGGCAAGTAGGGCCCTGAGGCCTGGACAACAGCATATCCAGCCTGGAGGGGCCTCAAATGGACAGAGGGAAGGGAGATACAAAACAGGCGTCCAGTCGTATTTCTCCTGATTTGCCAATGATACTAAAATTGGGAAGACTAAGCCTAGCCTTATTCAGCAGAGAAGGCAAATATCTGAGGACCCTAGATCCTAGAAACAAGGATAATAATTAACCTGAACATGGGGAAGAAAACAATTCGGCACATAGAGATATTCAAGGGAGAACCCTGGAAAGCAATTACAGCTGAGAAAGGATGGGAGGTGAAGCACGGACAGCCAAAAAGCTAAGAGTCTGATAGGAAACAACACAAAGGCCACTGTGCCTTCAACAAAATCAGCAAAGGATCAAAGCACCACACACAAAACCACGGTAAGAAGGGAACCTGAGACTGTCTCTGCCTTGCCGGAGAGGCTGAGGGCAGAAACCTAAAATGAAGAAAGCAGTCATTAAGAACAGCAGTTCTCAAACTCAAGTGCATATGAGATCATCTGGAAGCTTGTGTGACAGACACAAATACCCAGTCCCCTCCCGCCCAATTCTTACTGACTTTAGGTCTGAAGTAGAGCCTGTATTTTAACCAGGACCCCGTGCATTCTAATGCAGGTTGTCCATGGAGCACAGTTTGACAAGCACTGATCCACAGGTCTGAAGAACTGCTGTTAATAAGTGCACCCAGGCTAAGAGCAATTAGCAATTCATTTTCACAGTGTTCATATGGGATTGGGTAAGGAATCATCTCTTGGGGAGAGCCGGTCCCTCAGTGGGAATTAAAATAAGTCAATGTTCTTGGGGATGTTCTCCTAGGAACATCTGCTGGCCCAACAATTTCACCTCTCAACCTTAGCATAGTGAATTCCAAGAGCTAACCCCATGGAGAAGGGGGTATGACAGAGGAGCTCCAGGACAGGCCCAGGACCCACAGGCCCTTCACAGACAGAGCCTGACACGACAGATGGAGACACCCATCCACACGTACCTGTGCAAAGAGGGAGAGGCTCTACTGTCCCATTAAACCCTTGCTCCCTGTTCTCAGACAAAAATGGCACTTCTTGCCTTAAACGGTGGTACAGCACAGCTGTCCCCAAAAGCTGGTGTCTTCCCTCCCACCGGGGACTGAATTCAGGGACACATGCTGAGCGCTTTGGTGCCTTCGGAGGTAAGGGGCAACCAAGACCTGGAAAACCAGAAACTTTTCTGTAGTAAGGGAGTTTACAGTCAGACTGGGTGGACACAGGGTGAGCAAAAACCTTGCTGAGAAGCCCGGATCCTGCCTCCCGTGTGAGGGAAACACTTCCCAAATGAGAGCTTTCAAATTACTAAGCTCCTCTCCTAAGCGGTGTGGGCATCCTCAGTCATGTCCAACTCTTTCACGACCCCATGGACTGTAGCCCACCAGGCTCCCTTGTCTACGGAATTTTCCAGGCAAGAATTCTGATGTGCACTGCCTTTCCTACTCTGGGGAGTTTCCTAACCCAGGCACCGAACCCACGTCTCCTGCATTGGTGGGTGGATTCTTGAACACTGAATCACCTGGGAAGCCCCTGCTAAGCAGCAGGTGGAGCCTGTTGAGAATCAAAAGCCTGACAAGCCTGGGAGGCCTGACAAGCAGCTCTTGTTGTTATGCACGCAGCAGCTGGCGGGATGCCCTGCGCCCCTCATCTCCACAGCAGACTTCAATTACACCCGCTACGCGGCGGGCCCCATCTGTGACAGCATCTTGGCTTCTACCCTGGAGCTGTCTGCCTTCAGCCAGGTGTTTCTGGCTACTTATGGAAGGGAGGAACCTTGCTAGGATGGCAGGCTGTGCCCAAAAGTTGGGCAGGAGCCCTGGCTTCTGGAAGAGGCTGGAGATGTCCATTACTGCTCCTATCTCTTAAATCGAAACCATTATTCCATAGTTAGGCAGGAAGGGTAAGAAGAACAGCAAGGACCAAGACTCTAGATAGTGAAAAGCAGATGCCAGGTACTTTTACCAACCAAATCTGCTTAACATAAGAATACTTAAAGTTCACCTTCCATACTCATTTCTCTAGGTAAGAAAACAGGCTCGATGAACTTCCTGCCAAGTCCCCTCCCAATCACTCAGTGTCAAACATTTCCAGTCACACGGAATTCAAGAATCAGAACCTTCCTGTCATTATGATGTCAAAAGCAGACAATGCCTCATTTCTGCTCTTGCCAGAGGCATGGTGGTACATGAAGTCAGCCTTCACTGGTCCTGCTAGGGACAAGCTGGAAATGACAAGGATGCTTTTCTTAAGATTCTCTTCTATTTCCTCAGCTTCTCCTAAATATCAGGTTCCTTATTAGGTACTTGGACTTCACAAAGACGAACCAGACGGGGTCTCTATTCTCAAGGAGCCAAGAGAGGAGAATGACACAGAGATACGGAATGGCAGTTTGGTGTGACGAGTGTTAACCCAGACAGGGTGCTCCCTACTGGGGAGTGATCAGCCCTGTTTAGAGGATTCCACAGCAGGGAAGCAGCCTGCACACAGTTGGGTTTCAGGGAGAGGAGGGCACTCCAGGTAAAGGCACCCAGGCAGGAGAAGGCCTTATTCGTTCCAGGGGCTTGGAAAGTGGCTCAGCAGAGTAGGGCTTCTTCCCTGTAGAAAACTGCAGCGAGAAGAGGCTAGAGCTACCACATCTGGTCACCTGCTTTCTACTGCTTTGTATATCATGGGTCCTATCTTTAGGATTTTTCTTTAAACCAATGCTTCAGATTCAGGCCTGAATTCCACAAGCATCCACATGTGTGGCACTAAATGAGCGGCCCTGGGGGATAAGCCCCTATGGAGCTTGACACTGAACCTAATCGGGTGGATTAAACAGACATACCACACGGCTAAAGAAAACACGAAACAACACATGAGCAAGAGCATAAACTATAAGTGGCCCAGCACACAGCGCAGGGGGAATTCACAGGTTCTTAGCTCGAGACAGAGCTTAAATACCATCTAATTAGAGAACTGTTCAAACGCTCAACTCCCCTTGACAAAACCCTGGCCAAATGAGCCCCCGTGGGATGTGGGAATCTCAGTCAGAAGCTAGAATGGTTGAGTCCAGGAGGCCACTAACCCCATGCCAGAAGCTTTTATGGCAATACAAGGAGGACGGCTTCAGACAAGGGCGGGTCCTAAACACCACCTTTCCCTGCTGGTGAAACAGACGGGACAGTTAAGGGCACGGCAGAGTCCACATCTTCCACTGTGATTACAACCTCAGGAGAGGAGCATTTCATAGTATACTACTTATCTCTTTCTGTAGCCTGCCTCCTCAAAAATTAAAAACAAAACAAAACAAATATTTCACTGGGTTCTTAATGTATCTCCAGACTACAGGCCTCAAGTTGAGGTAAGGAGGTATTCAGTTTGGTCTCTACCCCAAGATCCCTTCAGGCCTCTGGGGCCCCAGCTTGTGATTTAGGGTATGAGAAAGACTGCCTTTGAATAGCCCAGAGCGTCCAAAAGTGAGGCCGGCTGGTCAGGACTGGACTGGACTGGAGTCCTTCCTGGCTCCTTATGGGCGTGACGCCTCTGGCCCTGGCTGGGAGACTGCACCTCTGGCCTGCATGGTGCTGCTGGCCAAGGCCTAGGAGAACCGCCATGCAAGGCACTCACCCGCATGGAGGTCTCGCCGCCGTGCGCCTGCTGCAGCCGGAAGACCTGGGCCACCATGTGCTCCGTGGAGGGGTGCAGCAGGATCCTCCGTGAGGCCAAGCCCACCATCACGTATCGGCCCATCGGGGACAGGCTCACTGAGATGGCGTTGGGACCTAGGGCCAGACGGACAGAGAGACACTCCCTAGAGCTCTTGCTATTACCAGCAAATAATCTTCCTTTAGTCTTTTTTCTTTCTCCCTGGTCTTCATCTTTGTTTGGTCATCCTGGGGTTAATCTCACAGGATGGCAGTGAGGAGTACAATGAGAAGGTGTGTAAAGTACTAAGTCTAGCTCTTGACATATAAAAAGTACTAAACGAATGCTAACCCGTATTAGCACAGAATCACATTAAAAATTGTTATCATACTGTAACTGCTATTTTGAAATCCACTTTTTTCACTTGATACATTACAAACATTTTTCACCATTAAATACCCCTCTGTAAGAGCGTCCTAAAGGCCAAGTGGTGTTCTGTCTTGTCAATGCACCATCATTTATTTAAGCAACTCTTCAGAACTTGACATTTTTCTCTGTGACAAATAATACCGCTGTGAACACCCTTGTACATAAATCTACACAATGCCAGACTGGCTGGCAGCGTGTGAGTGTGCCCGCTTCCCCGAGCCATGACCGAGAATAGAGCTCCTCCCCTACCCTCGCCCCTCACAATGGGAACATGCCGGTGATGCCACGGTGGTGGGGAGGACTCTTACTCTGAGACTCTCCTGCAACGCTACCAGCTAGGACAGAGCATCTTCCTCTGACCTGCGCCTGTGAAGCAGGGGGGTAGCGTGTGACCATCACTCCCACCTAAGCGGTGCTTCATCAGGGAACGCCCAGGCCAAGGTACTAGCATCTCTATGCTGGGCGTCCCATCCCTTACCAAATCGCTTGGTGTAGAGCATTTCGCCCAGGTTGTGGGGGGCCAGGGAGTACACTGCCAGGATGCCTTCGTCAGGAAAGCCCCTCTGACTGCTAGGGATGAACGCTGCCAGGAGCTGGCCATCTGCAGAAACGTCACAGCTGGCGTCATTGTAGATCTTGCAGTTCTGCACCAGCACATTCACGGAGGCTGCAGCAGACAAAGAAAGGAGAGAGGGCAAGGGAGTCTGGAGTTAATGGTGTGCAAAGTGCTGGGTCAAGACATTTGGGGGCGCCTCCCTAAGGGCCTGAATCCGAACCCTCTCCAGAAATACTAAAGGTTGCCTTATCCAACTAAAATGTCATGAAACAAGCAACACAAGACACCGAAAGATACGTCTCTTCTACCCCTGTAACAGGAAACGAGAGTCAACACAAACACAACCACCTGCTGAGTCCTAGCTCACACTTAAGAGACGTCATTTGAGAGATGAGATAAGGAGAAAGTTATTAAAAATTGTTCCTGGAGAGCCACTCAACAGCTGTTATTGTCCAAAAGATCAAAACTGAGATGAATAAAAATGTAAACCCGCTGATTCCAAGAAAAAGGTGATACAGGTAAAACTTGCTTGGGGGGTAAGAGTGCTACTCTCCACCTCTATGTGACCTTGGAGAAGGGAATCATCTCACAAATCTGTGTCTTATTTTCTCCTTTAAGAAAACAGGAGCATTTAGAGACTTCAGTCTTCTGGATAGCTCCTTGTTGACACTAATCCCTAATTTCACAGGACAGCATAAAGGCTGGAGGGCTGGAATTGTGTTCACTCTGCTTGTCCCTCCAGCCACGCCAGAAGCCGATGACCACGGGCAGCTCCAGTCTGCACCTAGCACTTCCTGAGAATTACGCACGGTCAGGCGGGCTCAGCATAAGGGACTGGGTGGGGCGGGGTGGAGGACTGGCTGTCGGTGGGGAGAATCCATTCCAAGTGACAGAACTAAGGCCATGTTGGCCAGCTCTGGGACTGGGCCTGCATAACTGTTTCAGTTTCCATTTGAACCCCTCTCTGAGGCCCACTGTGCACATCTCTGCCCACAGGAAGTGGTCCACCCTCGATGTGAGCCTGGAACCAGCGCGTGAGCGGAACAGCACAACACATCCAAAGGGCATGGATGCACAGCACGTCCAAGCGCCTCTGGGCTCTGTCTCCTTTAGATCGACCTTACGTGCACGTGCAAAGAGACTGATTTACTTTTTCCTTCTCTCCTGTAAAAATTCTTCTTGGCTGCACCATGAGGATGTGGGATCTTAGTTTCCTGACCAGGGATCAAACCTGTGCTCCTTGCACTGGAAATGCAAAGTCTTAAACCATGGAACCTCCCTCTTACTATTATTGGAAGATTACTTAAACAGCCACTGTCAGAGGCATTATAGTTCAAACAAACCAACAGGCAAGCTCCAGAGCCCTCACCCGATTCTGGGTGATCTACTCCAGGGAGCCAAACCGTTTGACCTGGAATGTCAAGGGTGAGTTTCCTCAGGAAATTACCCTAGGGAAAACAAAACAAAGAACTGCCTTCCAGGGGTGGGTGGAGGGGGTGTTGAGGTTTAGCAGGAACTTGGGAGTGATTTCTAAAGCTCTGTATTCATCTCCCTTTGTGTGTTGTTAATGAAGCCACAGAGATGACAGAGTAGATCAAAAAAGACATCCGAACACACTGGTCGGCTGCTGTGCCAATTCCTGGGGGCTGACACCGACAGCGCCATCACACGCAGCACTGAGAAGGGACCACAAGGACGGTTCTGTTTGCTAACTAATAAAATAATGACATCCAAATGCTCAGTGTTATCACCATTAGGGCTCTGTGCCGCTCAACTTCCAACCCACCATCTGCTCGAGCCTGTATGGCTAGATCGGTCTAGTTAGCACTGAGACCGTCTGCTCCTTACTCAGGGTCCCAAGCCCGTTGCCAGAAAGACGACAATTTCCTCCCTTCCCTGAATAGACACATCATTACAGTTGGGGATTCAGGGTCAAAGGAACTGGGGGAGCTTTAAGAGTGAGTCCATCTTGGTTTTCTAACCTTGATGTCGGCACAGTTCTCAGAAAGGTAAAAAGAAACTGACCATCCAAGGTGAGAGAAAAGGTAATCACAAATATTAAGTAGGACATGAAAATAAACACAGAAAGAAATGGACTCTGAGGGCTTTAAGACAGCTTTGCACGGTTTCCATCTTATCTACATTTAACGTCTCAAAAACGCATGTGAGTATTTTATGAAAGTAGGCTTTTCTATCTTGTTGTTACAGAGCTCTAGTTCATGTGTGTTAACCTGCAGTTTAAACATACAGAAGCCTGCACTGACCCTCAGAACTCACCACCAACATTAGAGAAGCACCACGAGACTGCTGTAGTGCAGTCACTAGGCGTGCCCGCCTCCTTGTGGCCCACTGGCCGCAGGGTGCCAGGCTTCCCCGCCCTTCACCATCCCCTGCAGCTCAAACGCACGTCCGTTGAGCCAGCAATGCTAGCCAACTTCCAGATTAATTTCTAAGGTGGGCTGGGGGTGGGGAGGATGTTACAAGTAAGGTTTTTCTTCTTCTGAGAACTTTGGCTCTAACTGCCTGAAAAACTGGGCATATAGACAAAAAGCATTCTGTGAGCCCCCAAATCCAAGCCATTGCATTTGTGTTTGTACTGTATTAGGATGAATCCAATTCAATGGCCAGCTCCCAAATTTTGTCCCCTCCCCTCAACTCCACCCAATTTCACAACTGCTCCCAGTTCCTACAGTGAGCTCAGAGAGAGATGCAAATAACATGTGAAAAGAGAATGCTGGAATTAAAGTTGAGTTTCTCCAGCAGCAGGCTCAATTTGGTATGTAGCTAGGGATCCAGGGTTTTACTTCTCCCCTAATGACGGGGACGTGGTAGGCAAAGAGTGACTTGGTAGCTTCAGCAAGCTCTGGGTGGTGTGTTTATAGTTTCATTAATATTTCAGAGCTCCAATTAGCAATTTACATTTGCTGCTTGTTGTCTATTAATTTCCCACATGGAAATGGAAATGTTCAGTTACAATGGTGAGTGGTCACTGCTTCAATTCGTTCATGCAGCTTCTTCTCAGAAGGCTGAAATTTTGATGAGTTAATTTATACAGGGAGCGATTTCCTGGCTCTCTTATTTGTTTTCTCAGGCCATAGGAAGGCGCTCATCCTTTTTGGACCCGAAAATAATGTAAGCAGGTGGAGAAAAAGGTGAAGTGAGACACAGCCTAGGATGGTGGCAACCCACGCACACCAGAGCCTTCCTTCTGCTTCCTGCCTCGCCTTACTACAGTGGTTCTCAGGTGGCAGCATGCACCAGAATCATCTGGGCTGACTGCTGCGGTGAGGCCTGAGAATCTGTATTTTGAGTGAGTTCCCAGGTGTCTCTGATGTTGCTGATCCAGGACCACACTTGAAAACTGCTGCCTCACCAAACACCCCTTGATCCCTGAGTTGGAGTTCCAGCAAACAGCCCTGCACAGGAAGGTAAGACACACGTGGGAAGGGGTGGAGCAGTTAGCTGGGCAGCTGAGGATGGAAATGAGGGCTAGGAAGGCAAAGATTTTTCAAATCAGAACCGCTTCAGAGCTTCAGTGGGGCAGCTCCAGGGGGAACGAGAACGATGCAGGAAGACAGCAGGAAGCCATGTTCCAGGCTTTGTAGCGTAATCGCCTCCTAATTATAAACGATTTCCAAGTGAAAATGCCCTAGCAGGGAATGGGAGGGTAAGAAATACTGATGCCTGGAGGAACAGATGGCTCTGCCTTCCTATCAGCTCCATAAATTATAAACAAACACCTTGTACAAAGATCGATTTGCAGCCTGTTGCTGGCTGGCCAGATGAGGCCACAGGAGCGATGAGCGGCCGCAGTGCTTTTGCAAGTGCATTAGATCCTGATTTGGAAAACCCAAAGGAGTTTAAATCAGCAGGAAAATTTCCTTTTGGCTATCTCTGAGCCCTCAGATTTCAGAATAAGGCCTCCTGCACAGAGCTCCACATGACACTATGTAAGCATGCCCAGCAGTGGCAATCACAACATCCTCTGTGGGTGTGTGTGCGCCCCGCACCGCTCAGCCTCTGGGTTTCTTAAGGTCACCGGGGCACCCCGAAGACCAATGCTACTCACCGATAAGAACTTACTCATTAAACACATAGTAAATCTAATGAGCTTTTTTTTTTTTTCCATGACAGCAGTTTCAAAATTATCTATGTTATACAAGGCCTTACTCACAAACTTCTTTAACTCTTTACAGATAGAAAATCATTAATCCTACATCTCAAATAAGAGAAACAGGTGGTGAGACTCTTTAGCCTAATTCTAGAAAAGGGCTGAATTCAATGCAGATTAAGTCAGGTGACACAGCAACACAGAGGCTGCTGATCACACATGAGTAAAACTGAGGGCCAGTGGCTCCCAGGCTCGTGCTGGGCCCAAGCCAAATGCTACTGTCCTCTGGGAAGCAGGCAAGCTTCAGAAACGCATGCTACTGCAAAAGAGATCCCCAACTTAACTCTGCTGACAACCAAATCTATCAAAAGTGTAATGAGAGGTTATTCAGGCACCAAGAAAATCAGAGTTAATCACAGGAACCTCAGGTAAAAGTGACTGGCAGTCTAGAGGGTAAGACCATGGCAAGGAACGTTGGCCGCTAACAAACATATGAGCCCTAAACGCCTGGAATGCCAAGTTTTCTTCCTAAGTAACTCTTGAGTAAAATAGGGCACTTTTAAGAAGCAGAATTCTACCACCACACAGGACTTAAATGAGGGGGACAGGTGAACCAAGTTAAATGAGTCAATCTGGTTGTACCATAATACTCTCTGATCAGCTCAGGTTTTACAACAGCCATGATCAAAGGAAGCAGGAAGGACCATAGAAGGATAATGACAGGAAGCTGCAGTCAGAACAAGTGGAGGCTTGGACAAAGAATGTTAAGGACAACCAAAAAGACTGTGCTAGCAGTATGTCCAGGGCCTGCATTCTTCAGAATATTTGGTTTTTCTTTCAAAGAAAATTGTCTCCAACTGGGGAGAAAACAACATGCCTCAGATTGTTGGATCAGAAGCCAATTACAGATGAGCCAACAGGTTAAGACAGAATTATCTTCTTTACATGAACGTCACTCTCCAGAAGTACCTCTTGGAGTACCGAAAACAGGGCAGGGTGACTTTAGAATTCTGGCTGTACTCTCAAAGAGTCATGGTATAATTCCCAAGAAAAAGACATGATAAAAAGAGCTAACATTTATTGACCATTTACTACAGTAAGTGCCAGATGTTGTTCAGAGTGCTTGACATGTACTAATTTAATTCTCGTCACAGTCACATGAAGTTGGCACTATGATGACCCTCATTTTATAGACAAGGAAACCAAGGTGCGGAGAGATTAATTAACCACAGCTACACTGCTAGAAGGCGGCTGAGCAGACCTGAGCCCGGCTGGTGTGGCTCAAGAGCTCATCTGCTTAACCAGCGTAGGGCAGCTGACAGAATGTCACTAAAGAACGACCTCTCCCTATGTTTGTGAACAAAAAAAAAGGAAAGAAGAAAGCATCCGGCTCAGACTTTAAAATTATAAAAAGTACAAGTAATTATAATACTATTTAAACTGTTCTAGACAAAGAAAAACTTTATTCAAGGGAAGTAAGGATGGGTTCAATATTATAGAATCTATTAACATAATGATCACATTGTTAGGCCAAAGGAGGAAAAAACATATGGTTATCGTCATAGATGCTGTTAAGACATGACTGAATTTAATATCTAGTCTCTCTTTTTTGGCCACGCCACACAGATTATAGGATCTTAGTTCCCCAACCAGAGATTGAACCTAGGCTTCAGGCAGTGAAAACATTTAAGTCCTAACCACTGGATCACCAGGCAATTCCCAGTATCTATTCTTGATAAAAATTAACAATAAAGTAAGAATAGATAGGGGCATCTGCCTGTAATGCAGGAGTTGTAGGAGATGAAGGTTTGATCCCTGGGCTGGGAAGATCCCCTAGAGGGCATGGCAACCCACTCCAGAATTCCTGCCTGGAGAATTCTATGGATAGAGGACCCTGGTGGGCTACAGTGCCTGGGGTAGTTGACTATAGTATATTACCCCTGGAGAAGGAAATGGCAATCCACTCCAGTACTATTGCCTGGAAAATCCCATGGACAGAGGAGCCTGGTAGGCTACAGTCCATGGGGTCGCAAAGAGTCGGACACGACTGAGCGACTTCACTTCACTCGACTGTAGCAGCGAGTGCGCTTAGACAAGAAAAAGAAACCGCAGGTGTACAACTTGAAATGGAGAAGGTAAAAGTAATACCATTTACCGATAACATACCCAGAGACTGAACTGAATAACAACTAAAATTAGTAAATAAATGCAATAAAATAGCAGAATTTTTAAAAAAGCTTTTAACAATAAACTTTGAAAACGTATAAAATTACATGAAGAAAACTTTAAGAACATAAGAGAGACTTGGAGAGACAGAAAATCATGCCATGTTCTTACATAAGAAGATACCACAAAAATACTGAATTTCCTTAAGTTATTTCATATATTCAATGGAACCAAACTAATTACACTGACAGGACTTTTTCAGGGCGGTGAAGGGAAGAAGCGAGGTAGTTTTATAGTCCATATCGACGACCAAAATGTTCAAGCAGGCAGGAAATTTTGGATTAAAAAATTACAAGAGGAGACCAGTCCTACCAGATACTAAAAGACAGGGCCTCAAACTTAAACCCATGTGATACTGTTATATGAATAATCAGACAGATTCCTGGGGCAGAAAAGACAGGAGAAATACATCTATATATTCACAGGACGCTAATAGGATGAAAGTGACATCCCAAATCAATGGGGACAAATGAATCATTTTATAAACTGGTTGGGACAAATGAGTGGCCACATGGGGGAAAAGCTGGGTCATACTCTGCTTATTTAGGACTGGGTTAAACTTCTGATGAATCAAAGATTTAAAGGAAAAAATTAAAATATAAAAGTACTATTTGATCTTCTGGATGCTGCCACAAAATCTAGGAACCATAAAAGGAAAGTTGGATAATTCTGACTACTTAAAATAAGTCCTATGACAAAAATAACCTTCAGCAGAGACAAAAGACAAGTGACAACCAGGAAACTCCTCCTATGAGTTAATTTTCTGATTTTATAAAGAGCTCCTGTAGAACTGATAAGGAAAGGCCAGCAACACACACACACACACACACACACACACACACACACACACAAATAGGTGAGCCCATGGAGAAGCCAAGAAAAGGAAACACAAGTGGCTAAATGTATGAAGAGCCATACAACCTGGCTTATAATACGAGAAATACAAATTTAAAATATCAACATACTATATACATATTTTTTGGCCACACCACACGGCTTGCAGGATCCTAGTTCCACAACTAGGGATTGAACCTGTACTACCCACAGTGGAAGTTCAGAGCCCTAACAACTGGATCGAGAGAGAATTCCCACTTACATACTATTTTTACTATCAGATTTGCAAATACTCCAAAATATGACAGAACAATCTACAAGCAGGAGTTCAGGCAAACAGGCACTCTCATGAACCACAGGTGAGAATATACATTGGTATGCTCTCTCCACAGAGGGTGATTTAGCAGTACCTGCCCAAGTCACGGATCTACATATCCTTCCTCCCTACAGCTCCATTTCTAGGAATTTATCCTATGATATTCCTGCACATGTGCAAAAGGACACGCTGCGGCACAGTTTGTGTAGTGAAAGACTGAAAACAGCTTAAAAGTTCCTCAACGGAACACTGGTTAAAAAATGGAATCTAGTGGGACCTCCCTGGTGGTCCAGTGGTTAAGAATCTGCCTACCAACGCAGGAGACATGGGTTTGACTCCTGATCCGGGAAGGTCCCACATGCCCTAGAGAGACTGAGCCCCTGAGCCACAACTACTGAGCCTCTTCTCTAGAGCCCGGGGAGCCGCAACTACTGAGCCCATGTGCCTACTGCCTGTGCTCCACAGCAAGAGAAGCCACCGCAACGAGAAGCCCACACACCGCAGCAGAGAGGAGCCCCCGCTCTCTGCAACTAGAGAAAAGCACACACATCAACAAACACCCAGGGCAACAACGACAACAAAAAGTAATCCAGAGGTTGCATTTGGGCAGTGGAATGCTGCTGCTGCTGCTGCTGCTAAGTCGCTTCAGTCGTGTCCGACTCTGTGCAACCCCATAGACGGCAGCCCACCAGGCTCCCCCGTCCCTGGGATTTTCTAGGCAAGAACACTGGAGTGGGTTGCCATTTCCTTCTCCAATGCATGAAAGTGAAAAGTGAAAGTGAAGTCACTCAGTTGTATCCGACTCTAGTGACCTCATGGACTGCAGCCTACCAGGCTCCTCCATCCATGGGATTTTCCAGGCAAGAGTACTGGAGTGGGGTGCCATTGCCTTCTCCTAGTGGAATGCTAGGCAGTCAATAAAAAAGAATGAATAAACTATATACAGATATGGAAAGATCATCAAGATATAAAGAAAGCAAAGTACAGACAGAAAGTATGTACACTGTTCTGTGTTGTTGCTGTTCAGTCACTGAGTGCTGTTCAACTCTCTGGGACCCCATGGACTGCAGCACACAGGCTCCCTGTCCTTTACTGATCCCAGAGTTTGCTCAAATGCATGTCCATTGAGTTGCTGATGCTATCTAAACATTTCATCCTCTGCCAACCCCTTCTCCTTTTGCCTTCACTCTTTCCCAGCATCAGGGTCTTTTCCAGTGAGTCAGCTCTTTGCATCAGGTGGCCAAAGTATTGGAGCTTCAGCATCAGTCCTTTCAATGAATATTCAGGGTTGATTTCCTTTAGGATTGACTAATGTGATCTCCTTGCAGTCCAAGGGACTCTCAAGAGTCTTCTCCAGTACCACAATTCGAAAGCGTCAATTCTTCGGCCCTCAGCTTTCTTTATGGTCCAACTCTGACATCAGTACATGACGACTGGAAAAACCATACCTTTGACTACACACGGACCTTTGTCAGCAAAGTGATGTCTCTGCTTTTTAATATGCTGTCTAGGTTTGTCACAGTTTTCCTTCCAAAGGGTATAATACGCTACCACCTAGTTTAAATAGAGGTGGAAAAACATACATTTCCATGTACTTGTACATATATATATAATATCTTTGAAAAAATAAACAGGCAACTACTAACTGTGCCTATGGGGTGGAGAGGTGTGTAGCTGGGAGCAGGGTTGGAAAACTTTTCACTGTATATCCTTTTATATTTTAAAAATCTTTGGTAAATGTATTTCAGATTGTAATAAAAAAAATCAAACAGAATAAAGAAACAAAGTATCTGGGGAAAATTATGGCAAATAAGATCTGGGCCAGAAATAGGTAAACAAGCAAACAGTACTTAACAAGGTAAAAGGTAGACCGCATTTAACTTCTAGTGGAGTTAAAGAATAGATTATTGACCATGTGGCTTAAAAGCACTTGGGAAGAAAACGATTGCTACTGAGGTTTCACTAACATCAGGACATGAAAAACTGACCTCATTTTTATGGTCTCATAAGGATACCAAGACCGGCATACTGGGAAACACCACAGACAGAGGCTATCTTGACTATTTCAAAGTATCTGACAAGCTCTCACAATACCCTATAGACAAGATGAAAAATATGGGTTTCACGAGTGAAGGACCAAGCCCAGGTGCCAATTCATGAACCAAAATCAACACGAAGGAAATCCACAGGAACATAGCACGAGGCTTGGTGCAAAGTCCTGACACACCACTTTTGCTAGCAATCCAAAGACAGGCAGAGAAAGCACGTTTATCAAATTAGAAGATGATGTAAACAAGGTTGGGGAAAAAAGACTGAATCAAAGTTTGAAAAGATGTTGAGAGGCAGGAACTAAGAAGTACAATTATTAGTACTTATTAAGTACACTACTAAGATAAAACTTAACAGAAACAGATATAATCCTTTGGTTTTTAAAATATTCGAACTGCACAAGTAAGTATAGGATGGTAGAGTTCTGGTATTAACAATTATCGAGGAATTATAAATGACTACAAACCCAAGAGTGGCTTCAGAAGAGGTTGCTGCAACACTGGGCCGAACTGACGTGTCCAAACCATCACTGTACTGTTTTGGACAGCTCTCACCTGGAGTGTTCTACTTTGTTGTGCCCCCCTCAAACGTAAAAAGGGGAATGAGCAGAACTGTTAAGGATTTGAAAACCAGATCTTAAAAGGAACCTCGGGAATTCTGGCCTAAAAAGAACGATTTAAAGGGAAGTGGCAGTTTACTTTCAAACAGCTGAAGGACTGTCAGTCAGAAGAGACATCACCAGACTCACTCTGTGGAGGCTCAGAGGCAGACCCAGGACCAACGGGAGGAAGTGACAGCAAGGGAAAAGGCGGCTGGGTGTAAGAAAAAACATCCGAAAAGGAGCTGAGCAGTGGCGGGCTCGAGTTAACTCAGCAGACAGCGACCTATCACTGCAAGCAGAGGCTGAAGCTCCACTTCTCAGGGACGTGTGAGAGTGCATCACGAGAGAAATGAAACGAGATGTCCAAGATGCTGTGATTCCAACTGAGCAACTGGGACATGGGATTGCAGAGTCCTTTAGAAGCTGGGAAAATGGACTGTCAGACATTCTGCAAATCACACATCAATCAGGCCACTCCCTTTGTTCCATTCGGATCTAGATTAATATGAGTTTATCATCACTGTAGTCTTTTCCTCAAGGGTCTGGCTCTCAGCTCCTATACTCCCTTCGCCTTCTCTTTCTCTCAGTTCCACCCAACCTCTAGGCTTGAGACAACGGACCCTAATCGGTAAAGTGCCTGGGGCAGAAACCTTCCTTTTGGTGTTCACTTTCGAATTTAGTTCACTGCTCAGGGTGGGTGCTCAATAGACATTTGCTGAATTGCTTAGTGAGAGCTGAAGAAGAGCTGCAGAAATGGCATGGAGCCGTGAGCTACTCAATGAGGTGATGAAAAATCCCGTGCTATTGCAGGTCTCAGAGATCCGGCTCACCAGTGACAGACAGACCTTCCACCAGGATCCCCAGTTCTATGTTGGCTTACCATTACTGATTTCCGGGAGGTCAAACTTAGTGAAGTCCCACCACTGGAGCCGGTAGGTAGTATTGGCAATGTTACTGGCCACGGCAGACTGTCCATCACCAATCACTGCCCCTGGTCAGGGAGAAGACAAAGAGAGCACGTTATAGATCTATCTACATATTTCCACTGCAAACAGGAGGCAAAACTGGGGTCAGGAGGAGAGGGAGAAAAGGCAGATGCTGAAGGCTGAAGACGGCTGACAAGTCCTATCTGTCAAGTCTCTATCTTAAAGAGAAACCAGACATGTTTCTCAAGAACAATTCTGCTTGTAAATATAATCCCATATTACGTTATGTTATATTAATCAGCCCCCCTTTCCACTATTACTTAACACTGACTAAGTGCTACCAGTGTGGCAACATACTATCTGGTAGGCTTAAAGAGACAATCTGAAAAGACAAATGACTTTTCATAAAAATGCTGGGAAAGAAACGTGAAAAATGAGAGGACACCATTCACACAGAAAGGCCCTGCAGAAGAGCATTCAGTCCCTGATGTCTCTGCGGTGAGCGGCGCTCTTCTGGAGAACGCCTCTCCTTTGTGTATGACCTTCCTCCCAGGAAAACGTCTCAAAAGGAGAGGCTTCCTCCAGGGAGCAGGCAGCCAGCATTCAGCCGATTGGATAGACAGAGACAGTAAAGAACAAATGAGGTAATATTTGTTCATTTTTTCTGGACCCCTGGCATGTAACACAACAGAAATTTATGAGCCTAGCTTTTCCGCATCAGAATATTTTTATTAAGGCAATATTTTATAACCCTCCTGCCCGGCCCCACCCCTACTCCAGGAGAACGTCCTTGAATCCAGATTCACTTGTAAAATCTCACGGTTTAACTTTCCCTGAGATATACGCTTCTGTATGACATTTTTTTCCTTGGTAACCAATTAAATAAAAAATGGATTTTTTTTTTTTTAAAAAACAGGGTGACACTTTAATTTGCAGTTGTATTTCATTTTACATGAACATGTCATTTCTTCCTCCTCCTCCTTCCGAGGTGCGTTTCATACACAACCACCCTTCTGATCAGACAGAGCCAAACCCTCTTGGGAGAATAGAACGTTCGTATATGCTGTACAAGCTAAATGGTGTTTTCTGCTGCAAATCAACTCCGGTTTTGAGAAACTGAACTTGTTAGAGCTGACTGGCCTTGAAACAATGGACAACTCTACACCCAGATTCTTCCATATTCTTCCATCTTCCTCCTATGCATGTCACTGCAAGAGGTTTTTTTTTTACCCCCCTTCTCCTTTTAGAGAGCTTCATTTATTGCTCTGCTCCTCCTAGTATTTCCCTATTCTTTCCTCAGATGGTCAAGACTGTTCGGAGAAAAGACGATCTCCATATAAGTCATGAAATATGAGAACAGTACTCTGCTCGCTGCCCCCCAGGAACTGCAGGCCACTGCATGAGAACTCTTTTCGAACAGTAGTAAATTGGTAGACTCCTTGTCCCTGTTTCGATTTGTTAGGAAAGGCACACACAACAATTCATTTCCAAGATGATGGTACTTCTACCAATGGATTAACATATCCTCAACACGGGCAGTCCTGCCCCTGTGGGGGCAAAAACTAGTTCAGAGTCGGGGGAAAATCTTGAGAGAGTACAATCCCCAGGTTCCCATCAAAGTACTGCAGTATCTGAGCAGATATGCAGCATATCTGTGATATTAAAATTTCATGGGAGGGATTGATTAGGGGAAAAGTGTCTAAAAAGGCTTCTTCGGAGGGTAATGATAAAATAAAGGTTGAGAAATACTGTTCTAGATAAACCAATACCATCAAAATAATACATTCCTTAAAATCTTGCAGATTCAAAGACATAGTCCAAAATGGTCATGATTTCTCCGAAGGCCTAAGCAAGACAGCATTTGAGTGGTCTGTCAATGAGCCCACTGACCTCAAACCCCTACTGAGGGCCCTGGGGCATATCACTTCAATGAGACAAATACATGCCTTTGCTTTTAACCTTTATAGAAAATTCTGTAATGATGGTATCTGACTTGGGAAATTTTGCTGAACCTCTGGGTCCTGAGGAGGATAAGCTACCTATAGGACTTTCTTAATAGGAACTTTGTTGATTTCTCCAGGCTTCCCTGACAATGAAAATAATTCTTAAAATTCCAAGGTCCACTTCCCAGGAAAGAATTACTTACTTTCACTTGGACTCAGGCTCAATTCCACTGAGTTTATGAATTGTTCCTTTGGTTTGGTTGATATCAACCTCTGACCACTAGTCTCTCTCAACTTACTTTAGTTCCTTAAAATTTCCTTCAACTTTTAGCAGACAAGCACATAACCCAAAATGGAAGAAGCCAAGTTGATTTTCTTGGTATATGATGAAAGAAATACTAGTTGCTAATAGGGAAAAAAAAATCTGAAGAAACAAACCCCATATTGTAGGAGCTTAAAATCTGGGGAAGAGGACAAGAGCTACAAACAGGAAAACAGTTACAGAAAATACCAGATGCTTTAAGAGCACTGTGGCTCTATCTGCAACTGGAACGCAAATGACTGAGACTCCAACCCACAGCTCCAGAAGTACCCCACAGGTCCACGCCTCAAGAGACATCTTCTGGAGAATAGCTGGGCAATAAAATCATCACGTGTGGTTGGACTGTGGGGAAGAGACTGGGGAAGTACTCTCCGCCAGTGGTGCCAGAGTGCTGAGGTGGAATGGAGCCTGGCACCTGGGAGAGTTGATTTTCAGGGCCGTGTAAACACAGATTAGGGAGCTAAAGATGCCAGCAACAGATTGGAGTATCGTCACCAGGTTCTCTTCCATAAGAACTACAGGCCAACTGAGCCTGTCTCTTGGAAACATCAGGAAGAAAAAGTATCACCTTATTAAAAAAACAACAACAAAAAAACCCCAACCATTTAACAGGCCTCCAGCCGCTAAGCTGAAGGTATAGGAAAGGTGCCAGAGTGAGTTAATGGACGGAGTTACAGCAAAGTATTTACAGAGGAGGCACTTAGCCTTGGTAACCAAACCCTGACAGCACGGTGAGGGTAAGGGCTCGAGGTTTTCTCAGTCACAGCAGAATGGAATGAGCCAAGACTCAGGGTTTCTCAACCTCCGCAACTGGTATATTGGGTCAGGTAATGCCGGGAGCCAGCGTGAGGAAGTCCGTGGCAAAGGTCATAAGGAGGCTTGGCATACACAAAGGCGGGATCGAGCCTCAGGAGTCCCCCTGGAAATTCTCAAGCATCTAGCCCCCAAACCAGAGTCTGCCTATTTTCTGCTTTGTGCTCTCACCTACACCTCTGACTTTACGGGGGGCTGTCCCCCACTACCTCTCTCTGAAAAAGAGTTAACTTACAGCTCCAGTTAATAAAGTTCCTGGGTGTGACAGTGTTCCAACCTACAAAGTCCTTTGGAAGTCCTCTAGCCTGCCTGAATAGGTTTTTCCGGCCACATGTGATTGTTCAGAGCCTCCCAACTGTGAGAGGCATGAGATGTTCTAAACTGTCTGAATACAGATTCCTTTGAGCAGTTAAAAGATTGATTAGAAATTGTATTGGTGAAGGGTTTTTCACTTGTTGGGCCAATGTCTGCTGCTAAGTTTCCATATCCCTTACCTGCTGTGTCCCTGGCAGTGTATTGATTAATATAATTGATGTAAGTAGTAGTTTTAATGTTTGTAACCTTGGACCCTTGAGTTAATTCTTTTCTTGTTATAGCCCACCACACCTTTGCCCTATAGGAATGCAACTTTATCTAATGCTTTTGGAGGGTGGCGCCTGACTAATCACCTTTAGAGAAAAATAAGTTTTCTGAAGAAAGGATCTTAAAATGTTGACAGGCCCCCTGGCCAGAAGATGATGTAATTCACCTAAACTTTTGCATATGATAAAGTTTGCAGGAAGAAAGCCTGGCTTACTGCTAACTCTACCCCTTCCCCCATTATCCTCTATGCACAACTTAAGGTATAAAACTACTTTGGAAAATAAAGTGCGGGCCTTGTTTACCGAAACTTGGTCTCCCCATGTTGTTCTTTCTCTCACCTTCTGGCTGAATTATTCAGCCTCTTTTCTCCACTGAATTTTCCTGCTGAGGTATCCTTATTCTATTACTCTTTATATCCTTAATAAACGTTTAATTAAGCAATTGTTTCTGACCCTCGCTGACACCGTCCCCGCTTCGAATTCCCTGGAAGGTAAGCCTTCCTTTAGGGGTGGGGTGGGTCTTGTGCATGCTGGGATGCTCAGCAGTGGCCCTGGCCACCTCCTGCTCGACTGCCAGGAGCACACCACCCCTTCACACCCAGCTGTGACCACCAACAATGTTCCCTGAGGATCAGAATCATTCCTGGCTGGGAAACTCCAAGTTAGATAAAACACAGCCTGTATTTTAACTTTAAGATCAGTGTTCTTAGAAAGCAGTACTACTGGGATGCTCACTCACTGCTAAAGGCACCAGAACTGTCGGCGACACCGATTTTGGAGAGAAACTAACGAAAGGCACACAAATATTCCTTCGGCAAACTTCCAGTTTCCCGTTTTGGCCACGGATTAGAGTCTGCCTTGAACTGGGATCTTATGAGTTACCTGTTTTTAACGTGGTTTCTGAGAGTATGGGCTTCAGAATCAGTTGGGTCTGATTTTGACACTTACTGCTAGTGCCTGTATTTGTATGCCTCTGTAAATTAATCTCTCTGAATCTCAGTTGCCTTATCTGTAAAAAGGAAATAAAAATCCTTTCAATTTACAGGGCTATTTGGAAAACTCACTGAAAAAATACTTGTAAAGTGATGGCAAACAGTAAGTGTCTAATAAATGTTATTGTTGCTGAGTGGCCAAGTTGGGTCTGACACTTCCGCGACCCCATGGACTGTAGCCTGCCATGTTCCTCTGTCCATGGGATTTCAAAGGCAAGAATACTAGAGTGGGTTGCCATTTCCTTCTCCAGGGAATCTTTCCAACCCAGGGATGAAACCTATGTCTCCTGCATTGGCCAGGCAGATTCTTTACCACTGAGCCACCAGGGAAACCCATCTAATAAATGACTGCCATTAAAATTATTTTAATTATTTACACCAATCTCTATATGCTCTTCCTCTGTAGGTATGGCTCTGTAAGCAATAGCTCAGAGACAGGTTCTTGTGTAAGAGACGGGTCCAAATAGTTTGCCAGGACCAAGAAAGGGAAGCGCTTCATTTCAGAATTAGGAGCAAATGCGTAGGACCTAGATTCCTTAGGAACGTTCCCCTTGAAAGACAGCTCAAGCAAAGACAGTCCACATACTGGTCCACAAAACACACTGTAACACATTTAAAAGGACTGAAATCATTCAAAACATGCTGTCAGAAATCAAGGAAATTAAACTAGAAATCAGTAATGGAAAGACAACTGGTAAATTCCAAAATACTTGGAGATTAAGCAACACACTTTAAATAACACATGGCTCAGAGAAGACATCTCAAGAGAAATTTTAAAATATTTTGAACTAAATGAAAATGAAAATACAGCTTATTAAAACTTGTGGAATGTAGCAAAAGCAGTGCTTACATGGAATATTACTGCTTTGAATGCATACCCTAGAAAATAAGATCTAAAATCAATAATTTAAACATCTAGCTTATGAAATAAGAAAAAGAGCTAGTTAAATCCAAAGTAAGCAGATGAAAAGAAATAATCAAGATTAGAGTAGGAATCAGTGAGAGTGAAAACAGGAAATCAATAGGGGGAAAAAAAAAATCAATGAAACCAAAAGCTGGTTCTTTGAAAAGATCAATAAAATCAACAAACCTTTAGCCAGGCTAACTAGAAAAAAAAAAAGAGAGAGAGAGAGAGAGAAGACACAAACTACTAATATCAGAAACGAAAGAGAGGCTATCACTACTGATTCCATGGACACTAGAAGAGCAGTAAAGAACTTTACAAGTAACTCAGTGTCCACAAGTTTGATAACCTAGGTGAAACGGACCAGTTCCCTGAGAGACAGTCTACCAAAATTTACACAAGAAGAAATAGATAACCTGAATAGGCCTGTATCTAATACACTGAATCAATCATTAGAAGGCTCTTAAAACAGAAAGTGCCAGGCTCACGTGGGTTCGCTGGTAAATTCTACCAGACACTGAAGGAAGAAATTACACCAAATCTCTATAACCTCTTTCAGAAACAGAAGTGGGACTGCTTCTGAGGCCAGTATTATCCCAATACCAAAACCAAAGACAATGAAGAAAGAAAAGCTACAGTCTAATATCTTTTATGAACACAGAAGCAAAAATTCTCAACAAAATGTTGGCAAATAAAATACAATAATGTATATAAAAGAGTTATACAAAGGGGAATTTATCCCAGGTATGTAAGGCTGGTTAAACATTTCAAAATCAGTTAATATAATCCATCACATCAACCTGATAAAGAGGAAAAATTGTATGATCATATCAACAGATGCAGAAAAGGCATCCAACAAAATCCAACACTTATTTTTGACAAAAACTGTCATCAAACCAGGAAGAGTGGGATATTTCTCGAGTTGATAAACAATGTCTACAAAAAACTTGTAGCTACATTTAAAGGTAAGGAAAGATAGCTTGACCCTTGAAAAATATGAGTTTGAACTATAAGAGTCCAACATACACAGAGATTTTTTTCAACAAATATGTACAATGGTACTACATGATTTGCAGGTGGCTGAATCCAAGGGCATGAAAGAGCAGGTATGGAGAATTGACTAGAAAGTTATACATGGATTTTCAACTGTGTGGGGGTCCGAGTCCTTTTCCTTCACACTGTTCCAGAGTCAACTGTATATGCTTTCTCCCTAAGACTGGGAACAAGCACTTTTCATCCCTCCCCTTCAGCACTGTACTGGAAGCCTAGTAAATGCAATAAGACAAGAAAAGTACATAAGAGGTATATTGATAGGAGAGGAAGAAATAAAACTTTCTTTGTTCACAGGTGACATACTCTTTATGTTGTGGTTGTCATTGTTCAGTCCCCAGTCAAGTCCAGCTCTTTACAACCCCATGGACTGCAGTGTGCTAGGCCTCCCTGTCCCTCACCTTATCCTGGAGTTTGCCCAAATTCATGTTTGTTGCATCAGTGATGCTATCCAGCCATCTCATCCTCTGATGTCCTCTTTTTCTTCTGCCCTCAATCTTTCCGAGCATCAGGGACTTTTCCAATGAGTCATCTGTTTGCATCAGATGACCACAATACTGGAGCTTCAGCTTTAGCATCAGTCCTTCCAGTGAATATTCAGGGTTGATCTCCCCTAAGATTGACTGGTTTGATCTCCTTGCTGTCCAAGGGACTCTCAGGAGTCTTCTCCAGCACCACAGTTTGAAAGCATCAATTCTTTGGCGTTCTGCCTTCTTTATGGTCCAGCTCTCACAATCATACGTGACCACTGGGAAGACCATAGCCCTGACTACACAAACCTTTGTTGGAAGAATAACGTCTCTGCCTTTCAACGCACTATCTAAATATGTCATCGCTTTCCTGCCAAGAAGCAATCATCTTCTGAGTTCAGGGCTGCAGTCACCATCCGCAGTGATTTTGGAGCCCAAGAAGAGGACATTTGTCACTACTTCTACATTTTCCCCTTCTATTTGCCATGCAGTAATGGGGCCAGATGCCATGATATTAATTTTTTAAATATTTAATCTTAAGCTGGCTCTTTCATGCTCCTCCTTCACCCTCTTCAAAAGGTTCTTGAGTTCCTCTTCACTTTCTGCAGTTCGAGTGGTATCATCCACAAATCCCCTTCATGGATCACTGTCTTGCTGTGGTGAAGGGGCTTGCATAACTGAATGAAGCTATGAGCCCTGCTTGAGTGGCCCTTGGGTGTGGGGCCACCCAAGACAGATGGGTCACAGCAGAGAGTTCTGACAAAACATGATTCACTGGAGGAGGAAATGGCAAACCACTCCAGTATACTTGCCGTGAAAACCTCATGAGCTCTTTATGTAGAAAATCTCAAAAAATAAAAAACAAGCAAAAACAAAAAACTCCTGGAACTATGAAGGTTGCAGGATATAAGGGTGATACACAAAAAATCAACTGCTTTCCTATATGCCAGCAATGAATAAATGGAATTGAAAATTTGAAGTTAAAAATACAATACCATTTACATTAGCACCAGAAAAATGAAAACTTTACATATAAATCTAACAAAACATGTACAAGATATATCTGATGAAAGAAATCACAAAAGATCTTAAAATATATGGGTGAGATAGTCCATGTTCATGGATAGGAATACTAAGTACTGTTAACAGACTGTCAATTCTTCCCAACCGGATCTACAGAATCAGTACAATCCCAGTCAAAATCCTAGAACATTACTTTGTAAATATTAGAAAACTGATTCTAAAGTTTATATGGAACTGCGAAAGATATAGAATAGCCAACACAATACGCAAAGAACAAACCCAAATTTGGAGGACTTATCTAATGTCAAGACTCACTATAAATCCACAGTCATCAAGATAGTGTGGCACTGGCAAAAGAATATGTCTATTCTAGACGTTTGTCTAGATCAATGGAACAGAAAAAAGAGACCAGAAATAAACCCACACAAATATAGTAAACTGATCTTTGACAGAGAAGAAAAGGCAATTCAATAGAGAATCAAATCTCTTCAAAAAAGCACTGAAATAACTGGATATCCATCTACAAGGTAGACAGACGCAAACCTTACACTTAAAAAAAAATTAACTCAAATTGGATAGACCTAGATGTAAAACACAAAATTCTAACTCGTAGGAGATAATATAAGAGATAATCTAGGTGACCTTGAGCTTGGCAAAGACTTTTAGGATACAGTCCATGAAAAGAAAAAAAACTGATAAATTTTACTTCATTAAAATTAAAAACTTTTGCTCTGTAAAAGACACTGTTAAAGAGAATGAAAAGACAACAGATTAGGAAGAGATCTCTGCAAAACACTTTTACTGATAAAGGACTGGTACCCAAAATATACAAAGAACTCTTAAAACTCAACAATTAAAAAAAAAACCAATTTAAAAATGTGCAAAGGATCTGAACAGATACCTCACCAAAGAAGATATACAGATGGCACATAAGCATATGAAAAGATGCTCAAAATCATTCCTCCTTAGAGAACTGCAAATTAAAACAACAATGAGAAACCACCACACACTTCTCAGAATGGCTGAAATCCAGAACTCTGATAACACCAAATGCTGAACAGGATGTGAAACAACAGGAACTTGTCACTCCTTGCTGGTGGGAATGCAAAGTGGTACAGCCACTCTGGAAAACAGCGTGGCAGTGTCTTGCAGAATTAAACATACTCTTGCCATATGATCCAGCAGCCATGCTCTTTGGTATTTACCCAAATGAGCTGAAAGCGTATGTCCACACAAAACCTACACAGAGACGTTTACAGCAACTTTACTCATAACTGCCAAAACTTGGAATCAACCAAGATGTCCCTTAATAGGAGAATGGATAAGTAAATTGTGGTACATCCACACAATGGAATATTACTCACTTATAAAAAGAAATGAGCTACCAAGCCATGAAAAAACACGGAAGAAAGCATATATTACTAAGTGAAAGAATAAAAAAGTTGTATTTCACATGATTCTAAACTATATGTCATTCTGGAAAAGCCAAAACTACGGACACAGTACAGATCAGTGGCTGCCAGGAGTCTGGCGGGAGAGAGGAATGTATAGGTGGAGCATGAGGAGACTTTTTTGGGGCAGTGAAACTCTTTTCTATGGTACTATAATGGTGGATCATGTCATCATGTATTTGGCAAAACCCACAGAATTTACAACACTAACAGTGAGTCCTGATGTAGACTACAAACTTTGGGTGATGATGCTGGTTCCTGGATTATAACAAATGTACCACTCTGGGGCAGGATGGTGATGGTGGGGGAGCTTATGGGTGTGGGGAGAAGGAAGAAAATATATGGGAACTGTCTGTACTTTCCATGTAAATCTGTAAACCTGAGACTATTCTAAAAAAGAAAAGTCTATTATTTGAAAGAGAAAGAGCCCCCAAGATTCTCATTCATGTTCTAGGAAACAGTGGAAAGAGCAGCTGTCCATAAGCATACTGTTAAGTCATAGCAGACCACATTCTGTTACAACCACAGAATTCTTCCTCCAGAACCTCAGAGCAAAAGAGTAAATGAGGATTATTCTGATGACAGATAATATTAGAGGAAAAAGAAACTTGAATCCAGTGATCCTGGCCAACCATCAGAAAACAACCATGGCAAAAATGAAGCTGCCAAGTCTCATTCTGAGTCAGGTCTTTAATATGCAGGCTGGAAGCCTCAGGAATGTGTCTAGGGATAAAACCTTAACAATCATGACAGTCATATGGTAGGTGAGCTCTACCAAGTCTGGTAGCCTGCATGCATCTCTGCTTCTGCTTCTCTCAAACTCTTCTCTCCTGTTGCTTGGAAAGGAGAATTAGGGACCTTTTGTTTCCCTAGTAAACAGCTTTTTAGCCTCTCTCCAAGATCTGTTCTAGGAGCAGGAATATGAAGAGTATGATTCAACAGTACAGTGAAAATATGGAACAATAGGAATCATTAGCAAATCTATCAGAAAAGCTAATTCGGGAGGGTAGAGAAGGTCAAGTTACAAAGAAGGAAACGATTAAATTATATTTCAGTCCTATAAAATTGCTGCATTTGAGGCTGCCTAATTCAGAACGGCTGTCTCTGAGTATGCTGCTGCTGGGAAGACAGAATAAGAATGAGGCTGGGGGTGCAAACACCCATCAGCCTGGAAGCACAATCACTCTCCTTCTGCTTGGTTGTGATATGAAGTTCAGAGCCAGCTTGCTAATTGGTCAGTAGAACTGACACCAGACCCCTCAAGGCAGATCCAACTAAACAACTAATCAACTTTTCAAAATTCTTCTTAGAAATCCAGCCACAAAAGACCACACATTGTATGATTCCATTTACATGAGATGTCTAGAATAGGCAAAGCAACAGTCAAAAAGTAGATTAGAAATTGCCCAGGGCTGGAGTGGGCAGCAAAGCGGAGGGGGAGGGGGACATGGCTGCTAATGGGTATGGGGTTTTTACCAGGTGATAAAATGTTCGGAAATACACAGACAGCGGCAAAGACTGCACGACTCTGTGAATATATTAAACCACTGAACTATATATACTTTATGCAGGTAAACTAGATGGTATGTGAATTGCATCTCAACAAGGCTATTATTAAAAACACTATTCAATACACATTTTGGTCACTTTATGAAATAAAATAAGGCAATTCCATTTTTGGTATCCTTTTGCACTTCTTTTATAATTTAAGAGTCTTGATGAGCATTTCTTTGTGCCATATTTGTTTACTGGCTCATTGTATTTCTTTTAGTGTGTGCTGCCTACCCACATATCTTTTGTGTATTTTCACGTTTGGTTATTTTTAAGTGTGTGTTTTTTTTTTTAATAGATTGAGTTCTTTGTAAATTAATAAACTGGTTTCTGTTCGTGAAAAATAACTTACAGCAATACAACACAGTATTATTTGGACATAAAAAGTATGCTTCCTAAGTACATACTGAATAGCATTCTAGGAAGAACACTTCTTTGCAGAAAGCTTTATTTAAATGCAGTCTTTAACTTGTTCTCTGAAGGAGTATATAACAAAGCACTCTCTAATACTCACTTTATCACATTATCACCATTTAATAAGATCTCATCTAAGACCATAGTCAATTATTCTACAGCCCGGGGACCTGGGCAGAGTTCCTGGTGGCAGATGATAAGACTTTCTCCAAAGGTAGAGATTGCTTTTAGTTCTCATTATGGTTTTGACACCGAGGAGAATGAACAAACTATATGCAGTTTGTTTACAAGTAGCAGCTTTATTATGATATAATTCACATACGTATGATTTACCTACTTAGAGTATATAAGTGGTTTTAGGCTAGCTCATAGCTGTGCAACCATTATCAAAACCAAATTTACAACAACCATCACGACTATCTAATTTCAGGCCATGTCATCATTCCCCACCTTCCAAAACACCTTACCCATTAGCAGCTACTCCCCTCCACCCGGCCCCACTTGCTCCTTTTCCCAAAGCAAGTGAAGAGATGAGTGGATCTATTTTCTGTCTACATAATTTTGCTTCTCCTGGACATCTCACATAAATGGAAAAGTGGCTGTTTGCTTCTGGTTTCTTTCATTTAGCATAATGTTTTCAAGGTACATCCAGGTTTTAGCATGTACTGGTATTTCATTCCTTTTCATGGCTGTAACATTCCATTGCATGTATGTTTTTATAAATGAACCACAGGTTTGCATGAGATAAGATAAGAGTTTTTATTTATAGGAAACACACTACATGGAAACAAGAAATCATGAAAGTGCTGAGGGAAACATTTATTTTCTTTGGAAGGAAGAAGTATGTTTTCAAAGATCAAATCTGAATATACCATCTATAGCTGAAACAAACCTTCACTTTTTCCTGAGGCTAAATAATAAGAGAAGTATTAGGGGACATAATTTTCTATAAAGACATAATATTTATATATTTTGTTTGTTTTTTATATTCCACACGTGACACTTACATAATGTTATAAACCAATGTTAGCTCAATAAAAAATAAAACAAAATAAGGGCCTCAAAAATATAACTTGGGTGACTATAATTACAACACAGGAAATATTCTCAGTAAGGTATGTGGTCTTTCAGACTTAGACTGTTTGATAACTGCTCTAACTGGTCATTGAAACTGATGTTGAGATCACTCATTATACAATAAAGGTTATAGACACACACACACACACACACAATTCTTTCCCCTCGCGTGTTCAGCTTGTGGGATCTAAGTTCCCCAACCAGGGACTGATCCTGCGTCCTCAGCAGTGGAAGCGTGAAGCCTTAACCAATGGAGCACCGGGGAATTCCTTGATTTGAAACACATTTAACTTCATTTAAAGGGTAAATATTTAGTAGATACAGATGTCATTGACTAGATTTGCTTCTTTTTTGGCTGTACCCTGAGGCTTTTGGGATTTTTAGCTCCCTGACCAGGATCGAATCCAGGAACTTGGCAGTGAGAGCAGGCAGTCTTAACCACTGGACTGCCAGGGAATTCCTGACTATATGTGTTCTTAGCAGGAACTGGGCCCCTGCTGCTGCTGCTGCTGCGTCGCTTCAGTTGTGTCCGACTCTGTGCGATCCCATAGACGGCAGCCCACGAGACTCCTCTGTCCCTGGGATTCTCCAGGCAAGAACACTGGAGTGGGTTGCCATTTCCTTCTCCAATGCATGAAAGTGAAAAGTCAAAGTGAAGTCGCTCAGTTGTGCCCGCCTCTTAGCGACCCCATGGACTGCAGCCTACCAGGCTCCTCTGTCCATGGGATTTTCCAGGCAAGAGAACTGGAGTGGGTTGCCATTGCCTTAAACCAACATAATTTTATTGTCCAGTAAACATGTAAAGGCTCTAAAGCTCCTGCTCATAAAAAACAAGGGTAGCATTAGTCCACACACAAATCCTGCACTTTAGGAGCAGACCCAAGAAAGATACTGTTGCAGTCAAAGGCATTAGATGAGGCCAACAAAGTAATAAATTATAGTCTGTGAACTCAACAAGGATATTAGTGAGGCCTAGAACACAGACACTATGCAAAGAAGAGAAAAGGAACAGCTGTGAAAGATTTCTACGTATCACAGTGTCATCAAAATTTTTCTCAAAACAACAATTCAAACCAGGATTATGTGGCCATAGCAGAGTCAGCTTTATAACAGGCCAAGAGAAGAGAAATTTAACCAGATGGTCATCAAGGCCAGAACTGTGGATAGAACCATCCAATCTGGAGTAAGCAGCACAAAGAATCTGATATTACCTTTTTTAAAAATTATGGCAAAAAGCACAGAACATAAAGTTTATCATCTTAGCCATTTTTCAGTGTACAGTTCAGTAGTTTTAAGTATATTCACATTGTTGTGAAACCGATTTCCGGAAATTTTTCATCTTACAAACCTGAAACTCTACCCATTAAACAACAACTTCCCATTTTACTCTCTCCTCAGACCCTGGTAGCCACAATTCTACATTCTGTAAGTGGAAGTATGTGGTATTGTTTTTTTGTTTTTTTTTTGTTTTGTTTTGTTTTGCCACACCATGTGGCATGTAGGATCTTAGTTCCCTGACCAGAGACTGAATCCATGACCCCTGCCTTGGAAGTGCTGAGTCCTAACCACTGGACTGCCAGGGAAATCCTGCAATTAGTTTTTAACGTGTCTTAAAAGAGAGAATGCACACAAAGTCATTCACAGACATGGTGTGAAATCATAATCAAATTCAGACCTACAGGAGGTCATTAGGTCTGATGGAGGAATGTAACTTCTAGTCCTGGCATGGGTATTTTCCCTTAAAAAGCCATTCGAAGAGGTCAAACAGGGCACAGGGCTCATGTCATTAGACAGAGAGTTTCGGAAAGTTCAAAGGTCGAGGGGCTGCCATCAGGCTACTCTGCTTCCTAATTCAGAGATCGGCAATGATCCAATCAAGCTGCCTCAGTGGGACCAGTGTCAGCGGGGGTTAGCGATGCACCGCCAACCTCAAGCAAAGGAGTAGGCTGCTCTCCACTGGGTCCTCACTCCATCCTCCCATTCACATTAAAACTCAGGATTAATTCTGACTGTTGGCAGAGTGACTGGTACCTTCTAGCTCTCTGATGTCAAGCTAAGATGCTCTCGTGTGGGTAGATAAAGACGCCAAGGACTGTTTTCATCACCACTCTGCAGACCTGCCCTTCTTTGATATATATGTCCTAATGAAGCAATTATCTACACTTATACTAATGATGTAACTGGGACAAGTAATTATGAAAGCAGAACATCCATTTTCAAAGAAACGAATATCATTACGTTTCTTCTACCCAGACATTATTGAAGACAAAAAACCAAATAAGCTCACAAGAACACAAGCAACTGAAAGATTAGGAGCAGCATTCCAGACCCGACGGTTCCACACTCGATGGTTCCAAACCCCGACGGAGTCCAGGAGAAACAGAGACACACACAAAAGCCCAACAGCCCCCAAACAAAAACAAACATCCCTGCATTGACTCCCTGCAGGCAGGAATCTCCTCAAAGCCTCTACTCTGAGATAAGACATGCAGGTTGGATGCGAGTATAAAGATCATTCGACCTCCACTTCCACATCCCCTACAACCTGGCACTTCCTATCTTTAGGTCCCAGCAACCACTGTGCCTGGGAGGACACTGGGTCAGGCAGGTCCCCGAGAGAAGGCAGGAAGGGCGTCTGGAAAGCGGACATCATCCTCTCACTGCTGCAGATGGGGCTGCTGGCAGGGGTGCCTGGGCAGCAGAGGATGGGCAGGGACAGGGGACGTGGGGCGGGGAAAGGGCTCAGGGAGAAAGAGGTGAGAGAGAAAAATAAAGAGCGATGACCGACTCTAGCAGTGCCCGGCCCTCACCCATCACCGGTCTCAGACTGCTGAGCTCCTGCGGCCTTTACCGTGTGCTAGACGTGCAAGTGAGAGGGGTGGGACAGAGGGTCCTGCGCTTGTCAGCAGCAGAAAGAAAACGACCTTTACTGCTGCAAAGACGATGCAGATTTCAAAAGCCTAAAATCTGCAATGAAGGGAAATGGAAATGTGCTGAACGTGGGTTTGACTGGCAGCTTTCCTCATCTGTCGATCACAGGGTAATAAACACTGGGAGATGGCAGAAATGAAGATAAATGCTTTCAGCAGCACCAGTCCCCACCCTCCCCTCCTCTTCCGCCCCCACTCAGCACATGACAAGAGACTTACCGCAAGAAAATAAATCGGCTTCTTAACCAACTCTTTTGTTAAAACTTTCCTTACAGGCCACCTACACGTGAATTATTGCTCTATGAGCCCACATTCTCATTAGGGGGCCCAGTTTGTAAAGGGTGAAAAGCTCCTGTCAAATCACACCTGTACACTTCAGGGAACAGCACTACTGGGCTGAGTCAGTTGGGGCCAACGTGTAAGAAAGAGGCCAGGCTGCTCCCAGAGGTGAAGGTGCAGAGGTCCCGAGCCTGTGACACCGTCTATCTCAAGCCTGGCTCACTCGATCTACAGGAGACGCTGGAGCTCCAAGGACAGCACAGTGTCACTTCACTTTAATCACTGCCACACCACTATTTACCCAGGGGCAGAAAGGCTGAGTAAGCTCTGAGGGCCAACAAAGATGCCCCATGGGCTTGGAGGGCAAAGGTGAAGTCCGATCTGTATCTGTGGATATAGGAGACCACACTCAAGTCTTGACTGCCAACTTCGCCATCACTTTGCAGTGCAGGAAACGTCTATAAGGTGGATGACCTTATGGATTTCCCACAAGTAGGTCCAAGGGAAATATTGCTTATTTTGGGACTTGTGACGTTGAGATAAAGCATCCAGGCAACTTAGTTTTTGTTAAGGGACTAGGGCTGACCTAACAGAAGCAGAAGAGATTAAGAAGAGGTGGCAAATATACCCAGAAGAACTGTTTTAAAAAAACGGCCTTAATTACCCGGACAATCACAATGGTGGGGTCAATCACCTAGAGCCAGACATCCTAGAGCGTGAAGTCAAGTGGGCCTTAGGAAGTATTACTTCAAACAAAGCTAGGGGAGGTGATGGAATTCCAGCTGAGCTATTTAAAATCCTAAAAGATGCTGCTGTTAAAGTTTTCCAAATTTGGAAAATTCAGCAGTGGCCAAGGACTGGAAAAGGTCAGTTTTCATTCCAATATCAAAGAAGGACAATGCCAAAGCATGTTCAAACTACTGTACAATTGTGCTCATTTCACATGCTAACACTTCATGGTAAATAGAAGAGGAAAAAATGGAAACAGTGACAGATTTTATTTTCTTGGGCTCCAAAATCACTGTGGACAGTGACTGCAGACATGACACCAAAAGACACTTGCTCCTTGGAAGGAAAGCCATGACAAATCTAGACAGTGTATTAAAAAGCAGAGACAACTCTTTGCTGACAAAGGTTCCTATAGTCAAAGCTATGGTTTTCCCAGTAGCCATGTACAGATGTGAGAGCTGGACCATAAAGAAGGCTGAGCACTGAAGAACTGATGCTTTTGAATTGTGCTGCTGGAGGAGACTTTTTAGAGTCCCTTGGATAGCAAGGAGATCAAACTAATTAATCCTAAAGAAAATCAACCCTGATTATTCACTGCAAGGACTGATGCTGAAGCTGAAGCTCCAATACTTTGGCCACCTAATGCAAAGAGCCTACTCATTAGAAAAGACCCTGATGCTGGGAAAGATTGAAGGCAAAAGGAGAAGCGGACGGCAGAGGATGAGATGGTTAGACAGCATCACTGACTCAATGGACATGAATCTTGGCAAACTGTGGGAGACAGTGAAGGACAGGGAAGCCCGGCGTGCTGCAGCCCAAGGGGTTGCAAAGAGTCAGACACAACTTAGCGAATGAACAACAAAAGGGTTTTTTAATTTAAGTAAGGTTAAGAGGTTAGTAATTCCTAATCCATGTGGTGCAGTTGCTTATAGGAAGATGGCTGAGCGTTCTGTCAAAACTACATCCTGATTCTGCTAAAGCAAACCTGACAAAAATCTTAGTAACTAGATTCTTTAAGGTTTTAAAAAAGACATTCTGCCCTACTGGCCCAGCCAGGCTGGTTTCCTTCAGATCCTGAAGAGGAAAAAAAAAGATTTGAGACCTTTGTTCTAAAGTGCAGGCACCAACTAGTGGAAAGTGTGGAGCAAAAAATAAGTGGGAGAGAGCTTGGTAAATGGGTCTGTTTCCAACCACAAACTGCTTAGAAATGCGAGCAGTCCCCAGAGCCATGCCTGTGCTCTGTGATCCTGGGACAACAATACTTGTCACATGGAAACAGCTAATTTGAAATAGTTTCTAATTAAATTCACTGTTCAGACATTAATATCAGGCACAAAGTGGGAAAGCATTATTAACAAGCCCCATATTGAGACAACTGCTTAAAGGATACAGTCAGGTTGTTGTCTACAATCCGGGTAAAATCTAAATAAAATATCACGTCCTCTTGGAAGCTTCTCAGAATGAGAGAGAAATCCCTGCCCACACACTATTAGCCATTTCCATAACACAAAACATTTGTCATCTTGTAGGTTACCTGGCTCTAAGTACATCAAATCTGCAGTGAGTTCAAGTGTTTCTGTCTCTGTGTACACTTAACCATCAATTTTCAATTGGTATTGCCTTAGTCTCTTTCCTGCTTTAAGACAGAATTTCTTTAGAGAAGGAATCAACATTTCACTTAAATTTTAGATACTATACAGTATTAGTATAGTATCTAAATACTACAGATTTTTAAAATTTTATTTATTTTTAATTGAAGGATAATTGCTTTACAGAATTTTACTGTTTTCTGTCAAACCTCAACATGAATCAGCCACAGGTATACATTATCCCCTCCCTTTTGAACCTCCCTTCCATCTCCCTCCCTATCCCACCCCTCTAGGTTGATACAGAGCCTCTGTTTGGGTTTCCTCAGACAAACAGCAAATTCCCCTTGGGTATCTATTTTGCATACGGTAATGTAAGCTTCCCTGTTACTCTCTCCATACATCTCACCCTCTTCTCCCCTCTCCCTGTGTCAGTAAGTCTCTTCTCTATGTCTGTTTCTCCATTGCTGTCCTGCAAACAAATTCTTCAGTACCACTTTTCTAGATTCCACGTGTATGCGTTAGTATACGGTATTTATCTTTCTCCTTCTGACTTACTTCATTCTGTATAATAGGCTCTAGGTTCATCCACCTCATTAGAACTGACTCAAATGCATTCCTTTTTATGGCTGAGTAATATTCCATTGTGTATATCTACAACTTCTTTATCCATTCATCTGTCAACGGACATCTAGGTTGCTTCCATGTTCCAGCTATTGTAAATAGTGCTACAATGAATAATGGGATACATGTGTCTTTTTCAGTTTTGGTCTCCTCAGTAAATACTATAGATTTTTGACTTAGAATTTTGCCATTCATACAGTTACAAAAGGTGAGGAACACCAATGAGAGCGATAAGAAAGGTCACTGCCAGTCTTACGAAGTGCCCTTCCACAAGCAAGAAGATATGCCCCAGACAGTCCTTACTATCTATTATCCTATCTACAGGGACAGGCGGAATTATAAAGAACCAAATCACATGTTAATTTTCAGTCCAGTAATTACATCCAGGAATAGGAATAAGCAACACAGTTTGCAAAAGGAGCTTATCTTTAATTATAAACATAAACATCCATCAAGGAAAAAAACAGCCTAACAAACTATAATCAATAGTACTATGGAACGCCAAGCAGCCAGTAAAAAGAATAAAGTAGATTTGTTTGTACTGATATAGAAAGATGTCCTTCATATATATTGTTCCCTATGAGCCCATCTCTATTAAAAACAAAACGAAGAAAACTATGTAAGTATAAAAATATACATATGTGTGTGATTAGGCATAGAGAACGATTTGGAAAGACACATTCCAAAGATAGTGAACTCACTGAGAGTTAATCTTTTACTTAAATTTTAAATACTATACAGCTGTAGCACTTAAAATTCCCTTTGGGGAATGAGACCGAGTTTAAGAGTGATGAGAAGAGACTTAAGCATTTTATAGTGTCTATTTTGACACTGTCTAAATTACCTACAATAAATCAGTTTTAAAAACAAAATATAAAAGGAAAAACACAAAGAGTGAGAAGTTACCTTTATAATGATTTATGGCAAAATTCTGCATTTTATCATTTAATATCCCCTATATTCAACATATACATTTATTCCACATAGCTAGTTTGAGAAAAGCCTTGAGAAGACTCCTTGAGAAAAACTCCTTGATCCTGGGTTTGCAATAGAATTCACAAATCTTAAGTTTTCCATTTTTACAAAGTGCCAGTCAGAATGATAACTCGGAGATGCCCTTCAAGGATCTAAGAAGAGGGTTATGTCTTCGGTAGCCAATAAATCTGTGCTATTTGACTAAAAAAGGAGCCAAAACAATTCTATCTCTGGGTAAACATCTTACCAAAAAATGCCACAGATGTTCACAAGGACATATGTCAAGAAAATTCAAGGCACACCGGTATAGTAAAAATCTAGAAAGTTTCATGTTCATCAATAGGGAATAGATAATGTGTATAAATGAATCTGTGTTAGTAGCTCAGTCGTGTCCGTCTCTTTACGACCCCATAGACTGCAATCCGCCATGGGATCTGTCCATGGGATTATCCTGGCAAGAACACTGGAGTGGGTTGCCATTTCCTCCTCCAGGGGCTCTTTCCAGCCCAGAGATTGAACCGGAGTCTCCGGCCGCTCCTGCATTGGCAGGCAGTCTACCACTGAGCCACCTGGGAAGCCCATGGATGAATATTAGGTGACAATTAAAAGAAGCAAGCGAAATCAAACTATGTCATTGTGGACTGATGAAACCAGGTAACACCGAATTTCAAAAGCTGTAAAAACGATACATATGGTATCATTTATCAAAATGCAACTCTTAAAGCACAAAGCAATGACATTTTACTAATAGATTAAGTTATAAAAAAATAGACTGCAATTATATAAACCAAATTCATGATAGGGGCTTCCTCTGTGTAGAATAGGAAATACAATTATGGAGGTCAAAGGGAACTCTGACTTTATCTGAAAAGATTCTGTTTTCAGGAATTGAAGGAGGAACTCCTCAATGGTCCATTGGTGATGGCTCCGCGATTTCACTGCAGGGGAACCAAGATCCTGCAAGCCACGAGGCTGCCAAAAAAAAGAACTGAGGCAAGCAGGGCAAACTATTAACAACTATTACACGCTGGTTGTGGAGGCACACAGGCTTGCTATATACACAGATGTGTGTGCCTGTACAGAGGTATTTACACTGTTTTATATGAAAGTTTCTCACTATTGAAAGGAAAAAAGGGATACGAAGGAAAGAGACAAACAAGAAGCTGGGGCACAGGGTGAGGACCTTTAAATGTGTCCCCACAATCTCAGGGCTGGTCCAACAAGTGTGGGTGAGACAGTAACTGGCTAACATGAAATACTCTGGGATATGGAGTCCCAGTAAATTCCAAAGGTGGGCAGAGATGGCCATATTCTGTTTACTTGGAATTCTTGACAAAAGATTTCTCCCACAGAAACACATCCTGTGTCTCCGTGAATCAAGTTTATACCATGTAAAAGCCTGAGCTGCTGCACTGGTGAAACCACCCAGCAGACAGCTATCAATGGCACACGGGCACAAACTTCGCACTCAACAAAAACAAGGGTTCTTAAGGCCACAGGCTTCCTGGGTTCACCCTAGGAACAGTCTGTCTGCACAGATGAAATACACAGATGCCCCAAGCTTTTCTCTTAGACAGCACCTTAAAACATCTTATCTTGAAGAAAAGAAAGGTTTAGTTTTAATGTCAGGTTAGATAAATTTCTGAGAAAGGCCTGTGGCAGAGTTCTAGGTTTTGAAAGAGATATTTCACAAGGGAAAGCAAAAGGAGTTTTAAGATATGTTTTAGTGTCTTCCTTTCTGTCAGAGCTGCTAGATGCACTCCTAAGGAAACACTGGGTCTGCTATCACTCTTCAGGGAAGCCTGAAAACCACTAAGTACGGTGGTGCTTTTAAAGGCAAACTCTGTCCCTAGTTGTCATAAAGAATGCATGACAACCTGCAAACTTCTTGATAGGCTGCTTAGGGTGTGGGTAAGTAACAGCAAGGAGGTCAAATGAGTCAATCCTGAAGGAAATCAATCCTGAATAGACATTAGAGGGAGTGATGCGGAGGCTGAAGCTCCAACACTCTGGCCACCTGATGCAAGGAGCCGACTCATGGAAAAGACCCTGATGCTGGGAAAGATTGAGGGCAGGAGGAGAAGGTGACGACAGAGGATGAGATGGTTGGATGGCATCACCAATTCAACGGACATGAATTTGAGCAAGCTCTGAGAGATGGTGAAGGACAAGGAAGCCTGGCGCGCTGCAGTCCATGGGGTCACAAAGAGTTGGACACAACTGAGCGACTGAACAACAACAAGTAACATCACCAAAGAACCTTGCACTTATCACTAAGCTATGGGCCCTTGTCCTTTACAAAACCATCTTTCTCCCGCTCCACTGTCCTCACTCCGATCCTTCTTCCAATCCAGACAGATTACTTTTAAAGTGAGTTTTGACTGCGGCACTCATCTTCTCCCAAGTCTCTAATGGCTCCGAGACGCCGAAACTAGACTCCTTGGTTTGTTTTTCACGGCCCTCAACAGTCTGCCTGCCATCTACCTTTCTGTGCTTATCTCCCACATTATTCACGTTTCTGGAAATATGCTTTAAATATATCTCCACTTTTGTACTTTGGTTCATACTGTTCCTACACTCCAGGCTCCTTCCTCTCTCCTCTAACAAATGCTTCCTAAAATCCCCCAATCCCTGCCCCCAATCAAGGACTTTCTCAATCCTTTTTTACAAGAACTCTTTTCTGATCTCGTTAGCCTGACATGATCTTCTCTTCAGAAGCCCCAGAGCATTTTGTTTCTCTCCTACTCTGTCATATTCCTTCTGCTCCATCTCCCGCCTTCCAGTCCAGGCAGGACTCTTGTCATTACTCAGTCCACTTAAGACAAGCACAAAATTCAGTCCACCGGAGGTCCAGCTCAAAATCTAGAAACTAAGTATATACTTGCTCTGTTCCTGTTCAACGCTTTTCCCTGAACCTGAATCCACACAGTCCATTATAAATAGGTTCTTTTTCTTGTTTTGGCCTTGTCGTGTGGCTTGCAAGATCTTCATTTCCCAATGAGGGATCAAACCCGGGACCCTGGAAGTAAAAGTACTGAGTCCTAACCACTGGACCACCAGGAAATTCCTACAAATAGGTTCTTTTGATGGGAAGGAAATACATGATTTTCTCATCTTTATATGAAATATCTTGATGCTCTGCCACAGAAGCCGTGCGTTAAATCCATACTAAACAGAAACAAAGAGTTTCCTCAAAATGCACAGACTCTTACTACTCAATTGTTAACCCTTTAGGAGTAAGGGCTATCTTAAATCCCTCGGCTAGACTTAAGTACCTCTCAGTCCTTGTACCCTAAAAAGAGCACCCTGCACAAAGCACACGGCTGCAACTCAATTCATTGCCTTGGAGCCACAGTACCTCTGGCTTTGAGAACTATCCATCCAACCAGCAAAAGGACACCTCCACAATGCCTAAAGCCATTTCTGTTTGATTTTTGAACTCTAGGAAACTACCCAACCTCTGGAATCTATAAAATACAGTACTCAGGGCACTAAGAAATTGATGGTTACATGCAGGGGAAACACACCAAGAATTTACTTCCTTCTTAACTGCAGCCAAAACAAAGCAGGGGTGGGCAGATTTTTGACTGCAAGTTGTTAAGGTTAAGAAGTTTCTCCTTCTGGCCTCTGGAAAATCCAAGCTGGGAGCACGCCATCCCCTTTGTCTGCCTCTGCAAGGCTCTTGCCTCGAGGCCAGAAGGGTTAGCACAGCCATTTCATGCTCTGAAAAGTCAGAAAAGGCGAGATGGGGAGCTTTTCATTCGAGGAAATGCCTAGTAGTCAGAGCCGGCTCTGTTTCTGTTGGAAAGATAAGCGGGGATGCTGAGGTTAAAAAGCAAAATTTCCAACAATGCTTAATGAAAGGCTTGGAGACAATGTACAGAATTAGGCAGCGGGATAAACTCCAAGAAGAGAGGAGCAGGTGCCAGAGCAGAAATGCAGCAGAGACTCAGCACCAGACAGTTCATGCATCCAAAATTTTCCATGTATTTAAAATGTCATCAGGACACCCTGTGAGCACAGACTCGAGGCAGCAATTACGGGATACAGGCTTATCCTTCCTGGCACGAAATACCCACAAATAAGCTCCTAGGGTAAAAGTCAAAAGAACGTAGAAAGGAAAGCTTTACCATAGAAAAACTGAGCAGTTGCTATGCTTTCTTGCCGAAATAGATAATTAAATACAGATCTTCTTGTGAAGAGAGTAGTCTAAACTCAACTACTATATTCAAAGGCACAGAGCTCCCAGGCCCATGCGGGGTTTTAAACCTTGCTTGGATCTATAGACGGCCTTCGGAAGCTCCAAGAAACCACTGAAATTGCAAATTAAATTGTGTGTATGCGTGTGTCATTGGATGAGGCCATTTTTGTTTTTTATATCTTATGGTGCTTTGATATTTGAGGTCCTTGTGGACTGCCGGACTGCCCTCTCCGGGTTAGCTAATTTCCAGAGATAGCAAACAACTGCCTACAAGCATGCAAACCAACCTATCCAGATCCCATACCCCTCCTGATCAATATATCCTCTGGCCAAAACCATTCCAGAGCCAGGTACAAACAACTAGGGACCATCCTGGGGTCTGTCAAAATTATCCGAACTATCTGATACTGAATTTATTCAGCACACTTACCTTGCCTCACCCATTCCTTCCCCTGAGAATACGGAGAAGGGCTCTGGCTCAGGCATTCCCTTCAGCTCCTCCTGCCTCCTGGCTGACCCTGATACTATCCCACGTGGCCCTGCATGGCTCAGTGAGTCCCCCTACTCTCAGAACTGTAAGTAATGAACCATCTTTTCAACTGACTGACTATCCTTCTCATCTGCGGGCCTTATTGTACCTGAATAAAACCCAAATCCTGGTTACTCTTTATTACAGTTTTGCATATACCTTTTTTCTGAGGGGAGAGTCCAGGCTTTTAACACACATTCTCATAGAGGTCACTGGCCTCCAGGAGATTAAAAACTAGCATCTCAGGTCACTCTGGGCTCTAGCTTCAGATGAGAATCTATCACTGATGAAGCTCTGGAGGGCACCTGTAAAGGCCAGGTGGCTGTTCTTAGTGCAAAGAGAAAGCAGTGGAGACTGCAGAGGGCTTTGTTTCTGTTTTTCCTGGCTTTTTGCAGGACAGAGAATAGTGACACGTGGGAGTTTAAAGGGAGAAGGTTCGCAAATTCCCAGAGGGGTGACAGTAATGATAAATTAGCATTTCTCTCAAATAATACAAAACATCTGAAATGCTTAAGCATCCAAAGGGTTGGGGAGATTAGGAATTGTCCATGTTATGTTTTGTTAAAAACAACAGGCACACCATGATGATCAAAAACAATATCATCCGCAAAGAGATAAACCTTTTGGCCTTCAGTCTCACTAAGGCTGACAGAGATAGAGAGATTTTTCAGGCCAAAGTACAGAGTCTTGAGACATGCCCAGAATAAAGAGTAGTGAACTCAAACCAGAGAGCTTTTTGATGGCTGAATGAGAACTGAATGTTAAACACGTATCTATCAAACATAGCACAGTGGAAGATGTATATAAAATGGTAATAAGATGTCCCTTTTGCTTGGTTGGAGCCAATAATCCAGTTGGGGAGATAAGACTTCTGTCCAAAACATTACAAACAAGAAAAGCAACTTAAGTGTCTAATGAAAGGCACAGACCACGCGAGCCACAGCTGTTGAGGAGAGGCCCCTGGACTTGGGGAGGGGAAGCCAGGAAAGCTTAGGGGAGAAACAGAAGCTAAGGCTTATAGGAAAGAGCGAACGGATTTGGAAAGGAGGAGAGGAAGAGAACGGTTCAAGCCAGAAAGCAGCTCTAACTGCTCAAGGTGGTTCAGGGTTCAAGGGCTAATATCAGTTCAGTGGGAAGCAAAGGCTCATATAAGGCAGAATATAAAATCAGGCTAAAAAAAAGACAAGGAATTTGTCATCTGTACAGCAAAAAACAGAAATCCTTTGAAATTTTGTGAGTAAGGGAATTACAAAGTGGAGTGCTTTTAAATTTTAATTTTTATCAAAGTACTACATACACACAATTTTAAAAGTTAAAGAGTATTACAAGGCTAATAAAGTTAAATAGCAGCCTCCTGCCCTATCCTCTCCCTTGATTTGCTTTTTAAAATCTTTTAGCTGTTTTTCTTCTGATAATTAACTGTCATATTTCTGCTGTTACTAATTTTTCAATTTTCACAATTATCTACTGGTTTCCTAAGATGGGACATGATTTCTCCTGCCCTTTTCTTCCCCACCCTTCCAAAGAAGTTATACCCCATTTTTAGATTTAACATTATTTAATGTTAATTATTTACAGTAATTTGACCATATAAATATTCATAACATAAACAGTATAATAAATTTATATTTCCTTTCACATACAATTTTGCATCTTCTGGAGAAGAAATGTTCCTGTCATAATTTGCCAGTCATAACCCTCCTTTCCCCATGAGAAGGATGAACGGGGAGCCTGGGATGGCATATACACACTACTGTATATAAAGTGGATGGCTGGTGGGGACCTACTATATGGCACAGGGACCTATATTTATTGAATACAGGTATTGTAATAGCTTGTAATTCCTGGAGAAGGAAATGGCAACCCACTGAGTATTCTTGCCTGGGAAATCCCATGGACAGAGGAGCCTGGTGGGCTACAGTCCATGGGGTTGCAAGAGTTGGATACGCTTAGTGACTAAACCATCACCACCACCAATAGTCTATAACAGGAAAGAATCTGAAGAAGAATACACCCCCACACACATACATATGTATGCATTTTTTTATTTATTCATAACTGAATAGCTTTTCTGTGCACCTGAGACATAACATTATAAATTAACTACACTTCAATTTTAAAAAATGGTTTAAAAAAAAAGTGCTAAGAATGTGTAGTAAGCAATGTGTGCTGGTAGTTATTATTATTATTATTTAAAAAAAAAAAAAAAAAAAAAAAAGAGGGCCAGGCATCACTCTTAAGGAAAAGGAAGATGTAATCAAATGTTAGGTTTGGTTTATATTGATATTCGTATAGCTGTAATACATTTTAAGTGAAATTGCCTCATGTAAAATGTGTTGCTGTATGTTGAACTCTCTCTTAGAAACCTCCCTCCTCCAAATGAAACTACTGTTTGTTTTTTTTGGTTTTTTGGCCATGTTGTGAAGCTTGCAGTATCTTAGTTCTCTGACCAGGCATTGAACCTGCGCCCTTGGCAGAGAAATGCAGGAATTCCACTGCACTGCTGGAAAATTCCCCAAAACTCTGTTTTTATAACAGGATTTGTTTTATTACACTGAATGTCTTAGGAACATAACCCTTGCATTACAGCAAAGCAGGCTGTAACAGAAGCACTGGGCACTAGAAATATGAAAAAAGACAAGGCTCTTGACTTGAGGAAACTAATAATTTTAGAGAGAGACACGAAACTTGTATACAAATATGGGAATACAAGGAAAAATATTGTAAAACTGTAAATACATTACACATCCTAGGTACAATTTGAATATAAGATACCTTGAAAGTAAAATAAGACATAGCAACAGGGGGCTTCCCTGGTGGCTCAGTGGTAAAGAATCCACCAGGCAACACAGGGGACATGGGTCCAATCCCTGATCTGGGAAGATCCCACTTACTGCAGAACAACTAAACCTGTGCCCACAAGTACTGAATGTGTACCCTAAAGCCTGGGAACCAAAACTCCGCAACTATTGAAGCCTGCACACCCAAGAGCCTGTGCTCCGCAACAAGAGAAGCTACTACAACGAGAAGACTGTGCTTTCCAACTATAGAGTAGCCCCTGCTCACCGCAACCAGAGACAAGCTCATTCAACAACGAAGACGCAGCACAGCCCAAAATAAAAAAATAAATAACATTATAAAAAACAACACAGCAATAGTTTACATTTCGTATTTTTAAGTTGCATGCTATGTGCTTAGTCGCTCAGTCGTGTCCACCTCTTTGCGACCCCAAGGACTGTAGCCCGCAGAGCTCCTCTGTCTGTGGAATTCTCCAGGCAAGAATACTGGAGCAGGTTGCCATGCCCTCCTCCAGGGAATCTTCCCAACCCAGGGACGGAACCCAGGTCTCCTGCATTGCAGGTGGATTCTTTACTGTCTGAGCCACCAGAGAAGCCCACCTAATATCCATACATGGCATTCTGATATAACAACACTATGCATTTTGTTCATTTTTCAAAAATATGTAGCAAGATACTTCATGTGCAATAATTGCTACTATTTTCTAAGTATTTATCTTGTACCAAGGGACACATTAAGTTCTTGTTTAATAAATGTTCCCATTCAATCTTCACAATTACCCAACATGAAGTCCGTTTATTCATTAGACAAATATATAGTGAGTTTCTACTACATGCCAGACAGTGAACAAAACACATAAAATTCCTGCCTTCATGGGAATTACATTCTGGGGGGCGGGGAGGAAAAGCTATATAACAAAGACATGAGTTCACACAGCATGTTAAAATTATATTAAGTGTCACGGAGAAATATAAAACAGAGAAGAGGAATGGAAAGTACCAAGGGTAAAGTACTGGCAATTTTCAATAGGGTAGTCACTGAAAGGCTTTACAGAACCCCTGTTCTACAGACAAGAAAACTGAGGCTTAGATAAGTTAAACAACTTTCCCATGGTCACCCAGCTGGCAAGAAGTGAGATGAAATTTGAGTTCAGTTGTCCTTAGTATTAAGCTCTATGGCATCTCCTCAAATCAATAATAAATTCAATCACGTAGGTTTGCTTCATCAGATTATTTCTTAAGATTATGTTCGCATTTTTAGCGTCCCAAAGGGGTTAAGAAATAACTTTATATTTTCAGGATTTGATGCCTTATTTCATATCTACACTAACTTTTGCAAAGGAGTAGATAATGACCTAAGATCTTTGGTTGGCTTTATATCCCTGGAAAAACTGAGAAGAGATCAAAACAATAATTAGTCAAGGAGAGTCAAAGGATACTTCACAAACTACATTCAGTCTATGAGAAGACTATGCACAAACCCAAAGCAAGTCCTGCTTCCTCTTTCTGTTACTGTGACCACCTCTATTTAGTTCATCAAGAAGTATTTCTTTTCTGTCCCAAGGGTGCCTAGCACTCAGATGTGCTTCGGCAACTCCGTTTATTAAGCTGAAATGGGTTCTTTACAGCCACCTGAGCCTGTCTCTTAGCATCGAGGTGTTCCTGTCACCAGAACATCTAAAGTTGGTGATCTCAGCTTATGCCAAGTAGTTCAGGTACTGCAAATAACCTGGGTGCTAAGGCAAATATCTACTTTTATTCCTTTTAATTTCAGGTAATATATTTTTCAAAAAAGTTAAGAGTGCTTTACCATCCCTCCGCCCCCCCCCCCCCCCCCTTAACTAATCCCTGGAAGGAACATGGAGGTAAGGCTAAACTCATCCTCACCTGTCAAGGAGACAAAGAGACCAGGTGACTCACTCAAGTTACATTGTGAATTATTGAAGGAGCCTGAATGACAACGACCCGGCCGTCAATGTCTAGTGCAGATTCTAACACACAAGATCAGTAGCCCTCAGTGTTTTTTTGTGTCCATAACATACCACTTGGGGGGGGGGGGCGCAGTATTTTTGAAGTGATTAGAAGACACAATACAGTAGTAAAGCCATTTTCAATAATGAAGATGCTGCACCAGTTGAATAAGACAGTGACTCCCAGTGCCCATCTGACGGCCTTGGTGCTGCTCCGACTGCTCACTCGCCACGCTAGCCTCTCACGCTCTAGGGAACACGAGGTCTGTCTCCTACCAATTTGTATCCTACTCTGAAACACAGGTGCAACTTCACAGGCCCAAAGTTAAGCTTACACTGCAATAATGATTTTATTTAGCACAACTGCATTTTACCAACCAGTCAAAACTTGGTGGATTACCAGTGTGTTAGGCTGTACACAAAAAACCCAGTCTCCCTTCAGGAAAACAAAGCTGCTTCTTTGACTAAGAGGTCAACTTGGATTTAGTGGTTAATTAATACTTTATTGCAACATCACCAGGAAATCAGCAATTAACGATCAGTGCCAAAGACATTCATTAAAGCCTACATCCTCCTGTATCACATCAGAATGACAGCCACTCTGATATAATAATCAGGAATAAGGAATCAGATAAAATCTAGGACTTCTGGATACAGTAATTTAAAGCACTTTTGAAAAGGTATGAAAATAGTAATTGAACTTGAAAGTTAATCTATTTTTTTCTAGTAAAAATCCCCAGCACTTAGCGTAGGGCCTGGCAAATTGTAGCACTCAAGAAGTGCATTCCAGACATTTCCCTTCTAGTCTGGTGGTTAAGACTCTACACTATCAATGCTGGGGCTGCAAGTCTGATCCCTAGTTGGGCAACTAGGATCCTCTCAATTCATAACACACAGACTTAAGAACACGACTACATTATCCGTCTGAATAATGGCAATGAGAGAAGTAGTAAAATTGGTCGGTTTTGGTATTTTTCTTGGTTGATTATTTTCATGATAAGGTTAATATATATTAGAACCACCAGAGGCAAATAGTTTTCAACGAATAAGGGAATAAATGAACAAATAACTGTTCTGAGGTATAAGATCGACAGGAACAGAAGAGATCCATTCACATCCTTCTCATATGCAAAGAGAGACCCTAACTCTTTCTGTCTGTTCTAACGTAGCTCTGTTGCCTCCTGGACAGAGTGGGGGAACCTACAGAGGGCGTGTACTCATGCTAGACTTTCCCCATGCCTAGCAGATAAAGTGAGGCTCAAGGAGAGCAGTACAGTTCTAGTGCACTGAGGACATCTAATCACTGTCTGTCGTCTAAGGAGACGCTGGACATGGTCTTCAGAGCAAGAGAGATGGGGGTGGGGCTGGGGATCGGAAGTCAAGAAAGCCAGAAGAGAAGTGACACAGAGTGGAGCTGAGAAATGGAAGCTGTAAGGTTCAGCTTGAGAAGGCCCACAGGTATCTACGGGATGGGGACGGTCACGCTATATTCCCACAGGATCAACCTGAGCACCTGGAGGGAAGCTGAGGAGAAGAGAAAACGAGTGAGGTGGACTGAATACGGTTTTAAATGGAAGAATAGTCTCATCAATAGCAAAAATTTTTAAATAAATAAAGTATTTTAGGTCCTTCTGAAAGTGGACCCAACTAGTTTTAAGTCCTGGTCAACTTAAATGGCAGGCAGCCTCCAAGGCCCAGTGCTAGGCATGATTTGGAATACAAAAGCTTAGTTACGATTAAAAGAAGAATCCAAACCTTTGGCTTCTCACAAGAAAGCAGCTATGGGTGACTTCTTGGTAGTTCCTAACGTGCACCATTTATGAATACCGAAGCCAAGGGAAAACATAAGTGAAATGTTCATGTTTAATGTACAAGTCCTAGGCTGAGAAAGGAATGGGGCATGGATTTCTCTGGGAAGTAGACTAGATCTTAACCTTGTCTGTCTTTGTTTGCAATATTCTTTGACTGAGTCTATCTATGCACACACACACACACACACACACACACACAAAACCCCTCCCACCACAGACTGCCCAATTAAGAAACAAACAAAAAAGATTTCAGAGGAGCAGAACTCTTTTCAACATTCTCCTTCAGAGACAGGGCCCCGAGGCCACTTCAAGTTTCATAGTTTGTTTCAGTTATACTCCCCACACAAAAGTTATGAGTCATGTAAAACTGTAAAATGTGAAAGTCAACTTGTAACCAATACTGCTTAGCTCTTGCTGTAAAAATCCCATAATTTCTTTTTTTTTAATGCACGAATTGCAACTTTATTTTTTACACTTAAAGGCTGACGAGAAACCATTACTAATCCTATTAAAGAAAATCTAACACAACAGCTCAATCGAAAAGTATGGTAAGCATATTTACTCATTAAATACTATTTTTTCTAGAACACAACATGGAAACATCTAGCATGCATGTTTAATCTCAGTACAATAGATTCAAAACCAAGTATACATGTTACATGCGTCAAGGCTAGATTACAAATTATCACAGTCATCGTCGTCGTCATCATCGTCATCATCATCATCATGCTTTCTTTTCAATGCATTTGATGCTTCATTGGCAGTATTTTGTGATGAGACCATGTTAGTGTTAATAAGAATATTTTTGGACCCAATTAATGACGGATTAATTAGAACATTCTGAACTGCTGATGTTGCAGGAATTGAAGCTTTTACAGCTGGGGACTGTGAAGTGGGCATCTGTACTGTGAACCTTTGCCCTGTGAGGGACACTGGAGTCCCTACTTTAGTTGAAACGGACATGGCTTGTGGGGTTGGTGTGCCAAGCGTGGGAGTATTTGGTCTGCTAGTAACTGAACCAACACTTAACTGTGGAACTGTTATTCTTCCTGCAGAAGTAGATGCCTTTTTTTGTAAAGACTTAAGTCTATAATTTGGAGCAGTCAAGCAATACCTATCAGGTGGCAATCTAGGACCTGAGTATGGCTTGATCAATGGCAAAGGGGTTTGATTTCTTTGCCTTGCTATATCTAATAAAAAATCTCTTGGGGGAGGAGAGGTAAAAGACTGGTCAGCACGACACTGGATTGCCAATCGTACATCATCTGCATCAACAGTAGCTTTCTTAGCATGACTTGAATAAATTTTTGCATCATCTAGAATTGTGGTCACATATAGGAAGGCAAACTCCAACATCTGATTTATAACTCTTGGTTCATATTCTGTAATCCCCATACCCTTCAGGATTTGTGCCATCATCTGTGCATCTTTCGGCATGCTCTTGGGAGAAGCCATCTTGCCAGACTCCATGATATCCGGTGATCAAACTTCTCGAGCTAAATCACCCACATTAACGTGTTTCAGTCCTGATCTTGATGCAAGTTCTTTGCCTAATGTAGTTTTTCCAACCCCTGGTGTACCGGTGAGCAGGATGTTCAGAAGCAACATGGTCCTCGCCGCGCTGGCTCCGCACGCCTCTGCACATGCGCTCTACACACTCCTGGGAGGGGCCGGCAGGGGCAGGCAACGGCAAGCGCCAGCGGCCCGCGGTACTCGAGGCCTGGAGGGGCACTCGAGACCCACCTCTGTCGCCTCGTCACCCACAGTTGGTTACCCGGCCCTCGAGGACACGCTTGCATCGCAGGGTCCATAATTTCTTGCCTTATCCTTTTCACTCTTAACTTTAAAGGTCTCAGAACAGGAGAGAGGTAGAAGAGGGAACTCGAGCATCCAAAATGAGGAGGACAAAGGAAGCAGGCGTCTTTATTTTTTTTTAATTTTACCATGCTGTGTGGCTTGGGGATCTTTGTTCTCTGACCAGGGATTGAAGCCTAGCCCTTGACAGGGAAAGGCTGGAGTCCTAACCACTGGACCGCCAGGGAATTCCTAGCAGGCATCTTTAAATAAAGGAGATCCCCAGAAACCAAGACTAAGATGATTTTTTTCAAGATTTCTATACTCCTAACAATTTTTCTTCAGGTGTCAAAAAAGAGCACTGTCTCTACGAGGTACACTAGCCTTTCAGGAAAAAAGTCCCTCTCACATGCAGAAGAGATGCTAATAACACAAAGGAAAAGGTAGGCAGCTGCACTTCATGCCTGAAAATGAAAACTAACAGTAAGTCCACACTAATCAAGGTCTGCATAGCCAAAGCCATGGTGTTTCCAGTCGTCATGTATGGATGTGAGAGCTAGACCATAAAGAAAGGCTGAGCACCAAAGAATTGATGCTTTCAAACTATGGTGCTGAAGAAGACTCTTGAGAGTCCTTTGGACTGCAAGGAGATCAAACCAGTCAGTCCTAAAGGAAACCAATGAATATTCATTGGAGGGACTGATGATGAGGCTGAAGATCCAATACTTGGCCACCTGCTATGGAGAGCTGACTCACTGGAAAAGACCCTGATGCTGGAAAAGATTGAAGGCAAAAGGAGAAGGAGGAGGCAGAGGATGAGATGGTTGGATGGCATCACCAACTCAATGGACCTGAGTTTGAGCAAGCTCCGAGAAATAAGGAAGGTCAGGGAAGTCTGGTGTGCTGCAGTCCATGGGGCAGCAAAGAGTCAGACATGACTTAGTGACTGAACAACAACAAAACTAAAACATGGTGTACTTAGAAATTATGGTAGAATGGGACAAAAAGTAAACCTGATTCTAAACATTTCCTTCACAGCTATCACCTCCACATTCTCTGGCCAATTCCCCTAGTACTTCCATCCAGTGGCAGCTTGAAAAATTCTCTAAATGAGTCTTAGAGTTGGCAGTTCAATAGGTGAAGTGGGGACACTGAGGTCTTAAAGCTGCCAGCAGGGCAAGCTCACTGTTTTCACCTAGAAGGTATTGTTTTCAAGGGTGGTTTGGCTTGCTTCATAGCAACAGAGGGGTATTAACGACTCCCAAGCTAACTCTTGGTGCTGGCTGCTTCTATCCCACAGGACTTTAGAGCTCTTCCTCGGCAAGACAAGATTAGAACAGCTGGAAAGTTCTTCAGATCAGGTGTTCTTAAGTTGTCCCTGTAGTCTCTCTATCTGGACCATGGGAGTGGAGGAACTGGGGTATTTGAAACAACTTATTTCAAGCTTTGCATTGATATGTTCAGTTTTAATTAGTTTCCTAAGAAGCAATTTAACATTTTACCACTTTTCCCCAGTCACCTCACTTCAGCAGAATCAATGAAAATATTTAGGCCAAGAAACACTTTGTGACTTTTATAAACTCTCAATTAGGTCTTATGTTAGCTGTATTTGCTGTGCTGTAAAGAACATCAAGTTTAAATTCGGTGACCCATGATGGATAAAGGTCTAAAGGTAGGAGAGGAAGGGGACCCAAAAAGCAAAGGCAGAAGACAGGAAGGATACTGGCTGAATCCCATCACTACACATTCTAACTTCTTATCAGGAGAGAAGAGATAAGCTCTAGTTTTATTTGGCTTGGCGAGCATCTCTGCCTCTTTTAACAGTCTGTACATTTCCATTCTCAGCACTGTTCTTCCCAAGACATGCTGCTGCTCCGTTTCCCTCTTGCGAGTGGAATCTTCCTCAGCTTGGGCCAAGTTGCTTCTCTTCACTTTCTAGGAGCAGACAAGGCAACGCACATGCATCGCAAGCTGCAGCAGCAGCTCCCTGACTGCCTCACAGTCATTTCACGAATCCTGGCTGAGCTTTGAGGCAGAGCAGAGAGATGCTCAGGGAACACACTAAATCGCTGGGTGCCCTGCTGAGCTGGATGAAGTTCTTGAGAAAGCCAGCTTAAATCTCCAATGAGAAGTACACACCTTTCTTGTACATAGGCCATCCTATTTTCGAACCCAACTGCCCAGTGCAAAATTCAGAGTTCACTAACAGCACAGCTTGCGTCCCAGCAAGTTATGGAGATGCTTCTGAACATCAAGTATGTTCTGAAGGAATGACTAGTGAATATGACATTTGGCTCTACATGCCTGAGGCCCAGTCTGTGCCTTCGTATCTGGAGCCCATAAAATAAGTTTCTCACCAGTGTCATCAATAAGGCCAAGCAAAAGCTAACTCCTATGCTTGAGAAGAACTGAATTCTAGCTTCTCCCAACAACTGCTCTAAGAAAGCATAATGTGCCACGGTCACTGGCCACGCAAAGATCCTCTGCCTTAGTTTTTAGGCACTTTTCTTCCAATTTGCTTCTGTTACAGAAGCTGCGGATTATAAATGATGCCATGGGCACAGGTTCACTTACAGCCAATTTAGTAAGTGCCTGCACAGTTAATCCTGTCAGTCTTGCTCCCACACAGAAATACACGTGGCCCCAAGGGGCCCAGCCACCCACAGAGCTCTTTTGCACATCTCTTACCCTCCAGCACACAGAAACAGAGGGCTGCATCCCAGAAAACAGAGAAAAAAGGTAGTTCTTCTGAAATGCTCCGTCTAGAAAACCAGGATCTAGCTTTCCATTTGGATGTCATTTCCAAATGCATGTCTCTCTGAATAAACCAAATAATGATTTAAACCATTTAAATAATGAAAAATCAAGACATTTCTCTGGAATTCAAAATCTATACATCGATATCCTTTGGTATGCTGAAACTTTCCTTTCACGTATATGTAAGGACACTCTAAAAAGCAGTTTACTGACAGTGAGTTACTAGGCTACGGCAGATCTCAAAAACTGACTTCATTGTGGTATGTCCCTGTAATGACCCCTCATGATTCAAGCCTCTCCTCTGAAACCATGTGCTTAGAGACAGTCCCCTCTCTGACTCTGGGGTTAGCCGAGTGGCTTTTGTTAGCTGATGGGATAATAACAGAAGTAAAAAAGCAGAGACTCGCCGAGTACGTGCTGCGTTGGGGCCTGACGGCTCATTTTTCGCTGGAACCGAGAGGCTTCTGAGGAAAAGCTGGTGAAGAGAGAAGAGACGAGCCACCATAGCCGAGGCCAGGGACGTGGGAAGCCATCTGCACTGGTGTGCCGTGGCTACAGCCACAAATCACCACAAACTCAGTGGCTTAACACAAATGTACTAGTTTCCATTGCTGCAGGTCAGAAGTCCAATGAGTGTCTCTTGGGCCAAAATCAAGGTGGTGGCAGGAGTATGCTATTTTTCTGGAGGCTCTCGGGAAGGGTTTGTTTCCTTGCTCATTTGTTTTGGCAGAGTTCAGTTCCTTGCAGTTTTAGGACTGAGGTTCTGGTTTTCTTGCTGACTGGTGGCTGAGCGCCAAACAACTCCCATCTTCTTCCACTGCATCTCACTGACTGACCTATCTGCCTTTCTCCTCTGCTTTTAAAGGCTCATGTGATTAGACTGGGTCCACACAGATAATTCAGTGTAATCTCCCTATCCCAAAATCTCAATCACTTGTGCGAAGTTCAGTGATGTGGTGATCTTCAGCAGGCCACCGTCCTATCTGTTACATCAACTACGACCACCCATACCCAGCCAAGCCATCACCAGACACAGAGAGCCATCAAGCTCGCTCAGATCAGAGAAATGTACGTTGGATCCACAGAATTGTAAGCAACAACACTTTTTAAAAGCCAGTGAATTTTGGGGTGATTTGTGTGGCCAAGGCTACACCCCTCCCGAGGGGTCTGTGCAACCCTTAACCTGATAACAGAGACACTGTTCTCCTTTCTCTGCTCTAGTTCAACAAGCATGCCTGAGAGGTCACAGGCAGTTTTCTGTCCTCTGAATCATAAAACAAAACGATTAAATTAGGGTTATGTCTTCTTTCAATCCAGATCTAGGGATGACTGCTGAAATTTCACAAAAGTCAGCCTTATAATCTCAACAGAACCAGAGAGGGGCTTCCTGATCCACAACTAGAAGCTATACACACAAGATATATATAAACAGATATATATACATAGACACACTTGAAATGTGGGGGGAAGATTTGAAGGAAGGACCAATCTCTGACAGAGAAAACCTGCTGGGGATGATAGGGAAATTTCACTGCTACCTAACTACCTCTTCTTCAAGTACAAAGACCCATGAGGGCTTGGGGGCACACCTTCTAAGCAGGGGTCTCTAACCCTTCATTAGCCAAATACATTTCTTCAAATGGGCTCATCCTCAAATCTGCTGATACTTAAAGGTCTGGAAAGTGGTGGGAGGAAAACGCTAAGAGCAAGTTAATGTCCTCTTGGCTCTTTTGGCTGACTTCCCTGTGCCTGGGCCTTGCCTATTAATTGAATGCTATTCGGATTCCATCTCAAAAACAAATGAGGATGGAGACCAGAGGCCTGCCTTCCCCAGACTGATAAGAGCAGCACAGTGCAATTATACTCGAACAGCTTTGTTTTGGAATGTAATCACCGCCCCAGCCTTCTTCCCAATGGGATGGCAACAGTGTAATTACTGCTTCAGGAGTCATTGTTTGGGAATGTATTTCTTCTACAGGGCTCTTTCGAGGGGAAAGGAGCTGCAACAAGAATATAAGAGAATTTGTAGCCCGCTCCCCAGTAGCGGTTTCATAGGCTGAACAAATTATTTTTTGTTTTCTTACAGAAAAACCCGAGTTTAACTTTTCAGCCTCTTTTTCTGCCAACAAGGCATCACCCTATACCCCATGACGGTTCTGTTTGAGAAGTCCCAACCTAAAGCTAAACAGCCTGAGTTCTGATTCCTACTCTGTCAAGTACAAGCTGTGGTCGTGGGCAAACTACTTCATCTGCTTATGCCTCGGTTTCCTTATTTGTAAACAGGAGTAATACCAAGGCATCACTGGAATACTGTGAAGACTAAGTGAAATAATATGTGAGCAGTGCTTAGAGCTCTCCCTGGCACAAGGAAGTGATCTTGGGTCTTTGTTTTCAGCACATTTGAAGCACTGCATTCCACCACAGTCACATTTTGCAAATATGATCTAACATCGTGCTCAGTCGTGCCCAACTCTTTGTGACCCCATGGACTGCAGCCCGCCAGGCTCCTCTGTCCATGGCATTTTCCAGGTGAAAACACTGCAGTGGGTTGCCATTTCCTCCTCCAGGGGGATCTCCCCGACCCAGGGAGTGAACCCATGTCTCCTGCGTCTCCTGCATTGGCAGGCAGATTCTTTACCACTCTGCTACCTTAGCTCATGGTACTAAGCTTGAGTTATTGCATTATTTCTGTCCACAACCCTTTTACCAGTTCAGCATGAAGAGAAATGTTTTGGAAAATTTTAAATGCTGCTATAGAACTGTCAGTCTCTAAGCTATTTACTCTACTGAGTAAGAGTTACTAGATATGTCCACGTCAGTCCTCAGTTGTTTACTAGTCCAGGGAAATTACAATAAAGACACTGTTGTGAGCTTCCTGTTGGAAAAATGAGCAAGTACTACCAAAGCTGACACTAGCAGATTGGGAAGAAAATTCACCTTCTTAGGCAGATTTATTCATGAAAATGAATGCTGTTTTATTTTCCTCACATGCTTCCAGCACATCCAACCTCCCTGAAAGACTCTTATTGCCACTGGGAACCTAGACCTTTTACCTCCAGTCTGGTTTTCCCCCTGTTGCTTTGCAGCCTGGACCAGTTAAATTCTCTGCCTAGGAAGAACATTTTGGGGCATGAGCCATAAGAGTATATAAAACATGAGTTTGAACATACACCCGTGGTGGATTCATGTTGATGTGTGGCAGAACCAATACAATATTGTAAAGTAATTAGCCTCCAATTAAAACAAATAAATTTAAATTAAAAAAAAAGAAAGAAATCATGAGTCTGCTTGCCAAGCAATTCCAAAGAAGATGACCCCACAGCTCTAGGCACCAGTAGTGAAGCTGGCCCTTCTGCATGGCACACAGCTGCACCGAGCTGGGCTTCAGACAAACACAGGGGTTCCTCAAGGTAGCCCTGTAATATGAGACACTATTTTTACAGGCTGGAGTATGTCACTACAGGATAGCTTTCTGGCCCTGAGGTGACACCCCACAGACTGTGGCCTATCAGGCTCCTCCGTCCATGGGATTTTCTAGGCAAGAGTGCTGGAGTGGATTGCCGTTTCCTTCTCCAGGGGATCTTCCCAACCCAGGAATCGAACCCGGGTCTCCCGTGTTGCAGGCAGACGCTTTACCGTCTGAGCTACCAGGGAAGCCTGAACACCTGACCAAAAGAAACACCCCCCCAAAAGTCTCAACGCTTCAAAAGGTCCCTGGTCAGCCACGTGCAGGTGCCTCTCCACCTCATCGCTTACACCAAGATATCTATCTGTGCTTGCTCTGGGCTTCCAGCTGAATGCCACAAGGACCCTGGGGGAAGAGCCAGCCTTGTGGATCAGCAGGTGTTTAAGAAAGGAAATTAACACCCACAGGTTGGCTCTACTTTGGTAGAGAGGGTGAGAGGTGCTGTCTGCCAGCTCCCATGGCATTTCCAGCCAGTTTGGAATAAATGAGACTGCCTGAGGACATGAACTGAGAAAGGGAAAGAAAAGCCAATATGAGATCAGAGTTTTAAAAAGAAGGAGGTGGAGGGGTAGCATTCCTATCAAGGACTCAGATAAAAAATAATGGAGTAGATGAGATAGCAAGAAAGACTATTTCAAATCTTTCCAGAGTATGCATAAGATCTCTAATCTCAAACAAAGTGAAGACTGCCTACTGCCTCCACTGGAAAAAAAGGGGGGGCTTTGATCTCATATTGCGCTTATTCTTTCCTCACGTCTCCTCCATAGCTTTCTGTATTGTCGTATCATGTGTTCTGAGGGGTTGCAAAACATATCAAAGCATGTACTAATCAAAACCTAAGAAGATGGAAGTAAAAGGGTTCTGGCATTATAGTGGGTCCTTGGGAGATTAGAGGGCATCTTCAGTTCCATCTGCAAGATGAGAAATATTCCTAAGAAGTACACAAGCCACAAGACTCAGACGCTCAGCTCTCAGGGTCTAGGGAGGCCCCAGGCACAGAGAACTCACAGGACAAGTTACACAGCAGGTCCCAGCCCAGATACCTTGATGCCCACCTTTCTCTTTCAGGAGGAAGAAGGGGGACTGGCAGAAGACTAGTTAGGAGGTGAGAAGAAAGGCTATAGGTCGACTTCGCCTAGAAAGAAAACTCCTAGCAGAGTCGACAAGAACCTGTGGTCCCAGCAAAAAAGCTTAATAGACTCCTATTTTCCACTACAGAGACGCTGGCAGGTTCTGCACTCTCATGGCCAGTTTTTTGTGTATAAATTTAGCACAAGACATACTGTCCTCTAGCCGTTTCTGAGTATGATGGGCTTACATAGTAGGTGGAAAGTGTATGGAGAGCAGAGATCATGTCTTTTTCATCTGGGTACTATCATATACCTAACACTGTGCCACAGAAAAAACAGAAGCTCAATACATGTTTATCAAGTAAAAATTGATTATATGCCAGCTGAGCACTCTGCAGGCAATAACAAATTCATTCATTTCCCACCCCCCCATTACTCATTACTCATAGCTCCAGATAAAGAAGACTTATATACCAGGGGCTCACCAGGACCAACGCATCTTACATTCTGGGCACGCACACTCCTTAAATGTGTTAGCAAGTCGTCTCTTCCCATTTCTTCCTCTCTGCCTCTGTCCCTTGTTTTAATTAGTTAATCTAGAACAGTAGTTCTCAATTTTTCAAGTGCACCAGGATCACCTAGAAGACCATTTAAAAGACAAATTCCTAAGCCCACAACCAGAATTTCTGCTTCAGTGTATCTGAGGTAGGGATCAAGAATTTGCATTTGGAACAAGATCCCAAATGACGCTGATGCTATTGGTCCACTTTGAGAATCCTATGTTGCCATGGTTACATAGGAGCAAGTACTTGGTCTGGAGAGTAGATGCTTATTTCATGAGAGCAAGTTCTGATTAGAGACAGAAAAGGGTTACTCAAATGCAAACTCTGTGACTCCTCTAATCTAACCCTCTTGGTTGACATGACTACAGGCAACAGTGGATACATTAGGTTGTCAAACTATGAACATAGGGAACTTCAGGTTACCATCTGCTGGTGTCTTAGAGCACAAGTCCGAGTTTTTTCAACTCACTGACCATAGCAAAAGGGAGAAAGCACTGCTTGGGACCCAGGAAGCGCACTGTTGAGGAAGACAGAAGAACAGTGAGAGGTCAGCAAGGTTATAATCAGTGAGGAGACTAGCACGGCTCTAACTCAATGCTGGCCCCAAAGTCTTATAATCAAAATCCTAATGAAAAGAGCTAGAGTCTACTGAACACTTACCGTGTGCCAAAAAAAAACCCCCAAATATGCTAAGTGCTTATATTAGCTCATTTAATCCTCAAAACAATTCTCTGAGCTAAATACTATTCTTATGCCCATTTTACAGATGAAGACACTGAGTCCCAAGAAAAGATTAAATTAACCAAGATTACATTGTGAGGAAGTAGCAGCATGCATATCTGAACCTAGATAGTCTATCTCTGGAGCCCAAACTCTTGAATGCTTTGCTCTACTGCCTCTCAAGCCAACTCTACAATGCAAGTAGCAGCTGTCATTTCTGAGCTCCACTCAGGCTCACAGACCCATGCAAAAGAGAAATGGGGACACATTCCGAGTTACTTCAAACTGCATCAAAACTCATAAAATTCCTGGTTCGAGCCCAGGTTTGAGTTAACACACACACACACACCTATCGGGATTGGCAGTTAAAAGTCTCAGAGGAATTATTAAAATTTTAGTGAAGCCCCCAACCCTGCCCCCTGCCCCCCCAAAAACACACACAAACAAAAAAAATATAGAAAACCAGGCTACTCCCTGGCTAGACAGTAAACTCTGCAAGGGCAGAACCATTAAAATCTTTTAAAAGACTGAAAGTGCTCTGGAAAATGCTAAGCTTTTAGAAAGTGGTATGTACATTTCAAAGTGACAGTACAGAAAGAGCACAGGTGTAAAGCATCAGCGGGGAGTGATCAAGAGGAAATTTCCTAGGGCTGAGAGAGATGGAGGCACAGAAAAACTTAGTCACACATTACAAAAGGAAGAGAAAAGTTCATTGACAAGGCCTGCTATTTTCCTCTAGAAAAGCCTGAAGAAGCAACAGACAAGCCAGCTTAGAAACTAGAACCTACATTCTTGACAAGCACACTTCTCACTAGTGGAAAAAGGAGATGCGATAAAAGGCTGGGGTAGAGACAGCACGGATGCTCAGTGACTGATGGAAGCCAAATAAGTACAAGGCCCTTGGTGCTGAAAGGCATCTGTGAAAGCTGGGTTCTCTGGGAGGAGTGCTGCATTTATTTCTCTGTTTCCCAGGCAACCAAGCCAGCCCCTTATCGCCTTTACTTTCATCACTGGAGCAGAATGAAAGGTAATTGGGTTAATTATTAAAGCGGTCCTAGCTAGTACCACCACCACTAATTGTCCATTTATCTGGGATTTACAAACAGCTATCTTAATTGATGTAGAGCTGGAACGTGCCACTCACTTTATCAGCCTGGCTACTGGAGAGGTCAAGAACATGGAGAATGGACCAGCCAAGGAGATAAAGGGTCTAACACCAGAATTTTCCTTCATTTCTGCTCATACTCATGTAAGTGTACATGACAGCCTTCAACTATATTCACTATTTTTAATCTTTCCCAGATTTGCCAATTCAAGTGAAGATATGGTATACAGTAATTAAGCTGTTGTATTAGGCAACTGCAATATCAAATTGAGAAATTAAACTATTTTTTAAATGTTGGCAGGCCAGCAACCCAGATATCCACTTAGTTGGCCAAACTAGACTAGATAGGGCTCCTAAAAGTAATTTCCTAACATACCAGGAAAGTGGGAAATATCTAGGAAAGTGGACCTGTGTTTTTAAACCAGTGTTTTCTAAAAAAGATGAGCGAGTCAGAAAACAACCAAAAATAAAGTTAACAAGAAAAGTAAATTCTTATAAAAGATGTATCCCAGTTGTACCCACAGCACACAATCAACAGAAGGATGCCTGGAACATGACATAACATACAGTAATAGTTAAAATGATAACAATAGTTATAACAACTATAGCAATAGTTGTAACACTGTACCATTGGGTTTATTATACAGACATAATATATACGGCAATAACAGCACAAAGCAGGACTGTAAGAATGTAGCTATAATGGAACAAGGTTTCTATATTTTACCAGAATCAGGTTTGTGTAAGTCTGAGGTAGGTCCTGATATAGTTTAAAATCAAGAAAGGAATTAAAATAGCACATTAGAAGCTATCCACTCAATACAAAAGAAGTCAGTAAAGGAGAAACAGAGTAATAAAAAAAAGACATTAGAAAGACAAAAAACAAGCAGCAAAATGGCAGGCAAAAATCTGACTACATCAACAACATTAAATACAAATGGACTAAACAATCTAATCAAAAGGCAGAGACTGTCAGGCTAGACAAAAAAATAAGATCCAACTGCATGGTTTCTATAGGAGACATACTTTAGATTCTAAGATATAAATAGGCTTAAAGTGAAAGTGGGAAATATCTAGGAAACAGTCCACTTTCCTAGATATTTCCCACTTTCCTGGTATGTTAGGAAATTACTTTTAGGAGCCCTATCTAGTCTAGTTTGGCCAACTAAGTGGATATCTGGGTTGCTGGCCTGCCGACATTTAAAAAATAGTTTAATTTCTCAACTTGATATTGCAGTTGCCTAATATACTTGAAACTTATTTAACATTGTATATCATCTATACCAGAAAAAAAAAAAAAAAAAAGACAATCATTACATGAACAGAGGGACATTTTATAACGAACAAGTTGCTTCATCAGGAAGGCAAAACAATTACAAACATATATGTACCTAATAACAAGGCCCCAAAATATTTGAGGCAACAACCGATAAAACTTAAGGGAAAAGTATACAATTCAGGAATAATGAGTAAAAATTTCAATATTCTACTCTTAATGGTGGGTAGAACAACTTGACAGAAAATCGGCAAGTGTAAACAAAACTTGAAGAACACTATCAACCAAGCAGACCTCCCTGTCATCTATAGAACCCTCCACACAGCGACAAAAGAATACAGTCTTCCCATGCACACGGGTAACATTCTCCAGAATAGACCATATGCTAACCCATAAAACAAGTTTCAACAAATTTAAAGTAACTGAAATCATATAAAGCATGTTCTTTGATCACAGTGAAATTAAATAAGAAAGCAACAACAAAAGGAAATTTGTGAAAATTGGAGAACACACTTCTAAACTAATGGCTCAAAGAAGAAATCCTAAGAGAAATTAGGATGACTGGGCACAAGGCCATCTCTAGCCCATGACACTCAACCAGGCCCCAGTGACCTGTGGCTAGAAGCAAAAAAAAAAAAAAAAAAAATCCCTGACACTTCCCATTGATTTTAATCAAAATACTAAATTAAATACATCAGGCTGACATCTGTTGGGAGCAGATGCTCATTAGGATGAAAGTCAAAAAGATTAGGCAGAACAGATAACTAATACCCTGCATTACTCAGGTCCCCATCCCTCAGAAGTTTTCCTTCCAGTAATTACCAGGAAGATGTCAGATGCAGGGCTTCTCATCTCACTTGTATGAGGCCTCAAGCATGCAGAAAAATATTACAGGCTGAAGAACCTTTTGGCAGATACTCCCTACTGAACTCAGGCAAAACATGGCACAGAAGACAGGACAGAGTTATTATGAGTAAAGCAGACAGACCTGGGCAAGCGACATTTACTTCTCTGAGCCTCAGCTTTCTCTCCTGCACAACGGAAAACACACCATCTACTTCAGAGGGTTATCAGAATCACTGAAGGAGACAGTGTATGGGAAACCACTTTGGGCTGTACCTGGCCCATAGCAGGCAGTCATTGACTTCATTTCCTTCTCTGTTATGGACTGTTACTACACAGAGCTAGAGCTGTCTGCTAAAAGGTCAGCAGAGGGAGTTCCCCAGACTTTTGCAGGTTTCCCCCAAAATATACCCGTCAAGTTGCAGTAGCTTTAAAGGTAGTTATATCTCTTTAAGTACAGGTTTAGAATTTGTGTTGCTGAAGAAGGGGCTTGGTGTGGGTTGATGGGTGACTGGCAGCCACCGGGAACCTACGGAATTGTGGGAAAGGCAACAAGATAAGGCAGAAGAGATGAAGATTAACAGACTAGCAAAACACTTCTCTGTAGCAGCTTCTGTTTTATATTACTGCTTTCAGGCTCTTGTGGGAGGAAGTGGGCAGAATGGATCTTAATTTTCTGCAAATCCATTTTTGTTGATGATTCTGAATGGTTTTGGCTAGGGTCCACTGAAAACTCTTTTGCCACTGATCATGTCTCCTAAAACTGCAGGTGTGTGGATATGCTTTGTCCCTCCAGATCTGCTAAATTTTCACGCTTCACCTCTACAAACAGCCACTTGCCATACAAAGGGTTTTGACTTATGTTTGGACCTAAGAACCAAACAGCATGATTAAGGTATGGCCAACCACATAGACTATGAGCTACAGAAACATAGGGATCGTGTCTGTCTTATTCACTCTGGTAGCCCACAACACTGCCTGGCACACAGTACAGAACAAACCTCTACTGAATGTAACTGTTCTGAGACCATCACAACCTCATTCCAATCATATACGAGAAAAGTGTCTTTCCAGGAAAACTCAGAGTGCTTACTGCTAAAACGCTAATTTGCCTTCACTTTGAAAGCCATTATTACAACAGCTCTATTATATGATCACAAGTTTAATAAAAAGCAAAACATCTGTGTCCAGGAGGGCACAAAGGCGCAGGGAAGGGGTTGTTATATAATGAGATTTTCCTGAGCAAGCAGCACCAGGTCATTAAAAAGCTATGTCTAGAATCCACTTAAAATGGAGGCATTAAAACAAACGGGAAAATCCCCTGAAGATCAGCCAAGTTCCTTGGGACCTCTTTCCCTCTTCTAGATTAAGGACCTACAAGAAAAATGCTATTTTGATGCTTTGCACTTAAAAATAGCTGTGGGGAGACAGGCAGACTAGGAGACTGGAGTCCCACTGCCTGGTTCAGCTCCGGCTCCTTTACTTCTAGCTCCATCACTCTGGGCAAGTTAGCCTTCTGGGCTTCAATTTCTACCACTGTTAATTAGATAACAGCACCCATCTCATAGGATTACTGTGAGGAAGAAATGAAATAAGGCAAGGAAGAGCACTTAAAACACTCTCCAGCATACAGCAAATACTCAATGAATGTTAGGCTTTTGTTGTTGCTATTATTATTATTATTGGAATTTTCTCAAGAGAAGCAATAAAGAAACACAACCGTCATGGAATCTGGAGGGACATCCAAATATCTACAAATGATGAGGGCATTTAAGAAAGGCCCGATGGAAAGAGAAAAACAAATATATATTAACACACATATATATACGGAATCTAGAAGACGGTATGGATGAAGCTCTATGCATGGAAGCAGTGGGCATGCAGCCATAGTGAACAGACCTGTGGACACAGTACGGGAGGAGGGGATGGGATGCACCGGGAGAGCAGCGCTGGCACATAAACATTACCGGATGTGAAATCGCCAGCCAGTGGGAATGTGCTGTATGACCAGAGGGCTCATAACCAGTTCTTTTGTGACAGTGTAGAGGGAGGGGTAGAATGTGGTGGGAGGTGGGGGGGAGGTTCAAGGGGGAGGGGACATATGTATACTTATGGCTGATTCCTGCTGATGCACGGCAGAAACCAATATAATATTGTAAAGCAATTATCTTCCAATTAAAAAAAAAACAGTAGGATAGATGCAAACTATTACACACAGGATGGATAAACAACAAGGTCCTATTCCATAGAATGGGGAACTATATTCGATATCCTGGGATAAACCATAATGAAAATACAGACAGGTAATACACATATGTGTATAACCGAGTCACGCAGCTGTACTGTAGAAAGTAACACAACACTGTAAATTCAAGTATGAGAAAATGAAAAAGACCAATGGACACTTTCTAACCGGTATCTTGAGAAAATGAAAGAAATGAGCTTAAATGTGAATGGAAACCATCCACTAACCTAACTCAAGAGTGAACGTCTCCAAGAGTCTAGATTTCCTTATCCTTAGGGTACTTTGCAGCTTCTGTTAGAGAAGTTTTCTCAGTAGATTTCATACTTGTTAACAACTGCCTGCTGGAATATAACCCCTATATTCAAAACTATCCATAAGTGAAAGTGAGCCATTTGGGGTCAGACCTCTGGACATAAAGAAGGGAAGAAGAAATAGAGGTGAAAAGTTATTAGATCAAAGGAGACAAAAAACAACACAGAGCTGTTAAAAAAAAAAACCCCAAAGAAACGAAATGCCAAGGAAACAGAGGCTTCCCAGCAGTAGAGGAGCAGGAGCTGCTGTGTGGGGTGGTGGAGGCAGATGTCTGGAACAAAGAAGGGTGGAGAGGAGCTCTGTAGTACTGTCTGGCAGCAAGTGATTATGTGCTAGTGAGGAGCTTCCATGTGCCATTAGCCAGGCCACACAGGAGTGCCCAGTAAGGAGAGGCACAGAGCCGTGGGGGCTGTTCACCACCGCGGGCCATAACCCTACTGAGTGGAGGCCATCAGGACACCATGGGGCAGTCTGCTCCTCTACCAAGCCTGGGCCTATGAAGCCCTGGCATCCAGCAGAGAAACCACCGAGGTTCCTAGTGGTTTCTAGGCCTTGACGCTGGCTAAAGAATACTGCTACTTAAAGGACGCCAGGTCTCATGGCCCACCCACCAGCTGTCGCCACAGCTTGGTCAGAAATCACCTTCCTGCAGCTCGATGGTGCCACTGCCTCACACAGATCCCTCTCTACCTTGAACCACCACATGGCCCAGATTTTCCAAAACATATTGTCATTTGAATTTTTTAAATAAGGATGCTTATTAAAGATACACCAAGATGTGGCTTGATTTTTATAGTTTTTAATGCCTTCACGTACATAAATTTACAAGTTGGCAGTGGAAGTGGGGGTAGGGCGGACGAAGAAGGGGAGGAAAGAGAAAAACCTTTTGTTGGAAAAAAAAAAAAAATGCATCTGCTTTGTTTCCTTCTCCAGAGACTGCCCAGAAGCAGCAGGACACCCTGTGTCTCAGCCCAGTCATGTCATACATCTTAGGCCCCAAACACTGGTCACTGCTACTCAACCACCATGTAACTGCCTCAGCCGGCTTGTCCAGCCCACTTTCTATTCTATGGAAATTTTTAAGCCAGCTCCTCCAAGGGTCTCTCTGCTTCCTCTGAAGACTCCACAGGGCCTGGGAACTCCATGTGCTGGCAGCAGACTAGGGTCAGAGAGGTGTGCCTTCAGCTCCTAATTAAATCACAGGATCTGGCTCATGAGTTCCTTGCCAATAAAACATGAACAATGCACCTTTATCATTCCATTTAAAAAAGTCTATTTGCTGGATTAAGAAACAAATGGTTTAAACAAATTAAAACAAAAAAATGTCTGAAGGAAGAGGGGATGGACAAAAAGCAGCAGCTTCCCTCCATCAGTAGCTTCCTGCCCTGAAGTAAGGCATCTGAGTACAAGACTTTCCGCCAGATGCCAAGATGCCATCGTAACAACGCAGGTAAAGAAAGGAAAGCTCTCCTTGACTCCCTCTTCCTTTAAAATGTCAAAATCCAAAGAAACAACTCCTTCTTACCTGCCAGGACCCTGTTAACAGAAGAGTGAGTAGCCAAGCCAGGCTGTCCACGTTCATGAAAAATCCCAGCATAAGGCAAGTATTCAGGCAGCAAGAAACGCCTGTAAGAAGGAATCGCGTGTTAAAAGCCTACTATCTTAAAACAAAGGACATACACCATCTACCAACCCTCAATCAAAGATAAGGGATCCACTAAGCCTAGGAATCCATAGAAACCTAGAGCAGAGTGAAATTTCTAAGACACATCCCTTAACACATGTCACATCTTCTTCCTGGATCGTGCTTCTAAGGTTTCCTGGGGCTTCTTTTCTTGGGGGGGATGGCGGGTGGGAGGCCTCCTATTCTTGAACAGGATGCTCCCAATGCCACTTTTCTATGCCTTTTCATTGTGGTTAATCATCTCCTGGGAAGTTTTTAGGTGGCAGGGCTTGACTATAGGCTCCCTAGGACATAATTCCAGATATGGACAATCCAGACCAGGAAGTAGGTTTAAAAATCCCAGTCTCTCATAAAGGCTCCTTTAGAAAAGCCTAGGAGCTGACTACCCGGTTCTTACCTTGGGACAAAGCGTCCAAGCGAAGGTGCAGACATGCGGGCATTGCGAGGAGCTCGGTGCCTGGATCTGTCACCACCGTCCCTGGAGAAAAAGAAAAAGACTACACGTGAGAGAGTCACGAAAGCAGAGTCAGACACCAGCCCCAAAGACAAGACGCCCCAAACCAAAGTCCTACCCTTCAGTGAGGGCCCCGGAGAAATCAGTCATCCCGGTTGCTTACTAACTTGAGTGGCACATTCATATACTGCATTTCTGGAGAACCTCGATTAAAAAATTTATGAGCATTTACTAACAGTTCAGTAAGAAGGAAGATTTTTCTTGGGTTAATGTGGTCTCTGAACTCTGCAGCGTCTGAAACTGAAACCAAGTTTAGATCTTCTAAAGGGATTTAGAATGGATATATATAAACTTTTTGTTTTCTAGATCAAAAGATGAGAGAAACTTCGGCTTTAGAGGATCCTGAAGGAAGAAAAATTCTCCCATCAATTTCATTCAACAACTGATTATCTCTAAATACACCTGTTTAGGTCCGTGGTATGGAAAAATCATTGATATGCAAAAGAAAAACAACACAAGAAAAAGACTAGGCAGTCCTTTTTTTTAGAGACTGAAAAGTTAACAATGATGAAGATGATCAGACAATGCAATCCTAAGCTAGGTCATTTTAGCAAAAAGAAAAAATGTTTAGTGTTTTCTTTACGGTCTGTTAGAATAACAGTAATAACCACCATTATAAAATAGCTACTAAGTCCTAATACAAAGATTATTAATTAATATGTTATTTCATTTAATCTTTTGAGTTTTCCATCAAGAATCATTAGATGTGTGCTACAGATAAGGGACTAAGGACCAGAGAGGGAAATGCCCAAGGTCACATAACTAGTAGGTGGTTGAGATAAGATTCAAGGAAGATCCATCTGACTCTAAAGCCCTGGCTCTTTTCAATACACTTCACTGCTTCCTACAAGAGAAGAGAAGACAGAACCTTCACGTGGCTTAGTTTCCAATGCATGAAAGGAACAATAAGCCAAAGGGCACTGGCTGGACAGAGTAGTTAATTAACTGCTCAATCAACTCTACAAAATAAATGAACCTCTTGAGAGCTTGAATTGGGGTATTTTTCTGAATTCTTCCTTTGGATTATCTTCAACTTAATGAGATAATCTTCAAACTGGCCCTGGAATCAAAGTTAAGACAACAGTTTGGCTTTCAAGGACACTACTGAGAGCCTTACAAATCAGAAATGAAAGCCCAGGAAAATTTTTATATCTTGGTAGAATTGGATGCTGAGCATTTAGAGACAAATCAATATCAGGGATATTGGAAGTTGATCCATTAAAAGTCAGTACTTGGTTTTTATCTTCCCAGAAGAGACAGCATACTGCTGTTTTCTTTAACAGAGTAAATTTCTTTGACTTGAAACTCTACAGATGAAGGGAGGTGCAAGGAAAGAGAGATAAGACCATATGGAAAGTGAAAAGGGGATTATAAAGAACGAGATCAGAAGTTCCTGACCAGTAGACCGCAACTCTGGGGAACCCACAAATTATTATAAGGAGCAGCTTATTATCAAACAAAAAAGGCAGCTCCCAAATTAAGTATATTATTATTTTTCAATATGTAGATTCAAGTTGTGATCAAAGTACCAATTCAGTTAAAAGTACAAGGGAATTCATGACAGCTCCTCACATATTTTACTTATCAATGGGCACTGAGAGTGCAACTAATTATCATGAGAGGAGTTAGAAAATATTTTGAAGTTTTAAGGGTTCTAAGGGGGAAAAAAGGGTCCTAAGCCTCAAAACAGTCAAAAATTAAGTTACAGAAAGAAGCATCATGGGACAAATCCAATTACTTTATTCTACAGCTATGAGAGAGAGCTGGCCTTCCCAGAATCACAACGTGGAGCTGACAATTTACTTCTGAACAAGGGCCAAAGAGCCCTCTCTCTCTGGACAATAAACAGCACTCTATCTGGCATAAGCAGACTTGAAGAGCAGGAAAGGCGGGGGTGGGCAGTGCAGGAGACAGTGGTTGTTGGTTAGTTGCTAAGTCATGTCTGACTCTATTGCAACCTGATAGACCATAGCCTGCCAGGCTCCTCTGTCCGTGGGATTTCCCAGGCAAGAATACTGGAGCGGGTAGACATTCCCTTCTCCAAGGGAACTTCCTGACCCAGGGGTGGAACCTGCATCTCCTGCACTGGCAGGCAAATTCTTCACCACTGAGCCACCAGGGAAGCCCATAGCAGACAGTACAAAACAGCAACTGCCAGAACCCAAACATGACACAGAGCCAGGTGAAAGGACATATGAAGATAACGCAGAAAGATGGACGAACACCGTGGCTGGGAGAAAATGTGGGCTCCTGTGACATATTTCCTATGGCTCTTTTCATTGTTATTAAAACCTAAAAACAATTAACTTCCTTCTGATTCAATTTCTCCTTCCATTTAAAAAAAGAAAGGAGGAAGGAGGACAAAACGTGGTCAGAGATAATGGCTTTATGTTACTTAGAGATTACTGGAAGATATATACAGATGTAACTATATATAACTATATCTTCCAGTAATCTCTGAGTAACATATCATAACAATCTCCTTATAGATATATATATACACACACACATAGAGAGAGAGGAAAATAAGATGCATATACAGGAAAATCAGCTGGCTCAGATACAAGCAGTCTCAGACTGACAGTTACATTACGAACCACAATAAAGGCAATATATTAAGTGATTGGAGATGTATCTAACATTTTGATTAATGACAGGGAAGTCAGAGTTAAATAGCATTTCAATAAAATGTAGAGAAGACTTCAAATTCAAATTGTTGGGCACACCAGCAAAGAAGCAGAAATGACAGAACTGTACACAGACTGATTGGAAAAATGGACCGTGGTGAACACACAAATGAGATGCTGCCTATAGGAAAAAAAAAAAAAAACAAATCACAAAGGCATCTGGGAGAAAATAGCCTGTAACAGTAACAACTCAAACATTTCCTGACTGGAAAAAACTTGAAAACATAAATGAGCAAGGTGGCAAAGGCCAGAATGCCCAACCAGTGGACAAGTTAAGCAGGAAGAGGGCACAAGACCCAGGTTTTCCTGCTGGCACACAAAAAACCTTGACTAAAGGCATGGCTCCAATAAGCGAGAGGTGAAAAGAGCAACTAATGACTCTAGCTGCTAGTTCTTCTATAGTTCAGAAAGGAGAGAAAATTCAAAATAAGGAGCTGAGATGGGGAAACATATTTCATTGTAAAGGTCATTTGCAAAGGCTCGGCGGAGGGGGTGGGTAGAAGTGAGGGGAGAAAGGAAGAGTGGTAAGAGTGTTAAGAAAAGACAAAGAAATTAAAAAAAAAATACTTAACATGTTCAATTCAGAAAACTGCAGACTCTGCCACTCACTTCAGTGCTGATACAAGATCAACATGGAGCAAGACTCCACAAGATGAAGGAGGCAAATTTAGGCAGAGACTGAAGGTTAGAAAATGTTTGCCAGATGAGCAATGCGTGAAAGGTAGACCCAGAGAGGCAGTTCACGGAGGAATATTGGAGGGTGCTAAATACTGGAGACTAACATAACACAAGGGCTTCCCTGGTGGCTCAGAATCCGCCTGCCAATGCAGAAGATGCAGGTTCAATCCCCGGGTCAGGAAGATCCCCCGGAGAAGGAAATGGCAACCCACTCCGGTATTCTTACGTAGAGAATTCCACGGACAGAAGAGCCTGGTGGATGGACTACAGTCTACGGGGTCGCAACACAGTTGGACATGACTTGGCGACTAAACAAGAAGAACAAGGACAATGTAACACAGACCATGCCCTTTTCCAGGATGGGGCGAGGAGGGACTTAAAAAAAACAAAAACAGTGAAGACCCGAGTATGCAAACATGCTGGCACTGCTCCTCTCACTGGAGGACTCTTTCTCACCAGAATCCTTTTCAGGGAAACACCTGAGAAATCCTCATCAATTTCCTCAGCCAGAAGCTGCCTTTAAGCCAGCGGGACAGAAGCTGGCTGAGTTATTAATGGCTTTCCCAGCTGTTGAACTCTGTGCATCTCTGATTAACTCTCAGAGGGGTATTTGGGAAGGAGAGAGAAAAAAAATCAGACTTTCTTATAAAACATTTTATAAGGAAAAAAACACCCTTCAAACAATTAAGCGTCTAAGACGAGTGCCGAATACAAGAAAAAGCAATCTCTGGAACAAGGGAGAAACACAGCAGCTACCCTTGCTAAATGCCTGGGATTAATTGCCTCAGAGAGAGGCTATAATTTAAAGGAATGGAAAACACACCTACAGGCCGCCGTCTGAGTCCTGACCAGACAGGCAGGCTGCCATCACCCTCGTGACAAACAGCTCTGACTCGGGCCTTTGTCAAGGCAGCTCTGGCAGCACAGAGCTCAAAAGGCCATTGTCTTCTTGACAATACACAGTTGACTCTGCTGAAAATCAGACTATTAAAAAAAAAAAACCTGTTTCCCCGAGTTCTTCGGTTTCTACTCAATCTCCAGACAATAGAAGGTGTACTCCATCATTCCTGCCCCTGGATGCACAGAGAGCTTGCCCCAGTCCTTTCCTTACTCGGGTGCTGTTAGTGAGGCTCTAAGGCAATGCACCCCACTCCAGTACTCTTGCTTGGAAAACCCCATGGACGGAGGAGCCTGGTAGGTTGTAGTCCATGGGAGCACCAAGAGTTGGGCTCGACTGAGCGACTTCACTTTCACTTTTCAGTTTCATGCATTGGAGAAGGAAATGGCAACCCACTCCAGTGTTCTTGCCTGGAGAGTCCCAGGGACGGGGGAGCCAGGTGGGGGGCCGTCTATGGGGTCGCACAGAGTCGGACACGACTGACGAGACTTAGCAGCAGTAGCAGCAGTCTCTACTTTGAAGGACTGTGTATGTGTGCCAGGGAGAGATTTCTGGGAGGGAGGCACAGGCCCGGCAGGGATTATTCACAGGGGATACCTAATAGCAGAGGTCTCTTGGAAATGCAGAGCCTTAATTTTTCTCCAAGGAATAGTAATATAACAGATAATTACCACTTACAAATTCTTCTCCTCTCTTATTCTACCTTTAATTTCATCTGCATACATTATGCAAATCCATATTCCTATTGTGCATTTTATATTAAAAAATAAATACATATCTCTAAGTGATAGTTACCCTCCTTTCCCTCTCTTCCCTCGTGGCTGTTTAATTCTTTAAACCCAGACATATTTCATTTTTCTCTTCCCCTAGCATTCCTTATAATAAATATTCATGTGTATTATACTTGCCCAGAAAGAATACTAATTCTAAAGCTGCCAAGCAATATTATATATTTCTAAGCAATAGGAAAGAGCTGGAATCCTCAGGAAAGAGCTGGAATTCAGGCAGGCATATATTTTATAAATATGCTGGGGCTCCACAGGTACCAGATATCCTATTCCTAATCCTCAGGAGGGGAATCTGAACCCTGGTGGTTCAGATGGTAAAGAATCTTTCCTGAAAGGCAGGAGACCTGGGTTCGATCCCTGGGTTAAGAAGATCCTCTGGAGAAGGGAATAGCTACCCACTCGAGTATTCTTGCTTGGAGAATCCCACAGACAGAGGAGCCTGGCGGGTTACAGTCCATGGGGTCACAAAGAGTCAGACACGACTGAGCGACTAACACCTTCACTATCCTCAGGAGGAAGTCTCCCCACTTTGCTGAGACTTCTCAGTATTCTACGTCTGCTGAGTACAAGGGAAATTCTTCTAAGACAGTTAGTTAGCTCCAACAAAGATCCAAGAGCTTTAGGGCTGAAATAAACTTCAGAGATTATCTAATCTGATTTTACAAGATCAGACATTGAGGCCTGGGGTAGGAGAGGGACTTGCCAAAGATCAAATAACAAATCACAGGAGTCCCTAGACGATAGGTGTTAGGCTCTGGGGACCAGCAGGCTCGCACAAGAGATCCTGGTTCCACTCATCGCTGCTCTGGGATAAACTTAGTTCAAAATCGGTTCCAGTGAGAGTAAAAAAGGACTTGGGCAACACTCTGTGTGGAGAAGTAGGAAGTGAGACAGCTCAGCACTCAGGCGGCTCGTCTCCCGGGAACATTCACAAATAGGCCCCTCTCTTAGAAAACACCGAGGCCTCTCACACCCAATACTTAACATGCAGTCCTCATATGTCCTCGTGTGGATTTCGCCCACTGCTTTCTAACTGGTTTTCCTGCAACCGTATACTTGCAACTTGCCTAACCAGTGCTGTCAGAATTCACTGCCTAAAATACATATTGAATAATGGCTGCCCTCAGATAAAAATGAGGTCAAAACTTCTCAGCCAGGCATTCCAGGCCCTCCGCAGCCCAGGTCTTTCTGATCTTCTCGCTCAAACACGCCATTGCTCTGAAAAGTGAAAGTGAAAGTCGCTCAGTCCTGTCTGACTCTTTTCAACCCCGTGGACTGTACAATCCATGGAATTCTCCAGGACAGAATACTGGAGTGGGTAGCCTTTCCCTTCTCCAGCGGATCTTCCCGACCCGGGAATCGAACCGGGGTCTCCTGCAAAGCAGGTGGATTCTTTATCAACTAAGTTATCAGGGAGCAACCTATTGCTTCCATTGCTCTAGCCACGGATCTCTGCAGAGTCTCCAAATAAAGCCTATTAATCTTCTGTGTTTAGGTTTTTGCTTAAGCTACTCCTTTGTCTAGAGCCTCCTTCCCTACTCCCATCCTCCACGTCAATCCATCAGAGTCCTCGGCCGTCTTCACACCCAGCTGAAATCCACGAAGCCTTCTCACATCTCCCCTAGCACCCTCTCCCATGTGCGTTGGTGGTATCGTGGCGAGCATAGCTGCCTTCCCAAGTACTCGCTCCCTTCACACAAAGCTGTCCTGTACTTCAGTTCAGTTCAGTCGCTCAGTAATGTCCGACTCTTTGCGACCCCATGAATCGCAGCACGCCAGGCCTCCCTGTCCATCACCAACTCCCGGAGTTCACTCAGACTCACATCCATCAAGTCAGTCATGCCATCCAGCCATCTCATCCTCTGTTGTCCCCTTCTCCTCCTGCCCCCAATCCCTCCCAGCATCAGAGTCTTTTCCAATGAGTTAGCTCTTCGCATGAGGTGGCCAAAGTACTGGAGTTTCAGCTTTAGCAACATTCCTTCCAAAGAAATCCCAGGGCTGATCTCCTTTAGAATGGACTGGTTGGATCTCCTTGCAGTCCAAGGGACTCTCAAGAGTCTTCTCCAACACCACAGTTCCAAAAAGCATCAATTCTTCGGCACTCAGCCTTCTTCACAGTCCAACTCTCACATCCATACATGACCACAGGAAAAACCATAGCCTTGACTAGACGGACCTTTGTTGGCAAAGTAATGTCTCTGCTTTTGAATATGCTATCTAGGTTGGTCATAACTTTCCTTCCAAGAAGTAAGCGTCTTTTAATTTCATGGCTGCAGTCACCATCTGCAGTGATTTTGGAGCCCAAAAAAATAAAGTCTGACACTTCAGGGGTACCTTATTACAGTCTGTTATAAGATACTATGTAAAGATCTGATCACTCGAAGGTTTAAAACTCTTCAGTGACTCCCTCTCACCTACAGGGTAAAGGTCACCTCCTTTGCAAGGCACCTGAGACGTCCCAAGATCTGGCGCCACTCTAACTCCCGGGCTCATCTCCTGCCGTATCTTGGACTTGACAACCTGCCCATACTTGTCAACAAGGGAACCCCTGACAGACTCCAGAAGGTTTCATGTTTCTATGACTGTGCATTTATTTGCCTTTCTTCTAAGTATATCGGGAGGAAAAGTCCTATTTTAAGGCATATACTTTGTCGTTTATAAACCCACCCTGTAAAAACAAGCAACCATCACAAAAATCAATTATATGAAATTATTTAATACTTTGGTGAAAAAAAGGAAGTGAACAGTTTCTTATCTCATCTCAGTTTAAGGCCTGCTTCCATGTAACACCACCACTGGGTAAGTCTCCTAGGGTGCCTGACTTGACTGCTTTGGCAGGTTCCAGTCAGTAAAGAGAACAGTCACTTTACAGCGTCTTCCCTCACAGTTTCTCTTGCACTACTGATATCAAAGAGTTTACAGTCTGTAAGTCAAAGGGAGAGAAAAGGCAGCCTCATTTCAAAATGAATAGACAACTTTTTCTACTGAAGGTTCACCCTTTCCTTTCTTGGCTACAAGTCACGCATTTGTTATTAGCAGTCACCGACTCCCACGGGAGTCCTGGAAATCTGGCGCACAGAGAGAGGACACATGGCTTCACTCGACTGCAATGCCTAGCCCCGAAACTGGACACGAGCTTGCGGGCCTCACAGAGCTATCAGGACTTCACCTGCAGACGCAAGATGAGAGCAGCATGACTGGTTTTCTAACGTATTTTCTTGGTGTGACTTAATTAAATTTTAGTCACGGCAAAAGGGCAGATGAAGAATATTAAATTTCGAACTATAAACGCAAGTAACTTCTCCTACGCCACACCCAATCAGACGGCAGAGCTGAGTGACAGCCTTCAGAACCCTCCTCAGCTATGTTATATACTAAGAAGACCTTTTGATGACTTCCTTGCTAGAACTTCCCCGCGTCTTGCGAGGGGAACACGAAAGCCCGCAGGTTGAGGCTCCTCTGCACGAATGGACACGGTAAGGCGACAAACACATCATGCCAAACCGAGGACCCAGCACCCATCCTGAGCTCTCAGAAACGACTGTCAATCATTTCACAAGGAAACGGTCTGGTGTATTTGCTCACAGCACGGATTTCTAGGTAAAAGGAGACCAAATACAACCAGATATATTGGAATAGTTAATAAAATACATGCAACAGACTTAAAGAAACTTCATCTTAAGGCTGAAAGACTAGGATTTCTCACTGAGATGTTTTCCCAAAGTACAGCCCAGTGTCACAACTGTGAATGAACGACTATTTCTCTCTGTGCTGGCAGCAACTCTTAAGAAGTTGAATATAATTTCCCAGTGTTGGGAGATATTTGTGACTGATCTAATCTGAAGCTTCTCCAGTTCTGACTGTCATTAGCACAGGGTATCTTTGCCTTTAAGGCAAAGTAGTTACAAAAAGAGGCAAGAATCAGGAGATGATTCTGGGACTGTAATTACATTTAGAATAACAGATAAAATGAGGAAGAGGAGCTGAGGATAGTTAAAACTACAGTCATAAAGTCACAGACACCACGTCTTCTGCAGGACTTAGGAACTACGGGAACAGAGAGCTCAACCTGGGCTTCACAGAAGCCTCTCTCCATCTTTTTCCAAAGGGGTGGTGAAAATAAAAATGTGAGTTTTCCTTCAGCTTCTTTGCCATCTACATTCTAGTGGGTGGTCTGAGCTCAGAAGCAGGCAGACAGCAGGGTCAGGGGCAACCACATCCTGCCCCTGCTTGTGAGCATCTTTATGCAAAGACAGATGCTGAGGGCTTCAGGACAGACCTCCTGACAGCAGGTTTCTGGATGTCCTGTTTGTGCATTCTGACAAACAGGGGGTGCCTGCAGCCTCAGTCCTTGCCGCAGACAGAGACGAATGGTAGGAGAAAATGCGTGCCTGGGAAGATGGCCATCAATCCAAATGACAAAGAATGGAAAATTTAACCTGACGTTGACCAACCTTCAAAGCTATCCCCCACGAGCGATAAATCTAGACAGTCTTGTTCCCCCAGCAAGCTCATGGAGCTAGGACTCAAATATGGTTGTACATCATTTTTAAAGGGTTTTACATCTGCAGGACAATAAAGTCAGACACTAAATATGTTTGCTCCTGATCTCTAATCTTAGATATGCCTGATTTTGGTCAAGCTTCAGTATCCTTACTTTAAAAAAACCACACTGAAAGGAACTACTATCTCAGAGGGTTATTATAACCAGTAAACTAGATTGTTAAATATACAATGTTATGTCTGTTATTAATTAGTGTACATGAAAAATATGGTAGCTGACTGATCCCTTTCATTAGATGGAAGAGTAAGGAGAACCAGAACAGAAGGGATGTGGGGAATGGCTCCCTCTGTCTTTTGAGGCCACTATACACCTAGATGGGACACGCTGGAGAAAGGCAAAATGATCTCCGACTCTGCAAATGGGAGGAGAGAGAAGAGGTCATGCTGGAGGGGCAGAGGCAGGCATGCACTGTGCTGGGAAGGCGAGGAAGCCCAGCAGGGCAGTGTCTCTGAATGGTATTCTAAGTGCTAGGAGGATCCCAGGCCACACCTAACTTACCTGCGCCTCTGTACTTGAAAGAACTATAAATTACAGGTGTACCTTCCCTTCTGGTTGAGGAAAAGGATTAGGGAAAGAAATTAAAAGGCACAGTCCCTAACTCTCTCACCCTGTCCCCTCTCAGAGCCCCTGGAGACTAACAAAGGGGCAAGCCCAAGCAGCCCTCGGCCTACAGCAGGGGAAGAGGGTGGGGAAGGAGAGGACGCACGAGCACACGGTAACCGGGCCTCGAGCAGCCAGCAGTGTCCTGCACGAGAAGGCCTGGACAGCTAACACTGAGGTGACTGACCCACAGCTGCTCTTAAAAAACAAGATTACGGTCTGCTCCAGCCCCCAAAGGAAGGCAAACACCAGGGGAGGGGCTTTTGGAGGGACTGGAGAGAAACCAGTCCACTGTCACTAACCAGGGAGCCGTGTGAGACCCCAAGGGAAAACAACAGCTAAGTCAGTGCATGAAAGGTGAAGAAGGCCATGCTGAAGCCGGGGGCAGCGAGGGCACAGGGGGGCTGTGGGGAGCACGAGGAGGAGGCAGTCTGACACAGGGAAATGGGGGAGGAAGGGGAGAGGGAGGAGGCGGAACAGAAGGAAGAGAAGGCAAGGTGGGAGCAGAACGTTTTAAACTAACCCAGAACTCCACTGTGAAGGACAAGTCACGAGGCAAGATACAGCTCAAAGGCACAAGCCCCACGTTTCACCACGGCGAAGAGCTAACAGCCTTCCACACGCGCGTCGAGAGAGGGCTCTGCAGGACTCCCAGGGCTCCACGGGATTACCGAGGCTTCTCAGCAGCCCTGAGTCCTGGCAGCCTTGGCCTTGTACGCTGAGACTGCGTCGCTGAATAGCCCCCGGGGCTGGAAAAACACTCATTTCGGCAAGGGAACAAATCTCCCTACAGGCGTCTGCCTGGCTAAAGGCGGACTGGAGACCGTCCCTTCACTGCTGGGCCCACACCGCCCGCCCCCCAAGCAGGGACTTAAGCCAGGAGGACACATGCCGAGAGTCCCAGAGCGGCTGCGCCCTTCTTGCCCCGCCGCCTCTCCTCCGTTTGCCACAGCACAGCTGTTTCAGGGCATCCTTGCATTTCCTTCACATTTCCATCTTCCGCAGACAAATGAACCTCCCACTGAGTGTTCCTTCTGCCTCTAAGTACACAGTTGCTTGCTTGTTTAAGGATTGAATCACGAGGGCAAATTGGTACGATGGGTGTCCCCATCTTCTTGGTCCTTGGAGGCAAAGATATTTCTCAAACACCTTAAAGCTTCACTGCAAGATGGCTCCTGGGGAACTATCCATTCAGCTCACAAAAGAAGGCAGAAGGGAGGCAGGAACTCTCAAGATCCCAGACTTGACCAGGCCATGTCAAGATGAACGGGAAGAAAAAGGAAGATGACTGACAGGCTGTCCTGTTCCAGTACTGGCAGCAAAAGAAGATGCTCAACCATCCTTCTCTCTTTCTTATTTTGTATGTTTTGAGAAAATCAAAATGTAGGAATCAAAGCAAGAGCCAAATGTCCAATTTGATACGAGCCAGGAAAACTCAGTTTCAGGATGGAAAGAAACACAAGAGGTGGCTAGAAAGGTCAGGCATGGCAGCTGAGAGATTGTAAAACCCGGCAGCCACACTGCGGAGCTTGACCCCACAGCCCAGGGCTGACACTGCTCCTTCAGTTCAACCCTGTAACCCAGCTGACCACTCGAAGAGGCTCGAAGATGGAGGAAATACCTCTCAACCCCCATATTAATCTGACAGGCCATCTCCAAAGGATCCTTGCTAGGGGTGGAGAGAGACAGGACACTGAGAGGCAAGGGACCAGGACCTCAAAGAAGCAGTGTGATCGAGGGTGTAAAAGAATTCTGTCTCCTGGGGAAATTCAAGACTTTTATTTTTAATCTCTATATCCACTTTTTTGTAAGAGAAAAAAACACCAACCCTCCTGCCTCCTGGATGGTGTGAAGTCAGTCCACATGAAGCATTTCCACAGTCACTGTTCATGCAAAAGGGAAGTAGAAATGTTGCCTGAAGTGCAGCGGCCCATCTTCTCCCAGCCCGGCCTGGGCCCCGTGGGCTGTCTCTTCCCCCAGGCGCCAGGCAATCAGCAGTGCACTGGCCAGAGGTGGGGAGTGCCCTGGGCATTTTAACCCTCTGTCCCTCACCCCATGCTACTGCTCGTAAGTAACAACTTAGGGGTGTGAAGCCAGAATGTCAACCACTGTTGCTCGGACAGTGGCCAACTTGGAAGTACTCATGACTTGGGAGGAGGGGGAAGAAAGCAAGCTGAACAGATACTTACTCAAAGTCCTCAAACTCCAAGTCGGTTCCCTCCACGGATGGACCCTGGTTGTCTGAGGAAGAGGAGGAGGTGGAGGAACGGAGGCGGTTCTGCTGGTAGCGCATGGAGCGCTGGCGGATACTGTCTCTCCGTGACAGGTACTGGATCATTCTCTGGGCATAGTATGCAGCAGGAGATAATCTGAGAGAGACAGAGAGGAACAAACACAAACTAGCACTAATGCGGGGAGCACTGCGCAAGACAGTAAGTCCAGCTCTCCCGTCACATCTCCCTGAAAGCCAGGAAGCCCAGCTCTCCCTCACATCTCCTTGCCGAGGCGAACTCCGGGGACACAAAAGACAAAGGGCATGTAACTCCCCAGGAGGTTTGTGCTGCAGCGTGCTTAACAGACTGCCTTATCTTGGAACAGAAATACTGGTGGCTAAAGAGGCTGTGTAATCAGCCATCATCTGATCAACAGCTGCCCCCTCCCACGAGTTTAACACTGGACTTTCCTTTTTTAGTTTCTCAAGGGACCTCTTTTAAACTTCTCAGGGTGCCCTTTATAAAGACTCGCAGCTTTCCCCTAATCGTCCATACTCAAAATGTAAGACACCAAAGGGACTGCAGCTTCTTCCACTTTCCAAACGAGAGAACAGGCTGAGAGACAGTGAACCCAGGACGACTGAAGAAGGCATCTTCAGGCGTCCCCTTCACCAGGATTCCTTTCTTCTCCAACAAACATCTATAGTTCCAGAACTGTCCTAGTTCCTTAGGATTATCTCTTTGAACTTCTTATCTCTCCTTTACAGATTATCCAGATATTTTAACACAGAGAAGATATTCAGGATAGAGACAGTACAATATACTCAGGAGAAACACAAAATCTGAAAGATTCGTCTATTTCTTCAGACAGAGCATCAGAGGCTACATGGGCACTGAGCAACACAGACGACAACAGTCACTCTCCTCCCTACGGTGGCTGCTCTCATCTAGACAGACCTGCATTCTGACCGTGGGGTCAGCACCTTCATATTCCTCCCTTACGATGGCTGCTCTCATCTAGACAGACCTGCATTCTGACCGTGGGGTCAGCACCTTCATATTCCTCCCTTACGATGGCTGCTCTCATCTAGACAGACCTGCATTCTGACCGTGGGGTCAGCACCTTCATATTCCTCCCTTACGATGGCCGCTCTCATCTAGACAGACCTGCATTCTGACCCTGGGTCAGCACCTTCATACTCCATGAAAATATCCATGTCCTATACAATTTGCATAGTCCCTTCTTTCTCAAGTTTTTCCTCTTTCACAACACATATAATTTGAGGCTGTGAATTGAGAAAGTGAGAGTAGACCAATATCAGAAAAATGCTTTATATATATCTTAAGTGGATACTAAGCAATTTCAAGACTTAAAACCTGCCCAAGGCACATACACTTCGATTCAGCAATTCCATTAGTGATTTTATCCCACAGAAACACACAAGGATATTGAAGATAAATATATAAATTGTTGGCATTAGTGAAAAATCAGAAACACCTCAAATGTCCATCAAAAGATTAAATAAATTATACCTATACAAAGAAACACTATGTAATAGTTGAAAAGAAAAAGTTATCCCTACATATGCACAACAAAAGCCCTCTAAAATAAAACTTTATGTATGATGTATGTGTGTGTGTATATATATACACACACACACACACACAGATATATATATTTCTGTAATTAGAACAAAAATAAAACACAGCAATCCTGATGAGGATTCCCAGGGACCTTAACTTCTACAATGCTTGAATATAAAAGGAAAAAAAGCATCTTCTTTAACAACGGAACTCTGGAAAAACTGATTGAGAATGGAAAAAGAAATACTTATATCCAAATGGTAGGAAAAGTATTTACAAACATCTTGCTGCCTGATCTTTCATTACTCCTAGACAAAGTAAGACCCTGGGCAAATCCTCAGTAAATCTACTCACTCAGACCAAAGAAGATCCTGCAGTTAACAAGAAATAAGGTTGCCTCAGAAATGACTGCCATCCCAGGTGGTGCCCTTCTGACCAGCCATCCAACAGACTTCCAAGGAGGCCAGGACACAGTCTTTGGAACTCAGAAGGCTGTGTTACGGAACAACATGCTGCCTTTGGTGCCTCTGATTCCAAATTATCTTTATATACTAGGTGGGCATGGAAGGTACAAAAGCCTTGGCCGAGATCATCAGAGTGTAAGAATTAACATCTCAACTTGTGGGACATTCATTGTCTCTTTGGGCACCTGGTACCATGCGTTTGGTGAGGATGAATCAAGAACCCTACATTTTCAACAGACAGAAGTCAATACTGTCTCTACCAAATACAGAGAAATCTGCCAGCAGAAATCAACTGCTGTTGGTTAAATTCTCAAGTTAATCAGACTAGAAAGGAATGAAAAACTGAAGTTTAAAGAAAAAATAAAGTTTTAAGACGAGAATGAAGATTCTTTTTTTAGAAATGATACTGAGAAGTGACCACAAAAACACTTGTTCCTCAGTTGTCAACCTACCCTAATGGAAAACTCATATTAAGGTGAGAGAGGTAGAAATAATGCTGATGCTAACAATAATTAAATAAAGACTGTCCTTTTATGTAGGGGTAAAAATTCAGCACTAAGTAACCTCAATTGTTTAATTTCACCATTGAACAGCAATTCCCTAAGCTATGAAACTATGCATCAGTGGTAAAGAAAAATACTCTTGGCACAAGTCTTAAGTAGAAGTATATCCTAGTCTTGTCTTTTTAGGTATCCAAGAGAAGCTAAGGATCTGAATGCTGAGATGTCTCATAAAGGTTCTGATCTATACATATTATGCAGGGTGAAGTCTAAGAGGAAAAAGAAATTAAAAAGCTAATAATGAGGTAACAATCATCCTTCTACTTGAGAGCTTGATAATTATCAAACTCTAAAAATGTTCCAAGTGAATATTTTAAATAACTCAAGTTTTCTTCAAGGAAGAATACTACCCCCCTTGAAAAAAAACCTACTTTACGTTTAAAGGGAAAAATGTAAAAATACAAACACCATAAAGCCTGGTGTTTCTGTGATAAAGATCTGAGTAGGAATAAACAACAAGTTTATTACATGAAAGGGGGACAAGTAATGGTCTTTATGAATCACTGTTAAACTTTGTCAGGTTAAAAACTCTGGGGTTGAGATTCCCACTACTGTCCTTAAAAAAAAAACAAAAAAAAAAAAACAACACTGTTTCACAGCAAGAAGTTCTCTCAGTGTTTCAAAGAAACTGGTGTACCCAAAACAATTCCTTCTCTTACTGAGGGCTTATCATTTTCAAATATGACTACAGACTAACTTCTTTGTTTCAGTCTTTGTCAGAGTTGTCTACCCGTTTTAAAATCATAAACCCCCAGTTCCCTGACCCTTGGATCGGCTATTCCTGGGGTATGGAAAAGGAAGTAACAGGATGGTGGGGAATCTTTTCATTAGTGTCCTAGAAAGAATGCTCAGAATCATGACGTAACTGTGGTAACAACGAAATCGTTCAATATCCTTGAAATCAACTTGGTCTAAAGGTTCCAATCCTGACTTGAAATTCTTGATCTACAGCAAAGCTCACTTAGCCTTTTCCGACCCACATTGTTACCTTCAACCCCACCATTATAAACTACCCTCTTCTTTTGGCAAAACTTCCCAGTGTGTGTTCTGGAGTTGCTTAAAGAATGTGCAGGTTATCCCCCTTTTGGATCACTAACAGAATTATTAGACCCAGCTGTGACATCCCCAAAGGGCTGCTCACCATAAATAAATATTATACATCAACTCAATACCCCATCCTTGGTCCTGAGTTACCAGTATAAAGGTGGGCCTTAAACTCATGAGAACTTTTTTTTTTTAATCTCTTCAAGATCTTTTCAAATGTCTGCTGATTGGTGTAAGGCAAGCTCTTTAATAACATGCAACTTATTTTACTCAGTTACCCTTGTCAGCCATCTCTTTCTTCATGTAGTCTCCAAAAAGTCAACATCTGAATGACCTTGATTTCTGCCTTATGATGTTCTAAAGTCTCTCTCAAATGAGGATTTTTTTGGTTTGTTTTTAATTCGTTAAGTGATTTCCCTATTAATAAAAACTGTCATTTCCCTTTTGGCTGTCCATCTGAATGGTAATGGCAGAAAAGAAATATCCTAGGACTCTGCCAGGGAGCCCCAAAGGATGAAGGCTCGGTCATAACCCTCTGCCACCAGAGGCGCTGTTCACTTACCTGGAACACTTCCCCTTCACCTGAACCACCTGTCTCAAAACTGTAACTGAAGAGTCCAAGAGCACCAGGACCAGAGAGGCACAGGACGGGGCTTCCAGCAGCTCGGCAACCCCAAGGGCAGCCCCTCCCCCCCACCTGGTGCCATTGCTCACTTTAGCCTTACCTCGCTGGGTCTGGGTAAATTGGGTGCTCTCTGGATCCTGCTCCATCATAACGGGATAATGAAATGAGGGAAGACTCCAGCAGCCTCCTAGCAGAGATTAAAAAAATGGCAATAATCCCTGTCAATTACCAACTCAGAGGTCATTCATAAGGAAAAATGGGGGAGAGAGATAAATAACATCCCCCTTTGCGGCTAGCTAACACCTCTTGTCTGGGCTCGCATCCTTCCTACCAGCACTTAGAGGTGTAAGGATATGAAGCACTCCAGAGTGCCAACACTGGATATGGCCACTCTATGATCCTGAATACTGCTCTTCTGTGAGAAATGAACAAGTCCTTTAGAGACATGATCTTATTTTCATCTGCAGTACCTCCAGCAGACAAACAGGAGGTTGGGATCAACATGAGAGAGGAAAAAGAGGCATACTTAGAGATTACCATGGAATGCCAACATTTTACTTTGGTGTTCAGTTCCCCCATGTTATCCTCATCCACATCCCATTATCTTCTAGGCATTCTGCTCTGCCCACACCCTTTGTGTGAGTACCCTCTAGGGCTTTCTTTGGTGGTTTAGTCACTAAGTCATGTCCGACTCTGATCCCATGGACTCTAAGTCCTCCAGGCTCCTCTGTCCGTGGAATTCTCCAGGCAAGAATACTGGAGAGAGTTGCCATTTCCTTAACAACTGATAAAAAAAATCTTCAATTATATAATCTAGCCCAGCCATCAGTTCAATGATCATATGTGTTAATTTACTGAGCATTTTTTAGTGCCAGGCAATACTAAGCACTTCCTTTAACCTCGCCGCAGCCTGGAAAGGTAAGCATTACTGCACAAAAAGGAGATCGACGGGCCAAGGAGTTAAGCGCACTGCACGGCAGCAACCACTCCTGCGCGAGAGCACCAGTATCCTAGGGAAGGCCTGAGAACTCCAAAATGCTTGAGATGACTACGCACACGAATTCACTGCCAGTCCAAACTGGAATGTGGATCCAGTATCACTGGCTCTTTCTATTTTTTAAAGGGATGCCAGAAATTTGGACTTTTGCACGAAGTCTCCTGTTAAGTTTTACTAAAACATTTTTCTTCCTTTCCGTATGGGAAGGGCCAGTGAAAACCCATCTGATAAACATGGCTCGGGGTCCCCTAGTTTGCCGTGTCTGCCACACTGCTTCCCAACTCCAGTGTGCCTCGGCGGCCAGTCAAGCTCCTGCCATGAACACGTTTCCAAGGAAGAGGTCTCAGGAAGAAATGCACACTGTTCCCCTCCGGCAGCATCTTGCCTGGCTGTCCCAGGAGCGGGTCTCCGGCTCCCTGCCAGACTCTTCTTTAAAGCAGATCTGTAGGGTAAGGACAGCAGCTACCAATGTTTTCCAATTGAGTTAATTCAACTCACTGTTATTAAAACCAGCTGGCTTTAGGTAGAGTTGTGTGCAGTCACTTTATCCCAGCGACTGGCTCACTGGAGCATTTTCCCTAACAGTCTGGGGAAGAGAGAACAGCAGAGGCCTGTCAGCCTGGCTTCCCACCCAGGACAGCCAAGTGTTATATCATATTCTTGATCTACACAAGGCTTATCATCCCCACACTTAAGACAAGTTAAACAATCCCACCCCTGAAAAGAGAGAACACAGTGAAACCAATGAGGAAGAGAAGAAAGCAATTCAACACTTCTCTGTGGCTGAAAACCTGAGTCTTCAATGATATCACTGTTTACAGCAGCAGACATTCTGTGCTTCATCAATTGTAAGACATGCTTCCCCCCTGCCCCTCACCGTTTTAACATGTCTGAAGTAGGGATACATCTTATAATTGTGTGACGTAGTTTAATTGGCAGGATTTTTTTTCTTTCGTAGGCGCATATAAGATAACAGCATGTCTTTGAATCTTGAAATATGGGATGTTTCTGGGAGGAGGGGATAGTGAGAGGTACACAGACTGCAAAAAGAAGAAAAGTTGAATTTTGAGAAGTGTATCAATTTAGGCCATCGTATAAGGTGGTGCTAGTGGTAAAGAACACCCCTGCCGATGCAGGAGACACAAGAGACACGGGTCCGATCCCTGGGTCAGGAAGATCCCCTAGGGGAGGGCACGGCAACCCACTCCAGTATTCTTGCCTGGAGAATCCCATGGACAGAGGAGCCTGGTGGGCTATAGTCTATAGGGTCGCAAAGAGTCGGACATGACTGAAGCGACTTAGCATGCATGCATGTTCACTACTAATAAATTTGTGCTACAGGAATTAGGTGGGAGCTGAAGAACAGAAGTAAGATCTGGGAGCAGCTGACTGCCTTGGAACACCCAGAAGCTTGTTCTATCCCAATGGGTTCTGGACTGAGTCTTGAGTATCACTGAGCCCTGCTGTGTTACCCTCCATAAGCAGAGGGTCTTTGACAAGGGGCATCAACCAGGGTAAACCAGTGTATATCCTTCTTTAAAATGACCCTGCCAAATTAGGAGGCCAATGTTACCCCCTACTCTGCCAAGGCAGTGACAGCATTCAGAGAAATTAGATGAGTTTTTAGGCATGCTGTAAAGGAGATTCTTGAGCCAGAAGAGCTTAGGTCAGGTCATTTCAATTTTACTAGTTCTATTTTATAATCCCACAAACTCTACTCCCCACCCTAAATTCCGATCTTAATTAGGAAGACTTCTTAAAACAGAGTTACACCAAAATGTTAAGTTTTGTCTCTGGGGAGTCCCTGATGAGGTTCTTTTAGAAGATTTTCCAGTGGTCATGTATGGATGTGAGAGTTGGACTGTGAAGCTAAGCACCGAAGAATTGATGCTTTTGAACTGTGGGGTTGGAGAAGACTCTTCAGAGTCCCCTGGACTGAAAGGAGATCCAACCAGTCCATTCTGAAGGAGATCAGTCCTGGGTGTTCTTTGGAAGGAATGATGCAAAAGCTGAAACTCCAGTACTTTGGCCACCTCATGTGAAGAGTTGACTCACTGGAAAAGACTCTGATGCTGGGAGGGATTGGGGGAAGGAGGAGAAGGGGACAACAGAGGATGAGATGGCTGGATGGCATCACCGACTCGATGGACGTGTTTGAGTGAACTCTGGGAGTTGGTGATGGACAGGGAGGCCTGGCGTGCTGCGATTCATGGGGTTGCAAAGAGTCGGACATGACTGAGCGACTGAACTGAACTGATACCTACTTACTAGAATCTGTTGGCACCATTTGCTCCCAGGCAATACAGTGGACTAGCAAGTCATACATACATGGTATTTTAACTCTAATACACAAAATCAGGACAGCCAATTACTATGAAGAGCACCCCCAAACATGTATCACGATGAAACATTAAGCTCTCTACAGTTACAACACAAACACTATCTGAAGGATTAGAAAAGACTGTTACTATTGGTGTTGAATAAAGAAAGAACTAGAGTGACTAGACAAGTAAATACCACCACCACTCCTAGGAAACTCAAAGAAAGATCTTTCTCTCCCACAGTTAGCTTCTTGCCAAGAGCCATCAACGGGGAAATGACGCAAGAGAATGGAACAGAATGGCAGCTGAGTGCCTTCTGCTCTGGTGGCTACAAGTTTCACTTGACTTAATGGTTAATCAAGCAATTCAGTAATATGAAACAAGGTAGGACTTAGGAGGGCTCAGGCAAGTTGGTGGAAGTTTGAAGGTACCACTTCATTCTGACCTGTTAACTCCAGTTAGAGATGTTTTAAAGAGTCATTGAAGCTATGACAGAGGAAAGAAACTCTCCTTTACAAGGTTGCCTAGTTCATTCTCTAAGCCAGTGGTGTTCAAGCGAGGTACACCACGGACTGTGCTATTGTGATCCACCGGAGAACAGGAAGAAAACATTACAACATTTGACTTAAATGTATAACCATAAAGTGTATCACACACACACATACACACAAGCACAAGTGCTCAAAAGCCTTTTACTAACAGGAGTATTTCTTTTTAAGTCTAAAGGCTGCTGTTCTATCAAACTACACACTACTTTAATAAAATTCAATATTGAACACAATAATCACAAACATAAAATATTAAAACTAAACAAATAAAAGCATAATAATATTCATATATAGATATAGGAAAAAAGAGAAAATAATACAGAAAATGTGGTAAAATGTTAACATACAGTGAATGTGAGTGAAGAGTATAATGGGAATTCTTTGCACTATTTTTGCAACTTTTCCGCAAGTCTGAAATTATTTCAAAATTTAAAACATCAAATATACAAAATCTAAAAGTAAACCACTGAAAACGAAAGAGAAAACTACTCATTTGCAAAAGAATCACTCACTTCTTAAAAAGACTTTCTTCAAAATAGCAAATTGCTTCTAAAAAGCAGGTTTGGCAAACTACAGGCACTCGGCCAGCTGCCTGCTTTTATAAATAAAGTTTTATCCAAACACAGCCATAACCATTCATTTAAATATTGTCTGTGACTGCTTTGGAGCTAGGAAGGCAGAGTTGAGTAGTCTAGATAGGGAGGCCTATAAGAAGCCTCTAATACATACTGTCTAGCTCTTTACAGGGAGAAGGCAATGGCACCCCACTCCAGTGTTCTTGCCTGGAGAATCCCAGGGACGGGGGAGCCTGGTGGGCTGCCGTCTGTGGGTCGCACAGAGTCGGACACGACTGAAGCGACTTAGCAGTAGCAGCAGCCCTTTACAGAAAAAAAAATCTGGCCATTCATGCTTTAAAGTAAAAGGTGGAGTCACTATGGAAAGGAACAGAAAAACTTAAAATCAAAGTATTACACACTAGAGTAAGTCATCAAAAATTAACGTTACGCCCTACTAAAATCATGTCAACAGGAAGACAATTTAAGCTACAAAATTCCTAATATTTTATATGAATACAACTATTTCTTCCTGCCTTAATTAATACCCTGAATCTGTACAAGGGTTCCGTAGATCAGCTGTATCCTTTGATGACTAAGAAAACAATAAAAAATAGTAGAAGAAGAAAGCTCTGGAAAAGAACAAAGTTGTTGTCAGGGCAGATGAGACAGGTCATCCAAAAGGAAAGAAACTTTCTTTCAAATTCACTGGATATTAGGATTGAGAAGCAGGAAGTCTGGGTAACAGTCTAGACAGAATAAACAAGCCAGGGACAACTCTTCCTTAATAAACAACTATATCCTAAAGATATGCTTTTAAACTGGTTGTCAGATCACACAGAAAATCAACAAACTAAAGCCAACAAACATGCACAGACTTCTCTAACACTAGAAACAATCAACTGCTAAAACTCTTATATACTGATAAGGACAACTGCTGCTGCTGAGTCACTTCAGTCGTGTCCAGCTCTTAGCGACCCCATGGACTGCAGCCTACCAGGCTCCTCTGTCCATGGGCTTTTCCAGGCAAGAACACTGGAGTGGGGTGCCATTGCCTTCTCCACAACTGCTTCTAGGAGCTACTAACAGGGTGCCACTGGTGCCCCACACCTAATGAGTAATTTCTCAGTCTGGCCCTGGTGTGTGGGTGACATCTGCTAGTCCAGTTCAGGGGAGCCAAGCTCAAAGGAATAACTCCCTCTGCTTAGGAAATAAACTCCAAATTCCTCAGCGTGGCACTCAAAGCTGTGCAGTCCAATTTCTCATTACTTCTGAACGTACTATATGCTCTGGTCCAGTGGTTTTCAAACTTTTTGGTCTCAGAGTTCCTTTAAAAGTTAAAAAAAAAAATTTTATTGGAGTTGATCTCCAATGTTGTACAGTTTCAGGTATACAGCAAAGTGAACCAGTTATACATATATCCACTTTCTCTGATTCTTAACCCATATAGGCCATTACAGAGTATTGAGTCGAGTTCCCTGTGATACACAGTAGGGCCTTATTAGTTATCTATTTTATATACAGTTAACACTCTTAAAAATTATTGAGGACCCCAAAGAGCTTTTGCTTATATGGGTTTTATTTACCAATATGTACTACATGTGTGTTGGAGAAGACTCTTGCGAGTCCCTTGGACTGCAAGGAGATCCAACCAGTCCATTCTAAAGGAGATCAGTCCTGGCTGTTCTTTGGAAGGACTGAGGCTAAAGCTGAAACTCCAGTACTTTGGCCACCTTATGCGAAGAGTTGACTCATTGGAAAAGACTCTGATGCTGGGAGGGATTGGGGGCAGGAGGAAAAGGGGATGACAGAGGATGAGATGGCTGGATGGCATCACCGACTCGATGGATGTGAGTCTGAGAGAACTCCAGGGGTTGGTGATGGAAACGGAGGCCTGGCGTGCTGCGATTCATGGGGTCGCAAAGAGTCGGGCACAACTGAGCGACTGAACTGAACTGAACTATATTTGAGATTAAAACTGAGAAAAATGGAATACACAAGCACAAAGAGTGAAATGGACAAAGAATATCTCAGCATTGTTAAAAAGACAGTTTTGCCTTCAGGGACCCCAGGCCACACTTTGAGAACTACTGCTCTAGCTACACTAAGCACACCCCTCACTAGTTCACCCTTGTTTTCAGTTTGGCCATTCCTTCTTTCTGGAAAGTTCTTCCCCATCTCTGCCTATAAAAATCCTTCAAAGCTCAAATATCTGACTCCTCCGGTCAGAAGCTCCCCATCGCTTCCCTCATCCCCCATAGCGGTTGAACCCTCTCTTAAGAGGCCTGTCCCCTGTCACTTGGTACTGCAGTTCCTTACGTCTTCTTGTTTCTACCACTGGACTACAAGCTACATGAAAGCAAGTACTGGATCCAAGTCATCTTTTTATCCCCATTAAAACTCATATCCTAATGAGCACACAAACTGCTAAGTCACTTCAGTCCTGTCCGACTCTGTGCGACCCCATAGACGGCAGCCCACCAGGCTCCCCCGTCCCTGGGATTCTCCAGGCAAGAACACTGGAGTGGGTTGCCATTTCTTTCTCCAATGCATCAAAGTGAAAAGTGAAAGTGAAGTCGCTCAGTCGTGTCCGACTCTTAGCGACCCCATGGACTGCAGCCTACCAGGCTCCTCCATCCATAGGATTTTCCAGGCAAGAGTACTGGAGTGGGGTGCCACTGCCTTCTCCGAATGAGCACACAAAAGGAAGCCAGTAAATATCTAAGGAGAGTAAATCAGCAAGACTAAGCAGATTTGGAAAAATAAGCAAGAAGACATATCTGATTGCCTGTCACTGACCCCATGCCTTTCAGACAAGGTTCCTGGATGTCCAAAACCTCACACAGAAATTCCTGAAGGAACTAGTTTCTCGGAAACTGCTGACATCAGTCTTCACCCCTCGGGTCACTTCAGCCGTTCAGGTTAAAGTGCTGACATGTTTGTCCTGATAAACGCAGTGCAGCCTGGTCCCTGGGAGGCTTATTAAATCGTAAAGTCAGAGGCTGGCTACTTGCCTGGGAAACTACCACTGATTCTCCCCGACAGCTTATTGCCAAAAGAGAGCTCGCAGGGGAGAGAGGGCAGTGTTTTCAGGGGCAGTGAAGGGGTGGGAGGCCAAGGAAATCTGGATACACTACTGCCTTCTTCACTTCTGCATCCTGCTCTGCAAGCCCAGATCTCTGCCTCAGTGCATGCCAGGGCTGGGAGATGACAAGCCCTTATTCTTAGTAAAAAATAATTGTGTGTTCTGAAACGACACCTCTATTATGATTTCCAAATTGACATCTCTGCTTTACAGCGGAGGCATCCAAGCCTCCCCGTCTCACACAGTGGCAATTATCATTTAAGTTATCCGACGATAGGCACTCATCTGATCCCTGTAGGGCCCCCGAGTTCTAGGGGGTGCGCTTACGGCACGTGATGCAGCTGCCAGCAGGGCCCGCCAGGCGCTTCCTGCCCCTGCTGTGGGGCAGACCAAGGCAAGGCAGCACTGCCAGAAGGCTAACCTCGGGGAAAAGACAGACACGCGACAGGAAGAGTGCACAGCGCCTGTTGTGTGGCTCAGCCTTATTTTACCACCATCAAGCATAAACAATTCACAGGGCTCAAAATAAAGGCTTTTTACCAGAAAAGCTTGAAAACATCTTTACAAAACATTAACATATTCCTCAATGTCTCTCTGCAGTGAGCAATAGATGGCAAAACATCAGAGCACAGCATAGTCACAGACACCAAGAGGGAAGAAGCTGGAAACAATTCATATGGGATGTGCAACCGTGTGTCTAGCTGCACAAAAGTCTTGCCTGAAGAGTTAGCTAGATCCCTCTGCAAACATCTGAGCCTCTGCTGACTGTGAGGCCCTCAGGTATTTTTATTTTTAAATAAATTTTATTCTATATTGGAACATAGTTGGTGGGTTATTTTTAATACATTTGTAAAAAGATTGGTTAGTGCTATACTTAGCTCCTGTGTATCCTCAACACATCACACTATAGGTACGAAGCTTCCATTTACAACAAAAACTCACTTTTGTGAATTGCATCTGAACTCAAAGGTCCAAGGTCATCTACATGGACATGTTTATGCTGTCCTGAATTCTTTCTTTGTGAGACTTGGGAGGTGGGCCCACAGATCAGACATTTTTAAACTAGGAATTTAGATCAGAGGCTTTTCACCAAAGGATAAGTAGGATCCTATCAATGACAAGTTCCACAGCTGGTTCTGATATTCACACGCACATGTTCTAAGAAGCCGCAGCCACGACCTGCAAGTGTGGACTTTAATTAAGAGGCGGGGTATCCTCCTTGACCGGTTCCCCCCCAAATCAAGAAGACACTTACAGAATTCAATAATCCTGGAATTCTCAGCTCATTTTTTTCAGAATAATAGATAATTCCAAAAAAAAGTCTACCTCTAGACCTATTAATACTACAAAGGCTGCAGGATATAATCATTGACGGCTTCAGTAACAGCAAACCTTGTACATTTCTTCTCAGATGATTTTTCACATTCACATTCCTGATCTGAAATTTTAAAAACCCTCAATGAGGGTCATTTGTTCCACTGACCTGGGTATACTGCAAACACTATACTCTATAATATGAAGTAAAACCTTAGGGTCAACATCAGGATGGCAAAGGCAAGTTAGTAAATGAAGCCTAACAAGAGAATGAGGAAAAAAGGATTGCACAGTGAGCTGGGGCATTTATTAACCAGAGGCCAAGAGGCAGCCTTCCTGGCGCATGTCTGTTCAAGTAATGAGGTTTCTGGAGTCTATAGAAATAGAAAAGAGGGCAGAGATTCCAGCTGGGCCCCCAAACAATCCACTGTTAGCCCTGGAGCTAACCCGAAGCTCAGAGTACAATCACTTTTCTTATATCCTGGGTTCACACTGAACTGCTTCTCTTAGTGACATTCGATTTTCACTGATTCGCCTCTGGGAGTATACTACTTGCCCTTCCACCCTGATCCTGACTTCAGCAACCTTCCTGATTCCCTCTGGACTGAGCATTTGACTCCACTGGAATAATCTCTCTACCATTTCTCTGTCTAGACAACACGAAATTGTCATAAATGACACCTAAAGTACAATTAGGAGAAAAACTGCAATTTCCACTCTCCACCCCCGTTTTCCAAAAGAACTGCACATGCACATCAATCAACTCTACCATGAGGATTAACTCCATGGAGCCTGGAAGCCATTTACTTCCCAATGTGCTACCTCGTATGCATCCCCCTCCCCTCCACTATAATCAGAAGATGCAAATTGCCTTCTTTCCACTAGCACCAATGCTTATAAGCTCAGAGATGTGAACGCCTGCAGAATCGATACCTGTGTAACAAGTCCCTACAAACACTCGATCCACCTGCATTTTGTTTAGCAGAATCAGACAAAAGCAAATAGACAAGGCAAAAAAGGAGACAGGCAATGAGAGAAAGGCAGGACTCAAGAGTATCAGAACCAGGCAGCATGATTACAACAATTATAAAAATAAGACAGTTTGAAGCCACTGCGAGCGCTTTGTGAAATACAGTATCAAAAAACAGCCAAGGTCAAAGGACAGAAAATCATGAGATACCTTATCAAGGGTTTTCAGTGGGAGGGGGTGTCCCCCAGGGGACCCGTATCTAGAGACATTTTCGGAAGCTGAAACTGGGTCGGGGGAGCACACTGGTACCTAGTGGGCAAGGGCCAGGGTGCTGCACCCTAAGATGCAGAGATATTCTTCCCCAACTTCCCAACAAAGAATTATGCGGCCTGAAATGTTGAGAGTGCTGCTTTTGAGAAACCCTGTGACATATCTTAATACTCTGAGATTAATGAAGGGAAGCTCTGAATAACTAATGTATGAGGCAAGTCAATGCTTTAGCTTTAGAAACAAATTGCAGTTTAACTTGTCATCTTCGGTCACTTATTAGCTGTGTGACCTCTGGCAAGTTCATTATCCTCAGCGTCCAAATTTAATGGGAAATGCCTATTTCACAAGGTTGTTATGGTTACGTAAGAACATTAGTAGCCAGTACACAGCCTAATAAATAGTGGTATTTTTTTTTCTTTCCCTGGATGACAATTTCCAAAAGTAACTGCAGGGAACACATGGCCACGCAAGTCAAAATTCCTAAAAAGTTGGTTTCCTAGAAAGACACGTGTTGAGGAAGGACCAGTTCTATGAAGGCATAAACATGGGTATGTCAGCCCTAAGAATCACATGAGCCTCACCCAAATAAACCAACAAGAGCAGTCAGTCAACCAACCACCAATTTGGCTATTGGTCCATCCAACCACTGATTCAAACCACAAATAATTATTGAGTGTCTTATTATTGGGTATACAGTAGCCTATAAAATGGACATGGTCTCTGAAGTAGCTAGTATCTGAAGAGGGACCAGAGAACAACACTTTTTGGCATCTTGCCCTTGTGTGGTCTCCTCTCGAACTGAATGTAGACTAGCCAGTTATTTGCTTTAATCAAGAGAACGCAGAAAGTTCTGGGTCTAAGCCTTGAAGAGAACTGGCGGCTTCCCTTTCCTCCCTCGTGGAACTTTTGGAAGCCCTGAGCTGCTACCTTAAAAGTCTGGCTACTCTGCTGGAGAGGCCACAAGGAAAGAGGAGTCCTAGAGAGGTCTGGCTGCTCTAAATGCGCTTCCGGTTGACTTGAGACAGATCCCAAGCAAGACTAGCAGAACTTCCCAACTGACCTCCCTTCTACCCAAAGAACAATGAAAGATAATAAAACTGCTATTTTAAGCCACTAGGTTTTTTTGTTTTTTTGGTTATCCATCAGTAGATGAAGGAAATAGGTTCTGATCTTCTAGAACTTTCAAGCTAGCTACAACAGCAGCATAAAAGTTAGCTTACAAGCCTAAATTAATTGCATTGGCACTCAAGGGAACTTCGGCTACCAAAACAGAACACTAAAGAAGACATTTGGAAACAGACCTTAAACAATAAAACTCAGGGCAAACTTGCTCACTGTGTCCAAAGCATGAGGTCTTGGTCCTGGTCAAAAGGGTCAATGTCAAAAGAAAAACTTTCTGCTCTTTTCTACCTGTCCCAGTCAGGCTCTCCCTTCTGAACACACTTCTGCCCTGGATGGCTCGCTCTCAATACAGAAGGAGCCCTCAGAACTTGGGAAATTACGGGTGTTTGTACTCCCTCTCTTATCAAGAGGCAGAACCAGTTTCTTTTGCACGTATCATTATAATAGAGTGCAGGAAAAATGAAGATAATATTCCATTCCCCTGCTATGAACCGGACCACTTTCTGCATCACTGCACTTTCTAAAATAGAAGCTCTTTGCGTCTGCTGCAAGTGGCTGGGGCAGCCAGAACCAGCGCCGCCACAGCTGTCCTCGTCCGCTCTTTATATGGCACCTCGCTTTTCTATGAACTTGGCTTACTTCAATTTTATATGGTGAGATTTCACAAACACACCATGAAGGCTGAAGTCTTGGGGGGGAAAAAAAAGGATACTAACACAGAACAGAAAATGACCTGTAGGAAATGTGTCACAGCAAAGGACTTTTTTTATTGTTGTTGTTTAGGGACTTTTTTTGTTTGTTTGTTTTTTGAGCAGGGTGATAACAAAGAAAAGAGAGGAAAGCTGGCATTTCTTGAGCATCTGAATATGTAAAAGCAACTGATGCTTACCTCATTTAACCTGCATCACAATAACTTTAAAATTGAGGAAACTATTAAAATAAATTTATATAAAAATTTTTTTTAAATAAAATTGAGGAAACTGAGGTTCAGAGAGGATCCTCAACCTCCTCAGGGTCACAGAATAGGGCCAGAATTTGAATCCAAGGTTGCTCAAATTCAACTCCTTCTATTAGAATCCATTGCAAGAAAAGAAAAGATGGGGAACGTAAGGAGATTACAAGTTAAAGCAACACTGTATCACACATGGGACAGCAGGAAAAGGAAAAATAAAGGTGATGGATAATGCAAAGGAATTTTAGTACACTACAGAGATTTAGGGATGAGATGGTGGTTGTGATGTTAAGAGTTTCTAGATGGTCTAGGACTTTTTGGATGGTGCAGTATTTAAGAATCCGCCTGCCAATGTAGGGGACATGGGTTCAATCCATGGTCCGGGACAATTCCACATGCTGAGGAGCAACTAAGCCCACGTACCACAACTACTGAGCTGGTGCACTGCAACGACTGAAGCCCGAGTGCTCAAGGGCCCGTGAGCCCCAACTGCTGAACCTGTGTGCTTCAACGACTGAAGCCCGTGTGCTCAAGGGCCCATGAGCCCCAACTGCTGAACCTGTGTGCTTCAACGACTGAAGCCCAAGTGCTCAAGGGCCCGTGAGCCCCAACTGCTGAACCTGTGTGCTTCAACGACTGAAGCCCGTGTGCTCAAGGGCCCGTGAGCCCCAACTACCGAAGCTGTGTGCTTCAACGACTGAAGCCCGAGTGCTCAAGGGCCTGGGAGCCCCAACTACCGAGCCTGTGTGCTTCAACGACTGAAGCCTGAGTGCTCAAGGGCCCGGGAGCCCCAACTACCGAACCTGTGTGCTTCAACGACTGAAGCCTGAGTGCCCAGAGCCTGTGTGCTGCAACAAGGGAGGGCATCGCAATGAGAAGCCCGCACACTGCAACAAAGCGGAGCTCCTGCTTGTCACAGCTAGAGAAAACCTGTGCAGCAACGGAGATCCAGTGCAGCCAAAAACAAAGAAAGAAATAATTACAGAAATAAATTAATAAATAATAAGAGTTCCTAGATGGTCTAAAACAGTGTTCTCTAACTTGGTGCATATCAAAATCATCTGAAGAGCTTGTTAAAAACAGACTGCATGCCTCCCACCCCCAGTTTCTGATTCAGTAGGTCTGGAATGAGCCCAGAAACTCACATTTCTAACATCAGCAGGAGTTGCTGATGTTTCTGGTCTTAGGACCACACTTTGAGGACTATTGGCCAAAGATCGCACAACAAACACATTCTCATATATGGACACCTCTCTCCCACCCCCAATCTTATCACATCCAAAATAGTACCATCTAACACAGCTGTCAAATTTAGTTGCTCTAGGAGGGTCTAAGAATTCAGCAACTCTTTGTAAATCAGCTATGCTGCTGCTAAGTCACTTCAGTCATGTCCAACTCTGTGCGACCCCATAGATGGCAGCCCACCACGCTCCCCCGTCTCTGATATTCTCCAGGCAAGAATACTGGAGTGGGTTGCCATTTCCTTCTCCAATACATGAAAGTGAAAAGTGAAAGTGAAGTCACTCAGTCATGCCTGACTCTTAGCGACCCCATGGACTGCAGCCTACCAGGCTCCTCCGTCCATGGGCTTTTCCAGGCAAGAGCACTGGAGTGGGTTGTCATCAACTATACTTCAATTAAAATTTAAAAAATTAAATAAAAACAAAACAAATTCAGTAATTCTGTTAGGATGACCATTATAGCAATGGTCCTGTGCCTTCAAGGAGTAACAGAAAATAATGAGTCAAGCTTCTGTCTCAATTTTGAGAACTCACAAGAGACAGTAGGAAAAGGAATCAGAAAAGCATGCAAAAAAGAAAGAGTGCTGTACTTCTGGGAAAACACACTTCTGAAGTTAAAAAAAAAAAAGGTCCTTTTTGTTTTAAAGATTTACATCTGTTAAAAGGGAAATTAAGAAAAAACTCCTATACTTATAATAGCATCAAAAAGAATAAAATACGTAGGCATAAACTTAACCAAAGAGGTAGATGATTTATACACTGAAAACTATAAAACACCACTGGAAAAAATTAATGAAACAACAGGAAGACATCTCATGTTTATGGATTAGAAGACTTAATATTGTTTAAATGTCTATAATACCCAAAGCAATCTACAGATTCAATGAAATCTCTATCAAAATCCCAATGGCTTTTTTTTTTTCTTTCAGAAAAAAAAAAAATCCTAAAATTCATATGGAAGCTCAAAAAGGGTTCTGACTAGTCAAATAATCTTGTGAAAGAGGAACCTAGGAGAGAAACCTGGAAGCCTAACACTTCCTGGTTTCAAATCATACTGCAAAGCTACAGTAATTAAAACAGTATGGTACTGGCATAAAGATAGACATATAGACTGATGGAATAGAATAGAGAACCCAGATATAAACCCTTGTGTGTATGATCAAATGATGTCTGACAACGAGGGCAAGAAAGTCTTCACAAAAGGTACTGAGAAAACTGTCTGTCTACATGCAAGAGAATAAAGGTGGACCCTTATCTTATGCCACAGGTGAAAATCAACTCAAAACGGACTAAAAACCTAAACTATGACCTAAAACTATAAAACTCACAGATGGGGGAAAGTTTTATGAGAAGATATAGAGGGAACGTTTTATGACACTGGAATGGGCAGTGACTTCCTAGATATGACACACAAAAAACACTGGTAATAAAAGTGAAGACAGACAGCTGGGACTGCATCCAATTTTTAAAACTTAAGCAATGGAAACAACAGAATAAAAAGGCAAACTACAGAACAGGACAAAATGTCTGTAAGCTATTTATCAGATAAAGGGTTAATATCCAGAATATACAAAGAACTCCAATAAGTTAAAAACAACCAAAAACCCAATTTTAAAAAATGGCCCAAGGACTAGAATAGACATTTATCCAAAGAATATATACAAATGGTCAACAAACATATGAAAAGATGGTCAACATCATTTATCATCAGGGAAATAACCCTGCAAATAACCCACAATGACATATCATCTCATGAATATTAAGACGCAGCTCTCCAAAAAACAAAACAAAACACCCAAAACAGAAAATAACAATTCTGATGAGGATATGGAGAAATAGGAACTCTTGCACACTGTTGGTAGAACTGTAAAACTGTGCAGTTGCTGACACAGAGCATTGCAGTTCCTCAAAAAATTGAGAATATAGCTACCATATAACCCAGCAATATCACTTCTGAGTGTATATCCACAGGAATTGAAAGCAGAATCTCAGAGACACCTGAACACCCATGTTCATTGCAGAATTATTCACATAGCCAAGGTGTGGAAGCAACCTAAAGGCCCACACACAGATGAATGGATAAAGCAAATGCGATATATATACACAACTGAATATTATTCAGCTGTTTAAAAGAAGGAAATCCTGTCATACGCCAAAACATGGAAGAACCTTGAAGACATTATGCTAAGTGAACTAAGCCAATCACAAAAAGACAAAGACTGCATGAGTCCACTTATATGAGGATCTAAAGCAATCAAACTCATAGAAAAAGAAAACTGAACTGTGGTTGCCAGGGAATGGTGGGAGGGGGAAATGAGAATTGTTCAATGACCATTTCACTCTTGCAGGGAGAACCAGTTCTAGAGATCTGCTGTGCAGCTCTGTGCACAGACTTAACAAGACTGTACGTTAAAAAATTAACAGGGTAAACTTATGTGTGTTTTTTTTAATCACAGTAAGAAAAAAGACCCCCCCAAATAGGTTACATTTGCCATCAGAACAAAGAAGAGGTGAAGTGACCGAAGGAGACAGCAGAGAGATAGAGGAAAACTGAGAAACGTGCATGAACATGTGGGGGGGGGGGGAGGGGAGAAGAGGCAAAAAGATTCAAACTCATACTCTGTGACACAGCAAAGGCGAAGGACACAATGTTAACAAGCTGCAACTCTCCCTCTGTGACTCGGTCACACTCTCCGCCTTTGACTCTTTTATTATTAGTCTTCTACTCCTGCTCCTAACTTGATTTTAATTCTCTGGCAGGTTGACATCCAAATCAACCGACCTCTTCACTGAAACCCACGCCTATGTCCAAGGCGCTCTGCTCACAGGGAGAGGTGCAGACAGTCTTGTCCCAGATTTTACACAAGTCCATCATTAAAGAAAGGTTATACTGCATAACCTGACATGACAGAAATCTGCGCACTCAACTGTGTCCCAGCCAGCAAATGCGCTTGGCACCCCCACTTTCCCTCTTTGGAAACAGAGGAGGAGTTTATTAATTGTTGCTATTAAAAAAAAGTCAGGCAGTTTCTCCTCAGTCAGGTGAGGAGGTTGTCGGCATGTCAGCCTACAGCCAGCAGGGGCGCCCTTGGTGGGTGAATTAGGCAGGAGGGGTGGGGTAGAGGAGAGAGTCCTGCCATGTCCAGTGCCTCCCCCTGGTGGAGCTAAGTGGTAGGGAACTTAAGAAGACTTGCTTTAGCTAATTAATGCAGTGGGAACCAACACAGAATTGGAATTAAGCAGGAAATGGAAATGGATGAGGTCCATTTTTGTGTTTTTTTACCTATAGAATCCAGAAATCTGGATTTATGTAGGAAAAAATGAAATTTTTAGTAATAGTGTGAGTGCCAATCAAATGTATCTGAAGGCTATTCTGCGATCTCTGGGCGAATGTTACAGACCCACCCACTAGAGCCAAATGTGCTCATGTGAACACACTGTCAGGTGCTTCCAAGGAGGAGCAGAAGATGTAACTGGAACTCCCCCCACCTCCACCCCATAAATATATAAGAAGCCCAAGAGGAGGGGGAGAAGCTACCTGCACAGCCCTAATGGGCTGGGACCGATTACAATAAGCAAAATATATTATGCAAACAGAACCCCGTACACCTGGTGTTATCGTCTTCAGCAAAACCTCCAACGCATCCTTTAGAGCACTACTCTGAACAGATCCAGTAGAGAAGGGGACCTGAAGGGGGTAAATGAGTACACGGGAAACTGCTCCAAATGTATTCTGCAGTACACATACAGATCCCACCCGAGTCCCTGCAGCACTCCACCACTCTGAACTGACAGAAGCGATTACATCTCTTCAGGTTCTCCATGTGTATCTACAAAGCACACAGCCTTCCCTGCACCACTCAGCCCCAGAGAGAGGGATGGTGGGGGATAATTTACATCAGCCCTACAGGTACTGATCTGACCTACAGTGGGGGAAGGGCTGTCTGTAGACCCGACTCTGTCTGGACGACCTGGAGGCTCATACCCTCCCCAACACCAGGGCAAGCCTCCTCACTTGCCAACGATTCCCAAGATAGATATGGAGCAAGGTTAAAAAACCTTGCTTCTGGGCAGAAAGCAGAGGAAACAAAGAAATTCTTCCTGCACTTAAGCCTGCTCTTCACCGTCAAAGAAATCTCACAAGAGCAAGTACTTAGGACATCCAGTCCAAAGTACAGACAGAGGGAGCAAGTGCGAGAGCCCACGACCTACCTCTTCCGGGACTCTCATTATCATAACGCCTTTTATTACCACAGCACCTGACTCTCTTCCATTCCAAGTCATGTTCACATAAGCAGGGATTGGCAAGCCACAGCCTGTCGGCCAAATCTGGCCTGCTGCCTGTTTTTGTACAGCCCATGTGCTAAGAATGGCTTTTATATTTTAAATAGCTGAAAAACATCAAAGGAAGACTATTTCATGACATGTGAAAATTATATAAAAATCGCATTTGTGTCCATAAGTGAAGTTTCTATTGGCACAGAGCCACACTCATTCACTTCCATATTGTCTGTGGCTACTTTCGCGCTACAATGGCAAAGTTCAGCATTTGCGACAGAGACCATATGGCCTACGCAAAGCCTGAAATATTTACAAGCTTGCCCTTCACAGAAAAAGTCCCAATCCCTGATATAGAAGATACAACCAGGGATCACTCAGAATCCAGAGGCTCAAACACAATGTGACGTGGCTGGGCAGATGAGCAGAGAAAGGGGAAAAGATTAACAGCAATGGCCACCATCTCTTCTACTCTATCCTCACCCTCAAATTGCCAAAGAGAGAAATGGGTTTTAACCATCCCTGAAAACAAATAAATATCTAAATGCTAGCACCTCATGATGGGGCAACAGATACCCAGATTCTCTGGATCATTTAGGATGGCCAGGAAGACTAGGTGACCCAGAGCCAGTAAGTCAAGTGAATGTCAAAGATGAAACCAAGGTTACGCCTCCCTCATACACGGCTGTTGGAGAAGAAAAGCACAGGAACACCTCCAGGTGGCAGACGTTTAGAATAAAAAAAAACCACACAGAAGTCATTCTCAACTTGGAGGATCAGACTCCTGAAAAGCCCAGTGGTAGGATTTACTGCTAAGACACTTAAGAATTTATGGGGGGGGTTGGAGAAGGAAATGGCAACCCACTCCAGTGATCTTGCCTGGAGAATCCCAGGGATGGGGGAGCCTGTAGCTGCCGTCTATGGGGTCGCACAGAGTCGGACACGACTGAAGTGACTTAGCAGCAGCACTTCCCTGTCCTTCACCATCTCCCAGAACTTGCTCAAACTCATGTCTGTTGAGTCAGTGATGCCATCCAACCATCTCATCCTCTGCTGTCCCCCTCTCCTCCTGCCTTCAATCTTTCCCAGCGTCACAGTCTTTTCTAATGAATTGGTTCTTAGCATCAGGTGGCCAAAGTATTGGAGCTTCAGCCTCAGCATCAGTCCTTCCAATAAATATTCAGAACTGAACAAAAAAAAAAAAAAAAAGAATTTATGGGGGGGGACCCACAGGATTAAAAGCCCTAATCTATGAATTTACGAATATCTATGAAATTATGTTCACTAAAACATAAAATGTTATTTTATATGTTTTTAATTAGTAGTAATGAATAGAATTAATTTTCAATTGCCATTAACAATGTTCATAATCTTCAGCCCCAGCGACTGAAGTTCTGAAAGTGCATTCTCCTCTAGAGGCACCCGCACAAGTACACAAAGATGCCGCAGCACTGCTTCTGTGCACAAAACCAGAAACAATGCGGATTCTAGCAACAGAGGACTCAATCAGGGTGCATTCGATTGTGGGACTACTATACCACTGTTAAAAAAGAATGGAGCACATCCATGCACATCAACATGGAAAAATGTCCATGACACACGAAGCGAAATATGTAAATGGCGGAATAGTAGACTTAGTATGATCCCATTTTTATAAATAAAGAAAAATGTGTTTGCACTTGCATAGAAAAAATTTCTGAAGTTAACACACAAGTTGTTAACAGTGGTTAGCACTGCAGAGGATATGTACTGCTACTGCTGCTGTTAAGTCGCTTCAGTCGTGTCTGACTCTGTGTGACACCATAGACGGCAGCCCACCAGGCTCCCCTGTCCCTGGGATTCTCCAGGCAAGAACACTGGAGTGGGTTGCCATTTCCTTCTCCAATGCATCAAAGTGAAAAGTGAAAGTGAAGTCGCTCAGTCGTGTCCGACTCCTAGCCAGCCCATGGACTGCAGCCCACCAGGCTGCTCCGTCCATGGGATTTTCCAGGCAAGAGTACTGGAGTGCGGTGCCATCGCCTTCTCCGGAGGATATGTACTATAGATAGACAAATCGCACATTTCTATGTTTGAATTGTTACAAACAAATTCGTATTAGTTTTGTGAGCAAAAAAAAAAAAAAAACCAACAGGCATCTCACAATTTCCATTTATGATCCCTTGCCCACTATAAAGTTTTCAGGCTCTCCCTTTCTCAGTTTTAACAACATGCTGTCATAGTTGGGGAATGGGGGTGAGGCGTTGCAGATAATATGCCTGCCAAGAGGCTTTATTTCTTTATTTATTTGGCAACTCTCATCCAAACATTTAAGGTCCTCCTAATTCTGACACAATGACTGACTCCCGCCTTCAGGTTTTCACCACAAAATCCAGACACAAATTAACCCCAAAGTGTGTGCTGTTGGCCTAACTTTAATTCACCCTATTTAGCAGCGCCTCTTCAGTCTACAGTCAATCAGCAGCCACAGTGATCCTTTTAAAAATATAAGATCATGCAGCTCCACTTCTCAAATCGCTCAGAGTAAGACGTAAAATCCCTTAAATGGCTTAGAAGGCCCACATAGCTGGTCCCCATTACCTCTCTAACTTCATCGTCTATCACGCCAGCCTTCGCTGTGCTCCAGCCAAGCGTTTCAGGGAATTTGACTTGTCTTTCTCTGCCGAGAACGTCCTTGCCCCCATCTCTACAGAGGTTTCTCCCTTGCTTGCCTAAAGGAAGAGGTGTCTGCTCCAATGTCACCTTACCAGACTTCCTCTGATGACCCAATTTAACACTGCAAACTTCCACCCTAGAAACCCCTACATTTCAAAATATTTTTCTCCATAGAATTTACCACCACCTGGTATACTAGGTATCTTATTTATGTGTTTATTTACTTTCTCCCATTAGACTGAGAGACTTGATGCTGGTGTTTAAATAATATATAGTACACCCTGCAGGTACTTAGCAAATATTTGTCAATTTATGAATGAATAAGTTGACCAGAGTAATTATTTCACCAACCCAGGGTTATATAAAAAGACCCGCACTCCCTCAGAGGAGCCTCCTCCTTTAGGGCCTGGGTTTATCTTCCCCTAGATTCCCTTACTCTCTTAAAACTAATTTGCTTAATTCCACCATCAGCTTTTTTGATTTCTCAATACCTGGTTCTCTTTCCCCAGAAGGACCAAGTCCAAGATTTGCCCATCCAGATATTAAACTCCCTTGGTGAAGAATTCTCCTCTATTCTTTGTCCTCAAATCCTAAACTTCTGAGTAAGAACTCAAAAGTTAGAAAGGGCTTATTTTAATTTGACTATCAAAGACGACAAGCCCACCAAATTTTTAGGGGCATAATCACAGACGTAAAGCAAAACTCTTTCTTAATATAAGGACTCTGCCCCCAGGCAACAACACAAAACCTAAAGTCATTTCAAAACTAAAAAAAAAGGATTCAGTTTAATAATGTTCAGACACTCCCAAAACGGGGAAAAAAAAAAAAAAAAAAAGATGAGAGAACCCATTTTCCTCAATCCCCAAACATCCAACTTCCAAGCAAATCCAGTGCAAGCTTTCTACAGAAAACGAAAAGAAACATAAAGCAAAAATGGGAACCAGAGCCTTCACATCTAATTTGAACTTGATCAAGTATTCCATCTCGGAGACTGCAGAGAGTATTTAAGGAGAAAAACAAAACAGAAGCACTGACTGGTGGAGACACCGACATCACTGGGACGCCGCGCGGATTCCAGCGACACGGGCCTAGGAGGGGCTGGAGTACTGTCGGACTGTGCAGGGCTGCGGGCGTCAGCACGGCCCGCCTGCAGGTCAGCGGACCGGGCGCAAAGACTGACCACAGGCCTCAGCACAGCCAACGCACAGGCTAGGGACACAGCTCAGGGGTGCAACAGCAGAGAACAAACTCCAGGTCACCCGAGCTCAAGTTACAGACAGTGTCTTTACCATGTACAACTCTGGTCACGCCACTTGGTTTATTCAACAAGCACTCACCAAGCCGATGACTCTCCAGGAGACTAAGGATGTGATATGATTTTTTTTTTCTCCTTTAACTAAGAAAGCCAAAAAGGATATACACTGCATACTGAATCACAGAGGATATAACTTCAATTCGACAACGTGAATTCAATTTATTGAGCACCTACTGTGTGCCAGGTACTATCTAGGTACAGGTAAGGGATAAGGCACAATCACTGCCTTTAGGGAGCTCGCTGACATGGTTCTCTGTCATGGCCATGACACTACAAGGAAGGTTCTATGTCCGGACACAAACAGCAAAGAGGAGAAAGTGATTATCTGGGGCAGTCAGAGAAGGTTTCCCAAAGGAAAAGAGGCCTCTGGGCTAGGTTCTGAATAAGCTGAGTCTGTTGTGTTCAGTTGCGAAGTCGTGTCCGACTCTTGATTTTAGATATATGAAACCCTGCAGACTCAGGTCAGTGGCACAGAACTACTTGAGATGAACCCCTGCAGATGTTACAATCACACTGAGAAGCCTGGTACTTTCCTAATTTCTTGTCTGCCTCCTGCCACTTGTGGACCCAGGACTAGCCCCATGAACATAACCATTCATGTATCTCCCTCCATCAATGACATTCTGCTGCAGCTCCAGGAGAATCTCCATGTGACTAGCTTTGAGAGACTAAGGGGTTAAGCACGCTGTTGGCTCATGAAGCCTCAAGAGGTTTCAGGCTGCTCCAACAAAGCAATCCCCTCACAAAAGTCTTAAAACAACAACAGTAGCAACAACAACACAGAAATCTAATGAAGACTTTCAATTCTAACCTTCTAGGGTCCGGGTCAAATTCTAAGCTTATAACCAAGAATGTCTCCCCCTAGTCTTCATCTATCATATGGAAAAAGTACAGATCAAAAGACATCTATCTGTTCTCAGAACACACAGAATTTTATAGTAAATATTTCAAACCTAAGACATCACTGATTCAATGGGTATGAGTTTGAGCAAACTCTGGGAGATAGTGAAGGACAGGGAAGCCTGGCATGCTGCAGTCCATGGGGGTTGCAAAAAGTTGGACACGACTGAGCAACTGAACAACAAAAGGCCTTGTTACCTTTCTGGAGTAAAAATGCAGTAATTTCAGCTAGGGAAGATTTAGCCCAAATTTGATTCCCCAGTTGTTGAGATTTTAAAAGTGAACTTCCCCAACGGAATCACTTTAAAAGGAATAATGAGGACTTCCTGGCAGCTGAGTGGTTACAACTCCTACTTCCAATGCAATGGATACCAGTTTGATCCCTGGTCAGGGAACTAAGATCCCACATGCTGTGCAGCCAAAAAAAAAAATTGGGGTCTTCCTGATGGCTCAGCGGTAAAGAATTCTCCTGCCAGTGCAGGAGACATGGGTTCAATCCCTGATCTGAGAGGATCCCAGATGCTGTGGAGCAACTGAGCCCGTAAGCCACAACCACTGAACCTGTTTTCTAGAGCCCAGGAGCCGCCACTACTGAAGCCCAAGCACCAAGGGCCCGAGCTCTGAACTAAAAGAGTCACTGCAATGAAAAGCCTGTGCTGCAATGAGAGCAGCCCCTGCTCACCACAGTTAGATGAAGCCCGCACAGCAACAAGACCCGCGGCACCAAAGATAGATAAATAAAATTATATATAGAGAGAAAGGGACTTCTTTGTGGTCCAGTGGCTAAGACTCCACACCCCCAATGCAGCTGGGGCCTGGGTCCAATTCCTGCTCAAGAGACTAGACCCCATGTGCTGCCACTAAGCATTTGCATACCGCAACTAAAGATCCCAGACTGAAGACGCCCAGTGCGGCAACTAAGGCCCGGCACAGCCAGATAAATACAACTAAAAATATTTTTAAATAAATAAAAAATATGTATTTTTAAATAAATAAAAGAACTAATTAACGCAGTTCTGTGGCAAATAACTAAAACAGTGTTTCTCCCGTGGCCCTATAAACATCACGTTGATTACATTTACCCAGTGACAATAATCACAGATGAGCTATCAGAGCTCCAGTTTCTTACAAAGAAAAGTCCACTGAAGAGCCCCTCAGGCAATGATCTACAGGAGCTTCAGAGGTTTTCACAGAGAAAACTGACGGTTAAAGCATTCATTTCAAATGAAGAGGAGGAAAGCGTGCCCTCTTTAGGACCCAGGAGTTCTGATTCCCATCTTTGCTACAGGCACCTCTGTAAGTCACTTCCCCTGGCTGTATCTAAGTTTCCTCATCAATTAGAAAAAGAGAGAGAGACAGAGGCTGGGCAACATAAACTCTACATTGCCTCCAGTTTTAAGATGCCATTTAAAATAATTTTCTCTTTTCCTTAATACCAGCCTTTCAGGGCCACAGGGACTTCTGCTGCCAGGAGCCAGAGTACCCTCATTTTCTCCTGCTAGCTCAAAGGCGATCAGACCCCAAAAGAAGCTTCTCGTGGTGAAGCAAAGGGCCTGCCATCCAAGTTATAAATTGTAATCTGGAGTCAAGACTATAGAATCAGTCGCTTTCCACTGCCCACAGGCAAAAGGAGATAAACTGTGAGCTGGTTATCACTGTTAAGTAACATGGAGCTATACTGAAATACACACACTTTTGCTTCATATTCTCACCATCTGAAAACACTATAGATTGTATCAGCAGAGGCACGGATCAAAACATGCCTCCTTAGACTATCTCCTACTACAAAGCTGAAGAAGAAACCCCCTCCCTTCAAGCAGACGTGCGCACACAGCAATTACACCCTCGTCCCTGCCAGCCCAGCGGCAGCAACAGCCCAACAGTGACACCTGCTGGGGAAACTCCAGCAAGGGCCACTTGACAGCCAGAGAGCGTGGGACCTCCGGGGGCAGGAGGAGCTGCCGCTTCATTTACACCAAAATGCAAGCTCTCAGTTTATGAGCAAGTGGTGGCCCTTCTCTAATGGGTGTGCACTTAGAATATTTTATAATATATCTCACTTTTGAGAAGGCTGTCAGCCTTCATGGTACACACCTCATCTCATTCAAGCTCATCTGAAAAGAAGCAACTCCATAAATAATGTATCCAACCACCGTATTAATACATTATTGTACAATAAGAACCATGCATCTGTGTATTTTGAATCTAAAAAGCATATATATAATTATTTACAGCAAGATGACAAGGGGTTTCATTTTCCGCAACATACATTTTCTAAATACTTGAACTCTTTTTATTTAAACCACAAATACATACTACCTCTTGTCTACAAAAAATTTTGATAGATCCTTAATAATAGTTTCAGGGTTTTAAATGCATACATTATTAAGAAGTAACTATTAATATTTTAGTCACATGTGGTTACCTATGTAGTTCCTCAGATCACACTTGTCACATTTCAAACGCTCGACAGTCATATGTGGCTGGTAGATACTATCCTAGATGGCACAGATATAGAACATTTTATTAGACAGCACTGCTCTAGAAACACATTGGGGTATTTTCAAACTAAATTTTGTGATGCCTGGATGGAAAGGAAGGGTAGAGAGTACAGACAAAAGTGTTGAAAATTTCTGGAGTCAGGTGATAAGCATATTATGGGAGCTCTATTTTTATGTTCTCTATTTTTATGTTTGAAGATTTCTGTAATCAAAAAATTAAAAGAAAGAAAACAAAAATGGTTCACCTAAAAATGACATTATCACTTTAAGAAATACACCATAGACAGCAGCTTGGAAAAATCTTTTTTATGCACACCAGAGTTCAAATTCCCATTCAGCAACCTACTGTGTGACCTTTAACAAGAAACTTGACTTCTCTGAGCCTCTCTTTCCTCAACTTAAAGATGGGAAATTTAATACCTGCTTTGCACAGAGTTACTCTAGAAATTAGAAATAATGCAAAGCCAGAACACAGGAGTAGGCTCTCAGTTATCGGTATCTCTAATTATATCAAACAGTAGAGTTTGTTTTAAATGACTCAGGTATTTCTCAGCACAGCAACACATGAAGAGTGTTCTGCTAGAACAGAATGAACAAAGGCTAACCACAAGCCCACTGGTGCCAGAGCACCAGGTCCTCGTAGACTTTCAGAGCAGTAACTGAAGACAGTCCTTTCTGGTTGCCTTTAAACACACTTCCTGAATGCCGACTGCATGTTGGGTACTATGCTCGCTACCATCTCGTGTGCTCAGAAGCTCAGTCGTGCCTGACTGCGACCCCGTGGACTGCAGCCCACCAGGCTCCTTTGTTCATGGGATTTTCTAGGCAAGAACACTGGAGTGGGTTGACATTTCCTTCTCCATCTTACCTCTTGACAAAAAGGAAGAACAGAGCCTCCGGCTCCTGACAGGGGTCATTACACAAAGCAAAATATTACAAAGACGGCAATGTAGGAGATATTAATCCAGAACTGGCCTCAACCATACGGGCACAGTATCAGTCTCAATCATTTCATCTATCTTTCCTATCATGACCAAGTCTCTCTGTGTTCTCAGATAGTAACTGCCCTTAAGTAACCGCTTTTATCTAGAATTCACCACACTCTTCCCTTCCTCAGCATGTGCTATTCCCCTAAAATAAAAAGGTCTTTCCCTTTCCAGATCCTACCCTTCTTTCAAGGCTTGATTTCGCAACGCCTTCTTTGATGATACTTCCCTTTCTCTGAAATTAGACTACACTGAGTCTCAGTACCATAAAATGGAGCATTTGGCTCATTTACATTTTTTATATAATTACATGTAAATAAGTCTTGCCTCTACAACAACACTCTATACTGCCAGTGGGCAAAGACCAGGTACTGAGCTTCTTTTGTATTCCTGACAGTACCCAGCACAGTGCTGGGAAAAAAAATGTAATTCAACAAGACTTATTAACTGGGCAACTCTCTAAAGCATCCTCCCAAAATAACAAGTACATGATGTGCACAATCCATATTCCCACCCTTGTTAGAAGCTTATGTCAGAGAAATTTCAGTTGCTTCAACAGAGGATGCAATGCAGAGAAATATGCTGCTTGAATCCAACAGGCATATTCTGGGAGTCGGTGATTACGCTAGATCTGACCTTTACAGAATTACAGAAAGAAGTCCCTAATAAATCAAGATAGATGCGCACGCAGCCATACACAGAACACGAGGTGGGCGACCAACTACACCCACGCTGTGTCTTCCATGAAAGAGCTGCCTGGGATGCCAAGCCGAGTATGGAGAGGCCTTCCGTCTATGAATCTCTTCTTCCCCACCTGCAGGTGATGTCCCTCTGGAAGATCTACTCAAAAAATCGTAAGTAACTTACTGTCCAAAACATATATATATATAGCTACAGGAAAAAAAAATAGTCCTCAATATATATCTATATACTATTTTATTTTCCTTTTGTCAAGTTGCAATGTTCCAAAAGATGAGGTTTAAGAAATTGTCCAAAAAAAAAAAAAAAAGAAAAGAAAAGAAATTGTCCAAAGCAATACAAAGACCCAATACACTAATCTGTCCCAAGTACGGCTCTCTTTTACTATTAGAAATTTTTTTCCCCCTAGCCTCTCTGGGATATTGTGTTGTTTAACGATAACCAGCCCTGCACAGACAATCCTTTAAGGAGGCCAAAAAGCAGAGTGGAGGAAGTTCATGGTTCTACCTCCTCATGCCTCTCTAAGCTCACCCACAACTCTCCTTTAAGGCTACACGTCACGTGAGCCGAGCCAGAGTCACATGAGCGAGCAGAGTCGCTGGACTCAGGCTGCCAGGCCTTATCCTCTCTCTGCCACCACAGCAAGCTTTTCCACGAAGACGCAATGGAAGCTCGGGAGATCAGAAACAGATGCGTGGGTCCCAGATGCTCCAGATGCAGCCACCGAGACCCACAGGGCTGAAGAAGAGGCACCAGGAGAAAAAGGGGCATGGGAGGAGACCGGGAGGCCTCTGCTTACCTCCTGAGAGAATCCTCCTCAGAACTCTCCTCCGGCAGATCCTGATGTAAGGCCTCCTGTGACACAGTTCCAGATCGGCTGGCCTGGGTGTAAATGCGTTCCCAGTGGCCCGTCTCCTGGTTGAAGGCCACCCCCACAGTCCTCTCCTCCTGCGGGCTGGTAGAGCTGCCCAACTCCAGCCTGCTGGAGCTGGCCGTCTGGCCCTCAGTCCGCTCGAGAGGGGGCAGCTGGCTGCCACTCGCGGCCATGCCCTCAAAGGTGCCGGGAACCTGCCAGGAGGCACTGGCCTCGCCAGAGGAGTAGTTAGGTGTGCTTCTTTCCCAGCGCAGAGTGTCGTTGTTGAAGGTCAGCAGATTGTGGCAAGCGCGGCAGCGGTTCAGGTGGCCACGGGACAGGTTGGAGTTGTTCTCGCTGCTGTGCGGGGTGGGCTGGTGGGACGGCCCTGGCCGTTCGGATTCAAGGTTATTGTTGAGCATTTCCTGGGCCTGCTGGGCCTGGGGGGCCTCCCCGCTGAGGCTCTGGTCCAGCTCCTGAAGCCGGTCATACTCCAGAAAGAAGCGTCTCAGGTCACACTGAAGCTCGTGGCGGATGCTGCCCGAGTTGTTTTGGCTGGAGCCGTTCCCTCCATCTGACTCGGCTGCCAACCCCGAGGCTGGAAAACCCCTCCCTTCTGTGGCTGAAGTGTACACAGAGGCTTGAGAGCCACCTTCCTGCTGTCGCAGCACAGAGAGCAGACTCACCGAAGAGGCGCTGGTCCTGGGCGGGGGCATGGACTCCGCCTCGGAGCGAGAGTTCAGACTGAGCACTGTCCGGGTCCACTCAGATCCTGTCAGCCCGGGGGCTATGTCCCGGTGGTACCTGGAAGGGTGGCCAGACAGAGGGCCTCCCAGGGAGCGCCGGGGGGGACCCAGGCTGAGGTTGCGGAGCGTGTTGCCGGCGGTGCTGCTCTGGACCGTACTGAAGGCAGACGGCCGGCTCAGGAGGCCTGGGTCGTGCGGCGCTGACGAGGCCTGCTCCGGGGGGTGGAAGGGCTCGGTCTGCACAAAAGAAAAGGAAGGGGTAGTAGCCCTGGCAGAAGCAGGGGGGACACTGTCCTGGTGTGGCAAGAGGGAAGGAACTCGAGTGCCCGAGCAGCGGCTGCAAAGGCACAGGATCCCAAGGTGCTGGCAGCACTCGGCTGTGGGGTAACTGACCCGCTGTCGGAGCCGGATGTAAGCGGAAGTCCTGGGGCGCTCCGTGGAGGGCTGAGGGGGAGGCGGTGGGGGTGAGGGGGTGGCAGGATCTTGCACTGTGCTTTGCTCTCCCACCTGGATGCCAGAGGAGCGGGAGGACAGCATGTGCAGGAAATTGTGGAGGAGAGGCGTCCGGCGCACGGGCTGAGACTGCAGGAGGGCCCGCTGACGGTAGTGCGACAGTTCTGCTCCGTCTGCGGGGATCTCTGGTTCGTCATCACCCTGCAACGTGGACCAAGGCGGGGCGGGGGCAGAGCCAGGCAGTTAGGTAGAACGTCCAGGTAAATCCAGAGAAATTACTGATAATCATCCAAGGAAAACACACATTCTAGAGAGGCAACAATGCCACCCTTGAAGCACTGAGAACTAACGGGGTCCAGATTCGGAATCATCATATGGTATCAAATCATTCACTTGCAACTAGCAACATTTCTCAACGAGTTCAGCTGGCAACCCAATTCTCTTACAATAGGCATTTCCACGACATGGAGGCTGTGAGGGGAAGCAAGACGTCAACCAGCCAAAGGCACCCGAACGACAAGTTATCCGACGCAGTTTGGTTACTTCTACTGGGACGATCACTCGGGGGTTTCGGAATGGACTCCCCTGTCAAGACCTACAGTTCTAACTTTGAATATGGTCTGCGGCTAGTTTTAAATCTTGACTGGAAAGAAACACTCGGACATTGAAAATTAAAGTCCAATACCATCAGAATCCGAGCACTACTTCAGCAAACAACCCACAGTTTAGATGGAGCTGGACCTGCTGACTAACTTACCTGCTGATTAGAGGGGTTAACAATTGCTGTGAGTAAGTAGTGTCCAAGAGGATCAAATCTCACCAGACTGAAAACACAGAAGAAACGGACAGAGACATGGAGAGAGAAATTCTGTTAACTGAGGAAAGGAAACCCGGGAGAAAATTTCTAGCGATCGTTACTGACAACTGTGGGATTTACCCAGGCATCCACCTAATGCTCGAGACTTCCAAAGCTTTCAAAACCGATTAAAATAATAAAGCTCACTCCTTCTTGTTGCGTCCTCACACCTGCCAGAATAAGGGAATACATTTCACAAAAAATAATTTCAAGAACACCCCGGGCTTGCATCTCAGGAAGCAGCTACATTAAGCACACAGCCGCTCATGGCCAAGAGCCCATCATAATGGTAAAGCAGAGGACGCTTCCATACTCTGCCACAGGTTCGCGCCTGCCCTCACACAGCTGCTACACTGGCGAGAAGCATGAGGGCTGGTGACAAGGAACAGTCCTGGTGTCAAGCGACCCACCTGAGGCTAGAAAATTAGTGAAGATCCAATGGCAACACCAAGAGGCCCAAAGGGAAACAGTGCCTCGACTTCAGTTCAGGCGGTACGTGCGCTGACTTTGAAGGCTACGTATGTCAGTATTAGCAGACTTGATACGTCTCTACATCTCCACTTTCCATTTTGACTAACAGAAAACCAGGGGTGAGCAATTTACCCACCAAGCTCCCCACCACCTGAACACCTTTTAAGGTTCAAAAAAAAACAAACAAAGAAAAAGCCTTTATCCCAAACCAGATAGCTTGGAACCTAAAAAAGATTCTAAAGGCCTTCAGCTACAAAGACCTGAAGATGAGGCCAATAAGAAACAGCTGAAATGAACAACATGCACCGCTTCCCGGCTGACTGGCCAACAGTTTAAAAAGTATGAAGAGCCACAGGGATAACACCCCTGCCCTGAGCTGGGATAATACAGAGATAACAATCTATCTCTTGGGGCGAAAGCACCCTTAACTGTTCTCCACATGTTAATCCTATGCCAGACACTGCTGGTGCCCAGAGCGCTCACCGGACCCGTTCCATCTCGTTCGCTGTCTTCACCACGGCAAAGGGTTCCCGGCGGCTCCAGTCCCAGAAGTGGATCTCGTTGGCAGTGGCAATCAGCAGAAGCTGAGCCGTGGGGTGGAAAGCCAGGGAGGCAATGGGATTGTTGCTATCTGTGAACCAGCTTTCACTGCCACCCTGTGAATGAACAAATCCAAGGCATTCTCAAGTTACAAGCTGCCAGCGAAATAAGTCAATTTCAAAAAAAGGGTCCAGGTCGAGTAAAATGACTACTTGTAGGGCCTACTTTAAATATGTCTTCTGAAAACCAGATACAAAACCAGTGATCTGGCAGTGTCACCAAATTTACTAGAAAAACATTACTGTCAATTCAGTTCTGTCATCTACAATGTATAAGCAATGAGCACCTGTTTCTATAGTCTGTGAAGACTCAAGCTTTGGTGCATACCACGGTACACAACAGCCCACTAGCCAGTCTCCAGGACAAGGAGCACACTGCTTTGACGATCGTGATCAGAATAACAGTACAATCCTTGATCTAAGAAAAGAGAAATCCACCCTGAAGAAGTCTCAGCAAGTCCGGTGCCTTGTCACAATGGGCAGACAGTTAAACAGGGTGTTCATCTCGAAATGGAGCACTGTGGGCTCGACTCCTTCTCAGTAAGCAAGCAGTAACTATTAAGTACTCAAGGATGGTCCTGGAACATGGCCAGTCTCTCCTTCAGAGTCAAGAATGCAAGGGTAAATAAGCCTCTGCATCTAGAGTACCAAAGAAAAGGAAATGCTTACGTGTAAATCCCAGATCCGAACCTCCCCATCTAGGCAGCCAGAAGCGATGAGGCCTGAGATGGTGGGATGAAACGTGACACACCATGGCGTGCGGCGGTGTCCAATCAGAGAGTGAACACACTTGCCCGTCTTCACTTCCGTGATATAGATGTTATGGTTTACGTGAGTGGAAGCCAAGAGAGTCCTAGGGAATCAGCAAGGAGGAAGCCAATGTAGAGAACGTGGGAGGGAAACTGATACTCATTCCCCATCCCAACAGGGAAAAACTACACCTTGGGCTTTCCTAACAACAGAAACATTCTCATCTTTAAAAGCTTTTGGCTTCTCCATTCTGTCCCCAAACAACACATAACCCCTTCAAGAGAATACTTTTTCCAGCAGGGAAAATTATTATACTATTAGTAGCGTATATCACACAGGCAAAGGATTGAGACTCTTTCCAAGTTTTGATCATCGATGTTCACAGGTTCCTTTGCTTATTCCCATTATTTTAATGGCTAGCACTGGTCATCTATTTCCCCCCTTTCTGATAACACTGGCAAAGTTCTGTTCATACAGTGACTCAAAGAGTCTTTAGGGATTTCACTTGGATGAAGCTCAGCAAAATACATAGAAACCAACGCTACCACAAGTCTCAGGTAAAGTTTAGGTAAGAACTAGGTACCTGTCTGGGCTGAAGGCCAATAAAAAGGTGGAGCGTGGACTATCTGGCAGTTCTACTCTCTGAGAAATAAAACAAACAAAAGTTAAAACACTTTACTTATAAACTATGGCTCACTGTATCTCAAAAGCACCATTCTACATCGATTTTACAGTATAAGCTGAAAAACTGGAGACAACGATCAAGCTACAAATTGAGAGAGATAAATCTAAATTACCTTCAGGAAATCTAGCTGCAAAGGAAAAAGATATTTCTAGCCCATCCGTATTTGTAAACACAAAAACACAACACCCCAAAACAACAAAAAACCTAAGTTAGATATATCAGTTCTGCTACACAAAATACACCGTGTGCCAACTCCATGTCATTAACTCATCCTAAGGCCTCATTCTACTGTCATCCCTACAAATCCTATGTGAAAAATAACCAGTGTTCTTACCTTGCCCTCCCATTTCATACACCGGGTTTTATCTTCAACCAGCTCCTGCAGAAGTCGCTGAGCTCCAAAGGTCCGAGTGCCCCGTTCTCTCCCCCAGAGAATCCGGACAGCATTCTTCTCTGGAACAACCTTCATGGCGCTCAGTAAGCACTCTCACACCAGGCACGGGAAGAGGAGGAGTGAGCAACAGCTCCACACGCCGAAGCAGCTAAACTGAGGCCATTCAGATCCTTGTAAGTTGTCTTCATGGAAATCTAAGGTAAGACATTTAATGTCAAAGAGCATCTATTCTGCAATCAGAGGAAGTTCCCACCTCAAATATGACTCTCGTTTAGAGACGAAAGCACTATTCTCTTCATATGTAATGACACCTTCTCAGAAAAGCCGCTTCTTCCGTAACTTTTCATCCAAGAATATTTCACCCTTAAATTCCTCTTCCATCCTCCATAGCTCAGCCTTATATCTTAAAAACAGAAAGGGACTTCTCTGGCGGTCCAGTGGCTAAGACTCCAGACTCCCAGCGCAGGCTCGGGTCTGATCTCTGGCTGGTGAACTAGATCCCATATGCCACAACTAAGACCCCATGCAGCCAAGTAGAAAAACAGAACTTTAAAAAACAGACCCTTGTCAAAAGGAGTTAATTCTTTTTATCAGGCAATCAAGATCTTTTACTACTAAACAGAAGGGCTAAAACCCTGTCAAAAACAAGACAAATCACTGATACACCGGGTTTTATCTTCAACCAGCTCCTGCAGAAGTCGCTGAGCTCCAAAGGTCCGAGTGCCCTGTTCTCTCCCCCAGAGAATCCGGACAGCTTTCTTCTCTGGAACAACCTTCATGGCGCTCAGTAAGCACTCTCACACCAGGCAGTATTTGCACTCCCAGCTCTGTGCCGCGCTGCCTGCCTAACTGCTAGGACCCCTCTGATCACTTGGGCAGCCTCCAAAGCAAAGGATGGGTTACTGATTTCAAAAGGTATTACTTGAGATATGGTTCTTATGTACTAGCTTCAGTTCTATCTCCTGCCTAAAAGCAAGAGCACAGAACTACTTTGAGGTACCTTTCTCATTCTCTTTTTCTCATCTCCACTCAAGTTCCAGAATAGAGGATAGAGGAGGAAGAAGAAAAATTTCATTTCCTTTTTAATCATCCACTGCAAGCCTTAACGGTATAAAACTGTCACAAAATAAACACAAATTCCACTAAAATGTCAACTAGCAGCAAAACAAACACACGTGAAAATTAAAGAAATTTGAAAATACATATATAATTGTTATTCATTGCGGCACTGTTTCTTCAACTCTGCTATGAAAAAATTCAAATAGAAAAGTTGAGAACACAGTAGAATAAATACATACTGCTCATTACTTAAGACTCAAGAATTGTTCATACATGTCACATATGCCTCATTTGTCTCCATGGATGGAGATACGGAAGGGTGCCTTGTGCCCTTCCTGTGAGCCACGGCAGCAGGCACGGGCACAGCCTAGCCCTGCAGACCGCACCGTGCATTTCCTACAAACGAGGACATTTAGCTTCGCAACTACACTATTGCCACCATGATCACTTGTGCCTTTAATACACCAAAAAATACTCCCAGAAGTGTCTTTAATAGTGGTTTAAAAAAAAAAAATCCAGAACCCAATCAAGGCTCAAGAAATGAATCTAGATGATGCCTCTAATTTAGCCTCTTTTATTCTAGAATGGCCTCCAAGTTTTATTCTGGTTGGTTTTGTCTATGGTTTGTTTGTTTACAACACAAGCTTCCTAAAAACACCAGACAAGTGACTTGTTGACTTGCAGCTGTTACATCTCAGTTACGTCTGATTATTTCCCCACAGTGCCATTCAGCTTGCCTCTCTACCCCTAATGCCTCCTGTAAACACTGACTCGATCGAGGTTGAGAGGCTCAGGAAAGGATGCTTCACAGGTGATGCTACCTACGTCCCTCACAAGGCAGCCCATCGTGCTCTCAACTGCTCCACTCGGTGAGACCTGGTAAGCTACACGATCGTCTGGCAAAACACGATCACCTGGTCGAGTCTTAACAGCCAGAGCTCTATAAAGGTATGTTTCCTCCTTTACAGTAAGCAACCTGCAGCTAATGTTTGGCACCATGTGAAATGCTGTTCCTCGTCAACCTTTTGCTTCATAGTTCAGCAGTTACTGATGATTCCTTCGTAAATTATTTCATTTGGGGGCTGGAATATGTTGATTTTCCAATTCCATCATTATTTCTACATTACTGGCATTCTTTTGGAAAGAATTTTCCCTTAATAACTGAAGTAGAGTAAATGCTTAATTTTTTCCTTAATTACTACTTATTATCTGTAATAGTAAAAGCTGGGGACAACCCAAGTGCCCATCTAAAGGGGACGAGATGACTAACCTATAATAAGGAAGATTCTCTGGGTACTGATAACAAAAGATCTTCAAGATACATTGTTCAGAGTGGGGAAAAGCAAGCAGCATTACAATATATATAGCAAGGCTGCCTTTTGAAAAAGAGGAGAAACTAATGGGCATTTATTTGAGACTTGGACAAGGTGACCACAGACAAAGATGGAAGCTGGACTTCTCAGTGTTCCCATTTTATGTTATTTTCATTTTTTAAATTACCTATTCAAAATTTATTCTTAAAATATTTGATGATGTGAAAAAAAAGTTAAATGATAAAGACAAAACATAAAATTTATATATACAGTGTGATCTCAATTTTGTTTTTTAAAAAAATCTTTAAGAATGATACAAAACATTATAAAAAGCATTAACCATGGTTCTCTTTAGGTGGTAGGATTATAGGTGACTTCATCATCAGAAAAGGCACTGTTCACTTTTTAAATTTAAAAAGTAATAACTGCTTACTGTAAAAAGTCAAACAATAATAAACTCTTTACATTTCATGAAAGGTTGCAATCTAAAAAGTACACAATAAGACACATCCAAATACAGAAGGGAAAATACTTATTGCCTGTGCTGAAATGAGATTTCTCTTTGGAACATTAAAATAGAAAGTCGGAAGGAGCCTACAGAAAGAGGTAACTCTGAGTTCCTAGCTGCATATGGCACAAAGTTCGTCAGGAGTGACTAAGGAACACACTCCAGTCTGCATCCTCGGAGCACAGTTCTCATCTGCCAGCAGCTCACAAACGTAAGGACGTACACACGGCCTGAGTCAACACGGGGCAGGCCAGCCTCCCGCAGAAGCTAAGGACGCACTAACTAAAAGGAAATCATCTCCTTGCTGACTGACAACTCATGGTTCAAAACCAAAAGTCTGGAAGTGAAACTGCCACGAAGCTGAATAATTACTAACCAGGAGGGTGGCAGAAATACAGTTCCCATCCATTCACTTTAATCCTCAACTGAGCCTGTAATTTTTCTTACAGCCAATCATTCTTTTACCTAATTTAGAGGTCTTCAGCAGAAATGAGTTCTGAGGGCTCCTAACAGTGCTGTGTTTAGTCGCTCAGTCGTGTCCGACTCGTTGCAACCCCATGGACTGTAGCCCGCCAGGCTCCTCTGTCCATGGGGATTCTCCAGGCAAGAATACTGGAGTGGGTTGCCATGCCCTCCTCCAGGGCATCTTCCCCACCCAGGGATCGAACCCAGGTCTCCCGCACTGCAGGCGGATTCTTTACCATCTGAGCTACCAGGAAAACCCAGTGTTGTCCTATGGTGCAACATTAAAAGTACTTTGAGAGAAATGTATTTAAACCATTTATAATCTTGTAATATGTGGTGAAAACAGCAACAATCCAATTCCACAAAAAAAATCTGACCTTCTGACCTCATGTAACTCAAGAGGAAGAAGAAAATATAGGTCACAGACACCGGTGATTCAGAAAACTGTGATGCAATCTTAAGTTCCTACACGAACCAGAAGGACAAGGGAAGAGCTGCTACAAATACCAGTTATCAAGAAAACTCAAAAACTAAAGCTCGGGATTACCACAGAGCCTGTCTACCACTTCCCAGAGACCTAAACACACCAACGGTTCAAAGAAGAGAAGTCTGAGGGACGGCAAGAAGTCGAAGGGACTAAAACAACTTCACAGTCTCTCTTTTGTCGGAAAAAAAATATTTGCTCTGTTTCTTTAAAAGGATAAGCGGCCTTCTCCTGATACACTCCTAATAGCCGCATAAGAAGAAATTCTACTTTGTTCTCCATAAAGAACAGAAGCTAAATCAAACTGCAGCCGGGTGGGCCCATAGCTGAGGAAGTCCCAGTCAAGTGTGGTTTTCATTCCTCTCTTTAAAAAGGAGAAAGACAAGTTTCCCAATCTGTCCCTTAAGCTAGACTGGGACAAAAGGTGCCAAGAATAGTCTTTGTGACACCGTTACACCGGCCCCCAAGTCAGTTCGCAAGCACCAAAAGCCTTGCCCACGTACAACCAGGACACGATTAGGGTACGTACGCAACACAAATGCCAAGATCCGCCCACCCCCATCTCTAACCACTTCCCCCCTTAACACGACCCATCACTCTACAAAGATGGGGAGGAAACCCTGAAAGGTTGTTAAGGTTATACTTAACAACCACTTATAAAAATCACCTAGAGGGGACTTCTCTAGTGGTCCAGCAGTTACAATTCCATTTCCAATGCTGCGGGCATGAGTTCGATCCCTGGGTGGGGAACTAAGATCCCACATGCCACATGGCACGGCGCCCCCCCAGCCCAAAAAAAAAAAGTCACTAAGATTATGCACAACCCAGTGGAAACTAAAGTTAGACTTATAGGTTCCCCTTGCAATTAAAAAAAAAATTTATTTATGCATGGCTGTGCTGGGTCGCCAGTGCTGTGTGGGCTCCTCTAGTCTCAGCAATCGGGGACTGCTCTCCAGTAGCAACACACAGCCTCCCCACTGCAGTGGCCTCTCCTGCTGCAGAGCACTGGCTCAGTTGTGGCGGCACATGGGCTCAGCAGTTGCGGCTCCCGGGCTCCAGAGTACAGGCTCAACGGTTGTGGCGCGCAGGCTTAGTAGCTCTGCAGCCTGTGGGCTCTTCCCGGACCAGGGATTGAACTCGTGTCTCCTGCACCGGTGGATTCTTTACCACTGGGCGATCAGGGAAGCCCTTCCCCTTGCAATTTGATCACCTTATTATGCTAGCAATTTCACTCCCCCTTCTAGCAATATGACTTTGGACAATTTACTTAAGCTCTTTGAGACTTGGCTGCCTCCTCTGTAAACAGGAATCATGCTACTGGCCTCATCAAGTTGCTGTGAGGCTCTAAGAAAAGCATGGTGGAGCATTAAGAACCCTGCTGTTACTGTCATTATTATTACTGAATCCTCTTTGGGGTTCACCATGGTTTCCCTCACCAAACAGTGTGCCCAGCTATCAATAAAACCTGAGACCTGTGATGCCATGATTCCCAAGGGAAGCAGATTGCTAAAAAACATTTCAGAGCTGTTACCAGACAACAAATTAAAGGAAAAGTATTTATTTGTGTGGCAAAACATAATTAAATGAGATTTGGGCTGCTTATACATAAAAAGTGAATTAAAATAGATTCAGTGACTTTGAGCTGTATCTGTAAAACCTGGCTAATAATTCACACCCCAAATCTTCCCTACCAATAGCATTCCAAGGGTATGAATCAGAAAGTTATTAGGCTTGGAAGGGACTGTGAGAATGCAGGCCAATGACCTCATTTATTTGAGTAACTGCATCTCTCCCCACTTCACTGTGCCCATGTAGGCAAAGTCTGAGAGTCAAATCAGCCATGTAACGCCAATGTATAGCAAAAAACAAAAAAAAATTCAGGATTCAACCCAAGGTTAGCTCTTTAAAAGGAAAAAAAAAATCCTTTATTCAATCTAGGATCACCTGCATAAGTAAAGTTCTTCCAACAACTGGAAAATTAACTACAAACGTCAGACCTTTAATTAGAGGCCTACAAGTATCCAAGTACTCTTTAGAAACTCCATGTGGGTGGAAATACACAGGGTTTTTCTAAAGGGTTTTCTAAAAAACTTCAAAAACTAGCAGTTTTGTTTTCATCAACAGGACTTCCTACAGGGCATTTCGGGACACTTCTTAGGACGCCATATATGATCCAAGTCCAACACGTAAGCACTGTAGCAGGACCATCCCTGCCTCTACACAGCTCCTGCCTGACTCTTGGAGTAGACTGCATGTGGGAGTGGGGCAGCGAATATGGGGCAAAGCATCACAAATCTAGAACTGTAAAACAGGTAACAAATTCTGAAGACATAAAAATTTCAGCTATTACTTGAACTGTGTGCAGACTGCTGAAGGAGATCCTAGGATATACCAAACTGCTAACTGTGGCTTACGTCTACATAGAGAAACTTCAGTGTTTAATCCTTTTATCCATCATTTCTAAATAAGAGACAGTGTAGTAGATTTATATATGGGTCCTGACAGGCCAATTGAACCCAGCTCTGTCACTTTCTCGGTGAAATGTTCGACACTGAGTCATATCAGACTCTCTGCGACCCCATGGACTGTATGTAGCTCGCCAGGCTCCTGTGTCCATGGGATTCTCCAGACGAGAACACTGGAGTGGGCAGCCATTCCCTTCTCCAGGGGAATCTTCCCGACCCAGAGGCTGAACCTGGGTCTCCTGCATTGCAGGCAGGGTCTTCACTGTCTGAGCCACCAGGGAAGCCCATTTTCTCAGTACATGACAGTTTCCTGGAATAGTTATTTAACTTCCTTGTACTCCAGTTTCATCATCTGTAAAAGGCAGCATGTATATGATAGGATTACCACTAGGATTAAAACACTTACCAAATGAAAAGTGCTTGCTATTATATAATTCCAGTGCTTGTACCAAATAATACCTTCTTTCTATAATGAAGAATGGCAATAAGAAAAATATATTTAAGGCCACAAAGTCCTATAAACAATCAGCCAGGGACTTCCCTGGCGGCCCACTGGTTAAGACTCTATGTTCCCAATGCAGGGGACGCTGGTTTGATCCCTGGTTCAATCCCTGGTCAGGGAAGATCCCACGTGCTGTGTGGCGCAGCCAAAAATAAATGAATAAATAAGTATGCAATTCTAAAAAAAATAAAAATCAGCCAAAATAAAGAAAATTATTCTAAGCAAATTGAGACTGTCCACTGCAAAGGTCTCTAACTCATTTTGTATTAAAGATATCTTACTACTGTCCCCATTAAAAAAATAATAAGAAAATCTCAAGATAGTGGTTAAGACAATAACAACACTTTCATCATCTTATTCATTCCCACTGCATTTTACATTTTACCTAAAAAGTAACACACTTATAATCCTCAGATACACAAGGCCCTAAGAGAACAAGTCACACTGTCAGCGGTGGGTTCAGAATCCAAACCCAGGCAGTCTGGCTCCAGTCTACACGCTTCATCACTACAGAACACTCCTTACCGCCTGACACAAAACCTCCCTTGAGGTCTCTCCTACTTCATGTGCTAGTCTCACATACAGTAGGCCCTCCAGCAATGTTTCACTGTCTGACCGTACCAACTGGAAATCAGCCTGCTTTGTATTTTTAATGTTCATTTCCCCAAAGGTCAAGAAATTGAAGAATCACGCTGAGGGGAATTCCCTAGTGGTCTGGTGGTTAGACTAGACCTCACTTTCGCTCCCAAGGGCACAGGTTCAATCCCCAGTGGGGGAACTAAGATCTCACAAGCTACAGGGTATAGCCAAAAAAAGAGAAAAAAAAAATGATGCTGAAGAAAAATGAAAAGAAAAAATTCTCACTCCTTCCTTTATAGCAATTTATTTACATAATTTCTGGGAGAAAAGGGGACTTTAAAACCTTCAACCAGAAATAAATTTGATAAAGTACCAAATAAAACTACATCATGAAATTCAGTTACTATGTATTTACACTACAAACCCACCAACTCCATCCAAGTAAGAAAAATTACCTATCAGGAAATAGAGATCGATGCCACTGTAAATCTACTTTTGTAAGGCAACCAGAACAGAACATAAATCTCAAAAAACATAGTCAACAAAGAATGTGATTGAACAAACTCTGTCATGTCTGTACATTACCCCTTCATCCAACATGAAGTATGACATCAACACACCGGGCAAAAGGAAACGCAAAGCCTGCACGCAGAGCCCCCGTGTGAGCCCTTTCTTATCCACAGAACAGATGCATGTGCTAGTGGCCTCCCTGCACTGCCAGAGCTAGGATTCTCCACACCTTGGTCTGCCTGCCTGTGACAGATCCTCTCCACGGACAGTCTCCATCAGTTTCTTCTACCCTGCTCCTGCTTCCATGCTGCCCTACCCATCAAGAAATAAGAACATATCCCTGAACCTGGGCTGACCGTGTGACTTGCGTTGACCATAGAATGTGGCAGAAGTGATGATATGCCAATTCCAGGCCTGGCAACATCCACTTTCACCCTTGGAAACCAATCATCAGGCTGCAAGGAAATTCAAGACATCGCTCTGGAGAGAGAGGCCATATAGAGAGGTCCCAGATGATAAGACATTACTCAGAGAGAGGCCACACTGAAGACTATCAAGGTCCGAGACCAATGAGTTGAAACTCTGTTGTCCTGTCTAACCCAGCCCAGACCCCAGCTGAAAACAGACGAGTGAGTGACCCCCACAGATGTGACACAGAGCAGAAGAGCCAACCAGACGAGCCCTGCCCAAACTCCTAACCCACAGGGTTGTGAGAAGCAACAAATCATCATCGTCCTGAGCCACAAATTTGGAAGTGGTGTGATACTATGATTTATAATAAGAAATACACATTTGGTCTTTGTCCCCACTTTTGGCACAGATTTCCTAAAACCCTTGAAATTTCCTGAGTGAGAGAAATCTTCTGTCATTCATAAGGAGCTTCTTTTAAACTTATAGGTTGACTTAGGGTGGTACCCCTAGAAAGCCTCAGGATGGGGCTGGTCACCAGAAAAACCAAGTGATTAGAGGGAAAAGAAAGGGGAGAGGGGTTAGATGGGCCGGGAGATTAAGCACTATAAAAACTATTGAACAAGATTTGATGACCTTCCAGATTGGTGAACACATTCACAGGCCAGGAGGGTGATGAACCCCAGTTCTATGAGGACAGAAGCTCCTACGTTTCAGACCCTTCCAGATCTTGCCCTATGCACCTCTCCATCTGGCTGTTCATTTGAATCCTCTATAATAAACTGCTAAGTGTAAGCTTGAGTTCTGTGAATCACTCTATCAAATTAGTCCAATTCAAGCAGGGTGTTACCTCCCACCTATAAGCCATCAATCAGAAGCAGAGGTGACAACCTGGACCTGCAATCAGCATCTGAAGTCCAGGTGGTACAGTTCTGTGGGACTGAGCCCTTAAACTTGTGGGATCAGATGCTATCTCCAGGTAGTGTGTGTCAGAACTAGTTAAATCTGTAGAACACCCAGTCAGTGGCTGCTGAGATTTGGAGAAATGCTTGCCAGTTTTGGAAAAAACACCCACTGAGGTTGTTTTTCCATGGCAACAGATAACTAAAACACTACCTACCTAATATCCAGTGCACCTAATTCCTTGTTAGGGCTCTTTCTTCCTCACTAGACTACAAACTCTGGGACATGTCTATCCCAGTCCAGTACTTAGCCCAGTGCCTGGTATAGAAAAGAATGAGTATGTGTGTATATTTATATCCAGCTATGAGGGAAGCCCAAAGCAAACTCTAAACTGTCATAAAGAGCAACACCTAGGTGAAAAAAAAATGTGGTCAGTTATAGGTGGTGCTGATGGTTCAAGGTCATCAATTGAATTTCTACAAGTCAAATATCTCCAAAACGAGAAAACTTTGTACCATTATCTAATCTCAACCAGTCATTTTACCATGCATGTGTCATGAATCAGGAGAGGGCCAGGCAACAGAGTATGCACAGCTCAAATCTATCCCCACCACTCCTAACTGGGGGGAAAGAGGGTGGGACCCAAACCTAAAAATTGTATACCCCAGGGAGGACAGGAGTCTTTTGTAATTTTTATACTCATGTAACAATGCTTCTTTATACTCATATTTGAAACAGGGCACATTCGTAACAAAATACAGAAGCAGTGGATTTTCTGAGAGCTGCTGCTGCTGCTGCTAAGTTGCTTCAGTTGTGTCCGACTCTGTGCGACCCCATGGACGGCAGCCCACCAGGCTCCCCCGTCCCTGGGATTCTCCAGGCAAGAACACTGGAGTGGGTTGCCATTTCCTTCTCCAATGCATAAAACTGAAAAGTGAAAGCGAAGTCGCTCAGTCGTGTCCAACTCGTAGCAGGGCTGGGAATATGGGCTACTGTATATTCTGAGCTTGAGAGTGCTGGATATAAAAGTGATGTGATTTAATGGGTAAAGCTAAGACTAAGAGGTAAGAAGCTTCAACGACTGATTTCTACCATTGAGGTGTTACATAATCTTGGACAAATCACACTCTACGCATAAAAGCTGAAAGTAGTAACACCCTCTCTCCCTACCTTAAGGAATAATATCTCTGGAATATCTCAGGAGTTACAAAAAGCTCAAGGCAAGATTACAACTTTTCGAAGTAAAAGGCAAGTTAGGAACCAACAATAACCAGAATACACAATAACAGGACTTTGCACAAAGAAGTCTGGCACACGCAGCTCTAAAAGTGCGAAGGAAACTACACTGGCTATGAAGCAGAAACAGAGAGTACCTACCTCTAATTAATCACCTCACATACTAAAAGCAACTAATTTGATGGAATCAAGACCTATACAATCAAAATTAATACAAAGCCAAAGCAGCAGCCAAAGACTAGAAATATTAATAAAATGCTAGTGGAGGACTTCTCTGGTGATCCAGTGGTTAAGAATTCACCTTGCAATGCAGGGGACGTGGGTCCAATCCCTTGTCAGAGAATTAAGATCCCACATGCCAAGGAGCAACTAAGCCCGCCTGCCTCAACTAGAGAGTCCGCCCACCGAAATGAAAGATCATGCATGACGAAACAAAGATTCCGCTTGCTGCAACCAAGACCCAACACAGCCAAATAAACTAAATAATTTTTTTTAATGTTAACAGAAGCTGCACCTGTACTGCAGACATGCACAGCATTTATGTTCAGAATTACATGTATAAAATCATCAGAATTACATGTATAATATCATATAAGAAACGAATTGCCAGTCCAGGTTCGATGCAGGATACAGGAAGCTTGGGGCTGGTGCACTGGGATGACCCAGAGAGATGGTATGGGGAGGGGTGGGAGGGGTGTTCAGGATGGGGAACACATGTACACCTGTGGCTGATGCATGTTGATGTATGGCAAAACCAATACAATATTGTAAAATAAAAAAATAATAATAATTTAAAAATTAAAAAAAAAAACAAAAACAGAATTACAAACACTCTAAAATACAACTGGTCTGCTTTTAGAAAGTTAGGTTAAGAGGTTACAGTGAATCAAATACCTGTACAAAGGTTGTCAGCCCAAATTTACTAAGAGATAAGCAAGCAATGTGACCTCTTTTTCTTATATCCACAGCCCCCAACAAGCTTTTTAAATATATAAACTCAGTGTAAGGCAGACCACTAAGGGTATATCACAAAGAAGCTGACAACTTTCAAAATGCTTTGAAGATAGGAAACTAAATAAATTCGAGTGACTGTTATTTTAATAAAGGGGAGGGAAAAAACACCAGCTTTTCTGCTACAGATTTTGCTGACTAGCGCTTCCAAAAGTAACTCACAAGGATGTAACCTAATGTCTGCAGGAAAGTATGCTCAAAAACAAAATATGATCAAAACTGGTAACAGAAGGCTGTAAGACCCAAATTTGAGACTGACAATCTTCCTTATTCTCACCTCAGAAGAACGAAAAGAAATTTTTAACCTGCAGACTCCTCTGGGGCAAAGAGTGAGCTGAAACCATAAGAACCCCTTCAGGTTCTTGGAAGAATACAGAAGAAATCACTGAACTGAGAAGAAACTGAAGCTCAATTTTTGAGTCGCAAGCTATCAACAGGACCAGGAAGGCTACCGCTGAGTGCACAAAAGTGGCAAGAGACTTCCTACTGGCAAGCAAAAGAGAAAGAAAGACAAAAAAGAGTAGCTTTTGGTGGAAGAAATTTCACAGAGACAAAAACAGCTTAACCGCAGAATCGAGAAGGGACCCCAGCTGCTTCAGGCACGCAGGCCTAACAGCTTTGGCAACAACGTACCTCTCATCTACAAACAGCATTAGGAGGCTGAAGTGGAGCTGCTTTCAAGTCACGAAGGATCACGTCTTTCTGTTTTCTGCACAGTCTTTGGGGACAAGAGAATCCAGCTCTCCTCCCTGGAGTACCACACGGCCCCCAGCCGTTCCTGGACATCCCTGGAGCCATGGCGACAGCACTGTAAAAAAGCTTTAAGGACACTCAATCAGGCGTCCTCACGAGCCCAGACAGACAGGGTTACTCACCAGGCAAATAAGAAAATGTAAACCTGGAAGAGGTTAAGAAATTCATCTAGGTTTGCAAGATGAGTCACAGGCAAAGCAGGATTTGAATTCAGGCTTTCCCTTCAGATAGTATCAGAGCTCGACTCCCAGTCCCTGGCTCAGCAGATACTGTGTTCAGTGTTCTCCAGTGTTAGAGTCAGCCCAGGTCAGGTTCTTGGCTGACTAGAACAGGGAAAGGAAAAATTTCCCTCAAGGCTTCAGGAAAAGGAGAAGTCATATTATTAAACGCAGAGCTCTTATGCTAAAAGGTCCAGATGCCCTTCTACCTCGCCAATCACATTCCTCAGCCAATCAAAATAAGGCACTGGATTTTAAGAAACTAGTCGTTTTAAGCTCTGACTGGAAGTTGGATTGCATTTCCCCAAATTTCCAAACAAAAAACACTTAAGGGGGACAAGAAAGATGCAAAAGCAGTTACAGCCAGCCAGCAAGTGTTTACTGAATATCTAGGTGCTCAGCACTACTCTAGGCACTGAGGATCCTAGAGCCAATGAGAGCATTCCTGCCCTCAAGGAGCTTATAAGAGCTCTTTATTTATGTAATAAAAGAGTGACACTTTCAAGTACTGATAAATGCTAGGAAGAATATATAAAAAGTAATGTTGTTTAGAGGGGACAGATTAAAGGGAGGAAATCAAGAATTCAGAATCATTTCTATTTTTCTATTATTATGAGCCTGAGAAAATATGAATAAGGAGAAACGTTAAAATACTTTCATTCAAATTAATACTACAATATAATCCAACATCGCTTCCTATTTTTAAATAACTACATGGTGCTGCTGCTGCTGCTGCTAAGTCGCTTTAGCCGTGTCAGACTCTGTGCAACCCCATAGACGGCAGCCCACCAGGCTCCCCCGTCCCTGGGATTCTCCAGGCAAGAACACTGGAGTGGGTTGCCATTTCCTTCTCCAATGCATGAAAGTGAAAAGTGAAAGTGAAGTCGCTCAGTCATGTCCGACTCTTAGCGACCCCATGGACTGCAGCCTACCAGGCTCCTCCGTCCATGGGATTTTCCAGGCAAGAGTACTAGAGTGGGGTGCCATTGCCTTCTCCGAAATAGCTACATATGTAAGACTAAATTTGAAATAGCCTTCAAAGGAAGCATTCTTACCTCAAAAGTTACAGCAAATTTAAGGCTTTTACGCACATGGCAGTAAGATCCCAATATTTATCCACCAATATTTATCATCCACTGACCGCTAAAGACGAGCGGTAGAATATAACATATTTAAAACAACACTTCCACGGAACACTCGCTGAATGCAGCATACCTGACAGTACTAGCTAAGCCTCTTTCTGCACATTATCTCGTTTACTTCTCACAGTGACGCCATGAAGATAGTACAGTGTCATTATCCCCACTGACAAACCACAAAACTGAGGCTTAGAAAGGTTAAATGATCTGCCCATGTGGAGGGGAGACTCCAATTCAATCAGATGCCAAAGTAGATGCTCTAACCACTCTACTATACTGCTTCTACAGAACAAGCAGTAAACCTCAGATACAGAAAAAAAAAAACCTTTTTCATGCCTTCACACCTATGTGACAGAGAGTTAATTCAGGAGATAAAGAGAAAAGGAATAAATCTGAATAACTCCAAGTCAGAACACAGGGCTATAACCTAATTCCACATGATCCACAACTTAACCTCCCTATCTGTAACAGAGCTAACCTCACCAGTGCTAACCATTACTTGTCCCCTGGTAGGCTGTGTTAATTATTATTTGTAATAGATACACAGATCATCTGTTGAAAGAGACAAGGAAAGCTACAGTGTTATGGTTATTACTGCCTTGATGCTAGAGCAAACGATCGATGTAAGTAAATTATGTGCACCAAGAATGCAGGGTTTGAGGGACTACCCTGGTGGTCCAGTGGCTGAGGCTCCGCGCTCCCGACGCAGAGCGCCGGGGTTTGATCCGTGGTCAGGGAACTAGAGCCCACAAGCTGCGACTAAAGAGTCTGCACGCCACAACTAAAGACTTCACACCCCACAAGGAAGACTGCAGAGCCCGTGTGCCGCAATTAAGACTTGGTGCAGCCAAGATTAAAAAACAAAGAAATGTAGGGTTAGGGAATCATTTAACTAGTTGTTTTACCTCTAATTTTCTTCCTTTTAAAAAAAATTTATTAAAGCAATACATACCATATGACCCAGCAACTGCACTTGGGCATTTATCCAGAGAATGTACATTCACACAAAAAAATTATACACAAATGTTTATAGAAGCTTTATCTGTAATAGTCAAGAACTGGGGAAAAACTCAGAAGTTATTCAGTGGGCAAGTCACTAAACGAAACTAAGGCATATCCAAACCTGGGAATACTACCCAGCAATTAAAAAGAAAGAAACTATTGATACATGCAACTTGGATGACACTCCAGGGAATTACACTGCACTGATCAAAGAAAAACTGATCCAAAAGGCTACTTTCTGGGAATTCCCTGGCAGTCCAATGGTTAGCACTCAGTACTTTTCACTGCCTGGGCCAGGTTCAATTCCTGCCTAGAAACTAAGATCCCACAAACCACGGAGTGGGCCCCCAACAAAAAAATTTTAATTAAAAAAAAAAAGGTTGCATACTATATAATTCTGTTTACGTGACATTCTTGAAATGACAAAGGAAGACAGATCTTTGGGATTACAGAGCTGGAGGAGGGAGATACTGGCCGCCTTCCCCCAGAGGATATGTTTTCCAGATTCTCTGCACAAAAACTCTACTGCAACTTTATCGACTGCACCGCCACCTCATGGTGACGTGGAGGTGGGAGTGACTATAAAAGGCATCAGCAAAGGCCCTGTGGGATGAAACGTTTGCTGTCTTGACTGTATCAGTGGCAGCACCCCAGCTGTTAACAGTGTACTCTGGTTTTTGAAGATGCTACCATTGCCACTGGGGGAAACTGGGTACACGGCACACGGATCTATCGCACTATCATTTCTTAAGACTGCCTATAAACCTAAAATTATCTGTAAACAAAGGCTAATCAGAAAAAAAGGAAAAAAAAAAAACACGCCTCTTGCAACAAATAAAACAACAGTCTGTGGTCAACAGATTTTGTTTTCTGTATCAAAATGGGATCATATATACTACGTTAACCTAAAGCCTACCTTCTTTACCTGTCACACAGGGACTCCCCTGGCAGGCCAGTGGCTGGGACTCTGTGTTTCCAATGTAGGGGATATGGGTTCAATCCCTGATTGAGGAAATAAGATCCTACATGCCACATGGCCAACTTTTTTTTAAAATCACTGTATCATAGAGAACTGGGGGGAAAAGTCTTTAAGTGCCAAGCAGGATGGCAGGTATAGAATATTTTCTGATTGGGGCAAATGTTTCTAATGCTCGCGTGCTGTCGCTGAGTCAGGTGCCTTCAGTGAGAGCACGATATAGAAGTGGCATTCTAAAGAGATCTGCAGAAATGCAAGGTCTGCAGCAGCTCTTCCAGGATCCTACCCCCTTCTCTGCCTCCTCAAAGTAACCATCCTTATGGGCCCACAGAGGAAGAAATGCTAAATGATTTCTTTTGAGCAAAAACTTGCAAGAGGGGATAATTCTCCCACATACTGAAGCCACAGCAAACAAGCTTCCCTGAAAATATATTCCCCCCTTCAAGCAGAAGTGCAAAATATCTTGTTAATAACAGTGAAGACTACCACTATTAAGTGCTTCATGTTTTGCGTACTCCATCTCCAGAGCCCCTTGCTACCCCTTTGCCATTTTACAGACCAAAAGCTGGCTTGATGTGAAATTACTCGCCCGTGATCAAACAGCCAGTACGTGGTGAAGATGGCATTCAAAGCTACAAGTGTTTTTCCCATTTTATCAGATGCTTTTCCATTGAGCATGTCTGGGGGGACTATATATGTACCAGGACCTATTATAGGTGACAGTGACAGAGAGATAAAAAACCAACAAATACAACACAGAAAAGGTCTCCAACATCAGAGTTTTCTGAAGGCAGCGGCAGTATACCGGCACTGTAACTACCATACTGAAACACGGCAAGTGTTACACAAAGTGCTGTGGGTTTAAAAATCCAACCATCAGCCCCAAAGCAAGAGACACTCTCTCACATTAGCCTCCTTACAATTGTTCTTAGTTTCAGTTCCATTTGGATATTCTACAAGTCACATGTTTCTCTCTGTGATCCTTGGCAAAAGGTGTGCAGTGGCCTTCTATACAAAACACTGCCCCAGACATGCTCAGTATGAACGGAAGCTTGCCAGCTCAAATCAGCGGAAAGCTCCTTAATGCTGTAATGCTTTGAAATTTTGGCAATGAAAAGAAATGAATGTTTTTAGTCAAATCACGGATGTACAGAGTTAAATGTGACTTAGACATCACTTTGAATACAGAGTCTTAAAAAGGTATAAACCCACCTGCCCATTTTTATAAGGCTCACAAGGGCAGCTCTCAGACAAAAAGCCCAGGTCTCTCAACTCATTGTATGGCATTCCTTTCCACTCTTTCTTCTTTATGGCCAATGAAAACAAACTTAGTGATGTTCAAGTTTTTCTCCTTTCATCAACGATAGATGCATTCATGAATCATGTGCAGTTTAAAGAGATCTTTATCACAAACAGGAATGCTAGGCACCCCTGAGATATATACACACAGAGGTAAAGGAGACCCTTTACTCTACCCCACCCAACCTTGAGATGGAAGAAGCTCTGCAGGCATTTGGGAGGGAGATGTTAATACACTAAAAAACTGCCATCACCACATATGTCATCAGTGTCTTAGCAGTAGCTAGTAGTGAGGGGGTAGCTATTGATACTATGAGCCAGGCACTCAAGAGTATTTACATGCTATTCCTTATCCTTACAAACACTCTTGAAAAAGGTGTTATATCATCGTGTATATTGGTGCACACCAGGTTTAAAGAAGAATCCCCAAACCCCACAGCTGCCCAGGGGCCGGGCTAGAATTTAAACTCTAGAGTCCATACTCTTTGCTCACTCCATGCTCCCTAGGGATAGAATATCTGTCCTGTCTGTACATGTGGCTGTGACATCAAGTAGCCTCAAACTTCGACATTATTTCTTGAATGGCAATTATGTAATTTAGCCATCTGTTCAATCTTCTGGTTGTCTTAACTACTTTTCTTTCATGATTCCTTGGTGGTCTTCCATATTTTCTTCCTTTTTTTTAATTAGCAAAATCCTTTGTCCAAATGATATCTTATGTGAAAACACTAAAATATAAAACAGATCAAACCAAATATAACATATAAAACATATAATATAAAAATACCACATATATATGTGTATATATATATATGAAATGCCAACCTGCTCCAGTATTCTTATCTCAGAAATTCCATGGACAGAGGAGCCTGGCAGGCTTCAGTCCGTGGGGTCCCAAAGAGTCAGACGTGACTGAGCACACACATACACACACACACACACCCGTATGAGAACCAATGGACCTCACCACATGATTTTCATAAGAGCCCAGAGATCCCTCAGGAGGCATCACTTTTTCTTATCCTTTACAACAGAGATGTTGCCATCCACCTTATAGGTTTCTTATGACTATTAAGTGAAGGAATAAATATAAACTTCCCAGAATACGTTAAGTATTCAAAAGTTGGCTCCCCTCTCTTTTATCCTGCAGAGGTAATAGTTGTTGCCAATTCAAGAAAGCTCAATTTGATGGTATTTTCAGTAGCAGAGACATAAACAAGTAAATGCTCCCATAGCTCAACTAAAATAAATAACCTAGCAAACCTTTCATTAAAGAGACCAATGGTAATACTCCCTCCCAGCCAAGTTTCCAGTCAATGACCCATGGATCTCAGAGCACAACTTTCCTAGCAGACCTGAGATACCCTACAAGGCACCATAACGCAGACCAAAAGTGTCACGCGACTGAGTTCGTGTTGATCTAAGCACCTTAAATTTGGCACTTCCTGAGCTGAGCATATAAATTGGCAACTTAATACTGCATTTAATGAGTAATTTTATGCTTATGTTCTGCAACAGAATCTAATGTTCATTTTGCCCATCTTCTGGCTCCTATTCTTCCAAGCACCACAAACCAAAAATGGGCCCATCTCATGGGCACCTTCACCCAGGCAACATTAGCCTGGCCCTTCCTAAACTTGCCACTAGGAATCTATCGCCTTATCGATGAACCTATTTGCAGGGCAGGAGTACAGACACAGAGACGTAGAGAAGGGACTTGTGGACATGAGGGGGAGCGGGGGAGGGTGGGATGAATTGAAAGAGTTGCACTGAATTACATACGTTATAGTGTGTAAAAGTTCAGTTCAGTTGCTCAGTCATGTCTGACTCTTTGCGACCCCATGAATTGCAGCAGGCCAGGCCTCCTTGTCCATCACCAACTCCATCACATTGTAAAAGTTACAATGTGTCAAACAGACAGCTAGTGGGAAGTTGCTACACAACACAGAGAGCTCAGCCCCAGCGCTTATCTGAACTAGAGACCGGGAAGAGGGGGAGGGCGGCTCTAGAGGGAGGTGATATATGGGTATACTCATGGCTGCCAAGGCACAGAAACCAACACAACATTGTAAAGCAATTATCCTCCAATTAAAAATACATTTTAAAAAAGAATCTATTATCTTAGTCTGCTACTGAAAATGTGCTCCCTTTTCTGTATGTATAACAGGAGACTAAGTCCATTTTCGCAGGAAAAAGGTTCTCAGTCCCAATCTAAGCCCGACCAACAATTCTCAAATTACCAACTTTATGGAAACTGCAGGTGTTGGCTTTGACCCCTACAGCTTAGAGAAGAAACACAACAATAATACATCATACCGTCATGAAAAGGCTCGTTTATAATAAACCACATCCCTAAGCGTTCAACATGTGAGCCAAGAAGGTTCAGAATGCTAATCTTCTATTTCACCAGGAGACCTTGAGCAATTCACCTACTCTGTAACGATGATTTCTTCATAAGGAAAATGAAAATATACTCATTAAAATGCCAGCAACACTGCCTGACTAACCATCACACTACTATTTCCTGGGGTTAATAGGGACCTCAGCAAGTCATCTTTGTCATTGCCCTCATTTCTTAACTGACATCATCCTAGAAAGATCTTTACGAAGTCTTTGAGAAAGATAGTTTACAACCCTCCTTGGTTAACATTTAAGTATCTCGTAGTCAGGAAGCTCTTTCTAACTTGTAATCTATATCCCTTCTGTTGCAATTAAAACACATCTCTTGTCTTGTCCACTATGGAAAGAGAACATCTGCTTAACACCACCTGAACAACATCCCTTCAAGAGATTATAAAATATAGGAAGCCTATTTCAAACGACTTCATGTAAATGCAACATGGCTTTAAATGGGTCACTGAGACAAAGGACATAATTAGGAGCCTTCAACTACCAGTTCCATCACTGACTTGCTCTGAAGATGATAGGAAGTTAAAACCATGCAGATGCTGTACCTCCATTATGCCATCAGTAAAATGCAAAGAATAAAACCAGTAACGGAGAACTCAGTTCCTGAAAAAGTTAAACATACAGGAAAGAGAGTCTCAATCCCAATCTAAGCCAACAACTCACAAATCACACACTCTCTATAGAAACCGCAGGTGTTGGCTTTGAGCCCTACATTTCAGAAAGAATCATTAACAATTACATTAGCAGAGGGCTCTGCAATTCCACTCCCAGGTACATACCCAAAGCAACTGAGAACAAGTGCGCACATCCATGCTGACAGTAGTCCTATTCACAACACCCGAAGGTGGAGCCAGTCCAAACGTTCGTTAACAGACGAACGGACCAACAAATTATGGTGTGTGTATATATACACATACACCAAAGGTTACATATTGGATGATTCCACTTTTATGAACTATTTAGAATATATCAATCCAGAGAGACAGAATGAAGACTGCTGGATTTCAGGGGGAGAAAAAATTTTAAAAAACTGCTCAATTGGAAAGAGGATTTACTTTGGAATGATGGAAATGTTTTGAAACTAGACAGAGGTAGCGGTTGCACAATATTATGCAAATGCCACTGAACTGTTCACTTTAAAATGGTTAATTTTATGTTATGTGAATTTTACCTCGATAAATTATTTTCAAAGAAAAAAAAAACTGCTAGGAGAACTAATGGGCACAATTACTATAAAATCCTTAGCCTTTCCCAGGAAAGTCATCATACAAAATTCTAGGTAGAACAGTAGCCAAAATTTTAATATTACCTCAATATATCCAATTAGACTTTGAGTAAAGAGTGTGTAAAAGGCAAACAAAACGAAACTGAAATAAAGTCTAGAGTCATAATTACACAGTATCCTACATAGAAAGAAAAGTCAATAAACAGGTGAATGAATGAAGAGAAATAAAATAAATAACCAAGCATATCAGCTAATTAGCTATGGAATGAGCTTTAAAAACCAGTAATACTGAAGTACAAAAGACCCACTAGGTAGGGAGTAAGACAGAAAGGCTAATGATAGCAAAGCTGAAAAGTACCTAAGCCTTAAACTCTGAGGCCACATATAAAGACCATGAGAATCTTTATCTCATCATTGCAAATATCCTCATTCCCTCTCCCCTTTCTGCTTTAATACAACTTTTTTGCAAGACACCAAGGTTAAAAGCAGCCAAGGACACCAAAATGAAATGGTATGGTTCCTATGTTCCTGGACATTCTAATAGTACTTCTTTTTCTTAAAGTCTTACTTTAAAAAAAAATTTTATTCATTTATTTGACTGCATCATATCTTAGATATGGCATGAGGGATCTAGTTCCCTGCTGCTGCTGCTGCTGCTGCTAAGTCGCTCAGTCGTGTCCGACTCCTAGCGATCCCATGGACTGCAGCCTACCAGGCTCCTCCATCCATGGGATTTTCCAGGCAAGAGTACTGGACTGGGTTGCCATTGCCTTCTCCGCACAAAACTCCTAGAAGACAGGAAAATCTTCATGACCCTTGGATTTGGCAACGGATTCTTAGATATGACACCAGTAGTATGTAGGTAAATCAAACTTCACACTTTAAAACTTTTGTGTATCAAAAGACTATCAAGAAAGTAAAAAAGACAACCTAAGAATGGGAGAAATTGTTGTAAACTATATACCTGATACAGTATGCATAATATACAAAGAACACTTGGGTCAAACCCAGGCCCCCTGCATCGGGAGCCCGCAGTCTAACCACCAGGGAAGTCCCAAAGTCTTACTTCTTATGGGAAGACAGACATGCTAATCATCAAAGCACACCAACCATTTCCACTTCCTCCCTTTTCACTTCTTCAACGCTGTTCTTGCTATGATCATCAGTGATCTCTGTTTTGCTAAATCAAACAAAATAGAGGGGGGTCACTTCCTCTTTGAAACACGCTCCTCTCTCAGTTTCTGAGATTTTCTCCGAAATTCCTTGGAGCTCAGTGCTGAGCGATCTTCTAATCCTAGTCTTGGACACCTTTCGTCTGCGTAAATGCATCCATTTTCCTTGGCTGTAAATACTACCTATATACCACGGACATGCAGATTTATTTCCAGCACCACTTCTGAGTATTAGCTCAGTAACAGCTTGCTTACTTGATGTCTCCATTTGTATTATTTCACAGATAACCCACACTGAGCACGACTGAAACTGAGGCCTTCCCTCAATTTTCCTAATAGTTGGAATCTCCTCCTCCTCCTATGCTTCCATCTCAGAACTAGCAATTTAATCTACCTAGATACTCACACCAGAAATTTGGGAATCATACCTGATACCTCTCTCTTCCCACATATCTAATCCATCATTAAGTCTTCCTGTTCTCATTCTAAAATATCTACTGTATCTTTCTGCCTTCCTCCGTCTCCTGTGCCTACAGCCTAATCCAAACCATCATCATCTTCTGCCTGGACCACTGTGTGTGCGCGCGTGCTAAGTTGCTTCAGTCGCTTCCAACTCTTTGTGACCCCATGGACTGTACGCCGCCAGGCTCCTCTGTCCATGAGGCTCTCCAGGCTAGAATACTGGAGTGGACTGTCAGGCCCTCCTCCAGGTTAGATCTTCCCAACTGGCGTCTCTGGTGTGTCCTGCATTGGCAGGCAGGTTCTCTACCACCACTGCCACACGGGAAGCCCCTGGACCACCATAAATCACCCTAAGTATTAGACATCCCCCAACTTCCTCCTCTTCCGGATTTTCCACAATTTCCAATTTTTTCCCTCAAAGATTTCCAAAAATTTCCACAATGTAGCCAGAATAATTTTTTAAAAATCATATATTAGGTCACAACACTCATTCTTAAAACCTTCAAAGGCTTCCAATTGTACTGAGGGGAAAAATACAGCATTCTTGACACAGTCCTGCCTAAGTCCCTCTCTTCTCCCTATGCCTGCATTCTCCCTCCTGCTCACTGCATTCAAACCACACCAGGAGTCTTTCGGGTTCTCCAACGTGCCAAGTTCTTTCCCACCCCAAGGCTTTCATGCATGCTATTCCCTTCCATTCCCGTTTCGTCCTTCTCACGTCTGCCTAACCTCACTTCTTCAGAGAAATCTCCCCCAAAGCTCCAATACAATTCATGCCCCCCCACTATAATCCTTTTTACTTTTCCATCATAAAACTCTGCACACTATATAATTATATATTTCCGTATTTTTTTGTTTGCTGTCTCTCTCCCCCTCTGGATCACACTCTGCATAAGGGCATAAACAATGTTTTTTTTTTTCCCCCTCACTGTAGTCCTGGTATAGTAGCAGTAATTTAGAGAGTTTAGAATTGTTTAAAGTAGTTTAGAATCAGAATAATTTAGGGATCTGGAGCAGGGGAGCCAGGCTGCTTGGATTCAAATCCTGGTTCTGCCACTTACTTTCGAGCTCCATGACCTTGAGCAAACTGCCTAGCCTCTCTGTGCCACCATGTCCATATCTGTAAAACGGGGAGAACCAAAGCCCCTGCGCCATCAGGCTGTCCTAAGAATGAAGAGAATCAGTGATGCAGCACCTGCTGTGAAGCGCTCTGACCAGCGCTCACTGCGGCATCCTCAGCACCCACCAGAGGCATTCGGGAGACGTTCCCTGCATGAACGACTGGAGAAAAGACTTTACTATCATCTTTAACAGGCTTTTGTAAATGATACAGCAGGAATATTATAGAGATTTGGACATAAAGACATAAACAGTTAATGCAAAGACTGAAAAAACCCAAAGTTTATAATGGCATAAAGGGATAAGAGAAATTAAAAAACAAAAAACAAAAAACTAACTTGACTGGATGCTCAGTCTTCATAGCTAAGCAAAAACACAGTTCACTTTTCCAGAAATTTACCCAAGGAGACTTGGTAGCTTCAACTTTTCTCTAAAGTATCACCCTCTTCCACAGCTTTAATCATTTTCTTCAAGATCCTTCAAGCACCAACCACAGTCCAAAATAGATGGTAAAATTCATCTAACTTTACTAGATACTAGTATTAGTAGAAATATTAGATACTAATATTTTCTACCTGTTTTGCAAAGAAGTGTTTTTCTGATCCTAAAATAGCTCTGGACTGTTTTGCTACATATATTACAAACTCCTCCAAGTCTCCCTGTCTGTCTTGTATCTGGAGTCCTTTCAGACACTGTTCTTGGGAGGCTCCCTCCTTTCCAGCAAGGCTCATCCTCTTACTCTAAGTTACTTAGAAAGACACTGAGGGGAAGGAGGGACAACTTATGTGCTTTGTCCCTTATTCCTACTTCTTATTCAAGCTTTCTCAAAAGACCCTAAACTTCAATCTCCGCATCACTATTATCTGTTCTGCTTTTGAGAAACATATGATCTTTAGCTTGCTATAATAATATTGAAAACAATTTGGCAGCTGGAGTGCACAGTGCAATGTGCTACTCTAAATGCTTTACGTATGTCAACTCATTTCATTCTCACAACAACTGTATGATGTTCTACAGATGAGGAGAGGCACAGAGAGGTTAGGTAACTTGCCCAAGTCACAGAGCTAGTAAGTACTGGCATTGTGATTTGGACCCAGACTGCCTGCCTTCAGTCAGGACCACTATGCTATTATTCCAAGAGTTTGGCAAGACACATTCTTCTGCCTTGTTTCCACAGGTCAGCTAGACTGAAAACTCCGATTCTCTCCCTAAATCAAGGACGCAGATGAATCCTCTCCAACTTGGCAAAATTTCAGATGTTTCATTGTATCATTGGCATATATACCTAAAGCAACGTAATTTTGGTTCATGGGAGAACGTATGTTCTATCCTGGGAAGTAGAAATAAACAATGAAATCATGAAATGTGAAATTTGCCTGAGTTAATTCTGCAGACATAAATATGATTCCAGTGAGTAGCTGAAAAAAATGTTTGCAAAATGCTTTTAATTTCTTGAAGGAAAAGTACCAAACAAGACTGTAGGTGTTATTATTAATATATACACACTCAACAGCAGCCTACATTTTCCCTCTCCTAATTTCACAATTCTCCTAAGTCTCTCCCTTTGCAAGTGTGCCAAGTCGCTTCAGTTCTGTCCAACTCGTATGTGACCCCATGGATTGTAGCCCACCAGGCTCCTCTGTCCATGGGGTTCTCCAGGCAAGAATACTGGAGTGGGTTGCCATACCCTCCTCCAGGGGATCTTCCTGACCCAGGGATAGAACCTGAGCCTCCTGTTGCTCCTGTATTACAGGCGGATTCTTTACTGCTAAGTTATAAGGGAAACTCCAAGTCTCTCCCTTTCAGTTCAGTTCAGTCACTCAGTCGTGTCGGACTCTTTGCGACCCCATGAATTGCAGCACGCCAGGCCTCCCTGTCCATCACCAACTCAGACTCACGTCCATCGAGTCAGTGATGCCATCCAGCCATCTCATCCTCTGTCGTCCCCTTCTCCTCCTGCCCCCAATCCCTCCCAGCATCAGACTCTTTTCCAATGAGTCAACTCTTCGCATGAGGTGGCCAAAGTACTGGAGTTGCAGCTTTAGCATCATTCCTTCCAAAGAAATCCCAGGACTGATCTCCTTCAGAATGGACTGGTTGGATCTCCTTGCAGTCCAAGGGACTCTCAAGAGTCTTCTCCAACACCACAGTTCAAAAGCATCAATTCTTCGGCGCTCAGCTTTCTTCACAGTCCAACTCTCACATCCATACATGACCACTGGAAAAACCATAGCCTTGACTAGACGGACCTTTGTTGGCAAAGTAATGTCTCTTCTTTTGAATATGCTATCTAGGTTGGTCATAACTTTTCTTCCAAGGAGTAAGCGTCTTTTAATTTCATGGCTGCAGTCACCATCTGCAGTGACTTTGGAGCCCCCAAAAATAAAGTCTACCACTGTTCCACTGTTTCCCTATTTCCCATGAAGTGATGGGACCAGATGCCATGATCTTCGTTTTCTGAATGTTGAGTTTTAAGCCAACTTTTTCACTCTCCTCTTTCACTTTCATCAAGAGGCTTTTTAGTTCCTCTTCCCTTTCTGCCATAAGGGTGGTATCATTTGCATATCCGAGTTTATTGATATTTCTCCCGGCAATCTTGATTCCAGCTTGTGCTTCTTCCAGCCCAGCGTTTCTCATGATGTACTCTGCACAGAAGTTAAATAAGCAGGCTGACAATATACAGCCTTGAGGTACTCCTTTTCCTATTTGGAACCACTCTGTTGTTTCATGTCCAGTTCTAACTGTTGCTTCCTGACCTGCATACAAATTTCTCAAGAGGCAGATCAGGTGGTCTGGTATTCCCATCTCTTTCAGAATTGTCCACAGTTTATTGTGATCCACACAGTCAAAGGCTTTGGCATAGTCAATAAAGCAGAAATAGATGTTTTTCTGGAACTCTCTTGCTTTTTCAATGATCCAGCGGATGTTGGCAATTTGGTCTCTGGTTCCTCTGCCTTTTCTAAAACCAGCTTGAACATCTGGAAGTTCGTGGTTCACGTATTGCTGAAGCCTGGCTTGGAGAATTTTGAGCATTACTTTACTAGCGTGTGAGATGAGTGCAATTGTGCGGTAGTTTGAGCATTCTTTGGCATTTCCTTTCTTTGGGATTGGAATGAAAACTGACCTTTTCCAGTCCTCTGGCCACTGCTGAGTTTTCCAAATTTGCTGGCATATTGAGTGCAGCACTTTCACAGCATCATCTTTCAGGATTTGAAATAGCTCAACTAGAATTCCATCACCTCCACTAGCTTTGTTCGTAGTGATGCTTTCTAAGGCTCACTTGACTTCACATTCCAGGATGTCTGGCTCTAGGTCAGTGATCACACCATCATGATTATCTGGGTCGTGAAGATCTTTTTTGAGGGCAAAGGGTCTCTCCCTTTAAGTAAAGCTAAATACTTCAGTTTATTCCCTGCTATGAACATTTGAAGGCCCATACGCAGTTTTAAAATTCACTGAACTCAACTTTCAAAGAATAGCTTTTTCGGGGAAAAAACTAATAAATGGAAACTATAAGAAGTAAAAATTAAATTCATTAGTCAAGCATGCTAGATATTCATTAAGTCACGGTTATCCTGTGGTCATGTATGGATGTGAGAGTTGGACTGTGAAGAAGGCTGAGCACCAAAGAACTGACGCTTTTGAACTGTGGTGTTGGAGAAGACTCTTGAGAGTCCCTTGGACTGCAAGGAGATCCAACCAGTCCATTCTAAAGGAGATCAGCCCTGGGATTTCTTTGGAAGGAATGATGCGAAAGCTGAAACTCCAGTACTTTGGCCACCTCATGCGAAGAGTTGACTCATTGGAAAAGACTCTGATGCTGGGAGGGATTGGGGGCAAGAGGAGAAGGGGACGACAGAGGATGAGATGGATGGCATCACTGACTCAATGGACGTGAAGTCTCAGTGAACTCCGGGAGTTGGTGATGGACAGGGAGGCCTGGTGTGCTGCAATTCATGGGGTTGCAAAGAGTCGGACACGACTGAGCGACTGATCTGATCTGATCCTTTACTAAGCCAAATCCAGTGTTATGATACATTAAGTAACAGACAAACACTACAGACAGCAATCTATGAAGACTTCCATTGTAATGGCAACAGGAGAACTTTAATTCTCTGAATCGTGGTTATGTTGTGATTGCAACTTTTTAGGGGACTTAGTGTCAACTCCCACAAACGCCCAGTGCATTCCTCATGCCTTCATCTCTCTCTCTCCCCCTCAGCCCTTGTCTGTTTCCTTTACAGCACAGCCTAAATTTCAATCTTTATCAGATACCTGGTCAATTCTGCTCCCCACTCGAATTAATTCCATCAGGTCAGGAACAGTCATGTCTTACTTTTGTACCCCAGCATCTAATAAGCCTTCCGTAATTATGTGTTAGATGAATAGAAGTCTGAAAAGGTGAGGCTTGAAACATACAGTTGCAATCAAGAAAGAGTTCCAAAAGGTCTGACTGGAGTATTTCATACCTCAGGACAAAAACACAATACCACAACAATGCTCAGTGAAGAAAGGAGAAAGTTTAGGCGAAGAAGTGAAGATTATCAACCCTAAGAGCAAAGGAAGAGACAGAGAACAAGCTAGAAAAGACTACACTAATCCACAAACAAGCCAGGACTAACTGGAATAGAGGGAGTATCAGGCAGCACCTAAAACTTCTCTCCCTCGCACTTCCAAGGACGTGCCCCTTGACACAAACACTTTAGTAAGCTTCTCCAGGGCACTTAATGTTTGTCGCTTCTGTTTTGCATGACCGTCAGGCACAATGCTGCCTTCAAAGAAGCAAGCGGACCAAGAACCCAGACGACATCAAGTCATTGTTGCTGCAAGATAGCACAGTCGTGAACACTGGGGGAGCACCTTATCTTTTCAAAGCAGCTTCATGTATCTTCTTTTTATCAACAGAAGTTATTACAATAGCAGCATTATCTTTCCCATCCTTTCAATACAGACACATAAAAGTGCTCAAAGCCTTGAATTTGAGTCCCACCTCTGCTACATATGTGCTGTGTGATCTGGGACAAATCATTCACTTCTCTGTGATCTGAGTATCCATGGGGAAAATAATATGTACCTTCAAGGACTGTTCTGAGCATTAAGTGAGATTAACACTTGCAAAGAACACAACACAGTAAATGCTCAATAAAGGAAAGTAACCTTCCCTATGGGGAAAATAATATGTACCTTCAAGGACTGTTCTGAGCATTAAGTGAGATTAACACTTGCAAAGAACACAACACAGTAAATGCTCAATAAAGGAAAGTAACGTTCCCTATGGCCTCCTTAAATAGTCCATACAAGATTTCTCAGCTAGTAAGATGGTAAACCTAGGACTTAAACCCAGGCCGCCTGATTCCTTAATCTGTTTTCTTCCAGCCACATCGCTCTGGCAGTCTGCCGCATACTACTGACACATAAATATATCTACAATAACTGGTCACAAAATTTTTATCTATCAGTAACTAATTTTAGCTTTGAGAAAAAGGGACCAAAAAAAAAAAAAACCTGATCTAATTAACTTGGGGGGAAGAGGGGTTTGAAAATATAAAACATCAATTATATCCCCAAGCCGCAGCAGAGGTGGTACCACAGCACTTCCGCACAAACAAAAAAATATGACAAGAAACAGAAAGTTCTCTCTGGGTTTATGAGGAACAATTGGAGAAAGAAACGAGCATGACTATGATTAAAGGAACTTAAAAAACCTTAGGGGTTTTTTTTTTTTGGTAAACCAAACCACTGGGCAAAAAGATCTGCATCCCATTCCAAAATAACTCGATCAGGGCTGAGAAGTATCTTTAAAAAAGAGGCCACAGTGTGCTAACAACAAACTTTTCCTTCCAAGTCTTTTAAGAGTCAGATAAACGGGAAGAGTGAGATAAACCACCCATGTAAACTGTCAACGTTCATGAAGATCCTTGAAGACCATAAATGTCTGTTTTGGATTCAGTATTAATAAGCAGCATAAAGGAGTGTGATCAAAAGGATAAAAGTCTCATAAGTAACCTAACACAAGTTGAAAATATTTTGAAAATTATACAGTATAAAACTAAGCTATTATTCTGTTAATAAAAATAACCAACTGCTTTCAAGTGATATATATAACGAAACTTTTTTAAGTGGTATACATAACTCCTTTCAGGATAAGTTCTAAAAGACATTCAAAGAAGTTCACATCTTTAACAATCCCCAAGAACTTTCTTACTAAAAGAGAAGACAGAATAATTCAGCCACATTTGGAATTTGTAAATTCTGAAAGAAAGGCCAGAAGAGAGCTTGACCTGACATTAGCAGAACACAAGAGTTAACCCAGAAAGGTAAAAGTTGAGTGAATGTCTACCACAAAGCAGGGGGGAAGCTGATAAGAAGTTCTACCCTTTCCACCACAACCAAATTTCTTGTCCTCTTCAATTCAACTTAAACCTCTAATTATTTTCCACGAAAGCATAACAAAATACTCCTAACATTTCTTCCTGACACTCACAGCGAATTTCATTTCTTATTTAGCATTCATTAGGAGCCACTAACTCTAAATTCTATGCAGAACCTATCAATCTCCAGGGGAATATGTCCCTCCCTTCTCTAAATTCTTTGTTGTTGTCACTGTTCAGTGAGTTGTGTCTCTTTTGCAACCCTACAGACTGTAGCCTGCCAGGCTCCTCAGTCCATGGGATTTCCCAGGCAAGAGTGTGGGAGTGGTTTGCCATTTCCTTCTCCAGACGTTCTTCCCGGATCAGGGATCGAACCGGGGAAGCCCTCTAAATTCTTTTCTCTGATATTAAATTCTCTTCTGTCATAGAAACTTTTTCAGGGAACACACATTAGCCTAACTTCCCAATATAGATTCTCCATAAAGACAGTCTAGTGACTCTTCATTAATCTCTTCCTGGGAGCACTCAGGATCTGGCAATTAGGAAATCACTCAAGATCAAGGGCCCTACATTTAAACCCTGCTGACCTCACTAAAATGATGATGATAATGATAATACAAAGAAAAAACAATAATCCTTTCAAACTCATGTGAGAAGTCTAAATCTGTTAAAGTACATAGACTTGTATAGTCTCCCTCCAAGGACTACAAATTTAGTCTCTTCTCCCTTAAGAAAACCCAACTCCTACTGATTCTAAATTTGTACTATGGAAATACTTATTCAACCTAGAATGACCTCTAGGTTGATTATTTTTTTCAACAAAGAAATTACACAAATTAGAATCGTGCCACTAAATCCAATGAAAATAAAACGAGGAAGAACATTTAGTCTCCAAAGTTTCCGGGCTAGGAGAGAAAAGGAAAAGATAATGGAGTTCCCATATTTAAACTTTCGATTTAAATATGTCAATATGTGAATGATTTCTACACATAGTCTTTTAAACTCTAGTATAGGCAGTAACTAAGTCACTAATGAAATACAACAACACGGGCAAAAAAGCGACTCCTTGGGTTTTATTTGGATTCTTCCTAGAAAGCAGTCTCTCAGGACAAATATCTGACTTCAAAATCTTGACCATCCTCTTCAGGACATTAAGTACTTAACACCACAGTAGAAAGACTTTCAGTGAGAAACAGGCTGCGAGGAAGGAGGAGACAGAAAGTATCAACCCGAAAGCAAACCAGGGAGCAAACAAAATTTTCTATCAAGAAACAAAAAGAAATTGTCATGACTCCTCCTGCTAAAATGATACAGACTTTCAACGCAAAACCAGCCGCAAGACTGCGTGTTCCCTTTACTTCTGAAGTCTCCAGGGACGGAATCTACCTATATTCCTCGGAAGGAGGGACTGGAGAGACAATCAAACGACAAATCACTATGTGGATAAAATGACTGGTTAAGTATAGGGCGGGGGGACACACACAGTGAACTGGAAAACAACGAAAAAATGAACTCACAGTGCATTTAAAGATCTGTGCCGGATACGGGGAAAGTCACGTCCCAGATCAACCTCAGTTTCCCCATCCAAAAATAGGCGAGAACGTGACACTTGGCTCAGAGGAACCGGAGGGCCCTGCGGCCGCAGGCCTCCACCTAGTCAAGGGTCCCTTCGAAGGCCGGACTCGGAGAGTGTCCCCCAGTGCAACTGAGTCGTGACACCCGGAGCCTTTGGGGGGCGGGAACCCAAAGCGCGCAAAGCTCTATCCGCTGCTAGAAAGAGGCTTCCCCCACACACTTGGGGTACCCACACCCTCCCCGGACCCACCGAGCCCTCCCTCCCGGACCACTCCAGGCGGCACCCCCAGCATCCCTTCCCTCCTTCCGGCTTCTCCTTCCGCTGCCCGCCGCCTCTCCGACCGCGCCCCCGAAAGCCGCCGCCGTGTAGCTCCTCCTCTGCCTGAGTCTCCGCGGCCGACCGGGGCGCCCGCCCACCTACCCACCCGCCGGCGCCAAGGTCTTCCGAACCCGGCCGCGGAAGGATACCGGGCCGGGGCCTCCCAGGCTCCTCCCGGGCCTACCTGCGAGGCGGGCGGGGGCTCGGTTTGCAGCCCAACGGGTGGACTGAGCCGCGCACTAGAAGAAGAGGCAAGAAGGAAGCGAGAGGTCCGCTCCGCCGACCGGCGGGAGAAAGCAGCCTGAGCGCGGGGGCCTCGCGGACGAGACAGCCTTCGACCCGGCGCCGCCGCCGCCGCCGCCGCAGCCGCCGCCGCCGCCGCTCGGGAGACATCAAGCGAGAAGACGGCGCAGGAGATCACCGAATAGACGAACGCCCCAGACCTCAAAGAAGGAGCGCCCAAGCAATCGTTCAGGGAACCGCAGTTGAGCGTCGAGAAGCAGCTTCGCTCCAACTCCAGGTCCGGCTCCTGTCCAAGGCATAAATAAACGAACCCAGATCATAAGCCGTGGAGTCAGAGTAGACGGGCTTCTGCCATTTTCTGTGTCGAGTGCGGGCTGTCTAAATTGTTTAGAGAACCGGAGTTTCTCTTGAGAATGTTGAAGAGCAAGTCTTAGTATAATAACACTTTGTTACTTAACTGTAATTCAGCGACTACCTTATGGACTCTCAACAGTATTTATCCCACCTGAGCCAATTTGACCTTATTGGTTCAGTGAGGTGAATTTTAAAAAAGATAGATTAGATAGATAAAGATATAGCAGAGGCACGGAGAGAATCCAGGCTGAGGAACAAATAATCTCTATTCAAGCTCCAAGTAGCTCCCATAAGCATAGCAGAGAAAAGCTGGGAACGTTCAGGGTTGTGCAGTCTGATCTTACAGCAGGAAATATAATAGACATACTGCTTTAATTTTATTCCAAAGGCCTAGAACCACAGCTGTGCTTCTTAATAATACATAATAACCAATAGACTCTTTGGGTTCTAAACTCAACCAAGTGTTATCGTCACAACTATGGCCTGTTTTTGAACTCTCTTAGTAGACAAACTAACATGGTCAGCACAAATATGGTAATATGTTCATTCCAAGCATAATTTAATAAATCATATAGATCACCACAGTATGGATTACCAACTGTGAGCAATAATAGTTTATCTTACCCTCCTTAGGTTTAAAAAGAAAAGACAGTCCCAGCCCTTATTAAAGAGTATATAATCCAGTCAAAGTGAAAGCCCACATACTTACAGCATTAGCTTTATTTACAATTATTTACAATTTTCTGTAATTTTTAAAAAATCCTTTAAATGCATGAAACTATTTAAGGGGCAATTCATATACATATATAGTGCATGATAAGACCAGCATCCAAAAGATGAGGACAAAACGCTTTATTGTCTATCACTGTTTTAGAGGACTTTTCAAATGAGTAACTATTATAGCAACATTTATAAAGGCCTAAAACAGAAGAATATGATCATCTTCCAAAACAAAAAGTTTTAATTTATTCATATTCCCATGAAGTCCTTGGATATATCCTATAGTAATTTTGTCTATTTATTCTTTTGACCTCGCCATGTGGCTTGAGGGATTTTAGTTCCTCAATCTGGGATTGAACCTAAGCCATGGTGGTGAAAGCCCGGAGTCCTAACCACTAGAGGGCCAGGGAATTCCTCTACATAATTTTTGTCCAATTTAAGCAGAAATACAATAGCATTATTGTTTTGCTTTGTATCGTTTCCCTATTAAAGCCTTTAATAGTTGTTACTTTAAACGATTGCACAATATTCTGTTGAGAAGATTTACTGACCATGCTCCCCATTTTGAATATGTATGTTACTTCCAAATATTTTCCCTGTAATTGCATCTCCTGCAAAGAGGCAGCTATAATCTTATTATTTATGATTAGGACCTACTACACATAAACAAAAAGAGCAAGGAAACAAGGCAGAGGTTTATTTCCCTGTCATGTAAAAGAAATCCAGAGACGCACAGCCTACAAGAAGGTGCAGCCGCTCAGCATCAGGGCTCAGGCTACTACGTTGTTGCTGTGACATCGTCAATAAGTGGTTTTCATCTTAGGTCCAAGACAGCTGCTCAAGCTCTAGTCATCATGTCTACATTCCAAGCAGCAGGAAGCTCAAAGAGGAAAGGCATGTCTCCTGGCCATAAGGCCACATCTTGAAAACAGCACAGGACGTTCCCACTTACATTCCACTGGCCAAAATAGAGTCACGTAGCCACACCTAACTAGGAATTTGTCTTTACCCTGGGAAGCCATATACCCATGAAAAGTCAGGGGCAAGAGGACCCTGGAGAAGAAAATGGCAACCCACTCCAGTATTCTTGCCTGGAAAATCCTATGGACAGAGGACCCTGGCGGGTTACAGTCCATAGGGTCGCAAAAGAGTTGTACTCGACTTAGCAACTAAACAATAAGCAGTCTCTGCCAAGTTCCTGGAGCAAGTTGAGTAGCAGGCAAATTAACCTTGTTTTGCTGTTATCTCAGGGCTGGGCTTCTATTCCTCAGATCAGTCGCTCAGTCGTGTCCGACTCTTTGCGACCCCATGAATCGCAGCACGTCAGGCCTCCCTGTCCATCACCAACTCAGACTCACGTCCATCGAGTCAGTGATGCCATCCAGCCATCTCATCCTCTGTCGTCCCCTTCTCCTCTTGCCCCCAATCCCTCCCAGCATCAGAGTCTTTTCCAATGAGTCAACTCTTCGCATGAAGTGGCCAAAGTACTGGAGTTTCAGCTTTCGCATCATTCCTTCCAAAGAACACCCAGGGCTGATCTCCTTTAGAATGGACTGGTTGGACCTCCTTGCAGTCCAAGGGACTCTCAAGAGTCTTCTCCAACACCACAGTTCAAAAGCATCAATTCTTCGGCGCTCAGCCTTCTTCACAGTCCAACTCTCTCATCCATACATGACCACAGAAAAAACCAGAGCCTTCACTAGACGAACCTTTGTTGGCAAAGTAATGTCTCTGCTTTTGAATATGCTATCTAGGTTGGTCATAACTTTCCTTCCAAGGAGCAAGTGTCTTTTAATTTCATGGCTGCAGTCACCATCTGCAGTGATTTTGGAGCCCAGAAAAATAAAGTCTGACACTGTTTCCACTGTTTCCCCATCTATTTGCCATGAGGTGATGGGACCGGATGCCATGATCTTCGTTTTCTGAATGTTGAGCTTTAAGCCAACTTTTTCACTCTCCACTTTCACCTTCATCAAGAGGCTTTTGAGTTCCTCTTCACTTTCTGCCAGAAGGGTGGTGTCATCTGCATTTCTGAGGTTATTGATATTTCTCCCGGCAATCTTGATTCCAGCTTGTGTTTCTTCCAGTCCAGAGTTTCTCATGATGTACTCTGTATATAAGTTAAATAAACGGATGACAATATACAGCGTGACGTACTCCATGTTTTAGAGAAGCTTCTTTCTTGGAGAGCCTTGTGGGGCTTAAGTATCTAAAGCTACAGCCCACGCTCAAATTTAACCTATGCAATGACTTTATTTTGAAACCTTGATTTCAATGAGGAAAACTAAACAAACTAATTTCAAGGCGATAGGAAGCTTTTGGTTTTTCGAATCTGGAGACTTTTATTTTGGGAAAAACACTTGAAGGCTATGCAAATATAAATCTAAAATCCACATCTGAAAATGCAGATGTTTGAGAAGCTGTGGCTAGACTGCTCTGTGAAACCAGGGAAAATGGTTTTTATTCTGCAGGCAGAGTTGCATCTTTACAGAAAAGTTTCATTAGAGAAACTGTTTCAAGTGTGACAATAAACCATTACTTATTCTTATCAAGTCTATTGGGGCAGAAGAGAAGATAACAAAAGAGCCAGGGCTGAAACCCTCAAACCTACAGAAATCTTCTCATGCTGGAGGGAGACCTGAAAAAAGAAGCCAGATCATCCTGGGATACATAACACAGACACCTTCAACTTGGTGTTAAAAAACTCAACGACTAATTTTTATGTTGATTGTTCATTATTGTATCCTGGTAGGAGTCTTCTGGAGGAGTCACCCCCTTGAAAGTAAGAGGAGGCTTCCCCTGAAGTCGGGTGACCAACTGTCTCAGTTTGCTAAGGACTAAACAGTTTCCCAGGACACCGGAGTTTCAGCGCTAAAACTGAGACAACAGAGGGCAAACCAGGAGAGTTGGCCACCCTAAGAATAATCAAAGCCACTGTCAATCGTGTGGAAAAGTTTGGAAAGACTAAACCAGGAATGAGAACTGGGACTTATTGACCTGGGGGAGTTGCTTGTGATAAAGGGTGAAGGGAAGGGACAGGAGAGAAGGGGAGGAGACTGTTCCTTATGTTGCTCTGGGCTCTGAGAAATTTAACACACTGGGTGGTAGGAATCAAGTCTGAAGCTAGGGTGAGATAACTCTGCAGCAGTACCACGAGTCACCTTATTAGGAAGCCCAGGAAGAGGGGGCTTCCCAGGTGGCTCAGTGGTAAAGAATCCACCTGCCAAGTATGAGACGCAGGTTAGATTCCTGGGTCAAAATGATGAGCCAGTCTGCTGTTGCAATCCTATTTTGTTCTTTTGTCCTCTGGTCTCATGGCACCTTGGGATAATGTACACACTGCAAGCTGGACAGTAAAGGTAGAAGCAGTGTAGCGATGGAGGAGCTGCCAGGAAACAGGAGAGTTCCCAGAACAGCAACTAACCATTCACAAAACAGCAGCAGGCTTTTCCTTCTCTGGGATTATTTATATAGGATCAATTTCTAGTAGTGGAATTAGTGAATGGATTGAAACATATGAACATTTTAAGACTCTAGAATGGCACCAAGCTCAGTCCTTCTATAAAGACACCTATATACGTAAAGGCTAGATAGTCTCAACAGTATGAAACTGAATGTTTTGCTGGGCAAACATGAAGATTCCTTTCCAAAGGACTTTGAAATTTACCATCCTATGATTTCAAGGTCTAGTTTGCTTGTACCATATATCAGGGGATCTCATATCTCCTATTTGTTTATCACAATGTGGGATCTTAGATGGTAGCCACGTTAAAAAAAAAAGCCTGTGAATTTTATGTGTTAGATACCTGGAGTGTCCCCAGCCTTCAACTCATATTTTCTCTTCCTTTCTGCACTGCCATTCTTACTTAATGCTGAGTCCATGATCTCTTATACTAACAATTTTGTAAACTCTAGGTGGGATCTAGGGAGCAAAAGAGCCCCGAGGATATGTGCATGCACAGTGGTTAAAACCCCTGCTTTCTTATTTTCTTGACTTCCTCTTAACTGCCCCTCCATTTGCTAGGGAAATCAGCAGTTACACTTAGTTCTTGAGTTTTCAGTTTATTTCAGGTAGGGATAGTATGTCTATTCTCTATCTAGCCTCTATTTTACTCCTCCTCATCTCTTATACTGTTTCATATCTGATCCCATTAAGATTGTGACTTGTTTCTTTGTTCCTAAATTAGATGAACTTGCTATAGATCCTTTACAGTTCAGGAAAGGAGCTCCATCTCTGTTCAGTTCCTTTTAAACTAAGAATATGTTTATGTTACCTCATTTGTATCATTTGGGACTGGTAAACCAATGGTGACCCAATATTGTAGTTTTTCCTTAGTATAACCTGAGACTTCCGCTGTTTTGCAACAGCTAAGGGCAAATCTGGAAGACTCTTAGGCTGGCCAGATGGAATCATCTATGGGAAGATGAAGCTTACATAAGATGGGCAAAATCCTTGACTCTTTCCCAAAGCTATACCACAAAGATACTGCTGCTAAGTTGCGTCAGTCATGTCCAACTCTGTGCAACCCCATAGATGGCAGCCCACCAGGCTTCGCCGTCCCTGGGATTCTCCAGACAAGAACACTGGAGTGGGTTGCCATTTCCTTCTCCAATGCATGAAAGGGAAAAGTGAAAGTGAAGTCGCTCAGTCGTGTCCGACTCTTTGCGGCCCCATAGACTGTAGCCTACCAGGCTCCTCCATCCATGGGATTTTCCAAGCAAGAGTACTGGAGTGGGTTGCCATTGCTTCTCCAATGAAGATACTATATATCCACAATAAGGCCCTCAAGAGAAGACTTCTCAGGCACTTATAAAAATCTCCTATGAGCAAACCCTTGGTAATGTGGAAATACAGATCCTGATCCCTCCCCTAGATCATTTTGGGTAATAACTATGGACTGAAAAAAAAAAAAAACCTAGCCTATAGAAATCCAGATCCAGAGGAAATTAAAGGAATAGATTTGAACAGTTACTCGGTGGAATTATTAGGGAATGAAATGCTCCTGGGGAAAAACACTGCCATCCAATGTTTAGTCTGTTTGCTAAGTCGCTTCAGTCGTGTCCGACTCTGTGCGACCCCATAGATGGCAGCCCACCAGGCTCCCCCGTCCCTGGGATTCTCCAGGCAAGAACACTGGAGTGGGTTGCCATTTCCTTCTCCAATGCCTGAAAGTGAAAAGTGAAAGTGAAGTCGCTCAGTCGTGTCCGACCCTCAGCGACCCCATGGACTGCAGCCTACCAGGCTCCTCCGCCCATGGGGGTTTCCAGGCAAGAGTACTGGAGTGGGGTGCCATCGCCTTCTCCATTAGTCTGTTTAGCACTCAGAAATTACCTTTGGTGTGCAAGTAACAGACTTGAAATTGCTAATGAAATCGCCCCTAGACTGTTCTTCCCATTGAGGCTTCCCGTCACCAACTAATGAGTTAAGTTGTAAAACCCCCAATTTCCCTTTAATGTAGTTTTTGAAGGCTAAAAGGCTAGGCACTTTTCAAGATTACACTCCACCTTGCCACTTAACATGCACAGATGGCAGTAAGCCTTTCCTCTCGCAATATTCATAATGGAACCAAAACTTTATAGGGAAAAATACCCATCTCAGGAAACTGGGAAAGACAGAGTTAAAATATTGCCTTATGAGGGAGACAAAGCAAGCCTGGGTCACAAGTTAAAACTTCACAAAGGAAAAAAAAAAAAAACATAACCAGGCACCTCTATTTCATAATGAATAGAACTAAAGTTTCCAGTCTCCTCTTCCTTGTCCACTCCCAGCTCTATGATCACTATACTTGTCAAGCTCCACCTCCTGCCAAATGGACCCACTCTCTTAGAGTAGGATGGTGATGGGAAATAGCATTTGGAGTAGAAATAAACAGAAGATAATAATCCATAATTGTTTTTAATCTTGAGGCTGAGTCACCCTCGATTTATTTCCAAATTTCTTCTGTCATCAGCTGTTCATTTCTTTACTTTGAAAATCACCAGATTAAAACACAGCCAGAGGCAGGTAGGAAAAGATCCAAGAGGACAATTCAGAGCGATCACATGGTGAGTGGCTGAGAAACCAGGAACAAAACAAACCCCAGGAAAGTCTCTTTTTTGTCCCAGCAAAGGTACCAATGTGTGAACCTAATTCACACTTTCATTATTCCAATCGGGTTATTTTTATATCAGTATAATTTTAGAATAAGACTTGGTGGGGGATTATTTATTTCCTGAGAAATTCTGTCCATCACTTTGCACACAAGATAATTCAAGTAGATCTAACTTCAAAATTAATTTCAAATCAAGAAATTATATCCCTTTTACCTCTCTTTTTTTCTTAATACTTTATTCCCTAAACTTTCCTTCTGAACAAGGAATTTCAAAGCAGAATGGCCAAACGGACATTCTAATATCCTGACCATAAGAAATGTGATCCATTTAGATGGGGACTGTCTAAATCTGGGTGAATCTCCTTTGCCCGTCAATCTATCAGGGTCTTTAGATCCTCTGTAAAAGTGTAAGCTTTCTGTTTTATCTATATTTGACTTGTCTTTTTTAAACTGATTGAACTCCTAAACCCACTTAGCCTTTAGCACCTACTCAGGGTTGGAAGTAGGAGATTGGAGTCCACATGTTCTCCTTGGGAGCTAGGTCCAAGTCAGCTCAATTACTGCAGACAGATTAAGATGGAGGTTTCAGACTGTCCCTCACATCTTCTTAAAAACACACACTGCAAGCTCAGATTAGTAGCCATTTATTTATGTCAGAAGCCCATTCCCCAGCTGAAAATCACTCTTCACACTTGCCTCATATTATGTCTTCATAGGTAGGAAATTAGAAAAGCTAAAATACCATCCAAATAATTCAGGACAAATATTGCTTTCTTTTGAAATCTCTAGATAATTGCAACAAACAAAGCGTTCTGTCTGGCTAGATGCTGTTTTCCTCTTTGATTCTGTAAGCATGAAATAAATGTCTACAACCAAGGAACTTTCAATTGAGTGAACGGTGCTAACCTGGTGTTCAGTGCATAGCAGGGAACTGTTGATCTTGGGGGTTTCTGTTTAGTTAATAAATTTGCAAACGAATCAAGATATTCTGGTGTTGACCCAACCCTTCTAAAACACGCAGATTATATATCAGTTTGTGACAAGTGTCCACATACTCAGTCATGCTAGGCGATGGGACTGTGGAGGGGGTACTGAGAGGGGAAGTTTGTCACAGCTCCTGGAAAGCCTCGCTCCTCCCCACCTTCCACATTAGCTGAAGTGAGTGAGCATCAGCTCTTGACGGATGCGATCAGCCTCCAGGTCCAAGGACTCCATGTGCTCATATTCCTCCTCGGGGGGCTGTTCCACCGGGCCGGTCACTGGAGAGGACCACACATCCATCCCGTGCTCCAGGGAGATGTTGTGGAGGACGCAGCAGGCCAGGATGATGTGGCTGGACTTCTCTGGAGAGTACTGCAGTGCCCCCTTGGATCCATCCAGGCAGCGGAATCGGGAGCAGAGCGTTCGGAAGGTCTTCTCAATCACACTGTGAGTTGCGGAATGGGCCATGTTATAGCGATATTCAGCTGGAGTTTCAGGAATGTGAAGTGGGGTCATGAGCCAGGTGCGGAGAAAGAAGGAACTGTCACCTGTGGGGAAGGCCCAAAGAAATCACAGACGTTTATAACTGGAATACAAACAAAAAAAGAAAAGCCAGGTGCTATACCGGAGAAGGCAATGGCACCCCACTCCAGTACTCTTGCCTGGAAAATCCCATGGATGGAGGAGCCTGGAAGGCTGCAGTCCATGGGGGTTGCTGAGGATTGGACACGACTGAGCAACTTCACTTTCACTTTTCACTTTCATGCATTGCAGAAGGAAATGGCACCCACTCCAGTGTTCTTGCCCGGAGAATCCCAGGGACAGTGGAGCCTGGTGGGCTGCCGTCTATAGGGTCGCACAGGGTCAGACACGACTGAAGTGACTTAGCAGCAGGTGCGTATACAGAGAATGGACAAGAATATGTAACTGTTTCTGGAGCCAAAGCAGAGCAGGGAAAGAGAGAGAAATGCTGTGGTATAGAGAAGGCATGCCTATGTCATGAGCAGGAAGACAGGCGTTTTGGCTGGGAATACCCTCGGTTAAAACCAACAGGGAAAAAAAGCTGACACGGCTAAAGAAAGCTAAGTCTGATGGAATGTGGGATGGAGGTGAAAGCACTGGAGCAAATGAAATTCTTGAATATTCTTTTTTTTTGCCGTGATATGTGGCTTATGAGATCCTAGTTCCCCGACCAGGGATTGAAGCTGGGCCCCCAGCAGCAAAAGCACAGAGTCCTAACCACTGGACTTCCAGGCAATTCCAGGATTTTCTAAATTCAGAGATATTGTTCTAAAATAAAAAGTTAGTAGAAACTATCACATAGCAAGCCAATCTTTAAAATCTCTAGGGACTTCCCTGGTGGTCCAGTGACTAAGACTCTGTACTCCCAATGCAGGGGGCCCAGGTTCAATCCTTGGTCAGGGAACTAGATCCCACATGCCACAACTAAGAGTTTGTATGCCAGCCATAACTAAAGATCCCCCAGCTGCAACTAAGACCCAGAGTGGCCAAATAAATAAATAAATAAACATTTTAAAATAAAACAAAATCTCTAAACAGCAAGAGTGCAAGAGAGAAATAGGAAGTTCTGCCAGAAGACCTCAAAACATTTGTGAGGAAAAAAATCTCTAACTTTACCATTAAAATGTCAGGTGTGAAGGCACTACCAGGGGATTTCAGAGGATTTTATAGACAATCATCATTAATTCTTCCAGTGCTCAGAAGAATAAAAGTGCCAGCAGAGATGTTCTGCCAACCTAGAAATCACACTCATTAGGACCACACCTTTGTAACAGAGGAACTGGTAGAATTTCACATTAACAAGGAAAGCATAAATATAATGATGCAAATAGTAACAGTCAGGGATAGGGAAGTAAAATCAGAAGTCAATTAAAATAATATACACAAGGCATCTCCTTTAAATGACTTCTGCACCAATGATCCTGGGAAGCACTACAAACAAAACCGGTGCGCAGTGTCCCGTTACAACGGCACAATGTTTCTACAATGTTTACTTGTCTTGATTCACTAAATTTGGAAGGTGAAATGTCTCAGATAGAAGCACAAACCCTTAGAAATTTGAGACAAATAGACCTAAGGAATACCAGCTTGCATTCTTGCTGTGTTCCTCACCCACCATCAATTTCAGAAAATAGTTATGGACTGTTCAGAGAGTGCTAGGCACTGTTCCAAATATATAGAACTCCTTTCTTTTAGGAGCTTACATTTCCAAGAACTGTGTTAACTTTAAATGCAGTTTTTTAACTAAAAACATTACTGAGATATTGACATATAACACTGTATTAGTTTTAGGTGGACTGGATTAACTTTAATTTTTTAAAATTTATTTGTGGCTGCACTGGGTCCTCATTGCCGTGCACCGGCTTTCTCTAGATGTGGTGAGCAGAGGCTACTCTCTAGTTGTGGCGTATGAGCTTCTCATTGCAGTGGCTTCTCTTGTCGCGAAGCCCTGGCTCCAGGCACGAGGGCTTCAGTAGTTGTGGTTTCCGGGCTCTAGAGCAGAGGCTCAATAGTTGTGTCACGCGGGTTTAGTTGCTCTGTGGCATGTGGAATTTCCCCGGATTAGGGATCAAACCCATGTTTCCTGCGTTGGCAGCTGGATTCTTTACCACTGAGCCACCAGGGAAGCCCCTGGATTAACTTTAAGTATCTGAGATACCAAATATCTTCAAATTGTATATTTGGCTGACTTTTTTCCTCCTAAGTACAACCTTCTTTAATTGAACTTGTCCCTAATATATACTGTATATAGGAAACTGATGTTATAAGTCATAATGAAAATAGTATCTATGACACTGAATACCTAGTATGTAGTAGGCATTGTATTATCTCTTTTCCAATCCCAGCTCTGCCAGGCAGATATTATTGAACTCATTTTATAAATGAGAAAATAAAAATATATGTCGGCCATCCTATGATCTGTCAGGCACAGGAAGAGGAAGGAGCTAGTCAACTAATGCTAATAACGTCAAACGCAGAGTCACTAAAACAATGGTATAATGCTGCAAGAGACAATTAAAAAAACATTTAAGATGGATGTCGAGGGACTTCCCTGGCAGTCCAGTGGTTAGGACTCTGTGTTTCCAAGGCTGGGGGAATGTGGGTTTGATCCCTGGTCAGGGCACTACGATCCCACATGCCTTGTGGACAACAAATAAACAAATAAATAAAAAGATGAATGTGAAAACACAGACATGCTAAATATTTGTTAAATGTCACTCTAAGAAACAATATGAGCTTTAATTGGGTAAACATACAAGATCAGCTAGTTAGTGGTGACCTTTTATAAAACGCCCCATCACCATTAACTGGTTATAATCCAGAAAGACACTCAGGAGGGGATTAGGATCAGAATTGCTAAACAGATTATAATTGCTTATATGATCAGTCATCCAAGAGACATTCTGGCAGAGCTTACCCGAAGCTGCTTAACAGGACTAGGTCAAGAGCTGAAGGAATAACTCGGGCTGAACTGTGTGTAGGAGCAGGTACATTTAGAGAAGAAGAATTAGCTGATGCCCTTTGAAGGGGCAGACAAGAATGAGGACGTGAAGGCATGACACCCAAGGTGAAAATATGCTCAACAAACAAACAAAACCCAAGGGGGAATCACAGCTAGTTCTAGGTTTAGCACATCTAGAACCGCTCTACAAATCTGATGGTGTACTTAAGATACAATCAGTCATCTTACCTCTCTTTTTTTTCAACATCTTGTCATTCCTCGGAATCCTACCAGTTTTCCCTATATGTGAGACCAGTGTTTTCCAACCATCTATTCATTACAAATAATTTGGGCCACCTGTTAAAAATGATGATCAGATTCTTTTCTTGAAGAATCTCATTTCTGAAGTCTGAAGTGGGTCCCCTTATTTTAAACAAATTTCCCAGATAGAGGACTTCCCTGGTGGTCCAGTGGTTAAGAATTCACCTTGCAATGCTGGGGATAAGGGTTCGATCCTCGGTCGGGGAACTAAGATCCCACATGCTGAGGGGCCGCCTGTACACTGTTATAACGCAGCCAGTACTCTGGAGCCCATGCTCCACCACTAGAGAAGAGCCCATGTGCCCAGTGCCTCAACTAAGACTTGATGCAGCCAAAAATAAATACATACATTTTAAAAATTCCCCAGATAACTCTTTTTGATCTGTAAAAATTGTGAAACACTACACTAGTTCACATGTTTTCAAACTAGTTTGCCTGTTACAGCTCATGGAGGCTTTTCAAAGGGTCTGTGCTAGAACTGAGGTTACTAAAGGAATTAATTTCCATAGCATCAACTTTTGTGGGTGTACTTCCCTGGCATCATTAGTGTCTAGCATGTGGCTGGGTACCAAAACTGGCCTTAATAAACATTTGTTAAGTGTGGTTGCAATGTTTCCGTCTCTCCCACTTGCACTCTTTCTGTCAAGAGGGCAATCAGAAAAATACATAAAAATTTGTCCAAATTTTTACGTATTTTCAACTATGTCCTATAAACAACTAAAAAACTACTTTAAAGCCATAATTCCAACTGAACCTAGGGTCCCCAATTGTGAAGGAAAAGAAAATCAGTGATTGGTACATGACCTTGAAGTCCTAGCAAGAAGACCATTTGCCAAATAGTCTTTTTGCCAAACCCTAACCTTTTTTGCCTAACCCTAACCGTTTGCCAAACCCTAACCCTAACTCCTCATATGATTCATTCTAAAAAAAATAAACACAAATGGCACAGATGTTCTGTGCCTTAATTTCCTCTTCTGTGAAAATGCTGACATTAGCATATAACTCCTTACAAGTTTTTATAAGGATTAAGTGAGATAATCCAAGGCAAAGTACTAACAAGATCGCCTGACTAACTTGGAAGTGCTCAGTCATTTCTAGCTGGCGTTAGAATTAGGGTACCTGGGTGATGTCACAAGAAATCAGCTTGGAACCCAAGTACTTCCCCAGCTGTGGAAGAAGAAGCTGGATGAGACATTTGCAGTCTTTCCCTCTCTTGTTGGTATGAGTTGACTGAAAACAGAATTTACAAATTCAGAGTAGGCAAAAGGCGGGATTAACACAAACATCCAGTAAGGTAATGAGAAGGCGATGTACTGGCAACAGTGTAGAAGCAACTGAAGAGAATCAGTTCAGCTCCAAGCTGTTGCCCGTGGTGCCCTGGCAGCGCCAAACCAGCCAGTGTGACAGCGGTCTCTTTTCACCTGGAAGGGGGGAAGGGTTCTTTTTCTTTTTTTGACCACCTTGTCAGGCATGTGGGATCTTATTTCTCTGACCAGGGATCAAACCTGAATCCCATGCATTGGAAGCACAGAATTTTAACCACTGGACTTCTGGGAAAGTCCCAAGGGAAGGTTTTTCTTTAACTGTCAGTAAGCACATTAAAGAAAAAAAAATTCCTGAGCATCTATTACATGTGAAACACTGCGTAACGAGCATGTGCAGTGCAGACTGGCCTTAATATCAGGTTAAGATTCATGGTTTTGAAAGAGAGGTCTTCTGATGCTTAATGTGCTCCTTCATCTCTCACATATGTTGTATACAAGATAACCCCTGTCTTGTTGCTCACAAAAAGAGCAGTGCTTTAAAAATAAAACAAAAAGAAAGCTGCCAGGCTTGAGGGTTTCATCACTGCTAACTGTATTCCTCTCAGCTCTACAGTCACATTGGTTTGCACCGCTTCGTACCAAATGGGTTCTTGTTCTACTCAGATCATTAAGCCTGGCTTTCCGAGGGCACTTGGGCAGGCAGGTCTATGAAGCGAGTTTCCATAAGAACTGTATAAACGCACTGTCCACTGTCATTTTCATATAGACGTCATGGTGACAGTCACCGATGGCAAAAAGAATACATGTGCACAATACTTCAGAGTGAACTTCCGTATATATTCCCTAATCCTAACAACAGATATTACTGCCCTTAGCATTACTTTCACTATTTTACAGATGATAAAAATGAAGGCTCTGGGACTTCCTGGTGGTCCAGGGGTTAAGACTCCATGCTCCCAATGCACGGGACCCAGGTTCGATCCCTGGTCAGGCAACTAGATCCCACATGCCTCAACAAAGATTCCAGGTACTGCAACTAAGACTGGCGCAGCCAAATAAATTCTAAAAAGTTAAGGCTCAATTGTATGAAGGTACTATATTTAACCAGATCTGCACTGATAAGTACTTTGGCTTTATTTAAGGGGAATTTTTGTTGTTGTTGCTACTGTTGTTTGTGACTACAAAATACTGTTGTTATGCAAGTTCCTGTGTAATTTTGTTTTACATATTTCTGAATATGTACCTCCAAGATAAATTCTTAGAAGAACTGAGTCAAATCATATGTTTTTAAATGTTAGTGTCTTTTGGGACTTCCCTGGTGGTCCAGTGGTTAAGAATACACCTTCCAATGCTGGGAACTCAGGCTCGATCCCTGGTCCAGAAACTAAGATCTCACGTGCAGAGGGGCAACTAAGCCCACATGCAGCAACTCCAGAGAAGGCCCTGAACCTAGAGAAGCCCTCACACTGCAAGGAAGAGCCCGTGTGCCCCAACTAAGACCCCACACAGCCAAATAAATAGATAAATATTTTTAATGTTAATAAGTGTCTTTTAAATGTTGATTTAAAAAAATCAGGGCTCAGAGAGTTCTCATCCGAGGTCGTGTTGAAAAGAGAACAGGACTGAGACTCAGGTCTATAGACCTCCATGTTTCATTCTACTGTATTTTTTCACTATCTACAGAATGAAGCATTTATGCCTCAGACTTACCAAGAAGCCAGCTCTCTTTGTGCATCCCAGCTTCAAACTGGCTGCCGAGAGAAGACCGCTGTAGCACAACACAGTCTTGGAGGCTCCCTGGCCAGCTTGTCTCCACAGTCATCAGTGCCCCTCTGATGTCACACACCATCAGGCAATTTAAAGAATGAAGACCTTTACGGTTCACGTAGGAAAGGTCTTCAGCATTTGGAGCCTTGATTGCTACATGCATACAGTCAACTACCCCTATGACCCCTGGTATCCCTGCCAACCCATAGAATTCATCCTTCAGAGCCTGCACAGAGGCTTCATCAGCTGGAAAGTGGATGAACTGCAAAGCTCTTTCCACAAGCGCTTCGGTGACGTTGGCAACACATCGACTCATAGATGCCTGACTGATTCCAATAGCGTCTCCCATCCGAGTCTGGAAGGAACCTGAGGTATAGAAGCCCAGTGCTGCAAGGATCTGTGTCTCTGGGCTAATAGCCCTGGATCTCTGAGTAGGTCTAGAAAGGCTCGCCCCCAAGAGCTCCACCAAGTAATAAATGAACTGTCGTGGAAACCCATACATGGACATCAAGTATTCATCCGTCACATCATCCAGCTTAAAGCGGTCCAATGTCCGGTGACCTCGGCCATATAGCAAGAGATCACAGTCAAGTACTGTTATTGGTATAGCCATGGTACATGGAAATGTTGTTTCTTTCCCTCCGTTATTTTTCCTGAACTCTTTCCAGTGAAGATGCTGATGAAAGAAAGTATTTAAGGACGTGTCAGAATTCAACGGCTAACCGTCATTTAAGTGGCTGTGGTATTTATAGTCTTCTCTCTGTAAAGGTTAAACAAAACAAAACAAAAAAAGAAAGACATTAGAAACCCACCAAAGACTTTAAAGTGATTCAAAGACCACAACAGATTCTTTTCTCAAATTTCCATTTTGTTCAAGCAAAAGGTGCTATAACTGTAACTCTGGGTTTTTCTCCACTAACTCACGACCACAGGACGGGCTTGCTTTGGCTTGGAGAATGGGAGTCGAGTATTGGTGGCTCATTTAGTGCCTGCCTGGTACTTGAACTGCTTTCCTCCTAGCTCAGTTGGTAAAGAATCTGCCTGCAACGCAGGAGACACAGGTTAAATTCCTGGGTTGGGAAGATTCTCCGGAGAAGGAACTGACAACCCACTCCAGTATTCTTGCCTGGAGAATCCTATGGACAGAGAAGCCTGGCAGGCTACAGTCCATGGGGTCGCAAGAGTCGGACACGACTTAGCAACTAAACCACCGCAACTTGAATTGGGAAGAGCAAAAGGTTAATGGAGGTGATGGCATAATTATTCACAAAGTAAGAAGTCTGCTCCTAAGTAGACAGGCCACGAAGCCGCTGACAGACGTCATAAATACTCAGGACAGAGATTAGTCACGGCGGGATTCATGACCCAAACCCCTCTGACTCCACAGGATAAGTAAGGGGTAAAGAGACGCGGGGCGGGCGGGGATGGGGGTGGGGGTTGGTGTTCAAACCCGTCCAACAGGGAAGGGGCAAAAAAAAAAACCAAAAACAACCGCCCACGACCCAGGCTGGTCGAGGGAGATTACGTGCTTTTAACAGAAGGCTTTCCCCTCACCCCAAGAAACCCAAATCGTGAGGCTGAGGGCTAGGAAGCAGAGAAGACCAGGCAGGTGGGAAGGAAGGCGCAGAAGAGGAGGCTGGGAGAGCTAGGGGCTGACAGGCGACTCCACCTCGAAGGCTTTGAAAAGCTGACTTAGAAGTGGATACGGAAGTGTGATGGTCCCGGCCCAAGACAGCCGAGGCCGCTCACCCACCTCTCCGCGGCTGCCAGGTTACCCGTCACACTCCCCACCCACCCAGCCGGGCCCGGCCCGCCTCCGGAACCTGCGGCCGCAGACGAGCCGCCACGGCGCTCAGCACAGGCCCCGCCCCTCCGCGTCAGCGCCCGCCCCGAGCCGCGTCCTCTCTGCGGCCGCCGCCGCGACCTGCGATTCGTCAGCGCACATTCCACACACGGCCCAAACTTTCGCGTTCTTCCAGCCCCCGTCTTCCCCCCGCCGCTGTTTACCCCTTTCTTTTCTGAGACCCTTGAAGAGATTGGGGACTCAGACTTTGGTAAGGAAACCAGTTTTTACGGACACATCAAAGAGGAAGAAGATTAGCATCCTACTTTGTAGAGAAAGTGCGACTGATGTTAGGTAGCTGTACTTCCCCCGTAGCCCTCTTCCGCCCCCAGCCGTCACCGCAGCGGATGAAAACAAACACTAGCGATGGCGGCGCCGGGAAGTGGCCGGTGGCTGGGCTTAAGGCAGGAGTGATCGCCTGAGCTGCGAGGGAAGCCTTGAGGAGCGCCTTGTAGGCGTGACTGCGACGACTCGCGCAGTCCTGGGAACGAAACTCCCGGGGCCTGCGAGCCACGAGGCTTCCGAGGTGTGAGGTATCATCTGCGACCCGTGCTGTCGCTGCAGCTCCGGAGCGCGGAGCCCTGAGCCAGGAGGCGCAGCTGGCCGGCCCCAGGCCCCGGCCTCCGTAATGAGAGCCGTGAGCCGCTCTCTGCGTCGCAGCTTCACAGGTACTAACGAGGAGGGGATACCCCGCGCCCCCGGGTCTCTCAGCGCCCCCGGGTGGGAGGCTATGGACCTGCGGCCTGTCGCGTACCTCCTGGCGAAGCCGACGCCTGCTAGCTGTAGGTCAGTCCCCTGAGCTTGCTTTGGGAAGTCGGGTCAGTGTAGGCCCCATTGGCCCTTGATCATTCCCAGTCCTTACCAAGATCCCCAGAGCTTCGGACTACTTTCTCAGTCCTTGGGTTAAATCGTAAGGCTTTTCTGGAGGGAATTTGTGGGGCCATACCTCTGTGGTTGGGTACCAGTATGAAAAAGATAGATTTTCAGTCAATCAAAGATTTGTTGAGTGCCAAATATGTACTCCGCGTGTAGGTGAGGGAGACTGTTGACTAGTGAAAAAAGGGACCCAAGGTTCACGACTCTCTTACTGGCAGTGGAACGACCAGTGGAAACCTGCGATCCGTTCTCATTAAATAAATTTCTGGGTAAGTGGCCAAGCACCTTCTTGGGATTCATCACTAACTTATCTCAGTTTTCACTTTCCCAGTCAGTTATTTACCAAGTTTTCCTGATCAATTCATGCAGCGTTTCACTTTTAGTATTTCTTCCTCTTCTGGCCATCCCACAGCCAGAGAGAAAGGGGTGTAAGGTGGGGCGGTGGGATGGGGGGGAGATACGAATGAACGAATATGTGAAGAACAGAAGTACCTATTTTTTCATTATAATCAGTTTAATACGTTTAAAAGTCATCTCCTAAGGTGGTAGAATTTATTGAACACTTCAATGGGAGATGTACAATAATATAATAAACAACAGAACTTTTCTTTACACTAAATTAACTCCAGGTTGTTGTGCATTGTTTTGTTAGTCCTTTTAAAAAAATATGTGAATATTGTGGCTCCAACTAAATTATAAGTTTTTCTTTGTTTCTTTCAACTCCATTTTTCAGCGGAGCAGAAGTCTTGTTAAATGCTTGTGGAATGGAATCCTGAGTTAGTATTTTTAATACCTAGTGGATGATGAATAAGTGCTAAAGCAAGTGTCATATATACTGATCTGTATAGTAGAATGTGTGTGGTTAATTCTCTTGCTGTTTTCAAATTGTACGCCTTTGGGTCTAAAGTTAAGACTGCTATGGCAACTTTTGAGATTTATATTTCATGAAAGTTGCAATTACTGTACTTACACCTAACAGTTCCTATTGTATGTTTATTTTTTTCCTTGGGTTGGTATTAAGATCTGCAAAATCTACAGGTCTGCAGCTATTAAATAATCCAAAATATATTTTTTTAATTTAAGGCCTAGGAATCAGCTGGACACAATTCAGTCTTACTATATACACATCCTGGGGCTGTACTGTATGGAGGTAGAGGGCAATAATCTCTTTTTTTCCATTGTCTTACCTGCTTGCATCTACCCAACTGCCTTAGCTTATGACCTCCATGACCCAGAACAAAGTGTCCATAGTCTAAATGCAAAAAGAAGCCTAAGACATTAATATTGAACTTCCAAAGACCTGATTATACATGAGTGAGTTTTCAAAGATAATTTTGACTAATCAGAAAATGCAACCACTATAGAACTTATTGCTCTCACTTGATAAGGTTCATTACAGTTGTTCTGCAGTTACATTTTGTTCCAGTTGTAGTGGAAGTTACTTATTTTGGAATTTTCATCTGGAGGGAATTTATTTAATCTTAGTAATACCTGGAAATCCCTAAAACTTTATTTTTAAATATTTAGTTTACTTTTTAAACACTTTTTACTTTATTATAGAAGAGATGAAAATGACATCATAACACTATGGTTGGAGCACTGCTTAGATCCCAGAGAAGGAAGAGTACACCTAAAAAATTCTTCACTGTTATGACCCTTTATTATTCAACTTCAGTGTTTTTCTTTTTTAATGAAAAAAGGTACAGAAACTCACTGATAAGAAATACAAGCTATTCAGGTAATATTTGAATTACCATATTGTTTAAGACTCTTTTGACTTGTTTATTGACTTGAGAGTCTTAAAATATATATACTAAAAGTTTATTCTTAGAAAAAGCTTACCTAAACTTTATGTGTGGATGATTTAGAAGTAATTTCCAATTTTTGGTGATGAGTTAAATAAGGTGAATTTCCATAGGGCACCATCTTTTCTTGCATGGATTTAATAGAGGAGAGAGGTCATGGGGTTTTGATCTTTGCCTCCTCTTTGTTAAATCATAGACAACAAAAAAACGGCCAGTAGTCACTGATGGTATAAAGGCAGTGTAGCCAGGGAGAATACAAAGAAGGCTAGCTAGTCCTCTATGACCAAGGGGAATAGGGAAAGTTTTCTTGGGAATTCTCTAGCGGTCCAGTGGTTAGGACTCTGAACTTCCCCTGCAGGAGCCATGGGTTCTGTCCCTAGTGGGGGAACTAAGATCCCTCATGCCACGCAGCAGACAGACAAAAAAAAAAAAAAAAAAGAAAGAAACTTAAAAATTTAGGTTTTAAAATTAGTTTTAAATTGTTTTTAACTGTAGAGTAAATGTGGCCCAGTTTACTCGCGAAATCCCTGAAATGCCAGAGTAAGTGGCACCAGAAATTTGGTTTTGCCCTGGTCGTGTCCCCCATATGCCCTTGGTTACAAGTGATGGGATAAGAAGATAAGAGGGACCTTCCCCGGCGGTCCAGTGGTTAAGACTGAGCTTCTACTGCAGGGGGCATGGGTTTCATCCCTGGTCAGGAAACTAAGATCCTACATGCCCTGACACAGCCAAAAAAAATTAATAAATAAGAGAAAGGATAAGATTGTGAATCACTATTACATAGAAAAACAACTAAATGAACATGGAATAGTTAATCTGTCAATAGTATCTTAGTAAAAGTAAAGGTAAATAAAGAATTTATAAGCAACCTAGATGTCAACCGACAGATGAATGGATCAACTAGTTATGGTACATATATTCAATGCAATATTACTCAGCCATAAAAAGGAATTAATCTGAGTTAGTTCTAGTGAGGTGAAAGAACCTGGAGCCTGTTATACAGAGTGAAATAAGTCAGAAAAACAAATATCATGTATTAATGTATATATATGGAATGTAGAAAAATGGTACTGATGAACCTGTTTGCAGGGCAGAAAGAGAGGCTCAGACATCGAGAACAAACTTATGAATACAGCGAGGGGAGGACCCGGATGAATTGAGAGAGTAGTGTTGAAATAAAGTTGCTGTATAACACAGAGAGCTTAGCCTGGTGCTCTGTGACAACCTAGAGGGGTGGGATGGGGTGGGAAGTGGGAGGGGGAGGTTCAAAAGGGAGGGAACATCTGTGTACCTATGGCTGATTCATGTTGTTTTATGGCAGAAACCAACACAACATTGTAAAGCAATTATCCTCCAATTAAAAATAAATTATCCTCCAATTATAAATAAAATTTAAAAATATTATGTAAATTTTAAAAAGGAATTTATAGAAGTGATAATCCAGGATTCTTGTTTTGGAAAATACTGCTTTCACATTCGACTTTTGATTCATACAAATGTAAAACAAAGTTAAAAATCGTATATTACCCTCAGGCTTAAGCTTTGTACCCAGCCTCACCTTCCTTCTGTGTTGCCCATAGCTATCAGGTCATTGGAAGATATTATATTGAGAAATACTTGCAGAGGTTTAGAAGTCTTGTTTTAAGTATAAGCTTAAGGGGGTTTTTACCCTTTAATCTATTTCTGTTGGATTTTTCAAGAAATCAGATATTGGCCTTATTTATTCTTTGGACTAGTTTTTAAATTGTTCATAATTAATCAGACACAGCTTTTATCTTTATTCCCACCTCCCATTTTCTGTTGGTTTATTTTACTCTGGTTTCTTAAATTGGATACTTATTTGAGGCTTTTGTTTTTTAGTTATAAATGCATAAGCTGTAAATTTTCTTCTGACTTCTTTGTCTCATTTGTTGTCAAATATTCTTCATTTTGTTAATTTCTAGATCATTTGTAACTGTTTTTATTTCAATATTTATTATGAAAAGATTTCTATTGTATACATAGTTAACTTTTTATTATGTTTCTAGTTTGCTTGGAAAGAAAATTTTTTAGATGGTCAAGAACATGATCAATTTATGGTGTCCCTTGAACTGAGAACCCTCATGCCACACTGCGTGACCTAAAAAAATTTTTTAAATAAAATAAAAACAGAACTCTATGTTAAAAATTAGAAAACATAGAAATTATTTTTTCAGTGGTCAATGTTAACTTTTCCCAGTTAAGGGCTAGAGCTATTATCTGAGATCATTTTTGTATGTTGTCTTGCCAAGTTATTCAGCTGTTGCTTTGAAATTATTTGCCTCTTCCTTTTGGAGAAGGAAATGGCAACCCACTCCAGTATTCATGCCTGGAGAATCCCATGGACAGAGGAACCTGGCGGGCTACAGTCCACAGGGTCGCAAGGAGTTGGGCACGACTGAGCAAGTTCACTTTCACTTCTTTATCAACTGCCTCACCTTAATCCAGTGTTATCACCACTCTCATCTGGATTACTGAATGTCTTCCTAGATGGTCTTCATCTCCCCTTCTCTGTAGTCAGATTAACGTCCTTAAATTGTTACCTTAGAAGAATTTCCATGGACTCCCTCCTGATACACTGTTAGTCTCTTTTGCCCACTTTTATGTCTCCCTACTAATCTGGACTGATTGTACTTACCTAATTTATTTTGCTTTACCTCTTTACATGAAAATTCTCAGCTATATAGTTCCTAATTTGCCTCTCCCTCTTTCTTTTTCCTCTCCCATCTGGGATTCCAGTTACACATATGTTAGACCTTTCCCTGTGTCCTCAGTATCCCAGATAACCTCACATATCATTTTGTACCTACTGTCATGATATAACTAAAACACCTTAAATAGTACCCTTTCACACTCAAAAGTATCCCCAGTTTGTGGGTACTCCTTATCTCTCATGCATTCTCTCATACACTTTTCCATATCTCCCATCCTTTTGTCTCTCTATGCTTTGTTTTGGATATTTTCTTTCAGTCTATATATTTTCTTTCAATATTTCTGTCTTCTGCTGATCTGATCTGCTGTTAGACTCAACCATTGAGTTCTTAAATTAGCGTTTTATTTTTTAGTTCTAGAATTTCTGTTTGGTTCTTTTTATAGATTTTTGTTCTCTGTCCAAATTCTCGATTTTGTCCTTCATTTAATTGAACATATTGCATAGTAATTTTGAGGTCTGTGTTGATAACTGTTAATGTTTCTGATGTCTTTTGGATTTTGGTCATTTGTGTTTGTCTCTATGAGTGCCTAATTTACTTTAACATATGCCAGAAATTGTATATGAAAAATTATATAGAGATAATTTGTGGGCTAGGATAACATAATTTTCTTTCAGCAAGAAAGTACCTTTGCTTTTGTCAGAGGCTAAGGGCCCACCTTATTCGACACTGTTGAAGCTGAATGATGTTTAAAATTTTTCACATACAAGTGAACTACAGCTATGTGCAACTATGATCAATGATGCTCACAAATATAATATTAATAGTAAATGAAATAAATCAGACAACCATTTATATGAAATTTTAAAACAGGTAAAGCCAATCTGTGGTGACTGAATAAGAACAGTGGCTTCTGTTGGGAGGTAAATGGCTAAAAGAAGACACTCGGGGAGTCCTGGGTGCTGATGTTGGCTGTGCCTTATCTGTGTGCCAGTTGCGCTGGTGGGATTGGCTTGTGGAAACTCATCAGGTTGCAGTCTAATATGTACACTTCTCTGGGTGTGTATTTTCAATTAAAAAGCTTACTTTAGTGAAAAAATTTTCATAATAAAACTTAAAAAAATTAGCTTGAAGACATGCAAATTACAGCTACATTGGTTTTCTGAGAGAAGAACTATCCACTGCTTTTGGAAATTAAAAAAAAAAGTTAACAAATACAGCAACAGCCTTTTTTATCTGGGTTATTTATTATGGGTTAAAAGGGAAAAGAGTAACAAGGAAATACAAGAGAATCATATGTTAATACAAAAACTTGCCCATGAGTGTTCTTAGCTGTATTGTTCACAGTAGCCAAAAAGAGGAGGCAACTTAAATGCCCGTCACTTGATGAGTCAGTTAACACAATGTAATCTGTCTATTCAGTGGAATATTATTCAGCCATAAAAAGGAATGATGTACTGACACATGCTCCAGTATAGAGTGAACCTTGAAAATATGCTCAGTGAAGGAAGCAAGTCACATTTCCTTTATGAGAAAATTCCAGAATAAGCAAGTCCATAGGCATAAAGTATACTAGTGGTTGCCAAGGAGAACGAGAAGGGGAATGACAGGTAACAGGCGTGGGGTTCTCTTCAGTGTAATACAAATGTGGGGGTGGTTGCACATCCTTGTGAACATACTAAAAACACTGAACTGTAAACTATAAAACAGGGAATTTTATGGTGTGTGAGTTATAACTCTGTTAAGAAAAGCTATATAAAGTGACTCTTTAAATAATTTTGACCCACCACCTTTCTCAGCATTCTAAATCAGCATGTTTAACAAGTTCACAAATAAGCATATTTCCTCCTAGGGTGCCGAATCTCCTACCTCAGATGTGTAGGCTCTTACATTGTCTTGTTCTTTGGAGTTCTTGGTGTTTTATTTCCATGTGCAATCTGTAAGTTTTTAAATTCTGAAATCATCTAGCTAAAAGTTGGAAGGAAGGGTTATAAGTGGCCTGGCTGTCAATGATCCAAATCTGTGAAAGTGTCTCTCAAGTCTCCTTCAAACTTTCTTCTGCCTGTTTCTAGGGGTTTCGGTGGTTCTAAACAAGTTTTTAGGTTAGTTTCTTGGCTTTTTGTTTCCTTACTCTTCATGCAGGTGATGTAAATTTTGGATCTTATATCTTTGTACCTTACTGAGTTATGCTTTTGAAGTTTTAGGGTGACTTCCCCACCTCTCAACCTTGCCCTGATAGATGGCAAACCTGCTTATTGCTTCTCTAGGGTTCTTCTGGCCTCTGATGAGGAGCACTTGACTCTGGGGTTTTCTGCAGGTTTCTACCTGCTTGTAAGCTTGAGATATGATCCCCACCCACTGCAGTCTTATTCTCATGTGTTCATTACAAGAACCTGAGCTTGCTCCCCACAGGCCTCAGCTCCCTGTCATCAGTTTTCCCTTATATTTATGGCTTTAACTCACCTTTTCTCTGGAACCTGGAATTTTTCAATCTTTCTAGTTTAGCTGTGTATCAAGACCTTTTTTATTTTCATATTTTATCTGCATTTTTATGTGCTTGTAGTGGCGGGTGGTGGGGGCGACTGATAACATCAGTTCAGTCCATATTGCTGTCAGACCTCCTCCTCAAAGATTTTAAGCTCATGTCTGTCATAGTGCAGTGCATTAAACTCTATGTCTTATTTACTCTCAAGGCAAGGATATCCTGTGATGGGATCTTAGAAGTACAGCTAGAGCAGTCATTCAGATGTTTGAAAAATTGTATTTGCAATAGGTCTACAAGGAGATTGAAAACTTTTATGCCGGGTGAAAATTAGTTAAGATCTTTACCCTACTATAGCCCATTTGATGAGAATGAATTTTGTTTCTGAATTTAAATTTTTTTAAAAAAATGAAAGAAATACAGAAAAATTGTAAAAATATAATTCTTCAGCTTGGTTCACATAGGGTTCTCTCTTGGCCACACTGCTTTACTTTTCTCTGTCAGTGGCAACATAGTATATAACAGAGTGATACACAATTTCTTTTTTTCCTGGATTCTTGAGAAACGTTACTTGTATCTCTTTAGAATAAGTATATGACCAAAGTGTGATTGTATCAAATTCAAGAAATTTAATATTGATGCAATGCCTTTAGTAGTGTATAGTCAGTATTCAAATGTTGCCGAATAGTTTTCATACTGTCCATTATAGCAAGTTTAAAAAAAGTCCTGGACCAAGCATTGCGTTTAGTTGTCATACCTCTTCTATTGCCTTTATACTATAACAGTTCTTGAGACTTTTTCTCATGTTAAGATTGGCAATTTTTGAAGAGTAAGAGCCTCTTATTATGTAAAAGTTCCTGTCTTGCAATATAAGCTCATCTGATTGCTTCCTTGTGGTTAGATTTGGGTTATACAATTGACTAGAAAAGCTCCATAAGTGTCATGTCCTTCTCACTACATCACATCAGGAGAATGTAATGTCAGTTTTTCAGTTGTTGGTATGTTTCTCTGATTTATTTATTAAGATTGTGTTCACTGATGACTGTAATTAATCATCCACATGAAGACTGTTAATATACCATTTGCCAACAAACACATTTTCATGTCATGAATTTATCATCCACTGGTGATTTGCTTGAACCAGTTAGTCCTGCAATGGTTGCAAAATGGGTGATTTTTCTAATAATTTTTATTTCTTATACATTTACTAATTGGCAGTTTACAGGGAAGAAGTATTTTTTTGCCCCCATTTATTATAGAATTGCCTTTGAAACCAGTGTTGGAGAAAATATGACAATTCTTGCTATATAATAATGACTGTGGCAAGAAAAGATTATCTCTGCTCTTTCGCACTGTTATTTGAAGAAGTAAATGTAAAATTGTCAGTTTTCATTTCAGTGTTCCCCATACTTACATACTGCATGATAAGCATGAGTTTAAAAACACTTGATGGTACAGAGTGTTATTTAAATACTTATCAATCTTGAAAATGTTTGTGCTAAGCGTTTGTCAGCAAAAAAAAATTTTTTTAGTTAAAGGCAAAAGTATTCTGTTATCTCTGTAATAGTTTTGAAGTTACTATTCTGTAGAGCATTGTGAATAGAAATATGCATTAAAGAAATGTGAAAGCAGTATTGATAATATGCCAGGAGATGTTACTCAAAACAATGGAATTTGCTTAATAACATTCATCCTTAAATCAAGGAAACTTTAACTCTTTAATATTAGAGTGGTTCAATATATAAATTTGTTTAAAAAGAAAGTAAGCTAAAGTTGTCTAAGAGAATTAGAAGATAAGCTACAGGGGCTTCCCTGGTGGTCCAGTGGTTAAGAATCCAGCTGCCAATGCAGGGGACCCGATTCGATCCCTGGTCTGAGAAGATCCCACATGTCGCGAATCAGCTAAGCCCCTGAGCCACGACTACTGAGCCCGCTCTCTAGAGCCCACGAGCCACAACTACTGAGCCCACATGCTACAACTACTGAAGCCCTTGTGCCCAGAGCTTGTGCTCTGCAGTGAGGGAAGCCATCACAATGAGAAGCCTGTGCACCGAAATGAAGAGTAGCCCCTGCTCACTGCAACTCAAAAAAGCCCATGTGCAAAAACTGAGACCCACGACAGTCAAAACTTCAAATAAATAAATAAATCTTTTTTAAAAAGAAGAAGCTACAGAATGGGAGAAAATATTTGCAAAAGACATATCTTTTAAGATAACAATGAGTTACCATCTCACACCTATTCAATTCAGTTCAGTCGCTCAGTCATGTCCAAGTCTTTGCGACCCCATGAATCGCAGCACGCCAGGCCTCCCTGTCCATCACCAACTCCAGGAGTTCACTCAAACTCATATCCATCGAGTCAGTGATGCCATCCAGCCATCTCATCCTCTGTCGTCCCCTTCTCCTGCCCCCAATCCCTCCCAGCATCAGAGTCTTTCCAGTATTTCAACTCTTCGCATGAGGTGGCCAAAGTACTGGAGTTTCATCTTTAGCATCAGTCCTTCCAATGAACACCCAGGACTGATCTCCTTTAGAATGGACTGGTTGGATCTCCTTACAGTCCAAGGGACTCTCAAGAGTCTTCTCCAACACCACAGTTCAAAAGCATCAATTCTTCGGCGCTCAGCTTTCTTTACAGTTCAACTCTCACATCCATACATGACCACTGGAAAAACCATAACCTTGACTAGACGGACCTTTGTTGGCAAAGTAATGTCTCTGCTTTTGAATATGCTGTCTAGGTTGGTCATAACCTTCCTTCCAAGGAGTAAGCGTCTTTTAATTTCATGGCTGCAGTCACCATCTGCAGTGATTTTGGAGCCCCCAAAAAATAAAGTCTGACACTGTTTCCACTGTTTGCCCATCTATTTCCCATGAAGTGATGGGGTCAGATGCCATGATCTTCGTTTTCTGAATGTTGAGCTTCAAGCCAACTTTTTAACTCTCTTCTTTCATTTTCATCAAGAGGCTTTTGAGTTCCTCTTCACTTTCTGCCAGAAGGGTGGTGTCATCTGCATATCTGAGGTTATTGATATTTCTCCCGGCAATCTTGATTCCAGCTTGTGCTTCTTCCAGCCCAGCGTTTCTCATGATGTACTCTGCATAGAAGTTAAATAAGCAGGGTGACAATATACAGCCTTGACTCCCTCCTTTTCCTATTAGAATGGCCCAAATCCAAAAACACTGACAGCACCAAATGATGGAGAGATCATGGAGCAACAGGAATTCTCTCTCATTGCTGGTTGGAATGCAAAATGGTTTAGCCACTTTGGAAGACCATTTGATGATTTCTTACAAAATAAACATACTCTTCCCATATTATCCAACAGTTGCATGCCCATTCCTTACTGAAAGGAGTTGAAAACTTGTTTTCAGCAGGAGACTGGGGGCTTCTTTGGAGAAATTCCCTCAGAGGGAAAATATATTGTAACAATTTTTCTGTTTGTAGGTCCCTCAACTAGAGTCATGAGTCTTGACTTTATTAGGACTCCCCACTCCTACCTGTCACTCTGTGATTCCTTCTTTCTGTCTTTAGTTGTGGAAGATCTTTTCTGATAGGTTCTGGTCTTTTTCCTCAAGAATTATTCTATAAATAATTGTAATTTTGGTGCTTGTGAGAGGAGGTGAGCTCAGAGTCTTCCTACTCCAGTACCTTGCTGCTGCTGCTGCTGCTGCTGCTGCTGCTGCTGCTAAGTCGCTTCAGTCATGTCCGACTCTGTGCGACCCAATAGACAGCAGCCCACCAGGCTCCCCCGTCCCTGGGATTCTCCAGGCAAGAACACTGGAGTAGGTTGCCATTTCCTTCTCCAATGCATGAAAGTGAAAGTGAAGTCGCTCAGTCATGTCTGACTCTTAGCGACCCCATGGACTGCAGCCTACCAGGCTTCTCCAGTTGTGCCCGACTCTCTGCGACCCCATGGACTGCAGCCCACCAGGCTCCTCTGTCCATGAGATTTTCCAGGCAAGGATACTGGAGTGGGTTGCTTTTTTCTCCTCCAGGGGATCTTTCCAACCCAGGGATTGAACCCCGGTCTCCTGCACTGCAGGCAGATTCTTTACCGACTGAGCTACAAGGGAAGCCCTTAGGACCTCCCAAAGGCCAGTTTTCTGACATTAGGGAGGAAGGGCACTTAGAGGGTTTAGAGTGGGCTCTGACTGCTTCTTCTGGGACTTTCAATCCTGTTTTCAGCCCCGTCTGCCACCCTACTTTAGGAGCTATCTGGTGACTAATTCCTTACCCTTTCTCAGGTTATTTGGTTCAGATGAGCTTTCTTTGCTTAGGGGTTCTCCTGCTGCTGGCTTGGATATCAGCTATGCTTGGCTTATTCCGTTATCTGTTTGTCCTACTTTCCTGGACTTTGATGCTGTTATCTCTTGTCTGTGTGTATGCTTTTTAAGTTCCTCACTCTTTGTTTTTTAGAAGTGAGTAGAACAAAATAGAAACATCAAAACCTTTATTTGCCTCTCCCCAGTATTTTGTTGACATCTTTCATTGTTATTTCCTCTTCTGGCTTTATTTATAGCTTTTATATTTCTGTACTTTCAATTCAGGATTGGTAAAATAGTGAGATGAATGGTTTCTGTCTGTTTATTTTAAAGATTTATTATTTATAAAACATTTATTTCAAATGCTAGATTTAGCATTTCAGTGTGAACGTAAGTAAAAGATCTGGAAAACCTGTCTACCCAGATAAGTGTGCTTTTCCCTTAGCTGATTATATCATTTGCAGTTAAGCCATGTTGTAGAATCTCTGTCTAGTATTTGGATGTTGGTGCTTATCTACATCCATTGCATAACAGTGGGAACTTTATTTATTTAATGGCATCTTTGTGTGTGTGTTAAAATACAAGTCACCTAAAATTTACCATCTTAACCATTAGTGAGTGTGCAGTTTAGCAGTGTTAAATACGTCCACACAGTTGTTCATCCTTCTGTACTGTACATCCTCATAACATTTCATCTTGTGAAGCAAAGTTGACCTACTACACAGTAACTCCCCATTCTGTCTCCCCCCCCAGCTCCTGGAAACCACCATTATACTTTCTGTCTCTGCAGTTTTGACTTTTCAGTACTTCGTATAAGTGGGATCCTACAGTATTTGTCTTTTTGTGACTGACTTATTTCACTTAGCATGGTGTCCTCAAGGTTCATCCATGTTGTAGCATGGTCAAATTTTCCTTCCTTTTTATGGCTGACTGATATTTCATTGAACGTATATACCACATTTTGCTCATCCATTATATTTTCAGGTAATTATTTAAAGACATTAGTATGGTACAAGTCTGCACATGTTCTAAACACTGTGGATACAGATATGCATACAGATTTCTCAGGTTTCGGCAATAGGTGAACTGAGAACTTTCACGTGTATAAGTTGGGTTTAGAAAAGGCAGAGGAACCAGAGATCAAGTTGCCAGTATTCATTGGATCATAGAGAAAGCAAGGGAATTCCAGAAAAACAGCAGAAAATTCTTAAAAAGGTGGGAATACCAGACCACCTTTACCTGTCTCCTGAGAAATCTGTATGCAGGTCAAGAAGCAACAGTTAGAACTGGACATGAAACAATGGACTGGTTCAAACTTGGGAAAGAAGTAAGATGAGGCTATATATTGTCACCCTGCTTGTTTAACTTACATGCGGTGTACATTGTGTGAAATGCTGGTCTGGATGAATCACAAGCTGAAATCAAGATTGCTAGGAGAAATATCAGCAACCTCAGATATGCACATGGTATCACTCTAATGGCAGAAAGTGAAGAGGAACTAAGGAGCCTCTTGGTAAGGATGAAAGACTGAAAAAGCTGGCTTGAAACTCAACATTAAAAAACTAAGGTCATGGCATCTGGTCCCATCACTTCATGGCAAACAGAAAGGGAAAAAGTGGAAATCCTGACAGACTTTCTTTTCTTGGGCTCCACAATTACTGTGGACAGTGACTACAGTCATGAAATTAAAAGACACTTACTCCTTGGAAGGAAAACTATGACAAACGTAGGTACTGTATTAAAAAGCAGAGATATCACTTTACTGACAAAGGTCCATATAGTCAGAGCTATGGTTTTTCCATTAGTCATGTATGGATGTAAGAGTTAGACCATAAAGAAGGTTGAGTGCTGAAGAATTGATGCTTTTGAATTGTGGTTATGGAGAAGACTCTAGAGAGTCCCTTGGACTACAAGAAGATCAAACCAATCAATCCTAAAGGAAATCAACCCTGAGTATTCATTGGAAGGACTGATGCTGAAGCTCCAATACCTTAGCCACCTGTTTTGAAGAGCCAACTCATTGATAAAAGACCCTGATGCTGGGAAGGACTGAAAGCAACAGGAGAAGGGGCAGCAGAGGCTGTGATGGTCAGGTGGCATCTCTGACTCAATGGACAGGAGTTTGAGCCAACTCCGAGAGATGGTGAAGGACAGGGAAGCCTTTTGTGCTGCAGCCCATGGGATTGCAAAGAGCTGGACATGACTTAGTGACTGAACAACAACAACAAACCTACAAGCCCTACTTTGGCTTAGTCCTCTAGAAGCTGATATATTTTCTTAGGCTTCCCAGGTGGCACTAGTGGTAAAGAACCCGCCTGCCAATGCAGGAGACTAAGAAAGACAGATTTGATCCCTGGGTCGGGAACATTCCCTGGAGAATGGCATGGCAACCCACTCCAATATTCTTTCCTGGAGAATCCCATGGATGGAGGAGCCTGGTGGGCTATGATCTGTAGAGTCACAAAGAGTCAGACAAGACTGAAGCAACTTACCAGCGTATTTTTCTTAAAACCTGTCCCATCAGGGGTCTTAATCTAGATAGTCATTTTGGCAGTTATAACATGTTGATAGCAATGACTAATGTTGGTACTTGTCTGTAAAGAAAAGAAAGTCAAAAAAAGAGAAAGAAAAAAGTCAAATACATGCCTTGTCAGCCAAGAAGAAGACCCTGTCTAGCCTCTTGGTGTCAGAATTCCAACATGCTTGCACCCAAGGTGGAGAAAGCTATATGAAGCTAATAGTGAATTGATAGAATTTTAGTTTCCCCAAAATGGTCTCCTTTTAAGAAAGGCAACATGTCAATCACTTGATGCTTCCTTTCTCAGTTTTATTTCTCAATTAATAAATTGCATTCATGTATATAAACTGTCTCCTGTAACTGAAGTCCCCCCAGACCTTGACTGAACTAATAAAATTAGTTTCTTTTGAGCCTGTACGTCCAAGCACTAGACCCTGGGCCAGGATGATCATTTATTTGCTAGTTTCAGTGACCAACATCTTTCCTGAAAGTGCCAGCAGGCTTCCAATTACCTTTTCAAAAATCACTTCCCTGTTTTCCCTACTGATTTTGCATATATAAATAGTTCAAAGAAGTAGTAAAATTTTAGAATTTCTATGCCTAACTTAATAGAAGAAAGGGGGGGGGAGGCTTTTATGGGAAGAACAAACAAGTTTCTTTAGGAAACATGAGTGTTGAGAACAAATAGGAGATAAGAAAGTTGTTGATAATATTTGCTTGTGTGGGTGCAAATGGTCTTTGCGTCTTTTTCATGACCATGAAACTCCCCCAGATGGGGGATTTATATTAGGTTTACTCTTGGTCTCTCTCCTGGGAGTAGACGCCAACCTGAAATGAGAATTTATGGCAGTCCTCATTTCTTAGAAGTTGCTGCTTTTAGTCAGATAAGGGAAGCGCTGAAAAGGTTTTCTACATCTGTTGAATCTCAAATGTCTTTAGCTTAAAATAATCTTTATGCCAAAGTAGCATATTTTAGAATGGCATAGCCTGATCCTCTTCAAAGGTAAAGTGAGATCTGGTATCTCTTCCAGATAAGAAATGAGGTTTGAATTAAGGTGGTTATCTATGGAAATGAAAATGCTGCAAATATAAAGGATTTTATATAAGCAGAAGTTTGAAGGATTTAGTAATTGGTTAGCATAGTAAAGAGCAGGAAGAAAAGTTCAACTGTGGGTCTCTCTTTAATGTTTGTACCAAGTTTCCCTTTATAATCCTGGGAGCACTCGAAGAAGGAATTTTGCAAGAGCCAAAGCAAAGGTAAACCACCTATTACTTGTAGAGGATGAATTAACATCCTTGGCATCCTAGGCCTAAAGAGACAATACGTGCTGGTGTCTTTCTCTCTGTGGAGACAACCCCCACCCCCCAATTTGGGGTCAGTAACTAATTCTAGTTATTGGAAAATCCTTTTAGTGCTTCCAGTGGTACAAAAAGTCGCAAGAGTCATGCATTAGAGTGTTTGCGTCGGTAGATTCTCTGATAGTAGGAACACGTCCCCACTTTAGGGGCAGCACAGTCCTCCAGCACTATGCTTATCTCAGGTCTATGGCTGGGTTGCTTCAGGGCCTTGAGCTGTTTAAAGCTTTAAAAGATCTTTTTATTTTTACTTTAATATTTGTTTAAGTGGGTAAAGGACTTCCCTGGTAGCTCAGATGGTAAAGCATCTGCCTACAATGTGGAAGACCTGGGTTCAATCCCTGGGTCGGGAAGATCCTCTGAGAAGGAAATGGCACCCCACTCCAGTACTTTTGCCTGGAAAAGCCCATGGACGAAGGAGCGTGGTCGGTTACAGTCCATGGGGTCGCGAAGAGTCAGACACGACTGAACGACGTCACTCACTCTAAGTGGGTAAAGGCTTGAATTAGCACTTTGTAAAAGAGGAGGATATCCAAATGTCTAACAAACACATGAAAAAAGTGCCAGGAGGGGAAAGGCAGTCATTTAGGCATTAAATTAAATGCCTTTAAAAAGGCATTTAATTTAATCATCAGTCATTCAGTGCAGATTAAATGAGATACCACCACACTCCTACCAGGATGGCTAAAATGAAAGAACCAGCAGTTCCAAGTGGTGCTATAGCTGTGGATCCATAGGAGCCCCAGTGTGTTTGTGGTGGTGATATAAATTGGTACAAACCCTGGAAAACCGTTTGGCAGTAATTGTCAAAGCTAAATACAGGCATACCTTGGATGTATTGTGGGTTGGTTCCGGATCACTGTGATAAAGTGAATTATATGAATTTTTTTGGTATCCCTGTGCATATAAAAGTTGTGTTTTAAACTATAAACTATTAAGAGTAAAATAGCATTATGTCTTTAAAACACAACATGTAGGAACTTCCCTGGCAGCCCAGTGATCCCAATGCAGGGGCACGGGTTAATCCCTGTTTGGGGAACTAAGATCCCACGTGCCCCACAGTATGGCCTTAGAAAAACAACAACAACAAATGTACAAAACTTCATTTGAGAATACTTTGGGGCTTCCCTGGGGGCTCACTGGTAAAGAATACACCTGCAAGTGCAGGAGACAACGTGTTCAATCCTTGATCAGGGAAGATCCCACAGGCTGCAGAGCAACTAAGCCCGTGCGCTACAACTGTTGAGCCTGTGCTCTAGAGCCGGGAGCCGCAACTCCTGAGCCCACGTGCTGCAGCTGCTGGAGCCTGCACACCCCAGAGCCTGTCCTCCGCAACGAGAGAAGCCCCCACTTTGTTGCAACTAGAGAAAAGCCCACACGGCAACAAAGACCCAGCACGGCCGAAAAAAAAGAATATTGCTAAAAAATGATGCTAACCATCACCTGAGCCTTCAGTGAATTGTAATCTTTTTGCTGGTGGAAGTTTCGAAATATTTGAAGAATTACTAAAATATGACACCAAGACACAAAATGGCGCCGATGGACTTGTTCAACACAAGGTTGACACAAACCTTCAATTTGTTTAAAAAGGGGGGAAGCAGCATCTGTGAAGCACAGTGAAGTGAGGTGCAATGAAACAAGGTATGCCTGCTGACCCAAACTCAGCACTCCTGGCTTTACATGGGACACCAGCGAGGGTTTTTATTCACCAGAAATGTCATGCAAGAATGTAATAGCTAAAAGCAGGAGACAACCCAAATGTTCATCAGCAGAATTTATAGATGGTGATATATTCATAACATGGAGTGCTACACAGCAATGCAAAAGAATAAACTGCATGCATTATGAATGAATCTTACTAAATACAGGAAGCTACACAACAGAAGAGTTTATACTATTTGATTCCACTTATAAGAAATTCAAAACAGACGAAGCTAATCTATAGTGATAAGAGGTTAGAATAATGGTTACTTCTTGGTGGGTTTATTGACCAAGGGGACACAAAAGGAGCCTCTGGCTTATAGGAAATGTTCTATAACTGCATCTGGGTTGTCATTGTATGAGTGTTCACATATAAAGTATTTATTGAGCTGTACACCTAAGGTTTGTGCATTTCACTGCATGTAAGTTCACACCTCAATAAAGAATAGTGTTGTTTTAAACTTGTACTCATGATTTCCTGTTTCAACTCTATCCTTTTCTTAAAACTAGCTTTCCCTCTCACTTTCTTTTTTGTTAACTGAAACCCATTTAAACTTTTTGCACTCCGTCCTTAAATCCTGTCAGCTCTTCCTTTAAAATACCTCCCATCCATATTTCCGAGTCATGTCTCTATTAGCCTTTTAGCCCTGACCACAAGCCTGAGTTAGCGCCAAGGACCTAGTTGATCTCCCTGCTCTCTCTGCTCAAAACTGTTGCACAGTGTGCCCGCAGTGCCATCTTTCTGACGCACCATTTGGATTGTGTTGCTTCGTCTTCTCAAAAGCCTCGAGGGTGCTCCCCTTCCTGGCGTCAGTCTTGAGCACTGTGTTTGAGACTCTCGTGGTCTGGCCCAAACCAGCCATACCCAATCACTGGAAAATTGGAGTACTTAATAGTTCAAAACCCATTTTTCTCCTGTGGCTTATATGCCTTTGTTCATGCTCTTCTCTGCTCTAAATGCTTTCTTCTTCATACCAGCCCCTTCTCATCCCACCCCCACCCTGCTGCTGCTAAGTCACTTCAGTCGTGTCTGACTCTGTGCGACCCCATAGACGTCAGCCCACAAGCTCCCCGTCCCTGGGATTCTCCAGGCAAGGACACTGGAGTGGGTTGCCATTTCCTTCTCCAATGCATGAAAGTGAAAAGTGAAAGTGAAGTCGCTCAGTCGTGTCAAACTTAGCGACCCCATGGACCGCAGCCTACCAGACTCCTCCATCCATGGGATTTTCCAGGCAAGAGTACTGGAGTGGGGTGCCATTGACTCCCATCCAAAGTTAAACTGATTTAGTGGTCTTTTGAAGGAATGCTGGGCTTCCCAGGTGGCGCTAGTGGTAAGGAACCCGCCTGCCAATGCAGGAGACATAAGAGACGCAGGTTTGATCCCTGGATTGGTTGAAGGAATGTTAACTTATTTTATGTTTTAATAAAGTTTTTGCCTCATTAAAACTTAGTCTTCAATATGCTGGGTAATAAAACTTTTTTAATGAATAAGTTTAAAAGCTCAAAGTTTCATATTCAGGTAAAATGGCTTGTCTCATCTTTGTTCTAGGTCTATAGATTTAGCTCTTTGGAGTTTATTTTCCTCAAAAGATAGTATCTTCTGTTTTTCATATTGGTGTCTTTAGTCGAGGGGAGGGGAGGTTTTACCTCCTACATGACTATTCATACAGCTAGTAGACAATGCCATCTCTGTATGCTTTGTTGTAGCAATCCCTTTTAAAACACAGTCACATTATTCAAAACTTTTTTTTTTTTTTTCTGTTTTAGATTCCTATAGGCAATGGAAACTGATCTTAATTCCCAGGACAGAAAGGACCTGGACAAGTTCATTAAGTTTTTTGCCCTCAAGGTAATATATCCGTTCTCTTGAGCCTAGAACTGTTAGAAATAACTTCCATGCCTCTCCCTTTTTGGAAATACAGCATAACAGCTTGCAGCTTGCCCATTTTAAGGGATACTTCTGTCTGTTGTAAACCAAACTGTGAAATTTGGGGGCGGTACTGGGGGTGTAACTAAAAAGCTTCCAATTTTCCAAAGCTACTTGTTAAAAAAAATAACATTTTTTTTGCAAGCCTGTTTGCAGAAATGTCAAACTTATTATGCCAGGTTATTGGCACAGTATGTTCCCTTGGGGTGAGAACAAAGACTGGACTAGAATGGACAGCAGTTTGGGCATCTTTCCCTAAGCATCATCTACCTCTGAAATCTCTCACTTTCCGCTTATTGTCCCCTTCTGTGTAAATGAAAAATTAAAACTGAATTTTGAGTGCTATAGAAGGCATCTTTTCCTAAATCTAAAAATCATTTCCACCTCTATCTCTCCTTCCTCTCAACCATTGCTATGTAAGAACAAGCCATGCAGTAGATTCTGGTTGTAAAATTAGCCGGAAGACTTTTGCCATATGGGCCAAGTCATATGAATAATTGTGGATTCTTTGGTTTAAATCTACTATGATTACATAAGTATATGGCAGTGAATATTTAAACCTACAATTGGACTTGTTTCTTGATGAAAGTCAGAGCCACCACGTGCAGCTTTCCTTCTGCCATGTGAGTGTATCATAGATTACAAGCCTCAGACTATGGTTTCTCTTAATTGGTTGACACTAGGTCCTCAGGAATATTTACAGTATTATTTTTGTGCCTTTTTTTTTTTTTTTTTTTCTGTTCTTGATGGTTTTAAATCTTATCCTTTCCTGAAGTATAGTTATGATCATTGGCACCTTTTTAACCCTGCATTGAGAGGGTTTTAATCTTGATTAGGAGCCAAATCAGTTTGTTGAAACGTCACCTTTGATTTTTTTGTTTGGTTTTTTTTCAGACTGTCCAAGTGATTGTCCAGGCTCGACTGGGAGAGAAGATTTGTACTCGTTCGTCTTCTTCCCCAACGGGTTCAGACTGGGTAAAATTCCTGTCCTTTGCTGAGGGATATACTATGGTGTTTGTCACAAGGAATCATGGTGTAGTTATAAATAATAATATTTCTAGTATTACTAAGTCATAACATTAAAATGCCTAATTCCATTTGATCCATTCACTTGGAAAATGTGTTCTTCATTGAATGTTAGTCCTGGATGTTTTTTGGTTTTCCTCTGTGATGAGTGAAAACTTATCAACCTGAGTTTTGGGGCCTTGATGCAAGACATCTCTTAAGGGGAAAGGAGAAGTGAATGACTGTCCTTAGTCAGGGCAAGGCCTGCGTTACTCAGTATCCAGTCTTACTACTTTGATTCCATAATGTTCCTTGCGAGTGTTTAACACAAAGTTCTTCTTGTATTCTAGTTCAATTTAGCAATCAAAGACATCCCAGAGGTTACACATGAAGCAAAGAAGGCCCTGGCAGGGCAGCTGCCTGCTGTTGGGAGGTCTATGTGTGTGGAGATCTCACTCAAGACTTCTGAGGTAAGGTTATGGCCAGGACAGGGTCTTAACTCAGCACCCAAAGCACTTTACACTCTGGTTCCAACTCAGCCTTGTTCCTACGCTTTCCCTCTCTGATCGTCTCATGGTTCTCCGAGGAGGTCATGGTTTTTGTACTTATTCTTCCAACCACTTGGAGTAGATTCTTCACTCTCATCTTCATATATCGTCTGTAAGTGATGTGCTTCTACTCATCCTTCAGCACTCGTATGCTCTAAAAGATCTCCCTTTCTAACTGCTCTCTAGATTTCCTGTGTGCTTTGTTTATATTCGTTTCTTAGAGTATAACTTGCTGGAATGTGATTTTTTTTAAATGTGTTTTTCCACCTTTTTCCATGATGCAAATAGTTTTTCTTGTATGTTTATTAATCTGTTTCCACTACAGGATTGTGAGGCTGCATGGAATAATAAAAGGCTAATGGAGTTTAGAGCTATACAGACCCAAATTCAGAGCCTAGCTGAGTAACTCTGGCCAAATTACTTAGCCCCACCTCTACCACCACCACACTTCACAGTCTTGTGGGGCTATACTTCTTTGTTTAATTTTTATTTGTAAAGTATATAAATAAAATATGGTAGACAGTTATTACATGTTCCTGTTGATACTTTACACTTTTATTCTTGAGGTCAGCAGCTATGCCACACCTTATTTATCTGTGTAGTCCTTCAATTCTCTTTGAAACGAGGCAGGATATAATAAATAATCATCTCTGTGCCTGTCACAATGCCTGGGATGGCACATAGTAGGCTCTTAATTTTTTATTGTGTGAATGATGTCAGTATGTAGTCTATAGAAATCTTAGTACCAAATAAAACAAAACATCCTATTCTCTTTATTGAATTACTGGTGTATAGTGTGAGTTATTTTCCTTAGTGATCCTTAGGGAGTCCAAAAGGAAGAACTCTCTCATCTCTCAGGCATCTGTGAAATCAGATTCTAAACTGTTGTGATTGGACTTCCCTGGTGGCTCAGTGCTAATCTGCCTGCCAATGCAGGAGACACAGGTTTGACCCCTGATCCAGGAAGATCTCACATGCTGTGGAGCAACTGTTGAGTTTGTGCTCTAGACCCTGTGCTCGGCAACAAGAGAAGCACCACAGTGAGAAGCCCCTGCACCCCAGCTAGAGACTAGTCCTCGCTTGCTGCAGCCAAAGAATTGCCCTCACGTAGAGCCTGGGTCTCCTGCATTGCAGGCAGATTCTTTGCTCCTGAGCCACTGGAAAGTCCTGGTAGAATACTATGTGGCCATTAAAAATAATGCAGAATTTTTAATTATAAGGAGAATTCCATGTTGTACTTACTGATTAAAAAGTGATCAGTTCAGTTCAGTCTCTCAGTCGTGTCCAACTTTTGCAACCCTGTGAACTGCGCCTTGCCAGGCTTCCCTGTCCATCACCAACTCCTGGAGCTTTGCTCAAATTCATGTCCATTGAGTCGGTGTTGCCATCCAACCATCTCATCCTCTGTCGTCCCCTTCTCCTCCTGCCTTCACTCTTTCCCAGCATCAGGGTCTTTTCCAAGGAGTCAATTCTTCATATTAGATGGCCAAAGTACTGGAGGTTCACCTTCAGCATCAGTCCTTCCAATGCATATTCAGGATTGATTTCCTTTAGGATTGACTGGTTTGATCTTGCAGTCCAAAGGACTGTCATGAGTCTTCTCCAACACCACAGTTTAAAGCACATTAAAAAGTGATAAAAATAGTATATACAAAAAAAAAAGATAAAAAATAGAATGTATGGTATGAGCTCACTTTGATTTAGGAAAATCACTGATTGTATTATAAGTGATGTCTTCTTTTTGCTTATTTATACTTTGTAATATTTTTATAGTGGCTGTATTGTGCTTTATAATAAAAAAGATTATCAAAAGCAAAACTGAAATATCTTTTAATAATATCTTAACAATACCTTTTATTGTTCCATTTACAGGGAGATTCCATGGAGCTAGAAATCTGGTGTCTGGAAATGAATGAAAAGTAAGTGCTCTAGGGAGCTCAAACTGATGTTCTGTGACAACCAAGAAGGGTGGGATGGGGTGGGAGACGGGAGGAAGGTTCCAGAGGGAGGGGACATACGTATACCTATGGCTGACTCATGTTGATGCATGGCAGAAACCAATACAGTATTATAAAGCAGTTATCCTTCAATTAGAAATAAATAAATTTTAAAAGTATGTAAGTGCTCTATCTTAGAATCCTTGGTTGTGGTAGCTGAGGATAAAGTGCACGACATCACGTGAAAAGCAGGGCTTGTATCAGTCACGGAGAGTGTTCTGACCACTTAACAAAGCTGGTAGGTCTTTGCTACAGTTGGCTTCGTGCTTGGCTTCCAGCCCAGGCACAGCAATGACCTTCAAAAGGAGTGTCGGTCCAGAGAGATTCAGACAACACAGGGAGAGGAGCAGAGAGAAAGCTGAAAAAGGATTTGTTGTTTTCCCAGAGTACACATAGTTCTCTGATTAAATCCCTTGAGCTCTTGTAACATGACTACTCTGTTTTGTCTGTTTTCTGGGTGGCAGACGTCCAATAAGATTTCCCCTCGCCACTCCTTTAGACATGCTGTGTTGGTCACGGATTGGGAATGCGTGTTATTTTCCCCTGCATTTTCTTTTTTCAGGGCAGATTAGCTGAATTCCTGCCCGAATTTCAAGAAGAATATATAGGAAAATTGAGGAAATAGCAACACATCAAAATAAAAATCTTTTTAATAAGTATGAGTGGTATAGGCATTATTTTTCTTTCTTAAAAAGCAATTGCCAGGTTATAGTCCAAAATTTTCGTACCAAGCACTTCTCCACATTTCATGTTAGATGTATAGAAGTAGACTGCTGTAAGATAGTACATTGAAATTATGTTTGTACTTTCAGTAATACAACTGCAATATTGAATTACTGTTTTTTAAGTGTTCTGCTTTATTCCTTTGAAAGATAACTGCTTCAAAGCTAGAAAAAGATATTGGAGACCTTTTGTTGCCCACCTGCCTTTGTCTGGTGCGTGGAAAGTAAAACTTTGGTCAACATCAACAATTTGTTGATGAGCTGACAAAGCGCTCTGATTACAAGTTTAGTTCAGAGGATGTTTTAATTATAAATTTAATCTTACACAGTTCCAGTTTAATTAGCAACTATCTCTTTTGACTGTAATACTCTTTAAAATGTTATTTAGGCTGCAAATCAGGTTATATTCTATCCGAATTTATGAATAATGCTAACAGATTTTTTTTTAGACTTTTAAAAATTGAAGTATTAAGTTGATTTTTAATGTCGTGTTAGTTTATAGTGTACAGTAAGGTTATTCAATTATATGTTCTAATGCTGACAAATAATGTCAGTCACTCCATGGAACATAGCTAATGTCCCTATCCGTTGCATTTTTGTTCTTTGTTTTGTGATAGCCAAGCAGGAGAATGCTGATAGTGTCTTTGCTCCTCAGGTGTGATAAAGAAATCAAAGTTTCCTATGCTGTGTACAACAGATTGTCGTTGCTGCTGAAGTCTCTGCTTGCTATAACTAGGGTGACACCAGCTTATAGACTCTCCAGAAAGCAAGGGCATGAATATGTCATCTTATACAGGTAAACAGCTCACCTTCATGATTCACACTTTGGACTCATCAATTTGCACATTGTCTGACCAGCATTCAGGTATTCCATGATTAATTTTTGGACAGATATTTGTATGGTTGATGCTATACCTTTACTGTGATTGCCTATCTATTCTCCTTTATGAACCTCAGCTTTTTGCAAAGCAGCCAAGTTCTTTATCCTTTTGTTTATACACAGTCTTGATTGCTATGGAAAGGATTTTTAAAATCTCGGGCAGTTTGGTCGCTCAGTCATGCCTAACTCTTTGCGACCCCATGGACTGCAGCACACCAGGCTTCCCTGTCCATCTCCAACTCTGGGAGCTTACTCAAACTTACGTGCGTCGAGTCGGTGATGCCATCCAACCATCTCATCCTCTGTCATCCCCTTCTCCTCCTGCTTTCAATCTTTCCCAGCATCAGGGTCTTTTCCAGTGAGTCAGTTCTTCACATCAGGTGGCCAAAGTATTAAGTTTCAACTTCACTATCAGTCCTTCCAATAAATATTCAGGACTGATTTCCTTTAGGATGGACTGGTTGGATCTCCTTGCAGTCCAAGGGACTTTCATGAGTCTTCTCCAACACCACAATTGAAAAGCATCAATTCTTCAGTGCTCAGCTTTCTTTATAGTCCAACTTTCACATCCATACATGACTACTGGAAAAACCATAGCTTTGACTAGACGGACCTTTGTTGGCAAAGTAATGTGTCTGCTTTTTAATATGCTGTCTAGGTTGGTCATAGTTTTTCTTCCAAGGAGCAAGCATCTTTTAATTTCATGGCTGCAGTCACCATCTGCAGTGATTTTGGAGCCCCCCCCCCAAAAAAGTCTGACACTTTCCATTGTTTCCCCATCTATTTGCCATGAAGTGATGGCATCACCGAGTTGGACATGAGTTTGAGGCAGCTCCAGGAGTTGGTGGTAAACAGGGAAGCCTGGTGTCTTGCAGTCCATGGGGTCACAAAGAGTTGAACACGACTGAGCGACTGAACTGATATAGGTTGTTGAATGGACCAGCGTGGTGGTGAAGAGGATATGTAGCAAAGTGTGAGAGCAGAGCCTGGAAAGTCAGGGTTCCCAAATTAGCCAGGACTCTGTTTCATGTTAATGATGAGCCATGGGTGTTGGCCTTTGGCTTACATGCAAAGAGCTGATTTTGAGAAGAATGGGTATAACAGGATGGAAGGACCATGGATTAGAGAATTAACTAGTTCTGTTAAAGTAATCTAGCAACCCTATGTATGTTTACTTTTCTAGGCCTTTTTTTTTCTTTTGACCAAGTTGTAGAACTTGCAGGATCTCAGTTCCCCCCAACCAGGGATTGAACCTGGGCCCCCGACAGTGGAAGCAGAGAGTCTTAACCACTGGACCACCAGGGAATTCTTCCCCCATCTGCTTGTTTTTATAAACAGAATTATTTTACAACATAGCCACCCCATTCATTTACCTATTATCAGTGGCTACTTTTGTAGTATGAGAGCAGAGCTGAGTAGTTGCCCCCAGACTATATGGCCCACAAGTCTAAAATATTTACTAACTGATCCTTTAAACAAAAGTGAGCTAACCCCTGTTTCATGGTATCTGTCACTTTTGTGTGTGTATTTCAGATATGTATATACATTTCTTTTCTTCCATTCCAGACTGGAATCTGTGAGACCTAGGATTCAGATTCATCCTAGGACTTGTCCCTAGTTTATCTTTATCTCATCCCTAATATCTAACCTTAGGGCTTTGTAGATTGTCAGAGCTTAGTTTTTATTGAACAAACCCATGTATGTGTTTAATTTTCAACAGTATTACTTGAAAAATATGAAAATACATTTTAAGTGTTTTATAACTCAGACTTTTTGCTAATAAAGACTGGCCTTCCCAGGGAGATTCATGGAAATATTCTACTGTGTTTAGATTTTTATAGTTTTAGAATAGTCTTGCCTATTTATTCAGTGGTGGAAAAGATATTCTAATTTCTTAGTTTACTTTGGAATGATGGACTGACTTTCGATAAGCAGAGTGAGCCCACTTTGAAGATCACACTTCAAAATCTAGTGACTTCTATCCCATGTTTGAAAGTTGCTAGGAAAGTGGATCTTTTTTTTTTTTTTTTTTTTACTTTTTTTAAACATAAGACTTTAATTTACTGTTTTCTAATAAAGAAGAAAGTACATTAATGATAGTGGATCTTAAGAGTTCTCATCACTCTTAAGAAAAAAAATTATGTTACTGTGAATGATAACAGATGTTAACCAGACTTAGTGTGGTGATTATTTTGCAATGTGTACAGATATTGAATCATTATATATCCTTGAAACTAATATAATGTTGTGTGTCAATTATAGGTCAATTCTAAAAAAAAAAAATGTCTTATATCTGGTAATAGAAGTTCCAGAACTATTTGCCAGTTTTGTTTGTATATGCTCTATTTCCCAATAGGTGTACTTTACAAAGGCCTCCCAGGTGGTGCCAGTAATAGAGAACTCACCTGCCGATGCAGGAGACATAAGAGATGCGGGTTCAATCCCTAGGTCAGGAAGATCCCTTGGAAAAGGGCATGGCAGCCCGCTCCAGTATTCTTGCCTGGAGAATCCCATGGACAGAGGAGCCTGGCGGGCTATAGTCCATGGGGTCACAGAGAGGTGGACACAGTTGAAGCAACTTAGCACGCATGCATGCATATAACTTTACAAATATGCTGCAGAAGCAGGAATAAGGAACTTAAACAGCAGGTCACACTTAATTTTTATTTTTCTAATTTTTTAACCAGTCCTCTGCATAACCATCCTCATGCCTACAGCTTAATCAAATAGTAGCAATACTGCCCCATTTGGAGAGATGTTCATGCAGATGAGAAAAGAAGGGTTGGTTTTGTTGACTTTGTTTCTAGGTGTTTAGTATGCAGGCCCTTATAATAAAGAATCAAGTAACATTTTTTTCTTTCTTCCCTACAGAATATATTTTGGGGACGTTCAGCTGAATGGCTTAGGGGAAGGTATGTATCAAGGTTAAAAAACATTTGTAGTGTTGCTAAGTGTTCTGCTGACTTCAGAGATGTGCTTGGATTCTGCCTGTAATACTACATAGTTTGTGATTTTAGTATGTGTGATACAAGTAAGGAAAAGACAGGTAGGAGGTCTGGAGAGCCACCAGGGAATGACTGAATAATTTTACCAAAAGTTCTAGTAACTCAGAATTCTTTGTTATTCTTTATATGATTGTCTGTTTTCCTAATTTTCTACAGTGATCATGTTAAACGTTTCTGACGAGTATCAACAATTTTGAAAAATTGGAAGTGAAACCAAGAAAACTAGGAAAGTTTTATTGTAATGCCCTGGCTCTTTTCTGTGCTTAGTTCTGAGGTGGCAGCTTGGGTAGGAGTGCAGTTGCTTCATAAATTGAAGTATTTGTGTGAGGAACTCTCTGTGCCCCTTTAATGTCTTATTGGCACATCTGGACAGGGTTGGTTAGGACTTGTTTAAGTCCTAACTTGATTTAATAATCATTTTACCTCTTTGAAGGTAGTTTTATCAGGAAATAGTTGCTTTTTCCCCTGCCAGTATTAGGTCAACATAGAATAAATTAAAATAAAATTATATGTATATACATACACATATGTATGAAATTGAGGCTGCTGCATTCAAGGTAGCTAAGTGGGTCATGCCAGAGGTTGTACAAGTGGCTGAATGGTTCAGGGAAAGACGTACTGACGGTAGTGTCAGTATTGTCTGGAAAAAAGCTAATTATTTATCTCTTTTCCCAGGTTTCCAGACAGTTCGTGTTGGGACAGTGGGTACCCCTGTGGGCACCATCACTCTTTCCTGTGCTTACAGGATTAACTTGGCATTCATGTCCACCAGGTGAGGAAAGAGCCTTGGAATCCAACAGAACTCTTCCAAAAAAAAAAAAAAAGGAATTCTTCCAAAGATATTAAAGTTGTTTTTCTTCCAACCACTCCTCCTCCTCACCTCAGCCAGGCCTAGAGTTCACCGTTGCCATTGCTGAACTGAGATAACCCAGTTTCCAGATTGGAGAAGCTGAGTGTCCCAGAGCCAACGTAGAAGTGATGGTTTATTTTCAGGGATGCAGGAGTTGAGGTTCTGTGGTTCCTTCCAATAGATAAGAGGCAAAGGGATCTCTGAGGGCTGCAGGGGGCGTGACAAGGCATTCTAACAAATGTGGCCATCTGCTTACTGCATTACAGGCACTTTGAGAGGACCCCACCTATCATGGGCATTATTATTGATCACTTTGTGGACCGTCCCTATCCCAGCTCCTCGCCCATGCACCCCTGCAATTACAGGTGAGGAATGTGGAAAACTCTTTTCCAAACTGTGGCTGGTGGAAACATCCATCTTGCACAGGCCCATAGAGCACCTTTATCCGCACTCACCGATAGGCAGGGCACACGGATGGAGACCCCACGGGGAGGGAAGTGGAGTGGCTGGCTGTATCCTTGCTGCTGCCTGTCAGGTACCCCAAGACGAAAGGTAGACCACGTCTCAAAAAATCCTTTGATATTTTGACCTAGACAGTACTGATTTGACTTTTGGTTTGATTTTACTTAGAAACTCTGAGAGTGGCAGTAATGTGGAGAAAGAATGTCCTTTGCAAATTAGGTGGTTTTCAGGTCACCATTGGCACAGTTCAGTTTTATTCCTCAGAATCAAACATCTCCAGGCCTAGATCCCAGAAAACAGAGTTGTCGAGAGATTGGAATAGATGTGTACCAAGGAAGATGTTGCCTTTCTGTGAAGGACTCGTGAAGTTGGATTGTTTTTTGTCTTTGGAGTCTAGATTTTTATTTCACTGCATTCTCTGTTGCTGATGATTCTTTGGCCCTACATTGGCCAGGCTTTAAAAAAATGCTCTCAAATGATATGTCAGGTGAAATGTTTGGATTAAAAAAAAAAAAAAAGCCATTGTCAACCTCTAGATGTTGCTTTCTGAACATATTTGAAATTATCAAGGACTCAATGCACCTCTCTTGAAATTAGGGACTGCCGAAAGGATTCTTAGCGCAACTCGCATCCATATCTCAGCTCTCTTTGTGTCCTTTCTGAAATTGGCTGGCATCAGTCAGTTCATGATTTCTCTCCTCCTCACCACAGAACCGCCGGCGAGGACACTGGAGTAGCGTGTCCTTCTGTGGAAGACTCTCAGGAAGTGTGCGCCACCTCCTTTTCCACCTCGCCTCCCTCCCAGGTAGGGGGAAACAGGTTCTGGTGTGGCGGTAGTTATTTGGTACATATATGGGCCTTATGATATGAAAATTTTATGTGAAAATTTAGATAACAGTCTCTTCTGGTGGTGGTGGTGGTGATTATTTCAAGGAGTTATTTTGAGGAGTAAAGGAGAACCTTCTTACCCAGCAGATAATACTGTAGTATTTCTAGTCTGTAATCTTAACATGCAAGATTCCATGTAACTTTTACCTCCCTGGTGACATCTTAAAATGCCCTAGAAAATCAGCCACAGAAAACCCCTACAAAATGAGAATTGTGTTCTGGCACCAGAGAGACACTGAAAGCAACACTTGTTAGCGCTAGCAGCTACTTCTTTTTTTTTTTTTTTGGCCGAACCCAGTGGCACATGAGATCCGGGATCCTCATTCCCTGACCAGGGATCGAACCCATGCCCCTGTGGTAAAAGCATGGAATCTTAACTACCGGACAACCAGGGAGGTCCCAGTAGCTGCTGCTTCTTTGAAGTGGTTCCTAAATATGGTTCCTAATAATGGAAGGAGCAAAAAAGGAGCCAGTGATCATTTAGCATAAAATGCCATTAAGACCCCAGCTATGCAGTTTTCCTTAATAGTTACATAGACGTCTGCTTGTCTGCATCCCTCTCTGAACATGATTAGGCTCCATCTTCAGTGTCACGGCCAGTTGCAATAAAATGCAGGCTCCAAGCAATGTGAACACTTCCCCCAAAGAAGTGTATGATATACATGTGGTTCTGAGACTGCTTCAGATAAGGAGTCGTTTTTTTCCAGCTGACTGAATTTTAGGGCACGTTTCTTCCCTTCCACCCCAGATTGTTTATCATCTACCCGTTGACTGCCTCTATTTTTTCCCTCCTCTTTTCTTTCATATTAGATGGTTCCCTAAGTGAATTCTATTTTCCTTTAAATTAGACCCATGCATGTGTGCATGCTAAGTCACTTCAGTTGCGTCCAACTCTGTGTGACCCTATAGACTATAACCTGCTAGGCTGCTCTGTCCATGGGATTCTCCAGGCAAGAATACTGGAGCCCTTCTCTAGGGGATCTTCCCAACGCAGGGATCGAACCCACGTCTCTTACATTTCCTGCATTGGCAGGTGGGTTCTTTACCACTAGTGCTGCCTGGGAAGCCTGAATTAGCCCCTGATTATCCTTTTTCACCATCTTACTTTCACCATCTTACTCGGGGGTGTTGGACCCAACAAATTAATTAGCTGTCCATACATTTTTATCCTCTATATTTTCTTCATTAAGAAAAAATTTAGATTTATTCCATCCTGTGCTTTTAGATATTAAATTAAAAGTATAGTTCTGATTTGTTTTAAAAGCAGGGGTTAAGCACAAAAGCTAACTTATGTGTGAAGGACTTTATAGAAATTCATGGATCACTGTTATTTCTAATGTGACTATTTAAAGTTTAAGAGAGTCTTGTGAAATTGTTTGAACAGTTTGGTTTGGGTGTGTAGGAATTGTTATTCATCCCCCCCTTCCCATTAATACATGTAGGCATACAGATCGCTGTTGCTCTGAAAGAGGGTGGCTTCTGGTATGCTTGCTGACAGGGAGCGATACTGACTGAAATAAAGAGGAAAGCCCACTTTCTTACTAGTTCACATTCGTGAGTTGATGGTTTTTTTAAATCATCAAAATTTGAATATGTCATTTAATGCTCATTTAACAACTGATAAACTCATAAACAATACATAAACTTGGGAGATGTTAGGGGTGGTGAGCCTGGGGCTTTAACACATCAGTTTTTCTTTTTCTCTGATACAGTGGAAATTCAGCCAGACCCCAAAGGTAAAGGGAAGTTAAGTTGTTTCTGTAGCTGAGGTTTGCAGAAAGGTTTATTAACCTGTGTAAGGAGAGCCTGTGTGTTTCATGTTATCAGTTGCCTATTGTGTCTTGTTACAGTTTAAAGGTAGATCTTGTCAAGATTTCATCAGAGAGAGCACCCAGTGGGTGAGCCTTGTCACTGCTCCCTGAGTACCTGTAATCAAGACTATACAGTTTGGTGCAGAAATACTCATTTTGAAGCTTGATGGTAGAACAGAGGAAGAAAAATCATTTACCACCTGGTCTCTTTGTTCTTGTAAATATTGAAATAGTTTCTTCTTTTGTTTAATCTAGGGAATCACATAATTGTTCAACAATTTCTGTTTGAGCTTTTGCTGTGATCCAGTAAATACTAATGGGCTGGTTTTGTTTTGTTTTTCTAGTAAAGTAAGGATCATTGTATCATTTGGGCACAGAGCTGAGTTAATAAATAGTTGTGACTCAGAACCTGTACTGTATCTTGGGGTCCTACCTCCAATTCTAGGCATTAATTAATTAGCTAATTGGCGAGACTTAAAGATGGAACAGCAAGACCCAAAACAATCATCTTGCCCATAATTAGCTTTGAAATCCTGAGTTTTGAAAATGCCCCAGCCTTTACTCCATCGAGTTCTTGTACACCCTCAGGGACTGTGAGCGTGTGCACACACACCCTGATGCCTCCACCTGCACACCGCCTCCTCTTCCCTGAGCTGATGCAAGCACGTTCACCGCTGGGTTCCTGAGCATTTTAAAAGCACAGCCAACGAGCATCAACTGTTTAAACCTGAGCCTACAGATTCTGAGTCCCCAGAAGAAGGCTTTCAGTCTAATATCTTAGCCTCAGCATCCTCATTCCTGTTTAGCATACCCTGTGTATGTTCTCAGGACCCTCCTGTTGGAAATTTTCTAAAAGAGACCCTCTTTTGACTAAAGGCAGACTAATGCTTGGTTCAGGTTTCACCAAGTCATAGCAGCTCGACTCAGCTTTGCTTTCCACCTGCGCGTCAGGGAGAACGCCAGGGATAAACTCTCTTCTGCACACCTTTCCAAGCGGTCCTTTTCAGAAGGCAGTCATACAGCTTTCTCCCCGCTTCCCTCCTGACGTCACTGTACATTTCAGCCTCTATTGCTACAGCCCTTTCCAGAGTTTTTTTCACTTCTTTCTCAAGCCCCTTTTCTTTTTTCTCCCCTGTTTCTCCTGTCTGTGTGTATCTGTGCACAGTGTGTGTTTACGGTCACAAAGGCACTTTTTCAGACCCCTACTCCTGTGGTGACGGACACCCTGAGGGTCCCCACGGCAGGACTGGCCTTTTCCCATCAAGTGAGTCCATACTGGGGAGAAGGGGATACTATCAGATGGTTTCTTTTTATTTGAAAACTATAAATAAAGTACAGGGTATAGTTATTTAAATATCCCCAAGTGTTCTGTGGGTTATTTTGAGGTGCAGTAATTGATTTTCAACAGGATGCAGCCATTGCACCAGCGGCCCAAAATAAGATTCATCATTCGCCCCTCCTCCTACCATTGATGTGAAAAGCACATGGAGTTGTTTAGATCTTTTTTTTTTCCAGATAAATCATCCAAGAGTGGTTTTCTTTCTTTTTCACTATAAATAGGAACCCTCCCAAACCCAGTGGTAATGGAGGGTGTGATTAAAGAAGATGCCTTGTGTTTCAAAGGGACCTCAAGGTCAAAGAAGAGACTAGAATGACCTGGGAAAACGGATGGCTCTGGCTCCCAGTTCTGCCCAGACGGTGCTCCCCAGATCTGCTGGGCTGGAAACTGAGCCAATGTAGCTGAACCCCTGGGAGAAGGGGGAGCAGGGAACTCACGTGAGGCCTTGGGAGGGCACGGAGCTGAGACTGTCCGCCCCACTGCGGATCAGTCTGTTTTCCTACTTTCAGAGCAACGGCCTGGTCTGTCTGTAACCCTCACATCAGGCCCTCCCCCGCAGCGCACGCTCTGTGCGGCCGTGGGCTGGGACCCGCTCCTCGCCCTACTGATCTGATCATTGGTCACGCTCTAGGAGTGCCTGTTTCTCCCTCCTCCTTTCCGCTGCCCCTCTTTGTTTTTCTCTTGCTTAGCTCTCCAGCTCTCGCCTTTCCTATCAGCCTGCTGCCCTGGGCGTTGGATCTGCTGACCTGGCTTATCCAGTAGTGTTTGCTGCTGGCTTAAACGCCACACACCCTCACCAGGTATCTTTAAAGGTGGGGAGGACACTAGGGGCTCCTGTGCTACCTCCCCTGCCCAGACACACCAGAGGGGCCTCTTAAGACACCCATGTTCTACATATTCTGAACCAAAGCTCTTCTGTAACTTCGGAGGACTAAGATGATTCTGAGAGGCTGCCTCTTACACTTCAGAAAGAAAAGAAGAGCTTCCCGAGTGTTTTCCCCCTCTCTTTCCCTCTGTAGTCACTTCCGTGCATGTCTTCCATTAACTGAGCGAGCCCCAGAAAGGATCAAGATTTCCCAGGTTTCCTGCCCACTTGGTGGCAGCATCGGTGATGGGAAAGCTGGACAGCCAATGCCATCGTGCTAGGCAGCAAGTCTCCCCTCCTGTCTGACGTTGCCATGATTCACTGTATTTTTTCATTTTCCCCCAAAGCTAATGGTCCCCGGGAAGGAAGGTGGGGTACCCCTTGGTCCCAGCCAGCCTGCCCATGCTGCCCAGGCTGACCAGGAGAGACTGGCAACCTACACCCCTTCTGATGGGGCCCACTGCGCTGCCACGCCGTCCAGCAGGTGAGTTCACGTTTTGGCTCGGCCACTCTTCAGACCAGCCAGGGGCCTGTCCTCCCCAACACATCTGCTTATTTGGTATCAGCAAGTAAAGAGTAGCTTTCAGCATTGGCTCAGGCTTGGCATTTGCAGGGAAAATGTGGAATCCTTCAAATTCCCGATAAGAATCTTGCATTGCAGCTGGTGTGTGAGGGGGGCTTGCCCTGGGCACCGCTACTGTCTTCTGACAGCAGGCAGCCGGGCTTGGCGCGCCTCACCCTGATGCAGGAAGGTGTTTTGAGATGTTCCTCTCGTCCCCTGAGATGGATTCCCTGGGTGTCCTCAGTATTCCCTGAGACCAGAACAGGGACCAGACCAGACCAGGACACCACACCCGTGACATCGGAGTCATGGTGTGTCTGCGGTGGGAATTACGATCCATTATCTTTTTCTGTTGTGTTTGTGCCTCCTGGGGATCCTGTAGAAACAACTGTTTTTCCTTACTAGAATACAAAAAGAAACCTTTTGTCTTTTCTGATTGCAGAAGTGATACAGTCTGTAAGTCAAATTTTGAAGACATTGATTGGGTGGAAAGTTCTCATAATCCCACCCTGCAAAAATCACCATGTTACCTCCCTTTAAAAGGCGACAGGATCTCAGAAGGGTTAAGTGATTGGCCTAAGAGAACAGTTAGCTCACAGAACGGCCAGGCACAGGCCTGGCTTCGTGGATTGCAGAGCCCAGACTCACTCTTTCCATTTCACCCAGAGTTCTGTGGGAAGCTGGGCCTGTCTTGACCTGCACTGCCCTCTCTTAACTGGAAGGCCCCAGAGTTAATGACGTCGATTGCCCCATTGCATCTTAAATGAACTTTCAGATATTAGAAATTCCTGGTTTTTTTTTTTCCATTCCCACAGTGGAGTTGGGGGAGGGGGTTTATTTGGAAGGATCTTTCCATGTCATCCATCAGGAAAAATAATTACTTTCATGCCTGGCCCCTCAAACCACCATCCTCTTTCCTCCTGTTAGATAATCAGAGGGGGAATCCTCTTAGTGTTGTTTTTTGGCAGCATGCAGGGTCTTAGTTCTCTTACCAGAGATTGAACCTGTGTCCCCTGCAGTGGGAGCAGAGTGTTAGCCACTGGACAGCCAAGGAAGCCCCATCGTAGTCGTTTTACTCGTATTCTGAGCCTAGCTTCCTGGGGTATGACCTGGAGTAACTGAAGACAGAGGACCCTGTGCCGGGGGCTCTCAAACGCTGGTCCCCCCTGGTGTCTGGAGGCCGGGAGCCACTTGGACTGCATAGTCCTCCCCATCTTGAGCCCCTGCCCTGGGGCTTTCCCGTCCCCGGCTTCTCGCAGGGCTGTGACTGACAGTCTGAGTTCCTGTTTCTTCTGCTTGGTGTCCCCCACCTTTCGGGACTCAGCATCAGCCTGGAGGGCGGGAGGGAGTCGTTTAGTTGCTTCTGTTGTGTCCCACTCTGTGACCCCTTGGGCTGTAGCTCGCCGGGCTTCTCTATCCATGGAGTTCTCCAGGCAGGAATGCTGGAGTGGGTAGCCATTCCCTTCTCCAGGGGATGTTCTTGACCCAGGGATCAAACTCGCACCTCCTCCTGCGTTGGCAGGCGGATTCTTCATCACTGCGCCACCTGGGAGGAGAGGGAGGGGCAGCCAGGTTGGGCGTGTTGTTGAGAGACCTTGCTGAACAGAGAGAGGACTCCGGGCAAGGAGAGGGCAGAGACGTGGTGTGGAGCTTCAGGCAGCAAAACGACAAAGTGAAGAGGGGGATGTAAGATCTCGAGTCTGGATCTGTAACTGGACTGACGTTAAAATTAGTCGTTTATGAGAGCTGCTTGCCCATATGTATGATAGCTGGATGCACGGTGACTGATGCTTATCCCTGATATGACAGAGTAAATTTTATAGAAGCTTTATACAATTGTAACAGCGAGTTTCGTTCACATATGCCTGTTTTTAGCTCTTCCAGGAAATGCAGTCCTCTGCTCTCAACTCAAAAGTGAGGGTGACGGGGTCCCAGGCCGGCTTCATACTGCCATTTCCCACATGCCTGGGCTGGTGGGGGCAGCTCCTGTCCTGGGCTGTGGCCTCACAAGGTGGTGGGTTTACGGGGAACCCAGTAGGCTCTGCTGTGGTTTGAGAAGGAGAGCTGACATGACCTTTCTTCTCCAGTGAGGATGCTGAAACTGTATCAAACAGCAGCGAGGGACGGGCCTCCCCCCACGATGTCTTGGAGACCATCTTTGTCCGGAAAGTGGGGGCTTTTGTCAACAAGCCCATCAACCAGGTGATTTTTCTGCCCCCGCAACCTGTGAGAATGTGTGAGCCCTTAGGCTGAGGTCTTACCTGGGGCCTGTGGAACCACTGAAATCACATGCAAAATGGTGTGGGGGTGTGTGTGAATTTTTCATGGGGAGGATTAATGACCTGTGACATCACTCCAGAAACGGTAAGAACCGTCGCTGTGTGGTCTCATGGGAGAGGAGACCACGCCGTTTAGGACACACGCTGCACTGCAGTGGCATCGCCTCAGCCTCACTTGAGACAGGAAAGTCCTCCTCAGCTCTGCCAGTGAGGAACACTTGTTACTGAACTGCTGTGGGTCAGGCTTCCAGAGCTGAATCCAGGGTCCTGTGGATGCTGTGGGCACGTGATGGGAAGCAGGGGAGACCGGAGGGGTCTCAAGACAGGAACCTGAGGGTGGCGTGGTCAGCTGAAATGCGTGAACCTGCTGGATGCCCCCCCATCTTCTGGCAGCCCCTAAGGAAACAGACGAGCTGGGGGAAGGGGGCGCACTGATACTTTCTCCCGCGTCTCTCCAGGTGACCCTGACCAGTTTGGACATACCCTTTGCCATGTTTGCTCCCAAGAACCTGGAGCTGGAGGAGGCAGATCCCATGGTGAGTCCGTCGCTGAGTGGAGTTTGCAGGGAGTCAGCGCACAGTGGTTGTCCTTCTTGGTGGGCCGCTCACTGTTCCTCCGCGGACTGTTAGCCACGCCCTTGGCTCATGGTTTACAGCCAGTGCCCAGGACCAGCCCCTGCCTCCGCCTTGTTCTGAAACAGGTGAATCCGCCAGATTCCCCAGAGACTACATCTCCTCTCCAGGGCAGCCTGCACTCTGATGGCTCCAGCGGGGGCAGCAGCGGCCATACCCAGGACGACTTCGTCATGATCGACTTTGTAAGTTGGCAGCATCTCCCTTGCCCATTGCTTCTTCAGAGGCAGTAAACCTAGAAGCCTCTGTTGCTCTTGAGTAGGCCTTTGGGGATCCGATGGGCTGGTCCAGACAGAGGGAAGGGGGGTGCCGGCTGTGCACTTTGCGTGCGGAACCTGCCCTTACACGCCGCTTGGGGAGACATGTAGAGGCCCATGAGCAGCAAGGCATTTTGTGCTATGTCTTTGATTGAAATTCACCTCTAAATGGGATTGGATTGTCTAGTCGGACCTGTGCAGGTCCTAGTCATGAATGGATAGCCCTTTGCTAAAGAGAGGAATGTAAAGGAAGGGGACAGAAATTTGCCCAGGATAGAGGGAGGTCATCCCCAGGATGAATTTAGCTGCCCAGAAGAGAAAACTGTAAAGATTCCACAAAGGTCAGCCTGGAGGAGCCCTTTCTCTTCTAATTCCTGAAAGGAAAGAGGGTTATTGATAGTTAAGCCCGTCTGATTTTCCACTGTGGTTTAAGGCCAGCTAAACTTGATTCGGTCTCTTTTTTTTTTTTTTAAGAAACCAGCTTTTTCTAAAGACGACATCCTTCCGATGGACTTGGGGACCTTCTATCGTGAATTTCAGAACCCGCCTCAGCTGAGCAGCCTCTCCCTCGACATCGGGGCCCAGTCCATGGCCGAGGACTTGGTACGGAAGCCCCTTGCCCACTGCCTCGCCCTCTGGCCTCCTGTCCTCCTTCCATGGCCATTCCTGCTCCGCAGGCCTGGAGAGTTCTTCCCGCTGCTCCCCCACGCCCACACCTCCCATCTTGCGGTCACAGGACAAGACGGTTGAACCGTTGCCTTCCTGCGATCGCACTCGAGCTGTGCATTGCACCCCGCGGTCGCTGTCTTGAAATGCTTGCGCTTGTTCCTCCTCTTCCCTGCACTCTCATCCCAGCAGTTCTCACGCCCCTGTTGTTTGCCTGATGTCCTCTGCTTGCTGATGCCGCTCAGCCAGGCTGCCTTGGCAGCTCTTGCCATCAGCTGTCCAGCTTGCCATGCAGGTGCCAGGGACACAGGGCGGAAGCAGCAGGAGGACCAAGTGGTGGTGTTCTTGCCCTTTGCTCACTCATCCCTGTGCTCCTGAGTTCAGCCAGGTGTCCCGATACTGACTGTAATGACCGTTTAGGGTGTTTTCTATTTCCTGTCCTCAATGGGCAGAGGAGTGTCTGGCACAGCCACAGATCCAGGGTGCCTATGCCACGAGATGTTGGGGTTCCCCTGCCTGAGGTGGAAATATTACCTCCTATACTGCAGTCAGGAGTGGCTCTAGGAATAAGCATCTTGGCTCAGCTGCCCTTGATTTGCCTTAAACAGAAAAGCCTGCTCGGTAAGCTGCTCGGTAATAATAATATAGCAAAATGTCATTATTAACATTTATTGAAGCTTTCTAGGTGCCAAGCATGAGGCCCCAAGAGGTAGGTTTTCTTCTTATCCTAGTTTATGGATGAGAAGAATGACGTTGGGAACAAATAACTTGCTGGTGATTACACTGAGCCAGCAAAAGAAAGGTTTGACCCCTGAGAGTCGGGCTTCTGATTTTAGGCTTTTAATTGACTCTCCGGACTCATTTGAAATTTGCTTGGAAGGAGCCGGAGTCCAAAAGCTCTTAAGATGAAGCTGCAGCCGGCCCTGGCCGGTTGCTCCAGCCCCCCAAACCCATCCGGGCAGCCGATGTGTCTGCGCTGCTTCCGAGGAGCTCCAGGTGCCCCCACCTGGCAGGGCATCCTCTGGGGGGGGTAAGCTCTGCCGCTGCATGCTCGGGGGCCAGACCACCTGCTTAGGGCCAGGCTTTAACTAATGGTTGAAACCTGTGGGCAGTTACACTTAACTCCACCTGTTTCTGCCTCGTTTTCATTGTTCTCTCTCAACACCCCAACCCTGACCTAGCCCCTTCTCAGCTGGTGTAAAGATGCAGACTTCCAGCCTGGCCACCGACCTGCCGGGTCAGAACCTCCTGAGGGTGTGGCTGGGACTGCCTGGTGTGTGTGCCCCCACGGGACTCTGCCACTGGCCCAGCGCAGGCTGTGAGGATAGCGTTCGCTTCCTGAACCTGTAGGGCTCTAAACCCACTGTTTTAGTCTAATGTTTGTCTAATCTGTGCCAAAGATATTTCACATTGGATTTCTCTGTGTCGTCCCATTGTGGGCGTGGCCCTTTTCCATCTCATCGCGGGTGTGGCCAGCCTGGATTCTCCAGGCTTTTCTGTCTTCCTCCTCAGCCCCCACTGGCCAGTGCCTGCTCAGCTGCTCAGCAGCCCAGCCCCGCGGAGCCGGACAGTACCCTGCTCCCTGCAGCCCCGGCTAACGGCTGGCTTCCCGGCCTACTGAGTAAGCAGCTCCTCTCCCCCCCCTGCACAGGACTCACTCCCAGAGAAGCTGGCTGCGCACGAGAAGAATGTCCGAGAATTTGATGCCTTTGTAGAAACCCTGCAGTAAAGTTGGTGTCCTTGAGTCCCAGCAGCATCCCCTTCTTGTGGCCCCAGGAGACAGAGCGCCTCCCCCTCGGCAGCTGCTCCCACCCCTTGTCCTGCTCCAGGCCAGGCCGAGGGGAGGCAGTCCCCTCGGGGGATCCGGAAGGCCCTGCTCTGGCCCCTCCTGGAGACTGGTGGCAGCAGCCACAGCCCACAACGCCATCCACGAGGACCCCGCCCCCTGCCCTCTGCCCGCCCTCTGCTCGCACCACCCTCGGCGGCGGCCTCACAGGCCATCCTCCCGTTCCTCCCGCCAGCCCCCCGCCCCGGGGCTGCCCAGCAGCTGGCCCCTTGCGGCGACATTCCAGCTGGTAGCCCCGAGGCTGGAGCAGAGGCAGGAGGAGGACGGAGACCGTGCCGGGAGGAGGGAGGCAGGACGCTCTCCTTCAGGGTCTTTTCCTCTTAGTTCTGGTATCTTCTTCCTCTCTGTCTTCCTCCCTTTCTTTGTCCCGGGCCTGTATTGTTGGCAATGTGGTGGGCTTCCCACCCCAGGTGATGAGAACTCGAAAGTCAGCCGTGCCCGCCCATCCGAGTAGCCCTGGTGGCTGCCTGCCCAGCTGTGTGGAGGCAGAGTCCTGCGTCTCTAGGAGTTGTCACTGGAGTTACAGCACAGGTTCTCCTTTCTCCTCCCCTCTTCCCCCGTTACAGGACACAGTCACTATTTATTACTTTCAGAGAAATCAGATATTTTATAGAGAGAACATGTTTCACTTGGGAAGGTTGGAGGCCCCCCCGGGGCAGCACCTCTTTCTCTAGAGGCTCCTCAGACTCGGGGCTGCTGCTCTCAGCTCTTCCTTCCGAGGCGTAGAAGGTGGGATCCCAGAACAGGGCTGGCCAGGGGGCCGACAAAGCCTCCCAGAATTGCTGCATTTGAACTGACAGCTGACCACAGACTCTACCTTAAACACGTGCACCTTCAATCTCCCAGCTTCTCCAGAGAGACTGACCATGTCCTGGCAGCCCAGGAAGTCTTGGATTCAAAATGTGATGACTCACCAGGGCCATGCCACTGGTAGTGCCCACGGGGTGCTGTATGTGTCCCCTGCTATGGCCCTGGGTAGGCTGGGCAGGCCCCTCCTCCTGGGGTGCTGTTCTGGTTTCTCAGGGCAGGGTCACGGGCCTTCTCCTCCTTCCACCTGGGCCTGGCCACCAGCTCTCTTTAACCCCAGGGTCTGTACCCTGCCCTGAGGTTTACTAGTTGCATCGACTCCTTGTTGAGAAACCAAAGCTGGGCATTCAGTTGACTTAACCCTTCAGGTATTGTTACTTGAGTCGGCCAAGGGCCCAGCCTCACTCACGGACCATCTGTTCCTGGTCGCCTCATTTGTAGCCCCATCCGAGGAAGGCTAGGCGTGCCCTGCCCGTCGCGGCCACCTGGGTGTTCATTGGCAGAAGCTGTTCTGCAGCAGAGCAGGCGGCCCTCTGTTGCTTGTTAGCGGGGGCGGGGGGCGGCAGCCCCCCCGACGAGGCTGATCTCAGCGTTGGGGTCAGCTCTGTCCCCGCCTCCCTGGGGCTGAGCCCAGCCTCATGCACACCCGCTGCTGCCACAAAGGCACGTTCCTCGCAGTGGCATCCAGCTGGCCCTCCTGGTGTGGGGCGAGCACACTTGTGGCCTGCTACACCAATCCTGGTTTACCCCCCAGGGCCCCAGCGCTGAGGAGGGTGGAGGCCCTGGTAAGTTATTGATGCCCCCCACTCCCACCTCAGCCAGCCTCTCAGCCCTCCTTCCAAGGCCGAGCAGGGGAAGACCTCTGAGCCGTTGTCCTCTTTGAACCGTTGGCCTCTGCAGGCAGCAGCCTTTCTTCAGGACCCCTTCCATGAGAGGCCAGGGGGGCTGAGCCAGACTTGGAGCCGAGCCTGGGAGGAGCAGGGCAACTGTCAAGGCCAGCCCTTGTCCCTCAGCCCTGTGCAGTGGCAGGTATGAGCCCTCGACCGACTTCCACAGCACCCCCGACGGGGCTGGGACCAGTCGCGTCTCCAGGGGGAAGAGCCCCTCCCCGCCTCCAGCCAAATCCATTTGGAAATACTAAGCTATTACTTTAAAATGTATTCAAGAGATTTCCAATAAACTTTTTCTGTACTTTATCGCCTCCTGTCCTGCAAGTTGTCAAAAAACCTACCCTCTTCCTCCCACGTCGCACAGCCTCAGGTCGCTGACAGGCTCCGGGGAGGGAAGAGAAGTGCCATGTGAGGCACAGCAAGGGTTCAGAGCCTGACCGCCTGCTAGGGGTCCTGGGCTGGTCAGGAAACCTCATTTGTTTTCTTTTTTTTTGGTCGCACCGTGGGGCACGTAGGGTCTCAGTTCCCTAAGTGGGGATCGAATCCACGCCCCCCTCTGCAGTGGGAGCTGCTAAGTCTTAACCACTGGATCAGCAGGGAGGTCCCAGGAAACTCCTCTTAGAGCCTCGTTTTCCTTGTCTGTAATGTTCCCATTTCAGGGGTTGTGTGTGAGTAATATGAGACATGTGTTCAGTGAGGTGACATGTGTGACGGAGACATGCATGTGAAGTAAAGCCCTCGGGACGGCAGGCCGTCATCTTCGGCTCCTCTGGACCTCACCTGCTCCCTGCACCATAGCTCCCCACTCACCCCAGGCACCAGCCTTTGGCTCAGAGGGAAAGACAGCAAAAGACAGCTGGCAGTGCTCTTGTCCTGTTTCCAGAGAGACCAGGCAGGGGGTGGGGGACTCCCCAAACCACTGGGATGTTTGCTGATCTGGTGTGAGGGGTTGTGGCTGAGCAAACCAGATGGAAGGAGAGGGACTGAGTGAAGTCCAGGGCCCAGGCAGTTGCGTTGCACTGCCCCAATCTGACACGCGGCTGGCCCCAGGGCAAAGGAGAAGAGCCCTGCGGGTGTTATTCCTGCCTGGCCCCCTGGGAGCTTCCACAGCCCTCAGCCAAGCCAGCTCCTTCCTCTGTTTTACCTGTGGTAGGAACGGGAGCAGAAGGTGGAGCTGCGCACAAACCTAGGCAAGTGCTGTCTCGGTTGCCTCCCACGCCCTTCAGGCTGAAGCCAGGCCCCAGGGGAGGAGAGGGCAGGTTAGAAAATTCTAAATTCAGCTCCAAGGGGCTGGAAAGGATGGGCCCGCCCACTGCCGCCACTTTGAGCCTTAGAGCCCTTGCTAGTTAGTGAACTGCACGTGAGGCTGCCCATGACACCTGACCACGCATGCGTCCCACCCTGGGGTCAGAAATGGTGGTTAAGACTGTCCTTGGAGTCCTCACTTTCAGTCGGGCCCCCCCAACTCCAATAAAGCAAAGTATTCAACTGCCCTACGTCTGGTGGTGTCCTGCTCCTTTAAAGCACGTCCCGACGTTCTGCCCCTAGAGACCCACTGTTGCCAAGGCAGGGGTAAACTGGCTCTTGAGTCACTCAGCAGAGGCCCTGCCAGAGCTCAACCCAAACAAACAGCTGTCTTCTGACCGCCTGCCTCATCATTTCCTTGGGTCACCGCCCCTCTGTTCCAAATAGTCACCCAGCTTAGAGTTGGGCAGACCCAGGGAGACAGGTGGCCAGCATCTTCTGTTTGAGCTACCTGGACAAAGGGTAGCTGAGGACAAAGGGTAGGCTGAGGGGGACTGGCTTCCTGGAGCTCAATGTGTCAACATTTATAACCATTGCCTTGATTGTACAGCCTTGGCCCGCCTTCCTCCGCCAAATCAAGCAATGAGGAGATAAAAGGCCTGACCGAGGCCACCGTACCCTCCTGATTGCAATCAGCCAGCAAGCAGCTAACAGCTGGAACTTGGTCACTGTGCCAAGTGAAACTCTGGCCTGTGCTCCCTGTGACATACCATTTTTTTTAATTGTGGTAAAATACATATAAATTTTACCATCTTAAACTTTATTTTTTTTTAATATTAATTTTGCAGAACTGGGTCTTAGTTGTGGCAGGTGGGATCTTTTACTTAAGGAGTGTGAACTCAGTTGCAGCAGGTGGGATCTAGTTTCCTGACCAGAAATGGAACCCAAGCCCCCTGCACTGGGAATATGAAGTCTTAGCTATTGGAGCACCAAAAAGTCCCTATCTTAACCTTGAAATCAAAGCCAAACCTGCTCAAAAGAGGAAAACTGGATCTTTCATAGCTTCCACGTGACTGGGTAGCAGATGGAAACAGCCAAGCTCTCCGGCTGAGAGAAGTATGGGGAGGACCACAATGGTCAGGAGATGAGGGCTCCAACCCTGGCTGCTACCAGAGGGTGGGCCTGTCACTTCATTCATCTGCGACATGACCATCATCCCAGTTTCTACTGGGCACTCATTCTGTTATGCCGTGTGTACATTATGGTTGGCCCTTGCGCCTGTGGGTTCCACATCTGAGAGCTCCCCCAAACTTGGATAGAGAAATATTTGGAAAAAGGAAATTCTAGGAAGTTCCAAGAAGCAAAACTTGAATCTGCTGCATGTTCGAAACTATTTACATGGCGTTTACATTGTATTAGGTATTCTAAGTAATCCAGAAATGATTTAAAGAAAAGATGTATGGAGGTTATATTGCAACTACTGCGCCACTTTATATATGGGACTCACGCACCCTTGGATTTTGGTATCTCGGGGTGGGGGTGGCTGGAACACATCCCCCACATCTGGAAGGACAACTATATTTCTGATCTTCCGAGACACGAAGCAACAGTCTCAACGATGGGACCAGTTGCATGACAATTACCAGTCAGAGCTGGTTGCGAGTGATGGAACCAGGATTCAAACCCCGGTCTGACTCCAGAGCTCATGCTGTGGTCCACCACAGTCTGCTCTGTTTGGGGAACAGAGGTCCTGGTTAATAGGATATAGCACTTGGGGGCCAGCTGGAATGCAACAGGTGCAGAAAGAATGGAAGGTAACTGTTCACGCTTCTAAGCCTGGAAGACGCTCAGAAAGCTGGCTTCATACCAGCAGGATGTGGAAAGGGTCAGACGGACAGGACGGGGGTGTCCTGCGGCCCCTCTGCCCCTCTGCCACTACCCCACACTGCACCTCCCACCCGGTTCTGAGCCTCCATGCCCACTTCTATGATCAGCCAGATGCAAAGTTTTCCATCTCGATTTTTACTGAAATATAAAAAGTGCAAAGGTAAAATACACGACTGGTGCCAAGGAAGCCATTAAGCATGAATGTGAACACTTGATTCACAGGACAGGTCCCCGCGGCCCCCAGGGTAAAGACTAGTGGAGAGGGTGGGGGGGCGGGGGACAGGAGAGAGACCAAACAGATCCACAAGGCTCCCCAGTAAATGGGATGGTGAGCAACACCTGATACACAAAGGAAGGCAGACAGCAGAAGCCTGGGCCTGGCCTGGAGACACAGCGGCTGGCAACAGCCACATCCGTCCTTGGGGGTCCCGACACACCAGTGTCCTGGGGACAGAGCCCAGTGAGGTCAGGGCCCAGGCCACGCCCAACTTGCAGACGGGGCAGGGCTGGTCAGTGAGGCCTCCACGGTGTGGGCTCTGACCGAGGCCTCAGGAAGGAGGTTCACCAGGAAGGGACAGCTGGAAAGAGGGACCTCCGCCATCACCAGGTCCAGGGGGAGGCTGCTAGAACTTACCTGGCAGGGGCCAATCTAATCAGCAAAGTCTCTACCCGGCCCCTCCAGGAGTCCGCAACTGGAGGAAGGAGCCACCAGCCATCTGAGGCCCTGAGTCAGCTAGCAGGGCCCCCCCGTGCCTCCACAACAGACGAGGCCAAGGATCTGTCCGAGTGGGTAGGGAGGAGAGGCAAGGCGGCGGGTGGGTGGGGGGCTGCTGGTCACTGGTCTGACCGGACCCTAGGGGGCTGCCAGGCTGAGAGTGGGGCGTCTCTTCTGAACAGAGGAAGGGACGCAGCCCCATCACCCAAGCTCCCAGTCCTAGCAGGAGAACCAGGGGGATGAGGACGCCCTGGGGGGCAGTACCATCTGGGAAAGGCGGACGCAGGATGTGCGGAAGAGAAGGCCGCTGTGGGACTCCAGCCTGCCGTCCGTTCACTGTGGAAGTGCCAAAGGCTGAGCCGTTAGAGGGGACATGACAGGAACAGGGTGCTGTCACCTGGGTGCTCCCTGCACCCAGACAGGGAGGAGCCTCAGCAGGGCCAGTCCAGCCAGCTTAGCCTTTCTTTCCCCAGCAGGCAGAAGGGGGAGGACCAGCCCCGGCTACCAGCCCAGCCGGCAGTGATTCTGGCATCTCCAGTTGCCAGGGAGAGAGGCAGGAGGAAGCAGGGGAGCGGCTGCTGGGGCCAGCTCCGCAGAGCCTCGCAGGAGCCAGGGACCCAAGGAGGCAGTGAGAAGTATAAGGCGAAGAGAGAAGGTCTTGTGGTTACAGTGAGGCCTCAGGGCCGGCCAGGTGGGCCAGCCAGAAAGGGAGGAGGAGCTGTCTGGGGGCAGGCTCCAGCTTCCCTCTCCTAGGGGACTCAGAGCCCCTTTTCCGGGCAGGACCCCCTGGCTCCCATAAGGCTGAAGCCAGGAGGGAGAGTCCAGAGTGGGGGCTGCCGGAGCAGGGGGCGGGTGGGGCGGGCACTCAGAGCCCCTTGGCATCGGGGCTAGGAAAGAGCTCCCCTTGGTGATCCAGGAGGAACTTAGTGAAGGTGTTGATGGGATTAATAGCCTTGAGGGTGATGGCGGCGTCCTTGGCCCATAGCAGGTTAGGGCCGAAGACGACGGCCAGGTTAGTGTTGGTCATCTTGTTCTGGTCAGAGAGGGCCGAGATCTGCGGGAGGAACGGCGGGGTTGGAGGGGGAGCTGCAGCCGGAAACCACAGACCCTGCCTCCCGCGCCGGCACCCAAGTCCAGGAGCAGCGCCCCCCGCCCCCACTCCAGGCGAGCGGAGAGGCCGGCCCCCAGCCCTACCTGCACGAGGAAGGCAGTGAGGAAACGCAGCACCAGGTAGTTCTCCTCAGGCAGCGTCTGCAGGGCCTGCAGCGTGGCCTTCACCCTCTGACTCTCGTCGATATCTGTGAGGAACGGGCGCCTGGGTCACACGGGCCCATGGCCGGACTGGTTCAGGAAGCCCTATCAGGAGGCTCGAGGGAGACCCCCAACCAGACTTTTCCTGGGCGGACAGGCGGGCTCTGAGGCCAGCTGCGACCCCACCCTGCGGACGCTGGGGAGGGGAGAGGGGGGCCACTCACTGAGGAAGCCCACCACGTGCGAGTAGAGGTCAAAGGTGAGCAGGGGCTCGGGGAGCTCGCGGAGGAATGTCTTGAGGATGACAGCCGGCAGGTGCAACTCGTTGTACTGCTCGAAGTCCACAGACAGCCCTGGAGACGCGAGGGCGGGGCGCAGAAAGGCGCTGGGCGGGGCCCGAAGCCCAGCAGCCAATCCTGGCCGCCCCCTTGGGCACAAGCCCCGCCTCCCACGAGACAGGGGCACAGGGCCTGCCGTCTGCCGAGTGGGGCCCCTGAACACACACCACGGCCATTCCTCGCCTCCCTCCAGAAACCTCATCTCAAAGTGGGTCTGGGACAAGCAGGCAGGAGTGAGACCCGTGTAATCATACCAAATGCCACAGAAACCACACACACACACACACACGATCTGCACCGGCCCTCGGGGTTCAGCACATCTCTGGGGGCCACTCACCCATGTTGTACTTATGCTGAACCTCCCGGACAACCTGGGTGTTGGCCGACCTCCGGAAAATCCCCTCCGTGGTGAGAGCTGGCAAACGGCCAGGCCTGGTGAGTCTCAGAGCTCTGCGGCGCCATGTGGACTCCCCCAACCCCTTCCGCACGCCTTGGGCTTCCCATCCGGGTCAAGGCGGGTACTGGTGCACGTGGGACCCCACCCAGCCCTGCCCCGCAGCTCCCCGAGGGCAGAGGGCGCGCCGGGCACTCACCGTGGGCCCGCAGGTAGGCAACGGTCTCCCGCAGCACAAGCGGAATGGGCTGCTGCTCTGGGTTCTTCTCCCGAAGCCTGCGGGCACGAGGTTGTGAGGGCCCTGCCGCCCTCCCGGCCCCGGATGCCGGCCCCACCCCACCTTTCGCGTACTCACTGCTGTAAGGAGACCCCGAACTGCTGGTTGGGCAGAGGGGGCCGTGGTGGCATGGGCTTGGGGGCGGTCGCAGGGCTCTTCTGTGTAGACTTGAGGAAGTCGTCATACCTAAGGGAGCAGTGGGGAGGGTCGGGCCCCTGACCTGGCTGGGCGGTCACTATGGCAACTCTTGTGTGTCAGACACTGGGCTGCCTTACATGGGTGACCTCATACAGTCCTCCAACCAACCCAGCTTTGCCCAGGAGCAAGTGAAGACTTCAAAAAGACTCATCACCGCGCAGGGAGCTGAGCTCCCCCTGTCAGACGGCAGCTTCCCACTGGCTCTCTGTTTTACACAAGGTGTGTCTGTATCTCAGGGCTACTCTCTCCCTTGTCCACCCCTTTCCCTCCCCTACTCTGTCCACCAGGGAGGAAGGCTCCAGGGTGAGAGAGCTGTACTGTGCACATAGAGCGTATTCACGTGGCCGTATAACAGAAAGGAGCACACTGTAAAGCAATTACACGCCACTTAAAACTTAAAAAAAAAAAAAAAGATTCAGTGACATAGCTTCTCAGCGGCAGATATGGGGCCTGACCTTGCTCACTCTGACCCCAGGTACTGCCTCTTTCTCATTACATCTGCGTCCTTGGTGTATCCGGGGGGGTCTCAAGGCTGCTTCTCCCCTTGGCCAGCACGCCCTCCCCGCACAGGCATGACCTGCATGTAGAGTGCCCGCTGGGCACACACAGCCCCCATCCCGGCCTCACTTGAGCACTTGGCGGGGGATCCCCAGTTGCTCCAGCTTCACATGCTCGCTCAGCTCGCTCAGGTAATTTACGTAGAAGATCTTCTGCCCGAACTTGAAGCTGTCGGTGGGAGAGAGCACGTGTGGGTCCAGGGTGGGCCAGCTCCTGCAGGCCTCCGTGCACTCTCAGCGGCCCACCCGGGTCAGGCAGAGGCCTGACCAGTCTGTCCCCAGGATGGGTGGCTTCCTGGGGACCTGCTTCACAGCTCACAGTGGGGCATGAGAGACCAGGGCCCGCCCTGGACCCACACACCTAATGATGGGCTTAAAGAGGATGAGCAGGGTCTTGATGAACATGGTGGGGTGCACGATGTACAGAGCCTTGATGTTCTTCTTGTACCTGCAGAGACAGAGCAGGCGCTCAGGGGACAGGCACAGAACTGGGCCTTGGTGTGCGTTTCCTGACTCCATGACTCGCGGTAGGCCTGCCAGGTTAAATGCCACTGCGGCCCTATTTTACATATTAGAAAACGGGCTCGGAGAGCTTAAGGAGCATGAAAGGTCACGGAGGGAGTCAGCAGAGAAACTGGGATTCAAGCCCAGGCCGTTCCAAGTTGGGAGTCTTAGTGTTCCATCTACCCAGGTTGGGGGGCACCCGCCTCCCCCAGGGCATGGAATACACACTCCTGCCCAAGCAGAGGGCAGCCCAGCATAGGGCGGAGGTGCTGGCCCCCCGGGGCCCTGGAGCTTCCCCCGAGGCCCCTACCCACTTGCGGTCAAACTCCCGGTAGGCATCCCGGAGCCAGCTGAAGGAGGGCTTGTTGTCGCTGGTGAGGCCGTGGTGTAGGTAGAGCAGCGTGTAGTCGCTCTCCACGTACTGGTCCAGGGTGTGCTTCAGGTACCTGCAAGAGACAGCCCCACTCAGGCCTGCCGTGTCCGCAGGGGAGGCCTGGGTAAGACAGACCCTGCACCCCAAGAAGCCGCCCCCTCCGCCCGCCCCCGCGGCCCACCCGGTCTATTCTGGCTGCACAACTGGTCACCATGTTGTGGTGGATAAGGAACAGCCGGGCTGGGCGAGGAATAACAGTAACAACAACAGTTCTCCTGAGCACTGACCAGAAGTCAGGAGACCAGGACTCCTACTGGAGCCACCTCACATACCTCCAGTCAAAATGGGAACAGCCTTTCCCCTCACGGGACTGCTGTGAGTCGATGATGATGGCGGTCACCATTTGTCAGGATTAAGCTTTCAGTGTCTACCGAGCACTTGGCATACACTACCTCACGCCTTCCTCATTATAATGGAGGCTGACACTATTCCCCTCTTAAAAGTGAGGGCAGTGAGGCTCAGAGAGGTCAAGCTTGTGGGAGAGCCTGGAGGTGAACTGACTCCCAAGTTTGGCCACGTTGATCATGGGACAGGTCTGCCTTTTACACCCGCAGGGCTGGCTGCGGAGCACTGTAAAAGGGGATCGGAGTGGACAGAGGACTTCCTCTCCTGCTCCAGTGTTTTTTCTGGATAGCTTGTGGACCAAGGACCCACAGTTCAAGTTCCCAATCCTCACAGCACAATACCTACCATCTAATACAAACACACACGTGGCTGCTGGGCTCATCTGAGGTGGGGAAGTAGGAAGTGAATGAATATGAATTCCAGAGAGGGAGAGGAGCCCTGGGGAAAACCCTCGTCCCGCCTGGCCTACAGCTCCCAGGTCCCAGGAGGAACGCTGCTCCATGTGGGGAGGCTGGGCACACAGGAATGCTAAGGGCTTCCAAGGAGACGCGGGGAAGGAGGAAACGAGCTGGGAAAAGTGGCCAAGGATGGGACTAAGTGCCCAGACACAATCTGACCTAACCCAGAGAGGATAACCTGAACACCGGTCCACGGGTGCCCGGCTGGGACAGCACTGGTGGGCATGTGAGTGTCTGATGCCGGATTGAGTATCTTAATTCTGATTATCATCACTGCACAATAATTTACCCCTTATACACACTGAGCACTTTGCAAAAAAAAGCTGTCACATAAAAAGAGGGCATCTTGCAACTGTAAAACAGCAAAAGTTAGGGACTTCCCTGGCGGTCCAGTGGTCAAGACTCAGAGCGTCGACTGCAAGGGGCATGGCTTCAATCCCTGGTGGGGGAACTAAGAGCCTGTGTGCTGCACAATTGATTTATTTACAAAGACAAATAAGTAAAACAGCAAAGGTTGTAGTGAAAATACACTCATTCTTTGATAAATGTTATGACATTTGGGAGGGCAATGAAGTGATGTTTATCAGAAGCTATAATATGTTCATACTGTTTGACCTGGTAAAAATGTGTCCAGGAATTTATCCCAAGGAACTAATCAGAGATGGACAGAAGTGTTTTAATAAAATTCTGTTCATTATAGCCTGTTTTATAATGGGGGGAAAAATGAGCAGCAAACTCAGTGTCCAAGAATAGGGAATTGGTTAAATAAATCACAGGACATCTATAAATAGAATACCCCACAGGATGTTTCTGCAGACAGAACCAATCTGTGAAGCTTGATGTAAGAACAGTGGTTACACTTTGGGGCAGTGACTGGAAGAGCAAAGCGAGGTCTGTGGGTGTGGATGACTTGGGTGTATTTAATTTTTGAAAATTATCAAGTAGTGTACATAATGTGCTTGCTTTCCTGGATACATATATATCGATAACAATTTTTTAAAAGGATGTCCTTGAGGAATGTCTAATGCTCAGAAGATAAAAACATTATGTAATATATAAAACTGACTATAGAGTCCAATATATGTTACAGAAAAAAAAATAGGACGTGATATATTACCAGTGGTTTTTCTCTCTAGATGGTGGGTTTATGGGACATTTTATCGCTCTCTGTACTTCTTAATCGCTATCTACATTTTTCTAAATTCTTGAAATCTATGATACAGATGAATACAATAGCATTTCATGTATATTTTCTTACCTAAGGCCCACACCAACCCGGTGAAGTGAGCACAATTCTTATTTTTATAGGGCTCAGGAGAGACCTGACCCAAGCACACAGCTAGTTAATGGCAGGGCTGGAGTTTCATTGGTCTTCTGCATCCAAGCTTCAGGCACTTTCTGTTTCAACCCCCCAGATCTGACTGGACAGCTGGGAAAAGCCAAGCCTGAGATAATCAGGCTGGAAACAAGATGACAGGACTGATGCGAGATGAAAGGTCTCCTTGCCAGCCTGGGTGGAGGTGGTAAGACAGGATGGGTGTCTTCCTGGGTAAGACAGAGGGCTTCCCGAAGCCCCCGAGTAGGGGGCAGCCTTACTCGGCAAGCTGGCTCCTGAAAATTGGGTGCTTTCCCACCTTCCTCCTCTGACTTCCTCCCACTCGGACCATCATTCGGCCAGGAGTCTGTCCCATGCCTTGCCAGATGCTGAGATAAAACCAGAGAGGAGGGCATGTGAGTCAGCCCCCCTCAGGCAGGGGTCCCTGGCCTGTTCCTGGCTGGGCCGCAGGACAGGCCCGGGCAAGGCTCTGCCTGCCTGCGCAGCTCAGGAGCCCCAGGAGGAGGGCTCCGGAGACTAGAGGGAAAGCAGTCACTCAGGACTGCAGAGACGCGGCCTGGCCCTGGCTCACAGGACTGCAGAGACTGCAAGCCGCCACCCCCGGCCCGCCCCCACACCTTTCTGCTGCAACAGCCCCAGACTGTCCCTGACCCCACACCAGCCCCTCCACATACACAACCATTCAGGACCCCCAAAGAGCCGGTAAGGGCAGGGCAGACATTCTCAACCAAGCGGAGTGCTTTGAAGTGGTCGGGAAAGGAGTGCAAGATGGGAATCTGTGCACACACGGAGGAGGAGCCTCAGGAGGAAGGCAGCTATGGCCTTGCCTCCATGAGTCCTGCACACACACGCTGTAGGCCCAGCACAGGCCCGGTGGGGGCCCAAGGACCCACACTTATCAGAACACAGCCTGTCAAACTTCCGCTTTCAATCAGCCTTCGAACTTGCCTCCAGAGATTTCCAGACCAACCAGAGCTATTTCATCCATTTGGCTATCAGAACCCACATAGGTACAGAAGTCATTTCACCAGATGTGGCACAAAATACAATTAATGGTAATTATTCATGTAAATGGTGAACAACTGTAACTGCCTCAGACTGATCATCATCTTAATCAGGCCTCATGTTTGGACAGTATCTGACTTTTCAAAGTATTTTCCCGAGCAGTATCTCACTCCTCCTAGGAACAAGGGCTGTATCATCCCCTAAGAAAAGTGAAAAGAAGCTGGAAGAGATGAAGACACTTGCCAAGGTCACGCAGATGGCTTCCAGGACTAGAAACCAGGTCTGATTCCTAGCCCACCCCCCAGATGTCAAATGGCTCGCTGAGGAGCTGCAGCTCGTGACGCCTGTGCGCCCTGGAGCCCGTGGTCCGCATTAAGAGAAGCCCCGGCGAAGAGATGCCCCAGCTCACCACAACTGGAGAAAAGCCCGCACGGCAATGAAGACCCAGCACAGTCAAACTTCAATAAAATTATTAAAATAAAAAAACACAGGGCTTCCCTGATGGCTCAGTGGTAAAGGATGCACCTACCAATGCAGGTTCCACACCTGGTCCGGGAAGATCCCAGATGCCACGGAGCAACTGAGCCCGTGTGCCGCAACCACTGAGCCTGTGCTCTAGAGCCGGGAGCCGCAGCTACTGAGCCCACGTGCTGCAACTGCTGAAGCCCAAGCACCCTGGAACCCGTGCTCCGCCACAACAGAAGCCACTGCAATGAGGAGCCCCCGCGCTTGACACAAACAGAGAAAAGCCCGTGCAGCAGCGAAGACCTGGCGCAGCCAAGGACAGATAAACAAAGTGAGACAGCCCCCTCGGCAGAAGAGGGGAGGCCTTGAGGGAGGTGGCCGGCTCGGTACTCCCAGGGCAGGAAGGGACAGGAAGGAAAATGGCCTCGCAGCAGGAGAGATCCGGGCACGCGGCCCACCACTGCCCCCCCACCCACCGTGGGCACTCACCCCAGGAGCTTGCTGTGGTCCAGCTGGTGGCTCGGGGGCATTCGGCAGGCGCTGAACACAATGATCTTCCGCCCGTACTTGTCATCTCCTAGATGTGGAGAAAGAAGACAGTAGGCACGCGATCAGCCACGAGCAGTCAGGCGAGGATCTGAAAGGGGCCAGGCCTGGAGACCCGTGCCGTTTAGCTCGGGGGCCATGCAGACAGACCTCTGTGCAGCTGCCTGCACTCGAGGGCATATCGCTGAAGAAAGAGGGACAGGGTGCTCTCAGGGTTGCTGACCCGGGGTATAAAAAATACAATATGACTTTCTGAAGAGTCATGCCTGGTGGAAAACAACCCAAATGTCCATCAGAGGATGGGTGGATAAAGAAGATGTGGTGTCTCTGTGCAGTGGACTGCTGCTTGGCAATAAAAAGGCAGGGAGCACTGATGCATGCCACATTGTGAGTGAACCTTGACACCAGGGTGCTAAGTGAAAGAACCTGAATGGAAACATGCTGTTTGGTCCCACTTATATGAGTTATGTAGGTAAATTTGTAACAAAGGAAAGCAAATCAGTGGTTACAGGTGCTGGGAGGAAGGGAGAATAGGGCCTGATGCTTATGGTTATGGGGGGTGGCATGGGTGAAACTATGGATGAAATGATGGAACTAGACAGAGGTAGTGGTTGTACAACAATGAGAATGTGCTGCTGCTGCTAAGGCGCGTCAGTCGTGTCCGACTCTGTGCAACCCCATAAACGGCAGCCCTCCAGTCTCCCCCGTCCCTGGGATTCTCCAGGCAAGAACACTGGAGTGGGTTGCCATTTCCTTCTCCAATGCATGAAAGTGAAAAGTGAAAGTGAAGTCGCTCAGTCGTGTCCGACCCTCAGCGACCCCATGGACTGCAGCCTTCCAAGCTCCTCCGTGCATGGGATTTTCCAGGCAAGAGTACTGGAGTGGGGTGCCATTGCCTTCTCCAGAGAATGTACTAAATACCACCAGATTAAACACTTTAAACCCGTTAATTTTACATTATGTAAATTTCACCATAACTAAAGAAAACAACAAAAAAAGTCACAGCCGCCAAAGCAACTGCCACACATCATCTTATAATTCCACACTTATCCCAGAAGCACCCGCTCTGAGCAGCCTGTATATGAAAAACTTCTTGGAGCCACCTTCTCAGAAAGCCTGGGGCCACCGAGGAAATCAGTCTGATGACTTAATAGTCATGTCTTGCTCTTGACTACTAACAGCACTTTCTGATTTTTACTATCAGAACTATTGGCCACAGTTGATTGATCTCTGGACATTTCTACAAATCATTTCTTTCTCCTTAAGGATATTCTAAAGAATGTGGAGTTCAGAGGAGTTTATGATGCTTTGGAAAAGTGCTCATGGTGTCCCTGAGGAATGTCTGTCCAAAATGAGTCACTATTTCATGGTCTGACCATCTGGCCTTGTCATGAAGCCGGGGAGCTTCTGAGACATGAGACAGCCTCCCAAGGTGAGATGCTCTTCCAGGGTGTGGACCAGGGACCCCAAACAAAGCCGGGTGGGGATAAGGCTCTGTCCCCCATACCCCATGTCCCAGGGCCCTTCCCTTCATCTTTAGCCTCACACTCTCCAGAGTCACCAGACCACACTCACCTAATTCCCCTCCTGCAGAGACAAATAAAAAAACCATTTACACAGCCCACATGGCCTGTCTGCCTCTCACCTCTGAGGACTAAGGGATTCCTTGACACCTCACTACTGAGTGTTCTTCTCCATGTTTAATGAACCATGGTCTTCATGATCCTTCTGGTCAGTGACTTAACCCAGGACACAGTGCTTTGCCAACGCTCTGCCCTTCTGCTCAAGGCTGAGGCAGGCTTCTGGAATGTGGGCAGCATGGCCTCAGTCCCTGCTGGTGCTCTGGCTTGAGCCCGCACCTCCCAGGCTCCTAGGAGTCTGACTATCATGTCCAGCCTCTGGATCAACCCCTCCAACAATCCCACCTCCACTCAGAACACTGCCAAGCCTCTGTCAGCCCTGAAAGGTGCTAGCCGGGGCCCTCCCAGAATTTCCTGGGTCAGGTTTCCCATCAGGCCCAGAGACTGGTTCCATTCTTCTTTCTAAACTGCCCCAACTTCCAGCTGTGGAGAATTAGAAAAATCTACCTGCACCTGTCTCTCCCGCCTTGACTCCCCTTTCCTCCTGAACCCCATCCTGAGCTGAGTAAAAGCCCCTCAGAAAGGCTCACAGGACTCTCCAGGCTTGGCCCCATATCCCCCCGTGGCAGGCTCACACTCCACATGCTTTCAGGCCAGTGCACAGCAGGTGGCTTCAGCGTCTGCCTCTCATGCCAGACAGACAGGACTTCCACCAGGCAATTCTGCTCCTCTCCACTATCTCCTCTGAACCCTTAAGACTCGTCCCAGGCAGAAGCCTGTGTCTCTCCTCCTTCCCCGGGGCAGGCCAGGGGCAATTCCCTGCGTGAACTGTCACCCGTCTTTGTCATGACGATTTGACTCTCGTGTATAACTGTCTTCGTGTCTGTCTCTTCTGGGGGTGATGAGCAGCTCACAGACAGGTGCCACCGTGTCCGTCTTTGAATGTCCAGGGCTGGTCCAGAGCCCAGCAACGTGACGGGGATTCAGGAAGCGCCGGTCGCCTAGCACAGGTCAGCCCGGCACGGTTCTATTTCTGAGTTTGCTCACAGTGCTATCTGGGTTATGAGACTGCTCTAGGCAGTTTCCCAAAGCACAGGGCAGACTTTCTCCAGACTTCACAAGCCGAGAGCCTTCTGCAAGCATTCCTGAGGAGGAGACGGCGCAGCTCCGCCCAGCAGGTCTATTTTGAAGGAGCAGGTGCCACCTGCTCTCCTTCCCAGCCTGGCCCAGATCCTGAGGTGCTGGGTTCCTTTGCGGCCAGCGGGGGTGGCTCTGCTGCCTGCTCTGATTCACTTCCCACTGACTCTGACAGAAGGAAGAGCAGGCTGGCAGGGGGCAAGGACAAAGGTTAGACTCGTGTACAGTTGGGAGCTTAATAACCCCTCAGCCTCCTACTATGAGCCTGTGGCTGGGGGAGGGGGGAGGGGGAACGCATCATCTCTCTACTCTTCTCTGAATAGAGGAAACACCCAGGGTGCAGGGGGAATGCTGGGAGGAGCCTCGAGGATTCTGAAAGACTGTCATCACTGCCTTCCAACAGTAAGGTGACCCTCACTGGCTGGTGAGTGCAGCAGACCCAGGTTCGATCCCTGGACCTGGAAGATCCCCTAGAGAAGGGAATGGCTACCCACTCCAGTATTCTTGCCTGGAGAATTCCACGGACAGTGGAGCCTGGTGGGTGGCAGCCCACGGGGTTGCAAAGAGTTGGACACGGCTGAGTGACTGACACACACACACTGGCTGGCAGACTTGAGGACTCTGGCAGGGTGGGAGGTCTGAGCTCACAGGGCCCTGGGATTTAAAGAGCTGGTAACAGGTTAAGCAAGCCACTGAGGTGAGAGGCCAGAGGCCTGTGGTTCCACCACTCAGCTGCCCCAGTACCTTGTAAATGGGACACTGGATCCTCAACCGGGGTTCCACCAATGGGCACCCACCAACGCCATGATGTTAGAGAAAAGATATTACCAGTCCACGCATGTGTTTTCTGCAAAAGAGGGCCATACCTTTCATGTCCCCAAGGAGGCCACCTGACCACTTCAAGAACCACTTCACTGGACTGTATGATCCGTGAAAGAAGGAGTGTACATTTTTCCTCAATGAATCCTCAATGCTGACTACTGGGCTTGTTCCAGAGTAAATGTTTTACAAATGCAAGTGAAGTCAGGATGGGGATGAGGGACAAAGTCGGGGGTGAGGGGGCGATCAGGGAGAGACCAGGTGGCAAGAATCTCAGAGCAGCAAGGAACGAGACATGGGTAAGCCCCAGGCCCAGCGCCTGCCCTCTCCTCCTTGGAGTGGAGCCCCAGCTGCCCAAGTCCTGGGTAGCTCGGGCATCTGCCAGTAGGCAGGGTAACTGCTCCTCCAAGGCGCATGCATAAAAAAGGCCTGGGAGTCCCCTCTTGATCTCAGAAGAGAACAGACTTCTACCCTGGAGACTGAAGGGAAAGAAGGAGCTGTGTCCCCAGAGCACTGAGGGAGAGGGCTCAGAGGGCGGGCCCGGCACTTGTGGAACAGCACCAGGAAAAGACCAGCCGCCTGAGAATGAAACCTCTGCCTTCCCCAGACACCGATCAGGAACTTCCCAGGGGAACCTGGGGGTTAGTCAGCCACAGCGCGCCTCCTCCAGCAGGCATTCTGGACGGGCCGGACCAGCACCCTCCCACGACCTGAGAGCAGGCAGCCGAGGAGGTGGGAGGTGGGAGCTGGGGCACGTTTGCACAAAGGTTAAACTGCCGGCGATACCGCAAGCCAGCTGACATCACTGTTGGTGGCTGGAAATCTGCTATTGGCAGGTAGAAACTGAAAATGCTACAAATATTACAGTAACAGGTTTTGGTTTTTTTTTTTCCTTTCTGGAGGGCCAACTATTAAACATTCACCAGCACGCCACTGGAAAGAACCCACGTGGACCAGTCAGGTTTGACTGTGGAGCATGCCAGCAAGGACAACAGAGGACTGCAGAGGAGTTGGGGCATAACTCACTGCCCCTTGCAGGAGGGGCTCCAAGGCCAGGAAACTGGACTCCCTGGACGTTGCCATAGTCTTCATCAAACAACTCTTGCTCAGGCAGTGCCAATCTGAACATCTCTCAGCAGTCAGAGAGGCGCATGCATGGGGGATGCCCCCCGAGAGGGGCCCCGAGCCAGCACTCAGGCCAGGCCATGGCTCCCAAGCAGCCCCAAGACCCGCTGTGGACAGGGCCTCCTCCCCACTCTGGGGCACCGTGCCCTTGGGGCTCTGCACATGTCCCCGCACAGCTCCCATGCTGTCAAACCTCCTGTAATCCTCTGTGATCTCCACCCGGCCCCCACCGGCGCCACCAGCTCCCAGCTCCTGGGAGTGGGGCTGCAATTAAGCTGGCCCCACCTGGCTTCCACCAAGAGCCCTTCTTGATCCACAGCCCAGAGAAGGCCAAGCACGGAGAGCCAGCAACACACCTACCTGGCTGGGCCCCCTCAGGCTCATCACACCCTGGAGAGACAGAAACAAGTTGCCGCTCGGCTCGCGAGGGTCACATCCGTGGCGGGCTGGGGGCAGCCTACCCCGCTGTGCCGGTGACTTGGGCACATACGCCAGGAGGAGGTCAGGAGACAGACTCCTTCACATCAGACACTCCCAACCAGGTCCATATCCTGGAGCGGGGAAAATTCTAAACCTTCAAGGGACCCTCCTGTTGCTCAGGGCAGGACCAGATCACTAAAGAACTCTCAGCCTTGCTTAAGTAGAGCTGAGAGAGGCCACCGCCAAGTTCTCTAAACCAGACCAGGGTAGGCGTCAGGGACATCGATGCCAAGGAAACACCTTGAAACGTTAGGGACAACCCTCTCAACTTCCCCACCCCTCCCCGAGCCCAGCATTCAGGAGAGACGGGGCTCCTTTCCCCTTCCCTGTGGCCAGATGCCTCCAGGTACCCCTCGGCCAGCACGGCGCAGGGCTCCAGGGGCCACAAGCCATCTGGCTCCCTTAGGCAGGAGGGGCTGGCTTCCTTAAGTGCGGGCTGGGGGGCAGGGGTGCTCACCTGCCACCTCCACGATCTGGTGCCGGGCGACGTCGTAGTAAGGGTCATCCCACTTCAGGTGTGTGACAGGCTCTGGGGAGCTGCTCTTGGAGTCATCTGAGGAACACGGCAAAGTCAGGGGATGAGCCAGGGGCTGTGCTAACGTCCCCCTCTGAGATTCGAGCTCTCTGGCCCTTTCCCAGGTAAGGCCTGTGCCCCAGCCCCACCCTCATCTGATCTGACCTGCTCTGATGGGGGCTGATCTGTTTGCCCCCACCTCATCCTCCCAGGGTCTTCCTTCCACAGGAAGTGCAGGGGGGTCTCCCCTTCTAAGGCACCCAAGGCTGCTGACATTGGGCCGCGCCCACCTGACTTGGGAAAGTCGGGCATTTCGTCTGAGGGCCAGTTCTTCTCATCGATGGAAGCTAGCTTCAGCTGGTTCAGAGCCTGGCTGGGGTCATCCAAGGTCAGGTCGTCCTGCAGCTCTGAGAGCGGGTCCATGGCCAAGCTTGCACCCCACAGCTCCACACGGCAGAACCCACAGAGAACCCTGAGAGACAGAAGGGAGCTGGCTGCTCAGTGAGACACTCTCTTCACCCATGACTTCCTCCGGCCCCGACTCTTTGCTCCCCTGTTCTGTCCCTGTTCCTCAACATCTCTCCCCCGTGCCAAGAGCGCCATGGAGTGCCTGGCTTTCCTGGCTCCATGGTTTTCTGGCACACTGTCAGGAAAGGCAGCTGGGGCAACAGAGGGCACGGCTCAGTGCCCACCGTCAGGCCCCTCCAGCTGGATGTGGAAGGGCTGCGTCACACCCTGCACTGCCCATTGCCCCGCTGGGTCAACCTTGCCATCCAGCTGCAGAGGGTCAAGGCCCGTGCCCCTCTCCTCCAGGGTCATAGGGCACGGACGCCTCCCAGACCCCAGTAGTTACGGGGAAAAGATTGCGCAAGAATCTAAGGAGCACAGGGTTGCTCCAGATCCCTGCGTGAAACATGTCAGCTGTGGTCCTGGAAGCAGGAGGTGGCCAGAGGCAAAGGAAAAAGGCCACAGCCAAGGGGCCCAGCTGGGTTTGCCCCAGAACAGAATCGAGCAGCAGGAAATGCAATCTGCCTGCCAGTCACCACGGACAATCTGCAGGCTCCTGGAGGCTCCCAAGCCCACTCTACTCTGTGGGGACCTCCTGATGCCGGTCTCAGACCACCTTAAGGATCGGAGAGTACAGATGGGGAAGGAGGAAGCGCACGATACCCAGAGTGCAGAGATCCGGGAGGTGGAAACCAGCACAGCCGCTGCCACAGGCGGGCAGGGAGAAGAGCCAGCTCCGACGTTGGGTCTGCTCGGGTCTGGGGTCTGGCCTTAGGGACGCGGACGCGGCTGCATGCAGCCTGGACGCGGCACCTTCTGCCCTCGGCCCTGACGAGAAGTTTACCCCTTCTGCCTTCACCAGCTCACCAGATGTGTGAGGGAGGGGAGTTTTAATTCAACCCATTCGGCCAACCCCGCAGGAGAGGCTGCTCTAAGTCCACTGCATTCCTGGAGCCCCGAAAATGACATATATGGTCAGAGACTCAGCAGGGCAGATAAGGAGTGCAGACAAGACCCAGACGCGGGTAGGGGAGAAGAGGCGAGAACTGTGGGCCCAGATCCAGACCCTGGACACCTCTGAGCAATGTGACAACCTCCTGTGCATGTCTTGGCAAAGATTCTGGATGGCAAACCAGCAGCTCCCTACTTCCTTATGTAGCAACAACCTAGCAACAACTACCCTGTTACCAGAGCAACCACACTGCTTCAGTGGTAAAAGCTCTTTGAAGGTCTGGAGCCAAAACTGAGCCACCGAACAACTCCCCTGCCCCACCCAAAAAACACACACCACAACTTCTTTTTCTTCCTCTTCCTGTCCTCTGGCCTTACCTGCTACCCTTATTCACTGCTTATCACCAGAGCACAAGTTCCTTTCCATAAACGCAAGAAAGATGTCCTTTCTTGTTTGGGAATGCATTTCTCCCACTGAGTGCCGCTGTACCCCTCACCCCAGCTCCCCATTCCGTTTCGACCCTCCAACACCTAATTCAGGAATAAGCATCGCCCCAGCATTCAGCCAGGAGGCTGTGAAGGCTCCCCCAGGGGGGCCCCTCTCGCCAGGTAACAGGGACAGAATGCAGCTCACAGGAACCCTCTCCAGGCCTGAGCCTTCTCTCCATCCCTTCTGCTGGGTTATTGCCCAGACACCAAGAGTTCCTTCAGCCCTGCCCCCAGCTGTTCCAGAGAAGTCTTCCTGCTCACGGTGGGTATTTGATGCTGTGGAAAAGGCATGGGATGAGATACACCAAGACCTGGGCCATAGAGCTGTGTGGGTCACAAAATGCTGAGCAAGTCCTCTTCCTATCTAGGCCTAATTTCCTCGTCTACAGAAGTGAAGGTTCCTCCTAGAAATATAATTGTCCAGTGTTCTAAAATACTTATGCTAAAGTGGACAACAGGATTAGAAGAAACAGCTGGGAGTTGAAGTATGTATGAGGGAGGGAGAGGGACACTTTCTCAAAGGGAGATGAGCTTAACCCCACCTCTTCCAGTAAATGTTGCATTTTGCCAGTTCTTCCAAACTGACCTCTCCCCTGCCCCATAACCTCCTTTTCCAGCACAACTAATCATTCTTGTTTCCCCCTCCCAGCCAGTCTGGCCTCTCTCATCACTTTCCAACCAACAGCTCTTGCCCAAGTGAGCCCAGAAGCTCAGCTCCCATTCAGTGGGAGGGGAAGGGAAGCTAGTACAGGGAAATTGGAACATAAAATAGTGGAAAAGAAGTATCCTGGCTGCCCAAGACTCCTGTCGCTTACAAGTCCTGCACCACTCTGCAAAACACTCTTTTTGTTATTTAGTCAGTCATGTCCGACTCTTTTGTGACCCCACCAGCCTCCTCTGTCCATGGGGATTCTCCAGGCAAGAATGCTGGAATGGGTTGCCATTTCCTTCTCCAGAGGATCTTCCCAACCCGGAGATGGAACCCATATCTCCTGCATTGCAGGTGGATTCTTTACCACTGAGCGACCTGGGAAGCCTTTACTCTCAGGGTAAATTTTCCCTTCTCAGTTGGTAAAATGTCGAACTTTACAAAAATCTTCAAGAATCATTTTAGGCAGAAGTCCTGGAGCTCTCTGAAATTCTGGAGAAATTAGTGGCTTTTTCCCTCAGCAAAATCAGCACATGTGCGAAATCTTGCATGAAATTTAAGGGATTCACAGGCCCTCTGAGAATTCCTGTTTAAGAAAGCCTGCCTGACCTACTCAAAATTACATTTGGCACAGAGTAGATGCTCAGTTATTTTTTTGAATAACAAAACAAGTCAATTTGTATCCTAAGAGGAAAAGGGAACCAACCATCCATGAGCTGGATACAAATTATCTTTTCACAACAGCACCAGTGAGGTATGTAAAACAAGAGAGGTATGTAAAACCCATTACAGTTTGAGAAACCTCTATGGGGTCGCATGGAGTTGGACACGACTGAAGCGACTGGGCAGCAGCAGCAGCAGCAGCACCATAAAAAATAAAATAAAATAAAATAAATAATAATAAGGCAATTGCTTAGGGTCATACAGCAAAGTCAAGATTCTAATCCATGTCTACCTTAAGGTGGTCCCTTTGTGCAGGTCAATTCCTTCAATACTTCTCTAAGGGACTGTTATTCAAGCGATTCTCAAGGTTCTACAAAAAGGGCAAAGTAAAGCTTCTTCCCTAATCTTCTCCGTGGATAACTGGAATAAACAACATGAAATCGTATTCTCTGGCGTTGGGATCGCCCTCCTAGGTGGGACTCCAGAACTGTGAAAATGCAAATCTCACAACACAGCGGCAAAACTTCCAACTACAATCACGGTTTACCAAAACCGGCTTGGGTTTAAGTATCCCATGTCACGAATACGAAAATATAACCCGAGAAATGGCAAAGGTGGACTACTTCTTCCCCCAAACCTCTTGGTCTTCGTGCTTGCCCAGCTGGGACCAGGGAGACTTCCCCTTCCCACGAGCTTGCTCAATGACAGCCAGCGAGGCGGCCAGGAACGAGGAAGTAAAGTCCTCTCACTTCAGATCCGAGTGGAGCAAAGCCCGCGCAGCGGGAAGGCCAGGTTCCCAGGCCCCACTCCATCCTCGCTCCCTTCCGCGGTTCTGCTCCGATCCTCCCCATCCGAACCCCCTTCCTTCAGAAGATCTGACCGGTCCCTTTCCCGTCCCCGTCACCCCCAGGGAGACCCAGCACCCCGCAGCTCACCGTGGAGGGGCACCGCTCTCCCTGCCACGCCTGTCAAAGATCTGCAAACATCCGGCTCTTCTGTCTCACGGGGAACCGCCCCCTCGCAGTCCCTTCGCTCCCCAGCCACTTCCGCCACACCTCCAATCCACTTCCGACCTGCGCCGGGTCCCAACGAGGCCTTCGCGGAAGCTCCTCCCCTTCCGTACGTGCCTGCGTACGTGCCCGCCAGGAAAGGAACAGTGTCACTGTTCGAGTGGTCCCTACCGGGGGAAGCGCCTAGAACAATTAGTTCCTCTTTACCGGATACTCAGATCCCCGGGGGGACCTCCCGAATTCTAAGCTCGTATTGTTCTCGGACAGAGATTGGCCTCACCAAGTACTCCCAAACCCCCGGTCCTCTGCACCCGTGAGGTCTGACTCTTTGGATTCTTTCCCGAAAGGGAATTTGGATGTCCGTGACGGTTCCTCAGGGGGAAGCTGAGAAGGCGAAGCTCACTTCCGGCGGAAGGAGGCTTTCTGACCCGGGATGGAGGCGACAGAGGAGCTGCTCTTGGGGAGGGGGAGACTGCAGTTAGGTGAGTGACCTGCGGGTGTTTCCGACCCTCCGCTCTGCTCTGGCAACTCCGGACGTTCTCTGGTCAACTCTTTATTCCCTGACCGGTTTCCTCCCGAGCCTGGCGTCCCCCTCCGGTGCCCTCCGAATAATCGCTGGGGCCTTCTTAAGAGCCCTCGAAGCGGAGGGCTCTCTTGGAACCCTTAGAGATCCCTCAGACTCCTAAAGCCTAGCTGGACTTCGCGTTTCCTTCCTCACCCACCCTTTCGGCACCCCCACCACCTCTTGGGCCGCTTCCTCTCTCCCCGCAGCCCCCGATCCACTCCTGGGCCCGGACTCGGGATGGAGTCCTCCCAGCGAAGGCTGTGCACCGGGACTCAAAGACGTCCCGCCCGGACCGACCCGAGCCATCCTCGCTCTGAAGAGCCTCCCCCGGGGCTTGGCCCTTGGCCCCTCACTCACCGCGGAGCAGCGCCTGGGGGTCTGGTGTGTCGGCGAACCCTTGCAGCCGGGACTGCTCTGGGGGCCGCTGGAAGAGGAGCCTGTCTCCGAGCAGAAGGGAAATGGAGTGGAACCAAAGCGGAAGGAGGTATTGAGGGATAGGCGTCTCCTCATCGTGGTTGAAAATTAGACGTTTCCAGATAACGTTCCAGTTTGTTAGAAGGTGCAGGGTATTTCAAGAGATAGGAAGTGGTTTGTGCCCGGTCTCTCAGGGATTGTTTCCCCTCTCTTGTGGTAACTAAGGAGGTGCAAAAAGTTTTTAAAAGGTAGGTTAGTAGAGGGGACTGACGATCCAGTGGTTAAGATTCTCTGCTTCCACCGCAGGGGGCAGGGGTTTCATCCCTTATCCTCTGGGAATCAAGGTCCCACGTGCCACTGTGGCACGGCCGAAATGTAAAAAAGAAAAGAAAAGGTGGATTAGAGGAGTGTCAGTAATCCCAAAAGTCAAGAGCAAAGGTTTTTGGAATTACAAAGCCATGGAGTTAAATCCCAGCCTTGTCATATAACTAGTTCTGTGCCGTGCCTCATTGAACTCATAGGTAAGTCTTACTGCTTGTGCTGTTCAGTTTAGTAATCCTCCACACTACTGAGCGGCTTCACTTTCACTTTTCACTTTCATGCATTGGAGAAGGAAAGGGCAACCCACTCCAGTGTTCTTGCCTGGAGAATCCCAGGGACGGGGGAGCCTTGTGGGCTGCTGTCTATGGGGTTGCAGAGTCTGACACGACTTAGCAGCAGCAGCCGCACCTTGGGAGGACGTGAGGGACAGTTTTTTGGTTTTGGCCTTTATTGAATGAAAACTCAAACAGTGTAGTCCTGGAGCAGCAGACCAGCGACCATTAACCTCCCAGGGACTTCATCTTAGATCTCTCTCAGGAAAGCTTCCATCAGGGTTTGTTGTTGTTGTTTGTTTCACCTGGCCCCCTCCAGCACATGGGAGAAGGACTTTTATTGGTTTATTTCAGGACGTGTCACTAGGCTCATGGGGAGACGTGTGTGCTTGTGAGCAGAGTGCAGGCTGGACTAGGTAAGTTACAGGAGAGTGTGTAGTGGAGATGCTCCTCTGGGGCCTGTTGTAGTGGCAGGGGGTGGAGCCGGAAGTGGTCTGTAAGTCCCACCCAGGGATCTTTTGCAGTGAGGGTTCCCAGAGGCCCAGGGTCCTCTAGGACTCAGACTGTCCAGGAGCTGGGGCTTCCAGGGAGGGCCACTGGAAAGGGAGCTCCTGGGCTAGCCCGTGCTCTGCTTTGCAGTTTTGTGCAGCTGGGCATGCTGGAGGGTGAGGGAAACGTGGCCCCAGTGCGGATCGGCGAGAGGCTGCACCTGCAGGTGTCCCGGCTCGTGCCACCGGGCTTTGAGCTGCGGCTGTGGCCCCAGCTTCCCTCCGAGGGCCCGAGCCCCACCCAGCCCAGGCTAGAGGAAGCGTCGTCTGCAGCGGCGGTGACAGAAGTGGAGTCTGCCGTGCGACAGGAAGTGGCCTGCCCCGGGGAGGATGCAGCGAAACCTTGCCCAGGTAAGTGCCAGATAAACGCTGGCTTCCCACGTTTTCACCTGAATTACCTGTGTTGATAAGATAAAGCAGAGCTCACGGTGTAAGATGGCAGGGGAGAACAGTAGCTTTTCTGAGGGGAAAGGGCAAAGCCTGGATATTTATTGAAATTTGAAAGTGTGGTATAAGGTGGATTTTCCAGTATGGGATAGGGGTGGGGTATGATCAGGCTTGGCGTAAGGATCATGACATAATGACAGGGGCTCAGGATCATGGACGCAGCAAGACTAGAATTTTCAGGTGAGAGGTTTAAGGAGTTTGGGGGATGTAAACTCACTGGATGCTCTTTTTGATGAATAATGAGTCTTTTCCATGGAATGAACAGTATAGTTGACTCTTGAACAGCACAGGAGTTAGAGACATTGGCTCTCTCTGGGCAGTCAAAAATCTGAATACAACTTACAGTTAGGCCTCCATATCCAAGGTTCCATATCGGTGATTCTGCATCTAGAGAGTCATCCACCCATGATTGCGTAGTGCTGTGGTTGAAATTCCTGTTGAAACAAATCCACGTGTAAGTGGGCTGTGCAGTTCAGAGCTGTGTTGTTCAAGGGTCAGCTGTATAGATGTTTGCATGTTTTATCTTCCTGAGTTAAGTTTCCCAGAACAGTAAGGTCACCTGGATGAAGACAGCAAGCTGTGTGTAAAGTTCCCAATTTTCTTACTTTTTTTTTTCTGTCTGGGCTGGGGATGTGGGTTCCTTTATTTTGAGATGAGCTAAAGTGAGGAGGTGGTGGTCTCAGCTCATCAGAAATGCCTGCCTGTGCCAAGAGGGAGCACAAGGGCACTCTGGGATGGCCTTCTCTAGGAATCACTCAGATGTCTAGAACACCGCGGTTCTCAGGAGAGTCTCCCCAGAAGGCCCCTGAGACTGGCCAGAAACAGAGCACATGGCTCATGCTCCAGGGAAGAGTCGGTGTCATGGCTCCCTCCGCCGTTCAGGGGCGGAGGAGGAGAAGATGTATTCTTAGAACTTCCTGGTGAGACCACCATGACCACCTGCTACCGTCTCTACTAAGCCCAGCGCCCTACTCTTGCCTTGCAGATCCCGGTCACCAGTCACCCCCCAGCATGCAGGCAGAGAGTGTGGTGAGCCCTGGACTTACGCCCCAGACCCAGGCCCGGGTTCCCAAGGAGAACCAGCCACTTGGCCCACTGCCTACAGATGACAGCGTGGACGAGGAGGACCCGCCCCAGACCCAGACGCCTCCTGAGCCTCAGAGCAGCTCTGCTCCCCAGCAGGGCCCTGCAAGGGGTGAGGCCAGTTCCTCCTCTTCTGACAGGGCCCCCCAGCTGTGTGCTCACCTGGTCAAGAAGTTGCGGAGCCCCAGCGGTCAGCACCCACCCAGAGCGAAGACCTCAGAGCCCGGGGCCCAGGTGACTGGAGAGCCACAGCGCCCTGGCTTCCCTGCACGCCTGCGGAGCCCCTCTGGCCCGGCGGGAGGCTCCCCGAAACAGGGCCGACGGTACTGCTGTGGGGAGTGTGGCAAGGCCTTCCTGCAGCTCTGCCACCTGAAGAAGCATGCGTTCGTGCACACGGACCACAAGCCCTTCCTTTGCACCGAGTGCGGCAAGAGCTACAGCTCAGAGGAGAGCTTCAAAGCCCACACGCTGGGCCACCGCGGCGTGCGGCCCTTCCCCTGCCCGCAGTGCGACAAGGCCTACGGCACCCGGCGGGACCTCAGAGAGCACCAGGTGGTCCACTCTGGCGCCCGGCCCTTCACCTGCGAGCAGTGTGGCAAGGCCTTCGCCCGCCGGCCCTCCCTGCGGCTGCACCGCAAGACGCACCAGGCGGCGGCGGCCCCCGCCCCGTGCCCCTGCCCCGTGTGCGGGCGGCCCCTGGCCAGCCAGGGCTCGCTGCGGAACCATATGCGGCTGCACACGGGCGAGAAGCCCTTCCCGTGCCCACACTGCGGCCGCGCCTTCCGCCAGCGGGGCAGCCTGCGCGGGCATCTGCGGCTGCACACGGGGGAGCGCCCGTACCGCTGCCCGCACTGCGCCGACGCCTTCCCGCAGCGGCCCGAGCTGCGGCGCCACCTCATCTCCCACACGGGCGAGGCCCATCTGTGCCCCGTGTGTGGGAAGGCGCTGCGGGACCCGCACACACTGCGCGCCCACGAGCGCCTGCACTCAGGGGAGAGGCCCTTCCCCTGCCCGCAGTGTGGCCGGGCGTACACGCTGGCCACCAAGCTGCGGCGCCACCTCAAATCCCACCTGGCCGACAAGCCCCACCGCTGCCCCACCTGCGGCATGGGCTACGCGCTCCTACAGAGCCTCAGGCGGCACCAGCTCAGCCACCAGCCCGGGGCCCCCGCCAGCCTGCCCTGTGTGCCGCCCGCCACTCCCGAGCCCACCGTGGTGCTCCTGCAGGACGCAGGCAGCGAAGGGGACAGTGCCCTAGCCCAGGACATCTTCGAGGTCACCATTTCCCAGAGCCAGGAGAAGTGCTTTGTGGCGCCTGAGGAGCCGGGCCCTGCCCCCGGCCTGGTGCTCATCCACAAGGACCTGGGCTTCAGCACCTGGGCGGAGGTGGTGGAGGTGGAGACGGGCAACTGACAGCCTCGCCTTACCCCACAGAGCTCTGAGAGAGGCTCGGGTATCTGAGCGTGGGTGCACTTTCTCTCTGGGCTCCCAATAGAGGCCAGTCTGTGAGAAGCAGGTCAGGGACTTCCCTTCCCGTTTCCAGACAACCACATTGTTCCCCAAGACCCTCAATAAGGTGAACCACTTACGGATCTTCTGTGAAGTTTTCCTGTCAGCCCATAGGGGGCTTGTTCTGCCCGCCTCCCTGGGAACTCCTTGAGGTGCCGGTTTGATCATTGCGGAGGTGGTCCTGCCTGGCCACGTAGTACCAGGTTCTGTCTCTCCCACCCAGCTCCCCAAGGGACGTCTGTGTACTTCTCTTTGGTCCTAAATAGGATGACTCTGAGGGTTAAAAGGCCAGAGAGACTTGGCTCACTGCTCACAAGTCTCTGGGTCAGACTGAAGGTTATTTTGGCAGCTTTTGTCCCTACCTAAGGGCTGTGAGGGTGGCTTTTGTTCTGCGCTGAGCTCACCAGACTCGAGGTGTCTGGGGCCAGGTCTGCACCTTCTGTGCGTCTGGCCAAAGGCAACTCTGTGGAGGGCAAGAGCAAAGAACGAACATGTGTTTTGAATCAACAGAGTGGGCCTGGCCTGCCTGAGTTGCCGGGGACGTGGCTGTGAATGAGGCAGAGGCGGCGCGCTTTGCAGAGCACGGGTCTGCAGGAGCGAAGAGCACTGGAGGAGTTCAGGGAGCAGTGCTTCCCAGTGCTGTGAACCTGTTGAATGGGGTGGGTCAGCTTGGCATCAGGGAGGGCGCCCACAGGAGATGATAATAAACACCCTTCTTTGTGGGCCAGTCCGTTCTGTGAGTTTACTTATATAACCCTCACAGCAGTCTGGTGAGGTGAAGAGGAATGAAGAGCTTTCAGCGTCCTGCCCAGAGTGACAGAGCTGATTCAAATCCATGGAGTCTGGCGCGGGAGTCAGGCTCTTGCCCTCCACGCTCTGCTGCCCTGCATTTCAGCTGCCATGTGGTGGATGAGTTGGTGCAGGGGAAGGTGGGCGTGTGGGGAGCTGGTTATGAAAATACCCTGGTGAGGGTCTGGAGCGTGAGCCCCTGAGACCAGTGTGGCTGGAACAGGGAATGAGGGGCGAGGAGGCAGGGCCAGCTCACATGGGCCTTGCTTCAGGAGTTTGGAGTTTATTCTCAGGCTGTTGAGGGGCTCTTCGAAGGGTGGTGAGCAGGGGGATGGGAGATTGGTATTTAAAGAAACCCCTGGAGAGGATGAGTGGGCGAGAGGCAGGTGTGGGAAGTCAGTGAAGTGGCGGGGAAAGTTGGCAGCAGTGGGAGTGGTCACTGACCCAGCAAACTGCGCTTCCTGTGCGCTGGGCGTCTGGGGTAGCAGTAACAACTGTCTCTGTAAAGAGCCAGGAAACAAATACATACCAGGTCACGGTCCTTGCAGCAAAGAGTAACGCAAGGAGGGGCTGGAATGGGGAGCGAGACTCCACGAGGGTGATCAGGAAAGGCCTCCAGTAAGGAGACAGACCACCCCGTGGAGAAGAGGGAGCCTGGTCAGCGTCTGCAGACAGAGCCGGGCTCCAGGCGGAGGGAGCAGGGCCGCCAGGGCCCAGCGAGTTCAAGCAAGAGCAAGGGCCAGCGTGGCCCAGGCAGGGTGGGGAAGGATACGGGCTGGGCAGCGACTGTAGGTGGTGGCCAGGGCTTGGTGTGACATGTTCTCTGGAAGTAGAAGCGACTGAATTCAGAGAGGGAGAGAGAGCTCTGGCTCCCACTTTATGACTTAGGAATTTAGGTGGCCCTGGGGTGGGAGCAGGACAGCTGTGATCTGGGCTGGGCTGGGCTGGGTTGAGGAGATTGCCAGTTAGCAGGAATGGCACCACCTGTGGGGAGAGGGGAAGCCCCACAGGAGGGACTAAGGCAGCCTCTGATGAAACCGGAGAACCTGGCGCGTGTGAGTCATGGAAACTGATGGAAGAGCATCTTGGCAAGGAGGAAGAGGAGGGCGCTGATGGCCGTGCCTGTTGAGAAGGTGGAAATTTGCAGAAGCTGCCAGTGAGCTGAGTGAGGGCAGCTGGAAGCCAGACTGGAGACTGCTCTGAGAAGGGGGAGACAAGAGAGACAGGGAGCTCACATTCTTGTTCCCTCCTCCTGACCTGCAAATTGGGTGTCGTGCCCCCCATTTCACAGACAAGAAACCAATTCAGAGCGGGGTGGTCCCAGCTGAGACCAGTCAGAGCCAGGATTGCAACGTGGCATGCCCTCCGGCTCCCCATCACTCGATCATGGCGCCACAAGCAGCCGTGTGTCTCCTGCTTGGCCACTGACTCATTCATCCACCCACCCAGCCTGAATAACTTCTTGGCAGAGCATCATTCTGAGATTGTCCAAGGAGAGGGAAGACAGCGAGAGACGGTGACGATCTGCGGAAAGCAAGCCCACACCATCCAAAACCTGAAAAACAGCTTCTAATAATAGTTTTGAGTCAGCCAACCCCCTGACTCAGCCTGGTAGGTCTTATTCTTTTCCGTCTCCAGTTTCGGGCAGGTCATTCCAACTCAAGTGACCACTCAGCTGTGTCTAGCCAGTGTTAGGTAACCTGGGACATGACTATCGCTTGAGATTGAACTGTGGGGAAACGGAGGTACTGTGGATTGCTGGGAAGGCCCATCGATCCCCACAACCATCCTCAGGCCAGAAGCTGGGGTGTTTATCTCCCACTTTAGTACATCCTCACACAGATGGGGGCCTTTTCTCTCTACTGATTGTCCCTGGAGATGCAGAGCAGTGTCAGATCATGTCACCAAATTCAGAGGCACCTGGATTAGCAGCCTGTCCTCAGAGCGCTGACGGCTGAAGTGGGAGTGGGTGTCAGAGAGCATCATCCAACTTCCTCCCATTTCAGATAAGATAACAGAGGCCAAGAGAGAAGTCCCCCATGGAGGCATGAGACCAGTGAAGAGAACCAGGACGGCCCCAGGCCTTCTGAAGCCCACCTCAGTGCTTCTCCAATGGAAATAAAATGCAGTCACAGTTCTTGGGAAAACTGATCACGGGAATATGGTTTGAGAAAATATCCCCTCCCACATACCAAAACAGTTCCTGTTTGATTACAGTGTTCGGAGTCCTTTATTCCCTACCTCTTTTCTCCATCCACTGATAGAGTCACTTTGAACTGTTTGGTGTATTTAGCACCAAATGTGAATGCTGCTTCTTGCTGTAGAGCAAAGTTGCAATGAAAATGTTGCTGGAAGCTTTTTCACAGATCGAACCACGCAGTGTGTATAGCTGCTGAGCCAAACATCAGAAAGGGCGGAAGACAAGGGATCTTTATCCTAACTTGCAGCTTTAATACTGTGAGAAAAATCTTCACAATAGAATAAAATTTGATTCGTGGACTAGACAAGTCCAGGTGTGGATCACAGCTTCACCCTGAACTAGCTGCATAAACTCAAGCAAGTTACTTCTCCGTGCCTTTGTTTTCTCATCCAGGAAATGGGACCGGCCGTAGTACCTACCTCATCAGTACTACATGCCTGGCACATGCTGAGCACCTAATAAGTTGCAGCTGGTTGTTAATAGTATTGGAGGGAGTTCCTGGTGGTCCAGTGGTGAAGACTGCACTCCCGATGCAGGAGTCTGGATCCATCCCTAGTCAGGGAACTAGATCTCATGTTCAACTAAGACGGCGTAACCAAATTTAAAAAAAAACAGTATTGGACCCAGCACCTTAACTTGAGGACACGGTTGAGGTCCACGTTGCCTGTAGGTATTGCTTGTTTGGACAGGTCAGCAGCACTCAGTACTTCTGTGTTCAGGTACTCGTCCTGTCGGTATACAGTCGTCCCCTCCTCCCCCACCTTGGTTTCACTTTCTATGGTTTCAGTTACCTACAGTCAACTCCCGTCCAACAGCATTAAATGGAAAATTCTGGAAATAATTTGCAAATTTTAAGCTGTGAACTCATTCTAAGTAGCACAGTGAAGTCTCTTGCCCTCCCACCCTTGTCCAGTGTAGACGACCCTCCTGTTAGTATAGGAAAAAGTATGGACAGGCTTCAGTACTATCCGTGGTCTTGGGCATCCGCTGAGGGTCTTAGAATCCCCTTCGGATAAGTGTGTAGTGCGGTTAGGCTGTACCCTGCCAGACTGTCAGGACGGGGTCATATGAGAAGAGCGATGGCCCAGGAGGCGGGAGGCAGGGCCTGGTCCTCGCTGGATCACCACCTCTCTGTAAGACCTTGACCATTAGCTTCCCAACTCTGAGGCTCCCTTTCTTCAATGACCTGGGAAACAACCAGATCCGTGGATCCCAGTCTCAGCTTCATCATGAAGCCTTTTTTGGCTCACTTTTTTTTTTCTTCTGTGGGTCTTATATTTTTTAAAAAAAAATTTAAGAGAAATTGATTTATATTTTTAAATCAAAATGGAAAATGCTAATCAGCTTAAGGAACAAAAGACAAGGCAACCACCTAAAAAGATATAATTTCAACCAAAAGGGAGAAATTCTTTTTTTATTTTTTGGCCCCACCATGTAGCTTACGGAATTTTAATTCCCCAATGAGGGATTGAACCAGGGTCCTCGGCAATAAAAGCTTGAGTCCTGTTCACTGAACTGCCAGGGAATTCCTGGAGAAAAACATAAAAATTACTTTTATAATTTTTTGAGTTTTTTTTTAATATGCAAAAACACAGGCCACCATGTGGTACATGCCCAGAGGCCTAGGTTTCAAAATGTCTGGATTTAGTAATATCTGATCTCCTTTCCGGCTCTGAAATTCTGTAATTCTATTGTAATTACAATTCTGTAATTGTCCTGGAATACAATTTGGCTGTTTTCAATGATTATAGAGCTCCACTTTACAGCGTAATGTTGGCTTCCCCCATGGTTTTTTTTGATGCCAACATGCAACCCCTCATTATGGCCTTGTTCTCAAAAGGAAAATTCAACCTGCTTGAAAGGTGCAGGTATGTGTTTGTGGTAAAAGCAGGAATGACAAGCTTGACTGTAGGTACCTCCTGGCCCCAGAGAATTCCAGGGAAAAGGTCCCTGGAGGCTGGGCGGCTTGTGGTGGGCCCTGAGGCCTGAGCCTGTGCTCGACACATGGGGGCCCTTCACCCATGGAAGTGCCACCCTGTCCCTCAGAATTCTCAGATCCCCCCAGAGCCACATTCACAGAGGGGTGCTCTCCCCCCCGTCCTCTCCACAAAATAAAGAGTGGGTGCAGCTTGTGTTTACTCAAGAGAGAAGGTAATCCCGGCCTCCATTTCTTAAGGAATTAAGTCCACTTTCATCATGAACGTTTTCAGACACAACACATGTAAAAGAATAATGTAACAATCCCTACCACCTAGATTTAATGATCATTAACATTTTGCCCTGCTTGTTTCATCTGTTTATAGTAAATCCCTACGTATAATCTGTAAGTTACAAGGATTTAAAAGCACTGTGTCAGCTAAGACTGAGCAAACTAAAAATAACTCTTCCATATCATTGCATATCTAACCTATGTTTAGATTTTACTTGTCCAAAATCAGTCTTTTACAGTTGATGTGTTCAAAGTTCTGAACCAGTCATGGTCGTTCTGTTCCCTTTGAGCGTTTGCTGTTAGGTCTTTTCTCATGCTTCTTTTCTGAACGGTCTCTGCCACCCACCCCTTTCCTTTCCACGTCATGAATTTGTTAGAGAAACCAGGGTCATTTGTCCTGTCAGATGTCCCTCCTTCCTTGTGGTCGGTGTCTTACTCCTCTGTTGTCTGTCCGTCCTCTAAACTAGTAATTAAATCGGGAGGTTTGATCCAGTCCAGGTTCACTCCTTTAGGAAGAACCCTTCATTGGCATCATTATGGATTCCTTGTTGCATCATATCCTGTAATTCATGCTGTCTATTGAGTGCTTATTGTGCGGCAGGCCTTGTGAGACTACAAACATAATACGCTGAATCCAACTAGACCTGGAAGGAGACAAGAGGTATTTGGAATTCAAAGAATTACAGTGAGAGCACAGACACAGCAGGATGTGAGAGCTGGGAGGTGGTCTCTGCAGGGACAAGAGGGACCATGGAGACAAGATAAAACACAAAATCAAGTTTATCATAAAGGGAATTCCCTGGTGATCCAGGGGTTAAGACTCTATGCTTCCAATGTAAGGGACGGAGGTTCAATCCCTGGTTGGGGAACTAAGATCTCACATGTTGGGTGGCATGGCCCAGAAAATACTACCAAAAAAAAAAAAAAACCAGAATGGCCAAGAGTCTTCTTGCTGGTCTCGCCATCCCTGGCTCCAAGTGCTCATGGCCTCCACAGTATCCATGCCATCTGTCTCCTGACCAAAGAACCCAGTCTGGCCATCCAACCCATCATTCTTAACTGTGCTGACAACCAGCCAAACCATTTGGGTTGGGTCCAGTGTTTGCCAAGGACCAGATGTCTGGACATGCTGAAAGTGAAGTGCTCGTCAGAAAAGTTCTCCCCTTTAAGTGGGCATGGCCATGGGGATTATCGCGGCTTGTAAATTCATTATCCTGGTTCATAAATCCAGGAAAGCAGGAATCCTTATAACCAAATCTCATGTTTTCTCCTTGGGAACATCGTCTGAAAACAGCTCCAGGAAGACAGGGCCAAGCTGTGTCTGTGCACGAGCGTGCCATGGACTCAGCAAGGCTGCAACTCCGAAGAAGAGCCTGTGGAGAGGCCAGTGTGACCTTAAGCTTCTCAACAACAGCCTTGCGAAGTGAATGTTGTTGCATTTCTGGTTTTACAGGTAGTGAGCCCCGGGACCAGCCTCCCAAGCCAGCACTCTCCTGCATGCTGTGGTACTTGGCTGTCAGGATGGGGGTTTCTGACAGTGAGGAAACTGGCAGGGCAGTCAGCAGCCCGCGCTTGGCCGGAACTCGCAGGGGAGGGGGCCTGTTGTGTCCTGGCCAACACCCTCTCCTCCCACTCAGGTTGACTCAGCACTGGCCCAGGCTGCAGCTCAGCAGAAGGAAGAGCGCCTGCCTTCGAGCAGGAAGGATGAGGACTTTCTTGGTAGTCCAGGGGTTAAGACTCTGCGCTTCCGGTGCAGGGTACGCAGGTTTGATCCCTGGTCTGGGAAGTTCCGCATGGCCACAGTGAGGGGGCGGGGCCCCCCTTCAAAAAAAAAGTCAGGACGGATGAAACTACATCCATCTTTAGCTCTACCCCCTTCCCTACTTGTATGGAGATTTTAAAGAAATTAATGAGGTGAGATCTTTTCACAATTCCACTACAAGAAAGAAAAAAAAAATGGAGTAGGCTCAACATCATTAGTCAACAGGGAATACAAACTAAAACCACAACAAGACACCGACACATCCCTCAGAATGGTTGCTGTGAAGTGGAGAGATGAGCTAGTGTGATAGGAGCTGCTGAAAGTCTTCAGACTGGTGGGAGTGTAAACTAGTACAACCACTCCGGACGACTATTTATCAAAGTGAATCTTAGTCAAAACAAATGCCTGCCTTGGGACCCATCCTGGATCTTCTGTATGCAACAGAAATCAGTGCTTATCTACACCAGAGACCTGTCCACGAACATCCACAGCAGTACCATTCGTTATAGCCCCGCCTGGAGGCCTAATTCTGGCTCCTCTGTCCTTGAGATTCTGCAGGCTAGAATGCTGGAGTGGGTTGCCATTTCCTTCTCCAGCAGATTTTCCCAACCCAAGGATCGAACCCGTGTCTCTTAGGCGTCCTGCATTGTCAGGTGGGTTCTTTACCACTAGCACCACCCAAGAGGCCCAACAGGTGAATGTGTAAATGAAATTGCAATATTCATGCAATGAAATATTACACAGCTTTAAAAGGAGCAGATTGCTGATATACGCAGCAGAGATGAACCTCAGAGACATGCTGAGCGAGAGAAGCCAAACAGGTGTGTGCTGGTGGTCTCTGTTTATATGAAGTGCAGAAGCAGGAGCACTGATCTGTGGTAATCATGGTGGTGGTTAGAGTAGTGATTATCTCAGGAATGACTCAAAGGCGTCTGTTGGGGGCTGGAAACGTCCTCTTCTTGAGCTGGTGGTAGTCACGTGGGTGTGTGTATAATAACAGTTTGAGTGAAACACTGTGAGTTGTTTCAACATTGTTGTATACAAGCTAAACCTCAGTTTTTAAAATACATAGAAAAGTAGGAATGAGTGTGTGTATAACGTAAATATATATATACAGTGGAACCGGGCCACCCAGGAGGTGAGCTGACTCCTAGGAGCCCTGGTCCCTAGTCCCCTGCCACCCCTCCATCCCCTGCTCTGCCCTGGGCCTCTCCCTGCGATCTTCCCACACTGGACATGACCCCAGTCCAGACCCCAAACGGCCAGGCCCTGAGGATGGCGAGGCAAAAACCCATGCTCCCTGTGTTCCTGCTCTTTGGCCCTCTGTCCTAATTAGACCCAGGACTAATATTTACCTTTCATACTGCAATCGGGGAATGGGGGAGGCCCGGCCCCGGGGGCAGACGGGCGGGGAGAGAGAGGGCCCTGCCCTGGAGGTCGGCAGGCGTGGGGATATGAGCTGCCCCTGCGGGCCACCGGTCCTGGGTGACCTAGGAACGAAGACAGACCAGAGGCCTGGGAGGCCCAGGGCCCGACTCTTCCTCCTGGCAACCGCTACACACAAACACGCCTCCCCGGCTCCCAGGCAGGGCGGGGACGTGGGACCCTCCGTGTGCCGCCAGGTGGCCGGCCCTGCCCCTGGCTCCCATCTGGCCACACCCTACCCTCCATTTCCTTACGTGTGGACAGTGGACTCCACAGCCCTCCCCGCAGGCTTTCCTGCACACAGCTGCTGCTCACTAAGCTCCCCTCTAAGTTAAGAATCTCCTTCAGTCTCTACAGCACGACACTCTCCCCACCGCCCAGAGGAGGAGACAGGCTCACAGAGGTCAAAGCGACCATCACCGTGTGTTAGGTAGGAAGGAGCCTGCAGGAGAACCCTGTGACCCCGCTGACCCCGGAGGGGGAGAGGCTGGAGCCTGGCAGCACCTCTGGGCTCCGCTCTGGGGCTTCCTCCCAGGATGGCGGGGGTGGGCTGTCCATCCACGTGTCCCTGTGGCCCTGACCCGCTGACCTCCGCCTCCCGGCTGATTTCTTCACGTTGGTTCAACATTAACCCGGTGGGGTCAGGACCAGCCCGCAGAGTGCTGGAGCGGCCACACCATGGCGCGCGTCCGAGGCCCGCGGCTGCCGGGCTGCCTGGCCCTGGCTGCCCTGTTGAGCCTCGTGCACAGCCAGCACGGTAAGGGGGCTGGAAGCTGATAGGCCGGCAGACTGCGGTGTGGGTCTGTGGGCTGGGGTTCCCCCCGAGAGAAACAGGGCCGGTCCCCAGATCCTCACCACGTCCAGCTCAGGGAAGGACCCGGCCGCTCCAGGCCGGACGGACAGTGACTGCTGCTCTCAGGCAATACGGAGGGTGGGCTGGGGGTAACCCATGAAAGGAGAGGGCTAGTGGGCTGCCATTAGCAGCCCTCCGGGGCCTGCCGCCATCCCAGAGTCCCCCTCCCCCGTTTCGGAAGCCAGCAGAGCTTGCCTCCTGCCCCCACGGTGACCATCGTCCCACCCTCCTCCCCCGCTGCAGTGTTCCTGGCCCATCAGCAAGCATCCTCGCTGCTCCAGAGGGCCCGCCGTGCCAACAAGGGCTTCCTGGAGGAGATGCGGAAGGGCAACCTGGAGCGAGAGTGCCTGGAGGAGCCATGCAGCCTTGAGGAGGCCTTCGAGGCCCTGGAGTCTATCAGTGCCACGGTGAGGCCCTCGTGAGGCAGGGCCCAGCTCCCTCCAAGGGGTCCCAGCTGCAGGAGCACAGAGGAGGGGACGGAGGAACACGGCAGCTCTCTGTTGATCGCGTCATGTGGGCCCTGCTTCACTGGGCCTCTGGGATGAACAGCTCAGTCTCTCGGGGAGGGCCCAGTGCCTTGGCTCTGTCAAGGCCCCAGGGTCTGGCGAGGCTCCAGGGCTTCGAGGGAAGGGGGCTCCTTAGTCTTTAGCCATCTGTCTGCGTTGGGATCTCTGGAGCGGCTGGCGCTGGCCGCGTGTCTCAGCTTTAGGTCTGCTGTGACTTCTGTGCCCTGGGGCGCTGGGGCTCCCGTCAGGCGTGGGGCTCAGTGTCCCGGGAGCCCTGAGCAGCCTTCCCTTCCCCGGGGCTCCGCCTGGGCCCCTCTGCCAGTTTACCCCACCCACAGAAATCCCTTTCGGTCTTGGCTGACCTGGGAGGGTGGAGGGGTACAGGCAGCTCCCCTCATGTCCCCAGGGGGTAACCAGAGTAAGGGAAAGGGGGTCGCATAGGGAGAAGACAAAGTTGACTCTAAAAAGCAAAAGGGATCCTGCCACAGCCTCATACTCAGCCTTGTTTTTCAGGATGCGTTCTGGGCCAAGTACACAGGTGAACACACGGAAGACTTTGCTCTGGGAGGGGAGTCCTGGGGACCCCAGCTGCAGAGTACTCAGCCCCAGAGAGGCTTCTGGTCCACCCAGCTGCCCGTCCCCGCACCCCTGCCTCGTTCCTCCTTTCCTTCCATCGTCTGCCCGCCCCTGAGCACTGTCCCACCCTTTACTTGTCCCGTCCCCACCTCAATCTCAGTGGTGTCTCTGGGTCTTTTCTAGCTTGTGAGTCGGCGAGAAATCCTCGAGAAAAGCTCAATGAATGTCTGGAAGGTGAGGAACTGACATGGGGGTGGGGAGACCCCCGTGTGCAAACTAGGGGTGGGGTAGGAGTCGAGGCCTGGGGGTGGGGGGCGGTGGCCTCTGGCAGCTGACATGGCCTTTCTGTTCCTGAGGTCAAGGATGCGTCTTTGCCCCTTGCTGTATGCCTGGCAATCATCCGTGCAATGATTCATTGTGGAGGAGGAAATGAATGAACGCGTCATGAGTTAATGCTAAGACCTCATTCTCAGCCAAGCCCCTGCCCATGCCAGTCAGGCTTCCCCGTGTCCCTAAGGCAGAGCTTTGATAACGTCACATTCATTCTCCAACACTGCCCCCGTTGTCCCCAGAATAAAGCACAGGCTTCTTAGCCTGGTGAACTTGGTGGGTTCTGAACTTAACCTTCCCTTCTAGCCTTCTCTCCCATCGCACCAACCCTGAACCCAGAGCCCCCGCTTCCTGAAAGCAAGCATTTCTCTAAACAGGCCAAGATATGTCAGATCCTGGCCCCTGTTAGCAGATTATCTCCCCCGGAGAGTCCTCACTGGGGAACCAGCCCACCCCGCGCCGCTCTTCAGGAACTAGTGCAAACGCGCCACCCTGCCAGGCCTCCCGGGCACATCGTCCCTCCTCCACTGCATCCCGAATACACCGTTAGTGTGGCAGTAGGCCCCGCAGCGCGGCTTTCACCACTGGCCACGCTTTCATGGGTTAAGGGTTTATTCGGTAGACCTCTCACCAAACCTCTGCAATCTGTCAAGCTCTATGGTCAAGTGCTGGGAATTTTAAGAGAATGAGGGAGCTCATAGTTTCATAGGAAAGCAAAAATACAAAACATCAAATTAATTGATGGAAAAGTTCTGTTCCAGGTGCCCAGAGAATTCCAGGAGAGGGAGCGTTTCGTTAGCTGGCAGAATCAAGGACACCCCCCAGGAGTAGTTGTATGTGTGGGATGCACTGATGAACAAACAGGAAAGCAGTCCAAGGCCAAGGCAAAGGCGTGTGCAAAAGCGTGTGCAAAAGCGTGTGCAAAGGCCCTTAGGCTTGAGGACTAAGATAACAGGACAGGCAGACCAGGGCCAGATTCTAAGGACCTTGTTCACACTTTCATTCCGTGGTGGGGAGCTGCTGGATACGAGCTCCGTGAGGGCAGGGACCTACCGTGGCTCCGACCGCCTTATTCATCGCTGTGTTCTTGGTCCCGAGCACAGCGCCTGGCACATGGCTGTCACACAGGGGGCGCTTAGTGAATGTTGGGTGCCTGCTGGGTACAAAGAAAGTGCTGAGTAAAGGCAGGTTAAGGGTCATGGAGCAGAAGTAGCTTGGAGGGGATGGACCAACAGAGCTTTACGAGGAGAGAAGGGCGGGTGGACAAGTCCTCAGCATCAGACACCTGGACTGGGGTCTCCGCAGGAAACTGCGCTGAAGGTGTGGGGATGAACTACCGAGGGAACGTGAGCGTCACCCGGTCAGGCATCGAGTGCCAGCTGTGGAGAAGTCGCTACCCACATAAGCCAGAGTGAGTGACGGGCAGGCCTGTCTGCTGAGACGCTGGGGGCGAGGAGACACTGCGGTTGTCGGGGGCAGGCTTCTTGCTGAGCCGCTTTCTATTCCAGAATCAACTCTACCACCCACCCGGGGGCAGACCTGCGGGAGAATTTTTGCCGCAACCCGGATGGCAGCATTACTGGGCCCTGGTGCTACACCACATCCCCTACTCTGCGGAGAGAAGAGTGCAGTGTCCCCGTGTGTGGTGAGCGGGGGCGGTTGGTGGCCCAAGGCCACAGCCCATGGGTCTGCGCCGGCTGGCAGCGCAGGATGGGAATCGAGATGCCAGTGCCCTCTGACCCGGGTTAGTTAGACACTTTCAGGTTAGTGACGTCAGGAGGCCAGAGCGAGTCCACTTCCAGCCTCCTCCTCTCCCTCCACAGCTTTTGCTTCCTTACAATCCAGGACGTGGCTCATTCTAAATATGCTTTCCTTCCTGCTCGGGGCCTTCTTCTCTCCAGGAAGCCCTTCCTAACCATCTCAGTCCACATGCCCTTTTTTGAGCGCCAACAGCAAGCCTCGTACAGTCCAGCCCTGCATGATTCTCATTATTAATTTCCATCATGTGGCAGCTAGCTATAGTCACAATAGTGCCACAGAGCCCACAAAATGACCAACAAACCACAAAAGCTCGGGGGCAGACACCAGTAAGCGTTTATTTTTTATGTGTCTGGGGGTCGGCTGGGGTGGCTGTGCTCCTTGCAGCCACACTCGCTCATGCGTCTGTGGGGTCCAGATGTAGGCTGGGCTCGGCGGGGGCCCTGCTTCAAACAGTGAGTCCAGCTGAGCTCAGCTCCTCGGGTGGGTGGGTCCAGGTCTGCTCTTCCACGGTGAGGGAGGCAGAAAGGCGGCAACTTCTTCCGTGGGGGTGGCAGAAATACCAATCAGTGAACAGAAGCACAGAAACTGGCAGTCAGTTCTGCCCACATGCCTTTGGCCAGAGCAAGTCAAGTGATCAAGGCCAAGGTCGAGAGGTGGAGGCTACACTTTGTTTATAAAATAACAGGACAGAGGGTGTGGATTCAGGCAGGGATAAAGAATTAGTGCCAGTAACTCAATCTAGCAAACATGGGTTGCTCTCTTTTGTCATCCTCCGTCGATCCAGCTATCTTTCCTACTGGGCCTTTGTGGAGACACAGAGTCCCTTAGACTCCGGGCAGGCACTAGCAATAGACTACAGACAGTGCAGGAGGTGAAACCTGGGTACTATCCCTGGCCAGTCACGCCCCAGACACTTGCACCATATCTTTTGTTTAAATCTCAACAACCCTGCAAAAAAAAAACCTCATTAGCGATCCCTTTCACAGGCAAGCGGAATGCGGCTCAGAGAGGTTAAGTGACTTGACATCATACAGGTCAAAGGTCACGGGGCAGAGCGTCCCATCCTGTCTGGCTCCACTGTGGTCCAACACTCTCTGCCCCCTCTCTCTCCTCACCCACCAGGCCAGGACCGAGTCACAGTGGAGGTGATCCCCCGGTCAGGAGGCTCCACCACCAATCAGTCGCCTCTACTGGAAACGTGTGTCCCGGACCGCGGCAGGGAGTACCAGGGGCGGCTGGCGGTGACCACACGCGGGTCCCGCTGCCTTGCCTGGAGCAGCGAGCAGGCCAAGGCCCTGAGCAAGGACCAGGACTTCAACCCAGCCGTGCCCCTGGTGGAGAACTTCTGCCGCAACCCAGACGGAGACGAGGAGGGCGCCTGGTGCTACGTGGCCGACCAGCCTGGCGACTTTGAGTATTGTGACCTGAACTACTGTGGTGAGAGGGCAGGGCCGGGGCCGAGAGAGGACGGGGCCTGGCGGTCAGAGCGGGAGCGGAACCTTCCCTGGCCTCGGGCTTCCCACGTGTGCACAGGGCCTTCCTGAGCCAGGTAGGGGCGAGCCTAGCCCCTGCCCACAGCTGAGGCCAGTGAGACCCGCGAGCTGCGGTTCGCTAGTAAGGTGCGCTCGCGCGCTTAACCGCCGCCACACGGCCTCCCCTGGGTGCGGGCTGGGGCAGTCCAGGCGGCGGGTGCGGCATGGCCCGGCCCAGCCGCAGCCCGTGTCTGGGTCCCTGCAGGGGAGCCGGTGGATGGGGACCTGGGAGACAGGCTGGGTGAGGACCTGGACCCGGACGCGGCCATCGAGGGACGCACGTCTGAGGACCATTTCCAGCCCTTCTTCAACGAGAAGACCTTTGGCGCCGGGGAGGCCGGTAAGGTGCGGGGGTCACGGCGTGCGGGCGGGGGCGCGGCGGCGCTCCGCCTCTCACGGTCCCGCTTGTCCCTTAGACTGTGGCCTGCGACCCCTGTTCGAGAAGAAGAAGCTTCAGGACCAAACGGAGAAGGAGCTTTTCGAGTCCTACATCGAGGGGCGCATCGTGGAGGGTCAGGACGCGGAGGTTGGCCTCGCGCCCTGGTGCGTGCTCCTCTCCTCCCCCGCGCCCTCTCCCCGCCCCCCACCACGCGCCCCGGAGCCTTCTCCGCGCTCACAGACTTAGGCTCCACTGGTAACCTAGCAACAACAGCATCGCATCGAATCCTCACTGCCACCTATTTAGATTTGGGTTTGTTACTTCTCCAAATCAGATGGTGAATCTGAGGCTCAGAGCGCTTAAGGGACTCGTCTAAATGATGCTGTTAAGTGAATGGGTTACATAGCAGGACTCGATTCCAGTTCTTCGATTCTCTGCTAAGCTGTGCCAACTGTGGCCTGGAAAAAGCTCGATGCGGGGGAAGCAAAACGCAGGTGGCTGCCTCTTCGTGTCACGTGGATGCCCTGTCCCCGAGGGTGGCCAGGTCAAGCTGAGGTCTGGGCCAGCAGTTAGCTCTAATTAGTTCTTAAACTTGGGACTTGACACTTGTTTTTGTTGTTCAGTCACTAAGTCGTGTCCAACTCTCTGCAATCCCATGGACTGCAGCACGCCAGGCTTCCCTGTCCTTCACTATCTCCCAGAGTTTGCCCAAACTCATGTCCATTGAGTCAGTGACGCCATCCAACCATCTCATCCCCTGTCGTCCCCTTCTCCTCCCACCCTCAATCTTTCCCAGCATCAGGGTCTTTTCCAGTGAGTCAGCTCTTCGCATCAGGTGGCCAAAGGACTGCAGCATCGGCATCAGTCCTTCTAATGAATATTCAGAATTGATTTCCTTTAGATTGACAGGTTGGATCTCCTTGCTGTCCAGGGGACTCTCAAGAGTCTTCCCCAACACCACAGTTCAAAAGCATCAATTCTTCGGCGCTCTGCCTTCTTTATGGTCCAATTCTCACATCCATACATGACCACTGGAAAACCCATAGCTTTGACTAAGACGGACCTTTCTGCTTTGTAGAGCTGGTGAATGGGGCAGCCCCCTGCCCAACCCTGCCGCCACCTAATGCTTCCGGCTTCCCGCCTCAGGCAGGTGATGCTCTTTCGGAAGAGTCCCCAGGAGCTGCTCTGTGGGGCCAGCCTCATCAGTGACCGCTGGGTCCTCACGGCTGCCCACTGTCTCCTGTACCCGCCTTGGGACAAGAACTTCACCGTGGATGACCTGCTGGTGCGCATCGGCAAGCACTCCCGCACCAGGTGCGGAAGGGCCCCCAGGTGTGCGGCGGGACTGTGCGGGCCCCATGGCTCTGAGACACCGGGGGTATGTCTGTGGCTCTGAGACACCGGGGGTGTGTCTGTGTACGTCTCTCACGGTAGAAAACCCAGCAGTCCCTGCTGTAAAGTCGATTTGGCCATGTCCTGACTAAAGCTTGGACCTGGGGACAGGGAAACTAAGGCTTGGCAGAGAGCAGAGTCCTGGCCTGCCCTTGGCGCCCCTCCAGGCATCAGGACGCGGCCCAGGCGTGAGCCCTGAGTAGAGGCCGTTTGGGTCAGGGCCTGCAGCCTGTGTCCCTCCCGCTACTGCCTGGGCTGCTTGATCCTAAAGCCCGGGGCAGCTTCAGGCCAAGAAGAAGCTGCCTGGGGCCTGCCAAGGCGGAGCCGGCCCGCTGTTTACCCTGACTTCCAGCCCCTGAGGGCAGGCAGTTTGCCTCCTTGAGGAACCTGCCGACCTCCCTGGGTGGCCTGCAGCTTCTCTTTTTTCTCTGCTGGGGTCTGCACAGGTATGAGCGGAAGGTTGAAAAGATCTCCATGCTGGACAAGATCTACATCCACCCCAGGTACAACTGGAAGGAGAATCTGGACCGGGACATCGCCCTGCTGAAGCTCAAGAGGCCCATCGAGTTATCCGAATACATCCACCCCGTGTGCCTGCCCGACAAGGAGACAGCAACCAAGTGGGGCAGCCAGGAGGGCAGCGGGGGTGGTGGAGGGGGCGGCTGGAGGCTGAGGGGGCCTGGGCTGGGTTCTGGGCCCAACTCTGACATCCTGTCGCCTTGCCAAAGCTCCTTCCCATTTCCAGGCCTCGGGCCTTCCTGCCACGGGGGTCTTAGGCTCGGGTCTCTACGGGTGGTGTTGGGGTCGGGAGGCTCCTGGGCGGGTCTGTTCTCACTGGGTCCTCCCTTCCCCGAAGGCTGCTCCGCGCTGGGTTCAAAGGGCGGGTGACGGGCTGGGGCAACCGGAGGGAGACGTGGACCACCAGCGTTGCCGAGGTGCAGCCCAGTGTCCTCCAGGTGGTCAACCTGCCTCTCGTGGAGCGGCCGGTGTGCAAGGCCTCCACCCGGATCCGCATCACCGACAACATGTTCTGTGCCGGCAAGTCCCCTGGGCGTGGCGGGGCTGGGCTGGGAGGATGAGACCCGTTAACAGCGCGGGCCTGTGTTCAAGTCCTGGCTTCGCTTTATTTGCTTACGTATTGTACATTTTATTTGAACAGTTGATACACAATATTAGTGTCAGGTGTACAACACAGTGATTCAGTGTGTTGATAGCTTATACTCCATTTTAAGCTATTACAAAATGATGGCTGTATTTCCCTGCGCTGGCCAGTGTATCTTGGCTATTTAGATGGGATGCGGTAGTTTCTCTCTCTTAACCCCCAGGCCCATCTTGCCCTCCGCACCTCCCTCTCCCCACTGGCAATTCCTAGTTTGTTCTCTGTCAGTGGGTCTGTTTCTGTTTCGTTATATTCATCTGTTTTATTTTTTCGATTCCACAGATAAGTGATAACACGGTATTTGTCCCTCTCAGTCTTTCTTATTTCACTAAGCACGCTGCCCTCTAGGTCCATCCATGTTATGGCAAATGGCAGAATTTAATTCTTTTTTAAAGGCTGAGTAATATTGTGTGTGTGTGTGTGTATGTTTATGCTATATCTTCTTCATCTGTTCATTTGTTGATGGGTCCTTAGGTTTTTGCTTTGCATTATTGCCCTTCCCAGATATTGTGGGGTTTTTTTTTGTTTGTTTGTTGTACAAATTGAAGGTTTGTGTCAAGTCTATGGGATGTTTGTTGTACAAATTGAAGGTTTGTGTCAAGTCTACGGGAGCCATTTTACCAACATTTGCTCACTTCGTGTTTCTGTGTCACATTTTAGTAATTTTTTTAAAAAATTTTATTTTATTTTTTTAACTTTACAATATTGTATTGGTTTTGCCATAAATCAAATGAATCCCCCACAGGTATACATGTGTTCCCCATCCTGAACCCTCCTCCCTCCTCCCTCCCCATACCATCCCTCTGGACATTTTATAATTCTTACAATGTGTAATTATTTCATCATTATTATATTTGTTATGGTGATCTGTCATCAGATGTTACTATTGTAATTGTTTTGGGGCATCAGGAGCTGCACCCATATAGACAGCAAACTCTGTTCTGACTGCCCCTCTTTCCTCGGGCCTCTATTCTCTGAGACACAACACTATAGCAATTAGGCCAGTTAATAAGGCTACCATAGCCTCTAAGGGTTCAAGTGAAAGGAAGAGCTGCATCTGTCTGATCTTAAATCAAAAGCTAGAAATGATTAAGCTTAAGGAGCAAGGCATGTAAACCTAGGCCTCTTGTGTCAAACAGTTAACCAAGCTGTAAGTGCAAAGGAAAACTTCTAAAGGGAAAGTACAGGTGCTCTTCTAGAGACTTCCCTGGTGGTTCAGTGGTTAAGATTCCATGCTTCCACTGCAGGGGCACAGGTTCAATCCCTGGTCAGGGGACTAAGATGCTGCATGCTGTGCAGTGTGACACCCCCCAAAACTGCTACTATAGTGAACATATAAATGATAAGAAAGCAAAACAGCCTGAGTGGTGACATGAAGAAAGTTTTATTGGTCTGGATAGAATTAGCCACAACATTCCCTTAAGCCAAAACTTAGAAGCTAGCAGAGATTGATTCATGAGGTTTAGGGAAAGAAGCTATCTTCATAACATTCAAGTGCAAGGTGAAGCAGCAAGTTATTCAGAGGATTCAGCTAAGATAATTCATGACAATGACTGTACTAAGCCGCTGATTTCCAGTGCAGACAAAACGCCTTATCCTGGAAGAAGATGCCCTCTAGGACTTTCATAGCTAAGAGGAGAAGTCAGTGCCTGGCTTCAAAGCTTTAAAGGATTGACTGGCTCTCTTGTTAGGGGCTGATACAGCTGGTGACTTAAAGTTGAAGCCAATGTTCCTTTACCCTTAAGAAAATCCTAGGGCCCTTAAAGAGTTAGTCGCTCAGTCATGTCCAGCTCTTTGCGACCCCATGGACTGTAGCCAGCCAGGCTCCTCTGTCCGTGGAATTTTCTAGGCAGGAGTACTAGAATGGGTTGCCATTTCCTTCTTCAGAGAATCTTCCTGTCTCAGGGATCAAACCCAGGTCTTCTGCATTGCAGGCAGATTGTTACCACTTGAGCCACCAGCCCTTCAGAATAATGTTAAGTCTACTCTTCCTGTGTTCCCTAAATGGAACAGCAAGGCCTGATGATAGTGCATCTGCTTACAATATAGATTACTGAGTGTTTCAAGTCCATTGTTGAGACCTGATGCTCAGAAAAAGATTCCTTTCAAAATATTCCTTCTCCTTGACAATGCACCTGGTTACCCAAGAGCTCTGATGAAGACACCCCACAAGATTAATGTTTTCATGCCTGCTAACATAATACCAGTCTGCAGCCCATGGGTCAAGAAGTGGTTTTGGCTTTTAAGTCTTAGGATGTTAAGAAATGCATTTCATAAGGCTATAGCTGCCATAGATGGTCATTCCTCTGATGGATCTGGGCAAAGTAAATTGAAAAGCTTATGAAAAGGACTCACCATTCTAGATGCCATTAAGAACATTTGTGATTCATGGAAAGAGGTCAAAATGTTGACATGAACAGGAGTTTAGCAGTTGTTCCACCCCTCATGGATGACTTTGTAGGATCAGTGTAGGAAGTATTGATAGGTTGGTGCAAATGTAGTTGCCTTTTTTTTTTTTTTTTTTTTTTGCGGTTTTGGATCATGAATTTTAAATCATTATAGCTAGGCTCAAACACATCTTTATTAATCAAAATTGGAACCATTACTATCAACATGTTTTTGTCAGTGAGAAATAAGTTTGCTTATTCCTGTAGCATAAGAACCCGTGCTTCGGGATTCAGTGAACTCTCAGAAAGCATTTTCTGCCTCCTCCTGGTTTTTGCAGCGTTATTCCCTGCAAAAAGTTGTTGAGATGCTTGAAGGCATGGTTGTTGGTTGGCGAGACGTCAGGTGAATGTGACGGATGAGGCAAAACTTGAGCCCAGTTCGCTCAGCTTTTGAAGCGGGTTGTAGGGTGTGCTGTTGAGTGTTGTCACGAAGAATCGGGCCCTTTCTGCTGAGCGATGCCGGCGCAGGTGTGCGGTTTTGGTGCATCTTGTCGATTTGCTGAGCATACGTCTCGGATGTAACGGTTTCTCTGGGATTCAGAAAGCTGTAGCGGATCAGACGGGCAGCAGACCAGCACACGGTGACCATGACCTTTTTTGGTGCAAGCTGGCTTTGGGAAGTGCTTTGGAGCCTCTTCTTGGTTCAGCGACTGAGCTTGTCATCGCTGGTTGTCACATAAAATCCACTCATGGAGCATATCACAATCCAGTCGAGAAATGGTTAGTTGTTTTTGTGTGGAATAAGAGAAGACGATGTTTTTGATTTGTGGTCAGCTCATAAGACACCCACTTATTGAGCTTTTCCACCTCTCCAATTTGCTTCAAATGTCCAACGACTGTTGAATGGCCGATGCTGAGTTCTTCAGCCTCTTCTCATGTAGCTGTAAGAGGATCAGTTCTGATGATCCTGTCGATTGTTTTGTCAGCTTCCAATGGCTGGCCACTATGCTCCTCATCTTCAAGACTCTCGTCTCCTCTGCAAAACTTCTTGAACCACCACTGCGCTGTACGCCCGTCGGCAGTTCCTGATCCAAATGTGTTGTTGATGTTGTGAGTTGTTTCAAACCGTTCCATATAACTAGGAAGGGTTGCATTTTTGCTCTGGTCATTATCTTTGGTCTTTTCCCCTTTTTAAAACGCCATTAGTTTCTTCTAGTCTTTTAATTGTTGTGTGGATGGGAACAGTGGAGACAGTGGCTGACTTTCTGGGCTCCAAAATCACTGCAGATGGTGACTACAGCCATGAAATTAAAAGACGCTTACTCCTTGGAAGCAAAGTTATGACCAACCTAGACAGCATATTAAAAAGCAGAGACATTACTTTGTCAACAAAGGTCTGTCTAGTCAAAGCTATGGTTTTTCCAGTAGTCATGTATGGATGTGAGACTTGGACTATAAAGAAAGCTGAACACTGAAGAATTGATGCTTTTGAACTGTGGTGTTGGAGAAGACTCTTGAGAGTCCCTTGGACTGCAAGGAGATCCAACCAGTCCATCCTAAAGGAGATTGGTCCTGAGTGTTCGTTGGAAGGATTGATGCTGAAGCTGAAACTCCAATACTTTGGCCACCTGATGTGAAGAACTGACTCACTGGAAAAGACCCTGATGCTGGGAAGGATTGAAGGTGGGAGGAGAAGGTGATGACAGAGGATGAGATGGTTGGATGACATCTTCGACTCAGTGGACTTGAGTTTGAGCAAGCTCTGGGAGTTGGTGGTGGACAGGAAAGCCTGGTGTGCTGCGGTCCATGGAGTTGCAAAGAGTTGGACACGACTGAGCGACTGAACCAAAACTGATGCTAAATTCTTGTGTAGTCAATAGGAGGGAGTCAATAGGAGGGAGTGTACTTTCTTCTTTCTTTTCTCCTCTCATACTTTTCATTGTATTTTTTCTACTTGTTGGAAGTTAATCAGCCCTTTTGTTGAAGCATCCATCTCCTGGTTGGATGAAGCTTTTCACTAGTAGATTTTTCAAGAGGGTTATGGGTAAAGAATTTCCTGAGTTCTTGTATGTAACTAACTGGTTTTCTGTAGCCTTGATACCTCAAGTTCAGCAGCATTGGATATGAAATCCATGGTTTAAGTTTTCCTTCCTTGAATTTATTGTTACTTACTTTGGATGTTATTTTCAAAGTCTTGATGCCAAGTGTAATTCTTTTGCTCTTGCAAGGGAGTTGGGTTTTTTTGCTTGGAGGCCTTGAAGGTATTTTCTTCATCTTTGAAGTCTCAATTTTTTAGACTAGGTCTCAGAGTTGAGTGTTTTAGATCAGCTTTGCCAGGTTCCCAGTGGGTCCTTTCAATATGCACATCTGATCTTTTATTTCTATGAAGTTTTCTTGGACTATATTGTACATATTAATTCTGTCCCATTGCTTCCTTTCTTCCCTTAGTCTGAGTTCCATTTCAACCACTTTCTGCTTTTAACTACTTACTGTTGTTTTATCCATTTAATTTTTGAATTTGTGATTCATTCTTTTTCACATACCAAAATTTTGCTTGAGGATATCTTGTCTTGTTTTTGGCTGTATCGTGCGGCTTGCAGTTCCCTGACCAGGGATTGAACCGGGGTCACGGCAATGAAGGCCTGGAATCCTAACCTCTAGGCCATCAGGGAATTCCCTGCTTGATACTTAATTCCGTCACAGTTTTCTTCTGTTTCATGTTTGTGTTTGGGGAATTTTTGTTAGCTGAGCTATTTTTGTTCATATTCATTGTTGTCCTGTTGCATCTTTGTATAGATCTACTTGGTTTTCATCTATTCATTTTGCAGATCTGGGGTTATTTACAAGATTCCTAACTCATATGCATCTATTTCTTTGATCTAGTATTTTTCCCTCCTCATCTCCACATAAGTTTTGATAGTAAATGTATAGTTAGATACATTAGTAAATGTACATTAATTGATGTATCTAACTAATGGACTTCTCTGGTGGCTCAGATGGTAAAGAACCTGCAAACCTGCTTGCAAAGCGGGAGACGTGGGTTCGATCCCTGGGTTGGGGAGGTCCCCTGGGGAAGGGAATGGCAGCCCACTCCTGTATTCTTGTCTGGAGAATTCCACGGACAGAGGAGCCTGGTGGGCGTCAGTCCGTGTGTTCGCAGAGAGTTGGACACAGCGGAGCGACTAACACAGTCACCTTTAGATACATTAAAGCGGCTTGAAGTCTGGGTGTTCTCTGGGTTACACGTATGTTGACGGTGTAGCGTCTGTTGTTCTTTGAGTTCCTCTGTGTTGTTTGTGGAGGGTGCTTGGGGATGTTTGGATAAAGGCAGCTGCCATTCTTCTCAGCTGCCTGTCAGTCTGGTGGGTTTTGTAAGTCACTCTGCCTGTTGGGTGGAGACTGGATTGGAGGCAGCGAAAGGAGAGGCAGAGAAAGCAGCGGTTCGGGGAGAGAGTGGTGTGTGATGGGCCCGGGTGCAGAAGTGGCGAGAGTGGCTGGACTGGGGCTGCATGTTGCAGACAGAGCTGACAAAACCTGCCTGGGTTGGATGTGTGGGGGGAGGCGATGGGCAGTCAGGGCGGGCTAGCAGTCGGGGGGCGCTCAGCCGCAGCATCTCTGGAGGGGAGAGTGGCTGGAGCGTGAGCTGGTCGCTCCCTGAGCACTGCGGTTCTCTCTCAAGGTTACAAGCCTGGTGAAGGCAAACGAGGGGACGCTTGTGAGGGCGACAGCGGGGGACCCTTCGTCATGAAGGTAAGCGTCTCTGAAGGCCCAGAGCTGGTGGGGAGATCCTTCTGGGTGGACGGGAGGGACCCGAGGTTTCAGGAACAATCACTTGACCCTACCTTGGACTTGACTCTATTGGAAACCCCATGTTTCTTCCTCAGAGCCCCTCTAACAACCGCTGGTATCAAATGGGCATCGTCTCGTGGGGTGAAGGCTGTGACAGGGATGGAAAATACGGCTTCTACACACACGTCTTCCGCCTGAAGAAGTGGATACAGAAGGTCATTGATCGATTAGGAAGTTAGGGAGCCACATTCCAGGCTCCTCACTGCAAAATCACAGAGGCCAATCCAGTGAAAGAATTATTTTTGTGGTTTGTTCCTAAAACTATCTTTCTCAATAAAAGTGACTCTATCAACGAGCCTCGGGACTCCCAGTGCGGTTCATGGGGCAGCTCAGGAAGCGCCGGCCCCACCACTGGACAAGCGGCACTCGAGGCATCCGCCACCCCTAGAACAGGGCCAGGTGAGAGGGGAGGTGGCAGCCTGAACTTAGCATTTCAGATGTTCCAGGCTTGGGGCGTCCATGGATTATTTCATGCAATCCTCACGCAAGGTAGTAAACCGAGACTTGGAGAAGTACCTTGTTCAAGGCCACATGGCTACGCAGGGCCTAAGTCTGACTTGAAATATAGGAGATACTGAGGCCTGTGCCGGACTGTGAACAGCTTGTCCTGGGACAAGCCTCCAAAGAAGAGGAGGGCAGGCTAGTGAGGGGTGAGTAGTTACAGCCATCTAACGTCATTAAGGGACGTCCCAGGTGGTGCTCGAGGTAGACTCCACCTGCCAATCAATGCAGGAGAGGCAAGAGGTGGGGACGGGGGGTTCACTCCCTGGGTAGGGAAGATCCCCTGGAGTAGGAAGTGACATGCCTCTCCAGTAGTCTTGCCTGGGAAATGCAACTGGCTACTCCATGGGGCTGCAGAGTCGGATGTGACTGAGCACAGATTATTAAAGTATCAGATCTATGCCCCCCAAAGGCTCGGTATTTTAAGCATCTTCACTCTCAAGGGTTGTGGGATAGCAGATTGGAGTAGGGGCCCTAGCGTCAGACTGCCTGAAAGTGTTAGTTGCTCAGTTGCATGGAACTCTTTGCGACTCCATGGACTGTAGCCCATCAGGCTCCTCTGTCCATGGAATTCTCTAGGCAAGAATACTGTAGTGGGTAGCCATTCCCTTCTCCAGGGGATCTTCTCAACCTAGGGATCAAACCCAGGTGCCCTGCATTGCAGGCAGATTTTTTACCATCTGAGCCACCTGGGAAGCCCATATTTTGGTGTCAGCCTTAAAAAGGATAATCATGGGAGTTCCCTGGTGGTCCTGTGGTTAGGACTCTGTGCTTCCAATGCTGGGGCCCAGGTTTGATCCCTGGTCAGGGAACTAGGATTCTGCAAGCCACTAAACGCAGAGGGGAAAAAAAAGGCGGGGGGATAACCACGGTTAAGTCGCTTGACTTCCCGGAGCCTCGGTTCCCTTATGTATAAGGTGTGTATGATGACGTTAATAAGGTTTTGAGGATTAAAGGAGGCCATTGGCGTTGTGCACTTAGCAGAGCGTCTGGCACCTGGCCAGCTCTCCACGTGTCGCTGCTGCTCCTGTCCTCCCTGCTGCCTGGTGTGGTGAAAGTTCCTCGGCCGCTTCCTTCTCTGGGCCCTGAAAAAGCCTAGTGGTGGGGTTGTTGCTGCCTGGAATTTCCACTCCCACCGTGGTTATCAGACTGGAGTAATTTGCTTTCCTAAGAAATGGGAACAAGTTGTGGAAGTGGATTCTTACAGGGTTTGGACAGTCTTAAGAGCCATGGAACCTTGACGGGGTCATTTCACAGCACGCGCTTGTGTGCCGTGGTCGGAGGGCAGTACGGGACGGCGCGTAGCTCTGACACATCGTTGCCCTTTTACGTAGCTCTAGTTTCTAGCTGACCTCGGCGTATTGCTCTTCCTATTGGGTGTATGTTTGACTCAGGAAAGCGGGCACTGCAGCCTACAATGTGTGTGCCAGGGAGTTGCCTCCGGTGTAAGACGCTGATCTCTCGGTGACCACCTCTAGGACGCGGGATTCTCAACCCCAGGCTCAGAGGTGGGTGGAGCATGGGCGGTCACCTTCTGGGCCTAGGAGCCAAGATCTTTAGATTTCATGGTTTAAGGCTGGAGGGGACCTAAGGTAGGTGTCTTTATCCACCTCTTCCCTTCCTCTCCTTTTCTCCCATTCTCATTTTTAAAAAATACATCAAGGAAGAATTAGGACTGAGTTCCTCATTCTTAGGTTCTAGTTGACCAGAAAGTAGGGTAAAAACTGGAAACTCAGAGAGCATGCAGGATCTTGGCAGCCCAGGGCAGGGGGAAGGCACTGTTAGTTGTAATACCCCAAATCTGCTTTTTCAACAAGGGCGTACCTTCTCACAAGACTGATGGCCACTTTGGTTTTTCAAATTAGCTGTGCTAGTTCAAGATCCAAACACAGCCATTCCTTCTAAATACGTTCCTTCTCCTCTGTCTTCCTTTCAGTGAAAGGCTTACTTCTATGTTCCCATTAGAAGGGAGAGGCAAATTTAATTTTTTTTCAGGCAGCATGTGGACCATCTGAAAATCATGACTAGAATCAGTAGAGGATTCATTTCCCATCACCCTTTCATTTCTTGAACACCAGTTAAGAGGTGTGTAGAAAAGTTCTTTTGACTTAAATGTTTTCTGACTGTGGAAGGGAGCTTTGTGGAATGTACTGCAGAGGTGAATTCTCAGTTTATTTCTAGCTTTTTTTTTTTTAAACATGATTTATTTGACCTTATCAGATCTTAGTTGTGGGTAGTTGTATTTTCAGTTGAGGCATGTGGGATCTAGTTCCCTGACCAGGGATAGAACCTGGACACCTTGGAACTGCGGAGTCTTAGCCAGTGGACCACCAGGGAGGCTCTATTTCTAGTCTTTACTGAGACCGAGTGTGAAGCAACTGTTAGTCTAGATTCAGAGACTCCGCTAACCGGGCAGGAAGCCCCTGTGCTCTCCGTATTCCGTTAGTAGGGTGACCCCCGGTCTAGTTGTGCTGTGACACCCGCTGGGGCCCAGCTGATCCCTGGGCACAAGGTCACATGTGCCCGGGCAGCAAGGTGGTAGGAGACCTAAGAGCCCCTTGGAACCATGGTGATGATGGGATGGAAGTCGTGACCAAAAATCTCAAAGCAAGGAAGAAAGATTTCTTTGCTCCCCTAGGAGCTGCATGTGGAAAGCAGGAGAGTTGAGTTCCTCTTATTCCAAAGGAGTGAAAGAAAGCATCAAGCCTGTGGGCCAAGAAAACGCAGAGCTCCGTAAGGAGCGATGATGATCCTTTCTCTAACTGGCTGAGCACCCAGCAGGTCTCAAGAACAGGCAATGGACAGCTGCCCAACACTCCCTGACACGGAGCATCTTGGAACACAGTTATAGTTAATGCAAACTTTATTTATAAAAGACTCTTAAATTAGTTGTATCATGCCATGCATTCATACAGAATACAGTGACCCTTCAGGGCTACAAGGAGAAGAGCTCACAAACTCAAAGGAAAACTAGTCAAGAGTTTCTAATAGTTAAAAGCTAGGAAAGATTAGGACAACTTTACAAATGAGCAATTAAAAAGAAAAAGGATATGGAAACTAGTCTGAGCTGAGAGGAGGCCCGCTGTTTACAGGTCTGTACACTAAACTAAGACACAGACAGCCTTCTAGAGGCAGGGTGCTGGCGGAGAGAAGCGGACGATGTGCAAAAGATTGTGCCCAACAGCTCCTCCCCCAGGTCCACAGCCTGATACACACAACCGGCCTGTGCACACTAGGCCTGCCGAGGCCGCCGGAACTATGAGGACTCCTAGTTTAGTCAACTAAAGCTGTAGGGCGCCAGGGGAGCGGGGCGGTTCATTTGCGACTGCTCTTTATTCTCTCCAGTCTCTTTTTCAAGTCGTCAATGTTAGCTGTGGAGGAGGAGGAGGTCGTGGCTCCTGAAGAGCGGGTCTGGTTGGAGTCCAGGTCTGAGTGCTGGTGCTGCTCCCGCGACTCGCGGAGCTGAGAGAGTTTGCTGTGCAGCATGTCTGTGGAGGAGGCCACGGTGGGAACTGCTGGTTTGGAGAGCAAAGAGGTCAACGGAGGTCGGTCATCCTGCTGTCGAGAGAGGGAGACGTGCTGTCAAGCGGGTCGGGGGCGGCTCTGGAGCAATACACTCCGAGGCTGGGTCGCAGCCTCTCTGGCCAGCCTGGCCTGATCTGCTGGTCACCACCCTCCCCGCCCCATAGGAGATGAGCAGTACCTTTGTATTGTCCAGACCGCATCGCTGTCGGAGGATTTTCAGCCTCTCCAGGTAGACGGATGGCCCCACCTCTTCTCCGTTTGTGTTACCTAAGGAGGACACTGCGCTTGTGGCGGTGGGCACGCACGTGACCTCCATCTGAGGGGAGATGCCTAAGGGGGAAACGGAGGAGTGTTCAGATATATGCCCCTGCCCCGACTGCCCCTGTTAAATCTCCCACTGAAGGGAACACTTTGGACCTTGAATATCACCACTCTACCTGATGACTACCTGGAGTTGGTGATAAAAGGTATTCTGAAATATGTAAGATATACTTAATGAGAACTTCCAAAACTGTTAAGAGAAAAGCACTGAATTTTTTTTTTTTTGGCCTCATCCTGTGGTATGTGGGATCTAGTTCCCTGAACAGGGGTTGAACCCACACTCCCTGCAATGGAAGTAAGGAGTCTTAACCACTGGACCACCAGGGAAGCCCCAGAAGGGCACTGAATGTTGAGCTGGGCCATCCTTCTGCCTCCTGAGCTCTGCAGCGGTTTATCCTTGTCACCCCTGGCTGAACTGGGCAATCCAAAGAGCCTGAGCTACTCCTGAGTAAAGGCTAAGTGCCCAAGTAAAGAACCTGAAGGACTTTAAATACTCTCAAGAATCAGACTGATTTCGACCAGGTGATACACAGGGGAACGCTCTTATTCCAACCAGGGAGGACAGCAAGGAGCTCAGGAGGAAGAGAAGGAAACTGAGGTGTTCAAAGAGGAGGAGGAGGAGCTGGAGCACTGAGACCAATATTCTGGGAGGAGTGGCGACAACCAGAGCCAAATCAAACCAAAACAAAATCTATCACAGTTCTAAATTTCTGAGCAGAACCACAAAATGCAAGCATTTAAAATATCCAATTTGATATCAACGAAAAGGCATCACATAAGCCAAGAGAACTGGGAAGAAAAGCCTCTATGGCAAACAGAACAAAGTAAAGCAGGCTACTCCTGAGAAACAGGGATCCTTTCAGGGACAGATGAGAATACTCTGAGGGTGAAGAGTGAAGAATAACGCAGTGATGCGGGAAGCCTGAGCACTTTCAGGCATTCAGTTACCGGTGAGGTCACATGCCTGTGCTGCAAACATCGAGCTTTCCCAGAAAGGACTCTGGACATGAGACGGAGGCCCTGTCCCGATGACCTCAACCAGGGACGCCCGCATGCGGCCCCTGACACCACTCACTGCGCTTCCAGAAGGGACTCTGGGTCGTGGAGAGGCATTAACTTACGGGATTTAAAGACAAGACCAACTATGGGGAAAACAAAAACAATTTAAAAAAACCCAGTAACGACAACAACAAAACAACAAGAAGATACAAGACAAGTGACACTGCAGCCTAGAAAGGTTCGTGGTGAGAGAGAACCTGAGACGCGCAGAGGAACAGCTGCACAGGCAGCGTCTGGGGCTAGAGCAGGTGAGGCCACCGCACTTGCCAAGAGCTCAAGGCGGGGGCGCTGCGAGGGCTCTGCCTGCTGAGGGCTGCAGCAGCGGGCCTTGTTCTGGTGTAAGGACCTTGTTCTGGTGTAAGGCTCCGGGCTATTTTTTGCCACTGATACCTCCGAAGTCTTCCTTTTGTCTCTAGATCCTTGAGCAGTAATTCTCTAATACAGGCTTTTTTCACTGTGCGGACAGTAATATTCCAGCTTAACATCAGGACAGGCACTCACTCATATATAGTCAACGAAATACCTACTGAGTGCCTACTATGTGCCAGGCAACAAAACGGATAAAAATCTTTACCCTTGTGAATTTTAAATCTTAGCAGAAACAAACATCAATCAATCTAACGAACATGATGTTTTATGGTGTGTGTCATGGCAGGTAAAGTACTAGGAGGAGTGAGGTCCGGTAGGTCACAAGCTGTAAATCAGGCCTCACGGAGTGACACAGATGAGAAGGAGGAAACACGACTGTCGTGGAGAAGAGCAATCTGAACAAGAGAGAGCCAGTGCAGAGGCCTTAAGAAGGTGTGTGCCTGGTGCGTCCCAGCAACGGCGAGGGCGCTGGTGAAGCTGCAGTGGCACAGAAGTCAGGGAGGGCAGCAGGAGGCAGACAGTTCCAGGGGATCAGGAGGCCACATCATGTCAGACCTTTCGTGTAAGGCTTTCTGCTCCGCTGAATGAAAGGAAGGGCCTTTGGAAAACGTTTGAGGAGCGTTGTTTTGATGCTCTGTGTGGAAGTGACTACAGGGAGATGGGACAGAGCGCTGTAATCCACGTAAGAGAAGCAGGGATTTCTCTCTGTTTTTTTGGCCGCACCATGTGGCAAGCGGGATCTTAGTTCCCCAACCAGGGGCTGAACCTGCGCCCCCTGCACTGGAAGTACGGAGTCTTAACCACTGGACCACGCGACAAGTCCCTCAAAGGATTCCCTGACAGAGGGGAAGAGAAAACTCAAAAGTTGGGGGTTAAGCAAACCAGAAGGACAAAGTTGCCATCCAGTGAGATGGAGAGGAACGCAACTGGAGCAGGTTTTGGGGACTACCAGGAACTTGGTGTTTGATGTCAGGCATGAGCTCTTAGCTGGGAGCAGGGAGGAGGTCTGAGCTGGACAACAGAGAAAATTGGGCTTTGCTGGCATAGAAACTGTATTTAAAGTGATGAGAGAAGATGGATTAGTTATGGGGGTGAGAGTAAGAACCCAGGGTGACACCAACATTAAGAGCTCGGAGAGGAAGAATCAGCCGGAGAGCCCTGGGGGGCAGCAGGGAGGAAGGCGGGAACCGAGACAGTGCGGAGGCCCAGGCCCAGCGCAGAGGCTGTTTCTAAGGACAGCGCGCGGCTGGTGCCGGACCCTGACACGGATCGAGGCTGAGTGAGGGCTGGCCTCTGCCTCACTGCAGCCGTTACGCCTGAGAGGCGGGGACAGAAACGCAGACCCAGCGGCAGCCTGGTGGCGAGGCGGGGAGCGACTCTGAGCCTGTCCCAGAGGCGCCGGGGGGAGCCGTACCTGCCGAGGTGGGAAGGCGGCCTTTGCCCTCCCTCTCCATCTCAATCACCCGAAGGCCTCTCTCAACATAGCTCTGGAAGAACTGTGAGGAGTTTTTCAGAAATGGTTCAATGTCAGCATCTGAATATTTCTTCTTGTATTCATATAACTCTGCTAGGCCCTGAAAAGGAGGTGGAGACAGATGTTAGTGACTCTCTTCCATAAAGCAGATCCCCATTTAGGTCAACCTTTTCCCTCTCACCTCTTTAGTGTTCTCTTTAGAGCCAATCTTCTTAAAAATCTCAGCTAAGAAATCGTTCACTTTGGCCTTTGATGATTTTTCATCCTAAAGACACGAGGAAGGAACCATTGGTTAGATCTGAGTTATTAGTTAGGAACCAGTGGTTGGATAAGAACTGAATATCTTCTCTCAGACTTCAGCCCTTCCTGGTACGTTTCTGCAGATAACAGAAGCAGAGCTGCGGAGGCTGCAGCAGAAACAGTAACAGTCTCAGATCTTCAGCTAAACTTAGGGACGAAAGTCCCTCCCTAAATCTATCTGGGGACCGACCGATGCCTTAGGCATGGACACAGAAACTTTTCTTAGGGACAAAAAGCACCGGTGAGAGTTGATATTTGAGAACTTCAAGGTGACTGACTAATCCCTGAGCCTTCACCTTAGGCCCTAAGAAAGACAGGCTCCAGTGGCCTATCCCTTTGGCAAGATCACTTCTCTCAGTCTTTCAAGTCAGGACACTCACAATTCGAGATGCTCCCTTTTCTGTTTCCTTATCAGACTTGCTCCCGGTCTGGTCCAGGCTGTGCTTCATCATCCGGCAGAGGTGGGCCTCCAGCTCGGACTCGTTCTTGTTGTCAATCATGGTCAGGTGGTCTAGGATCTGAGGAGGAACGTGCACGTTGAATGGCGGCGGTGCCACATCCGTGGCGCTCTCTCAAGCCGCCACGGGAATGGCTGCTGTTCTCACTCACCTTGGGCCCTTTCAGTTTGCATAGAGTGTGCAGCAGCGTTTTTAGGGTCCTTATGGGAAATTCACTTTTGCATTGCTTGAGTTTTTCTTTGGGGAAGACCTTCATGAAAATGTGTATATCCAGAAGAATTCTGTCCAGATTAATGCTGTTGATGGTATCAGGCAGTAGTCGAACCATCCTCCAGAGACACTATTTAAAAAGCAAACGAAAGTCAGACGGAGTCACTGAAGAACGAGGATAACCTGTCACCACGTTTCCCTAAGCTCTGGGGTCACCTCTAAAGGACGGTCAGGGACATGCAAGTGGCACCTCATGAACTGTTGAGTTCAGCTGCTAACATGGACAATAGTATTCACTTCAACCATGTCACTGGTTAAGGTGAGACAAGTCGTCTACCTGACCATCTTCATTCCTCTTTCCCACACCCTAGAGAGGGGACCTTAAACGATAAGGAAATGTGGAAATTCTGTCCTGGGTATGTTTGGTTCCTGCGAGTAGCTCATATTACCTAATCAAAGCTACTCTGAGGAAACAACAGTATTTTACACTATGACAGTGCAGTGACAGTATTATAATGTTACAGGTATGTTCATCTGCAGTTTTTCAAAAAGAGACCAAAACATTATAAATCTATACATATTTTCCCCCCCATGAGAAATGAAATTTGTCTCATCAAATTTCTTGCCTTTAGATTCTAGGAAAACTGGAGACATTCACAAAATAGTTCTATCTTTTCACTGTTTGAGACCAGGAATTTTTTCAGGCCTGAACTGGGGGTATAGCAGGAAAGGAAAAATGGACAACAACTGTATTATTCAGGCGTGCCTGGCTGACTTACTTTCAATCCTCTTTCCCTACACTTTAAAAGAAAAGATATCAAATTATGTCAACTTCACCTTCATAACAAGCTCTGAGAATTTGGGAGAACTGGCTGTTGCTAGGAGACTGTCTTGGAGCAAAACAAGAAGGGCGCTAGAAAACAAACCCAACACAATAGCATTAATGTTTGAAGCCTGCATTCCAATTAAAATCAGTAATTGAAAGGCCAAGTGTAAGCAGTCTCTATCCATCTGAGAAATGAAGAGCTCATGCATCAGGAACTGTCCTTGATTACTCAGTCATTAAGAAATACACATCATCGAAGCTTTGTAAGTTACCACTTGGTAAATGGTAAAGCTTGAAGCTATTTCTCATTGTCACTGGTAAGAAAGGAATGTACATGCAATGAAATGTATACCAAAGAGGAGGTGACTGACAAATCCCACGGTCCTGTTCTAGAAAACTCATAATACTGGCTGGCTTATTGAGCTGTTACTATAACTGCTGTCTCAGGTTGGAATAACTTTGGTTCTTGAGGAAGAGAAGAGTGCTAATTTATCAGACAAACCTAAACTTACAACTGCTCTAGTACCTTTTGGTTTCTATGCGTAGACAAGAGAGAGGCTGCTCCAGACTCTAATGCTCATAGTACAAATATACCTCAGGATGTTGGTCTGGTCTGACTTCTCCAGAACTTTCACCACCAAGAGGTTCACAGAGCGGACCACCTGCTGCCCTTCCTCCAGATCTTCAATTCGAGAATCCAGCATTAAGGTGATGAGGCCATGCATCAGGTCTTTCAAAACTCCAGTGGAGGCCTCCCGGGCGAGGCTTTCTATCTGAAACAGCTATCCGATGAGAATTCTGTTAGAGAGGCGTGAAACTCAACGTACACAGTGAGGAAGAGAAACCTGGGCGGCACAGTCTAATAAATGATTACACTGTATTTATAAAAATTCACAGTACTAGGTAAAAAATAAAGATCACTACTCTCCCAAACCTCCAGTAATAGCGAAAATTAATTGGCGTGCTTCATTCCTGTTATGACAAGTATTTTTAATGTGAACACATAATTCCTATTCATTACTGTAAAAAGATCTTATTTTTATGATTATGTAAATTACACCCTGAGACAGTCATTACTGACAATCCGTTTCTGTGAAAAGCCAGCTAGGGCCCAACCATAACCAATGAAGAAACTGGCAGAAAGCAGAATTCCAGGTGGTCTGTAAGTCTCCTCACAGTAAGGTGAGCTGGAACGCTGTCCAGCGTCCAGTGGACTAGTCAATAGCTTACACGGAAAAATCCCACAAATGACCCATGTTTCCCATGTTTCACTGGAACATCAGAACCGACTCAGGCTTGAGAACCTGGGTGGGATTAGAGACTGAAGGGAAACTCAGGCTCTGCAGAGGTAGCCTTACCGAAATCATGTTGCCAATGATACAGCTATACAACTTGATGATTTCATCCTTCTCCAGCTTCTCGTCTGCCATATGCGTGTTGTAGATGAGTCTCAGCTGCATGAACGTAGCTATGAGGAACTGATCAATATGGCCAGACATGGCTTCAGCTTTGTCTTCCTGTCTCAGGACCTCATCGATCTGATAACAAAAATCCAAGATGTATTTTCCAAGCTCCATACTTCTAGGTAGCAGGAAGACACTACAAGTCTCTGTAATATTTATTAGCAAAACACTTCTAATATCTTAGCTGGAAAAAACTCAAATTACTTATCATACAAATAACTAGTCCTAAGGGACTCTTTCAATAAATATTTACAGAGCAAGATACTATGGTGTGAGTTATTATTCTAAGAGGCTTGCCATCTAGTTTAGGAGATAATAATCCTTGTGTTTAAATGCTAATTTATTAAAGAGAGTGCTTTTATACCCATTATGTCATTTGATTATTCCAACAGCTCTGAGAGGTACAAACAGATGGGGCTGGAGGTAAGACCTTCATTTACCAGATGAGAAAATGAGGCTCAGTAAAATCAGGCTACTTAGTTCAAATTCAATACTCAAGTTTTCCACATCTTGGTCCAGGTTCTTTTTGGTTCAGTAGACTGGTTGTTACTAATAGTAAAATGTTACTATGGGAAAAACACATACTTCCTATTCACTACTGTAAAAAGATCTTATTTTTATGATTACATAAATTACACCCTGAGACAATCATTACTGACAATCAGAATATTCATGCCCACTCTTTCCTGCAAGGATGCTACACTGCACAACTCCAGGGGGCACCATCTATACAAAGTGCAACGTGAATGATGCCATCTTGTGTTGAGAAGCTGGTGGTCCTTCTTTAATTTCTTTATGCATGTATACCCATAAGCACATACAATTTTATATAATTGGAACAGTTTAATAACACTGTTTCAACGTGGACAAAATTAAAAAAAAAAAAATATATATATATATACATGGGGGGGGCTTACTCTTTTTCCAAGGTAATTAACATCAACAGCCTGATATACTTTCATGCTCACAGAATCACATATAACCACACATGCACACATACATAGGGTCAAGGTTTAGGGCACTGTTTATTCCATAAGAATATTTATAGTATATACAGTTCTCTGCATCTATCTTTCCTAACAGAAAATTACAAAAATCCTTAAAGTCAACAGAAACAATTCAACTCTTAAAGGCTGTATAATAGTCCACATATAGACACGCCAAAACCTAATCATTCCCTGACCAATCAACTAGTTTGGATATCTTGTTCACTACAATTTTACAATAAACATCTTTGTGTGTATATATATCCCAAGGTACTTGTCTTTTAATTTCTAAAAAAAAAAGAATAAAAACTCTTTGTGCCAAGAGTTTAACTTTTAGGTTGAAGGATAAAACATTTAAAATTATGATATAACAGATATTACTACTGTTTTCTTTAAAAACGCACTAACGTAATTCACATTTCTACATGTAATGTGTAAGAGGACTGTTTTTTCAGTGTCTCTATCGGCTGGAAGTATTATTACTCATTTTACCTTTTGTCACTCTGAAAGTTTGAATGTGATGATCTTACTATTTTAATGTGCATTTCTGTGGTGGGGAGGTGCTGGACATCTTTTCACATGTGTTTACTGGCCATTTGGATATCTTCTGTGACTTGCCTATTCTTATCCTTGATTTACTTATTTTTTTTTAGGTTCTTTTTTTCTCAAGGGTTAGTAAGAGTTCTGTTTCCTGTAGTTATTGGTCCTTTATTGGTCATATGCAAATATATCCCACAATATAACACTTGTTTATTGACAGTATACAGTAAATTTCTCCAAATTAAAATCTTAAAATTTTTATATAATCAAATTTGTCTTTTCATTTTAGGTTCTGGGTTTCCTGTCTTATTTTTCAATGGTTTCCCCAAATTCCTTCGTTATTTCAAAAAATGTGGGAGGGGTATCAGTTGAAACAAGTTTCCACAGAGTTGCATGAATGCTTAGTTCGCTTCAGGGTTACATGTGTGTTATCTTATTTTTTAGAAGAATCTCCTCCACATGTATGGTTAGTTCCTTTTTCACCCCAGTACTTATATTTTTGCTCTCCAATCAGGCTAGTAAGGGAATTTTAATCTCAAACTTTTTTTTTTTTTAACAAGAACTGGCTTTTAGAATTTCATGAATTTTAGCTATATTACCTACTCTCAAATTTTTTATTTTTTTACTTTTCTAATTTCTAAGTATAAGTACTAAGTTACTTTATTTTAGCTTTTCTTCAATAATAAATGCACTTCAGGCAATATATTTTTCTGAGTTTAGTAGCTTCAGTATAGTTGTAGAGAGAAATTGTTTCCTTCACTGTTGCTGCTGCTGCTGCTAAGTTGCTTCAGTCGTGTCCGACTCTGTGCGACCCCACAGACGGCAGCCCACCAGGCTCCCCCATCCCTGGGATTCTCCAGGCAAGAACACTGGAGTGGCTTGCCATTTCCTTCTCCAATGCAGGAAAGTGTTAAGAGTTTCGATTTTTTTTCCTTTTTTTTATTTTTTAAACTATGAAAGTATGATAACACATTTACAGAAGACTTGGAAAACACAGAACAAAGTTACATATAGTGCCCCAAATATTACAATTATTTAAGTAGATAAGATTTTTAGTTGGAGTTTCAATATCAAACTCTCAAAAGTTAGTAGAACAAATATACAGAAAAGGCAGAAGGATACAGTAGACCTGAAAAATGGTATGAACTAATTCAATATAATTAAGATTCATACAATTTTCATACAACAGGACAGACTTTCAATTTAAAGTTCCCATAGACAATAAACTAGGAGACACTGGACCATATCCAGGGACATAAAATAAGGTGAAAGTTTCAAGGTCTAAAGGTGTTGAAATCATAGTCTGTTCTCTTATCACTGTGGAGTTATGTTAGAAATCAATATCAAAAGATATTAATAGCCCACATATTTTCAAGTGCAGTGTGACATTTACCAAGGGAGAGCTTTGACTCAGCCATGGAAAGCCTCAATAAAGTTAGAAGACTGAAAAAAACAGAGGCGTGACTGCAGAGAAGAAAGTGTTTACGAATGAGTATATTAGAAATTAATATAAAAATGAGAAATTAACATTAAAGACACTTTAAAAAAACCCATGTATTTGGAAATTAAATGTCCGCTTTTAAATGATGGGTATACCTAACAAGCCATAACAAGGAAAATTAGAAAATATTTGTAAAAGAATAAAAATGATAAGAGAATTTACCAGAGTCTGTCACATGCAGCTGAAGCTGCTCAATGCAACTAAATACACTGCGGAACCTTGAATGAGGTATGAAGACAAACCGTGGGCACTGTGTAAACGCTGTGGGATCTGAGCACAACCTGTACTTTAATCGCACTATCTCACACGTTCATTTCTTTTTTTACAACATAGTATTTCTTTATAGTCTCAGAATTGGATTAGAAGTTTTAAGCCTCAAAGTTTTTTTTAAGGCACTAAGATAATAAACTTTCTAGTTTTTTATCAATATATTAGATGCCAAAATATATGGAACAATTTTGAGTGAATATAAATAAGAAATCTAGCATTCTATTCATACTAAGTCAAACAAGTGGAATCAAAATGTTGATTTAGGGTGTTTCATACTTTTTGAATAGCCAGTATCTTTTGTGGTATTAATATTATTTATTAAAAACTTTGTTGGGTTATCAGCAAAGAATTTGGTCAGTATATCTTCTACTTTTTGCATTTGTTAAGAGATGTTGCTGACCCCCGTGCTGTGCGTCCCTTTACGCGTGAGCCCGTCCCGGGCGCTGGCCCGCCCTGATGGCCTGCCCGCTTCCCCGGGCCAGCGCGCTGCTGACTTCCTTGCAGTGACTCTGTCATCGCTGCAATGCCAGTGCTCTAAGTCCTTGCTACCGTGCTTTTATTTTAAAACATTGTCTTTACTATTTTTAGGTCCTTTGATTTCCCATATAGATTTTAGAACCAGCTTCTCAACTTCAGAAAGAAAAAAAAAAAAACTGTTAAAATATTGATTGGAATGGCATTGAATTTACAGATATAACTTGAGGAGAAGCTGGTGTCTTCATAATATTGAATCTTGAGAACACAGTATATTTGTTTATTTGGGAATGTAACAAAATAATGTCATTCAACAAAATTTAAAATTTTCTCTATAAATGTCTTATATGTATGCTGCTTGATCATTCCTAGGTACTTACGGTTTTATTGTTCAGGGTTTTATTTTTTTATTATGGTAAAATATATATAACATAAAGCTTACCATTTTAACCATTTTTAAGTGTAGAATCCAATGACATTTATTCACAATGTTGTATAACCATCATCACTATTTCCAGAACTTTGTCATTATTCCAGACAGAATCTGTATCCATTAAAATAATAACTCTCTATCCATCCACCTGCTCAATCCCTAGTAAACTCTATTCTAGTTTCTTTATTTGGCTATTCTAGGTATCCCATGTAAGTGGAATCACACAATAACTTGTCCCCTTGTGCCTGATTAATTTTATTAGCATAATGCTTTCAAGGTTCACCCATGTTGAAGCATGTGTCAGAATTTTGTTCTTCTTTATGACTAATATTCCTGTGTGTATAATACACTGTATATTATATGGTATAGACTGTATTATACTGTATACAATATACTGTATACACACAGTGGAATATTTAGTCTTAAAGAAGAACGAAATTTTATATATATATATACACATACACAGTATATATATATTTTTTGGGGGGCTCCAAAATCACTGCAGATGGTGACTGCAGCCATGAAATTAAAAGATGCTTACTCCTTGGAAGAAAAGTCATGACCAACCTAGATAGCATATTGAAAAGCAGAGACATTACTTTGCCAACAAAGGTCCGTCTAGTCCAGGCTATGGTTTTTCCAGTAGTCATGAATGGATGTGAGAGTTGGACTGTGAAGAAAGCTGAGCGCTGAAGAATTGATGCTTTTGAACTGTGGTGTTGGAGAAGACTCTTGAGAGTCCCTTGGACTGCAAGGAGATCCAACCAGTCCATTCTGAAGGAGATCAGCCCTGGGATTTCTTTGGAAGGAATGATACTAAAGCTGAAACTCCAGTACTTTGGCCACTTCATGCGAAGAGTTGACTCATTGGAAAAGACTCTGATGCTGGGAGGGATTGGGGGCAGGAGGAGAAGGGGATGACAGAGGATGAGATGGCTGGATGGCATCACTGACTCGATGGACGTTGAGTTTGAGTGAACTCCAGGAGATGGTGATGGACATGGAGGCCTGGTGTGCTCTGATTCATGGCGTTTCAGAGTCTGATACAATTGAGCAACTGAACTGAACTGATACATTATATATATATATAGTGTATATATCAGATCAGATCAGATCAGTCGCTCAGTCGTGTCCTACTCTGCGACCCCATGAATCGCAGCACACCAGGCCTCCCTCCCTGTCCATCATCAACTCCCAGAGTCACTCAAACTCACGTCCATCGAGTCCGTGATGCCATCCAGCCATCTCATCCTCTGTCGTCCCCTTCTCTTGCCCCCAGTCCCTCCCAGCATCAGGATCTTTTCCAATGAGTCAACTCTTCACATGAGGTGGCCAAAGTACTGGAGTTTCAGCTTTAGTATCATTCCTTCCAAAGAAATCCCAGGGCTGATCTTCAGAATGGACTGGTTGGATCTCCTTGCAGTCCAAGGGACTCTCAAGAGTCTTCTCCAACACCACAGTTCAAAAGCATCAATTCTTCGGCGCTCAGCTTTCTTCACAGTCCAACTCTCACATCCATACATGACCACTGGAAAAACCATAGCCTTGACTAGACGAACCTTTGTTGGCAAAGCAATGTCTCTGCTTTTCAATATGCTATCTAGGTTGGTCATAACTTTCCTTCTATATAATGTGTATATATATATATATACACAATGCAATGTATATATATGTGTGTGTGTATATATATATATACACACACCCAATTTTGTTTATTCATTCATCTGTTGATGGACACTTGAACTGTTTCCACCTTCTGGCTATTGTCAATAACGATGCTGTGAACTTTGGAGCATAAGTATTTGTTTGAATCTCTGCTTTCTAGGAGGGGATCTGAGGATCTTATTCTAATTCTATATTTAACTTTTTGAGAAACCACTAAACTAGTTTCCACAATGGTTATAGTACTTTATGTTTCCACCAGCAATACACTCAGGTTCCAGTTTCTCCATATTGTGACAAACATTTGCTATTTTCCATTAAAAAACAAAATTCTAATGGCTGTGAAGTGGTAACTCATTGTGGTTTTGATCTATGTTCCCTGATGACTAATGATGGTGAGCATCTTTTTACTTGCTTATTTGCCATTTGTATACTGTCTTTAGAGAAATGTCTGTTCATGTCCTTTGCCACTTTTTGAACTGGGTTTTGTTTTTTTTTGTCAATGAGTTATAGGAGTTCTTAAGTATTCTGGATAGGTATTATATACCTATATAAGCATATTATCTGTAACATACATTTATTATACACCACATATATACATAGGCACATACATTTACATTGACATTTATTTCTGTATCTGTATATCGAAAACCATGAGTTCATACTGACACATCTAATTCCAGTCGAATAGCAGAGTTCATTTTCTTTCCTTGGGCTTCCATATTTTATCACCCTTCTCTGGCCCCCATTTTCCTTATTATATTTATTTGACCAATCCCTTTATATGTAACCAATCTCCCATCTCTGCCACAAGCCCTTCCCCAGGCCAACCTCCACTGTTTGGGCTCTGAGTCCCCATTCTGAGCCACCCACGCGCTGCCCTGCTCCTCTCCACCACACAGGAATATCCTCTTCACCCTGCCTGGGGCGTCTTAATACCACGCCATGTCAGCTCCCCCCATGGATGTCTTCTTCTGGCTTTGGCTCTGCGTCATCCCTCCCAAATGACAGCCTCCTCACAACATTCGGGCTTGGAGACCCTCACACTGGAGTGAGTGGAGTGAGTAGAGCCACTGTGACTCTCCACTCCCACCCCGAGCTACAAGGTAGGTGCCTTCCTTGTGTTACCCTCCTCCTGGCTTTATGACTGGATCATTAGGAAAGGGAAGCAGAGGAAGAAGAGAACGATTTTTAAAAAACACGTAGTTTCTCTTTGCTCAAAAGTCTCTAATGACTTCCGATAACACTGAAAATCCACACAACTCACCCCAGGGCTTTTACAGCTCTATATGACCTGGTCTCTTCCACCCTTCAAACTTCATCCTGTACCGTTCTCCCTCTTGCCACCTATGTTCCAGGCACACTGGCGTGTACGGTTTGTGAGCACACCAAGGTCATTCCTACTCTAGAGCTTTTGTACTAGCTGTCCTCTGCTTGAAGCCCAACTACCCATCTAAGTAACCAGTACTTAGTTCCCTCTCTCCCATCACCCCATTTGAGTTTTATTTGCACAGTAGTTACTATTGATAGTTTGTGTTTGTCTCTGTCCACTAAAATCTAAGAAAGCTCCATGAAAGCTGGTTACTACCCATTGCTATGTTCCAGCCTCAGGTGAAAGAATGCAGTTGTAAAAAGCAAGGCTCTATTAGAGCTCTACCCTATAGAGCTTCCCTGGTGGCTCAGACGGTAAAGCGTCTGCCTGCAATGCGGGAGACCCAGGTTTGATTCCTGGGTGAGGAAGATCCCCTGGAGAAGGAAATGGCAATCCACTCCAGCACTCTTGCCTGGAAAATCCCATGGACAGAAGAGCCTGATAGGCTACAGTCCACAGGGTTGCAAAGAGTTGGACACAACTGAGCGACCTCACTTTCACTTTCGATAGAGCAAGCTCTCTCCGCGTGCTCTGTGCAGCACGTGATGTCTGAGTGGCCCCGTGCGCCTTCCTCGTCAGGCCGGCCCTGAACACCGCCTGCCTGCCCTAACACTGCGCTCAGTGTGCAGCCACCGCTGCCACAGCCGTCCGCGGAATTACCGTCACGGCAATGCCACCATTACCTGTGTCAGAGCTTGGATGCTTGTGTTGATGTCACCACTGGCTACTTGGGAGATAATAAAATTGATTGTGGATGCTGTATTACTGTGCATATCATCAAAGTGTGGAGAAACAGCCCGGATCCTAGAGAGCAGAGCAAAGGAAAACATTCAATTATTACAAGGTATCCTATTGAGTGGAATTATGCAATTCCCCACTAGATCCATGTTTCAGTAAGGAACCACTATTAGCCAGATAGTAACCTATTCTAAAGGAAATCAGTCCTGAATATTCATTGGAAGGACTGATGCTGAAGCTGAAACTCCCAACACTTTGGCCACCTGATGCGAAGAACTGACTCATATGAAAAGACCCTGATGCTGGGAAAGATTGAGGGCAGGAGGAGAAGGGGCCAAGAGAGGATGAGATGGTTGGATGGCATCACCGACTCAATGGACATGAGTTTGAGTAAACTCCGGGAGTTGGTGATGAACAGGGAGGCCTGGGGTGCTGCAGTCCATGGGGTCGCAAAGAGTCAGACACAACTGAGCAACTGAACTAAACTGAATCTATTCTAATAAGTTCTAATTGCACAGAGAACTCTTTTTAATATGTACACTCCGATGATCACAAACTGCTTATATTTAAATGGGTTAACTTACTTGGGCTCAGGAATAAGTACTGGTTCAAAAATGTCATCCAGTTTGTGCTGAACAAGTTCTGGCATTTCACACCGCACTGTACCACTGTCATTCTCAATCTCATCTAGGTCCAGCTGGAATTCTCGGCGAACCATCTGGGCTGCCTCAGGATGCCCACTCATGCTCCGGGCTTGGCTAAGGGAAGCAAAAGGAGGCTCCTGAACTAAAAGAAAGAGACTTCTGAACCTAAGGGCAAGAGTAGCACTGCCAACCGCCCCAAAGCTGCAAGACAGATGTTCAACTTCTGGTTTCAGCCCCCCTGAATGATTTAAATCCTTGCCTTTAAGCAAGTGTCATCAATGGGCAACAACGCTGGTTCATGAATATCCTGAGAGAGTAGATTACCGTGTACTTACAGTACTGCCAAGTTATAAGTATTCTCTCTAGTTCACTAGAGCCAACCAACCTTGTACTGCTATTCCAGTTGCAGCAGTAAATACTAAAAGAATATTTATATTGACTCAAAGGTCACGACTTCTGGGAAAAAACCTAAGAAATATCTAGACTGCCTGGATCTTTTCCACCAATTTAACCAGTGTTTGTGTTTTTCTAATTACAAGCATCATCCCATGCAGTGTTCAATAAATTTTATACTTCAGGGACAATCAACTCTTTTTAGGAATATTCCATCTTGACGAGCTGGGACCAGCATTACATCTAAGCAGTAGATATTCAGTTTCCAAATTCAAATTGGTTAAAATTATACTCATGATATGACCCAAAATAGATTTGTCTTGCTTAGAAGGCAGTTTTTTGAGTCCCTAAGCCAATTCTTGGTTGCATGCATTTTACTCAGCTTTATGAGAAGAATAGGAACCTGTGCATGACCAAACATTACACAAGGAAGAAGGTGAACCAACGCTTTGGCCACATGACATTGAGCTGACACTTCTGCTAGCCAGTGGACTTTCAGGGAAGGCTTGACTCGTGGCCACTTGGACACCCTCCACCCTGGTTATAAACTCTACACCAGTAGCCCTCCAGAGGGGATGAATCCAAGTCAGAAGTTAGAAAGATATAAGAGCCCTGCTAATGAGAAATTAGCAGGCAGTACTTACATCCTATAAGTGCGATACATAATTCTGTCCACGGAAAAGCAGTGAAAGAAGGCACAAGACTATTTAGAAGTGGTTTTGAGACAAAGACAATGAAGACTGAAGGATTAAACATTTGGTTACAAGACATATACCCAGACACTGTGTCATGCATGATAATGGCTACAAGAACTCAAGATTATGTTATAGGATAAGCTCTGAGCACACAGAGGCCAAGTCCACAGAAATACCCTCCGACAAGCATCTCAACCCACATACTTGAGTTTGGAGGACATGTCCTCAGCTGGTCCCTTGCGCAGCATGTTGGTGTTGGAGCTTATGCTCTGCGTGCGCTGAGGTTTCTCTTCCACCTGTTTTATTGGTGCAGCCGAAGGCCTTTTTGCTGACCGCTTAATCCTCTCCTCAAGCATGCTCATATCTTTTTCAGAAAGCTGTTAATAGAATCCATATTTATTAACTCACCTCTCTACTAGAATTTCAGAGAATTAAAAACGTCATATGGTGGTTTAGTCACTAAGTCGTGTCCGACTCTTATGACCCCATGGACTGTAGCCCACCAGGCTCCTCTGTCCATGGGATTCTCCAGGCAAGAATACTGGAATGCGTTGCCATTTCCTTCTCCAGGGGATCCTCCCGGGTTTCCTGCATTGCAGGCAGATTCTTTACTGAGTGAGCTACGAGGGAAGCCCAAAAACCTCATATAATCTTTATATAATTGGAAGACCCAAGAATTAATTTCCATTTTCATGCTGAAGCAAACAGAATCTCCTAGGTTAGGGTATGTTCACTTTCAAACACTACCTGTACTTTAAAATCAACTGCTGCTACAACCTGACTTGCTTTAGTAAGAGAAGATATGAAACAAGGAAAGGATACAAAAGGAAAGGCCCCATGAATAACTACAAATAAAAAAGTCAAGAATTAAACAAAACTTCCTCATTTTTGTGGTATCACCACTAAACTAGTGGTGTGACTACGGGCAAGAAGCTTCACTTTTGGTCATCTGTAAAATTCCCATCTGCTTTATCTCCTTCACTGGCTTCATAGTGAAGATTAAATGAGATAAATGTAAATAAAAATATACAAGCATAGGGTAAATATATGTGCTACTAAGAGGTAACTAGAGTGAAGAACAGGTCCAGTCACGGTAATGATTGGCTCAGAGGAACTCAGGAGTCAAAAACAGAACCTTCTATGTTTGGAGAGTCTGGCTCATGGCTCAAGACCCTTTTGATCTGACAGGTATCAGAATCCACATTATACATAAGTACTTGTTCACTAAAAAATAAATGCAGTAAAAATTATCAAGGAGATTGCCAGGCACAACTTAAATTTCCAGACTAGCTTACATTTCTTGATCCAAAAATAGTTTTCATCTAAAGCAAATTGGTAAGAGGGGAATGCTCAGAAAGAAAATCTAACTTCCAGTACAATACAGCCTTAAGTGTCCTAAAGTAATCGGATGCGCCGTCAAGGGTTTATATGGATTTCAAGACGTATCAAGAGGTTGAGTTTTAATAAAAAGTGGTAAAAACTTAAAGAGTTGAGATGGGACGAAATTTGTCACCTACATGATCTTTCAATTCACAACATGCTGAAAATGTTCAGAGAAAAGTGACTCACGGTTCCAATCAGCTTGAACACTTGATCCCCGTGTACATTGTACACCGTGACGATGGTGTTGAGCGCAGCATTGCGCACAGCATTGTCACGGTCTCCTATGTGAATCGCTATCTCCTTTAAGGCTTTTCCTGGGGTTGGTTGGCAAACATTCATGCCATAGGACTCGACCAGACACCCCAGTTCTTCCAGGCACTCTGATGGGGAAGAAAGGCTAGATTAAGGACACTCAACACACATTTGGCACAAAGACCTATCTTTACTGGATACATTTCCCTTGGAATACATGAAGGGCTCAAGTCTTACTCTGGCTCTCTCTTGAATTTCTTCTTGTTTACTGCCATCTACAAAATATACAATGAAACAATGGTGCTGCAGCAAGTACTCCTAGAAGGGATGCCTGTGAGTCAGATGGCCCCTGTGCACTTGATTTTGTCACCAGGGAGGTACTGGGTGGTGCCTGTATCACCTGATACTGTGGCTCCACCAGTGTGCAACTCATCACTCTCACAGTCCAAATCAGAAGGCTGGAACCAAGAAATTTCCTGGTTCCTCTATAAACTACTTCTTTGAGAGGTCACTGTTGCAGACATAGGCATCCATCAATAGTTGCTTTACCTGCTCTCTGCTTGGAGTTTTTGGATTTGGTTCCTTCCATGATGAAAGGGAACATCTTGCTGGCTGGGTAGACAAGGCACATCCGGTTCAGGATGGCACGGACATCTTTACGAATGACATCCTTTGGTTCTCCAACCTGATCAACAAGGAAAATAATAATAAAGTGAGGCACTGTCTGAGTAGCAAAGGCACCCCCTATGTGTTACTACATCTTGAAAGAAGAAAATGAGTGGTGGAAGGTTATCATCATACAACAGATGGAAGACGGGAGAGGGAATAAAAATACAGGAACTGACGTAGCTGGAAACTTGAGTAATCTTCCAGAGTGAGAACAATGCATTACCTTGAGGATGAGATAGGGGATGAAGGAAGATGCTTCATTCTCAGTAAGATGATATTCCTCATCACTTAGCAGGGTGAAGAGCAATTTTAAATATTCTAGGGTTTTCATGAGGACGCTTGTATTGGTGTCAAAAAACCGCAACGTAACCCATTTTAAGATAAGATCCAGGCAACCAATGACACCCTCTTTTTCGCTCTCCAAGTGCTTGAAACAAAACAATACAGAACCCCCACAAATTAGACTGTATAAAAATTTAATTTCTATTAGGCAATTAACTCTTAAATTTTACTACAGTCCAAAAAAAAAAATGATAGATTTTTAACCCTCCATTTAAGACCCCAAATTATAGACATGTAGTCATTTATTCAATCAGATAATAAGAAAGCTGTAAGAACAGAGAACATGGTATATTCTAGTTCCTTCTAAGTCATGCAAACTTCTGATTATTTCACAGAGCTCAGTATTTTCACACTTCCAAGATTCACGCCCATTTATTTTGTTGCAAACTTACATCAACCATGACAGCAAGGGCCTTGTTATGATGCTGAAAGTCTGAGTGAAACATCTCATCTTGTAACCATTTAGCCACACAGCTAGACATCTGAGTTTTTAACTGCTCAATGTATTCATCCCGTGGAGTAGTAAAATTCCACTTTAATACCTGAAAAACAAACAAACAAAAAAACGAACAGTGAAAGGGGCTGTAAGGGGTTCAACTGAAATGCACAGAGACATTCTATTTTAAGCAGCTGCAGGTATCAATTTAATAGGATATTTTAAAATTCACCAAGATTAATTTGTAATTAAATATGAATGCAAAGTGCACTTTCAATCTGTCATACTCTGGAAGCTTAATCCTGAAAATCTTTTAGGAATAGAATTTTCAGCAATTTTTACTAGAAAAATCGATGCTCTGTTATTGTATAACATGGTGAATACTGCTGTCATAATTTTAATAAAGGGAAAATTTGAAATGTGTATAAAAAATTTTAATGTACATACTAGTCTAGGCATTTATTATAAATATACTTACATACATGCACAAATTGACATTCAAAGATGCTTATGGCAGTACAGTTTATAAGAGCAAATACTAGAAGCAACTTATAACGTTTAACATAGTGGGTTGAGGTATGTGTACCTGTAAAGACAGGTGCACACATACGATGTACCAATAAACTGAAAGCACATATGTGTACAATGGAACAATCTTCAAGACAGTATTTCAAATACCATTAAAAGAAAAAAGTAAGATTCAGAACAAAGAGTATGGTATGTTTCCACCACTTGTGTATAAGGAAAGCTAAGTATTTATACATATGTGATTGTATAGGAACGGAATATTATTATTTTTAGAGTAATAAATTAAAAAACTGGTATTTTCCCTGTTCAGGGAGACTGGAGTAGGAGATATGCTTCTCATACTTTCTGTACTTTTATTGCAATTTGAATTTTTAAAAAATTATGTGTTTTGAAAAAAATTTTAACTGATTAAAAAAACCAAAACATCAAAAGATAAATTACTGAACTAGCCATATATAGTTATCAAACCTATCTTTTAAGGTATCAGGTACAAGAAAGATTAAAGGAGTGGCATATTACATATGCGTTAATTGATAAAAATCAATGACTACTTTCCAGTCTTTGATTCTAAACAAAATAAAAACCCCACAAACCCACCAACCCCCCCTAAAACTTCTACTTCTTTCTACTCGGAGACAAAAAGGCAACAGCTCCATTCCATAGTTTCTTTGGTAGGAATTAATGCTGTAGGATTTAATACTTCCATAATGTATTCTTAGAGAAACAAGATATAATTCACAAGCAAAAGATTTATTAGATATTTCACAATGATATGAATTTCAGACATAAACTTTAATTCTTGATTATAAAACAAAGCAAAAACAAGCAAAAACTTCCTGAAGATTTTAATTCTTTCCTTACCTTTAGTCCTTTCTCATCTTTCATCCTTTGCTCCTTTCCATTTGGAACAACAATAAAAATAGGACCGGATTTGTCTTCATCCTCCTTTAAGCTGGTTTTGCTCGGAACTTTCTTTCCTTGTGCAGTCTACAACCAAGGTGCAGGGGATACTGATTAGACAGATTACTACTCCTTAGGATTCACTGTTGCTGCCTATTAAAAGAGTGCCATGTAAACCAGACATCTTTCTTTATCATATTCCAAATGAAAGAAACTAATGAACAGAATCTTGCATTTGATATGTTTGTGTACAGGTTTTCTAGAAATGTTTCTGACAACAGGCTTAAGCAGCTGTTGGTTAGCGCTTGTGCTGGCACGTGATATGGTTGGAAAAGCTCTATCAAAGGTCTGAGTCACAAGTTATTTTTGTTTACTGGACAATTCTTTAAAAAGAATTGAGAGATAAGTGACATATAAAGCTATGATTTTTCCAGTAGTCATGTGTGGATGTGAGAGTTGGACTATAAAGAAAGCTGAGCGCCGAAGAATTGATGCTTTTCAACTGTGGTGTTGGAGAAGACTCTTGAGAGTCCCTTGGACTGCAAGGAGATCCAACCAGTCCATCCTAAAGGAGATCAGTCCTGGGTGTTCATTGGAAGGACTGATCTGAAGCTGAAACCCCAATACTTTAGCCTCCTGATGCGAAGAGCTGACTCATCTGAAAAGACCCTGATGCTGGGAAAGATTGAGGGCAGGAGGAGAAGGGGATGACAGAGGATGAGATGGTTGGATGGCATCACCGACTCAATGGACATGGGTTTGGGTGGACTCCGGGAGTTGGTGATGGACAGGGAGGCCTGGCGTGCTGCAGTTCACGGGGTCGCAAATAGTTGGATACGACTGAGCGACTGAACTGAACTGAAGTGAATGGCAGTCACACATTTAATACCACTTAGTTGAGAAAGCTCTTCTGTTTCTCTGCATATAAAATCTCTATCACATCATTCTAACCGAAGACACTTTGAGAACCTGCTTCTAGAGAAAACTGCTGAAACATTTTAAATACTTAAGTTACTAAAGTGGCTCTTAAAAATAATCCAAGATTTAGAATCTTTGTATCAGATGGAAAGAAACTGTGAACATATAGTATACATATTTAAGGTAAAATCTGAATTTCATTACTGGAATTATTATTATAATAAATGCAGCAAAAGTCTGCTATTTCCAGTAGGCCAGCATTTCTCTTTCAAAGACTGAAGCCATTTAGTCAAAACAAATAGATGAGTTATGTCCAATTGCTTCCTAAACTGCAAAAGTCTGAAAAAAAAGTGGCATTAAGAATAGAATCAAAAACTACTTTAAAGCACTTGTGATCAAAAAAGTAAAATCAGCACTTGTTAAACATGGGATGAGGAGAGGGAGGAGGACAGGAAAAGAACAGTTTCACTGGACAGTTTGGAAGATAATTACCCATTTAAATTAACTCACTGAATTGAAGGAACCAAGCACAGGGAAGGAAAATGAGTAATTAATAGTTAGAAGAACGGCCACAGGACGGCCCTTCAATAATGGGGATATAACAATAAATGTACTGGATAATAAAACATGTCCTCCACTGACACATTTTCATCAGTTACATATAGTTAATAGTTTTCTCTAGATTTATTATTGATTGCACAGTTCTGCAATTTCCCTTTTGTAAATATAAAACAGTCAATACTCTGAATACAGTGACATGCTCTGAATCTTGATACAGAAATTGATGACAATTTACTGTGATTAAAAAACTTAATTAAATGAAAAGACACCCAAGGATATTTAAGGCTGAGCATTTGAAAACATTTCTTTAAACTGTTCAATTCTGCATGCATGCTAAAAGGACTGGTGATCCATCAAATCTCACTGGTGTGGGGACAGAAGGTCCTTTGAATATAATTAGAACACTTTGTTGTATGATGACTTAACAGCCAAATGTGAAGGAAGTTGCTTACTACTGAAAATCTCCCCCCAAAGACCCGGATGACAGAAACCTTTGCAGTAGCTCTTGAGAACAGGATGCCTCTGTTTCATAGCATCATTAAAAGTCAGCCACAGAAAGCTGTACAAGCACTTCATAGATAATATCCCTTCATATGTAGTGTATTTCTTAAAAGAATGACTTAGTGTAAAGAAATATTTAAAAGAAACTCTACACTTAAGCTGCAGAGTTAACATACCTTTGTTTTAAGCTGCAGAGTTAACATACCTTTGTTTTAGAGGAAACTCCTAGAGCCTTGGCCTTTTTCGCATCAGGCTTGGAGTCTACAGTGCCAGAAACAGAATCTTCAGCAGGTGCTTTGAGAAAATAAAAACACATACTGTAAACACAAACTTGAACTAATATCACTATATTCTGAGCAGGTTCAAAATATAATGATGGTGAGAAAGCCTACAGTTTTAAATGTATCCCTTTCTAAAGTGTTTTTAATTAGATCTTTTCCCCTAATCTTTTTTCTCCACAATTTCCTCTTTAAGCACAACCTCATGAAATTAGTTCAGAAAATCTACATCTGCTTTATCAACACTTAAACTGCAGTTTAAAAACTATTTTCTAAATAGCAATTAAAAATTAATTAATTAATTTTAAGCAATTAATAGCAATTAAATCTGTCTACCTTTTCGCTAGACGGATAAGAGAAGGGTTTATCACCTTTGAAACTACAGGAAATCATATATACCAATAACAAGATTCCAGTATATGTTATAACTGAATATACACTTTGATACTAACAATTTTACACATGTAAACTTTCTAACTTTTTAGCACCCCACTAAACAGATTATTGCTTTGTTTAAGCACTAAGTCTAGAAGAGCAGTGGTTACAGGTTAGTGTTCTGTTTATGTTATGGAATTTTAACATTAGGATGAAGAAGTCAAGAATTTTTCCTTGACAAAGTTGAATAAATATTTGAATGCTGCTTTTTTTGTTGTTGTTGTGACCAGTGGGGATTGAACCAGTACCCCTTGCTTAAGTGGAAGTATGGAGTCCTAACCACTGGACTGCCAGAGAATTCAGTAGATATTAGAATCGATCAGCAAACAGACAAGTGCAAGGGAATGAGAACTCATTTGTGAATAAGGAGGCAGAGTCCTCTGCTGGTTCAGACACTGACTGGCTGTTTGGCCCTGTGCAAGTCACTTAACCTTTGGTATTCCCTGTCTGTTAATAAAGGAGATTCAGCTAGATGGCCCCAATTCCCCTTTCAACTATAATATCCAATAGCAGAAAATAGTTATGGAAACCTTAAAAATTGAGCACTTGCTTTCTGGAGTATTCCACTGTGCTATTCCAAAACTGCTTTTTGGAGCTGGAAATCAAGTTACTTATCTTCAAACCCTCAGCACAGTTACTGGCAGAAAACAGGCAATCTGAGGAGTTGGAGGGAAGGCTTGGGATCTAAGCCATGAGAAACCATGATTTAAAAACGAAGGTTGGATTTCTTTAAGAGTTCCCTCGGCTGTTTTAATTCCCCTATAACCCATTCAAAATAAAGTTACCTGAGGCAGGCTGGAATTTGGCTGGAGCTGACCCTCCCACTGGTTTGGATGTTGCTTTAGCAGGTGCAGTGGGCTTGGCTGGCATGTTAGCTTTGGCTTTCTCTAACATGGCCAACACCTGATCTTTAGAAGTTGGCTAGGGAGACAATATAATAGAGGTGAGAGGCCACAGAAACGATATACCCATACTATGCTCACTAACAGATCTGCTGTCAAACCAATCTTTGAGCTCCTGGTTTTGAAATACCAATGAAGGGAGGCAGCACATAGTGCAAGAGAAGTAACACATTATGAAGTCACACTAAGTTAGCTGCCATTCTAGAAGGTCACAATTTTCATCCCTGCAAAGCCAGCAGATTCCTTAGAAGTTCTACACTACTAAATATTTGATCTGTGCTCTCATTGGGATTTCAAGTTGAAACTCATAGGAGGTAATATGATCTTTTGCCTCTATAAATTCATGTTCATTATTTTTCTAATGGCTTTTAACAGCAGCAATAACAAGCAGAAGTACTTTTAGTTTCCCAGTAGCCTTGGCCATTTTCTCATATCCTAAGTGCATCATGAAGAACGGCAAGGCATCCTGGGCCTTCTTTCGCACGTCTCCATTGCGGTCCTCAAGGCAGGAATAGAGCTGGGGAACACAAAGGATAAGGTCTGTTGGGGTGGAACGGAGAGTCGGTAGTTTCTCAGCCAGCCAGCCCAGAAGCTGTCAAAAGAAGTAAAGACCAGTTACATAATTTGTATAGAAAACTGTTATTATTTCTGATCTTAAGCTTAATGATTTCATCAGGGCCAAACACTGAATTAGTTCTCACACTATAATTTTCCAATATGAAATCAGTTATTTTCTTGTTCAATGAAATAATAAATTTGCAATGCTGACAATCAGTTAAAATAAGGACAAAGTTTTTTGGACCATATTTGAGCATTAAGCTATAAAGTTTTAATTGTTCTAAATAAAGAGTCGGACACGACTGAGCAACTGAACTGAACTGAATGAATTTTAAAGAAGAAAAACTTTCACATTTCTTTTTTTTTTTAATTCTAAGAACTATTTAGTGAGAGAAGATCCAAAATATTTATTTGATCAGAAGATGACAAGTTCTACCAGGACTTCTGTTTTCTGCCTCACATAAGAGCGTTTTTTCCTATACCTCTAAAATAATTCATATTTGTATTTATTTTTAATTGAAATATTTATCCAGATGATTGCAGTTTCACATGCACTTCTAAGAAATAATACAGAGAGATCCCATGCACTCTTTATTCCATTTCCTCCAACAGCAGCCCTTTATGAAACTATAACCACCAGGATTCTGACATTGATATAATCCACTGATTGGATTGTTCCAGTTGGACTTTTTCTCATTTGTGTATGTGTGTATATTTAGTTCTCTACAATTTTACCATGTGTTAATGTATCCACCACCACTGTCAAAATTTTGAATAGTTCCATCCCAAGAATCCCACATGTTGCCTTTTTATAACCACACTCACGTCCCTCCTCCTCCTCCTCCTCTCTAATCTCTGGCAACTATTAATCTGTCATCTATTTCTAAATCACAAGATTTCAAAGTTATCTAAATGGAATCATAAATAATATGGAACTGTTTGGTACTGGCTTTGTCACTCAGCACAATTCCTTGGATATTTAACTGACTTGTTGCATGTATCAGTGATTTATTTCTTTTATTGCTGAACAGTATTACATATATGGATATATAATAGTTCGTTTAAACATTCACTTGTTGAAAGATATCTGTTTCCAGATTTTGGCTATTTTGAATTAGTTGCTATGAACATTTGTTATAGGCTTTTGTATAAACATAAATTTTCTTTTTTCTGGAATAACTGCTCAAGATTTGTTGGGTCATATATGGAACAACAGACTGGTTCCAAATAGGAAAAGGAGTACGTCAAGGCTGTATATTGTCAACCTGCTTTTTTAACTTACATGCAGAGTACATCATGAGAAATGCTGGGCTGGAAGAAGCACAAGCTGGAATCAAGATTGCTGGGAGAAATATCAATAACCTCAGATATGCAGATGACACCACCCTTATGGCAGAAAGTGAAGAGGAACTCAAAAGCCTCTTGATGAAAGTGAAAGAGGAGAGTGAAAAAGTTGGCTTAAAGCTCAACATTCAGAAAACGAAGATCATGGCATCTGACCCCATCACTTCATGGGAAATAGATCGGCAAACAGTGGAAACAGTGTCAGACTTTATTTTTGGGGCTCCAAAATCACTGCAGATGCTGATTGCAGCCATGAAATTAAAAGACGCTTACTCCTTGGAAGGAAAGTTATGACCAACCTAGATAGCATATTCAAAAGCAGAGACATTATTTTGCCAACAAAGGTCCGTATAGTCAAGGCTAATGGTTTTTCCAGTGGTCATGTATGGATGTGAGAGTTGGACTGTGAAGAAAGTTGAGCGCCGAAGAATTGATGCTTTTCAACTGTGGTGTTGGAGAAGACTCTTGCGAGTCCCTGGGACTGCAAGGAGATCCAACCAGTCCATCCTAAAGGAGATCAGTCCTGGGTGTTCATTGGAAGGAGTGATGCTAAAGCTGAAACTCCAGTACTTTGGCTACCTCATGTGAAGAGTTGACTCATTGGAAAAGACCCTGATGCTGGGAGGGATTGGGGGCAGGAGGAGAAGGGGACGACAGAGGATGAGATGGCTGGATGGCATCACCGACTCGATGGACATGAGTTCGGGGGAACTCCGGGAGTTGGTGATGGGCAAGGAGGCCTGGCGTGCTGCGATTCATGGGGTCGCCGAGTCGGACACGACTGAGCGACTGAACTGAACTGATAGTAACTACATGTTTAGTTTTATAAGAAACTGCCAAACTACTTTCTGGAGTGGCTACATCATTCTACATTTCTACCAGGAGAGTGTTCAAGTTTCTCTACATTCTTGTAGATGTTTGGTGTTATCACAGTTTTTAATTTTAGTTAATTCTGGTAGTTGTCTATCTCATTGTAGTTTTAATCTGCATTTCCTTGATGACCAGTAACCCTGAACATCTTTCATGGGCTTATTTGCCATCTGTAATCCTCTTCGGGGAAATGTCTGTTTATGTCTTTTGCCAAATTTCTAATTAGATTTTTTAACTGTTGAGTTTTGAGTTTTTTAATATATACACTCTTGATGATAATTCTTTATCAGACATAGAGTTTGCAAATATTTTCTCCCATTCTAGCCTGTCTTCTCATGTTCTTCACATGATTTTTGGCAGAGTAAGAGTTCTTAACTTTAATAAATTGTGGTTTTGGTGTCAAGTCTTACAAATACTTTGCATGAAGAGCTTCTATATCCTGAAGGTTTACCCCTATGTTATCTTTAAAAGTTCCATAGTTTTATGGCCTATGTTTCAGTCCATAGTCCATTTTGAGTTAATTTTGGTGTAAGATGTGCGATTTAGTTCAAAGTTTAATTTTTTGGTCTCTGGATGTCAACTGCTCTGGCATCACGTGTTGAAAAGGTCACACTTCCTCCACTGCATTACTTTGGTAACTTCAAACTTAGTTGTTCATATTTGTGTGGGTCTATTTTTGGGTTTCCTCTTCAGTTCCACCTATCTGTGTCTATCTTCCTCCTCCTTACCCCTGCAATCACGGCCTTTTTTCTTTCTGACCACACTGCTTGGCTTGCAGGATCTTAATTCTCAAACCAAGGATTGAACCTGTGCCTGTGGCAGTGAGAGCATGCAGTCCTAACCACTGGACGGCCAGGGAATTCCCCACAGTGTCTTGATTATGTTAGCAATTTAGTAATCTCTAGTACATGGTAGGGAGAAGGCAATGGCACCCCACTCCAGTACTCTTGCCTGGAAAATCCCATGGATGGAGGAGCCTGGTAGGCTGCAGTCCATGGGGTCGCTAAGAGTTGGACACGACTGAGCGACTTGACTTTTACTTTTCACTTTCATGCACTTTGGAGAAGGAAATGGCAACCCACTCCAGTGTTCTTGCCTGGAGAATCCCAGGGACGGGGGAGCCTGGTGGGCTGCCGTCTCTGGGGTCACACAGAATCGGACACGACTGAAGCGACTTAGCAGCAGCAGCAGCAGCAGCAGTACATGGTAGAATGGTTCTTTGCATTTTTTTCCTTTGTCAAGACTGTTTTAGCTAGACTATAAGTTTTAAAATAACCTTGACTTTGTCTATGAAAAAAAACTTTCTTGAATTTTGATAGGAATTACATTAAATGAACATAAATGACATTTCTATTATGTTAAATCTTCTAATCCACAAACATCTCTTTGGGTCTTCCTTGAATATTTCATCAACATTTTGTAATTTTCAGTATATATATTTTGTATTTGTTTTAAGTATATATCTAAGGGTTTCATTTTCTTTGGAGTGATTGTACATTGTACTGTTTTTAACTTCAGTTTGCATGTGTTCAACGTATTTGACTTTTGTCAAATATGATTATTTTGTATCCTGCAATCTTATTGAACTCATTTATTGATTTTGGTTACTATAGGTGTCTTGGGATTTTCTATGTAGACAGTCATGTTATCTGCAATTAGGGATAGTTTTATTTATTCTTTTTCCAGCTATATGCCTTTCACTTTTTTTTCAGGTCTTACTGCAGTGACTAGAACTTCCAAGTTCTATGTTGAGTAATAACAGTGAACGTGGACATCCTTGCTTTGTTCCTGATCTTAGGGGGAAACTGTTCAGTCTTCAACCACTAACAATATCATTTACAGATGCTTTTTTATTTAAGTTGTAATTCTCTTGTATTATTACTAACTTACTGAGAGTTTTTATCATGAAGAGGTGTTGGATTTTCTCAAATTCTTTTTTTGTGTCAATTGATAGGACTTTTCTTTAGTCTGCTGGTATGATGGGATTGCATTGATAGATTTTTGAATGTTGAACTGCATTTTTATGTCATGATTAAAACCTCTTATTTTACCATTTAAGAGTTGAAGAAAAGAGAAAATTTCACAAATTTTAGAAAATTATTGCTAAAAAAGCACATTAAAAGGGGAAAAAAAAGCATATGAATAAAAAAGCTCCAGGGATTTGGTTTCATTTTATTAGCTATTTTATAATGGAACTCATTCTATCCACAACATATATATTTATTAGGTAGGCTCAGCAGCAGCAGCAAAGCACATCATATTTGGAGTACTAACCTCTTGCCTCAAGAAAGGATTTTCCTTTTTGAGCTCTTCAGAAAGATCTTCCCCCTCCAGCCATTCCTTCATGCCAGTCTGTTCTGCCCAAGCATTCACAGTTGCTAGGGCAGCGGATCGAACATTGTTCTGAACAGAGGAGAAAATCAGTAAACTATCACTATGGCTTGGAGGTAAGGACTGAAAAGTGTATTTCTTTGTAAACATGAACAACAGAGGTTTCTCTACAGATCTACAATAAACATACTTGGAACATTCTTCATCTTCTCTGAAACAACAAGATCTATGGGTATACTCCAAAGTAAAGTAGAAATTAAAACTCTAAATTGTAACGATCCTATACTTAGTTAATTAGGCAGAACATTGACCTGGGCATAAAATATCATGTTAGGGGAATAAACCTCTAGGTTTTGTTTCCTGAACCTCTGGGGACTCTCATGTCCCTGGTTATTTGCTAAAGGATGTAATTCTATGTGTTAGAGAACTCATAATGGTTAGCTTGAAATTATTAACTATTTGAATATTTTGTTTTTATATTAACTTGTACTCACAGAATAAGGATTTAATGATATGAAAAATATTAAAATAGTCCAATTCCTTAAATTAAATGAATTACACAAAAATAGACATTTAAATATTCAATCTATGGATACATATAAGAGCTTATAATTTTCATTGAGACAAATTCTAGGACTGTGCAACTGCAAATATCTTACTGAAGTACTAGCAGACTGTACTCTAGTAGTTCAGGGGAAAAGGTAGAAAATAAAAATTTTTTTTATTCACTCTTTATACCAATAAACAATGATATCATAATCATAATAGCAACAATTTTTTAGTATGTACTATATGAGGCAGATACAGGTACTTTATGTACAGACTCTTATTTAATCCTGTAAGAATTAAATTCCACAGATAAAGCACTGAACCGCAAAGAAGATAAATAACTTATCTAAGAGTCACAAAGCTAGTAAGCGAGGTATGTGGTCACCTTAATACTGCCTGGGAGGTAAAAATGTTTTATAATTTTCCTTCCAATAGTCTCTTCTCTACAAAAAGTTTAAGATTGTTTACATGCACTCTTATGCATAAGAAAAGGATTATTCTTAGCCTAAGTAGTGGCTGGCTGTTCCAGAATGGAGCTGTGGTGAAGAGAATCAGGGATACCTTGCTGTCTCCAAGCACTGTGATGATAGGGATTCCTAAGTTCTTCACATGCTGCTTGATGTTGGGGCCCATGGCTACTGCCAACTGCTGGAGGATAGTCAACGTCTGCTGCACCTGCGTGGGAAGAGCCAGCACCTTATGTTCAAATCACAGCACGGTGTGTTCAGAGTTTCAGAAGTCTGCTGCTATATGGTCAATGCAGTAAGAAGTTTCTCGCCTACTTAAAACAAACAGCTGGTTATGATACTAATCAACTTTGAATAATTTTCAGGTGATGGCCTCTCCATTAATCATCATAAAAATGGAGTATCAGAATTTTAGACTAGATTATAATGCTTTATAATTTTTTTTTTTTTAACCACAAGAAGCCATTCAGTTTTATTGATTAGCATGTATGAACATCACACACAGTCAGAATAAAACATTTTACACTCCACTGTGTAACTTTGATTAAAAGACAGATTACAAGCATGAACAATGATATTCATTCCTCTGATATAATGATCTGAGAGTTGTGATTTCTATGATTACAAAATGGAGGCCAATCATTTAAGAAAGAAGACTTACAGTAATTACAGGAATTTTCTGGGAAGGGTTTCCCATACATTTTAGGGTATCAGAGGTTATTTGAAATATGTCAGATATTCATAATTTGTTGATATTATAAAACAGCAAGATTTCAGTGAACTGTCATTATATTAACCTTTAAAAGCATAACTTGATAATTTACATCTTTAGTATGTGGAATTACTCCTTGAACACTTACATCATGGTGACCTACAGGGATGTCTGACATGAATGACAAACACCTCCATTTAGATGTTTACTGTACATGTTGCATTACTGTGCCCTTAATCTTCTAATGGAGAATACATATAAATGATTTCTCCTTAGATAGAAGGTATAATGCTTTATAATTTTAAAGTAAGGTAAAATCTAGTTTAAGAAAAATGTGACATAAAAATCCAAATCTAAAAATTAAACATTAAGCTTGTTTGTATTACAAGCAGTTTTATATACAAATACTTAATAATATCAGAGGTCTTGTGAACAGCAAGTCAGGTTCCTGAAAATTTGATTAATAAACTTGCCATCTTCCAACAAATCCTGAGGCACACTCAGAATGAAAGGAAGCTATTTCTAGTTCAATTAAATAGAGTGATCATTCTCTTTTTCCTTTTTTTACTGGTGAAGGTTACTGAAAAGGAGCCCCTTACAGAGGGGGAGAGGGGAGAGAAAAAGAACAGGCGTATGGTCTTTTTTTCTTAACTGGAGTATAGTTGCTTTATAATGTTGTGTTAGTTCTGCTGTGCAGCAAAGTGAACCAGCTGTATGTTTACACATATCATCTCTTTTTTGGATTTCCTTCCCATTTAGGTCACCACAGAGCAACGAGTAGAGTTCCCTGTACCATGCAGGAGGTTCTGTTTTAATAAATTGGTTCTATTTATTAAAATAGTTAGTTATATATTTTATACATATATATATATATAAAATATACGTCTATATATCAATCTCAATCTCCCAATTCATCCCCTCCCCCCTTCCTTTTTAGTGTCCACTTTGTTCTCTACATTTGTGTCTCTATTTCGAGGAAAGACATGTTCTACATACCAAGATTTTATTTGAATCATTGAGTCGACCTTTCAAGGCTGTTGGAAGTTCACCTATGTTTGGCTGGATGAATTTTGCTTCATTGATAATAGCTGCTACTTCATCAAGGCCTTCTTTCCTGATCTTCCAATTCTTGTCACCAATCTTAGACACCAACTCTGAAGTGATTTTATCACTAAAAAAACACAGAAGACAGAATCCTTAATTCCTGATGCCTAAAAGAATGTCACAGAAGTCCCCTTGACTAAGAAGTGGAAGGCACCAGGAAGAAATCAAAGAAATCATTAGCAGTAAACCTGATTTCTGTCCTTGGCAAAAGATCCACAGCATCACTGCCCCCGTCATCTGGTTCATCTCCATCTTCCCCTTCGTCTGTCCCACTTGTGCTGTGTTTAGAAATCCCTCTGGTTGGAGCCGGTGGGTTCTGTCCCTGCATCTACACACAGATAAGTCAGTGAGGCTAATAAACTCAATGAAGAATGTGAGAGCAAAGCAGTGAGAGGATGATGCTTGTGTCAAACTCTCATGTTCCCTCATAACACAGTATTCACACGGCACATATTTTAATTAGACTTAGACTTCAATTCTGAGACTATGTGACAAAAGGTATTTTAATACACACCTATTAGAATCTGACTTCTCAACCATAAAGCTGTGTTTTGACTTGTACGTCCAACACAATACAGAGCAGTCAAAATTTAGCAATTTCAACTAGAAAGTTTATTCAAGGAAGGACAAGTTTATTTTTAAAAAATTGTTACATTTAGTGTGCTTTTTGAATATGTAATTTTTTCAAAATGTTTGATATGTCAAAGCTACAAAGGATTCCAAGGGGAAAATGTCCCATCCTGTATTATAGCTATCTTGCTCTCTTCCTCGCAAGGTCATCCATTTCTTTTGAACTCTTCCCAGTGATACTTTATATATATAAATGCAAATACATACATAGTCTTCATTCCAAACGTTTAAAAGTTTAAACTTAACCATATAAACATTCTCAAGTCAACTATGGATTGAATCATCTGTGAAACCTTTACCTTCTCAAATTCTGCATCTATCTGGGATAGGAGGGCAGGCTTCTCATCCTCAAAGAACATTCGCAAAGACGGACCAACGTACAGATACATCACACCAAGCAGAGTGATGGCAGACGTCCTCACAGCCTGGCAGAACAAAGAGAACCTTTCAGATCAGAACAGAGCCACGAAGATGGCTGTTCTGTCCTATATATGCTGCTATGTACTCACTGGGTTTGTTGCAGCAAGAGCTGTCTTCACATTGCTAATGAAAGCTTTCACATTCAGCCTAGAAGAAATGATACTTAGAATTAGAAACAAACAAATGAAAGCCTCAACACACTCACTGGGGTTTTCTAAAGCTAGACTCCAGAACTGGCTTCCTTTAGATACATCCTGAATTTGACTTACTCTCTTTCTACACTCATCTAAAGCTAGCTTTAAATACTATTGATATGTTAATTTATGCCTAAATCCACAGAATCGTACATCGAACTGCCTTTGTGACATTTCCATTTTTATGTCTAGTAGACGTCCTGCTGCTGCTAAGTCGCTTCAGTCGTGTCTGATTCTGTGCGACCCCATAGACGGCAGCCCACCAGGCTCCCCCATCCCTGGGATTCTCCAGGCAAGAACACTGGAGTGGGCTGCCATTTCCTTCTCCAATGCATGAAAGTGAAAAGTGAAAGTGAAGTCGTGCAGTCGTGTCCAACTCTGTGTGACCCCGTGGACTGCAGCCCACCAGGCTCCTCTGTAAATGGGATTTGCCAGGCAAGAGTACCGGAGTGGGGTGCCATCGCCTTCTCTGAGTAGACGTTCTACATCTGTCAATACCAAACTCCTGACTGTCCACACCCCAGCCCCCAAACCTGTTCTTCTCATCTTCCCTATCTCGGTAAATAAGTTACTTCATCCTTTCAGTTGCTCCCAGCCTTCTTTGAAAATTCCTCAGTCAGCCTTGACTCCTCGCTCTCTCAAGCACAGTATCCTGTTTAGTTTTACTTTCAAAATATATTCTAAGTCATAACACTTCCAAGCCAATATAATTCCTTGACAGAATTATTTCTAATTAGTCTCCCTGCTCCTGTCCTTGATCCCATCTATTCTGACTGTAGTCTAAACAACCCTGTTAATCTTCTGCTCAGAACCCTCGAATGGTTTCCAATTTATTCAAAACTTTGAGGCTCTACAGGACCTGCCCCCTGTTCTTCTTTGAGCTTTCTCTCCTACCACTCCCATCTCCCTCACTCAGTCCGCTACCGCTGCATTCTGAAGAATTACCAGACTGTTACCATCAGCCCCTCATGTCCTCAAGGTATGTCTCACAGGTGTTATTTCAGAAAGGATTTCTGTCTTACAGAAAATAAGACTACACTAAACCCTCCAAGGTGTTACCACTAACCCCCTATCTGGCTTTATTTTTACTCCATTGTTCTTATACTTCCTGATGTATTTTTTATTGTTTACTGTCATCTCCCCTTACTCAAATAAGCTCCATGAAAACAGGAATTTAATCTTGACCATACTGTATTCCTGAGGGTCTGGAACAAATGACTAGAATATCACAGGTACTCAATATGTAGTTGTTGAATAAATGACAGGTCACAGATGAATTAAAAAGAGGAAAATATTCACACGGCTTTTATGTCATTCATGCCAAAAGGTCGTTTTTACATCAACGACTCTACAGTTATGAAGGGATTATAACAATATCCTCAACTACAGGAGGACACCACAGATACTGACATAACAAACAATTCTTTGCCTGAATAACACTTAAATGATACGTTCTAGGGAATTCCCTGGTGGTCCAGTGGTTAGAACTTGGTACTCTCACTGCCAAGGGCTTGGGTTCAATCCCTGATCAGGGAACTAAGATCTTGCAAGTCACGTGGCATGGTCAAAAACACATCATGTCTAGAGTATTGTGTCTTTGTTTGGTGGAACTGAGAACACTGCAAGCAGCCTATTGAGAACATGTGAAAAGCATCCGGGGACAGAGAAAGGCAGCACAGAACAGCAGTTCGAGTCTTTCCTCAGCCAGAATGCCTGGGTTCACATTTCGGCCTTTGCCGCAGCGGCAGCAGCAGCAGCTGTGACTTGGGCAGATCACTGTCTTTGCCCTAGTTTCTTCATCTATAAAAGGAAGAGAGCATACCTCACATGGTTTTTATGATGATTAAATCAAATGAATTATTATTTGACAGTGCCTGGCATAAAGTAAGCTGTATAAAATTTTGTTAAATAAAACACTGTAGTCCCTCCTTATCTGGGAGGGATGCATTCCAAGACCCCCCTGTGGATATCTGAAGGTATGGATAGTACTATATAGAGTATTTTTTCCCCTATACATTTGTACCTATGATAAAGTTTAATTTATAAATTAGTTTACAATTTATAAATTTATAAACAGTAAGAGGTAAATAATAATTATAGAATGATTATAATAATACACTGTAATACAAATTATGGCAATGTGGTCTTTCTCCTTAATCAATTTTTTCAACTCTACTAGAAATGTGGCAGCAGCTGTTCCACTGGTAAGTGCAGCCACTTCAGTAATTATTATATTTTCAGTCCAAACCTGTTTCTGAATCCGTCTAACCATTCTTACTTGCAGTGAATGGCTTGGTGTCACTTGTTTCGTGGCATTCCTTACTGAAGTCCTCACATCGACTCCATGCTTTTGGGTGGAACACATACCCATCAATGACATTTTCTGCTCATGCCTTGCGTCCACAAATTTAATGCCTTTTCTATCTTAACTAAGCAGTTACAATGCTTGCGGTTTGAGGTGTGAAATTTCTTTTTCCTTTACAATTTATTGATAGAAGATTTGCTCTTACTGTAGATCTTAGCAACCTTAGCACATTATTTTCCTCTTTCCTTACTGAGTTAAGAACTTACCCTTTGTCATGTAAAGGAAGCACTCTGCACCTTCTCTTTAGCATTTCCAAATAGCCAGCATCTCTGTTCTTGCCCTTTGGGACCATTACTAAGTAAAATAAGGGTTACCTGGACAGGAGCACTGCAACACCACAGAGGTGAGCTGATAACTGAGAGAGCACCTCAGTGACTAACGGGGGAACCCACTGGACAAAGGCATGAATCATACCCCGAGCAGGACAGAGTGAGATTTCATCATGCGACTCACAATGGCCCACAATTTAAAACTTATGAATTGTTTATTTCTGAAACTTTCCATTCAGTATTTTTTGACTGTTGTTGACTGCAGGTAACAAACTGTGGAAGGAGAAACCACAGACAAGGGGAGACTACTGTAAACCGATGTGTTCAAACAAGCAAATAACTTTGGGAAAGAGTGGGTTAAACAAGCATCTGTGGGACTTCCCTTGGGGTCCAGAGGTTGAAATCCACCGTGCAGTGCGGAGGAGAGGGATTCAATCTCTGGTCGGGGATCTGGGATCCCACGTGCCGCAGAGCAACTAGGCCTGCACACTGCAGCTGTTGAGCCTGTGGGCTCTGGAGTCCATGTGCCGCGACGAAAGATCCTGTGTGCTGCAACTAAGGCCCGATGCAGCCAAATAAATTAATAAAAGTAAAGAAACAAGCGCCTTTATTGCAGGACTTCTAAAAGCGTTTAATTATCCAAAGTGCACTACAGATTTCTAAACAAATGTGATTTTATATAGTAATTTTCAAATGTATTTAACTACAAATCCTTGGAACTGGCTTTTCTGTGGATCAATCATAAATACTGAAGAAAAATAACTTAGAGAACCCTAATGTTAGTGGATATCAAAATGCAGGAGAACAAGCCAATACAGGCTTTTTAGGAACAAAGGTAGTTTTGTTTTATATAATTTAGACAATCGTGCTCTGGCTTCTCAGAAATAAGCAGAGATAGCTACAACAAATATAATCACCAGTTAAGAGAGTGGCAAAACAAGTACTCGATTTCTTTCTGACTTACCCAGAAAAACCAAATTCTTTTATTGCATTTGATAGCCAGTTCAGAGTTTCTGATTGATTCTTGGGATTCTTCTGTGAGAACGCCATTGACATAACCTGGAACAGAAAAACAAACATACGAAAAAAACAAACAGATCTGAGTTTTCTCTCATATTTCTTGTAGAACTACGGCTTGACATTAAGGTAGAAGTGGATTGAGCATGCCTTTTCTGATGCTAAAGCAATACCTCAGAAATGTTTCACTTGAGAAAATAAGGTAAGTGGCAGTAGTATTAAAAGCATTCTGACAGTACTGTAAATCAACTCTACTTCAATAAGAAATTAAAAAAGAATTCTGGACAGTTTACAACTTTTCATTGGTGGTCTCTTATAATGTCATAAGAGAAAACTACTCTCATTCTTAATAGAATATTCTTGACTAAGACAATTTTAATTATCATACAACAGTTATTACTAAAGGTAAAAATTAAAATGCAGTATCAGAGTGGTTTTACTTGAGAAGAAAAGAACTAAAGTTTAACTAATAACCTTAAATTAAAACTGGGGGAAAAAGTGGGGAAACCTAAAGAAAGAGCACTCCGTCACTAACCTGTTCAGCTGTCCACGGCAACACACACGCTTCAGCTATTGCTGTCATAGCTTCTTTTGCATTGTTCCCACATTTCACATCTCCAATCTTGTCTACAAGTCCATCCAAGACAATCTGTGCTGAAGTTTTGGAAAAATTTCCCTTCTGGGCAATCAAAGCAACTATGTGAAGCTTCATTTGCATCACCTGAACAAGGGTAAGTATCAGGAAATTATAAGTAAGCCAAAGACATCTTTCTTCTGCAGGCTATGCCATGTGGCTTGTAGGATCTTAGTTCCCTGATCAGGGATTGAACCCAGGTCCTTGGCAGTGAGAACACAAAGTTCTCACTTTGGCAGTTCCTCGAGAAGTTAAACACAGAGTTATCATAAGCCTTAGCAATTCTGCTTCTAGGTATGTACATGTGTTCACATGAAAACCTGTACATGAATATTCACAGCAGCATTACTTCCAACAGCTCCAAAGCAGAAACAATGCAAATGCCCATCAACTTATGAATGGGTAAATAAAATGTTGTATATCCACACAAGGAATACTGTTTAGCAATAAGAGACTATAGAGTTAATACATGCTGCAATACAGATGAACCTTGAAAACATTATGCTAAGGAAAAGTCAGACACAAAAAGTCACATCATCCCATTTATGAAATGTCCAGGAGAAGTGATTCACAGAAAAAGTAGATTAATAGTTGCCAGGGACTGGGGGTGGAGACTTGGGGAGGAATAGTGAGTGGCTGCTGATAGGTATGGGGTTTTTTTTGGGGGGTGATGAAAATATTCTAAAATTATATCATGGTAGGAGCTGCAGAGCTATGTGAATAGACTAAAAACAGCTCCACTGTACCCTCTAAAAGAGTGCTATATGCTCAGGAAGTAATTATAAAAATAAAATAAAATAAAATAAAATTGCCTCTTATTATGGATCTAACACCCAGAGGGCTATCAGCTCAAGTCAGGTGTGCTTCCTTCAACTATGTGAGAAGCTGCATTGGGAAAATTTTAAGAGTGGTGGTGTGAGGGGAAGAAGGCAGCAAAGGAACTGCTTGGCATGGGAAACCTTGGAGCACTGGACGGCACAGATGAGGTGCTCTATAACGCAGTGCTAAGAACAGTGTGCTAGGGAACTAAGGATCCTTAATGGAGAACAAGAGGTGGCAGCACAGAAGTAAAGAGGAGACTAGCAGGGACCCAAAAATAAACCTGATACATTTCAAACTTTCATTTACCACCTAGAGGAGGAGAAAACTCTTCTCATTCTCCTTCATGTATCACTTTCCTGTATCTCCCTTTACACCTACTTTTTAAGACTAGAAAACGGCACTGCTCAACTTCATCTCTAGTATCAGTTAATGAGTTAAACTGATTATGCAGTCATTTTTTATCAGCAATTTAAAGATTACATTTACTTTTTATCCAAAGAAATAAGAAAGCTATCTCATTGTTTTGCCTCTCTAGATGAGAGTAGAGGGCTTCTAGGACTAAATAATGAGGAAAATGCATATATATGAATTAGCAAACAATAAGTATTTGTGTGTATATATACACAAATACTTATTTATACACACACACACACACACTCCTAATATACGAAGTTATAGTTAATCAAAATGCATACATTCTATCATTTATTTAAAATTAGATGACACGGTGTCTGAATGACTTAAATCATTACCAAACTATACCTGTCTAATACTCCATAGGATGATGTAATGAAAATTACTTCAATAAAAGACATTAAATCTCTAATTTAAAAATACCTGAAAATTAGTTTCTTTCCATCCAGGTTTCTTGGCCAGCATCCTCACTAATGCCTGGCAAGGCATTTCAGTTCGGTCCATCAGTTCAACAGCCTTGAAGTAACACAAGATAGTAAGAGAATTAAAGGATTAATAATGAGTTCCAAGGGAAGAGCATATCCAAAATCAAGGAAGTGTTTACCTCTAAAGGAGGGAGGGGAATGGAAATGAGGTGGGTCATAGAGAGAGCTTATTTACTTTCTGTTATAATGCTTTGTTTCTTGAGGTGGATGTTTGGCATATGGTTGTTAATAGTGATGCCACTGAAACTCTTTTTCCCCCCCCCATTTCAGGAATTCACAAAGTTTGCCCCATGGAAAGTAACGTTAACAGTTTCAATTTGCGTAGTGTATGGCAGAAACTGTTTATATATATTTTGACTTATTTGATTTTCCTAAAAACAGAGCATAGTAGAGTAGATTAGACGTGTATAAATACAGGTTTCAAAGAAGCACAAATTCAGGTCTAAATCTGAGTGGTGGATGCAGGACTGGAAGCCAGGTCTCCTGGCTGAAGTCTCAGGATTCTTTCAGTTTCTCCACACCCCTCCTCATCAGAACCAAAGAGTGTGTGCCAAAATGAACTATTGTGCTCCTGTCCAACACAGATTTTTTTTTAAAGAAGCTTATCATACCAAGTAATAATGTCTAGTCTTCTAAGAATCATGACAACAAAAAGGGAAACATAGAAAATCGATGAGGGGTGGTTTAAGTGAAGAGACCTGTTTGACAAGTAGGTTTAATACCATATAATATTAAAATTCATGTAAGTCTTATAATTCAGAACAAACCTAATTTTCTTGAGTAAGCACTAAGTTATGAACTGACAGAAGCCACAGAAAGCAGATGTTCAAAGATAAACCCAACACAGCTAAAAAGCAAACAAAAACCCTGCCTCATCTTTAGTTAACATCTATCAAACATGCTCACTGGTTATAAAACACAGCAATTAGGGCTAGTCCTTCACCGACCAATTCATCACTTCTCTATAATGTAATTTTCTTTCATATCCAACTCATCCTCGTGCGCCCACCTTCTGGAACTCTTCCATACAGGCCAGCCTTTCCTTCCAGTTACTGCTGTCGAGAAGCTGTATACAGGTAGCAGGAAGGACAGCTGAAGCTTTTTCTTCACATACTTCAATCTGTAAGATACAAAACATTAACATTAATAATTGCTTAAGGAAACAGAAGAAAAGAATGTAGAATACTCCAACTAAAACCACAAGGACACTCCCATAGGTGTGCTTTAGTATCTGAGGATTCTATTACACCACTATAAAGGGGAAGTTTGTCCAAGGCATGATTTCAGTAAGTTAAAAAGGTATCAATTAACCATATGTTATAGAGCTCAGCAAAGAAAGAACTCGAATCTCCTCGAAGGCATTGACTTTGTGCTGTCCCGACTATGAGGCATGCTGTGTAAGACTGACCGAGAGCTCAGGCTCCACTATTTCTTTAGTCTCTACTGCTTTCTTGCTCTTGGTTCCAGTGCCTCCTGTGCCTCCTTGAGCAGCTGGTTTCCCCTTCTTCAGTGGCCCACCAGGCTACAAGTGAACAGAAAAACATTAAACCAGGTAAGGATTCAGAATAGTGATTCTTAGACATTCTTAGACAAATCGGATTAAAATGAGGGATCACTCAACCAACAACAAAAAAAAACCATATATTTTTTTTGCCCACAGAATTTAGCAATTTCAAGGGTAGAATGACTTCCTGAACATCATTCATGGGGAAATCTATAGAAGCTGTATTAAGAACCTCAAATTCTAAATGAGCTAATTGAGACTAATGAAATACAAATGATGAACTGGTTTTATACTATATGTATTTACAGATTAATTTGAGAATTAATGTTTGGTGCCTAAAATGCCTCTAGATCTTTCCTACACTAGTAAAGGACAGTTCCTGAATTATAATATTTACTCAGTATTTGACCACAAGGAACTCCAGTAACATGAGATTATATTATTATTCACTGTAGAACTATCTGCTTTGTGAAGGAAAAGAGGTGTTATGCCAATTTCAGTGAGTGTTCTAGTTAAGTTGAAGATGGCTATCTCACTGAATTTTTTTTATTGTTTTATAAAAGTTTTCCAGATGACTTGCTTGGGTTTCCCAAGAATATACTCATATAATCTATAAAAATATTTAATCATGTCAAAGTTCCATCCATTTCTTTATGGTTAACAGTTTTTATCAAGAAGACATACTGAAGTTTATTATGTTCCTTTTCAATGTCTGAAATTAGATTTCTTTTGATCTATAAAGTCAGTGATTTTTCTAATATTAATATCAAACTATACTTGCAATCCTGGAATAAACTTCAGTTGGTCATACTTTTTATTGTACCCACTGGATTCTATCCACTAATACTCTATTTAAATATCTTGATTTAAGTTTATTGCACCCCAGTTTTGAACAGTCGCAAGAAAATAGCAGTTTATAATAAGGTACACCGTCATGGGCAGTAACGTGAATATGCCAACACACATCACTCCTCTACCTATTTTGGGTATCTGTTAAGCAACGCCTAAAGGTTAAGAAATGCCTAAACCTAAAAAGAAAAAGATAAAATGACAAAGGACCAAATTAGTCTTGAACATGCAGACCTGTTCTGAAACCACTGTTATCTTGAACATACTCTGAGCTTTTAAGTGGGGTAATGAGCAAAACTAAGATGCTGGTTTTTAATAAAAGAAAACCTCTAACACTTGCCAGTTCACATTAGCAGTAACTGTGCTGATTCAGAGTAACTACCCCATAAAGAGACATTTATTTGTTTTCTAACTGTAAAAATAGAAATTTTTACACTCTGATTTATTACAACACCTTTTCTGGATCTTTTCCCATAATAGTACTCTGTTTAGAGAGGTAACTCAGTTAACAAATCTTCTACTTTCTTTTTTTAAAACACATATACGTTTATTGGCTTAGTAGATTTATTGGCTGATATTGTCCTACTTATTTTTCAAAAGAACAAAAGCAGGTCCTCCCTACCCCATCCACAGCTTATTTTGGGGGGAAGGAAAAGAATCCCTTATAAGAGAAAGCCAGCTAACATGGTAATGTTCAGCAAGATAAGAAAAGGTCTTGAGGTGTGGTGCCCAGGTCACTGTCCAGAAAGGCAGGAATTGGTGAGAAAGGAGAAAACAGCTGTCAACTCCCTGTACTAGAGTACTGTAGAGACAGCATAACATGAAAGAGAGCACACAGGCTCTGTAGCTAGAGATACCTGGGTTCAAATCCCAGTTCTGCAACTCTGGACATTCAACAAATATGTGCAGAATTCCTGTTGTATGCCAGAACCTCTTCTGTGCACAAGGGGTCACCCGTAACAAGCTCTTTCCCCTTGAAGGCTTGTAGTACAGTGTGGAGAGACAGAGTAAACAAATAGGTGAGCTGTAAGAGCACGTGCAGGACACGTAACCTTGCTGAGCCCTAGTTTGCTTTTCTGGAAAAATAGGGATCACAAAACACTTATCTCAAGGGTTATTATGACAATTAAATGAGATTAAGTAGGTAAAATGCTTCACAAAGTGAGGTTCACTAAATATTAGTTCTTTTCTCCTAATTCCAGGCTGGGGTTCAGGGCAGGAAAGAGAATCAAACTTCTAGCATTTGCAGCAGATAACTTTATGCTTAAGAGAATCCAGTCCAGGAAAAGTGTTCACTGTAAGAAAGTCATATTTGCCCTTGAGCATTTCCCCCCTTCTACACTACAAGGTGAAGGTGCGGTGGGGGAGGCCCTGACAGAATGGAAACTTGGTGCAACAACTCTGGAGCATTATTAGCAAAATGACCAAGGTGACGTTATTAATGTTAAGTGGCCAGTCACACTATCTCATCATTTAATGATACTTTCTGATGCCTTAAAATATACTTCCATATCTTCATTATCATTTTTATCTCTATACAGGTTTCAAATAACCAAATGTACTACTGGAATATTCTGTCTTCATTGATATATGCTCTGCTGTATTCTGAATGTTGTAATGAGTTCATCTCTCAAATAAAATCATACTGAAGAATGACTATGAACCTGAGATCCAGACCCTACCATACTAAATTCTAGTTTTTAAGCCCCATTTTCCAAGTCATTAATTAACCTTCGCAGCAGGTGCCTTTTTCAAAGGTCCTGGTTTGGGTGCTGAAGCTTCCTTTGTGTCCTTATCTCCTGCAGCCCCTGAAGCAGCCGCCCTTCCGGGCACAGGCTTGAAATCCTTCTTGTCAGCTGCAAGTCCAGCTTTCTTACCATGTACCAGCTCTACTTTTTCTGAACATTCTTTGATCTGGAAAACGAAATTGAGATAGACATTATTGAGCCCAACTTTGAAACACAATCACCACATTACTAAGTTATTTTTAAACCACAACTACATGAGAATTCAGAGAGAAAAGCTTCCTTTTCAACAAAGATAAACTATCCATATTTTCTGGGCAGTAGATATTATATTTCTATGCAAAGAAAAATTTACGAAGTTTATAATGATCACATTTTTGTAGAAAACAAGTTTACGATTAGTGAGGGAAATGGGGGGAGATAATTTGGGAGACTGGGATTGACACATATACATTACTATATAAAAACAGGTAACTAATAAGAACCTACTGTAGAGCACAGAGAACTCTACTCAATACTCTAATAATCTATATAGGAAAGAATCTAATGAAGAGTGGATATATGAATAACTGATTTACTTTACTGTACAGCAGAAACTCATACAACTCTGTAAATCAACTATACTCCAATACAAAATTTAACACAAACAATAATCACACTTTTGGTGGTAGACATTCATATTTAGAAAGGCAATTTTCCAGATATTAGAAATGAAATTAACTTAAGACATCATTTTTACTTCTTCTAAAGATTGGTCCAATTTTATTTTTTATAATTTGAAAATATTTCTACTAATCAAGAAACTCTGATCAAAAGGACACCAGTAGACAAACCTAGAATGCACAGAGATAGGACTGTTATCCAATTTCATTACAATCCATTATTAACCTACCTTATCAAGCTTGAGTTTGTCTACATCAGCTAAGAATGGGTTTACTGCTTTCTCACCAACCACCTTCAAAGCAGTACCTAAAGCTTCAAATGCAGCATCTCTGACTTCAGGAGCAGAATCATTGATGTGCTATAGTCCGGAAGTAAGCAGAATGATCTTAATACAAGGTACTTCAGGTATTACTGATTCTACTTCAGACTGAGGGCTCTCAGATAAAGAATTTGCTTTTTACAATTCATAGAAACTAAGCTTAGCTTTCTTTTTGCCAGTTAACAGTTACTCTTCCTCTCACCCTCTATCCAAAATGCCTCACAAGCAGACGATCTTCAATGACTCTAAACTGGATGCCTGTGCTTGACCAGATTCAGCTTAATAGCTGATATCAGTATATGGGACACATAAATAAAATTTTTAGTAGTTAGTGGAATTATAAATTTATGCTTTTCTTCAAGAATGGGAACACAAATGGTACAAGACTTTGGATTCAATTTCGAAATCTACAAAGGGTCTGCTCCTCAAAAGACAATAATCTACAGTCACGTAGTCAGTGCATACAATTAGTAGAGAAAAAAAATCTTGCCTAGGTATAAAACAATCCCCCAATTTCAAAGAGAATCTATACCTTCAGCAGAGCAGCACAAAAGGGCTTTAGTAAGCTCTTTGGCAGGGTAGAAGCAGTGCAGTGGCGGAAGCTTCTTGCAATAAATAGAGATGTCTGTTGCTTGATGGTTGGATTTTTATTATCCATTACTGCTAAAACATCCTCACTGATGTTCTGTAGTGTGGTCTTTAGAAAGAAAATGTGGTCAATAAGCTTTTTTCAATTGTAAAGAGCAATCAAAGTATCACACTGACAAACTTTACTTGAGACAAAACCACAAACTCAACTTACAGTAAGGAAGATTGCATCAATTGCCTCCTGCAGGGCTTGTACCACTTGAGGCTTCTTCTCTTTGAATTTCTCCAAAATGGTTGGTACAACCTTTACAAGTGAACAGTTGAAATATATTCGGGAAAAAAAATGACATACTAATTAATACATGCTACATCATGAATGAACTTTGAAAACATGATGCTAGAAAAAGATGTCAGTCATAAAGGAGCACACCACACGTGTATTATTTCATCTATGCAAAACATCAGATCCACAGAGGCAGAAAGTATACTAGTGGCCGCCAAGGTCTAGAGGGAGGGGATAATGGGGAGTGACTGCTCACGGATATAGAGTTTCTTTTTTGGGGTGGTGAAAATGTTCTGGAATTAGTGGTTATGGTAATACACCCTTATCGATATACTAAAACCACTGAATTATATACTTTGAGAGGGTGAGTTTTATAGTATATAAGTTATATCTTAATAAAACTTAATAAAACAATGTCTGGATCTAACAAAATAAACAAAAAAAAATAAACATCTAAGTTGGATTAAAAAATCACTTCCTTTCTTAAAGGGCACAAGAATCTTATGCTGGAACAATCTTATGCCTGTACCATTACAGCAATGCTTCTCAAACTTTTGTTTTTGCATTTGTACCTTACATGCAACCTTACAATCATTTTTTATCAGTAATAACTCTTACTGGACAAAATGATTCTCAACTAAGTGGATTCAGGGTAGGGGAACAGGTATAGTGTATAATTCTTCCTCCTCACTCAAGACTCTGGTAGACCTCACTTGGACTGAGATGTCTCCTGCCCCTTTACTACACTAAAGAAAAAAGAAACAGTACCAGAAATTATAGCAAGTTTTATCAGAATAATATTTCCTATTCAAGTACTAAGTTTAGATCAGTAAATCTGAGAATTTTTATAATGCTTATTTTGTCTTATAAATTATCACTAATTCATTAAACATTTAGTGACTCCCAAGAACATGTATGGAGAAGGCAATGGCACCCCACTCCAGTACTCTTGCCTGGAAAATCCCATGGATGGAGGAGCCTGGTGCGCTGCAGTCCATGGGGTCACTAAGAGTTGGACACGACTGAAGCGACTTAGCAGCAGCAGCAGCAAGAACATGTATTGAATATATGTAGCCAGGCACTGTGCTAGCAGGCAAATTAAGGTTATTTTTTAAGATCTAAAACAATATATAGCAAAACTCAATGGCACCTCCTGCCACCCAATTTTTTAAAAAAAATTTCACAGAAGTGATACAGATCAGAAGAAATATAGTTTCCATGGAAAATATAAAACTGTTTATTTGTTTTTACTGTTTCATAACATTATTTAAGTTTCATGTGTACCACATGATAATTTGACTTATACATACACTACGGCATGCTCACCACCAAAAATCTAGTTTTAATTTGTTACCATACAATTGATTATGGCATTTGATAGTTTTTTTTTTCCTTTGTTTTATGGACAAAATCCCATGATCACACTAAGCTATCATTTAGATTTGTTTGGGGAAGGGTGCTTTTATAGTTGAGACTGAACCCACCCCCTGCCTGTCCCATCCATCACCTGAGACGTCACTTCCACTGTGTGCACGTTAGTTAGAGAGCAGGGTGTTGGGCTACAGTATTCGTTTAACCTCCCTAAGAACTGTGCAAGGTATCTGTCCTGAAAGCTGCGAATTTATGGTCTTGCAGACTTACATTATATACAGATAATGATTAATTGGGAATAAAAGAATGAGAAGTGTGACGCAAAGCAGCAAACTGAATGCTTCACCAGTGGCAACCCAGAACTGTCCCCTCACCCTGCGTCTTGTAGGGAGGCAGGGAGTTTATTGGTCTTGTGTTTTAAAAGCTGGAACTCAATCACGCCATATTTCCCGCTGCTGCTGAAACAACCCATAGAAGACACGCCACCTATGTGCATTGTCATGTATCTTAATGTTAGTCCTTGGCTTTACATGACATAAAATAAGTTGGTGGTTTTGTTTTAGTGTGGTAGAGATTTTTTGTTGTTGTTTTTTAGTTTTGCTTTTACAAATGGTAAAGAGTCTGCCTGCACTGCGGGAGACTCGGGTTCGATCCCTAGGTCAGGAAGATGTACTGGAGAAGACAATGGCAACCCACTCCAGTATTGTTGCCTGGAAAATCCCATGGACAGAGGAGCCTGGCAGGCTACAGTCATGACTTCACTTTTTATCCATTTTGCCTTTCACCGATCAAAAAAATCAAGATATTTTAATAGCTGTAAAGCTAAAGTTCACTTTTACATATATTGCTAAAAGATTGTTTATAAATAACGAAAATAAAGCTGAACCACACTAACATGCTTGATATCAAACATAGTATATAATTTTAAGGGGGGACAAATATCCCAAACTATAAAGCACGAGAGATAGTCTTTTTGCTGCACGCAAAAATCAGAAAGCCAGATCAGAATTCAAACTAGAGGGCTAGGTAATCATCTATAACTAACTATAAAATCAGTAAATTAAAATGTATTTTAAGAATTGTTTTCCAGCTGAAAAATTATTTCTAATACAAAAGTATAAAATATTCTAAGCAACACAAAACTGACCAAAAGCTAATCAATACATTTGATAGCACACACACACACACACACACAGACACTATGTAATAAGTAATGAATGCTATAAAATACTGAATATAATTTTACTCCAATTTGTGATTTACATGTCTAAGGGTTGTACAGACCCTTATTTTTATTTCCCTGGTAACAAGCTAGTCATGATTTATTTTTATTTGGTAGTGTCTTGTTTTTTTTAGTTAAGTTCTCCGAAATTATTTTTAATGCTATGAGTAAGCAAGCTCCAAATACCATAACTAAGTGAGGTTAGATGTTTGCTTCACAATATAAACTGACACATGACTAGAGACTGTTAGGAGACTCTCAAGTCGATCTAGGGAATCAAATGATCAAGTGGCTAGCAAGTTAAACCCTAAAGTTCAGTACAGTCAATTTACAGGAAACATAAGATTTAGAGATCAACTGACAGAAGCCAGAACTAAAGAAAACATCCCAAACTTGAGTGCTTCCAAATTTATATTCAACAAATGTCTCTAGTCAAGAGTTTCTTATAATAAACTGATATATCACCAACAGTGCAACCTACATAAAATATCTCAAGTATGTGAAAGTGAAAGTCACTCAGTCGTGTTCGACTCTTTGCAACCCCATGGGCTATACACAGTCCATGGAATTCTCCTGGCCAGAATACTGGAGTGGGTAGCCTTTCTCTTCTTCAGGGGATCTTCCCAACTCAGGAATCAAACCCAGGTCTCTCACACTGCAGGCAGATTCTTTACCAGCTGAGTCATCAGGGAACCCCACCTCAAGTATATAAGTAAACTATTATTTTTTAAAATAGAAAAACACTATACATTTTATACATTAATCTCATTTCTGGTTTTATACTGCCTTTCCTATTCTCATTTTTACTCTGTTCTGGTTATCACAAGTTATATTTCATCCTGTTATACTGTACATTGTATTTTAAGAGCAAAACAGGATATTAGTAAGTAAATGAATAAGCGAATCAACTCAATTAAGTCCTTTAGGTCAAGTGCCTGATTTTCTACATAAAGCTAGTAAATTTAGTTACAACTGACATCTTTATTATAAAATAAATGTTTTAATGAGCTATGCTTAGTACTAATAAAACTTATGCCAAAAGCTGTCTTAAAGCATAAAGCAAATTAGCCATCCATTCTTGATAAAACTGTTAATCTATATCGAAAAAGGAGTGTTACTTACATGTCCTGCGTATTGTCCAAATTTCTTTCTTAGCCCAACAGCCAGGCCAGTAAGACATTTTGCTGCCAAAGCTACCAACATGACATTGGTGTCCTTTCCAACAACCTACAAAGGGTGGAAAAAAAGGAAAACAAAGGAGTCACAGTCCCAAAGAAGAAGAGTAAAAATTTACTCTTAACTCTGAAAGCTATTATGTAATGGGCAGCCAACTCTGTTCTGTACAAGAGGAAAGATTCTTCTATGACAATATAAAATTTGGGAGCTTCTCTTCCTTATGTCTAGTCCCCTACCTTAAAGCTCTACCAACAAAATATACGTACAACCACATCAAATCTCTAACTCCCCACTGGTGGTAGTCTGGGCTGTCAGCACTGCATAACTGTGCAGGCAACTCTCATACTGGCAGCAAAGCTGGAGGCCTCTTGACTGCTTTGGGGAAGGGAAAGTCAAGACAGTATCTCTGCAAGACAGCACGGAGTACCAGCTCTAACATTTATACCCAAGAAGCACCAGTAGAAGTGCTGTTGGTACTTTCAAGAAGCTGAGGAGATGTAAACTATTATTTATAGGACGGATAACAACAAGGTCCTACTGTATAGCAGGACCTCTATATTCAGTGTCCTGTGATAAACCATAATGGAAAAGAATGTTTTTTTTTTAAAAAAAAAAAAGGAAATGGATGAGGATTCTAAATTGCAAATACCTCTGCAACCATTCCTGAGGGGGCTTACGGCCTTGCAGCTGCCGTTTTAGTTCCCTAGTGACCATCTGGCTTGTATTCAGTCTCTCTCATCAGAGTGTCCTCCAGCAGCGTTAATACTACCACCCTCCTACAGCATACCCTACAAAACCCAGAACTTAGCAAAACTCATAGGTAGTAGCTGCATTTGTATCAACTTAGCAAGACAGTGACTACTATTGCCTCAGTTTCTTTCTGCTAGGATTTTACTGTGGTTTACTGTTCAAGCCAGCTGATGCTAAAAAGATGCTTTACTTTTAAGTGCCCCCAAATCTTAGCTTTTTCATGCTTTCCCCAGGTGGAAGAAATACTTTCATTCTATTTTGGATTTTATCCCTAAGATCTGTTATTTCATGAGCAGAACATTTCATTCCAGATTCCCTGAATTAAAGAACCCCTAATGCACAGCATTATGCATAGCAAGACAGTCCTATATATATACATTCCCTACCGAGGAGTAAGGATTAAAAGACCAACATTTATTAAAAACAAATTAGATGCTATAATTTTATAGGTGCTTTATAATCTTTATAGGTGCTTTATAATCTTTATTCAATTTTTACTCTATAAAACAAGTACTATTATTATCTCAATTTTGTGGATTCCAAAAATTAAATAGAGATTAATACGTTCAAGATCACAGAGTTAGCAAATGGTAGTGCTGTGATTCAAACTCAGTCTGCTTTGACCCCAAAGTTTTTGCTATCTTTACTAAAGCACATTCTCCTTCTAAACTCACGGCAAATTTATTTTCCTCATGAGAAGATGAGACCAGGGTCCTAATAAATGTTTTGTTAAATCTATAATTAAGTCTAGGTATTAAAATTCTATTCATTTTTGTATTGAACATATTGGCATTTGTGTCTGGCTTATTTTTCTTTACTAAAACATCTCTCAGGTATTATTTACATGCTAGATTTTGTATTTAGCATCTTAACATATATTCTAGAAAAGGTTATCAAAAACACGCTAGACCCCATTGCAAGAGATACTACTTCCATGAATTTGGGATGGGATTTGGACATGAGTATTTTAATACATTCAAAGGTGCTTTTGTTATACTGGCCTAGTTAAAGGACATCATTCAATCGAATTCTTAAGAGACTATCTAACATTACCATAAGAGCAGTAGCCAATGGAAACTGAATCTTAGACACTGATGACCCCTAATGCAAAGTTTTGAAAAGGATCTTGTGAACCTATTACAGTACAGGATATAGCAAAAGACTGAGTGCATTTATTGGTAAGTGATGAACCAGGCATACAGTACAATATTTGCCTATTAACACTCATTCTCACCCATCCCAGTTTGACTAAACAAGTGGTTCTTAACTGGGAAACAGGAATGGGGAAAATGGAAAAGTGTTTATTTTTAAGAAAAACAGTGTACACGGAGGGACTCCATTTCAGGGTTGAAGAAAAAGTCAGTAATTCTGTTTGAGATCAGGGAAAGAAAAGTTATAGCTCACAATGTTAATTTAATCTAAATAATGGGACCTACTCTATAATTAAAATTGCTGTCACTTCTACTTAATTGATTTTAAGTAATAATCAATTACTACTTATCTTTAACTAGTAATGTGACCCACTAAACAGTAATCAAAACAAAAACACTGTTGACAGACAATACAAACAGGGCCACGGCCACCAGAAGCCTACACGCTACAACAAAGCGTGGCCCCTGCCACCCTGACTAAAGGAGCCCATGTGCAGCAATGGGGATCCAGTTCAGCCAAAAATAAATAACAAATTTTTAAAAAATTTTAAAAAGAAATTATTTCAGGAATACTGTGAGAATTTCAAAATGAGTAGCTTTTTACTACTTGTATTTAAGGAAAAAAACTGGGAAACTGGTAAGATTACTTGATAAAGACAAGAGAGAAGAGACTATGGAGGGAAGATGGATGGGTCCACAAAGACCAATTAAGTCAACATAACATGGATCTGGGGCTGGACATGGGGCGGGGGCGTGGGGAGGGAAGGATAAGAGTGGGATTAGCAGATGCAAACTAGCATATGGAAGGTCAATAAACAATAAGGTGCTACTGTACTGAACAGGGAACTATATTCAATTTCTTGGGATAAACTATAATGGAAAAAATATTAAAAAAAAACATATATAACTGAATCACTCTGCTGTACAAGAGAAATTAACACAACACTATAAATCAACTATATAATAAAACAAAAACAATATGAAGTTTGTCTATAAGTAACTAAAATAGAAAATACAAAAACAAAAATATCATGTTTCATGTTAATTTATATTGACATTAATTTTTCATGGTTTTAAATATTTTAGCCACCAAATTAAGTTTCTTTTTACTGGTTTGTAGCCTCTGATTGACTGCCCCAACTCCACCATGTGAAGAGGGAAAGACGTGCCTCCTGCTACCATAAGATCTCACACAGATCCACTGTTTATGTCTATCCAGATATAAAAATCCATGACCTTCTCTGTATAGAACACAGTGAGAGTTTATATTCACAGTCACAAAACCAATGGAAATCACAGAACAGTTTTCATCTGAAAAGCTAATATCCTAAGAAAATGCATGTAGAGAACATCAATTATTAACATTCCTGATTCCAATGAACATTCCTGATCATTACATGAGGAAAAACAAAAGCTTTTATTTGAGGCATTGAGAATTCAGTGCAATATATCATGTTTCCATAAGATTCCTGATTTTAAAAATTATATGCTAGAACTTACAGAGAATCTGAAGCTCTCTTCAAGGTCACCAGAATCCCTCTTACTGCCTTCTACCCTTCCTCTCTCTTCCTAGGCTCCAGGTTGGTGAATCTTTTCCCTAGGGCCATTCCCTTTGAACAACAGTCAGTCCTTTGTAACTGCAGATTCCGGAGGCCAACAGTACTCATTGCACTATGCCCTTTTATACAAGGAACTTGAGCAGATTTTAGTGTAGATGGGAGCTCCTGGAATCAACCCTCTGCCCACCTTTTCCCCCAACCTGGGGCTATCGAGAGATGACTGTAGTCTTGCCTGGGTCTGTGGCTCTTCAAGATAGATGACAGAGGAACAATGATTTTGACAAATTATATCCCTGTCTCCAAATCCTACTTGGAGGAAAGCAAAGGAAGACTGACTATGAGAAAATACAGTCCAGCCTCATTATTCACGAATTTCACATTTGCAAATTCATCTATCCATTAAAATTAACTGATAAGCCCCAAATCAATAATCGAGGCACTTTCCTGGTTACTCACAGATAAGCACAGAGCTGGGAAAAATCTGAATTGCCTGATATGCACATTCCCAGCTGAGATGAACAATGCAATACTCTGCCTTTGTCTTTTAGCTCTTACACTGTAAACAAGAGTCTTTTTCATAGTCTAGTTTACTGCCATGGGTTTTTTCCTACAATTTTGTGCTTTTGGTTGGTGCTCCCACTGTTTAAAGTGACCCACAAGTATAGTGCTGAGGTGCTCTCTGGTGTTCTTACATGCAAAAAGGCAGTGATGTCTCTTTCAGAGAAAATAAATGTGTTAGGCAGACTTTGTTCAGGCATGAGTTATACTGCTGTGAGTTCAATGTTAAGGAATCAATCACATATAGTGAATAAGACATCTTCAAACAGAATAAAACAAGGTTATGCATTGATCAGTTGATGAAAATGTGACCATAGGGCTGCAGGACCTTAACCCTGTATCTTCTCTTGGAGCAGTGGTTCAGCATTTGCTAATTCAGTGTTTGTGGTGACATTATAGAACATAACTACCACGAATAATGAGAATTACTCTACTTACATATTCATTTAATTAAAGAGTAACCTCCCTTACCCCCCACCATGCTGCTGCTGCTGCTGCTAAGTCGCTTCAGTCGTGTCCGACTCTGTGCGACCCCACAGACGGCAGCCCACAAGGCTCCCCCGTCCCTGGGATTCTCCAGGCAAGAACACTGGAGTGGGGTGCCACTGCCTTCTTCAATGCATAAAAGTGAAAAGTGAAAGCGAAGTCGCTCAGTCGTGTTTGACTCTTAGCGACCACATGGACTGCAGCCCACCAGGCTCCTCCATCCATGGGATTTTCCAGGCAAGAGTACTGGGGTGGGGTGCCAATTGCCTTCTCTGCCCCACCATGCTAATCCTCTATTAATTTCAAGCTGAAGAAGCAAATACAACATTTTATCCTTGCTATATTGAAGAAGGTGCCTTAAAAAAAAAAAAAAAAAAAGGAAGACACCTTCAGTCTTTTAAGCTCTATTAAAACAACATCCACAAGTGTCTGACCTGACTTACAGATTTTATGAAAAGCCACTACATACAAAAATATCCACCCCAGCATTCAACTTGCTTGGAACTAATACCAAAGAGTATTTTCTAAAATATTTCTTTCTTATTTAGTACTTACCTGCTTTATAACTGACCACATATCCCCAGGTCCTGTGCTTCACTTTACATGTTAATAGTGTGGTATCACTTACTACCTACCTAATGAAAAATACTCTTCACATCTAATATTTGTTCCATTAAATAGACCCAATTTAAAAGGCTCATTCTGTAGAATTATAAAACTAGAATATTTCGTTCTAGATCAGCAAGATTCTCTATTTCTTAATGTTTGTGTATGCTATCAAATAGCATATTTACAGTCAAAGTGATAATTAACAAAGATTAAAAACCAATCCCTCTAAACTAACCTAGGACCGATCATTTTAAATAACCCTTAAAAAAATATGTATGCATATAATTAAAAACAATCAGCAGTGTTCCCTGAATGGCGGTGCTAACTGTGATAGGAAAGATGAGTGATGAAGGAAACTAGCGGCCTGGCCTGCTGTTGGGATGCCAGCGCTGAAACTCCTCATATTTACCTTCTTCAAAGCTTTTACTAAATCTGCATAATCGCCTGCTTCCAGTTTGGGATTTTTCACTAGTACTTCCACAGCTTCCAGGGCTTCTTTTCTTTCTTGCCATTTTTTTGCCTCCTACAAGACACAATATGAGTCACTTGGAGAACAGAAAACCAGAAAGCAAAACAAAAGTCTATTTCTTGTGTGCTACTAATTCAAAGATATCTATTTTTTTGTTTTTTAGAAACTTTCTAAAGCTAGTTAGAAATCAACATTACAAAACTATGTAGCCAAGCAGAATGTTACATTCATGTGTATAAAATTTTGTTCATATGTAAAAAGTATTTTTGTAACATTTCATAATCCTAATGTTCTACAATAAATAAGCAGGATGAAACACCACAGATTGTTCTTCTCATTTTCTACGTAAATTTCGAGCAAGTGTTAAACAGAAAACACTAACAGAAGCATTTCTAGCATATCTCACAGCAGCACATCTACAGGAGAGAGGAATTTCTATACTGCTAACATTAGAAACACCAGACAAGAACAAACATATAACCAACAACCAATACTATTCTAATTCTGATATTAGTTTTCCAAACTGTAGGTATAGTGTTATTTTTTTTTTTGTTTGCTTTGTGGTCATAAAGTAGAAAATGCTTCACTAGAATTTGAATTCGAATATTCACTGTTGGAAAGAACTAGGGATACAAAGATGACAAATGCGTCATCTTGGAGGTAATTATAATTCACTTCAATTTATCAAATATATATTTGTTCATCAGAAGATAACAGAATACCCAAGGAGCTGATAGTAGAGGTAGACCTTCAATAAATAACTATCAGGTCATGACCACTGGGAAAGGAGAAGTACAAGCTGCTTTGGGATAGCAAAGGATTTAACTCAGTTTAGGTTATCAGGTAAGACCTCTTCCCCAAAGTGATGCTTAAGGTGGGATCTGGATGATGAAGAGATACTATGGGGTAAATGGGAACGGGGGGAAACAGTGTTATAGGCAGAAAGAACAGCGTATGACAAAGCCCAGAGTTTAGGGTGGAAAAAAAGTCTGGTGCGTTTGATACCAGGAGAAATTCAGTATGACTGGAGCATGGGAAGTGACAGTAATTAGACATGTGGCTGGAAGGTACATGGAGGCCTCAAACGTACCATAGATTGCCTCAATGACTACAGTATGATTTCAAACATCATCTTAAAACCCATGGAAGCCATTGAAAGATTTTAATGAGGCAATAATATAGAAAGATTTCCATTATCAGAATGAAAATGACACCTCTAATTATACTGTGAAATATAATGGGAAGGAGGCAAGAGCAGACAGGGAGTCTTGTGGAAGATACTGCAGCATATATGGCAAGAGCTGATGGTAATGGTTGGGACAAGACTTTCTCAGTTGGGGGTAATTTTGACTCTTGGGGTATACTTGGCAAAGTCTGGAGACATTTTTGATTGTCATGACTTGGAGGAATGGTATTATTAATATCTGACTGATAAAGGTCAGAGATGCTGCTCAACAGCCTACAGTGCACAGACAATCCCCCAAACAAACATCTGGCCACAAAATGTCAACAGCGTCAAGGTCAAGAAACCTTGGGGAAGGGGAAAAACAAAAAGCAGTAACCCTTGGGTAGAGAAAGAAACCCTGGGGATAGAGAAAAGAGAATGAATTTGAGATATATTTAAAGGTAAGACCAGACAGAAAATGAGGAAAAGTTAAAAGTCAAGAATAATGTTTGGGTTTCTGGCAAGATGTGAAAAAATGGACTAATGTAGGCACTTATTCAAACTAGTATGGGAACCAAGAAGAAACCACTGACTCATTCTAATAGGGGAGATAAGGTAGAAGAGGGCGTGCCAGGATGAGGGCTCAGCAGAGCACTCTACAACAATATTCAAGTAACTATTAAACATGAAATAAATGAAAGAAGTTTACCATTACTTACAATTTTGTCATAAAAGTCTTTGGGAAGCTTGGAAAGAATTTCTACTGCTTCCAAAAGCTCATAAGCATCTATCTGTGGTACCTCATCACCATCGTCACCACCTTCCAGGAGGAAAACAAAACAAACCTTAAAAATGGATGAAATGGTTTTACTTACCAAACAGTCGTCAGTTGTCCTTTCACACTCCTGATGCAATCTTGCCACAGGAGGGACCAGAATTATTAATCCTACAAACAACTTGTATTTTATCAAATGGCGGTCCTATAAAATTTACCTTGTGAACACAGGTTCCTGTTACAGGGCCTGTCTTGCTAATTTTTTACAGAAACCAGTGTTGATAAGTGGCTTACCTCCCTCAGCATCTCCACCAGCAGACTGTTGCTGTTCCAATTTAGCTTCTAGTTCTTGCTGGGAACGCAGAAACCTAGCTGGTCTAGGAGCACCTGTTGGCAGCTTGACCCACTCTTCTTCTAGTTCTTTCAACTGCAAATACCATAAAATATTTAAAAAACATATCTAGATCTCTGCTATTAGAGAATGTATTTATATTTACTAACAGACCTGAACCCAATTTCTTATTTATGCGGCTCTAATAAGGCAAATCAGAAAAGATAAACTTAAATTGTGTACATTTTGTAGTAAAAGTCAAACCAACGTATATCTACTACAATGAAGATGTGTGACTAAACAGTTAGAAAAGAATAAAATCCACTTTTTAAGACACTCTTATTATTTCATGAATTCACATATATTTGCATCAAATAGTATCTCTAAAACCAACCGAAATATAAAAAATAAGTAGAATCCATTCTGTCCAAATGGATATTAAGTCCTACAGTATTATAAAAGGATCTTTTAAACTGTTATAGTTTTGACACTAACATACTGGTATCACAGAATACACAGTATTTAACTTGAGTGGACAAAAGTAACAGCAGAAACAGGTATGCTTGGAAAAAACAGATTTCAAAGTAAAGAATGAAAAATAATTATTTGTAAGGATAGACTATCAACAACAACGACAGGAAGGAGCTATCTCCATATCAACCTTATATAAAGGCAACCAGAAAACGTAGTGCCTTACCTGGACAGGGTTTATGTTTTGTAACGGGGGTCTCAGAGCATCTCGAATCCATCTATAAATCTCTACAGCAATTAATTTGGCTTCATCTCGAACAGCCTTCTCTCGAGATTCAAAGAGTTTTGGCAACACTTTGATAATTGGCTTCAGTAAGATGATTTTGGAACCGAATTCACTGGAATTAAAAATTGGGGGGAGAAACCTGTCACCGTTGGAAAAGGCAATGGCACCCCACTCCAGTACTCTTGCCTGGAAAATCCCATGGACAGAGGAGCCTGGTAGGCTGCAGTCCATGGGGTCGCTAAGAGTCGGACACGACTGAGCGACTTCACTTTCACTTTTCACTTTCATGCACTGGAGAAGGAAATGGCAACCCACTCCAGTGTTCTTGCCTGGAGAATCCCAGGGACGGGGGAGCCTGTTGGGCTGCCGTCTATGGGGTCGCACAGAGTCGGACATGACTGAAGTGACTTAGCATTAGCACGCACTATGCTTGGGTAAAATATTAACTTGAATTCACTCAAACTCAGTTTTTATATCTATATACAATAGGGACATATATAGGTCAAGTTTTTTTCAGGGAAGAAGAAAAAAGGAACTTAAAACAACATCTGTATTTAGATGCCTTTCTTCCAAGAATGTTATTTAATGTCCAGAGTCCAAAATAATACTACCATTTAAAAACTTTCTAGGTAATCAGTCTAGGAATTACTTAAATCTAAAATAGACCAACACTCATGTAACATCTTAAATATATATGTATGTACATATAAAAGCTTAAAATACACACAAATCAATTTATAAATAGTTAAATGAGTGAAATTTATTTTTAATAATCTTTTATTAACTTTCTATGTAATTACGGGGATTCACTCTGCTTGACAGATCACTAATCCTGGCAGTGCGTCTTTCATTCAAAATACAGTGGAAACAGTGTCAGACTTTATTTTTGGGGGCTCCAAAATCACTGCAGATGGTGACTGCAGCCATGCAATTAAAAGACGCTTACTCCTTGGAAAAAAAGTTATGACCAACCTAGATAGCATATTCAAAAGCGGAGATATTACTTTGCCAACAAAGGTCCATCTAGTCAAGGCTATGGTTTTTCCAGTGGTCATGTATGGATGTGAGAGTTGGACTATGAAGAGGCTGAGTGCCAAAGAATTGATGCTTTTGAACTCTGGTGCTGGAGAAGACTCTTGAGAGTCCCCTGGACTGCAAGGAGATCCAACCAGTCCATTCTGAAGGAGATCAGCCCTGAGTGTTCTTTGGAAGGAATAATGCGAAAGCTGAAACTCCAGTACTTTGGCCACCTCATGCGAAGAGTTGACTCATTGGAAAAGACTCTGATGCTGGGAGGGATTGGGCGCAGGAGGAGGAGGGGACAACAGAGGATGAGATGGCTGGATGGCATCACTGACTTGATGGACGTGAGTCTGGGTGAACTCCAGGAGTTGGTGATGGACAGAGAGGCCTGGCGCGCTCTCGCAAAGAGTCGGACACGACTGAGCGACTGAACTGAACTGAACTGACTGAAAGCTAACATAGACAGCTTGAGGAAGCTCTGGAACCAAGGACTGAACAGTTTGGCCCGAAGGTTCCATAAAGTCCCAGAGAGCTATCTAGTAGTTCTACTATAGATTCTGAGATGCTTTAGAATAAATACAGAACCATAGAGGGATGGGAATAGACAACAACATCTATTAGGAAAACATAAGACAGCATACCTAACTTGTTTTTTTTCCCTACATTTATTCTCCCAGTCAGCTTAAAAATGAAATAGCCAGAGTTTACAGAATTCCAGATTAGAAAGTTTTAATTTTAAGGTAGAATATAGTATGATATATATCTATATCTTTTATTAAGAAACCAATTACTAAAGATAGAACTGACTTCCCTGGTGGCTCAGACGGTAAAGTGTCCGCCTACAATGCGGGAGACCTGGGTTCAATCCCTAGGTCGGGAAGATCTCTTGGAGAAGGAAATGGCAACCCACTCCAGTATTCTTGCCTGGAAAATCCCATGGATGGAGGAGCCTGGTGGGCTACAGTCCATGAGGTCGCAAAGAGTTGTGTCCAATTCACTCACTCAATCTTGACAATGCATCAAGTCACTAAATTTCTAAAATGATAGTATCTCTATTACACTATAATAGGTTAGGAATGAGGAAAATTTTATCACAAAAGAATCTAAGTAAAAGCCAAATTTTATGAAAGAACGTTATGAATGAAGTGAAAGACAAAGTTTACAGACTTATAAACTGAAGACAGCTTAACAAATTCAAGAATTTTGACACTTTCATGTAAGATAAACACCAAAGGAAGCATATTCTGCAAGAAATAGGTCATATACAAAATCAAAAGAGAACTGAATTGGGAAGATCTTCACACCCATAGGTCACACATTTAGGATTTCACTAGAGCTGCTTTCTGAAGTATCACATGTAGATGTATTGGGGACAGGATATCAGATGAGAAGGACTGCGAGATAAGAACAAACTAGTGGTTTGTCTAATTCAGACTTCCATAGAAAATTACAGCCGCTTGTTCCTGAAAGAGATCCCATTCATGAAAAACTTCACTGTCAAACAACATGAAATCCTAGGGTTGAAAATAACTTATTACATAAAAGTTATTTTCTATTTCTGTTGCTATGCCTCTGTTTAAAAGCATACAGCATTTCCTTCTATTTTAAAAAGCACATAAACGAAGGTTTGCTTTAGCCAACAACTATGTCTTTAGCCAGCATTTCAAAGTACATACATTTATGCTTGAGGATAAGAGAAAAAGAGCTGTTAAATACCCTGAGGAGTGCTTTTCCAGGAAAAAGTCAATTCATCATCTTAAAACAGGTCAGAAATATACCCCATTCATCTTCCTTAGAAAGAGATGTAGATAAATTAACTATGCAACACACTTCAAGGCTAAAATTACTGAATACAAAGTATCAAGCCTAAAGAATGGCTCTGGTTTTTCCAGGTCACTTTTCTGGTTAGTATGGCCTGCCAAGTCAACCCCAACAGTTTTCATTTCTGTTTAAACCAGGTAGCCAAACTCAATTGAGAGATTCTAGTCAACAGAACCAAAGCAAAAAGAACAGGTCTTACCTTAAGGCTTTCCTCAGTGTCTCTATACAGGCCACAACGATCTTGGGGTTCTTATTGTCCAGGCCTTTCAGCAGCTCCTCTTGTACAGCTTCTCCTTTCTCAATCTCTATGTACATTAGACAAATCTCCATGCCTAGCTCCTTGGCTTTGGCTTTGGGTTGGTTGAATACTTTACTTACAACACCTGACACAACCTCTCCCGTGGTTCTGTATAGATTACAAACAATAGCAACCATACTCATAAAAGCACACGTGAGTGGAAAGAGCTGGAAAGGCTCATGCAAAGTGGGGGAAACAAATACTTTTTAAAAAAAAACACTTAGAAATATCGTAAATGAGACTCTAAACATTTATATTCAAGAACATTAAAAAAAAAACTTATGCAAACTATTTTCATTTAAGACATGTCACAGCAGATCAGTTTCTATTTATACAGAGAAGAAATTTAAATAAGAAGGCAAAAATACCTTGAAATCTCACTACCCAGAGAAAACTACTTTCAACTTTATGGTATCCATCCTTCTAGACTTTTCTATATGCACAGATAAACAGATAGATACACATACATTTTATAAAAATAACATAACAGAGTTCTTGCTTTTTTTGGAAAAATTTTAAAAGTCATTTTAAACACTTTTTAGGACAGAGAATTTCTTCACAGAAGGAATGGATATGCACCTTTAATAACAAAAGGCTGCTCCTGACTCCTTGGCAAGACTTTACAGTATCTTTATTGCTTTGAGTCTCTTCTAAATTAAATGAAACCTGTACTGCTGGAAATTAGAGAAACTGAGTGGGTTTGGATCACACACAGCATTTATCAAAAAGTTTCTAGTATCAGAAGAAAAATGAAATTAAAAGAGCAACTGTCTCACTGATGGCAAGGGAAAGTTGGTGATGCTGGTTAACAAAACTGTCAAATTAATGACTGTCTTTCTAGGTATAAATTTTGAGGTGAGTCAAGTACATATTGGTGTCTTCTTTATATACTGGTGTCTTCTTTATCCATGGATTCTTCACCTGTGGATTCAACTGAATTCAGATCAAAAATATTTGGATAAAAAAATTCTGGAAAGTTCCAAAAAGCAAGAGCCATGCAGCCAGCAACTACTTACACATCATTTACATTGTAGTCACAACTGTTTACATAGTATTTACACCGTGTCAGGTATTAAGAGTAACCTAGAGATGGAAGATGGATGTAGGCTATATGTCATATGCAAATATTAGGCCATTTCATGTAAGGGACTTGAACATCTGTAATTTTGCTATATCCTAAGGCATGGGGGGGTACGGAGTTTTGTCCTAGAAACAATTCCCCTGGAGACACTGAGGGATGGATATACATATTTCTTGTGCAATTGGGTCAAGGGTCCCCGTTTTTTTTCAGTATGGAGGACTCCTTTCAATGACATAAAGACTAGTGTTAGAAAAGTCATGTTTATGAGGTATGGGAGACTGGAGTGACTAGATACATCTATCAACCAATAAACTGGGAGTTACAGAGGTTGTAACTTACCTCTCCTAAGAGAGAAAAATGCCTAATGACCATAGGGAGAAAGATGTGACTCTAAGATGACGCAGCCTGGAACCATTGTTAAGAAAAAGATTTTAGTAATGCTCAAATGTTTTCAGTGAAATCCTGATGTGTTTACTAACCACCTCAGTTTCTTCTAAAAATTTTTCCTCTTAGAGTAATTCTCATACAAAAATCTCAGCAGGAGAGAATCACTTGCTCATCAAACTCTAAGGAAAAAACTCAGTGTCTGATTTCTAATTTGCTCCTCTCTAAAAATCTCATGTACCATTTATACTTCTGAAAGCAGATAAAGACTGAATGAGAAACAAGGGTCAAGGAGCTATGAAAGTTAAGAAATGAATATCCTCCAAAAGTGCTAAGCACAGTGATCCATAAAAATACATAATTAATCCATGTAGCACCAGACAGGGGTTTTTACCAGAATAGTTGGAAAGAAAGTACTTACTTTCCTGCTACATGGGCATTTTCAACATAAACAAGTGCAGCTTCTAATCCTTTCAACTGAACCACTGCATTGGAATCCGTCACAAACTTTTTGATCAATCCTAAAAATTTGGACCATTCTGGGCTCTTTTCATCTTTTATTTTCTGGAAGATCTTCAGGGCTTCTTCATAACCACTTAACCTTGCTTTCCACAGCTAAAAGAAAAGTATTTTGAAACAATTAAAACAAAACAAAATTTACTGATATTATCATCTACTATTGGGGGGAGGGGGGTGGTGACTATCTTATACCAGGTAATTTGAACAAAGGATCCCAGATCAGAAACAAAAACGAAGCTTAAGAAATCCAGAGAGTTGATTTTCTTTCTTTTTAAAGATTAGCTAATAAACTTTTTCTTGTGTTTAATATTAATGATATTCTACCAAAGCCTTCTAGAATTCATAAACTGGCCACTATAAATGTATCACACTTTGTATCCAAGTATTAGTCATTATTTCTTTGTAACAGGACATTAAAGAGGTAACGATTCAAACATGAGACAGTTTCCTGCTGAAAGTGTCCAATCTCCAAAGCAGGCTGTTTTTCTGGTTGTATTGTGTAATCATTCGGCAGCTTTATACTATACTATGCAGTATAACTGCTGACAAAACAAGCCAATGACAGTAAAATTTGAGTTCCAGAAGAGTCTTACCTTGTGTTCACATTTCTGATCAACCGGCAGTTTCATCCACTCACTGTCATCTCCCATCGTGCTTCCAGTTTCTCCTTATAATTAAGAGTAATTCCTGGTCAGATAAACATCAGAATCCATTAACTCTAGCAACCAAGCTCTCTTTTATCAAGCACACACCAACAAAAGAATCTCATTCTTTGGTCAAATGCCCATTTAATTCTATTAATAGAACATTTAAAAAGTAAACAAAAAATTAATAAAAATCTGAATAAATAAATAGAAAGGACAGATACTATTTTTTAAAAAAGATGCTTATATGTATTTTCCCAAATGAGAACTTCTTAAATCTGTGACAAAGCTAGAATAAAACAGAAGAGCTAAACTATTTGGCCTTTTAAAAAAGGCAAGAAAAGTTTCAAAGATAAATCATACTTTTAATTCAAAATTCCATAAGGCAAATAAACAACATGAAAAAACCTCAATGCTACCTAGCTCTCTACCTAATCCTGGTAAATAAATATGTCTATATAAACTAAAGGAAATAAACCCTGAATATTCATTGAAGGACTGACGCTGAAGCTCCAATACTTCAGCCACTGATGTGAAGAGCTGACTCAATGAAAAGACGCTGATGCTGGGAAAGATTGAAGTCTGAGACACTGGGAAAGGAGAAGGGTGTGGCAGAGGATGAGAGTTGGAGAGCATCACCAACTCAACGGCCATGAAGTTAAGAAAACTTCAAGAGGTAGTGGACAACAGAGGAGTCGGGAGTGTTACAGTCCATGGGACAGCAAAGAGTCAGACACGACTGACAGAACAACAACAAAATATAAACTAGCAAAAAATTAAATCCCCCAATAAACTAATTCTTCATAAACATTAAATCATTTTTTAGTTAGTGAGGTTTATGTCAACATTCCTTTAACAATTTTATGCTATTCATTTAGATAATACAGCTGTAGAAAATCTCCAAAGTACAGAAAATACATAAAGAAGGAAAGTATTAAAATACAATTTCATACCAATTAGTAACCATGATGAACACTGAAATGTATCCACTTGAATCTTTCTATATTTCTTTCAATGTACATGCAGTGTATAAATTATACGAAAAAGGGCTAATCTTCTTGTAATTTTTTTCTTACATGGTCACAAACATTTCCTCATATTTGAGAACATGATGTTTAAAGGTGGCATTGCACTTTATGTGTGTGTTAGTCGCTCAGTCATGTCCAACTCTTTGCGACCCCAGGGACTGTAGCCCGCCAGGCTTCTCTGTCCGTGGAATTCTCCAGGCAAGAATACTGGAGTGGATCACCATTCCCTTCTCCAGAGGAACTTCCCAACCCACGTATCGAACCCTGGTCTCCTGCCTCACAGGTAGATTCCTTACTGTTTGAGTTAAAGTCTAAATGCGTTGCATTTTATGAATGTACCATAATTACCAATTCTAACAGTGGACATTTAAATTGTCTCAAATTTTTCAATATTATAAATAACACAAAAGAGATCTTGTTTATCTCTCTGTCCTCAGGCCAGACATAAAATATGTCTTCAATCAATATTTATTTAAACTTGAATATATGCCTTGATACTGTCTGCTATGAGTCAGGCACTGTGAAAAGTATTTTTTTAAATTGTGGATTCATTATACTAACAACAACTACACGAAAGAAAAATATTCTTCCCACTTTAAACACTAGGCTTACAAAGATTCAATAATTTGCCAGAAACAACAACTGGCAGGCAGCAGCTCACACTAAGAGTCTTCCTTTGCAACTTGTTGCCTCCCATTTAAATGCAGGAAATATCCCAGGAAAAAATATTAGAGATTGAATTGTAAAAGTTTATTAGAGTAAATGAAACTTGCATTAAGACGTCTCTTCAAAATCCCCAAGACTCTGTGAAACAACAGCACTGTGTTTTAGAGTAGGAGTCAGAGAATCTTTGAGAAGGCTAATAAAGCAATAGTGAGAAAATACAGGAGTTTGGAGAACAGTATTATGTTATTTAACTTGAAAACGCACATTCTCTACTATCTGGCAACTCCATTGCTAAGTGCACACCCTAGAAACTGACACCAACTGCAGATGCACCAGAAGACACTTACAGCGACGGTGGCTGTCAAAGTCCAATGTTGAAAACACCTTACACATTCATCAGAGAGAGAATGAACAGTGGCATATTCACTGGATATATTACACAGCACCTAAAAGAGCTGAAAGTGCTGAAAGCAGCTACTCCAACAAGTACATGAACATGCCAAAAGTTAGCCTGAATGTCCACTGGTGGATGAATAAATAAACTGATACGTACATACAACGGACCATTACTCAGCCTTCGGTGAGAATGAAGTACTTACTGATACACGTTACAACATGGACAAACCTCACACACACGACGCTAAGTGAAGGAAGCCAAACACGAAAGGTCTGATGTCACACGATTCCATGCATAGGAAATATCCAGAATGTATCAATCCATAGAGACAGATTCAGATTAGTGGTTGCCCGGGGTTGCAGAGAGAGGAAGAATGGGGAGAAACTGCTTAATGGATAAGTAGTTTTACTGTGATGTGATGGAAACGTTCCTGTTTGACTAGACAGAGATGGTGGTTGCACAACATTGTGAATGTGTAAAATACCACTGAATTGTTCACTTAAAATGGTTGATTTTATGTTACACGAATTTCACATCAATAAAAAAATTTAATTTCACATCAATAAAAAAATTTAATTTCACATCAATAAAAAAATTTTTTTTAAGTTCCCAGGTGATTCTAACATGCAACCGTGGGTTAAAAACCTCTAACGTTATCTTCTTGGCACAAATTTGAGCTGCAAAAGCAATCTTTCCTATCTGACTGATTTTCAAAGAGAACCAGTCAATGAGAGCTTTTACAGCGTTTTCCAACCAAGAGAATGTGAACAACATTCAATTGTTGGTATTCTATCAATTCACTGCATACTTTTTTTTTCTTGTTGGTTTCTTTTTGAAACAGGAAGAAGAAGGTGGCCCAACCTAACTGTACCATATAAAATACTGTCGTCATTGTGCTATGTTTTCTGAAATGGCTTCTACCACTTCGTAGCCTCAGTTTAAAAAAACTACTGGTTTATGATTTTGTTGCTTCTATTCAAAGGAAAGGCTTGGTTCGTACCAAAACTTTCCCAGGCACTGAAATAATAGATATGGTATTCTGTGTATTCATGTGACACTGAAGACTCTTGCTCTGTCTTTATCTTTTCCCAGATTAATATACTAAGAAAAAAAGGACTTCACTAATTTTTCTCCATAATTAATTTTAAAATTAATTTTAGAATTTAATTTTTTACATATCTAAGAAAATATACAATATACGTGTTAGGAGGCATTACAGTAAAATTGATACACTGACCTACCATCCAAATTAAAAATTAGCACTCTATCAGTATTATGGCACCAGTGCAACTCTTTCCTACCCCCACCCTTCTTCCCAAAGAAGTACTTTCCTGAAGTTTGCATGGTTCTATGCTGTGGTCAGTCACATATTTCTAATCAAAATTAACTCTGCTTGCTTGTGAGCCTTAGAAAATGTTATACTGTTGTATAACTTGCCTTTTTCATTCAATGTTTCATTTGTAAAATTCACCCATGTGGTATACTATAGTTTAAATCTACTAAAATTGTGGTCGAAAGACTTGTGCTGGTACAAAACTTTATCATTCCAAGATAAGTATAAAAACAGAGATAAGTGTTTAGAAACTGCCATCACATCTATTCTAACTTCTTTTATTACGGTGGTCTGAGGAACTGAACAACGCTGAGTGAGGCTAATGTATAAAACACAACAAGAAAGTAAGGGAAGACAGAGAGTAAGGCTAGAAGGCAGTCTAGATCAGACCTGGAAGGGCTTCTAAGTGATGTTAAGAAATTTGGACTTTATTCCAAAGGCAGGAGACTTTGATTGAAGGACTATAAACAGGAAAATTTCATGAGGTATCAAATTCTCATTTTTCAAACTATATAATGTAAATAAAAAAGCAATATAAAGAATGTCTTAGAAGGCAGTAACAATGGAGGAAAATCAGAAAACTAACCTAAATGAAGGATGATGATAACTTGGAACTAAGAACAGCAGCAATGCAGGTAAAGAAAAGGGAATGGATTTTAGAGACATAAAGAATGTCAAGGACTCTCTTTATTGAGTGACTGTAGGAGTCTAAGATCAGGATAAAGATGAAGCTTTGGACAAGCTGTGTTTGAGATGTTCATTAGACAAGGGCAGATGTGGAAAGCAGTTGGAGATTCAAGCCTGGTGCTCAAGAGACAGAACTGGTCTGGAGATAAAAATTTAGTTAGGAGTTATCTGTGTGGCTCAAATGGTAAAGAATCTGCTGTAATGTGGGAGACCTGGGTTTGACCCCTGGGTCTGGAAGATCCCCTGGAGAAGGGAATGGCTACATACTCCAGTATTCTGGCCTGGAGAATTCCATGGACAGAGGAGCCTGGCAGGCTACAGTCCATGGGATCGCAGAGTTGGACACGACTGAGTAACACACACAAGGTGGGGGATGAAGAGTACTGAGGAAGAGTGTAGTGAGAAGAGCCCCAGGTTAGAGTTTAGATGTTTCAGGTGTAGAAACCAGAATCCATAGGACCTTAATCCACCATGTATAGTGCCGGATACATAAAATGATCAGTTAATGCCTGCTGGGGCGGGGGGGACACACAATAATCCAAAATGCGGTGAACAGCCTTATCAAATTTGAGTTTTTGTTACTTGAGGGAAACTTTGTTACTTTCAATTTCTACCTGCAAATCTAAATAAAAAAAAAAAAAAGAAAAGGAATTCTGTATCTTCAAAATCACCAGTAACTTAAGGTCGAGACCTTAGGTAAGTTACTTACCCAAATGTACACTGCCTCGGCATGCTTGTGTGTGAAGTGGGAATAACAGGACACACCTCAGAGGACTGTGTGGATTAAATGAGTCAGTACATGTAAAGCTGTTACCCTAGGAGCTTGGCTCAATAAATGCTAGCAAATTTACTATCATTATCAGTATCTGGCATTGCAAATTTGAAAATATTTATCTCATTTCTAAATTACAGTTGACTTTATTTTGGAATTGTATAGCATTAAAACAGAAAGTCTACAAGCACGTGAAGTCAAGTGGGCCTTAGAAAGCATCACTACGAACAAAGCTAGTGGAGGTGATGGAATTCCAGTGGAGCTATTCCAAATCCTGAAAGATGACACTGTGAAAGTGCTGCACTCAATATACCAGCAAATTTGGAAAACTCAGCAGTGGCCACAGGACTGGAAAAGGTCAGTTTTCATTCCAATCCCAAAGAAAGGCAATGCCAAAGAATGCTCAAACTACCACACAATTGCACTCATCTCACATGCTAGTAAAGTAATGCTCAAAATTCTCCAAGCCAGGCTTCACCAATACGTGAACCACGAACTTTCTGATGTTCAAGCTGGTTTTAGAAAAGGCAAAGGAACCAGAGATCAAATTGCCAACATCCGCTGGATCATGGAAAAAGCAAGCGAGTTCCAGAAAAACATCTATTTCTGCTTTATTGACTATGCCAAAGCCTTTAACTGTGTGGATCACAATAAACTGTGGAAAATTCTTCAAGAGATGGGAATACCAGACCACCTGACCTGCCTCTTGAGAAATCTGTATGCAGGTCAGGAACCAACAGTTAGAACTGGACATGGAACAACAGACTGGTTCCAAATAGGAAACGGAGTACGTCAAGGCTGTATATTATCACCCTGCTTATTTAACTTATATGCAGAGTACATCATGAGAAACGCTGGACTGGAAGAAACACAAACTGGAATCAAGATTGCCGGAAGGAATATCAATAACCTCAGATATGCAGATGACACCACCCTTATGGCAGAAAGTGAAGAGGAACTCAAAAGCCTCTTGATGAAAGTGAAAGAGGAGAGTGAAAAAGTTGGCTTAAAGCTCAACATTCAGAAAACGAAGATCATGGCATCCGGTCCCATCACTTCATGGCAAATAGATGGGGAAACAGTGGAAACAGTGTCAGACTTTATTTTTCTGGGCTCCAAAATCACTGCAGATGGTGACTGCAGCCATGAAATTAAAAGACACTTACTCCTTGGAAGGAAAGTTATGACCAACTTAGATAGCATATTCAAAAGCAGAGACATTACTTTGCCAACAAAGGTCCATCTAGTTAAGGCTATGGTTTTTCCTGTGGTCATGTATGGATGTGAGAGTTGGACTGTGAAGAAGGCTGAGCGCCGAAGAATTGATGCTTTTGAACTGTGGTGTTGGAGAAGACTCTTGAGAGTCCCTTGGACTGCAAGGAGATCCAACCAGTCCATTCTGAAGGAGATCAGCCCTGGGATTTCTTTGGAAGGAATGATGCTAAAGCTGAAACTCCAGTACTTTGGCCACCTCATGCAAAGAGTTGACTCATTGAAAAAGACTCTGATGCTGGGAGGGGTTGAGGGCAGGAGGAGAAGGGGACGACAGAGGATGAGATGGCTGGATGGCATCACCGACTTGATGGACGTGAGTCTGAGTGAACTCCGGGAGTTTGTGATGGACAGGGAGGCCTGGCGTGCTGCGATTCATGGGGTCGCGAAGAGTTGGATATGACTGAGCAACTGAACTGAAGTGAACAAGCACCTTAGAATATTGCTTAATGCATAAGATACATGATTATATTAAATCTGTCATGCTGAAATATAGTATTAATATCAAAGTATTTTGAAATGTGAATATATGGGTTTCTACATTAATACATTAAACAAAATACAGCAGCATATTTAATAACTACTGTAATTCTGAAGTTATGAATATTTTTATATATGACTACAGATATGATTTCTATTGGTGACAGAAGTGTATGTTCTTCTAATATTACTGCAGTTTATTGTCTACATTATTAACTGAAGAAAATGTCAAAATTTCAGTTAAAACGTTAGTGAAAATAAGAGGTAATTATTTTTCCATATAAATGTACAGAGTCCCTGAATTCTAACACAGGTTAAAATCTGTTAGTCTACAACCTTTCAAATTCTATGATCAAAGACTTGAGGGCACTGCTTACACTCATCCCCAAGTCCCTTGTTACAATAACAGCTAACACCCATCCAATACTTAAGAGGCACTTTATCTTTTACAGGTATTTTTATAATCATTCATCTTCTATGTATTTCATAATGTAAATGCAAGTATACTACCTCATTTGGGTTTATTTTCTTTTTTTATATTATTTTTAGTTATGTGGCTCTTTCTTACTAAACTGTAAGATGCTCTTGAGCAAAAGCTTTTTGTCTTATTCTCTATCCTCACAAGGTTCAAATAAATAAATAGAGCATCATTCTCCTCTTTTTTCAGGTTTATTTTCTTTCTTTTTTAAATATTATTCTTAGGTAACTCTTTCTTACTCAACCATAAGATTCTCTTCAGCAAAAGCTTTTTGTCTCATTAATCTCTCTTTTCATGAGGCTCAAATAAATAAATAAAGCATCTTTATCCTCTTTCTATACATGGGGGGAAAAGAGGTTCAGTGTCCCACCAAAGGTCACCTGGGTGGAGGAGAATGGTCTAGAGGAGACTTCTTGATTCTTAGTTTGGTGAATTTTCCAGGAACTTACCTACACATGGTTTCTATGTGATCTACAGTGAAATCTTCACCATATATCTATTCATACAGTATAAATAATAAGAGTAATTTTGGTGCTTACCTAACTCAATAAAAATATAAACAGCAAATAGGAGTATATGTGAAAGACAAGTTTATTTGCCTCCAAAGGACTTAAGGTAATTTAGAGAAATTTAAAATACAGTTAGTTGGTAAGGGGGAATCATCCCCAATCAGCAGCTGCCAAATAATCAAGCTAACTATCTAGCTGGGTCTCAGATACTGTTCACTTGTCTTTGCATAAGAAATAACTACAGTTTTAATTATAATTTGGGGTTATTCACAATACTTATTCCACTGAGTATTGACTCTACCAGTTGAAAAAGAAAATCTTTCCTTGAAATTGGTTAAAAACCCAAGAGTAGTAGACTATTATCTACAGTTCATACTAATTTTAAATTTATAACTACAATTCTAGAATATTTGTGGGAGGGTAGGAAAAAGGTCTTTAAAGTGGCCATTTGTTTTAAAGTTAAACTTTGCCTCTATCTGCACATTTTAAGTAACCATTATCAGACAGGCCTTAGGAACATTCAGAACATATTCAGGAAGTAATGCAGAGGACCCTCAGAGTTCATAAAATGAAATATGTATAAAATAAACCAATAATTTCACGAAAAGTTGCACAATCTAAAGGCCTGAATGATCTCTTCTGAGAAACGTAGTGCTATTTTCAAAACACACAGCAAACTAAAACCAAATTAACCTTCATAATAGCTAAGAGTGGAAACCACCTGAATCTCCATCCACTGATAAATAGATAAATAAAACGTGGTAAATCCATAGAATAGAATATGATTCAATGATAAAAATGAGGTACTATAAAGAATTCCTAACAGGAAAACAACATGATTAAAAAGTGGGCAAAGAACTTGATTAGACACCTATCCAAAGAAGACAGACAAAAGGCTAATAAGCACATGAAAAGAAGTTCAATACTACTGAACATTCAGTTCAGTTCAGTCGCTCAGTCGTGTCCGACTCTTTGCGACCCCATGAATCGCAGCACACCAGGCCTCCCTGTCCATCACCACCTCCCGGAGTTCACTCAGACTCACGTCCATCGAGTCAGTGATGCCGTCCAGCCATCTCATCCTCTGTCGTCCCCTTCTCCTCCTGCCCCCAATCCCCCCCAGCATCAGAGTCTTTTCCAGTGAGTCAACTCTTCGCATGAGGTGGCCAAAGTACTGGAGTTTCAGCTTCAGCATCATTCCTTCCAAAGAAATCCCAGGGCTGATCTCCTTCAGAATAGACTGGTTGGATCTCCTTGCAGTCCAAGGGACTCTCAAGAGTCTTCTCCAACACCACAGTTCAAAAGCATCAATTCTTCAGCACTCAGCTTTCTTCACAGTCCAACTCTCACATCCATACATGACCACTGGAAAAACCATAGCCTTGAACATTAGGGGAATGCAAATCAAAACTACGAGATACCACTTCATACCTATTAGGACAGCTACTGTCAAAAATCCAGAAAACAGCAAACGATGGCAAGGATATGGAGAAACTGGAGCCCTTTAACACCATTGGTGAGAATGTAAGATGGTACAGCTACTGTGGAAAACGGTATGGCAGTTCCTCCAAAAATTAAAAATAGTATGGCCATATGATCCAGCGATTCCATTTCTGGGTATATTGAAAGCAGGGTCTGGGTTTCCCAGGTGGCACTAGTGGTAAAGAACATGCCTGACAATGCAGGAGACATAAGAGATGCGAGTTCGATCCCTGCGTCGGGAAGATTTCCTGGAGAAGGAAATGGCAACCCACTCTAGTATCTTTGCCTGGAATCCGACAGACAGAGGAGCCTGGAGGACTACAGTCCATGGGGTTGCAGAGTTGGACACAACTCAAGCGACTTAGCAAGTACAAAGAGGTATCTGTACACCCATGTTCACAGCAGCATTATTCACAGTTAAAACACGGAAGCAACCCACATGACCATCAATGGATGAACGGCTAAGCAAAATGTGGTATGTACACACAACACAGTATCATTCAGCTTTAAAAAGGAAAGGAATTCTGACACAAGCTTATAACCTGGGTGAACCTTGAAGATACTGTTAACTGAAATAAGCCAGCCACAAAGAGACAAACACTGTGTGATTCCACCTATATGAAGCACTTACTGTTGTTGTTCAGTTACTCAGTCATGTCCGACTCTTTGTGAGCCCATGGACACACCAGGCTTCCCTGTCCTTCACCAACTCCTGGAGCTTTGTCAAACTCATGTCCACTGAGTCAGTGATGCCATCCAACCATCTCATCCTCTGTCGTCCCCTTCTCCTCCTGCCTTCAATCTTTCCCAGCATCAGGGTCTTTTCAGTGAGTTAGCTCTTCGCATAAGGTGGCCAAAGTATTGGAGCTTCAGCTTCAGAATCAGTCCTTTCAATGAATATTCAGGACTGATTTCCTTTAGGATGGACTGGTTGGACCTCCTTGCAGTCCAAGGGACTCTCAAGAGTCTTCTCCAACACCACAGTTCAAAAGCATCAATTTGTCAGCACTCAGCCTTCTTTGTGGTCCAACTCTCACATCCATACATGACTACTGGAAAAACCACAGCTTTGACTACACGACCTTCATCAGCAAAGTAATGCCTCTGTTCTTTTTAGAGTAGCCAAAATCAAAAAGAGAGATAGAAGGTAGAATGATTGTTGCCAGCAGATGCAAGGAGAGGGGAATGAGGAGTTACTGTTAATGGGTATAAAGTTTTAGTTCTACAAGGAGAAGAATTATGGAGATGGATGGTAGGGGCTACACAACATTACAAATGCATTTAATGCCATTGAATTGTATATTTAAAAATGCTTAAGATGGTAAATTTATATGAAATGTTCGGAACAGGCAAATCTACAGAGACAGAAATTGGATGAGTGGTTACCTACAACTAGAGCGTTTGGGAATATTAGAAAAGTGTGAAGGAGGGTGGGGTTTCTTTTTGGGGTAATGAAAAATGTTCTAAAATTGTGTTGATGGTTGCATAAATTTATGAATATACTGAAAGTCACTGAATTGTACACTTTAAAAATGGGTAAAAGGTATATAAATTATATATCTTACTAAAACTGTTAAAACAATAACAACAACAACAACAAAACTAACAAAGTTTACTTAAAAAGAAGTCCTTGGGAGATAAGAGTGATTTGTAAAAGCTGCCAATCATTTTACACTTGCATGGCCTGGCTATAATGGTTAGACTCCTTTCTAATAACAGGATCTAATACTCCAATTTTACCTTAAGTATTCACTCAATCAATTTCCCTCTGGGCAAACCATGATGGTTCAATGAGTTCACAGGAGTAAAAGTAGATACCTAAACAAATAACCATATCCACTTGAAACTAGCACAACACTGTTAATTGGCTATACTCCAGTATAAAATAAAAAGTAAAAAAAAAAAACAAAAAACAAAACACAATTCCAAACAACCATAATACAAAATGTAGTATATATGGAAAGTGCCCTAAGCAAGAGACAAATAAGGGTTAGGGAGATCAAAGATAGGATCAACTGCCAGTGAGTAAGGCATGGTCAGTGAAAAATCTTATAGAAAGGATGACATCTGAGCTCAGTAATAAATTATAGGCAGATAAACAAAAAACAAACAAAAACAAAACCAGGAGTGGAGGAGATATTGAAGCTGAGAAAATGAGAAACGCAAAGTCTTGGAAGTAGAAAAGTACTAAGCATGTTTAGGGAACACTAAATGGCTCCACTTAACATAGATCAGAAAGATAGACTGGGGCCAGATCATATATAATCCTGAATATGAAGCTAAACAGCAGAGGATGCTGATGACCTGAAGCAGCAATGACACGATCCTATCTACTTTAGAAAGATAGATCTATGTAGAATGAATTGGAAGGAAGAGAAAGTAGAGTCCTGACAAGAAATTATTGCAGTACCCGAGGACAAAGTTAAATAGAAGCCAGAACTCCTAGGAATGGAAAGGATGAGCAGAGAAAACTGAAGGGAGTTACATTAAAGAAACAGAATCAGCAAGCCTTAGCAACTAAGGATGTGGGAGTAGGGAAAAAAGTCTAGGAGGAGGCTCCAGTCTACATGACTCGGAGAACAGTGGTGCTAATGACAGAAAAATGTCAGAATAAAGTTCTGAGAGTTGTTTGTTTAGGGGGAGTAGAGGAGAGGTTAAGAATATGATGAGTTTGGTTTTAGATTTGAAATTCACGTGGGTGGAAATGTGGTACCAGGAATGAACAGAGGGCTCTGGATTTTATAAACAGGAAACCAAGTCTTCATTTCATAGCAAGGTTTGATGTTTTAAGAGTGCATAACACCGCCAACAAAGAGAAGCATTAATAAAATTAATTTGACCTATATATGATGTTTGCTATGGTTCATTCAAGTTAGTCCATACTACAAATACTCAGAAATTTCAAGTTCATTATCATTATGGCTCAATCAAGCTAGTTCATACTACAAATACTCAGAAACTTCAAATTACTCAGCACACTGTTTTTACCCTAGTCTAAAACAGAGGCAAACTAAATCTGTTCTACAGAAACAATGTAATTTTAATACCACTGTTGTATCTAAAAATCTCTTCTAAAGAGCTCAAATACCATATAGTTCACACTATTGCTGAAGAACGTTTATATGTAATTATTTATTTTTAGACCAGAGGTTAGGAAATGTTTTCAAAGTCACACATAAGGCCACAACTTAGAATAAACTCTGAACTTAGAACAGATTTCAGTTTAGTGTCCAATTAAACATTAAATGTGCTTTATGTACTATCATTAGTATACAGACCCCAGGAGTCTATGCATTTTCTCTTTCATGAACCAGCTAAAAGCAAGGCACTGAGAAAGTCATCAGTAATACCAGTAATGTTAGACCTGGGGCAGAACCTGTATCTCCTATTTTTCAGTCCACCATTCTTCCCCATCACTCAAGGGTCCATGTATAGTGAGTGTCCTTTTACTTTAAATTCCTGCACTATGACAGCTAATAAGAACATTTATACGGCTACTAAACATACTGTTTTAGCTTCCGACTTGGGCAGAAGGTATGGCAGTGAAACTATCTTATGGCTAGCTCCCAAACTATCTTATGTAGCTCTTGACCTACAAAAGCTCTTCACTATCACGATACAAGAGATCTGGATCTGATTACCATTCCTGGACTCCTGACTTCTGTCTAAGGAAATGTTAATGCAGAAGCATAGAATGAGTCTGAGGAAAAATTCCCCGCACTCAAAAAGAAACCCCTCTGAACGATTAATAAAGAATGATGTGAACTTGCTTAAAAAAAAAAAAAAAAAAGGAAATTATAAAACAAGGATAAGACAAAATACACATACATGCCCAGAAATCTTTACTCAAACCGTCTAAGAAGGACAACTGGATTAAAGAAGTATAACAATTATGTAACTGTCATAGAAAATTTAAAAATGTATTACTTGGCCAAGCCAGACAAAATCTCATCACTTAAGTAGCCAGTAACAAAAATGACAAAACTTCCCCTCTAACTTAAAAAAAACTGCACTGCCTCCAGGTAATTCTCATTAACAAGGACAAGTGTTACCCTCTTATTGGAGTATTTTGCATATGGGGCCGGAAATGGGAACTGCTCCTCTAGCAGGTTATCTCAACAAACTTGGGTGGGCTTGCTGTACTAGTCCTGAGATGGTGGCCTCCCACCTACTCCTTCAGAGAGGGGCAAAAGAGCTGACTCTTTCATTCTGCTATTCATATCAGTGGGAAAGGTTAACTGGACTCTCCTCAATAGATGATCACTGTCAGTGTCTCCAAAAGTGGGGGATTCAATAGCAAAACAGGCCTCTGGGGAGACAGAAAGCTAAACCTGGCTGTGAATTAGGTCAACTTTGAGAGTTACCGCTCAGTTGTACCAAGATAGCTGAAAATCCAATCCTTACTCATCTCAGAGTTTGCCAGGTCTCCAAATCCCAGGCTAAGGACCCAAGGCCCAGGACCCTAGATTCCAGCTCCACCCATCTAGCTCAGCGGGATTATACTGGGCAAAAGCAATCCTCTCATTTCAAGCAGGAACCAGACTGGGGCAAAGCTAGGCTGTGGGCACAGCTCAACCACTGCATATCCAAACCAGCACCCTAGAGCCGCCGTCACCACCCAGAAGCAGAGCAGATGCCCCAGGCTTTAGCTCACTGCAGCCGGCATTGTTTACGCTCTTTCGCCGCCTTAGCCTCTGATAGGCCAGGAAAGTCCCCTGTACAGTCCACCAGGACTTCCGGCATGGGCGCGGGATGCTTGACCCTCGCCCGCAGTTTGACACTTACGCTCCCCAGCAGGGAGAGGTCGCAGCCCTACGGTTCGAGGCGGCGTGGAATCAGCAGGAATACCGGGCGGGCGGGGGCGGTGGCAGCATTGGTGCGGAGGGCCGCTGGGAAACGCCTCCTCGGGGGCGGGGCCCAGAGCGCTGTGTCAGAGTGCCCGCCCCACCCCGGCCGGCCCCGGCCCCCGCCCGGCACACACTGACAGCTTAAAGGGGCCGCACACGCCTGTGCTCAGAGGTCTGCAGCACTGGGCGGGCGCTCCTTCCATCCCACAGGGCTTTCAAGGCAAGACGCTAATGTGAAGGGCCAACTAGGAACACTCTACTTCGGTTAGGTGTGGACCTCTTCTTTTGTGTGTGGCAACACAGACAATGTTCCAGAAACAAAGGAGGTGACCTGTTCTTACTATCACAATCTTAATGCCTCCTTCAGAGGTGAAAAAAATTGCGGCAAGAAACAAAGCTTCAGGGTAAATATATAGCCCCCATTATGTTAGTGGCTTATTCCACTAACTGCTTATTAACTCGAGCAGTTAGCATTTTTCAAATGCAACTCAAAGGCACAGAAAAGAATTCTGAGAGCCTGCACTGCTTCACCTCACCCTTTCACTGACTTCCTTCTCTTCCGTACAACGAGGAATCCTAGACAACGACAGAAGATGGATGTGTGTGCATGCCAAGTCGCTTCAGTCGTGTCCCACTCCGCGACCCCATGGATTGTAGTCCACCAGGCTCCTCTGTCCATGAGATTCTCAGGCAAGAATACATTGGTTGCCATGCCCCCCTCCAGGGGATCTTCCCAAACCAAGGGATCAAACCTGGGACTCTTGTATTGCAGGTGGATTCTTTACCATCTGAGCCACCAGGGAAGCCCATGTAATATGAAGAATTCTTGAGAAAATTGTAGTAGAAACTGGACTAAAATCTCAGGGAGTTAAGTAATGGTCTCTGATCTCTCTTTAGGTTATTAAAGAATTTTAAATTTCTTTTCATAGGAACAATTTTTCCTCAATCTCAACTTACAAGGTTTGTATGCATTTTGTGTCTCCTTTACACTGTCAGGAAAGCGATTTATATGTTTATTAAGCCTGTATTGTTGTTCTTCAGTCACTAAGTTGTGTTCGACTCTTTGCCGACCCCATGAAATGCAGCATGCCAGTTCTCCACCTTCTTCCTGAATTTGTTCGAACTCATGTCCATTGAGACAGTGATGCCATCTAACCATCTTATCCTCTGTCCTCCCTTTCTCCTCTTGCCCTCAATCTTATCCAGCATCAGGGTCTTTTCCAATGAGTCAGCTCTTCAAATAAGGTAGCCAAAGTACTGGAGCTTCAGCTTCAGCACCAGTCCTTCAAATGAATATTCAGGGTTGATTTCTTTTAGGATTGACTGATTTGATCTCCCTGCTATCCAAAGGACTCTCAAGAGTCTTCTCCAATACCACTGTTTGAAAGCATCAATTCTTTGGTGCTCAGTCTTTTTGATCCAACTCTCACAACCACACACAACTACTGGAAAAATCATAGCTTTGACTACACGGATCTTTGTCAGCAAAGTGATATTTCTGCTTTTTAATAGCTTTTCTTCCAAGGAGCAAGCGTCTTTTAATTTCATGGCTGCAGTCACTGTCCGTGTTGATTTTAGAGCCCAAGAAAATGAAATCTGACACTCTTTCCACTTTTTCCCCATCTATTTGCCATGAAGTGATAGGACCGGATGCCATGATCTTTGTTTTTTGAAGGTTGAATTTTAAGCCAGCTTTTCCACTCTCCTCTCTCACCTTCATCAAGAGGCTCTTTAGTTCCTCTTCACTTTCTGCCATTAAAGTGGTATCATCTGCATATCTGAGGTTGATATTTCTCCTGCCAATCTTGATTCCAGATCCTAAGTCATCCAGCCCAGCATACCTTCACCTAATCTTGATAAATAAACATACCTTATTAAAACCTTAAGTCACCCCTAAACCTATATAAGAATCAATTTAGTAAAGCCAAAGACCATTTATGGGCTTCCCTGGTGGCTCAATGATAAAGAATCTATCTGCCAATGCAGGGGATGCAAGTTTAGTCCCTGGGTCAGAAAGATCCTCTGGAGAAGGAAATAGCAACCCACTCCAATATTCTTGCCTGGGAAATTCCAGTGACAGAGGAGCCTGGCGAGCTACAGTTCAGGGGGTCACAAAAGAGTTGGACAAGAGTTAGTGCCTAAAGAACAACAACAAAAGACCATTCATAAGTGCCCGAACATCTTCCACCCCAAATAGGAGTTCAAGTGGAAATTTAAATTCCAAAGGACAGGCACAAAGACTGCTCTAATATGGAGCAGACCCAGGTTACCCTTATTCTGAAGGTCTTAGAAAATTCTAGGCTAAGGTTGCCATGAAAAGAAGCTGATTCAGATTAGAACAGTCTGATTTTGAATTGCAAAAAAAAAAAAAAAAAACCACCTCATTTCAAAGTGCATTTAACTGTGAATGATACTTTTGAATTAGGTAATTAAGACCTTCTTTCATTCTATCTGTATCAAGCTTACACACTGCTCTGAGAGCAATGCAGTAGATCAGCCTTCCCACTAGACAGTGAGCACCTCACGGCAACGGTTGGAATGTGTCTCATCTTTCTTCCCAGGACGTGACACCAAATGAATACTCAGTAAATATTTACACAAAAGGTATGACCAACACTTATTTTGACAAAGGAGTCCAGGTAACTTCAATAAGCCTAGTGCAGTGAGTATACACGTGCATGTTCACATACAAATGGATAATACCCAGTGCTGCACTTACTACAGAATTAAAAATTTAGAAAAAAATCCATTGATTGTACAACTCAGTGCAATCAGATTTATATATTTTGTCCCAAAGCAAAAACATTTTATATAAATATTCCTGAATAATAATTAAATATCTCACCAAATGTCACAGCCCAAAATATTTCGGTTATTGTGTCCTTTTCTCCATAAACCACAAAGAGACTAAACTGGACATGTAAAACCTTCACAATTCAACAAATTACCAGAAAGAAGTATTCTCCGGGGCAAAGTTGAAACTGTTTAGGAAATGATTCAGCAAACATTATATATGGAAGAGAATATGGGAAAATGATAATTCATTTATCAGAAAAGTGGTTATTTCTTGTGCTTTAAAAAAATCCTTCTTCATTGTAATGTTTTTTCCTGAAACAAATCAAGCACAGATTAAGGAAAATATTTATTTACACATAGCCAGAGTGAAGGGGGAGAAGGCAATGGCAACCCACTCCAGTACTCTTGCCTGGAAAATCCCATGGACAGAGGAGCCTGGTGGGCTGCAGTCCGTGGGGTCGCTGAGTCGGACACGACTGAGCAACTTCACTTTCACTTTTCACTTTCATGCATTGGAGAAGGAAATGGCAACCCACTCCAGTGTTCTTGCCTGGAGAATCCCAGGGACGGGGGAGCCTGTTGGGCTGCCGTCTATGGGGTCGCGCAGAGTGGGACACGACTGAAGCGACTTAGCAGCAGCAGCAGCAGAGTGAAGGGGGGAAAGTTTTAAGCATTAACTGGAATTCTTTATTAGATCATATTCAGTGAAGGGAAGAGGCCAAGTTAGTGATTAAGAGCGAGGACTCTGGAGTCAGAATGCTTAGTTCAAATCCTGGCTGTGCCATTTATTAGCTGTGTGGTTTTAGACAAAAACTCTTACCTCTTTGTGCTTCTGTTTTCTATTTGTAAAATGAGGAATTTTTTACCTTACTGGGATAATTAGGAGAATTAAATAAGTTAAGTTTCTTTTACTTAAAAGTGCCTAGAATTAATTGCTGAACATAAGTAGTAAATAAAATACATAACGTTCAACAAATACTGTCTACCTTTTCTATCACATTCCTCCACTAAAAAGTAAATGAATAGCCCCTTCCCACTGACTGCTCCCTGTGTTCCTCCTAGCTGTCAGAAGTTAACTGAGGATTAGAGGGAGAAGAGGTCCTCCAACCCAAGAGCTTTTAAGTCAGGTTTACTGAGGTATAACTTACATACACTAAAATTCTTTAGTATAACTTACATATACTACAATTTACTTTTAAAAATTCTTTCTTGGAGTAGAGTGGATTTACAATGTTGTGTCAGTTTAAACTTCACTCTTTAATACACAGTTCTATGCACTCTGACAGAATCATGTATCCATCACCATAGTCAAGAACATCTCTACAAGCCCCGCAAACTTTCTTGTGCCTCTTTGTAATTAACCTCTCTCCCCCAGACCACCACTGATCAGGATTCTGTTCCTACAGGTTTGGTTTTTCCACAACGTCACATAAAAAGAACCAGATAGTGTGTAGTCTTTTGAGTCTGGCTTTGTTCACTTAGCACAACTGAGATTATCCGTGTTTTTTTCACATGTCAGTAGTTTCACTTCATTGCTGAGCAACATTCCCTTATATGATCTAACACATTCTGTTCATCCATTTACCAGCTGAAGGACATGTGGACTGTTTACAGTTTTTAGCAATTGCAAAAAAAAAGATAAAAAACCCAAACAGCTACAAATTTTTATATGAACATAACTTTTTATTTCTCTTGGGCAAATATCCAGGAGTGGGAAAAATGGGTGATAAGGTAAGTGCATGTTTAATTTTATAAGTAACTGTCAAATTGGTTTCTAAAGTGTCTCTTTGAACCCTTTCATGCTCTTCTACTAACAATAAGTCAAGGGTAACTGGATTATTACTTATTACTGATTTTCAGTATGGATCTGTATTTTTATACCTATCAATTACAATCAGTTCTTTCTGCAATTTAGTATTAATGGTGTGTCATTAGTCTTCTATTAATGAAGAATCATTGGATCACTTGATGTGAATCTTAAATGTTACTTTATAACACTTTCAAAGGGAAATATCAATGAAAATTACTTTTTCAAATCCCATCCAAGAGTAGTCATATCTGGTAATTTTTTCTGGATCAATGAGCTATAAGAATTAACAAAAACTACTACTAGTAACTAAATATATTAGGTATACTTCTGTTAATCAAACTTGTAACATTCAGACAAGAGTTTCCAGAGCCTAAATAAAATTTATCAACAATGTATATAGCAAGTATTATTTAACATCTTTAGCAAAAGTATAATTCTCCTGATTAGGAAACAAAAAGGACACATACAAGAAAATGTTTGGAAACTCATTATAAATACTATGTCCAGAGACTTCCCTGGTGGTCAGTGGCTAAGACTCCAAACTGGCAATGTAGGGGGCTCAAGTTTGATCCCTGGTAAGGGAACTAGATCCCAGAGGCCATAACTAAGACGCAGCACAGCCAAATAAATAAATATTATAAAAAATAAATACTATTTACAATATCACATCAAAATGCCGCTGCTGGTTATGCAAATTGGCACATCCAATTTCGAAAATATTTGATATCAACAACCCATTCCCAAGAGAATTGAAAGTCCACACAAAAGCTTGTATATAAATGTTAACAGCACCATTACTCATAATAGTCCCAGAGTGGACTATCCATCAACTGATAAATAGGTGAAACAGATTGTGATCTATCCATTCAATGGAATATCATTCAGCCATAAAAAGGAATGATATATCCTACAACATGGGTTAGCCTTGAAAACACTGTAGTAAGTGAAAGCAGAAAGACAAAGAAGGCCACATATTGTATGATTACGTTGATACGAAATGTCCAGGTTAAGCAAATGCACAGAGACAGACAGAGCCAAGGGCTAGGGGTGGGAGGGCAGGGAGGGAAATAAGGAAGGGGAGTGACTAGTAGTGGGTATGAGGTCTCTCTCCAGGCTGATGAAAATGTTCTGCTATTAGATAGTGGTGATGGCTGCACAACTCTATGAATGTATTAGGGAGCCGCTGTATACTTTAAAAGAATAAATTTTATGCTATGTGAATTCTATCTCAATTTTTAAAAAACCCATTAATAGGAGACAAATAAATAAGCTATAGTATATTCACAGAAAAGATATCATACAGCAGTGAAAATAAATGAAGACAGCTATTAGTTAAAACATGCATAATTTCACACACCATGCTGAGAAAATAGCTAGTTACTGAACAACATCAGATCAGATCATTATGATTATTCAAACCCAAATACTATACTGTGTAGGGACACATACATTTGTAGGTAAATTTAAAGGACAAGTATGAGGATGATATCCTGAAAACAGCAAAGCAGAGAAGGCCAGAGATGCAGTCAAGGAAGGGTGCACAGGATATTGATATGATCTACTTCTTAAACTGCGGGTAGGAATGCTAATGTTTCTTTTTTAAAGTTCACAAACTAGACAGCATATTAAAAAGCAGAGATATTACTTTGCCAAGAAAGGTCCGTCTAGTCAAGGCTATGGTTTTTTTCAGTGGTCATGTATGGATGTGACAGTTGGACTGTGAAGAAAGCTGAGCACCGAAGAATTGATGCTTTTGAAGTGTGGTGTTGGAGAAGACTCTATTTATTTATTTATTTATTTATTTTTACAATATTGTATTGGTTTTGCCATACATCAACATGCATCTGCCACGGGTGTACACGTGTTCCCCATCCTGAACCCCCCTCCCACCTCCCTCCCCATACCATCCCTCTGGGTCATCCCAGTGCACCAGCCCCAAGCTTCCTATATCCTGCATCAAACCTGGAGTGGTGATTCGTTTCTTATATGATATTATACATGTTTCAATGCCATTTTCCCAAATCATCCCCCTCTCCCTCTCCCACAGAGTCCAAAAGACTGTTCTATACATCTGTGTCTCTTTTGCTGTGGAGAAGACTCTTGAGAGTCCCTTGGACTGCAAGGACATCCAAACAGTCCATCCTAAAGGAAATCAGTCCTGAATATTCATTGGAAGGACTGATCCTGAAGCTGAGACTCTAATATTTTGGCCAACTGATGTGAAGAACTGACTCAGTGAAGGCAGGAGAAGGGGACGACACAGGATGAGATGGTTAGATGGCATCACTGACTCAGTGGACATGAGTTTACTCAAACTCCAGGAGTTGGTGATGGATAAGGAGGCCTGGCGTGCTGCAGTCCATGGGGTTGAAAAGAGTCAGACATGACTGAAGGACTGAACTGAACAAAAATGACTTATTATATTTAAAATACTAACTATCCCATGAGTTTCAAAATGAAAGGGGAGGGGGGAGCTCTGCCTCTAGCTAATAAAATCTTACAACTATAGTGTTCAGACAGAAACTTGGAGAATACTTTTTATATCCCCAAATCCCTGCTCTACTTAATTAGCTGTGAAACCTTATGGAAGTCATTTAATCTTTGGGGGCTTTAGTATTCTCACACATAAAACAGATTTCCACTGTTGTGGAACAGTATTCCACAACAATGATTTATATATAATAAACAGCAGGCTTTTGCAATTCCAAATTTTTCAGTACCAGGATATATGCGGCTTACGTTAGATGTGTGGAAAGTACTTTTGCTTCAGTGGTAAAAACCTCACAGCCCCATTCCCTTTGGCCCTTGGTTAAATGACAACAAAGGAATGGTAGTTTGCTTTATGCTAGTATCTCAAATGTGGTGATAATTCAAAACCATAGTTTGCAAAAATGTGGGTTCCACTATCATTTTCCTTTTTCAGGCATTATACCCTGGTAGAAAATATTTTCTCCCCAGATTCAAAAAGTAGAGATTCACACAAGTCACTCAAAAAGCAAAAATGTACTTAGCAGCTACTTATCCATGGCAAAGAAAGTAATGTAAATAGTAAAAATATTCATTCAAAAAGTCAGAAATTTGAATTGTATCTCCTTCTCCTAACACTCAGTACTGAAAAGTGACTTACTAAGTCATCTAGTCACATCTATCTCAATTTGTGACACCAAATAATCAGAATCACATACAGAGCAGGCCTTTCTATAGCCTGTACTCAGGGCACCAACTGCTGAACTTCCACTATCAACCATCACTAGAATGGTATTGAAAGTAATGCATTAAAAGCCCCAGACAAGTGGCTTCACTGGAGAAGTCTACCAAACATTTAAAGAAGAATTAACACCAATCCTCCCAAATTTTCCCAAAAATTAAAGAGGATGGGACATTTTGCATCTGGTCCCATCACTTCATGGCAAATAGATGGGGAAACAGTGGAAACAGTGACAGACTTTATTTTGGGGGGGTTCCAAAATCACTGCAGATGGTGACTGCAGCCATGAAATTAAAAGACACTTACTCCTTGGAAGGAAAGTTATGACCAACCTAGACAGCATATTCAAAAGCAGAGACATTACTTTGCCAACAAAGGTCCATCTAGTCAAGGCTATGGTTTTTCCAGTAGTCATGTATGGATGTAAGAGTTGGACTATAAAGAAAGCTGAGCACTGAAGAACTGATGCTTTTCAACTGTGGTGTTGGAGAAGACTCTTGAGAGTCCCTTGGACTGCAAGGAGATCCAAGCAGTCCATTCTAAAGGAGATCAGCCCTGGGTGTTCTTTGGAAGGAATGACAATAAAGCTGAACTCCAGTACTTTGGCCACCTCATGTGAAGAGTTGACTCATTGGAAAAGACTCTGATGCTGGGAGGGATTGGGGGCAGGAGGAGAAGGGGACGACAGAGGATGAGATGGCTGGACGGCATCACTGACTCGATGGACGTGAGTCTGAGTGAACTCCGGGAGTTGGTGATGGACAGGGAGGCCTGGTGTGCTGCGATTCATGGGGTCGCAAAGAGGTGGACACAACTGAGCGACTGAACTGAACTGAACTGAACTGAACACCTTCAATGATAAAAACACTCAAACTAGGAAAGAAACTATATAATCAAGGCCATTTAGGAAAAGCCCACAGCTAATATACTTGGGGTACTTTCCGAATGGCTCAGCAGGTAATGTGCGTGCAGGAATATGCCTGCAATACAGGAGACACAGGTTTGATCCCTTGGTCAGGAAGATCCCTTGGAGAAGGAAATGGCAATCCACTCTAGTATTCTTGCCTAAAAAATCCCATGTACAAAGGAGCCTGGCAGGCTCTAGTCCAAAGGGTCACAAACAGTCAGATATGACTGGGCACACATAACATCATACTCAAGAGCGAAAAACTTAAAGCTTTTCCTCTAAGAGTAGGAACAAGGCAAGGATGCTTGTGCTAACAATCCTATTCAATATAGAATTGAAAGTTAACGTTCTTTGCAGGAAAAAAAAAGTCTTACGCAGAGAAATTAAGCAAGATGAAGAAACGAAAGAGATTTAAGTCAAACAGGAAGAAGTAAAATCATCTGTTTGCATATAACATAATCTTATATGTAGAAAACCTTAAAAGATTCCACAAAAGAAAACTGTGAGAATGAATGAATTCAGTAAATGAATAAATTTTGTGAACAGAAATGAATTCAGTAAATGAATGAATTTTGCAGAATACAAAACCAACACACAAAAATCAGTACTGTTTTTATATACCACTCATGAAAAATATGAAAAGAAAATTAAGAAAACAACTCCACTTAAAATAACATCAAAAAGAATAAAATACTTGGGAATACACCTAACCAAGGACATGAGACTTGTACACTGAAAGTTATAAAACAATGCTGAAAGAAACTATAGAAGATACAAACAAAAAGACATCCCATATCCATGGCCTGTAAGATTTAGTATTATTAAGATTCCATATATCTGAAAATAATCTATAGATTCATCATAATCTATCAAAATTTCAACAGCATTTTTTGTAAAAATAAAAAAAATAATTTTAAATTTCATATGGAATCTCAAAGGACCCTGAATAGTAAAAACATTTTTGAAAAAAAAAAAAAAAAGTTGCAGTACTCTTCCTGATCCAAAGCATATTAAAAAGCCTCAATGATCACAACAGTGTGGTAATGGCAGAAAGACAAATAGACCAATGGAACAGCATAGAGAACCCAGGAATAAAACCCTTGCGTATAGGGTAAAATTATCTTTGTTTGACAAGACTGCCAAGACCACTCAGTTGGGAAAGGATGGTCTCTTCAACAAATAATGATGGGAAAAACCAGATAGCTACATGTAAAAGAATGAAGGTGGACCCTTATCTTACATCATACACAAAAACAAATATGAAATCATTAAAAATCTAAATGTAAGATCTAAAACTACAAAACTCCTAGAAGAAAACATAGAGGAAAAGCTTTGTAACACTGGAATGCATAATGATACCGTAGATATGATGCCAAAAGCACAGGCAACCAAAGCAAAAAGGGCCAATGGGGATTACATCAAACTTAAAAACTTTTGTTTATCAAAGGACAAAATAAACAGAGTAAAAAGGTAACCTACAGAAGGAAAGAAAATATTTACCAATCATTTATTTGATAAGTGTTTAATATCTACAGAATATCAAGAACTCCCACAACAAAACTCCAAATAATCCAATTGCTAAGTCTCTTCAGTCATGTCTGACTCTGTATGACCCCATGGACTGCAGCCTACTAGGCTTCTCCGTCCAAGGGATTCTCCAGGCAAGAACACTGGAGTGGGTTGCCATTTCCTTCTCCAATGCATGAAAGTGGAAACTGAAAGTGAAGTCACTCAGTCGTGTCTGACTCTTAGCAACCCCATGGACTGCAGTCTACCAGGCTCTTCCATCCATGGGATTTTCCAGGCAACAGTACTGGAGTGGGGTGCCATTGCCTTCTCCGATAATCCAATTAAAAATGGGCAAAAGACTTGAATAGATGTTTCTACAAAGATGAGTATTTTGCATATTTATTGAAATTCACTGGAAGGGTGGACGCTGAAGTTCCAATACTTTGGCCACCTGATGCAAAGAGCCAACTCATTAGAAAAGACTCTGATACTGGGAAAGACTGAAGGCAGAGGAGAAGTGGGGGCAAAGGATGAGATGGTTGGATGGCATCACCGACTCAAAGGACATGAATTTGAGCAAACTCAGGAAAATGGAGGACAGGGGAGCCTGGCATGCTGCAGTCCATGGGGTCACAAAGAGTGGGACAAGGCTTAGTGACTGAATAAGAACAACAACAAAGATGATATATCAATGGCCAATAAGCATATGAAAAGATGCTCAACATCACTAATCATCAGAGAAATGCATGTCAAAATCACAATGGGATTATCTCTTCACATCCAATAGAAGGGTTACTATCAAATAAACAAATTTTTAAAAATCAGAAATAACAAATGTTGGTAAGAATGTAGAGGAATTGGAACACTTGTATACTGTTGGTGGGCTTGTAAAATGGTGCAACAGCTACAGAAGACAGTATGGAGGGTTGCTCAAAAAAAGTAAAAATAGAGTATCGTACTATCATATGATCCAGCAGCCCCACTTTTAAGTGTATGGGTAAGTGTGGGTATATGTATCTCCAGAAGAACTGAAAACTGGGGCTCAAATTTACACTCATGTTCCAAGCCACAGAAGCAACCCAAACGTCCACTAGAGAAAGAGTGAATGGATAAGCAAAACGGGGTAAATACACACAATGGAATATTAGCCTTAAAAAGGAAGGAAATCCTGTTACATGCCACAATATGGATGAACTTTGAGGATATCATGCTAAGTTAAACAAGCCAGCCACAAAAAGATAAATACTGTATGAGTCCACTTACAGGAGGTACTAAACTAGTAAAATTCATAGCAATAGAATCGTGGTTATCACCGGCCAGGGAAAGGGGAAAAGAAAAGTTGTTTAATGGATACAGAGTATCAGATCTGCAAGATTCAAAAGTTTTGGAGATGTGCTTCACAACAACTGAATGTAACCACTAGTTTAAAATTATGATGGTAATTTTTATGTCACATACTTTTTAAAAAATATTAGTTTTTAAAAAGTGAGACACTCATCTGTTCAAAATGCTTTGTAGGTATTTAAAGAAAAAAAAATAAAGAAGACTAAAGAAAATATTTAAATACTCATGTGGAGGAAATCTATTATGAAGTTTTAAAAAGAGTTTGGGAAGCTAGCATATGAAGCCTAACTCCTTTTTTGTGTGTTTAGTAAAAATATAAAAAGAGGGTCATACACATTGCTGGTAGGCTGATAATGACCCCCAAAGATATTGGGCTGTAATCCCTGAAAACTATAAATGTTGTTTCATTTGGGAAAAGGGTCTCCACAGATGTGATTAAGAATTTTGAGATGGGAAGATCATCCTGGATCATCTGAGTCAGCCTGAATGCAACCACATGTATTCTTACAAGAGGGAGACTGATGAAAAGCTGACATACTCAGAGGAGACGGTGATGTGAAGACGGAGACGAGCAAGACTGTAAGAGGCTGGAGGGATGTGACACAAGCCAAGGGACACCGACAGCCGCCAGAAGTGGAAGAGGCGAGAGCCGGGCACGCCCCAGGGCCCCTGGAGGAACACGGCAGTGCCTCAGTTATCAGCCTCCAGGAAGCCTCATCCTAAATTTTTCTAAAATTCTTACTGAAATAGTGTTGATTTACAATGTTGTTAGTTTCAAGCATACAGCAAAGGGATTCAATTGTGTGTGTGTATACAAAAAATAGCAAGAAGAGATAAGAAAGCCTTCTTCAGCGATCAATGCAAAGAAATAGAGGAAAACAACAGAATGGGAAAGACTAGGGATCTCTTCAAGAAAATCAGAGATACCAAAGGAACATTTCATGCAAAGATGAGGACCTAACAGAAGCAGAAGATATTAAGAAGAGATGGCAAGAATACACAGAATAACTGTACAAAAATGATCTTCACGACCCAGATAATCACGATGGTGTGATCACTGACCTAGAGCCAGACATTCTGGAATGTGAAGTCAAGTGGGCCTTAGAAAGCATCACTACGAACAAAGCTAGTGGAGGTGATGGAATTCCAGTGGAGCTATTCCAAATCCTGAAAGATGATGCTGTGAAAGTGCTGCACTCAATATGCCAGCAAATTTGGAAAACTCAGCAGTGGCCACAGGACTGGAAAAGGTCAGTTTTCATTCCAATCCCAAAGAAAGGCAATGCCAAAGAATGCTCAAACTACCACACAATTGCACTCATCTCACACGCTAGTAAAGTAATGCTCAAAATTATCCAAGCCAGGCTTCACCAATACGTGAACTGTGAACTTCTTGATGTTCAAGCTGGTTTTAGAAAAGGCAGAGGAACCAGAGATCAAATTGCCAACATCCGCTGGATCATGGAAAAAGCAAGAGAGTTCCAGAAAAACATCTATTTCTGCTTTATTGACTATGCCAAAACCTTTGACTGTGTGGATCACAATAAACTGTGGAAAATTCTTCAAGAGATGGGAATACCAGACCACCTGATCTGCCTCTTGAGAAATCTGTATGCAGGTCAGGAAGCAACAGTTCGAACTGGTTCCAAATAGGAAAAGGAGTTCATCAAGGCTGTATATTGTCACCCTGCTTATTTAACTTATATGCAGAGTACATCATGAGAAACGCTGGGCTGGAAGAAACACAAACTGGAATCAAGATTGCTGGAAAAAATATCAATAACCTCAGATACACAGATGACACCACCCTTATGGCAGAAAGTGAAGAGGAACTCAAAAGCCTCTTGATGAAAGTGAAAGTGGAGAGTGAAAAAGTCGGCTTAAAGCTCAACATTCAGAAAACGAAGATCATGGCATCCGGTCCCACCACTTCACGGGAAATAGATGGGGAAACAGTGGAAACAGTGTCAGACTTTATTTTTCTGGGCTCCAAAATCACTACAGATGGTGACTGATGCCATGAAATTAAAAGACGCTTACTCCTTGGAAGGAAAGTTATGACCAACCTAGATAGCCTATTCAAAAGCAGAGACATTGTTTTGCCAACAAAGGTTCATCTAGTCAAGGCTATGGTTTTTCCTGTGGTCATGTATGGCTGTGAGAGTTGGACTGTGAAGAAGGCTGAGCGCCGAAGAATTGATGCTTTTGAACTGTGGTGTTGGAGAAGACTCTTGAGAGTCCCTTGGACTGCAAGGAGATCCAACCAGTCCATTCTGAAGGAGATCAGCCCTGGGATTTCTTTGGAAGGAATGATGCTAAAGCTGAAACTCCACTCTTTGGCCACCTCATGCGAAGAGTTGACTCATTGGAAAAGACTCTGATGCTGGGAGGGACTGGGGGCAGGAGGAGAAGGGCTGGATGGCATCACTGACTCGATGGACGTGAGTCTGAGTGAACTCCGGGAGTTGGTGAGGGACAGGGAGGCCTGGTGTGCTGTGATTCATGGGGTCACAAAGAGTCGGACACGACTGAGCGACTGATCTGATCTGATCTGATACAAAAAATATTTTTTTCCATTATAGGTTATTACAAGTATAGTCCCCTGTTGGTTATCTTTATGTATATATAGTACAGTGTATATTTTAACCCCAAACTCCCACTCACCCTAAATTTTAGACTCAACTCCAGAACTGCCAGAGAATAAATTACTGTTGTTTTAAGCTGCCAAATTTGTGGTCATTTGTTTTGGTAGTCATAGAAAACTAATACATGTTTGAAAGCACATAAAAATTTTCTGGATGGATCCACAAAAAATTGTTAACAATGACAATTTTTAGAAGAATGTATATGGGACTAGCTAAAGAATTTTTACTTTTCATTTTAATACATAGCCTTGTCTTTTATTTTAATGAACAAGCTTCAATATTTTTTATCAAAATGTTTTTAAAAGCTCTAAAACTTTAAAATCCCAGCCTGGCACCTTGAAGCTGAATCTGTCTATACATATCCCATAAGCCTCACTTCCTCCCCTTAGTATTTTTTGGACATCGTATCTCCCTTGAAAGAGAGATCTGAATCTTATTTATTGCCCCAGCATCTAGTAGAGTGCTTTGTCCTCTAACACATAATTCCTAAAACAGCACAATTTCATCAAATTATAGAACTCTTAAATATACAATAAATGTGTTCTGAGTTTATAAATAAAATTTTGCATGCTGAATGTATTTAAAATGTGAAAGGAAAACATGATATAATAGAATTCTAAAGCAAACCCTTTTTTGAAGTGAAAAATATTAAGTAATAGATTTCAAAAATTTAGAAGATTTTTGTCACTGTTTTCTTAGTACCTACTTTTTGATTATGAAATCCATTAAAAGAAGGAAATTTTAATTTTAGATCGTTTATTTGGTAAAGTCATGGCAGGAGAGCAGTTGCTTGCAATGAATCTTATTATAGAGCACTCTAGTCAAAATTAAATTCAACCAAAACCGTCATGTTGGCTGCCAGAGTAAGATCTGAGTTCTAGCACTTGCTTTGTCACACACTAGCTGAGTCTTAGTTATATCACCCATCAGGGAAGACCCATCATGGCAAACAGCAAGCACTCAGGAAACAGTAGCTATCATTACTATATTATTATTATAAGCATCATCTCAGAGTCATTTAGAGATCTTAGACAGACTTCAGTTTAGTTCAGTTGCTTAGTGGTGTCTGACTCTTTGCGACTCCATGGACTGCAGCATGCCAGGCCTCCCTGTCCATCACTAACTGCCTGAGCTTGATCAAACTCATGTCCATTGAGTCAGTGATGCCATCCAACCACCTCATCCTCTCATCATCCCCTTCTCCTCCCACCATCATTCTTTCCCAGCATCAGGGTCTTTTCAAATGAGTCAGTTCTTCACATCAGTTGGCCAAAATATTGGAGTCTCAGCTTCAGATCAGTCCTTCCAATGAATATTTAGGACTGATTTCCTTTAGGATGGACTGGGTGGATCTCCTTGCAGTCCAAGGGACTCTCAAGAGTCTTCTCCAACACCACAGTTCAAAGGCATCAATTCTTCGGCACTCAGCTTTCTTTATAGTCCAGCTCTCACATCCATACATGACTCCTGGAAAAACCATAGCTTTGACTAGACAGACCTTTGCTGGCAATGTCTCTGCTTTTTAATATGCTGTCTTCAGACTTAATCAAACCTACATTTTAATCTTCTGGTTCAGGAAAGGCCTAAGTTAGCTTAGGGTTCTCGACCAAGTAATGCAAGTCTCTGATCTAAAACAAGTCTGTTGGTTGTAAAAGCAATCTATTCCTTCTTATCCTATAGAAAGCAGATTTACTGAAAGTTAAACAAGTAAAGCCTGGATAACTCAATCAGTAGAGCACCAGACTTTTGACTTCCCTGGTGGCTCAGATGGTTAAAAAGAAAAAAAAAAAAAAAAAAAAATCTGCCCACAATGCAGGAGATCGGGGTTTGACCCCTGGGGGAGTAGGAAGATATCTTGAAGAAGTGAATGGCTACCCAATCCAGTATTCTTGCCTGGAAAATTCCATAGACAGATGAACTTCACCAGTCACAAAGAGTCAGACATGACTTACTAACACTTTCACCTCTCAAACAAGTAAATGTCATTTTATATTACTCAGGAGACTATCCATATTCACTTGGAGGAATTCCCCATATTAAATGTAGGTCAAAATAAGCAGGCAGTCCTCTAAAACATAAAAACTGTTTTCCTTTACTGCCTAGAGGTTTCTGATATGGGATTTGATCTTTACTCACAAATGAAGAACTCATGCTAGTTCAGGACTGGGGGTTTCATGAGGCTTTCTTTTTTTTTTTTTTTTTTAAAGGAATGTATCACATAAGAAAGGGCCAAAAGAAAAGTGTGGAATTACAGTATTGAAAAAGACACCTAAAACACAAGAATGAGAGACTTCATATAGCAAATGAATAAGGACACGAAATGATGAAAAACAAACACTGCAAATAAATACATAAAAGAAATAAAACAGCAAAATGAATTAGAGAATAAGATGTTCTAGATAGCCAAGTTTGCTAGAGGTTTGTCCCTGAAATATCGATTATTTTATATAACTCTTTTCCATGTAAAATAAATCTAAGAAAATACATAAGCTTCACACTCTTCTTAAACAAAATCGACTGATAATTATTTAAAATTTTCAGGATAATCCATTTGAGCAATCAATGTAGCAATACCCTCAAGATGTACTGCCAAAGAGTTATGAGGGAATCTTGTATCAAAATCAAGTGGTTCCAGTATGGCTGTTTTGAATTTTAATGTTCTGTAGCTTTCCTTCCTCAAACTTCCTGATCAAACTAACACTTCTAGTTAATTTGTAGCAGTACTATCTAATTTTAGCTCTTGATTTAAAGAAGCAAGCAGGGTGAAACTGTGCATAAAGAGCAGGATCTACTTGAAGGAAGTCAATAAAATTTAGAATGCAGAAGACTTTTTTGGTTTATTTCCTGGCAGTTAACTTTCAGATAAATAAAATGCATCTTTAAGTCTTACGATTGAAAAAAAGACAACTGATTAAACAAACATTTTCAAGACATACTTGAGACTATTCCACTTTTTTCCTCATCTTCATAGAAAGAATTTTAAGCTCATTTTAATTAATAACCTCTAAGAAATATAATCAAGATGGAGAAGGAAATGGCAACCGACCCCAGTATTCTTGTCTGGAAAATCCCACGGACAGAGGAACTCAGTGGGGTACAGTCTATTGGATCACAAAGAGTTGGCTAAGCAACTAAAAAACAACAAGAAGAAATATAATCAAGACATTGAAGAAGTAAGTTTCTAATGTCTTAATAAAATAAAAATCACTTTTGAAAAGACAGAGGTCACCAAGGCTTATCTGAGATCATATCTATGCCAAAAATGTCTGACCATTCCAACAAAGTCAGAATTTATACTTTGCATCTCTGAACAAAGATCATATTCCAGGAATAAGCAACTGCTGTTACCAATTAAGTGAAAATAATGTTTTCTGTGGCACTTAAAAAGAGTTATGGAAGAAAAAAGAAAGAGCTCAGTAAAAAGCATATCACAAAGAGGACATTTGTTTGGGACATGAGTTTCCTTGGAAAGTTGAAGACCTGTATGAAATCATGTTTAGCTTAATACAGATAGAAATAAATAAAACAACTATATATGTGTGCATATGCAGGAGTTAGTATACAAACATACCCAGCTCTGTTTACTGAGAGGACCTCAAAACAATGACCCCCCAGAAATAAGCACATCTAGATCTTGGTTTCTATCAATAAATATCACAGTCTCGTAGAAGGAACCAGGGCTGATTCTACAGCTGGGATGGGGAAAATACTAGATCGGTCTGGAGCATCTTGCTCTCCCAGAAAAGTGCTCAGAATGAGCTAAAATAAATAACATAGATCAGATTATAAAACAGATATTCATATTTATATAGATAACTGGTTAAATAGAAAAATAAATGGGGGAGAACAGACAAATTTTTGTTACAAAATTCCAAACAATCTATGTAGATACTGTTCCACCTTCAGTAAGCAGAACTTATGCCCATCCATTTTGAGGATTGGCTAGACTCAGAGACTCACTTCCAAAGAATAGGTATAGAAAGGAAAAAATAGTAACTTTACTTCTCAACCTGGCAAACACTACCTTAACCAAGTGTTCAAGGTTGACATCATCAGTGATATCATATAGTCCCTTGATAAGAAATGATGGTGTTCTGTGACATTCTTTCCAAAAACACATAACCCTTGTCTAATAATGAGAAAAACACGGGACAAACGTGGAAGAAGAATATTCCACAAAATAACTGACTAGTACTCAAAACTGTCAAGACCATGGAGACAAAGTAAGACTGAGGAACTGTCAAAGACCAAAGGAGACTAAGAGAGATGACAACTAAATGCAATAGGTTACCCAGGATTGGATCCTCAAACAGAAAGGCGATATGAATAGAAAACTACAGATATCCCAACAAAACCCGGAGTTCAGTTAAAAGTAATGCATCAATGTTGGTTTCTTCATTTTGACATATGTACCATGTAAGATATTAACAATAGAGGAGATTGGATAAGAGGTATACAGAGTGCTATATCTTAGCAACTTTTCTGTAAATCTAAAATTATTACAAAATAAAAAAGGTTATTTTTTAAAGGTTTTGTCAAAAAAAAAAAAAAAAGCCCGAAAAACAAAAAACCCTATCATTTACCTTCAAAACAGTCATGTCTTGAAAAACAAAATTTTTAAAAAGTGCGATACCTCAGACCTACTAGAATGGCTAAAATTTTTTAAAAAACTGGTGAAACTAAATGCTGACATGGATGTCAAGCAAAAAGAACTCCCGTTCATTGCTAGTGGAAACGCAAGATGGTATAGCCACTTTTGAAAAGTTTGGCAGTTTCTTACAAAGCTAAACATTGTCTTACCAAGCTAAACACTGTCTTACCCTATGGCCCAGCAATCACACTCGTATTTACACAGGAGAACTAAAAATTTATATGCCACACACAAATATTTATAGCAGCTTTGTTCATAATTGTCAAAAACTAGAAGTGACCTAGATATCCTTCAATAGGTGAATGGATAAACTGTGATACACACACAATGAAATCTTATACAGTAATAAAAAGAAATGAACTACCAAGCCAAGAAAAAACATGGGAGAACCTTAAATAGATACTCCTAAGTGAAAGAAGCCAGTCTGAAAAGGTTACGTAGTGTATGATTCCAATTATATTACATTCTGGAAGAGTCAAAACTATGGAGACAATAAAGAGATCAATGCTGCCAGAGGGTGGGGGAGGGAGAAAGGATGAATAGGTGAATTATAAGAGATTTTTAGGGCAATGAAACTATTCTCTACAATAGTATAATGGTGGATAAATAACATTATAAATGTCAAAACTTACAGAAGTTTACAACATAAAGAGTAAACTTTAATGCATGCTAATTTTAGAAAGTCATTTGGGAGACTGAGGAATCCCATAAAATGTGTGAAACCATCTCACAGAAGTGGGTGGGGAAAAAGAACTGACTTAAGCAAATTTGGAAATGAATGGACTTTAACACTGAAGGCAAAAGGAACTGGACATAAGCACTGTATTAGTGTTGTTTAGTCACTGAGTCATGTCCGACTCTTTTGCGACCCCATGGGTTGTAGCCTGTCAGGCTCCTCTGTCCATGGGATTTCCCAGACAAGAATACAGGGGTGGGCGGCCATCTCCTTCCCCAGGGGATCTTCCCAACCCACCCACGTCTCCTGCTTGGCAGGCGGATTCTTTACCACTGAGCCACCTGGGAAGCCCTGTACTTCTAGTTAATAGTTATTTTTTATGGGAGTATGGATTAAAAATTCAGATACTGCTACACATATCTACTGGAGCTGAATAGAACTCCTGTTTAATTTGGTATAGAAACAGATAGCAACATATAGGAATATCTATAGATGTCTATACACACCAGTTAGTATATATACCTATTAGTTCTGTTAGTTGAGAGTGCCTAAAAGAAATGACACCCCCCCAAAAAAAATTAAAAAAAAAAAAAAATGACACCCCAGTAGCAATGAGAACACTTACTGCCCAGATCTTGGTTTTTATTACCATTCTCCAATAAAAGGTCCCAGGATATCCAGGAGAAATGACTAATTCTAGCACTGTGACAAGAAATATACAAGATGAGCTTATTGCATCTTGTAGTGTTCAGGTTCAGTCGCTCAGTCGTGTCTGACCCTTTGCGACCCCATGAATCGCAGCACGCCAGGCCTCCCTGTCCATCACCAACTCAGACTCACGTCCATTGAGTCAGTGATGCCATCCAGCCATCTCATCCTCTGTCGTCCCCTTCTCCTCCTGCCCCCAATCCCTCCCAGCATCAGAGTCTTTTCCAATGAGTCAACTCTTCGCATGAGGTGGCCAAAATACTGGAGTTTCAGCTTTAGCATCATTCCTTCCAAAGAAATCCCAGGGCTGATCTCCTTTAGAATGGACTGGTTGGATCTCCTTGCAGTCCAAGGGACTCTTAAGAGTCTTCTCCAACACCACAGCTCAAAAGCATCAATTCTACGGCGCTCAGCTCTCTTCACAGTCCAACTCTTGCATCTATACATGACGACTGGAAAAACCATAGCCTTGACTAGACGAACCTTTGTTGGCAGAGTAATGTCTCTGCTTTTCAACATGCTATCTAGGTTGTAGTGTTGGGAACTGCTAAAAAAAATAATTAAAACACACACACACACACACACAGATATGGGAATGTTAAAGGGGAACAAGAGCCAACTGAGAGAATACTCAATGGATAAAGCTGGAACAATTCGAGCAACAAAGTAAAGCAGTACTGGAATATAACTCAAAGTATAAAATACCCTTCAGTTTATGCTGATATAAATCCTTGACTAAACTAATAAATGGGGAAAGAGAGACAAATTTTCCACGCAGAAGAAATTCAAATAAATTATCTAGCTATGCCGCCCCAAGGACAGGGAGCACAATCCCTCACTTCATAAGTGGGCTGTACTTCCTTCCGAAGACCACAGTACAGAAAGGGGAAAAGAGTTAACTCTGTAGTGGAGAAACCAGACAAACACTACTTCAGCCAGATGATCGAAGTCAATGCCAACAGTCATAAATCATGTTGATAGTACCCTTTATATGATGGGATTAAAATGGCATTCTCTCTGTGATCTTCCTACCCAAAACACATAACCCCGGTCTAATTATAAGAAAAACATCAGATAAATTGCAACACATGAACATTCTACTAAACAATACCCCTAAAAACTTCTACATAAAGTTTTTAAAAACTAGGGGGAAACAGTGAGGTGGGGAAGCCAGATCTATCTTCTCTCTCAGTCAACACAAACATAAAACTATCATTTTTCCATGATTTTTAGTTGAAGACTTTCCAAATTAGTCTGCTAAGATATTGCTATATCCAAAGACACAGAAACACTGGTTAGTTGTACAGTTTATTACATGGAGAAAACTATGCCAGTTTTGGCCAACAAACATTTTCCGGCCACCTTATTTGTCCTAAGCACCGCTTGAAGCATTGAAATAACCTCACAGATTAAAAAAAAAAAAAAAAGCTCCTCTGCCCTGCTTTCATTTCTGTGAGGAAATCAGACAATATACAAGCAAACAATAAATGACCTATCATATAGCAATAAATGCTATACAGTTTAAAAAACAAAGCGAGGTAAATATGACCAAGAGGGCTACATTAATTGGAGCTTGGAAAATGCCTCTTTAAGGAGATGACATTTGAGTTGAGACCTGAGTGATGCCTATACACAAAGACAAGCTTGAGGCAGGGTAGAGCAGGTGGGAAGTTCCAGGCAGAGAGAACACACACAAATGCCAAAAAGAGTAACTTTTAAGTATTTGAGATAAATCAAGTGGGAAGGCAACCGCCCTGATAGAAACAAAGTAAGCAACATATCCTGAACTCTACAGGTACAAATATGCATTTAACATTAATTGAAATAAAGTTTAAAAAAATTCAAACCTCCAACACTGATCACCAGGAATTCATCAATCATTAGATTCACGTCTAAACTCTACGCCCCCATTTAGTCCTGTCTCCTACTGTCACAACTGTCCATCTCTCATATGGTAAATATGCCATTTTGAACTGTTCTTCCACCTTCCCTCTAAAACCCACCATGCCTGTGGTTCACATTTCCTTATGTCTCTGATAGAAGTATTTAAGAAAAAAAGGCAAGAGGGAGAGTCTACCCAGAAAATGATCCCAAATTCTCCCTAACAGATCTCATTACTTCACACAGTACAACCAGAAGTTATGTGCAACAGCACCGAACAGACTAACTTGGGTTCAAACTGAGGTGCCATCAGTTGTATGATTTTGAGCAAGCTGCATAAGCTTTCAAGACTCAGTTTCCTCATCTGTAAAAGGTTGTGAGAATTAAAACAGATAAAACGTGGCACCCAGTAGAATATTCAGTAAATGTTAACTACTGCTGGTAGAAGTAGCTGAGCATTTACTTTGTTCAAGGACTAGAGCTGGCCAGAGGGATTATAGAAACGACAATTTGCTACAGCAAACTGTTTGAGAGATAAAATTGTCAAACTCCCTTAGGTCAGGGGCTTTGTCTTTTTCTGGTTCACCAGTGCATTCCCAGAATCTAGAACAATGTTTAACACACGGTAGGCATCAATATTTGTTGAATGAATGAATGAGACTCCATTAAGACAAAGGAGCATAAAGGAACTTGACTTTGCTCCAACATAAAGAAAAGTTTTCCTTCCCCATTAAGATTTTAAACAATAACCTAAGGCACTGTTAAATACATTTATTATTTTTCATTGCTTTCCCAAAACCTAAGACAGTGTTCATAATATTAGGGTACTCAAATTTATTGCCGTTAAAACTCTGCTGTTAAAATTAAGCTGTTGGTCAAAAATTTTAAAGTAATAAATTATACAGTTTATTGTTAAGGAATATTTTTGCTTGCTGTTGCCTGAGTGAACAAACTTTAAACACTTGTGTAAATTTTTTTCTCATGGGTTTACCCATTATGTTTAATTTATGTTGGCAAATATATTTTGATTTTACCTTTCTCTATGTCATTTTATAAAAACATTACAGTTTATCCAGTCATTTAAGAAAAATTCAAATCTTTTACAATTTCTTAAGTTTCAAAGATTGTTACCTTCATTATCAGCTCTTTAGGTCAAAGAAGGACTTTTCAGGGTGATAAAAATGGAGAAAGGAGGAGTTCACCTCTCTCAAAATGAGTTTTCAGTTACTATAATTATGCATAAAATAAGACAGGGAGCATTTCTGGGCCAACACTTGAAGCCTTGAGTCCCATAAGAATTAAACTGCAGCCATGCATAAATTTGGGGCAAGTTCTGCAAAAACCTCTTCTTCCTCTATTTTCGCTGAATGAAAAACTCATTGCTCAGATTCATCAACACGAGTTTATTTTCTAACACATAATAGCCGCTCTGGCCACACGATTTTCACCATTTTCTATTCCAGAAACAAAAACGGACGCGTTTAAATCCGGCCTGACAATTACCACAATGGCAGGGTCGCTGTCTCGACAGCCACAGTGGTTAAGAGCTTAACAAGTAAGAATCTAGTTTACCGAGATCTCACGTTCAAGTAGCAAGGCCTGATTAACCTACACTGCTGGCTATTGTATGGGTCCCCCAAAGCTTCAAAGCTGGAAATATACCTGAACTCTACTGACACCTTCTGAGAGAGAAAGCCAGGCGGAAGGGCGGAGCGATGCGATCCGAATCGTTTTAAATCGCAGCAAGCCGGCGGGGCCGCAGGTGCGCGGGCCGGGCACAGGTGCGCGGGGAGGCCCCGGGACCACTGCCCTTGTCACGCTCTGAGGCGACCAGGGCCCTTCACAACCACCACAGCCCACGGAGGTTCTCGCTCATTCATTCATTTGACAATTACGCGAGGGGCGCCGTAGCAGGGCCGGCTCGCAGGCTCCCCGGCCCCAGCACCGGAACACCCTGAGCCGCCAGACGCGGCCCTGCGCCGCACGCATCCTTCGGGCGCGGCAGCCCGTCCCCCGCCGCGCCGCGCTCCGGTCACCCGGATCCCGGCCCCGGCCTCAGCCGCACCCGAGCGCCCACGCCCCCCCGCCCTCCTGCCGCCCGTCCCCCGGCCTCCGCCCCGCTCCGCCGCCTCAGACCCGCCGGGTTTGTGGGGCGAGGAAGGCGCGCGTCCGCGGAAGACCCCCGCACCCCGCGCCCGGGGTGAGGGGCCGCTCCGCGCGCACGACTCGTGAACCTGAGGGGCCTAGGCGGGTGGGTCGGGCCCACAGTCCACTCACCTCCGCCGGGCCAGAACCGAGAGGTTGCTCTAAGCCGTTTGAAACCGCTTGGGCCGCCGCACACCCCGCAGTGTCCTCGTTGTTTATTGGTCCTGGGCGGACCGCCCATTGTCCTTCCATTGGTCCGTTTGAAAGAACTGTGGGCACGCGCCGCCCGCAGCCTTAAAGGGGCCGTGCGCAGCCGTGTTTCCCTTGGAGCCTGACTCTGCCTGGTCCTGTGAGGAGGTCACGGGTCGAGAAGCGAAAGATTGAGACTGTCCTGGAAGAAAGGTGTGTGAAGAGCTAGCTGTGCCTCCTGGGTGCTCAGCAGGTTTGCTTTACTTAATTGCAGGTATTTAAACTCCTGTCAGTCAGTCAGTTCAGTCGCTCAGTCTTGTCCGACTTTGTGCGACAACATGCCAGGCCTCCCTGTCCATCACCAATTCCTGGAGCTTGTTCAAACTCAAATCCATCGAGTCGGTGATGCCATCCAACCATCTCATCCACTGTCGTCCCCTTCTCCTCCTGCCTTCAATCTGTCCCCAGCATCAGGGTCTTTAACAATGAATCAGTTCTTCGCATCAGGTGGACAAAGTATTGGAGATGCAGACAACACCTGGCAATTTTTTTTCCGAGTCATTTTATTCACAAATATTTATGTGCAGCTGAGTGAGTGCGGGAAACCAGAAAGGCAACTAAGATACAGTGGAAGGAGGATGAATGGAGCCAGGACGATGGATCCTGGTCTTGGACCTGCTCTGAGTAAAGCACTTTTCTCAGTAAATCATGTGGAACTTAGTTTCCTTATCAGTGAACCGGGATAATGATGTTTGCCTTATAAATTTAGTGTGTTGAATTAATATAATTAATTGAGTGTCTAGAAACGGGCTTTGAATAGTAATGCATTCTTCAAAGACTTAATACTCTGGTTATTTGTAAAAATGAGAGACTTGGTTAATACGGTTCCTGAAATTCTTGTTTTGTCTCTACATTCAGTATTTCTATGAATAAGACCTGATCCTAACTTCCAAGGAATTTGCAAACTACAGTTGTCAGAGGAATAAAACGTATAGAACTAGTCACTAAAATTCAAGCAACATGAGAACAATATAAAAGAAAAGCTGTAGATGTTTAGGGGAAGGGAGAAAATAGATGGAGAAGGATCTGTGAAGGGAATGTATTTTTAATCTGAGATTTAAACTGTATGTAGGCAAGAGGGTAAGAAATGGAGAAGGGATGAGTGAAAGTAATAAAACAATAGTTTTTGTTTTAATCTATCAAATTGGCAAAGAGGAGAAAGTTTAACAACTTTTGGTTAGCTAAGAGTTAGAGAAATATACATTCAAAGTCACTTGTCAGTAAAAGTATAACTGGTACAAACTTTTAGGAGGCCAATTGAACAGATATTAAAATGTAAAATGTATATAGTCTCTGGCCAAATAATGCTACTGATGGGAATTTGTCATACAGATTTATGAATGTATGTAAAGAAAAATGTACAAAGACATTCACTACACACTGATTTAGAAAACAAACACATCAACAACAAAAACCCCTAAAATTACATGTTCATTTATAGGGAACTTATATAAATAATGGTATATCCATTCAACAGAATACTATGCAACTGTTAAAAAGAATATGGTTAATCTATATGTGCCAGTTAGAAAAATGCACACATTTTATTTAATTGTAAAAAAGGCAAGTTGCAGAAAAGCATACATATGGACTGATTTGGGGGTTTCCCCAGTGGCTCGGTGGTAAAGAATCTGCCTGCAATGCAGAGGCCACAGGAGACACAGGTTCGATCCCTTGGTTGAAAAGATCCCCTGGAGAAGGGCATGGCAATGCAGTCCAGTATTCTTGCCTGGAGAATCCCATGGACAGAGGAGCCTGGCAGGCTATAGTCCCTCGGGTTTCGAAATAGACATGACTGAAGTGACTTGGCACATGGAATAATTTTATTATATATGGTTATAATTGTATGTGTATATGTGTGTCTGCCTGGAAATGATTAGAACAATACTGGAATTTCAAAAAACTTAAGGGGATTGGGACTCATTAGGGAGGGAAATGAATTTTTTACCACTGACATGTTAAAAAAATTTTTTTTAATAGAAGGAGAAGGGAGAATGTCTAGTAGTGGGAAAAGTATGGGCACAGAGACAAGAAAGTACATTTTATATTGGGGGTTGAACCTCTGGGTTGATTTTAGAAGTGGGTTCATATTAGGAAGTTAGTGGGACACAAGAGTAACTGAGAAAGGAACACTTTTTGGAGGGTCTTGAATATTAGGGTAAGGAATTTGTACTTTATTAAAGTAGGCAGTGAAGAGCTACTGACGATTTCTGAGCAAGGGAGTGACAAAATCAGAATTGCACTTTGGAAAACTAACTAGCTTGATTGTCTAATTCTAAAATGGTTAGAGGTGAGAGCCCAGTTAGGAGTCTGATATGAGCAATGGAAATGATGAGAAAAGATCCAAGAAAGAGGGAAAGTTTTGGCAACAGACTAAGTTAGGAATAAAGGTGAGGGTGGGACCCATTTAGAGAGATGAGTCAGAGTGTGGCCAGGATTTGTGCCTAGGGAATGGGAGGCAATGATTGCCCAAATGGAAGTAGAAAGTCAGGAGAAGCCAGTCTCAAAGGTTAGACAAGATGTTTTGTTTCAGACCTGTTTACTTTTACATAGCAATGAGACATGCAAATAGAATCGTGTAAGTAGGCCTAGGGAGTCCAGGACGAGAGTTGTGAGAAGAGATTGGACTCAAGTGATATGGATTTAAGAATCACCTCCATGGAGTGAAAAGATGAAATTGTGGATGAGACCACAGAGTGAGAGAGTGGCAAGAATGAAAAGATGAGCGATGTGGACAGATCCACAGGCAGAGGGAGAGGGGAGGATCCGATCTGAGCAAAATGTCACCCTAATCTTTGGGAAACAGGCTAGCAGTATATAGAAATAGTCTTCTTCAATCATTGATCATTGACATGTTTCCTTTATTTAAATATTATCAGAAATAAATTGAAGATTACATGTAAGGAGAGAGTGATGGTAACCCGGAATTTGGTGAATAAACAATGTTCGGAGTCTAGATCCCGGAGATTTAGACTTTAGAACAAGATGGCAAAATCCCTTTTTGTCTTACTTGGTTTAGGTGCAACCCCACTAGAAGGTGGGCATTAAATGTCTGATTTATTCATTCATTCAGCAAATAGTTTTTGAGCTCCTAGTATGTGCAGGGACTGTTGTAGGCATTTGAGATTATCCGTAAATAAAATATACCTCCCCCCCCCAAAAAAAACCCTCCTCTTATGGTGTTCACATTATAATGAGGAAACATAAACAATCAACACTTAAAAAATCGTGTAGTATGTTATTGACAATATGTGCAATGGGAAAATAGAAAAGAATGAAACAAGGTAGAAGGAATTGGGAAGTGCAGTTGGAAAGACTATAATTTTATGAAGGGTGGTCAGAGTTTCATTGAGATCACATTTGAGCAAACGCTTGAAAAAGGCAAAGCAATTCACCATGAGTATATCTAGAGGAAGAAAGTGCTAGCCAGAGGGAACAGCTATGCAAAGACCCTAAGTTGGGTGCATACCTGGCAGGTTTGAGAAAGAGCAGAGTATTTGGCAACAGGAAGGTAGTAGCAGCTGCGGTCCTGCTGATAATAGAGAGAAGGGAATGGCAGATTCTATAGAGCCTTGTAGAAACCTAATACAGAACTTTGCCCATAGTAGATGCTCAGTGTTTAGCAAGTCCAGGATTATCATCAAATGGCATTTATCTATGTATTTATTAGACTTACGTGCACCTACTTTATTCCTGGGATCTCTCAATAGTTCTACACATGGAAGTTAATAATGAAACCCTTGTGGAATTAGATATCTAAGTGAAGACTGTATCATTGCAACCGGAAGCAGGAAACAAATGCCAAACATGGTGGCTGCTGAGTAACTGTGCCGAGCATTTCTGGAAAGTCTGCAAGGGTTAGGACAGTGCTCATTCCATCACAATCACAAGGCATTTTGGTGGAAACATCCCTGCCATGGGACATGGATCCATCCAGCCTAAAAGGAGCAGCTTCAGTGATTAACTTCAGCTCTCAGTCCAGGTACTCCCTGCATTATTCCCTGGAGACAGCAGTGGCGACATTAACACAGATCTTATGTGGCTGTGGGTTTTAATGCCTTGACTGGCCTCCAAGACGGCAAAGCCTATCCCACCTTGCACTTGGTTGCATTTAATAGGTGCTGGTTGAATGAAGGGATGAAGAGCTTTTTTTTCTCTTATAGTCCATTTCTCCTTAGGCCCCAAAATGCAGGCTGTCCAAGAACTTTGACCACAGAAGCATCAGCTCCACCAAAGAAGAAGTATGCAGAAAGGAGAGATTATGGACTTCTCTAGCAGTCTGTCAGCAGGCTTTTAAGGGCTGAAGGAAAAACCACTGAGAAGGGCAGGATAAGTGAAAGTTCTTGGCTCTTTGTGTCTTGTAAAATGAAATAAGCAGATTGGATAGCCTTGGGGCTAACTTCAGCCTTGGGTTTAAATGCAGACCCTTAATTAGGCTGTCTGGATCTGTTTTAACATCACATCAGGGTGTCTAAAGTTGTGACGTGGAGCCTTGACAGGAAATAAAATTCTGTCCACTATGCAGAGCTCTACTTAGCCTCTGTCGCCTGGTTAATGGGAGAATGATCTGGAGAGGAAAAAAATGGGTGAGTGAGGGAATATTTCAAAACAAAGGCTGCCTGAAATATCCCCCAGCACATATCCTACTAGCTGGATCAGTTGAGTCATCTTCAAATATGAAGAAAAGACATAGACTGTTTCTTAGCCACAAAAAGGGTTCAACCACATTTCTTTTATCATTATGTCCATTAGTAGAAATGACTAAAGGTACCCTTGAATGTCAGTGCATTATGCTTAGAACCTCCTACACCCTCAGCTCTTGTAGATGCTCTTTCCTAGTTCCTAGGCACCACTGACTGTTTTCTTCTGGCCTAGGTTTGATGAAAGCTTCCGTTCATGCCTTGGAGACCTTTTATGGTTTACAGAGATCTGTTCATCTTATTCTACTTTATTGACTCTGCCAAAGCCTTGACTGTGTGGATCACAATAAACTGTGGAAAATTCTGAAAGAGATGGGAATACCAGACCACCTGACCTGCCTCTTGAGAAATCTGTATGCAGGTCAGGAAGCAACAGTTAGAACTGGACATGGAACAACAGACTGGTTCCAAATAGGAAAAGGAGTACATCAAGGCTGTATATTGTCACCCTGCTTATTTAACTTATATGCAGAGCACATCATGAGAAACGCTGGGCTGGAGGAAGCACAGGCTGGAATAAAGATTGCCAGGAGAAATATCAATAACCTCAGATATGCAGATGACACCACCCTTACGGCAGAAAGAAGGACTAAAGAGCTTCTTAATGAAAGTGAAAGTGGAGAGTGAAAAATTGGCTTAAAACTCAACATTCAGAAAACTAAGATCATGGCATCCGGTCCCATCACTTCATGGGAAATAGATGGGGAAACAGTGGAAACAGTGACAGACTTTATTTTGGGGGGCTCCAAAATCACTGCAGATGGTGACTGCAGCCATGAAATTAAAAGACACTTACTCCTTGGAAGGAAAGTTATGACCAACCTAGACAGCATATTCAAAAGCAGAGACATTACTTTGCTAACAAAGGTCCATCTAGTCAAGGCTATGGTTTTTCCAATAGTCATGTATGGATGTGAGAGTTGGACTATAAAGAAAGCTGAGCACTGAAGAATTGATGCTTTTCAACTGTGGTATTGGAGAAGGCTCTTGAGAGTCCCTTGAACTGCAAGAAGATCCAACCAGTCCATCCTAAAGGAGATTAGTCCTGGGTGTTCATTGGAAGGACTGATGCTGAAGGTGAAACTCCAATACTTTGGCCTCCTGATGCAAAGAGCTGACTCATTTGAAAAGACCCTAATGCTGGGAAAGATTGAGGGCGGGAGGAGAAGGGGACGACAGAGGATGAGATGGCTGGATGGCATCACCGACTCAATGGACATGAGTTTGGGTAAACTCCGGGAGTTGGTGATGGACAGGGAGGCCTGGCTTGCCGCGGTTCATGGGGTCACAAGGAGTCGGATATGACTGAGCAACTAAGCTGAACTGATTCATCTTAGGTTGCACAGTTTGCTCAAATAATATAGAAAGAAAGGCAGTGACTGTATTTTGAACATAACTATTGTAGTTTGCAAAAATGTATCCAGTTTGTTAGAATTTGACTCATTATCTTCCTACTTAGCAGTTCTAGATTTTATATCCACAAAACCAGACAAGGAATTCTCAAGTCTTGTTGCATCCCCAAGATTTCCTGGAAGGAACATAAATACAAGTCTCGGGCCAGAAAGGACCTCAGCAATCACCTGGTTCAACCTTTTCATTTTACTGATGAGGAATCTAAGAGTGAGCATACATGAAAACAGGGTGCTAGTCCGTGATGCTGTTACAGAATTCTCACTTGCCACCGGTCAAATTCTTGTCAAGACCTGGGCCATCAGGCCAACCCCATTCTCCTCTGCCACCTTCTGCTGAGGCAGCAGGACAATCACAGGTTAGCAAAATGCATCCACCAAATTTTGTTCTTCCAGAAACACTTCCAGTTTTCCAGGTAAATGGTGTGTTCAATGCATTCATTTTTTTCTCCCTATTTGAAAGGTTCTTCCTGACTTCCTGACTCTAGTGGTCACTGTTCATAGCCTTGGCCTGTAATTCTGAGGCTCTGGAAGGGGGCACTTACTACAGGTATATAGGCTTGTGCATTAGACTGGATTTCATTTCTTCAAATGTCCTCCTTTCCTGTCTGTTGTGATTTTTTTTTTCCCCAAAACAGAATGGTGGATGGTTGTCCTTGAGCTATTCTACTTGTTTTTGTTCTAGCACACCAATCCCTCACCAAAGTTAGAAGAAATATACATGGCAGTTTATACTCAGATCTCATCACTTATATACAAAAAGATTCAGTCCTTCTTGCTTCCTTTTTCTTTTTTGAGGGGGGTGGGGTGGTATTGGTGGACTCTAACCTCTGTGATATTCTTTTTTGGTAATGCTTGGGCAGTGTTCAGCCCCTAGCAGATGAATAAATGAATGAATGAATGAATGGGAACAATATTCTAGAAATGGTTTTTGGCTTAAAAAATCAACTATTGATCCCTGACATCAAATTGTGTATCTGACATTAAGACTTGCATGATTCCCAATCTTCATTGAAAGGTATTATGTCCAGAGGCTGAAATGGGATCCCCAGTGCCTTGTTCTAGCCTTGAGATGTAATGGATGGGCTATGAATAGACAGGTTCTTAAAAACAAAAGGAGTTTTAGTTCATTTGACCCATTCTCAGAGTAACTGTGAAACACAACTAAGATCAAACAGAGCTAGTAGTAGACCTGGGACCAGAATCAACCCTTCTTGTCCCCATCCCCATGCTTTTCTTTTAAGACATCAGTCTTGCCAGTGACCATCCCTGCAAGGCAAAGTCAAGTTCTGTGACACCAAAGTCCTCATAGACCTAGAACAGAAATAGAATGTATGTCATGGCCATACATGCCATGACACTTCCTTTTGGTGCCCAAAGAAGACTCCATTAACCATCATAACACTTTTTTCCACTGGGTCTGGACAGAACCTCGGGCAGCCATGACCAACCAGAGTTGGCACTCACAATGAAACCTACCAGCCACCCTGCTCTAGAGGACATCAGGATTTCAGAAGCCAATGAACTCTGGTCTTAACCTGTCTTCTCAAGATGAGCTGAAGCTCCAGCCAGGAACCTCCCACCCTTTATCGCTCTTCATATCCCCCAAAGGGCTTAGTGGTGATGTCTGAAAGCAGGTCTCCACAGCATGTTTCAGTCAGACAGAGCAGGTGCAGTTACTAGTCATGACTCCAAGCCAGGCAAGGTGATTAAGAAAAGCTAAATTTATATTAAATTATCATAAAGTCCTAAAATACTGAACATAGTGGTTAAATAACTCCAGAAAGTCCAATCTCTCCAGTGAGTAACGTTAAAACCATTACACGTGAGCGTGGGAGAATCACTTCCATTAGTTTAGGACAGAGAGATTTTGCTTTTTACATAGTAAATCAGTGCTCAAATAGATATTTCTTCAAATATGTCCTTTCTACATTCTGAACAGCCCAAGTGCAATAAGATCCTTCCCCCTTTCCATGAGAAGATACCGTTTGGCTACTTTCTCTCAGCATCCCCAAGCCGCGAATCCAAGGACCCAAAGTGCTCCTTCTTCTACTGCCCCGTCAAATGTGAAATGCCCCCCTTTCCTCCCAGGAGGGGGACGTTTCTTTTCCTGCTTTGTGTTCTGGGAAATCCTGCTTGGCCTGGCCTGGCTGTCCTTTGAGGGTCCAGACCTGGGGCTGGCTCCTGAGAGAAGGGCTAAGAGCCTGGCACCTGTCTCAAGTGATCTTAGAACCGACAAGAAAGGGTTAGCTCTGGTCTTCCCTTTTCACTCATGTTTGGCGGCTGATTTCTCAATGCCAGGAGCCCCAGGACATGTTTCAAATTTGGAAACTTAGCTTCGAGGCACCCCCATCCATCCTCAGCTCCTGTTGTGGCTTCTCATCCCTGGGTGAAAGAGGTCTGGGTGTGCCCTGGGCTGAAAGGGCCTCCTCATTGTTTCTCTCTACTTTTCTATTCCTTGCCCCCCACAGACACACACACTTTGCATCTTTATTTAGGCCTCTTCACCACAGGTGCCCGCAAGGCTAGATCAGAATAAGCACATTAGGCACCGAAAAACAAACAAAACCCAGCAGAGCTAGGTAGAAGTTTAGGACAGTAAGAAGTCTCAATTCCCCCAACATTTGTGTGACACGTATGCCTTTTCTGTGAATAAGCATGAAGCCAGTGACGGCATTTCAGCACGGAACGGGAGTCACCTAGCTGGGAGGACTTGGAGTGGGAACTTCACCACCCCCAGCTGCAGGCTCTCTGTCCACTCGCTTAGATCCCTGAGCACCTGAGAGAACGCAGGAGGCTCAGCCTCATGGACACTTCACTTTAGGCCCTGGGGGCCTCGAGTCTCTGACCTGATCGCTCTTCCCAGCCATTTGTTGAACTTTACGGCTCTCCTTTGAGAAGTTGCTCCAGGATCTCTGCGCTCAGAATCCCAGAGAATGAAGAGGGAAGAGAGTGGCAGGACATTAAAAGTTCAGGGGATGTGCTATGTTTGGCCTAAGAAGCACTTCTCAGACATGGCAGAGACCCCGTGCTGAGGGCCCCCACACTTACTCAAGCCACCGGCTCACAGCCTGGAGGCAGCAGGAGGGGATTCGTATTAGCCAGCAGCCCTGTGGTAGGGACCCCCACCCCCAGTCATCTGAAGGTAGAAAAGGCTCCAGGCATTCTGGCAGGAGGAAGAACAGCTTGAGCCAGACCCAGATAGAGCTCTTCAATGCCTGCAGCTGGAAAAACAACAACTCTCAGGGCATGAATCATATCCACCGCCGGCAATGGACAGGACACCCGGCCCAATCACCCTTGAAATCTTTTTCATGTTGCCTACGCCCTCGAGGCTGGAGGTTCCCCAGATGCCCATGCCAGCTGGGCTGACTCCTCCTCCTCTCAGCCTCTATCCTTCATCTCTCTCTCTGTACATGACCCCAGCCCCAGGTTCCAGCCCCCAGTCAGCAAGTTCTCCAGAGAAGCGGTCAGGCCAGCTCTGATGAGGGGGGTGCCGTCTTGGGTCGTCAGATCTGGCGGTGCAGGCACTGAGGGTACCAGGGGAGGGAGGTGGAGCTCTGTAATGACGAGGAATCGTTACAAGGCCTGGTTTCGGGGCGGCGGGGCAGGGTGGGGGGCGATCAGGATGGAGTGCAGGAGGTGCGGTTCATGGTACAGTCCAGGTCTAAATTCTGAGGACGCCCCATCATTTCTGGTGCACAGGTAGGTACGAACTCAGGTGGAAACAGCTCGCGCAGAGGGCTCGGGGAGCAGTTAACAGGGTGGGAGGAGGAGGAGTAGGGCCAGCACAGAGAAAAGGGGCCTGCCGTGTAAGCGAGCACAAGGACCGGGAGTCCACCAAGGAGAAGGAAGAGGCAGGGAGGGGAATGCGGGCGTTTAGACCTGGCTCTCTGAGGAGAGCTTGCGTTCGTGTCTCCAGCCTGTGTCGGGCAGGGAGCCCCGTCTTTCAGGAGTGGCTGCAGTATGGACGCTGCTGCACTCAGACTGCTCTTCCTGCAACAGCTGCTCCGTCTCCATGTCGTCCAGGGAGCCAGAGCTGGCCTGGATGGACACGGTGTCTGTCTTCATGCACACGTGATCCCGAAGAAGACCCCCCCGGGAGCTGCGCAGTTGCTTGAGGTCATCCCACTCGGCATCGTCGCCAGACAGGAGGCAGATGCCCTCGACAATCTTGACCTTCTCCTTGGTGTAGTTATGGTCAGGTCCACCCTGGGGTGGAGAGCGGAGAGACACGGTCAGTTGATCAGCTCTCTCTGAAGTGGGTGGATGGAGTAGCAGTGGGTGCGAAGAGGGCAAAGATCTCACAGACAAACAGGGAAGTTTAGTCAGAGCCAATGTATAAGGCTGAGCCTAAAAGGAAAGGAGCAGCTTGGATGATCATTACCATTTATCATACGGGGAGGCGGGAGAACCGTGGCTTCCGGCCTTGCGTGAGCCACGCACTGGCTGCATCACCTGGGGCGAATCACTGAACATCTCTCAAACTCAGGCTCACCTCTTTAGAGCAACAGTACCCATACCTCATAACCTATGGCTGTGAGCGTCAAAAGAGGTGATCCATGAAATGCAATTAGTAGGTACCTAACACATAAAATCTAACCCATGAACATGCACTAAGTCGTGTTAGCTATTGCCACATCGCTAATGTGGGTTATTAATGGGACAGCATGCTAAGATACTGGTCAGAAGCAATTGAGGGAAGCAGTTAAATGTTCACTTATCCAAGATTTTAAACCACTTTTGTGCTATTTTATTCTTTTTCTTGTTTTTATTATTTTTTATACATTTTTAATTAAATTTATTTTAATTAGAGGCTAATTACTTTACAATATTGTATTTATTCTTTTTCTTGTTTTTAAAGTAGAGTTGATTTACAATGTTGTGTTAGTTTCTGGTGTACAGCAAAGTGATTCAGTTAAAATTCTTTTTCAGATTCTTTTCCACTATAGTTTATTACAAGATATTGAACATAGCTCCATGTTCTACTTTAGTCTTAATTCTCTCCTTTCTAATATTCTTAAGAAAAGTTTCAGAAGGTAAGGCAGAAAGGCTCTAGAAAACCCTCTCATTTGGGTTCTAAGTGTCAATCCACTGGGGACCTGTAACCTACAAACTTTTGTGTGAGGTTATTCTGACTCTGCTCCCATGAGCCTTGGGGCCATTCTCAAGCAACCAGGGATCGTTCCAAGGAAGCCTTAAGTTCTGCTCAGGCTTCTCCCTTTTTGGATTCCTCAAAGGATAGCCTTACTTCTGGTTTCTGGGGGATACCAACCAACATGCCGCCACTGCCAAGAGAAAAATGGGCCATGGCTTGGCTTCTGTCCCTGGGATAGTGTTCCTGCCAAGAGCCCTGCAACTGCTGCTTTATTTTAGTAACAATCCAATTCCACAGATATTTATTGAGCCCCTACAATAAGCAGGATGTTTTAATGGTTACACAACATAAAATATGGTCCTCCCTACCCTCTGGGAGTAACAGCTCCCTCGATCAAGCAGAGAGAGAGACAGCACACAAGGCCACAGGCACGCACACACATGCCCAGTCACCAAGCACACGCTCCACGCCGAATTAGTGTCAGATAAGATGCAGCCCACTCAGCGTCTTCATCACAGAGATACGGGGGGTAAGTCAGGAAGAGGTGGGTGGCATGGCACTAGCAATGGGGGATACCACTCCCTCTACAAACACACAGCAACAGGTACCTGAAATGAAGAGGAAATCAGAAGAGAAAGGGTGAAAGACTATCAGAGGGGTGAAAGAGCTGCTGAGGAGAAAGCATACAACAGGAGAGAGAGTCACATGATTTTAGTGTCTAACCGAGGGCCCTCACTGGGGTTCCTTTCTGGGGCATCAGACACGCCAGGAACCCAAGAAGCTTCAAGAGTCTTTCTCTCAAAAGATATTAACAAAGAAGGAGTCTGTCATCCCAGAATCTGCAAGCTATCCCTACAGGTTTGGTTTTGGCTTATAGTAGAAGGTTTTTTTAATAGGGGAATTCGTGGATCCTGAAATCACATGATTATTATGTAGAGCGTACTAGTTATGCAGAGGAGCCCTGTCGGTGTGAGGGCTAGTTCTGACTGTGCTAGACAGGCCAAGAGAATCTCATATGGTCCCATTCAGGATAATTTCTAATGAAGGGTTGCAGGATTTTAGGAAAAAAACAAGAGTCATATTAGACTAGGAAAATCAAAGTCCTAGGTTATATGCCCTCATTGAAATGGGACTATTTTTCATGCCTAAACATTCAGCAAATAATTTTTCACAACAAAGGAGTTAAAAGAACAAAATCACATAAACTTTCAGAATTGTAGAGAAATTCTTTTAGATTCTGTGATAAAAGGAAGAATAGCAAAACACCAGCCATTCCCAACTACAGCTTGGGTGCCAACAGCTTGGATCAGGGGTTAGAAAGCGGGAGTCCAGGAGTTCTAGGAGTTTGGGGTCATTTTACAGGAGCACAGCCTCACTGCTGGGGAATGACAACTCCAGGAGAGAAGGGACATCTGAGCCTGGGAAAACATGTTCGGGCAGGGAGGTACACACCCACATGCCTTCAGACCTAAACCTCCTGGGATCTGCTTGCTTGCTTTTCTTTTTTTTAAGTTTTTATTTTTTAAATTGAATTTGTTATAGTATTGCTTCGGTTTTTATGGTTTAGGTTTTTGACCCCAAAGCATGTGGGATCTTAGCTTCCTGCCGAGGGATCGAACCCACACCCTCTGTGTCGGAAGGTGAGGTCCCAACCACACCAGGGACATCCCTGGGATCTGCTTTCTAACCTTGCTTTCACCAGGGCCCCTCAAGCTGGTCCCTCACAAGCTGCCGACCTCTCCAGAAACCCAAATCACATTCCAGTCTTCTCTTCACTGTCGCTCCCAAGATGGCAGGACCACCCTGCACCCCTCCCTGCGGCCTCACTGCTCAGGCGACTGGAGCGTGATCCCCCGCCCCCTCCAGAAACACACTCTCAGATACAAGTCTTCACGCTTACCTCTTTCTTATAGCACAGTTGATTGTACATGGCTGGTTTAGGGGTCGCTTCGATCTTCACTTCCTGAGTGGAAGTTCGGTAGGATGGGTTGCTGTAGGTCAGGTTCCCCATTCCAGGATCAGTTAACTTGGACTTTTTGTGTCTTTGGAAGAAAAAGGGATGAGAAATTAGTTCAGATCTGTATGGGGAGGATATCTGGGGAAGCTGTAACCTACATGCGGCAGGCAGCCTCGCAGTGGGCCCCATCTCCTGACTCTCACACCTTCTGAATCCCTGCCCTGTGAGTGTGGGCTGGGCCTGCTGACTTGCTTCTGTGGAACAGAACGTAGAAAAGTGTGGGCTACTAGATTTGGTGACAAGGAAACTCCTGACAAGGAAACTGGCTTCCCTCCTGGCTTGCCCTCCCTCTCTGTCTCTCTCCTGCTTTTGTTCTGAGGGATGCAAGCTGCCATGTTGGAAGTTGTTCTATGGAAAGGCCCACAAGGCAAGGAACTGACAAGGGAGACCTCCAGCCCACAGCCTGTGAGGAACTGAATCCTGGGCTTAGAAGGGAATCCTTGCCCTTGCTCTTCCAGTCAAGTCTCAAGATAAGACTGGAACCCTGGCTGACACCTGGATTGCTGCCTCGTGAGACAGCCTGAGGCAGAGGCACCAGCTAAGCTGCACCCAAATTTCTGACCCACAGAAACTGTGAGGTAATCAGTGGTTGTCACTTTAAGTTGCGAAGTTTGGGGTTAATGTTGTATAGCAATAGAAAATGAATACACCAGTTTTAGTGTCAAGACAGACCTACGTTTCAATCCCACTTCTGTTACTTATTAGCTTTTAGGGATGTTGCTGGACATAATCTAAACTTTCTGAACCTTAGATCCTCATCTGTAAAGTGAGGAACAGTAATACCTGTATTATAAGGTGGTTGTGGCATTGAGGCATATTCATTAAATGCTAGCTGTTACTATTATTAATGTCGTGGTGGTGGTGGTTTAGTTGCTAAGTCGTGTCCGACTCTTGCGACCCCATGGACTGTAGCCTGCCAGGCTCCTCTATCCATGGGATTCTCCAGGCAAGTATACTGGAGTGGATTGCCATTTCCTTCCCTAGGGGAATATTCCCAACCCAGGACTCGAACCCGGGTCTCCTGCACTGCAGGCAGATTCTTTACCAACTGAGCTATAAGGGAAGCCCATTACTGTTGTAGCTGTTGTTATTAGCAGAAGGACATTTTTGCTGTGAGTTGCATTTAAAGCATTTAGGGGAAAATATATATAGAGAGAGTGATAAAAAAATATTCTAACTTGAAATTTAGGATTCCCGGGATGATTCCTCCCGAGCAATGACACACCACCCAACATTGTCATAAAGGGTTGTGTTTGCGTGAAGAGAAAATCACTTCCAGCTTCAGTGGTTTGAGGCAGTGTGGGATGGTGGCAAAAAAGCAAAGCTGCTAGATCAGTGCCAGCTTTGCCTCTTACTGTGTGACCTTGGGTGACATCCCCTGTGTCCTCAGGACCCTAGCCCATAAGGAAAATCCCGAGGGTTGCTGGGGTCATGAAATGAGGAAATGACCTGTGATGTGCTTGGGGAAGAAGGGTACACATTCAGGTGTCTGCCCTTCCCTTCTGCTGCTCTGCCCAGAGACCCAGCTTTGACATGAGGTTGGTCAGCAGCTGAATCAGTGAGCGGTCAGCTTCAAGGGGGTCCCAAACGTGCTAACGGGGCCCCTCAGCGAACATGTGACCCCTGAAGTGGGGCTGAGGTTACCTGTACAGCATCAAAGCTGCGATCGCCACCAGAATCAGCAGAATGCTGAGGAGTCCACCGATGATGTAGCTGGCGTGAAGTCCTTCCCCTGGGAAGAGCAGAGGGACGCTAGGCAGGGACCACGGATGGTCTTCTAGCTGGCTTGGGGGGGGCGGGTGGAAGGCTCCTTTTTGCCTCCCACACCATCTGAGGACAATTACAGGGAAGAGGCGGCAGGGGGTGGGCGGAGGGGGCTGAGAAGAAACCTATCACTCTGTCAGCATCTCTCACCCCAGTTCTACCACTTACTAGCTGTGTGACTTAAGGCAAGATGCTTAACTTCTAAGCCCAAGTTTTCTCATCAGTTAAATGTAAATAATAAATTCCTCATTTATTATTTATATTTAATAATAAATATATAATATCAAATAATAAATGTATTACATCTGGAGATTGAAAGTGAGTGTGTATATACAAATACATACGTATACATGCGTGAACACATTTGTCATTTAGTCACTAAGTCACGTCCAACTCTTTGCAACCCCATGGACTATAGCCCACCAGGCTCCTCTGTCTGGGATTTCCCAGGCAAGCATACTGGAATGGGTTGCCATTTCCTTCTCCAGGGGGTCTTCCTGACCCAGGGGTCAAACTTGCAGCTCCTGCATCATCAGGTGGGTTCTTTACCACTGAGCCACCAGGGAAGCCCAGGCACACACAAATATGGCTTAATAAATAGATGCCTGGCATACAGAAAGCACTCCAGAAGTGGCAGCGATTTATGGTTGTTCTTTCTATGAATTTAGTCTAAGGAAAGGGTTCATCAACCCCAGAGTCCCCTTGAAGGTTCCTCAAGATCTCCATGGAGACTTCAATTTCTTACCTCTTGTTTTTCAAAGCAGATGGAGACTGGAGGCTTACCTGGAGCAGCAGGCACAGCCTCATTGGAATGCGCACAGAGGCCCAGCCGGGCATCCTTTTCAGAGCACCTGTGGGGCAGAGAGAACCGAATCTGAAAGCTACCCGTATTCAACAAAGATCTTGCCTTCCTCCGGGAAAAGGGGAAAGTCCTGGGAGGACTGGGCAAAAGGCCTGGGATCAGGGCTTTCAGATAGGAGACTGTACCAGACAGGAGAGGTTAGAAGCAAGGAGAGGGCAGGACCAGGAAATACAGAGCAATCAGCGTGAGTCTTCAAGATGCTACATGGAACTCTGCTCAGTGTCATGCGGCAGCCTGGATGGGAGGGCACTTGGGGGAGCATGGATGCATGCACACGTGCGGCTGAGCCCCTTTGCTGCGCGCCTGAAACTGTCACAGCATCGTTCGTCAGCTATTTGTTGTGGTTGCTGAACTGTGTGCTACTCCACGGACTGCAGCACACCAGGCTTCCCTGTCCTTCGCCATCTCCCTGAGCTTGCTCAAACTCGTGTGCATTGAATCGGTGATGGCATACCCCAATACAAAAGAAAAAGTTTAAAAAAACACAAACCCTGGGCTTCCCTGGTAGCTCAGTGGTAAAGAATCCGCCTGCCAATGCAGGAGACACGGGTTTGATCCCTTGTCCGGGAGGATTCACATATGGCAGAGCCCATGCTCCTCAACAAAAGCTACCGTATTGAGAAGCCCACGCACCTCAACTGGAGAGTGGCCCCCACTCACCACAACTAGAGAAAAGCCCACGCAGCAACGAAGACCCAGCACGGTCAATAAATAATTAAAAAAATTTTTAAAGATGCTATATCATGTTTAAATGTTTTAAAATATGTACTCTTTTGTTGTTTTTTGGCCACAAGGCTTGTAGGATCCCAGAATCCCCAACCAGGGATTAAACCCAGGCCCTTGGCAGTGAAGGGCCTTCCCAGGTGGCACCAGTGGTAAAGAATCTGCCTGCCAGTGCAGGCAGATGTAAGAGACCCAGGTTCAACCCCTGGGTCGACAAGATCCCCTGGAGACGTAAATGGCAACCCGCTCCATGTTCTTGCCTGGAAAATCCCATGGGCAGAGGAGCCTGGCGGGCTGTAGTCCATAGCGTCGCACAGAGTCGGACACGACTGAATCGACTTAGCACTCACATGGCAGTGAAACAGTCACAACACTGGACTGCCAGGGAATTCCCAAAATATGTACTCTTTAAATAGGAGTCTTTAAAAAGAAGAAGCAGGTCTGGGAGTGAACTGAAAGCCTGCTGAAAGAATACTAAAGACATCCAATGGTAGGCTTTATTAAACTACCAGGATGAGTGGGAAGAAGCTACCAGTCAAGCAAACCTCTCATTGGGTAAAGATTATCACAAAGTCTAGAAAGACCTGAAAAAATATATATATTGTTTTTCTCCCCTTCATTCTTTCACATGGGAATATGCAAGACATCCAGAGAGAGGGCTTAGATAACTAACTTGAAATGCTGACAAGGTAACTCCTTTGGGGCACGTTCTGAGCTGGCAATTAAAGGTATGTCCTAAAAGGTTAGAGCCCCCAGAGAGGGAAACGGCAACCCACACCAGTATTCTTGCCTGGAAAATTCCATGGACGGGGGAGCCCAGTAGGCTACAGACCATGGGGTCACAAAGAATCGGACATGACTGAGGGACTGACAGTGAAAAGGTTAGAGAAAAGCTGCCTGCAAAAGCATCTGAAACCAAGGCGTACTGAGTCTTCAAATAGAACTCTGAGAGGAGAAAAAAAATCTGAGTATATTTTTTCAAAAGTTCTCTGAATAAACCCAAATGATTTTTAGTGCTTAAAAGTTAGTGAGAAAGGTCCATGTTTATATCATATAACATTTCTATATAAACTCTTCTAACAAGAAAAAACAGGCCAACACAATGTTGGAAAGCAATTATCCTCCAATTAAAAGTAAATTTAAAGAAGAGAAAATGGGGCACATAGAATAAATTTGATGTAATTTCAGGGACAAGAGTCTAGAGTTCTCATTAGGGCTTATTACTATGTTTCTGTTTTCACAATTCAAGTATTAATTACCTTTTAAGCTACAATTGATATTAAAAATAATATGACAGTGAAAATGATCTAATAGAAAAATGCCTGGGAAGATAGACATCAAAATAGTAAAAATAGAAAATGAAATCAATATCTCAAAAAGGTATCTGCACCCCACGTTCAATGTAGCGTTATTTATAATAGTCAAGACATGGAAACCACCAAAGTGTCCATCAGTGGATGAATGGATAAAGAAAATGTTTGTATAGGGATACAATGGAACATTATTCAGCCATTAAAAAAAGTGGGGGGGGGACATTCTGCCATTTGCAATAACATGGATGGACCTTAAGGGCATTATGCTAAGTGAAATAAGACAGACAGAGATATCACTTATACGTGGACTCTGAAAAAAAAATTAATAGATATAATTAATATCATACAGATTGGTAATTGCCAGCGATGGGGGGCTTGGGGTAGACAAAATAAGTGAAGATGGTCAAAAGGCACAGACTTCCAGTTATAAGTCCCGGGAGCAGAATGTACATCATCAGATCAGATCAGTCGCTCATTCGTGTCCGACTCTTTGCGACCCCATGAATCGCAGCACGCCAGGCCTCCCTGTCCATCACCAACTCCCGGAGTTCACTGAGACTCACGTCTATCAAGTCAGTGATGCCATCCAGCCATCTCATAGCATACTGGGCACCTACTGACCTGGGGAGTTTCTCTTTCAGTATCATATCATTTTGCCTTTTCATACTGTTCATGGGGTTCTCAAGGCAAGAATACTGAAGTGGTTTGCTATTCCCTTCTCCAGTGGACCACATTCTGTCAGATCTCTCCACCACGACCTGCCCATCTTGGGTTGCCCCATGGGCATGGCTTAGTTTCATTGAGTTTCATAGTGACTACAGTTAACAATACTGTACATTTGAAAGTTGCTAAGAGAGTAGTTTAAAAAAATTTTTTTAATTAAATTCACATATTTTTAATTGATGGACAATTGCTTTACAGTATTGTGCTGGTTTCTGCCAAACACCAACAGGAGTCAGCCATAGGAATGCCTCTGTCCCTCCCTCCTGAGCCTCCCTCCCACGGCCCTCCCACCCCGCCCCGCTAGGTTCTTACACAGCCCTGGTTTGAGTGCCCTGAGTCATACAGCAGATTCTCAGTGGCTATCTGTTTTACACATGGTAGTGTGTATGTTTCCATGTTACTCTCTCCATACGCCCCACCCTCTCCTTTCTCCCCTACCCCACCCCGTGTCCGTTGGTCTGTTCTCTGTGTCTGCATCTCCACTGCTGCCCTGCACATAGGTTCATTAGTACCATCTTTCTACATTCCGTATATATGCATTGATATACGACATTTGTTTTCCTCTTTCTGACTTACTTCACTCTGTATAATAGGCTCTACAGGCTCACCTACCTCATTAGAACTGACTCAAATGCATTCTTTTTTATGGCTGAGTAATATTCCTTTGTATATATGTACCACAGCTTCTTTATCCATTCATTTGTAGATGGACATCTAGCTTGCTTCCATTTCCTAGCTATTGTAAATAGTGCTGCCGTCTATGGAGTCACACAGAGTCGGACACGACTGAAGTGACTTAGCAGCAGCAGACATTGGGGTACATGTGACTTTTTCAATTTTGGTTTCCTCAGGGTATATGCCTAGTAGTAGGACTGCTGAAAGAGTAGATTTTAAAAGTTCTCATTATAAGAAAAAAAATTGGATATGTGTGGTAATGGATGTTAACTAACTAGACTTATTGTGGTAATCGTTATAAAACACTAAAGGTAATTATATATGGGTATATGGGTACTTCTTTCTTCTTTACTCCTATCTGTATTTCCAGATTATTTTTTTTTGCCAAGCATAAATAAAAAAACATATTTATTAGACTTTATCTAAGTTGAATATAACATATTTCATCAACTTTAAGCTAAGCATTTTTTTCTATATTCTTACGTCTCTGAAATAGGGCTATGTCTTACAATTAATGGCATACCACAATTGCCATTGGTAATTTTTTTCAGTTTAATCTCTCAAATCAGGATGCATTTTAAATTGACAGCACTTTCAGCTTAATGAAATACAGTATTTTATGCTTAATTTGAGAACTGTTCATGGCTATGCTTGCTTATTTAATAATGGAGAGTGTGTGTGTGCACGTGTGTGCACATACATGCCTGTTGTAGTGTTACAGGTCATTATAAGCTAAGGCCATCATATACCTGGGAATGTCTCAAATTAAAAAGCCCCAGCCCAGAGACCACTATGACTTGGTGGCTTCTAAGTAAAATGTAGGAGAAGACCATGTGCTAAACCTGTTCTGCCAGAGCAGAAATCACAGAAAGAAAGGAAGAAGGAGGAATGCCAGGTGGAAACTCTTCCTGAATGATTTCTCTCTAAAGCTGCTCTTGAAGCTTCTTGCTTCCAGAGCTATAAAAAAACAAAACAAAACAAAAAAAACACACTTGCAACAATCTACAAGACTAAATATCATCTCCGGTTCCAAACAGCAGGGACTAGTGGATAATGATGTAATCCATTTCCCATCTGCCAGAATTATCAAGCTGGGACTATGGTGGTCTGCTGGCAGGGGATGAGATTTGGATCAAAGAGCCCTCAGGCCCATACTAAATGCACTTACCTCCCTTCCACCTCCTCCAGAGATGTACGGGTCCGGGGGGTAGAAGAACGCAGGGTAGTCGGTAACGTGTTGGGTAGCACGGGGCTCCTTTCACTCATACTGGTAGCCCTGGGAGCTGGGGGCACCAGGCCAGGTACTGGAGAGAAAACAAGGGCTGGAGTGGACCACTGGAGCCCCAAATATCTACCTGTGGTCCGAGAGTAGCATCTGGAGAACCTGACGGAGCCATCTTTTAGCTGCCCTCATCCTAGACACGCCTGTTAGATGTCCTTCTTACTAAAAAGGATTTGGTTTCCAATATTAACAACTCTGGATGGGCTAGCTGGCCCACAAAGGGCAGGAAGAAAGAGAATCATGCACAGGTTACAGCAGGGATCAGGGACTCAAGAGAGCTGATTTCCATTCTAGTAAATGCCAGAAGCCAGGGACTTCCCTGGTGGTCCAGTGGCTAAGAACCTGCCTTCCATTGCAGGGGATGTGGGTTGGATGCCTGGCTGGGGAACTAAGATCCTACGTGCTACAGGACAACTGAGCCCATGCGCCCCAGCTAGAGAAAGCCCGTGCACGGAAACTACTAAGCCATGTGCTCCAGAGCCCGAAGCCCATGTGCCACAAGAAGAAGCCAGTGCGCTGCAACTAGAGAAGTCCCCATGTGACACAAGGAAGACCCAGCACAGCTACGCACATACACACGTACGTACATGCCAGAGCCAGACAAACCCGCTCTGTGCCATTCCAAACCTCAAGCTCAAAGCTCCTAGTCACTCTGCTGTAAGATCCCCTGAGGAACAGTCTCACCTAGATGGAAAAAGCTGCTGATCCCCTGCCCTTGCAAGGGCTCCGCTGTTGCAGGGGGGCCCGTCAGTCCAACTCACCGAGGGAGCAGGGCCGGCCGTCGGGCTCATCAGGACAGGCACACACAAAGTCCAAGGTTCTGGCAAAGCAGAGGTGAGTGCATCCGCCGTTGTTCACGCCACAAGCGTTGGTCCCTATGAGCAAAGCAAATGAACATCTGGCCTGGGGCAGAATCAAGTCTCCCAGTTTGACGCTTCTCCAAATGGAGGAGATTCAGGGCTCCCTGACTCCCAGGGACAGTGGGGCAGGAAGGAGGGGTATAACAACAGGGGGCCGAAAAGGCCTAAGAGCTTCAGATGTGAACGTGGCTCTCCGGTGGCCCTGATCATCTTGGTTATTAACAGTCCTTGGGGTGAGCAGTGAACCCCACCAGTGGTACGGAAGCAGCCTCAGGACCAGGAGCCCACCTGTCTGCCGCTGAGGGGAGACCACGATGATATCCATGAGCCCCTCCACATTCGCCAACACTGTCTCCTTGCTCCGGCCTGAGTACTTGTCCACACGCTGAATGGACTTGGTCTGCCAGTCTGTCCAGTAGATCCACCTGTCCTGCTACTCAACAAGGGGACCCCAAAAGGGTAACTATTAATAGGCAGACCCCACGACAGCTTCCGTGCCTCAGCCCATTCATTCCTGCTGCCCAGGTGCCCTCTTCTTCATATATCCGGGTCAACTCGTATGTATCCCCACATATGACCTTACCCAGGAGATCTCCCCCTGGGTAGCAGGGAGATCTCTTACCCACAGAGAATTCACCCTTCTGTCCATGCTGTTCTGAGCCGCGTCCTCACTTCTGCACGCAAGTTTTGACATTCTATGGTCATTTTTTACATGTCTATCTGTCCTGCCAGATTAAGCCCTTCAAGGACAAGAATGTGCTTTATTCATCTCTCAATTTCCAGCACTAACATGTAGTCCTCAGTCATTCGACTCAGTGGCTCAATGAATAACTGAGTTCCTGTACCTAGCAAACAGGAGTAAATTGTGGAGGTGGGGGGTCCTTCTGGGTCCCTGTTCTAGGCTCTTCACTCACAGCCCTGGCCCAAGTTCCCTGGTTACCTCTGCAGGCAGCTGCCCTCTAATTCAGTGATCTTGAGATTCTCAACCAGGGGAGGAAGGGCAGTGTAGGCAGTTCCCCTCCCATCCCTAGGGTATACATCAGAAACCCCAGGGAAACTTGTAGACGAGAAAACTAAACTCAGTATAATCCTGTAGTTTTACATGTGGAGTATGAGGGGGGAAAGCCTATCATTAAGTAAAGTCAGAGAAAATCTTTTGGCTGGTAGGATATAATGCAGAATATAGATAGAGTGGATGTTTTGTCAAAAAAAGGACAAAGATTTTTGAATAATTGATCATCCCTGTTTTGGCCCCTGCCTCGGTATACCTTTTTCCTTCCTTGAATTGTTTTACAAGGTTAGAACTCTTAAAAAATAATGTCAGCCAATACTAATTAAAATGATCAGAAATAACACACATTGAGTGGCAGGTACTGTGTTAATGCTTTGTGTATATTTTGGGCTTCCCTGATGGCTCAGATAGTAAAGAATCCTCCTGCAATGCGGGAGACCCAGGTTCTGTCCCTGGGTTGAGAAGATCCCCTGGAGGACAGAATGGCTACCCACTCCAGGATTCTTGCCTGGAGAATTCCATGGACAGAGAGCCTGGCAGGCTACAAGTTCGTGGAGTCACAAAGAGTCAGACACAACTTCAGGAGAACACTATTATTAAACTCATTTCTTTTACAGGTAAGTGAAGCGTAGAGAGTTCACTGTCTTGTCCAAGTTGCCCAGTCACTTCATGACACAGGCAGAACTTGAACCCACAGAGCTGGCTCGTTGGAGGCACTCCCCCAATAAACTTACTAACTGGCTCGTTGCCTCAAAACGCTGGCTCTCAGCCACTCTACTTTCTGGCTGTTAAGTGAGCTGCCTGAGTTTGCTTGCTGGGACCACAGCACTGGGATCAACTGGGGAACTTGTTAAAATGAATATTCCCAGCCCGACCCTTAGGAGGCAGATTCTTTATATCCTCTGCCCAGGAATGTGCATTTTCACAAGTCCCATGGCTGACTCCGTACGCAGCTGTGGGAGAGCCGCCCCTCTGAATGCTAGAATGTGGGCAAGCGGGAGCAGCAGGGCGCATGGCGGCAAGGCTTCCGAATACAAGAATCACTCCTAAAATGGGCTTCCGTAGCACATCTGTTCAGCAGCATCTGGGGCAGACACAGAGCCCTGAGGAAATACGCCCCATCAAGGAGGGTGAGTCCCGTTCTCCGAGTCAGTACCTGCGTGAGAGCAAAGGGGTGAGACACGTGGCTGACAAGGACCTGTCGGAGCTTCCCGCTGAGATCAGCACTCTCAATCCGATCCAGGTGGGCATCCACCCAGTAGATCCTGTGAAGGAGAAATGGTAGCTGCTGAAGACATGAGCCGGGGACCCAGCCCTACCCTCAGGGAGCTGGCTGTCCCCTCCCGAGCTGAGCTGGCGGGTGCGGTGAGCAGTCGTGGTGACCTGATGAGGGGGTCACTGGGAGTCCCTAAGCTGAAGAGTGGAATTGGGATGGTGACTCATAAGTGGGGAGGCCAGGGCGGTTCTGGAGAGGGGTAGAAATCGAGTGACCTCAGTGGAGCCTGCACCCAGTCTCATCTTCAGCAACTCGATCACCCTTTGACTCCTACAGAGACATCACTTGGCTGAAAAAGGTCCATCTAATCAAAGCTATGGTTTTTCCAGTAAAGTATGGATGTGAGAGTTGGACTATAAAGAAAGCTGAGTGCCAAAGAATTGATGCTTTTGAACTGTGGTGTTGGAGAAGACTCTTAAGAGCCCCTTGGACTGCAAGGAGATCAAACCATCCTAAAGGAAATTAGTCCTGAATATTCATTGGAAGGACTGATGCTGAAGCTCCAATACTTTGGCCACCTGATGAGAGCAGTTGAATCAATGGAAAAGACTCTGCTGCTGGGAAAGATTGAGGGCAGGAGAAGAAGGAGACGACAGAGGATGAGACAGTTGGATGGCATCATCGACTCAATGGACATGAGTTTGAGTAAACTCTGGGAGATAGTGAAGGACAGGGAAGCCTGACGTGCTGCAGTCCATGGGGTTGCAGAGAGTTGGACATGACAGCAACTGAACAACAACAACAAAATAAATTAAAAAATAAAAGCATGTAAACCAGATAAACAAAGCCCACCTGAGGGTTGAATGCTGGGTTCAGCGACTCCTGTTCCAAGAATATGTTACCTCATTCTTTCTTGCTGCTTGCTCTTCCCTACCCACCAAGGAGCTTTCACCCCCATCAAGGAGGGTGAGTCCCGTTCTCCAGGTCAGTTTTTTTCACTACTTCAATCTCAGTCTTCCTGTCCTCTGCCCACCCGATCTCCAGGATGCTGTCCGGGACGGGATTCCCACCTGCGCGTATCATAGTCCAGGGTAAGTCCATTGGGCCAACCCAGGTCTGTGTTGATGAGGACCTTCCGCTCAGAGCCATCCAAGTTCGCCCGTTCGATCTTGGCAATGTGGCCCCAGTCTGTCCAGAAGAGGTACCTGGGACACGATGGTGGCATCAGCAAGGCATGGGAAGATGGCGTCCAGAGGTCGAGAGAATACCATTAAGAAAGAGGCATATTCAAGTGCCTCCTCCCCAGGCCCTTCTCCCCTGGGTCTCTTTCCTGCTGGCCAAAAACTTACCCCTTCCTGGGGAAAACAGCGATTGCCCGAGGCTCATCCAGGCTATTGTTGATCAGCACTTTGCGGCAGGAACCGTCCAGCCTCGATGCTTCGATGGTATTTCGGCCCGTATCTGTCCAATACAGATTCCGGGCCACCCAGTCCACTGCCAGCCCATCAGTGGTCTTCAGCCCACGCCCGATCACCGTCTCCATGTTGCTGCCATTCAAATCTGCTCGCCTTGAGGAACAGCCCAGGGTTAGATGACTGATCAGATCAGCAATAGGCTGATACCCCTTTAATCCACATTCCCAGAGTTGGGTTCCCACTACACTGTAAGCTCCAAGGGGCAGGGACCAAGTATTTATCAGCACATGCATGCATGTGTGCATGCTAAGTCGCTTCAGTCGTGCCTGACTCTCTGCAACCCTGTGGATTGTAGCCTGCCAGGCTCCTCTGTCCTTGGGACTCTCCAGGCAAGAATACTGGAGTGGGTCGCCATGCCCTCCTCCAGGGGATCTTCCTGACCCAGGGAGCAAACCCACGTCTCTTAAGTCTAACCCGCGTTGGCAGGAGGGTTCTTTACCACTAGCGCCACCTGGGAAGCCCATTTGTAAGTACATTCCTCAGCGTCTAGCACAGTAGGAATTCAAAATACTTGCAGACCTAGTGAATAAAGTACTGGGAGGACAGAGTGTTTCCTGCTCTAAGTAGGTGGTATTTGGGCCCATGTCCTGCCAGAAGACAGGTTAATAAGCCCCATACACCTTCAGGAGGAGACAAGGATTGGTAGGTGGTGATTAGAAGAAAGGGAAGAGTTTTCAAAATCTACCTGTGCATTTTTTGTAACAGTCTGACCTATAGGAGGGAATTCAACCCCAGGATCGGGGAAGGGGCATGTCACCACACATGGGGGCCTTCTCTAAACTCTACATGCCCACCAGCTCTCAGGATGAGATTCTAATGCATCCCTCAGGGAGAAAAAAGGGAATGCTCCTGTTTTTCCACGTGAGAATCTCTGCCATGGTAAACCCCTCTAACGGTATGTGAACGTACGTGAACGCAGGGTACCACGTTCCTTGGCTGTGTTGGGTGAAAAATTAAAGAATAAAAATTTAAATAAAACAAAAAATATTTAAAAAACAAAAACATGCACAACCTCGCAAACCACCATAAACTTTGCATTTGGCTGGTATTTCTGTATTACAATACACTCAGTTTGGCGATGTGGCCAACTAATCAGTGGGTCTTAGAGGATCTGTGGAACTCCTGTAGGGTCCAGTAGTAGGGGTAGAAGGCTCCGGGTCCCTAGTCTGACTTTATCTGTTTGTTTTACACACTGGACTTCTAGTCCTCCTTAAATAGGGAAATTCCCTGGAAGTCCAGTGGGTGAGACACTGTTTGCAGTGCAGGGAGCATGGGTTTGATCCCTGGTCAGGGAATCCCGCAAGCTGCATGGTGCGACCAAAAATATAAATTCATGAAACACGAGATAGGCCGTGCATGTGCTCAGTCATGTCCAACTCTGTCCCACCCCATGGACTGTAGCCCACCAGGCTCCTCTGTCCGTGGAATTTTCCAGGCAAGCATACTGGAGTGGGTTGCCATTTCCTCCTCCAGGGGACCTTCCCAACCCAGGGATCAGACCCAGGTCTCTTGAGTCTCCTGCACTGGCAGGTGGATTCTTTTATCACTGTGCCACCTGGAAAGCCTGGCAAAGCACATCAGAATCTTCAAACAAGCAAACAAACAAAAAAGTTTGAAACTCTTCTGGGATAACACTGCAAAGCGAACAAATTCAGGTCAGAACTCCCTATCCAAGTTGCCAAATCACTCAGTCCGTTTAGAGGTGAACCCAGACCATGACCTCAGCCATCAGAGATGGGAAGCAGGTCTGTGTCCTCTGGAGGTTTTCAGGGACACTCATACCTGATAACATCCAGGAACACATCTGTGTAATAGACCTTGCCATCCACGCTGTCGTAGTCCAGGGAGATGACATTGTTGAGCTCGGGGACCGGTACATGCACATCCGTGTGGTCGCTGGTGTCCAGGGAGATACGCCGGATGGACCCGCGGCTTGAGAAGAGCAGGTACGTCTCAGGAGCGGGGTCGCAGGTCTTCCCATCTCCCTTCAGCTGGATGCCGGTGGGGCAGGCACAGGAAAAGCCCAAGGGCCGGGGCAGGCACAGGTGAGAGCAGCCACCGTTCCTGGGTCCGCACTTGTTCACACCTGGCGACGAAAGAGAGAGAAAGGGGCAAGTTTTGACACCCGGCCCGGAATACGGTCTGAATCTTAACCGAGGCACAGGTTTGATCGTGCCTGATGGTCTACTGTTCTGCATAACAGGATTTGGTGCCCGGCAGGGATGAGCTGGAATGAGCAGGGGTATCTCCGGGAGTCCTTTAAAGGGGACAGCACCCTGCTGTGGGAGTATGCAGTACCGGTCGTACCCAGAGGGAACACAGCCTGATCCTGGAGGAGGAGCTTAGGTAGGTCCCTGTCCCTCTGGTTGTAAAGGCATCTCTCTGCTCTGGATAGATCTCTGATGCTGAGACGGCCCCAGAAAGTCAGAGGCCTCTGGCTCACAGCCCTCGGGGTCTTCTCACCCAGGGGCTGTGACCGGTCCACAGCCTGGATGTCCATGAGGCCTGGCAGGTTGGACCTCACCAGGATGACGTTGCTGCCAGTCCCCTTGTCGGCACGGTGGATGCTACGGGTCTGCCAGTCAGTCCAGTAGATATAGGCGTCAAGCAGGGTGAGGCCATACGGGTGCTGCACAGGTGATACCAACGTGTGCCGATTGGCACCGTTCAGATCTGCAGCCTCAATTCGCTGTGGAGGAAGGAGAGGGTACCGGGTGGCTGTTAGGAGGCTGGGGGCCCTCAGCGGAGGTCCCACGGCCCTTCTATACTCCCAGACTCTGTGCAGGAGCAGGACCCCCACCTCGGTGTGGGCATCAGCCCAGAGCAGCTGGGAGCTGGCCTTGTCTACAGTCAGTCCGTTGGGCCACCCGAGGTTGCTGTTGATAAGCACGGTGCGGTCGGAGCCATCCATCCCAGACCGCTCCAACTTGGCATGCTCCCCCCAGTCCGTCCAGTACATGAACCTGGGCAAGAAAAGGTAATAGCTGGTTCCTCCCACAGTTCCTATACACCGGGAGTCCTCATAATACGCCAAACACTGTGAAAAGCATTTACACGCACAAACAGGAGTTGTTGTTTAATTACTACAGAGTTTTAGATTTGCCAGACAAAAAAGTTCTGGAGACCTGTTTTGCAATAATGTGAACGTACTAACACTACTGAACTGTATGCTTGAAAATGGCTAAGATGGTAAATTTAATGTTATGTTTTTCACGATTAAAAAAACAGTATTTTCAGGACTTCCCCAGTGGTCCGGTGGTTAAGACTCAGTGTTCACAATGCAGGGGATCTAGCTTCAATCCCTGGTCAGGGATTAAGACCCTGCACAGCCAAATAAATATTTTTTTTAATGATTAAAATATTTAAAAAATTAAAATAAAAAAATTTTTAAGTACTTTCCATGCATTATCTCACTTAATCCTTACAAGGTCCACAAGGCATGCATTTTCATTATCACCTCCACTTTACAGGTAAGGAATTTGAGGACCACACGTGTGTGCTAAGTTGCATCTGTCGTGTCTGACTCTTTGGGACCCTATGGGGTGCAGAAGCCAGACTCCTCTGATCATGGGATTCTCCAGGCAAGAAGAGTGGAGTGGGTCGCCATTTGAGGACCAGGGAGGTTAAATATTGAACCCAAAGTGACAGACGCAGCTAATAAATGGTGAAAAAATTTCAATTCTGGGTTTCTGATTCCAGGGTTCACGCTCTGAACCTCTACGCTCCACGGCCACCCTGAAGGCCATCACAAGGGAGAGGAAGCGCCCCGGGAGGTCAGTCTCGGTGCTCCTGTGAGGCGGGCGCGCTCATCCTGCCGCCCGGGGCCCCGGAGCCGCTCTTACCCCATCTCGTGGTACAATACGATGGCGCGCGGGCTGTCAAGGTTCTGCCACACCAACACCTTCCGCATGGACCCGTCCAGGTTGCCCACTTCGATCCGGTTGGTTCCCGTATCTGTCCAGTACACTTTCCGGCCGATGGCATCCACCGCGAGCCCATCTGTGGTCTGCAGCCCTGCAGGAAGTCAACAGAGCACACTGGCTCCTGCCTTGAGACAGATGGGCTCTCTCCCCAGCGCTGTAGCCAGACAGGCGGGCCCAAGGCTGGGAGCAAGGCCCACCTGTGGTGATGAGGTCTTCATGCTGCGAGCCATCCAGACGAGCACGGCTGATCCTGTGCAGCGTGCTGTCCGACCAGTACACTTTTCCTGGAAAGAGAAGGCATGGCTCAGCCCGGACCTTCACCCCTCCCCGCCTCCAAAGGCACACACACAGCTGACTAGTGTTCTGAGACGCCTGGGCATGTCGGAGAGCCCTATGTCCCCAAGGAGAGGAAATCAAGGGAAATACAGAAATATTATAACAGGATAGCCCTTGGCAGAGATGAAGAACGTGGCCCCCAACCCCATGCCCTCATAATGAAAGAGTAAGTGCTACAGAGATGGGCAGGGGTTGTGCCAGAGGGAACGGGAGGCCCCTAGGCTCTTAGCAGGAGGCAAAGGTGGTAGCGCGGAGAGAGCCCTTGCTATGGGGCCGGGAGAGCAGGGAAGATCATGCAGACCTTCCTGGGGATCCACTCCAATGGCAATGGTGTTCTTCATGGTGATGTTGATGGGTACCACTACGTCGGCAAAATAAGGGATGTCCAAGGAGACCATGCGGATGTCTATCCTCCTAGCGAAGATGAGGAAACTGTTCATGCCTGCCCAGGTGTGGAGAGAAGGAAAGAGGACAGTCATCCTAGCACGGCTGTGAGAGGATCTGGAGTAAGGCAAGCTGAAGTTCATGCTTTCCACCTCCATTAGTTTCTAGTTGTGTGATCCTGAGCACATTATTTAAATTGTTTAAGCCTCAGTTTCATCATCTGTAAAATGGGGACAATGACAGGGGGCTGTAGGCATAAAAGGTCAATACAGAAAAACCCTTAGCATTGGGTCTGATTCATGGACACAGTTCTGTATTATTGGCACAAAAGTGAATCTCTTTGAAGTTTAAAAAACTTCATGTTAAGTGAAACAGAGCTTTGCCCACAGCCTGGGACAATTCAGAGCTCTTTTCTCACTCAAATTCCCTAGGAAGTTCAGGTTCAAATGTAGCCTACCATGAAGCATCCCCTAGGGAGAAACATCAGCTTCCAACATTTGGGCAGCCAGCTCCTGCTTCTGAGACCTTTCAATTCAGATTATCATGAAGGTTGTGCTGGTCATGCCTACTCACACAAGTGCCATTTCAAAGGAGGTACCGTTACCTTGTAATTTATCACATGTTCTAGTATTTACTATACCAATTTGGGGCAGATGGAACTAAAGTGATTTAGTCTAACTGAATCAGTATATTATAACAATTTCCCAACAGAGGAAAATAAGAAAGGACCATCTTTTTCTAATGTGCATGAAGATGCCATGAGACCTAGTTGGACCCTGCTTCTAATCCTGCCTGCCTGTTCCCTTGCATCTCTTCTTTTTTTAAAAAAGCTTTATCTTGCCCCTAAGCCTCTAAAAGCTTAGGTTCCTCAGACCACATTAGAGTCCACTTGCGAGGAAGGTAGAGAGTCACTGCCCCTGTCCCAAAGAGGCTCTAGCCAGGTCTGTGATGCCTAGACCTACCTGGTGAACAGGTCTTGCCATCAGGCATCACGTTAATGCCTGTGGGGCAGGTACAGCTGAAGCCACTTGGATTTGGGGATCGAAGACACAGGTGGCTGCAGCCGCCGTTCTCCGTAGCGCATGGTGTGGACACTGGGTGGGGAGGAGGGAGTCAACGAGAAGGACCGTGGCAGAGGGAAGCCAAGGAGAAGCCAGTGTGGGCCAAGGGCCGGTCACCTGGGGGCCGCCGGCGGTGGAAGACGTGGATGTCCATCAGGTTCTCCAGGTTCTCCTGCAGGGTCTCCCGGTCCAGCCCCGTCAGCCGGTCGGCACTCTGGATACTCTTGGTCTGCCAGTCGGTCCAGTAGATGCGTTCCCCATAGAGGGTCAGCCCAAACGGGTGGGGCAGCTGGCTTCCGATCAGTACCTGCCAGGGCCCCAGCGCTTACGTCATGCCCCAACCAGGTCTGACAGTACAGAGCAGGCATCAAAGGCGCACGCTGCCAGTACCACCTGCTGTGTGACCTTGAGCTAGAGCTGGTTATAAAATCTCTCGAGCCTTGGTCTGCCAATCTGTAATAGCATCATGACAGTGCCTGGCTCCAAGGGTTGTGTGATGATTCTAACAGATCATGTATTATTTACATAATCTCAAAGAATCTCTGTACAAGTGACTTACTAACTGCAAAAGGAGAAACAGCAACTTCACAGTGGACACTACCTTCACCACACAATCAAAGCTGGTGACCTGCCTGGTGGTTCAGTGGTTAAGACTGTACCTTCCAATGCAGGTGTGGGTTCGATCCCTGGTCAGGGAACTAAGATCCCACATGCCTCGTGGCCAAAAAACCAAAACATAAAACAGAAGCAATATGGCAACAAATTCAATAAAGACTTTCTAAATGGTCCACATTAAAAACAAATCTTAGAAGAAAAAATTGGTATTGCAATGATGAGACAAGCTGACATCTGTAGCTGACAAGCTACTAATAAGACATACTGAGAACTCAGGACATGACTTAATGTAGTATTCCTGCCCCAGATGTATAATCGGAATCTGATCACAAAGATATGTCAGACAAATTGAGGGACATTCTACAAAATAACTGGCATTTACTCTTTAAAGATACAAAGATCAAGAAAGATAAAGAAAAGCTGAGGAAATGTTCCAGATTAAAGAGACATCATGACTTAAAACAACTGTAATCTGGACCCTAGACTAAAAAAGAAAAAAAAGTCATAAGGACATCATTGGGGCAATTGGTGGTGATGCTGAATATGGACTACGGATTAGACAGTAATATTGTATCAACATTAAATTTCCTGATATTGATCACTGAACTATGATTATGAAAGACTGAGTTCTTGTTCTTAGGAAATACGCATTGGACTCTTTGGACTCTCTGGGGTTCAGGGCAGGATGTCTCCAATGGAATCTCAGATGGTTCAGAAAAATAAGGTCTGTGTGTGTGTGCGTGTGTGTGCATGTGTAGAGAGAGAATGAGAATGGTATAACCATGTGGCAAAATATCAGTTATTGGTTCTTTTGACTATTCCTGCAGCTTGTTAAGTTGGAAATTATACCAAAATTAACAGAGAGAGAGAGGTCATGGGCCTAGTATGTGACTGGTGATAAATTAGCATTTGTGGTGATGGTTATTAGGAAAGCACTTATACCCCGGCCCACAAGCCACATGGTCCCTAGTTCGCTTTTATCATCAAGGAGCAGGGACCCCAGGCTCTGGAGTACAGCCATAGTCTCAGAGAAATAGCATTCACCCCACACTGGATCTCCCCTAGGCCTCCCTGGGTCCCGTCAGCTGCCAGCCAGGAAGCCCCATTGGGGAAGCGGTCGGGGTTGTGGGAGGATGCCCATGTGCCACGCTTACCTTCCTCTTGCTGCCATCCAGTCCGGCAAACTCAATCGTCTTCATGCCGGCATCAGCCCAGTAGAGCCGCTGGGACCCATAGTCGATGGCTAATCCATTAGGCCAAGTCAGGTTGGAAGAGATGATGACCTGCCGACCTGAGGCATCCATGCCGGCTCGCTCAATCTTGGGGCTTGCACCCCAGTCCGTCCAATACATGTACCTGGGCACAGGCAAGGGAGGTCTTACAAGCCTTCCAGTTACTACCCAGTGGGGATTCAGGGTTCCCAGGGCTTGAGGGTTTCTATTTGCAGTGGCTGCCCCAGCCTCCCCAGCCTCTTGCCTCAGTTTCCAGCTCCCTCCTGGCTGAACCCAGAGCTGTCTCTGAAGGTCTTACATCTTATATCACTACAAAAACCACCAAAGGTCTTAAATGTTTCCTTGACTGGATGGGTTAAAGAATTACGGTACATCAACTTAACAGAATTCTATATAACCATCAAGAAGAAACAAAAATCTACTGATCAAATGGGAAGATATCCAAGATATATAGCCAAGTAAAAAACCAAGGTACAGCTACAGTATGTTCTCAAACAAAAACCACCACCACCACCACATGTGTGCCTACACGGGGAAGAAAATCTGGAAACACTACCCTCCACTGTTAACAACAGTTTTTGTTGGAGAGAAACTTCAATCTCGATAAACTGTTTAAAAAGACAACAGCTTACTTTAGTAAGCAGACCAAAAAGCAAAAACAAAAAAGAAAAAGAAGGAAGAAAAATTTTTAGACGTAAAAGACTTCCTTGGCCATGGAGGAGACAGATTGGTCACGATGCTCTGAGGTTTATGCCGCTGCTCGTGCTTCCTCGGTGCGTCTGTCTGGCCTCTGTCCCTAGCCCGCAGACTGCACTCTAGTCCTCAGATCAGGGGTGGGGGAGCTTGCTCCGGAGGGCAGGCGCTCACCCGCCCGTGGGCTCCACCACGATGTCCCGGGGGCGATCCAGGTTCTCCCAGAGAAGGACCGTCCTCATGCTTCCGTCCGTGTTGGCCACTTCAATCCGGTCTGTCCCTACCAAGAAGTCGGTGTGGGCAAAGATGTCAACTCGAGTCTCGCTCGTTCACCCTCTTACCTTCCACGCCCAGCACAGAGCTCGGTGTGCCACAAATCCTCAAGAAATACTTTGTGATAAAAGCAATGAATATGGAGGGACCTGAATTTCAAGAAGAAATTCAAGGAATTGATTAGCTCCGTTTCTTGGAAGACTAAGGCTTCTTCAACCCAAGTAACCCATTCTGATCATTTAAGGCCATGCTTCTCAAACTGTACTGTGCCTAAGAACCAGAAGAGCTTGTGAAAATACGGATTCCTAAGCCCCAAAGATTCTGATTGAGCAGGTCTGGGGCGGGGCCCAGGAATCTGCATTTCTAACAAGTTCCCAGGGGATGTTGACGCTGCTGGTCCACGGACCACACTTTGAGTAGCTCTCATTTAAGGCACTCTCCCTGCCTCCCACACTTACCTGCCTAATAGAAAATGCCTCTTTCACCAAAACAGTGATGGAAGGAAAACCACAGGGTATAGGCTTCTCATCTGAAATGCCTCAAAACATTCTCAAGCATCAGCTGCACAGCAGAAGTAGCTGCCACTTGAATGGCAAATGGCAAATGCCAAACCCTCAGATGTGAGCTTCTAACTTCAGTTCTGCAGCAACCCAACCACTCATGACTGACCAAGGACTTCAGGTCAAGACGGAAATGAGCTAGGAGGGACACTAGGTCCTTTCGAGCTGAGGCCAGGGTTTTAAATAAGAAGATCCCAGAGTGTCAGGCCACACGTGCCCTTTACATACCTGCATCTGTCCAGTACAGCTTGTTGGTGACCCAGTCAATGGCCAGGCCTGCTGGGCTCTCCAAACTGGTATCCACTACCACCTAGGCGGGAAGCAAGACTGTATCACCAACCGGACTTGCACCCCAGTTCTGGGGCCCGAACACCAGCAACTGGCAGGCTGGCAAAGGTCTGAGAGGCCCTTTCCTGGGAAAGGGTGAATCCCACCCTTCTGCCCTGCCCTCCCTGAGGGCCTGTGCCCCACGTCCGGCCCTACCTCCTGCCCTGTTCCATCCCACTTGGCCCTGCTGATGGTGTCAGTGCTGACGTCTGTCCAGTACACGTGGTCATCCCGGGAGTCCCAGTCAAGGGCCACAGCGCTGCGCACATCAGCCAGTGGGATGACATCGTCGGACAGGTCCTCTGTGTCGAAGCTGATCCGACGGATGTCCATCCTTCGGGCAAAAAGCAGGAACTTGTCAAGACCTGATCAAAGGCCGAAAGGGGTCTTCTTTTAATGCTCTAAATCCGATAACAGTGGCAGACACAGACGCTCGCCTGCAGGACATCTGGTTCAACCACACTTCCTGGGGTCTGGTGCCCTTTGTCCCCTTCGCTTCACACCTCAGACCCTCTCTGAGCACTGGGCAGCCCATGCTGGCACCATCAGACTTGAGGAGCCAATGGAAATAGACGCCAGCAGGGCCCAGAAGGGCATCCTGTTTAAGTGTCTGTCAGCTGCATCTCAACTCTCCTCTGCTCTTACTTTGCTCAGGGTCCCCTAGTGGACTGGGCTAGATCCCTGTCAAGCCCCCACCCCACCTCTCTGCCTTCCGCGTCTACTTCAGGACTTCTGCACCACTGCGTGGTCTAAGACCCCTTCCTCTATGCTCTTCGTGACTCGGGCCAATGATGACTATTTGCTGAGTACCTGCTCCTTGCCCGGCACTGAGCTTCCTGTTTTCCTTGCCTTGTCTCATTTACCCTCCTAACAGTCCTTTGTGGTTCACGCTATTCTTATTCTCATTTTCTGGATCAACGATCCAGAGGCTAACAGGGGCCCAGGAACTGGCCCAGGATCCCACAGCTACTTGAACTCAGGTCTGACTTCAAAGGTGGAGTTCTGGCCACACTCCTATTCAGCATTTTCCCAGCTGGCTCTTCTCCATCCCCTGCCCCTATTCCGGTCTGTCTGAATATTTCCCAGTCTACTATTCTGCTTAGAAAGGCACTTCCTGCGTCACTTTATCAACTGAACTTCTTTCGGGGGAAATTCATTGCATCTCATCAAGACCACGTGGGAAGAGCTGGGCACAGGAGAATGCAAGGAAACAAGGTTCTCAATTCAAAGTGCGTTGAATGACTCCTGCCTCTGTTCCCTGGAATAGTTTCCCTCATTTCACTCTCTGGAAAGGACCTAGGTCCCGAGAGAAATTTGGTTTTCACCAGAGACAAGGAGGGCAGCAGGCACGCAGCAGTAACAGAAGAGCTGTGATGTGTGAAGCATCTCCCCGGCCCCTGGCTGGGTGTCCACCCAGTTGGATCACTCCTCTCTGAACTATTCTTAGGAAAAAAATCACCTGCGCCTCTGAGCTAGACAAGGCCCACCCTCTCAAGGCAATATACCTTCAGGCACTCAAAGGAAGCCAAAGCAGCAGTTCAGGGAGCCCCCAGGGAACCCATCATCTTTCACTCACTAGACACTTATTTATCCTGGGCCTCTGTATATAGAGCATCATCAGATGTCTTTACCTTACTCTCTGGTTTAGGGGCTAAGACAGTCTCTAGGGTGATGCTAGAGGTAAAAGTGAAGTCACTCAGTCGTGTCCAACTCTTGGCGACCCCATGGACTATACAGCCTACCAGGTTCCTCTGTCTATGGAATTTTCCAGGCAAGAATACTGGAGTGGGTTGCCATTTCCTTCTCCAGGGGATCTTCCTGACCCAGCGATCAAACCTGGATCTCCCACATTGCAGGCAGACGCTCTACTGTCTGAGCCACCAAGGAAGCCCCAAAGGTAAAGAGCTAGGAAACCGTTCCCTTGCTTTATAGAAGGGTCTGGAAACCTCCTGCTGCCTAGGGACAAAGCGTCCTGGGTGAAATGATCCACAAGCCTGTTTGCAGGGGTTCATGCTTGACTCTGTGGTGTCCCTGAGCCTTCAGGGATGACCGCTGGGCCCTCAGCCCTCAGCTCCTTACCTTCTTCCTCTCCAGGGGCTGCCTGAGGAGCTGGCTCCTCCCCTAACCAGGCACTTTCCAAACTCCTCCCCTTGTTCGCTCCACCCACCCTCACAAGGCAGGTCCACTGAGGCAGGGGCCCTAAACCCACTTACTCTGGGCACAGGCGTGGCTGCTGATCTTGCGGAAGCCGGTGGGGCAGGCACAGGTGTAGTTCTGTCCACTGGGCAGACACAGGTGGGTGCAGCCTCCATTGTTGTCCCCACAGCGATTTTTCCCTGCTCAAAAAGCCCAGAGCGAGAGGGTCAGGTGAGGCCAAAGGTTGGCAGAAGGGGTCCCAAGGCTAGTGAGTGGGGGTGTAGCAAAGGCACGATCTTCCTGAAGGAAGAAACTATGTCTTCTTATTTTGTATATCTGCCCCCACCTACGAGCAGAGTGAATACCTGACACACAGGAAATGTTTGCATGAATTAGATGGGGGATAGCAAAGCAAAATGAGTCTTTCCTAAGTCTCCATGTTGTACCCTAGGGGTCCAGCAGAGGGCGGAATGAGTCCGCACCAGCGCCAACCTTAAATTTCCTTGCTGGGAACCCTGGCAACTGTTGACAGGTGCAAGGAAGGTTCTCAGAAGCACTGGAAGCTCACCAGGTGGGCGTTCTTTTTTACCTGCAGGCTGGCGCTGGGGGTGCAGGGTGTGGATGTCCATGGGGAAGTGGAGTTTGTTGCGAATGATCTCCTGGTTCTTGCCAGTAAATTTGTTGGCACTATTGATGCTCTTGGTGTGCCAGTCTGTCCAGTACAAGCTGTCTTCAAACACCGTGATGGCAAAGGGATGCGGGAGGCCTGGGGAAAGTCCAGGAGGACCTCAGTCTACACATGGCCTGCCCGGCTCCTGGGCCCAGGCCTGGCATCTGTACAAATCTCACCCTCTGCCAAAGGCTTCTGGGGGCTGGGACAGGGTAAGCAGAACGAGAGATGAAGGAGAGCAAAGGAAGGGCCTCACCCTGGCTAATGACAGCCTTGCGGTGACTCCCGTCCAGATTGGCCCTCTCAATGACGTGGTGCTTAGCATCCACCCAGTACATACGGCGCCCGGCATAATCGATGGTGAGGCCGTTGGGCCAGAAGAGATGGGTATCAGCGATGATGCGGCGGCCAGAGCCATCCATGCTGGAGGCCTCGATGCGGGGGGTGTTGCCCCAGTCTGTCCAGTAAATGGTCCTGGGAAGAGAGAAAAGGACATTGAGAGGTAGGCAGTAGAGGGCAGGTAAGGTACCCAGCATAGTAATCAGGCAGGGGGCTCTTGTTGATAGGGAACTCCAACTGGTAGGGAATACATTCTGTTGGGTTTACAGAGTGTTTTTCAATGTTTGAATTATTTATTTTATTATTATTAAAAAAAATTTTTTTGGCCACATCACATGGCATATGGGTCCTTAGTTCCCTGACCAGGGATCCAACCCATGCCCCCTGAATTGGAAGTACAGAATCTTAACCATGGGACCACCAGGGAAGTCCCTCAATGCTTGAATTTAAATGTCTCTAGACAGAGAATGTATTCACTTAACAAAAATATTTTGGAGTATCTGCTATGAGATGAGCATATCTTTTCGCATTGAGAGCATGGCAGTGAACAAAACAGATGAAAATCCTGACCTTGTGAAACAAAAAAATACTAGTGGGCTACGACTCAGGACAGGCATTTTCTTCTTGGTCACAGCCTCTACCGCTGCCTTTTGTCATTTTCACACCCGCACACGCACACACATGCCACGTACCACACACACGCCACGTACCACACACACTACGTTTCTAAACCAGCGGACCTATAACTGTAGGATCTTAGAAGACACCCCTCTCAATTGATTGCACTTAATTTTTAAAAGCCAGAGGCAAAGAACTTCCCCTGCAAAAGACCTTTCTTCTAATAATAAAATTACTAATTTTTATTCATTCGCTCAACCCTATAAACTAATAACAAAAGTACTAACCAGCTACCACTTACATAATGTGTGTTGTGCCATTTAAAATGCATCACCTCACTTCATCTTCACACAGCTGTGAGGTAGGTATATTTTTATCACCAGTTTAGAAATGAGTAAAATGGAAGCCTAGAGAGATGAACTAGCCCAAGGCCATACAGTCAGTTACCGAAGAGCTGGAAACCCTGGTGCGTCTGGGTGCAGAGCCAAGGCTGTTAACACCACACTGTGAGGTCCCCTGGCCCCCCAGTAAAGCCTGGCCCAGGGGGTGGAGGAACTGTCCCTAAAGGTTGTAAGAGGAACGTGGCAGCTGGAGTCACAGCTCGCTCACCCCTCCATGGGGTGCAAGGCGATGGCCCTGGGCTTCTCCAGGTCCTGCCACAGCAGCACCTTCCGGTGGGCCCCGTCCAGGCTGGCCACCTCAATCCTTGAGGTCCCCGAGTCGGTCCAGTAGAGTTTGTCATGGACCCAATCCACAGCCAGGCCCCCTGGTGGAAACAGGCCATGGAAAGAGTGTCAGGGGTTCAGCCAGGGCCCCTGTGTGCTATAGAAACAAGGGCAACTCTTGCATGAAGCTGTTTCTTGGGCCAGGCACTCTTCTCACCATTTTACAAACACACGTTTTACCTTGAATTGTGACAACTGTGTGAGTTAGGTGCCATAATAATCCCCATGAGGATGAAGCAACTGAGGCAAAGAGAACTCAAGTAACCATCCAAGGTCATGCGTTTCCTCCTCTCAGCCAATCATACTCCACTTCCAGAATCCTAGCTCCCTGACCCCCACTGGCCCCGGGGTTTGCAATTTGTGCCTCAGGGTTTTACAGGGGAACATCATTAGTTCCATAAACGTCTGCATCAAATGTACTTAATTAATACCGAATTCTAACCCACTTCCCCTGCTTGTCGAATGGCCTGAGATGGCAGAGTGAGCTACTGTTTTTCTAATCTGCAAACATTTGGATGCTATCTATCTGGGTCCATCAGAATATTCCTAATATGAAGTAATCAACACAAAGGTCAGAGTTAGATGGGATGCCAGGCTGATAGAGAATTACAGCTGTCAGCCGCAAATCTCTGGTTTCAAACAGCTCCATTCAACGAAATGGTCTCAGTATTCTCACTGATCGAGCTCAATCACGAGCAAACATTACAAATCTGAGCCTATAAAATGAATGTAGACTAATGAACATTTTCTGTATTAGAGCTGCATGCAAGGTTTCACTGTGAGATGTTTTGCTGTCTAAAGGTTTGTGGCCACTCACACGTTCCTTCCTTGGTGGTTTTGCACGTGGTGTGGCCCTGCCCCTCCCCACGGGTCCTCGTTCCTTACCTGGGCTCTCGAGCCCTGTAGACACAACCTCCTCCACGTTGCTGCCATTGAGGTTGGCGCGGAGGATCCGGTCCAGGGTGACGTCAGACCAGAAGACAAGCTCGCGCCGGTGGTGGAAGTCCAGGGCGATGGCGTTCTCCAGGTTGTTGAGCAGCAGCGTGTACTCGGAGCGGTGCGGCAGCACCTGCCGGATGTCGATGCGATTGGCGAACAGTAGCACAGGCTCCGGCCCTGGGACGTGGCATAGAAATGGGGCCCCAACTGGGCTCCAGAGCTGCTCCCTGGCAGCCATCAGCATGCACCCCCCCCCAAGCTCCAAGGGGCCTCCTGGCCCACTAGGGCATGTCTCAAGCTGTCAGCATCCATCATTATGAGAAGACTGGCAGCCTGCAAAGCGTACATCTCATCCCATTCTTGGGGCCCAGAATGCAACTCACAATCCATTTTATTGCAATGGAAACGTCTTATGGAACGAACTTATGGTCCCCAGGGAGGAAGGATACAGGGAGGCAATAGTTAGGGAGTTTGGGATGAATATGTACACGCTGCTATATTTAAAATGGATAACCATCAAGGACCTATGTAGCAGAAGGAACTCTGCACAATATTACGTGGCAGCCTGGATGGGAGGGGAGTACGGGGGAGAATGGATACATGTACATGTGTGGCTGAGTCCCTTTGCTGTGCACCTGAACTATCCCAACATTGTTAATTGCTGATTCTCTTGTTCAGTTGCTCAGTTGTGTCCGACTCTTTGCGACCCCATGGACTGCAGCATGCCAGGCTTCCCTGTCCTTCACGATCTCCCAGAGTTTGCTCAAACTTGTTATTCGGCTATGCTGCTGCTGCTGCTGCTGCTAAGTCGCTTCAGTCGTGTCCGACTCTGTGTGACCCCATAGATGGCAGCCCATGAGGCTCCCCCGTCCCTGAGATTCTCCAGGCAAGAACACTGGAGTGGGTTTCCATTGCCTTCTCCAATGCAGGAAAGTGAAAAGTGAAAGCGAAGTCGCTGAGTATTGTTCGACTCTTAGCGACCCCGTGGACTGCGGCCCACCAGGCTCCTCCATCCATGGGATTTTCCAGGCAAGAGTACTGGAGTGGGGTGCCATTGCCTTCTCCGGTTAATCGGCTATACCTCAATATAAAATTAAAAGGCCAAAAAAAAAAAAAAAACCATCTCTCTAACTCTCTACCAATCTCCAAGCACCAGAGCCCCTGGCTGCCCTGCTCAGCTCTTTGCCCACCCAGCCAAATGCCAACCCCCGCCCCCCCTTACCCAGAGCCTTGCAGCTGCGCCGGTCAGGCCGGAGTTCGTAGCCTGCTTCGCACCAGCACTGGAAAGCCCCCTCACTGTTGGTGCAGCCCTGGCTGCAGTACCCCTCCTCGGCACATTCGTTCACATCTGTGACATGGAGCAAGGGCAGAAGATCTCCGTTCTACCATCTTCCAGCCTGAGCTCCCAAGCTGACCAGCTCTTTCCTGCCCACACACCCGCCTACTTCCCAGGTCCAGCGGGAAGCCTACAGAGCAAGTGGTTAAGGGCTTTGAGCTGGGCTGGGGTCCCAGCTCTGCTATTCATCAGCACTGTGACCTTCATTAAGTGACAACCTCTCTGAGCTTTCATTTCCCCCCGTCTTCGAAACGAGAGGGACAACAATCCCCAGCTCCCGGGGCTATCAAGATAATGACACACGGGCACGTCTCTCAGAGGGCTGGCCCACGGCTAGCCCAGCCCCCCACCCTGCTCCCGCCCGGGGGGGCCCCAGCTCACCCTGGCAGGTGCGCCCATCCTCAGTGAGCCGGTAGCCGGTGTGGCAGGTACACTGGATGGCCCCCCGCACCATCTGGCACTTCTGGGCACAGCCGCCGTTGTTAACACTGCAGTTCTCCTCACCCGTCCGGGGCCCTGTGCCAGCCAAGCCAGAGATGGGAGTTGAGCCCGGAATCCTCCCCCAGACGGCCAACTTGGCATTCCACCTGGACCACGAAGAACAGCTCCCGGGGCTGCGAGCGTCCCTGGGGAGGACTCTCTTTGAAGCAGATGGGTGGGGCACGGCCACAAACCATGGGCGGGCGCACCCGGAGAGTGGGGTGGGGACACTCACGGCAGTTCTGCTGGGGGCTCTCATCGCTGTTGTCCCCACAGTCGTTGACCCCGTTACACAGCTTCCTCTGCCCGATGCAGCGCCCGTTCCAACACAGGAACTGGTCCGAGGCACACTGGGGGCTTCCTAGAGAGGAAGATGGGGAGGGAAGGAGACCCAGGTCAGCGCCAGGCAGGGCTGACGGGGCTTGGGTCAACAACAACAAAAAGATGGGAGCCTGTCATTTTCTATGCTGAGCTGGAGACAGATGAGACTCAAGGTGGGAGGGTCGGGGTCCAGGGCAGGAAACAGCTCAGACAGGGCTGTCTGCGTTCGTGTTCTCCCCAGGACAGTGGCATGGTGAGATGGGACGTGGGGCAGAATGAGAGAGCCCACCCATCCGTCCGGCACCTGTGAGGCTAGGGGAAGGGGTGTAGGGCTGTCAACCGGAGAGCAGGCCAGAGCAACAGGCGCTGGCCGCGTGTGAGTAAGAATGTGAGAGGCCGTTGAAACTCCCGGCTCTGATATTGTGTTCCAGGCCATGAGGCTGCAGATCAACAGATGCACCTGATTTGACACTGGTAACTGAGACAAGCAAGAAAAATCCAGGCCACGGGCAAGACTTGATGAAAGCATCACGTTGGCCAGACTGCAGAGGCAGCAGTAACACCCTCTTTCCACCTCCTTGCTCCAGCCTAACTACAGGCTAGGGGGCCTGGGGCTCTCCAGGGAGACCGTACCCGTGTTCTCACAGTTCTCTTCATCGCTGTTGTCCGCACAGTCGTCCTCCCCATCACAGCGCCAGGACAGACGGACGCAGCGGCCTGACCGACAGCGGAACTGTTCCGCTGTACACACCGAGGTGGCTGGGCAAAGCACAGGGCTGATGAAAGGTTGACCCCGCTTTAGCCCGAAGCCCCACCCTGCCACCCTAGGCTGCACTTTACGCCAGCACCCACGCCACTTTTTTTCCTAAGATTTTTTTTTTTTTGATGTGGACCATTTTTCTTTTTTGGGGGCCATTTTTAAAGTCTGTATTGAATTGTTACAATGTTGTTTCTGTTATACCTTTTGGATGTTTTTGGCCAGGAGGCAAGAGGGAGCTGAACTCCCTAAACAGGGATCAAACCGGCACCCTTGTCTTCCAAGCTAAATCTTAACTAAAGGACTGCAGTGAAATCCCTTTGACACTCTTCTTGACACAAGGGTCACAGTTGGTCTCTATGGCATCTCTGTGGGAATCAAAAAAAGGTGTCTTTTCCTCAAGACATTTTACTGCCATCTGCTGGAAAACTGCCATGATGACTATATAGATGTAGAGAATTATGGAATAAATAAGTCTACTGGGGGACTGGCGTCTTTTGGACCTAGCACCTTTGTGCAGTGCCCAGCCTACACGACTGTACATGATGGACCTGTCTTAACTATCCTGGAGCTTTATCAGAGGTGGCCTGTCCCTGCTTCCGGCCCAGACCTTGGCACTGCCCCCCACTCACTGCAGTTGCGCTCATCAGACTGGTCATCACAGTCCGCATCGCCGTCACAGCGCCAGCCCGCGTTGATGCACAGGCCGCTGTCACACATAAACTCGCCAGAGCGGCAGGGCTGGTGGGAGGCTGGGGAGACACGCCAGGCTTCTGTCTTTAGCCGGTCTACACACGCAGTGTCCCACAGTGGACCAGGAAGCCACATCGCCGGCACCCCGGCTTCTCTGTGTTGGCCCCATAGGGAACCAGGGACTCTAGAAGCTCCTCTCCTGAGCTCCTGCCCCAGCTGGCAACCCGGCCTCACCCCTGCCCCCCAGGAGCTCCTCCCAGCATGGCCTCCCCTCCTCCACCCCGCTGGCCAGAGTGCTCACAGCAGTCAGACTCGTCCGACCAGTCTCCGCAGTCGTCATCACCATCGCAGTGGTAGATGTCGAGGATGCAGCGGCCGTAGGCACACTGGAACTCCTCCAGGTTGCAAGGGGGTGCTGGCACTGCTGAGGCTGGAAGGAGGGCAAGGCGGGGAAGGGCACGCACTCAGGCCCCCTCAGAGGAGAGGGGCCCAGACTCCTCCAAGGGGCCAGGCGCTCAGACACAGAAGTTTCCTTGGGCGTGGCCCTGATACACGCCCGTATGCCAGAGGACCAAAGGGAGGCCTCCCTTCTCACCTGGGGCACCTGTTCCCTCCCGGCCCCGCCCAGGAGGAGCTGTTGCCTAAGAACCCACCCTCCCGCCGGCCGGCCGGCGCTGTCCTTTCACTCCTCGGCCTGGCCCTCAGCCCACGGCATGGCGCCCTCTGCCCCCAGCCCAGCCTGGCAGCCTGAGTCCTGGGGTCACTCACGACAGCTCTCCTCGTCGGAGCCGTCTTTGCAGTCGGTGTCTCCGTCGCAGTACCAGTGCTCAGCAATGCAGCTTCCATCGCTGCAGCGGAATTCCTTGTCCGAGCACTTGCGCATGTCTGGGGGGTGGAGAGGGGGACACAATGGGACAGCAGTCCTGCAGGAGCCGCGCCGGTTACCCTCCGGTCATCCTCCCTGACTCCCACCCTCGCTGCCCCCCGGGAGTCTGACCCAGGCCCTGCAAGACTCCGTGGGTTCGGTATAGACTCCTGAGGGGAAAGAAGAGGCCCTGGAGAGACTGGCCTCAGGTTCCCGTTCTGTGGTCCCTGGGGTGTCGGGCCCATCTCCCCATCCTGCTCTCCTCCAACTGCTCCAGATACCCGGGCAGTTCGAGGCTTGGGCAGTGCTAGGGCCCCCGAGGCTCTTGCCCCTGCCTCGGCCAGGCGATCCACAGCCTCGCTGCCCGTCCCCCGCTGCCCCCGGAGCACCGCCCCCGAGCACCGCCCCCGGAGGACCGCCCCCGAGCACCGCCCCCGGAGCACCGCCCCCGGAGCACCGCTCACCACACTGCTCGTCACTGTTGTCGCCACAGTCGTTGTCGCCGTCGCAGTGCCACAGGCTCCGGATGCAGTAGCCATTCTGGCAGGGGAACTCGTCCTCCTCACACTCCCGGGGGGCTGTGGGCACAGAGCGGTCAGGGGCCGGCCAGCGCCCGGACGCCCAGCGGGAAGCCTGGTGGAGCAGAGCACCTCTGATGCTGCCCTAGGGAGCTGGGGAGCTGGCTGTCCCCCACCTCCAGGGGGGCTTAGATAAGCCGAGAGAGGAGGTGGAAGGACAAGAGCCAAAGACCACGGGCTGGGGCCTCATTTTCTTTTCTTTTCTTTATTTATTTTGTATTTATTTTAATTGGAGGGTAATTACAATATTGTAGTGGTTTTGCTGTACATTGACACGAATCAGCCATGGGTGTATGTAATACACCACATTAACAAATTGAAAGATAAAAACCACATGATTATCTCAATAGATGCAGAGAAAGCCTTTGACAAAATTCAACATCCATTTATGATAAAAACCCTCCAGAAAGCAGGAATAGAAGGAACATACCTCAACATAATAAAAGCTATATGTGACAAACCCACAGCAAACATTAACCTCAGTGGTGAAAAAGCGGGGCCTCATTTTCTGACTGAAACGCCTTTTCCCGCCGAGCCGGTGGAAGCCACCCAGCCCCGCCCAGCACTCACGGCAGTCCTGCTCGTCCGAGTCATCCTCACAGTCGTTGTCCCCGTCGCACACCCAGGAGCGGCGGATACACTTGCCGTTGTCACAGTGAAAGTCGAGAGGGGAGCAGGTGGGCAGCTCTGAGCCCCGGGAAGGGGAGGGGAACAGGGGTCAGTCTGGGGCCCTTACTCAGGCACACCCCATCCTTCCTTCTGGCCCTGTCTGAATTACGGTCCCTCCTCACTGGCTCCTCCAACTGCCCCCGGCGCCCACTAATACAGAACCAGGCAGAAACAGCAGCTAAGAAGAGAGAGCTTCCTCAGGGGTTCACAGGACAGAAGAGTCCGAGGAACTCAAAACCACCGGGAAAGCAGTGAAGGAAAGCATGAAAAGAGACAAATGTATTTCCTCACCCCGCCCCATTCCTCTTATTAAATGATGGCTGACACAACTGGGCTCCACGTCAACTTCTAGAACTCATTACTTTTATCACACAAGCCAGTTACCCTCGCCTAGCTCCAGGGTCTTCCAACTGTACAATGGGGATAATTATAATTGACTCAGAGAGGTCTTTTGAGATAATGCATATGAAAGTGCTCCATGAAAGTGAGCCATTTACCACCGTCGCAATTAGCTAAACTGGTTAGGGGTAATAAGGTCCGGGCTATAGCTTCACTCTTACGAGACTAATTAGCCTCCCTCAGACGTAGGTGCTGCCGGGGTGGGGGCCACACCCCAGAACCCAGACACATAACTGGCTCAGGAGCAATATTGCTACACACCCAGGACGTGTATCCAGGGCACCCTAGCCTGTGGTGCACATTATCGCACTAGGGGAAAGGGGAGACTTAACAAGAATATAAAATTTCTTACCAAGTTTAGTTTATTTAAGAAGGTGTGATTACACAGAATACCAACGTAAGAAATAAACAGTCTGCATCCACGTATAGTGTGCACATTTAAAAATATACAAATATGCATCACAAATACACACGCACACAAATACAGAGATCTATTCAAGGCTGTTTTTTCCTATGCTTGTTTAAAGTCTCTGTTTTATTGGCTGTGTTGTGTGTGTTCAGTCGCTCGGTTGTGTCCGACTCTTCGTGACCCCAGGGACTGCAGCCCGCCAGGCTCCTTTGTCTATGGGGATTCTCCAGGCAAGAATACTGGAGTGGGTTGCCATGCCCTCCTCCAGGGGATCTTCCCAATAACCCAGGGATTGAACCCAGGTCTCCCGCATTGCAGGCGGGCTCTTTACCATCTGAGCCACCAGGGAAGCCCAAGAATACTGAAGCAGGTTCCCTATCCCTTTTCTAGGGGAGCTTCCCAACCCAGGAATCGAACTGGGGTCTCCTACGTTGCAGGCGGATTCTTTACCAGCTGAGCTACCATTTATTGACTATACGTGTGTGGAAATATGGGAAATAGGGGAAGGTTGAAGCCATACACACTGTGAGGAAACCTCCCATCTGTTTATATCTGTCACCCTCCCAAGAGCCCGGGGCAGGGGGAGGGGTTCTTACTACATCCGTCCTCATCGCTGTGGTCCCCGCAGTCGTTGTCTCCATCACACTGCCACTGGGCAGGGATGCAGGTACACTCTCCCAGGGCGCTCACCGCACACGTGAAGTGGCTCCGACCACAGGCACACTCAGGGCTGCTGGCCAGTCCTGGGCAGAGAGAAGAGGAACCAGTGAGGGCTCAGCTCCCACCCAACTAAAACCCATTCCAGGGGGGGCAAGGTAGAAGAGCCAAGTCTAGGGGCACTGTTACCCAGGAGGTCAGGGAGATGACTGCGGGGAGATGTGGATGACGTCATGGTGCTGTCCCCCTCCTCTAGACACAAATGGTCCAGAAGATACTGTCTGACTTTGGGCTCACAGACGGCCCAGGTCTCCCCTCTATGACAGGGTTTTCTGCACACCCGCAAAAGACCAGAGACAAATAACGCCAAATTGCAGGGCTACTGGTCCCGAGGAAAGGGAACCAGGGACAGGAGGCCGATGCACAAAGGCTTCCAGGTCCTTCCCTCCGAATCCAGGCCCTTCCCTCCGAATCCAGGGGGCGTTATGGATGCTTTTGCCTCTATTCAGGACTGGGACGCTGAATTAAAATGCTGGCGCCCCTCTGGGCATGAGAAGTCACACCGGGGAGCAGGAAGCAGCAGACACTGCTGGGAGTCCTACAGTCGGAGCGCACCTCTAAGGGGGGCGACCAGGAGAAGGGGGGATGGGATACGGGGTAGGGGGACCAGGTTCCCTTGGGGCAGAACGACTGGGGCCAGCCGAGGCCTTCCTGTTTGTGGGCCTGGCTGCGGCCTGGAGGAAGGATGGCAGGGGCCGCCCCGCCCCCAGCCCCCGCTGCACGCAGCTGGGCTTCCCTATTGAGCATCCAGCTATCTGCCTGGCCAAGTCCCATGACCGGCCGCTGCACCCCCTCCCCAGCGTGCCCAGCAGGATGCCCTGGGATGGCGTGTGAATGGCTCGGTGCCCCCGCTCCAGCCTCAGCTGGAACAAAGGGTTCTGCCAGGGTCACTCTTCCCACCCCCGACACCAGCATTCATCTAACCCGCTGGGCTGCTGCAGCTGGGAAGGACGGGGGCCACCTCTCCCTTGCTCATCTCCCCCACTTGCTTTCTTCTCCTTGTCCTCCCCTCCGCTGGGCGCTGCCCTCGGGCTGGGCTGGAATGGGGAAGGAGTCAGCTTCCAAATGCCACCCTGCTTCCTTTCCTATTTCCCGGGCCCAGCGTTCCTCTCTTGGCTCATCTCCTTGACATCCATCGTCACTTCACATTATATTCCTGGGGCCAGCTTTAGGGTTCAGGGCCCAGAGTGAAAGGGTGGATTGCTATTCCCACCGAAAGCAAAGGACTGCTGTTCCCTAGACCCCTCCCTCTCCATGTCCACCCCCAGGACAATGATAAGCAGAAAACAGGGGTCCCTAACCTGCAGATGGATGGGGGGCTGGGTGGGCAGCCTTTGTGATCTGTGAAGCTCTGAAACTACAGGCAAAACTTATGTCTCTGGAGTGGAAGACCACAGCTCTCACCCCACCCTCAGCGGAGGACTTGCCCTCGCCTTCCACATGCTGAGGGAATTGGCTGCCTGAGAAAAGATGCAGGACTTCCTGCGGAAGCCACAGGAATCCATCTGGGAGAAGCTGCATATCTACTCCAAGGCCAGGTCGCCTGTCTCTCCAGGTCTCCCCAAGTGCAGGACGGAGGATTCTTCCCAGGCAAGCACCGAAGCCCCAGCGCCCTCCTCTCTGGCCTGTTCTGGGAGCACTGAGAAGGGAGGGTTTTGTTTTTTTTCACTCAGACCCTGGGCACCAGAGCCTGAGAAACTTTTCTAAGTGTGATCAGCTCATCACAGCTATAAGCACCATTTTTGGGGACTCTGGCTGGGATGGAAGAGCAATAACTAAGTATTCCAGAGGACTCCGTGCCATGGGGCTCACCAAGACACTGACCCCCTTCGCGGGGAGGAATGATGAAGAGCAAGAATAGGCTGCCACAGTGGTTCCCAGTGAAGGATGTTTTTTTCTCCCTGGGGGGCATTTGGCAATGTGTGATGACATTCTGGGTTGTAACTGGTGATGCGGATGGAATTCAGAGGATAAAGGCCACAGACGCTGCTAAATATTCCACAATGTACAGAACTGCTGCTGCTGCTAAGTCGCTTCAGTCTTGTCTGACTCTGCTCGACCCTATAGACGGCAGTCCACTAGGCTGCTCCCCCATCCCTGGGATTCACCAGACAAGAACACTGGAGTGGGTTGCCATTTCCTTCTCCAATGCATGAAAGTGAAAAGTGAAAGTGAAGTTGCTCAGTCATGTCCGACCCTCAGCAACCCCATGGACTGCAGCCTTTGAGGCTCCTCCGTCCATGGGATTTTCCAGGCAACAGTACTGGAGTGGGGTGCCATTGCCTCCTCCGAACGTACAGGAAGGTGCCCCCAAACAAATAAGTTATCCAGCCTAAAACATAAATGGAAGGTTGAGAAATACTGCTAACCACACAGAGCAGGGAGCAGGGCCACACCAAGGAGGCGATCAGGGTAAGGGGGTGAATGGAGAGGAGAAGGTATGGGAGGGAGGGGAAGAGGAAAAAGCTCTGGACCTGGAGTGGACAGAGCTGGGACCCCCTGACCAGTTGTGCTACCTTGTGTTAAGTACCATAGTCCCCTTAGCTTGGTATAGAAAAAAGTCACAGACTTGGATGAGAAGATGAATGTGGGAGAGGCTAATCCATGCCTGGGCACACCAAGGATGCTCCAGAAGTGCAGGCTGGAGGTGTGGGGACATTGAGGATTTGGGGGCTAGCTTCTTTTCTAAAAGGCCTTGAAGCTAAGAACCTGAGTACCAGGATCATGGACAGCAGCATCTTACGCTACATGCAAGTCAAAAGAAATCCAGGCTAGTGGTTAAGAATTTGCTTGCCAATGCAGGGGCACAGGTTCGATCCCTGGTCCAGGAGGATTCTCCAGGAGGTGGAGGAGCTGGGCCTGTGCTCCAGAACCACTGAGCCCATGTGCCTAGAACCTGTGCCCTGCAAGAGAAGCCAGCGTGGTAAGAGGCCCACGCATCGCAAGGAAGAGTAGCCCCTGCTCACAACTTCACAACTATTAGAGAAAAGCCCCCACACAGCCAAAAATAATAAATAAATAAATAAATCTTAAAAAAAAAAAAAGGAATTCAGTAGGTAAAGAAGAGCCTTCAGGGGATTTTTTTTTTTTTTTTTTTTTTTTTTTTTAGCCTCCCCAACCCCCTTTGGCTGAGTGATAGCAGAAGTCCTGACTTCCCCCTGCAGACTTGGAAACAAAGCATTCCATCCGGTGGGCATCAAGTTGGTTGTTGAAAAGGCACGACTTCCTGCCTGTCAGAGCAACATCTGAACGTCGGCATGTGAAGGTCAGGCAGCCGGCGACAGGCAAACTCTTGGCCTGGGTGTTCATATAGTAAACAGACACATTATCCTCCAAGACTCAGCTCTTCTGGACAACTGCTGCCCCTCTGGGATCCTGGGAGGTGGAATTCTGCCTTTTCACTCGAGTCCTGGCTGTGATCATAAAGGACAGCTTTTAACCCTTTTTAACTGAAAGAATGGTGAGTGAAGAAAGGAAACAAATGACCACGGGTGGCAAGACGAGGTCTTCATTTCAAGAAGGGTTCAGTTAGAGCGCTCCCCGGGGCTTCTGGCCTTGAACACTATTTCCCAGCCACGTTGCAAGTCTGCTTTGGCCGTAGAGGGCATGGGACCTTCAATTTAATGCTGTTCAACAAGGAAAAGATCTCTTCCCAAAGTGTTCACTATCCCTGATCATCCAGTAATCCAGCTTTTGGGATACATGTTACTGTGCTCATAGGGCCTTCCTAGGAGGTTAACTCGAATCTCAGCCATGTTACCTACCACTTTCTCACTGCTTTCTTCAGAAAGAAAGAGAGACGTCCACCTGCTTATACTACCAGATACTGCGGAACATGTGAGAGAACATAGATTCCAGAGTCAGAGAGGCTGGAGTTCAAGTACTGGTTCTACCACTAACTCTACAACTTTGAGCGAGTTAGTTCATGCCAGAGTCTCAGTTTCCTCATCCATAAAATGGGAATAACAATAGTTTTACCACAAAGGGTTTTGTAAAGATTAAACGAAATAATCTGGGACTTCCCTGGTGGTCCAGTGGCTCAGACTCTGTAGTCCCAGTGCCAGGGGCCTGGGTTTGGTCCCTCATCAGGAAACTAGATCCCAGTGCCACAACTAAGACCCCGTGCAGACAAATATATAAGTAAATGCTTTTTTTTTTTTTTTTAATAAATACTTTTAAAAAAATGTTTTAAATTTTAAAAATCCATGTAAACTTCTTAGCAAAGGGCCAGCACACAGCGAAAGCTTTATAAAAATACAGCCACCACTCACTGAATATTTACCACATGCTCTCCAAATGCTCTTCTAAAATACTTTTCTTATTCTACATCACCGAAGGCTCTCAACAGTCCTGGCAGGTGTGTTATTATTATCACCATCTTACAGGTGAGGACTCTGAGACCCAGGGAGGGGAAGTCTGTTGACAAGTCATACAGATACTAAGGGTTGGAGCCAGCACTCACACACAGGCAGGTCAATTCCAGACCCTCTGCTCTTAATCCCCTCATGATACTGCCTCCCGATACATGGTATTGCTATTATGAGAGTTTCCAAATCTCTGAGATCCGAAAAGGGAATTGGTAATACTGGAATTTCCGAGTCCTTCTTTCTGCAGTCTCATTTAGCAAATGCACAGAGAGTTTATGGATTTCAAGCAGTGACCTCTCCTTCTGGCTACTGCCAAGGCTAAAGGCCCATTCCTCTTGCTCTAAGGTCAAGTAGCGAAGCAAGGAGAGTATGGAACCCTAGTCCTTTGAATAAGCGCCTCAGTATTGTGTTGGTCCGGACAAAGACAGGACTTCACACAACAAATGATTAAATTCTGCAGTTTCTCTTAGCAGTTTGCAAGCTACTTTTGCACACACATTTGTGTTCTCATTTCATCATTACAGTCGTACCCTTTTAACAGGTAAGTCATCTGCTTTGGCCGAGGTCATAGGTTAAGTAGGAGAGCCAGGAGGGCAGCCCCATTCTGATCCTTAAACCAATATTCTTCTGTTACTATGGTCTCAGCATCCGGACTTTCAGTAAAGCTTCTCACTGAGGCACACTCAAGTTGGAGAGGCGCTGCTCCTCACCACCTCACAGAACGCTCAGCTCAGGAGGGACCACACCTTCACTGGAGGCCCAAGGTGTCCAGTGACTATACACAGCTACAGAGCAGCTTTTTCAAGTTGAACCAGAAATGAGAAGGCTTAAGGGCTGTCCTGTGAGTATAGGGATATGCCAGCTCTCGCAGCATGGAAGTGATTACAATGGGAAAGGGAGAGAGCATCACTCATATAAGTGAAGGACGTTTTTCTTTTTTTCAAAAATATTTGTTTCTTTGTTTGGCTGTACCAGGTCTCAGTTGCAGCATTTGGGATCTTCCATCTTTGTCGCAGCATGCGGGTCCTTTAGCTGCAACATGAGGGATCTAGGTCCCTGAACAGGGATCAAACCCAGGCCCCCTGCCTTGGGAACACAGGGTCTTAGCCACTGGGCCACCAGGAATGGTTTTCTTAAACACTGTTCTTTTCTCCAATGCTGTCTTCTTTCCTATCAACTGGCAGCCATGATGAAGATACAAACCTTATTTAATGAGGATAAGTTGTTTGAAATGACCCTAAACTACACCCAGGCCAATCAAGAGACCAATCCTTGGGCAGGTTACTCAGCTTACTTGGGCAGGTTATCTTCCACTGAAAGGGAGGCCCATGCAGCAAGACAAAACTGACATAACCGAAAGGGGTAGCAGCCAAAAGCCACATGGAAATGGATCTGGTCTCACCCAAGAGACACCTGGAGTCAGGAGAGACCCAGGTTTCTATACAGCCATTGTTTGAGAGGACGGAGCTTGCACACAAAAAAAACCCTGGAACCAATACCAAACAAGGAAAATGGTTGAGAGCAGGAGGCCAGGACGTGAACCCTTTCCTGATGCTGCCCAACCTGGATCCGTGGAGCCTGACTTAACTGAAAGCGTCTGCCCTGTGCTCAGGGGCCCCTGGTGTCTCCTCTATGGCAGCACTTAGCCCACTGTGGGACCACTGTTCTCCTACTAGACCAGAAGTCTCTTGGCAGTTGGAACTGTATGATATGGAGCTTTGTATCTGTATTCAGTGCGTCGCTCAATGCTTGCATGTAGTATGGATCATATAAGTTTGTAAAATGAAAAAAAAATGACAAATTCCTTGAGAATCCTGTGAGAGCTGAAGTCAGAGGAAAAGAGGAGGCCCAGAACATGAGAAATAAAAGTGGTTATTTCCGACTTACCCTATACTCAAGAAAGCAAGAATCTTCTTTTTAAGGTGGCTACCTACTTGTATCCAGGCAAAGTTTAAGTTCACTCCTTTCTCCAAAAAGAGTTCCTTTCATTTGCTGTGTTATCAGGCTGAGTTACTGACATCCGTAACTTTCTGTATCTCTGTCTCTTGATCCCTTGAGGCCAATCTTACCTAGTTTGAAAATCTATCTGATAAACTCTTCTCCTCGAGGGCCCTCTCAAAAGTGACACCATGAGACACATGACTATCAGTCCCAGCAAGTTCAGTCCTCTCTTGCCAGTTTCAAACACAGAAAAGAAGTAAGATCAGCTTCCAAAGTTTTGAGGCAGAAGAGCATAGTGTCAAGAACACGGGAACATAACGAAGCTAGTTACTGGCCATCGGACCTGGGCATGTTATTTAATTTCTACCTTAGCTTTTCATTTGGAAAACTGGGATAAGAGCCCCTACCTCCCATGGGTGTTATGAGAATTGAATTAGTTAATTCATAAAAAGCCCATAGCATATACTAAGCTCTCAATAAATGACGGCGCCTACTATTACTTTTACAGAATCTGACTCACTCAGCCTGTCTTATCCAGCCACCCCTTGATTAAGCCCTAATATTTCAGGGCTTGAGACGTCTAAAAACTCGACTGTCTGCCAAGCTGCAGTGCTGCTCCCATGTGTTAAGTTGGCGGCATACGTGGCCTCAGGAAGAGACGGGGGAGAGTCCTGTGACCACAGTCCTGCTTTACGGCCCTTCTCTGGGGGAGCTTGAAGTACATGGCATCCTTTATCCTTACCTAATCTGTCATCAACCAATTCCTAGGAGGCAAGCATAGACAAGAGCATTTAGAACCTAAATTTCAGAGCAACTTAGACATGGATTAGTTTCCTTTTTTGTGAAATGGGGGTGGTGGTAGTACCCATTTCATAGGGTTGATAGGAGGTTTAAATGAAATAATACATACAAAGTACATCATAGCAGCTACTCTTTGTTGTTGTTGCTGTTAATACCACCATCTCCATCTGCATCTTCTCTCTCAACCCAGTAATGTAGCTATGTCTCCATACAGGTCCTCAGAAGTCTCCTCACCCTGCCCAGGAGCTCAGTCAACAAGACTCCACAAATCCAGCAGGGCTTGGAGGCGGCTGTGCTCACTGAGAGACTGCTCAGAATATTGCTCTCCCCTCCCCCTACCTCTCAAAACCCAAGGCCCACAGGATAACACATGGCTTCAAAGAGCAACAAACCACATCTCCTGGGAGCTTCTTAAAGCCTCCCTCCATCAAAAAAAAAAAAAAAAAAGCACCTGATAGGTAATTCTTTATGCACTGGGATTCTCTGAGAAGATGAAGACTGAAAACAGAGAGGAGAGGTCAATCTGAGATAAAACAGAGACCAGTCCCGATCAGGGTCTTCTGGTTTAGCTTAGATATAAAAGAGTCTGTTCTAAGAGCCAGTGTGGATTAGAGGGTTAACAGCTCAGGCTCTGGGTTCAGATCCTGGGGCAGTTACTCACTAGCTGTATGACAGCAAATGGCTCAAGCTTTACCTTCCCATCTGTAAGACCGGAATCTACCAGAATCTTCCTAGTAAGGATACAGTGAGGAGTAAATGTGATAAAACATGCTAACACTTATCACAGCGCCGGCAATACAGAAAAGAGATTCACCAGTGTTAACTGCCCCAGAAGTCCATTCATCATTTTTGGACTACATGTCCCAACTTGCTATGCAAAAATGGTCACCAGAGATCACTCCCAGAGGAGCAGAAATTCTCATTTGGGGGAGGTATATTTTAAAGCCATTCACTTTTTTTGCTTCTCTGAACCTGTGGCTGAAATTTCTTGTTTAAACAGCAGGTAAGTGTGGGGTTGTGGGGAGGGGGGAGTGGAAAGAGGAGGAAACTCCCCTTTCTTATTTGCTTTGTTGCTGTTGTTGCTAAGTTGTGTCCGACTCTTTTGCGACCCCAAGGACTGATAGCCTGCCAGGCTCCTCTGTCCACGGGATTTTCCTGGCAAGCATACTGGAGTGGCTTGCCAGTTCCTTCTCCAGGGGATCTTCCCAATCCAGGGATTGAACCCACGTCTCCTGCTTGGCAGGCAGATTCCTTACCATTCAGCCACCTGGGAAGCCCTTCTTATTTGCTAGATGTATGGCTATTAGAACCCAGCATCTGTATTTGATTTCCAGCAGGCCGTAGTCAACCCAACAGAGAAACTATTTCTTGTCCTCATCCAGGACATGGTGACAGTCGGCTCCCCAGGCTGGGGCCAAGGAGGGGACTATTCGGAGCATTTCCCCTACCCCCTGCCCTGCAGGCCTGGCAGGAAGTGGAGCAACTGAGCAAGGAGAGATCACTGGAGCTCCTTCCAACCTCGAAGCGTCTTTGCTGCTGCTGCTGCTGTGTTGCTTCAGTCGTGTCCGACTCTGTGCGACCCCATAGACGGCAGCCCACCAGGCCTCCCATCCCTGGGATTCTCCAGGCAAGAACACTGGAGTGGGTTGCCATTTCCTTCTCCAATGCATGAAAGTGAAAAGTGAAAGTGAAGTCGCTCAGTCGTGTCCAACTCTAGTGACCCCATGGACTGCAGCCTACCAGGCTCCTCCGTCCATGGGATTTTCTAGGCAAAAGTACTGGAGTGGGGTGCCATTGCCTTTGCCGCGAAGCGTCTTTATTTCACTGCTAATCAGGTGTCTCTCTACCCTGTACCTCCCTGGCCCTTCACCCAGATGGGAGGCAGTGGGGGACCCTCTCCTCCACCAAAAGGTTCTAGGGCCAGGAGCTTCCCCAGCCCCAGGAAACCTCCAGTGATAAATTATGCAGCAGCACCTTTGTGCTGCCTCTCCGCCAGATGGGAGGTTTGCTCCCAGGCTTTTGTTTCCGGCTTTGCTCGCAACTCCGATCCTCCCGGCTCTGCACAGAGGTGAGGGGGGAGCTCCGGTGGGCTGTGTCTGGGCTTGCAGCGAGTCCCCGATGAGGCTTTCTTCACTGGGGCTCGGGCAGCGCCCTTACCCTCCTCACTCTAACCTGAACGAGCAGGGAGCAGGGTGTCAGGGCAGCTGGTGGGCGATCCACTCAGCTGTGAGTGAGGATGGGAATGCCTACGTGCCGTGAAAGAATGAAGTTTGCTCGGAAGGGCGTAAAAGGTGCCCAAGGGCACCCAGGATGTTTGCTTCTTGCTAAATCAAAAATGCAGAACAGAAAATGGAGTCAAAGGACTGCCGGGAAAGCTAGAGAATCAGCTCTTTTGAACGGCTGCTCTTGGCTGCTCTTGGTTACGGTCAACTTTCCGCAGCTCCCCCGCACCCCCTCACCCCAACCATCACATCAGTGGCACCAACTTAAATGGAAAAAACAAAGACACTACAGGGGTCAAACTCGACGGGTGGAGAGGCTGGGGGCTGGGTCATGGGCTTGAGACTCCAATCTATTCTCCCTGCATCCCAACAGGATTCCGGATTGAAGACAGTAGTCGTGAAGGAAGGCAGCCCCACAGCGGCCCGGCCCCCAAATTGGGGCAATTACTACCTTATGAGCTCTGGGGCTTGTCCTTTCCCAGGCCAGTGGGAGGAAGAGCCTGGAATTCTAAATGGTTGCCGCTCCAGGAGACCTCTGCCAGCACCTCTCACCCCGGGTCACAGCAACCTTAGGGCGAGATGGCTGGCTGCAACCCCAACCACGGGGATGCTCTCAGAGGAAAGCCCCGCCTCCCAGGCTCTGACCCAGGGGAACTGAGGCAGAGTGAGCCCGCTAGACTTGCAGCAGAGCTCCACAGACTTCTTTTCTGAAGTGTGGATAGGAGAGAAATATGCTTAAGTTTCATTAGATGTTCAAGTGGGGAAAGAAAGGGCATGATCTTAAAGAAAAGAGAGAGAGCAAAACCCAGCTTAACTGAATGAAGGGCTGAGCCTCCATTTTGGCACATGACACTGTAGTTCAACTACTTGTTTGCCTGATTCCCATAGTCCAAAGGCGAAACCCATCTCTAATCCATTTCTGCAAGCACGCTAGCAAACAACCAACATTTATCTGTGGGACTCTGTGCTGAATGGTTTGAACGTACTATTATCTCATTTAATTTTTACAGGATCCTTGCATAATAGTTTATTACCATTCCAGCCCTTTCCTTACAGATATGAACCCTGAAGTTCAAGGTGATCAAGTGTTTTATACAGGATCACCAAGACGTGGTGAAGCCAAGATTCAAACTGCCTGCGCTTCTTGATCATGGAGCTGTGCATGCAGGGATTAGATTAGCACTTGACAAATGTGTGTCCAGGGAATGAATGAACAAATGAATGGGTGCAGAGCCCAGTTCAGGGAATGCTCCTGAGAGTGCTGGGGAAAAAGAACCTGACCCTGTCAGCTCGAAGCTGGAAGGAGAGTGGCAAGCACAGGCATTCATCAGAGCTATTTATAGGGCCAAACCCTGGCTCTGCCAGCCAACCAGTCGGCATGAAGTCTTTCCTGGGACACTGAATCCCACCAGGCTGAGAAAGGGAGAAAGGTTTCCAATACTGAAGATGAGATGGTAATCCAGACACAATCTGGGGCCAGATGCCCCATGTCCAGACAACTGTGACAAAACTCGTAGTAAACTGTGTCAAGGAATGTAGAGACCGTGGTTGGAACAGGCTAACAGACCTAGTCGGTCACGGGCATGGAACGGTCACAAAATTATGAGATGTGTCCAAACACAAAAAAAAGACAAGACTACTTCTTAAAGTAGTCTCCAAAATTCTGCCCCTCTTTTGGAAGCCCCTAGGATTGATCCTGCCTTCAAAGGAGAAGCAACATAGCCAGCCTCTCCCATCTTCCTTCTTCTTAGGGATCAAGATTAGCAGTCAACCCGTTAAAAAGAACGAGAAAGGCCAGTAAAACATCCTGTCCTCTGTAACGTCCTGTGTTCTCCGCTGGCCCAGAAGATGGGCAAGTCCACCATGCTCAGTATTAGACATGGCCTTACTCAGTCGCCTTGCACCTGTCATTCTTAATACCATGTGCCAGTCCCAAAGACGTTATCTGATACTCAACAGGGGACAGAAGAGGAAATCCAAAATCAGCGACAAGCCAGGCATCTTTCACAAGCCCAGTAAGATCAGGGACAAGGTCAACAGAGCACCGTGACAACACCAGACAGAAAGGAGACCAGTCTCAGTTCCACTCTTTGTCACTCAGCCTCACAAATAACCCTCTATGTACCAAAACTTACCTGGAAGAGATCTCCAAGACAAACAGGGCTTTCGCTCTTCAAATGGTGGTGGATTGTCCGAGGCCTCACCTCAACCCTCAACAGGAAGATACCCAGGGCTATTACCAGTTATCAAGTTTCCTTCCAAAAATCTTTAGGAGTATTACACAGGTTCAGGCCAATCCCACAGGCTCTAGGAAAAGTCCCAAGTACTAGCAGCATCCAAATCAGTGCCTTGAATTTTAGTGTCTTGAATTCATTCCTAGCTGAGGTCAGATCTGTCTAACTGGTCGACTATGACCCACTGAATTCCCCCTTGAGCACCTGGAACATAGGTACTTTTGGTTGAATGACTGCACAGTCTCACTGGTGAACCATGAATCTGTCTCTTCCAAGCCTCCGAGGATGGCTCAGCAGCAGGCTAGGCAAAGTTTAGATCCTGGTGCCACTGAGGGTCCTTGGGCACATACACAGAGAGCCTCCCATGCCTTGAAGTTTCCATTAAATATCTTGACCTTGAAAAGAACCAGAAGAGTGGCCAAGAACCCTCCTATCCTTCTTCTGTGAAGCACAGAATATACACAATTTTCTACCCCGGTTCTCAATGCAGATGTAGTGTATGCAGTTTTGACAGCTCTGGAGCAATAAAATCCTCTTGGCCAGTCTCCCCCGGAACCTTCCAGCTCCCCTTTCCCTAGGGCAGAAGGCGACAATCTCCTCTCTGGCTTTGTTGGTATCCGTTTTAGCGCCCGCCCGCGCCCCCCCACCCTTTTTTTTTTTCCTTCAGTGCCATGCCATTTCCCTTGATCTTTTTCAAAACTTCCTCCAGGGGGCAGGGAGGAAAGCTCCCTCCTCTTGCCTCGCAGCCCGAAGGGGAAAAGCCCCCAAAAAGCATAGCTGTCCCTTTAAGGGGCCCATGTGGTGGGAAGAGCAGCTACATTCCTACCCTAGTAGGGCCGCTGTCCCGACACGCCAAAGAGGCTACAAATAACCTTCGAGGAGAGAACCCCGGAGGGGGAGAGGACAGTCCAGAGAGGAACGTGGTCGCCGCGCTGCTACTCCGAGAGGAGGAGTTAAGCGCTTGGTGGGCTTAGTGTGGGCATGGAAAAAGTCACTGAAAACCCACGGGTTGTCTAAATAACAGGCAGCGAACTCTGTTTTGGATTTGGGAGGTAAACCAATCTTTAAAACAAGTGTTCAGGCATCTCCACGCCCTGCCAGGCAAGTTCCGAAATCTGCACTATTTCCACACGCACTCCCTTTACGTTAAAGAAAGAATCGGCTAGGAGGCCGTGGTCTCCAGTCCCCATCACTCTGAACCCCGTCCAGCGCCTCATCCCGGCTGCGGGGGGAGAATGGGAAGACTCAGATTCCACCACCACCGTCTTCCCACCCCCCCACACCTCGGTTGAACAGAGGTGGGTGAATAGGGTTGGGGTTCAAAGATCAAAGTTCTTTGATCTTCGGGCACCAACTAGAGGCAGCTGCTAAATCACGGGGTGCACCCACGGTCGTAGCCGGCTGCCGAGAAACAGATTCCACCGGAGCCGTCATCGCACACAACAGTTGCGTTCGGGCACCAAACAAGTTATTAATAAGGAGCAGATGAGGCAGCAGTCCTCTTGCCATCCCTCCAGCTTCCCCGAGGGCCACCGCGCGGGCCGGGGGGTGGGGTAGGGGGCTGCCTGGTGAGGTTCGGCGACACCCGCCCCCCTGTCCCAGCAAGGAAGGGTCTGCGGGAGCCTTCCAGCAGTTTCTTCCCTCTGTCCCTCTGCCCCCTTTTCCAACCCTGTTTCCCCCTCCCCCTCCTCCGGGAAGGATCCAGGGCAGGAAACTGATTGGTCACAGCCAGGAGAGGGAACCCAAAACACCACTAAGTGGGGATGCTGCGAGCGAGCAGTGCCCGAGGACCCTCGGCGGGAGCGTGGTCCGGAGTCCGAGCAGCTGCTCCTCGAATCGGGAGGAATCTCCTGAGCTCAAGTATTCAGATTCCACTGGAGCCTCTCTTCTCAATCCTCCTGAGACCCCCCTCCACCCCGGACCCTGGAAGGAAGACTATTTACAATTTGTGCTTTAGCGACCATCCTTCCCCGCCTCCCTTTCTTCGCACACATTCATTCGCACCAAGGACACAGAGACCGTGGGTCAACCCGAAACGGGAAGCACCCCAGCTCTTCAAAGAGCAGCGAGGGAAGGAGGGGGCGAGCGCCTTGGATCTCCCCCCGACCCCCCCCCTCCCCGCAACACACACAGCCTCCACCCAGCCTGGCCCAGACCCGAGCCCGGGGAGCTCCTCGGTCGCCACTGCCCCATCTCGGGCTGGAGGAGTCGGGGGCGGGGAGGGGGGGGGGGCGGTGGAGAGCTCCCGTTCCCTTTCCCCAGCACACGATCTCCGGGCGAACTGCTTGGAGTGAGAGGGCGAGGGGCTCTCAGGCCCCAGCCCGCGCTGTTCAGCTCTCGGAAGGTTGAGTCCTGCAGTGGCCGGAGCCCGGGGACAAACTTTCCCGGCTGGCGGGTGCGCGCGAGCGCGGCGGCGCCGCTTACCGTGTGCGCAGAGCAGGGCGCCAAGCAGCAGCGCGCCGCACGGCCGCCTCATGGTGCCGCCGCCGGCGCTCCCTGCCGGCCCGGGGGTTCCGCCGGCTCCCGCGGGACGGCGCGCCGGAGGGTATCGGCGGAGGCTCCCCCCTCAGGGGCCGCGTCCCGGTCCACGGCTGCGGGCGCTCCCCGCCGGTCGCCTCCGGCTTGCTGCTGCCTCCAGTGCGGGCCGAGCCGAAGCCGCCCCGCCAGGGGACCGGGAGGGGGGTGTCCCGGGCCCTGCCGCCCCGCCCCCAGCGCCGCAGCCCCCGCCACCGCCACCGCGCCTGGTCCCGCCCCCCGCGCCGGCCCGGCCCCTTCCCGCCCTCGGCCCCCGCCTCCCGGTCCCCGGACCCCACCCGCCGGCGCCTCCAGCGCTGGCCCAGTTCCTCTGCAAGCCACCCCCACATTCCTAGCCCTCGAGAGAGACCCCCCACCCCACCCCACGCAGTGTCCCCGTTACTACTGCTCGAATGTCCTTAACTTTAAAAAAAAAAAAAAAAAGGGTGTCATCGAAGCGGCAACTCTCGGATCCCCGCTCACTCTAGTTTTGGGCCAGAGTGGTGCACCCAAGCTGACCCGAGTCGCCTGGACGTGACCCCGGCCCCCCTACCGGCCCCGAGTCCAGACTTTATTGATGTCTCAGGATACGCAAGGCTTGCTAATGCATAATCCTCTCGGGCTTCATTGACATCAAACAAGGGCCATCAGGGGGCCTGGAGTGCTGCATCTTCACTAGCGTTCTCACTGTCAAAATTCCTTTTCTGAGATTTTTCTCCGCCCCTGCCCTCCCCCGCCACCCCGGCCCCCAGTCTAGGCAGCGCTGTTCGAGGGCTAAAGAATTCCACGACCTCCCCTTTTCATGTACTCATTTCCTGAGGTGGTTGTCTGGGTCCTGTCGCCCCAGCTCAGACGTCCAGAATTGGCCAGACGTAGTTCCTCCTCGCTGTCTTTGTAAATCAGCGTGGTTAGCCTCTTCACCTTCTTTGATTTTCTGATCCTGGCAAGGAAGGAAGGGGGTAAGGAAGTTGTCTTTACTTGCAGTGGTATCCTCTCAGAGATCTCAGCCTCCTCCCAGCTCCAGTCTCTAGAGCCTTCTAGCAATATTTAACTTTGGGGTTAGTATATAAAGTTGTAAATTTCTCTCTTGTCTTTGTTTTGTGGCCTGTGCCTCTCTTCAGCATATATTAATAATATGGATTAATTTTGTTACCACCTTCCATTTTCTAGGTTGAATCTTGTCCTGCTTCTTTTGTCCAAGTCCCTGACGTCCTTCAGTTCAGTTCAGTTGCTCAGTCGTGTCCGACTCTTTGCGACCCCATAGAATGCAGCACACCAGGCCTCCCTGTCTATCACCAACTGCCAGAGCTTACTCAAACTCATGTCCATTGGGTCGGTGATGCCATCCAACCATCTCATCCTCTGTTGTCCTCTTCTCCTCCTGCCTTCATTCTTTCCCAGCATCGGGGTCTTTTCCAATGAGTCAGTTCTTTGCATCAGGTCACCAAAGTATTGGAGCTTCCTTAGGGTCCAGTATACCATTTTTCTATCCAAGCTAGTATGCCAGCAGTTTCTGCCTTTGGGTCATCAGCAATTTTCTTAAACCACTTTCCTCTCACTAGTAAATAGAGTCAGGAAGCCCCAAATACCCCATGTTAGCCGAGGGGAAAGTAATTTGGTACAGTGCAAAGAGAATATTAGATTTCTCCAATGGATTGGTCACCATTTCATCCTTGCTTCTCTGCAATTTTTCCAAGGATTTCACTTCAAATTATCATCTTTGACCAAAGCTAATATTAAGTTCGCAATAGCAAGAAAGAAATGCGGTATTCACTACTTCTTAGCCAATATTTCTCTATCCTGTTTTGCCTGAAATTTTTACACAGATGAAATGTGGTTGAACTAACGTCACCATGGTAACTAACACAGGCGTTTTCTGTGTGTAGTTCTTCTTGCTGTCTGATGGCGGCAGTCGAGTCAGATCAGGTTTACTTGATCTTACTGCTGGGTAAACAGTCAACCTTTAAGACCTGTGTCATCTTAGCCTAAAATCCAAGGAGAAAAAAGTGAAAAGTAGAGGCTGATTCTCAATCCCTCTCTCCACAACATTTCTGATGCAGCTTTCATTGGTCTCAGGGTTTCAGTATATGTTGCTTATGAAGGCTTGCTTTTTGACCTATTGAGGAAGACCTCGTGATTCTGGAGGCCATATTCTTTTTTTCCCCACATGAAAACTGAGGACATGTGGTATAATGAATACATTTGTCCCCAAAAATCCAGAACAGGCGGTCACCATACTTTCACTGTCAGGGGATTAAGAATTTATAAACAGTTTCCACTCTGCATTCAAAAGACAGGTTCCTTTCCAGAAGGCATGATTTGTGTTGTTTTTCTGGGAGCAGGGAGGCTGGCTATCCCTCTCTGACTCAGGCTCAAGAGACTGCATTTTCTGTGTGCATCCCAAGCCCTCCTCCTCCATGGTTCGGCACAGTCCTGGTGTACAGAGCCGTCCCCAGCTGCTGTGAGTCACTGGGAATATCAATGGGTAGAAATGAACTTCGTGCATGGTCCCTGGCTGGGTCACCCCCTAGGGTGAGTTAAGTCTTGGCTGTCAGAAACTGCTCTTGTGCCAGGAGGGCTAAGCCATATTTATTTTTACCAGGCCTCTCAGACTTTCTTGTTTGTAGTGAGAGATCCTGAAAAGCATGCTAGAATGGGCTGTTTGTCTCCCTTTTATTGTCCTCTGGGACATGCCCCTAGGAAAGTTGTAGGGGATTGCCAATTCCAGAGGGGGTCTCAGAGGCATTGGTTTCCTCAGAAACACCACCCCTATTTCCTTCATCCTTCTAGGACGGACCAGGAGACTGCATTTCAAAGATCAGAATATTGCCTTGAATTAGACCGTCACTAAATGGCCTTTTCAAAGGACACACAGGAAGTGCTACAGAAACAAAATAGAAATGGGCATTATTTTGATCCATTTGGGTTGGTAGAATCCTCCTCTAACCCAGGCATCATTCAACAACCTGAATTCTAAAAGTAATTCTTCTAACAGGCTTGACACTTGACACTTTAAACCAGTGATTCTCAACCAGGAATGATTTTTGCCAACATGGGGCAATACCTGATGACATTTTTGGGAGCAAGTATTACTGGTGAATGATGAACAGAGACCAATAAGCAGGATATCTCTCCTCACAACAAATAATTTTCCAGCCCGAAATGTTAATAGTTCTGAGGTTGAGAAACCTTGGTTAAAAAAATTAAGAGCATGAGTCTGCAAAAAATTGCTCCATCGCTGGACTCACGTTCTTGAGTGAATGGAGGAGGGAGATCTTAAAGCTATAAAATGGAAAACAAGAGAAAGCACAACTAAAGGAGCTGAAGAGTCTATACCTATCTGTCCAGGGTTGGCTATTACTAGTATTAACTCACCTAGTGGGGGTATTTATTTTGAGTATCTTATGTCCCAGGCACTGTAGAAGCAATGGTAACTAGATATATTGCGTCCCTGGAACTTAAAGTCCAAGTTGGGGAGGCTACAAGTATACAGAGGCATTAAAAGAATAATCTCACAAATGAATTTAAAGCTATAAATGCTATGGGTATTCAAGGAAATGGACAGAGCCTGTTTAGATTTGGGGGTTCAGGGAAGGCCTGTCAGAGGCACTAACACTCATGCTGAGTAAGATTCAGAAGACTAAGAGTGGATGGGGTGGGTCTTCTAGGCAGAAGGAACAGTATGTACAAAGGCCCTGAGCCAGGAAAGAGTCTGTAGAGTTTATAGAAAAATATCAGTAACTTTTTAATAATGGGTATGCTTCTATCTGGGCTTCCCTGGTGGCTCAGCAGTAATGAATCCGCCTATAATGCAGGAGACACAAATTTGATCCCTGGGTGGGAAAGATCCCCTGCAGGAGGGCTTGGCAACCCATTCCAGTATTCTTGCCTAGAGAATCCCCATGGACAGAGGAGCCTGACGGGCTACAGTCCATGAGGTCCCTAAAGAGTCGAACATGACTGAGCAACTAAACAACAACAACAACAGCAGCAAATGCTTTTATCTGGGTTCAGGGAGCTACTACTAGAGACCAGAAGAGAAAGGTATAAAGAAATAGTCCAGTTTGTATTGCTATGCTTTAATTCCAGATGTTCCACAAAACCATTTCTAGCACCAACACTTTTCACATTCCAGGTCAACAGTAGTATTTGAGTCAGGATCTGAGTACCATGGCTGATACAGTTCCCTGGTGTAACTTGAGACACATCCTGAAAAATGGGACTTCATGGCACCCCACTCCAGTACTCTTGCCTGGAAAATCCCATAGATGGAGGAGCCTGGTGGGCTACATCTGTGAGGTCGCACAGAGTCAGACACGACTGAGCGACTTCACTTTCACTTTTCACTTTCATGCATTGGAGAAGGAAATGGCAACCCACTCCAGTGTTCTTGCCTGGAGAATCCCAGGGACCGGGGAGCCTGGTGGGCTGCCGTCTATGGGGTCGCACAGAGTCAGACACGACTGAAGCAACTTAGCAGAAGCAGCAGCAGCAGCACATTTTTTAAAAATCTCCTGAAAGCTTGATAGTCACACACCTGACCTGATACATATAAGTAGAGCTTTTGCAGCAAATGTCTCAGTACATCTTGCTAATTTCAGCAGCCAAGTTGAATTTAGAATGGTGGATAAACAAATGGACCAATGAATAAATACTCATTGGTAACAACGGTGACTCAAACATCTCTGTAAATGGTCTGTTTCACACATGCCCCCTTATAATTCATTTCTACACAGCAGCACAGTGACTTCCTAAAAAACAAATCAGATCATGTTATTACTAGGCTAAAAACCTTCCCATGCTTCCTACTCAGAATAAAGGCTGTACTCAGAATAATGGCTGTACTTCTCACACGTTCTTTGAGGTCCTTCATGAGCTGACCCCCACTTAATTCTGTGACCACCTTTCCCCTTGTTTATTCTGCGCTAGCCACACTAGCTTCCTTTCAGCTCTGCAACACACTACCATTTCTCACAACTTTTGCACAAGCCATATCCTCTACTTAGAATATTGTTTCCCCAGACCCTTCTATGGCCACTCTCAGCTCAGTGTCATATAGCCTCAGAGCTCACCACCCTACATGTGCCTTGTCCTTACTCATTGCCTTTACTCTGTTTTATATCGGATATTGAATAAGGATTCATGGAGATGGGGCCATTTTGCCAAAGTCTTATAGGATGTGTAAGAGTTTGCATTGGTGCATGCTCAGTCTCTTCATTCATGTCCAACTCTTGTGACCCCATGGGCTGCAGTCCACCAGGCTCCTCTGCCCATGGGATTCCCCAAGTAACAATACTAGAGTGGGTTGCCATTCCCTCCTCCAGGGGATCTTCCCCACCCTCCCACCACCCACCGCCAGGGGTTGAACCCGAGTCTCCTGCATTACAGGTGGATTTTTTACTGCTAAGCCACCAGGGAAGTGTTATGTACAAGTTTACTAAGCAGAAAATGTGGAATAGGTACATTCTAGGTGGAGAGAAGAGCTTATCCCAAAGCAAGAGGGTGTGAATGAGCTCAGTATGTTTGGGAATAGTGAGTAGGAAGGAAGGTATGGCAAGAGAATTACATGTGTAGGAAAGAGTGAATGGCATAGTGGCTGGAAAACTAGATTGGAGCCAGACTGTGAAGGAATATATGTGTCTGCATGTTAAGGAATTTTGCTTCATCCTAGCAATGGTGAGTCAGCAGTATTTTCAAAGTAAGGAAGTAACATGGTCAAATTTCAATTTTAGAACAATAAACTCTGTGACAATATAGAAGATGACTTGAGGGAGAAAAAAATAGACACCAACTGCAGCTTTTTGTCCTGAGATTCTAAACTTTGGGAACTTCCAGTTCATATCCTGAGTTTCTTTAGTGATTCCTAGTAGATTCTCTTTCCTCTTCTTAACCAGTTCTCTTGTCTATGGGCAGCATCATCTCTACGCCTGTTGTTGAGTTAGTTGATTTTTTTCTGGGTATTTCTTAAGCTATGATGATCTGTCACACATAGTATTTAGGTGTAGGGAGGAGATACCAATGCTGTCTGATTGATTTTTAATCTTCTCAATGATGCCTCGCCATTTGCTGACCTCTTTATTTAATGAATTTATTTCATGAATTGGTTCCTGTGAGGCAATCATAAGTCCTATGGATTGGATGGCCTTCATTCTCTAGACTATTAATCTAAAGTGGGGGGAAAGTCTGTTTAATAGGCACTGTGCATGGTTCTGGAAATTGAAAGATGAATGAAGACTGTCTCTGACCTCCAGGAACTCACAACTTAGTAGGATAATTCAAATCGTGTTTTTTTTTAATGACATAAATTTTTTAAGTCTACTTTTTCTAATATATTGTTTACATTTTATTTCCAGTCCTTTAGCTACATGCATAACCTGTGAAATTAACATTTATAGAACACTCCACCCCACAATAGCAAGATAAACATTCTTTTCAAAGTGCACCCACGACATCTACTGAGGCATATTTACTAAGGTAGTCCATATTCCAGATTGTAAAACAAGTCTCAATAAAGGCAAAAAGATTCAAGCCATATAAGATTTTATATCTGATCACAGAGGAATCAAACTAGAAATCAAGGAATTCCATGGTGGTCCAGTGGTTAGGACTCCTTGCTTTCACTACTGAGGGCCTAGATTTGGTTCCTAGTTGGGAATACCAGACCACCTGACCTGCCTCTTGAGAAACCTGTATGCAGGTCAGGAAGCAACAGTTAGAACTGGACATGGAACAACAGACTGGTTCCAAATAGGAAAAGGAGTACGTCAAGGCTGTATATTGTCACCCTGCTTATTTAACTTATATGCAGAGTACATCATGAGAAACGCTGGGCTGGAAGAAGCACAAGCTGGAATCAAGATTGCCGGAGAAATATCAATAACCTCAGATATGCAGATGACACCACCCTTATGTCAGAAAGTGAAGAGGAACTAAAAAACCTCTTGATGAAAGTGAAAGAGGAGAGTGAAAAAGTTGGCTTAAAGCTCAACATTCAGAAAACTAAGATCATGGCATCTGGTCCCATCACTTCATGCGAAATAGATGGGGAAACAGTGGAAACAGTGAGAGACTTTATTTTGGGGGGCTCCAAAATCACTGCAAATGGTGATTGCAGCCATGAAATTAAAAGACACTTACTCCTTGGAAGGAAAGTTATGACCAACCTAGATAGCATATTCAAAAGCAGAGACATTACTTTGCCAACAAAGGTCCATCTAGTCAAGGCTATGGTTTTTCCAGTAGTCATGTATGGTTGTGAAAGTTGGACTGTGAAGAAAGTGAAGTGAAAATTGCTCAGTCGTGTCCGACTCTTTGTGACCCCATGGACTGTAGCCTACCAGGCTCCTCTGTTCATGGGATTTTCCAGGCAATAGTACTGGAGAGGATTGCCATTTCCTTCTCCAGGGAACTTCCCAACCCAGGGATCGAACCCGGGTCTCCCACATTGTAGACAGATGCTTAACCGTCTGAGCCAACAGGGAAGTCAAGAAAGCTGACTGCCAAAGAATTGATGCTTTTGAACTGTGGTGTTGGAGAAGACTCTTGAGAGTCCCTTGGACTGCAAGGAGATCCAACCAGTCCATTCTAAAGGAGATCAATCCTGGGTGTTCATTGGAAGGACTGATGCTAAAGCTGAAACTCCAATACTTTGGCCACCTCATGCGAAGAGTTGACTCATTGGAAAAGACTCTGATGCTGGGAGGGATTGGGGGCAGGAGGAGAAGGGGACGGCAGAGGATGAGATGGCTGGATGGCATCACCGACTCGATGGACATGAGTTTGGGTAAACTCCGGGAGTTGGCGATGGACAGGGAGGCCTGGCGTGCTGCGATTCATGGGGTCGCAAAGAGTCAGAAACGACTGAGTGACTGAACTGAACTGAACTGAACTGGGGAACTAAGATCCCACAGATTGCACAAAGAAACAAAAAATTAAACAAAACAGAAACACCTCTGGAAAACCCTCTGGTGTATGGAAATCCTGAATAATACATTTTTATATAAACCATGGGACAAAGAAGAATTCCAAAGGGAAATTAGATAATGTTTTCTATTTTAGTTCATAAACTTAAATGTTTAAAAAATACAAAATCACATTTTGGAAAATTGGAGCTCTCTTTGTGGGAAGATTTTTAACTAAAAATTGCATTTCTTTATAAATAGACAGGTGTTCAGGTCATCTGTTTATTCTTGAGTGAAACTTGCTAGTTTGGATTTCAAGGAATTTTTCCATTTTACATAATTTATTAAATGAGTAACACTGTCCTACTATTCCCTTAGTGAAAATGACATAAATATTTATCCAGGTGCGTACTTCAGGACAGAGGAAGGCACGGCTAATTTTTGTGGGCTACCAAGAAGGGTCAAAAAAAATCTTCGTTTCTTTTAAATTACATGAAAGTATAATTTCCAACTCTTTTTGCAGCACAGAAAATATAAAATAACAAGAAGGTACGAGTCTGTAATTGTCTTTGGGCTCCAGTTCAAGTTAAGCCGGGTCCTCTAAACCACTTTCTTGCGATGCATTAGTTTTCTTTAACTGACCAAGAATTTGTGACCATTCTTTGCAAGTTCTCCCAAAGTTCTGGTCTGCTGATCTGGGGCAGTCTAAAATGATTTGTCTGTGAATAATATTTTAAAGTAAACATGTAAATCTCATGCAGTGGCACCACACTTAGTTTCTGCTTTTCTCTTATGGAAGATAAGTCTTTGAACAAGAGCCTTGTAGCTCAGCATGAATTTCATGACCTGCATTTCTTAGGAGCTGCTTCGCCTTTAGCATCTTTCTGCTGGATGAGCTGATAAAAGCTTGTCCTAGTTTCTTGAACCTGTTTTGTAGCAATAACTCAGACTGCATTTTTTTCTTTCTATTGTTTCCTTGAGGTTTAAAACTATTTGGTACGTTTATGTTTGCTTTTCTGTGGTTTTCAGTTCCAAGGAGGATTTTCTTCCCTATCCATCTCTCCACAGATCCTCTGCAGAGCCAGAGATGGCTGTTCATTTTCTCTTTATAATTAGAAATTATAATCTGATAGATTGATGTCTCAACATACCCTCTCTCACGGGCGTTTTTTCCATTGAGTTTGATGTTTCCATTCTTTATGCTGCAGTGCTGACTGGCACATCTCAAGCCCTCTCCATGTTTTGATCAATTTCATATCACTTGCTTATATTCAGGATTGTGGAGTTGATTTCTGATTTATTGGTTTACCTTGATGATTATTTGTTTGGGTAAAAATTTCAGAAGTATGTAATGATAATTGAAGAACCTGAAAAGTCCATCTAATTGAAGGCTGAGATGTTTTTCTTTTTTTTTTTTTAACATTCAATAGGTTCACAGAAATACACTTGACTCGAACAATTCTTGTGTATTTCTCCTTTTCTTAAGATCCGATGTTGTAAAGGTTTCACTAGAAAACTTCCTTTGCCACTGATGGGTTGCCAAAACATATTCATGTGATGTACAGCAAAAAAAGAAATCTAAAAGTAATGGCCACTTTTGGGGAAAAACAAACTCTCTATGAAGGGTTATCACTTCTTCTTAAAAACATTTTAAAGATTTTCAAGCCACTCAGTTATTGTTCGTTTTCAGGTTGTTCGTATGCCTATTATAGATCATTTTAAGGATAAAGAAAAGTATAAAGAGAAAAAATGTAAGCAGTACTTCCACCACCATTTAAAGGCTACCTGCTATTTCTGTGCAACCTCAAACTTTCTTGAAGGCTTAGCCTAGCGACCACCTGCCCTTTTCTAAGTCTTCCGCCTCAATGGACTGTTTAGGACATTAAGAGTGGAAGACCGACTTTAAATATAAGGGCCCTTAGGATTTTTATGGAAGGGATGGAGCTGTAGGAAAAACCTACAAATTGCTCCAGAGATGACATCTTGTTCTTATTTAGCTTTCTTTGAGTCATTAACAGTCGGGCGCCACTGGTGCTGAAACTTATCATTATTATAACCGCAAATGAGTTAATGCCCAAACAAAGCTATATTCTTGGGGCTGGTTCCCAGCTCCACCACACAGACCCCAAGAGCAGCACCCTCCAAATCCCAGGATAATGCCCCACAAATGAGGTGATGTCAAATGTTCAGCCTGAACTCAAAATTCTCTTCTTTTATCTGAGAGCTCACATTTGCTGGCAGGGAAGAGCCAAGGGGAAAATAAATAAATAAACGTCAAGCCAACAAACCCTAAAAAAAGAGGCTATGTGGTTTAGTGGTCAGACCACTATCCTGGAGGTTGAGATCGCTGCGATACAGTTCCAGCTCTCCCACTGACTGGCTGGATGATGCTAGACAAGTCATTTTCCTGACACGGTCCTCGGTTTCCCTACTTAGAAAAGGGAGCACTGCTTTAGAAAGTTTTTATGAGCACAAATGAAATGACCTGTGAATAGCTTCAGGTTGCTTGGAAATAAAATGAAATTGCAATCCTTAATAATTACCATCCTATTACTTAATTAATAATACAGTAAAAAGCCACAGGTGTTAAAGTTATGAAACTCCCATACCCTCAAGGTGCATGGGGGATGGGGCAGGGCAGTGGGAGGCAAGGGTGGAGGAAGAAGGCAAAATTTTTCAAATCAAATTTGCAGAACTTCACATCAAATACCAAATTAGCAAATTTATTACCTCAAGATAATAAATGCTGTCCTGAGTTTGGCTTTGGCCGTTTATCCTTACCACATCTAAACTCAGAGTGACTCACAGGAGCCTAGAAATGAGACATACACAATTTTAAGGGAAAGGGAGAATTAGGAGGTTTGAAGCTTCTGCTGGAGGAGGCTAAGAATAGACCCACTCAGAACACAAAGAGAGCCTCCTCTTTCCTCTTCCTCCCAGTGTAGGTGGTCTACTGGTTTCCCAGTCATTCCTTTGAAAAAATGATTTTTGTTTTCTTTCTGTCCGCAAAACCTCACCTTGTGTGGGGGAGAGCTAGCTAAAAATGTGAGGACAGAGTCGCTTTTTCTACTGCGTTAGAACCGTGACAAGTACTGTACAATACTAACCCCTTGTTGGGTGTGGAGAGAGGCTGAAAGACAAATACTGTATGTGAATATCTGGAAACTTGAAAACCAAGGAGTTCTCTACCTTCTTAAAGGAAAAGTGAGCAATTAGGAATATGAGGGGGGAAATCCAATAGGTGTCCTTGTTTGTGCATCCCACTCCCCCAAGACGTGGAGTGTCTTTTAGGGGAAAAAAAAAAAGACATTTGGGAAGGATATCAAATAGTAAGAGACAGAAGTAGAAGGAGGGGCTATAAAGATAAAGAGGAATTTGAGACGAAATGTCCATGAAGTCATAGAGGACTTAATGAGCACCTTCTGGATGCCCAGTCTTGTCACAAGCAAAGACATCTCTGACCTCAAGGAGCAGCTGAGATATGGGCATGTGAAAGCACTTTGTAATAATTTAAGATGGTAAATAATCAGATAAAAATAGAAAGAAAGTGAAGTCACTCAGTCGTGTCCGACTCTTTGTGACCCCATGGACTATACCTACCAGGTTCCTCCATCCATGGGATTTTCCAGGCAAGAGTACTGGAGTGGGGTGCCATTGCCTTTTCCAGGGGGTCTTCCAGACCCCTGGAACCCGGGTCTCCTGCACTGCAGACAGAGGCTTCACAGTCTGAGCCACCAGGGAAGCCACCAAAAAAAAAAAAAAAAAGATGATGGGATATTAAATGTTTATGGGGATTTAGAGGTGGGAGCTACTATTGTGGGGCTTCCCTGGTGGGTCAGTTGGTCAAGAATCTGCCTGCTATGTAGGACACTGCCGGCAATGCAGGAGACTTGAGTTCAATCCCTGGGTCCGGAAGATCCCCTGGAGGAGAGAATGGCAACCCACTCCAGTATTCTTGCCTGGAGAATTCCATGGACAGAGGAGTCACATGGGCTACAGTCTACGAGAGTAGGACACAACTTAGCGACTAAACCATCAAGGCTACTATTATGATAACAGTTGTATAAAGCAGGAAGAGTCATGAAATTCAGAAATTGAGGGTATATGGAGGGCTGGCAATAAGTTTTCCACACCGGGAAATATGATGGTTTCAGAGGAACTCTCCGCCTCAAATTCCTCTAAAACCATCGCCTCAAGAAAGGGAGTCCAAAGAAACTAAGACCGCCGCGAGGCGACTGCTCCCGGAACTGGTACGGCCAGCTTGGAGTTGCGATACGGAAACTGTTTGCGTGACACCCCCTCCGCCTCCTGCCTCTCCCGCCGTTTGGGTGCCATGGCAACCGAGAGAGCCGGGAGACCTGGGTTCCGGAAGCCGAGGAGCTGGAGCTCTGAAGCCACCCTGATCAAAGGATGCTGAGTCCGGAGCGCCTAGCCCTACCGGACTACGAGTATCTGGGTAGGCGCTTCCTTCAGCTTTGGGGAAGGAAAGAAATGCCAACGCATTAGGCCAGGGTCTGGGGAGGAGGATGGGGCGGGATCTGAGTGTGAATGGGTCGGGTGGGCTAGGGAGGGGCGTGGGGGGCGGGGGGGCGCTGATCCAGGGGCCTGAAGGTGTAAGGCCCAGCGAAGAAGAAAACAACATCTGGGGACTAAAGAATGCTGAAGTGTACCCGCTGGAGCTCAGGCTGTGTGGGTTGTGCTCACAGTGGTCTAGGTTGGACTTGAGAATTGGCGGGGGTGGGGGGCTTTGGGATGTTATGATATGCTGCTAGTGGGGTAACCTTAGAACCTTGAAGCGCCACATCAGTCATTCCGTGAGCCGTCATATAACCGTCACGGCGGCGCAACTACACTTTCGAGTGTTTCTTTTACATTAGGCGCTATGCTGAGCATTTTACATGCATTCCTTATTGAATCTTCGTAACAGCCCTAGGAGGAAACTGTTTTCCTTCCATTTTGCAGACGGAGAAACTGAGGCTGAAGAGATAACTTACACAAAGCCACACCGCTAGGAAATGGTATGGCCTGATCAGAACCTAATTTGCCCACTCCTGAGCTTGAGTTCTTCATCAGTAGGGCTGCGGCTGTAATACGTTATGCACACTTAGCACCTTCAGGGTGGATGAAAAAAGAGTGTGTGTAGGTATATGCATACGTGTAAGGACACGTGTTTTAAAACGTTGTTTAGTCGCTAAGTCATGTCCAACTCTCTTGCAACCCCATGGACTGAAGCTGGCCAGGCTTCTCTGTCCATGGGGGTTTCCCAGGCAAGAATACTGGAGTGGGTTGCCATTTCCTTGCCCGGGGATCTTCCAGACCCAGAGATCGAACCCACGTCTCCTCCATTGGCAGGTGGATTGTTTACCACTGAGCCACCAAGGAAGCCCTTTAAAACATTAATAGACTTTACTTTTAAAGAAATTTTAAGTTTACAGGAAATTAAGCAAATATTGTAGTGTTCCCATGTACTCCCAGTCAGTTTCCTGTTATTAATATCTGACATCTCTTAGTATAGTACACTTTTTACAGTTGATGGACCAATATTGATACGTTATTATTAACTAAGATCCACAGTTTGCCTTAGGGTCAGTCTGTGTCAGTACAGTTTTCTGGGTTTTGACAAATGCATAGTGTCAGGCGTCCACCATTATAGTACTGTGCAGAGTAGTTCCACCCCCTGTCTATTCATCCTTTCCCCTGTCCCCCAACCATGGGCAACCATTGACCTTTTTACTTTCTCTAAAGTCTTGCTTATTCAGAATATCATACAGTGGAGTCACAGAGTATATAACCTTTTCAGACTGGCTTTTTTCACTAAGCAATAATGCATTTTAGGTCCCTCCACATCTTTTCCGGGCTTGATAGCTCATTTCTTTTTATCACTGAGAGATATTCAATTATATGGATATATCGATACTATACACATTTTTTTAAATGAAAAACAATTCCAGTTTAAATTTCTGAATTTGTCATATGGAAACTAGATTAAAAAATATAAAGAAGTTTGTAAGGAAAAGTCTCTTCCAGCCCTTTTCCCCTCATCTGCCAGTTTTCATCTGTCCTCAGCCCACTACTAGTAACCACTGTTAACTGGTTTCCTGGTGTCCTTCCAGAGTTTAGTTTATTATGTATATAAGAGATAATGTATTTTTTTCTTTCTGTATATCTCATAGTGATTTCTGTATCAGTGAGAGCTTTCTCATTCTTCTAAAAAATTTTTTAGCCACATAGTATTGAAATAATTTATTTGACCAGTTCTCAGTTGGTACACATGTTGTTTTTAGCCTTTTGCTGTTACTGAAAATGTGTGTGTTGGTCGCTCAGTCATGTCCATTCGCGACCCTGTGGACTGTAGCCAGCCAGGCTCCTCTGTCCTTGGAATTCTCCAGGCAAGAATACTGTAGTGGGTAGCCAGGAGATCTTCCCAACCCATGGATCAAACCCAGGTCTCCCGCACTGCAGGCAGATTCTTTACCATCTGAACCACTCTGTCTAACCAGAGAAGGCCATTACTGAAAATGCCCCACTGAATAACCTGTAATTTTGTGTCATTACTAGTATATCTGCAAAGATAAAACCACGAAGTAAAATTGGTGGGTCAGAGATACATGCATTTTAAATATTGATAGACATTGCTAAGTCATGTTTCGCAGGGGTTGGACTATTTTACACTGCTGTTAGCAATGTAGGAGAATCCCTGTTTCCCTATGGTCTTTCCAACAAAATATATCAAACTCAAACCATCAGATATTTTCAACTGGTTAGTGACAGACAGTCCCAGGGTAGATTTGATATGCGTTTCTCTTATGAAGTTAGGACTCTTGTCACCAAGGTTAAGGGGTATATGTGGCATTTGAAAGGAGTATACATACCTAATTCTCCTAATTGGAGAAGGAAATGGTAACCCACTCCAGTATTCTTGCCCAGAAAATTCCACGGACAGAGGAGCCTGGAGGGCTATGGCCATGGGATCTCAAAGAGTTGGACACAACTGAGCGATTTCACTCACTCATATATACCTAAAGAACATAATTAAATCACAGATTATTTTGCATCCAATGAATAATAATGTCTAGCAATGCCTAGACTCTTGTTAAGAATTTTATGTTTTTTATCTTACTTACTTGGTACTAATAAGTCTATGAAATATTTGAAAAGCCTAGTCCTTTGTTCAGTTCCTTGGATATTTGTCTCAAAGTCTTGACATATGTAAATTATATGCCTCAAAGGCTTGACATATTTAATATTACTGGTTCTTTGGTGAGTAGAAGTTGATGGTCCCTCCATAAGTGGCTTTTTTTTTTTCAGAGAGACTAAGCCAATGGCATTATTGATAATGAATTTATAAACAGAATCAAAGTTTCAGATTGGCCGAAAAAACTTCAGCATCCAGCCACTTACCTAATTATTGAACCCTGGATTATTGAAGCTCTTTCAGGTTCTGTTGCATATTTAAGTGTCTTAACTCCATGTCCCAGTCACTGCCTGGACATTCATATTGCCCTAAGCAGGGTCATACTACTCACTGCCTTCCTCACGGTTGCTCAAACCATACAACTCTGCTGAAATGCATTTGTCTTTAGTTGAGAGCAACCCTGCCCATTTCAGTTTGGTCTCTTTTAGAGGCATGCTGTTGCTGTTTTGAAGCATTCACCCTCCATTTAACAACCACTGAAAATCGTCCCTTATAGATTAATTTAATGAAATATTTTCTGGTTTGAAAATTTAAATACTTGTGGAGGTTTTGTTTGACTTGATTTGGCTCTTCTCCTTTTCTTCTTCTTCTTCTTCTTCTTTTTTTTTTTTTTTTTACAAATTATAAAGTCACGTGTGTAGAACTAGACAAGAAAATGCATACAGAAAAAAGAAAATTGGGGAGACGGGAAAGCTCTAGGTATTCAGTGCATGGGAAAAGTGAAAGTTCAATATCCCTTGGTAAGTGTAAATGGAGACCTCTTTTTAGTATTATGTACAAATTACAGGGATACCTATGCAGTGAATATCTATAGGTTTTCCTTTCTACCTGTTAGCCAGGGCTTCTATTTGCCTTTTTCACTACTAGTGAAGAAAAGAATCTTTCATCATGTTGGGTAAACTGATCTGTTCCCTGCTGACTTGGTGGATTTGGAACCTGTAATCATGGCCTGGAATGGCTTTAGTATCTTAAGATCATCATTACAGAATCAGCTCTGTGATGTTCATGCCTGCAGTCATCAGAATAGAGTGATAGAAACTGTGTTAATGCCCAGGCATAAATAGAGAGAGGAGAATCTGGAAAAGAGATGAAATAAATATAGAGCCCTTGAAAGAGTTCCAGCTTCATGAAAGCTACTTATTGGAAGCTTCTGCCAGAGGCTGAGGTGTGTCTGTGTATCTGGTTGGGTGGGGAGAGTTCTCTAGAGCCGAAGGGCGGCCTGTTCTGGTCCCAGGTTTGCAAAACACACTCCCTACATGCTGACGTGAGTATAAGCAAGAGGGTGTGAAGTTTATCATCTTACCCCACCTAGACTGGGGAGGTGCTTGCTTTCACTCATGTTCCTATTTACCACTTCTGTTTCTATGGAAAGTGTTTGTTCTCACTAGGTTGGTAGTGGATCAGCATGATAGGTAACTCCAGGGAATCGGGTGGTCTTTCTCCTTTGCAGGCTGTACTTATAGAGGAATCATAATAAATTGGATAGTTTTTTTTTTCTTAGTGTGGATCTTTTTTTTTTCTTTTTTGAGTTTGTTACAATATTGCTTCTGTTTTATGTGTTGGTTTTTTGGCTATGAGACCTGTGGGATCTTGGCTCCCCAACTAGGGATTGAACCCACACCCCCCCACATTGGAAGGTGAAGTCTGAACCACTGGACTGTCAGGGAAGTCCCTGAATAGTTTTTTTGTTTTTTTTAATTGGAAGATAATTGCTTTACAATGTCTCATTGGTTTCTGCGTACAACTACGTGAATCAGCTGTAAGTATACATATATCCCCTCCCTCTTGACCCTCTCTCCCATCCCCAACCCCCACAGTTATTTTGAAGCTATAGTTTTTGAACACTTCATTTATGCTTAACACTGTGCCTTAACTCGTTTCATCTTCACAACCGTCATACAAGGTATTATTAGGTAAAGGAGAAAGGGAAGGATATACCCAACTGAATGCAGAGTTCCAGAGAAGAGCAAGGAGAGATAAGAAAACCTTCTTAAGTGAACAGTGCGAAGAAATAGAGGAAAACAATAAAATGGGAAAGACTAGAAATCTCTTCAAGAAAATTGGAGATACCAAAGGAACATTTCATGCAAAGATAGGAACAATAAAGGAGGAGGAAATGGCAAGGACCTAACAGAAACTGAAGAGATTAAGAAGAGATGTCAAAAATACACAGAACTATGCAAAAAAGGCCTTAATGACCCAGATAACCACCATGGTGTGGTCACTCATCTAGAGCCAGACATTCTGGAGTGTGAAGTCAAGTGGACCTTAGGAAGCATTACTACAAACAAAGCTAGTGGAAGTGATGGAATTCTAGCTGAGTTATTTTAAATCCTAAAAGATGATGCTGTGAAAGTGTTGCACTCAACATGCCAGCAAATTTGGAAAACTCCAGCAGTGGCCACAGTACTGGAAAAGGTCAGTTTTCATTCCAATCCCAAAGAAAGGCAATGCCAAAGAATGTTCAGACTACCATACAAATGTGCTCATTTCACATGCTAGCAAGGTCATGCTCAAAATCCTTTAAGCTAGGCTTCAACGGTCCATGAACCAAGAATTTCCAGATGTACAAGCTGGATTTAGAAAAGGCAGAGGAACCAGAGGTCAAATTGTCAACATCTGCTGGATCATAGAAAAAAAGCAAGGGAATTCCAGCTAAATATCTACTTTTGCTTCATTGACTACTCCAAAGCCTTTGACTGTGTGGATCACAACCAACTGTGGGACATTCTTAAAGAGATAGGAATACCAGACCACCTTACCCGCCTTCTGAGAAATCTGTATGCAGGTTAAGAAACAACAGTTAGAAACGGACATGGAACAACAGACCAGTTCAAAAATGGGAAAGGAGGACTTCAAGGTTGTATATTGTTACACTGCTTATTTAACTTATATGCAGAGTACATCGTGCAAAATGCCAGGCTGGATGAATCACAAGCTGGAATCAAGATTGCTGGGAGAAGTAACAACAACCTCAGACATGCAGGTGTGTGTGTGTGTGTGTGTGTGTGTGTGTGCTTAGTTGCTCAATTGTGTTGCCCTTTGCAACCAGGTTCCTCTGTCCATGGAGATTCTCCAAGCAAGAATACTGGAGCAGGTTGCCATGCCCTGCTCGAGGGCAGAAAGTAAAGAGGAACAAAGAGCCTCTTGATGAGGGTGAAAGAGGAGAGTGAGAATCTGGCTTAAAACTCAGCATTCAAAAAGCTAAGAATGTAGCATCTGGTCCCATCACTTTATGGCAAATTGATGGGGAAAAAGTGGAAACAGTGGCAGATTTTATATCCTTGGGCTCCAAAATCACTGCAGATGGTAACTGCAGTCATGAAATTAAAAGACCGTCGCTTCTTGGAAGAAAAGCTATGACAAATCTAGATAGCATATTAAAAAACAGAGACATCACTTTGCTGACAAAGGTCCGTGTAGTCAAAGCTATTATTTTTCCAGTAGTCATGTATAGATGTGAGAGTTGGACTATAAAGAAGGCTGAGCGCTGAAGAACTGATTCTTTCAAATTGTGGTGCTGGAGAAGACTCTTGAGAGTCCCTTGGACTGCAAGGAGATCAAACCAGTCAATCCTAAAGGAAATCAACTCTGAATATTCATTGGAAGGACTGATAATGAAGCTGAAGTTCCAGTACTTTGGCACCTGATGCGAAGAGCCGACTCATTGGGAAAGACCCTGAAGCTGAGAAAGATTGAGGGCAGGAGGAGAAGTGGGTGACAGAGGATGAGATGGTTGGATGGCATCACCAACTTAACGGACATGAGTTTGAACAAACTCAAGGAGATTGTGAAGGACAGGGAAGCTTTGTGTGCTATAGTCCGTGGGGTCACAAAAAGTTGAACACAAATTAGCAACTGAACAACAATAATTATTAGTCCTATTTAGTAGTTATTAAAATCTCATTTTACAAATAAGAAAACTGAGTCTTAGAGAGGCTAATTGATTTGTACAAAGTCACATAGGTGGTGATGCACACAGGTGGTGATGCAGATTCAGATCCAGGTTTATGGAATTCCATGCCTGTTTTTCCCTCTCTTCAGTTCAGTTCAGTTCAGTTCAGTTGCTCAATCGTGATTCTTTGTGACCCCATGGACTGTAGCATGCCAGGCCTCCCTGTCCATCACCAACTCCGAGACTTTACCCAAACTCACGTCCATTGAGTCGGTGATGCCATCCAACCATCTCATCCTCTGTCGTCTCCTTCTCCTCCTGCCTTCAATCTTTCCCAGCATCAGCATCTTTTCAAATGAGTCATCTCTTCGCATGAGGTGGCCAAAGTATTGGAGTTTCAGCATCAACATCAGTCCTTCCAATGAACACCCAGGACTGATCTCCTTTAGGATAGACTGGTTTGATCTCCTTGCAGTCCAAGGGACTCTCAAGAGTCTTCTCCAACACCACAGTTCAAACTCAGAGATAAAAATAAACAAACCAAAATAGCTGCTGCCTGTAAAGGGTGTGATCCTTGCTTCCCTTTTAAGACTGGAGCTCTTAAACAGTTCATTAGTTGCAAATAAGTGTCCTGAGAACAGAAATTGTATCTTACTCATCCTTGTATATCTGCCTTTCACAATACAGACACCTTATACATACCTGAGTGTTACATAAAAGTGAAAGTGTTATTGCTCAGTTGTGTCCAACTCTTTGCAACCCCATGGACTGTAGCCCACGAGGCGCCTCTGTCCATGGGATTCTCCAGGCAAGAATACTGGAATGGGTTTCCATTTCTTTCTCCAGGGGCTCTTCCCCACCCAGGGATTGAACCCTGGTCTCCTGCATTATGGGCAAACTCTTTACCACCTGAGCCATCCATGCAACATGAATAATCTGACCTTAGAGTCCCCCAAGTGTGAGCAGCTACAACAATAACTGACTTATTAAGTACTTAGTATGTACCAGGTGACATTCTATATACTTTACATATTAATGCACATGAAGATAGTTTCAGTTTTTGTCTGTATTTCATAGATGAGGAAACTGCAGCACCAAGGCATTAAATAAATAGTTAGTGAGTCCTGGAGGCAGGATTCTAATCCAGCAGTCTAATTTCAGAGTCTGCATTGTTTAACTCTATGCTACAAATACCTTGAACAACTCCAAAAATGAGGCTTCATGGTTGCATGGATTCTGGAGTCAGTTCAGATGACTCCAAGGGCTTAATTTAACATTTCTGCCAGGAGGGGGCGTCCTAGGAATCAGGATGGATCAAAGAATAGTAAAATTCCAGTTGCTTCTTCCACTGGACTCATCTCTCAAAGGCAGGCAGGAAGGAAGATTACGACTAAAAATAGACCGTTTAGGGGAGCTTGCGTGACTGTAATCTATGTACTTTGTGCAGCTGTGTGACCTTGAGGAAGTTACTCAACCTCTCTGTGCCTCAGATGCCTAATCTGCAAAATATAGATAATAATACTACTTACCTCATGCATATAAGCTTTTAGAGCAACACCTGGCTGATACATTGTGAAAAGAGGATATACAAAGATGAGTAAGATATCTTTTCCTCTAGAGCATCTAGGTAGGTGCTCAGTAGATATAAGCTGCTATTATTATTCCTGTTTTTTAATAAAAACATGTAATACATCTGTGGCAATGGGTCACGGAGCCGGACACGACTGAAGCAATCTAGCTCGCACAATACATCTGTGGTACCCATGAAACTGCCTCTCAGATCTCCTAGTGTGGGAGGGGAAGATAATTAACTCCAGCTCTCAATCCAACACCTTGTTCACACTGAGGTCACACTTCCCGCAGGCTGCTCCCAACAGATGACTGGGTGAGGCGGGCAGACCCACTTTTATGAGAAGTGTGACTCCTCTGATGGTGACTTCGGCTTGAGGACTCCCACCGCACCGCAGCCGAATACCCCCATTCTCTTCTCTACGCGGGTCAGCCCTGCAGTGCGTCTGTCACCTCTCCGAGTCTCTTCCAGCTCCCTCCGCACTTTCCCTCATGGGCTTTTCATCCCCTAAATCTCTTGCATGTCTGATCCTGTCTTCTTGTCTGCTTCTCAGAGTCCCTGGACTAAGACAGCCTCCAACAGTCACTGATACACTCCCTTTCAGTCATGAGGTTAAGATTTCTTCAAGCCTTGGCAGAGGTTCTGACATATGACTGTTTCTATGTTGAAGATTCTTAAGTGTTACTAATCTTGGTTTTTGGGGTTTGTTTTTTTTTTTTTTGCATTTGCTGATATCAACTTGTCTTATTGCCAGACATAGTTTCTCTTTTTGCTTTTGGATGAGTCTTGATAAGCAAACGTAATTTTGTTGGAATATAATCAGTTCAGTTCAGTCGCTCAGTCGTGTCTGACTCTTGGCGACCCCATGAACCACAGCACGCCAGGCCTCCCTGTCCATCACCAACTCCCGGAGTCCACCCAAACCCATGTCCATCGAGTCGGTGATGCCATCCAGCCATCTCATCCTCTGTCGTCCCCTTCTCCTCCTGCCCTCAATCTTTCCCAGCATCAGAGTCTTTTCAAATGAGTCAGCTCTTCACATGAGGTGTCCAAAGTATTGGAGTTTCAGCTTCAACATCAGTCTTTCCAATCTCCCAAACCCAGCCTCATGCTAGGAAACATTGCCATTTATAGTAAGTCAGAAGAAATACTCATAGGATTTTAGAGAGCTCGGGTTGTTGCAGAAAGAAAAGGAATAAATACTATAGATGTTACACTGATTCCCTAAATCTTTGGAAACTAGGTTTATAATAATAAAGCTGGTCACTTAGAAACAATAATGCATATGTTCACATAATCATGAACATAATATTCATAAGTGACTAACACAAAGTAACTGTGTAATAAGTGCCGACTGGGAAAAATTGAGGGCAGGAGGAGAAAGGGATGGTTGAATGCCATCACTGACTCGATGGACATGAGTTTGAGCAAGCTCTGGGAGTTGGTGAAGGACAGGTAAGCCTGGCGTGCTGCAGTCCATGGGGTCTCAAAGACTCGGACACGACTGAGCGACTGAACTGAACTGAAACTGGGAAAAGAGCCGAGACACCTGCCTACATACAGTTCACTCAGTCTGTTACAGCACTTAGATCCCATCTCCCATGTATGGCGTAAGTTTCCTCCAGGGAGTGGCACATTATATTCATGCTTTGCTTTATATAGAGAAGCTATTCAGGGAACAAGAAAGAAAGAATGGAAGGAAGGAAGAATTAGGAAGAGAAGAAAGGAAGGGGAAAGGGGGAAGAAGAAAGGAAAGAGATGATTTTGTGGACATGTGCCTTACTGTTTTTAAGTGACCAGCTTCATATATTGTAAACCTATGAATAGTATCCAGAGACTTAGGAAGTCAGCATTTAACATCTATAATATTTATTTATTTTCCTTCCTGCAACAACCCGAGCATTCTAAAGTCCCATGAGCATTTCTGTTGACATATTGTAAACAGCAATGGGTTGGATTGGCACTAGCATGGGGTTGGATTTGGAAGGTTCACGAATCATATTCAAACAAAAGTAAGTTTGCTTATCAGGATTCGTCCAAAAGCGAAACAAGAAATCGCCATCACAGGGGCAGCAGCTCCCTAGGCGGCCTGGTTCTGGGCTGTGCCTCTGGGAGTTGTTCCTGGAAGTTCAGCCTAGACTCTGCTTCAGTCATCTTTCTAAGGATTCCGTAAGCCACTTAATAAATGTAATCAATGTTTCTGTTGGAGGGGGTTAGGGATGGGGGACGGAGGCTGTCGGAGGAGAGCAAGTGAGTTCTAAGGCATGCTGTTTGTTGACCATTACCCACCTCTATTTCTCCTGGGTAACTGACTACAGGTGATGTCAGTGTTATTCTAGGGATTAAAAATAGTTCCGTAAATTTTTTACTTTGCCTATCATTTATATATTCAGGTAATCTTAAAATCTTCCCTCCAAATGCTGTCTAAAAGTTGGAGATCACTATTTTTTGTTATAAATGCCACATTTGCTAAATAAGTGAATTTAGGAAGCTGATTAGGTAATCAAAGTTTTAAAAAGTAAAAAAGACTTCAGAAGAGATAGATGATCCATTAAGTTATCTCTGGTTCATCTTCCAGTTTATGTCCTTCTTAGCGCTTATCACAATTATCTTATTAATCTATTCGTGTATCTTGTTATTGTCTGTTTCTTACTAGAATGTAAGCATAAGGGCAGGCTCATTCTCTCAGTATCTCCAAAATCTAGCACAGTGCTTGGCCCAAGTTAAGTGCACAGTTGTTAAATGAACAGCGTGCTTTATGTGGGCTTCCCAGGTGGTGCTAGTGGTAAGACCCTGCCTGCCAATACAGAAGATGTAAGAGACTTGGGTTCAGTTCCTGGGTCAGGAAGATCGCCGGGAGGAGGGCATGGCAACCCACTTCAGTATTCTTGTCTGGAGAATCCCATGGACAGAGGAGCCTGGCGGGCTGTAGTCCGTGGGGTTGCAAAGAGTCGGTCACGACTCAAGCGACTTAGCACACATGCACACTGCTTTAAGTAGCAAAATAATTTTTTTTTCAAATGAAAGAAAGGAATCCAGTTCAGAAAATAGTTACTGAATTCCTGCTGCGTGAGAGACACTAGGGTTTTTTCCCTTCTTCCATTGACAACCAAAGGAGAACTGATGAAAATCTTTGCTCTGAATGCTGTCCAAACGTTGGGGATCACCATTACTTGTATATATACCATGTTTACTAAATGAGTAAATATAATTTCTTGGTTGACATCATGTTTTCTTTGTTTTGATTACACAGCAGTAAGATTTAATTCCTTTTTTCAAATGGTTTCTTATGAAGGAAGGAAATTTTATACCATTTTGAGGCATCTCCTGGAGATCCCGTTTTCAGTTGGGCAGAGTAACATGCTTTGATTAAGCCTGGAATTACCCTTGTCAGCCACTCGCTGGGTGCTTCCCTACGGGCCTTAGGAAATAGCTCATCCTATGATTGGAATTTCAAGTCAAAACACATTTATCTGAGCAGAATTTTAATGATTTATCAAAGAGAGGAGGGGTTTTCCCAAACACATCTGAACTTACCAAATTACTGATCCCATTAGCTATGTTTTCTCTTAAGCACTTCTCTTTAAACAAAGTAATTACAGCTGAAATCATCCAATGTATTTTTCATAAAAGCTTTTGACTAAGTTGTGTTTGATTAGCAGGAACCCAGTAAAAGTAAATGTTGTTTGAGAAGGCACTTTCTGAGCCCTTTCTTTTTCTTCATTGAATTAGCTTTTTTGAAAGCACTGTTCTTTGGAGAGAGTAAGAGCCTTTTTCCAGCTGTCCTATTGTGTAGCCCAAGGTCTTGTTAATACTATTATCTGGCCCTGAGATTACAGGTAATTGTGATAAAACACAGGCTTCAGTTTCTGTAATCTCAGACAGAAATCTGTTTGTGCTCTGGCCTTCACATCAGGTGTTTGTGAAATGCAGACTTCTCTCACCTGGAATAGCCCCCCCACCCCCACCCCCCGCCCCGGCCCCCAGTAAACAGAGGTATCTGGCAGGGAAAGGGCTGTATAAGAGCCATTGCCTTTATTTTTTTTTTAATCATGTGGCAGAACTCCTCCTGTGGCCAACTTACATACAACATGTGCCCTAAATGGGAAAATTATATATTTTAAAATAGGCATGCTTAAAACAATAACACTTTTGAATGTGAAATGTACCAGAAGGCCGCATGTCTCTGGCTTTGCTTGTCAAATGGAGAGGCTGCCAGAACCACTCGGCTCCATGGTTCTCATGCCCTAAAGTCCTGGAAACTGACACGTAAGTAGGCAACACACAAAGAAGCTCAGCCCATGAGAATGAGTTTGGGTGCCCGGGCTGGCCCCCTTTCTCTCTGTGTGGAGTTCTTTCCAGCTTCGCTTCTCCTGTCCCATCACAGTGGTTTTCAGAAAGGAGAGATTAAACGCATCTGGTATTTCAGCGTGTTAGCTGCACAGGCAACATGAGGCTAGCACTCAGGCCACTGTTGAGCCTGTCATATGGAAGGAATTGCTTTTCAGGGGAGATTATAATTGTGTATGTAGCCACACAAATGCACATTCTGCCCGGAGGGAAATGCACAGAAGAGGGGGCCTTATGCTGCCACTCAGGCCTCTTTGTGGAGGGCTGCATAAGGAGCCCTTACATGGCATAGTCAACTCCTCAAAAAAAAAAGGTGGGGGGACGGGGGAGGACGCGGGTAGAGGGGGAGAAGAAGAAACACACTCTTCCCCAAGTGAGTTGCTTTTACTGGCCCTGCAGCTTTGTCTAAGAGTTTTGCAGATTCCTGATGACATCATTTATAATGCTAGTGTGCAGACAGTAAGCAAAAAAATAATTTAGCTTCAGGCATTTTGACAAAACTTGAATAGTCCAATTTAGAGAAATGATAATGAGCTTTATGAACAGTAAGCACATGAGCTTAAACAACAAGCATGACCCCAGTCTTTCTTGGAATGCGACACATTGAAAGATGACTGTAGAGAAAACTAGAAGCTTGACACTTTTGAATCATGTGCAGTTCAGACTGGAGCCCACGGTCTAGTGTTAATCCCATGCAGTGTGTTCTGGTTAGTGGCTGAAGTACAGGCTACCAAGTGAGCAAGTCATTAAGCCCCTTGAGCCCTAGCATTGTACCTGTGAGAAAGGAAAAGGTAATAGTACCACCTACCTCACTGGAATGTTAGAAGATTGAGACGATAAACATGTACAGCTCTTTATAAGAAAGGTATTTTGTAAATAGAAAATACCATTGTTACTCTCCTTGATCAAATTTCCCCACCACGAGGAGATGATAAAAGCTACCTCAGACTGGGTTGAGAGTATGAATTAATTAATATATATCAGTTATCTTACAGTAAATTTAATGAGACCTAAAATTGTCTTTCTTGATAGTCTGTAGACCACCAAACCTGATATTTAAGCACATGATTAACTTACAAAGTCTTACACGTGCCGTCGGTCTTTTGCCTTGCCTTCAAGAATTGGCATGGTAGGGAATGGTGCATACTCTACCATGTGGTGGTGGAAGAAAATAAGTTAGGTCTTCAGGAAGCATGGCCCTGCCTCTTTTCTTTTCAAGGTTATGCCTACAGATAATCTTTGGAGTCTTGCTAATCTTTGTTGCCCTGTCTGAACATAGGTAGTGACTGTTTGGACCTTTGTTCTTCCAGTAAATATTTGGTTTTGATTTCATGTTTCTAAAGAAGAAGCAAGCTTATAAGGAAAAGAAGTGATTGATTTATCTTACATTGTGAACTTTTCTTATCATATTTCTTAGTAGTTTAAGAGAAAATAATTGTTGCTGAAGGACCTAACTCTTGAGTTCCCTAACTGGAAAGGTCTTAAACTAAGCCAAATAATAAAAACTGTTTTGGTTGTTATCGTTAAAGAAGGGATACTGGAAAAGACTTTATATTTTTTAAATGACAAAATTATCACTGACATCTCTGCTTCCATTTGTGTTGGTATTTGCATAAGGTTTTAGGCAACAAAACCTGAGACGACCCCCTTGAAAATAGTGTCATTTTCATCTTCTGTTTCCAAGTACACTAATGTTTGGATAACCTCACTTCCCAGATTTCATTTTCTATTAGATGACACAAAATGGGAAATGCTATTTCATTTAAACTCTAAACCCTCAGCAGAGATTCTCTCTCATACATTTTTTAAAATTAATTCATTAATTATTTTACTTTACGATATTGTATTGGTTTTGCCATACATTGACATGAATCTGCCACGGGTGTACATGTGTTCCCCATCCTGAACCCCCCTCCGACCTCCCTCCCCATCCCATCTCTCAGGGTCCTCACAGTGCACCAGCCCCGAGCACCCTGTCTCATGCATCAAACCTGGACTGGCGATTCATTTCACATATGGTAATATACATGTTTCAATGCCATTCTCCCAAATCATCCCACCCTCGCCCTCTCCCACAGAGTCCAAAAGACTGTTCTATATATCTGTGTCTCTTTTGCTGTCTCGCATACAGGGTCATTGTTACCATCTTTCTAAATTCCATATATATGCATTAGTATACTATATTGGTGTTTTTCTTTCTGGCTTACTTCACTCTGTATAATAGGCTCCAGTTTCATCCACCTCATTAGAACTGATTCAAATGTATTCTTTTTAATGGCTGAGTAATACTCCATTGTGTATATGTACCACAGCTTTCTTATCCATTCATCTGCTGGTGGGCATCTAGGTTGCTTCCATGTCCTGGCTATTGTAAACAGTGCTGCGATGAACATTGGGGTACACGTGTCTCTTTCAATTCTGATTTCCTTGGTGTGTATGCCCAGCAGTGGGATTGCTGGGTCATATGGCAATTCTATTTCCAGTTTTTTAAGGAATCTCCACACTGTTCTCCATAGTGGCTATAGCAGTTTGCATTCCCACCAACAGTGTAAGAGGGTTCCCTTTTCGCCACACCCTCTCCAGCATTTATTGCTTGTAGACTTTTGGATAGCAGCCATTCAGACTGGCGTGAAATGGTACCTCATTGTGGTTTTGATTTGCATTTCTCTGATAATGAGTGATGTTGAGCATCTTTTCATGTGTTTGTTAGCCATCTGTATGTCTTCTTTGGAGAAATGTCTGTTCAATTCTTTGGCCCACTTTTTGATTGGGTCGTTAATTTTTCTGGAATTGAGCTGCAGGAGTTGCTTGTATATTTTTGAGATTAATTCTTTGTCCATTGCTTTGTTTGTTATTATTTTCTCCCGTTCTGAAGGCTGTCTTTTCACCTTGCTTATAGTTTCCTTTGTTGTGCAGAAGCTTTTAACTTTAATTAGGTCCCATTTGTTTATTTTTGCTTTTATTTCCAATATTCTGGGAGGTGGGTCATAGAGGATCCTGCTGTGATCTATGTCGGAGGGTGTTTTGCCTATGTTTCTCTCTTTTTAAATACAGAGATAATATTCCAGCTTCTAAGTAAGCCCAGCCCCCCAAATACTGTCTTAAGTGGGAAATATATTCAAACAGATGTTCTTGGTATGCCAGCTGGAGTCATTCTCATATCCAGGAGGACTAGAATCAGTCCTTATATTTGTGAGGTAGGTACCAGCTTGACCCTCACTTTTCCATGAGGAAACTGAAATTTAGGTTATGTAACTTGCCCAAGGTCATGCAGCCAGTAAATGTGGAGGTGAAGCTTGAATGAAATTTATCTAACTCTAGAGCCTGTGTTGTCAGCTACTTTGCTTTTAGGTCTGATTTCTCAAGGCCTGCTTTCTTATTCAGTTCATAAGGATTTAAGGATTAGAACTTAATATTTTAACAGAAATGTCTATGAAATATATGATATATTCCCCATATTCCCTGGTATATAATAGAACCTAATTTAACGTTTTCTTGATGACATGGTGTCATTATTTTACATGTTTGTACTGTAGATGTGTTATGACATTTACTCATGAGGGTGTATGTTAGGAAACAGGGACCCAGAGAGCTTAAGTAAAATTTCCAGCGTTCATGTAGATAGCAGTAGGTGGAGCTAAGATTTGATTCTAGTTCTTCTGATTCCAAATTTAGTGGTTTAGGTGCCACTTAATCAGTGTTGGTTAAATCTGACTGGTAGCTGTCATTGATTAATGACAAGAACATCCCCTGTTGCTCAAAACTCTCTCTCCAGACTAATGTTTCCTACTAGGTCAGTAAGCTGGTGAGTGTATTGAGGTTCTGTACTTTAGGTGATTTTGTGCCACTGATCTCAGGGTGATGGTTGAGCAACCGCCCCCTCCAGTGCAATGGCTTATACAGGAGAGAACTTTATTTCTCTCTCCCTTAACCTAGGTCCACGATGCAGAAGGCAGAAATCTGCTCTAGAAAGCCATCGCAGGATTTCAGGCTAGCAGGGTAGCCATGCCATTTGAAATCCGTGGTTTCTGAGGATGCCTCCGTTGTAGCCATTTCCTGTCACTAAAAGGAAAAGGGGAAGGAATGAGTCCAGGGCAGACACCTTTTAAGCAAATAAGGCAGAAGCTGCAAACATCACTTGTGCTCACATTTCCTGGGTGAGGACTTAACATAAGACCACCGCTAATTGCAGAGGAGCTTGGGAAGTCCAACCAGACATCGTGTGTGAGAAGAATACGAGCACGTATTTTGCATAGGAGCACATATATTCGGAGTGCCGACAATAACCTACCGTGCCTGGTCTGTGCGTGGTTAGTAGCCGCTTGCCCTTGTTCAGAGGGGGAGCGCAGATACTCCAGTGGGTGTTTGGCGTTTCCTTCCCTATGTCTACCTCTTCAAGTACAGTGTATTTTATCGGTTGTCCCTGTTCTCCACTCTTTTACCTTACACTACTACTGAGCTTGATTGCTCCCTTTTTATTATTATTATTATTTTTTTCATAACTCTGTGTCTCCAGTCATTTCTCTTGGATCACTTCTCTGTCCTTAGTAAACATTTCCAACTAATCAGAATAGTTCCTTTCTACACTTCAGGGAGCACATGTAATTGTTAGAGTTTTAGTTCTTCTTTATTGTGTTGCTTGCTGTCTGTTGGAGCTTACTTTTGCTGCCAAATAAAAATTTTTTGAGTGGGGAGTTAGACCCATGGTAGACACTTAAATCTTGTCTCCAGAGAGAGAGTTTTACAATGAATAAAGATATTTGTCTTCCTAGGCTGAGAGTAAGAGATTTAGAAGGACGAGGAAAAGGTGGGGATGCAGAAACTGGGGGAGGAGTGAGTTTCAAGATGGAGGGAGCGTTCAGTGCTATCAGCGGCCTCCACGAGGTCAAATAAGATAAGAGCTGCAAAAGGGATTGTCAGTGGCATTAGGTGAGGCGTGTCAGTGGAGCGCTGTGGCAGGATGCCAGGTTTGCCTGTAAATGGGAAGGGTGAGGGATTTGAGACAATAGGTAGGATAGACTTGTTTCCAGAAGTTTGGTGGACTGGGAAAGGACAGGGCGTGGTAGCAAGGGTAGGCGAGAGTTTATTGTTGTTTTGAAGTTTTTAGAGTCTTGAGTATGTTTACAGGCTGAAGGAAAGGGAGCCATTGTAGAAGAGAGAGGGATGATCCAAGAGAATAAGATGATTAAATGATGCAATACTTTTTTAGAAGAGGTGGGAGAACATTCCAGGATCAAGGGCAGAGGTGCAAGCTTGTTTTTAGAGGTGGGATTCAGGACCATGTTTATTCATTAGGCACTACAGGCATTGTGCCAAATCTATAAATGGTTTTGAAATTTTTGGAAATATTTGATAGCTAAAAAATATTTGTGTGTATGTGTGTGCTCACTTGTGTCCGACTCTTTGTGACCCCATGGACTGTAGCCCGCCAGGCTCCTCTGTCCACAGGATTTTCCAGGCCAGAATGCTCAAGTGGGTTGTCATTTTCTACCCTGGGGATCTTCCCAACCCAGGGATTGAACCTGCATCTCTTGTGCCTCCTGCATTGGCAGGGGGATTCTTTATCACTGTATCACCTGGGAAGCCTCCAAAATAACATTTATTGACCCTAAAATATGGGTAATGTCTAATTATACATTTATAAAACATAGTATTATATCACTTTTATTGTTATATTTAGTATGGAAAAGCATTTTATTACATTTAAAAGCAACTTGTACATGCTCACAAGGTAATGCTCAAAATCCTTAAAGCTATGCTTCAGTAGTAGGTGAACCAAGAGCTTCCAGATGTATAAGCTGGATTTTAAAAAAGGCAGAGGAAAAAAAAAAGTCAGAGGAACCAGAGATCAAATTGCCAGCATCCATTGGATCATAGAAAAAACAAGGGAATTCCAGAAAAACATCTACTTCTGCTTTATTGACTACTCAAAAACCTTTGACTGTGGATCACAACAAACTGTGGAAAACTCTTAAAGAGACAGGAATACAAGACCACCTTACCCACCTCCTGAGAAAACTGTATGCAGGTCAAGAAGCAACAGTTAGAACCGAACATGGAGCAACAGACTGGTTCAAAATTGGGAAAGGAGTAGGTCAAGGCTGCATATTGTCACCCTGCTTATTTAACTTATATGCAGAGTACATCATGTGAAATGCTGGGCTACATGAATCACAAGCTGGAATCAAGATTGCCAGGAGAAATATCAGCCACCTCAGATATGCAGTAGATACCACTCTAATGGCAGAAATCAGAGAGGAACTAAAGAACCTTTTGATGAAGGTGAAAGAGGAGAGTAAAAAAGCTGGCTTAAACTCAGCATTATAAAACTAAGATCATGGCATCTGGTCCCATCACTTTATGGCAAATAGATGGGGAAAAATTGGAAACAGTGGCAGATTTTATTTTTTGGGCTCCAAAACCACTGCAGACCATGACTGCAGCTATGAAATTAAAAGATGCTTGCTCCTTGGAAGAAAAGCTATGACAAACCTAGACAATATATTGAAAAGCAGAGACATCACTTTGCCAAAAAAGGTCCATGTAGTCAAAGCTATGGTTTTCCCAGTAGTCATGGATAGATGTGAGTTGGACCATAAAGAAGGCTGAGTGTGAAAGAATTGATGCTTTCATACTATGGTTTTGGAGAAGACTCTTGAGAGTCCCTTGGACAGCAAGGAGATCATACCAATCAATCCTAAAAGAAATCAACCCTGAATATTCATTGCAAGGACTGGTGCTAAAGCTGAAGCTCCAGTACTTTGACCACCTGATGCAAAGAGCCAACTCATTGGAAAAGACTCTGCTGCTAGGAAAGATTGAGGGCAGGAGGAGAAGCGGCAACAGAGGCTGAGACGGTTGGATGGTATCACCAACTCAATGGACATGAGTTTGAGCAAACTCAGGGAGATAGTGAAGGACAGGGAAGCCTGATGTGCTGTAGTCCATGGAGTCACAAAGAGTTGGCCATGACTTAGCGACTGAACAACAAAAGCAAGTTATAGGTAAGATTTTTTGCAATTAGCAGGAGATCCTAAGTGTGAATTCATGTCCTAACATGGTTTTAAAAGAACTCTGCTGCTGCTAAGTCACTTCAGTCGTGTCCGACTCTGAGTGACCCCATTCACGGCAGCCCACCAGGCTCCCCTGTCCCTGGGATTCTCCAGGCAAGAACACTGGAGTGGGTTGCCATTTCCTTCTGCAATGCATGAAAGTGAAAAGTGAAAGTGAAGTCACTCAGTCATGTCCGACTCTTCAAGACCCCATGGACTGCAGCCTACCAGGCTCCTTCGTCCATGGGGTTTTCCAGGCAAGAGTACTGGAGTGGGTTGCCATTGCCTTCTCCGCTAAAACAACTCTACAAGAATATTATTCAGCATAAAAAAGAAGTCCTGCGACTTGCAACAGCATAGATGGATGTTGAAGGCATTATTTTAAGTGAAGTAAGTTAAAGACAAATACTGTATGATCTCACTAGCATGTATGTAATATTTAATATATTAAAAAAAACCCTAGACTCATAGATACCAAAGAGGTGGAGGGTGGGTGAAATGGGTAAAGGTGGGAAAAAGTACAAATATCTAGTAATACAATAAATAATCCCTGGGGATGTAATGTACAGCATGGTGACTGTAGTTAATTATACTGTATTTATATTTGAAAATTGCTGAGAGAGTAGATCTTAAAAATTCTCATCACAAGAAAAAAATTGTAGCTGTGTGGTGACTGACAGATGTTAACTAGACTTACTATGGTGATCATTTCACAACATACACAGATATCCAATCATCATGTTGTATACCTGAAACTATTAATTATACAGTGTTATATGTCAATTATGTATCAATAAAAAATTAAAAGAAGGAAACCCTGACTCTACAAAGAATAATTGCTTTTGAATAACAGAGACAGAAAGTAAAATTGGTGAAGGACAGAACTGAAATGGAGCTGAAAGTTGATGTTCTTTACCTGGCCACCTACCTCGTCTTTGTCTTTGAAGTAAGATTCCAGGTTATCTCCCTAGAGTTAGGGAAACAAAAGTAAAAGGCATAGGAGAAGAAAGAAAATTTGTATTACTGTGGAAAAGAAGAAACAAGTTGCTGTAGGAAGGAAGAAAGAGAGCTTGACTAGGAACAAGTACAAGAATTCTGAGCAGCATTAAGACATTTGAAGTAAAGATGTATAATGTGCATGCTCACTTGTGACCCCATGGACTAGCCCACCAGGCTCCTCTGTTCATGGAATTTTCCAGGCAAGAAGACCAACTGAAGTGGGTTGCCATTGCCCACACCAGGGGATCTTCCCCACCCAGGGATCGAACCCGCATCTCCAGCATTAGCAGGCACATTCTTTACCACTGCGCCACCTGGGAATAAATAAACCCTTTGAAAAAAGAAGCAACAAAAAAACATAAATAGGAACAAAGTCGACTATGTAAATTCTAAAAGAAAAAACTACAAAAATATTGCAAAGTAATAATTAGATGAAACAACTGAATAACTTCTAGGAAAACAAGGTGTCACAAATAATGGGTAAAGAGAGGGGAAAATCCAAAAGAACAAAAATTATTTGATTTGATGTTTATTAGCTACAGAATTTTATCAGCCAAGTGGATTTATAAAAGCTTTAGTAAAACAGTAGTACCGTACCCCACAAACTCTCACCTCTAAATCCCCCTCCTCAGAGGAGACTACTTACGGATTTTTTCACCATGTCTTTTGCTGTTTTGCTGCATATCTTAAAATAACATGCTTACACTGCTCTTCTTGATTTTTCAGTTGCGGATATTGTCTAATGACTGCCTGTGATGGAGTTAGCGCTTTTATATCCTCTTAACTTCCCTTCCTCCTAGCCTTGCAATAAAATTATGATTTTTGGTTAAGTCAATATTCAGTGTTTATTATCACTAAGAAAATGGTATGTATACATTAGTCATGCAGTATTCTATGATCACATTTCCCTTTTTTTCATAGTTTTTCCCCCCCAGAGTTAATCATTGCCTTGTCTTTTGTTTGGTTGATTTTCTATGAACTTGTCTCTAGTTTCCGCCCCAGCTCTCCAACCAAAAAGGCTAATCTTCTCCGAGCTGATTCAGACACATCAGGTATTCTCTAAATTTCAATTTATTTTCTTCAAGATAACTCCCCTGGGGTACTCCTTTACCTGATTGGCCCTCCTGCTGCCATCTGGCTCAGTTGCTGTCTAAATCCTTATCCTTATCATGAATATTAGTTGTCTCTCTCAAGTGATCCTCCATATGACCTAAAGCCTCTGTTTTCCTTTTCCCCAAATAATCCTTCTTTTTCTTAGGTTGTATCCTCCAGCAGCTTTCTGAGAAAGTTTGCATGCAAAATAAAATTTAGAGTGTCTTGTATCTCTAAAAATGTCTTTGTACTACCTTCACACTTGATTCATAATTTGTGTAGGTATAAAATTCTATGTTGGAGATAATTTTCCCTTAGACTTTTAGAGGCATTTATCCCTTATTTTTTAGTTTCCCATATTGCTGTTGAGAAACTGAATGCCATTCTTATTTGTCATATTTCATAAAGATATCCATTGGTGTTGATCTTTCATTCATTTCTTGAGGCCCTTTCAATGTGGAAATTTATATCCTTCAGTTCTGAGATGTTTTCTTGAATTTATGTTTGGCATTTTCTCATGTCTATCTCTGGAATTGGTGTTGATCTTTCATTCATTTCTTGAGGCCCTTTCAATGTGGAAATTTATATCCTTCAGTTCTGAGATGTTTTCTTGAATTTATGTTTGGCATTTTCTCATGTCTATCTCTGGAACTGTTGTTACTCAGACATTGGACCTTATGGATTCATGCTGTAATTTTCTTACCTTTCTTTCCTCTTTTCTGTATTTTTCGGTTTATTATATTTTATGTGAATATGTTTGATCTTTCCTATCCTATTGAATGCTACAAATATCTACTATTATATTTTAATTTTCTATTCATTTTTTCCTGGATTCACGAATATAAGATTTTAAGCTTGTCTTTCTGAGATTTTTTTTTTTTTTAATTTGAAGGATAATTGCTTTACAGAATTTTGTTTTCTGCAAGTATCAGCATGAATGGACCATAGGTATACATATGTCCCCTCCCTCTTGACCTCCCTCCCGTCTCCCTCCTCATCCCACCCCTCTAGATTGTTACTTTCTGAGATTAGGAATTGTGATATTTCTTTTCTTATTTTGTTGTTGTTTTGTGCTTTGGTTTGGTTTGTTTTCTTGCTTTTGTGTATGTCTTCTGCATTTCTTTCTTTCAAGTTTATTTTTTTCTGTTAGTTATTTTTGGTGTATTTTTTAGATAAGAACCTTTCCTCAAACTTTTGAAACTTCTTGGATATCTGTTTACGTGCTAAGCAGGGGAGAGTCTTACACAGGTCAGTAGGTAGGCTTTAATGTAGTCATTTGGCACCTCTATCTTTAACTGTTCTTGAAGTCCCCAAGTTCAAAGACCTGATGATTCAGTTTCTTAATAGAAGATAAACCTTTAATGTCATATCTAAGTAAAGGGAGGGTGATAACTTTGCTCCATACAGTTGCGGAGAGGATCTAGAAATATGAGTGGTTCTTATGTAGACTTTTTGCCCAACTATATTAGTTAGCTTAGGCTGCCACAACAAAGTGATCACAGTTGTATGGATCCACTTCTGTATGTGGATACCCAGCTTCCCCATCACCATTGTTTTTTTAAAGATCGCCTTTCCCCCTTGAATAATGTTGGCATCCTTGTCAAAAATTGACATATATGTGAGGGCTATTCCCAGGCTGTCTCTTGTATTCCATTGTGGGTTTGTTTTTGTTTTCATGCCAGCACTGCCCTGTTTTGATTCCTGTAACTCTGTAATAAGTTTTAAAATTAGGAAGGGTGAGTCGTCCATTTTTGTCCTTTTCCAAGATTTTTTGGCTATTCAGAGTCTCTTGAGATTTCATTGGAATATTACAATGGAAAAAAAAAGAATATTGCAGTGGGTTCCTACTTGTTCAGGGTTCAACACAACTGTTTGCTCCTCCGAGTGACTTTTCAGTCCTTCCTGTTTGGGCTCGTCTCATCCACACCATACGTGTGCAGCTTCGCTGTCGTTTTCACTATGTGGTGATTGTCGGTGTGCTTACTTGTCTCCTTAAGGACAAAGAGCATAGTTCTCTTTGTTTTCATTTTCCCAATGCTGAGCATATTCTAGATTTTCCATATAATGTTTAAATGAATGAATGAAGCATAAACAAATATTAGGTTAAATTTAAGTGGATTGGGCTATCACCCAAATATAAATAACTGCTACTTGTATAGTACTTTATTGTTTAAAGTACATTTAACTATACTGTAGTACTATATTGTTATAAAGCACATTTAGGTATATTATCATATTCATCTTAACCTATGAAGAAAGTCTGATTAATAGTTCTTTTTTATAAATCTGATATTACAGACAGTAAGGTAAAATTAAAACATTTAGGAAAAGAATAAATGAGAAAATTTTAAAATGAAAGATATGTGGATCCTTTGCAAACATTTATCATATACAAGGTACAAAGAAGCTTTTGATTAATAAAAGGCAGAAATCATATATATTGCATCCTCAAGCTATAATACTATAAAATTAGAGATAATGAAAGTATAATTTAAAAGTACCTAACCACAAGGATAATTTAAAAATTACTTTCCTTTACAACTGGGTTAGGAAATAAATTTGAGAAATAACAATAGACTATTTATAACCACAGCACAATTAAAATCTATGGACATTTACTAAAGCAATGCTCAGAGGAAAAGTTACTGCTATAAATATTTAAATTAATAAGACATAAAAACATAATTAAGTTTATACTTAAAGACTTCAGAAAAGGAGCAAAGAAGCAAACTAAAGAAAATATAAAATAAAATTAAATAATAAAATACAGTACACAACAAATGGTGATTTTTTTGAGCTTTCAGAAACAAGTAGTTCAATTACAAAGTTTGTCATTAACTCAGGAAAAACCGTCATCTCTTTTTTACTGACAGTTTTATGGATGTATATTTGAATATAATAAAAATCACATATTATAAGGGTGAGATTTAATAAGCTTTGATATACATATGTTAATATATAGCCATGTAGTCATCACCTCAGTTAGGATACATAGCATTTTCATCACCTGAAAGTTTCCTTATTCCCTGCTCCTATGCTGAAGCCTTGATCCCCAATGTGATGGTATTTAGAGGCGGGGCCATTGGCAGATAATTGGGTCATAAGATGGAGTCTTCATCATGAGATTATATTGGGTTGGCCAAAAAGTTCATCCAGCTTTTTACATAACATTGTATGAAAAACCCAAACAAACTTTTTGGCCAACCCAATACAAACAGACTCAAGAGAGATAATTTCTGTTTTTACCACCTGAGGAGGAAGGTGGCCATTCTGCAAACCAGGAAAGCTCCTTGGCAATATATACAAAAGTTGAACCTACTCATCCCCTATGGCCCAGTCATGCACTTCAGGGCCCAGAACCAGCTGAAAATGCAGACATGAGTTTACTAAATTTTGGCACCAGGGACCAGTTTCATGGAAGACAGTTTTTCCAGAGACTGAGGGTGGGGGGTAAGGTGATTTGGGGATGATTCAAGCACATCACATTTATTGTGTATTTTATTTCTTTTCTTATCATATCAGCTCCACCTCAGATCATCAGGCATTAGATCTCTGAGGTTGGAGACCCCTCTACTAAAAGACTTATACTAGGGTGTCATAGTGATACCATTCATAATAGACCCAAACTAGAAACTGAAAAAATGCTGTCAGCAGGGAATTGATAAATAAATTCAGGGCACAACAGAGGACAGAAACAGTATGGATCTAACGGAAGCAGAAGATACTAAGAAGAGGTGGCAATAATACACAGAAGAACTATACAAAAAAGATCTTAATGACCCGGATAACCATGATGATGGGATCACTCACCTAGAGTTAGACATTCTGGAGTGTAAAGTCAAGTGGGCCTTCAGAAATATCACTGCGAACAAAGCTAGTGGAGGTGATAGAATTCCAGCTGAACTATTTCAAATCCTAAAAGATGATGCTGTTAAAGTGTTGCACTCAATACGCCAGCAAATTTGGAAAAGTCAGCAGTGGCCACTGAACTGGAAAAAGTCAGTTTTCGTTCCAATCCCAGAAAAGGCAGTGCCAAAGAATATCAAACTACCACACAATTGCACTCATTTCACAGGCTAGAAATGTCATGCTCAAAATCCTTCAAGCTAGGCATCAACAGTATGTGAACCAAGAACTTCCAGATATACAAGCTGGATTTAGAAAAGGTAGAGGAAGCAGAGATCAAATTGCCAACATCCATTGTATCAGAAAAAGCAAGAGAATTCCAGAAAAACATCTGCTTCATTGACTACGCTAAAGCCTTTGACTGTGGATCACAACTAACTGTGGAAAATTCTTAAATGGATAGGAATACCAGACCACCTGACCTGCCTCCTGAGAAACCTGTATACAGGTCAAGAAGCAACAGTTAGAACTGGACATGAAACAATGGACTGGTTCCAAACTGGGAAAGGAGTATGTCAAGGCTGTATATTGTCACCCTGATTATTTAGCTTATATGCAGGGTAGATCATGGGACATGTTGGGCTGGATGAGTCACAAACTGGAATCAAGATTGCCAGGAGAAATATCAATAATCTCAGATATGCAGGTGACACCACCCTAATAGCAAAAAGTGAAGAGGAACTAAGGAGCCTCTTGATAAAGGTGAAAGAGGAGAATGAAAAAGCTGACTTAAAATTCAACATTCAAAAACTGAAGATCATGGCATCTGGTCCCATCTCTTCATGGCAGATAGATGGGGAAACAATGGAAACAGTGAAAGACTTTATTATATTCTTGGGCTCCAAAATCACTGCAGATGGTTACTGCAGCCATGAAATTAAATGACGCTTGCTCCTTGGAAGAAAATCTATAGGAAACCTAGACAGAATATTAAAAAGCAGAGATATACAATCAAAACTATAGTTCTTCCAGTAGTCATGTATGAATGTGAGAGTTGAACCATAAAGAAGGTTGAGTGCCAAAGAATTGATGCTTTTGAACAGTGGTGTTGGAGAAGACTTTTGAGAGTCCCTTGGACTGCAAGGAGATCAAACCAATCAATCCTACTTCTGGGAATATATCTTAAGGAAATAATTCAAAAGAAAAAATAAATTGTAAAAAAAAATTTATAGCCACGTTATTTTTAATAAAAAACTGGAAATAATCCAGAAGCAAACTGAGGCAAATTACTACAGTGGAATATCATATTACTATATCACTACGTAATTCCTAAGAAGACTTTATGTGTGTGGGTGTGAGTGTGTATGTGTGTAAAAGCATGTAGAAACAAACAACAGAAAAAGGTAGAACTCTAACATAAACCTGTGGATTTTAGTGAAGATGAGGCAGGACCATAGAGATATGTAACCTCTTGCTATTTTCTGATCGGAGAAGGCAATGGCAACCCACTCCTGTACTCTTGCCTGGCAAATCCCATGGATGGAGAAGGCTGGTAGGTTGTAGTCCATGGGGTCGCTAGGAGTCGGACATGACTGAGCGACTTCACTTTCACTTTTCACTTTCATGCATTGGAGAAGGAAATGGCAACCCACTCCAGTGTTCTTGCCTGCAGAATCCCAGGGACGGGGGAGCCTGGTGGGCTGCCGTCTATGGGGTCGCACAGAGTTGGACACGACTGAAGTGACTTAGCAGCAATAGCAGCAGCAGCTATTTTATGATAGAGGAATTCTGTGTTTAAGTAATGTTTTAAAATGCAATAACAATGTTGATCTTCTAATTTTAAAAAAGTATTAAATTAGATGACCTTAATATGGTTGCTATCAGCTCCATGCTTTTATAATCTCAGGAAAATGAACTTGAAAGTCAAGTTTCTTTGATCTTTTCCTTCCCCCTCTGGTGCCATTCAGATCTTTCTCCTTAGATTAACATTTTCTTAAATTTGATCCATTAATGAGGTTCTCTACTGACTTATTTTGTTTTGGAAAGACAAAGTATAAATTCAGAGAAGTAGAAGAAAATGCAGTTATTTCATTCTCCATATCTATTTATATTAACTGTTACAAAAGCAAAATGTGCACTTATGCTTAATCAGGCTTCCAGATACTGCCGGAGAGGAAAGTATCCTTCTCCCCCATAATCTAATGAGGAAATTCAGCTTGGAGGGAGGCTCAATAACTTGCATAATGCTCTGAGGAGCAATCTAAGACAATGATTAGAAACCAGGGCTCATATAACAAGACCCTCTTGCTTAGGCTGTTAGCCTGGGGGCCTCTCTGTGGAATGGCAGTGCGGGGCTGGGATCAATTCAGAGTTTAAGAGCTGGACTAAAGGTCAGTTCACCTTTCCTTGAAGTGTTGGATTATTTGAACAATTTAAACTTTCTGATAAGAGATTTCTGGAAGCAATTGCAGAAGTGTCTTATACCACCAGCAGGAGGACCTGAATGGAATCTGACCTGGGTTGTCCAAAGAGAAGGGGCCCTTAGAGAGGAGTTCAGCTGCCCCTTTGCCGCCTCTGACTTCATGTGCTGCCCTTCGTTTGCTCATTTTCCTCTCTAGTGCAAAAGGCAGGATCACAGGAAATGCTACTGTTATCAGTCTGAAGTTGAACAGACTGCTTCCTCAGTTAGTAAAGGGAAAAATTAATTTTAAAATGTCTATGCAAGTTCTGTGAAATACTAAGACATTGATTTGTGATCTGTTGTCAACACACACACATACAAATCATGGTATTTATGTTCATATTAGTTAGTATCAATCATGGTCATTTTTAAAAACTTTTGAATATCTGTAAGAATCTCTGTAGAAATTATCTACTATGATTCAGTGGGGTATATTTACACTTATGAGATTAAATTTTAAATCTTTGCTTTACTGTTTATAAACTGTATGACCTTGGGCAATTTCCTCATTTGTAAAATGGAGAGAATAATTCCAACCTTATCTGATTCCTGCTACTGCTAAGTCGCTTCAGTCGTGTCCGACTCTGTGCAACCCCATAGACGGCAGCCCACCAGGCTCCTCCGTCCCTGGGATTCTCCAGGCAAGAACACTGGAGTGGGTTGCCATTTCCTTCTGCAATGCATGAAAGTGAAAAGTGAAAGTTCAGTCACTCAGTCATGTCCGACCCTCAGCGACCCCATGGACTGCAGCCCACCAGGCTCCTCCATCCATGGGATTGTCCAGGCAAGAGTACTGGAGTGGGGTGCCATTGCCTTCTCCATATCTGATTCCTAGGTTGGTTGCAAGGTTCATTGAGATAATGTAAGTGAAAGTATTTAGTAAACTTTCAGGGGCATTACAAATCTGAGTGTTCAGTTAAGAGTCAGGAAGACCTTACCCTGTGTGCAGTGGTTCAGCATTGAAGGCAACAGCACATTTCTTCAGACTCTAGGATGAGTCTGGAAACACGTCATGCTGGCCCAGTGTGCACTAACCTAAATTAGTGGATACCAATGAGCTTTCTGATTGGTACATTAGTTTAATCTCTTCATTTATACTTTAGGGCAAATACATAGGCATTTTATGTTTATATTAGGTTTCTCTAAATACAACAGAAAACCCTAAAACAACATGATTTAAATGACTTAGAAGACTGACGATAAGCAGTCCATGGCTGGTATGGTGTGTTCCAAGTGTAATCAGGAACTCAGGCTTCTGTCTTCTTACTCTGACATCCAACCATAGACTCCTTTTTTTTTTTTTTTTTTTTTTTTTTTGCCTCATGATCCATGAGGACTGAAGTAGCTTCTCTGTTCCTTTCTGGGATGGACAAGGGACATCTTTCAGCTGAATCAGTTTCATTTAAATACTTTCTAAAAGACTCTCACAATATTGTGCTCACATTTTATGGCTTAATCACATAAGGAAAGCCTAGCTTCAGGAGAAGCTGAAAAATGTGATCTTTATGCCAGTGGCCATGTACGCAGGTAAAATTGGAGTATGTTTCTAAAGAGAAAAAGGTTACTAGAGTTAGCAACCAGCAGTCTCTGTCACAGCATTACATAAATATGGATGTTTTGTTCATAAACTGCACCCTCCCACCCCAACACTTATGTGCACACACACAGATACACATGTACCTCACATTCACACAAGTGCAGCCTATTTTACTTGTTTCCTGGGTAAATTAGTCCTCGTCAGTTATCCTGTGCCCAGGAATCATATCAGTGCATGGTGATTGATGCCAACTTTAGGAACGTGACCAAAAGGTCATTAAGCAAAAGGTTCTGTGGTCTTTTTCAAGACAGCCAGTTGGCCCAGGGAATGACTTGACTCTGTGCGTGCTCAGCACTGTGCTCAATCCTGCACAATGCACAGAAAGGGTTTCATTCCGGCGTTAGGTCCTTTATTTGGTCTCATGAATGGAATCATCATATTCCCAAATGCCCAAGAAAGGAACCCAGAAATCATCCTAAATGCCCTCCCATCCTTGAACCTCTCATCCAGTCAGTTACCAGCTTCTGTTGATTTGATCTGTCGTTTCCCTTGTTACTCCCCTACTTCAGGCCTTTAATGCCTTGGGCCTGTACTGTTTCAACAGTTGCCCTCCTGGTTGTCTGCACCTCTAATCTTTCTCCCTCCAGCTCTTCCACGGTTCTGTCAAAGTGATCTTTCAGAATTAGTAATATGACTGTCACTCTCCAGCCCAGAATCCTCCTGTGGTTTCCTAACATCTGTACTCTTTATAAAACCCTTTATGATGATGATGCTGTCCAGCTTTATCTCTTAGGAATACTGAACTATTTGTCACTTTCCAGATCTCCCATGCTTTTCACATGTTGATGCTTCTGCACATGCTGATGTGTCTGTGTTAAATATCCCTTCTCTACTTGTTCACCTGGAAATTCTTTCACATTCTTTGAAACATTCTTTCTCCCAGACAGACATAGGCCTCTTTATCTTTACATTTTTTCCATGCCTCCTTTATAACAATGATCATACTGTGTTATCATCTTTGATTTGTATATCTGCTTCTCCAGTCAATCTTAAATAATCTCCTCGAGGACAAGGACTATGCTTAGGTAAACTAACTAATTATTAAACAAAGGAATGTCTTCAATTATATTATAATTTAGTTGAGGTTACTTACAGATGAAGTGAAATACCTTAAGTCAGTATGAAAATAAGTGCTATGTAATAAGTAATAGTTCAGGGGGAGAAAAGGAGATCACTGGGGGTTGGAGGAATTAGACAAGGACTCAAAGATAATGTATCTCCTTAGGAAGGTAGCAAGATGATTTGGGCAGGGGAAACTGAAAATTCCAGGGACGTATTTTTATACTTGGCAATGTTTGTATAAAGCAATATTTCTAATGTCAAAGCATTACATTTTAAAAAATATAATAAGTAAATTTAAAAAGGAGATAAAAACAAGAAAGGAAAAACCCTAGGAAATCCTGTATTGGGGCTTCCCAGGCGGCACTAGAGGTAAAGACCCCACCTGCCAGTGCAGGAGACAGGAGAGATGTGGAGTCGACCCTGGGTCAGGAAGACCCCCTGGAGAAGGAGACAGCAACCAACCCACTCCAGTATTCTGGCCTGGAGAATCTTATGAACAAAGGAGCCTGATGGGCCACAGTTCACGGGGTCGCGAAGAGTTGGACTTCACTGAAGCAGCTTAGCACACGTGCACATACACTGTATTGGTTTAATTTGAACCCTCTTATCTATAAGTGTCTTTAGTTCCTTTTACTTTAGCCTTTTCTCATCTCCGAGGAAGTAAAAGTCCTATTGAATAAATGCTTTATGGATACTATATCAGTGCTAAGATTCAGCCTCCTCTCAGCCTGCAATCTTTTTAGAATGTGTGTATACCTCACAGTACTAATATGTTTATTATATGTATGTTTATATATGTATGTATACACACACACACACACACACACACACTAGGTAACGCATCCACAGGTTCAAAAAATATAAGGTTGGTACAAAAGTAATTGCTATTTCGGACCTGAATTTTAAATCATTATAACTAGACTTAAACATATCTTTATTAATCAAGATAGGAACCATTACAATCGACACATTTTTGCCAACAAGAAATACATTTGTTTATTCCTGTAGCATAAAATCCATGCTTTGGGATTCGGCGAGCTCTTGGAAAGCATTTCCTGCTTCCTGCTGGTTGTGGAAGTGTTTTTCCTGCAGAAAGTTGTCGAGATGCTTGAAGAAGTCGTCGTAGATTGGTGAGAGGTCAGGTGAATAGGGCAGATGGGGCAAAACTTTGTAGCCCGATTTGTTCAACTTTTGAAGTACTGGTTGTGCAGTGTGTGGTCAGGCGTTGTCGTGGAGAAGAATTGGGCCTTTTCTGTTGACCAAAGTGGGCTGCAAGCATTGCAGTTTTCAGTGCATCTCATCGATTTGCTGAGTGTATTTCTTAGACGTAATGGGCTGGGATTCAGAAAGCTGTAGTGTATCAGAACGGCAGCAGACCACCAACCAGTGACCGTGACCTTTTTTTTGGTGCACGTTTGGCTTTGGGAAGTGCTTTTTGGAGCTTCTTCTGTGTCCATCCACTGAGCTGGTTGTTGTTGCCGGTTGTCATATAAAATCCACTTTTTGTTGTGTGTCACAGGTCAATGGTGTCACAGAAATGGTTCGTTGTTGTGCAGAATAAGACAAGACACCGCATTAAAAAGATGTTTTTGATTTGTGGTCAGCTCATGAGGCACCCACTTATCAAGCTTTTTCACCTTTCCAATTTGCCTCAAATGCCAAACTTGGCAACTTCTCTGGTAGTTGTAAGAGGATTAGCTTCGGTGATTGCTCTCAACTGGTCATTGTCAACTTCCAATGGCTGGCCATCTTCACGGCTCTCGTCTCCTTTGCAGCACTTCTTGATCCACCACTGCACTTGCATTCATTAGCAGTTCCTGGGCCAGAGGCGTTGTTGATGTTGCGAGTTGTCTCCGCTGCTTCACTACCCATTTTGAACACAAATTTAAAAATTCTTCTAATTTGCTTTTTGTCTAACATCATTGCTGTAGTCTAAAATAAACAGCAAGTAATAAATCCTAACCAAAAAAATCTCATGAGAAATGCACATTAAAATGATGTATAACCTAACCACATTTATTTAAGAATGTATTCCAACGTCAAATGGCAAAATTCAACAATGCAAAACCACAATTACTTTGGCACCAACCAAATAGCAAGGCATACATTGAGAGGAGTTGTTCCCACCCTGCCCTATTTCACCCCTTTCCCCCTCTCTTATGTTGTGTGGACAGCTGCATTTAGTTTTTTCAACCACCTCTTTTAAATCCATTTGATATGATTATGTTTTGATTCTCCAATTTGCTAGTAGTGTTGAGCTTTGCCATTTACCCTCCTCCAAAATAGCCTCCTTCTTTACTTTCTCTAGAATACTTTCTTTTTCTGCCTTTTATCATAAAAGGATGTAATAATTTTCCTCATCTGGTTATCCTCATGTTAAAGGTTCAGTATAATTCAGTAATCTGATTATCAGTACTTTGATTATCTTTCAGCCTAGCATTATATTAAAGAAAGTTAAGGGGCTTCTCTGGTGGTCCAGTGGCTAAGACTCCACGCTCCCAATGCAGGGAATCCAGGTTTGATCCCTGGTCAAGGAACTAGATCCCACATGCCACAACTAAAGGTTTGCATGCCTCAGCTAAAGATACCAAATGCCTCTGTGCAGCTCAGAGATCTGGCATACCACAGCTAAGACCTGGCACAGCCCAATAAATAAATAATAAATGTAAAGAAAGTTAATACTTTATTAAATTTAGTATCATTTATTATAGGACAAAAACAATGTTTTGTAATTGATCCTGTATTATGATTAGTACCAGAGGCCTAAATGGACTATTAATAGGATAAAAGGAGCCTGGATAATATCATTTGACTATTACTTTTGTGTGTTTTCTTATTTATTTAATTATGGCTGTGCTGGGTCTTCCTTGCTGCGCAGGCTCTTCTCCAGTTGTGGTGCACGGCTCTCATTGCAGTGGCTTTCCCTGTTGCAGAGCACAGACTCTAGGGTATGCGGGCTTCAGGGGAGCACAGACTCCAGGGTATGCGGGCTTCAGGGGAGCACAGACTCCAGGGTATGCGGGCTTCAGGGGAGCACAGACTCCAGGGTATGCGGGCTTCAGGGGAGCACAGACTCCAGGGTATGCGGGCTTCAGGGGAGCACAGACTCCAGGGTATGCGGGCTTCAGGGGAGCACAGACTCCAGGGTATGCGGGCTTCAGGGGAGCACAGACTCCAGGGTATGCGGGCTTCAGGGGAGCACAGACTCCAGGGTATGCGGGCTTCAGGGGAGCACAGACTCTAGGGTATGCGGGCTTCAGGGGAGCACAGACTCTAGGGTATGCGGGCTTCAGGGGAGCACAGACTCTAGGGTATGCGGGCTTCAGTGTTACAGCACATGGGCTCACTAGTTGCGGCTCCTGGCTCTAGAGCACAGCCTCAATAGTTGTGGCACACGGGCTCAGTTGCTCCTCAGCACATAGGATTTTCCCCAACCAGGGATCGAACCCATGTCTCCTGCACCGGCGTGCGTGTGCCCGTTTAGTCACTCAGTCGTGTCGAGCTCTTTGTGGCCGATGGACTGTAGCCCACCAGGCTCCTCTGTCTGTGGGATTTTTCAGGCAAGAATACTAGAGAAGCTTGCCATCTCCTCCTCCAGGGGATCTTCTCAACCCAGGGATCAAACCCATGTCTCCACTGGCAGGCGAACTCTTCCACCGAGTCACCAGGGAAGCCCATACATGTCATTTGACTATTGCTTTTAAAAAGTTGGGTGCTTTCAGGGAGTTTGAAAAAAATATTTGAAAATAATTCAGTTATTACCATGATTTATTTTGTTTGCTTTGTACAAAGAAAAACTTTGGCAATGTGGTTCTGGATAGAAATATGGAGAACTTAAGGGATGCATTTGAGCAAGCCCAAGAACTTTCTATCACTGAATCAAGGGCAAAAAGAAAGAAGAATGACTTCAATTTCTGTATCTGTAAACTGATTGGAGTTGCGTGATACAACCTTTAACTTAAGGACTTATCAACCTTAAGTCCTTTAACTCCTAAGCTTTTATAGTTCAGGAGCAGTGGTGAGAATAGTGATGCAGTGACTGGCTACTGATTCAAGTACAGAAAGAGAGGCCGATGGGACAGTCTGTGGGAGGACATAAGTGATTTCAAGTCCTGGTGAAGAGGAATAGTGTGTTCGGTGAAAGCTGAGGAGGACAAGGAATTGTCAGGTTGGGACTTGGTAGCTCATCATCATGAAAGAAAACTGACCATGTGCTTCCATGAAGAGAGATTTGTTTTTTTTTTTTTTTTTTTTTTTAACATATAGGCCTTGAATCCTCAGAGGAGCTATAGATGAGCCTTTGGAAGTTCTTCAGTGTTCTAAAATTGTAACGTATTAAACTATATCCATTTTTCTTTGAGAAAGCATTTGCAGCTTTAATTAAATTCTTATCATGACCTAACAAAAAGCCGCTCACTCTTAAAAAAAAAGTGAATGATAAAGATTTAAAATGATTAAAACAGAGAAAGAGTAATGCACTTCAGTGGACATGCAGTGGATGAGTATGGTCATTGTAACATTTCAGTCACAAGAGACACAGAAGTAAGGGCTGACAATTTAAATTTTTTTTAAATAGAAAGGAATTTGCCCATTAGATAGCTTTTAGTTTTGGCTTGCCATTGTTAGCTGTGTGACCTTGGGCAAGTGAATTACCTTCAAAATCCTCAATTTTCTCCGCCTGTAATGGGGATAAGAAATATCTACCTTAAACGGTGACTGTGAAGATTAAATGAGACAACGCACGGTAGCATTAGTATAGTGTGTCAGTATTTGGTAAACCTCTCCCCTCACGGGGTTTTTGAATTTTCTGCATTTATTTTAAGGCCTTTATTGTAGATTTCACTTGGAGGGGCTGGTTCTCAGTCAATCCGTCTTCAGAGAACTGCTCAGTGATCCTAACACTCAAGATCATATCTTATTAAGTGGTTAGTCTAGAGGCTCTTTCCAATGCAGATTTGCAAGCTGGGTGTATAAAAGTCACACACGGCACTTGTTGCCTGGCAGCACGTGTCCCTCAGTGGTGGTACATGGCTTGCATTGTAATGCCATCAGTGCAGGGGCCAGCTGGCTGGACATGTACTGCCACATGGGCTGGGGACTCCATTCCTCAACAACACAGCAGCCGCCCCCAGGGTTAACAGAAAATGACAAACCAGGCAGGGATGAGGGAGGCGCCAGCGGAACAGCGGGACGTCCTTTGATTTGCTTCTGTTATTTGCATGTCTTTCTTGCGATGTCTGTGAAATGTTCAGAATGACAAAGTTTTTAAAAGACCTGCTGACTCCGCCTGAAATATGTGAAAAACCTCCCGTTTAGAGACCCATTATGTCCAGCTAGCCTACGTTTTCTATATCTTTTCCTTCATTTTTTATTAATGCAAACATTTGCATGAAGACAGAATCTTTGTTTCTTAAAGAGTTCATCTGCTCCTGCTGCTTACTGGCCCTGCCATGCAAGCGCACAACAGAACCTTTGTTACGCTTTCAGCAAAGCTGTTTATGAACGGTGGCTTACTGAGTACTGCTTCCTGTGCTTCCATTTTGTCTAAAAGAGAAAAAGAAAATAGTTCTTGGGAGTGAAAAGAATTTGGACTTTTCTTCTATTCACGTCTTGAATGTTGAAATGACAAGTAGCCCCCAAATTTGTGGAGGAACTGGTAATTGCATCGAATGCTTTTTTTTTTTTTTTTCCACTTTACCTTGAACATAATGAGGCTCTTAGTAACAATAAAAGGAACAAGTGCTTTCTCCCTGGAGTGGAGGGACAGAACAGTAAAAAGGCAATGGAAGGAAGGGTTGAGAGCAGGACACAGTGGCTTCCTGTAAGAACCCTAACGTTGCCACAGAACGTGTTTTGGCACGTAGTGATGCCCACCTGGGAGGCACAGTCCTGCTGAAATGGTTGAGTTGAATGAAGAATAGCTCCACAGTTTATAAATAGTGATTCAAGTTATGTATTCATTCAGTAAATATTTGAATGACTGATATGTGAAAGACGCTGAATGACCCAGAATGTTATAGGGGATAGAAGATAAACGAGTTATGGTTACCTCTGTGTCTTTAAGGAGCAAGAAGTCTTAACAAAGGAGGTAACACATGTGTAACAGAAATAACTCTATATCAAAGTAGAAAGTGCCGATGGAAATATTTAAAATTGGTATTTATGGAGTTCAGGAAAAGGAAGATTGCTTCTGGCTGGGAGAGAATCTGAGAAAAGCTTCCTGGCCAGGTGGCATTTGAGTTGAGCCCAGCAGGAAAGGTAGGCTTGGACATTGCAACACTGCAACATTCCAACATTAGTCATTTGAGTTATGAGTCAGAAATTATGTGGCTGAGGTAAAATAGATCCAAAGCCTGTTTTTATAGGGTACTTTGGTGGGAGAAGGCAATGGCACCCCACTCCAGTACTCTTGCCTGGAAAAACCCCATGGACAGAGGAGCCTGGTAGGCTGAAGTCCATGGGGTCGCTGAGGGTCGGACATGACTGAGCGACTTCACTTTGACTTCACGTGGTGTTTTACACCATTAATTTAGATGATATGTTAAGTGCTGGCATGAATTTTCTGTGTACATTAGTCTGGGGCCTCTCTGTCTAGCCTATGCTGTTCCAGTCATTCATTGCGTGTGACTTCTTGTACACTTTGACCTAGGCCTCTAGGCATCTATAAATATCTATGTTATAAAAAAATAGAAACTCAGAGGGATTATTGAGCATTATTACAGCCTTATCCCATAAGCAGGGTGTAGACATAGTTCTGAGTGGGGATTTGACGTGTGAGACTCTCATTTGAAAAAGAATCCCACCTTCATACAGAAGAAGCAGGATCACTCAGAAGAGAGAGGATTGGAAATTCTAAGCCAATGAGTTTTCAGCTACCTTAAATTGGAACTCCTCCGTATCTTTCTGCCACTAGATTAAATGAGACCCTGCTGCTGTTTTGTGAGTTGTTGTGAGTGCGAACTAATTTTTATGAAATAGTTTGAATATGAAATGCCAAGTAATTGATAAACTATCGCATTAGTACCTTGTTGCATTAATGTAACTGATCTGTATATTCATAGTTCAATTGCATATTACCAAACATAACTGCTGATAATGTGTAAATGCGTGGTTTGCCCCAAATGCTACAACCTTTGATGACTCTATGTAACACAATTAATTTCCACCCTGTAACGTTAATACTTCTCTGCCTGATATGACATTATGAATGGCACATGACTTGTTCCATGTTTGTCAATTTATAGGTTGTTTGTGTTTTCTGGAAAATGGTATTGTGAATGTTTATGGAGTTGATTTGATAACTCTCAGTTCAGTCACTCAGTCGTGTCCGACTCTTTGCGACCCCATGAATCACAGCACGCCAGGCCTCCCTGTCCATCACCAACTCCCAGAGTTCACTCAGACTCACATCCATCGAGTCAGTGATGCCATCCAGCCATCTCATCCTCTGTCGTCCCCTTCTCCTCCTGCCCCCAATCCCTCCCAGCATCAGAGTCTTTTCCAATGAGTCAACTCTTCGCATGGGGTGGCCAAAGTACTCGAGTTTCAGCTTTAGCATCATTCCTTCCAAAGAACACCCAGGACTGATCTCCTTTAGGATGGACTGGTTGGATCTCCTTGTAGTCCATGGGACTCTCAAGAGTCTTCTCCAACACCACAGTTCAAAAGCATCAATTCTTCGGCACTCAGCTTTCTTCACAGTCCAACTCTCACATCTGTACATGACTACTGGAAAAACCATAGCCTTGACTAGACGGACCTTTGTTGCCAAAGTAATGTCTCTGCTTTTTAATCTGATAACTCTGCTGCTGCTAAGTTGCGTCAGTCGTGTCCGACTCTATGTGACCCCATAGACGGCAGCCCACCAGGCTCCTCCGTCCCTGGGATTTTCCAGGCAAGAACTTTACTGCTCTATGAATAGCTGATTTTGCAAAGCTATCATCTTGATAGTTATTACTTCTTCATAATCATAAATCATAACTATAGGAAACTTAAGTGCTTCTTTAGATTTCTCTGCATTTTGGCAGTAGATTTTGTTATGGTCAGCTAGGTGAGTGCTTCACATTTGGACCTCTGTAAAAGCCTCCTTTTTCTGGCACTTCAAATTATAAGACTCCAACGTACAAATTCTGTATAATGAGATTTAGGCTGGAAACACTGAAGCAGTAAGATTTAAGTACTTAGCCTTTTGACATTCACTCCCTGTGCACCCCCCCACCCTCAAAGCCACCAGTTTTAGGAAGGAAAAGGAAAGAGGGGAAGATTAATGGTTGACTAGAAACTGAATGTCAAGGGACTGAGCTCTGCCCAGCTGTTAACTTGTACAGTTCTTTCATTTGTTGAGGGAAGTAGACTTTAGTGTTTCGTCCTCTACTTTACACAAAGGTCTTTAGTCACCACTTGTTTTCTGGTTGTCACAGGTGATGTTGACATATGTGTAGTGTTTTGTTTGCTCCTGGCTTATCTTTTAGGATTTGAGTTTGACTAGCTGTATAGCAGCACTGGGGCTTCCCAGGTAAAGAACCTGCCAAGAGATTCAGGTTCGATCCCTGGGTCGGGAAGATCCCCTGGAGGAGGGCACGGCAACCTACTCCAGTATTCTTGCCTGGAGAATCCCGATGGGTAGAGGAGCCTGGTGGGCTACAGTCCCTGGGTCTCAAAGAGTCGGACACAACTGAAGGGACTTAGCACGAATGCACGCATAGCAGCAGTGTGGTGGTTTGGGTGCCCACATGCAAAGTATTTGTTTTGTCTGTTTTATAACTATCAGTGTAAAAGATCTTTCCTTAACCTGTACGTTTGTTCTTAGAAAATTCCATTTGATATATATGCTGCATAGCTCTTTGAGGGCTGCAGATTCACATCCTGTCTCTGCCACTTACCAGCCCGTTGACCTTTGGGTAAATTACATGTCTGAGTCTTCCTTCTGTCACCTATAAAATGGAAATAAACCCATCTCATAGGATTGTTGTGAATAGTAAATGAATTAATACCTGTACAATGCTTAGAATACTGTCTTGCATGCAGAGCTTAATAAATGTTGACTGTCATTTTATTATATTTATAGGTTTAGCTACTATTAAGAAAATCTGTAGTGATCAAGAGCTAGTAAAAGAGGGAGGCCTCCTGCATTTATATAAAGGATATTTCTCAGGATATTGATCTACAAGGTATGACTTATTTACAGTTTTTTTCTGGAGGTCCAAAAGGTCCGTCTAGTCAAAGCTGTGGTTTTTCCAGTAGTCATGTATGGATGTGAGAGTTGAACTATAAAGAAAGCTGAGCACTGAATAATTGATGCTTTTGAACTGTGGTGTTGGAGAAGACTCTTGAGAGTCCCTTGGACTGCAAGGAGATCCAACCAGTCAATCCTAAAGGAAATCAGCCCTGAATATTCATTGGAAGGACTAATGTTGAAGCTGAAACTCCAATACTTTGGCCACCTGATGCAAAGAACTGACTCACTGGAAAAGACCCTGATGCTGGGAAAGATTGAAGGCAGAAGGAGAAGGGGACGACAAAGGATGAGATGGTTGGATGGCATCACAGACTCAATGGACATGAGTTTGAGCAAGCTCTGGGAGTTGGTGATGGACAGGGAAGCCTGGGGTGGTGCAGTCCATTGGGTTGCAAAGAGTCAGACACGACTGAGCGACTGAACTGAAGTGAAAGTTAAACTTGACATACCACTGTTTTGCATTCAGAGCTAGTAAAGGCTTGATTTGGGGTTAACACTTTTACTTTATTTTTCTTTCTTGCAAGTTTTAAATTTCTTTTTGTATTATACTGACTGTGTTAATTGTGAACTCATAATTTTGGTAAAGAACATAACTAGCTTAAATTAAATATCATCAGAGAAAAATATAGAGGAATAGGTTTATACACCTGGAGTGCAGGCCTGTTTGAATAAGACACAAAGCACAAAGTATACAGATAGTAATAAATACTGCTGACAATATCAGCATTTTAAATTTCTGTGGTGAAATTTAATGAAAGATGCCATAAACAAATGATAAGAAAACCCCTAAGGTAGGTGTATATTTGCACATATAGAGAATTAGAAAAGCCTCCAAATCAAAAAGAAGAAAAAAGATAACCAGAGAGGAAAATGGGCAAAGGATGTTAGCAGATTATGCGCTCAATATGCCAGCAAACTGGGAAAACTCAGCAGTGGCCACAGCACTGGAAAAAGTCAGTTTTCATTCCAATCCCAAAAAAGGGCAATGCCAAAGAATGTTCAAACTACCATACAGTTACGCTCCTTTCACATGCTAGCAAGGTCATACTCAAAATCCTTCAAGCTAGGCTTCAACAGTTCTTGAACCAAGAACTTCCACATGTACACTCTGGATTTAGAAAATGCAGAGGAACCAGAGGTCAAATTGCCAACATCTGTTGCATCACAGAAAAAGCAAGAGAGTTCCAGAAAAACATCTACTTCTCCTTCACTGACTGCACTAATGCCTTTGACATGGTTTGTTGAATCACAACAAACCATGGAAAATTCTTAAAGAGATGGGAATACCAGACCACCTGACCTGCCTCCTGAGAAACCTGTATGTAGGTCAAAAAGCAACAGAACGGTACATGGAGCAACTGGTTAGGCTGGTTCCAAATTGGGAAAGGAGTACCTCAAGGCTGTATATTGTCACCATGCTTATTTAACTTATATGAAGAGTACATCATGCAAAATGCCTGGCTGGGTGAATCACAAGCTGGAATCAAGATTGCAGGGAGAAATATCAATAACCTCAGATATGCAGATGGCACCACCCTAATAGAAACTGAAGAGGAACTGAAGAGCCTCTTGATGCAGGTGAAGGAGGAGAATGCAAAAGCTGGCTTAAAACTCAACATTCAAAAAACTAAGATCATGGCATTCAGTCCAATCACTTCATGGCATAGAGACGGGGAAACAATGGAAATAGTGAAAGACTATTGGGCTCCAAAATCACTGCACATGGTGACTGCGGCCATGAAATTAAAAGACGCTTGCTCCTTGGAAGAAAAGCTATAGGCAACCTAGACAGCATATTAAAAACCTGAGACATTACTTTGCCGACAAAGGTCTGTACAGTCAAAGCTATGGTTTTTCCAGCTGTCATGTAACAACAACAATTCACAGAAGAGAAATACAAATGACCATGAAAATATGCTTAACTAAATTAAGTAAGAAGACTAGAATACTGAAACAACAGTGAGAAACTATTTTATAACTGTTAAATTGGCAAAATCATGAAGTTAGTGAAAACAGATATTCTTATGGTGGGGAGGAGTGTAAATCAAAACACATTTTGTAAAGCAATTTTGTATATCTAGTAAACATGATGATGTGGAGAAAAGGAACTTCTTATGCACTGTTGTTATGATTGTAAGTTGGTACAGCAATTATGGAAATCAGTATGGAGGAGCCTCAAAAAATTAAAAATAGAACTACTACCATAAAATCTGAAGAATTGATGAGCACCAAAGAATTGATTTGTGTGGTGCTTTTGAACTGTGTGGTGAATTGTGTGGTGAATTGTGTGTGAATTGTGTGGTGCTGGAGCAGATTCTTAAGAGTCCCTTGGACAGCAAGGAGATCAAACCAGTCCTAAAGGAAATCAACCCTGAATATTCATTGGAAGGACTGATGCTTAAGCTGAAGCTCCAATACTTTGGCCACCTGATGTGAAAAGCTGAGTCATTGGAAAAGATCTTGATGCTGGGAGGGATTGAGGGCAGGAATAGAAGGGGGCGACAGAGGATGAGATGGTTGGATGACATCACGGACTCAGTGGACCTGAGTTTGAGCAAACTCCGGGAGATAGTGAAGGACAGGGAAGCCTAGAGTGCTGCAGTCCCTGGGGTTGCAAAGAGTCAGACATGACTTAGCAGCTGAACAACAACACCGTAAGATCCAGCAATTCCACTTCTGGGAATATATCCAAAGGAAACAAAGCACGAAATGGAAAAGATTCCTACACCCGTATGTTCATAACAACACGTTTACAGTAATTTAGGTAAGGAAACCACCTGAGTGTCCACTGATGAATGAATGGATGAAGAAGTTGTACAAAACACACACACAGTGGAATATTATTCAGCCACGAAAATGAGGAAATCCTGCCATTTGCAACAACATGGATGGACCTTGAAGGCATTATGCTAAGTGAAGTAAACCATGAAGTAGATTTACACTATAGATTACACTAAAACCTATCTATTTAAATAGATTTAAATAAAATAGATAGACACTATGATCTCAGTTATATGTAGAATCTAAACGACTCCATCAGACTCTGGAAAAGAGATCAGACATGTGATTGCCAGAGGCAGAGGGTTGGGAGAGAGGGAAGAGGAGGAAGGTGGGGGTGATGGTGGGGCAGAGTGCAGATTTCCAGTAATAAGGTAAATGAATACTAGGGGTGTTAAATGCAGCATGATGAGTGTTGTTAACACAGCTGTATGATATATGGTAAAGTTGTTAAAAGAGTAAATCCTAAGAGCTTTTACCCAAGGAGAAATATTTCTTTTTTTTCTTTTCATTTTATGTATGTTAGAAGATGGATGTTAGGCTTAACCTATTATGATAACCATTTCATAATATATGTATAAATCAAGCCATTATGCTATATTCTTTAACCTTTCACAGTAGTGTACGTCAATTATTTCTCAATAAAACTGAAAAATAAAACCCATGAGGATACGTGCATCCTATCAGATGTCAATTCCCTTGTGGCTCAGCTGGTAAAGAATCTGCCTGCAATGTGCGAGACCTGGTTTTGATCCCTGGGTTTCGATTCCCTGGAGAAGGGAAAGGCTACCCACTCCAGCATTCTGGCCTGGAGAATTCCATGGACTGTATAGTCCATGGGGTTGCAAAGAGTCGGACACAAGTGAGTGACTTTCACTTTCACCTTAAGAAAAACTCTTGCACATGTGCACAGGGAGACAAGTACAGGAGTGTTCAGCCAGCAGTTTGCTGTAGTGGATATGTGGGGGCAGCCTGAGTGTTTATCAATAGAAATACACTGGCAAATAAGTTGGTACCATATTGTTTCATAAAAGATTTCCAAACATGGTCAAGTGAAAAAAGTAAGGTACAGAAAAGTATATGTCATTAACTTAAAAACAAAACCAAGTTCACAAACTGTGTATTTCTGTATTTTTTAGATATGCATACCAAACTGATTGGGAACTGGGATTGGTTTTTAACTTTTTCTATATTGTTTGAATCTTTCAAAGTAATTAAATATATAATTATAAATAATAAACATTAAAAAAATTAAAGACCATGCCAATATTTTATCTGATTAACCAAATGAAATTTCTTTTCTAGTATTAACAATGGAGAGCCAGCATTTTCTAGACAATACAGTGTAAAATGGGACACATTGTTGGTTCTTGGCGTTTTCTTATGTTGTTTTGCTTTTGAGAGCTAAGGTTGAGATGGAAAGGCATGGGCTTTGGAGTCAAATGTTAAGTTTCAATTCTAACTTAGTCATTTTTTAAGACTGAGCAGGTTTCTTAACCTCTCTGAGCTTCAAAAAAAGTCTATTACCTACCTCACTGGGTTGTATAAGTATTACATATGCTAGTTTTCCTCATTTCCCCATCTCCTTTGGTCAAAGGAAATTGGTCTAGCGTGGTCTAAGATCAAAGATAGTCTTGTATGGGTGATAAAATATTTTACCAGAGCATACTGTATCCCTGGATGAGAACATACCAGTAAAGATGGAGAATGTAAATGATTAATTTTAGAGGTTTAACTTTTTAAGCCATTAAGCTATCTATTTATATTTTACAAGATCAAATACTGTATCGTGTTAGTGATTTGGAAATGATATTAAACTTGAAGCTTCTAAACAGTTTACATGACAGGTTGTTGGTTAATAAGGTTACTTTTCTAATAATCTCAGAGAACAGTCTTAATTTAATTCAGCACTTATTTGTTCCATCCAGCATCTGAGTCTCCAAAGGACTCTGACAAAGGAGAAAAAAGTCGGATATAAATGTGGATATATGTATATGCTTTGCTTTTCACTTACACTGCTATTGCTCTTATATCTAGTAATATCTCATATTGTAATTCATGTGAATGTTTTCTAGTAAAACTTGTTTACTCTAGTCCAGGGACTCTGTGTAAAATAATAATCATATAATAAAATGAGTGGTCTAAATAATTGAGGTAGCCCCTCAAGCAAAAATTTCCAAATGGGACCCCTTACCATTTAATTGCAAAATAAACAGCTAATACTTTGATGGTATTTATGCTTGGGAAGAGAGTAAAAAGAAATCGTTTTGGATTTTCCCCATATAAATTAGAGTCTCCTGAGTAATTAGCAGTTAATAAGTGAATGCTTCCTACAAGTTTAAAGGCTATAGCTGAAGTGAGTCTAAATTATGTGTATCGTTATATGTGTAGAGTTTTATGTAGCTCAGTAATCCTTGAAGATAATCTGTAAACATCTTTGGTTGGATGGGCAAACTTTAAATAAGTGAGCAGGAGCTATGGTAGGTTGATGTCTTGGTGTTTGTTGTGCTGAAACCCGTTGTTTTGTGAGTTGCGATGTCTGGAAGGGATACACAGCAACAACTGTCATAATAACAACGGTGATGAACATACACACAGTAAGTGTGCTGCATACTTACTGTGTGCCCAGTGCTGTGCTGAGATTATTGTTGTGTGTGTTGTGTTGTGTGTTAGTTGCTCAGTCGTGTCTGACTTCTTGCGACCCGTGGACTGTAGCCTGCCAGGCTTCTCTGTCCACGGGATTCTCCAGGCAAGAGTACTGGAGTGGGTTGCCATTCCCTTCTCTAGGGGATCTTCCCAGCCCAGGGATCAAACCCGGGTCTCCTGCATTGCAGAGAGATTCTTGACCATCTGAGCCACCAGGGAAGCCCTTTTCTAAAGAAACAGTTTATTATTAGACATAGTCTTCACGTCATACTCAAGTCACAGCAAGCTTGACTGTGGTATCTAGAGATTAAGTGATCAGCAGGAGGTGATTCAACAGAGAACCAAGAAGTTTCTGACCCACAATTGCTTTCACCCACACGGTTCATATAAAGATCACACCGTGCTTACTTATATTTTACTCAGTCATTTCAGTGCAGTGTGTTGGAGGTTTAAGTACTTATCTCAGACCGCGATGCTATCGTGAGCAAGACATGGATCCTTGGGCCTTAGTGTGGATTTCAGAACAATAGAGCCTATTGGTTCACGTTAGAAAACTTAATCCTGGCCTTGTGAAAAACACAGCAAAGCAGAAGAGGAAAAGCCAATCTGAAATGTTTTTCCTTCTCCGAGAGGGCAACTAAGGTGCCCAGATATCTCTGCCCTCCGGGGATGCAGGTGTGCAGTTTTTATTCTTTAATCATTCGCATAAATTAAAGCCTATTCCTTTGCATCTTAAAAATAATATGAAATGACATCCTCAATGTTTTATTGCCAGACAAGAGCTTTGAACTTCCGTCTTATTGACGTTGGATAAAGTGAAAGGATTTTCCAGGGCTGGGTGGTACCTTTAACCACAGAAGGTAACATGGGACTGATAAGAGCTGCACGTGGAGGAAGCCACCAGCAAGAAAGCAATTAGCGAGGAGGGCTCTTTGCACTAGGCTTGTGTGAAATCCTCAGAGAGGAACTTCCTCCTGCCTCTGCGGGTTCTTCTTAATTCCTTCACTTCACCCACGGCTGAAAAGAGCACTAGGTCTTTCTGTTTCTACTTTCTGAGCTAGGGGTGGGTGAGGTGAAGACTTTGTGGTGGGCAGATTCTTTGTAAGAAACTTTGAAACTGGGGACATGTCCTGACTTCACACAAATGCCGATTGGCATGCACACCTGTGCAGGCGGGGACAGGGTAAATACACACAACACACAAACACACTCATACAAATTCACATATGAATTCACATGGACACAGGTGGACCACACCTCTCATGATTTTACTACCAACATACACCCCCTTCCTTTGTGCTCCATGTAAAATGAAGACCATATCTATTATAAAACTTATTATAACATGTCAGTGATGAGGCAGTGTGGTATACAGTGTTAAGAGCATGGGTTCTTGGTAGGACATACCTTGACTCAAGTCTTGGCTTCTGTTCTTACTAGCTGTGTGATCTAGAGAAAGATACTTTATAAATCTCCATTCTCCCTTTTGTATAATGGAAATGTGATCAAAATATCTATCGTAGGATTATTGTGAAAATGAAATAAAATAATGCATGTAAAACAGCACAGTTTCTGGCACATGGTTATTCAGTAAGTTGCACAGGTGCTCAAAATTGGAAGAGCTGTTATTGTTATAATTATTATGTGTAATATAAAGTTCTAAATATCTGATTGGTAGCTGAATGTTAAATAGGTATAGTCCTTTATTTATATTTGTTTTCTTTTTTCCTTTCCCTGCTCCCCATCCCCCACCTTTTTTTTTCTTGCTGCAAAGTCTGTTTTCCAGAAAATTCCTCCCTTTTTTGAGGAAGACAAAAGTACTTTGATTCTAACTGCTCTGAAAACATTTCTCCCTTAAAGGGCTTTCAGATTGACTTTTAGTCCCTGGAGCTAAGACGGAGAAGAAGCAGGATTTGCTTCTAAGTAGAGCCCTTTCATTTCTGCTGTCAAAAAACAAAACAAAAAAACAAACCAAAAAGAAACCCTAATCTTTTGTAGTAGCCTTAGGTAGTTCCAACTCATAAAAGCCTATATATAGCCCATGGAAGGAATCTTTTTGTAAGATAAGGATAAGTGGGTGGAATAAGAGAAGGAAAATACAGAGGTGAAAGTATAGCTGATTTTAATGTTAATTTGGCCACCCCCCACCCCCAGTTTCGTATATACTTAATTATAAAACGATTAATGCCAGAAATTGTCTGTTGTTGTTCTTGTTGTGCCGTGAAACTTGCAGGACCTTAGGGACCTTAGGACTTCCCACCAGGGAAGTCCCAAGAAATTCTCTTGTATTATCTCATGACTTCACTGTCAGTTTGGGCCATTTCTTAGTGAAATAGTTTTCCAGTTGGATGAACTGTTGATGAAGCACGGGTTTTGTTTTCACATCTTTTTGTGGGGTCGGAGTTGGAGAATGTTTGCAGTAGCTGATAGTTGTTAGCTTTGGGAAGCACTCATATCGATAGAGTAAGTCATGGAATGTAAACATGTCATTCATCTGGACTTTAGGCCGGTGTAAACATGGCGAAACTTTAGGTAACCACTGTCAAACAAAGGCTGTCTTGAGTGCAGCTTGGGTAGATAAACGTATTTGCTTTACAAGTCTCACTAAACTACCAGGACTTCAGGAATGTTTTTGTTTTTTTTTAAGTATCTAATTTTACAAATTTTAGGTAATTCCCTCATATTTTCCTGAGGGATGAAAATATGAAAGAGGCAAGTGTCCATCTTGGTAGCAACTTTGTGGAACTGCTGTGGCAGGATATTTATTACTTTGGGGTTTTTTGTTCTTACTGCTCCAGACGAAAATTGTTTTGTTTGTTTTGCTTTTGAAAAAGAAAAAAAATAGGGTGGTAAATGGAAATACTGAATTGGAAGTTTCTACGTGAAGCGTGCCAGGATACCGTTGTTATATCTAAAGACAAAAGTCAGGGAGGGGGAACAAGCGTCTGGGGAGCACCTGCTGTGTTAGAAGCTCTGCTGTACCACTGAAGCAGACTTCCAATAGCCCTTTGAGATAGACTTTTAATGAGATATATCATCAAGAAAACAAAGCATTGTGGTTTAAGAATAGTGACAATGTTATTACCCACATTTTACAGGAGGAAATAGGCTTGCAGACTAATTTGCCCAAGGTCGCACAGCTAGGAACTTGGTGGGCTAAGGATGAAACTCGGGTCTCTCAGAACTCCAGAGCCCAAGTTCTAACCAGCGATTGTTAAACTTCAGGATACGTAAGAAACTTCAAGGGTACCTGTTAAAATTACTGGGTTCCGGTTAGAATTTTAAGATCATGAAGTCTGAGATAGTGCCAGGTGAGGAATCTGCATTTTAATAGGGTGTCTCAGGCGGTTCAGATTAAGTTGATTGACCACTTTAGAGAAAGAATTAAATTCTGTTTCTCTCATCACTCATACGTGGAATCTAAAATATGACGCAAATGAACTTATTTACAAAACAGAAACAGACCCACAGACACAGGTAACAAATATATGGTTACCAAAGGGGAAGGCGTGGAGGGATAAATTAGGAGCTGGGGATTAGCAGATACAACTACTATTTATAAAATAGATAAATAGGGTTCTACTGTATAGCACAGGAAACTAGATTCCAGCTTCTGTAATAACTATAATGGAAAAGATATGAAAAAGAACATATGTGTATATAACTGAATCATTTTTCTATACACCAGGAACTAACACAACATTGTACATCAACTATACTTCAATTTAAAAATAAATACATAAAATTACGTTTCTTTCCACACTTGATAAAGAAGGAAACAGGCGCAGATTACATAACTATCCAAGATTATGCTGTCAGACAGAGTCATGATTCCAGCCCAGGTCTAATTCTAATACTCATCACACCCTTTATTACAAGCCTATGATGAAGTCACACATCTGCTAGTCACAACAAATGTGGGAAACATGGCTTCTGATAAATCGGGCCACCCAGATTTCATGGTCTTCTTACTTACCAAGGTTAATAACTTTTAACATCTTTACTGAAATCTTCATGGTCCTTAAACTTTTTCAGTTACTTTTTTTTTTTTAATGGAAGAATTGAGTTTTCCTTGCAGTCAGGCATAGAATCATTACTCCCTAGGGTAAATTTCTGAGCCATGCAGAAGTGGAAGGAGGTGGGAAGAAAGAATTCCCAGGTGTATCTGCTAAATGGTGCTAAAGCTCCTCACCTTTATCACTGAAATAAAGAGTGAATGGCTGATATTAATACTGACAGCCAATCAAATGGCAGCAGGTCTTCTGCAGCATCTCCCTTCTACCCACTGAGACTGTAGCTCAGCAAGGGCCGTGAGTTGGTTCACCTACTGCAGTCCACTTCCTAGAACAGAGCCAGCGCCTCGATTGGCTTTCATGCCTTACTGGGGTTTGGAGGGTTGTTTTTTTTTTTTTAATCTCCCTCTCACTTTCTCTCTCTCTGTCTCTCTTTTTTTTTTTTTGTAGCCCAGCGACATGTCCTCACATACGTGGAGGATGCAGTCTGCCAGCTGCTAGAGAACAAGGAAGATATTAGCCAATATGGCATTGCCAGATTCTTCACAGAATAGTAAGTACCTGAGTGCTTTGCCTCTAGGGCAGGTCCCAAAGAGGCTTTTGGAAGCAGGCAAGATGCATGAAAAGTAGAGCAGGGCAGCGCTGATGAAGCAGTGGCAGTGGATGCTTAGTTTTGGTAGATGAGTTGAGGGCTGCCCAAACATGTTTTGGAACACGCTTTTGGTGCAGCCAGTTTTGTCTAATGATGAGTCTAGTGAGTAGTCACAACTCTAGAAGCTCAACAACTGCTCGTTTGATCCATCGCTACCACTGCTGTTCAGTCGCTCAGCTCTTTGTGACCCCATGGATAGTAGCCCGTCTGGTCCTCTGTCCATGGGATTCTCCAGGCAAGAATCCTAGAGTGGGTGGCCGTTTTCCTCCTCCAGGGGATCTTCCCGACCCAGGGATCAAACCCCCATCTCCTGCTTGGCAGGATAATTCTTCACCACTGAGACCCCTGGGAAGCCCTGTTTGATCTTTTAGATCTGTTTTTTTGTTTGTTTGTTTTTTAGGTTCCTCTCATAATTTTTAACTTTTCCCATTATTCAGAATATTCACTCTGATTTCCTTTAGTCTGTGTCCTGTTAGCCTGTGTTTTTCTTGGCTGGCTTTTTTTCACGGAAATGTTTAGGATGATATTCCCCTGCAGTTTTCCTTCCAGAGGATGCTGCGTCCATCACTTAAGAATTTAAGATTATTTCTAGAGGTAGGACATCTTTCATAGATTATATCTGTAAGGAGTTGTGTTTCTTTATAAAGTATGTTTGGAGGGGTAAAAGTCAAGATGATTATCCATTTTTTTTAATTTATAAAAAATGGTTTTCTTTAAGTTTTATTGAGATATAATTGATATACAGCATTGTACAAGTTTAAGATGCATAGCATAGTGATTTGATTTACATACATCATGAAGTGCTTATCACCATAAATTTAGATGAACATCTATCATCTTAGATAATTAAAGAAATAGAAAAAAACTTTTTTCTTTTGATGAGAACTCTTAGGATTTCCTCTCTTAACAATTCTTATGTGTAACATATGAAATTTTCATATGTAACATACATTATTATATCCCCAGTACTTGTTTATCTTATAACTGGAAGTTTTGATTACCTTTATCCAATTCCTCCTATCCCTCCCCACCTCTGATAACCCCAAATCTGATCTCTATACTGTTTGTTTTTTAAAAAACTTTTTGTTTTGTTTTGGAGTGTAGCCAATTCACAGTGCTGTAATAGGTGAACAGCAAAGGGACTCAGCGGCCTGTGTACGTGTATCTGTTCTCCCCCCAGACTCCCCTGCCACCCAGGCTACCACACACCCCCCAGACCCCCCTACCACCCAGGCTACCACACCCCCCCCAGACCCCCCTGCCACCCAGGCTACCACACACCCCCCAGACCCCCCTGCCACCCAGGCTACCACATACCATGGAGCAGTTTGATGCGCTCCACATTAGGTCCTTGCTGGCTATCCATTTGCAATATAGCAGTGTGTACATGTCCATCCCAAACCGAGTTTGGTTTTGAACTATAGTTGACCTAGAACACTGTTAGTTCCTGTTACACCGCATAGCAATGTAATACTCCTTGTACACTTGACACTGATTACTACCACAAGTCTAATTATGATAGTTCACTATACAAAGATATTACTTAGTTTTTTTAAAATTTTAGATATTAGTTACGGACCATATTCTCCTCACTGTACACTTCATACCCATAAGTCACTTTTTTGTTATGCCACCAGAATTTACCTCTTAAACTCTCTTACCTATTTCTTTCTTTTTGATATCACAAAACTGCTTTTAGGCTGAATGAGATAATCAGTTTAAAATACCTTGGTCTTCATGAAAGGATATGCTAAAGAAATTTAAAACATTATTTTTATTACCAAATTGCCATCACATATTTATATAATCATTTTTGTGTTCTTTTCTCTTTTTTTCTGGTTTATTGTAAGCGTTTTAAGAAAGGAAGAATAGCTCTTGCAGGCTATCCTATTCTAAGGTGAATCATGAGCTCAGGTCTATTCTTGAAAACAATTTTTTTTCCTTTCTATTCTCCAGAGGTTCCTTGAAGATTAGACATCTCTTCTAATGGCCTAAACTTGGGTTGCTGTTAGGGGAATTCTTGACTCACTCTCATTCTTTTGCTGAGCTATAAGTCTTGCAAATTAAATCTAGATTTTTTTATGGGTTGGAATTTCAAGTTTCTGGGAAAAACAGGCTTTCCAGGATCAGAGCTGGTTCCTTGCCTTCCCCCAGTCGTCTAAAAGAGGATGAAATAGAGCAAGGCATCTTCCTTGTTCTCATGGTATGGGCTGAAGCAAACGAAGTGGGATGGGAATAAAGACCGAGATCAAATAGCCTTGCTTGCTTTACAGAACTGACAAGCCTAGGGGTCAAGTTTCTAGGCCATTTAATCTGTACCAGCACCCTTGAGCCTCCTTGCCAAGTGAAATATGATTCTTCTGGGGGCAATGCTTCTTCCTGGCTTGGTTCATTTTACTCTATGCTCCCTCCCCCATCTCCTTTACGTTTTTTCCCTACTATGCTGGTTCCTGAGGGTAGGCATCATTTCTCCTTCATCTCTGTATTCCCATTGCCTGGCATGCATGATGCCTTGTATCTGATAGATGTTAGGTAAATATTTGTTCAATCTATAGCTGTATATATATTTTAAGTTATTGAATACTATCTACCTGGTGGCTCAGTGGTAAAGAAATCCGCCTGCCAATGCAGGAGACACAGGTTCGATCCCTGGGTCAGGATGATCCCCTGGAGTAGGAAATGGCAAGTCACTCCAGTATTCTTGCCTGGAGAATCCCATGGAAGAGAAGCCTGGTGGGTTACAGTCCATGGGGTTGCAAAAGAGTCAGACACGACTTACTGACTAAACAGCAAACATTTCTATCTACCCTTTACTCTTCATTTTAGTATGAATAAGGACTATCTCTTGTTCTTTTTTTCTTTTTTGTTGATTGTTTTTGATAAAGTTCTATATCCTGCCATTTAAGAAGCTATGTACCAGAATTCCCTGGTGGTCTAGTGGTTAGGGCCCCTCACTTTCACTGCAGGGGGTATGGATTATATCCTTGCTGGGGAACTAAAGTCCTGCTTGCTCTGCAGCCTGGCCGAAAAATAAAGAAGCAGCTGTATACCACGGATGTACCATGTAGCGTGGGTTCCAAAAGTGAACCCGCTAGTCTGTGTAACTAATACTGAACTCTAATAAGGCTTATAACTATTTCCAAATGCTATTGACTATAGCTTTTATCTAGCAGTACACTGTTGGGGAAAAAAGAGTCTTAAGATTTTCCACAGTGCTGATAGAAATCTAGTTACCAAGCGAGCAGTTTCTTGTCCTCAGAAAACTAAAAATTACATAATATATGTGAATGGCACATACTTGACATTTCTATAACTCTAAGACAACTATATTGGCCTGAGGCAAGTTATTTTGAGAAGTGAGCCAGCATCAAAGCTCCAAAATCCTTTAGGGAAAAAAAAAAACTTGGAAGATGTACGATTAAATGGGAAGTGGTATTTGGTAGGCAAGGAGACCTGCATGGTAGAAGCTCCTGACTTTCCTTTGATTGTGAATTTAACTTATGTAGTGAAAATCCCTCTTTCACAGGCCTCAGTTTTGTATTGATTTGTAGAAGCATAAGGAAGTGAAAAGCTTCCCAGATGGCTTAGTGGGTGAAGAATCTGCCTGCTATGCAGGAGACACAGGAGACACGGGTTTGATCCCTAGGTTGGGAAGATCCTCTGGAGGAGGAAATGGCAACCCACTCCAGTATTCTTCCTGGAAAATCCCATGGACAGAGGAGCCTGGTGGGCTACAGTCCATGGGGTCCAAAGAGTCAGACAGAACTGAGCAACTAAGCACTGCTGCTGCTGCTGCTGCTGCTGAGTCGCCTCAGTCGTGTCCGACTCTGTGCGACCCCAGAGACGGCAGCCCACCAGGCTCCCCCGGCCCTGGGATTCTCCAGGCAAGAACACTGGAGTGGGGTGCCATTTCCTTCTCCAATGCATGAAAGTGAAAAGTGAAAGGGAAGTCGCTCAGTCGTGTCCAACTCTTAGCGACCCCATGGACTGCAGCCCACCAGGCTCCTCCGTCCATGGGATTCTCCAGGCAAGAACACTGGAGTGGGGTGCCATTGCCTTCTCCAATGCACACACACACACAGTGAAGTGAAAAGAACGGAGCCCTGGGAGGAAGAGCTGCTATCCTTGTAAGTCCTCACTCTATAATCTTGAGCCAATTGCTGAAATTTTCTGGGCTCAGCTGCCTCATCTGTGAAATGGGCATAATAAAGTCTAACATGCTAATAAAAATGATGTGATAGTTATATATTATAATAAAGTTTTTATCAAACTCATACTATATTTCAGTAACTATAATTCTTTGAAGTAGGTAATATTATTATCTCTGTTTTATAGATGAGGAAACTGAGGCTCAGAAAGGTTAAAATAGCTTCTATCAGTTCATGAGCTACAGAATTAAGAACCAAGCTTCACCTGCGGTATTAAAAAGCCACTGTTCTCTACTGTCTCCAAGTCGCTCTAATGCCTAATGTTACTGGAGGCCTAACCAGATAATAATTTGAGGTCTCTTCTTGCTATAATTTCTAAATTCTTTGAGGTTTCCCTTATGAATTATACTTCACACAGGTTATCACACAGCTTTGTCTGGTGACCTCAATACATTGCCATTTAAATGTTTAACACTGGCCTTTTGGAGGGGATAAATTGGAGCTATCTCTAAACAATAGGAAACATAATTTTTTTAAAAAATGTGTTGGGCTTCCCCGGTGGTCCAGTGGTTAAGAAGCCGCCTTGGAATGGAAGGGACACCAGTTTGATCCCTGGTCTGGGAAGATCTCACACGCCACAGAGCAGCTAAGCCCGTGCACCAAAACTACTGAGCCAGTTTGCTAAAGCCCGTGAGCTGCAACTAGAGAAAGCCCACACACAGCAGTGAAGACCCACCACAGCCAAAAAATTAAATACATAAATCTCTTAAAAAATATGTTAAGTGCGCACTTCCATCTCCCAGTTTCAAGTTCAGACGTTGATATTTTCATACAATAAATGGTGGATAATTTACCTTTTTTTCAGTTCAGTTCAGTCGCTCAGTCATGTCCAACTCTTTGCGACCCCATGAATCGCAGCACACCAGGCCTCCCTGTCCATCACCAACTCCCGGAGTTCACTCAGACTCACGTCCATTGAGTCAGTGATGCCATCCAGCCATCTCATCCTCTGTCGTCCCCTTCTCCTCCTGCCCCCAATCCCTTCCAGCATCAGAGTCTTTTCCAATGAGTCAACTCTTCGCTTGAGATGGCCAAAGTACTGGAGTTTCAGCTTTAGCATCATTCCTTCCAAAGAACACCCAGGGCTGATCTCCTTTAGGACGGATTGGTTGGATCTCCTTGCAGTCCAAGGGACTCTCAAGAGTCTTCTCCAACACCACGGTTCAAAAGCATCAATTCTTCGGCACTCAGCTTTCTTCACAGTCCAACTCTCACATCCATACATGACTACTGGAAAAACCATAGCCTTGACTAGACAGACCTTTGTTGGCAAAGTAATGTCTCTGCTTTTGAATATGCTGTCTAGGTTGGTCATAACTTTCCTTCCAAGGAGTAAGCATCTTTTAATTTCATGGCTGCAATCACCATCTGCAGTGATTTTGGAGCCCCAAAAAATAAAGTCTGCCACTGTTTCCACTGTTTCCCCATCTATTTCGCATGAAGTGATGGGACCAGATGCCATGATCTTAGTTTTCTGAATGTTGAGCTTTAAGCCAACTTTTTCACTTTCCTCTTTCAATTTCATCAACAGGCTTTTTAGTTCCTCTTCACTTTCTGCCGTAAGGGTGGTGTCATCTGCATATCTGAGGTTATTGATATTTCTCCCGGCAATCTTGATTCCATCTTGTGCTTCTTCCAGCCCAGCGTTTCTCATGATGTACTCTGCATATAAGTTAAATAAGCAGGGTGACAATATACAGCCTTGACGTACTCCTTGTCCTATTTGGAACCAGTCCGTTTGAACAATGATAAAGATTACTCTTCCAAATTCTTTTTGGAAGGTTTTTCTGCCGATTTTCTTCTGTGGATTGGCTTGCCCTCTCACCTGTGCCGTCACTCCATGGAGGTTGGTGTTTCCAACAAATCCATGATTGTTCCAGCAAATCTGGATAAGCTGTAAAACATGAGTAGCTAAGCTGTACTCTGTGTGTGTGTGTGTGTGTGTCTGTAAGACTGTGAGCTCTTCAGATCAGATTCCTCTGGACACTCTTTAAAGAAGGATACCAGATCCCGGAGGATTTTCTTTTATTTGTATGCAACCTCTACCTCTGAATGTTGTCTTTCAACCAGTGGAAGGTAAAAGGAATTGACATTTAGAGGTGCCGCTCTAAGAATAGACCAAGTGTCAGCACCGGGTCAGGACCTTTGAAGAAGTACATCCAAGAAAAAGAGGCTAGAATAGAGTAGCTGTAACTTAGAAACCGCAGTAGAGTGTGACCAGGTTCTTGTGGCAAAGATAAAATGAGAAATGTGGTTTTTTAAGACACTGGAAAATAATGATGAGAGAAAAACAGGCTGAAATCTGAGAATTCCTATCACGATTGGGAACCATTCTTCACAGGCTAAATTGATAGTTACAACCCTGTGGCATCAGGGAGCTTGACCTCCACGTACTAATATAGAAAAGAATGGTACTCTGTGGTCTTGGTTGGTGGGCCCAGGAGGGCTCTTTTTTATGATCAAGTGTCTTGTTTTTGTTTTTTTTAAATGATGATTTTAGCTTCCTAGGGAAGTTTGCATGACGACTACTTTGGTTACAAGTACATATACAGATTACCTTCATTGACGGAGGTTTATCTTAAGGATATGTGAGACTATATGACAACGCTTCTTGAGTTCATTCATGCAGTGATTATTTTTGAGCACTACTAGTGCCTGTGTGTATTTGGCAAGGAAGGAGAGTGGTGAACAAGACAGATAAGATATTAATAATTGCCCCCATGGACCGGGAGGTTTGGTGAGAGATAGTCAATAAACAAGTAAACTGATGACGACAGTAGCTAATAGTAGATAAACACTTGCTGTCTTCTGGGCATTGTCCCAAGTCTGTAACATGTATTATGTCATTTAATTCTCAAAAATACTACGAGGTGGAGTATTAGTATTATCTTCATTTTTTACATTAGGAAATTCAGGCACACAAGAGTAACATTCCCCAGGTTATACAACTGATACTAACAAGATAAACAACAAAGAAGTAACTAGAATAATGTGATATATAGAATGGCCAGGAAGGCCACTGGGAGGGGATGGCATTTGATGGCTTATCAAATTATTATTGATAATTTATCAATTTATAATTTATCAAACTTATTATTTGAGGGCTCAAATTATAGAGTGATTGGCTCCTCATTCGAGAGCTGATAAGTTACTTCAGCTCAGGTGACTTACCTTGTTTTTGTCCACCTTTATCACCTAGGCTTTCTTTGTCCAAAAAAGAAAATTTGACTAATTTTATGTGCTGCTTCTCAGAGTGGAATACCTTTAACAGGTAGTAGTCATAAAAATCTACCTTATAGGTAATTGGCCTCTCTCTTGGGCGCTGCTTGTATATAATAAGTAAGAATAATAAAATAATTAGTCATAAAATTATTTGTGTTATTTAATATATACTATATATAGTTTAAATATGGAGATGGAAGTATTTATCAATTTTCGAAAAAATCATTAATTCCATTCTGATACATATCAATTATCAGAATTCAGTTGGGAACTTGCATGCTTGTTTTATATGCTTTAGTAGTAAAAGGTGCCAGCATCAAATTCCTTTTTTTATTGTTTTAGTTAGAATAAGTCCATGAAATGTGAGTTTCATTAATTTACTCTTGGAGGAAAGGAGAGTCCAATAGTGCATATTCTTAAATCATTTAAAATGTAACTCTAATGAAAACAATCCATGGTTATAAAGCATGTATTACTTTTTCTTTTTTAAACAGGTGCTCTAAGCCCTATGAAAGATGACCCACTTCTCTCCTCAGTAATCTAGAACGATCAGGGCGTAAACTTGCAGTTCTAAAGTTGGCAGGTTTTGTAGGATTATCCAGCACCCAGCATTTAAGTCGTGTTTGGGCTCCTCTTGTGCCCATGGTAACAGAGGAGCAGGTCTGGAGCACTGAGAAGCACATGAGAACAAGCTAGGACCTCGCTGATTTTCAGGCTCGTAGCTCTGATGAGGAGCAGACCCCAGACTTCTCTGGGCCGTTTCTGCTCCACATTCTCCCGACTGATTGTTGTAAAGTTGAGCCAAAGTGTAGCATGATGAAGTAATGGTGACTAATCACATCACAGGCGTCTTCACCAGGGGTAACGCTTGTCCTGGCCTGCTGCTCATCCCCATCTTTTCTCCAAGGTTCAGTTCTTAGCTGCAGTTGACATTCTGTAACAGAAAGTTATCCACTTTTCACTGCCACCATCTGCATCCTCAGAGGGTTGCCTGGAATAGATTTTGCCGTAGCTGAAGCAATCCTGCCCTCACTGATCCTGGCCCAGGCATTTCTGTTAAGCCATCATTTATGAAATCCATAGAGGATTCTGGTTCTTTTCTATATTACCAGAGGCATCTTGTAGAAAAAGGACGCCAAGGAAACATAGTGGCGGGTTTGAAAGTCTTTTGAAGCTTAAAAATCCAGGTTCACTGAGGATGTAAGAAGCTGCTTATTTGCCTAGAATCCATCTTTCTCCTCCAGGCCATTCATGTCTTGAGCACAGGAAGCCATCCAGCAGCACTTGACCTGGCGGCCGAGGAAGGCATTTCACAGCCCAGCGGCCCCTGACTCCTTTAGAAGTCGGAGTCAAAGGCTATGGAAGTAATAATTGGGCCCAGATTCTCCCTGTCAGGATAGACCCTACTTCCCCACCCCCTCCCTGCTACAAGTTAAGAGGAGTTTAGCTGTCATGAAACCGTTCAATAAGAGGAACTGAAGGAACTCCATCCTTGGCTGAAGTATTCTCAACACCCAGTGATACTGTTTCTGCTTTCATAGGAGCTGCTCTTACAGCTAAGGTATCATTCTCCACACTGAACTGTTTCCCCTTAGAGAAATTACTTGATTTATTTTAATCTATAAATAATATAAAGGCCCAGTCCAAGCCCTGATATTCCTTCTCACTCTGGTCATTCCCTGAGTGCCCCTCCGGCAATCAAGTAGACACACAAATCTGAGGTAACATGTCAATAGTGCTATTGCTAATCAGACGTTAAGAAGCTTTACCTAATCAACAGTACAACCATTTAAATGAATCAGGGCTTCCCTCCTGGCTCAGCGGTAAAGAATCTGGCCTGCCAGTGTAGGAGACACTGGTCGGATCCCTAGGCCGGGAAGATCCCACCTGCCACGGAGCAGCTAAGCCCGTGTTGCCACAACTCCTGAGCCTGTGCTCTAGAGCCCCGGGAGCTGCGACTCCTGAGCCCACGTGCGCAGCTACTGAAGCCCGGGCACCCAGAGCCCGTGCTCTGCAACAAGAGAAGCCACCCCAATGAGAAGCCCTCACACCCCAACTTGAGAGTAGCCCCTACTCACCACAACTAGAAAAAAAACTCGCACAGCAGCAAAGACCTAGCACAGCCAAAAATAAAGAAATAAAAAAATATTTAAAAAAATTCATCAGTGGTTTTAATTTCTCCCATAATTTGCTCGCAACTCTAGATGGTCTGCGGTGCTGGCAGCACAGGCCTGGCATGAGAGCAGGGAAGGGTGACACAGTCTGGTACCTTGAACCAGAAGGTTGTTAATGAACTGAGATGGGGGTGGGAGGGAGACAGGGGAGGGAGGATGGACAGTCAGATTTTTGGCAGCCACACAAAGGTCTTTCTTCCCCGAGAAAAGGGAAACGAAAGTCCAATGAAGCTTCTCTCTGTTACTGTGATTTGTTTAGATGTCCGCCTGTGCGTCGCTTCCAGCCCCGTGGCAGGTGCATCTCTGCAGTCAGTGACTTGCCCACAAAACAAACTGTTTCTCAGTATCCCTCAAGAAGGGTCGTATCCAACCAAGTCCCTGTCTGAGGTCAGAACTGAGCGCTCTTTTCTTCAGCTAACAGGTGCGGCTCTGATCAGCATGGTGTGCGTACGCATGCGTGCTCAGTCATATCCGACTCTTCGCCACCCTATGGACTGTAGCCCGTCAGGCTCCTCTGTCCACGGGATTCTCCAGGCAAGAATACTAGAGTGGGTTGCCATTTCCTTCTCCAGTATCTGACTTTATGTATTGATGATTCATTTTCATGTAAGTCTCATTCCTGTTTAGCTCCAGTTTTCTGGGATGTTTGCATCCCTCCTATTTCATGGCGTTTTTGGAAAGTGATAGTATTTCTCTTTAAATAGTATTGGAGATGAAGATCCTTAGGACTTGTTAGTCTTTCTTGTTTGCTGTAACACTGCGTGCACTGTTTGGATTAAAGACATTTGATGATTTTCTACATGACTGGTAGCCATTTAGTGTTAGTTTATTCAGAGAATAACCTAAGAAAGCTTTTTTTTCCCCCAACATATAAGCTATTTCCTCACTTCCTGTCTCTACCCTCTTTTCCTCTTGGCTGCCAAGGTTTTAAAAATGCAAGGTGTCATGGGAGACCTGAGTCAGTCAAGCCTATCCAACTTGTATTGTTCCTGTTCCTAGCTCCAGCAGTACAATGATGTGCTGAGGGTAATGAAAAGCAGACATTCTCTGCTGAGGTCATTGCTCGTCACACTGGCAACTTGCTCCAGGAAGCTGTTTATCTGTGCTTGCTGAGCCAAGCTCCAGCCTCCAAACAGTTGGAATGTATTGAGAAATCACAGAGCCCGAGGAGAGACTGTTGCACGGGCAGTTCCAGGCAGGGAGAGTATATTCACACCACACAAGTTACAGGTTACATGTTCCTGTGCACGGCCTCAGACTTCACCTTCTGTGCAATATATGTGCCCTCTCACAGGGGGTTAACCGAGAGAGCTCTGTTCACATTGCCCCGAACATCCACGAACTTGCTGTGAGGAAAAAAAGATATTATAGAAAACTTGATGTAAAAAGCACCTTTTTTAAGGTAGTGTTTTTCTGAGTCAGGTTTGTTGTTTAGAATCTTAAACCATATAGGCCCAATCTCTAAGGCATCCCCAAATGATATTCCATGCATGGTTTTTCCAACTAAATATTTTTCTTCATGCCTTTACCAAAATAGCAAGTATTGTTACAGAGCTTTAAATGTGGTCTATATCCATAGGAATATAAGATATGGTCACGTGGCTTCACGCGTGTAATCTGGTTGAGGAGTTAATGCTTATTGATTAATAACTAGAGAACCATTCAAGACCTTATATAATGGCTTTAAATCGTGCTTGGAGATCTGAGAGTATGGTGAAATAATGGGCACTAGAGTAATTACATCATAGAAGAATTTGTCTTGACCTGTGTGATGGTTAATTTTATGTGTTAACTTGACTAGGCTAAGGGGTGACCTGATAGCTGGTAAAACATTATTTCTGGATGCATCTATGAAGAGGTTTTCAGAGGAGATTAGCATTTGAACCAGTAAACTAAAGAAAGATTGCCCTCCCCAGTGCATTTGGGCATCATCTAATCCATTGACCTGAGTAGAACAAAAAGGTAAAGAAAGGTGAATCTGCTCTCATTGCTTGAGCTGGGAAGTCCATTTTCTCCTGCCCTTAGACACTGGTATTCCTGGTTCTCAAGCCTCTAACCTGAACTAGAACTTAAACCACTGGCCCCCTGCTTCTTGGTCATTCAGACTCAAACTGGAACTTATACTGTTGGCTCCTCTGGCTCTTAGGCCTTTAGACTTGGTTGAATTTACCAACTTTTTTGGTTCTTGAGATTACAAATGGCAGATCATTGGACTTTTTGGCCTCCATAATCACATGAGTCAATTCCATGATCAGGTAAGCTAAATCTCCTCATATATATATATCTGTTTCTCTGGATAACCCTGATTAATATAACCTGGAAAGGTGAGTAGAATATGGATAAGTGAAAAAGAAAGAAGTATTTTTATATGACTTGAAAGCACTGTAGTACAGTGGTTAAGAACACAGACTTTGGAATCAGATCTATGTTCGAGATCTGATTTCGAGCCTGCCATTTAACTTGTATGTAATCTTGGGCAGGTTGCTTACCCTTACCTATAAAATAGGGAGATTCATATAAACATAAAATTATATGTTACATGATTGATAGAAGGTTTAAATAAGATAATGAGTATAAAGTGCTTGGCATTCTACCTAAGACATACTAAGTGTTGGATAAATAATAGCTACTGCTACTATTGTTCTTTCATTAAAAAATATTTACTGACTGCATTTTGTTAGTGTTCTAGACACTAGGGGATACAGAAGTGAACAGAACAGACAAGATCTCAACCTTCATGGCACTTCCACTTAAAATTAGCTATCATTCTGAAACTATCTTTGTTTCATTATTTTCTCTTTTAACTATTTTAGACTTACCAAAAAAATCACAAAAATATTATTGAGTTTCTATAGCCAGCTTCCATTATTCCATTCTTTCACCCAGCTTCCATTAATGTTAACATTTTCTATAACCATAGTATAGTTATGAAGATCAGAGACTTATTAATTGAAAACTATTAATTATAGGCTTTATTGGAATTTTCACCTCCATTTTTGAAGGCCAGTTTTTTCTTGTATAAATTCTAGGTTGGCAGTTTGGCGCTTTGCATATACCATTCCATTATCTTCTTGTTTACACCATTTCTGTTGAGAAGTGAGTTATCAGTCTTATTCTTATACCTTTGAAAATAATCTATCCTTTTACAATAATCTCTGACTACTTTTTGGATATTTGGTCTGATTTTTCCTAGTTTTTCTGTGATGTGCCTAGATTTGCTTTTCTTTATATTTATAAACTATTTGGGATTCTTAAGTGTTTCTTGAACATGTAACTTGACATCTTTTATCAGTTTGGGAAAGTTCTCAATTTTTAGCTTTTCAAATTTACCTCTGTTCCACTATCTTCACTTCTTCTGGAATTCTGATTACACAACCATTAGACTTTTTCATGGTGTCCTCTCTTACGTATTTTCTGCATTTTTTTTCATCATTTTGTCTTTCAATGTGAATATTTTTTTCTGAACTATTTTTACAGTTCATCAATTCTCCTTTTATTTATGTCTTATTTGCTGTTAAACCCATCTATTGAGTTCTTACCTCCCAATTATTGTATTGTTTTTTGTGTGTGTGTTTACTGTGGCACTTTTAATCAGTCTTTTAAATACAAAAGAAGGAAAGGGAAATTGCAAGTTGGGGAAACTATCAGTATAATGGTTGAAAGTTAGTCTGAAGAAACTAATCTCTTCTGAAAACATCTTCATAGACACATCCAGAAATAATGTTTTACCAACTATCGGAGCACTCCTTAGCCTGGTCGGATTGATATGAAAAGTAACCATCACACAGTCTTGCCTCCCCTACACTGCATCTTAAATCTTTCTTATTTTTATTTCCAACAGCAAAATAGATTTTAATTAGCTTACTTTCTATAATTTATTCTAGATTATTGTGAAAACCTTAGTTTTCAAATAGTAGTTCAAATATGGGTTTTTTTGGTTTGTTTCATTTTTTAAAGACTTATCTTTAGAGCAGTTTTATGTTCACAGGAAGGTAGAGATTTTTTTATATATCCTCTGCTCCCCCAAAATACGTGCTTCTCTCATGCCAACATCCCACCAGAAAAGCTGCTTGTTACAGTTTATGAGCCTATCTTGACACGTCATTATCACCCAAAGTCTACAGTTTACCTCAGTTGTGTCCGACTCTTTGAGACCCTGTGGATCGTAGCCTGCTAGGCTCCTCAGTCCATGGCGTTCTCCAGGCAAGAATACTGGAGTGGGTCGCCACGCCCTCCTCCAGGGAAATCTTCTCCCCCTGGGGATGGAACCCGCATCTCCTGTGTATCCTGTATTGCAGGCAGATTATTTATCCACTGAGCCACCTGGAAAACCCAGTTTACCTTAGGGTTCACTCTTGATATTGTACATTCTCTGGGTTTGGACAGATGTATAATGGCTCATATCCATCATTGTAATATCATACAGGGTATTTTTTAGTGCTCTAAAAATCCTCTGCTCCGGGACTTCCCGGGTAGTCCAGTGGTTAAGAACCTGTCTTCCAATGCAGGGGACGTGGGTCTGATCCCTGTTCGGGAACTAAGATCCCACGTGCTGTGGGGCAACTAAGCCTGCCCACTGCGACTGCTGAGGCTGCGTGCGACAGCCAAGACCCGACAGCCGAAAGTGAATGGATAGGATTATTTTTAAACCTCTGCTCTGCCTGTTTATCCCTTTCCCCACCCCAACTTCTAATATTTTTTAGTGTCTTCATAGTTTTTCCTTTTTCAGGATATCATATAGTTGGAATCATATAATATGTAGCATTTTCTGATCATTATATTTTCTAGTTGAAGAACTGCTATTCAGCCATCATTTTAAAAGTCTACAAATAGCACATGCTGGAGAGGGTTTAGGGAAAAGGCAACCCTTTGGCATGTTGGTGGGAATGTAAATTGGTGCAGCCACTATGAAAAATAGTATATAGGTTCCTCAGAAAAACTAAAAGAGTTGTCATATGATCCAGCAATCGCACTCCTGGGCATATATTCAGAGAAAACTATAATTCGAAAGGGTACATGCACCCATGTGTTCACAGCAGCACTATTTACAATAACCAAGACATGGAAACGACCTAAGTGTCCATCAGCAGATGAATGGATAAAGATAATGTGGTACATGTATACAATGGAATATACTCAACCATCAAAAAGAATGAAATAATGCCATTTGCAGCAACATGGACAGTTGTTGTTCAGTCCCTAACTCGTGTCCGACTCTTTGCGACCCCTTGAACGGCAGCGCGTGAGGCTTCCCTGTCCATCACCAACTCCCGGAGCTTGCTCAAACTCATGTCCATCGAGTCGGTGATGCCATCCAACCATCTCATCCTCTGTCTCCCCCTTCTCTTCCTGCTCTCAATCTTTCCCAGCAACATGAATGGACCTAGAGATTATCACACTAAGCAAAGTCAGTCAGAAAGAGAAAGACAAGTACCACAGAAATACCATATGATATCACTTATATGTCGAATCTAAAATATGACACAAATGAACATATCTATGAAACAGACACAGACCCACAGATGCAGGGAACAGACTTGTGGTTGTCGGGGGGAGGGGAGTTGGGAGGGGGAGTGATTGGGAGTGTGGGGTTAACAGATGCAAACTGTTATATATAAGATGGATCAATAACAAGGTCCTACAGTATAACACAGGGAACTGTATTCAATATTCTGTGGTAAGCCACAATGAAAAAGAATATAAAAATTATATATAATGTGTATAATTATATATTATATACATATAACTGAGTCACTTACAGCAAAAATTAAATCTGTACATCAGAAATTAACAAAATTATAAATTAACTGTACTTCAATAAAATTTTTAATAAAAAGGACTGCCATTCAGTTCTTTTTTAATGGCTTCTTTACTAGATCTTATCTTTCATTTGCTGACCATACTAAAGCATATGGTTATAGGCAGTCCATCAATCATTATTTGGATTCTCCGAGGGTCTGTGTCTATTATCTATTCTTTCTCTTGGATTTTTACTCCATTGTCTTATTTTGTAGTATACCTTTCCCCCTTTAGTTGTGTTATATATTGTATATGAAAAACTATAGAGATAATGTGAGGCCTAGAATGATGTTATCTATTTTCAGAGAGGATTTATATCTGCTTCTGGCAGATGGCTAGAGCACTCACAATCCTGGATTACCTCAATCCAATCAGGGGTTGAAATCATTTGAAACTGGGCTTAAGAATCAGGGAGGGCTGATTTATTTCCAGTTACAGTTTTCATGGAGCCTTTTCCCAGAGCCTTAGAGAATTTACCAAAGTCCCTGAGTCCTGAACTCCAGTTTTTTGACTGCCAAGTCTTAAGAATCATTTGAAAATTCAAGGACTTAACAATAATTCAAAACGATTACCGCTCAGTCTATCAGCTGCCTCTTTTATGACTAACACAGCTCTTGGAAGTACTAGTGGGTATAATATTACCTTGTTTTTGAAGTGGTAATGAGTATAAATGATATTGTGAAGTGTCTGGAACAACTTTAATATGATATGAAAATATCTGAGGTTTCTATTGTTGAAAAAAAAATCACAGGCCCTGCTAATTCTGTTACGTTTACTTTCATAGTTGAAGGAAATGCTAAATTCCAATGAAAGGTTAGTAAAGATAAAGATGTAATTTTTTTTCCTATCCAAGTTTGTACAGTCCTTGAATTCAATCCATGGATCCTTCTATTTAGAATCCCTGCCCATGGGGAAAAATGACTCCAAACACTAGACTCACCTCTTTGGATTTTATTCTCCTCTTATACCTACCTGGCCTTGTCATTCTTCATTTGGCTTGGTGGCTTGCTGATGACTTCAAATAAGTGCTTTTAATAGTTCATCCAGTTTTTCTCAGCCAGGAGGGTTGGTCTAAATTCCTTAGTCTACCTTTATTGTAAGAGGGAGTGTTTGGAACTTTCATTCTAGTGGAATATTATTATATTAGCAGAAGTAGAAAGTACCATACACTGCACAGAGTCATAAAAGAGTCTCCCTTGACTTGTGGAGGACCAGCACATGTTGAAAAGTAACTAACAGGAAATATGTAATTAGGATAGGGCTGGTTTGTGGAAGGCTCAATTATATTGAGATAAGAAGAAAGGCAGAGTGAAAGACAGTACCTTATAAAGGCTGAGAAGCAAACTCACTGTTTGGTCTTTTAATTTTTTTTTTTTAATTTTATTTTATTTTTAAACTTTACATAACTGTATTAGTTTTGCCAAATATCAAAATGAATCCGCCACAAGTATACATGTGTTCCCCATCCTGAACCCTCCTCCCTCCTCCCTCCCCACACCATCCCTCTGGGTCGTCCCAGTGCACCAGCCCCAAGCATCCAGTATCGTGCATCGAAGCTGGACTGGCAACTCGTTTCATACATGATATTTTACATGTTTCAATGCCATTCTCCCAAATCTTCCCACCCTCTCCCTCTCTCACAGAGTCCACGAGACAGCAAAAGAGACACTGATGTATAGAACAGTCTTATGGTCTTTTAATTTTTAAAACTTAGTTACTATTTCTTAAGCCCTGTGCATGATAAGTCGCTTCAGTCATGTCCAACTCTTTGCAATGCTATGGACTATAGCCCTCCAGGCTCCTCTGTCCATGGGTTCTCCAGGCAAGAATACTGGCATGCCCTCTTCTAGAGGATCTTCCCAATCCAAGAATACTGCTGTGCCCGCCTCCAGGGGATCTTCTCGACTCAGGGATAGAACCTGTATCCCTTATGCCTCCTGCATTGGCAGGCAGATTCTTTACCACTGGTGCCACCTGAGAAGCCCTTATTAAGCCTTTAAACCTTAAACCTCTAAGCTAGAGGTTACCTCTAGTTGGCATTTAGTAAAATGCCAACCACTGTGTCAGACATGGTCCTCGAGGAATTCACTGTCATTCTTACGGGAAGCAGAAATCACAACAGCTTACATACCAGGAAACACAGCATTCTACAGTGCTTGTGGGTCCACTCTGTGCCAGACACCATGTTAGTGAAGGACGGAAGATGGATAAGCCAAATGAACTCGAGGAACTAATGAACTCAAGGAGAAAATCAGATGTGAGCATAAGTATTAAGATACTGCTGAGTAAGTGCCGAGTAGAATTTCAGGCAACATGTTTTGGGATAAGTGGAAGAAGAGATTTATTCTGACTATAAATTTTGAGGAAAGCTTCAAACGGTCTTTAGAAAATGAATAACGGAGAATAGGAACTGAGCAAGGAGAGCACCTCTAGCTAAAGGAATAGCATGAGCAAGGGCACAGAGGGTTGGCGTATTCAGAGAACAAAGGGTCTGTGGTCTGTGCACCAGTCTGTTCGACCTGCTGTAACAAACTGCGGTAGACTGTGTGGCTTATAAACAGAAATTTACTCCTCACAGTTCTGGATGCTTGAAGTGCAAGGCCAGTTCCTTGCAGAGGTTGATGGGATTCTGTCTGTTGAACCTTGCATCCTGGTTCATAGATGGCCATCTTTTTGCTGTATATTCCCATGGCATAAGGAGCCAGGGAACTCCCGTGAGCCTCTTCTGTAAGGGCACAAGTCCTGTTCATGAGAGTTCCATCCTCCTGACCTACCTCCCAAAAGCCCCATCTTCAAATACCATCACCTTGGGAATTAGGTTTCAACATATGAATTTTGAAAGGGCCACAAATATTCAGCATATTGCAGTGAGGTAATAGAGCTTAGGAAGATATTTAAGTGAGGGGTTAGAAAGATAGTTTTCTCTCCTCTATGACTGATAGGGCATTGGTGCCATTGACTGAGGTCATTCAATTTAGGAAATACTTCTTAAATACCGCTTATATACATGAACCGTGAACTTCCAGATGTTCAAGCTGGTTTTAGAAAAGGCATAGGAACCAGAGATCAAATTGCCAACATCTGCTGGGTCATTGAAAAAGCAAGAGAGTTCCAGAAAAACATATATTTCTGCTTTATTGACTATGCCAAAGCCTTTGACTGTGTGGATCACAATAAACTGGAAAATTCTGAAAGAGATGGGAATACCAGACCACCTGACCTGCCTCTTGAGAAACCTACATGCAGATCAGAAAGCAACAGTTAGAACTGGACATGGAATAACAGACTGGTTCCAAATAGGAAAAGGAGTATGTCAAGGCTGTATATTTTCACCCTGCTTATTTAACTTATATGCAGAGTACATCATGAGAAATGCTGAGCTGGAGGAAGCACAGGCTGGAATAAAGATTGCCGGAAGAAATATCAATAACCTCAGATATGCAGATGACACCACCCTTACGGCAGAAAGAAGGACTAAAGAGCCTCTTGATGAAGGTGAAAGAGGAGAATGAAAAAGTTGGCTTAAAGCTCAACATTCAGAAAACTAAGATCACGGCATCTGGTCCCATCACTTCATGGGAAATAGATGGGGAAACAGTGGAAACAGTGTCAGACTTTATTTTTCTGGGCTCCAAAATCACTGCAGATGGTGATTGCAGCCATGAAATTAAAAGACACTTACTCCTTGGAAGGAAAGTTATGACCAACCTAGACAACATGTTGAAAAGCAGAGACATTACTTTGTCAACAAAGGTCTGTCTAGTCAAGGCTATAGTTTTTCCAGTGGTCATGTATGGATGTGAGAGTTGGACTGTGAAGAAAGCTGAGCGCCGAAGAATTTATGCTTTTGAACTGTGGTGTTGGAGAAGACTCTTGAGAGTCCCTTGGACTGCAAGGAGATCCAACCAGTCCATCCTAAAGGAGATCAGCCCTGGGTATTCTTTGGAAGGACTGATGCTGAAGCTGAAACTCCAATACTTTGGCCACCTGGTGCGAAGACCTAACTCATTTGAAAAAGACCCTGATGCTGGGAACGATTGAGGACAGGAGGAGAAGGGGACGACAGAGGATGAGATGGGTGGATGGCATCACCGACTCAATGGACATGGGTTTGGGTGAACTCTGGGAGTTGGTAATGGACAGGGAGGCCTGGCGTGCTGTGGTTCATGGGGTCGCAAAGAGTTGGACACGACTGAGTGACTGAACTGACTAAACTGACTGATGCCTTGGTTTATCACAGGTACTGGAGAACCAATGATTAACAAGGCATGGTCTCTACCTTGAGAGAACTCACAAAAAAGCCAGTGGTTAAATTACTTGTGATTTGAGCTAACTAGAGGTTTAAGGTGTAAGAATAAGACTGTCCAGAGGACAGACATCTTAATTAAACTGGAAGAGTCACAGAAGGTGTCACAGAACAGGTAGCCCTCTAAGCTGAGTATTCTTTTCCTAATTTATTTATTTAAAAAAAATCAAAGTTATACATGCATTAGGTTTAAAGAATGAAATAGTTATATAAGAATTGTAAAAAATAAAATTCTGCCAACTCTCAGCTCAGTTTCCCATTCCTCAAAGATAACCACTTTCAACTCAGAGTGATTTATTTGGCATTTATTTCCAGATCTCTAAATTAGTAGCTTATGTTGCTAGTTCTTGATTTTTTTCAAATTCAGGCATTCCCTATTGACTTCCCACTCTTAAGATATTATTTCCTTTACCACACATATGTACCTTTACTTACCCCCCACAATCCCCCAATATACTTATGTCCAGATTTTTGTTACTATTCAGTGTTTATATTTTATAATTATATAAACACTATCAACCCCTGAACTATGTTGTATAACCTTCTTGCCCCTGGGATTTCCCCTGCTACTTTTTTTTCTTGTTTGGTTAATTTCCTATAGATTTATCACCAATTGAACCAAATTCTATCCAGTTGCATAAATTTCCCTGAGTGCTGTACTGTTCCACTTGCCCCTCCAGATCCAGTCTCCACATTCCTCTGCTCTGGAGGGCTGATCGGTATGGATTTGAATCCATAGACTCCCTTGCCCTGTGGCTTCCATTTGGGTTAAAGCCAGTGGGAGGTACTGGCGGGAGATTGAAGGGCAGGAGGGGAGAGAGTGAGATGAGGGTATATGTCCATTTATTTCTCTTTCTACCAGTCTGCTGTGGGCTGGGTTGGCTCTTTTCCTCTACTGACGGTCACAGCTCAAGTCAAATGGTCCCTACTCTTTCTGGGTTCCGGGAAGCTTTCCCTCCACCTGCCTCTCCAGGCCTAGGGGTAAACACAGGTCCTAACTAGCCCTTCGGTAATCCAGTCTCCCTCAGCCCTGTCCACCCCTTTGTAAATACCCTTTTTCTAAAACACATTCCCCAGCTATCCTCTTTCAATGCATTATCTGTTCACTGCCAGGACTCTGACGGAAGCAAATGCATGAATATTTGTATGTATGTATTCTCTCTTTTCCAGCTCCTTAAAGAAGTCTCCTCCAGAATCTTGTCTCCTGCTCTATCTTTATGACTTGATCTCTCCGTGTGCTATGTAGCTGCTGTCAGGGATCTCTGGACTTTCACCGCTACCCTTCAGATTCCCTGTCTTCTTTCATCTTTGTTTTTGGTATAGTGGTCTTAAAAAAGGATCCCACATTCTTTGATATTCCTGCCTTGGAGAAGTGGGGTTTGTGTGCCCTCTGCTTGAATACGAATACGATAGAAGAAAGGCTTTGTGACTTCCCAGGGCTAGGTCACAAAAGGCTGTGCAGATTCTGTAGGACCTCAGGCTTCAGCCATTGCCCCTCAGGACCCCTCTTACTGACCAGCCGCTGTGCTGTAAGAAGCCCAGCCACGAGCCTGGTCTTCAGGCCGTCCCAGTCCAGGTGCCCAACCTGAGAGTGAAGAAGCCTCCAGCGGATTCTGTCCCCAGCCCTTTACATTGACCCCAGCCACTCAGGCCTTCCCAGTTTAGGTTCCAGACATCATGGAGTAAAGACTGGGCATCTCTGCTGTACTCTGTATAATTCCTGAACCTACTGAATCCATGAGCATAACAGCATTTTTATTTTTTATGCCACCAACTTCGGTGTGGTTTTTTAAGCAGCCATAGCGGTCTGGAACAGCATTTGTTCCTAGGAATGAGGAAGCTCAGTAACAAAAACCTAAAACATGCACCATTGGCCTGGAGACCAGGCAGCAGGCAAGAAATCAGGAGGACCTTGAGGAGAAGTTAGTGGAAGTCTCCTTCATGGATAGGATATTATCCGTGAAGGCTGAAAAAAAAGATGAGGAAAAATGTTTTTGGAAGCTGGAGATGGGACTTTCCTGGTGGTCCAGTGGCTAAGACTCCATGCTCTCGATCAATGCAGGGGGCCTGGGTTCCATCCCTGGTCAGGAATCTAGATCCCACATGCTGTAACTAAAAGATCCTGCATGCTGCAACAAAGATCAGTTAAGACCCGGCACAGCCAAATAAATGTTGGCAGAGGGGAAAGACCCCTGTTACACAGAGACAGGAAGTTTGGCGTCCTGTCACCTTTAGTAACGTGAAAAAAATAGGAAATGTACCTGGTGAACGCAGTGGGCTAGCTATAGAGGTTTCTGGGCCGCCTGTCTGTCTGTTCCTAGCTGCCTACAGTAAAACGTGTGGGCTTCCCTGATAGCTCAGTTGGTAAAGAATCCTCCTGCAATGCAGGAGACCCCAGTTTGATTCCTGGGTTGGGAAGACCCCCTGGAGAAGGGATAGGCTACCCACTCCAGTATTCTTGGGCTTCCCTTGTAGCTCAGCTAGTCAAGAATCCTCCTGCAATGAGGGAGACCTGGGTTTGATCCCTGGGTTGGGAAGATCCCCTGAATATGGGAAAGGCTACCCACTCTAGTATTCTGGCCTGGAGAAATCCATGGACTGTATAGTCCATGGGGTCACAGAGTCGGACACGACTGAGTGACTTTCACTTTCACAGTAAAATGTGAGAGAGATAAGCTAAAGAAATGAACTATTTTGTTTTCAAGTAGAATTTAGAGGAAATACAGAGAGCATGGGTAGTGTTTCCAACCAGCAAAAAGTACTCAAAGTAAGAAAGTGCCTCAGGGCAAAGACCAAATCCAGAGTGCTATCAGAAAAATGTGGTCTTAGAGTAAAGAGGTACTGTTTGTTAACACCTCAGATTTCAAGGTGGAGCCTCTTAGACTGTTTCAGAAGACCTCATAAGAAAATCCAAATAGGGCCTGCCTCAGGGAGATTTGGGTGTATAGCTTTTGTCTGATGAAGTAAACTCCAATTAAGGTAATAGAAAAACCCATGTTTTTAAGAGAATTGTATTGGTGGAAGTGCCACCAGTTTGGACTCAAGAAGATAGAGATAATACAAAATAAAAAAGTTACCTTTGGACCCCTAGACTTCAATGGACAGGAAGTAAGCCAAGAAAGCTACTCAGCTACAAACTGAAACTGTTTCATGGCGATGAAAGTGTGATTCAGAAGATGGAACCAAAAGCTCAGAGCACAGAGTCAAAGGCCACAGAACATCATTACCGGGAAGAAGGATTGGGCCCAAATCAAGGAAATAAGACCTGTGCCTGGATGGATTTCAGAGCTGCAACGGACCAATGACTACATCCTCTCCTCCTCCCTGTTTTTGAATAGAAGTCTGTTGTGGTTATCCTATGCCTGTACCATCACTGTACATACTAGATGTAGGGGAGCATGTATTAGTAACTCATCTCCTTGGTGTACAGGTGTTTAGATGAAGAACCAGACTCAAGGAGCCATACCCAAGAAATTGTACCGAAGGAACTTCATCTGGACCTGGTTTTGATTTATACGACAAGATCCTAGGCTTTTGGGTCGACGCTGAAATGGAATTAGACTTTAGGGGTTTCAGAGAGCAGTTGGGAAGAAGGTAAAATTGTGGCCAGAGGGAAACTGGCAGGTTCTATTTTCCAAAGACAGCTGCACCAGTGTCTCCTGTCATCCATTCTGCTACAGAGTGATCTTGCCACACTCCCAACAAAAGGCAGAGTCTGCATCTTTACAGTGATGAACCTTGGCATGCATCTGTAGTCATTCATCGTGCTGGGCTTTTAAGGATCCTTTCAATCTGGGAACTCATGTCTTTCAGTTCTGAGAAATTTTCTTCAATTTTTTCCTTGCCTTCGTTTTCTCTGTTCTTTCAAACATCTTGTCTACTTGCATATACACCCATAGACATGTAGTTTTGTATCAATGGTATTATACTATCCATGCTGTTCTGTATAAAATATTATTTTTCAGATTATATAGGCTGTATGTCTTTTAATATTTATCAGTACTTCCCTGGTGGTCCAGTGGCTAAGACTCCACACACTCCCTCCCAATGCAGGGGGTCCAGGTTCAGTCCTTGGTCAGGGACTCATGCGTTGCAAGTAAGAGTTAGCATGCCACAGCTAAAGATCCTGCATGTTGCAACTGAGAGCTGATGCAGCCAAATAAATAAACAAATAAAGATTTGGGTTTCCCCAGTAGTCTAGTGGTTAATAATTCACACGCCAGTGCAGGGGACACGGGTGTGATTCCTCGTCCGGGAAGAGCCCACATGCCATGAAGCAGCTAAGCCCATGCACCACGGCTACTGAAGCGCGAGTGCCTAGAGCCCGTCCTCTGCAACGAGAGAAGCCGTCGCAGTGAGAAAGCCGTGCACCGCAGCCAAGAGAAGCCCCCCTCCCTTGCCGCAACTAGAAAAAGCCTGCTCACAGAGCAGCGAAGACCCAGTGCAACCAAAAACAAACAAATCTTAAAAAAAAAAAGATTTATCAAATGATATGACATTTAATTTTTATCAATTAGCATGGCATGTAAACATAGCCATTACACCTATATCTATATGTAAAATCTTTAGACCGTTTCTCACACCTGGAAGTGGCCCACACACCAAATAAAAAACTTTTTTAGACTCCATGTCCCAATTTGAACTTCTGAAAATATGGTCACCATATGCTTAGGCATGAGTTAGGGAATGAGCGTGGTGTTTGATGTTCCCCATTACTCTTTTCATAGCTCTCTGTTGCTCGTCCCTCCCTTCTTACATGATGACCCCATCTGAAATGAGTCTACGTAATGGAGAGTAGTTTAGAATTGTGATATTTTATGGAAACAATTATCTCTAATAACTTTTTGTAAAAATCATCTGTTTGTTTTGGAGTCTTAAGCCTAGTGGTGAGGCAGAATTTTTTTTCTTAGGAATCCAGATTTTCTCTTTAATCAGCAAAACCTTTTAATTTGCAAAAGATCAGTTTTGTGCCCCATTGACCGCTCAGTGAAACAAGCAAGTGTTAGAGAGCCCTTGTTTTTTCTTTGCTTGTAAATTCCATCAGGCTAGCCCATTAATTGCAGTGGATGGGAACTGGAGAGCTGTTCATTTGGCAATTAGCAAAGGGTGGTGGAGGAAAGGAAAATACCTTTCTGATATTTCTGCTTAGGAATTTGGGAATTCAGAATTTAGTCATAAACAACTAGATTAATGTGTTTAAATAACTTGAATCACTCTTAAATCCTTCCTTGTTTTGTAACATACTAACAAGATCTTAGAGATAGCTGAAACAGCGGTTGGAAAATTCTGTTGTGGATTTAAGATCCTGGAAAAGCATCATCCATTAATGGGCAGAGTGTTTTGGCGCTAGACAAGCAAAGATGGATTAGCTAATAGAGTGAGAAGTCCCATGTCCTGTGGTTACCTCTCTGCACAGAGGAAGTGTGTAGTTTGTAGGCAAGAGGCAATTGGAGTTTACTGTCTTTGTTTTGCAGGGCTTTTTCCTTTTTTTTTTTTTTTAATATATCATCCTAGAGAGAACAAGAACATTTAGTGGCACTGGATGGTACTAATCAGGAATTTAGGATGTTGACATGAGAGGTTGTTTAAAACAAGACAGAAAAGATTACTTTTTGTCAGCTGCATCATTCCTGGCGAGAGCTTACTAGTTCGCTGCTTGTTTTTTGTTGTCGTTGTTGTTAACCCATTAGAGAAACTAACCACTATGTTAGTTCCGGCCAAATCCTTGTCATCACTGGTCCTAAAAACCTCAGGGGGACCTCAGAGCACCTGGCCATTCTGAAAGCCTCTACTCAGTGATTGATGCGCATCTCTGCAGGCTCCCCAAAGCCCTCCCCGCTTTCCTTGAAGCACCTTCAAGCATTTCTGCATGGCTACCCACTCTCTTCTATTCTATCTCCTCCTCCTGCCTTACTGAATACTGGATTTCCCAGCTCACAACTCTTAAGAAGGAGCTTTATTTCAGAGTAGAAAAGGGCCCCCATATGTGGCCTATTATATCCATATCAACTTGCTTACCCTTTTCAAACAGCTATTGTCTTTTAATAGGGTCTGGCCTGGCAGGGGGAGTCCTTAATTCCTGCCATATAAGAATGGGCAGCTTGAGTTACAGCGAACTGCAGTTTGGTGCTCTGATCAAAAGGCTTCTGTTGTTTTTAGGGTTTCTTTTTTCCCCCCTCTCCTTCCCTCTCTCTCTCTTTCTATATCCTAGGCTAATAATTCAGCACAGCAAGGTCATTACTGGCTTTGAATTGAGAGCTGAGAGTGTTAAATTACTGACCTAGAATAAAACAGATCTGGGGGGTTCTCAGGAAAGATAAAGGGATTCCGGCTAGGAAAGTGCAAGCCCAGCAACCTCACTTCTTAACTATTATTTTTTTTAATCCTCTCTGTCTCCAAAAGTCTTTTCTGGGACAAGGAAAGATCTCCAGCCAGAGAAAGTAGGTTAGGAACTCAACGACGTCTTCTGGGAATTGTGGCCCAGGTGCTAGCCGTTCATGGGGCCTGCGTGACTGTCCTTTTTGTCTCCCCACCTTGTGAATATTCCTCCCTCTTCCAGCTTGCTCCTTGGCCAGATACTGGTCCTTTATCACAGAAGTCAAATATATTTGTGATATGTCAGCAGAAAGATTATATCCCTCAGGGGGATTTCCAACATGTGAAAAGCATACCATTGAGCCCCTAAAATATTTTTCAAATACTGTCTTTAAAAGCTACTTCCATTCCATTTATATTTTGTAAACATTATTTGTCTGGTCCTCACATACTGTAGCAAGAAAAATTTCCTCCACTGTGAACAAATTTGACACCTTCCCTCAACTATATTAGGTCTTCTTGAAGAAAGTCACTTCCATCCCTTTGTGCTTTGCCAAAACTATTACGTCCCATATATCTTTTTTTCACTATTACCTCTTAAAAGCCAGGCACCCTTCGTATCCTCTGGAAAATACTGACTTCCTAAATTTACTGTTTTTAGAAAAGATCCTGAAATCTACTTTCACAGTTTTTCTATAAAGCAAAGTAACAGTAATGAGCTTCCCTGGTGAGTCAGACAATAAAGAATCCACCTAAAATGCAGGAGACCTGGGTTCCATCCCTGAGTTGGGAAGATCCCCTGGAGGGGGGCATGGCAACCCACTCCAGTATTCTTGCTTGGAGAATCCCCATGGACAGAGGTACCTGGGGGGCTGCAGTCCACGGGTCTCAACGAGTCAGACACAACTGAGCAACTGAGCACAGCACAGCAAAGTAATAATAATAGCTAGTGCTCCCTGAATGTGACAAGCATTATACAACAGGCGTTATTGTCAAATTTAATCTTTGGCAACCTTATATGGTAAGCATTCCCGTTGTCACCATTTTACAGATAAAAAAATAGTTGAGGCAAAGAGTGGTTAAGTACCTGGGCCAGAGTCACACAATTAAAAAGTGGTAAGGTGCAGTACAGTGTGCTCCAGACTGCTGCTGCTGCTGCGTCGAGTCAGTCGTGTCCGACTCTGTGCGACCCCAGAGACGGCACCCACCAGGCTCCCCCGTCCCTGGGATTCTCCAGGCAAGAACACTGGAGTGGGGTGCCATTGCCTTCTCCGGTGCCCCAGACTAGTGCTTCTCACACTTCAACGTGTGTATGAATCACCTGGGCATCTTGTTAAAATGAGGAATGGGATTCAGTAGGTCTGGTATGGGGTCTGAGATTCTGATTTCTTAGGGGCTTCTGTGTAACACCGATGCCGCCATCCTTGGCCCACACTTTCAGTAACAAAGCTGTAGTCATTCTTACTTCAGAACCACTCTAAAAATGTTTTAGTTATAACTAAATTTCTCATTCCATCAAGCAATTCTATAAATACACATACTGGGCTTTTGTGTTACATTATTATCATCATCTTAACCAGTATCTTCATTTCTTTACTTTTATTGTGGTAAAATATATATTACTAACATTTCCCATTCGTATTGTAACAATTCTAAGTCTACATTTCTGTGCCAGTATCTTAACCAGTATCTTCATTCTTTACTTTTATTGTGGTAAAATATATATTACTAACATTTCCCATCCCCATTGTAACAACTCTAAGTCTACATTTCTGTGGCATTAAGCACATTCACATTATTTTGCAGCCATCACCGCCATCCACCTCCAGAACTTTTTCACCTTCCCAAACCGAAACTCTAGCCGTTGAACACTAATTCCCCATTTCCTCCTCCCCTATTCCCCGATAACCACCATTCTGCTTTCTGGCTCTATGAATATGACTGCTCTAGATACTGCATCCCTGGGGAAGGAAATGGCAACCCACTCCAGTATCCTTACCTGGAAAATCTCATGAACAAAGGAGCCCGGAAAGCTACAGTGCCTGGGGTCACAAAAGAATCAGGCAGGCGTAGCAACTAAACAACAAAAGGTACTGCATATAAGTAGAGTTGTACAATGGCGGTCTTTTTGTGACTGGCTTACTTTATTTAGCTTACTGTCCTCAAGGTTCATCCACGTTGTAGCTTGTATCAGAATCTCCTCCTTTTTGAGGCTAAATAATGTTTCATTGTATGCCAATGCCACATTTTGTTTATCCATTCACTAGTCGATGGACCCTTGGGTTACTTCCACTTTTTGGCTATTGTGAATAATACTGCCATGAACACGGGCGTACAAATATCTGAGTACTGCTTTCTTTTTTTTTTTTGACAATAAAGCTGGAAGTGAAATTGCTGGAATATATAGTAATTCTGCCAATATCGTACTTCCTAAGGTACAAGTTTATGTTCAAGGTATTGTTTGTGTCCCTCTTTTTCAAAAAAAGAAAAAGAATTTCTTACTTAAATGAATCTTTAAAGGTTTGGCAGGAAAAGTGAGTTTCAGTATAGATTTCCATTAAGTTCTGTCATCTATAACTGCTTTGTGATTTTCAATCACAAAAAAATATTGAAAATGTCCTTTGTGTTTTAGAAGATTGGTAACTGGTTAAATGATACCAAGTAAAGAATTAGAGAACGGTAGTGTTCTAAAATAAATCAATATTAAGAAGGTTTGTATCACAGAGAAAGTTTAATGAGAATGAATTCAAGACTGAGCCTGACAAACAGGTGTCTGGGGAATGGGAAAATGAAAGTGAAAGTCGTTCAGTCATATCCGACTCTTTGCAAACCCATGCACTATACAGTCCATGGGATTCTCCAGGCCAGAATACTGGAGTGGGGAGCCTTTCCCTTCTCCAGGGGATCTTCCCAGCCCAGGGATTGAACCCAGGTCTCCCACATTGCAGGCGGAGTCTTTACCAGTTAAATTTTTACGTTCTTCCTTTAAGATTTCCTGAAGTAACTCTCCCAGGATCATCAGAGACTTTGTGGTACCCTTTTCTCTGAGGTTTTTAACTAAATGACACATTAGATTCTCATGTGTTTACAAAGCTTTGTGTAAGACCCAACCTACTATCTCGAGTTCTTTCCTCGTGTATCTTTAGAAATAAAATTCTCTGTTGGAAATAAAGTAAATCAAAGTGATATTGGAATCTGATAAGTTAATAAGAAAATTTGAAGGGATATTTATAAAGGTATCAGGAAGAAATGGACTTCTTTCCATCATAGACCACTGAATCATTAAGACTGCTTTAATTATGTATGCCTAGAGCTCTCTCATTTTAGGAGTTCCCAGCTAATGCAAAAAATTTAGAAAGAATGGACTTGAATTTGGAAAGGTGAAAGAACACAAAATAACTTTTACCAAAAGTCAGGAAAATGAGTATTTTAAAAGTATAAATGAGTCAACTAGCAGCTTTTAAAGATAAGTATACATACCAAAAGAAACTGCATTTATTTTCTAAAAAGTAAGACCAACTTTGGAGATAAAACAAGAAATAACACAAAGGAGATAACTCTGGAAATAGTGGTAGTAATGTAGCACAAGACGTGATGAGACGAGATGATAAGCCCGAAGAAAATGGAATCAGCAGCTGCAAGTCTGATGTACGTGATTCTAACAGAGCAAACCCTGCACCACAACTCCCCTTCAACTTTATTTTCATTTTGAATTATGATCAAATCCAAGAAGACTTTGTCCTATGACTAAAGCATTTGTATGAAGCTTTTTTTTTTTCCCCCAGCTTAATTCATATCATCTTGAACAAGAACAAAGGATGATGGTTTGAGAATTACTTGCTGGCTTTGAACCGAGAGAGTTGATAAATGTAATGCCTCCAGCTGTTGAATGGGGTGGAGGAAAGTATTTTTAACATTTAAGGGACCCATAAAAGTAGTGTTGGGTCTTCAGATCTTAATGAGAATAAAAAGATGATAAAGAAAAAAACCTTATCGTGGTAGGCGGGAAATAGAATATTCCTTAAAATGTCATCTACTGTTGTATTGATTCAAAGCTCAGACTTGCAACGGGTGGAGAAAACCTGAAAGGTAAGTTAGTATTGAGTTGAAAAAGCTAAAGAAGAAAACTGACAGAAATTAGATGAGAAATGATTTGCGATCTGGCAGTAAAACAGATGAAAGCTGTTTTGAGGTCCGGAGGCAGAGAGTAAACACACTGTGAGAAGGGAATGGCAGGATGTGTTGAGGGTGACTAAGGAGAGCCCTACCTGAGGCACTAAATTTAACTTCAGTAGCAGAAAAAAGGGCTTCCCCTGGCGACTTAGATGGTAACGAATCTGCCTGCAATGCAGGAGACCTGGGTCGGGAAGATCCCCTGGAGAAGGGAATGGCACCCCACTCCAGTCTTCTTGCCTGGAGAATCCCATGGATGGAGGAGCCTGGTGGGCTGCAGTCCATGGGGTCGCAAAGAGTCAGACATGACTGAGCAAAAAAAGTAGTACAGATGGGATGAGCCTGTTGATAAAAGAGATACAGAGGCTTAAAGATAGAGCCAAAGAGAAAGAAACAACAGATAACAGGTTTAGCGACCACATAAGAAAGTATGTGAGATACAACATGTAGCACGAGGTAAGACACAACAGAAATATTGCCGCTTTCTAAAGAGGAGCATGCTTTGTCCAGAAAATGTCTGGACAGGTAGGAGACATTTCCCCAGAGAAATCATCAAAACAAAATTACTCTGAATTTCAAGTGAAGTTAGACAAGCTCCTGGAAGTTCTGTTATCAAGAACTCTATTTAGAGACCAAGTAGGAATAAAGAAAACTAGAGATCTGTGGTAACTCTTGTTAAAAAATGTCTGTACTACATTACTTGCAGAATATATGGAAGACAGACAGAAATCAATTAGAAGTCAACAACCCTAATACAATGAGTAAATACAGTTGTCTTTTAATTTTTTTAAATCATTCTCCTTATTGTAGACCTACTGTAATGTAGCTAAAATATAAAGTACTCACAATTTTATTTCCTGTTTTTTATCGTATATGAAAAGCATTTTCTAAATTGCTACATTGTCTTTTTATAATTTAAATTTCTAACATGCCATAAAGAGTATGTATTTAGTAATTGTCTCCTGGTGCTCTGTGCATTGATTTCCCGTCCTGAGTTACAGGTATTTGCCTGTTTCTACTGGCATGAAGTAAACAACCATTTTTAAAAGTAATGTTCCTTAATACTTACAACTACAGACAGTAACAGATGTTAATGAATCATCTTACTTCTCCATTAATGCAAGTGAGTAAGGAGTTTATATGCAGTTGGGAGTTTATTGTAACATACCAGGCCTTCAGCAATAAGTTTTGAAGTTGGAATACTTGAAAAGGGAGTTTGCAACATTTTTTTTTAACTCTGGCAGGGGGTCCTTACTGAATTAGAAACAAAGATCCAGTGGAGAGCGGTTTACTTTCTGAGAAGCAGCATGTGAGAATTTGCTCAGTGATCACCCTATGTAGAAACACTCTCCTTTCCCCTTGGCATCAGATGCCCAGGGTGGCACAATCCATGGCTTGAAGTAGATTCTTTCTGCAGTTTGGTGACCGAAGAGCACTTGATGAAGTAAGGGAGGAAAGAAAACTCGGCACTACTTATGCCTCCCATTGCAAAACTTTTCACAGCTCTCGGGGCCTACGAGTTCGTCTCATGAGTTTTTCTCTTCATAATGCAGTTCGATGTGATCTCACTGATATCATGATCTGAAAACTAACTCTGCTACTGAGGATTACTCAGTCAGGCAGGGGAAAAAATAGAATGCTGGTATGAAATGCCAGTGCTGTCTTCAGAGTGAACTGATAAGCTTCCAGTTCAGTGGTTCCGCTCTTGCAGAGATTACTGCTCTCATCCACCACAAGGGCAGCTCAGGTCTCACAGGTTGGTTCACCTGTCCCTAGTCAGTGACTGAAGATCGATTAGTCCCTGTTGAATTTCTTCATCAACTGGAGATTTTTTTGTTTGTTTAGAAGCCAGTGATCTCAGATACTCTACTCCTAATTTAGCTGAGAATGAGAAGATGAAGAGGATGGTGGACAGCCGCCTGCAGCATGGCAGATTTCCATTTTCTGTACTGCTGACACTCACATCTTCCTGCCCAACAGAGAAGAGACCCTGCAGCCAGCTCACCTGATGCGTATCTATGGGCAGAACCTATTCCACACGTACTGTACAGTAAAGACTTGGTTGGATTTCCCTTTGGACACAGAATCATGTTGTTCATTGATTTGTTTCCTGTTGTGAGTATATTGTATATTGAACAATAGGTTATAACAGCCCAGGAGAGAGTTAGAAGTTTTTAGAAATTCTGCAGTAAACTTTTGTGCAGAAATTTCTTTGTAGCACTATGCGAAAGAAATTGGTGTGAGACAACTTCTGCTCAAGTGTGTTGTCTAAACTGCAACATAGGCCAAACTGACATGCTTCACTGACTTCCCTCATCAAGTTGGCCTTGCAGAACTCTATAGCAGAAAAGCAATGGAAAGAAAACATTTAAGGGCTTTAGGCTTCATCTGAATTTCATAAGGCGGGAAAGAACAAATACAGGCATAGTTAGTTCAGGGGACCAAATCATGCCACAGGAATATATCTTTAGGGTTTGGCGACTTTTTGCAGAACAAAACTCCAGTCTGTTAGTCTTGCCAATTTGATAGTGGGAAATATGCCACAAAAGGTTTCTTTTCTATTCCCTCTATAGGGAATATCTTTTTTCCTTCTGCTTCCAGAAACAGTAAAGGGTTACTTAAATCATGATTCTTTCTAAAGTATTTTGGATTTCTGATCTTATTTATTTTTCAGAGGTTGATCTACACCCTATATATTTATCACCTTGGTGTGGCCAGTTTGTTCTGCATAATGGGGTGTGATCTGTTCTCATAGATTGCTTCTTTGATAGATCTGTTTAGGATTTCTTGCAAATAAAACTCATCTCGAAACAGCAAAAGGCAGTTCCAATTCTAACAGAAGATCATATACTCTAATGAGCTAGACTGATTTTAGAGAAAAAAAAAGGAGATAAGTGACTGGCTTAAGAAGAAGGAACTGTTGCAATCCAATTTAACTGTGTAGGTCAAGATTCATTGGCTGTTTTCATTATGAAGAAGAGCAAAGAGTATCTGGAAGATATGAAGTATTGTAGGAGCTTTGAACTTTTGCCTCTTGGCACATTGAACATGAGCTGGAATATTTTAATTTGGTCCTTTTGCTCTTTGCTATTTCTCTATATAGAATGTGAATGGCTATGTATATAAATCTACTATGATTACATTTATATTTAATTCTTTCTTTGGCAGTCCTTCAGTTACTGACTACTTAACCAAAGTAACTTAAATCAGTTCTAACCTTTTGCTTTTTAATATTCAAAATTAAGATATTTATGTGAAATTGATATCATAAATGAATCCTTAGAACTTCTTTAGTTTTTCTGGAGAAAACAGATACCACTTAATAGAAGTCTGTTGACTTTTTTCTATGTAAACAACCTTTGTTATTAAATGAGAAAATGAAATTGTATCAAAACTATTTAACATGCTTACAAATGTCTGGTTATAAAGGTCATTAATTTTAAACAGCTTCTGCTATATTTTTTTGATATGATACTCTAGAATTAATTAAATAGTAAGCAAACAAAATGGTAAAACTGAAATTTAATTAACTTATTTTCTTGTTAAAATCAATTTGAGACATTTGTTCTCAGACAATTTCATTTTAATAAATGTATTTATACCTTTTAGGATTAAAAATTATTCACAAAGATCCAGAGAGTTCCTGAACTTTTTATTCATGACATCTTAAAAAGAAATCATCAGATACGCCTATGAACTGGACCAAAGAACACCTGTATTATGCTAACTTTAGCATAAGAAAGAACAGGAAATAAAAATATATACATCTACCTATTCTTTATTATAGAAAACAAACTTGTAAATGTAGATGAAATGATGTAATTAGGCAGAAAATCACCATTCAGCAAAAGCATCATAATTTTTATTGCTTCTGGCAAGAATTATCATTAGATGCTGAAAGTCATAAATGAAGGTTTGAAGAGTAACAGTATATTTCCCACAAGATACTTACTCATTACAAAGGATGAGTTCACCACTCTACAGTGGGTGAACCTGGCAGACACTGCTTTACCTAAATAATCTAAGTTAATATCACCAGTAATTAGATTAATCCACAGCAAGTGCCTCTTGATATGATGCGCTAGGAAAACTCAGCATCACTTCCGTGATAATCCTGCCAAAAGAGTATAACCTGAACCTAATAGTGAGGAAACATTAGACAAACCCAAACTGGAGTAAAATCTGTACTCTTAAAATGTCAGTGTCATGAAATACAAAGACCCAGGAACTGTTTCCGATTAAAGGAGACTAAAAAGTCATGACAACTGAAGGCAATGTTTTGTCTTGAATTCTCTTTTCCTGTAAAGGAGACATTATTGAAACAGTTGGTGAAAACTTAATAAGGTCTGTAGATTAGATAAAAGTATTATATCAATTTTATTATATAAAATAAGGTGTTATATCAATGATATTGTATTGTTCATTGTACTATTGTTACATAAAGAAAATTACTTATTTTTTAGGAAATACATAATGTGTTTAGGGGTAAAGGAGCATCATGTCCACAAGTTACTCTTGAACAGTTGTGAAATACATATATCTATATATTTATACATGTATGTATGGGTGTGATAGAGAGAGACTGAGAGAGGAAGAATGTTGTAGTGAAAGCAAATATAGTAAAATATTCACATCCAGGTGATCAAGGTGAGGGATATTCAAGAATCTCTTGTGCTATTCTTGTCACTTTTCTGTAAATTTGAAATTGTTTCAGAGTAGAAAAATAAATGAAATCTCAAGGGAATAAAACTAAAAACTTAAAGAAAATGAAAGAATTTACTGAATGAAGTTTAAATAATGGTTTTGGAGAACTCCATTTGAGGCAGGCATCTGGTATACTTTTGCATGCCCTTTTAAGATATTTTTAGGAACTTTTATGTTTGGTTTTACAGGTAAGCTTGAGGACTTTTTTTTTTTCAAAATTTGTGATCCAATTTTATTTATTTATTAATTTTTATTAAAGTATAGGTGACCTACAATATTATGTTAGTTTCAGATGTACAGCATAATAATTCAATATTTTTATAGAGTATACTTCATACAAAGTTATTATAAAATATTGGCTATATTCCCTGTGCTGTACATTGCATCCTTGTAACTTATTTACTTTATACCTTGTAGTTATACATCTGAATCCTATCCATTTATTTTACCCCTCCCTCTACCCTTCTCCCCCCTGCTGCTGCTAAGTCGCTTCAGTTGTGTCCGACTCTGTGTGGTAAAAAAACAAGATCCAACTATTTACTACTCAGAAGAGTATTTACCTTTTTAAAATTAGCAAAAAGATTGAAATTAAGAGCATGGAAAAAAATATGCCAGAGAGCATGGAAAAAATATGCCAGGCAAATACCAATCAGAAAAAAATGCTAATATTGCAGAATTACAACACTAATATCAGACCAAAGTCCTGGACTTTTAAAAAGATCGTAGAATGTTGACTTTCAGTATCACTAGTATGGCTGGCTACAAACATAAATCCTGATACTTTCTTCCTGGTATCATTCATCTATTTCTTATCTTTCTTAAGCGGTATCTACTACATGTTAGGTAATGTAATGGAGACAAAGATGAGTACAAACTAATTGATTACTGTATAGAATCTAATAGAGAAAATAAATCCAGTCACTTTAAAACAAGGCAGCATATTGTGAGTATCATCAAGAGAGTTGTAAGTGATATATGATGGGAATTGGCTGTGGTGGTGGAATCAGGAAAAGACTTCATACACATGGTATTTGAGATGGTCCTAGAAGATTGGATAGAATTTAAGAGGTGGGGGTGGTAGGAAAAAGATATTTCAGGTTGAAGAAAAACAGTGAAGTTTGGAGTAATTGTGTTTTCTGCTTTTTCTTTACAGCCATCTTATCTAAAAGAATTTCACTGGCTGTGTTAAGGTTGTCTATTAACTCCTTAGGTAGTGATTTTGATCTCCATACTGATCAGCTGCCACGCTAATTCCTGCTTATTTTTATTTTTAATGAAATGTGAGTTTTATTGCTATGAGTTATCTAAAGATGGTAGTGTAAACACAATTCTAAATCTTTTTATATTCAATATTATCTGACTTGCCCTGTTGTATAAAATTCCTATTTTATAAATTCTTGTGTATATTTGTATTCATCTGTAAATGAGGCTCAGCTAGATTCTTCCATGCGTAAATTACTCCCTAGTTTTAAAAAAGCTATTTTTTTAAAAGCTACACGAAGAATAGAATTTCACTAGTATTAGTTCCATTTTATCCTAGACCATGACTTAGACACCAGCTTGTTTCCCTTGAGGGGTGTGCAGTATACTTTGGGACTAATCCTTTGCTGGGTAGCTTCATAAATTTAGGCTAAAATGTTATCGTTTGCTAGACTTCATTTGCTGGAAATGTGGCCTACTCCATTTACCTGTAACAGCTCATTTGCTTTATTTTTCATTTTCCTTTACTCAAGACAACAGCACTGCAAACTGCGTAATTAGGTGAACACTTGCATCGCTTTGTAAAAATCTCTCTTCTGAAGATGTTGTCCTCATACTTCCTCATAGTATCTTAGAAGTAAGATTTCTAGGCTCATTTTCCATAGGGAAAGAAGGGCATGTAATTTTCTTTTTCATACAGTGTTGTTCATATTAACAGAAAGAGGCTAATTTTATCCCAAGTGATAATATGCTCCATGTTAAAGACAGATTAGACACTTCCCTCTAAACTTGGTCAGGGAAAAGGAAAATGGATTAGATGACTCCTGACATTTTTTTCCTGTTCAGTTCGGAGACTCAGAATATTTTCCCCCTTTAAATAAACAAATGAAAAGTGGCATTTGGAATTACCACTATCCCTCTATTGCTTGCCATCTTCAGTTTAATGTCTGCTTCTCTACAAAGATTAACATATTTTCCACTCATGATTTATTTGTCAGGGACTTTAGGAGTTTTCTGGAACCAGAAGTCTGTCTTTGGTAGTGATGATTACTGGATAATTGCCTATTCTTTGGTGGATTTTCCATTTTTAGATTACTCCAGGCTCTGCAGTCTTTATTTCTTTGGCAGAAGAACCCGAAGGCAATGGAGTGTATTTTTTCCCCTTCCCCGGCCCAGCTTAAACAATGACTCACTCGGGCCCTGGGGCTTTGCTTCTTACTCCCATTCAGGGGCCACTTTCTACCCTTGTTTTCCTTATTTGCCTTTAGTGTCTGTCTGGAACCTTTTATATCTTTGGCATGTGTACTTTCCTCTAAGGTGATTGTCAGAGAGGTATACAACGCCACTCCCAAATTGGAACAGACAATCCAGTTGTGTTTCCATAAGCCACGTTGTTCTTAAGGCACCTAATATAGGTCAATTGTTTAGCCACTCAGTCGTGTCCCACTCTTTGCAACCCCATAGGCTGTAACCCGCCAGGCTTCTCTGTCCATGGGATTTCTCAGGCAAGAATACTGGAGTGGATTGCCATTTCCTTCTCCAGATAGAGGCCAGAGAGAAGATAAAAAGAATGTCTTTAAGGAAACATAATTTCAAATGGGGTAGAAGGAGAAGTATTCTCCAAGAGGATATGAGTGCCAGTTTATCATTGAGCTAAAGACAAAGATGTCCCTCTATATGAGATGTTCCAACAACTGATTAAAGCTTCCTTAGTGTGCGCACACACACACACACGCACACACGAGGTGGCATTCAGAGGAATTGGACTCCAAGAGTTTCCAAAGAGATATAGTTATGTGAAGAGAGTTCCTCATAGAGCGACTTGGTCTAATCTGTAGTACAGAGTTTTGTTGGAGAAAAGATTTTTCTCTGGGCAGTCGTTCTATATATTCTTGACTTTTTATTCTAATTCCAGTCTTCTGTAACTATCCATCCAGTGATGCTTTCTTGCTTTTTCTCTTTGCAGTTTTAACAGTGTATGTCAGGGAACTCATATTCTTTTCCGGGAATTCAGCTTCATCCAAGCCACCCCTCACAACAGGGCATCATTCCTACGCGCCTTCTGGAGATGCTTCCGAACCGTAGGCAAAAATGGCGGTAAGTCTTCCCGAATTCTTTCCTAGCCTTCCTTCATTCCCTCTAAACTTCTTCTTGCTCAGCATAAATATTGTTTTAGTGCATGCGCTTCAAGGCTCTTGGAACACGTTACTTTTAAGGAGCTATCTGTCTGTATCAGAGACACTGCCATCAGTAATACTATCACCATCACTGACGATACTTGTTAAGGTCCAAGTGTAGCTTTATGTGCAGTAATTCATTTAATCTTCACAGCGTCTCTCTCTGGTAGATACTATAATTCCTATTTTACAACAAATTAAACTTAAGATCAATTTGCATGTTAGTTCTGCATCTTTCTGATTATAACCCAAGGAAAATATTAAGAAAAATGCTGATTGAAAATGCCTTATATTGATTGAGACCTTACTTTGGTGAGGTGAAGTGTGAAAGACCCTTAGTGAGAGCTTCTTTTTAAAAAATGACACTAGATTAGATTCTTACATTTAGACTACTAAAATAGATTTAATTACTCCAAACTTTTCAGACCTAGACTATATCAAAACCTCTGTTCACATCTGTTTTCAAGGACTTGTTTTTATTCCTGTTTTCATATTATGTGCTTTTCCAAATAAGTATTGAATGCCTTTAAGACAGTTTCTATAGGAATGGTAACTTAAAGTAGAGAGGAAGGCCAAAACGATTTCCTCATTCATTCAACAAGTATTTCTGGTAAACTTGCCATGTGCCTGGCTCTGGGGTTATAGTAAGTGAATAGGTATGCTCCCTGCTTTTACTGAATTTGCAAGATTTCCTACCCCGATCTAATTGATGTTATTGCTATTTTATATATAGACACTGAAACTTTTTTGCTAAAACTCTTTCTGCCTGTTTTCTTATTAGATCATTTCACTATCCTAAGAAATAGATAAGGTAGATATTATTGTCCCCATTATATAAAGTGCAAAATTGTATAACTTGCAAAATGATTTCACAGTAGCAAAGATAGAAATAGAACTCAGATTTACTGGTACTCTATTTCTACTGGTACTCTTTGCGACCCCATGGACAGTAGCCTGCACCAGGCTTCTCCGTCCATGGGATTTTCTAGGCAAGAGTACTAGAGTGGGTTGCCATTTCCTTCTCCAGGGAATCTTCCCAACCCAGGGATCGAACCCAGGTCTCCCGCATTGATAGACAGATGCTTTACCGTCTAAGCCACCAGGGGACCTCTATTTCTGCTATTGACATGTAACTCTAGAGATCATCCATCTCAGTTACACTCTCGTGCCAGTGTACTGAGAATAGCATCATCTTCCTTACAAATGACCAGCTGGCAAAAATCCATGTGAACGAAATTTTAAGTGAACTAGATCGGAAACACTATCTCATTGATCTCCACATAAGCTGGGAGCTATGAGTGTATCAGTGAATTTTGTACTATTTCATCTTTCCTATCTTTCCAGAACCTATCTTTCCTAATTCCTTCTCTGTCCCTTAACCAGTCAGCAAATATATATTGAATACTCACTATATTGAAGAATGGTGCATATAGCTAGAGTTGGTTTCTGTGAAATAGCACATGAATATAACTATGGAAAACAGTCCTTGGATATCCTTAATTCTTCTCATGATTTATGGATCCATGGAGCAGTGGACTATATGCAGGTGTCCTTTTCTTTATCTTTTTTGTGTGCGTGCATGCTCAGTTGCTTCAGTCGTGTCCAACTCTTTGGGACCCCAGAGACTGTAGCCCACCAGGCTCCTCTGTCCGTGGGATTCTCCGGGCAAGAATACTGGAGTGGGTTGCCAGTCCCTCCTCCAGGGGATCTTCTCGACCCAGGGATCAAACCCAAGTCTCCTGTATTGCAGGCCGATTAGCTTACCACAGAACCACCAAGAAATTTGGAGAAGGAAATGGCACCCCACTCCAGTACTCTTGCCTGGAAAATCCCATGGACGGAGGAGCCTGGTGGGCTACAGTCCATGAGGTCGCTAAGAGTCGGACACGACTGAGCAACTTCACTTTCACTTTTCACTTTCATGCATTGGAGAAGGAAATGGCAACCCACTCCAGTATCCTTCCCTAGAGAATCCCAGGGACAGAGGAGCCTGGTGGGCTGCCGTCTATGGGGTCGCACAGAGTCGGACACAACTGAAGCAACTTAGCAGCAGCAGCAGCATCAAGGAATGATTCATTCAGCTGCTGAAAAGAAGCAACCCCAGATTCTCCTTATTTCTCCTGTGCTACCAAAAGGACCTAGATTTTATGCTGGATATCTATTGTCATGCTTCTTAATTAGTCTCTGATTTCTTAAACACCAAAGACAGCATTTATGTCTAGGTGACCCTCAGGTCTTTGGTTAAATAGTTTTAATATAGTCTCAGTTTCTTCCAGGAAACTGTAGAACATCATTCTGTCCCAGAATGTGTCAGTCCCCAGTTTTCATCCAGAATGAGCAAAAACACTCAGAGGCATGGTTCCAAAGGAAAGTATTTATTAAGCCCCATTTTTTCAATTAGAATGCCAAGTACCAGACGCCTACTCAATGGAGCTGCTATTATATTGTTCTCCTGCAGATGACTTCCTTAGAACATCATGTACATATTTTAGCATCATTGAGAGGAAACTAACTCTTCTGGGAGGTAGCAAGAGAAGCGCAGAGTTCCAGCCTAACATATCTAAAAGTGAAGCCACCTGTAGAAAAGTAAGGACCTGACCCCTTCTGGCAAGGAAAGTTTCATCCCGGGTTTTAGCAAGCACGGAGCTGCAGTGGCATTCCTGCATGACTGAGTCCCGAATGGCGCTCATCTCCCTAGGTTTGGAAGTCAAATAACCTCATGAAAACTGTAGTGAATCTCTTGCTATCTAGACAACTTTAGACTCTGGGAAGCAAAAAGATCTACTCAAATGTAATGAGCCTTCAAAATTTGACTTCTCACTTTGGTATTTCTTTCAATACAGAAAGATTAATCTAAATTTTCCACGTCTGGCAAAGACTGAAATTCCCCTGAAGTAAATCTTTACTTCTGTTTAGGGATATTGGCTCAAAGAGCTTTTGTCCACAGTTGATTTTCACAGTTTATGAGAATTTAGTTTTGAGCTTTGTGATTTTACCAAGGAATATATATGTTTTCTTTAATAAAATAATGATGCTACAGGAAGTGTCCTCCTGCTATAAACAACTAGAAAATCAGACAAAATGTCTGTAACAACTGTTTCAGACACTGGACCAACAATCAATGTGGAACTGTGGTCTCTGAGAGGCAGTTGCCAAGTGACAGTACAGGGAGATCACGAGGGTCTTACTGAGTTGAGGAGACGAGGGCTGGGGTTTAGGGAGGCCGCGGTGGCCAGCATTTGCAGGGCCAAGTACTAGAGAGGAGTATGTTGCTCACTTAGCTCCAAAGATGCAAGGAGGTATTCGAGTCTTTGGCTACAAACTATGCACGTGTGGGTTGGAAAAAGACCGACCGGAAAACAGTAGGCAAGACGATTCCTGGCATGTTCACAGGGCTAGTTCACACTTCTACCAGTTGGAGTGGAGAAACCTCAAACCACACATGGCATTGGATTGAGTCCTCAGCCACTTAAGTAAGCATCGGGCTGATCTGCAAGTAACTGCACACCAAAACAAAATTCAATACTCCTTAAAGGAATTCAACAAAATCCAGCACTCTACAACATAAAATTCACAAAGTCTGGCATCCAACTAGAAAGTACAGGAAGCAGGAAGATATGACGCATAACGGGGAGAAAAAACAAATCAGTAGAAACACAGACTCAGAAATGACAGAAATGGGGGACTAGCTACCTAGGACCGTTAAACAGTTAAGTCGTACAGATGTACTCAAGTGTGTAAAGGAAAACATGAATATGACTAGGAGATAAATGAAAGATATTAGGAAGATCTAAATGGAATTTCTAGACATATAAAATATAGTATCAGAAATAAAAATATTGATAATAACAACAGTTAATATTTATTACGTAGATTATCTCATTTTTTAATCCTATGTATTAAGTAGATACTTTCATTATCTCCTCTGCACAGAAAACGAAGCTGAGATTTTTGAAATTTAAATAACTGGTCTAGGTCACACACCTAAAAGTGTGTGATCAAGGAATGCCAGAGAAGCCAGAGAAAACTGACTAGAGACAGTATTGTGTTTTTAATGTAAAGGTGTTCTCTACTGGAGGGTGTGTAAGATGCTGGAAATACAGATAAGTAAATGATAATGCTTGCCCTCAAGGAGCTCGCGTTCCGGGAGAAGAAACAGAGCAGCCTAGAAGTAGTCTCCATGCAGCGTAAGTGATCATTGAAGTCTGTATAAGAGTCAGTGACCGCACAGGAGAGAAATAGTCCTTCCTGCGGACGCTGGAGAAGCTGTAAAGAGAATGAGGCTGGATCTTGGACTAGTAGAAGGCTATTGAGCAAAGGAGTACATTTTAAACAGAAAACTCTCGCAGTTTTGAAAATATAACATGAAACACCATGGTTCCTTTGGGAAGTGGTAAGAAGTACTATGTGGCAACAGAAAATGATGCTGAATGCTTATTGTGCCAGCCACTGAACAGAAATTCTGCTCACGTATTCATTTATTTCATTCACACGACAAACTTGAGTTGGTGTGATTATTATCCCGTTTCTCCTAAAGAAACTAAGAGAAGTTAAGTGACTTGCACAGGCTATACGGTTTGTAAGTAGCACAGCTCATATTCAAACTTCAGTCTTCACAAAGGCCACATTTTTTTTTTTATTGAATTGTAGTTGATTTACAATGTTGCCTTAATTTCTGATGTACAGCAAAGTGATTCAGGTATACATATATACATACTGTTTTCCATTATGTTTATTTTATCTTTATTATAAGATATTGAATATAGTTCCCTGTTCTATACAATAGGATCTTGTTCATCTGTTTTTTGTAAGGTTGTTTATATCTGCTAATCCCAAACTTCTAATTTATCCCTCCCCCCTCCCTTTCCCCTTTGGTAATCAGAAGTTTGTTTTCTGTGTCTGTGAGTCTGTTTCATACATAAGTTCGTTTGTGTCAGATTTGAGATTGCACATATAAGTGATATCATATGGTATTTGTTTTTCCCTTTTCTGACGGACTTCCCTCACTATGATAATCTCTGGGTCCAGCCGTGTTGCTGCCACTGGCCTAATTTCATTCACCAAGGCCACATTCTTAACAGCTGTTAGACTGACTGAACATGTGCCTCCCCCAGTATCAAAGGGCTCTGTGTCCTCTGAACTTCATGCTTTCTCCTAAACATGGTAGCACTCTACCGATTTGTGTGATATTTTCACTTCTGACACAGGCACAAGCATGGAAAACAGAATGGAAGGTGGATAGTAAGACTGAAGCCAGAGACCAGACAGGAGACAATTGTAATCAAACAGGAAGTGGCTGTGGGGATGAAAAGTTATTTAAGGAGTTGGTTTGACAGGACTTGCAGATTTATTGTGAGTGTAGCGTATGGGAGAGAAGAGTCGAAAATGAATGCCAGAAGCTGAAATATTTCCAATTTTATCACTCCCCTCCTTTTTTCCTTTCCTTTTATTTTCCCTTTCACCTTTTAGGTTTTACTCTGGATTTGCTGAGGTTTTGTCTTCATTGTCTAGGTGTATTTATTCACTAAAAAAAATTATGTATGGTGGGCTGCAGTCCCTGGAGTTGCGAAAGACATAACTTAGTGACTAAACAACGATCAGCAGTGCATGGGATTAGACAGAAATTCTTGCTCTCATGGAGTTTGTGGTCTGATAATCAGAGATTGAAAGTGAACGTGAAAGTCGCTCAGTCGTGTCCAACTCTTTGCAACACCATGGACTATATATTGGAGTGGGTAGCCTTTCCCTTCTCCAGGGGATCTTCCCAACCCAGGGATCGAACCCAGGTCTCCCGCATTGCAGGCAGATTCTTGACCAGCTGAGCCACAAGAGAAGCCCAAGAATACTAGAGTAGATAGCCTTTCCCTTCTCCAGGGGATCTTCCCAACCCAGGGATCAAACCCAGGTCTCCCACATTACAGGCAGATTCTTGACCAGCTGAGCCACAAGGGAAGCCCAATCAGAGATTAGGGGGGACAAAAAAATCCCTGCTTTTATAAAAGGAGTTCACATTCCCGGAATCGGGGGAATTGCAGTAGGTCTTGATGACCATATGATAAAAACCTGTTACTTTTTCCCTAAAATATCGAACGGTATGGTAGATTTAGTGATCTCAAGTGAACACGCAGACGTTTTAGGCTGAGATGAAGCTTCTGGTCTGACTTCTCTGTGTAATTGCATCAAACTTCCACTTGATTATGCTTGTCACTAATCCTCATCCTCACCACTATAGAGCCATTCTGTGAGGATTAAGGGTGCTTACTGCAGGAGTGGGGTGGCTGTCTTGTTTGAAATATTAAAGAGCATTTGCTGCTTTTGAAATTTTGTAAACAAACACAAAGTGAAGTGTGACCTCTTTACTCTGAGGCCTCCTCTTGCCCATTCTCTCCCCTTGCTCCCACTAGTTCTTCACCTCTCGTCATTTTCCCCAGGAGCCCAAGACGGCCAGGAAATAATTTCTTCAACCTCAAGTTCCTGTTTCCTAGCTCCCGTTTTACTTATTTCTTCTCTATTCCTAACTTTCTTCTTTTTTCATTTTTACTTCCTTCTTCAGAACCTTTTCTCCAGAGAGAACACTGATGTCGCCTCGAATCGGTCCCCTCTCTCCCTCCAGTAACTTTCATCTTTTCCTCTATTTAATTTCCCCTCTTTTTCTATTCTGGTCATTGGGGGCTGTCACACACGTCACATAAGCATTTCTGGAATGCTTTTGTCACCTCCTCCTCTCCCACCCAAGCCTCCTCGGCCCGCTTAGGTTGCTGACCTCTCTTTATCCTTTTAGGTCTCAGTTTAAAGGTCAGCTCCTTAAAGGGGGCTTCTCTGTGACCCTTCCTCATCTGAATTAGATGACTTCATTACTCTTTTCAAATCATCCTGTAATTTTTGAGTCATCCTGTATTATAGTTTCTGACTAAATTTTTTTTGCATGATCCTTAACTTAATGTACATTTCTTTTATTAAATTGTAACCTTTATGAGGCTATTCCTGACACCTAACATATGTAAGTGATTTGTTATTTAACATGAAGGTTCACCATTTCCCAGTCACTAGACAGAGGATAGAGTATTGAATGGTTTACATTATCACCTCTTTTATTAGGGGGTAGGGTTGGTTTCAAATATCTGCTTTTCATATCTGACTTTTCAATATTGTGTAGGAGACGATTTAAAATAATAGTAGCTGCTACTTATTGACCATCTCATATATGCAACACACTAAAACATCATGTTCAAAGTACCCCAGTAGCAACTGAACCCATTCAAAGCTATACTGTATTATAACGTCTTCTGTTTATTTATTTTTGACCATGCTGGATCTTGGTTGCTGTGTGCAGGTTTTCTCTAGCTGCAGAGAGCAGGGGCTACTCTCTAGCTGTGGTGTTCGGGCTTCTGATTGGGGTGGCTTCTCTCGTTGCAGAGCACAGGCTCTGGGTGCCTGGGCTTCAGTAGCTGTGGTGCATGGGCTCAGTAGTTGCTGCTCCCAGGCTCTAGAGCACAGGCTTAGGAGTTGCAGTGCATGGGCTTGGTTGCTCCATGGCATGTGGGTTCTTCCTGGACCAGGGATCGAACCCATGTCTCCTGCATTGGCAGTCAGATTCTTTACCACTGAGCCACCAGGGAAGTCCAAAAACTAGACTATTTTAAATGACACCTAATTAAAATAATATTCAATACCCACTAGTGCTTTTAAACAAGGATTAGAAAGATTTATGTCATGAACTGTAAGCCAACTTTAAACGTTGGTGAGGGTCTGGTTGGCGATACTTCCTTCCCTTCTTTTGTATTCTGGTCCAATCTTTATGCTTTGAAAGAGATCACAAACTAGTGGTCAGCTGACTAGACATGCTTGGCCTGCAGATATGTTTTCTTTGGTCTGCTGTGTTAAAAAATATGTATTTTTAATTAGATGCCAACATTTAACAAAAAAGTCTCGATTCAGTTTCACTTAAAAATGGAAAGTCCTTCCAATACTGCAGCCACATTCCAACAGAGAGACAGTTCGCCAGGGCGGAGGTACAGCTGCTCTCTTTAGTCAGGGCATGTGGCCTCAGATTTACCACCATCCCCAGCTGCCTGGCTTCACCTGCTTACGTTTCCTGCCTGGCCTCTGGAGGCATTTGAATTTGCTATCATTGCTAGAACTTCTTGGTCCATTTATAATCACTTGAAAGGTAAAGTTACACTCTTAATTCAGAACACGGAGTTAGGATCCTATTCCTCAGCTAGATTCTCTTTTCTCCTTGTTATCATGATGTCTCTCAAAAAATTTCATAATTAGAAGGGCCCTTAGAAGTCCTCTCATCTTGAAACCAAGTCTAGGGGGGTTTTAATATTCTCTTTTTTATAGTAAAATATGCATAACATAAAATTTGCTATTCTAACCACTTTTTAAATTGAGAAATCTTCTTTTGGTGGTAAGATATAAGTAACCTAAAATTTACCATTTTAACTATTTTAAGTTACAGTTCCGTGGTATTAACTATATTCACATTGTTATAAAACTATTACCAGCATCCAGCTCCTTGTCTGCATCTTCCCAAAATGAAACATTTTACCCATTAAAAAATAATTCTCCATTCTGCCCTCCTCCAGCCACTGATAACCATTGTTTTGCTCTCTGTCTCTGTGTGTTTGACTATTCTAGGTACCACATATTAGTGAAATCATACAGTATTTGTCTCTTTGTGTCTGACTTATTCCATGAAGCATGACTTTTCCCAGTTCGTCTATGTTGAGTATCAGGATTTCATTCCTTCCTGTGGCTGAATAATATTCCACCGTGTAGAGTTCATGCTTTGTTTCTTCATTCATCTGTCGGTGGCCACTTGGGTTGTTTCCACCTTTTGGCTATTGTGAATAATGTGCAGCACAACCAAACAAGAAAAAAGTAGTGATAGTAAATTTTTGTGTCAAAGCTAATTTACTTGCCTAATTGGTGAGTAATCACTTTGGAGAACTCAATGAACAATTTTCCCAGCTAGTTTAAAAACTGTATTGTTTGGAGAAAAATAAATGTATCTTATAACGTCTCATACGAGTTGTCCAATAGTGTTATTTCGTAAAAGATCAGATACCTCAGGGGCTGCTGTGGACTGCATTGTGTCCCCCCATATTGATATGTTGAAGCCCTAAGCCCCAGTATGACTGTGTTTGGAGGTAGGGGCTGTCAGGATGTCATAAAGACTCAGTGAGGTCATTAGGGTGGGGCTCTTCTCCAGTACGGTTAGCATGCTTGTAGGAAGAGACAGCTGAGAGCCTGGCCTCTCTCCCCATGTAAGGAACGGTGAGAAGATGGCCTTTTACAACCAAGGACTGAGTCCTCCCTAGAACTGACCCTGCTGGCTCCCCGGTCTTGAACTTCTAGTCTCCTCGACTGTGGGAACAAAAATTTCTGGTGTCTAAGTCACCCACTCTCTGATATTTTGTTACAGCAGCCTGAGCAGACTAATATGGAAGCCATCTTTCTACTCACAATTTTTAGACAGAAAAATTAATTTTACTTTGCATGTTGAAGCCAAATCCTGTTTTGATTCATCACTAATGTTTTATCTCATTACAACCACTAATGAGGTTGTAAGTATGTTAGTCTTGTAAATGTAAACTGTGCTATTCAGTTTATTTAAAATATTAGCAAGATTTCCAAGTTGATAAACTTTAATGGATATACATAAGGCAGAAATAGGAGTAATTTTTTATTTTATTTGACTATTATTTCAACAATTTATATCAGTCAGAAAACTTTAGTGCAAAAGAATAAATTCCAGTATCACTACTGATACATCTACAGATAACTCTGAAAGGTCTAATTTAAAAGCCTCATCCTAATAAAATTAATGCTGCTGCTGCTGCTAAGTTGCTTCAGTCGTGTCTGACTCTGTGCGACCCCATAGACAGCAGCCCACCAGGTTCCCCCGTCCCTGGGATTCTCCAGGCAAGAACACTGGAGTGGGTTGCCAGTTCCTTCTCCAATGCATGAAAGTGAAAAGTGAAAGTGAAGTCGCTCAGTCATGGCTGACTTTTAGCGACCCCATGGACTGCATCCTACCAGGCTCCTCCATCCATGGGATTTTCCAGGCAACAGTACTGGAGTGGGGTGCCATTGCCTTCTCCATCAAGCCATGTTATGGAGCAATAGATCTACTTTGTTTGGTTCTGTGACCGCATCATATAGGAACAAGGAGAGGGTGGTAACATCTGTACTCTCATCCAGTAGAACTGAAGATTTTATGTAATCATAGCCTTTATACTAATGTAGTCCTGGGTTGAAAAGAAAAGGAAAAGACCAGAGCAGATGAAAAGCTTCCCTGTGAGTGACACACCTACCAGTGTGCCGTTTACACACACGTTTATGGAGAAGCTCCAGGAGGAGTTAACCTGAGAGCGCAGGTTGGTGGGGTCCATATCTAAAAATTTACTACTAACCTATTTAGTGTACATTTTGTTTTTCTTATAAATTTTAAATAAAGGCATATTTTTAACAAGAAAAGTATTAATATTAAACATCTGTAGAACCTTACAAGTGTCTCTGTAAAAGCTCTAGTCTCCTGGTCTAAGTCTCCTGCTTCCATGGCTGATTCGTGTCAATGTATGGCAAAAACCCCTACAATATGGTAAAGTAATCAGCCTTCAATTAAAATAAATAAATTTATTTTTTTTTAAAGAAAAAATAAATAAATAAAAACTGCTTCCACGCACCCCCTATCACACAGGTATAAATTGAAGCCTCACATCTCCCAGTCTCCTGACTCTCACCAAGTGATCTTGCCATTAGCATCACGTTCTCTCTCCCTGATGCTTAACGAACATATATATATATATTATGTCATTCAGTCTCTGAGGTCAGTGTATAACTTTCTAGCCCAGAATGTGATCAAATGAGTTAAGGTTTAAGAATGCATCGCAATTATATGTGATTTTCTATCTTCTTTCATTGCCTTAACAGATGGAGGAAAGTTTCTTTAAGTTCCACTTTGCCTGTCTTCAAGAGAAAAAAGTTATTCCATCTTTTATTTAATCATGATTCTTATTACTGAGGGAAGTATGGTACTTGTGTTACTGCATATTTCAAGCTTTGAAGGACATAAGCAGAATTTTCAAGTTCTTTGAGAATACAACTAAAGGTTTTGTTTTTTTTTTAATTAGGCTAAAAAGTGAGACTTTACCATGGGATGTTATTAAACCCACTCTTTACAGCAGATCTACCCCAAAACCAAATGGTACCTCTGAGGCTTCTGAAATCTCTTGCTCTCATGATTCAGTTAGAAACAAAAGTAAATGACTAAATTAAAGTTTACACACTGTGAGTCAAAGTAAAACCACCTTAGGTTAAAGATGTCAGTTTAATAAAGCATACTCAAATTTGGTTGTTTTGGTGGGTTTTAAGCTGGAAGTGTATAAAAGCAAGTGTAAGTAGTGTTGAAAATTTAATCTTTTCCAGTTTTATTTTGCTTGGCATAACCTGATCTTCCTTCCCACTGCCGCCACCTGACCCTAATTTAGAGCCCTAACTAACCACATCGGAGAGGTTGTCAAACAGACAGATTCCTTGATCCCGTCTCCAACCTACTGAATCAGAGTCAGCAGGGGAGGGACCTGGGAATTTATTTTTTAACAAGCATTTCAGGTGATTCTTAAAATCACTCAAGTGTGCGAAGTCTTGAATAATTTCTTAACTTTTTTTTCTTTTGCTCCAGTCCTTGCTCTACATCAGCAATTTTTAAGCCGGGTCGCATGTCAAGTTCACTCAGCGAGTTTTTAAAAACTGCCGGTGCCCAGGCCCCATCCCAGAGCGATTTAATCAGAATCTTATGGTTTGGGACCTATGCTTTTTTTCTTTTTTAATAAGTAAAAGAAATTTTATTGTAGTACAGCATTTAGAGAAAAGTGCAAAATAATAAATGTACAGCTTAATGGAGTTCTTAGAAACAAACATACTGATGTGATGTCCCTCCAGATAAAGACAGAGAACATTACCAGCAGCCCAGCTGTCTCTCCCAGGTCCCCCTCGTCCTGAATCCCCTCTGGGTCACCACTAGTCTACCATTTATCACCATGAACTAGATGTGTCTGATCTTGAACTTTATGTGGCGAGAATCATAGAACATAGAGCACTCTTCAGGGTCTGGCTTATTTTGCTCAACATCATACTTCTGATTTGTTGGAAGTTAGCTGCAGTTTGTTCTTTTTTATTGTTGTACAGAATTCCATTTTATATAAACCACAGTTTTTTTATCCCTTCTGCAGTAAGGTGGCTTTTGGGTTGTTTTCAGTTTAAGTGAGTACAAACAGTGTTGCTCTAAGCATCCTTTTGCACGTCTCTTGGTACACAGCTTTCTGCTAGGTATGTACTTAGGAGTGGAATTGCTGGGAATGTGTATGCTCAGCTTCAGCACATAGTCCCAGGTTTCAAAAATGATTGCACCATTTTCCACATTTTACTGTAGCTTGCGAGAGTCCCTGTTGCTCTGGAACTTTTAGTGGGGCCCATGTGTTTTCAAAGCTCTGCAGGTGATCATGATACACACTGAAGCTTGAGAAGTACTGCGAGACCTTGTATAAATACAGCTCTCTAAAGCACAGCCCTGGAAATGTGAATCCCATTACATTACATCCACACCAGATCTAACCTTTCCACCCACCACTTTCCTACTCACAGCTGACGCTCACCACACACGGTCATTCACTTTCCCCCAAACACTCCTTACGCTTTTTCCCAGCACACCTTCGTTTTTTTTTTCTATTTGGGCAGAACTTGCTTGCAAGTCTGTCACATTCCTGCGCATCTTCAAGCAAACCCAGCTCAAGTCATGCATCTTTTAAAAGTCTTCATGATTCCCACATCCTCCCCTCCTTGCAGGGCTTCCCTGGTGGCTCAGTGGTAAAGAATCTGCCTGCCGATGCAGGAGATGCAGGTTAGATCCCTGGTTCAAGAAGATCCCCTGGAGAAGGAAATGGCAACCCACTCCAGTATTCTTGTTGGAGAATCTCATGGACAGAGGAGCCTGGCGGGCTACAGTCCATGGGGTCACAAAGAGTCAGACACAACTTAGCAACTAAACAAAAACAACCCCTCCTTGCCCTTACTTCTCTCCACATGTCATCTCTCTTATGACACTTGTTCTATCATATTTACATTTAGTTATTAGCAAACATATAATCTCTTTCCTAAGACATCACACGGGTTAGAGTAAATCGATTTTTATGTCTTTCTTACCTCTCACTCCAGCTCGTAAAGCTGTAATGTCAAGCTCCATATGAAACCCTCAAGAGAAGACTTTAAATTGGGTACAGCTGTGTAACCACGGTTAAGTTACTTTTTCCAGGCCTTAGTTTTCTCATCTATAAAATGGAGCATATACTACTTCACCATTGTGAACACTAAATGAAATAACAAACTAAAGCAGTTATTAATCTTGACACATAGTAACTGGTTCATCAGTGCCCCTTGTCTGTGTCATATGAGTATCATTGTTCGTTTCCTTCAGGGTAGAGACAGCATGGTTTATCTATGAAGCTCCATTCAGTGCCTTTGCTTGTTGCGGGTGCTCAGTACAGGCTGGGAGAATAAATCAATGAATGTCTGCTGGATGGTTGCATGGGCCAGGCTTATTTATAGTCCCTTTCCAGAAAGCCCATCTTGGAAGAAGTCAAATTTCAATTTAACCATCGGAGATAGACAGAAAGTAGGATTTTTACTAAAAACTTTAAAAACTGCATTAAAAAGGCCAAATCCCCAGTTTAACCGTACAACAGCTGCTCTCCTGCTGCTGCCAGGAAATAGGGAAAACCCTCCAAGAGCTATTTGCTGTTTGTTTGTTCGTCTTCTGATAAACATGCCGTGACTTGGGGAAAGCACACACTTCGCCTGCAGGCAAGCGTGGGTCTGGGAAGTTGCAAGTAGCAGCAATGAGGGAGAAATCCCCAACTCTGTGGGAGAGGTCCTGCAGGGACTCAGCTAAAGCCATGTGCCGCTTTGCTGAGTTATTTACCAAGATGAAGGGATTGGGTGTGGCTGGCCTGCGAGTCCTCCTGGGAAGTCACTTTAAGAATCTCTCTAATTTCCTCACCCTTCATCTTTGTTCTCTGGCTCTGCTGCGAGGGCGCAGGCAGTCGCACCCACCTGGCTGTGGTTCCCAGCACACTGAATTCTTTGGAGCTGGCTGTTGCAGCCAAGGATTCCCTGCCCTGCTCTTTCCCCCTTGCCCTGATTTGAAAAACAGTTTGGGAAATTCTCATCTGGCATGGAGATTGATGAGAAGAAACCCCGTGGGCTGTGTGCTCTTTTTCTAGATACACAGGACCAAGAAGGGTCTTTCGAGCTTTAAATTGTCCTTTCTCAAAAACCCAGTATTGATAGACTACATGTGAACAAGTTATACAAAGTAGGGTCTGCCATCACCACTCTCATTTAAAGGCATTTTATTGCTAAGAGGCTGTATAAGTGAGACAGAAGCGATACCAGAGAGCCTTTATCACCATCTATGTTGCTTGCAGAAGGAATATAAGAATATACTTAACTAATTGAAACCTCATGAAAGATGTGTAACAAACCATATGAAGATTAATGGGTAAGTCCACGAAAATGTTTACCAGGTGTCTAATATCTTTTAAAATATGAACAAATAAATGACTTTAACCAAGTTATAATCAAAATGGGTCTGATGACAAAAGAATTAGCAACTTGAAAAATATATAAGCCCAGTGTCCAAAACCTTATTTGTCATGTAAGTTGTCCAATAATTCCTTGGAAGCATGTTTCTGTTTTTAAAATAAAATTAACTTCAGGAAGCAGCGATAGACAAGGAAGTAATACGATTTTAGGAAGACTCTGAAAATCTACATTTATTGTCTCAAGTGCCAGAACAGCAGAATGGTATAATACCATTTATATATATTTTATGTCTGTATGTATTTATATACATTCAAAAACGTTTGGAAAGAGGTTTACCAGAATGTTATTAGTGGTTTTCTTTCGGTGCTAGGATTTTACTTTTTTTTTTTCCACACATTTTTATATTGTTTGAGTTTTTATAATGACTGTGTAACATTTTTATAATCACAGTAAAAATATATATATAAAGCTATTCGGGGGACTTCCCTGGCAGTCCAGCAGTTAAGACTCCACACTTCCGCTGCAGGGGGCGCAGGTTTGAGCCCTGGTCAAGGAACTAGGATCCTGCCAGTCGCACGGTGCGGCCAAAACAAACAAACAACAAAAACAATACCTGAAACACAATAAGCATCAGCTGTCATCATGTAAAAAAATAAACCCATTTTTGTTTAGAAAAAAGATTTGTTCGACCATCTGCCATGGGCCCACAGAGGTACTAGGAGTCATGGGGATTAGAAAAGAAGGCTGTGGCCTAGCCACCAAGATGTTCACATTCTAGTTGGGAAGACTCCTAAGGGGCGGTGTGGTAGAGAGTGAGCAGGCGTCAGGACATGCGGTTCAAAGAAGTGCTGGAGGCTACCAGGAAGAGGAGAGGTCGTGTTGGTTTTCACTGGAAAGAGGAGGTTCGAGTTGGACCTTGAAAGATGGACAAAATTTGACCAGGAGTGGGGCAGGAGGGCGTTTTAGCCAGCTTGAGCACTGAAGCAATAATAATGGTATTTGAAAAGACAGTGGGGAGCCAGTTTATCTGGAATAGTAAGCAAATATAATTTGAGGTAGAGAAATTTGCTTTCTTGCCAAGTTTATTCTATATGTTTATTTTGATACATTGCAAATTATATTTTGGTGTACTTGAGCATTTTTAAAAAGGATATCTTAGGAAAATAAACACAATTATCCTGAATATTGACTCTAAAGTGACATAGAAATTAGACTGCTATGAACATTGCATTATTTTTAGTGTGTGGAGAATGAAAGCCTTCAGTACACGTGCTCTCTAATGCTGTCATTTCAATCCATGTTTCAATTCAGTCAATGGCTTTTTGTACAGGTTTTTAATTCGTGATTAATATGTTCCTACTTTCTTGTACTAAAAGTCAAAAAGTAGAGTATGAAGTATGAGGGCCAAAACAAAAACAAAATTTTACTTTAAAAAGAGACATTAAAGTACACTGCTGGTGGGAATGTAAATTGATACAGCCACCATAGAAAACAAGTGTGGCAATTCCTGTAAAAACTAGGAATAAACCCACCATCTGATCCAGCAGTACCACGTCTAGACACATACCCTGAAGAAAGCAAAACTGAAAAGGCACATGCACTCCAGTGTTTATCACAGCACTTTTTACAATAGCCGAGACATGGAAGCAACCTAGATGTCCATCGACAGATGAATGGTAAGGAAGCTGTGGTACACGTACATGATGGAGTACTACTCGGCCATAAAAAGGAACACACTTGAGTCTGTCCTAATGAGGTGGATGAAACTGGAGCCTACTATACAGAGTGAACTAAGTCTGAAAGAGAAAAACAAATGCTGTGTATTAATGCATATATATGGAATCTAGAAGGATGGCACTGATGAACCTGTTTACAGAGCAGCAGTGGAGACACAGACTATGGACAAGGGTGGGGAGAGGAGAGAGAGGGTGAGATAAATGGACAGAGGAGCATGCTGCATATGCACTGACATACGTAAATAGAGAGCCAGTGGGAGTTTGCAGTGAACTCACACTGGGGATCTGTAATAACCAGAGAGGTGGGAATGGGCAGGAAGTAGGAGGAAGGTTCGAGAGGGAGGGAATATACACCTATGGTTAATTCATGTTGATGTATAACAGAAATCAAACCAATATTGTAAAGCAATCATCACTCAAAAATAAATATTAAATAAATAATAAAAAAGACATTAAGGGACTTTCCTGGTGGTACAGTGAATAGGAATCCGTCTGCCAGTGCAGGGGATACAGGTTTGATCCCTGGTCCAGGAAAATTCTACATGCCTCGGAGCAACTAAGCCTGTACACCGTTAACTACTAAGCCCACACTCCAGAGCTCCCAAGCTGCAATTGCTGAAGCCCGTGTGCCCTAGGGCCTGTGTAACACAACAGGAGAAGCCACCACAATGGGAAACCCATGCTCCACAGTGAAGAGGAGCCCCCACTCATCGCAACTAGAGAAAACCCACACAACAGTGAAGACCCAGTTCAGTTCAGTTCAGTTGCTCAGTCGTGTCCGACTCTGCGACCCCATGAATTGCAGCACGCCAGGCCTCTCTGTCCATCACCAACTCCTGGAGTTCACCCAAACTCATGTCCATCGAGTTGGTGATGCCATCCACCCATCTCATCCTCTGTCGTCCCCTTCTCCTCCTGCCCCAATCCCTCCCAGCATCAGAGTCTTTTCCAATGAGTCAGCTCTTCGCACGAGGTGGCCAAAGTATTGGAGTTTCAGCTTTAACATCATTGCTTCCAAAGAACACCCAGGACTGGTCTCCTTTAGAATGGACTGGTTGGATCTCCTTGCAGTCCAAGGGACTCTCAAGAGTCTTCTCCAACACCACACTTCAAAAACATCAATTCTTTGGCACTCAGCTTTCTTCACAGTCCAACTCTCACACCCATACATGACCATAGGAAAAACCATAGCCTTGACTAGATGGACCTTTGTTGGCAAAGTAATGTCTCTGCTTTTGAATATGCTATCTAGGTTGGTCATAACTTTCCTTCCAAGGAGTAAGTGTCTTTTAATTTCATGGCTGCAATCACCATCTGCAGTGATTTTGGAGCCCCCAAAAATAAAGTCTGCCACTGTTTCCCCATCTATTTCCCATGAAGTGATGGGACTGGATGCCATGATCTTAGTTTTCTGGATGTTGAGCTTTAAGCCAACTTTTTCACTCTCCTCTTTCACTTTCATCAACATGCTTTTTAGTTCCTCTTCACTTTCTGCCATAAGGGTGGTGTCATCTGCATATCTGAGGTTATTGATATTTCTCCCAGCAATCCTGATTCCAGCTTATGCTTCTTCCAGCCCAGCGTTTCTCATGATGTACTCGGCATATAAGCTAAATAAGCAGGGTGACAATATACAGCCTTGACATACTTTTCCTATTTGGAACCAGTCTGTTGTTCCATGTCCAGTTCTAACTGTTGCTTCCTGATCTGCATATAGATTTCTCAAGAGGCAGGTCAGGTGGTCTGGTATTCCCATCTCTTTCAGAATTTTCCACAGTTTATTGTGATCCACACAGTCAAAGGCTTTGGCATAGTCAATAAAGCAGAAATAGATGTTTTTCTGGAACCCTTTTGCTTTTTTGATGATCCAGCAATTTGATCTCTGGTTCCTCTGCCTTTTCTAAAACCAGCTTGAACATCTGGAGGTTCACGGTTCACGTATTGCTGAAGACTGGCTTGGAGAATTTTGAGCATTACTTTACTAGCGTGTGAGATGAGTGCAATTGTGCGGTAGTTTGAGCATTCTTTGGCATTGCCTTTCTTTGGGATTGGAATGAAAACTGACCTTTTCCAGTCCTGTGGCCACTGCTGAGTTTTCCAAATTTGCTGGCATATTGAGTGCAGCACTTTCACAGCATCATCTTCCAGGATTTGAAATAGCTCAACTGGAATTCCATCACCTCCACTAGCTTTGTTCGTAGTGATGCTTTCTAAGGCCCACCTGACTTCATATTCCAGGATATCTGGCTCTAGGTGAGTGATCACACCATCGTGATTATCTGGGTCATGAAGATCTTTTTTGTACAGTTCTTCTGTGTATTCTTCCCACCTCTTCTTAGTATCTTCTGCTTCTGTTAGGGCCATACCATTTTTGTCCTTTATTGAGCCCATCTTTGTATGAAATGTTCCCTTGGTATCTCTAATTTTCTTGAAGATATCTCTAGTCTTTCCCATTCTGTTGTTTTCCTCTATTTCTTTGCATTGATCTCTGAGGAAGGCTTTCTTATCTCTCCTTGCTATTCTTTGGAACTCTGCATTCAGATGCTTATATCTTTCCTTTCCTCCTTTGCTTTTCACTTCTCTTTCCACAGCTATTTGTAAGGCCTTCCCAGACAGCCATTTTGCTTTTTTGCATTTCTTTTCCATGGGGGTGGTCTTGATCCCTGTCTCCTGTACAATGTCACGAACCTCCATCCATAGTTCATCAGGCACTCTGTCTATCAGATCTAGTCCCTTAAATCTATTTCTCACTTCCACTGTATAATCATAAGGAATTTGATTTAGGTCATACCTGAATGGTCTAGTGGTTTTCCCTACTTTCTTCAATTTAAGTCTGAATTTGGCAATAAAGTGTTCATGATCTGAGCCACAGTCAGCTCCCAGTCTTGTTTTTGCTGACTGTATAGAGCTTCTCCATCTTTGGCTGCAAAGAATATAATCAGTCTGATTTCGGTGTTGACCATCTGGTGATGTCCATGTGTAGAGTCTTCTCTTGTGTTGTTGGAAGAGGGTGTTTGCTATGACCAGTGTGTTCTCTTGGCAAAACTCTATCAGCCTTTGCCCTGCCTCATTCTGTATTCCAAGGCCAAATTTGCCTGAATTTGGGCCTTGCACTCTCTATCAAACACACTGAATTTATAATAACAGGGGAGAAGAGATATAAAGCCAGAAGAGAAGAGATGGCAGTGATTGTTGTTGTTGTTGTTGTTCAGCCACATGTCCAGCTCTTTTCTACACCATGGACTGCAGCAAGACAGGCTTCTGTGTCCTTCACTATCTCCCGGAGTTTACTCAAACTCATGTCCATTGAGTTTGTGGTGCTGTCCAGCCATCTCATCCTCTGTCGCCCCCTTCTTCTCCTGCCCTTAATCTTTCCCAGCATTAGGGTCTTTTCCAGTGAGTCATCTCTTCTCATCAGATGGCCAAAGTTTTGGAGCTTCAGCTTCAGCATCAGTCCTTCCAATGACTACTCAGGGTTGATTTCCCTTAGGATTGACTGGTTTGATCGCCTTTCAGTCCACATGATAGGTGTGAAGTAAATTTTACACCTATCTGCAGGTTGACTGCAAATGGATTAGTAGGAACTGTTTTAGCAAAGAAAGTGTTGACTGACTTACAAAAGAGAAAGATATCTGTTCATGCTGGGTCAGGCACTCTGAAACTAGGGGTGTGAGGAGAGCTGAAAACAGGATTTGGTGAAAGCCCTTATAAGGAACTGTTAGCACCCGAGAACCTCTTCCCCACATAAAGCATCAAGGTCGAGTACTTCTTTCTCTATTCAGTTGAAGTCTGGAGCAACCAAACTGAAGACGTCTCAATTCAAGAATACCAGGTTCAGAGCAAAGGTGAGAGAGCCTCGTGAAAACAAGGAAATCAGCCAGTGTCTACAGGCTGTGTGTTGATACCTATCCCTACTTCCCTTGCTTACTTCTCAGAATGCTGGCTGCCAAATGGATACTCCCCAAGTGTGAGTGTGGAATATTACCTGGGGAAACAAATGTAGCCCCTGAAGAAGTCCCCACAGATCTGACATTTAGGAGTTCCACTATGAAATGACAGGTCTCAGCCTATTCGTTCTACAATGGAGCTCAGTGTCAGCAAGCTCCATCCATTGAGAAAACCAGCTTTTTGACATCTTACTCTTAATATGAATGGATATATTCCTGGATCACCAGCCATGTGGAAGAACTCTCTAACATGATAGCCAGAAATGAAGGCTAGACAAAAAGGGTAGACAAAGGAGGAACTCAGAAGAAGCGGCGACAAGACAAGGATCAGAAGAAAACTTTAAGAAGGCTCTCGTTAATATCATCAGGGAAAACAGAGAAGGTATTGGATCCACTAAATAGGACTAGCCTGCCATATGTGGCAGGCTAGATATATATGTATATATACACTCACACATACATACGGAGAAGGAAATGGCAACCCACTCCAGTATTCTTGCCTGGAGAATCCCAGGGAGAGAGGAGCCTGACAGGCTACAGTCCAGGGATCGCAAGAGTCGGACACGACTTAGCGACTAAACCACCACCACCACCACCACACATGCATATAAACATAAATACACATATATATGTATTTTCTTCAAAGAACAAGAAGGAATTTTTGGAAATTAAAAATATAATAGCATAAATTAAAAATTCAGTAGAAAAGCTGGAAATGGCCCAGAGGAGGCAAAAGAATTAGAAAATAAGAGAAAATTACAAGGAATTAGAGGCCTACTCCAGAAATGTAATGTCTGAAAAATTGGACTTGCACCAGGTTCAATGCACGATACTGGATGCTTGGGGCTGGTGCACTGGGACGACCCAGAGGGATGGAATGGGGAGGGAGGAGGGTTCAGGATGGGGAACACATGTATACCTGTGGCGGATTCATTTTGATATTTGGCAAAACTAATACAATTATGTAAAGTTTAAAAATAAAATAAAATTTTTAAAAAAAAAGGAAAAAAAATCAAAAAAAAAAAAGAAAAGAAAAATTGGACTTGCAGAGAAAAGGAATTAGAATGTGAATGGGCTTCTCAACAACAATGCTAGAAGTTGAAAATCAGTAGAGTAATAGAGCAATGCTTTCAGAATTCTAAGGGAAATTTATCAAATCAAATTATTCATCAACTAAGAGAACAGAATATAGATTTTTAGATAGGCAAGAGCTTATAAATGTTAACTCCCATGCAGCTTTTCTCATGAAACTACTGGAGGACGTGTTTCACCCAAAAATGAGGATAAATCTTAAAAGGTGAAATTATAGGATCTGGAAAAAGCTATCCAAAACAGGAAAGAAGTAAAGGGGATTCTCAGGATGATATTGAAGGTTAGTCCCAGGATAGTCGTTTGTGCAGGAGAGGTAGATAGCAAACAGCTCAGATTGCAGTGTCAGAAATCTCCAGGAGAAACGCCTACAAGAAAACGTTAAAAATAGAACTGATGAAACTGTTGTGTTAGATTACATTTGGCTGGAGAATTAGAGATGAACACTTCAGTCAAAGAAATAGTAATTAATACTTACAAACTCCAAGCAAACCAAGAACGATGTAACTCCAAAAGAAACAAAATGTTGTATAAAAAAAGAATATGTAGTAGTAGCACAGCTTGTGGCTTGGCTGTGAATAATATTTATGTAGTATAAAAATACAAATACTGCATATTTTAAACTAGAATTGTCACAATTGGTTCAGTTCAGTCGGTCAGTCGTGTCCAGCTCTTTGCAACCCCATGGCCTGCAGCACTCCAGGCCTCCCTGTCATCACCAATCCCCAGAGCTTGCTCAAACTCATGTCCATTGAGTCTGTGATGCCATCCAACCATCTCATCCTCTGTCATCCCCTTCTCCTGCCTTCAATCTTTCCCAGCATCAGGGTCTTTTCCAATGAGTCAACTCTTCGCATGAGGTGGCCAAAGTATTGGAGTTTCAGCTTCAGCATCAGTCCTTCCAATGAATATTCAGGACTGATTTCCTTTAGGATGGACTGGTTGAATCTCCTTGCCGTCCAAGGGACTCTCAAGAGTCTTCTCCTCATTAATATATTACAAAGATGGAAGGATGGAAATGTATGTGGGTGGTAAAAAAGATAATCTACCATCTTCATCTAAGAGTCCAAAGATAATATCTAAGATTTAAAACTCGAGAAATAGCAGCATAAGCATATTATTAAGAAATGAAAAGTGAAGAACAGCACTCATTGAGTTTAAGTGGAATTGGTTACAAGCATTGCTTCTGTAGTTTGGTTTGGAATCAACTGAGTTTGAAAAGCCAGTGAACCTTTCAAATGAACTTGTCCGGCAGGGATTCAAGACTGATGAAGAGATTAGAAGTGGGAATATAATCAGAATTTAAAACATGTGAATGGATGAGATCACCGAGGAACGAAAGTGTAGGGAGTGAGAAAGGAAAGGACAGAACTTTGGGGAATGCGCATATTTAAAGGGTGAGAGAAGGAGAAAGAATCAGGGAAGAAGCAGAATGCAGGAAGAAAAACAGCATAGAATACCACTGTATAAGCCAGAGGAGAGTTTCAAGTACTGGAGGGACAGCACTATCGGTTGTCACAGGTGAAGAACTAAGAAAAATGTCCTTTGAATCTGTGGCGATTGGGAGCTCATCCATAACTTTCAAGAGAACAGTTTTTATGTGACAGAAGCGACATGGAAGGGGCTTCTGAGTGAGTGAATGAGTAGTCAGAGGTAAGGAATGTAGCACACTCTTCTGAGAAATTCGGCTTTGAAAAGCAAAAGGAGAAGCAAGTAGCTCTAGCAAGTAAACTATGAAGGATGTTTAAATTAAGGGACCACTCAAACATATGTGGGCAGATAGCAAAGAGCTAATGGAGAAGGTAAGAGGAAAGACGCACACATAAGGCGGATAACTGGCAAAGCAGGGTCCCAGAGAAGCTGAGAGAACGTGGACTCGGGAACACAGATGGAGAAAGAGAGAGGGGGAAGGAAGAGGTGAGGGCAAGTGAAGACACGGGGAGATTTAAGGTATGGAGGAAGGAAATTGAAGGATTAAATTAGATGGCTTCAATCTTCTCAATAAAATAGGTTGTCTGCTTAGAGGGGAGGGGTGGGGACAAAGGGTTAGTTTAGAAATTTGAGAATGGAAAATGTCTGGGGCAGCTGCTGTAAGGAATGCAATACAAAGTTCAAAGGAGATGACTGAAAGGATTACCCGGTAGCCGTGAGCATCCAGTCGAGGTTGGATTGTATGAATTTGTAATAAAGCCAATCAGTATGGTTTCTGGACTTCCTCCAAGAACACTGTATCTCCAAAAATTGTATAGGCCATCATCGTGGCTAGGGAAGGGCTTCCTATGAGTGTCTTAGGAGACATGCTGCTGCTGCTGCTGCTGCTAAGTTGCTTCAGTCGTGTCCGACTCTGTGCGACCCCGTAGATGGCAGCCCACCCGGCTCCGCCGTCTCTGGGATTCTCCAGGCAAGAACACTGGAGTGGGTTGCCATTTCCTTCTCCAATGCATGAAAGTGAAAAGTGAAAGTGAAGTCACTCAGTCGCGTCCGACTCTTTGCGACCCCATGGACTTCAGCCTACTAGGCTCCTCCGTCCATGGGATTTTCCAGGCAAGAGTACTGGAGTGGGGTGCCATTGCCTTCTCCGCTTAGGAGACATCCCAGGGTTCAAAACCTTCAGAAAAATCCTTGCTCAAGAAAAGTTACTGCTCAGGAGTACCAAAGAGCAGATTTGCTTGTGGGTCATGCAGGGGTCCTCTGGAGAGAATCATGGGCAACAAAAAGCAAGGTATTCAAGAGACTTAAGAGAAACAGGGCAGCTTGGTATCGAAAAGATCTATAGCTGCATGGATATCTAGACACAAATCTGGAAGTGGGAGCATGTTGGAGAACATCTGGAGTCAGATGAAAGAAGAAAGTGACATCATGTGAGATTACACTGTAGGCTACCTAGCCGGATGGAAGAACTAGATGAAGCATTCTTGATACATATCATAAAACTGGCCTGAGTCAGGAGAGCATGGCGACCGGGATTTCAAACATCAAGACATAAGTTCCAAGCCACATTCAACCAAAAGCAATATACTTGATTGATTCTTTTTATCTCCTGTTTATGTTTTTCTGATCACTAAAGAAACACTTGCCTATTATAGAAATGTAGTAGTACAGCAAAGTATAATGAAGCAGAAAAATGATTACTTATAAATCCACCACTGACAGCACTCACCATTAATATATTTGCTAATTATTTCTAGGTTTTTTTTTTTCTTTTGTGCTTAAACTATAGAATTTTATTTTCTCACAGTCTGAAGACTCGGAGTCCAAATCAGGGGGTCAGCAGGTTTGATTGCTCCTGAGGCCTCTCTCCTTGGTCTAATATTTTTTATACATTGTTTTTACATAGTAGAGATTATGCTGAATAACATTTGTATACCCAGTCGGGTGTTTTTAATATAGCTTTTCCTCATGTCTTTCTCATATATCTCATACATATCTTCATAAAGATCTGAATTTTTTTTAATTTTAAATCTTTGATTTGCCTTCATATTATGTCCCTCTCTCAAAAGGAAGAAATATGAGATGGGAGTTCTAGCTGTAATTATAAAAACAAGTTCACTATTTACTGTTTGCTATCATTATTTACGCAGCTTCTCTGGTGGCTTGAATCCACCTCCCAGTGCAGTGACGTGGGTTCGATCTCTGGTCCAGGAAGATCCCCAGAAGGAAATGGCAACCCACTCCAGTATTCTTGCCTGGGGAATCCCATGGACAGAGGAGCCTGCTGGGCTATAGCTCATGGGGTCACAAAAGAGTTGGACGTGACTTAGCGAATAAAAAACAACAACAACAAATAATTATTTACATTTTTCTAAAGATACCAGTCAATACTACTAAGCAGGACATAAAAAGGAATGAATTGGGTACAGTTCTAGTGAGGTAGATGAAACTAGAGCCTGTTATACAGAGTGAAGTTAAGTCAGAAAGAGAAAAACAATATCATATATTAACACGTATATGCGGAATCTAGAAAAATGGTACTGATGAGCCTATTTGCAGGGCAGCAATAGAGATGCAGACATAGAGAACAGCAGGGGAAGGAGAGGGTGGGATGAATTGAGAGGAGCATTGAAACGTATGTATTACCATGTATGTAAAACAGATTGTTGTTGTTCAGCCACCAGGTTGGTCCAACTCTTTGTGAGCCCATGAACTGCAGCACACCAGGCTTCCTGGTCCTCCTTCACTAATTCCTGGAGTTTGCTCAAACTCGTGTCCATTGAGTTGATGATGCCATCCAACCATCTTGTCCTCTTTCAGCCCCTTCTTCTCTTGCCCTCAATCTTTCCCAGCAGCAGGGTCTTTTCCAATGAGTTGGCTCTTTGCATTTGGTGGCCAAATTATTGGAGCTTTAGTTTCTGCATCAGTCCTTCCAATGACTATTCAGGGTTGATTTCCTTTAGGATTGACTGGTTTGATCTCCTTGCAGTCCAAGGGACTCTCAAGAGTCTTCTCCAGCACCACAATTTGAAAGTTTCAATTCTTCTATCAGATCAGATCAGTCGCTCAGTCGTGTCCGACTCTTTGCGACCCCATGAATCGCAGCACACCAGGCCTCCCTGTCCATCACCAACTCCCGGAGTTCGCTCAGACTCACATCCATCGAGTCAGTGATGCCATCCAGCCATCTCATCCTCTCTCGTCCCCTTCTCTTGCCTCCAATCCCTCCCAGCATCAGAGTCTTTTCCAATGAGTCAACTCTTCGCATGAGGTGGCCAAAGTACTGGAGTTTCCGCTTTAGCATCGTTCCTTCCAAAGAAATCCCAGGGCTGATCTCCTTCAGAATGGACTGGTTGGATCTCCTTGCAGTCCAAGGGACTCTCAAGAGTCTTCTCCAACACCACACTTCAAAAGCATTAATTCTTCGGCTCTCAGCCTTCTTCACAGTCCAACTCTCACACCCATACATGACCACAGGAAAAACCATAGCCTTGACTAGATGAATCTTTGTTGGCAAAGTAATGTCTCTGCTTTTGAATATGCTATCTAGGTTGGTCATAACATTCCTTCCAAGGTGTAAGAGTCTTTTAATTTCATGGCTGCAGTCACCATCTGCAGTGATTTTGGAGCCCAGAAAAATAAAGTCTGACACTGTTTCCACTGTTTCCCCATCTATTTCCCGTGAAGCGATGGGACCGGATGCCATGATCTTCGTTTTCTGAATGTTGAGCTTTAAGCCAACTTTTTCACTCTCCACTTTCACCTTCATCAAGAGACTTTTTAGTTCCTCTTCACTTTCTGCCATAAGGGTGGTGTCATCTGCATATCTGAGGTGATTGATATTTCTCCCAGCAATCTTGATTCCAGCTTGTGCTTCTTCCAGCCCAGCGTTTCTCTGCATATAAGTTAAATAAACAGGGTGACAATATACAGCCTTGACGTACTCCTTTTCCTATTTGGAACCAGTCTGTTGTTCCATGTCCAGTTCTAACTGTTGCTTCCTGACCTGCATACAAATTTCTCAAGAGCCAGTGGGAATTTGCTGCACCTTGCAGGAAGCCTAGCCCAGTGCTCTGTGACAACCTAGAGGGGTGGGATGGGGTGGGAGAGAGGTTCAACAGGCTGGTGACATTTGTATACTCTGGCTGATTCATGTTGATATATGGCAGAAAGCTACACAAGATTGTATCCTCCACTTAGTGCTTGCTTCCGCAGCACATATACTAAACAATTATCCTCCAATTACAAATAAAATTTTTAAAAAGGAAAAAAAGATAATAGCCCTCTAACAAAACTGTATCTTTAGAAGAAGAGGTGATACATTTCCATTGTTCAATTATAAACAGGAATCTTGTGTCACTAAATTTAAGAGGATTTAGGAAAATTTACTTTCTTGTTAAAAAAAATACTATTAGTCAGGAGAAATAAATAAAAGACATAAAAATTTTAAAGAAGGAAAAATTATATTATTTGCAGGCAATACAGCTGCTTACTTGGAAAGCCAAAGACAACCAAACTGAAATCAATTATAAACATTATGAAGGGGACTTCCCTGGTGATCCAGTGGTTTAGAATCTGCCTTCCGACACAGGGGACACAGGTTCAATCCTTGGTCAGGGAACTAAGATCCCACATGTCCTGGGACAACTAAACCCAAGCACCGCAATTCTGAGCCCACATACTACAATGAAGATCCTGTGTGCCCCAGCTAAGATCTGAAGCAGCCAAATAAACGAACAAACCAAAAAAATTTATGAAGATTCAGCAAGGTGGCTGGACAAAATATACTAAAACCAACCATTTATTTTAAAAATAATAGCCTTTATATAGTCAAACAAGAAGAAAAGTCCCTTCCTCTAGCAAAAGAAGATAAAATACCTAGGAATAAACCAACAAGAATATGCAAGAACTGTATGAAGGAAGCCTTAAAACCCCACTGAAGAACTCAAAAAGAAAACTTGGGCATATGGAAAGGCATACTCTGTTCTTAGAAAGACTTAACCATCATAAAGCTATCAGTTCTCCCTAATTTAATTTATAATTACCATGATCTCAGAAGAATACCAAGAGGATTTAATTTTGTTTGCTTATGTTTTGTGAGACATGCTGATTGTAAAGTTTATACAGGAAAACTAAATAGGCCAGAATAACCAGGAATATCTTGAGAAAGAAAAAAAATAATAGAGTAGTAGCTCCTTCCAGATATTAGAAGCTATTCTAAGGCTATAATAATTCTACTAATAATAACTAAGGCAAAACACTGTGTGCCAGGTACTGTTTGAAGCACTTTTGAGATAATTCATTTAATCCTCACAACAGCCCAAGGAGATTAACTTGCTCAAGCTCAGAGAGTTAATGAGTGGCAGAGGTTGAACTTAAACTCGGGGTACTCTGGCTCCAGTGTACATGCTCTTCATAACTATGCCATACAAACATTCATCACTAGAACATGAATAGGTAAGTGAAAAATCAGTGAACCAGATTGAGAAGTCTAGAAATTGACCCAAATATGAAATGGAGTTAACCTATGTTGGAGAAGGGAGGACATTTAAAATCAATGAGCATAATTGTTCACCATCTTTTAAAAAGTGAAGTTGGATTTCTTCCTCACACCTTACATGAAAATAAATTTACAGATGGATCAAAAATGTCAGTGTGAAAAAATGAAACCACGGGGCTTCCTTGGTGGCTCAAGTGGTAAAGAATCCGCCTGCCAATGCATGAGACATGGGTTCGATCCCTGATCTGGGAAGACCCCACGTGCCTCAGAGCAATTAGGCCCATGCGCCACAACTATTAAGCCTGTGCTCTACAGCCTGGGAGCTGCAAGTACCGAGCTCACGTGCTGCAACTGCTGAAACCCATGTGCCTAGAGCCTGTGCTCTGCAACAGGGGAAGCCCCCCAATGAGAAGCCAGCGCACCATAAGGAGAGAATAGCCCCTGCTCTCCACAACTAGAGAGAGGCCCTAGCAGCAATGAAGACCCAGCACAGCCCAAAATAAGTAAATTTAAAAATTTTTTTAAGTTAAAAGGAATATAACTCTTTTTTTTAAATATTGAATCTATAAACATGCTCAAAGAAACCACAGGAAAATACTTTTATAGTTTAATGGAAGGAAAAGCCTTTCTTAATATGACTGACAAAAAAAAATCAAAGCCATAAAAGATTGGTATATTTCATTAAATTAAAAAGGTAGAAAATCTGCTTGACCAAAAAATTCTGTAAATAAGATAAAAGATTAACAACAAACAAGGAGAAGTATTTGTAACATATCATAAGTGAAGGGCTAATTTCCTTAAGTTCTAAAAATTCAGTAGAATATTAAATGAAGAAAACAAAATTCACAGCAAAGAATGGTAAAAGTGATTCTTTAAAAAATATTTAATAATAGCTTGATTGAAATATAACTCACATGCCATACAATTATCTTGTTTAAAGCATGCAATTCAATGGTTTTTAGTATATTCACAGAGTTGTGCAACAATTACCACAATCAGTTTTAGAGCATTTTCATTACCCACTCACCCTCAGAAGAAACCATAATCAGAAGTAACTCTAATTACTAATTACCCCTGCTTCCACCAGTCACGGACCTACTTCCAGCCCTAGGCAGCCACTAGTCTACTTTCTGTCTCTCTGGATTTGCCTGTTCGGGCATTTCATATAGAAGGACCCATACGTATGTGAACTTCTGTGTCTGGTTTCTTTCACTCAGAATAGAATTTTCAAGGTTCATCCATGTCGTTTCATGTATCATATCCATACTTTAGTTCTTTTTTAAGGCCAAATAGTATTTCATTGTATGGGTATACAGTTAATATTTATCTACTCACCCATTGACAGACATGTGGGTTGTTTCTATGGTTTTGGCCATTATGAATAATACTGCTGTGAATATTTGTGTGGAAGTTTTTGTGTGAACGTAGCTTTCACTGGGCTTCCCAGGTGGCGCTAGTGGTAAAGAACCCTCCTGCCAATGCAGGAGACATAAGAAAGGTGGGTTCAGTCCCTGGGTCAGGAAAATCCCCTGCAGGAGGGCATGGCAACCCACTCCAGTATTCTTGCCTGGAGAATCGCATGCACAGAAGAGTCTGGCGGGCTACAGTCCACAGGGTCACAGGGTTGGACACAACTGAAGCGGCTGAGCATGCAAACACACACGATTTCTTTTCTCTTAGATGTATACCTGGCAGCGGGATTCTGGATCATATGATAACCCTATGTTTCACTTTTTAAGGAACTGTTTGCCTGCCTGTGCGTTCGTGCTAAGTTGCTGCAATCCTGTCCAGCTGCTTGCAACTCTATGGACTGTAGCCCGCTAGGCTCCTCTGTGCATGGGATTCTCCAGGCAAGAATACTGGAGTGGGTTGCCATGCCCTCCTCCAGGGGATCTTCCCCACCCAGGGATCAAACCCATGTCTCCTGTGGCTCCCGCATTGCAGGTGGATTCTTTACTGCTTAGCCACCTGGCAAGACTGCCTGCCTACTAAAGTGGCTACACCATTTTACATACCCACCAATGTATGAGAGTTACCATTTCTCCACATTCTTGCCAGCACTTGTCTTTTTCTTTTTTTTTTAATATAGTTGATGTACCGTATTATGTTAGTTTCTGGTATACTACATACTGATTTGACGTTTGCATCCATTATGAAGTAGTCATCATGGTAAGTTTGGTATCCATTTGGCCCCATACGAAGTTACTATGCTATTACTGACCGTATTCCTTATGCTGTATGTTACATCCTTGTGGCTTATTTACTTTTTAACTGGAAGTTTGTACGTCTTAATCCACTTCACCTCTTTTGTCCCCCCACCCATTTGTTCTCTGTGTCTATGAGACTTTTCATTTTGTTTTGTTTGTTAGATTCCAAGTATGAGTGAGATCACATAGTATTTTTTCTTTCTCTGTCTAATTTATTTCGCTTAGTGTAAAACCCTCTAGATTCATCAGTGTTGTTTCAGATGGCAAGATTTCTTTTTTATGGGTGAGTAATATTCCATTTGGAGAAGGCAGTGACACCCCACTCCAGTGTTCTTGCCTGGAGAATCCCAGGGACGGGGGAGCCTGGTGGGCTGCTGTCTATGGGGTCGCACAGAGTCGGACACGACTGAAGCGACTTAGCAGCAGGAATATTCCATTGCATGTATGTATGCCACATCTTTATCCATTCATCTATCAGTGGACACAGGTTGCCTCCATATCTTGTCTGTTGTAAATAATGCTGCAGTGAACACATATATTGCTGTGCAGATATGTTTTTGAAATAGTATTTTTGTTTTCTTTGGGTAAGTATCTAGAAGTGAAATTCATGGATCGTATGTTAGTTCTGTTTTTAATTACTGTTTTTCATAGCGGCTGCACCAATATACCATGGCCCCAGTACTGCACAAGTGGTCCCTTTCCCCACATCTTTGTTGTCTTTTTTGATGATAGCCATCCTGACAGGTGTGAGGTGATATCTCATGTGGTTTTTATTTACATTTCTCTGATGATTAGTGATGTTGCACATTTTCATCTGTCAGCCATCTATGTCTTCTTTGGAAAAATGTCTGAGTCTTCTGCTGCTTTTAAATTGGATTATTTGGCGTTTTGCTATTGAGTTGTTGGAGTTCCCCGTACATATTGAATATTAACCCCTTATCAGATACACGACTTACAGATATTTTCTCCCATTCTTAGGTTGCCTTTTCTTTCTTCTTCTTCTTTTTTTTTTTTTTTGGCCATGCTTTGTGGCATGCAGTATCTGAATTCCACTATCAGGCATCAAACTTGTGCCCCTGCAGTGGAAGCACGGAGTTCTAATCACCAGGCCAACAGGGAATTCTGCTTTTTCACTGTATTAGTTGTTTCTTTTGCTTTGCAGAAACTTTTCAGTTTGATATCGCTCTTGTTTATTTTTGCTTTTGTTGCATATGCTTTTGGTATCATATATCCAGAAAAACTGGTGCCAAGATCAATATCAAGGATGTTTTCCCTTATGCTTTCTTCTAGGAGAGGAAGAAAGTTTCAGGTCTTACATTAGCCTCCTTTAAACCATTGTGAGTTATTTTTTGTGTGTGGTGTAAAATAGAGGTCCGATTTAATTATTTTGCATGTGAGTGTCCAATTTTCCCAGCACCATTTATTGAAGAGACTATTCTTTCTTAGCTATCTTGCCAAATGTTAGTTGACTGTACATGTGGGCTTATTTCTGGGTTCTCGAGTTTGTTCCGTTGCTCTACGTGTCTGTTCTGATGCCAGTACCATACAGTCTTGATTACTTTAGCTTTGTAGTATTGTTTAAAGTCAAGACGTGTCATGCCTCCTGCTTTATTCTTCCTTCTCAGAATTGCTTTAGTTCTTCAGGGTCTTTTGTGGTTTCATATGAATTTTAAGATTTTTTTTCTATTTTTTCTGTGAAAAACGCCATTGGAATTTTGATAGGGATTACATTGAATCTATATATGGCTTCAGGTAGTATGAGCATTTTAACATTATTGATTCTTGCAGTTGGTGAACATGGATATCTTTGCATTTGTTTGTGTCTTCAATTTCTTTGATCAAACTCTTGCAGCTTTCAGTGTACATATCTTTCACTTCCTTGAATGAGTTTATTCCTAAGTATTTTATTGTTTTGGATGCTATTGTGAATGGGATTGTTTTCTTAATTTCTTTTTCAGGTAGTTTGTTGTTAGTGTATTAAAATGCAACTGATTTTTGTATGTTGGTTTTGTGTCCTGTAACTTTACTGGATTTGATTTATTAGTTCTAACAGTTTAGGGATTAGATTGGAGTTTTTAAGATTTTCTATATATAAGATCGTATCATCTACAAACAGAGACAGTTTTACTTCCTCCTTTCTGATATGGATGCTTTTTATTTCTTTTTCTTGCCCAATTGCTCTGGTTAAAAATTGCAGTACTGTGTTGAACAGGGATGGTGAGAATAGGCACCCTTGTCTTGTTCCTGATCTTTAGAGGGATAGCGTTCAACCTTTCACCACTGAATATGGAATAAGCAGTGGACGTGTCCTGTACAGTCTTTATTTGGTTGAGGTACTTTCCTTCTATATCCAATTTGTTCAGTTTTCAATCATGAAAGGAAGATGAATTTTGTGGATATATGTTTTTATTTCTCTTGCGTAAATCAGATTAGATCAGATCAGACGCTCAGTCGTGTCCAACTCTTTGCGACCCCATGAATCGCAGCACGCCAGGCCTCCCTGTCCATCACCAACTCCCGGAGTTCACTCAGACTCATGTCCATCGAGTCAGTGATGCCATCCAGCCATCTCATCCTCTGTCGTCCCCTTCTCCTCCTGCCCCCAGTCCCTCCCAGCATCAGAGTCTTTTCCAATGAGTCAACTCTTCGCATGAGGTGGCCAAAGGACTGGAGTTTCAACTTTAGCATCATTCCTTCCAAAGAAATCCCAGGGCTGATCTCCTTCAGAATGGACTGGTTGGATCTCCTTGCAGTCCAAGGGACTCTCAAGAGTCTTCTCCAACACCACAGTTCAAAAGCATCAATTCTTCGGCTCTCAGCCTTCTTCACAGTCCAACTCTCACATCCATACATGACCACAGGAAAAACCATAGCCTTGACTAGACGAACCTTTGTTGGCAAAGTAATGTCTCTGCTTTTGAATATGCTATCTAGGTTGGTCATAACTTTCCTTCCAAGGAGTAAGCGTCTTTTATTCTCTTGCATAAATATCTAAGGGTAAAATCACTAACAAACTGTTTTCCACATTGGTTGTACTGTTTTATACTCCTATCAGCAATGTCTGAAAATTTCAATTGTTACACATCCTTGCTAATATTTGGTGTTGTCAATCTTTTTCCCCCCAACTTTGAGATATAATTGGCATGTAACATTCGCAGGTCTAACGTGTACTGTGCAATGATTTGATATATGTATATATTGTGAAATGATTACCACAGTACAGTCATTTTTTAAAATATGGAACGTTTCACAAGCTCGTATGTCATCCTTGCACAGGGCCCATGCTAATCTCTCTGTGTGCTCTTTTGCTCAGTCATGTCCAATTCTTTGTGACCACAGGGATGTAGCCAGCCAGGCTCCTCTGTCCGTGGAATTTTCCAGGCAAGAATACTGGAATGGATTGCCATTTCCTACTCTAGGGAATCTTCCTGACTCAAGAATCAAACCCACGTCTCTTGTGTCTCCTGCATTGGCAGGTGGGAAGCTCCAGTTGGCTCAGTGTTGTAAAGAATCTCTATATTGTGCCAGTTTTAATATATGTTCTTCTGAAGCAAGCAGTCATTTTTTTAAATTTCTTATTTTATATTGGAGTATAGTCGATTAGCAATGCTGTGATAGTTTCAGGTGGACAGCAGAGGACTCAGCCCTATACATACATACAGCCATTCTTCCCCAAACTCCCCTCGAATTCAGGCAAGCACAGTCTTTAATTTCAGCCTTTCTAATGGGTCTGAAGTAGCCTTTCTAGTATCTCATTGTGGTTTTGATTTGCGTTTTCCTGATGACTAATGATGTTGAACACTTTTTTATTGTTTATTGGCCATTTCCCCTGTGAAATGCCTCTTCACATCTTTTGCCTGTTTTTTATTGGGTTATTTATTATAATCATTAAAACAGTTCTTTATATATTCTGGTTCCCAGTCAGATATATGTATTATAAATCTCTCTCACTCTTTGGCTTATTTATTTCCTTAATGAAGTCTTTTATAGAGCAGAAGTTTGAAGTCTATTTTCTGAATTTTTTCTTTTATGGTTAGGCCTTTTGGGTCCACTCTAAAAAAATCTTTGCCTTAAATACGTTTACAACACTATTACTCTACATTTTCTTCTAAAAGCTTGAGAAATTTACTTTTACATTTAGATATATAATCCATCTTGAATTAATTTTTGTGTGTGGTTTGAAGTTGAGATCAGGATTTTTTGTTTTGTTTTTTTCCATATGGATAGCTAGCTGTTTATTTCAGCACCACTCTTTGAAAGACTGTACCTTTCCCTCTTAATTTTTTTGGTTTGTTTGTAAAAGAAATCCGTTTATACAAGTGTGGGTGTATTTCTGGATTCTCTATTTTGTTTCATTGATCTACTTGTTGAACTTTAGTCTTGATTACAACAGAAAGGTACCGTATGTACCTTCTTTAATGTCTCTCAGCAATACTTTATAGTGTTTAATATACAGATCTTATACATTGTATTAAATCAATTTATATATTTCAAGTTTTGTGCTACTATTTAAGTAGTATTATTTTTAAAATCTATTTTCTTTACAACTGTTCATTGCAAGAACTTAGAAATATAATTGCTTTTTGTATATTTCTCATATCTTGAGACTTTGCTAAATTCACTTATTAGTTCCATAGCTTTTTTGTAGATTCCTTAGAATCTTCTACATGCAAAATCATGTCATATGCCAATTAGGGGCACTTTTATTTCTTCCTTTCAGGTCTCTGTAGGTTATTTTTCTCTTTCTTTCTTTATTGCCAGAGTAGGACCTCATTACAATGTTGAGCAGAAGTGGTGAGAGCAGATCTTTGCTTTGTTCCCAATCGTGACAGAAGAGTTATCAGTGTTTCAGATTAAATATGAGGCTTTTTGTCGATGTCCTTTATTATGCTGAGGAAGTTTACTTTTATTCTTAGTTTGCTGAGAATTTTTTAAATTTAATTTAATTGTTTTAATTGAAGGATAATTGCTTTACAGAATTTTGTTGTTTTCTGCCAAATATTAACATGAATCATCCATAGGTATACATATACTGAGAATTTTTATTGTGACTTGGTATTCAATTTTTTATTGTTTTTCTGCATCTATTGAGATAATATATGATTTCCCCTTTATGCTATTAATGTGAATAAATCTACCTTAGCCATGATTTATTATTATATATACATATATATATAATTGGATTCCTTTTACTAACATTTTGTTAATGATTTTCAGCTCTCTGCATTATGTATTTTAGCCTGTAGTTTTCTTTTCTTGTAATATCTGTCTGGTGTGAGTGTCAGGATTATGCTGGTCTCATAAAATGAGTTTGAAAGTATTTCCTCCTGTTTTTAATATATCTTTTTTTTGGGGGGAGGGGTGGTTCCAATCCAATTTTATTACAAAAACAGGCAGGAGCCCAAGTTTGCTGACCCCTGGAATCTATCAAAATACCTTACTGCTTCTCCTACTAGCTATTAAACATGCTCAAGCCTCTTCCCATCTCGTTGCAGCTTCTCCTTTGTCTTTGGACATGGGATATCTTTTTTTGATGGGTTCCAGGGTCCTCCTGTTGATGGTTGTTCAACAGCTATGCAATTTCAGTGGTCTCGCAGAAGGAGATGAGTGCGCATCCTTCTACTCTGCCATCTTGAACAAATCTCAGTAATATATCTTTTTTAAATGTCTCTTTTTCTAGGAAGACTTTTCTGAACTTTTAAATAAGATTTAATATGCTTCTTATAAGCTCTTTTCCTAACATTTTTCATACATATAAATGTTTACTTAAATTCTGTCTTCCTCATTAGACTGTAAGCTTCATTAGAACATTTTTATGTCTTTCTTATCCCTGGGCTAGCATCTAGCAAAGTGCCTTGTTCAGAGTTCAGTTGGCCCTTGAACAACATGGGTTTGAACTGTGCGAATTCTTTTCAATAAATATATTGGAAAATTTTTTATAGATTTGCAACAATTTGGAAAAGCTTACCGATAAACCGTGTAGCCTAGAGATATCTAAAAAAAAAAAAATTAAGTTAGATATGTCATAAATGCCAAATAAATGTAGATGATAGTCTATTTTATCATTTGCTACCATGCATATGTGCTAAGTCATTTCAGTCATGTCCAACTCTGTGCAACCCTGTGGACTATATAGCCTGCCAAGCTTCCCTGTCCATAGGATTCTCCAGGCAAGAATACTGGAGTAGGTTGCCATGCCCTCCTCCAGGGGACCTTCTTGACCCGCAGATCAAACCCGTGTCTCTCAGTCTCCTGCACTGGCAGACAGGCTCTTTACCACTAGTGCCGCCTGGGAAGCCCACTTAAATATCACCATGAAGAGTGAAAGTGCAAGTCGCTCAGTCGTGACCAGCTCTTTTCAACCCCATGGACTATAAAGTCCATGGAATTCTCCAGGCCAGAATACTGGAGTGTGTAGCCTTTCCCTTCTCCAGGGGATCTTCCCAACCCAGGGGTCGAACCCAGGTCTCGTGCATTACAGGTGGATTCTTTACCATCTGAGCCATAAGGGAAACCCATAAAAATGGTCAAATAAAAAGTTTATAAAAACTTATGCACATACCTACATAGCATCATTTGTGGTCTAGAGAAATATAAACAAACATAAAGATGCAATATTAAATCATAACTGCATAAAATTAACTCTAGTACTCACTGTATTACTGTAATAATTTTGTAGAGACCCCCTGTTGCTATTGCAGTGAGCTCAAGCATCGTGAGTATCCACTTAGAACGCCGTGACACTAACTATTTCCACCTGGGCAGTTCGTAGCTCCAGTACTGCTTATCACGTTAAAAGTGATCCCCTGCAGATCTCATGTATTTTTCATCACATTTAGTGCAATACTGTAAACCTTGAAAGACACCATTGGACCCATATGAAGAGCCACTTGTGATGCTGGAAGTGCTGCTAAGAAGCAGAGAAAAGTCATGACATGACAAGAAAAAGTTGAATTGCTTGATATGTACCATAGATTGCAGTCTGCAGCTGTGATTGCCCACCATTTCAAGATAAATGAATCCAATGTAAGGACCATTCTTTAAAAAAAAAAACACTTCTTCTGTGTGAGTCGTTGCTGCAGCTAGGTCAGCAGGCACAAAAACCTTGCACTTTTTAAGAAATATTGAATATTTCTCTTTTTATCTCTTTGAAAATTCAGCTTTCATGTGGGTGTAGAATTACTGTAAGAAAGGCATACTGATAGACTCTAATATGATTTGAGAAAAAGTGAAGTCATTATATGACAACTTAAGGCAAAAGGAAATTGAACGATCTAAAGCTGGAGAATTTAATGCCAGCAAAAGGTGGTTTGATAATTTTAGAAAGTTTTGGCTTAAAAAAATGTCAAGATAACAGGAGAAGCAGCTTCTGCCAACCAAGAGGCAGCAGAAAAGTTCCCAGAAGCAATTAAGAAAGTCATTGAGGAGAAAAGATATCTGTCTAGACAGGTTTTTAATGCATACGAAAGTGCCCTATTCTGGAAAAAAAAAGAATGCCATAAAGGACATTTATGAGTAAAGAAGAGAAGTGAGCACCAGAATTTAAGGCAGAAGGAAATAGGCTAACTCTACTGTTTTTTGCAATTTCAGTCAAGTGTATCATCAGGACTACCCTCATCTAGGCTTCAGACCTTGAAGGAAGAGATAAACACCAGCTCCCAGTCTTTTTAAGTTGTACAGGAAGAAGACCTGGACAACAGGAGTCCTTTTTCTAGATTGGTTTCATAGACATTTTGTCCCTAAATCAAGAAGTACCTTGCCAGTAAGGGACTGCCTCTTAAAGTTCTTTTGATTTCAGACAATGCCTCGACCACCCAGAACCTCATGAATTCAATAATAAAGGCTTCAGAGCGGTCTACTAGCCCCCAAACACACTCTCTAATTCAGGGGATAATAAGGACCTTTAAGGCTCATTACACACAGTACTCTAGGGACAGGATTGTCAACACTATGAAAGAGAACCCCAATAGAGAAAACATCATGAAAGTCTATAAGGATTACACCACTGAAGATGCCATTGTTGCTATAGAAAAAGCCATGAAAGCCATCAAGCCCAAAACAATAAATTCCTGCTGGGGAAAACTGTGTCCAGATGTTGTACATGACTTCACAGGATTTACAACAGAGCCAGTCAAGGAAATCATGAAAGAGATTGTGGGATGAAAAAGAAAACGTAGGCGGAGGGGTGAAAATTTTAAGATATGGAGAAATTCAAGAACTAATAGACACCAAATGAGAGGAAATAACAGAAGATGACTTGATGGAGATGAGTGCTTCCTAACTGGTGCCAGGCAATGAAGAAGACGTACACATAGTGCCAGAAAACGTATTGACATGAGACAGTCTGGCAGAAGGTTCCTGTTATTCGTGACTGCTTCTGACTTCTGCGACGTGGACCCCTCTATGATACAGATGCTGAAACTAAAGCAAACAGTAAAAGAAGGATGAGTACTATGTAGAAATATTTTCAGAGAAAAGAAAAAGCAAAAAAGGTCAGGCAAATTTCTGATATATTTCAGTAAAATTGCACCCAGTGTGCCTGCCTCTCCTGCCTCCCCTTCTACTTCTGCCACCCCTGAGACAACAAGATCAACCCCTCCTCCTCCTCAGCCTACTCAATGTGAAGACCTTTATGATGGTCCACTTCCACTTAATAATGGTAAGTAGCCACCTCATGCGAAGAGTTGACTCATTGGAAAAGACTCTGATGCTGGGAGGGATTGGGGGCAGGAGGAGAAGGGGACGACAGAGGATGAGATGGCTGGATGGCATCACCGACTCGATGGACATGAGTTTGGGTGAACTCCAGGAGTTGGTGATGGACAGGGAGGCCTGGCGTGCTGCAGTTCATGAGCGACTGAACTGAATCATGTTATACAGTTAACTTAACTGTTGTGTATGTGGAGGGGGGTATGTTTGTGTGAAAATCTAATAGCTGAATAGCAAGAACTGTGTGACATTTTGTGTCAGCAATACGATTGCTTTATGGTTCAGTTCAGTTCAGTCGCTCAGTCGTGTCCAACTCTTTGCGACCCCATGAATCGAAGCATGCCAGGCCTCCCTGTCCATCACCAACTCCTGGAGTTCACCCAAACTCATGTCCATCGAGTCGGTGATGCCATCCAGCCATCTCATCCTCTGTCATCCCCTTCTCCTCCTGCCCCCAATCCGTCCCAGCATCAGGGTCTTTTCCAATGAGTCAACTCTTCGCATGAGGTGGCCAAAGTATTGGAGTTTCAGCTTCAGCATCAGTCCTTCCAATAGCCTAACCTATGTACAAATGAATGAATCATTATAAAAATTTTATGGCATGCAATATTACAGTCATTCATTCAGTACTGGAAATATTGCTACATTAAAAAAAACCCACTTACTTGTGATGACATGATAAAACAAAGTTTCTATAATTATAAGAGAGAGAAGCAGGCTATATGGTAATGTAATTCTCTGAAAGCAAAGTTTTAGTAAACTAGGAAGAAGACTAACAGATTGTTAATTTTGTATTAAATATCACTTGCCTTATGCCTGTGTAAGGACAGGCTATCGGCCTCAATACCAGTCTTGCACACAGTCGTTTTTTTTTTTTTTTAACATTCTTTTTACCTTTATTATATGATTCAAGGGAATCTCTAACAAAAAGGAAAAATGTATTTTCTAATTTTTAATTGGAAAAAAGTTTAATACTTTCCTGTAAAGAGTAAGAACTTTGCAGAACTTAGAGATCTTTTTTTTTTCTTTTTTTTATTTATTTTAATTGGAGGCTAATTACTTTACAATATTGTGGTGGTTTTTGCCACACATTCACATGAATCAGCCATGGGTGTACATGTGTTCCCCATCCTGAACCCCCCTCCCACCTCCCTCCCCATCCCATCCCTCAGGGTCATCCCAGTGCACCAGCCCTGAGCACCCTGTCTCATGTATCAAACCTGGACTGGCGATCTATTTCACATATGATAATATACATGTTTCAATGCTATTCGCTCAAATCATCCCACCCTCGCCTTCTCCCACAGAGTCCAAAAGTCTGTTCTTTACATCTGTGTCTCTTTCACTGTCTCGCATACAGGGTCATCGTTACCATCTTTCTAAATTCCATATATATGCGTTAATATACTGTATTGGTGTTTTTCTTTCTGACTTACTTCGCTCTGTATAATAGGCTCCAGTTTCATCCACCTCATTAGAACTGATTCAAATGCATTCTTTTTAATAGCTGAGTAATATTCCATTGTGTATATGTACCACAGCTTTCTTATCCATTCATCTGCTGATAGACATCTAGGTTGCTTCCATGTCCTGGCTATTATAAACAGTGCTGCGATGAACACTGGGGTACAGATGTCTCTTTCAATTCTGGTTTCCTTGGTGTGTACGCCCAGCAGTGGGATTGCTGGGTTGTATGGCAGTTCTATTTCCAGTTCTTTAAGGAATCTCCACACTGTTCTCCATAGTGGCTGTACTAGTTTGCATTCCCACCAACAGTGTAAGAGGGTTCTTTTTTCTCTGCACACTCTCCAGCATTTATTGCTTGTAGACTTTTTGACAGCAGCCATTCTGATTGGCGTGAGATGGTACCTCATTGTGGTTTTGACTTGCATTTCTCTGATAATGAGTGATGTTGAGCATCTTTTCGTGTGTTTGTTAGCCATCTGTATGTCTTCTTTGGAGAAATGTCTATTTAGTTCTTTGGCCCATTTCTTGATCGGGTTGCTTATTTTTCTGGAATTGAGCTGCAGGAGTTGCTTGTATATTTTTGAGATTACCTCCTTGTCAGTTGCTTCATTTGCTATTATTTTCTCCCATTCTGAAGGCTGTCTTTTCACCTGCTTATAGTCTCCTTCATTGTTGCACACACTGTTCTATGTGATGAATATTTAGGTGATGATAATGGTACCTATCAATACATGAACCATTCTACCTGTAAATAAATATGGATTTCTTTTTCACATCTTGTTGTTAAGTCCCTAAGTCATGTCTGACTCTTTGTGACCCCATGGACTGCAGCACGCCAGGCTCCCCTGTCCTTCACTATTTCCCAGAGTTTGCTCAAACTCATGTCCATTGAGTTGATGATGCCATCCAAACATCTCATCCTCTGTTTCCCCTTTCTATTCTTGCTCTTAATCTTTCCCAGCATCAGGGTCTTTTCCAATGAGTCAGCTCTTCGAATCAGGTGGCCAAAGTATTGGAGCTTCAACTTCAGCATCAGTCCTTCCAATGAATATTCAGAGCTGATTTCCTTTAGGATGGACTGGTTGGATCTCGTTGCAGTCCAAGGGACTCTCAAGAGTCTTCTCTAGCACCACAATTTGAAAGCATCAGTTCTTCAGTGCTCAGCCTTCTTAATGGTCCAACTCTCATAAATGTTAGTAATACATATAACATTACAGCGTTTTGTATCATACAAGACAATATCTATGTAGGTACTGACAGATGATTCACTTGTAGACAGACTATGTAAACTTTGTGGTATAAATACAGTACAGTGCTATAAATATGTTTTCTCTCCCTTATGATTTTCCTAATAATGTCTTCTTTTCTCTAGCTTACTTTATTGTTAAGAATACAATATATAATAATATAATATACAAAATATGCGTTAATTGACTGTTTATGTCACCAGTAAGGCTTCAGATCAACAGGAGGCTATTAGTAGTTAAGTCTGGGGAGAGTAAAAAGTTCCATAAATTTTCAACTGCATGGGAGGCCGGTGCCCCTAACACCTGTGTTGTTCAAAGGTCAACTATATATATACATATATATATACACACATATATACAAATGAATATTTATACTTACATTGTATTAAAGGGAAAATAAGAGACTAGGAAGACTTGAGAATTGTGACAAAATACTGAAGACAATGTAAAAAGTCTTCCTTTTAAAAAAATTACATCAGAGCGAAAAAACAACAGTGAGGACTAGGTGGATGTTATCATATTAATGAGTGAAAGCGAGGAAAGAGAGCATTCACCTCTTATTTTGATTTAGTCTCCTCATCAAAGAGAATGCTTTTTGGATTGGAAAAGATTAAAAGAAACACTGGTTCCAGGAAATGAAATCAAATATAGCTGAGATGTAAGAAGTCACCTAACTGCTTTAAATGAGCTCAAGTTTCGGGCCTGATTTACTTTCTGAGGCGCGGAGGGCCAGTGGATAAGCAGGCTAAACTGCTGGGAGTCTCTGGGAAAGCGGACCATGCGCAGGATGTGAGGAGAGGGCGGCGCAGGATGTGAGGAGAGGGCGGCCGGGCAGAGGCAGGGTGGCCGAGCTGCTGGGAGAAGTTCCAGAAGACCCGCGTCAGCAGGCCGGTTCAACAGACTGAGGGCAGGTGATCTTGCCATCAGTCCTGAGATATTCTTTCAGTTCAGTTCAGTTCAGTCACTCAGTCGTGTCCGACTCTTTGCGACCCCATGAATCGCAGCACGCCAGGCCTCCCTGTCAGTCACCAACTCCCGGAGTTCACACAGACTCACGTCCATCGAGTCGGTGATGCCATCCAGCCATCTCATCCTCTGTCGTCCCCTTCTCCTCCTGCCCCCAATCCCTCCCAGCATCAGAGTCTTTTCCAATGAGTCAACTCTTCGCATGAGGTGGCCAAAGTACTGGAGTTTCAGCTTTAGCATCATTCCTTCCAAAGAAATCCCAGGGCTGATCTCCTTCAGAATGGACTGGTTGGATCTCCTTGCAGTCCAAGGGACACTCAATAGTCTTCTCCAACACCACAGTTCAAAAGCATCAATTCTTCAGCGCTCAGCCTTCTTCACAGTCCAACTCTCACATCCATACATGACCACAGGAAACTGTTTGTTAAAGAGGAAGTTGTCGGTGTTTAGAAAAGGACGTTGTAGTCACTGTAAGCCTATCAGAGTTTATTGCAAGAGAAAGGGCTGGGAGGGGATGAGGGAAGGAGGGAGGGGAGGAGAGAAGAGGGGAGAAGGAAGAGAGCCCAGGCTTGGTGGGTAAAGAAGGCCCCAGCTGTTACTTCTGAGTAAAACGACATTAGGCAAATTATTTATCTTTATAAGCCAAATTGCCTTATCGGTAAAATAGAAATAATAAGAGAACCTACTTAATAGCATAGTTCTGAGGTATAAACCAAATAATGTGTGTAAAACATTTATTAAAATCATTGGTAATTGTGAAGGGAGTGACAAAGACAAATGATGGTAATAGCCATAATACTGAAGGAGGAAAAAGTGAAATAGTCAATGCAAACTTACTCCATTTTTGAAGGGATTACTAGACTGTTAAATTGAGAAGAATCTATACTTAGCTATATTTATTTATTAGCTATATTTATTATAAAATTATTATAAAATGTAGCTGTATTTATTCTGTTGGTTTGGGATTCCCAGGTGGCACTAGCGGTAAAGAATCTGCCTGCCACCGCGGGAGATGCCAAAGACACGAGTTTGATTCCTGGGTTGGGAAGATCCCCTGGAGAAGGAAATGGCAACCCATTCCAGTACTCTAGCCATGAAAATTCCACGGGCAGTGAAGTCTGGTGGGCTGCAGTCCATGGCGTCTCAAAGAGTCAGACACGACTCAGCACCCACTCTCTCACTCACATTGTGTTGGTTTAGTTTAATTGGATTTCAGCAAGACCTTGACAACATCTCCAGGATATCCTTGTGAAGAAGCAGAAAGGATGTAGGGCTGGATGATATCTAACAGGTTGAACAGTCATATCCAAATGTGCTAATTAATGGGTTTGTGTCATGCTGAAGTGAAGACTCCAGAAGTATAATTCTGGATTATGTCATTTTTTTCTAATCCATTATTTGCGTGAAAGCGTGGATAGCAGGCTGATCAAAGGTGGGAGACATAGCTAATAAGCTACCTGAAAGAAATAGCACCTGAAAAGCCATCGTATAATATACTACAGAGAATATGGGGGTGGGTCTACCACTGCTAGCTTATGACCTTGAATAAATTATTTAACTACCTGAGCCTTAGTTTCCTATTTGCATGAAGATAATACCACCTATTCTGTGGTGGTTGTGAAAATAAAAAAGATATGTGTACTAGTTAAATATATTTTAGTTATCTATCAGTGTATAATAAATTACCCCCAAAGTTTTGAGGCTTAAAGCAATAAATACTTACGTCACACCGTTTCAGAGGGTTAAGAATCCAGGAGCAGCTTACTTGGATGGTTCTGGCTCAAGGTCCCACGTAAGGTTAAAATCAAGATTTGGGGGACTCTGTGGCGTGGTTATGAATCCACCTTCCAATGCCGGGGACGTGAGTTCCATCTCTGGTCAGGGAACTAAGATCCCACATGCCACAGAGCGACTAAGCCCATGGGCCACAGCTAGAGAGCCTGCAGGGTGCGACTAGAGAAGCTTGCTCACCCACAGTGGAAATCCCAGTGAGGCGGTTAGGACCCAGTGCAGCCAAATAAACAGATTTTAAAAGAAGAAGACAAAATCAAGATTTGGGTCAGGGCTGCAGTCATCTGAAGGCTTGACTGGGACCAGAAGATCTGTTTCTAAACTCACTCATATCACTGTTAGCAGGAGGACTCAGTTCTTCATCATGAATTCCCATGACATGGTAGTGGCTTCCCCAGAAAAAGTGATCTCAGAGAGAGCAAGAAGCATCAGTACCTCTTATGACCAAGTCTCTGAAGTCACATCATGGCACTTTCATTTTACTCTGTTCTTTAGAAGTGAATCACTAAGTTTCACCCATGCTCAAGGGGCAGAGAGGAGAGTATCATAGAATCTTGTGGACATATCTTAAAACCACCACATTATAAAAAGTACTCTGTTAGTGCTTCACACAAGGTTCAGTTCATTTCAGTTGCTCAGTCCGACTCTTTGCAACCCCATGGACTGCAGCATGCCAGGCCTCCCTGTCCAACACCAACTCCTGGAGTTTATTCAAATTCATGTCCATTGAGTCGGTGATGCAATCCAACCATCTCATCCTCTGTCATCCCCTTCTCCTCCCGCCTTCAATCTTTCCCAGCATCAGGGTCTTTTCCAGTGAGTCGGTTCTTCACATCAGGTGGCCAAAGTATTGGAGTTTCAGCTTTAGCATCAGTCCTTCCAATGAATATTCAGGACTGATCTCCTTTAGGATGGACCAGTTGGATCTCCTTGCAGTCCAAGGGACTCTGAAGAGTCTTCTCCAACACCGCAGTTCAAAAGCATCAATTCTTCGGTGCTCAACTTTCTTTATAGTCCAATTCTCACATCCATGCATGACTCCTGGAAAAACCATAGCCTTGACTAGACCTTTGTTGCTAGGTGCTCCATACATGGCAGTTGTTTTTATGGTGTTACTACCATACACCTAACACATAAGGTCTTTTCTCTAAAGCCACTATGAGCAGGACAAGAAAACCTCATGGTTCTTTAGATTCCTGGAAAATACAGAGAAGGAAGTTCCATATATCACAAGATTAATTATATCTGTTTTGTAAACTAAAATGAATGAACTCTTTTTGTACTATCGCATTAAGAACAGACTGATAAAATTAAATTTCAGTAACACTTAATAGTCAGAGAGGGCAATGGCACCCCACTCCAGTACTCTTGCCTGGAAAATCCCATGGACAGAGGAGCCTGGTGGGCTACAGTCCATGGGGTCTCGAAGAGTCGGACACGACTGATCAACTTCACTTTTACTTTTCACTTCCATGCATTGGAGAAGGAAATGGCAACCTACCCCAGTGTTCTTGCCTGGAGAATCCCAGGGACGGGGGAGCCTGGTGGGCTGCTGTCTATGGGGTCACATAGAGTCAGACACGACTGAAGTGACTTAGCAGCAGCAGCAGCAACATTTAATAGTCATACCTAAAGTATATAGTCAGCTGGCAAATACCAGTGACATGGATAGTTTGAATTGATGGTTAATCCAAAAATTAATTTTGTTTGGTTAAGATAAAATATAAACACCTATATTTATTTTTAACAAATATTAGAATTCTTCCAACTTTAACTGTGTAGTATACCAAATTGTCTGAGTGTCCTGCTCTCCTTTCCAGCTAGAAAACTGGCCACCGCTAAGACCGAGAGGACCCAGTCTCAAGAAAGATAAGAAGACTTGCTAGTTCAGCCACCTTCCCTGAGGGCAAGGAGTAATTTAGGGAGAATTAAATCACCAAGCAAAAGAAGTATATCAACAAAGGGCTCAATGAAGCCAGAGAGTTCATGTTGATAGTAAAAACTCAGAAACAAGAATCGGTACAGCTACGTCCCTGGATGACCTAGTGCTCCTCTGCTTGTGCACACGTATGGATACCTAGTGTCCATCAGTCACCTCAGGACTGTCTAATGCTGGTTGTAAGCAAAAGCATAAGAACTCCTGAACTCCAGGTGGACAGAGTAATTTACTGGGCCACTTTGGTAAGATAAGATCATTAAATTGAAGATATTGTCACATCCAAAACTGGTTTATTCACTAGTGTTTTGATTTGCATTAATCATTAGACAGTTCCTCAGGCTAATGTCTGGAATTATGGAACTCTCCTTAGCAAGTCACCAACAAAGCAATCAGACTTCTAACATGTTCACAACACAGTCACGGATTTGAAAGTCAGTAAAAATGGCCCCCAAGGAGCCAGTGTTTACAGAGTTTAAATGTGTCTTTGTAAAAGAGGCAGAAAACTGCCCAGAGCTCCGCAGAGAATCCGATAACTTATAAATGCATAACTTTCAGGTTCTGATCAGGTCAACAGCAGCAGATAACAAGGTGGTGAGGAGGGTCTGACAGGGGTGATAAACATTATCAGGAAAGAAAGTCACTAAAATTCAAACAGTGAAGAGAAAATCCATGTTAAAAACAAACGAGAAAATCTATATATTTTTTTAAAAAAATCAAATGGTATTTTAGGGTCCTTTACCACGTAGGGGACCTGTAAAGGCTTTATCTTTTTTGTTCTTTGAGGATATCTCTCCATTATGGCCCAGGGCAATAAGCAATTGTCATCATGTTGAACCAGAGTTGATCAACCAAATGCTACTTATGTTTATTATCATCTTTTTAGCAGGCCGAGGAAGTTTGTGATGCAGTTTAGAGATAAGATATGCTTTAAAAAAAATTTTTTTTTAAGTTTGGGCACTTAAGCTTTACTTATTGACTTACAGAATGCACATAGAAGAAGGGGTCACTGGAGCCTCCGGGAAAACTGTGTACTGATTCAGCATCATGAGGGTTGCACAGCCTGTTCTGTGAATAATAAAATAATAATAGCCATCATTTGATGAACACAAAGAATGAGATGGCCGGATGGCTTCACCAAGTCAATGGACATGAACTTAGGCAAACCCTGGGAGATGGTAAGGGACAGGGAAGCGTGGCATACTGTAGTCCATGGGGTCACAAAGAGTCGGACATGGCTTGGCAACTGAACGACCATGAAAACTCACCATGTGTCAGGAACTGTGTTAAATCTTTACATGCATTATGGTATTGAATCTTCTCAACCACTATTTTGAGTATTATTAGTATCTCCATTTTTTAAAATGTTTATTAACTTATTTGGCTGTGCCAGATCTTAATTGCAGCACACAGAACCTTCCATCTTCATCGTGGCATGCAGGATCTTGAGTTTTAGCACCTGAGCTCTTAGGGACAGGCTGTGGGATCTAGTTCCCTAACCAGGGATCAAACCAGAGCCCCCTGCAATGGGAGCACAGTCTTAGCCACTGGACCACCAGGGAAGTCCCTGTCTCCATTTTAAAGATGAGGGAACTGAGGTCAGTTCAGTTCAGTCACTCAGTTGTATCCGACCCTTGGCGACCCCGTGGACTGCAGCACGCCAGGCTTCCCTGTCCTTCACTATATCCCGGAGCTTGCTCAAACCCATGTCCATTGAGTCAGTGATGCCATCCAACCATCTCATCCTCTGTCGTCCCCTTCTCCTCCTGCCTTCAGTCTTTCCCAGCATCAGGGTCTTTTCCAATGAGTCTGTTCTTCACATCAGGTGGCCAAAGTATTGGAGTTTCAGCTTCCACATCAGTCCTTCCAATGAATATACAGGACTGATTTCCTTTAGGATTGACTGGGTAGATCTCCTTGCAGTCCAAGAGACTCTCAAGAGTCTTCTCCAAAACCACAATTCAAAAGCATCAATTCTTTGGCGCTCAGCTTTCTTTATAGTCCAACTCTCACATCCATATGTGACTACTGGAAAAACCATAACTTTGACTAAATAGACCTTTGTTGGCAAAGTAATGTCTCTGCTTTTCAATATGCTGTCTAGGTTGGTCATAACTTTTCTTCCAAGGAGCAAGCGTCTTTTAATTTCATGGCTGCAGTCACCATCTGCAGTGATTTTGGAGCCCCCAAAAATAAAGTCTCTCACTGTTGCCATTGTTTCCCCATCTATTTGCCATGAAATGATGGGACTGTATGCCATAATCTTACTTTTCTGAATGTTGAGTTTTAAGCCAACTTTTTCACTCTCCTCTTTCACTTTCATCAAGAGGCTCTTTAGTTCTTCACTTTCTGCCATAAAAGTGGTGTCATCTGCGTATCTGAGGTTATTGATATTTCTCCCAACAATCTTGATTCCAGCTTGTGCTTCTTCCAGCCCAGTGTTTCTCATGATGTACTCGGCATATAAGGTAAATAAGCAGGGTGACAATATACAGCCTTGACGTACTTCTTTCCCAATTTGGAACCAGTCTGTTGTTCCATGTCCAGTTCTAACTGTTGCTTCTTGACCTGCATACAGATTTCTCAGGAGGCAGGTCAGGTGCTCTGGTATTCCCATGTCTTTAAGAGTTTTCTACAATTTGTTGTCATCTACACAGTCAAAGGCTTTGGCATAATCAATAAAGCAGAAGTAGATGCTTTTCTAGAACTCTCTTGCTTTTCCAATGATCCAATAGATGTTGGCAATTTGATCTCTGATTCCTCTGCCTTTTCTAAATCCGGCTTGAACATCTGAAAGTTCATGGTTCACATACTGTTGAAGCCTGGCTTGGAGAATTATAAGCATTACTTTGCTAGTGTGAGATGAGTACAATTGTGCAGTAGTTTGAGCATTCTTTGGCATTGCCTTTCTTTGGGATTGGAATGAAAACTGTGGCCACTGCCTAGTTTTCCAAATTTGCTGGCATATTGAGTGCAGCACTTTCACAGAATCATCTTTTAGGATTTGAAATAGCTCAACTGGAATTCTATCACCTCTGCTAGCGTGATAGCCTGCTAGCGCTACCACCTTTGCTTCAGCATGACATGAACCCATTAATTAGCACATTTTGATATGACTGTTCAACCTATTATGTCATCCAGCCTACATCCTTTCTGCTTCTTCACAAGGATATCATGGAGATGTTGTCAAGGTCTGGTTGAAATCCAATTAAACTAAACCAACACAATGTGAGTGAGTGAGTAGGTGTTCAGTCATGTCCAACTCTTTGCAACCTCATGGACTGCAGCCAGCCAGGCTCCTCTGACCATGGGATTCTCCAGGCAAGAAGACTGGAGTGGGTGGCCATGCCCTCCTCCAGGGGATCTTCCCAACCCAAGGATCGAACCCAGATTTCCCGCATTGCAGGTGGATTCTTTACCATCTGAGCCACCAGGGAAGTCCAAGAATACTGGAGTGGGTAGCCTATCCCTTCTCCAGGGGATCTTCACAACCCAGGAATCAAACTGGGATCTCCTGTGTTGCAGGCAGATTCTTTATCACTTAGGCACCAGGGAAGTCCTCTAATGTTATCTTATATGGCAAGAAGAACTTTGCAGGTGTGATGAAGTTAAAGATCTTGAGATGGGGGAGTTTATCCTGGAATATCCATGTGGACTTAATGTTATCTCAAGTCTTCTCAGAGGCAGACTGCAAGAGATTTTATGATAGGAGAGGAAAGGCAGTGTGGAAGCTGGAAGCAGTGGACAGGGGAAGGTGATGCAGCATCCCAAGCCAAGGAATGACCACAGCCCCTCGTGGCTGGCAAAGCCAAAGAATAGATTGTCCCCAAACCTCCAAAGGAACCATGCCTGCTGACACCTTCATGTCAGCCCTGTTAAGACTCATTCTGGGGACCTCCCTGGCAGTCCCATGGTTAAGACTTCACCTTCCAGTAGCGGGGAGGTGCCGGTTCAGTCCCTGGTCAGGGAGCTAAAATCCCACCTGCCTCAAGACCAAAAACCAAAACATAAGAGACCAAAAAACCAAAATGTAAAACAGGAGCAATATTGTAACAAATTCAATAAAGACTTTAAATGGTCCACATCCAAAAAAATCTTTAAACAGAAAAAAAAAAAAAAGATTTATTTTGGACTTCCAGCCTTCAGAACTTTTTCTTTTTAATATATCAACTTAAGAATGATTTTATTTTATTTTAAATTTTATTTTATTTTTTAACTTTACAATATTGTATTGGTTTTGCGGATGGGGAACACGTGTATACCTGTGGCAGATTCATTTTGATGTACGGCCTTCAGAACTATAAGAGAATAAATTTCAGCCGTTTCAGGCTACCAAGTTTGTGGTAATTCGTTACAGCAACCATAAGAGTCTCATACAACCATGTGACTGTCTTCATGGTTTGCTTGCTCCACACTTTGTATCCTACACTTGGTAATTATATTTCCTAAATTCGGTTATAAAAGCATCGTTTTGGATTAGGTTTGAGGCGTGTTGAGAATTTAGCTGAGCTACCCCATGCTATTGCTGCCTTGGGATCCGTTTTGTTTGGTCCACAGAGACGTTAAAAATGATGCCAGCCCCTCAGCAAGCACATGCCCTGGATAACAGCCTGCAAAGTCACAAGTAAATACAAGGTCCTGATACGACTTTCCCCTTGTGTTCAGAGGCCGCCCCTGCCTCCCAGGGCTTTCACCTCATCCCTTAGATAAGACCCAAGTGGGAGCTTACCAAAAGCCCACTCTTGGTTTGAATTGACCAATCCAGCCTTAGCCCAGAAATCCCAAAGTTCTTTACCCACAGACCCTAATAAGGACTTGTCACCCCAGGTCCTGACAGTCTCGTCTGCACTCTGCCCTGACCTCCCACTTTGGCCCCGTGAGATGTGCTTTGCGCTTCTCCAAGACCTGTCTGTAATAAACATCTCTATTTCAGTTTTTTCTGTGGTCAGCTATTGAACAAAACTCACCACCTGCTATCCTATGCTCCACTTAACAAATGTTGGTTAACAAAATCATAACAAAGAGGCACTTGATGAGATTGTCCAGTCCTATGGCTACCCCGTACCCCAGCCTTTTGTGCTGCAGCAGAGCAGGGGAAGTGATGGGGCCAGCGTTGCTATAGGTATGATGAAAGGAAATATTTTCAAGATGAAGGATTAACACACTTATGGAAAAATACTGAATATCAAAAGTCAAATCAGTAATCACGTCCCACATCTCTGACTAGAAATGTAGTAGATTTCCCCTATACCCTCCACTCTTCATTAAAAAAGTATTTCCAACCTTCAAGAAAGCTATGGAAGTAACTTGGACTCACCAAATGCTACCAACTATTACATTTGTGCACAATAGGCAGGAAGGGAGGTAGACAGATAGATAATTCAAAACTAAGTTATAAGAATCATGACACTTAACCCCTATGTCAGTGAAAATGAAGCCACTCAGTTGTGTCCAACTCTGCGACCTCATGGACTGTAGCCTACCAGGCTTCTCAGTCCATGGAATTTTCCAGGCAAGAGGACTGGAGTGTGTTGCCATTTCCTTCTCCAGGGGATCTTCCCGAGCCAGGGATTGAGCCCAGGTCTCCCGCATTACAGGCAGATGCTTTACTGTCTGAGCCACCAGAGAAGATGCAACCCTTATATACTTAATATAACTTAATATATATAACCCCTATATACTTAATCCCCTAAAAGGAAGCATTCTCCTCGTCTGCGTAACCCCAGTTTCGTTATTTAAGAAAATGAACAATAATTCCCCGGTTGTTCTCAGATATATTAAAAGTTTGTTTTCTGACCCAGGGTCAAATCAGGGTTCACAGTTGTACTTGGTAACGTCTCTCTAGTTTCTTTTAAGCTGGAACAAACACTGCGCTGCTTTGTTTCTCACGATGTTTTTCTGGTGTTTAGCCTGACCCTCCCTGCGCTCTCACGTAAACTCCACGGGGGCAGGGAGTTGGGTCCCTTTTGTTCCTTGCTATGTCCTCAGCACTGAGAATAGGGCCTGGCACTTATTAAGACTTAGTAAATATTTGTTAAATAAATAGATGAGTGGATGAATAAGCAATGCAAGTGTAATGAGCATCGTGAGAGGTGATCTAGAGGATGCCAAAGAGGCTGATCTGTTGTTGTTTGTGTATTAACTGTTACCTCTGTGTTCCAGGGATTCGTGTTCCAACAACAGGCTTGTTTTACAGACCAAATAGGAAAATATAAATAAAAATTGTTTAAAAAAATAACCAACTGAAAAAGTTGGTCAAGACAAAAGAGGTATGGGAATTCCCTGGCAGTCCAATGGTTAGGGTTCCGCAGGGGTCACAGGTTTGATCCCTAGTCAGGGAACTAAGATCCTGCAAGCCTTACAGCATGGCCATGAGGCATGACATGTAACTTAACAGTAAGACTACAAAGACACTTAAATTGACTATTGGGTCACAGAATGATGTAACCAGCACAAACCTAAGTTAGCCTTAGAGTAATACAAAAGTAACAGAGGTCTTAAGGAGAAGATGGTTGTTTTGCTCTGTTTATGCATTCTTTCATTTGACTAGTATTTTTTGAGGGCCTACTGTATTCCAGGCACTAGTTTATACATTCTTAAAGGTCATCTTTTTTAACCATCAGTAATAATACAGAGATAGGCACAGTTTCATTTTGGAATAAAGGAAAGTAATTATCACAGAAATAAAACTATTGTGTTATTTGGAGATATTTTTATTTCATTGACTTCAAATTGATTCTTTTGAGCTCATCACTCCAATTAAAGAAATAAATTTCTAACAGGGAAACGGCCTACCCAGAACATAATCAAGACAATAATCATTGTATCTTTTTCCTGGAAGAACTTTCCCATGATTGTTTAGTTCAGCCTGAAAAGCCTTTTGTGACACTTAAAAATCACTGAAGGGAAGAAAAGAGCCTGAGCTGGGCTGGTTTTGCACAGGACATGAGCTGTGAGTCTGGTTTCGGCTGTCAGTATTAGACAGGATGCCATCTACCAGCTTTGTTTCTTGTCCAACTCCAGTCTCCACAGGTTTCCGTTTCCCTTTGCTCTCCAGTCCAAAGGAAAAATACTCACATGATTCTTAGGAATACTGGAGCAGGAAATTGTTTGAGGGACTTGAAAAACCCTTTTATCTCTCCCTTCAAAGCCTTAAATGATGCTCGCTTCATCGAAGCTTCAGTTCAGTTCAGTTCAGTCGCTCAGTCGTGTCCGACTCTTTGCGACCCCATGAATCGCAGCATGCCAGGCCTCCCTGTCCATTACCAACTCCCGGAGTTCACCCAAACTCATGTGCATCGAGTCAGCGATGCCATCCAGCCATGTCATCCTCTGTCATCCCCTTCTCCTCCTGCCCCCAATCCCTCCCAGCATCAGAGTCTTTTCCAATGAGTCAACTCTTCGCATGAGGTGGCCAAAGTATTGGAGTTTCAGCCTCAGCATCGGTCCTTCCAATGAACACCCAGGACTGGTCTCCTTTAGGATGGACTGGTTGGATCTCCTTGCAGTCCAAGGGACTCTCAAGAGTCTTCTCCAACACCACAGTTCAAAAGCATCAATTCTTTAGCACTCAGCTTTCTTCACAGTCCAACTCTCACATCCATATATGACCACTGGAAAAACCATAGCCTTGACTAGATGGACCTTTGTTGGCAAAGTAATATCTCTGCTTTTTAATATGCTGTCTAGGTTGGCCATAACGTTCCTTCCAAGGAGTAAGTGTCTTTTAATTTCACGGCTGCAATCACCATCTGCAGTGATTTTGGAGCCCCAAAAAATAAAGTCTGACACTGTTTCCACTGTTTCCCCATCTATTTCCCATGAAGTGATGGGACCAGATGCTTACAAATCATTAAAAGCAGAACTGCCAGATTGATGTAGTATATGTTTTAGCTTCCAATAGAAAAAAAGAATCTCTATAAAACTAATCTTTGAGTCATGGAGAATTTTTTATTTTCTGATTTTAATGTTTTGGAGTACTCTAGCACCTTTTCACTGCCTGCCATACACAAATCTCCTGTGTCTTCTTGAGCCAAAGATGAACCTGGTGTCGCCTCTAGCAGCTGTGTATTCCTAGTCCTTTTCAAATATGTTATTATTCACCCATTTTAGCCATCGCAGAGCAACGCCCAAGGACCAGTGTCTTAGGAAACCAGAAACCACACGGAAGAGCAGCAGTTGTTGGACGTCGAGAATGCCATTGCAGAACTGAATTTCTTGCATCTTTGTGGCTTCAGTTTAGGATAAATGTAGACGGACAGAGGCCGAGCTCTCTCCAGTGTGACCCCTGGTTAAGCTAAAACCTATATGAAAACTAAGGATACCCTACTTCCTGTTACTCACAGAGAGAGAGACATGAAAGGACCAGACTAACAAGAAAAAGGAAATAACGTTTGTGGAGCGCCTCCAGTGAGGAAGGCACTGTGACAGACGCTTTTTAAAGTTAAAATTTCTACAGGATCACATTTGATCCTCATCACAGTCTACAAGGTATTGTCTCTATATTATAGACAAGAAAATAAAGCTCACCACTAATTTGTTCAAGGCCATGCAATAGGATGCGGAGAAGAGATTCTAAACATTCTCTGTGGCTTCAGAATTGTGCCCTTTCCACTAACTCATTCTTCCTGCTCCTCTGACCAGTCCTCCTCAGTCTCTTTAGAAAGTTACTCTCCTCTGTCTTAAATGTTGCTGTGTCCCAGAATTCCATTCTTGACTCATTACGTTTCTCACTGAGCGTGGTTACTGAGCAGTCCTGTCTCCTTTGACTTCCCCTACTATCTTGGGCAAATGACTTCTAAATCTGACTGTCTAGCCCTGAACCCCCCCTGAGCTTCAGAACCACACATGCAGCATGCTACCAGCCTCAGACACCACTACTTACCATATGTCTGACAGTCATGTGTTTCGGAAGCAGAACTCCTCACCCTCACCCTTGAATCTGCCTCTCTTGGGCTCCCCAGAGTTACACTTTTATCATTCTAGATTCCTCTTTCCCCCCTCACCGCTCACATGCACTCAGCTAGAGTCCCACTGTTCTCCCCTTCAAAATAGTTCTTAAATTCCCGATCTGTCTTCTTGATTCCGGTGATCAATGCTGTGGTTCTTGCTTGAACCTTTGAAATTTTGCTCCCTTTACAGTTGAGTGATCTATATGCAAAGAAAATCTGACTGCACTGCTCTTCTTCTTCTTTTACTTGAAACCATTTAAAGATGCCCCCACCATCTAAGAGCCCATTCATTGGAAAAGACCCTGACACTGGGAAAGATTGAGGGCAAGAGGAGAAGGGGGCAACAGAGGATGAGATGGTTGGATGGCATCACCGACTCAATGGACATGAGTTTGAGCAAGCTCTGGGAGTTGGTGATAGACAGGGAGACCTCGTGTGCTGCAGCCCATGGGGTCGCAAAGAGTCAGTCACAACCTAGCAACTGAACAGCAGACCATGAATGAAGCCCACAAGACTTTGTGTGACCTGATCTCTGCCTCCCTCTTCAGCCTCGTTTCTAGCTACTCCTTAGCTGGAAATCTTCTCTCCAGTTATACTGAACTCAAGCACTGATAGTCCCCTCTCATCTCACGTGTTGTTTCCCAGCAGGATGCCTGAATTGAGGCCCTGCCTGCAGCCCTGCCACCTCATCTTTCCTCCTGGATAAACTCCCACTCCGGTGCTTATCTCCAGTAGCACCTCCTCTCGAACCCTGCCCTCAGCAGTCTTCTGCCACAACCCACCAAGGAGGCTAAACCCTGTCCTCCCTGTCAGTTGCATCACCAACATGTTTCAAAATCATTTGTTTGTCTTGTCCATTAGACTTTAAGTTCTTTCGGCACAGAGATCATAACGTACTGAATTTTGTAATCCTAAGGCCTACCCTGGTATAGAGAGGGCTCTTAATAACTGTTTCAGATCAGATCAGTCGCTCAGTCGTGTCCAGCTCTTTGCGACCCCATGAATTGCAGCATGCTAGGCCTCCCTGTCCATCACCAACTCCCAGAGTTCACTGAGACTCACATCCATTGAGTCAGTGATGCCATCCAGCCATCTCATCCTCTGTCATCCCCTTATCTTCTTGCCCCCAATCCCTCCCAGCATCAGAGTCTTTTCCAATGAGTCAACTCTTCGCATGAGGTGGCCAAAGTACTGGAGTTTCAGCTTCAGCATCATTCCTTCCAAAGAAATCCCAGGGCTGATCTCCTTCAGAATGGACTGGTTGGATCTCCTTGCAGTCCAAGGGACTCTCAAGAGTCTTCTCCAACACCACAGTTCAAAAGCATCAATTCTTCAGCACTCAGCCTTCTTCACAGTCCAACTCTCACATCCATACATGACCACAGGAAAAACCATAGCCTTGACTAGATGAACCTTTGTTGGCAAAGTAATGTCTCTGCTTTTGAATATGCTATCTGGGTTGGTCATAACCTTCCTTCCAAGGAGTAAGCGTCTTTTAATTTCATGGCTGCAGTCACCATCTGTAGTGATTTTGGAGCCCAGAAAAATAAAGTCTGACACTGTTTCCACTGTTTCCCCATCTATTTCCCATGGAATGATGGGACCGGATGCCATGATCTTTGTTTTCTGAATGTTGAGCTTTAAGCCAACTTTTTCACTCTCCACTTTCACTTTCATCAAGAGGCTTTTGAGTTCCTCTTCACTTTCTGCCATAAGGGTGGTGTCATCTGCATATCTGAGGTGATTGATATTTCTCCCGGCAATCTTGATTCCAGTTTGTGTTTCTTCCAGTCCAGCGTTTCTCATGATGTACTCTGCATATAAGTTAAATAAGCAGGGTGACAATATACAGCCTTGACGAACTCCTTTGCCTAAGTTAAACAACAGCATGGGTGGGTGCTCAATCACTTCAGTCATGTCCAACTCTTTGCGACCTCATGGACTGGGACACACCAGGCTCCTCTGTCCATGGGATTCCCCAGGCACGAATACAAGAGTAGATTGCCATTTCCTTCTTCAGGGGATCTTCCCAACCCAGGGATCAAACCCTCGTCTCATGTCTCTTGCATTGGCTGGAGAGTTCTTTATCACTAGCGCCACCTGGGAAGCCCAAAACAACAGCATCAGTTCAGTTCAGTTCAGTTCAGTCGCTCAGTCATGTCCAACTCTTTGCGACCCCATGAATCGCAGCACGCCAGGCCTCCCTGTCCGTCACCAACTCCCAGAGTTCACTCAGACTCATGTCCATCGAGTCAGTGATGCCATCCAACCATCTCATCCTCTATCGTCCCCTTCTCCACCTGCCCCCAATCCCTCCCAGCATCAGAGTCTTTTCCAATGAGTCAATTCTTCACATGAGGTGGCCAAAGTACTGGAGTTTCCGCTTTAGCATCATTCCTTCCAAAGAAATCCCAGGGCTGATCTCCTGTAGAATGGAGTGGTTGGATCTCCTTGCAGTCCAAGGGACTCTCAAGAGTCTTCTCCAACACCACAGTTCAAAAGCATCAATTCTTCGGCACTCAGCCTTCTTCACAGTCCAACTCTCACATCCATACATGACCACAGGAAAAACCATAGCCTTGACTAGATGAACCTTTGTTGGCAAAGTAATGTCTCTGCTTTTGAATATGCTATCTAGGTTGGTCATAACTTTCCTTTATCTCTCAAAAATTACTTCTATATTGGCGGCTCAAATCATATCCTTCTCCATGAAAAATAAGCCTGACAACTATTAAAACACAAGAACATCAACCATTTAAAAAAGCCACCTGATTTAAAACTTGGCAGAGGATTCAATAGATATTTCTCCAAAGAAGATGATGAAGATATGCAATGATCAATAAGCCATGAGTGAAATGAAAAGACATTCAACATCACTAATCATTAGGGAAATGAAAACCAAAAAATCCATTAAGAGGGCTCCTATTACAAAAGCAAAGAACACGTGTTGGCACGGATGTGGAGAAACTGGCACCGGAACCCTTGTACACTGTTGGAGGGAGTGTACAACGGGGCTGCGCTGTGTACAGCAGTACAGTGGCTTGTACTGTAAAATCAGTATTATTATTTTTGTAAAATCAAAAATAGGCCGACCCCCTCTGGGTGCATGGCCAGAAGAACCAAAAGCACAGTCTCCAAGAGATACTTGTACTCCCATGTCCTTAGCAGCTAAAGCATGGAAGTCACCAAAGTGTCCATCAGCAGGTAAGCCAACAGTGGTACATACATAGTGAAGCATGACTTGCCTTAAAAGGAAGGAAATTCTGAATATGCTACAGCATAGATGAACCTTGAGGACGCCTAGCTGGATGAAATAAACAAGCCACAAAAACACAAATACCACTTATATGAGGTACTTAGAGTTGCTAGGGGCTGGAGGAATGAGAGTGTTGTTTAATGGATACAGAGTTTCATTTTTAGAAGATACAGCAGGCACTGGGGATAGATGGGTGACGGTTGCATAACAGTGTGAATGAACTTAATACCCCTGAACTGTCCACTTAAAAATGGCTAAGATGGTAAATTTTTTGTTATGTGTATTTTACCACAATAAAAAAAAATTTTTTAAAAGCAAAAACAGGACAGAGGAAGAGGTCTAAGGGTGAATAAGCTTCTTGAATTGGCACCATGGCGCCCCAATACAGACAGCATCCAGCTCTCTCTTCGTGATCCTATCTTAGGGCCCAGGAGTTCCCACATGGCCAGAGAATGTGTGACTGTAAACAGTCACTTCAGATGATTCTGATGAGCAGACAAATTTGGGGAACTGCCTGAGCCACATTAGTATAAAAGAATGATTGAAGAACCTTTTATCTGGATATTTTTGAAAACAAGACAGATCATTTTTTACTGTAGTAAAATACACGTAATAAATTCACCACTCTAACCGTGGATAAGCGCACAGTTCCGTGCCGTTACGTACGTTCAAGTTCATTCCCAGCGTTGTGCCGCCAGCTCCTCTATCCATTTCCAGCACGTTTTCAACGTCCCACCCTGAAACTCCGCACCCATTAAACAAGAACGGCCCGCTTCTCCCTCTCCCAGCCCCAGCCCCGGGTGTCCTCTAGTCTCCTTTCTTCCAGGTACCTCATAAAAGTGGACACATAATTGATTTCTATCCGAACTTTAGTTGCTTTTTTGCCTGGAGGCATGAGTCTGGGTGAAGGGAATCAAAATCGTAGGTCCCTCGATCTGCCAAGCCAATGTCATATTCAGATTTATTGGATTTATCTCAAGCAATAGAAAATTATATTCATGAACTTTGGTTTCATGAAATCATGTAGATTCCTTTTATCCTAATCATTTTTATCATAGCCTGTGTGTTCATTATAAAGTCTATTCATTCGAGATGGTTACTGATTAGTTAGTCGCACTTTATCTGACTTTTCTCATAAAAATTAATAAGCATCTTTCAGTTACATCGTTCTAAGATTTTTCTGTCATATCAAGGCCCAGAGAAAAAAAATTGAGGAGAATATTACTATTAAAATGGTTCCAAAGTTCAAAAACAGAAGAATTAGGACTTTTTAGGCTCTTTTTATAAACAGCATTTACTTCAAGCCATCACAAGTTGGAAATTTCAAGTCATCCTGTCCACAAGACTTAGCTCTTGAGTGCAGCCCTACTGAGTTCTTCCAGATGTCCCAGTGAAGCAAAGAACATCTTACATGCTCAGCATACTACTCTGGGGAAAAAAATCTCTCCTCTTGTCTAGAGTAGGACATTTTGGACTGTGCTCGGTCTCCACTGCTGCACGGGCTCTTCTCTAGGTACAGCGAGTGGGGGCTCCTCTCTAGTTGCAGTGCTCCGGGTCCTCATTGCCACGGCTTCTCTTTCTGTGGTGCATGTGCCTTGGGGCACGCGCACTTCCATCGTGGTGGCACGTGGGCTCAGTAGCTGTGGCTCCCCAGCTCTAGACACAGGCTCAATAGTCGTGGCCCACGAGCCTAGTGTCTCCTCGGCATGCGGGATCTTCCCAGATCAGAGATCAAACCCATGTCTCCGGCATTGGCAGGTGGATTCCTTACCACTGGACCACCAGCGAAGCCCCAATTCCTCAAGCTTTTAAAACTATCTGTGACATCCTCACCACCTTCACTGTCTGACCGTAAAAGTCTGATCCTTAGTAACCTAATTATGTGCTTCCCTGGTGGCTCAGATGGTAAAGAATCTGCCTACAACGAAGAAGGGCACTCAAAGCCAGTACTCTGGGACAATCCAGAGGGATGGGGTTGGGAGGGAGGTGGAAGAGGGGTTCAGGATAGGGGGACAGATGTGCACCCGTGGCTGATTCATGTCAATGTACGGCAAAAGCCATCACACTGTTATCAAGTAATTATCATCCAATTAAATTAATTAATATTTTAAATAAATAAAATATGCCAAGAGACTAATCCTAAAAAAAAAAGAATCTGCCTACAATGCAGGAAACCAGGGTTTGATTCCTGGGTCAGGAAGATCCCATAGAGAAGGGAATGGCAACCTACTCCAGTATTCTTGTCTGGAGAATCCCATGGACAGAGGAGCCTGGTCGGTCACAGTCCATGGGATCACAAAGAGTCAGACAAGACAGCAACTAACACTTTCACTTAATATGTTTTATGCAAAACTATGTAACTACCTGTTAAGCACTGAAACCTTGCATTATAAAATTGTTTTTAATCTCTGTTCCCATGGGGTTGGACCACTGTGTCATGACAAGTCGTTGGTCTAAGGTCTTCCTACACATTCCTGCTGCTGCTGCTGCTAAGTCACTTCAGTCATGTCCGACTCTCTGCGACCCCATAGACAGCCTCCTACCAGGCTCCCCCGTCCCTGGGATTCTCTAGGCAAGAACACTGGAGTGGGTTGCCATTTCCTTCTACACATTCCTATTCACCATTAAAAAAAAAAGTATTCCAACTTCTAATTCTCAAACCTGTAAGGGCCTTTCCGATAACCTCCATCTGTTCACTTTTTGAAGTTGACCCTTGGGTTCTACAATGCTCTTTGTTACAGACCTACTTTGTAACTTTGAGCAAGTTATTTCTTGAACACTTAACTTTCCACACAACTTCACTGAGCATAAAACCAGGTTAATAATACCATCGCTTAGAAAAAGAGATTAGTGAGTCCGTGGGTTTGTTTCCTTACTTATCTCTGGATGGGAAAATGCCATCTTACTTTTCCTTCTGTATTCTCCCTCTGGGTACCTGGCCCAAATGAAGAATTGTTCTTCCTGGCAGCATCTATGGCTACCAAGAAGGACTTGCCCCCCCCCTGCCCCCCACCCCCCGCCTTTGAAATGGTAGAGCCAAGCCTTTACGGAGAGCTTTCTTGGGAGGTCCTTTTCCTAAAGTTATCTGCAGACTTATATCAGTTTGCAGAGGAGACATCCTTCCCACAGAAAGTTGGCTTTTCCTCCCACAACTGTGAGGAAGATGATAAAGGGGAAGTGAAAACTGGGTATAACATAGGCATATGTTTTAAGCACTTTGGATAAAAACGTTTGATAAGTACCAGCTTGTTTTTATTGCTTTATTGTACTGCTTGTTGAAGAATGTGTTTTCTTTGGTCACCCGCCAATGAAAAAAATAAGCCTTTTCCCGAATCTAGGCTTTTTTCTTTAGCTAGTTATGTTGGTAGAACAAGATAGACAAATGCTTCTGAAATAGACGAATCAGCCTCGCAGCGGTGCTCATTCCTGCTCATTCCTGTTCATTCTTGCTCATTCCTGCTCATTCCTGCCCATTCCTGCTCATTCCTGCCCATTCCTGCCCATTCCTGCCCATTCCTGCTCATTCCTGCTCATTCCTGCCCATTCCTGCTCATTCCTGCTCATTCCTGCCCATTGCCCTTTTCCACCTCATTGACAGCTGCTGCCACCAACATGAGCGGGGTTTCCGTGGGGCTCTTTCTCTCCTCACCAACCCCAAGCTGGAATGTTTTCAGTTGGTTCCTTTGTTCTGAAGTCCAAGACTTTAAAGGACTTGCCCCTACCTCCACCCCTGTTTTCCTGTTTTATGGCATCCAGTAGGAAATGGTTTTTTGTTTGTTTGTTTCAATGCCTCTCTGTAACAGAAGAATCCCTTTTTAGATATTTGTACCTTGTATCTTCTAGTTTCTATTTTAGTTCAAAATAGTTATAATTTTATTTTTTTAAGACAAAGCATGAAGGGTTTTTTGTTTTTGCCCTCTCTCAAATTTGTTCCTGGTTTATAGCAAAAGAAGCAGCTAGAATAACATGTCTGTATCAGAAGCTAGTTGAACTGAATGTAATACTACTTTGAAATTCTCCTTAATGTGTTCTCATTGATCTGGGGTGTCTCTTTGGGCTCTGGGCATTCTCAATGAAAATTAAAGCCTTTTACACATCATTAACTCATCTCCACTCTTCAAACAAAAAAGAATGAATTCCTATTGCAATGTGAGGGACAGAGGTCACATATGTGGGCAAATTTATTAGAGATAATGTTATCCGATGTCATGTGAGGTTCCTAACCAATATTGCAGAATATCCTTTCCTGAAGTTCTTTGTTTTGTTTTAATAGAGTAGACCCTGGTAATAAGGAATGAATTACATACAGATCTACTTGAGAGCCTGAGATGGACTTTATCTCTTGAAGTCACTTACTCTTTAGGGAATTTTAATGCTGATTTAGCTGGGAGAATTGAAATGAACCTAAGTCTAGTTTACAGAGAAGAGGCCTTTTAGATAGCAGTTTTTATTTGGTTTGCCAACCTCTGACTCCCACCTTCTTATGGTGAGTTTCAAGTATGGCTAGTTCTAAGACATGATCTGTTTCTGTGACTACTAAATAAAATATGAATTTTTCATGTTACTTGAAGACTCTCTGTGAGAATTCTTTTTTATTTTTTCTGGCCATATGGGATCGTAGCTCCACCAAGGATTGATCCCAGGCTCCAGTGGAAGTGCAGAGTCTTAACCACTGGACTGCCAGGGAGGTCCTCTGTGAGAATTCTTGATTTGAGTCTTTATATATCAAGGTTTACTCTGCCTTGTCTAAACCCAGAAAGATGATGGAAAAGAAAAAACTTGTGTGCCTCCCTATGCAGTGTGCTATGCTTTGCTCAAATTCACATCCCTTGAGTTAGCGATGTTATCTGTCTCATCCTCTGCCGTCCCCTTCTCCTCCTGCCCCCAGTCTTTCCCAGCATCAGGGTCTTTTCCAGTGAATCGGCTCTTCACATCAGGTGGCCAAAGTACTGGAGCTTCAGCTTCAGGGTTGATTTCCTTTAGAATTGACTAGTTTGATCTCTTTGCAGTCCAAGGGACTCTCAAAAGAGTCTTTTCCAGCATCACAGTTCAAAAGCATCAGTTCTTCAGTGCTCACCCTGCGTTATGGTCCAACTCTCATATCCACTCATGACTGCTGGAAAAACCATATCTTTGACTATAAGGCATTTGTTTCCAAAATAGAAACCTTTAGAATAATAGCCTGAGTTCTCTTCCTTTCTTCCCATCAGTCAGTCAGTTCTTATCTGTTAGCACCTTCTTTTGCTTTTCTGCTGTTAGATAGAGAAAACAGGTCGTCAGAGGCAGAATGACCTTTTTAAATTTTTCTCTAGCAGAGTACCATGATTCTAGATTAAAGTAGGAACCAGAAGACATAAGGTCTAGAAATCCTCATAGAGACTTTGTATGACAGATAAGGTATTTATACGAAGAAACATCAGTCCCTGTGACCTAATTTAAGCTATCTAATCTCTCGATGTCATCATTTCTGTGCTTGTAAAAGAGGAATAGCAACACCAATCACTGTCTTACTCTGGAGTTTGGGAGAAATTTAATGAGATAATGAACTTAATTCTACTCTTACAAGGGAATATATTGTTGACTTTTAGGAAAGTTAGCTATTTGGGGGTCCCCAAGGGACTTGATGATCTGTTACCTTTTCTAGCACTCAAATGGAACTATTGTAAAACGCTAACCCACAGCCAAAAAGTAAGCCATTTATTCTGCGGATAGATCAGGTCCAGCGCAAAAAAAAAAAAAAAGGATTTTGATCTCTTCTTTGGAAAAACTATCACTGGATAGGCCCAAAGATGTCCTTTTTTCTTTCTTTCTTTCTTTTTCTGAAATCAGAACAATGGCATAATTGGGTTTGATGGTTCACTTTGAGAGAATGTTGGGTTCAGTCCTGGAACATGTTAAATCAGATGATATACTTTTTTAAAAGTCTCTAGAACATGCATTTTCAATGGGAGCAATATGTACCCTGAAGGGGGAAAATATTAGTTCTCTGAGAGGCAAAAAAAAATTCAATAATATAATGGTCTGTGGCCCTCCACTAAAAAAAAATAGACATGCAGTATTTCTATGGTATTAAAATTTCATGGTGGAAGAGGGCACTTGGAAAAAAATGTTATTAAAAGACTAGGGGTGGGGGATGGGATTTTAAAAAGTCGGGAAACACGGCTGCAGTCTAGAACAAGCTTGTTTGTCTCTCAGTCCTGCCCAACTCTTTGGGACCCCATAGACTATAGCCCACCAGGCTCTTCTGTGAAATTCTCCAGGCAAGAATACTGGAGTGGGTAGCCATTCCCTTTACCAGAGGATCTTCCTGACCCAGGGATCAAACCTAGGTCTCCTGTGTTGCAGGCAGATTCTTTACTGTCCGAGTCGCCAGGGAAGCCCAAGCATACAGCTTCGGTTAGTCTCCTAGAAATGTATGTCCCCACTCCAGTACTTTTGCCTAGAAAATCCCATGGACAGAGGAGCCTGGTAGGCTGCAGTCCATGGGATCGCTAGAGTCGGACATGACTGAGCAACTTCACTTTCACTTTTCACTTTCATGCATTGGAGAAGGAAATGGCAACCCACTCCAGTGTTCTTGCCTGGAGAATCCCAGGGACGGGGAAGCCTGGTGGGCTGCCGTCTATGGGGTCGCACAGAGTTGGACACAACTGAAGCGACTTAGCAGCAGCACCAGCAGGGATAGGTGAGCTGCACACAGTCAGGCTGAATGCAGATTGCCATTGATTCCTTCAATCCAACAGGAACTGAGTTCATAGGAAACTTGAAAGAGATTCAATTCATACCCTAAGGGATAATGATCTCACACAAACAACTCAACATAAAATCTACCCTTTCAGAACCAATACTTTGTACTTAAATGTGGTTAAATCCTTAAGGTAAGAGATTCCTTTTTTCTCCTGCCTCTTTAGTCTTGCAGAAAGGCACATCAAGGGTAGAAGCGATCTTCAAAGTGGTTCACAGAAAAAGTCAGATGGAGAGAAAAGAGAGGGTGTGGACCGCGCAGGCAGGAAGGGGATAATTGTCTAAATAGTAATGTAACGTGCAGAGGAATAAAGACCAGAAATATGGTGGGGAACTGGCCTTTAAGCGTTTAGGAAACTTTAAGTTTGATGTTGGCACTGATATTAATAAACATATATCCTTCCATCCCCCTTGTATGTCTTACATAGTCTTTTCATGCCTTTTGAATGGATGAGATGTCTCAAAATTGACTTGCTACATACTATGAAGTTTGGAGGAGGCCCTGTGTTCTTTAGACTCAGCAGCCCTGAAAAAATAGAATGGCCATATTTTTTGTGACTGATGTTACAAAAAATTTTGTAATTAATTTACTTTTGGCTGCACTGGGTCTTTGTGGCTCAGGCATTCTCTAGTGAGGGCTGCTCCTTGTGGTTGGCGGGCTTTTCATCACGGTGGCTTCTCTTGTTGCGGAGCACAGGCTCTAGGTGCAAGGGCTTCAGTGGTTGCGGCCCACAGGCTACGCTGCCCCACATCATGTGGGATCGTCCCAGACCAGGGATGGAACCCGTGTCCCCTGCATTGGCAGGCAGACTCCTAACCACTGGACACCAGGGAAATCCTGGTCATATTTTTCAAAAATATACCCCCCAACCCCTCACCCCCATCTCTGACTCTTCTTTCATCATCCTGTTCTTTGATATACATAACATATCCGTAACTTGGAGAAAAAGAGAAAGTGATATTTTTCCCTCCCCACTTACCGATTTCACAGTGATGTTCTGGACAATGAGTGCTCTTTCCCCAAGCCAAGCCTTTGCTAAGCATTCATTACTGTGGGCATTTAACTGCCTTACAGAAATCTACCCCAACCCCCTGTTTGTTGATTTCCTTAAGATCTTAGAAGAAAGTGAAATGACCTGAGAGGGGCCTTCAAGGCCACTGACGCCCAGGGGACCCCCTCATCTCCACCTCCCACCCCAGTTGCACACGCTCACCTCCTGGCCTTCTCACTGGTGCTCGGATCCCCAGCCGTCAGCTCCCTGCTGCCACCCGCTGGGCCACCCCTCGGCCCAGCAGCGGGCTGCTCCCCCATCGCATTGCAGACGTTCTTTTCACATCGTTGTGTCCCCACTGCCGCATTCCCTCCATCTGGCATCCTTCCCTCTGCGCAAACTGCTGTGGCAAGGGACAGGAGTTTGCCAAGGAGATGCTGGCAGAGAGGGTCCAGTTCTCTCCTTTCTATCTGAAGAGCCCAGTGTCACTCGTTAGCATATGAGAAGAATGGTTGTAAATAAACATCAAATGAGGTTAACGAGCTGCAGCTCATCAATATTAATGAAGTCCCCCCCACAGCCGTGGAGTGAGGTCCTGACGGCTCAGATCACAAGCAGCAGCTTCACAAGGCCCCCAGTTACAGGCCGGGAAGGACTCGATTCAGCCTGCTGGAATGTTTGTCATTTTGACACCCCAGGAATGCTGCAGGGAAAGGCTGTCTGATACCAGATCTGTGCTTGCATGGCCCCTCTTGTGTTCAGAAGACATGTGTTTGTCTCAACAGGTGGAAGCCATGAGGAAGGTTGTATCTGCTCCGCCACACTCTGGGGTGGGAAAATGCCAAGTCCATCTGCCATGTCCAAAAGGACATCCCCAAAGGACCAGGATTGAATCTCTCATGGCCCTTTCATCAATAACCCCATGAAATGCAAGCTCTTGTTTCCAGTGTACTAAGGGACGCTGTGGAGGCCTTCTAAGCCCAGCCCAATAAAGAGATGAAGAAACTCCTGTTTCATGAAGCTTGTGTGCCCACTGCCCCTTAGGTCCCTCCCCAGAGCCATGTTTGATTCCTGTGCCTGTTGGTGGCTCAGGCAGTAAAGAATTTGCCCAAAATGCGGGAGACCCACGTTTGTTCCCTGGATTGGGAAGATCCCCTGGAGAAGGGAATGGCAACCCACTTCAGGATTCTTGCCTGGAGAATCCCATGGACAGAGGAGCCTGGCAAGCTATAGTCCATGGGGTCGAAAAGAGTCGGACATGACTGAGCAACTAACACACACACAAAGAGAAATGAGTACACCTATTGTTTATTGAGCACTTACTGTGTCCCAGGCACCGCACAAAACCTTTTTCGTATGTTACATAACCCTCATACTAATCCTATGAGGATGATTCCCATTTCACAGGTGAGGAAGCGAAGCTCACTGATCTTATGTGACACGTCTACAATCACGAGCAGCCAGCAACAGGACTCCACCTTTGTGTCTGCAAGGCCCCTGCTTTCTGCAAGTCCCAGGCTAATCACTGTGTCCTGTGGCATCTCAGCATCACTCACCGGAAGTATGTGAGCTTCTGTGCTGTCCTGCCTCTTTTGTAAGATGCTTGTCCTCTCTTCTCCAGTTCAGCAGACCAAACACCATATGGTTCTCTGAAAGTAGAGTCAGAGGACTTTAGAATTAATTTTTTTTTTAAATCAAAGCACCACTTTGAAATTATTTTTAGAAAGGATCCTTTCTAAAATACTTTCTGAAAAAGTTTCATGTTTTCCTGTGTGTATAAATTTGAGGTCAGTGGGATGTGTGCTTTGAGGTTTTGTGTGTGTGTGTGTGTCTGTGTGTGTGTTGAGTAGCACTGATACTGATTTATCCAGCTCACCAGGTCAGTTCCTTTTACGAGTAAGCATACACCTGTGTGAGATCGGTGACTGTGGACACAAAGAAGCCACCTGGCTCCCAGGGCTGATTTGAGCTTATGATCTTAGCCTCAATCACACCATTTCAACAACCAAACCTGGTTTATTACTTAACGTTCAGACTATCTGCTTCTTTATCTATGATTTCCTTGGGGGCGGGAAGGAGGACCTGATGCTTCATCAAATGGTTGTTATCACAAAAGCTACACCTCGTTGTTTTTAAAGAACAACTCATAGAGAAAGGGTCTGAGAGTGAAACTGTTACTTATCTTTCTTCTCCTTTCCTCCTTGAAAACTCAGAGACCTCGCTTGGTCATTTTTACTTAGGCAAAATGCCCAGGAATATTTCCACAGAGCAGCACCCCAAGCCCACCCTTCCCGCCACCAAGGTAACCAGGACTGGGAAGCAATTGAAACTGGGCCTTCCTTTCCCAGGCCTGTGGCTGTCAGCTTGGCTCAGAAAGAGGCAGACTGATGACTCCGGCTCCTCAGCCGGGTGCAGTACCACACAGCCTCGTTTGAGTCCCATCACATGGTTTTGCTGCTCGTGGCCAAACAAGGATGTGCTGTCTCCAGTTCTTTGCACCCGGGGTTGGGCCTCGGCATCCTTAGTTGAAACCACCAGGGCCCCCAAACCTGAAGCTTTTCCAGGGACAAATCGCATGCTGCGGTGGAGATGGGGAGCGGAGGGGTGGAGCGCAGCAGCGGATGGTGCGCTGTCGGGCCATGGGCGAGAGCCAAGGGGTTAGTACACTGCTGTTTAGTATACTCAGGCACACCAGAAAACTCAGATTAATAGGCTGTTTATTCTTCAGCATGTTCCTTGAATCAAAGGCTCTGGATGCTGTTATTGAAGAGTGTTTGTGAGAGTGCCCTGGAACACTCCTCCTGGGCTCCGCTCGCTGAAGAGGAACGGGGGAGTCCTTTCATTTCCTGGGCAGCATCCCTCACGCTCACCGCTCACTGTAGTCTAAAGGTCTGCACAGCCTTTGTGAGAAACGGGATTTTTTGTTCTGTCTCCACGAGGTCCCATTCCCTCCAGCACCTTGCTCTCTTAGAGTCTAATCATTTCATGTTCTTGTCTTTAAGCCACCTGAACCTGATGAATGCAGCCAGTTTATCTCGAGTTTTTGCTGTTGTTGTTTGGGATTTCTGGCGGTTTTGAGTTGACTCTGTTTGGCACCAATTCTCTGCCTGGCAGTATTGTCATCTTTTCTTTTCATGGTTGTTTAAAGGCATTTTTGCCAAGGGTGAAATAAAAAAAATCCATCTGAACCCTTTTCTGTGAAGCAAATGAAGATCTTTTTTTTTAATTTGACTATTAGAAATATAATGAGACTTCTTCAAACCTTGGAATTGAAACATACTTATTATGAAAGAGTTACTTCCTGCATCACCACCCCCTGCAGTAGACATCTATGTGCACGTGTGCGGTTGTGTGTATGTATTAGTCTCTCAGTCGTGTCCGATTCTTCGTGACCTCATGGGCTGTAGCCCGCCAGGCCCCTCTGTTCATGGAACTCTTAAGGCAAGAATACTGGAGTGGGCTGCCATTCCCTTCTCCAGGGGATCTTCCCAACCCAGGGATTGAACCTGCGTCTCCCGCACTGCAGGCAGATTCTTCATCATCTGAGCCGCCAGGGGAGCCCTTTATATCAGAGGTCAAAAAATTAGGAGGGACACCGCTTCTCCAGTCCCCAAGAAGTCACTGTCAGCTTGGGGGACACGGAAGGCATCGCCGTTCCCTATTCCCTCTGGCAGTTATGCTTTTCCGTGCCCTGGAAAATAATTGTATTTCAGGCCTTCCATGACTTCTGTGCACACACGGACAATACAACCACGACCCTCGTGGGAATGCCCTCAGCACAGAGGCATCCAGTGTATTGCAGAGGTGCTCGATGCTCTACAGGCTGTGCAAACACTCAGCATGTTACGCGCGCCCAGATACATCAGACAAACCCAGCACAAATCATAAGCAACAGTTTTGAATCTGGCACAACCCTTAATCACCACAGCCAGAGGCCAGCAAATGAAACCAGGGTCACGTATCTGGGGTTAGAACTCTATAAACCGTCGGGCACCCCATGACCCAAGATTCTGCCAGGGAGGTGCTCCTCAGAGGGGATCCTTGGAGCACCACACCTTGGAGCAGTGGGAGTCCTCGCGTCCACAGGATACTGTCCCCTCACATCCCTCCAAAACCAGCACAGCTGTGTGGATGGGAACCATTTGCCGTATATACACTGAGACCAAGATATATACACACACCCTGGCGTTTCGCCTGATTCCTTCCATGAAAGCCATCTGTTTATCCAGTTCCAAATCCCAGAAGACAGTCACCAAAAAGTAAATAGCGAGAAGGGACAGGGTTGTGGTTTGTTTTATTTTTTTTACCCCTTTCCTTCTAGATAAACATGTTCCAATGAACAAAACAGATTTTGCAAACACATTCTGCCTACTAAATCTTACCTAACAACTGTGTGAGAAGGACTTAGAGGAGAGAAGGATGAGGCATGGGAGGGTGGGCTTGGACTTGATGAAGAGAACTAGAAATCCACAAGGCGGGACAGTTGAGTCCCCCCTACGTCTCATTAGATGGGGATTTCCTCCTTTCCTTTATTCTGTCCCTTCATCCCAACCCCGGGACCTGTGGTGGGCTTGCCAAAGATAAAGATCTGGCTGCAAATATCCGTTTCTTCAACTGAAAAACCAAGCAATCAGAACTTGTATCTTTAGAGGACACAGCCTGTCTTCTGCCTGCACCCTCTTCCTCTCCCACCAGCCTTGATAGCATCCACTGCAGCCATATGGCTCCTCTGGAGTCAGACCAGGGAGTGTTGACCTTGAGCAGCCCATCTGGCCCAACTCTGCTTGGAAATGAGGGACCGAGCTCAGATCAAGAACTTGGATTCTGAAGATCAGGGACCAGCACAAGAAATTGACCTTTTGCCTCCGAGGCGCCCGGATATGTGTGTGTATCTCTGTTCGATGTCGAATTGGCTCACTCTACCATTCAGGAATGGTTGTTGTTTGGTTTGGTTTTAATGCTCTCCTCGCTCCTCATTTGTGGGTCAGATGCTCTGGATAGTCCAATGGAATTCTCTCTGCTTCCCTCCTGGTTGCTGCCAGACACAGAGTGCTAAATCCTGTCCGGCTGGTGACTTGAAATGATGATGTGTGAAATAGCGCTGCTCTCTGGACATCCTGCGCTCATTCACATGAGCCTCTTTGCCAGTTAACCACAGTAGGGAAGAGCGGCCACAAAGAGGAGGGTGGGAGTGTTGGGGAGGATTCATTCCTACAGCCCTTGCCTTATCTTTGCTCTGGGATCATAGTATCTACTGATGCTCCCAACCCTTCCCCCAGGGTCAACACGTGTCTCCAGTACTAATCGGTCAGCCTTGGGATTCCTTTTCGTTCAGTATCATTCCTTTCCCAGGCCTCCTAGAGCAATTTCTTTAGCAGATGGTAGCATGGCCAGAGACAGAGAAGTCGTACTTGTGTGCAGAGCAGGGACCCGGGAAGCAAAGCAGTCTTGCTGCCCCTTCCCATCTCCTGGCTGTGCGAGTGCTGTTCTCGCCCCCCCTGATTGCATGCCTGGCCCCTTCTCATCCACCAGGCCCCGGCTCAGACAACACCTTCTCCCTGACCGCCCTGTCTAGAGTCTCACATTCTGTCACTCCACATCACACCGCCCTGCTTTACTTATGCCATCGCCCTTCTCACTTTCTGCAAGTATTTCATTTATCTCTCTCTTCACCCACGCGCCCACACTAGCAAGCAAGCTCCATAAAAATAGGAACTTTTGTCTTACCATTCCTGTTCCTGCAGAGCCTCGCCTCGCCCCTGGAACACAGTGGGCACTTAAATATTTATTAACTGAAGAAATCGGTAGGAATGTAGCAATTAAGAACTCCCAAAGCAAATATATGGTTTCTCTCAGGAGATGGAGAAGGCAGTCTGACGCATAGTTTGAGGAATGGAATAAAAGCCCAGGGGTTTCTCGTGTTGGTTTTCATAATGGTTTTAATTCCAAACCGAATGTGTTGAGTCAAACATCACAGAAAGTGAATTGCTCTCTTCACTTCCTCTGACTCAGACTAAACTGATCGCCTTTGAGCAGATTAGGTCAGGGTCATGGAGACCAATATGACACCCTTCCCTGCCAAGCTGGCATAACTGAGGCCTCAAAGGATGCCCACTTCCAGATTTCCACTGGATAGTGCCCCCGGCTTAGCTTTCCCTAGGGCAGGTGCCAGAAGAAACTGGCATCAAGGTGTACCGCAGTGTAAAGCCCAGCCTGGGTATCTTTATCTGCTTTTTATTACACCTTTTATTACACCCTTGCTTGCCTCCAGGTCCCAACGAGCTCACATTCCTCTCCAGAGCTCCGGGGCTCTGCAGGCAGCTCTTTCCACTGTGAGAGCCCTGGAGGGTGGGTGGGTGTGTCTTAGCTCCGATCTGCCCAGCTGTGAAGGGCTTTCCAGGTGGCTCAGTGGTAAAGAATCCACCTGCCAATGCAGGAGATACAGGTTTGATCCCTGGGTCGGGAAGATCCCCTGGAGGAGGGAAATGGCAACCCACTCTAGTATTCTTGCCTGGAGAATCCCATGGATGGAGGAGCCTGGCGGGCTACAATCCATGGGGTCACAAAGAGTCAGACACAACTTAACGACTGAGCACACACTCATGCCCAGCGGTGAAACAGTAGCACTGAGCCAATGCATCCTTTTAGCCTGGCATCCACATGGCAGCCATCTCCTCGGGAGTCCTTTGCTGGAATGAGAAGTGCTAACTTCACAGACACCATCCTTTGTCTTGTTGGGGCAAGATCCGTGCCTCGTGTCAGGAGAGAGATATTAAAGATTAAAGAGCCTCCTCTACCAGGAAACAGGATAGTTTTGCCTGAATCTCTTAATTTGTTTTTCCCCCCATACAAGTGCGTTCATGTTGCTGGGCTCCCTGGCTCACTCCCCAGCAGTTTGTAGTCATTATTCTCTGGACTTTGTGGTCTCATTGATATTAGAATGTGTTTCATCTGCCGTAGGTGACGCTTCCATGCTCCACTGCTTTTGCTGTTGCGTTACTAACGACTCTTCTGTTGGTTTCAGCCTTTAGCCAAGCCCACCCCATCCACACCCCACCCTCTCCCTGTCTTTTATTGATGCTATGTTGACTTTGTGTGTCTCTGTTAGTTCAGTTTTCTGAGCACCTGCAGAGAATTAACCATCTCTACTGGCTGCTGGGGATCACCCAGGCCTTTGATCTGTTTGGTTTCTGTACTTCGGGAAACGTTGAAGGACTCTGAAACCGCACCAAAGCACATAAAAGGTGCTGTTATCCCTGTAGCCTGACCTTCCAGACTAGCTCCACTTAGGGACCAGAAGGTATTCATGTCAACACAGATGTAGATACCGTCCGTTTAATGTTGGCTACGTACCACGTACTGTTCTATGCACCTAACATGACTATCTTATTTAATCCTTACGTGTAGGCCTAAAAAGCCACACATGAACTGACTCCAGTTATCTCTCCAACCTCATCCCTTAGTCCCTTCTGCTTTGCTCTGGCTGTAGCCACATTGGCTTCTATGCTGTTCCTCTTACCACCAGGCACGTTCCTCCCATGCGGCCTTTGCAGTGGCCGTCCCCTCTGCCGGGAAGGCTTTTCCCTCAGATGTCTGCCAAAGTTACTTTTTAACTTTCTCCAAGTCTTTGCTTGGTACCATCTTCATGAAACCTAACTAGACTCCTTTCTATAATACGATGCTGCAACTGCTACCTCACATGCCTTCTCCAATTTGCTCTATTCTATATTTTCCACTCAACTTACTTACTATATAGTTAATAATTTTATGTCTTCTCCCAACATAAGGTAAGCTTCAGAAGGGCAAAGAACTTGTCTGTTTGTGCCCTAATGTATCCTAAGCACCTAAAAGGCAGTGTCGGGCACGTTGTAGACGTTCCATGACTCCTGCTAAATGGATGAACTTTGTCCTTCAAGAATCCTGTGAGGTGGATGTTTCTGTTGTTTCCATTTTAAAGATGATGGAATTAAAGCTCAAAGAATGTAAGTAACTAATTTGCCCACATCACTCAGCTATTAAGTAATGGAGCTGAGATCTGAAGCCAGGATTGACTAACTCCAAAGAATGTGCTTTCAAACACTAGGTCAATAGTTCTCAGACTTTTTGTTTTTTAATTTTTTGGCGGCGCCATGCAGCGTGCGGAATCTTAGTTCCCTGACCAGGGATGGAACCCACGGCCCCCTGCAGCAGAAGCAGAGTCCTAACCATTGGACCACCAAGGAAGTCCCATCAAACTTTTTTTTTTACATTATTTTAAAAGAGTTTTTTCTTAATTCATTTATTTTTGGTTGCACTGGGTCTTCATTGCTGCAGGCAGGCTCTCTCTAGTTGCCGTGAGCAGGGGCTGCTCCTCTCTGTGGTGCGGGGGCTTCTCGCCATGGCAGCTCCCCCAGTTGCAGAGCTCCGGCTCTTGTTGCTCGGCAGCATGTGGGATCTTCCCAGGCCAGGGGTCAAACCCATGTCTTCTGCATCGGCAGGCAGATCCTTACCCACTGTACCACCAGGGAAGTCCTCCCATCAAACTTGGATACACATTAAAAGTCACCTGAGCTATTTATTTAAATGCACATTCACACATCCTAATCCTGAGGAGTCTGATTCTGTAGGTCTGGGATACACATGCTCCATGAACCATACCGGGAAAGACGTTGGGACACACTATTGCATTTAAGGGCTTGAGATCTTTATAAGGAGATGGAGAAATGAAGTCCACGGACAGGTTCTGAGTGCCTACTATGTGCCAGTCCCTGTGGCATATAAAAGCAAGTGAGATGGGGTCCTCACTCTCAAGATGCAATCTTTTGGTATAATGGGGCAACCAGACACATATATTATTAATAAATCATGGAATACTAAAAACCACAGGCTTCAGATTCAGGCAGACCCACGGTTCAAAGCCGGAATGGCAAATGACTTAACCTCCCCGTGTCTGCAACTAAAATGAGAACAGCAATATTTACCTAATACGACAGTGATGAGGGATTAAATGAGATAATGTGTGTATAACATTCAGAAAGGTAGTTTAAAAACAGATAACCAACATCAGGAGGCAGTGGATAAAAAGCGATAAATGAGTGGCTTAGCAACAGTAAACATAGAAAAACTCAGATGGAGAGTTTTACCGTTTTACAGCCTTCTGTTTTATGGTTAGAGTACCAAAATTTTTTATTGTTTTTAATATAACTTACATGGAAATCTTTTCAAAATACATTTAAATAAATATATAATACCACTCTCTGCATTCTTTTTTTCCCCCTGCATTCATAAATAGAACTTATCTTGCATCTAAGTATATACTTATGAATTACATTATGCTGGAAAACACGGCTGCCATCAAAGCTCATGGAAGTGTACCTTAAAAGCATCAATTGTCTTTTAAATATTTCTCCTCTTGATCAGGTTTCTGTCGTGCTGTTAACGCCTAACTTCTCCCTGCTGTCCTAGCACCTACCTTTTATACCTCCTTTCCTCTCCCAGGTTACTTTATCTGGTCTGTACTGGGCTTAGGAACTAGACGGCCAAGCGTATTAAAGACTGTGAATATAATCAGGGCATTTCTCGAAAGCCTGTACGTTCACCACATAAGCTTTAGTGTGTGAACTTTGTGACATCTCTTTTGCCTACTTAGAGGCTTACTGGCATCTAGATATTTGAGACTTCCTGTTAGTTAAGTTGTGAATACATTTGGTGGGACTTCCTTGGTGGCCCAAGGGTTAAGATTCCACTATCCAGTGTAGGGTATGCGGGTTCTGATCCCTCCCTGGTCAGGGAGTTGAGATTCCCACATGCCTCATGGCCAAAACACCAAAACATAAAAAAAGGAGCATAAAAACATAAAAAATATTGTAACAAATTCAATAAAGGCTTTAAAAATGGTCCACATCAAAAAAAAAAAAAATACTTAAAATGCATTAGGTATTATTGTGTAGGTTACAGACACCTGGAAAATCCATTTTTGTTCTCAGGATTGGAATTTAGTCCATTTTGTGGCTGTGTAACTTAAAAGAGCCTTGGAGATCACAAGGCCATGGATCTGGCCTCTTCCTCTCAAGTAGGTAACTGATCATTACCTCCATTTTACAGATGAAGAAACTGAGGCCTAAAGAGTAAGGAGCTTGCTCCAATGAGGTAGCCCAGCAGAGCCAAGGCAGGGTTCCAAGTCTCCTGAGCCTCCCTTTCCCTCTGCTCAGCCACACTGTTCCCAGGAGGAAACAGAGAATCATCGTAGGCTGTAGAAAGGAATAACCATCAATAACTGTGACTAAAAGGCAATGAAGTCTGATTAGTATTGTAACTGATCAGTTTTAGCCCTGACTTTGATAGGTGTCTCCCCCCACCCCCCGCCCCCTGCTTACTGTGCCCCATGGGCCCAAACTGTGAGCATGTATAAAACACAGCCAAATGGCATTATAACAAGATCCAGAAGCATGTTAAGGATTTTAAAAGATGATTATCAGCTTTGCAAACTCTTTTCATTATGGACAAAACCAAGTGACTTAGAGAGGGCAGACAGAGCCACTGAGAATGAGGGACATGCAAGTGGCTTTCTGAAGGAAGATGCAGAATTGATATTTTCTCTGGATGGATGGCTGCTCTGCTTGCTTGCTTGGACAGCTTTACTGAGATGTAATTTTCATACCATTAGCCTGGGTGGCTTTTGTGAAATACATTTTATTCTGATTGTGAGAAAATGCAAATCACCCATAATCCCCAAACCCAGAGTTAACCACCATTATTAACACTTTGATGTAGCCCATTCTTTTTTCTGTGCAAGTTTATAGCCTTTTTTTTTTTTTCTTATAAAGCAAAGATGAGATCATACTGTATACAATTTTTTTTTGCTCTCTCCCTGAATAATTATGAGGTTATCTAGTTTATTTCTTTTCATCTTCAACTTGTTTAGTCAGATAGCTCAAATCTTTATCGTAAATGCTTCCAGAGAGAAATTCTACATCTGGAGTTGAAAATTGACATGCCTGCAGCAGCCAGACAGGTAATATATGGAGCACAGGTGTTAGTGCAATGCATTGTGGGTATCTGACAAGGCCGTCCTCTGCCCAGCTTAGCTGATCGTGGCTGTGAAGGAATGGCCTTTCTAAGAATAATTTTTTTAGGGCTTCCCTGGCGGCTCAGTGGTAAAGAATCCGCCTGCCAATGCAGGAGACACAGGTTCGATCTGTGATCCTGGAAGATTGATCCAGGATTAGTTGAGGAGCAACTAAGCCCATGCACTGTAACTCCTGAGCCTGTGCTCTGGAGCCCAGGAGCTGAAGCTACTGGAGCCGGTGCCCCCAAGAGCCCCACGTTCCGCTACAGGAGAAGCCACCGCGCTGAGAAACCCCCACAGTGCGTCTAGAGAGAAGGCCCCGCCCTCTACAGTTAGAAAAAAGCGAGCGCCGCAACAAAGACCCAGCACAGCCAGAAATAAAATTATTTTTATAAAAGCTTTTAAAGGGATATCTGAAACCTAGATTGTATTATGGGAATTGTCTTGATTTCTTAATGTTTTAACTCAAAAAATTAAAAAATACAGTTCAAACCAAACAAAACCTGTGTTCCAGCCATATTCTGTCTCAGTGAATGCCAAGAGCTTCCCAAGCATCATCTCACTTAATCATCACGGAAGTCTTGTTCATCTAACAGTTACTTATTGAGAACCAACAGTGAATAAAAGAATCAAAATCTTTGCCTTCCTGGAGCTTACATTCTAGTAGGGAGATAAATAGAATAGTACTGTATCCTAGTAGGTAATACCGTTAAAAAATATATAATACATCATACAGTGATAAGTACTATGGAGAAAAATAAAGCAGGAGAATGAGACGGGGAATAGGGGTAGGGGAGTGGCTGTTTTAAATACTTGTGGCCCCAAAGGCTTTACTGCTAGGATGGCATTTGAGGAGAGACCTGAAGGAAGTCAGCGCGATACAGGGACAAGTGAAGACAGCAGATACAAAAGCCTGAGACAAGAACACGCATGACATATTCAAGAAACAGCAAAGCCGTGTGGCTGGAATGGTCTGAGCAAGGGGTGAGTAAGAGATGCAGTTTGGGCCCCCACTGGATGGAGTCCGAGAAGGATGAAGTCTTACCCTGTGTTACAGATGTGAAAACTAGGGCTCAAAGAATTTTGCCCATGCCACATAGCAAGGAAATAACAGGCATTTTGAACTCAGGCCTGTCTTTGATTCCAAATCTCATGTCGTTAGTGACTACGTGTGCTGTACTAGAAGACAATCACATGGGTTTATAGCATCCCCACTCTTCTGGCAAGTTCTGTGCTCAGTTCAGTTCAGTCGCTCAGTCGTGTCCGACTCTTTGCGACCCCATGAATCGCAGCACGCCAGGCCTCCCTGTCCATCACCAACTCTCGGAGTTCACTCAAACTCATGTCCATCAAGTCGGTGATGCCATCCAGCCATCTCATCTTCTGTGGTCCCCTTCTTCTCCTCCTGCCCCCAATCCCTCCCACCATCAGAGTCTTTTCCAATGAGTCAACTCTTCGCATGAGGTGGCCAAAGTATTGGAGTTTCAGCCTCAGCATCAGTCCTTCCAATGAACACCCAGGACTGGTCTCCTTTAGGATGGACTGGTTGGATCTCCTCATAGTCCAAGAGACTCTCAAGAGTCTTCTCCAACACCACAGTTCAAAGGCATCAATTCTTTCATGCTCATCTTTCTTCACAGTCCAACTCTCACATCCATACATGACCACTGGAAAAACCATAGCCTTGACTAGACAGACCTTTGTTGGCAAAGTAATGTCTCTGCTTTTGAATATGCTGTCTAGGTTGGTCATAACTTTCCTTCCAAGGAGTAAGTGTCTTTTAATTTCATGGCTGCAGTCACCATCTGCAGTGATTTTGGAGCCCCAAAAAATAAAGTCTGACACAGTTTCCACTGTTTCCCCATCTGTTTCCCATGAAATGATGGGACCAGATGCCATGATCTTCGTTTCCTGAATGTTGAGCTTTAAGCCAATTTTTTCACTCCCCTCTTTCACTTTCATCAAGAGGCTTTTTAGTTCCTGTTCACTTTCTGCCATAAGGGTGGTGTCATCTGCATATCTGAGGTTATTGATATTTCTCCCGGCAACCTTGATTCCAGCTTTTGCTTCTTCCAGCCCAGCATTTCTCATGATGTACTCTGCATATAAGTTAAATAAGCAGGGTGACAATATACAGCCTTGACACCTAGATTCAAATTGTGTCCTCCCTGTTTTTTAGGTTACTGCCTTAACCACAGAGAATTACAGTTAACGAATCCTGGAATGCTAGATCCAAATAGAACTCTGAGGATTATTGAGCCAAATAATTTGCAGTTTTTTATATAGTTCTGAATGGTCTTACTTTTTTTCCGTTTCTATGGTCTTACTTCTTTAAGAGCCATTGATGTCTGCCCACTGCTTATATTTTTGTTTGATTTTTCTAAAATGGGTTATACATGAATGTCACAAAATTCAAAAGGTATGATGCTTACATACTTTAAAACATATTTAAACTTAGTCTAATCGACCCTGATCATTTATAGGTGAGGCATGACAGAAGAAGAAACTGAGGTACAAAGAGTTGGTGCCCAGTTGGGACTTCCTTGATGGTGAAGAATCTGCCTTGAGATGCAGGGGACATGCGTGCGATCCCTGGTCAGCGCACTAAGATCCTACATGCCTCAGAGCAGCTAAGCCCAAGCACCGCAGCTAGAGAGTCTGTGCTCTGAAACTAAGACTTGAAGCAGCCAAATAAATATTAAAAACAAAACAAAACAAAAAAAAACAGTTGGTGCCCAATTGAAGGCCACACATCAATGGGCACGCTGAGTACCTTATCCAAACTCTGTAACCAGACTTTGTCTTCTAGTGTATTTTTGACTGAAAGAAACTGGGTGGGTTCATCCTTTGATGCCACTGGGGTATTTTTTTTTTTTTTACCTGTTTCCTTTCCTTTTGTATGCCTGCCAGCTGCACTGAAAGATGAGGATCCGAGTTGAGACAGCCCAACCATTGTGTGGTTTCCCAGGATGGAGAGCCGCTAGCATTTGGTTCTTTATTAAAGTGAGATGAGTGATTCACTTGTGTTACAGGCAAAGACTCTTCTACCAGGAAAACCATACTCTGACGAACAAAGAGGATGGCTTTAAGGGACAGAAACTGCTAACATCAATTTCCTTTCCCATCCAATCCCAAAAAACGTCAGACCCTCTCTGTCTCTGGACACCTCTTTCTCTGACCCACACATATACATATAATTATAGAGACGGTGCATTATATATGCCCGCAGAAGACAGAAAACAGCTGGAAAGACAGAGGTGGATTCACCTCGAGAAATGCATGTGTTTATCTACATCCAACCCTGTCTCTGCTTCCTGCTGTTTTTGTTTGTGAAATCTGTCTTTTCAGTTCATGGGTAGCCAGAAATGCATCATCCTTGGTGGAAGTTAGTGGATTCTGACAAGAGAACAGGCTGTGGTCTTTATAAATACGCCTACAGGCTGGCAACAGCCTTTCCCTACTCGCGCCATCATTGAGAACCAGGGAACTTAGATTGTTTTTTATTTTTAGTCTGTCTTGGTTCAGCTCACCCTCAGTGAGTAACTCTGTTAGCCACTGCTTCTTAGTATATTTATTTAGAAAAGAAGGAAAATGCATTTTAAGCAAAACAAATGCATAATCTGTCCCACTTCTTATTTACTCTATGGCTACTTTGGACAGTAGAAAGCCCAGAAAAATAATAACTTTTATTGGTTTTTGTTTTCTGTGGCTTGCTTTCTCAGACAAGTCCTCATCAGACAGTTTTGCTGATAGCTTATAAAACTCCATGCCAATTTTTTTTTAGCCTTATTTTATTTTTTATTTTTTTAACTATATATGTTTTATTGAAGTATAATTGATTTACATTGTTTCAGGTTGTCAGCCTCATTTTAAATTGGAAAAGGAAAAAAGGTAGTTGGAAGTATTTTTTATGTACATTCAAATATACTTTTCTCTTGCTAACCTATGTCTGGGCCTGTTACCATTGCAGACACAGGCTTCTAATGACTCAGCATGTTTATTGTGCTTGTTTCCCTTCTCTATTTTCTTTTAGAGATTAGCAGCAGGTCACCTAAAATAGAAGGGCCCTCTCAGTTTGACTTGGGGGGCAACCAGGAAGCTGGGAGCCAGACAGACTATATCTGACCCTGGGGTCAGCCTAGGAGAAGGATGCTAGAAAGAGGTAGAATGCTTGGCAGTAGACTTCAACGTAACAGAAATGACAGTCATAGCATTTGCAGCTAACATTTACTGCATTCTCACTACCGAATTCTCTAGGAGAAATAAAAGCAGGCCGAGAGCCCAGGGTCCCAGGGACCATATGGACCGAAAGAAAAAGACATCACGGGGAACTGGCCTCCATAGTAGAAAGAGGCCATGCCCTGGAGTGGGAAGGCTTGATCTCATCCTGTCTCTACCACTTACTTGGTGATTTTATCCCTGAATGAGGCTGACTTTCCTCATCTATAAAAATGGGAATACTTTTATTACCACTTTCCTCTCTCTGCCCCACAGGTTTCTTAAGGAGATCAAAAGTGGTAATGCATATGAAAATGGTTTGCATAATTATACAGTCTCTCTATAAATATGACTCATCATTACTTTTAATTGTAAGAAGAGAGGGTTGGCAGCGTACTGACTATCCAGGAAGGTGGTGTGCACCTGCCTCGGGGCAGGAAGTCTGTTATTCACTCGTCAATAAGAACAAAGGCAGCCAGATAAAATAATTATGAGATAAGGCGTAAGATCGTTCTAGCCACCCACTGGCTGGAGCTGGAGAGCTTCCATGAACTGAGCCTTTTGTTCTGCAGGTGCCATCCCACCTGCGTGCCTCAGACACAGGAGTAGACACTCTACTGAACGTTTGCCGCGTGCCGTGCACTAGAACGTGAAGTTTACCCCTCTCTTTTTTTTTAATCGCCTGTTCGAATCCTCTCAAGAGCTCCTCACGATTAGTATTAGCATCATCTTTATTCATATTCATATGATGATTTACTACCATTTCTAATGGGCATGCTCATTGCTACATGACTACTTAGCTTCAGCACCAGGATTTAGATCCTGGTCAGCTGATTCAGGAGCCCGCACCCTTAGCCATACGCTATATGAGACCCACTGAGGGGTCAGGGCCAGCGATTTGTAAGCCGTCCTGCACAGAGCCCGGCGTGTTCTTTTGCTTGCGTAGGTATTTGTTTCTTTGGTTGCGTCAGGTCTTAGTTGCGGCACGCAGGGCGTTCGCTGAGGCACGTGGGCCCCTCTCCTTGCTAGTGAAGGCTTTACTCTAGTCGCCGCGCACGGGCTCGGGAGCTGGGGTGCGTGGGTAGAGCCCACCGTTTTAAAGCAGTTCCAGGCCTTCTCCAGCCTCCTCACCCCCACACCTCTAGTGAAGGCTGTTGAGGACAAAGTTAGGTAAGAAAAGGCTTGTTTTTATCTCTGTTATACATTAAGTTTCCTTATAGGATTTCCTTTTTGGGGGGGAAGAGCAGGGGCTTCACCTTGTGGCTGGTCTGATCTTAGTTCCCGGACCGCGGCTTGAACTCACACCCTTGGCGGTGAGCGGGCGGAGTCCGAGCTACCAGATGGCTGGGGAGCGCCCAAGGTTTCCTTTTTTTTTTTTTTTTTTAAGTGCATTGTTGTATTGTTTAGTCACAAAGTCATGTGTGACTCTTTTGCGACCCCATGGACTGCAGCCCGCCAGGCTCCTCTGTCCATGGGGTTTCCCAGGCAAGAAGACTGGAGCGGGTTGTCATTTGCTTCTCCAGGAGATCTTCCCGACCCAAGGATCCAACCCATGTCTCCTGCGTTGGCAAGTGGATTCTTTACCACTGAGTCACCAGGGAAGCCCCTTTTAAAAGTGTATCTGTTTAAAAATTTTGTTCAGCCCTCACATACCACAACGTTCTTATTTTATAGGTGAGGAAATGGAGGTCCAGAAAACCTGTGGCCAGAATCACAGAATTAGTTCTTTGCAGAACTCAGACCAAGTTCTTTTCTGTATATCAGGAGGTATCTTTGTGGGAAAACAGACTTTAAAAAAAAAAGGCATGAAAATCCTCATTTCAGCCATTAAAACCCTAGGTGGCTCAGATGGTAAAGAATCTGCCTGCAGTGCAGGAGATTCAGGCTGGGTGGGGAAGTGCCCCTGGAGCAGGGACTGGCAACTCACTCCAGTATTCTTGCCTGGAGAATTCCATGGACAAGAGGATCCTGGCAGGCTGTGGGGTCGTAAAGGGTCGGACATGACTGAGCGACCAACACACACACAGCAGAAAATTTAAAATACTGCCCGTTTTTCAAAAATTGAATGAGGTGTTCCAGATACGCACCATCGAGAGGGCAGGATTTTCCTGTCACCTTTACTTCATCCTCCAGCTCTGGTGCCTGTTTGACTGTTTCTGTTGTATTAAGAACAGGAGTGGCTCACAGGAGTTTGCCGCAGTCCCTGCTTCTTCCTGGATGAAAATTACACCTCGGCTCTGAAACCTCTGCCTCCAAAGGCACTCCCTTTTGTGAACAGTAGCGCGACGCTAGGCTTGAGATAGCTTCCTTGAAGGGCTACTGGGCCCTTTGGGAGAGCTGCCTCCGTGTCCTCAGTAAACCGTCTGGAGACCATGCCCGTGCCCGAGGAGCTAGCCCTGTTGCTTCTGGAGAGACACTCTTCTTTTCTCCCAGCTGATGCCTCCTTCCACAGTGCCACCTGGCTCCCCAGCCTGGGCATGGGCGGCCTGTTGGGTTTCACGTCAGCATCAGAGCTAAGGCAGTGCCCCCGCCAGCCCCAGGCCTTGCCCCGGTCCTCCACCTCTAAGCAGCTGCATCATGACGTCCAGAAGAAAGGGTGGCACCCTGAGGGTCTGGCCCAGTCTGGAGGGTTCTTCTGTGCCAGCCCAGCCCTCCAGTCCAGTCCCGCAGCCCCTCACCTGATCAGACTGCTGGGATGTGCCGAACACAATCCCTGGGGAAGAATTTTCAGACCCTGATTAGAAATCCTCACGTCTCTTTAAATCTTTGTATAATATAAAGAGTTTCTGGGGGATTTACGTAATTATTTGTGGATGTGCTGTGTCTTCACTGCTGTGCTCGGGGTTTTTCTAGTAGCGGTGAGCCGGGAGCTACTCTAGCTGCTGTGCGCGGGCTTCTCAGCGTGGTGGCTTCTCTTGTTGCAGAGCCCGGGCTCTAGGGCCCACGGACTCAGGACTTGTGGCTCACGGGCTTAGTTGTCCCCTGTGGGATCTTCCTGGATCATGGATCAAAGCCATGTCCCCTGCATTGGCAGGTGAATTCTTAACCACTGGACCCCCTGGGATGTCCCCCTGGGGAATTTCTTTTGTTCATTCTAAAATTCGGGGTGAAATTGTTACTGTACCTGATTTAATACTTTGCCTAGAATGTATATACTGGTCAAGAAGTAATAGTCACTTGGTGTTGGGCTTTGTCATAATCAAATATGAAGAGGAAGGAGTCTGGCTCTCTGCCCCGGTTTGAACATACCTCGCATAGTCCGGAGACTAACGAGTTGGCAAAGAATAGTATTAACGATGCCCCACAGGTGTCACTCAAAGCCATTGCTGCCTCTCATTCCTTTTGTAAAATCATTTCCCTTTCAGTAAACTATCATTTCCCTCCATTTACAACATAAAACAACCGTGCTATCAAAGAAGATAAAATTTAAGAACACAGCCTGCCCTTCTTCTGAGGTTTTGCTGGACAAGAACATCCCCCGTGGCTGTTTGCAGTCTTCCTGTGTCTCATGGTACCCAGTGCTACATGAGGGGTGAAGCTGTCATGTGTCTCGCCTCCTCCCCCTACTCCCCCCTCTCTCCCTTCCCCTCCTTGCAGAGTAGCGCTGAGATATTTACTCAGCTGCGGACTGGTACCAAAGCCTCAGGGCCCCGGGGAAAGGAAGGGGTGGTATGGTCATGCCCTGAATTATCCATGTCCTTCCGAGCATCTCTTGGCAAAGCAGCCTGGCTGGAGGGCAAGTGTCATTTGGAAGGAGACTTCATAACCCCTGCATGAAAGAACATAAAAACAATGGCAGCTGAAAATTGGAGAGTCCACTCATGGGCTGTGGTGTTCTCTGGGCTCTGTGGTAGTTCCTACTGAGATCATGCAGCCAACCAACTAGAGGCTATTCAGTCCTCTGGGATTCCCGGTGGCTTGGGAGCATTTCATTATCTCCGGCTCCTGTCCCAGCCCTCAGCCTGAAGGCACTCATGCAAATGAACTCAGACTAAACCCCAGTTCCTCCTCCAGACTTTCAGAGGTAATAAAAATAAAAACAACCCTCGATTCAGTCAGGCTTGGGGGAAGGCTTCTCTGAGTAAGGGACAAAGATATAGCCCTTGTTCCTTCATCTTTGCTCTCATGACACCACTCTGACCCTCGAAAGGGCACCATTTCCCAGGAAGAGCAAAGAGGCATCTGAATCTTCAACCACACACCGCCGCAGTTCTTCAGAGCAAATGTGTGGACCCACATGGTGGTCTGTGAGGAAGATGTAGAGATGACTCAGCTGCCTCCACAGAGCTTCAGAGCCTAGAGTTTCCACAGCAGGAAGGCAAGACCAGATGGAAAAAAGACAAGAGAAGGTCTTCAATCCTTCTTTTCCAAGAAAGGAAGTGAGAAGGAGTTAGCCTTTGAGCATATTGGGCGTGACTAATTTCTGACGAGATGAGTTTTCTTAGCCATCATAACCTCATCCATCACTCTCTAGGATTAGAGTGGGACAGCCAAGAGAAGAATATTTTGAGTCGGGTTGGGTATGTTGAAAACTCCAGTATTCTTGCCAGAGTTGTAACAGTGCATGCATGCTAAGTCACTTTAGTCGTGTCCGACTCTTTGAGACCCTGTGGACGCCCTCCAGGATCCTCTGTCCCTGGGATTCCCCAGGCAAGAATGCTGGAGTGGGTTGCCACGCTCTCCTCCAGGGGATCTTCCTGACCCAGGGTGAAGCCTGAGCCTCTTTGATTTCCTGCGTTGGCAGGCAGGTTCTTAACCACGAGCGCCACCTGGGAAGCCCCAGAGTTTAACAGTGGTAAACTGAATGCCTAAGAAGTGAACCCTAGGCTGCTTCTGATTTTCATGGTAAAACTGGTGATCTGTTCCAGTGAAAATAAGTATTCAGGTTGATTGCATTGAGTGCTTGCTAAGAAAGTGCTAGGAGTCAGCAAGGCCATGGAGTGTAGTTACACCTGCTGTAATTCATTCAGTTCACCGAGAGCCAGGTTACCTACCCAACCAGGACGTTTTCCATCTCCAGCACCCGGCACCTCCTCGCACCACCCTAAGTTTCCAGTCACGCCTCCTGTGTCTGGAGATCCCCCGTCTCTGTTCACACGCTGACCGGAAACTCGTCCCTGTGAATTTTCATTCGGGTCACTGTGCAGTGCGTGTTTTATTCATTTGCTCTTTCAACGGGTATTTAGTACTATAATCTGGACATTGTGCTGAGGACTTCAGTTAGGCCCAAAGACGCCTTAATTTCAGGACTTCAGTTAATAATTATTAAACAGTTCTCCCATTTACTGAGCATTTTGATAATTTTTTAGAAAAACACCTCATATACAAATTACCTCCTTTTCTTTTTATAACAATCCCATTAGGCAGGTACTGTAGTTAGTCACATTACTAAGAGGAAACCAAGGTTCAGAAAAGTTGTCTAGGGAATTCCCCAGTAGGCCAGTGGCGGGGACTCCGAGCCTTTACTGCTGAGGGCGCAGGTAGGTTCTGTCCCGGTAGAGGGACCAAGATCCCACAAGCTACAGCTGAAAACAGGAAAAGGAAACAAAAGAAAAGTTGTCTAACTTGTCCAAGTCGTGCTGGTGGTAACTAGTGGGACCAGGTTTTGAAGCCAGGTCATCTGATTACGAAGTCTGGGCTCTGCACTAACACAACTGCCCTGGCCACCTGCAAGGTATCAGTGTTTTTGTTGTTGTTCAGTGGCTAAGTTATGTCTGACTCTGTGACCCCATGGACTGCAGCATGCCAGGCTCCTCTGTCTTCCACCGACTCCAAAAGTTTGCTCAATTTCATGTCCATTGAGTCAGTGATGCTATCTAACCATCTCGTCCTCTGCCGCCCTCTCCTCCTCCTGCCCTCAGTCTTTGCCAGAATCATAGTCTCTTCCAGTGAGTCAGCTCTTCGCATCAGGTGGCCAAACTATTGGAGCTTCAGCTTCAGCATCAGTCATTCCAATGAATATTCAGGGTTGATTTCCTTTAGGATTGACTGGGTTGATCTCCTTACAGTCCAAGGGACTCTCAAGAGTCTCCCATATCACAATTCAAAAGCATCAATTCTTCAATGCTCAGCCTTCTTTATGGACCAACTCTCACATCCATGCATGCTGCTAAGTCGCTTCAGTCGTGTCCAACTCTGTGCGACCCCATAGATGGCATCCCACCAGGCTCCCCCGTCCCTGGGATTCTCCAGGCAAGAACACTGGAGTGGGTTGCCATTTCCATCTCCAATGCATGAAAGTGAAAAGTGAAAGTGAAGTCGCTCAGTCATGTCCGACTCTTAGCGACCCCATGGACTGCAGCCTACCAGGCTCCTCCGTCCATGGGATTTTCCAGGCAAGAGTACTGGAGTGGGGTGCCATGCATGACTACTGGAAAAACTATAGCTTTGACTATACAGACCTTTGTCAGCATAGTAATGTCTCTGCTTTTTAATACACTGTATAGGTTTTCATAACTTTCCTTCCAAGAAGCAAGCGTCTTTTAATTTCATGGCTGCAGTCACCATCCACAGTGATTTTGGAGCCCAAGAAAATAAAATTTGTCACTGCTTCCACTTTTCCCCCTTCTATTTGCCATGAAATGATGGGACCGGATGCCATGATCTTAGTTTTTTGAGTGTTGAGTTTCTAGCTAGCTTTTTCACTCTCCTCAAGAGGCTCTTTAGTTCCTCTTCACTGTCTGCCATTAGAGTGGTATCATCTGTGTGTCGAAGGTTATTGATATTTCTCCCGGCAGTCTTGATTCCAGCTTGTGATTCAGCCAGGCTGGCATTTCTCATCATGCACTCTGCATATAAGTTAAATAAGTAGGGTGACAATATACAGCCTTGACGTATTCCTTTCCCAATTTGCAACCAGTCTGTTGTTCCATGTCTGGTTCTAACTGTTGCTTCTTGACCTGCATACAGGTTTCTCAGGAGACAAGTAAGGTGGTCTGGTATTCCCATCTCTTTCAGAATTTGTTGTGATCCACAGTCAAATCCACACACCCAAAAAAATGAAATCGTTGGATGGTATCACCAACTTGATAGACATGAGTTTGAGCAAGCTCTGGGCCTTGGTAATGGACAGGGAAGCCTGGCGTGCTGCAGTTCATGGGGTTGCAAAGAGTCAGACACAACTGAGTGACTGAACTAAACTGAACACAAAGGCTTTAGAATAGTCAATGAAGCAGAAGTAGATGTTTTTCTGGAACTCCCTTGCTTTCTCCATGATCTGACAAATAATGGCAATTTGATCTCTGGTTCCTCTGCCGCTTGTAAACCCAGCTTTTACATCTGGAAGTTCTTGATTCATATACTGCTAAAGCCTAGCTTGAAGGCTTTTGAGCATAACTGTTTCAGCATGTAAAATGAGCACAACTGTGCAGTAGTTTGAACTTTCTTTGCCCTTCTTTGAGATTGGAATGGAAACTGACCTTTTCCAGTCTTGTGTCCACTGAGTTATCCAAATTTGCTGACATATTGAGTGCAGCACTTTAACAGCATCGTCTTTTAGGATTTGAAATAGCTCAGCTGGAATTCAGTTACCTCCATTAGCTTTGTTCATAGTAATGCTTCCTAAGGCCCACTTGACGTCACACTCCAGGATGTCTGGCTCTAGGTGAGTGACCATGCTATGGTGGTTATCTGGGTCATGAAGACCTTTCTTGTATGGTTTCTCTGTGTATTCTTGCCACCTCTTCTTAATCACTTCTGCTTCTGTTAGATCCTTGCTGTTCCTGTCCTTTGTTGTGCCATTCCTTGCATGAAATATTCCCTTAATGCCTCCAATTTTCTTGAAGAGATCTCTAGTCTTTCCCATTCTGTTGTTTTTCTCTATCTGTGTTTTACCTTAGATATAAAGTCTGCAAGTCACCTGGCATAAACAATCCTATCATCAGAAGTCAAGTCCCCCACAAAACCAGTCAGATCTTACCTGCTAGAGTACCACTCGCTGGACCTTTAATGCTAAACCAGCAAACATCTGAATCTTAATCTTCCCTCCTCTTATTAGCTCTGTCTCTTTGAAAAGTCATTAACCTTAAGGAAACCTTGTTTCTTTATTTCTGAAATAATAATATCAAATACTAACAGAGCACTTATGATGGGACCCTTGTTCTCAGTAGTTTAACTCACAACAACTGTATGATGTTGGTTATCCTTATCCCCACTTTATAAATGTTGAAACTGAGGCATAGAATGAGTGGCAAGGCTTGGATCTGGACCCAGGCAGTCTAACTCCAGAGTCCATGCCGGGAGCCACCATGCAGTACAGAGCTGCCTCCTGAGATGATACGATGGAGCAGGGTTGAGACCTCTGGTCCCCGAGCCAGGCACACAGTCAGTGGGGCTCTTAGGAGGTTTAGAATAAGAAAGATGAACAGCTCTGGCCACCCACAAAAAAAGCAGCACCAGTTTGCGGGGGATGTTCTGATTTTGATCTTATACCAAACTCGTCTCATGTCTTTGCCTTTGAACTTTCAGGACCTGGGGGGTTCCTTTAGAGCAGGCGTCTGGCGGTGCGCCGCTTGCCTTCCTGCACCTGCCAGGGTGGAGCACCGGCAGTGGGCGGGATGCGCGGTGTAGCCGCCCGCAGAGGTGTACTCGTCCCTGCCTCCCCGAGGCCCCCGGCCCAGCACACACCACTATGCCAGAGCTGCAGCCTTTCCTGTTGACAGTAATTAGAACTTTTCAGACTCAATTTCTTACGTGCAAAAAAATCCCAATTCACTTGAATTGTCTCCTTGATCCAGTTCACCTGGAGCTGTTTAGTCCCTACAGTTTGTTTGGAGTGGAGAACAAGCTTTTAAGCCTTCACCCATTACGGTTGATAAGATCAAGGTGCGGAAAATGTTAGTTGGGTAAACTTTGGAGCCAGACTGCCAGAGCTTGGATTCCAGTTCCACCAGTTAAGCATGATCTGAGTTTTTGTATCTGTGAAATGGGGATAACCACAGTGAAGACTAGATGAGACGGCACAGGTAAAACCCTTGGAAGAACTGTGTCTGGTCCAGAGTGAGTGCCCAGTAAGTGTTCACCCTAGGGATTATTATCATCATCAAGCCCATCCAGCCCTTAGGCCCCAAAGGCTACCCACTCCAGTATTCTGGCCTGGAGAATTCCATGGACTGTATAGTCCATGGGGTTGCAAAGAGTCAGACACGACTGAGCGACTTTCACTTCACTTCCTTTCCCCTCCCAGCCTAGGAAGCCAAGGCTCTGGGAAGCCAAACATGCTCCTCCTGTCCCCCACGCTCTGGACCCTTCTCTCCTCACTTCCTAGATAATTTCATCTCTCTAAGCCTTCATGTCCTTATCTGTGCAGTAGGGCTGGGACTTATCTTATGAGGTTGTCATGAGGTTAAGCAAGCTACTTCAGAGCCTGAGCACAGAGCTCAGTGACTGACTCACTATTGTTATTCCTGAAGCACAAAGGGGCTGCCTGCAAGGCTGGTCTTCGAGATCTTGAAGAGCTCTTTAGAGCCAAAGGACCCAAAGGCAGGAGTGTTTAGGATTAACCAATGGCTGAGTTGAAGCCTCTGAGCTGGGGAGGCCGCCAGCTTGTTGGGAATGGTGTGCGTGCTAAGTCCCTTCGGTCGTGTCCAGCTCTGTGCAACCCTATGGACTGTATAGCCCGCCAGGCTGCTCTGTCCATGGGATTCTCCAGGCCAGAATACTGGAGTGGGTTGCCATGCCCTCCTCCATGTATTGTTGTTCTTGTTGTTTAGTTGCTAAGTCATGTCCAATTCTTTTGCAACACCATGGACTGTAGCCCATCAGGCTCTTCTGTCCATGGGATTTCCCAGGCAAGAATACTGGAGTGAGTTGCCATTTCCTTCTCCAGGGGATCTTCCTGGGAACGGAGGAGGCATAAAATGCAGACTGCAGAAGAATATTCAAGAACAGGTTTGACTCAAACAACCTGACAGAATTTTCAAGGCAGAACGCTCCTAGGGGTTTAAGCTTTAAACTCAGCAAGAAACTTCTTCCTCCTCTCATCTCCTGCCTTTGTCCCCAGGATTTAAAAAACAAAACCAAGCGATTTCCCTGGTGGTCCAGTGGCTAAGACTCAGCACTCCTGATGCAGGGGGCCTGGGTCCAATCCCTGGTCAGGGAACTAGATTCCACATGGCCCAACTAAAGATCCGGCATGCCATGACTGAAGATCCCAAGTGCCACAACTAAGACCCAACACAGCCAGAAATTAAATAAGTAAATGAATGAACACTAAAAACAAAACCAAATAGCTCCTGTTGTTTGGCATTACTGTGTCCTAGACATTCCGCCGAGTACTTTCTAGACATCATCTCTTTTAATCTTGACTTGAGCCCTGAAAGGTAAGTGTCATCATTCCCGTTTCACAGATGAGAAACTGAGATTTAGAGGGACTGAGCAATTTGCCCAAGGCTGCCTACCTGGGGAACCGAAGAGCCAAGGTTTGACCCCGAGCCAGAGGGCCAGGGGAAGAACAGCTCTCCTTTGCTCATCAATGCTCTGATTTGGGGACAAGACTTAACTGCTCACCCTTCTCCTAGATACCCACTGTGCAACCCAGGAGTGTTTCCGAGTGACAGATGCCTCTCCCTTGAAAGCATCTGGCCTTGATATTATCCTGAGTCTGCTTTAATAGAACTGCTGTCTTCCACAGTTAAGGTAGCCAAAGTTGTGTATTTGCCTGTACTTTCACTCATTTCTCTATCTGACTGTCTTCCTCACTTTACATTTGGGAAGGTCAAGTTCCAGAAGTGGAGAACAGGATCTATTCTGTTTTTCTGATGTATTTAGTATTTCCCAGAACTGTCGACGCTTTGGAGAAGAACAAAATTATTTTCGTAAATTACTCTTCTGTCCTTAGGAAGCAAGTATTTGAAACACGTGAGTTAGAATATCATCAAGAACCTAAAAAATGCTGAGGGCAGGAAAACCAGGAGGCTAGAGGCTAGGATGGAGCCCCAGCACGGTCTTTCTTGATTAAATAAGCGGGGGTGGGGGCAGCTGTTACAACCGTCTCGCAGCTTCTCACTTTCCTTCACGTTGTTTATCTTCCCAAGAGTATCTTGCAGATAATTTGGGGGATAAATATGAATAACTGGGAAATACTTTGGCCCACCCTAAGAATGGTATCAGATCCATCCACCAAATCTTAGCCTCAGTTCAGCTCAGTTCAGTAGCTCAGTCGTGTCCGACTCCTGCGACCCCATGGACTGTAGCCCACCAGGCTCCTCTGTCCATGGGATTCTCCAGGCAAGGATAAGGATACTGGAGTGGGTTGCCATTTCCTTCTCTAAATCTTAGCCTAGAAGAGCTTTAATGATTCAAAGACAGAACTCACTCCTCTCTGCACAGGGAGCTTTGGAGTGAGAGGAAAGCAGGAACGCATTCAATTCAGTGGCTTTTCTCCACTTAGTTTTTCCTGTCCCTCACCCCAAGTCTGCGAGCCCACAAGTAGCTGTTACTCTTTCTGCTGAAGAACAAAGCCTCCGACTAGGCTGGTGCCCAAGGTCAGGCGAGCAAGGAGAGGGAAGCGCACCCCCCGTCGTGGCCGAGACGAAGGCCGCAAAAGCTGTCTTGTCCTGTGACCCACGCTGCCGCTGCCCCCGTGCTGTCCCTGACTGGCAGTGTGGTTAGTCTGACGCTGTGCTCTCACCTTGAATGGAGCCTTGATGAAAAAGGATAGGAAACCCAGCCCTGTCCCTGGGGATTTGGGGTTTTTATCTTGGAAAAGCATCAGCTGAACTTGCAGGGACAGGAGATCTGGATTCCTGTGGCTTGAGCTAACTTAGGTCCAGAGAAACCAAGTGCCTGTGATCACCATCTTCGTTCCCCCAGTGTGGCCTTGCCCTTGGGGCTCCCTCCTCTCACCCAGGCTCCCAGCTAGGAGGGCTTCTGGGTTGCTTCATCCTGCTTTACCGTCAGCACGTCCTTCCGTATTTGAAATGCTTTGGTATATGGAATACTTGTGCATTGAAGCTGCCTGACTGATCTAAAATCCCTCAGCTTTGGGACACGCAGTAACAAAACAACTTTTTTTTTCTTTTTTTTTAATTTTAATTGGAAGATCATTACTTTACCATATTGTGATGGTTTCTGCCATCAGATCAGATCAGTCGCTCAGTCGTGTCCGACTCTTTGCGACCCCATGAATCGCAGCACACCAGGCCTCCCTGTCCATCACCAACTCCCAGAGTTCATTCAGACTCACGTCCATCGAGTCAGTGATGCCATCCAGCCATGTCATCCTCTGTCGTCCCCTTCTCCTCCTGCCCCCAATCTCTCTCAGCATCAGAGTCTTTTCCAATGAGTCAACTCTTCGCATGAGGTGGCCAAAGTACTGGAGTTTCAGCTTCAGCATCATTCCTTCCAAAGAAATCCCAGGGCTGATCTCCTTCAGAATGGACTGGTTGGATCTCCTTGCAGTCCAAGGGACTCTCAAGAGTCTTCTCCAACACCACAGTTCAAAAGCATTAATTCTTCAGCACTCAGCCTTCTTCACAGTCCAACTCTCACATCCATACATGACCACAGGAAAAACCATAGCCTTGACTAGATGAACCTTTGTTGGCAAAGTAATGTCTCTGCTTTTGAATATGCTATCTAGGTTGGTCATAACCTTCCTTCCAAGGAGTAAGGGTCTTTTAATTTCATGGCTGCAGTCACCATCTGTAGTGATTTTGGAGCCCAGAAAAATAAAGTCTGACACTGTTTCCACTGTTTCCCCATCTATTTCCCATGAAGCGATGGGACTGGATGCCATGATCTTAGTTTTCTGAATGTTGAGCTTTAAGCCAACTTTTTCACTCTCTACTTTCACTTTCATCCAGAGGCTTTTGAGTTCCTCTTCACTTTCTGCCCTAAGGGTGGTGTCATCTGCATATCTGAGGTGATTGGTATTTCTCCCAGCAATCTTGATTCCAGCTTGTGTTTCTTCCAGTCCAGCGTTTCTCATGATGTACTCTGCATATAAGTTAAATAAACAGGGTGACAATATACAGCCTTGACGAACTCCTTTCAACATAAATCGGCCACCGGTGTACATGTGTCCCTCCGTCTGAACCCCGCTTCCAGCTGCCTCCCCACCCTGACCGTCCAGGTTGTCCCAGAGCACCGACTTTGGGTGCCCTGCTTCATACATCAAAGTCACGCTGGTTATCTGTTTTGTATATAGTAATGTATATGTTTCAATGCTATTCTCTCAAATCATCCCAAAACAGCTTTTAAGCATCAGTGTATTTCCTCTCCCCTGACATTCTACAAAGCCCTCTGAGTTTACCTCTCTGGGTTTTCTGCTGAGCCACGGAGCGTCATCCTGGCTCATCTCTCCCAAAGCACTGCTTCTGTATATCAGGAGTCATTTGGTCGCCTTGATTGTAGATCTCGGGTCTTGGCTTCCTACAGTAGGATGACCAGATCTGTGTGTGGGCATCCAAAAGAAGCCAGTCTGCCCAGTACTGGATGAAGGGCAAGAAGGGCTCGGGCCGCCCTGCTAACTCTTCTCCCCCATACACTGCAAGACTGCCTCTGCTTTGGCACTGCTTCCAGATATTCTGTGCATGGTCTTTGGGCATGTTGTGGTGAAGGCTACCATGCCAGAGAATTTCAGCAAATGTAGCCAGCTTTGAAATGACTCATTTTTGTGGATTTTCAGACACCAGGAAAATCAAACTGAGAAGGCTAATAAAGTTGCCCCTCTAATTCTCCCTTCTTACCCAACCATCCCTCAAACCAGTGAAGCTCCTTTGGCCAAAATGTTGTAGCTGGGTGCCTCCCATCCTGGAAAAACTTTGTAGAAATATTGATCTTAAAATATCATCCTTGGGTTAACGCAATCTTAATAGTGACTCACCTTGATCCATGTTGATGTGTGGCAGAAACCAGCATAATATTGTAAAGCAATTATCCTCCAATAAAAATTTGTTTAAAAAAGAGCAGTTCTACCTAGGGTAGGTCTGAAACCCCTGAAATGACCGAAAAGACTGCGGTGACTTCCCACTCTGAGGTCTGACACCTTCCTCTCCATTTTGCTGCAGATTTGCTGACCATGAGGGAATATCACTGCTTGCTGCAATTACTGTGCCCGGATTTCCCCCTGGAGCTCACTCAGAAGGCCGCCAGGTATGTCTCCCGGGCTCCTGAAGTCAACTCTGCCCTCTCTCTGGCTCAGGCTTCTGAGAGATAACTGCGATGTATGCAGACAAACACGTTAGGAGAGAGGAACAGCGACAGGGAAGGAACTGGCATTTGGAGAGGGGTCTATTTGGGATTTGCCCCAAAACATAATATTCACTTTCTGCATCTCCAGGAGGAAGCCAAATGATCTTTGGTGGTTTCTGTGGGGAGCCTTAGGGTCTGCAGATAGAGTTGGGGGTGGTGGTGAGATGAAGAGGCAAACACACTCACACCAGCTCGCACACTCACACGGGCACACACACAGATAAACATCCCTAGAGGACATTCTGAGGAAATATGGCGCAAGCTTTGGCAGCGACTTGTGATGAAGGGGGAGTAAAGTTCAAGGCCGGAAAGCGTGAAGGTGATAAACTCTGACTGAGGGGGAGATAAATTGTATTATTTATGCTAAAAGACGGTTTTCAATATTAGTCCAGAACCAGGGAGACTTGGCAGGAATAGTTAGAACCCCCTAATTTCTGTGTTTGGTTTCACTGTTATTCGCATTCTTTAAGCAAATGCAGTATCTGGGCTATGCCTCAGTTAACTTTTACTTATTTAGCTGAAAATCTGAGCTAAGGCAGCAAACGGAAGTGTAGCAAAAATCTCGTCTTTTGAAAAATGCCAAAACAGAGGATTTTTAGAAAAATATTCTGTCTTATACACAATAGATGGCCTTCCCTGGTAGCTCAGCTGGTAAAGAATCCACCTGCAATGAAGGAGACCCCAGTTTAATTCCTGGGCCAGGAAGATCCCCTGGAGAAGGGATAGGCTACCCTCTCCAGTATTCTTGGGCTTGCCTTGTGGCTCAGACAGTAAAGAATCCACCTGTAATGTGGGAGACCTGGGTTCGATCCCTAGGATGGGAAGATTCCCTGGAGGAGAGCATGGCAACCCACTCCAGTATTCTTGGGCTTCCCTTGTGGCTCAGGCAGTAAAGAATCCGCCTGTAATGTGGGAGACCTGGGTTTGATCCCTAGGATGGGAAGATTCCCTGGGGGAGAGCATGGCAACCCACTCCAGTATTCTTGCCTGGAGAATCCCCATGGACAGAGGAGCCTGGAGGGCTACCGTCCATGGGGTTGAAAAGAGTCGGACACGACTGAGCGACTAAGCACAGCACACAGGGCACAGCATACATGATAGATACTTCTGTTCAAACCCAGAGAATGTACAACGCCAAGAGTGAAGCGTGAATCCAAACTTGGACTTGGGGTGATGATGCGTCAGTGTAGGTTCAATGACTGGAGCAAATGTGCCGGTGCGGTGGGGGGCTTTGATAACGGGGGAGTCTGTGCATGTGTGGGGGCAGAAGGCATTTGAGAAATCCCCTCAAGTTCACTATGAACCTAAAACTGCTCTAGGAAAGTCTAAGTAATAATTTTTTTAATGCCCAAGCTTCCCTAAACCAATTGATCAAGTATACGTACAGAGTAGAGTTGACTAGTAAACAAGGAAGAGGTAAGAGACACCGGCCTCTCTGTGCAGATGAAAACCCAAGTAGAACTCTTAGTCCACTCTCCACAAGCACGGGACTTCCATACACGTGGTTCCATATACGCGGGTTCAGCATCTATGGATTCAACCAGCTGCACCTTCTGTATTCACTATTGAAAAAATAGTGAGCCTGCGCAGTTGAAACCCAGGTTGTTCAAGGGTCAACCATATATTCACATCACCACAATCCATTTTAGAGCATCTTCAATTCAGTTCAGTCTCTCAGTCGTGTCCGACTCTTTGCGACCTCATGGACTGCAGCACACCAGGCCTCCCTATCCATCACCACCCCCCGGAGTTCACTCAGACTCATGTCCATTGAGTCGGTGATGCCACTCAGCCATCTCATCCTCTGTCGTCCCCTTCTCCTCCTGCCCCCAATCCCTCCCAGCATCAGAGTCTTTTCCAATGTTTCAGCTCTTCGCATGAGGTGGCCAAAGTACTGGAGTTTCAGCTTTAGCATCAGTCCTTCCAATGAACACCCAGGGCTGATGTCCTTCAGAATGGACTGGTTGGATCTCCTTGCAGTCCAAGGGACTCTCAAGAGTCTTCTCCAACACCACAGTTCAAAATCATCCATTCTTCGGCTCTCAGCTTTCTTCACAGTCCAACTCTTGCATTCATACATAACCACTGGAAAAACCATAGCCTTGACTAGACGGACCTTTGTTGGCAAAGTAATGTCTCTGCTTTTCAATATGCTATCTAGGTTGGTCATAACTTTTCTTCCAAGGAGTAAGCGTCTTTTAATTTTAATTACCCCCAAAAGAAACCCTGCTGCTCTCAGCCACTGCTCCCTAATCCCCTGCCCATCCTCTCTCGCCCGCAGCAACTACACTCTGTCTCGGTAAATTTGCCTGTTCAAGACACTGAAATGGAAGCACACGATATGCAGGCCTTTGTGACTGGTTCCTTTCGCTTAACCTTATGTTTTCAAGGTTCATCCACGTCATAGCAGCTCTCAGTATTTCCTCTTATCAAATATTTTTTAAAGGTTTCTTATGTGGACCTTTTTTTTTTTTTTTTTAAGTTTTTACTGAATTTGTTACAATATTGCTTCTGTGTTAGGTTTTGGCTTCTTGGCCCCAAGGTATGTGGGATCTTAGGTCCCCGAGCAGGGATCGAACGCACACTGGAAGGTGAAGTCTTAACCACTGGGCCGCCAGACAAGCCGCTCGTCAGCTGTCTATTGAGTGCCAGTTTTGTGCCAGGATCTAATCTGCACGCTGTGGGTGCAGTGATGAATAAGATTATAGTTCCTGTACCAAGGAGCTTGGCATCTGATTCAGAAGAGCGTTGCTTGGGTACCGATCACAGCCCGCCATCACTTTGTGACACACCACCTTGGTCTCTGTCACCCCACAGCAGCTGCTGTCCCCGTTTCCCACACCTGAAAGGTCCTGGGTGGGCCCGAGGGTGAACCTTCTGTATGGTCTTTGGCCCCACCCACCTCCCAGATGCTTCCAAACAACCTGTTGTAGTAAACACTGCAAGGTTAGACTAGAAGGAGCAGAACCCTCCAGAATCCACAGATTCTTACAAGTTTTGATATCCAGGGGCTTCTGGAGTGACCTTCCCCTGGCTGTGGTCAGAAGCTTACCGCCCCTCCCCATCACCACCACCACCAAGAGACCCTCTTGTTCTTTAGAAATTCAGACCTTTCCATTTGAGCAGGGGGGAAGCATGGTGGCCGGTCCATGCTAATAGCCAGCAACGAGAAGGGATGGTGGGGACGCCAGAATCAACAGTAGAAGGGCCCAGGGCAAGCTTCAGGAGACGGGCTACAAAATTAGAGATGACTTCAGGACTCAAGCTTCGGTGTCGACCCCGCCTCCCCAGCTCCATTCTCTCCCCACCCCACTCCAGCTGCTGCATGCGTGTGTGTGTCTGTGTGGAAAAATCATATCCATCCCAGAATGTGCCCCTCTGACTGCCTGAGCTCTTCCCTTCTCATCCTGAAGGTCAGGATCCCAGCTTCCTCACACGCGAGCCCCAGCTTCCGACCAAAACTGCAGGCGGGGGTGCGGATGGCGAGGTCCCCCCCCCAAGGCAGTGGCCGTGGCTGGAGGACGGTCTTCGTGGCCCCGAGGTGGGGACAGGCCGTGGGAGCAGGCGGCAGCCCCGATGATGTGTGCGTAAAGGAATGTGATCCACACGCAGCTGTGCACCAGAGCCTGCCGAGCACAGAGCAGCCCCACGTGCGCCCAACTGACGGGCGGCACCTCGGCCAGGCCTGGGGCGGCAGGTGTGAGCCGAAAACACAGCTGGGGAAGAGCCAGCAGACCCCCTGACCGCGCCCGGAGAGAGCCCCGCCCCACCCCCTACTCCTGCAGAATAGAGGTCGTTAAGTTACATATCCCTAAACGGTCACCATAGCATCTTCGTCTCCATCCTCCATGGACTGGGCGGCTTTCCTGACGGTTAAAAGCGCTCAACTAGAGCCAAACTGCTTCTTTTTTTAACAAGTGAGAGGCCACTTTTGGTGGCATTTTAATACCACGCCTCCCCACCTTCAGGGAAGGTCCTTTTTATTTATGTGTGTTTTGGCTGTGCTGGATCTTCATTGCCGTGTGTGGGCTCTCTCTAGTTGCACCGAGCAGAGGCTCCTCTCTAGGCGCGGTGCGCGGGCTTCTCTGCAGTGGCTTCTCTCGTTGCAGAGCACGGGCTCGAGGGCTTCAGTAGTTGAGGCTCACGGGGTCAATAGTCGTGGCGCATGGGCTTAGGTGCCCTGAGGGTTGCAGAATCTTCCCGGACCAGGATCGAACCTGTGTCCCCTGCATTGGCAGGCAGATTCTTTTTTTTTTTTTTTTTGCTCCTTTCATCCTTTCCCTTTCAAGTTGTAAGAACAACACATTTGCAGTAAAGAAATCCAAGAAATTTCAGAAGAACATAGAAATTACAAACACTTAGAATCAGGAGTTTTCTGATTAGTCAGCTTGTATCCATCCAGCACAGGTTCCTGGCATCCCAGTGCCTGGCTCTCATGTTCAGGCAGAGTCTGTGCTTTGCCCTGAACACAATGGCAGGCAGATTCTAAACCACTGGACCACCAGAGAGATTCAAGCCAGAACTCTCGAGTTCAAATCCTAGTTCCAACTTATATCCTGGGAAAAGTTATTTAATTTCTTTGAGCCTCAGTTTCCTCATCTGTAAAGTGGGAATAATTTTAATAGTTGTAATAATTGAAGCCACATATCACGTGATTAAAACAATGCCTGGCATAGAGCAAACATGTTAGAAGCAGTGGTGTTAACCCTGACCTCTAAGAGCACAGGCACCACAGGATTAGAAAGACCTGAGTATCCACACCACCTCTGTCTATTGACTGCATGACCTTGAGGATCTTTCTCAACTTCTCTAAGCCATGTTTGCCTTGTCTGTAAAATGGGGCTAATAATTAAATCATAGGGTGGCTGTAAGATTTCAACAAAATTATATATATATAAATTGCTTAGCACATTATTGACATTCAATAAATAATATTTTCTTGCTGTTAAAATAATGTTGGTATTATTATTACCAGACTTTTTTTTTTTTTTTTAATCAGTGAGAAGTCAGACATTGAGAACAGACTTGCGGTTGCCAGTGGGAAGGGATAGGCTGAGAGTTTGGGGTTAGCAGATGCCAACTGTTACATATAAAATGGATAAACCACACGGCCCTACTGTAGAGCGCAGAGAACCGAACCCAGTCTCCCGGGATAAACCATAATGGAAAAGAATATTAAAAGGAGAATGTATGTGCATATAACTGAATCACCCTGCTGTACAGCAGAAATTAGCACAACGTTGGAAATGAACTGTACTTCGATGTAAAGATTAAATAAGTGAGAAGTTCCTGGGTTCCCTAAGGCACTGCTTTCTGGCCTTCTTCCCCTTCACAACACTCAGAAAATAATACGTAACAAAAAGTAGGGTAAAGACAAGACTGCCTGTGGTGAGCCCCCTGGGCCAGGGGGCCCCCACACTTGTAGCCCGTCCAAGGCTCACATGACACGGGTGGGAAGCCTCGCCCCAAGGGTGGAGATTTCAAGCAGTGGCCCTCCAATCTGCGAGAGCGCCAGACTCACCCGCAGAGCTTAGTGAACTGCAGATGGCCCAGGCCCCGTCCTCAGAGCTCAGGGGGTCTGAGATGGGGCTCAAGAATTCATGTTTCTTAGAGGTTCTCAGGTGGTGCTCACGGGTCTGGGACCACTCTCTGAGAACCTCTTTAGAGCTTTGCATGCCCATCTCATTCTGCCATTTTAGAATTGATTGCACTCAAAGGAATTGCGTTTCCTTCTCACTCTTGTCATCGGAAATCGTATTTAACTCACTTCTCTGTCTCTGAAAGCCACATTTCCTAGTCAGTAATACATGTTTAATAGGAAGAGCTCTTCTGTCATGGTTGTATGCTGAATACATACAGCGCTTTGAAAGCATATAGACTCCTAAAAAGTCTAGAATGTCTTTCTTCATGCCTCTCGCCTGCAGCATCATCCTGCGCTGACCTCCTCCCCAGGTCTTCTTCATGCCTCTCGCCTGCAGCATCATCCTGCGCTGACCCCCTCCCCAGGTCTTCTTCATGCCTCTCGCCTGCAGCATCATCCTGCGCTGACCTCCTCCCCAGGTCTTCTTCACGCCTCTCGCCTGCAGCATCATCCTGCGCTGACCTCCTCCCCAGGCCTGACCTGCCATCTGACAGTGTCACTGTTGCCCCAAAGGTCTTTCACCCAAACAGAATATCCTTTCCCTCCCCACCTTTTCATTTCCCAAATATTTATTGAGTGCCTGTTACGTGCCAGTCAGCGTGCTTGTGGAGGAGCTATGACAGTGAGCAAAACAGACGTGGGTCCAGCCCTCAAGGAGCTTGCCAACCAGTAGAGCAGCAGACGTTAAATCAATGAAGAGCCAAGTGCTGCAGGAACATGTAAACAGGTTACAACCTAACCTGGTAGATTAGGAGAAGCTGGTCCCTAAGGCAGAGATAGACATGTTGAATCGGGGACCCGAAGGGTCTGTAAGAGATGAACTTGCTCTGCCAACTCTGTGTTCTCTATGAGTGCTTCATCGCTCAGTCGTGTCCAGCTCTTTGCAACCCCCCTGGACTGTAGCCCGCCAGGCTCCTCTGTCCATGGGATTCTCCAGGCAAGAATACTAGACTGCTGTGCCCTCCTCCAGGGGATCTTCCCAACCCAGACCTGGAATCGAACCCAGGTCTCCCATCTTGCAGGCAGATTCTTTACCCCCTGAGCCACCAGGGAAGCCTGTTGGTCTTGCAATAAGTCTTAGCCCTTTCAACTACTAAGACTTATTGTAAGGCCATCATGACAGTGAAAGTCACTCAGTCGTGTCCAACTCTTTGTGACCCCATAGACTATATAATCTGTGGAATTCTTCAGGCCAGAATACTGGAGTGGGTAGCCGTTCCCTTCCCCAGCAGATCTTCCCAACCCAGGGATCGAACCCAGGTCTCCTGCGTGGCATCAGAACCACCGGGGAAGCCCAAGGCCATCATAATGCCCACTAAAAATCGGGACTCGCCATCCGTCTGTAGGAGGATTAAGCCGCTGCAGCAGCTGACCTTCAACACACCCTGAATGGGGTTAATTAGGAATGAGGCACTCTGTGTTCTGGGAAAAACTAGCAGAACAGGCCTTCAGATAGTTAGATATTTTCAAGAAAAGATTTTATGAGTCCAATCCTTGCCTCTCCTCATACCTAGAAAAGCACTAAAATCACACATGGAGACGTCTGCTCCTCGTGGCTAGCAGTAAACTTCACAAGACTAGCAGCAACTTCTGCAAAAATGCATGCTTGATGGCATGCTCCCCCTTCACCAAAACCAGTACATACGGAGCTTGCCCCCAGCTCTTCAGAGCGGTTTCTCAGAGCTCTCTGAGGTGCTGTCTCCCAGGTTGTAGTCCTCATTTTGCCCCAAATAAAACTTAACTCACAACTCTCACATCGTGCTTTTTTTTTTTTTCAGTTAACGTTTATCCTCTAGGATAAAATAAAATTAGATCACTACTTCAGACCATATGCAAAAGTCAGTTTCATATAGATTACAGAAAAATCCATGTGTGCATGTGTGATCAGTCTTGTCCGACTCTTTTGCTGCCCTGTGGACTGTAGCCCACCAGGCTCCTCTGTCCATGGAATCTGCCAGGCAAGAATACTGGAGTAGTTTGCCATTTCCTCCTCCAGGGGATCTTCCCAACCCAGAGATTGAACCCAAATCTCCTGCATTGGCACCTGGATTATTTATTAACTGTTGCCACCTGGGAAGGCTGCATTATAGCCATAAGTATAAAATGCAAAGCTATAATACTCTTAAAAGAGATTAGAAGAAAATATTTTATTGCCACCGGGTAGTTCAAAAATTCTTAAACGGGAACATATAAATTCTTTAAGCCCAACCCCAATGGACGAGGTTGATAAACTGACCACAAAACTGCATTCAGTCATTCAGTCATTCAGCCAGTGTTGAAGGAGAATGCCATCACCTGCTGCTGATGAAAGCAGTGAAGAAAACAAAGCCCCTGCCCTCGTGGAGCAGACATTCTAGAGAAAGAAGCATCTGCTGAGAAGTAGGAGCTCCCTGATGGCAGACTGAACCCAGGCCGCAACAGTGCAAGCGCTGAGCCCTCGCCCAGCAGAGAGTGAGGATGAAAAACGTCTGTCCAGCAAAAGATACCATAAACAAAGTTGAAGGACAAGCCAGAGACTTGAAGAAGATATTTATCACCTATGTAACTAACAACAAATCAGTCCACAGAATTTTTTTAGTCTCAAGATTGTCTATAAAGAACTTCTACAATTGCGTAAGAAAAAGATGAAGGACCTCAATAGAAAAATAGTCCAAAGATATGAAGAGCTAATACACAGAAGAGAAAACCCTAACAACTACCAAACATTCGGGCATATCTTCATGGCCAAACTCTCTAGTTATCAGGGAAATGCCAATTAAGTTGAGATACCCTCTCACAGTCATCAAATTGGCAAAAATTTTAAAGTGAGATAATGTAAGTATTGGTGAGGACGTGGAAGTGTGGGAACTCGCACACGCTGCTAGTGGGAGTGTAAATTGGCATAATCACTTGGAAGCAATTTGGGCAGATCTTAAAAAGTTCAAGAAATGAGAGGGCATACGTGTATACATACAGCTGACTCACTTTGCTGTACAGCAGAAACGAACACAACATTGTGAGGCAACTATATTCCAATAAATTTTTTTAAAAAAGAGGAAAGTGTTTGGAAAAAAAATTCCAGAAAGTTCTGAAAAACAAAATAAATTTGAATTTGCCATGTGCAGGGAACTAGTTACATAATAGTAAAAAAAAAAAAAAAAACAAGTTCATGAGGTGTGGCTGAGTCTAAGGAGACAGGCAGCATTATTTGTAATAGCTACCAGTGAAGCCCTATGCCTGTAGCCACGCAGTAGAAAGGACAAAATGTCTTAAATCCATTCCATGGAATTCTATACAGCAGCTAAAATGAATACAGGGACATAGGACTTCCCTGGTGGTCCAGTGGTTAAGAATCCGCCTTCCAATGCAAGGGACGCAGGTTTGATACCACGGGGATCCTACCGTGCCAAATGGATGATTTTTCTTAAATAATAAGGTGAATACAGGGAGATGTATATGCATCAGCATTGATATATCTCAAAATGGCGAGTTGCAGAAGGATGCACAGAGCTTGAGAACAGGCAAAGCAAAGTTATATCATGCTTTAAGAATGTAAACATTTGTGTGAGTCAACAACAGTATGAAAGCACGCAGAGGCATGCCAAGCCCAAGTTTCCGTGAATGAATGAATGCTAAGCCCTCAAGTTCCAGCGGGATCTCGAGGAGGAAGGTAGAGGGAGGGTGTCCCGGTGTTCTAAACAGTACGTGTAATCGCTTATAAAGCTTTTAAACATTGAAGCAAGGGTGGAAAAATGTGAAGATTGGAGAGGAAGTTAGCTAGTGGGTACACAGGTGTTTTTTCTGTTATTCTGTGTAATTTTCTGAAGTTTTAAATATTGTATTTAAAATGAAAAAGGTGTGGATAAAAGAACACTCTGTGTGATTTCAGTACCTTTAAACCATGAAGTTTTTCCACCTTGGTCTATGTCCCTGGATATGTTTCAGTGTCTTCTAGTTTATGATCTATGGTAACTTGAATTTATACCCTACTGTTGTGTGAAAATTGTGTAAGCTTTATGTCAAATTGGTCCATGGTGCTTTTCAGGTCTACTCCATCCTTCTGCTTTTCTGTATTCATTCTATTAATTTTGAGAGTTTGATATTGAAACTCCAACTAAAACTCTTATTAATCTATCTACTTAAAAAGTAGTTGTAATAAATAGTGAAACTGTTCTGTAACTTTGATCTGTATTTTCCAAGCGTCCTGTAAATGTGTCATCATGCTTTCGTAATTCAAAATATAAAAAAGAGAAAAACAAATAAAAGGAAGAAGGTGGGCAGGATTTAGGAAGGGAGCAGGGAGAGGGAAAGACCGTCTCGGGTAGGTAAGCAACCTGGAAAGGAGCCAGTGAGGACCTGGGTGCCCTGGGGGAGCCACGGGGCCGGGAGTTTGAGGAGCCGGGAGCTGGAAGAAGAAGGGAGGGCCCCGCAGGCCATGCACTGGATGTGGGTTTTATCTTAAGAGCGTGGAACAGTTGCCCCCAGCCCCAGCTATGAGGCTTCTGGGGAGAGACCAGGATCATGGAGCCAAAATGGCCGAGCGGGGCCTTCATGGTGTCTGCAAGGAAGAAGCAGCGCCCAGGCCTCGTCAGCGTCCAGCCCGCCTGGGGGCCACAGCTCTAGAAGAGTGGGAGAAGGGACAGCGCCACCCCCGGCAGAAGGTGTCACGGCCACGGAGCTGTGACTAGAGTCAGAGAGGCCTGTGTTCAAATTACAGCTCTTTTGCTTCTGGTTTGAAAACCCTGGTCAAGTTTCTGAGGCCCTGTGTTCTCAGTGAAGATATCCATCGATCTCACGTCACAGGATCAACGGGAGAAGAAAGTGCAATACCAGATGCAAAGCGCTGACCAAGCAAGCCCTCACTGGACGCCGTGTAGCTGTAATTGTTGCTGCTGCCCAGGCTCTCTGGGTCCAGCTTCTCAGGCACTGCAGGGCAGGGGGCATTGGGGCCCCCCGGAAGTGTAGCCCGGAGCCCGGGGAAAACCACAACCTGGGCGCCCCACACTGCTCGGAGGGCCTGGACTGGAAGCGGCTCGTGCAGCACAGGGGGGTCTCCAGTGCAGCCCCGCGGGCCGGCAGCCCTAAGGAAGTGTCGCAGGAAACCGTGTTAATACCTGGAGAAGGCAGCCAGGCTGTGGTTTCGCCCTCGCTCATGGCCCTGACATTAAGGCAGACTCCACAGAGGTGTCCCGGGATCCCAGACAAGCCTGGAGACGCCCTTCACCTTCACCCATGAGCGACGCGGCTCATGTGACCTCCCAGAGGAAGTGCCGGCATGGGAGGCTTCACGCCAGCCCCGGCACCCCCCAAAAGTGGACTTGAAACAGGATAGCTCGCTTCCGCCTGAGAGCCTGTGCCCAGCCGCACTACCTCTGAGCTATATTTTTATTCGCTATTTTGAGCTCTTCCATCACCTGAAACCAGCTAGAACACACTTATGGGTGGCCGCTAACACTGATTTTGAGTGATTACTATGTATATCAGTAACATATAACAGTAGAATAGACGCAGCGTATCACCATATTGAATCTTCACCAGAATCCTGTAAATTGGGAACTAGAATTATCTCCTCTCTGCAGATGGGGAAACTAAAGCTCCGAGAGAAAACGTGACTTGCCGAGAAAAGGAAGCTTGGGCAGGGAGTTCTAGAGCTGGTGGGATTGGATCCCGCTGAACTGCAAACAAAACAAAACAATACGTCTTCTGCCACTCATCCCAGGGATGCTGACCTTTAATGGGGAATAGGAAGTTGGCAAGTCGCAGATTCAGGCTGAAAACTGTTGTTTCGTTGGCACCCACCTAACGTCCAGCCAGCCAGCCCATCCCAGCTGTTGGAAGTCAGCATGGGAGGGCGAGAACAGCCAGCCCCCTCGGGACGGGCTCAGACCCTGCCAAGCGCTCTTTTCTTTCTCCATTCCAGCCTCTGCCCTGGACTCCACCCTCCACATGTTTCTGCTCAGAGCCAGCCTCTCCTTCTCCTCCAGAGCCCCCTCTCTCCAGCCCCGAGGCCCAGCCTGCCAGGGCCCCTCCCCGACCCAGTGGGTCGGTACAGACTCTTGCTGGCAGCCGCTCCCTGCTGGCTCCGCTTGGAAGCCAGAGCCGCCCTCTCCTCCAGGTATCAGGAGCAGCTGGCACGTTGGCAGCAGGCCGCTGGCAGGGAGGGGTGTCAAGCCAGGATACTCCTCCCCCTGACCCTCAAGGTGGTGGGCAGGTTCGGTTCAGGGTGGAGCCGCTGTCGTGGGGTGAAGGGCCTACAGCCTGGGGTCGTCACACTCACCATGGCAGAGACAAAGCTGCAGCCTCCTGCCTGCCTCTCCCCACAGTGCTGAGTTCCCGGTGCCAGATGCCCAGGACTCTTACGGGTCAGAGCGCTAGCCTGGAGATGGATGGTGTGGCATTCGATGTTTCTAAAAGCACCTTTTTGTGAGGTTTTTCAACAGCAAACTTCTCCCCAGTGAGAACCAGAGTTACCAGAAGCTGTTAGTTCTCTCTGCCCTTGGGATGCCCTTCTGTCAGAGGTAGAAGAAGTCCACTCAGACTTTGGGGAAGTATTCCGCTTGAATATCTCCAGCAGCAGGCAGCTCACTTGCTCACAAAGCAGCCATAATCCCAGAGCTGGGCGTCTTCCAGTCTCCCAGAACCTTGTGACGTCTCCCTCAGAGGCAGCCCTTCAAGAGCCACGGCCCGGCGCCCCTTACCCTTCATCCTCTCTTCCCACTAAAGGATCTAAAGGCACTCGTTAGCCTGACATCCTGGTTTGCAGACTTTGCCTCACCGACCCCCTGTTCCGTGACTCTAGCTCATCCCTCTTAAATAAACCGCCCAGAGCCGAGTAATGCCCAGATGTTACCTTGCCAGGAGAAAAGAAAAGGGTGCCACACCCCTGTTAGTTATGCGTTCACACTTTCCCTCTCATTCAACTAATACTGGCTGAGGGCCTACTGTGGGCCCTCCCCCCCACGCTGGAGCATCATGGGGGACTGACTGGGGCCTCCTATGAGTCCAGAAAGGTGAGCAGGGGCCAAGGGCAGGGCATACAGGCTCATAAGCCAGGATAAGGATGGGAGACGTTGCTCTAAGGACAAGGGGAAGCCCATAAAGGGTTTAGAACAGAGTTGTAAAACAGTCAAATTCGCATTTTTAAAAAGGTCTTTCTGGGAGGGAGGAGAGGGTGAGATGAATGGAGAGAGTAGCATGGAAGCATATATACAACCATATGTAAAATAGATGAAAAGTGAAAGTGAAAGGCGCTCAGCCTTGTCCGACTCTTTGCGACCCCGTGGACTATATGATCCATGGAGTCCTCCAGGCCAGAATACTGGAGTGAGTAGCTGTTCCCTTCTCCAGGGGATCTTCCCAACCCAGGGATCAAACCCAGGTCTCCCGCATTATAGGCGGATTCTTTACCAGCTGAGCCACAAGGGAAGCCCAATAGCCAATGGGAATTTGCTGTATGATTCAGGAAACTCAAACTGGGGCTCTATGACAACCTAGAGGGGTGGGATGGGGAAGGGGGTAGGAGGAAAGTTCAAGAAGGAGGGAACATAGGTAAAGCTAACTGTGGTGTTGGAGAAGACTCTTGAGAGTCCCTTGGACTGCAAGGAGATCCGACCAGGCCATCCTAAAGGAGATCAGTCCCTAATATCCATTGGAAGGACTGATGCTGAAGCTGAAACTCCAATACTTTGACCACCTAATGTGAAGAACTGACTCATTGGAAAAGACTCTGATGTTGGAAAAGGTTGAAGTCGGGAGGAGAAGGGGACAACAGAGGATGAGATGGTTGGATGGCATCACCGACACGCTGGACATGAGTTTGAGTAAGCTCCGGGAGTTGGTGATGGACAGGGAAGCCTGGCTTGCTGCAGTCCATGGGGTCGCAAAGTGTCAGACACAACTGAATGGCTGAACTGAACTTATGGCTGATTCATGTTGATGTTTGGCAGAAACCAACACAATATTGTAAAGCCATTATCCTTTATTTAAAAATAAATAAATTTAATTAAAAAAAAAAACAAACTCTTTCTGACCACAGTATGGTTACCCAATTAGAAGGAGGCAAAAGTGTTACTGGAAACCAGGTAGAAGGTCATCCCGTTGTCCTGGAAGAGGAGGTGGACGTGGGCATCAGTGGGGGCCTTGGAAGTGGAAAAGAGTAGACAGATTCTAGAGAAATGTCTGGAACAGGACTGATTGGACCGGGTGATTGGTTGATACGTGGCAGGCAAGAGAGGGTGTTTCCCGGATGTCAGGAGGACTCCCAGGCTTCTGGCTGAGCAGAGGAGCGTGGCTGTCAGTGACAGCTGAGACCCAACTGGCTTCTCTGGCAGCCAGGCCCACTGCTTGCAGTCAGGAAAACACTTCAGTCCTACGCGCACGTGCTGCCAGGGGTCCAGCCACCTGTCCCCAGAGAGAAAGCCCCTGCACCGCCTGCCTCCTCCAACTAGCCCCATCCATGCGTCAGCCCCCCGAGAAGCAGGGCTCAAAGCAGAGCGCACGCCGGGCTTGCCCTGCTTCGCCCTGACACCTCCGAGGCCTGTGCCCTCTCTCTTCCCCAGCTGCCTACCTCAAAAGAGGGAGCTGGCGTTCACAATCAAGCCTGACTGCTGACAGCGGTGGCCAGCTCTGGGGCTGGAAGGGCGGGCCCTCTGCAGCTGACAGTGCTGGCTGTGGCTGAGAAGGGGAGATGCTTACGGCAGTTGGCCTGGCAGCCCTGGCGTGGCCGGGAGCAGGCTGTTCAGCAAGAATGACTGCTTCTGGAATTAGATGGGGCTGGTGACTGTGCGGCTTTGTGAACGCACCGCCCTGTGCATTCTGAAAGGATAAGTCCTATGGTATTGGAGTTACATTGCAATACAGCTCTTCCTTGACTTGCAACGGGGTTATGTCCTGATAAAATCTACTGTAAGTTAAAAATATCAAGTCAAAAATGCACTGACTACACCCGACCTACCAGAGATCATATCTTAGCCCAGCCTTACCTCAGCTGTGCTCAGAACACTTGCATCAGCCCACAGTTGGACAACATCATCTAACCCAAAGCCTGTTTTTTCATAAAGTGTTGAATCTCACATGTAATTGACTGAACACAGTACTCAGAAAATAGAATGGTTGTCCATGTCCCACCCTCGTGACTGCACAGCCGACTAGGAGCTGCCCCTGCCCAGCGACACAGAAGAGTACGTACCTTGCATTGCTAGGCCAGGGAAAGGTCAAAATTCAAAGTTCTTCTTGCTTTCACACCATCATCGGTGTGATGATGACCTGTTGGGGACCGTCTGTATAAAATAAGTAAATAAATAGGTGAAGAGAGAAATAGTCAGATTTCTCTGATGGTCCAGGGGTTAAGATTCCAAGCTTCCACTGTGGAGGGCATGGGTTCGATCCCCGGTTGGGGAAGTTCTGCATGCCCGTAGCATGGCCAAGAAAAGAGAGAGAGAGAGAGAGAGAGAGAGAAATAGTAAAGGGAGGTAACTGCTATAAACAGGAGCACCAGGTCCCAGGTTGATGATAAACAAGAGGAGCCAAGTAACATCTTCAAAGGCTTTGGTTCCCTTTCGTGGTTTCCTGCTTGGGGATGTTCTCAGCCCAGCACTCTTCCCTAGCAATTAACTTCAGGCCATTCTGGTTCTTGGCTGTCCCGGGAGTTGGGGCAGGAAGGAGCCGGCACGGCCTTCTCTCCTCGGGGGCCTGTCCCTTCACTGTGGGCCGGGGAAGGGAGGACATAGAGGTTCTCCCTGGGACTCTGGAAAAATGCACTCTCCCTCTGCAGTTTGGGGTGCCTCTGCTACCCCAGCCCCCTCTCCCCACCCTCTGTCTACCTCTCTCGCCCCTCTGTCCCCATCCAGATATTAAAGTCTGGGCTTTGTGCCCTCTCTCATCGCTTTTGCCTGCCCATTCTGCTCAGGTTATAAGAAAAGAGGTAAATACTTGGCATCACCGACGCAATGGACATGAACTTGGGCAAACTCCAGGAAATGGTGAGGGACAGCGAGGCCTGGCCTGCTGCAGTCCATGGGGTCGTAAAGAGTCAGACGCAACTGGGTGACCAAACAACAGCTACTTGGCCTAAGTCTCAGCTCTTCATCCCAGGAGCCTCTGCCAGAAAGACTAGGGCGCCCTCTTGTGGCCATTGGCAGCATTGCTTGTTCCCACTCTGGCCTTGATTTTTTTTTTTTTTTCCTAGAGGTAATTTTAATGTTGAATTCTGGAAGTTCAGTTCAGTCGCTCAGTCGTGTCCAACTCTTTGTGACCCTATGGACTGCAGCATGCCAGGCCTCCCTGTCCACCACCAACTCCCGGAATTTACTCAAACTCATGTCCATTGAGTTGGTGATGCCATCCAACCATCTCATCCTCTGTCATCCCCTTCTCCTCCCGCCTTCAATCTTTCCCAGCATCAGGGTCTTCTGGTAGAGGAGGCAGCTTTTTTCTTCCCCAAGAGATACATGAGAAACAATTAAGGCCCTAAGGTATAGGTGAGAAGAAAAAAAGATAAGTTAGGCAGATAATAAACTAAGAAATAAAATGCAGGTGTTTGTATCCTGTGAAAGAAAGAAAGTGAAGTTGCTCAGTCTGTGTCCAACTCTATGACCCCATGGACTGTAGCCTGCCAGGCTCCTCCGTTTATATCCTGTATCTTTATTTTAAAAGAGGTGGTGAGACCTAGTAGGAAGCAAGCCCATGACATGTGAGTAATGTAGTAAATTTACCAGCTGTACAACCTTATTAAGCTGACTTCTCTGAGACTTAGTCTCTTCACCTGTAAAATGGAATAATCACAACACCTGTCTCATAGGATTGTTGTGGGTAAAATTTAATTGTTGTTATCGTTCAGTCATTCAGTCATGTCCAACTTTTTATGACTCCATAGACTCCTGGAATCCACCCAAACCCACGTCCATTGAGTCAATAATGCCATCCAACCATCTCATCCTCTGTCGCCCCCTTCTCCTCCCGCCTTCAATCTTTCCCAGCATCTGGGTCTTTTCCAATGAGTCAGCTCTTTGCATCAGGTGGCCATAGGACTGTAGCTTCAGCATCAGTCCTTCCAATGAATATTCAGGGTTGATTTCCTTTAGAGATGACTGGTTTGATCTCCCTGCTGTTCAAGGGACTCTCAAAATTTAATTAACATAAGTTAAATACCTTGTAACTCAGGGCTTCCCTCGTAGCTCAGTTGGTAAAGAATCTGCCTGCAATGCAGGAGACCCAGTTTGCTTCCTGGTTTGGGACGATCCCTTGGAGAAGGAAATGGCAACCCACTCCAGTATTCTTGTCTGGAGAATCCCATGGACAGAGGAGCCTGGAGGGCTACTGTCCATGGGGTCTCAAAGAGTCAAATATGACTTAGCGACTAAACCACCACAGGTCCATCCAAATACTTTGTACGGTGCCTGCCATGAAGTAAGGACTCAGTAAGTCCTGCCTATTTCTATTGTTATCGTTATTACACCTGGAGACTAGATGTAGGAACCATCTCCCTCTTCAGGGAGACCTGAAGCCAGGCCTTGCACACTCCCATGGGTGCTGTCCACATCATAGTCTCTCTAAAACCCCTTCCCCAGAGGCAAAAAATGCCTGCAGTCTCTGGAGCTGATCCAGTTGCCAGTCTGGGAACTCTGACCCAGTGAGGTGGAGAGAGAATTCGAAAAACCCATGAAGGAGCAAAATAAGTTGGTTTCTTGGGGTTTTTTGTTTGTTTGTTTGTTTGTTTAAGGAAAGATAGGGCCCAGTCAGAAACAGATTGGGCAGGGAGGTAGGAACTCCCTGACGGTCTGGTGGTTAGGACTTTGCACTTCCACTACAGGAGGGCACAGGTTCGATCCCTGGTCAGGGAACTAAGATTCCCACATGTCTCATGGCTGGAAAAAAAGAGAAAAGAAACAGATTGGAAGCCCAGCTGCCCATCAGTAGATGAGTTTGGCATAAGGATGGAGCCCGGCAAGTGCTCATTTCCATCTCTTCCTGTCTTCTCTCCAGCTAGGGCCTGAGCAGAGTATGAATGGGGCTTTGGTCCGCTCCCTCTAGTGGTCACGGGATATTCTTCCTGCGAGAAGCGGGGAGGGGGCCACCCTGTGAGCATGGACAGCGTGGAGGAGCAGCGGCCGCCTGGCGTCACTGGACCCCCTCAAGGGCAGGCCCCAGGCTGTATCCCCGGCCCTCTGTGCTGCCCATGCCCCAGGATGGAGGTGCCTATGGCCCATCTGGCCCTTGGTCGCCTATTATATCTCGGGGCCACTTGCCAAGACCCTTTAAAGCTCTTGGCTGTTCTTTTTGCCTTTGCTGATCAGCTGTATTTATTCTGAACTAAATGGTCCTTGCCGCAGGATGAAAGGATTTACTGCTGAAGGATATGAAAAGAAATCTTGGCTGCATTACAATTGCACCCCCTCCTTGCCACCCCTGCCCCCCGCCAGCCCATGTTCCATCCACTTGCTGGTGCCACAGAGACTGAAATGGGAGCCTGCCCCCCCCACGCCAGTTCAGTTTGGTGGCATAGCCCAGTTAACGGAGAAGTGTGGTGACAGGGAGGAGCTTGTCTGGGGGAGCCATCTCTCCTTGCTGTCCCAAGGGGGACTGGAGCCCCAAGAACGGCTCACTCCAACACCCCTCCATCACACGCACGCACGCGTACACACGCACCCACTCTCTCTCATATTCTCTTTCTCTCTGCCCCTCAGGATCGTGCTCATGGACGATGCCATGGACTGCTTGATGTCTTTCTCAGATTTCCTTTTTGCCTTCCAGATCCAGTTTTACTACTCAGGTGAGAGTCTTCCAGGCCCCCGTGGCTCCTGTGGGACTACAGTCCCCCACTCCCCGTCCGGCCCTGTGGCCGCTCCGCCTGCGTCTCTGGCCCGCACTTTCTGCGCCGCCTCCCTTCATGACGGGCTTCCCCGCAGGATGTGCCGTTCTTGCCGGTGGTCACAAGACCCTCCTCACGACACGGAAAGCCACGGTGCTTCCCGCCAGCGGGGGGACACACATCAGTTTAAGTGACAGCCACGGTCACACCCCCACCGGCACACGCTGCTGCGGGGCAGTCCCCGAGGCGTTTCCCCTTAGCGAAGACGTGCTGTGTGCCGGGCCCAGCGCTAGGCACCTTCATCCTCACCGCAGCCCTGAGGGGCAGGTGGCCCTTTTAAGGGAGAAGCGGACAGAGGGGAGCTGCCAACGCGCCGGGCTGCCGGGCGGACCAGAGGGCCCGCCGTGTCAGCGGGGTCGGAGGTCTCTCTCTGGGCCCGATGCAGCCGTGTGAGCACACAGCTCATCAGCACACGCCAGTCCTCTCTCACACTTCCCCCTCGCCGCCCTGCTCCCCAGCAAGCACCAGCTGCACCCCGAAATCCCAGGTGGAATAAAGATGGCTGACTGGATGCCAGCGCACACAGGCTCACACATGGCAGCGTCCGATGGAATGCTGGGCCCTGAAACTGCTGACTGTGTCCATCAGCAAACTTGTTTCAAACAGGCTCTTCCAGTAAACAGGGCTGGCTGTCCTTGGAGGCTGCCCGTGGCCTTCCGCCAGCGGCTGGGCCCGGCCGGCCACAGCCTCACTCAGGCGCCGCTTCGTGTCCTCTTGAGGGCGGCCCCAGGGCCCGGTCAGGTAGGGGCCGCAGTCTGGGGTCTCGTCTCCTGCTCTCAGCGCTCCAGGCGTCCATTTCCCATTTCTCTGAAGCTCTTGGGCCCTGGAGAAGGAGCAGCCATGTGTGGAGACCCTGTTCCCCTCACCGTGTGTCCAGGCTCTCTCCTCACAGTGCCCCCCAGAAAGGGCAGCCATGGGGAGGTGGGCCGTAAGTCCTGGCTCACCAACGAGGGCTCGGGGACTAACACCTGAAAACTAGTTCAGCTGTTTAATAAATCAGCAGTTCGTAAGCTTTCTCTCCATCATGGGTATCTCCAACCTGCTTCCCTTAGTCACAGAGGCAGGTGGCCTCACAAGAGGGGTTTGCCAGCAGGAATGTGTACCTGTTCACCTTTTACGTTTTTCAAAAGTATTTATTGGATTTTCTATGCACCAGGCACTGTGCTGGGTGCTGGGGGTGGGGAAGGTGGACACGGCATGATTCAGGCCTGGGGACAAGATCTGTCATTCCAGCAAGGAGACAAAGCGAACCAGTCACACACAGATGCCCTCACTGGATAAGTGCCCAGAGGAGTCTGGGTTGCCTGAAAGTATGTCATGGGGTCTCGCCTGGTCTAGGAAGAACTGCCAGAGGAGGGGACATTCGCTCTGAGACACGTGTCATCTCTCCTGAGCATGGGCCATGAGGGCCCCTGCTCCCTGGATGCTGTGCATTGAGGACTTGATGGGGAGATGAGCTGACCTGCAGAGAGAAGGGGGCGCATGGTGAGGGGACCCAGGGTGTCCTCCCGCCTGACCCGCGCCCCTCCACCCTGTACGCAGAGTTCCTGGAGAGCGTGGCCGCCATCTATCAGGACCTGCTGTCAGGCAAGAACCCCAACACGGTGATCGTGCCCACATCATCCAGTGGGCAGCACCGCCAGCGGCCTTCCACGGGTGAGGCGGGCACCCCAGAGGGCGTGGAGGCCTCGCTGTTCTACCAGTGCCTGGAGAACCTGTGTGACCGGCACAAGTACAGGTGAGAGCCCGCCCCAGCCCCTGGGGCCACGGGCGCGGGCACCGGCTTGGACCCCCAGCAGGCTCTTCTGACAGCCCAGGGTTCCGAGGCCCTTGACGGTCATCGTATTGAATATGAATCAGCCACCATTTGCCCCCATCAGTCCAGGCTGATGATTGACAGGCTTCCCAGGTGGCTCACGGGGGCCAGATTGCTTCCATTTGGGCAAGACCAGCTGTTAATGACCAGCTTGGGCCCCTTCTTCTTGCCAGGAGATAGATTGGTCTTGACTTTTTAGAGAGAAGGAAAAAAATACCCACCGTGCGCAGAATTCACCCTCCAGAAAAAAAGGGTAGCTGTCCCGTGTAGCACGAAGTCCCCTTGGGGACAGAGCAGCCAGCTTGTGTCTCCTCTGAGAGGAGGCATCGCCCAGCGCCCTTTCCCCATCCCCCACCCCTGCCAGTGAAGCACCAATCGGTGAACATGCCAGCCTTTCTGTCCACAGTCAAGGCCTTGCTCCAAGAGTTCTGCCAGGCTCCCCAGGGCCGGCAGGTCCCTTGGTTTTCACCCTCCTAAGGGCTTCCCAGGTGGTACTAGTGGTAAAGAATCTGCCTGCCAAGGCAGGAGACGCAAGAGATGCAGGTTCAATCCCCAGGTCGGGAAGATCCCCTGGAGGAGGAAATGGCAACCCACTCCAGTATTCCTACTTGGAGAATCCCATGGACAGAGGAGCCTGGCGGGCTACAGTCCACAGGGTCCCAAAGAGTCGGACCCGACTTAGCGGCAGAACACAACCTCCTAAGCCTGAAGGTCTGGATGAGAAGATGGCGTCAGACTTAACTAGTGTTTGAATCTGTGTTGTCCCCTCTAGCTGCCCACCCCCGGCGCTGGTCAAAGAGGTCCTCAGCAACGTTCAGAGACTGACCTTCTACGGCTTCCTCGTGGCCCTCTCAAAGCATCACGGGATCAACCAAGCCCTAGGTAAGCCGGAGCCGGCCACCTCCGCCCTGACAGCAGAAGGCCACGTAGGAGCCAGAGTATTGGTGGACAGAGTCCCCACAGGGGATGCAGATTTGCCAGGTCTGCCTTGACTTCTCAGGGTTGGACTCTGAGGCCTCTCCCGCTCCCGTGCTGACAGATGACCTCCCCGACCTGGGTCCTGCCCCGACATGAAGCAGCCTCCCCAGGGCAGAGGCATGCTCAGCACCCCTCACCCCATAGGATCCCAGCTCTGCTGTGGGCACTGGCCTGCAGGCTGGGCAGACACAGGCTATTTAATAAGTGGCTCCGGAGCTTATATTTCAGAGACCTGAACCCTATTTGTAAGCAGGGCAAAGGTGTGTCTTGGGAGACCTTTTTTCCCCATCTGGAAAAAAAAAATTCTTACTAGTCTGAAAGGGAGTAGGGAAAAAAAGGGCGGTGGTGGATGGAAGCCGGCTCTGCCCCAGTTTTTTCTGTCCATCGTTTCATCCTCACTGGTCCGCCTTCTCCCGCCCCCTCCCGCACATGCTGCCCTCCCGGGGAGGGGCCACCAGGCTGACATCACCACCCAGAGCTTGAGAGGGTTCTTCTTCCTATTTTTTAAACAAGAAAGAGCACATCCGCCCGCTGTTTTTTTAAACTGTTTTTTTTTTGGCTATACTGGGTCTTTGTCGCTGTGTGCAGTCTTTCTCTACTTGCAGAAGCCGGGGCTCCTCTCTAGTTTCGGCACAGGGGCTTCTCTTTGCGGTGGCTTCTCCTGTTGCAGAATGCCAGCTCTAGGGCAAGTGGCCTTCAGTAGTTGTCCCACGTGGACCTTAGTTACCCGACCAGCAATGGAGCTCACATCCCCTGTAGTGCTGGGTCAGTGGGAGACGGAAAGAAGCACAGGGTCTCTGTCCTCACCTGCGTCTCCCGTGTTTGGAAGAGAGACTTGAGCTACCCCAGGTGCAGCCAGCTGTGGAGGGGGGCTGTCCTGTTCCCTTAGTCCTCAAAGCAACACACACACACACACACGGACACACACACAAGGGCTCCATCACACACAGTGTGATCACCACGAACACCAAAGGGGCCAGGAAGCATCATCTGAAAAGGTCAGAACTGTAGAGCCAGATGGACAATTTTAAGATTGAGGCTTTCTGGGGACCAGCACTGTTCACTAGCTTCTGACCAGGAGTGCGGCTCTTTTCTTGTTTGCTGGTAAGAATCGATCTGCAGACTCCAGCTCTACCTTCACTCCCACTGTTAACAGCCCCAGGGAGCACCCTGGACCCCTCCTGTCACCTTTCCCCATATCCCGAGAATGACTGCCCTGGGTTTGTAGCCGACGAAACCTGCAGTGATCTGTCAGAGAAGGGACAGCGCCCCTCCTGGCGGCTCGCGGCCAAGGGAGGAGAGCTGGGTCTCATCCTGACCCCGCCTTCCCTTCTCACCCTGGGACCCTCCCGGGAGGAGCTGAGACAGCATGTTTGACCATTCTGTCCCCAAAGTGGGATCCCCCTGATCTGGAGACACAAAACTACGTCACTTCTGGCCTTTGGGGCCTTAGCCCTGTCCTGTGTCTCTGGCTCCTTCTCAGCGCAGTACCTGGAGCCCCAGGAAAGGACTAAACCCTCAGCACCAACTCGTGCATGAGTGCTAAGTCCCTTCAGCCATGTCTGACTTATTGCGGCCCCATGGACTGTAGCTCACCAGGCTCCTCAGTTCAAGGGACTCTCCAGGCAAGAACACTGGAGTGGGTTACCATTTCCTTCTCCAGGGGATCTTGCTGACCCAGAGATGGAACCCATGTCTGTCTCGTCTCCTGCACTGGCGGGCGGGTTCTTACCACTACCCCCTCACAACATCCCATCTAATCTTGGAAGGAGATCATTCTCTTTGTGCAGTGACCTTGAGTTTCGGGGCTGTCTCGTAGTTATGATCGAGGAGGGTAGGAAGGGGGTTCACTAAATTTCTCCAGCAGCACCTAGGGCTTACTGCCCCCAGAGCAGATCTCTTAAACCTCTGTTCCCTAAATCTAGATTAGCTCTCCCAGGGTCAACAATGTAGGTAGACATGACGAGGGGCACAGAGGCAGCTACTGCAGGGGGATGTCTGGCTGAAGCCCGGGTGGAGGACCCTTGGATTAAGTTCTGTGCCCCCAATTATTCCCTAGGAGCCTTACCCGACAAAGGGGACCTGATGCACGACCCAGCCATGGACGAGGAACTGGAGCGGCTGTAAGTGTTGGGTGGGAAGATGCTGCCCCCTTGTGGGCACGAGACCTCAGTCGGATCAGAGCCCGACACGGGCCACACAGCCCTTGTCCGTCTGTCAGGGAAGGGTTGGGGGGCCGGCAGAGGCCTGAGGCAGCCTCTCTTTGAATCCTTTGAGGCAGCCCGTGGTCTCACACGCGAGAGTGAGTGAAGGGGTCCTGGTCTCTGGACAAAAGGCACCTCGCTCCCTCTGGGCATCTCCCCTTCTTCAGGCTGGCACAGATCCCAGGCCTGGTCACCTCGGTCACTGCCGGTCCAGAGGCCAGCTACCTGCCTCCCCGGACCCCTCCCCGGGTTGGCTCCCCCTGGAGACCCCTCCATCAAGCCCGCAAAGTGGATGCAGAGCGCGACGGCTCCACTGAAGAGACAGACGAGCCCGAGACCTGACGAGTCTGAAGGGTCCTGTCTACAGCACAGAACCCAGCCCTGCGCCCAGTTCCCAGCTCCCCACCCGCTCACCTCCCCACCCCCGGAGCCCCAGGCATCTCTCCTCCCACTCCCTGCGCCAAGCTGCCCTCCACTGGTGAGAAGGCCAAGTGACAACCCCAGCCCAGAGACCCGCCAGAGAGGTGCTGATGAGCAGCCAAGCTACACAGTGACCCTAGAAAGTTAACAGCCGACTTTCTCCCGTCAGCCTGCCTTTCACCAGGCCCCAAGCTGACGGCGGATTGAGCTGAGGTCACGGGAAGGGTGACTGGGTTTTACCCTTTTGCTGACCATCCCCATCTCCTCACAGCAATCCCAGGACCCATGCAGTGCCTTGCATGGTCAAGGGTGACACCCAGTGATGCGGGTATTAGGTTATAGCCATGGTAACCTTCTTCTGGAGGACTGGCCATAAGATGGAGGGTGGGCAAAAAGAAATTTCAGAAACCGCTTCAAGTCTCCTCTGTGTCTAATAGTTAAATATGTGAAACAAATAAAGTCCCTTGTGTCTGGTAAGTGGTGAGTCTAAAGCCATGAGACAGGGGTGAAGGGAAGGGGTGTTTGAGAATTTGGTGCCAAGGTCCAGCTTTTTCTGGCAGGACTGGGAAGTTGGGGGACACAGGACCACTCGACCTGGAGAGCTGCCTCATATCATGAGCAAAGGGACTCACCAGCTGCACATGAGCTCTGCCTTTCATGGGAAAGGTGGCCACAGCTGGACAGAGCTTTCAGGAACAAGCTTGGATGGTTCACGGCCAGGTACCCATAACTTGACAGACTGGCCACAAGGGGTTGCCATCACAAATTCATTAAACATTTTCTAAGCACCTGCTCAGGGTTAGGCCAGTAGGGATGCAGCTGTGAACAAGACAGGCGGAGGACCACCAGCTTCCAGCCAAAGCTGGACAGTAAGACGGGTGGTCTGCAACTTCCAGGAAGTAAAACCACCCCAGGACCCAAGCAGATCAGGCTTCCTCCTCTGCAGCTGCCAGACACCCACATTTTCCTTGGCTCATCCCTGCCCAGACCCGCACCCCCTGGAGAGTTACAGGACTGGCTCCCACAGCTCTGCCAGGCCAGGGCCCAGCAGTTCCAGGCCACATGGTGAGCGCTCAGGGATCTGCAGCCTCCAGCTGACTGGGAGCCACTCAAAGCCCCTGGCTGCCTCAGTCACCCGGTGGGCTTGTGTACAAGGCCCACGACCACACTCCTCCAGCCCAGGAGCAGGGCAGAAAAATCTCTTTATGAGCACCTCCCGAGGATTCCAAAACTTCTGATGACTCCGCACTTAGGACATCGCTGGCTTAGAGCCCTGTGGCTGCCTCCACCCATCCGTTCTCATCGCCCACCTCCCAGACCAGTGGCTTACAACTGTCGGCCGACGGTGGCACAGAGCTGTTCCAGGAGTCCCAGCTGGGGGAGCTGCCAGGCCACGGGTTCACATGCACACGTGCGCGTGCACACATGCACGCACCTGCCTAGGGCTCCATTCAGGTCTTTTTTCCTAACGCCCCTGAGACAGACAGACAGACAGACAGACAGACACACACACACACACACACACACACACACACACTGACACACTCTCTCATTCTCTCCCCCACCCACCCCTGAGACACCCGCCCCCAGCCAAACCTACTGCTGGGCCAGCGGCAGGGCTGCAGAGGCCGCCCGCCTGCGCACAGCTCTCAGGGTGCCACGAAGGACCAACTAACGCCACCTCTTTCCCCTGCGTGCAACAGGGTGCTGAGGTGGAGACCGCGCCGGAGCTCGCGGCACCACAGGTCCAAGGAGCCAGGGGCCTTTGGCTATCAGAGGAGAGACAAGCTGGAGGCCCTGCAGACAGTGCCCCCCGCTTCGGCACCAACGCCCTGCCTGTATCAGTGGGAGCCCAGAGAGTGAGGCCAGGGGCCTGCACGGGGCAGGGAGGCAGGATCCCAAGAGGACACTCCTCCACTCAGACCAGCAGAGACCCAGGGCCCCATCGGGGCTTTATTCGACACCACTTTGTTTCAATACAGTCCAGAAAGAAAGTCATGTCCCTTTGGGGAGGGGTGCTGGGAACAGCGGTCTGCAGTGCTCGGGAGCCCAGCCCCCATCACGGTGGGGGGACCCGGGCTGCTGGCAGCAGGGGCAGGTGGCACCAAGGATGGCACAGTGTGTGGCCCAGGGCCAAGACCTGCCACCCCGCAGGTGCCACGAGCTCTCCGTGGGGGGTGCTGCCCAGGGTCCTGAGGCCAAGAATGTGCAGAGGAGGAAAGCCAAGCCCAGGAGCCTGCTTCCATCCCACGCGTCCTCTGCCTCCTCGGCCAGCACTACGCTCACGGCATCCAGAGCGGAGCCCCGGGCAGAGCAGACCCACCATGGCCACCAAGCAGGGGAAGAAGGGACAGAGGTTCCGAGGGACCGCGGTCCACCACGGATGGCATGGGAGGACTCCCACACACCCAGGAGGAGGAGTCGTCCTCCAAGCGACCGCTGCAGAAAGGGTCAGCGAGACAGGAGAAGATCCCTCAGGCCTCTAGTCTGATCCCAAATGGAAGCTTTAAGTACCAGGTCAAGCTTCTAGCCCTTCGCAAGTCTCAGACAGAGGGCCCTTCCCCTCCCCTGCCTCTCCTGGTGCCGAAGAGAGCACAGGAGCAGCAGCGCATCCACAGCCTCCCGCCCTGGGGGCTGATCTACAGCACAACTCTCCAGACCTCCTGCCGCGTCCAGAGCCAGGAGCCAACCCCCGGGACCACCTGGAAGGATCCTAGAGCCGGCAAAACAGCCTTCCACTTTTTACTCTCCCTCCTCAGGGAAGGCCTGGACCCAGAATAAGCCATCCTGAGGGAATGCCCTCCCCTCACCCCCAGGGTGGCAGGCCAAGTGAGCAGCAGCATGGGGGGCAGGACCAGAAGCACGGAGCACACAGGGTGGGGTGTGCGGGGAGGGGAACGAAGGGCCCGATCTCCAGGCAGAGGTCAGTGTGTATGGGGAGGGGAACAAAGGGCCCGATCCCCAGGCAGAGGTCAGGGGCCGGCACTGCCCCTCCCTCACTGGAGCTCCTCGCAGGCCACCCCACTCACACCACAGGCATAAAGTAACAACGCCTCCCTAGCTTCCACAAGGCAAGCATCCCAGGCCGAGGAATCGTGAGGTTTCTGCTACTGTCACCACCCAAAGTCTGAGACACGGAGCCTGGGTCAGTAGGAACCGTAGCGATCCTGGGGATGATGGAAAAAAAAAACCCAAGTCAGAGTCTCTGACCTGCAGCAGCTTCCCAGCGAGCACACCCTTCCCCAACACACCCCAAGGGGCTGGGGGGCTGCGGGGAGGGGTGAGTGAGGGAATCAAGCACCCATCTCACCCGGGCAGAGACTGTCTCCTATTTACTGTGGCCCAGGAACGGGGGTGTGGTCAGACCCCCAGGGGGCCACCCTGCCTGATCTCACAGAAGCTGGAGAGGGAGGAGAGACGGCACAGAGGAGCAGTGTGGGGAGATCAGTGTAGACACAACACCATCTCAGGGAGAGGCCCGGCCCCGGGCCCAGCTCAGAGGGAGGAAGCTGTCCTCCAGGGAGAGAAGAGGCGCCCTCTTGGGCTGAGGGCCACCCCGCGGCTGAGTCTGGACGTGGTGGAGAAGGCCGCCTTCTCAGCACTACCCTCCAGTCTCCTCCCACCCCAGGTCACGCGGTCCAGACTCACCTGCAAAGAGTTCATCACACCATTGGCCAGCACGGCCATCTTCCCGGCCACAGACTTGACGCCCTGCTTAAACTGGGCGATGTCAGCCGTGGGCAGCACATTCCCCAGGGACACGCTGCCTGTAAGAGAAGGGAGGGGGTGACCCAGCGCCTGCAGGAAGCCCTTCCCAGCCCTCAGGGCCCTCCCGCTCGGTTGGCAGGCCCTCCTGGAGCCTACTCCGCCCCGGGCCCACCTGCTCCATGAGCTCCATCCACGTCCCCGAAGAGGTCTGACGAGCTGATGGCGCTGCTGCCCGAGAGCTGCTGGAGCCGGGACCTGGCTTCATACTGTGGCGGGGAAAAGGTGAGGTCTGCAGCTCTCTGCGCCGCTGACCCTAGGATTCTCGCGGGCCAAGCCACCCGAGTGCCAAAGCCCAGACAGCAGGGCAGACAGTCCGCTTCTGCCTGCTGCCTCCAGGCTCAGGGTGGACCACCTCACCTCAGTATCCACCTCCCGCCCGAAGAACATGTCAGAGGAGATGGCTTTGGCTCCTGCAAATTTCTGCCGTGCTTCGCTCGACTCCAGGCCCGAGCTCCGGCTCTCCACTTCCCTCCGGTTGGTGACTCTGAGGGGTGGATATGGGACAATGGCTCTGACTCTCCCACTGCCTCCAGGGAAGTGTCCCTGGAGCACTGTGACCCTATGACTACCCGAGGCCCCCCGGGGGCGCTCCCCACAGTCCCGCCTGACTGCAGCTCTAGACCGGGCCCTCTCTCCACACTGAGGCCACGACACAGAGAACCTCTGTTCCCTTCGCTAGGCAGCATGGAAACAGGTTGGAGTGGCCAAGGCTTCTGCCCCAAACCACGAGGATGATCCAATTCTCAGGCTGCCTGGGTTTATACCTCCTTTCTTGGTGTGATTATTAGTACCACCCTTTTACTCTCAAAAGCACCTCAGTCTGGCTGAAAAGGCGTAAGGTCACTGCCGCCTGACCCTGGCACACACACACTGAGCTCACTGTGTTGTCAGTTTCATTTAATCCTAAGGCGGCCCTGTGAAGTTATTAGTTATGTCCCCATTTTACTAATGGGTTATTTTCAGATATTTATCAGTTAAGCATTACCCAGGTGGACATGGAATATGCTTTTAAAAAATTCCCAGATGAGGGCCAGAGACACATAATCATCAGGAAGTCGGGAACCGAAGCATAAAATCAGGCCCCCCTGGCAGAAATGGACCTCAAGCACAGCAGGCTAGTTAGGCCTTCTGAGACACGAGCACAGCTCAAAGCCATGCCTGTTTCCTGCACTCTCCAGTCTGGTAGCCACTAGCGGCTATCCAAATTTATTTAAATGAAGTTAAAAACTCAGTTCCTCCATTAACACTGGACACTCCTGAAGGGCTCGGGAGCCGCGTGTGCGGTGGCCAGCACACCGGCAGGGCAGCTGCAGAGCGCGGCCACCAGCACGGGCGTCCTAGGGAACAGGCCTCCACCTTTCTGAAACAGGCCGGATGCTGGAGACGGTCACTTCCGGCTCCTTCTCCTCCATCCTGTCCATACCCCAGGCAGCGTCCGTATCCCACCGGGAACCGAAACTCTCCCCCAAGGAGAAGGGGTTGTCCTTGTACCTAGGGAGACAGTGGAGGGGCTCAGAGAACCTGAGTGGGGAGCACAGCAGCCAAGTCTGCACCTCAACAACAGCCTTACTTTGGAGGCCCAGAGGCGAAGGTGCCAACGTCGTCAAGTAAGTCCAGCTGCGAGCGGGAGGACTTGGCACTCACTGGGGTTTCCTGCTCGATCACCTGCATCTCAGACAGCACCGAGTGCGAGACGGAGCTGCAGAGACAAGCGGGGCCGGGGCAGGAGAGCAGGGGTGGGCATCCATGTCGCCGCACAGGAGAAGGCGCCCAGCCGCGAGCAGAAACCTGCTTCTCCCTCACGGAGCAGCACCCAGAGCCTTCCCCTCCCTGCGCCCGGGGCTGGGCGAGGCCCCGCAGGGAGTGCTAGAGCCTGTGCTGAACTGGAGCGCACCTCCCCTGTCAACGTATCAGCTCGTCTTCTCGAAATAGGGTTTCCCTGACCAATGACCGTCTGCCTAATCTCAGTGATACTATGCACCAAACAAGAGCGCTTTCTGTCCTCCGCCTGCTATACCATGAGCTACATCCTTCACCGTCAGGGACACAAACGAAAAGATGGAAAATGCCCCAGAACCAGGGGAATGAGTCTAATGGCATCACAGGATGAGTTCTTAATTAACCCATCCTTTTTTTGTTGTTTTAGAGAACAAAGCATTTCAAAGTAGAGAGTCCAGCCTTATGCACTAAGACCTGAATCTGCCATGCGGTTTCCTGGGGGAAGAGGCAGTGAATCCGGCGGCAGCACCGGCCCGTGACGCCTCTCTTCCCCGCTGCGTGACAACTCCACAGGGGCAGCTTAAGGACTAGCTTCATTTATATGAGTTCATTAACATCTACAGCTCGTGGCTGGCAGAACTCCACGGAGTCACTATTTTGCTACCGAGTTTTAAACAGGGTAGACTAGGTTTAAATAAGATTCTACTGCACACAAAAAATTAAAAAAATTAAGTATAACCTTTAACCCAGTAATTCCTGAGACCAAAACAGGGACGAGGAAGAGACGCAATCTGGAGTAAAACTGTGTCTCCCTGATCAGTGTGGGTCCCACCAGCAGGGCAGGGACTGACGAGAGTGCCTGGGCCCGCCTCGCCGCGGCCTGGGGGATGGGGCAGAGACGCCAGCTTTCTCTTTCACCAGAAGAGCACAGCATAAGGGCTCCAAATGCTAAGCATCAAAGTTCTAGGTTCAAAATCTAGTTGGACCAATTACTAGTACTGTGGGCTTCAGGCAAGTTGCTTAACTGCTCTGAGTCTCAATTTTCTCATTTGTAAAAAGGGATAAGAATACCTCCCACGTAGGACTGTTGTGTTTAAGTAAATAAAGCCACTGGTGAAGCTCACACCCTGTGAAAAAGAGCAGCCGCCACTTAGCACAAGCTCACTGGAGCCAGGGTTTCTCACTCTGGCACTGCCAGATATGCCGATTTTTAAGAAAAAAATCTAGTATTACTGAAATCTCCAAACACTCTCAGTGTAAAGCAGACAAAACGCCTAAGAGAACTGGTGAGCAGCTCTTGTTTTGTTTAAGAAAACCACAGCAACCTAAATCCAGTGGTCCTGATACAGGAAGGGCACCACCCAACCAGGGGCATCTGAGAGTCCGGGAGTGTTTCCAGGTGTTACGGGAGCTGTCAGCACTAATGGCCTGCAGAGGACAGGGGTCAGAACACTCAAAGCCCTGTGAGTCCTGGGAAGACCCTCAGAAAGAAGAACTGTCCTGCCATCCTAAGAGCTGTTAGCGCCCTCATCAAGAAACACGACCCTGGTCTCTCGGACATTCGAAAGAGCACCTGATCCTGTGTTTTGACTCGTTCAACAAATACTTGGCGAGCACAAACCTACTACATGCCAAGCACTATACTAGGCACTTGAAGACAGTAAGCAAGGCCATCTCTTCAGCCTCAGAGGAAGACTGAGCTGAGAATACTAGGAAGAACCTCCAGGGGTTCCCGGGAGAACAATGGCATTTCCCTGCCGCACCCCAAAGCTGAGCCTCACCTTCGGGACACCAGTCCCATGCCCAACCTCTCGGCCTGCTCTCGCTTCTTCCCTTCCAGGTTCTGTAGCTTCTTCTCCTCCTTCTTACGGTCAATCTGGAGCTCCTGGTAGGCCAGACGCATGGAGGCAACCCTTCGAGGGAACGAACAAGCCAGAGTTCAGCACACATCCTGACCTGTCCTGCCTGCCCGCCCAACCCCATGTAAGCTGGGGCCTCTCTGGCAGACACACACATGGACTCCTCGGCCTGCTTCTTGGCATCAGCCACCTGCTGCTCACGGAGCTTCTCTGCCACCTGGGCCTGCCGCTCAATCTCGCTGAAACTCTGGCTGCTCACCTTCTGGGCCCCTAGGCCCTTCTTGGCACCCAGCTGGGAGGAGAATCATGTGATGAGAGCTTTGCCAACCACAAAGTCCTCTGTCCCCTTCCTCCCCTCCCTGGCATGGAGGGGACACCGCTAAGGAAAGGACTCCTTCTTAAAGTGTTTATTTAAAAAAAAAAAAAAGGAGCCCATCCACATGGTGGAGAGGCAGAAGAGGGGCTCTGCCTGGAGGCAGGCACGAGGCGGCCCACACAACCCCAGCGGACGCCCAAAGCTGCCAGGCCCGGGATGAGCCAAGCACCAAGGCACACAGTCTCGCTCTTGACAGCCCTTTCATAGCTGAGCTGCAGAGAAGCTATGCACCTTTACCAAAGTCATAGTCATCTACCAAAGTGGCCGGGTCTGACCCCAGCCCCTAACCACCCTGCCATACTGCCTCTCCCCACCTACCCCCTTCTTCGCTGCTGCTGGCTTCTTCTTGCCAATGAGGGAGGTTTTCGGTTCTGTGTGAGGAAGAGGGTGGGGCATGAGCAGAGACAAAGGGACTTCGGAGGCGGCAGCTCGGTCCACACCATGCAGCTTCGTGGCAAGAACTTCTATGAAGAACAGCTTCAGGCAGAGAAACGGAGAGCTGCCACCACCAGCTCCAACCAATGGTGTCAGGACGTCCAAGCCAAGACGGACATGGTTAGGGGCGGTTACCGACTCCCAGCACATGGATGTAAGAACCCAGACCTGAAGCACCAGGGACAAAGGCCCTGACCCAACACAAAGACTGCCAGGCCGGGGCGGCGCCACACACAGCCTCCGGCATGCAAGGGGCTCCAGAAGCAGCGGGCAGTTACCTCTGGCAGGAAGAACCCCTTTAGGTGACAGATACATGGACTCTGGAGAGAAACAGATTCGTGGCTAACAGCAGGCCCCACCCCAAAGCCTCCATACAGCTCCCAAGATCAGAGGCCTCTACGGAGCCTCACTCCAGACCAGGCCACACCAGCCTTCTCACAGGGTCGTGACGGTCACTCTGCTGGTTTCCGGTCCCAACCCCCAAAGGTCAACAAAACCAACCAGGGCAGCAAATGGACTGTTCACCCTGAATTAAATCTGAAGGACATCAAGAAGAACAGAAAAGAGCCAAAAGGCCAGGAACTGGCTGAGAAAGGACAACGTCACCTCTAGCCATTAGCAGCTCAGAGCTGTCCCCCTGTATCGTGAAATGGACCAGACAGGCCGATCCTGCGTCAGCCCCCAGGTCTAGGTGTCCAGCCTCATACCGGCCAGACCCAGGCCCACTCTGAAGCAGACCCCAGGCCTGGGACACAAGCCGCCAAGGGCCTGCTCTGAAGTCCCTTCGGTCAACATTGAGGCCACAGCTTCAATCTCAGGCCCCACTCCAGAGAAACTAGAAGTTCAGTCTTCTGGGACCTCAGTCCACACAGGCAGCAGCAGATCTGAAAAGAACCCCCGCGGCCCACCCTCTCCCAAGGCACCCCACTCCTGCCAGCTGGTATACTGACCCAGAGAGGCTTTGGGTGAGGTGCCAAGCAGGTCCATGTTGGGGCCATGCTCCGGCTCTGTGGATGCAATGGTGGGAATTAGGTGTGACACTCAAAACTTCCAATGAGCTACCCTTAAAAAGTGACGAGGTAAGAACAGAAGCTCAGCTTTCTTCAGGCTTCCTCAGCTTTCTGAGGCCACCAAATAGAAAAGGAATTCCTACCACTTTCCCTAGGGGACTTAAGTGACTCCCAGCCCACCCAGAGATACAGGAGACTCCTTGTTTCCATTCCCTTGGTCAGGTGTCCCACTCCGCCGCCCCAAGACCTTTGCCAAGACCAGGGTACATGGCTGGAACATGGGCTGAACTCACGTGCCAGGCCACTGCTCTCTGCAGACGGGGCTGGCTGCTGGGTCTCTGAGAGGTCGGTGACTGGTGCATTCCAGGCAGGGGGCTGAAAGAACCAGATGACAGAAGCCTCAATGAGCCATTCCTGCTGGTAAAGAGCGCCAAGTACCTTGGGGGTACAAGGCCCTACTCCAAGCCCATGAGGAAAGGAGACTGGAGGTTAGCAAGTACAATTATAGTTGCTATTCACTATGGAGGGCTTCCCCAGAGGCCCAGACATTAAAGAATCCGCCTGCAATGTAGGAGACCTGGGTGTGATCCCTGGGTTGGGAAGATCCCCAGAGGAGGACATGGCAGCCCAAGCCAGTATTCTTGCCTGGAGAATCCCCATGGAGAGAGGAGCCTGGTGGGCTACAGTCCATGGGGTCGCAAAGAGTTGGACACGACTGAGCGACTAAGCACAATGGCAGAAGGCAAGATGAAGCTACAGCCATCACCACCTCTTCCATACTTACTTACACCCAGAACCCATTCCCCTAATTGAGTAACAACAAACAAAGGCACTCATCATGTGCCAGGTACAAGTCTAAGGGCTTTTCACATATAAATATGTTTTAATTATCACAACAAAACTAGGAGGTAAATAGTTCTCCATCTTAGAGACTGAGGTTTTAACACGTTAGGTATCTTACCCCACACTAGAAAGGCTAAGCAGAGGAGCAGGGATCCAAACAGAGAGTCTGACTTGAGCACCCAGCACCAACAGAGGGAAACCTCTGGGGGTAGGTTGCTTGGGAGGGAATCCTTTCTCATAGGGGAAGAATCCAGCAAAAGTTATTTGGGTTCCTGATATCTCTTGAGCCTTCAAAAATCTTCTCATCCTCTGTAACACCCCAGTTTATAGGGTTCTGTTCATAAGGAGGGCCATACTGCACCCCTGTTCATGGAAGGAGGAAAAAGCCGGCTTTACCCAGCAGTGGGCCCCACACATTCCCCATAGGGAATATCACACCAAGGCGAACAGAGAACTCTGCTCTACCCTCATTTAGTCAAAAGGGTACTAATTATTTTCCAGATGCGAAAGGAAATGGAAGCTTGGACTCAGCCTTCCTCTTGAGGACAACCAAAGTCTCGCTCTAGCGTATCACCAACTAGACTGTGACTGTGGGCCTTGGCCTCAGTCAGTAAACCACCTGTCAGGAACAACTGTGGGAAACATTCCTGTGGGCACTCACTTGAGTGTGTTCCAAGAAGAAATCGGACTCCTTCTTCTCTGGGGAGTGACTGGGAGCAGTACTCACACTGTCTGTCCAAAGCTAGAAAGGAGAAGGCACCACTGAAACACAGGACTCTGAACATGCCCACTCCCCCCACGACGCCAGCCCCAGGGAACAGGCACTCACATCAGTGCCATGCCGAGCCAGGGCCGCGCTGCCCAGCTGCCGGATCTTCTCTCGGTACATCTGGGCAGCTCGACTGTTATACTTGGTGTTAGCATCATTGGCTGTGCATCCATGTTGGCGAAAGAAGGCTGTCTGGTGAGCAAAGAAGCGAGAACATGCTACAGGAGATTTTCCCAGAGCAAACGAGGCGCCCCCCCCCCCAAACACACACACACGCAACAGCCCTGTTATTACTCGAAGAGGATGATACACTCCTGACACCAGCAGCTTTTCACAAAGTTCCTCAGAAACTCCTGCAAAATAACACAGCCACGCATCCACTAGGATGAATGTCTGAAGCCTAACCCTCAATCGACTCTGCCTGAGAACAGCATGATACACCCACTCTGCCCATCGTTCCTCCAGGCCAAGACCCGGTGGACCGTGGAGACCCCAGCGCCATTGGCCTCTCCCCAAGAATGTCTGTCCTGGTTAGTTCGAACCCAAAGCCCCTTTGAGAAGAACAGTGACCAATGTCCAAGTTTAGAGAACAGCGTACAGAGCTGCCATAGACCAGAGAACCCTCTGAACAGAGAAACAGAGGGCCTCCAAGAAGTCACTGAGAAGTCAGTACCCAGACAGAAGAATGGGGGTTAGAAGGACGGTAAGAAGGAACTTTACCGCATTGGCATTCCCGCCGACCTGCATACACCTCAGCTGGAACCAGCTCCAGGTGGAATCCAACTCTGTGGACCTGCGTGCAAGGGCTGTGTGTCACCTACCAGCAGGTTCCAGGAGACGCTTCCCTGAGCGACCCACACCCGTCATTTGGCCCCGGGTTGCAGTAGGCACCCAAAAACATTCACCAGCCACCACCCCATTTCCTCCACTCTACCCTGTCCGGGAGAACTCTGCTCTACCCTCATTTAGTCAAAAGGGTACTAATTATTTTCCAGATGCGAAAGGAAATGGAAGCTTGGACTCAGCCTTCCTCTTGAGGACAACCAAGAGTCTCGCTCTAGCGTATCACCAACTAGATCAACGCAGGTAACTCTTCCCCCTGAACCAGGAAAGAGTTCTGACCCAGACGCGGAGACGAACCGCCAGTGTAACAAGAGGCCCACACCGGCGGTTCCCTCGCGTGAGAGTCTGGCGAACACCAAACTCAGCGCGGTCCAAGTCCAGGCAGCCCACTCTCCCCTGCCGAGCACTCAGTCCCGGCCGGCCGCGAGGAGACCCCACCTGATGAAGCTGAGATGGACGCCCAGGGAGCGATGCACCCCGGAGCAGTCAATGCACAGAAAAACACCGTACGTGATGCTGGCCCAACTCGGATTCTTGGCGCCACAGTCGAAGCAGGCCTGGGCAAAGAAGGAGATGAGCGAACGGTCAGGGGCCTCGAGTCGAGGCCGGGCGCTGACAACCCAGGAAGAGAAGCCCGCACCGGCCCCTCCCCGTTCCTCAGACGCCAGGGGAGCCGGGAGAGACCCTCTCCGCCCGCCCCGGGCCCCGCACGCCTCCCTCTCTCGCACCTTGTTGGTCGGAATTGCGCGAAGCCTCTTAAAAAACGTCTGGATCTCGGTCTTGTTCGGCTCGGCCGCCATTTTCTCTCCTTCCCAGAACAGCAGCGCGACCGACGGGTCCCGCTACGGGCCAATCCGCGGCCGCCAAGGCGGGTCAGCGGGCGGGCCTCAGCGGAGGCCGGTCCGCCGAGGGGCGGGGCGACCCGGCCCGACGCGGGCCAACGGGCGAGCCGCCGGCGGAGCGTGCGCCGTGACGTCAGGGGCCCGGGCTCCACGCGCGCGCGCCCGAGTCCTCGCAGCGCCGCGCCGGAGCCAATCCGCGGGCGGGGCGGGGCGACGGCTCGCCCACAGGCCCAAACCGCGCCGCCCGCGCGCTCCCTGGCTCCCTGCGGGGGCGGAGCCATCTCCCAGAAGCTTGTGTTCTGCGAGGCTCGGCCCTAGGCCTCGGTTCGGGTCAGTTCCCGAACGGTGAGTAATGATTAACAGTCCCTACCAAACACGCGGTGCCGCCGGCCTGAATGAGCAGATGAACTGGCCGGGCCCCACGTCCCGCTCAGAGCTCAGCTCCTGACCTCCACCCATCCTCGCACCAAATCTGATCACGAGTCCCCTGCGGGACCCCAGGTTAGGTTAGGTTAGGTTAGGGTCCCGAAGTCCCAGAGCAGGTACCAAGCTGGCACACCTCCGCCCAACCCCCGCCCCCGCAATATACTGCAGGCCCACGATCTACCCCCCTAGTGCCTCCAGATGTCCACTGCCGCCTGGCAAGGGTGGAATATCGAAAAAGATGCACAGAAGCCTTTTTTTTTCTTCGAAGTTTAATACACACTAGAACAAGTCACAAGAGTGCTGCTAGCCCAGAACTACACTCACCCCAAGCCAACCCCTGGAACCCCAAAACAGACTAGGAACTGGGTCCACAGCTCCGGGGGAGACTGGAGGACTCTTTGGGGAGGCCTAGGCACCCGAGCCCTTCGGTCACTTCCTGACCTCCCCACCTCCCCATCTTCTCCTCAGCCTAGACTTAGTTGGCCCTTCCGTACCAGTCCCTTCTCAGACACAAGGCCCCTCCCCTCCCTGGGTCCCAGGACTTCTCCCTCCTGGAAGGGCAGAGCGGTCGCAGGGGGCAGGATGGTTCAGGGCCCTCAGGTCCGGCTGTGCAGACAAGCTGGGCTCTGACTCAGGGTGGAGAAACGTTGCTCAAGGGCTGCCAGGGCAGGTCAGGCCCCCACACACTCCACGTAGTTGGCAGGGTACAGGCCAATCCGGCCACTCTGCAGCTGGCCCTGACACCAGCCCTGTTCATCCTCCTCGCTCATCTTCAGCAGCTCCTCCCCTGAGAGAAGGGGGATTGGTCACTGGCAGTTGCCCGCCCCATTCCTGTAATTGGGTCAAGGACTAAGGGGGAGGGGGTAGTTGGAGAACCCAGCTAGAAGAGACCTGGCTCAGGCAGAGGGAGGTCAAAGTCAGCCACTCCACCCCCAACCCCCACCCCACCCCCAGGCCCTGATAAGCAGTCAGGCCCCAGCTGGTGACTTTGAGAGGCAGGTGAGGCTACAGGCAGACACTCTGACTCCTCGGGGATGGACCCAGAGCAGCCTTTTTTTTTCTAATAGTTTTTTAAAAATATTTATCTGGCTGCACCGGGTCTTAAAGGTCACATGCAATATCTTCAATCTGTGTTGCAGCGTGCATGAAGGATCTTTAGTTGTGGCATGCGAACTCTAAGTTGGATCTCATCCCAGGCCCCCAGCACTGGCAGCATGGAGTCTTAGCCACTGGGCCACCAGGGATGCCACCAGGGATGTCCCTAGAGCAGCCTTACGACTCGGAGCACTGACCCTTGAGAACTGAGCGTCTGGCTTCCCTTTCTCCACATTTCTGCTCAGGCTAGTAAAGGGGCGAAGGAGACGGGCTGCAGCCTGGAAAGGACCAGGAAAGGGGTTCTAGGGTACCTGCTCGGAAGCTCAGCTCATCGGCTTCTTGCCCCGCGTAGTCATAGAGCGCCCGCACCCGCACGCCTGTGGCAGCCTTCAGGGGGTTTTCCTCATCTGACCACTCCTCCTCATGTCTGCCACTAGAGAGGGGAGGACAAGGGGGCAGGCTTAAGTAGGAGAGCCTGGGACTCAGGGCCAAGGGCTCCCCCCTGCAGGAGCCTGGGGAAAGGCAGGTGGGGGAAAAGCTGCAGAATTCTAGCCTGACTTCTGCCACGAATGCCTGCAAGCTCAAGCACACGTCCTGCCATGCAGAGCTGACACGGGCAGTACATGAGAGGGAGTGTGGGGAGCGCCTGGCAGACCGCCATATAAACTGGCATCTTTACAACTCAAAACATCAGCTTTGAAGCCACTTCAGGTGTGAAGGGCATGAAGGGAAGGGACAGATGAAGAACGGCACAGCAGGGAGCAGAGCGGTGTCCTTCCCACAGCCTGGATCCTGGCTCTCACCGCGGGGACCCCGGGGACTGGGGCAGGGGTGCAGCGCCGTCTCTGGTGGGTACGATGCTGGTCAGGGTAACCTCGTCAGGGCTCCGGCCACCCTTCTCCTTCCGGCTGATTGTCCTCTGTGTGTCCAAGGACCACTCCTGTGGGGACAGTGTTCAGGGCCAGGCTGGGCTGTAGGCTTGGTGGCAGCCAGGACCATCCAGACCACCTCTACCTCCTACATCCCAAACCCCAGCCTCCGGCCAGAGCGCCAGGGTGAGCCCAGTGGGAGCCTACCCCATCTCCCAGCCCCAGCCTGCCAGGAACAGGTACCTCAAACTGGGGCCAGTTCATGGCCATGCCCGGCCCATGGGTGCTGCGCCACCAGCGCAGGTCCTCCTCGTCGCTGGCTGCCTCAATGCCCTGATGCAGGTCTCGGTGGAGTTCGTGGAACCTGTGTCCCGGGTATAAACCTCAGGCCAGGAAGCCCTGGGTCTCTATTCCCCACCCTACCCCCCTGGTACCTGGTACCCCCAGGTACACCCTGCCTGGTCTCATTCAACCCAGCCAGAGCCCAGAGGTGAGGGGAGAAAGCCAGCCTCACCCAGATCTCCAGGCCCACCCGGAAGGCCGTACCTCTCGCTGCTGGAGAGGTCTAGGTGCTGGTGTAAGGTGAGCAGCATGTCCTTGAAGAAGAGGAGCCGCTGGCGCTCGGCCGCCTGGCAGCTCTCGAAGGCCTGCTCCATGTCCTCCATGTAGCGTGGGGTGTAGCGGTGCAGCTCCGCCAGGCTCTGCTCATACTGGGTCTTCGTCTGGGTGGAGAGAGGAGGGGCTCTGGTGAGGACAAGACCTTCTTCTTCTTCCACTCAGGACTCTGCTAGTCTTTCCTGCACACCTGCTGTGGGCTAGGCACCAGGGGTAGGAAACCTGGCTCCTGCCCGCTAAAACCCCAGGAGCCTAACAAGGGAGGTGGACATTCAGGCCCAGTGGCTTTAAGAGTCCAGTGCAGGGACTTCCCTGGTGGTCCAGTGGTTGAGAAGATGCTTTCCAACACAGGGTACGTGGGTTCAATCCCAGGTTGGGAAACTAAGATCCCACATATCTTGGGGAAACTAAGCTTGAGCACCACAACTAAGACCCAACGAATAAATAATAATTTTTTTAAAATAAATTTTAAAAAATTTAATAAATAAAAAAAAGGTGGTACAGAGTGAGATGAGGTTAACCTCATCTCAGAAAATGGCAACCCACTCCAGTATTCTTGCCTGGAAAATCCCACAGACAGAGGAGCCTGATGGACTATATAGTCCTTGGGGTTGCAAGACAGACATGACTGAGCGCACACACATGGGCACACACACACGGGGCGCCGTGGAAGAAATCAGAAAAGGCTCCCGGGAAGAAGTGGAAACAGAGCAGCACCTCAGAGAACAGGGAGGCTCTGGATATGCAGGGCTGGAGGAAAAGTGCTCTGGCCGGGCGAGCAACATGAGAACTTGTCCCAGGGGGCACACCGAAAGGAAAGCAGCTGGGAAGGTCTCCTCAACTGCTAAAATTATCCCAGTGCCCCACACTGCACCATTTCTTTCCTGGGTAAAGCATACTCTTTCCCTGGTGCATGTGCACTCCGTCGCTCAGTGGTGTCTGACACTTTGCGATTCCATGGACAGTACACTGCCAGGCTCCTCTGTCTGTAGGATTTCCCAGGTAAGAATAGTAGAGTGGGTTGCCATGCCCTCCTCCAGGGGATCTTCCCCACCCAAGGATCAAACTCACATCCCCTGCATCAGTACTGATTCTTTATCACTAAGACCATTGGGACGCCCCATCTTTCTCAGGGTCCTATGTTACGTGATAAGCTGGAGAGCAGGGGGCAAGTGAAGACAAGAGCAATGCTGGGGGCTGGAAAAGGCACTCAGGGAGCCCTGACCTGGGCTGGCGGGTCCCTCAGCCTGTACCTTCTCGGCCTCCTTGGAACACCGTTCCACCCGCTCCTGCAGCTTCCGCAGCTGCTCCTGGGACACGGCGCTGTCTGCCTTTGCGTGGCTCTCCCGCGTCTGGGCAGTCTTCTCCTCCTTCCGGGCCGCATGGTAGCTCTTCTTGGAAGCCTCAACCTGGCGCACACGCAGGGACCGTGCTGGACCCAGGACCCTGCGCCGTGGCCCCTTCTAGCCCAAGGCCGACCCAGGAAGGGGGCAGGCCTCTGCGGCCCCTCCTCCCTGCCGGGCTCACCTCCTTCAGCCTCTTGAGCCAGGGCTTCTGGGCCTTGCGGAAGCCGTCTTCGGCCGCCCGGCTCTCGCGGAAGCCGCCCAGCACAGGCCGATGGAAGGCGCCCCGCTGCCAGGAGCGCACCCGCTCGCTGTCCTGGCCCTGCAGCTTCTCCCGCACCTCCAGGTGCAGCGCGCTCAGCCGCTCGGCCGCCGTGAAGAAGGCATGCCAGGCCTTCTCCAGCGTGCCATACTGGGGGCCTGCGGGGAGGAGTGAGCTGGGGCTGGGCCCACCTGCTGGCAGCGAGCCTCCCCCTCCCCCAGCAGGGGCTTCTGGGCGCCAGGCATGGGGCAGAGATGTGAAGATGAACGACAAATGGCGTCAGCTACTGCTGACTGAACAGCTACTCGGTGCCTGGACACACGGTCCCACTGAGTGCTTGACTCATCCACCACCGTGAAGACTGCGTCACCAACAACGTGGAACAAGCGAAAAGGCAGCCCAGAGAAGTGAAATTCGTTGCCCAAAGCATTCCAGCTACAGGTGGAGCTCAGATCCAAACCCAGGTGTGTGGTATAAATCACTACACTCTGTTGCCCCAGAGAAGAACTAGTGTCTGTCCCCAAGGAAGGCAGCTTGTTTGGACAGGAGCCCAAGCACCAGAGCCAGAAAACCTGGGCGCAAGCTTTTGCTCTTCTTAGCTGTGTGACTTCAGGCAAGTCAGTTGGCCTCTGTGAAGTACCCCATTCTCCTCTAGCAGATAGAACAAGACCGTCTCCATGATAGAGCTATGGTTGATTGGTTGTAAGTCACGTCTGACTCTTTGGCCACCCCATGGACTGTAGCCTGCCAGGCTCCTCTGTCCATAGGATTTCTCAGGCAAGCATACTGGAACAGGTTGCCATTTCCTTCTCCAGGACATCTTCCCGACCCAGGGATCCAACCCACATCTCCAGATTCTCTACCACTGAGCCACCAGGGAAACTCATAGGGTTATTCAGTTCAGTTCAGTTCAGTTCAGTCACTCAGTCGTGTCCAACTCTTTGCGACCCCATGAACTGCACAGCATGCCAGGCCTCCCTGTCCATCACCAACTCTCGGAGTCCACCCAAACCCATGTCCATTGAGTCAGTGATGTCATGCAACCATCTCATCCTCTGTCGTCCCCTTCTCCTGCCCTCAATCTTTCCCAGCGGGTTATTAGAAATATCAAAATAACACATTTGATGGTGCTTGGCAAACCCTAACAGCACAAATGTAAAGAATAACTAGAAGGATCGTCTCTCTTTAAAGGGAAGGCAGATGGGGAAGCCTCCAACTTTCCACAAGAGGTGCAAAAAGAAGCTGCCCTGCCTGGCTGCCCCCGTCCCCCACCTCGGCAGTCCTCTCTTCCCCACGAGGCCCGAGCGCTGGCTCACCCTTCTCCACGGTGCCCCTCCACTTGCGGGCCCAGTCGGCCAGCTGCTGGGCATAGGCCTTCTCGATGCGGGCACGCTCCTGGAAGCAGCTGACCAGGTCCCCGCACAGCCGGTGCCCGTCCTCCACCCGCTGCACGGTCCGCCTGTAGTTGCCAGCCTGTGCAGGAGACAAGAAGCCTGGTGTCGCCCAGGGGAGACTCTCCCCTCCCCGGGGGCCAGGGCTGACGCGAGGCTCCTCCTTGGGACAGGTGGCTGGGCCCAGAGAGGGGTGGGCATTTCAGCGCCACCCCCAAAGCTGGCACCCAGCTGCTCACCTCCCAGAAACTGCCCTCCAGGGCCTCCCCTCCGGCCTCTTCCTCTGGAGCCATGGTGTCCCCGCAGCACGGAATGGTGGCGGATGGGCGCTGCAGAGGGCAGAGGGGTAAGCAGGAAAGCCAGGCACACTTCAGGGGTGAGGCAAAGAGCCTCTGCTACCCCTGGGTTCTGCCCCCTCCCACTGCCATCCCCACTCCCCAAGGAACTGTCAAGAGCCAGGACTCAGGCAGGGGTCTGGAAGTCCCAGGAGGGGCCCGAAGGGGGCAAAGATGGTGGTTCTATGGCTGCTTCTCTTGTCCTGGCCTGCCCTCCCACCACCTCAGTCCATGTACCTGGGCCTAGAGTTCACTCCGGAGACCTGGGTGTCCGACCCTCACAGCTGCTACCGTGATCCTGCCTCGACGCTACCAAGAGCAAAGCAGGGAGTGAGGGTGGGGCTGACCGTGTCCAGGGCGGTGCCCAGCTCCCCCGATATAGCAACTGCTGTCAGAAGCGCCAGATTCCAGCCAGGAGAATGCCAGTCAGGTCACACGGTCCAGCCGGGGATTACATGGCAGGCGGGGGTGGGTAGTGGGCAGAGGGCCCTGCTGCCCTGAACGCAGATGAGATAAGGGGACGCCTGCCCAAGCCAGGGCTCTGTGGCCTCTCCTTGAACAAGGCGACCCCTCCCCAGACCCGGCCAGGTCAGAGGGTACCCAGCCACACCCCAGGAGCTCCTGGGGTGGCAAGAGCAGACCGGGAGCCAGGAGGCCTGAGGCTTATCTTGGCCATGAAGCTTGAACAAGTGCATTATACTGTCGTCTCCTAGGGGGCCTCGGCTCCCTCCCAAGATGGAAATCCCGCCTTCTTCCCTCTTTCTGTGCCAACACTGGCATAAGACTCAAGGCAGCAAACAAGAACTGTGAGGAGCCTGATGGTCACAAGGGACACTCGTCCTGCTCCACAGCATCCCTGAGGTCCCACAGGATTCCGTGAATAATGAGTAACTCAGCCCCACCCTCCAAAAGCCCAGAGTCTGGGGCAGCACAAGGTGTCAGACAGGTGATCAGCCAGTTACAATAGTGCGTTCCAGGACTGCGGGGGAGGGCAAGGCAGATTCCAGCCCCGGAGCTCCCCCTGGGGGAGCTAGAGGACCCAGAGGCACGCGGCCACTCCCTGCCTGTCCCTGGGCAGGGTCTCAGCTGTCCCCAGCATCAAGTCAAGCCCCTAGAAGGAAACCACTTCCTCCTCTGAGCAAACCCCAGGGACACAGCCAGGCCCGGGAGAACAGTGTGTTCATTGCCTCCAAGGCAGGGCTTTATGACAGTCCTCCCCCAAACTGACTCCCTCCCCACCCTCCAAAACTCAAGAGTGAGGGCTTCCCGGGTGGCTCAGTAAAGAATCCACCTGCCAATACAGGAGACTTGGGTTTAATCCCTGGGTCAGGAAGGTCCCTTGGAGAAGGAAACCCACTACACTCTTCTTGCCTGGGAAATTCCATGGACAGAGGAGCCTGGCAGGCTATAGTTCATGGGGTCACAAAGAGTCAGACACAACTTAGCAACTAAACAAACGATACTTTAAATGGGTGAATTGTGTGGTATATGTCAATAAAGCTGTTATTACAAAAAAGAAAACTGGGTAGGCATCTTCTCCAGGCACCCTCCCATTCCTCCATCCCCAATCCCCACCTCTCTCTCCGGGTATATATCACACTGGGTATATATCTCCGGGTATATATCACATTGGCTTGCGACTACAAGCCAGGATCTGTCCTCAGTCATTGGCAGAGACTTCCTGAGGGTCCAGTTTGTGTTCCTCCAGGCACTGGAGTTAGTAGCTGAATTTAAAACACACACGACATCCACCTGAAGACCAGGAAACGCATGGGATATGGCAGCTTTGAGAAAGCATGGCCTGCGTAAGCTTCTGCCTCTCAGCTCACAGCGGGGAGAGCTCAGGCCCTCAGGGGAGATGCCTGGGCCCAGAGTAGAAGGATGGAGCAGCCCGCCCCGCCGGGGTCCTCAACGCTTCCCCCTTGCTTCTTCTTGAATCTGTCCCATTTACCCAGAAAGGACGTGCCAACCAGATGGAGAGAAACAGAGCTGCAGCTGTAAACCCCAGGGCCTCAAGAGCTGTCCCAGCCAGGCATCCAGGGGCCGGGGCCCCCTGCCGGCCCCAGCCTCCTGGCTCCCGGCTCCCAGGAGAGCTGCCCCCCACCCGTTCCCTCTCTCTGGCCCCAGAACAGAGCGAGCTGTGTGTGCAGGGCTGGCACCGCTCCCTCCAGCCTCCCAGAGCAAACACGAGCCCAAGCCCCAGGCACAGCCAGCCCCACTGCCCCAGCGGACCCAGCAATGGGGGAATGGGCCTGTGCCTTGACCCCTGCTGAGGAGGGCCAGCACCCTATGCCTCCTGACCCCGGCAGAGACCCAGCCTGCTCCCCAGAACACACTCTTGCCATGGCCAAGAGCTTGAGAAGCAGATCATGAACCTTCCCAGCCCAGGGAGCCAGCACCTAACTGGGCTGGGACTTGCCGCTGGGGCTTGGCAGGGTCTCCTCACAGCGTCCTGAGCCAAGGTAGGGAGTCTTGGGGTCCAGGGAAGAACCCACTTTCCCTTAGGAAGCCACTAGGTACTCCTGTCCAGACCGGCCCCAACCCTGTCCCGAAGTCCCGGGGCATGGCCCTGGGAGGGAGCCCTGCTGTCCTGCCCTGCCCAGGCTCCGTCCTGAGTCACAGGCTGCGCCCAAGGACCTCTTCTCCGGCAGCCCCTCCCGATCTGCCCGCAGATTTGACCACACCGAGGTGGGCGGTAGACCGGTCCAGAGAGGGGTGCTCAGGCAAGAGCCACTGGAACCTGCAGCCGGGAGGCCCCGGAGGCTGGGGGAGGGGTGGCGCGGGAAAGGGGGAGGAGGCCGGCCCCGGGAGGGGCATAACAAAGGGGCACTTTTGGAAACCCGACCGGCCCCGCCTGAGGTGCCAGCTCCCCGATGACGCACTCCAAACCCAGAGCCCTCACACCAAACCTCCGAACCCAGGGCCCGCCGGTCTCTGGCCTCAAAACCCTTATGGACGGGCGCTCTGCTTGCGGGCCAGGCGCTGCACACCTCGGAGCCGCTGGAGCCCACGAGGAGCGGCCGGGCCAGGCCTGGCCCTGGAAACTCCAGGACTTCTTGGCCAAACTCGCTGAACTCGGTCTCGGCGCGGGGTGGGGGCCCGCCGGTCACCGCTGAGGGGAGGGGGCGCACCCTGCCTTGGTCCGCGCCGCCAGCAACTCCAGATGGTGGCCCGGGACCGGCGGCCCCAGGAACTGGGGCTCTTTGCTAAGGGCGAGGGGTCGCTGGGGAGCGAGGCCCCCGCTGGGGTCCCAGGGCGGTCGGGGGCCTTTGAGGGGCCCCAGGAGATGGGATGGCCCGCCAGCCCCGACGCCTCCCTAACCCCCCCGCGGCAGGTCTGGGAAAGTGCCGGGCGCGCGGCGCCGCAGAAGGGTCACCCCCTCGGCGCGGCGGCAGCTCTTGCCGCGCTCCCGCAAAGCACGGCTCCCCCGGGGCTCCCGGGGCCGGAGTCGGTCCCACAGCAAACCAGGAGCGGGAGGAGGAGAGGGCGTGCTCTATCTAGCTGCGGCTCCCGCCACCGCCTCCCCGCCGTCCCCGCCCGGGCAGCACTCACCGCGTCCTCCCTGGGCGCCTCGGCGGGTGGGGGGGTCCGGCCACGCTCCGACCCAAGTCCTGTCGTTCCCGGGCCGGGGCCGCCACCGCCTCCCGGAGCGCGCCGGGCCCTCCCCCCGGGAAGCCCAGCCCCCAGCCCCGCCCTCTCCTCGCGCCCGCGGGCCCCAACCCCACCGGCCAGGAGCTGCCTGCATCGCGGCGACCCGCGCGGCTCCCGGGGCGCGGTCCGTGGGGTCTCGGTTCCCGCCCGAGGAGCGCCAGGGCCGCCTACCCAGGGTGGCGCTGTAAGCAGTCTGATTTCGGCTTTGCCTCTCCCCGGCCTCGGCAGAACCTGGGAGAGCCGTGGAAGCGGGAAGGAGTCCGGCCTGCACCGGCTGTCTTTGGAGGGAGGCCTGGGGGAGTGCTACACTGCCTTACTCTTTTTGCTGAGCACAGCTTTCTTAAAAGTTATAAGTTAACTTAGACGTTTACTTAGGCGTTAACTCTGGAGAGGCACATAACCATCCACTTGTAAGCGTTAGGATTCCCATTGTATAGATGCAGAAACTGAGGCTCAGAGACCTTTAGCACCTTGCACACGATCTGTCGTCGGGCAGGGCCGGGACTCCAAAGCCTTGCCCTTTCCTTGCACAGCCCTCTTGGCCAACCTGATGGCCCATTCTGAGGACTGGGTACTACACGCGGCGGAGGTGGGGCAGAAAGTCATGACCTCCTCCCCCGCACGTGTTCTTATTCCCAGATTTTGTACCACGGTTCATTCTTAAATCCCTTCGCCCCTCCACCCACTTTGTTAGTAGATCTTTCCAGATCGCCACGATGCGACCCCCCACCCCCACCCTTAATAAACCCCTGCTTCCTCATCCCCTTGCCCCGTACCCTGGGATTTTTCGGAGCCTGCCTGTCGGTTATTTATATCCACTGGAGCGGTCCAAGAATGTTCTGAGTCTGACCTAATCGCCACCTGCTCGGTCTCCCGGCCCCTCCCGCTTCCTCCTGGGCCCGGTGACCCGGCGGCCGTGCCCTCCGCCTGGCAGGCGAGAGGGGGCGCAGGTCTGCGCGGTCCGACGCCCCGAGCGCTCAGAGGGTCTGGATCGCGCAAATTGCTGGGGGCCGCAAACCCTCCCGCGCTCTCGGAGGAGTGCGCCCCCAGGGGACGGCGTGCGCGCTGGGAAGCCGAGAGCCAAGCTGTTCTCTCTCTAGCACGTCCTCTCGGTCCCGACGCCCCCACCCCCACCCCTACTCTCCCCGAGGAGTGTCAGTCCGTGTGCACGGATTTTTAAACGACAACTTTAAAAATAGCAAAATTATGTAGTTTCTAAATCCCCGAGGAATCACGGACGCGTTCTCTGCGTAGATAAATCCGCTCATAAAATGAAAAGGGGGCTTGCAGAGAATGAACGAGGATAATTTCAAACAGGCATCTAAGTCGCTGAGGACTGACTTGCCCCGCAGTCCTCGTGGGAGGGTGAAACGGCCTGTGGGGCACCCGAGACAAGCCGCGTTCGGCCCCTCACACCTGAGTAGTGGATCCTCGCCTGGGCGCTCGCAGGGTGTGAACCCAGCAGGAGGTAGCTCCCGAGACAAGTTTCAACACCCACTCTCTTGGGGCTTGGACAAGTCCCTTTTCTCCGTATCTCTGTTTCCACCTCTATGAAACACGACATGTGACTGGGCTGACCTCCCAAAAGGGCCTGTGCAGCAGCAAATTAATGATTGTAAAACGACTGCGAATGAGAAGAGCTGAGGTAACATCTAACGACAGCCATACTGTTTTGTATTATTCAATATCAGTTACCATCCCACCTAGTGCCCGGAGGGGCTTTAGGCACCTGGACAGAAAGTGTGAAATCACAAGAAAGAAATGAATTACAGGAGCCACCTATCAAAAACCCATTAAAAATAAAGGCTGCAAGCCAGACTCTGGGATCTAGGGAAGTCTCTCTAGAAACTCAAAAAAAAAAAAAAACACAGGGCTGTTTGTCAGACCACAAAGAGAAGGGAATGCGGAGTGGAAAACATCTGGCATCCCTCGGGTTCAAATCTGGAGAAATGCTGCAGCTGATCTTCATTGCCCCTAAGGTACTGTAGGGAGAAAAAAATAACCCAAAACCCAGAGCATAGTGAGCTGCTTCAAGGGTCAGAGGAGACAGAGCTGACCTTGGAAAGCCAAGGTCCTGCTAGTGCTGCCCCAGGGTTCAGATTTCTGTGCTCCGCAGCCAGAGCCCCTGAACACTCACGGGGCTCCATCAGTGGGTTCCCAACTTGAACAGAGCTCAAGATGAGATGCCCAAGGTCAGGAGGACCAGATAGACAGAAACCCAGAGGGGCAGCTTGGCTCCCGGCACCAGGTGGCAGGTTGGTCCTCAGCCCAAGTTCACAACACTCACAGACTCACTCACCTTGAGTTTCTGGAATGTCCTAAGGACTGTTCCTTTGTTTGTTTATTTATTCACTCAGCCAATCAAGAAAACATTTGAATTTTTGCTTTATGCTAAGCCCTAGGCTGGGTGTTGGGAATACAAAAACAAAAAAGGCAGAGTCCGTGGTGTACGTTAATGATACAATATGTGCAGGAAATGCTATGGGAAAACAGAAGCAGACAGACCACCTTTCACCGGGCGATGACACTTGACTGGTCTTGATGAGCAAGAATTAGTCATGTGGAGAGGCATTCTAGGCGGGAGCATCAGGGTGTGCCAAGCGCCGGAGGTGTTAGCATATGACATGGTGACCCAGCAATTCCACTTTTTGGTATCTACCCCAGCCAAACGTGTACAAGTCTAGGAAAAGGTCCGAGGATGTTTGCATATAGTATTGTTTGCAGTAAGGGAGAAACTTGAAAACAAATGGGTAGTGGTTGGGTGACATCCCTGGGGGTCCAGTGGTTGGTTGGGACTCTGCCCTTCTACTGCAGGGGGCATGGGTTTGATCCCTGATCAGAGCAATGAGATCCTACATGCCATGTGGTGTGGTCAAAAAAAAAATTTTTTAATGAAGAAAAAAAAAAAAGAGGCCATTGGTTGAATAACCTAAAGTCCATTCATGCTTTTGGATTACTCTGCAATAACCTAAGAACAGGAGAGATAAAGATATGTTCTTATATGAAGACATCCAAGATACTGTTGCATACAAAAAAGCAAAGTGCCGAACACTCAAAATATTCAGAGAATATGCACCAAACTGATTTTGGTGATTTTCTCTAGAGAGAGGCTTCCCAGGTGGCTCAATGGTAAAGAATCTGCCTGTCAATGCAGAAGACGCAGGAGACTCCAGTCTGATCCCTGTGTCAAGAAGATCCCTTGGAGTAGGAAATTGCAACCCACTTCAGTATTCTGGCCTGGAAAATTCCATGGACAGAGGAGCCTGGCGGGCTACAGTCCCTAGGGTTACAAAAAGTTGGACTCAACTGAGTATGCACACACACTCTAGAGAGAACTGGTGAAGGAGATCTTTGTAATCTTTGAAAATTAACGATGGGTATGTACTTAAGCGTAAATTGTATAATTAAACAGTTTTGTTTTAGGAGATGGTGATGGGTTGTATTGTCTAAAATGGTGCTGCTCCTTTCACACTTCTCATAGACAATCTCACTGTGTGGAAGGAAGTGACTAGATCAGATTTGTCCTTTAAAAAGATAACTCTGGCAGCCCTTCAGAGTGTAGATTGGAGTGGGCAGAGGGCTGCAGGCAGGACTGATCTCCTCTGAAGGCTGCTGTTTGTCTCTGTGGCCTCTGGACATTGCCCCAGCATTCCAGACGGGCAGCTGAGTAAAGTATTCTGGTTCAATAGCTATGTTTTTAAGATCTCAGGCAACCCCAGGTGGAAAAACTGGTCCTAGTTATTGAGAAGGGTTAACCTCAGTCGGTGGTAGAGGGTGGGGCTGGGGGGTGGCTGTTTCTGGGCTGAAACACAGGAAGAACAGCAGATGGATGGCATTAGAGTGAAAAATGTGCAGCAGATTTCAGAGCGGGGACTATAGAGAAAGCCTCTCTGGGGTCAGGAATTTGCCTGGGGCAGAGTCTTTGGAAGGTACTGTTGCACAGTCCACATTACAGCTCTGCAGGCAAGGGTTCTGCTCAGGAAGCCTGCCCTGGTTCACTGGGACCCTTCCCCAAAGTCCACTGGGGACCTCCTTTTTGGTAAAAGAGGAATTCTAGTGGGGGATCCATTCATTCAGCTGACTTTCAGAGAACGCCCGCTATGCCAGACACCATGCTGGATGCTTGGTCCAGTGCAAACAAAGCAGATATGTTTCCTGATTCTGTGGATATGATAGGATAGGATAAAGCGACCCCATGGACTCTGTGACCCCATGGACTGTAACCTGCCAGGCTGCTCTGTCTGTGGGATTCTCCAGGCAAGAATACTGGAATGGGTTGTCATTCCTTTCTCCGGGGGATCTTTCTGACCCAGGGATCAAACCTGAGTCTCCTGCATTGCAGGTGGATTCTTTACCATCTGAGCTACCAGGGACACTTCATGGAGTTTCTCTAAAGTCAAAAGCCTGCATACACAATTAGAAATTGTGATATGTGTTTTAAAGGGGAATAAAAAGGATAGCATAAAAAAAAAAAAAAAGGATAGCATATTCAAAAGCAGAGGCATTACCTTGCCAACAAAGGTCCATCTAGTCAAGGCTATGGTTTTTCCAGTGGTCATGTATGGATGTGAGAGTTGGACTGTGAAGAAAGCTGAGCACCAATGAATTGATGCTTTTGAACTGTGGTGTTGGAGAAGACTCCAAAGAGTGCAAGGAGATCCAACCAGTCCATTCTAAAGGAGATCGGTCCTGGGTGTTCTTTGGAAAGAATGATGCTAAAGCTGAAACTCCAGTACTTTGGCCACCTCATGCGAAGAGTTGACTCATTGGAAAAGACTCTGATGCTGGGAGGGATTAGGGGCAGGAGGAGAAGGGGGACGAGAGAGGATGAGATGGCTGGATGGCATCACTGACTCGATGGACGTGAGTCTGAGTGAACTCCGGGAGTTGGTGATGGACAGGGAGGCCTGGCGTGCTGCAATTCATGGGGTCGCAAAGAGTCAGACACGACTGAGCGACTGAACTGAACTGAAAAAGGATACAGTGCTATGAAAGAAGAATAACAGGGGGAGCATAATTTCAATGCATCAGAAGGTCAGAGGACACTTCTCTCAGAAAGTTTAAGCTTCTCTACCCCCAGAGGCCCAAAAGACAAATGGAAGTTGGCTAGGTAAAGATGGAATCTAGAAGATGGCGTTCCAGGCAGAAGGACTGATGTGTGCAAAGTCCCTGTGATGGGAACTTGACCTGGGAAAGAAGGGCAGAGTGGTGAATGAGAGGGCGAGAGGGCGAGGGTGAGGTAAGAGGGGCAGGCAACTCTCAGACACTGCAGGCTTTGTTTTATTCTGAGTGCAGAATTTAAACAGAAGAGAGACCTTGAAGATCTTTCTGGATGTTGTGTGAGGAATAGATTAGAGCAGGGGATCAGCAAACTGTAGCCTGGATGGCCCACAAGGTAAGATTTTTATTTTGGGGTTTTTTTTTTATTTGTTTGTTTTCAAAGCTATGAATCCTTTAAAGATTATTATTATTTATTTATTTGGCTGTGTCAGTTGCAGGATCTTCCCTTTTGGCTTGTGGACTCAGTAGTTTTGGAGTCAGGGCCTAGTTGTCTGGTGGCATGTGGACTCCTGACCAGGGACTGAAACTGCATCCCCTGCATCGCAAGGCAGATTCTTATTTTTTTCTCTTATGGTCAATTGATTTTTTTCTTAATTTTTTAAACACCAAAACCATTTTGTATTGGGGTAGAGCCGATTAACAATGTTGTAGTAATTTCAGCTGAACAGCAAAGGGACTCGGCCATGCAAGGCGGATTTTTAACCACTGGGCCACGAATGAAATCCCTAAGAACAACTTTCACTTAATTAAATGGTTGAAAAGAATCAAAAGAAGAATACTCTCTGTGTTACATGAAGGTTAGAAGGAATTCAAATGTCAGTGTCTATAATTTCAATTATTTATTGAAATTAAAATTTTCCATAAAGTTTAATTGGCACACAGGCACTATCCTGAACCTCACTGATGAGCCCGAGACCTGGGAGAAGGTACAGAAATGGTGCAGAATGGGAGTCCTCTGTACTTGAGGTGAGCCCGTACTGACCAGGTGGGAAGGGGAGCTTACAGAGTGTCTATGGAGTTGCAGGTGATCTGCTGAGCATCTGGTCACCCCAGCCTCGTAACAACCCTGTCCAGTTGGATTTATTCTTCCCAATTAACAATGGAGGGAAAAGACTTTGAGAGGTGCGGGATCTGCTTTGGGACACAGCTAGGAAGTAGGAACCTGAGGGCTCACCAACAGCAGGGAACAATTTTTCCCTCTTGGTGATACCAAGCACCCACGGCAGAGATTGGATATATTAGCTTCTGAGGGCTGCCGAACAAAAAATGGTGACTTAAAACAGCAGAAATGTCTTCTCTTATGGTCTGGAGGCCAAAAGTCCAAAACCAAAGTGTTGGTAGGGCCACACCTCCCTCTCCAGGCTCTGGGGGAGAAGCTTTCCTTGTCCTTCTGCTGGCTGCCGGTGGCTGCTGACAACGTGGGGGCATATTTGGTGTCCCCTGGGCGACAGCCATATCACTCCAGTCTCTGCCTCGATCTTCACATCATCCTCTATGTGTCTGTCTCTTTGTCTTCTCTCTCTCTGCCTCACTCCTATAAGGACACTTGCCACTGGATTACAGTCTAATCGGATAATCCAAGATGATCTCCTTATTTTAAAATTCTTAACTACATCTGCAAAGACCCTCTTTCTAAATATCATTCACAGGTTCTGGAGATTCAGTTCAGTTCAGTTCAGTTACTCAGTCATGCCTGACTCTTTGCGACCCTAGGGACTGCAGCACACCAGGCTTCCCTGTCCATCACCAACTCCCAGAGCTTACTCAAACTCACATCCATTGAGTCGGTGATGCCATCCAATCATCTCATCCTCTGTCATCCCCTTCTTCTCCAGCTGCCTTCAATCTTTCCCAGCATCAGGGTCTTTTCAAATGAGTCAGTTCTTCACATCAGGTGGCCGAATATTCAGAACTGATCTCCTTTAGGATGGACTGGTTAGATCTCCTTGCAGTCCAAGGGACTCTCAAGAGTCTTCTCCCACACCACAGTTCAAAAGCATCAATTCTTCAGCGCTCAGCTTTCTTTATAGTCCAATTCTCACATCCATGAGTCAAGGCTCACGGAAAAACCATAGCCTTGACTAGATGGACCTTTGTTGGCAAAGTAATGTCTTTCCTTTTTAATATGCTGTCTAGGTTAGTCATAACTTTTCTTTCAAGGAGTAAGCATCTTTTAATTTCATGGCTGCAGTCACCATCTGCAGTGATTTTGGAGCCCCCCAAAAATAAAGTCTGTCACTGTTTCCACTGTTTCTCCATCTATTTGCCATGAAGTGATGGGACCAGATGCCATGATCTTAGTTTTCTGAATGTTGAGCTTTAAGCCAACTTTTTCACTCTCCACTTTCACTTTCATCAAGAGGCTCTTTAGTTCTTCTTCGCCTTCTGCCATATGGGTGGTGTCATCTGCATATCTGAGGTTATTGATATTTCTCCCAGCAATCTTGATTCCAGCTTGTGCTTCATCCAGCCCACCGTTTCTCATGACATACTCTGCATAGAAGTTAAATAAGCAGAGTGACAATATACAGCCTTGACGTATTCCTTTCCCTATTTGGAACCAGTCTGTTGTTCCATGTCCACTTCTAACTGTTGCTTCCTGACCTGCATACAGATTTATCAAAAGGCAGGTCAGGTGGTCTGGTATTCTCATCTCTTTCAGAATTTTCCAGTTTGTGGTGATCCACACAGTCAAAGGCTTTGGCATAGTCAATAAATCAGAAATAGATGTTTTTCTGGAACTCTCTTGCTTTTTCGATAATCCAACGGCTGTTGGCAATTTGATCTCTGGTTCCTCTCCCTTTTCTAAAACCAGCTTGAACATCTGGACGTTCACGGTTCACATACTGTTGAAGCCTAGCTTGGAGAATTTTGAGCATTACTTTAGTAGCATGTGAAATGAGTGTAGTTGTGCGATAATTTGAGCATTCTTTGGCATTGCCTTTCTTTGGAAGCTTCAGCATCGGTCCTTCCAATGAATATTCAGGACTGATTTCCTTTAGGATGGACTGGTTGGATATCCTTGCAGTTCAAGGGACTCTCAAGAGTTTTCTCCCACACCACAATTCAAAAGCATCAATTCTTCAGCGCTCAGCTTTCTTTATAGTCCAAGTCTCACATCCATACATGACTACTGGAAAAACCATAGCTTTGACTAGACGGACTTTTGCTGGCAAAGTAATGTCTCTGCTTTTTAATAGGTTGGTCATAGCTTTTCTTCCAAGGAGCAAGCGTCTTTTAATTTCATGGCTGCAGTCACCATCTGCAGTGATTTTAGAGCCCAAGAAAATAAAGTCTCTCACTGTTTTTATTGTTTCCCCATCTATTTGCCCATCTATTCTGGAGATTAGGATATGGGTATATCTTTTCAAGGGCCATCATTCAACCTTCCACACAAGGCTGGAGGAGCCCACAGCTGTTAGCCTTGGACATCTAGTATAATGCTTCTTGAGCTTAAAAAGCAGACTGCCTTTTCAGAGACCTTCTTCATCCAGTTTCATAAATCTATCTGCCTCTTTGCAGGATGGATCAGCAGCCTAAATGCTGTCCACACGAATGGGGCATGCTCTTCCAGATTGCCTATCTCTATGACAAAATGCTCAGATTCTGGGGCTTTCTAACGCTGGGCAAGTCTAGCACAAAGAGGAATCACAGTTCACGTGCCAGCGATGATGCCCACGCAGGGTGTGGAGGGTGGGTGAGGGTGTGTGTAAATCGGTACTAAGAACACCCCCTCCCCCAGGCTATCGGCTTCACCTATAAGAACTACGGCTATCCTGGCAGCTTATCACCTTCCTTTACAAAGAGAATGTTAACTGCGGTTCCTCGGGCAAGTTTTTTGTCACATGCTGCTGGAGTTACAATGTCCTAATAACAGGACCTTGGCTCCTAGGGACAGGAGCCAAAGGCGGGCAGTGGGGAGGGGGTGGGGAAGAGGAAAAAGTACAGAGATGTAAATGCAGTTCTCCCGGTCCCACCAGCGGGTGACTCATCCGCTCAGGGAGAACTGGCTTGTCTGTAACACAGAGAAACCATTTTTATTTCTGCCACTTGGGACTTTTGCAGTCCCTAGAAGAGACCTTTGAGAAGAGCGAGTAGAAGGCATGGTCTGAACTCAGATGCCCACTTTCTCATTCTCTGGTCCCCGCTTTCCATGATGGCTCAGTGACTGGTGAGAATTCTGGAGAACAGTCTCTCCGCCACCTTTTTCAAACCTTATCAGTAAAAAACATGCTGCCAGGAGATTATATAACAACTTCTATTTGTAGAGCGCTTTACAGTTTGCGAAGCACTTTCATATATTATTTCAGCACTCTGGCGAATGCCCTGCAGCTCTGGCTGCCTAGGGAAGTTTTCTGGCATCCTATGCCAATGGTATTTCATGACAGGATATTGATTTAGTGTGTGGATGGTGCTTCATGCCCCACAGCAGAGAGAGAAGGTAGGGTTTGGGGGTATTTACACAGCTGTCTGACACTCCCAAAGCTACCCCAAATTATTATATTTTTGAACACTGATGCTGTTCCCAGAGAGTGGGAGTCATGCCCTCACTTCACATTATTACAAATCTATTCATATTTGGGCAGTTAAATATGTACTGGAGATGCCAAGTAACAAGGACCCTGGATGCTGTATTCAGTCTGTCTCCAGTCCTTTAGGAGGAATTTAAACTTCAGTCTCCTGCAAATGCTGCCGAATCCTTGAGGCTGTCATTTGCAAACCACTGGACGCAGTAACTGTGTGTGGGAAGCCTGCACACGCCATCCGTGTGGATTATGGATGGTTTTGCAGACTCAGCGGAGTGTTTGGATCCACAGACAGCTTGATCAGAATCGGAGTCATGTATCAGCCTGCAATAGGAAAATAATCCCTACTAGATGGAAACTTCCCACAGGGAGACCAGAGTTGAAAGCAGTCCCTGGTTTCTGCAGCTTTAACAGCAAGACAGTCACAGGATCACAGATTTTAAAATCAAAAAGGATCTGAGAGACCCGCCTCCTCTCTCCCTTTCATTAGATGATGAGGCCACTAAGGCACAGAGAAGCGAAATGACAGCTCCAAGACCACATACACAGTCTCAGTACAATGCTCTCTCCACCGTGCTACATTATTTATTCCAGAAAACACCTAAGCCACACATTGTTTTGCAGACCAAAGAAACTGGCTTTATTTAGGGCCATGCTCACGGTCTGCCAGGCTTCCAGTGTGAACGCGAGGCCTTGATTTGCTACCACCAGCAGCTTTTGAATGAATTACCTTGTGATGCCTTATGTCAAAAGTAGTGTCACAGATAGAACCCAAACATCTGTAAAGGGGGTTACCTGGCACAACCTCTCCACGGCATGAAACCAGAGCAATGCTGTACCATTCATCCCATTATGAGAGTAGCCGCATCAAAAATATGTATGAAATAGTTTTGTCCACTGTGCACCCAATGGTTCATCAGATGGGAATGGATCAAGCCCCTTGTGAAACAGCAAAACTCAGGGTAAGAATGGCCCATCACACAACCTGAGGCAAAGTGCTTTACTGGTATGTGCAAGGTAGGTTTTCACTGCTCACATGTGGTTGGTTTGTTGTTGTTGCTGTTTTATATCCACCATGGAAGACGCCTCAGTCCTAAACAAAGATTGTAGGAAAATCTGGTATTAAGCGGGACATTTCCTTTGCTCGTGAGTCCATCATGGCTAACAGTTACCTCCCTGCCTTTCTGTCTTCTACTCCTCCTGCCTGGAAGGTTCTCCCCATCTCCCCTGCCTCAGTTTCCTCTCAAGATTTAAGTGTCACCTTCTCTGGGAAGATTTCCTTGACTCTGTTTGTTCACTTAGTAAACATTTTTTGGCACACCCACACAGCATGTGCGATCTTATTCTCCAACCGGAGATCGAACCCCCCGGGGGCATTGCGTCTTAACCACTGGACGGCCGCCAGGAAAGTTCCAACACTGTCCCTTATGTACTCCACTCCGAAATGAGTTCAAGTGTCCTTTTCCTGTGCCTCCTACCCGCCATGAATCCAGTGCTTCCTCTCTCACCCAGCTTATCACACAATACTGTAGTTGTATGTTTACTTGTTGATTAAAAGGCATACTCCATGGGGGAAAAGAGCATTTTTTTCCACTTCAGCATTCTTTTTGACTGGAATAATGCCAGGAACAGTGTGGGTTTTGATAAATGTCAGTAGGATGAATTCTTCTGCTTACCATACCACCTCCCCCTTTATCTGATCTCTCTCACTTTCCACAATCCTTTATTGACTTACTTTTCATATTTACTTGGCCGTGCCAGGTCCTACATATGGCACTCGGGATCTTCAATCTTCGCTGTGGCACGCAAACTCTTATTTCTTGACCAGGGATTGAACCTGGGCCCCCTGCATTGGGAGCACGGACTCTTAGCCACTGGATGGCCAGGGAAGTCCCTGCACAGATCTTTAACGTGATCAGTTGTCTCCTCTTCAAGCTGCCGCCTATCCTGCTCATGAATATTCATGCCCCCAAGCGAAATACCATCAGGGACACACATGGAGTTGAACTCTGAGTCTACTGCCATTGCAACAGAGGATGCATACCATGGAGAAGGGCGGGACATCTCTGAAAGAAGGTGTTAGAAAGAAGTAGGAGGAAATTCCCTGGTTGTCCAGTGGTTAGGACTCCATGTTCTCACTGCCAAGGGCCCAGGTTCAATCCCTGGTTGGGGAACTTAGATCCTTCATGCTGCTCTGCTGAACCAGATGGTTTGGATAAGGGATCAGAGAAGTGGGCCTTTGCTCTGGATTGGAGGCTGTCAGGACACAGGAATGGTTCTATGACTGCATATGATTACATATCAATAAGAATGAAGCAAAGCTAAAGCTGTGATTAGCAAAGAATCTGCGGTCATTCATATTAGCCAAAATCATAGGGGAATGTTTGGGAATGTTTGGGTCATTTCTGTGCTTTGGGCAGTGAACTGAACTGATCAAGATTACACAGGCTCAGTAGTTGTGGCGCACAGTCTTAGCTGCTTTGAGGCATGTGGGATCTTCCAGGACCAGGGATCCCACTCACGTCTCCTGCATTAGCAGGTGGATTCTTTGGGTTTCTCACAATGCAGAGACACAAGAAACGTGGGTTCAATCCCACGTCTTCATTCCCAGGGGGTCAGGAAGATCCCCTGAAGAAGGAAATGGCAACCCACTCCAGTATTCTTGCCTAGAAAAGTCCATGAACAGAAGAGCCTGGTGGGCTACAGTCCATGGGGTCACAAAGGGTTGGACACAACTGACCATGTGTCCACGTGCACACACACACACCATGATTATAGAATGGCCTTGTCTGTCTGTGCTGATATTTTGCAAAATTATTTCAACAGATGACTAAAACCTAGCTAATAGTACTAGGTCAGCTTCCAGATGCCAGCAGCTGCTTTTTTTTTTTTTTTAATAATTTTACTTATGTGTGGCTGTGCTAAGTCTTCATTGCTGTGCAGGCTTTTCTCTACCTGTGGTGAGCAAGGACTTCTCTTTCTTGCAATGTGCAGGCTTCTCATTGAAGTGGCTTCTCTTGTGGAGAATGGGCTCTAGCGCTTCAGCAGTTGCAGCGTGCAGGATCTTCCCTGATCAGGGATGGAACCTGTGTCTCCTGCATTGGCAGGCGGATTCTTTACCACTGAGCCACCAGAGAAGCCCAAGGAGCTGTTTCTCTCTTTCTCACAACCCACACCCACGTCTAACTTTTATCAGTCTGCTTCTCCTCTTAGGATACTATTCTCCCTCCCCCAGCCAACTCCACAAAACCCCATCTTTCCCATGAGGTTTCCTAAATACTTCTTTCTCCATTAGATTATCTTTTCTGAATGCATCTAAAAGTCTTGGTTGGCATACCACAGTTTAGTACTCACCTGTGTTCTCTTTTTTTAAAGCTATTATTTGACTGGGCTGAGTCTTAGTTGCGGCACAAGGGATCTTTTAGTTGCTAACAGAACAATTTACTTGAGACATGTGGGATCTAATTCCCCCACCAGGGATGGAACCCAGGCTCCCTGCATTGGGAGTGTGGAGTCTTAGCCAAAGGATCACCAGGGAAGTCCCCTGTGTCCTATCTTGACTTGTTTCACATGTATTTTTCTTCTTAGTAGGTTGTAAACTGACTACAACAGTTTAGGGGCAGAACAATTTCTCATACTTCAGAATCCCCCAGAAATGAATGCCCGCTGAGGTGAAACTAAGGACTGGTCTGAGGAAGGGAGAGGGGGCATCTTGCTTCAGTAACACAGCTCTGAAAACACAGCTGCGGGGAAGATGCCATCACCTTACGGTTTTCCGTTGTCTGCCTGAGCTGATCTTCCCATCAAGAAACCATTTTCCAATTTTTCTCTTGGAGCATTCCTTTCTTTCCAAGAGTTGTTTGTGGTACTCTACCTGTCTGAAAGCTCCTGTAATGCACTATCTACTACTAACACATTTTTGTGTCTGCTTGCTCTCCCAAAGCACCTGGCATGGGAGAGCCGGTGGAACCAAAGAACCAGAAGTTCCCGACACGCAGTTCTGCCTGGATTGAGGCAGAAAGTGGGATGTATCCCAACTGTCTCCTCTCGGGCTGGATAGGACACCGATGAAGCTCACAGTGGCCCTTGGCTGAAGTCGGGGGCACAAGACCTCTCAGCCCAGGCAGTTAGCTTAGCCGCACTCTCTCCGGTCCATCATCACTGCCCTAGGTTACACCTGAGGAGGACGCTAAGCAGGCTTCGGGAAACTTTAGTTAAAAGCTGAGGGCTTCAACTGTTCTCCATAGAGAAGCTGAGTTTCGGCGGAGCTGGAGAAATAACGACTAATTGACATCAACCGCAAAGCCTGCCGACAGACACAACTTAATTTCCCCCGCGAGGATGTGGTTACTTTCTACGAAGCCGCCTCATGCCAACTGTTGGGATCAGCCAATCACAAAGCCCGAGAGGGCGTGGTCACCAATTAGAAGGTAGAGAGGCGGAGCCGAAGTTTTGATTGGCATCTAGTCTCGGGGGGTAGGGTGGGGTTAGAGGCCTGGCAGCGTGGCGTCTGAAGAGGCTTCAAGTCGGGATGTCCAGCGCTGACGGCCATCTTTACTTCTGGCAGGTCAGCTGACTTGGACCAGCTCCGAGCCAACTTGTAGGCGGTATCCCTTTTCTCTGGGGAGCGGTGAGGCTCTGCCTTCACACACTTCCCATCCGTCCGCGCGCGTCCCCGCCTTCCCGGTGAGCCTGTTTGGCGGGAAGTTGGCTTAGTTGGTCTACCTGTGGCTGAGCGCTTTTCCTCGTCCCCGCCTTGTTCTCCTCAGAGGCTTCTTAATTCTTCCTCGGCATAGGGCATAGTACCCCTTCGCACGGAGGACGCCATGGCTCCCAGGAAACGCCCAGAAACCCAGAAGACCCCTGAGGTGGTTGTGCGCCCCAAGAGCAAGAGGAACAGAAGCCCCCGGGAGCTGGAGCCCGAGGCCAAGAAGCTCTGTGTGAAGGGCCCCGGTACTGCCTGTGCCTGCTGCTTTAATTAATTCCGCAATTTGGGGTTCTCACGCCGAAGGCTGGAGTGGGGGATGGGTGCGCATAGGTTCTGAGGCTGGCCCAAATTGTGGGCGCCTCAGGCTATGCATTTTGTCTGTAGGTCCTTTGACAGCCTTAGAGCTTGGGTTTAACCTCCCTCAGGTGACAGGACGAGGCAGATGACCTACGTTACAACAGACACAACCGACTTTTCCAAGTCCTTGTTTGTATCGGCATTTTTACACACTGAGAACTGCTTAAGATAATCCTACCTTGCGTGGTGGTGTGTGTGCTTAATTTCGATAGTTAAAATTGTTAGCTATCTGTCCTTGGTTTAACTGCGGGAACCTTCAATTTCCTTCCTTCCTCTGAAAACTCACTCTTACGGGTTTCTTGGGGCTAAAACCTGGGGCTGTAAGGAAAGTAGAGAACTCAAAAGACGGGATTGTCGATGAAGTGTTTTTTTTTGTTCATAAGAAGAAAGAATGGGTTGTCCAGAGGCAGGATTTATAGAGATCAGGTCCTCAAATACAGGTTAGTAATCCGGAGTTGCTTTATTCCTATTCTAGGTGGATCTGCCTCCCCAAAAGTAGCCTAATGAATTTAGCCCCATGCCAGACCCCGTGGATCCTGCTGGTTTTCAGGAGAACAGATTAGACTTGGGGCCCACAGCTGGTCACTTCTACATTATTGTAATACAGGATTTTGGAAAAAACTGCTTCTCTTGGTCACTTCCACTGTATCGTCTTAAAATCTTTTTATTGTGCTTTACATATGACTTTTAAATTGTCACTCAACCCTATCACCAGTTTTCCACCCCAGACTGAGAAGAGTTCTGCAATTCTTATGTGTTTCTTGGGCTCACTTCTCAGGAACCCTGGAAGATCACAGTGTCACTTCAGAATTACTGTTTTGGGGAATGTTTTTTTGGAAGACATTGAATCCCTGCTCACTATTTATTTGTTGTGCTGGATGAGACTGAGCAGAACCTGAAAAGATCTTAGGAGGTGATAGAGATTGTCTCTGCCAAAAGAAGCAATAGGGCTTTCTTTCTGGCATATTCGGCAGAAAAATCTTGCCTGCGTGAGACTGGAGCGGAAAATATGTGTCTGTTCTGCTTGGCAGGTTCTAGCAGAAGATTTGACTCAGGCCTTTGGGCGGGGTTCGCTAGCCTGCGGGTCCCGCCGCTATGCAGCAGCATCGTCAGGGCCCTCCACCAGCATAAGCTGGGCACAGCTGCCTGGGCATCACTACAGCAGGTGAGGCGTTTCCTGGCTGAAGAATTCAGGGGTTTGTATGGTGCCTTTTTAAGCCTCTGGATGCTCCAGAATTAGATGCTGGGTTGGTTCACCAGGTTCTCAGAGAGATCATCCCCACCTTGGTGACTGGCCTGCTGGGCTGTCAACAAGATAGAAGTCCTATGCTGTAGGGGTCCCAGCAGGAATGCACTCTACCTCCTTGATTTCTGTGGTTAGATTATGTGTATTGCAAATCTTTTTATGCACAGAGCCAGGCAGTTAGTTTTCCCTTAGTGGGAGAACTTGGCCCCAGGCCTCATCTATGGAGGAGTCAGAGATAGGCAATTGACCCTTGTGTTTTAATTCAACTTAATTCTTTTCTCTCTGTATTAGGGTCTCCAGCAGTCTTTTTTGAACTCTCTGGCTTCTTACCGGATATTCCAAAAGGCTGCCCCTTTTGACAGGAGGGCCACATCCCTGGCGTGGCACCCAACTCACCCCAGCACCCTGGCTGTGGGCTCCAAAGGGGGAGATATCTTGCTCTGGAACTTTGGCATAAAGGACAAACCTACCTTCATTAAAGGGGTGAGCAGTACCCTGTGCCAGACAATAGTACTGAAGAGATGTTTGCTGAAGGGATGAAAAGTCATCCAGTAACAAGGAGATAATTGGGATCAAAAGTAACTGGGTATTTTCAAACAAGTAAACGGTGATGGTACTCAACTCTTTATTGAATGCTTGCCCTTAAAATGTTAGCAACTATGATACACTAATCATCCTCATAAGTTACTTACAGGATCTAAGCCCCTTCTTACCTCTTTGACCTTGCTGTTGTCTTCCTCATTGCCTGTGCTTTAGCCATACTAGATACTTCTGTTCCTGAAATTGGGTCTTTGGACTTGCTGTTCCTTTTGACTGGAGTCCTCTTTCCCGTGGTTTTTCTCATGGCTGGCTTCCTCTTACCATTCAGGTCTCAGCTTAATATACTTCTTCTACAAGGCTTATTACTGACCGCTCTGCTTACTCACTAATGACGCTCTACCTCATTATTATCCTCCATCACTTTCCCCCCACAGTATTTATCAATATCTGAAATGTTTTACTTATTTGTATGTCTTTGTCCATTATAAAGTAAACTCCACGATGGCAGGGACCTTGTCTTTCTAACTTACACCGTATCCCCAGTAATTAGAGTAGCTGCTTTGTATTTGCTGAATGAATGAGGGCCTTGAGATATAACTGGGCAAGTCAGATGTATACCTACAAGATCACTGACTTTACAGCAATACAGATGCTAAATGCTACAGAAATGAGAGAAGGAAGAATCTCTGGGGATTAGAATTGATAGGGAAGGTTTCATGGATGAGTGAGATGTGAGGAAGAACAATATTTAGGTAAATGGAGAGAAAAGGAGGAAAGGCAGAGTGTGTTTGGGGCAAGGTGTGGCAAAGAGCTTTTTAGGGATGGTCTTAATTGTGCTAGTGTTTGCCATCAGTCGCTAAGGGGTTGAGAGTGTTGGTTTCTCCACCAAAGAGAACACTCTTATCTTGCCCAGTAGGGGACTGAGATTGGAGGGCTATACTGTGAAAGGTGACACTGGGTTTAGAGCAGGAGCTGCAAATTCACATACCTAAAGAAGCCAGACAGATAAAAGAATGATGCAGGATGGTGGTTAGCGATAAATTGGAGATGGTTGACAGGTGAGAATTGAGGTCCTGTGGTATCAGATCTGAGTTTTTCAAATGAAGTCTGAAATGTTTGGATTTTTAAAAATTGTAGTGAAACACGTAAAGTTTACCATCTTAGCCATTTTTTAAGTGTACCGTTCAGTGTGAGAACATTTACATTCTTGCATAACCAGTCTCCAGAACTTTTTTGTCTTGCAGAACTGAAACTCTGTAAACATTAACAGACTTCCCGTTCCCCCCTCCCTCCAGACCCTGGCAACCGCATGCTGCTTTCTGTCTCTCTGATTTTGACTGACTGTCTCATACAAGTGGAATCAGACAGTACCTGTCCTTTTCTGACAGACTTATTTCACTTAGCATCATGTCCTCAGGGTGCATCCATGTTGCAGCATGTATCTGAATTTCCTTCCTTTTTAAGGTTAAATAATATTCCTCTGTATGTATACACTACATTTTTTTTTACCCATTCATCTCTTGATGGACATTTGGGTTGCTTCCACCTTTTGGCTTTTGTGAATAATGCTGCCATGAACAGGGTTGCACAAATATCTCTTCGAGTTCGTGCTTTCAGTTCATTTGGTTTTGTACCCAGAGTGGATCACATTGTAACTCTAATATTTTGAGGAACCACCATACTGTTTTCCATAGCGGCTGTCCCATTTTACATTCCTGCCAATAGGACACAAGGATTTTAATTTAAAATACCTGATTTTTAATGTTGGGAACCAAATGAAATTGAACATGCTCTGTAGCTAAACAAAACACATTTGTGAACTGGATTCTTCATTAGCTCACTGTTTTTCTACCTCTGGTTTAGAGGCCATAGCTAAACCCACGATGAGTTCTTTGAAATGGACGGTTTGGAGAACAGCTCATCAGAAAAGGCCAGGTTAGACAGACTTGAGAGATTAGGATTCAAGCTATGAGATTATTCAAGAAAATAAGTGCCTGAAATCCGAAGAATGGCTTTCTGTCCAGCTGGTGAGACAGATGACCACCAAGAAGTGGAACTTTAAGTTGAAGTCAGAACCCAGAGCTCAAACAGGAAGAGATTTGTTCACCGCTGCCGCAGCGGCTGCCAGCAAGCAGCCAGGATGCGAGAATAGAGAAATTTAAGAAATAGCCTAAGAGTGTCTGGGGAAGGGCTTCCTGACTAAAAGAGGAATAATAACTGCTTTAAACTTGTGTTAGGGTGAAGGTGCTTTGGGTTTTATCACCCTTCCTTACGATGTGTGTTTAAGTGAAGCTTCCTCACGCTGTTGTGGAGATTGGTCTGGGCATTTAAACTGTGTGACTCACAGGGAGGTAGGCTGTAGCAGAAGAAAGGTTTGGTGGTCTGGAAAACTGTCTGTACTCCCAGAAACCGACAGCAGAAGGTTGATTTGAAACCAGTGAGGAAGGGAGAAGCAGTGCCTCATTTTATCTTTTCTTTAGTCATCTGACCTTGGTTCTGATCTTGATATCTTTCAGGCCCTTGGCAAGGGGACATGTGTTTAATTTTCAAAATGATCATTCTCATTGTAAAAATTACCTGTGCTCATTGTAAGAAATTCAAGCAATACAGGAAAAATATATATATATAAAGAATAAAGTAACTGTTACCTGAAATCCCCATATGGGGCATCTTTATATGTGTGTAGACACTATTATACACACCCATTCTTTTATTTATGTTTTTATATAAGTGTTCTACCCTAGAATCTGTTGTATTTTACTTATTAGATCATATTCTGGTTTAGTCATCTTGTACCAGATGATGACCACTTAAAAATATCTTATTTCCTTTTTTTTTGTAATGTCTTTGGTTTTGGTATCAGGGATGTGTTCCCTCTACTTGAATTTTCTGGAATAGTTTGTGCAGAGTTAGTACTATTTTTTTTCTTAAATTTTTCATAGGATTCACTAGTGAAGCCATCTGGATCTAGAGTTTTCTTTGTTGGAAGGTTTTAAACTATATTTCCAATTGTTTAACAGCAGTAAGGCAATTTAGGTTATTTCTTCTTGAAGGAGCATGGCAGTTTGTCTTTCAAGTAATTTGTTCATTTTATCTAAGTTGTTGAATTTAGAGGCATAAAGTTGTTTATAGTATTCCCTTGTGCTCAGATGTTCAGTCATGTCCGACTCTTTGCAACCCAGTGTACCATAGCCCACCAGACTCCTCTGTCCATGGATTCTCCAGGCAAGAATACAGGAGTGGGTTGCCATGTCCTCCTCCAGGAGATCTTCCCAACCCAGGATCAAACCTGAGTCTCTTATGTCTCCTTCATTGGCAGACAAATTCTTTACCACTAGTGCCACCTGGGAAGCCTTGTATCTTTTTAATATTCATAAGATCTGTAGTAATGTTCTCACTCTTTTTATTGGTACTGGTAATTTGTGTCTTTTTTTTCTTTTACCCCTGATCAGTCTTGCTAGAAGATCATCAGTTTTGTTGATATTTTCCAGCTTTTAACTTCATTGATTTTTCTCCATTGTTTTTCTGTTTTCTTTCTTTATTTTTTTTTTCCCCATTGTTTTCTTTCCTGTGGGTATAATTTGCTTTTCTTTTTCTGGTTTCTTAAGATAGAAACTTGGATTTTTATTTGATTTTTTTGTTGTTGTTTTCTAATACAACCATTCAATGCTATACATTTCCCTCTATTTCTCTAACTGAATCTTACAGATTTTGTTGTGTTTTTGTTTTCATTCAGTATAAATTACTTTCCAAATTCTTTATGATTTCTTCTTTTACCTATGGATTATTCTGAAGTATCTGTTTGATTTCTATTTGGGGATTGTTGCGATATCTCTGTTACTGATTTCTAGTTCAATGCTGTTACGGAACAAAAGACATTTTCGTGATTCCAGACCTTTTATAACTTAGCATATTGATTGTCTTTGGAGTGTTCCATATGCATTTGAAAAAAGATGTGTACTGTGCTATTTTGGGGTGAATTACTCCTTAAATGTCAATTAGGTTACATTGGTTAATAGTGTTTGTATCCTTTTTTTAAATGTTCTATAGCCTTACTGATTTTATATCTCTTATCAGTTATTGAGAGAGGAATATTGGAATCTCCAACTATAAAATTGTGGTTCTGTTTATTTTCCTTTATTTTTTTGCTTCAAACGTTTGGAAACTGTTATTAGGTGCTTACACGTTTAGAATTATGTCCTTTTGATGAATTGACACCTCTGTTATTGTGAGATGTCTCCTTTTATCCCTGATAATATTTCTTGTTCTGAAATTTTATTTCTTTGATATTAATGTAGCCATGCAGCTTTTTTATGATTAATACTTGCATTGTATATCTTTTTTCATCCTTTTATTCTTAATGTATTTGTATATTTGTATATAAAATGTTTCTTGTAGATAGCATTTAAAAAAAATGCAACCTGCTAATTCCCTGGTGAACCAGTGGTTAGGACTCTATGATTTCACTGCTGAGGGCTGGGATTCAAGCCCCTGGTTGGGGAACTGAGATCTTGCAAGCTGCATGGCATGGTGAAAAAGGAAAAGTCCATTCTGACAGTCTCTACCTTTTAATTGAAGCATTTGTCCATTTACATTTAATATGATTAATTATAAATATGATTGGATTTAAGTCTGTCATCTTCTGTATTTGTCTCATTGTTTTGGTCCATTATTTTTTCTTGCCTTCTTTTTGATTGAGTACTTTTTGTGATTCCATTTTATCTTCCTTATTGGATTATTAGTTACACTTTTCTTCTTTCCCTTCTCTCTCTTTTAGTAGTAGTTCTAGAGTTTGCAATGTACATCTTTTTTTTTTTGACCATGAGACTTGGAGGATGTTAGTTCCCTGACCCAGGGATTGAACCTGGGCCCTCAGCAGTGAAAGCACAGAGTCCTAACCATTGGACCGCCAGGGACTTTCCCACAGTCTACATTTTTAATGTAAGAGTGAACATTCAAATAGTATCATACAACTTTATATGTACTGTAACAGTCTTACAACTATGTACTGACCCATTTTCTCCTTTCTCTCATTGTCCTTTATTGTACTTCTAAATACTTTGTAAAGCTTACATTATGATTTTTGCTTTACACAGTTAATTATCTTTTTGCTTTTATTTAAATATTTATTGAGATATAGCTGATGTATGATAAATTGCATGTTTAAAGTGTGCAACTTGATGAGTCTTGACATATATAAATATGTATACAACCATAAAACCATCACCACAATTAAAATAATGAACATATCCATCACATTCCTTACACCCCTTGGTAATCCTTCCCTTTCTACTCTCTGTCCTGTCACCTGAAAACCACTGATCTGCTTTCTATTCCTATTGATAAATTTGCATTTTCAAGACATATAAATGGCTTGCATGCCAAGTTGCTTCAGTCATGTCCAACTCTTTGTGACCCCCATGGACTATAGCCCTCCAGGTTTCTCTGTCCATGGGATTCTCCAGTCAAGAATACTGGGGTGGGTTGCCATGCCCTCCTCCAGGAGCTCCTCCCCATATAAATGGCACTATATGATATAGACTCTTTTCTTTTCCCTGGCTTCTTTCATACAGTATGAATATTTGAGGTTTATCCATATTTTTGCCTGTATCAATAGTTTGTAGTAGTATTCCAGTGTATTGATATACCAGTTTATTTATCCATTCATCTATTGAAGGGCATTTAGACTTTTTGCAGCTTTTGACTGTTACCAATACAGCTGCTATGAAGATTTCATGTACAGTCTTTGTGTGGATATATGTCTTCATTTTTCCCGAGTAAATACCTGGTGGTGAAATGGCTGGGTTGCAGGGTAGGTATCTTTTAAAGATGTTTTTTAAATGAGAAAAAAACTTTAATATTTACCCACATATTTGCCATTTCCAGTTTTTAAAATTCTTTTGTATGATTCAGACTTCCTTTTGATCTTCTGCTTAAAGAGATTTCTTTAACATTTCCTATAATGTAGGTTGGTTGGTGATGCATTTTTTTTTCCTTTGTTTGTCCAAGGAAGTCTTTATTTTGCAGTTTCTTTTAAAGGTATTTTTGCTGGGCATAGAATTCTAGGTTTACAGGATTTTTTATTCTTCTTTTAGTACTTTAAAGATGATTTCTGATGTGAAGTCTGCTCCCATTCTATGTTCCTCTTCATATGATTTTTCTTTCCCTTTGTCATCTAAATATTCACAGGATCCAGGAATCACAGCATAGATATCTTGGGTAATTGGATAAATTACCCATTACTTAATCCACTCCAGTTAGCATGGGTCTAAAGCAGCCTATGGAGAAGGCAATGGCACCCACTCCAGTACTCTTGCCTGGAGAATCCCATGGACGGAGGAGCCTGGTAGGCTGCAGTCCATGGGGTCGCGAATAGTCGGATAGGACTGAGCGACTTCACTTTCACTTTTCACTTTCATACATTGGAGAAGGAAATGGCAACCTACTCCAGTGTTCTTGCCTGGAGAATCCCAGGGACAGGGGCGCCTGGTGGGCTGCCATCTATGGGGTCGCACAGAGTCAGACACGACTGAAGTGACTTAGCAGTAGTATAGGCAAAGCAGCCTATAGTCTAGATTTTGGCCTCACCCTGAGACAGTACCCTTCTGAGGACTCTGCTTGAGCTATGTTAAGAATCTTTTCATTCTGGATGGTGAGAACATAGACTGTTCTGAGGATTTCTCCTTCTGTTAATTTCTGATGTCTCCCTTCTCCCGCCCTAGCCTTATATAGTTTCCTTATACACATTTACACAATATTATTTACTCCCTGAGGGGACCCCTCTGAAAATATCCATAATGCTCTCTCTCTGCACGTCAGCCTCTCCAGCATTTTGCCCTGCTGGCTTTCCCAAGTGTCTCCTGAGCCCATTGAGACTATTAGGCTGTTTGGGTCCTCCCTGCCTATGCTACAGCCTGGGTACGCTCTCCAAGCATTAAATTGGGGCAATCACATGGCTGCCTCCCTCTTTACCCTCTTGTGCTGCCTGTTGTCCAGTGTGTGAAAACTTATTTCATGTATTTTTCCATTTTTTTAGTTGTGTTAAGGCAGGAGGATATATCTGGTTTCTGACACTCCATCATGGTTGGAAGTAGAAATTCATATTAATTTTAATAGTTTCTCTGAGGGATTTAAATTTTTTCCCTATACAGTTTGTCATGTGTAAATCATGAGAGTTTGATTTCTTCCTCTACCATTTTTACACTTCTTTTTTATTTGCCTTATCTCATTGGCTGAGGCCTCTAGTACCTTGTTGAATGTTTGCTCTAACAGGCATTCTTATCTTGTTCTTGATTATAGAAGGCTTTTATGTTTTATCATTGAAATTTCTGCTGCGTTTTATTGTGATAAGCTATATATAACATGAGAATTACAATTTTAACCATTTCAAAGCATATAGTTCAATGGCAGTACGTACATTTATATTGTGCAGTCATTACCCCTATCCAGCTCCAGGACTTCTTCATCCCCAAATTAAACTCTATACCCATTAAACAATAACTGTCTATTACCTCTTCCCCAGCCCCCCTAATCTGTTTTTTGTCTCTGAATTTCACAATTCCAGGTACTGCATGTAAGTGGAATTATACAATATTTGCCCTTGGTGGTCTGGCTCCTTTTCCTTAGCATAATATTTCCAAGGTTCATCCGTGTTGTAGCAGGTTTCAGTACTTTATTCCTTTTTGAGGTTGAATAATATTCCATTGTACAAATATACCAAATTTTGTTTTGCCACTCGTCTGTCATTGAACATTTGGATTGTTTCTGCCTTTTGCTATTTTGATTCAGCTGCCATGAATGTTCGTTTATGTACAAGTTTTTGTTTGAACAACTGTTTTCAGTTTTCTTGGCTATGCACCTGGGAGCTTGTTTGTTTTTAATACCTTTTATCAGATTAAGTAAGTTCCTCTTCTATTCTTAGTTTGCCAGAAGCTGTTATCATGAATGATAATTGAATTTTTTCAAATACTTTTGTGTCTGTTGAGATCAGCATATGATTTTCCTTATCTATGCTATTAAAAAAAAAACTACAGTTTTTTGTTTGTTTTGGTTTATTACCAAATAAACCAAATTTGATTTTTTTATTTAAATGTTCTTTTTCCCCACTTTTTAACCTTTACAATTATATTTCTAGCAAGTGGTACTGCTTCTTTTAAAAACTGTGGTAAAAGCACATAACCCGAAATGTGTCATCTCAACCATTTTTAAGTGCACAGTTAACACTGTATTTCCATTTTTTGCAACAGAGTTCTAGAATTTTTTTTTTTTTTAGAATTTTTTTATCTTGTAAAACTGAGACTGTGTGCCCACTGACTAACAGCTCACCATTTCCCCTTCCTTCCAGCCCTTGGCAACCACAGGTTTACTTTCTGTTTCTATGAGTCTGAACTACTTTAGATACCCTAAGTTTTGGTGGTTTTGCTGGGGCTATGTCAGAGAATATTCTTTTAGGAAGTACACAGTAAAGTATCTGAGTGTGATGGGACTTCATGTTGGCAATTTATTACCAAATGGTTCCAGAAAAAAACAGTTCTTTGTGCTGTTCTCACAACTTTTCTATGAGATAATTTGAAAATAAACTTTTTTTTTTTTTTTAAAGATTGTTTCTTCCTCATATATTTAGTACATTCATCACTGAAGCCATTAAGATCTGGAATTTACTTTGCGCGAAAGTTTTTAGTTGTGACTCAGTTTCTTTAATAGCTATCAGACTATTCACATTTTTCCTTTTCATCTTCTGTCAATTTGGCAAGTTTGTACTGTTCTAGGAATTTGCTTATCTCCTCTGAATTTTCAGTTTTATTGGTAAAAGATTGTTTATGATGTCCTCTTATTACTTTTTAAAATGTCTAAGATATCTTTTCCATCCACTAAATTGGTTATTTGTGCTTTCTCCTTTGGTCATTCTCAGCTGGGATTTATCAATTTAATTATATTAGTCTTTTCATGGAACTAACTTGGCTTTGTTGATTTTCTCCACAGTGTATTTATTTCATTCATTTCTGTTTTTTCTTTTTACTCAGTGGTTTTAGCTTCTTGTTTGTTTTACAGCTTCTTGAGATGGATGTTTGGGTCATTGATTTTTAGGCTTTTTTAACTTTTATTGTGAATAATACTCCTGTGAATATCTACATACAAGTTTTTATAGCAACATACATACTCATTTCTATTGACTATATATCTTCTTGGGTATATGTATCTTTGGGGCCATATGGTAATTGTATGTTTAATTTTTTTGAAGAATTGCCTATGTTCCAAAGCAACTACTCCATTTCACTTTCCCACCAGCAATGTAGGAGGGCTTCAGTTCCTCCACATCCTTGACTGACAAATAAAAATTGTGCATATCTAGTGTACATCATAGTGTGGTTTTGTTTTTGCTTTATTGATCATTTTTGGCTGTGTCATGTGGATCTTAGTTCCTGACCTGGGATGGAACCTGAGCCCCCTGCAGTGGGAGCACAGAGTCCTAACCACTAGACCACCAGGGACCCAACATGATGTTTTAATACATGTATATATTGTGAAATGATTTCCACAATCAAGCTAATTAGTTAACATCCATCATCTTACATAGTTTTCTATGTGTATGTGTATGCTGAGAACACTTAAGATCGATTCTCTTAGAAAATTTCACATATAAAATAGTTATTAACTATAGTCAGCACGCTATACATTAGATCTCATGAATAGTTGAAACTTTGTGTCCTTTGACGAATATCTCACCATTCCCCTACCCCCCTTCAGCCCCAGGCAACCACTATTCTCTTGCCTTTGTGAGTGACTTTTTTAGATTGCACATATAAGTGAGGTCATGCAGTATTTATCTGTGTCTGACTTTGCTTAGCATAATGTCCTCCATGTTCATCCATGTTATCAGAAGTGGCAGGATTTACTTTTTTAAGGCTGAATAATATTCCACTCGATACATATATATATCTCACATTTTCTTTCTTTATCCATTCATTGATCAGCAGACAGTTGTTTCTATATCTTGGCAATTGTGAATAATGCTGCAATGAACACAGGAGGACAGAACTCTGAGAAACTGATTTCCTTTCCTTTTGATAACATACTCAGAAGTAGAATTAACTGGATAGTTTGGTAGCTCCCTTCTGAGTTTTTCATGGAGGAACCTCCATACTGTTTTCCATAATGCCCCTACCAATTTACATTCCCACACCAGAGTTCCCTTTTTCCACATCTTGGCCAGCACTTGTTATCGCTTTTTTATAATAGTCATTCTAACTGGGTGTGAGGTGATATCTCATTGTAATTTTGTATTTCTGTTAGTGATGTTGAGCACCTTTTCATATACCCTTTGGCCATTTGTATGTCTTTGGAAAAATGCCTATTCAATCTTTGTCGATTTTTTTTTTATCAGATTATTTGTTTCGCCTTTTTTTGCTATTGAGTTGTCCAAGTTCCTTATATGTTGTTGATACTAATCCCTCATCAGATATAGTTTGCATTATTTTTTTTCATTCTATAGGCTGTCTTACAACACTCATTATTGTCTTTTTGTTTATAGCCTCCTAGTGGCTATGAAATAGTATTTCATTGTGACTTTTATTTGCATTACCTACTGACTAATGAGGTTGAGCATCTTTTCATGTGCCACTATTTGTATATCTTCTTTGGAGAAATGTCTGTTGAAATCCTTTGTCCTTTTTTTGGTTGCACCACGGGGCTTGTGGGATGTTAGTTCCCTGACCAGGGATTGAACCCCAACCATGGGAGTGAAAATACCAAGTCCTAAACGTAGGACCTCCGGGAATTCTTTGTCCATTTTTTAATTAGGTCTCTTTTTAAAATGTATACTAATTACAATTATTTTAAAGCCAATGTCTAATAGCACCAATACCTGGATCTTCTGTGAGTGTCTTTAAGCTGGTGTTTTTTCTCTTGGTTGGTTATTTGATCTTGATTTCTGATATGCTGGACAGTTTTAGATTTGATGCCAAATATTGCATATGAAAATTTGCAGAGACAATTTGAAGTTTTTTGAGTGCTCTTAAAAAAAGAATTTTTTCTCTCTGGCAGGCAGGTCAGGTAGAATCAGATCATCTTAATCAGAGACGGAAATGATTTGAATGTGGACTTCAGTCTTCATGAGGGATGGTCTGTTTCGTTTGCTCTTATTTCTGGGGTTTCAGGGATCCTAACTAAAACCTGCATTTTTTTTTTTTTTCCTAAAACCTTTCCTCTCTGACAGGTCTGAACTCTGTTTTTGCCTCCCTTGAGATTGACAGAACTTCTGCTGAACTTTTCAGCTTCTCAGCCATACAGCTTTCTCATCTGCATAGGCCTCAGGAGCAAAAGCAGCATCGAAATGTCAGACTTACCTCTCTGCTTCTCTTCTCTCTAGGAGGCTGGACTTGGTAGTTCTTGGTGCCTTGATAGCTCTTCGTTGACTTCAGAAACTTTCCTTTGAGAACATACACCTCATCTACCTTTTCTAGCTTTTCTTGACAGGTTGGCCTGAAACCAGCTAACCCACCGTGACTGGAATTGGAAAGTCTCAAACACATTTTCTTTTTTGTGTTGTGTCCAGGTGTATGTAGTCCTTCTCAGTGCAAGAGCTGTCGTAACTACTTAATCCACCCTTGCTAGAAGAACACACATGCATTTTGCCTGAAAATGTTTACATAAGTGCTTATTACTAATGCTTTGACATAGGGCCAGTCCTTTCTTGTAGTAAGTGCTCACTGATTCGGGTTCACCTTGTCTTACATAAACCGAATCCATAATGCATACTTTACAGCGTCTAGTTTCCATTTCCCAAAAGTGGAGACATAATTTAAAATCAGTTGTGAAGCAGTCTGATTGCAGATTTTCTTTTCACTATTTCCCACCCTAATTGTTTGTAAGTATCTCTCCCATGCTTAATTCAGCAACTCTTATTTTAGCAAATCTTTTTAATCTAGTTTTTCCAAAGTGTTCAATGTGGATTTCATAGAAACCACAGTGGTCATTCTTTTTGCACATATTTCATCAATTTTAATTAAATTACATTTTAATGAAATGTTTTGTGTTTAAAGTTTAAATGTTTAATAAATTACATGTTTAGTTAAATTACATGATTACAATACAAAGTACAACTGACATATCTAGGTTTAAGAACAAACACAACTAACCCTTCATAAGCATAGAACTCAGCTAGTGGGAGCAGATTAACTTACTAGCAGCGAGGGTTTGATGAACCGTGGGCATCAGTTAGAATGAATGGAAAGTACCAGTTAGTGTGCTGAGTGAGTTAAGTGAATGTTGTGTAAGAGGCCTTGTAGGAGTAAGGCTGGGAGAGCAACAACATACAGGAGAACTGGAGGAGGAGCCTGGAGGATATAAAGTTCTTAAAACAGTGCACTTGATGTATAATAAGCACTTAATAAGGTTATGCTGCCAATGTCATCATGATTATCTTCATCATCGTCTGGTATGTCTGCAAAAAATGAGCTCAGGTCTGACACCAGCCCACCTAACCCAGCCATTGTTCCAAGCTGAAGCTCCTCTGAAAAGAGCATTTGTATGATACATTATGCTACATCCACACAATAGGGTATTCAACAATAAAATGGGATGAACTATAGATTCACAGAGCAGGCTGGATCAAACTCAGGGGTGTTACACCAAGTGAAATGAAAGAAGCCAGTCTCAAAAGGCTGCATACCATGAGTCACTGATCCGACAGTCCATCAAAGGCAAAACTTGTATGGTGATGAAGAACTCCTCCCTGGTTGCCAGGGCTGAGGAGTCGGGTGAGGATGCGACTACAGTGGGAGAGCGTGAGGGATCTGGGGGGAAGTGACACAACTGTTGTGCATCCTGATTTTGGTGGTGGTGGTGGTGGTGCAAGTCTCTACATGCGTTAAAATTCATAAAGCTGTATACCAGAAACAACCAACTTACTGTATGTTCGTTAAAAAGTGTAAAATGAGAACCTTAAGAAGCAGTACTGTGGAGAGCTCCCTAGTGTCTAGGCATCCAAGCTGGCCCGGCCCCAACTGTGGCCTGGATGGCTCTTGTGTCCAATCAGAGGATGTGCGCCCAGGCTTTGTCCGTTCATGGGCCAGTATCACTCACTGACTTTTTTCTTCCTTGTGTTAGATTGGAGCTGGAGGGAGCATCACTGGGATGAAGTTTAACCCTCTCAATACCAACCAGTTTTTCACCTCCTCAATGGAGGGAACGACTAGGCTGCAAGATTTTAAAGGCAACACTCTCCGAGTTTTTGCCAGCTCAGACACCTGCAAGTGAGTAGTTTTAACTCAAGAGGGGAAAGGGCTTCTAGGCTCTCGGTGTAGTTGTGGCGAGAGCACCCGGATCCCATTTCTTTTCCCTAAACCCGGCACAGGGAAGAAAGGGGTTAGCTCCTTTTCACCCTTCCCTCTGACTCTTTAGCTGCTATTCCTCTGAGCTAGGTGGGTTCCTGTTTCAAGGACGGGTTCTAGAACCTCAGCTTTTCTCGGCAAGGGAACGGTCTCAGCTCTTCTGTCAGTCCTTACTGTATCCGACTAGACCTGGATTCTCATTGGACAAGTCAATGTGTCATTAGTCTAAAAAACTACTTCAAGCCTGGAGCAGGAACTAAGACCTTAAGACTCTATTCCCTGCTTTCACTGGGGTGTAATGACCTGGCCAGCTCCTTGATGGAAGCCGAAATGGATAGAATCATGTCCACAAAGCACTTTGGACTCCCCAAGAGCATGTGGCTAGAGAAATTACAAAATGCTTGTCACTTTGGTTTTCAGTCGGAGATATGACTGCTCCCCAAGTGTGTGAGGGTGTGGGGTTCTACCTAGCACTGGGCTGCCACACAGGGGTAAGAAATACAGGAGCAACAGGACAGGTGACAGGTGACCTTACTCTTCTACAAGGAGCCCTCCTCCTGCAGGATGTTTACAAGGGATGCAGAAAGCAGAGTAGCAGAGATTTGAGGGGAAAATGTGAATCTGGACTCTCCCGACTGGGTATCAGGATCCCTGATGTTCCCCCCACCCCGACCCGTCCCTTCATATCAAGTCGTCTGAGGGACAGAAACAGCAGGTAGTTCCAAGTTGGTGTGCTTTTTCCCCTAAGTGCTCAGAAGGGGGCAGGAGTTCCTTTCCAGCCAGCAGTGAGGAAGAGTTGGGCAGTCCCTGTTTGAAGTGTCCTCTCCTTTGACCCAGAGGGTGGAGAGTGGAGAGAGAAAACAACAGCTGAGTCTTCCTCAGGGCTCCAGGGGGCAGGCCCGGACTTGAGGACTCGCCTTACGGCTCTGGGTTTGGCTGCTTCAGGGACTCTTACCACATGAGGATCCTGAGCCTAGAAGTAACTGGACAAGTTTCTGAGCCCCACCACGCCCATACCCTTTGTCGGGATGGTGGACGAGTCTTGAGTGCTCCTCACTGGGAGTCCATGACAAGATATTCACTCACTCAACGGATATTTATTGACTGTCTGCTGTGCATGAGACATGAGCTGCAGCAGTGAATAAATGCAACTTGCCTCTGTCCCTAAGAGTCTTACAGCACAATCTCTCCCTCCAGCGTCTGGTTCTGCAGCTTGGACGTATCTGTCAAAAGCCGAGTGGTGGTCACGGGAGACAATGTGGGGCACGTGATCCTGCTGAACATGGATGGCAGGGAGGTGCGTTCTCGCGAGCCCAGGCCCTCCCCTCCCCTTCCCAACCCCCAGCCTCGGTTCTGCACCCCAGCCTGAACCGAGCTCTCCTCCGCAGCTTTGGAATCTGAGAATGCACAAAAAGAAGGTGACCCATGTGGCCCTGAACCCGTGCTGTGACTGGCTCCTGGCCACAGCCTCCGTAGATCAAACGGTGAAAATCTGGGACCTGCGCCAGGTTAGAGGGAAATCCAGCTTCCTCCACTCGCTGCCGCACAGGCATCCTGTCAACGCAGGTGTGATATACCAGACCTCGGCCTTCCTGCAGACCCCGCCGACCCGCCGTTTCAGGGCCTTTCCCGCAAAGTGTAGAAGCCACTCAGCCAGGCCTTAACCCCGCACAGCGTCAGCCAGGCCGAGGTCCCGAGCCCTCCTGTCTCTAGCTGCCCCCCCAGCCGCTGAGCCTCTTGGGTGTTTGTTCACAGCCCAGATCATGCCCCTGCCACCCATCTCTAGGAAGCAGTGGGAGGGAGGTGCCCCTGCGGGCCAGGATAGGGCCCACCTGGGGTCCCTTGAGCTCAGGGGCTTTTCGCTTTGCCAGCTCACTTCAGTCCCGATGGAGCCCAGCTCCTGACCACTGACCAGAAAAGTGAGATCCGGGTTTACTCTGCTTGCCAGTGGGACTGCCCGCCAAGCCTGATCCCACATCCTCACCGCCACTTCCAGCACCTGACGCCCATCAAGGTAAGTGATGGTAGGGAGGCGGCGGTGGACATGGAAGCCTGCAGCCCCAGCCCTCTTCTCACCCTGGCTCACTCTGCACCTTTGGTCCAGCTCCGTGAGCCCGTTTTGCTGAGTCTTCGTCATGTCTCTGATAAGCGGATTTTCCTGAGTTCTTTCCAGGCAGCCCAGGCACTTTCTGAGATCCTGACCCTCTGTTCTGCCCTCAGTTTCGGTGACCTGTGTGTGCAGCTGACCCACGAGCTAACTTGGCTTAGTTAGCCAAGCCATTTGTGGCTTCTCTAGCCTTAACCCCCAAGGCTTCCAACCTTCAAGTCCTCCATGCCTGCTGCCCCCCGTCCCCCCCGTGGCCGCCAGTCTGAACTCTGCCAGTCCTCCTGCTGCCCAGGTTATATTCTTTTCTAGAACCACAGCCCCTCTTCGGACCTCCAGAGCTCATGCCTGCACGTATGTAGTCAGTAGAGCATAGTTCAGGCAGGCAGAGCCCATTCCCCCACCCCCCAGGTTAGACTCCTTCAGCAAATCACTCACAGTAGGGATCCCAATGTCCTCATCTATAAAGAGGGAATAATAGTATCTGACTGACAGGTGGTGGTTGTGAGGTTGAACCCAAGTACTTAAAGCTTGTGGCAACATGCTTGGTGCCTAGGAAATACTCAGGAAATAATGATTTGGTATGAGAATGGCCCCCACACCGTACCTCAACCCTAGAGTAGGAAATGGCAGCCCACTCCAGTATTCTTGCCTGGAGAACCCCATGGACAGAGGAGCCTGGTGGGCTACAGGGTCACGTAGGGTCACAAAGAGTTGGACACGACTGAGCAACTTAGCGTAGCATAACGTACCTCACATCTAATCCAAGCTGTCTGTAATGTCAACCCATCAGCAGTTGGTGTTCCCGTTGACCCTTTCTTCCTTATCTCCTTCTTGGCATCAATCAGCCAGCCCAACCGACAGCGTCCCAGGTGTGACCTGTGAATTTTTTCCAAGCCGTTGCCTGTAGCACCTCTTTGTTCCTGCTAACCGTGTCTTGTCCCCTTCAGAACTTCTTTGAAAAGCTTTCTTGGGAAAATCCCATCCACTTTTGTCATCCCAGTAGCTGCTGGGTTTGTTTTGAGTGGGGTGATCTGGGAACAGAGAGGTCCTCCCCCGTTTCAGCCACTTGCCATTTTCTTCTCAACTCCCTGATGTTGGAGGGAGAGCTGTGGGATGAGCTCAGAACCGGGGTCCTATTTGCAATGCAGATCCCTGGGTCGGGAAGATCCTCTGGAGAAGGGAACGGCAACCCACTCCAGTGTTCCTGCCTGGAGAATCCCATGGACAGAGGAGCCTGGCGGGCTACAGTCCACGGGTCACAAAGAGTCGGACACGGCTGAGCAACTATACCATCGCTTTCGCTTGGGTAGCACTGATGTTAAAATACTTAGCAGCTGGTACAGTGTCAGGAAATGCAAAGAGAGAAGGCCTGCATGTGTCCTGAGGATCACAGGAAGGTCAGCTGGGGATTTTACATTTGCTATGGTAGATGCATGTGCACTTCAAAACCATTCTTGTTTCATGTAGGTCTTACCTCTGTTGTTAAATTGCTGGCAGTTGTATTAACCGTTGTTGTCAGTGGCAAAGGTACTTCTGCTCTCTCTCAGTGCTGTTCTGCATTTACTCCTGTGACTTGCCTCTCCATCTCCTAGGCAAGCTGGCATCCTCGGTACAACCTCATTGTCGTGGGCCGATACCCAGATCCTAATTTCAAAAGTTGTTCCCCCCATGAATTAAGGACGATCGATGTGTTTGATGGAAGCTCAGGAAAGATCATGTATCAGCTGTATGACCCAGAATCTTCTGGTATCATGTCGGTGAGGCCTGGGCCCTCAAATAATAAATGGGAGGAGGCAGGGATTCAACCTCATGGATCAAAAATGACCAATTACTCCTCACATGCCCTTCTTCTGCTACCTCCACTTCCTCCTCATACTCATCCCCTTGTCTCTGCAGCTCAATGAATTCAATCCCATGGGGGACACGCTGGCCTCCGTGATGGGTGAGTGTACATGAGGCCGGTCAAGCCCAGCCTACTCCCCAAGGTTCAGTGCAGGCTCACCCCAGCTTAGCATTGCTCCAGCCACCCCCAGGATATAGTCAGTGAAGATGGCAACCAGGAGCCCACGGTCTCTTTGGACCGAGGGCCGTCCTTCTCGCTGAGTCTTGGCCACAGCAATGCCTGGCTGCTGCCCAGATTCCTGGTGTCTCCTGACCAAGTGCCAGGTTCCCCACGCCAGCTCCAAGTTCTCAGAGGCTGGTGATGGAAGGTGCCTCTGGTCTCACTCTTCCTAGGTTATCACATTCTCGTTTGGAGCCCGGAGGATGCTGGGACTCAGAAATGAGAGACGTTAATGAAGCGGGGGCCAAGCAGGGGCTTGGAGCCCCACGAGAACAAGTTCTTTGACGAGAGGCGGCTTCGTGTTAAAGGGCCGAGGTATCGGAGTCCCAGCGTTGGAGCTGGGGCACTGGGACCGTGACATGGGGACTGGACACGCGCGTGGGCTGAGCTCCAGGAACTCCAGAGTTGGCAGACTTGCTGTGCCAAGGGCCTCTGCTGTACGTGGCCTGGAGCCGAGCTTCTCTCCTTTCTCCTCTCTGACACTCAGTGCTCAGGTAGTGGTTTTTGATCTGTGCTCGCTATTCACACAGCCAATAAAACATACCCAGTGAGCTTCTGAGTGGATCTTCTAGCTCTGATCTGGTCAAAGGGCTTCTCAGCTCCCCAGAATGAAGAAAAGGCATAGAACCAGCACTGGGAGTCCCAAACCTTCATTCTCTGGAAGCTGTCTCAGTGCTATTCTGGGCCACAGTCTAGAGCTGTTCAGCTCACAACCTAGGGATCCCAGCCCCACTAAGGGTGGGGACGGTGATTTCAGGATTCTGTACCACAACTCACCGTCCCCTCTCCGCCATCCCCGACTCCCTCCCAAGCACAAACCTCCTTCCAACCGGCTCAAGGTGAGGGGTGACAAAGATGCTGAAAGCATTATGTCTCATTCGAGTTAACGGTGGCTTCAGCTGGACAGACTTCACTGGCTGGCTCTTGGGTGATCTGGTTCCCTGGCGGCCAGTGTTTGTACCCCCAGTGTTGGGCCGTTCTTCCCGCTAAAATAAGCACTGAGAGGTGAGAGGCAAGACCGTGTCCTTGGGGCCATCTGCCAAAGACTCTGGGTTGGAAGAGAGAGCAGGGTTTGATGGAGAGGCAAAGCAGATCAAGCACCGTCTCCTTCAGTCTTTTTCTCCTAGGTCCTGAGTGAAACGAGCACTTATCTACATTTGACGTCCTTAGAAGGGAGCACGGAGGAGGCAAATCCTGTTTGGAGGAAGCCAGTGTCCGACACAGTACTTGGTTAACGTCGGGCACGTGGATGCCGGGTGACAGGTGCCTCGGGCCAAGCTGAGCCTCACTTGTTCATCTAGGTGTGGTGATCAGAGGGAGGCCCAACCCAGGGTCTCCTGTCCATGGGCTGGGGAGCAGCAACAGTCAGGAGCAAGGGCCCAGCCCACCTCCCCTAGGAGGCAGAGGGAAGGGGGCTGAGTGGTTGTCAGGCGTGGTCCTCCCCGTCTGGGACGTGGCGGTAGCCAGGAGGCTGGGCCTGCACCCGGAAGAGGACGGTGAGGAGCAGCACTATGAGGAGGAAGAGGATGGAGCCGCAGACGGCCAAGGCCACGATCACCTCTGAGCACAGCGCCGGGGGAGGAGAGAAAGGTCATGTCAGTGTTCGTTCAGCAAATGTTTGGGCGCCTGCCACATGCCAGGTGCTGTTCCTACAACAGGGAGATCACAGGCAGCCAAGACACAGTCTCCCGTGTGGCTTTTCCCTTCTAGGAGAGGAGATGCCATGACAGGCAAATGACAGGAAGGACAAGTTAGCGGCAGATGCCGTCGAGAGAATCAAAGCCAGGCAGGTCACAGCAGGGTGTCACCAAGAAAGCAACACACGGACCTGAGCCTTGGAGTCAGTGAGACACACACAAGAGCTGAGAGAAGAGTGTCCTCAGGCCAGCGGCGGGGGTGGGGGGAGGTGGAAGCAAATGCAGGAGGGACTTAGCTCGACATGGTCTAGGAAAGAGAGTATCACCAGAGCAGACCGAGCAGGGCCTGAAGGCCACAGTAAAGAATGTGGGTTTTATTCCAGATGACGGGAAGCCCTTGGACAGTTCTGAGAAGGGTAGTGATGTGAACCGATTCATGTTTTTAAAAAATTTAACTCTGCTGACAGACTGGTAGGGCCAAGAACAAAATCAGAAAGAACGTTGGGAAGCTTTTCAGTACTTCTGGCAAGAGATGATGGTAGACTGAGCTAGGGAGCCAGAGCACGGAGTTTAAAGACTGGACTGGCAGGATATGCTGGTGGTTTGGAGGTGGGGGTCTGAGGAGAGGGCACTCGGAATAGCACCTCAGGATATGCTGTGTACCTGCGTGGCTGAGGCTGCATTGACTAAGGTGGGGAAGCCTGCAGGGAGAACCTCCACTGTGAGATGCCTTAGCTGACATCCACATAGAGACCTCGAGTCCACAGCTGGATATGTGAACCTGCGGCTCAGAGAGAAAGAGGTCACGAGTCATAAAAAGAACTTAGCATGGAAATGGTAACGTGAGGCCATAGGGCTGGGTAAGCTCACTTGAGTAGAGGGCATCAGTGGGGAAAGAGCCAGGCTGATGAGCCCGGGGCTATCTGCTGGTTAGTGGGGAGGAGAAGCCAGTAAAGAAAGCTGCCTGCGGGGAGGGGGAAGGAAAACCAGAGAAAGCAAGAAAGTGGTCAAAGGAGTGACTGACTCCATAACGCCGCTGACAGGTGAGAGGAGCTGACTAAAGAACTGGTCAGCTGGCTTTGGGGTGAGAGGAGGTCACTGGTCCTCAACAACAGTGACTTCTGTGGAGTGGCAGGTGACGGAAGACTGTCCAGTGTGAGTCTGAGAATGAGCGGCAAGGAGGTGACAGCAGAGTCTAGGCAACTCTTTGAAGGATCCCATCCGAAAGGGGGAGAATGGGAGTGGCGGCCGGAGAAGGAGGTGGGCCAAAGGAACCTCTGTTAGGCTCTGCGACGGGACTGATCCAGCAGAGCAGCGACACTGAGCACCGGGGCCCACGTGGAGGTCAGAGGAAACAAACCCAGGGTGTAAGTGGAAAGGCAGGCCCCCAGCGGGGGCTCACACCAGCGAGAGGGCCAGGACACCCGGTGGGGGGAGGATGAGATGGTCCTCTCCCTCCCAGCTGCAAGGCTTTCCTCACGCTATAAGAAGGGCATCGCCTGAGGGCGAGGAGTGCGTCTCAGGGTGGGAAGGAGACTGTCTGGGAACCTGCACCAGGATTGGAAGTGCATCAGCCTCTGGAGACCTCTGGGTAGGAACCGGGAGCTGTTCTGGGCCTCGGCCAGCATGGAGGCAGACGGCAGCTCACCTGTGTCTGCAGGCCCGCCCGCCAGCTGGCACTCCTGCAGCCAATCCTTGGGCACGACCGGCTCTGTGAGGTGGAGGAAGTCCTGCAGCGGGCAGCGGTGAGAGCAGCCGGGCAGGGTCAGGGGCCAGGGGGCCCTGTGACTCTCATTCCGGAAGTACATCTCCACCGAGAAATTCCTGCGGGTGGGTGGGAGGCACAAGGGCAGTGGCTCCCCAGGCTAACAGCGTCCCCTCAGGCTGCCCACAGCCCCGCCCTCCACTTGGGCGCACCTCCCGAGGGCAGACGGCATGCTCCACTCACCCACTGTCCTCCTGGTACAGCTCAAACATGTGGCAGGACGCATAGGGGGCCTGCTCGCCGTTGTAGACGCCCAATGCCATCTGCAGAGCCACCAGCGTGGTGTCGTGCTATAAGAGGAAGGGCTTCCCATCAGCACCACTCCCCCCGCCAACCCCAGATACCGAAGAGAGGAGGAACCCAGCTTCCGCGTGCCCTGAGCCCCCTGGGGGCCGTGGGAGCTCACCGCAGAGTAGACCAGCAGCTTAGGGAGCTGGGAGGTGGTTGCCATCAGCGTCAGGTTCTTCCGTATCTGAGCCAGCAGGACACCTGAGGGAGAGAGTCCCCCCGTGTCAGCGGCTGCGGCCTTCACCGTCTTCCGACCGACCTACCTGAGGGCCTCTCACCCTCTGCCAGCCCTGGGTCTGATCCCAGCAGAGAGGACACGTCAGAGGAATCCCACTTAAAAACTTTCAAATTTACAGAAGGAAGCAAGATAAAACAAGATACCCCTATTTCAACACAGACGCAGAAACCTGCCCATTTATTCATAAAGGGGCAATGAGGCCCTGCCTGTGTTTGAAGAATTACTCCAGTTGGGAACAAATGTAAACCTAAGGCTGCTTCAGGGAGCACTAGACGGCAGCACCAGGCCAGGGGAACGCTGTCAGGGGCAGACTTGGAGAACTGAGATGCTGGGAAGGTCTGGCAGCTGGCACTCCCTTGAGCGCTCAGATCAGCGTGTGGCCTGTGTATTATTCTTGGCCTTCTTTCACAATGGCCCCTGGTGGTCCTTTGGGGGAGGTGGGGAGTTATTTGGGGGGACAGAGGGTTTCCTGATGTGGGTGAAACTAAGAATATGAATGGACACGCACACGCACACACACAAAAGATGCACACCAGCCTGTGGTCACTGGTTCTAGTGACAGACGTGCTAAGCACCTGGGGGACTGGGGAGGCTTTGATGACTGATGGGATAACTAGGGTTCACTGGTCCTCAAAGAGTAGAGAACTCTTCAGGTAGAGAAGTGAGCGTGTGAGAAGTCCCCCCTGCAGAAGGTTTCTAACGCTGTTGGGTTCTTTCAGGGGAGTGACATGCTGGTCTTGTCACTCACCCCCCTGCAGCCGGGCCTTCTCTGCCTGCTTGTAGATCCCGAAGAGGAAGCGGAAGCTGAAGTCCTTCAGCCGGCTCAGACGCTGCATGGTTTGGGGCGAGGCCCAGGGTGGCAGGGGCAGCCCATGTGTCTGCTGTGTGTGGCAGCGGGCAGGTTAGCTTCCCGGCCCCGGCCAGAGCCTCTCCCGGGAGCAGCTCTCTTCCCCGCTGGGATGGTGCCTGCGTGTGTGTGAGGGGAGGCAGAGGAGAGGCAGAGGGTCTGGAACCGGGAGACGTGGTGGAGGGTGTCGAGGAGGCGGGGAACAGGAAAGGAGGCTCGGGCCCCAAAAGTGTGACTCAGCAGAATGGAGTCGGATACCACGAGAGCTCTGGGTGGGGAGAAGTGGGAACTGCTGACCCATCAACAAATTTGTTTCCCACTCTGAGGTTCTTTCTCACCCGTGAGGGAAATTCTTCTGTTTCACAAGAGGTGGCTTGCCTGGACCACCCCAGGGGCATGGCATCCAGGCATGGTGTTTTACTTGGCCTGGCCACGCGGGCCTGCCGAGCTGTGAGAGAAAACCTGAGCCGGCTCACCTCGCAGAATAGCGTGTCGTAGACATTCCAGACGGTCTCCAGCGTCAGGTCCGTGAGCCCCGTCTCATTGGCCACCATATCCAGGAATTGCTATGAAACACGATCAGGGGGTCAGTCCTGCCCGAGGCTGAAGGTCAGGGTGGTGCCCTCCACTTCAGCCCCACTCACTGCATTCTGAACACTCTCGTTCTGATACTCGGGCGTCCGCCGGGTCTCATTCTGCAGCTGTTCAAAGCGGGGGCATGGGCCCAAGGGGAACTTCAGCAGCTGCAGGCCAGAGCGGGTAAGCAGAGGCAGAGAAGGAGTCGGGGATCAGCAGGCCAACGGTCAGAGTCGTTCCTGCCGTCGCCTCGAGGGAAGGGCGGGCCAGGCTTACCCTGTCCTCGGCAACGGGCACGGTGTGAACAGGGATAGGCTGCCAAGAGATGTTTGGGTTAAAGCGCTGGATCCCATCGGGCGGGAAGAGTCCAGCCAGGTTGGCCTCCGCACTCATAAGCGTCCGGTCAAAGTCTGTGCTTCGCACATAAACCTGCAGAGATGACAACACCGGTCCCACCTGTGAGAGTCGGAGGGTGGGGGCAGCGCTGGCCTCGCAGTGGGGCCCCAGTTCTTGCTGTTCACCCAGCAAATTGTAAATCCACCAGGCATCTGCCCCTCTCCCCTTCTCTGGCCTTCCCCACCCCTCTTCCAGCCTAGACTGCTGGGGTTGCTGTCCCCGCCATCTGCAAAGAATTCCTGCGGGAATGGCTATAGGTCAAATGCCCCTCCCAGTCCGAAGTGCTTACTCAACAAGGCTCTCGGGTCTGCTGGCCTGCCTGGTTTATTACAACACCTGTCTCCCTTATCGAGGCCCAGGTCCTTGGGGGCAGAAACTGTCTTTAATCACACACACACACACACACACACACACACACACACACAATGCCCCCCTCCCCACCCTTAATAACTGGCTTAGAGAGGAGGAGAGGAAATAAGATGAGGAACAGAGATAACTGCTTGTGAAAAGGGAGGAAGAAGTGAGAAAGGGCAAAATCAGGATGGGGCTGGCCCTCAAGGAAACAGTGAGGACATGAGAGACAAAGATTGGATCTGGCCGACGCACTGTTACACACAGTGCCAGCACAGTGCCTGGCCCGTAACAGTACTTGGATGGAAAGCCTGAGTTACTTCACAGAGTCAGAAACTACTCTGCGAGGCCCATAAGTCTGGGCTTGGATGCTTGAACAGTTTGGCTTCTTCCCAAGCCAAGCAGGGGCAACTCAGCCTCCAGAGTTTTGCTCCAGACAGCCCGTGGACGTCTCGTCCTGCAGCTGTAACCAGAGATGCATGGAGGAAGGCCATAGTGCCCGGGTCACTGGTAGTCTCCCTGAGGGCAGAGGGTGAAAATAGCCTCTCGAGTTCCCAGCCTTACCTCTTGCCGGTGGTAAGAGGCATTGACAAAGCCATGGTAGCGCTGTCGCAGAGCCTGGCCCAGCTCCCAGTGCTGCAGCATCCCCTCCTGCGGGCAAACCCAAGGGTTAAGGGGCCCAGGGGGAGGGGGATGGCTCATGAGAACAACAGGGCTTAGCCACGCTGCTTTCCACCTTGTGGTTGGAAGCAGGAGTGGGTTAATCTGATCCCACAAGTCGTTTATTAAGGGGCTGATAGTGCATGCATTGTGTGTGCCCATTTTAATCTGGGCACGGATCAAAGTAAGCTGAAGAAATGTGGCCAAAGTCAGCACCCACATGGGGAAAAGCAGTTTGGTGAGTTCTGCAGCCTGCTCTAGAGGTCACCGGTTCTACAGCTCATGCTGAGAGAGAGCTGGCTCCTGACCCACCTTGGTTAGCTGACCAAAGCCCTGGGGCCATTTGTCTTCCTGATGGGGGTCCTTGGGATACGTTTTCACTGGAGAGCGGTCTCCATGTCGGTACAGCTGAGGAAAGAAAGTGGTTAGCCCAGAGGTCAGAGGGTCCCCTTGGTGTGGACACAGAGCCAACCCCTGCCCCATGTTGAGAAACTTAACTCTACCCACTGTGAAAAACCCCAACCTAGAAGTCAGTAACTTCTTGCAGCCTCCAGAGACTCTAACTTGGCTAAGCAATGCCGCTGGAGACCTTGGGAAAACCGAAAGTACAGGAGGGAAAGGGAAAGAAATGAAAGCAATGCAGGTGTATGTGTGGGGTGGGTGGGGGCGGGGGGACTGGGGGAAAAAAAATCACCAAAGGTTGCTTTAGAAGTGAATCTCGTATTAATCATTGAACTACATCCCAGTCCCAAGGCAGACTCACCAATCTATCCTCTAATACAGAACTCCGTGCACCCTGCCCCCCACCCTAAATACCCAAGGGCTTCACAAAAACTGCGAACCCTGGCCCCCAACCCCGCAGGCCAGTCGTCTCCTCCCTACTCCAGACCCCAGACCTCAGCAAAGCCCCGCCCCTCCCTCCACCAGCAGGCCGGTGCCCTCCTAGCACTGGCCAGCCCTTGGCGACCCCATCTCTCATTACCAAAGTAACGAAACGCAGAGTCCGGGCCTGAGTGGGTGGCATCACCATCAGGTTCACACCAAGAATGAGCTGGAGAAGAGCTGCCCGGCTCCAGCCAAACCGCCTGCCCGCCATCACCGCTGTAGGCTATGCAGCACAGAGGCTGGAACCCTCTGGGTGACACTTGCAGCAGCCACCCGGACGCACCCTTAAGAACACACGCCGGAAGTCCGCTCGCCGCCATCTTGGTAAAGGTGCGGGGCAGGGATGGTGGGAGGAGGAATCCCGGAGGGAATTCCTGTAGGAGGTTCGCGATCCTGCCGTGGAGGAGGAGCGTGGGAATGTAGCGCGACCTCGCCTTGCAGAAAGGGTTTGAAGACCTCGTCTTGGTAAAGAGACCCCTGAGCGTGGATTTTGCCTCTGCTCACGGAGACCCCCGTACCAAGGTGGCTCTTGTATTCGGCTGGACCGTGGCCGGGAGAGCGAGCGCCCCCTCGGGCCTGGGGGTGCTGCCGGGCTTGACCTAGAGCCAGAGCCGGTGCCGAATTGAGGCGAGGGGTGGCCCAGGGCGGCTGTCTCCACACGCCTTACTCAGGGTGGAATTTGAGCCTTGGCCCGGGCTCTTACTCCCTGAAAGAAGGCTTGTTCGGGGTGTAGGACACAGGGTGTACCAGCCCTTTGGACTTCCCGTGTGCCTGAGGTTGGTCCCAGTCTAGCCTACTGTTCATTTCCTGAGCAGAGCTTAAGGTGCTCTCTCACTTCCCCTTCCAGTCCTTTTCCTTCTCCTCCCACCCGTCCACTTCCAAGTTTTAGATGATTAGAATCAAGATGCCGTGCCTCTTCTCAAAGGGGTTGGGTTGCACAGGATGGTCAGGCTGCAAAACCAAAGCAGTGAATTCTCAGGGGAGACGTTTCAGACCAGTGGGGACATATTATAGGGGTAAGGGAAAAGAGAATATCATACAGTAGGAGTAGATGGGCTTTCCACAGATTCAGACAGAGGCCCGCTTGGCACTCATTGCTAGGATATAGATGCAGCCAGTCTGGCTTCAGATCTTTGTGCCTCTGAACTTGGGGAGGGACTCACTGCTCCAGGAAGTCAGGTCAAAGGCCATTGAGATGCTTTGATTCAGATCTGCCCCCTAGTAGCCAATTACCTCAGATCATTGGAGAAATAAAACCTGATCAGAACATGTGGAAGAAAGCAGAGTCATTATTTTGCCCCAGGACTCCAGATTGAATTATTTACATATATTTCAGGATCTAAACTTTGCTTCCAGAATTGTTATGGAAGAGTGAATAGAAATTGAGATCTGAAGGCTGGGTAGTCAAAAAGTTCTTAGCCTTATAATTAGTCACAAGCCCCTTTATGAATTAGATGAAAATTTAGTCTTCTCTCCTCCAGAAAAATGTCCACACACAAATAGAATTTTGCACACAATCCCAAGAAGTTCATGAAGACCATTAATAAGCTTCATAAATCAGCATCTCTGAATCCTTGATGTAACCTAGTCCCCTTTTCTTCACAGATAAGAAAATAAATCCTAAGAGGAAGTGACTTGTCCAAGGTCACACAATTTAGGAGACTGGATTAAAACTCAGGTTTTCTGATTTCTATTCAAATTTTCCTTATAATGGGCTATTTCTTACAGGCTACTCAAACTGCATTGTTTAACTATATTCAGTGGCCCCCAAATATTTTCAATAAAGAGATTTCTAGCAAAGGAAACCTTTTCACGTGGGTGGGGTTGAGTGGGACATGGTTAATTGGCAAAATTCTGCATATTAATGGGAGTTGTTGAATATTTCATTTTAATATGCCCCTTACTCTCCTTGCAAAGTAACCAGACTGTTGTGATATCAGAGTGTAAATCCCAGGCTTACTAAATTTTGGCACGTAGAACAAAAATCCCTTAAATTCATCTTTTGCTTTTCTTCCCACTTGCTCAAATATTTCTGTTTTCTTTGTGCCTACAAATATCCAATGTAGGAAGTATTGATGGAGAAGATATTATTTCAGTTTTGATGGTGAGAAATAAACCCGGAAGGGTGAGGATTGCATCACAGTGCATGTTAGAGCCGAGAGCGGAGCCCTGGCTTCTGGACCCCCAGCTTCCGCCTGTTTTCCACCAGATGGTTCTGTGGTTCCCACATCTTGGTTCTTAGCTACAGCTGCTAAAAGAATAGATGTGTAGATGGATACATGGGCCTCAGTTCAGTTCAGTTCAGTCACTCAAGTCGTGTCCGACTCTTTGGGACCCCAGGATTTGCAGCCCGCCAGGCCTCCCTGTCCATCACCAACTCCCGGAATCCACCCAAACTCATGTGCATCAAGTCGGTGATGCCATCCAGCCATCTTATCCTCTGTCATCCCCTTCCTACCTCAGGCCAAATAAATCAGAATCTCTGAAAAGGAGGCCAGGTTTGGGAACCGCTGTTCTACCCTTTGTTGGCAGAAGTGAACCTAAACCCGTGTGAGTTCATTGTTTTTCCCAGTTGGGAAGGTAGTTTTGTGTAATGGAGTGAGGTGGAAATTTTGTTTGAGTTTGAGCTTTTGAGTCAGCTACACTTGGGTTCAAATCTGAGATTTCCCCTCCTGCTAGTAACTACCTCTTGGGGTTTTATATATAAGGAGAAATAAAATAATACATGCAAAGATAAATGTATGTCGTAGGGCCTAATAAATGTTACTTTTCTTTTTTTCCTTTCTGCCATCTGTATCATCTCTGAACTCACCGACCTGGAATTCCTGGGTTCTTCCCTGTCCTGTGACTGGGGGGTTGAGAAGAAGTTAACTTGGTTGGCCTGAAAGATGACCACCCCCCCTCCGACTCCCCACACTTTGCAGCCTTCCAGAATAGTGAGGGAGGCAGCAGGAAGCACTTGCCCCCCTCCTCCATACCGCCGTGGCCTGCTTCAGGGGAGCGCTTTGAGGGGAGTTAACTAGTGTGCATGTGACCACGGGCTGGGGGATGTGCCTGTCTTGGCTTCAGATTCCCTCTGCAGGTTGTGGGGAGCCTGGAAGATCTTAAATGGAGCTCCCAGGCAGGATGCCTCCTCTCGGGGTGGAGGAAGCACACAGGAAAGCCCCCTTGGGAAGGGGAGGCCTTGCACCCGACACCTCCTGGAGACTGGTAGGTAGGTTTGGGGGTCTGGCAAAGTGAGAAGTGATGCCCGCTGCAGATAACTGACTGCTGGCCCTGGCTTGGGGAACACGTCCCAGTCCTTAGTCTCCAGGACCCCCGTGGAGAGACCACCAACGGGTTTTGGTCTTTGCGCATTTTGCTCTCCCCTCATGCGGGGGAGGCTCCTGTACCTCTGTAACCTGAAGGGGTAACTCAGGCAGTCACGCTTCCTCCTCCTCTGAGACGAGGCTGAGGCTGACTCCCTGACGTGGGAGAGATGGCGCCCTAAGCTGCTTGTTCAGCAGCCGGCTCCGGCCGGGCTCAGAGGGTGACAGAGGCAGCTCGTGTGTGGTCCTTGGTCCTGGCCTGTGGGGAGATGCGGGCGTGAGGCGAGGAGTTGAGGATCTGGAGTGAACGAGGGTCTTCTCCCGACTCCCAGAAGAAAGGTCATCAGACCCCCGACCAGAGTTTCACCCGAGTGCCCATCACCAGGTGTCTCAGTGGCACCGCTGACCCTCCCTGTCCACTGGAGGAGGAGGGAGCCGGGAGAGGGTGTGCGTGCTTAAGACGGAACCATTTCAGTTGCCCAAGAGCCAGAGTCCCTGGTTTTTTACTTTCCCAGGACAGCTGGGCCTTGTGCTCATGACTCAGAGATGCCCAGCCCAGGGTGCTGGCCTTGTGAGGGGATGACCTTGTGATGAGAGGGAACAAGAGCAAAAGCTGGAGGCAGAACTTTGAGATGGGGGGGTGTCAGAGGGGCTTTTCTGAAATGTGAAAATGAATGCATGGGCAGATTTTGCAACACCGCCCAGCCTGCTGTCTTCTCAAGTTTTGGTCCCCAACCTCCACCCGTTCCCCCTGTCCCACCCTGAGCTTCCTCCCATCTTTCACCAAGCTCCTTTCTGTTTCTGCTTGCCCGGTGCCTCTCCCACCCAGTTCTCCCCACCCCATGTCCACTCTTGCCCTGCTCCCTCTCCTCTTCCCTGGTGCCCTGTTCATCTCCGTGTCTGTCCCTCTGGCTGCCCGCCCTGGCCTCCTGTCCTCTGCTTTAATGTGGGACCCATGGGAACTGGAGTTCACAGCAAAACAGGAAGAGCCTGTGAGCAGGAAACTGGGAGTGGGGCGGGGTGGGGGGGGACAACCAGCAGTAACCTCAGCCCCTTGCTTCCCACATCTGCACTGAAGCATTCCCAGGGCCCCCTGCCTCTTCCACTGCAGCAGCCTGGCCCCCCCACTTCGCCCATCTCAGTGCTTCACTGGTCCAGCAGACCTGAGACACACTGAGACGAGCATCCTGGACTCTGACGCAGAAAGAGGACGGGGACTCGAGTGAGGACATCTGGATTCCGATCCCAGCTCAGCCACTGACTGTGTGTGGTCCCGGAAAAGGCTCCGCCCTGAGCTCAGTGTTCTCCGAGAAAAAACGGAGCTCAGAATTACTGTACCCTCCCTCCCTCCTGGGACGGCTCCAAGGACCAGAAGAGATAGTGAGGGGGATGTATATGGAAATAACCACTGGAAGGTTAATAGTGTTCCGAGCCAAGGTGATGGGAAGACCCATTGCTGAAGGAATTGGGAGGTTGATTACTGCTACCATCTCTAGTACTCTTACTAGGTGCGATACATGTGATATATTGTTTAATTGCCATGACAACCTTCTGTGGTAAAAACCATTATTATTATCCCTGTTATAAAGATAGGGAAACAGAGGTTCAGAGACATTAAGTAACAGTTAATCAAGTGCTATGTGTTGTGGTTAGTTGCTCAGGCGTGTCTGACTCTGTGACCCCATGGACTATAGCCTGCCAGACTCCTCTGCCCATGGGATTCTCCAGGCAAGAATACTGGAGTGGGCTGCCATGCCCTCCTCCAGGGGATCTTCCCCGCCCAGGGATCAAACCCAGGTCTCCTGCATCACAGGCGGATTCTTTACAGCCTGAGCCAGCAGGGAAGCCCACTTAATCAAGATCACATAGCAAATAAGATGCTGAGGCAAGGCCCAAATTTGAATCCAAAACCTGAGCTCAGAGCCTCTGCACTGAAGCAGTGTTGTGATGAAACTGACTCGAGGTAACAAGTATAGAAGAGGATCATGCTGTTTTCCTTGTTTACTTATTCATTCAACAAACGGGACCACAGTACCTACTCTTGTTTCTTACTCTATGTCAGGTTCTGTTTCAGGGGAGGTAAAATCAATAAAATGAGGTGTCCACCTTCAGCGTAGACCTCGGTGTTCCAGGCAGCAAGGCAGGAAGGCAGGGATATGGTCTCAGGAGCAGCAGGACAGGGCCTGCCTTCACTTGTGATGGAACCCTTCCTATACACACCCTCTCAGGTCCTCCGGGCTGGTACCCAGATCTACAGCCTCCCATCCCAGACCATCCAGTGCTGAAGCGACTTCTTTCCACCCCAGCCCCGCCCCAACCTCTTCCCCTCGCGGAGGGCCCCCACACCCCCCGCAGGGCACCCACAGTCTGAAACTCCCTGGAAGGCCCAGCAACCTGCCCGTCTCCACCCCTGGAGTTCTCGCAGCTTGGCCCCGGCCTGGAGATGGTGGGGAGAGCTGCTCGGCCCCTTCCGAGGCAGGGAAGGGAAGGCGGAGGAAGACTGGGAAAGCAGGCTGGGGCTCGGTGTCGCAATTCCGGGCCGGGCCGGGACCTTTGCTCTCCGAGATGTCTCCGGAGGGGAGGGGACGACTCTGGAGGCTGCGGGGAGTGGGGTGGTGGTGGGGGGCTGGTGGTGGTGGGGGGGTGGTGCCTGGGAGGCAGCGGTTTGTGTAAGAGACGCTCCGAGCCGCCAGGGTGAGGAGAGGAAGGGGAGAGCCGCGGGCCGCTCTGCGGGGACATGCGGCCGCCGGGCTCGGGGGGCAGGGGCCGCGGTGGCGCCGGGCCGAGGGGCCGGCCGGCCGGCAGGGGCGGAGTCAGCGCCGGGGGCGGGGGCGAGGAGGCCCGGGCTCCAGTCGGTCGGTACCGGGCTCCCGGCCCCTGTCTTGCTCAGTTTGGGTGCCCCGGCCGCCGCCGAGGCCTGCGGACCGGGGGACTGCAGCATCCTGCTTTCCCAGCAAGGGGGCTCCAGAGACTGCCCCGGCCGGGAAGTCTGGCGGCCCGGGCACCGGTGGGTCTGCGCCTCAGTTCTGCCCTCGGGCTCTGCGTCTGCGTGTCCGGGAGTGGGGGCGGGGGTGCGGGGTGTCTCGGGGCTTTAGAAAGGGGGTCTTTGGGGAGCAGCGAGGGAGGGTGGTAATGGAAGCGCAGCGCTCGCTCTAAGCCCCAGAATAACTTGTCGCGACCAGGGGAGGAGGTCCTCTATGTGAACTGGGGTGACTCCCGGAGGCGAGAATTTTGTCCCGGGAAGTGGCAGGAGGGAGGTTTGTCTTAACTAGCGGTGTTTATCGCGGGTGGCGGGAGTCTGGATCTCAGAACTTGTCCCGGGTTCGGCCCAACGCCTGCGGTCCCCAGTGCAGGAGTAAGGGGAAGGGGCTCTGACAGAAGCCGGGCGGGGGGGCGTCAAATGTTCCCTGACAGCCTGGAGCGGGGCCTGGGGAGAAAAGGTGGCACGGTAGCCAAGACATGAGAGTTTTCGGGTCGGAGAGACCAGAGTTGGGAGTCTACCTCGGCTCTACCGCTGCCTAACTGCGTGGCCATAGGCAATTTTCTTCGTGTCTTGTAACTCCAGATTCCTCATCTGTAAATTGGGTTTAAGAGTGGCCCTGACATCACAGGGATGTTGTGAGGAAGGCATGGCAAGCCTTGGCACAGGCACTAACACATATATGGCAGGTAAACATAAGCTGATATGTGAGGATAGATAAAAGGCAGCATCAGGAGGGGAAGGGACCCAGTTTGGGAAGAGTGTAACCTGGATCCTTCCTGCAGGACAGTCCCTTGGTAATGTCCAGGGCTCCGGGAAGAGATGTCTTTGTGGCTGGAGGCTCCTGTGCCTGATGTTTCTCCTGGTAAGCGTCTTCACTCCAGCCCTCTCCCCTGAGCCTGGGCACCGGCTCCTCTCCTCCTGCGGGAATCAGCCTCCTACATGACCTGCCTTCTGCCCACCCCTGGAGAACAGTTCAGAGCTGCTCTGGGTGTTGCTGACCTCCTTCTGCCCAGGCTGCCTCTGCGCTGGTTCTCGTGCCTGGCCCTTGCAGATAACCTGCCATCCTTCTCAATCCGGGCTTGCTGCTGGGGAGGCTTGGCATGTCCAGAGCTTACCCAGCTTGGCTTTCAAGAGTTCTGTTTGATCTCTGAGATGGACGGACTTCAGCCCCCGCCCAAAGGACAGAGTTTAACGTCCTCATTTAAGGCATTGAGGTGCAGAGGACTACAAGCGGCTCACCCTAGAGCCCACAACAATCCCAGGGTCCCAGAGCCAGAGCCAGCGTTTTGCTGCCCTCTGTGGGTGGAGATAGACTTGCAGTTTCCCAGGAGAATGCGGGGGGACCTGAGGCCCCTTGTGTCTCTCTTTCGGGGTTCAGACTCTGCAGTGGAGCTGTGGGAACCAGATGCACAAGATGCAAGCAGCCAGCCCTTGGGAAGCAGCAAGTGCATCCTCAGGGAGGAATCCAGCACACCGCGGTCCGCAGGGGGCACTTCGAGGATGGGGCTGGAGGCGCCAGAGCCCGCAGCCCTGCTCCCTGGTGTGGAGGCCCCTCCAGAGGCCACAGGTGAGGAGCTCCCAGATTTGGAGGCGGGGGCTCCCTGGATCCGGAATCAGGACTCTTTACCTTATGAGATCAGGGTTAAGTCCAAAGGCTTTGGCGTCAACTAGACGTAAGTGATCTGAGTGTAAATCCTGCATCTGTCTTAGGCTCTTCACTCCAGTATTCTTGCCTGGAAAATCCCATGGACGGACGAGCCTGGTGGGCTACAGTCCATGGGGTCGCAAAGAGTCGGACACGACTGAGCGACTTCACTCACTTTTAGGCTCTTCTGAGCCTCAGTAAAATGGAAATAATAAGAGCATCCATCTCATAGGTTGTTGTAAGGATCAGCGCCTGTAAGGGCTCAGACAGTACCTAGGACAGTGTGGCGTATGAGAGCTACTTTCTTAGAATAGAGAGACTAGTCTTGGTATAATGAAGTGAATGAAGGTCACTGAGTGCTCAGGGCAGTGGCCAACTGGGCACTAAGCCTTCTCCCCAAAGAAGAACATGAAGGCTCTTCCCTGCATCCAGAGCTTCGTCCACAAAAGCGGAAAAAGGGGCCCGCCCCCAAAATGCTGGGGAACGAGCTGTGCAGCGTGTGCGGGGACAAGGCCTCCGGCTTCCACTACAACGTGCTGAGCTGCGAGGGCTGCAAGGGGTTCTTCCGCCGCAGTGTCATCAAAGGGGCACGCTACGTCTGCCACAGCGGGGGCCACTGCCCCATGGACACCTACATGCGCCGCAAGTGCCAGGAGTGCCGCCTTCGCAAGTGCCGCCAGGCGGGCATGCGGGAGGAGTGTGAGTGTCTGGACACCAGAGCTGGGGGCGGTTAGGCTGATGGGGAAGAGGGGACATGTGGCTGCCAGGGTCTGGGGGCAGACAGGCAGCTGAGTCTGCAGGCCTTCCTAAGAGTGGATTAAAGTTTCTTCTTTAGGGACTTCCTTGATGGTTAGGACACTGAGCTTCCACTGCAGGGGGCTTAGGTTCCATCCCTGGTCTGGCAACTAAGATCCCACATGCCACATGGCATTTTTTTTTTTTTTGTATCTTCTTTGTCTTTATCCAACACTCTCTGCTTTTCTGGAGCCTCAAACTATTCCTGTGCCCAATCCCCGTTTCCTGTCTCCCCACTTCTCCCCTCCTCACCCTGTCCCACTCTCTCCTCAGGTGTCTTATCAGAAGAACAGATCCGTCTGAAGAAACTGAAGCGGCAAGAGGAGGAACAGGCTCAGGCCACATCTGCACCCCCGAGGGCTTCCTCACCTCCCCAAGTCCTGCCCCAGCTCAGCCCGGAGCAGCTGGGCATGATTGAGAAGCTGGTGGCTGCCCAGCAGCTGTGTAACAGGCGCTCCTTCTCAGACCAGCTTCGAGTCACGGTACCTGAGAGACTTGGGGAAGAGACGGCTGTGCCCAGAGCCCCAGGTGGCTTCTTGACATCCAGCTCAGGGCGCTTTGTTTCCTTCCTCCTTGCCTTTCCGGGCAGCCTTGGCCAATGGCACCAGATCCCCAGAGCCGGGAGGCCCGTCAGCAGCGCTTTGCTCACTTCACTGAGCTGGCCATCGTCTCCGTGCAGGAGATTGTGGATTTTGCCAAACAGCTGCCAGGCTTCCTGCAGCTCAGCCGGGAGGACCAGATCGCCCTGCTGAAGACGTCTGCGATTGAGGTGGCTGGCGGGGACGGGGGTGAAGGGAGGACCTGAACAGGATGTCTGTGGGAGGAGCCTCCAGCCAGCCCCCTGGAAAGCCATGTCCTCCCCGCTACCCCCAGCCCGGGAAGTAGGGGTGAGGGGCCGTCCTTTCCTCGAAGGTGCCCCGGGCCGAGACCAGCCTGATCACTGTGTGCAGGTGATGCTCCTGGAGACCTCTCGGAGGTACAACCCTGGAAGTGAGAGTATCACCTTCCTCAAGGATTTCAGTTATAACCGGGAAGACTTTGCCAAAGCAGGTGAGGACTGAGCTCACAAACGGGCTGGGCTGGATGGACACATGCATTTTGTCCCATCATGCAGGGGGTCCATAGCGACTGCAGAGCTGCAGGCCCAGGGTTTGAGCAGCTCCAAAGGGAAGGACCCACCTGTTTTTCCAAGACGGAAAGTTGAAATGCTGATAGTTTTCCCTTAACTGCCCCACACCGATTCCTGATCTCTGTTGCATTAGGCCAGTGGTTCTCAGACTGTGCTCCCAGGAACCTGAGGCAGGGTTTCCACAGTGTCACCTTAGAGCAGACATGTCCTTCACCCTAACTTTAGCCAAACAAGAAGCTCCATTTAAATCTGCATTATATGTTGTGCTTATGAATAATATTTTGCTTGAAGAAAAGATTTGCTTGACGAAAAGCTAGGAAAAATACTCGAAAATCTCACTGAGTCCTTTAGTAGTCAATCACGAAAAACCTTTCACAGACGTGCTCTTTAAGGATCATGCAGACTGATTTCCTCCTTTTCAATTGCGCTTTCTGAGGAGCCGTGACATTGGCGTTAGAACACAGCAGACATGCCCAGATGGGGCAGTTTTAGGATAAGAGGGAACACTTCTGTCCCCATCCCATAGCTGGAGTACTTTCTCCAAGAATTAGTTCACAGTGCAGTTCTCTAGCTGATATTTGCTTGCAGGCTAAGCAGCGTTGGTTTCCTCATATTCGGTTGCTGGTGATGTTTGTGCTGTGGGAGAAGGGCTGGAAGGTAGAAGGTGTTTTGGAGGGACCGGACTGAGGCTAAATAAGAGACTGAGTGGTTTAACACCTGAGTCAGTGGCTCTGTAAAATAGGGCTGATGCTGACTCCATTCTCAGGTTTGGAGGATCCTGGTTTCCAGGGCAGAGTTCAGAAAGGTTTCTGGTGACTCAGGCCAGCTCTTGTCTGGTCACAGGCCACCCAGTGAGCTTTCTAGGTAGGCCTCCCTTCACCATAGGGCATAGGAGGGCTGTGTGGGCACCTCTAGCCTTCTATAGTGCCCAGTGTGCTGCTTGAACGTAGAGACACCTAATAGGAGTGATGTAATGACTTTTTCCTGCTTTAGAAGCCCAGCCCTGCCCCCTTTCTCTACCCAACCACGGCCTTCTCCTTCATAACATCCTCCCTTCTGAACCCTTGCCTGTTCTCACGTCTGCACGTATCTTTCGGCACTTACGGACTTGGGCTATCTGAATCTGCATCTATTTATAGATTCATTTATATAAGCGGTTTTCATGTCGTAGTGTTTGTCTTTCATTTCTCATGTTTTCAGTGAGGGGAGCGGTGCTCTTTGGGTAGGTCTCCCTCCCCCTCTACCTCCACTACCACATGCTGCACGTACGGGTGAGCAGCTAGTGACGTGAGCCGACCACAGTGCGGGTGCTCACTCAGCGAGCAGCAGTGGACCCTCACAGGAGGTAAAACTCCAAAACTGGTTCGTCCTCCCAAGGGGCTGTTCAGCACCATCCAAGGCTGGACACCTCACCAAGAAGGGCTTTCTAAACAGAGCTTGTCCATTAAGTGTATCAAGACACACTTGATAAACATCGGGGTGAAAGTACAGGAAGTGACTAATCGAGAAGCCTGGAATGGAAAAGTTAGCAGATGGTTGCTAAAAGACATCTGAGAAAACCTAGGGGATGGGTAGGGTGGAGAGAGTTTGACTGTGTTTGGGAGAAACGTTTGTTAGAACGCTATCCTTTAGAACAAGTCATGATTTATTGAACTTCAGTCTTCTCAGTAAGAAGACTGGTTCTATTTTTTTTTTTAATTTATTCAACAAACACTTATATGGCAGTTATTTTATGTGCCACTCATTATTCTAAGGACCCATTATGAGATAGGTAGTATTATTTCCAGCCTAGAGATAGGAAAACCAAAGCCCAGAGAGCTTAAATAACTTACCCAAGGTCACACAGCCTAGGAAGTGGTAGAGCCAGGACTCAAACCCAGGGAGTCCAACAACAGAGTCCACACCCTCAACACACTGCTGTCTCCCCTGTGATGGAAAATGAAATGTATTGCTACTATTCAAAGTAAGGCCAGTTGCCAGTGAAGAAGTCTTTTTGTAAACAAACATAGAGTTGCCTCTATTTCTAGTAATGTGGGGCCCTGAAGAGTTCTAAGAAGAATTCTAACAGAATTATTATTGTGATTATTTAATTCAGCATGTCCTATATGCTGGGTTCAGTGCAAAGGGGTCTGTATGCTTTACCATTTAACCATCACAATTCTATAAGTTCAGATATGATTCCCACCTCACAGAAGAGACTTAGAGAGGCTAAGAAGCTTATCCAAGGTTACACAGCAGAGCCTGGGGACTTCTGACTGAGTTTCCTGGTATCTTCCTAAATTGAGCTGTGCTGCCCATGTCACGGGACTCACCAGGTGGCTCAGTGGTAAAGAATCCGCTTGCCAGTGCAGGAGACCCAGCTTCAGTCCTGGGGTCAGGAAGATTCCCTGGAGAGGGAAATGGCAGCCCATTCCAATATTTGTGCCAGGGAAATCCCATGGACAGAGGAGCCTGGTGGGCTACAGTCTCTGTGGTTGCAAGAGAGTTAGACATGACTTAGGGATTGAACAACAAAGCCCATGCCACAGTCCCCAGCCTCTCTTCTTCCTCCCAGGGCTGCAGGTGGAGTTCATCAACCCCATCTTCGAGTTTTCCAGAGCCATGAACGAGCTGCAGCTAAATGATGCTGAGTTTGCCTTGCTCATTGCCATCAGCATCTTCTCTGCAGGTGCGGAGGAGGGGCAAGAGGGAAAACCAGCGAGAGACTCAAACCAGAGAGGGCTGCAGGCGTCTTAGGGCAATGATCGTGGGGGTGGAGGCCCTTGCTGTGTTCCTGTGGGATAGGAGAGGTTGGGTGCGGCAGGTCCCTATTTCTGGGGTTGTGATTTGGGGTATGGAAATGAGACCCTGGCCAGACCTGCCACTCAACTCTGTTGGTGACCCGTAGACCGGCCCAACGTGCAGGACCAGCTCCAGGTAGAGAGGCTGCAACACACATATGTGGAGGCCCTGCATGCCTACGTCTCCATCCACCACCCCCATGTGAGTCTCCCCACTGTCCCTCCTCCCCACAGCTCATCCCCAGAAAACCTGCTCTCCCTTCTAGAACCCCTCCCTGACTGCATCCAGCACAGACACTTCTCTGCCTCTCCCGCAACTCCCCTACCCCTGGCCCCTCTTCCCTGGGGAGAGACAAAAGGCCCTACTTGTCCTTCTCCTTTCCTAGGACCGACTGATGTTCCCAAGGATGCTGATGAAACTGGTGAGCCTCCGGACACTGAGCAGCGTCCACTCAGAGCAAGTGTTTGCCCTGCGCCTGCAGGATAAGAAGCTTCCCCCGCTGCTCTCTGAGATCTGGGATGTGCACGAATGACAGTTCCTCCTCCGTGTCTTCTGTTTTCCTGGGCTGGATGACTGAGGCTGGGTGGCTGCCTCCTAGAGGTGGAGCCAGATGAAGGACAAACATTCCTGAGGGCTGGGCAGGGGAGATCCTCACGTGGCATTAAAGGAGAGTCAAAGGGTTGGGAGTTTTGTGGCTGCTGAGTAGTCGGGATATCCACACTGTGCTCCACCTGAACACTGTGTGAACCCTGTCAAATGGATGAACCTGGGGGCCCCTTTGCACTAGGCTCTCCAGGCGCTGCCCATACTGCTTCTACCACTTCCTGTTTTTCCCCACAGGGCCCCCAGAGAAATTCTGCACTGTCCCTCCGCTTGGCTGTAAGTGCCTCGGGGCTGCCACACTCTCAAGAGGTCTGGCACTGTTTGTATCAGTTCCGTTCAGTTCAGTCGCTCAGTCATGTCTGACTCTTTGCGAGCCCACAACTGCAGCACCCCAGGCCTCCCTGTCCATCCCCAACTCCCGGAGTTCACTCAGACTCATGTCCATTGAGTCGGTGATGCCATCCAACCATCTCATCCTCTGTCGTCCCCTTCTCCCTCCTTCAATCTTTCCCAGAATCGGTCTTTTCAAATGAGTCAGGTCTTCGCATCAGGTGGCCAAAGTATTGGAGTTTCAGCTTCAGCATCAGTCCTTCCAATGAATATTCAGGGCTGATTTCCTTTAGGATGTTTGTAGAGGAAGACCAAACTGAATTCAGAAGGAGAAAAACCGATTTCTGGATTGGGGGGTGGGAGTTGGGGCCCGACCACCGGAGGCGGGAAGCTAGTGTGTCCTTGAGGGTCCGCTTCCAGACTCAAGAGGAGGGAGGCAGGTCACAAAGTGACAGCCTCGGCCGTGAGAGGGGACCTCCTTTTACCAGTCCCATTGCGCCGTAAGGGGCCAATGAGGTGCTGAGGCTGGGAGGCCTGCTTCCCCTTCAGGGATCCCGGTGGGATCGCGCGTTGTCTTTCTCTGGAGAGGGGTGTTGGATTTATTTTTCAGAACCAACGCCTCAGTCGCGCACCTGTATTAGCGCGTGCAGGTCCAATGCCTCGATTTTCCTGAAAATCAAAGGACAATAAGTCCTTCCTCTTGGCCCGCAGGCCCTGTGGGACTGGGGTGGGGGTGGGGGGTGGGGAATGTCCTCTGAAGCCAAGGGGAGGCTGCCGCGTCTCGGGTTGAGCCTCTCAGAAGGGCTGGACTGCATTTCCCAGCGGGCCCCGCGGCGCCGCCCACGCCCCCTTCCTTGGAGCGCACCGGGCGTAGGTGATAACGCGGCCGCGCCTTCCGGCCTCAAGCCGCCCGGCCCCGCCCCCCCTCCGCCGTCCCGAGTTGGTAGGCTCCGCCGCCTCGGCCGCTGGCTTCCCTGCACGGGCGGCTGGGCGCTTCCAAACCGCGAGCGGGGGGTGGAGAGGGAAGTGAAGTGAAGGGGACGGCGAGAAAGTCTGAGAGCAGCTTATTTTGAGAAGTCGCTTCCAGGGTGAACGTACCATCATTGAAATGGGCTCTATTACCGTGTCGAACTGAAATGTTTGCGCAACCCACACCCACAGCAGCGTTCCCGTGGGCCCTCCCCTTGGCACGTACGCGCCCCATCGCGCTCCTACTCCCTCACGCCTAGGTGTGTGCGTAAACGCCCTTCTCCCGAGACCGGCTCCGCCCTTCGGCGCTCGGCTTGGTGCAGCCCTGTCCCCCCCCACCCCCGGGGGTGAATGGTACGGCCCCCGGCCCCTCAGCCTCCCCTTCCTTCACCTAGTTGGAGAGGTGCGCGCCCCCCCTGGTGCAGACGCGGAACTGGCTTGCGCTCCGAGCGGCGCCGGGGCCGGGGAGCCACTGACGCCCGGCTTGCCCGGGGACGTCCAGCCGAGCCCGGCCGGTCCCCCTAGGCCCGGGAGGTAGGAAGGTCCGGACCACTGGGGGCCCTAGGAAGGTGTTGGGAATTGGGTTCCCCGAGGGGAAGCGGATCCTGGGAGGGAACAGGAGCTCCAGGGGGAAGGGGTCTCTAAGGAGGCCCCAGAGGCGTGTGAGAGGGTATGGGGGTCTCGAGAGGCAGAGCAGGGGTCGGTAAGGAATAGGGGCGGTGGGGCTGGAGGAGGGGGCGTCCGGGCCGCTGAGGGGGTTCGGGCTGCGAGCCTGGGCGCAGCTTGCGGCTGCAGGGCTGGGTTCCTACGGGGCGGGCTGGCGGCCCTGGTTCCGGGGCGGGGGCGGGGGGAGAACTGTCCAGCAGGTGAGGGGGCGGGCAGAGCTGTCCAGCCCGGGGGCCCGAGCCGTGCTAAGCACATGGCGAGCCTGTGTGTGTCTGTGTGTGTGTTTCTGTGCGCGTGTGTGTATGTGTGTGCGCGCACGCGCGCGGCTTATCTTTGGTTAGGTTTTGAAGAAGGACATTTGGTTCTTCAAAAATATATATATATATATTTTTTAATTCGGTGTTTCAAAATTGGCTTGTTGGTGAGTGGAGACGCCGTTGTTCATCTTTACTGCAACAGCTTCCCTGCTCGTCCTCGTGCACCTCTAAATTCGCCCTCCTATTCCTGTCCTCCCCTCTTCCCCATCCCTGCCTAGCGCCTGCCTCCTTGCTCTCATTCTTCCCCAAGCTGGACCAGTCTGTGCTGATGCGCTTGCAAGGTCACTGCCTGGGGAGGAGGGGGAGGGGAGAGAGCCTCCTGTCGTTGCTCACGTCAGCGAAGATGTCATATCACTCTCTGGTTCCTGTGGCTTTACTATTAACATCCTGCCCCAAACGGGGGACAGATCCAAGGAGCTGGTCCGTGTGACCGTTTGTAAGCTGAAAAGACACAGATAATTTCAAGCTCTGTGGATGCAGTGGATGGTAACTGTGTAGAACTTCAGCAGGTAGGTTTGTGTTTGGAGCTTGATGCCTTTGGAATATAGGGGCTAATAATGATGGGTTCTACGTTTTGTAAATGTGGTTGAGGCTAGAGGCCGAGTGGGTGGATGTGAAGACAGAGTGTTGAGTTATAGGTCGTGTTAGAGGATCCAGAGTCTTTGTGAGGAGGGGAGAAGGGAGCGAATGGGTAGGAAAGCCTTAGTTATCTCTGCAGTCTGAATAACTGAAGGCAGTGGCTGTTGATGAGATATGAGCCGAGGCTAAAAACCCATCCTGTCGCTAGTGGCCAGAATGGTCACGGCGTCTCTGGGTCCTTGTGGCTTTGGAGGGAGATGAACACTGTAGAGCATGATAATGATTTCAGTTTTATCAAGTGATTTTCAGTTCAGAGGGGGCTGGGATCCCACCAAGGATAGAGGTCCGATGCCTAGTATATCAGTAGAAGATGCTTCAGGTGTGATCTTCTAGATTTTTGGTTGTAAAGGGCTCCTGGTTTTCAGTGTAAACATAGATTTAAAGGCTCAGGCTTGAGCCCTGGTCCTGCGAGTTCTGTTTTATTTTAAGGTGCTTTGGCTCTCACTAGGCATTTTCCACATGATTCTTTTTTTTTTTTTTTTGGAGCAAACATTTTTATTGAAGTGTGGTTGACAGTACACTGTTATGTTAGTTTCAGATGTACAACAGTGATCTGACGTTTAAATACATCATAAAATGACCACCACAAACACGTAATTGTTTAGAGAATGAGTTATGTTTTTACCCATCTTCCCATTTCATTTCTGTGTTCCCCTCCCCTTCTCATTCCGCTTGGGAGGAGCTCTGTTAACAGTGCTCTGCATTCTGCAGTATGCTCATGATTCCATAGCAGTGGGGAGACCCAGAGGGCTCTTGCGGTGGCAGTGATGCCTAGAAATGAGTATACGGCAAGCTTGGGAACGTGGTTGTGGTTGTATAGAAGGGAGGTAATCTCTTAACAAAATCCAGAATTAGGACCAAGTGCAAACTAAAGGCACATGAGGGAGGAGATAACCTGATAATCAGTAGATGCTGTCAGTGGAAGAGGCTTCTCTAGATTCAAGGAGAATGAATGGTTATGGGCACCGGGCAGCTCTGGGGTAGCAGCTGCTAGCACTGTGCGGTCACCACGCAGGGGAGGGGCGGCAGCTCTGCTATAAATAGTGCTGGAGCCAGAGTTGCTATGGAGACAAAACTGAATCCTATTACCTGCAGGCCCTCTATGGGGAGCAAGGGAAAGGAGGGAGAAGTATTTTGAGGATTGGAGAGGTGCTGTAAATAGTTTTTAAAAATGGTTAAGTAGGAGAGAAAAAAAGATATAACTTCTCATCTAGATCAGGTAGAGCCTTAAGCCTACAGGGAGTATTTGCATTGTACATGCAGCAGCAAAGAAGGGAGTGGTGTGTAAGAGTGTGTGTAGTGCAGTGGGGTTCTGTGTGTGCAGTGAACAAGGTCCTAGTGTGGCCATGTGTTGGGCACAGAGGTGCAATGCTGGAAGTGCTGAAAGTGGCCTTGGCATGAAGTGAAACATTTTGTTTAGGGAAGTATATGGAAATTGAACAGGAAATAAATTGCAGTTAAGACATGGAGTGAGTAAGTGCTCAGTCGCTCAGTCGTGTCTGACTCTCTGCGACCCCAAGGATAGTAGCCCACCAGGCTCCTCTGTCCATGGGATTCTCCAGGCAAGAATGCTGGAGTGGGTTGCCATTTCCTTCTCCACGGCAAGACATGGAAGCTTTCCCTAATTTTGGACTGTGGTTTAGAAATTTCCCTGAGCACCTCTCCCTCTCTTCACAGAAATCCTGTTGTTTCTGCCTTTAGATTCTTTATCTCTAAGATCCAGAAGGACAGGGCCTCATCCGTGTGTATTGTATCACTGATTCAAATCCTGGAACCAGAGTAGAGGCAGAAGACTATGATTCAGCACCAAGGGCAGAGCTAGTATCTGTAGCCTCTTGGCCCCTTTCTTGCTTAAAGAGGGAAGAAAAATGGAATGGAGGCAGCAGCCGGGGCAAAGAGAGCCCTCGTTTGAGATCACATGGGGTAGAGTAGCCGTCTTTTGTTGTTGTCTGAGTGCAATTAAGTATAGTCTATAGGGTGGTTTCACATCAAGCTGAACGCAGAATGTTGGAACAGAATAATTAGGTTTCCACCTAGAGCTAGGAGTGCAGATTAGTTCTGATTACAGAGTCTGGTTTGATCCTGATGTATCCTGCAGCAATCCTGAAAGTGACTTAATTTTTGTTATTATGATAATTGAGTCCAGATTGGAGTGACCAGGCCTCTTTTTCAGAAACAGCCCCAGAAGTGAGGCTGGAAACGCCCTGGTTTGTAGGGATGGGAGGTGAGCCATTATTTATCCTACTTCTTGACATGTGACTCTGTGAGCTCATAAGCTGGGACAGAGCTCTAGACTGGGAAAAGTGTCATGTTCTCCTATCTTTAGTAGTAAAATGGAAGATTTTCTGACCTGGGTTGACATGGAGAGGAAAGAGTCCCTCAGGTGAAGCAGTGGATCTTATCAGTACTTTTTTTCCTATTAGACTTGGCTTTTCAGATAACATCAGAATTCGTCCTGCAAACGTTGACTCCACGCCTGGTGCCTTGAAGTTTCTCTGAGATGAACTGATGAATTGGAGCCATGGTGCAAAAGAAGAAGTCCTGTCCTCGGTTACTTGACTACCTGGTGATCGTAGGGGCCAGGTAACCAGGAAATGACTGATTTTGTCCAGTCATCTGGGGTAGCCACAAAATCTGTAAGGAATCCCCTTCCCTACTCCCACATTGCTTTGCATATCTCATTCTTCCGTTATTTGACCCTGATGGGAACTTTGCTGCCAGTTGGAAAAACAGAACAGGCGGATCGAGGCTACTGGCCTGGAGGAAGAGAAAGAGCAAACCTCTGCTCTTAAATAGCATCTTTGTGATTTTGAGCAAATACACTCTTATCTACTTCAGCTTCCTTATTTTGGAAAAAAGGAAAAGTACGTTGTGCTCCTTTTCTGTCTACCCATGCTCCTTGGGGAATTCATTAGCTAACTCACCTTGAAAGATGCTAGTCATCTTACAGTGTAGTGATAATTTTACTGTCGCCATTTGCCTTTCATTTTAGGATAGGCATCTTCATGGCAACGCAGACCTCAACGTGGCATGCTTTCCCAGGTCCTGCAGCTAGGTTACCTTACGCAAAGAGCATTTATTTTTCCACTGTGGTTAAATTATTATTATTATTATTTTCCTTTACTGTGGTTAAAACCCAAAAGAGCATGCTGTCCCTTCAGGCTGCTGACCTTGTCTGTATGTTCTCCAGGCACCCGAGCAGTGACAGTGTGGCCCAGACTCCGGAACTGCTACGGCGGTACCCGCTAGAGGACCACGCGGAGTTTCCCCTGCCCCCGGATGTCGTGTTTTTCTGCCAGCCGGAGGGCTGCCTGAGCGTGCGGCAGCGGCGCATGACCCTGCGGGATGACACCTCTTTTGTCTTCACCCTCACGGACAAGGACACTGGCGTCACCCGATATGGCATCTGCGTCAACTTCTACCGCTCCTTCCAAAAGCGCGTGCCTAAGGAAAAGGGGGAGGCCGGGCCAGGGTCCCGGGGGAAGGAAGGGCCCCGAGCCCCCTGCGTCTCGGAGGAGGTGGGTCCCAAGACCTCGGAGAGCGGCCCAGCCCTGCAGCCGCCCAGTGCCGACTCCACCCCGGATGTGAGCCAGTCTCCGCGGGCCAGACGCCGGGCCAAGGCGGGGAGCCGGTCTCGCAACAGCACGCTGACGTCCCTGTGCGTGCTCAGCCACTACCCCTTCTTCTCCACCTTCCGCGAGTGTCTGTACACCCTCAAGCGTCTGGTGGACTGCTGCAGCGAGCGCCTGCTGGGCAAGAAACTGGGCCTCCCTCGAGGCATACAGAGGTATGGTTCGCTGCCGCTGCTCGAAACAGGGGAGGCATCTGGAGTTGAGGTGTAGTTGGATGGTGAGGGGCGTAGGGATTTCCCTCTAAAGCCTGAGGTCCCTCAGACCTCCTTAAACGCTTAACGTTAATCCATGGAAGTGAAAGACTGCTGCAGAGTTAGACCTCCTTCCATGATCGTGCTTGGAGTGATGCTGAGGAGTTGGGTGTTTCAGGATGGGCAGGACTTGAAGTCCTTGCTGCGTGTACGTTTTTGCACTTGTCATCACCCTTGTGTGCATCCTGTGGTCCTGGCTGAGCCCATAGAGAAGTCTTCTCCGTTGCCGTCATTAGACGCTGTGTGGTTACGCGGGGCTGCCGTGAGGTGTCAGCTCCCACTGCTTATGTGTCTGCTCCTCAGGGACACCGTGTGGCGCATCTTTACTGGATCGTTGTTAGTGGAGGAGAAGTCAAGCGCCCTGCTGCACGACCTACGGGAGATTGAGGCCTGGATCTACCGGTTGCTGCGCTCCCCAGTACCTGTCTCGGGGCAGAAGCGAGTGGACATTGAGGTCCTGCCCCAGGAACTCCAGCAGGCTCTGACCTTTGCTCTCCCAGACCCCTCTCGATTCACCCTAGTGGACTTCCCGCTGCACCTCCCCCTGGAGCTTCTGGGTGTGGACGCCTGTCTACAGGTGCTCACCTGCATCCTGTTAGAGCACAAGGTGAGAGGGCAGCGTTCTAGGCCGTTCTAGGGGAAGGGCTTCGAAGTGTGACGGAGGCTAGACCATCAAAGATGAGGATTAGGGACCACATCTTTTTCATCATCTATCTCCAAGAGATAACGTGATACCAGGTATACAGTAGGTTCTCAGCGGGTGAGGGTCGAATTACGGTACCAGCATCACGTGGGTTAGGGGGCCCAGTGCAGGAGCCATGGATTTGATCCCTGGGTCGGGAAGATCCCCTGGAGTAGGAAACGGCAACTCACTCCAGTATTCTGGCCTGGGAAATCCCATGGACAGAGGCGCCTTGGTGGGCTACAGTCCATAGGGTTGCAATGAGATTGACTTGACTGAGCAACTGAGCATCGTGTGGGATATATTCAGAGAGCTTGACACTCAGCTGAATGATCCTCAACTGTACCAGCCTAATTCTCTGGAAATCTCAGTAATTCTGTACTGACGAGTGACCCTGGGATTTGGGGAACAAGAACTAAGAAGGTAAAGGAATGGCTCAAGGGAGGATTTGGGCAGTGCTTACACTGGGAGGTGACAGGCAGGGCGGGGTGTAGGGCAGTGATAAGTGTGGAAACTAAGGTCCCAGGGCCGTGGCCTTGGTGAAAAGAGATTAAACTGTAGTGTCAGAGGCTCTTTTCACTTCAGCCTTACTGATTCTGTCGAGAAATCCCTCTGGTACGGTTTGCGGCAGGTTGTGCTCCAGTCCCGAGACTACAATGCACTCTCCATGTCCGTGATGGCCTTTGTGGCGATGATCTACCCCTTGGAGTATATGTTTCCTGTTATCCCACTGCTGCCCACCTGCATGGCGTCGGCAGAACAGGTGAGTCTTAAGGCGTCTTCTGGCTTTGTCACCTCTGTTCTGACACTGTCCAGGTGAAGGCTCCATGCCCAAAGAAGTTGTAAATCAGTCCTGGTCCTGAATTCCTTGTCATAACTTATTTGTCCACAAAATGTGAACTGATCTGGTGGGAAAACTTAGGCCATTTAGGCTTTTTTTTTAAACTTCATGTTTTGTATTGGGGTATAGCTGATTAACAGTGTTATGATAATTTCAGGTGAACAGCGAAGGGACTCAGCCATACATATACGTGGATCCATTATTTATAGTTTTTACTTATCACAATTAATGTCAGGGATTATAGGCTACTGGCTACCTTGCTGCAGGTAGTACATAACATGTGTAATATATACTATTACTTCTCTAAGATCTGAAGCATTCTGAACTTTGGAACACATCTGCCTTCAAGGGTTTTGGAAAAGGGATTGTGGACCTATGTTTTCCTCCCCTGGAAAAATCTTGACCTGATAAGTGATCACAGTAGATTGTGGTTTTGTTCTCTGTCTTTTGCACAGCTGCTCTTGGCTCCAACACCATACATCATTGGGGTCCCTGCCAGCTTCTTCCTCTACAAACTGGACTTCAAAATGCCTGATGACGTGTGGCTAGTAGATCTGGACAGCAATAGGGTGAGGCCCCTTGTCTGAGGCTCCGTGGGGCCTAGAATAGGAGTGTGTTCTGTTTTTCTAGATTACTGCCTGGAAGGTCCTAAATTTGTGGGTGATTGCTACTGTGAAACTCACTGAAACAAAATTTTTTGAAAAAAAATGCTGCTTTTACTTTATTGTCTTGATAGGCCCTTGGTTAGCACCCAGAGAATTATAAGGTTTAGTTTTTCTCGAGTTAAGTGTTTCCCCGCATCTTCCAAGAGCAGCAGAGCAGTTATGGTTGCAGAATTATTACCTACGGCGTAGGTCATTTACTGGTTTTCTGGGAGTGTAGTTTCTAGTAAGAAACTGCCTTTCAGTGCAGATTTTAAAAAAGTATATTACTAACATTCTGTAATGTGAATACATTCAAGCTTCGGTAGGTAGCCCTTATATGTGTTTGCCATAAAACTTTAGAGAGTAAAAATAAAAGTACAAAGAACAAAACAAAAAGCATGATCCTGGTACTGCCCTGGTGGTCCAGTGGCTAAGAGTCCATGCTCCCTCTGCAGGGGGCCCAGGTTCGATCCCTGGTCAGGGAACTAGAACTAAGAGTTTGCGTGCTGCAACTAAAGGATCCTGCATGTTGCAACTGAAGAACGCATATGCCGTCATGGAGATGGAAGGTCCCCAGTGCCCTGGCCAAGACCTCGCACAATCCCATGAGCCTGTGGGCTAGGGAGAGTCACCAAGAACATTTAGGTATACTGTTTCCCTTCAGGTGTGTATATCTGTCATATACATGCATATATATATATATATATATTTATGTACATGCATATATAATGTATGTGTTTGCATGTATATAACAGTATTGTATATATGTAAGGAGCTTCCCTGGTGGCTCAGATGGTAAAGAATCCGCCTGCCAAGCAGGAGATGCAGGTTTGCTCCCTGGGTCAGGAAGATCCCCTGGAGAAGGAAATGGCAACCCACTCCAGTATTCTTGCTTGAAAAATCCCGTGGACCGGAGCCCGCCAGGCTCCTCCGTCCATGGGATTTTTCAAGCAAGAATACTGCTCCCTGGGTCAGGAAGATCCCCTGGAGAAGGAAATGGCAACCCACTCCAGTATTCTTGCTTGAAAAATCCCATGGACCGGAGCCCGCCAGGCTCCTCCGTCCATGGGGTCGCAAAAGAGTCAGACACGACTTCGTGACTAAAAACAACAGCATTGTGTATCTAAGTTCCTGCTCTTTTTCCTTACTCTTATGTAAGAGCAACTCGTTCTAAGGCCGCACGTTTGCTCTCTCTGGTGCAGGTGCTTGCCCCCACTAATGCGGAAGTGCTGCCTATCCTGCCGGAGCCGGAATCGTTAGAGTTGAAGAAGCATTTGAAGCAGGTGGGTGAAGAGGGACCAAGAGGAAGGGGGGCAGCAGCAGCCGTAGCACTGCTGTTGGCAGACAGCTGTTGAGAGGCCCAGTCTCCTTGCTGACGTCCAGTCGAGTAGGTCTTCTTAGCTGTGGGCAGGCTCCAGAAAAGTGGGGTGGCAGGGTGAATCTCAGAGAAGAGCCATTTAGATTCCTTTTCATTCACTGTGTGCGCCCCTCCCACCACCCTCTAGTGCGTAAAACCACCCTTCACCTTCTGCTTGTCACAGCTGCCCTTCTTAACGGCCTCAGAATATTCTCTGTCTCCTAAGGAGGGAGTCAGCAGTTTGGACAGTCTGGCTCCTTTCATGTTTTTCTCTTGAATTGATCTCTGGTCCCTACAGAATCATTTCTTCAAAAATTCCTTCCTTTGAGTAAACCCCATAAACACATTTTCATTGATTGATTTTCTTCTTCCCCTGCATGCTGAACACAGTACCTGAAGGTAAACCGTGATGAGACCCTGGCCCCCTGCCCTGCTGTGTGTCTTGTGTAGGACCACCAGTAGATAGCTCTGTGTTTCTTTTTAGGAACTCCTCATTTGGAGAGTCTTCAGAAGTCTCTCTCTGTGTTGTCTCAGTCACTTAGCAATACCTCTAGGTGAAACCCGTTTGGATTTACATGAGTCATTTTGTGTCATCCCTCTCTCTTTCTCTCTCTTGGCTCCATCACCACTGATGCAATATGATATCTTGTTACAGCTGAGTCTGGTGAGGATAGCAAGTTCAGAAGATGCTCTAGCTGTCTTCCTGTGCTGTGCTTTCATTCTTGATGATTGTTTTAGTATGACTAATGGGATGGAGAAGTACAGTCAGAATTGTACTATACATGTTCATAGGAGCTAAGATCTCTGGGCTCACAGATCCTGTATTCTGGCCCCTGTCACTCAAAGTGAGGTCCCTGGACCAGCGGCATTAGTATCCCCTGGGCTTGTTAAACGTGCAGAATCACCTCAGACACACTGAATCAGAATCCACGTGCAGTCACATCCCCAGGTGATTCCTACGCTCGGTAACATTGGAGAAACACTGCTGGGACTGCCCTGGTGGTCTAGTGGTTAAGAATCTGTCCGCCAGTGCAGGGGACATGGGTTCAGTCTCGGGTTGGGGAAGATTCCACATGCAGCTTCTTAAACCCATGTGCCCTGGAGCCCACACTGTAACTGGAGAAGCCCCAGCAGTGAGAAGCCTCCTCAGCACAACTAGAGAGAGCCTGCACACAGTGACCAAGACCAAGTGCAGCCCCCCAAATAAACTAATTTAAAAAAAAACAAACACTGCTGGTTTAAGCCAGTGGCTTTAAACTGGCCCACGGAGCCCCTGAGGGTTGATTTAGATCGGGACCACTGAGCATATGAGGCTCTGGGTTCTGTATGTGCTTCAGAGAAGCTTTACTTTTATAGGTTTCAACTGTTGATGTTCCTGCCTAGATCTCAATTGAAAAACAAGATTTCATAACTAAAACAATTTTGAAAACTATCACCTTGGACCTCAAGTGTGATCAAGTGGCCTTGATCAGATTGGCTTAAGCTGAAGATTGCGTAATCCAGATTGTTTTCTAAAGGTTAAAGTTTTTGGATTCTTGTTTCAGAGAGGAAGGCTCTTTCCTAGGAATTGACGTTGGCTGGCTGCCCAGGACTCAGCCATTTGTGCGGGACTTTTTCTTGTTCCGCAGGCCCTCGCCAGCATGAGTCTCAACACCCAACCCATCCTCAATCTGGAGAAATTCCACGAGGGCCAGGAGATCCCCCTTCTCCTGGGAAGGCCTTCTAATGACCTGCAGTCCACACCTTCCACCGAGTTCAACCCGCTCATCTACGGCAATGATGTGGATTCGGTGGATGTTGCAACCAGGTACAGGCAAGCCAACCAGACAGTCACAAGCTCTTAAATTGGTCCCTCCTCACTCAGTGACCTTGGGGCGAATTACTTCCATGAGCCCAGAGATTCTTTATTTATAAAATGTGGATAATATCTAGTTATATTTGCCACCTTAGTAAAAGCAGAGGAAAATGGTCCATCATATTCTCAGGCCTTTTAGGCCTTGGGTGCAGAAGGGGGTTGATGATTCTTTAAGACACCTCTCCCCTGGCTGTTGGAAGCCTGTTAATGACCTCGGGAGGTGGTCTGAGGCCTCAGATCATAGGGACCCTTGCTCTGCAGGGCGCGGGACTTGGGTCATCTCACCATCCCCTTCTTCCCCAGAGTGGCCATGGTCCGTTTCTTCAACTCCCCCAACGTGCTGCAGGGCTTTCAGATGCACACACGTACCCTACGTCTCTTCCCCCGGCCCGTGGTGGCTTTCCAAGCCGGCTCCTTTCTAGCCTCACGCCCCCGGCAGACTCCTTTCGCCGAGAAACTGGCCAGGACTCAGGCCGTGGAATACTTTGGAGAATGGATCCTGAACCCCACCAACTACGCCTTCCAGCGGATTCACAACAGTGAGTCCCCGTCCCTCTGCGCTGCCCCACCTCCTGTTCTGTCCTCCTGATGGCTCTTCCCCTTGCTCTCTCCTCTGCCAGTCTGCAGGCTGCCCCTGCCATTCTGATTTTGCTTGAGACTTTCTCCCACCTTTCTTTTACACTTTGCTTGCCTTTTCTCCGCCTGTTGCCCACTCGAGTCTCCTTTTTTTTCCTCCACGGGTAGACATGTTCGATCCAGCTCTGATTGGCGACAAGCCCAAGTGGTATGCCCACCAGCTGCAGCCCATTCACTATCGAGTGTATGACAGCGGTTCCCAGCTGGCCGAGGCGCTGAGCCTGCCGCCCGAGCGAGACTCGGACTCGGACCCAACCGACGACAGGTGAGCAGCGCCTTACCGCAGCAGGAGGGTTCTCAAAGGCTAGAAGGCTCTCACTAGCACAGTGGCCAGATTTCATAGGGTTTAGACATCAAGGAGATCCAACCAGTCCATTCTGAAGGAGATCAGCCCTGGGATTTCTTTGGAAGGAATGATAATAAAGCTGAAACTCCAGTACTTTGGCCACCTCATGCGAAGAGTTGACTCATTGGAAAAGACTCTGATGCTGGGAGGGGTTGGGGGCAGGAGGAGAAGGGGACGCCAGAGGATGAGATGGCTGGATGGCATCACTGACTCGATGGACCTGAGTCTGAGTGAACTCTGGGAGTTGGTGATGGACAGGGAGGCCTGGCGTGCTGCGATTCATGGGGTTGCAAAGAGTCGGACACGACTGAGCGACTGAACTGAACTGAGACATCAGTCTGCAAAGCCTTGTGTCATACATAGTTCAGTTGATTTTGTGTTCATTTCCTCATTCTTTATCTTGTTCCCCGATCTTGAGTTACAAGTGCTCCTCTGTTGATTTTTCCTAATGCGGTGCCGATTCTTATCTCTGCCCCCTTTTTCCTGTTTTGTTTTTCTTGATCTTCACTCTGCAGCGGGAGTGACAGCATGGATTATGACGATTCAAGCTCTTCTTACTCTTCCCTTGGTGACTTTGTCAGCGAGATGATGAAATGCGATATCAACGGTGATACTCCTAGTAAGTATACTTGGAGAAATTAGCCGCTCTGGGCAGGGTTTGGGGTTCTGCGATGGCAGGTCTGCAGCTGCCATCCTTGAAGTTTTTTTTTTTTTTTTTTTTAAAGAAAACTTATAAAAATTTATCTTTTAATTGGAGTATAGTTGATTTATAGTGATAGCTTCTACAGTACAGCACAGTGAGTCCGCCAGACATATCCTCCTTGGTTTTGGCAGACGTGGACCCTCTGACACACGCAGCACTGGGAGATGCCAGCGAGGTGGCGATTGATGAGCTGCAGAACCAGAAGGAGGCAGAGGAACCCGGCCCGGATGGCGAGAACTCCCAGGAAAACCCGCCCCTGCGCTCCAGCTCCAGCACCACCGCGAGCAGTAGCCCCAGCACCATCATCCACGGTGCCAGCTCTGTACGTGAGGACTCGGCGGAGGGGCTGAGTGAGAACGGTGACTTGGGGTGTGGGGCCTCATCTCTGCCAGGAAAGCTGGGGTGAAACTGTCCACTCAACTTGCTACTTTCTCCGCACTTCCCCCAGCCTCCTCTCCATAGATCCTGTAGTTTAGAGCCTACGAGATACAGTCTGACCCCAGAAGGAGGACATGCAGCCCTGTTCAGGGGTGAGCTGAGATTTCCCCCTTGCATAATTTGTGCAGAGAGAACAGGGGTGTCACGGAGATGTTTCTCACACATGCCTCAGGCTCAGAATCTACCAGGCCTGGCTTGGCCCTGCCCAGCTGAGAAAGACGGGAAGGCACCCCAGGCACCGGGTGACCTCTTTGTATTTAATATGTTCCCAGGAACCTGTCGACTCAGCGGAGACGGACGATAAGGCGGCAGGAGGCGTCCCCAAGTCCCTCCCCACCGTGCCTCCCAGCATGGGCAAGTGCAGCGTGGACAGACATCAGACAGAAACCGGAGAGGGGTCAGTGCGCCGGCAAACCTCTGACAGTCCGTGCCTCCAGCCCCAGTATGGCTTTCCCCCTGAGGAAGACGATGAGCAGGGCGAAAGTTACACCCCCCGATTCAGCCAGCATGTCAGTGGCCATCGGTGAGAGCCTGCGGATGCCCCTAGAGGGGTGACGGAAGGCCTCACCCCCGTGGGCCCTGGGGCGAGGGCGGACCAGAAAGTCCAGGCAGTCCGAAGGCTCGTGAGGCCCGGCGTCCCCAGAGGTTCATGCTTTGATCTAGACCTGCCTGTAGGAACTGCGGGAAGGGAGTGCAGTGTAGTCAGGCCCATCGCCCAGGACTCGGCAGCCCTGCCTGGGGCTCAGAGGTGCCACTGTGTGTTCAAGGGCTCAAAAGCTGCTGCGGCCCAACAGCTTGAAACTGGCAAGTGACTCAGACGCAGAGTCGGACTCTCGAGCGAGCTCGCCCACCTCCACTGTCTCCAACAACAGCACGGAGGGCTTCGGGGGCATCATGTCTTTCGCCAGTAAGTGCCTGCAGCTCCCTCCCGCCTCGGTCCTACCTCCTGTCCGGCAGGGCCTGACCATGGCAGATGCTGCTTACGACTTCAGACGTAGGGCTGGGTTGGCTTTGTCAAGCTCTTCTTCAGGTTGTTTGAGTGATGCCAAATAAGGTATTTTCGGGGGAAGTCAACAGAGAACAGGGCCAGATTAGTCACTGTCTTTATGCCTGGAGGTTTCAGTCTCTTTGAGGGTAAGACAGCTGGCTGTTGAACTGAAAAGGAATCATTTTATTAAAATCATGACCCTTGTACATGTATTTCGTAGAAACGTTCTGGTCACATTTGATTTGAGATTTATGTCTAATACCTTCTCTGCCTGGGGGAAGGACTTTTTCACACATATGCCTTGAAATCTACTTGACATTGACTTGTACATAGAGAATATTACCAGAAATGAGGGTGGTGTCAGTTCAAGATTAAAGACAGACTAGGGGCCAGAGAAGGCCATCTTGGGGGGATCACTGTGATGGTGAGGGTTTTTTTTTTTTAGAAGCCCGGAAGGGACAGTACCAGTGTCAAACGGGAAGTACATTATCTGCCAGGCGTTTGCGCTGGGCTGGCGGTAGAGGAGAGGCTTGGGTGTTACCATGGGAGGCAGCCAGAGAAAGTGGTTCCTGAGGGTTCTGAGCATTCCTGGCAGTAGCCCTTTTGTTTGTCCTAAGTTAGCAGTGGTCCTTTCTAAGCTTAGGTGAGGGGCTCTGGGATTACGTCTGAAGAGGAGGAGGGTGGAGGTGGTGCTCCAGCCCCTGGAGGGGAGTGCTCTGACGCTTCACCCCCCTGACGCATGGCTCTCGCCCACCCCCTGGACAGGCAGCCTGTATCGGAACCACAGCACCAGCTTCAGCCTTTCGAACCTCACGCTGCCCACCAAAGGAGCCCGAGAGAAGAGCACGCCCTTCCCCAGTCTGAAAGGTGACTACCGCCCTCCTCCTGCCAAGCCAAGGTCCTCTGGGAAATATTTCAGGCCCGTGGGTACTTGTCAGGAACCCCGTGTATGATGAATTATCTGACCCGGCCGTTGCCTCTCATATAACGCTTCTCATGGCTCTCACTGCACATTATACAAGTTCTCCGCTGGTTTTCAGGTGGAAACTGTCTTTCGTAGCTAAAGAGAAGGCTCTGTTGTATCATTTAGGATAATGGCAACTGGGGGATTACTGCTGCTTCCGGGAGCAACCTTTGTCAGAGGCACATAATCCACATAGGGCTCCTTGGCTGCCACCAGTCTTCTGCCAGGTTCCTCCTGCAGGGACTTAGGACAGACTCCATCCTAAGGAGCTGGCCCACCAGGGGATGGTTGTGAAAAGACTGGCAGTGTTCACAGAGTCAAGAGACCTCTTACTTTGGCTTCCTGTCAGCTCAGGGCTCCGTGAGTGTAGCATTGGTTGGCATCGAGGGGCAATTAAGACCTCAGTGGATTTTCATTTGTGATCTCCGACAGTTTGATGGGCTTTTCTGAATTTACTCTGACTTTTGTTTGTTTCCTTTGGAGTTTGTGCTGAAATATTTACTCAAAGAAGAAAGCCAAATGAGCAGCAGTTTCGTGTATTTTTTAACTGGCGTGTCTCCCCGCCAATTAGTAAATGTTAGGGATCTCAGGAACGTTCTTTGGTGGGGATGGGAGTGAGGACATCATGGCTAGTGGTGCGTGTAGGGAGCTCACCAGGCCTGCAGGGCAGATCAGCCCAGGCATGGCAGGTTAGGGACAGAAAGGCGGCAGCGTCGCTGGCTCCCGTTTGACACAGCTGCAGGGGACAGGCATCGCCTCGCTGTCATCGCATGCGGGCGCTTCACTCCATCCGCTGCACTGGTCCCTCCCACCCACTTCCATCCTCAGCCCCGCCCCCTCCCCATGACGCATTGGGGGCGCTTCCCTCTGCCTCCCTGTGGGCCCTCTGGAGCCCCGTGCTGAATGTTTCATGAAACAGCTGTCTCTCATGCATGCGTCCGTGAGTACCTAAAGGCTCCTGGTGTCGTTCCCCTGCCTCTGGCTTGGAGAGGCCATAGTCTTAAGGACAGTCTTTCCCAGAGCCTGGGCTTGTCCCCTTGGCCACTCGGCTTCCAGCCTCTGGAGGTGCCCGAGAACGAAGGTCACGGGCACTAAGCTTCGGGAGGATGCTGAGATGACCTGACTGGCAGCTCCATCGCGGGGTGCAGGGTGGTGGTATCACGGTGCACCTACTAATTGTGTATTTTGTGTCCCAGTATTTGGGCTAAATACTCTAATGGAGATTGTTACTGAAGCCGGCCCCGGGAGTGGTGAAGGTGGGTCTTGCCCGTGAGCTCTGCATGATCTTTTTTCTCCTAGCATCTCCTGTGCCTGCCCGAGGGCCATCCTCCTCCCGGAGCAAGCGGCATCACTGCGAGTGGCCCGCCTTGCCCCGCCCCCCGTGCTTGCCCGTGGGGCGCGCTGCTGGTGCATGTGGAGTGGCCTGAGTCTCCATCCCCACCTCCTCCACGTGGCTGGTCTCCACCTGTGTGTGTGTGACACCCCGGGGCCGCCCGCACCCAGCCCCTCCAGGGAATGGGCGCGGAGCGTGGCTGCCCGGGGGCTGTGCTGAGCCTCGTTCCTGGACCCCATGAGTGACGCCGCCGTCTGCTTCTGCCTTCCTGACTGCAGGGCACAGGCGGGCCTTGGTGGACCAGAAGTCGTCCGTCATTAAACACAGCCCGACCGTGAAGAGAGAGCCCCCATCACCCCAGGGCCGAGCCAGCAACTCTAGGTAATAAAGGGCAGCACTGTTTTCTTGTTTTTTGTTTTTTTCCCCTGTGTAAATATTGACTTACTTATTTGGCTGCTCTGGGCTTAGTTGCAGCACTCGGGACCTTTGAGCTTCATTGTCATGTGGGATCCTTAGTTGTGGCATGCGAACTCCCCCATAGCATATGGGATCTAGTTCTCTGAGCAGGGATCGAACCTGGGCCCCTCACGTTGGGCACGGCCGAGAAGTCCCCAGGGCCGTTTGAAAGGTTCTCAGATGGAGGTAGCGATTCCTGTACCAAACCTGAGGGGTGCTGAAGAGAGAGAGAGAGAGGTGAAACCCCTCCCCACTCAGACTCGGCCCCCGTGAGGCAGCCGTCGCTGGTGGTGTGGAGGAGGGTGGGGTTGGTACTAGGTCCTTGGGCACACCTGGCCGTCTTGGGCTGGGGGCTTCGCAGAGGACCTGGTGCTTTGGAAAGTGGCTTCATGTTTTTGCCCCCGGCGGCAGACATCTAGCATGGTGAAAGTGGGGGATGCTCTGCCAAGGAGCCGCTGACCCCAAAAGTGGTGTGTGGACCCCCCCCCACCCTCAGTGAGAACCAGCAGTTCCTGAAGGAGGTGGTGCACAGCGTGCTGGACGGCCAGGGCGTCGGCTGGCTCAACATGAAGAAGGTGCGGCGGCTGCTGGAGAGCGAGCAGCTGCGCGTCTTTGTCCTGAGCAAGCTGAACCGCACGGTGCAGTCCGAGGATGAGGCCCGGCAGGACGTCATCCCTGACGTGGTCAGGGCCGGGGGCCGGGGGTTGCCCGGGGAGAAGGGGTGGGGACGCCACGCTGGAGAGAGCAGTGCCCACTCTCGGCCCTGGGCTGTCGTTGTAGGAGGTCAGCCGGAAGGTGTACAAGGGCATGTTGGATCTGCTCAAGTGCACGGTCCTCAGTCTGGAGCAGTCCTTCGCCCACGCCGGCCTGGGTGGCATGGCCAGCATCTTCGGGCTTCTGGAGATTGCCCAGACCCACTACTACAGTAAAGGTAGGGGTGGGACCAGCAGAGCGGCGTGCCATCCGCAGAGAAGGAACTCGGCCCCTTGACGGGACTCCCAGTGCCAGGCTGCTTCCTCTGAGGCTCTGGGCTTTTCTTTTATAGCACATGTTTTTGCCTAGCGGGTGTTCTGTCATGGGAGAGAACGAGGCCTGCTTTTCTTCTCTGCACTTCTTCCCTTCCACCTTCTCCTCTGTCCTCGCTTCTCCCACCTCATTCCACACCTGGACTCTCTCTCTTTTTTTTTAAAGAAACACTTATTTACTTATTTGGCTGCGCAAAGATGGTCTTAGTTGCAGCAAGTGGGATCTTTAGTTACGGCATGCAAACTCTCCGTTGCAGCACGTAGGATCTCATTCCCTGACCAGGGATCGAACACGAGCCCCCAGCATGGGGAGCTCGGGGTCTTAGCCACTGGGCCGCCAGGGAAGTCCTCTCTGTCTCTTTTGACCTCTTCGTGTGTTTCATCTTTTCCTCAGAACCAGACAAGCGGAAGAGAAGTCCCACGGAGAGCATCAGTACACCAGTCGGCAAGGATCCTGGCCTGGCTGGGCGGGGGGACCCAAAGGCCATGGCACAGCTGAGGGTCCCCCAGCTGGGACCTCTGGCACCAAGTGCCCCAGGAAAGAGTCCCAAGGAACTGGACACCAGAAGTCTAAAGGAAGAGAACTTTGTGGCATCTATCGGTGTGTATCATGTGTTGAGTGTGCTGGAGGAGTTCTGGCTTCTTCAGTGTCCCTGCCTCCTTTCAATCCATCCAGAATCCCGCCTCTCTCTTCCCCACGCTTTGCTTTCCAGACAGGGAGACGGATTTGTGTCCATTCTAGCCGTGTCTCTTTATACTTCTTTATCCCTGATGCTTCGTTTACAGTCACCCTCACCTGAGCCTTAAAGGAAGAGCGGAAGTTTTGTTTAGGGGGCCCAGTGGAGCTTACTGCCAGAGTCTGAGCTGGACTCCCCGTCCCTCCCTCTCTTATATACATCGGGATTGCTTCACTTAGTGGAGAGTTCCTGGAAGCTGTAAGGCAGTTTACGGATGCATCTCTGGGCTGTAACACTGTGATGGTTTGGGTCTCTACAGCCAGCTTCCCCCTTCTCCAGGCATCATACTGCCCTCGGACTTGCTCCTCTGGGGCATGTCTGGCCACCCCATCTCCTGGGTTCTAGACCTTGAGGTCCAGAGTTCTGGGTCCGCTCTTCCTCACTGGACTTGGTATTAGAGTTCGCTCTACTTGTGGTGTCTCTCCATGCCCACTGAGGCAGTGCCTTGGTGAGCTCTCGGGGTGTCTGTCTGACTCACTCCCCACCTGACCTGGAGTCATCTAGATTGTATCTCTCTCTTTTTCTGGTTCTAGATCCCTGGGGAACATGCTTCTGACTGAAGCGTGTTTTTGCCACATCCATGAGCCAATAACTTTTACCCCCGTAAATGGTAATGCGGAGCGGGAAACTGGCCTTCTCTAGCCGGCAAAATACTTTCCTAGAGGCAGGCAGCCTGTTGTGATGCTCTAGAAACTATACTGACCCGCCAGTCTGGAGATCTGGAGTTTTAATCCTAGATCAGCCCCCAGAAAAGAAAATGACTTTGGACAGATCGCTTCCCTTCAGGGTCTGTATCTCCTCACCTGGGAAGTGAGGAGATTGGACCAAGTAGACTTTAAAGTTCTTTCAAGAAAAGAATTGCTGTGATGACTATTTCCTCTTCTCTACCCCTACTAAGATGCTCTTCTTGACCATTTAGGGATCTCTGTCCACCTCTACTGGCTAAGATGGGTCTTTTGGCAGGGCAGGCACTGATTCTGAGGGTAAGTTGGGTTTTTTGGTAGCAACAGGGAAGGATGCTAACTGCCTGCACAGGTGGCCTCTGTCCAGTCCAGAGAAGCACCCAGATCTGTGCTGATGCTTCTGGGGCCCTTTGGCTGCACGAGGTGATCATCTGTCCGATCTGGAATCTTTAAAGTTTGCTGTTGCCTGGCTCATTTGGCAGAGAGAGCACAGTGTGGTAGAAGTTTCCCCTGGGTTATGTGATCTTGAGCAAGTGTTTCAGCCTCTTTGGGATCAGTCTCCTCACACCAGAATGAAGGAGCTTGATCAAAGGCTTCTCTGGCTCTGACATTCGGAAGGATTTTTACTGATGCATTGAGATGCGGAAAGGAATTTAGTTCTTGAGCTGGGCGGCAGGGGGAAGGCATTAGATCTCTTGATGTTTCACCACCCCCCTTCCCCTCAATGAAGATCTCTCTTGATCTCTTGATTTGTAGTCCTGTGCCTGAGACAGAAGCAGCTTGGGTGGTTGGGGTTTCCATTTCATCTGTCTGACCAGCCTCTGACTCTCTCTGTCTTTCTCTCCTGCTTACATTGCATCTGGGGTAGAATTGTGGAGCAAGCACCAGGAAGTGAAAAAGCAAAAAGCTTTGGAAAAACAGAGTAAGGAACAAATGCCCCTTCCCGTTCCCAAGTCTCCCATACCTGCCAACTCCCCAGGCCCAGTCGGGGCAGGCCCCCTTGGTCAGCCCCACCCCAAATTTGCTCTTGGGGGGTATTTGGAACGAAAGCAGGTAGGTGGTGTGTGACACCTAGGTATGTGCTTGTAGGCTGCTTCTGCCCCTTCCCCTTGTGGTAAACCAGGCGGTGATCAGGGCATCCACTGCGTAAAGGCCCCCAGAGCTGGGTTCTCTGTCACCCCAGAGTTGGTGGGGAGAACATTTGCCTATTTCAGCACCCCTCATTGGCTGAATCTCCCACACCCACTGGAAGGCCTGTGGGCACAGTTGGCAGAGATGGTTGCTGTCCCTCCGTGTTGAGTCTGCAGCTTCCCGACTCTCTGGTGGCTTGCCTAGGCACGCTTTCTCGCTTTCTGTCATTCTGTCCTTCTGCCATACCATTGTGGATGGGTGGGAAAGATGGGGGTGCCTTTTAACCCTGGACGTAGAAGCTGTGGGGGTTGGTGGGCAGTGTCCACTGAGACAGCTGGTGTTCTTTAGTCTCCCTGGGCTCCTCCTGCCCTGGTCCCTTCAGACGTATTTATGGGAAAGCACAGGGACCGGGGGACCCTTGAAGGCTCTCAGGCCCTGGTGGAGCGCTGACCCTGAGTGCAGTGGAGCGTGGTTTGTCTGTGTAACTTTTCCTCCTTAGGATGATGCAGTCAGAGTCTTCTCTAGTTAAGAAGATGGCTGCAGAACCCCTTGAGACCAGGACTGATTTTTCCCTGCCTGGTTCTTAAGGCATCTGGGACTTCTTCTTCCAGTGGGGCCCGAGTGAGTGGCAGTCCCTGGAAAGGTGACTGGGACACGCGGAACAGGTCTGGGACCAGGCCGTGCCTCTGTCCCACTCCCTTGGCCAGCCTGCCCCTAGCCTGTATACCGAGTAACACAAGTCTTCCCCTCCTCAGGGCCTGAAGTAATCAAACCCACCTTTGACCTTGGTGAGACTGACGAGAAAAAGTCCCAGGTCAGCGCAGACAGTGGTGTGAGCCTGACATCTGGTTCCCAGGTTTGTGACAACCTTGTTCAGAATCGTGAGTGTTAACAGTTCGCCATCTCAGAATACTTTAAGACCAAAACAAAAAGATAACCTTGAAACATCATGAATATCCAGTCGCACAGGAATGGTGAAATAAGTGGGAGAAGGCAATGGCACCCCACTCCAGTACTCTTGCCTGGAAAATCCCATGGACAGAGGAGCCTGGTAAGCTTCAGTCCATGGGGTCGCGAAGAGTCAGACACAACTGAGCGACTTCACTTTTACTTTTCACTTTAATGCACTGGAGAAGGAAATGGCAACCCACTCCAGTGTTCTTGCCTGGAGAATCCCTGGGACGGCAGAGCCTGGTGGGCTGCCATCTATGGGGTCACACAGAGTGGACACGACTGAAGTGACTTAGCAGCAGCAGCAGCATCCATGTAATGGAAAAGGAAATGGCAACCCACTCCAGTATTCTTGCCTAGAGGATCCTGTTGGACAGGGGAGCCTGGTGGGCTGCCATCTATGGGGTCACACAGAGTTGGACACAACAGAAGCAACTTAGCAGCAGCAGCAGCAGCATGCATGTAATGCAATATTAGTATCCATTAATGACTATTTTCAAAAATTCAGTGACATGGGAAAGTGTTTACAAAGCTACACAGTGTGAATCAGATTTTACTTTTAAAATATACATAGAAAAGACTGAAAGGAAGTTTGCTAAGATTTAATAACAGTGGTTAATGTGGGTGGTAAGTTTATGGCTTTTTTTTTTTAATTTCCTTATTTCTTTCATGTATTTTCCGTAGCAAGCATGTATTTGTTTTACATTCGTTGTTTTTCTTATTCTGTAAGTCTTACGTATTTTATATTCAGGAAAAAGAGCTGATTTGTCATGACCTATCCGGGGATGACAACAGAAGGGTGGGGATGGGAGGAGGAAGAAGATACAGTGTTTCTTAGGGAAGCAGAGCATGGATGGGCCACCTCCCTGCTGTGTCTGAGTCCGCATGTCTCATTTCAGAGGACCGATCCAGACTCTGTCATCGGTGTGAGTCCCGCTGTGATGATCCGAAGCTCAAGTCAGGACTCTGAAGTTAGCACCGTGGTAGGGGAACACCACGCTGGAACCTTGGTGGGTGGGGTGTGGGTCCCCCTTTGGAAAAAGGGGGTTTCCTCTCTCCTATGGAGGCTGTTCTTAGTCTCAGGTCAGCTTGGTTCTCTTGGTGGAGACGTGTACCTGTCGTAGGTCTTTGTCCGTGGGCTCAGACCCTGAGATTTCACCCAGGGCGTCTCCTCATCTTATAAAGAAGGTACTTCCAGAGGCTGTCTTAACACACCTTTGAGGCTGGGTCTTTTTTTTTTCTTCACGGCAGCAGAAGGCTCTAAGAAGCTTGGCATCTCTGGGGCGCACCCCTGGGGGAGATCCCTTACCGCCTTTCTTCCTTCGCAGGTGAGCAACAGCTCCGGAGAGACCCTGGGAGCAGACAGCGACCTCAGCAGCAGTGCGGGCGATGGCCCAGGCGGCGAGGGCAGTGCCCACTTGGCAGGCTCTCGGGGCACCTTGTCTGACAGCGAGATCGAGACCAACTCTGCCACCAGTGCCATCTTTGTAAGCTCAACGGGATGGGGCTAGGTTAGAAAAGGTCGAAACTTAGGCGGCAGTCAGGAGGCAAAGGGAAGGCAGGCATGGATAACCTTCGTATATCTGACCCTCAGGAAAATGTTTCTTAAATTAGCTCTTTGCCTAGTCATCCAATGCCATGCTCTAGGACTTTCAGAACCTTCTCCTGAATCATTGATGAGTTAGGCTTCCTGCCCAGTCACATAAGGGCTTCGACTCCTATGTGGCAATAACCCCTGTGTTTAAAATAAACAAAGTGATGCCTTTGTGGCCATGTCAGGGCAACTGCAGCTCTCATTTTGTCCCAGTCAGCCTGTTTTTATTCTGGTCACTGCTTTGTTTATGTAGCACCTTAAAATAGCATTTCATTTTAGTGTATTCCTAACAGTTATTCGAAGCTTTCCTTTGTGAATAAACGTCTATTAAGTGATTGACTAAATGCCATATTCTGTAAGAAAGAATCAGGGGTGACAAGGCATGATTCCCCTTCTCAAGAAGTTTGCAGTTCTGTATGTTGCTATGACTGATCTCTTCTGATAGGTGAGGGAAACAAAGCCTTAGGGGGGAAAAAAAAGATCTTGCCCTAGGTTATACAATAAGCCAGTGATCAGTAGGAATTAAATGAGTTCTTTTTAGTCCCTGTCTGTAGACACACTGCCCTACAGTGTATACAGGCATCCTCAGGCAGCATTAAGGGTTCTGACACTCTCGCCACTTGGTTAGGCAGAGCTCAGGATGGGTGTTCTCTGCCTGAGCTCAGAGGTCCTCATCTTTGGTCTGTGGGGAGAATGGGAGAGGAAGTTTAAATGAAATAAATCATGCAGCCCTGGCAATCACTCCCACCCCAGGGCCTTGTGTAGCCCTGCTTCTGACAGAGCCAGTGACATCCCAGAGTGGGGGGTAGGGGTAGGCACCAGAGCCATTCAAACTCATGCACTGTAACTCGCCCTGAGTCCAAACAGACCCTTTTAATTAAGAGCATCTTAAATCCTTCTAGTGTGCTTCTGTTCTGGAAGCTGAGGTATATGCTGTGCCGTAGCTGTCTTGCAAGAAGCCGCTCAGCTGTGGCCTCCCTTTCCTGGCACCTTCCCGGGACAGATTCTTACTTGTCCTGTGCTTCTGGGTGAGGGGACTTCCTGCGGTTGAGTTGCCGAGAGCAGTTACCTAAATTTCTTGGCTCAAAAAAATAGGCAGCTTTGGCAAGAAATGGCATTATATTAAGTTAATACAGTTCCCTGAACGAAGTCTTTGGCTGTGAACCAGGCAGCTGGCGTTTGGACACACTCATTAGGTATTTATTGCCCAGGAGCCTCTGATCGGTGGCTTCTCTGCTTACGCTGCCTCACATGTTGTGAAATGGGTGTGAGAGCTACCCCTTCCCCAGCTGAAAATCTTTCCCAAATGAACAGAAAGCCTAATGTTGTGCAAGTGGCAGATAAAGTGCTGTTTTTATGTGGGAAGATACTTCTAAGAGATGGTAAGAGAGAAAACATTAACATTTGTCAAACACCGGCCATGCGCCAGGGGTAAGGAGCCTGCCTGTCAGTGCAGGAGGTGTATGAGATGTGGGAGTTGGAAAGAGCCCCTGGAGGAGGGCATGGCAACCACTCCAGTGTTCTTGCCTAGAGAATCCCATGGACAGAGGAGCCTGGCAGGTTACAGAGTATGGGGTCGCAAGGAGTGGGACACAACTGAAGCGACTTAGTGCACACACGTGTGCCAGACACTGAGTGATTTATATGTCTTTTCTCATTTTATCCCTGGAATAGTCCTGTTGAGTGGGTATTATAACCTTCCTTTTATAGATGAAGAAAATGAGTCTGAGAAGCTAAAAAGTTTTTTTTTTTTTTAATTTTATTTTATTTTTAAACTTTACAATATTGTATTAGTTTTGCCAAATATTGAAATGACTCCGCCACAGGTATATATGTGTTCCCCATCCTGAACCCTCCTCCCTCCTCCCTCCCCATACCATCCCTCTGGGTCGTCCCAGTGCACCAGCCCCAAGCATCCAGTATCGTGCATCGAACCTGGACTGGCAACTCGTTTCATACATGATATTATACATGTTTCAGTGCCATTCTCCCAAATCTTCCCACCCTCCCCCTCTCCCACAGAGTCCATAAGACTGTTCTATAAGCTAAAAAGTTTTGTACCAAAGATCACATAGCTAGCAAGAGGCATGAATCTGATTCTTGGTCATGTTCTTTCACTGTGTCACGCTGCTACAGAGAATTTGTCTAATTTTTAAGAGCAAAGAGTCTTATAGAAACAAAAGGAGGTAAAAATAAGTAAAAATGAAAGGTCGATTACCTGTTTCGGGAGGCAGTAACCGAAAGCAGTATTATCAGATTGACTTCTTTTTTAAAAAAGTTTCTTTTATTTATTTTCGCCTGTGCTGGGTCTTTGCTGAGTGAAGGCTTTTTCTCTAGATGCAGTGCATGGGCTTTAGGGAGCACGGGCTTAGCTGCCCCGTGGCATGTGGGTTCTACCCAGACCAGGGATCAAACCCGTGTCCCCTGCATTGGCAAGTGGATTCTTAACCCCTGGACCACCAGGGAAGTCCCAGACTGACCTCTATTTGAAGTGAGCAGAGTGGCAAATGCAGGGCTACTGGAATACGTGTGGCTAATGATGGTGGCCGGCGTGTGAGCCTCTTTTATAAGCTGCTTGGTTTCCTTTGCGCCTGTCCCTTGGTGCTTCGGCAGCTGACCTGTTGTCTCTTCTGTCTAGGGTAAAGCCCATAGCTTGAAGCCAAGTGTGAAGGAGAAGCTGGTGGGCAGCCCAGTTCGTTCTTCTGAAGACGTCAGCCAGCGAGTCTACCTCTACGAGGGACTCCTAGGTGAGAAACAGACCGAGAAGGCCTCTTGCACAGGAAGGAAGCAGGCTTCGGCCAGGGAAGAGGGTGGCACCGGACAAGTAGCTGTGTGGCCGTTGGCTGATCTCAGTGCGGACACGAAAGGGCATTTTTATATCTGAAGCCGGCGACTGTCTGGGTCTGGAGAGAGGAAGGCAGTGGGAGAACGCTAGGAGAGACTGAAGTCCGGTATTAATCAACAGTCTCTATCTTTGTGTCTTCTTTTACTTCCTTGCTACCATGGTCCTTCCTGCTCACAAACTGGCAGGAAGGGACAAAGGATCGATGTGGGACCAGTTAGAGGACGCTGCTATGGAGACCTTTTCTATAAGTAACCACCCTTCTGTGTGTGCTGTTCATCCCTCCTCCTCGGGAGGGGCTGGGCCTCACTTGGAGGCAGCCGGGGCTGGTGGCAGGAATGCTGCATCTGGGGTGGCGAGTCTGATGTTTCCTTTGCTCTGGAATTTGTAAAGACTCCCTTCTTTGCTGGAAGTTACTCTTTATCTTAGTTTGGCAGCCGCCTTCTTTATATGTTATATAAGCCCCTAAGAAACCCTCTCTTCCACACAGGCAAAGAGCGTTCTACTTTATGGGACCAAATGCAGTTCTGGGAAGACGCGTTCCTAGATGCCGTGATGTTGGAGAGAGAAGGAATGGGCATGGACCAGGGTCCCCAGGAAATGATAGACAGGTGTGAGGTTTATAAACCCTTGGAAAAGGCAAATTTGGCCCCTTCCCCGTTAATTATGCTTCCTCCCACCTGGGGGCTGACGTGTCCTGGTCTCCCGTTCAGGTACCTGTCCCTGGGAGAACACGACCGGAAGCGCCTGGAGGACGATGAAGACCGTCTGCTGGCCACACTCTTGCACAACCTCATCTCGTACATGCTGCTGATGAAGGTAATGTCAGTTCTGCTTACGCCCAGCTACTGCCAATGCTGAGGACAAGGCTTGTTCCTGTTGCCTGGACCCTGGGGCAGTCGGGAAGCAGTCAGGGCGTCCTGCTAGGGCCCTCTTCCTCACTGAAGGTCCGAGGCCTCTCTGCAGCTCATTTATCCCCTTCTCTGAAGCAGCCAGGCTGCTGTACAGCTGGGGAGTGTTGTAAAGGTGAGGGATGATGGTGTGCTGTTTGTTTCTTTTGAATTTTAAATGGGCTTCCTTTGCTGAATATTTTTAGGATGCCTGTCGAACTCCCCAGAGGATTCAGTGGAAAAAGAATGTTTTTTCAAGTAGTAGATTCTGAAACCTTAGAAAGGATGCTCAGAATTTACTTTTCCGCACTAGTCCTTCATCATATTGACTTTCCCGTAGATGTAAAAAGCACTAGTCATTGGAAAAGCAATGAATGGCAGATTCTAGTTTGACTTGGTTATATTTGGTTTTTATAGCCATGGGAGAGAACTGTGTCCCCAAGTAGAAGAGTCCTGTTCTGAAAGGACCTGGTGGGTAGAAGAGAGTTGTTTTGAGAATGAGTTCCTGGGTTTTTCCTCCGCCTGTTCTCCCGGCCTCTCTTAATGTGAAGACATGAGTTGATCCAGTGGAGAGAATACCCTGCAGTCACTCTTGGTTATTGAGGTTCTGTTTTGGCTTTCCAGGTAAATAAAAATGACATCCGGAAGAAGGTGAGGCGCCTGATGGGAAAGTCCCATATTGGGCTTGTGTACAGTCAGCAAATCAATGAAGTCCTTGACCAGCTGGCTAACCTGGTGAGCACATCTCAGGCATTCTTCAGGCTCCTTCCATCGCACTGGTCAGCTGCCTAGGCGTGGGCCCCGAGGCCTAACGGAGAGGCTTCCCTGTAGCTCATTCCTTGGCTCAGATGTTTTCAGAATTCCTAGTTCTGAACATCGGAGAAGGCAATGGCACCCCTTCCAGTACTCTTGCCTGGAAAATCCCATGGATGGAGGAGCCTGGTGGGCTACAGTCCATGGGGTCGCTAAGAGTCGGACACGACTGAGCGACTTCACTTTCTCTTTTCACTTTCATGCATTGGAGAAGGAAATGGCAACCCACTCCAGTGTTCTTGTCTGGAGAATCCCAGGGACGGGGGAGCCTGGCGAGCTGCCGTCTATGGGGTCGCACAGAGTCGGACACGACTGAAGTGACTTAGCAGCAGCAGCAGTTCTGAACACAGGCTTGGCCTCTAGATGAGGCGCTTGCCCTTCTGTTCTGTGATAGGAGTCTCTGCACTGAAACCGTCCCAGTGCAGCCTTCTCGGCATCTGTGTGGTCTGTGGACCCCTGTGGATCCGCAAGATGAATCCTGTTTTCTCGACAATACTGAGATGTTATTTGCCTTTTTCACCGGGTTGACAGGCACACTAATGGTTCAGGAGCAGTAGCGGGCAAAAACCGCTGGTGCCTTAATGCAGCGTAGACAGTGGCACCAAAGCATGCTGTGGCCCCACCTCGGCACTCTCTTGGTTAGGAAGAAAATGAAAAGCCAGTTGACTTGCGAGTGTCCTCGATGAAGCAGTTAAAATCATCAGTTTTCTTAAATCTGACTATTGATGATACATCTTCCTAATATTCTGTGTAGCAAAATGAGAAATACACATAGAGCATTTCTGCCGCAAACCAAAATGCGATGATCGTTTGGAGGAAAAGCAGTTTGTGACAATTTTAGCTGCACAGTGAACTGGCAGCTTTGTTTATGGGACATCATTTTCACTTGAAAGAATGACTAACAAACTATCATTGTTTGGACTTGGGTACTCAGCAGACTTTTGTGCTCGAAGCCTCCCAGTATTTTAAAGACTTTTCTAGTAAGATTGGTGAGGGAATTAATGAATGTGATTTTTTTATATTATGTCATGAAATGTGTCAACACTTGAAAGAGCTTCATAACTTGAAAAACCAGTATTTTCCAGATGCTCAATGTGTGGTGTTGAAAATTCAACTAACCACTCCAAGTGTAACTCCAAGTGTAAAGCAGACAAATGGATTGTACTGTAGCAAAGTACAAAGTGTTCACTGATGTCTTTTCAGATCCCACATTGCAACTAAGCTTAAGAAACTACTTGAGGTTCTGGTACCGCATCAGAGAAGAATATACATATACGTATGGAAAGCCTGGTAGAATACTCCTCCCTTTTCCAGATACATATCTTTGAAGTCAGGTTGTCTTTAATATACCTCTGCCAAAGCAACATGTCACAATGGATTGAATGTAGAAACAGATATGAGAATGCAACTATTTTTTAATAAGCCAAACATTAATGAAACTTGCAAAAATGCAAAATAATGCTGCTCTTCACTTTTTTTGTTCTGAGAGATATAGTTATTTGAAAAGTATATGTTATGTATATTACCATGCAATGGATTTATTATTGTACTCTTGTACCTAGTTGCTCAGTCGTGTCCAGCTCTTTGCGACCCCATGGACAGTAGCCCAGGCCTCTGTCCGTGGGATTTCCTAGGCAAGAATACTGGAGTGGGTTGCCTGTTTCCTCCTCCAGGGGATCTTCCCGACCCAGGGATCAAACCCACATCCCTTGTGTCTTCTGCATTGGCGGGCATATTCTTTACCACTTGCACCACCTTATTAATGAATTACTAATTCCTTTTAAGTGAATTGGGTTTCCCTGGTGGCTCAGGTAAAGAATCTGCCTGCAATGTGAGAGACCCAGGTTCAATCCCTGGGGTTGGGGAAGATCCCCTGGAGAAGGGAATGCCTATCCACTCCAGTATTCTTGCCTGGAGAATTCCATGGACAGAGGAACCTGGCAGCCTGTGCAGTCTGTGGGGGTCACAAAGAGTTGGACATGACTGTGCGACTAACACTTTAAATGAATTAATAAAAACTTAAAACTTTTGTCAATGATAATTTCTAATATGGTAAATATCTATAAATTTAACTCACAAAAACATAAGCTCTTGGGGGTCATCAATAATGTTAGAAGAATCCTGAGACCAAGAAGTTTGTGAACACGTCCATGGTGGCCAGTGGCCAGCAGATGGCGCTTCTCTGAGGAGACCGATAGAAATTGAATTGCTGAATGGGGGATTCTGGGCCCAGACTGCTCTATGAGAGGGAAGCTCGGATGTCGCTAAAGGATCTCTCTTTCCTCAGAATGGACGAGATCTCTCCGTCCGGTCCAGTGGCAGCCGGCACATGAAGAAGCAGACATTCGTGGTACATGCAGGGACAGACACGAATGGAGATATCTTTTTCATGGAGGTAGGTGCTGCTGGTTCATGCCCAGAGGGACATTTGAAAGTCATTTGAAAGTCACAAGAAACTCCTAGAACGGATGCCAGAATATTTTTCCCCACTTATTCATTTTCATGGTCCATTTATCATTAATTTTCAGTTCAGTTCAGTCGCTTAGTCGTGTCCGACTCTGCGACCCCATGAACTACAGCACGCCAGGCTTCCCTGTCCATCACCAACTCCCGGAGTTAACTCAAATCCATGTCCACTGAGTCAGTGATGCCATCCATCCATCTCATTCTCTGTCGTCCCCTTTTCCTCCCACCTTCAATCTTTCCCAGCATAAGGGTCTTTTCCAGTGAGTCAGTTCTTCGCATCAGGTGGCCAAAGGATTGGAGTTTCAGCTTCAACGTCAGTCCTTCCAATGAACACCCAGGACTGATCTCCTTTAGGATGGACTGGTTGGATATCCTTGCAGTCCAAGGGATTCTCAAAAGTCTTCTCCAACACCAGAGTTCAAAAGCATCAATTCTTCAGCGCTCAGCTTTCTTTATAGTCCAACTCTCACATCCATACATGACTACTGGAAAAACCATAGCCTTGACTAGATGGATTAATTGTCAGGCTCTTATGCAAATAAGTTAATGTAATAGACGATTCCCTGTCTTGTCTTTTATATATAAGATTGAGTAGATGATATGGTCGCATTGTCCATAAGTCAGAACAACATGAAATGGTATACACTGGCAAGTCTTGTCTCATTCTTATCCCCTTCCACTCGGTTTTCCAACCACCTCACCCCTTCCTCACGTAGGCAGCCACTTTTATTTATAACCACTTTATGTCCTCCAGTGGTTTTCTACGAAAACACAATAAAATATAAACATAAATTCTTATTTTCCTACTCTTTTACATAAAGGTTCAGTTCAGTTCACTCGCTTAGTCGTGTCTGACTCTTTGCGACCCCATGGACTGCAGCACACCAGGCCTCCCTGTCCATCACCAACTCCCAGAGTTTACCCAAACTCACGTCCATTGAGTCGGTGATGCCATCCAATCATCTCATCCTCTGTCGTCTCCTTCTCCTCCCACCTTCAATCTTTCCCAGCAAAAGGGTCTTTTCCAATGAGTCAGCTCTTTGCATCAGGTGGCTAGAGTATTGGAGTTTCAGCTTCAATATCAGTCGTTCCAATGAACACTCAGGATTGATCTCCTTTAGGATGGACTGGTTGGATCTCCTTGCAGTCCAAGGGACTCTCAAGAGTCTTCTCCAACACCACAGACATAAAGGTAGCACTTCATATCTGCTGATCTGAACCTTTTTCTTTTTTTCCTTAAACATATCCTGGAGATCTTCCGTATCAGTAGAAAAAGAATGTTCTCATTCTTTTTACAGCCGTGTGGTGTTCCACCATGTGACTAGACCGTACTTTATTTCGCCAGTCAGTATATATACACCCTTGGTTTTCACCCAGATTTTTATATTGTTAGTAGTGTGACTCTGGGTGATGCTGTGCCTGCTTCATTTCATGCGTGAAAGGAAGCTTCATCTAAGAGTTCCCAGAAGTGGGATAGCTGGGTCAAAGAGAAAATGCATTTATAGTTTCGGTTGTTGTGACTCTAAAGTATCTCTTGACATACAGTTTCTCTTCCGTGTTGCTGTTTATTTTGTTGGAAAACATATGCCTATGGAGGAGCCATCTTACCTTTTAGGTTTTTTTGCTGATTGCATCTCCTTAGTGTTGTGTAACCTGTTTCTCTGTCACTTGTATTTGTACACACTAGTGGTTCAGTCTGGAGGTTTGTTCAGTTTTGGTTTCAGTATTTCAGCAAGACTAGGTGGTTGCCTCATATGGTCAGCTCTCTGCTTGTGGTCAGAGGGTTCACACGTGGGAATCTGGCCTCTGCTCTGCATTAGTTTTCTGATTTAACTTATGGTATTTTTTTGTCGTGCAGAATTTTTTTTAACTTTTTTTGTAGTTGAATTAATTAGTCGTTTATTTCGTTAATTAGTCTGGCTTCTGGATTTTAAGTCATAGCTATAAAAATCCTTTCTTAATCCAGTATTATGAAGGAAGTTGGCCACGTTTTCTTCATTTCTGTGTTTTTAATTCTAAAATGGCTAAGATTCTTTCTAAGTACTTTTAGGGGCCAAGTACAGCTCCTCTGTAAAGCAGTGAGATTAGCTAACACCCTGTTGCCTTTTGGTTCAGTTGAATTTGATTTTCACAGCCACAGCTTTTTGAAGAGGTAATCTAGCAAACATAGGGTGGGGTATCTGCTCTGCAGCAGAAACTTACATGGTGATGCAGCCGAGAAGGCTGTTGTTTTCATGTCCCCTTGAAGTGATAGAATTTGTCTGAGTGCCTGTTGGAGCTGAGGGCTACTTCAGACACCTGCAGCAGAGTAAATTTCTGCAGAGGATTCTCTGACGTGTAGGACCCACTCTCACCACTGTACACGGAGCCTCAGACAAGAGCAGTGGAGCTTGGGGTGGGTCTGTCAACTCATAGATGCTCCGCCTTGTACTGCAAAGCGTGGGCACCACGCTCACTCTGTCAGCGCCTGGCTACTGTGAGGCTATCGGAGTTAACTGTTCTCAGCACAGGCTGCTGGCTGTGTGATCAGCTGGATAACAATTTGCAAAGACTTTTTAAAAATCACCTTTATTGCCTTTTATCTTAATTACAAAAGTGAGAGTATATGCTGGAAACGTTTCAAACCATATAGAAGTCAATTAGGTAAAAAGTAAAAATTTTCCTTCACTTCCTGCCAATGCCATGTCTCAGAGGTAACCACTGTTAGAGAATTTGATGTGAATCTCTTCAGATTTTAAAAAAAAATGTATATTTGTATGAATGCAGCTTACGATATGGAATTTTATTTCAGTGTTTCTAAGTGATACCAGATTATGAATATTGTTATATAATTTGGCTTTTTTTCACTTAATATATCATAGATATATCGATAGTATGTTCCCATATTATAGAAATCTGTCTTTTTTAAATGGATGCTCAACCATTAGGTTTTCTCTGGATGTGCCATGATGTATTTAACTAGTCCCTCCCACTTTTTCTTTTTTTTTTTAACAAGGATTAACTGGTCATCCTTGAACATAAATCTTTGCACAGTCACATGAGAATTTCTTTTTTTTTTTTCACATGAGAATTTCTATAGGATAGATTCTTGGTGTGAAATTTCTGGGTCAAACTATGTATAAGATAGATGGCTAATGAGAGCCTACTGTATAACACAGGGAACTCAATGCTTGCGGTGATCTAAATGGGAAGGAAATCCAAGAAAGAGGGGGTAGATCTATACCTACAGATGATTGACTTCGCTGTACAGCAGAAACTAACACAGCATTAGTAAAGCGACTATACGCCAATAAAAACTAATTAAAAAAAAAGACATTTCTGGATCAAGCTTACATATGTTTACAACTTTTTAAAAGCTTTTCATTTTGCACTGGAGCGCAACCGATTAACGACGCTGTGGTAGTTTTGGGTGGACAGCAGAGGGGCACAGCCATGCAGATACAGGTGTCCGCTGGATACGTTCACAGTTTTGATAGATTTTGCCACATTGCCATCCCAAGGACTATACCAGTTGCACCTCCACCAGCATTGACGAGTGTGACACGTTACTACCTTTGTGTCTCTAGCCTAGAAATTGTGTGTTCTTCTAAGTGTCTTTTCCCCTCCGTTCTTTTTAAAATCAGTTGTTTTTGGCTGCACTGGGTCTTTGTTTCTGTGCATGGCCTTGCTCTAGTTGCAGCGAGCGAGGGCTGCTCCTCATGGCAGTGGCTTCTCTTTTGTCGCAGAGCACAGGCTCTAGGCGCACGGGCTTAGTTGCTCCGAGGCATGTGGAATCTTCCCGGACCAGGGCTCGAACCCATGTCCCCTGCATTGGCAGGCGGCTTTTTATCCACTCTACCACCAGGGAAGGCCCTACATGATGTTCTTAAAGGGTTATGCAAAGCAGAGTAGTTCTCTCCATCTTTCAGATCGAGAGAAGCACAGAGTTCAGCTACGGTAGAATTCAAGTTTCTAAATTCCCACTCAGCTACTCTGGCCCTTTTCTTCCTCGGGCTTTTGAACTCCAGTAAAGTCTTATGTAGGTAGATTAAACTGATAGTCGTGTGTTCCTTATTCTTTCACCCAGTTTTTAGGGAGCACACATTACAGCCAGGCACTCTGCTGGCTTTGCTGGCTTTGGGGTTACAGTAGTGAATCAGGGAGGTAAGGTTTCTGTTGCCCTCATAGGGTTGATAAGCCATTGGGAAAGTCAGGTAATTAAACACCCAGTGTCATAAAGGATAATGAGCATTATGAGAGATTTCTGGGGGGCAGATGTCATGAGGATACACAGCAGAGGGCCTGGGCGTTGTGGGTGATGCCCAGAAGTGATCTTTGCGCTTAGGACTTGAAGAAGAGTTAGGACTTAATGGCTGGAGTAGGGGAGGGGAAGAGTGTCCTGGGGTGTTTGGGGCAGAATGGTGGGGTCTCACATCACACCTTCATTCCTGGCTCAGGCAGCTGGGGGGACAGAAATGCCAGTTACTCAAGGAGCTTAGAGGGAGGAGCTGCCCAAGAGATGCGGAGTCCAGGATGAGTTTGAGGTGCTGCCAGTGTGACACCAACACAGAGCAAGGTCAGGACTCAGGAAGACAAGTCTCCTATGCAGGAGGGTTTGAGGGCCATCAGTATGGTCGTCAGAATTATTATTCTGTTTCCTACATCACAGTTGTATCATTGGTATAGCGGCTGACTCTCGGGTACTTTCTATGTGCCTGGCTTTATTCTGAGAATTTTATGCACATTAACTTACTTAATCTTCACAATAACTCCATGAAGTTATTGCTGTCCCCATCTTATACATGAGGACATACAGACACGGACTAACTTGCTTAAGGTGACACAGCTAAGTAAGGCGACAGCCGGAATGTAAGCCCAGGCAGTCGGATCTTAGACCGGTGTTCTTCCCCATGGTGCCGAACTGCCTCCTCCATAACTGAAGGCAGATGGACAGATTCACTGGCCTGTGGGAGAACGTTAAGCAAGAAAGAGGAGCTCCGTGAAGGAGAACCTCGCCTTTTAATCTGTATCACCCTGTGCTGCGTGGCTTTTTCATCACTGCATTAAGCAGTGTGCATGTGCCGCTGGTGTCATCAATTTTTGAGAAGAATCTGTGCAGAACTGGAGTTGAGCCAGGATTAGGAAATGTGTTCGTTTCCTTTTTTTTCGTCCTGGGTTAAGTCTGCCCCAGTCCCCTGCCTTTGTGCCCATCACTAAAGAGATGATCCTTAAGATTGAGAGGTAGGGGCGGGAGATGGCCTCCGCGCACTTTATCTGCAGAACGTGTGAGAGGCAGTCAACCCTGAGGTGAGGTGCGGGCCTCCTTCCGGGCCCACGAGTTCCTCTCATTGGCCTCTCCTCTTGCCAGCAACGCTTCCGGTGGACGCGTGCCCCGCCGTTCAGGGTCTGCGTCTCCGCCAAGTTAGGCTGAGTGTCGGGTGAGAACCCTGACCTGGGGGATGCTCCTAGCACCCGGTGCATCTGTCCCGGGGGCGGGGCGGCCCACGGTGTGGCCCGGGGCGGAAGAGACCCAGGAGACCAGGGCTGCCGACCGCCCCGCAGGTGTGTGACGACTGCGTGGTGCTGCGCAGTAACATCGGGACGGTGTACGAGCGCTGGTGGTACGAGAAACTCATCAACATGACCTACTGCCCCAAGACCAAGGTGCTGTGTTTGTGGCGCAGAAATGGCTCCGAGACCCAGCTCAACAAGTTCTACACTAAGAAGGTACCTACCCGTGAGCTCCGTGTGTCCGGGGCGGGGCAGGCGATGAGGGCCACACCTGGGCTTCCCTGCGGGGAAGGGACCCTCCCGGGAGCCACGCTGGCCTCCCCCACCACCATCCACATGCCTCTGGCTGTGGCGTGGGCCACATAAAGCTGCCTCCAAGGTCCAGGGTTCAGGGACAGAGGGGTGGGGCGCCCGGGGGCCTGGTCTGACCGGACGGCCGCCCCCTGTGCCGCAGTGTCGGGAGCTGTACTACTGTGTGAAGGACAGCATGGAGCGCGCCGCCGCCCGCCAGCAGAGCATCAAGCCGGGTGAGGAGGGGGCGGCCCCGGAGCCCATGCCTTCCGTTGACTTTCATTGGTGTTCATCCGCCCGGAGAGCCCCGCGGAGGTCACGGGCCTCACGGGCCTCAGGACTGGCCCCCTCCGCTAGCTGATAACGCCCCTTCCTTGCCGCAGGGCCGGAACTGGGTGGCGAGTTCCCCGTGCAGGACATGAAGACTGGCGAGGGGGGCTTGCTGCAGGTCACCCTCGAAGGGATCAACCTCAAGTTCATGCACAACCAGGTGGGTTAGAGGGGCAGCCCGAGGCTTCCAGCCCTGGCGCTGCGGGCGTCCAGTGTCCAGGTTCCCCCGCGAATGGGAGCCAGGCCTCCGGGGCTAGTGGGAGCATCCGGGCATCTGGGCCAGAGGGCAATCCGAAGGGGGGGCGCAGTGACACTGGCTGCCCCCACCCCGCGAAGCCGCGGCAGGGGGGCGGGGAGAGGGGGCCGCGCCCCGCCCGTAGACTCAGCTCAGTGTGAGTGGGAGCGTCTCCCCGGCCCTTCTCTTGCTCCAGGGTGTGCTTTTGCTTGTGGTTTCGCTGTGAGTCTAGGCCAGCTGGTCCTCTTGTGTGCGTGGAGTGTGTGTGTGAATTCGCCTTTCCAACCTGCTGATCCTCCTTCCTGTTCTCTTCCTTCCTTTGAGCGCCCCACTCCGTCCCCTGCTCCGCAGACCCCACTCCCCCGCCCGCCGGCCCGCGACCCCAACGGGGAGCACTTCGGGATCCATCTTGCCCTCCCTGTGGTCCCACCGTAGGGCCTGACCGTTTCTCCTCTTGGTCTTCTAACACAGCGTTACGTTTTCTCTCAGTGGACGCTCCTTAAGCTAATTACTTTTTGAGGCCCCGCGCGTCATCCCAGGTCCGTTCCCAGTCCTGGCTCTTCACACAAGTGCCTTCCCTTACCCTCCCGAGGCTCTGAGCCAGACCCGAGTGTGCAGTGAACGCCTGGCCTCGGGGCCTCCCTCCCCGCTTCCATTTTAATTCTTCTTTCAGGACCCCCTCAGGGCAGCTCGGTGTGCTGGGGAGCAGCCCCCTGGCTTCCCAGCAGGGTACGTGCAGAAGCACGTTTATTATCGTCAGAGTAGTGCATTAAATAGTACACTCGAGACCCGAGGCTCCACCCGCTGAGGGTTTACTTAGGTGGTTTTCTGGACCATGAAGGCGCCAGCAGTTCTTGGGGACCAGGCTTCGGACTGCACTTGAGGGTTGCGGCCTCCCCCAGAGCCTCACCTTCCGAAGAACAGGTCTCAGTGAATGACCCCCGTCCTCCCCTTGGTCCACCCCCGCCCCCGCCCCAGACCGACCTCCCGTCTAAGCATTACACAGTGTGTACAGGCCGGTCTGTGGATTACGGCTTTGCCCCAGGAGGTCAGACCCTGACTCACTTTGAGATCCTGGCCTCGGGGCCCATCTTCCACCTCCTGACAGTCAGCTGGAGTGGACGAAGCGGTGGCCCCCTGGTGGGGCTCTGCTGAAGAGGGGAAAGCGTGGCCTTTGGAGTCAGGATGTACTCAGATTCAGATGCCAGCTGCTATCCTCGGGAAAAACCTTCCTGACCCTCAGTGTCCTCATCTATGCAACATGGGTGATACCACACCTGTGCGGATGCCTCACCCCGGAGACACGAGGACAGACAGACAGACAGTGTGTGCAGACTCCCAGTAGGCTCTCCCGAGTGGTAGCTATCACTGCCAGCACCATGCACTCCGGGGAGAACCTGGATCCTGTCTCACAGAAGATGCCCCCACCTCCCCCAGGACAGTGTGAGGAGAGCTTTGTGCGTGCCAGCCCTCTGTGCCGGAGGAGGACGCATGGCGGGGTAGAGTGCTGAGGGGCCGGGGCGGGGACCCCGGGGTGCCGGGTCCTGCCAGCGCTGCCCTGGGCAGAGGGTGCGGGCAGGCAGCCCAGGCCGGCAGAGGGGCCTCGGGGTTGGCTTTGACGGTTAAAACTAACACCTTCCTTTCTCTCCCATGCTTTCTCCTCCGGCCAGGAGCGGAAGGTACTGCCCTTTCTGCTGTCTTTGCTTCTTGGCGCTTTTGAGCTGTGTGTGTGTGGGTTCTGGTGCCCTCCCTTCGGGACATAGGTTTCCGGTGTGGGCACGGGGCTACAGCTGGGAGAGGGGGCTCTGCGGGTGGAGGGGGAGCCTCTGGGCCTTATCGCTCCCTCCCTCCCTCTCTTGCAGGTTTTCATAGAGCTGAATCACATTAAAAAGTGCAATACAGTCCGAGGCGTCTTTGTCCTGGAGGAATTTGGTAATTACACTATTTTGCTCTTAGGTCTGGACTCACATGGCAGTAACTCAAACCTCGGAGCTCCAGAGGAGGGACTAGAGACAGAGAAGAAGCGCCTCTGCAGAGAGGTCAGGAGGAGCAGGAGCGTAGGGAGGATGAGCGAAGGGAGGCAGGAAAGCTAGCCAGTGCTGCCAGGGAACAGGCCCCAGAGCAGCGGCTTAATGCCGGCCCAGAGCTCCGCTGGTGCTCAGGGGGCTCCTCCAACCAGCACGCCTCCCCTGGCTGGGCCTGACCAGGCGGAAGTCAGAAAGTCCTGGGGGCAGAGCGGCCCAGCCGCGCCCCCGCTCAGCTGTGCTCACGCAGCCGCCTCAGTCCCTCTAGCAGCCCAGCGCCTCATCCAACTGCCCCGGGGCCACGCCAGGGTCCGTGCAGCCTCCAAGCCAGAGTAAGGTGCACAGGGGCGCAGGCAGGCCTAGGGAGCCGGGAGCCAGGCTCCCCCCCAAACCCAGGGCTGAGCGGCATCTGGGTTCTCACCCTGGGGCTTTGAGTTCCTGCTGTGTTTGTGCTTCATTCTTTTGTGCCCCTCATCGCTGCTATGAAAACCTTCGTTCTCCAGCAGGTAAAGTGACCTCGCCGCGCTGCCTCCCCAGGCCCTGCCCGCCGCCTCGGCCCGGGTGGGCGGGCTCCCTTCACCCAGGCCAGCCTCTCCCATCGCCAACCTTCCCTAACCTTCCCTCCACCCTCTTCCTTCCCCATGTCCTCCACTGCGCTGGCTCACCAGTTCTGTACGCCTTCCTCTCTTCTGCCAGAGAGATGTTTCGGGGGGCGGGGGTGTCCTCTGGCTCAGGAGAAGGACCTGGGCTCCTTGTTCTACCTTGGACAAGTGTATTTACTCCCTGTTAACCCTGGGCCCCAAACTCCCCTCCCAGGGTCAGGAGGAGGAGGGGCCCTCTGGGGCGTGATGCCCCCCACTTCTGGTCTCGGGGCTGGGACAGGGCTGAGGCCAGGAGACCCGCTTCCCTGCTCTGGCTGCGCGGCAGCCCCGCAGGGCTGGGGCCAGGGGTCTCAGTCTTGGCCCCTGGGCCGTGGACCTGTGTGTATCTTGCCTGACGCTCCCTGTCACTTCCCCCGGGTGCCGTCCTCGCCTGTTTCTTCTGCTCGGTGTGTCTGCTCCAGGGCCCTCTGACGCTCTCCCTCACACGGGCAGGCCTGGGCCTCTCCTGCCATCAGGGAAGGAAACTCCCGAGTCTGGTGGGTTTAGTGTCCCGCCCCCGCTTCATCCCGCCTCAGGAGCCTCCGTGTCTGGGCTGGGAGCACAGGGCATCTGCTGCCTTGACCGGAGGGTGGGGCTGGGCAGGGGGCTAAGCGCTCGGGGGTCCCAGCAAGGCGAGGCACAGGCTAGGAAACTGCTCTTCTTCTGGCCGAAAGCTGGGCGCACCCGCCGTGGTCCTCGGGGGCCAGGACTGGAGTGGCGGCCAGCGGGGCAGAGCCCAGCCTGCGCTCGGCTGGGGCGTTGCCCGCGGGTCGAGCCGCAGCCGTAGAGCCAGGGGCCACTGCGGACCTCAGGGCGTCTGGGCCGGTGTCCCCTCGCAGGGGCTGGGTGAGGCCCAGAGGGGAAGGGGGCCCTGTGCCGGGCGCCGCCGCCTGGGGGAGCGTGGCGCCATTGCTCTGACGTGTTGAACTCTCTTGTTTTGTCTCTTGCCCGTCCGGTTGTAGTTCCTGAAATTAAAGAAGTGGTGAGCCACAAGTACAAGACACCGATGGTGAGTGTGCCGCCAGCCCCGCCAGCCGCTCCGCAGAGGGCTCCCAGGGCGAGTCCGGCAGGAGGGGGCGGGCCTCGCAGGGCGCGGGCAGTGGCGAGTGGCGAGGCGAGTGTGGTCTGGAGGCCAGAGGTGCCGCTGGAGGGGAGCAGGCCTTTGGCCCGGCAGAGGCGCCCGCCTCCCCTCCTGCAGCCCGCTCTGGCCTCGCGGGGGCTCTTCGGCTGGAGGCCTGGAGTCTCCCACTTGGCAGCCGTCCACGAGTGAGGATGGCGGGGCCTGTGTCCCCTGTGCTGACCCGGCTGGTTCTCTGCCCCCAGGCCCACGAGATCTGCTACTCCGTGTTGTGTCTCTTCTCGTACGTGGCTGCGGTCCGCAGCAGTGAGGAGGACCTCAGGACCCCGCCCCGGCCCGTCTCTAGCTGATGGGGAGGGCCGAAGGCTGCCCCTCGCTGCTGCCCCGGCACGATGCTGCCAAGCGCGCCAGCGGCGTGTCCTCTGCCAGCCTCTCGCTGCAGCTCAGACGGCTCTCAGTGTGTGTGTGTCTCAGCGTGTCCACGGGGCTGAGCTAGTCTCTCCCTGCCTTTCCCTCCCCTCCCTCAGAAGACCAGCCTGCTGTCCCCTCGGGGCTCAAGAGTGAGTGTGTGTGTGCGTGCACACTCGTGTGCGTCTCGGGCCAGTGGCTCCCGAGAACGCACGAGGACACGCGGTGCGAGCCCCCTGCTGCGTGCTGTTGAGACGTCCGTTGTGGTTCTCGTCTGTGACATCGTGGCTCTTCAGGGCAGACCTGGCCTCTCCTCCCTGCGACCCAGCAGACTCGTCCCCGCCCCCGGCGAGGGGTGGGTGGGCACTGGAGGGGTCAGGGCAGAGCCAGTGGGGCCCGCCGTTCTCCACGGGCAGTTCCCAGGCTGAAGCCGCTGCCCGCGGGCACAGGCCTGCCTGGCGGCTGCTCCCACAGCCTCCCTCCGCTGCGGTCTGCGCCGACCCCCTTCGCTGCTGAGTGGAGAGTTCCCTGCGGCCTGCCCGCCTTGGTAGGAGACTCCCAGGGCCGTCAGCTGCCCCGCCCGGAGCTGGGTGGGGTGGGTAAAGGCCACTCCGGACCCCACTCGTGTGTGAGGGCAGGCGAGCCTGGGAGTGGGCAGCAGGGGACTGTAAATATTTCAGCTCCACACTATTTATAGAATGTGTACAGAGGTGTGAATGTGAAATAAACGTCTTGAACTCCCCGTGGGTTCCTGGCTGCCATGCATTCAGTGAGGCCCCTCAGCCCTGCGCAAGGAGGGCCAACCCTGGACTCCACAAAGGCACCTCCGCCGGAGGCAGTCGGGGAGGTGAGGCTGTGCCCGCCCCACCTTGCCCCACTGCCCACTCCAAGGGGCGGCCCCAGGGTGGCTGTGCTCGAGTGGGCCACTAGAGGGAGCTGCCAAACTGGGCTTTGACAGGGAGCAGGGCTTCAGTGGGGCTGGAAAGAGACGGAGGCCTGGGCCTCAGCTCCCCAGAGAGGTGTCAGGACTGGGCCTCCCCCAGGGCCTGGAGACCGGGAGTGTCTCAGGAGTCCTTGGACCAGCCTTCATGGAACTTCTTTTCTATACCATGGAAAAACCACTCTATCAGAGGACCTGTGAAAGCTGCTGGCTTCTTCCTCGCAAAAGGACATCAGTGATGGGCTTCTGACTACTTGGCGGCGGGGAGCAGGGCCCTGGCCCCCACACACCTTCCTGGTCCTGTCTGGTCCAGACAGCAGGATCCTCTCCCTGTACAACACAGCTGTGTGTGGGCAGCGGGTTCTTTGCCTACAGGGACCCCAAAGCCGCTGGGACGCTTTCACCCCAGGCCTTATGGGCAAAGAAACACGGATGCCCGTCACTACCCCTCACCAGGCTACCATGACCACGGTCACCAGGACGACGACGGCAGAGCCTGGGGCTTCTGGCCCTTTTGCTAATAATAGTGCACTTTCCTCTGTCACAGCTCCTTGGTTTCCTCAACGGAAGGTCAGGGAGACTGAGTTCCTTCTATTATTGTTTCGTGGATTTAGGACCCTGTTCTGGTCCTCGTTTAATTCATCCAGGAGAAAGAACACCGGCCTTGTTTGTTTTCAATATAAATTTTCCTGTGCTTCTTGTGAAAACAGGCACCTTAGACAAAAGTCAGTTCTCAGAGGCTGCACCGATCTTTTATTGCCCTTACACGCTGAGAAAGCGCGGCAGGCCAGAAAGGCCCGTCCCAGCCACCACTTCCAAAGCCCACACAGGGTCTGAGAGCTTCCGCGTGGAGCTCTGAGATCAGAATGTGCCCGCTCGTCATGACTATGCTGCCCTACAGGTGCCCCCCCGCCCCCCAACTCCAGTGTACACACTTGCACACACATCCAGCAGCAGGAAGGCAGCCTATCCAGCTTCCTTCCAGGCTCCTGGCATATGGGCCGGTTCCAGCTGCATCTGTAATACAGGATCCCATCTGAGTGAGCTGGGCTGAAAGCCTAAGAGCCTCCTGGACCCCACCTCCTGGTGGCTGCCCCTGGACCAAGGGTGATCTGGAGCACATACCTGGCCATCCACAGGGAGCCAGCCCGGTCACTGCGGCACTGTGGGAGAGGAGGCGCCCATGCCAAATCCGTGCTGCAACCTCCCAGCACCACGTGTAGCCCCTGCCCCCACCCCCAGCCTTCGGGAAGGCTCAGGGAACAGCTCTGGCAGCAAAGTGCAGGGGCCAGTACCACCCGGCCGTGCCAGCTGCGCTCTCAGCCAGAGCAGCAGCTTGGGCCAGCGCAGCAGGGCAGAAGCCCAGCGTCCCCGGGGGCACCCGGCCTTGGCCCGGTGGCTCCTCACCTCGCACCTCCAGGCGGCACTCACACTGGGCCTCCCCTTCTAAGTTGGTGGCCCTGCAGGCGTAGATGCCCCCGTCGAAGGGGCAGGGCTTTCTGATCTCCAGGGTCAGCACTCCCTGCTTGCTGAACATGCGGAAGCGGGCATCTTTGCCCAAGTCCAGGCCATTCTTGAACCAGGAAATCTTGGGCTGCAGATAGAAGGGCGGGAGGGAGCGCACTCAGATTGAAGGAGACCCGACGTTTGTTTCTCCTCTGAGCACCCTGCTGGAGTCCCAGACTGGCCAAGGCCGAGGACAAACGGAGCCGGCAGGACTGTCTCGGCCCTGTTGTTCACAGAGGCACCTGACCCCCCGGGGTGGAGAGAAAGTAGGGGCAGCCCGGGAAGAGGACTGCTCGAGGTGGGGGCCTACAGGCCGCTCTCCTGGGTCGGCCTGGACCAGCGCCCCCAGGTCCCTACCTTGGGGCTGCCCCGAACGGCACAGCAGAGAGTAGTGTTATAGCCGGCAATGACCGATCGGTTCACCAGCGGGCGGGTGAAGCTGGGGGCCTCAGAGAAGTCCAGGGCCTTGTACTTGGGCAACTCATAGGTGATGCCTGTGGGGGTCAGAACTCAGCACCCAGAGGGCCGCACCCAGCCAGGCTCACCTCCCGGCCCTGCCCACCCCGGGGGCCGGAGTGAGGGCCTAGCACCTGGTCTGGGGATAAGGACTGGCTCCTTGGTGGTGGCGGCTCTGTCGCTGGGCCCCACTGTGTTATGGCTGAAGACCCGGAAGTAGTAGCTGTTGCCGATGATGAGCTCCGACACGACGCAGTGGGTGTGGCGGTAATGCTCCAGGACGGTGAACCACTCCTGGTGGGGAGGGAAGGAAAGGTTCCCTGAGGCAGGCCCTACGCACTGCCAGGGCCTCTCTCGGGCACCCCTGTTGTCTGCACCCTGACTATGGAGAGAGGAGGGCCCCACCCAAGGGCAGGGAAGGGCAGCTGGGCCCTGGGCAGGGATCGGGGGCCCGGCCCCAGGCTCACCATGGTCTTCCTGTCGGCCTTCTGAACCGTGTACCCCCAGAGCTCTGTGTTCCCATCATCTTGGGGCGGCTTCCACTCCAGAGCCACATTGAACCCCCACGCCTCTGCGACCTGGATATCCTGGGGCGGACTTGGCTTGTCTGCAGGAGACAGACTCAGCTGGAAGCCCACGCCTCTGACACTGAGTACAGGCAGGGGACGCAGACTCCAAGGGCCCCCCTGCCTGCCAGGACCCGGCCGCCATCCTCGGCAGGGGCTCTGGGCCTCCCAGAGGAGGGGCCCTGGGCCTGCAAGATGGCGAGCGGCAGCCCCGCTCGGGCTAGAGGGGCTGCAGGGGTGCCCAGGGCCACGTACCGACGACCTGCAGCACCAGCTGGGCCTTGTCCTCCAGGTCCTCCACACGCAGCGTCACCTGGTAGGTGCCCGAGTGGGCGCGGCACGCGGTCCGGATGAACAGGATGGTGTCCGTGGGGCTGTTGCGGATGCTCACCTCCTCGCCCGCCAGTGGCTGCCCCTCCTTGGTCCAGGTCACCTGAGGCCGGGGCTTGCCCTGTGGGAGAGCACAGCTCAGCGGCGAGCCTGGCCCGCCCTCCCGGCCCCTGCCCCAGCCCTGCTGAGGACGCGCAAGTGTGCTGGGGCAGGGGCCAGCCAGCCCTACCTGGAAAGGAATGAGGAGGTTCACGGGCTCCCCAACCTTCTTCTGGATGGTCTGGCGAAGGTGTCTGGGCAGCTGCAGCCGAGGCCGCTCTGTGGGCACAGGAGAGCGGCTTGGTGGGGCCCGCAGGCCCAGGACAAGGCTGGAGAGCTGCGGCTGGGCCCCCCTCTCCTCCCGCCACCCAGCCCCAGCCCCAAAGGTCCCAGGGCTCCTGCCACCACCGAGCTTCACGCTGCGACACAGGCACGGACCAGAGCAGGTGAAGGACTTGTTTACGGTCCGACAGCCAGTCTGTCACAGGCCGGGATGCTAATCTAGGCCTTTGCCTCTACTCCCCCTGCTGTTTCCTCTGTCCACTCTGAGCAGCAGTTCCTCAACGATCCACTCTTTGCTGGTGACAGACTAATAGGAAGTGGATCCCCCCAGGGGCCAACCTGACCCCAAGTGACCTCACTGCTCTGCCCTGAGCATGTGGACAACGCCGCCCTGATGGAGCTGAGAGACGCCCAGAACGATTTGATGGTGATGGTGCAACAACCTACGCCTTGCCTTCCCTGGTCCGAACCGGGGACTGACAGGGAGCAGCCAGGCGGGAAGCCCCACACGTGCCACCCCCGGGGTAAGGGGGCCGGCCCCTCGTCCCTGCCCAGCACTCTCCTCCCTCTGGCAGGCTCTCCCCAACCGCCCCCACCTCCCTGCATGCGGGGGGCACTCACGCAGCAACTCCTGCACCGTCACAGGCTCCTTGGTGGTGACGGGGGGTCCAGCCCCCGCCATATTGTGCGCCCGCACACGGAAGAGCACGCGGGCACCAGTGGGCAGGTCCTTCACCAGCAGTGAAGTGCGCTCTATCAGCCCCGGCAGCGCAGACACCCACGCCGAGCCTGTGGGTGGGGCGGAGGCGGCCGTGAGGCAGCAAGGCCGGCAGGGTCTGCAGCCTGCTGCCCACCTCCCGGTGGCTGGCAGGCCCGGCAGGGGGCAGGGGGCCCGGCCCGGCGGCGCCCTCACCAGAGCCCTCCCGGAGGTACTCCACACTGTAGCCGTCCAGGCCTCCGGCTCCCGCGCGCTCAGGGGGCCTCCACTTGAGGGAGACGGTGGTGTCGGAGATGTCCTCCACCGCCAGGTGGGTGGGCTCACTGGGCGGGCCTGGGCAGAGGGGAGGCAGACAGGGTCTGAGCGAGGCTGCACCTGTCAGCTCAGCTGAAGGATCCAGGGAAACCCTCCCCCTTCCACTGGCCTTCAAGCACTTGAGAAATAGCCCAGCTTTGTTAAAAGACATGTCTCTAGAAAGACTCAGAAACAAACGCGCACCCAGACAGCACCAGCAATTACAGAAGAAAGATCTAAAAAGACACCCCAAACACCAACATGCTTAGAAGGAGTCGCTTCTTTCAGAGCAGGAGACGCTACAGATGTAATTTAAGGGAAAACTAACCCAAAACATGGAAGTTTCCTGGCATTGTACAAGTGAGCTGAGAAAACTGCAGTCAGTCCCTAAAGAGGGAGGCTTGAGCCCTTGCCCCCAGGGCACCTTCTTCCTGCCATCTCACCAAACCTTGCCCCCCCCCCGTGTCCCTTCTTCCTGCCATCTCACCAAACCTTGCCCCTCCCTGTGTCTGCCCCACTATAGCCAGCCACCCTGTCCCCTAGACTCATGGGTCCTGACACTGACAGGGATCCTCAAGAGTGCCACACCCTCGGGGGCTGCTCTAACTTCTCAACCCCCATTATATAGATGTGGAAACTGAGGCTCGGGGGAAACCATGACTCCAGACATTCCTCCTGGGGACTTTCTCAACTCCCATTATACAGATGCACAAACAGAGGCTCGGGGGACACCATGACTCCAGACATTCCTCCTGGGGACCTCTCAATCCCCATTATACAGATGCAGAAACTGAGGCTCCGGGGAGACCATGACTCTAGATATTCCTCCTGGGGACGAAGGCGCTGGCTCTGGTTCCTGGTCCAAGGCGCTTTCCACAGACAGACACCCCTCACACCCTCAGCAGCCTCCTGCCCTCACCCCTTCCCTGGCTCACAAACCCTGGCTGAAGAGGGGGGGAAGGGGGGAAAAGAAACATCTATGCCAGATGCTCCCCCTGCGTGCTCTCACTTCATCTTAATAGCAGTTTTGTGAAACAGACTGTCATTACCCTCACTTCACAGATGCGGAAAGTGGGGCTGGAGAGGCGAGTCTCAGCTCCACCCCCTGCCAGCTGGGCTCCCAAGTCATTTACTTCCCAGAGCCTCCCTTTCTTCACCTGTGAGATGACGGGAATGAAGGAAGTCGAGGGGTGTGAACGCAGCTCGCAGAGTGGCTGTGGTTACTGCACCCTGGCCGCGGTGGCCCGGGGCAGGGCTAGGGGCACCCGCAGGCTCACCGATGGGCATGAAGGGCTGGGAGGCGGGGCTGGGCCTGGACATGCCCACGGCGTTGACTGCGTAGACCCGCATCTCGTAGATCACGCCCTCGATCATGCGCCGCGCCTCGTGGCTCAGCTCCCGCAGCAGGTCAAAGTTCAGTCGCATCCACCGGTAGCTCTTCTTCTTCTTGCGCTCCAGGATGTAGCCTGGACCGGGAGGCCGGCGCACTGGTCTGCCTGCAGCTCAGCCCCCCGCCCCACGCGCCCTGCCCGGGCTCGGTCCCATGCCCTCAGCTCACCCAGGACCGGCTGCCCGCCGTCGTAGGCCGGGGGCTCCCAGCACACCGTGCACGAGTCCTCGCCCACCTTGCTGATCTCAGGGGCCGCGGGAGCATCTGGCACATCTGGGGGAGTGGACCCTCATGTGCCCTGCCCAGCCGGGGCCAACGGTGCCCATCCCCTCACCACCCTAATCAACAGGCTCCCCGTGCCCCCACAGGCTAATGCCATCTTTCCAGAATGCGGTTCTCATCAGGTCACCAGCCTGCAATCAACTGGCTACGGCTCCCCACTGCCTGTGTGCCCCCAGGTCCAAGTCCCAACCCGCTCTACCGATCTGAGAGGGCCCCGCGACGTCTGCGGAGAGCCTAAAGGACTGAACAGACGGGTCCTCTCTGGTTCCCCCCATGCTCTCCCCTGGACCCCCGCCTCACCGATGACCTTGACCGTGAGGCTGACTTGGTCCTCCCCCACGGGGTTCTTCACCGTGACCACATAGACACCCTCGTCCTCCTGCTCGGCCCCCTCGACGGTGAAGATGCTGCGGTCCTTGGTGGTCTCCACTCGGACCCGGCCCTCTGTCTCACACAGCAGCTGGCAGGGGAGGAGGAGTTGAGGGGGGGGGCTCGAGTCAGACCCCAGGGGTTCCTGCAGCCTCTGCAGCCCCTGACAGCCCTGAGGTGGACATGCAGCTCAGCATGGGTCTGCTGAGGAGACACAGCCTGAGTGGAAACCACCGTGTGAGTGTCTAATCCAAGACCCTTTCCCACCACCTGCGGGAGCACGGCCCACGCTTTGTCACGGAACTTCAGACAGTCACCTGTCCTCTCCATCCTCAGTCTGACTTTCTGACCTAAACGACCTCACACAATTACTGTGAGGGTCTCAAAAGACCTCAGCTGGGCAGAGGAAGCAGCACTGCGTGGAGGAGAAAGAAAAGCCAAGAGCGGTGCCCCGGCCGCGACTCCGACTGTAAAAGGCCAAGGACCTACTCCCCAGCGGGGAGGGAGCACAAAGTCAAGGTGGGCTCAGGAAGACAAGAGCCAGGGAGCCCGCAAGTCCGGAGGACTTCCTGGGGTGTGATGGGTGGAGACCCTGCCTGGGGCAGGAACACAGCTGGCCCAATGGGGCATCTCAATAGAGACCTCGCCTAAGGGCAGATCCCACGTGGACAGAACTCACTGCAGCCAAACGAGCCTCCTCCAGCCTCACTCACCTTCTTGTCAAACACCCACTCGTCACCGGCACCTGAGTCCTCTGATGCATTGGGGGCTGGCCCTGCTGGGACCTTATTCCCCTGGAAACAGGACGGGAAGGAAGGAGGGATGGAGGAGGAGGAAGGTCTGGTTTGGCCTGGAGGGAACCCTGCCAAGCACCCTGTCCTTGCTCTGCCCACCCCCGGCCAGCTGTAGGGCGTGCGCAGGTGGGGTGGGGAGCATGCTGGGCCCATGCGCCCATTTTACAGATGGGGGCGTGGGGGGAGGGGCCCACAGTACTTTTGTGATGGTCTTCTGCCAAATCACAGTGGGAGCAGGATCCCCGGAGATAGGGACGTCCAGGCGTAGCTTGTTCCCGGCCACCACCACGATGGTGTCCGGCACGCGGCCCGGGCAGTCCAGGTGGATCTTGGGAGGTTCTGGCAGGGAGATAGAACAGGTCAGAGAAAGAAGAAAAGGGCCCCAGGCCTCTGAAAGAAGGGAAAACTGGAAAAAGCACATGCTCCTGGGTGTTGGTTTATCTTCTGAATTTATTTTCTCCAAGTATAGTTTGCATACAATCAAATGCCAACACTTGAGCACACTGCTTAATGAGTACTAACACACATATACACCTGTGTAACCACTGCCCGATCACACCTAAAACACTGCCATCTGCCCAGGAAGTTCCCAGGGAGGTTCATAACGTTGGGTCACCTAGGATGGCATTTCTCAGATTGTGTTTGGGGGAACACCAGTGTCTTCCTAGAAAAAAAAAGTTTCCATGGAAAATATTTAAGAAACCCTGGGTTAAACCAAGTTGAGTAGGACGTTTCAGAGCCTCTGACATGCCCATGCGCTTTCTGAAGCAACAAGCAGTAGGACAGACGGGCGGCTCAGAGTTTCTCAAACTTACTGAACCCTGTTTGGAAAGCCCTGGCCTAGAGCCTGCCTCAGCCTGGACAAGTCTCCTGAAATTAAAATCCTAAAATGCCTGATTACAGTTTAATCTAAATGCAGGAGAGGTACTTCTAAAAGCAAAAAAGAATAATAAACCCCACAACTGTGATGTCCTCTGCAAGCTCACGCATACCACCTTAGGTCGTCGTTCCCATCACCCCATTGGGGAGCCACTTTGGGGTCCCCGTTTTAGAGGTGAGGAAACAGGCTGAGATAGACCGCAGCTGGCCTGCGGTCAGAGTGGCAGGGCTGAGGCTGGGCCTCAGGCTGAGCCAGGTCCCGACACCTGGCTCCCTGCTTCTGTTGAGTGGAGAGGAGACCCTGGCGGGGTGGGGGAGGCAGCATTCCGGGGCCCGAGACTCACCCTGCCTGGGCACGAAGTCAATCTTGACCTCTGCAAGAGATGCAAGAGCTGGTGGCACCAGGGTGCAGACCGGGCCCAGCGGCAAGGGCCCCTCTGCCCCTCAGCACCGGCTCACCCATGAAGTGGAGCTTGGCAGACAGGTTACAGGCGAAGCCTTCCGGCACAAAGCTGTAGTCCGCCTCGTCTGCGGGCGTGACGTCGTCAATGGTCAGCTTGTGGACCCTACAGGGCAGTCGCGGCTCAAGGGACCCTGCTGGGCCACACACCCCTTGCCTCACCAGACACCCCAGCCAGGGCTCCAGGGAGCCCTCGCTCTGCCCTGGCTCAATGGTGTGCAGAGTGTTTTCTCGGACTTCCCTGGTGGTCCAGTGGTTAGGAATTCACCTGCCAACGCAGGGGACATGAGTTCCATCCCTTGTCCGGGAAGATCTCACATGCTGAGGAGCAACCAAAGCAGCTGCACCTAGAGCGGGTTCTCCTCAAAATGAACCACCACCGCAATGAGGAGCCCCAGCACCGCAACCACAGGGGGGCTCCCGCTTGCCGCAGCTCGAGAAAGCCTGTGCACACCAACAAGGACCCAGAACAGCCAAAAAATAAAATCTGTTTTTGAGTGCCTTCTCTGCTTTTGAATTTTTCCGCTCCCTTGCCTGCTTTCAGAGGTAGGCAGTGTAGACATGTCCCTTTGGCTGGGCCCTTGAAGACTGGGCAGGGGCTTGTCACATTAATCTCTGTGACCTTGGGCCCAGCACGGGCTGGCCCAGATACTCAGGGTATGAGTAAGAGAGTGGGAGATAGTGAGGGCACCTGGCCAGAGCCATGCCCCGTGGCACCCTGCCCTGCCCTGGTCACAAGCTGGGGGTCCCAGCCTGTCTCTCTCACTGCTTCATCTCTGTCTCCGACTTCCCCCTCTATCTCTAAGGGACCCTCCTTTTCCGTACGCTTCTGCCTTTCCATACTTCGGTGTATCCCTTTTCCTCTTTGTCTCTGTCCTGACCGTGTGTCTGTCCCCTTCTGTTCATCTCTCTCTCCTGTCTCTCAGTGTCTGTCTCTAGCTCACTCTTAGCGCTCTCTCTTTCTGTTCATCTCTTTTTCTTTGCTTCAGTCTGTTTTTCTATGCGTCTGTCCCTCCCTCTGCCTGTGTCTCTGTTTCTTGTTGTCTCTCTGTGACTGTCCCTGGCACATCCTGCACACTCACCGCCCGATGTGGGACACCTTTATGCGGCTGTCAGGCACCAGCTCCTTTCCGTTCTTCAGCCATACGCCCCGCACGTTCTCATCTGACACCTCACACTTGAACACAGCCTGGTCCTTTGAGCCCACCGTCAAGTCTGCGATGCTCTGGTACACCTCCAGCTTCTTCTCTGCGGGGTAGGGCAGAGCCAGTGAGCTGGGGCGGGTGTATGTGGGTGGGAATCCCTGCGGAGATCTCCTGGGCTTGTGAAAACACATGAGTGCATGCATGAGTGCAATGCTTGTGTGCCTGTGACGGTGCTGTGTACACAAGGAACCTAAGTGCGCCGGGGTGGGTGATGCTAATCAGGCCCATCTGAACCTCCCAACACTCTCCAGGTGGTCACCCCAGCATCCCCATTTTATGGATGAGCAAAGTGAGGTTTGAGGTATTGAAGTGGCATGTCCAGGACCACGCTGGCCTTGATGCTGGCTTTGCTTGATCCCCGCCCGTGGCTGGGGGCTCACCCTGCACGATGAGCTCAGCCAGAGCCTGGCCCCCACTGGTGCGCAGCGCGTAGTGCCCGGCGTCCTCCAGTGTCGCCTCGTTGATGATCAGATGGTGCTTCTGACCGTCCTTCTTGAACCGGTATTTAAAGGTCTCCTCCCGGGTCAGCTCCACCCCGTCCTTCAGCCTGGCCAGAGGGTGGGCAGCACGTGCCAGGGCCCCCTCTGGGGACACCCCAGGCCCCCGGCCCTGCCCCACGACCCCCTGCCTTGGCACTCACCATTTGACCTGCGCCCCCTCCTCAGACACTTCACACTCAAACTCCACTCGCTGTCCCACCATCACCAGCTGGTCCTCCAGCGGCCGCGTGATCAGCACGGGGGGCTCTGTCAAGCGGAGGGAGCGAGATGGGCGGGCCGCTCTGTGGGTCCCCTCTCAGGGTCTCAGGGCCCCAGGCCCACCTTTGACGAAGAGCTCGGTGCTGCACTTTTCATCGCCCACCACGCACTGGTAGGCTGCGTCGTCCGCCAGCGAGCACTGGCTAATGGTCAGCGTGCGCTTGGCGCCGATGGACTCGAAGATGTACCTGGGTAAGGCCGGGGTGGGGGCAGGAAACCCATGGACTACCCGCCTGGCCCTGGGTGCCCCCTCAAACCCCCATCGAGACCCCTGTGCCCCCACCCCAAGGAACCTTACTTGCTGCAGAGCAGAAGAGGCCCGTGGAGCATTCCCGATGGGAGGAGCAAGATCGAGAGAAAATGAGCAGGCCAAGAGCCAGGAAGAAACAGAGACGAGAGTTAGAACCCAGAGAAATGGGGAGAGACAGAGATAGGGAGGGAGAGCTGGCCAGAGGGCGGGGTGGAGAGAGAGGCAGGGAACGCAGGGTTGGGGGGCGGCCCTCCCCGGCCCCAGCACCCCCAGGCCCCAGCACCCGCCCTCACCTGCCGCTCATCTGAATCTCCTGCCCGTTCTTAAGCCACTTGACCTCGGCGTCAGGGTCGGCCAGCTCCACCATCAGCCGGATCTTGTGGCCCTTGCTCACCTGGTAGGCCGGCTGCAGCTTCTTCTGAAAGGCTGAGCACCCCCACCCTCAGCCCCCGGCTCCCCAGGCTGGCCCAGGCCAGGAGGACACGGTCCCGCCTCCCCACGTCTCTCTCTGTGCCTCTGCTGTGACTGTCTCCTTATCTCTGTCAGCTCCTTGTCTCTCTGGCTTCCTTCCCTGGGGTCCACTTCACCTGCTCAGCTCAGAGCTAGGGTTCCGGGCTTCCAGAAAGGCAGGAGCTTGGCAGGAGAATGGGTGGTGGGGCAAATGGGCCTTCTCTTCCTCTCCCGTCTGTTTTTGTGGCAACCCCCAGGTTCATGCCCTCCTTCTAGGTGCCTCCGCCGTCTCAACTCGGTTTCCAGGGCCTCCATGTCAAGCCCGGGATGGGGAAGGGCTGGCCCGAGCCCTCGCCTCTGACCCACTTGGGGTGGGGGCCGGGGGCGCTCACCTGCACCCACCTGTTCTGTTGGCCTGTGAGGGGGCTTAACCAGGGTTTTCTCTTCCCGGTCGGGGGAGGGGGCAGTGTCCTCTGGGCTAAACTGGCTTCTTCCCCTTCTGGGGGGTATGGGGAGAATCAAGCAGGCTACTTTTTTCCCCAAGGGCAGGTCGGGGAGGAAGGGGCCTCCTGGCTTTGGCTGTGGAGAGGAGGGCTGGCCTGGGCTCCGTCCTCTTCCTGTGGCATCTCTGGGCTAACTTTGCCCTTTTCTTTTTCTGTGCGACCAGATGCCAACCCGGGCACCCCGGCTTTTTCCCCCCAACAGAAGAGGACGTTCACCCAAATGGTCCCTTCCCGGGTGTCTGTGAGTCAAGCTGGACGCCGCCCTCTTTCCCGGAAGCGCGTCTTCGCGCCGCTGTGTGCGCACATGCCTGCATCTGCGCGCCACCGTGCGTGCACGTGCACACGCGCACCTACGCAGGCGCTCAGCCAGCCCTCGCCTCGCCCGGCTCTGCGCTGGAGGCTCACCTGTGCTTTTCTTCTCGTCCCGCTTTATGCCCTTGAGCCTCTTGAGCATGCCCCGCAGGTCGGTGACTCCATGCTGGAAGGCGATGCGCTCGTACTCCGACGGGGGTGCCTGCCGCAGGATCTCCCACACGTCCTCTTCGGCGGGGGCCTCCAGCCTGCGTCCACGTGGCAAGGCCTCAGGGCCCCCGTGGCCAGGACAGAGTTGCTGTCCCCCTCCCCTCCCTTCCGCAAGCGGGAGCTGCCCCCGCCCCTCTGACCCTTCCCTTCTGGTGGGGCAGCTTGAACTGGAGTGGATCCTGGACCAGTTCTGGGGATCATGAGGCCTTAGGTGCTCAGTGTGGGGGACTGGGACGAGGAGGGGCTCCTGGCTGAAGTAGGGGTGATAAGGGCGGGGGGTGGGGGGCAGTGCTTCCTGGGACACTCACCTCGGGGTCCGTAAACTGCTGCTCCAGGCAGGAAAGAAGGGCAGTGTACACATTAGAGATGGAACAGAGAAGAACAAAGGTGACTCCATATTGAGTCCATGCCTTTAGCACTAACCCTTGTGCTCTGTTGCCTGTGCTTCGTCAAGCTGGCTCTGCACCCTTGTAAAAGCATGTTGTCTATACCCTGAACTATAAAGTATATGACATTCTCCATTCTCAAGGCTGTGTCTCCCTGGCTGGACCTTAAAAGGTATAGAACGCTTTTCATTCGTATGGAGATAAAAAGTTACAAAAGATAACAATTATCTTGTGGGGAGTTTACAAGAACATTGTGACCAAATCTACCTGGAGGGCTGCAAGAACAAAGCATTCTACTAAGAAGTCTGCAATAACCAGCCACACCCCCTCCCCCTTTCAGTAGAAGAGACCAGAATTCTAACTGGGGTAAGATGGTTCTTTGGGACATTAGTCCACCATCTTCTTGGTTTGCTGGTTTTCTGAATAAAGTCATTATTCTTCGCCCCCAACAAGTTGTCCTTCAATTTACTGGCCTGTCATGCAGCACACAATACAAGTGTGGACTCAGTAACAAAGGCACGGGTCATCCCTCCGTGAACCACAGCACATGGGGCCTCACCTCCACTTTCCTCCCTGCACTCACACCTTTCCGTTTACAGGGCACCTGTGGCCTTGTTTATTCCTCCTGAGCTCTGATAGGTGAGTGTCAGGAAAGCCGGAGGCTCAGAGACTCTCCCCAGTCAGTGGAGATCCTCGCCCGGATCCTCACCCAGGTCAGTCTGATCCCCAGCCTCGTCATCTGTCATCTCCCCTGGTGGGGATGGCCCTGCTACCCCCAAAGCACTTGACCCCAATGCTCATTCTCTGGGCTGAAGCAGCACTGGCCGTAATGCAGTGTCCAAGAGAGGGGAGGGACAGGACACAGAGGACACAAGTCAGTTGCACTGTGTGGGCCTAGGTGGGCAATTCCTGAGGCTTTGGAGCCCTCTCCCAGCTTGTGGGTCTCCAGAGCCTATTGGGAAGAGCCATCACAGACTCAAGTGTAGGCTGGTCATGGGAACAGTGTGAGGATGTTAGCTCATGGGATGTAACCTCTGCTGAGCCCTCTGACTCTTCCCAGCACCTAGACTGTCCCGTCCGACAGACAAGGAAACTAGCTCCGAGAGGTGCATGACCTGCTCGGGGTCACACAGCTGGAAAACCACAGGGCCAGCATCGGGGAGCCACATGTTCTGGGAGCTGCTTCCCTGGGCTTACCTCTTCCTCAGCAGCGAGCTGAAGTCCAGAGTCCCAGCGTCTTCATGGCTGTCACTGCGGAGAGGAACCCCCAGTGAGGCCACGACAGAGCCAACTACGAATAGAAGGGTCTGGGAGTGGGGTGGGGGTGGGCTGGGGCAAGGGAGAGACAGGGACACTGACGGAGCAGGCGTGCCCTGCCCGTCTCAGACCCCTGGGGTCACCATACAGGTGGATAGGAAGGGGTACCTGATGCGCCGACTGCCTCCAGCCAGGCTCCTGTGGGGATAAGACTCAGATTTTTCACCTTCCCGGGGAGCTTACTCTCTTCCACACCCATCCATTTCAGTCTGGCCATTCACATTACCCCAAGCCCTGGTCCCTATGTTATGCCCCTGCTCTGACCCCCGTATCAACCCTAGTCCTTGTCCCCCCAACATCCCACCCCAGCCCTGGGCCCCCACATCACCCTGGCCCTGACCCCAAGGGCCACAGACCCCAGCACTAGCCTCCCCCACGGCCCCAAGGAGAGAGGGCCACTCACGTGCGGCGGAAAGTTGATCGGAGGTCCACATCTCCGGGGCCAACGGCCTCTGGTTTCAAAGAGGGGTGATGAGCGTCAGGGGGTAGGTTTTAGAGGGGGCCTGCCCAGGAGCCCTTCCCTGGGATCTCCTGGTGTCACAGGCCTGCCCACCTATGACCCCTTGACAGTGGGCATCTGTCCCAGGAACCTGCCCTCTGAACCTTTCCCAGCCCGCGTTGAGGAACCAGGGATGTGGCACAGTTCATGGTCCCCAATACCTTCCAGATTCATCTCCCTCCCATTTCTCAACTCACCCTTCACCTCTTCACCTAATCATCAGACACCAAGATGATACCCAGAGGAGATCTGAGGTCAAGCCCCACCCCAACCCTAGAAGCCCTGATGTATTTCTTGCACGCTTCTGTGTGAATAGCACTGAGCGTGTGATCAGTGGGCGTATGGCCAGGCCTCAGCATCCCCCTTAGTACTGGGAAGTGGAGGCAGGGGTGGGGACCGGACCCACGGGGAGCCTGAACCCAACAGACGCCACAGGGCCCCTCACCATGGACAGTGAGGTTGAAGTTGCAGCTGTCAAATTTGTCCTTGGTGGACACCTCACAGCGGTAACCACCGGCAAAGGTGGCCTGGGCATCCATGATGCGCAGCTCAAATAGGTAGACCTGTGGAGGGCAGGTGTCGGGGAGGCTGGAGGCTGGGAGACAAGGCCTTGCACCCGAAAGGAGACTGGGTGGCTGGGGACCACCGACCTTCTCACCCTTCGGGGCTTAAATGAATCCATTCCATTTTGGATACATAAAAACGGGGCCCCTTCTCAAGACACATTGCTGTCTGCTGGCACAGGGTGGTGATAAAATAGAACTCAAGGGTGGCTATAAGGCAAGTGGCATTCGCTTAGGATGAGGCATTTTGGGGAAATTTCCTGGCAGTCCAGTGGGTAGGACGCCATGCTTTCACTGCAATGGGCCCAGGTTGGATCCCCGATTAGGGATTCTGAGAGCCACGCAGTTCAGCCCCCCAAAAAAGGCATTTTTGCTCAGGGAACTGCCCACACAACTGAACATGTCCACCCTATCCTTCCAGAAGCCCCCTTGCCTGGGCCAGGACTGTGGAAGAGTGGGAGGAACAAAGGCTGGGAGTCAAAGGACAGGTTCCAGGCCTGGCTCTGAGTGACCTGGGACCAACAACAGCAAACTCTCAAGCTTTGGTTTCCTCGTATGTGTAGAGAATTGTGGTTGCTCATCGAGGGCCCCGTGAGCTCTGATAGCCTTCCGTATGGGGCCTTTGCACCCTCACTGACCAGTGCCCCCCAGGCTTTATTATGCCCCCTTGAGACTCTCATAGCTTCCCTAGTGGTTCCGTGGTAAAGAATCCACCTGCCAATGCAGGACACATAGGTTTGACCCCCGGGTCGAGAAGATCCCCCAGAGGAGGAAATGGCAACCCACTCCTGGGAAATCCCATGCACAGAGGAGCCTGGCGGGCTACAGTCCATGGGTCGCAAAGGTTGGACACAACTGAGCGCACACGTGAGACTATCACGCCTCTGAGCCCCCGTGTCCTTCTATGCCCCCCAATAACCCTCCTCTGAGCCTCGCCAAGCTCGCTGTGTGCCGCTGACCCCCCAACCAGCTTTGCAGGCTTTCCACACCCCTTCTCTGCACCTCCTCTGTGGCTCAGGTCTCAGTGCCTCCCTGCCTCTCTGTGCCCCCCCGGGCCTTCCAGGGGCTCTCCACATCCCCTTGCTGTGCGTCCCCGTGACCCTGTGCCTGCGGGCCCCACCTTGCTGGTCCGATCATAGCTGTCGTGCAGCTGCAGATGCTGCCCCACCTTGCTGCTCAGGTCCACCCACTTGCCCTTGAACCACTTGACCACGGGCGGTTTCAAGAGGCTGGCTCCGGCCACGCGGGCTGAGAAGGTGATGCTGCCACCTGCAGGAGAGGGGTGACCGTCTGGGCTTGGGGGACGCCCTGTGCCTCCATCCCCCACCTCGCCCCTGGGGGCAGCAGCCCCATACTCACCCACGGTCACCTCGCCGTCCTGTGGCCTCATCACAAAGAGGCCGATGGGGTCGCCAGGGGCACTGGGGCCCTCGGGGGCCGCTGAGCTGGACCCTGTGGTAGAAGCATTTGAGACCTGCCCTGGGACACCCCCATCCACCAACCCGGCCTCCCTGCCCCGCTCCTCTCACCTTCGGGACTGGGGGCGCCTGCTTCCACCTCAGGGGCAGAGGTCGGGGCCTCTCCCGGGGCTCCAGGGGCCTCGGTGGGGGTGGGAGCAGGGGCTGACACAGGCTCCGCTTTCCCTGGAGGGGATCAGGTTGGGGGTTGTGGAGCAGCTTCTAATCAGAGCCCCGCTGCCCCCACGCCCCGGTTATCTTGTCCCTGGTCCTTCCCATCTTTGCAGGAAGTCCATCCAGCCTGCGTTTCACCTTCGCCCTGCCCTCACCAGTTGTCTGTGCCCTCATCTCAGAGGGTCGGCCTGAACATCCCTCCTCTCCTTCTCCAGGCTCGGGTCTTGGTCCAGCCCGTCAGGCTGGGCTGGGGCTCGGCACACAGCCACAGGGGCTTCCCTGCCAGCACACCCAGCCCACCAAGTTCCCATCCATGTGGGGGTGTCCAGCGGGAGGTCAGTGTTACGTCTGACTCATCTCTGAACTTCCCCCACCTCCAGAACGTCCCAGATGGGCCAGGGAGCCTCGCGAGGACACTTATAAAGGTCTCGCTACAGAAAACGGGAAAGGCCACGGCAGGCTGAGGGTGCAACCAGCGCCAAGGTGAGAAAGTGGGAAGACAGCTCCTGTGCCGTGATTGACAGAGAGCTGGCGGGGCTGCTCCAACTTCAGGGAAGGCTGCCCAGGCGCTTACCTGCATCTACGACCTTGAGGTCAAACTTGACCTTGGAGGAGCCAGCGATGACCGCGTAGGAGCCCTGGTCTGCAGGACCCACGTCCCTCACGGTCAGCGTGTGCCGCGTGCCCTCGGCTGCCAGGCCGTATTTGTCGCTGGCGCTGATGTCGCTGCCCGCCCGCTGCCAGCGCACCTTCAGTCCCGCCCGCTCTGTCTCAGCCTCGAACACGGCAGGGCTGCCGGCGGCCACCTCTGCGGACCGTGGCTTCTTGCTGAAGGCGGAGACTGAGGGGCCGATGGAGTTTGCAGGGGTCCCCTGGCTTGCCCCTTGACCCCACTCCTACATCCCCTCTTATTAAATAAAGTGATGAGCATTTTAATGGATCACCTCATTAATGCTCCAACGGCTCTATGAGGTAGGTGCAGTTATCATCCCCAGAGGAGGGCTCTGAGGCTCAGAGAGGTTAAGTGACTTACCCAAGATCACACAGCCAGGAAGTGGGAGAGCCAGGCCTGAGGAATTTTGCTAGGTGTGTCCCTGAAGAGCCCACCCTCTCTGCTTGTGGAAGCCCAGCCCCCACCAGCTGGGGCCCTTGGCAAGGGGCCAGCACTCTGCCTACTTGGACGTGGCTAAATTTGTCCTCTAAGGGCCTGGGGCTGGGAATCAGCAAGTGAGATAAAGCTGGCCTGGGAGAGGGCTGGGACTGGGGGGCTGATCCCTGACCTGGACAACCTTGGAAGGCCAGGGCGGGGACTCCGGGCTGTGACTTTCTCTGCCCTTGGCGGCGGCTCAGGGACCTCTTGCCCACCCTCTCCCCAGAGCAGAGGCCCTGCATCACCTCAGTGTGGGGGCCATGCCTGGTGTGGGGGCCACAGGGGCGCAGGCTGGCAAAGCAGAGACTCTCAGAACTAGAAGCAACCCACCGAAGCCCTCTTTGTACAGTTGGGGAAACCGAGACCCAGAGAAGGGAGGGGCCCGTCCAAGATGTTCAGGGAGACGGGCTCAAGTCTGGAGTCATCCTGGGGTGCCTCCTGTGGCAGCCTTTCCCCAAAAGGCGAGCCGGGACCTAACCTTGCTGCAGAAGATGGGGATGCATGCAGGGAGGGGTCCCCGGGCCTCCTGAGAGTGGGGCGACGGCCCTGGGGGCTTCCTGCCTTCACTGTCTCCCCCTCTGGGCCCCGGACCCTGGTTTACCCTCACTCTCATCAGAATGATGAGAAGGAGAAACTGAGAATCGAAAAAGGACCCAGGAGGACAGAGCCCCTGTCCTGGGAACCCCCTCAGGAGCTCATTCCTAGGCCTACCCCCTAACGGAGGATGTCCCCAGCTCTCCCTGCCCCACGGTCGGCCCCCAGCCCAGGTCTGGAGCTACCTGGTTTCTTCCCTGGCTCGGGCATCTTGAGAGAGGTCACAGCAGGAACCGAGCAGGCACGGGCCACCCAAAGAGACTCTGAGCAGGGCTCTGGTCCCGGACTATATAAAGGGCCGCCCCCTCTCCAGACCTTCCTTATCTGCACCCTGCCCGGCCACCTGCTAAATATAGACAAATTCCTGAGATCAAGGGCTCTCCAGGAGAATGTGTGGCCCTGGCTTTCTCTGCTGGCCCCGGCCCCTCCCCCAGCAACCCCACAGGACAGATCCTGCCCCCCAACCCTCAGTGAACACAGGGGCACCCCAAGCCCTGCCCATGTGTCCTTGTGACAAGCAAATTGAGCGGTGGGAGTGTGCGGGGCCCAGAACCCTGAAGCTGTCGGGTCAGAGGCATCCGTGTTGGGTGATGGTTATACCCACAGACCCCGAGTCCCAGCTTCCCTCCTGAGTGTCCTTCTGAACCCCCGCAACTGCCTCCACACCCCCACCCCACCAAAGTCGCAAAGAACATCAGCTGCTACACAGGAAGAAGTGAATCACATGTGACCTACTGTGAGCAAGACCCACTATCAGGGAAGGTCATTTGTCCCCCCCCATCGTCAGGAGAGAGGAATTCTATATACAAGCATTGCCCGTGTGGTTAACACTTGCCATCCCTTTCAACATAAATCCATTCTCTTATGCCATTTTAACCATGTTTAAACTGCATCTCATGTCCCTGGGCCGTCTTTCAAAAGGAATCAGGACTTTGGGACTTCCCCAGTGGTCCAGTAGTTAGGACTCTGTGCTTCCACTGCTGGGGGCCAGGTTCAGTCCCTGGTGGGGGAACCAAGATCCCGCATGCCATATGACACAGCCAAATATTTAAAATAAATTAATCCATAAAAATTCAAAGAGACTGGGCTCCACTTTCCCTCTCTCGGGGCTCAGAGATCCATGGAGGGGTGTTATGGTTGAGTTTCCCCAGCCTGAGGGCTCAGGGCACTCCGGAGGGTATCTGCCCCAACACAAACGGCACCAGAATCTGGATTCTCTGGGGTCTGCAGATTGCTGACCAGAGTTCCCTCACTCCCAGGCTGCCGACCGCCTCTTCTTGCTACTGTTGGAAGCAAAACCCTTAGAGGTTTCATGGCTCATGGTTTTCTGCCTCTCCCCTGCTGTGGGCCAGAGGCCAGCACGACCAGACGCCAGGGTAAGTGGGAGGAGTTCACTTGTCTCAGGGTCCTGCCAGCAGGAATTCCGTGAGCTGCTCTGCTGCTCACGGGAGCTCTGGGGCTTCATTCTTGCTCCTGATCAAGCTGCACTTTACCCTCTTCCAGACACATGAAGCTTCCCGCCTCACATGGCCATGGCAGCCCTTCACTACATGTGTAACCTTGGACAAATGAGTTGACTTCTATGAGCTCCAGTTTCCCAGTCTATAAAATGGGGCATTAGATTCCACTTCTCAAGGTTAACATGCAGAAAATGGCTAGAATATCCAGTGTTGTTGCCCTTGTTAACATCATCATCATCAACATTGGGCTCATAACAGAAAGACTCAATGAGTTTAAGCCTCACTGAAGCATTAAAAAAACAGCCATTTATCGGGTACAGAGAGCTTTTTAATGATTTATTCCTCTAAGAACAACTGAGAATTCGTTCTTTCTATGGATCGTGGCTTCTGGTCAGGCAGTGTCAACTGTCTGGACAACTGGGCAAAGTGTCAACCATCCTGAGGCCTGCAGCATCAGCATTGGTGGGGATCCTTAGTAAACGCACAGTGGATACACGAGAAGAAGGCAGATCAGATGTCGGGGCTGGGGCACATCAGACAAGGTGCACAAAAGATTCTAAAAAACGGGTCCGTGCTGAAAAGGACTGACTTGAGAATAACTAGGTAAATAGGTTTCTTAAGAATGCTGATGGGGTTGGGGGGAGAGGTGTGGGGCGAGAGGGCCACCGGAAAAAAAAAAAGGGTTCAATATACACATATAAAGATGGCTTCCAACTCCCAAGGCCGTGTGCCCGGTACTAAGCAAGCTGATCCTTCGCTGGGGCCAGACACCCAGATGGCCTTCTGGAACCCGGGTTGGTGCCCTGCTGGGAGGCGAAGCAGGGGATGTGGGGAGGGCAGGGGCCTTGGAGGAGGAGGGGGTGGGCGGGGAGGCGAGGCCTGGCCCACCACAGTCCTGCCCCTGGCCCCCTGGGAGCTTCCCTCCTGTGTCCGGCCGCCCGGGCGAAGGGGTTAATGCTATGGCCAACGGGGCGGCCTGGCGGGCCCGGTGGGCTCAGGCCTGGGCTCAGTGGGGCGGGTGGCGCCGCTCGGCCAGACCCCCGCGGCCCAGCACCTCCCCGCTGAACTGGTAGGTGAGCTTCTTCTTGACCTTCTTGACCTCGCCCGTCTTGCCGTAGTTGCGCAGCGCTCGGGCCATCTTCTGGTAGGTCATCTTCTTGCGGTTGCCCTTCTGGATGCCCCAGCGGTGCGCCAGCGCCTCCTTGTGCTTGGACGAGAACTGGAACGTGCCCTTGTCCTTGTCCACCCACCAGATGCTGTCCTTCATGTCGCCGCTGCGCAGCAGGTCCAGCAGGAACTGGTACAGGCGGATCTTCTTCTTGCTGCCTGCGGCCGGAGACAGTCAGCGCCCACGCCAGGGACCCAGCCCGCCTCCCGATGACATGGGACCGCCCCCTCCTTACCTTCCCCGTGGGGTGGTTGCAGGGGCGGGGCTACGGCCAGCGTAGCGCATGCGGAAGCCCACAGCGCACGTGCTCAGACCCGTACGGGGGACAGAAGCCCTCCCACCCCCCACGGAACACACGCGAAGACACGTGTTGGCAAACACACACCCATACGCAAGCACTCTGCTCTGTGGCCAGGCTGCCGCGTCCGCGGGCCTTGATCGGGGTGGGGATGGGGCACAAGGGTGGCCAAGGTCAGGGCTGGTCCCAGGCTGGGTCTCCTACCTGTCTCCCCGTGCAGGAGGCCAGGCCCTGGCTCCAGGCCGTCGGCCTCCCCATCGGACACCTCCAGCGGGGGGCTCTGCCGCTCCCCCTCCTCTTCATCCGAGCTGGGCCGGGCGGGAGACAGCGAGGGGTACGGCAGGCACATCCGGGACAGGTAGGGGACCTGGAAAGGAGGCAGAAGGAGGGTTGGGGTCCCTGAGGAACGGTGCAAAGCTGAAGGCGGCCAGGTAGGGGGGGTTCCGTGGGGTGAGAGAAGAGGGGGTCCTGGGGTGGGGTGGCCAGGGAAGGGCAGAGGGATATGGGAGAAGGCTGGGGACCCTGGAGGTCGGGCTTGTTACGGGGTCAGACGGGGTCCCCACACACAGGGTGCCGGTTGTGGGGACAAAGTGGCTCCTGACACCCCGCCTGTCTCCCTGGTTTGGGCGGAGGGAGGTGCCATGTGGACAGGCAGCTGCCCTGGGGTGAGGGGCTGAGGAGGAGGGTCGGTAAAGGGAGTCAGTGGGGAGATGGAGAGGTCAGCGGATTTCAGGACTCAGTGACTTGGATGCCAGACCCACGAGGAGCCAGTGAACAGGGTGGGGGCACCAGCCCCGGAGTCTCAGAGGGCCCGTGATGAGGCCCCAGGGGGTCAGAAGGACCAGTATGTGTGTGTTGGGGGGGGTGGGGGTGGGAATGGTCTGGGCTCTGTCCTCGGTGGGGTGAGAGCAGATAAGGGGTGTGGGGTCACGCGGTCAGCCGAGGGGTCAGGAGGCAGCCGTTGGGGCTCCGGCCACCGTTGGCGCTGTGGGGCAGGAAGCCCGGTTGAGTAAGAGCCTGTGTCAGCTTCCTGCGGAGCGCCCGCCTCACCACAGGCGCAGGGCAGGCCCGGGCGGGGCCCGGCCGGGGCGGGGCGGCCCTGCAGGCACGCACCTGGTGACTGAGGCTGGCGTGGGGAGGAGCCATGGAGCTGTCGAGCACGTGCATCTGCTCCAGCTCCATGTGGCGGTAGAGCTGCTGCAGTTGTGGGGGCTGGACGCTCTGCAGCTCCGTGAAGTGGTTCTCGGCGAAGCTCTCGAACTCGCTGTGCACGTGGTGCGGATGGAAGTCCCAGTAATGGTCTGCGGGCCAAAGCAGGAGGGGCTTATGATTGTATAAAATATTATATGAACAATAATAGTATATATTATATATAATTATATATAACAACAATATATAATATATATAACAATAATAGCATATATAAAAATAATAGCACCAGGCCGTGTTCCCTATCATAATCACCACCGCCATTCTGGACTGCAGATTGGCATTAATCGTAGCACCGCCCACCGTGCTATTTTCCGACCCCCAATTCCACAGATGGGTCTTCCCCAGGTAGCTCAAAAGGTAAAGAATCTGCCTGCAATGTGGGAGACCTGGTTTCGACTCCTGGGTCGGGAAGATCTCCTGGAGGAGGGCATGGCAACCCACTGCAGTATTCTTGCCTGGAGAATCCCATGAACAGAGGAGCCTGGCGGGCTGCGGTCCATGGGGTCGCAGAGAGTCAGGTACGACTGAGGGACTTTAGAATACTCAGAATATGCTATGGATGAGGACACTGAGGCTTGGAGAGGCTACATGACCCGCCCCCAGTCAAAGGCCGCGTTGGAAGCAAAGCCTTTGTTCTCAACAACCAGTCTACCCTGCCTCCCATGCCCATCACAAGGATGCTGGCTCTTGAGCCAGAGTCCAAATCCGGGCCGTTTCCTTTCTGTGTGGCCTCAGGCACATGCATTGACCCCTCTGTCAAACAGGAATCCTAGAAACTAGGAGGACCCACGCAAGTTCACATTTGTAAAACCCCCTAGCCCCAGAGGCTGCACTCGGGAGTGTGTGGAGTCGCTTCTCCTCCCCTTCAGACGCAGCAGGGGTTCCTGAGCTGACTGGCTGCCCGCAGTCACAGCTCACTGCCCCGTCACACGGCTGAGGTGTGACTGCAGAGTCACAGGGCTGACATTCCTCAGCCGAGCCCCTCCAAGGCCATGTCCTTGGGGAGCTGCACCTGAGTCCCAGGGAGGTCGCCGCGGCACCTGAGGCTTTCCCGGAAAGCCCCTGGTGGGTGCTTTCAGAGCCTGTGGTAGGGTGGATTTGAGTTTGGGGAACAGCTCCGTGCCACTGGGAGCCCTGCCTGGGCCTGGAGCCGGTCTTCAACGTGGTTACTCTGGGCACCTTTTCCAGGAACAAAAACCACCACACGTCTGAGGACTTCCTGGGTACAACTTGGAGTCCAAAAGAAGATGTGACAAAGTGATGAGGAATTTTTCTCATGTCACCCAGAGAAGGAGTGTACAGGATGCTCAGACAGGCCACCATCTCCGGGACTGGCACAGGGCCCTGCAGGGGGACCGTCACCAACTGCCTGTGCGTGTCTCTGTGTGTCTGTCTGTCTCCCCCCTCTCTTTCTCTCTCACAAACACATCTCTGCTCACCCATCCCTGAGAAATGACACGTGTTGTCTTGGCTCTGCACTGGCTTTCAGAAGACTCACTCATTTTCCAATCCTCCTCTGTGGTGGCTTTGCCTTGTGACCCTGAGCAAAACATTTTATCTCCCTGAGCCTCTGATTCTGCAAAAGTCAGAGACCCAGCTGGGCGGTTACTGAGGTCCAATTCACATGTGGAATTGTTTGAACCCACAGTCCAGACTCCCACATCCGTGAAGCTGCATGGCATAGGGGAGCTAACTGGGGCAGAGCTGGGTTTGAATGCTGGCTCTGCCACTCACCCTGGAGTGACATTGGGCAGGTTGTTCTGCTTCTCTATGCCTGTTGCCTCCGCTGTGAGATGGGGTTAATAACTACACCCAGCGCATGTCATAGCCTTGCTGTGAGGATTAAATGAGCTAATGCTTGCAAGGCACTTCGAATGGAACCTGGCACGAAGTAAGACTCAATAAACATTAACTATTATCATTCCAGGCTTCCCAGGTGGCTCAGTGGTAAAGAATCTGCCTGTGTAGGAGGAGTTGCAGGAAACACAGGTTCAATCCCTGGGTTGAGAAGATCCCTTGGAAGGAAATGGCAACCCACTCCAATATCCTTGCCTGGAGAATCCCATGGACAGAGGACCTGGTTTGTTACAGTCCATGGGGTTGCAAAGAGTCGGACACATGAGTGACTGAGCACACACACACACCTGTTATCCTTATAATGATAATTATTATGAATGTTTAATGCTGTCTTTAGAGAGCCTAAATCAGCACCTGAGCAAACAGCAGATACTTTAATACTTATCAATTCCTCATCTTCCCCTGCTCTCTGCCACCTTAGTCCATGGCCCAGAGAAGTAGTTTGAGGGATCCTGGCTGTCTCTTTCTCCCAGAAGCTCAAGTTGGGACCCCAAGGTTGCACCAAGGGCAGAGGACTGTTTTTTTTTCACCTTCATATTCCCAGTGCCTGGATGCAGTAGGTGTCTTGATGCTTTTGAACTGTGGTGTTGGAGGAGACTCTTGAGAGTCCCGTGGACTGCAAGGAGATCCAACCAGTCCATCCTAAAGGAAATCAGTCCTGAATAATCATTGGAAGGACTGATGCTGAAGCTGAAACTCCAATACTTTGGCCACCTGATGTGAAGAACTGACTCATCTGAAAAGACCCTGATGCTGGGAAAGATTGAAGGTGGGAGGAGAAGGGACGACAGAGGATGAGATGGTTGAATGGCATCACCAACTCAATGGACATGAGTTTGAGTAAGCTCCAGGAGTTGGGGATGGACAGGGAGGCCAGGTGTGCTGCAGTCCATGGGGTTGCAAAGAGTTGGACACGACTGAGCAACTGAACTGGACTGAACTGCAATGCAGTAAGCACTGAACAAGCATTTCCTGAGTGAATGCATGAATCCTAGCTTCTTAAGAACTCTGACTCTCCTCCACCAAATTATCCAAATCTGAAGGGAAAACAAAACAAAATGACACTTATTTTGTACTTTCATCTTGCCTTGCATTAATAAGATCCAGAAATTCTCCCCTTGCTGAGAGAGAGTTGGCTCCTTGGGGCTCTGGGGTGCTTGAGTGGATCCAGTTTCCTTTCAGCTGTAGATCTGCCCTGGAGCCCCACTCCAGGCCCTTCCCATTTTGCCTTCTCCTGCCTAGGCCGAGGTGCTCAGATTTTCATAGAATGCCTTATCCTGCCCGTGCATGCATGCCAAGTCCCTTCAGTGGTGTCCGACTCTTTGCCACCCCATGGACTGTAGCCAGCCAGGCTCCTCCATTTCAGGGATTCTCCAGGCAAGAATACTGGAGTGGGTTGCCATGCCCTTCTCCAGGGGAACTTCCTGATCTTTATAGAATGCCTTATCCTCCCCCTCAAATCTTCACACCTACTCCAGGTCTTTTTTGGTTTTTTGGTTTTTTTTTTGGAGGGGGCGGGTTTTGGCCGTGCCGTGTGGCATGTGCAGTCTTAGTTCCCCTTAGATCCTACCAGGGATCAGACCCGTGCCACCTGCATTGGAAGCACAGAGTCTCAATCACTTGACCTCCAGGGAAGTACCCCCTACTCAGTTCTGGCTTGAGGGCTCTGAGTTCTCTCTCTCTAGGTCCCCACCTCTGTCCCAGCTCCACATGAGACCCATGGGCTTGTTCTGGTGGTCCCAGCTTAAGGCCAGCACTTCCCACAGCAGGTCTCAGCACCCCCCCGATTCGAGTCACTTTGGGGGCCAGAAAAGCTTGCAGATTTGGGGCCCATCGGAGACCCATGCGATCTGCAGCGCCGGAAGGAGACGGGTGAGTCTGGCCTTTCACAGCACCCTGCAGAGGTTCGTTTGCTCACTGAGGCTCAGGAACCCTGCCCCAGGGTTGCTGAAACCTGCAACAGAGACTCTTGGGCTACAATTAAGGTTTCAAAAGGCCCAACAGAAACCTTTCCTCCACCCTTGATTTTGAGTGCTCGTGCAGTTATATAATAAACACTGGTAGGCAGAGATGAGTCGTCTGAAGGAACATCATGCCACGAGTCCATCCTTATGCAAAGGTCAGCACTCTGGGCTCTTTGGACCTTATTCCTAGATGACTGCCCAGGAATGCTTTGCTAAATCCCTGCTTGTCACTTTGAGAGGTCACCCAGACTCTCCTGCAACTTATGTCCCCTTAGTATGACTTTCTGCTCCTCAAAAGGACATAGTGTCAGGACTTCCCTGGTGGTCCAGTGGCTAAGACTCTGCGCTTCCGATACAAGGGGCCAGAGTTTAATCCCTGGTCAGGCAACTAGATCTCACAGGCTACAGCTAAGACTTTGAATGCTGCAACTAAAAGAAAAAAGATCCCGCATGCCACAATTGGATTAAAAAAAAAAAAAAGACCAGGCATGAAGCAATGAAGATCAAAGTTCTGTGTGCTACACCTAAGACCAGGTGCAGCCAATAAATAAATATGAAAAATTACAATACAGAGTATAGCGTCATTCGCATATCCAGAGAGAGCTCTGGACCTTCCCTTCTGGAACCTGTAGGGCATTCAACACGCGCTAGGCTTCAGTCAATATTTGGTTAAATGACCAGTGGAAGCTTACTTTTAACGTGTTTTTTATGTACCAGGCACAGTCCTAAGTACTTAATCCACATTATGTCACTCAGTCCTCACCATAGCTCTGACAAAGTGGCCACTATGGTCTGATCTTCCTTTTGCATATGAGGAAGCTATGACTCAGAGACATAAAGTCCCTTTGCCCACAGATAGTCATTGGTAGAGTCAGGATCCAAACCCACCTGTGTATGACTCCAGGGACTAAACTCTTACCCCTATGCCATACCTCCACTGAGGACCAAGACAGCCAGTGAAGGCTTTAAGCAAGACGCATGGTGACAGAATTTATGGACTGCTACTATCCATCTGTCTGTCTACCATCATTTACCCCTCAGTCATTATTCATCATCTATCCATCATCCATCCACCATCCAGCATCATCCATCTGTTATCCATCCATCCATCTATCCATCCATCATCCAAATATCAGCTATCCATCATTGACTCATTCATCATCCATCATTTAACCCACCCATCGATCCATTTATCCACCCATCCATCACTGAACCTTTATTCATCCAGCCAGCAATGACCCATTCATCAACATCTTTGACTTCCACCCTCTAAACCAGCTTCCAGTCTGGAACCAAAGTCCTACCCACACATCCTTATTGCTACTCAGTTTTTTGTGTCACTAACACCTAGATGTCACTAGGACAAAAATAAAATGATATTCAAAACAATCCCCCCACACACACACAAAATGCAAGCCTTAAGTGTCATTCAGTTGACCTTATCTCCTTCAAGCAGAAACCCCAGCCTGAAGCCATGGCTCTCACCAGGAGAGGAGAAGTAAGATCAAGACCAAGAAGGAAAATGAGGAATTAAGAAAGCAAGGAATGAGGAAAAAAAAAAACCTTTGCAGGAAATCACAGACTACTGGACAAGGGCTCCTTAATCCCAGCCCTCCTGCAAATTATTCAAACATGGAAACTGAGGTCCCAGCAAGCAGAGAGCTCCAGGTCTCACGATCCTTATTATTTCTTACACTGTATCCTAATTATTACGATTTTAGTTCTTTCCTTTGTTAAAAAAGATAAATCTGGCAGGGCCTGTGTTTTATTCATCCTACAGCACCTGGCAATGTCCCTGGGATGGGAGCAAGGTTTGGTAGGGGAAGTAAGGACACTTCGGAAGGTGAATGAAATGAATGGATGATTAGAAGCCTCTGAATAAACTGTGGTATGTGAATAATAATAAACTGTGAATCTGTGGGATGAAAAGATGAAAACTGTATAGACAGGTGGAATGATGGAGAGAATGGTCATACTTTGGAACTCTATTTCCTCCATCAATCCCACTGCAAACAGCATTAGCATGGCTATTATCTAAAAACAGAACAACCCGGGCCGACTGTATAACGCAGGGAACTACATTCACTATACTGTAATAACAGAATGAAAGAGAATCTGAAAAAGAATACGTATATACATGTATATATACATATACATAATCAGTGAGTCATTTTGCTGAACACATGACATTGTAAATTAACTATACTTCATTTTTTTAATGGTTAAAAAGGCAGAAAATTACGAATTTTGGCAAGGATGTGGAGCAGTGGAATTCTTGTACACTGTCGGTAGGAGAGTACAATGGTGCAACCGCTAAGGAAAAACAGCATGCTTGGTCCTCAAACAATTAAAAATAGAATTATCTTACAACCCAGCAACTCTACTTCTGGGCATATAGTCTCAAAGAACTGGAAGCAGGATCTTCAAAGAGGTATTTTAACACCTATGTTCACAGCAGCGTTATTCACAGCAACCAAAAGACAGAAGCAACCCACGTGTCCATCAACAGATGAATGGGCAAACAGAATGTAGTATATCCACACAACGGAATAATACTCAGCTTCAAAAAGGAAGGAATTCTGATGTACACGGCAACACGGATGAATCTGCAGGTTTTATATGTTAAATAAAAGAAGCCAGTCACAAAAAGAGAAATACTGCATGATTCCACTAAGATGAGGTACTTAGTGCCATCAAAGTCATAGGAATGGAAAGTAGAATGGTGCTTGCCGGGGGCTGAGGGGAGGGGGCAATGGGAGGCACTGTTTAGTTGGTCCAGAATGCCAGTTTCGCAAGATGAACAGAGTTCTGGAGCTGGATGGTAAGGGGATGGTAGCACAGCAACATGTCCCTGAGCCGCTGAACTATACATGTGCAGATGGTTAAGATAGTACGTGTTATACTGTGTACATTTTAATCCCAACTTAAAAATAATAAACAGCAAATTCTATGAGCCCTACCTTGAGAATCTATCCTGAATCTGTCTGCTCCTTTTTGTCTGTCTCGCCACCACCCTTGGCCAAGTCACCGTCATCTCGTGTCTGGATTATTCCAGTGGTTTCCTCCCGGGCTTCCCCCCTGTTCCTACTCTTGCCTCCTCTCCAGCTATTCTCTACCCAGAAATTAGAGTGATTTAAAAAAAAACCAACGTATTCAGTGGAACCACTAGGTGTTGGGAGAAGACACTAAAAACTTCCAGAGAGATAAAACAAAACTAAACAGGAAAAAAATTAAACAAAACCCCAAAATGGTTACATTCAAAAAAGAGGATATGGAATGACATCAGATTTCCTAAGAAAAACTCTAGTAACCTGAAGACAGTAGAGAAATGCTTTCAGTTTCAATGAGAAAAAAAAAATTTTTTTTCAACTTAGACTTCTATACACAGCCAAACTACTGTTAATCAGGTGAGACCATAAAGACAGCAGGTAACACAAACAGCAATAAAACCTTACCTCCCAGACATCCTCTCTTAGGAGAGCATAATGCTATGAGTAACAGATCCTTACATAATTTTCACTTTCTAAGCCTCTTATATGGAGTAGCTCACTCCATCCTTAGGACAGTCCTGTGAAGTAGGTCTCATGAGTGAGAAGCTGAGGCCCAGAGGGGTGAGACATCTTCCCTGTGGCCACCCCACCCGATAACGGGGAGATGGGGCGTGACTCCCAGCAGCCTGGCTGCGGGGTGGGGGCCTACGTCACTGCTGCTCAGCCCTCACACACAGCGATGAGAAAGTACAGGTAATCAAAGTACGCAGCGTGGCTCAACTGTGGGCGATGTTCACATGGTCCAAACAATGGAAAATTCAGATGTCAATTTAACAAACTTAGAACACAGACAAAGGGACTTCCCTGGTGGTCTAGTGGGTAAGACTTCATGCTCCCAATGTAGGGGACCAGGCTTGAATTCCTGATCAGGGCACTAAAAGCCCGCATGACGTGAATGTTGAGTGTTAGTTGTTAGGCCGTATCTGACTCTTTGTGACCCCATGGAAAGTAGCCCACCAGGCTCCTCTGTCCATGGAATTCTCCAGGCAAGAATACTGGACTGGGTAGCCATTCCCTTCTCCAGGGGATGTTTCTGACCCAGGGATCCAACCCAGGTCTACCACATTGCAGACAGATTCTTTACCCTCTGAGCCACCAGGGAAGCCCCCACAGGTGGGACATGGCCAAAAAGTGAAAAAAAATTATTGAAAATAGAATACAGAGGAAGACAAATGCTGTATGATCTCACTTATATGTGGAATCTTTAAAAAAAAATAACAATTCAGAAAAGGAGGTCAGATTGGTGGTTGCCAGAAGCAGTGAGAGATGGGGGAGATTGGGTGCCGGCGGTCTAAAGTGCAAACTTTCAGCTGTGAGATAAATAAGTCCTGGGGATGCTAGGCACAGAATGACTAGGGCTAACTGCTATATGGTAACTTCGAAAGCTAAGAGTAGCTCCTGAAAGTTCTTATCACAAGGGGAAAAACTTTTTGTAACTGTATGAGGAGATGGATATTAACTAAACTTATGTGGTAATCATTTCCCAATGTATAGGTGTGTGGAGTCATTAGCTGTTACACCTTAAACTCATACACTTATGTTGTATATCATAACAGCAATAAAATGAAGAAAAGGGGGAAAGTTACTGTAACTATTTTGGTATGTGTGAAGAAGTATGTGTGTGTGCTATAAATAACTAGAAAGTCAAATACTCATCTTTCATAGTACAATAGATTTCTCTAAGTAAAAAAATCAAGCTAGATTCATCTCCACCTGGCATATAGAAAGTCCTCAATAAATGTTGGTGAATTAATAAATAAATGCTGTTCTAAGTCTCTATTTCAAACTTTCATGTATATACTTCCATTGCCCTGTAATAGAAAGACTGGAAAAATAGCTTTTAACTATCTCTGATGTGCTGGATAGGCCATAGGGAAAAAACTCTGATAAATTTATGTAAAAAGTAGCAGATTGCAGAACAGCATGATACTGCAGTTCATTTCTGAATGGATAGGATATGTGTGGATGTATACACTTACAAACATGCAGGATTATACACCTCAAATAAGTATCTGCTGGAATAGACCAAGATGGCTATTGGTGCGGGGTGAGAATGAGAAGCAGGTAAATAATATTTTCCTTCATACACTGCTGTATTTTAAAATTGTTTGCAACGGGTATTTCTTGTTTGAATAATTAAAATTAAACATCTATAATTTCTCTGGATATTTACCAGACACACACACACACAAGGTTACTCAGATCGTGTCATTTCTTTGCTCAGCCCCCTCCAGTGGCTTCCCGTTAGGCGTGGGAACCACGACAAGCTCCTGCTGCCGTCCTCGGGCCTGTGCAGTGCTCCCCTGCAGACCGGCCTCCCTTCCTGTCCTTTCTGCTTCCCGGGCTCCCTGCCCACCCTGGTCCCCACCCAGGTCCGTCCTGCTCTTGCACCTGCTATTCCCACTCCTAGAACACTTGTGCCTCCCTGTCTGCATTCGTGTGCCTCCAGGGCACTCAGATTTCCGCCCGAGGGCCTCACCCAGGGGCCGTTCGCCCCTGGAGCTCTGTCCTGCGGGCATACCCCTGGCAGCTTAAACCTGACATCTGTACCCAGAGATGCTGTCTGTGGCGAGTCCTTCTTTAGGGCCCTTGCATGCAGATGGCAGAGCCTGACTCACGGTACTCTGCTTTCTACAGGACGTCTTTAGAGCATGTCTGCTAATTCAGCTGTTCCCCGTCTCTCTCCCTCACTGGACTGTAAGCTCCACGAGGGCAGTGGCCTTGCCCGGCCTGCTCCTTGTGGCAAATCCAGCGCCTAGAACAGGGTCAGGTCCACAGCATGTAATCAGGGGCTATTTGGCAGATGGACAAGAGAGGGGATGAGTGGACAAGTGGACTGGACAACAAGCGTTGGAAGGACAGGTGGCTGAGGGGGAGCTGGGTGGATGGCAGGGAGCGGACGGCTAGGTGAATGGCGGACTGGCCGGCTGTCTGCTGGGTCATCGGGAAATGAACCTGTTGATGTCACAGAACCTTCTGTGCTTCTCCACTCCCTGTCGACCTGCTGGCTTTCTCTACAGTGCTCACTCCATCAGCCAGCCCCAGGCCTACTTGGTTTCTAGAGTATATAAATAGCACCCCTGTATTATAGAAAGGGAGAATGCAGCTTCGGTAGACCCAAAGGAAAGGCACCCAGACCCAGGGAGACTGAGAAGGGGTCAGGCCAGGGGAGAAACGATCCCAGATGCTAGCTAGAAGGGGTCAGAGGCCTCCCTGAGCTTGCAAGGACCTGAGCGGACCTGCTGCCTGGAGCCACCAGGGGGCGCCAGTCCTCAAGCAGGGACCTGCTTAGGTCCCAGACTCTGGGCAGAAGCAGGTGTAGGGCTGGTGTGGAGTCAGGGAGAGTCAGCCCCCGACCCTGGCAGTGGGAGCTGGAGGTAGAGCTGGAGAAGGGAGACTCTTTAAACCATCTCTGGATTTTCCCCAGAAAGAATGCATTTCTTGTAGAAGTATAAAATTTAAAAGTATGGGGATGGGAGGGAAAGGATGTTTTTAAAGTCTTTCTAGTCCTCAAGTTTTGAAAGGAGCCTGTGTGTTTCCAGATATGTCCTCGAAGGATGTCCACCCCTTACTCCCAAGATACGGTTTCCAGTTGTAGTCTTTAGAATGGATGTCAGGTGTGAGTTCCAGGCAAAACTGTTTGCAGGCTTTGCCATCTGGATGTGAGGGCCCTAAATAAGGACTCGCCACATATAGCATCTCTAGGTACAGACATCAGGCTTAAACTGCCAGAGGTGTGCCAGCAGAATGAAGCCCCAGGTGTGAGCGGCCCCCAGGTGAGGCCCTCGGGTGAAACCTTCCTTGGCTGTGGCAGAGCATGCCTGTCCCTGTGGGGTTGCAGACACCCTGCTGTCTGGCTTGCCTAGGCCTCCAGACCCCCTAAAGAATCCCTCAGTGAAGACCCAGTAACTGGGCCACCTCGCCTTTGGTTCAGAGATATTCCATCAATACGCCGAGATCTACCACCGGTGACCTCTCTTAGCCCCCAGCCCAGGTCCCAGACACTGAAGGTCTCTCTCCCTTCCCCTGAATTTGCTTCAGGATTGACCTGGGCTTTGGGGTGGGGGGCAGTTAGACCCAGATAGAAAAAAGCCCTGGCCCAGGTCCCATCCTCACCGCCCTCCCCCTCCAGCAGACACGGTTTCAGCCCCTGCTGAATGAACAGCTCTCAAGTGGGAGCGGTTCTGCCCCGCCGCCCCCACAGCCAGGGGACATTTGGCAGCTCTGGAGACATTTTTGGTTGTCATGATTGGCAGGAATGCTGGCAAATACCCTACAAGGCACAATTCAGACCTCACAGCATAGAAGTATCCAGCCCAAACGTCAATAGACAAACGCTGTTAGTCACACACAGCAGGGCCTGGGGCTGCACCAATGGAGTTCAGGGTCACGGGCAGTAACAAGAATGGAGAGGAAGATGGGGGGTTGGGGGAGGAGAAGACCCAGGGTTCGATCCCTGGGTCGGGAAGATCCCCTGGAGGAGGAAATGGCAACCCACTCCAGTATTCTTGCCTAGAGAATCCCCAGAACAGAGGAGCACAGCGGACTACAGTTCCATGGGGCCGCAAAGAGTTGGACATGAATGAGCGACTAAGGAAGCCAAAAAAAAATGAGAAAGCACTGGACCTGGAGCAGACAGAGCTGGGTCCCAGCGACCAGTTGCGCCTCCTTGTACAAGTCCCGTAGCCTCTCCGCCTGTTTCGTCAGGTATAAACAGGCCAAAAGGATTGGATGAGAAGATAAAACAGGGAAGAAGCTCACCATGCCTGCACACCAAGGCTGCTCCAGAAATGCGCACTGGGGGTGTGGGATATTGATGGGGAGCAGGAGCATGGGGATTTAGGGTAGGGAATTCATGTCCCTGAGAGCTAACTGGATCCGATCCTCGGGATTCCAAAGAAGCCTCAGGAAGGGTATGCTTTTCCCTCCCCAGAACGCAGTGCGCTGAGGCCAGGCCAGGCTGGGGAAGTCAGGGCAGGGCGGGGCCCGCTACTCACCGCTGTGGCTTTCTCCATCACTGCTGAGATAGGGGTAATATTCGTGCGTTTGGCGTTGGTAGAGATCCGTGTCATAGGGAACTAGGTCTTCCGATGGCTGCTGAGAGAGGAGGGGGTCAGAACTCGGAGTGCAGCGGGGAGACCCCAGCCAGGTTGGCAGAACCCCCCCCAGGATTTTGGGTCCACACTGAGCCCCTTTATCAGGCTTACAGCCCTCTCTCTGCTTGCAGCTGGGAGAGGCCATGCAGAGCGCAAGCGGGGGACCCAGGGGTGCAAGGGCCTCGGCTCTGGCAGAAAGGGGGTGACAGAGACCCTGGGGGTCAGAGGTCAAAATAAGACAGGTCTGAGGGGACAGCCCAGCAGCTCCCCTGGCCACCTTACACTTGCGCTCCACTGCATGCCCAGGTCCCAGCCTCACACACTCACCCACTCACGGTCACACCGACGTGCCTGCACCACCCCCCACACACACATCCACTCACAGCCCTCACACTCACCCCGGGCACACATGCCAGTACACACCCGCCTGTAGGCGCTCGCAGAGTCCCTGGGGTTGACACGCGAATCCACCCCCTCGCCCCCAAGTGCACTGACACACACACTCACGCCTGTGTCCTTGCTCAGTCACTCATGTTCCTGCACGCCCATCGCCTGCACACAGGCTTGTCCTCCTGCCGTAGCCCCCCAGGCCCCCAGGCTCTCTGGCTGCCCGATGTCCAGGTCCCAGGCCAGCTCAGGGCCCCCACCCCCACACTGGCTGTTCACACCGATGGGCTTTATAGGACTCACCCTGCGCAACGCTGGGGCCATGGCTATGGGGGCCTGTCCCTCCTCTCCTTTCCTCCGGGGACACTCCCTGGTCCCCCCTCCCTCCGTCTCCCCATCCCTCTCCCCCCCACCCCACGCCCTGGCCAGGCACTGGGACATGCACCCACAGGCTTCCCAACAGTCACCAGGCCTCTCCCCACCCCCACGCGTGTGCCCAAGGATTGCACAACCGCCACCCAGGCCCTCAGGGCTTGGTTTGGGGGCCAGAGCTGCCTCGGGAGCCCACCCTCCCAGGACCCACTCCGCGTCGCACCTTGACTGGGCCAGGGGGCTCGGGGGGCTCGCGTGGAGCCCAGAAGGACATGTCTCCCGCTCAGCTCTAGCTGGGGTTCAGGGATTGAGAGGTCAAGGGTCAGAGACAGGGTGGCCGGGCCCCCGGGGCCTCTGGCTGTCTTGAGGCAGAGTGCGCTCTTCCTGGGACCACCCCCCCCGTCACCCTCTGCCTGTCCCCCCCCATCTTCTAGGTGCCAGGTGGGGGGGTGGGCGGCCAGGGCCAGGTCAGAGGCTGGCTGGCTTGTCCCATCTGTGGCGGCCCTACGTGGAGCCCGGCGCTGGGTCTGCAAACAGCACAGCCCTACAGAAGGGTGTCAAGCTGGGGTGCCTCCCTGGGGCTCCGGGGCCTGCCTGGGGTGGGGTGGCCGGGGGTAGGGGGAAGGGAGCTGCCTCCAGGCCGGGAAAGCTGAGTCAGATGGGCAGGCCCGGCCAAGCCCTTCCCAGTTACCCCCAGGGCTCCCCGTCCCCAGCTGAGTGGGGAAGGGGGTGAGGAAAGGGAGAGGGGTCCTCTCAGAGGGGACGGGTGGTGTGACACCTGCCGGAGGCTGCAACTGTCAGTGAGGGCGGGAGCGGAGGGGCTGTGCCCCAGACGGCCGCCCTGCCGACCCTGGGGTCCCCTGGGACACCCGCTTCTTCACCTCCGGCCTCAGCCGCTGCCCTCACTCCCGTCTCTCCTTGGACGAGGTCCTCCCCCAGCCCCAATCTCAGCCCCAGGAAGGCGCTGCCCTCCTCTCCGCAGTCCCAGCCCCAGCTGCCCGGCCAGTCTCTGCTCCCCTTGCTGTCCCGGCCCCTGCCTCTGCCTCCACCACTCAGGGCCCAAGGCCCAGACCTCTCGGGTCAACAGGCACGTCCTCTGAGCCTGGTGGCGGGGACCCAGGTTTAAGGCAGCCTCGGTCTCCAGAAGCACCCAGTCTAGGGCCCGAGACCTCCGGCCTCTTGCCTCCTGCCCTCCAGCCCTTCACTGTCCCAGGGACCGGCTTCCCTCCACGCCAGCCTTCCCAGCTCCTCCACCACCAGCTTCCCGCTGCCCTCGCCACCCTCAGCCCGGCCCCCCCACCAGGCCCATGGAACCCCGGCTGCCACCCAAGCCCCATCTATAAATAACCGTTCAGGCCCCATCGATCACAGCCCCACCGTGGGCCCGGCCCTCAGCCCGCCGGGGCGTGCTTGCTCCAAGGAGGCCGATGGCCCTCTTGCTTGGGTCTCAGGCCCTGGGGCTCCAGGGAGGAAACACCAACTTCCCACTGATAGGGAAAGGCAGGCGGCGGGCTGGCGGGCAGGTGGCGGGCATCCGAGGGCCGCGGGCTGGGCTGGTGGAGGAGTCCCGATACTCACAGGGGGGACGAGGGGAAACCCTTCCATTTTGCACGCCTGTAACATCCAGCCGAGCTCCGAGCCGGTCAGGTCCCCTGCCTCGGTGGGGGCCAGTGCAGAGCCCCTGGGGATGGGGCGCCCCGTCGGGGGGTGTGGGGGGGGGCTGGACCGCTTCGGGGCGGGTGCAGGGCTCAGGCCTGCCCCTTGAGCTACAGGAGCCCTGGGTGAGCCCCCTCCCTTGACATTGCAGGGCCAGCGCAAGTTCCTGATTTTATCGAAGGCCTGCCGCTGGGAGATAGTCCCCTTGGGGTGACATCACCACCCCAGCCCGTTTGCATAAATCTCTTGCGCTACAGGAAGTCTCTGGCCGGCTGGGGCAGGTGGTGCTCCAGGGGCTGGCCTGGGAGGCTGAGGGGGCCAGGCCCCCTGCCCAGAGGAAGCCAGGACTGTGAGGGGCGGCCTTGAGGCCTAGGGTGGGGCGGGAGAATGGGAGGGCGGAAGGCTGGCTGCACCACCACGAGGAGGGCCTTGCTGCCCCCCGGGGTCTGCGGAGTCTCTTTCACCCCAAACCCCGCAGATGCCTACTACTTTTGAGACCCCCCACGTGGCCAACAGTCACTTCCTTGGGGGATCGGAGCTGGTAAGGGTGTCCTCTTGGGGCCTCCACACTCTGGGGTCAGCCTGGCTAGCTGAGGGCTCTGGTCCGGCTAACTGCCAGGCCTGGCTCTTCCTGGGCCCCTAGGCCCCCAGCCCTTGTCTTACGCAGCCTGGGGCTGGGCCCTGGGGCCTGGTCTTCAGCATGGTGCTGGTTTCTCTTTCGTTCCACCAGCTTAATTTCCACCAGAAGGATTCTTACACCCTCCCCTCCCAGCTTCCTAAGGATCACCATGCCTTCCATATCTCTGTTCCCAGCCCAGATTTCTCAGTTTCCCCACCCCTTACCAATGCCTGACTGTCAATCGAGTCTTCCTAGTTTACAAACTTTGCTTGTCTGTCCATCCATTCATCTATTTTCCCATCCATTTACTTCTCTGTTTTGTCAATCCATCTGTTCACCCATCAAGCCAGCCATACATTTGTCTTTCGGTTTAATCCAGCTCTTCATTCATCCATTAATCTGTTAGTCTATTATCCATCCACCCATTTGTTTATCTTCTCATCCACTGAGCCATCTATACGTTCATTTATCAGCCCATCCATTTCTTACTCATCCACATTTCCATCTGTGTATCCATTGCATGTCCAGCTGTCAGTCTGATCATTCATTGGTCCATTCATTCATCTAGCCATCCATCCATTTATGCATTCTACCATATCAGCTGAGTTCTAGGCTTCATGCCCATACGATATGGCTCAGATGGTAAAGCGTCTGCCTGCAATGTGGGAGACCTGGGTTCAGTCCCTGGGTTGGGAAGATTCCCTGGAGAAGGAAATGGCAACCCACTCCATCACTCTTGCCTGGGAAATCCCATGGACACAGGCGAGTGGCAGGCTACAGTCCATGGGGTTGCAAAGAGTCAGACACAACTGACTGGCTAACACACACAGGGCTTATGCTCAGTCCTGGGGAAAGAGAAAGGTACTGGACAAGACTCCTGTCTTCAGGGAGTTCCTGATCTAGTCTGCAGGGCAGAAGGATGAATAGAGGCAATTTTTAAATCTTTCGTCTCTAGTAAGCCCACTTCTCCAACTCATTGAGAGCTCACTTTCCTCTCCTGTGTAGTCTTACCCTTTGCTCTAAGTCCCATTCGCACTAACACTGCATCCTCCCTGTCAGTGGAACCCCAGATGCCCGAGTGCTTCTTCACTTGCAGCAAAGGCCAGGGGTTCGCAGGCCTGGATTCACCATTAGACCCAATCCACCTACATCTTCACTGATTTTTTGCCTCCACCTTTGGGACTCTCCAAGGAGTTCAGGTCACTGGTCCTCAGGACACCCTAGGAACCTGACCAAGGCCCCCCCCCAGGAAGAAGGGAGAGGCGGGCTGACTTGGCATCTGTGCCATCCCTGACCCCACTTTCTCATCAAGAAGGCCTTGTTCCCACTGACTGCATGGCTGTGAGGGTGAGCTCTACTGCACGAGAGCCACGTCCTGCTTGATATGTTCCAGTATTCTTGCCTGGGAAATCCCATGGATAGAGGGGCCTGGCGGGCTACAGGGGTCATGGGGTCACAAAGGGTCGGACACAACTGAACGACTGAGCATACACACACACCAGGAGGGAGTGCATCGCTCTCCTTCGTGAGTGCAGACAGCAGACCAGACTGGCTCTGTGTTCCTGAGCCCTAAGTCTCAAAGGGCCACAGAGAAGTAAGACTCCGATGTTCCAAGTCTGGCCAAGCCCAGGGTAAGAAAATCCCCAGGGTCCCAAATCTCGGGAAACGGGCTGAACTGATTCCCACTTTCTGTGCAGCTCGAGCATCCTGTATCCATTCCCATGTCAGCAAGTCCTCCCCATCCTTCCTCCCAATGCCCGTCCTCCCTAAGTGCACCAGAAACCTCTGCCCAAGGCTTGGATTCCAAGGGACCTGCTGAAGTCCTAAGCCTTAGGAATAGCAGGACCCAGCTTCTAAGCAATTCCAAGCAGAGCAGGAACGGGCTGATCATCCACAACCCCAGGAGCTAGCAACTCCTTCAAAGGGGTGAGGCGGGGATAGTTATTTCCTGCATGTCCAGCACTGGGCTGAGTGCCTCCACCCTTGTGATCTCATGGAATGGGGACAATCATCTGTTATCCTGAGGCCAAGAGGTTGATGACTCGCCCAGGGTCACACAGCTTGTGAGTGGGCAGCTGGGGCCTGGACCTGCTTTCTGGGGCTCTCGGAAGAGCCGGATCCCAGGGCAGGGGAAGGAGGCAGAAGGAAGAGGAGCCAAGTGTGGAACAGACCTGGGGGTCGGGGGGACACAGGGGCCGAGGCGGTCAGAACTGGGGAGGAAGAGAAAGGCAAAAACATAGGAGAAAGAGTCACAGAAGGCGGTAGAGCGGAGTGAGGTGAGAAAGAGCAAAGAAAAGGCTTTGGGGGGACACAGAGGAGGGCGAGAGGGGACAGCGCCGTGGGTTCTGGAAGGCTGCAGGCCCTGAGGAGCCCGCCTCCGTCTTCCGCAGCAGAGGAACGGGACCAGAGAGAGTCTGCAGTTTGCTGGAGGTCACCAGGAGCGTCTTGTTGACCCCGCGGCTCGAGTTTTTGTGGGCAAGAAATCGGTTTGAGATAAAAAAAAACCAACACTTAGGTGCTCCAGGGAGTGAGAGGCGAAACTATTTTTTATTTTTATCTTTTTATCTTTTTATTTGTTATTTATTTTTGGCTGTGCTGGGTCTCTGCTGAGGCATGTGGACCCTCTAATTGTGCTGTGTGGGCTCAGCTGCCCCACGGCATCATGCAGGATCTCAGCTCCCCAACCGGGGATTGAACTTGTGTCCCCTGCATTGGAAGGCAGACTCTTAACCACTGGACCACCAGGGAAATCCCTGAAACAGTTTTTTAAATTACGTTAATATTTGAATAGGTAATAGATACACATGGTATGAAATTCAAAAGGTAACAAAAGGGGAAATGGTTCTCTTCCCTGTTACCTGATTCTTGGATATTTTTTCTGGAGGAAGTCTAGCAGACAGAAGCACAGAGGCAGATAAATTCTTTTTCTAATTTCACACCGCAAGTAGCACACCAAACACACCATACTTCACTTTGGTTGTTTTTCCCCACTAAATCCATGCCCGTGCCCATGCATATAGAGCCGTCTTGTTCTTTTTAATGACCATATAGTATTCTACTGTTTGGGTAAACTGTGGTATCTTCACATCCTGAGAGACCTCATTCATTCAAAAAACTGCAGGAAACATTTACGTACAATTTAAAAGATAATTATAAAGCGCACACGTATGTAACCACCATCCAGGTCAAGAAATAGAACACTGTCAGCACTCCAGAAGCTTCCCCCAAATGTCCTGCCTCTCTCTAGAAGGAAGACTATCCTAACTTTTCCAGTAATTATTTCCCTGTTTTCTTTACAGCTTTCCCACTTAAGTAAACATCTCTAACAATATAGTTTAGTTTTTACCTTAACAGATTTTAATCTTTATATGAAGAGAATCATGGTGTAAACATTCTTGTTGCACGTAGCTGTGGTCCATTTTCATCGCCGTATAGCCTTCCATTGTTGCGAAAAGCTATTTAACCAGTCTCTTACTGATGGATATTCAGGTCATTTCCAGTTTTCTGCTATTACAAATCATACTGCAATAGGCAAAATTTGCTCATTTACACACACGCAAGTATACGTCTAGGATAAATGCCCCAAAGTTGAAATACTGGGTCAAAGAGTAGTGCTTTTTTTTTTTTTTTTTTTGCAGGAAAGCTAGAGAGGAGCGTCTACTGGAATAGCTGGGGGACGATGTGAGTGAAGTTCATTTCCAGGACTGGCGGGATTTCAGTGCTGACTCCAGGCGGCAGTCCTCACGCCTTTGCCTCTGCTTGTTTCTAAAAAACATCCTTCAGCTGTAAAGAACAAAACCCATGTTTCTGCCTTACACGAAAACCATGTAGAAGAAAGGCCTGCTTCTGCAGAAGCAAATGCTCAAAGGGAGAGACACTACAATGTTACAAATTCTTTCTCTGTATTTAGTTTTCCAAGTCTAATCTTGACAGTTAAGAGATTTGACAGTGCAAAGAAAATCACCACAACCAACTACAGGCTTGAGTGAAAAATCTTTGTGCACCTCCCTGCAGACACTAATAAATACTATCAGGAATTACCTAAAATAGAAACAAAAACTCCTTCAATTGTAAGTAATATTGAAAATGCCACAGCTTTCCATCTTAACTCATTGGAAAAGAGACCAGAGAGTTATTTAGATGCTATCAAAGCAGGTGCCCAGATAGTTCTTTAATTTTTAAATTTTCATTTTTATTTTTTTTATTGAAGTACACTCAGAAATGTTTGACTTACCTCTTTTGAAGTCAAAAGAGACATTTTTTTTCAGTTGATATATAAGTGATGTATATAACATTTTATTAGTTTTAGCCTGTGTACTGCATGCATTTTTAACTCTTAAGTAAATACGTAGATAAACATGGGCCTCCCAGGTGGCTCAGCAGTAAAGAATCTGCCTGCCAATGCAGGAGACACAGGTTTGATCCCTGAGCTGGGAAGATCCCCGGGAGGAGGAAGGGGCAACCTACTCCAGTATTCTTGCCTGGGAAATCCCATGGACAGAGGAGCCCGGTGGGCTACAGTCCACGGGGTTCTCAAAAGAGCCGGACACAACTGAGCGATTAAACAACGAGACGCATGTAGAGATACTGTCGCATTGTCTCGAGTGAAGGTTCTCCCCACTTATCCTTCCACCAGTAGCCAGTGAGAGTGCTGTTCCCACCCTCGCTGGACAAGCAGGCGGCCACGCAGGGCTGGGCCCTGCAGAGAGGGCCAGGCGGTCAGGCAGGCCTGGGTGGCGGGGCGCTGGGCGGCCTTTGCCTGAACTGGGCCGGGCGGCTGCCGGGGTAGGCTGGGTGTTACTGCAATCACAAGGCAGGCGGGCAACAGGAAACACGGGGCCCACGTCCTCGACGCTGAGTGCGTGGGGGAGCATCGTGGCCCCCTCTCTCGCAGGCCCCTCAACCTCAGCCCCAAAGAGCTCCAGACGCCCTCCACCCTTGCGAGCGACTGGTCCCGACGGGACGCGACGGGGCACACGGGAGGACTCAGGCCTCACACAGTGAGCTGGGAAAGGTGACCAGAAAGAGCTGAGCCCGTGTACAGAAATGGCCGTCTTGCAACTTCCTCTCATGGTTGAGACACTGGGAGGGCTCCCTGGGCCCCTCCAAGCTCTGAGCTCCGGTCCGAGCGCCGGGCTGGCTCTGGAGTGCGTTAGGACATCTTACAAATATTTGCTCAGGGCCTCCAAGGGTCAGGCGACCAGACAGGCAAAGGCCCCTGTCCTCCGGGGGCTGATTCTGGAGCAGGCGGGGTTGGTGGAGGGGGGGCAGGGGACACACGGAGCAGGCGAGGAGGAGGCAAGCGCTATAGGAAAGGGGATGGCCCAGTTTAGGGCTGCCGCAGTGCAGGGGAGGGGGGGGGGCGCATTTGCAGTGTGAAGGGGAGCAGGGCAGGCCTCGTGGAGAAATGGAGCATGTGGTCACTGAACCACCCCTGGGAACAAATGGACGAACCAGCCAAGCAGACACCTGGGAGAAGAGCTCCAGGCGGGGGGACCAGCAAGGGGCCAGTGTGAGCAGAGCCAGGGTGGGAGTGGGAGGAGATGAGAGGCCTGGGGAGGGGGCGGGGGATGCTGAGGGACGTTGCACATCGTGTGGAATACGGTCCTGACTCCAGGAGAACAGGAGCACCACCACAAAGTTCACTTTCTCATTCAGATCTGAAGTTGGGGCTCTTATCATCCCCCCTGGGACAGTCGAGGAAACTGAGGCTCAGAAGGGGGTCCATGACTCAGCCAATCGAGAGACAGGCGAGGCTTAAACCAGGTCTGCTGGAGACCCGGGTGGTACCCAGGGCAGGCGCCCATAAAGTGCCAGGGGCTGGGACCAAGGAGACCAGCACCACCGGCTGAGGCCCTCGTCGCCGGGCATTAACTCGCCCCACCTCCCATGACCCTGTGAATTTAGTACCAGTACCGTTTTACAGACAAGGGTCATGGGGTTCGGCTGGCGAAGGGGCTGCCCAAGGACACACAGCTGGCCCAGGGGGGGTGTGTGGGTGGCCCTGGGGCATGTGCTTCCGCGGCTGCCTCCATCTCGAGTTTCTCCCGTGGGTGCTTTCCTACCTAAAAGTGCTCCTTAGCTCTGGCTTGTTCACAGGCTGAAGTCCAAAGCTCTGAGTCCTGTGCTGGAGTCCGCCGCCCCCCTCCAACACCCTGGCCAGCCTTTCCCACCCTCCCCCACCCCGAGTGGACCAGCCCTGCCCCCACCTCCAGCCCAAAGACACTACTCAACATTCCCAGAACCTCTTTCTCAATCTCCCACGGCCTTTGCTCACAGTCCCACCCCCTTTCACACTCGAAGGCCTCCTCCATCTTTTTTTTTTTTCTCCTCCATCTTTTGAGGGCTCCCCTTCTCCAGGCTAAGATGCTCCCTTCCCAGGTCACACCTCCATCTCCCCACCTCCCCCCACCTCCCGCCGCCCCCGCCCTACTGAGTCTCTCCTGGCACTCTGCACCAGCTCCTGCCCACCTCCCCGCTCCCTCCCACACTCCCACCGGCTCCCTGGCCCCAGGGGCTAAGCAGCAGAGAGTGGCCTGATCTCCCATGCCCTGAATCTCAGCTCTCCCCCCACAACCCCTCTCCACACCCTTGTCTCCTGTTGACCAGGCCTTTCAGACGGGGAGCTCACCTCCTGGCCACATCACTCAGCCTCCGGCACCTCAAACCCACCGCCACCCACAGCGACTTCCTCCTGCTCACCACGGGCAGCACCCGCCCTGCTCGCTCAGTGAGGACAGGAGCCACTCCCCCCCACTCTGCAAGGCCCCCCCTCTTCTGTGGAGCCCCCGACACCATCCTCTCCTATCTAGGCACCCCTGGATCCTTCCCTACCACTGGCTGTGTAGCCCCTTCCCCTCTCTGAAGCTCAGAGGCCTCGATTCTGTAGAGATGCCAACAAGACTCAGCTGCAGCATGGTCCAGAGGGCAGAAAGAGACAATCTGTGTGAGCCTCTCCCTTGTATACAGTAGGCTTTCAATTAGTGCGTGTTTCCCTCACTGGCCTCCGCAAATGCTGAGTGACCCTTGTGGAGGTTAAAGTATGGCTCTAGAGACCTTGATTTCGAATCCTATCCCTGCCCTGTGTTTGCCGTGTGGCTGAGGGCAAGTCACTTCTCAGAGCCTCGGTATTGTCATCTGTAAAATGGGGGCAACAGCAGGATACACCCCAGGGGGCTGAGAGAATTAGAGACTGCACTGGATATGTTTCTATCTGATGCGCACACCCAGCCTCCCTCTGGAGGAGGAAGGCTCGGCCCTGTCTCCAAGGGCTCAGGATCTCTGTGGCCCTCAGTTCCTTGGAAGCTCCCGCCCCCTGGCCTTTCCAAAGACTCCTTGGAAAAGCTGAGCAATGTGAGGAGCCAAGAAGCTGTCGGATGAGAGCCTTGAGACAGCAGCCTCTCACCCTCCTTTGCCCTGCCTGCCCTTCTCCCCTCCTCCCTGCCTGAGCAACCAGCTCTCGGGAGAAGACCGAGGGGCCCCAGGTCTGGAGTAGGGATGCTGTGGTAGGAAGAGGGTAATCAATACCAAGCTCCCGTCGTGGGCCAGCGCGCTAGACATTTACAACAAAGCGATGGCACAGGGATCGATTTTAATAGATGAGAAATGGGCCTCAGAGCCAACCCTTATACCGCTTCAGGGCGGAAAGCAGAAACAGCCAGAATCAGGGTCGGACCGGGCTTATCTTACTCCACAGTCTGTGCTCTCAGCCCAAAGCTGCCCCAGTGTGTGTGCCGGGAGCCAGCAGGTCAGGGGTCTCTGTGGCCGGTGCGTGAGTGGGAGGGTGCTGAGGGGGCCGGTGAGTGAGGCGCTGACTTGATTTCCAGGCTGTGGGATTCCAGGCTAGTTTGAAGCTAGGGGTCCCCGGGCAAGTGCGAGGGGCATGGAGTCGACAGGCCTGGACCCGGAAGGAGTTAAATGCATAAGGGGCCTGGGTGAATCAGAGGCTCCGCAGGCTGAGATGGAAATTCCCTGTGCATGGCGTGTGGTCACCCAGAAAAGGGAAACGGTGCTTTTCGGAGCAGAGGATGGCGGGGGCTCCAGCCCGGGAGCAGATGCCTGCCTGGGTGGGGCTGGCGAGGGCGTCGTGACCAAGGAGGCCTGGCTTCCGGGTGGGAAGAAGGAGGCAAGGAGCCATGAAGCCAGGCCAGGCCTGGTCATTCTGTGGTGTGTCCATGGGCCTTGACAGATGAATAGGAGCTCACTGGGCCCAGAGGAAGAAAAGGAACTTGACTTGAACTGTGGGAAGCCCTAGAGCCCAGGCCCAGGGGTGGGACTCAGCATGGAGAGCCCGTCCCCCAGGGCTTTTGTTGGGGACCTCTTTCCTATCCCACCTGAGGGACCCCTCCTTATCCCGGGAAGCACCCGTCGCCTTCTCCTGGGGTCCCCCAGCCTCAGTCTCCCTTCCAGAGTCCTCAGCATCTTAACACTCATCTGCCTCCCGCACAGGACTGTGGGCAGGCGCCATGTCCCGGCTCCAGAGACAGTTTCTGCCTGCTGTGTTTGAGCACTTACAATCCACGGAAGAGGATTCTGACGTTCAGAGAAGTCAGGCGGAACGTGGCCGCTGGCTGCGGCTGAGGGGGTGTGGGAGCCAGGGCTCTGCTTCAGCTGGGACTTGGTGGGAGGCATGGAGTGGGGCAGGCAGAGCCTTCTCCTGAGGCCGTGGAAGGGGACCTGGGCCACTGACGACCAGGTCTGGCAGCTTCAGGGTCCAAGGCCTGCGTCCCCCTCAAGCTTCGGGACAGCCTGGCTTCCTGCCTTGTCCCCGGGGCTGGGAAACTTGTGTCCTCCCTGGGAAGGAGACGGGCGGATGAGATGGAGCCAGGGCTAGTCAGATGGACAGACGAGGGGACTGGGTGTCGGGAAACCCTGACTCCCGGTCCAGACACTTGCCCACTGTGTAGCCTGGGACACGCTCCTTGCCCTCTGCGCCCCAGCATCCATTTCTGATGGAGACGGTGGGACAGGCTCTATCTGGGGATGAAAAGAACCGACCCGCTCTGCGCCATCGTGAGAGAGCTTGTTCATGATTTGAAACGAGTGTTCCTTGTGCTGTCTTCTGTCTCTTCCTAGAACAATCCCCTGCTGCAGCGCCAGTCCTGCCTGTGGTTCCCAAGCAGCGTGAGCCGTGGTCTCAGGCCCAGCGTCCATCTGTCCCAGCTCAACTCTGCCCCGCAAGAGGGCCTGTGACCCAGACCAGCTGGATGAGGGGGCTGAAGCCCATCTCAAAGACAGTAGATGGCTGGGGCCTCCCACCCAGAAACAAGCCCCCTGGAAGGCCCCGGGTGCCCCCAGGCCCACCGCAGCACCCCAGATTCCTTGCCCCCACCATTCCCCCCCGGGAAAGGTCAAGGAGCTGCTGGAGCGGCTACCCTAGGGCAGGGCCGAGCAGCGTCATGGCGGCCATCAGGGCTGGAGCTTTTCCAGTCACGAAGGGGAACTGAGAACTGTGGGAATGTGCTTCGGGCAGGCCAGAGTGGGCCGGGCCCCGGTGGGAGGGGGCTGCTCCAAGAAGCCCAGGCTCATGGGGTCCTGGGCGGGGGTGAGGAGTTGAAGGGGACCCCCCAACCTCCAAGCAAAGTGGCTGAGGGGCCGGGGACGGGGCGTGTGGGGGTCACTGTGAGGTCCTGGCAGGTTGTCCAGAGAGAGCTGGCCGGGGCAGTGGGAGGTTGGGGAGCTATGTGGGGAAGGAAAGAGGAAGCCGTGTGGAGCGGGGGAGGGGGCCGCGGGGGATGGAGTGGGGGCCGGGGGGCCTGGAGCCACTCTGGCCGCAGCCACTTCGCTTCTCCAGGTTTCGGTTTGTAAATAGCTGCTGGCTCCATGCAGGCGGGATGGGTCCTGCCCCTTCTGTGGCCCGTGTCCAGGCAGGTCCAGGTCTGAGCTGCACAGGCCCCCGCCCTGGGTTTGAGGACCCCCCACTGTGAGCATCGAGGCTGGCCCGGCCTTTGGCCTTGATGGGCAGGTTCTGGCGGGCCCAGTTCTGGGCAGCCCCAACCTGTGGTCACTGAGGTAATACAGCTGGGATAGAACTTGATGACTTGGCCAACACTGGGCTTATTTATAACTGGGCCTCCGTGGGCAGAAGAGCAGCTGCGGAGCCGCCAACTCAGCACTTGAGCTGACCCCAGGCACCAAGGCAGGGGACCTGATGGCAGCGGCCAGGCCGGCTTCCCAGCCCCTCAGGCTGAGCACCAGGGTCTTGGGATCCTGGAGGCCTCTCTGGTTGGAACCAGTCCTTGGCCGTCCGTGATGGACAGGCCTTGAGACTGAGGAGAAGCCACTTAGGAAGTGGGTCCCTCAGAACCTCCTGGGCTGAGTGGGGTGGCTGAACTCAGTCAGTGGACCGGTCAGTTCCCCCAGGGGCACCCAAGCCTCGGCCTTCCTGCAAAGAAATTCTTCCTCCAGACGTCAGATGCTGTCAGCAATCTCCACAAGCAGCCAAGTCATCTGCCCTCCCCTTCTTGCAAGAGCAGCTTGAAAACAAAACAAAACACATTCGGGGAAAAGGCAATGCCAAGTTCCCGACGCCTGGCCTGGTGGTGGAACCTCCAGGCACCTGATGCCTGGAGAAGGCTCTGGGCCCTCCCGAGGCCCACATGTCACACCACACAGGCACCCACCTCCTTGCCGGACAGATGGGAAAGGCTGGCCCTGCCCCTAGCCCTACTCGTCTTTCTCCTGAGAAACAATGTGAGGGTGTACAGACCCTTTCCTAACATTTGTAGGGATACAGAGGATCCGGAGATCTTTCTCCCGCTCGGAATCCTTCCGAGTCAACCTTGTCTGCCACCATTCTCGGTCTGTCCCATCCACAGCCTGTCTCCCTAACCTGGTGCTGGCCTTTCCTGGCCTCCACACCTCAATTGGAAGTCTGGTTCCCCCAGCAGCTGTGCTCTCCCCTGCCCCCAGTCTCTCCAAACCCCTCTCTGTCGAGGCCTATGCCAAGCCCCACCTCGGAGGGTCCCAGTCTCAGGGCCCATCTTGTCCTCAAAGCTGAGGCTCTTGGGATGGAAAATATCAAGGAAGGTCAGAAATGGGCCTGAAATGGGTGAGGGATTTTAGACTCCGAGTACCATGATCACCTCACGTGAAAGAGGAAAACCAAGGCCTGGGGTGGGTCAGGGATGGCCAGAGGCACTCAGAGAACAAAGGACAGAGCTGGGACCAGAGCTCCCATCCCTGGACCTCGGACCCTCTGGACCACCTGCTCAGCCTCGGGCAGCCCTGCCTGGCCCCTTCCTCTTGGCAGAAGCTGTTGGGGATGGGAGGCATGGGGGCCCTTGGGTTGGGGGGTAACTCGGGCCATCTACTGCCCGGGTCGGGGCCTGGGGCGCGGGCCCACTCAGGCCCCTCTGGGCAGGGTCGGCGGGCCGCCCTGCCTGGAGCCACCCCGGCTGCAGCTGCCCCTGTTTCCACATCGGCAGCAGCAAGTCCGGCGCCTGAGAAAACAGGAAGCGCCCAGTCACCACAGGAAGCGTGTGTGCGCAGCCTCCCCGCCCCCGGGCCATTGCAAAATGCCAACAGCCCCGTTACCACAGGCACCACACCGCGGCGGCCCGGGATGCTCCGCCGCCAGGTCCGCCCCGGGGGCCGGGCCGTCGGACTTCAGCCCTCACCTGCCTGGCCCCGGCCTCGGGCCGATGTCCAACGGGGGCAGGGGGTTGGCCTCGAGAAGCCCGAGGCCTGGGCTTCGGGCCTCCCGCCTTCCTCTGGGTGCTCAGCCTCATCCCCCAGAGGCGGCTGAACCAGGGCCCCTCTGGCCATCGAGAAATCAGAATATGGGGTCAGGGGTCACAGAGAAGCCACCTCTCCGGCCTAAGGGTTAGCGCGGGAGGACTATTTGACGGCCTTCGACTTGACCGGGCTCCATCCGCCAGCCTCCCGAGGCCGCGGCCTCAGAGCCCGCCACCCCCACAGCCCCTGGGAGCTGTCTGCCGTCAAGTCCACACCTGCCACACCCTCTCGGCCCGGCCCCAGCCCTTCCCGACCGACCGAGACAGAGCCCGCCCCTGGGGTCCTGCCCCCGGGCCAGCCTTGGGGGGGCCGGGAGCAGGGGTGGGAGTCGGGGCCTCTCCTCGTCCGCCCTACCTGCTTCGACTCACCTCTCCTTTACGGCTCCCCGCGCCGGGGCTCACCCTTTGGAAGGAGATGGGAGTCCCGCAGGGCCTGCACTGCTCCAGCCCCGCGGACAGCAAGGAAAAGAGAAGAGAGCAGAGCATTTCATGGCTATAATAAATCAAAGGGGGAAGTCGGAGCAGGAGAAATAAGAAACTTCCCTACCCTGGGCATAGGGACCTGCCAGGCGGCAGCCCCCGGCACCCCACGGCTTTCCCTCCTCCTCCCTGCATCCCTGGCAGGGGGTGGGGGCCCAGATAGGGTGTCTTTTCCCCTAGGCCGAGGTACCCCACCTGCCCGGAGGTCCCCTGGGAACCCTGAAGGCCCAGGCTCTCTCAGCACTGGGCCTCAGTTTCCTCCAAATGGGCACGGGAAGATTCAACAAGGCTGTTCGTCTGAGGAGGCAAGGGCTTAGACTGCCCTACATAGACAGCTGAAGATGGGTAGGGACCCTCTGGACAAGGACCCTCAGGGCGTGAAGGGGCGGGCGGGAAGCATCTGAGAAGTCCCAGTGGGACGGCTGGGCTGGGCTGGGCTGGACAAACGTCTATGAAAGGAGACGGGAGAGTCAAAGCAAGAGGCAGGAGCACAGAGTGGAGGTGGGGAGAGCCCTAGACTGTGACAACAGGCAGGACTGTGACCTCAACTCTGTCCCTGCACTTTCTCAAACCAGACCAGGGGCCCAGGGCCTGGGGTCCACAGGGCAGGCCCCAGATACACGCAGTCACTGAAGACATCACGTCTTCCTGGTGTGTCCACGCAGGTAGAAACTGAGAGTAGAAACTGATTTTTTTTTAATTGTGCATGGAGTGGGGGAGCCCACCTTTTTAACAGGATACAAATCTATATGAATTTTTAAGACAAGAAGAAGGAATTTCAGAAATACGTTGGCTAGTTTTGGCCCTGTTATGAGCGACGCCTCCAGCTTCCCCTGCTGTTGGGGTATCTTTACTGGAACCCTCCTGAGATGGCAGGCTCACTCCCCTTTACTCCAGGGGTCTCTGCTCTCACTCAGAGCAAATGCTTTGGGCCCCACCTGGGCTCCCAGCCCCCAGGGTCTCCCGGCAATATCTCCTGAACAGCTGGCAGCCTAGAGCTCGGGGTCCTAGGAGACAGCAGCAGGGCCCAGGATCCCTCTGCACCTCTGAGATCACGCTGCTTCACTCACAACCTCGTCAGGCAGATAAGATAAGAAAGTGGCTGTGACTGTTGGAGAGTCCGGGCTGCAGAGCCAGACAGATTGGGGAGCCTGCAGTGCCTAGGCAAGTGATCTCGCCTTTTGGAGCCTCGGTTTCCCCACTGGGGAAAGGCCTCACTTGAAAGCCGGTAATGTAGGACAAAGGAGATCATGGTCTGGGGCCTCACGGTGACCGTGTGGCCAGCAGCACACAGCGACCGCCACTCCTGTCTCCTCCCAGAAGCCCCCACTTCCTCCCTCCTTTCCCTTTCACCTGCCTGAGAACCTCTGCTCCCTGCTCTTCTCTGCACGCCCAGGGCCCCTGACCTCCCTCTGACCTGTCCTGATCTGGGAGAGTACCGAAGCTGGGGTTCCCAGCCCTACCCCAAGGCACTACATCTGTGAGGCGAGGTCCTTGGAGGCTCAACTCTTGCCCTGGCAGGACTCCCCACATCTACTCACACACTTCCTGCCCTCCTAAGACACCACCTTTCATCCCCAGACAGCCACACGGTTTGAACAACGGGTAGTGTTCACCAGGCACTCTGTGCACACCACATCTTGTAATCCTTGCAGTTGGAAGTATTCTTATCCCCATTTCACAGATGAGGAAACTGAGGCTCAGAGAGGAAGAGGGACTGGTGTGAGGTCAGCTGGCTAGAGAGGGGCAGCTCTGAGCTGAGAACTCAGTTCTCTCATCAGTTAACCCAGGAGAAATCCTAAGCAAACCATGAGGTGAAGCAGCACCTCTTTGGAAGACTTTGAGTCCTTTGGGATGTCACTGTTGCCCAGGCTCATGTGTGCATCCATGCGAAGTAGCTTCAGTTCAGTTCAGTTGTTCAGGTGTGTCCGACTCTTTGCCACCCCATGAACTGTAGCACACCAGGCTCCTCTGTCCATGGGATTCTCCAGGCAAGAGTACTGGAGTGGCTTGCATGCCTTTCTCCAGGAGGTTTTCCAGACCCAAGGAAAGAACCCATGTCTCTTACATCTGCTGCACTGGCAGGCAGGTTCTTGGCTCAGTCATGGCCTATTCCCAGTTCCCCGGCTCTGTCTCCATCCCCAGAGTCTCCTGCTTCTCCTGGTTCAGGCTGCAGTATGCCAGAGTTAGAAAAATTCCAGCCTCAGGTGACCATAAGATCAGAGATTATAAAATCCAGAAAGGTGAGCAGCCTCCTGAATCAAATGCTCCCCAGGCTCCCTGCCCTGCGCATGCGCGCCTCGTAGTGGATGGAGCAGGCCCAAGGGGGCAGTGTTCCCCAGTGGTTAGAACCAGGGCCTTGCTGCCAGGCATTCATGGGGTCTACATCTCAATTTTGCAACCAGAGACACACCACTCCACCCCCCACTGCATAAGTGACAGCCCTAATATGGAGAGAAAGATGCCTCTCCTGACCTGGAGATTTCACAGAAGGGAAATTTGCTTCTAAAGGCCAAAGGCTCAGCCCTTCTTCATGCATGGCCTCATTTAAGACTTGTTACAGCTCTGACGAGTAGGTACTATTATTACTCCCATTTTACAGATGAAGAAACCAAGGTGAAGGAGTCTTCCCAAGGTCACATGGTCCTGCAGAGACTTGAACCTCAGGCCCATGTGACTCCAAGTCAGATGCACTTACCCTGCCCTAGACAGGTCCCCCTTCCTTTTTTTCCTAGGAATTTTCCCTACCACTGCCAGCCCACAAGTCAGAGGCCCTGAGTGGCAAAGTAAACCTCCACTGGCTGGGACTGAAGGGCTGGGCCCTGCCCAGCTGTGGTGCAGTCCCCAAATGCCTGACTGCTCTCACTTTTGGGCTGGGCTGGGCTGGCGGAGGGCCGCCTATGCATGCAAGGGGTGCGCCCAGCTGCAGCGGGGACTCCTCTAGGCCCCAGCTGTCCTTCCTTGGGCCAACCCTGCAACTATATTGGTGTCCGACCTGCTCCTATAGGAGGGGTGTAAGCCCTTCCCCGGGGGGTCTGCAGGGTGGGGCCAGGAAACCAAGAAGCTGGACGTGTGCTTCTCGCTTGCTTGGACCCCTTTCAAGGCCGGGGGAGAGGCCTCAGCAAATTTGTATTTGTGATTTTGTAATCTTTTTCTTAAAGAGGGCCCCCAGAGTGTACAAGCATACCCAAACCTAGCTCTGTTCCCGGGGTTGGGGGCAATACAAAGAGTTCCATTCTGCTCCCCACTTGTTTCCTGACGGCCAGCTCTGTGACTTAAGGCAGGCCCCTCAAATCCTCATCTACACAGTGGGGATCAAGCCTGGAGAGTCAGCAAGAACAGGCAGGGGCCATGCGAGGAACTCAGGGTACCCCTTCTTTACAAAAGGGCCCAGATCTACAAAGGGCTTTCACCAGCCTGCGCCTGTCCCATCCCCAACGGCCCTGGGGTGGGTAACTGGAGCTCCTACCCCCATTTTCCAACGGAGATGACTGAAGTTTGGAACGGAACGTGCAGGCTGGAGCCCCATCCCCCACGGCTGCAGGGGATCAACCCCCGGGGTTGGAGGGAGGGGGCCGCCGGGGCTGACCGTGGCTCCGGGGAGTTGGGACCGGAGAGTGCGGGGGCGGGCTGGGCGGAGGCTAGGGGGAGGAGGCGGCGTCCCGCACTGTCTCACCGCAGGACCGACCTCGGCTCTTATCTGCTCGGGCAGCTTCCGCCCCCCGCCCAGCCCCCGCCGCAGGCCTGGCCCGCGCCTCCGCCTCCCGAGGGCCCGGGCCGGGGCGCCCCTCCCCCGCGGCCGCCCGCCCCCAGGGAGTGCCCGGGCTGCTGCCCAGCGGAGCAGAGAGGGGCCCGGCCCCCAGGTGAGCAGCCGGAAGTGATAAACAACTCCTGGGAGGGGGCATCATCGTGATGAGGCCCTCCCTGCGGCAGCACATCCACCCCCACCCCGACGGGGGCTCCCCATCCGGGCCCCCTCGACCAAATACGGGAGGGCTACCGGGGTCCCTTAACGCCCCAGGGAGCAGGAGAGTCAGTGGCCTTGGTCTGCAAGGTGTTCTGAGGGACAGGAGCCCACCACACACACACCACACACGCGCCCGCGTGCACACACGCACGCACGCACACTCGCATCCCTGGCACAGGTGTGGGAGGGAAGAGAGACGTGGAGACACCTTAGAGAAAGTGAAATGCCACAAACTGGAGGAGACGTCTGCCTGTCTGCCAGGTCCAACTCGTGAAGGATAAACATCAAAAATACATAAAGGACTGTTGCAAAACCATGGAGAAAAAAATAAAACAAACAACAAAAAACAACCCTCGTCATGCAACAGAAAAACAGATATAAGACATGAACTGGCCTTTTTACAAAAGAAACACGTTTGTCCAATCAACATCTAAGGGATGCTCAAGCTCATTGGCAATGAAAGAATGCAAATAAAGACCACAATAAGATGCTATTTTACACCATGTGAAGGGCAAAAATGAACGAGACTGACAGCACCAAACGTTGGAGAAGAGGTGGGGCCACGGGATCTCCAGTGCATTAGTCAGAGTGCAACTCCAGACAACCTCTGGGGAAAACAATCTGGCCTTATCTTGTAAAGCCCAGCAGATCCCCCTCCAGGCTAAAATCAAGAGAAACTTTGGCATGTGCTCCAAGAGACAGGGAACATTCAAAGCTGCCCTGTCCTGAATAGCAAAAATCTAGGAAGTATCCCAAATGCCTATTGACAAAAAGAATGGGTACGTTACAGAGGACTCATTCACACAGTGGCACATGGCTCAGCAGTGCGAGAAAACAAGCTTCTCCCAATATTGTGAATCAATCTTAGTACCCATGAAACTGTTAATTGCTCAGTCCTGTCTGATTCTTTGTGACCCCATAGCCTGCCAGGCTCCTCTGTCCGTGGAATTCTCCAGGCAAGAATACTAGGGTAGGTAGCCATTCCCTTCTCCAGGGGATCTTCCCAACCCAGGGATTGAAACCGGGTCTCCTGCATTGCAGGCATATTCTTTACTGTCTGAGCCACCCAGGAAGCCCTTAGTACCCATATCGTTGAGGGAAAAAGCCAGTCCCCAAATACTTCCTATGAAGTTCAAAACCAAGCCAAACCATATCTCTACAACAGATGATGTGGTTCCCTTCCTTCTGCTACTTTTATTATTAGGAGATGATGTGATTACCCACCCAGAAGACTCAAGAGTAATACTGAGAATTGACCAGAACCAGTAAGAAAATGTAGTTGGCTTACCAGTTATCAAAGGAGTGCATAAAAATCATTTGCCTTCCTGTGCACTACATTTAAAATGTAACATGAAATACATTATTTTAACTACCTGCAAAATGTAAAGTATTTAAAAGTAAGCTTATCAAAGCAGGAGGAGAAGGGGATAACACAGGATGAGATGGTTGGATGGCATCACCAACTTGATGGACATGAGTTTGAGCAAGCTCCAGGAGATGGTGAAGGACAGCGTGCTGCAGTCCGTGGGGTTGCAAAGAATTGGACATGACTGAGCAACTGAAATGAACTGAAGTTTATTAAGAGTTAGGCAGGACCTATATGAGAACAACTTTAAAAAAAAAACAACAAACAAAATTCTGAATAATGTAAAAGAAAACAGCTCTTTTCCTTATTAAAAAAAAAAGAAGCAGATTGGACAGAATATTGTATTGCCTGTCATGTTTATTTATTTTTTCTTTTTTTTCATGTTTATTAAAAATAAGGAAAGAATTGTTAAAACTCAGGTTCCCCCAAGAAGGAAGCAGAGATATGGGATTTGAACGGGGTAACATGCAAGGAAATCTATGAATAAACGTGAATTAAATGGGGTGATTCAGGAGACTCCGCCTCCCAATGCTGGAACTGTGGGTTCAATCCCTGGTCGGGAAACTAAGATCCTCTACGCCTGAACTAAGGTTCTACTTGCCACAACTAAGACCTGGCACCGCCAAATAAATAAATATATATATATATTTAAAAAGACATAAATTAAATAAAAGAGAGCCCTGCAAAGTCTCAGAACACAGTGTGTAGCGCACAGGAATTTTATCCCATTCTGTGCTCCTGAGGCAGGAGAGGGGGAAAGGGAGACATTAAATTGATTTGGACAGACTTCTCCTCTGGGTTATTGGCAAGAGCTTGTCTTTCTTTCCAGAAGCCCACAGTGGGGCGAGGCTGAGGAGGGTGGTGGGTGGAGAAGCCCTGTGTATTCAGGGGACAGGTCTCCGGGCTCCAAAGACACGACCACTGAGGGCCTGGACAGACCCAGAAGGCTTCAGAGAGGCGGCGGCCTTGCAAACAGGCTGGATTCCAATCGACAGAGACCAGAGACGGTGGAAGGGGCTGGAAGGGGAAGGCCAAGCCAGGCCTGCCGGGGTGGGGTGGGAGTGACTCAGGGGCAGTAAAGGCAGGGAGGCGCCGGGAAAGGAGAGAGGGAGGGAGGCCCCCGGAAAGGAGAGAGGGATGGAGGGAGCCTAGCCACAGGGAGCGCCATCGGTAGACTCGCTGGGCACTGCCAGCCAGGCTTGGAGACTCAGTGGAGACAGCTCCCCAGAAACTCACGGGGAGCTAAGGCTGCCCTGGGAAGAGCAAGTTGAGACAGAGTTAGGGTCGCGGGTTCCAGAAGGGCACGTCCAGTGTGGAGAGGCAGAGCCGGAGGCCATGGTAAGAGCAGCGGGGCCCCAGGTGAGCCCTGGGCTCCACCTCACCCCACCCTGGGCCCCCTGAGCCTCAGACGCCCTTCTCCAAGCGACTGCTGCCTCCCTGCAGGCCCCCACGGAAAGCCCAGAGAAGGCCGGCTGTCTCACAGAGGCCACGCTCTGGAAGCAGGAGGAAGGTGCCCGGCCTCGGGCCTCCAGCCTGGACTGCCAAAGGAGGAGAGGGTTGGCAGGGTCTGGGCAGTGCCGGCCATCGCCCGGTGAGGAGCAGCCCCACCTTCCAGAAGTAAGGGGGCTGAGGCTGCTGAGAAAGGCAGCCTCTGGTAAAGGTACCAGAGCCAGGAACAACGTGTTAGTCAGACCCTGGGCAACTCAGTGAAATCAGAGAAATTGGTCTGCGCCACCCCCACCCCCACCCCGGGTGCCAGATGCCTCCCAACCACAAAGAAAGCAGTGTCCAGGCTCACCTTGCCCTGCTGGAGTGTGCCGGCCCAGTGCCGTGACCCAGGCAGTCCCTGAAGCCTCCAAACCGATTGATAAATGTGTTGGAAGCCATTCATCTGTGCTCAGCAAGGAGAGGAGGGCATGGCCCCCACCCTGTGTCATCCTCTGTTCATTACTGTAATACCTTCTTTTTTATATATGTATGCTTTTAAAATTTTTCTCTTTTTAAAATTTAATTAATTTGGCTGTGCCTCGTCTTACTTGCAGCACACAGGATCTTTGATCTTCATTGTGGCCTGCAGGATTCTTTTTTTAAAAACACTTTTATTTATTTACTTATTGGCTGTCCTGGGTCTTCGTTGCTGCATGGGGGTTTTCTCTAGTTGATTCCAGCGGGGGCTACTCTCTAGCTGCAGTTCATTGTCATGGCGTCTCTTCTTGTGGAGCACAGGCTCAAGACGCCCACGGGCTTCAGTATTTGTGGGGTGTGGGCTCGGTAGTTGTGGATCCCGGACTCTACAGCACAGGCACCGGGGCTTAGCTGCTCCACTGCATGTGGAATCTTTCTGGATCAGGGATCGAACCTGTGCCTCCTGCATGGACAGGTAGATTCTTTACCACTGAACCACCAGGGAAGCCCCAGCATGCAGATCTTTAGTTGTGGCATGCGAACTCTTAGCTACAGCCTGTGGGCTTAGTTCCCCGACCAGGGATCAAACCCATGCCCCCTGCATTGGAAGTGTGGGTCTCAACCCACTGCCTGGGAAGATTTGATTTTCTCTAGTTTTTATTTAGACTTCCCTGGTGGCTCAGACAGTAAAGCGTCTGCCTACAATGTGGGAGACCCGGGTTCAAGCCCTAGGTTGGGAAGATCCCCTGGAGAAGGAAATGGCGACCTACTCCAAGACTATTGCCTGGAAAATCCCATGGACAGAGGAGCCTCACAATTATACACGGGCTTATATATCTCTCTCTCTCTCAATACCTTTAATCATCCTCCTTGTCATGAGTTTAAACTAGCGGATATATTTAAAGATACTTCTACATTTCTCTTTTCTTACTCATCCACATCCAGAAACCCCTGGCAGATCTAACTCACCATTTTTAACAGCCACACTTTGGTTCCCCCACTGAACTCTACCTGGGCTCTTCTGGCTCATGACCATTTTCCAGTCTCATCCCAACCCCCAGTACATTAGGGAGTCTAATGATGGAAATTCCGGCCCGAGTGAGAGAAAAGGGCAGAGAGAAGGCAGCATGTGGTGTTTCTAGCCGGGTCTTGCCCATCCCCTTACTGGCGGCCAGCAGTCCTCAGCTCCTAGTGGCGGGAATGCTGACTGTGTTATTGTGAAATCATTTGTATATTGTGAAGTGCTTTGCATGTGAAGGAGTGATTTGCATAGGTGGGGAGGGCATCTTAGAGATCCCAAAGCAGCATTCCTGAGTGTCCTCCTCCCTTTACAAAGTAAGTTGGGGCTTCCACTTCAGAACTCAGGAAGCGGAACAGGAGGGCGCCCCGGCAGAACTAAGGGCCTGGTGGTTGAGGCAGACAGGACTTTCAGAGGAAAGCTGATCCGCTGTGTAGCTGGGGGTCTAGGAAGGGCAAACGTGGGCGAGTGCGGTAGAATAGGGCAACTGGTGTAGGTGTAGCACGTGACAGCCCTGTGCTGTCGGAGCCCCCGGTAACAGAGTGACACATGACGGATGAAGGACCCACCGCAGGAGCAGATGAGGGTCAGAGGCTCGGAGACTCCCACCCCGGACACAATCTCTACCCAAGGGGGCACCCAAGTGCCCCTTTCCTGGTATTATATGGTCCTGGCTGATTCCCCAAGAAGAATGCAAATGTGGAAATGCCAAACCAGATTCCCATGATCCTGCAAGTGAGAGGTGCTCTCACATGCTCTGGGTCCAGGGACACCCAGGTTTGAATCGGGCTTCTGCCATCTGTGCGACCCTGCGCTAACAGTCCCCACCTTAACGGGACAGACCCGAGGATTCATTGAAGACAGTACGAACAGAGTGAATGGCACGGCATCGACGTTCAGTTAAACTGCAATTATAATAATAATGATGCTAATTTGCTGCCCTCGTCTAAAGTGACGGAAGCACAGAGTCTCTGCTCCCCAAGGTTTGAAGTTTACCGGGCAGCAACGTCGGGCCACCGTGCATTGGACTCCAAAGGGTTACAAGCCCTGGCGACAAAAGGCTTGAGGTTCCCAGTGAAAAACCAAAGCATAAAAATAATTCGATGAGTAAGAATAAAATTCCCTCTTCTGAGGTTCCCGGGGCTAGGCCCCTCCCTGTGGCAGGAACTTCCCCTTTCCCTGGCTCATGGAGGAGCCAGGCCCGGCTGACTCAGAGCAGGAGCGCGGCAGCCGTCCCCCGCCCCGCACACCCGGACCCCGGCCCGGGGCGGCGCCGTCCTGCGGCCGAGCGCGCCCCCGTGCGGCCGCGGCCGGCACCGCCGCCCGAGAGAGGAAGCGGCGGCCGGGCCCCGCAAGCCCAAGTGCCCCGGCCGCTCGCGGTCCCTGCGGGGGCCGCTGCCTCCTTTCTCGCTCAGCCAGGCCGAGCCGGGAGCCCACGGGGCTCCCACTTCCGCCCGACGCTCTCCGCCACTGTCCCCGGTCCGGCCCGAGCGGAAGTGCGCCAGCCTCCTGGGTCCCCCATAGCCTCGAGGCGGAAGCGCGCCCCTTTACCGCCGCTCCCCCCGCGACCCCGCGGCGCGCGGCGCGCCGGGTTCCGGACAGGTCCCGTGTGACGTGGCCGCGCGCTGGGGGCGGCTCCGGGCCCGGGTGGAGGGGGGCGCCGGGCCGGGCGGGGCAGAGCCGGGGCGGGGCGCGGTGCCGCAGCTGGATGGCCGGGGCCGCCCGGAGCGCCGCCGCCGCCGCACGGTGAGTGACCGCCCGACGCCCGGGGCCCGAGCCCCGGACGGGGCGGACTCTGCCGATCCCCTTGTCCAGGTCAGACCTGGGCCTCTCGCCCGGGAGTTAAAACTTCCTTGGGCTCTTCTCCTCTGTCTCCGCACGCGTCGTCCCCATCTCTCCCCGCTCCGCATCCGTCTTTGACTCTCCCCCTCTTCACTCTGCCGCTCTTGCTTCCCCCGTTCTCTCTTCTCTCTGACTCTCTCGGTAGCCCTATCTCCTGTTCCACACCTGGGGCCCCCTCACCTCTAACCGTGACCCGCCTCTGCCTCCCAAGCCCGGCCTTCTGGCCGCAGTCCCGCCTTTGGTCCCCAGTGGAGCCCAGTGGATTTCATCAGGGTCCCGTTAAGGCCTGGAGATCCCAGACCCTAGCGTCTCTTCCAGCTAGCTGCTTTCCCTTCCTCCCATCTCCATCAGGAGATGAGGAAACTGAGGCAAAGACATCACCGGCTCAAGGTCACAGCCGGCCTGAGGCTGGGAAGACCACATTTAAACCTCATGCCCGAGTTTCCAGGTTGAACTTCCCTCTTGGTTGACTCACATCCAGATCCTGTGATCTGCCCGCTGGGTACACTCGGGCTGCCCCTTAACGCGAGGAGGGCTCTCTGCACCTTCACCATGCCAGGCAGGCTCACCCAAAAGGCAAACTCATCTCACCCTCACAACCAAGTGAGGGAGGCCATACTGATCTTCCTCGGAAGAGGAGGAGACTAAGGGCTCAGAGAAGGGCTTTAGGGACTTGTCCGCAGTCAGGCGAGGAGGGCACGGCAGCCCACTCCAGTATTCTTGCCTGGAGAATCCCCATGGACAGAGGAGCCTGGCGGGCTACAGTCCACGGGGTCGCAGAGAGTCGACAGGGCTGAACGACTGAGCACACAGCACCGCAAGCCCAGCAGCTTTAAGCGTGGAGCACAGAGTTAAGGGTGGGTCTTGGATGCCCGTGCCCCGTGCATCTGGGAGGCCTCTCGTCACTGAAGGAGCCTCTCTCTTCGGTCTCACCTCACGTCCTGCCTGTCTCCAGGCCCCAGGGTATTAGACTCATTTCCTAGGAAGAAGCCCTGATGGTCTTGACCTAGCCCAGCTGCTTGGCTTCCGCCACCTGCGCTTCCTAAGCTCATCCCGTCAAGCTAGACAGTGCCGCCGCCGGCCGCCGCTCCTGGGGGTATCCTCACTGGGGCGCATCCTGGCAGCCAAGCTTTCTCCCCTGGCAGCCAGACACCCTGATGGGGCGGGCCTGCCGGTGGCTGAAGGGAACCCAGCCAGCGCCTCACCCTGTCATTAAGGAAAGTTTAGCCCTAGGCAGACAGGCTGACACAAAGTCTGGAACTGGCTCCCAAGGAAAAAGAAAATGTGTGGTCCTTGGAAGTGGGGTGTGGAGGAGCAGAGCCCCATTGCTCCGTGCACCCCTCACAGGGGTCCTTGGAGGCCCTGGGGGAGGCAGGCAGGAGGGCGGGTGCCATGGCCGCAGGGAGCGCGGGGAGGGTCCAGGTGCCACGTTTTCTAAGCAGGTGTGCGGCCAAGGGTGGCCGCTCACGCAAGCGGCCTTTGTGTGTTTTTTCAGCACGTGGCATGCCTGGATGTCCCTGCCCCGGCATCGGCATGGCGGGACAGAGGCTCCTCTTCCTCACGGCTCTTGCCCTGGAGCTCCTGGGAGGGGCTGGGGGCTCCCAGCAGGCCCTCCGGAGCCGGGGGGTGGCAGCAGCCTGTCGCCTGGACAGTAAGGAGAGCGAGTCCTGGGGGGCCCTGCTGAGTGGAGAGAGGCTGGAGACGTGGATCTGCTCCCTCCTGGGCTCACTCATGGTGGGGCTCAGCGGGGTCTTCCCTCTGCTTGTCATTCCCTTGGAGATGGGGACCACGTTGCGCTCAGAAGGTGAGTGATCCCCTCTCCGGCACCCAGGGGGCAGCAGGTGACCCGGGGACGACAGGTGACCCAGGGGCGGCAGGTGACCAGGGAACCATGCCGCTGCCCTTCCTGGGAGAGCCGGGTCTCGTCCCAGGCAGCAGCGTGTCTGAGGTAGAGGGCTGGACCGAGTACAGTTCTTCCCTGCGGTCCAGTGAGCCGGGGTGCGCCAGCTTATTTGTTCATCCGTTTGTGCACCTGTTTATCCTGAAAGATGAACATCAGTGAACGTTCACTGCAAAGCAAGAGGCAAGGCTGGAAATAGGATACCAGGCTGCCTGGGGTTCAAAGCCTGGCTGTGCCACTTTTGGTAGTATTGCGTGAGTTCTTAACTTGGCTCTGCCTCAAGGTCCCAACCTTAAAAACGGGGATAATAACAGTATAAACTTCATAGATGTTTTTGTGATGATTAAATGAACTAATATCAGTAAAGCGATTGGAAGACTGCCCAGCCACTGAAAAACCTGGGGGATATCGTCCACCCTGGCTTCCAGACCTGGGAGGGGGGCGTTCTTGAACACAAGTGGACCTGCCTCCCCTGAGTGTCACCTTGTACCATATTTAGCGAGTGAGGAGTGGGTTTGGGATCTTACTGAGACGTGAGGTGGTGGTACTGGTGGGGCAGGTGGATGATGCAGGAGAAGACGGTTGCTATTCAGCCTGTCTTGATGTTATACCTCTGGGGTAATACATGAAATGCTGTATGCAGACCTGATGAGCAGTGGGACTAGGTGTCACCTCTGGCCAGAGTTTCCTTGCTGTCTCAACCATGCTTAGGCGTGGACTGTGCAGGCTTACGTCCCGGGCTCCGACCACAGCGAGGCTGGCTTCGTGTGGCAGGTGGTGCCACGGTGACCCCTACAAGGGTAGGGGTGGTGGGCCCAACACACCACATAAATTAAGCAGTTAACTTGAAAAAAAAAAGAAGACTGTCCACCGCTGGGAAGGGGCTCCATGTTCATCAGCCAGTGCCCCGTAAAAAGCGCCACCTATCGCTTCAGCCCCCCTTCAGCGTGCAAAAGGGTGCTCAGACCCAGAGCCCCCAGGGCGGCCTTCCCTGGAACACGGAGACGCTGGCAGCCCGCCTCCTCTGGGGAGGGCACCTGGGAGGTGGGCGCAGGCGTGGCAGAGGGCTTTCCTTGGCTTCCCCTTCCTACCGTGTGCGTGTGTCCACAGTGACGTTCTGTGATGAAAGAGAAACAGGATCAGATGGGGAGCCCTAAAGATGCAGGTGCCTGTCGCCCCCAGCCAGGACAATGCCATGGAAGTTCTGGACCAGCCCTGGGAATCTCTGAAGCCAGGGTCCCCCGGGGACTTGTGCTGCCTGCCAGGCTTAGGAACCGTTCATTCAGCAGATGGACATGCACACAGCTGTGCTGGGCCCTGGGCTGAGGGCTGGCACCGCAGCTGTGAACACAGCCCTCTTCAGCCCCGGCGCTCCTGACCCTCTCATGGCATCCCTGCGGGGTCAGTCTAGGGAGGACTTGGATTGTTAGCTCCATTGTACAAATGGGGACGCACGGGCACAAATGAGTTCTTCGAGGAGCCCAAGGTCGCACAGCCTGGAAGCAGTAGCTACCCTGGGATCATACCCCCACCACCAAGCCACCTTTTTCCTCTGGGCCTCAGTTTGTCTACTGAACCAAGGGCCCCTTTAGGGCACTTCCAACTCTGGGTATTCTAAGTCTGCACAGGTTGTCAGATCTCTGCCACTTCGCTGAGAGTATCAGTGGCCGAGAAGAGAAAAACTCCTCTTTAATAAGCATTTCCTGTACATGTTGTCATTTAATTTCCTCAAGATCACTGACTGTCACATAGATACAATTGTCCCCAGTTTACAGATGATGAGACTGAGCCCTGGAAGTAATCTGCAAGACTTACCAGCTGCTGGCTTTGGGAGCTGGGGCTTGTCCGCTCTCTCAGCCCTGGAGCAGTAGTGGGTCCACGGGCGCCCTGCAGGACGTGGTGAATTCCTGCTGAACACCAGCCCCTAGAGGGGCTGGAGGCTGGGGGCCCGGGGAGGCCAGCAGCCCACGTCCAGCCTTCCAGAGACCTGCAGTCTGGTTGGGATCACACTAGGAGCCCAGTAAGCTGGGTGGGGAAGGGGTCAGGCCAGGGACTCTGGCCTCGGTTCCCAGGTCCCACATCTCTGCCTTGTAGCTGGGGCACGGCGCCTGAAACAGCTGCTCAGCTTTGCCTTGGGGGGACTTCTGGGCAACGTGTTTCTCCACCTGCTCCCTGAGGCGTGGGCCTACACGAACAGCGCCAGCTCTGGTGAGTGAGGCCACGGGCTGGGGGGGCCAGGAGGGTGGTGGGCAGTGAGTGGAGCTGGTGCCCAGGCCCAGGAATGACCTAGGCCATGCCCACTCTGAAGAAGGACTGGGAGAGGGGCGCCTGGACCTCTGTCACGGTCCCCGTGCCCTCGTTCCGATGGGGATCTGTGACCCTGGCTTGGCCTGGCTTGTCAGTGCTGCCCCCTGCAGGTGGTGAGAGGCAGCGCCTGCAGCAGCAACAGCAGCTGGGACTGTGGGTCATTGCCGGCTTCCTGACCTTCCTGGTGTTGGAGAAGTTGTTCTTGGACAGCAAAGGGAAGGAGGAGACCAGCCAGGTGAGCCCCAAACTCCAGAGCCTACACAGGTCAGCCTTCATTCTGTGGTGGTACTAGGGCCTGGAGGCCCAGGTTTTGAGTCAGTTCAGTTCAGTTCAGTTCAGTCCCTCAGGCGTGTCCAACTCTTCGCGACCCCATGGACTGCCGCACGCCAGGCCTCCCTGTCCATCACCAACTCCTGGAGTTTACTCAAACCCATGTCCATTGAGTCGGTGATGCCATCCAGCCATCTCATCCTCGGTCGTCCCCTTCTCCTCCCGCCCTCAGTCTTTCCCAGCATCAGGGTCTTTTCCAGTGAGTCAGTTCTTCACATCAGGTGGCCAAAGTATTGGAGTTTCAGCATCAGCCCTTCCAGTGAATATTCAGGTTTTGAGTCAAGCCCTAAAAAAGAGGGTCTCTCGGCGCTTTCCTGGGAGCTCTGGGAGGTTGGGCCAGCTTGTCTGGAACGATCGGGCGCAGCCCCTGCCATGACTTGTCCCATGGATGATGGCGACAGCAGCCTGGAAAGCAGAGGGCCTGCTGGGCCTGGGGTCACCCGGCTGGTTGAGCAGCGAAGTCCAGCCAGATAAAAGGCGTCTCCCCTGTCTCCCTCCCTTTGTTTACCCTGGCCGAGTGGGGGGCATCTAATGGCACCTCTCCCCCCTTCTCCTGGCCCTAGGCCCCCAGCAAAGACCCCGCAGCTGCTGCCGCGCTCAATGGAGGCCACTATCTGGCCCAGCCGGCTGCAGAGCCCGGCCTGAGCGCCGTGGTCCGGAACATCAAAGTGAGTGGCCCGCTCGGGCCCTGCCCCCCCCACAGCCGCCCCACCCCGAGTGGCCGGCCCGGCTCAGGCCCACCTGCCCGGCTCAGCCCAACCCTGTCCCTCCTCACCCAGGTCAGTGGCTATCTCAACCTGCTGGCCAACACCATAGACAACTTCACCCACGGGCTGGCCGTGGCTGCCAGCTTCCTAGTGAGCAAGAAGGTGAGTGAGGCTGGGGCGGGGGTGGGGGCGCAGGCCATCGTGACGGGCATGCAGGGCCCACATTGACCAGGAGGCCCTGCCTCCAGTCGCCTCCTCCACGCTCCCTGCACCCAGCACCTTACCCCGGCCTCCTTACTGCGAACACTCCTCATTGGGACCACGGGCCTCAGCCAAGCTGCTAGACTCAGCCCCTTCCTGCTTCTACGTGCTTCTCCCCACTCCTGCTCCCTCTGCCTCTGTGCTTGGGCCCTGAGGTCTGTCTGCCCTTGAACTGGCCCACCTCGTCCCCCACTGGTTGCTTCCTCCTCCCTGCTGCCTCTGCTTGGAGTGTTCTTTCTCCCACTCTCATCCTTCAGGCCTCCATTCCAAAAGCACTTTCTCAAAGAGGCCTCTGCTGACCCCTCATCTGCCAGGCCCCTCGTGTCCCATGGCCCCTGTCACGGTGTGTGGTCACACGGCTCTTTCTGCGTTTACTCAGTCCTTGCCTCTCCCCCACCCCGGACTGGGAGCTTCTTGAGGGCGGATTCCTGGTCTGTTTTATTCGCTGCTGTATTTCTAGTACCCAAACAGTGTCCATCCAGGGCACCCAGAGCAGATACTGGTAGGATGAGCGGACAGCTGGGTGCCCTCAACACAGACCCCCACACACACTCCCCTCCCTGCAGATCGGGCTCCTGACCACCATGGCCATCCTCCTGCATGAGATCCCCCATGAGGTGAGTGCCACAGGGTCCCCATGATCAGCCATGTGGGTGTGCAGCTGGGGGGGGTACTTTGGGTGGGACTGCCCAGCAATGGTTGGCTTGGGGGGCTGCACCAGAGACCTGGGGCTACTCAGCCTACTCAGCCTACTGCCACCATTGCAGCCATGCTCCAGCCTCCTCAGGACTGGGGGCCCAGCAGAGGGGGTGTGGGCCGGGGGGCCCAGCGATGGGGCTGCTGCTGGGGGCTCGGTGCACCCATCCACACCTGAGATGCTCAGGGCGTCTGGCCCCAGCGGGGCCCAGAGTGATCATCTGGACCTCCCCTCAGGTGGGCGACTTTGCCATCTTGCTCCGGGCCGGCTTTGACCGATGGAGCGCAGCCAAGCTGCAGCTCTCGACGGCACTGGGGGGCCTGCTGGGCGCCTGCTTCGCCATCTGTGCGCAGTCCCCCAAGGGAGTAGGTACGGGCGTGGGGGTGGTGGCGGTCCACAGAGGGGCCCTGGCCGAAGGGCACGGCCGCCCTGACCCGGGTATCTGAGCCCGGCTCTGCCCGGGTCCACCCCGCGGGATCGGGGGCGGTCGGTACACATGGCCGCCCAGCCCCCCCAGCCAGTCAGGGCTCCTCCCCCTGCTACAGAGGAGACGGTGGCCTGGATCCTGCCCTTCACCTCCGGCGGCTTTCTCTACATCGCCCTGGTGAACGTGCTGCCCGACCTCCTGGAGGAAGACGACCCATGGTGAGCTGCCCGCCGGCACTGCCATTGGCAGGCCCCTGCCCGCTGCCCGTCGGCCCGTGCGGCCCCCTGAGCCCCGGCCCTCTCGCCCGCAGGCGCTCCCTGCAGCAGGTGCTTCTGCTTTGTGCGGGCATCGTGGTGATGGTGCTGTTCTCGGTCTTCGTGGAGTGACTGTCTCTGGCGCCCCACCCCTGCACAGCAATAAGAGACTCGGATTCACTCTGTGACCGTGTGTGTGTGTATGAGTGAATATGCGTGTGTCAGAGAGCGAGTGCACCTCCAACCCAACAAGAGGGTGGCGTGTGTGTGTGTGTGGTGTGCACATGTGACCAGAGGTGTGTGCGAGGCCGACACTGTGATCCCTGATGCCCGGGCCCGCCCACTGGTCTTCTCCCCCTGCCACCCTGAGGGTTTGCACCCCCGGAGTCAGCAGTGAGGCACGGGAGTGGTGGTCCCGAGCAGAGGCCTCTGTGCGTGATGCCAGGAAGAGTGAGCCGCCCAAGGAGCCAGGCCTGCAGCAAGCCCCAAAGCTGGCCCCGCCGAGGCCTCCGTGGCCCTGGGCCTTGGGGGTAAGCCCCTGGGCGCGTGCACCCGGCTCCGAGCAGCCAGGGACCAAGGCTGGGGCACCTTTTGTTGGCCGTGGCCTGGTCCTCCCTTCACCAGCTCTGAGGCCAAAGAGAGGAGAGGTGGGTGCTTTGCCCCCGGCTCCACTCAGCGCTGACGGCCCTACTGCAACCCAGCGCGGAGCTGGGAGATGCTTTCTAAGACCTTTTCCCCGTCAGCCCTGGGCCGGCTCCTGTTCCCCCCACCGCTGCAAATGCTCCCTGGCAGCGCCGGCAGCTCTTGCCACCTCCAGCTGCCAAACAGCAGCCAGCAGGGCAGCGAGCGGCCCTGGGCCAGTGTCCTCCCCATCCGCTCGGGTGCTCCTGCCAGCCCGGGGTCCAGCAGACACTCTGGGGGCAGGAAGACAGGAAACGGTGGCCGCCTGCCCCCCACGCGGGCCCCCTTCCCCAGCCACCGCGGGTGGGGCTGGGCGGGGGCGGTGAGGGCTCCACGTTGTCAGCACTCAGGAATGTGCTCTGGGAGAATGCTGAAGCCATAATCCCCAGCTATTTCCCTTGGCCGACGCCCAGGTACTCAGCTGGCCCGCTCCACAGCCAGGCTCCAGCCTTGTGGGGAGGAGTCGCTGTCAGGAGGGGCTGATCGGTTTTATAGCAGTTTTGCTGTGGTTCCATTTGTATCTGTAAATAACTTGTATAGATGAGATGCAAATAAATATACACGAACTGGCTGCCTCTGTTCTGCACATGAAAGCCGGGCACCCCGTGTCCCCACCAGGTTGGCTGCTCTGCGCACCCCGGCTCCTGCAGGTTGCCCAGCCTATCATCCCCGCCTTCTAGCCCTTCCGCTCCTCTGCACTCTTTTGAGCTGCTTCTCAGAACAGGGTAGAAACATTAAACATTTCCACATTTCCCTGGCTTGTTCTGCTTTTAGCTTTTTATGCCAATAAAACAAGCCTGGTTCTAGGCCATTATAGCCCACGTCACCCCCAAGGCTGGTGTCCTCGCAGACCTGCGAACCAAGGGCTTCTTCCCAGCCTGGCCTGAGTAACTTCACCACGGGAGGGAGCTCCACCCACAAAGTCGTCTCCAGGTTTGACCTCCATGAAATTATTTTTTGTTAAAAAGGAAAAATGAAATCTTTATTCTAAACCACACCCTCCCCTCCAGTGAACAGGCTGAGTAAAGCCAGCATCAGGCATGGGAAGGAGCTGCTTCCTGGGAGAAGGGGGACGGGGAGCGCTGGGCCCAGGCCTGATGAACGGAGGAAGCCAGGGCTGTCCCCCAGCGCCCCCAGCCCTCAGCAGGCATGGGGCATTGATGCACGAGGGAGGCAGCCAGGTCCCATTTACAGATGGGGGCTCCGAGGTCAGGGGTGAGAAGCCTGCGACCTCACTCAGGTGGGGATGCCCAGGAGAGGGACAGAGCCCTATCAGAGGCTGTGCTGGGGCTCCTCTGGAACAGGGTGGCGGGGGGGGGGGGGGGTGGTTGGAGGGGGACAGTGGAAGTCAGTGGGACCGATCACCAAGGAGTGTGCAGTGAGGGTACCCTCTGACCCAGGCTGGCGGCCCGGAGGCAGTGGGAGAGGGCGGGGCCTCCGGACTGGCCAGCAGTCGGTAGTTCTGGTATCGTGGGCACGGCCCCTCAGAGGGGATGGGAAAAAGAGGGTAAGGGGCTCTTGCCAGGGGGCAAGTGAGAGCCGATGGGGCATTCTCGAAGGGTTGCTGTTTTAACAGGCCGTTTGGGGGGGTGGGGGGGGACAGCCAAACCTGCTGACGACAATACAGTAGGCTTTACGCTCACTCCTAGGTTTGAATCCTGGCTGTGCCATCTAAGAGTTGTATGGCCTTGGCCCAGCTGCTCAGATGCATCCATAAAACAGGACTGCCCTACTGGTGGCTGAGATTAACTAGATACAATTATGCATAAGATCCGCAAAGCATGTGGCCCCCGCCAAGCCCTCAGCCAGCAGTGAACCACCCGGTCAGCTTTCAGGCAGCAGAGCTGGAAGGGTGGCAGGCAGATGACCAGCAGACGTGGGGCGTCACAGGGACGGGGCTGGGGGCAGGACCAGGGGTGGGAGAGGACACCGGGTGAGCCGGGTCAGGCCTAGAAGGGCTCTCAGCGGATCTTGCTTGAAGCTCATTTTTCAGCGGGAGGAAATGGGCCAACAGCGAACCAAGACGTGGAGACAAACAGAAGGCTTGGCAGCCAGGAACCAGGGAGCCAAGGCCCAGAGCCTGGCTTTACCAGGAAGCAAGGTCGAGGGCCAGAGCACCAAGATTCAAAAGGAAGGGAAACACTAGTTTGGCTTCTGTGTAGGCCCCTCAGGCGAACTGCAGGTTAACAAGAATTTTCAGAAGCTCAGACTGAGAGGCGGGGTGGGGAGTGTGCAGTCAGAGGGGTCTGGACGCCAGAAGACCCCAGGGAGCAGCTGGGGTGCACACCCATCCCTGCCAGGGGCCCCGCCCTGACAACTGGTCTGAGGCCCATGGCTTGCTCAGGTTTCCAGCAGCAGCACCTAGGGAAGGGCCTCCGGCATACACCCCGACTCCTCTACCCAAGGCCCCAGGAAGGTGAGACAGACAGGCAGCAGGAACGGGAAGCATCCTTTATTGTGTGTCCGCCAGCAGGAGGCCCCTAGGCATAGTACTGCAGGTTGGCCTTCTTCTTGGCTTGTACCTCCAGGATGCCCTCCATGTAGTCCTCGTGGGTGAGCTCCGTGGCACCTCTGCGCAGCGCGATCATGCCCTGCGCCCAGACAGATGGACAGGCTCTGGGTTCCTCCTCACGCCCCAGCTCCCCAGATAGGCTCTCGGGTCCCTCCCCACGCCCCAGCCCCCAGGACAGACACACAGGCTCTGGTTCCCTCCCCACGCCCCAGTCCTCAGACAGAGACACAGGCTCTCAGGTCCCTCCCTACGCCCCAGCCCCCAGACAGAGAGACACAGGCTCTCAGGTCCCTCCCCACGCCCCAGAACAGACAGGCTCTGAGTCCCTCCCCATGCCCCAGCCCCCAGACAGACAGGCTCTGAGTCCCTCCCCATGCCCCAGCCCCCAGACAGACAGGCTCTGAGTCCCTCCCCATGCCCCAGCCCCCAGACAGACAGGCTCTGGGTCCCTCCCCACACCCCAGAACAGACAGGCTCTCTGGCCCCTCCCCACGCCCTGGTCCAGCTCCCGGAGGCCTCCAACTTCTCAGCCCCTCCCTCAGCCGCCTCCACCAGCCTGAGCAGGGAGGTGGTGTGAAGCACCCACCCTCTGCAGCCCCCACTCACCGCCTCCACACACACCGCCTTGCACTGGGCCCCGTTGAAGTCATCTGTACAGCGGGCCAGTTCCTCGTAGTTCACGTCAGGACTGTGGGGAGGTGGGGCGAGACTCAGTGACTGAGGGGAAGGGCCAGGAAGAGTAGCTGTCCCCCACACGCTCCCTCAGGCAGTGAGGTCGACTCGCCCGGATCACAGGCGAGTCCCTTCCCCACCGGGCCTCGTCCCTCCGTCCCTCTGCACAGGGCAGGGGGGAGGCGGGAGGCAGGGAGGTCAGAGTACGTTAGACCAAGTCATTTCTGGTGTCTCCAGCCTTTGAGATGCACCTGGACCCCAGGATCCAGTCTGGGGGGAGCAGAAGGTTGTGCAGACAGAAGACAGCCATCTGTCTGTCTCAGGCGGGCGGGCCCTGCACCGGCACAGCGCTGTGGCGACTCGCCTCCTGCGCCAAGCACTGCACTGGACATTATCACAACCCCGGGAGGTTGCAGCCCTCACCCCCAAGTCCCAGGAAGAAAACCAAGGCTTATGCCACCTGCAGACGGTCACACAGATCTGAACCAGGTCTGCCTGGCCCCTGGCAGCGTTCCCCTGGGCCAGGCTGGGCTGTGTTCATCTGCTGGGGCAGGGGAGGCCAGGAAACGGCCCGGGCCGGCACGCCTGCCGATCCCGGGGCAGGGGGTGTGTGTGCAGGTGAACGCTAAGGTCCCGGGCCCCAGTAAGGTTCTGTGTCAGGTCAGGCACCTGGGAGAAAGGGAGGCTGCTGCGGGGACAGTGCTGTGTGAACGGGAGGTGGAGGGAGAGGGGAAGCCCGGGGAGGCTCAGTACGAAGAGGACTGGGACGGCTCTGCTGCCCCTGAGGTCTCAGCGCCTCGCTTGTGACTTTATGCACCTGACGTTCATCTTCCGGGAGTGGATCTGCATGATTCTGGCCCGGGCCTCCTCGTTGGGCATGGGGAACTCGATCTTGCGGTCCAGGCGGCCTGAGCGGAGCAGGGCGGGATCCAGGATGTCCACTCTGTTGGTGGCTGCGATGACCTGAGAAGGAGACGCGGCCGCTTGCATGAGGGGGGAGCTTCCAAGACAGGCGACAGGCACGGCCACGACAGGCAAGGAGGCGGCCCGGGTCAGGTGAGACGGCACCGGATATTCAAGACCGCCTCTAACTCGAGCTGCGCCAGAGAGACAACAGAAGATGCCTGACCTCTCAGCGCCCCTTCTTCCCCTGTGAAGACAACACCCACCTTCACTTGGGTGTTGGGCTGGAAGCCGTCCAGCTGGTTTAGCAGCTCCAGCATTGTCCTCTGCACCTCCCGGTCCCCGGCCTTCTCACTGTCGAAGCTGGGCCCCGAAGGAGACACTGGTGAGGCCACAGCTCGGGGGGCGCCCTCCCCTGTTCCTCCAGAAGCCCAACCCAACCCATCCCGGGGCGGAGAGGAGTCCTGCTCAGCCTGGGGGCCCCCAGCCCAGGGACAGCACAGAAATGGTGTCAGAGGTGAGAGGTCCTGGGCTCAGGTGCTGAACTGAGGACAGAACAGTGAGCAAAACCCGCTGCCTGGCCTGTGCCCCCAATGAAGGTGCCATCACAAACTGAACTAAAACTCAGAAGAAATAGAGAGATCTGGCCCAGACTTGGCATGGAACAGGGGGCCCAGGCAGCTGTCCCCGAGGAAATATCCCTCAGGCTGAGATCTGAAGACTGAAAACACATCACTGGGCAACCGACCAGCAGAGATCAGGGGAAAAGGAAAAGCACATTCCAGAAAGAAAAGAGCAGGTGGCAAATCTCTGCCAACGAGCGGGCCTGCAAACCGAGGGGCCGCCTGGAGGAAGCCCGGGGGTGGGGGGGGCGGGGAGGTGAGGGCAGGGACGGGGTGAGGCTGGAGGGGAGCTGGGGCACCAACACAGGGCCCCGCAGGCCGTGGCAAGCCCAGCGTTTATGCTACGGAACAGTGGGAAGGCCGGAAGGGGAAAGCAGGCTCTGTCTGCATGAGGAGCTGGCGGAGCCGGTCAGTGAAACTTGGAGAGGAACCTGCTGGCAACTGGGAGGAGAAAGGATGGTGGGGAAAAGAAATGAAGCAGGGAGGCTAGTCAGAAGAGCACTAAGAAGTCCAAGCACATGGAGAGCGCCGCCAGCATCCCAGGGCGAGCAGGCAGCAGGGTGGAAGAGCAGGGTTCCAGACCCAACCTGGTGGGACCCCGCACCCCTCACCGCTTGGTGCCAATGGCGTCCAGCTCATCTATGAAGATGATGGACGGCGCTTTCTCCTTGGCCAGCGCAAAGGCGTCCCGGACTAGCTTGGCACCGTCCCCGATGAACATCTGCACCAGCTGGGGGCCGGCCAGCTTCAGGAAGGTGGCCTGGGGTGGGGGGTGACAGAATCAGGCCAAAGGCGCAACAAGAGGCCCCTTCGATTCAAGCCCACCCAGCCGAGTCTCAGCTCCCACCCATCTCCCCCCATCCTTCCCAAGGCACTCACCTTGGTCTGCGCAGCACAGGCCCGGGCCAGCAGGGTCTTCCCCGTACCTGGAGGCCCATACATCAGCACGCCCTTTGGGGGCTGGATCCCTAAGTTCTCAAACTTCTCCTTGTGGTTCATTGGCAGGACAATGGCCTCCACTAGCTGCCAGGAAGAAGACCTGGGTGAGGACAGTGAACCCTGTGGGCTCCCACAGCCTAACCCTCTCTGTAGCGCCCCACTCAACTCAGGGTCACCGCCATCTCCTTGCCCCACATCCAGAGGACACAGAACGCTCACTGCCACCAAGGCTGCCGGTGGACTCCCAGAACAGCAGGACAGGGCAGAAGGACGGGTTAAGAACAGGAGCCTGAGCTCCGGTCCTGGCTCTGGCCCTAACCATCTGAGATCCCAAGCAAGCCATTCAGACCCTCCAGAGCTCAGTCTTCTAAACTGTTCCATGGCCTCTTCCCTGCCTCCCTAGAGTGTTAGTGTTGCAAGGATAAGAGGCATGGGAGGAAAAGTGCTCTGGTCACTGAAGCAGAGAGACACAAAAGGCTGGTGAGGTGCCGGGCTTCCCTCACCTCCTGAATCTGCTTATCCAGGCCCCCAATGTCACTGTACTGCTCCGTGGGCCTCTCGTCCACCTCCATGGCCTTCACCCGCGAGTCGTACTCGGTGGGCAGGGTCTCCAGGATCAGATAGGAGTCTTTGTTCACACCCTGGGGACACAGCATGGAAACCTCAGCTCTGTCCCAGCTCAAGGTCTACCTAATTGACTGGGGGACAGGTGTCCGTAGAGTGAAAGGAGAGCCACAGGACCGGGCAACACAAGAATCAAAGGGCAGGCAGCTCCGCAAACGTTCAGGACCCACGGTGACCCGGGCCGGGGCCAGGGGCTCGGCTCAGCAGTGGGAGAAACCTTGCTGGAAAAGGCCCGCCTGGGCTCAGGGACACCACTCACCACCAAGTCTCCCGGCTTCAGCTTTTCGGCATCCACCAAGCCAATCACAGGCAGGAAGTAGGTCTGCAGAAGGATTCCAGGTGCAGCCTCAGTCACTGCCCTCAGGTAGGCTCCCGAGTCCTGTCCCACACACCCCTCTCATCCTCTGCAGCTCCTCCTGCTGCGCCAGCCTCACCTGCCGTGTAGAGGTTTTGATCACTGCGCACTTGCCCTTCCTTTGGGAGTCTAGATCAATGTTTGCACCATCTTCCTCTTGGTCGTTAGGATCAACATCTAGAAGCTGGGAAAGGAAGAAGCTCAGATTTGCTCAGCCCCCCTGTACTCTGCAGAGCCCAGCACTTCTGGGGCCTAGACAACCTCAGCACTCCCAGGGCTCGCCATCCCTACCTCACTCCTCAGCCTACCCCCGAGCCCAGCAAAGGTACGGTTAATAAATCAGATTAGCGTGATCTCTGCTCAGAGCTCATCTACCCACCCCGAGGAAAAATACCCAGTAGAAAAAGAAACACGCAGCTTCCAATGCCTTTTCAGGCCTGTATATTCCCCTAAAAACTTACAGCGGGGAGGAGAACCTAAGAGGTTTAGATCCTACATGCAATTTAGGCCTCAAAAGGCCCACCCACTCTTTCCCCAACGGCAGGCTGTCTCCAAGCCCCACTGACCCCTCTTCCCCTCCACATACACACACACCTCGATGACGTTGGAGACCAGGTACGGCAGCGTCTTGTTCACTTTGATTTTCTCGCTGTTCTCTTTGATCTTGTCCTTCATGGCCTGGAGTTCGTGGGTGACTCGCAACACTTCGCTCTTCATGATCTGGGATGAGGGTGAATGGAAGGAAACATTCAGCCTTACCTCAGCTTATCCGAGGGCCACTTAATTGGAGCACCTTATCCAGGCGGCCGGAGGAACCCTCCTGCACCCCTTCACTCAGCTCGAAGGCTCTCTGAATGCTCAGCCTGACTGTGTCCACAACCAGCAAAGGTCGAAACAGGAGGCCTGTCGGGAGACCTCCAGGGGAAGCAGTTGTAGTAAAGGGAAAAGAGCCAGACTTTGAGTTGAGCAAACACGGGTTTCAGGTTCTGCCTTTCGTTACAGGCTCCATACCTCACCACAGTAAAACACAAAACAAAACAACAACAACAACAAAAACCCTCTTTAGCCTCAGTTTGCTCATCTGTAAAATGGGGGTTTCTTAAAAGACAGACTCTCAAGAGGAATACTGAAAGGCCTGGGAACGGCAGTCAGACCATTCCTTCTCTCAGGCCTGGTCTCCCACCACCCTGGCCCTCTCCCCCTCCCTTTTAAAACTTCGTTTTATTTCTCTTTTTCTGGTCTGAGGAGGAAACCGCGGTCCCCACACCTCTCCGAGGGAGGCTGGGGACGACGTGAGAGCACCAGGGCCTGCCCTGTGTGTGGGGACGCGGGCAGGGAGAGGGGGCTTCACTGCCCACCTTGATTTCACTGTCCAGCAGCCGTGTGCGCTGGATGATCTCTTCTGTGGACATCTTGAGAACTTCCTCCCCGATTCCATCTTGCTGTGAAAAAAACAATTTTTCCCCCCTTAAACTCAAGGCAGTTCACTCAGCACTGTGAGTTAGCCATCTCTGCCTCCATTGACCCACTATGCGCCAAAAAACCCAGAATGCAGCCGCGACCGCATGCCAAGCGGCCCCAATCCCGGGACCGGGCTCGGCCTTGACCCCGCAGCCACCGCCTCCCCTCCCGCCAGCGGGGTCTCCCCGCGGCCCGAGCTCCAGAACCGCCCGCGCGCACCTCCGCTTCGTCCCACACAGTCGCCATCTTCTCCTGCCGAGTCACTGGACTCTCGAGTGTCGGCAGCAGATTCACCATTCGGAGGAGCAGCCTGAAGATTACACCGGGCGGCAGCCGCAGGGAGAGATCAATATTACCTCCCTTTACGTCTGCTCTTGACTAGTGAGACTCCGTCAATAAGTCCTGACTCGTGAAAAAAATTAGCTTGGGCCGCGTTGCGGCGGCGAATCTGCTTCTCGGATTCAAAGGCTGAAGCGCAGGCCACAGGACCCGCCCCCGCGGCTGCTGAAAAGTTCCCGCCCCCGTCCTGTTGGTGCCACAGCGACAGGAGGATGCGCCACTGGCTGGAACGCCCAGAGGGGCGGGGCCTGCGGCGGAAAAGAAATAGAAAGGGGAGGGAGAAACGACCCAGTGTCCCCAGGGCCCTTGGGAAATGTAGTCCTAATCAGGCGGCTCACACGGCGCTTTTGAAGGAGGACGGGTGGAGGGGGGCGGTCTTTCAACTGCAAAATCGACCTAGTTAGGAATTAGGGGATTCCCCAAAATAAGTGGGCCTCATCCAATCAGTTGAAGGCCTGAATAGCTCCAAAAGGCTGAACACCCTCAGAGATAGAGGAAACTCCTTCTTCCTGATTGTCTTGAGCTGTGTTTCTTCCAGGCTTGGGTGCTGTGGTTAGTCGCTCAGTCGTGTCCGACTCTTTATGACACCTTAGACTGCAGCCCGCCAGGTTCCTCCGTCCATGGGGATTCTCCAGGCAAGAATACTGGAGTGAGTTGCCATTTCCTTCTCCAGGGGATCTTCCCAACCCAGGGATCAAACAAACCCAGCTCTACCCACCCTGCAGGCAGATTCTTTACTGACGGAGCTACAAGGGAAGCCCAAGAATACAGATCCAGGCTTGGGACTTACACTGAAATATCAGTTCTTACCCTTGCTCCTTGGAAGAAAAGTTATGACCAACCTCAGTTCAGTTCAGTTCAGTTGCTCAGTCGTGTCCGATTCTGCGACCCCATGAATTGCAGTACGCCAGGCCTCCCTGTCCATCACCAACTCCCGGAGTTCACTCAGACTCACGTCCATCGAGTCAGTGATGCCATCCAGCCATCTCAACCTCTGTTGTCCCCTTCTCCTCCCACCCCCAATCCCTCCCAGCATCTGGGTCTTTTCCAATGAGTCAACTCTCTTCACATGAGGTGGCCAAAGTATTGGAGTTTCAGCCTCAGCATCAGTCCTTCCAATGAACACCCAGGACTTGTCTCCTTTAGGATGGACTGGTTGGATCTCCTAACAGTCCAAGGGACTCTCAAGAGTCTTCTCCAACACCACAGTTTAAAAGCATCAATTCTTCGTCACTCAGCTTTCTTCACAGTCCAACTCTCACATCCATACATGACCACTGGAAAAACCATAGCCTTGACTAGACGGACCTTTGTTGGCAAAGTAATGTCTCTGCTTTTGAATATGCTATCTAGGTTGGTCATAACTTTCCTTCCAAGGAGTAAGTGTCTTTTAATTTAATGGCTACAATCACCATCTGCAATGATTTTGGAGCCCCCAAAAATAAAGTCTGACACTGTTTCCACTGTTTCCCCATCTATTTCCCATGAAGTGTTGGGACCAGATGTCATGATCTTAGTTTTCTGAATGTTGAGCTTTAAGCCAACTTTTTCACTCTCCTCTTTCACTTTCATCAAGATGCTCTTTAGTTCCTCTTCACTTTCTGCCATAAGGGTCGTGTCATCTGCATATCTGAGGTTATTGATATTTCTCCCGGAAATCTTGATTCCAGCTTGTGCTTCTTCCAGCCCAGCATTTCTCATGATGTACTCCGCATATAAGTTAAATAAGCAGGGTGACAATATACAGCCTTGACGTACTCCTTTTCCTATTTGGAACCAGTCTGTTGTTCCATGTCCAGTTCTAACTGTTGCTTCCTGACCTGCATATAGGTTTCTCAAGAGGCAGGTCAGGTGGTCTGGTATTCCCATTTCTTTCAGAATTTTCCAGTTTATTGTGATCCACACAGTCAAAGGCTTTGGCATAGTCAATAAAGCAGAAATAGATGTTTTTCTGGAACTCTCTTGCTTTTTCGATGATCCAGCCTAGACATTTTATTAAAAAAACAGAGACATTACTTTGCCAACAAAGGTCCATCTAGTCAAAGCTATGGTTTTTCCAGTAGTCATGTATGGATGTGAGAGTTGGACTATAAAGAAAGCTGAGTGCTGAAGAATTGATGCTTTTGAACTGTGGTGTTGGAGGAGACTCTTGAGAGTCCCTTGGACTGCAAGGAGATCCACCCAGTCCATCCTAAAGGAAATCAGTTCTGAATACTCTTTGGAAGGACTGATGCTGAAGCTGAAGCTCCAATACTTTGGCCACCTGATTCGAAGAACTAACTCATTTGAAAAGACCCTGATGCTGGGAAAGATTGAAGGTGGGAGGAGAAGGGTGAGATGGTTGGATAGCATCACCTACTCAATGGACATGAGTTTGAATAAACTCCGGGAGTTGGTGATGGACAGGGAGACCTGGCATGCCGCAGTCCATGGGGTTGCAAAGAGTCAGACACGACTGAGCGACTGAACTGAACTGAACAGAGTCTTGTGCCTGTTGGCTTTCAGACTAAAATGTACACCAGCAGCTCCATGGGACCTCAGGCCTTCTGATTAAGACTGAAACTAAACCAGCAACATTCCTGGGTTTCCAGTTTGCCCATTTACCCTACCCACCATGGAGGTTTCCCACCTCTGTAATTGTATGAGCCTATTTCCTTATAATAAATCTCTTTACATACATATATGTCTCCTATGGGATCTGTTCCTCTGGGGACCCCTACTAAAATACTTCTTAAAATCTGTTATTTTGAAAACTGCGAAATATATTAAAAAATTGCAAGAATGGACAATGAATACCTATGTATCTTTCACCTAGAGTCACTAATTGATTAGCATTTTCTTTTGCTGTCTGTGTGTTTTTCTGAACCATTTCAAAGTACATTGCAGACATCATGTTACTTCACCTCTAATATTTCAACTTGTGTCTCCTAAGAGTAAAGACATTCTAATAATGGAACTCCAATACATTATAGCATAGTATATTGTCATACCTATAGAATTTAATATTGAGGCAATAAAATCTAATATACAGTCCATATTAAAATTTCTTCAATTATCTCCAAAACATGCCTTAGAGCCTTAAAAAAAAAATCCAACATCAAGTCAAAAATCACACATGGCAGTCAGTTGTCAGGTCTCTACAGTCTCCTTCAGTTTAGGACAGTCTCCCAATCTTTTTTGGTCTTTCATGACATAGACATTTTTGAAGCATCCTGGCCAGTTGTCTTGTGTACTCTGTTCTCAACACAGCAACCAAGGGAATTATTTTAAAGCCTCGTTTGATCATGTCACTCCTCTGCTCAAAACCCTGCAGCAGCTGTGAGACTTAGAGTAAAAGCCAAGGTCCCTGAAACAGCCTCCCAGGTCCTGCAGGGCTTTTTGTGCTTACGTGCTAAGTCGCTTCAGTTGTGTCCAAACTCTGTGCAACCCTATGAACTGTGGCCCGCCAGGCCCCTCTACCCACGGGATTCTCCAGGCAAGAATACTGGAGTGGGGTGCCATGTCCTCCTCCGGGGACCTTCCCGACCCAGGAATTGCACCCACATCTCTTACATCTCCTGCATCGGCAGGTGGGTCACAGCACCGCTTTTTGCCTCCCCGACAATTTTCTCCAGGACCTTGACTCCCACTCCTTTCCTCCCTGCTCACAGTTACACGGCTCCTTGTTGCTTGGAGATCAGGCCAGGCCAACTCCTACCTTGGACTCTGTTCCGCTGTCCTGAAATGTTCTTTCCAGGATATTTTCTTGCTTCACTCCCTTACCTTTGCTCCTTCAAGTCTTTGCTTAAATGCCTCCTCCTCATCCAGACCCACTGGCACAGCCTTTAATGTTTCAGCCTGCACCTCCTGGGCCTTTTCTGCTCCTACGCTCCTCAACCACTTACCCTGTGCTATTCTTTTTTTTTTAATTATATATTTTTATTTTGAAAATCTAAAACCTAAAGAAAAGTTGAAAATACAGTGTAAATAATTTTTTTCTTGCATCTTTTGAGAGAATATTATTGGTTAAATACCACATCACCTTATATACTTTGGTGGGAATTTCCTACAAACAAGGACATTTTCCTACTTAAGCACAATACAACTTCAGTACCAGTAGGTTAACCTTGATATGTTTCTACCATCTAACCCTTAGCCTCCATTCAAATTTCATCACTTGTCCCAGTAATGCTCTTCACAGCGTTAAAGGACAGACTGCATTCAGACTTGGATTCAGTCCAGAATCAAGATCAGAATCAAGCATTGTATTTAGTTGTAGGGCTTTAGTTTCTTTCAATCTGGGATTATTTCTCAGTCTTTCCCTGGCTTCATGACCTTGACACTTTTGAAGATTACAGTTACTTTGTAGAGTATTTCTTTCCAAAAATAAAAAAATCTGGCCTTAACAGTCTTTTAAAAAATTAATCAATGTATGTATTCTTTAGGCGTGGCAGGTCTTCATTGTTACGGGCTTTCTCTAGTTTCAGTGAGCAGGGGCTGCTCTCTAGTTGCATGGGCTTCTCTTTGCAGTCTCCTGTTGCAGGGAACAGGCTCCAGGGCTCCGGGGCTTCAGTAGCTGCAGCACGTGGGCTCAGCAGTCCTGGTGCAGGGGCTTTAGTTGCTCCACGAGATGTGGAATCTTCCAGTCCAGGGATCGAGTCCGTGTCCCCTGCATTGGCAGGTGGGTTCTTATCCACTGGACTGCAAAGGAAGTCCTGCAGGGTATTTCTCTCTTTGTGTTTACCTGGTGTGTCCGCTTGATTACATTCACGTGACTCATGTTTGCAGGAGCCTCACAGAAGAGACGCTGAGTTTCTCACTCCGTTCATGCAGGTAGCAGCTGATTTCATTTTGTTTCATTACTGGAGATGTCGATCTCGCTCAGTGATTAATCTGGTTCTACAAACCTTCTACATGGTGAGGGTTTTCCCTTGAAATTAACAAGTATTTTGTGAGGAAGTACTTTGAAACTATGCAAATATCCCATTCTTTTTTTATTAAGATTTTAATTTGTTCATTTATTAACATCAGTATGGATTTTTGTTTAATTAAGCATTACTATGCACTGAATTTTGTATCCCTGCCTCCAAATTCATAACATTGAAGCTCTAACCCTCAATGTGACGTATTTGGAGATGGGACGTTTGGTGGCTCAGACGGTAAAGCGTCTGTCTGTCTACAATGTGAGAGACCTGGGTTCGATCCCTGGGTTGGGAAGATTCCCTGGAGAAGGAAATGGCAACCCACTCCAGTACTCTTGCCTTGAAAATCCCATGGATGGAGGAGCTTGGTGCAGGCTACTATCCATGGGGTCACAAAGAGTCGGGCACGACTGAGCGACTTCACTTTCTTTAGGATTCGATTAGATCATGAGAGTGGGACCCTCATGATGGGATTAAAGAGAGGGAAATCTTGCTCTCTCCTCTCTACATATAACCACAGAGAAAACGCCATGCAAGGACACTGAGAAAGGGCTGTCTGCAAGCCAGGAAGAGGGGCCTCACCAGGGACCAACCCTGCTGGCACCTTGATTTTGCACTTCCAATCTCCAAAACTGCGAGGAAATACATTTTGATTATTTTACCCACCTGGTGTGTGGTATTGTGTTATGGCAGCCTGAGCTGACTAGAACAGTCTTTTTTTTTTTTAGAGAGGGGACGTATGTATACCTATGGCTGATTCGTGTTGATGTATGGCAGAAACCAACACAATATTGTAAAGCAATCATCCTCCAATTAAAAATAAACAACATTCATTCTGTTTATTTATTGGCTGCCCTGGGTCTTCATTGCTGTGTGAGGGCTTTCTCTAGTTGCAGAGACTGGGGGCTACTCTCCTGTACTCTCTTGTTGTAGAGCGCAGGCTCAGCAGTTTTGATGAAGCGACCTAGTTGCCCTGTGGCATGTGGAATCTCCCTGGACCAGGGAGCGAACTCGTGTCCCCTGCATTGGCAGGCAGATTCTTATCCACTGGACCACCAGGGGAGTCCTCTGACAGACTTTCTATGTGGCTGGTGTGCTGTGTTTACTCTGTACCGCATCCTCTTGCCCACCTCTGCGTGTCAGCACTTAAAGGTGCTGCTCACCAGCAGGATCTTGCCTCCAGCTCCCACTGCAGCCCGAGGAGCCGGGAGGGCGGTGGAGGCGCTCATCCATGTGTGCAGAGAGACAGGGGTGTCTGAGGAAGCCCGCTGCTCTCCCCTACCCTTGGGCAGACCGTGGGCAGGGAAAGTCCAAATCACTGGGACGAGGTACAAACGGTTTTATTTTTCTAGAAAGAGCAAAGTCCAGAGAGGCAGCAGGGAGGGCAGCTGGGCCTGGCGGAGCCGCGGTGGGCAGGCCCTGGGCCCTGACTGAGGCCGCAGGAGGCTCCCCCCAGCCCCTGCCCCAGGAGTAAACAGGCATGGCGGGGGGCTCAGCCGGTCGGGGCCCTCCAGCGTGATGGCAGAGAAGGAGCAGGGGAGGTGAGGTGAAGTCCACGACCTGCTGGGTCACACGAAGCCAGGCTTCATGGACGAGCGGCGGCAGTTGGGGCAGCTTCGTGTCCCGTTGTTCTGCAGGCACCTTGGGGGGGTTGGTGCAAAGGGCAGTGTCCGCTCGGCCGGCCTGGCCACCCACCCTGGACTGGCTCCCTCTTCCCCTCCCCGCGGCAGGCAGCCCTGCTGGCCCTGTGCCTGGGAAGGCCTGCAGACCAGAGCCTGGGCCAGGGGTCAAGCGTGGGTGACGGAGGCATCTCTGGCCCTGGGCGCCGCTCTCCCATGACCTTCGAGAATTCTCTCTCTGTGGTCTCTTTCGGGAGAAAAACAGGGCCGCTGGGAGGGTTCAATGAGTGATTAGACAGGAAACTCTTAGAACAGGCACCCAGGAGGCCCCCAAAACACCGCCTAAGTGTGATTAGGCCCCAGGGAGCCCCTAGGGCCCGCTGGCAGGGCGCTCACCTGAGGTGGAAGATGTGGGAGCAGGGCAGGGCCTGCAGACGGCTGTTCTTCTCGCCGATAGACTCGCCGCACAGGCCGCAGTAGAGCTCGGCCTCCTCCACGCACTCGTGGAAGCGCACGACGTGGGCACGCAGCTCCCGCTGCAGCCCTTTGCTGCGGTAGATGCCCTCGCTCAGGCAGTGCAGCTTCAGCTGGCCCAGCTGCAGCGAGGGCGGACGAGACCAAGTCAGTGCCGGTGAGCAGCGGCCCCCAGACGCCGTCTGTCCGCCCGGGGCCACAGGGTGCTCAGTACATGGGGATCCTGTCCTGCCGCGCTCCTGCCTTGCTGAGGGCCCTAGGAAAAACATCTGGCCCTCTCCGGGCCTTAGCTTCCCTTCATGCAGAATGAGGGAGTCGGCAAAATCAGTAATCCTTACTCCTAGAAGCGACTGGGGACCTCATGTTTTTGAAGGATTTTTATTGACCGGATCTGCTGCCTCGGTGCCCTACTCGTTAATTTGCTTTCCTGTTTCTGTTCATTGCGTACCCACAGCAGCTCATCGACATTTCTGATGATATTTGGGTAAGCCAGAGCAGCTGTTGTCCAGCCAAGGCAGGTGTATTTGGCATTTTAACAGGACTATGCCCTGATCTCTGAGAAAGGCACATCTTCTAGAAGACTCTGAGGCTATTTTCAAAAGGTTTGGATAGGATGATGAAATTTGAAGAGGCTGCATAGACTGTGGGAAGAACACAGGCTATGGAGTTAACACAGGTCAGTTACCAGGTGTGGGACCTTGAACACCTCTCTGAGCCTCACTTTCTTCATCTGTAAAAGGCGGCTTGCTGTACCCACCTTGCAGGAAGCCAGTGAGTCCTGGAACCCACAGCTAGAAGAGCCCTGGGGTGCCCACCTCCCTATCAGTGGCAGAGTCTTAATGACCATCAAGAAACCTCTGAGGGGGGCCTTCCTTGATGGCGCAGTGGTGAAGAACTGGCTTGCCAATGCAGGGGGTGCGGGTTCAATCCCTGATCCAGGAAGATCCCACGTGCCACGGAGCAACTAAGCCTGTGCACCGCACGTACTGAGCACGTGCTCCAGAGCCCGGGAGGCCACACCTTCTGAAGCCCAGGTGCCCTGGAGCCTGTGCTCCACAACAAGGGAAGCCACCTGGGCAGGGAGAAGCCTGTGCACCGCAACCAGAGAAAGCCCAAGCAGCAATGAAGACCCAGCGCAGCCAGAAAGAAAGAAACTTTCCAAAAAGAGACAAAGAAACCTCTGAGGAATTCTAATGTCCCCCGAGCTACGGAACTCTCACCCTGCCCCCCACCCCCAAGTGCTCTCTGAGTGGAGGAGAAACAGCCAGGGTCAGGGAGTGACTAGGGCCATCTCCTGGAGATCAGGAAGGACTCAGGGCACGAGCAGGCTGGTGGGGGGGTGTCCCCACCCACCCTCGATCCCACCCTGGGCTCTTGACTCCAGACCCAGCAGATGGAATCAGGTCTGACCTTGTTCCCCACCTCCTCGGCCAGGTCCTGAGCTCTCTCAATGGCATCCAGGGCCTGGAAGGGGAGATAGGGCAGGGCTGCAGGCAGGGCTGTCGGACGGAGACCTTGGCTTGTAAGGGAAGGAAGGGCAGGGAGGGACGGGGCTGGGGAGAGAATGAGACTGGGGTACACTAGCCTGAGCTGCCTCAGTTTACTTGGATACAGAATGGGAAGAACCACTCCTATCTCACAGAGGGTTATGAAATCGGGCTCCGTCGCTCAGTCGTGTCCAACCCTTTGCAACCCGTTGTTGCCCACCAGACTCCTCTGCCCGTGAAATTTTCCAGGCAAGAATACTGCCCTGGGTTTTCTACTCCATGTGAAATCATGGGAGGTAGTTCAAGCGTCTCGAGTTCCAACCCCAGGTCTGGCCTTTTAGGAGCTGGGTGATTGGCAAGTCATGCCCTGCTCTGAGCCTGGAAAGTGACCTGGAATGCCCTGGCCTCACAGATCTGGGGTGAGGCTGATACTGGACAAGGGGTCTGAAAGAGCCCAGTTGGGAAGCAGACCCACACACCCTTGGCTGACTTGTGGGAGCGCTGGGGAGAGCTGGCCGCAGGACAGGGGTCCCCCTCACCTTGTCCAGCGCCTTCCTGGCCACCCAGCACTTGGCCACGCCCAGCAACACCTGCACCTGCCCCAGGCGGTTCCCGATCTCGGTCATGATGCTCATGGCGGAGTCGTACCTGGGGAAGGCTGTCTGCGCAGCCGGGTTGGGGGTTGAGATCAGGCCCGGCCTGGCCCGCCCCGCCGCCCCCTGCGTCCCAGTGACCTCACCTGCAGGTCCCCACGGCTCCGGTGGATGTCAGCAAAGCAAAGTAGGCAGAGAGCCTGCAGCGGACGGTCCCCGTGCTGCAGGGCGATCTTCATAGACTCCTGTGACGGAGCCGGACCCTCAGGCCTGCGCGTCTGCCCCCCACCCTAGAGGCATCCTCACCCCGTGGGCCCCTCAGACACCCTCGGAGCCCGGTACCCCTTTCCTGGTGCTGAGTCCCCGTGTACCGAACCCCTGAGGATTGACAGCCCTGGAGACTGTGGCTCTGAGAGCGGAAGTGGCTTGACCGAGGTCACCAGGTTATTAAGTGGCAAAGCTGGGATTCCTACCTAGGTCGGTGGAACTCCAGACTGGCTCGTTTCCAACTTAAAACTGTCCCACAGAGTGGGTATTGGGCCGGGGGACAAAGGAAAGCCCCCTCCGCTGAGAACAGACTATAAGGGAATGAGATTTGGGGCAGCCGGGGTAAGGGGAGCAAGCACATCCTCCAGGGGCTCAGCGGTAGAGAGGGGGGCAGGAGCCAGCCTTGGGGGGCCTCAGCGGACTGGGCAGGCAGGAGGAAGCCCCGGGCCCGGGCCCCGCCCACACCGCCGTGCCCCGCTCACCCGCCCGCGCCGCGCCCACCTCACAGCACTCCATGGCGCTGCCCAGGTGGCCCAGCAGGCGGTACGCTACAGCCATGTGATACTGGCTCATGGCCCGGTACTTGAGGCTCCAGCCTTTGCCATAGTCGTTGACGAGCTCTGCAGCCTTGCAGGGGAAGAACAGGGCTTTCTCGTAGTCCTGCAGGGGACAAAGGGAGGGGCCGGGATGGGAGTGCGCATGCTGAGTGGCGGGAGCTGCCCCTAAGTGGAGCGCTCCACCGCATGCTGGTTCATTCATTCATTCACTTATTCTGGTGTCCAGGAAAACCGTGATTCACGCAGAGGGAACAGCCCTGCAAAGGGGTGGGCTCATGAACGTAAGGGTTTTCATCTGGTTTGCCGACGTATGCCAAGAGCCTAGCACAGTTCCTGGCTCAGAAAGTATTTGCTGAATGAATGAATGAGAATCAGAAGCAAGAAAGGCAACTGGCTTCTCTCAGCAAGTCCCGGTTGGGCCCCTGGCCTTCAGAGATGCACAGAAGGGTGGTGGTGGGGCTGTCAGAGCCCACCCTGACCCCCCGCTGGAGTTTGCCTCCTGGCGGCCGGTCATCACTGAAGGCTGGATGACGGATTGCCAGCAGAGTCAGCTCCGAGAACATAGGACAGACTGGGGCAAAGAAATCATCCTCTCCCCCTTCCCTTCTCCTCAGACTTCTAAATGTCTTCTCAACCTGCCAGTTATGAGCACATGACCTCACCATACACTCCGTTAGGAAACAGAAGGAAATCGGAGACGTGCTCCCTCACTCGCCTTCTCGGTCAAGCCCACCGGCCCTGACTCCACACTGCCTCGCTCCTGCTCCTCCCTGCTCCGTCAAATTAAATAAACCCCCTCCAGGCGGGCTCTGGAACCCCTCCCCAGTCTCTCGACTGAGTCATCCCATCACCATAAAAACACAATCTGGCATTTCTTACCTCACGTGAAAAACAAAAATAAAAATCAAACAACCACGTTTGACTTCACGTCCCATTCAACTATAACCCCGATTCTCTCTTTATTGTAGAAAACCTACTTGAATTGTTATTTGATATCGAACAAGCTAATATGACCCAAAGAAAACTCTCGGTAACCCCAATATAAACCTGTTTCTAATAAACTTAGTATGTACTATGTACTTTTTAATTCGAAGCCATGTAAATGTTTTACAGACTTAAAAATAGGAAATTTAATTTAAAAAACCCTAAGATTAGAAAACGGAAACAAGGGACTTCCCTGCTGGTCCAGTGGTTAACTCTCTCAGCTCCCAATGCAGGGGGCCCAGGTTCGATCCCTGGTCAAGAAACTAGATCCCACATGCTGCAACTAAGACCTGGTGCAGCCAAATAAATGAATAAATATTAAAAAAAAAAAGGAAACAAACTTAAGTGTATATTATTATAAAATTACAATTAATTTTAAGTATAATTAATATATAATTAATCACATCATAATTATAATATATAATTATATAATAGATAATATAATTTTAATATATAATTATATGATTATAACATATAATTATAATATATTATATATAATATATTAATGTATTATATATAATAATTATATACTATATAATATAATATATATTAACATTATATATTTATATAATGTATATTTATTATATTAAATATATTTATATAATGTATATGTATATAATTATATTTATATAATGTTAATATATAATATAATATATATTATATTTTATAGTATATATTATATTGTATTGTATATATAATAATTGTGATATAATTTAATATAATTATAATAACTATAAATATATTATACAGTGTAATATAATTGTTATAATATAAATATAATTTAATTATAATATGATTGTAATTATAATATAACCATAATATATAGTTAAATATGCCATGATTATAATATAAATATAATATTATATATAATTATAATTATATTACTCTTATAATAATATAGTATGGATGTGAGAGTAGGACTGCGAAGAAAGCTGAGTGCTGAAGAATTGATGCTTTTGAACTGTGGTGTTGGAGAACTCTTGAGAGTCCCTTGGACTGCAAGGAGATCCAACCAGTCATTCTAAAGGAAATCAGTCCTGCGTGTTCATTGGAAGGACTGATGCTAAAGCTGAAACTCCAATACTTTGGCCACCTCATGCGAAGAGTTGACTCATTGGAAAAAACTCTGATGCCTGGAGGGATTGGGGGGCAAGAGGGGAAGGGGATGACAGAGGATGAGATGGCTGGATGGCATCACTGACTCAATGGACATGAGTCTGAGTGAACTCCAGGAGTTGGTGATGGACAGGGAGGCCTGGTGTGCTGCAATTCATGGGGTAGCAAAGAGTCGGACATGACTGAGCAACTGAACTGAACAATATAATTATCATAATATATAATATAGTTATAATTATAATATAAATATAAGAATATAATATATAAGATTATATAATTATAATTATAAATAGAATATATAATATAATTATAATGTTATATAATTATAATATAAATATTATACATAATATGTAATATAATTATAAATATAAATTATAATTAAATATAAATTATATAAATATAATTTTATACTTATAATTATAATATATAACATAATTGTGTAATTTATAATATAATTATAATATAATATATAGTTATAATTGTAATATATATCATATCATATATTATTATATTATATAATTATATATTACATATTATATTATAATAATATAAGAATTATAATATAATTATAATATATTAATTATATTAAGTATTATATATTATATTATATATATGCTGCTGCTGCTGCTAAGTCGCTTCATTCGTGTCTGACTCTGTGCGACCCCATAGATGGCAGCCCACCAGGCTCCCCTTATCCCTGGGATTCTCCAGGCAAGAACACTGGAGTGGGTTGCCATTTCCTTCACCAATGCGTGAAAGTGAAAAGTGAAAGGGAAGTCGCTCAGTCGTGTCCGACTCTTATGCAGTCCATGCGAGCCCATGGACTACAGCCTACCAGGCTCTTCCGTCCATGGGATTTTCCAGGCAAGAGTACTGGAGTGGGGTGCCATTGCCTTCTCCGTATTATATATATATATTATGTATTAATTGTATCATATATTATATATATCTGTATAATTATTTAGATTTATATATATTTATATTTACAAATATTTATATTATATATTATTTATATATAATATATTGTATATATTATATATATTCTACACATTATTATATAATTATAATTTATAATATAATAATTATTAGATAATTATTATATATAATTTAAATATAATTTATAATTATAATATAATTATAATTAATTAAAATATAATGAAGGTATATTATAATATATTATGATGGTTTCATAATTGCCATAATATATTATATAACCTCTTATTAATAGAACCATACAGAACAAGTGTTACTTCAAATGACCTTAAAACATACACTTGAGGGGAACACAGGTATACCTGTGGTGGATTCATTTCGATACTTGGCAAAACTAATACAATATTGTAAAGTTTAAAAAAAAACAAAAAAACATACACTTGAATAGTTCAACCATAGTGGGATATATTATAAAGACAAAAGAACAGCAGAGAAGTCTTAAACCTCATTTGTCATTTTTTTTTTCAGCAATAGTGATATCTTGTCTTTTGAAATTATTTTGTGTACTTTGTAAGATAAAGTAAATATTTAATTATGTTGTTAGAAACCAAGATTTTCAGCCTAAGAGAAAAAAAGAATCAAGTATGAAATAAAGAAAATCCTGAAACATTAAGCTTGAGTTGAAGATTTCAGTATAAAGTCCAGTTGTCCTTGAAACCGAGGAGATTTAGTAGCAATAACAAGCCAGTGGCAATGAGCATCCTGAGAGCCCACATCCGGTCTTTACCCGTCTGGAGCAGGAAATATAGTGGGCCCTCAGTACCCAAGGGTTCCACATCCAATCAAAGCTTGAAAATATTAGGGGAAAAAATCCAGAAAGTTCCAAAAAAGCAAAGCTTGAAGTTGCCAGGCACCTGACTATTACCTAACATTTACAGTGTATTAGGTTTTATAAATAATCTGGGCTTCCTCGGTGTCTCAGTCTACAAGAATCCGTCTACCAATGAGGCAGGTTCAATCCCTGGGTGGGAAAGATGCCCTGGAGAAGGAAATGGCAATCCACTCCAGTATTCTTGCCTGGAGAATCCCATGGACAGAGGAGCCTGGCAGGCTACAGTCCGTGGGCCTGTCAACTTAGTGACTAAAACAACAACAAGAGATGATTTAAAGAATATAGGAGGGGGGACTTCCCTGGTGGTCCAGTGGGTAATATTCTAGACTCTCAACGCTGGGTGTCCGGGTCTGATCCCTAGGCAGGGAACTAGATCCCATGTGCCACAGCTAAGACCCACTGCAGCCATATATGTAGGTTCTATGAAAATACTACACCATATTATATAAGAGGCTTGAGCATTCCTGGATTTTGGTGTCCTTGGGGATCCTGAAACAAATCCCCTGAGAATACCAAGGGCCGACTCTACGCAATACCAGGGGACAGGCTGTTGTGCCAGAAAACAAGAATGCTTTCTTTCAAAGAACTAAAGGAAGTCTCGTCAAAAGGACATAGGGGTCATGCTGAAGAGAATTCCCCTGACTAAAATTAAGATAACGTGAGTATCAAAAGGAGCAATGATTGCAAATGACTGAAGACTACTGAATATTTTTTTAACTCCAAGATTTCATGATGAAATACCAAAAAGAGGAAGCAAAACAAGTGTGATCGTTGGAGTCAACTATCACATCAGCTCGTTATCCTGAAACATGGCAATTAAAGGAGAGGGACAAAGGATTTATCTACCTTTCCTTTAGGAACTGCTTTTCAGAGCAATAAGCTAGCTTTAATTGATTTATAGGAAAATCCCAGCTAACAATTGTAGAAGGTATCATAGAACGTGGAAGTCACCGTTTCGTGAGAGTTGACAGAACTGATTCAGGCAACAGACACCAAAAAATGCTCAAACCATTATGGAGAACACTGCTGCTGAGCTGAATATTCACCAAGTGTCACCCCACAAAGTAAGCTGCTGGTCCTGCAAGGAAGAAGGCAAAGCTGAAAGCAATGGGATCGGGTGGTCACTTGCTCGGACGTCGATATGGTGTCTCATGAAGCACGCAGTCCTGCCTGTGCAGGTTCTCACCAGAAGTGAACGACCTACAGGACTTCCCTGGTGGTCCAGCAGTTAAGACTTCCCCTTCCGATGCAGGGGGTGCAGCTTCAACCCTTGGTCGGGCAGCTAAGATCCCACGTGCTTTGTGGCCAAAAAACCAAAACATAAACAATATTGTAACGAATTCAATAAAGGCTCCACATTAAAAAAAAATTTTTTTTTAAATGTGTGACCTAGATCTTACCAAGTCATTTTTAAAATTCTCGTTCATAGAGAGTAATGGAGACAAAGAAACAGCTTATGTGACTCCTTGAGGAAGCAATGAGACAATGAGATGGAATATGAATTAATTTGGCTTCTTCAGTAAATCATGGAGAATAAAGAGTAGTGTATTAACTTTCTATTGAAAGTGACATAATCACTGCAGTGTGTGGTTCTTGCTTGTGTTCCAGTTCAAACAAGCTGAGCGTTAAGGCGTATTTTCAGGATAAACAGAGAAATTTAAGAGATCATTGTTCACCATGGTGTGTGTGAGAATAGTATTGTGATTATATAATAAAGTGTCCTTATATCAGAAAATAGTCTTCTTATTCTCAGAAATGCTTACTGAACTACTTTGCGGTAAAATTTTGTGATGTCTATAATTTTTAAAAAAACTATTTATCTGGCTGCTCCAGGTCTTTACTTGCAGCATACGGGATCCAGTTCCCTGACCAGGGACCGAACCCCAGCTCCCTGCACTGGGAGCACAGAGTCTTAGCCACTGGACCACCAAGGAAGTCCCATAATGTATGGGATATAATGTGATATAATTTTATATCATAACACTTCAGTGAAAAATATGTTAAGTCAAACATGGCAAAATGTTAATAATTTGTAAATATAAGTAGCCGGTATATGGTGATTCATTATATCATCCTCTATGCATTCCTGTATGGTTAATTTTCTTCATAATAAAAAAAGGTTTTAAAACACCCCTATCTCTCTCCAATCCTATTTGATCTCAGAATGGCTTCCCCAGATGTCTTATTGCTGCAAACAAAATCCTCAAATGAAGGATGATCCATCAATCCATGGATGACTCTCATTTCCTCACACCCAACTGCTTTCCCAGGTGGGGCTAGTGGTAAAGAGCCTGCCTACCCATGCAGAAAACTTAAGAGATGTGGGTTCGAACCCTGGGTTGGGAAGATCCCCTGGAGAAGAGAATGGCAACCCACGCCCGTGTTCTTGCCTGGAGAATCCCATGGACAGAGGAGCCTGGTGGGCTACAGTCCATGGGGTCTCAAAGAGACAGACACAACCAAGCGACCCACACTTTCACACTTTGATTTTTGCAAGGTTTATCAGGCATTATTATGTGCCAGGTGCTGACATGGCCCAAGGGCTGAGCGCAGCCTGGATGTCTGCAGGAAGGAGAGCAAAGACTCAGGGCCAGAAGCCCAAGGTCATTGGCTCCATCAGTTTCTTCTCCCTTCTATCTCCCTTTCCCCTAACCCCCTGGACCCCATCACCTCCCACCTCTCACACACCTGCGACAGCCACGCTGGCCTCCACCCTTCCTGGAATACGCAAGGTAAGCTCCCCCAAGAGCAGAGCTGTGCTTCCACCATTCCCTTTTTCATTCTTTCGCCAGATTTCTGCATGGCTCACCCTCTCTTCTCCAAGTCATCAGACATCACCCCTACCACTCTGTTTGAACTTGCAACACCCCCTCCTCGGCCCTTCCAACCCCCTTTCCCTGCTCCCCTTTTTCCTAAGCACTTTCCACCACGCTGTATACTTGGCTTTGCTGATTATATTTATTCACCTTCCTCCCCCAGCTAGAAAGCAAGCTTCGTGAGCCCAGGCACTTGGCTCTTATTTTCACTGCTGTATCCTGACCAACAGCGCCTGGGATACAATAGATGCTCAGTACACGTTTGATGAACGAATCCTTACGACCGTGTTATAAGGCGGGTTCCATTCGCCCTCATTTCATAGGCTTGGAGAGAAGTGACTTACCTAAGATCACACAGCAAACACAGCAAAGTACAGGTTTAAGACCTTCCTCACATAGGAGCTTCCCACTCCCCAAGGAAGTCAGGCAGACTGAAGCTTGAATTTTGACTCTGCCCTGCCTGGCCACCTCTCTGCACGCTAGGTCACCTCACTTGTGTCTGACTCTGCGACCCAGTGGACTGTGGCTCATCAGCCTCCTCTGTCCATGGGATTCTCCAGGCAAGAAGACTGGAGTGGGTTGCCATTCCCTCCTCCAGGGGAATCTTCCTGACCCAGGGATCGAACCTGCATCTCATGTCTCCTGCATTGACAGGTGGGTTCTTTACCACTAATGCCACCTGGGAAGCCTGGCCGTGTCTGTTCCTCCCGGCTAAGTCTTTCTCTTCTCAGACTCCCATCTGCCTCGTCCCTACTGATATGGGAGGACTGAACGCAGTGATGCAACAGGGAGCACGGCTCCTCGGAGGCTCTCCGGGAGCTGGAGCCTCCACCACCCTCCCCCGGGGACCCCGGGGCGCACCTTGACCTGAGCATAGAAGCTGCCCAGGCTGCAGCAGACGCGGCACTCGAGCATGGCGTCGTCGTTGTTGTGGGCATAGCGCAGGGCCTTCTCGAAGCTCTCCAGGGCCTTCTGGAAGAGACTGAGGCCCAGGAAGGCGTTGCCCATGCTCAGGCTGACCTGGCCTCCGAGCTGGGCGGCCGCCCTGGTGCCGGGCAGGCCAAGGCAGGTCTTGCAGTAGGAGATGGTCTTGTGGAACTCACACAGCTTCTCGTTGCTGCGCGCCAGGTTCAGGTAACTCTCCAGGAGGAAGTTGGCGTCCTCCAGCTCCCTGGCCGTGTCGATCTGGACCACAGCAAACTGCCCGGCGCGGGGGTGGGCCGGGGCGCTCAGCCTCCGCCCTTCCAAGCCCCCCACCCCCAGCCCAGAGCCTCAGACCCGGAGCGTCCACCCCTAGCCTCAGTTATGCACTGGGCTCCCCAGCCAGACTGGAAGCTGCAACCTGGGAGCCTTCACCTCCCAAACCCAGACCCCCCGCTTTCAACTTCATCCCGAAACTGGTCTGCAGTCTCCACCACCTGCCCAGCCCCCCAGCCTCGAACCTGGAGCCAGTGCCCCCTTTCCCAGGCTTAGACTCAGAACCCCACAGGAGAGGACTGGAACCTCGACTCTGAGACCTGGCCTTGAGTGCCTCACACCACGAGGCTGAGAACCTCAGACACCAAAGCTCAAGGCCACGGGCCCAAATGCAAAGCCAAGACAGAGCATCCAAGACCCAGTGCCCGAGATGTGGAGAGTTCAGGGCCTCAGGCCCTGACCGCCAGCCTGGGGGGTACGGGAGAGTCTGAGGAGGCGGGAGGGGGCCGGGAAGCCTGGGAGAACCCTGCCGGGCCCCACCTGCCCAGCCTGGCTGCGCTCCCACCTTGAGCATCTCCTTGTAGCGGCCCATCTCCGAGTGGGCCGTGACGAGGCAGCCGAGCACGCGGAAGCGCCCCACGAGGTCTGAGCTCTTCTCCAGAACCTTCATCCACAACTGCAGCGCCTTCTCCGTCTGGTTAGACTGGTACAGCTGGAGCCCCTTCTCGATCTGCTGCTTCGTCTGGTCCTGCCCCATCCTCCCAGAGACCCCCGGTGGCCCTGCACCTCTAGGCTCTCATGGGACCACCCCCCCACCCCTGGTGCCCGCTGCCCACCCAGCCCCGAGCAGGCGCAGGGCCCTAACCCTGGGAACAAAGCTGGTCTGGGTCCTGTGCGCAGCTGTCCCTGCCAGTTGAGGCCACGTGGCCACCAAGGAATGTCAGCCACAAGGTCACGCGGGCCTCCGCCGCACCCGCCCCCAAGCTGGGAGGAAGGTGCCCGCCCCCTCCTGCCCCGGGCACCCCCTTGGGCATCTCTTTAGCACCTCTGACCCTGGCCCCCGAGCCCCCCTGGCAGGGCAGGCTCTCCCTGCAGCCTGAGAATTGGAGTAAGCAGGGATAAAGCTGGGCACATGGGCAGCAGGGAGGTTGGAGTGGATGCCCAGCTCTGAGCCATCCTCTGCCGCCTCACCACCATCCCCAGAGCCACCCTCCCCGGCTCTGCTTCTGTGAGGGACTGGCCACTGAAGCCACATACCTGCACACAGGCCCACCCCATCCCAATGAGTCCTAACCTACAGCTCAGCCCAGCCAACAAGTTGCTCACCTCTCTGGGCCTCAGTTTCCTCATCTGTAAAATGGAACTGTCATAAGCTAATAAACGCTCACCTATGATGGGTAACAGCGGGACCCTGGACCAGGCTGCCAACTTTTGAATGCTGCCTTTGCCGTTTATTAGTTCTATGGGCAGCATGCCTTTGGGCAGGAGAGCAATGGTTCCCACTTCACTGGACTGTTGGAACCATATGCCTTAGTAGCTGGCTGGGACTATACCCCTTAGTAGCTGGCTGGGACTTGGAACAGTGCCTGACACACGGGAAACACCATGTGACCATAAGCAAGAGGTTATCTCAAGCAGCATTCGTCTGCTCCATGGCAAATTGTCCACGAGGAATATAAATTGGTTTTTGAAGGTTTAAAAAAATATCCAGTTCCAGGGACGCACAGTTCTGAGCTTTAGTCCACTGTGGCTCTCTGCCTGGCAAAGCAATAAAGCTATTCTTTTCTACTTCACCTCAAAAAAACAAAAACAAACAAAAGATATACAATTCCAATCCCAGCTTGAAAGAGTCCCTTATAATGAGCTTGAATGCCAGACACCATGGAGAAGGGCAAGGTCTTACAGAGGGAGAGGGCAGACCCGTGAAGGTTCCTGGGGTTGCTAGAGGGCTCTGCCAAAATTACCAGCTCGTCTCACTGCATCCTTCTCTTCCCCATCTGCAAACCAGGCTCCTTCCCCCTCCAGGGCAAAGTTGTCCTTTCAGAGTGGACAGTGGCTTTTAGCATACGAGCATCCCTCATTTTATTGCAGTTCCCAGATGCTTGTCTTTGACAAACGGGAGGTTTGTGGCAACTCAGCATCGAGCAAGTCTATTGCTAAGTCTATTTTTCCAAGAGCATAAGCTCACTTCATGTCTCTGTGCTGCATTTGGCAGTTCCCATAGTATTTGGAGCTCTTTAATTACGTTTCTTATGGTGACGTGTAATCAGTGCTCTTGGCTTAACATCTTTTTTGTTTCGTTTTGTTTTGTTAACCTTTTGGCCATATCGTGTGTGGGACACGTGGGATCTTACTTCCCCGACCGGAGACTGAAGCTGAGCCCACTGCGTTAGGAGCATGGGGTCTTAACCACTGGACCACCAGGGATGTCCTGTAATCAGTGATCTTTGATGTTGATGGTTAGCATTTTCAGCAATAAAGTATTTTTCAGTTTAGGTCTGAACATTGTTTTTGTAGACATGATGCTCTTGCATACAATATAGCATAGACATAACTTTTGTATGCAATGTGAAACCAAAATACTCGTGTGACGTTTTATGGTGATATTCGTTTTATTGTGGTGGTCTGGAACCAGACCCACAGTATCTCTGAGGCGTGCCTGTATGCACAAAGTTGAGCTTTGATCTAGCACTAACACCAGAAGATTTTCATCACCCTGGAAAGAAGCCCTGTGCTCATTAGCAGTCACCCCTGCTCATATGCGATATTGACTGCAGACCTCAGAATGTGACCTATTTGGAGACACCATCTCTTTTTGGCCATACTGCTTGGCTTGTGGGAGTTTCGTTCCCTGACCAGGGACTGATCCTGGGCCCTCAGGAGTAAGAGCTCAGAGTCCTAATCACGGGGCTGCCAGGAATTCACCTTTAAAGAGGTAAAACGAGGTCACTAGACAGGGCCCTGATCCCATAAGACTAGCGTCGTAAGAAGAGATTAGGACATAGACACACAGAGAGGGAGAAAGAGGGCCATTGACAAGCCAAGGAGAGGGGCCTCGGAGTGAAACTAACCCTCTTGACACCTGCTCTCTGACTTCCGGCCTCCAGATCTGAGACAATACATTTCTGTTGTTTCAGCACCCCCCATCTGTGCCCAGCGTTACGGCAGCCTGAGCAAACAGACACACCCTGCAAGCACAACCTACTCTCTGCAGACCCGTCTGCTCTGGACGTCTCACGTAAATGGACTCGCACAACATGCGGCCCCTCGTGACTGGCTCCTTTCAGCACAGTGTTTTCAATACTGTAGCGTGAATCGTACTTCATTCCTTTTTTTGGCTGAATGGTACTCTAGGGCTTCCCTCGTGGCTCAGCTGGTCAAGAACCCGCCTGCAATGCAGGAGACCTGGGTTCGATCCCTGGGTTGGGAAGATCCCCTGGAGAAGGGAAAGGCTACCCACTCCAGTATTCTGGCCTGGAGAATTCCACGGACTGTACAGTCCCTGGGGTCGCAAAAAGTTGGACACGGCTGAGCACCTTTCGCTTTCAGTATTCATTGTGCATTTATGCCATTTTGCTTATCCATTCATTAGTTAATGGACTTTGGGTCGTTTCCCTTTCCGATTATGAATAATGATGCTTTAAACATCCATGTACAAGTTTTCATGTGGACAAGTTTCCGTATCTCTTGAATATATACCTAGGAGTGGAATCGCTGGGCCATAGGTAACTCTGTGTTCACCTTGTGAGGAATCTGATTGCCCCAGGGCCTTTGCCCCTCACGGTCCCTTTTCTCCTCCCTACTTCGAAGTTCTGCCCAGTTAAGGCCCAGCTGGGATGGACCAGCTTACGATACTCACGGAGAATTAAATTCCATTCTGATACAAGATGTATCTCTATAATTTTATATTCATCGATGAGGGTATTGGCTTAGTATCTGTTTGCCCCTCTCAAATGTGTGGGCAGGAACTTTATCTCATTTTTCACTGACTTGTCTCCAGAGCAAAACCTGGCATGCAGTGGCCACTCAATAAATATGTTAAATGAATGAATAGGAAAAAACAGGGAGGAATGAAAGCTTAATTTTGAAATTTAAAGTAGCTGCTCCAGGCTTACAGCTAACCTGCTATGCCTCCTTCATCCTGGGGAAGCTGAGCAGAGGCAGAGATCACTGCCTCCTGTTTGCTCCAAGCAAAACAGGTCCAGAGTGGGACAGTCTGGGCATGGGGGTGGGGGGGTCCATGCCCCAGGGTCATACGTCGAGGGGACAGAGGAATAGGCCCTTGGGACTAAAGACATTGGGCTGACCCAGGGGAAGTGCTTTTTTTTTTTAAATTTAAATTCAATTTTCCAATTTATTTAAGTGGTCAATCATGTCAGAATCCTTGTGACCCCGACTTTAGCCCGCCAGGCTGCTCTTTCCATGGGATTCTCCAAGCAAGAATACTGGAGTGGGGTGGCCATTCCCTTCTCGCGGGGATCTTCCCAACCCAGGGACCAAAGCTGGGTCTCCCACATTACAGGCAGATTCTTTACCATCTGATCCACCAAGGAAGCCCATTTAATGAATTAGTTAAGTTTATTTTGGGCCGTGCTGGGTCTTGGTTGCCGCGCTTGGGCTTTCTCTAGTTGTGGTGCAGCGGGGGCTGCTCTTCACTGCGGTGGGCGGGCTTCTCCGTGCCCTGGCTTCTCTTGTTGCAGAGCATGGGCTCTAGGTGCACGGGCTTAGTTGCTCTGATGTCCCCTGCCCTGGTGGGAGGTTTTTTAGTCGCTGGACCACCAGGGAAGTCCTGGGGGACGTGCTCTGGAACCTGGCGCACAGGAAGCTGGGCAAAGGGGGAGAGCTGGGAGCTGCTGGCACAGTACTGTCTTGGGACAGGGGGGTCCTGGGTTGGTCTCCAGAGCGGAAGGAAGCTGGACCCACAGGGCAAGTGCTGAAGAGCCAGAAGGTTCTCTGCCATTTGTGGTTGAGATACAGTCCAGCTCCGTGAGTGCCTTGAGTCTTTGGCAGGAAGTAGATGGGCACTCTGCCTCAGCATCCCAGAGGAATCTGGAACCACAGACTTCCAGGTACCCGGGAACTCAAATGATCTCAAAACCTGACCGAGTTTTCTCTGCCCCCGAGTGAGCCATTTGCTGACTTCCGAACATAGTTAGGTCAGGGTCATGCTCTTTTCGGAGAAAGCAATGGCACCCCACTCCAGTACTCTTGCCTGGAAAATCCCATGGATGGAGGAGCCTGGTAGGCTGCAGTCCATGGGGTCGCTAAGAGTCGGGCACGACTGAGCGACTTCACTTTCACTTTTCACTTTCATGCGTTGGAGAAGGAAATGGTAACCCATTCCAGTGTTCTTGCCTGGAGAATCCCAGGGACGGGGGCCTGGTGGGCTGCCGTCTATGGGGTCGCAGAGAGTCATACACGACTGAAGCGACTTAGCAGCAGCAGCATGCTCCTTTAAGGTAAGGGGGTGGTTTTTGTACTAGCATCCGATCGGCCCCTGGCAAAGTGAGAGGAGACCGAAAGGAGGCTTACATTGCCCGAGCTGAGCACTTCTTCCAGCTTACAGATAACTGGGTGGCACCCAAGGGTGATGTGACCTGCCCAAGGCCATACCTCAACCTCAAGACAGAGCAGGCAGTGGACCCCAAGCAGTGTGACTCCAGGGGTCTTACTCTTGATCATGACACTGTCCCAGGAGAGAGGGAGAAAAGTGAAGGGGATGCAGATAGCCATATTCAGGAAGCTTAGTGATTTTTGCCAGACACACCAAGCCTACTGGGAACCCTGTCCAGGCTCTGACCTGGCTGGGCAGGAGAAATGTACACAAAAAAGGCTAAGGAGGGACTTCCTGGTGGTCCAGGGTCTAAGACTCTGAGCTCGCAATGCAGGGGGACCGAGTTCAATCCCTGGTTGGGAATTAGATCCTACATGTCGTAACTAAAGATCCCCCATGCCACAATGAATATCAAAGATCCTGCGTTCAGCAACTAAGACCCAGAAGCCAAATAAATAAAAAGTAAGTATTTTCAAAAATTGCTCTTAAAAAAAAAAGGCTAAGGAGAGGGTGAACGGAATCAAGCCTTACTCACAAAGCCCAGCAACAAAGGCTGACCCAGGAGAGCAAATCATAAAATGAGTCTTTTTCTGGGCCACTTACCCTCACAGGGTGATGGGACAGCAAGGGCCTGGGGGTTTGTTGTTCCAAGTGCCTGCTGTGTTGGGTACCAGCTACATGGCCTACATTTTAGTGCCTTGGTTGATAATCGAAAGTAGAAAATGAAATTTGGGCCTGAAGTGGGGCTCACAATCTGGCCTGCTGAAGATTCCCACATAAGGTGGCTACATTTGCTACCTGGGAGAGTTCATGTAAGAATCTGCACTTCCTGCTTCTCCTGAAGACAGGAAGCTCAAGCGATCCCTGGGCTTGTGAGTCCACAGTCAACCAGTCCAAGGGTCAGTGTCTGGGCTCAAGGGGTCGGTGTCTTAAGTCAAGAGACCAACAATGTCCCCCTTTACCCGCTGCCCCACCTCCTGCCGTTCCTGCCTCGACACTGAAGCCAAGCGTCACTTACCATCTTCGATCGGCCTCCTCTTGCAGGCTTGAACCAGCGGCTTGGCCCCTGCAGGCCCCTGATTTTAGAGCCCCTGCACAAGTGTGACTGGAGGTGACATCCCAGGCCCCTTCTGCCATGATTACTCGTATCCTTGAGATGTCTGTCCCTTTCAACAAACTTCGTTTTCCTATTTGTGAATGGGGATTTACCTTTCTGGGAAGGTTTCTGTGAAAACCAAACAAGATGATAAAGGAAGAACTTGGCTTTGAAAACAAGACGTGGCACAAACAGCCCTCTAAAGGACCCTCTGAACTTCGCTTGAATTGGCTCTTCAGTTAACAATAGTGAACAATTTAGAGATAACCTGCATTCAATAAGGAAGTCATCGAGAAACCATGAAATGCTATGAAGCCTCTAAAAGTGAAAATCGTAGATGCCAGATGGAAGGGTGCCCGTCAAACAGTAACTGAAAAAAAATGCAGACAGCAGAACATTCTGTACATTAAGGCATGAGCTCATTTTTATTAACAAAAATTACATATGCACACATCTTTGTATAGAGAGAAATTCTGGAAGCGTACTTCCCCCATCTGTTTGACAGTCATCAATGAGCTATGGGACAGCAATGTGCACATGCTCAGTCGCGTCCGATTCTTTGCAACCCCATGGACTGTAGCCCTCCAGGCTCCTCTGTCCATGGGATTCTCCAGGCGAGAATACTGGGCTGGGTTGCCATTTCCTTTTCCAGGGGATCTCCCCCACCCAGGGATCGAACTCACGTGTCTGAAGTCTCCTGCATTGGCAGGCAGGTTCTTTACCACTGGCACCACCTGGGACTTGGGTCTCATTTGGTGCAAGAGGCTCCTAAACACACATAAGCTTTTCCCACCACACACTAAACCTTCTTCTATATACATTTTGCATTTACAACAACAACAAAAAAAACCCTCAACTGTTATAACCTTTAAAAAGGCCACTGTGTCATATTCGCCCCAGGCTCAGGGCACTCTTTCCACTGCAGGGATGACTAGGTTGGTGACACTCTCCAGGCTGGCGGGGCCACACACAGGTTCCCCTCTGCCAAGGGCCTTCCCTGGCTGCCAAAGGGGCTCTCCAGCAGCAGAGGGGCCCAGGGAACAGGTGGCGCACCAATCTCCTCAAGGAGCAGGAAGCTGTATTAGCAGCACTCCTGCCAAGGGTCTCTAAGGGACCTAGTTGTCATTCATTTCACGGCCACTGGGGGCCTGCAGAGAATTCGGGTACTGGCTGGAAGCTACTGGCTTATAAGCGGGTGTGAAATGTTCCTCCCTTTTTTCTGGAGTGGATGGATTTCTAAATAAAAATCTAACGTAATACAATTTGGGGGGAAAAGCACATCCGGAAGCTCTTGACAGAAGCAACCGTCACCTTTGGATATTTATTTGTTCATGTTGGACATTTATTTGTTCACTTACTCATTAAATGTCTCCTGGATGCTTATTATATACCAGCCCCTAGGGCTCCAGTGAGACTTCCCATGTGGCTCAGCGGTAAAGAATCTGCCTGCAATGCAGGAGGCCCGGGTTTGATCCCTGGGTCAAGAAGGTGCCCTGGAGAAGGAAATGGCAACACACTCCAGTATTCTTGCCTCGGAAACCCCATGGACAGAGGAGCCTGGCGGGCTACTGTCCAAGGGGTTGCAAGTCGGACCCACTGAGCGACTGAACCAGGGCTCCAGTGAAGAACGCCACTTCACACTGTCCCTGCCTTCATGAAGCTCCATTCTAAAGGTGGAATTTATTTATTTTTAAAAAGATACGTCTTTACCTGGCTGTGCCATGCCTTAGTTGCAGCATGTGGACTCTTCTGTTGTGGCATGAGAACTCTTGGTTGCGGCATGGGGGATCTAGAACCCTGACCAGGGAGCAGACCTGGGCCCCCTGCATTGGGAGCATGGAGTCTTCGCCAGGGAAGTCCAGAAAGGAAGTCTTCATTCTTAATTAATAGCTCTATTGGCTAACAGGTAATCATAGTGGACGATGCAGGCCGGGCAGGCCTAAAAGACTCCGGGTCAGGCAGGTCACTCAGCAGGTTACAGAAGGGCAGGAGTGGGCGGTCCCAGGCTAGTGCGGAAAGGAAAAGATGCCTCAGGAAGTAGGCTAAGTGAAGGCCAAACATGAAAGGGATGTGCCGCAGGACTGCATTTATATGACAAATCCAGGAGAGCCAACCAGTCCATCCAAAAGGAAATCAGTCCTGAATATTCATTGGAAGGAGTGATGCTGAAGCTCAAACTCCCAATACTTTGGCCACCTGATGAGAAAAACTGACTCACTGGAAAAGAGCCTGATGGTGGGAAAGATTGAAGGGAGGAGGAGAAGGGGATGACAGAGGATGAGATGGTTGGATGGCATCACCAACTCAATGGACATGAGCTGGAGTGGACTCCGGGAGTTGGTGATGGACAGGGAGGCCTGGCGTGCTGCAGTCCACGGGGTCGCCAAGAGTCAGACACGAGTGAGCGACTGAACAGAACAGAACTGAACTGAGGGGCTGGAAATGGGAATGGAGGGGGGCAGGGGCGGAAGGTGAGTGATGGCTAAGGAGTACAGGCTTTCTTTCTATGGTGATGAAAATGTTCTAAAATTAGGTTATGGTGATGGCGCAGAATGCTCAAAATCAGACCTGGCTGCTTTAGTGGGCAGACTCTACAGTGTGTGAACTCCATCTCAGTAAGGCAGTTCAAACACACTCAAAACCACAGGTGGCTTCAGGTCACTGGTGCCTTCATGGGGCTGCGGGGATGGAAGTGGGGGCTGAGGTCCTACGGACTTGGCTGGAGTGCCAGGCGAGGGCTTCCTGGCCAAAACGTGTTCCTTTTCCCATCCCCAGATCTGACTGTGATTTAGAAGAACAAGAGCCCTTTCTATAGCTGGAGCCTGTGCCAGTAAAGAGAAAGTCAACGTATGCAAAAGAAATCGAACACCAGATGGTGGTGGTGGTGGGCTGCAAAGGGCTCCTTAGGAAGAGCTTGAAAAACGCAGAAGGTGCAAAAGAAAGCCGCGTTACGGTCCCTCATGGAAGGGCAATGTCATCACACGTTAGTTTGACATTCCCAGAGGTGAAGGGACAAACCTGCGTTTTCATTTCCTTCCTGATGGCTCATCTTCATCCGGGACTGAGATGCTCAGGTGAGCACAGACAGTATGTGATGTTCCTGGGAGATTTAGGGAGGTCGTGTGCTGACCGACAAAGCCAGTAAGCTGGGAACTAGGAGTGTGGCAAAAATTAGGTGCCGAGGAATCTATTAAAAAAAATAATAAAGGTGACTGAATGGGAGCTTTTTTTAAAAAAAATATAAAGAGTTTAAGTAAGATACAGACATATGATTATAGAGATGCACAAGCCTAAAATTTTTTGAGGCTAAAAACAGTACACCTTTGACATAATCCCTTTCTGGTAAATTTTAAAGAGAAACAACAGCCTTTAAGTATGATGTTAAACTGGAAGATGTTCAAGTCATACATTTTATTTTTATGTCAAGTTGTCTCAGGAATACAGGAGTCCAAACGCAAAGACTTAAAAAGAGATCTACCACCTGATTCTTTACCGTTGAGTCACAGAGCATCCGGGTCAGGCGGGAGACAGCTTCAGGTTCAACCAAGTGCCTTCTAATTTCAGAGGCAACAGGCCCCAAAGACTCCATGGGCAAGCCTGACTCTTCACCCTGGTCCAAATTCCGTAAGTGTGAAACACAGATCCTTTGAGAAGTGCCGTGTGGCCGTTTTCTGTGTCCGATGATCATGTAGCCTCAGGTGTTTTTTATTTTGGCTGAGCAGCATGTGGGGTGTTAGTTCCCTGACCAGGGATCGAACCTGTGCCGCCCCAGTCTTAACCACGGGACTGCCAGGTAAATCCCTTGATGTGTTATTTTAAAACATACAACTACGGCATCGAACTTGTGACTTCACAAATACCAATGGCCCAAAGGAGGTGAAGTTACAAAAGGTGCGCTTCAAGCTGACTTAAAACATTAAGTGGCGATGGTTGTACCACATTGTGAATGTACTGAATGTCACTGAACTGTTTACCTAAAAATGGTTAGAATGGTTTAACTTTTACCACAATGCAAAAAAAAAAAAATTAAACATGTTGTCAAGATGAGCTTAAGTAACAGTCCATCCTTAAAGGAGATCAGTCCTGGGTGTTCACTGGAAGGACTGATGCTGAAGCTGAAACTCCCAATCCTTTGGCCACCTGATGCGAAGAGCTGACTCATTGGAAAAGACCCTGATGCTGGGAAAGATTGAGGGCAGGGGGAGGAGGGGATGACAGAGGATGAGATGGTTGGATGGCATCACTGACTCAATGGACATGGTTTTGGGTGGACTCCGGCAGTTGGTGATAGACAGGGAGGCCTGGCGTGCTGCGGTTCATGGGGGGACAAAGAGTCGGATGCGACTGAGCGACTGAACTGAACTGATCTAAAGAAAGAACTGTGTGGTAGGAATGACATTTAGGAAGCACCCCAGTATTCACGGGAAGTGGTGCCTTGCAGGGGCACGCTGGCCAACAATTTGGAGACCGAGTTACTACTGAATCCCTTAAAGTGACTGAGAGTCACTTTGAGGACAAAGCTGGGATAAATGCACCACTGAGGGAGTCAGAGGGATGTAGGGGCCGTCCCCTTGAGCCCAGAGGACAGCACGCTGATCACACGTGATGAGTCTGCACAGGTAAGCACAGCACACTCAAGTCGCTTTTACGGAGTTACTTCTCCTCAGGGGTGAGGGCCTGCAAGTCAGGCAGACCTGGTTTGACTCTTCGGTGCACACCACTTCCCAGGAACAACTCGGCGTCTCCTTTTTTTTAGTATGATCCCAGTTCTATTTCTAAAATGTGCATAGGACAAAAAGACTCAATGAAATACGGCAGTACTTTGGACACGGGGGCAAGGGGTCGTTGGGAAAGGCGGTCTTGCTGTGCGGCCGCCGTCACTTCCACCTTCAGTCTCCGAGCCTTTCACAGAGACTCAACAGCGCTGCTACGTTGGGAGAGAGCGTCCGGAGGGTCCTAACCTCTGCGGCCCGTGGGAAGATTTTCCCACTTTCAGGGGAAAACAAGTGGAGGCTGCTAGCCATGAACTTTGTACGCTGGATCTGGATTTGCTGCGCCTTTATAGTAAGACACTCACGACCTAAAATATAATCCGAGAGGGAACTCCCTGTGGCCCAGTGGTTAGGACTCTGGGCTTTCACCACTGAGGGCCTGGGGTTCAATTTCTGGTTGGGGAAGTAAGACTCCAAAAGCTGTGCGGTATGGCTGGGGCTGGGTGGGGAATTCAGGAGACAGATACGAAGGGGAGCATTTTAAGAGGTGCAATCTCTTTGAAAAAAGCATCAAACTCTTGAACTCAACATACTAGATGTTTGTAAATAAACTTTAGTTATCTTTCTTGCAGAGGGCAAGATTAACGCTCCCCCGCCCCCGACACAATTTCTTTTTCTTCAGTTAAGTATTTTTCTTACTTTTATTTATTTTGGGGGCCATGCTATGTGGCACGCAGGATCAAACCCATGCCCCCTACAGTGGAAGCATGGAGTTTTAATCAGTGGACCACCAGAGAAGCTCACAACCCAATTTCTTTTAACCTCAGTTTGCTCATCCGCTAAGTGGGGATGGAAACAGTAGGTCCCCCTAGGGGCTAGAACGACGAGCGCGTTCAGTGTGTGTCGTGTTCCCCGCAGCACTAGGTTGGCGGTCAGTGAACACGAGCTGGGTCAATGACTGCATAAACACTTCGTGGACTGGCACTCAGTACAACCCACTCTGGAAAATGCTACTCCAGGCCCACCCTACACAGAGCCAGTCTGATGAGAAGGCTGAGGCCTGGCCCGCCTACTGGCCAGAGCTGCTTGTGGGTCCCTGCACAGGCGCCAGCCTCTCGAGGATGGGCCTCCCAGGGGAGTGAGGCTGACAGTGGTAGGAAGGGGCAGACAAACTCATGCCTCAGCCAGGGGGCCTGAGCTTCCCTGCCCAGGGGCTGACTGCATCCGCAGTTCACAGAGGTAGGAGGGGAAGCCTCGGTGTGGGCCTCACTCGGAAGGTGATCTAGAATTACTGAGTAGTGAACCCAAGAAACCCTAGAAATGTGACCTTGTCCTAAGGTTAGAAAGAGGGGAAAAGGAGCCCACGCACTTTGGTCCGGAGTGAGGAAGCCCCAACGCGCGGCAGCTCGGTGCTCGCTGGCTGCCTCCCTGGGGGCAGGAACCCCGCAGCCAAGGAAGGGACTTGCACTCACAGGTCTGGGCCAGTCCTGAGGGTGGCGGCCACTCCTGGCAATGAAGAAGCACAGAAATGAAGGCTGCCAAAAAGTTGTGTGAGTGCCTCCTGGTTAGTGGGTCTGTTGAGAAGAACACAGGATCTATACAGAAGGCACTTTTCTGGAAGAAATCCGGTTCTTTCAGGAGTCTGGGGTGGTCCCACTGGATACTAACAGGTACATCAAAGTGAAACCATACTAGAGTGCCTACCCCTTCCTCAGGAAGGCCACCCCCGCCCCAACAATCAGTAACACAGAAGACAACGGCAGTTCTTCTCAAACAATTTAATAGCAAATAAACAAAGGAAGGTACCACACTTGGCAGATACAAAATGACTTTTTGTCCGTGTGTCTGTGCAATTAAAACAGATTTAGGTTCCCCATTGGGACAAAAGGAAAAACACACAGAAAAGGAAGATTTCCTTTTAAACACATACTCCCTTGCTCCAAACTTGTAACAATTTTTTTTTTTTCTTTTTTAATCCACTACACAAACTCTGTGATCAGGTCAGAAAAGCGACAGGGGCTCTTCTTGCCTTTTTTTTTTTTTTTTTTTTAAACCATTAAAGTAAAATCCATAATTTTCTACACAGTACAACACAAGTTCACACAAAAAAGACATTTTCTTTTGCAAATCAAAACAGGAAAGAAAGGAAAAGCTCAAACAAGGTAAAGAAAAAGCATTTCTACGGCTGAATCACGACTTTGAGTTGATTGAATCCCGTTGTTGCTGCAGAACAGACTGTGCGTTTGGTCATAGTGGCAATTTTTTCTCTTCACATTGTGAAATCACTTTACATTGTTTTCTAGTAGAAAAGGCAAAAAACTGTACAAAACCCCTAGTGTTAAATACAACGTTTGTACCAATAAAAAACTCACACAGGTTTGTCTCCAAAATGTAAAGTTTCTTTTTTTTTTTCTTTTTAAATTATTCACAAAAAGCAGCTGGAAATCAGAAAGGCAGCTGCCGCTCCAGGGTCTCAAATCCATTAAAACCACCACAAAACAATTAAAACAATCAGAGAGAGAAAAAGGAAAAGGAAACAGCGTCCAACATTTGGCATTTGGTTTTATCCACAGGTTTTCCCAGAGCTCCTCTTGGAATTGAAAGCAAAATATATTGGCAAACATGGGTTCTGAATACACAGGAAGGGGAGCCTTGGCGCCTTCTGCCCACAGAGGCTGCTCTGTGCAGTCAGACTGTGGGGTGTGCGGCGGTCTCGCTCAGGCTGGGGGTTCCTGGCCTCCTTCCATCCACTCACCCCTCTGAAGAAATGAAGCAGCCTACCATCCACTGGGCCTCCACCTGGCCACCCTCTCCTCTGGGTAAGGGGTGCCCCGAGCTAACACTAGGCTGCCTGCCCGGTCCCGGGGCAGAGACGCTGCCGAGATCCTTCCTCATCACCTGCAGCGAGGATGATTCGGACAGTGCTTTGACCTTCCCCGCCCCGCCCCACCCCCGGCTCCCCCTCTCCACCCGTCCCTGGACAGCCCTACTTCCCAGCTCGCTCGCCCACCAGCCGCTCAGGCCTGGGTGGAAGCTATCCCAAACGCCGCCCCCTGCAACCTCTGACCTCCACAGACCCACCCCGCGACCTCACGTCTCCTCTGGCCTCGCCCTTCACCATGCACCTTCTCACTCAAATCCCTGCAGACCCTGAGGCTGGATGGTGCCCCAAGAGAGGAGGGGCAGGCTCCCCTCAGGGAACCAAGGAACGGGGCTTGCCTGGCACCCGGGGACAGTAGCTATTTGGCTCTTCACCCAATTTAAAAAAATAAACACAAAAAACCACCCTGACCCCCACCCCAGCAGCTAAGCAAGAGCAGAGCTGCAGTGAAGAGCCGGAGTGGGGCGGCGGGGCCCGGGGCTGCACAGCAGCGCGGGCAGGGGCACTGGCGCCTGGTGCAGGCACGGCCCGCTGGAGTGGCTCAGGGCACTCTCCACCTCTGGGGCCAAGGGATGCCTGGGGCCCCTAGCGCGCTCAGCCTCCTGCTGCCCACAGCCACTCTTGGGGTGCTCTCTCTGCTCCTGTGCCTCTCTGGACCCCCTTCCCACCCGTCTCTGAGCAGAGCAGCCGGCCCCTGGAGACCCCCCAAGGCCTGGAGGCCGTGTGAGGAGACAGTCTAAATGCACAGGCAAACGCTCTAAGGGCAAGAGAGGAGAAAGTTGCCACTTCAAAACAAAACAATACAACCTTGGAAAGAAAAAAAAATCAACCCCACAACAATTTAAAACAGCTTCTTTGAAACCCTTTTAAATCGGTCAGTTTTTGCACAAACTATAGGAAACAGAGAGGTGAAGGTGATATATACGGAGGTGTGAAGAAACAGCAGGAAACATGCAAACTCGGTTTTTCTGGGCATAATCTTAGTAGGAAAGGAAAAAATTCAAAACAAAAACACAAAAACAATACAAAAACAGAAAAAAAAAATTTGAAGCATCACATTTTGCTGTGGAGACTGCAGGAACAGGCCTGGGGGCGGGCACAGCGGGGCTGGGGGCAGGGGCCCCGCAGACTCCCCGCAAGGGGGCTCCAGGGCAGAGCCACAGGCGGCGGGGACTGCCTGGGGCCCAAGCTGCAGCCGGTGGTCAAAAAGGAAAAAGGGCTCAGGGGTTTTCTGCAGTTGAGAACTCAGAAAAAAGAAAAACAGGAACACATGCGGTCTCCTCAAGCCCTACAAACTGTATCAGCAAAATGTGCTCAGGAGCCTCAAAGGTTTTAGTGACATCTTTTATTTCATTGTTTACTCCAAAGTTGTCTTTAAAACTAAACACACCGAGAAACAAAGCCTAGAAGCGGACTGGCTGTGTGTTCACAGAAATACAAACACCACGCGGTATGTGCTAGTAGGGCTGCTCTGAAGACAATTACAAAGAATTGGAATCACAAAATCAAGTGGTTATCTTATGAAGTTCTAGAAAAATAGATTTTTTTATATTCAAATGCAAGTTTAAATATTTCCCCTTCAGCAGTCGTTCTAGCAAAACCAATTTGGCAGCACAAAAGAAAAAAAAAAGGAAAGAAAAAAGAAAAAACAAAGAAAGAAACAAACATAATAAAAATACACATCAGCATCAAAGGTCAACACAAGGTCAAAGGTGAGAGTTCAAGCATCAGAGAAGCTGAAGAGACAGGGATTTGGACGATGTACTTGACGCCACATCGACATGCTTTAGGCACAACGATGAACAAACGGCAGGAATCTAGAAAAAAAACAAACCAGAAAGAGGGAGACCCACTGAGTTACACAGAGCAATACATCCAAACAGAGAGAGAGAGAACAGGACACTCACTGTGTGCAGCCCTGAAATGAGGCGGCGGGCAGGGAGGCTGGGCGGTGACGGGACTCTCGCACATGCTAACAACGGACACGGGGAAGTCAAAAAGGACACGGAGGACACCAAGAAAACATCCAACTGCCAGAGACACAGGGGACCTAAGGCTTGGATTTCCCCAGAAGCGCCCAAATGCATCGGAAAAAGCAGCTCTCGGGCGGGGCAGAGCCTCAGCCTCCTGAGTGCCACTCCTGGTCGAGACTCAGGGAGACAGCTGGAGCTGCTGGCTTGGGGGCGAGGGGACTGGAATTCTTTGGGGGAGAGGGCCAGAATTTCTCCCCCTTCCTATGGGGATGGCCCTCTGTTGCCAGAAATCCAAGCTCTTAGCTTCCAGGAGGGCCCTGGCCACCCCTGTGGGACCCAGGAGACAGTGTCTGGCTGCATTCAAGGCAAATCAATTTCATGATGAAACCCAAGGAAGAAATGGAACTACAGCAGAAAACACACTTACGTAAGTGAGAACCCCACACAACAGAAAAGGATCGCTTAAGACTTGACTGCGAGTCTCCCCTCTCCGAGCTGAACCCTTTCACACCGTGAGACTTGTAGGGGGAGCAGTTTCTCCAAAACACCATCTTTGGCCCGGGGAGAGAACTGTGCTCGAGGGCAGCGCTGCTGTGGGATTCGTGGGCCGGGGACAAGACCGACAGAGAGAAGCGCCTGCGCGCAGCCGAGGGAACCCACAGCAGGTACGAAACCTCGGGGTCTGGTATCAGAGGCAGACTGATTACACCTTCAACTTTCATGCCAATAGTGAAGAGGTCCCAGAGCCCAGGACAAATAGGTATGCAAATAACAGTGAAACGGGGGAGGAGGGAGGGAAAGGGACAAAGGTGGGCGCAGAGTGGAGTTCCGGGCTTTGGAAAACCCCACTCGGGCCAAGGAGGAAGACAGAACAGGTGAGACCGGCAGCAACCTGGGGAGCACAGCTCTCTCCTCCGCCAATTCACAGCGTTAACGCCTCCCCCTCGGGCAGATTAGCTGGGCTGCAGACGGCCACAGAAAGTCAGTAGTTTCAATCATACACAGCACCCTGTGTGTACAACAATCACATTCTGGATTCTACAAAATCCTGGCCTTTTCCAGAGATATAATTTAGGTAATAAATATTCTCCACCCCGGAGCTGTATAAAACTTCTATAAAAATAGAAACGACATTCTTGGTTCCAGCCGGTTGGGATTCAGAACAGCGCCTCCCCAACCTAGCATTTTTTTCTTTTTTTTGTTTTCTTTTTTCTTTTTTATTTTTATTTTTTGCATTTATTTAAAAAATCCCATCATGACCCTGGAAGCCTTTGGAACAGTTTTATCCTTGAAACACAGGACACATTTCTCCCAGTGCGCGAAATTCAAGTTTACGTGGTTCAGCTTAAGAAGTATGTTTCATGTTTCTTAGAGGACAACAGACCCAAGTTATCACTATGAGAAGGGAACAGCTGTCCCAGCTTCCGTGGGATAATCCACCACCACCAACTACCTGCACAACAGCAAGACGGTCAATGCTTGTCCGAGGCCCGAGGACAGCATGACAAGGAGAGCGTCCCAGTCTGACTGACAGCAAAGCAATCCCTGTGATCTTGCCTCTGCCGCTAGGGGGCAGGGCTGACGTCTGTGAGGCTGAGGAGCCCAGGGACTTGGTCCCTGGCCTTGGCTACAGGTCACATCCTAACAGGGCCACATTTCCGACAGCAGGTCCTTCCCGGGGCCTCCCCACTACCAGCGCTTCTTGGAGCAGTGGCAGAGCCCGGAGGCTGTGTGGGTCACAGGCAAGAGTGAGACCTGTGGGAGGCAGCAGGGAGCTGACCGTAAGCTCGAGGACAGAAGTGAACGCGGTGACACTGAGGTAAATGAACACTAACACACACGGAGGCTGTAAACGTCCTGCCGCCTCCTCTGTCACCAGGAGCAGAGCACGGGGCTGGAGGGGTCAGAAGAGGGGCCTGCCTCCATCCAGACGCCACGCCTGGGCCTTCTCAACCAAGGAGGCAACCGCGGATTGCTTAATCCTTTTAAGTACTGGGTGCTGGCCGCCGGGAAATGCAGGACCAGCTCAAAGGGACCCTAGGATTCGGGTACACTGAGAAGCAGGCTCCTCCTCCCCCAACACGACAGCTTTTGATCGCTCTGCTCAGGAGAGGTGCTCCCTTCTGCCAGATACCATAAGCCCTCTTGGATCTACCCTCAAGAGAAAACTGTGGCTGGGGATGGAAGTGACATTCCTTGCTGTGGTCAATTACCAAAAAGGAAACCCTACAGTGTCTTCCCAAGAGGCCTGCTTTAAAGGGACCTGGTAGACATGGGCCATGGTCTAACGGTCTGGTGTTAAAATAAACCAAACACGACTTCTCTGCCTGGCTTCTTCCTCCTAAGAGCCACCAGCCAGGAAGGAAGGGCCAATCCAACACCAATGGCTGGCTGGGTAACAGATGACAAATCCCTACTTTTTGCATGTTAGGCTAATTTAATAGGTGCATTATTTCCAGAGACTAAGAGGGGCAGAAATCCTAGATGAGAATCTAAAAAAAATAGCTGGCAAGAATGCAGACTTTCCAGTGAAGGCGGCTACAGAGGAGTTTCAGCCTCCAGCTCCCAGGGCTGCCGGGTTTCAAGTCACTCTCCCTCTCCAAAGCCAACCCCACCTGCTCTGCCCCCCGAAAGCTCTTGGGTATCAGTTCTCACGTCACCCACTCTCGTGCTCAGGAAGATTCTGGGGTCCACTTTTGTCTAACTTCGTCCTCTTTCTTGGGGTAGTTTGGGGCAAATTCTGATCCTCTTCTTATGTTTCCCCATTTCCCCTCCTCCCCCAGGGCAGTTTGATGTTGGTCCTTCTCAACACACACTGGTTACAAACACAGCAAACTTTTAAATAAAGGAGAAAAAAAAAAAAAAACAACTCAGGATATGGCACCTAAACTCCAAAGTAAAACACTGGAAACCAAAGCACAAACTTGTCCTCTGTACGAAGCGAAATTCCCACAGAAGGCAGTAGCTGAGTCTTCAGGGCAAGCTGTGCCTGCGAGAGTGGCAGGGATCAGGGTCCAGGGCTGTCAACACACAGCCTTAGGGCTTCGGATCATTAAGGGTGCTCCTCCCCCACTTACCAGAAGACCCTCTCACTCCAGTCTCAGAGGGGAGCACGCTCAGTAGGGTTTGCTGTCATTCTTCGAACGTTTGAGCTGCACTTTAAGCCGCTTCATGCCGATCTGAAAGCCGTTCATGGACTGGATGGCAGCTTGAGCCGAGACAGGATTGTCGTAACTTACAAAACCTGTGGGTCCAAGCAGAAACCCAGTGAGAGGCGTGAAGAGGCAAGGACAGCCTCAGTCCTCCTTATGCAACAGAATCCTTACATGAGCTGAGTCTCAAATCTCAATTTTTCTCAGCAGGAAGAAGACTTCTTGAAATTACATCACATGAAACAAATCAGGTTCCTAACAGTACCAGCTGACATCTACATGGTATCCTAAAGTATTTTTTGGCCAAGCCATTTTCCATACATTATTTTTACCTCTGGAGCGACAGTGTGGGTACAAATCACCATTCCCACCAGAGAAATGAAAAAATAAACTGAGGCTCAAAACGAGGTAATGTAATCTACTCAAAGCAAAGTTAAACTAAAGGTACGCAAAGTCAAACTCAGCTCTTCCTGCTCTCAGCCCCCCTCTTTCTCGCTCACTGGTAAAAACACTGAACCCTCCCCACACCAGAAGAAACACCAACATACCGAAACACTTGCTCAGGTTTGTCTGCTTGTCTATAAAAACCTTGGCAGACACGACATTCCCAAAGGGCATAAACATCTGCAGCAGGTCCTGGTCTCCGAACTCCTGGGGCAGGTGGTAGATGAACAGGTTGGCTCCTTCTGGACCTGCAAGATTCCCACTGACTGAAACGGCATCAGGGTCAAGCACGCTGTCCCCCGCACCAACTGAGTCCCATTTCAACCCATGTTGAAACTCTCAGCATCCCCAAAACACAGAAATGTGTCTGGGGAACTAAAAGGATTCTCCAAACACAAAGCAGGGAGCTGAAGGGCAATCACTGAAACAGGTTCCTGCCCTCTTTCCTGTTCCACCGACAGAGGGCAGAATTTGACCCTGTGGAAGGATGGCATGCTGGGACAGTAGCAGGCAGATTTGCATTTGGAGCAAAAAAAACCAGTAGAAAAAGATTGTAAGTAAAATGGATTTCAAAAGAGTACCTAGAAACTAGAGGGCCAGCAAAGAGGTCAGTAGTTGCCAGAGGCAGGTGGGGCAGGGACCGACTACAGAGAGACATGAGGGAATTTCTAGGGGTCATGGAAATATTCTACATCTATGGTGGCAGGAACGTGACTACATGTGCTCGTCAGAGCTCACAGAGCTATATTCACCAAAGGGTGAATTTTACCATAAGTAAATTGTGCCTCAGTAAAAATGTATTTTTTTAAATACATGCCTATGATAAATAATCGGGCTTCCCTGATAGCTCAGTTGGTAAAGAATCTGCTTGCAATGCAGGAGACCCCGATTCGATTCCTCGGTTGGAAGATCTGCTGGAGAAGGGATAGGCTACCCACTCCAGTATTCTCGGGCTTCCCTTGTGACTCAGCTGGTAAAAAATCTGCCTGCAATGCGGGAGACCTGGGTTCGATCCTTGGATTGGGAAGATCCCCTAGAGAAGGGAAAGACTACCCACTCCAGTATTCTGGCCTGAAGAATTCCATGGACTGTATCGTCCATGGGGTTGCAAAGAGCTGGACACGACTGAATGACTTTCACTATATATGATAAATAACCAAAGCTCAAAAACAGAGTATGTTTTCCTCTTCAACTCAAGGACTTCCCAACTAAAGAAAAGCTTTAAAAAGTATTTTTACTGGAGTATAATTGATTTACAACGTGGTGTTAGTTTCTGCTGTGCAGCTAAGTAAATCAGTTACATATATACACACATATATCCACTCTTTTTTAGATTCTTTTCCCATACAGGTCATCAGAGCACTGAGCAGAGCTCCTGTGCTACACAATGGTCCTTACTAGTCTGTGTATGTATCTCAGTGTGTATATGTCAATCCCAATCTCCCTATGTACCCCTCCTCACCATTTTCCCCCCTTGTAAACATGTTTGTTTTCTACATCTGTGACTCCTCCTGTTTTGTAAATAAGTTCATTTGCAGCATTTTTTAAAGACGCCACATGTAAACAATATCATATTTATCTTTCTCTGTCTTACTTCACTTGGCATGATGATCTCTAGGGTCCATCCATGTTGCTGCAAATGGCACTACTTCATTCTCTTTAATGGCTGGGTAACAGCCTGTTACATATATGCACCACATATTCAAAGAAGAGTTTTACTACAACGGCAGTCCAGCCAGCCTCCAGCCGCCCCGGCCTCCCTGCTGTCGTCAGATCCTACGGCACACGCTGCCTCATGGTCTCTGCACTTGCTGCCCCTCTGCCCCATTCCTCTTCTTCCTTGAGATACACACATTGCTCGCTCCTTCCTTCCCTAAGGTCTGCACTTAAACGTCAGTTTGGAGAAACCTCTCTCTATGTAAAACGCTATCTTCCTGGCACTCTCTACTCCGCTTTCCTGTGCGTCATTCTTCAGAGCACCACGGGAACACCTCACGCTTCTGCTCACCGTCTGTCTCCAGGGCTCCAAGAGCTCCCTGTCAACACAGCCCAGGGCAGGTAGTAAATGTCCAGCTCAGAGCAGGGGAGGGCGCGCTGCACCGGGGCTCCTTGGGGCTAAAGCAAGAGAGGATGCCTGTCTTTTCCTACATAAACGCTTAGATCTTGCCAGCTCCTGGCTATGAAAACTCGTCAAATAAGAGCACAGAGATGTCGGCAGGATTTTCTACTCAAACAAACCACTTTAGGCCTATTTCTGCTCAGAAAGCCTCTCCTGAATTTAATACCGTTTGTGTCAAAGCACACCCTGCCCCCCGCATCGGCCCACAGGCTGTACTGTCTCAGCGTCCCTCGGTTTTTCCTCAATAAGGAAAAGCACAGATGAGACAGTGAGGAAAAGGCCAAGTGACAGAGTCAAAGGGGACGCCCAGACAGAAGACATCCCCTAGCAGACTTCTAAGAAGGAAGACTTCCTCTCCAAAACAGACTGCCAAATGGTATCAGACACAGGGAGGCCAGTATGCTTCTTCACCTTAAAGCTGCAGCCCCACTCGGGGAAGGCGTACAGAGGTTCTGAGACGAGCCACAGCCAGAACACATTCCAGTGCAGACCAGTTTCTCAGTCTACCCTTGACAACGCCAAAGAGCAGGGCTGGCCTCACCACCTGAACGGCTCTCCAGGGCTTTGCCTGCCTTTCAGCGCTGGCGCAGAGGGTGTGCCCACCCTGCCCCGACTCCAGTCTCCCCGCACTCACCTTCCTTCTGGCTCCCAGCAGCACCGATACTCTGCTGTGTCAGCAGGTTCTGGTTGTACAGGGTGGGGAGCGCCGCGGCAGCGTACTGCTGGATCCCCGAGTAGGCCTGTGTGAGGGCCTCCATGGTGCTCCCTGTGCCGTTGGAAAGGCCGCTGCTGCCCAGGCCACCATTTAACGCAGCCATCCCTGGGTGGGGGTGGGGTGGGGGAGGAGGAGCGACAAATGGGAAGACTCAACTGATGCGAAAACAAAACCCAAAGTACACCCTGTCATCTCCTCCTTAGCTTCTCCCTGAGAAGGAACAGCCATCTGATGGGTCAGGTTTTAGGACAGTCACCAGGGCCCATGGCTAACAGGGACATTTTAAACGGCCACACCCAGAGGCAGCTCATCCTCCAACCTGCGCAAGAAGCAATACCACTGACACGTGACCTGCCCCACTTTTCTGGATTTGCTGCCATTTTCTCCTTAGAACTGGAATGCGGTAAAACAACAGCCCCAGGACGGGGGACTAAAACGAGTGCACACGCTGTATGATAGATGTGGGCAAATCCTATCATCAAGATAGCCACTAATGTTTACTGAGCGTGTACTACGTGTCAGACGCTGTACCAAGTGATGTGCTCGGCACTTCACTGCATTCTCATTTAACTTGACCATCCTCAGAGAACTCTAGTCCCACTTCACAGACGAGAAAATGCCCTTAAAAAGGTGGTCTTAAGGTACAGATAGTTAACGGACAGGGTCAGGTCTGACTCAAAATCCCACGGTCATTTCTAACTTCACCGGGCCACCCCCATCATTCTCTCTAAGTGTCCCTACCAGAGTAGTTTAAAATGTGCTACCTGCACAGACTGACTGGAGGACTTCCAGGGACTGGCCCTCACCTGCCAAAGAGCTGACGTTGAGGCCTGCTGTTGCTCCAGCTAATGTCTGCAGGGCTCCAAGGGAGGCGATGGGGTTGACGGAGCTGCTGCTGCTGGAGCTTGGTGAGGACCCTGCTGTCAGACACCCACCAGTTAAACTCAAACCAAAACTTGCCTTCCTGTGTCAACAGGAGCCAAAGCCCAAGCTGTGTCACTCAACTCTTCATTCTCTTTATGGGGAGGCTTTCGGTTACCAAGTCCCCCACCCTCGCTCGCCCCAGTGAATGATTGTGTTAACAACACGTTCTTGCAGGACACAGAAGTGACAATTACAACAAACTGAAGACCATGAGAGCTCTCTTAATTCAGGAGACGCCATCTGAGACTGTACTGTTCATCATCTGACCCCTTTGGAAATGGGTGTTAACCATTCTCCAGAATGACAGAATCCTCACGTGGGATTCTGCCCAAGGCCCACAGGGGCCCCCAAGCCCCTACCACACGCTTACCTGAACTGGTGAGTACGCTGAGGGGACTGCTGGACGTGGTGAGAGCACTGGTGCCACTTGGGGTGTTCTGAGCTGCACTAGCCGCAGCAGCCAGTGCAGCCAGGTTCTGTAACTGCATTGCATTTAACCCTGCAACATCCAAAGCAAGCGATCAGCCAGCAGGTAAGAGTGCCCTATATCCACTCTGGCAATGACCGTGCAGACTGGCAGAAGGCTCATCCCAAAGTGGAACTGTTCTAGGTATAAGCCTTACAGGCAATACTACAGAGCTCCAAAAAGACTCAGATACCATTCAACTCATTAAGAAACTTGACACTTCCTCAGATAAGACATGTCTAATACAATAGCAGGCTAGCCCAAGTGAGTGAGCATTAATAAATGGATGGGCAATTAGGAAATCAGAAAAAAAGGGGTGGATTCTGTGGTCTACCATGGAGACAGGCAGACTGAAGAGAACAATGGCCCGAGGCAGAGAATCAATCTGTATCTGAGCCTTCACCGATGCTTTACAGGGGATCTGTTCTCTGCAATGGAGGCGAACCAAGTAGAAAATGTAGCAGAGACCCAGACGACCATGGTGGGATGACACGTGAAAACTGCAACAGCAGAGAGAACAAAGAAAAAACCACCCCCTGAACAGCAGGCTCATCATCAGAAAAACGAGAAAACAAACTCTGAGGAGAAGACCTCCAAGTGGAACCTAGCAACACTGGCAAAAGGAGAGCAAAAAATCTGAGCTGCACCAATGACGTGTGGCAAACGATTCACTAGATAATGGAAAGGCAGATGGGTAGGGTGGAGAATTAATGAGAATACAGAGGCTACAGCACAGATTTACAATCTGGCAACTTTCTGAAAACACAGCAACCTTTGAGTCCCTGGGACAAAAAATGAATCCATCAGACTTCCCCAGTGGCACGCTGCACCTCGCCTAGGAGGAGCCCTTCCTCAGATGCACCTGACTAGCTGTACCCCACTGCCGGAGGGGCGGGGCTGGGCGGCCCTGGAGCGGCCCTGTCCCTGCCTCAGGTTTGTCTGTGGAGCTGTCTTTGTTAACAACTCGGGCATCTGTCAATTAAGTTTCTGGTGTGTGTTAACACCAAAAACAGTAATTACCTAAGGAATAACATGTATCAGACACTAACTTCCGAGGTTCTAGCAGCTGCAGGGCAAGCCACACACACAGAAGCCATCTTAGACTTTTCTTCTGAGAATCACTGGAAAAGTCACTTTATTGTGGAAATAATTCCTGCAATTTTATCCTTATCAAAGTGGCTGCAGACAGTCTGCAGGTACTAACAGCTCTTCTTACTAGAGACTTAAAGGGGTGGGGAGCAGACAACTGCAGAGCAATATGACATCAGTAACTAAACGAGCCACCTTCGAGAGAGGAGGTATGAATCCCAGGATGTTCATCTTATGTCAGGTTTATATAATGAGTGGGAATTTTTTTTTTTTTCCTGCACAAACAGTAGAAAACTCTCAAGACTACCGTTAGCTGCGTCTGTTGGCTTGGCTGCTGCCGCTCCTCCGCACCAGTGAAACACTTACCTCCCATCGGGTGGAGGCTGCTCAGGGTGTTGAGGTTCCCAGAGGAGGCAGTCTGCTGAAGGAGCTGCAAATAAAGCTAGACATTACACCAAAAAACAGAACAAGAGTGAGAGTGAGGGCTGGTTCTGCATCTGGGATAACTCTACAGCACAGCAAAGCGAGAGTGCAGAGGCCCCCAGAGAGAAGAAAGTCGAAGACAAGAACCCAAGCCAACACAACAAAAACACGAGGCTTACGACAGCACAGGACAGCACAACACAGCTAAAGCCCTGGCCCAGAGGCCAGCTATGTCAGCCGAGTCCTAAGCCAGGCCCGAGTCCCTGGCAACACAGCACAGCAGCAGAGGACAGGGGGAGGGGAGAACTGAGCTCAGCTCAGGCAGCCATGCAGCCCACTTCAGGAGTGTCTGCAGACGAGTGACTGCTGTGTCCAATTTCTCTCCCAAATCCTCCGTGGTCAGGTCCACACACCTTATTTTATAAGCTGTTTCCATCTGGAGACCTAATTTCTACTTTAGCCGACTACTTAAAATACCAAACGGGACCATTTCAGGCTCTTTCTTGGAGTATCCTTTACCACCCATGATGAACTTGTGACTAGATCAACCTTGTCGTGATGAGAATACTACGCATTCATCTAGCCCCATTCATCTCACCGTTGCAGATGACCAAATGATGGCTCAGTCTGCATTCATCCATAGAACATTCTCTTTCAATGAGTGTTCCATAACAAATAAAATGAAAGGACCTATCCATAAGCTATGAATCTCCACAGCCTTACCCTGTACCTAGCAAACTGCAACCTTGATCTAAGCAACCTGCTGAAACCTTTTGTTCCATTCAAACCCAATCATTGAATGGATGGTATTCTTGTTTCTGGATCCTTTGTTCAGTCTGTTATCCATTCCTAGAAACATCTGACCTGGCTCCTCTGTCATCATGAATGTCTCTAGTCTACAGGCATTTCATGGAAGTTCACAAACTTCCAGAAGTAGAATGAAAAAATGTACACACGTAGAATTTTATCAGCTTCTCAAAGGGCTCCACAGCCTGGAAGATTAAGAACTACTGCTCTAGTTTCAAGCTGACACATTCTAGTGCACCCTAACCAACGACGCGTGCTATCACTTACGCGGCCCATCAGCTCTCACACGTCTTTCTGTCTGTCTCCTTAAATATCCTGGCCAATGAGCTCAGGCCCAACTAGGGACTGTACATACTACCTGGCACTTTACTTCCTCCCTAAATGAGACCAGCTCTGAGCGCGGGGATCATGTTTAACTGAAACAAAGAGGCCACAGCTCTCAACATATACCATCATGTGCCTGCTAGATATGGCAATACAACAAAAAGGTGAGTCTTCCCTAAAAGAAGGCTCCAAACTCTCTAAGAAAAGCAAGCACACGTCATGGAGATAATTTTCAAAGCATTATCATTCTGGCAGAAGACTAAAATCTCCGAATTTTCTCAACTTACAAGCAATGTTCTAGCACCAAGGAACAATTTAATCTGCAGAAATAGAACAACCATCTAGGCTTTCTGATTTCAGAGAAATACCAGCAAGGATAAACCTGGATTTCTTCTAATATTTTAGAAACATGGAAACCAGAGGGCATCAAATTAGCCAAAACCTGGCACCGAGGGCAGAAACCACTGCCTTTCTTCTGTTTCACGTAAAACAATACTTAAAGGAGGAGGAAGGGATGACTGCACTTCTGTGTGTCTTTAGACTGTCCATACTCATCTAGTGCTTTCACCACTTGTTCTCCTTCTTTGGTAGCTTCACAGACGACTTGTTCTTTCTGACTCAAAGATGAGACAGTTTTAAGTGTCTTGTGCCGTCTGTGATTCTTTTGAGGGTTAAAGCAGTGATAATCCTCTGTAATATATACTGCAGACCTAATAAATGTAACAAATTAGAGCCTGCTTTTGGATTATATGACTCAAATTCGACAAGACAGAATTCAAATTAAAGGAAATCTATTTACTATTTAGTGAACTCAAATAGACACCTGTAATACTCATTTAATAATGTCCATGTTAATCTCTTGACCTCTCCCACCAATGGGAAAATCCACTGTCATACTCTTCATGGAAGGCTCAGGAAGGATTTTATTGATGGTCTCTACATCTACTAGAGAAAGAGATGGAGAAAGATACTTGGTAGCTAAGAATTCTGCAGGAATTTTTTTTCTTGGGGGCAGGGACACATGTTTCTAAATCTTTGTTTTAGGAAATTAGTATTTCACTCTAATTGGAGCAGAAGCTCAAGATATAGCCAAAGATGTGTGACGAGAGCGAGCGAGCCAGTGCACACAAGGCTAACGTGACAAAGAATATAGTGTTGCCTGAATTTTTATGTAAAACTTGGATATGCTAAAAGTTGTGAGTGCTATTATATATGTTAGCTAGGGACAGCAGAAGAAACAGCTGGGAGCTTGCACAGCCTGCAGAAAGCAAACCACAAAGACTCACTGCTAAATACTGGGGTCCGAGAGTATTTAGACCAGCAAGGTTTCCCCACACAGAGGCTGCGCTGATTTGCTGCATCTGCTGCTGGAGCTGCTGGGCCATTCTTTTCTGTTCTTTGTCCTTCTGTGTATCAGCAAATTTTACCACCATGGGGGAGGAGCAACCCTACGAAAACACCAAAATCAAAGGGTCAAATTCCTGATTCTGGTGAAGGGAAACCCTACTTTCCAGTGCCGCATAGGCTGCATTCTCATTTTATTCAGTGCCAAATGATTCTCCTCTTTAATAGGCAAACAAGTGGCAAAAGGTAATTTAAAAGGGTTAACTAGTTGCAAAATGCTAATTTTAAAGAAAGCACCAGTGTTTCAGATGTTTGGCTTGCTTAACTTTTAGGGCTTCCCAGGTGGCAATTAGTGGTAAAGAAGCCACCTGCCAATGCAGGAGAACTGAGACACCCGGGTTCAATCCCTGGGTTGGGAAGATCCCCTGGAGGAAGAAACAGCACCCCACTCCAGTATTCTTGGCTGGAGAATCCCATGGACAGAGAAGCCTGGTGGGCTACAGTCCATGGGGTTGCAAAGTGTCGGGCACGACTAAAGTGACTTAGCACACAGCAACTTTCAGGGCAATCAACGCTATGCACACTACCGGGCTTTGGCGCTCAATGGTCCTAGCACTCTCATGCTAAGGAACCTTCCCTTTCGTTCATCTGCCCCCTACCTCCATGGTCTGTGCTTGGTGCATTGCCTTGATAGCTGTCTGTGCCATGGCTCTTGTTGTAAAAGTCACAAATGCACAACCTGGTGAGAGAAGAGTCAATAGCTCATCCATTCGTTTCATGATTTATCTGACCGACACTTACTGGGCACCTTCTATGTGCCCAAGTGGCATGCTAACAGTACAGACGTGATTCTGCCTTTAGGAGTTCATGATCTAGTGGGGAAGATGGTGTATTACAACAAGGCGAAACACGCATCAGGAGAAATCAGGGAAGCACAATTAGGAGAGAAAGTGCTTGAGAGATAAAGGAGGAATCACATTCTCTAGTTTCTCTCATGAAAGGCGTGTTTCCACTTTGGCATAGAATCTCTCCAAGGACAGAAACAGAATTTTAATGCACGACACTTAAGTGCAGAATGCAGATTCCTTGGGGGAATTGGGATCAATTGACAGGAATCATGACGGGACCTAGAAATACAACACCATACTCAACCCTCTCCATCTTGGCAGTATCATTCATGGTGGCTGGAGATCACTGGTTTCCACTGATCCAATTAAAAAGAACTCCAAATTTAAGATGAGTACTTTTAAAGGTGCTAAAGGTACTTTTAAAAGTTAAAAGTGTACCCACCTCGGCTCAACCCATCAGGTCCCCTCAGTATCCGGCATTCTTCAATCTGTCCAAACGAAGAGAACATGACTCGGATGTCATTTTCAGTGCACTTCTTGGATATCATACCGATAAACAGCTTCCTGTCTTCCACTGCTGAGAGAGTGAACACAAATGCTTCGCTGTTACTGCAAGGGGCGGCGCGGCAGAGCACTGTGCCTTCCAGCCTACTGCACTGACTTTAAGATGCATTTTGTTTCATAATTTAGCACCTACTCTTATAAATCATAATTGGGAGCACTTAGATGAAATATAGTAGCTTCAGGATCTTATGAAAGTTACTTAACCATTCTGTGCCTGTTTCCTCGTGTGATTAATAGAGCAAACTCAGTTTACCTCAGAGGCTGCTGTAGGTATTAAATACCAAGTGCTCAGCATCCTGCCTCGTACTTAGCAAAGTCTGCTCTCACTAGCAATGCTGTTGGACCAAAGGATGAGTTTTCTCACTTAACTGATAATGACAAAAGAAGCAGAACACACATTCAGTGAATGTAACTGTCCACTTTCATATTTTGGTTATTTTCTTGAGGACTAAGCTTTTCTTCCTAATTTTTTAGGGAGGGAATTCCTTCAGTTCCCCTCCTTACTCTGGTTGATAAGAAACTATGCAGATCAAAGGCATTCCAGTTCACTCTCAGATGTTCTTGTAATGTTTCCCTGTCAACTCTATCTCATCCATTTACCGTGCTTATTTAAAGAACAATTCAGATGACAGATTACTTATAGCACTGAATCACTATCTTCCACCAGACACAAAACTTAACTAAAAATACATTAATTCTGAGTAAGTAATAGATTAACTGAAACCATGAAACTCCTAGGTGAGTTGGGCTTGGTAAACTCCTTTACATGAGTCTTGGCAATGGTTTTTTTTGGATTTGACACCAAAAGCAAAGCAACAAAAGCAAAAAAAAAAAAAAAAATCAAGTGGTGTTACATCAAATGAAAAAGCTTTTTTGCACAGCAAAAAACAAACAAAAAGCCATCAACGAAGAGGCAACCTACTGAAGAGGAGAAAGTATTTGCAAATCATGTATCTGATAAGGAGTTAATATGTAAAATGTATAAAGAACTTAAAGAACTCAACAGTAAAAGAAAAACAACTTGATTTAAAAATGGGCAGATTCCCTGGTGGTCCAGTGGTTAAGATTCCATACTTCCAGTGCAGGGTCAACAGAAACATAAAAGATGCTCAGTATCGCTAATCATCAGGGAAAGGGAAATCAAAACCACAACAAGGTATTATCTCATATGTTAGAATGGTTATTATCAAAAAGACAAAAAAGAACAAGTGTTGGTGAGGATGTGGAGAAAAGGGAACCCTCGTGCACTGCTGGCAGGATCTATATGGTACAGCCACTGTGCAAAACAGTACAGCAATTTTTCAGAAAATTAAAATTCGTGCTAGCATATCACCCAGAGACTCCACTCCTGGGTATTTACCTGATGAACACGGAAACACTTACTTGAAAAGATCTATGTACACCATGCTTATCCAGCAAAGGTATAGAAGCAACCTAAGTATCCATCCACAGATGAAGGGATACATAAAAAGGGGTATTTTATACACACATGATTATTCTTCAGCCATGAAAAATGAAATCTGGACATATGTGACAACATGAATGGACCGTGAAGGCATTCTGTTAAGTGAATTAAGTCACAGAAAGATAAATACTGTATTGCTCTCATTTAAATATGAATATTTCAAACAAAAAAAACAACGGAGCTCATGGAGAACAGACTGGTGCTTGTCAGGGGCAAGGGAAATGAGGAGGCAAAACGGGGAAAGGAGGCCAAGAAGTATTGATAAGCTTATTATACATAAACTTCCAGTTTTAAAATAAGTCATGAGGATGTATGTGACTACAGTTTACTGCATTGCACGTTTCAATGTTGTCAAGAAAGTAGATCTTTAAAGTTCTCATCACAAGAAGAATAGTTTTGGTAACTATGTATGGTGACAGATAACTAGACTTACTGCAGTGTCATTTCACAATACATACAAACACTGAACCATCACGCTGTGCAACGGAAACTAACACAATATATGTCAATTATACCTCAACAGAAGATTAATTAGTGCACAATACAATCCAAATGCCATGAGAACAGCAACTACACCAGCAGAAATCGTGTAAGGGGAAGGCCGCTCACGTGCTTGCTTACCGTTGTTCTTCTCGCTGTCGGCAGGCTTCATCTGTATAGGATGATGCATCTACAACGGAAGACACGTGACTGTTACGATCACACACTGAAGGCACTCAGAAACATAAATGAGGACTCCAAAGCAAACACTACAACTGAGCTCTAAGAGGTGGCTCTGGGGACTGCGCTGGTGATCCAGCGGCTAAGAATCCACCTTGCAATGCAGGGGACATGGGTTCGACTGCTGATCAGGGAACTAAGATCCCACATGCCTTGGAGCAACTAACCCCATGCGCCACAACCAGTCCATACGCTGTAGTGACGCAACCAACTGAGACCCAACGCACCAAGCAAAGGAAGAACTGTCTCTGAACTCACGCCTGCCTCATTATCTCTCAACAGAATCTCAAAATAGAATGTGAGTCAACAAGTCAAGATTCTCTTGGCTGAGAATTACTTTCACTCTATCTTCTTTGAAACATTCCCTTTATTCCTCCTTTGCATCAATTCCTGTGGCAGTCACCCCCTTCCCCCCACAGGTGTGTTCCAGGCGTCAAAGCCACCACGGTTCCACTTACTAGTAGGAGTTCCTTACCCCTGGGAGGACCTTCATGTTGTGAAGAGCGTTCTGAGCTTCTAATGCAGCTTTTCGGGTGTAAAATGTAACAAAACAGCACCCTGCAATAAACAATACTCAATGAAACCAAACCAGCCCTTTGAAAGCAGATGATTTCTGAGAGCACTCCCTCCTCCAGGGATACATTGAAAGTCAAAAACCAGGGCTGGGTTTATTCAAATGGGTGGGTGGGTGGGGAGGGGGGAGGGAGGGAGAAAGAGAAAATCTAACAAGGAAGGGGAAAAAAAAAAGAGAGAGAGATTTTTCTACCATTTTCTTTACTGCTATCGTCACCTGGTTTTATTCTTCTTTAGCTGCTCCTATAACTTCTCTGGAAAGAAGGCCGTCCTTACCAAGGTCACAGAATCACGCCATTCAACCCGCCCTCCACGCAGCACCAGGCGGTGCGCTGGGCAGGAAGACTCAGCCGTGTCCTCTTACAGCTTGTGGTCTACAACTCTTGCTTTCTCAGACCAAGCCTTACACTGCAGCCAATTTCTACCATATGCCTTAAACATAATCATCACTTATTAAATTATAAAATGACTTAAGAGCAAGGATCTCTTAGTATCTATTTCTTGGACTCTTGGTTCTCATCAAATATAATTACGTGTCCAACAGCACTTGACTGAGATCTTGAGACTCTCTGCTCTGTATCTTTACTGGGGATTGGAGGGCATAAGTATGTTTTGTAAATCTTAGGCCTGCAGTCCCGTAAGATATGATATAGATTTCTTTTAAAATCACCCTGCAATTAAGATTTTAAATTACTGTATATTACATTGACAGTCATTTTCAGAAACTATAATACCTTTTACTTTGGTTAACTATGTCACAAAGAGAAAATAATTCCTCGGCTCTAGACCCTTTGCTATTAAGCTGGTTTCAAGCATGAGAATCATGTGTGCTTACATCTGTAATATAGAACAGCTTCCATAGAAAATTACTCTGAAATGGGTTATTTGGGAAAACAAGTGTATATCTGCATGTGTCTAGGGGCAAAGCTAACACCTCATCTACTATCAGTCCTATAAACCCTCTCCTCTGCTGGGTATTTCTGGAGGCAGCTTGCCTTCCTTCCCCTGTTCATTTTGTAGGCTATAACAAACAGGTGATCTATAAACAAGCCCCTCCTAGTTGCTAAGCCATCCCAGAAGGCCTCTGTAACACCAACAAAAACCCACGAGTACCTGGACAGTCTTTCTCTTTTCACTTACCCTAGCTAAAATACTAAAAAACAACCTACGTGGTTGGTTTACTTCAACTTTATTTCTGTCATTCCACTACCAAGATCAAATGAGACACTCACATGAGTCTGTTACAGATCTTGAAAATGACTGCCCAAGATCCAACTTGCAAATTATCCTCATGATGTCACTCATGAGGATTTTATTTTATTTTTAAGCCATTAAACATGTTTGGACTGGGAGATATAGCTGCAACAAAAAGACAGTCATATCCCCGCCCCCAACACCCCGGCCATGACCACAAGAGCATTCTGGCAATGAGACTGAGCATGCGCCTGACTGCAAATACACATAAATTCAAAGCCCTTCCTTACCTTTGCTCTGTGGAGGGTTTTGGCTCCTATCCCTTAGGACATTGATTTCATAGACAGCACCATACTGTTCAAACAGTTCCCTCAAATCCTTCTCAGACCAGGTCCTTGGAACCTGGCCCACAAACATCTTGATAGCATCAAGATCCGGTTGATCTGGGTGGTCCAGGGTGCCGTTCATTTTCTTTGAGCTGCGTAAAATAAAACTTCTATTATGTATTCCTGTTATTTCTAAGAGAAACTTCTTTTCTTTAAAAGTCTCAACTACTTCCTGAACAAGTAAGGAGAAAAAAACCTACTTCTTTTCACTACTTACATTCAATTTACCAGAGTTCGCCAGCCGTCCCTCACTATGCCTGCCACCCCTCACTATGCCTGCCACCCCTTCCATCTGATCCCAAACTAAAGGCACCAATCTGAGTAGGACACCCCGGGCTTTAACTAAGGAAATGAATGTCATTCATTCCTTGTCTAGCTAGAGAAGTCTCAGAAAAACTTAAGAGGTAAAGTTCCTAAAGAAAGCTTTAATCATTTTTAAGTAGAAACTTTATAAAACTTTATAAAATGTCCACGAAATCAGGATTCTCAATCTACACAATGATGGGTGAAAAGTTTTCTCTCAGTAGACGTCAGAACAGAAGCACAAATTTCCAAGGCCTAAGAACTGACGAGAACATTAATCTTTGGTTGTTGCTGTCTCATGCATAATCCTGGTACTCTTGAGTGAGGCCCTCCAATCAAAACAAAATAAAACCTCTTAAACTTTCACAAATGATTGTTATATAAACAATGATGTCATCATTCTAGGGTCTTCTGTTTCTAAGTAATCCGATTTGCTGCTATTTCTCCAAGATTTTACCAGTTAATTCCCTTACCAACTCTAACTGTTATAATGTCCACACATTCCTCCAATCTGATCACACCAAATCTGTAACACTCCTATTTAAATGCCTTCATTCCTACCCCTGCCACTGTCAAGAACCATGGGGGAAACTCTTCTGAGTTTCCCCTCAGAAATGTTTCCACTCAGAATGAATCAAAGTCCTTCTCCTACCTCCTTTTCACAATCTTATTCTGAGCATTTACCCAAACTAGTAACAACTGAAATTCTAAATAGTTAGCATGTTTAACTTTTGTTAGTGTTTGCTAAATCCAGAAATTGCATTATCATGTTCAAATGTGTCTTTCTTTCATGTATTCTTTCTAGTGTTCAATCTCAAATAAAACGCCACTTTTCTTTAAAAGTAAAACAGTAAGTTTTGTCATCCGGAGAAGGCAATGGCACCCCACTCCAGTAGTCTTGCCTGGAGAATCCCATGGATGGAGGAGCCTGGTGGGCTGCACTCCATGGGGTCGCTAGGAGTCGGACACAACGGAGCAACTTCACTTTCACGCATTGGAGAAGACAATGGCAACCCACTCCAGTGTTCTCGCCTGGAGAATCCCAGGGGGGAGCCTGGTGGGCTGCCGTCTATGGGGTCGCACAAAGTCGGACACTACTGAAGTGACTCAGCAGCAGCAGCAAGTTTTCTCACCACTGCTACCTTCTGACTAGTATTTGAAAATCCTTGAGAATGTTGAATCTGGTAGTTCATCCTCTAATTTCTACATCTCTTGTAACTGAATACAGGGCTATTTTCATGTCTCTGTACTAAACATCAAAAACTGTAAGACAAACTTCATATAAACCAATCCTTGTTGCTCTGTCTATGAAGGTTCCCCACACTCTCCCCCAGGTTAACTAGTCAGTTTCATCAAGACTCAAACAGCACTAAATTTCCAACTTGATTACAGGACTGAACACCTTTGAGCATGCTCTGGCTGCACCTACCTCTCCCAACAAGACTGAGAGCTCCTTGAGGGCAGAAATCGCTCCATTTCGTATTCTTATAGTCACATCTGGTACTGGTGCCTGGTTCAAAGTAATTACCCAGATGTGGGGTGGGAAGAACTTCTCGTTCTCAACAATTCCATTTAAGCAACTAAACCTGATAAAAATGAATGCTGCGCACAAAGGGCTCACAGATTACCGAGCAGGTATTCTCTCCTATGACTATTTGACCATCACAGGATCAACTTATTTTTTCCCCCCTTTTAAGAATTCTGGAATATACTGTTTTATTGGTTTTCCCTTATTAACCATGTTTGGCAAGTTGCTGCAGAAATATAATACAGCTACTTCTAAAAGCTTAATCCCAATGTTGTAACAGAAATCATTCTATCATGAATTTTTTTTAAAGTCCTATGACTACTGAAAAAATGGTAATCACTTCCTACCACCCACGCTCCACAACTTTAATTACCACTTTTAATATTTTATTAAAATGTTGCTAATTTTTAATCGCATTTCTATTCCAGGGAGGGTTAACATAGCACCCAAATAAATGGTGCTTAGAATGTTTTGTTTCTTGCCTGGAGAATCCCGGGGACGGGGGAGCCTGGTGGGCTGCCATCTATGGGGTCGCACCGAGTCGGACACGACTGCAGCGACTCAGCAGCAGAATGTTTTGACCATAAAGAAGCAGACAGCTATTTCTGAAGAGAGGCAGGAGCTCATTAGTTTGTATTACATCGGAGGCTCTCAGTTTGTCCTTCTTTCCCTGTTTGTGTACCACTTCTAAATTTTCTACATTGCTTTTTAGTGCAAAAGCATAAATGTAGTCAGTCTATATGATTTGTAATTTATCCAAAAGTTCAGTGGAGATTCAGCATTCCAGACAAGTGCCTTGCCTTTTTCTCTTTACTCTGCAAATCCCGCTCATTTCTTTATGTCCACCTACTGCCTGAATCACCCTTTCCCTGAGTATACCTATTCAAGAACCAGAAGACTCCCCCAAGAACTTTGGGCAATCTTTAAACTTAACCATCAGAAACTTTTACAGGAATCACACTCCATAATTTTACATATGGTTAACTGAATGTTAAAAGGATATGCAAAATGTAAGCCTTTACCTCTTTATTTTGTTTTTCTATGAAATTATCTTATTGTATTTTACAAGCTGGGTGGAGGGAGGGATGGGACATGGTCCTTCACCAGTTTGTGAAGCACTTCTAGAGCACAGCAAATAATCAGGCCGAGCTCAAGATGCAGTGGACATCCTTCAACCGGAGTTATGCACTGACTGATTTCTTCCTCCAATTACTACTGAGCTCTTCTTTATACAGCACAAGCACAGTGTTAGACGTGGTGTGGGAGTGGTGCTTTAGTTGCTAAGTCGTGTCTGGCTCTTGCAACCCTATGGACTGGGAACCTACCAGACTCCTCTGTCCATGGCCATTTCCTTCTCCAGGGGATCTTTTCAACCCAGGGACCAAACCCAGGTCTCCTGCATTGCTGGCAGATTCTTTACCGACTAAGCGAGCTACAAGGGAAGCTCAAGATGTGGTATTCATCAGTGAAAAAGGAAAACATGGGGTATTTCTTTGGAGCACATGAAGACACAATTAGAAATGTAAGTGCCAGTCTCAGCTAGAGATAAAAAAGAGAAAAGCAACCACATATGTATGTAGTAAGCAGTCACAAACTTCATCATCAACTGTTATTGTGTCTCAAGAGATGATCAACAATGCTCTTCCATTCTCAACGTTCCACACATACTTCTAGTCCTTAGAAGTAACCACTACATAAAAAAGTCACCTGGGGACAAGACTCCCAGTGTGACATGCCAAGGATCCCACAATATCCAGGTATGGCATTTACTCTGCACATCACCTAATACATTCTCAAATTTGTGTTTCACCTGCCCATTGATGGAGAGCTCCTCAGAGTCAGTAATCATAAATTAAACATATTTATTACATTCATTCAAGAATCAATGAATTCAACAAAGCCCCTGGAGAAGTATCTGTAACGTCCCTGTCATTCCTAAGAGGCAGGTCAGTGGAAATTCCTTCTTATCTTCTGTGGAAGTACTGCCAGTCAGTGAAGTATTGATGGGAGTGGGGTGGAAGAGAGGAAAAGCAGGCCTGCGGCAGCAGAAGAAGGGAAACGAGAAGGCAGCCAGTATTTCAGGAAAGAGGCATGGTATCCGCTTCTTTTTATGTTTCTGGCTGTGGCAGCAACTGGCAACTCATTAAGATGAGAAACTAGGAGGGATCAGGACAAGAGGCTGTCTGGTCTACCTGATTCCCGATGGAACCCAGCACAGGAAAGGGAAGCAACCAATCTGGAAGAGACGGGTGGGGAACCGAAGAGCTGTATCGCCAAAGTACACTTCCATTCAAAACTCTTAACCCCCGTCTTCACCTTTTCCTATCAAAACTTCCCAGCTCAGAGGGCAGAGTTAATGTTCTATTCCACGTTTTTTTTCCATCCCTTGGCCCCCGATGACTAGACCAGGAGGTGGATCTTAACTCAACAAGACTGATTCACTGGCTGGCTAGAAACCTAAGACCATGACCTACGCTTAAAACAGAAACATAGGCCCAGCTAATCAAGACCCTCTATAGCTGCCCCGAGCAAGACAACAGCCACTAGCCACATGTGACTATTTAATTTTAAAAATCCAGTTTCTCAATTGACACTAGCCACATGTGACTAGTGTTGACTACACAGGATATCAGAGACAGAAGTTTTTTTTTTTTGGGGGGTGGGGTGGGGGGGACATGCCACGTGGCTTGCAGGATCTTAGTTCCCTGACCAGGGATTGAACCCAGGGTCTCAGGAGTGAAAGCCTGGAGTCCTAAGTACTGGACCAGCAGGGACTACTCAGAAGGACATTTCTAGCAGCACAGAAGTTCTGCTGCCCAGGACTGCTCTACAGAACCTAGAACCCACTGACAAAAACAGGCAGTCAGTGATGAAGTTGCAAGAGGAAAAGCTGCAACTCAGGATGGCTTGAGCTAAGCTAAGATGAAAGGGCAGTGGCAAGAGAGAGCAGGAGTCATGCTGCAATACAGCTGAAGCTTCAAAACATTAAGGTAAGTAAAAGAAGCCAATCACAAAAAGTGACATATTATGTGACTCTACATCTGTGACATGAATAGGCAAACCTATGGAGACAGAAAGTAAGTTAGTGGTTGCCTGGGAATGGGAATTAGAGGTGGGGAGAAAGGGAGGGAATGCTCACTAAAGGGTACAGGATTTCTTTTGGGGGTGATGAAAATGTTGTTATTAGACAGTGGTAATAATCACAGAACTTTATGGATATAGTGAAAAATAAATTAAAAGATCACTGATACTGTGCACTTTGAAAGGGTAAACTGTGTGTTAATTATATCTACACGGTGGGGGGTGGGGGTGGAGGGGCGCGGGGAATGGGTGGTGTCAAGACATCCTGGGAGGGCAATGGCAAAGCCAAGTCACACTGCAACCAAAAACCATCCAGTAGATGAACAGCAGAAGCACAGGCAGACAGCTGAGCATGTGCCCTGGGTCAAAAAGCTGGCGTTTTCGAGTCTTTGAGCGGTCGAGTTCCTGATTATATCATAATCCAGCTCGCTGTGTCCTTACAGGAAAAGCCTTTCATATATACTAGCTTGAGTGGAATCTGTTCCTTGTAGCCAAATAAGCTGGCAAATACTACCTTCACAACTGTTCAAAAATAATTTCCAAAATCTTTAATTACCCAGTTTTTTCCCCTCTCCCCTTCTTATTACCTGTTTACCTACATTTGTTCATTATACAAGCAGAATAATTTCACATACTTACTAATCCCTCTACCTCCCCAGCAGGCATAAACACTTGCTGCATCCCAATCTCCAGACACCACTGACCCTGACCTGGTCCTCAGGCTCATGATGAGCACAGAGAACATCAGGATGAAGAGGACCCAGAAACACCGGCCTAAGTTACTTACCAGCTGTTCTCTAGGGGAACGAGACTAGGTACACAGAACTCAAGGGACATCCAGGGACAGGCATAAAGATCTGAGAATCAGAGAAGCATACCAGTGCCCCCTTAACCAACAGGGAAGCTGAGAGGTCAGGGCTGAGAGATGACCCCAGCCTAGAGAACACCTCTGTCCCAGGGCGCAAGCCAAGTGCTCCTCAGCTTCCCCTGTTCCTCTGTTATACAGAGTAAGTATCGGCAACACCTCTTACCATAAACAAGAAAGGGAGCTAGGGAGCGGGTCCCCTCAGCCCTTCCACAGCTCCTCTAGCAAATTTTGTCTGTTGTAATTTGAAATTGTGGAACAGATACATTGCGAGGTCATATTCCCAGGCAGTATCACTTCAGAGAGAAAACTAGTGGTATCGAGCCTACTGCTAAAGCAGTATGAGTGAAAAGAAGAGCTGAGAACCCAAGAGGTGACAAGCACCCACCATTCTCCAGAACTTTCCTCTTTCCACTCTGTGGCTTGGGTGTGTGGTGCCCCTGGGAGTGGGCCAGAGGACTTGCAGTCATGAGAAGAGTTGATGATAACTGCTTAATGACACCTGAGGAAGCCAAGTCCAGCAGGCAAAAAATAGAGAGGCTACCATCAAACTTGCACTTTAGGCCCAAGGTTGATACCAACTGTCCTCAGTTAAGTCAGTCATAGCCTCTCTCAGCTGGGTTTCTCATCTGTAAAAGAGGGGCAATAGCCTATGCCCAATTAACCTCACAAAGTTTTTGTGAAGATGGATGATTAAAACAAAAGCAAAAGCTCTTGGAAAAAAATAATAATGTTAGCAGAGTACTCCCTGATTACTCCTACTCAGAATGAGCGCTGTACTAATTCCATTAGTTTTCACACTTCAGCGTACATAAAAACCACATGGGACACTATTAAAACAGATTCTTGGTGTGCCCATTCTAGCATGAGAATTATCTGCGCATGGGTCCAGAACCTGCATTTTTAATTCCAGGTGACTTTTACAGAGTGGTCCATGATCCAGATTTCATGGGATACTGAATTAGGCCGACCTAGTAAAAGATGAGAAAACAGGCTGAGGAAAAATACTGTATCAAAGGACTGAACACTAGGCGATGGTAATGCACACACAATGAAAGACAATTTGGGCCACAAAGTCCTAATTCTAGGGACCATCGATCTGGTATGTGGGAATATTTTTATTATATATTAAGTTTTTATGATGGCATTCACTGTGATTTCACCTGTAATCTACTGCTAAACTTTTATTTTAACAGTAAAGAGAACTCTCATAAAAAGACACTTCTAAATTACCATTATTTTGGAGACTACAGAAAAGGCACAGGATCCATTTCAAGTGAGCAAGCCAACTCTGTTTGAGGCCCTCAAAACTATCCCACAAAGAACTGCTGAGAATCTGCTATCACCACACTTGTTACACCAAATCCCAAGGCAGATCTGCACATGGAGGCTAATGTCAAAGACTTGCACTACCCCCGTGATCTAGGGAGTATTCTACCATTTAATATTCTTGGCTTTGAATGACTTAAGTCTCTTTCAATTAGGTTCCAAGGTACTCTGAAGCCTGGTGAAAGTAACTGAAACCAAGGGTTAGAAGTGTGCTCTTTAACACAGAGCCCCGGATTCAGGCCCCCAAGGTACAACTCAGAGCCAAGGGGCCTTTCAGTTGCATACAGCGGTGAACAATGACGCAAACTGATCAGGCTTCTCACTTTTTACGTTCAAAATTTATTTAGGCAATTTGCAAATCAAGATTGTTTGTTTGCCCCCTTGGGGTGGGGCACATCTGATGTCCCCAAAATCACAAAGTGTGCAGCATGTTCAATCAGTTGGGGGGAGGGAGGGTCAAGATTCAGGGTTAGTTTACACATCAATACAGTATTCTGTATACACTACTAAATACACCCTAGCTACCAGTCTGTGATATCAGTCTAAAAATTTGATCATTAGAAATAAAACATACAAATAAATAAATAGCTTCCCAAAAGATTATCTGAAATTGTATACCCAACCCAAAGCAATAAATCTAAGGTTTAAAAAAATACCTTAGACTCTATCAGATAGGAAAACTACATTAAAGGAATTAAGAGCCCAGCACACATGAGCTGATGTTGCTGGTCATATATCAAATGCATCCTTATGTACAAAACTTAGTTACAACTACAGGAAGTCAGCAGTAAAGAGAGAATCAGACTACAATAGTAAATAACAATAGTGTGGACTTTGGCTTCCTCACCCAATTTTTTTCTTCCCTCTTTTAAGGAAAGGGACTCCTTTTATCAAGTAACAAAGAAAACAGCCCAAGTCCTCTACTTATGATAAATATTAGACAACAAAAATACTTACACGGGACTGGAATTCAAAGAGCAATGATCCACCATCATTTCTGGAAGGAAATCCAACTTAAACGCAGCCATCACCTCACTCTCCCCTTCAGAAGCCAATGATATTAACTTGCTGCACTTGTCTGATCCACAAATATACACAGCTTTAGCTTCCTGGGCCCCACAAAAAACACAAAGTGGAAACAGGAGCTCAGGGACGCCAGCAGTGAGTGCCACAGAAGCAGGCAGGACTGGGGAAGGGGCAGGGAGCAGGGGATTAAACGGGGGATGTGAGCATGTGGAGGGAGGCTCAGCCCCACACACAATGGAAGTGCTGATGCGCCGGGCGGGTTTTGTGCGATTTTCCCTGGCGAAGCAGTACTAAGTGCACTGTCAGATAAATAGTGTCAGACCCATGAGGACAGCAGCGGCTAACAGGGCAGAAGAAACACAAACTTGCTTCACATCTTCCAAACTCCTCCCTGCCGAGCCGTTTCTGAGGACCCCCCCAAGCTTGAAACTACCTGAGCACAAGGAAGGGCGGGGGAGGGAGCAGTTCACGTCATGTAGTCTGAAAACGTTTTAGAAAGAACTGGGTGGTTAGCCTTGGTCTGAACTTATTTTCCATGTGCCAAAGACAGCAATGAACGCACTGTCTGGGTGCCAAACTAACCTCAGAAGAGTCATTTAAGGAGGAATGGTGCAGACCACCCATCAGAAGCAGGCCAGAGGCGAGCTGGCTGAAGAACTGGCCACCAGAAACATACTGCTCTTATAGTAATGAATATCACCACCTGCGCTGGACCGACTTTGCTTTCCTGATGATCTCTATCGCGGTGAAGGGCTGTAAAGACTGCTGCTGCAGGGGCATTCACTTAGGGAGCGTAAGGCAAAACTTCTTTAGGGACTCTGAATCTTAATCTGTCACAAAATTTAAAAAACAAAAAATAAAAATAGTATATTCTGCCTCTTGACAGAGTACTAAGAAACACTGTTTATTCAGTATTTTGACCTTTCTAGAGAAACAAAAAACGAAAGAAAAACAAACAAAAGCCACCACAGTGATAATCATGAAGAAGACCTGGGCCTACCAGGGACAAAGGCTCAAATGCTTAAAGGAGGAGAGAGGAATGCAGACCCAGTCTATTCACTGTCTGCCCTCTTTTAAACTGCTCCTAAAACCAAGATTAATGAATGCGCACATAAAAATTCTATTATGGGTGAGCAGCAGAGATAGATACACTCAACAGTCAAGGCAGATGTGGCACTCTCATTCTCAGTTTAGCTCCACATCCCTCCAAGCAACAAACGGTGGCATTTCAGTATTTAGGCAGTGATTCTAAAACTATCTCTGAAGGCTCCAAATTTCACAGGGCTTCTTTCCATTTTTACCACTAGGGTTGCCTTACCTCAAAGGTTTCACTTCACTCAAGCTCAGATCACAATACAGGGAACTTTGAAAAAAAGAAGTTACATAAAGAGGTAAACAAATGAACTAAAGATACAGACTGATGTTAAAACAAAACTAATGAAAGGCAGTTATGTCATGGCACAGGTCTGTCTAACAAAGGCTGGCACCTGTCTACATCTAACTGAGAAAGGTAGAAACTGTGTCTCCTGTCCAATATCCAGACATAACCACCCAAAATTTAGAACTAAAATAGCAGGTAGCTGCTCTTTACGTTCTGTCAGAGACCCTGGCCCATCCGATCCCCTACAGAGACAGAAGTGACAGGAGCTCTCTGCCACCCTATTAACAGAGGAAGCAGAAGCAGGCTGCCAGTGAGGAGACCGCAACCGGCACCCAGGGCACAGAGCTCACCCCAGCTGGCGCTGGCTGAGTGACCGGCCCGTCAGGTCCCCGTTTCTAAGCACTGGAGCTGGTCACACGCCTCTTCCTACAGAGAAGCACCTGACTAAGCAGTGACTGTGTGAGGTCGGTTAGTCAATTAGCTTTCCTAGTTCCAGGATTCCTTTAAAAATGAATCAAGTTTTCAGGAAGTCCACTGGTTGCTATGCTTTTATTATTCACCAAAAATGCATGACTCCTAACTACATCTCTATTTTAATCAGAATCACAACTATAACAAGAGTAACTGCCCAGTGTATGAAAGGATGTGTACTCCTCAGAGTAATTTTTACCGAGTCAAAGGCTGTAATGTTTTAAAATTCATTTTATGATGGATAAGGCTGCAATGTTTTAAAAACCTACAAGGTGGAAATTTTATTACATGGGGGGAGGGGGAATTCTCTTTAAGCAGGTCACAAGAATTATCTCGGTATAATTAAATTCAACATGCTTGTAGGAAAAGAAAGAACAGAAATTAATCACAAGTCACTCCATTTTAGAAAAGGGTTACAAAGTGATGAAAAAACAATTATGGAAATACAAAAATGCAGCTGTTAGAGGGAAATTAAAAAGGAGAATTAAAAGTTATTCATAGCAAACTATCCGTAAGCAGTTGTTGTTTAAAAGTTCTTAATCAGAAACACAGTCTAGGCCTAAAATCCAGAGTCCACTGCAACAGAAGGCCCTAACCTTCCCTCAGTCTCTCTTTAACCACATCTGTGAATTTACACTCATGGTTTCCTCCTCTTCCCCTGGTTGGCTGTCTCAGTTATCTTTGCCTTGAATATTCTCTTTTTTCCTAAGGGCAATAATTCAAGGCTTGATTATGTGAGGGTAGGAACAATCGGTCTGTTATCTGTTATAACAGTAAGAACCCAAATCATTAAAAATGATCAGAGAATAAGATATTGGGGTTTTCCCAGGTGGCTCGGTGGTAAAGAATCCACCTGCCAACGCAGGAGACGCGGGCAGAAGACATGGGTTCGATCCCTGGGTTGGGAAGGTCCCCTGGAGAAGGGAATGGCAACCGACCCCACTATTCCTGCCTGGAGAATCCCACAGACAGAGGAGCCTGGCGAGCTACAATCCATGGGGTAGTAAAGAGTCAGACACAGCGCGCACACATGCATGCACGCGTGCGTGCACACACACACACACACACACACACACCCCCCATCTCTCCTAGGAAGCCTTCCTGAATCCCTTAGGTGCCCTGCCCTGTGTTCCTACAGGACCCTGTGGATACTACCAGAGGATCCGGGACACCCTCGAAAGAGCAGCGCACCCTGCATTTAGAGCATCAGAAGGGAATAAACAGCTTAAAAACCAGATTAGAAGACAGAAATGCTAGAATCACAGCATTTGATTTGTCAAAAGAAAGAGCAAAGTATAGTTAAGCAAAAAAGCCCACGTGGAACGTGCAAATGTCAGGCTGTCGATCTTGACTGATGTAACCAGGGAGTTCAATGACAGGTGAAGGGATTTTATACTTCCATCTCAATAATCTAAATGTGTTTTAAAAGGCAAAAATGTGGAGTCTGGTTATATGAGCATAGAGAAAATGAGAGCCTACTACTAAATTATAAAAGAGAGCCTATGTCTATCATTAGTCTATTTAAGGAAAAGTGCAAAAATTCAGGGAAAAGTCATAACCTAACAGGGAAGTGGACTGGATATCCCCTCAGAAGCAAAGAACTGATACTACTTGAAAATAACCAACCAGAACAACTTAAAATTTAGCCTAAAATCTTTCTGGACTTGAATTTCATTTCTAAAGTTTAGTACCTCTAATATAATTAGTGGGGCTCCCAACACTCCCAAACTAGTACTTTGCATATGCAAAAATACACTGACCTGAATTGCTAATTATCTCTGTGACATCTCACTTTGTGGGAGACTTTCTGCAAACATGCGAGAGTTGAGCATATCTTAAAACAGAAAACCTTTGTTGAGTTTCCATGAGACGATGAAAAAATTCTCAAGAGGGGGATGGGGGGTTAAAGAAGGAATAGAAGTATTGTTTAAAAAAAAAAAAAAGTTCTATTCCGAATCTAAAATCACAGGAAGACCAAAAGCACTAAGTTTAGTAACTGTTATGTCTAAGACTGTTTGCCTGTAAAATTATTATATATGGTACACTAAAAAGATAGGACAAGACTGAAGGGAGGAAGATTTACTTTTGAAATCTGAAAGTGTTCCATCTCCTCTCCCTGTCTTTAATCACCTATCTCCTCCCCAGTCAGTGTCAAAGTCTGAGCAGAAAGACATTCTTCTATGCTCAGTTCTTTCAGCAAAAGTGTCAGCTCAGAGACGTCCACGGAGTTTCTGGGACACACCTGACCAAATAAATCATCCTGTCAAACTGTGACCACCCTTTAAATCAGGTCATATTTTCAGGTCCCCAACTAGTTCTGGAATTTAAGTATAATTGTTAGTTGATAACAATATACTGTAAGTTGAAGCTTTATTTAGGTTCCAGTGCTGATTTAAATATCAGTATGTTGAACAAATTCCAGTTCCAAGAGGGTTGTATCATCTCTGTGAAATTCACTGAGTTTTATCTTCATCTCTGTTCTAGTTTACTTAGGGTCTTCCAATAAGCCACCGTGGCTCAGACCATAAAGCGTCTGCCCGCAACGCAGAAGACCCAGGTTCGACCCCTCAGTCGAGAAGACTTCATTTCACTGAGCGAATTCCCTTTTTCACTTTTAGGGTCTTCCAACTATGAAGTGGCTCAGATGGTAAGGAATCTGCCTGCAATGCAGGAGATCCAGGTTCAATCTCTGGGTCGAGAAGATCCCCTGGAGATGGGAATGGCAATCCACTCCAGTATTCTTGCTGGAGAATTCCATGGACAGGGACAGAGGAGCCTGGCAGGTTACAGCTGATGGGGTTGCAAAGAATCGGACAGCACTGAGCAACGAATCCTTTTCCAACTACGAGGTAGAAAGGGGAAAGGAAGCCAGCCAGGCAGCTGCTGTGTGTAAATACACACACACATACATACGTGCCCTCCCTCTCTCCCTGCGCCTTCTCCACCCCCCGCCCAGCTCCAACTATTTGAACTACGCAGCAGCTAGTTCAAATGGGAGATAAGCCTGCATTGGTAAACAGCTAAGGAGAAAGCTGGGAAGGAGAAAAAAAAAAAAAAATCTAGCTTCCCAGGAATAGGAAATTTAATCCCAAAATGTAGAAAAAAGCCATCACCTTTCTGGAGGCAATTTTTTCACATCTGCAAAACAGGCCTCATGCAAGAAGGAAGGTTAAAAAGATAACCAGAGCACAACCATCCAGCAGTTAGCCCATACCTGTAGCTTTCCACCTCCCTCTCTGGACTAGTGTCTTCACTCTAAAAAACCAAGGAAAGAAAAATAAGTGGACCATGCCTATATTTCTCATAATTCCAGATACACAGCTTCTTTTCAAACAAAAGCCCCTTTGTCACCAAGACTGAAGATAAACAAACTCTCCCTCTTCCAATTTTAAAGTACACAATACACAATTACATTAACACCTCAAAGCTAATTTAAGAACACCATCAAGTTAAAAAATGGAGAACTAAAGTATTAAAAGGTTTATTAAAGAGATGCTTACCCCAAAATGTCACCACAAATAGCAAATCAATGACTAAAATTTATGAGACTGAACTACAGGACATCTAGGTCACCAAAACAATCATTTTTAGCATCTGCTCTTGGGTGGGAAACTACCACAAAGCTAAAGGCTGTGTAATCCTTTTAGCAGTTAAGAGTGAAAGTCGCTGAGTCAAGTCAGACTCTCTGCGACCCCATGGGCTATACAGTCCATGGAATTCTCCAGGCCAGAATACTGGAGTGGGTAGCCTTTCCCTCCTCCAGGGGATCTGCCCAACCCAGGGATCGAACCCAGGTCTCTGAATTGCAGGAGGATTCTTTCCCAGCTGAGCCACAAGGCAAGCCCTGAGCAGTTAAAGATCATATTATTAATGTGAAGAAGCCATGCTATTTCCCCAAAGCAATCGGCCTGAATAGGCTGGTGCTAGGTATAAAACTCTTCAAAAGTAACCTGAAGCTCCTGCCTTGTAAATGCATACTGATGGCCCCAGGATGGTGGTGAACCACTGAAACCAAAAAAAAAAAAAAAAATCGGAAGATGGGGAAGTTAACTGAAGATAAAAGCAAAGAGAGGAACCAAAACACCAATCTATTTCATTTTTAAACATATGGAACAATCTTTCAAGTAAAGACTGCTTCTATAAAAGTTGCCCAAATTCCTACAAAAGTCCATCTACAACTCCTGCCAGCTGAACTTCTGTCTGGCCCCGGCTACAGAGAACTGCAGAAAGTCACCAAGTCTACACTGGACAAAGTGTCAAGAATTCTGAAAGACAAAGCCAGAACCAGAACTCACCATGAGACACTGCACTCTACCTACCCTCTTTGAACTCAAAGACATTTCTTGCTGCTGCTGCCGCTAAGTCGCTTCAGTCATGTCCGACTCTGTGAGACCCCATAGACGGCAGCCCACGAGGCTCCCCCGTCCCTGGGATTCTCCAGGCAAGAACACTGGAGTGGGTTGCCATTTCCTTCTCCAATGCATGAAAGTGAAAAGTGAAAGGGAAGTCGCTTAGTCGTCTCCGACACTCAGCCACCCCATGGACTGCAGCCTTCCAGGCTCCTCCGTCCATGGGATTTTCCAGGCAAGAGTACTGGAGTGGGGTGCCATTGCCTTCTCCGAGACATTTCCTGAGGCATAAAATGGGTGCATGAATACTTAACTGACGCTTCATACAGACCTAACCAGTCTCCAATTTTGCTAATGAAGTAATGATGCTTCCAGCCATCTTAATGCAAAGTTTACACTAAGACACACAAAAAATACCTAAAAGCACTCTCCTGGACCTGCCTACATCATCAAAAGTTATTAAGAGGAAAGGAACTTACTATTGCTAAGTTCATAACACCTCATTCAATCCTGTATCATTATGGCCATTCCAAGATGGGGACTACTCTCGGAATTCAGAAGCTAAAGTAATCTACTAAATACATGAGGAATTCTAATTTCAGAGCCCCCAGTCTCTCTCTCTTGGAAATAGAGAAACCATCCAGGTCGCACAAACTTGTATAGGGACAGTGTGTCTGTCTTGGGCTTGCTCTGGAGTGCTTGTTAAGACAGTAGAGAACAAGTTAGATGTCTGCTTGTCAGTTTTATTCTGGAAGAAATAAAGGGCAGATAAAAGACCAAGGAGTCATGTTTCCTGATATATTGCATGGAACAGCTGAGAAACACTAGTGCTGTGTGACCCTGAGAGACCAGACTCATACTGCATGCTGGCTGGGGAGCCTCCAGGACACAAAGAGCTCAACGCAGGCTGGGGCTGTTAAGGAGGAGCAACTATGTTAAAGTAGGAAGGACACATGTCAAGGCCCCAGCGAACATGGCAGCCCTGCAGGGACTAAGAACACCCTAAGTGCATGGCCAAGAGAAAAGGAAAATGGAATTATTTATTTAAAACACACATAAGTAGGAGATTAATCATCCTACTAAGTCACCCAAAGACTTTTGAAAGAAAACTTAAGCGCACAAAAACAGGACACACTGCCTTCCTCCACACAGGCCCTCGTCACTTGGAGGAGGACGGTGGGAAGACTGATACACAAGGAGGTGTTTTCCTTAAAAAAGCTGTCATTCCAGTTTTACTTTTCTTACATTCTGTTGCCTTGTCCGTAAAAAAACAAATGCTTTAGGGAGCGAGGAAAGCTATGTGGAAATTAAAAGCTTTAGGCGTGAGGGATTTTTTTTAACCGATATTCTTTTTTTCTTTCTTTCTTTCTTTTAGTATTTATGCACTTATCTGGCTGTGCCGGGTCTTAGTTGTGGCATGCGAACTCTTAGTGGAATCTAGTTTCCCTACAAGGGATCGAACTCGGGCCCTTGCACTGGGAGCACGGAGTCCCGGCCATTTGACCACCAGAAAAGTCCCTAGGTTTGGATTTTCTACATCTTTCATTTATGTAGGGAACCAAACAAAATGCACTGCAAGCTGTGAAGAAGCCTGAACTGCCTTTGCTCTATGCTTCCCTGGGGCTCCACCAAGTCTGTTTCCATTAACATTATCTTCATATTCTCAATCACCATGTGCAGAGGCACAGAAGTAGTCTCAAAGAGGGGTAAAATAGAAGAGTCAAGGGAGAAAAGGAGCACCAAAAAGGTAGGTGGGGTTGGGGTGAGGGGGCAACAGACAAGGATGGGGGCAAGATGGCACTGAACAAAATGAGCAGGACTGTCTGCTTGCGATATTCACATGTTCAAAGCACGACCTGCTCCAAGAATTAAAATTATACTTTGCAGGTCGATGGTACAGAGGACTCTGAAAGGCAAAGTACTTATCCCACAACACACAATCTGGAAAGCATTTATATTTGGTTTTGGAATATATCTTGGAACATTTTTATATGATCTTGACATGTTTCAAGGATGCAACAGTGAATGAACAGTATATCCTCTCACAAGAATATCTGATAAGAAAGGTCTCAGATCTCCTACACACCTCCCATAGTGTAGGCAAGGTAATGAATCTTATTTCTTAGAGTTTTCTGCTGGCCTGTATGTTGAAGACCAAAACACAGTCCTTCAAAGGAAGACAGAAAGTCAACTGACTCAATCTCCACCAACAGCTCTTACACCGTGTGCACTGAGGCAGACTCCAGATACAGAGGCTGGTACCAGGCTCAGTGATGCTCAGACCTGCAAGAGGCCTACACCCATGACTCCTGCCTCGCCAGCATGACTCACTAACTAACCACTGTGAGCAAGTCCTCTTAACAATACCTGGACATGATTAATATGTTAATAATACAGCAGGGAGCTAAAGAAGAACGGAACAATGATCCAGATGAGCGGTTTTTGAAATGTTTTTAAATGAAGTGTTTTTCCCATAAACATAAAGGTGAAGCTGTTCAGGTGGAAGACAGACAGAGGCAAGGCAGACCCTACCTGTTTGCCTATTCTGGCCTCAGGGTTACCCTAGGTCTCCTGGGAAATTTGACAACAGGCCTGGATAATTCAAAACAATAGATAATTCACCAATTTTATGTCCAGCTTTGAGATGAATAGTTTCTTGAACAGATTTTTCTCTTTGAATCTAACAGGTTATCACAAATCAAGGAATTTAAGATGCCATCAATGGCAGTAAGTGTGTGCATCCTCAAACCGATGGGTTTTTGCATTTAAAATCTGCACACCAGAAAGTAGGGAGAAATCTCCAGTAATGTACAAGAGGCTACAATTACAAAACTTAACACCTTTTGAGTATTTACTGTACACCATGTGGTGCTTTTTGGTCCTTTATATACTTAATCCTCCTGCCTATTCTATCTCTATTTACAGACAAGACGAGGCACAAAGGAACGAAGTAGCTCAAGACCACATGAATCCAGGCAATGACGGAGCTGGATGGAATATAAAGAGCAGTAGTTGGACCCTTGACTGAAAGAAAGCCTGACAGATACACTGAAGCACATCGTAAATTTTCTTCTCCAAGTCCCATCTTTTCCAGAGCCTCTCCTTCATTCTAGCTGTCTATAAGGAAGATCCTGTGCAGAAACCACAGAAAAGACTGCTTAAACACTGATCTCCCAAAAGCCAAATCTGACCATTTTTCTAAGGCAAATCTTGTAAGTAGGTAAATGTCCAAAGTCTCAACAGTCCTGACAGATTTGGCTGGGGTTAGTGAAAACTTCCTGTTACTCAGGAGACGTGTGACTCTGATCAAGTTCATTAACATCTCTTAAGGGTCAGTCTCAGCTGTAAAAGAGAACTTAACTTTACCCCCACTCAAAAAGGAACCAAATGGATGCCCAGAATATAACCAACTCACTGTACAAATCTCTAACTGGAAGAGGAAACAAATAATAGGAATGACTTACGAAAATTGTGCTCCTTTAAAAAATGTCTGTTACTTTTTAGATTGCATGCAATGCCCTCATGTCTGTCTTTCTCCTCCTGTTATGTGGCTGGTTCAATAAGAACATTGGGCTTACTGCTTTGGAAAACCGCATGTTCTTCCACTCCCATACCCTAAAAAGCCAAATAGCCAGATAAAAGGATCAACTCTGGAAGCTGTCCTACCTAACCAAGCTCTTCCTGATGCAAAACTCCACCAGGGATTACTGCTAAATCCAGCGGGGTTTGCCTGGATTGGCTGCTCTGTTTTCCTCAGGAACCTGTAGCAGGGGAATGGCAGTTGCCACCAGATCCTAATCCAGGATCTTAGGCACACATACCCTAAGTAATAGTGAACAGAATCTACCTCAATGATCTGAGCATTCGATGAAATAAAATATGTAAAAGAACTCAGCAACAAATAGATGGACGCAAGACTGAGAAACTAACCACTGTTTCGCTCATCTGTAAAATAGAGGCGATTAGGTAAATTAAACAGATGCACTGAAACACCAAATAAATTCCCCTCTGTCACTCTCCTCATTCCCAGAGCATCCCCTTCCACAAAGAAAACTGTTCCATGTTAAACAGCTTGGGTCCTGCACTATATCAGGCCTAGATCTGACTTGTCTTGGTCAGGAGGGATAAACTCGACACTTTCTCTGTGGGGTGTATAAAAACCATTTCCCCGCCTTATGACACTTGCTCTGTGGCTACTATTTCCATGATTCAGACTCAAGTTTGGGGTTTCTGATTCTTTACTGACTGAGTCATCTGTGTGTGTCCTCTCCTTGACCCTAGGAGAGAAGTTTATAAACAGATCTCAACCTCATCTCCTTCACCACTGGCCAGTATGCTCATCTCTTCTTTAGAGGCAACAACTTTTCTCCAGCTTAAAAAAAAAAAAAAAAAAAAAGGTGGTAAAAAATACATACACAGGGACTTTCCAATGCAGAGGGGTGTGGGCTCAATCCCTGGTCAGGAAACAAAGATCCCACATGCCGCAAGGTACAGCAGGGTCAAACAAAACAAACAATTTACCATCTAACCATTTTTGAGTACACAGTTCAGTAGTGTTAACACTATTATGCAATATAGCAACACTTTTTATTAAAAAAAAAAAATGATAGTTATAAACATTTTCTTGTGAGCAGTGCATATTTAAGAATTAAGAGTCAGAGCTGGTATAAAGCCTGACTTTGCCAACATCATCTGTATGTAGAAATCAATAAATATAACACCTATTTGACAAAGCCAACATAATGATTAAATCTTCTGAAACTGTTACAAAAAGTGGTCCACAAAATAGAACGGTGGGGAAAAAAAAAAAAAAAGTTAAATGGTGGTGAGCTGGGCTGTTCTTCCTTTCCCTGATCTGCCGTCTCATCTCCTGTTGAGTCGCATGATCTTTTCACATGATTACATACACATGGAAACAAGAGTTCACCTCCATTTCATTTTGGAGGTGCTCTGGTAAGGCAGACAGGAAATGCAAAATACATTAAAAAAAAAACAACACCTCTTCATACTTCCTCCCCAAATACGTCTGCTGCTGCTGCTGCTAAGTCGCTTCAGTCGTGTCCGACTGTGTGACCCCATAGGCGGCAGCCCACCAGGCTCCCCCGTCCCTGGGATTCTTCAAGCAAGAACACTGGAGTGGGTTGCCATTTCCTTCTCCCCAAATACCTCTCTCTCTAAGTAAATTTGAGAATTACTTAAGTACTTAATGACCCATTAAGTACTCCGCTCTCCTCCCCACCCAGCTCTCCGTCTGGTGGCGGGGGGCACGACAGTGTGTGAGAACCTCATTCTGCCTTCAGCTCCTCCGTTTCCCTGGCAGCACGGTCAGTCCCGGCCAACAAAACTGCCTGGTGGCGCAGCAGCATTTACATATGGTGGCGAAGCTTACGTGTAGCTTCCTCTGGGCAGAACTGCTACCTCTTCTATGCGTCTTTCTAGTTTGAACCCCGTGTTCCAGTGAACAATGTTAAATATTTGCCTAGTGGCTTCTTCACCATCTGAGCCGCCAGGGAAGCCTCCAAAGACACAGCAGTCCGAGGCAGAGCAGGGTCCCCACTGTGCGGAAGAAGTGGGGGCACTGGGGAGAGAGGGCCTCGGGGACTGAGCCGCTGCCGGAGCACCCAATCGCGGGGCTCAGCCATCCTCCTGTCCCGGAACCCGCACGTGTCCTCTGCTGGAGTCGGGCATGTTCAGAGCCCGCCAGTTCCGCCTTGGGTTCCCTGCCTGCCATAAGGCCAAACCTGCCTCATCCAGTGAGTCACTGCTGCTCCGCTCTCCAACTGCATCCTGACTTCAGCCCACTCGTGCAGCTCAGGAGGCCTGTGCCATATGTTAGTGCCATGTAGGCAGAGTGTGACTGGTTTTTTCTCCCTAAAACACTGTCAGAGTTACTTTTTAAATTACCTTATAATCTTGATGTCTCTGAAGAGTCATTTCTGTAATACACAACCTTCTGGAGATGACTTTATAATTATTCTTCTGAGTGCTCAAAAGATTCTTCAGCATTTTTAGTCCCATATTCCAGATGAGGGAACTAAAGTGAAGATACCAGATTGAATGACACAGGTTCCACAGCCAGCCAGTGAAACTTGTACTTTCTGGAGTCACAGGGCTTTATTTGGTAAAATACACCCGTTTGTAAAATGCGCTTTTTTTGCGGGGGAGGGGGCACACTCAAAGTATTAGTTTGCTTTTATTTTCTGAGGTGATTATTAAACTTTAGGTACAACAACTACTTGGAATTTATTGGCTGATTCTTGTGACTGGTCTCATGACATCCACCTGAGTAGGTGAAAGAGAAAAGGACTGAATGAGAGATGGACCACAAATGTTCTTCTAAGGCAGAGATCATAAATGGGTGAAACTAACATTTTGAGAGTAAAAGAAATATATCTGGCTTACAGGTTTAGCTACCATCACCACGTTCCCTAAAAATTCTTAAAAAGGAGGGGCTAAAAAAAAATAAATATAATAAAAAATAAAAAGGAGGGGCTACTCCTGCCTACTCTAGGCAACATGGCTCTTCTCCAGCAATAATGGTTGCTGGTTTTGATAGTCCAGCTTATCTCAGGACGGTCTCTTTAAATCTTCCCTTTCAGGTCATATGCTCTTCATTCCAGTAATTGTTTGGGCTAGCGGTTTGACTGCCACTGCATTAAGATCTTTCTACTCTGATAAGCAACAAGGTCCTACTGTATACAGCACAGGGAGCTATAATCAATACCCTGTGATAAACCATAACAGAAAAAAACATGAAGAAGAATATATATATATATCACTTGGCTGCACAGCAGAAATCAGCACAACACTGTAAATCAAATATACTTTAATAAAAATTCTTAAAAATCTTTCTAGTCTTCAATAGACATCACTTGCAAAATATAAAAAATGATCTTAAGTATGTGTATCAATATTGACAACTATATATGCACTTTGAATCCAGCAACTCCAGTTCCAGAAACACAGCCTCCAAATAAACTCATACTTGACATACACAAAAGGCCATTCGTAAGGACACTGTTTATAACAGCAAAAAAGGGAGACACGTATGCCCATCAGCTGGATCCTGGTTAAATAAACTATAGTATAGACACAATACCTCTGTAGCTATTAAACAGAAGAAAGTAGTTCCAGCATACCACTAAGTACTGACCAGGAGGGTATATTTGGACAGGAAGGGACTGGGAACTCCTCTGTGTCCACTGGCACTTTCACCGCTAGGGCCCGGGTTCAATCCCTGGAACTAAGAACCCACAAGCAGCGCAGTTTGACGAAGAAAAAAAAAAAAAAAGAATAAATAGAATATTTATAAAACAGAATAGAGTATCTCTGGAAAGATAAAGAAAAAATTACTAACAAGGTTGCAGAAGTAGAATACTGACTGAATTGCTCACATGTGGATACGTTTTATCTATTTTACAGAAATTTTTTTTTTTTAAAGAAAACTCTTGGAAGTTATGAAGGACAAAGTAAAGAAAAATCCTAACTCAATCTGTTACAAACCAAGCATTTTGTTTTTCTACTTTTTTTTCCTGCGTTCCAGAAACGTGTGGAAACAGCCAGTGTCCAGGTGAACCAGCAGTATACCCACCACGTGTGCGCTGAGGAATTACACCATGTGAAGTGATTCCAGCAACTTAACCGACTGCAAACCTTACAGCCAGCCTATTTACAAAGTCTGGAGCTATCTTCAATCACTCAGCTGTATATATACGTGTACATTTCTTCAATCAATTCTTCCTGCCAGGCAGAGTGCAACATTAGCTGGATTCCAGTAAGGAAGGCTAGGGACAGGGTGAGATAATATGTCAAAACAAGTTCTATAAATACAGCTTTTGGCCTAGTATCTCAAAAAGGAATCAAAACAGCTTCAAGCTTAAATAGAAAAATCCTACAGTCCTGCAGGAGGAGAAGACGGGAGGAGAAGGGGATGAGATGGTTGGATGGCATCACCAACTCGATGGACATGAGTTCGAGCAAGCTCCAGAAGTTGGAGGACAGGGAAGCCTAGCATGCTGCAGTCCATGGGGTCACAGAGAGTCGGACACGACTGAGGGGCTGAACTGAACAGTCCTGCCGTACCTTACCTTAAGTCTCTAGAGAACAAGCGAGGCCAGGGATCTGGAATCCTGCTTCTCACACTGTATCTTGTCTCCCTCTTCCTAATCTCAGGAGGTTAAGATCAAATTTGAGGTATCACTGAAGTCAGCGTCTTCCTATCTCTTCCCTTATCTTACCCCAACACTACCAAATACATCAACAGTCTCTCACTGAGCTCACTTCAACTCTTAGGCAAACATGGCCAATATGCATCACATTCAACGGTCCTTCCACATTCTGCCATCTCCAAAATCCCTGACCAAGCAGCCAGGAACCCTGCCTGCACCATCTGCCCCAACCTCAACCTCAGCACATGGTGCTCACGCAGGACGCCTCCATATGGTCTTGTCTCAGGAGGCGTGTCCCCTTCTGCTGGAAAGCAGGAAACTCGACTCAACCTCTTTCTGTTAAGGTCATAATTCTACAAAACCAGAAACCACTTCATTCCGTGCAGATGCTCCCTGAAATACAAAAATTATACCTTTGCTTCAGCCAATCAGGGCATGTGTTTAGCATGGCTTGACTCATCCCAAAGGATGTGCAGCCCTAGGGCAAATTCTAAATATCTTTAATACTGTCACTTTTTAAAAAAGTGACTTCAATTTTCATGCTTTCATCACTCTTGAACTGCGCTCCTAACAATTATCATGCTTTCATCACTCTCAAACTGTGCTCCTAAAAGTGCTTCTCACATTTAAACACCCATTTATATGATCTCTGTCACCTCCTTCATATCACTTCTAAAAAAATCCCACTGTTCCACAAAATTAAACTTGTCAGTGCTTTGATTTCATTTTTACAAAAACAAGCTCCTTATAAAATGGGAGAGCTATCCATCAAAAAATGCACATAGAGAACATCTAACTCTCGAAGCAGAGGGGGTACAAAAAAGGCCCAATCCTTGTCCTTGTTCAGAAGACAAGATTACACAAACAACAACCGCCGGACAGCATATACATAAGGGAAAAGCATATATGGTCAGGGGAAATCTGTCATCAATTCAAGAGAGACAAACACCACAGGAGAGTGGGTTCTTCCGTTGCTGTCTAAACCAAACTTCTGTGCTAGTTAATCACACTGTCTAAGATTAGAATAACATTTTTGCTACCCTCTGCTGAAATTACTCTGCCTACCAATAATTCTACCATCATCATTTCTTTTGAATGTATTTATTATCCTGTTACCATCACATAGATTACAGCTAATGGAGCAGGCAAAATTTGCCAGGCTTCGCTCCCCATGCTCCCCTACGAAGGCATCTCTTAAAGACGGGTAGTGTAGGGCCCCAGAGTTAAAGCAGCTAAAATTAACTCTGCTTTCAGTATCTTCAACACACAGTCTGGCACTAGCAGAGATAAATTACTAATCTGGGGTATGCTGTGCAGGCTCACCACTTTACTTGCCTTCCAGCATTTTATCATCAATAAATGAAATAGTTGACAGTGACCTGCAAAACCAAAGTCATGTATTGTAGTCATTTTTAGAAGGAAATTCTAAAATGAAATGGGTTAGATGACTCATAATTCAAAAATCTCCAAATAAAATTCAGAATGTTAATAAAATTAATAGTCAAATATTGACTACAAGCCAGTAATACACCCTACCCTCAAACTCTGGAGTCACACCACTGCTTTCTAGTCCCAGTTTGGACCTTACTAGCCATGTTTAGCTTTGGGTAAATTGCTTAACTTTTTTATACTTGTTACCTCATCTGGCAAATGGTCACAGCAACTATATCTACTTTAGAAGATGCTTGTTTGATTTTAAAAATCCATGTATATAAAGCATTTAGACCCGTGCCTGGCACACACAGGGTACTCAATAACTCCTGCTATCATGATCATCCCAGGCACTGAGGCTGGCGCCTATGGCAGGACAGGATTATTTCTCTTCAAAATTGAGTACCTGAGATATTTTTCTATTATTTTTCAAATTCCTTTTCTATTCAGTTTATTACAGACTATTGAACAGAGTTCCCTGTGCTATACAGTAGATCCCTGTGGTTATCTACTTTAGATATAGCAGTGTGCGGATGTCAACCCCAGCAAAATGGAGTACCTAAGATTATACAGAAACACCTATTAGAGAGGGAGGGATGGAGAGACGAAGGCAGTGACTGGCAGACAGATCGTCAACCGTGTCTGTTAAGGGTCCAGTGTGAGTGTAACCTTCATTACAAAAGACGGAACCACTTGTTCTAAGAGCACTTATTTATTTATAAACATTTATTTATTACCCGCATTATACCAAAAAGGGTTTATGGAAGCATACAATGAAAAAATACCAACTAATAAAACGAGACCAGGAAAATTATAAAAGTTTTTAAAAAATCAAGAACAAAGGAAAAGCTGAAGTAAGAGATGTGCTAAATCACGGTGTCTTTTACTGAGATTAAGCTCTAAAATCTGAGAGCTGCCACTGATTTTAATCTCCAGGGACAGCCCCTACACAGAGTATACAGTGACTGACGGTATAAATGAGAAAACATTAATAGAAAGGTGACATGAGACAGGGACTAAGAGTTGCCAAGGAGAAGGTGAAGTCAACTTAATGACACACGCAACAGAATTTTAGAAAGTCATTAAGTAATGAGACCCATGAGAGACTTAGTACCAGGTCCTGGCCCTACACCAATACACACCCCTGCAGCCAACAACCGACAAGTCACAGGCAAACAAGTCACCGGACAACAGACTCCTGAGTGATCAAAAGGCAGACTGCATCAGTAAATAGTCACACGGAACCCTGCAACCATACTACACAGCCACAGGAGAAGCTGCCTCAGTGAATGCATTTCTCCAGCATTTAAAGGCCTTTCTTTACCTTCCTCACCAGCCAGTTACAAATATGTGCAGAGAAGTGTCTCATCCCTACTCAGCTGACAAGTTCTATTCCCAACTTGGCAGGCTTATGACTCATGGGGGGTTGGGGGAGGGGAGTAAAAGGCAAGTGTAAAACAAAGAAACCAACTTGAATTTAGACTTGAGTTGATCAAGAATGAGGTATGTATTTCTGTCTAATTAGAATACCTTACAACAAAGCAAGAGAGTACTCCTTAAATATATAACAAACCCAATACTCTTTGAAATAACCTGAACTCTTGTCTACATGTCATGTCCTTAAATAGACATGACACCAAAAAAATATCACGAGCCTTCTGTAAGGCCAAACTAGACAAAGCCTTCTGAAACGGTGCAAACAGCATCGTCACTGTGAAGCCCAGAGAAACGGGGCATTTCCCAGTTCCTTTTCCAGGAAAAGGTCAAAGGAAGAGGCTTAGCCCCTACTTATAAAAGTGAAAGTGTTACTCGCTCAGTTGTGTCCAACTCTTTGTGACCCCATGGACTGTTGCCCCACAGGCTCCTCTGACCATGGGATTCTTCAGGCAAGAATACTGGAGTGGGTAGCCATTCCCTTCTCCAGGGGATCTTCTGGACCCAGGGATCGAACCCGGGTCTCCTGCACTGCAGGCAGATTCTTTACAGTCTGAGACACAGGGGAGCCCCTCTTACAAAAAGATGTGTATGAGATCATTTCATAAGGAGGTAGATGTCTCAGCCTTTTTTACTCAATTCTTGTATCAGGAAATTCACGTACCAGGAAAGGAATTCACTTTCACCCTGAAGAACTGGGCTTTGTGACTAGTGAAAACAAAAGGGAAAAAACACTACAACTTTAATGAGAAAAGTTTCTAAGAGAACAAAGTCACTTCTGACACTATGTTTATCAGTCTGGCATCCTCTCCCTAACATATTGTTAAATAATACAAATCTTTCCTCCTCACCCCACCCCCAAGATTCTGAAACATTCTTTACCATGTACAACTGACAAAACAAGGCAAACAGGTCACCTCTTTAATCTGAAACCTCAGTCCCCGACAGAAATGCACACAGACAGACGCATGCAGGTAAGAGACAAACTGGGAGCTGGGGCCGGGCCCCGAGCCGGCCCAGGCCAGGATGGGCTGCCCCTGCGCTGCGGTACAAATATAGAAAGCTGAAAAGTGGAACAGCAGCTACAGCAGAACAGATCCTGCGCCGCTCAGGGAGGGAGGAGCAGGGACCTGAACAGCTTTATCCATACATGGTTGCTGAAAGGGGGCCACCAGTGAAAGCCCAATTATCTCACACACATGCATTGTGTTCACATGCTCCAGACAAAAAACAGAGGCAACACAGGCTGCTACTTGAAGAAAGGTTTGAGATTCTATTTCAGCCAAGGAACCTCCCAATAATTTCAGTCACTTATACATCAAGAATCCCTCTGCCACGGGAGACAGAAAAGACACTGTGAGCACTTTAGTTGGTCAACGTCTTACCAGGTCGGCAGCAGCCACCACAAGGTTTAATTCATCATTTAAATTCTGGAATTTAACATGCAAAAAAGGTTATTCTGCATCTGTGTGAAGGCCCCTTGGCTGGTGTCTTCAGAATGAAAGTCTCATTCCAACTCTCAGACTACGTTTTGGGTCTCTTGTTCTCTTCTGATTTACAAGTTAAAATAAATCCTGATATAACTTTTACAATGTATAACTTTTAAAATGTATTTCCCAGGATGCTGGCTTATATAATCAGACGTCAAATGTTTATGTTCTAAAAATTATTCTGCTTGGAACAACTCATTCACATTCATCTCAATGTAAAGTATATACGAAAAGCTTCATTTGTGGCCAGAGTGAACACTCCACAGATAAGAAATGCATGGTTTGAAGAAAAAAAGGGTGGGGGGTGGGGGGGGGCAGAAAAGGAAAGAAATGCATTGCTCATGGCCTCAAAAGATTCTGTACTTTAGCTCTCAATGAATCAACCAATATTTAGTGTGCATTTTAATATCTTTGATGACAAAACACTTGCTAAGTCACCCAGTCATGAAGGGGACCTCTGGAGAAGACAGCATTGCCTAGCTCCTCTCTATCACTGAAATGCCTGCTTTATGCGTGCGCACAATCCTCCAGCTTATGGGACATAAGTACTCAAACATACTGGGTAGCACCCCAGCAAAATGCTTTCCCTAAAACTAAAAAAATGAAAACCCTTAAAATTAATTGGTCCACCGTAATCATTTACTTTACTGTATTCCATAAGCAAACTAACCATTTGAAATCTTCTCTGTGCCTTTTGTACATAATTCAGTACTGATGAGCAAAAGGCCCAATCACAGATAAACTGATCTCTCAATCCCACCTCCTAGATCTCCTAGTTCAAGGCAGAGCCTTGTCCATACCCTGTTTGAGGTGCTTGAAAAAGAGCACAGCAGGATTCCAGTAGTAGAGGCATTCCAGGCATGTCCCACAAAACACAGATGTGCAAGTGTTCAACATTTTATTAAAAATCTCTTAGCTGTGTTGGTGGCTTATACATTTAATTTATTCTGATCGGGCCTGTTACAGCAACTTTGATTTCCCAAAACGTAGCATACTATGGACTAATATGCTACTTTCTGGATGACATCACAGCTTTAATTATCCATTAAGATAACTTATGTAAAAATAAACACAATGCAAAACATCACAACTATATATACCAAAGGTGATTAAAGTATAACCACAAAATCAACATGGCTATACACACCTATAGTTTGGCCTTTGCCAAGTCTTTTCTTTCCTGATACCCACATCCTCAAGTGAAAAATGGCATTGGGCCAGATCAGGAGTCTGTGTTTAGGGTCCACAGACCTACAGAATTCCCGGGTATTTCATAGATTCCATAAACTTCACCATATTATGCACAAAATTTTACATATATATGCAAAAAAATTTATGTACTTAAATTGTATTTGTAGGGAAATAGTTCCATAGCTTTTTATCAGATTATCAAAGGGGGTCTATGATGCAAAACAAGTTTAAGAATCAAACAGCAAACAATATATAGTTTGTTACATCTAACATCCTGTCATCTCCTCTTCTACTTCCTAGTCCAAAAAGGAGGGAATCTTCATGACTAAACCTAGTCAAGAATAAACAAGTCACCCTGGCCAAGAAATTATTCAAAATAATATATTCCAATTCAAGCGGAATCTGAACTGTATGACAGACTAACATCATACTTCCTTTTTAAAAATTCTCAAGCTACTGTAAATCAACCATACCTCAATTACTAAAAAAAAGAAGTCTAGTACAACAATTGGTTCAGGAAAAAAAATTTTTTTTTTCCCTAAGAAAATTTTACCACCACAGCTTATCACAGGAGGCTTACACGAGAGTGGAATTCGGTAGATGTGCTTAGGGTTGTCCCACCAGACAGGTCCTCTCTTACCATGTATACTGTTTTTTCTAAGAAGGCAAGGCTTCCAGTTTCCTACTGCTAATTCTATCCTGTAGCAAAGTAATAGGAGACAGTCAGGGAAAAAACTAGAGCATGGAAGATTGGAATAAAGGAGACTGATAATAGAGAAACAAAGAAGCTACCCATCCTGTCAGCAAGAGGTGATACCTGAGAATAGACACTGACTAATACCTCAATTTGTAAAAAGTGTATTAGATCAAAGAAAAAGCTAGCCTACCTCTAAGACAATAAAAGAAAAAAAATGTGTCTGTTACTGAACCATTTAAGCCTAAAATTTTTAGGTTCTCATGGCAACCAAAGTCATCACACTGCACATACTGTATATAAAGCACATATTTAGAGGCTTAACTAGTAAACTCAAAATGTGACATATGTGCAATGTGGGCGACAACATTATTCTGGGAACTTTAACTTTAAAATCTTCCAACTTTTATTTTGCAGCCTCAAAGATGATATAATAGAGTCAACTATGCAGAAGGTGCAAGCTCAAGAAAGAGGTACAAAGAACATAAATAGAAGCAAAGAGATGAAAGACAAGAAAAACCAGGCTATCACAAAGTTCCTGAACATGGCTCTTCCCCCACTGTGAATCAACCTGTACATGGAGGCTTAAAAAAACAGATTGCTAGCAAGGACATATATATATCAAGAAAGCATTTGGGACAGGCTTTAACGTGGGCCCAGTCAAAAGAGGACACAGCCACAGAGCAGACCACTTGGTGAAGCGGCACTGACTGCAAGGCGGCCAGGAGAGACTGGCCACCTCTCTCTCTCTCTCTTTAGGAGCTCGTGGAATACGGCTGTTTAGAATTAAGTAACGTCAGAGCCAAGAGGATGGCTGTGGGCATGGGAGCAGAGATCTGGGCCAGACCTTAGGAAGAAGGGAGCAAGGGAGACAGCAGCCTCTCATGTCACACCATTTCTCACTAAGGAACCAAGTAAAGATGCAACATCTAGTTTTCTCATCTAGTAAATGACCCGTGGGAGGGACACCCTCATCTATTTGCCCACAGGAATGCCATACATTTCTTTGCAAAGACCTGAAGGTGCCATGAATGCTACCTACCTTAAAACCATTACTTCCATACCACTTCTGTTAGGGTTAAATTACTCCTACTTTTTAACAAAAAAACAGGTAAAAACAGCTTAGGTAAGGTACACAAACAATATCTTGTCAGAGCAGTTCACAGATAAGCCCATTTTCCCCCTTAACTCAAGGTAAGAACTTCTAAAATGAGACACTGAACTTACATGACTGATTAACAATTAAAAATTTACTACCACATGAAAAGGAGTGGTTATAAAAATAAATTATTTCATTATTTTTATGAGTCTGAGCCTCTAAAAGCAACAAAAGCAAAGGAAAATGGCACAGAATTTGGGGCGTGGATTCAAAGTCCCGCCCTGACCTACTACTTGATAGCTGGATGCCCCAAATAAGTTACCCCCCTCCCTGAGGTTCCCAGCGCAAGCTCTCTTGTCTGCAGCATGGCACAGGTGCAGCCATCTCTCCCCTCCCCCGTCCTTCTCCTCCTCTCCTCCCTCCTCTCTCATTCCCCGCCTCCCACCCAAAACACGAGGTCCAACAGCTAGTCTGTGCCACGACACTGTAATCCAGCATACTTTCTTATCAAGAAAAACTGTATGATGAACTTTTACGTAAAAACTCACAGGTTGAATTAAGAACCAGAACCAACAAAAATAATATGTTTTGGAATAAATGAGGGAAAAGGGCACTGGGTTGAAGCTGGGACTAGATATGTCTCTCAGAGCCAGGTCGCACCTACTAATGACTAAAATATTTGATTACCTTAATTATCTTGGCTGCATAACCAAGAGGTGCTGGTGGTCATGAAATTCCAGAATATTAAAAACTCAGCCACATTTTCATTATAGCACTCTCTACTGTGTTGAAGTCAAGACAGCAAAAGACTGCCAACAGCATTTTCACTTTAATTTTCTGGTAAGACAAAAAGAAAAATTAACATTGGAGCCAAATTCTCCATTTTCAGACATGCTAAATTCTTCGAGGAAAAAATATCCATGGTTATAAGAAACTGAAATCATTTTTGTATACTTTATTAGAAAATATGCATTTATGCTTTGCTTAAAAGGTATTTAAAAAAACAAAACCTCAGGCTAATCATCTTAAATGTTTACCTGTTACTACCCTTCCAGTAGTTAGGAAAGAAGAAAAGTGAAATAAAAGCTGAAGCACTTACTGATGGGACATTAAATGACTGGCATATTGAGCAACAGTGATCCAGAAAACAGACCTAAAAAAACCCTTTTTTGGTACATGCAATTAATAATTACCAAAATAATGTTGGTTTTGAGTCCAAAACTCACTTCTGTGTAAATGAATCTACTCTAAACAATGACAGTAATGGTCACAAAAGTACCACCAAAAAAACCCCACAAAACACCTTGCCTATTTAGCTCTTGATTTTGCTTTTAAAATACTTTGAGGCCTCCTTTGAGGCCTTCTGAGAACAGCAGAACTCTTCAGCTCACCATCATTTCATCTTATTAATAAGCACATTATAAAATACTTTAAGCTGAATATAGCATTTATCGTCTCTTCCCTCCCAGCTGTTAAAGGACTAGCTTGTTCCAAATATGGCATTATCTTTTCCAAGTTCTACGATTTAGGCACGACATAATTCTTCAACGAATTATTCTGTCTTGTCATGACTGACAAGATGACTTAAGTGGAGATAAACAGGCTAATGAAAAACATTCAGGTCTGATTTTCAATTGCTATTTTGTAAGGGAGAAAAACAAAGCCTATAACTTTAAAATGGGAAAGCCATGTAAAACTATCTTCTCTTCAAAGTCAGGAAGTGGGGCTTTCGCTAACTGGACAGGTAAACCCCAGCTGAGGAAAGAGGCAAAGGCCACCTGCTCAGGATGCTGTAGGAGGGATTCCTCCACTGGGTGGAAAACTTCCCTGCATGCCCTCTAAGGTCTTTTCCTAACCTCAGAAACTGAGACTTGGTTTTTGAAAAGTAGAAGCAAAGCAAATGTGATGTGTAGGCAGAGACAGCAGAACAGCGCTGGAAAATTAGAAGCCCTGGGTTGGAATCCTGCTTCCACTTCTATGTGAACTTAAATAAGGCATTTCACTTTCCTCTTTGCAAAATGAGAGGCTGAGAGAAGAAAATGAAGATCCTAACATTCTGAGCCTACGGCTTCCTCCTATGCCTGCCTCGGCCACCCACCACCTTCCCACTACTGCACCTTACCATAATTAGGCAGCTTTTTAAAGCATCTAATTAATGGAACACAGAAATTAAAACCTTTAACTTTCTATTTCTGGCTTGTTGCAAATGTGCAACAGCATTTTACCAAGGAGTAGTTAATGCCACACAGTTCTTGATATACTGGCTTTTCTTGAACTCCAGTGACAGTTACAGTGACAAGTTGTAAGCAAGGAGGTCGTTACCATGGGGACCCATCAGGATTCCCGGGGGTGGATCCGGCAGGCTTTTCCCCCTTTTGGTGAGAGCATTTTTTGATGGTCTGGATCTAGCAATTTAGAAAGCCTCATCTAATTTTTCTTCGGCAAGGTGCCTTTAAGAAATATAGCAGGTCTAAAAGAGTTATTTTTAAGTAGTTTGCCAATCCCATCACCACAATCTATAATCCAGATTAATTCAGTAGTTTGCAAGCTTTAAATTAAAGAAAGGGGGGGGGGTCCTTCCCTGATGGCTCAGTGGTAAAGAATCAGCCTATCAGTGCAGGAGACACAGGTTCAATCCCTGATCTGGGAAGATCCCACACACCATGGGGCGTCTAAGTCCACGCACCACAACCACCAAGCATGTGCTCCAGAGCCCAGGAGCCCAAGAGCTTTGAGTCTAGAGCCCCGGCTCCAGAGCAGGAGATGCCACCAGGGAGAAGCCCATGCACTGCAACGAAGACAGAGCACAGCCAAAAATGAACACACATTTAAAAAAAAAAAGACCTGTAAATGTATCCAGAGGCTATTAAAAAAGGCATGATATAAACAATAACGATAAAATAAACACTGGTGTCTTTCTGTGATCATTTCCCATGTAGTACACAATTCTGACAAAATGTTAACTGTTTTAATGACACTCTTATGAGTTACATATATTCAAGTTCTAATCCCTCTATTCATACGAGCAAATAAACACAAGCCACTGAAGTCTCAATGGCCTGTGTGTGCTGCCCTTTCTTTCCGATCACCACACCGCATGAACTGCATTTAGTGTTTCCATCAAGACTTCAAAGTTCTCCAAATCAAGACTGTTCTCAAGAAATCTCAGCTTCCCTACACGATTATGTCAGAAATACATCACACAGAATAATTATAAAAATAAAACTTATTATAAAATAAATCACACTGATCAGACCAGAACAGAGTTTAAATTGCAGGTCTGCCTCCAAAACTGCTGTGTATGGACAAAGGGAGATGAACTGTCACTCCCAGCTAAATGTGTGCTGGGGCTCAGGTTCCCCCGAGACCCATTCTATTAGAAAATGCCTTAAGAAAGAAGATCCTTTACAAGGGTAATCTGTGGGTCTGGTTTCATCAGAGAAGTGGAACCGTCAGAATTCAGAATAAAACATTTCTCTCTGTCTTACTGAGCCCAAAGCAAAGTTACACCAGACAAATTAACATTAATAAAAAGTAGCACTTGATTTCACAGTAATAGTCTGAAACTTCACCTGCCTGAGGCCCGATGCACCGTTATCCCGAGAGCCACAAGGTACTTGGAACAAAGCTGAAGACGTGTCCCTGTACTCACAGAAATCTTTCCTTGATCTCACACTAATAATTACTGAAAAACCTAAATATAAACACCACTAAGATAAAATGTGTTGAAACAGAATTCATAACCTAAAAAACAAATTACAAATTTACAAGTCTAAAGAGAAAAAAAAAAAGACCTAAGAAGACAAGCTACACTGTCAACCAAGAGTAAACAACAGGCATGAAGATATCCCATAGAAACGCTCCATCTGGTTTTGATACATTTACTCACCTAAGCTTTCCTGTGGCAGGTCCAAAAGGGTTATTTTTAAGCAGTTTCCCAACCCTATCTCCACAATCTATAACCCAAATTATTTCAGTAAAGAAGTTTGCAAGCAAAAAAAAAAAAAGACTTGTATCCAGAGGCTGTTAAAGAAACATGGCATACGATACAAACAGTAATGAAACAGGAAACATGGTGTCTTTCCACCATCATGTCCCATAAACTTTAAATAGGAAGAACAAAGGACAAGCCCAAAGCATAGTCCTGACACATTAGTTTACTATCAGACATCCAGAGACAAAAAGAGACTCAGGTCACAGGACTTGAGAAGAGGCAAACTCTTGGGTGCTTTATTTGTTTTTACTACTGGTTTACAATTTCCCTGATTTTATTTTTAAATGCATGTCTTGGCCCAGAAAAGCAAGACAGCATAGACTGCCAACAGTATCAGATTCTCCTTTTCTTATTTTCTGGAGCTACAGAAAACAGAGCCAGAATCCAGGTTGTCAAGGAGCCTTCTGATTCTGTCCAGGCAGTATACGGTGTGAGGTTTTAAGATACACAAAGGCTTTTATAGTATAAATCTCAGCCAACTTAATGTTCTTTCAATGCAAAGTGGCTTATATTTTTCCCCTCAGAAAACTCTCTGGAGCTTTAAGGTACTGACAATTTTCAAAAGACAATGATTTAAAGAAATGGATCACAGAATTTCAGTCTTAAAAGTTTTCTTCCTATTTCTAGTCCTTAGTACTGAACTGTGTCCAACATTAAATCGTCATTAGATATACGGTACTTCGGTATTTATGATTACCTACTTTGTGCAAGGGCCCTATACCAGTAAGCACTCTGGACTGTAGAAATGTAAGCATCTTCTATGAACAGCACTTGGTTCAATACTATACACACGCTCCAGCACAATACGAAGGCATAGCATTATTTAGGTTGTATTCTCGACCATTTGGGCTTCAATGTAAAATAATGACTTTCAGCTTTTCCTACCCTGCACATCTATATACCTTCCTGGCTGTATACAAATCCACATTTCTTTTTAACTCCTGTTTTAATAGTATAGAGGACTGTTACATTTCTCTGGTGTAAAGTCTTTCAACTTAACAGAAACCAAATGATCGCAGAAGAAAAAGAAATCAAATTAGAAGCATTAAACTGTCTTTCTCAGAGCTTCCCTCTCCCCCTCATTAACACTGCTCAAACAGAAGAACGCCACTGTGATGCTCCCATTACAGACCATTCATGAAGTTCCTAACTGAGCTGAGACCGACAGACTCCATCAGCTGGGCACACAGCCACTCACCATTCCCCTTTGTTTAGAGTCTCAACTGCCGTTCAACCCACATTATTGTGTTCCACTCAAGTCCATCAACTTTCTTAAAAGAGAAAACAATCAGGAAACAAGCAAATGTATTATTTAACCAGAAAATGAAGAAAGGATCTAATTCATATGCCTCACAAAAAACTCTTTAAAAATGATGGCTCACTTTAAACTTCCTATCTTAAATAGCAGTATTACTTTATTACCAGTCTTACGTGCCTAAAAAGACCCAGTTGTAAACAAATAATTATTAGAAACTTGTTTTTAAAGAAAGCCCAAGCCCTCAATCTTGAGCTGGCAAAGCACCAGAGAGAAGCACTCTGCGCCAGAAGGGACAACACAAATGCATGTCCACACTACACAGGTGGAGAAGAAAAACCCCAGGCAGCCTGGGGGGCGGGGCGGGGCTTGGAGGGGAAAGGGCAATATTCCAAAGAGCCATGATCCTAGGTTTGACTATCCTAAAATTCAAATGACTTTAAGAAATATTAGGCAGAGCTCTGGGGTAAGCATCTTAGTCAAAGCTCTTTTGGTTGTAATCAAGAATTTCCTCCAAACTAGCTTAAGCAAAAAAGGCACTAACTGAAAAGACAGGACCCAAAGGCAGGAAGTGTAACAGGGCCATACCTGGAGCCTTTACACACCCAGGCTCCTGTTCCGCAGTCTGTCTCCTGTCTCCAGTCTGTCTCTCTCCAGGGCTGTACCTCTCCTCAGTGCTTCCTTCTGGATAAATCTACTTACTTCTCCCTCCCTGTACTGGCCTTCCCTGCTTCCACAGATATAAGCCTGTCTCTCTCCAGGGCCATCTCTCTCATCAGTGCTTCCTTCTGCATAAATCTTAGCCCCCCCCGCCCCCGCCCAGTACTGGCCTCCCTGCTTCCACAGATACAAGCCTGAATTTGGCAGTACCCTGGCATCTGCTTATCTGTTTCAAGTTCTCTGAATTCAGGTGGACCTGTTTGTTCCCTGAAGGCATGAGTCTCAGTTCCAGTCTCAAATTCCTAGGAGAAATGATTTGCCCAGCTTAGGTAAGTGCCTGCCCGCGGTCCAGTAAACTGTTAAAAGAAGAGCTGGGTCACAGAGTGTAGCCAGGGTAGGGACTGCATGCCTGACTCCTCAGAAGGTGTGTAATACACTAAACAAGCAATAAGGCGGTCTGCATCCTCAAAAAAAAAAACAAAAAAAAACTTAAAATCTCACTGAAAAAATATATGAATACTAAATAATATCCTATGACACACTCTAGAATGAACGGACAGGAACAGCTCCATGACAAGGAACGAGGATCAGCTGTGCACTGAACGACAGACAGAAACAGAACCATATTCAGGGAAGAGCTGAGGAGCACCAAACGCAGCGCCTGCTCCTCTCACTCTGGCCATATAGCTAAGAATTAGGAACCTACGGAATAGTCTTTTACCACATAAATATCTTCTGTGAAATATCCTAGTTGAAAGCGTGCTGTAAGGTTTAACAAAACAGTGCTGTTTCAAAGTGCAGTAGTAACCCGCTAGCTGACGAACGTGGGTTATACATCTTCAAGGTGCCTGTCACCACCCTGACTTCCTTTCACTCCCTGGACCCCCCAAGATTCTTGCCCAGGCAGCCAACAGGACAGCACAGGTGTCTCACTGGTAATATCCCACCCAACCCAGCATGGTTAACACACAGACAACTCAGGCTAAGCTGGGTGCTAGTAGTGTGGGGGGAGGGGACTGGAACAGAAAAGAATGTTTCCCACATACAAAAGCTATAAGCACAAAAAAACTGGGAAAAGCCTAAATTATTTGTACAAAACAGAAACTAGCAAAAACTTAACAGATGTCCAAAAAATACTGGGTTAAAAAAGACAGTCTACTCACAGTAGACTATTAGTTACCCTACATTATCACCAAAATATCACACATTCCCACATGCCAGAGCTTGCTTCAATCTCACAAAAAACAAAAAGGTAAAAAGAACAATGAGAAAGTGGTGACAGTTTCTAATTTACTGATTCCTTTGCTGAAGAGTAACAATGCTATGTAAATGAAAACCACAGACCTATCAAAATTAAATGTCTAACACTATAAAATCCAACAGCTTTAGAACCAAAAAACTTCATTTTGTATAATCCCCAAACTAAAGACATTTCCCAATCTGGGAATAAAATTTCAATGGAGTTTCAATGTGGGGGGGAAGTGATATTTAACTCCATTTTTTCAAAGCTGAACACAGCCATGGAGATCAGAAAAAGCTAGCGAACAAGTCTTTCTAAAGCCACACTTCTAACCTACAAACACATCCCAAAAGAGGCATATTAAAATCAATTAATTGAGATCCACTAGATTTCACTGCCGCCTCCAAACCAGAACTCACCATTCCTCTTCATATTTTCTGCCACATTTTCTTAGTGAAGTAAAAGAAAAATAAAAATGTCACAACTCAAATGCTGTTCTAAAAGTGAGTCCATTTCTTGTAAAGTGGGGGAAAGGTCAGCTGATTGAGGGTTACATCAGAACTTCACAAAGTTCTAAGAATTAAAATGCTTTAAAATTATTTAACGTAAGATACTTTATACTCGGTCTCCCCAAACTAGACTTTCTCATCTCTTGAGCATACAGTCTAATTTTAATGTAACTTTTATGAAATTCATGTTCTCTGTATCAAAATTTAAAAACAATGGCAAGTATGAAGAAAAGAAAAACTGCTCATGTCCCAGTGCCCAGAAAAAACTTTGGTATTTATCCTTCTAGCCTGTGAGGTAACATTTTTGAAGAATTAAAGATTTCCTTAGCAGAAAGAATGTGTTAAGTTTTAATGTGGAGTTCATGGATATAAAACATTCTTGAAAAGTTTTACAGGTCTGGAACTCAAAGAAGTTAAAAATAAATTTATGCTCACGGCTTCCACAGCATAGCAAGTTAAACAGTAACTATAGAGCACGGGAATTCCCTGGTGGGCCAGCGTTTAAGGCTCAGTGCTTCCACTTCAGTGGGCCCAGGTTCGATCCCTGGTTGGGCAACTGCAACTAAAATCCCACAAGTTACAAGGTGCACCCCCCAGGAAACCCAAACAAACTACACAACAGCTCTGTTGATTAACTGTTAGGAAACCAGTACTTTAAGGAGACTCCAACTTGCCTTGTCAAGGCAAGGACAAGTTACAATTACAAAGATCTCATCAAGAAAACTGTCTTCAGTAAATTACAAAGCTCAGATAAGGATTCTTGATACAATAGTTTACTAAGCAAATAGCTACAACCAATTAAGTCTTTCATCTCTTCCTTCAGTCGCTCAGTTGTCTGACTCCTTGTGACCCCATGGTGTTCAACATACCAGGCTTCTGTTCTTCACCATCTCCCAGAGCCTGTGCAAACTCATGTCCATCGAGTTGGTGATGCCATCCAACCATCTCATCCTCTGTCATTACAATTCTAAATATTAGCGTCCACCCTCTCTACAAGCCTAAAACTACTATCTATAACCAGGTGTCCCTAGGGCAAACCCAGTTAATACACACATTTGTATTTTTCAGTTTTCTATGAACACAGAAGACTCCCTATTAGCAAACTCCATGTGCAGTACACAAAGGGAAGATGACAGGAGACCACACTACCCAAGCATTCCACAGGGAACCACGAGCTGAAAGCTTCTACGGGAGAGGACACTCTTCCCAGCAAAACAATTCAGACACACAAATCAGACTTTAGGAAACAATCTTATCCCTAAGCCAATGAACAAAGCAAAGTGCACAACAGAACACACCTAAGGGGGGAAAGGAAACGAACACTGGCAGTGGCTGCTGTCTATGCACGCACACCGAGTCATCCTCTCTGTGTCTTTTATTTGGCTTAACTGCATTACTGACCAATGCATAAGCAGTAGGCCCATTTTTACAGATGAAAAAAGGAAACAGCATTATCAGCACTGTAACAGGCACTACTCAGCGCCTTGCTTCAGTTATCTCAATCAATCCTCACATTACCACTCCAGGTGATGTCCATTTTAAAGATGGTGGCGGGAGCCCAGAAATGTTACGGTCACACAGTGATATTACCAATTTCAGGCCCAGAGCTGGAGGTGTCAAACCTACCCCTGCCAGGCTCTACTCATAAACCCTATTCAAGTCACATCATTCTTTCCAACCACAGATTTCAAACCAATTTTAAAAACTCAAAAATCCTAGAATCAACTCTCAATTATGAGATTAATTCTCCACGTTTTGTTAAAAAATTTCTTGTTTTGGAATACAGTCAATATTTGCTAACTATAAATGGGGTAAAACCTTTAAAAATTGTGAATCACTATGTCGTACATCTGAAACATATAATACTGTAAATCAACCATACCTCAATTAAAAAATTAGTATAAAAATTTTGTTTGTATTTTATTTGCTCTTTGAACATTTCAGCAGGCCATGGCACCTCTAGGAAGAGGTGTGCAGGTAAATACAAGATTGTATTAATAGCAATCAATTAGCAGAATTTGTAAGTTCTGCTAAGAAGGCCTGCATATAAAGTTAATTCTTATTTCAAACATATAGTGAAATACTTGAACTTCCATGATACAGTCTACTTTTAACTATTACCAAAAATAATCAAGAATCAAAGAATAGTTCTGAACATATTGTTTGAAAGAGAGGAATATAAGGGGCTTTCCTGGTGGTGAAGTCATTAAGAATCTGCTTTGCAATGAATGGGATACCCATTTGATCCCTCGACCAGGAAGATTCCACATGCTTCAGAGCAACTAAGCCCAGGCACCACAATCAGTGGGTGCTCTGGAGCCCAAGAGCCAAAACTATTAAAACCTGTGAGCCCGAGAGACCATGCTCTGCCGCTGGGAAAGCCACTGCAACACGACGCCCACACACCAGGATTCAAGAGGAGCCCTTGCTCTCTCCAACTAGACAGCTTGAGCGCAGCAACTATGACCCTAAATAAATTAAAAAAAAAAAAAAAAAGAGGTATAGAAATTCCTCGCTAACACTACAATAAAACCCCATCCATCAAGTACTGGGAAGCCTGTAATACCTCTTTAGGACAACAGAGTTAACCAAATAAAACTTCAAGTTCATCTCATGTCCCAAGAATTAATATTAATCACGCTCCTTTTGTTAGTGGAGAGGAAGAAAAATGAAGTTGGAGGCTACGTCCAAAAAGCGAAGAGGAAAAGTAGACAGTCAAGCAGCTCAAAATCAGTTATGAACCTCCAAATAAACAAGGGAAAGCTCACCTTAAGAAGAAAGTGAGAATACTCTGAACATACAGAAACAGACTCGGAGGCTTATGATAACCTTCAGAAGGCTCTTATCCTTAAAGTATTCATTATTAATTCTAAGTAGGCCATAAAATGCCAGGTTTATAGACTTTACCTCTACACAATATGGAATACCTGGATATTAGTCCACTCCTGTAACAAAAAGCACTCATATAACAGTTACACAGCAATAGCAGAAATTTGCCTTTTCTTTCTCTTCATGCGATACTTTTTCTGTACATATAAATCACAAATTAGAAATGATGCTGATAACTGTGATCTGGGTTACTGTTACATACTTTTAAGCACACTGATATGTTTCAATTTTTTCAAAGATCTGAGGGAATCTGTGGACATCCCCCTGTAATTGGCAATTCCCATGAAGAACAAGCATTCTAACCAATTCAAGAGCCTTTATTCAGCACTAAGAGAGGGCAAGATACCAAGATGAAGGAGACGTCCCTGACTTCAATCAGCAGAGGACTTCAACCACAGAAAGTCCTAATACCTGCTACACATGGACGAACCTTGACAACTGTGCTACATAAAATAAGCCAGACACAAAAGGATAAATATTGCACGATTCCAATTACATGAAGTATCCAGAACAGGTAAACTCACAGGGACAGACAGTAGACCAGAGGTTACCAGGAGCTAGGAGGGAGCAATGGATGGTTATTACTTAATGGTTACAGATTTTCTGCTTAGGTTGAAGAAAACATTGGAAACAGGCAGAGACGACGACTGCACAACTCCGTGAATGTACTTAAGGCCGCTGCACTGCACTCTTGAAACAGGCAGAGCTCCCGAGTGGCCCAGTGGTGAGCATTTCGGGCTTTCACTGTTGTGGTCCCTGTTCAACTGCTCTTCAGGGAACTGGGATCCTGCAAGCCAAGTGGCACGGAGCAGCCAAAAAAAAAAGGTTAAAATGACCTAAACCTAAACCTATAAAACTCGTAGAAGAAAACAGAGGATAAGCTTCAGGGCACTGGATTGGGCAGTGGTTTCTTGGATGAGACACCAAAAGCACAGGCTACAAAAGCAAAAACAAATGAGACTCCATCAAAGGACACAACAGAATGAAAAGGCAAGGGAAAAAGTGTGTGTGAATCGTACACATCTCTTAAGGGGCTTAATATTCAGAGTGAATGAAGAACTGCACCTCAACACCACCAAATGTTTTTAGCTTTTTAAATGGCGTTTCTGCAATGTTAATACAGAAATGGTCAACAAGCATATGAAAAGATGTTGATCGTTAGTCAGAAATGCAAATCAAAACCACAGGGAGTCCTCACACCCGTCAGGATGATTACGGCCAGAGAAGAACCCTGGCAGTCCAGTGGTGAGGACTCTGTGCTTCAGCAAGGGGGCAGGGTTCAGGCTCCGGGGGAGGACTAAGATCCTGCATGCCCCATGGTGTGGCCAAAAAAAGAAAACAAATGCTGGGGAGCACAGGGAGATATACGGACTCCTGTGCACAGTTTGTGGGATGGTGAAACAGTGCAATAATTGTGGAAAACAGTATGGAGGCTCCTCAAAAAATTAAACACAGAACCACCATATGATTCAGCCAATTCACGTCTGAGTATTATCCGGTAGAACTGAAAGAAGGATCTCAAAGAGATATCTGCACATCCATATTCACAGCAGCACTAATCATAATGGCCCAAAGATGGAAACAACTTATCTCCATTGACAAATAAATGGACAAAATGTGGCATATTCATATAACAGGTTATTCAGCCTTTAAAAGGGAAGAAATCCTGCCATGTGCTACAACACGGATAAGCCTTAAAGATACTCTAGTAAGTGAAAGAACCCAGTCACAAATAGCCAAATACTGTGTGATTCCACTTATAAATCGAAAAGTCGTCAAATTCATAGAAGTAGTAAGCAGAATGGCAGTTATGAAAGGCTGGGGTGAGGAGAAGAGGAAGAAAATGGGAGTTGTTTAATGGATATATAGTTTCAGATTGAGAACATGAAAAAGTTCTGGAGATCTATTTTCCATTAATATGAATGTACTTAATGCTAGGGGCTTCCCTGATGGCTCAGTGGTAAACAACTCTCCTCTCTGCAGAAGACACGGGTTCGATCCCTGGGTTGGGAAGATCCCTTAGAGGAGGAATTGGCAACAACCCACCCCAGTTTTCGTGCCTGGGAAATCTCATGGACAGAGGAGCCTGGCAGGCTATAGTCCATCTGGTTGCAAAAGAGTCAGACACCACTTGGCAATAACAAGTTATGCTACAAAACTGTACATTCAAAAATAATTAGGACGGTAACTTTCAGGTTATGTGCTTTATGCCACATTAAAAAAAATGATTAAAATGGCAAAACTGTATTATATTTTATCACAATTTCTTTAAATAATGTAATATACTAAAACTAAGAAATTGTATAGTATGTGAGTTACATCTCAATAAAGCTGTTAAAAAAAAAAAAGGCAGAGGAAACAGAGTTTAACCAAATTCTATCATTTGCTGGTTTAAGAAAAGAGAGCAATTTGTTGGAAGTACCCAGATTCTGGAGCTCAGAGAGGATCCTATACTTCTGCTTCCTCCAACTTCTTCACCCCAGCCTCCATGTGACAGCCCTTTTCTTGCCCCCTCCAAGGCACATCACCAGCACCTTCTAACCTCCCAGTTCCTTATTATGTATTATGTCTGACCTCACAGGAAAGTTAAGTTAAAGAAGCTACAGTGGCCGTCACAGGAAAGGGCACAGAATTCAAGACTCAGATTCTACGTTCAGCAGCAGAGCCAAAATATTAAAAAAAAAAAAAACAAACACACAGTAGACATACAATAAACATCAGGTCTCTGCCCTTCCTCTCCTCTCCTTCCAGCCCAGCATGTCTAAAAGAGCAAATGCTCAGCTCCTGTGCTCGGACAGCCTCTGGCCTAACTCACATGTGCTGGAGCTATAAAACACAGCATCATTTAATACGTAGTTGTTAATGCCTATCACCTATTATTAAATCCTGAAAACACATCACAAAACTATTAACCAGGCTAAGCCTATTTTGATAAAATAATAAACTTTTCTACTGCATATAAAAAAAGACGGTGAGATGAAGACTAAATATTACCAACCACCTCTGAGCGGTGGAACTAAGGGTGAAGCGCTCCCTTTCTGGCACATCTGCGTTTTTAATGATGCATCTGGAACTTCTGCAATAAGAAATATAACTCTCAGAAGAAGAAATCATTCTGGCTTAAAATTTCACTGTCTGCCTCCGATACCACATTACTCCACTGAAGCTGAACTGGTACCATGTGAAACAGTCATGATTCCCTACATTTTACAGATGAGAATGAACTGAGGCTCAAAGCAGAGACCTGGTCAAGGCTGTAAGGCTAGTAACAGAGCAGGGATGCCAATTAAGGCCTTCCAACTTCAAGCCTTTCCGGTCCACCACATCTCAAAGAGCATTCTGCATTACTGCTCATCATACATATATATATGTGTGTGTGTATATATATATATATATATATATATATTTTTTTTTTAATCTATGTTGAAACTATCCTAAGAGTAGGTGCCACAGAATCTTGGGCAAGTAACCTGGAAGCTGAGCCTCAGTTTCCTCATCTGAAAAGTGAAGTGGTTGGAAAAGCTATTCTATCTCACCAGCTCATCTAGCCTCACCAGCAAATGGATTTTAAGTCTAGATACCAACTGAGGAGAAGAAAACCCCGTGGGCAAAAATGAATGAATAGCTGGAAAGAAGCTGAGGCCTGTGCTCTGGGTCAAGGGCCATTTTTCAATGGAAAGAGGCTGTGGACAGTCAAGAGCAAAGAGCCCGCTGGGGAAACTCAACTTCCTGGCTGAAGCAACAGCTGAAAGCTCCCGCTTTGCTTCCCTACCAGCAATGCTTCAATCTTAGCTAACTTAAGAGGAGAAACCACAGACTTATAAGTAAAGTTAGAAGAATGTAACAACACAGCTGTAGGGGAGGGACCTGGAGCAATAGTTTATGCACGCTATGGCAACTGGATTATTTTCCAAGTGGACTCGTGAATATTAAAGTGGAAAGAATCTTTGGTGGTTCTGAGACGACCCTTCCTCAGCGAGAATTTCAGGAGAAACTGAAACTTGGCAATACCCATCGGAGAGATGTCACACTTGTGGAAAAGGTGAGAGAATCCAACTAAAGCCTCTTCAACCTACAGAGCATCAAAGAAAGCGAAAAGACCTTTATTAAGGGTGAAGTTCTTGCAAAGGATTCATCGGGTGTCTGTAACCTCTTACACTGCAAGCTAATTTATAAAGCACTCCACACTGTCTGACACTATTGGGCAGCATTCTCACTCGAAGGTAATAAAAGTACAGCATTAACTTTGCTGGCTAGAAAAAGAAAAAAAAAGATTCCATTTTGCTAAAGCAGCCTCCTCCGACCAAAACCCTACCACCTGCCCCTCCACTACGGGGATGAGCCTAAACCAAGGAGAAGCTGCTTCGAGCCTGGACAACCGTCCTCGAGAATTAAAACAACATTCTGCCCCAAGAACCGCAACCGAAGACGCCAGAAGCTTCAATTCCAAAAGCAGGTCCTTTAGAGAAGGAAGAAAGCTCCCGGCCGTGCTCTCGGCGCTCCCGGGTGCGAGAATTCAGCCCAGCTACTAGGCCATGACTGGGTGAGCACCTGACGTGGGGGGAGGGTGAGCCAAGGCCCTAGCGGATCTGGGGCGAGGAAGTGGGGGCTCCCGAAGCTCCAGAGAAGAAGCGCGGCCCTCCAGAGGCGGGGGTCCTGGGGACACCCCACCCCTACCCCAAGGATAAGGACCGAGAAGAACACGTGGGGCGACAGGAGCAGGGAAGGGGTGTCCCGGGCAGGCAGCCTGAGTCTTGCACGGCGGCCAGAAAAAAGGAGGACGGAGCTACCCCCGGGGCAGGGAACCGAGCCCTCGGAGCCCCGAGGGGGAAGGCAAAGGGCGCGGGCAGAGGGGCAAGGCCACGAGGAGGGCGGGTCTCCCTGGGCGCCGGGGCACGCGCCGGGACCCGGGCAGCGGAGGACCCCGACACACGGGGAGACACCGCGGACCTGCCTCCGGGGACCGCGGGGAAGCCGGAGCGGCCGCGCCCGGAGGGGCCCTGGTGACCCCGCGGGGCCGCCCGGACCGGACCCGCCCCGCGGCGCCTCTCTGCTGCCCCTTCCCTCCCACCCGCGCGGCCCGTTATCCCACGGCCGCCGCACTCACCAGCGGCTGCACCTCAGCCTGCCGCCGCCTCAGCTGCTGCCTGCGCCTCCGCAGCCGCCGCCGCCTCGCTGCTGAGGCCGAGTCCCGGGGGAGCCGCCGCGTCCCGCCGCCGCCGCCGCCAGAGCAGAACACCCCAAAATGGCGGCACTTCCGGCGCCTACCACCGGCGGGGAGGGCCGACGCGGAGGGGGAGGGCGGCTCGGGGGAACGTACCACCGCGGTGCCGCCCGCAGCGCTGAGCCGAGCGGGGCTCGGCGCAGGGGCGGGCCGAGCGCCCGGCGCTGCAGCGCCCCCTCGGGCTGGGGAGTGGAGAAGCAGCCGCGCGGGAGCCCTGGGGGCTCGGGTGGAACACTCAGCCCGGGGAGCGGCGAGGGCAAGTCTCTTTGTCTCGTTACTCCGCTGGAGGGAAGACGCGGGGAAGACACCCGGCCTGAAAACTTGGAAGTTCTCGGCTCTGCGCCCCTCACCCACAAGAGTTCTGGACGAACTGGCGGGCGCCGACCTCTGCTTGGCGCTGAATATGCGCATAATAAAATACTTGATGAATGAATGGGTGAGTGAATGGGATGGTGCTTGGCCAGCGCTGGGCACCCGACACACCCTCCTTTCTAACCCAGCCGATAAGCAACGGGATCCGGCCCTTCCTTGTCTGCTGAGACGTGGACTGTAAGTGTATTGCAAGCTTTCAGAGTTAAACGAAAGCCCTCTGGCGGGATGATCAGCTGGGTGAACTCACAACCTTGCAAAAATCCTTGGAGCGCCAGGAAGCTCATAAAAGTTCTACCAGAAGACTGATTTTTCCAGCCCTAACCTGCTTCTCCCAGTGAAAAAAAAAAATTTTTTTTTTTCCGTAACCAAGGCTAGGTTCCTGAAGACCTCCTTCAGAATGACCCAGAAATCCCAGAATCTAGGTAGAATGCAAATAGTTCGTTTGTTTGTTTAAAAGGTCAACGTCATTTATTCCCACAAGCTCTACATCTTGTGGGACAGTAAAATGCAGAGAAAGAAAGAAAACTTAGTTCTGAGACCTTTTGGCCCCAACAACATGCAAATAACTCATGGGTTTGCAAATGATTTCTCTGTAACATCTGGCTTCTCAGAGCAATAACTCTTCTACCCACAAATACTGATTATACCCTACCTTACCACAAAAAAAAATAAGTGGACTCCCAAGCAGAGGCCTCAAGATTTTTCCCATGTGTTGGAAGCACCTCTTTCCTCTCTTAGGAAGGAAAAAAAATAGTCACAGTGTTTCTAGTACCATATAGATCTAAATAATTAACCCTTAAATTGTACACTATCAGATTTCCTAGTTGTGTAGTTTATCATTTTATATACATTTATAATGCTGATATTCAAACCAGTCGATCCCTGAATAGTCATTGGAAGGACTGATGCTGAAGCCGAAACTCCAGTACTTTGGCCACCGGATGCGAAGAGCTGACTCATTGGAAAAGACTGATGCTGGGAAAGACTGAAGGCAGGAGAAGGCATAACAGAGGATGAGATGGTTGGATGGCATCACCGACTCAACAGACGTGAGTTTGAGCAAACTCAGGGCGATAGTGAGGGACAGGGAAGCCTGGCGTGCTGCAGTCCATGGGGTTGCAAAGAGTCGGACAGGACTTAGTGAACAACAAATAATGCTGATATATGATCTTGTTCTTGTTAATAGTTTTGTGTGTAATTTACTGAAAACATCTTCCATTTATAGACCATTACAGCTTATAGAAGGCTGTCATATATTGTTGTTCTTCAGTCAGTCATATGCTGCTAAGTCACTTCAGTGGTGTCCAACTCTGTGCGACCCCATAGACGGCAGCCCACCAGGCTCCGCTGTCCCTGGGATTCTCCAGGCAAGAACACTGGAGTGGGTTGCCATTTCCTTCTCCAATGCATGAAAGTGAAAAGAGAAAGTGAAGTCTCTCAGTCGTGTCCGACTCTTCACGACCCCATGGACTGCAACCTACCAGGCTCCTCCGTCCCTGGGATTCTCCAGGCAAGAACACTGGAGTGGGTTGCTATTTCCTTCTCCAACTCAGTCATATACACTACCACAATTATTTTTATATTTGTCTCCCAGCTGCTGTAGATTGTAGAAACCTTTTAAGCAGATAATCTTTTCCATTCTTTTGTATACCATTGAATCATCCAGATATCCATGTGTTTCACCTCCTCATCTCCTTCAGGTCTTGATTTAAATGTCACCTTCTCAGTTGGGCCTTCCCTGACTACCCTATTTCAGAATACACACATGTACACCCATGTTTCCAATCCCCCTTTCCTGCTTTGTGTCTATCTTCTATCCAAAGCATTTATCACCATCTAACATAGTATATTTTGTACTTCATATTTTACTTATTTGTACTCTTCCCACACCAGAAGGTAAACTCTATGGGCATAGGAATTTTGTCTGTTTTGCATCCTCAGGGCCTAAAATAATGCCATGTAGGTGCTCAATAAATATTGGGGTTTTTTTAAAATTTCCATATATTGTGAAATGATTACCACAATAAGTTTAATTAACTTTATTATCTCATACAGATGAAGAAAAAGAAAAAAAAAAGTTTTTCCTTGTGATAAGAACTCTCAAGATCTCTCTTGACTACTTTCAGATTTCAACTAACAATCGTCATCAGCTTGTACATTATATTCCTAGTATTTATAACGACAAGTTTGTACCTTTGACCACCTTCATCCAGCTCCCTGATTCATCAATAAACATTGCTGAATTAACAAGAAGACATGTCAAGGTACTGAGTATGAACAAAAAAGAATGAATTGTTTAGCCTTCAGAAACTTCCTGCAACCTCAGTTCAGTTCAGTTCAGTCGCTCAGTCTTGTCCAACTCTTTGCGACCCCATGGACTGCAGCACGCCAGGCCTCCCTGCTGTTGCTAAGTCACCTCAGTCGTGTCCGACTCTGTGTGACCCCATAGACGGCAGCCCACCAGGCTGCCCCGTCCCTGGGACTCTCCAGGCAAGAACACTGGAGTGGGTTGCCATTTCCTTCTCCAATGCATGAAAGTGAAAAGTGAAAAAGTGAAGCTGCTCAGTCGTGTCTGACTCTTAGCGACCCCACAGACTGCAGCCTACCAGGCTCCTCCGTCCATGGGATTTTCCAGGCAAGAGTACTGGAGTGGGGTGCCATTGCTTTCTCCCTCCATGGACTGAAGCACGCCAGGCCTTCCTGTCCATCACCAACTCCCAGAGTTTGCCCAAACTTAATGCTGGCAAAGAAGGAGGGCAGGAGGAGAAAGGGAGGACAGAGGATGAGATGGCTGGATGGCATCACCGACTCAATGGACATGAGTTTGGGTAAACTCCATGAGTTGGTGATGGACAGGGAGGCCTGGTGTGCTGTGATTCATGGGGTCGCAAAGAGTCGGACACGACTAAGCAACTGAACTGAACTGAACTGAATGTCCATTGAGTCGGTGATGCCATCCAACCATCTCATCCTCTGTCATCCCCTTCTCCTCCCGCCTTCAATCTTTCCCACCATCAGGGTCTATTCAAATGAGTCAGCTCTTTGCATCAGGTGGCCAAAGTATTGGAATTTCAGCTTCAACATCAGTCCTTCCAATGAACACCCAGGACTGATCTCCTTTTGGATGGACTGGTTGGATCTCCTTGCAGTCCAAGGGACTCTCAAGAGTCTTCTCCAACACCACAGTTCAAAAGCATCAATTCTTCAGTGATCAGCTTTCTTTATATTCCAACTGTCACATCCATACATGATTCTGGAAAAACCATAACCTTAACTAGACGGACATTTGTTGGCAAAGTAATGTCTCTGCTTTTTAATATGCTGTCTAGGTTGGTCATAACTTTTCCTCCAAGGAGTAAGCGTCCCTTAATTTCATGGCTGCAATCACCATCTGCAGTGATTTTGGAGCCCCCCAAAATAAAGTCTGCCACTGTTTCCACTGTTTCTCCATCTATTTGCCATGAAGTGATGGGACCGGATGCCATGATCTTTGTTTTCTGAATGTTGAGCTTTAAGCCTACTTTTTCACTCTCCTCTTTCACTTTCATCAAGAGGTTCTTTAGTTCTTCACTTTCTGCCATAAGGGTGGTGTCATCTGCATATCTGAGGTTATTGATATTTCTCCCGGCAATCTTGATTCCAGCTTGTGCTTCATCCAGCCCAGCGTTTCTCACGATGTACTCTGCATATAAGTTAAATAGGCAGGGTGACAATATGCAGCCTTGATGTACTCCTTTTCCTATTTGGAACCAGTCTGTTGTTCCATGTCCAATTCTAACTGTTGCTTCCTGACCTGCATACAGATTTCTCAGGAGGCACGTCAGATGGTCTGGTATTCCCATCTCTTTCAGAATTTTCCAGTTTGTTGTGATCCACACAGTCAAAGGCTTTGGCATAGTCAATAAAGCAAAAATAGATGTTTGTTTGGAACTCTCTCGCTTTTTCGATGATCCAATGGATGTTGGCAATTTGATCTCTGGTTCCTCTGCGTTTTCTAAAACCAGCTTGAACATGTGGAGGTTCACGGTTCATGTATTATTGAAGCCTGGCTTGGAGAATTTTGAGCATTACTTTACTGGCGTGTGAGATGAGTGCAACTGTGTGGTAGTTTGAGCATTCTTTGGCATTGCCTTTCTTTACTACTGGAATGAAAACTGACCTTTTCCGGTCCTGTGGCCACTGCTGAGTTTTCCAAATTTGCTGACATATTGAGTGCAGCACTTTCACAGCATCATCTTTTAGGACTTGAAATAGCTCAACTGGAATTCCATCACCTCCACTAGCTTTGTTTGTAGTGATGCTTCCTAAAGCCCACTTGATCACATTCCAGGATGTCTGGCTCTAATGAGTGGTCACACCATCATGATTATCTGGGTCATGAAGATCATTTTTATACAGTTCTTCTGTGTATTCTTGCCACTTCTTCTTAATATCTTCTGCTTCTGTTTGGTCCATACCATTTCTGTCCTTTATTGAACCCATCATTGCATGAAATATTCCCTGATAGCTCTAATTTTCTTCAAGAGATCTTTAGTCTTTCCCATTCTCTTGTTTTCCTCTATTTCTTTGCACTAATTACTAAGGAAGGCTTTCTTATCTCTCCTTGCTATGCTTTGGAACTCTGCATTCAAATGGGTATATCTTTCCTTTTCTCCTTTGCCTTTCACTTCTCTTCACAGGTATTTGTAAGGCCTCCTCAGACAGCCATTTTGGTTTTTTGCATTTCTTTTCCATGGGGATGGTCTTGATCCCTGTCTCCTGTACAGTGTCATGAACCTCTGCCCATAGTTCATCAGGCACTCTGTCTATCAGATCTAGTCCCTTAAATCTGTTTCTCACTTATACTGTATAATCATAAGGGATTTGATTTAGGTCATACCTGAATGGTCTAGTGGTTTTCCCTACTTTCTTCAATTTAAGTCTGAATTTGGCAATAAGGAGTTCATGATCTGAGCCACAGTCAGCTCCCAGTCTTGTTTTGCTGACTGTATAGAGCTTCTCCATCTATGGCTGCAAAGAATATAATCAATCTGATTTCGGTGTTGGCCATCTGGTGATGTCCATGTTTAGAGTCTTCTCTTGTGTTGTTGGAAGAGGGTGTTTGCTATGACCAGTGTGTCCTCTTGGCAAAACTCTATTAGACTTTGTTCTGCTTCATTCTGTACTCCAAGGCCAAATTTGCCTGTTACTCCAGGTGTTTCTTGACTTCCTACTTTTTCATTCCAGTCCCCTATAATGAAAAGGACATCTTTTTTGGGTGTTAGTTCTAGAAGGTCTTGTAGGTCTTCAACTTCAGTTTCTTCAGCATTACTGGTCAGGGCATAGACTTGGATTACCTTGATATTGAATTGAATGGTTTGCGTTGGAAACGAACAGAGATCATTCTGTCATTTTTGAGATTGCATCCAAGTACTGCATTTTGAACTCTTGTTGACTATGATGGCTACTCCATTTCTTCTAAGGGATTCTTGCCCACAGTAGTAGATATAATCGTCATCTGAGTTAAATTCACCCATTCCAGTCCATTTTAGTTCGCTGATTCCTAGAATGTCGATGTTCACTCTTGCCATCTCCTGTTTGACCACTTCCAATTTGCCTTGATTCATGGACCTAACATTCCAGGTTTCTATGCAATATTGCTCTTTAAAGCATCGGACCTTGCTTCTATCACCAGTCACATCCACAGCTGGGTATCGTTTTTGCTTTGGCTCCATCCCTTCATTCTTTCTGGAGTTATTTCTCCACTGATCTCCGGCAGCATACTGGGCACCTACCGACCTGGGAGTTCCTCTTTCAGGGTCCTATCTTCTTGCCTTTTCACACTGTTCATGGGGTTCTCAAGGCGAGAGTACTGAAGTGGTTTGCCATTCCCTTCTCCAGTGGACCACATTTTGTCAGAACTGTCCACCATGGGTGGCACCACAGGGCATGGCTCATAGTTTCATTGAGTTAGACAAGGCTGTGGTCCATGTGATTAGATTGGTTAGTTTTCTGTGATTGTGGTTTTCAGTCTGTCTGCCCTCTGATGGAAGAGGATAAGAGGCTTATGGAAGCTTCCTGATGGGAAAGACTGACTGAGGGAGAAACTGGATCTTATTCTGATGGGCGGGGCCATGCTCAGTAAATCTTTAATCCAATTTTCTGTTGATGGGTGTAGCTGTGGTGTTCCCTCTCTGCTATTTATCTGGAGCCGGGAGCTGGCTAAGCACGCCGTGTCCGAGGGCACTAAGGCTGTCACCAAGTATACCAGCTCCAAGTAAATATAATATGCCTAGCCGCTGTTAACGGAGAAGGCAATGGCACCCCACTCCAGTACTCTTGCCTGGAAAATCCCATGGATGGAGGGCCTGGTGGGCTGTAGTCCATGGGGTCGCTAAGAGTTGGACACGACTGAGCGAGTTCACTTTCACCAAACTATGGTGGAGGTAAAGAAGATAATGGCGACCTCCTTCAAAAGATCCTATGCATGCACTGCTACACTCAGTGCCCCCAACCCTGCAGCAGGCCACCGCCAGAGACTCCCGGACACCCACAGGCAAGTCCGGGTCAGTCTCCTGTGGGGTCACTGCTCCTTTCTCCTGGGTCCTTGTGCACAAGGTTCTGTTGTGCCCTCCAAGAGTCTATTTCCCAGTCCTGTGTAAGTTCTGGCAGCTCTATGGTGGGGTTAATGGCGACCTCCTCTAAGAGGGCTTTTTCCATACACAAGTCTGCTGCACCCAAAGCCCCTGTCCCTGCGGCAGACCACCGCCGGCCCGTACCTCCGCAGGAGATGCTCAAACACAGTTCTGTGCCAGTCTCTGTGCGCATAGGGTTTGTTTGAGCTCTCTGAGCATCTCTGGTGGTATCTGAGGTGGCGCTGCTCCACCATAGTTTGGCCCCAGGTAAACAGCAGGGAGGGAACACAGCTCCACCCCTCAACAGAAAATTGGATTAAGGACTTACTGAGCATGGCCCCGCCCATCAGAACAAGACCCAGTTTCCCCTCAGCCCTGCACCCTACCATGAGCTAAATGGGAGCAGCGGCCACACCTGTCCTGCTAACCTCTTCTCTCTCTGGTTCTCAAAGTGTCCAGCTCGATAGATAGTTCTGGACGGGCAACCAGAAACTTTCCCCTTCTATCTGCCGCTGGACGTTTGGCCAGTCCTTGCCGGACGCTAGTGTCACTCTTGAATCTAATTACCACTAAGCCCAGAGTTGGGCGGCAGAACAGTTACATGAGGGCTACAGATTCAACTTCAAAGGGCTTCACAATATAGACAAAAACACTCAGCAGCCCAAATGCAAAAAAAGCCTGGTGTGAGGTAAACAAGGATGAGAAGTTCCCATTTAATTTTTTGCCTTCCAAATTGATGAAGATTTGTTTTTAAAAATGTTAATGAGGGTTCAGGGAAGCAAGCCTTTTTCCACGTGCTGGTGGGAGTAAAATTCAGATAGTCTGTCTGGAGGAATCTGAAGGTTTACATATCTTTCTAGGAGCATTTCCTGAGAAAATAATCAGGATAAGAGCAGCGATGGATCATAACATTGTTGGAATTGCATAAAATTTGACACAAAAACAGAGTGATAAAGTATGATATATCCATAGCCTAGAATATTATATATACATATAATATATATATATGCTTTTTCAAATAATAGTACAGAAAAACGTTTAATTGTGAGCAAATGTTCATGACACATAGTGAATGAAACAGGTGATAGGACTTCCCTGGTAGTCCAGTGGTTAAGAACCTGCCTCGCAATGCAGGGGACTTGGGTTCAATCCCTAGTCAGGGAACTAGGAATCCCACCTGCTGTGGAGCAACTAAGCCTGAGTGTGTATCACAACTACCGATGCCACAACTAGGGAGTCCATTCACGGCAATGAAAATTCTGGCATGATGCAACGAAGATCTTGGGTGCCACAACTAAGATCCAACACAATCAAATCAATAAATAAAACAGGTGACAAATTAATAGGTACAGTAAGATCCCATTTTTGCTAAACAGCATGCTTGTTGAGAGAAAGAGATAAAACCCAGAAAGAGGGCTTCTCTGGCGGTCTAATTATTAAGAAAGTGAAAGTGAAGTCGCTCAGTCGTGTCTGACTCTTTGTGTCCCCATGGACTGTAGCCTACCAGGCTCCTCTGTCCATGGGATTTTCCAGGCAAGAATACTGGGGTGGGGTGCCATTTCCTTCTCCAGGGGATCTTCCCAACCCAGGGATTGAACCCGGGTCTCCCTCACTGTAGACAGACACTTTACCATCTGAGCTATCAGGGAAGTTATTAAGAACCACCTGCCAATGCAGGGAACATGGGTTCGATCCCAGGAAGAACCCACATGCCTTGGAGCAGCTAAGCCTGTGAGCTGAACCTACTGAGCCTAAGTGTTCCAACTACTGACTTGAAGCCAAAAATACATTTTTTTTAAAAAAAGATGATCATACCAAGTGAGGAATAGGAGGCTCGGTTAAATATTTTAATAAATACTTTTTCAGTGTTTTTTTAAATTAAGATTTATTATTATTATTATTTTCATTGTCCTGGTCGTTCTTGTTGGCGAATGGGCTTTCCCTAGTTTCCTTGAGCGAGGGCCACTCATTGCAGTGGCTTCTCTTCCTGCGCAGCTCGGGCTCAGCAGCGCTCCAGCTCAGTTGCTCTGAGGCATGTGGGATCTTCCCAGACCAGGGATCAAACCAGCGTCCCCTCCATTGGCACGTGGATTTTTCAACCACTCTGCTACCAGGGAAGCCCCTTTCAAATCCTTTAATTTTAGTCATTCTGATGCAAGTGGAGTGATATTTTATTGTGGTTTAATTTTTTTTCCCCCTAATGGCTACTTTACAAACACATAATTCTTATTGACCATTTGGATATTTTTGTGTGTGTGTGAATCGCCTATTCAATCTTTTTTTCTCTCTTTTCTCTCTCTCTTTTTTTTTTGTTTTGGTTTGGAGGTGTTCTTTACATATTTTGAATACAAGTTTCTTGTCAAATATATGGGCTTCCCAGGTGGCTCAGTGGTAAACAATCGGCCTGTGATGTAGACGCAGGAGACCTGGGTTCAATCCCTGAGTTGGGAAGATCCCCTGGAGACGGGAAAGGCTACCCAATCCAGTATTCTGGCCTGGAGAATTCCATGGACTGTATGGTCCATGGGGTCGCAAAGAGTCGGACAGGACTGAGCGACTTTCACTTTCACTAAACTCAAGGAACAAAGGTTCTTCTAGTCAAGGCTATGGTTTTTCCTGTGGTCATGTATGGATGTGAGAGTTGGACTGTGAAGAAGGCTGAGCACCGAAGAATTGATGCTTTTGAACTGTGGTGTTGGAGAAGACTCTTGAGAGTCCCTTGGACTGCAAGGAGATCCAACCAGTCCATTCTGAAGGAGATCAGCCCTGGGATTTCTTTGGAAGGAATGATGCTAAAGCTGAAACTCCAGTACTTTGGCCACCTCATGTGAAGAGTTGACTCATTGGAAAAGACTCTGATGCTGGGAGGGATTGGGGGCAGGAGGAGAAGGGGACGACAGAGGATGAGATGGCTGGACGGCATCACTGACTCGATGGACGTGAGTCTGAGTAAACTCCAGGAGTTGGTGATGGACAGGGAGGCCTGGTGTGCTGCGATTCATGGGGTTGCAAAGAGTCAGACAGGACTGAGCAACTGATCTGATCTGAAACTGAAGGAGTTAAATGACCTTGTACCCCATGTCATGGGCAGTTCTACTCCCAGTACAAGTGAATACTTATTCCCACCCCCCCAAAAAAAATGGTTTGTAGTACCCTTATTAATAATAGCCCAAACTGGAAATGATACATAAATAAATTATGGAATATACTTACAACAGGCTATTTATATAGCAATGAAAAGGAACAAACTACAACTGTATATAATATGGATGAACTGCACAGACATAAAATGGAGCAAAACAAGTCATAAGAAAAGAGCATATGTTGTATGAGTTTATTCAACTGAAATTTGAATATGGGCAAAAAAAAGAAGAAAAGTCAGAATAGAGGTTATCTTTGCTAGGGAGAGAACATTGACTATTGATTGGAGGGAGCTCCAGGGAGTTTTCTGGAGTATTGGAATGTTTTATGTCTTATTCTGGGTGGAGTTTACATGGGTGTGTAGATATGTACAATTTATCAAGCCATACACTTAGAATCTGTACAGGTTCTGTGGCCAGGGAGAGTAACAACAAAAAGCCATTAGCCAGACCTGCAAAAGAAATAAACACGCAGTGCATAGGAAGCATAGGAATAGTGACAAAGGTAAGGTGTTCAAACTTGACTCGTGAATAATTAAGGGATTCTAATTAAAACAATGTGCACTTTTTTTTACTGTCAGAATGGGAAACTAAGTAATTTTTTTTAGAAAACTTCTTGGCCACACCGCAGGGCATGTAGGAATCTTAAGTTTCTTAAGTTTCAAACCCAACTCCCCTGCCATAGAAACTCAGAGTCTTAACCACTGGACTGCCAGGTAAGTCCTCTAAATTAAATAATTAAATTTAGAAGGTTGTTAAAATTGTGAAAAAACGTACAACAGGTACTCAATGTATACAGATATAGTGATGTTAGAAGAAAATTTAACAGTAGTTATTAAAATTAAAAATAGTCTCTCAGGCTTCCCTGGTGGCTCAGTGGTAAAGAATTCCCCTGCAGGGAAAACAGATTCAGTCCTTGATCCAGGAAGATCCCACATGCCTCGGGACAAGTAAGTCCAGGCTGCAACTACTGAGCCAGAGTTCTAGAGCCTGTGAGCAGCAAGAGAAAGCACTGCAATGAGAAGCCTGAGCACTGCAAAGAGAGAATAGCCCCACTTGCTGCAACTGGAGACGGCTTGTGCACTGCAGTGAGGACCCATCGGTTCAGTTCAGTCGCTCAATCGTGTCCGACTCTTTGCCATTGCCAACTCCCAGAGCTTACTCAAACTCATGTCCACTGAGTCACTGATGGCATCCACCCATCTCATCTTCTGTCGTCTGCTTCTCCTCCTGCCTTCAATCTTTCCCAGCATCAGGGTCTTTTCCAATGAGTCAGTTCTTCGCATCAGGTGGCCAAAGTATTGGTGTTTCAGCTTCAGAATCAGTCCTTCCAATGAATATTCAGGACTGATTTCCTTTGGGATGGAATGGTTGAATCTCCTTGCAGTCCAAAGGACTCTCAAGAGTCTTCTCCAACACCACAGCCATAAATATTGAAAAAGAAAAAGAAAATTTCAATAGCTTTTTGCCCAAGCTAATTAAGGGCTGGGATTCACAACCCAAGGGATGAATGGATAAACAAAATGTGACCAGGCTCCTCTGTCCATGGGATTCTCCGGGCAAGAATACTGGAGTGGGTTGCTGTGTCCTCCTCCAGGGGATATTCCCGACCCAGGGATCGAACCCGAACCTGTATTTCTTAAGTCTCCTGCATTGGCAGGCAGGCTCTTTGCCACAAGAGCCACCTGGGAAGCCTATATATATATGTATATATGTATAGTATGTATATATATGTAAGAGTACTATTCAGCATTGAAAAGGAAGGAAGTTTTGACAGCTGCTGCAGCATAGGTGAAACTTCAGGGAAGTAAGCCTGTCACAAAAGGACAAATGCTGTATGATTCTACTTATATGAGGGACCTAGAGTACTCAGGGTCATACATAGAGACAGAAGCTACAGCCGTGTTTACAAAGAGCTGAGGGGAGGGAGACATGGGGAGTTTGTTCAATGGGTATGGAGTTTCAGTTTGGGAAGATGAGAAAAGTTCTGGAAATGGATGGTGGTGATGGCTTAACAACAATGTGAAAATACTTAATGAACTGTACACTTAAACATGGTTTAAATGGCGTATTTTATAGTATGTATATTTGGTATAGTAAAAAGAAAAAAAAAGTTGGACTTCACATTGCAACTGAGTAATGCGTTCTTGCCTGGAGAATCCCAGGGATAGGGCAGCCTGGTGGGCTTCCATCTATGGGGTCGCACAGAGTCGGACACGTCTGAGCGACTTAGCAGCAGCAGCAGCAGCAATGCACATACATTAGGATAGGTTAAGCTGTTGGAACAATTAGACCTAAAATAAATAGCTGAAACAAATTAGAAATTTATTTCTCTCTCCCTTAACAGATGAGAGCAGATACTCCCAGTTAGTGGGAGGATGAAGACAGGTGGTTTCTACTCTAAGTCGTTCTTAGTGACCCAGATTAATGAGGACTCTGCCGCCTGTAACTGCTTCCTGGCATGGTGATTCTAGCCATCACCATTGCTATTTCATCTCACAAGAAGAGAAAGAGGGTACGGGAGAGGTTTGTGGAGGATTTATGGACCAGATCCGCTGGTCCTCGTCCTTGCGTACATTACTGGTGCTCACATCCCATTGGAGATAGAACTGAGTCCTATATCACTTCCCATTCTAAGGGACATTGGGCATATGACTGCTCAGACATTGTAAAAAAAGTGAATAAAGTATTTTGGGGACTTCCCTGGAGGTACAGTGGTGAAGACTCTGGGTTCCCAATGTAGTGGGCATGGGTTAATCCCTAGTCAGGTGAGATCTCAAATGCTACATCGCTCAGCCAAAAAAAAAAAAGAATTTTGGTGGACAGTTCCTAAAAAGGAAAAAAAAAAATCACTGGGGGATATGCATATAAGAGTGGTTTTCTCTGGAGCTGAGATTGCAGCAGACATTTACTTTTTATACTATGTAATTTTGAAGTGCTTGCATTTTTTATAAGCATGTGTTATTATAATCAGAAACTAAAAAGCAAATCCAGGGTGGAGAGAATAACAACAAAAAAAATATTTGACTACGTAAAAGGTGAAACTGCTTACTGATACATTCTTCATTAATAAAAATGGAAACCAATCTAAATTTCCATCACAGGAGAATGGGGAGGTAAATGATGGTATAACCATATAATGGATTATTAGAAAGCAGGAAAATTTAATGAATAGCACCTACACACAACAATGCGGTTGAATCTTTAATGAAAAAGTCATACAAGATTATCTGCTGTACCTATCATTTTCATTAAGCCACATTGATGTGCTAAAAACCCTATTTAAAATTTTTAGCTTGAAAATACTTTTTTAAAAAATAGGCAGGAGGGCATCATGAACCCCCAGAGAACATCATTCTGGGGCTTCCCTGGCGGCTCAGTGGTAAAGAATCCACCTGCTGATGCAGGAGACATGTGTTCGATCCCTGGTCCGGAAGGATCCCACGTGCCTAGAAGCAAGTAGGCCCGTGTGTCACAACCACTGAGAGTGTGCTCTAGAGCTCGGCAGCTGCAGCTGCTGAAGCCCTAAAGCCCATGCTCTGCAACAGGAGAAGACCGCACACCACAGCTGGAGAGTAACCCCCACTCGTCACAACCAGAGAAGAGCCCGGGCAGCAGAGAAGACCCAGTACAGACCAAAATAAACAAAAACTAATAAAATTTTAAAGAACGTTACTCTGACTCAACAATGGTTCATATTTTGCCATATTTGTCTAATCCGTCTTTTTTCCTTGGTGCAGTATTTTGAGGCAAGTCCCACATGTGTCATCTATTTCTACTTACTTTAGTAAGCATGTAGTCAATATATTTAGAGACATTTTCTTACATTGTAACAATGCCATGATGACATTAACAAGTTAGCAGTCATTCTTTGGTATTATTTCAGTCCATAATCAATTGTCTTGTCATTTAGAAAAATGACTTTTAATAGCTGATTCATTTGAATTAGGATCTAAATGGCTTAAGTGTTTACTTCTGGTTGTCTTGCCTCTAGGACTCCTAATCTGAGGTAGCTGCTTTCTCATTCTTTTTTTTTTTTTAATTTTCATTGGAGTATAGTTGATTCACAAACATATTATTTTCAGGTATACAGCAAAGTGAGTCCGTTATACTCCCCTCTCCCCCTTTTTTTCATGTTTTTGACTTGTTGTAGAACTGAGTCAGCTGTTCCTGCCAAGTGTCCCAAATTCTGGATTTGTCTGTTGCTCCCCTATAATTACATCACTTACCCTTCTACCACCTAGGGCTTCCCTGATAGCTCAGTTGGTCAAGAATCTGCCTGCAATGCAGGAGACCCTGGTTCGATTCCTGGGTGGGGAAGATCTGCTGGAGAAGGGATAGGCTACCCACTCCAGTGCTTCACTTGTGACTCAGCTGGTAAAGAATCTGCCTGCAATTTGGGAGACCTGGGTTAGATCCCTGAGTTGGGAAGATTCCGCTGGAGAAGGGAAAGGCTACTTAGTCCAGTATTCTGGCCTGGAGAATTCCATGGACTGTAGAGACCATGGCGTCAGAGTCAGACAGGACTGAGCAACTTTCTTTTTTTTTTTTTTTGCTGACAAAGCAAGAGACTTTATTGGGAAAGGGCACCGGGGTGGAGAGCAGTAGGGTAAGTGAACCCAGGAGAACTGCTCTGCCACGTGGCTTGCAGTCTTGGGTTTTATGGTGATGGGATTAGTTTCCAGGTGGTCTTTGGCCAATCACTCTAATTCAGAGTCTTTCCTGGTGGCCCACGCATCACTCAGCCAAGATGGATGCTAGTGAGAGGGATTCTGGGGAGTGGAAGAACATGTGGTGTCTCCTTTAGACCTTTCCCGAACTCTTCCAGTTGGTGGTGGCTTATTAGTTCAGTATTCCTTATCAGGATCTCCTGGCGTTCCTCAGGTGTACTTAGGATGAGAGCTTGTGTGAGGACCCCCGGGCATCTTCAGTCCTGTTTGTCTTGAGAGTCTGACCCCTGAAACCTACACCTCAGCGGGCGATCTCTCTTCCATTGTGGTCTTTTGCAGACCGGACATGGAGCCGGGACGGTTTAGATCTGAGCAACTTTCACTTTCACTTTTCTATCACCTGTGTGTATGTATGTGTGTGTGTGTGTGTGTGTGTGTGTTTGTGTGTGTGTGCGCGCACTCAGTCATGTCTGACTCTTTGTGATCCCATGGACTATAGCCCACCAGGCTCCTCTGTCCATGGAATTTTCCAGGCAAGAACACTTGAGTCGAGGGGATCTTTCTGATTCTGGGATCAAAGGAGCGTCTTTTGGGTCTCCTGCATTGTGGGCGGATTCTTCACCACTGTGCAACCTGGGAAGGTCTTATCACCTACATCTCCTATAAATGAACTTTAGCCCTAGAGGCCTCGTAAAAGTCAGGCTTGACATTTTTGAGGTTGGTGGTGTGAGCATCACACTGCATTACATCTGGAAATGTGATGTTCAGGTAGGTTGTCCTGATTTCAGCAATGCAGAGATGTATCTGTGGTTCAGGTAAATCAGCCTGATCTGTCCATGGTAAAGTTTCCTATCATCACCTTATCTCATGCTTTTATACATTGGTGACCATTGACAGTATCAATTATTTCACTAGAAATTGCAAAATGCTGTCTTTCTAATCCTATCTTTCCTTCCACATTTATTGGCTGAAATGCACAATCCTGAGTTTCTAATTTCATTATTCCTTCCATATGCATTTACAGGAAGTCTGCTGTAAATAACTTTCCCTCACCAACTGGAGGTATTTGGTTACTCCAAAATATAGTTCATACAGGAAAGGCAAGAGAGAACAGAAATCTTCACTGATATTGTCCACTGACATATCCTAAGTATTGGAATATTGTTTGGAATATATAGAACATTCAATAAATATTTTTTAATTGAATGGGAATTCATATATTGGAATACGATGTGCGTCTGAAAAGAATGAAGAAAATGTACATCTTGACATAATACTTATAAATAATGTTGAGTGTAAAAAGCGGGAAATAGAACAATAGGTATAGGATGAGTCAATTTTTATAAAAATATATATAGTCTCAATGTAGCAAAAATAGGATTAGTGGATGAATGTGATAAAACAAACAATAAAATGCTAATTGTTGAGTTTGGATAGTGATTATATGAATTTTCCCTGTTGAATCTATTTAATTTTTTATTATGAAAAGGTTCATCACAAAATGTTAGAAAAAGATATGCATGTAAAAATCTGTATTTCTGAAGAGTGGGTTTGGGGGTAAGGATGAAACTTTTCAGGTTATATACTTTATATAGAGCAAAACTTGTAAACTATCTTTTGACACAGTAATTCCACTTTTAGGAACCTATCCTAATATAGTAATTCTAAATATTAAAAAAAGTAGAAAAAAATTTCATGTTGAAAATGTTTTATAATACAAATGTGGAATTATCCTGAATATCTAAGACTAGAATGATCACATTATGGTGTAATAATTAGGTTCGTTATAAATGATAAAAATAATGTAGTAATATTGAAAGTGCTTATGGGGACTTCCCTGGTGGCCCAGTGCTTGACTCCGGGCTTCCACTGCAGTGAGGCGTGGGCTCCATCTCTGGTCAAGGAAATAAGATCCCACACACCCCATGGCAGCAGCCAAAACGAACGAACGAACAAACACCGTGACACAAAATTTTACCAAAATGACACCATCGATTTTTTAAATGGTGTACATAAATCACATAGCACTATTATATGACTCCAAAATTCTGTGCTTGCATAGAAAAATGTGTATACAGAAACAGAAAGTAAACGAATGACTACCAAGGCCTGGTGGGTTGAGGGAAAACAGGGAGTGATTATTCTAATGGGCATAGGGCTGCTTTGGGGGATGATGAAAGCATTCTACAATTGACTGCGGTGATGGCTGTACAGCGCTGCAAATATACTAAAAGCCATTGAGCTGTGCACTTTAAATGCGTAATTTGTAAGGTATGTGAATTATATCTCAATAAAACTGTTATTAAAAAATTTAATGATAATACATGAAAAGAAAGTTGGAAGAAAAAAATGTGTTTGAGGTGGTAGGATTATGGGTGATTAAATTCTGCTTTCCTGTATGTTCTAGTTGTTATTCATATGTGTCCTTTGTACTAGGAGATAAGCTGTTTTAAAAAGCACAAGATGTGGAGAAGGAAATGCCAACCCACTCCAGTATTCTTGCCTGGAGAATGCCATGGATGGAGAAGCCTGGCGGGCTACAGTCCACAGGTCGCAAAGAGTGGGACACGACTGAGTGAGAAAAAAAAGCACAAGATGTACTTTTCAGAGTGCTATTTAACTATAAATAATCAGTGTGACAACTATTCCTCTTGCTTATTTGCAGGTTGTAGGTTTTATGTTTATCATAATATATATATTTTTAAACCTCTATTTATTTAATTTTTGGTCTAGCCTATTCAAGGCTGTGGGATCTTATTTCCCTGACAGGGATGGAACTGGTGCTCCTTGCCTGGGAGCACAGAGTCTTAACCACTAGATCGCCAGAAAAGTACCTACGATAATATTTTTAATATTAATATATTTTCATAAACAGAGCAGATATCACTTATATCTATTTTTCATTTGAAAAGACCCTGATGCTGGGAATGACTGAAGGCGGGAGGAGAAGGGGACGACAGAGGATGAGATGGTTGGATGGCATCACCGACTCCATGGACATGAGTTTGAGTAAATTCTGGGAGTTGAGGATGGACAGGGAGGCCTGGCGGGCTGCAGTCCATGGGGTCGCAGAGGGTTGAACACGACTGAGCGACTGAACTCAACTGATATCTATTTTTCACTATGTACATATACACACACACACATACTTACTGCAGTTTAGTTAGGAGGCGGGAGCCAGGACTTCAGGCAGATGTGGGAATGGGGTGGGAAGGGCCGGACGAACCCAGGTCCCCTATTTGTCCGGGATCAGGCCCCTCTCCTTACTATCCCTTCGGCTCTGAGCTCTGGACTCCCTGGCAGAGAGCCTCTTCCCGGTCCTGTCCCGCCCTTCGGTGGGGTCACCGTCGCCTCGGTCTGGCCGGTGGTTGGCGAAGGTGCCCCAGGTTCACTGGCCGGGGTCACAGTTCCACCCGCAGGGGTCAGGGCCCCCCACCCCCCCACTGGAGTCACAGCCCCTCCCTCGGGAGGCGGGGGCTCACTAGCCACAGGCCGGGGTCACAGTTCCCCACACGCGGTAGACTCACAACCTTGGGTCCACGGGACGGGCCCTCCCTCGGCCCGGGGCCCCCTTTCCCGCCCGGGAAGCCCGGGTCCCTCCCCCTGGCGGCCGGCGGCCCCTCCTCCCGAGCCACGGTGTGGGTCCCGGGGGCCCCCGGCGGTCCCGGCGACTCCCCGGGGGCCGGGCCCGAGGTCGCGACGCTCGAGAGGCCCGCGCCGGCCGGGTCGTCCTCACTGGGGGCCGCGGCCGCCTCGCCGCCCCCCTGGCCCGGCCCGCGGTCGCCCGCCTCCTGCCCGACGGTGGGCGGGTCGCCGCTGCGCCGCGCCGGCTGGGCAGGGATGGCGGCCGGCACGTTGCTGGAGGCCGGTCTGGCCCGGGTGCTCTACTACCCGACGCTGCTCTACACAGTGTTCCGCGGGAAGATGCCCGGCCGGGCGCACCGCGACTGGTACCACCGCATCGATTCCACCGTGCTGCTGGGCGCGCTGCCGCTGCGGAGCATGACGCGCCGGGTGAGCCGGGCCGGGCCGGGCCGCGGCGGGGCCTGCGAGCCCGGCGAGCGCCGCCCGGGCCTCGGCCGCCCTCCCCTTTCTGAGCTCCCCCTTTGCCTCGGCAGCTGGTCCAGGACGAGAACGTGCGCGGGGTGATCACCATGAACGAGGAGTATGAGACGAGGTTCCTGTGCAACTCCTCCAAGGTGAGGCTCCGGGGCCCGGCGCCCCGCCCGCCACCCCTCTACCTTGCCCCAGACACGGGCGTCCCAGGCTTTTTTTTTTTTGCCTCTGAGGAGCTAGTCTTGCGGCTGGATGGGGGTAGAATCTAATTTGTGAATTAGAAAATTGATGTGAAAGGTATTTCACAGTAGAGTTGCCCAACTTTGATTACTCCTTTCTGCACACGTGTATTCTCGGTTTTGGTAACTCACATCAGTAACCAAACTTGAAAGGCAACGTTTCTTTTTCGGCTACGCCTCGCAGCCTGTGGGATATTAGTTTCCCAATCAGGGATCAAACCTGCGACCCCTGCAGTTGGAAGAGCAGAGTGCTAACCATTGGACCACGAGGGAAGTCCTGAAAGGCAACTTTTCTCTGCCTTGCTTTCATTCATTCAGCACTTAATGAGCACTAAGTATGGATCGGACACTGTTAGATATTCAAGACGAAGGCCCTATAAACTGTAAAAAGGAAAGCTACCCCCAATCCCTGATAACTGTATCATAAAACTCTTTGTAAAAACTGCATAGAATTCATTTGGTTTTTATTCGAGAGAATTTCATTTATATGTTAGAGATGATAGTGGAACTCCAAAGCATGGTCATAAATGAAGTTCAAGCCTAAAACCTAGTTTTCATTAGATGTGAGTGGTTTTTTGGTGGAACTCTTCATGATGGTTATTAGGTGTTGCCCTGTCTTTCTAGTGTTTGACTTCTATTAGCACTGCACAATTATCTTCCCTGTTTACGGTACTGATAGAGCCTAATGAACATGCAGTTATTTCAAACCATAGATCTTTTTTGAAATCTAAAAAAATAATTGTGACTCACATTTTAAATCTATTGATCAGTGATGGCATACATTTTTAAAGAATAGATAGCAGTTCCTTGGATTTCCCACAGAATTTTGCCACAGAATCTCAGGAGTTATTAGCCAAAATGTGTTATTAGCCTCAGTGTGGTTGGTCCTGTGGAGCAAGCCACAGAAAGTGCTTGGTCTCTGGGTGTGAGGCATCAAGATCTGCTATCTTATCTCACTAGCCTAGAGAAAAGAAATCTCCAAGGCAATGGTTCTGATGTTTTAATATGGCTAAGCATTATCTAGTGGTAGTGGTGTTAGTCACTCAGTCATGCCCAACTCTTTGTAATCTCGTGGACTATAGCCCACTGGGCTCCTCTGTCCATGGAATTCTCCAGGCAAGAAGACTGGAGTTGTTTGCCGTTCCCTTCTGCAGGGAATTTTCCTGACCGGGGGATTGAACCCGGGTCTCCTGCATTGCCACCTGATGCAAAGAACTGACTCACTGGAAAAGACCTGATGCTGGGAAAGATTGAAGGCAGGAGAAGGAGGGGATGACAGAGGATGAGATGGTTGGATGGCATCACTGACTAGATGGACATAAGTTTGAGCAAGCTCCAGGAGTTGGTGATGGACAGGGAGGCCTGGCGTGCTGCAGTCCACGGGGTTGCAAAGAGACACGACTGAGCGACTGAACTGAACTGACTGACTCCTGTATTGCAGCAGATTCATTACCGTCTGAGCCCCAGGGAAGCCCAGGGAAGCATTATCCGGCTGTCTGTTAAGACAGCACATTCCTAGGTACAACCCCTAAGAGATTCTGACTCAGGAACTTCAAATCACGGCCTAAGAACGTGACTATCTGATCTGATCTGATCTGATGTAGCAGGCTCCCCAAGTGTTTGATGTAATTGATGTGTAAACACACACTGCCAGATTTAGCTGTTTTTGGTTAATTTCGTTAGCTGTATAATATGTTGACCTTCATTCAGAGTCATGTGTCTGATTTGCTAAAGAGATTAATAACAAAAAGTCTACCTCAAGTCTTAAGGCAAAAAATAAAAAAGTTACCCAGTTTGCCAGAGGCCTTATTTCTTCTGTTGATTCTTTTCTTTCTTCTAAGCAAAAACAAAAGTAGGTATGTTATTTTAATTTTAAAATAACTCTTATTTTCTACCACATACCCCTCTCCAAAAAAGTGGTAAAAAAGAGAATACTTACGGGCAGAGAAATAGAAGGCCTTGCAAAATGTAGTAGTCGAACCCTGCAGCTGGATCACCGCACAAGCACCAAGGTCATGCAAAAAAACTGTTTACGCAGCTTTCGTCAATGAATTTTATACAGTTTGTGTTTTGTCACTAAAGATTCAAATACTAAGAACGCTGTAAATCTTGGACATAATTCTAACTCAGAAGCATTGCTGTTGTTTGATGAAAGACCATGTAAGTCAGTCATTTTAAAGACATTTCTGAAAGAAGTTTCTTTTTAGGCCAACAGTATACCGCATATATTACCATACACCGTGAACCTTCCTTGTTGCTTTGCTGCCTCACTGGAGTCCCTCTTCCTGCCACTCACATCAGGCGTTTTTCCTTTTCTTTTCTGTGCTGGCGGACCTGGCCCCAGGAGTGGGAGAAAGCAGGAGTGGAGCAGCTGCGGCTCAGCACGGTAGACATGACTGGGGTCCCAACCCTGGCTAACCTCCAGAAAGGAGTCCAGTTTACCATCAAGTACCAGTCGCTAGGCCAGTCTGTCTACGTGCACTGTAAGGCCGGGCGTTCCAGGAGTGCCACTATGGTGGCCGCGTATCTCATTCAGGTAGGAAAGGGCTTTCTGGACTGGCGCCCTCTTCTCCCCCAGATTGTTCCTAAAAGCAATCTGATTTTTATTTTACTTTATTATTTTTAAATTTTTATCTTTTGGTTGCACTGGGTCCTCGCTGCTGACTGCCGGCTTTCTCTAGTTGCTGTGAGCGGGGGCTACTCTTCATCGAGGTGCACACGTTTCTCACTGTGGGGGCCTCTTTTTTATTGCCGAGTAAGGCACTGGACACTGTACACTGTACTTGGGTTTCACAGGTGGCGCTAGTGGTAAAGAACGCACCTGTCAATGCAGGAGACATTAAGAGACCTGGGTTCCATCCCTGGGTCGGGAAGATCCCGTGGAGAAGGGCATGGCAATCCACTCCAGTATTCTTGCCTGGAGAATTCCATGGTCAGAGGAGCGTGGCGGGCTACAGTCATGGGGTCGCAAAGAGTTGGACACGACTGAAGCGACTTAGCCCACATGCACAGGCACTAGGGCTCGGGGGCTTCGGTAGTTGTAGCTCCTGGGCTCTAGAGCGCAGGCTCAATAGCTCTTGGGCTCTTGGGCTTAGTTGCTCTGCATCACGTGGAATCTTCCTGAACTAGGGATCAAACCCATGTCCCCAGCATTGTCAGGTGGATTCTTAACCACTGTACCCCCAAGGAAGTCCCTCTTTTTATTTTGGCTGTGCTGGGTCTACATTGTAGTTCACGAGCTTCTCTTGTTGCAGGGTGGGCATAGTTGCCCTGCAGCATGTGGGATCTTAGTTCCCCAAGTGGGAGCGCATCCACATTGCCTACATTGGAAGGCGGATTCTTTACCACTGGGCCACCAGGGAATGGACTGGTCCCCTGTACAGCAGCTCTCCAATCTACTGGCGGACCTTGCTGGAAGGAGTCGCGTTCCCAATTTTAGGCCGTTGGGAGGTGGAAAACATCTGAAATTTGCAGACAGGCTGCAACTTGCCACCTGTGTGACCTTAGGCAAAAGTGGGTTACCCTCTCCAATGCTCAGTTTCCTCAAATTAAATGTGTTACAAAACTCAAATAAGAACTATGTCAAACACTGACCTAGAGCAGGCAAAGAATGGAATTGCAAAGGATGTTAATACAAGCGAAAGGCTAGAAACATTTGTTATAAACGGTCCGTCAGGAAATACATTGCTGTAGAGAACAGTGTTGATCATGGCTCTAAAGGACTCACATCTTGTTAAGTATTTCAGAGCACAGTCCTGGTTATTAGTTTCTAGAAACAGTGGCTCCAGCAGAATTTTGCCTATCAGTTTGATGACTGGCAGCAGGGATGCTTTTAAAAACATTTAGAAGCCAGCACTCTCTAGTCCGTCATTTCCTGTTACACACCCCAGCTCATTTTTGTTACCTGTGAGGCCCCTGAAGAGCACTGACTAAGTAATTTAGATAGTTTAAGGTAAAAGGAAATGTAAAGATAAACGGCCTGGCCTTGTGTTACTGTGGCCTGGTGAATATATGATTTAACAATACTAAAGCTTGGGTCATTAGGAGTCTGTTTTGCTGGAAACTGGGTGTCAGGAGATATTTTGGGCCAAGTGAGAAATGAACCAGCAGACTAAAAATCTACTTTCTTGGTTCTGTTGAGTTCTAAACAAATAAGTATCTTGAGGACACGAAGATAGCCCTCCTCAAAAAATTTTAAAAGTACTCTTTTCTAGCCACAGTGACAAGTTATGATATCAATTGTGTACTCTTTCCAGGAAACTCTCGTAACCAACAGCCTAGCTCAGAGAGGGTATCTAGTAGGCCTAGGCCCGTGTGAATTTAGGACCTGAGCTTCACGTGTTGAACCTCCTATTTTTCCAGGGTTTGGCAGAACAAGAATTAGGTAGAAAGACTGACTTGTGTCCCCTTCAACCCACCAGCCTGCTGCACAGAATTGTGGGACTGGCTGGCTGAGGGGGCTAAAGTGTTCTCCAACTTAAAATATGTGGGTCATGGTTTTCTGTTTTTGCTTTTAAAGAAAGACTGAGAGCCCTTGAGCACTGGTTATCAGGTCAAGGACCCCTTAACACCTGCTCCTTCCTTTCTCTGACTTCCCAACCCTGCGCTTCAGGTGTACAACTGGACTCCAGAGGAGGCCATAAGAGCCATCAGCAAGATCCGGTCCCACATCTACATCAGACCTGGCCAGCTAGAAGTTCTCAAAGAGTTCCACAAGGTGACCACTGCAGGGGCGGCCAAGAAGGAGATTCATCACACATCCCTGACATGACACAGGTGGATTGGGAAGAATGCGACACAGCGCTGCTTCCTACAGAATGAAAGTGCTTAACAGGACCAAGGGGGCTTAAGCCCAGACTTGACATAATGAATGTGCTAAGTGGGGGTTAATTTTGCTCCCTTTGTCTTGTTTCATTTTCCTGAAATAACGCTGTTGTGTGGCTAGATTTCGTGTGGCTCTGTTCATGGGGCATGGGGAAATGGGACCGAGCTGAGGGTTTATAAGATCAAAGAAACCTGTCGTGCACCTGATGTTGTGCCTAATATTTAGCCCCATAACTCAAAGACGTTTAACACTAGGAGAAGGGCAGAGAAATATGCAGCCCCAGCTCTTTCCCACCGTCAGAACCCTAACCCACTGGCCTTACGTGGCTGTCCTCGCGTTGGAGCAGTCGTCCTGTGTGTAGCAAAGGAAGCGCGGGATTCGGTCATTGTTGCGACTTAGAAGTGTGTGGGGATGTAGTCAGTTCCCCTTAGGAAGTCACCCCTTGAGAATTCAAAACACACACATATGCCTTCAAAAACTTTTATTTGTATGAACAGTTCCTAGCTCTTGATTTACCTTAGAGCTTTTAAAAGAGTAGTGACCTTATATATTTGAGTTTGAAAAAAGTTTCTGCTATTAACCAGAAATAATCCTTTCTACTTCTTTCTGGCTTACTCCTTGGAATAAGCCAAAAATAAAACCAAAGTGTACATTTTCTGACGGAGAGATGAAAAACAATGGACGGCACATCCTGAATTCTAGGGTAGACTCTTGCTGGTGAAGGACACCTTCGGTTTAGTCCATTTTTTCCAAGCAACACCTGAAGGAGAACTCTAACACCTAATTCTTTGTGGGAAAATGACCAACGAGCCACTTTGCAGGCTACAAAAAAAAAAAACAAAAAAAAAACCAGAGACTGGGCATCTTTCCTTCTGTCCTGGGATCAGGGGTGCTTCTATTTAACATTGATCAGGTAGAGAGGGGAGGCTGTGCCTAGGGGTGGAGAAGAGGCTGGCTCTAAGCGATCTGAAGTGAGTGAGGCTCAAGATTACAAGGGGGTGGCGAACAGGCTGGCCTACTCTCAGTTCTAGCAGCCGGCTGAGCAGCAGCAGTCTAAAAACCCCAGACAGAACTCTCTTGTAGGAGTTCAGGGAAGGGCTGGGGTGCTGCTTTTCTAACATGTATCAGAAAGTAACATAATAGCCGAGTTGGGGGGCCTCGGGGGACTTTTGAGTTTGGATGGGGAGGTGCTGGAAGGAGGGAGGGCAAACGCCAGCTGCTCCTGTCCTCAACAGCCTTAGGCCAACACGAACTGCAAATTGGTCAGCAGCACCTTAATGCCTCTGGTGACCGTTACAGCTGAAGTGGCAGGGTCAAGCTTGTAGGTGTGGGCATCCCCTTTTTTATACGGGTCCCGGAAAACATAGATGCTCCCGTTGCAGCTGGCGATCTTCCAGAGGGACGGGGCAGAGCTCCAGGCCTGGGGAAGGCAAAGCCGGGTGAAGCTGTCTAGCAGGGGGTTGTAGCACACCAGGGAGTCCCCCTCAGCCACGATGAACACCAGGTCCTTATGCACAGCCGCGTGCATGCGGCCCGCGAAGGGCAGCACGTAGGGCTTCACGTGGCACTTGTCTGTCTCTGTGTCAAAGCACTGGATGAGTCGGGACGGTTTGGTAAAGAAGTCCAGGTCATTCTCCTCCCCCCCCAGTAAGTAGATGATCCCGTTGAGGTTGGCACCAGCGGCTCCTGACACAGCCACCTCCAGCTGGGTGGTCTCAGTCCAGACATTATCACCCACCCGATAATAGATGACTGCGTTGGAGAGGGTGTCCTGCAGCGTCTTCCCACCCAGGGAATATATGGCGTCCTTCCCAGGCACAGACACCAGGGTGTGCTGGAGTCGGTCTCGGGGCAAAGGTGCACACCACTCCCAGTCCACGGTGGCGTTGTTGCACTTCCACATGCGCCGAGGGATGGACCCTCCCACCACGTACAAGTCTCCGCCATGCTTGCAGGCTGCTGTGATCTGGTGGCACAGGCTGTTTTGGCCACTTACACTGATGGAGTCATCTTCCGCACAGTGTAAGGACACAGCCAACGAGTGGGTACGAGAGGACTCTTTCCCGATCAGGTAAATGTGTACATTCTCCCCAATTTCCTATTGGCGAAATTAAAGTTATAAACGGTGTCTATCAGCTCGAGGCTAAAGGCGCAGCTGAGACGCACACCCTTGCGTCCTGGGCCACGCCCTGGATCCTGCTCTGACCCACCCTTCTAGCTACCGTGTGTCACCCTGACTCTCCTCTGACCACTGTCTTTCAGGCACCTTATGTTGGGACAGAAAACCTGTTACACTCATCCTCCCAGCTTTCTTTATAACTATGACGAGTTGGTACTTTGGTCATTAATGCAATGATGAAAGTAGTTCTCTCAAGGAGCTTTGGAGCCCAGAGGCTGCTGGCTTCTAGGCTCACATACATATCCTCCACCCCAGCTCTTATCAGCTTTAAGCCAGAGACTTACTTGCCAGCCATCAAAGAGGCCAAGCTGATAGATGGCTGGAATGCATGGATAGTATGGTGTCCCAACCCTAAAGAAATCTGCCTTACCTTCAAGCTAGTCCTGAGTGACTCTGAAAAAGCCTCTCTTTCTTCTTTATTAAAATTGATCCAGGATTCTATTGCCTCTGTTGGGTTCTGGGAACATGGAACTCCATCTGCAAGAGTCAGAGGAAAGGTATGGTCAACGGCAGTCTAAGGATCCACAAGGGAAATTTAGAGTCAGTGGCTTTAAAAATGTGAATCTCTTTGTTAGACTACCACCATGTATATATATGTATGTGTGTGTATGAGAAATTAACCTAAAATTGCCCTGTTTTTTTTCCTTAATCAAAATGGATGACTTGATATTCTCCTATTTGCCATGGAAGCAATCTACTGGGCTACAAAGCTCACACTTGAAGTACAGTTATACCTCATTTGCAGGGTTAGCATTGTTACCTAAAAGTTGGCCAGTCACTTGAGAAGCTTCTTATTTAGGTGTCTGACTCTTTGCAACCCTATGGACTGTAATCCGCCAGGCTCCTCTGTCCACGGGATTTTCCAGGCAAGAATACTGGAGTGGGTTGCCATTTCCTACTCCAGGGGATATTCCCAGCTCAGGGATCAAATCCATGTCTCTTGCGTCTCCTGCATTGGTAGGTGGATTTTTTTTTTTTAAACCACTGTGCCACCTGGGAAGCCCCTAACTATCTTGACTCACTGTCAGTTTACTCAGGTAACCAGTCCCACAAACACATGCCAAGTATAGAATGGAAGAGAACACTGATGCACAAGAAAGGTGAGAATACAAATGCAGGTAGCTCCTCACTACCTTTCGTGGCTAAGTGCAGCTTTTTTTTAAATTCAATATTTGCATATAATGTGAAACGCTGCTTTGGTTTCCTAAGCTCTTCCTCTAGAAGGACCTCTGTCTCTGACATTAACTACTAAATGTCAACTCAAGCTCTCTCTCAGAAGGTATCTAAGTAAACTCTTATCAAGAATAATAACGTAAACTAGCACCAGGAGTCTGAGGGTACCCTTGTCCTAAAGGAGAACTTTCAGCGGATGTCACACACCTGTGCAGCTGGGCATGACGTTCCCCCTCCCTCTGCTTACCCGAGATGATATCGGTGAGTAGATGGTGGGGCAAGTGAAGAAATTCCTCTGTGCTCTGCAGCTGGGCCAGATGGGCCTTGGCACAGTGCTTGGCAGCGGTGTAGAGCTCAGGATCACTGTGTCGATCTGCCAGCCACATCACCTGCAGGCAGTTGCCCACCTGCACTGTGCGGGCCAGAAACCGAGAACATTCCTCAAAGAGAGACGTCAGCTGATACATGTCTGACACCTCATAAATCTCCTGCAGCTCCTCCGCTCGGAGTTTCACGGTCCCGTGGTAGATATAATCAACCAGGAGCTGGAAGACAGACTCGCTGACATCCTGCAGTACAATCACCCGGTTGTGGGCCTCCTTCAGGTTGGAAGTGAACATGGACCGGAAGAAGCAGCTCTGAGCCGAGAGGACCAATCGGTGGAGCTGAAACTCCCGGCCTTCCACGGAGATGGTGACATCAGCAAAGAGCTCTTCCTCCAAACACAGTTTCATGATGCCCTGGGCCACACGGCCTGAGTGTGACCTATCTTTGAAAGTGTAGTTCACAAAGTAGTTCTCATCCATGGATGCTCCAGGTTCCTCTGGTGATTCCATGGTGGTAGCCAACTTCTCTCTCTGCCAGCTGTCTGTAAAACAACACCACCTTGAGTAACTGAAGGAAGCCACAGTCTATGAATCTAACTGTCCAATTCAGGGAGAGAGAAGGGAAAAGGGAGGAGGGCACGGTCAGCCCAGATTAGCCTTAGTCCTGGCCCTGCTAATGACAACTCTGATGATCCCCCTGAACCAAAGCTGGGCTCATTCTCTCACAGTGACATCACATACCTAATAAAATCAAGATTTCCTACGTGAGGTATTTCCCTGAGAAAACACAGAAAACTCCTTTTCCATGATGTAACAAAAGGCTTGGTATTCAGATCAACGTATGAGAGCAAGGGACTGGAGGAAGTCCGTGATTTTAAAAAGTCCAACCAAATAACCCCTGGACGTAAAACTTGTGGAGGCTCCCGGCAGCAGAACCCGACAAGAAGACCCCTATGTCCTTGCAGCCAGGCTCCTCTTCCCTGGCGCAGGGAATCCAGACCTTACAATATGAGATTCAGCCTGGGACATCTCTCAGCTCCCCATCTGCTCTTTTCTGAGCCTCTCCCTGGCACTCCCCTGCTCGCCCTAATGACTCCCCAAGGCTTCGTCCAGAACGCGAGACTGAGCTCGATCCTTCTCCGGCAAGGGGCCAGAGGCGGCCCATCGCCACCTGCAGTGTCCCTGCTCCACCTGGAGTCGCCCGGGAAACGGTCGCCAGGGAAACCGTTCTTCTCTTCCCCTCCCTCTAGCCTGGCCCGCCGGCCCTCAGCAAAAGCTTAGCTCTGGGAGCGGGGGAGGGGTGTGGAATGTGGAACCCAGACTTCTCGTCCCTTCTTCTCCTCTCATCCGACTGGTTCTTTAGGATCCTTGCCTTCTCTCCAGCCTCTGTCACACCAAGCTAGGGCCGCATTCGCCTCACGGTCTCCCCACCTGCGGGCTTTGCTTTCTCACCTGCCTTCCCTCCTTTCATTCCGAAGCCCGGAACCTGGAACCTCTGCTTCTGGCCCCGCGTCCGCCCGGAAGAACGTCTGATGCACACTTCCGCTTCCGGTCCGTGCCCTTGGGGGGTCCGTGTCCTACGGGCCTGGCCTCGGCTGCCTGGTGTACATCCGGGAAACATGGCGGCGGCGGCGGCTCGGGGTTGTTGGCAGAGGCTCGTGGGGTCCGCGGCGCCGGCCAGAGGTGACCAGTGGGCAGCCGGCTGAGGCCCGGGGCAGGAGCGGCGACGCGCCCAGCGGAGGGAGTCCCTCAGGCCTCATCCTGCGCCTCAGTGTCTCTGTCTTCCCATGCAGTGGCCGGGAGACCCTCGGTGCTGTTGCTGCCCGTGAGGCGGGAAAGCTCTGCGGCCGACACGCGCCGTGAGTATGTGCGAGACCGGGCCCTTCTCGGGACTGCAGGCGGGGCCGTGTTCATTCCTTTTGTCAGATGTTTGCTTTGCCCTTGTCCTGGCCCGTCCTTCTCTGCGTCCTCCCGGCAAGCCTTTGCTTGTCCTTGGAGAGCTGACTGCACGCGTCCTTCTTGTGTCCTTGGGCCTGTTACGGCCCTGTTGCCGCTTGTCCATTTCTGTCTGTCTGATTAAACTGTAAGCTCTTTAAAATGAGAAGCATAAACTCTGGGCCTCTGAGCCCTATTATAATAGTAGCTCACGTTAATTGAGTGCTTATTGTATGCCAGGCACCTTGCTAAGCGATTAATGAATGATCATAGTTCCCACAACAATCTTAGGAGGTAGATAGTATTATGCTCTTCTACAGTAGAGTAGGAAACAGTTCAGAGAGGTTGACCAGGATCACAGCACTAGTAAGTGATAGAGCAGGCCTGCCTGCTGCCAAAGGCGCAGAAAACAATTACTCTGCAGCCTATGATTTGTAGTTGCTCCAGTGATTTAGTGTGGCACGAATGAGCGTATGGAGATAAGTTCCAGTCAACATAAGCCGCCTGAGAATCAGGAGACCTGGTATTTCCCCCTTTCTGGGCCTCAGTTTCCTGGTCTGTGCCAAAAAAAAAAAAAAAAAAAAAAGGTTTCAACTACATAATCTGTGAGGACTTTTCAGCCCTGAAGTTCTTAGTTTGAGAACCTACTATGAGCCAGATGTTAAGGAGATACAGAGAATCATAAAAGTTCTAGTTCTCACACTGAAAGAGCTCCTGGTGTGGTAAGAGAACTGAGACCCATGCTGCTTTAGCAGAATTGCAGGCATTGAAAAGAACTATGGAGTAGTTTTGAGAAGAAGCAAACACCCCAGCTGTAATAATAGGTGAGTCTTTATGGATCGTGCAGGTAGCATTTCCCCAGAGTTTTCATCACTTCCTGTTCCGTGGAAGAGGAGCTTTCTATCTTCACCTTTCTCAGGGTTCTACAGGGAGTCCTGACTGGGGAACAGCGTGCCTCACAAGCTCAAGAGACTAAGCAGGCTCAGTCTGCAGGGCTGCCTGCTGCCTTCTACTTTCCTTTTCAAAATACGCCTTCTCCTTCCAGCCACTGTCAGACCACGGAATGATGTGGCCCACAAGCAGCTCTCAGCTTTTGGAGAGTATGTGGCTGAAATCCTGCCCAAGTATGTCCAGCAAGTTCAGGTAATATTCACTACTGGTGTTTGGATTTGGATCAAGAAAGAGCCATGTTCTCAGGGCATGTGGGAGTGGGCAGCCTGGAATCAAAGCGCAGACTCCTGCATCCCATCTTGGTCTTCTCTCTCTGCCTTAAACCAGGAGATTCCAGCTGAAGTTGTCTGCTCCGTCTGTAGCTTTGTTCCCTCTCCTCTCCTGTTCTGTGTCGTCAGGTGTCTTGCTTCAATGAGTTAGAGATCTGTATCCATCCTGATGGGGTCATCCCAGTGCTGACTTTCCTCAGGGATCACAGCAACGCACAATTCAAATCCTTGGCTGACTTGACGGCGGTGGACATCCCCACCCGGCAGAACCGTTTTGAGGTCAGTCAGGAGATTTGAGGTTTGGAGCATGAAGGAGGGAAGGGGACAGAACAGTTTCAGGGTGACAGCTGCCTGTGGGAACCGTAGCCGCCTTAGTTTCAGTTCAGGTTAAACAAATACAACACAGCAGTTAACGCGGGGTCTCTAAATCAGGGAGACCTTGAGTTTTAGTTGTAGCTTTGCCATTAATAAGCCGTGTGACTTCAAACATTTTGTTTGGTCTTTCTGAGCTTTAGTTTTTCTTATGTGCGAAATAAGTATTTTTAAAAAGTGTGAAACCACCCTACCTCACAGGGTGGTTGTGAGTATTCACTGAGATAGTTCAGGTAGGTTGCTAGCACACAGTACATTCTCAGTACATTTAGCTGTTGTTGTTTACTCGTCACCTACTCTTTTTGCCAGATCCTGGGATCGAAAGAGAAGTAACACCCGATACCTGCCGCCCTCCAGAAGTCCCCCACACTCTAGTGAGGGAGAAGGACACGTAGAACAGTGTACTGTTGGGGGAGGGAATAGCAGCCCGCTCCAGTGCTCTTGCCTGGGAAACCCCACGGACAGAGGAGCCTGGGAAACTGCAGTCCACGGGGCCGCAAGGGTCAGACACGACCGAGCAACTAAACCACCGCCACAAAGTAGATACAGTGACCGTTACTTACACTCCAGAAAAGCCTATGAAAACAAAACAGATTCAACATATTGATATGTATTTTTTTACAGTTTACTGTAATCACGTAATTCATGGGATGTTGTAAGGACACAGGAGGAGCACTTAGCCCATTCTAGAAGGCTTTTATGAAGGGAGAGAGAGAGTTTGTGCTGACTCTTGATGATAATTCGGAGAGCAGGTATTAGTCCCACGGAGGGTGGGGTGGCGGGGAGGAGTTGAGAGACGTCCAGTAGTGTGAGCAGAGATAAGCGTGCTGACAGGCTGAGCTAGTGTTGCTTAGGCGTCTGCAAGGAGTTGTGAGTCTTGGAGCATCTTGGGGTTTTGAGCTTCAGGACAGAAGGCAGGTTCACAAGGTGGAACTTTATCCCCTCATTATGGTCCCACTCAAGGACTTCGGTCCCAGACCCCTCAGCCTGTGGTCATCTTGGTCCTCCAGCTCCCTCCATTCTCCCTAGATCGTTTACAACCTGCTCTCTCTGCGCTTCAACTCGCGGATCCGTGTGAAGACCTATACGGACGAGCTAACGCCCATTGAGTCTTCTGTGCCTGTGTACAAGGCCGCCAACTGGTACGAGAGGGAGGTGAGTTTCCGCACGTGGTGGACCCGCACCTGGGCCAGCTGCGAATCGGGCTGGGTTCAGTGGGTGCAGTGCAGCCCTCACCTCTGTGATGGCCAGTCGCCTCTTTCTTCTAGATCTGGGACATGTTTGGAGTCTTCTTTGCTAACCACCCTGATCTAAGAAGAATCCTAACAGACTATGGCTTTGAGGGACATCCTTTCCGGAAAGACTTCCCCTTGTCTGGCTATGTTGAGGTAGGAGCCTTGGAAGTATGAGAGGGAGGGACTGGTAGGGATGCTGGGCAGGAATTATGGCCAGTGGATTGTGGTAGGTTAAGAGCATCGATGCTGCACTCTATCCAAGCTCCACTCTGACCCAGTTTTCTTATATGCAAAATGGGAACAAGAGTAGTACTTAACAACAGTAGATTTGTAGTAAACTAATTGGTGTTTTTAAAACTTGTTTAAAACTGGTGTATTGTAAATGCTCAGCTGTTGTCACCCGTTATTTTAATGGTTTTAATGGTCATTTTAATGACCGAGGCAGATTTCAGGACACAGCTTGTCACCAAGGTCTGAAAGTGGAGTGTCTCTTTACCCTGCCTGGATCTCTTGAGAAGGCAAGACACTAAATCTTCAGCCCTTGAATTCAGTGCTTCACTCACCACTGCAGCGTGTTGCAGCTTACTAGCAGGAAGGTGGTTTATTGTATATAGACATACATGGTTTCGTAGCAAAGTAACTTTAGAAATGTTGAGGTAGTGGCAATCTGGCCTTTTCTCTTCGGTGCCCAGATGCTTCTGTTTTCTTAATGTTCAGCATGGTCCCATGTGCAGCAGCTGATTGTCCTCGCCTTATCCAGCTGCTGATTTTCCAGGAACAGGAAGAGTCGTGCCAAGTTTACTACCTTGCATCTTGGCAGTGATAATGCCAAGGCCACCGGGCCTCAACTTGAGTGCTTGTCGGCTTAGGTTTATTTTTTTAAGCCACTGACTTGCTCCCTCATCCTGGGCAAATGCTTACCATCAACTTATAGGGTGTGTGGAGGGAATTCCCTGGCGGTCCAGTGGTTAGGCTTCCATGCTTTCACTGCCATGGGCCCGGGTTTGATCCCTGGTCAGAGAACGAAGGTCTCACCAAAAGGAGTATGTGGATAGGTGGGCAAGGTCAGTTCTGGTGGAAGAAGAGCTCAGAGCACAGGATGTAGGGTAACGGGCTGGGAAGCCTGCCTGGGTGATGGCAGAGCTTGAGGTAGAGGCCGTTTTAGATGGTGGTTGGGTTGTGACCTAATGGGTACCATAGATGAGGATGGAGACTTAAAAGAGGCTGGGACAGGAGTCCAGGGCAGAGGAGTAAGGGGCCTGAGGAAAGCTTTGGGAAAGTGGGCCTTTAGTGGCTGTCACAGGCTTTCCTCAATGCTCAAGCCTGCCTTTTTCTTCTCCAGTTACGCTATGACGATGAGGTGAAGCGGGTGGTGGCCGAGCCGGTGGAGTTGGCTCAAGAGTTCCGCAAGTTTGATCTGAACAGCCCATGGGAGGTTTTCCCTGCCTATCGCCAGCCCCCCGAGAGTCTCAAGCTTGAAGCCGGAGACAAGAAACCTGAAGCCAAGTAGTTTCAGGGAAGGCATGTGGATCCTAGAAAGCACCTTACCTATAATTGAGTGTCCTGTAAATAAAATCCTACTAGACTCACCACTTTCTGCGTGCTTACCATAAGTAGAAGTGAAGCTTGGACTCAGGAGAGGAGAGAGGTGCAGGCAGGGGTTTTGCTGACTCCCTTAGAGAGACTTCCAAACCGGGAATCTATTTCGATGGGGCTTAACTTGCACGCCTAGATATACTTCTGAGAGATCCTGGAACTGAAATGGAAAGTTCTCACAGTTCACAGGGCTTAGGACGGGTGTGGGGTGGAGTCTCGGCCACTGCTGGAGAAAGCCCTTTGTCACAGCAGACTATCTCGTGGCAGCTGATGGGTCCAGAGAGCCTGTGAAAATAGGGCAACCCTCACCCACCCTCATCCTGTTCAAGCCACAAGGTTCCCAGAACCAGGACGAGCTGCAGCCCATTCTGAACCTTGTGTCCTGCACCCTGACAGCGCATCAGGCCTGGGCTAAGGGAATCTTCCTGGACTCTGGTCTGAGCGGAGAATGTTGTAAACAAGCAAAGGAGGGTCCCAGTCGGGCCAAAGACAATCAGGAGCTGCTGATCTGTCTCCAGGAAACAGTACTCCCCATTCCAGCCAGTCTGGGGTCTGTTCAGCCAGCGGCTGAGTGCCTGAGGGGGAAGAGTTCTCGACCTGTCCAGGGGCCACTCAGCCAGCCCACCAGCAGCTGGAAGATCAGGCTTTGTGGCTGCTGTTCTTGGCTACTGAGGGGCTTCCTGGAGGCTGGGCCAGGCTGTACTGGGCCAGACTGAGTGTCAGGCTAGAGTCAGTTGCAGAGTGTTTTGGGGGTGAGGACAGATAGTAAGGCAGTCTTACTGCCTGGGGTCTTGCCTACCTCTTTGGGAGGGCCAAGCCTGAGCTGTTTGCTACCAAATGCCTTTTTCTATTAACTAAGCATCCCGCCCATCTGGGCAGGAATAGGCTTAGGGCCTGACAAGCTGGGAGCCAGGCTTCTACTGCCAACAACCAGATTCCACATTTCTCTGGGATGGAAAGAGCCCCTAGGAAGCCAGAGCCAGCCCCTCCCTGTTGAGCTCTGAAGACCGACACGCAACGCAGGGAGCAGCTGGAGCAGCCTAGTGGAAAGTTGGAGCCCCAGTGTGTGCCAGGCAGATGGAGGTGCAGAGAGACACCGCGAAGAACAAGACTCAGAGGGCCTGGTGGGGCATGGCCGGGACAATGCAGTTCCTGGCTTGGCTGACGGTAGCCATTTGCCTCCTCCCCGGGGTGACTACAACCTACCACCATGCAGGTACCCGGGCCTTAGGGTGGGGTGGAGGGAGCTAAGGAAGGCTGCTGGCTGACAGCAGTCACACTTGGTCCTCTCTGAGTCCAGCAGGGCTTAGGAACTGTGGGTGTGATAGCTGCCAGGCTGCCCTGTGCTGCGGAGTGGGGGACGGAATGATGTGGGCCTCACTCAGAACCAGAAAGGTCCAGGTGAAGTGAGGGTGGTTCGCCCTCGGTGCTCTCAACGGGCCTTGGGCTTCTTCCGGCTGATGTGCAAAGCAGGACCTCCTGAACTGCCCTGGGCTTAGGGCAGACATTCCAAGGGTTAGGCAGCACCGCAGAGAGATGCGGAAGCTGCGGCAGGCATCCTGCTTTGCCTGGCCTCCTGTCTTGCACACAGTCCCTTACTGAGGAGCAGGAAAGGACTAGGTCCTTCTCAAAGGAGTCTTCGCCTTTGGGGAGGGTCACTGGCACTGTTTCAGGTCACGCTGTCCCCAGATGATGATAGGGAGGGGTAATGGGAAGTGAAGTGTCTTGTGACTCGTTGGGCTGGAGCTCTTGGCCAGGGGAACTGTAGAAGTTCGAGGAGGAGTCATGGACATTTGCCGAGATGGTATCTGGGTTTGGGATGATGCCTGGGAGAGTGAATGTCTATGTGCATGTGTGTAGGGGGAGGTGGACATGGGGTGGCATTCCTCTTCTTTTGTAGTTGGAAGAACTGGGCACCCCTACCAGGCAGCTCAGGGGCACTCTGGGGATGCTGGGGTGTTCAGGGTAGAGCTTGGCAGGGCCCTGACTCCTCTCTGCTGCCCCAGGGCAGCCCATGGACAGCACCAGCGTGGGAGGTGGCCCGAAGGAGCCAGAGGCCCCGGAAGTGATGTTCGAGGTCTTTCCTCCAGCCTGGGACGTGGGGGTGGGAGTACCAGTGGTCCCCGAGCTCAGGGTCGGGAAGGGGGATGCCTCAAGCTGGGGCTGCTGGGGGAGGGGCAACCCAGCATGGGTCCTACTGCCTGCTTGGGGCCCCCGGCGCACTACTGCTCGCTGACCTGCTCCCTAGGCCCCAGCCTGCCCCTTACGTGGCTCCCCTTGCAGCTGCTCTGGGCGGGGCTGGAGCTGGATATCGTGGGACAGCTGCACCTCCAGGACGAGGAACTGGCATCCACACGTCCAGGTCGCCGGCTCAGGCTCCTCCTGCAGCACCAGGTGCCCAGGGACTTGGAGGGCGCTGAGCAGCGGCTGCAGCAGCTCCAGGACCTGCGGAAGGGACCTCCTCTTGGCCCTTGGGACTTTGAACATCTGCTCCTCACAGGCGTGTCCTGTGTCTACCGGCTCCATGTGGCTAGCGAGGCCGAGGAGAGAGGCCGCTGGTTCCAGGTCTTCACCCTCCTGGCACAGGAAACACTCTGGGACCTGTGCAAGGGCTTCTGCCCCCAGGGCCAGCCCCCTTCTCTAGGGCCCTGGGCCTCCATCGTTGACTCCTTCCCCTAACCCTCCCCTTTTGCTTGCCATCCTTCCTTCCTCCTCTCCCCCCATCCCCAACCTGAGCCAGACCCACCTTAGGCAGGGGCTTCCATCTGGCACCGGGTTCTTCCCACTGTGTTCGGGTCTCTGGGCTTGCCTTGTATAACCGGACCCCAGTCTACCCCTCCCCTATCTTCTTTCTCGGGCCCAGGTTCTGGGTCCCAGACCGGCAGGCACAGACCTAAGGGCAGGACTTGCAGGCAGTGTGTGTGTGTGTGTGTGTGTTTGAAAAGTGTGTTTAAGAGATGCTGAAAAGGAAGCTCCCAAGTAAGGCCAGGTCAGACCCTCCAACTCCTACCCCGGCAGCCCAGGTAACTTCTAAGTGCCCAGTGCCCAGTGCCCAGTCTTATGTCGATACCTCTTTTAAACCCAACCGAGGCTCTGGGGGTCCCTAAGTTGCCCAAGTATCCCATCTGGGCTAGGAGAATAGACTGGACATTTTTAGTTCAGTCTATTGGAAGAATGAGGGGAAGCAGGTGGAGGAACATTATCTCTTGGGGGGCAGGGAAGTGAGAAATGTTGTTTTGGTCCATCTCAACAAGGCTCAGAGAAGGGGGTGAGATTGGAAGGAGATTGAGGCTGGCTGGAGTGTTTCTGATCCTGTGTAGCTCATCCCATAAAATGTTCTGTTCTGGCCTCCTGGAGCCCTGTGTCGTTCTGTGTCAGATAAGTTTGTTAACCGCGACTCTGAGCAAACCCCCCTCCCCATCCTGGGAAGGCAGGAATCAGGGCAACCAGATACCAGCTGCCTTTCCCATTCACCACCGCCCGTTCCGGGAGCCAGAATGTACCGTTTCCTTGAACCCCATACACCCAGTGAGGCCGCGGGGTGTTGTCCCTTGCCACAAAAAAGGAACTAGATGGGCCCTAAAAATCACATCGGAGTTCAACGGGGAAGGACTACAGGGACCGACTGGAGACGGACATGGAGGGGAGACCCACGCGGAGTTAGACAAGAAGGGTCCAATCAAATTCTCACCTCCTCGCTCGCCCAGGGAGAATCCTGCCCTCGGCCTGCCGACCCCCCACCGGGGTGGTCCCTCTTCTCCCGCCCCGCCCCAAGACAACAGCGTCGCAGTGAGGACAAAGCGCAGGACCCCGGCAGACAGGAGCCGGCACAGGCCCACTTTATTGGCAGAGTCCGCCACGCTCGGCGGGCCGTCATGCTCGCGCCGGCGGGGCGTTCGGGCCGCGGGTCCGGCCTCGGCATGCACGCCCCCGACCCGACCCCACCCCACCCCACCCCGAGCGGCTCTCCGGGTTGGGGTTCAGAGCTCGGGCGGCCCAAGGCCCGGTGGGCCGGCGGGCGGGAGGTCGGGGTACACCAGGAAGCCGGAGAAGGTGATGTACTTGCCGTGGTTGCTGTAGGCGCCGTAGCCGTCGCGGTCGTGGCTGAGCAGCCAGACGGCGTCGCCACGCCGCAGCGCCAGCATCACGCTCTGGCTCTGCATCTCGCGGCGCCGCGACGCGCCGTCGTCGTAGATCATGGCCTGCACCTCGTCGCGGTTCTTCATCAGCTTCACCGACAGCGTCTTGCGCGGCAGCTTGCCCAGCGTGAAGGAGAAGAAGTAGGCGCCGGGCAGGCGGCAGCGGAACACGCCGGCCGCTGCGTCGAAGTCGCCGCCGATGTTGACCAGCTCGGTGTCGAAGGCCAGCGGCCGGTGGCGCGGCCCGGGGCCCGCGTCCGAGCCCACCAGGCTGCGCGTGCGCGCCGCCGAGAAGGCCGAGCGCGGCTCCGCGGGCGCGGGCGGGCCCCCGCGCGCGGGCGCGTCGGCGTCGGCGTACACCAGGTAGCCGCTGAAGGTGGCGCCCGGCGCGCCCAGCGCGTAGCGCGGGGCGCCGTGCAGCCGCAGCCACACCGAGTCGCCGTAGTCGAGCTGCAGCATGGCGCTCTGGCTGGCGGCGCGGCGCGTGCCCGGCCGCCGCTGCTCGTCGAAGGCCAGCGCCTGCACCTCGTCGCGGTTGCGCACCAGCATCACGGACAGGCTCTTGTGCGGCGCCTTGCCCGCCGTGAAGGAGAAGAAGTAGGCGCCCGGCACGCGGCAGCGGAACTGGCCGGTGGCCGGGTCGAAGTCGCCCCCGACGTTTACGTACACCTTGTCGAAGGTCACCGCCATCTCCGACGTGCCCTCCAGCGGGGTGGTGCGCGCCGCAGAGAAGGCCGAGCGCAGCTCCGCGGACCCCGGGGCCGGGCCCGGAGCCCCGTAGGCCGCCGGGCTCAGCAGGCCCAGCAGCAGCAGCAGCATGGCGCCTGGGACGGGAGGCACGAGAGGGAGGGAGATGAGGGTTTTGGCGGGGCGGCCAGGGGCCGGGTCCCCCTACACAACCCCGCCTTGGCCCACAAATCGGACTTCTGGTTTTCTACACACCGAGACTGGCTCAGAGGTTCTCAAAAGTTAAGCGGGCCTCGGTGTCACCTGGAGGGCCTGTTAAAACACATTGTTGGCCAGCACCCCTGCCTCGCCTGGGATGTGCTGTGCTTAGTCTGTCCGTCTCTTTGTGACCCCATGAACAGTAGCCCACCAGGCTCCTCTGTTCATTGGATTCTCCAGGCAAGAATACTGGAGTGGGTTGCCATTTCCTTCTCCACTTGTCTAGGATGAGGCCTGAGAATTTCCATTGCTCACAGGTTCCCAGGTAATGCAGAGATGCTGCTCGTCCAGGGACCACAGTTTGTGAACAATCAGATCAGTGACTTTTTTTTTCTTTTTCTTTTTGTAACCAAACCCCTTTGTGTGAAATTTTGCAGACAGATACCAGTGGAAATGCTCAGGTTCAAGGGTCCTAATGCCCTGTCTGCTGCGCTTGCCACATGCCCTCCTCCTTGACACCCAGGAGCCCTGGAAACACAGAAGGTGGTCAGGACGCCCCGGGGTTATCTTCAGCTTCCAATTGGCTACATTTTCCTGGTCTGTTCCATGGCCCTTAGCATGCCCCTCACTCAGGCACCGGCTGTCTGTACTGGCATCCTCCTTGATGGCTGCTGTTTAAACCTCCATCTTGGCAGGAAATAGCTGCTCCCTGACCTGACTCATTGGAAAAGACCCTGATGCTGGGAAGGATTGAAGGCAGGAGGAGAAGGGGACGACAGAGGATGAGATGGTTGGATGGCATCACCGACTCAATGTATATGAGTTTGAGTAAGCTCCGGGAGTTGGTGATGGACAAGGAGGCCTGGCGTGCTGCAGTCCATGGGGTCGCAAAGAGTCGGACACGACTGAGCGACTGAACTGAACTGAACTGACCCCTTTCCTGGCCTCTGACCCAGTCAAGGGTCAGCTCCCACACTGGACCTCCAGAATCACCAGGGGCCCTTCTTGGGCTGAAGAGGTCAGGACAGTTGGGTTTTGAGGTAGTTCCCTCCCTCCACAAAATCAGAGTAAGAAGAAAAAGGGACTCTTTCCTCTGGGCTTGGGGGTTGGTCCCTGAGGGGAAAGAGAGAGCCAGGGGCTGCTAAGGATACAGTGGGAGAGCGGTTCCAGCGGGCTTCGCCAGGTCTGTGAGGTCAGCAGCTCGGTTCCTCAGTAGGAGCAGTGGGGTGTACAAGACTGGCAGCTAAACCTGGGCTCAGGTCCTGGCGCTGCTCCTCTACATGCTGTGAAACCTTAGGCAAGTTCCCAAATGTCTCCGGGCATGGCCCCTTCTGTATAAACTGGGGGAGGATATCCACCTAACAAGCTTACTGAGGATGCTCTGAGATAGCAGGTGTGAGTACCTCTGTTGGATGGCAGTGCAGTTGATTTTGGGGGAAAACTGATCTGATCAAGTGTTTTTTTTTTTAATCTAATTTTTAAAAATTATATTGGAGTATAGTTGATGATCAAGTTCTTGACATAAGGGGTTAGAGTTCAGTAACCCTTACCCCTGGAAGCTAGGTGAAGGCACTACTTGATTCAGAGGATTGTCTCTTGGAAGATAGGGAGATGCTTCCTCCATAATGCTTCCTAGTAGGGCACAGGCTTTGGGGACTGAATTCCCTGAAGCCCTGAAGTGGAGGCAAAGCGGGAAAGAAAATGAGCTGGCAACAGCCTAGGATGTGGGCTTCTACAGGAAATGCCCTGGCAGTGTGTGTACCTTTGTGTTGCTTAGAGGTGCTGGGGGCCTGCCAAGAAGGAGTGCCAGGAGCAGGCGTCCAGATGCGCTGTACTCAACAAGGATGTTCACCTGAAGGCAGGTGGGCACTGGAGTGCGGCCCGCATCCTATTTGCCCAACTGTGTGGAACTGCTGCAGCTGGGGAAAGTGTGCCTTTTTCTGCTTCTCATAAGAAAGACCCCCAAGTGCCTAGCCCAGCTGAACACTCTCCTTCCAGAGACAGTACATTTTCTCATTCTTACAAAGGTGCCACTTGGGCTAGCCAGTCGCTTGTTGAGGGCAGCGGTGGGGGGAGTGGGGGGTCCCTGCAGCAGTGAAGATTGCATCTCACAGTATTCATCACAGTCCCTTTCCCAGGGCACTTCTTTCACCCATCTGGGTGTCACAGCTAACCTGCAAGATGGGTGGGCCCTCTCCCATTTTACAGGGGAGAAAGCTGAGGTCCAACCAGGGGAAGCGTTTTGGCCCAAGGTCACCCATGGAGCCCTGAGGCAAGCCTTGAATGGAGGTCTTTTGGCTCCAAATTCAGTGTGCTTTCCTCTCCACCACCTTTCCTTTCTAAACGTAGACATGTCCAGCCAACCTGTTATCTGCCTCAGTTTCCCTTTTTGCAAAAACAGGAGGGGAGAGAGGTGGACTGAGTCTTGGGATCTAGGGCGAAGGGGGAAGAAAGCAAAACCAACCCAGAAAACTAACGTTTTTGTCTCCTGGGAATATGGGAGCATCGCAACTCTTCCTGTGTGGCTCTCCTAGCAGGTCTTGCCCCGGGAGCATCCACCCACTGGATCCTTGGTAATCTCCCTGCTGCGCCTGGTGCACCCTGCCAGTGCCAGAGGGTCTTCCTGTGTGTTTGGTACCCGGCACTGCCCATTTCTCTGATCCCTAGGTCCCCATCCTTCCCTAAGCCCCCTTCCCAGAGCAGGTCAGAGGTGAGAGGGTGTCGGGTGGGCGTCACAGCTCCAGGGAAGGAAATAGCTGTTCCTGGCTTCGTGCAGGTGAGGCTCAAAACAATCATCTTCAAAGAGAAAAAAAATCTAGGACACGGTGCGCTGGACAGAGCCCCGGGACCGACCGTGGAGGTGCAGCCATGCCAGGCTAAGGGGATTCCAGAGACCCTCCCAGCGAACCCCACTCCCCAGTCACCCCCTCCCTCAAGCTCTGCCCAAAGCGCCCTCTCCACCTACCTTGAAAGCCCCTCGGGCTCCCAAGAAGATGAGTCCCCCTTTCACGGAAGAAGCCAATTAATCCTTTCTCATTAAAAAAAGGAAAAAAAAAAATCCCTCAGAAAATGGTACCTTAGACCCTCTCTCCCCCAGACCTTCCTTCATCCATCCTTTCGGATGAAAAGCCCTTGAGCCTCTTTCATGGAAGAAGCTCCCAGATCCTCCTTTCAGGGGGGAAAAAAAAAAAAAAAGGATTCAATTCCCGGCCCCCGCTTCCCGTCAAGAAGAAAGCCTGGCTCCCCGCGCCCCAGAGCAGCCCTCACCTGGCTGGGGGCGGCGGTCGGTCGGGTTCGCTCCGCGCCCGCGATCCGGCTCCGGGCTGCGGGCGGGCGCCGGGCTGCGCACTGGCCGCCCGCGCTGCGGCGGGGCCGGGCCTGGCGGGGGCGGCGGTGCCGGGGGCGGGCGGGGCGCGGGGACCCCGGGGTGGGTGGGCGCGGGGCGGCGAGGGAAAGGACTGCTGAAGAGCGAGCCGCCGGGCCCGTGCGGGGAGAGGCGGGCAGGGGGAGAGAGGGAGGGGCGCGCCTAGCGCCGGGGCCCAGGGGCACCGCACAGAGGCCCCCGCGCGGGCCGCGCGAGTGCCGGCCTCGTCCTCCTCCGTGACCTCCCTCGGGCTTCAGCCTCTGGGTGTGCAGAGCAGGCATCAGGAATCCAAGTTAGCAGATGGGGAAACTGAGGCAGAGGCCGACCCCCCCCCCCCAGCACCCCCCCCCCCACCCCCGCCCCCAGTCCCGGGGTGGCTCGGGGCTGTCTAGAGACCCAGACTCCTCCCTGGTTGGAGGAGAGGGGGCTGGAGTGGGGCGCGGAGACTGGACTAGCCTCGGGGCTGCAAGGGCAGCGGAAGGGGAGAGCGAGTTCGGTGGGGACAGATGTCCAGGCTCAGGGGAGGGGAGGGTCTGCGAGAAGAGAAGGATAAATGGGTCAGTGCTGCCAGGAAAGGAGGGGCTTACAGTGACCGCGTTTTCTTCCTCCCCTCCAAATCGGAAAAGGCCATGGTTGGTTAGGAAGGAAGGAGGAAGACCAAACTCCCAGGCATCAGAGAGTCAGCCCGGGGGACGTCCCCGGGGAGGGGGGGGCGACGCAGGAGGGGTGTCCTTGCAGAATTGCCTTGTGGCGGAAAGGCTGCGTTCACAGCATCTGCAAGGAGGGAAGGGGTTGAGAAAGGCGATGGGAGGCCTCAAGGGGCCTGTGTGCAGAGGGACACTGACACCCGGCCTAGCTGGGCCCGGGTAGGCAGGACTCAGCAGGACCCCCGGGCTGGGAGCAGCTGCCGTCCCACCGCGGCACTCACCGGGGCCCTTCCACAGCTTCCACCCTGGACTCTGACCACACCTCTGGGAGGCTGCAGTCCTCTCCTGAAGGCTGTGCTGGGTATGCACTGGCTGAATGGATGGTCGTGAAGAGCCCCACTCCCAGCTGCCAGAAGCAGGAGCCCTCGGACTCAGGAGGCCCAAGTTCTAGTCCTGGCTCTGCCCCAGCCCCTCTGTGACCCCCTGCGCTCTGGAGCTCTCCTGCAACTCTCAGAACCTACACGACCCCATTAATCTAACATGGGTTAGTCCTCATGAAGGTGTTGACAGTGATGAACTCATTAAATATTCTTCAGGTGTTGAGGGAAAGATGAAGTGAATGGATATGTACCTGAACAGAAAGGAATGGATGGAGGCATTTCTGGCTGGGCACAGGGTATTCGGGGGAACACAGGATGAAGCCCCTGTCTAGCCCTTCTGGACCATCCTTTGTCACCTCACCAGCCTGTAAAGGTCTAGGAGGGGTGTGGGGAGAGGCTTAGGCGGGCTGGGGAAGACCGGAAGCCGATCTGGGGCAGCCACAACCGTTCTTAGGGCATCAATGCCTCTTCTGAACCAGGAGGTTGAGGTTGCCATCATGAAGGTGCGCTTTGAAGGTGTGATTCCGACGGTGGGAGGACTGGGAAGAAGGCAGGACTCTAGAGGCAGAACAGCTAAGCCCAGTGGGGCTCTGTCTCAGGCTGAAAGCCATTTGACACTCCCTGGGTCCCCAAAAACGTTCAACCAGAGCAGTCAGGCTGGGGAGTGGAGACAGGCGGCTGAGGCAGATGGCAGCAGGGTTTGCGTCAAAGGATGGGATTGGGCCACTGTCAAGGAGATACTGAGGAGGAGGGTGCCATGTGCTAGTGGGCTTCTGGGGGTGGGGGCGCCCCGGAGGGGGCAGCAGGGTTCAGAGCAGACAGCCCCAGGGCTCAGTTGTAGCTCCTGCCTGCTCCAGCTCTGTCCTGGAACAAGTTGGAGCAACAGTAATAATTTTTATAGCAAGCTCCTTTCACTGCGTCTTGCACATGCTACCTGCGCCCCCTCTCAAGCCCCCAGGTCTACGTGGAGGTCACCTGCCGGCAGCTCCTGAGCTTGCTGTGTCTCTCCTGAGGCATTCCCAGCTATGGAGGCAAGGGTGGGGCAGGCTGCAAGTGGAAAATAAACACCTCCAGGGTAACCCTCAACAAGGAGGGTCCAGAGTTAAGTGAATAAATCCTCTAGCTTTCAGTCCCCCTGAAAGCAGGACAATCCTCAATTCCCAGGCGTGTTCCAGTCTCAGACTCCAGCAGAACGGACCAAAGTTGTCCATGGGGAAAACCTGCTTATCCCTGTAGGCTTTGCTTGCTTTCCTCTCTTGCCTCACTTCCCCACTTGCTCACCCTGCTCTGGGATCACCTCCTAAATAAACTGCTGCTGCTAAGTCACTTCAGTCGTGTCCGACTCTGTGCAACCCCATAGACGGCAGCCCACCAGGCTCCCCTGTCCCTGGGATTCTCCAGGCAAGAACACTGGAGTGGGTTGCCATTTCCTTCTCCAATTCATGAAAGTGAAAAGTGAATGTGAAGTTGCTCAGTCGTGTCCGACTCCTAGCGACCCCATGGACTGCAGCCTACCAGGCTCCTCCATCCATGGGTTTTTCCAGGCAAGAGTACTGGAGTGGGGTGCCATTGCCTTCTCCCCCAAATAAACTACTTGTATCCAAACCTCTCAGGGTCAACTTTTGGGGGATCTCAAATAGACAATGAACCATAACTGTGGTACGTGCTTTTTCATTTCACCCATTGTCTTATTTAATTCCTATTTATTTATGGCTGTGCTGTGAGGGATGTGGGATCTTAGTTCCCTGACCAGGAATGAAACCCATCCCCTGCAATGGAAGCACAGAGTCTTAACCACTGGATTGCCGGGGAAGTCCTCTTTTAATTTCTTAACATCCTCTGAAGTAGATGTCACAAACCCAATTTTACAAAGGAAGAGTAAAAAAGTTAATGCACAGAAAGGATTCAAACTCAGGTCGATCTAGCTCCAAAACCCAGTCCTTGACCACTATCCTCTGTAGCCTAATTCTTTGATCCTCTCTGGGCCTTACTTTTTCATCTGTAAAATGAGGAATGAGCCCTGGAGTTTGAAGGGAGGCAATGTACCCAGTGTCTCCTGCAGCTAGGCCTTGTCAGTGAGATGTAAGCAGAAATTATCAGGAAGGACTTCCCTGGTGGTCCAGTGGTTAAGACTGTGAGCTTCCACTGCAAGGGGGTATGGATTCGATACCCAGTGGGGGAACTAAGATTCCCCCATGCCTTATGGCTTGGCCAAAACAACAACAACAAAAATTATTAGGAGAGAAAGTGGTTTAAAGGGACTGACTAGGCCCACTCTTTTTGCCCTCCCTCTTCCCTTTTCCTGGAATGTATGCATGAAGGCTGGAGCTCCAGTTGCCACATTGGGCCAGGAGACAACAATGAGATTTTCTGAAACAGTGTTAAATAGGGTACTCAGGAGGAAGCTGAGATGAATAGGATGTAGAGATTCTGCTCTCAAGGAGCTGATCATTTAGGGAGAGCGGCGGGATTTGGGTATAAAGAACCACAATAGGTAAAAAGAGATCAGCACCAGGAGAGAGGTGCAGAAATTCCTCCTGGGGGAATCAGGGCAGTGTCAGAGAAGTTATTTCTAAATGATGGTGAGGATTTTACATAGTGCTGATAGAGGAGTAAGGGAGTGGGATCCAGTTTAAGTTAAAAGTTTGAGCAAAGGCATGGAAGTAGCATACATGCACCAGTGTGTGGCTAGTTGAAGGGGGAAGGGTTTGTGAAGGAGACGTGGCAGCTAAGGTGTATGGGCCTTAAATGCTGAGCTAAGGAGCTCGGTTCAACCTGCAGCAGGAGGGAGGAGTGCCCAGAGCAGTATTTTAAGATTATTCCAGCCACAGAGTAAAAGGCAGGAGACAGAAGAGGCAGGGAGATCTATAAGAATCTAATCAAAGTGTCCAATCTGAACTATACAGGGTTAGTAAGAAAAGAAAAGAAAGGGAAGAAACAGATGGAAGAGAGACTGAGAAGAGTTGCAGAGACAGAGGGCACACAGGCACACAAGCTCACAATTTAATTAGCTTCTTGGTTTGCCGATGGATTACAGGGGAATTAGCAGAGCTCAGAGTCAAGGGACCTTGCTGGGAGTTGAGGGGAAGCTAATGAGAAAGGCAACAACAAGCCCCGGGGAGAAATGAAATGGGAGGGATCATTAGCCAAGCAGAGAAGCTGGCAGGAGAAACAGATGTCAGGGCACTGAGTCCCTGCCTCCCCGGGAGATTTCAGCCTTCCGGGGGGAGCAGACGTTCAGAGCGCCTGGGCTGGGCTCCTGGCCCCATGGCGCCTGGTTCCAATCCCTCTGAGCACTTGGTAAACAGCCGGGAATGGGGGAAGTTGGGAGTGGCTGTGAGGAGCAAGTTCCTAACTCTCCGTTGGCCCTTTTGCCAAAAGCAGATCCCTAGGTCCTTCTGCAGATGGGGAGGTCAAGGCCTGCTCCTGACTAGACGTGGCAAATTGCATTTTCCAAAGACAGCTGTGACTCCCACCCTGCTCTTCTTACACTGGGACCATGCCACCACCCTCTAAGAGAGGATTGGGTTCACCTGTAAAAGGTGATGCTGCTTCTGTCTGGTGCTCGCTCTCTTGAAATTCACACTTGGAATCCAGCCGTCATGATGTGAGAAAGCCCAGGCCGCATGGAAAGGCTGTGTGTAGATGTGGTGGCCAGCAGCCCGAGGCAGGACCAGTTATCTAATTTGCAGGGTCCAGGGCAAAATGCAAAGACAGGGCTTTTTGTTCAAAAATTAAGAATTGAGGAGGTGAGAACCGCCTTACACCAAGCATAGAGACCACATGTGGGACTCTGTGCAGTGGTATAAGGCACCCTGTGAAGCTGGGCCTGACCCCAGCTGAGGTTCCAGCATCCGCTGTTTGCGGTATGAGTCCGGAAGCCTCCAAGATGACTCGGGGCCCAGGCACTGTCTGATGGCAACTGCGAAAGAACTCCAAGTGGGCCCCACCCGGCTGACCCAGTGCACTTCCAGATCCACTAGGGACAGAACTGACCGTTTTAAACCAGAAACTTTTGAGTTACTGCACAGCCTTAGATAGTTGGAAGGCTGGGGGAACTAGAACGTGTCACAGTCGGACTGAAGAGGCAGTACAGTGATTGAGTTTCCCCGCGAACCCAGACTCGTCATCTGAGCTGTTGTTTCAGGTCCTTCTTGGCCCATGTTGGCAGAGGGGATTGGAGGCACAGGTCACTCCACACCCTCCCGAGGGCCCTCTCACTGTGGAAGACGGTGGAGCCATTTTGAGCAGAGTTCTCTGTTTCTTGAGGTTAAAACACTCCAACTTTTACAAGTTATTTCCTCTCCCCAGGTCTTGGTTTCTGTGGATGTACACTGAGCAGACTTCATAATTTAGGGCTTGTGAGTCTCTGGAGGGAAAACACGGAGGACCTGGTGACTAGAAGGTGAGGGGCAAGTAAAGAAACTGGAAGAGTCAAAAGCGTTTACTCCGCCTCTTTCGCTGGCATCTGGGAGGACAGGAAGGGAAGAGTTCAGCCTGGGTCAGACGACGACTGGTTCCACTTTGGGCACTGAGATCACACTACCTTTGGGGGCTGGAAAATTGGGGCGGTGGGTACTTACATAGTGCATCAATTAGGTAGAGAATATAACTATGCAGCAATTGACTGGATGAACACCAAAATAGTTATTTATGGTGGGTTCAGGGACATTTTACTCTGTAAAATGTTTTCTATCTCCCAAATTTTCTACAATGAATATTTAGTCCTTTCATTTGAAAAGTAATTTAAAATATCAAGAAAAACTTTAATTTCTTTCAAATTTTCCAAATAAATATTGGAATACATATTATAAATACATATTTATATTATATATTATATATATTATACATATATTATATATTATAAATACATATGTATATGTATTGGAAGACAAATACATATTATAAAAGTGGGAGTTTAGAGAAGACACATGATTTAATAAACTGTGGGGCAACGACCAGGTGGCCACCTCGAAAGCTCTAAGTTGGACCCATACATCATATATACATACATGTGTGCGTGCTCAGCCAAGTTTGAAGTATGACATAAAACCCAGGATTCATTAAAAAAAAATTTAAGCTTTTTACTACAGCTTAAAAGGAAAACATATTAACATAGCAAACTGCCAGAAGCAAAGTCAAGACAAACTACAAACTGGAAAATATATTTGTAATTCATAGCACAAAGAGCAAATTTCTTTAATATATAAGAGCTCTAAGAAAAGACAACTCAGTAGGAAAGTGGGTAAAGGGTACAAACAGTTAATAAAAAAGAAAATACAAGTAACTCAGAATAAGATGCCATCCTTTTTTTACCTCTCACGTTATCTAAGATCAATAGGTTTATAACATATTCTGTTGGTGAGGAGGTAGAGAAACATTCATACCCTTTTAGTGGGATGGTCAACCAGTACCGCTGGATAATTGGACATTATCTACCGAATTTTAAAATATGCATGCCCTTCAACTCTTTGATTCTATTTCCTGAAAAGCTGTTATTCTGATATATACCCACATCTGAAATGACATGTTATTCACTGCAGCATTGTTTGCAATAACAATAGAGGACCCATCCAATAAATTCTGAGACATAGAATACTAATAACTCTGTTTATAGAAGAATGAGGACTCATTTTGCATACTGATATGAAATAATCTCTAAGATTTACTGTTAAGTGGAAAAAACAAGGGGTACGTTTGTTTTGAGGCAATCAGTATGTAGCTGAAATAAAGTTTGGCCAAGCTGTGGTCACCTGGTCTTTCAAAGATGCTTTGTGCATCGCCTCCACAAGTCATGGATTATAGCAGCTGCATTCTGCATGTGCCGTTTCTCTCCCTCACATTCGCTCCCCTGTCTAAAACATTATTGTTCAACTCTTGGCTGGCTTTTTGTTTTTGGCTTTCTACATGAGTCTTTCATCTCCTTTATGTCTTAGCTTGAATATCACCAAATGAGACAATATTTCCTAACAACTGTCTATAACACAGTCCTAATCCTATCACCCCTAAAAAAAAAAAAAAAAAAGGCAAACAACTTGCTATTTTCTGTTTATTTGTGGCATTTATCATTTCTAACATATCTTTCATCTATACACTCTAGAATATGACTTCCATATTAAATATTTGTTGAATGAATGCTGGTTAAGTCTTTTGCTCTAAAATCCTCATGTGTATTGTTTGAAAATTTTATTTTGTTGCTGTCGTGTAAAATCTGAACTCCAGTACAGGCTAGACTACTCATCAGCCTTCTTTTTCCATAAGTCTGCTCCGGCTGTACTTGGCCCTCAAAGTCATACCTTGCTATAAATGGAGAGGACAGTTTCATGGAAAGAAATAATTTTACCTCCTTTGCTTTCCCAATAAGATGACCTCTTTTCTCCTCTGACTCAAAGTTCCTAAAACTTTATTTTTTTTTTTAATCCAGAATTCCACTTTTCCACTGATGCTTTCCTGAAAGAGTTCCCCTGAGTTTCCACTTAAACAAGAAGAGGAGTTTAGGACCAACCCATTGCAATATATTGGAAAATCTGTTAAATCCTATGCATTTTGTATTCAAGACTTAGTTGAGAATTGCTTTAAGTTCAGGTCTCCATGCTGCAAGTGTTATAGCTATACTGTTAGTTATTATAATAACTTTTTTGGTAATTCTAATGTATAAAGTAGTAGTTTATTAGGTGAGAGAGATCTTTATGACCATTTCTGAGTATACATTGGGTCTATATCTTTGAGTAATGAATCAAACAGGTTAATGAATTATGAAATAAATATTGTTTTAAGGAAATAAAGAGTGTACAGTATACTACCATTTCTATTTTTTTTTTTAATATGCATTTGCTTTTTTTGTGCATAGAATACCTCTGAGAGAATCTTCTAGAAACCATTAATAGCAGGTGCCTCCAGGCAAGAGAAATGGTTATGGGAGAAAGACATACTTTTCACTGTTTCACCCTTTTGTACCTAAAATTTAAAAAGGCAGGGAGAATCACTATCTTTTTAAGCAGCGGCTGGGTTCCTGCTGGCTCCTATTCAACCTGAGTCAGCTGAAAGCCCTCAGCCTTTTTCATATGTACCATCAAGCCAAACTGCCTTCATCCTCAGCTAGCGCAGCTGATTTTTTAAAAATACATAAAAGCGCAGGTCTTTCCACTTCTTTCAAATTCACCCGGTTAGTTTCAGCCCACTGTTTTAAGATATTTTAGGGTCTTGATTCTGACATCCAAATATTAACTTTTCCTCCCCATAGTGGTGCCATCTGCATTTCCAGTGTGACAGGCACGATTAACCACTGAGCTGACCAAATGCAGAATCCAGAAGCATGAACTTTAAGGCTTCTCCTCGGATTTGCATCCCTTGAATAAGCAACCTGAGGGGAGCAGCACACAGTGGTTGAATGGGCTAGAAGCCCACCAGATGGGCGATCTAGGAGTAGCCATTGTTTTCCTGGTTGTCTAGATTGAAAGACATTTGATGTCTAACTGGAAACAGGGTACAATATGTCCAAGGATATGTTCCTAGTGGCTTTCCAAATAAATAATAACAAACTGGATTTCTGTTGGTAACATCTTGTTTTTAGTGAAGGTACCAACTCTTTTCATTTCTTGTTGTTCAGTTGCTAAGTCGTGTCCGACTCTTTGCAACCCCATGGACTATAGCAAGTCAGGCTTTTTTGTCCTCCACTATCTCCCAGAGATTGTTCAAACTCATTTCCATTGAGTCCGTGATGCCATCTAACCATGTCATCCTCTGCTACCCTCTTCTCCTTTTGCCTTCAGTCTTTCCCAGCATCAGGGTCTTTTCCAATGAGTCAGCTCTTCACATCAGGAGGCCAAAGTATTGGAGCTTCAACTTCAGCATCAATCCTTCCAATGAACATTCAGGGTTGATTTCCTTTAGGACTGACTGGTTTGATCTCCTTGCAGTCCAAGGGACTCTCGAGAGTCTTCTCCATAACCACAACCCACAATTCTCTGGTGCTCAGTCTTCTTTATGGTCCAACTCTCACATCCATACATGACTACTGGAAAAACCATAGCTTTGACTCTAAGGACCTTTGTCAGCAAAGTGATGTCTCTGCTTTTTAATATATGTCTAGGTTTGTCACAGGTTTTCTTCCAAGGAGCGTCTTTTAATTTCATGGCTGCAGTCACCAGTCTGCAGTGATTTTGGACCCCAAGGAAATAAGTCTGTCACTGTTTCCCTTTTTTCCCCATTTATTTGTCATGAAGTGATGGGACTGGGTGCCATGATCTTAGTTTTTTGAATGCTGAGTTTTAAGCCAGCTTTTTCACTCTCCTTTTTCATCTTCATCAAGAGGCTCTTTAGTTCCTCTTCACTTTCTGCCACTTTCTTTTTCTAGGTGTTCTCAAACCCAATTTAATTATATAAACCCAGTTCATTATATTCTAGAATAAGTTTGGGGATTCACCTGAAGCATGCCCACCTAGAGTTTCCAGAATCTATCTTTTCCTCTTTTCTAACACCAGGACAGGCACAGCCATCAGGCACTGGGGGCCCTTTCCCTTCTGCACGGCTTTCTCACGTACACTGGCAAGGGCTCCAGGATCTTCTCTGCAAAGTTTAACACCTTGGGATTTGCAACTCATTTTATTATTTTTTATTTTTGGCTGCACCATGCAGTATGTGGGATCTTAGTTCCCTGAACAGGGAATTGAACCTGTGTCCCCTGCATTGGGAGTGCGAAGTCCAAGCCACTGGACCACCAGGAAAGTCTTGCAACTTATTTAAATGGGTGCCTGGGTTTACTTACTGTCTTTTCTCTGGAGTTTTAGTTTCCTCTATCCCACATTTTCTTGCCTCACTCCAGTTTAGAAATGCTCTTCTTCGATGAAGAGCAAAGAAAATCGGGGTTGTGTATCCTGCTTTCCAACAACTGCTAACCTGACATGTTCACCCCCATCCTCTCCTTAGTTCTCCTTCTCTGAATGTAACCAAGAACGTCTTTTACTATCTGAACTCTTTCAAGTCTCAGCTTATCAAGGACTTCAACCTTCCTCCTCTTACACCTGCCTTTGGATTTGTGAGCCTGTCAGGGAGCTCTCTGCACAGCTCTGCTGGTTTCTTTGGGTTCCCCCCTTTTCCTGTCCGAGGATTTTCTGCAGATCAAAGTGTTAGTCATTCAGTTGTGTCCGACTCTTTTCAACTCCACGGACTGGAGCCCGCCAAGCTCCTCTGTCCATGGGATTCTCCAGGCAAGAATACTGGAGTGGGTGGCCATGCCCTCCTCCAGGGGATCTTCCCCACCCCAGGGACTGAACCTGGATCTACTGCATTGCTGGCTCAGATTCTTTATCATCTGAGCCATCAGAGAAGATGGGCTGTCCTCATTTTCTGTTTCAGAGACTCCTCTCTCTCTGGTGCCACATTCCCATTTAAATCTCTGAACGTGAGATCATAAGTTTTCTCTCTTTTCCTAGGACTCTACTATTTATTGTCTTGCCCAGTCATCCCACAGCCGACACGCCCCTCCTTCTTCCTTCACCTGTCCGTGGACCCTGTGTCACCGACAGCACTAGGCGGTTCTCTCCCACGGTCAGAGATCAGGCTGGTGGAGCCGCTCCCTGGTAGGAGGGTCCTCCCACTGGGAGAGACACTGGTTGCTGATGCTCGTCAAGGGCGGCTCAGCAGGGAGCTGTGCGGGACTGTGGCTGCCAGCCCCCACCCTGGGGCTGGGCAGGCATAAGTGGACTCCTGAGGGCTGGTAGCTCCAAGCGCTCACCTGTCAGTCTCACCTAGAGGCTTCTCCGGGGCTGGCATTCTGCTGCATGGAAAACACGCAGGATTCGGAGTCAAGCTTATCCAGATCTGAATTCTAGCTCTGTCCCTTCCCAGCAAACTGCATCTCTGAGTTTCCATTTTTTCTCACTTGAAAAATGGGGATATTATGGAGTTGATGGGGTGACTGAGTAACTATACACTCTCACACACACACACACCCCTGTGCATAAGTTTTTGGTACCCATCAACCCCTGTGCTGACCTCAGGCTCCTGGTTTTCACAGCGTACGTTCTTGGTGGACTGTGCTGCTGCTTCTTTCCCCTTTCTGGCCGAGCTGGGTCTTCCAGACACCCTGCAGTGTATGTCTGTGCCTGGTGAACCTGCCTGTGACGAGCCACGCCACTGTGACCCTTAGACCCTTGAATCTGCAGATACGGAGGGCCGACTGTTTATGGATTCACTGAGGCTGACTCAGCTCTGGCCAGTAGAGTACTCCATCCCCGAGACATACTGAATGGAATGGTTTACAGATGGAACTTCCCTAAGAGATCTGTACTCTGAAATTATAAGGTCTATGAGCACATGAGTGAAGCTGCTATTTATCATCTAGTTGCCTAGTGGAGTGAGCCTGTCTGAGGGAAACCTGGCTGAGGTGAGCTGGAGGGATGTGGCCCGCGGGAGTCCTGAGGCCTTTATTTGCATCAACAGGTTAACCTGGCCATTTTTGTTGCTTGAGCCAATAAATTTCTTTCCTTTTTATTGGCTGCACTGTGAGTTGTGTGGGATCTTAGTTCCCTGACCAAAGACTGAAACTGCACTCCTTGCATTGGACTCGACGCATCTTAACCACTGGACTGCCGGGGAAGTATCTAAATCCCATCTCTTAATTAAGCCAGTTTGTTGGGCTTGAGTATGCAACCATGATATACAATGATATATATATATATATCATATATATATATCTACATGGTTATAAAATCACAACTTCTCTCTCATCATTTCATTTTTACCTCCTTGTTTAAATTGGTTTCCTTATTTTTATGTAGAAAAATAGAACTCAGTATATGTGCATGACATATTAGAAATTCTCCAGGTTCGCAGGCCCAGATCTGGATCCTGGTTTTGTCATTTATCAGTCTTGGGCAAATCAGTTAAACCTGAACTCCACTTTTCTATCAATAAAATGGGATTGTTTTTTGTTTATATGGCTGTTTTATGGGTTGAAGCTAATGGATACATCGGCAGATCATGTAGTAGGCCACCAATTAATGCTCTACTATTAGGTGGTAAGTAGGGCTTCCCTGATGGCTTCCCTCAGTGGTGAAGAACCTACCTGCCAATGCAGGATACACAGGTTCAAACCCTATGTTGGGAAGATCCCCTGGAGTAGGAAATGGTAACCCACTCCAGTATTCTTGCCTGGAGAATTCCACGGACAGAGGAGCCTGGTGGGCTACAGCCCATGGATGCACAGAAGAGTCGAACCCAACTTAGTGACTAAACCACCACCACCACCTTACACTATCTTGACAGCTTTTACTCTGTATGGTTGTCTATAGGGGCACCTCTTTCCAGGCGACACCTCTTAACCACCATGGTTTCCAAGTTGATCATGGCCTTGACCAAGGACAGTGCAGAAAGTTTTGGGAAAAGATGAAAGATGAGGAGGTGGACAGGAATTTGAAAGCTCAAATGGTGGAGGAGATGGAATTAGCCTTTTTAAAAAACATTTGCCACTGCAGAATTCTACACCCACTTTCTATTTATAAATATCCTTGTCTCCCGGCTTTGCTCCTCCTGTGGAAGACTCCAGCGGAAGAGAACAGATACAAAGAGCAGCTGGGAGCAGGTACAGACGCGCAGAGCAGAGGCTGGAGAACCGCCTGCCCGACGTGGGTCAGGTACATTTTACGGATTCTGGGGCAGGACGTCTCAGGAAACTTACGTCAGAAAGTGCTTTGTCCCTTGCCAAAAGCCTGCGCCGGCAGAGGAAAGGGGCAGCCATCCTCCGTAACCGGATCCCGCCACAGAGCCCCGGCTTTACTGCCCACTGTCCTGCGTTGGTGGCAGGAACACAAGATCGAAGGCCGCCGCGACAGCTGAGCAGAGATGATGCGCTGAGGCGGTGGGGACAAAGGGAGGAAGACAAACTCAAGAGGCACCTGAGAGTCCAGCCCTGACTTCGGAGAAGAGGGAGGGGTAGACAAGACTCGGGGTCATCTCCAGGCTTTCAGCCTGGGAAACAGGGTGATCAGCAAGTGCGGAATAAAGTGTGAGAACGCGAGCACCAGCGCAGGCTTGGGGAGGTGGGCTGAGATGTCACTGAATCTGAAGATGCTGAATAAGCATTTAGTGAGGACTGTCAGTGGAGATGCAATCCCACTTTCCCTCAGCTTGCCGCCTTCACTAGTTCTGTGACTTTGCCCGCGTTATCTGCACGGGTACAGTATCACCTTGCCTTCTAGTGCTTAAATAACCGCAACAGCTACCACATTCCCAATAGTTACTGTGACACTGGACTCAAATTTATGCTCCAGTAAGAGGAGTATTGGGAGAAGACAATGGCACCCACTCCAGTGCTCCTGCCTGGAAAATCCCATGGACGGAGGGGCCTGGTAGGCTGCAGTCCATGGGGTCGCTAAGAGTCGGACACGACTGAGCAAGTTCACTTTCTCTTTTCACCTTCATGCATTGGAGGAGGAAATGGCAACCCACTCCAGTGTTCTTGCCTGGAGAATCCCAGGGACGGGGGAGCCTGGTGGGCTGCCGTCTACAGGGTCGCACAGAGTCAGACACGACTGAAGCGACTTAGCAGCAAGAGGAGTATTACCCTCATTTTAGAGATGAGGAGCCTGAAGTTAATACAATCAAATAACTAGTCCCAGGTCACAGGGCTGCTAAGTGACAGAGGCGGGAATTGCTCCCCTCCCGCCAACCTGCCCTTAGAGAACCAGCTCAAACTCTACTCCTCCATGAAGTCTTCCCGGAGTCCCCCCAGCTGGATGCGAGCTTTTCTTCTTGTGGATCCCAGGGAGCTTGGTTTCAACTTCTGGCACATTCTGCCTGTCCAACAGGCATCACTGCAAGTATACCAGGGTTTGCTTTTTTTTCTTTGGCCTCAAAGAAAAAAAATGCAGGGTGGGGCCTTAGTTCCCCAACAAGGGATCAAACCCATGTTCCCTGCACTGGAAGCGTGGAGTTTTAACCACTGGACCGGCAGGGAACTCCCAGGCCTTGGTTTTTCACACATGGTTCTATTTAATCCTCCCAACTTCCCTAGTTCTGATGCTCTCGTCAGACTCCGTCCTTTCCTCAGTGCACAGGAAGGCCCAGGGGGCTGTGGAGATGTAGTACCTTCCCACGGCCCCTGTGCAGGGCTTCGCGCGCTGAGTGGCTGAGGGTTCTGTATACACTCTCAGTGTGGTCCCCTCGGGAGCAAGGGCCTGAGATGCTGGACTGCAGGAGGTGGGGAGCTGTCTGACGTGAGGCGCGGCTGTCGCTGCGTTTTCACCTCCTTTTTCGCTTCCAGCCAGAGGACACTCACCAGTCTTTGGGGTGCCAGCAGGGCAGGGCCGCAGACAGGATGGAAAGTCGGTAGGCACACTTCTGCTTCTTGTCCTTACCTCACCTCTGGCTCTTCGTACTACTCAGTTTGGAAATAAAAACTGCAAAGCCTAATAGATTTTTCCGTGGAAATGTGGCATTACCAGGGAACAGTCCATTCTTCTGGCTGCCCGAGGGAGGCAAAAATTAGTGCTAGAAAAGGTTCTCTCACCCCAGGCGGCTTCTTGGATTTGGGATGGGGCGGGTTTATTTCCTTACTTACTCTCCCTCAGGTAGCTGGCGAGTCTTCAAAAACTCCTCCAGGTCGCATTTTTGTTTCTCCCCCTTTTCCAAAGCACTGCCTTCAGCCATTTTTGGTCTGTGGTACTAATCTGAATCTACTTGGAAACATGTTTTTTTGGGGTGGTAGTAAGTTGGTTCCAGAACAACTGTGGTTTTTAATACAAAATTTGACTAATTGATCCCAGACAGGAGACTGGGGCCCCGGCTGCAGAGGAATCCACTTATGAGACCAAGGCAAACGTGCTTTTCAACATTTCCTCTCATGACAGTGTGTTTGGAAGACCTGTCTCCCCAAGACAGCGTGGGAAGGCAGGAACAGAAGAGGAAGCTGACTCATATGGACAAAGTTGGTTGGAAGGGAAACAGTTGCTTTAGAAAACCAATTGCTGCTACTAGCCAAGATATTCTTCTGCAAAGATTTCTTTTTGGGGGGGGGGCACTGCTGGCAAAAGGATCTTTCATTTGCAACTTTCTCTCTAGGACAAAAATCAGAATTCAAGACTCTGATTCTCTCAAGTCTGATGAGACAATAAAATGAGGGGTCAAGAGAGGGAGAAAAAAATGAGATGTCACATGTGACATCCTTAACCCTAAAAAAAAAAATCTCTCTAGAGGAGTGAGACACCCATCTTTGTTTACTTTCAAAAACAAACTCCAGAGCAATTCTCTGGCAGCCCAGTGATCAGAACTCTGTGCTCACTGCCAAGGGTGCAGGTTTGATCCTTGGTCGGGGAACTAAGACCCCAGAGCTGCATGGCTCCACCGAAACTAAAAAGAAAGCAAAAAAAAAAAAACAAAAAACCAAAACAAACCACCCAAAAGTCCAAAGATACAAATTACTATGGCACTAAGGGAGGCAGCACGAATGAACCCATCCAATAGGCAAGTATGTTTCAGAAGAATCCACTGAGGGAATTCCCTGGTGGTCCGGTGGTTATGAGTCCATGCTTTCACTGCTGAGGGTCCAGGTTTCATTTCTAGTTACAGAACTAAGATCCCATGAGCCAAGGCAAAAAAAAAAAAGAATCCAGTGAGGAGCTGACATGTAAATAAATCACTTTCAAAAACTGTTAGCCTTCAAATGGGGAGTAGATGTACTGGACTGATGTGCCCATAGGAATAAAGCCTATGGGACTGTATGGGACATACAGTAAGTGTCCCATCTGTATAAATCCCAATAGCCTAGACAAGTAACGGTGATCATTTCTATCTTCAGTTGTTTCACCTATTTATCATTCTGCAGAGGCAAAAGACCAGGTCTCTTCTAATCGAAGACCGTTTTACACTATCCTGCAGAAGGCTCTTTTCTTTGGTCCACTGATTTGACTACAAGGGAGGGCACCCGTCCTCAGATGGATGGACCCCTTACCATTCGGTTGACTGGCTACTTTCTCTCAGCACTCCATTGCTCCTAGGAAGCAGCAAACATATGTGCCTTGGAATGTGACTCGGGCTTGAACCTGGCTCTGAAACACACTAGCTATATAATTCTGAATGAGTTACTTGAGTCTCATTTTCTTTATTTCTAAAGTGGAGATACCTACTGTACCAAAGATTATGAGAAGTCAAGCCTGCATGGCAGGCGGGACAGTCACTACCATTGTTCTCCTCACTTGCCGTGTCTGCCACGCACGGCACCTTCAACTGACCAACTTCATGCACTCTCACTTCACCAGCTACACTTTTCCCATAAAGCCCAGGGAGGCTGCTGTTTCAGTGGGCCTGTTTTAAAGGGATCAATATAATTTTTTCCCACAGATTTTCAGATCAGAGAGAAGCGATGCCGCTGCTGTGTAAGCCCTGAACTCAGTGTGGGGTGTAGTTTCTCTTCTGTCCGTTTAGTTGGCAATATCATTACAAGCCTTGGGGGAGGAAGAGTTTGAAGGCAAAGATCTTGTCCAGCTGAGAGGACTTAAGAGAGACCTCACAAAGAGATGACCCTAGAACTGAATTTTACCATATAGGGAACACTTCAAGGGGGAGAGGGAAGGAGGACGTTCCTAGAAGAGGAACTACGTTCCTAGAAGAGCAAAACTACGGTGTGTTTAGGTAACATGAGAAGCTGGGATCCAGGACTAGGTTTAAAGTTTCTTTCATCCTAAAGTTGTCTGTATAGCCTGGTACTTTTACAAGCACCCAAGTCCCAGGAAACCCCACATTCTCTCCTTCAGTCAAGCTTCAGTGACCAGCGCACTCCCCAGAGGGAATACTTCCTGGCAACTTAGCTCAGCCCTGCCAAGCCAAACCACCTGTACCAGCTTCACAAGTACAGCCCACAAGATAATCCTTATCTAGGTTTACATGATTTACATATGAGTCACTTCATTATTTCTTTTGTGTGTCTCTTAAAAGTCCCTACCTACCTGCATTTACCAGCCCCGGAATAAACTTCTGAGTATGTTAATGGCTTATAAAATTTCATGGAGGACCACAAATGTAGTCCTCTTGCCTGAAAAATCCCATGGACAGAGGAGCCTGGGGGGCTACAGTCCACGGGGTCACAGAGAGTTGGACACGACCGAACAATAAGCACAGGTGTAGCGCCCTTATGGGACTGACAGCCTGGATGCAGTGAGCTGGGTCGGCCAGTGCGCTGATTAATCCCAGGCCTTGGTGAAATTTTTCCACAGCCCAACTTTCAAAGGCAAAACCGGAGCCTTGGCGCCCTCTGGTGGCAGACTGGTTCTCATAGTCAGACAAGCTCCCCAACTAGGCAGGCGTGTGTGAAGACAGAAGCCAAAGGTCATAAACAGGGCAGTTTCCTAGATCATCTTTACTTGAAGATTTTTTTTGGGGGAAAAAAAAAGTAGGTAATGCAAAACATTTTTATATTAAAACAAATGCAGATAATATTGAATAGAATATAAAATTTACATTGCTTTTTGAGACAAAGAGACATCAAAGACATTTCAAGGTAAGCTACTCACGAGCTTCAGGCTATACTCTTAAACTCGGCGTGTGGGGGCGAGGAGAGGAGACCCTGCATGCTCAGTCTAACACTGTGGGTGCTGCTGCTTTGACGGGAAGTAGCGAATTCTTCTGAGAAACAGCAAATGACGCGTTTACTCATTTGGCAACAACCCAGTGGATTATTTAAATAAGTAAAACCAAATGCTTTCTCATTTTAAGAGCATTTTAACCTGCTTGGAAAAGGCCTGAGTAAAATAAGAGCTTTATGTTTGAGTGGAAATTTATTTCCTTCTAAAATGATTTTTCCCCTACTATGAATGTTAACATGCCTGACTGAGGGTATGACATGCGAGCTGGTCAGTAGTCTAAGAAACCTACGGATATAAGTCTGCACCATCAGACGTGAGGTTACAAGTACACCTTCCAAGGGCGTCATGAGGAATGGAAAACAAACTGCTCACCTTCTGCAAGGACAAAATGCAAACAAAACAAAAACCGGAGAACAAGAGATTACATGCAATTAGAACTGTATAATGATGTAATTTAGGGACTGGCAAAGCTAACGCTACAGTATTTGCTTTTCATACTTCATATGACAATAAGAACCTCTGTGAGGGGTGAAAAAGGAGACATTACACTTCCTTTCCAAATCCTGCTTTTTCTCTGTAACTGTCCTTTTTTCTTGTTGTTGGCAACACAATTTCTTGCTTTGCAATTAACAGCGTGCAGATTTTCTAGGGTAGGTTAGGCGTGTATTGTCCTTTCTGTGAGGTATGAGAGCCAGGGTTAATTGAATGTGCTAAGAAGAATATGCTGGGAGGCAGGTTCCAGTGGATGCCGCTGAGTTTTAAGGTCTACCAAAGAAAAGGTAGTTTATGACTTCCCGTATCATTTGCCTTATTCATTTTCTTAAGTTTTACAGAGTTATTTCTCTTTCTTCATGGGACTGTACTCTCTTCATTTTACAAAACCTTAAATTGAGACTCAAATTGCGTGACAACTTGCCGGTACCTTTAGGTAAATGCAACTTCTTAAGTAAAATAACCTGGGGTAAAAATGTCCCATTTCAGTGCGAGTATCAGTGATAAATCATGTGCTGGGAAAAAGAACAAAAAAGGCAGACACCAAACACCTCCATTTTCCCAAGATTAAATGATTATTAAAAAAAACGCGCCACACTGTATAGAAATCAACATTCTCTCCCATAATTCTGTGCATCTGGGACTATAGAAATGTCACTGTCCCTGCCCCACATCTTCAAATTAACATTCTCAGGTCACAACAGTAAGTCTTCCCAAAGGGGACCTTCCGGAAAAACAAGCTATTTCCTCGGCTCATATTTCCCTGAAAGAAAAATAAAATAAATACAAATAAAGTCTAGTGTGAAAATGAGGTCAGCTAGTCCAAAGCAGCAAAGACATCCAACTGGACATATTTCTGAGAAACGAAATGATGCAAACGACCAGACTGTCTATCGCCATCGCTGTGCAGATGCCGCTGTACTACGGGGCAGCGACGTGTCATCCCCGACGCAAGCTGAGCCTCTGTGGAACTACCTACCATTTGACACGTGGATAAAGGCAAGTATTTCTTATTTAGACAGATGTTCCCAGTCCAGATTCTGGCTCTGCTATGCGCCAGTTAGCTGGGCTATCAAGTGTGTCAATTCAGACCAAGTGTCACGAACAGTCCTAACACGTAGCAAGCGCCAGCTTTTATTTGTATTTTGTTTTTTGGCTGCATGCATGTGGAATCTTAGTGCCCTGATCAGGGCTGGAACTCGTGCCCCTTGCAGTAAACTGCGGAGTCAACCTCTGGACCACCGAGGAAGTCTCCATGTCAGCTTTTATTTGTTTTGAACCGAACGGTCAGATCTCTAGGGAGTACTTATAAAATCTTATAATTAAAGTAGTCATGTTGTGAGTTTAACTGAGCAGACTTAAGTGAGACAACCTGTTCATAGATCCTGCTCTCCCAAATACAAGCTGTGTGATTGTGGGTTACGCAATTGGCATTATTTAACTGTTCAAAGTCCCAGTTTCTTCATATGTGAGGCGGAACAGTAAAGTACAGTATCTCTCCTCACAAGGTTACTTTGAGGGTTGCATGAGCTGAAACATGGAGAACTCTTAGCATGATGCCTCGTATACAGTGAATGGTCAATTAACATTTGCTGTTGTCTTAAGCACTTAAAGGTTCAACTGTGAAGTGTCTGATACCCTAACAATTTTCTGTTTGGTTTCTTTCTATAGCAGAGAGTTGAATGTTCACGTTAGGTCTGTCTGGCAACCATCCAAGCGTCCTGGCCTGGGTTCACAGAGGGCTTGTTGGGTCCACTAAGCAAAAGCCCTCCAGCTTAGGCCTCTGCATTCCAAGTTCAGGCTGGGAAGCCTGAGCCCCGTGAACAAAGGCCTTTCTCATTGGTGTCTCCAGCGCTCTAACAGCGTACAACAAAGAGCTTCCTCACAGGCTTTCCTCTGCAGTCCTCTACAAAGTGCTTCCCACTCAAAAACAGCTTTCAACTGATGGCCACTCTAAGTGATTCCATGTTAAATTTAGTGCTCAGCCACTCATTATTTTGGTTCCTATTAAAGCTCTGCCTAGACCGATCAAGAATTTTTGGTTGGAGATGACCTACCCCATAGCAAAAGCAAACAATACACTGGAATCTGGACGCCGCATCCACTTAACATGACTGCAGAAGAGAGCAGCTCTGCTGACATCACTGTGACAGACAATGCTGTAAACAAACAACTATTGCTCAGCTTCTCTAAATATACTAGAAAATACATTTCAGAATATATTCTGACAAGTTACAAGAAGATGAGGTTGGAAAAAGTAATCTGAAATTGAGGGTATCATTTTAATAACCAGAATAACTGACCGCCCAGACCTTATTTGTAATTCGAATGTAACCACTCAAACGGGTTCCAGATCACATCCAAGAATTCTTCCTTCTTTACCTCTCCTGATGATTTCTAAGCAGCATATTTTACAGCTATGCCAGAGCGACATATGGACCACTGAAAAGGATACATTTAACTGGTAACTAAAGGATAACCTATAAGAATTAACCTGGGATCCCAGAGACTTTTAAGAAAACAAGCAAAAAAACCCCACAAAATATCAAGAGGGGAGCAGAGAGGGAGGGAGGAAGAGAGAGAGAATTAGAGAGAAGTACCTCTTTCTGTAGCATGCACCAGCAATCTATCCAAGAAGAATATATTGGGGCATAGGGAGGGCATCCACCAGCAAGCCTGAAATAGAAAAAGAGATTAGTTACCGAAGTCAATATTTATAAAACATTCTCTCAAGAGCTCAATAGATCTTGGTCAAAATATTCTGCCTGGAAGGTTTCCTGAGAAGCAATTTTAGCGGTTCTATAGAAACAAATTCTGTTGGCAAAGGGGAAAGACTGAGCATCCAAAACAGATCCCACTTTCTTACATTTAGGTTTTGAATCAACACATCAAGAGAAACTTTAGTTATGTATTTTCTAAAACATCTAGGTTTTAATTAGTGAACAAATGAAATTCTATAACATAGTAGTTATATGATTAAAGAGCTGAGAAAGGGAATTTAAAACTATGTGGTGTTTAAAAGACTCCAAATGTAACAATGGGTAGCGGTGTGAAACTGGCGACTACACGCTCTTCCTCAGGCGCGACTCCCACCCACGTCTTCTCTGGAAGTGAAGTTAGGCACTTAGTGGTGTCTGACTCTTTGTGACCCCATGGACCACAGTCCACCAGGCTCCTCTGTCCATGGAATTCTCCAGACAAGAATACTGGAGTGGGTTCCATTTCCTTCTCTAGAGGATCTTCTCGACCCAGGGATCAAGCCCAGGTCTCCGGCATTGTGGGCAGATGCTTTACCGACTGAGCCATCAGGGAAGCCACTCACTTCTCTAAAAAACTGCAAATAACAACAACACACTTAATTCATCCTTCAAGCCTGCTCTGGGCTACAACGTGGCAGCCGATCCGCAAATCACAGAACAAACACAATATGGTAACTGTGCTCAAAACTCTACACAGCTATCAACTGGATACCCTGTCTGAAAACAGTGATATGTCTAATGGCGTGCTGTGACAGGTACCCTAGTGTAACAGAATTAAATCAAGACGTTAAAACTTCTGTCCAACCTGGCAGTCACCTGGCATCTGGAAATCAGTGGTGTCCATCCCCACCCTCGGCCCTCCTTCCCAGTCAATACATGAAAGGTCAAGAAACTTTGCATTTTCAACCAAATTTTCTACTTTTCTAACTTTAAAACACTTTTTCCATGAAGCCCTGATGCAAAACAGGTACAGGTTGTCATTCAATCCCTAACATACCTTTCATAATGTTCATAAGAGAGGATAAGGATTAATATAAAGAAAAGACGTGAGAGTGGTCATTATTCCACTATTTTCAGAAAAGAACCTAGACTACTGACAAGTACATACTATTTATAAGTACTTAAGAAATATTATTTGTGCCCTTCTCTGTTGCAAAGCGGGCTGTGAAGAGGCCGCTTATAATACAACTCGATGGCACTGCCGGTGCATGGGGCAGACGGGAAACCAGGGAACCTATCATGGCACCGCCTGCGCCTCTCCCTGCCAAATTTCCACCAGGACTGCTCTGCCCGTCAGGCATACAGGCAGCCAATTCCTAGGACAAGAAATGCAAGGCACTTACCCACAGTTGTTGACAGCCATAAGATTAGAGACAAGCACGAAGGGATAGGTCAACATACTGGCAAAAAACTGTAAGGAGGAAAAAGCAGCTCAGTTACTAAGTCATGCCTGGCCTCTCTCATGCCCCTCCTTCTCAGCCTTAGCCCCACTGCTGCTGTGCTCAAATGTGCCACAATGCTTCTGCCTTCTCTGTATCCCCGGTCAAGACTAAAGTACACATTCTGGAGTCTGGAGATATTTCTCCCCTTACCCTGCAACCTTTTCACCAAAGGTCAGAAGACTTCTCTTATTCTGTGACTGAGACTCATTCACATACAACTGAACTTCAACATTTAAAACTAAGTACAATAAGCGTTTCAAAACAGCCCTGAAGAAAACAAGAAAACACAAACATCCTTCCAAAGACAATGGAAGCTACTTCAAAAGTCAACCACTGGAAGACTCCACGTAAGTAAAGAGACTGAAGCTTTCAGTATACGTTCAGCAGGACACAGGAGGAGGCAGGGGCAGATCTGTGTTGAGAAATGCCCGCTGACCCCTCTGGAAGTTGACCAGCACCAAACCATGTGGGTTTGTTATTTCTGCCACTGTGATGCAGGGACTCTGGGTTGTTCCTACCTCTGACCAAAAAACAATAATGACACATTCCAAATTTCAAAGAAAACAATACTCCTCAAAGGTTAAGAGGATGTTTAAAAACTTACTCCTGTGACAGCCTGGGAATAACTCTTCATTTCATTCATGGTGGAAACCTATAACAGGAAGAAAGCCTTTATTAGAACGAGTGAGAAAATTAAGCTGGTATTAACAGCTAATTGTCCTCCCCGTATCAAAACAGTCTATTTTTTAATTCAAGTTCTTTGACAACCTGAAAATTAATTTACAGGATGAAAACATAAAAGACTGGCTAGGAGCATAAAAAGGCAGTGGTCAAAATGATCACCTTGACTCAACATTAATAGGCAAGTTCATATAAGACTAGGATGGCTTCTAGGAACTAATGGCCTCAGGATTTCAAAAGCACCAGGAAGTGAGACTGGGAATCTTTTCCCAGGTCCTAGAAATACAACCCCCGGAAACCACGTTGATGGTACTCTTCGTGCCAAGTCACTCCTTCTGTATATACCCAGCTGTATCCCAGATGCTGTGGGGAAGATCAGTCCTTACTCAAGTAACCAAGTGCATGGATTTCTGGTCCTACCTCTGGCCTGGGTGTGTTCTCGTTTCCACCATGCTATGGAACTCTCTTGGGTTCAAAGAGGTCTACAGCTGCTGAGGCTGCAGAAACATGACTTTTAGGGAAAGCTGATTCTCAAACCCCCGGCCCAGGCTGAAGTTTCCAGAAAGCCCAATGTAAGAGTCCCCTGAGCACTTCCAATTAGATGAAACCCCTGAATATACGATAGAACTGTCCTGCTTCATGGTGTCCTCTAACATTAGGCATCAACAAAGAAGCAATCTCCTTGCAGACGCTTAGGCTCACCCTGCCACACCCTTTCCAGGTGCCTCTGTGTGAGGTAAGCAGCGTAGATCATTCCATTACCCTCTGAAAATCTGACCGTTAATATTTAGCTATATAATGGTGAGCCTCATGTCACCAGCTGCCATCTGACTGGAAAGCTAACCTAGCTGCCAGGTGGGGGCCATGCAGTCAGCGCCAGCACGTCTCATCAGGAGCCCAACCTACCCCACTGTCCAGTGCGTAGGTATTGACGAGGTAGGCCAGCGAGTTACAAAGCCACAAGGAGATGATGTCACCGAGCAGGCGAGGGATAAGGCCCCTGTGTGACGAAGCAACAAAGACAAGAGCCAAGAGGTGTGATCAGCTGAAAGGTAATTCACTCATTTATATTTATTTATATAAATCATACAAGAATTCATTTATCCTTCAATTAAAAAATTAACAAATAAAGATTTTAAAACATGCTAGAGAACTGAAAGGAACTGAATACCAGAACGTAACCAGTTCATTCTAATTAACACAACTGTTCTTGAAGCTAATATCTAATAACTTGTATTCTCATTTTTAAAATGAGAATTTTAAAGGCTACATCCCTCTGAGCTATGGCCAATGGCTCAACTTACTATTAATAACTATAATCAGGGAGGCAAATAATTTGCCTACTTCAGAGAAGAGACTGAACTATGATTATTGCTAGACTACTTGATATCCAAATTTGGCCTGCAAAAGATGAGAAAAGGACAAAGTGAAAACGGCCCAAACGTGGACACAGGTGGGAGGCATCAGAAGACACATTTCCAGGGCCTAGGTACGCTAGGCGAGGCCGTGTGGAGCACCGGGACAAAGGTTACCTCACAGACTGAGACCAAGGATTAAATGCCACTTCTACCACTTATCAGCAAATGAACTTCCCAGAGCATCAGTTTTGTTTTTTTTAATCTCTAAAATGAGAATAATAATAGCTATCTTGTCTATTTCCCAGAATATTTATGATACTCAAACAAAAATCAACGATGTGGAAACACTGAAAATCAAAAAGGACCATTTAGCTAATAATGCAGTTTTTGTCATTAACAGAACTAAGGTAGTAGCCTAAGTTCTTCTAAAGTAAATTCAAGGGAATGAACACAGTGCATATACTCTGAGGATAAGAAAGACACCTATTAGATACCTTTCCATTTCTCCAAAATGAACTTTCCTCATTTCATCAATTATATAGCAAATGAGAACTTACTTTCACGGTAGAGACTTGGAATGAATTTATTACTTAAAAAAACCCTCTCCTTTCAACCGTTTCAGATGTGCAGAGCAAAAGTTTGGGATCTCTTACAAGAGCATTTAAGTCAGAGGGGCCAAAACAGAGTTTAACATGAAATAAACCTGGAGAGTACATTTTCCCTGAGGCTGAAACAAGGAGTCATGTCCTCGTTCTCATTCAAGTGTCCTACTCACACAAAAATCACATCCACAAATCAGTAATTTACTCACGCAAAAAATCCTAGGACGCCCTCTTCCCGATAGATTGTTGCTATGGAGTCACAAAGTCCACTAGGTTTAGAAGGAGGAAAGGTAAAGTACATTCAGATTACAAGGTTCAACTGCCACTTTGGACAAGGTTATACCCCCACCCCTCCTCCCCTTTCTACCTCCCTCATTCCGCAAAGACAGATGAATTCAGAAACAGAAGGGGAGATACTGCTTATGGCAGAAAGTGAAAGATACCCTTATGGCAGAAAGTGAAGAGGAACTAAAAAGCCTCTTGGTGAAAGTGAAAGAGGAGAGTGAAAAAGCTGGCTTAAAGCTCAACATTCAGAAAACGAAGATCATGGCATCTGGTCCCATCACTTCATGGGAAATAGATGGGGAAACAGTGGAAACAGTGTCAGACTTTATTTTTTGGGCTCCAAAATCACTGCAGATGGTGACTGCAGCCATGAAATTAAAAGACGCTTACTCCTTGGAAGGAAAGTTACGACCAACCTAGATAGCATATTCAAAAGCAGAGACATTACTTTGCCAACAAAGGTTCGTCTAGTCAAGGCTATGGTTTTTCCAGTGGTCATGTATGGATGTGAGAGTTAAGACTGTGAAGAAGGCTGAGCGCCGAAGAATTGATGCTTTTGAACTGTGGTGTTGGAGAGGACTCTTGAGGGTCCTTTGGACTGCAAGGAGATCCAACCAGTCCATTCTAAAGGATGATCAGTCCTGGGTGTTCTTTGGAAGGAATGATGCTGAAGCTGAAACTCCAGTACTTTGGCCACCTCATGAGAAGAGTTGACTCACTGGAAAAGACTCTGATGCTGGGAGGGATTGGAGATAGGAGAAGGGGACAACAGAGGATGAGATGGCTGGATGGCATCACTGACTCGATGGACGTGAGTCTGAGTTAACTCCGGGAGTTGGTGATGGACAGGGAGGCCTGGCATGCTGCGATTCATGGGGTTGCAAAGAGTCGGACATGACTGAGCAACTGAACTGAACTGAACTGAAGGGTGTAGTCACATGGAAGTCAGGGTGAATTCTGGCTTCAGTGGTTGTGTGTGTCTGTGTAGGTCAAATGATATAAGATATATGCATCTGCTTTGCAAGCTCTAAGGCATCACAGACATGTAAAGTATTTGGCATTAACAGATCTCCTTGAAGACTTGAAAACAGAAACACTTACCAGTACTTGGATTCTCTGCCAATGAATTGTACCATAGATCTCAGAGTGATCACTAAAGAATACAGAGGAAAGATTTTTAACCTACCTCCAGATAAATTTTAATAGCCCTGAAAAAAAGTTTTGCCCACCTACAGACACTTTTGGTATCTGGATAAATTGGATAAAAACCAAAACAAGCAAACCAAAAACACACAGGCAAGGCACTTTAGTGAACTCTCATGTCAACCTATGGAAGTAGACAGGAGAGATCATGATACAGAGAGAGATAAAGAGTCGAATTTCAGTTGTTCACTGCAGACCTACCGTGGAAGGGATGTGTGATGAGGGTAGCAGCAGAACGAGCCATCATCTCCCGAGTTGTCTAGAAACAATCAACACACACACTTGTGAAATCTGAATAAATGACACTTAAATTCCTGCAAGAAGTCACTTTCTTACTGAAGAGTAAGAAAGGGGGTGACACAGCACTCCTGAGTCAGGAAGAGCAGCCCGAATAGGAAGCAATATGATACAGTATCTTCCGGCACAGCTTTCACTCAGGGATTTCAACGTTATGTCTCAAAACTTCTCTGTAAAGCAGATTTCTATTATCATCTCAAAGAAAAACAAAAGCAAAGAAACAGGTAAAGGGACTTTCCTGGAGGTCTGTGCTTGAAATGCAGGAGATGTGGTATCCCAGCTGGGATAAAACTATGAGGACTGTATTTAGATTATTAACTGGATCTCTCATTGTGAGTGATTTCAGAGACTCTGATATCTGCACTAGGCAAATGTCAGGCTCTATTTAATCTACACCAACAGCTTGAGGACAGCAGAACAACTTTGGTTTGGTTTTTTGACCACAACCCTATAACTAACTGTGCAGTATCCTGGAGCTCCTATATTTATCCCAGTTTATCTTTCTTACCCAGGATTCTGTAAAGAGGTTAGTAAAAAAATTCAACCACAACACTTGGAGGTAGGCTGTAAACACAGAAGGTCTGTCGTTCATTTTTGCACTTAGTTAGGAGATCCCTCACCTCTACTCTAATGGTAGTTCTAAGAGCCACAGGATGAACTCAATGAAGTTCAGAAAATATAAAACACATATTAATACATGTATCTCTGTGCTCCTTGCTCAGTCACTACTCAGTTGTGTTCGACTCTTTGTGACCCCATGGACTGTAGCCCAGCAGGATCCTCTGTCCATGGGATTTCCCAGGCAAGAATACTGGAGTGGGTTGCCATTTCCTTCTCCAGGGGATCCTTCCGACCCAGGGATCGAATCCAAATCTCTTGAGGCTCCTGCACTGGCAGATGGATTCTCTACCACTGTGCCATCCAGAAAGCCACAATATTATGTTTTTGAAGGCAGCTTTTACTGAAAATCATGACCTTACTATAGACAATTAGATAATATCAAGACTAAGAAATAAAAAACAGTATTATTAAGTTAGGTGTGCAACCAACTCCAATGGCAGAAGATAGGGGTGGGAAATGAATGAGGGCATTTCAAAGTCAGAATAATGTTGTAAAAGCATTTCTAGATATATAATGTTCAACACACGCAGGGCCTCGGCTACTATATGTTAACACTTTTGGGCCAGAGATTTTCAACTCTAAGAAGTTTCAATAGAAACCTCTTCAATATTAAAGATGAAATGAGTGGGAAAAATATGTTTCCTTGAAATGCATCAATTCCAAACAGCAAGCAATGCTTTCTTCTTTCTATTCTGCATCCAGTAAAGCCCGTATTAAATCAAAGGTTTAATTTCCCTTGGAACACTGAACATACAGGCCTGATGATCCTGATTTCATAACTGCCACTCCACTCTGATTTAGAGAGATCATAATCATCTCACCTCCTTGATAACATGGTCAAAGGAAGATGAAACTTCTTTCTGTACATTTCCAGATCCTGACTCCTGGAAATCAAAACAAAAGATTGCTATTGTGATGGTTTTCAACAGAACTGGTCAAACCGGTGGCCCCTGTATAAAAACACTCTCCAGGATGAAAGGAAAGCTGACTGCTTGTCCCTTTTCCTAAAGAGGACACTGAGCAGCAGCGGCTTTCGGGGAAAATGGGCTCAAGTGTACACATTGGCTTCAACATACCTCAGCCTTGTCACACTCCTGGTAATGCTACAAAGGAAGAGAAAAGAAAAGAATGATTAGGTCTATCGTAGTGTCACTGAGACAGGACATAAAAGGAAAACCCTATTGATTGGCAGATATTAAAATGGTTGATTTTGGGGGGGCTGGGGCTGTAAATTTCCCATTAACTTCTATTTCTAATTAACACTTGGAAATATTAACATTAACAAGTGTCTTTAAGATGATCCTGTTGCTAAGTTTAACATACTGATTGGGCAACTCACAAAAACTCATATCTAAAAAGAAAAAGGAGGGACTTCCCAGGTGGTCCAGTGGTTAAGACCTGGGTCCTGATCAGGGAACTAGATCCTCCCGCTCCAACTAAGAGCTCGCACGCTGCAAGTAAAAGATCTCACAGGCCGCAACTAAGACTAGGTGCAGCCAAATAGATTAAATATTAAAAAAGAAGAAAAAGGAAAACAAAACACAACTCCAACAGCGTTATTTACTAAACACACACTAACAAAATAAACTGGTAAAAACAGTGCTTCCCAGGTGGCGCTGGTATAAGGAACCTCCTGTCAGTTCAGGAGATGGAAGAGACACAGTTTGCTCCCTGAGTCAGGAAGATCCACTGGAGGAGGGCACGGCAACCTACCCCCAATATTCTTACCTGGAGAATCCCAGGGACAGATGTGTCTGACAGGCTACAGTCCATGGGGTCGCAAAGAATCAGACACAAGTGAAACAACTTAGTACATACTCAGAGGACTAAGGCCACAGAAAAAGCCTCAGGACTTTTTCATGGGAAAACTCAGGTCCGATACCAAATTAGGGCAAGATGCTTTCCTTCCCTACAAAGAACAGAGAATTGGTACTAAGCCTGAATAGCTAAACCTGCCTCCCTTTTCCTTTTGAATTTGACTGTTTCTGAGCCAAACAAGAGAGAAGATGCTTTCTTAATTCTGGCAAAGATACATGAAACTGCCAGAGCTTAGGCTGCATTGGAAGAGGAAATATTATTTGTGGGATATTTCAGAAATAGAAGATGGGCTAGGTGAAATATAAGAACCAGACAACTGACTTCCTAGACATAATGAGGTTTAAAAAATAGACAACACTTGTCTTTTGCAAAAAGAACTGCATTTCTTAAAAAGAAAATCAGAGGGAAGAGGACAAACATCACAAAGTGAAATGATGGGTTTTGGCCAAATTCCAGATCTTTGGCCAGAAATTAATTCTAACAGTTTCAGGCATCTTTAAAAATTCTCACTCATTTCTAGACTTTGGTTTTCACTGATAATAAAATTTTCAACAGTCTCTTCTACATTATCCTGAACAGATTTCAATTTAATTCTTGTTCAGATATACAGAACTCAAGTTCCAAAGAATAGCAAGAAGAGATAAGAAAGCCTTCCACAGCGATCAATGCAAATAAACAGAGGAAAACAACAGAATGGGAAAGACCAGAGATCTCTTCAAGAAAATTAGAGATACCAAGGGAACATTTCATGCAAAGATGGGCTCGATAAAGGACAGAAATGGTATGGACCTAACAGAAGCAGAAGATATTAAGAAGAGGTGGCAAGAATACACAGAAGAACTGTACAAAAAAGATCTTCATGACCCAGATAATCACGATGGTATAATCACTCACCTAGAGCCAGACATCCTGGAATGCAAAGTCAAGACTTAGGAAGCATCACTACAAACAAAGCTAGTGGAGGTGGATGGAATTACAGCTGAGCTATTTCAGTTCCTAAAAGATAATGCTGTGAAAGGGCTGCACTCAATATGCCAGCAAATTTGGAAAACTCAGCAGTGGCCACAGGGCTGGAAAAGGTCAGTTTTCATTCCAATAGTAAAGGCAACACCAAAGAATGTTCAAACTACCGCACAATTGCACTTATCTCACACGCTAGTAAAGTAATGCTCAAAATTCTCCGAGCCAGGCTTCAGCAATATGTGAACCGGGAACTTCCAGATGTTCAAGCTGGTTTTAGAAAAGGCAGAGGAACCAGAGATCAAATTGCCAACATCCGCTGGATCATGGAAAAAGCAAGAGAGTACCATAAAAACATCTATTTCTGTTTATTGACTATGCCAAAGCCTTTGACTGTGGATCACAATAAACTGTGGAAGATTCTTCAAGAGATGAGAATACCAGACCACCTGACCTGCCTCTTGAGAAACCTATATGCAGGTCAGGAAGCAACTGTTAGAACTGGACATGGAACAACAGACTGGTTCCAAATAGGAAAAGGAGTACGTCAAGGCTGTATATTGTCACCCTGTTTATTTAACTTATATGCAGAGTGCATCATGAGAAACGTTGGGCTGGAAGAAGCACAAGCTGGAATCAAGATTTCCGGGAGAAATATTAATAACCTCAGATATGCAGATACCACCACCCTTATGGCAGAAAGTGAAGAGGAACTCAAAAGCCTCTTGATGAAAGTGAAAGTGGAGAGTGAAAAAGTTGGCTTAAAGCTCAACATTCAGAAAACGAAGATCATGGCATCTGGTCCCATCACTTCATGGGAAATAGATGGGGAAACAGTGGAAACAGAGTCAGACTTTATTTTTTGGGCTCCAAAATCACTGCAGATGGTGACTGCAGCCATGAAATTAAAAGACGCTTACTCCTTGGAAGGAAAGTTATGACCAACCTAGATAGCATATTGAAAAGCAGAGACATTACTTTGCCAACAAAGGTCTGTCTAGTCAAGGCTATGGTTTTTCCAGTGGTCAGTATGGATGTGAGACTTGGACTGTGAAGTAAGCTGAGTGCCAAAAAATTGATGCTTTTGAACTGTGGTGTTGGAGAAGACTCTTGAGAGTCCCTTGGACTGCAAGGAGATCCAACCAGTCCATCTTGAAGGAGATCAGCGCTGGGATTTCTTTGGAGGGAATGATGCTGAAGCTGAAACTCCAGTACTTTGGCCACCTCATGTGAAGAGTTGACTCATTGGAAAAGACTCTGATGCTGGGAGGGATTGGGTGCAGGAGAAGGGGACGACAGAGGATGAGATGGCTGGATGGCATCACTGACTTGATGGACATGAGTCTGAGTGAACTCCGGGAGTTCGTGATGGACAGGGAGGCCTGGCATGCTGCGATTCATGGGGTCGCAAGGAGTTGGACACGACTGAACTGAACAAAGTCTAAAACAGTCTTGTCATTCCTAAATTGGTCTTTCTTCTTGACTGTGTAAAGTGCTTTTGATTCTAAGTGTAGTACCAAGACCCCATTCTATTTCACTTGGCTACATGTGAACACATATTCCAGAAACCTGGCTACCTCAAGTTTGTCTTACTTTTCCTTTACATAAAGGAACTTGAGTAATTCAAGAGTAATTACAAGAGTAATTTCACTCTTGCTCTAAAACTACACATTAACCTCTTTGAACCAGATGACAACTGTTTTCCCACAGGAAAACTTCCCTGGAGGTCCAGTGGTGAAGACTCTGAGCTTCCACTGCAAGAGGCATGCGTTTTTCCTGGTTGGAGAACGAAGATTCAACATGGTGTCTGCAGCACAGATTGAAAAAAAATATCTAAACCTCACTTGGGTAACAGCAACACTTTCACTGCATCGGATAATGGTGTGGCTGGAAAAGAGAGTACTATCCAGGCCCAAAAAAATCAGCCCATTAACACTCCATCACTCTGACCCACGTCAAAGTCACTCAGCTGTGTCCAACTCTTTGCGACCCCATGGACTATGCAGTGCATGGAATTCTCCAAGCCAGAATAATGGAATACCATTTTGGGTGACCCTGACCAAGGGCCACCCAAAATAGTGGCTCATCAGTACACAGGCATGATGACAAGAGTAAGTATAATGAATAACAAAACAGTTTCCACAAGAGGAACTGACTGGAAAACCTCTCCAAATCAACTCAACAAAGTCTGAAGAGAATTTAAAACCTAAGCTAATCAGATCATGAAACTGTTCAACAAAATCATGATTTGCTCATCAAATGATAACACATTTTTATCCAGTAGAAATGGGGCACCATTAAAGCTACTTTAAAAAGTGTATAGAGGACTGTACTGAGTAGTGCCTGAAATAAACAGTTTGCAAACATTTGGAATTTAACACATTTGATATATAGATTGAAAATACTACATAGATTTGGTTAGCAAATACTGCTACACTTTTAAGAACTAGAGCACAGAAGGTAATATATCTTTGGCGCCAGTGGGAGACAGACTAATGAACAAGAAAACCTATTAATTTTATATTCTCAACCCTACTCATACTGAACAACCTTCCCACGAACTGTTCTAAATGGTACAGAATTTGTATGTATAACACCTCCACAAATATACCAAGAGGCAATTCTGCTGACCTGCACTGCAGCTGGAGCAACTGAGAGACAAGTACAGCCAAAGTATCTAAAGTTAAAAGAAGACAGCAAAGCAGAAGGATAACCACGAAAAAGATGTAACTGTGATGTTTTTAAAAACACTTTATGAGACAACTCAAACAGAATAATTAAGGAAACGACTCATTACCTCTGTATCACCTGCCAAGCTTAAACAGATGTTAACATTTTGACCTTTCTGCTTACAATTTCTTGCCTTTGTAAAATAAACTGCCACAGATACAGCTAAAGTTCCACCCTTCATTTCCTTCCCTCTTCTCAAAAGTAACCATCACCCTTATAGTCAATGCACACACGTGGGTGAGGTTTTCTTAAAAAACAAACATTCAGATTTACGCAGTATAACACAAAAACAAAGAGTGCACAGAATACAAATGTACAGTGCAACAAATAATTAAATGGCAAATATCCACACAGCCATGATCCAGATCAGGGAAGATCATTTCCATTACCCTCGCATCCCATGCCTGGTCTCCCTTCTTCTTCCCATAAATAAACACTATCCTGACTTTAACGTTTATCTTAAGTTAAAAAAAAAAAAAAGTTTGTCACAGAAAATATTTTACTAGGAGTAACACTAGGAATAAGAGGAAAATAAAATCAGAAATGTATGTTTTAATCAGCTTCCTTCGTCTTTTGAAGAAATAAGATGAGTTATGCATGAATGCTTAGCCTTTAAGTCAAGTTTGACTGCAACCCCATGGACTGTAGCCCGCCAGGCTTCTCTGTCAATGGGATTTTCCAGGCAAGAATACTGGAGTGGGTTGCCATTTCTTTTTCCAGAGGATCTTCCCAATCCAGGGATTGAACCTGAGGCTCCTGTCCCATCTCCCCTATTGCAGGAGTATTCTTTTTTTTTTTTTTTTTTAGGCGTATTCTTTACTAATGAAGGAAGCCCCAAGTAAGCTATTCAGGAGCGCTATTCAGGAGCTCAAATAAGTGCACTTAATTTCTGCTCAGAACACCTGGTCCAGAGGAAGCTTGTGTAGATCAAAATCAATTACTTCATCTTAGACAAATTCTCTTTGCTTCCCAGAAAAGAATTAACAACGAGTATTTCAAGTACATGTTTTTCAAGAGGAAGAAAAGCCTTGAATATAAATATATCTTTGCAATTGCTCTTAATCAGTAAGACAAACTGTTGTTAAAAGGTAATCTAAATCTATGGAAAGATGGATTTTCTTATTACCTGTAAAACTTTACCATGGACCACAGTTCCAAGGATGCCTGAACACAGTCTTGGAGTTAAGCCTGTGAACAATCCACGCTTCCCATCAATGCTTGCAATGTGCTGAGCTAAGAACACAAATCAGAGATTTACATTCTAGCTGAAAGAAATGGTCACACAGAAATTTCAAGAAAACATGTTTTCTATATATTTTTTTCAGTGACTCCTGCCTATCACATTTGCCAATGTCATTCATCCAATTCTAAATAAATCAAAAGACACTCACCATAACAAAAGAGACCAGGAAGTTGACAGACTTGCCGCCCAAAAATATTTCGTCCTACTGTTGGAGCAAGAGGCTCATATCCCACCTTTGAAAATAAGAGGATATATCAATACTAGGCAACATTCCCAGGAATCCCTGGGTTGCAAGGTCTTGAATAAAGAACAAATTCAGAGTTATAATTTTTAACACAAGTTAAAATGCCGTGTGTTTTCCAAGACAGTAACGAAGTTATCACCCCTGTCCATTTTTTTTTTTGGGGGGGAGGGTCTTGTTTTGTCTTAAATTTTGGCACTCGGTTAAGACTGGTTTCAATGAACTCCAAGTTTTCTTTCGGTTCACATTCTACAAAAAAAAAAAACATGTAGCTGAGATAGACTAGTATTAAACTGAAAACAGAATAAGGGAATTTTTGTGTTAAGAAAGCTACAGTTTACTGAGGATGCTCAAAAGTATTTTCTAAAGAAAATCTATGGAGAAGGAAATGGCAACCCACTCCAGTACTCTTGCCTGGAGAATCCCACGGAGGGAGGAGCCTGGTAGGCTACAGTCCATGGGGTCGCAAAGAGTCGGACACGACTGAGCGACTTCACTCACTCACAGCCAAATACATTAAATAAATAAATAAGTATTTAAAAAAATAAGAAAATCTAGCATTTTTTTTTTAATATTTGGACAAAGTGAGATGACTAAGCCAGTGTCAACTTCGTATTTGGCTAGCAAGACAAACCATTCACAGGCAAACGCAGATACAGCTTAATAATTCATTTAGGAAACAATTATAAGCTAAATGTATTAAAGGAGCAGACAGTCATGAAAAATCTAATGAAGGCCATTTTAGAGTTAATTTCATCATGTTATCTCTACAATATATTCAGAGTCTTTAGTGCCAAAGAGATCCTTGAGTGAATGAATGCTGTTGGACATGGTCTTGACTCTCTATTGCTGTGATTCTCAACCTATTCAACTCAAGAACTCCGGAAAGGCTCACAGTGCAACTATTTTTAAAACTGAGTATTTGGGAAGTTCACCAAAACCCCTGAGACACTTGGCAACACAAGGATGTTGTGTAATCAGGATTAAGGAGTTTCTGAGGCAACCGTTCTGATTGTCACTAGAAAACCTTGCCTCCTGGATAATGACTGGGTAATGGGCTTATACCAGATTTATGGCAAAATGCTTTCATCTCAGATATTATCCAGCTAAAAATGTGCCAATTCTGTTATAGAGATATCAGAGTACATTTCAAAGATTTGATCTTTTTGTATTTTTTGGACACGTTATGCAGCTTGTGGGGATCTTAGTTCCCTGATCATGGGCTGAACCTCGGCCCTTGGTAGTGAAAGTGCAGACCTCCAGAGATTTCCCTTTGTTCTTAATTTTAAAAAATATTTATTTACTTGGCTGTGCCAGGTCTTAGTAGTAGCACTCGGCAATCTTTGTTGTGGCATGCGGGATCTAGCTCCCTGATCAAGGATTCCCCCAAGGGGGGATGGGTGGGGGTCTCCAAGACTTAGCCACTGGACCACCAGGGAAGTCCCCCCACTGTTCTTAAATAACTCATTTTACAATAGTTTTTTATTTATAGGTTCTGAATCCACATGGGTCAACTCAGCAACATGTTGTATGAATTGAGTATCATAAACTCAAAAGTAAGAAATGGGGCCTTCCCTAATGTCATGCCTATTTCTGACAGAAAGGTGGATGGTGGGGGACAGGGCTTCTATCCTTGGTACCATGCATGATGTAATGACCTCAACACTCAACAAAAGTTTCAAAAATTAAAAGACCTGTCTATGGAAATTTAGAAAGGCAATTGAAAACACTCGTCAGTTAAAACTTGGCATACCTGCCTATGAATAGAAAATACCCCGTAAGAATTATTTCACAGAAGATTAGAAACTAATACATGTACTTAAAACTCTCTAACAAAACTTGGGCTGAACTGATGTCTAGCTCTGACAGGTGGGATTTTCACTGTCATGAGCCACACGGGCTGCTGTTGGAGAGCGCTCAGTGCGTCCTTCCGAAATTTGACTCAGCAATCACTTCTGAATGAGCTCCTTGTGTTTCTCCGGGTATCTGGTGCTAAAATCTCGGAACAGAAAAGCAGCAATAACAGCAGCCAAAAAAAAAAAAAAAAAGAAGAAGAAGAAAAAGAGGAAACAAAAGCTAATAAAACGTGGGCTCCCCTTAAATCTCAAATTTGTCTTTAACAGATTTCACATCTTGCGTTTGGGGCGGGGGACAAGAGAAGAACGCTCATTTCAGAGGAGCGCAGAGGGGAAAGGTTGGGAAGTCCTTGGCGGCGCCCGGCCAGGATCGACCTCGTGGAAGAGAAAACAAAGTTCAGGGGAGCCACCGGGCAGAGCAGGGCAGGGCAGGGCGGCAGTTGGGCTACCGGGAAAGGCGCGGGCCTCACGGCTCGGCTGAAGGCGAGACCTCGGGAAGGCCCACGGGCAGTGGGAGCTCCGCGGACGACGGGAGTAGTCCCTGCAGGGAAGGAAGGGGCGAGCAGCAAAGAAGGAGCAGCAGCATCCCAGGAGACTGAAGGCCCGGAAGGCTGGAGCCGGTCCTCAGGCGCCCTGGGCAGCGGCCACCGAACAGGGTGCCGAACGGGGGAGGGAATGGCGACGACTCGTACCTGGATGAGCACCTTCACGTACATGAGCGGCTGGGACAGGATGGTGAGACCGGAGCCCAGGAGCACCTGACTGGCCGCGTCCGCCATGATGGCACCCGCGGACGGACAGACAGACCGAGCCACCAAGCCACCGAGCCGGTCCCGGGTCACGTGCCAGGGCCGCCGGCTTCACTGGCCCGCCCGCGGCGCGCGCGCACGCACGCTCCGGAGCGCGCCTCCCCGCTCAGTCCCCGCCCACCGCCCCGCCCTCAGAAACGGCAGGCGCTTGCGAGCCGGCGCAGACGTCGGGGCGGGGCTTACGGGCCCGGGCGCACGCGTCACGTGCTGGGATTCCCCCGCCCTCCGCTAGGAACGGGCCACTTCTCCTGCGCTTGCGCAGGCAGGGAGCTTCCGGGTGGGGAAGAATGGGCGTGGCAATAGGGCCTGGCACTTGTCAGCCAAGGCAAGGTCAGAGGAATAAAAGGAATTGTAACAGGATTCTTCGATGTGCTTGCCTCTGAACTTGAGCTTTTGGGATCACCAATGTAAGGTCCAAAGAATATTCAGCGTCAGAATCATAAATAATCTCAGTTCAGTTCATTCGCTCAGTCGCGTCCGACTCTTTGCGACCCCATGGACTGTAGCACGCCAGGCCTCCCTGTCCATCACCAACTCCCAGAGTTTACGCAAACTCATGTCCATCGCGTCGGTGATGCCATCCAACCATCTCATCCTCTGTCGTCCCCTTCTCCTCCTGCCTTTATTCTTTCCCAGCATCAGGGTCTTTTCCAATGAGTCAGTTCTTCGCATCAGGTGGCCAAAGTATTGGAGTTTCAGTTTCTGCATCAATCCTTCCAATGGATATTCAGGACTGGATTCCTTTAGGATGGACTGGTTGGATCTCCTTGCTTCAGTCCAAGGGACTCTCAAGAGTCTTCTTCAACACCACAGTTCAAAAGCATCAATTCTTCGAAGCTCAGCTTTCTTTATAGTCCAACTATAAATAAACAATCTAATGACCTGCAAAACCTAGATGAGTTTGAATATTGAACCCATCAGGGTGTTGTTATTCATGCAGTCATTCATTCTCCTTGGAAACACCTTCTTTGAATTTACCTTAAATTTACCACCCCCCACCCCCACTTTATTCCTACCACAGCGTCTTGTAATACTTATAATTATCTGGAATTTATCTTTTAATCTCCTCCACCAGAATATAGACCCCCAGTGAGTTCAGGAACCAGGACAGTTTTTGATTCTTGTCTAGTCAGTGAAGGACACATATGAGATGCTCAATAAATACTTATTGGATAAACGAACAGTTACTAAAGTGACTACCAGGCCACAGGTTGTTAGGGACAAAAAAAAAACACAGAGCATTGTCCTCGACCTTTCAGTTCCAGCTTCTACTTTCTAAATCAAACAACACTTAGAACCTGGCGCAGAGAAAGAAGAGGAGACTTGCATTTCAGTCCTGGCTCTCCTTTGTATCAAAATGATTTGTAAATGACATGGAACAACAGACTGGTTCCAAATAGGAAAAGGAGTACATCAAGGCTGTATATTGTCACCCTGTTTATTTAACTTATATGCAGAGTACATCATGAGAAACACTGGACTGGAAGAAACACAAGCTGGAATCAAGATTGCCGGGAGAAATATTAATAACCTCAGATATGCAGATACCACCACCCTTATGGCAGAAAGTGAAGAGGAACTAAAGAGCCTCTTGATGAAAGTGAAAGTGGAGAGTGAAAAAGTTGGCTTAAAGCTCAACATTCAGAAAACGAAGATCACGGCATCCGGTCCCACCACTTCATGGGAAATAGATGGGGAAACAGTGGAAACAGTGTCAGACTTTATTTTTCTGGGCTCCAAAATCACTGCAGTTGGTGACTGCAGCCATGAAATTAAAAGACGCTTACTCCTTGGAAGGAAAGTTATGACCAACTTAGATAGCATATTCAAAAGCAGAGACATTACTTTGCCAACAAAGGTTCGTCTAGTCAAGGCTATGGTTTTTCCAGTGGTCATCTATGGATGTGAGAGTTGGACTGTGAAGAAGGCTGAGCGCCGAAGAATTGATGCTTTTGAACTGTGGTGTTGGAGAAGACTCTTGAGAGTCCCTTGGACTGCAAGGAGATCCAACCAGTCCATTCTGAAGGAGATCAGCCCTGGGGTTTCTTTGGAAGGAATGATGCTAAAGCTGAAACTCCAGTACTTTGGCCACCTCATGTGAAGAGCTGACTCATTGGAAAAGACTCTGATGCTGGGAGGGATTGGGGGCAGGAGGAGAAGGGGATGACAGAGGATGAGATGGCTGGATGGCATCACTGACTCGATGGACGTGAGTCTGGGTGAACTCCGGGAGTTGGTGATGGACAGGCAGGCCTGGTGTGCTTCGATTCATGGGGTCGCAAAGAGTCAGACACGACTGAGCGACTGATCTGATCTGATTTTTAATTTTTGTATCTAAATCTAAAACTACTACCTGCCTCTCAGGATTATTATGGAGCCTTAAATGAAATTGTGCATAGGATAAGATTTTTAAAAACTGTATATTGAAATCCAAATGTTAGTTTTAATTAATATTGTTCTGTACTCAGCATGGTGCTAGGGAGGCAGTTTACAGAGTGGGAGGGAGAATGGACTTGGAAATCTATGGTCCGAATTTCACCTCTACCAATTATTAACTCTGTGACCTTAGGCTGATCACACGATGTCTTTGAACCTTAGAAAAATGAGTCTAGTACTGTCTACTTCATTCCATTGCTGTGAGAATTGAATGAAATGATATGCCTACACAACTTGGCACATGAAAATATAATATCAAATTGTAACTTTCTGAGTTATAATGCACAAGTTGATTCTAATTAAATCCAGAAACTGTTTCAACATCAAAATGATTGATGTTTAACAACACTGTCTAACCAGAGGATGTTTAATGTCTAACCATAGAGACCATTTAGCAAGAGGACTTTTTTTTCTGATTTTTTTGAAGTATAGTACAATATTATATGTTACAAGTGTACAACATAGTGATTCACAACTTTTAAAGGTTGTACTTTCTGGTTTCCCTGGTAGCTCAGCTGGTAAAGAATCTGCCTGCAATGTGGGAGACGTGGGTTTGATCCCTGGCTTGGGAAGATCCCCTGGAGAAGGGAATGGCAACCCACTCCAGTGTTCTTGCCTGGAGAATTCCATGGACAGAGGAGCCTGGCAGGCTACAGTCCATGGGGTTGAAAAGAGTTGGACATGACTGAGCAACTTTCACTTTTCACTTTCATACTTTATTTGTATGAATATTATAAAATATTGGCTATATTCCCTGTGTTGTACAATATATCCTTATAGTTTACTTATTTTATACATAAAAGTTTGTACGTCTTAGTCCCCTACGCCTACTTTGCCCCTCCCCCCATCGAGTGGGGTCTTCATTCATGGATTTGTGCGTTAGTGGTGCTACGAAAGCATGTTTGCCTTAATGATGTCTGTGGGCACTGGGAGGTACAGAGCCTCTTGCAAGAGCGTGTGGTTGAGTGGGGGTGTTGCAGGCTGCTGCACCATGTTCTCCAATGGTGTAGGGTAGAACCTGCCCATGAAATTTTGGGAAGAACCTGTAGAGAGGGAACTAAAGTCAGTGGCATAAATAAGAGAAGTGCAAAAGTATAGGGCTGCCGTATATAGCTCCCCAAGCTGTGCACTGAGCGACTCCAAAGAGTGCTATTCTCAAGGACTATGATTTAAACGAGTGGTGTTGGACTTGCCCAGGGGTTCAGTGGTTAAGACCCCACACTTCCAATGCAAGGGGTGCAAGGTTCAATGCCTGGCCGAGGAACTAAGATCCCACATGCCGGAGGGTGCAGCCAAAAAGTAAGACAAATAAATAAATAAAATAAGTAAATAAATGGTGTTCCCAATACAGTTCAATATGGTGACCATATTTGGTGACCCGTATTCAGGTGGTGAGAGGAAAAAGTGAAAAGAGGGAGAGATAACTGGGAAAGGAACAGAGCTAGAACAGAAGAGTCACTGAAGTCAAAGTTTTGGAAGAGAAAGGAAGTGAGTAACGTCAAAAGCTGCTGAAAGATCTGTAGTCATAATGAAACCCAGAGAAAGATTTGGGGATTTGCCGGATAAAAGACTCCTGGGGTGGAAGGCAGTTTGAGAGAGATCAGAACTCCTGTACATTTTTCCCATTTTCCAAATCTGATTCTTCCACTTAGCTAGTTGACAATCTTGGGTGAGTCATTTAAACACTTTGTGCTGAAGTTGGGGTGAATAAACCCTCCTTCTCTGGCTCACTGGGATAAATTTCAAAAGCTACCTGGCACTTCCCTACTCCCCCTCTCTTCTTTATTTTTCTCTCTAGCCTTTATCACCTTCTAAAGGATTATATAATTAATTTTAAAGCTTGTCCCTTCCCACAAAATACTAAACTATGAGCTATTCTAGGAGGGCAGGGATTTTGTCTTTTTTGCTCACTGCCACATTCTCAGTGCCAGGTAAACAGGTACTCAGGAAGTATTCGTTGGAATAGTCCAGTGGAAACCTCTGGAACTTACTAGACAGTGAGTGTGTCAGTTTCCTTCCCACCAGATCACTAGAGAATTCTCTCTGCTGGCTTTTCAATGGGGAACAGATAGTAAATGGGAAGCCCACTTGGCTAGGAGTAAGAAACCCAGGAGTGCTGAACTTATTAATAACATTTGCTTTACGACCTTGCGTTCACGCCCCTCGCCAAGCTTGAGTTCCCCCATCTGACAGAATCAGGAGGCTGAGGAGTTCCAGTATTCTGCGCAGGTGAAGATCTCTGAGTCTGTAGGACTTTGGCAGAAGATGAGTCCTGGGCTTATGAGAGGGGTGGACGGGACAGCAGAGATGCCATCCTGCTTCTTTCCCAAGACCACCCTCACCTGCAGGCTGGCTTTCCAGCCCTGCTCGTCCCCCTTCAAAGAGGAACCATCTTCTCCCTAAGCTGGTCTTGCTCTCTCTCCAGCAGTAACATAGTCAGAGAAAGACAAGGTTGGGAGGGGGGGTGGGTCTTTTTCTATGCCTCTGTTTTTGGAGAAAGAAAACTTTTCCAGATTCCTTCCCTGGTAGACTGCTCATAAATCACTGGGCAGAAGTGGGTCACCTGCCACCTGCTGACCCAGTGGTTGGCGGGGACCAGTGATTCTCAACAAGGAGTGATTTTGTCCCCTGGGGGATATTTGGCAATATCTGGACACAGCAACAGTGCAGCTGTTGAGAAATCCTGGCCTAGTCTAAGGTGTGTTATTCTTTTAAATTCTCTTAGATTCAATTTGATAATATTTTATTTGGGATTTTAGAATTTGATACAATTGACACAAGTGTGGTTGGTCTGTAATTTTCTTTGTGCTGGTATTGTCATTTGGCAACAATGTTATACAATATAGTTTTGTTTTTTTTTTAAAGAATGTGTTCTTTTTTAGGGCTTCCCTTGTGGCTCAGTCAGTAAAGAATCTGCCTGTAGTTCAGGCAGACCTGGATTCGATCCCTGGGTTGGGGGAGGGCATGGCAACCCACTCCGGTATTCTTGCCTGGAGAATCCCCACAGAGAGAAGAGCCTGGTGGGCTATAGTCCATGGGGTCAAAAAAGGGATGGACACGACTGAACGACTAAGCACACACACAGCACACGTTCTTCTTTAATCCTCTACAACATTTAAAATAACAATTCTTAAAGTTTTGGTAGAGTAACCCTATGAAACTATCTGGACTTGGTGTTCTTTTTTTTTCGGGGGGGTTGCTTTCTGACAACATTCCTTATTTCTTTTAAAGTACTTTGTTCTAATTTTCCATCTCTTTTGATAATTTGTATTGTCTAGAAAATTATTTCATCCATGCTTTCAAATTCAATCACATAGAGCTAAGCAAAGTAGCCTTTTATGATTCTTTTTTCAGTTCCTATACCTTCTTTTTCATATTCTTTTCCATTATGGTTTATTATAGGATATTGAATAAAGTTCCCCATGCTATACAATAGGATCTTGCTTATCCAGCCTAAATGTCATGTTTTGCATCTGTTGTTCCCTAAGTCCCAGTCCAACCCTTCCTTACTCTCCCTCACCCCCCAGCAACCACAAGTCTCTTCTCTATGTCAGAGAGTCTGTTTCGTTTCACACCTAAGTCCATTTGTGTATGATTTCTTCCTCAGTTCAGTTCAGTCGCTGAATCGTGTCCGACTCTTTGCCACCCCATGAACCGCAGCACGCCAGGCCTCCCTGTCCATCACCAACTCCCAGAGTCCACCCAAACCCATGTCCGTCGAGTATGGTGAGTCTGTGGTTATTTCCCATTGGAATCATTGTTTCTTTGGTGCCTTTATATGCACTCTTTTTTTTTTTTCCTGATTAGGTTTTCCAACATTTTAACTCTTTCATTGCCCTTTTTTTCTTCCAAATGATCAGTATACTCTTGGAAAATCTCAGTGAGGGCAAATGAAAGCTCTTGAGACTGGCAGATAAACTAAAAAAAAAATTTTTTTTAATGTTTGTTTATTTGGCTGCACCAGGTCTCAGCTGTGGCGTGTGGGACCTAGTTCCTCGACTAGGGATTGAAGCTGGGCCCCCTGCATTGGGAGTGTGAGTCTCAGCCACTGGATCACCAGGGAAGTCCAAAAACAAAAGTTTTAATACAGGAGACAGAAAAGCTAGAAAGAAGAGAGTTAAATCAATTTGCTAGAATCAGAGCCCATACTCACAACTCAGAAAGACAGAAGACCATATAGCAGAGTGAGTGGCGCTTAAATTCTTCTCACGGCAAAGAGAGAAAAAATATTTCTGCAGCCTACCTACTAGTTGGGCTTACTTTAGTGATTACCAACATGGCTATTTTCAGAGCTAAGCTTGCCTGTTTTATAAAGGCTTTTCTTGTTTAAGAATATGCATTTTGTCCTTTGCTGTTTTGCCCATCCTTGGCCACTGGTGCAGTAAAGGCTCATGAAATTGAGGAAACACATTGAACTCCCTGCCAGGTTATGAGGATTCGTTACAGTTCAACCAGCTCTCAGACACATTGACTGCTTTCTGTTGGTCTCCCAATCAATTATGTCTATTACTAACTGCAGTAATTCCTTCCATCTGCCTTCTTTGACTTCATTTCAGTTCAGTTCAGTCGCTCAGTCGTGTCCGACTCTTTGTGACCCCATGAATCGCAGCATGCCAGGCCTCCCTGTCCATCACCAACTCCGGAGTTCACCCAGACTCACGTCCATCGAGTCAATGATGCCATCCAGCCATCTCATCCTCTGTCATCCCCTTCTCCTCCTGCCCTCAATCCCTCCCAGCATCAGAGTTTTTTCCAATGAGTCAACTCTGCATGAGGTGGCCAAAGTACTGGAGTTTCAGCTTTAGCATCATTCCTTCCAAAGAAATCCCAGGGCTGATCTCCTTCAGAATGGACTGGTTGGATCTCCTTGCAGTCCAAGGGACTCTCAAGAGTCTTCTCCAACACCACAGTTCAAAAGCATCAATTCTTTGGCACTCAGCTTTCTTCACAGTCCAACTCTCACATCCATACCTGACCACTGGAAAAACCATAGCCTTGACTAGATGGACCTTTGTTGGCAAAGTAATGTCTCTGCTTTTGAATATGCTATCTAAGTTGGTCATAACTTTTCTTCCAAGGAGTAAGAGTCTTTTAATTTCATGGCTGCAATCACCATCTGCAGTGATTTTGGAGCCCAAAAAATAAAGTCTGACACTGTTTCCCCTGTTTCCCATCTATTTCCCATGAAGTGAGGGGACCAGATGCCATGATCTTCGTTTTCTGAATGTTGAGCTTTAAGCCAATTTTTTCACTCTCCTCTTTCACTTTCATCAAGAGGCTCTTTAGTTCCTCTTCACTTTCTGCCATAAGGGTGGTGGTATCTGCATATCTGAGGTTATTGATATTTCTCCCGGCAATCTTGATTCCAGCTTGTGCTTCTTCCAGCCCAGCGTTTCTCATGATGTACTCTGCATATAAGTTAAATAAGCAGGGTGACAATATACAGCCTTGATGTACTCCTTTTCCTATTTGGAACCAGTCTGTTGTTCCATGTCCAGTTCTAACTGTTGCTGCCTGACCTTATTGTGATCCACACAGTCAAAGGCTTTGGCATAGTCAATAAAGCAGAAATAGATGTTTTTCTGGAACTCTCTTGCTTTTTCGATGATCCAGCGGAGGTTGGCAATTTGATCTCTGGTTCCTCTGCCTTTTCTAAAACCAGCTTGAACATCTGGAAGTTCACGGTTCACATAGTGCTGAAGCCTGGCTTGGAGAATTTTGAGCATTACTTTACTAGCATGTGAGATGAGTGCAATTGTGCAGTAGTTTGAGCATTCTTTGGCATTGCCTTTCTTTGGGATTGGAATGAAAACTGACCTTTTCCAGTCCTGTGGCCACTGCTGAGTTTTCCAAATTTGCTGGCATATTGAGTGCATCATCTTTCAGGATTTGAAATAGCTCAACTGGAATTCCATCACCTCCACCAGCTTTGTTCATAGTGATGCTTTCTAAGGCCCACTTGACTTCACGTTCCAGGACGTCTGGCTCTAGATGAGTGATCACACCATCGTGATTATCTGGGTCATGAAGATCTTTTTTGTACAGTTCTTCTGTGTATTCTTGCCACCTCTTAATATCTTCTGCTTCTGTTAAGTCTATACCATTTCTGTCCTTTATCGAGCCCATCTTTGCATGAAATGTTCCCTTGATATCTCTAATTTTCTTGAAGAGATCTCTAGTCTTTCCCATTCTGTTGTTTTCCTCTATTTCTTTGCATTGATCACTGAGGAAGGCTTTCTTATCTCTCCTTGCTATTCTTTGGAACTCTGCATTCAGATGCTTATATTTTTCCTTTTCTCCTTTGCTTTTTGCTTCTCTGCTTTTCACAGCTATTTGTAAGGCCTCCTCAGCCAGCCAATTGCTTTTTTGCATTTCTTTTCCATGGGGATGGTCTTGATCCCTGTCTCCTGTACAATGTCACGAACCTCCATCCATAGTTCATCAGGCACTCTTATCTATCAGATCTAGTCCCTTATATCTGTTTATCACTTCCACTGTATAATCATAAGGGATTTGATTTAGGTCATACCTGAATGGTCTAGTGGTTTTCCCTACTTTCTTCCATTTAAGTATGCATTTTGCAATAAGGAGTTCATGATCTGAGCCACAGTCAGCTCCTGGTCTTGTTTTTGCTGACTGTATAGAGCTTCTTCATCTATGGCTGCAAAGAATATAATCAATCTGATTTCGGTGTTGACCATCTGGTGATGTTCATGTGTAGAGTCTTGTGTTGTTGGAAGAGGGTGTTTGCTATGACCAGTGCATTCTCTCAGCAAAACTCTATTAGCCTTTGCCCTGCTTCATTCTGTATTCAGTGTCCTATCATTTTGCCTTTTCATACTGTTCATGGGGTTCTCAAGGCATTGAGAATACCTCAATACTGAAGTGGTTTGCCATTCCCTTCTCCAGTGGACCACATTATGTCAGACCTCTCCACCATGACCTGCCCGTCTTGGGTGGCCCCACAGGGCAGGGCTTAGTTTCGTTGAGTTAGACAAAGCTGTGGTCCATGTGATCAGATTGACTAGATTTCTGTGATTATGGTTTCAGTGTGTCTGCCCTCTGATGTCCTCTTGCAACACCTTGCCGGGGTCCAGCCCCGGCTGATCCAGGGTCTTCGAAGGAGAGACGGCTAGGCGAGGGTCAGGGAATAACTGCTTAATTACACTTTAATTAAGGATACAAAGAGTAATAGAATAAGGATAGCTCAGTGAGGAAATTCAGTGGAGAAAAGCGGCTGAAATAAGGATAGCTCAGTAAGAAAATTCAGTGGAGAAAAGAAGCTGAGTGGCTTGGTTTACGCGGAAAATCAATATAACCCGTGACACCAGGTTAGCTCTGACCACGGAGGCCGCAGGCGCCCTCTCGAATAGCGGAAGGTGCCCCACCTTAGACACCTTCTCGAGTGGGTCTTAGAAGCCCAGGCAAATAAATGGTCGCAGAGGACATCCACGCTCCAGATGGACGCTCAGCCAGAAGTTAAAGGGAAGAATGACATGGGGAGACCAAGTTTCAGTGAACAAGGCCCGCACTTTATTTTCCAAAGTAGTTTTTATACCTTAAGGTATGCATAGAGGATAATGGGGGAAGGGGTAGAGTCATGCAGCAAGCCAGGCTTTCTTCCTGCAAACTTATCATATGCAAAAGTTCAGGTGATAGACATCATCTTCTGGCCCGGAGGCCTGTTAACATTTAAGAAACTTATCTTTCTCTAAAGGTGATTATTCCAAAGTCAGGCGCCAGCCTTTCAAAAAGCATTGAACAAAGCTGCATTTTACATTTCTATACACCCATTATATCAGTCAATACACTGCCAAGGACACAGTAGGTAAGGAGTGTGGAGACTTAGCAGCAAACATTGGCCCAACAAGTGAAAAACCCTTCACCAATACAATTTCTAATCAATCTTTTAACTACTCAAAGGAATCTGTGTTTAGGCAGTTTAGAACATCTCCTGCCTCTCACAATTGGGAGGCTCTGAACAATCACATGTGGCCGGAAAAACCCATTCAGGCAGGCTAGAGGATTTTCAAAGGAGTTTGTAGGTTGAAACACTGTCACATCCAAGAATTATTAACTGGAGCTGTAAGCTAACTCTCTTTTCAGAGAGAGGTAGTGGGGGACAGCCCCCCGTAAAGTCAGAGGTGTAGGTGAAAGCACAAAGCAGAAAGTAGGCAGACTCTGGTTTTGGGGGTAGATGCTCGAGAATTTCCAGGGGGACTCCTGAGGCTCGATCCCGCCTTTGCGTATGCCGAGCCTCCTTCCTCATGACCTTTGTCATGGGCGGAGTTCCTCGCGCTGGCTCCAGGCAGTGATAGAATTCCAGTTGAGCTATTACAGATCCTCACTCAATATGCAATATGCACTCAATATGCAATATGCCGGCTCCCGGCATCTCCCCCTTTTTTATTTCTTAAAACAGCCAGATGCAGCTCAGTCGCGAGCTTCTGAATGTTCTGCCAAAGAATCTGGACAATACAAGGAAGACTGATTATGAGAAGATTAGACAGAATGTTTTTTCCAGAAATAAAAGTTAGAGAAAGTGTGAAAAAAGTCATTAGCTGCCCCAGCGGCAGTAAAATCCAGTCGAGAGTGTTCCAGGGTCTGTATTTGATTATGAAGTTTCCCTAAGTCCAGGCCAATGTCAGAGCTGTTCCAAACACCTGAGATATGATTTTTGATTTTTTCCCATTCATAATCTGTCTCGTTTACCTTTAAAGATGTCACGCATATCCACCGGTAATCAGCATGGCAAGACAAAGCCATTTTCACTTTTAAAGCCTGTAAATCAGTCCCAATATGCATTATTGCCTCTTCTAAGGCGTCTACTCTCATCTCTAATTTCCTATCTATAGCTTCCTGTGTTGTTAGAGTTAGTGAAACATTTTTAGACATGGTATCAACATATTGGGCAGTATGCACTTGTTGACTCAATGATATTGCTGCCACAGTAACAGAAGTAATTGCGGTTATTAAAGCTGATATTCCTAAAATAAGTAAGCCCACAAGTCGTCGCAATCGCATTAAATCCTGAAGTTGTTGTAATACAGCAAGACTATAGTTATATCAATAAGTGGTTACATTATAAGATAAGGTGGACGTTGTAACACTACAAAGGAGCAAACATTATATTGAGGGTTTAAATAAGATGAGAGGATACATTATTCACAGGTCACTACATTGGGTCCACCAGTTTAAAGTCACATGTACATTAAGTTTTCCAGAATCATTGGTAAAGGGAAAAAACATAAGAGGGTAGACAAGCCAAAACAGAATAAGTAGAATTATTTTCTGGTTGGAGTTCGGGCTGCAGCAGCCCCGTCGGTCCTGCCGGGATCTCGATGTTTATCTTGCCTCCCCTTCTGGCGGGCTCCTCTTTTGTGATCGAAGCAATGGGTGAACTGGATGTCTGGGGGCCTGCAACATGGCGAATCAGCCTGTCTAAATTGGAGAATCTGCATCCTGTGGAAAAATATAAGCACATCCTCGACCGATAGTTAATAATGGGTCAGGACCCTTCCATTGTCCTGAGAGGGCCTTCAATTTGACTAATGGTTTTGCATTTAATTGCTCCAGGCACCAATGAGGAAGCATTGCAGTAGTTCCGGCTGAAATCAGTATTTAGAATATTTATTATGAAAAGAGCATGTTGCAAGATTTGATGGGGAGAACTATACTTAAACTCCCCTTCTTTTAGTTTTTGAATTTGGATTTTTAATGTTTGATGCGCTCTTTCAACAATGGCTTGTCCCTGTGGGTAATAAGGGATGCCTGTATTATGTTTAATTTGAAACTTTATACAAAATTTCTGAAAAGACTTAGAAGTGTAAGCAGGAGCATTGTCAGTTTTCAAAACTTTTGGCAGGCCCAAATATGAAAAACAAGTAAAGAGATGTTGTATTACATCTTTACCTGTCTCTCCGGTACGAGCAGTTGTAATAATAATGTGAGAAAAGGTATCTACAGTTACATGAACAAAGGACAGTTTTCCAAATGAAGAAACATGAGTTACATCCATTTGTCAGAGTACGTTAGGTTTGAGACCATGAGGATTAACTCCCATAGGTAGACTATTATAAACAGTGGGGCAGTGTAAGCAAGAACGCACAATCTCTCGAGCAGTCTCTCTGGGAATTTGGAATTGATATCTTAAAGCAGTAGTGTATTGATGATGAAGTGAGTGAGAGGCTCTGGCCTCCTCAATCACAGCAGCCACTGTATTTCTGGTTAACAAGTCAGCCAAATCATTAAAGGCATTTAAAGGGCCAGGCAATCCGGAATGAGCCCGAATGTGTCCAATGAAAAATATTTTATTCCTTTTTCAAATTTGTTGCTATAATTTAGTTAACAAATGAAATATGGTGGTTTTATTTTCAGGCAAAACCGCAGTTTCAATGTGTGGAATCAGCCTGACCACATACTGAGAATCAGAGTAAAGATTAAATTCCTCATCTGCAAACATAGCAAAAGCCTCTATGACTGTTGTTATTTCAGCTCTTTGAGCTGAAGTTTTTTGTGTTTTTAAAACTTTTTGGTGACCCATCAGTAAAAACTATTTGAACATTTGGAACAGGAGATTGTTTATATCTGACAGGAAAATTAACTGGATGTCTGGATATAAAATTCAGCAAAACATGCGAAGGTAAATGATGCAAAAATTTTGACCAAAATAGTTTCCTATAGCAATCTGCCAATTTTCAAACATTAGAAGAGCATCAAATTGTTTTTTATTATATGGAATTACAATTTCTGATGGCTCTTTACCAAATAATTCAATGTTCCGCCTTTTTTCTTTAATATCAAAGTAGCTATCAATCCTGGATAAGAAGCCGCTACTTTTTTAGTTTGAGCGGGAAGATGGACCCACTCTAGGGGGCCGTTTTGCCAGAAAACCAATTTTTTGTCTGGCTTCCCCAATTACACCTATGGGGGTTTTATGGCAAAGGAATTGTCAAGCAGTTGTCAATTTAATTTTTTAATTTTTAAAATTTACATTTTAACAACATGAATTTAAAGATATGTTAATTTAGGTCTAATGTCTAGTTTAAGTCTCTGTATAAATTTAAATAATAAATGTATAACCTCCTTATCTCATTTTAGTATACAGATATACCTAAATGCAAAATGTATTTATATATGGCAACAAGTATAAACTTATTGACATATATATAAATCAATATACTTGAATTAATCGTTATAATTAATATATTAATTAATATATATACTACAGCAATACAACACGTACACAGCTAATACCAACCAACACAAACCAATGCACTGCAATAATACATGTCACACATATATAATTATACGGTATATAGAACATATATCATCACAGCACATCAATCTATACCAATTAATATCAGCCACTCACACACATTATATTACTGCAATATATATTTATATAGTATATATATAATATGCATATATAGTATACATATTAATTTATATACAAATTAATCAAGTATAGATCCATAAATAGAATTAGGTATATCTTTATTATATTTTATTTATACCCATACCTAACTAGGCAAACTGTAATTATGTAAATATATATTTATATTATGTATTTATAACAACATATAAAGTATTGTTAATTGTACCGCCTGTTGATGACTAAGAAATTGAGAAAACTCTTTCTCTGAATATCTCTTATTTGAGACAGCACGTCCCTCCCCCATAGGGTAAAGGGGAGCATAGGAACTACATAGGGTTGAAAAGTTCCACAGGTATCTTCAAACTTCTAATCTAACATTTTTGAACTTTTAACTACTGTGGGGGCTTGAGGGCAAATGAAACAAAATTTGACTCCTGAAATCTATCAGGGCAACTTGCCAATCATCACTATTTTGTAAAAGACTTGCAGTTTTACTTGGGTTTCTCTTACCATGGACTTGGGGTATTTCTTCACGGCTGCTCCAGCAAAGCGCAGCCGCTGCTCCTTACCTTGGACGAGGGGTATCTCCTCACTGCCGCCCCTCTGACCTTGAACGTGGAGTAGCTCCTCTAGGCCCTCCTGTGCCCGCGCAGCCACCGCTCCTTGGACGTGGGGTTTCTCCTCCCGGCCGCCGCCCCTGACCTCGGACGTGGGGAAGCTCCTCTTGGCTGCTCCTGTGCTGTTGCAGCCTGGCTCTCTCGGCCGCCGCCCCTGACCTCGGACCCGGGGTAGCTCCTCTTGGCCGCTGCCCCTCGGGCATGGGATCCTCCTGGCTTCTGCCCCTGATCTTGGATGTGGGGTAGCTGACTTCATTTAGTTGTTCTAATTCCTTCAGTTAGATGCTGTATTCATTGTCTATTGCTACCATAATGAACTGCCACAGATTTGGTGGCTTAAAACAACAGTTTACTATCTGGCAGTTCTGCAGCTTAGAAGTCCAGTAGGAGTGGCGGATATCAGCTCCGGGTCCCACAGGTTGAAATCAAGTCATTGACCCACTGGGTCCTTATCTAGAAGCTCTCAGGGAGAAGTTATTTCCGGGCTCATTCAGGTTGTTGGCAGAATTCAAATTCAGTTCCACATGGTCATAGGACTGAGGTTCACATTTCCTTGTTCGCTGTTGGCCAGGGGTTTGTCTCAGCTTCTGGAGACTGCTAACATTCCCTGACTTCATCTTCATAAACTGGCAATGATGGATCCAATCTTTCTCATCCTTCAGAAATCTCTGGTCTCCTGTCTACTAGGGCTTCCCTCGTGGGTCAGATGGTAAAGAATTTGCCTGCAGTGCAGGAGACTTGGGTTCCATCCCTGAGTCTGGACAATTCCCTGGAGAAGGGAATGGCAACCCACTCCAGTATTCTTACCTGGAGAATTCCAAGGACAGAGGAGCCTGTGGGGCTGCAGTTGATGGGGTCGAAAAGAGTCGGACACCTGAGTGACTAACACTTCTACTTTCTGTCTACTAATCTCTTCTGCCTCTTATTCTACCCTACCTCTTTGATGAAGTCTTCTGTTTTCCTCTTCTAATTTAAGATTTCATGTGACTATACTTGACCTACCTGGATAATCCAGAATAATCTCCCTATTTTAATGTCAGCTGATTAATAACCTTAATTCCATCTGCAAAACCCTTTTATAGCAGTACCTAGATTAGTGCTTGATTAAATAAGCAAAAGATGGGGACCTTGGGGGAGACTTTTACTTTGGGCCACATGGCATGTGGGACCTTGGTTCCTTCTACCAGGGATCAAACCTGGGCTGCCTGGAATGGAAGCACAGAGTCTTAACAACTGAACTGCCAGGGAAGTACCATGGAGACCTTTAGAATTCTGCCTACTATTCTTTGTTACCCTTACTTCATTCACTGTTACCCTTTCGTGTTCATTACCGTAAGAATTTAAGTGTGAATTTCCTTTCAAACACTGCTTTAGCTCACATATTCTAATACGTCCTTCAGTAGTTAAAAATTTTGGTTTTGACTCTTTTTTGACCAAAGATTTGCTTGAGAGAACTTTTTGATAGCTGAATGGCAGATCAAATTCACAGATTGAAATTTTCTTTTAATAGACAAATTTAGTCAATTTACATTTCTTGATATGACAAATACTTTTGGTCATAGTTATATTATTGTTTTATAATTTTTTTCAATATTAAAAAAGTGTTTACAACTTTAAAAATAGATTTTTGTGGATAGCTTCAAAATAAACTTTTACTATATGAACTATTTCTTTTTGAGTGTGCATAGGTATATTTGATGGAGAAGGCAATGGCACCCCACTCCAGTGTTCTTGCCTGGAGAATCCCAGGGATGGGGGAGCCTGGTGGGCTGCCATCTATGGGGTCTCACAGAGTCGGACATAACTGAAGCGACTTAGCAGCAGCAGCAGATATATTTGAAAGGTTCTGTTGTAATCATGTGAAATAAATTTATATTCATTGTTTTCCCTTCCCCATCTTCATCATCTTCCTTACTTCCAGGTCCCACACAACTGTATTCTTGTATTTCACAGTGTTCACACAAAGTACCAATAGAGTTCATATTTATATCTTTAAATATACTTGCCACTTGATTTATCAACTTTACATTTTTTCTTATGAAATCAGCATCATCACAATACTTTTCACCTTTACTCCTCCTTCTCTCTCAACTATTGTTATAAATATAATTTACATATTGCTAGGTTTGGGAATTCCCTGACAGTCCAGTAGTTAGGATTCTGCACTCTAACTCCTGGGGGCACAGGTTCAGTCCTTGGTCGGGACTAAGATTCCACAAGCTGTTTGGCCAAAAACATATTGCTAGGTTTATAATATTTTCATTCCATTTTATAATAAAAGGCATTCACATTTTTTAAAGTCCCAAGACTGGAATAAAATAAAATGGCTTTTATATTCTCTATGAGTTCTTTTGGTGAAGTTGTCTCTATTCATCTCTTGGTTGACTCAAGTTCATTTTCTAGTAGATTTTTCAAAAAAGGAGTATGGAAAATATATTATATATATTTACAATATATGAATATTAAATATATGCTTGTTAAAATTTTAATCTTTCTGCCTGGATGCCTTACTTTCACCTTGAATTTCAATAACTTCACTAAGGCATGTCTTATTTTTGTTGTCATTAATATTTCTGAGAGAAGGTGTGATCTTTCACTGTGCAGATTTTTTTAATACTGGTAGATTGATTGAATTATGTCTTTTTAAAAATAAATTAAAACTATGTTTTGAAAGTAGGTTATAAAGCAGTGTGTAGAATGTGATCTTATTTAACAGAAAACCATTTTTACAAAAGACTTGAAAAGATTAAAAACAATTTGTTAACTCTGATCATCTCTGGGTGACAGTGATGTTGTTTTTATTTCCTTATTATTGCTTAACTGATTCCTTAATTTTCTGTGATAAACCTATATATTTTTTTACAGTAATAAAAGGCACGAAGGGGACTACCCTCATGATCCAGTGGCTAAGACTCTGCTCTCCCAATGCAGGAGGCAAGGGTCTGATCCCTGGTCAGGAAACTAGATCCCACAGGCCACAGTGAAGATCCCATATGCTGCAACTAAGACCCGCAGCCCAATAAATAAACATTTTTCTTAAAAAAAGGCATGAAGGGAAATCTTCTCCAGGGCTTTTGGGAAGGCGTTCCTAGCCATCACTAGGGATGTCACATGGGCAGCAAGTGTTCCTGACATAAAATGATGAGAAGGGCACTTTGCCTCTATGGCATTCTTTCTAAAAACCCATCAAAGTGAAAGTCTTTCAGTCCTGTCCGACTCTTTGTGACCCCATGGACTGTATAGTCCACAGAATTCTCCAGACCAGAACACTAGAGTGGGTAGCCTATCCCTTCTCCAGGGCATCTTCCGGAACCATGAATCGAACCGGGATCTCCTGCATTGCAGGTGGATTCTTTACCATGTGAGCTACCAGGGAACCCAAAAACCGATAACCCCGATCAAATTATAAGAAAAACTTTAGACCAGCCCTGCTGGAGGAACCATTCTACAAAACACCTAACTGGTATTCTTCAAAACTGTCAAAATCATGAAAAATAAGGAAAGACTGGAAAAGGGCCACAGACCAGAGGAGACTGTGGAGATAGGGCAGAGAAAAGCAATGTAATGTCTGGATTGTATCCTGGAATAGAAAAAGGACATTAAAGGGAAAACTGGTGAAATTCCAGTGAAGTCTGGAGTTCAGACTTAGCAATGTCCCGATATTTTGTTGGCTGCGATGTACGGTAGCATGCGGGGAAACTGAAGCCGAGTGAGGGGGTGTAGGGGAGCTCTACAGTTGTGACTTTTCTGTAAATTAAAAATTAGTCCAAAGTAAAACCGTTATTTTAGGACTTCCCTGGTGGCCCAGTGGTAGCCCATCTGCCTACCAATGCAGGGGACCTAGTTTCAATCACTGGGCTAGGAAGATTCCACATGCTACGAGGCAACCAAACCCTGCACACCACAACTACTGAGTCCACACTCTAGAGTCCTCAAGCCACACCTAGAGAAAGCCCACATGCAGCAACAGAGACCTCAGTTCACTCACGTCCGACTCTTTGCAACCCCACGGACTGCAGCACGCCAGGCCTCCCTGTCCAACACCAACTCCCTGGAGCTTACTCAAACTCATGTCCGTCGAGTTGGTGATGTCATCCAACCATCTTGTCCTCTGTTGTCCCCTTCTCCCACCTTCAATCTTTCCCAGCATCAGGGTCTTTTCCAGTCAGTCAGCTCTTCGCATCAGGTGGCCAAAGTATTGGAGTTTCAGCTTTTGCATCAGTTCTTCCAATGAATATTCAGGACTGATCTCCCTTAGGATGGACTGGTTGGATCTCCTCTCAGTCCAAGGGACTCTCAAGAGTCTTCTCCAGCACCACAGTTCAAAAGCATCAATTATTTGTCGGTCAGCTAACACAGCCAAAAATAAATAGGTAAATAAAAAAATTTTTTTAAAGAAAAAGAAAGACATCCAGGGACAGAGGTTCTTTCACTGGGTGTTTTTGGATCTGGTGGTTTGCCTGGATTTGCTATAGTCATACAACTATAGGGCAGAGTTAACTTGAGAACAAAGTTGGCATCAAAGGTGACAGATGGAAGACGGTAAGGCCTGGATCTTTGATGGTGCCAGTGAGCTGCTAAATAAATTAAGCACTCCTGGAGCTGCCTGACATCTAGACTGAATGTATGAAGTAATAACTCTTTTGTGTGAAATTTGTTTTTCCCCCGTGGGCTGTGGTTGAAATCACTGTAGTTGGGAAAGGCAGCTGAGTAAACAAATTGGTACAGTGAAGTGTTTCAAGTGCAGAGATCAGAGTCTCCAGGAGGTGAAGAAGGACTGGCAAGTTCCGCCTGCAAACAGCATCAAAACAGCTTTGCAGGCTAAGTTACTATTTGACTTGGTCTTGAAAGGTGACAGGTGTTTGCTAAGTAATGAGGTGACAGGGTGGTATGCAGGGATCTGGGAGGGGTGGTTAATGTTCCTAGAGACTCAAAGGGAGGTTGAGGGGGCAGAAGGGCCATGTCAGAGATGGGCCCCTGCAAGGGGACCAACATGATCAGACGGCCTTGTAATGCGCTCATCTTGGCTGCTCTGCCAAAGTTTGGATGGGAGACCAGATTTAACAGTGGAGACACTTTGAACCCATGCATGTATCCTGCTCCTCATGTTTCCTTCTAAATTTAGCCTCCATTGATGCTTCTTGCCTGATCCATTTTACTATGGTGGTTGTGAAACGTTGGTCCCATCTCCAGCACTCCATCTGCCTCACTGGTTGACTCTCAGCATTCATTCTGTTGGGTTGGTCAAAAAGGTCATTCAGGTTTTCCCGTAAGATATGGAAAAACTTGAACAAACTTTTTGGCAACCCAATACTTTCTTTTTCTTCTCTCTCTCTCTCCCTTTTTCATTAATATGAAGTAAATGATTCCTGATTTTTCTAATGGGTTTATTATTTATAAATGTCCTTAATCATTTTGGTACCTAATATCCCATACAACAAAATGTGGAAAATTCTTAAAGAGATGGGAATACCAGACCACCCTACCTGCCTCCTGAGAAACCTGAATGCAGGTCAAGAAGCAAGTTAGAACCTTTGGACTGGTTCAAAATTTCAAAAGGAGTATGCCAAGGTAGTACATTGTCACCCTATTTATTTAACTTATATGCAGAGCACATCAAGTGAAATGCCAGGCTGGGTGAATCTTAAGCTAGAATTAAGATTGCTGGGAGAGATATTAACAACCTCAGATATGCAGATGACACCACTCTAATGGCAGAAAGTGAAGAGGAACTAAAGATCCTCTTGATGAGGGTGAAAGAGGAGAGTGGAAAAGCTGGCTTAAAACTCAACATTCAAAAAACCTAAGATCATGGCATCTGGTCCCATCACTTCATGGCAAATAGATGGGGAAAAAAGTGGAAACAGTGACAGAGTTTCTTTTCTTGGGCTCCAAAATCACTGCAGACAGTGAATGCAGCCATTCAATTAAGACTCTTGTTCCTTGGAAGAAAAGCTATGACAAACCTAGACAGCATATTAAAAAACAAAGATACCATTTTGCCAACAAAGGTCCTTATTGTCAAAGCTATGTATGGAGAGTTGGACCATAAAGAAGTTTAAGTGCCAAAGAATTGATGTTTTCAAATTGTTGGGCTGGAGAAGGCTCTTGAGAGTCCCTTGGACTGCAAGGAGATCCAGCTAGTCAATCCTAAAGGAAATCAGTCTTGAATATTCACTGGAAGGACTGATGCTGAAATTGAAGTTCCAATACTTTAGCCACCTGATGTGAAGAGCTGACTCATTGGAAAAAAAACGTGATGCTGGGAAAGCTTGGGGGCAAAAGGAGAATAGGGCAGCAGAGGATGAGATGGTTAGATAGCATCACTGATTCAATGACCATGAATCTGAGCAAACTCTGGGAGATAGTGAAGGACAGGGAAGCCTGGCATGCTGCAGTCCATGGGATTGCAGAGTTGGACACGACTGAGCAACTGAACACCACTACCACCATTTAATATCCCAGATTTGGCTGGTGGCAGCCTCTTCAAGCTGCCTCCTTTCTCTTGTGAAATGCTTCCTAATATTTCTAATTTTTTAAGTGCTTTCTTACGTTTTCGCATTACAAAATGTTCCAGGCCGCTCATCTCGTATTTGTGATGTACTAGCCCCTGGAATCAGCCATTTCTCTAATGATCCCTGATTCCTTTAAGTGCGAAATGGCATGGAAGAACAAATCTCAGTGCAAAATATGCTTATTGCTAATGAGGTGTGTTTGGTTTTAGACCCTCCTTCCTAGCAGACACAGCTGAATATATATATATATATATGAATATACATACCCATACGTATTTTAGAAATCATGAATGCACACTGATATCTCCAATTCCAATCCATTTCCACAAGTTTTTTTTTTTTTAATCTGTTTCCTTCCATTAAATATTTGTATGTTTCTTCTTCCAGAGTAAACACTCTGGCTCTTAAAGCATCAACACATTTATTAATTTGCCCAATCACATAATATATCAAAAATAGTTTCAGAACCATTTTGCAAATACAAGTACATAGACAAACCTGCAAAAAGCGTTCACAATTCCTTTGCAGTTTTCTCTCTACCCCCAGCCCACCAGCACTTAGCTTCTTAACCACTTCTTTCTAACAAGACTGTTTGCCATGGGGCTTCCCTGGTGGCTAAGTGGTAAGGACTCTGCCTGCCAATGCAGGAGAAAAGAGTTGGATCCCCGATCTGGAAATTTCCCACAGGCTGCAATGGCATCCCATTCCAGTACTCTTGCCTGGAAAATTCCATGGGCGGAGGAGCCTGGTGGGCTGCAGTCCATGGGGTCACTAAGAGCTGGACACAACTGAGTGACTTCACTTTCACTTTTCACTTTCATGCATTGGAGAAGGAAATGGCAACCCACTCCAGTGTTCTTGCCTGGAGAATCCCAGGGACGGCAGAGCCTGGTGGGCTGCCGTCTCTAGGGTCGCACAGAGTCGGACACGACTGAGTGACTTAGCAGCAGCAGCAGCAGCGGAGCAACCAAGCCCGGGAGCCACAACTACCGAAGCCCGAGCACCCTGGAGCCTGTGCTCCACAACAAGTGAAACCACTACCATGAGAAGACCACGCGCTGCAACAGAGAGTAGGCCCCGCTCTCTGCAGCTGGAGAAAAGCCTGCAGAGCAGTGAAGACCCAGCACAGTCAAGTAAATAAAATTTTTAAAAATTACTTAAAAAAAAAAGGATTGTTTGCTGGAAGAGGGCAGGGCACTTGAGAAAAGGGAGGAGGAGGAAGGGAAAGAGCTCTTCAGTTTCAGAAGCAGAGGATACATTTCCGAGGCTGGAGGAGACGCATGAGCAGGGGCCCCGGTGCACTTGACGCTGGTTTTCCTGCAGCCATTTTGGCAGCCCGGGTGTAGGAGTAGAGAAGACAGATGGTCGGTGGGGGCGGAGGTGGGGGGGGCGCTGGAAGGATCTGAAGCTGGGGAACTACCAGGTGGATGTGCAGAAGGATGGAGGGTGAGGAGTCTGGTGCACTGGCAAAAGAGTGGTTGACGCAATGCACCCTGTGTCTGGGCTGCATGGGGGAGGAAGAGAAGCAGAGAGAGAGAGAGAGAGACAGGAAGGGGAGTGGCTGGAGTTTGAGCTCGGCGGAGCCTGGTGGGCTGCTGTCTATGGGGTCGCGTAGAGTCAGACACGACTGAAGTAACTTAGCAGCGGCAGCAGAGAAGGTGTTTACTGACTTCTGGTCACCGAATCTGATGGTTCAGGGGACTAGTGGGAGAGATGGCTTGTGCCAGACTTGGTGGGGACAGGATGGGAGGGGATCTACTTAGAGCAACCGAAGTGTCTTCATTTCCCCAAGGACCAGAGGCCATGAGAGAGGGTCTAGCTGGCCCAGGCCAAAGAAGAATGTTGTTTCAGGCACCTTATTGCAATCCCTGATCAACAGCTGGGAGAAGTATTCAAACCATCATGATTTTGTGAAAAATGAAGGGACCTTAGGGATCATTTCACTTGGACCGTCACTTCACTTTTCAGGTCAGAGAACGAAGGTCCAGAGCTGTTGTTAAGCAACTGCACTCCCTCTGCCCCGAGCCTGGGTGGCACTCAAACCCAGGTATCTGACATTTCAATTAGTGGCTCTCTCTAACCCATAACAATGTTCTCGAGCTACAGCAGAATGTCTTACCGGCGGGCTTGTTTGGGTTCACTGGTCTGTTCCCACCTGGGCTTGGAGCACAGGAATAGAGTCTGACACATCTTTGCCCTCTCTGTGGTTCCTTAGTCACTGCTCACTGCATTCTTTTTGATCAAAGAGTCTGGGGGAAGAGACTATGTCATAGGGTAGGAGTGCCAACAGGAAGCTGGAATTTTCATGGAGCATTCTTTCTTTCTATATTCTGAAGGGTCTTCCTTTCTTTTGACCCTTCCTAAGCAAGAATTACTCTAGACATGTGGTGCACACTTTGTCAGTAGGGCTTTGTCTATAAGCATGCTAATTAAATACTGGCTCTCTGAATCTAATTTCAGAAGAAAGTTTGTTTCTCAGAGACCACATGACTCAGCTGCACAGAGTCAAGGTGAAACACACTTAAAGGGGAAAATAAATTCCAAGCTTCTTTTTAGCCGATCAGGTGGCATCAAGGTGAGGAAAAGGGGTAAAGCTGTCAGACCTCAGGAGGCATTCAGAGATGAGCTCATCTTCCCCAGGAAGATTCTGCTAGGAATGGACAGAGGTGTCACTGGTGGGATGTAGTTCAACTAAGCCGAGCCAGGCCACACAGATTTATCTTTGTTGTTTACAAAGGACAGAGTAGGCTTTGCAGCTTCAAAGGCATCCTGTGCAGAAGGGCCAAGTCTCTGTGTCCTGGGAACATTGCTGCTACTCTAGGTAATCAAGACAGAGCTAGTCTGAGAGCAGCCTGGAAAACCAGAAGGTAGCAGTTCTATTTCCGCAAAGCAGAGCCTTTTGTGTGACGTTTTTGTCAACAGCTGGGATTCAATCTGCTGACATTAGGGACTTCCCTGGTGCTCCAGGGGTTAAGGCTCTGTGCTTCCACTGCAGGGGGCATGGGTTCAATCCCTGGTTGGGGAACTCAGATTCCGCACGCTGCACAGCTAAAAGATAAAACACTTGGTGACAACATCGTTAAACTGGTGAGCAAGGGTTGTTTCAGAGTGGCTGGGTGCCAGATTTCTCAAATTCTTGCACTTTATTTGGGCCACACCACACGGCTTGCAGGATCACAGTTCCCCCATGAGGGATCGCACTTGGACCCCAGCAGTGAAAACTCCAAGTCCTAACCACTGAGCCACTAGGGAATTCCCAAATCCTTGTACTTTAAAAATGACAAATGGAAAAAACACCTAGAATTCTTGCTTTCGATGAAACTCTTATGTCTACACAGAGTTGCAGTGTCTGATGGTCCATCAGAAAACTTCCAGAGAGGAGGGCAATGGCCACTGTGGCCACCTCACCTCACGAGACCTCTACCAGAGCTGTCATGTCTCAAAACAGAAACGGGCTGTGATGGCGCCAGAGGGCAGCAGGAGCTCAGCTGCGACCATGTGCTCCAAAAAGTGACGCTTCGAAAGAAAACCTGTTCACCTGAAATCCATTTTAAATCTTAAAAAAACTACTTGTTACTGACTATGCATTCAGTTTATAAAGAAAAAGTATACTCAAAAAGCATGACATAACTAAAAAGAAAACCAAGTATGAAGCACATTATTATTTCCCCCCGTATCCTTCACCTTTGTTTACAACTGTCCAGTGTAGGGTTTTTTTTTTCTTTTTTTAAATTGGAAGAGCACTCCTTTATGTTCAGTAAAGTCGATCTTGTTCTCTGACCCAAATAAATCACTATGTTTCGACTTTTCTCTCATTTCATTCTCAAGGTTCACTCTTAGAGGTCAAGATGGTTTGCGCTGTTTCTCCTGCACCCTGAGACTTTTCATATCCACACAGAATTAATTACCTGTTTCTCATTTCACAGCTTCTTCCCAGGGTCATCTCTCCCAGCATCCCATCAAAAGCAGAAGGAGAAATGACAGGCACGGTGGCTCAGCTGCTGAGCGTGTACATTCCCTGTGGGGCACTTTTTCTTAATCTAAGCAGGAAGATTTGCCCCTCTTTTCTAAAGAACACGAGTAGCTACTCCTTTCCGGAGCTGGTGTGGGCTGGGCGGGGCCCAGCACTGAACTGCCTTGGCCTTTTGACAATTATTGGATGTGGAGGCTGTGCCTGGATGACATGGGATTCTCTCCTTTTTGCTCCTTTGGCATCTTAGCAGCCAAACCACAGCTCTCAGGAAGCTTTCACTCTCAAAAAGCACTTCTAAAAATCTGATCATGTATTCTGATTTTTATTCCAAAAATATCATACTTTTTAAAAATTCAGTCAGTTCAGTTCAGCCGCTCAGTCGTGTCCGACTCTCTGACTCCATGGACTGCAGCACGCCTGCCCCACAGGAGATGTATATGCTGCAGACAGACAGGCCTCCCTGTCCATCACCAACTCCCAGAGCTTGCCCAAACTCATGTCCATCGAGTCGGTGATGCCATCCAACCATCTCATCCTCTGTCATCCCCTTCTCCTACTGCCTTCAATTTTTCCTAGCATCAGGGTCTTTTCCAATAAGTCAGTTCTGCGCATCAGGTGGCCAAAGTATTGGAGCTTCAGCTTCAGCGTCAGTCCTTCCAATGAATATTCAGGACTGATTTCCTTTAGGATTGACTGGTTTGATCTTGCAGTCCAAGGGATTCTCAGGAGTCTTCTCCAACACTACAATTCAAAAGCATAAATTCTTCAGTGCTCAACTTTCTGTATAGCCCAACTCTCACATCCATATACAACTAATGAAAAAACCATAGCCTTGACTAGACAGACATTTGTTATCAAAGTAGTATCTCTGCTTTTTAATATGCTGTCTAGGTTGGGTTATAGCTTTTCTTCCAAGGAGCAACCGTCTTTTAATTTCATGGCTGCGATCACCATCTGCAGTGATTTTGGAGCCCCCCCAAAATAAAGTCTCTCACTGTTTCCATTGTTTCCCCATCTATTTCCCATGAAGTGATGGGGCCAGATGCCATGATCTTAGTTTTCTGAATGTTGAGTTTTAAGCCAACTTTTTCACTCTCCTCTTTCACTTTAATCAAGAGGCTCTTCAGTTCTTCACTTTCTGCCATAAGGATGGTGTCATTTGTGTATCTGCAGTTATTGATATTTCTCCTGGTAATCTGATTCCAGCTTGTGCTTCATATAGCCTGGCATTTCTCATGATGTATACTCTGCATAGAAGTTAAATAAGCAAGGTGTCAATATACAGCCTTGACATATTTCTTACCCAATTTGGAACCAGTCTGTTCCATGTCTGGTTCTAACTGTTTCTTATTGACTTGCATACAGATTTCTTAGGAGGCAGGTAAGGTGGTCTGGTATTCCCATCTCTTGAAGAATTTTCCACAGTTTGTTGTGATCCACACAAAGGCTTTGGTGTAGTCAATAAATCAGAAGTAGATGTTTTTCTGGAACTCTCTTTTTTGATGATCCAATGGATGTTGGCAAATTTGATCTCTGGTTCCTCTGCCTTTTCTAAATCCAGCTTGAACATCTGGAAGTTCATGGTTCATGTACTGTTGAAGCCTGGCCTGGAGAAGTTTGAGCATTACTTTGCTAGCGTGTGAGATGAGTGCAATTGTGCGGTAGTTTGAACATTCTTTGGTGTTGCCTTTACGACTGGAATGAAAACTGAACCTTTTCCAGTCCTGTGGCCACTGCTGAGTTTTCCAAATTTTCTGGCATATTGAGTGCAGCCCTTTCACAGCATTATCTTTTAGGAATTGAAATAGCTCAGCTGTAATTCCATCCACCTCCACTAGCTTTGTTTGTAGTGATGCTTCCTAAGTCCCTCTTGACTTTGCATTCCAGGATGTCTGGCTCTATGTGAGTGATCACACCATCCTGGTTATCTGGGTCATGAAGATCTTTTTGTATAGTTCTTCTGTGTATTCTTGCCACCTCTTCATGATATCTTCTGCTTCTGTTAGGTCCATACCATTTGTGCCCTTTATTGAGCCCATCTTTGCATGAAATGTTCCCTTGGTATCTCTAATTTTCTTGAAGATTTCTAGTCTTACCCATTCTCTTGTTTTCCTCTATTTCTTTGCATTGATCACTGAGGAAGGCTTTCTTATCTCTCCTTGCTATTCTTTGGAACTCTGCATTCAGATGCTTATATTTTTCCTTTTCTCCTTTGCTTTTTGCTTCTCTTCTTTTCTCAGCTATTTGTAAGGCTTCCTCAGACAACCATTTTGCCTTTTTTCATTTCTTTTTCTTGGGGATGGTCTTGATCTCTGTCTCCTGTACAATGTCATGAACCTCTGTCCATAGTTCTTCAGGCATTCTATCAGACCTAATTCCTTGAATTTGTCACTTCCACAGTATAATTATAAGAGATTTGACTTAGGTCATACTTGGAATGGTCTAGTGGCTTTCCCTACTTTCTTCAATTTAAGTCTGAATTTGGCAATAAGGAGTTCATGATCTGAGCCACAGTCAGCTCCCGGTCTTGTTTTTGCTGACTGTATAGAGATTCTCTATCTTTGGCTGCAAAGAATATAATCAATCTGATTTTTGTATTGACCATCTGGTGATGTCCATGTGTAGAGTCATCTAGAAAGTAATTTTTAAAGTTAGTTTTCTCCAAAATTATTTGGAACAAAAAAAAGTATTTCTGAACAACTTTCAAACAAGGTTTGCCCTGAGCAGTTTGTTTTGGGACTTGTCCTTTAACGATATCCTTTTAGTAACAAAAAGTGGGGTTTTTGGTGGGGTGATTTCTAGATAGAATGTTGACTAGATGACTAAAGTTTCAGGGGGTAAGGTGTGGACTAGAAGAAGGCCATTTGCAGACTCCTATGTAAAAAGCAAGGGCAGATATTCCCGAGGGGTTTCGGGGAGGTGGGCAGTATATAGGAACTCTCTGTAGTAAAAAATTTCAATTTCTCGGTAAACCTAGAATGGTTCTCAAAATAAAGTTGCCTGGCCTTCCCTGGTGATCCAGTGGTTAAGAATCCACCTGCCAATGCAGGGGACGTGGGCTCGATGCCTGGTCTGGGAAGTCTCCACATGCCTCGGGACAACCACGCCCAAGTGCCACAACTACTGAGCCCGCGCACCCCAGAGCCCACGCTCTGCAGCAAGAGGAGCCCCCGCGGCGAGAAGCCCGTGTGCCCCCATGGGAGAGCAGCCCCGGCTCTCTGCACCTGGGGACAGCCCACGCACGGCAACAGAGGCCCAGTGCCGCCAACAACACACAAACAGATACATAACCTAAGAGTCGGCTGATTAAAAAAAGAGAGACACTGACACTGGGATTCTAACAGAATATGTTTCCATGTGGTTCTAATCTCTAGTCATCCAGGTAGTGGTGGTGGCTGAAAGGGTTTAAAAGTCATAACACAAAACATACTAGGAAACTTTCAACCCAACATAAAAGGAAACAGGTCAAAGCAGGAAGCCTGGCATGAACTGGAGTGACCCCAGCATGTTGACATGACAGGACGTAGTTGGCAGATGGTGCCTGGGGCCTGCCAAGGACAGAAAATCTAAAGTAGCTATTCACATGAGATTACGCAGTTAACCAATCAAAGGGAATAACTTGTGGGAGAAAAAGAATTTTAATCAATGGGTTAAAAAACTTACATAACCATGCTGAGCATAATATTATGCAACACTGACTTCCAGGTAATAACATGAGTTTTTTCCTCTGTGTGGGAACACCTCACCCTGAACAAACCTGATATACCGCAGCCTGACTGATCATTCGTTGCTAGAAGCTCTGGTGCAAGACTTTTTATTTAATATAGCAAACTCCCAGAGTACGTTTAAAATAGTCTGCTCTTTTAAAGCTTCTTTGCACATAATTTTAAAGAGAATATATAAACTGAGGTATATCTGTGTTGTAGTTTCATGAGCACGCACTTCAATTTCTGATAAGGGAAGCTTTTGGATACATCACAATAAAATTTCATTTCATGAAAAAATAATTTAAGTCGTGAGGTATGCGTCCTGAGATCCTACATGCAGTGTAAGCTCCTGGGGTCAGGTGCATGGTGCATGATGGACGCACAGCACAGAATGCAACACGTGGATGGAGCTCCTGAGCACACAAACGCCTTCGTTACAAAACGTGCCGAGCCCAGAACACAGCAAGGAAGTGCCTGTGTGGCGTGGCCCAGGCACTCTATGGGTAGGTGTATATGTGCAAGGATGGGTATGCCACGGCGGTCCTGTGGCTTCCCCTTATGCCAGGATATCTGTTCCCGGACCAGCTTGGCTTCACTGATGGAGCTGGCTCTTGGCTGGGGTTGGTGCTTCTCTTTGGATTGCAAGACACTGTAAATCCTGGCTTCTCTTTCTGTGCAAACAAGATAGAAGAGTTGAATCACTTTGTGCTGCAATTCCTAAAGCTGCAGTTAGAACTGGGGCTGCTGGTACAAGGAGTTAGAGAGAGGTAGTCGCATTTCTCCTCAAATACCAAAGTAGCCGACATTGTTACAGGGCAGGGGTGAATCAAGCATTCACCCTAGTCCCTGAGATGGCCAAAGAAAAGTCCACGGGTGATAGCTTAATTGCTCCGAGAAGCTCAGGGATTGCATTTTATAAGCTGTTTAGAAACCTTACACAAAGAAAGAGAACTTGACTTACAAGGTTGGAGACTGCCCAGAGTTTTTAAACTCTTCTCTGACATACCATGGAAGTCAAACGCCTACATCTCTGTTACAGAAACATTAAACTAGAAATTTAAAGAAAAATGGAGTAGAAGTAAAGGCTTGGATGGCATTCAGCTACTCTGCTGGGCTTAAATGAACCCCAATTTACATGTTAAGCCTCACCAGCATGTTTCAGTGGGGGGATTCGGCTTTAGCCACCTACATACATCTTGCAGTGGACGCTGTATGAGGAAAGGGGACAGTCATCACTTATCAGCGTGTCAGCACAGAATCCTCTTGGACTTGACTTGATCTCCACCTCTCTTTTCACTGTTCTGTTTCTGTGATATCATGGTGGTTGGACTATTTACTTTGTTACTCCTCCTAGAGGATCATGGCCTTAAGGGAGGGCTCATGTTATACAGCCGTCAGAGGGCCCCACATGGTCGGATCTTCATAAGATACTGATGGGTAAATAAGAGCATCATTCTCAGAATCCCCAAGCAGCAGACTTTGGAAGATGGCAGGGATCTGATCTTGAGAAAACCATCCAATCTCTACCTAGCGCACGTGTGCATACTAAATTCCTTGTCATGTCTGACTCTTTGCGACCCTATGGACTTTATCTGGCCCACCAGGCTCCTCTGTCCATGGGATTCTCCAGGCCAGAATATTGGAGTGGGTTGCCATGGCCTCCTCCAGGGGATCTTCCTGACCCAGGAATCGAACTCTCATCTCTTATGTCTCTTGCTTTGGCAGACAGATTCTTTACCACAAGCGCCATCTAGCCACAGTAATACGGTGGTCCTCAATTTTTGCTCCACCTGGACACATGTGAGTAGCACTTTCCCAGAGACATAGCCAGGGTTATTTGAGACCACGTGTTTTCCTGGTTCCTCTGCCTTTTCTAAATCCAACTTGAACATCTGGAAGTTCATGGTTCATGTACTATTGAAGCCTGGTTTGGAGAATTTTGAGCATTACTTTGCTAGTGTGTGAGATGAGTGCAATTGTGCAGTAGTTTGAATATTCTTTGGCATTGCCAGCTGGTTCACCAGCTCTATTTTTTTCTCCTCCTTCTAAGGAAGAATGGGGCTTCCCTGATGGCTCAGTGGTAAAGAACCCCCCTGGCAATATAGGAGACACAGGTTCGGTCCCTGGGTCAGGAAGATTTCCTGGAGCAGGAAATAGCAACCCACTCCAGTATTCTTGCCTGGGACATCCCATGGACAGAGAAGCCTCGAGGGTTACAGTGTATGGGGTCACAAAAGAGTTGGCTACAACTTAGCAACTAAACAAGGAAAGAATGCCCAGGTACAAATGAGCAAGAGAGATGTTATTATAGGGACAAATATGAATTCATTCAAACTTATTCTTCTAAAAAAGCGGGTCATTCACAAACCTCTGTACTGAACGGTCACTGTAACTGGATGTGAGACACCCCTCACACGTGATGGTCGCACCCCAATTTGTTGTTAACATCTCCTGGGTTGAGAATCGCTGCATTCACTACCACTTTTTACCTGAAGTGTTGCTGTGGAGCTACAAAACAATTAGCTGCCTAACAAGTGTTCACTGACACAAAATAAAATTTGCCATGGAAAGTGTTCAGCCCTGGGTGAGCTTCCCCAGTCCTGAGGTGCCTTGTGGGCTGTGCTCCGGGCTGGTCAGGTGTGTGCAGCCTGAGGAGGCAAACCACCTGAGATGTTCGCCTCAACAGAACAAATCCACAGAGACAACACTGTGTGGACTGTGGATCACCACCCCTCCAATCGTATAATACATTTGAAAAACAAAATCAATGTGGGCATATAGATACACACACACACACACACACACACACACACACACACATATATACACATATACATATATTAGGTGAAATACCTGTATTCTGTCTTTATTCTTAGTCAAAATCAAGGTGGTCATATCTGTTGGGTCCAGGGAGGTGCTTTTGCCTCTTCCGTTTAACTGGGACTAAAATAAAGGACCATATTCTCACTAAATTTTCCACTTGGACAAGTGTGTGATTGTATAAAACACACAGAGGACTTTTTATTCATGCATGTTGATTCATTATGGTTCTCTCACTTTGAAAAGAGAGGCAGAATGCAAATACAGTAATTCAAAGAAAAGAAGGGAACTAATACTTACTGAATGCCTACTATGTGCTGGGCACTTCACTCATGTGTTCATGTAGAATATTCTCAACAACCCCATGGTGTAGATAGTACAACACCAGCATTTTTGATGCAGGAACGGAGCCCCGGGGGGTTAAGAAACTCACAGAGGATGCCACAGTGGGGCTGGGATTTGAGCTGAAGGCAGCCTCCACAGCGTGCGCTCCTGCCGCTATCGCACCTGACGCCGAATGGCCCTCGATACTGAACGAAGAAGGCTGCGCTCTGCTCGGGCTCCGCGCTGTAACGTCGTGGGGCCTCGATCTATCCTCCTCACCCACGGCGCAGCGCTCCCCGCAAGGAAGGCCTCACGCACGCTGTTTGGCTACTACTGTACCCAAACCTACTTTATACATAGTAGAATCGCGGATTTTATAGCCACGCTCCAAAGCACTAAAAAGTCGGTTGGATCTGTCCCTTCTGTTTCCTATCGCATCCTACTCTGGACGCTAACTTCCTGCTTACTTGTTAAAACCCCCAGCAGACGCCAGGGTCCCTGAGGCAGGAGGGTGTTTGGTTCGATGCTGCCCTCCCGGCGTTCAGTAGGTGGCCTGCACGAAGTGTACACTTCAGTTTGTTGAATGGATGGACGCAGCGTCCAGCAGCCTGCTCTTACGATTTGGGTATAAAAATCACAATTCACCGATGCGTGATATCAGACTTCGACGGTGTCCAATGCAGAGCGGTGTCAGTGTCCCACCAATGCTCATGTCCCCCTGCTCCCAGCTGCACTGTCAGGGTGACAAGGGGCCACGGCATTCTTCGCCCTGAGGGGGAGATGCACTAATTGGAAAAATCTGAGCAACTGCGTGACAAAGACTAAAAACGGAACAGAGTAGACAGCCCCAAGCTTAAGCGCTTTCAGGAAAAAAAGTAAATCTTGGAGGTGATGGATGTGTTAATGAACTAAATGGTGACAATCCTTTCTCAATGTATATATGTGTGTGTGCGTGCGTGCATGTGTGTATAAAATCACATTGTACACTTTAAATATATTTCCAAAAAAATTTTTAATAACTTTTCTATGCGTGAGTTAAAAAAAAAAAGGCAAAAATAATACCTTATTCAATCTTGATTTTTCATATTTCATCATTGAAGAACTGGCATTCTCTGAAGTTCTGAAAAAGGCAGTAGGCTTTTGCAGAGTAGAAGGAAATCCTGCCCTTTCCTAGAAGGATTGCAAAGAGAACAGTTTTCAGTTGCTCTGTTATAATTAATCTACTCACAACAGACCCAATTCACCCAAGAGCGAATCTCCCGTCTCTGAAGGCCTTTTCATCTTTGGAGAGCAAGGGGTGTGGCGTGGGTGTGGCCGTGAGGAAGGAGGTGCCCAAGTGACCTTGGCCTGCACCAGGCCTGATCTCTCACCACCCAGCCACTCTGGACTGGCTCTTGCCACCACTTTTCCACCACTACCTCCTTCCTCTACAAATCCAGACTTGGTGGACTCCTGGACTTGCTGTGCTAGAGTCTAGTGTAAGGGCCAAGCTGAAGTATGCTCAGGGATGTCCAGAGGACCCACGTCAGTTGTGTCCAACTCTCTGCGACCCCATGGACTGCAGCACGCCAGGCCTCCCTGTCCATCCCCAACTCCCCGAAGTTTACTCAAACTCATGTCCATTGAGTTGGTGATGCTATCCAACCATCTCATCCTCTGTCATCCCTTCTCCTCCAACCCTCAATCTTTCCCAACATCAGGGTCTTTCTCAATGAGTCAGTTCTTTGCATCAGGTGGCCAAAGTTTTGGGGTTTCAGCTTCAGCATCAGTCCTTCCAATGAATGTTCAGGACTGATTTCCTTTAGGATGGACTGGTTGGATCTCCTTGCAGTCCAAGGGACTCTCAAGAGTCTTCTCCAACACCACAGTTCAAAAGCTTTTGCTTTTGAGGACCCAGGTAAGAGCTCTGAAATCCACATAGAAAACGCCCCCCCCCCCGTCCCATTTCCCATTCCCTTTCTGGTTTAGAGTAAACCTCAGCTCTTTCTTGCACCCACTGAGGAACACTCTAACCAGACAGCAGACGTAGGCATTCTTACTGGGGCATCTTCAGTCAACTTTGACTCCAGCATCAAAGTACGTCTCTGATACTGTTTGTTTCGCTGTTTTCTCGACTTAAGTGCCTTTTTTTTCTTCTTATACATCGTCTTCTTCTGATTCAACTATTTCAGAAAGTACAGAGAAATTAGCCATTGAAGGTTCCAGAGAGACACCCACCCATAGGGAGCACTCTTTTCACACAATGCTTAAGACAACATTGCTAACCCAGTATGTGGGCCCTCACAGAGTGTTGAGTTGTTGTTGGTTTGGAGAACCAAAAAACAGTTCAGTTACCTCATTACTAGGGACCCCTCCCCACTTAACACGCCAAATCCCCCTATTATAGATATACTGCCAAAGAGGCACCTTTACCAATAACCAAATGTCTGTGATATAAAATGAGAAAGCACATTACTTAAGGCAATATTGGCAAGTACAGACGATACTGATTACTAGCTGTGTGATCAACTGATACAGTTTGTTACCACAAGGTAGCTTTAATAGTTAAGCAAATGAAGCTTGGTACTAATTTTCCAGTTACCCATGGTGTGGTGAAGCTTATTCGGATGCTGCTGTTAAATCTAGCTGAAGAAATTGTAGGGTCTAGTCTGATATGGCTGGCTCATCTGACACAGCCTTAAATTCACCCTAGGATGAAGATATTTCTTAATGTAGCTAGGAAATCAAATGCATAATAAGCCACAACAAATATTTTGCTGTCTCTAAAGCTCTTATAATATCTATGTAAAAAAAAGTCTGTGACTAGACAGGGCAAAAATATCAATATACAGAAATATAGAAAACTACCAAAAAAAAAAAAAAGAAAACTACCTAAGACCATGTAAACAAAAACACTTTCCAACACTTTTAAAAATGTGTGTGTCGCTTTTAACAACCTCTACCTCTTAACATGGTTTTCACTTTAAGTTAAACATTTCCCCCTCACTTTTTGTTAATTTTGGAATACATGTGGAGTCCTCGCATTTTTCCTCCCTAGGTTTTAAAGAAGAAAGTTGCAAAGGACAAAAAGAAGGACTCCAGGGCAGGGTAACCAGTTAGGATGCTATTACTATATTTTCTGCAGATCTTAGGACAGTTGAAAATTCCTCCCAACTATTCAGTAGTGTCAGGCTTTTTCTTAGGCTGCTACTTCCTGGGTGTCAGAGTCTCTATAATCTCACCTCATCCGCTATGTTCAGTAGGTGAACAGGGAGGCCATCTGAGAGGGAGCTGTCAGAACCGCTGGTGCTGTTTCCAGAAGGAAAGGAAAAGGGAAAGACCTGTCATTAATTTCCAGGATGTGTAACACTGACCAGAATAGTGGCATGGGGTGAGGACACCTGGTCTGCTATTTGCCCGCAATGTGTATTTCAATTACTAAGAAATCAAGACAAGCACAACCATTCATTCATTGCGAACACCTCGGCATGCCAGGCAGTGCACCAGGCACAGGAAACAGAGATGACCCGTGTGGCAAAATAAATAGTGGCCAGCTGGACAAAGCTGCCCTTGGCAGTGATTGGGAGAGGCTGTGGGATTCTTAAGGAATCCCACAGAGAACAGCCCGAGAGAAGAGCAGGGGGCTGTGGTTTGTCTGAGAGCAGGGGCTCTTTCCAGTGTGCGATGCCCGTCTAGTCAGTACCAGCTCAGAGAGCAAGGATGTGACTAGTTACTCTTTAAGAATGCGTTGAAAATACAAAGAGATACATTTAATAACAAAAGATCTGTAGGTCACAGATTAGGAGCATTACTTTTAACACCCCAAATCCCCCTTGGAAAGCTTCAGATGAACGTCTAGGCTGATCTGAAGTCCCCCCGCAAACCGTCATCTCCCCCTTTCTTCACAGGCTGGGATGAATAAGGACTCAGAGAATGCATCCTCTTCATCATGTCCTCGGTTTCTGAGCCGCGTTCTATTTTCTCCTCTCCTGGGGTGTGGTTGGCGAGAACTGAAAGCTGTGCCCTGTGACACGTCCTCCGTATATGAAAAGCGTCTTAGGCACAAAACTCAGATCTCTTGGGAAAGGACAGCATCCCCAGCCGCTCTTCTGCTCAGCCCTTTCATTCTGTCCGTGCTCCTCTCCCTCCTGTCAGTGCACAATGAGGAGCCCTGCAGCAAAGCAGCGGGAAGGAAGCTCTCGCTTCTCATAATTCCCAGCTCCCTGTTCTCACAGGCTTTTCCAGTCTGAGCAGCAGCCTTTGAGGCCGCCAGATAATAGCCTCTAAAGTCCCTTTTGGAAATAACACAGAACATTAACAAAGGGGATAGAAGCGTGAGACGCGGTATGCCCCAGAAGATGTCTAAAATGACGTGTGTGCACACTGAGACACAGCCACACTGGGCCTGCACACACAGCCCGCTGTTCTGTGTGATGCCGGGAATGGACCGAGCCCCATGGAGGCTGGTGCTGAGGCTGGCAGACTGGATTCAATAATTCTTCACTAAATCCATCAGGGTATCCCTGCTGAGCATGTCAGGATGCAGCCAGGGTGCTTTTGAGTCAGTCCCCACTGGGCCCAATGCGCAGGAGTTGATATGCAGGGAGCGTTTTGTTTTTGAGACTGCAAGTGAAGAGGCCTTGGTGCAGGGGTCCTTGTGAGTCAGGCAGAGGCTTCTGGGAGAGTGCAAGAGGCGACATGGCGAGTGCGACGCCCTGCCTGGCCTGATGGTCTGGTTGTTACGGTTCCTAAAGAGACTGTTGGGAGACTGAGTCGGCAGAACTACTTTGGGGCCACAAATCAGGGCTCTCTAACCCTTTCCAGAGCCGAGAGGAGAGGCTAACAAGGACCAGGCACTTAATACCTAGTTGTTGAAAGAACAACGTGTACCTAAGTGTGCCATGATTTTATTCAATACTTTGCATCCGAGGTTCAAAACCAACACAACAGAGCAAGCAAGACAATAATTTAAAAAAATAGAACCTCTCTGGTTTTACTTTGAAATGAAGTTTGATACCTGGATTCAACATCAGACAAAGAGATGTCACTCCAGCTTCTTTCTAAATCCATATCTTGTCCAAGTTCCTTGAATTTCTTATGGATTTCCTGTTGTAAGAGCTCTTTAAGCTCTGCCAGACACTGCATGAACTATGGAATTGAAAAAAAAAAGCTATTCTTGATTATTCATTTATTTATTCATATACTAACTATGCTGAAAGGCACTTTGTTTATTGCTGGGAACACAGGGATGAGTAACTGTAACCTCTGCTACTACAGGCATGTTAACAGTAAGTTACATGGGCTGTGGGAACAGGCAAAAGCATTTGTAGGGAAGAATGTCAATGAATACTGCTTTAGCCATTCCCTTGGTTATAGTTAATAAACTTCTTGAACAATGCAAAGGTCGGATTTGCTTCATATTTTTGAGTAGCAAAGAAGGAAAAGTTAGAATGGGGTGGTTCAGATTTTGGCCTCTGGCAAATCTGATTTAATAGGCCCTATGCTGAGGTCAAATTCTCCTTTAAGTATTTTTTTATGGTACAGTTGCATCCAGAGTGGTGCATGTCACGTGTTCCCAGGGTGGACATTTCAGAGGGGGCATGAGAGATGAGTTAGGGACCATGAGTTCAGGCTCCCTTTTAAGAAGGCGAACAATAAAGGGAAATAGAAATAAGCTCCTGGAAAAACAAGGCCAAAGGAAGCCTCTGTTTGTGATTTAGGATGGGGGCAGCTTGAGAACATCTGCAGTTAAGAGGAAGAAGAAAAGGTAAAAAAAAACAGAAACAGGCCCAGAAAAGAGAAGAGGTGATTGATAAGGCAAGACCTCAGGGAGACCACGGGGGAGGCTGGCAGGTGCACTGAGGGCAGAGACGGTTTTGGAGAAGAGAAAGGACGCCTGATTTTCTGAGACAGGAGGGAGGGGAGCGAGCTCCGGTGCTGCCACAGGGAGGCCCAGGAGCGAGGGAGAGGCTGCATGGGAGGGGCGCTGCGGCCCCCACTCCCGGGGAAGGACGAGGGCTTACCGTTGGCCGGGAGTGTGCAGACTGAGGTTTCCTCACTGTCTTTGATTATAAAAACTTCAGAAAAATAGGAGGAGGAAAATAAAGATCACCTGTCACCCCACTGGGCTGACTTTGGACCCGTGTGACAACGATCCCAGTGACATCACCGCCTGTCTTGAGAGCCCATTTTTACCTTGGTTCGGTCAGGATCACAGAAATCGAGAAGGGTGTCACAGACGTGATAACCCAGGGACTTCAGATCCTCAGTGGTAAAATGAGTGTCTCTTTTATTGCCTGGGGACAAAAAAAATCCATAGGACTTCTTACTAAGTCTTCATGAGCAAATGCAAATCTAATTTATGAATAATATCTCATTAAAAACACCACCTCTGATTCTAGAATATTATGCTTCTGGTCAGGGTCTCTCTCTTAGTCCATTTCAGGAGAATCTTTGACAATGATCAAGTTTACATCATGATACCTAAATTACTGAGGTTTTACTTTGTGATAAACACTAGGCCAAATGCTTTATGAACACTATCTATCTCATTAGGTAGTACCTGTAATACAAGTACTAATATTATTGCCAGTTAAAGGAAATTCAAAGGGCTTCCCATGTGGCTCAGTGGTAAAGAACCTGCCTGCCAATGCAGAGCCGCAGGAGATGTGGCCTTGATCCCTGCGTCGGGGAGATCCCCTGGAGGAGGAAATGGCAACCCACTCTAGTATTCTTGTCTGGAGACTCCCATGGACAAGGGAGCCTGGCGGGCTACAGACCATGCAATCGCAAAGAGTCAGGCACAACTTGGGTGATTGAGCATGCACGCAAAGGAAACCCAAACTCAGGCCTGCTGTACTTCCAGGCCCTGAGCAACCGCTGTGCTGTACTGCCCCATCAGTATATTTCACACTCATATTTTGGGTTCTCAAATTTAGCATTAAAGCACAGACAAGAAAATCTTCTAGGTCAATTATCTCCCCAACATTCAAAGGGATTTCACCTTGCCAGTGCTTGGCTTGTCTTCCTCTTGCCATAATGGCCCGTGATCTACCAAAGACAGCTTACCCAGGGTGGACCCGCCAAACGTAGACTCCATGGTGTAGCTGTTGAGGATCCCCATCCGCCACATCACCACGCGTCCTGTTCCTTCTTTGCACTTTTGGACTTTAAAGTTACAACTGTGAAAAGAGAACTAAAGAGAAATCCAAACCCTCTGTTAATCATAAACTGGCAAATGTAAGATGTCTAAAATTCACTAATATGGTTAAAAAAAAATGGAAGTATCTATTAGTTTCTAACATATGCTCCATAAAATACCAAGGGGTGTCATAGATATTACAGATGAAAAAATGAGTTCTGCAGTCTTGTTGGTCAGGGAGATGAAGGTTTAATCCAATTAAACAGGCCTTCTCTGCAGGACCTCTCATTTAATGTGTTATTGTGGACTGTGACTCTCACTAGGGGAGAGAGTAGATTCTGATTTTTATTGCCTGTGAACTCTTCCTTTCCTTTCCCACCTTCCCCAGGGACATTCTGTAGGACTAGGGTTCCTTCAACACCTGTTTGGGAATGCTGGCTTACTTTAGTATTCAAGGCACCAGCCAGCCTGAGATTTATTTTCTACCCCTCCCCACCTTGAACCCTTGGATCTAGAACCCTTATCCTCTATCTGTGATTTGTGTATCCCTCACCCCTATAACCTCTGCCCAGACTCTCCCACCTCCTAACACTAATGTGGTCCTGGCTTGGAGTTCAATAGCCTCCATCGTATTTCATGATCACCCCCAACTCTTTTCCTCATTTGGAATTTGTAAACATATATTGGGTTGGCCAAAGAGTTTGTTCAAGTTTTAGATACTGGGTTCTGGATATGATTTCATTTGAAGAAAGAAAGAGATTCCTGGAAAAAATAAGAAGATTAAAAAAAGAAAAGAAAGAAAAGAGGCAGGGAGGGAAACAGGGCAGAAGGAATAAAAGCTTCCGTTTCCTTTTTTAACAAATAAGTCGCAGATATGAAATATTTGTCCTCTGTATATTTTTTCCAGCCACACTGCACAGCTTGTGGGGTCTTAGTTCCCTGACCAGGGATTGAACCCAGGCTACAGCAGGGAAAGAGCCAAGTCCTAAGCACTGGACCCCCAGGGGATTCCTTTGTCCTATACTTTTGTTTGATTTTTTTTCAGGCCTAATTATTTTTAAAGGGCCATTTTTATTCCTATTCTCTTTATTTTGGCTGGACCAGGAAGCATGCAGGATCCTAGTTCCTTGATCAGGGATCAAACCCTCACCCCCTGCAGTGGAAGTGTGGACTTTCAACCACAGGACCACAAGGGAAGTCCCTGTCTTATATCTTTATGTAAGAAAAATCTGTGCTATCATTTAAATACTTTTCTAAACCCAATCTAACGTCTTCTTTCCAATGCCAATTACACGTTGTGACTCTATTTCTGGTGTTGAAAACTGACTTTTAAATCAGCGCAGATACAACTGTCACAGAGCTATTACTCAACCAACCACTAAAGACTCTTAAGCTGTTTTTATGAGTCCTCTACTGCCTTACAGTCATTTGTGATCTTGTATTACATACATGTTTCTGTAGAGGCTCATATAACATGAGCGTTTTGTCTTTCAATTCCTTCTTCCATTGCCAGCCACAGGGTGGAAGATGGTAGAGAATTCTACCTACTATGAGTCTGAACTTACACCCAGGGCAAAGCAGCCAACAGCCATTTAAAAAAAAAAATCATCTTTATGGAGATATTATTCACATACCGTACAATTCACACATTTGAAGTGCACAATTCAGTGGCTTAAATATCTTCACAGAGTTGTGTAACCATTACCACAACCTAAGTTTAGAATATTTTCTTACCCCAAAAAGAAATCCAGGACACATCATTAGCTGTCACACACCCTGCCACCCTCGGCAATCACTCAACCACCTTCTGTCTCTACAGATTTGCCTTTTCTGAATGTTTCCTAGGACAGAATCATATAACATGTGGCCTTTTGTGTCTGGCTTCTTCACTTAGCATAATGTGTTCAAGGTTCATCTGAGTCCGGGTGTATCGCGGTTCAGTTCTTTTTACTGCCAAATAACATTCCATTGTGTGGACATACTACAGTTTTATTTATCTTTTCATTGGTTGATGAACACAGTGTTATTCTCAAAGCCACACTTTTATAAAGTCTTGAAGTCCAGCGCTCTGGGATTTACCCAAGATAATGAAGGGCAACAAAGTGGCAAATCAGACACTGCATACAGGAATGGATGAGTTATCCTCCTCCCTCAGTCAGTGGACAGGAAATTACCTTTCGTGCTTACCTTATCTGGTGCGTTTTTGCTTAACATTAAAGGAAAGACTCGCTCATGAAGCCAGAACTCGCGATTGGTGTTATTGCAACCATACAGGAAGATGTTATTCTTCCGGCTGTGGCCATGGAAATCACAATACAAGAGAACCTCCCTTTCTTCAAGAAGTCTATGGGGGGGTGCAAACACAGGACTTAGTCAGTATACAAAGGCATGAGAATAGTCAAGGATCCCTTGGAGTCTCTTCCTTAAGCATGTCTGTTGATACTTTCCCTCCCAAGAAAATTTCAGCCCGTAATGACCTTCAAAGGACCCCCAACCTCATCCCTGATGTAAACATGTCTCCAGCACTCCTTGCCCTGCCAGCCATGGAAAGCAGAGATGGGCAGGCCTTGTGGAAGGAGAGAAGAAAATCCACTGAAAGAAAACCCACCCTGGTGCCGACCTGTGGAAAGAGGGAGACAGGCAGAGAGGGGAAAGAACCAAAGGCAGCCTTGGTTTCTGACATTCCAGGGTTAGTTCCTCTAAGACTCAGCTCTTGTCTCTGGATGACCAGGACACCTATTCAATCTTCTAAACACAGTTACCTTCTCTGTGATGATGGTAAAAATGCCACACCTTTACAACATGCAGGGGACTGTGCTAAGTAGATAACATGGATTATCTCAGTTAAGCCTCACAGTAACCACCCAAGGCAGGTATTATTATCCCCACTCTACAGATAAGAAAACTGAGGCTTCCGTGGTCACAGAAGCAGTCAGTAGTAAAACCAGGTCTCAGACCCAGGCCTGCCCAACTCCAATATACACTCTGAGCCATTCTGCCTATCAACCCAAAGCTGCTCTCAGCCATTCACACAGATACGGTGAGAAGGTACGTGAGTCCACATATTTTTATGTGCTGCAATTTCAGGTCCAGTGAAATGGAAGCTTCTTTAAGGTGGGTGCTGTTATATCATTAGTCTTCAACTACTTTTACATTGGCTTAGAAAATGCAAATTGATTTATTATTCTTTCTTTATAAGAGGATAACAAGGAATTCTGGAGAAGGCAATGGCACCCCACTCCAGTACTTTTGCCTGGAAAATCCCATGGATGGAGGAGCCTGGTGGGCTGCAGTCCATGGGGTTGCTAAGAGTCGGACACGACTGAGCGACTTCACTTTCACTTTTCACTTTCATGCACTGGAGAAGGAAATGGCAACCCACTCCAGTGTTCTTGCCTGGAGAATCCCAGGGACGGCGGAGCCTGGTGGGCTGCCGTCTATGGGCTTGCACAGAGTCGGACACAACTGAAGCGACTTAGCAGCAGCAGCAGCAACAAGGAATTCAGACTCTGCAACCAGAGAACTAGCTGTACGACCTTGGGCAAGTCTCTTTACTTCTCTGGGCCTTAATTTCCTCATCCTATATAAAATGGGGACATCAACTGTGCCCATCTCACAGGGCGAATGTGAGACTCAATGGGGCATGTGGGAAGCACTGAGAATACTGCCTGTTGTACACAGGAACTGACGAATGGTTAGGTACTATTATTATTATTACACAAATCTCATCATGAAGACCTATGAACTCCCTGACTTTTGACCTTTTACATTCAATCATTTCACTTGTAAGTAAAACACCTCTAGTGAAATACTCCATGTTTAGTTTCAACCCAGAGATAAGACATGATTTAAAAATGTGAAAACTAACAAACCCACATGGCTGCAAAGAGAACATTACAGACTGTCCCCAAAACCATTCCTGACTCCTATGTCATTGGGAAAGAGCTCACACATTAGACAGAGCTGACAGTGTAAGACCAACGGACAGAAGCCTCACCTCTTGATCATATTCCTGGTGTGCCAGATGCAGGGGAAAGAGTCCTTCAGAATGGTCTTATAATGCCGGTTCAAGTCCCTTCCAGCCAGCGAACACCGATAATTCCCCACGATCACTCCGTCTGGATTTAACATGGGGACCACTTTGAAGATAAAGATATCTCTGAGGAGCTGAGCATCTGGGGAGTTGCTTAGGATGAAGTCCAAAAAGCCTTTCATAATCCAGGAGCCATTACTTTCTCCGGGGTGCACGCGGGCAGTCAAGACCACAGCTTTCTTCGCAGCTGCCTCTTGAGGGGTCCGGGCTGGGTTGGTGATGGTGAGCAGGTAGACGGTGTTTCCTGCTAGGCTCCTACACAAAGTCCGGAGCTTGCAGAACTGAGATCTGACGGGGCTGTTTGCCACCGACAGGAGGAAGCGCTGCAAGTCAGTGTAGGTGTATGGGTAGAAGTGTGCGAAGAAGCAAGTGTCCTGGTCATGCGGGAACCGAACGGTCCACGTGAGGCAGTACAAGGGCTGCTGTCCGTCATCCGCGGTGTTCCTGTAGTACCTGATTTCATTTCCTTCTCTCCTCCAGCCAATGCTGTGGGTGCTGGCATCCAACTGGGAGTACATGAGCGGCTTCATCCCTACAGTATAGAGGCTCTTGGGTTTTAGCAAGTTGACGATGGTGAAGCGATAGGTGACATCTTTTCTGGTGTTCTGAACTCGAAAATAAAACCACTGAGTGTGCTTATTTGTGTAGAGGTCAGTTCGCAAGGTGAGTTCATACTCAAAGGTGTTTCTGTAATAGAGAACACAGAAGCACATCTCTGTAACTCCACTCGCCCCTCACAAAACAAATACTGTTTTCTCCTGATAAAAACAGGTCTTACTGCAACAGAAAAGCCTGCTATATCAAACACTTATTTTCTATTTTCCCTAGTTTGCCAATTCATGGATCAGGCCAGCAGGAACTTGGGGAAAGAAAACTTCTTCGGAGTGGGACAGGAAGCACGTCGAGACCGACACTGCCGCGCAGCGTGGTGGGGAGCCCGTGAGCGCCTGGGTGCCTTCCAGGAGTGTCCGACGGCAGTTTCTAACTACTTCAGCAGCTCTCTCTGAAATGCGTGAACAGTAGTGAGGCCACAGCCAGTGCTGCCTGTGAGCTGCACTCTGGATATCATCTCTGTAGAGGAGGCCTGTAAGCCCTCTGTGCTGTCTTTATACCTGATCCTCACTTATTTGAAGATGAGGGGACATTTCTGGAAAGCGTTCACCTTGTTGAACTTGCAGAAGACAGAATACAAATGCCAGAGATCATGGAAGGATGCTCATCCACAAGCAAAACTCATGAAGTGTGGACTAAAATAGGATGTTCCTTCTGCCTCCATCTCATTGGCATTCCAGAGCTGGGAAACAGGCACTCTCACACACTGCTGATGGGGACTGAAATCATGTTGGGAGGACAGCTGGACAACAACTAGCATTACTGAAGTGATCAAACCCTGACCCAACAATGTTATGTCTAGGATTTGTCTCATAACACCACCAATACTTAAAAATACAAAGGCATAAGGGTATTCATTCATTAAGCCAAACACTGTAAACATCTTCATTTCCCATCAGTTGGGGAAAAAGGCGAATAAGATATAGAGTATCCATATGATAGGACAACATGAGCTATTAAAAATAAGGAGATGCATCTGTGGTGCGGCCATAAGAAAACATCTAAAACTTGTTAAGTGGAAAAAAGCAACATGCAAAACAGTATGTATTTAAAAAAACAAACAGTATGCATACTATTTTTAAAAAACATGTAATCTCTACATATTACATCTATCCACAGAGAAAAAAGTTAATGCATATACACAAAAATTAATACATATAAACAGTTGCTGCATCTGGGAGGTATGATTATAGGACTTCAACTTTTTATGTTAGGTATTTATTAAGGAGCTTCCTTGGTGGTTCAGCGGTAAAGAATCCACCTGCTAACATGAGAGATGTGGGTTTGATCCCTGGGTTGGGAAGATCCCTGAAGAAGGAAATGGCAACCCACTTCAGTCTTCTTGACTGGAGAATCCCATGGACAGAGGAGCCTGGCGGGCTAGTAACTAAACAACATTTTTATTAAGATTGTAAAAAGTTAATGAACAGAAACCCTAATTAAATAGAATTGGGAGACCAGAAGGGGGAGCTCTCAAGCCCTGCAATGATAGTGGAGCCCAATAGGAAGAACTCTTTCCTTCCTGGTAAGGATGCAGCCAATGAAAAGCTACGAACCTTTTGTTTACTAAAGCCTCCCAACTCCCTTCTCCTCTCAGCTACCTGTTCTCCCTCCCTTGCATTACAGGACTTTCGTGGCTCCCTGTGGCTGCAGACCCCGAACTGCAATTCTCTGTCGATCTTGAATAAGGGCATGTTTGCTGGAGAAATATCTAACAGTCTATTTCAGGTCCATAAAGCAAATTTCAAATGTGCACTAATTTCTTTTAGAAGTAGAAAAAACAGTTTGGATAATTTTTTTTTTTCTAGAGGAAAATATGAGTCACAATTATTTCATTCTTTTTCATTGTCCTCACAATCATCTCTCATCACTTTTCTCTTTTACAAACACACTCCTGACTCCTTAACATGATTCCTGAAGACACTTCTCAGTCATTTCAGTCATCATCCCTTTGGGAAATTCCTCTCTGTTACTCACACTCTGACAGCTTTCTGCAGGTTCCCACTCTCAAACCTTGATTCAAACAGCAGAGTATTATCTTCTGGTCCTTGTAAGGAGACAGAAAGTTCCTTGATAATTCCCCGTTTGCCTCCCACTCTGGAACTGGTAAAATAGCAATCTTCAGTGGGCACTGTGGATGAGATATATATATTTAGTCCAAGTTCCACTCAGAATCCATTTATCCAGTACATGTTTTGTTAAGCACTATTTTAGTTTAACAACAAGGAATATTTAAATAAGAAATGTCTATATTCTTAGTAGTCAACGGCTTTGCAAGTGAAGCAAGTAGTTATTTAATATTCATTGACTTTATACAATCTTGCATCACTTATATGGATAATTTCACTTTGCAATTATTTTTTACTATACTTGCGTTATGTTGTCAGACATTAGCAATATCTGCCAATCAACAGATGATTGACATCAACAAAGATCCTGACCATGGGGCAGGATGGATACATGCACTAAACAAATAGAAACATGTACAGGGCCTGCTTTTATAAGTAGATAATCTTTCATTAGTAGATAGATTCACATTATGACTTTTGCTTCTATATGCAATCTTGTCACTGTGGAGACTTAGAGAGTAAGTAATTTGGATAATAAATGAAAGCAAAAGAGAAAGTGAGTATAAAATGGGAGTAAAAGCACAGAGGAAGTAAAAGCAGAGAAAGCAGCAGAGTACGTATGATCCATTTAAGAGCTGGAGTCCCATGTTGTTCAATCTTTTCAAGGAACCATAATCAATGTACAGACCAGCAACCAGATGTCGTTAATAAAGGAATTTCAACATTTTCTTGAGCCTCTTAGGTAACATTAAAAATGATCCAATTCATAGCCCACAGTAACATATCTCAAAAACAAAACCTCTTTCTTATTTAACCCACAACATTCTTAGAGCACGTGGTTGCTCTAGGACTCCTAACTTGACAAACTCCCAGATTCTCCCTGGAGCCCCATCTTCTCAGTTTTCGTTTTCTTCATTCCTCCAGGAGGGTGGGCTTAACTCCACTTGATGAATCCAAAGGCAAGATCAAGACAGCTGCCGCAAATGTGTATTAACAGGACAATTCACAAAAGCTGCCGTATCGGGAGAATGAGCTCTCAGCCCCAGGGTTTCTCCCTCTGTAGAAATACGTCTGGATAGAACCAATGAGGCAGTGGGGATCCGTGGTCATCTGGTTTACTGGAAATGACTACAAGGTCACCGACAGGTAAAACAGGCTTATGATACCAAGAATTTCTTGAGGTCCTAGGAGCGATACATCCCCTATTATCACTCAAGTCAACTGACTTACAATCTCAGATTTTATTTAAAAAAATTTTTTTACGTGGACCGTTTTTAAAGTCCTTATTGAATTTGTTACAATATTTTTTTCTGTTTTCTGTTTTGGTGTTTTGGCTATGAAGCATGTGAGAGTTTAGCTCCCCAACCACAGATTGAAACTGCACACCCTACGTTGGAAGGAAAGTCTCAACCCTGGACTGCCTGGGAAGTCCCCTGATCTTAGATTTTAAAGTCTCCCAAAATCCTCCTCAGACGTTCCATAAGGTGGAGCTAGGTAGTTGCTTCATCTTTTCTACCTCACTGAATATAGTAAGTGTTGCCAAAACAGTGAGATGAGAGTCCAAAACCAAGGCAACTGGGAGTAGAGCGTGTATAACCACATCTCAGATGGACCCTCTCTGCTAAAATCCGCTCATTTTATTTTTCCTGTGGTAGGAATGTAAACCCATTGCAGCTTCCTCTTTACTATCTCTTGCTGTTTCTTAACCTTCCCCCCGCGATTTTATTAACTTACATTCCATTTCTACTAATTACACTTGGTACATATTCCTCTTCTAATAAAATTGACTTCTCTTCTGACCATTTCTATCTATTGATTCACAGCTCTTTTTTTTTTTTTTTTTTGTCCTCTGAGGCATTTTATTTGTATTATATCCCTAGAAAAAGAATCCAGGGATTTCCCCTCCTGTATGTTTTCGTCTTGCTTCTTCATGGTCCATGATGCCAGCTGAGGTTGTCAGTACAATGAAACCAAACTGACGGGATGGGAGCAGGTTATTCTGCCATTTTTCTAGATCTTTGAGTTGCACATCAAATCTAGGGCTGATCACTCCACACTTATTTAGCCTGCCTGTGAGGTTCACAACAATTTTCCCAGCCCTGTGATCATCAATGATTTCAAATTCGCCAATGTAACCATGCTTAATCATCACTGTTAGAAACCTGACGATGACTTTGGAGCACGGCCTAATAAGGACCTGCCGTTTGCCTCTCTTTTCAGCATTGTTGATACTCTTGAGAGCATCGGCCAGGACATTCATGCGCACCATTCTGGCAGCACGGAAAGATGGCGGAAAGGGCTGATTCACAGCTCTTTAACATGACATCTCCTTTCTGCCTTCAAGGTTACTATTACCATCTGCTTCACATCCTCCCTGGCACTTGTTACTGTCCCTACTGTTGTTATGGCTGTTTTAGTGAGTTTGAAGTTGATTCTTCCTTTCCATAAATATCCTTTTATCAATAAATATCCAGTATCAATAAAGGATATTGAACAGAGGAAATTCTCGGTTTCCAGTTTTCAGAATGCTATCATGAAAGGCTGGATTTTGTCAAATGCTTCTGCTGCACCGACTGAGATGACTGTGTAGTTTTTTCCCTCTTTGTTCTATTAATGTGGTTTGTCACATCAGTTTTCTTATGTTGAAACACCCTTGGCTTCCTGTAACAAGTCTCCCCTGGTCATGGTGTACAATCCTTTCAATATGCTGCTGAATTTGGTTTGCTGGTATTTGGTTGAGGATTTTTGCATTTATATTCATGAAGAATACTAATCTATAGTTTTCTCGTGATGCCTTTGTCTGGCTTTGAATACTGGCTTCAAAGGAAGAGGTAGGAAGTGTTTCCTCTTCTGTTTTCCGAGTTTTTGAAGAATTAGGGCTATTTCATCCTTAGATGTTTGGTACAATTCAAATAAATCCTGTTAAGCCATCTGCGCCAGGGATTTCTTCCCAGGAAGATTTTGAATTACTAATTCAATTTCTTTGTTATAATCTGTTCAGACTTTTTATTTCTTCCTGAGTCAGTTTTGATAATATGTGTTTTTTCCAGCAACTTTTCCTGTACGTCTGTGTTGCTTAATTTGCTAGCAGAAAGCTGTTAATAGCATTACTCTGTAATTGTTTTGATTTCTGTAGAGTTGATGGCTGTGTCCCCTTTCACTCCTAATTTTGATCATTTGTGTTCTCCTCTCCTTTTTCCTTGGTCGGTTTGGCTACAGTTTTGTCAGTTTTGTTGATGTTTCCAAAGAACCAACCCCTGGTTTGGTTTCCTATATTACTTTTCTATTTCACTGACTTCCATTTTTCTCTCTATTATTTCCTTCCTTTTGCCCACTTTAAAAAAATTATTTATCTACTTAGGGCTGTGCTGGACCTTTGTTGCTACACACGGCTCTCTCCAGCTGCGGTCACAGGGGCTGCTCTCCACTGCGGCGTGTGCGTCTCACTGCGTGGCTGCTCTCGTTGCGGTGCCTGGGCTCTAGACCACAGGCTCAGCACTTGCGGCTCGCAGGCTTAGTTATTCTGTGGCATGTGGGATCTTCCCGGACCGTCAAACCCATGTCCCCTGCATTGGTAGGCAGACTCTTAACCACTGGATCACCAGGGAGTCCCCTTTTGCTCACTTTGGACATAGTTTGCTCTTATTTTTCTAATTTATTATGGTGGAGGCTTAGGTAATTGATTTGGAATCTTTCTTCCTTTTAAATACAGGCATTTAAAGTCATAAACTGACCTTGCAGTGCTTTAGATACATCTCATAAATTCTGATATGTGGTTTTATTTTCAATCAGTTCAAAATATTTTTGAACACTTATGTTTTCTTTAGCCTGTGGGTTACTTAAGAGAAATGTGCTATTCAATTTGCAAATATTCGTAGATTTCCCAGATTTCATTTTGCTGTTGATTTCTAATTTAATTTTTCTGTGGTCAGAGAATATATTTTGTATGACTTCAATCCTTTTCAACATATTAAGACTTGCTTTATAACCTTATACATGGTATATCCTGGGGAATTTACCATGTACCCTTGAAAAGAATATGTATTTTGTTCTTGGGCACAGTGTCCAGCACATTTTTATAAAAGACATGAATTACACCAACAGGATGCCTGCAAATTAATGCAGGAGACTACAGCATAAACGCCAGTCATACACACAAACTACAAAGCACTCACTGTGGCAAAGCAGGTGAGAAAAGACGAGCAATTCCCCAAAGAGCCAAAGTCCGACTTTCAGGAAGAACAATAAGGAAGAAGAGATGAAAGGGACTCAGAACTATTAAGAAAAGGTTCTATATCATTTTTTAAAAAGTGATTACATATTTAAAACTGATCAGTTATGAATTTCAGGGCTACCACTCAGTTTACCACTAAACAATGGATTTTTGAAAATCGTTTTTATTATAGAAAATATGTTTATTGTACTTTGGTCATGACTAATTACTCACTGTTTGGTGTGATAACAATACCTGAATCTAACTGATAGACAACTGTGCCTTTTTCTTCTCCTACAATTTCTGGTATCTTCTCATTTCCTGTAGGTTGATAGAAATATTCTGGTTGAGGTGGAACCCACTCTGAAAGAAGACATTGAAAAAGCACAAAATAAGAAATAATATAAAAGGTACTTTATTAGAACTGATATAAAATAATAATAATGATTATTCAAATGGCTAGTCTGGTTGAATCAAATCAAATTCCAATCCTAAGTTTCCAGTGTGTTTGTAAATTAATTATACCTTGCTTCTTTCTATAAAGACTATGGAGAAATTTTTAACAAAAAGCATATACAACAGAAGTATAACACTTAAAAATAAGCTAGAAAGTTGGTGCAACAACTCTACAAAATGTGTCCCTGAGCTTCCAAGTCAGGACAATACGATCAGCTACATTTTTCTTATTACTGTAAAGGAACAAGTATACCAATTTCTCCAGAGGAAACAAGGTTTTTTCATTAGTACTACGTTCTGAAAGATTTCTCATATGGGACTTGGGCAGCTTCCTACCATTTTAAGTACAGGAGCCACTGATGAAAGCCAAGGGCATAGAAAGACACAACTTAAATTCAACAATACATAAAAGAATCATACACCATGATTAAGTGGGATTTATTCCAGTGTTGCAAGGATGGTTCAACATTCACAAATCAGCCAATGTGATACATGACAGTAACAAAATGAAGGATAAAAATTATATGATTATTTCAACACATGAAGAAAAAGCATCTGAACAAAATCCAACATCCTTTATGACAAAAATTCTCAGCAAAGGGGGTATAGATGGACCACCTCAAAATAATAAAAGCCATGAATTGACAAGCCCACAGCTAACATCATACTCAACAGTGAAAAGCTGAAAGCTTTTCCTTTAAGATCAGGAGCACTACAAGTATGCCTACTCTGATCACTTTATTCAACATAGTACTGGAAATCCTAGCCAGAGCAATCAGGCAAGAAAAAGAAATAAAAGCTCTTTAAACTGCAAAGGAAGAAGTACAACTACCACTGACATATATTATATATAGAAAACCCTAAAGACTCTATCAGAAAACTGTTAGAACTAATAACAAATTCAGAAAACTTGTTAGAACTAATAACAAATTTTGTATTTTTCAAAATACAAAATCAATACACAAAAATCTGTTGCATTTCTATACATGAATAATGAAAGAAAAGACAACATTCTCATTTACAACTGCATCAAAAAGAGTAAAATACCTATGAATAAATTTAAACATTAGTGTGACTTTTGACTTTGGGGAGTGTGTATCAGTTTCTCAGAGCTTAAGCATTTTCGAGTGAGCTAACAGATAGTGAATCTATCCTGCCTTGTACTTTACTATGCACAGAACTTAAAACTGTCATACAGACTATCAGAAGAGCGAGGCCATGACACATAAGTCACATTACCAATATGATGAATGCGCTCCTTGATGACCTCACATTCTATTGGCCACCTTGGAGCCTGTAGCAGCGTGCTGCCAGAGAAAAGAGCAAAGAGATCTCTGGGTTCTCTGAGATGCGGGTTTACTTCGCCAATGTCATCATAAAGAAGCTGTCTGCTCTTAACAAACGGTGAACTCAGCATAAGAGAATCTGCCAAAGGGAAAGGTAAGGAGTGAGCAGTTTCCTTTTCCTTTTGAGCAACAATTTTACTGCTCAACTGTAACAATTAAGGAATTTTAAGCATTGTATTAAAATATTATCACAGATATGCAATCCTATGACATCTTTCTCCTTCAAAGAGATTTAGTCCAGGCTGACAATATTGAAATTATAAAACGTTAAGCTAAAATTACCTTGTAGCTCAGTCGGTAAAGAATCTGCCTGCAGTGCAGGAGACCCGGGTTTTATCCCTGGGTTGGGAAGATCCCCTGGAGGAGGAAATGGCAACCCACTCCAGTATCCTTGCCTGGAAAATGTCATGGACAGAGGAGCCTGGTGAGCTGCAGTCCATGGGGTCCCAAAGAGTCGGGCAGGACTGAGCGACTAACACTAACACTTTTTTTTTTTTTTTTTTAATTTTATTTTATTTTTAAACTTTACATAACTGTATTAGATTTGCCAAGTATCAAAATGAATCCGCCACAGGTATACATGCTTAAGCTAAAATTCTGCTCTAATCTATAAAGTACTTACATGTAAAGGTTTAGAGTAAGTCAGAAGAAACTGTTTTGTCTTTTAAATCAAAGTTAATGGGTTGAAGACATTTCAACAGTGGGTTGGAAATAAAAGTTACTTAATGTATGCTATTTTTGTCTAGAGAGAGAGGCAAAAAAAAAAAAACCAAAAAACCCACAACTTTCAATTTGACCACCAGCATTTTAGAAAAGGACATAAAACTTTATTAACTACAATGTAACAATCTACAAACTGAATTTCAAGTTCTTGCTATAATCATTCAAAGGACAGAGACACTTACAAAACAGAGAGGATGGAGAGAGTAGAGGCAGAGAGGGGCAGGAGAGAGAGAAGAGCTCTTAGGAAATAAAGAAGAGGGAAAAGGGAGGAAAAGAAAGGTTTCAAGGAGAAAGGGCAGAGGAAGGAAATGGGAGGAAGAATGACGAGAAAGGGCAGGGGAAGGAAAGGCTCCAGGGGTGGCGCCTCCCAGCGCTGGTGGGCAGCAGGGAGAAGACACATTCCCACAAGGGAGTGTGCATTTTCTGGCCTGGAAGGACGTGCAGTACCTCTGCTCATAGCTCCTGTCTGTCTGCGCACAGTGGAAGGTAGACAGCTAGGCCCTGGAAAGAGGAAGGAAGAGGCCTGGTTTGTCCTACGGATCTTTCTTTCCTCTGTCCTTTCCCCCCATCCCTTCCGTCCCCCCACCTTTGGGTCCCTGCACTTCTATGTCTACACATTTCCCATACTGTTTAATGGGGGCAGTGGGGGAGGCAACAAACATGTGAAAAGATGGTAAACCTCTCAATCTCACTCAAAGAAATGTAAATCAGAATGACACAGAGATATCAGTTTTTAGCTAATTAAGAGAGGAAAAGCATTTACCTGTTTTACACTCACCCTGACAAGGGTTTAAGTAAACAACTACCCTCAGAACCTCAGGACAAAAAGGCAAATTTGGTGCAATCTTTCTGGAAAGCAAATTTGGCAGTGTCCAGTAAGACTTAGTGGCAGCCCACTCCAGTACTCTTGCCTGGAAAATCCTATGGGCGAAGGAGCCTGGTCGGCTGCAGTCCATGGGGTCGAGAAGAGTCGGACGCGACTGAGCGACTTCACTTTCACTTTTCACTTTCATGCATTGGAGAAGGAAATGGCAACCCACTCCAGTGTTCTTGCCTGGAGAATCCCGGGGACGGGGGAGCCTGGTGGGCTGCCGTCTATGGGGTCGCACAGAGTCGAGCACGACTGAAGTGACTTAGCAGCAGTAAGACTTAAAACACACTAACCCTTGATTCAGCAATCCCACTGCTAGGAATTACCTTATAGATTTTCTTACAAAAGCTCATCAGCATACATATGTAGAGATGCTCCCTGCAGTAATGCTCAAATAGTAAAAATGTGCAAACAACCAAAGCATCCATCAAAAGGGAAGTTAAAATAAGTATGACATATTAACGAGATGGAAAACTCATTAATAGATATTAATAAGTTGGTGCTCTTAAAAAGAGTGAGGTAGATATTTTTTTGTGCTCATAGGGAACGCGTATATTAAACAAAAAAAAAGCCAAAGTAAAGCTTGTGTAGAGGATCCTCTATGAGCAATCAGAAAGAAAAAATATCTAGATACTTGAGGGTATAATTTTTTTCCTGAAAAAAAAAAAGATTACAGTAGTGGCTATATTAAGGGTGGGGCTGGGAGAGCTCTTAATTTCCTTTTGTGTTTTTTTCTACCATTTGGATTTTCTAACCTTATATGTATATTTTCTTTTTCTCTCTCCTCTCCGCCCCCCCCCTGCTTTCTTTCTCCCCTTCTTTTTCCCTTTTTGAAACAAGTATATTGTAACTCATTCCTTTTTTACTTCTTTTGTACTTTTCTGGTTTAAAAAACAACACAATAAATGGTTTGCTACAAAGATAAAGAAAAATATCTTCCTCACTCCAATGACCAAAATGGGGGTGGGGGTTGGAAGATGTCAGGGTACCAATTATACTCTAAAATTCCTTTGCATTGTTGTGTTACTTCTGTAGCTGATTTTGCATTTTATGGTTTTATTACTATATGAAGACAGGCAACTGTTTCTTATTAATGTTATTTCAAGCATCAGAAACTGGGACAGGAGGGGACTGAAGGTGGGGGGTCAGCTGGCCCCTGCGCCACCCCACCCTGACAGTCTTCTTCGCTCATCCTTGGCCTTTCCACTCCCAGCCAGGAGCTCCGGGACGCAGAATGGAAGAGCCTTCTGAGCACAGGGATGAGCAAAAGTGTAAGACACATATTTGAACATGAAAACGGAACTGCTACATCAAAGGTTAAGTACCGTTAATATTTCCCTCCTATTGCCAAACTGCCGTCCTAAAATAGTCCGTCTAGGGGCTTCTCTGGTGGCTCAGTGGTAAAGGATCTGCCTGGCAATGCAGGAGACACAGCTTCCGTCCCTGATGTGGGAAGACCCCACATGCTGCAGAAAGAGCAAGCCTGTGTGCCACAACTATTGAGCCAGGGCTCTAGAGCCCGTGAACCACAACGACGTAAGCCCTCGCGCCCTAGAGCCCACACTCCGAAACAAGAGAAACCCCCACAATGAGAAGCCCACGCACCCCAACTAGAGTGTAGCCCCTGCTTGCCGCAACTAGAGAAAAGCCCGTGCAGCAGTGAAGATCCAGCACAGTCCAAAAGTTAATAATAATAGTCTCCGGCCATATCAGCCTGAAGACGCCGGATCTCATCTGATCTCGGAAGCTAAGCAGGGGCGGGCCTGCTTAGTAAAAAAAAAAAAATAATAATAATAATAATAATAAATAAAAAAATTTAAGTCTATCTATTCACATTCCTAACAGCAGCGTGGGAGGGTGTTCTACCATCTCCTGACCGCTACTAGGTATAATCATAAAAATATTTTTGCCCAAGTCTCATAATTTACAAAATGGTACTTTGACATACTGATTTGTATCTTTAGTTAGGGGTGAAATTGAGCATCTTTTCAAAAAGCTTCCTGACTGTGTTTGCTTTTCTATGAACTCCTTGCTCATGTCCTTTGTCCATCTTGTCTATTTGGTCATCGTTTACATATTGATTTGTAAGAGTTATTTTGTTAAGAAAATTAATCCCTGGACACGCCTGTGTGCTCAGTCGTGTCCAACTCTGCAACCCTAGGGCTGTAGCCCACCAGATTCCCGTGTCCCCGGGATTTCCCAGGCAAGAATACTGCAGTGGGTTGCCATTTCCTCCTCTAGGGGATCTGATCCAGGGGTCGAGCCCGCACCTCCTGAGTCTCCTGCACTAAGGCGGATTCTTCACCACTGAGCCGCCAGGGGAGCCCATGCTGCATGTTGCATTGGCTGTGTTTGCTTTTCTACCAACTCCTTGCTCATGCTCTTTGTCCATTTTTCTATTTGGTCATCTTTTGCTTATTGATTTGTAAGTTATTTTGTTAAGGAAATTAATCCTTTGACAATATTTCTCACGAAAAATTTTTTCAGTTATTTTTCTTTACTAATGGAACTTTTTCCTCAACATAAAGTTTTGCTGTAAAAATTATCAGTGTTATATTTTATAGCTTTTGGGTCTTGTATCATTCAAAGATTTTTAACCAGAAAAGGGATACAATCAGATTTGCACATAAAAAGAAAACAAAACAAAACAAAACACTGCTGTGTGGAAAGTGGATTGGAAGGGGGCATCATGGAACCAGAAACCAATGATGAGGCTGTTTCAATAGTGAGAGGATTGCCGCTGGGGTAGGGGAGGGGGTGTGGGAGGAAGGTTGTGCAGTAAAGGGAAGTGAATTGATGTTTGCTTGGATACGTATTGAGAGAGAAATTTAACTGCATTCCTACCCTCGGATTCTAGAAAAAACTTGTGGAATCCCTGTAAAAAATTGTTTTTGCTTAAGTTAGCTTGGATTGGTTTCCACCACTCCTATGCAAAGAGCCTTAATAAATATATCCATAAAAACTGCATGAAAAAAAATCAACATGTTACTCTTGACAGAAGAGTTTTAACAAATTTTCCAACAATTTGGAGGAAGACCATGCAGAATACACGGTACTTTAAACCTACAATCCAAAGCAGATCTACAGAATATTTTTTTGTTTTGTTATTTTTCTTTTCATTTAAAATTTTTCTTTTTTTTTTAAGATAAACATTTCTGAGTGATGTCAGAAACAGCGTTCAAGGGTGCTGCCCTGGCTTCTCCCACGTCAGGCCATGTTCTCCTCAACCTCAGGAGCAGGTGCTCAAGGGACTAAGCATTCTAGGGACATATGACACCGATTACTACTCACATAGACGCTTCTCCTTTTGCAAGCAGTCCGGTATCAAATCCTCTCTTTTTCCAAAAGAGCCATTCAACAGGTATCGAGGATTATTCTTCCAAATGCACTGGTGCGTAGCAGAGTTTGGTAAACTGCCTCTCTGAGCTAAGAACAGGCAGTTTAGTGAAAGATGCTGAAGGCTAGTTGGTCACATCCAATATTGAGGTCAACACTCAAACAATTACTACTAGCAAACTGCCTTCCAGTCACCACCTGCCAGACCACAGGCCTTTACAACCAATATAGCCCATTTTCCAAAGAGCTTTCGCGTTCCAATTTCTGTGAGTTAAACATAATTTTCTCCATTTCACGTTGAGGAGAAGACTTGAGAGGCATATGCTAAAGTAGAAAGGAAGGGCTGGGGAGGCAGGAAAAACCCAGCAGTTGTATGACCAAGTCAGGGTAAGTGCTCAGAGTGGAAGTGGAGCACTCAGGATAAGAGGTGCCTCGTCCTGAGGCATGTATACCTGTGGCGGATTCATTTTGATATTTGGCAAAACTAATACAATTATGTAAAGTTTAAAAATTAAATTAAATTTAAAAAAAGAGTAAGGTTAGCCAAGACACTTCTGAAAATGACAATATGGGACGACATTTCTTTCCAGATATCAAGACTATTTTAATGCCATGTCATGTCATTAAGAAAGGGTGGTAGTGGTTCAAGGACAGACAGACAGACCTCTGTATAAACGGACACTCAACAGAAGTGACAGAGCATATTAGTGGGGAAAGGAAGTACTTCCCATTAACGCTGCTCAAAAAATTCGTTATTAGTTTATCCAAGCACAACTCTCTCAGTTGATCCAACAATGTACTTCAATGACCCAGGAAAGGTGATGCTGGATTAGAACGAGATATTACCTTTATAGTAGCCATAGTACTGGAGGTGACGGTACATAAAGTCTTCATAGGGATCAGGAAGAGTCTGTGAAAGGACAAACCATCTCAATCAGGAAAATGTTTTCATAATAATCATTATTATAACAGCCTGTTAAAAGAGTGATACTGACTCTTAACAAAGGTACACAAGCATGGTCGCAGAGGACGCCACACCTGAGAACTTCTAAAAACAAACCATGTGAAAGACATTTGTGCACATGATTCTACCTTTGGGATCAAGATCTCTAGCCAGAAAAAGGTGCCAACAGAATATACCTTCTGAGCTAGTACTGGGTTTCTGGAGAGGAGTGGGTACCGACCTCCTGCTTCAGCTCTGGTTCCAATGCTGGGAACATGTTACTTCTGCATGGTATGCTGAAGACCAGTTAGTGACACCCAGCAACAGCCCCTGCCCAATTTCCAAAAGGGCAGTTGATTACATAGGAGGAGCTAAAATAAACCAGAGCAGGACAAATGAAGTCACCTGTCGACATCCACTCCCGTCCCCTCCCTCCGCTCCGCAGCTCCCACGCGGCACCCTCCCTCTAAACCAGGGCCCGCCATGAGGCCCGGGTGGGCACCTGAGGAATCTGGGAGGGTGGTTAGTCTTCCGACCTCCTCCTCCCGAGGCGCCAGGACCCCTGCCGGCTCCATGCTTCCTTTTCCGGGTTGAGGGGGATGCCCACCACCAGGACGCCGCTGGACAGTCAAAGAAAAGGGGAGGGGAGTCCGGAGGAGTCGTCTCGGGGAGGGTGGGAAAAGAAAGGTCAGGGGCTCCGAAAACTGAATTCAGGGGTCCGGGGTTTCCTGGTCAGGGAGAAGGTGGCGGAAGGCAGTTTCCCGGAGAGTCGAGCGATGGGGCGTAGAGATTTCCTGGGAGGCCAGGGGGAAGGGTGCTACCGCCTCGGCGCCCCGGACTGTTCGGGGCAGCAGGGGTTGGGCACGGAGCCGGCCGCGACAGAGGAGCGTGAGTGAGGCGGGGGGTAACCACCCGCAGGCAGAGGCCCCGCCGCGCACCCGGCCGAGGACGCCCTTGCGGAGCTCTCGCCAAGCCAGTTTTCCGCTGGGGCGCCGGTAGCCTAGCAACCGAGAACCGGAAGCGGGAAGGCGGGGCGGCTTGGCGCTTCCGGGAGCCAGGCCTTGCCTCCGAGGCTTGTGTGGGGAACCAGGGGAAAGTGGACGACTGCAGTACCAAGGCTTTGTTGTTACTCTTCACTACAGTATTGCAGCCCGGGTTGTTACTGTTACTCTTTTCATTAGAGTATTGCAGCCCGGACTCGGGGGATTAGAAATTGCATTGATGGGGGCTTCCTTGGCGGTCCTGGGAAGGAAATGGCAACCCATTCCAGCATTCTTGCCTATAGAATTCCATGGACAGAGGAGCCTGGCATGCTGCAGTCCATGGGGTCTCAAGAGTAAGACACGACTGAGTGACTAACACTTCCACTGTTCCTTTCCTTGGCGGTCCAGTGATTAAGAAGAGACCGCGCTTACATTGCAGGGTACAGGTGGGATCCCTGGTGGGTAGCTACGGCATGCTCCATGGGGCAGCCAAAAAAAAAAGTTTCTCAGCTTTAAGGAAACTGTTGGGTATTACTCAAAGGGAGCTGCTTCTCCTCTTCCACCTATTCCCTCCATCCCAGAGCTAGAATTGAAAAATTACCCTCTGCTTTGAAAAATACAAGAAACAAAGTAAAACCCACACTTTGACTATCAAATTGTCAGATTCAAAAAAATGCTTCTGGTCTGGCAGGATAGGGACAAAGGCACTTAGTTCCTGTCAACAATTCCTAGAAATCTGGTTAACTGTTAGGCAGTTAAAAGCAAAAGCTTTAATGACTAGTCAATAGCCTTTTTCCAGAAATGTGCTCTATGACAAGAAAAACAATGTATATACAAAATGGTCACCCCGATTTTTGTATAAATAAAAACCAACACACAAGTATATATGACACTGATTAGTTAGCTGCATATAAATATACTGGAATACAATTTTAACTACTGTTCTTTGGTTAACTTTACATGACTATGAGTTATATATAACTCTTGTAACTAGTGAGAGTATAAAGCACCTTTTTTTTCACACTATTAACCACATTTTGTCATTTCCAGGATTTAAGTAGGCTAAATACAAGCTAATATTATAGACCACAAGCTCCAAAACTTAAGTCACATCATATTTTCTGATACTAGAGTCCTGTTTTCTAACCCCATCCTCCCACCCTGCAACGGGCTCCAGATCCCGACACTCTTCTTTCTCCTAAGAGCTTCTCAATGTTTGCCTTACGCCTACGTGATTAGAAAAAACGACTGACTCAAAGTAAGTCTTGGTGACATCTTCATGGAGTAACAGGCAAAACAGGACCAAAAGGATAACCAATCAGAAGTATAAAAAAGGCTTTATTAGTGCATATATACAAATTTACAAGGTCAGAAACTGGAGAAATACAAACAGCTTTAAAACACAATTTGCTTTTTCTTCAGTTTAAAGTGACTTTTACCTGATTGTGATACAATATAAAGTACAGAACAGTAAACTGCTTTTTTAAATACTGGAATTTTATGGAGAATACATTCACATATAAATGGGAGGTGAACTCTGGACCAAGGCAGGACAATGGAGACACAGCAATACATCCAGTGGCTCGTTGCATTGACTCCCACGTGGGGGGGGGTCTCAAAGGCATGAACACTTGCTGCTGCCTATACTGAAATCTATATATGTCACCTGGTATGTGCAACGACTGAGCTATCTTTATCAGTTCTAGAATTTGTGAGAAACACTCTATAAATTTAGAGAGTGTGGCCGTCTGTTAGCACAACATGGATGAGTTTGTATACCTCAGCACTTTGGGGGTGGCAGACTAAGACAAGAGGTCAGAAGGAAATTCCTATAATCCCAGTTAAGCAAGGTAGAGTATAGAGCTGCCTTCTTAATTGCACTTGTTCTGAAGAAGTTAACGAGAGACAGTGTGCCACACTAGAAACTACAAGAGCCTCTATTAGGCAGGAAAATCCTTCCCTTCTCGTCAATGAGTCCTCTACAGAAGTGTCATGAGCCACACGTCCAGACTGATGATGTACCTAACATGCTGAGTTTGCCAGTGTGAGAATAAAGGCAGCCAGGTCAAATGGCTCAGCCACCTCACCTTTTGGCAAAACAGAATACATTTCACAAATGGGGGAATTTTGTATGCTCTTGCCCAGCAAATTCATATGCTCTCCCTCATAACATTTATAGTTTATTGGAAACAGTAAAACTGGTTAAGACTCTGAACATTAAAAAAAAAAAAGCACACAGTAACAAAAAAGTAAAAAACTATGTGTTTGGAGCCATTTTTCGTCTCTTCAGTCTTGCTCGCCAATCTTCAGGAAGGGCTTCAAAATTAGCATTTCTCTCTGCCATGCCACTGTGAAAACAGACAGATTACTTCACTGAAAAAAAAGAATGGAGCTGTTCATTTCCTAGCAAATAAAAACTGACTAAAGCTGAAAATTGGATCTATCGCATCTATCTTCATGACAAAGTTTCAAATTTTTCAGCTAAGTAACCAGAATAGTTTTCATCAAATTTCTTAATTGATAGGTCAACCACATACAAATACTCTGCTCTACAGCTGTATTTATATTTAAGTGCATATTTATTTTTATGTCTCCCTAGTAACCATTAAAGCTACACTGAAGGAAAATAACACATGCTTGTAGAAGTATTTCTTGGCTCCAAGGAGTTAGGAGTCTTTATCCTAGCTTTATTTACTTAACCTCTAAGAAGATATATTTAACCCTCAACATACCACCAGGGATGGGTAGACCTGATGTTTTTGAGATCCTCTTTCATTAGTTCTAATTAGCATTGATCTTCCACGGCTTATTCAAATTCAATTATTTAAAAAACTGATTAAAACTCAAGATTCACTAGGCGGGCTACAGTCTATGGGGTAGTGAAAGAGTCAGACACTATTTAGGGATTAAACAACAACAATATGCTATCTGTTCACAGGTAAACCATATAGTATGCTATGATTTAAAACAACAACAACAACAAAAACCAAACTCAAGATTCTTGGGAATTTCCTGGCTGTACAGTAGTCAGGACTCTCTGTGCTCTCACTGTGGAGGGCCCAGTCAGGGAACCAAGAGCCCACCAGCTGTGCAGCACAGCAAAGACAAAACAAAAACTCAGATTCTATCTTGCAATAACCAAAATGAGTGCATGAGACCCTTTTATAAATCTAAAATAAGATAAATTACAAGATCTTTGTGACTTCCCATCATCTTGAAATAGTTTACTATTTCATCACTGTAGGAATTAATGATTAATCAATTCCCAGCAACACTAAAAAGGACTAAATAGTAAGAAAACTCAAGAATAATGGAGTCATCTACAAGGATGATACACAAGTAAAACTAAATTATCATTAATACCATCCTGCAGTTTTCTTCCTGTGTTGCCCCAAATCCTGTGCATCACCTTTCAAGGAAGTAAAGTCTGGAGACAACATCTTCACAGTCTCCTCCGGGACAGCCCTCAATATTACATAATTCAGATGGATACAAAGAGATAGCGGCACTGTACATTCAAATTGTGATGGTAAAACTGGATAAGTAAAATTTCAGGCTACGAGTGTTAAGAAGATCATAATCCAGATGAATTTTCTTAAATTCAAGATTAATGAGTGAATATATGGGTCAAAAAGGAAATACAGTATTTGCATAAGTTTTCACGTTTTATGCTACTGTATGCTAAAACGTACTTGATCAAGTTTGTAAGTGGGACAAATGCTAAAAACAGGTGTGCAGTGGCTAGAGAGAAACGTATTTTAGGAACAAAGACTTCACTGGAATAACTATTCCAATTGGTGTTTATGGATCTAAAAATGAAAATGTTTTGAATTATGAAGCAAAGATGGCTATCCTTTCTCAATTTTTCTTTTTTGCCACACCATGGGGGAGATCTTTCCATGACCAGGGACTGAACTTGGGCCCTCAGCAGTGAAAGTGAAAAATCCTGACCATTGGACTGCCAGGGAATTCCTTCAAACACTTCCATAAGTATTGCATTTATGGATGTTGTTAAGTGCCAGAAGGAGCAGTGCTAGAACCTATCGGAGATGAACCTAAAATCTGGCATCACTACCAGTATGCTCCAGGTAATGCACCATAACTGAACAACTGGTTACACTAAAGGAATGTTGGTCATTTCAGTATGTGTACCTTCAAAAATCATGAAAATAAAGAATAAAAACTTAGGTTAGCTATATTTAAATCTTGTTAAATTAAAAATTGGTCTCTTGGAGCTACATGGTAAATGGGGATGACTATTTTCCCCTGTATGCTCAGGGTTAAGATAGCTCTTTGCCTAAGATGAACAATTAGTGGGAAGTAATGCTCAAAATTCTCCAAGCCAGGCTTCAGCAATACATGAACTGTGAACTTCCAAATGTTCAAGCTGGTTTTAGAAAAGGCAGAGGAACCAGAGATCAAATTGCCAATATCCGATGGATCATGGAAAAAGGAAGAGAGTTCCAGAAAAACATCTATTTCTGCTTTACTGACTATGCCAAAGCCTTTGACTGTGTGGATCACAATAAACTGTGGAAAATTCTTCAAGAGATGGGAATACCAGACCACCTGATCTGCCTCTTGAGAAATCTGTATGCAGGTCAGGAAGCAACAGTTAGAACTGGACATGGAACAACAGACTGGTTCCAAATAGGAAAAGGAGTATGTCAAGGCTGCAAATTGTCACCCTGCTTATTTAACTTCTAGGCAGAGTACATCATGAGAAATGCTGGGCTGGATGAAGCACAAGCTGGAATCAAGATTGCTGGGAGAAATATCAATAACCTCAGATATGCAGATGACACCACCCTTATGGCAGAAAGTGAAGAGGAACTCAAAAGCCTCTTGATGAAAGTGAAAGAGGAGAGTGAAAAAGTTGGCTTAAAGCTCAACATTCAGAAGACTAAGATCATGGCATCTGGTCCCATCACTTCATGGGAAATAGATGGGGAAACAGTGGAAACAGAGTCAGACTTTATTTTTGGGGCTCCAAAATCACTGCAGATGGTAACTGCAGCCATGAAATTAAAAGATGCTTACTCCTTGGAAGGAAAGTTATGACCAACCTAGATAGCATATTGAAAAGCAGAGACATTACTTTGCCAACAAAGGTCCGTCTAGTCAAGGCTATGGTTTTTCCAGTGGTCATGTATGGATGTGAGAGTTGGACTGTGAAGAAAGCTGAGTGCTGAAGAATTGATGCTTTTGAACTGTGGTGTTGGAGAAGACTCTTGAGAGTCCCTTGGACTGCAAGGAGATCCACCCAGTCCATTCTAAAGGAGATCAGTCCTGGGTGCTCTTTGGAAGGAATGATGCTAAAGCTGCAACTCCAATACTTTGGCCACCTCATGTGAAGAGCTGACTCATTGGAAAAGACTCTGAAGCTGGGAGGGATTGGGGGCAGGAGAAGGGGACGACAGAGGATGAGATGGCTGGATGGCATCACGGACTTGATGGACATGAGTTTGAGTGAACTCCAGGAGCTGGTGATGGACAGGGAGGCCTGGCGTGCTGCAATTCATGGGGTCGCAAAGAGTCAGACACGACTGAGAGACTGAACTGAACTGATTACAACTCTGATGTCTTTGAAAAAAGCTAGACTGTAATTTTTATAGGAAAAAAACATTTATATGAATTTAAAACTGCTTGGGGGTAAGTTTGTAAAGAAATCAGGGCTAAAAAAAAAAAAAAAAGAAATCAGGGCTATGACTTTAAGAACATGGGGGCTTCCGTGGTTGCTCAGTGATAAAGAATTCGCCTGCCAATGTAGATGATATGAGTTCAAAACCCTGAGCTGGGAAGATCCCACATGCTGCTGCAGAGCAACTAGGCCTGTGCACCACAACTACTGAGCTGTGCTCTAGAACCCGGGAGCTGCAGCTCCTGAGACCCATGTGCCCTGGAGCCCATGCTCTGCAATGAGAGAAGCCACTGCAAGGAGCTGCCCGTACACTGCAACCAGAGGGCAGCCCCTGCACTCTGCAACTAGAGAAACGCTCACGCAGCAGTGAGACCCAGCACGCCGTAAAGAAACAAAATAAAATAAAAACAAACACTTGAAGAATACAACAGTTCTACAAGTACAGCTGCAAGCAGTACAGCCTGCCCGTCTGAGAGCCCTCCTCTTTACCTGACCAGCTGCTGCTGCTTCCACTCTTCAATGCGCTTCTGTGCGGTCGACTCTCTGTCCTCTTCGCTGGAACTAGAGTTTTCCTCTTCATCTAACTCACGCTGGATACTCTGCCACTTCTTTACCAGAGACGGCATTTTGGTTTTACTTTTCTTTGCCTGTAACAAAGGTTAAAGGTCAGAAAGAATATAATACATAAAACAAGAGAACAAGTTCTTCACATGAGATCAAGATCTCTTCCTTAGTTCTAAGGAGTAAGTGAACTTCAAAATCAACCAAACACAAGTACCATTCTAAATTTTTGCCAAAAATTTCTACCAAGCTTGGTTAAAAACCTAAAAACTGTAAATGGGGTATTCTTTCTTTTAAAAAAGAAGAAGAAAAAAAAAACTATTTTAGTTGGAGGCTAATTACAACATTCTAAAGGAGATCAGTCCTGGGTGTTGTTTGGAAGGAATGATGCTAAAGCTGAAACTCCAGTACTTTGGCCACCTCATGTGAAGAGCTGACTCTTTGGAAAAGACTCTGATGCTGGGAGGGATTGGGGGCAGGAGGAGAAGGGGACGACAGAGGATGAGATGGCTGGATGGCATCACTGACTCGATGGACATGAGTTTGGGTAAACTCTGGGAGCTGGTGATGGACAGTGAGGCCTGGCGTGCTGCGATTCATGGGGTCGCAAAGAGTTGGACACGACTGAGCGACTGAACTGAACTGAACTGAATTACAACACTGTGATGGTTTTTTGCCATATGACAACATGAACTGGCCATAGGCATACATGTGTCCCCTGTCTGTAAATGGGGTATTTTACGAAATCAGGTCAGAAAAATTTCCTTTAGCCTTATTCTATGGAATTCAAAACTCTTGCCCTTATCTTCTCAGAATTACAATGTACCCTTTTATGAGTTTAAATGGATGTAGTGTTCCTATCAATTGAAACACAGTGCTGAGAAACAAATGATAACTTTTCTGGAAAAAGCCAACAGAGTCAAACACGACTACTAAATATGAAAAAAAAAAAAAAACAAAGAGGAATATTAAAACATTAATTATAAGATCAGTTCTAAGAGAAGATACTACTTACAATTCAATTTTCTCCTATTAGCTTACCTTCAGTTTCTAAATTGCCTATAATAAACACAGAATCTCACAGTTAAGGAAAAAAACCTTGTGATATTTGCTATATATACAATATGGCTTGCTCTATCATTACCTTCAGAGTTCTGATCAATGGCGCTCTAGCAAAGATGCCTTCTCTGACCAGACTATATGAAACAGTACTGCCTCCCAAAGCCCACTCACTTTCAGTCCTCTGACACTTTTTTCTTCATTGCATTTTTAAACGTTAAACATATATTTGCTTATCTGTTTCTGCAACCCAGTTGCCCCCTACCCTCTCCAAGCCCAACAGAAAAGCTCTACAAAAGCAGAGATTTTGATAGTTACTGAATATGAAGTTCTTAGAATGCTTGACAGATAGTATGTATTCAAAATAAACCTTCTAATATTTGTGATTAGTTCATTGAATTTAGAGAAATATTATATTAGACACTGATAAAAACTAATTTTCACCCCCTGTGTTTTTGAAGACTTGGCCACCAGGGAAGATCCTGGCCAAGTTACACTCTAAATACAACAAGCAGGCCCTCAAGCGGCAGGTATGAAGGAGTGCTGTGCTCTTACGAGGTCTACGTATAGTGGCCCAAACTGTTTTCCAAGCCTACAGTTAAAACAAACAGATTTCGTGATTAACCACCCGAAAGAGTTGAGAAAACAAGCTTATCTTTTCAGTCTTTTAAAATTACTTGCCTCCCTGGCTCAATACCCTATTCTGACTATCAATAACAGGTTTTTAACATTCTGGGGAAATGCCCGTGTACAATGCTTAAGCCTTCTGCTGCACACACCTTCCACATCCCATCCTGTTATTGCGCCTGTGGTCCAATCTGACCCACTGCACACACGCCCGTCCAGGAAGCTCCAAGCACAGCCTATTCTGGGTCAGAATGCAACCAACTGAGTAAGAAGTAACAAGAATTATTGTCGTAATGGTCACTATGAATAGAGGGCTCACTGCAGTACAACCTCTCGCCAGATTTCTGCAAATATGATTAGAAACAACATAGATCTAGGTAGAGTCATGGCGGTTTCATTTTGACTTCCATACGATTTTGTAAATTCAAAGTGTATTTGATTCCTATCTGTCATGGGAAAGTAAGTTATGCTTTAGAAGTTAGGCATTGTTTGTTACATTCAAAACCATGGATCCAGAGTTGCACTGGCTGTTTGAACACATTTTAAATAGGGGAACCTTGCAGTCAGAGGAAAAGATTAAATGGCTAGAATTCTTTTCTAGTAAACTGCATACAAAACCTGAGCAAAAAGATTGAAAAAATATATAGGTCTCAGATATTCTTGAAATCAGGTATTTCAAGTAAGCACATATCGTGCATTTTAAAAAATGGCCTGTCACACCAAAGAGATGCAACATTGCTTTCAAATAAGTCCATAAAAATGACATGTTAACATAGAATACTAGATTTTTGAAACTATTATTTAGGGACTTCCCTGATGGTCCAGTGGTTGGGAATCTGCTGTGCAATGCAGGGGATGCAGGTTTGATCCCACATGCTGTGGAGCAACCGGGCCCACGTGTCCCAACTACTGATGTCACGCGCCACAGTGCAGATCTCATGTGCCACAACTGAGACCCAACACAGCCAAAAAATAAGTAAACGTATTTTTAAAAAAACTATTATTTATATGACCGTAAGAGTATGATTGTCTAAAAAATTACTTGAACGAATGGAGGTGGAGATGATTATCTCTCTTGGAAGACTGAAGAAAGAGCGGCAAGGAAGGCTTCATAAGAGAAATGATTCCTGAGCACTGAACACTCTAACCTTGATTCCATAAAAATGAACAGTAGGGGGACCGGTAAACACAGACAAGGCATGTAGGTGGTCGACAGTACGCTGGCTCGGGAGAGCTGCATGGGGCACAGTGAGCTGGACAGCAATTCATTCAAGACACTATCCTGGCACTGTTGAGTTTTCAGAGCACTTCATTTCCAGATAATTTCTGGAACCATGGTACCAACTTGTCCAAGCGGGTCAATCCAGAAATACTCTATTTTTTGTGTAACTCAAACTTCTTCAAGAAGGTCCCTTGAACCATGTAAAGCAAAGAATTTGCCCCACTGACCCCTGGAGCAAAAGATGACAGCTGAGACAATGGAGTAGCAGCACTGGGAAGGGAAAAGCTGATGAGGAAGTTTCTTTAGGTGATTTAGGGAATTCAAAGGGTCTGTGAGGGTGATGTCAGAAAGCTGGCAGACTATGAAGCTCCAAGCTCTTGCTGATCCCATGAAAATATTATATAAACAAATAAGAAACGGACTAAGATGGTTTTGTGGGAACTCTAGAAACCAGTCAAAGCTCTGCAGCAACTAAGAGAACAGCCAATCGAGAAAAACCTGCACCAAGAGCAGCAGGAGATTCTGGGGCAGGTTTGCGTGCCCTCGTTCCACACTCTCCCCAGCATGGCTGGAACGAAATGGCCCAAGGCTCAGTTCCCTCACTCCAGATGGAAGGAAATGAGTGGGGTGTCTGAAATGTTCCAGACTGTGGTTGCCTTCAGGACTGGTTCAGTGTTGTCTGACTTCAAGGTCAGCTAGGAATGGTGGTATATGTTGGATCTCGGGTTAGAAGCCATGAAAGGTAGCGGCAGTCGCGGCCTGTGAAAACCACAGCGGGACAGATGTCATCTGGACAGTTGGGGGCAAATGCTTCTGTGCACAGGAATACAACAGAACATAAAAAGCTCATAGAAGAAGTGTGAAATCCTTAGGAAAATTAAAAGTAAATATACAAGAGGAAAGGAGGGAAAAAAAAAAACCAACCACATACAAGTCCACGTCCAGGGAACATATAGGCCTAGAAAAGGCCCGAAAAGATCTTGTACCTTCATGGTGGGCGCATTGATGAAGGATGCAAATGAAAGATGCTGAACATACTCACTCACTCGCTAAAGAAACAGAAATTAAAACCACAATGAGATACCACTTCATACCTGCCACAACTGGTATGGTAACCTTCAGAAAATGGCAAGTAACTAGTATTGGTGAGCCCTTGGAGATATTAGTGCCCCTCAACACTGCTGGTGGTAATGGAAAATGGCTCATTCACTGCAGGAAAATGGTTCCTCCAACAGTTATCAGAACTACCATATGCTCCTGCAATTTCACTTCTAAATACACACAGACACACACCCCCAAAAGAAACGGGAACAAGTACTCAACAGCAGAGAGAAAAAAAAAAACAGCAAAGAGGTATGAAACAACCCAAATGTCCATCAATGGATGGATGGATAAGCAAACTGTGGTACATACACACAACAGAAGGTTATTCAGCCATAAAAAGAACAAAGTATTGATGAAAGCTACAACATGGATGAACCCGGAAAACACTGTGCTAAGTGAAGGAAGCCAGACATGCACCACTGCAGCGTGGGTAACCTGGTGGAGATGGAAAGCTGACTGGTAGGCCCGAGGCCAAGGGAAGGGGTACTGAGGTGTGGCTGCGTAATGGGCGCAGGTGCTCTCCTTTGGAGTAATGAAAATGTTACATAACCAGCGAGGCTGGGTGGTTGCAGCACAGTGTGAATATACTAAATGCTACTGAATGTAAACTTTAAATATCACCTCAACAGAACAAAATTTTTAAATACAAATTTAAAGAGCTATGTACTCTACCTTATCTTTCTTTCCTTTTTTCGTCTTCTCAGGTGGTGGCATTTTGGGAGCTGGTGGTGGTGGTGGTGGAGGAGGAGGAGGTGGAGGAGGAGGAGGTTCAATAATGGCAGTGGTGGGCACAGCAGCTCGGGCCTGGACCGGCTGCAGCGTGGGAGCGGTCACTGCCAGCGGCACAGAACATTCAGCATAGCCCATAAGTGCAGGAGCCGACGCCAGGCCGAGGTAATTCGACTGCAGGTTCATTCCTCTGGCCTGATGACCCATTCCTGTTGCCGGATGGCTAACTGCTATTGCTTGGTGTCCAACTCCTGCAGTCTGGTGTCCAACCCCTGCCGCTTGTTGACCTAACATAGAAAATATAAAATGAAACAACTATAAAAAGGACATTGTGACAAAGCCAAAAACAAGAAAAGAAGGAAAAGGAAAGTGGGAGTCAGATTATCTACAAAGCGATTCTAATGTACCTTTCCCCTTTAGAAAAACCAAACCTAAAAAAAAAGTCACATTTTCTGGTGGCAAATTATGAATTTCTGAATGTTTCAGCATTAAGGTACTTAACATCGAAATCACTGTTATGTAAATGCACAAAGAAGAACCTGGAAGGATGCATGTAAACTATTAATAGTGGTTTTCAGTAACTGAAAGAAACAGCATATAAACAGTCTTTGCATAGAGAAGTCTTTAATTTATGACATCTAGTTCTGGAAACAAAGAAAATACACTGGGAGAAGGCAATGGCACCCCACTCCAGTACTCTTGCCTGGAGAATCCCATGGATGGAGGAGCCTGGTAGGCTGCAGTCCTCGGGGTCGCTGGGGGTCGGACACGACTGAGCGACCTTTCACTTTTCATGCATTGGAGCAGGAGGTGGCGGCCCACTCCAGTGTTCTTGTCTGGACAGGGATAGGGGAACCTGGTGGGCTTCCGTCTATGGGGTCGCACAGGGTCAGGCACGACTGAAGCGACTTAGCAGCAGCAGCAGTAGTCCCTGGCTGTGGCTCTTGTGACCCAGACAGCATTCCCGTTGACTTTCAGTGGAAATGTTCTCTATTACTCACCATATTTGTTGGCACTGATGCAGGTTTGACAACCACCCCCACCCCCCAGGGCATAAAGAGAGATGGAGTGTATGGTTGCCATACTTCTCTGTCAAAAAGACTGGGGCATAGAGATCTTTAAGTTGAGCTATTTTTTAAAGCTTTACTAAGGTATAATATCTCTGGCTTTCCTGATGGCTCAGCGGTAAAGAATCTGCATGCAGTGCAGGAGATGCAGGAGATACAGGAGGCCAGGGTTTGATCCCTGGGTTGGGAAGATCCCCTGGAAGAGGAAATGGCAACACACTAGAGTATTCTTGCCTGGAAAATTCCATGGACAGAGCAACCCCGCGGGCTACAGTCTGGGTCACAAAGGGTCAGATACGACTGAGCTATGAACACACACACACAATGTATAACTTACATTTGCTAAACCGAGTGTATTTAAAGTACAACTTGACAAGTTTTGACACAGGTGTGAACCTCTGAGACTATCACATAGTCCTGATAGTGACCATATCTGTCATGGTGTATTTACCTCATTTGTTCTATAATCTCCTTGCCTTTCTCACCTTTCCAAGTAACCACTGATTTACTTTCCTTAAAATAGATAACTTGCATTTTCTTGAATTGATATTATTGGAATCATATGCTATTTACCATATTTTTCTTTCCTTTATATATCATAATTACTTTGAGATTCATCAGTGATATATAGTGCTTTTTGTTTTTTGACTGACAAAAATATGACATTTTTCAATATGCCACGGTTAGTTTATCCATTCTCTTTATGGTTATTTGACTTGTTTCTAGAATTTGACTTCTGAAAATAAAGCTAGTATAAAAATTAAAAAAAAAACAAAAAACAAAGAAAATACACTGATGAAAACACACTTTAGCCACAGTGCTAACCTGTAGCTACAGCTGACTGGCTGTAGAGGACTGGAGAACTGCCAATGGTGGCTGATCGCTGGACTACCGCAGTGCTCATCTCTGTAGCTTTTCTCTTTATCGCTTTAGTGGAAGGAGAACTAGAGATGGTAGAATCGGCTGAACTCTGAAATGAAGAGATTCCAGTCAGTGGCTGAAGGCCCTGGTTAAGTATCCTCTTCTAAAAGAAGCCTTACCAGTCACGCCCCAGCGCCCCACACTCTTCCGAGCGCCAAGCGGCGGTTCTCACCTGGCTAGTGGCAACTGTGGCTTGTGCCGCGGGCTTCAGTGGAGGGTCCTCCTCCGTTCCCGGAGCAGGCGGCTCCTCACTCCCCTCGTCTTCCATCTCCACCTCCTGGATCTCACCATCTTCCACGGGCGGAGGAGGGGGCGGAGGCGGCGGAGGAGGGGACTCAGGGGGTGGAGGCGGAGGGGGCGGCACCTCCAGAGGTAACGGAGGCTGCAGCACAGGCACATTTGACTGAAGGACAGTCCAGAACGGAGTGAGTGGCATGAGTGATGAAGAAGATACTTGGCCGGAAAAGGACTCTTTACAAAGAGAACCTATGAAAACAAACAGGAATCAGGGAAACATCAAGACTAAAACTCCCATGAACTGACTGCTGACACATGTCCCCAAGACATCTATTCTATACTGATGTCACTGAAATATTAAACTCACTTCAAAAATGACTTCCAAGGAAAGATAAATTCATAGAATTTACAGTTAGCACTTGCCCCAGCTGTGTTACACTAGTCTTGTTTTCTGGGTCCAGATTTATGGCTGAGTAAATGAAGCACATCACATTACTCAAGGAGAAACTCAAATCATCTGAACCGGAAGTTTTTTTTATTCCAAAGATACGCAACTAGAGAAGGCAATATTCTGGGGTCTTCTTTAAGTGAAAAAGTGAGTGAATGATGTGCATTTGCAATATTAATTCCACATATTTTATTTTTTAGTGAGCTAGGTAAGTGATTAGGATTACCTAGAGAAGCACCCATTCAAAACACTCAAATTCTACCCATTTCAATTAATCTGGGTTACTAAGTTCAGAAAAATCCATTGGCAAGGTGATACTGTCAACCCTATCATTCCTTCACATCTTTGTGTGAACTACTCATTTGCTAAATCACAGCAACAAACCCGGGAGGGTAATGTTTTATTTCAGTGATGATAAAGGGGAAATTAGAATGAATCTTCAAGGTAAATGATGAATAATAATAAATATAACCCAGAAAAGAGCTGTCTGAAGATATGGAGAATTTGAAATTGCTGCTGAAGAAATTAAGAGTTGAGGAGCTGCAAGGTTTGCTTTCCTCAAAAGCTGCAGAAGTCAGTTAATTACTGTCCCTTCTCTGCCGGGAAAAGCTTTAAAGATTAGAGAAAATAGGAAGATATACTTACTTGTAGCCTTCCCCATCCCTCTTTATCGTCAATAGGGAAGTTTCACATTATTTGGGACTATTAGATATATATCCCAGGAATGCTGAAGGGGATTTTCTCCCTAAAAATCATAGAATTTAGGAGTAGAAGAGACATGAGAAATCATCTAGTTTAACCCTCTCCTTTTAAAGGTAATGAAACCCAGGAGGGAAATGACTTGCCCAAGAACCCATCTCTCTGTGGCCGGTCCTGCCCCCTAGTCTAGTGTTACTTTTTTTGCTAACGCTGTATGGCTTACATGCGGGATCTCAGTTTCTCCACCAGAACTGAACCCAGGCCACAGCCGTTAAAATCCCAGTACCCTAAACACTGGGCCACCAGGGAACTCCCCTACTGCTCTCACGGAGCAGAGGTCCAGAAGCCATCACCTGTCAAATGTCATGGGCAAAGCAGTCGATTAAATAAGAACTCTATCATAAAAGGCTGAGAACAAAGATAAGGCCTTTTACCTTACTTTGCACAAAATACACCACACTGGCACACAACAACGCAAAACTAAAGCAACTGTGAACCACTAGGCTTCTAGAACAGCTTCAGTTTTTATGGAACAGATACACTATGTAAAAGACCTTAAGATGATTCACATGACTACTCTAATTATTGAGAAATTGCTTACTACCAAGGAAAAGGGAACTGAAAAAATTCACCAGAAAACAAGACTGCAGTTTTCTAGCTAAAAGACTTCAAATGTCTCATTAACCTTTTCATTGTGCCGTATCACAACACAAATTTTTACATGAACTTAGACAGTCTGAGTATGGGCAAGCAGTCTACTACATTAGAGTACATCAAGATTACATCAGAACTAAGGTAATAAGCACTGGGGATTATAGCTTATTAAACCTCCTTTTACTAAACCAACCACAATATGCGGTAGGTAAATAAATGGGTCAGATTTTTGTATTGGCAGGTGTCTCATCTAGCAGCATAATGCAGCACTGATGCTTTTATGATGGTGGAAGTGCTATGCAGAGAAATCGAGACACAGTACGTTTAAGATTAACAATGTGGTTTACAACCTTCAACAAAGTTTTAATCAGCAGTAACTGAACTCTGTGTAAATATGAAACACACTAGACTCGATAAATTTAGATCACACAAGTAGCTCTTTCACAGTTAATGTCTGAATCCTAAGTTTACTCAAAACATAAAAACTGTGTCTTAACATTGATAATTATCTCCTTCAGCTTAAATATAGAAACTTCCAAGAAATGCTAGTCTGAATACCCATGGATGCCGTATTACATGATGCTTCTCTTCATTCCTACATTTAACCCAGTTGGTGTACTTCGCCATTTACGAGAACATGAAGTCTGAAGTCCAAGGAGAGATTCATATGGTATATACATGGCTTTTAGGCTTCCGTGATGGCTCAGATGGTAAAGAATCCACCTGCAATGCAGGAGACCCAGGTCCAATCACTGGGTCAGGAAGTACCCTGGAGAAGGGAATGGCAACCCACTCCAGTATTCTTGCCTGGAGAAGTCCATGGACAGAGAAGCCTGGCAGGATACAATCCATGGGATCGCAAAGAGTTGGACAAGACTGAGAAACTAACACTTCACTTAACTTTTAAAGTATTAAGCTAAAAGACAGAATCCTGTGGGGATACAAATTTTTAATTCCCCAAGAACATATGTTTTTCTATGCATCTTCATTTCTATATAAATAGAAAGACAAGCTTTCTTTCTTATGAAGGCAGGCTTCCGTTATTCTTTTCCTATATTCCCCTGAAAAATATTACTACTTAGTATTTTGAAGCAGGACGGCAGTTTATCAGTTTAAATCAAGAAGCTATTATACAAATAATAGGTCCATAGAGACTTTTTGGTTAAGCAGCAGAAACCTGCTTTAACCTGACAAAAGCCCAACACTCAAATATGTTGGATACCCTGAAATTGGCTTTTCTTAGAGATATAATGTCAAATTCAAACATGGAACAATGAACAAGGATTAAAAATGAGCAGAACTGTGAAACTTCCTTACTCCTCAGTGGAGTTTTTCTACTTTAAAAGATGATTTTAACCATTGTTGGGTTGACAGAAAGCATATACATTATCAACTTTATTGGCTTAAAATAGTTATTGTCATTGCTCTCCAATTCCAAAGACCTCAGTACAAGACTTGGATTTGATTTATATCATGTTTTTCGTATGGTTTTAGTAGTTCCTAATCAAGAGGCTGAGAATATATTCAACAGAATAATATCAGCTGTTTACCAGTGGCATCTTCCTTGACCAGACAGTAGCCAGCTGTGTGTGTCACCAACAAAGGGAGAAACAGGTATCTAATGCTAAGGTATGCACACAACGCTTGGCACTGGCAATTCCAGAATATTCAGCTTTGGAATAGATACAAAGGGACATTAAACAGTGGTCAGGAAAAGAATCACCAAACCAGAAACACCATCCAATCTCTTCGGTTCACTAACTACTAAAAAGTAAAAAAAGCAATGTATCTATCATTGCTGCCCAAAGAATGACGAATCTAAAGGAAATCTCTTCATGAAACGGCACACCTTGTAACAGGGTATTTTTTCCCCTGAAATATGAAGTAGAATACCACCTTTTTTCTTTTCTATGTTCTAAAATTATCACTGCTGTCATACATGTCTTTTTACTTTGAGTGACTAGGGATTCTCGGGATTCTTAGGTTATTTAAGAAGTTAACAAAACCACTGGTACATGCCCAGTTTCATCTGGCATACAATCAGAACTTTTCTACTGGGACTGGGGAGCCAGTAGACTATAATAACATCATTTTTGATAGGCAGAGGACATGAGAACACAGCTCTTTATGCCCCACCTTACAAAAAATTTCTTTTTATCCTCAAGGTTTAAGACTTATTCAGTTTTATACATGTTTTTAATATTCTTTTCCATCATAAGTTATTACAAAATATCAAATATAGTTCCCTAAAGTTTATGACTTTAGAAACCATTCCATACACTCTTACCTTAATATAGCATTTAAACAAATATGTAAGTTTTTCAGATCAAAAGGTTGTTTGTTCACCACAGTCTTGACTATGCCTCACTTCCTACTTATTTTTGTCATTCCACAAAAGATGGAGTTAGAGAAAAAAAAAAGTATCTTCTTTCATAATGTATAAATCAAGTGATGGCTCCTTAGATTTTCAGAGTAACCGAGAAACTATGAAAGTCTTTCTTTTTAAAATCTGTATAACCAAACTGAAGTTCTTTAAGAGTACTTTAACTGGACTGAGCCATCTCGATTATTTTATACTAGAACAGATGATTTGCAATCATCGATTATTGTGCTTCTCTGAAACAAGCATGGTCCTAGTTTCAGTGTTTATTCACATTATTTTGGTTTGTAACAAACATGCTTCCTAGGAGACTAGTGGAGTAGAAACATGAAGTTGCAAAATCAACAGACTATTTTGTAAAAAGGCAGAACATATTTCTTATCTCCACATAAACACTGACAACTTAACTATCCAATTCCTTACCATTAATTAGAATTTCTGTTATTGGAAATTCACAGCTGTCTGTGGCATGACAGAATACTTATGCAAGTCACAATACACTGGCTCATAATTTTATTTTTTAGCAGATAACATGGTTATTTCCGACTAACACTAACTTTAGTTTCTCTCAGTATAAATCCTGAAATTTTTCAGTTAGAAATTCATGACTATATTTTCTTTTATATGTTAATACAAGTCTCCACCCCCCCCACCCCAAATCATCTCTCTCCAATTAATACCAGGTAAATTGTCCCACCTGTGGAATTCTCAGAAGATTCTGTAGAATTTGAATCAGTGCCAGTTTTGTCTTTCAAGCTCTGCTTAGGAAGAGTCTCGTCTCTACTTTCTTGGGCTTGGCTTTCTTCCTCTTCCTCCTCACCATCTGGGAACTCCCACTGAGACTCGCCCGACTGTTCGTTTACATAGAAATATCGTCTATGATCCCTAAATTACAAGAAAGAAAACACATGTTTTAAGACCCATTTTCCTACAAAGACACTTCCATTTGGTCCTGTCCCAGGACAGCAGTCTGCTCTCACAGGGACGAACCGCTTCTTAATGGACTGCTATTCACAAAGGCAACAAAGAGCTTTGACAACTGAGGATGGAGAACCAAGGATAATTCAAAGCTATTTGCACTGCCAGCAGCTCTGTGAATACAGCCCTGAACCCTCTTACTCCAACAGATGACTTAGAAAAACACCTCTCATATGTTTTTTTTTCTTTTTTTTTTTTGCCAATGCTTAACAGGGTTTTCAAGTTTCATTAGTGAAGGGACTCAATCTCCTAGAACACTAAGTTCCCTTCCACAGAAGAGAACAACGAAGTTTGCGAAAGGTGACTCTTCCCCTCTTGAACCGTGGCATTCACATTTCATACTCTTGATATCAAACACAGTGAAAGCTAAAGAGAGGGAGAGGATCTGGGAGCTGAAAAATAAAAGAGCAAAGATTTCAAATAACGAAAAAAAAAAATCAAGAAAAGCCAAATATAAAAAGAAATGTTTTCATCTGACCTGCTGGCAGAAGATAGTAATCTTGTTCTTCATTCACATCTTCAGCCACGAAGCTTTCCTTAACTTCACCGAGGTTAATCAGGAGTAGTTGCTTCCAGAGGTCCTGTAAAGCGCACAGAGCTCTCGCATGCGCTTAACCCCCAAGCCCGCCCTACTCCGTGCAACAACGCTCTGGAGTAAAAACCAGCTTGGTCCAATCTTGGGAAAAAATCCGTTACATGGAACACTTTAAACACTGCTTCTGGTTCCTCCGCCGTGTGGCTGGCCCAAACTCTGTGAGTGCTCGCGGTGCTCTGCCCGCCCGGCACCGCTCAGGCCGCTGCCCTCAGTCTCCAGACAGGCTGTTAGGTCGTCAGGCGGTGGCGATCACAAATCAAGTCTGAGATGTCAAAGGTGAAAGGTGAAAAGGGGAGAAGAGTGCGTACCTGTCCCAGTGGCAGGACCAGCCTTTAGGAGTGGCGTTTATTTCATATTGTTTTAGCTGTTCTGCGGCATCCTGAAGTTTTCGTTTAAGGTAGTTTCCATTGAGAGCCCCTTCCCGCCAGTCCGCAATCCGAGTCTAAAATCAAAGAGCAGCTTACGTTAGAGACTTGTTCTTATGTCAACAGGAAGAGGAAAAGGGACTTAAGTCTTCTGGTCCATGACTATATACTCTGGCAGAACAGACCAAAGAGGAAGAGAAATCCCATCCTAAATTTCCTAAGAAGTCTTGTTTGCTCTGTAGAGTTCTGAAAAATGAGACTGGAACCCAATACTGCCAAAGCTCCAACATCTGTGAAAATGAGTAGCAGTATAGTTTTGTTTTTCCCTGTGAACTATATTAGGATGGTTCCCCAGTAACTTTACATTTTTGGTAGATACTTGATTCAATTAAGTCATGTAATAAATAAAAAATAAATTGGGCTTCCCAGGTGGTGTTGGTGGTTTAAAAAAAGAAAAAAGTTTTGCAGGGGAACGCAGGAGATTTAAAAAACCTAGGTTTCATCCCTGGGTTGGAAAGATCCCCTGGAGAGGGAACTGGCAGCCCACTGCAGTGTTCTTGTCTAGAGAATCCCATGGACAGAGAAGACTTGTGGCAGGCTACAGCCTGTTGGGGTCACAGAGTCAAACACAACTGAGCACGCACGTACGATTAATCAAGATTAAAGGTTTAGTTCTTAGGGAAATTGGTTAACTTCCTACAGGAATTCCTTACCTAATCCTACCCTGCTACTACTGTAAAGTACACAGGTTACTCATAGGACTCGGAATTCCCTGGCAATTCAGCAGTATGACTCCTCCTTTACACTGCCGAGGGCCTGGGTTTGACCCCTGGACGGGGAACCAAGATCCCACAGGCCTCAGGGAGAGGCCAAATTAAAAAAGGTCTATAATGTTAGAATACTTTAAAAGTACATTCAATATTATTTTGGGGGGGGGGGGGTCTCATCACTATGAATAGAATTTTAGTTTCTTATAAAAAAATATTAAAATATACACCTATTGAAGGAGTCAAGTATCATCCTTACACACGAACTCTCAGTTATTTATTTCCATGATTATGTTTTGCTTTGGCCAAGACACAGTTTTGTTTCCTGTGTTGGTTGTTCAAATATATATCAAGATTAGTAATTTAAATTTAGGACTGAAACATAAATAAGACAGATTCCTCAAACAAAATGCATTTCGTTCAAACACTGACTGTTTATATTAAGAATGGCTTAATTACCTCAGTTTGTAAAAGCAGCACATGAAAGTTGGAGATGGACTGTCTATTAATGCCTAAAAATTCAAATTTACTTGTCAGGGTATTTGCCAGTTCTCCAATCTGAAACTGTAATGCAGGAAAGAAAAAAATGAAAAATTAAGAGTCAGAATATTTTAAGTAAAGTCTTTCATTTTTCATTACAGATACTAGAAAAATGGATCTGCCTATAAGGCCTTTCTCATATACTGCAACTAGTTATGTAGAAGATAAAATCCTAACTTATAGTAAAATAATTCACATTAAAAATTATGTGAAGAAAGAAAGAATAATGACACAAGGTCTAGAGAAACTGTATGCAATATCTACTCTAAAACAACATGGAATTTGAAGAGAGATCCTAAATGACAGGACTCCTCAATATTGTCCAAACCATCACTCATCCATTACTAACTGCTTATGCCAGCAATACACTAAACAAAACGAATTCTCCCAATTCCACCTGCACAGTTGTACTAGCTGCTGCCTGGATAGACTTTTTAAAGTTGAAACAATAGGCAAAGTGGTTTTTCCAAAAGCACACTTAAAGAGCCACATACTTACTTGGTCCAATTCTTCTCATGACATTAGGAACAGAAATGAATGGAACCAAGCATGCCTTTTGTGTAAAGGCAAGTATTGGGTTGGACACAAAGTTCGTTCTGGTTTTTCCGTAAGCTGTTATAGAAAAATCTGAATGAACTTTTTGGCCAACCCAATAGTTCATGCTGGTTAAATTTGTTATTTAAATTTGTGACTTTAGTTTCTTTTAAAGCTTCCAAACTAGAGGCCTATATTTGGTAAGCTACTGCTTTCCAATGGAGACTTACTTATAAATAGTTAAGCATTCAGAATTTATTTTTATATTTCCTTACATCAAGTCAGTCTCCTTATTTCAGCCTTAAATATAACTTTTTCACTCAACCAAATTATTTATATTTAAAGACAACAAAGATTACTTTTTTACTATTATCCAGAAGAAAAAGTTTACTACTTTCTAGAAAAAAAAGTAGTCGGCCTATTTAAAATGGTTGGCCAATTAAAAAATATTCATCAAGCTGCATTTATAAGTAATGTACATACTTTCAAGTCCTGTTCTTCTTCTACTTTAGGTACTGTCTGTACTTTTAATTTTTCTGGAGATTCTTCTGCTTCCATCTCTTTGTCTGAGTTTTCATCCATTTTTTCTGAATTTTCAGCACCAACTGCTGTAAAAGAAAATATGTGAAATTAAATCAAAAGGACCATAAAAAGGTCTTACAGTGCAGGAAATTATACTCCACATCCCATAATAAACCATAATGGAAAATATTAAGGAAAAAAAAAGAATGTCTCCATGTATATAACTGAGTCACTTTCCTGGATAGGAGAGGTTTACACAAAACTGTAGATCAACTATATTTCAAAAAAATATTAAAAAAAAAAAAAAAATCAAACAGACCAGTACTAATAGAGCCCCAAATATACTTTCTTATCCCTAGAGCAAAGGTATCTGAAGGTTATTAGTGCTCTCCTTTGCCTATGTGTTCCTTACATGTTAAGGAAGCTCTAATGACTTACCAACCTACTGTCTTTAAAAGCCAAAAAAAAAAAATTATTCCTTTATAACAGGGGTCCCCTATCTTTGAGGGTCTAATGCCTGATGATCTGAGGTGGAGCTGATGTTAACAGTATTAGAAATAAAGTACACAATAAATATAATTTGTTTGAATCATCCCGAAACCATCCCTCACCCTCCCCACCCCCAACCGGGTCCAAGGAAAAATTGTCTTCCACAAAACGGTCCCTGGTGTCAAGAGCTGGAGACCACTACTTTACAATCACATTTCCTAAAATGTATCTACATATAGGATTTACTTGTTTTATCACATTACCCAAAAGTTTCTGCTTTTCCTTTCTCCATCTATTAATCTTTTCTGATCTTTTTATTTTTTTGGTCACGTCTAGTGGCTTGTGGGATGTTAGTTTCCTGAACAAGGATCAAACCTGTGGTCCCCTGCAGCAGAAGTGCAGAGTCCTAACCACTGGACCACCAGGGAAGCTCCTTTTCTGATCTCTTCCAAACACTCATGGCTTCAATTACTTATGAAAGCTAGATATCAAACCTGGAATATGTGAGGATTCTTTATCAAGAGGATTTTGATAAAAAGGCTTTCATAATCAGAGCAGTGTATTAAACTACTAAATAACTCCCTTCTTGGTTAACACCTGTAGACAACCTTTATTGGACCTACTTATTCCTCTGGTTAGTGCCATCTGTTGGTAGTGGGAATCTCCATAAGAGAACAGGTTTACCACATAATTAAATGGACTAAAAGTTCATAAAAGACATGAACTCTTTGTTATATCTGATTAACACCTGCTTATCAAACTAACCCATATATCCAGTATAAATCACTCTCATGAGGATCACAGATAAAAAGAAAAAGAACAAATTTGAGTACTCTTTCTTAACTTCAGTTAATCTTTGATCTAAAGAAGAAATGTGACTTTAACACCACTCTCAACAGCTTTCATAAAAAGTTTGAAATTTAGTATTAAGTACTAAACCTTATTATACAATGGCCTTTTTCTTTTTATTTGTTCATTAATATCGCTTCTGCATTTTCAAATTGTCTAAATCTTTCTACTCTCCCATTGACTAGTTTCTACTTTTTTTATATATCAGACATCTTACATTTAATGACAGGTTTAAGAATTTAACTATTTCAAAGAACTGCTAGAGCTCTAAGATATGATTATTTTGGAGGGCAATTAGGCAGGATTTATCAAATTAAAATGCACATACCCCTTAACCTAGCAATATACCACTAGCAGTCTATACTATGATACTAAAACCTGCATAAAGACAGATGTCCCAAGATGTTTGCTAAGCTTGATTTTAATTGTGAAGTATCATAACGAGTATAATGTATAAAGAACATGAGCACTCCAGTAACTACATCCCAGCTTAACAGAAGACCATCAGTAACACCTTGAAGCTCCCTGTGCCCCTCTCCCATCATGCTCACACCAGACACACCCTGGTCATGTTAATAAGCGCCTGTACTTTCATCATGGCTAAATCCTGAAGCACAGTAGTTTTGCTTATTTTCCAATTTACATACATGGAATTCTAACATATGCATTCTCCTGTGGCTTTTAAAATTCAACCTTATTGTTTCTGGTGATAATTCATGTTGATGCATGTAACAAAGGACCATTCACTGTTCACTGCTATTCTGTATTCAATTTCAAAAATACATCACAATTTATCCACTATTCTTTGACATTTGAATGGCTAATACTTTTTTTGGATAATATGAATGCAGTATTACTTTTAACCGTGGAACGAGGATACAGATGGCAATCAGTGAGGGAAGAGTTAAATGAAGACGTCTGTAACACGCAGTAGTGAAAAACAACTTTATCTAGACAGTTAATGTTGTCTACATTAAAATTCACATATGCCCACTTCACAAACGCACATAAAAAACAAAACAGAAAGTCTATAATATATGTAGACAAAAAACACAGAAAATGGACCTCAGAGTAGGGAATGAGAATAGTGAAATGACAAAGGAGGGAGGGGGGCCCTTAGAATTCTACTTTATATTCTTCTGTATTGTTCATTGGAAAGAAAAATTCAAACAAGGATGTTTGCATTCATTACCTGTGTTTTTGTTTTCTTATAATTAAAAAATCATAACCTGTAAGGTATCTTCTACTTGGTACACTCAACTCAGATTTTGGTGATTAAAACTAGTCCATTCTGGTAACAGATTGGAAGAATGCAGCAGGTTCTCTTCTATATCACCCTGAAGATAACTGGGATCCTCATGGTAGTACCAAACTATCTACACACCCAACCAAAGACTGGCCAACTTGGGGACATCCCAGTGGTCCAGTGGTTGAGAATCTGCCTTGCAATGTTGGGGGGGTGCAGGTTCGATCCCTGGTCGGGCAACTGGGATCTCACATGCCCCAGAGCGACCAAGCCCTCAGGCTGCAACTAGACAGCCCGCACACCACAATGAAAGATCCCTCATGACACAACAAAAACCTCAAGCAGTCAAAAAATAAAAAAAAAAAAAGACTGAGCGACTTGTACATACAGAGAGAAGATGAGGCTGGGATTCCCAGAGGTGGTCCCTGCCTGCTTTGCTTACCAGCTGGAAAGAGAGAGATAAGGAGAACCCATGGTCTTCATGCAGATTATAAGATAACTGTAGCAAGTGATTAAAACAAAAGGGAAGGAGGGACCCAATCTTATTTTTTTTTGTTTTTGAGGGAGAAGTTATCTCCAATCAGCAGCGACTGCACAACCCACTGGATTCCAGCCTCTCGAATTCCTACTGCTCCATTAGAGGTGGAGCAGGAAAGGGTAGAAGCTTCCTTCCCCATATTTCCCTAAAAGGGTAGAAGCACGATATCGGTCTATTTGCCCCAGAGGGAACAAAAAAGGGGTAAGAAGGATTGCTCCTCTAAATCTCTCAACTCTCAAGTTTAATTAAAGCACCAATTACCAGTTTCTCCATTTTCTGGAGTCTCTCGTCCAGTTTTGCTAGAACTCCGGCTGGTAGACTCTGGACTGGTTGCGCGAACAAACATCTTCCATTTTCCTCTTTTAGACATAAGTCTACGTATTCCATCCTGAGATGCTGGCTGGCTGATATCAGAACATGGACTAGACCCTGACACACTACCATCTCCTTCCTCCAAGGCTCGCAATTCTGCCTACAACGAACATGAAAATGGAGTGTCATTAACTGTTTACCAACACTTATTTGTGAGTAGCAAGAATGACAGCCATGTGTTTTTGGAATTTAAGTACTTTGAGGACAAGAAGTATTTCTTAATACATCTCTCCATCAGGACTGAGCATTAAGCTTCACATTCTTTTGCTCCTCTGTCCATGGCATTTTCCAGGCAAGAATACTGGAGTGGATTGCCACGTCCTACTTCAGGCGATTCTCCCAACCCAGGGATCAAACCTGAGTCTCCTGAACTGACAGGCAGATTCTTTACCACTGGGCTACCTGGGAAGCCCAGCCGCTCTCCAAAGCTTCAAATTTTTCAAAAGGGGGAAGCTTCGAAGTTGTATTACTGTTACAACACCTGTTGAGACTCTGCTTCACACTCAGGGCATCAGTAGATCAACTTCAGAGTTCAGGTTTTTATTACATAGGCTTAAACATATCTACGTGAAAGGATAAGAAGAACAGACTCCCTGCCCCACCAATGGAGTAAATGAAGCACAACGATCCCAGAGTATGACAGTCCTGAAGGAGGAAAATATATTTCACAAAAACTTACTTTTTTCCTTTCCAAAACCAGCTCCAGCTCAAGGGTATCTTGTTCTTCTTCCTCTTCACTCTCTCCCGACTGAACAACACTGCAGAGATCCTCCTGAGTCGGGTCTTCCACACTGTCCAACAGAACTTCCTGTGGCTTTACTGCTGCTGCTTCTTCTGTTGTACTTGTTTCTTTCTCTTCTGAAACTGGCTCTACTTCTTTACAAATTACTTTTCTTCTCCATCTCTCTTCTTCCTCTTTTATTCCCTCAGGCAGTAGAGGAGCAAGCAGTGACGCTGCCACCCCTTTCTTCTCCTCCTCATTATTTGAGAGAGCCTGAATTCCTTCATTTACTTCCTATAAAGAATTAAATAATCTTGCTTAACTTTCAAAGAAATTTCACCTGAATAAAAACCACTGATCCCCATCAGATTAGTACATGTTTGCACCATTTTTCTTACACATGTGTAATGGAAATGTTACTTTAGGAAGGCAGTATTATTGTTCTGGGTGGAACGCAAACGTATCTTTTCTCCTCTGTATGTCAAAGGACTAGTAAGAAACAGAAGCAGATTAAAATAAAATCCTAATTTTGTCAGTTCAACACATAAGTGGATAAACTTTCACCTTCCTCTTCTGTATGATGAGATAACTTCATAAATATGCTGTGAAGGTGATTGAGAGGTAAGTGAAATATTTCGAAAATGAAATATGTGATTATATTTCAAGTGTCTACTTCCTCCACTGGAATATTTACTCTACCTCCCTCTTAGAGTTGTACAGATTATTTTATAAAAGCATTTTTTTTTGATACACCTCCCACCATTTAAAAATTCAAGATAAATTAAAATTCACCCCCACACACTCTCTCAGTTGAGTACAACTTACTTACTTTCCTTATTGATGAGGCTAAAAAAATGCCTGTTTCACTATCAGTAATTTTTAAGGTAGCTCATCTTTGTATTAAAGTAAAAAAAAAAAACAACACAAAAAACTCAAGTGGAATCACCAAATCCCTAAAGCCGTCCCTGCTTGCTTAGCTGCTCCCATTTCCTTCACAATGACCCAAGGGACCTTTACGGCACCCTCAAGCTCCAGAAGAACCACTGAACTGGGGAACTGCTATAAATGCCACACAATAAACAGAAACAGATTAAGTAAAATTTCAAGAAACAAAATGTATCCTGTTTTACATCTATGTTGCAAAATATTAACAGAAGGATAATACACCTGTGACAAAGTAGCGTTCAAGCTCTTTAGATCTGAAAATAAGCAGAAGAGGTAAGTTGTAACACTGACCTTTTTAACTTCTCGCTTGGCTATGACTGGTCCACTTTTACTACTAGAAACAGAAGTATTTTTCTCCTTAGCATACATGTCGGTATTTACCACAAAACTAGCTTCAGCACCTGTTACACAACTAAAAAAAACATATACTTAGCAAAAGCAACAGAAGGCGAATATGAGCAAAAGACAAGACTGATTTTCTTCTAGGTTAACTTCTTTTTCAAGTCTGTTCTTACCTAGGCTGGTAATGTTGTAATCCTTGTACCTGAGTGGCAAGATACTGGGGTAATTCCCAAGTCACTTCATTTGTTTGTGTGTTCCAATAATAATAGCATCCTGTGTTCTCATCCCAGACCTCCTGCCAATCTCCCATCTCAATTCCAACTAGAAGAAAATGAAACAAATTTCAAGCAGCACGTATTTCTGCACAATTCTGACCTTGTATCTCAAGTCATAACCATCTAACCCAGGGTTTTTCAACCTTAGCTCTGTTACTGGGCAGGACAGTCCTGAGCAGTATTCAGCAGCATCCTGGCCACTACCCACTGGATGCAGCAACGCTCCCCCGCCCCCACCCTCTGCTGTGACCATCAAACCCTCTCCAGACACTGTTCAACGTCCCCTGGAGGGGGCAACTCCTCCCTCCTGAGCTGTCTTTGCAAACATGGTTTAAAAAAGCAGTTTGATGGTTGAAAGATAAATTGCAAACCCCAAAAGACTTTTAAAAATAATGGCTTTTATTATTTACTGAGCACAATCTGCCACTGGTTAAAAGGCAAACAATCATCTTCTGATAAAAATATAACCGAGCAGTTAGTTATTTTCCAAGTACTGTATTTAAAAAGCCAGAATTCTAAAGTCTGGGGCTAAGGTATATAGGCTTTCACCTTTGGGAACCTCAATGCCTAGAACAACTTTAAGAACCACACTTTAGGTTTATTTAAAACTCAAAGACTCAAGCTTACCTCCTGCCAGTGAACACTGAGTATCATATTGCCACCCTGCGGTCTGGGTTGAGTCTGTCCCATTAGGAGTAGTGGAAGAAAGGGCAGGTGCCGATTCCTTTGGCTCTGGTCGGGGTGGAGTCGGGGGTGGAGCAGAAGCTGCTCCAGGAGCCGCAGGCTGAGGAGCTGTTATTGCATCAATTTCCTTCAGGGTGAAAACAACAAGCATTACTGAGGTGAAACCCAAAAAATAGCAATAATGAAAACAAACAAACCAACCAACCCTCCATTGTACAGGGTTTTGACTTAAGAAGCTTGAGTCTCTGCTTCTCAAGTTAAAACTCTCCTCTTCTCCATTTCTGTCCTTACAACTAGCACAAAAGGAGAAGTTGAGAGTGATGGGGAGGGACTAAGGAAGAAAAGTGGAGCGGGAGATACAGACTGACAAGTGGGGGAAATGCAAATTCCAAAGTGGCTTCAATAACTAAAAACCCAAACACAAAAGCACTTCTAACCGCTAGGAAGTTGGCCAATGTACTATCAATATCGGTTGACTGGTTTCCATTTGCTTCCTTAGACTGTGCTGGCTTTTCTGAAATATCATTCTCTTCATCATCACTGTCAGCATATGCACCAAGCAAGCACAGACCTCCTGGGAACAAAAAGGTAAAACAACATTTCTAACAATGCCAAAGTCCTAGGAAGTATCCAACAGAAAATATGATTCTTTAGCCATTTAGTTTACTTACAGAACCTCAAGAAATCTGCAGCTAACCAAGAGAGGTACAAAATAATTATGCACTTAGAACTAATAAAATCAACCTGCATAGCAATTTGACATCCTTTTCAAAATATGTGCTCAATTATTCATCTACTACTCCCTCTGTCAAAATAACACATAATATATATCCTGATTTTAGAATCTGTTGATTTAGGTCTCTATCTCAAACAAGTAAACCAATTAGAGTTTAGTAAATGAAACAAGGAGATTTTTCAAAGTGGGAAACAAAGCTCTCTTTAATAATTTTTCCCCCCTCAAACATGTGATGAATTAAAACAGAACATAAGATGCTACAACCAAAACAAAGAAAACAAAAATCACAGCTAAAACTGAAAATATTAAGCATGGCCTCTGTAATGCTGCAATGCAATTCCCTTAAAAAAAAAACAAACCTGAAACTGTTTATTAGTTGATCGATGTTTATTACTCTAATGTTACAATTAAGTGAGCGTATATACTCTCTTTATATATTTTATCACAACAGGCACATGAACTATCTAAGTCTAACTTGACTTTTTATTTAATAACAGGACTAAATTTTCCAGTGTTGTGGAAACTGAAAAGATTTATCAGGAGGTAAAATCTAGTTTTCTTTGTTATAATTCCATAAACAAATTCATAGATTCACCTAGGTGTGAACATAAATTGCTTCATTTATATACAAAAGTTCACATTCAATACTTTAGTCACATAAATCATGCCTTCATTATTTTTTAGTATATAGCTAAGTTGTTACGCTATCAATTCCCAAAATACTATTTTAAACTGATTAGGAATATTTTAAAGTGGATATTTATTAGACAGTATCTCCCCTTTCCAGTTTCTAAATATATCTCATTTGGGGAAGGGGTGGCGTAGATACCAGTCAATTTTCCATATTTCCTGAACAACAGGTAAGGGCAAGAACTACCTAAGACATTTCTGTACAGAAAAAATCTGCACCTTAGAATTCAGCACTGATGGGTTTCTGGGGGAAAGCAGAGGATAGGAAATTTATATTTTCACATAGAAACCCTTTCTAGTTTAGAGACAATAATAAACACTGGCTTTCGTTCTATATACTTTGGTAAAAGGTTCCAGCCAGGTGAGCTGTGGGGAATTTGGATTACAAAATTCCCCGGCAGGGTTAATTACCCAGGCTCAGAGCGGATCTTATAGGCAATAGGTTTATTCAAGGCTCTATATAGTCTTTTTCTCTTCAGAGTCTTTCATACTAAATACATAAAACCTCTTCCAACTCTTGAACACATAGTGCTACTTCCTAGTTCTGAAATTTCTTCCCCGTGTTCTACTTTCCCGTGTGTGTGTTAGTCGCTCAGTCGTGTCCGACTCTTTGTGACCCAATGGACTGCAGCCACCAGGCTCCTCCGTCCACAGGATTCTCCAGGCAAGAATACTGGAGTGGGTTGCCATTCCCTTCTCCTAATTTTCCAGGTTTCTAATTCACAGTTTTAAGTGGTAAATGGGGTATGGGGAGGAGCAAGCATCTGTTACTTCAGGTACATAGTTCAAAAAGTCCCTCAAATTCAGAAGATCAAAGTTATTACAATTATAGAATATTTAGTATGAAAACACACTTTAATCTCTCAAGATATATAGAGAAAACGAACATTTTCAGCACTTGTGGGTTAGAAATTTATATGTTATTCAATGTAATTATCAAAACAACTTAGGGCTGAAAGATCTGTTTTACAGATGAATGATGTCGTGAGGTCTTAGTATATGAATGCTAGAGTGGAGATCTGAACCACAGTGGTCTGTCTACAAAACCACTGTTGCAAATATTCTTTCATGCTTAAAAAATATTCAGTAAGAGCAATTTTCAGCTGTGCAAACATTTGCTAGGTACCAATCAGAGCAGTTTCTTAAAGAAAAAGACAAAAAGACATCATTAGCATTCCCTAAAGAATGCCAAGATACTGGGGAAGCCAGAAAACAAGTTACCAAATAGCATTAGTAGGATAAAGAAGCTGTGGTATATATACACAATGGAATGTTACTCAGCCATAAAAAGAAATGTATTTGAGTGGGTTCTAATGAGGTGGATGAACCTAGAGCCTATTATACAGAGTGAAGTGAGTCAGAAAGAGAAAGATAAACACAGTATTCTAAGACGTATATACGGAATCTAGAAAAATGGTACTGAAGAATTTATTTACAGGGCAACAATGGAGAAAAAGACATACAGAATAGACTTATGGACATGGTAGGGGAGAGAGAGTGAGATGTATGGGAAGAGTAACATGGAAACTTACATTACCATGTGTACAACAGATAACCAATGGGAATTTGCTGTATGGCTCAGGAAACTCAAATAGGGGCTCTGTATCAACCTAGAGGGTTGGGATGGGGAGGCGGGTGGGAGGGAGGTTCAAAAGGGAGGGGATATATGTATACCTAATGGCTGATTCATGTTGAGGTTTGACAGAAAACAGCAAAATTCTGTAAAGCAATTATCCTTCAATAAAAAATAAATTTAAAAAATAACATTAGTAGAAAAAGTAGTAGAAATTAATTTGGGTACAGAGAGACAAGAACAGCAAATTTTACACCGGTTAAAGTGTATACATACAACTACAAGCCCTCACAAAGATGTTAAATTTCCATTTAACGGGAGTATAAATTTGCTGAAACATTCATCAAAACACCATATACAAACACAATTTGATCCTAAAGAAAGATACTGTAGACAATGAATTAAGAAAAACCAAAAAAACACAACTATACCTGTTGCTTTAACAGCAGTGGGCCTGGTGGTCATGACTGGTTTGGGAGGATTCTGAACAACTCTGGGAACCTCCACCACCACCTCCTGTTCATCTGGATCTAGAACAGCGAAAAGCAAACAGCCAGATGACCGAACAGAGAAAAAACTACACAGGTGACAAAACCATCTCTGACTTGACCTCTCAAGTCTAGATTTCATCAATTTCAAAACAAAGTGGCTATAACCCATCAATGACCCAAATAACTGAGAGGCGAGAAACAAACATAGCTAGAATCTTCACTCTGCCTCGTGGCGTTAACATTTAAGAATGTGAACACCATACTTAAAAATTATCTGAAATAATCCAAAGTTAAAACACATTCACGCACACGTTCAATTCTCTCCAGGTTAACCATACGGCTTTTACTATAAGCATAACTAGAGCATTTTTTCCCCCAAAGTGATCTTTATTATTATTATTATTATTTTTTAGCACCTGAAAAGGTCGGGGCTTTTCCGGCATATGTCTCCTAAAGTAATTCTGTCTGGTTCATCTTAATCCAAGTACCATTCTGGGGATAAACACAAGAGATTGGGAAGCCACGAGCTCCACCTCTCCAGGAATGTTGCGGAAACCTGCCAACTAGGAGGAACTTACACTTGAGCTGGCGTAACAGAAGTATGGTTACTTCTAAAGCACCTCTCTCAATTTCAACAAAAACGAAAGGAAAAGCACATGACGTGTAGGAAACGGCAGGTTCCACGGTCACTGAGGCTAGGACAAGGAAACGCACCGTCTCCATTTATCCCGTGAAGTTATTCAAAACCGAGAGCAGACGATAAGGAAGGAGACGGGGCGGCCGGGCCAAGCCCTGCACCCGAGATGGCGCCTCTGGGTCGGCTCCGGCCGAGCGCACACGGCTCCGCGGCCCCTTCCGCCCCTCCGGGCCCACAGCCGTCCGGCCCGCAGGCCCCGCGCAGCAGGCCTCGGAGGCGGACGCCGCCCGCCCGGGCTTCTCGTTCCTCGCAGGCCCAGTCTGACAGACCTAGGCCGCAGCCCCCGAGCTCGAGTTTCGGATTGGCCCCACCTCGGCGCCAGGGCCCTCGCGCACGCTTTACCTTCTGAGGGCGAGTCCTCTGAGGCCGCCGCGGCGGCAGTCACCGCGGTTGTCGTCGTCGACACCGCTGCCGGGGCCGGCTGGCTGGGCGCCGCCGCCGCCGTCGAGTCCGGTTCGGCGTCGGGTTCCGGCTCCGGGTCCCTGCTCGGCGTGCTGCTCCGGGGACCTGGCGGAGAGAGCTGCAGGATGGGCCTTCGGCCGGGTACCGCCCGGGACTTCTTCCCCATCGCGAGCCCGAGCGCGAGCCGCGAGCGTCGGACAGCCGAGAGGGGCGGGCGCTCGGCGCGGCGATGCGTAATCAATATTCATACGCTGCGACACCGCCCCCTGCAGGGATCCACTTTTAACCGGCGGAGAGCGCGCTCGCGCAAGCGCAGTGGGCCTGGTGTGCTTTTCTGGCCCCGCCCCCAGGAAGGGAGGGCGGACTTTACCCATGGGGTTAAGCGATTGGTTATTTTGACACATTGACGGAGCCGGGAGCCAATGGAAAACGAAAAAGGTTAGCGTTAAGCCAATAGTACCGAAGAGTGTGAGTTTAGACTACCTTCCAAATTACGTCACGCTCCACCCCTGCGTTTTTTGCGGAGTCTTTTCTCTGCCGCCCTGTCCTCCATTTTGAGCCCGTCTTGGCTATGTTTCTTATCGTTTGTCATCTAGGATGCTATGCTGCTTTCCTGGTCTTTCACCTAGTTTCGCCTTGTTTATTGGGGTTTAATTTGGGTCTAGCATTGAACACTAAATAGAATAGGGGGGGTCTCTTAATGGTTTTGTAAATTTTTTCTTGGAGCACAAAGATGATGCCTCATATTGTTGCTTATCAGCTGAAAAAAAAATCACTTGTACTGCATAGGAGGAAAGAGCCTAAATTTTTGCGATGGGGCCCAGGAACCTTCCCAATCTAGTCGCTTTATTAGGTTTAATCTTTCTTTAGCACTTTCTCCCCTCCCCTGTTTCAGAGGCAGCCACACAGAGCATTTCTCTCACCTTTATTCTTTCAGACTAGCTGGAATAACTACTGCATCACGTGGCAAAATTGTTTTCCTTCCTCAAGACCCATTGCAGGGGTTACATCTCTGAATCTTATTTCATTGCTGAGTTCCTCACCAGCACTTAACCTACCACTGAGTTTAAGAAATCCAGGGTTCATGTATAAAAGAGTAATATGATCTATAAACTAGAAATAATGGTATAGATATCTATCCTATAAGGTTGTGAAAATCAAATGCAGTTCTGCATATGAACTGCTTATATGGTACCTCACACATAATAAATGCTCAGTGTTACAAAGTAGAGAAGACTCTTGAGAGCTCTTTTGACAGCAAGGAGATCAAAGGAGACTCTTGAGAGTCCCTTGGACAGCAAGGAGATCAAACCAGTCAATCCTAAAGGAAGTCAATACCGAAGAGTCATTGGAAGGGCTGATGCTGAAGCTGAAGCTGGAATACTTTGGTCACTTGATGTGGAGAACTGACTCATTGGAAAAGCTCCTGATGCTGGGCAAGATTGAAGGCAGGAGGAGAAGGGGATAACAGAGGATGAGATGGTTGGATGGCATCACAGATTTGATAGACATGAGTTTGAGCAAGCTCTGGGAATTGGTCATGGAAGCCTGGTGTGCTGCAGTCCATGGGGTCACAAAGAGTCCGACACGACTGAAGAATTCCAATGGTATATGTTTTCGTGTCCCTAAGGCCCACTCAATTCTTGCTTGAGCATACACTAATAATTTGTCATGTTGAACACATAACTATGTGTGACATACCATTTAAGCAGTTTATGTGTAGAATTACGTTTGATTTTCACAATAACTGTATAAGATAGATATCTATATGGTTATTTCTAATTTTTAGATCATATTCCTCATTTATAGATGAACCCTTGGATTGGTTGTTGAGTACAAAAGCCATGAAAGCAGTGACTTGTCTGTTTTGTTCCCTGGGTTGAAATGTACTTTCTGGAACATAAGCACTCAGAGTTTTTGAATGAATATAGCACATTAATATATGCAAACAATATAAGTAGCAATGTTTGTTTGTTTTTCCTTTGACTATGGGAGGAATAACTGGATTAGAGTGTCTTGAGGTTAGACTTCCAAAACTTCTGAAAAATTAACAACTAGAAGCAAGTGTATATGCTGTTTTGAAGCTGTCATCAAAGTTTATTATTATTTTGGCTGCACTGGATGTTCCTTGCGCCTGAAAGGCTCTTCATTGTGAAGTGAGGGCTTAGTTGTCGTATGTGAAATTTTAGTTCCCTGACCAGGGGTCGAACCTGTGTCCCCTGAATAGGGAGTATGGAACTTTACCTGCTGGACTGCCAGGGAAGTCCCTGTCACCAATTTTCTGATTTGTTTCTTTTTTTCTCATTTATTTCTTAAGAGAAACATTGAAATATGGTAGTTGTACATAAGGAGTTTTGAAGTCAAACATTTGGATATAGTACCTTCCAGATATAATTGCTAGACTTTTTTTTAGAACTAACACCCAAAAAAGATGTCCTTTTCATTATAGGGGACTGGAATGCAAAAGCAGGAAGTCAAGAAACACCTGGAGTAACAGGCAAATTTGGCCTTGGAATACAGAATGAAGCAGGGCAAAGACCAATAGAGTTTTGCCGAGAAAATGCACTGGTCATAACAAACACCCTCTTCCAACAACACAAGAGAAGACTCTATACATGGACATCACCAGATGGTCAACACCAAAATCAGATTAATTATATTCTTTGCAGCCAAAGATGAAGAAGCTCTACACAGTCAGCAAAAACAAGACCAGGAGCTGACTGTGGCTCAGATCATGAACTCCTTATTGCCAAATTCAGACTTAAATTGAAGAAGGTAGGGACAACCATTCAGGTATGACCTAAATCAAATCCCTTATGATTATACAGTAGAAGTGAGAAATAGATTTAAGGGCTTAGATCTGATAGATAGAGTGCCTGATGAACTATGGACGGAGGTTCGTGACATTGTACAGGAGACAGGGATCAAGACCATCCCCATGGAAAAGAAATGCAAAAAAGCAAAATGGCTGTTTGGGGAGGCTTTACAAATAGCTGTGAAAAGAAGAGAAGCGAAAAGCAAAGGAGAAAAGGAAAGATATAAGCATCTGAATGCAGAGTTCCAAGGAATAGCAAGAAGAGATAAGAAAGCCTTTTTCAGCGATCAATGGAAAGAAATAGAGGAAAACAAAAGAATGGGAAAGACTAGAGATCTCTTCAAGAAAATTAGAGATACCAAAGGAACATTTCATTCAAAGATGGGCTCGATAAAGAACAGAAATGGTATGGACCTAACAGAAGCAGAAGATATTAAGAAGAGATGGCAAGAATACACAGAAGAACTGTATAAAAAAGATCTTCACGACCCAGATAATCACGATGGTGTGATCACTAACCTAGAGCCAGACATCCTGGAATATGAAGTCAAGTGGCCTTAGAAAACATCACTACGAACAAAGCTAGTGGAGGTGATGGAATTCCAGTTGAGCTATTTCAAATCCTGAAAGATGATGCTGTGAAAGTGCTGCATTCAATATGCCAGCACATTTGGAAAACTCAGCAGCGGCCACAGGACTGGAAAAGGTCAGTTTTCATTCCAATCCCTAAGAAAGGCAATGCCAAAGAATGCTCAAACTACCACACAATTGCACTCATCTCACACGCTAGTAAAGTAATGCTCAAAATTCTCCAAGCCAGGCTTCAGCAATATGTGAACCGTGAACTTCCTGATGTTCAAGCTGGTTTTAGAAAAGGCAGAGGAACCAGAGATCAAATTGCCAACATCTGCTGGATCATCAAAAAAAGCAAGAGAGTTCCAGAAAAACATCTATTTCTGCTTTACTGACTATGCCAAAGCCTTTGACTGTGTGGATCACAATAAACTGTGGAAAATTCTTCAAGAGATGGGAATACCAGACCACCTGACCTGCCTCTTGAGAAATTTGTATGCAGGTCAGGAAGCAACAGTTAGAACTGGACATGGAACAACAGACTGGTTCCAAATAGGAAAAGGAGTTCGTCAAGGCTGTATATTGTCACCCTGCTTATTTAACTTATATGCAGAGTACATCATGAGAAACGCTGGACTGGAAGAAGCACAAGCTGGAATCAAGATTGCCAGGAGAAATATCAATAACCTCAGATATGCAGATACCACCACCCTTATGGCAGAAAGTGAAGAGGAACTCAAAAGCCTCTTGATGAAAGTGAAAGTGGAGAGTGAAAAAGTTGGCTTAAAGCTCAACATTCAGAAAACGAAGATCATGGCATCTGGTCCCATCACTTCATGGGAAATAGATGGGGAATCAGTGGAAACAGTGTCAGACTTTATTTTTTGGGCTCCAAAATCACTGCAGATGGTGATTGCACCCATGAAATTAAAAGACGCTTACTCCTTGGAAGAAAAGTTATGACCAACCTAGACAGCCTATTCAAAAGCAGAGACATTACTTTGTCAACAAAGGTCCATCTAGTCAATGCTATGGTTTTTCCAGTGGTCATGTATGGATGTGAGAGTTGGACTGTGAAGAAAGCTGAGTGCCAAAGAATTGATGCTTTTGAACTGTGGTGTTGGAGAAGACTCTTGAGAGTCCCTTGGACTTCAAGGAGATCCAACCAGTCCTTTCTGAAGGAGATCAGCCCTGGGATTTCTTTGGAAGGACTGATGCTAAAGCTGAAACTCCAGTACTTTGGCCACCTCATGTGAAGAGTTGACTCATTGGAAAAGACTCTGATGCTGGGAGGGATTGGGGGCAGGAGGAGAAGGGGATGACAGAGGATGAGATGGCTGGATGGCATCACTGACTCAATGGATGTAAGTCTGGGTGAACTCTGGGAGTTGGTGATGAACAGGGAGGCCTGGCATGCTGTGATTCATGGGGTTGCAAAGAGTCGGACATGACTGAGTGACTGAACTGAACTGAACTGAAACTTGTTTTTGCAACTGTTAAAATGTGTTAGTAACAGTACCCATAGGGTTGTTAATCATAATTTTAAGCTCTTTGCATTAGGCCAGGAACAAAATAAGCAATTATTATATAGTAGCTATTATTATTAATATTATTAATTATTTTGGCTGCCCTGGGTCTTCCATGCTGCATGCGGGCTTTCTTTAGTTGTGACGAGTTGGGGGTTACTCTCTGGTTGCAGTGCATGGGCTTCTCATCGCAATGACTTCTTGTGGAGAACGGGCTCTAGGGCATGTGAGCTTCAGTAGTTGTGGACAGGCAGGCCCGGTTGCCCCTTGGCACGTGGGATCCTCCCACACAAAGGATTGAATCCTTGTCCCCTGTGTTGGCAGGCAAACTCTCCACCACTGGACCAACAGGGAGGCCCTATGGTAGCTATTGCTACCGTTAATGAGCATTTTGTTTATACAAAAGTCCGGGCCCTATTACAAAACTAGCTAGAACCAAGATGGGGTTATGAACTAAACCACAATGTGTAGAAATGTGAAAGGCTGTTTTCCTTGGGGGAAATTCCCAATTCTGGAGGTGGCTGTTACTGTTTGTAACTAGGGTTCTCAATCCTGTCTGTCCATAGAACCATCTGGAACAGCAGCAATTTTTTCAAGGAAGAGGGTGATGGGGATGGTTTAGGATGATTCAAATGCAGTATGTTTTGCATACTGAATCTGAATGCTGCCACTGATCTGACAGGAAGCAGAGCTCAGGTGGTAATAACCATAGGAAGCCGTGGCTGAAAATACAGATGAAGCTTCTTTAACTCACTGGCCACTCACCTCTGGCTGTACGGCCCGGTTCCTCACAGTCCACAGACCCAGACAGGTCTGTGACCTGGAGGTTGGGGATCCCTGATCCAGAGAACATTAAAGCAACATAAGAATCTGAATCAGTGGTGGAAATGCAAGGCTCATATCAGTTTTCTTTTTAAAAGCTCTTTAGATAATTTTAATGCTTAGCCAGGGTTGAGAACCACTGATTTTAGAGACATATTTTGTTGTTTTGGGCCTCAGAGGAGGTATTCGGAAGTGGGGAGGCGGTTTCCCTGGGTGGCATAAACAACCCACCTGCCAATGAGAGATTTGGATTCAAGGCTTTGGTCAGGAAGAAGACAACCCACTCCAGTATTCTTGCCTGGAGAATCCCATGGACAGAGGAGCCTGGCGGGCTAGAGCCGATAGGGTTGCAAGGAGTGGGACGCGACTGAAGCGACTTAGTACGCAGGCACTCATGAAGGTATCAGGATCTGAACTAGGGATGGGCAAACCATGGTTAAATCAGGTTTACTTTTTAAAGGGTTAAACAAACAAGACTATGTAAAAAGAGACCTGTGTAGACAACAAATCCTATTATCTGGCTTTTTACGGGAAGGTTTTTTACGGGAAGGTTTGACTATGTCTCCACACAGAGTGAATAAACATAGAGTTACTCCTTTTAAAGAAAAATCGGGCCTGATCTCCAAGGGCCTAACCACCTCAGGAATTACTGAGGATGTTTTGGTTGTGGTGATGATATTATTTCAGTAAAATCAGATTATGAGGAGTTACATTTGTCAAGTAAAATACCCATTTAAAAATATATTTAGTTAGAATCACAATTGGTGGGCGATGCCTTACTCTGTATCTGATGTTATTTCTTTTTTATTAATAATTTTAAAAAATTTGGTCTGCACTGGGCCTTCCCTGCTGCATGTGGGCTCTCTCTTGTTGCTGTGAGCAGGGGCTACTCTTCATCGTGGAGTTTTTGTTACAGTGGCTTCTCTTGCTGCAGAACACGGGCTCTCGGGCATACAGGCTTCAGTAGCTGTGGCTTGATAGTTGTGCACAGGCTTAAGTGCTCTGTGGCCTGTGGGATCTTCCTGGAACAGGGATCAAACCCATGGCCCCTGCATTGGTAGATTCTTTCCTCTCTGCCACCAGGGAACCCCCTGATTTAATTTCAAAAGCTGACCTTCCCAATCCATATTAAAACTCTAGCTTTTGGAACTTCAACAGGAGGTATGCTGCAGAGAGGGACTGTCCATAGAAGTCCCAGCTTCATTTCATTTCAATTCAGTTCAGTCGCTCAGTCGTATCTGACTCTTTGTGACCCCATGGCCTGTAGCCCACCAGGCTTCCCTGTTCATCACCAGCTCCCGGAGCTTACTCAAACTCATGTCCATTGAATTGGTGATGCCATTCAACCATCTCATCCTCTGTCGTCCCCTTCTCCTCCCACCTTCAATCTTTCCCAGCATCAGGGTCTTTTCCAGTGAGTCAGCTCTTCGCATCAGGTGGCCAAAGTATTGGAGTTTCAGCTTCAATATCAGTCCTTCCACTGAACACCCAGGACTGATTTCCTTTAGGATGGACTGGTTGGATCTCCCTGCAGTCCAAAGGACTCTCAAGAGTCTTCTCCAATACCACAGTTCAAAAACATCAATACTTTGGCGCTCAGCTTTCTTGTTAGTCCAACTCTCACATCCATACTTGACTACTGGAAAAACCATAGCTTTGACTAGATGGATCTTTGTTGGCAAAATAATGTTTCTGCTTTTTAATATGCCGTCTAGGTTAGTCATAGCTTTTCTTCTAAGGAGCAAGTGTCTTCTAATTTCATGGCTGCAGTCACCATCTGCAGTGATTTTGGAGCCCAAAAAATAAAGTCTGACACTGTTTCCACTGATTCCCCATCTATTTCCCATGAAGTGATGGGACCAGATGCCATGATCTTCGTTTTCTGAATGTTGAGTTTTAAGCCAACTGTTTTACTCTCATCTTTCATTTTCATCAACAGGCTCTTTAGTTCTTCACTTTCTGCCATAAGGGTGGTGGTATCTGCATATCTGAGGTTATTGATATTTCTCCCAGCAATCTTGAATCCAGGTTGTGCTTCAGCCAGCCCAGTTTCAGAAGCATAAAATAGTTTTAGGGTTGTGTGTGTTTATTCATCTAAGTGTTTTATATAAAAAATTTTATAAATAGAAATATCAATTAAGTAGAGACCAGGACAGGAATCTTTCACACCCTGTGATGATATCCCAATAGGAAGAAGATTCCTCTTCTTTCCTGGTAAGGGCTCAGCCAATGAAAAGCCCTGTGCTCTTTACTATAGTTCTCCCAACTTCTTTAGAAAAGCAGCTACGGAGTCTTCCTGGTGGTCCAGTGGTTAAGACTCTGCTCTCCCAATGTAGTGGGCGTGGGTTCCATCCCTCGTCAGGGAACTAGATCCTACGTGGCACAACTTAAGATCCTCTGTGTTGCAACTAAGACCCAGCACAGCCCTACCCCCCCAAAAAAAGCAGCGACTTCCCTTGCCCTGAGGGAACTTGCACATGGCTTGCCAAAGTTGCAAGATCCTGAATTGCCAATTCTCTGATGCTTCAGAATAAACTCATCTTTGCTGGAGAAATAATGGGGCAGAATATTTGTTTTGGGTCAACAATCAATTCCAACTGGGCATGTCTTGAGCATTCAGTTTTGAGGATTACCCCTAGGAGTTGCAATCAGACACCACAGGCTTAAGGGCTCAGTCTCCCAGAAAGCAATGTCAGTCACTTAGTCGTGTCCAACTGTTTGCAACCCCATGGACTGTAGCCCGCCAGGTTCCTCTGTCCATGGGATTCTCCAGGGAAGAATACTGGAGTGGGTTGCCCTGCCCTCCTCTAGAGGATCTTCCCGACCCAGGGATCAAACCCCGGTCTCTTGCATCACAGGCAGATTCTTTACCGTCTGAGCCACCAGGGAAGCCTTGGTGTCCCCAGAGCTGCCTTTACATTAGAGGTCAGCTTCAAGGGAGACCCCCATGCCACCCACACTTCTGGTTGGCTACATAATGAGGTTTCCACAACCCTCTCAAATTTTATAATTCTCCAGAAACATTCATGGAACTCAGGAAAGCACTCTACTTATGATTTCAGTTTTACTACAAAGGACGCAAGGTGAGGTCTGGGAGGGAGCACAGAGTTCCCACACTGCCGCTCTGTGAGGTCAGCACTTCTCCCTCCGAGCTCATCGTCTTCTCAGTCCAGGACGTCCTATTCAGTCTTGCTGTCCGGTTTTCACTTGGCGTGGTTGATTGGCTTACTGGCCACTGTGGCTCAACTTAATCTCCAGCCCCCTGGTCCAGTCTTCCCAGGAGGTTTGAACGTGAACGTCACTCAGTTGTGTCCAACTCTTTGTGACCCCATGGACTACAGTCCATGGAATTCTCCAAGCCAGAATACTGGAGTGGGTAGCTGTTCCCTTCTTTAGAGGATCTTCCAATGCAGGTAACCCACACTGGAGGCAGATTCTTTACCAGCTGAGCCACCAGGGAAGCACTCATTTTACTTACAAGTGAGCAGTTAAGCGAAGAACTAAAGAGTCTCTTGATGAAGGTGAAAGAGGAGAGTGAAACAGTTGGCTTAAAACTCAACATTCAGAAAACTAAGATCATGGCATCTGGTCCCATCACTTCATGGCAAATAGATGGGGAAACAATGGAAACAGTGAGAGACTTAATTTTTGGGCTCCAAAATCACTGCAGATGGTGATTGCAGCCATGAAATTAGAAGACGCTTGCTCCTTAGAAGAAAAGCTATGACCAACCTAGACAGTATATTAAAAGGCAGGGACAGTACTTTGCCAACAAAGGTCTGTCTAGTCAAAGCTATGACTACTATTTCCAGTGGTCATGTATGGATGTGAGAGTTGGACTAACAAGAAAGCTGAGCGCCAAAGAATTGATGCTTTTGAACTGTGGTGTTGGAGAAGACTCTTGAGAGTTCCTTGGACTGCAAGGAGATCCAACCAGTCCATCCTAAAGGAAATCAGTTCTGAATATACATTGGAAGGACTGATGCAGAAGCTGAAACTCCAGTACTTTGGCCACCTAATGCAAAGAGCTGACTCATTGGAAAAGACCCTGATGCTGGGAAAGATTGAAGGTTGGGGGAGAAGGGGACAACAGAGGATGAGATGGTTGGATGGCATCACCGACTCAATGGACATGAGTTTGAGTAAGCTCCGGGGAGTTGATGATGGACGGGGAGGCCTGGCGTGCTGCAGTCCATGGAGTTGCAAAGAGTTGGACAGGACTGAGCGACTGAACTGAACTGAACTGAGCAGTTACGGATGATCAAGGGCTGACTCTCCTCTAGCAGCTTCCTTTGCTTAAGCAAAAGGGAAAAAGGGAAAGGAACACTCTCATACTGAGGTGGATGTCACCAGAGTTAACCCCACCATTCTGGATGAGGCCACTTGGAAATATTAGCAAGCCTGAGGGGCTCAGAGACTTGCGTTGCTCGGGACAGGATGCAGGTAGTCAACATCCAGGAGCAGAGTCAGGAAACCTGCATTCAAGTCCTATCTACACTGTGCATTGGCAGCAGAAGCCAGGGCAAGATGCTTTACTCTGCTGACCCTCACTGTGTTTATAAACATGGGATCGTGCCTATCTCAAAGGATGCTGGCAAGATTAAATGAGATGTTTGCAAATGTCCTAAAACTGGACACACACGGCACTCAGCAGGCCTTCAATGAATGGTACCTATTATATGCTTGCTTTAGAGTATATGAAAGACAGAAGTCTTTTCAAGTTCTAAATAAGCAGGAAGCTAGTGGGGATAAGAGAAAGCAAAATGAATGCAGAGCTGGCTAGAATCAGAGAAGGAGGGGCTATGTAGGAAGTTTAGAAACCACCCAAGCTACTCTTTGTGCCTAGCTTTGATGGAACCTCGTGTGTGGCAGTAGAAACAAAACTAGAGAGATCCCTTTAATTTTATCTTGGTCAAAACATTTTCAAGAAAATTTTATTTTTTGTGCAAAATCATTGAAGGAAAAACTAGACTTTGTTGAAGGAAACGAGAAACAGTTTTTAGGGCTACTCAGTTCAGTTCAGTCGCTCAGTTGTGTCCGACTCTTTGCGACCCCATGAATTACAGCACGCCAGGCCTCCCTGTCCATCACCAACTCCCAGAGTTCACTTAAACTCACGTCCATCAAGTTGGTGATGCCATCCAGCCATCTCATCCTCTGTCGACCCCTTTTCCTCCTGCCCCCAATCCCTCCCAGCATCAGTCTTTTCCAATGAGTCAACTCTTCGCATGAGGTGGCCAAAGTACTGGAGTTTCAGCTTTAGCATCATTCCTTCCGAAGAACACCCAGGGCTGATCTCGTTTAGGCTACTGAACATCATCAAACAAGCATCATCTTTCAAAAGCCCATGAAAAGTGTTTGGCTTTCATCTCTATTGCAGGGCAACCTCAGAAATAGCGCACACTATTGAGATGCATTGAACTACTCTGACGCTGGCTTTAAGTGTCTATTTTGCTGGAAGGGAGAAGGGAGGGAAGGATGAAGGAGAAGGGGTCACCTGGGCCATTTCCCATACCTCTTCCCCAAACTCCAAAGCCTGTGATTACACTGGAGCATCTGCTAAACATCAAAAGTGAGGAAGAGTTTTAAATATTTTTCTGCTTCCAAAAAATACACTTTCCTCTCCTGAATGATCCCTATAATAACCTTAACTTTTTACTTTTCCTACTTTATGGAAATTGTCTCCATGGCAAAACTAAATTGTGCAATTCAACTCATATATATAAGTCTTGTTTTTCTCCCTGCCTGGTTCCCCTGGAAACCTGAGTTGTATCTGCATGTCTGATTTTCACCGTACCCCCATCAACTGGCATTCAAACATGACTCCTCTCAAAACCTGAGTTGTATCTGCATGTCTGATTTTCACCGTACCCCCATCAACTGGCATTCAAACATGACTCCTCTCAAAAGTCACTAGCTTGTGCTGATGTTTCACATATCTGAACTGGGCATTTTAGCTGCATACACCAAAAAGTAAATAATCATACTTTCACTTGGATTCAGAGGATGAGGAGCAAACTGGTCTGTGTTTCCACTAAGGTAGCCAAAGAACATTCACATGAAGAGACAAAGCGAGGGGGACTGGCCAGAGTGGGGGCAGTGGGAGGAGAAGATGCGAGGCTACCTTACAGAATCCATGGGTCAGTAAGTGACTGGGGATTCACTGTGACAGCTTCAGAAAATAATGTGCTCCATCACCACCGATGCGGAAAGGCTGGCTGTTGGGCTGAAAGGCGGGAGGTTGGGCTGGCCCGAAGTTTTAAGCCTATATTCACCTTCACAGGATGGATCTCCCCAGGGACTAATCCCCATCTTAAAGCTATGTCAGGGCCCCCATTCACAGTCACCTTATTAGCATAACAAGGATTTCTTTCACTCAGGGTTCCACAAGGATTTATAAGCTATTTGCCAGGAATGGGGACAAACAAGAAATATATTTTTTGTTATATCACATTATTTGACCTTATGTGTTCCATGGAAGTTCATTTAAATCACTAAGCCTCATTTACTGGAAGAAACACCTTTTAGTCTATAGAAACTGGCATAGGTCATGTAAGCAATAAACTGATCTTTTGCTGATGGCATTCTAAGCAGATACAGGTATATTCTTGTGGCTTAGGGTTAACGATGAGCTACTGATTATATTAAAAGTAATACAAGACTATCTTTGTTTTCAGGTACAAAGAGCTCTAAAAAGTAAAAGAAACTTTAGAACTTTCTATAATATATACTGTGTTCTAGCAGAAAAAAAGAAGTATTAATCAGGTTGAAGTAAATTAGGTTAATTGTTACCTAGAATGTGTTCACTGATGGACAGCTTTGTAGAACAAATGAGCTTTGTTAGATCACAAAAAGAATGGTTGGTATGAAACTGTGTGCTATATATATATTCTGTTATTAATAGAAATGATGCTTGCTTTTATCGTCACAGGCTGGAAAAGTGCAACCTTGTTTGTCATATTTTGTTATATTTTTTTAAGAACTATGAAGTTTTCCTTGAGTCACATGTTTAATGGTGCATGCTATGCTAAGTGGCTTCAGCCATGTCTGACTCCTTGTGACCCTATGGACTGTAGCCCACCAGGCTCCTCTGCCCATGGGATTCTCCAGGCAAGAATACTGGAGAGGGTTGCCATTCCCTTCTCCAGGGGCTCTTCCTGACTGAGGCATTGAACCCATGTCTCTTATGTCTCCTGCATTGAAAGGTGGGTCCTTTACCCCTGGTATTTAATGGTAGTTAAGTACTAAAAGAGAAGGGAGTCCTTTTAAAAGCAATTTATAATCAGAAAATTGTCAGAGTTGGAAGAAACAAGGAAAGATGATGCTATTAATACATCACATGGTCCAGAAAACAAAACTGCAGACTCAAAGCGAGGTGAAAAGTGAAGTGAAAGAATGTGCGCACCTTCTCTCTGCTCCGGTTGGAAATCAAAGTGAGGAAGGTGGAAGAAAACGGACAGAAGAGCTGGTCAGTGTCTCATGAACTGCTACCATGGAAACCACTGCTTTGCTCTTCTATGCAAATGAGGAGCTTTCTGGAACAGGGCCAGTCTTGAGCTACTTCTCCTCCAGAAATGGCTACAACAGGGTTTGATAGTTTTCAGACTGCAGGTTATCATCCATTAGTCACTCATGAAAATGTAAGTGAGAAAGCTTTCTCTTGGTTATATATGTATATACAGGTCAAAATATATTCTGTGCTATAAGTGGAAGTCACATGCTTATGGAGCTGGGAGGGCGAGGCCGCGTGCTCCCTGTAACTGCATCCAGCACTTCCCATTAATCATGGTCGAGACGAAGCGGAAGAAGAACCATACACCGCAGCGTCCACAACAGCAGTACCACCGGGAAACTCAGTGTTATTTAAAATATATAATGTAAATAGGATTTTGACAGTATAAAAATTAAATGCTTATGAAAAACTCAAGGAAGGTCAAAGGGCATACAAGCAAGTACTATACAGATAGTTTCCTTAAAAGATAAATTTTAATATACAGCATAAAATTCAAGAGTTTATTTTTTCATGTTTCCCCAAATTTGTGGCCATGAATGCCTCTAAATCTGACCAGGAGAGTTTATATTTTGGTCCAATACATTATTAGACTACTTGTATGATCAAGTCCGGCTTGATTATCATAAATCATAGCAGTTTATGGAATTTACCTGGAAAATATTATTTTTATAGATGATAAATTTTCAATTTTTTCTTAGCTAAGAGTTTATTCCACTTTAGCCTCAGAATCAGATTCAAGATATCTTCCTTAACAGCTGGTCATCATGTTAGGGTTAATCTAGGAAAATTATTTACTACTTTATTGAAGATCATAAAAAAAAAAATTCCACAATAAATAATGAAAAGAGTACGCAAAATCATTAGCCTCTGTCTGCAATACAGAAAATACATGTCAATTCTGGACCAAAATAATTCCATTGAAATACAAAAAGCGATAGGGAAGAATGCAAGGATTTGCACTGACTGCTTTTGGTGGTCAGCTACAACAAACCAACAACCCTCAGCTATTTTGGAAAGTGAAGGTGGGGTTTAATTTGCAGATAAAGAATGTCTTCGGTAGTTTAAAAAAATATAAACTCTAAAAACGCTTGTGAATCATATAAAAAAGCAGCTGTCTGAGACCAAGGTTGAAACCCAGAAATCTGTGTGTTAGCACCACCAGCAAGCACAGGTCCTGTGACTCATCCACCCTTCTCTCTCATGCAGAATGCAGACGGGATGTTGTACACGTCATTTACAGGTGTAAAGGCCGGCCCGGAGTCTAGGTTTCCTGTAGGGTAAAGTCTCAAGCCCAAAGAGGCACCAAGCGGTCACAAAGCCTGGGCAACCGTCCAGGTCACAAGTTCCGACGATACAACAAATCCCGTGTTGCCTTATCAACTTTTTGCTGGTAGTCCTCTAATTTGTCAAGTATTTTCTGGGACAGCTGTAGGAGAAAAGAAGGGAATTGTTAGAGATAGGTCAAGGACTGAAAAAGACTAAAGTTATCACTTTGATGTCACCAACCAGATGTCCCCTGATAAAGCTGTCAGCCACTGTGCTTCATTTAATCACCGTTCAGTACAGGAGTCTGCTCTGTGGCTCCACTGCTAAAACTGGACTTTTCTATTATATACAATACTCCAAACTTGTTTTCTTAATGAATTTCTAAATATGCAAATCATACCAGTATTTTTAATAAAAGCTTCATTAGCTCTTGTCCCAGGACCAGAAAGCTTACACGTGATTTAACTAATCATTTCGTAAAGGGGTAGAATTCCCTGGTGGCTCAGACGGTGGAGAGTCTGCCTGCAATTTGGGAGACCCAGGTTCAATCCCTGGGTTGGGAAGATCCCCTGGAGAAGGAAATGGCAACCCACTCCAGTATTCTTGCCTGGAAAATCCCATGGATGGAGGAGCCTGGAAGGCTACAGCCCATGGGGTCGCAAAGAGTCAGACACGACTGAGCGACTTCCCTTTCAGTTTTTCACAGAGGGACTGGGCAGCACGTGAAGGGCAATGCATGGCTTCGGCCCCTCTCTTAATCCCTGAGAACCAAAAGAGCAGGCTTTGCAACTGCTAGTGCAAGGACTTAGGGAATCTAAGGTGCCTCAGGAGAGGGTTTACTCACCGCGATGTTGTGACTGTTGGCAGTGTTCTCTCCCAGAGCCTGGAGAAGCTGATCAATGGAGGAGTATGGGAGCCACACCATTGGAGCCGTGGCGGACAGTGGGAACTGAAAGGAAAAATATGGATCATTTGAAGAAAATCTGAAAAGTTGACCCTTTCTTCTGGGCAGTTACTTCCATAGGATTCAATAACATGAAACACTTTTTCTTTTCACAACAAGGGATTGTGTGTGTATGCATGCAAGTGCATCCATGCACACACACACGTGTGCACATAGGTACATGACTGGACCCCTCCTCCCCCAACTCTTTTCAACTGGGGAACTAGTGCTTTTCTTAGTTAAATCAAATGCGTAGTTTTAAATTCATGTCATCTTTTATCTTAAAGCAGGCCTAAGGCCAATTATCTATTTCTGCTTTATTGACTATGCCAAAGCCTCTGACTGTGTGGATCACAATAAACTGTGGAAAATTCTTCAAGAGATGGGAATACCAGACCACCTGATCTGCCTCTTGAGAAACCTGTATGCAGGTCAGGAAGCAACAGTTAGAACTGGACATGGAACAACAGACTGGTTCCAAATAGGAAAAGAAGTACGTCAAGGCTGTATATTGTCACCCTGCTTATTTAACTTCTATGCAGAGTAAATCATGAGAAACGCTGGGCTGGAAGAAGCACAAGCTGGAATCAAGATTGCCGGGAGAAATATCAATAACCTCAGATATGCAGATGACACCACCCTTATGGCAGAAAGTAAAGAGGAACTAAAAAGCCTCTTGATGAAAGTGAAAGAGGAGAGTGAAAAAGTTGGCTTATAGCTCAACATTCAGAAGACTAAGATCATGGCATCCGGTCCCACCACTTCATGGGAAATAGATGGGGAAACAGTGGAAACAGTGTCAGACTTTAGTTTTTGGGCTCCAAAATCACTGCAGATGGTGACTGCAGCCATGAAATTAAAAGACTCTTACTCCTTGGAAGAAAAGTTATGACCAACCTAGATAGCATATTCAAAAGAAGAGACATTACTGTGCCAACAAAGGTCTGTCTAGTCAAGGCTATGGTTTTTCCAGTGGTCATGTATGGATGTGAGAGTTGGACTGTGAAGAAAGCTGAGTGCCGAAGAATTGATGCTTTTGAACTGTGGTGTTGGAGAAGACTCTTGAGAGTCCCTTGGACTGCAAGGAGATCCACCCAGTCCATTCTGAAGGAGATCAGCCCTGAGATTTCTTTGGAAGGACTGATGCTAACCCTGAAATTCCAGTACTTTGGCCACCTCATGCGAAGAGTTGACTCATTGGAAAAGACTCTGATGCTGGGAAGGATTGGGGGCAAGAGGAGAAGGGGATGACAGAGGATGAGATGACTGGATGGCATCACTGACTTGATGGACGTGAGTCTGAGTGAGCTCCGGGAGTTGGTGATGGACAGGGAGGCCTGGCGTGCTGCGATTTATGGGGTTGCAAAGAGTCGGACATGACTGAGCGATTGAACTGAACTGAACTGAAGGCCAATTAAGGATAAACACACTCAACACAACTTTTCTCTAAATTGTTAATAAATGATACTGTTTCCAGTCTGAAATTTTAATTCAAGTTATCTGGAAAAACCTTTGGAAAAAGCAAGTATGATAATACAGAATTAAAGGAAATGTGGAGACAAGCCTACCTCAATTCCAAAGTACTGATGTCCTTTTCCCAGTACAGCGTCCACATATTCTGAAACCAACTCCACAGCTTCTTCTAAAAGGTCATAGTTTAAGTACAGACGGAGCAACTCAGCTGCATCAACTTTCTGTAAAAAGTCAGTGGTCAAAAACATTTACCTGTTTCCATCTAACCCAGGCACTATCCAAAGAATGTTGAGTGTCCGATTCCCTGGCATTGATCCTTTTCTTTATAAATAGACCAACACCATGGTTTGCTTATCTTGGGATGAGGGCTGGATTCTCAAGAGCCTAGTTGCCTCCGGGCACCTTGAGAGGCCCTTTCTGTTAAGTGGCCTTCCTCACCTGTTTTTTGACCTAAGACACATTTTCATTCTTTCCTACTTTGTTTTGACAGCAGTAAAAGTCAACAAAGCTTCCCAGAAATGCTGAGTACCAGTGACAATATAGTCACATTAATTCTAAGAAATACATGAAGACTCACCAACTTTCAATGCTTGAATTATATTTGTGTTGAACTCAGGGTGAGAGAGAAATGAATATAGCTTCAGTTAGGAAGGTTCTCCTAATTATCCCAACTATGCTTTCTATATTCTGATTTGATCACAATCTTAACCGTTAACAACTTAGCTGCCTTCTCTACTTTCTAACTTAAGAAAACAGACTAACTTTCTTGATTTTAAGCTTTGTATTCTTTTTTCCTATTCTTCCCAATGTATTTCAGAAACAGTAGTCCTCAACTTTAGGCAAACATCAAATCAAATTAGGACCTTGTTAAAAATGCATATCCTGGATCTTAACTCCAGGCAATTTGATTCTGGAAGTCTTGGATGGAACCCAAGAATCAGATATTTCAAAGAAGCCCACCATCCAAATAATTTAATGCAGGTGGCCCAAGAACCCAATTTTGACAAAACCTGAAAGAAACACTGTTGTAGTATTTGAAAACTATTCCAGCCACTCCTGTGATTTCTTGAGTAATGAATAGTAAATGCAATGTCCCACATAAACTCTTTGTTCTAAAATACTCATTGTTCGTTGGGCACACCAGCACATATTAACTTAATCAACAACCGAGTGAACTTTAAATCTCACACCCAGTACTTCATAGGGACTGAAGAAACTGTTTTTATATTTCCATAAATTATCTCTTTTTCTTTTTAATCATCTCATAAAGTTATTCAGGATGATAAAGACCAGGTTCCTACTCTCTACAAGCTAAGGTGCCACTTACCTTGTAACTGTTTATTAGCCAGTTAGGCAGAGGAACTCCATGAGATAAGAGCTTGTTGATTACACAGTGGTGATATAAGTTGTTTTGGACTTTGTACCTTTCCAGGTAAGCTGATAATAGCCGCCACGCTTCATCTGTAGCACTTGATGAAAAGAGAGGACTTATGAGTTCCAGATTCTTAATAGATAATTACAGTACCATTCAAAACATGTATTTACAAGGAAAACAATCTTTAGACATAACGAATTGACAATACAGCTAAATGATAACTAACATTATTAGGGCCAATGTGACTTAGAGGTGGCATTAGAATTTCCCAACAACCACATATGAACTCAACAATTTAGTTTACTTATTTGTTCCAGATTTCTAAAATAATGAAATTGGCTCAGACTCCTGTTTCCAAACCTGACCAAGCATTAGAATCATGTAGAAGTTCTGATTTAGAAGATTAGAGTGATGTTTTGTAATCTGTATCTTGATAGTAATTCCGGTGTGAATTTAGGGGCTGAAAAATAATGTCAAAGGACTTCATCACTGCAAAATGCTGTAATTCTAAAGTGCTAAGCTGCAGAATACAAATTATATATGCAACTCAGGGAAGGGAAGTGTACTGAGGCTTGTTAGAGAAGGATCTGAAGACACTGGAATACATTCAGGTAGCCACTTATTGGGTGCACTGGGGCCAGATGTGGAGGGTACGCCCTTGCAGGGCTGGCTGGAGTCTGGGGCGGTACCTAGACTCCTTAGTGGTGATGACTGACGAGAGCTGGTTGGCTGCTAGCCAGGCCCAGGCTTCTGCTTGCGCTGCCTCTCCTCCAAACTGCAATTTGATGCATCTGAAAGGAGAATGGTTCCACACACAGTAAGTCAATTTGCTGAAATGCACATTATGTTGCTACTAAACCTGGAGATAAGATGACAACTTTAGCTCCAATCTATTACTGAATTCCCTGCTGGGATATTGGCTTTCTCTCTCCTCACAGTCAAGTAACTGGATGACCCATAAGGCCATTAAGAAGTGTTAAGAGATCATTTACTTATAAGAGATCATTTACTTACAAGAGAAAACTGATGATGAACAATTCTGAAAGTTTATTTCTAACTCACAAACAACCTGACCAATATTTAGGTGTGACGTAACATCAGTAAGAAGCACTTTTAAACAGTGTGTGGGCCAAGAGATGCCCTAAAGGACTGAAGAGAACACATGTCTTGTCTAAGTGGGCACACAGGTTACCTACTGTCATGCGGGCATGTGGGCTGGGCAATGCCAGATCTGATTTCTCAAAAGACGCTATAAACCAAGATTAATTCCCCGCCCCCACACAAAAACCTCACAGTCAACTACCAAAAAAAAAAAAAATTCAGACTACACAAAAACTTATTTAAAGTTGGCTTGTAAGATGCTGGCTTGTGTGATCACTGCTTTATACTAAGCAACAGTAAGAAGTAAATAGAAAATTAAGAATATTTTAGAAATTTAAGACTAGAAGATTAGACTATGTTAGAAAATTTAAGACTACAGAAAAGCAATTTTATACATACTTGAAAGCAAGTCCTTCAAAGACTGGCGTTAAGGGAAGCTTGAAAGTCTGACACAGTGATATGGCAGTGTCAAAAAGGCCAGCCTGAACCAAGAGAGTGACCATCTCCTCTGCGGATGAACTTCCTGCAGAAGTGGGAAACAGCTATTTAGTGCAACCACTGGGACATGCCAATGAACTGAACCCAAAGACCACGTCCTTGGTGAATGCCCAGAGTAACAACGACACGCTCCACACCCACGTGGCACACTACGTCTGCTGCCCGGTCCTAAAATGTGCTGTTGGTGCTGAATGCCCACCTGCAACGGCGGCTGCCGAGGGGTCATGCTGAACCAGGGTGAGGCGAATGCGGGCCAAGGAGCACTCCTTCTCCAGATCTTCCAGTTCCAGGATTTCAATCTGTCTATTCGCTATAAGCCAAAGGAAAACACTGTCAATTCCCAGAGCACAAAGGAAGTGCCTGTCAGACAAACGCAAGCCGTCAGTTTCCACTACACACTAAGTCACTGTCAGTTTAATGTTAAGAAGATGGGGTGAAAACAAGGGGCTCAATAAAACAAACGACCCTGCTTCACTCTAGAGCCGAGTCAAGTCAAAGTACTCTAATAACAGCTTCAAGGAGGCGCTTGCAAGGAATTAACTCTTACAACTGTGAAATACTGTCATCTTTATCGGTAAGGAACATGCCCAAAGTGAGAGGCAGAATTAAAACCAAGTGTGTCCAACTCTAGAGCCCAGGCTCTTTAAGGAAGGAAATCATGGTCCAAGACTCTGAGCTCCTACGGCAGGGGATGGGGGTTCAACCCCTGGTTGGAAAACTCAGAGACTACTTGCCTCGAGGCACTGTCATGGAAAAAAGGAAAAAAGAGAAGGGAAATCATGCTTCTATAGAGACACTAAAGGAATCCAATTTAAAAAAGTATGCAGCTTAAGCTGACTCGAACACAACAAGCAACAAACATACACACACCCTTTTTTAAGGATTTTCATTTCACACACAGGCACACAAAGTTTTCAAAGGGCAACCAGACAGAATACTGATAAGAAACTTTATTATATTTTAACAAAGTAACTACCATACATATACAATATGCTACAATATGAGTACTTATACTATAATAAGTACTATAAAAAAACAAGTAAATATAAACACAACTAGTGTAACACGTGCCATTCAGCGAAAGTCGGCCTGAGTTCCCCAACTCACTTGGGGCAGCTGTGCATTCTCCATCATGATTCCTCTTAGGGGATGCTCCAGGGCGATCATACTGAAAAGACGAGAGATTTAACTATGAAAAATCAGTACTTTATTTTAATATCATTAACTATGATCCAGGGCTTTCATGCTTAAATTCTCTCAGCGTAAATTACGTCCATTTCAACTAGCACAGCTCTTCTCACAAAGTTACTGTGACTACTTGACAAAGAAACGCGGCTCACTTAGCTAAAATTTTACTGAGTCCAAAGACACTGATTTGATGTCCATATAAACCACCCGACCTTCCTTGGTTTACAAAACTACATTCTCCACTCATAACCCTGGAAAATAGAACAGTATATGCAGGAACTATACAAGTAACTGGAGTACCCCATCAGCATGATAAGAAAAACTCAAGGTTCACCTCCTTTAAAACAATAGCAATACATTAAATTAACAAAAATGAATGAAATAAAAACAGCTAGCACTTACTGAGCACTTTCTGCAGGCCAGGCACTGTCACTATTCTATGCAATCTTAGATGGGTTATCTCATTTAATACCCAAATAATCCTAGAAGGTAGATATTATTATCATCATCATTCCTATTTTATGCAAGAGGCTAACTGGACAATAAAAGATACAGTAATTTGCCTGAAGTTAGGTTGTCTAATTCCAAAACCACTCTGTAATACTTATTCAGAGAACTGATGATTTTACACTGTGGGGCTGGAGAAGACTCTCAAGAGTCCCTTGGACTGCAAGGAGATCAAACCAGTCAATCCTAAAGGAAATCAATCCTGAATATTCAATGGAAAGACTGATGCTGAAGTTGAAGCTCCAATACTTTGGCCACCTGACATAAAGAGCTGACTCACTGATGCTGGGAAAGATTGACGGTGGGAGGAGAAGGGGATGACAGAGGATGAGATGATTGGATGACATCACCGATGCGATGGACATGAGTTTGAGCAAGCTCCGGGAGATAGTAAAGGACAGGGAAGCCTGGCATTCCGCAGTCCATGGGATCACAAAGAGTCCGACATGACTTAGCACCTAAACAACAATACTTATTCCTACAGTAATTCTGAACTTGGAAACCAAAGGGGTAGTAACATAAAACAAATGAATCACTGCAAAAACAGATTAAGTTCACAAATATCCTAGTGGAAGTTTTAAATGAAATGAAGCAAAATGAGGTATTTTTAAAGGACCAAACAAAATAAGTTAAATGATCCCCAAATTCCAGGATACAAAGTTTTCATACCACTGCACCAGATGCTGGCTGAACAATCCACGCATATTCTGGGCGAATAAGTCGTAAGCAATTAATAGCAGCCAGATAACAGTTGCCTTGCTTCTCAAGTCCCCGGATAGTTCGAACCTCTCTGCCAAGACGCATTCCGTACTCAAACATCACTGTGCCAGCTATAAGGCAATAACAGATATAAGGATTTCAAAAATGTGACTCTTTAGAGACACAGAGAAAATCTGTCACACTTACCAAATGTTAAAAATTTAAAAAAAAAAATCAAGTTTAACTTAAAACAACAAAAAATCACATGTTGCTAAGAATGTGGAAAAACTGGAACCCCTGTATCGTGCTGGAGGGAATATAAATTGGTATAGCCACTAAGGAAAACAGTTCTTCAAAAAATCAGAATTACTTTATAATTCACCAATTCTACTTTTGGGTGTATAAACCACTCCCTCCCCCCCAAAAAACCAACTGAAAGCAGTCTTAAAGAATTATTTGTACATCCCTGTTCATTGCAGTGTTATTCATAACAAACAAAAGATGGAAACATCCAAGGTTCCATCAAAGTTATCAATACATCCATAGAGTATCATAAATTCTGATGGATGCTACAACACGGATGAACCTTGAAGTTCATGCTAAGTTAAACATGCCAGTCATGAAAAGTCAAATGCTAGACGATTCTGGTAGCCAAATTTGTTGACAGAGAGTGGAATGGTGGTTGCCAGGAGATGGGGAAGGAGGGGATGAGAAGTTGGTGTTTAAGGAGTATAGTTTCCATTTGGCAAGGTGAAAAGAATTCTGGAGACTGGCTGTGTACACAGTCATGTGAAGGTGCTTAGCACTACTAAACACGTAAAACGGTTACGACAGTAGGTTATGCTACATGTACTTTTATAATCCCGAAGAAAGGCAGAAAAAAAAAAGTTCTGCAAACATCTAAAATGTTACTTTTGAAGTTTAGATACTACATACCCAGGTAGCACAGAACACTAGCTTGGAGAACTAGTTTCAATTCTGTGGTCACCTATCACCACCCAGGATCTGAGTGTCTGTTCAAGGTCATAAACTCTTTTTTCTTTTTTCTGGCCGAGTCGCATGGCATGTCGGATCTTTGCTCCCCAACCAGGGACTGAACATGCGTCCCCCGTGTTGGAAGCTCAGAGTCTTAACCACTGGATTGCCACGGAAGACCCCCCAAGATCATACTCTCATCATTGTTCTAAGACAGCATGGGACTCCAGAAACTAAACAGATTTAAAAATTCTCTTTCAGTTTTCAAACCCAATCAAACTCTTTTTCATCCCAACAAATACTTTTGAGTGCCTGGAATATGTAAGATGTTTTTGTCAGAAAAACAGCCTTGCTCCAGAAAGATCTGAACATTAATCCAGCTAAACTGGTCTTAATCGGGTGGATGTAACGGATGCTGTCATTGTGAAAGCAGTGAGAGATGTTGAATAGTCTACACTGCCTTTCTTGTATTCGTCAAAGAACACACAAACACACTTTAGCATTAGGAATATGAAGAACAGGCCTATGGACTATTTCCATCTATTCTTTCCAATGAAAATCAATAAGAAATCTAAAAAAAATTCCTGAGTGAAAATAGTATAAAAATGTTAGTGGTTCGAAAGGATAACCACAATGATTATCTTGTAAAATATGATCTTAAAACAGCCATGTAATCCCTTAATTTTAGCTGACCTGATAAAGATCACATTGTCATCAAATAAATCCAAATTCAGAAACATTCTACAAAAATGATTGGCCGGTCCTCTTCAAACATATCAGTGTCATCAAAGGCAAAGTAGGGCTGATGGAATGCTCCGGATAAAAGGAGACTAAACCAACAGGCCAATTAAATCCAAGACGTGATCCCAGATCAGGGGGTGAGGACAGTATGGGAGAAATGTACTAGCCGTGTTTGGCAATATTTAAACATGAATAAGAGCACGTCGGATAAGAGCACTACATCTACATTTAGTTCACAAAATTAGTTATTTTCTCAATTTGCGGTTATATAAAAAATGTCCTTGAAATGCATCTGAAGTGTTTATGCATTGAGTCATGATGTCCACAACTTACTCTCTAAAGGATCAGCACAAGTAAGAGAAAAGAAAGGCCAAAGGCTTCCCTGGTGGCTCATTGCTAGAGAATCTGCCTGCCAATGAAGGAGACACAGGTTTGGTCCCTGGTCTGGGAAGATCCCACAAGCCATGGGGCGATTCGAAGCCCGTGTGCCACAGCTACTGAGGCTGTGCTCTAGAGCCGGGAGCCACAACTACTGAAGCCCGCGTGCCCAAGAGCCCGTGCTCCACAGCAAGAGAAGCCCAAACACTGCAGTCAGAGCGTATCTGCTGCTCACCGTAACTGTAGAAAATCGGAAGGCTCCGCACAGCCAAAAATAAATATATAAATTAGTAAATCAACAACAACAACAAAGAGCAGAAAGAAAGGCCAAAGGCAAAATTGTACAGGAACTTAAAAACCAGCCACAAAAAAACCCCAAAAAAACCCAAAAAACCAGCCACAAAAATTCAAAGTGCCTTTAGTGAAATAAAGTTGCTTTTAAAATTAGATGAAAGATACACATAGAACACCATCTCAATGGAAAAGCTTCAGGAATGTTCTAAAATGGGAGAAATATATATCTTTTTTGGCTGCACCAACCTGCTTATGGGGATCTTAGTTCCCTGACCAGGGATTAAACCCAGGCCCTTTGCAGTAAAAGCATGGAATCCTAATAACCACTGGACTGCCAGGGAATTCTGGCAGAGAAGTGTCTATCTTTAAGATTAACAGGTAATCTACAAAGAGGTGAAGCAAATCTTGAACTTAAATATAAATTCCCCAAATGCTTGTAGAGAACACTTGTCCAGTGGTAAAAGTAAGGTAAAAATTATGTAAGTCAAACAGATAATATTTTTTTGTAAAGCATGAAAAACCACTGATGAGGCTGCCTCCCACAGAGACGACACGCTTCAAGTGCTCACCCTTCCGGTAATTGTGACGATAGATGTGAAAGGCATACAGAAGCTCATAGTAATTGTGAGTCATAAGGTCCACAGCTCTTGCCCGGGATTCAATTATTCCCACCACCTAAAGGAGGGGAAGCAGTCAGATATCAACGTTAGCAGCCATCACGACAACCACCAGAACTGCGTCCAGCCATCAGTGGATAAATAAGATGACCTCATTATGCAGATTCACATAGGGAAACTCCACAAGATCCTGAAGTTGGGAACGTTCACAAAGAACTACCACCAGCTGCCGCAGACAATCCAACTGCCTAGAAGGAAAGAAAGGGATACGAGTGTACATTTTCCTTGTGGATTACACAGGGCTGGTAAAATGCCTCCTCTAAGTAAGACTGTGGGTTTGATTACCTGCTGGAATCAGGAATTTGGGTTAATGCTTCATAGGCTTGGCTATTGTGACCTAAATCCAAATGATGTTTGAAAATGCATGTCCTTAAAGTGGCCTAAGTATCAAATACAGGGGAAAAAAGAACAGAAATTAAAACACCGTACCCATGATAAAGCTCCAGGGTAATAAACAGAATACAGTTAGTCCTCACCTGACTTTTCCAGTCATCACCTGCTTCAGTTATTGCTGATGTGGCCAACTGAATAACCAGTTCAGGCAAACCTACGACATCCAGCAGACGCAAAACCTAGGGAGAAATATAACAGTACTTCAGATTGGAATACAATTTATTTCATGTTTTGGCTTCCCTGGGGATCCAGTGCTTAAGAGTCCACCTGCCAATGCAGAAGACAGATTCGATCCCTGGCCCAGGAAGATCCCACATGCAACTAAGCTCATGAGGCACAACCATTGAGCCTGCGCCTCCAAGAGAAGCCACTGCGGTGAGAAGGCCGAGCACCGCAAGTAGAGGGGCCACCGCTCCATGCAGCTGGAGAAAGCCTATGAGCGGCTACAAAGACCCAGTGGAGTCAAAACTGAGACATTGAGTACAGTTCCTCAGAAAATCCCATGGACTGAGAAGCCTGGTAGGCTACAGTCCATGGGGTCGCAAAGTGTTGGACATGACTGAGCGACTTCACTTTCACTGTCTACCTATTTTATATATTTTAAGTGTGTATGTTAACCCCAAACTCTCATTTATCTGCCTCCCTGCCTCTATTACATTTTTACCCAGTGTGGTGTAAGAAGGACCAAACCATGCCAGAACCTTATCATAATACTGCAGCCGGGGGGTGGACACAATCTCTCCATCCTCGGAACGGATCAAGCGATCTAAGAATTCCTCTTTGCCCACTTCGGATGCTGCCTGGCAGAAACACTCCAGAGCCTGGAGGAATAGAAGGATATAAAATGACTTATAATAGATTGTTCCACTTCCAGATACTATGAGCCAAGAGTTCTTGTACCGAGAAAAGCCGGAAAAAAGAAAGAAAATTATTTAAGTAATTATTAGGTAAGTAAATGACTGTATTTACTGTTTGTTGTATCTAAATTCTCTCTGATGCATTATTTAATATTTTAACTTATCTAACTTTTTAACTTAAATGTTGCTAATTACAAAGCAAACTTTAAGAAGATACCTGATGGATACCTGTAATACAGCAACTATAGCACCATGCTAATTTTTGTAGCATCTGAGTGGGGGATTTAGTATCAAAGTCTTGGGACTTTTATGTCTGCAAGTTTACAAAACAGGATGTCAGGGAAAAAATCAGAAATGTAAACTACCATAATGGGAAAAAAAAACAGCATAAAAAAACATGCTATAAAAACAATGTATCTACACCAATACAGTATACTAACGCATATATATGGAATTTAGAAAGATGGTAACAATAACCCTGTATACGAGACAGCAAAAGAGACACTGATGTATAGAACAGTCTTTTGGACTCTGTGGGAGAGGGAGAGGGTGGGATGATTTGGGAGAATGGCATTGAAACATGTATAATATCATATATGAAACGAGTAGCCAGTCCAGGTTCGATGCACGATACTGGATGCTTGGGGCTGGTGCACTGGGATGACCCAGAGGGATGGGGAGGGAGGAGGGAGGAGGGTTCAGGATGGGGAACACGTGTATATCTGTGGCGGATTCACTTCGATATATGGCAAAACCAATACAATATTGTAAAGTTAAACAATAAAATTAAATTAAAAAAAAATTCATATTTGTAGTATTAAAAAAAAACCAAAAAAACAACAATGTATCTAAGAAATATTTTAGTCACAAAAATGTATCCTTAAAAGCACTGCACAGGGGCAGGAGGGTTTTAAAGTATTTTTCTTCATATTTTCTTGTGTCCTAAATAATCTGTAAAGTACATGAAGCTAAACGGTCCCCACGGGTAGATCATGCCCCTTGCTGGCACTGTTAGTCTTCTTTAACCTTATCTGGGGGATTCTATGCCTCCAATCCCCTCCCTGAGATGGAAACTGAGTGTCCTCCTTGTTCTAAAGTTTGCTCATCTTTCAGATGCAGTTTACCTTCTGTCCCTCTCCCGTAACCAGGTAACACCGTCCCAGCATAAATCTGCAGGAACCAACGTTGACTTGACACCAGGGATGCAGCAACTGAATATAATCCTTAAAGGCAAAAAAGATGGTTTCTGATTTGAGGATAAATATCCCTTAAGGAGATATTCATTTCCATGTTCTTCAGAGGGAGAGAAGATAGTGGTCATTCGACACAAAAGCTGTATTTTCAGAAAGCATCTGGAGGTTAAAACCAAATCCTGTTAATCCATTCTTAAACTATTAATAAGTTATTAGACACTCTAAGAAAGCAAACGGGACTCTAATAACACTATCTCATGAAAACAAACGCACACTTTCCATCTTGGCAATCTCCAACTTTTGGTATTTACTGGCTCAACTGACTAGATTCCAGTGAAGGAGTTATATGAAGACAATGATACATTTTCTTTCTATAAAGAGAACCCAATAGAGAGAATTAACAAAAACAGTACTTTATAAAACACTGTGTTAGGAATCATACTGCCAAGAATGAAGTAAAGAAAATCTCTCTGGTGTATGTTTCCGTGTAATCCAGTGTAAATTACTGTGGGTCTTATCAGCCCAATTAAAATGCAGAAAACATTTACAAAGAAAAAAGTTCTAGAAATCCCCTTCTTTACAAGACTAACTGTCCTGAAATGTTCAACGGTACTCACCTGCAATTGTACATACTGACAATTTCCCATCAAACATTCTAGAAAGAGACAACCAGGATTGCTAGGCCACCTAGTCATTGGTTAAGGAGAGTATTTACTGCTTTGGTAAAGCTTAAATACACACACTGGGCACCCAAACTCCACGAAATGGCTTAGTTTTTAAAAAGAAGGTAAAGACAAGGTGGTATAACACATGTTCTTCCCACATAACTATATAACTTTAATATTAAGCACAGTGGAAAGGTTATAGACTAGGAGCCTAATCACCTGCATTAGAGCAACCAACAAAGAACTAGAGCAGGTGTCTCACCTCTTGGCGCTCGCTTCTAATTTCAGCTAGTATATTGCCCAAGCATACTATGCCAATGGATACTCAGTACCTAACACAGGGCTTGGCATACAAAACCATTCAATAAATATTTGATAAATGTATGTTTTAAAAGCAATCTGGGTATTAACTGTGTGTGCACCAATAAAATCTGGCTCAACCCCTGAGCAAAAAAACAAATTAAAAAAAAAAAAGGGGGGGATACCTGAAAATAACTATCATTTCTTATTGGGATGAGGGGGTAAACATCCAACCTCATTAAAATTTTTCATTATACAGGCAGAATATTCCTGAATCTTAGACTATTTGGATAGAAAAAAAAACCTTTAATTAGCTTTTAAATCAAAGGATACAAGAGCTGCAATAAATAATTGGTAACTGCAGTGATCATCTCTGGCCAGTTCAATCCAGTTTGGCTTAGAGGTGCCTTTGGTTGAGAGAACAGATGAGATATAATGTGTTTTCTTGCAACTTCTTGGAAGAATAATTCCACAATTGTCTGAGGGCTAGATACTTAAAAATAAAAAGTTTTAACAGTCACCAACTTGTGACAGTAGCATCAATTTTCAGTTAAGACAGCCTCCCAATTCATTTTACACCTGTCACAGAGAGCATTTATTAATTAAAAACATAAAATGCATCACTGGTATAATCAATGGCAATATAAATAAAAGCAATCTGTAAACTATGAAGCACTACATAAATGCAATAAAAAAGCCACTAAATAAACATGACAGTCATGCCATTCCTCTCGAAGTGTTTCCAATAAACATAGTCCTAAGAGTCTAAATTTTATACCAAAACACAAATAAATTCTCCAGAATGGTTCTCAAGCATGAGAGAGGACTCCTTTTGAATATTTGTTGTTGAAGACAAGATTACAAAAGCTATATGAACTTAGTAAATTTAAAAAATGATTAATCACTGGAGTATCAGTATACAACGGAAAAGCAGTTGTACACATGTATATGCGGGGGTGTGTGTACATACATATATACATGCCTTCGCAGGTGGCTCAGTGGTAGAGAATCTGCCTGCCAATACCAGAGAGATGGATTCAGTCCCTGGGTTGGGAAGATCCCCCGGAGACGGGAATGACAACCTACTCTAATATTCTTGCCTGGGAAATCCCATGGACAGAGGAGCCTGGGGGTCACAGGGTGTCGGACACGACTGAGAACACACATGTGCGCATATACATAGGCAACACCCTTCATTTCAGTCTGATCTGATACTACTTGTCACAACCAGAGAGGTCTCAGGACACAGCTTGCTCACACCCTCTCAAACCAAAAGCACAGCCGAGGCACCTTTTCTAAAGCAAAGGTGGCAAAAGACCACCTTAATGAACACGCAATAAATGCCAAACTTAAAATCAAATGCATACACAGTCCAATCCTTACCAAACTTATTTGCCGTTAAAGCACCAGAGTCAGTCAGTTCCAGTACTGATAAATGTTGAAGATTAGACTCCCTGTGAGGAAGGGAGAAAAAAACAAAAAAGCTCAATAAAATTTCCTATGACAACATTACTTCAGGAAGTTAGCTAATTAAAACACTGTCAATTTCACTAACAAATTACACATGAAAGCTCCACTGAAAGCACAAAAGTATCTGGAAAATGACCTATGGTTTAGACTGTTTCCCATCATGTCACCCAGTGATCCTTCAAGGAAAAGCCAGAGCAGAAACTTCTTAGGCCTCCATGCTGTGAAAAGCCTTCCCTTGCCAGAAAACAAAGTGGCTTATCTAACTGAAACGTCAGTCTTTTAGGTAGACATTAAATTTTCTTTCTTACTTTGGTTATAAAGACTCTCAGTCTTCTCTTGATAATTAGCATATGTTCGTGTGTGGCCTAACTTTCTCTGTGACCTCAACTTAAAAAAAATATTTATTTATCTTTAACTGAAGGATAATTGTTACAATATTGCACTGGTTTCTGCCGCGTCAACGTGAAGCAGCCACAGGTGAAGAAACGGCCCGCCCTCCCGCTCCTGCCGCCCTCCCGCGCCTGCCGCCCTCCCGCGCCTGCCGCCCTCCCGCGCCTGCCGCCCTCCCGCGCCTGCCGCCCTCCCGCGCCTGCCGCCCTCCCCCCACCCGGGCTGTCCCAGCCCCGGGCGGAGCTCCCGAGTCACAGGCACGCTGCCCGCGTCTTCTGTTGCTTTCCACAGCATTTGTCTTCACATCATTCATGCACACATATAATAATGCATATTTATTGCTTTCATTCTTTTTTTTATATTATTTTCATTCTTATAACTTGCCTTTAACCTTTAGAAAATGGAGTTATCTGAAAGCTCTGAATTTTAAAGGCATGTCATGCTACAGCATAATATTTAATTTGCTTTTCTATCAGACAATGGAAAAGAATCATTAAGCTCACAATTTATTTTTAAAATAAGCAGAACACTGAAACTCACAATGTATCAACTGGAACATCAGTTGCCAAGCATTGACTTCCCCACTTTATGAGGTAATAAGATAAGAGTAGGGGAGCTGTTCGATGCAGTAGGTCTTGCTGGGCTTGAAAGAGCTGGCCAGCTCCCAAGATTACCTATATGTCATGGGTGGGTGGGTGAGACAGGAAATAGCATTTAGTAATGATAACCCTTAGGTTCAGGTGGCAGTAAAATAACAAACACAGTTACACAGGGCATACATAAAAGCAACACACCCATTACATTTTGGGGTAGCAGGCAGCAAAAGGATCTACCCACTTAACAGTACAAAATAATAAAAAAACAGCTCACCAGGTCACAGGAGCTGATGGCGAAAAAGAAAATAGTAACAGACTGCTTAACGTGCACCAAATTTGTAGGTTCAGGACTCAAGAAGAGGAACAGGGAAATCTAAGACATTTCTTAATCTTCTGGTTTGGGGTAAAAATAAATACGAGCATTAGAGGAAAGCTCGACAAGAATATCAGTAGCCTTAAAAACGAGTGTCACTTTGGGACTCTCTGTTGGCCTGGTGGTTAAGACTCCACGCTTCTACTTTAGGGGCATGGGTTCAATCCCTGATCAGGGAACAGACCCCACAGGTACCTGCTATGACTGGATGCAGCCAAATAAATAAATATTAAAATACAACAGACTCAAAAAACAAAACCACAAAGGGAACTCCATGGTGGTCCAGTGGCTGGGACTTGGGCTTTCACTGCCAAAGCCTGGGTTCAATCCCTGGTCAAGTAACTAAGATCCCATGAGCTGTGAGGCAGACAGACAGACAACTTTCAGGAAAGGGTCCTGCTTCTCCTTGGTGGTCCTAAACCAATCATCTTCCAGAATGTTTTCTCCTTATCTTTTACCTGAAATTCTGCCATTAGCCATGTACTTGAGTTAATGAATTCTGATTTAAAAAGTATAAGCACCCCCAGGAGCTTCAAAGGGCTTTCAGTTTATTTATATATTAATATGAATTAGTTTAATCAGATTACTTCCTTGTCAGGCTCAGATGAGTGACATAAATGGGTCTTCTGATGGTGGGCAGAAAGGTTAACTTTGGAATGTGAAACATTCAAGGTGGGGAGGAGGGGGAGAGACAAGGACAGCAGTCTGGCAACAGAAGTCTGGTGGCTAAAAGGCGAGGATGGGAAGGGAGGTACAGAATGGAGCTGGGAGGACCCCAAAACCAACTCTACAATTTCAAAACGGCTTAGGGAAAATCCTGCACTGGAGAAATAGAGAAGCTCTTTTTCTCTTTCTTCCTCTCTCCTCCGTCCTAAATGGTACTCTGTGATCACATCCAGAGCTGTACTAATACTACATTTTGGGAGAGCATCCTAGAAAATTATCCCACCATCATATACACAAAGGTTAAGAGTAAAACAACCTGCTTCATATACATTCTTTTTTTTTCCCCCATATACATTCTTAATCTGCAATTTAGGCTCTCTCATTCTTAAATCAGCATGCATTCACAGAGGACCCCCGAAGGGCCAAGCACGTGGGACAGAGCAGTAAACAAAGACACATGTCTCTGTGCTCTCGGAGCTGATGCTCTGCCACGTGCCTGCAGGTCAAGACCAGGTTTCAGATTTGACAAGCTTTCCCTCAAGTAGTACTTACGGCATCTCCTAGCCTCATTAGTAGCTGCTGTAAGATCAAAAGGTCTCGGCAGATGAGGAAGCGCGTGCTGGCAATTTTACACACACTTCGGCAAACAATATGCCCTGACGTGCTACTACCGTAGAGCTGAGAAAGATTCATTCGAATATTCAAAGGCTGAGCTGTAAATTAAAAAATAATAATAATTAAAAAAATTTAACTGTATTACTGTTTTCTCTAAATCAAAAGGTATATCTGTTACTTTGTCATTTACCTGGACTGAATCCCTTTTCCATTTCTACTTCTGTTTCATAATCCATTTCCCGTATTAGAAGTCCGATGGCATGGATTGGGTTCCTAATCTCCTGCAGTTTACTACAAATATCCTCCATCACATTGTCTCTGTAAGGAAGTTAGAAACCCATTACTTCTGAGAATGTATATGATAGACTCTTTACGCCCCTGTAAGGTAAATGCTCTATGAAACAGGAAAACCAGCCATGTAATACAGGAGTGAAGTAATCACTCTGGTATATAAGATACTTTCATGCCATGTAGCAAATTGTCTTTCATTTTTTTCCAGAAATGACAGACAAAATGTATTAGAGGAAAATATGTTTACATTTTAGAATTTACAGCTCAGTTCCCTGGTGGCTCAGATGGTAAAAGCATCTGCCTACAATGCGGGAGACTGAGGTTCGATCCCTGGGTTGGGAAGATCCCCTGGAGAAGGAAATGGCAACCCACTCCAGTTTTCTTGCCTGGAAAATTCCATGGACAGAGGAGCCTGGCAGGCTATAGTCCATGGGGTCGCAAAGAGTCAGACACGACTGAGCGACTTCACTTCATAGTTAACAGCTAGACTATAATTCATGAGTCTTGTTTCCAGACTTGAATCCATGTGTTAGATTTTCTGTTTAAAAGCTGAAAACAGCTACTTAGAATCATGACAACTCACTTTAAGCCACTACTTTGTACATATCTGAATTACATTCAAACCTGATATTGACACTAAGATTTGCTAAATTTCCATTAGGAAATGGACTTTACCCTAAATTCTCCTTACACATCAATAGTGATCAAATCTTCCAGAATCTGTTCTGCAGCCTTTTCTGGAGACTGTAGGCTGTAACAGCTCATTTCCATCATTACTGACATATCCATAGTTACTGACTCTCCAATCAGCCGGAGGCATTTTATAAGACACATGACATCCCGAGCAACATCCACGTCTGTAAGAGGAAGGTGACATTCACGTCTCAGGTCAATGAAGAGCTGCTAGTTAATATTATACTAAAAAAATATTAAGAATACATGACAGGTAGCTATCTGAAGTCTTGGAGATGCTTAGGCCTCTTCAGTTTTTTTTTTTTAATGTACAATGAGGTACACTGACCAGGAAAGGTCACAGTGGCCGTCGATGTTTTTTGTATCTGTTTGAATGAAAGTATAGGGCTTATGGAGAAAGGAGCCTGAATGTGGACATAATAATCACTCTTACCATCAGATATGGTTGTCTCATCCTCTGTCAAAAGATTATCATCAGGGAGGAGATACAAATGATCCACTAAGGAAGAAGGCACAAGGAAAGACAGGTACCCCTGCAAATACAAAAAATATATTATTTTTTTCAGTGTTTAAAGGTATAGAATAGTTGAGACCTGAATCTTATCATGAGGAGACCCCAGACAAATCCAAACTGAAGGACACTCTACCAAATAACAGGTGTAACCTTCAAAGAGGATCAACGTCAGGACTTCCCTTAAGAATCTGCCTTGCAATGCAGGGCACGAGGGCTTGATTCCTGGCCGGAGAACTAAGATCCCACATGGCCTGGAGCAACTAAGCCCTCTCACCACTTCTAGGGAGTATGCACGTGGCAACGAAAGACACTACAGGATGCACCTAAGACCAGATGCAGCCAAATAAATAAATAAATAGTTTAAAAAGTTAGTGTCATGAAAGACAGAGAAAGGCTGACAACAGTTAGAGATTAAGTAAAGAAATATGACAACTCAATATATGCAAGACCTTGAATTGGATCCTAGATCAAGGAAGAAAAATTCTAGGCACAACTAGTAAAATCTGAATATAAACCAATATCAAACTGCCTGATCTTTAAATTGTGCTGCAGTTATGAAAGAATGCTGCTGTGCTTAGATACATGCTAAAATGTGTCAGGACCAAGGGGCATGATATTTACAACTAACTCTCAAGTGGCTCAAGAGGAAAAGCAAATGAAAGTTAATAAATGGTGAATCTGGGTGAAGGGGATTTAGAAGTGCTTTGTGCTATTCTCATAACTTTCAAATTAGGAATCATTTCAATGTAACAGGTGAACAAGATGCAGAAAAGTGTAAATACTGCAGAAGACTATTTAAACACAAATTAACCATAATTCTGAGGTTGCCCTCCCCCCGCCCAGAGAAAACCCACCAAAGTCCTAAAAGCTAACTACAGTATACAACAGACACTGCACTCTGAAAGACCCACTGAACAGCCTACAGGAGTTCTTCCGTGCGTTTCCGCTCTCTTACTTTCTTCAACAGGCACACCATGTTTGTGTGTGGGTTCAAATGCAGGGCAAGAGGATGGGAAAGGGCTTCCTGATACTGAAGACAGCAGGCATAGAACTTGCACCAGAATTCCTGCTGTAAACTTCGGAACTCTTCCTGGGAGAATTCATACTCTGTTACACTTCCTTGGAGCTGGGAAAGAAGAAAAAAAAGAAAAAAGAAACTCTTGATACCATTTGGGATATTTTCTTCCACCAAACATAAATGTTTAATATCATTTTATTAAACTATAGGGAAGTGAATATTCCTTAAACTATAGGAAAGTATATATGCCATAGACTCTGTAAATATGTATCTAATTCTTTAATTAAAAGGTCTAGAATTTTACATTTCTTACAACAAGGTCCAATGAACAATTTGAACAATTTCTTGGTACCAATCTGCCCCACAGTGAGATGAAAGAAATTGTCTTTCTTTCTTTAATCAAACCTCACCTCACTTTCAACAGCTAAAGTAACTTCTTTCTTTAGTTCCGTCCAGGAAAGATCTAAATTCCTCTCAGTTCCTCGACAGAAAATCTGAAAAGAGACACAAAGAGACACTTCAGAGTGCCACATAATACTAAAAACTAAATGAAAAATACTCCAGAGGACGCTGAGGCAATATATAACAATACAATAGACACTGGACATGTCTGAAATAACACATTTACTCTTAACAGTGTGCAAATAACTTCTAATTGTGAGATCACAGCAAGTTGAAATAGTTTATATAGTCCAGGAAGAACTATAAAAACTCATGAGCCTGCAAGAATTATAATAAGGTATATTTGGGTCATTACAAAAAACAAAAGGAAACATAACATCTACTGTTCAGCTGGAAGGAAGATGATGCCAAATAATATACATCCTGACAGGCGCAAAGGTGAGCGAGAGTAGTGCTGGAGGTAGGTCACTCTACTGGGAAAGACTCTCCTAAAGTAAAGCTCGTGATCGGTGCCTTACTGATTATTCAGGATCTCAGTCTGCAAGAGACACCATGAGAAATCGTACACTGATTACTGTTAACAAGAAGCGCTGATGAGATGAAAGAAATAATGCCTTAGAAGTAAGTGATTGTGTCATCCTGGAGTTTTATTAGAAAAAAGAAAACACAGAACAGCCAGATATTCAAGAATGTACCCAGAAGAGAAGTCAAGGATCTGGAAACCACATCACCTGGGAGCAAGTTAAAGGACTGGGTGTACTGAGCCTGGAGAAAGATAACACGGAAAACGCTTAAAATACTTGAAGAGCTGCTTTATAGAAAAGAGCCATGTTCTATGAAGTTCACAAAGAAAGATGCCACCTAAATGATGCAGGATTAAATCTGATCTAATACCAGGATGCACTTTTCTTTGGCTGTACCACGTGGCTTGTGGGATTTTAGTTCCCCAAACAGGGACTGAACCTGGGCCCCAAGAGTGAAGGTGCCGAGTCCTAACCACAGGACTGGCAGGAATACCCTGGGATAAACTTTCAGATGGCACAGTTCTGAACGATAAGTCACACAGGAGGAGCTGAGATACTTGTCACTGGAGGCAGAGACAACTAGAAGCTGACTAGCTGTCTGTCAGAGAAGCCTCACAATGTATTTCTGCTTTGTGTGGGAGGTCAGATCAGGAGATTCTAAGGGATTTTTTAATTCTATGAGTGATTATTTCAAATTCATGAAGCTAAGTGGCAATTTAATGAAGTCTAAGTGACTTGCATCTCTTATACCCTGTAACTTTGAAGCTTAGATTTTTTTTTTTTTAGAGTTTCCTTGAACCTGAACCAAGTCAGACCTTTGCTGTACTAACAAAAGGGTAAAAACTGTACCAGCAAACCTATCCAAGAAAACATTTAAAATTTCTTTCTAGTATAGAGTGTATATGCAGTGTAGTAAGGTATGTTTTTACAACGGTATAGGTGCAAGTTTCTCCTTTACTATCAGTGGGAAAGTGCCCTTAATCCTCTCTCCACACTGGGACTCTTGATATTCTTATGGAAAGAACAGTAAAAAAAAAAATTACAACAGTATTTATAAACGCCTGTATATACAATCACAAAACTATGTTGGGGTTAGTACGTGCAAAACAACAAAAATTAACAGTAATCATTAACTATATAATGATAGCAATAGGAGAGTCTTGGATCAACACGAAATATTTTTTCACTGACCTGTAAAGCTTTACATAAAGCTGCATTAATGAATCGCCCTGGTGTAAAAAGACTCTGCAAATACATCTCCTGTTAGAACATTGAAGCAAGAATTAGCATCATTCTAAAAAAGATAAAATTTGGAAAAATTTGAATGAGGAATCCAACACATTAAAACCAAAGTCTGCATTTCTATTACGTGAACGTAGAAATTCTGCCCTCTGCACAGAGCAGAGGGGCGGAGCAGTCATATATTTTCACACTGAGAGTGAAGCCTCTAGCATTCTGAACCAACTGGTTGTACTACACTGAGAATGCTGTGTTCCTCACGGGGCACTTCAGTGGGTCAGCTTATCAAACGCCAATCTTAAAAGTGAAGAGTTCTTATCTAGGTTATTAGTCATAAACACCAGTAAAAGAACAATTAAACTAAGCTGGTTTCTACACCATCCACAAAAGGCCTCATTTATGGTTCACATATAAAAAGGAAAGGAACCAATAAGAACAGGCATTATATATATAAAAAACAAGCAAAACTGCAATAAGCTCTAACAAGTGGGGACATGAAGTAGGGAGAACAAAACGGAAAGTCTCATATTGTCTAATTATTTTGATCAAATTTTATAAACCAGATTTGCCAATAAGCAGCAAATTTGGTTGACCTTCATTCAAATTTCCTTCCTTCCACTGAGGTTCTGAGCGACATTTATAAAATGACCAAAATGGAGAAAAACAAGAACTTTTTTACCAGCATGTGATTTTGACTTCTAGATCAAAGTTAAATGCCAATAAACTCTTGGGATTAAAAATATAGCAATATTCAATTTCAGATACTCAAAATGGGTTTCCCAATCTTACAAAGAGTTAATGTCTTAGACCCAGAGCCCATAATCTTTAAGTTCATTTTAACAGTAAAGAATCAAGTTTTTCTTCTGTTTACCGTGAGGATGTCCCTGAAAAACAGGGAGCCTGGCCTGTTTTGTTCTCTACAGCACTACCTTTTAAAGTTGTGTTCTTCATAGCATATACCTCAATCAGAATTTATTTTGTTTCTAGTTTTTATGCATCTATTCACACGGTTAGTATAGTGGACACCCATGGTCTGTGCCTGCCCAGAATCCATTTCCCTTTCTTTTACTAACAAGCCCCTTACCTTTCTCTGAAGAATCACTCCTCCTATACCCACACCCAACTGAACTTCACCCTCCACAATAAGAAGGTCCAGGCTGGACATGTTTCTCATGCCAAGCCAGAATATTCTATTCCTTCTGATCCGAGTGACCATGCCAGGCCAAGGTCAACTCCATGACCTAGAACAGAAACGCTCTTTTTTCTGAACAAGCGCAAGCTTGTTCAGAAAACCTGCCCAACAATAAACCCAAAAAGGAGGAAAGCAGAATAGAGACAAAGGAGAGATGAAGCCCTAAAGGCATTATTCCAGCCATGGCTGAAACCAGGTAACTCTGAACTTCTCAGCAGCACAAGCCAATATGTTCAGCTTAAGGCAGTTTGAGGTGGGTTTCTTTCATCTGCAGCTTAAAGAGTTCTGCTAATACAACTGGTTCTTCTCAAACTGATGATCAGGGTAAATCATCTCCTTATATAAAACTTCAGTGTTGCTTACTCTGGGGTCTTGATCATCTCTGATGACGATTTCTTCCTCTGGCAGAGGCTGCATAAAAACTGGACTCCACTGACCTGCAACGTTACTAGAGAGAGAAAAAAGTCCATCGGTCTATGTAAAGATGATGAATAAAAATGAAGCTTATGCGGTTAGCACTATCTGGGCAGGAAGGGTCCCACTGCTGACCTCTGCAACTACTGTTCGATCAGTTCTATTTTTTTCCGGCTGCAGCAGGCAACATGCGGAATTTCCCTGACCAGGGACTGGACCCGTGCACCCTGCAGCGACAGCATGGAATCTTAACCACTGGACACCAGGAAGTGCTCGATCGATTCTATTTAAAATAGTCCCCAAAAGAGAAGCATATTCATAGCAAAGTCTGCATTATAGAGGTGCTCTTACTTCTTTTAATAGGCATCTTCCTGAATTAAAACTCTAGACACAAATCTACAAATAATAGCCAACTTTCATCCTACATTTACCATATGCTACACCTTCTGCAGGTGTAATTCTGGATATACTTCATGTATGTGCTTAGTTGCTCAGTTGTGTCCAACTCTTTGTGACCCCGTGAACTGTAGCCTGCCAGGCTCCTCTGTCCATGGGGATTCTTCAGGCCAGGATACTGGAGAGGGTAGCCTTTCCCTTCTCCAGGGGATGTTCCCAACCCAGGGATCGAACCCAGGTCTCCCGCATTGCAGGTGGATTCTTTACCATCTGAGCCAAAAGGGAAGTCCAAGAATACTGGAGTGGGTAGCCTATCCCTTCCCCAGGGGACATTCCCAACTCAGGTCAAACTGGGGTCTCCTGCATTGAAGGCGAATTCTTTATCAGCTGAGCTACCAGGGAATCCCACACTTCATTTATACCTTATGATAATTCTTTGAAGGACACACTGCCCTCATTTTAAGATGTCGAAAGTGAGGTTTAGGGTATCTCACAGCTAGTAAGTTGGAGAACCAGGTTTCAAACTCACCCAACACTGGATTCTTTGCTTTTTTAACCCACTTTGCCTGAATGCCATCTATGAGGAGTATGCTCTGTTTTCTGAGGTGTGGTTCAGGGTCAACCTGGGGGCGACCACTCCTAGAATTCTAATCTAGAATATGGGTTTCATGAGGGACCCCTTGGGTACAATTACTTTATAGTTGACCCTTGAACAACATGGGGGTTTACAGGTGCCGACCCTCAAAAACCCAGGTACAGCTTATTCAAGCAACTGTAGATCCAACAGTACTAGCGTAACTACTATGAAAAAAATCGATGTATTGAATGCACCCCACAGTTCAAAATCCATGCTGTTCAAAGGTCAACTGCAGTTCTAGGAGCATCAAAATAGGATCCAGGGAATCCTTCAGACGTTTCAGGAATTACACAAGTGTCTGACTCAAAACTGGTTCTTAAATGTGTTTGTAACTGTTAAAAATCTTAAAATGAATATCATGTAAATAAAAATAACAGATATACCAAACATATCTAATATTAGAGATTATCAACATGTTAAATTGTGTTATAATTTTATACTCATAAAATATTGGTTTTGTTATATACTGGAGTTCATTGTCTTTGGAGGAAAAAAAAAGGGTTTCCTGTTCAAAAAACAAAGCTTGAGAAGCACTGTTGTTATAGAATTTACTTTTTATCTTAGGGTGAGGACACTGAGACCTCAAAGGGACTGCAGTGACTTTTGGAAGTTGTGGGTATCAGAAACGGCCTTTGCTTAAAACAAAGGAAATGTGCAGATTACAAGTATTTGGGACTTTTCTCGCTCCCCAGCCTTTTTGAAGGCTGCCCTTGGCTGGGGGCATCCCGCATGTAAGGCAGTAAGATGGTGAACGTGAAAAAGTCGCTGGAGTTGCTCAACTCTAGGCTCCAACCCGTCATGAAAAGTGGAAAGTAGGTGCTGGGGTACGAGCAAACGCTGAAAACGATCAGACAAGGCAAAACGAAACTGGCCATCCTTGCCAAGCACCCAGCCTCGGGGAAATCTGAAGTACAGTACTAGGCCATATTAGCTGGAACAGGCCTCCATCGCTATAGGGGTATTAACACAGAACTGGCAGAGCATGTGGAAAATACGAGAGCTTGTACACTGGCTGTCATGGGTGCAGGGGAACGGGTGCAGGTGATTCGGGTCGTGCCAGAACAGGCTGGTAAAAAGTCAATCATGTACAACTTTTCTGTAATAAAACCACCCAGAGCTTGTTTGAAAAACAAACCAAAAAAGAAGTATTTTGGATATGTGCTGTCTCTCCCAATAAAGATGGTATATATGCATATTTTTCTGTGTCATTTCAACTCTAAGAATCCTTTTTTCTGTCCTAAAACCGTTAAGGTAAGAATGCAAAATGAAATAGAAGGTATGTCAGAAAACAGGCAAACCCAAGGCTGAATCCTTTAAATGTACACATTTGACTTGTGTCCTACACAAGGAGCTCCCTTCTTTTCTGAGTGTGACTCTGCCTGGGGCAAGGTAGGAGGACAGAGGAGAGGGACCCCTACTGTTCAAAGTTGATGTATTTCACAGCTGTCTGGTTCTCAGCGTCGTGCCACAGGGCCCAGATATCCGTGGAGGTTAAGGCAAAGTCAATCAGTGTCTCCTGGAAAGAAATGTAGGGAGGAAACAAACAAAAAGAGGTTAAAATAAGACAGAAAAGGTACTACTTTATGGTGAGTTACACTTGTATAAGCAGGAGAGGTAAAAACATGAAAACTGAAGATGGTGCCATGTGAACCGGGTGAAATCCAAATCAAATTTTGTTTGGACGAAGTTTCATTAAATATTCCACTTTAAGATTACAATCCCATTACAACAGGTAAATTAGCCAGTACTTCTTTCCGGTACTTGTGTGATATGCAAAGCATGATTCAACCTACCTGAGAAGTGAACAGTGAGGAGATGTGATCTAGGCTATAGCGGTTATTCTCAGCGCTCACCAACTGGAAAACGCAGAACTGATAAAAAACAAGTTGCTAAGTTAATACTTGAAATAACCAACATGCCATTTTTCTAAGCAAGCAAGACTTATTAGCATTCAAAAACCTATTTTTAAAAAATATGTGTGATAAAATATATGTAGCACTTAACTATTTTTAACTGTACAGCTTAGTAGTATTAAGTACATTTATACTTGTGCAACCAATCTTCAAAACTTTTTTTTGTTTTTCAGAAGAGAAACCCTGTATTCGTTAAATCCCCCATTCCCCCCTCCCCGACCCTTCCCACTGCCCAGCTCTGGGCAACCAGCATCCTATCGTCTATCTCTAGGATCTTGACTCTTTTACATAATGGTACCTGTCTTTTAGGGGCTGTGTTTTCACTTAGGACAATATCCTCAAGGTTTACCCACGCTGCAGCATGTGTCAGAATTTCTTTCCTCTTAAAGTTGAATCATATTCCGTTTTATGTAAACACCACATCTTGTTCATCCACTCAGTCATCGATGGAGACTTAGGTTGCTTTCATTTTGTGGCTATTGGGAATATTGTTGCTAAGAACGTGGGTGTACAAATATCAAGACCCTACTTTGAATTCTTTGGGGTATATATCCAGAAGAGGAATTGCTTGATCATACGGAAATTGAAGAGTTGCCAAGCTGTACCCCATAGTGGCTGTAGCATTTTACATCCCCACTGGTAATGCACAAGGGTTCCAATGTCTCCACATCCTCCCTAACACTTGATATTTACTATTTCCCCCTGCCATGGTAGCTATCCTTGGGTATGAAGTAGAATCTATGGTCAGAAACCTATTTTTAATGCTTTTACCAAAAACAATTTAAAACATACACATGGTAAAAATCAACTCGAGTCAATCTTCACTACAAACAAAAACCTACAAAATAATTCATGTTTCATATTTAACTCTACTGCCAAAACAAAAAAGATGTCAAACTCAAAAATAATATTTAATGAACATTATTTTAAATAATTTTTTGACAAAGAAAATATACTATAAACTAATAAGAGCCATGAAGATTCTATCCTGGTACCATAAGCAACTGCTCACAAGAAGCTTTAAAAAAAATACAGTGATTCTCTTTGAGAGAAAAATAGACTGTACGAAGTATGAGAAAAATATGTAGTGGTCACATTCATGCCCGCCTCCAGCTACATTTCACAAGCTACATATCTCAAAGCACTACCGAGACATGAATCAACTTAGTAGGTCTCAACCAGCATTTAAGAAAAAAAAAAAGATTGAGAGTTTATCAGTTGATCACCCACGGTGAACACGTTTCATGAAAACTGTTTTTCTGTTATATGTCCATCGCCACATAAGGGTGTCCGGATAGCAATGTAAACTATTTGTTGTATCTTCCAGCCAAAAAGTTGGAAGAATGCTGGTCTAGTGCAGCGCTTCTCAAACGACCTGTGGTAAAGGAACAAAGGAACGCTTTTTTTTTTCTTTCATTTTTTAACCTGCTCCAGACTAATATTCTTCTTCTTTTTTTTGGGGGGGGGGAGGGGGGTGGTGCTCCACTGGGTGGCATGTGGGAATCTTAATTCCCCAAGCAGGGACTGAACCTGCACACTCTGCAGGGGAATCGTGGAGTCTTATATCACTGGACTGCTAGAGAAGTCCCTCAGAAAGATACTTTCATGACATACAGAAACCATGAATGTCTGTGGCAAAGTCAAATCACTTATGCTTCTGTTCTCTCAGTTTCTGTATTTATTTTACTGCTAACTAGTAACAATTTGTGGCCCAGGACCATTCTACAGACCACATCACAGGTCTACCGCACTTCTGTTTGAGATTTTCATTAGTGTCCTAGATGGAAACTATTATTGTTATTGTGTAGTGGCTAAGTCCTGTCTGACTCTTTTTCGACCCCATGGACTATAGTCCACCAGGCTCCTCTGTCCATGGGATTTCCCACGCAAGAATACTGGAGCAGGTTGCCATTTTTTCCTCCAGGGGATCTTCCAAACCCAAGGATCAAACCCATGTCTCCTGCATTGAAGGTGGATTCTTAACCATTGAGCCCAAGGAAGCCCAGATGGAAATACATACGGCATAATATAACACTGAGGACATGATGCTGAGAATGATTAAATTAATGCACTTAACAGAATTAGTGTCCAAAGAACCAAAAGAAAACCAAGAAGAAACAAATGAAACTAACAGGAATGGATGTAAACTACTACAGAGATTAAAAAGACCAAACAGGGCTTCCTTGGTGGTCCAGTGGTTAAGAATCTGCTTTGCAATGCAAGGGACACCGGTTCGATCCCTGGTCCAGGAAGATCCTAGAGGCCTCCGAGCAACAGAGACTGTGCTCCACAACAAGAGACACCATCACAACAAGAAGCCCACGCGTCCAAACTAAGAATGGCCCCAACTCACCCCAACTAAAAGAAAGCTGTAGTGCAGCAACAAAGACCCACCACAACCAACAAATAAATCGGTAAAAAACACCACCAAACTTCAAATGTGCAGGTTAGGGAGAAAAAAACATTCTGAAGAGCAGCTTTTGTTTAGAAAAAGAAAAAAAAAAAAGACCTCAACTTCATTATACTCTGAACAGGCACACCAGCATTACATGGCTGCTAAAAATGAAGTGTATCTGATTTTAGGCTTCATTAATAGAACCTTAATGCTTAAACCAAAGGAGATAGTAGCTCTGCTCACTTTGACCCTAATCCTAGAATAACACATCCGATCTCAGTGTAATCTTTAGAGCAGAGATTCTCAAAATGTGGTCCACAGACACCTAGAGGTCCCCAAGACTAATCTCAGGGGGTCAGTGAGGTCAAAACTCTTCACAGTAATTCTACATCATTTGCCCTTTTCATTGTGTTAATATTTGCACTGATTATGCAAAAAAGCAACAGTGGGTGAAATTACTGATCTCCTAATGTCACAGTGGCACCAACCTGAATACTCTTTCATGATAAAAATTCAACAAGCTAGGAATAGACAGGAACTTCCTCAACACAAAAAATACACAGCTAACATCATACTCAGTGGTGAAACACCCGAAGCTTTCTCTCTTAAACTGGGAATAAGACAAGGGTGTTAACTCTTGTCACTTCTATCCAACATTATACTGGAGGATCTGTTCAAGGAAATTAAGACAAAAAAAGAAAAGGCACATAAATTGGAAAAGAAGTAATAAAACTATCTTTATTTGCAGATGTTGCTGTCCTATAAATAGGAAGTCCCAAGGATTCCACTATAACACTACTAGAACTAAAAAGAGTTCAGTATATATAAAATCAATATAAAAAAGTGAATTATATTTCTATAAACCTGCAATGAGGAACCTGAAATGAAATTAAGATAACTTCACTTACAATAGTATCAAAAGGAATAAAATACATAGGAATAAGTTAATTAAAAAGCCCCTACAAAACCTGTATCATGAAAACTATAAAACATTAAATGGAAAAGCATCCCATTTTCATGAAGCAGAAACCTTAATACTGCTAAGATGGCGATGCTTTTCAGTATGATCTAGAGTTAACAAATCGCTATCAGAGTCTTCGACGTAGCAATGAACATACATGTCGGTCTCTGGCTCCTGACACGGAGCTCCTAAAATACCTGCAATCTTCTGAGTGGTGACAGAGGTGCTAGGAGCATCTTTTGTTATAGTAGCTGGTCTTTGACCCTGGTTCCCGGCACAGACTCCTAAATCCCTGTGCATTTCCTAAGTGACAGGAACACCTTTTGCTCCAAGAGCTGACTGCTGGATAGCTTCAGGATGGCAACTGGTCACCAGAAAGAGGAAGCCTGAATAGAATCTTGCAACTTTCAGCCCAGACCCCTATTTTCTACAAAGGGAAGAAAGGCCACTGGCTTCATAATCCATCATGCCTATGAGATGAAGCCTCCTTAAAAACCCCTATCCCTATGGGATGTGGGGAGCGCCCAGGCTGGGGAACACATCCATGTGCTGGACGGTGGTGCGCCTCAATGCCTTGAGACCCTTCTGGACCTTGCCCTACCTACGTCTTCAGCATTTATTGTATAATAAACCAGTAACTGTAAGTGTTTCCCTGAGTTCTGTGGGCCATTCTAACAAATTTCTGAGCCTAGGGAGGGGGTGGCATGAATCAAGAACCCAAGGACAAATGACTTCTCTTGTGGTCCAGTGGTTGAGACTCTGTGCTTCCAATGCAGGGGGCATGGGTCTGATCCCTGGTCAGGGAACTAAGATTCCGCACACGAGACAGCTTGGCCAAAAAGGTAAAAAATGAAACAAAAAAAGAACCCAAGGGGGTAAGAAGAGTCTCTGTATTGGGCAGCAGCCTAGCTTTGGGAGATGAGCATGAGCAGGGTGAGGAAGCGTCCACCTATGTGGAAAGCCTGGGGCAGGGTGGAAACTCACGCAGGGCGAGGAGGGTCCACACAGAGAGACAGCCCGCGCTGGAGACTAGAGCCCAAGGAGGCGGGGAGGGTGTCCACTGCACGGGGGTGGACCAGCGCAGTGTCAGCGCTGAGGGGGTGTGGAGGGCATCCACGTGAAAGGGCACCCTGGAGTGGGACCGCCCTCATTTAGTCGCTCAGTTGTGCCTGACTCATGGACTGCAGCACGCTGGGCTCCTCTGTCCTTCACTGTCTCCCGGAGTTTGCTGATGGACTGGGACCCCAGAGCCCAACGGGAGTGAGGAGGGGACCCAGACAGATCAGCACCCAGCATGGGGAATCAGAGCTCCAGTGGAGGGAGGAGGACAAACCCGACCTCGCTGGGATGTCACTAGGATTAAATGGATGGTATGTGTGGTGTGTGAGTCCAGAGGAAGCACACAGTCCAGGCATTTGCTGTTAATGTACATAAAGGGCCCGGAACCGTGCCAAACACAATATCCAACAATCTATTTATTTATTTATTTGGCTGTGCCACAGGGCTTAGTTCTTGTTGCTCTCTACCATAAGGGTTGTGTCATCTGCATATCTGAGGTTACTGATATTTCTCCCAGCAATCCTGATTCCAGCTTGGGCTTCATCCAGCCCAGTGTTTCTCATGATGTACTCTGCATGGAAGTTAAATAAGCAGGGTGACAATATACAGCCTTGACGTACTCCTTTTCCTATTTGGAACCAGTCTGTTGTTCCATGTCCAGTTCTAACTGTTGCTTCTTGACCTGCATACAGATCTCTCAGGAGGCAGGTAAGGAGGTCTGGTATTCCCATCTTTTTAAGAATTTTCCAGTCTGTGACCCACACCGTCAAAGGCTTCAGTATAGTCAATAAAGCAGAAGTAGATGTTTTTCTGGAACTCTCTTGCTTTTTCCATGAATCAATGGATGCTGGCAATTTGATCTCTGGTTCCTCTGCCTTTTCTAAATCCAGCTTGAACATCTGGAATTTCATGGTTCATGTACTGTTGAAGCCTGGCTTGGAGAATTTTCAGTATTACTTTACTAGCGTGTGAGATGAGTACAATCGTGTGGTAGTTTGAACATTCTTTGGCATTGCCTTTCTTAGGGACTGGAACAAAAACCGACCTTTTCCAGTCCAGTGGCCACTGCTGAGTTTTCCAAATTTGCTGGCATACTGAATGCAGCACTTTCACAGCATCATCTTTTACGATTTGAAATAGCTCAGCTCTTCCAACACCTCCACTAGCTTTGTTTGTAGTGATGCTTCCTAAGGCCCATTTGACTTTGTATTCCAGGATGTCTGGCTCTAGGTGAGTGATCACACCATCGTGATTATCTTGGTCGTGAATATCTTTTTTGTACAGTTCTTCTGTGTATTCTTGCCATCTTTTCTTAATATCTTCTGCTTTTGTTAGGTCCATACTGTTTCTGTCCTTTATTGTGCCCATCTTTGCATGAAATGCTCCCTTGGTATCTCTAATCTTGAAGAGATCTCTAATCTTTCCCATTCTGTTGTTTTCCTCTATTTCTTTCCACTGATCACTGAGGAAGGCTTTCTTATTTCTCCTTGCTATTCTTTGGAACTCTGCATTCAAATGGTTGTATCTTTCCTTTTCTCCTTTGCCTTTAGCTTCTCTTCTCTTCTCAGCTTTTTGTAAGGCCTCCTCAGACAACCATTATACCACTGTACTGTATCCCAAATACCTCATCGACATACAACAGCTAATGTTTGAATGATGAACAAAATCATTTCGTAAAATTAACTTCCCCTGCACCACTTAATAACACCTACAGCCCGTTCACAACTCCATTTTCTTCACTCAGAAGAAACTAGCTCTTTCTAGTTTAGAAAGAGCTTTCAAACTAGCTCTTTCTTGTTTAGTTTTGGTTAACTTCTCCTTCCACGGACTTCCCCTGTGGCTCAGCTGGTAAAGAATCCACCTGCAATGTGGGAGACCTGGGTTTGCTCCCTGGAGAAGGGAAAAGCTACCCACTCTAGTATTCTGGCCTACAGAATTCCATGGACTGTATAGTCCACGGGGTTGTAAAGAGTCGGACACGACTGAGCGACTTTCACTTCACTTTCCTTCCACGTTCCTTTAAACTCTCTACTTTCATCCTGAATTTTCCTTTAAGATCTTTGAATTCACATAGTAGCACAAAAAGTGGAAACATTTTTTTGTGTGGAAACACTGCAAGATACATCTAGAGGCTGATGTGAGAGCTGAAGAGACTCGAGTCTGCAGCTACTGCTCCACGCCAGTACACACAGAATAACTCGATACGCGTCTTATCTGTCTCGTACCTGTCCTCGCTTTGGTGCATGCAGGTATACTCCCAGGTAGAGTCCCATGGAAGGGGAATAAGCAAGTCGCAATTTGTGTCCAGTCCCAGCAGTGAGCCGGAGATCTTTATTTACGGGGACAAACTCCAGCATGTCAGCCACCATCAGGCACATTTGGTCCTGTCAAGAAAAGAATTAGTAAGTGATATTAAAGAACATTCAAGATGGAAAAAAAACTCCTTCCCTTTTTAAAGAATGCATATCCATCATATCTAGGACTGTATGTAATTTATCTGCTGAAGGGCCCTACAGGTTTTTTTGTTTTTTTTTTTAAAGGGCTGAGATGAAAACATTTCTTTGGTCTGATAGATAAAATGATTAGCTGTTTCGTATTCAAAGGTTGAACACTATTTTACCAACTTGCATTTTATTTTTTTAAGTTTTTATTTAAAAAAAAAAAAAAAAAGGTTTTGACCACACTGTGTGGCATGTGGGATCTTAGTTCCCCAACCAAGGATCAAACATGCAACCCCTGCACTGGGAGCACTGGACCACCAGCAGAAGCCTCTCAACTTGCGTTTCAAAACCACATTTGTCGTGAAGTGAAGAGTATACTTGGTATCACGTCAACGTTTCTGTAAGACTTAATTTTCCAAAATAAAAATACAAAAATTTAGGGGAGAAGTGTATGAAAAATAAAGTTAAACAAAACTGTCTGAATCTGGAAATGGCCCATCATTTTCAAAGTAAGAGATCTGATCATCTTTACGAGAGGAAACAAGACTTATTTCAATTTCTCTACAATTCACAATCCTATTTTAACTTACAGTAACTATCAATGTAGCATTTACCTTGTAAGACCACATTCGTAGTTTATGATCTTGACACAGAGCAAAGATGAAGGCATTGTGCTCGACACAATGCACAGCAAGGCTCAGGGGACGATCTGAAGGCCCCTGGTCACCTCTGAAAACGGAAGGCTGAGCATTAGCGTTTTATTGGTGCCAATTACCTGATCATTAGAGTTTGCAATTTAAGAGACAAAATAAAATTATAAATATACACTCTTAACGGAAGGAGCAAGAGTTTCCAGGCTGGTGTGCAGTAGCACACTTTCTGTCTGGCTCATGTCCGGTTACTATAGATGGAATGCGGTGTTGTATAGACCCTTCTCCTTTCCAGCGTAACATTTATTTGTCTTGGAGTCAGACTGGAAGCACTAATCGCCGCTGACCAGGGCAAAAGCTCACACTCTTGGGCCCTCTGATTCACTGGCTAGAGACACTCACCTGATAGCTGTGGGCATCCAGCCTATAAGCAGGCGCTGCATCACTGAGCTTTGTTTCAGCTCCACGACTGACACCACCCCTGCAAGACGGAAAACAGGCTAGTGATACCCAAGGCACCCCATGACATACTTGGCGAAACCCAAAGACAAGAGCATGCAACCGTAAACAAGGAATTTATAACAGGTGAGCTTTCTATACCAAGGAAGTCTTAGGCTGTACCTTTTCCATAGATCTGTCCTAACTAAAATATTCTGAATCATTACTGGATCAATAGCAACAGCAGTTTTACATTCCAAGGGGAAATTTTTGCCATTTACAAATGGTAACCCATGTTGCTGCTCAGAAGCAGCACTTCATTCTTTCCAAAAGCAACACTCAGTACCTTTCCTGAGCTAGGCGCAGTTCTAGACGCGAGAGATACAGCAGAAAATACAAGTGAAAACAGTCTTGTCCTCCTGGAACTTAATATTCCATTGAGAGGAAGGGAGAAGCAGACAGTTAACGAAGTAAACAGAATGCCATAAGTGGAGAAAAAGAAAACACAGAAAGGGTACAGTGAATGGGGGGAGGGGGTGGCGCGCGTTACAATTTTAAAAAGTGGTCAGATCACCCACTGAAAAAGGACCTAAAGGAGTTGAGAGAATGAGCCACAATGGTAGCTGGGGACAGACTATTCCTACCAAAGCCTTGGAATCAAGATTGCCGGGAGAAACATCAACAACCTCAGATATGCAGATGACACCACCCTTATGGAAGAAAGCGAAGAAGAGCCTCTTGATGAAGATGAAAGAAGAGAGTGAAAAAGCTGGCTTAAAATTCAACATTCAAAATACTAAGATCATGGCATCCGGTCCCATTCCTTCATGCCAAACAGACGGGGAAACAATGGAAACAGTGAGACACTATTTTCTTGGGCTCCAGAATCACTGAGGTCAGTGACTGAAGCCATGAAGTTAAAAGACGCTTACTCCTTGGAAGACAAGCTATGATCAACCTAGACAATATATTAAAAAGCAGAGACATTACTGTGCTAACAAAGGTCTGTATAGTCAGAGCTATAGTTCTTCCAGTAGTCATGCATGGATTTATGAATGGAACATAAAGAAGGCAGGGCACTGAAGAATTTATGCTTTTTAACTGTGTTGGAGAAGACTCGAGAGCCCCTTGGATGATCAAAGGAGATCAAACCAGTCAATCCTGAAGGAAATCAATCCTGAATATTCATTGGAAGGACTGATGCTGAAACTGAAGCTCCAATCCTTTGGCCACCAGATGTGAAGAGCCGACTCACTGAAAACACCCTGATGCTGGGAAAGACTGAAGGCAGAAGGGGACAACAGAGGACGAGATGGTTGGACGGCATCACTGCCTCAATGGACATGAGTGTGAGCAAGCACTGGAAGATGGTGAGGGACCAGGAAGCCCGGTGCGCTGCAGTCCATTGGGTCGCAAAGAGTCGGACACAACTGAGCGACTGAACACCACCAAAGCCCTTAGGCAGATGCGCCTGGTATGTTCAAGGAACTGCCAGAAGACATGTGGCTGGTTTGGAGAAGGAGGGGAGAAAGAATGAGAAGATGCAGTTAGAGAGGCAGCAGGGCGTTGCCATAGGACGCTAGGTTTATTGGAGTGAGATGAAGAACAGCCCTGACCCGAAGGCTTCAAGCAGTGGAATGGCATGACTCAACATAGGTTTTAAATGTCTTGGTCTGCCTGAGAAGTTTCTGCAGAGGGCTAAGGACAGATCTGGGAAGATAATTAGGAAGCAAATACAATAGTTCAGGTTAAGAGAAGGTGGTAACCTGGAGCATGGTAGCAGCACTGAGCTTCCTTGTTTCAGGTAAACTTGTTTTAGTTACAGCACCTCAAACTGAAAATAGACATCAGTCAACTCATCCCTACTAAAGGCCTTAGAATAGGCCACCTTACAGCCACCTGTTTTCCTACGTTCCAGTAAGCTGCAGTTCCTCATTCACTGTATAAAATCCCACCCTCTTGGGAAAAACTGTAAAGTGTTAGGGACTCATTAGGCAAGCAATAATGAATAACCATTTTAGGGTGGTTTGGAAGCAGTTCCTGCACTGGATAATGGCCTTGGACTTCTAATGTCTGTCTTAATGCCAATGTTTGTTTAAAATGAAATCCATGCTGCATTCCTGTTCTTACCAGGTACGTCATAAGGAGGTAGTTTAAGAACAAAGATTCCCCCGGAGGCAGATGGCAGAGCAAACAGAGCCTCCCCATCGTTGCTCAGCCAGGCTGCTGAGGTGGCAGAACCAGGGGAGAGGCCAGGCACTGATGGGATCGGCTGATAGTTGCAAGGATCCCTAAAATCAACTTTTCCAATGTCAGTGAATATTGACTGCATCTGACTTTCGATTGCCAGCTCCTGTGGAGAAATGAAAAAGAAAAATCTGTTAAAATCAAAATAAACGAATTTTGTTCAGTTCCTCCCAATTGCTATCAATGTTTTTAAAGTAAAAAAATTGTTGAGTTGAAAAAGGAAGCTGTTCTTTTTAATGAAACTATTTTTGCAACTTAAAATGTATTTGATCATTTAAAATAGTAACTAGGAAAGTATGAGGCTTCCCCAGTGGCTCCTCGGGAAAGAATCTGCCTGCAGTGCAGGAGATGTGGGGTCGATCCCTAGGTGGAGAAGATCCCCTGGAGGTGGAAATGGCAACCCACTCCAGTATTCCTGCCTGGGCAATTCCATGGACAGAGGAGCCTGGCGGGCTATACTCCATAGGGTCGCAAAAGAGCTGATCACGACTTACGGAGTAAACAATAACAACATGAACGTATGCTTGGTTAGGGCTAGCAAGGAATCCATCCTTCCTTCAATTCCAAAGGACACTGCTCTAATACTAAATTTGTGACCGAGTAACTTGAGAAATAAAGGACATTATACTTAACCAACTTACACTCCTATACATCCGGGAAGGGTGTGGTAAAAGCAACCTATGCACTGTCTGATTGGTTAATATCAAGATTATCACATGGTTCTGAGTCTCAGAGACATGAACTCCTCCGGGTAGAAGGACGCAGTTTTGGAATTTGAGGCGAACTGCATTATTCAACAGATTTATGTCCAATGACTCTTCCACCAGCTCCAATGTATCTCCAGAGGTTTTCCTATTAAAAAGAGACATTTGTAAAAAACAACAAAAAAAAGAGTTTACGCTTTTCTTTCTGATTGTTGCATGGAAATGTATGACAATAGTTTTCAGGTGAACTCTCCTAATTCAAAAATTTTGGATAAGCAAACTCAAATCAATTCTGCCATTCCAAACCACATTGTATAGTCTACAAAACACAGTATTATATACAATTCAACTATTATTATATGATTCTCTGTTAAATGGAGACATTTCCAAACTTGATAGTATGTTTAGAACAAAGTGTTAAGTTGCTTCAGTTAGTTCAGACTCTTTGCAACCCTATGGACTGCAGCCCTCCAGGCTCCTCTGTCCCCAGGATTCTCCAGGCAAGAATACTGGAGTGGGTTGCCATGCCCTCCTCCAGGGGGGATCTTCCCGACCCAGGGATTGAACCCAGGTCTATTTTGTCTCCCTCATTGGCAGACGCGTTCTTTACCACTAGCGCCACCTGGGAAACCTTTAGAACAATAGTCAATTCAATTAAACTCCGCTAGGATGCAACCCACTCCAGTACTCTTGCCTGGAAAATCCCATGGATGGAGGAGCCTGGTAGGCCACAGTCCATGGGGTAGCGAAGAGTCAGACATGACTGAGCGACTTCACTTTCACTTTTTCACTTTCATGCACTGGAGAAAGAAATGGCAACCCGCTCCAGTATTCTTGCCTGGAGAATCCCAGGGACGGTAGCCTGGTGGGCTGCCGTCTCTGGGGTCGCACAGAGTCGGACACGACTGACATGACTTAGCAGCAGGATTAAAATTCACACCACACACTCACACCTTATAGTGTAATGTGGCCTCTACATATAATTACTATAGCATCAAACTACAGTGATCTTATAAATGTGGGTGTTTCCCTTCTAAAGCTTCCTCCTGCTAGGAAGCAGGGTAGGCTCCTCCTCACGTACAACTCTGCTATGTGGTAGCTTCGGAACCACAGACGGCACCATGCTGGGAGTGTCCTAACCAGCGCCATCTCATCTAGCGAACCACCCGAATCTCCTCTCTGCGTCAGCGGGCTTCCGCCTCCGGGATCTAACGCCTCATGATCTGAGGTGGAGCTGATGGCACAATAACCAAGGGCACAGCAGATGTAACATGCTGAATCGTTCTGAAACCAGTCCCCCCACCCCAGGTCTGTGGGAAAATGGTCTTCCGTGCAACTGGTCCTTGGTGCCAAGAAGCCTGCCGACCACTGCTATAGGCGATCATCTTTGGTTTAACAGCTTTGACTGACAATAATTTCTAAATCTGTATCTTTTTCAGCCCACACTCTCCACTCACCTGACCACTGCCTCAAACTTGCACTTGTGTATCAGGGATCTCAAACTACACCTGTCCGAAACAGAATTCCTGGACCCAGCAAACCAGAAAAAACATCCGCTTCACCTGCACTTCTTTCCAACTCATGGATGGCGTCTCTGTAACTTCCAGTTGCTCAAGCCAAAAATCTGGGCTTCACCCTTGGATTTTTTTCTTTCAATATACCCTACATCTGATCTGATACTAAATGCTAACAAAATCACCTTTAAAACATATCCACTATTAGAACATTTCTCACAGCCTCTAACAATACCAAACTCATTTTAAGCCATCGTCTTTTGTGTGGATTGTGGCACCAACCTCTAATTGGTCTCCCTGCTCCCACCCCTTCCTACTACACTCTGTTCTCAACACAGCAGACAAGCAATCTTTTAAAAACACTGTTTTTCATTATACCTCTTCATTTAAAACCCTCCTCTCACTCAAAGTAAAAGTCACAGCCTTGAAATAACTGACAAAGCCCTAATCTGCCCCTTGGTTACCTTATTCCTCTATCCTGCATTCTCCCAAGAGGCAGACTTCTGGCCCTTTGCCATTCTTTGAAAACAACACACAAGCTCCTGCCTCAGCATTTTTGCCCTTTTTCTTCGAAGGCTCTACCTGAAATCTCATCCCTTGGGTACCCTTATTTCCTCTGCTCAAATGTTAACTTATCACTGAGTCTTGCCCAACTACCCTATGTGAAATATTAAACATAATAATTCCCCTTCTCCCTTCCCTGTTCTCCATTCCACGTATTACCTGATGAACTACTGTTTTTTGGGTTTACTGTTGTTGATCAGCTCCCTCTGAGAGCAAGGACTGTCTGCTCTGTTCCCTGCTATGTTCCCAGTCCCTAAACGTCCACTGGAACACATTGTGTGTGTGCAAAGTCACTTCAGTCTGACTCTTTGCAACCCAAAGCCCTACATAGCTTGCCAGGATCCTCTGTCCATGGGATTCTCCAGGCAAGAATATTGCAGTGGGTTGCCATGCCCTCCTCTAGGGGATTTTCCTGACCTAGGGATGGAACTCACATCTCTTGTGTCCCCTGTACTGGCAGGTGGATTCTTTAGCTCTAGCGTCGGAACATATTAGGCACTCAAAAATATTTCTGAAATCAATGAGATTTGCACCTCTAACATAGGTCTTTCTTCTGAGCCTATAAAGTTCAATGCCTACTTGACACTGTCAAAGAGCAACTACACAGACACTTTAATAGCACGTCTAAAAGAATGACTTAACATCTGTCCAAAACCCATCTTCTATATCTCAGAAGATGGCAATCCTTCTGCAGGATATCTGGTCAGTCACACCAAAAGACAGGAACTTGTCCTTGCTCCCTCCTTTTCCCTTACCATCCTTTATCCAATAGTCAGTCTATCACCTGGTCCTAATGAAGCTACCCTGTAAGTGTATCTCGAATCCATCTATTTCTGTTTTTCTAGCCACTCCCACAGCTGAGTCACCAACATGTCTTACTTTGTCCATCATAAAAGCAAACTGTTCTTTTGTATTTTACCCATCCATCCCAAATCTACTTTACACAAAGCAGACTGATTATTTTAAAATGTGATTTTGATCATGTTGCCAAGTCACTTCAGTCGTGTCCAACTCTGTGTGACCCCATAGATGGCAGCCCACCAGGCTCCCCTGTCCCTGGGATTCTCCAAGCAAGAACACTGGAGTGGGTTGCCATTTCCTTCTCCATTTGATCATGTTAGTAATCCTTTATAGACTTTCAGTGATTGCTCAACATACTCAGGATAAAATTCACATATCTTGGGGCTTCCCTGGTAGTCTAGTGGTTAAGAATCTGCTTGCCAACTCTCAGGACACCAGTTCGATCCCTGGCCTAGGAAGATTACACACGCTATGCAGTACCTAAGCCCATGCTCTAGAGCCTGTGCTTTGCAACAAGAGAAGCCGCAGTAATGAGAAGCCCGTGCACCATAACAAAGACCAAGCACAGCCTGAGGTCCTTCATGATGAGTCCGGCCCAGCTACCTAGTCTCAGCATCTCTCACGTCCTTATCCGTTTTGCCCATTTGCAGTTAAGCCGCATAGATCTTTAGTCAGTTCCTCAAACCTGTCAAATTCTTTTCACCTCATGGATTTTGGAGATAGTGATCCCACTTGCTCAAATGCCCTCTCTCGCAACACCTTGCCTGGCTAACCTTTCCCCCTTCTAATCTCAGGTGAAATGTGACTTACTTTAGGCCTTTCCAGCCCCACCAATGATACTTGGTCTTCCCATTAGCCTCTCAAAGCCCTATTCTTCTCCTCTGAGGCAAGAATGAAAAATCTGTATTGATATACCTATGTATGAACATTAGCTTAATGCCTTTTTCCTTCTCAAAACTGCCCCATGAAAGGTAGGTCCACTTCTCTTACACTGCCACACCCTGCATGATGAAAACGGTGATTGTTTTTGTTAGTCATTTTGTCCCCAGGACACCTAGCAGTGCCTGACAAGTAAAGGCTCAAACACATTCATAGGATGAAGGAAGCTTCATTCACAGAATGAATGTAAAGCACTACAAACACATAATGGGCTCATGTTTTAAAACTGGTCTTTGGGGCTTTAGCCCCTATGCTACATTTATTCTGCTTTTAGTGTTGCCTGGGAGGGTACCTCTTCCAGAACTCTGGGTCTCCTTAATTCTCCACTGATTAAGACATAAACAGAAAGCAGGCTTTTCTTCTTTGCTTGTCTACAACCACTCGGAAAATGAATGACACCTTAGGGACAGACACGCAAATTCAGCCGCCAAACGACCCGACCTTCCAGAGGGTTTGCCAAACACAGCACTCACCAATGAATGAATCTGTTCCTGGTGACGGAGAACAGCTTGCCACTTTCCACATAGTAGAAGCCTCCCGCGCTCTCACCATATTTTACGGCTCCGGCCGCTGCATTTGCAGTTCCTGCAAAAGGTCAGTGGTCAGCCTGCACACGTGGTTCTCTGGGGATGACACGGACTGAGGTCGCTGAGAAAGCAGAGGAGGACGGACTGACAGTCCATACAGAATGAAAGGGGAGGAAAGAGGAGGCAGCAGGACACTAAGGTAGCTCTGATTCCTGTGCTAATAGGCATGTGGGCTCAGAAGGGTAACGGGGGCGGTTAGGGATTGAGGAATCCACAGGAGAGGCCCGAGAGGAAGGTTCGGATCGCGCTCTGCTGGGATGCTGCCGTACCAATGCCGCAAACAGTGAACTCCCGAAAGTGCCTCGGCCTTTCGCGCTCAGCGCCGACGACCTCCACGAAGCTCCGTTCCACGGCTCCCGCCGCCGCCATCTTCCCGCGCCGCCGCGAGGCCCGACGGGACACCAGCAGGGCCGGGCGGGTGTCGTCACTTCCGGGGGAGGAGCAGGCGGGCAGGTGGAGAAGCCCGGAGAGGTCGAGGGCGGCCGGATCCTGCGTTGTGAGGCGTCCACCGAGTTAGCTGGCGACCAGGTGCGCAGGGAGGGAGCCGAGGGAGAAGGGGCTAGGGGAAGCCTGCGGACTCCACCTGAGGAAACCTTTGCGTGGCCGACTAGGAAGCCCCAAGGGGCGGCGCCATTTTCCCGGCGGCCTCGGGGCAGGGGGCGTGGCCGGGTTTGTTTCCATTTTAAAAACGCCGGCGCGGGCATAGGGCCTCATCCTGCCGCGAGGGGCGAGGTCCAGGGAGGCCCGGCAGACGGGCGCCCTCTGCTGGGTTTCGAGCTTGCGGTCACCTCTCCCTGCGTCGTAGTGTCTGTCAGTGCATCTCCGCTCTGTCTCCTTTTATTCACCCTTAAGCGAGCCTTGGAATGGGATGGTGGGTGATGGGGGCGGGGGCAGTGAAGGGCAGAGTGTCCTTTTGTGTTGGAATTTTTCTGAGAGACTGTATACGAGTATTTTTGTATAACGAACCGTAATGTATTCTGGTATTCACGCATCTGGAATGGGTGAATTTAACTCAGATGACCATTATATCTACTACTGTGGGCAAGAATCCCTTAGAAGAAATGGAGTAGCCATCATGGTCAACAAGAGAGTCCGAAATGCAGTACTTGGATGCAATCTCAAAAACGACAGAGTGATCTCTGTTTGTTTCCAAGGCAAACCATTCAATATCACAGTAATCCAAGCCTGTGCCCCAACCAATAACGCTGAAGAAGCTGAAGTTGAACGGTTCTATGAAGACCTACAAGACCTTTTAGAACTAACACCCAAAAAAGGTGTCCTTTTCATTATAGGGGACTGGAATGCAAAAGTAGGAAGTCAAGAAACACCTGGAGTAACAGGCAAATTTGGCCTTGGAGTATGGAATGAAGCAGGGCAAAGGCTATTAGAGTTTTGCCAAGAGAATGCACTGGTCATAGCAAACACCCTCTTCCAACAACACAAGAGAAGACTCTACACATGGACATCACCAGATGGTCAACACCGAAATCAGATTAATTATATTCTTTGCAGCCAAAGATGGAGAAGCTCTATACAGTCAGCAAAAACAAGACCAGGAGCTGACTGTGGCTCAGATCATGAACTCCTTATTGCCAAATTCAGACTTAAATTGAAGAAAGTAGGGAAAACCACTAGACCATTCAGGTATGACCTAAATCAAATCCCTTATGATTATACAGTGGAAGTGAGCAATAGATTTAAGGGACTAGATCTGATAGAGTGCCTGATGAACTATGGATGGAGGTTCGTGACATTGTACAGGAGACAGGGATCAAGACCATCCCCATGGAAAAGAAATGCAAAAAAGCAAAATGGCTGTCTGAGGAGGGCTTACAAATAGCTTTGAAAAGAAGAGAAGTGAAAAGGAAAGATATAAGCATCTGAATGCAGTGTTCCAAAGAATAGCAAGAAGAGATAAGAAGGCCTTCCTCAGTGATCAGTGCAAAAAAATAGAGGAAAACAACAAAATGGGAAAGACTAGAGATCTCTTCAAGAAAATTAGAGATACCAAGGGAACATTTCATGCAAAGATGGGCTCGATAAAGGACAGAAATGGTATGGACCTAACAGAAGCAGAAGATACTAAGAAGAGGTGGCAAGAATACACAGAAGAACTGTACAAAAAAGATCTTCACGACCCAGATAATCACGATGGTGTAATCACTCACCTAGAGCCAGACATCCTGGAATGTGAAGTCAAGTGGGCCTTAGCATCACTGCAAACAAAGCTAGTGGAGGTGATGGAATTCCAGTTGAGCTATTTCAAATCCTGAAAGATGATGCTATGAAAGTGCTGCACTCAATATGCCAGCAAACTTGGAAAACTCAGCTGTGGCCACAGGATTGGAAAAGGTCAGTTTTCATTCCAATCCTAAAGAAAGGCAATGCCAAAGAATGCTCAAATTACTGCAAAATTGTACGCATCTCACACACTAGTAAAGTAATGCTCAAAATTCTCCAAGCCAGGCTTCAGCAGTACATGAACTGAGAACTTCCATGTTCAAGCTGGTTTTAGAAAAGGCAGAGGAACCAGAGATCAAATTGCCAACATCTGCTGGATCATCAAAAAAAGCAAGAGAGTTCCAGAAAAACATCTATTTCTGCTTTATTGATTATGCCAAAGCTTTTGACTGTGTGGATCACAATAAACTGTGGAAAATTCTGAAAGAGATGGGAATACCAGACCACCTGACCTGCCTCTTGAGAAACCTATATGCAGGTCAGGAAGCAACCGTTAGAACTGGACATGGAACAACAGACTGGTTCCAAATAGAAAAAGGAGTATGTCAAGGCTGCATATTGTTACCCTGCTTATTGAACTTACATGCAGAGTACATCATGAGAAACGCTGGGCTGGAAGAAGCACAAGCTGGAATCAAGATTGCCGGGAGAAATATCAGTAACCTCAGATATGCAGATGACACCACCCTTATGGCAGAAAGTGAAGAACTAAAAAGCCTCTTGATGAAAGTGAAAGAGGACAGTGAAAAAGTTGGCTTAAAGCTCAACATTCAGAAAACGAAGATCATGGCATCTGGTCCCATCACTTTATGGGAAATAGATGGGGAAACAGTAGAAACAGTGTCAGACTTTATTTTTTTGGGCTCCAAAATCACTACAGATGGTGACTGCAGCCATGAAATTAAAAGACGCTTACTCCTTGGAAGGAAAGTTCTGATCAACCTAGATAGCATATTGAAAAGCAGAGATGTTACCTTGCCAACAAAGTTCCATCTAGTCAAGGCTATGGTTTTTCCAGAGGTCATGTATGGATGTGAGAGTTGGACTGTGAAGAAAGCTGAGTGCCGAAGAATTGATGCTTTTGAACTGTGGTGTTGGAGAAGACTCTTGTGAGTCCCTTGGACTGTTAGGAGATCCAACCAGTCCATCCTAAAGGAGATCAGTCCTGGGTGTTCATTGGGAGGACTGATGCTGAAGCTGAAACTCCAATACTTTGGCCACCTGATGTGAAGAGTTGACTCATTGGAAAATACCCTGATGCTGGGAGGGATTTGGGGCAGGAGGAGAAGGGGACGACAGAGGATGAGATGGCTGGATGGCATCACTGACTCGATGGACATGAGTTTGGGTGAACTCCGGGAGTTGGTGATGGACAGGGAGACCTGGTGTGCTGCGATTCATGGGGTCGCAAAGAGTCGGACACAACTGAGCGACTGAACTGAACTGAACTGAATGTATTCAGGTAAACATTGATGCTGCTCCCTGCTGGAATTACGTAAATGCTGCTCACTTGCATAGGTGAAAGGAATTTGCCTTTCTTCTATTTGTGATTTGGGTGTTTGGAAGATACTCCAGCTTTAGTCATATGTAGGACAGAGTAGGGGCTTACCCAGTGGCTCAGCGGTGAAGAATCCACCTGCAATGCAAGGAGGTAAGGGTTTCATCCCTGGGTTGGGAAGATCCCCTGGAGGAGGACATGGCAACCGACTCCAGTATTCTTGCCTAGAGAATTCTATGGACAGAAGATCCTGATTTGCTGCAGTCCATAGGGTCACAATGGGGTAAGGTTGTCCATGGGGTCACAGTGGGATAAGTCCATGGGTTCACAATGGGGTAAGGTTGTCAATGGGATCACAATGGGCTAAGTCCATGGGGTAAGGTCCACCTTACCTGTCTCCTGAAAAATCTGTATGCAGGTCAAGAAGCAGCAGTTAGAACCGGACATGGAACAAACAACTGGTTCAAAATTGGGAAAGGAATAGGTCAAGGCTTTGTTTTGTCATCCGGCTTATTTAACTTACATGCAGAGTACATCATGCGAAATGCTGGGCTGGATGAAGCACAAGCTAGAATCAAGATTTCTAGGAGAAATATCAATAACCTCAGATATGCAGATGACACCACCCTTATGGCAGAAAGTGAAGAAGAACTAAAGAGCCTCTTGATGAAAGTGAAAGAGGAGAGTGAAAAAGTTGGCTTAAAACTCAACATTCAAAAAATGAAGCTCATGGCATCTGGTCCCATCCCTTCATGGCAAATAGATGGGGAAACAATGGAAACAGTGACAGACTTTATTTTGGGGGGCTCCAGAATCACTGCAGATGGTGACTGCAGCCATGAAATTAAAAGGCGCTTGCTCTTTGGAAGAAAAGCTATGACCAACCTAGACAGCATATTAAAAAGCAGAGATATTATTTTGCCAACAAAGGTCTGTCTAGTCAAGGCTATGGTTTTTCCAGTGGTCATGTATGGATGTGAGAGTTGGACTGTGAAGAAAGCTGAGCGCTGAAGAATTGATGCTTTTGAACTGTGGTGTTGGAGAAGACTCTTGCGAGTCCCTTGGACTGCAAGGAAATCCAACCAGTCCATCCTAAAGGAGATCAGTCCTGGGTGTTCATTGGAAGGACTGATGCTGAAGCTGCAGCTCCAGTACTTTGGCCACCTGATGGGAAGAGCTGACTCTGGATAAGACCCTGATGCTGGGAAAGATTGAAGGAAGGAGGAAAAGGGGATGACAGAGGATAAGATGGTTGGATGGCATGATTGATTCAATGGACATGGGTTTAAGTAAGCTCTGGGAGTTGGTGATGGTCAGGGAAGCCTGGTGTGCTGCAGTCCATGGGGTCACAAAGAGTTAGACATGACAACTGAGCTGAACTGATGGAGTCACAAGAGTGAGACAACTGAACACAGCACAGGGCAGAGTAGATGTTCTGTGGGGGGAATTGGGATCTATTGGGGGGGAAATAGTTCTTTGCAGGGGGAAAAGGTATTTTTGTCCCCTGCTAGTTATCATTTGTTAAGCACTTCTGTTGTTTCTTGTTGTTAACAGTGGCCGCAACCCTTCACTGGCATTCCCTGTTTCATTCCTCTGTTCTAACTGCTCTCCACTGTTTTTCCAGCTCAGTCCTGCTAGTGAGATGGAGCAGGACCCTATGTTCCTTACCATAGCCCCCGCCTCCCCCAACTATGTCCTGTGCCTGCCTTTTGACTGAAAAACTTTAGTCAAAAAATAAGTTTAATCAGAGAAGTGAGAAATGCAGAAACAAAGGAAAACAGTTAAAGGAGACTAAATAATAATGTAGTTGTTAAGCATAGTCAAGGACCTTTAGTTCTTTCTCAAGGGCTAACTATTCTGAGCCATATCCTGTACCAGGGGGAGAAGTTAGGGACACAATGACCAGACCATACCCAGGACATGAGTTGCCACAATTCCAAGAATTGGCCACAAAGAAATGAGAACAAAGGGACCCTGGACCTGAAGATTAACGGTACTGAAAACAATCAAGGTGATGCTGGTCAGACCACTGATGACCAATCTGAAGATGACTGTTAGAGATGACTGTGCTCTTTCTGCATGTAGCCACCGCCCCCCTCTGTCTATAAAAGCTCTCACCCCATTCTCGTGGAGGGGGTGGGGGGAGTTGGCCTTTGGACAGATGTCTGCCACCCTCCCCTAACAGTTGCCAGAATCTGAAACAAAGCAAACTTTCTTTTCCGCCATCCTGGCCTGTTTGTTGTCTTTTGAGCGGCAAGCAGCTGGGCCTGCAAACTCCTTTCAGTAACCCCAGGACACCCACTCCAGCAGTGCAGCCCCTCCATCCCACCTGGAGTCCACTGTTCCAGTCACCTTTTCACTGCCTTTCACTTCTTGTTCTTCAAACCTGTTTGCCAGGGGACTGAAAAGAGTCTTGGGAAACAAACTTGCTTTGGGAGAGAAGGAACCTGTTACTGCCTAATGCCATAGGATCTAACTGTAGTGGCGAGGGGAGTATTCTGGGTGTGGTGTGATTTATCTCCCTCCCCACTCCCACTGGACTGAACTCTGAGGCCTGTGGAGGCAGAATGGGGGACTACAATGAGAAAGAGACCAAGTTCATTACCAATTCTATGAACCATTGAGGGTTCACAGATGCTGCACTGAGACTGCTCTCACGGAGAGAGCCAGCATTCCCTCCCCCACAAAATGAATGACCCCAGAGCAGTTTTGCCCATTTAAAGGCTTTCCAGAAATCTGGTGATCAAAGGGGTGGAATGAGTCCCTGGCAAGAGCTGGGGTCTAGTGTAGCAGGGGTGGTCCCCAAAGGAGACTGGAGCCTATCCAGTACAGCATCTCTTTTATGGGGGGAGTATTTTAATCCCCTTTTAAAAAAATTATTAAAGTATAGTTGATTTATAATGTGCTAATTTCTGATATACAGCAAAGTGATTCACTTATACATATGAAAAAAGTTTTAGTTGCTCAGTCGTGTCTGACTCTTTGCGACCCCATGGACTGTAACCCACCAGGCTCCTCTGTCCATGGCATTCTCCAGGCAGGAATACTGGAGTGGGTAGCTTTTCCTTTCTCCAGAGGATCTTCCTGACCCAGGAATGGAACCTAGGTCTCTGGCATTGCAGGCGGATCCCTTACTGTCTGAACTACCAGGGAAGCTCATTTATTATAAGCTCATTCTTATTCTTTTCTGTTATGGTTCATCATAGGATATTGAATATAGTTCCCCATGCTATACAGTAAGACATTGCTGTTTATTAGCAGTTTTAAACAGTTGATAGAGTACTTGTACTGTTTAGAAATGGATTATTTCAGAAGCAGATTATTTCATGAATATAGAGATCCCCTGATGTCTGTAGGGCTATATTCTTCCTGGAGACAAAAAAGAGAATCTCTTTTCTTGTCTTTTCCAGCTTCTAGAGGTCAGCACGTTCTTTGGCTGTTGACACCCTTCTTTCATCTTGAAAGCCAACAATGTCATCTCTGTCTCTGATCTCCGAGAAAGGTTCTCTGCATCTAAGGACTCATGTGGTTAGGTTGAGCTCACCCAGATAATCCAAATTAATCTCTGCATCTCTAAATACATAAACTGAATCATGTCTGCAAGGTTCCTTTTGCCACGTCAGGTAGCATAACCACAGGTTCCAGGGGTTAGGGTGTGGACATCTTTCTTGGGAGGGGACATTATTTATGATTTTACTAATTATATCATGTTCTAATTTCGTTTTCATCACATCTCTTGTGAAGTAGTATTATCCCTGTAAGGTAGATGACTTTTCTGAAGTGCTTGTTAAAAATATAGTTTCCATCCATTGGCATCACCTTAACCCAGAATTCAGTCTTAGTGTTGCTCACTAATAAGGACAACCAGATGTAAAGTGCCTGCTTCTGAGATGTTATATGGGAGACCTTTTGTTTATATCAATGGCCTCTTTCTAGATCCAGAGACTCAAAGCCTCTGATCTTACACTATGGCCATTGGGCACTTCCAACAAGAAATACACTTGGAGGGTGTCAACCAGGACCCAGAAGGACTCTGAGGGACTGCCACTATAAGCCCCAGGGATTCAAGTACTAACTAGGGTTTGGAAAGGTGGGTCCCTAAAGGCTCAACTCCAGCCCACATGGACGACCCCTACCCTGTAATACTTTCTACGCCTAAAGAAGTTGTCCTACCCATCCCTCTTGGCTTCCCCCTTTTTATCCCTCCTGTCTCCTCTTGGTTGTGTCCTGTGCAAAACAGGGCTTGTACCCACCATCAGTCAAGAAAGGAAATGGGCATATGCTCAAGGCCAGTTGACAGTTGCAAGTTATATAACTATAGGCTCTGTTGTGCATATCTTCCCATAATTCAGTCTATTATAATCAGATGTATGTACATATAGAATATTAGTGAACCCTTAGTGGGCTCCTAGCTGCCTAAGTTTACTTGAGGAAGCCCCTGTGGTTAGTTTATATCCACTGTGTGCCCAGGGTGCATATGCAGGAGTTGGAAAAGGCTCTGTGGTTATTTGTAGCATATCTGTGAGCTCTCCTGGATGTGTCTGGGATGGGGTTTAGAGATCAGCTTGCATCCTGTTGGCCAGGCTAGGCTACCCCTGTTGCTCATGCCTAAATGTCTTGATATAAAATGAAAGACACATTACTTCTAAGGCATCTTTTGTTCTTTTGGCTGCACTTGCAGGCTTGCAGGATCTTAGTCCCCCAACCAGGGATTGAACCTGGGCCCTTGGCAGTGAAAGCATGGAGTCCTAACCACTGGACCATCAGGGAATCCCCTGTAAGGCAGTTTTAAACAACTTTTTAAAATAATTTTTTTGTTTATTTATTTTTTGGCTGTGCTGAATCTTTGTTCCTGTGTGGGCTTTCTCTGGTTGTGGTGCTCGGTCTTCTCATTGCAGTGGCGTCTCTTGTTTCAGAGCACGGGCTCCGGGGCACACTGGCTTCGGTAGTTGTGGTTCTCGGCTGTAGGCTATAGGGCTCCAGGGCATGCCGGCTTTGGTAGCTGTGGTTCTTGGCTGTAGAGCACGGTTTCCAGGGCACACCGGCTTCAGAGGCTGTGGTTCTCGGTTGTAGAGTGAAGGCTGAGTAGTTGTGGCACATGGGCTTAGTTGTTCTGAGGCACGTGGGATCTTCCCAGACTGGGATCAAATCTGTGTCCCCTGCCCTGCAAGGCAGACTCTTAACCTCTGGACCACCACGGAAGCCCCACAACTTTCTTAAGATAGTCTTCACGTACCGTAAAATCCCACCTCTAAATTGTGCCATTCAGTGACTTTGGTATATTCATATAGTCCTGTAACAGTCACCACTCACCACAATCTCATTTGGGAACATTTTTATCACCCCTAAAAGTCATTGACCATTTCTGCCCCCTCAGCCCTTGGAACTGCTAATCTACTTAGGTTTCTATAAATTTAGCTATACTACATTTATATATTTCTCCTGGCAATCTTGATTCCAGCTTGTAACTCATCCAGCCCGGCATTTCACATGATGTGCTCTGCATGTAAGTTAAATAAACAGGATGACAATAAACAGTCTTGTCATACTCCTTTCTCAATCCTGAATCAGTCAGTTGTTCCATACAAGGTTCTAACTATTGTTTCTAAAGAACCTCTTGGTAAGGGTGAAGAATGAGAGTGAAAAAGCTGGCTTAAAACTCAGTATTAAAAAAACTAAGATCATGGCATTGGGTCGCATCACTTCATGACAGATAGAAGGGAGAAAGTAGAAGCAGTGACAGAGTCCTTCTTCTTGGGCTCTAAAAATCACTGTGGGTGGTGACTGTAGCCCTGAATTAGAAGACAGTTGCTTCTTGGCAGGAAAGCTATGACAAACCTAGACAATGTATTGAAAAGCAAAGACATCACTTTGCCAACAGAGGTCCGTATAGTTGAAAGGTTGTTGCTAAACCACGAAAGATGCCGGGATTCTTGGCCTCTGGAGGAGAATTCAATCCAGGGCCAGAGACGAGGCTTGATCGCTCAGAGCTTTGGTGTAATAAAGTTTTATTAAAGTATAAAAGAGATAGAGAAAGCTTCTGACATAGAGTTCAGAAGGGGGCAGAAAGAGTGCCTCCCCCCCACCCCCCGCTAGTCTTTAGCTGGATGTTACATAGCTACTAGCAGTCTGCTAATTAAAGAAAGGAAATGTCTCAAAACTCAGAGAATGGCACCAGCCCTCTCACCCACAAGATGCATTTTGAAATAACCTTGGCACCAGGTGGGTCATCCTGGGCCATAAAACGATTGACATGAATCTTGAAGAAAGGTAGATTTCCATACAAATACATAGTTTCATTAACATGGATTAGGAGAACAATGCATGAGTATCACATACTGGTTTGTCAAGTCAGTTCTGAGCCTTTAGGCAGAACCGGAACCAACTTGAAGACAGAGTCTGGGGTAAATACACAGCACATTAACATAGCTTAAGACAAACATTTCCATAAGAAAAATGCGTTGGTTAGCTCAAGCTTTGAGAAAAGTTAAGCTCAGGTAGAACCAGGTGTCATTATGGCAACACAGAATTTTAAGAGAAACCTCTTTTTAAATTTGTATAGAGAAGGGGAAAAAATGTAACACTAGCTTGTTTCCTCCTGCTGCTTAAGAGAGAGATAAGAAATGTCTGACACTTGCAGCCTATTTCCCCCATTTGGAAACCCCTGGCCTTCCTGCCTGTTACCGTCTGATAGTCAAGGCTATGGTCTTTCCAGTAGTCATGTATGGATGTGAGAACTGGACTGTAAAGAAGGCTGAGAACTGAAGAATTGATGCTTTTGAACTGAGGTGTTAGAGAAGACTCTTGAGTCCTCTGGACAGGAAGGAGATCAAACGAGTCAATCTTAAAGGAAATCAACCCTGAATACTCCTTGGAAGGACTGATACTGAAGCTGAAGCTCCAATCCTTTTGTCACCTGATGTGAAGGGCCGACTCATTGGAAAAGATCCTAAAGGTGGGAAGGATTGAAAGCTGAGAAGAGGGCGACAGAGGCTGAAATGATTGGATGGCATCACTGATTCAATGGGCAAGAACTTGGGCAAACTCCAGGAGATGGTAAGGGACAGGGAGGCCTGGTGTGCTGCACTCCATGGGGTCTTGAAAAGTCGGACTTGGCAACTGAACAACATTATATATATACACATACATACACACACATCAGTTGCTGGACATTTGGGTTATTTTCACTTTTTGGCTACTATGAATAATGCTGCTATGAACATATGAAGTATTCTTATAAATATATTTAATTCATATTGTGGCAGGCAGAATAATGCCCCCGCCCCATATGTCTACTTCCTTATCCCTGGAACCTGTGACCTTACATGGCAGGACTTTGTACTACGTATGAGTACAGTAAGGATCTAGAGATGGAAAGGCGAGCCTGGATCATGCAGGTGGGCCCTGTCTAATCACATAGTCCTTAAAAAGAGAGAACACGTCCCTGCTGAGGTTGGAAAGATGAGAGGACCAAAGAAAGGTCAGAGTTACATGAAATGACTGGCATGTAAAGGTGGAGAAAGGGGGCCATGGGCAATGAGTGTGGTCAGTCTCCGGAGGCTGCAAAAAGCAGACACAGATTCTCACCTCGAGTCTCCAAAAAGGAATGAAACCCTGCACACCCTGATGTTAGCTCACTGAGTTTTGCTCTCAGCTAAAGGGAGCTGCCTGGCCTATGGTTATGCCCCCTGCATCCAGTGAGTGGTCAGTGTGGGGAGTGTGAAGGTCGCACCCCCTGGGTTGGATCTGGAACGACCCTGAAGGACCATCTGCACTCCAGAGCAGTGACTGGAAATATCTGAGGCTTCAGCTTCTCTTTCTGCCTGTCCTGCCCCTCTCTGTCCCTTCAAGGTGCTCGTTCTGGGAGCACTCTCCAGCAAACGTCCTGCATGCAGGTCTCTGCCTCTGAGTATCTCCTCAGGGAATCCTGTGGGAGACTTTCACTCACACATCAGCTCTTGGCTGATGGATCATCTGAGGATGAGCAGCCAACTGGGACCAGCTGGGAAAAAGTAGTTGCAAAAGGAGGATCTTTTCTAAATTCCAAAATTGATGATACAGTACTGGAAAGAACCTCAGCTGGACGGTAGAAGACCGGGGTTCAAGGTCTAGCTCTGTCCCAGCTCACCTCTTGTCATTTGGGAAGTCCCCTCAAGTTACTTGAGTCCCCCAAGATCTCTGTCTCGGTTACTTAGGAGAGGGTGTTGCACTCATTGACCTTCCAAGTTCTTTCCTGGCACTAAAGCTCTGGTGTCTGTGGTCTGAAAGTCAGAGAGAGGCTGGATCTTCAGCTTCATCTCTCCTTAATTTCAAAGCTCAGAACTGAGCCCACCCCAGGCGCTCCCAGGGTCTGAGCACTGGCATGTCCTCCCTGAGTCAAAATTGACTTCAGAGTCACACAACCTGTGACCTTTGTGCCACTTAGTACAGACAATGATAATTTCTTAGGTACTTGTCTATCCATACACTGCATTTTCTCACTCCTATGATGTATACTTAAATTTTTTTTATGTATAAAAAAATTAAAAAAATTTGTTACATTGTAAATGGCATAACAGAAAAATTAATAAAATACTTTAAAAAATAAGAATGTGTCACACAATCCACATGCCTATTTAATGTAGTCTTTTTTTTTTTTTTTTCCGAAAACAGTAGTTGTTCTTTCAATATGGTGAAGTGGAAAAGCCTTGAGCTTAACCTCTTCTCATGGACACACCAAAATCACAACTAACTGCTGGACAGCCATCGATAAAAAAGGCCGGAACCTGCCAAAACAGATCGTCTACATCTGAAGGCATAAAGAAGTGGCAACAAGATGTTATGAGGGGTGTACCTGCAAGATAATCAACCCCTTGTCAGCTAAAGGGAGCTGCCTGGCCTATGGTTATGCCCCCTGCATCCAATGAGTGGTCAGTGTGGGGGAGTGTGAAGGTCTCACCCCCTGGGTTGGACCCACACACTGGAGAATAATTATATTACAGACGCTCTCCCACAGGAGTGAGAGTCCTTTTCCTAACCCGAGGGTCTGGCATTGGGAAGAGGAGCTCCCCAGAGCATTAGGATATGAAGGCCAGCAGGGCTTAATTGCAGGAGCGCCACAGGGCCGGGGGAGACACACTTAACTCTTAAAGGGATTGCACAAAATCTCATGTGCAAGGGGATTGAGGACAAAAGCAGTGATCTCATAGGAGCCTAGAGCAGACCTCCCTGCTGGTCTTGGAAGGTCTCATGGGGTGGTGGGGCGCAGCTGTGGCTCCTGCTGGGGTCCAAAAGCTGGTGGCAGATATTTGGGGGGTTATTCTGCATGAACTCTCCTTGAGGCAGGCATCTTGCTTGGGTCCTTAGCAGCAACACCTGGCCCCACTCAGCAGCCTGTAGGCTTCAGAGCCGGATGCCTCAGGCCAGACAACTAACCTGGCAGGAACACGGCTCCGCCTGTTAGCAGACAGGTTGCCGAAAGACTTCCTGATCCCACAGTCACCTCTGGACGCAACCCTAGACACCATCCTGCCTACCAGAGGGCCAGGACCCAGCTCCACCCACCCATTAGCAGGCATCAGCTCTTTCCACTAGGAAGCCTACACAAGCTTCTAGACCAGCCTCTCACCCACCAGGGAGCAGAAACTAGAAGGAAGAAAGCTACAATCCAGCAGCCTGTAGTCTGCAAATGCAGGCTAGACACTGCCCTGGGACCGCTGGCCCTGGCCCTTGGGTGATGAGAGAGGAGGGCACTTCTGGGACCCATAGGACCTCTCCTACTGAAGGCTGCTTCTCCAGAGTTGAGAAACACAATTAACCCAAAATGAGGTGGCAGGGGAATCTGTTTCAGATGAAGAATCAAGATAAAACTCCAGCAAATCCAAGTGATGTGGAGATAGGCAGTCTACCGAAGAAAGAGTTCAGACTAACAATGGTAATGAGTTACATGAGTTAGTCACTCAGTCGTGCCCGACTCTTTGCAACCCCATGGACTGCAGCCCACCAAACGACCCCCATGGACTGCAGCCCACCAAGCTCCTCTGTCCATGAGATTTTCCAGGCAAGAGTAGTGGAGTGGGTTGCCATTTCCTTCTCCAGGAGATCTTCCCAACCCAGGGATCGAACCTGGGTCTCCTGCACTACAGGCAGATTCTTTACCGACTGAGCTACAAGGGAAGCCCTTGTAAACAGTGGTAAAGTAACAGTGGTAAAGGTGATCCAAGAACTAGGGAGAAAAATGGATGCACAGATCCATAAGTTAGAAGGATTTTTTAAACAAAGAGGAAGTATAAAGAACAACCAAAACAATTGAACAATGCAATAACTGGAATGAAAAGCACACTGGAAGGAACCAATAGTAGAGTAAATGAAGCAGAGCAGACTAGGGAGCTGGAAGGCTGAGTAGGGGAAATCACTATGGTGGAGCAGAAAAAAGAAAGAAAAGAGGACAGTTTAAGAAACCTCTGGACCAACAGTAAGCACCCTAAGATTCACATTATCGGGGTCTCAGAAGGAGAAGAGAGAGAGAGGGCCTGAGAAAATATTTGAAGAGAGAATAGCTGAAAACTTCCCTAACCTGGGAAAGGAAACAGTCACCCATAGGAAACACAGAGCGTTCCAAACAGGATAAACCCACAGAAGAACACACCATGACACACTGTAATCAAAATGACAACAATTTAAAGTAGAAGATATTAAAAGCAATGGGAAAAGCAACTGATAACATACAAGGTAACTCCCATAAGGTTATCAGCTGGTTTTTCAGCAAAAACTGCAGAGGAGAAGGGAGTCACATAATATGTTTAAAATAAAAACTAAACAGAATATCCATCAGGCAAGAGCTGCTGTAGGGTTTAAGATGATGCCAGTAAAAAGTGGGTGCCAGCTGGCGGTTCTGCTGGGTTCAGCAGAGTTCATATATATCATACAGACAGCAACACATTTGGAGAGGTGGGCAGGAAGATTCAGGACCATCATCAGATCATGATAAATTGTATTGTTCTAAAGGGTTGAAGTACAATCAAGCTACTCAGACCCTCCACCCAGGGCAGGATGCTAGACAGGTGTAGGGTCTCAACTTTGGCAGCAAAGAAGATGCTAGTGTCCACAAGTGCCCCGATGCATGCCTTAGAAGTGTTGAATTCATAGGAAACAGGGACAAAATTCCCGACTACCTGCCCAAGTTCACAATGGCCCATCACAATTTGGAAATTCAAAGAAGGCAGCTACAAGCTCAGCAGCCATAAAAGGAGCTGGCATGGGAAAGGCTGGAGAGAGAAAGAAGGGAAAGGGTGAGATTGGAGAGGGAGAGGGTAGAAAGGGAGAGGCCGGGGAGGGAGCGAATGGAACAGGAGCAGTTGGAGAGAGAGAAGAGGGAATGTCAGGATCACTGGAGCAGGAGAGAGGAGTGGGAGAGGCTTCAGAGACTGGACCTGGTGAGGGGACGGTAACAGCACAGGAGCAGCTAGAGAGGGCGCGAGAGCAGTGAATATCAAATGCCCCCACCTCTGCCTCTGTGGAGAGTCCTCTGAACTCTGTGCCGGGGGCCTCCTCAGCTTTGGAGCCAGGCTTTCAGGCAGCTGCTCAGGGCATTGTCATGGGACCACCTGCACCCCAGCCACCCCTCCACTCCCCGCCCAGGTCCTGCCCAGGCATCAGCCGCACCCCCTCCTCCCCCAGGGTCTCCTCCACCCACTCCACTTCCATCCTCAGGGCCTCCACCTCCTCCACCACCTCTTCCTAGTCAAGTACGCCCTCCTCCTCCACCCCCCCCTTCCTACTCCTCACCTCCCTGCATCTGGATTCCACCCCCGACCCACCCCCCCTGGGATTCACGTCTGAAGACAATTGCCCTTTAACTGGACTTGCAGCTGCAGTTGCTGGCCCAAAACTTAGCAAAGTGTCACGGATGGAGACTGCCTCTTTCCAAGCGGAGGAAGTTTGATTGGTGTGAATTTGGCCTCATCTAAAAGAGATACTGGTCGTGGAAAGGGACCCCTTCCTCTAGAGGGTACTGATTTAGTGGAAGAAATGAGTGCCCTGCTGGCCAGGAGGAAAAGAATTGCTGAAAAGGGATCAACAATAGAACAAAAAGAGGACAAAAATGAAGATTCAGAGCCTGTAACTTCTAAGGCCTCTTCAACCAGTACACCTGAACCGACAGGAAAACCTTGGGAAAGAACAAATACAAGGAATGGCAGCAAGTCACCTGTTGTTTCCAGATGTGATTCTCCGAAGGAAAATCAGATCTTTTTGACCAGAGGCCCTATGACTCATTACACAGACCAGACTCTGCACCCTGGTTACAGGGCAGTGCCGGCAGAGTCCAGACGGAGGGCCTGGACCAGGACAGATTGAAGCAGGACATTTTAGATGAAACGAGAAAAGAATTAAGCCAAAAGAAAAGCTCACTGATGCAATCAAGCCGGAAGTGAGCAAGTCAAATGCTCCCTAGAGAAACAAAGGAGAGATAGGACTTTAATCTGGAGAGAGAAAAAAAAACAAAAAAACCAACCCCTGCAAAGAACACTAACAACAATGAAACCTTTACATTTTGTGAGCTGTAAGATGATGGAGACAAACAGTTGGAAAGGAGGGAAAAAACCAACATACTTTGAAAGCCTTCAGATGTTATTACTCTGGCTGTTTCTCTCCCAGCTTGCCGCTTTTTCCCCCCTGACCTTTATAGCAAGATGGAAGACAATCGTATAGGAGTTCCTGTATCAGTTACATAGAAAATACGAAACCCATCAGGTAAGATCACCGTGCCGTGAAATATTTTCATGTCAAGACAAAATCGCACATTTTCCATAATCCATTGCTAAAATAAAGAAGAGAGGGCTTCCCTGCCTGCTCAGTGGTTAAGAATCTGCCTGCCAATGCAGGAGATATGGGTTCGATCCCTGATCTGGGAAGATCCCACCTGCTGTGGAGCAACTAAGCCCGTGTGCCACAACTATTGAAGCCCGAGTGCCCTACAGCCCTTGCTCTGCAACAAGAGAAACCCCTGCTGTGGGAAGCCCCAGCGCTGCAACTCGAGTTAAACTCCGCTCGCTGCAGCTAGAGAAAAGCTTGAGCAGCAACACAGACCCAGCACAGCCAAAAATAATAAAATTATTTTAAAAAAAGGAGAGAAAGACTTGAGAATTCTCGTTTTTTTCAGAGAATGTTGGTGAAGAATTTGGCAAGTTGCAAACGCAACGAAGAGTAGCCCCCACTCGCTGCAACTGGAAAAAGCCCACACATGGCAGCGAATACCCAGCACAGCCAGAAGTAAATAACTAAATAAATAAAAAAGGATTTGGCAAGTTATACTGTTGTAAGTGTTTCAGGTTTGTCTCCCTGTCATATTTGATGTTGCGATAATAATTGAGATCAGCCCTATGTAGGTTAAGATCATAAAATACAGAATAAGTGGAACTGTATATGCTTTTAGAGGGTGATATTTACAAGAAAGCGTCCTAAAAATGGTTTGTCCAGAGTGAGGAATTTTAGAATGATAGGAAGTTTCTCAAGTTTAGTCCTCATGCAATGTCATAGATTCAAGCATAAAATTCATCCAGAATTAAAAGATGTAGATGCCTTCCTAAATTATTACAATGCTTTACCAAATTATGACTCCTACAAATACGAACCAGTGGTCAAATGTAAAACAATATATTGTAGATTTGGGACGTCCCTGCTGGTCCAGTGGTTAATAATCGCCTTGTGATGCAGGGGACTAGGGTTCAATGCCTGGTCTGGGAGCTAAGATTCCACCTAAGCCTGTGAGTCGCAACTATCGAACCCGAGTACCTCAACTAGGAAGCCTGCCACTGCAATGAAAGATCCCTCGTGATGCAGTGAGACCTGATGCAGCAAAATAAATTCATAAAAATAAAGTGTTTAAAAAGTATGTTGTAGATTCATTGTAGGTTTTCAACCTTTTTTACATTTATGCATGTGGACATGTTTATAATGTAATTACAAGCACCACAAAACTAGCTTTTTAAATTGCACACCGTAGTGCATGTCATACTGATATGTAGTGACCTTTTCAAGGCCTTGTCATTGCTGTTTAGTTGCTAAGTCACGTCTGACTCTGCGACCCCGTGGACTGCAGCACGCCAGGCTCTTCTGTCCTCCACTACCTCCCGGAGTTTGCTCAAATGCATGTCCATTGAGTTGGTGATGCTATCTAACCATCTCATCCTCTGCCACCCCTTTCCCCTTTCTCCTTTTGCCTTCAGTCTTTCCCAGGATCAGAGTCTTTTCCAATGAGTCAGCTCTTCTGATTTTAGACTATAGAGTGGTTCCAAAAATAGTGTTATACAAAGGATTTCTGTACTCTATTAATCCCTAATGTTAACATTTAACATAACCATAGTACAGTTACCAAAAATAGGGTTAAAAATGGTACAAAACTATAAACCAGGTGTTGGCAAGCTTTTACTGTAAAAGGCAAGATAGTAACTATTTTAGATATTTGCCAGTACTTTGTAACCACCATTATAGCACAAAAATAGCCATAGACAATTGTAGCAAAGGAGAGTATATCCAATCAAACTTTTTTCAAGAGCAGGTGGCAGACCAGATGAGATCCATGGGCTGTGTAGTGGGCTAACACCTGCAGAGCTGCTTTTAAATTTTAAGTTGCAATACTAGTAAAGGAACAGTGATGATGGCAATTACGGTGACAGAAATCATTAGACAAAGGGGAAAGAGTAAATAAAATGAGACTTACGTGGTAGGGAGAAGGAGCTAGATCCTCTACTCATCACCCTGTGTGTGCCCTCAGGTGTGTGCATATAATCCATTCCCCTTTCTCTGAAGCTTCTGAGATTAAAACGGGAGAAAGCCTGTATGCTGCAATGATAGAGTTTTTTGAAAATGTAGGAAATCAGAAATTTTCCAGGCTCTTCATTTTGATTTATGCTTGAGTTATTTTGTGCCTTATTTTCAGGCAGCAAGTGTCAATCAAAACTGAAGATTGAACACGAATGTCGAGTTCTTATGCTTCGGGTGTACTTCCTTTTTAGAGTTTTTGGCTCTCTGCTATTTTTATCATACTGTGTCATTTAAATTTCCTACATGCTACCTTCATTTGTGCAGTTGAAGTAAAATTTCAATAAAAAATATGGTTTTTAAATTGATGGGACATCCTAATTTCCCAGGAATCCAGGGATTATTGGGTTTTTCCCTATTTTTATCCATATTTTATTTTTCCCTGTTGCCATCACATCTGTAGTTACCAAAACCAGTCAACTGTGTAAGATCAATTTAGTGGGAAACAAACTCTCATTTATGAAAGAATGTTCTGAGTCTTAGAAGAAAACATTGCTCTTACATGGATCTCAATCTGGAATTCACAAATGCTAGTCAGTCAGTTTTTAAATGTTTTAAAGTTTAACCCACATTGACATCATAGGAAATCCACTGAGAAATGCTTTTCTAGGCTGAACACCTGTTTCCCCTTAGTCTCCCCCAACAGAGCGTGTGCATGTTACGACCATGCGCATTCAGTCGCGTCCAACTCTGTGGCGCCCTGGACTGTAGCCCACCGAGCTGCTCTGGCCACATGGGATTCTCCAGGCAAGAATACTGGAGCAGGTTGCCATTTCCTTCTCCAGGGGTTCTTCCTGACCTAGGGATTGAACCCAAGTCTCTTGCATCTCCTGCACTGACAGGTGGGTTCTTTGCCACTGAGCCATCTGGGAATCCCAGTGTACATGTTAATTATCTTCATTTTACAATCACTGCTCTCCCACCACTATACCAATATCACCTAAACTGTGTGTGTTGCATTCTGGATGTTCTTAGTTATGTATTAACTGCAAAAGATTTTCTGCGTTAACCTGTCACTTGAATTATTTAGCTACTATTGGAGATGAAGTCCAAATAATTCTCCCCCCCACAAAGAACTCTTAAATGACACTCCTCTGGAGGCGGTTATTTTTATAGAAATTAGCAACCAGCACCTGTATCTGTGCTGATCCCACCTGGGAGACAACTTGTAAGACTAAAGAATCATTTGGTGCAACAGCCAACTCAGTGACTCAAAACCGAAGGTTAAGTTTAAAGAAAATTGAGGATAAGAGGAAATCCTGGGGGAACTCATTCTAGGCAATCAATCATTGTGCCTCTATGTGTGCGTCTGTGTGTGTGGAAGGCATTAGGAGATTGATTCAGGGCAGGCTGGCAGGGTCCCAGACGGCTCTCTTTTTTGGGTGACAGTGATCTGAGGGAGCAGAATCTGGCAAGTGGCACGTAAAGAGCAGCAGTAAAGAGCTGGGGGTTTATATTCAACCCCCTCTGGAGTCAAGGCTTCCCTGGTGGCTCAGCAATAAGGAATCCACCTGCAATGCAGGAGCTGCAGGAGACATGAGTTTGATCCCTGGGTCGGGTAGACCCCCTGGAGGAGGGCATGGCAACCCACTCCAGTATTCTTGCCTGGAGAATCCAGTGGGCAGAGGAGCCTGGGGGGCTACAGTCCATAGGGTCGCAAAGTGTCAGACACGGCTGAAGCGACTTAGCACGCACAGTGGAGTCAAGCCTACCGCGTGGGGAATTCCCTGGCGGTCTAGTGGTAAGGGGTCCCCTCTCACTGCCAAGGGCTGGGGTTCATGCACCAGCGTCACAGGCTCGTGGGACTTCTTTGGGACACGTAAGATGGAAACAGCTCACACACAACAGGACAGGAATCGTTTCACTTGATTCAGGTGTAGCAGTTCAGCTGTCCCTCACTGCAGGCACACAAGAGAAATTCCGCCTTGGGTCCAGGGCAGTGACCGGGCACCGCTGCCAGTGTCTCCTGGAGCGTCCTTTCTGGCTTCAAACTCTCAAAACGCTCTCCTGGAGCGTCCTTTCTGGCTTCAAACTCTCAAAACGCTCTCCTGGAGCGTCCTTTCTGGCTTCAAACTGAGGCCGAGACTGTACTGGTCATGTAAATTTCATCACGCAGATTCTTACCTCTTTGGATGATGGTTTTCATGTAACTTTTCAAAGTCCGCAGCTAACATCTTTAACCCATTGCCAAGCTCCATTTGTTCCTTTTAAACTTCAACCTGCAGCTCTCTTCTCACATCTCCGCAGATGCCGAAGAAAGACCCCGTACCCCAGCGAGTCCTCTGAGCAACAGTCAGCTGTCGCGTTTTTCCTCTTATTTTCAACATTCATCAGAGCTTAAAAGTTCCTAATAAGTGTTTGGACGAATGACTAAAAGTGAATAAATGCACATGTACATTCTTAGAAAACTTAAATATTCTTTTTGGTGTGGTTGTAACATAAATGGGGCTTCCCTGGTGGCTCAGCTGGTAAAGAACTCACCTGCCAATGCAGGAAACGTGAGACATGGATTCGCTCCCTGGGTCAGGAAGATCCCCCAGAGAAGGAAATGGCAACCTGCTCCAGTATTCTTGTCTGGAAAATTCTATGGACAGGTGAGCCTGGCAGGCTACAGTCCCTGGGGTTGTAAAGAGTGAGACACAAAGGAAAACACACACACACACACACCACACCACACCACACCACACCACACCACACACACACACACACACACACACACACACACACAGAGTAACTTAAATGGAGTTATGTTGCCATCTAGTGGTGAGGTGATGACTCATTTAGAAATAAAATGCAGAATGTTACTAAGATTGTTGTTTGTGCAGCATGTTTTATTTACAAATACTTTCATAGGAAAAATAGTTTTATTGCTTGACACTATTATCTTGCTTTACCTCGAGAATGTCTTGATTTGCCAGATCACCACTAAGTAGAAGAGTTTTATAAATTGAACTTCAAAGCAGATTTTCCTACACTAACTGAATAGCTGTTCCTTCAAAGAAGAATTCAGTGGTTGAAATAAGTATGGGAGATGATGACAAAGTTCAACACGTTTCTTTCCTGCAGAACTTTTCAGAGACATTAATGTGATAGTGTGCTTTGTAAAACTCCAAGAGGGCCTTACGAGCGGTGCGTTTCCCAGACTCTATGTTCTTTTCATTGGAAGGACTGATGCTGAAGCTGAAGCTCCAGTCCTTTCACCACCTGATTTGAAGAGCCGACTCATTGGAAAAGACGCTGAACCTGGGAAAGATTGAGGGCAGGGGGAGAAGGGGGTGAGATGGTTGGATGGCATCACTGACTCAATGGACATGAATTTGAGCAAACTCCAGGAGATAGTGAAGGCCAGGGAAGCCTGGCATGCTGCAGCCCATGGGGTCGCAAAGAATCGGACATGACTTAGTGACTGAACAACAACAAATACTCTTTACGAGGAACAACTCATTGGACCATTGTTCTATGGGGAAAAAATTGGGGGGAACACTGCTGTATTTTAATTTTCCTCATATATTAAAATATTCAGACTTTTCATTTTGTTGTGGTGGATATGGGGACTTCTTGTTTGTATGGAAGCATGTTCAGGCTTACTAAGGTATGGGAAAATTCACTAAGATTAATTTACTACATTTTATCAATAAAAGAAAGATTCTTAAAAAAAAAAACCTATTACTGCATATTGTCTTCCTGACTACAAAGCCTTTTTTGGCCTTCGTGTCCATGTTCTAGACACAGTGAATTCAAGGTACATTGTAAGAAGTGAGTAGCCATGCCTTACAATTATAAGGATCTTAGTTAATTTTTCAGTAATAATTTCTTAAAAAATTTTTTTAATATAACTTTATTTATTTTAATTGGAGGCTATTTACTTTCCAATATTGTATTGGTTTTTCCATACATTGACATGAATCCTCAATGGGTGTACATGTGTTCCCCATCCTGAACCTCCTTCCCATCTCCCTCCCCAGCCCATTCCTCTGGGTCATCCCAGTGCACCAGCCCGGAGCACCCTGTATCATGCATTGAACCTGGACTGGTGATTCGTTTCACATATGATATTATACATGTTTCAGTGCCAGTCTCCCAAATCATCCCTCCCTCTCCCTCTCCCAGAGTCCAAAAGACTGTTCTATACATCTGTGTCTCTTTTGCTGTCTCGCATATAGGGTTATCGTTACCATCTTTCTAAATTCCATATATATGTGTTAGTATACTGTATTGGTGTTTTTCTTTCTGGCTTACTTCACTCTGTATAATAGGCTCAAGTTTCATCCACCTCATTAGAACTGATTCAAATGTATTCTTTTTAATGGCTGAGTAATATTCCATTGTGTATATGTACCACAGCTCTCTTATCCGTTCGTCTGCTGATGGACATCTAGGTTGCTTCCATGTCCTGGCTATTGTAAACACTGGTGTGATGAACATTGGGGTACACATGTCTCTTTCAATTCTGGTTTCCTCTTTTTTTTTTTAATTAACTTTATTCATTTTTGGCTGTGTTGGGTGTGTGTTGTTGGCATTTCTCTGGCTGTGGTGAGTGGTCTTCTCTTGGTGGGGTCTTCTCTTGTGGAGCTTGGGCTCTGGGGCTCGTGGGCTCAGAAGTTGCGGCTCCCAGGTTCTAGAGCGCAGGCTCAGTAGTTGTGGCCCATGGGCTTAGTTGCTCCGTGGCCCGTGGGCTCTTCCCAGATAACAGATCGAACCTGTGTTTCCTGGGTTGATAGGCAGATTCTTTACCACTGAACCACCAGGGAAGCCTGGTAATCATTTCTTTAATTGAAATTAGCATCATTTCACATTGACTACTTTTTATAAAATCTACCTGGGTTCTAGGAATGTGGTTTCCTGCCATGTGGACAGTCACTTTCAATAATGGCTGTTAGTGATAGCAGAATGACTTGGGATATAACCACAATGCAAATGACTTAAAATTTTCTATTTCTGGGTTTTTTTTAAAAATTACCTTTCACATATGTGTTACCAAATTAATCATAGCAACTCAATTTCAAATTCCTGCCAGTAGCTTGATTTCCCCTTCGTTTATTTAGACTTGCAGTCTTGATTGCACTAGACATGTGCTAGTCACTGGACTTAGATCCCTTAGGATACAGGTTCTGTGCAGTCAAGGGTCTTGTCTCCCTCATTTTCTGTTGTATCACTGGTGCCTGGCATGGTGACCAGCGCTTCCTCAGTGTTCATGAAGTATTTGTGGACAGAATAAAACTTTCACACACTCTGCTTTTGAGAGTCTCCCGACTGCAGCCACAAAATTAAAAGACGCTTACTCCTTGGAAGAAAAGCTATGACAAACCTAGACATCGTATTAACTAGACAGCGTATTAAAAAGCAGAGACATCACTTTGCTGACAAAGGTCTGTATAGTCAAAAGTATGGCTTTGCCAGTAGTCATGTATGAATGTTAGAGTTGAACCATAGAGAAGGCTGAGCACCAAAGAATTGATTCTTTCAATTTGTGTTGCTAGACAAGACTCTTGAGAGTCCCTTGGATTGCAAGGAGATCCAATCAGTCCACCCTAAAAGGAAATAAATCCTGAATATTCATTGGAAGGACTGATGCTGAAGCTCCAATCCTTTGGCCACCTGATAACAAAGAGCCAACTCATTGGAAAAGACCCTGATGCTGTGAAAGATCGAATGCAAAAGGAGAAGAAAGTGGCAGAGGATGAGATGGTTAGATAGCATCAATGACTCAATGGACATGAGTTTGAGCACACTCCAGGAAATAGTGAAGGTCAGGGAAGTCTGGCATGCTGCAGTACATGGGGTCACAAAAATCTGGACATGACTTAGAACATGTCTTAGAACAACAACAATGGTTTAATAGAGAGACAAAGGAGAAAGGACAGTAAAATATGCTAATTAATATAAAAGAGATATGTACCAAAAGGAGAAAGTGCATTCCAGGCAAAAAGTCTTAAAAAGCATGGAGAGAACTGGAGTAAGAAGGCTGGGGACCTTTCTCGAGAGCTTTTCCTTTCTTACTGAGGAGTTTACATTATCATTATACATTATATAAGATAATTATACATTATCATTGTATAGATTTGGTGTAATAATTTTATTGGATCTCAAACAAAAACTTTGTAAATAGTTCAAGTTTTTTTGAAAGGTTGATCTGATCCCAGTGTAGAGAAACTTAATATGCGTGGGCCTTGTTGAAACACAGCAGACATCTCTGTATGCTTGGTAGCTCATGGGGAAGCCAGGTTGACATTGTAAGTTCTTAATAATTGCCCCAACATGCTGTCTAGAATTTTGAAATTCTCCCCAGGAAACCCCCAGAACAGAGCCCTGCAGGAGAAGTTTCTTTTAAAAGCAAAATTGTGGAATAAGCGAAGTGTGTCGGTGACATCTCACTTCCCTTTTCATGATTTCTTTCTACCCAGTTAGGAAACCACCCTGATTCAGACAGCAGGGCCTTCTGCTGGCTTGTGAAAGCCTAGAGTTCCCACCCAGACCTGATCTTCCTGGGCTTTGGATTTATCCTTGGGGACAGTATGCCTTGGATTTTTTTTCACCTTTCCTATAATGTTTCCCATAAATTTCAATATGTTGTGATTCATTACATGCTTACTTAAATGTTAGTTTTATATCTTTGTAAGAGCTTGCATGTATTATTTAATTCACAAAAATCAGAAAAAAAAAAATCCTTGGTTGAACCATCTATCCTGACTTTTGCTTCTACGAAGCGTGCTGTGCCTATTGAAACCAGCACTGGAAATGATCTGATATGAATTCACCTGAGACGCTGATGATATAAAAGCTTAATAAATTGCCCTTCCCAGAGGTATGGGTCCTGCAACGCACATTGCCTTAACCCACAGAGCGTTGTCACTCTTCTCTCTTGCTCATCTTGCTAATCGGTTGGGGGAGTCCTTTCCTACCTCATTGTTGTTTTGACATAGTCATTCAGACAGCTGCTGCCAGTTGACGGGGATTGACATGTGATACATAATCAATTCACCATCTAATTCAAAGGGATGGTGGAATTGGAGGCATCAATAAGGAACCAGATGTTTTGGCAGGCTCAACAGGGACAGTTAAGTCATCTCGGTAAAATATGTTTAATATTGAACTTCAAGACCAGGATCAAAGCTGATTCAGTAAATGGGACTTTCCTGGTGGTCAAGGGGTTAGGGACCCGCCTTGCAATGCAAGGTTCGATCCCTGATCCGGGAACCAAGCTCTCACATGCCGTGGAGCCGCCAAGCCTGCAGGCCACAACTACTGGAACCTGTTCACTCTGGACCCAAGTGCTACAATGAGAAAGTCCACGGGCCATACAGATTACTCCACATGATGCAACGAAAATCACAGGGGCTGCAACTAAGACCCAACATAGCCAAATAAATAAATTTTTGTTTTAAAAAAGCTGATCCAGTAAAGAGTTTTACTTGCATGTACATGAAGCCCAGAGCTGCTTTTTCCTGTAAAAGCACACAATTAGAATCTAGAGATTCAGATTGCTAAGTATAGATTCTTATTTGAATCTAGATTCTTGTGAAGTTGCACCCACTTCAGATGCTCCATTCCCATTTTGTCCTTCCCTAAAACCTCAGGGCTGTCACTTCTTCTGTTGCTCTGAGATCATAGGCGGTGCCAACCAAACTACCCGCGTCTTTGCCTCTTCCACTACAAAATGCTGATGGCAGTTAATAACCATCAGAAGACATTGCCATCCATTTAATTTTTTCTTCTTCCATCTCCTCCTGTGAGCTCTCTAACTCGATCTCCTGTTCTATTCCTTCAAAGAGTAAAAAGGTTCAAACCATAAAAATAGAGTTTTAAGAAGTATGACCCGTTCCTCATTTTGCCTGCCAAGTTTCAATCTGGTGCAGGTGCTGACAGACGCTTATAGGCAAATAAAATAAGTTATTTCCATATCGCTAAGGAAGGACGCTCACTGACTTGAGTCAGGGTCAGGACTTTGATTAGAGGCTCTGGTTTGAGGTCAGAGGCCAGTGCTTTTCTAAATCCCAGACTTGAGTATTGTTTTAACTAGCTTTTGTCATCACCCAAATCCTGCAAGGATGTCTGGAAATTAAATAAGTCAGAAATGGATGGCTGTAATCTTGGGCCTGGCAGGGCTTCTACAGGCAGCCACACCGCACCCAGCGCCTGTTTATCCTTCTCCTGCGTCCTCCAGAATCCTGCTTACGCATCAGTTTCTATTGAGCAACGGTGTGCGGAGCCAAGTCAGAACGGTCAAGTTCCTTGTCTGCCTTCTTCGTCTGGTCCTGACACCGGCCCCCAACAATGCCAGGCTCGGGAACTATTTGTTTCTGAACTCCAGCCAAGAAGTCTAACAATTCTCTCCCTTCCTCTCCATCGCCCTCTTCATCCTTACCCATGCCAAGTCTGGGATTTTTCCCTTGTCTAGAGACTATATAGGCAAGGAAATGAACTTTCTTGGGACATGACAGACCACTTAGCAGAGAATGTGCCCTTTGTTCTCATTTAAATGCCTTTTCCTTAAATGACGTTTCTTCGGCTTCTGCAGATATATCCGCACTTAGCTGCTTAATTTCTACAAGGTACCTGTCAGATGCTAAGAAGTAGGTGCTGGAATTCCATTTTTTTTTTTTTTTTTTCTGATCAGGAAGCAGTGGCTCAGAAAGGAAAACTGATATGCCCAAGGACTTAGTCAAGCACTTCTGTTAGTTGCGTCTGAGTCCATTCTTTAATTTTATTTAAAAATCCTTTCAGCTTCCAGCAACCACATCCAAGACAAAGGAAGCAAACACTTACTTACAGAAAAAGACACAGGTCTGAGTGTTGACTCCAATTCCACCATGAGTCAGAAAATTTAATTTCATTTGGACACACCCAAGGACAGCCCAGCACAGATAAGAGTCAACAGGGAAATGGGTTCTACTTCCCACTGTTCACTTGCCACTTGACCTTGGGCAAGTCACTTCAGGCCTCTGGACCCCAGTTTCCTCATCAGTAAAGCAGGGCAGCTGAGTTTCATGATCCCTTTGGTTTCATTTCAGCTTCAAGAAGTCTTGTTGTTCAGTCGCTCAGTCATGTACAACTCTTTGCAACCCCATGGACTGCAGCATGCCAGGCTTCCCTGTCTTTCACTGTCTCCTGGAGTTTGCTCAAACTCATGTACATTAAGTCAATGATGCCATCCAGCAATCTCATCCTCTGTCGCCCCCTTCTCCTCCTACCCTCAGTCTTTCCTAGCATCAGCGTCTTTTCCAATCAGTCACGTAGGAAAAAGCTGAAATGAAGACATAAGGCTAAGACATCTCTAAGAAGTCGGCAAGGCATCTTCATATAAAAAGCACTTTAAAAGAATAATCTCTGGGGAAAAGAAAAGAATAATCTCTGGTAAGTAAAAATACGTGTTCATTTTGACTCAGCAATTTCACTTTGGGGGCTGTATCCTAAGGAAAGAATCAGAGGTGTGCTTCAAGATACAAGAATGATTATCACAGTGTGTGTTTGTTTAATAAACTTTTAATTTTAGGAGTTTTAGATTTAACAGAGAAGTTGCACAGATAGTGCAGCTGTTGTTTTAGTCACTGAGGCATGTTCCGACCCCTTGCAACCCCATGGACTGCAGCCCGCGAGGCTCCTCTGTCCATGGGATTCTCCAGACAAGAATACTGGAGTGGGTTGCCATTTCCTTCTCCAAGGCAGTGCAGAGAGTTCCCATATACTCCTCCTCCCCCACTTCCTTTCCTATTAACAACTTACGTCAGTATCCTAGGATACATTTATCACAACTAATGAACTAATATTGATGCATTAGTAACGAAAATCCATCCTTTAACCATATTTGCCAACTTTTACCTTATTTCTTTTTCCTGTTCCAGGATTCTGTCCAGAACACCACATAACATTTTGTTGTCACACCTCCCTAGGTTCCCTAAGAGGGTGGGAGATACTCCGATTTTTCCTGATTTTTGATGACCTTGTTAGTTTTGCAGAGCACCGGTCAGGTGTTTTGCAGAATGTCTTGATTTGGGTTGGTTTGATTTTATTAAAAAAGGAAAAGTCCTGGGAGAAAGATCACAGATGTGATCTTTCACAGATATGTTACATCATATCAGGGGTATCAGCTGTCTACCTAATGTTTACCGATGATGTTAATCAGATAGCAGGTGGTATTTGCCAGGTTTCACAGTGCTATTTTGCTTTGGCTGTGCCTCATGGCTTGTGGGATCTTAGTTCCCTGAGCAGGGATTGAACCCAGCCAGCCCCTCTGCAGTGAAAGTACGGAGTCTAACCGCTGGATCACCAAGGAATTCCCTCGCCATGGTATTTTTTAATAATAAAATTTTTCAATAATAGGACTGTAGGCTTCCTGAAGGCAGGGACTCTGCCTGTTTCACTCATCACAATGCACCCAGTGCCAAGAATAGTTCTGATATGTAGACCATATAGTTCAATAGGTAGAATTTGTTGAATGAGAAGAGATCTTTTTAAATAAATTAATTTATGCAATAAGACAGAATACTAGCAGTCATCATCAATGTTTGGTGATATGGATAAATGCTAGTGATAAATTCAGTGAAGAAACAGGTTAAAAGCAGTCACTATACATTGTATTTTTATAAAGCGTGCACACCCCTGTGTGGGTAGAGGATTAGACTACTATTGTCAAAATGTTAACAGGGGTCATTAGTTACTGCTGGGTGGAAGGATTAGGGGGATTTAAATTTTCAGCCTTGTTCAATGTTTTCCAAAATTTAAACGATAAAAATGAAGTTTTTCTGGAAATCAGAAAGAAACATACCACAAAAATGGAAAGAAGTTTAAAGCTTCAGAAAGATCCTGGAGCAAGAAAAACAGATGTTCCAATACAATGCCCAGCAACCACATTATTTAGTCATGTATTAGTATCTGTGAAGGAACTGAAATTGGTGCAGTGCGTAGAGGGTGTTGTCCTCAAAATTCTGCAGTTTCTAGGAAACTAGGCACCATCTGTTTCTGATTTAGGGCGTTAGAGTTGCAAGATCATGCTCTGTATCTTTGTTACTCTTATAACAAATTGTTTAAAGTTAAAAAAAAAAAAAAGAAAAGGAGTAAAGAGCACAGAATACCAGAGTGAATGGCATTCTTGTCTGGTTTGCTTTCTCCTCCCTGGGGCTTTGCATTTTAAAAACACATGTTGTGGTTTTTCTATGATCATCTTCCCACTTCCTGTGCTGTATCTCCCTTACTGTAAATATCCTTTGGTAGAGTCATGCTTTTCTTGTCTCTCCCCTGCATTCTGTCTTTCTTCATATTCACTAAACTTTCTCCAAGCTTCCACTGTATATTTTTTTTCTAATTTGTATGAGTCCGATGGTATTTATTTTATTCTCCACCAAGATTTTTAGAACCCTGGTTTCAAATCCTAGTTCCATCTTTTATTAGCTGTATAATTTGGAGAAAGTCGCTTAACCTCCCTGAGTCTCCCCCTTGGAAACTGGGGGACAATATTTCCTACGCACTGGGTGTGTTGCAAGGATTGAATGAGATTTAATGTAACTATGTGGAGGATCTATCCTAGTGCTGGTCATAAACAGGGCGTGTAACCATTGGTATCTGTTACTTCCTTTCCCCCTTCTGTGCAGGCTCTGTCCTGTGTCTCTCACCATCTTTCTAAAACACATACTAAAGGATCAAGTCCAAACTTAGGCTTTCAGGGTCCTTTTCAAATGAGACCTAATCCATCTCATGGGCCTCACTATCTTCCAGGAATGTTCTGTATCCCCGTGTATCCCCATGTTCTGTAACTCCAGGCACATTGGCTGTTCCCTGAATACATGGCACTCTTTCTTCTCTGCTGGCCTTTACACATGCTGTTTTCTGGGTCTGGAAGACTTTTGTGCTCCTACCTAAGAAATGGTCTTTGTGAAGCCTCTGACAGCTTGAGGCCCCTATGCTCCCCTCCAACCACAGTCATTTGTTCAGAACTTTATTACTGCAGCTCCTTATTCAAGTGTCTCGATTCGTCACTCACTCATGCAGCGAAGAGTCATCCAGCCCCTACGATGTGCCAGGCACCGAGAGTGCAACCTCTGTTAACAGTTGAATTATAGGTTCCGTAAGTACAGGGGTCTTGTCTGACTTCTCCTTCCCCAGGGCTTAGCACCGGAGAAAAGCAAACACTCAGTGTTTGTTCAATATCGAATAAAATTAGAGCATTTCATTTTCAGTCATCAAATCGAAAACCATAATGCTGCCAAGTACTTCCTGGTTTGCCTTTTAAAGGCAAAGATAAAAGACACATATTTTCTTTTACATGTAACATATTGTTACGCTTTTTTTTTTTTTTAAACAATTCCAGGGGGCTCAGAACTATTCCCTTGCTTTGAATGCTTTCCATCTGGAAAAGTTTAGCTAATTAAACCAAAGCCTGCAGATGAGTTGGCCCCATTTATCTCCAAGGGATGAAATCTTTTTCTCTCCAGAGATTCTTCCTCAGACAAATACCAAGGGTCAGTGTTATTTTTAGTAACATATAGTTTTGAAAGTCTTAAAAATATTTTTTTTTCAATTTCTAAGTTTGGTAACACATACTTTAAAAAATCTTTTCATAAAAAAATATTAAATTTACTAATAAACCCTAGCGTGTACAGAAGCATTTCTATCAACTCTAGATTATGTTGAATTACTATAGTGGAGGTTAAGTTAGCCATTAATCTACTAACAAGAAGTTAGAAAAAAATCCTTGCTCTTTCCTTTTTTTGGTAAATGCAGGATGCCTGCTGGTGATGATAATCTGTGCAGACTGAGTGGTTGTTCAGAGAAAGCTATTCTCATCCTTCATTTTGAGGGATTTTCAATTTTTGATGATGATTTGTTACTATTTCTGTGTTTTCATTCTTGTCCCTACCCTGTCCCCTTCTCCATCTTCTCCTAATCTACAGACACATATGAGCCATGCTTTCTTGAATGAATTTGGATTCTCGTACACCCCACAGGACAATTATGAAAATCATGTGCCAATTACATGCTGATTTCTTTGAGGTTCAAAGTGAAAACGCTATAACTTCACACTAACAATAATTAAGAAATGGCCACAAAAGCCGAATTTTATTGATATAAATTAAAAAAAAAATTTTTTTTCCAACTGAAAATAATTTGTCCATCTCCTGGGTTATGTCATGAGATTTAAACCAATGGGCCTGATAGGAAAGAGCTTCATCAGGTTTTAGGGAAAAGATACTGTGCAAACTTTGATAGTGAATAAACCAAATTTCAGGGCTAATACTGCCATCTTTGCCAGGCAATGTGGCATGCACAGTGGATTCAACTGAATTTCATAAAAACTAAAAACCAGTAAAGAAAGTCAGTGTGGGCCCAAGAACCTGCGGAAGTTCATCCGGCCCCGTGTGAGCGAGGCCCTCTCTCACACCCCTGCCTGGGGCTGCCCCCCAGCCTTTCTCAAGGCTGACCACCTCCTTTCCCATTCTTCTTCTGTGGGAACAAAAGGGCCCCCCAAAAGCCAAAGACTTGCGTGGGGGATGGCTATTGAATTTCGTTTCCTTTTAAATTTACCTGCTTATTTTTCTGACTGTGCTGGGTCTCTCCCCACGGGCTTTCTCTAGCTGCAGCGCTCAGGCTTCTCACTGCAGCGGCCTCTCGTTGCAGAGCCTGGCTCTAGGGTTCAATAGTTGTGGCACACGGACCTAGTTGTCCCTTGGTGTGTGCAGTCTCCCCAGGCCAGGGCTTGAACCTGTGTCTCCTGCAGCGGAAGGTGCTTTCTTAACTATTGGATCACCTGGAAAGTCCTGGCTATGGAATTCAGATGACTGAGTTTAATGAAACAAAAGGTTCTGTGCTCATCACAGCCCCAATAATAGATTGGATCTGAGCCTTAGCTACTGAGTAGTCTTTGACACTTTTGTTGTTGTTCAGTCACTAAGTCGTGTCCAGCTCTTTGCAACCCCATGGACGGCAGCACACCAGGCTCCTCTGTCCTCCACTATCTCCCCAAGTTTGCTCAAATTCACGTACATTGAGTCAACCGTGCTGTCTAACCATCTCATCCTCTTTGGCATTTTACAGTGTCCCAAAAGCCTGAGGGCCAGCACCAGGTGTTCATTTCTGTCCTCTCAGGCCCTCCTGGAGGTCATTCCATCCATCCTTCACTCCTGGGTGGTGTCAGAGGAGGTTACCCCAGTTTTGTAAACTCAGGTAGAAATATTGGTGCTTCTATCTTGGGCTTTGATGTTGTAAGGAGGATCCAGGCCATCCTTCACTATGCTTGGAGAAAGATGTTATGAGGATACTCTCCACTGAATTCCTTTGGAATGATCCATGGGATACTCTGTAGTTTTAGAACAGTTATGCTGTGCCTATGCAGTTGGTGTGTTTATCCTTCTGGGACCCTGTGTATTTTGTAATTCATCATTTTTCTCTCTTGTGTTGAATACCAGGAGGCTCTGAGCCAACTTTTGTATCGTTGATAGCAAAGACTGCATGTCTTGCATCTTAATTATACCTTTGCTTTCCCTCATGTTTCTCATTTCAAATTTATTTGATATTCCTATAAGTGTTTGCTTTCTTGGTGGCTCAGATAGTAAAGAATTTGCCTGCAACGCAGGAGACCCAGGTTCGATCCCTGGGTCAGGAAGATCCCCCGCAGAAGGGAATGGCTACCCACTCCAGTATTCTTGCCTGGAGAATTCTATGGACAGAGGAACCTGGCAGGCTACAGTCCATAGGGTCTCAAAGAGTTGAACATGAGTGAGTGACTAACACTTTCATAGTGTTTGCATTTTTATAAGCAGCCTTAAAGTCTTCTTGAAAGAAAATAGGTTGCAGATTAATAAGAAAATAAACATTTGTGGGTAGGAAAATTCAGAGACAATGAGTTCTTTCAGGCAACAAAACTTGATAGGATTTAGGACTGCCACTGTTTGGTATGGATTATGTTAAAAAAGTCAACGCCCCTTTCAGCATCATGGCATTGTCTATAGTATGGATAAATATGACCATCGATATATGAATTACAGCCTCGGGTCAGTGAATGAATGGAAAAGCAGGGATATAGGAAGAAAATGTCTTTTTTAAGTTGGTTGTTGAAAAAGATGAGATTCTCTTGCAGGAGGAAAAACTCAAGTGACCCAAAGGAAGTGATTCACAGGGGATGAAAACAGAGAGTGGTGACAGAAGGCTAAGGATGGAGACCCAGAGGGAAGCGGGAAGTGCCAGGCAGAAACTAGAAAAAAATAAATAAATCCACATTTGTCGAAAGGCGAGTACAGAAGCCGTCCAAACCAGGGTCACAAGCTCCCAGCAAAGTAGCTAGACTTTCTGCTGATGAATTGAAGGAAATTTGCAATAAGGAAAAATACACCCATCTGAAAAGAAATCCAGTTCATAAGGTCAGCCCAACCCAAAACAACATCAGTGAACAGGAATTTCATTCTCTGAACAATACCAATCTTAGCGCTACTGTGGCCAACTCATTCCTTTCTAAAGAGTGCACAGTTCACACCTATTTTTGTCCTGAAAATTCTACAGAGAACTTTTGAAAAGAGGCCTGCACAGTTAGAAATTCTCAAATAAAAAGTGTGATTGTGCTTCCTTGTTCAGCTGCAGGGTGGCACATGTCCCCTTTAACATGCTGGCAATTCCCAGCTTCACTAAAACTGCGCAGATGGGCGCAGTGAAACTGCCAGTTACCTTGTACACAGGAAGTCTCTCAGGGAAGGGAGACAGAGTCACATGGTAATATTTTTCATGGAACTGCTCATAGCCTCTGTGTTAGTGGCTCAGTCGTGTCTGACTCTGTTTGACCCCATGGACTGTGTAGACTTCCAGACTTCTCTGTCCATGGAATTCTCCAGGCAAGAATACTTGAATGGGTAGCCATTCTCTTCTCCAGAGGATCTTCCTGACCCAGGGATCAAACCCATGTCTCCTGCATTGCAGGCAGATTCTTTGTCATCTGAGCCACCACGGAAGCCCTTATAAGGACAGATAACTAATGCCAACCTCATGGGTATGATGATTGTAATAATTACACTTGCCCATATTGACGTGGTGCTTGCTACGTACTGGACCTGGTGCTAAACATTTACAGATATTAACTCATGTAACTTAATCCTCATAACAGGTAGTCACGTAGATGGCCCTAGAGAGGCTTTCCCATTTTCAGAATGTCTGAGTATGTACGTCTTATTGCCATACACTAGGTCAAGATTTCCCCTGAACTTGAATCTTTATGAACTCCTTCAAATTCCTTGGGCAAGTGGGTAAGGAGGTACCAGGTGGCCTACTCACTGAGTCCCTCCTCTGTGCCTGTGTTAGGCATACATCGCTTTGTGCTAAGTCTCTTCAGTCGTGTGCAACTCTGCGACCCCATGGGCTGTAGCCCGTCTCTGTCCATGGGATGCTCCAGGCAAGAATACTGGAGTGGGTTGCCACACCCTCCTCCAGGGGGTCTTCCCCACCCAGGGATCGAACCAGTGTCTCTGATGTCTCCTGCATTGGCAGGCGGGTTCTTAACCACTAACACAACCTGGGAGCCCACACATTACATCACTGAATCCTTAAAACAAGCCTTTGAGGTGCTTTCTGTTATTAACCCCATTTTACATTCGCAGGAACTAAGTCAGAAAGATAAAGTACACCCAGTGCCTGCGTTAGATCTAGTAAGTCAAGACTGAGAGTGTCAACTGGATTTGGCCATGTGGAAGTTGCAGAATGATGTAGGGTCCCCTGCAGGTAGAAGAGTGAATGAGTGGTGAAGGAGAAAGATGACTTGAGAAGCTTGGCTGTGCTCAAGAGGGGAGAAGTGTTATTTATTGAATGTTCCCTTGTGCTCTGACATCATGAGATGCCAGGGTGAAGCAGAAGAGCCAACAGATATGGGCTTCTGTCCTCAGGTGACCGACAGTGCAGCAAAGAGAGACAGTCCACAGGTTTATTCAACTTCAACTTGGTAAGTGCTGAAAACACAAGAGGAGGGTGGTGTGTGTCTATTACAGCAAGATGGCACCTGAAGACGGGGAGGAAGGAGGCATCTCTGAGGAAGTGATGCTCGAGTGGATGATGATTTCATATCCCCCGTGGGTCCACCTTCAGGAAGCAAACACCCTGGCCCTGCTGACATGGGCATTTGGGTCCCCGTGGAAATTTCTTATTGTTGTGTGTCAGCTCCGTCACCTGGCTTCTAGAACGGGCATATGCAAATGGAGTCATTTATGTGTGCTCAAAGTATACTGGCTACACCCTAAAGTAGGAACTGAGCCTCCCCCACTAAAGTAGTCCCAAACAGCCCCAGAGAAGGACTTCACTCACACTCTCAAACCAGCCTGCCTCTGCAGTCTGCCTCTCTTTCCTCTTTGACCCTGGATTCCCTTTGTCTAAATCCCCCGCTGGTGAGGCTAGTTGATGGCCAAGGTTAGAGAGTCTGAATGTGAGAATACCCACGTGTGTGCCGGGGCCTTCTCCCCAGGCTTCTATCACCGCCGATCATCGGGGTGGGGAGCAGGGCTGGGTCTGGGTGGAGGTACTCAGGTGCAGAGTGTGCCGGCCACACCCCGGAGTAGTGATGCTTGAGCTCATAGTCTCCCATTCAAGTTTTCTGTCTCCTTTCTGTCCTGTTCAATTCCAGTTCAAGGGCCAGACGGGAGGTCGACATATGACCTTAGGCATGTTACTTAACCTCCTTGTGCCTCAATTTCCTCCTCTGAAATATAGAGATAATGAAAGTACCTATTTCAGGGAATTCCCTGGTGGTCCAGGGGCTAGGACTTGGTGCTTTCCTTGCCCTGGTTGAGGAACTAAGATCCCACAACCTGCGTGGTGTGGTCAAACAAACAAAGAGTACCTGTGTCAGACTAAGTGAGAAAATTCATATAAAGCAGCTTGCATAGTGGCCAGCACATAGTAGGTATTGGATAATTGCTAGCTTTTATTATTACTATTATGATTATGTTTTGGAGAGTTCTGTTATATTGTGTTTGAGTCTTAGCTCAGCTAGCCAGAGCCTACTATTTAAAGTCTACTTATGGGCATCCCTGGTGCTCTAGTGGTTAAAAATCTGCCTGCCAATGCAGGGGACACGGGTTCGACCCCAGGTCTGGGAAGACCCACATGCTGCAGAGCAACTTATCAACTACTGAAGCCCAGACGCCTACAGCCCACGAGCCCTAACTACTGAGCCCACACGCCTAGAGCCTGTGCTCTGCAACGAGAGAAGTCCCTGTTATCTGCAACTAGGGAAAGCCCGTGTGCAGCAACGAAGACCCTGCACAACCAAAAATAAAAGTAAATAAATAAATATTGAAAAAAACACAAAGTGTACTGTTGAATAAATTGGTGTTTTACTTTTATCCATCAGTCTTACAAACTTAGCTAAAGTACATCTGACCCTAAGGGCTGAAGCGAAAGCTGACAAGCTCTGGATTCAGAACAAGGCGGAGGACAGCCTTGGCTTGCGACCCACGCGCCAGAGGCATGAGGCTTCTTGGAAGTCAGCTTGCTGCCCTCCCTGGATACGCCCAACCTCTCCATTGTTTTTCCATTTGAATCTCCGGCATTCTGAGGCCACCCTTGCTTTTTATATTCCAACCAGAAAAGAACGTGTTTTTAAATACAGTAGTACCTACATGCCAAAGATTTCTAACTGTCTCAAGAGTTTGGGGAGATCTTTTTCTTTTGTTACTTTTGAAGAAAAATTCACAACTTAGGCTGCTGATCAGCCCAACTGCAAGTATTACTGCTATTTTCTATTGGAGTATAATTGCTTTACAATGCTGTGTTAGCTTCTGCTGTGCAACAAAGTGAATCAGCTATTTGTATACATTAATCTCTTCCCTTTTGGACCTCCTCCCACCCCCCACCCCACCCCTCTAGGTCATCACAGGGCATATGTGGAGTCTAGAAAAATGGTTCAGATGAACCTACTTGCAGGGCAGGGTAGAGACCCAGACATAGAGAACAGACATGTGGAACGGTCGGGGTAGGGGAGGGTGGGACTAACTGGGAGAGTAGCTTTGACATACATACACTACCACGCATAAAACAGCGAGCTAGTGGGGAGCTGCTGTACAGCACAGGGAACTCCGTTCAGTGCTCTGGGGGGATCTTTGTTTCCCCCACCACTCTCTTGCTTGACTTGGTGGGCCTCCTATTGTCTTCCTTAGCGAGGCAACGCAGTGCTGAGCGCCAGAAAAGGCCCAGGGAAAATCCTCTGCCAACATGCAAAACCAGAGGAAAAAAAAAAGCAATGATTTTGGAGCAGACTGGCATCAACTGTGAGTCCAGTCTGCCATATTTACTTTTTCTTAATCTAAAATAACAGAGATAACGTACACAATAGACTTTCTAACTTGCCACTTTTCCCTTATCTTTTTTCCCTTTGTGAACCTAAGACATCATGTTCTTTCATACAATCCCTCAAAAAAAAAAAAAAAAAAAGAAGAAAAAAGCCTTTGGCCATTCCATTCCCTGCTGCCCATGGAGAAGGACAGACTCTATCTGATATTTCAGCTGGAAGGCAGGGTGGCAGATTCTTTCCAATGGGGTGGTGACTTCCTCCCTACTTTCAGAACACACCCCTTCCCAAAAATACGCCCTCCGGGGCAAGCAGCACAAAGGGAGCTCTCGGCGTCAGCAAATGCCCACATCGCTTCCTTTTCCTTTTACACCCAGTGGCCTGAGAATGGCACAAGAGTTTGGGGAATCCACACCACAAAGTTGTGTGCAGCCCCTCTGGGCCTGGAAGTGGCCTCTCTCTCCTCTCTTACCCTCCTGGTCCGTCTTCCAAACCATCGTAGGTGGTTTGGTTGCTAAGTCGTGTCTGACTCCTGGCAACCCCATGGGCTGCAGCCCTCCAGGATCCTCCATCCATGGGATTTCCCAGGCAAGAATACTGGAGTGGGTTGACATCTTCTCCGGGATCTTCCCGACTCAAGGATTGAACCTGCACCTTCTGCATTGCAGGCAGATTCTTCACCGACTGAGCTACCAGGGAAGCCCGTCATAGTGATTGTCCTAAAACCCAAATCTGATCATTCCATCTACTTAGGAACTTGCTATGGCCTTTTGGCCCAAAGCAAGCATTCTCAAGCTCCAGTCGATGCATGGACCTGTGCGTAGTTGACTATGAAAGAACAGTCTTTAAAAAATTTTTTTTTTACTTTTTGGTGGTGCCATGCAGCATGTGGATCCTAGTTCCCCAATCAGAGTTAGAACCCATGCCCCTTGCATTAAGAGCATGCATAGTCTTAACCACTGGACCATCAGGGGAGTCACAGAATGATCATATTTAAGATATAGTTTCTGAAGTTTGGGATAAGGCCTGGGAATTTGTAGATGTTAGTTTGAATTCTTTAGATTGTAAGTGACAAAAACTCATCTCAAACTAGTTTAGGTCAAAAAAGGAATCCGTTATTTCCTAGGGCGTTCAGGGGATAAAACTACCTCCATTATATCTGGGGGATTTTAATCTATTGGCTTGACTGAGTGACGACATGGAGAGGTCAGTGTCTTTGAAAGAGTTTATTACTTACACTTCCCGAGACCAAAGGCCCTTGCCGTGCAGGGCACCTAAGGAAGCACGAGCTTTGCCAGGAGGCAGGAAGAGGTGAACCACAGCCCTGATTGGGGCTTTTGCAGGAAAGGTAAGGCGGGGTAGAGTAAACAGCTTAGGACTGGCTAGTTTGAATGATTCCTCTGGGCTTTGGGGCACAGCAGCTGTTCCTAGATGTCTGATTTCTGGCCCTGTGTTGATCTGGGTTGGGGAAATAATGGCTTGGTGTGTATGAGTTAGTTAAAGGAGGTGATTTCAGAGTATGAGCTCTGGATCTCAGAGGAGATATAAACAACTAAAGCTGGCTAATTGATGCCAAATAGACAAATATAGAATCTAAGAAAACAGGAAAACAACAGAATGGGAAAGACTAGAGATCTCTTCAAGAAAATTAGAGATACCAAGGGAACATTTCATGCAAAGATGGGCTCAATTAAGGACAGACATGGTATAGACCTAACAGAAGCAGAAGATATTAAGAGATGGCAAAAATACACAGAAGAACTGTACAAAAAAGATCTTCACGACCCAGATAATCACGATGGTGTGATCACTCACCTAGAGCCAGACATCCTGGAATGTGAAGTCAAGTGGGCCTTAGAATGCATCACTACGAACAAAGCTAGTGGAGGTGATGGAATTCCAGTTGAGCTATTTCAAATCCTGAAAGATGATGCTCTGAAAGTGCTGCACTCAATATGCCAGCAAATTTGGAAAACAGCAGTGGCCACAGGACTGGAAAAGGTCAGTTTTCATTCCAATCCCAAAGAAAGGCAATGCCAAAGAATGCTCAAACTACTGCACAATTGCACTCATCCCACACACTAGTAAAGTAATGCTCAAAATTCTCCAAGCCAGGCTTCAGCAATACATGAACCATGAACTTCCAGATGTTCAGGCTGGTTTTAGAAAAGGCAGAGGAACCAGAGATCAAATTGCCAACATCCGCTGGATCATCGAAAAAGCAAGAGAGTTCCAGAAAAACATCTATTTCTGTTTTATTGACTATGCCAAAGCCTTTGACTGTGTGGATCACAATAAACTGTGGAAAATTCTTCAAGAGATGAGAATACCAGACCACCTGACCTGCCTCTTGAGAAACCTTTGTGCAGGTCAGGAAGCAACAGTTAGAACTGGACATGGAATAATAGACCGGTTCCAAATAGGAAAAGGAGTACATCAAGGCTGCATATTATCACCCTGCTTATTGAACTTATATGCAGAATACATCATGAGAAATGCTGGGCTGGAAGAAGCACAAGCTGGAATCAAGATTGCTGGGAGAAATATCAATAACCTCAGATGTGCAGATGACACCACCCTTATGGCAGAAAGTGAAGAGGAACTAAAAAGCCTCTTGTTGAAAGTGAAAGAGGAGAGTGAAAAAGTTGGCTTAAAGCTCAACATTCAGAAAACAAAGATCATGGCATCTGGTCCCATCACTTCATGGGAAATAGATGGGGAAACAGTGGAAATAGTGTCAGACTTTATTTATCTGGGCTCCAAAATCACTGCAGATGGTGACTGCAGCCATGAAATTAAAAGATACTCCTTGGAAGGAAAGTTATGACCAACCTAGATGGCATATTCAAAAGCAGAGATATTACTTTGCCAACAGAGGTCCTTTTAGTCAAGGCTATGGTTTTTCCAGTGGTCATGTATGGATGTGAGAGTTGGACTATGAAGAAAGCTGAGAGCTGAAGAATTGATGCTTTTGAACTGTGGTGTTGGAGAAGACTCTTGAGAGTCCCTTGGACTGCAAGGAGATCCAACCAGTCCATCCTAAAGAAGATCAGTTCTGGGTGTTCATTGGAAGGACTGATGCTGAAGCTGAAACTTCAATACTTTGGCCACCTGATGTGAAGAGTTGACTCATTGGAAAAGACTCTGATGCTGGGAGGGATTTGGGGCAGGAGGAGAAGGGGATGACAGAGGATGAGATGGCTGGATGGCATCACTGACTCAATGCACATGAGTTTGGGTGAACTCTGGGAGTTGGTGATGGACAGGGAGGCCTGGTGTGCTGTGATTCATGACTGAGCGACTGAACTGAACAGAACTGAAGAAAACACAGGACAAAAGCTGGCTTCAGTAGGAATGGATCTAGAGTGGTGTGGTCTACAAAGCTGCCACTAGCCACGTGTGACTGGCAAACACTTCAAAATATGGTTAGCCAAATTGAAATGGGATATGAAGTACAAGCTGGCTTTCAAAGAGCATAAAAAAAAAAAATCTCATTAATGATCTTATATATTGATGACACATTGAAGTAAAATTTTGGAAATATTGAATTAAATATAACATAGCATGGAAATTCATTTCCTTTGCTTCCTTTTACTTTTCCTAACATGGATGCTAGGAACTGAAGATTGCATATGGCAGCTTGTATTTTGGAGTAGGAAATGGTTACCCACTCTGGAAAATTCATGTCTGGAAAATTCCATGGACAGAGGAGTCTGGCATGCTGCAGTCCATGGGGTCACAAGGAGTCCGACTCAACTAAGCACAGCACAGCTTGTATTTATGGCTTACATTGTATTTCTATTGAACAGCATTGATCAAGACCAAATGATGTCCTCTCTGTCTCCCTCTCTCTTTCCGTAATTTGACTCTGCTCACTTCCGATATATTTGGAGTTCATTCTCTCCGACTATCAACTATCTTTCCCTGTGTGTCCATGGGAAAGTGACTGATGGAAGCTCCCAGCTTATAGAATTCCAGCTTCCTAATGCTGTCGAGAGAAGGCAATGGCAACCCGCTCCAGTACTCTTGCCTGGCAAATCCCATGGACAGAGGAGCCTGGTAGGCTGCAGTCCATGGGGTCGCTAGGAGTTGGACACAACTGAGCGACTTCACTTTCATGCATTGGAGAAGGAAATGGCAACCCACTCCAGTGTTCTTGCCTGGAGAATCCCAGGGACGGCGGAGCCTGGTGGGCTGCCGTCTATGGGGTCGCACAGAGTCGGACATGACTGAAGTGATTTAGCAGCAGTAGCAGCAGAATGCCTTTGAAGACAGGCTTTCTTCCACTGTTCATACATTAGTCTCTGAGAGAAAGACTCGCTGGCTTGCTGATATCTCATATTCTAATCCCCCTAGAATGCTTCTGTCCAGGGAAAATTTCCTGTATCAACCACTTAGTTTTCATGAGATGAAGTTTGTATCCCCTCATTCCTGTGCTTTTACATGTGCCAGTCCATCAGCCTGAAATACCTTTCCTTCTCTCCTGCCTGGCTAATTTCTAATTCAGCCAGATTCTTCATGATCTAGCTGAAATGTGAAGCTCTGCTATCTCCATCATAACACTCATTTCTTGTGTAGCGAACTACCACAAATCTAGAGGTTTAAAACAATACATTTATTGTCTCATAGTCTTGTGTTCCAGGAATCTGGCATGGTTTATCTGGGTCATTTGCTCAGGATCTCATCAATCAGTAATCAATATGGTAGTTGATCTCCATAGTCTAATCTGCAGACTCCATTAGGAAAGAATTAATTTCCAAGATCATTCAGGTGGTTGGTAAAATTCATTTCCTTTTGACTGCATGATTCAGGCTTCTGTTTTCTTGTTGGCTATAAACTGGGGCTACTCGTTTTCTTTCTATCAAAATTAATTTTTATTTTTAATTGGAGGATAATTGCTTTACAGTATTATGTTGGTTTCTGCCATACATCAACATGAATCAGCCATAGGCATATTTATGTCCCCTCCCTCTTGAACGTCCCTCCGTGGAGCTACTCTTCACTAGAGGTTGCCCACAAGTCCTCAGTGTGTGACTTTCCCCATAAGCTCTCTCACAGGGAATTCCCTGGGGGGCCAGTGGTTAGGACTTGGTACTTTCACTGCCGGGACCTAGATTCAGCCCCTGGTTGGGGGAACTACGGTCCTGCAAGTTGCCTTCTCACAATACGGCAGCTTATTTTTTCCAAGCCAGTAACAGAGAGTGAATCTCTCTAGCGTGTGTTTTCGGAGTGGAAACATGTACACAATTGTAACTCTAATCACATTTTTAGCTCTACTGGTTACAAGCACATCACAGGTCCTATCCACACCCAGGGCATGTCCTCCACAATTAGCAATGTGACTAATGAGAGTCTGCTGTGTACCAGAAACTATACCAGGCACTTTTCATTCATTATTTCATTTAATCCTCTGATCACCTTAGGAGATGAATACTATGAAAGCTGTTTTAAGACGTGGAAATTGAAGCTAAAATAAATTGGTTTTGACTTGTTCAAGGTCCTCTCCCACACTCCCCCACCAATACATGGCAAAGCTGGGATTCAAACTCAGATTTGATCTTAAAAGAACCTTCTGCCCTTTAAACCTCAACTTTGAAGTAGTTTGCCCCAGAAACGTTTAAAAAAATCATCCTCTTCTTCCTCTTTCTCAAGGGTCACAACAGAAATAGGAAATGCATATTCTTTGCTTCTTGGGTTCATATTTTTAATCAGAATCAGAACGAAGTCTTCCTACTAAGAGAGACTGTTCAGATAGAAGCTGGCCATTCTAGGAAACATTATGTTGCAGAATTAGGGCAGGCTGCCAAAGCAGGGAATGGGACCTGACCTGGATTTTCTCAATGCTATTTGACAATAATTATATAATAATACCTCATAGTTATATACTGCATTATCAATTGTTGTCTCATTTGATTCTCAGTGTCCCTGTGGGTCAACCAGGGCAGAGATTTTCTGTAGTATATATATATATATATATATATTTTAATTTACCTATTTTAATTTTTGGCTGCATTGGGTCTCAGTTGCAGCATGTGGGTTTTCTCTAGCTGTGGCAGGTGGGCACCGGAGCACTTGGGCTCTGTATGTGGTTGTGATGAGCTGGCCTAGTAGTATGATCTGAGTTCCCAGACCAGGGATTGAACCTTTGTCCCTTCCTTGAAAGGTGGATTCTTAACCACTGGACCACTAGGGAAGTCCCCCTCCATATTCATTAAAAATATATATATATGTATTTTTTTATTTTTATTTTTGACTGTGCTGGGTCTTCATTGCTGTGCAGGCTTTCTCTAGCTGCAGTGCTCAGGCTTCCCATTGCAGTGGTTTCTCTTGATGCTGAGCAGAGGTGCTAGTCCCGTGGCTTGTGGGATCCTTCTGGATGTAGGCTCGAACCCATGTCTTCTGCATTGGCAGGTGAGTATTTTTTTTACCACTGAGCCACCAGGGAAGCCCCAACTCCATATTCTTAAATCTTCTCCTTAAACAGGATTTTAGACGGCTGCTTAATATTTAATGCAATGGATTTATTCTTCCTTACTCGAAACTGTTTCCTTAATTTTAGTTATTTAGGTTTCTCCTTGTTTTTCACTATTGTAGAAAGTATTGTGAGAAACATCTCTGATGGTCAAAAATATCCTCTCATCAGGACACAGTCCCAGAAAAGGGATGGCAGATGACAGCCTTAAGGGTCTCGGTGTATATAGAGGTATGATTATAACCCCCACCTTTTAGGCCCAGAAACAGTCTTAGAGTGTGACTTGCCCAGATTCACATGGCTCATAAATGTGTAGTGGAGACTTGGATCCAAGTGCTCTGCTTCCAAGACGAAGCTCTTCCTTACACCCAGCCGCTCGCAGTGTGCTCCGCCGAGCAGCGGCTTTGGCAGACTCGGGGAGAATGCTGTGCTGTCGTTCAGTCCCTCAGCGGTGTCTGCCCTGCGACCCCAGGGACTGCAGCCCGCCAGGCTTCCCTTATCCTTCACTGCTTCCCGGAATTTTCTCGAACCTAGGTTCATGGAGTCAGTGATGCTATCTAACCATTGCATCCTCTGCCACCCTCTTCTCCTTTTGCCTTCAATCTTTCCCAGCATCAGGGTCTTTTCCAGTGAGTTAGCTCTTCCCATCAGTTGGCCAAAATATTGGAGCTTCAGCTCCTTCCAATGAATATTCAGGACTGATTTCCTTTAGGATGGACTGGTTGGATCTCTTTGCAGTCCAAGGGACTCTCACGAGTCTTCTCCAGTGCCACAGTTCAAAAGCATCAATTCTTCGGTGCTCAGCCTTCTTTATGGTCCAGCTCTCATGTTGGTACCTGACTACTGGAAAAACCATTACTTTGACCACATAAACCCTTGTTAGCAAAGTGATGTTTCTGCTTTTGAATATGCTGTCTAGGTTTGTCACAGCTTTTCTTTCAAGGACCCAGCGTCTTTTAATTTTATGGCTGCAGTCACTGTCCTCAGTGATTTTGGAGCCCAAGAAAATAAAGTCTGTCACTGTTTCCATTGTTTCCCTATCTATATGCCATGAAGTGATGGGACCAGATGCCATGATCTTAGATTTTTGAATGTTAAGTTTTAAGCCAGCTTTTTCACTCTCCTCTTTCACCCTCATCAAGAGGCTATTTACTTCCTCTTTACTTTCTGCCATTAGAGTGGTATCATCTGCATATCTGGGGTTGTTATTCCTCCCAGCCATGTTGATTCCAGCTTGTGATTCATCCAGCCCAGCATTTTGCATGATGGACTCTGCATGTAAGTTAAATAAGCAGGGTGACAATATGCAGCCTTGATGTACTCCTTTCCCAATTTTGAACCAGTCTGTTGTTCCATGTCCAGTTCTAACTGTTGCTTCTTGACCTGCATACAGGTAAGGTGATCTGGTATTCCCATCTCTTTAAGAATTTTCCACAGTTTGTTGTGATCCAGTCAAAGGCTTTAGCATAGTCAAGGAAGCAGAAGATGTGTTTTTGAAATCCCTTGCTTTCTCTATGATCCAACGGATGTTGGCAATTTAATCTCTGCTTCTCTTGGATTTTCTAGATCCAGCTTATACATCTGGAAGTTCTCGGTTCAGGTACTGTTGAAGCCTAGCTCGAAGGATTTTGAGCATTACTTTGCTAGCATGTGAAATGAATGTAATTGTGCGGTAGTTTGAACACTATCATTGCCCTTCTTTGGGACTGGAATGAAAACTGACCTTTTCCAGTCCTGTGGCCATTGCTGACTTTTCCAAATTTGCTGACATACTGAGTGCGGCACTTCAACAGCATTACCTTTTAGAATTTGAAAGAGCTCAGCTGGAGTTCTATTACATCTACTAGCTTTGTTCATGGTAATGCTTCCTAAAGCCCATTCAACTTCACACTCCAGGACGTCTAGCTCTAGGTGAGTGACCACACCATGGTGGTTTTCTGGGTCCTTAAGATCTTTTTTGTACAGTTCTTCTGTGTATTCTTTTATACTTAATTTCTTCTTCTTCTGTTAGGTCCTTGCTGTTTCTGTCTTTTATGGTGCCCATCCTTGCATGAAATGTTCCCTTAGTGTCTGCAATTTTCTTGAAGAGATCTCTGGTCTTTCCCATTCTATTTTCCTCTATGTCTTTGCATTGTTCACTGAAGAAGGCTTTCTTATCTCTCCTTGCTATTCTTTGGAATTCTGCATTCAGATGGATATATCTTTCCTTTTCTCCCTTGTCTTTTGCTTCTCTTCTTCTCTTAGCTATTTGTAAGGCCGCCATAGACAACAATCTTGCCTTCTTGCATTTCTTCTTCTTTGGGATGGTTTTGGTCACTGCCTCCTGTACAGTGTTATGAACCTCAGTCCATAGTTTTTCAGGCACTCTGTCTGCCAGACCTAATCTCTTTAATCTATTCATCACCTCCACTGTATAATCATAAGGGATTTGATTTAGGTCACACCTGAATGGCCTAGTGGTTTTCCCTACTTTCTTCCATTTAAGTCTGAATTTTGCAATAAGGAGTTCATGATCTGAGCCACAGTCAACTCCTGGTCTTGTTTTTGCTGACTGTATAAAGCTTCTCCATCTATGGCTGCAAAGAATGTAATCAGTCTGATTCGGTGTTGACCATCTGGTGATGTCCATGTGTAGAGTCTTCTCTTGTGTTGTTGGAAGAGGGTGCTTGCTATTATCAGCGCGTTCTCTTGACAAAACTCTATTAGCCTTTGCCCTGCTTCATTTTGTACCCCAAGGCCAAATTTGCCTACTATTCCAGGTATCTCTTGACTTCCTACTTTTGCATTCCAGTCCCCTATGATGTAAAGGACACCTTTTTTTGGTGTTAGTTCTAGAAGGTCTTATACATTTTCATAGAACTGTTCAACTTCAGCTTCTTCAGCATTATTGGTTGGGGCATATACTTGGATTATCGTGAAGTTGAATGGTTTGCCTTGGAAATGAACTGAGATCATTCTGTCATTTTTGAGATTGCACTCAAGTACAGCATTTCAGACTCTTGTTGACTATCAGGGCTACTCTTTATATACTCTAAGGGATTCTTGTCCACAGTAGTAGATAAAATGGCATCTGAATTAAATTCACATATTCCCATGTATTTTAGTTCACTGATTCCTAAAATGTCAACATTCACTCTTTCCATCTCCGGCTTGACCGCTTCCAATTTACCTTGATTCATGGACCTGACATCCCAGGTTCCTGTGTAATATTGTTCTTTACAGCATTGGACTTTACTTTTACCGCCAGACACGTCCACAGCTGAGTGTCATTTCCGCTTTGGCCCAGCTACCTCATTCTTTCTGCAGCTATTAGTAATTGCCTTCTACTCTTCCCCAGTAGCATACTGGACACCTTCTGACCTGGAAGGCTCATCTTCTGGAGCTATATCTTTTTGCCTTTTCATACTGTTCATGGGATTCTCTTGGCAAGAATACTGGAGTATCCTCCAGTGGACAGTCTTTTGTCAGACCCACCCAAGATTTTGTGAATCAGAACCTGCATTTGCACCATCCTGAGATGCCTATACGTACATTAAGTTTGAAAGTGATGCTTACAACACACCGTCTCCTATAATCCTGTGAAGAGCTTTAAGATGAAGCTTAACACCAGTTTCTCCTCAGCTTTGAGAAGTCGCACGTTTCCACAAGGGCTGTTTGCAGTGTGTCCTCCTCATGAAGGGATTTGTTCATTTCCTTGTAAACCATCAGATTCTTTTTAAAAAATATTTATTTATTTGGCTGTATTGGGTCTTAGTTGTGGCACTTGGAATCTCTGTTGCAGCACGCAGGATCTTTTTAGCTGTATTGTGTGGGATATAGTTCCCTGACCAGGTATCGTACCTGGGCCCCCTGCATTGGGATTGCGGAGTCTTAGCCACTGGATCATCAGGGAAGTCCCAAAACATCAGAAATCTTTAACTCCATTTTTATCCCTGGATATGGCCAAACTCCCTGCTCAGAACCATACAAACAGCACTTTGGATACTTTTCAGGAAGTACCATGGAGAAGGAGAAAGGGTACGACACCAGGAGTCCTGGTCCAGATTCCATAATTAACAAGTTGGGTGACTCTGGAGAGCCTCTGAATCTTTCTTTATTGAATTAGATACAATGATGAGAACATGCTTTGTATATCATAAAGCCTTGGGTCCTTCTGTTTGGGAGCCTATATTTAGACATCATCTTCCTTGTGAGGGAAATGATGGTGTTTAGACTAGATGATCCTTGGGGCAAGTATTCAGAGGGCCAAATCCTTCCGAGAAAGTCTATTTTAGGTAGGATTCCACCTGTGCTCCCCAGGAATATAATGACAGGGGGATTATATAATGAGTCAAATCAGAATGGGTGAGAGTGAGAGCTTGGAGTAACTGATCTTCAAAGTCCCTTTAAAATCTAAAAACATACGCTTTTCTCCCATTTCAATACAAAAAAAAGAATGAGAATTCTAGCATCAGCTGGTTATTTTATGCAACTACCTGCTTTCAGGAAAGAGAGAAACTATTCTATTCTTTAAAAATTTGGATTTACTTCAATCTCATTCCTGAGATTTAAATATGTCTTCTTGTATGTGATTCAATTAATTTCACTTGCCTTAAGCACACTGAGAAGAGAGCAGGCTCAGGTCTTCCCAATCAGATGTAATTACTGAAGTCACTGATCTCTGGTCTGTTTTCCTTTTTCCTCTACACTTATTACCTTTCTTGGAGGAAGGAAGTTAAAAGCTTTACATAGTCTCTCTGTTTTGTAACCACGTTTCTCAAACTTAAGAATTGAGCATCGTGATGACTAAATAAGAGGTCTGATTCAGCTTCTTGGAAAAACACATAGTTAAAGGAATTTATGTGTCACACGCAGCAGATTTCAAAAAAAAAATGGTCAATGATTGCCATTAACCCTGAACATCACAGTCATATCCACAGAAAAAGGAACCAAATTGTTGAGACTAAAATCTAAAACTTCCCTTTTGTTTTAATGTATTATATAATCTGTTTTCTTATGATAATTCAGATTATATTTTTTTCTTAGAGCTCCTTGGATATGGGGGGGTGTTAAATTGAGCTTTTTGATATTGAGAGGTCAGTATTTCTAAAATCTCCAGGTTCTGAGAGGGGGAAGCAAGGGGAACAGAGAATATTTCGATTACTTTCAACAGCAGGATCGGAGAAGGCAATGGCACCCCACTCCAGTACTCTTGCCTGGAAAATCCCATGGATGGAGGAGCCTGGAAGGCTGCAGTCCATGGGGTCGCTGAGGTTCGGACACGACTGAGAGAATTCCCTTTCACTTTTCACTTTCATGCATTGGAGAAGGAAATGGCAACCCACTCCAGCGTTCTTGCCTGGAGAATCCCAGGGACGGGGGAGCCTGGTGGGCTGCCATCTATGGGGTCGCACAGAGTCAGACACGACTGAAGTGACTTAGCAGTAGCAACAGCAGGATATTTGCACAAGCATCTATTACTTAATATCCCTTATTAGGTATGGATGGGAAACTAACTACTCATTCATTTTACACGTATTTGGTAAAAGCTTATGTGTCAGACACACCTAGAGATCCCAGGTGAAAGACACAGCTCCTGCCCTCAAGGGGCTTCGAGTGCAGTGGTACGCTGGGTATTGGCATAAGGGTGCCCACAGGGCACTACAGAGACGTCAAGGACAGAAAATTCCTCCGAAGGGGATGGGAAAAAACTCCCTGGAAGAGGAGTCCCTTGGGCTGAGGAGGAGATAGTGAGGGGGATGAGGGAGGGAAGGGTGTTCCATTCAGAGGGAACAGCAGAGGCAGAGGGAAAAAAAGCAAAGCGCAGAGGCAGCCGAAAGCACACCAAAGGATGAGGCATGACTCAATGGCAGCAGATACGTAGACGACGGAGAAAGATGCAGGCGACACCGCAGGACCCGATGTAGCACCTGCTGAAATAAACCCGGGCAGACCAAGCCAATACAGACCGTCACTGTATGACGTCAGAGACTGGAGTTGCTTTACAGGCACTTTAGAAATAATACCTGTTAGGAGGGAACTTTAGCTTGGAGCAGGCACTGTATCAAAAAAATCCTTTGGTTGGAACTCCCCTGGCGGTCCAGGGGTTAAGACCATGCTTCCAATGCAAGGGGCGCAGGTTTTATCCCTGGTGGGCTTACTGAGATTCCATATGCTGTGCAGCACAGACAAGAAAGTATATTTAAAAAAAATAAAAGAAGGGAGAAAAAGAAAGAAAGAAATTCATTGGCATTACTCCAGAAGTAGAGATTATTATTCTTATTTTGCCTAGACTTACTTTTTCTTTCTTTGTGTTTTTCTTTTTCTTTCCCCCTTTGAGAGCAACTGCTTCATCTCTCTTTGGAAGAAAATAGAGCCTCAGCACAGGCAATGTTTGATTCAGGGCTCATTTGATCTGGTTGATTCAGGAAACAGATGCATCCTTTTGGTCTCTGCACAAATTGTTGGGGTTTCTTTTTTTCTTGGTTTCACCAAAGCCAGATCTATGTCTCGATCAGCACAGAGGAAAAAAGTAATTACTGAAGTATTAGTGTGATTATTATTTCCTGATATGAACTACTGCATTCTTTACTAGTATCTGGTTCTCTCCCTAGGCTGGAGTCAGAACATTTAAAAACAAACTCTTCTTGGGCAAAGCCTGTACTAATTATTTTTTAACCTCGTTTGCATTAGAGAACTCTTTGAACATTTAATGAAAGAGATAAACCTTCTTCTCATTTTCTCACACCTATGCAGTGCAACAACAGTTTCAAGAAGTTCACAAACTTCCTGATGCCCCTGGGATCCTTGAGGAGGCTTAGACCCTGGCTATAAACCTATGGTCTGTACAGCCAAGAATAAAATGGAAGAACCACTTTTTAAAATTGGACTGTGACTGTTGTCTGTTAATTCTGGCAGGATGTTCCTCAGTTTATTCTGGGAAGTCAGAATAAACCTAAATGGCATTGGCCATAGTTGCTCAAGCCTCTGCCACAGCCTTGATTCAGTGGGTGGAACTCAGCTTCCTCAATGTCCTCGCCTCCATGCCAACCCAAACACAAGCGGAGGTCCCAGAGGAGCAGGGGGAGCCGGAAATCACTCGAGACTTCTGATTTTCTAAAATTATCACTCCAGACTTTTCATTTCCTAAAGTCGTCTCCCCGGCCTTGGAGTTGAAAGAAGACCTGGTTTTAATCTTAGTGCTGTTACTTTCTATGTACGTAGTCTTGCCAAGTCATTTACATTTTTCGAGTATCAGCTTCCTCATCTGTAAAATGGGGACAATTTTAATACCTACCTGTCACGGCTGTTCTGAGGGCTGAGAGAGATAACAAGTGTGAACGAATCTACCAGACATTTGACTCGTAGATGGTGCTTGACAAATGTTAACTGAAATTTAATTCTTCTAGGGCAGAGTAAGACCTTTTAGAGACTCCTCAGTACTGAAAAAATTCTGGTGGAGGACTTCTAGTTTCCCGTCTGGCATGTAAGGAGCTTAGAAGTTGCTGCTCTGTCATAACAGCAAGTAAAAAGCTGAAAAAACTGAAAAAGAAAAAACAAACAAACTTGTCTTAGATCTGTCAAAGAAATGAGGTCACAGGGCAAAACACCAGACAGATGAGTGGACACAGAGAATCACAGCTTCCGGGAGCAGAAGCCACCCTGCCGTGTGGGTGCGCAGCCGTGTCCGACTCTCTGCGACCCCATGGACCGTAGCCCACCAGGCTCCTCTGTTCATGCGATTCTCCAGGCAAGAATACTGGGGTGGGTTGCCAGTTCCTCCTCTCGGGGATCTTCCCAACCTAGGAATGGAAACTGCATCTCATGCGTCTCCTTCTTTGGCAGGGGGATTCTTTACCACTGAGCGACCTGGGAAGCCCAATAATGGAAAAACCTGAACCGTAACTGAAAAATTGCTGGAAGGTCAGTGTGAACAAGTCTGAGAGTTAAGGGCTCCAGGGGGACCCAGTGATAAGGGGGCCTCCGCACTTTTGTACCAATGTTCCTCCCAGTGAATATTGGAGAAAAAAGTCCCGCAGGTGGAGGGGGAAAAGGAACCACTTTGAAATATGCTAGAGCATTCTGTTCTTAGCAAAACCTGCTCTCAGGAGAAATTATTTCATCAGAGCTTAACCTACTGGGGTTTTACCAGAACCTAATCCACTCCCGTGTTCTTGCCTGGAGAATCCCAGGGACGGGGGAGCTTGGTGGGCTGCCGTCTATGGGGTTGCACAGAGTCGGACACAACTGAAGTGATTTAGCAGCAGCAGCAGCAACTTACCTTGGGGAAAGGAAATACCTAACTCTAGCCTCCTGTAGCCTCCCATGTGGGAAAAGGGAAATACATAACTCCAGTCCCTTCAACCATCCTGGCCCAACTAAGGTGGGGGAGAGGGGAGGGTGTTTAAAGCATTGGTGAAATTCTCAGTCCACGGCCAAGTGGGGTTTATACCAGGTATGCAAGGTTGGTTCAGTACTTGAAAATCAGTTAATGTAATCCATCTTGTGAACAGACTAAAGAAGAAAAATCACATTATTATATGAATAAATGGAAAAAAAGCATTTGACAAAATCCAACACTTGTTCACAATAAAAACTCTTGGCAACTAGGAACAGAGAGGAACTTCCTCAACTTAATAAAGAACATCTACAAAAACCTCCATCTAGTATACTGAATGGTTAGAAACTAGAAGAATTTTCACTAAAGTCAGGAATAATATGGGGATGTCCCGCTCACCTATATTTTTCAAAATCATACTATAAGTCCTAGTTAATACAGTAAGACAAAAAAAGAAAAAAAAAAGGAAATAAAAGGCATACAGATTGGGAAGGAAGAAATAAAACTGTCTGAGTTTTCTCCTGTTTATCCTCCTGAGAAACCTGTATGAAGTTCAGGAAGCAACAGTTAGAACTGGACATGGAACAACAGACTGGTTCAAAATAGGAAAAGGAGTATGTCAAGGCTGTATATTGTCACCCTGCTTATTTAACTTGTATGAAGTGTACATCATGAGAAACGCTGGGCTGGAGGAAGCACAAGCTGGAGTCAAGATTGCTGAGAGAAATATCAATCACCTCAGATATGCAGATGACACCACCCTTACGGCAGAAAGTGAAGAGGAACTAAAGAGCCTCTTGATGAAAGTGAAAGAGGAGAGTGAAAAAGCTTACTAAGGTCATGGGATCCAGTCCCATCACTTCATGGCAAATGGATGGGGAAACAGTGGAAACAGTGGCTGACTTTATTTTTCTGGGCTCCAAAATCACTGCAGATGGTGATTGCAGCCATGAAATTAAAAGATGCTTACTCCTTGGAAGGAAAGTTATGACCAACTTAGACAGCATATTAAAAAGCAGAGACATTACTTTGTCAGCAAAGGTCCATCTAGTCAAGGCTATGGTTTTTCCAGTGGTCATGTATGGATGTGAGAGTTGGACTGTGAAGAAAGCTGAGTGCCAAAGAATTGATGCTTTTGAACTGTGGTGTTGGAGAAGACTCTTGAGAGTCCCTTGGACTGCAAGGAGATCCAACCAGTCCATCCTAAAGGAGATCAGTCCTGGGTGTTCATTGGAAGGACTGATGTTGAAGCTGAAACTCCAATACTTTGGCCACCTGATGTGAAGAGCTGACTCATTGGAAAAGACCCTGATGTTGGGAAAGATTGAGGGCGGGAGGAGAAGGGGACAACAGAGGATGAGATGGTTGGATGGCATCACCGACTCGATGGACATGGGTTTGGCTATACTCCAGGAGTTGTTGATGGACAGGGAGGCCTGGTGTGCTGCGGTTCATGGGGTGGTAAAGAGTCGGACACAACTGAGCGACTGAACAAACTGAACTGACATAATTGTCTATGTAGAAAATCTGAAAGAATTGAGCAAAAAACTCATCAAAGTAGTAAGTGATTATAGCAAGATCACAGAAAGACATGGAGGAAACACACGCATGGTACTAAGTAAAAGAAGCCAGTCTAAAAAGGTTACATAGTTTGGTTCCAATTATATGACATTCAGGAAAAGGCACAACTATGGAGATAGTAAAAGGATTGCCAGGGGTTGCAGTCAGCAAGAGGGAGGAATAGGCAGAAGGCAGAGAATTTTGTAAGATAGTGAAACTATTCTGTGCTATACTGCTGTGGTGGATACATGACATTATGTGTGTGTCCAAATCCACAGATTATAAAACCTCAAGTGAGTGAGTGAGTGAAAGTCACTCAGTCGTGTCCGTCCGACTCTTTTCGACCCCATAGAACGGCGAGAGTGAACCCTAATGTAAACCGTGGACTTTAAGTGGCTGTGATGGGTCAGTCCAGGCTGGCTGTAACAAACGTACCCCTCTGGTGTGGGGGTGCTGATGGTGGGCAAGGTTGTGCTTGTGTGAGGACAGGGGGGCATACAGGAACTCTGCACTTTCCACTCAACTGTGAACCTAAAACTGCTCTAAAAAGTAAAGTTTATTCATTTTTAGAAAAGCAAAAAAAAAAAAAAAAATCGTGGTATACCTCCACTCCTACAAGTAATTTGAACTAAGAACAATATATGATAAACCTCAGGGAAATATTATTTTTTTCTTATGGTGGCATCAGAGCTTTTTGTTATTTATCTTTTTTTTTATTAAACATTACTTTTTTTGGCTGAATCCATGCAACTTGTGGGATCTCAGTTCCCTGTCCAGGGGTTGAGCCTGGGCCATGGCAGTGAAAGTCTGGAATCCTGACTACTAGGCTTCTAGGGAGCTCTCCAGAGCGTTTTGTTTTTTGTTTTTTTGAAATAAGGCATTTATAAACAGGAAAGCATACATTAATTACGTAAAAATAGTTTTCAAATAGTAGAGTGAGTCTCCGTGTCGTCATTAGCAGGGACAGTTGGAGAGGAGACGGCAGTGTGGACGCTCCTCCTAGTGGGTACGAAGGTGGAACTGTGGTTCCCCAGAATGTTTTTATTTATTTTAAAATTTTATTTGCTAGTTTGTGGCCGTGCTGGATTTTCGCTGCTGTGCACGGTCTGTCTCTAGTTATGCTGAGCCTGGGCCACTCTTGTAGCAGCGCACAGGCTTATTGCAGTGTCTTGTCTTGTTGGGGAGCACAGGGTCTCTAGGGGCCCGGGCGTCAGCAGTTGTGGTTCCTGGGCTTCAGGGAGCGTAGGCTCAGTAGTTGTGGCACAGGGGCTTCGTTGCCCCGAGGCATGTGGGATCGAACCCTGGCCAGGGATCAATTTAAAAAAGCCATCAAATTCTTGTGTGTGTGTGTGTGTGTGTGTGTGCACACGTGCCTGCCTTGCTGGTATCCTAGGAGCATGCTTCGTCTTCCAGCTGGGTAACCCAAGCACTGAATTCCCCAAGTTCACAGCTCATAGTCATAATCAAGGATAGCAGGAAGGAAGAATCTTTCGAGGATGTGGGCATCGTTGTCAGGTTTCAGAGACACCAGAGAAGTTTCCTCCGAGGGTTCATGAGCAGGACTCCCGCCCATGGGTCACTCTCCTGGTCAGGCCGCCTCTTTCCTTTTCAGCCACACAGGTGGATCAAATGTGTTCAGACAACCCTGTGTGTGGCCCACCCCCCAGATGCGTCGGTCACCTCCCTTCTCAGATGGCCTTTCTGTTTCTAAAGCAGAACCGAAATTTCACCTGGGCAGTCATCTTGAGCAACCACAGAACTTTCATTTCCTTGTTACCGTAGGGAGAAAGTTCTGAACATTATTATTTCACCAAGAGAAACTGAGTCCTGGGGGAGGAGAGTCTGAGTGGATGCTTAGCTCACACCTGTGGTGCCTAACCCAGCAAATGACTGGAATCGCCTGGGGGAACTTGTGATGATGAAGTTCCTGGCTTCACCTGAGAGCTGCTCTGGGCACGTAATTTCTTACATGCTCAAGTGTTTCTGGTGATCTTCCAGGCTTGGGATCCGCTGGGGTAGAGGAACAAAGCTCCCTGTCCTTTCTTGCCCAAGAGTATTCAGTCTTCCCTAAGCTGGACACGTTTCATGCTTTATCATCTTTAATCACATCTCACTCTCACTGCTCCTTCCCATAATATGTGCACATTCCTTTATAATGTCACTTATATGATATCTCACGTGATTTTTCCCCTTGACCAGATGAGCTCCTTACGGCAGAGGTCAGGCCTTATTCATCTTTGTGTTTCCTGTACCCAAGGTTGCCACGTACAGTTGAGCAGGTCGTTCACCGTGCAGAGGAGCTTAGTGTGAGGGTAAGTGGGGTTGAAAGTGGTTCTGAAATCTAGCCAGACCCACCAGGTCACGAGCCCTGATTTTGACCTCTGACCGTCTAGAGGACAGATGCTTTTTCTCATAAGAACTAAGTTGCTCTGTGGGCAATTGCTGGCCCTGTCTGCCCCGATTAATAGCATCACAGTAGTATTGCAAAACTTAGTATATGCTGGGCACCTATTCCAAGAAAGGCACGGAATTTAGTGTTTTTGGTAAAGAGTAGGTGATTAAATGGTGTTTTTTAAATTGAATTAAAAGCCTTCTTGGGGTTTCCCTGGTTTAGTGATAAAGAATCGGCCTGCCAATGCAGGAGACACAGGTTCAATCCCTGGTCTGGGAAGATCCCACGTGTCTCAGATCAACTAAGCCCGTGCGCCACAACTACTGAGCCTGTGCCCTAAAGCCCAGGAGCTGCAACTACTGAAGCCCGTGTGCCTGGAGCCTGCGGTCTGCAACGACAGAAGCCACCGCAATGAGAAGCCTGTGCACCACGATGAAGAGGAGCCCATGCTCGCTGCAACTAGAGAAAAAGCCCTTGCGGCAATGAAGATGCAGCATAACCTTAAAGAAAATATGTAAAATACTTTTTTTAAAAAGCCTTTTTGCTCATCTCTATCTCTTGTAATCGTCTCATTCTTTAAGGCCCTGCCAAATATTACTTCTAGGTGAGGTCTTCCTCCAGCCTCAGTTCATCGCTCCAGTGCATTCCTCCTTGGAGACACGACAGCACCTGGTTTATATCGAGAATGGCACTTCCTGTGGTCTTATATCGGAATGGGTGTCTCCCATTACCCAGTGAGCCCCTCATAGGCAAGGGCTACCTTATTCAGCTCCTAGATCCTAGACATCATAATGAGGATTTATTAAGTGAAGGAACACACCACCCCCAAAGTGGCCCTTTAGACTTGGGGTTTCATTGGATCACGTAAAGATGCAGAGGTTTTTGACTGCCCTGGTGGTCCAGTGGTTAAGATTCTGTGTTTCTCCCCAGAAGGGTGTGGGTTGAATCCCTGGTCTGGGAACTAAGATCCCACATGCCATGCAGCATGGCCAAAAAATTAAAAAATATGGGAGCTTTCATCCCTATCATCTGAAACTGGAAGCAAAATTTCAGAAATTAGTGTTAATTCAACTGATTATATACATGTGTGAATATGTATATATTACCTATAAGTATTTATGAGCTTCCCTGATAGTTCAGTTGGTAAAGAATCCACCTCCAATGCAGGAGACCCCAGTTTGATTCCTGGGTTGGGAAGATCCGCTGAAGAAGGGATAGGCTACCCACTCCAGTATTCTTGGGCTTCCCTTGTGGCTCAGCTGGTAAAGAATCAGCCTCCAATGCTGGAGACCTGGGTTCAATCCCTGGGTTGGGAAGATCCTCTGGAGAAGGGAAAGTTACCCACTCCAGTATTCTGGCCTGGAGAATTCCATGGACTGTATAGTCCATGGGGTCGCAGAGTCGGACACGACTGAGCGACTTTCACTTCACTTCACTTCGAATGCATGTACATGTGTGCACACACACGTGCATATTAACATCAGCTTTGCGGGCAGCACTGGGCCAAGTTAAATAGTTGATTGGCAGCCAGCTGTACTGGCTGTGCACGCTCTAATGGTATTTGAGTATATGTATACGTTAGGTTACATCTGTGTGTCAGAAGTCTGCATTTTGGTTTCGTTGATACAGTGGACAGTCCTGGAGTTGCCCCCTGTCTGAGATTTAAAAATGAGCCCTGACCTAAGCTGATCTTTCTCTGGTTTTCCAGGAGAGAGGTGCTGAAGAGTGGGGTCATTTCTATAATTGCATGAGTTCCTCCTCATTGATCTATACGGATCCTGAGATGTACAAATAATGTGGAACACGAGAGTAGGAAATGAAATGTACCCAATTCTGGTCAAACTCGGGGACACTCTTAGGAAAGCTCAGTGTCCACTTTTGGCTCATCTTTTTTGATGAGATCGATTTGACTGAGGCATACAGGGCTCTGGAAGTCAAAAAAAGCTCAGGATTCTTCTGTTTTTTGTAGCTCCTGATAAATGAAAATATGAAGACAGTATAAAGCAGTGTAATACACACTGTGGTACATTTAATATATAAAATATTTACATTTAAAAAATTAATATTTTACCCCCTGTCCCTGGACTGCAAGGAGATTAAACCCGTCAATCCTAAAGGAAATCAGTCCTGACTATTCACTGGAAGAACTGATGCTGAAGCTGAGACTCCAGTACTTTGGCCACCTAATGCAAAGAGCTGACTCAATGGAAAAGTCCCTGATGCTGGGAAAGATTGAAGGCAGGAGAAGGGGATGACAGAGGATGAGATGGTTCAATGGACATGAGTTTGAGCAAGCTCTGGGAGTTGGTAATGGACAGGGAAGCCTGGTGTGCTGCAGTCCATGGGATCCCAAAGAGTTGGAGATGACCAAGCGACTGGACTGAACTGAACCCCCCAAAATGTAATTTTGTAATGTTATTCACAAGTTATGGCAGACGTTCTAAAGCAATATTAATTCAAAGTAGACTCTAAATGCCGCAGCCCAAGATCAAGTGTAATTCTGCTGATGTAGCACAGTGGTTCTAAATGTAAGTTCTTTCGTGTGTGCTTGAGAGCTAACTTGCTTCAGTCACGTCCAACTCTGTGTGACCCCATGAACATCCCCCCGCCAGGGTCCTCTGTCCATGGGATTCTCCAGGCAAGAATACTGGAGTGGGTTGCCATGCCCTCTGCCAGTGGATCTTCCCAACCCAGGGATCAAACCTGCATCTCTTATATCTCTTGCATTGGTGGGTGGGTTCTTTACCACTAACGTCACGTGGGAAGCCTGTAAGTTCTTTTGTAGATAACGCCAAAAGTGAATCTGAGGTCTTTGTCAGTGTAGGGATATGAATTAGATGGTGCTCATCTGTTCCCCCAACTTGCCTAGCATCAAAGGGAGAACTTAAGGCCTACTCTAGGGCCTGTTTATTGAACTGATGCATGCTGAAGGTGCCAGGCATAGGGACTCACACTGATGGATTCAAGTCGCTATGAGGACATCAAAAAGGGCGCATTGGGTGGAGAAGAAAGGGCTGGGTGAATGGAAACCCTGACCATTCAATACGTACATTTTCTTGGTCTTCCACTAGAGCTGAAAAGTAAGGAGGACTCACTTCAAATTCAGGCACAGTTGGGAAAATACAGCGCTGGTCTTACAGAGTCATTTTGACTTTGGGGCCAGGTCCAGTGCACCCAACTGCATTCTTGGATAGCCTCCTCTCAAGTTAGATGTTACATACAGAGAATGGAATGGGCCATGGCTATAGGCTAGAGTTAATAAGGGCAGTTTTCCAGCAAATCAAGTCCTTGTTTATGTGCAATATTTCCTCCTTTGGATATGAAGTCATATGCTTTTCTGGGGCCCTAAGTCTACCAGAAGAGGAGGGGACACACAGCAAATTTTGAGGTCAAGTAGATGAAGAAAGGGCTTCCCTGGTGGCTCAGTGGTAAAAAATCTGCCTGCCAAGCAGGAGACATGGGTTTGATCCCTGGGTCAGGAGGATCCCCTGGAGAAGGAAATGTAACCCACTCCAGTATTCTTGCCAGGAGACTCCCACAGAGGAGCCTAGTGGGCTGCAGTTTACGGGGTCACAAAAGAGTTGGACATGACCTGGTGACTAAACAGCAACAACAAGATGGAGAAAACCCCTATCAGTGGGAGAATTTGCAGAACTGTCATCTTGGGTATGGAGAAGGCGATGGCACCCTACTCCAGAACTCTTGCCTGGAAAATCCATGAACGGAGGAGCCTGGTGGGCTGACGTCCATGGGGTCGCTAAGAGTCAGACATGACTGAAGCGACTCAGCAGCAGCAGCAGCAGCAGCATCTTGGGTAGCCCTAGGCTGAATCCGGATCCTGGTATCAGACTGACCCATGACCCTGGCCAAAGATAAAAATCAAGGGGAAGACAAGTTAAATTTATATTGTGGACAGGGGTCAACAAGCTTCTTCTCTAAAAGGCCAGAAATATTATGTTAGGCTTTGTGTGCTATACAGTCTCTGTTGCAATTATTCAACTCTGCCATTGGAGCATGAAATCAAGTGAATGCGTGTAGCCGTGCTCCAATGGAACTGTCTTTCCTAAAACAGGCGGCAGCAGGCTTGGCTCACGGACCATAGCTTGCTAACTCTTACTCCAAACTATCACAGACAAAAAACTGCACCATCAAGAAATTTGTTGTTATCGTTTAGTCACTAGGTCACATCCGACTCTTTTGCAACCCCGTGGACAGTAACCCACCAGGCTCCTCTGTCCATGGGATTTCCCAGGCAAAAATACTGGAGTGGGATGCCATTTCCTTCTCCAGGGGATCTTCCCGACACAGGTGTCTCCTGAATTGCAGGTGGACTCTTTACCACTGAGCCACCGAGGAAGCCCTACAAGAAATATCAAGTCTAAAATATGATCAAAAAGCAAAATATCAAAGAGCAACGTTGACTCCATAAAAGGGACCCCTAGCTTAAGTGGGCTTGAGTCTCAGATCTATTATTTACAAGCTATGTTACTTTGGGAAAAACACATAACTTCTCTCATCTTCAAGCTTCTTATTTGTAATATGGAGACTGTAAAACCAGCTCTGCCTACCCCAGGAATATTGTGATGCTCAAATGAACTCTAATGCATCAGCAGAAAGAAACATTAATTTGTACTAGTATAGAATTGCAGAAACACCTCATTCAATCTTTAGTACCTGCCCCATATTGGCACTCAGAATTAATTTATGAACTTTATAAATGAAACAAATAAAATATTTCCTTCTTTCAAATCAGTGTGATAGTATTTGAATAGACTGGACAAGTAGAAGCCTGAAGTGAAATGATTGGAAACTAGGTCAGGAAGCATTTAAATTTTGGAGTTTAGCTACATTTGGAGAACATTTCTGGACCCACTTGCCTAAATGACTTTGGACACATAGAGAAGAGCTCCCACCAGAATATTAGACACACATTTCCAACTGCACTGAGATATATTGGAAGTGTTCCATAATCAAGGGAGGGTTTTCCCTCAGGCCTTTAGACATTTCTCATCAGTCATATCCTCATCGCAAGAGAATCCTGTCTGAGTACCCCAGAGACAGCCACTAGTTCCAACAGTGTATCCCATGGCGGGACATGACCACTGCACAAACTTCTCAGACTCATGATACCAGCTTGTTAAGCAAGACAGGGGTCCGTTCAGTGTATTACAGACATGTCATTGCCAAAATAAAGGCTCTAGATAACAATCTGTCATGAATACTTCTGATGCCAATAGAAAGAAAATAAAGCAGAAACTTTAATGCTTGTATGTTATGGTCGTACCCTAGCCCCATCTGTCTTTCCATTTTGGAGGCAGCAGTGAATGGTGGAAAGAGTGTGAGCTTTGGGGTTAACCAGGCTTGTGTTAAGATCATAGTGACAGCATGTTAGTTTTGTGGTCTTGCATGGTTTACTTAATCTCAGTTGTTTTTTTTTTTTTAAAGAATTCACACATTTATTTTTGGCTGCGCTGGGTCTTTCTTGCTGTGCGTGGGCTTCTGTCTAGCTGCAGTGTGCAGGCTTTTCATCGCGGCCGCGTCTCTTGTTGCAGAGCACAGACCCTAGGGCAGGCGGGCTTCAGTAGTTGCAGTACGCCAGCTCAGTAGTTGTGATGCTCAGGCTTAGGTGCCCCTCAGCACGTGGAATCTTCCCAGGCCAGGGACTGAACCTGTGTCCCCTGCATTGGCAGGCGGATTCTTATCCACTGTACCACCAGGGAACATCTGCATACTTTCAGTTTTACATCTCAAGGCTATTGTGAGAATAAGACAAATCAATGTAAATAAAAGTACCCAGCAAATGCTGCTGGGGTCCCTTCTCCAGGGGGAGCGGAGAAACATTCTGAGATGTGGGGGCTGTTGTGGGCTGGGCAGCCTCCCCCAGAGGGGGCTGTGACCATGGGCTTCTTCCAGCGTTTTGCCTTTTGCTCATCATATGCAGGATCAGTGAAGATGAAAACCATTCCTGAGAGTGGATGAAAAGCATTCAGGGTATGATGTGGGGGAAAGTTCCTGGACAGTCTTAAAAGAAATGAGCGAAAGACTAATGGGCAAGAAGAGAGGCCCCGGGTGACCCTCCCAGGGAAAGAAGCCACCACTAATGACCCTGTTGTTTCCTTTCGACATTTCCCTCTTTAGCTTCTATAATAAGGGTTTTTCTGCAGCGAATGCAATGCAGTTGCTTTGGGTGGTGATTTGAGAGCGTGGTTTACCGGCTGGGAGAATAGGCTTGAGAATTAGACTACCTGCTGGGCAGGTTAGTTGGCTTCTCTGAAGCTCCACTTCCTTATTCCTGAGGATGACTATCTTCATTCTCTACTCGGTAGCTTTTTCTTGCCTTCTGGCTTCTGCTTACACAGACCTGCTTTCTGCTCATCACTGTAGTTCACTCAGGGCTGTAAGGCTAATTAGTGGGATCTTTAGGAAGAACCTTTCACTTTGGAAGCTGCCAGACAGCCTGTGGTTGCCTGCCTATTGGTCAGTTGCCCACCCCAGGACCAGTCAGCACAGCCAGCAGGGAGACAGGGTAGACACGGTCACAGAAAGTAACTCAGGGTTGGCTGCTTAGCCAGGCACGTAGACATGGCCATTCTCACCAAGGATTGTGGGTATGATGTAACCATGACTGATACCCAGGACGCAGAGGTGAGACAGAGAGCATAATGCAAGGTAGACAGTGCTAGGGCTTTGCCAAGGCAAGAGATGCAGGAGACTCAGGTTTGATCCCTGGCTCGGGAAGATCCCCTGGAGAAGGAAACGGTAACCCACTCCAGTATTCTTGCCTGAGAAAGCCCACGGACAGAGGAGCCTGGCGGGCTACTGTCCATGGGGTTGCAAAGAGTGGGACATGACTGAGCACACAGGTGTGCACACATGCACGCACACACGCATGCACAGACAGTGGTATAACTGCAACATTAACAAAAGAAATGCTGAAAAAGAGCTTTACAAGTTCAGAGCAGAAGGAGCCTGCTTTCTAGTTAGGAGAGTCAGGGAAAGGCTCCATGGGAGAAAGGGGCTCCAGAGCATCTATTACCCTAAGGCAGTCAGGGGTCATCCCTGGACTTGAAGGCAGGGGTCAGTCGTACCCAAAACGTCATGACTGGAACTTTAGGGAGTTCTTACAATGAATGCGCCCCGACCCTGGCCACAAGCATTGATTAAAGGATTGGGGGTATGAAGAAAGTCAGGCCTGTCACGGACAATGAAATCTACCAGGAAACAGATGTTCGTCTTCTCCGCCAAATGTGACGTGGAGGCATGTGGACTTAGAAGACCCTGGCGGCTATCTTATGGGCACGAGGGGAGAGACTTCTGAGAACAGAACCCTCCCTGGGGAAGTAGAGCTGGGAGATAGAGACAGATAAATAGAGACAGAGGGAGAGAGAGAGGAACTGGGTCTGGGACACATCCTTTGGGGAACATCCGGGGAGCGGGGGGCAATAGTGAACAAGACAATTCACTGAGAGCCCTGGGAGCCCTGGCGCAGGGGTGTCAGCACTGGAAAGGCAGAGTGGAAAGAGAGCATCCATGTCTTAAGGGGGGATAAGAGGCTTTTTTTTTCTTCTATAGGCAATAGGAAGATACTATGATATGAGCAGGGTTGTGGATAGATCAGTCAGCAATGTGAGTTAAATAGATTGAAATAGTGCGAGGCTGCAAGTGGAGGAGCCATTGAGAGTTTATTGTAGCAAATTACCCCAGGCAGCAGTGGTAAAGAACCTGCCTACCCCAGGAGACGCAAGAGATACAGGTTCGATCCCTGGATTGGGAAGATCCCCTGGAGTAGGAAATGGCAACCCACTCCAGTGTTCTTGCCTGGATAATGCCATGGACAGAGGAACCTGGCGGGCGACAGTCCATGGTGTTGCAAAGAGTCAGACACAACTGAGCACACACACACACACACACACACAGAGCAAGTGCAGTGTGGCTGGAAAGAGGAGGAAAGTGTGCAAAAAGAAGATTCAGGTGTTCAGAGTGAGATTCTGCCACTTTCTAAAGGCTGCGTGAGCGGAGGAGGGCTCCACACACAATGTTGGAGGCACACCTTACCTTAGCTCCTGGAAGGGCCTCTCCAGGCCAGCAGGTTATCACCACAAAAGATGGATGGGAGCGATTAGACAACCGATTAGATGACAGATCTTCTTAGGTCAGATTTTTGTCACAATGCAAATGGATCGTGACACAACTTTCCAATCTTGAGAAATAGCCTGTGGTGTTGACTCATCCGCATACTTCAGGAGCTATTTATAGAGGGAGCGAGCAAAATATTTGTGAAGGGGGTGGCACAAAACACGCACACCAGTTTGTTGAGGTTAGAACCTTTTTTTCTAGCTGCGTGACTCTGGTAAATCACCCTCTCTGAGCTACAGTTTACTTAACTTTAAAAAAAAAAGGAGGAGGATAAAGTTTCTTCCTGGGATGGGAATCCTCACCTCATGATCTCACAGGAAAACTATTTGCCAGTTCCTAATGAATAAAGCAGAGAAGGCAATGGCACCCCACTCCAGTACTCTTGCCTGGAGAATCCCATGGGCGGAGGAGCCTGGTAGGCTGCAGTCCATGGGGTCGCGAATAGTCGGATAGGACTGAGCGACTTCACTTTCACTTTTCACTTTCCTGCATTGGAGAAGGAAATGGCAACCCACTCCAGTGTTCTTGACTGGAGAATCCCAGGGACAGGGGAGCCTGGTGGGCTGCTGTCTATGGGGTCGCACAGAGTCGGACATGACTGAAGTGACTTAGCAGTAGCAACGAATAAAAGGTAAAATAAATAAAAATATGAAAAATCACCCGTTAAAGGTAAGTGTGTTTCAAACCTCCCTTCCTTTTTCTCCCCTGGCTTTTCCAGGTACGCCTCGCGTCGGCAGGCTGCCCATCCACACGCACCAGCTGTGTCGTCACAGCTTGTTTGATGGGTTTCCTACGGCTTTTATGATTAAATCCGTAAATTCTGGTACCATCTCCATTACAGAATTGGGATGGCCTCTCTTTGCCCTGTGTTCTGTAATCGTGGACTAACTAAAACGCAGTATTTGATGATGATGATTTGCTTGAGAAGCTAAAAAAGTATCCTTGATTTGTATTAGTGGGGGGAGGAGGGCGGTGCTCCATAGCAAGGGACTGTGCATGTGGCAAGCACTGTGAGTGACATCTCCAGAGCAGGGGGCCACGTTGTGGACCGCAGCCCTGACGTGGCCAGGGGGCTTGCATAACTCAGTGAAGCTATGAGCTGTGCTGGGCAGCGCCACCCAAGACCGATGGGTCAGAGTGACGAGTTCTGACAAAACGTGGCCCACTGGAGGAAGGAATGGCAAACTGCTCCAGTATTCTTGCCAGGAGAACCCCGTGAACCGTGTGAAGAGGTACAAAGGTGCGACACTGGAGGATGAGCCCCCCTGAAGGTCGGAAGGTGTCGTTTGCTACTGCGGAAGAGCCAAAGTGGGAACAACACTCAGTTGTGGAAGTTAGATAGCATCACCTACCTGATGGTCAGAAATCTGAGCAAACTCAGGGAGATAATAATGAAGGACAGGGGGGCCTTGGTGTGCTGCAGTCCATGGGGTCGCAAAGGAACGACTGAGCGACTGAACAACAGCCAAGAGCAGGGGGTAACATGGATGGCTAAAATGCAAGGGAAAGTGAGGAGGGCCCTAGAAGAAGCACAGATGAAGCTCTGTGGCCAGGGGAAAGCCACGATTATGGATCCGGGGTCATAGATCTGTCAGCAGTTCCTCCACTTCTCCTCTACTACTTCTTGCTGAACGCTCACATGTGCTAAGTGTTTGTACTACTTTGTTCAATTCTCAAAATAACCCTCGTAAAGCATTATTATTGTCCTAAGTAAGCATAATCTGTCAAATGGACTGATGAGGAGACTGAAGCTTAGGTCACTTGTCCAAGGTCAAAGACAACGAGTGAGTGACATAGCAAGGACTTGAATCTGTACTTTAAAAATTCTAGAGCCCAGGGGTTTAACTCTTGCTCCAGATTACTCATGTTGAGATTTCCTGGGAAGAGCTCTCTTATCTTTTATAGGCACATGATTTATATCACCCATCTGGAATGGGATGGAGTGAAAAGAGGGATTCGGGAACTATTGTCTCTTCAAGATTACTCAGCTCTTTGATTTCTCCCCTGGGACCCACGCTGACTGTCAGCTAGAAGGTGCTGGAAAACATTAGATTGCTCCAGTGTGTTCACGTGTATGCAATTTATCATTTCTAAAGATAAGGCCTAAACAGACCTCACTGCATTACATTTCCTCCAATAAATGGAAGCAGAAGGGCATCTGTTTCGTATTTGAGACACACACCTGGCTCACTTTGGTTAAAAGAGGAAACTAAGCATTAAAACATAGTAGTCCAAGGAATGACTCCCTCTGGGCTGGCTTGCTCTCTGCTTTGAGTATGGACCTTAGAGGCGATAATTTAAATTGGGGGCTGCCAGGAAAGCATGCCTTTGCTCTTGATTAATTGGGAAGACTAAAGATATCCCAAGGAGAGGGCTTGGGTTCCCTTCTAGGGTCTAACCTTTCTAGATCTGGATCTGAAGCTTAGAAAAAGTGTTGAGAATCTATCAGAGGGTGAGACAGAAGGAGAGGCTACCTCCTTCATGCTGTGCTGTGCTTAGTCGCTTAGTCATGTCTGACTCTGTGCGACCCCATGGGCTGTTGCCTGCCAGGCTCCTCTGTCCATGGGGATTCTCCAGTGAGAATACCGGAGTGGGTTGCCATGCAGTCCTCCAGGACATCTTCCCAACCCAGGGATCGAACCCAGGTCTCCCTCATTGCAGGCAGATTCTTTACCAGCTGAGCCACCAGGGAAGCCCAAGAATACTGGAGTGGGAGGCCTATCCTTTCTCCAGGGGAACTTTCCGATCCAGGAATCGAACTGGGGTCTTCTGCATTGCAGGCGGATTCTTTACCAGCTGAGCTACCTTCATACGTTCCTTTAACTGTGGAGGACACTGACGCCCAGCGTGCTGGATACTGCCGACTGCCCCTGCAGACCTTCTTTTCACCCTTTTCCGCTCTATGCTGTGTCCTGGGAGGCTGCACTGGATGTAGTGTATGACTGGGTTCCCTTTTTTTCAAGTCTCTGGTTTGATTAGGCCAAAGGAAAGCACCCACAGATCCAAGGGCAGGAGGAAATCAAAGTAAAGGTATTTAAAAAAAAAACATTTCATATTTATTCATCCGGCTGCACCAGGTCTCAGTTGCAGAATGCAGGCTCTTTATTTGCGGCATGTGAACTCCTAGTTGCAGCATGTGGGATCTAGTTCCCAGGCCCCCTCCATTGGGAGTGTGGAGTCTTAGCCACTGGACCACAATGCTAGGGTGCCCTGAATGGGCTGCACCCCTCCTCTGAGGGCCACAGCCTCCCATCTGGTGGCTTCTCAATGCAGCTGCTGCCTCTGATCCTGGTGACTGCTTCTCCTTTTGCTCTTTCATGGCCAAGCGGAAGTAAAGCCTCCTTGGGGCCACTAACCTTGAGATACCCACTATTCATTCATGCACATATCTTTGTAAATAGCCCTGTTATTATACTCTAATCGGATTACCCAGTTTGGATGTGCCATCTGTTGCCTGGTGGCACCCTGACTGATACACCCAGAGAAGTTTAATGACTTGCCCAAGGTCTCAGGAGGATTTGATTATGTACCGGTATGTGTTAATGAGAAGGCATAACACTGACCTTTCATATAGTTTATGAAGCACATTCATAACCGTAATCTTGGGTGCAGGAAAGGCATTAAACTTTCCACTTAGAGACTAGGAAATTGAATCTCAGAGAAGAGGAGGGGTTTTCCACGGCTGGTAAACATCAGAGTCATCCTCAAACCCTACACACGGGCTCTGTCGGTCACACTGTGGCTTGTCCACAGGTCAGGGCTGAACCTCTGATTCTTCACTAGCACAACTCCATAAGGAGCATCAGGGAAACACACAAGCCCAGAGTCCCATTTTCCAGGCCCAGAGCTAATGATATTACATATACAGTCTAACAAGTTGTGGGGTCAGCAGTGAAGTCAGTGAAGTGAAGCGAAGTTGCTCAGTCATGTCCGACTCTTTGCGACCCCATGGACTGTAGCCCACCAGGCTCCTCTGTCCATCGGATTCTCCAGGCAAGAATACTGGAGTGGGTTGCTGTTTCCTTCTCCAGGGGATCCTCCTGGCCCAGGGATTGAACCCAGGTCTCCTGCATTGTAGGCAGACGCTTTACCATCTGAGCCACCAGGGAAGTCAGTGGTATCATCCCTATTTTATAAAATTCATTTTATTTTATTTTTAAAATTTATTTATTCTTTTTGGCTGGGCTGGGTCTTTCTTGCTGCACAGGCTTTTCTCTAGTTCCGGCAAGTGGCGGCTCCTCTCTTGGTGCTGAGCAGGGGCTGTAGGGCATGTGGTGTGTGGGGTCAGGGGTTGCGGTTCCTGGGCTCTAAAGTGAGTTGGGGTGCACGGGCTTAGGTGCTCTGCGACTTGTGGGATCCTCCTGGACCGCCGATTGAACCCGTGTCTCCTGCGCTGGCAGGCGGATTCTTTACCATAGAGCCACCAAGGAAGCCTCACCCTTATTTTATAGATGAGGAAAGTGAGGCTCAGAAAACTGAATATCTTACTCAAAGTCACGCAGCTGGGAGGTCCCCAGAGTTTGAACCCTGGCCTGTCTGCCTGCTCTTTCCACCACCCCTGCTGCCTCTTTCTACAGAGATGTGGCTTTCTGAAGGTCATGCAGCCTGCAAGCCTGGCACACCCGTTGTATTTTCTCTCATCAAACCAGACCCAGCCTGGCCTTCATACTAACCCTGGGACCATAGCCTGGCTTTCCTGTTGGGCAACCAAAGAGGCTTTTGTGGATAAATCATGATAGAAAATGGAGTGGGGCTGATTAACAGCGAGAGATAACGAGGCGAGGCCAGGCCAGCCCTTTGTCTGAGACAGCCTGGGAAAAATGCAGCCAGGGTCTGGACCGCCTCTCCGGTTCCTGCTGAGAGGGTAGGGGTGCCAGAGGCAGTTCTTCAGCTTTGACAAGCAACCCTGCCAGCAGGGCTGAAGGGTCCACCTAGCCTATCAACTTAGTAGCAAAAAAAATTTCCCGGGACCCACTAGCTTTCATGACATAAAAGCAGAGTCAGGCTGGTGTTGGCTGAGCAGTGCCCCGGGGTCACCTACTCTCTGAGTGGCCTTAAAGGCTCACTTCCCCAGGTTGGACCCCAGGGACCTTATCTGAAATCTGGAGGAGATGGGTGAATCCAGTGTTCTGCCACTGTCTTCCCAATTTATCCTTTGTGAGTTTGGGAGTCTGGGGGACAATGTGAGCCTTCCGAGACCTCCCCATTCACGCCCCCCTCCCTTGGCAGGAGACCCAGGTAGTACCGTCGATGGATTTGCCTCAGTCAATTCACATTTTCCCTACTGACTCACATCCACAAACAGCTGCCCCAAACCCGGCAGTGGCCTGTGGTCGTGGAGGACACAGGGCCAGACTCAAGACTTTATCTGCACAGCATTTTCACCAGTCAGCAAACCTCGAGGGTGTCTGTTACCGTCTTGGAAAGTAGTGTAGCTCAAGAGTCCTGCTCCCCCTACGTTTCAACGTTGCAAAGCAGACCCTGGGGTGCTAAATGACTTTCCCAGGACATCCAGTTCCCTGGTACTGGAATGGGGCCTCCCCCATGCACCGTACTGCTATCACCCAGAAAAATCATTCCTGCGCTTGATGAGAGTCTCTGTTTGAAGTTACTGCTTTGAAGTTTAAACAGACATGCTAAACATCCAGTGTATGGGGGAAAACATAGAAAATGTAGATAAGCAAAGGGAAGAAAGTGAAATGGGGTGATTTGATGTCCTGCTGTTTTGGCTTAAGCAGTCCTGGGACTTTGTAAGATGAACTGGAGGCTGGCTTAAAACCCAGCAGAGACTGAACTTCTTGTTCTTGTTGGCAGGTTCACGGGCTAGTGGTCACTCTGCTTTCTGTTTTGGGAGGGCCCTTGGCCAGAGTTTTCTGAGTAGTCAACCCAAGCCAGGCAATGAAGCAATCACCAGTAGACAGAGAAAGGGAAAGTGTTTCTCTTGGTTGAGTGAGGAGGTGGCTCCTTGGTGATACAGCACAGAGGGTGGGGTGGTCCCAAGAGAAGTGAGTAAATCTATAGAGACATTTGCTCTGTGGGAAGACTTGCTTCCCTCTAACACCCACTTTTAGAGGGTGGCCCTCCTTTCACAGTTCCTCAGAAATAGCTGCTTCCAGATAATTTTGGCTGAAGACTGCACTTTCTATGAGCAATTGAAAAAAAACTCTGTTCAAGGCTCAAGTCTTAGAATTTCAGAGTGTCTGAGCCCAGAAGGACCTTGCAGCCTATTTAGTCCCAACCAGCTTATTTAACACATGGGGAAACTGAGGTTTAGAGATAGAAACTGGCCCACCGCATGCCATATGGTAAATTATCAGCAGTGCCAGGCCTAACACGTAGGTCTTCTCGTTTCATTCTTTGTGCCAAACGTTAATTTCAGACACATGGGAAATGTGTTCTCAGCCAGTGTAGGGAGTTAGGGTTTACATGTCAGTAATTAGTAGCCTTAGCTCTATTAAACAATGATAAGTGTGTGTTAGTTGCTCCATCATGTCTGGCTCTTTGTGACCCGATGGACTGCAGCCTGCCAGGCTCCGCTGTCCTTGGGATTCTCCAGGCAAGAATATGGGAGTGGGTAGCCATTTCCTTCTCCAGGGCATCGTTCCAACCCAGGAATTGAACCCGGGTCTCTTGCGTTGCAGGCAGATTCTTTACCATCTGAGCCACCAGGGAAGCCCTATGAATGTGATAATGATGAGCTGAAATTTATCCAGAGCTTGTTATAGGCTAGCAATTTTATAGCTAGAGTGAGACATGATCTCACTTCATGTCCACGGTAACCTATAAAGGAGATGTTGTTACTCTAAGTGTTTCACATGAGAAAACGGAAACTTAAGGGGTGACATTACCAGCCCAGATTCCCACAGTGAGCAGATAGCTGAGAGCGGATTAGAACCTAAGTCTGATATCTCCACCTCCCTAGAGTAACATAAAATGACCCTGCAAAGTTTGGTCTAAAATGAGACATGACTTTCAAGCGTCATTTTTCTTCATATCTGAATGTTTTAGTAAATGTATACGGGAGTGTGCTCAATGGTTTAAAGAAGTAGTTCTCAAGCTCTACTGGGCATCAGAGGGCTTCCCGGGTGGCAGTACTGGTAAAGAACTCGCCTGCCAATGCAGGAGACTTAAAAGAGCGAGTTTGATCCCTAGGTGGGGAAGATCCTCTAGAAGAGGGCATGGCAACCCGTTCCGATATTCTTGCCTGGAGAATCCCATGGACAGAGGAGCCTGGTGGGTACTGTCTATAGGGTTTCAAGGAGTCAGACACGACTGAAGCAACTTAGGGTGCACCCAGTTGGGCGTCTAAGGGACCTTCTGAAAACCTGGACTGCTGGCCTCTCCCCCAGAGTTCCTAAACCACTCTATGTCTGGGGTGTGGCCAGTAGATAGGGAATTTTAGCAAGTTCCCAGGTGATGCTGATAATGCTGATCTGGGGACCACATATAGAGAGTCATTGATTTAAAGGAATCATTAAAAGATTTTGTGTCAGCTGCATTTTCTTGCACTAGGTCTCATTTTCCAGATAAATACTCAGGAACAAAGCTACTACATCTCACTGAAAGTGCAATTTGTCAGGAGATACAAGAAATGATATTATTGTTCGATTTCCCAACTACCTCCTCAAAAGAGTTGGTGAGGGGTCTTCAGTTGGGATGAATTGTCAGGAAGGCTAAAGATTTAGGCTAAAAAGCACAGGAAGTGAAGTGTTAGTCATTCAGTCATGTCCGACTCTTTGCAGTCCGATGGACTGTAGCCCGCCAGATTTCTCTGTCCATGGAATTATCCAGCAAGAATCCTGGAGTGGGGTGCCATTTCCTTCTCTGGGGGATTTTCCCCACCCAGGGATCGAACGGAGTTTCCTGCATTGCAGGCGAGTCGTTTATTGTCTGAGCCACCAGGGAAGCCCAAAAGACACAGGCTGCAGCAGCAAAAACAAATAACCTCAGGCATTTCTTCAGTCCATAAGGGAATCTTCTTTTTTCCTTCAGTTTTTCGGCTGTGCCCGGCAGCAGGTAGGATCTTATTTCCCCAACCAGGTATCACATCAGTACCCGCTGCTTTGGAAGCAGGAAGTCTTCACCACCAGACCTAGGAGCCACTGAAGCAGTCTTCGTAAGATTGACAGTCCTGAGGGAGAGATTGTGAGTGGCTGAGCTTAGGTCACATGCCCATTCCTGAGCCAATCACTGTGGCCAGAGAAAGGGGATGCTCTGATTGGCCAGACCTGACTCGCAGGCCTGCTCCTAAAGCAGGAAGTAACATGGACCTCTGGAAATGAATTCTGTCCAGGTGCAGAACCTTGAAGAGGAGTTGGGAGTGGTCCCCCCTGGAGGAAGCCTAGGGATGAGGACACAAGAAAGAAGGGTAAATGGATGCCAGGTGCCACACCCACCCACCTTTCTAGTTGCCAAGCAACCTTTTACCTACTTTCTTTCCCCCAGAGTTCTAGCACAAGGATTGACTCTTCTGTAGATGGAAGAGGGCCAAACCCAGGAAGCCTTGAGTGAAGTGGAAAGAGATCTAGGCGAGAGATTGGGGTTTTAGTTCTGTTCTGCCACGAACTTCCTTCCCTCTGTGAGTCTGTTTTCCTGTCAGCTGTAAAATGAGGAGATGGATAGGAGCTCTGTGGGCGCTTGCAACTCTAATAGGCTGTGGTTCTGGGTAGTGTCTTAGGCAGTGGGGCTCTCCCAGTTGCCTCTGTTTCTCAGAAACGAAGGCAGCTTTCCCTGAATGTGAGCAGTCCCCACCATGAAATGACACAGCTTTCTAGAAAGAGTTTTGGCTTTGGCATCAGACAGACTGACTCCTCAATTACCTGTGTGACCTAGGAAAATTTGACTAACCTCTCTGAACCTCCTTATATAAAGTAATGTTAATAATAATCACTGCCTGGTCTCGAATGTTGTCCAGAGAATGAGAAAGTGGATTTGAAAGTGCTCGGTAAGCCCTTGAGTGCCATGCAGATGGAGGATTTACCAACACAGGGCTCTTGCCTCCTAGGCCACTTCTGGTACCCAGTGCTCTGAGAAAAAGTTAGTGCCCACATTCAGTGAGCATGAGCCCCTCCATAGGCATAAGCCTACTCCTTATAGGGAATTTGTCCTTAACCTTGTTATTCTGCCCATGAATACCACATCAGGTCTTAAACTGAGGCAACTGGGAGGCTGGAGTGCGGGTAGACGGAGGAGGCCGCTGGTCATTCCAGATTTCGCAGGGAGTCTATCCTGGAGTCTCATCTGGGGCCCAGGGCCCAGTGACTCACAGGAAGTAGGAAGCCAGGCCCCACCCTTCTCTTCTGACCATCCTGTCCCTCTGAGTGGGCTTTTGCACGAAGCCTCCCTCTGACTTGTCTAGTGGGGAGTGCATTAGCCATCTCTACTCTATGATATCTCACAGTCATCTCAAATGTATGTTCAGAATCAGTTTCTTAATCTCAATGCCCACCCCCTAAATCTGTTTTCTCCTGATTCTGTAAATGTCATTTGCAGCCATTGGGTCTCCCATGTAAGATACCTATTGGTCATGACCCTTCACTCCCATCCCCCAAATCCATCATCAAATTCTGTCTAGTCCCCTTTTAAAGTATATTTACTTACACTGATTTCCACCCTCCCCCGCCCCCCATTCTCACCACTAGCACACCTATCTGAGACACTGTCATCTCTTACCACCAACTTGCCTCCTAACCAGTTTTCTCATGGGGGTCTCCTGCCCCCCTTCATTCCAGTGAACGGGGACATATATCAGCTACAGTGAACTCACCAGAATGCGAATCTGATGGTGTTACTATCCCTCTTATTAGTCCTCAAAGACTACTGGGTGCATTTGGAGTGGAAGCCAAGTTCCCCGGTGGGGTCTATCACGTCCTGCAGGAAGTGGCCCCTGCCCGCTTCTCCAGCCCCATCCTCCACATTGGGAAGGGTCACACTTTCTGAGAGGCCTCCTCTAAGGACTCTGTCCCAGCCCCTTTACGCCTCCTCACTGCCCACCCGCTCTTCTCTCTTAGCGCTGTGCTTTCCCCGTAGCAGTTATTGCAATTCATACCCATGATTGTGCTCATTTAGTTGCTTATTGCCTAGCTCCATATACTGTAAGCTCATGAGTCAGGGCAAGTGCCTTGCTATTGTATGTCTAGCACCTGTTTGCTCAATAAATATTTCTGGAATGAAAGGACAAGTGCAAACATTAGAGGTCTTGCCCTTCTGTCATCTTCAGAAGATTTTCCTCAGAGGTGTTATGGTGTGAACCAGTAATTCTTGGCACCCTGTGGAAGCCAGGAATAGAAAGAAATGCTGGCAATGTCTGGTTGTACCCAAGTTGTTGGAGTGGCCTGTCCCTTGACCTTGACCTTGCCCTTCTCCTCTTGCCTGTCCACTGTTGCAAGTACCTGAACCCTCAAGCTCTCCTAAAATGGCTTTCAGGAAAGGATCTGATAAACCCAGGTATACTGGTAAACGAGAACGTGCTCATAGGAAATCGGACTTCCCAGGTGGCACAGAACCCGCCTGCCTGCCAATGCAGGAGACTCAAGAGATGGGGGTTTGACCCCTTGGTTGGAAAGATCCTCTGGAGTAGGAAATGGCAACCCACTCCAATATTGTTGCCTGGGAAATCCCATGGACAGAGGAGTCTGGCAGGCTACAATCCATGGGGTTGCAAAGAGTCAGACACGACTGAGTGAGCATACACGCACGCAAGAACAGACAGCATATATTTTACAACAAACAACAAACTAGAACACCTGAGATGGCAAGGACTTTTCTGACACTTCCTGCAGAACTGATGACATTAAATTGTGGGGTCCAGTACAAAATGAAAACGTGGGCTGCTTGTTAAGCGATTATTAAGAATCCCAAGATGGCAGCATCAGAGCATTGAACCAAGCACAGGTGTCCTACATGTGGGTTGCACACCCATGGAAACGGCCGTGCGTGCTCGCTGCCTCCGGGGCAGCCCAGGAGATCAGTTTGGATTCTCTGAGCTGGCCCTGATTTTCTGGATGCTGTGGCTTCTAAGAGACCCTGTTCCCATCAGCTGCAGGGTGACACTAACTCCAGACGGCACTCTGCCCCTTCGTAGCCAGGACACACCAGGCCCACAAGAGGCTGCTGCCACCTCTTTACCTCAGATATCCCCCAGACACCATGGTTTCAACTAAGCCGGCTGATTGAGAGCAGAGCCAAGTTTATTTCCTCGTATCTGGTAGTTTAAGGAAGCAGGAAGTTCGCTTTTGTCAAACTCCCTGGAAGGTGAACACGATGACGGGCTCTCGTTCTGTGCACAGACACACTGGCATGCAGGGGGTTTCTGTTGTCAGCGCAGGCCACGGTTTGCTTGTCCTTCACACACCTCCAGTGAGCCAGTGAGACAGCTCCCCCAGGGGTCCAGCCTTCAGGAATTTGGCCTTATTTTAGTGGGAGGGAGAGGTAGAGAGGGGAAGAGTGAGGGCAGGCCCAGGGTTGAGCCTGTGGATGAAAATGGGAGGCACACTGGTTTACGTTTCCTGAAAGCCCCCAAGGGAAACTCTGAACTGCAGTCCTCAATTGATTCAATCTGTATTTTAAATAAATACAGTTATCAGTTTGATTGACTTTATTTTTGAATAGGTAATACATTCTTATGGTTCAAAACTCAAAAGTTACAGACAGGTGTATGGTAAAAATTCTTCCCTGTTCCCAAGTAGTCCACCTTGCCTCCCTATAGGTTGTTGCTATATTAATAGCTAGTTTTTTGGTACCCTGGTAGAAATATTATTTGTATAAACAAGAAAATACAAATACACGGCCTCTCTCTCTCTTTTTTTTCTCCCCACCATTAAATAGCGTATTTTAACACTGTCCTATACTTTGCTTTTTCCTTAAGATTAGATTCAGGGAAATATGAAAACTCTAACTTAAAAAGACACATGTACCCCAGTGTACCCCAGAGTTCATAGCAGCACTATTTGCAATAGCCAATATATGGAAGCAACCTAAATGTTCACTGACAGAGGAATGGATAGAGAAGATATGGTGCACATATACAGTGGAGTATTGTTCAGCCATAAAAAGGAACGAAATAATGCCATTTGCAGCACTCTGGGTGGACCTAGAGATTATCATACCAAGTGAAGTAAGTCAGAGAAAGACAAATATCATGAGAGCACTTATATGTGGAATCAAAAAAAATGATGCAAATGAACTTTTTTACAAAACAGAAATAGACTCGTAGACATAGAAAACAAATTTAAGGTTACTAAAGGGGAAGGAGAGGACAGAGATAAATGAGGAGCTTAGGATGAACAGACACACTATGTAAAATAGGGTAACAACGAGGACCTACCATACAGCACAGGGAAGAATGTTCAATATCCTGTAATAGGGTCCAAAAAGGAGTATATGTGTACATATCTGAATCACTTTGCTGTACACCCGGAACTATCAAAACATTATAAATCAACTATGATAAAAAAAAACCTAGATTCAGGAAATCCTTCTGTATTAGTTCACAAAGAGCGTCATTGTTCTTTCATAGGTATTTGAGGCATCCTCGTTTACCTAAATGTCTATAACCAAGTAGACATTTAGGTTCTTCCAGTCTTTTGTTATTATAAACCATGGTGTGATGCATTACTTTGACCACTGGGTTCAGAGATTCTCTTGGTTCTTTTAAGGAAAATAAAAATAAGATTCACCCTCCTGATCTCATTTTCAGTCACTGTGAGCGCCTTTGTAGGCATGTGCCTTTGTAACTTTGTTGGCTACTACTCTTCAGCCCTCTGTGGACTTCCACAAATATTGATTGAGTGCCCACTTCAGCCAATACTGTTGCAAAACCCGGGGGCGGGGGGGCGGGGGTTACTGCAGTGCCCTGGCAGATCCTGCTCTTCTGACGATACAGTCTCCTTGTGGGCCAGTGATCAACTGGAACCCAGACGAATGAATAAGAGAATTTCAGATAGTGATCAGTGCTGTGGGGAAAAACGTCAAACACAGGAGGTGTGATGGAGCAAGAACCACTGAAACAGGGACCACGCATGACTGGATATCTGAACTGTGCTTGGGGGGACCGTTCCAGAAGAGGTAAAAATGAACCCAGCACTGCATCTCTGTCATATGTGGAGCTCTTTCAGACGTTTCCCATCCACTGGTTCCCTAAATAGCAGGGATACGTTCCTTGGGGTGGAGAGGCTGGAGGCATTCTCTTCTCTCTCTCTTTTTGCAACAGAGGACATAATCTTCAACTGTCCTCTCCGAGGAAGGTTGCCTCTCACAGTGAAGAAGATAGACCGTGCTGGGATAATATCCCTTCCATCCAGGGTTGATGTTTTTTTATCCTTTATTTATTTTAGGGTGCGCTGGGTCTTTGTTGCTGCGCAGACTTTTCTCCAGTTATGGCGAGCGGGGCTGCTCTCGTGTTGCAGAGCACGGGCACTCGGGCATGTAGTGCATGGGCTCAGTACTTGCAATTCCCAGGCTCTAGAGCTTGGTCGCTAGTCGTGTCCAACTCTTTGTGACCCCAAGGACTGTAGCCTGCCAGGCACCCCTGTCCACGGGGATTCTCCAAGCAAGAATACTAGAATGGGTTGCCATGCCCTCCTCCAAGGGATCTTCCCAACCCAGAGATCAAACCCAGGTCTCCCGCATTGCGGGTGGATTCTTTACCATCTGAGCCACCAGGGAGGGCTAAACAGTTGAGGTGCATGCGCTTAGTTGCTCTGCAGCAGGTGGGATCCTCCCAGATCAGGGTTTGAACCTGTGTTTCCTGCATTGGTAGGTGGATTCTTCATCACTAAGCCACCAGGGAAGCCCCATTTGGGATTAATATTAAAAACCTTTGAACCAACTGTACCAGCATTGACCAATCAGGCAAAAGCTGGTTACTTTAAAAATGGGTATGTCTCTCCCACTCCTGCCTCTCCAGTTCCCTTCCTCCTGTGGCAAAGCAGGCAGTTCCTTATTGTTTCTGCTTTAAGGTCAGGGCGGGCATCCTTTTTATTCCCTACAAGGCCCTTTAGGGTAGAAGCCTTGACAGCCACACCCGCTTCCATCTCCCCCAGAGCTTTGTCCCTAGTAGAACCCTGACTCACTCATGCTGTCCCGGGAGTGAAAGGGCTGCCCCTGGATTGTGAGGTGATGTCACGTCCATAAGTGGGTGAGCTGGTGATATTTAGGGGTGGTGATCAGCATGTTGTTACTCGAAGCTGTAAGGAAACAATTGTTGGACTTGTAGTTGTTCTAGCGGACCTATTTCCCTTCCGTGTCAGCACTCTCTTGTGTTCTATTTTGAGTCCAATTTCACTGGAACGATTAAACAAAGGGGAAGTCATCATGAAAAACAAACAAAAACGGTAAGTGCAGAGGCGCAGGTAGAAATGAGCGTGTGGGGTTGAGGGGAAGGTGATAAAATTACAATCAGCATCCTGGCGATCGGGAAGCCTGGACACGAGCTGAAGCAAGAGCGGATATACAACAGGACCACATGGCAGTCTTGGGGGAAGAGCTGTATGAGAAGCGCGGGCTGAAGTCCACATAATTCCACCCTGGGAACTGGTCAACTGTCCTGACTTGTAAGAGGGAAGCCAAAATTGCTCCAGAGGTTTTTTGCTGTTGCTGTTGTTCCTGGAAAGAGGCGTGAACAGACATTCCAGCCGAAGGGCCTGTAGCCGCCTCCCCTCCCCCATGCGCTGGGCTGGGCCTGCCGACCCCCTCCCCGAAGAGGAGGAACCCCTGTGTGCATTCCATTCCCAGGGCAGGGGGAGACAGGGTCTGCTCTCCCTCATTCCTCCCCTTGATGGAGGAGGAGGCTGACCCCGGACATTCCCACTGCAGAGAGTTTGGGTCTCCAGTGGGTCACAGGGTGTCATGGCGGTGGGTGTGGATATCTCCAAGGGGAGGAGGCCTGAAAGGGGCAGGAACGCACAGCACCCAAGGGAGATCTCAGACCCTAAACTGGCCTAGGGCAGGGGCTGAGGGAAGGAGAAGGAGGCTTGGATGCTTCTGCAGAAGTGAGCCTTTTTGGTCAGTGGCCCAAGTTCTTGCTTTGACACCATGGACCCCCATACTGGGGATAGCCACTTGCCCATGTGCTTCTTGAGCACTTGCAATGTGGCTGGTCCAAGAGGAGATGTGTTGTAGGTGTAAAATACACCCTGAATGTCCAAGTCTTTGTATAGAAAGAGAACTTAAAATATCTCATGAATAATTAGTACATGTTGAGGGACTTGCCTGGTGGTCCAGTGGCTAAGACTCTTCACTCGCAATGCAGGGGACTTGGGGTCGATCCCTGGTCAGGGAACTAAATCCCACATGCTTCAACCACGTGCCACAACCAAGTCGCAGGGCAGCGGAATAAGTAAATAAATATTAAAAAAAAAATTATTACATGCTGAAATGACAACATTTGGATAATTGAGTTAAAATACATCATTAAAACTAGTTTCACCTGTTTATTTTTTGCTTCTTTGAATGAGGCTACTGGTAAATTTAAAATCACATATGTGGTTTGCATTCTATTTCTGTTGGCTGTGCCACTCTCGAGAGTGTTTGTGCCTGAGGAGTCTCTTGGCAAGGAGTCTGGTGCTGTTTAAACTGGGTGCGCTCAGTTGCTATGTGAACCTGGGCAATTTAATCTTTTTACGCCTCAGTTTTACCATTTGTAAAATGGGGATAATGTGTGTGTTCACCTCATGAGGAAATTTTAAGGAGTGACAGAATGCCTATAAATTGCTAAATCCAGCATCTGAAACTACTGTAATTATTAACAACTGCCTATTTACATCATTTTCATTTATCCTATTGTTGAATAGGATGTTCTTCCCTCAAATGTTCTGAACTCCATTCTCCCCTTCTTTTTAAAAATATTTATTTACTTAAATATTTTGGGTCTTAGTTGTGGCATGAGGGATCTAGTTCCCTGACCAGGGATTGAACACAGAAACCCTGAGTTGGGAGCGGCATCTTAGCCACTGGACCACAAGGGAAGTCCTCCGTTTCCCTTTAATCAAACTCTCAAGAATAGTGGTGTCCAGTAGAACTTTCTTCTATAATGGAAACGTCCCAAGTTTTCCCTGTCTAGTACAATAGCTACGAGCCCCTTGTGGCTGTTGAACACTTGATAAGTGGTTAGTACAGCGGCTAAAGAGCTAACTTTTACATTTTATTTCATTTTAATTAATCTAAATATATGTTTAAATAGCCTTGTGGAGGTAGCAGCTACCATTTTGGACAGGGCAGCTCTAGAAACTAGAAGTGATGGGAATAAAAAACTTAATGAAAATGGGAGAATTTTAAATAAATGAAGTACTTTCTTTTTTTTGCCTTCTAGCTATTTTTTAAATAAATGCAGTATTTTTAAAGTGTTCTTTACAGATATAAACTTACTATATCTGAATTGGAATACCAGAATATATTATATGAAATTTGATTTGCTTATAAAGTATTGGGATGTTTAAATATATGAAAATCCTTAACAAAAAGGGACATCCTTTCCCTTCACTTTCTTTCTGCTCCTCCACTTTCTCCTTCCTCTAACCTTTCTTAAAATTCAGTTATTCTGCTTCTTCCTTTCCTAGTTTTTTTTTTTTTTTTTTTGCTGCCTGGAGTATTGGATGTGGGATCTTAGTTCCCTGACCAGGGATTGAACCTGTGCCCTCTGCAGTGGACGTGGGGAGTCTGAACCATTGGACTGCCAGGGAAGTCTCATTTCCTGTTTTTCTTTTCTTTCTGGGGCTAGAGCTGAGAGCAGCCTCAGTGGATGGACGGTTGACAGAAAACCGCCTCGATCCCTTTCTCTTCTGTTGTCCATCTCAGTGCTAGGAGAGGGCTGCCGCTTTCGCTATTCATTAGATTCAGGTAACACAGAGCAAGGCAGGACACTCCAATTGTAAAATCATGAGTTTTTGAATTGGGACATTCCTTCGAGATTGTCTGGTCCAGTCCCTTCATTTTATAAATAAGGAAATAAAAGCCCAGAGAAGGGAAGTGATGACCAAAACCCAGGCCTCCTGACCCTGAGCCCTCTGCTTGTTCTGTAACCCACAGTGGACAGCTCATATATTTTTCCAGTTCTTTTTCTTAAAAACAAAAGTAATTAAAACTCAGCTACATTAAACCAAACCAGACTTTTAAATTTTGTTTTTCTACTACTAAATCTTTTTGACAGAGCTCAGTAAAAAATTTTTGGTCTTGATACATGGGAAAAGAATTAAAGACATACTTTGTCTTTTGAATGAAGAATGACTCTGTTCTAGTAATGTTTTAAAATGTTGCATCATGTTTAAAATCCTTGTAAACAAAATGACTGAATATTGCCTGGCAATATTGTAATTTATTCAATATTTTGTGACTTTGCTTTTTTAGAAAAACAGCCGGTGCCTGCATGTTGGTGGGAAGCTACTAACCAAAGTAATAGCAAGAGTTTTCATCTCATTTTCTAAGCTACTAACCAAAGCATACCAAGGCATTTTTCATATTAAACATTCATCTGATATGGAAAGCAATCTTTAACAAATGACATGCAAAATAACTAAATTTAGTGGAGTTTGCATAAGAGTGCATGTTTTTCCTAGCAATTAGACAATAGTGTACGCAGTGGTTAGATGCTAAAGGTTTAGAGCAAAATCCTTGCTGACACCTAGAAGCTGTTTGAGCCTGGGCAAGTCAACTAACTTTTCTGAGTCTGTTCTTCAGCTTATAAAATGAAGTTCATAATAGTGTTGACCTCAAAGAGTAGCTGTTAGGATTTAAAGAGAATGTATGTAAAGCTTATAGTATAGTACTTGACACATAGTAAGCATTCAATACATCATTATTGTCATTTGCTTATTGCATATTACTATTATGAAATAATGTGAGCTTTGGAAATTAAGTGCTTATGCAAATGAAAATTGTTTTAATGATTATATATTGATATTTTGAAAACAAACAATTTAACTACTAAAAGTACCTCAGCTTATTTAAGGAAACATTGAAAATAAAGAAAAGTGTGGGAAAAATTAAGATCACCCATAACGTCACCATTCAAACGCAACCACTGACACATTTTTTTAGTCTATTTCTTCAATTTCTTTTTCTAGACGCAAGTGTAGTTTTATCTTGTATATATAATTTTTTAAAAGGATTTTTTAATTACTGTAGTTTTGGCTGTGGTGGGTCTGCTGTGCACGGGCTTTCTCTAGTGTGGCGAGTGGGGGCCGCTCTTCACTGTGGTGCGCGGGCTTCTCGCTGCAGCGGCTACTCTTGTTGCAGGGCCCAGGCTCTAGGCACTCGGGCTTCAGTAGTGGGGGCGCACGGGCCCAGTGGCTCCAGGGGTTTGGATCGAACCGGTATCCCTTGTATTGCAAGGCAGATTCTTAACCACTGGACACCAGGGAACCCTTCTATACATTGTTTAAAAATTGGGTCTCAGTCAGGACTCCTCTAGTGGTCCAGTGGTTAAGACTATGCCCTTCCAAGGCAGGGGGTGCCCATTTGATCCTTGCAGAGGGGAACTGGATTCCACCTGCCTTGCAATGGCCAAAAAAAAAAAATTTGGGTCTCAGTCTGTAACGTTACTTCATTATCTTCATGTTGTTTGTTGGAAGAAATTTATAGGCCATTCTAAGTGAGCCCATGAGACTTCGTGTGGATCCTTCTCCTGTTGAGAGTCCTTCCCTTCTTTCAATCTATCTTATCTTATAGTATTTATACGGATCTCTGTAATTTGTCTAATATTCTTTTTTGAGTTAGCAGAGTAGAAATCAATGACTCAATCCTGATTCCCCATTAGAAGCACCTGGAGTGTTTTCTAGAAACTTCTATAGTATAGTATGCAAGCAATACCCCAATATAATAAACATGTCTAGGGGTGGGGCTTGGTACTTCTCAAAAGAGCTCAAGTGATTGTTTATGCAGATAAACAAATAAATACACGATTATAATAATTTCTAATATATCATTATTGCATATCCTTCCTAAACGTATTGATTTTTTATTTTTAAAGCTCAAAACTACCCCAAACTTTCGTGGTGTTATTGCCAAAAATGCATAACCTGAATTTAATTGTTAGGAAACATTTGACAGAACCAGATAGAGGAATGTTCTACAAAATACCTGGCCTGTGGTCAGGTGTCTTGAGAGAGGAATAAAAAATTTGAAACTGTTCCAGAGTAAATAAAACTATAGACAGCACAACCAAAGGTTAAATGGGATGCAAGGTTTTGTTCTGCACTAAGGAAACTGTTGTGGAGAAGGCAACGGCACCCCACTCCAGTACTCTTGCCTGGAAAATCCCATGGACGGAGGAGCCTGGTGGGCTGCAGTCCATGGGGTCGCTAAGAGTCAGACATGACTGAGCGACTTCACTTTCACTTTTCACTTTGCTGCATTGAAGAAGGAAATGGCAACCCACTCCAGTGTTCTTGCCTGGAGAATCCCAGGGATGGCAGAGCCTGGTGGGCTGCTGTCTATGGGATTGTGCAGAGTCGGACACGACTGAAGTGACTTAGCAAGGAAACTGTTGAGATAATGAGAAATTTGAACAAAGTCTGAAGATTTTATACTATCACATGATCATCAATAAAATATTTAGGGATAAAAGGGCCTATCCTGTCTGTAGTTTACTCTCAAATGATTCAGAAATAATATGTATGTATTATATGTGTGTGTGTGTGTACATGTGTGTGCGTGTGCAGAGAGAGAGAAAATAATAAGACAAATGTGATCAGTTGTAAATATCTGGGGAATCTGGGTGAAGATATAGTGTATTTCTTGTGTTATCCTTCTAACTTTTTGTAACTCTGGTATTACCTTAAAATAGATATGTTTTGTTTAAACCCTAAAACTTTTACAAAGTCCTAAAAATGGAAGAGAGTAGGGACAGAATTTAAAAATGCAAAGAAACCATTTTTTGTTGTTTTAAAAATAATCCACAGCTATAGGGAAAGAGATCATCCTTAAGAAGAGGCAGTTGTCAGAATAAAGGCGAAGGAGTTCTGGGCTTCTGTTTAAGCATCTGCTGATTTCAGGTTCCAGCAAGTATGCTGGCAGAGTACCTCCAATAGAGGGCGGTGCAACATTATGAAGAATAAATCACGTACCATGGGTTTTGGAGGTTACTTCAAGTGGATTCTCAAGTGTTTCCAAATAGAGGCACCGAGAATCTTAGAGCTGAATCTATCTGCATCCCATTTTACAGATGCATAAACTGAGACTCAAAGAGGGGAAGAAACTTGCCCAAAGTCATAGCCACCAGTAGCACAAGTGCCTTGCAAATAATAGCCACAGCTAAGATCTATGGAAGGCTTACTCTCTGCCAGGTGCCTTGCAAATAATAGCCACAGCTATGATTTATGGAAGGCTTACTCTCTGCCAGGCGTGGTAGCTAGTGAGCACTTCACATGCATTATTTATTCAGCCACACCTCCACCCCATCTCTTTCTTTTTTCCCTCCAGCTATGTAGCTGAGGCTCAGAGAAGTCAGTAACTTCCCTGACGGATGGCGCCAGTGAAGGGCTGTGCTCGTAGCTAACGTGGCATATTCTGTGCTCCAGTTTTGCTGGTGTACCCACCCTACCCTTGAAGGGGTAGGAGAACTCATAGGGGAAGGAGAACACAGCCATCAGAAGAGGAATTGATCTCAGCTTCTACTGACAGACACACACACACACACACACGGAACCAGAGATCTAGTGAGGAAAGAGTCCTAGGACTGAAGAAAGCAGAAAAGGAAGGTGCCATTGAAATAGTGAAGCATCAGTGGCATGTGGGAATGGGTGGTTTTAGAGATGGTGAAGAGAAAGCAGAGAGTGGTGGCGGAGAGAAAATGAAGGGGATGCACACAGTCTTGCTGGGAAGGCGTGAGTCTAATATGTTGGCTCCTCCTGTCTCTGCTACCCTGCATGCTAAGTCGTTTCAGTGGTGTCCGACTCTTTGTGAGCCCTCCAGGCTCCTCTGTCCTTGGGGATTCTCCAGGCAAGAATAATGGAGTGGGTTGCCATGGCCTCCTCCAGAGGATCTTCCGACCCAGGGATCGAACGCAATCCTCATCTCTTATGTCTCCTGCATTGGCAGGCAGGTTCTTTACCACTAGCGCCACCTGGAGAGTCCAATGTCCCCTCTAACGAATCTGTCATTAGATGGGTTTAGATGGATGGTGTTAGCTCTACATCCAGAAACATCTGTGGTCCCACAACTTCGCTCCATCTGCACTGCCTCGCCCTGGCTCAGGCTGCATCACCCCTCACCTTGACTTTTCAAAAGCCTCTGAGCTGGTCCCCTTGCTTCTTCTCTTGTACTATCCACAACTCACACGCCACACTGCAGCCAGTCATGCAGCAATCATGCCACTCTCCTATGAACATCTTCTAGCAGCTTCCCATGCATTCCGAATAAAATCCAAACGTCTCACCAGGCTCTACTTGAAAGGGCCTCTGCCTCCCTCTCTGACCTCATCTCCTGCTAACCTCCTCCTGGCCTCACGTTACTTTAGCCATACTGGCCTTTGTTCCACCCCGAGCACACGTAAAGTTTGTTGCCACCTGGAGGGCCTTTGCACTTGTTCTCACTTTTGCCTGGAACAGTCTTCACAGGTCTCCACGTGGCTGTCCTTTTCTTCTCCCTCAGTCCAGTTCAGTTCAGTCACTCAGTCGTGTCCGACTCTTTGCGACCCCATGAATTGCAGCACGCCAGGCCTCCCTGTCCATCACCAACTCCTAGAGTTCACCCAAACTCATGTCCATTGAGTCGGTGATGCCATCCAGCCATCTCATCCTCTGTCGTCCCCTTCTCCTCCCGCCCCCAATCCCTCCCAGCATCAGGGTCTTTTCCAATGAGTCAACTCTTCGCATCACGTGGCCAAAGTATTGGAGTTTCAGCTTCAGCATCAGTCCTTCCAATGAACACCCAGGACTGATCTCCTTTAGGATGAACTGGTTGGATCTCCTTGCAGTCCAAGGGACTCTCAAGAGTCTTCTCCAACACCACAGTTCAAAAGCATCAATTCTTCAGCTCTCAGCTTTCTTCACAGTCCAACTCTCACATCCATACATGACCACTGGAAAAACCATAGCCTTGACTAGACGGACCTTTGTTGGCAAAGTAATGTCTCTGCTTTTGAATATGCTATCTAGGTTGGTCATAACTTTCCTTCCAAGGAGTAAGCATCTTTTAATTTCATGGCTGCAGTCACCAACTGCAGTGATTTTGGAGCCCCTCAAAATGAAGTCTGACACTGTTTCCACTGTTTCCCCATCTATGTCCCATGAAGTGATGGGACCAGATGCCATGATCTTTGTTTTCTGAATGTTGAGCTTTAAGCCAACTTTTTCACTCTCCTCTTTCACTTTCATCAAGAGGATTTTTAGTTCCTCTTCACTTTCTGCCATAAGTGGTATCATCTGCATATCTGAGGTTATTGATATTTCTCCTGGCAATCTTGATTCCAGCTTCTGCTTCTTCCATCCCAGCGTTTCTTGTGATGTACTCTGCATATAAGTTAAATAAGCAGGGTGACAATATACAGCCTTGACGTACTCCTTTTCCTATTTGGAGCCAGTCTGTTTTCCATGTCCCTCAAGCCTTCCCTAAATGTGGTCCCACAGGGAGACCTTCCTGATGACAGGATGGAAGGGGGTCCCACCGCCTATCACTGCATCCTGCCTTGTTGGCGCTATTGTTAGCAAAGCATCAGGAACATTATCCTTATCTGAAATATTCTTGTTAACTTGTTTACTTGTCTCTTGTCCCCTTTCCCCGTCTTTCTACAATGTATTCTTGTTCAGCACAGCAGCACCTAGAGTAGTGAGTACCAGACACATGTAGGAATGTAAAACATAGCTATTGAATGAATGAATGAGTTGAATTGATTGAAGCACAGAATTCTTGTGCAGTGAAGCAGGGTGGGGTGGAGAGGTCTGTTTGAAAGGGTCAGGATGAGATTGAGGAGAGTCTCGAGTGGTAGACTAACCCTTCTATGTGTGTGTTGTAAGTAGCAGGGAGGCACTGAAGGTTTTTGATTTCCTAAAAGCAAGGTTTGTTCATGTAGTCTACAAGCAGTGTGTAAGATGGTCTTCCCTGGGGGCTCTGCAGTTCAGCAGATGCAGGAGACACGGATTCAATCCCTGGGTTGGGACGATCCCTTGGATGAGGAAATGGCAACCCAGTATTCTTGCCCAGAAAATTCCATGGACAGAGGAGCCTGGCAGGCTGCAATTCATGTAAGGTGGTTTGGAGAGGAGAGCCTGGAGATGACTGAGTTAGGAGACTAGTGCAAACCCAGCCAATTACAGAGTCATTTTTTTTTTTAAACTAAACGAATTGCCTTGACCATATAACACAAATAATTACCAGGACTCATTGTATAGAATTTACTGTGTGCTTTTGTTTGTCTCAGTAGACCCGCCTGGAGCATCCCGCAGTGGTGTGAGGTCTGGAAGAGGACTGGAAATGGAATCAGATGGACAGACACATCAACTTCTTCTGATTCTGCAATTATGGATAGCATCATTTAAAAGGTTAACAGTCAGGTCATAGGATTTAAGAATTTAAAAGTCTGAGCCCCAGAAAGGACCCAGTTCACATCTTGTCATTTTCACCTATAAGGAAAAATGAGCTTAGAGAAGGGAAGTGACTCGTTCAAGGCCAGGAGACCAGGAGAGCTTGCTTTGTCTTCCAGAGACCCGTCATGTCTACGTCAAGGTCCCTCACCTAGAATATGCAGATCAGATGAACAGGTTCAAACGGATCCTGTGCGAGGGTTTTGCAAATTGTGAAGTGAGGGGCTCATGTGATATTTTATTTTTGCTAAGTCACTTCAGTCGTGTCTGACTCTTTGCGACCCTAGGGACTATAGCCCACCAGGCTCTTCTGTCCATGGGACTTTCTAGGCAAGAACCCTGGAGTGGGTGTTATTATTATCTGGCCATGACTGCCAGCTTGACTTTAACTCAGGTTCAGATTCTTTCTCCCAGCACATCTTGCTTAGTGCATGCTAGGGCAGGGTCTGTTCCCAGCAGTGGAGACCCTGCAGTGAACACAAGGCCTACAAGCCCTAATCCCCACAGTGCCTACGTTCCGGGCAACTGCCAGTGTGGGTGTGCTTGCTGTGTGGTGATCAATGCCGTGGAGAAGAGCAGAGCAGAAGGGGGAATGGCAAGTGGCCAGAGATGGGAAGACGGGCTAGAATTACACACAGAAGGGGGGGTCAAAGAGGGCCCCTCAGAGAAAGTGACCCAGATCCCGGACTGCACCCAGCACAGTGGGAGGGGGGGACTTTTAAAATGGAAATAAAATTTTTTTGTGGAAAGAAGTATATTTGTTCTTGGGCAGCAGAGTCTCCAGGGAAAGGCCGACTTTGCTCAGGTCTGTGGCAGTGGCCTTTGACACTGGCCCGGGGCACGGGCTGCAGAAATGAAACCTTTGTCATCAGCATTCTTTTAGACCATCAGATGCAACTTTCTGCTTCCTTCTCACAAACCAAACCCAAGCAAAAACCTTCGGGGGTTAGCAGAAATGATTTGCATAAAGACATCCTCAAATCTTTAGGTAGTTCCGCAAGCAGGCAGGAACCCACACTGCAGCGCGGTGTGTGTGCTCAGCAGCGCCTGACTCGTTGCAACCCCATTGTGTCTGAAGTGCAGTGCTCGGCTCCCACCCGCTCCTCCATCTCATTTTACCCTCCAGGCAGCCCTATGAGGGAACGTTATCATTCCCATTTTGTAGATGAGGAAACTGAGGTTCGACACTTGCTCAGTGTCGGCATAACTGAGAAAGGACAGGCCAGAGGTTTAAACCCAGGCCAGCCTGGGTGTGTGCCCCGTGCTCTCTCTGTGAGGTCACAGCCCCTTCCCTGGACTGAGAGCTGCAGTGGTTCTGAAAGCAACTTCTGAAACCTTTCCCAGAAGCAATTCAGAAATTATATAGCCCAACCCCTTCATTTTGCAGATCAAACAAGTTAACAATATGAACGTGCGCCTAAGCACCTGGTAGCCATGAATGGATGTTGGTTTCCTGTCTTTGCAGATCAGAAACCAGCAGTTTAGAGAAAAGAAGTTACTTCTCTGAGGTTTACAAGGCAGCTTAGTGGCAAAGCTCATAGACTCAGGCAGCCTTGGGACTTCTACATGTTTTCACTTCTCTCCGTGCCCCTTAAGGCCTTAGAGGCGAAAGGGTGTAGTGTCAGTGACAGAGAGAGAGGAAGAGCTGTCAGGACTGGAGAGCGGTGATCCTTTAAGACTTCTACTGAAATGATGCCTACAGAGGAATGGGCAGGTTGGGTGGAGGTCTGGGGCCAGTAACCAGGAGTATCAGGGAGCTGGTGGGCTGATGCTCAAAGATAGCCATGCTTTCTCTTACGATGCATAGACTGGCACCTGTCACATCGGACCTGCTCTTCAAAGTGCTTTGCTTTGAGAGGCAGGGTGGTGGCGGGCACTGCCAGCTGACTGTGGGCTGGTTGTCTCGGTTCCACATTCTCATTCACAGGTTGAGCCTAAATAACAGTAATAGTTAATAGCTAACAGTTTCCCGGGTGGCTCAGATGGTAAAGAGTCTGCCTGCAATGCAGGAAACCCAGGTTCAACCCTGGGGTCAGGAAAATCCCCTAGAGAAGGGAATGGCAACCCACTCAGGTATTCTTGCCTGGGACACGGGGCCTCAAAGGCTGAGCGCCTGCACGACTGCTGCTGCTCTTACTTCAGACACCAAGCCTGACCTGTTCTTCCTCCAAAATAAATAGTTCTTGTAGCTCTACCCAGGTTATCCCCCATGCCAAGGATCTCCAAAGCTTTGGGGACTTCCCTGTAGCTCAGACAGTAAAGAATCTGCTTGCAATGCAGGAGACTGGGGTTCAATCGCTGGGTCAAGAAGAGCCTCTGGAGAAGACAATGGCAACCCACTTTAGTATTCTGCCTGGATAATTTCACGGACAGAAGAGCCTGGTGGGCTATAGTCCATGGGGTCACAAAGAGTCAGACACGACTGAGCGACCAGCACTGTGGCTGTAACAGTTAATGAGTCTACGTCAGGGCTGGGGACCTGGGGTGTATATGTGGGAGGGGGCTGGAGTGTACATGGGGGGAGCTGGGAGAAGGACCACTCACGTCTGGTCAGAGTGTGGGGGGTGAGTTAAAACTTGGGGGAGGAGGCGGGCTTACGTGTCATTTTCCCCGCATCCAGTCAGGTCACTCGAGTTTTCTTCCCGGTTCACAGACGAGAAGGCAGAGGCTCAGGGAACGTCAAGGTCACATAGCCAGTGAAGGTCAGAACTCTAGTCTGTCTAAGCTCCGTTTCCCAGTTTTACACTGGGTATGTGAATGTGAATGTGTGCAGAGGGGCTTAATTCCTTCTTCCACTTTAATAAGAAAATGCCGCGGGGTTGGGGGAGGGGGTTGGCGCTGGGTGGGGGGGCTGGCCCAGGATGGGAGGCTCCGTCTTGTTACTAGGAGTAAATGCCCCGAACTTTGGGAGGAGTCTCTCTCTGGGAATTTCACCAGGATGGGGCTTTATACAAACTTGAAGCAAGTCCCCGCCCACTGTCCTCAGGGAGGAGGTGGGGTTGCCCCAGTCTCTACACAGATGGAGCGGAGAGTATTGAGTTCTCTTTCATGATGTGAATCTATGTCTTTTTAACCACCCTTTACCCTGGAGGAGGAGTGAGGGGGAAAGTCTTCCCAGAGACAGATCCCAATGGCAGGTTAGGTGCCTCCGTGGGAGGTCTTTGCAGACTGAATAATGGAGACGAGGAAGCTGCCTTGGACCCATGTGACTGGTTTGAGTCATCCAGTCATTCATTAATTCACTGAAGCTCTGCTCGGCTTTGGGAATTTACTGGTGAGTTGCCCCCAGCTGAACTCTGGGAGAGTTAAAAGGGCAGCAAAGCAGCTCAAAATAGGATAGCTAAGATTGGAACTGACGGGGACTTCCCCGGTGGTCCGCTGGTGAAGAATCCACCTGCCAAATAGAGACTCAGACCTAGAGGACAGACTTCTGGACACAGCGGGGGCAGGAGAGGGTGGGAGGAACTGAGAGAGTAGCACAGAAATGTGTACATTTCCATAATGTGTACATTTCCATAGATATAGTAGACGGCTAAGGGGACCTTGCTGTGTAATACAGGGAGCTCAACAGCCCGGTGCTCTGTGACAACTGAGAGGGGTGGGAAGGGATGGGAGGTGGGAGGGAGGGTCCAGAGGGAGGGGACACATGCATACCTGTGGCTGATTCATGTTGATGGTTGATGGCAGAAACCAATACAACATTGTAAAGCCATCATCCTCTGATCAAAAACAAAACAAAAAAGGATCCACCTGCCAACGCAAGGGATGCTAGTTCTGTTCCCAGGTCGGGGAAGATCCCACCCCATGTGCCTCAGAACCTCTAAGCCTATGCGCTGCAACTAGGGAGCCCAAACTCTCGAGCCCCCCCGAGCTGCCGCTCCTGAAGCCTGAGTGCTCTAGGGCCCCCTGGCCGGCAGCAAGAAAAACCACCCTGAGGAGAGGCCCGCACACCACACTAGAGGGTAGTCCTCGCTCACAGCAACCAGAAAAGAGCCTGCATGCAGCACGGAAGAGCCTGTGCAGCCAAAGAGAAATAAATAAATACAGTTTAAAAAAGAAAAAGATCGGAGCTGATGGTTAGACTTGTGCAGCCCACCTGGAGTCTTGACGTCAGGGAGGTGGGAGAAGGAGGGGCTCTGGGTCATGTCAATATTTGGAGAGTTTGAGATCAGGACGATCTAGTGGGTGATGAGATAAATTTCCAGTTAGAGTCTGGAATCAGGGAAATGCAGTTTAGACGTGTGTTTGGTTGTTAGTCGCTCAGTCGTGTCTGACTCTTCGTGACCCCGTAAACTGTAGCCTTGCCAGGCTCCTCTGTCCATGGGATTTCGCAGGCAAAACTACTGGAGTGGATTGCCATTTCCTTCTCCAGGGGATCTTCGTGTTTGGTTAGTAGAGGCTATTTTAAAATTTGAATTTAAATGCCTTTAGGTGAGGATCCCATTCCCAGCTTCCGGGGTTCTCACCACTCCTTATTGGCCACATCAGATTTATGTATTTACATGACCAGCTATCTGCCCAGCCCTGTGGCTAACAGAATTTTCCACCCGAACAGTGGATGTCTCTAAGTTTTGAGAGTCTATTAATTCAAGTAGAAACAAACCAAAGGCAGATTTGCAGAATTTAGTATAGTTTTAAACTTTGAGCTTTTCTCTCATTCTCATCGGAATGAGAATAATGCCAGTCTTTACTGGTGATCTTCATTGATGACAATGATAGTTGGTGATAAATAATAGTGAAAAAGTTGGCATTTGTTTCCACTCGTTCCACATGTTTATTGAGAGCTGCTCTGTGTTAGCACTTCTCTAGGTCTCAGGAATACAGCAGCGAAGAAAACAGACAAAAATGGAACTTGAATCCCAGTGTGGGTGGAGGGAGACAGACAATAGAGAAGATACATCATTGTATTAGATGGCGATAAGCACTACAGAGAAAAGTTGGGAAAGAAGGTAAGAAGTATTGGAAGAGGAGGGGTTAGATGGGGTGGCCGTTGTGGGCTGCACTGAGAAAATGCATATTTAGTGAAGATCTTGATTTAGTGTGGGAACTGCCTTTGGAGCGAAGACCTAGGCAGGAAAAAGCGGCAAGGGCAGAGGGTTAGAGGAGCCCCGTGGGCACACCATGCCCGGCTCTGAGTCACTTCTCTTCCGTGAGGGAGGTGCTGTCATTGTCCCCACTTGCAGATGGGCAGACTGTGGCGGGAGAACCTAAGAAAGCTCCTGTGGGTTCATAAGTGGTAGAACCGGGCTTCTAACCCAAGCGGCCTAACTCGAGATCTTGTGCCTGTAAATGCTAAGCTGAAGAAATTAGACCCAGGTATGGAGGATTTACACCTCCAGCTATAAGCAGCCTTCCCAGCCCTGGAGGAAAACCCTGGGTGTGGTGGGAGGGGAGCGAGTGACTCGGGCCTTGGCTGGCTTCCTGCTGAGTCACTGCCGATGGGCCGTGAAGGGAGGCGAGGGGCACTCAGGCCTCCCCTCCTCACACTGGTTGGTTCCTGCCTTCCGGGGGAGACCTTCCTGGCAGCTGGCCTGAACCACACATTGTCAGTGGGCAAATTCGTCTGACTTTCCTAAGAGCTCTGCTGCAGACTGTGGGTGGCCTCCGTTTGCCAGTGTGGCCCCATGGCCAGCAAGAGGGACGGGCCCTGGAGGTTGACCCTCTGCCCAGCCCAGCCCAGCACCCTCTAGCATGTCCCGGATGGACGCGTTCTGCCTCTTGTCAGACTGGCTGGCTGTCATCTTCAAGAACAGCTGTGTGCTTGCCCCGCCACTACAGACAGCCAGATGCAGAGGGCAGCCACCCACACTGCCCTGGGCCTCGAGAGGCTCACCCTCTTGACATATTCATTCAGGCAGACGGCAAGGAAGGAACCCATAAGTACTATAACGTGTATATCAAGTTTGTTAAGATTTCAAAACAGGGACTGATGAATAATAGTAGCTAGCATGGACTGAGCACTGGTAGGTTCCAAACGCTTACCATAGTTAATCTCATCTTCATAGTTCCCTCACCACCTAGCGAGGGAGGTGCTTCCTGTTTTATAGAAAAGAGCCTCAGCGAGGCCTTACCCAAGAAAGGGCCAGGAGGACAGTGGGAATAGAATCCTGGAGTCCGGAAAGTACAGGCAGGGGCTTGGTTCCCCAGAGAGCCACAGGTTAAGACTCTGTGTTTCCGCTACAGGGGGCACGGGTTCAGTCCCTGGTTGGGGAACTAAAGATCCCGCATGCTACATGGCACAGCCAAAACCAAAGGACAGAGGAGGACAGTGACAGATGAAGCTGGAGAGGACCAATGGGACCAGGGGCTTGAGATCGTGGTGGCAGGGAACCACTGAAGATTTTCCACGGCATTTCTCCTTGGTGCCCCAGAGGTGTTGGATCCTTGTTGCTTTAGTTTACAGTGACCTTGGAGCTCAGATAATGGAGACTGAACAAACACAGTGGGAAGAACTCAGACTGCCTGTGGGGCGACATCCCTCCCTGGCTCCTTGCTCACCAAGCATCCTCTGTACCTGCTGAACTTCTACAGAATACCCTTAGGTAAGAATTGTAGGGCTTCCCTGATGGCTCAGTGATAAAGAATCCAAACTGCCAAAGCAGGAGACGCAGGTCTGATCTCTGGTCGGGGAGCATTCCACACGCTGCAGAGCACCTAAGCTCGTGCACCACAACTACTCATCCTGTGCTCCAGAGCCCAGGAACCACAACTACTGAGCCCACCCGCCACAGGTGCTGAAGCCCACATGTCCCAGGGCCAGTGCTCCCCAGAAGGAGAAGCCCCTGCAATGAGAAGCCTGTGTACTGTGACGAGAGAGTAACCCCTACTTGCAGCAACTAGAGAAAAGCCCATATAACAAAGAAGACCCAGCAGAGCCAAAAATAAATAGGTAAAAAAAATTTTTTTTAAGAAAAAACGTGTTGCATTATCTTAAAAAAAAAAAAAAAAAAGAATTGTGTGTTCCAGGAATGTGCTGTGCTGTCCACAGCTGGCTGATCCTCTCCACCCTGGCCATGCCCACCTGCCCTGATTCACCTCTTCTCATGGCCTTCATCTCCTTCCTCCCCAATTCTAATGTGCACCGAAGTTGTTTCTGTTTAGCTAGCATTTCCACCGCTTTTTGCTAAACTTCTCCTCTCTGTGCATCTTATGAGATCTATTCAGGTTGGCTCATAACACCTTGGAGAAGGCAGTGGCACCCCACTCCAGTACTCTTGCCTGGAGAATCCCATGGACGGAGGAGCCTGGTGGGCTGCAGTCCATGGGGTCGCTAAGAGTCGGACACGACTGAGCAACTTCACTGTCACTTTTCACTTTCATGCATTGCAGAAGGAAACGGCAACCCACTCCAGTGTTCTTGCCCGGAGAATCCCAGGGACAGGGGAGCCTGGTGGGCTGCCATCTATGGGGTCTCACAGAGTCAGACATGACTGAAGCGACTTAGCAGCAGTAGCACAACACCTCCTTGCAGTGGACATCATTGGGTTACCTACTCAGTCTAGTCTCCTTCCTGCCTGGCTTAAGAAACCCCAGTTTTCTTCTGGGTGACCACATGGCCAGCCCCAGGCCATGGGTCTAAACCAAAGACAGCACCGTTTCCCTTTCCCAGACTCCCTTGCCGCTAGGGTATCCATGTGAGACAGCTGTTGACAGCAAGACCTGCAGGGAAGTCTGCTCCGAGGCTTCTGAGAAAGTTTTTGGTTTTTTGACAAAAGGAAACAGGCCCTGCCCCAGGGCTCCTGGGGGCAGCCCTTCCCACTGCCCCCAACGTAAATACAGTCATGATGGCTGGAGAGTCCTGCAAGCTGGGGGAGCGTATCAGGTGAGGGTTGCCAGCAGCCATCGTCTGGAGAAAGCCTGCCTTCCGAGGTGAGTGCGCCTCAAACACACAGAGAAGAGCAACAGAGCGGCAAGGAAGAGGAAGAAAAGTCAAAGTCTCTTTTTTTGAATGTCTTGATTCACACCTGAAACCAGCACCACTCCTGGAATTCCAAGTTATGTGAACAATACATGCCCTTCTTTGTTCCTTATGTGTGTTGAGATGGGTTTCTATTATTTGTAACCAAAGGCCCGGGTCTTCCATCTTGACAGCAAATGTTTAACAGGGCTCCCAACCTTCCTCTTTCTGCAACACCTGCGACCTTGACGGGCTGTTAGGATGTGAATAAGGGCTCCAGTCACATGTCATTCTCCTGCCCACCCTCAACCTGAGCACCCCTCCCCATCACACACACACACACACACACACACACACACACACACACACCTCTATCTCTACCCTCTTGGTCAAAACTGGCCCAAAGGAATGAAGAATGGGGAAACCCAGGGTGTCAACACATACCATTCTGAGCTCCACAGTGTGCCCAGAATGTACTATTTTGTAACCCCTTTGTTTGAGAAACACTGGAGTTAAGAAATGGGTGTGAGAGAAAAGTGGTCTGGGTGGGGTGCACGAGGTCTGTGTGATCCGGGAGGAACCTTTGAGAATGTGTGTCTCTTGTCTCACTCATTTATTATTCAGAAAACACATTAGTGTATATATATATACACACATATGCAATGGCAACCCACTCCAGTACTCTTGCCTAGAAGATCGCATGGACGGAGGAGCCTGGTAGGCTGCAGTCCATGGGGTCGCTGGGAGTCGGGCACGACTGAGAGACTTTACTTTCACTTTTCACTTTCATGCATTGGAGAAGGAAATGGCAACCTACTCCAGTGTTCTTGCCTGGAGAATCCCAGGGATGGGGAGCCTGGTGGGCTGCCGTCTGTGGGGTCACACAGAGTCGGACACGACTGAAGCGACTTAGCAGCATACACACATATATTTTGCTACACCTCGTTTGGCTTGTGAGGTCTTAGTTCCTCAATCAGGGATTGAACCTCAGCAGTGACAGCGCTGAGTCCTAATCTCTGGACGACCAGGGAATTCCCTGTGCTGTGCTAAGTCCCTTCGTGTCCGACTCTTGAGACCCTGTGGACCGTAGCCCACTGGGTTCCTCTGTCCATGAGCTTCTCTAGGCAAGAATACTGGAGTGGATTGCCATGCCCTCCTCCAGGGGATCTTCCTGACCCAGGGATCGAACCCGAGTCTCTTATGTCTCCTGCATTGGCAGGTGGGTTCTTTACCACTCGCGGCACCTGGGAAGCCCATGGAAGTCCCTACGACAGTATTATTAACTTTAGTGAACACGCTGCATGTTATATGCTGTGACATTTATTTTCAGAGTGGAAGTTTGTACTTTTTGGTCTTCTTTCCCCATTTTTGCCCACCCCCACCCCCGACTCCCATGCCCACCCCCCACCTCTGACACCACCCATCTGTTCTCCACACAACACGTTTTTCTTTTGAGCACCTATTTGGTGCCGGAGTCTAAAACCTTCCCTGCTTTCTCTCCGTGGGTGAGGAAATGCGAGGTACAGCGTATGAAAGCTGCAAAAGAAAGAAACCAGCTGGTGAGTCTCCACCTTCTCTCCTTCTCAAAACGGAAACGACCTTAAAATGAAACAGACGAAATCCAGATTGGCAAGAGAGCCTTACTATTGAGAGGGATCTGAGATACTAACACGAGGCGTCACGCTGGGAGTGGGAACCTCCTTTCCTGGAAACCTTCAGGATAAAGGTCTAAACCGCTGACTCACTCTTGCTAGGCATGTCCGTGGGGTAACGCAGAGAGCAAGGGCTTCTGAGTGAATAAACTTGGGTTGGAATCCTGATTCCTTTCTTGAAAAGGGTGAATTTTGACAAATTGTTAAGCCTCTGAGGCTTGGTGTTCTTTGAGTTATTGGGAGCATTTTATGAAGATAATAAGTAATTAAAAAAAATTGTCTGTGCTGTTCTTAGTTGTGGCACGTGAGATCTTTTGTTGCGGCATGCAGGATCTAGTTCCCTGACCAGGGATCAAACCCGGGCCCCCGCCTTGGGAGTCTCAGCCACTGGACTACTAGGGAAATCCCTATGGAATGTTTTTTTGAGGGCTGACTATATTCTGGCTCCGATCCAAGCGCTGTATGTGTCTTAACTCATGAAACCTTTACAACAAATGAAGAAATCAAGGCTTAGGAAGGTCAGATGCCTTGCCGGTCAGCTGTAAAGCCTGGCTTTGAACTCAGGGAGCCTGGCTCCAAAGCTTGTGCATGTAACCAGGTCACTTACTGCCACTCTTCTTGGTAAAATGGAGATGACTCCTTTGGTTCAATCACTAGAAAGGATAAGAAAGTGGTAAGATGCAAGGGCTCTGGAGCCACACTGCCCCGGGGGTTCAAATCCCAGGTTTAGAATCTGCCTGCCAATGCAGGAGACAAATCCCATGAATGGAGGAACCTGGTGGGCTGCAGTCCATGGGGTCGCTGAGAGTCAGACACTACTGAGTGACTTCACTTTCACTTTTCACTTTCATGCATTGGAGAAGGAAATGGCAACCCGCTCCAGTATTCTTGCCTAGAGAATCCCAGGGACAGCGGAGCCTGGTGGGCTGCTGTCTATGAGGTCGCACAGATTCGGACACGACTGAAGCAACTTAGCAGCAGCAGCAGGAGACATAAGAGATGTGGGTTCGATCCCTGGATGGGGAAGACTCCCTGGAGGAGGGTACAGCAACCCACCTCTGTGTTCTTGCCTGGGAGATCCTGTGGACACAGGGGCCTGGTGGGTTGTAGTCCATGGGGTCACAAAGACTGAAACAACAGCAGCTGCAGTTATGAGCAGATCGCTTCACTTCTCTATCCCTGCCTTGATTTCCTCATCTGTGAAATGGAGCTGAAAGTAACACTCTTTGGCCTTTTGTGAGAACTGAGGGAGTTAACCCAATAAACTCTCTTTTTAATTTATTTTTATTTATTTGGCTGTACCAGATCTCCATTTGCGGCACTCGGGATCGCTCCCTGCGACATGTGAACTCTGAGTTGCCGCCTGTGGGATCTAATTCCCCGAGCAGGAATTGAACCTGGCTCCCCTGCAGGGGGAGCGCAGAGTCTTAACCAGGGGCCCACCAGGGAAAGTCAAAACAATAGACTTGCATCATACCTGCTGCCGGGTAAACACTCGGTACCTGCTGCCTAGTACTGTTTCAGGTCTCTCTGTTTCCTCAGGGAGGCCCCGCTGTCCACCCCCACCCAATCTGAATTATGTCCCCATCTCTGAGCATCCTGCTTCTTTCCCAGACAGCACTTAGGATTACTTGCAATCATGTATAATAGTAGCCATTTCACCGTGTTGTTATGAAGATTAAAGGAGATGATGTGAGGAAAGCACGGAGCTTCGTGGCACATGTTTGGCTCTTGGCAAGGGTAAGCTGCTATATTATTATCACCAGCTATTTACACTGGATGCCTTCCTTGGTTGAAAACACTGATGTAGTGACGTATTGACAATTTCACCAAATCTAAGCGTTATTCAGCTGCGTCCGACTCTTTGCGACTCCGTGGACTGTAGCCCGCCAGGCTCCTCTGTCCATGGAATTCTCCAGGCCAGAGTTGGGTTGCCATTTTCTACTCCAGGGGTTCTTCCTGACCCAGGGATCGAACCCAGGTCTTCTTCATTGCAGGCAGGTTCTTTACCATCTGATCCAAAGCAGCCATCAATTATAACCCACACCATTACTAATGGATTTCTAAGAAATACAAAATCATGGCATAAAGCTTTCTTATCACTTAGAATTTCCATTTCGTGCATAGTGAAAGAGCTCTTTAAGTCTTATTTAGACATAGATTTTTATTGTGTATCAAGCTGCTCTGTTTCCTTGCTTTTTAAAAAACACAATAACTTTTCATTTCAGTGCCAAATCAGCGTGAAGTCTTTTTGAAGACATTGTCAGCAGAGATTAAACCAACGTCTGCGGTGCTGGCGCTGCCCAAAGCTTAACGACAAGGATGACGAGATGCGGAACCGTGACCGAGTTCGTGCATGCGCACTACATCACCGCCGTCTCCCGCCTGCTTGCGATTTGAGATGCCGCCGTTACCACACACGGCCTTATTTCAGAGACGTTAAAATTATGTTGAAAAAGGTGTCGTAAGTTTGATGGAGTACAATAAGAAAATTTGAATGTCCTCCCTAACAGTTGTGTTGTTTCTTATTTGATGTTTCAAAAGCCACTGTGGTTTAAGTCAAACCTATGTAGGTTTTCCCTCTAAGTAACGGTTTCATCTTTAGCACTGAGCTTTTTTTTTAAAACAGTTTTATGTATTTATTTGGCAGTGCTGGGTGTTAGTTGCGGCACGCAGGATCTTCAGTCGCAACTTGCTAACTCCTAGCTGCGGCATGTGGGATCTAGTTCCTTGACCAGGGATGGAACCCGGGCCCCCTGCATTGGGAATGCAGAATCTTAGCCACTGGACTGCCCAGGGAAGTCCCCTAGCCTTGAGTTTTGATTCACGCAATGCTAGCTGCTGTAAAAGATAAACCCGAAAACCACATTGGTTAACACTCTAAAGGTCGATATCTTGCATGTATAAAGTCCAAATCAGACGTTCCTCGTTGGCGGCAAGGACTTCATGTCGTCATTCAGGGATCCAGATACAGAGATTTTGCCAGTTCCAAGAGATCAAGGCTGCCCTGGGGCTGGAAACATAGAAGGTTTTATGGGCTGAGCCTGGAGGAGGCAGGCACAGAACACTTTTTCTCACATTCCACTGTCAGATCTTGATCATATGGCCGCACCTACGGGAGCCTGGGAAATGTTCTGTGGCCGTGTCACCAGGAAGAAGGGGAACTGAGTTTGGTAATCAGATACCAGTATCTGCTCTGGGCTTTGTAGGAAGTTCAAGTCCTGTGACGGCCATGCTGTGTAAGTTAATTCATTGCACCCTCACAGCAAACCCCCCAAATGGTTACTATCTTCATTCTACAGGTAAAGAAGCAGAGGCTTGGGATTTCCTTGGCAGTCCAGTGGTTAAGACTCCATGTTTCCAATGCAGGGGTTCAGGTTCAATTCCTAGTCAGGGAACTAAGATCTGACATGCTGTGCAGTGCGGCCAAAAAGTAAAAAGAAAAAAAGAAAAAGAAACTGAGGTTCAAAGAGATGATTTGCCCAAGGCCACATTACTCCATAGTTAGGGAGCAAGTATTGAGGCTTTTCTACCTATTTCTTCCATTAAACCCGCCTCCCTCTTTGAACTATCCAAGAATGGCGAGGGAGAGAGTGTAAATAGTTCTTCTCAGATGGAGCTGATTCACATACAGGGTATAGTTTGTTTTTTTTTCTGAGGCCAGTGATTTCACCTTTAGTCAGTCGCCTCTTGGGCTTCCCTGGTGGCTCAGTTGTAAAGAATCCACCTGCTAATGCAGGAGATGTGAGTTGGATCCCTGGGTCATGAAGATCCCCTGGAGAAGGAGATGGTTACCCACTTCAGTATTCTTGCTTGGAGAATTCCATGGACAGAGGAGCTTTGCAGGCTGTAGTCCATGAGGTCACAAAGAGATGGATATGGTTTAACGACTAAACAACAGTCACCTCTTACTAGTGGACAGGAGGCAACAGGGTTTGCTACCCACTAACAGGATCATGTCAGACTCTTTGGGACCTCATGAACTGTAGCCTGCCAGGCTCCTCTGCCCATGGAATTTTCCAGGCAAGAATACTGGAGTGGGCCCACTGGAGTGGGCCATTTCCTACTCTAGGGGATCTTCCTGACCCAGGGATCAAACCTGAGTCTTGTGCATCTCCTGCATTGGCAGGTGGATTCTTTACCAACCGTGCCACCAAAAGTATAGTTGTACTGGGTACATGACTTTTTCAAGCAATCACTGTTTTTGGCTGAGCCTTGAAGCTGGCATGCATGCTCAGTCATTCAGTCATGTCTGACTCTTTTTGAACTCATGGACTGTGGCCCATCCTCTGTCCATGGTTTTTTTTTTTTTTCCAGGCAAGAATACTGGAGGAGGGTGTCATTTCTTACGGCAGAGGATCTTTGAGACCAAGGTATCAAACCCAAGTCTCCTGTGTTGGCAGGTGGATTCATTACCACTAAGCCACCTGGGAAGCCTTACCTTGCAGGATCTTATTCCCTGGTAGCTCAGCTGGTAAAGAATCTGCCTGCAATGCAGGAGACCCCGGTTTGATTCCTGGGTTGGGAACATCCCCTAGAGAAAGGATAGGCTACCTACTCCAGTATTCTTAGGCTTCCCTGGTGTCTTAGATGGTAAAGAATCCGCCTGCAATGTGGGAGACCTGGGTTCAATCCCTGGGTTGGGAAGACCCCTGGAGGAGGGCAACCCACTCCAGTATTCTCACCTGGAGAATCCCCATGGATAGAGGAGCCGGTGGGCTCAGTCCATGCGGCTGCAAAGAGCTGGACACGACTGAGTGACTAAGCGCACTTCCCTCACCAGGGGTTGAACCCATGGCCTTGGCCGTCAAAGTTTGGAGTCCTAACTACTGCACCGCCAGGGTATTGCTGGGAGTGATCATTTTGACAATAGAGATCTATCTATAGATATAGTCCATCTGTCCTAAGTCACTTCAGTTGTATCCGACTCTTTGCGACCCTATGGACTGCAGCCCTCCAGGCTCCTCTGTCCAGGGGATTTTCCAGGCAAGAATACTGGAGTGGGTTGCCATGCCCTCCTCTGGGGGATCTTCCTGACCCAGAGATCGAACCCGAATCTCTTATGTTTCCTGTACTGGCAGGTAGGTTTTCTACCATTAGCACCACCCGGGAAGACCCTATAGATATAGATGTTGATGTAAATGAGATTGTAGATATAGACATTAAAAGGAGACTTAAAAGTAAAAGGAGTATGGCAAAAACCATCACAATATTGTAAAATAATTAGCCTCCAATTAAAATAAATAAATTAATTTAAAAAAAGTAAAAACAACCAAATGCAATGTGTAAATGCTGATTGAGTCCTAGTTTGAAAAACCAGTATTTAAAAAAATTATAGGAAGAAATGTATATATTTGAGCATGGGCAGAGTATCTGGTGCTATGAAGGAATTATTATTGTGTTGGTTGTGATAATCTGTACTTCTCTAGTGGCTCAGATGGTAAAGAGTCTGCCTGCAATGCAGGAGACCCAGGTTTGATCCCTAGGTTGGGAAGATCCCCTGAAGAAGGGCATGGCAACTCACTCCAGTATTCTTGCCTGGAGAATCCCCATGGACAGAGGAGCCTTGTGGGCTGCAGACCATGGGGTCACAAAGAATCGGACACAGCTATGTGACAATCATATTGTAGCTAGGTGGACAACTGTCTTTAGTTTTTAGAGGTGTACTGAAGGGTGAAATGTCATGATGTTTGTACTTTAAAACAAATCAATGACAAAAACAGTAACAGAAAAATAGATGAACCAAATGTGGCAAAACTTTAAGAACAGTTAAATGTTGGTAATAGGTATGAGTATGTTCATCACATTTTTTTCCCCATGATATTTACTGTGTTTTTTTTTTTTTAATTATTGATTGGTTTGTTTGTATCCCTGGTACACAGTTGGATTTTATTCTTTTTTTTTTTTTTCTGCTAAACTCAGTTCTCACTGATGTTGTTGGCTCTTATCCATCATTGCCGGCTTGAGTTTTGCTGGTTCTGGCTGCATCTCTGGCTTTCTAGGTTCCCCCATTCATAGACCGGCTCTGCCCTTGGTCTATCTCTGGCCACAGGAAGCAGGACTGCTGGTGGTCCTGGTGCTCACCACAGCCTCGGCGTGAGCCTGCAGGGTCTCTCACCCTCCCCTGTGACGTGCTACCATCACACTGGCAATCCCTGGAGGGCAGAGACTTTGCTTGACACTTCCGGCTAGCTGCTAAAGCACTTGCCACCATATGCAATCAGGGCTCTGAAATCATTCGTTGATTGATCGCTTATATTCATCCCCCTCTTGGCCCCACTTCACACTTTTTTGATGAGAAATATTTTCATGTGTTACTTTCTTTTCTCCTATTACTTTTTAGTTATACAAGTAACACACGGTCATGGTAGAAAACTTAGAAGATAGAAATAAACTAAACAAGGATTAAAATAATCTGAAATCTGGTCTTCCATTGTTATCATTTTCATGCATAATTAACTTTTCTTTATGCATACGTTGAAATATTTTTCTGGGAATTCCCTAGCGGTCCTGTGGTTAGGACTATACCTTCACTGCTGAGGGCCCAGGTTCAATTCCTGGCTTGGAAACTAAGATCCCACAAGCTGTGCAGCATGGCCAAAAAATAATAATAATAAAGTAAAATGTTTTTCACTCTATAAAATGGCATTATCTTTTCCTTCCTTCCTCAACAGAATATTGAGAGAATATTCTTCCAAATCAGTAGGTATACATCTATGCCATCATTTAAAATATCTGTATTCTTTTATTAGCCTATCCCATAATTTATTTAACTAGTCCCCTATTGGTAGGCATTTAGGTTCTTTCTAATTTGCTACTGTATTGAAGATCCTTGCTTGTATCTCTATGCCCATGTCAATCATCTACTTGTTCATTCAGTGGTCTTTTATCAAGCCCCTTCTGGGTGTCAGGCTCTTTTCTAGGCACTGGAGAAACAACCACAGTGGATTTTTGCTGGGGGTAAAATGCCCGTATTTGTTTCTATTATTATTAAAGACTTTTAATACACATGGGCAAACTGTCTCAAGAGAGACCGGGCGGGTTTCGTTCCCACTTGTGGGGTATGTGTGTGTCTAGTGCCCTGTCCACGGTGGTGCTTCTGGCTGGCTCCACACGGCCTCTGCAGGAGGTGCCCAGCAGTGTGGCAGGCATCCCGGTTCTCTGCCCCCCTGCTCGGGGTTCTTTCCTGGGCCACACCCCTGCCTTCCAGAGTCGGCTTCCCTGCCTTCCTGTTCTGGCTCCACGACCCTAGTTTCCTGCCTGCCTCTGAGCGGGCCTTTGATTTCGAGGTTCCCTGCAGATACTTCCTCCACCTGCCTTGGCCCCATGCAGTGCTCCCCACAGTCAGCCACCATGCTTAGCCCCTGAATAGAGGGTTCGGGCAACCAGAGGGCAAGAAGCAGGCAGGATTCTGGGGCGTCACTGCTGATGGCAGGTTTTTCCCTTCCTCTGCATCTCTGTCTTCTTTCAGCAATACCCTCAGAAGCCAATCAGGGGATCTCCCCTCATCTGTGTGCAGAAAGAGCTGGAATTGAATCTTGGCCCTTGACCCAAATCCTTCCAGGAGAGCAGGGGCATCCCTTGGCATCCATGGATTAGTGCAGAGTGTGCAGCCGTGTATTTGGACTTGACCTTGGGGACAGAGGGATCAGTGGTTCTGGGGAAAGGCATTCTGTCCTGAGAGTGGGGAGACTCAGGCCTGAGCCCTGGCTCTGTGTGTCCTGTGTGACTGTAGTGGACAAGTTGTAGTGTGTCTGCTCAGCTCACCGCTACTCCTGTCTGTGCATCAACCACCCAGTGGGGGGCCTTTGATGGCCATTTTCATATTGGGTTGGCCATAAAGTTCATTTGGGTTTTTCTGCAAGATGTTATGGCTACTATAAGGGTTCCATCATAGCTCAGCTGATAAAGAATCCACCTGCAATGCAAGAGACCTGGGTTTGATCCCTGGGTTGGGAAGATCCCCTGGAGAAGGGAAAGGCTACCCACTCCAGTATTCTGGCCTGGAGAATTCCATGGACTAATAGTCTATGGGGTCACAAAGAGTCAGACGCGACTTTCACTTTTCACTTTCATAATACAACCCTGTCTCCTCAGCTACATTGGTAGGACCTGGGGTGGGCTTGGAATCCAAGCTGGGCTAATCAGCTGCCCCCTGGAAACTGATTTTACATGGTCTAGGAGTCACTGGGGAAGCCATGGGGCTGCCCCAGTGGCTCAGCAGTAAAGACTCTGCCTGCAGTGCAGGAACCACAAGAGACATGGGTTTGATCTCTGGGTCGGGACGGTCCCCTGGAGGAGAAAATGGCTACCCGCTCCAGCATTCTTGCCTGGGAAATCACATGGACGGGGAGCCTGGCGGGCTACAGTCCACGGGGTCGCAAAGAGCGGGACGCAACTGAGTGACTGAGCATGAACACATGCAGGAGTCACTGGAAGAACTGAAACAGAGGTGAGGAAAACTGGAAGGAAGTGCACACAGGTCTGCGGGAGCGGAGCGAGGGCAGAGACTGCTGTCCTGGGCTCTTGGTGGCTTTCCAGGTCTTGGTGCCAGGCTGGGGGAGGTGCTGGGTGGGGGCAATGGTCTGTGAGACACCCCGATGCTCTCATAATAAAAGCCCCCTTTCTGCTTAAGCTCTCTCTGTAATGTGCAAACCAGCAAACAAAAGTCTTCCTTAGGATGGTGCATAGGCCTAAACGTCAGTCTTTCTGAGCCTCCCCTTTCTCATCTGTAAGATGGAAATAGGGACAGAGTGCTCTTCTCAGGAATGTTGAGAGGCCCAGAGGCACTGAGTCTGTGGGGCTGGGGGCCCGCATGTATCATCAGAACCTGTGCCTGACCGGTTAAACCGTCTTGAGTATCAGCCTTGACTGTGTGTGAAAGAACTTTGGAAACGTTATGACTGCGGAACACTGCATGTATGTGTGTGCATGTACACGTGTGTGCAGCTCTGTCTACATCAGTCCCTAGTTTAACTTTTCCCTACAAACTTCTCCATGACTTTACTATCTTTTTAAAGGGAGTTTTTGTTAATATTTATTTATTTCGTTTTTATTATTTACTTGGCTGTGCCAGGTCTTGGGCATGCGGGATCTAGTTCCCTGACTAGGGATCACATCTAGGCCCCCTGACTGGGAGCACAGCATCTCAGCCACCGGACACCAGAGAAGACCCTCTCCACGGCCTTAGACGGTCACTGACCTCCTTTAGGGCCTTCATTTGTTGTTGTCGTCCAGGTGCTCAGTCGTGTCTGACTCTTTTGCGACCCCATAGACTGCAGCCCGCCATGCTCCTCTGTCCATGGGGTTTCCCAGGCAAGAAGACTGGAGTGGGTTGCCATGCTCTCCTCAAGGGGATCTTCCTGACTTAGAGATCAAACCTGCATCTCGTGCATTGGCAGGCAGATTCTTCACCATCGAACCACCAGGGAAGCCCAACGGGTCCTTCGTTTACTTGTAAAATCAGGGGTCAAATACATGACCTCTAAACCCCCTTCCTGCTCTGGGAGTGGAAGGTTGAGCTGGCTGGTTAACACCTGGGTGTGGTCCAGGCTCACAGAGAACACAGCTGCCTCAGGTTGCTGCTGAAGGCCAGGGGGCCAGGGGCCAGGGATCCTCCCGGGTGATCTGCCAGGGAGAGTCAGGGAACCAGGCAAGATCCTTTCGCTGCTTTGCTCTGTTTATGTTTATGCTTCTGCTACGTGGCTGTCTTGCTCCAGGCCAAATGAGTCTCCAGGTTGTCACTGTTCCAGCAGCGGCCGGAGCAGAGAAAAATCTAGCTTTGCCAGAAAAACCAAGATCTTGAGGACACTGGTTGTAGCCTTACCTCCAATCGGATTATAGCTCGTGTACAAACCCTTTCTTTCTACTGGATTCTTCTGCTTTGGACTATGGTCAAGTAAGAAACAGGCCCAGGATCAGCCCTGCCCAGTTTGCTTTCCCAGGGCCCGGAGGCTCAAGGCAAAAATACTTCATGTTCTGGGGATTTCCCTCGTGGGCCAGTGGTTAAGACTCTGCGCTCCCAACGTAGGGGGTCGGGGTTCGATCCCTGGTCAGAGAACTAGCTCCCGTGTGCCACAACGAAAGATCTGCTACTAAGACCTGTTGCAGTCAAATAAATAAATACAAATAAATATCAAAAAAATTCTTCATGTTCTGTACCTCCTTGGTAACTGGCAACTTCAAGGCTTCACTAAATCAAGCTTATTGACATTTCTTAACAGCCCAGAAATGAGTGGAGGTCATTTGAGAAGGGTGGAGCCTCAGATTGTTCTGTCGGCCATACAGAGGAAAGGGAGGATGTTAAGAAAGGTGGCAGAACCCAGCCTTTATTGCTGAAGCCCTGCTGATACACAGACCAACTGTGTTTCCATTCACAGGTCACTTGATCTCTCTGAGCCTCAGGTTCTTCTTCAGTTTCTTTATATGTAGAAGGAGCAGATTGGACTGGATGGCCTCCAAGCTTCTTTGTTGCATGTTACAATGTTAACAATTGTACCTTTACAATTTACTTACTTCCCGGGATCTCAGAATGATTAACCCTGAGAGCAGCAATAGCATCTTTCAGCAGAGTGGAAGCAAGTCTCAGAAAAAAAAAAAAAAAAAAGCCTGATGAAAATAACAACAGAGGAACATGACAGCAGCAGATGAATAAGAATCAAGGTGGGTGAGGAATCTGTCCACTGGTCCCTGTCTTGAAATCCTTCATTTACTGGGTGTGTGCAGGAAATTCAGGAGTATCTGTCTCACATTGTCCTGGGCAAGAGGCTGAAGGTTAAAGGACCATGTGGGAGACACAGGGTAGGGAGTGGATTCTGAAGAAGGACCTCCTTAGGCCAGGGATGTTTGCCCTGGGAAGCAGTCTTGGGGTGGTTAACACAAGCTTTGACTTCAGCCAGGTTTTGTGTGTCTGCTTCTTTTTCTGCCTCCTGTGTATTGTTGAGTAAGTTACTTAAACCACGTACTGTGGTTTCCTTAACCAGAAAAATGGGAATCATGATAGCATATATGGTATAGGGCGTGGGTTACAAATATTCAGATAAGTAAGGATTAAACGAGATAAAATATATCAAGTAGCTTACACATAGCCGGGTACACAGTCAGCTGCCAGTGATGGATGTGATTATTAGGTTTTTTGCCATTTCTTGACCTTGGATTATAGTTTCCAAGTAAGTAAAACAGAATTCTAAACATGCTCTGCTTATGTGTGGTAATCTAGATCTTTTAAAGTTCTTTTTCCTTCATTGAGGGGGAAAAAAAATCCCAACAGACTCAGAACAAACTTAGTATTTTTCCCAAACTGTGGTTGGAGGAAGCTACCTGTCCTGGGTCACCTGTGAGCTTCTTAGTGCAGAGTCCAGAACTCAGAGTCTTTGAGGCAGGCCCAGAAATGAGCATGTGAACAAGGTCACTGATCAAGGTTGAGTCAGCTCTTCTTTTTCCTTCGTTTGGTCTGCCCTGGATCTTCTTGCTGAGAGTGGGCTACTCTCTAGCTGCAGCTCGGGCTTCTCTTGTTGCGGAGCAAGGGCTCTGTAGTTGTAGCACGTGGCCTTGTTGCCTTTAGCGTGGCCATGAACAGGGATTGAATGCTTGAACCTATGTCCCCTGCATTGGCAGGCAGATTCTTTTTTTTTTTTTAATTGGAGGATAATTACTTTACAATATTGTGACGGCTTCTTCCATAGGTCAACATGAATCAACTGTAGGTATACACTTGTCCCCTCCCGCCCCATCCCACCCCTCATGGTTGTCCCAGAGCACTGGCTTTGGGGTCCCTGTGTCCTGCAGCACATTTCCACTGGCTACCTATTTCACATACGGTAGTGTATATGCTTCAGTGCTACTCTCTCAAATCATCCCACCTTCTCCCTCCCCTACTGTGTCCAAACGTCTGTTCTTTATGTCTGCCTCTCCATCTGGCAGCTGGGATTCTTAACCACTTGACCACCAGGGAAGTCTGAGAACCAGCTCTTAAGGAGTATGCCACCCTGCCAGCCAGCGGACCAGGTCAGTGCTTCTCAAACTTTGAGGTATGTAGGAATTTGCTGGCAGTCTCGTTAAAATGCAGACTCTGATTTAGTAGGTATATTAGTCAGTGTTCTTCTAAGAAAGAGAACCAATAGGAAAAAATTATATGAAAAAATATATATTAAAATACACATGTACGTGCCTGCCAAGTCGCTTCAGTTGTGTCCGACTCTTTGTGACCCCATGAACTTTAGCCCATTAGGCTCCTCTCTCCATGGGGATTCTCCAGGCAAGGATACCTGAGTGGGTTGCTGTGCCCTCCTTCAGGGGATCTTCTCAACCCAGGGATCAAACCTGAGTCTCCTGTGGCTCCTGCATTGTAGGCAGATTCTTTACCACTGAGCCACCAGGGAAGCCCTATACACACACACACACACATAAAATAAGATATTGGTTCATGTGATTATGGAGGCTGAGAAGCCCCATGACTTGTCACCCAAAAACTGGAAACCCAGGAAAGCTGGTGGGTGAAGTTCCTAGGCCCAAGAGCTAATTAATGGTGCAATTTCCAATCTGATCCTGAAGGTCTGAGAACCAGGAGCACCAGGGCAGGAGAAGATCACTGTCCCACTCCAACAGTCAGGCAGAGAGAAAATTCAACCCTCCTCCAGCTTTTTGTTCTATTCAGGCCCTCAACAGATTGGATGAGACCCTCCCACATCGGGGAGGGCCATCTGCTTTACTCAGCTCATTAATTTCACTGTGAGTCTCTTCCGGGAAGCACCCTCCCAAACAAATCAGAAATAGTGTTTCCCAGATATCTGGGCCTCCCCAGGCCCCCTCATCAAATTAACCATCTCGGCAGGTCTGGGGTGGGACCAGAAATTCTGCATTTCTAACAAGTTCCCAGGGGAATGTCATGCTTCTGCCCAGTGGACCATAGTTTCACTTGCCAGGTTTTCGAGGCTCTGTCACTGTGATGGTCACGAGTACCATTCACTAGACGTTTCTGACTGTGCTTTCAGGGCACCTGGTAGGATTGTACTTCCTGGCCCCTTTGTAGTTGAGTGGGGCCATATGACTAGTTCTGGCTAATGATCTGTGGGCAAAAGAAATCAGGGTCACTTTCAGGACAGACTATTTAATTGCCGATTCGATGGAGAAGGAAATGGCAACCCACTCCAGTTTTCTTGCTTGGAAAATCCCATGGACAGAGGAGCCTGGCAGGTTCCAGTCCCTGGGGTTGCAAAGAGTGGGACACGACTGAGCGACTTCACTTCTTCGATTCTCCAAAGCCTTTTTTCTGTTTGCCACTGCTACTGGCAATGTTTCAGAAAGCATCTGTTGGAGCAGACAGCCCCTGGGATGAATGGCATGGAGCCTGGCCCCCAGCTGGCCTGTGAGGACATGGCCTGAGAAGAAGACACGTGTGTTTGTGGCTTTCAGTCTCCCATATTTGGAGAGGTGTTTGTTACTGCAGCATAACCTAGCCCATCCTGACCGATACACTTATTCTAACCCATGTTGTACAAAACAAGAAACCAAGCCCTTGCGACGTCCCTGGTGGTCCAGTGGCTAAGACTCCGAACTCCCAATGTAGTAGGCCTGGGTTCGATTCCTGGTCAGGGAGCCAGATCCCACAGGCCACAACTAAGACCCCATGTAGCCAAATAAATAAATATATATTAAAAAAAAAAAAAAAAGAAACGAAGCCCAAGAAGAATGACTTGTCTGTGCTCTGACACTTGGTCAATGAAATACTAGGGGTCTGACTCCCCACTTTCCTTCCTTTTTTATCCCATCAATGACCATGCCTTTACCACTTGGATCTTCTGGAATATGTGCCAGGCACTTTACATGTGACATTTCCTTCTATCTTCACCACAGTGAATTATCATCCCACTCTTCATATTATGAAACAGAGGCCAAAGTTACACAGCAAACACAGGACTTGAACCTCTGACCATCTGATCCAAAGTACATGTCCCCCTCCCCCATTACATCATCCATCTCAGATCTACCAAAAGGATAACTTTAATAATGGAAAACACCTACATGCTATTTACTTTATTCCAGGCAGTACTATTAGTGATTTAACTATTTTAAAGCTTGTAAAAATCCTATGAGGCAGATAATGTCATCAAGAACATCCTCATTTAGATAAGGCTATCAAGGCACAGAGAACTTAGGTAATTTTTCCAGTGTTACACAGCTAATATGTGGCAGGACCAGGATATGAAGCCAGGTAGCTGACCTCAGGGTCCATACTCATACCCATTAGACTTTATTGCCACGATCAAAGATAATGCATATATCGGTCTAACATGATATGTATGTGCATGTATATACCATTTATATACATAATGTAACTATATTGCCAAATATGATTTTCGCTTATTTAGATTTAGGGTATTTTCTTCTCTACTGGCAGGACTCCACTGTACAATCGTTCCCACACGAGTTGATTTGCTAACTGAAGGGGCCCAGGTGTTGTATACATCAAGCCTAGTGTGATTAAGATTTTCTTTTCAACCTGGAAAAAAGAGAACATTTCTTTTCAAACCTGAAAAAAATTAATTTATTTTTAAAAAGCCTGGAAGAACCCAGCTGCCAGGAAGCCCTGGGACCCTGGGCCTCCTGCTTAGTCTCCCTCTCCTTATCTTTGTACCTCTCAGCCCTTTCTTTGTTGGAGGTGATGTTTTCAGCTACAGGCTTGACAGCCTCTTGCCCGCTGCCTGGCACTTCTGGTCTTTGTGTGGAAGTCATTCTCAAGCCCTTGACAAAAGCCTCTTATCCCCTAGGCTCCAAGTCTCCTTGCCAACAGACTCCCTGTGTTCTCAGGTACCCCGGAACCCTGGGTCTTTCTTTAATTTGTTCTGCTAGAATGTGAAGGTACCAGGCTCCTGGGGAGCTTGACTCAAGACCTAACAGCCGAGAGTGCAGAAACCAGTGGGCTCATCCCTGTGGCTACGGAAATGTGGGAAAGGCAGGGGACTCTTGAGAGCAATGACTCTCCTCTCTCCACACTCTGAAATCTGTCACGTGCTACTTTTTCCTTTAACTCAGCTTTGTTTTCTGTCTCAGCATAACACACACACACACACACACACACACACACACACACACACACACGGAATATTACTAAGCCAGAAAAAGGAACAAAATGGGGTCTTTGTAGTCATGTGGGTGGACATAGAGACTCTTATACAGAGTGAAGTAAGTCAGAAACAAACAAATATCATTTATTAATACATATACATGCTGCTGCTAAGTCGCTTTAGTTGTGTCGGACTCTGTGCAACCCCACAGACAGCAGCCCTCCAGTCTCCCCCGTCCCTGGGATTCTCCAGGCAAGAACGCTGGAGTGGGTTGCCATTTCCTTCTCCAATGCATGAAAGTGAAAAGTGAAAGTGAAGTCGCTCAGTCATGTCCGACTCTTAGCGACCCCACGGACTGCAGCCTACCAGGCTCCTCCGTCCATGGGATTTTCCAGGCAAGAGTACTGGAGTGGGGTGCCATTGTCTTCTCCATGCATATACATGGAATCTAGAAAAATGGTACATACAGATGAACCTATTTGTAGGGCAGGAATAGAGAAGCAGATAGAGAGAATGGACCATGTGGACATGGTGCGGGGGAGGGGAGGGTGAGATGAATTGATTAGGACAGACGTATACACACTACCTACCAGCTAGCTGTAAAACAGAGCGCTTGCGGGAGGCTGCTGCACAGCACAGGGGCTCAGCTCGGTGCTCTGTGATGACCTTGAGGGTGCAATGGGGGTGGTGGTGATGGGAGGTTGGCTCAAGAGGGTGGGGACTCACTTCTTTGTACAGCAGAAACCAACACAACGTTGTAAAGCAGTCATACTCCAATAATAATAATAATAATAATAATAAAGACATATGAACATGCTTAATGTTGCAAGTACTTGAAGTCAGGAATGAAAAAGGCCTTGCCAAGGCTTGGTGCAGGGCAGGTGATTCAGGCCCTCTTCTGGGAGGAACTGAGGTCTGGTGGACAAACAAGGAGTTCTAACCACAGCCCAGTTATTAGTCCACAGGAAACATCCTGTAACTCTTATAAAGATGAAGTGCTACTTTTTTATTTTTTTTAAAGAGCTTTCTAAAAGTCTTCTTTTCCATTCTGATTCAGTTCAAGTCTGTGAGGCAGGAAGGTCTCAGGGCAGCCATGCCTGCAACATTAGCTAATCAGACTCCCAAGAAACATTCCATTCCGCTTAGGAGGGCTTTGGAGAATGGTTTGCTCATGGTGGCTTTTAAAATAAACTGAGGGTTGCCAGGCTGAATGGACTCCCTGTGGGGCCTGTGACCTGGTTCCAGGCCGGTGCCCAGGGCGCTTGCCTCCTGCTAGGTTGGCAGACCTCTCATTAAACATGGTTGCCTTGCCTGTGCCCCATTCTCGGGGGATGAAGTGGAAAGTCTTGTACCTTCTGTCCCTTTCTGTTTTAAAACTGGGGAGACTGAGGCCCAAGAGAGTCAGGAGAAAAGTAATAACGACAGCCAATGCATAGAACACTTTATATTAACTTACCTACAAAGGTCAAGGCAAGGGTCACCATGGCATAGTGGCAAGTAAGATACAGCTTCAGATCCTGGTTTTGACTCTCTGAAGCTGTGTGATCTTGTGTAAGTAACTAAGCCTCTCTGAGAGGTAGTTTTCTGCTCCTCACATATTGATAATGATACCTATTCTAAAGAGTGGTTGGGAGCAGTAGAAATAATGGCTGTAAAGTACCTAGAGTAATGACTGGCACCTAGATAGTACCTGATCAATGGTCTTTATTATTAGTAGGGATGCAATGTGGGCCAGCCACAGGATAAATAGTGTTTTCCAACTTATCATGGACAGAGAAGCCTGGTGGGTGGGTCAGTCCATGGGGTCACAAAGAGCTGGACATGACAGAGTATAGCACACAGCACAATCCTGCTTCACAACAAGACTGACCCGAGGAGCTGGTGGAAAGTACAGATGTAGTCTAAGGAAAGGCACTGGGATGTGTAACAAGCCACTGGGTGACTCTTACTGGCCCATTTTGCGACACACCCAGGAAGCCTCCCCTCCAACCTCTTGCTTGCTTCAGTCCCTTGCACCTGGCCCCATATTCAGCAAAGATTTTGCTTGAGGGTAGACATGATTAAAAGGTCAAATATCATTATATACTCTCAAAGAGAATGTGCCTTGAACTTTACACAGTATATTTCTTTCTGGAAAGCTGCTTGCAAATAGAATTTGGTGTGTGCGTATGTGTGCGTGCGAACGGATGTATATTTAACACCTAAGTTTGCTATTCAAAGGAATGCAATCAATTCAGCTAAATGAATATTATATGTGTGACTTTTAAGTGCTGAGGATACAGTGACCAATAAGAGGTAGGCCCTGTCTTCAAGGGTCTTACTTAGGGTCCAGAGTGGTAGATAAGGTTAGCACAGGGACCACGGAGGGTCCCTCTACACTGGAACCTCATCTCAAATCCTTCTGGAAAGAGAATGGTCCTTCCCTAATTCATCCCTGCGGAAAAATGGACTTTCACACCATGTTGCCCTGGATTCATTTACACAATCAGGCAGCCGCACAAATACCGGGTTCCTGCCATGGGTAAGGCGCTGAGCGAGGTGTTGTAGGGCAGCTAGGGAGAGAAAGGCCCAGTCCCTGCCCTCAGGGAGCTTATACAACACCTGTTTATGATCCAGCAGGATTATTGAGGTCTTAACTCCCTTTCCTGAAAATACTGTGTATTCTCTTTCATCGCCATGTTGTGGAGAAACGCAGTTCTGGCCAACACAACCATGAACATCATATTTCATCCAGGAGATAATCCAAGTGTGTGCAGGCATCCCCAGGCTGCTTGCAGACCCTCTATGAAGTGGTGGGAGGCTTCTGAGGTGGCCCAGTGGTAAAGAATCTGCCTGCCCATGCAGGAGATACAAGAGATGCGGGGTGGAGTCCTGAATTGGGAAGATCCTCTGGAGAAGGACATGGAAACCCACTCCAGTATTCTTGCCTGGAGAATCCCATGGACGGAGGAGCCTGGCAGGCTACAGTCCATAGGGTCACAAAAGAGTCAGACCTGACTGAGTGACTGAGCATGTATACACATGAAGCTGTGGAGGCCTGGATGAATTCTTGGGGTCCACAGGGTCTGTGAGTATATGGGGCAACCTGAAGACCTGGAAGCACCTGGGGTAAGTGATGCTTTCCTCCCCTGCCCCCCGCCCCCCCAACCCCCCGCCACTGTCATCAACAGGAATGCTTTTCAAACCACTTGTCTCTGCCCTCAGAAGAGGAAGAGTCAGGAAGGAACAGCATTCCTGGTGAATTACGATCAGTACACCATCCAACCAGTCCATCCTAAAGGAGACCAGTCCTGGGTGTTCATTGGAGGGACTGATGTTGAAGCTGAAACTCCAATTCTTTGGCCACCTGATGTGAAGAACTGACTCATTGGAAAAGACCCTGATGTTGGGAAAGATGAGGGCAGGAGGAGAAGGGGACCACAGAGGATGAGATGGCTGGATGGCATCACTGACACAATGGACGTGGGTTTGGGTGAACTCCGGGAGTTGGTGATGGACAGGGAGGCCTGGTGTGCTGCAGTTCATGGCGTTGCAAAGAGTCGGACATGACTGAGCGACTGAACTGAACTGAACTGGACACCATATTTACACCAAAGATGGCAAGGTGTTGCAGTAAACATGTGAGGCCCCCTTGCCTTATGCTCTCTGTGTGTGGTGCCCTGGGAGGGAAGACGGGCTCCCATCTCCCAGATGGCAAACCGGAAGCACAAGGGGTGCCTAGAGGCTGTGCTGGCCACCTGGTGCTTTGCACCCAAATCTAGCCCACACTTACCATGTTGCCTTTCAAAGTCTCCTCTCTATATGAACCCCTCAACCTCGCATTCATTGCTTCTCAGAAGGCCAAGCCTGAAGCATTCACCTCCTGTTTTTTTTTTTTTTTTTTTTTTGCGAAGCTGCTCTCACTTCCTGGGCCCCTGCCCCGCCTCTAACTGGCTGGTGAAATTCAACCATCCCTCAAAGCCCAGCTCACGTGTCACCTCTCCCTCTGGTTGGAATTCACCTCTGTCTCCCCACACTCCTTGTTTGGCCTTTTCACTCATTACTTTTTCTTGGGCAACAGGCTTAAGTCTCTCAGATCCTCACTTCTCTCCTCTGTGCTTGGGTATAACATCTGCAGTAATCTTTAACCCTTTTCGGGTAGCGGACTTCTTTGAAAATGTGATGAAAGCTGCTGGAAGAGCTACTGTTGAGGGAAGCCTACTGTATGTCAGTGTCAGGCCTGGGGTTTAGGGCTTTTCCGTTCATTATTTCAGGTGATTGTCAAGTCTCTCTAGCCAGGTGCCAGTATTATCCTCACGTTACAGATGAGGAAAGGAGGCTCAGAGAGGCGAAACGCCTCTCCGCAGGTCACACAGCTAGTACCACTAGCAGAGCCAAGTTCACCCCATGGCAGAGTCGGGTGCTAATCTCTGGATCGGCTCCAACGCCCCGCTTTCAGCCTCCCTGGCCCGGGAATGGGGGCGGGGGCGCGGGTTAAGACAACACACCACATGTCTTCTGCAGTTTAGGGGTTCATGCACCTCTAAGCCACCCACTGGTCAGGTCAAGCAGGCCATCGCTTGGGTGCCATCCTATCGCAGGCCTGGCTGCTCCCTAGGGAGGGATCTCGGTCCACATCTGGCGACCCAAACGTGGGGGCCCCGGAGCCGGGGCCGAGGGTACAGACTCGTGGTTCGGGAGCCGCATCCCGGGTGCCGAGTCCCAGGAATGTGGGAGGGCTGAGCGGAGAGGGCGGGCGAGGCGGGGGCGCTTCCTCTGCCCGCCAGGAGGGGAGCCGCCCGGGCGCGCGCGGGTCGCGCCGCCGCCCCCTCCCAGCGGCCCGGCCGGCCCGGCGGGGGCGGGGGCTGCAGCGGGAGGGCGGCGAGGGGCCGCGGAGCTCGGCAGCCGCCCGGCCGGCCCGGGCGGGAGGAAGCGATGAATATGCAGAGGGGGAGGGGGAAGGGAGGGGGCTGAGCGCTCGCCGCGGCTCCCTGCAGCCGGAGCCGCATGACGCGCGGAGGAGGCAGCGGGAGCCGCCGGGGCCGCGGGAGCCGGGATCCGGGCGCCGCGCGCCAGGGGTGGGCGCCGCTTGCTCCGCCCTGCGAAGCCCCTACGCGTCCGGGGACGTGTCCCCCCCGCCGCAGCCGCGCCGGGCTCCGCCGTGTGGCCGCCGCCGCCGCCGCTGCCATGTCCCCGGGGAAGCCCGGGGCGGGCGGAGCGGGGACGAGGCGGACCGGCGGGAGGAGGCGGAGGCGGAGGCGGCGGCTAGAGGCGGTGACTCAGGCGCCGGGGCTCGGGCGCACGGCGGGGCCCGGCTCGCGCGTCCCGGGCACGTTCCAGGGCGCGCGGGGCATGAAGCCGGCGGCTCGGGAGGCGCGGCCGCCTCCGCGCTCGCCCGGGCTGCGCTGGGCGCTGCCGCCGCTGCTGCTGCTGTTGCGCTTGGGCCAGGTGAGCCGCCGGGTGGTGGGCGCTGGGGCGGGGGTGGTGGTGGCGGGGTGGGGGGCGCGAGGAGGTGGGGGCGGGACTGGAAGCCCCTGCACCTGCCCGGGTGCGTCCTGATTGCGGGGATCCGGGCAGATGGCCGGGGTGGGGTGGGGGTGGGGGCTCCGCGTCCCCGGGGCCCTCCCCTCCTGGAGGCCGGGCTCGTGTGCCGGCGACCCAGCCCTTTCCGCGGCTCCCGCGTCCCCGAAGGAGGGCGGCGGGCTCGGGGGTCCCGGAGGGAGGGGTGCGGAGCCTCGCCGTGGCCGCCCCCCGCTCGGGCTGCAGGCAGTCTCTGGCCCGGCCCGGCCCCGAGCTGGTCACATCTGGCGGGCGCGGGCCCGGCTCGCCCGGCCGAGGCGGCCGGAGGGGGCGTGTTTGCGGAGAGCTCGGACCGCGGAGCCGGGCCGGCCTGGCGGAGCGGCGGCCGACCTCCGACCTGGCCTGCGGGGGCCGAGGGGCGGGGCCGAAGGGCCGCGGCAGGCGGGGAGCTCGGGCCGGGGCCGGGCCCGGGGCTCGGGCCGCTGCGGGTGGTGGGCGAGGCGCAGGGCCTCCGGGCCGCGGCGCTGCTTCTGAGGAAAGTTGCAGCCCCGGGAGAAGGTGTCCCCTCGCAGGCGTGCCTCCGAGCGACGGTCCTTCTCCCGGAGAAGCTGCCTGCTTTCCCTGGGTGCTTAATTCATGCATTGTGGGCTCCGGCTTTCCCTACCCCCCCGCGCGCCCTGTTCTCGAGCTTCGCCTTTCAGATAATGCTGTGCCTGGCGTTTTGGCGATCCATCCCCCTGAAAAGCGCCGTTTCCCCTTCATGGTGTTCCCACGGGGTGAGGCAGGGCAGCTGAGCGATGTCCCCATTTCACAGACAGGGAACTGGAAGGAGAGAAGTGAAAAAGCAGAATCGCCCAGCCCTGCCGCGGCAGCTGAACCAGTGCATTCGTCCCCTTCTAGGAGCCTGCTACGGTCTTGAACCCGCGATGGAAAGGGCCTTGGCGTTTTTGTGAAGGAAAAAATTCTTGCTAGTAAACTGATTTCAACCAGTATATACTAAAATATGGGGAAAAAAATGTCTCTTCTTTTATACAGACGGCAGCTCTAAGAACAGGATGTTTGAAACCTGGGAAGCGAGTTATTGACTGGGGAGGGAACCTGGCTTCAGGGAAAACTACCACCCCCCGCCCCGCCGCCCCCCGCCCCCCGCCCCATCCCGGGTCCCTTCCTTTTTCTTTCTTTCTTGACATTGAAGTCTAGTTGATTTAGAATATTGTGTTAATTTCAGGTGTACAGGAAAGTAATTCTGTTATACGTATCCATGTATGTATTTTTCTGTATAATTTTGATTCTTTGCCGTTATGGTTTACTACAAGGGAAAACTTTTCAAGCACAAATAAAACGATTGCCTGAGAACAGAAACATCAGCCTTGGGGCAGCAATGCAGCCCAGCAGGCAGGACAGGAAGGTAGCTAGGGCCTGGGGGCTCCAGTAGCTCTCCGCACCCAGAGGGCTCTCTGGTTGTCAAGGTCCCTACAGTTTTCCTGGGCAGGCTTTGGCCAGTCTCTCCGGGGGACCTAGAAGGCGCAGTGACCTCCTGCAGAGAATGTGTGATGAGGTGTTTCGGAAGACCAGCTCCAGGGCCAAGTTCAGTCTCCTCCATTCTCAGTTAATTGCTAGCTCAGTGGTAAGGAACCTGCCTACAATGCAGGAGACGCAAGAGAAGTGGGTTTGATCCTTGGGTTGGGAAGATCCTCTGGAGGAGGAAGTAGCAACCCACTCCAGTATTCTTGCTTCAGAAATTCCATGGACAGAGGAGCCTGGTGGCCTATAGTCCAGAGGTCGCAAAGAGTCCAATGAGACTGAACACACACACACACACACACACACACACACACACACACACACCCCCCACCTGCCCCATGGGCTTGTCTGAGGGGCTCTCACTGGCCAGTGTCTGAAATAGCCTTATGAACATGAAAGGGCGTCCAGGTGGGATTATCATTAAGGTACGGTTTGTATGGACTTGCTCCTTGTCCCTATAAAGAAATTCATGGAGAACAGTATATGAGATTAAAAAAATATCACCTTATATTGAAGATCTCTTGTACCAGATATTTCATTTATTTTTAGTTTACTTTGGTGCAAATGTATCTTACAGTATTTCTCATTTTGCATGGGCCATAGTGGTTGCTAGCTCTGTTTGGAATCAGCGAAGTTTCTTCGGTAAATTTATTTCTTGCCCAATTCTTCCTTGTGTTTCAATAGCATTTTGCCATGCGACACTTGTCCCCTATTCAGATATTTCCTTCCTCTCTAATTTGTTCTGTAGAAACTTGAGGAGTCTATTTCTCGTTTTTGTATGCATTATAAAATGGGAAATGTAAAAGGCTTTCTGAAAAAGCATCTTCAAAATCCGCATTGGACAGTTCATTTTGATGTTGGATATTTCAGGGAGTCAGTGCATTTTTGAGCTGGACCAGACTTCAAGATAGCTCAAATTCCTTTTTTTTTTTTCTTTTAAAGATAAGGTTTTTGAGGCCCAGGGAAGACAGTGATTGGACTGAGGCCACCTGGCAAGACAGTAGAGGAGTTGGGATGGGACTGAAACCTGTGTCCCTTGCCTGTGTCTCTGATTTTCATGATTTTGTTATTGTTGTTTTTGCCATTTTCCACTTTGCTCGTAATTTTACTATGGGCACAGCGCTGCCTCACTGTGTACTCCTGAAACTGTGGGTTTGAATAGAGTTTTTCTTTTTTCCATCTTTTTGTGGGATCTTCCCTGGTCAGGAATCAAATCCATGTCTCCTGCCTTGACAGGTGGATTCTTTACCACTGAGCCGCCAGGGAAGCCCTCGAGTTTTTCAAGTCAAATCATATTTTCCATGTATATGTTTGGCTGATCGCCTTTACTGTCCACCTGAAACTATCACAACATTGTTTTCAGCTATTTACTCAAATATAAAATAAAAAGTTAAAGTCAAATCATATTTGAGATGGAAAGTCATATTTGAGGTTTTCAAAGCTTTTACATTTAGGAAATGTGGGTAAAGGGTCTGACTGTCTCCCTAACACTTGGTCGGTTTAGTAAGGCTTGGATTGTGTGTGTGTATGTTTTAAAATGAAATCAACAGTAGCAGGTTGAAAAAATGGGCAAGTTGTGGAAACAATGCACTCTGGGTATTCATGAGGACAGATACAGAAGCAGGAAAGCTGAGATGCTAGAAGACTCAGTGTTTAGTAGGGCTGGAGAAGCGATATTTGAACCTGTTTTCTCATCCCCTTTCTCCGAGGCAGGAAGGATGGCTGGGGTTGATTCCAACATGCGGACTTGACTGGTTGCAATGACTTCACCCATTCTCCTAGCATTTTTGCACCCTAATTTTGGTTTGTATGTATGTTTTAGGCAATGTGACAAAGCTATCCACCCCTCCTCCCTTGGTCTCCTTCTCTTGAGAAAAGTAGTTCTACAGATTCTTTTTGAAATCAGCTTGATCGTGGACTGCTTTAAAATGAAAAGCAAAACAAAACAAAACAAAACCCGAACTGGTGATTGATAGCTGTTTTGTTGGTCTTATGGTGTTTTGGATTTGCTTTTCTTTTATTTTCTTGTTTCCTGGTGAATAATAACTGTTTGTGTTTATTATCTACTGTAGCTAATCCTTAAGTCTGCTTGCCTACCTATTTTATCCAGGGTACAAAAAATATTTTGACTCCTTCAAAATTGCTTATTAAATTCTCATAGAGGCAACTTTAAACATTTTTGTTTTGCTTCAGAACAACAATGGAAAAAACCGAATGATTATGTTTTGTTTGCAGGCAATTTAAGAAAACAGAGCAAATTGGTTTATGGTTAGACTGTGGCTTTGAGCTGACTTCAACCTTAGCCCTATGATAAAGATAACCCTGGAATACCCAAGGTTTCCTAAGCAAAGAGAATCCTGGCTCCTGAGTGAGCAGTTTTGGTCAGCAGAGAGGTTATTTAGTTCCTAAAAGTAATTTTTGCTTGGGATTGAGACCCAGGCAAAGTTGCTGGGATTAAGCAGCACATCATCAGCAATTACTTGCTTAGTTTATTCACTGCTTGGCCAGGGGAATTATTTTGAGTGCAGGGTAAGAGGCAATTTTCTGTGCATTTCCTTTCTAATAGAATGCTGCTGCTAATACTGTAATTAATAGGTAGCTTTATATGTGGCAGGTGTTGTGCTAAGGGTTTTAATGCACTATCCCGTTTGGCCATATCAGAAATAACTGAGAAGGAGGTGCTGTTCATGGTCCCATCTTATTTTTTAAAATTTTACTTATTTAAAAAAATTTTTGGCTGTACTCTGTGACTTGTAGGATCTTAGTTCCCCAACCAGGGATTGAACCTGGGCCCTGGCACTGAAAGCATTGTGTCCGCTGGACTGGACTTCTGGGGATTTCCTGGTCCCATTTTATCTGGGAGAAAACTGAAGTTCTGAACTTACCAAAGATTCATCATAATAGTGTGTGGCAGAGCCGTGTTTGCCGTCTCTGGCACCCCAGTTTACTGTCCCGTGCTGTGAGAATGCGTGTCTTACAGAGTCTTTGGTGTTCAACTGGGAGACACAAATGAACCTACCTGCAAGAGGGAAACAGACTCGGAGAGACCAGACTGGCCATTGCCAGGGCAGGGGCCGGGGCAGAGAGATGGAGTGGGAGTCTGGGGTTAGTAGACACAAGCGATTATATATAGAATGGATAAACAGCAAAGGCCTACTGTAGAGCAGAGTGAGCTATATTCAATATCTTGGGATAAACCATCATGGAAAAGAATTTTAAAAATGTTTATATAGGTATAACTGAATCATTTGGCAATATAGCAGAAATTAATACAACACTGTAAATCAACTATACTTTAAAAAAAAGCAAACGGGGGAGGGGGGAGAGGAGGTGACTGACTTGTGAAAGACAGGCGTGTAGGGCCTTCCCCTTCCCCTGCTTATGTTTCTTTGGGAGCCTGAATCTGCAAGGCGGGCCTGCCTTAGTGGAGACAGAATGGGATTTGGGATGGAAAGGCCTGGGTTTAGGTCCCCCCTCAGTCACTTAGTAGCTGCATAAACTCGGGCAAGCCACTTAACCTCTGTGACTTCTCATTTCCTTATCTGGAAAATGGGACTAATACTTCCTGCTTCACCGGGTGGTTGAGAGGATCAAGTAAGATAGAAGGGGAACTGCTCCGTGAAATTTAAGGCTCAAGTTCAGTGGGGGCCTCTGCTATTATCTGGGGAGAGGATGTGAGGCTTCAAGTCATTTATTCATTGAACAGATATTTATTGTCTCCCACAGAGTGGTGATGAACTCAGCTCACATAACATTAAAAATAGTAATTATTCATTTTAGGGAGCTTTTAGTAAAAATGTAAGTGAGATATCAAATCCATGAGTGTCATGGTAAATAAATTTGTGTAAAACTTCATAAAAAGTTGAGCTGAAGGAAAATATTGAGGGGACTTCCCCGGTGGTCGCCCAGTAGCTGGGACTCCTCGCTTCCAGTGCTGGGGCTGAGGGGGCAGGGTTGATCCCCGGTCGGGAACTAGATCCTACCTGCTGCAACTAGAGATCCCACATGCCCAAACAAAGATCGAAGATCCCGTGTGCCCCAGCTAAAACCTGGAGCAGCCAAATAAACAAATACTTAAATAATATATTTTCAAGAGAAAAATATTGAGTAAAAATAATGATGTAAATAATGGTGTGGTTATGGCACCCTTGTAAATGCGATACATTTCTTAAGCGGGGGCACACTGCATGGGGCACAGGCAGTCGTGGTGAGCGGGAGAGGCAGCCTGGCTTTGTGTCTCTTATGGCTGTGGGGCTGGCACGACTCGGATCACCCCCAGCTCACCAGTCACAGTTGTGATACAGGCCGTGCTGGTGGTGTCCTTGCTGCCCCCGTCCCCCCGCCGGAGAAAGGGCTGGCCCTGGGTTTGCCAGGGAAGAGGTGGTGTTGAGAGGGACAAAGTGGAGATCCCTGGAAGCTGCAGCTGTGTCAGACCAGAGAAGTCCACAGCAATTTTGTCACCTCCTCCTATGGCTTTTCAGTGGCTTTTCTGGTGCCCGCTGGGAAGACAGGAGCTGCAGGAAATTTGCTATCACTTCCTTATCAGCCGTAGGATTCCTTGATAGTCACCCTATTGTTTCAGCCTTTCCATGGCATGTAAATGCCTGGATGAGGGGTGGTGGTAATGAGACAGCAGATGGGGGCCACTTTGAAAGCCAAGTAGTGTCCGCTCCCACAGAAGGTCTAATTTTAAACATGCAAATAATTTTCAGTTCCACTTTTCCTTCTTCCTGTTAGAGGGAAGCTGTCCCCTGTTGCCTTCTTTGAGGCTTGAGCAGACAATGTTGTTATTATGCCACAAACTATCCCCTTCTCCAGAGCAGGGATGGGGTGGTGGTTTTCTGAATGCCTGTGCTGGCCCCAGCCCAGGGTTATTTCATGGCTTCTGAGAAGCGATGTGAGTGAATATTAAAACTTAGCACCAATACCGAGTCTAACACAGTGGTTCTTAATCTTTCTGGGGAGGGCGGGTGAGGGCGAGGTTTACAACCCTAACAGAGTATTCATATGTAAAAGCGACTCCTCTCCCTAAAAGAAATGCACATATTTACAATATTGTATCCAATTTCAGGAGTTTTACAGCCCCTTTAAAATAGCCCATGAAGCCTAGGTTAAAAACCCTCCAATCTAAAATTGTAACAGTTACAAAAGTATCAGTTCTCTTCAAAGAGATAACCACTGTGTGTATCCTTGCTTCCCTCCTAGGGGAAAAAATGTTTCTATGTAATATATTTAAGTATCTTTGTTCATCATTTTAAAAAGTTACATTAAAGGAAACCTTATATATACATTGTTCTCTACTTTTAGCCTTTTACTTTACTTAGTTATCTTGAAGATTATTTCATTATCTGGACCCATAGTTTTAATTGATTCTTTTAAATGCCTAATATTTTGATGTGTGACTTTACCATAGTTTATTTGGCCATTCCGGTCAATGGACACTTTAGTTATTTTCTGACAATCCCCTCCTCCTTTTTTTTTTTTTTTTTTTTTTACAAATCATGCTTCAGAGAGTGTGTTTGATACATATTTCTTGTAACTTTCAGGAGCCATAGGGTAAATTTCTAATTTTAGGATGGCTGGCTTAGAGGGAACCTGCATTTAAAAATTTGATAGCCATTAAATTTTCCCATTTGTACCGCACCCATAGGCTTGGAGAGTGTCTGTTATCTCCATACTATAAGCTGAACTGAGGATTGTTAAGTTTTTAAATGTGTATCAGCCTGAGAGGTAAAAAATTATATCCTGTTACTTTTAGTTATATCTTCAATTTTGAGTTAGTTGAGCATTTTTTTGGGCTATTTGCATTTCTTCCTTCCTTTTTTTGGGGTGGGGGGAGTTAACTCCCTGTTCATTAAAAAAAGATTATCTTTTTGTTATTTGTGTGCAAGCTCTTTAGAAATGAAGGAAGTTAGTCCTTTTCTTTCATTTGTGTTTCAAATGCAACAATATAATTCAAATATAAGTATATCTAAAATATGACTATTTTAGCTGCAACCCTTGTCCTTAGGAACTGAAATTTAAATAGACCTCTGGGTGATAAAGAGAGGGTAGACTCTTTGTAGCGAGACTGCCAGGTTGGAATCCTAGCTCCACCATCTAAATAGCTGTGTATTTTGGGCAGGTGCCTTAACCTTTCTGACCCTTGGTGTTCACATTTCTAAATTGCTAGTATAACAGTAGAACCTCTCACACAGGGTAGTTGGATAAGTTAAATGAGATCACATTATGTTCAAGTTCCTTGTAAACTGATCTCGAAATATAAGAACACTGTTTCACTTATTTAAGGATTAGATTTGTAAAGTTAGAGCAAAAGGACATAATTCTGAATTGTAAAAATTGTGTCACAACATTTTAAAATTGAATTTGAGATTAGATCCACAATGGATAGTATACATACACACACATATATATATCTATATACCTATATATGTATATGTGTGTGTGTATATATATATATATATATATATATATATTAAAATGTATAATGTGAAAAAAATGTGTAATGTGAAGTGGTCTAGGCTTCTCTGCTAGGATAATTTAAATTATATTTCTCTTTTGACAAGTTGATATACTTGAATTAATATAGGTTAAATGAGCACAAGACGTGACTGAAGAGTGGCCAGTGTGATCTTTGTCCCCAGAGAGCGTAGGACTATTGACCATGTCCCCTAAACAAACAGGGTCTTCGTTGAGCATCCTTATCTTTGTGACCTGGCCAGCTCTGACTGTGGCCACCTCCTATCTCTGGGGACATTTTTTCTAGGACCATGAGGAGTTATTTTATGCTGCCAACTGAAAGTTTGAAGGCATTCTTCTTGGCTCTGAATGCAGAAGATGGGAAGTTGAGAGAGTCTGTGCCAACTGGTCCACCCTGTTTCCATGGTGACAAGGTGATGCTGCGGCTCCTGGCTGCTGGCTGAGGGGCCGCCATGTTTCCATGTCCATCTGTCGTGGGGGTTACTCCTTCCCCACTAAGCACGGACCACACTCATGGTCTTATTTTGCTGAGACACTGGCATACTTTACTATTTATGAAAACTAACATATTATTTTTTACCTATTTGGTTTGCAAGGCCTTCAACATATATGATTCATTCAGTTCTCACAGCATCCCTGTGGGTTTCTCATTGTCATTCCCATTTAAGATGTGACTTGGACTGTCCATTTCAGGTGCCATCTGTCTGTTGTGCAATAATAATGTACATTCACTATATAGCCCAGTTTTTAACATTAGTCAAATTTAGAATTAGCTTTCAAGAGGCTAATTGGCCAGTTGAGTCCCCTAGTTTGGTTCATTCATAATTATTAGGTTGAACCATATGAAATTACTGTTTTTGGTCCTTTGAATCCCGGCAGTTGTATATGGTTCCATCTAATATGTTCCAGGAAATGTTCTTTTATAGTGAAGTTTAGAAAACCAAATCATAGACTTGCATGTTGTAAAGTGGTATGTTTGAAACCATGGGTCATAAAATCAGTTTAGTAAGTTATGATCAGCATTAAAAAATGATAGAATAGAAAATATTGGCATCTTCTGCAGGTGGGATGGGCAAGAACTGCTTTATGAAAGCATATATATATATTTGTGTGTCTGTGTATGTACTGAATTGCATATAAATTGAATTCATCACGGCTTCAGTCATTGCCTAGAACACTGGAAGCCACTGTTAGGGAAAGGAGAGGTGGAAGGTGTTGGTGAGGGAGTGGAGGTGGTTTCTGTCTCTAAAGACAGTGGAAAACTAGTATAATGTCCCCAAATATGCATAATCAGTGCCCACATAGATGACTGAAGACCATTGTGCAGTAGCTGGTACAGGAAGGCCCTTAGGAGGGGAGTGGGTTGCCTAGCAGCTGAGGAGGCCTGACCTTAAGTAGCTGCCCTTCTGGAAACTTCGGGGGGACCACCCCAGTGAGACAAGTTATTGGCCATGCCCGGTGTTCTTTGGTGAATGGATTTGGTTGGGAGCTGACACTCTCTGTCTAGTGTGTTGTGTACTTTGAATAAAAACTTAGGACCTTCTCCGGGGAGCTGAGACTCTGAGGGGTTGTCACCCGTCTGTTGAGTAGTGGGACTCAGACTCACAGCCTGGCCTTTTTTTTTTAACCTTCAGGCTGTGCTGCCCTCAATCCCCTCATGCTGGTCCCCAATTGCCTGGAGGACCCTGACCTAGAGTTTGACTTTATTCTCCTATGAGTCAGTTCAGGGTTTTTTTTTTAATATAAAAAATATGAAAATACAGATAAATAAAAACAGAAAGCAAGATTATTATCTGTAATCTCTGCTCCCTTGAAATTAACTCCTGGTACTGTTTTCTGATGAGTGATCTTTGTCTTTTTTTTTTATGCTCGTTCTGTTTCTACTAAAATAGGGTTACCTGCTATACATGCTTTATAATTTATATTTTTCAATTTTTAAAAAATTGGGGTAGATGCATTTGTAGGGTATATCCCAGGAGCCCACAGCATAAACATGAGGCTTCTTCCTGGAAGCTCACTGTTATTCATTAGAAAGTCTTCTGGAAAAAAAAAAAAAAATTTTTTTTTTAAACAAACATGGTTGCATTAAGAAAATTTTCAGCAAATACAGAAGACAGCAAAAAGCATCTCTGTCCCTCTGGGGTATGAGTTCACTTTCCTCTGCTATTCTCAGGGGCGTTTTGTAAAGTACTGATAGTATGTTGCAAACATTTCCCCCTTGAGAGTAAATACTCTTGCCTTTTCTAACTTTTAACTGTTGCATCTCATTGCATTGTATGGGCTACCTTAGTTTATCTCATTCATCTTGTGATGAGTTGTCTGCTGCTGCTAAGTCGCTTCAGTTGTGTCCGACGCTGTGCGACCCCATAGACGGCAGTCCACCAGGCTCCCCGGTCCCTGGGATTCTCCAGGCAAGAACACTGGAGTGGGCTGCCATTTCCTTCCCCAATGCATGAACGTGAAAAGTGAAACTGAAGACGCTCAGTCATGTCCGACTCTTCTCGATCCCACGGACTGCAGCCCACCAGGCTCCTCCATCCATGGGACTTTCCAGGCAAGAGTACTGGAGTGGGGTGCCATTGCGTTCTCCTGATTATTTGTCTAGTTTGATTCTAACACATTTTGCCATGATAAAGACTATTTGGATAACTTTGTGGTTAACTCTGAACACATCTGATGATTTGGGGATACGTGGTGATAATAATAGCGGCTGGCATAGGTTGAATAGCCATTATGAATTGTCAGCACTCTGTGTGTTAACTAATACCATCCTGTGATGTAGGTACAGGGAAGGAAACTGAGGCCAGGGAGTTATAATCTGGACCATGGCCACAGCCTGTGCCAGGACCTCAACCAGCTAGTTGTGGGTTTCCTTGAGGACGCAGGGAGATCTGAGGGGCATTGCCTTCAAGCGCCAGGGTGCGATTGAGTCTCCTGGAAGGACAGCTGGGCTTGAGGGCCACTTTCGCAGGTGGGAGAGCCACCTTCCTGGGGTGGGGGGAAAGGCCCATTGACATTTGCTGCTCAAGTGCCATGACTTGGCAGGAATGAAATGCTTCCCAGAACCGCAGAAGGTACGAGTGTCTTGGCCATGGATTTTAGATCCTGAAGCTCTAAGTGGTAAAGTGAAAGTGGAAGTGAAGTCGCTCAGTTGTGTCCTCCTCTTTTGCGACCCCATGGACTATAGCCTACCAGGCTTCTCCGTCCATGGGATTCTCCAGGCAAGAATACTGGAGTGGGTTACCATTTCCTTCTCCAGGGGATCTTCCCGACTCACGGATTGAACCTGGGTCTCCCGCATTGGAGACAGATGCTTTAACCTCTGAGCCACCAGGGAAGCCCCTCTAAGTGGTTAAGGCTACCTGAAACTTTGGGGCCTTGGCTCAAATCAAATGATGACATAACGGCATGGCTTTGGGGTCTTGACCTTCCTTTTGTGAACGAGTTTGGATTTCATAGAGCTTGAAATTAGGCATGGATGACATGCCTTTGGGGTGTCCCAGGAGAAGAGCAGCATGGCAAAGGGCATGGGCTTTGGCATCAGCAGAACATGCATCCAAATCCATGTTCGTCTTCTGCAGCCTTGTCTTGAAAACTTGCTACAGCACCTGGGAAATGGGTCATAATTACCGGGCCACATGTTATTAGGGTTAAATGAGGGAAGGTGTGTGAGATTAAACCCAATCCAGATTGTGGCTTAAATGTGTGCTCCCAACTCACCCGTAGTATCACGGTGCTTCCTGACTTTGAGATATAGTTGCCACGCATCCAAGGAGAAGACCTGCTATGTAGGTGTTGAGACAGTTTCTGCCTTGGTGCCCGGGAGTAGTATTGTCTAGAGTGGTCACCAGACCCTACTGCATGGAGAGAAATTGTAGGGGTACAGATGGGAGCTCTTATTTCAGATGACACGTTGGCATATCTGATGATGTGGGCATATATTCACTGTGAATCACAGTGATCTCTAAAAGAGAATAATGTTAATTAAGCTGGAGCAGGAGATCATCAGACAGAGGGGTGGAGAGAAAGAGGTCACATACAAGCAGTTAGAGAGAGTCAGCCCTTCCTGGAGGAAAGTAATGGTCCCGTGTGCCTTTTCTCCCTGCTGGTGAGGCCATGCCAGCCTGTTACATCCTTGCTTCAGGCAGGAAACATTTAACCAGCACTAATCTCACCTTTTAGATCTAGCACCCTGCAGCCCAGCCTGTCTCTCTAGGGTAGCTGTACCCATCCCGGCGACCTATGGCTTGGCTTCATCATCTAGCACCTGTCTTCAGACTTCCTGCCCGAATCCATTCCTCAAGGTCCTCTCCTCCTGCAAACCACTCTATCTGATACCACCTCTGATTCTGCATTCTCCTTAGAGTTCAGACCTGATGCTGAAATTGTTTCATAGCTCTGACCCATGCACCTCTCCAGTCAATCATAACCTCCAATTTAGCTTCCTTGTATCTGGCTTCTGGGAGTCCATCCCTGTGAGAGTGGATGTCAGATGGCTTGAAGTCACTTTGGGGACAGTCTCACCAAACTCTGGGCTTGTTTCTGGAACTGAGAGACAGTGTGTGCAGTTGTCGAGAGCCAGGCTCTTGAGGAAGAAGACTGCATGGGGATTCCATGAGAAAACATGTTTTGTCATGTTGTTTAACCTCCCTGTGCCTCACTTTGCTCATCTATAAAATAGTGGTGGTTGTATGACTCAGCTCTAGGGCTGTTAGAGGAAGCAGGTAAGATAAGGTAGGTATTGCAAAGAATTAGTCACCGCATGTTAAATATCAGTAGAGATTCCCAGGGCGCTCAGTGGTAAAGAATCCACCTGCCAATGCAGGAGATGCAGGAGACACATGTTTGATCCCTGAGTTGGGAAGATCCCCTGGAGAAGGAAATGGCAACCCAGTCCAGTATTCCTGCCTGGAAAATCCCATGGACAGAGGGCTACAGTCCATGGGGTCACAAAGAGTTGGACATGACTGAGCACCCACACACATGAAACCAAATATCAGTAAATGTTACAAAAAAGAAAAGGGACCGTGTGCTGGATGGGGGTAAGACTCAGACGCTTGGCCTCTGTCTGACCATAAAGTCTGTGAGCAGCCGTTTGATTTCCTTTGGAAGAGGCACATGTGGTATTGAGCCTTTGCTGTCCCCTGGAATCTGGCCTTTAGGCTTCGAGGCTGTCTCCCAGGGTCACTGGGGGTGAGTGGGGACAACTACTATTCCTTTAGACCAGGGCTTCTCAACCTCAGATAATCGCTTATTTGGGGGACTAGTCTATGGACTGTAGGGTGTTTAGCAGCATGCATCCCTGACTTCTGCCCATTGCCTCCCGCAACTTGTGACAATTAAAACAAAGTCTCCAGCCATTGCCAAATGTCCCCTGGGGGGGTAACGTTGACTTAGTAGGCGGGTCCAGCTGTCTTTCCATTCCCAGGTGGTGATGTCACTGACTTCATCTCTTCTTTTTTTGACTGGACCCTTTTAAAAGTCTTTATTGAATTTGTTACAATATTGCTTTTGTTTTATGTTTTGGTGTTTTGGCCAAGAGGCATGTGGGATCTTCCCTCCCCGACCAGGGGTAGAACTGCACCCCATGCATTGGAAGGCGAAGTGTTAACCCCTGGACTGCCAGGGAAGTCCCCCGCTGACTTCTTCTTGTGCGACAGTAGATCTCAGCTAACCAATGCATTTACAGATGTGACGAATAGCTGCCCCGCTGGGTCTCAGAAGATGACTCCCATTCAACCTCTGCTTGTGCAGTGAGTGCCTTTCAGGGGTGCCGTCAGGTCAGGCGCTGTCCTGGGTGTCTCAGCTCCCAGGAGTCGAGTCCTATGCCAGGCTCCTCCCTGTGTGCTCAGGCTCACTTTCTTCTCCCGCAAAGTGGGAATAACTGACACTCTTCTCACCCTGCCCGGTGGGACAGGAAGCCCATGTTAATGTGATAAGTGTGGTTTGAAGCCTTACTGCAGAGCGTGTGAAGTTGAAGGAAAGGCTTTGTGTTTATTAGGAGTGAAGCCAGATGTGCCAAGTTCCGCACAAGAGATAGACCTGGTCAAAGGGAGATCACATTACACAGAGGCACTGCCAAGTTCCCCCTCCCACCACCTCCCTAGAAGGTTTTTCAGCTTTTTGAATGTTTAGCAGCCCCAGAGGTAGGCATAAGCCTAGAGATAATGCCTTCAGAGCCAGTGACAGGGAGACCAGCAGGAACAAGGCTGGATGAAGAACCCTGGAAAACCCGCTGAGATGGTGGCAGTGCCAGCCCAGGGCGAGGAGGGTTGAGAAGGGTTCGTGCATGGGTGCTCAGTGGTGTCCAGCTCTTTGTGACCCCACAGACTGTGGCTCCCTGTCCCTGAGATTTTTCATGCATGAATACTGGAGTGGGTTGCCATTCCCTTCTTCAGGGGGTCTTCCTGACCCAGGGATTGAACCTGCATCTTCTGCATTAGTGGGCGGGTTCTTTACCCACTGAGCCACCTGGAAAGCCCTGTCCAAGAAGGTTAGGTTTCCGAAAGTCTGATATTGACGCAGCTGTTTGAAGACACGTCACTTTGTGAAGCCAACAAAGGGCTCCTCCCTCAGTGTCGGTCACGCCTGGTCAAGATGTACTCTTTCTAGTGGCTCTAGTCTTGTACCCAGATTCCAGCAAGTTCTCCCGAGCTGGCCACTGGACTGCCACATGCAGTGCTGGGCTCCCTCTTCATCCTTTTCCTTTTGGCCATTTCAGAGCTGAGGCACAAAGAGGTGAGGGGACTTGCCCAGAGCCAGGGATGGGGCTGTTCAGTAATCTTTCTATTGTTTTGTGATCAACAGCAATTTAAACAGCTTTCAAAGCCTGAATTTTCCCGCATTGCCAAATGGGGCTAATAAACACCTCAAAGGATTCTTACTGAGATGCCATGAGAAAATGCATGGGGAGCCCCCAGCCTGGTGCCTGGCTCCAGAAGGTGCTCCAGAAATGCCAGCTGCTGTCGCTATTAACGTCTCAACTATCAGAGATAACACAGGGCACCAGCTTGGATGAGCTTTTCCAGGAATGGGAATGGCTTGCCTGATCTAAGCATACAGTCAGTCTCAGGCCCTGTTCCGTGAATGTTTGGGGGGTGCACCTGTCTGGAGGGGATGGGGGGATGTCATGTAGGGAGGACAGAGAGCCTGAGGTTGAGAGAAGAGAGCAAAGGAAAGCAGAATCTGCTCTCAGGGATGGACTATGCGATCTCCATCAAACCAGCTGAGCTCATTGCCATGCTATTTGGTGGTTGAGCATGGCTTATCAGAAGATAAAAAGGATCATCATCTCGAAGAGTGAGAAAGGACCTTAGGGACATTAGGCTAGGACAGATGGGCTCCAGTTTGAGTCCATTTTCAAGTGGTTGATAGCGGTTGTACCAGCCCTGCATGGCAGGGTTCTTAGACCACTAGGGATGGCCTCGCTCCGCTGGAGAGCGTGCTGGGATCAACTAGTGATGTCTGTCATGGCCACAAGCCAGGCAAGAGGTAGCACACAGGCTGTTTATTTGCTCTCGTTGATTTCAGCTGAGACGCTGAGGCCTAAGTACTCACTGGAGGGTCACCCAGCAAGTCGTAAAACCACAAAAATCTCTTTTGAAAGGGATCTTTTAAGGGTACCTAATTCTTGGGTTTCATCTCCGAGAAAGTGATTTTTTGCTGGACTGTCTTTAGCGAGAAGGAACATGCTGTCTCAAAAGGTGGCTGGGTCCGTCTTTGGGCACCTCTCCTGCGTGCGTGCTAAGTCACTTCAGTCATGTCCGACTCTTTGCCACCCCGTGGACTGTAGCCCTCCAGGCTCTCTGTCCATGGGGTTCTCCAGCAAGAATACTGGAGTGGGCTGCCATGCCCTCCTCCAGGGGATCTTCCTGACCCAGGGATCGAACCTGCATCTCTTATGTCTCCTGCATTGGCGGGTGGGTTCTTTACCACGAGCGCTATGTGGGAAGCACCTTTCCTGGGTGGCACTTCAACCACAGAGGGGGAGAAGGCCTTAGAAGCCACTTCTGGTGGTCTCTTCCCCACCATGGCTGCATCTGGGGAGCTTCTAGAAAATGCTGATTGAAAGCCCCTGCTCCGACCTGGGATTTGAACTTCTGGTCGGGTGGCCACACACCTTCCCCAGCTTTGTTGTTTTGTTATTATTTTTCCAGATGCCTCACGTGGTATTAAAGTGTGGCCAGGGATGAGAACCACTGAGACCAAACCTTTTTGTTTTGGAATCAGAGGCCTAGAAAGCGTATGGTTGTCTAGGTTTAGTGAGGCAGGGGAAGGAAACTAGGGTTTCTTTCTTCACAAAGGGCCAGCCATATGCTAGGCTCTTTTAATGTCCTGCAGAGGCTCTTTTTGTCCCATAGAGGTGCGTAACCCCACTGTTTAAATCCACGTGGCTTCATATTGCTCTTGGTATAAACCCATATGGTGTGTCTGCAAGACCCGAAACCTTGCGTCTGGATAACCAGACCCATCCTTCCTCTCTGACTCACCCTGTTCACCTGCCCCTTTTTGCTGATTCCATTCATGCTGGTTCTCTTATAGCAGACACTGGTACCCATCCTGCTTTCTCCCTTGGTGGGTTGGGAGGACTGGCTACAGCGTTCTTCCCCAGATCCTTCTGGTTCCTTCTCAGGCTTTAACTCTGACTTGCCCAGACCCCTCCAGCCCTTTGTCCTGCTTCATTTCCTCCCTGCTTACCAGAAACTATCTTACTGGTTTGCTGTTTCTGTTTCCCTTGTGGTTTAGCCACTGAGTTGTGTCTGACTCTTTGCCACCCCACGGGCTGTAGCCCACCAGGCTCCTCTGCCCATGGAATTACCCAGGCAAGAACTTTGGAGTGGGTTGCCATTTCTGTTTCCCTGTTCCCTGGAATAAGAACTTCAGGAGGTAGGGACCCTGTCTGGTTCTCTGCTCCATCTCTCATGACTTGGACAGAACCTGCCTCAAAAAGATGCTTGGTAAATGGGTGAATTAAAAGAACAACCTTGACATAGACCTGGTATTAATTATCCCCAAGTTACAACCAATTAGGATCCCAGTTAACTGCCTCTCAGTCTCATGTAATTTCCAATGATCTCATATTTTTACCTTTAGCCATGACAGCCCAAATGTGTGTGTATTTGTGAGAGTGCATGCTCTAGTTAAAAAAAAAAAAAAAAAAAGCCCAGATTTTTAAGTCCTTTGGACTTCAGTTTGAATCCCAGCACTGTCTTACTAGCTGTGTGATCTTGGGAGATTATGGCACCTGTCTGAGACCCAGTCTTTCTTGTCTGCAAAATGGAATGACAATCAATATTAATGCTGTGCATGTGCGCTAAGTTGCTTCAGTTGTGTTTGACTCTGTGCGACCCTATGGACTGTAGCCCACCAGGCTCCTCTGTCCATGGGATTCTCCAGGCAAGAATACTGGAGTGGGTTGCCATGTCCTTCTCCAGGGGATCTTCCCGACCCAGGGATCGAACCCGCATCTCTCCCATCTCCTACATTTGCAGGCCGGTCCTTTCCCACTAAGGCCACCTGGGAAGCTCAGTAGAAGCCAACTAATGCTTAGTTGGCATTGATTGAATGCTTTCTGTGTGCCAGGCACTGTGTGAAGGGCTTCATGTGTTTGGACTGAGCGAATCCTCATGACCACCTCAGGAGGAGGCTCTCTTCTTGCCTTCATTTTATAGGAAAGGAAAACCGAGACCCAGAGAGGTTAGGCAACCAGCCTGAGGTCACACCGTGAATCCAGCCAGACGCAAGAGTTCAAACTTCGGCAGTTTGCTTCTAGAGTCAGGGTGTTTTGAATCTATGAAACCATATCCGGGTGGCCCAGATGGGTGGTGGTGATGAGTCCCCAAGGCTTGTGCAGGATGTTGAGCCCGGGCACTCAGGGAGTGTGGGCGAATGAGTGCATTTCCCATGAAAAAAACAAAACAAAAAAACTCTTTGCCTCAAATATTTTATCAGGTGCCTACTTTGTGCCTGGCATTGTGACTAGGGCCAGTAAAAAAAAAAACTTAAAAAAGAAAAGGTCTCAATCCTATCACTCCAACTCATCAGCCTTTTATGCCTGATTACTTGGGCGCTTTTTGAGGTTATGATGGTTTTAACTGGACATGTGACTTTATGAGTGCTGGGCCTGGGTTGGGCATCACCTTGCTGAGGCATTTCCTGGAAGGATTTGCCCTGTTCTGATAAGTGGAAGTGTGAACAGCCGTGCCTGCATTTCCAGTGGCTGCTACACTTTGGGGTGAGCAGGCCTCAGGGTTGATGTGAGACTGAGAAGCCTCAAGTGAGTTTGGTCTTTTTTTTTTTTTAAATTATTTTTTTCCTAATTATATTAGAGTGGCATAACAACATTAAAAGAAGCTGGAGAAAGGGGGAAAAAAAGCCATGTATCTCTCCTTATCACGGAACTACTATATTTTAAAGCAGTTACAGCTATGATTTAGTCCATGTGGCTTCTTGTTTAAAGTAATTGTGATGACGGCTATTAATATATTCAAAGTAGATAACCAACAAGAAGCTACTGTATAGCACATGGAACTCTGCTCAACGTTATGTGCCAGCCTGGAAGGGAGGGGGCTTGGGGGTGAATGGGTGCATGTGTGTGTATGACTGCGTCCCTTCGCTCTTCACCCAAAGCTATCACAGCGTTGTCAACCGGCACGCCAATACGAAATAAAAAGTTGAAAGTTTCGAAGAAAATAGATAAAATAATGGTGATCACAGACGGGGACAGTTTCAGACCTCTGATGTCAAAAGGCCAAATGAAGAGCGAAACATTTTTCCTTGGTGATACATGAATGATATAACCATAATTTTTAATAGCTGCAGGATACTGCATGGACTGGATGTGCTGTAATTCACTTAAGCTTTTTCCTATTTAGAGTTTTAGGCAGCAGCCAATTTCCCCGTTACAAGTAATGTAGGGACGACCGTCTTCACGCCTGTCTCTTTTTCTGAGAAACAGAAATGATTTCTTCTGGATTAATTTCCAAGCATCTTTATAATCTTTGACACCACCTGCCAAATGCCTTTCCAAAAGGGGCGTATTGTTTATATTGCCATTAGAATGCATGAGACTGCCTGCTTCATTACGCCCACACTGGCACTGGGTGTTATCATTTTTTAAAGACAGATTTTAAATTTAATATTTGCATTTGCAGACATGCCAACTGGGCTATGTGGTGGCTGGCTGCCTCATGCCGCTTTTGACCATGTGTGACTCATATAGAACCTGTTTTGTGTAATCTTTTAAAAAAAATCGTTAATTTTTTTTTTTTGTCTAATGCTCGGGGAAAATGTCAGGTCACTGTCTGTGCCTTGTACCAAAGTCTACACTTGTCTGGTTCAGTTCAGTTCAGTCGCTCAGTCGTGTCCGACTCTTTGTGACCCCATGAATCGCAGCACGCCAGGCCTCCCTGTCCATCACTAACTCCCGGAGGTCACCCAAACTCATGTCCCTTGAGTCGGTGATGCCATCCAGCCATCTCATCCTCTTTCGTCCCCTTCTCCTCCTGCCCCCAAATCCCTCTCAGCATCAGGGTCTTTTCCAATGAGTCAACTCTTCTCATGAGGTGGTCAAAGTACTGGAGTTTCAGCCTCAGCATCAGTCCTTCCAATGAACACCCACGACTGGTCTCCTTTAGGATGGCCTGGTTGGATCTCCTTGCAGTCCAAGGGACTCTCAAGAGTCTTCTTCAGCACCACAGTTCAAAAGCATCAATTCTTCAATGCTCAGCTTTCTTCACAGTCCAACTCTCACATCCATACATGACCACTGGAAAAACCATAGCCTTGACTAGACGAACCTTTGTTGGCATAGTAATATCTCTGCTTTTTAATATGCTATCTAGGTTGGTCATAACTTTCCTTCCAAGGTGTAAGCATCTTTTAATTTCATGGCTGCAGTCACCATCTGCAGTGATTTTGGAGTGGTTAGGTACCTAGAAACTTCTAAGCACAGCCAGAAGCCAGCCGGACCTAGTTGGGTATTTTCTGATTGGAGAGATGATCAGCTGTATTCATTTCAGTTTTAGAGCTGCTGTTAGAGATGCCTGCTCTGCAGTATCTCAACCTTAAACTTGAATTATGTGATTGTCGGGGGAACATAGGGGAAATGAAATGTTTTTGAGTGCTTCCTAGATATCTAGGCCTTCCTGGTTACAGCTTGAAAATGGCAGCACATGCTAGCATGGCAGGCAGAGAAAGTTGCGTTCAAATCCTTGCTGCGCCCCCTGCCTTCTCCCCTCTTCCCCCCCGCCCCGCCCCTCCCTACCTGTAAATCAGTCTGCTAGTGCTGAGGTCCGGAGAAGGCGATGGCACCCCACTCCAGTACTCTTGCCTGGCGAATCCCATGGACGGAGGAGCCTGGTAGGCTGCAGTCCATGGGGTTGCTAAGAGTCGGACACGACTGAGCAACTTCACTTTCACTTTTCACTTTCATGCATTGGAGAAGGAAATGAAAACCCACTCCAGTGTTGTTGCCTGGAGAATCCAGGGACGGGGGAGCCTGGTGGGCTGCCGTCTATGGGGTCGCACAGAGTCAGACACGACTGAAGCGACTTAGCAGCAGCAGCAGCAGTGCTGAGGTCCAGATGAAGAGCCCTGTTATCAAGGATTCAGCCCACAGGAAGACTTGGGGATCTCCTTTTGGTGTTGACAGAACGGAGGCCCGAGGGGTGGGGACAGAGCAGAGGGAAGCAGGCCGCCCCAGATGGCTTTCCTTTGGGAGGTTCTGGTTTAGCAGGAGAGATAAGGTGGGCTGCTGGGTCAGCGTCAGGTCACTGATGGGACGGCCCTCAGAATAACGGCCAGGAGCTGAGACAGAAGGGAGGTCAAACGAGTTACCCTGGTCCCTGATCGGGGTTGAAGGTTGGGCGCCCAGCCTGGCAGTGGGGAGGACTCCTCCTGGGTCCAGCGAGGGAGTTGCAGTTGGCAAGTTTGGTGTGTTTGTGGCAAGGTGGGCTGGGGCCAGGCTGGAAGGTATCTGGTGTCTGAGTCCTTTAGACTCAGACTTGTAGAGCCTGAGGCCTTACAGAAGGATTTTCTTACAGATTTTAAATACTAACTGTTGTGTGTGTGTGTGTTAGTCGCTCAGTCATGTCCGACTCTTTGTGACCCCACGGACTGTAGCCCACCAGGCTCCTCTGTCCATGGGATTCTCCAGGCAAGAGTACCGGAGTGGGTTGCCATTCCCTTCTCCAGGGTATCTTCCCAACCCAGGGATCGAACCCTGGTCTCCTGCAGGCAGATTCTTTACCCTTTGAGCTACAGGGAAGTCCTAACTGTTGTTTTGTTGTTTTTTTTTCATGGTCATTTAAAAATTAACAGCTGTATTGAGATGTAATTCATGTACCACAAGAGCATCCTTTTAAAGTCTCCAACTTGGTTGTTTTTAGTGTATTCAGAGGCAATCGTCTCTGTTACCTAGTTCCAAAATATTTTCATTACCCTGCCCCACCCCTGCAAAATAACCCCATGCCCATTAGCAATCACTCCTGATGCTTCTTCCTCCCAGCGCCTGGCAACCAACAATTTGCTTTCTGTTTCTAAGAATTTGCCTGCTCTGTGTGTTTCGTGTAAGAAGAATTGTACAGTATTTGTCCTCTTGTATCTTTCTGGCTTATTTCACCGAGCATAATGTTTTCAAGGTCCATCCTTCTTTCTTTTTTGGACTTCACCACACAGCTTGCAGGGTCTTAGTTCCCCAACCAGGGACTGAACCTGTGCCCCCTGCATTAGAAGCCCAAAGTCCCAAACACTGGTCTGCCAGGGAATTCCTTCAAGGTATTCTGGAGAATAGCAGCACCTCATTCCTTTTCATGGCCAAGTAATGCTCCACCATAGGGACCCCCCCCCACCCCAGGTGTTATGTCTGCTTTCATGAATTGATGGGCATTTGCCTTAATCCCTCTTTTCAGCTGTTGTGAATAATGCTTCTGTGAACATTTGGGTGTAGGTTTTCTCGCACACAGAGATTTTCATTGTGAGAAGATTATGGACTGGGGAGTGGATTCAGAGCCTTTGAGCAAGATGGTCTGTGAGGAGGCCCGTGTTGTCTCCACCCTTAGGCCAGTCCAGAGCAAGCTTAACGTTCTTCTTTTCTAAGACCCTCTGAAGCAGAGTCTGATCTTACTCCATTTTGACAGATGAGGATACTCAGGTTCAACGAGGTGAAGTTAAGTAGCCCAGCTAGAAAATGGTAGGTTTAGGTCAGCCAGCCGGCAGGCCACCTGCTCCTGGAGATCGGGTGGTGGTGGTGGCCTCCCCGGGAGGCTGAGTGGTGCTGCAGAGTGGCAGGGAGTGGGATAGAGTGGGGTGTGTGTGTGCACCGGTGTGAGCCGGGTGTGTTGTCAGGGGCAGGACCGTGCAGCTGCAACAGTGGAGAGAAGCCTGAGCTGGAGTCAGTGAGAGCCAGTTGGATTCTTGGCACCATCTCTGTGACCTTGGGCAGATCTTGTCTCCTCTGAACTTGAACTTCCTCGTCCAGAACCTGGGGCTCTTCTCCCAGCCTCCTGCCTCCCTGAAGGCTGAAATGAGCAAGAAGCAGGTAGAGGGTGGGGAGAGAAGGGCAGAAGGGAGGCGAGGAGGAGAAAGGAAGAAGAGGGGGACCAGAACCTGCTGGAACATGTCTGGGGAGGGGGGCGGCAGGAAGGGACACGCGGCAGGTGCAGGCAGGCTCGGGGGGAGGTCGCCAGCTGGTCTGGGAGGAGAAACATCCCTGACCATCTGGGGGAGTCCCGAACCCTGGAAGAGCTCCTACCCAGAGGTTAATGAGCTGGTTGTCACCCTGGAACTGTTGATTTTTCCTAGTGTTTGAATTGGAGCTTTCATTTCCAGGAAGAGTCTGGCACTGACCTGCCCTCAGCATCAGTGGCCGCCTCCAGCACGTCCCTTCCTCATTCTGCCTGCGCATCACCTTCAAGCCACTGAGGCTTGCCCGGGTCCTTGAGGTCACTCGGGTGGCCTCTCCTATCTGGGCCTGTTTCTGTTCCAGTGGCAGAGCCGGCTGTCCCCTTTATCAGTGACTTGCAGCTTACCGGCGTTTTGTGTAAAGCTTGTCATTGCCAGTTAGGAAATAAAGATAGAAACCTCCCCTTTGGAGTTGGCATTGCGCTGACTTGCTCTTGTTCTGACTCCAGTATTTTGCTGGATTGTTATCAATCAGTCACTTTTTTTTCCCCCAAGTGTGACAAGCACATTTGTCTTAAAATGAGAAGCTAGGCTTTTATGTGATGCAAGTCAGATGATTTTTCCTTAGACTAAGAAACCTGCCCTTACCTCTATCAGAGAATGATCTGATGTGTTCTGTTTTGTCCTGACCTTTGAGGACATAATAGATGTGGGTTCAGTCCCTGGGTCGGGAAGATCCCCTGGAGGAGGGCATGGCAACCCACGCCAGTATCCTTGCCTCGAGAATCCCATGGACAGAGGAGCCTGGCGGCCTACGGTCCATAGGGTTACAATGAGTTGGACACGACTAGAGTGACGCATGAGGACACAGGGGACTTCGGTGTACTGTCCTTCCTCCGCGTAGTTTCTGCCCCTTTGCCTCCAGGCAGCAGCTGTTGGCTTGGGGCTGTACTTATGAGCTCAGATCATGGAGTCCAGTCACTGTTCATTTATATAACTGGTCAGGCCCAAGGGTCTCCTTCCGAGCAGGAAGGGACCTTAAGGATCACCTCATCCAAACCTTGCCCTTTGCAGATACTGAAAGTGAGGCCCCAAGAAGGGAAGCCACGTGCCCTCGGTCACATAGGTGTTCACAATGTAAGCCTAGCTTCCTGGCTCCCCCAAGACACTGTCTTTCTTCCAAACAGTAAAGCTCCCGACAGTGAGCATGCCGTGGGGCCTTCAGGGAGCATACCTATCTTTGACCCGTTTCTCTAGCAGATGCAGAACTGGTTTTCTGGAGGTGAATTCTGTCACATGCTTGGCGATCTGCTGGGGAGAATTCCATGCTTTCTGCGGAAGAGTTGGACGTGTCCGCTGGAGTCTGGCGTCTCTGCACTTTTTGGCCATCTGGGGAGAGATTGAGCATGCTTAGATCCTGAAGGTGTTGGCTGCCAGATGGTCCTCACCTGTACCCCCAGATATTGCATTTATATCTAATAGAGCAGGGGTTCCCCAACCTCCAGAGTCTAAGACCTGACGGTCCGAGGTGGAGCTGATGTCATAGGAACAGCAATGAAGTGCCCAATATGTGTCATGTGCTTGAATCATCCCAAAACTATCACCCCTCCCAGTGCATGGAAAATATGTCTTCCACGAAACCAAAAGGGTTGGGGACCACTGTCATAGAGAACCCAGCCCAGCAACCAAAACTGGGGGCGCTGAGTTGGGAAAGAAAAAGAGTGGTGTTTCTTTTAGAATAAAACTTGCTGATGTCGTTTTGAAAGTCATTGTCTTACTCATCCTTGCTGGAGATAAGTCACATAATGGGTGGTATCTGGGGTGCTGTTTCCCCCGTGAGAGCACAGCGAAGTGAACCTTGTGTGGGCTGGTTGGTTAAAAACCCAGAAGCCATGGGTTGGAAACAACCGAAATGTGAAGCATTGGGGGAGCTGCTGAAACCGTGCGCTGCCCTGAGGTCATCACAGATGCTTTGAAAGAATGCTCTGCGAGCTGGAAAGATGTTCATCACATAAGATACTTGAAGGTATGAGCTACAAAATAAGGTAAAGCAGAAACATTCAACCCGACTTCAAACTCAAAAACGTGTTTTGCAAGGATACAGCACAACACCATAGTGTGTTTTGTTTTTTTTTAAAGAAAAATACAACAACCAAAAAAGTAAGTTAGGCAGGCCTAGGCCCCTTGGGCAAGTCATCAGACCTTCCAAACTCAGGCTTCTCATCTGTAATTTGGGAGATGTTCCTTGCCTCTGGGTTGTGGGAGGAATTCAGTGAGCTATTTGGGCCTTCAGAGATAGGGTTTGCCTCCGCCTCTGGTCTTGGACTTTAAGTCTTCATGCTGTGGTCGAGTGATTGGACCAGGCCCAATTATCTGCTGCTTCAGGCCCATCAGAGCTCCCAGGGCCTTCTGGATCCTGGACCTGCATGCTGGGGGCTTACACCGTCACTTTGCGTGTCGTTTCCTCCACGTGCTGTGCCCTTTCTGGCCACCAGGGCCGTACACGTGCTGAAGTAACTCTTGTGTTTCTGGCTTCCACCCAGGGCACCGTGTACACAGCGCCTGGGGTCCAGGAGGTGCTTAGTCCAATGTTTGTCAACTGACTTGAAGAGGTGGGACTTGAATTAGGCCTCTAAGTGCGAAGTGGGGCTTGGTGATCGAGCTTGGAGCGTCATGCTAGGAGCCAGGCAGGGCAGAGGGCAGTGGTGGTCATCACTCCTGCCTGTTCAGGGACCAGACCAGCTGGGCACAGCAAGGGATTGACATAGGCACAGCCTGCCTTTTTTTAAAAAATAATTTTATTTATTTATTTATTTTTGGCTGTGCTGGGTTTTCACTGTTGCATGGACTTTTCTCTAGTTGGGGTCAGCAGGGGCTTCTCTCTAGTTGCGGGGTGCCGGCTTCTCACTGGGCTGGCTCTACTTTGTCATGGAGCAGAGCTCTGAGGAGTGCGGGCTTCGGTTGTTGTGGCTCCCGGGCTCTAGACCATTGGCTCAATAGTTGTGGCGCAGGAGCTTAGTTGCCCCGTGGCATGTGGGATCTTTCCAGATCAGGAACCCGTGGATCCTGCATCGGTAGATGGGCTTTTTGCCACGGAGCCAGCAGGAAAGCCCCGAGGCACAGCCTGCCTTTACTGTTCATTGTCACTGGGCATCACTGCCCTTTGTAAGACATTCAATGGGTCAGGCTCAATCGGTCTTGCTAGCTTTTGTAGCTTGGGGCTGTGTGTACTTCCTTATAAGAGAGACCCATCAAGACCAAGCCTGTGGGGTGGTCACATATGTACGGAGGCTGCTGACATCCTGCAGAAGGTGAGACCCAGCTGGACCTGGAGGCAGGAGGCAGCCTGGGTTCTCTGTCTCACTTTACCATTTCCTGGGCTTCCCAGGTGGCCCTAGTGGTAAAGAACCCTCCTGCCGATGCAGGAGATACTAGAGACGCGGGTTTGATACCTGGGTCATGTAGATCCCCTGGAGAAGGGCAAGGCAACTCACTCCAGTATTTTTGCCTGGAGAATCCCATGGACAGAGGAGCCCTGCGGGCAGGCTACGGTCCATAGGGTCACAAAGAGTCACACATTTCACACAACTGAGATGACTTAACACACACCGCCCCGCACACCCCCCCCCCCCCCACTTACTAGATCATGTCTTGAGTGGAGTGACTTCAGGAATGAAAGCAATGCTTGCCAGCATGTTCCGAGTGCCATCTACGCGCAGTAATCTCATCTAGTTCTTACGGCAGTGGTGTAATTCCGAACGTGTCCAGTCGCACGTGTGTGGTTGCTGTCTGTGAGGCAGCAGGGAGAAGTGGGGACTCAGAGAATCTGCCCTGTTTGAAGGGGAGCCCTCCCCTTTTTAAGAGGACACATTAAAATGTGTCAGGCAGTTTTTTGGTGTCTTTTGGCCAGACAGCTTATGGGTTGCTAGTTCCCTGACCAGGGATCCAACCCAAGTTCTGCCAGTGGCCAGTGAAAGCGCCACATCATAACCACTGGACTGCTAGAGAATTCCCTTGTTGTTTTTAAAAATTGCAGTAAAATATACGTAACATAAAATTGAGCATTTTAACCATTTAAAAACTTTTTAAAAAGTTTGTATTTATTTTGTACGTTTCAGCTGTTTTTAAGTGTACAGTTCGGCTCTGTGGACACTCACCGTGTTGTGTGCCCTCCACCACCCTCCATTCAGGCCCTGTATTTTGTGCTTTATAAACACCACCCCACTTAATCCTTACTAAACCTGCTGAGATAGCTCCGATTTTTAATCCTCATTTGAGAATTGAGGAATTTGAGCCACAGACGGGTTAAGGCACTGGTCAGTGTTGGAACTGGAATTCTAACCCTTAGGGGACCCAGAGTTGTCAGTTACTCTGATTCTTTTTTTTTTTTCCAGAAAAGCTGGAAATAGCTTTAAATGTTAAAACTCCTGCTTTTAAAAAATATTGACTCAAACTAACCAAACAAAGCACCATGGAGGCCAGACAACAGCCTCTTCGTTACTATCTGGACAGGGTTCTCCTGGTAACTCACTGACACCCATCCGGCCTGCCTCCAGGAGGCACTGGGATGGTGAAGGTCCAGGTGCTTCCCGGGTGACGCTAGTGGTAAAGAATTCGCCTGCCAACACAGGAGATTTAAGACATTGATTCGGTCCCTGGGTCTGGAAGATCCCCTGGAGGAGAGTATGGCGACCCACTCCAGTATTCTTTCCTAGAGAATCCCATGGACAGAGGAGCCTGGTGGGCTACTGTCCATGGGGTTGCAAGAGTTGGACACGACTGAGACGACTAAGCACACACACACACACACACACACAAGGAGATAATGTAAGTAAAACTTTGGGTAGCCTGTGAGGAGCAAGCAGGATGTCTTATTTGGGGGTTGTTAAGAATAGCTAAATACGCATATTGAGTGCTCTGTATGTGTCAAGTCCTGTTCTTCCGAGAGCCCTCCAGGGTTGGGGTATCGTTCCCCTCCTTTTACAGATGTGGCACAGACAGGTCAGGTACCTCTTCTGAGGTCAGGAGCGGTGGAGTCGGGATCCGAACCCAGGCAGTGGACTCCAGAGTGGGGCTCTGTTACCACTGTGCTTATTGCCTTGGAGCCCAACTCTGAAGAATTACCAGGGAAAGGGAAGTGATGAGCATCTATTTAAAGCCCAGAGCAGGGCCAGACACTTTGCCAGGCACCTTCTCTCACTTTATTTCATTTCACTCTCACAACAATCAGGTGGAAACTGAGACTCAGAGAGGTCTAGTGACTCGCCAAGGTCCCATGGGGAGAGAGTGCCAAAGCTGGGATTTGAACTTGGATCTGAGAGACTGCAGAGCCTGCACTATGCTTTCCTCTCCTTGAAAAGTGGAAGTTTAGTCTCAGTCAAGTCTGACTCTTTGTGACCCCATGAACTGTAGCCCGCCAGGCTCCTCTGACCATGGAATTCTCCAGGCAAGAATACTGGAGTGGGTAGCCAGTCTCTTCTCCAGGGGATCTTCCTGTCCCAGGGATCAAACCTGGGTCTCTTATGTCTCCGGCATTGCAGGCAGATTCTTTACCATCTGAACCATCAGAAAAGCCTTTCTTCATGGAAAGGTAGTAATCAACTAATTTTCAGATTTAAAAAACGTATCTGCTTAAGGGAAGAGCGCTGAAAAGTGCAGTTAGAAGCTTTAGGGCGGCTCAGGGGAAGCCCCCGAGAGCTGTAGCAGTTTCCCTCACGTGTGTTTGGGTGGCTCCTTGGGGGTCACGTGAGTCCAGATCTGCTGCAGTTTGGGGGCATGGGACAGGGAGCATGGAGCTGGGGTGAGGGCTGTGCTGGCCCCAGTTTCCTCTCTTTTTTCTTCGTTTGGAATTCTGCTAACAACCCTGTAAATTAGCTTGTTTGGATCCACAGCCTCCCTCTAAGTGGTGCTGATTGAAGGAACCACAGCCCCAAGGGGGTGGTTTCAAGGTTGGCATCTCAGTGGCTTGGTGGGAAGGTCTTCAGCCACTGTGTTGATGGCCCCTCCTCTTTATTCAGCACGGTCCCTCGAGGCTGGCCCGTACCAAGCCCTGTGCTGAGTCCCCGGGGAGTGAGAAGGTGGGGGACATACCCGTAGTCAAGGACTGAAGTCAAGGACCTCGTGATCCAACGCAGGAAAGAAGGAGCTGCTTCTCTGCCTGTTGTAACAGTCGATCAGCCATCAGAGAGGACCTTCTAGGCAGCAGGAACCACACGGGCAGATGAGGGACGTGCAGGGCATAGGGGAGAGAGACATGTCGGCTGGGCCTTGGAAGAAGAGAGCTCATGGATCTTACCCACCTTTCTGTCCCTGGATCTTAGCCCTGGACCTGCTCACCAGGCTTCCGAGAATGAGTCAGGGATGTATTTGAGCTGTCAGGCCCCAGGGGGCAGAAGGTAGATGACAAGAGAGAGATGTTAAACTTTTGGGCTCATGTGCACCTGGCCGCTTTGATTTCTTTCAGACCCATGGACTGGGCAGCTAGAAGTAGGAGGACCGTGACTCTGTGGCTGTGTGGGTCCACGCTAGGCGAGGACCACAGGCCACAGCCTGCCAGGGGCACAGAGGGCTCAGAAGGTCAAGGCCAGGGCTCAGTTAGAAGCCTGGGCCGGTACTTGGTCCTCAGTGCTAGGTAGGCCCTTAACAGCTGCTTCTCGAACGAGTGGATGGACACCAGAACCCATCCGGGGTGGATCCAAGGCTGGGAGCAGCCCTCTGCTGCCCGGAAGTGCTCAGTAAATGCTTGTTAATCATTTCCTGCCTGGCAAGCCCTGTGGGTGCCCGGGAGAGCCCTGGTTTGCTTGGGGGAAGGGTCATTCAAATGACCTGGCCTCCGGCCCGCCCGGCTCTCTGGGAGCTCAGGGCAGGGTGGCACCTGCAGGTGTGGCGGCGGGAGCAGCAGCCAGGGAAACCTGATGCCAGGTGGCCTCTCGCCTTAGTGAGCTAAAGGGAAACATGTGACGCGCCCTGCAGGCTGCCCCCAGGACTCCTGGACGGATGCCCGCCCTGGCCCCCTCTCCCCGCACCCTCTTCCATGAATGTGCTGCCCGCCCTGGGGGGTTGGGGGATGGTGAGGACCCTTCCCTGGCCCAAGACTCAGATCTTTGCTTTGACATGGGTGTTTCTCTGCAGGCTGGTGACCCTGAGCCAGGAGGCTGGGAGTTGGTCTTGCTGAACAAGCAGGTTCTGGAATGTTCAGGGGGCAGCCAGAGTGTCCATGTGTCCAGACAAGAGGGAGCTGCTTAGGTCTGAAGGATCCATTCAATTCTTAAAAATGCCATGTGTTCCAAAGTCAATAGGTGGTGGTGGTGGAGGGGGTTGGCTTGGAGACCAGGGATGTTCTTTGTTCCCTGGCGATTATGGGACCATCTCTTATCTCTGGGGTGGCCCGCTTTTCCTTCTTAGGAAAAGTTCGAATCCCCTAGGGTCATGAGAACACTTGTGAGTCTATTTCCATTCTGTGGGGGGAAAAGAGGTTTTTGGTTAAGAAAATTTGGAGAACTCTGGGCTAAACAGAATCAAGCAGATGTCTTTCTTGCAAGACTTCCAAGAACCTTCTGTGTGCTTCTGACTCTGAGAGAGGGGGGATATAAAATGCTTATTTCCCCCAGTTTTTTGTTTTACCTCATATCTATTTATCTCTGTTATTAGAAATACCTCAGGAGGCTAATGTTTTCAGGAACCTCCTGCAGGAAATGAATCAGTCAATTCAGCAAATGTTTATTGGGTAATTACTATGTGCCAGTGGCCATTATAGATGCTTGCGATAAGTCAAGGACAAGTCCAGACCTAGAGCCCTGTGCTGGAGGAACTTATCTCCTTGTGGAAGTGAAGATGTGATCTGTGCTGTGTGTCAGCCTGTGAGTTATCACATGTTACCCCGTGTAACCCTCACAACAGCCTGGTTGGATAGATGGACCACTTTACAGTTTAGGCTGTAACCGAGGCTCCCAAGGGTAAAGTGACCTCCCCGCTTGGGCTGAGTTGCAAGAGGATCTGGTGAAGTGAGGAACACCGGGCAGAGATGTTAGGGTCTGTGGCGAGGATCTGTTGCTATCCTCTGGTGTCCGCTTTTGAAGGTCTGATGGAGAAACTTTCCCAGGAGTCTCTGAATCTGACAGGGGAAAATGTGTGTCTCCTGAACAACTGGTTTGTTTTTCTCTCTGGGCACCGAGGATCTCATGACTGATCGTGTTTCCTTTTGGCTTCGGTTACTAAGCACCTGAGGACTAGGTGTGTGACCTGACTTGACACTTCTGCAGAGAGAAACTGACCATACGGTATATTTTTCTACGTGTTGGTCTTGCCTCTGGCTTCATTATTTTCCTTATGCTTATTTTTCTCTTGGCCCGATTCGCTTGACTGTTTATTTTATTCTTTGGTGTTGTTTGTATTGTTTGCTGTAAATACTTGGTGGATGGGCATAACTAAATTTAAAAAATGCTGGTCAGGTGCGTTCTGTCAGATCCTCCAGCTAGCTGGCCGGGGGAGGCAGGCTCCACCTCTGTCCTCCACACCCTGTGTCTTTCCGGATGAGGATCCACCAAGAGACAGTTCTATTTGCTTTTGCAGCCACCGTTCTGTGCGTTTCAGCAGAAACCAGGCTGGCTGAATTGGAGGTCTTGAGTGGCTTGAATTGACCTGCATGTCACACACATGGTTTGAGCAAGACTCTGGGCTGTGGATCCTTTCTTGGTGAGAGCTCCTCAGCCTTCCCTTCCTGCTTGTGGTTCGGAGAGTTCCCAGGGGGACAGGCCCTCTCCCTGCCTTGGACAGACAGATGAGCACCGGATGCTTTCCGCAGCTACCTGTCATTCATTATTCTCATGGCAACTCTGGAGAGCGTCAGGAGGAGCAGGTGATATTGATGAGAAAACAGGCCTGGAGAGGCTGAAGGACTGCACCCCCTGGGTGACACCTGAGCCTGCACCGCGACGTAAAAAACCACGCGGCCCCGGGGAGAGCTCCCTGAACCCTCCCTCTGTCGGCAGCGTGGGAGTGGGGAAGAGCTTAGGATTTGGGGTTTGGATCACATTGGGCATGAGTCCTGGCACACAACTGTGCGTGCCTATGGGTAAGTCACTTTTTCTGAGCCTCAGAAGCCTCATCTCTAAAGTGGGCGCCCTAATTCCTGCCCTGCCAGCCTCCATGGATGAAGGAGGAGGCGAGCATGGAAGCATTTGTCTGGTGTTAGCTACTGCGCGTGTGTGCTCTGCTCCATCTTCACCGCGCTGGTGATGGAGAGGGTGGCGATAACGATGTTGATGGGAATGGCGGAGTCATAAGAATGTTACTTCTTTGCCCATACATTATCTTAACGAACGCACAAAGTAAGCAGATGAGTGGGGAATATGAGAGTTCCTTTTTGTAGGTGGAAAAAAAATTGAGTAATTTGTTTAAAAAAAGATTAAGTAATTTGCTTAAAGGCACAGAGCTATTAAGTGGTAAAGCCAAGATTTGAAGCCAAGCAACTGACCTCAAGCTGAACTTATCATCACAATCCTGGGAAAGGGCAGAAGCCTGGGGCCTTTTAGGGTGATGGTATTATTATTTTAGGGTGATGGTATTATTATTTTAGGGTGATGGTATTATTGCACATCAATGTGAGAGGACCAGTAAGGACCACCTGGGGAGGCAGTTGGTGTGGGTGGTCCCTGGAGGGGCAGTGGGACCTGGAACAGCCTTGGGCAACTGAACCCCCCTCGGAGCTTCTTATTTTTCACCTGTAAGATGAGATAATAACACGCTTCATGGTGTTAATGAAATAGGGGATGCACAGATGCTTGTACCTTGCTATAAAATTGTTTGTGACATGTGAATGACATTTTGCAGACACGGAGAGCAGATGTAAATTAGTCGTCATGGCCCCTTCCATTTCTTAAAATCATCTCCCTTGCTGAGATGGTGGGATCACCTGTAGTATGCAGATTCTTCCTTCAACCAGTTTGTTGAGAGTCCGTGTTGCAAAGTCTTAGGAAAGTGCTGGCTCAACAGGCAAAGAATTCGCCTGCAGTGCAGGAGAGACAAGAGACGTGGGCTTGATCTCTGGGTCAGGAGATCCCCACCCCAGCCCCAGCCCCAGCCAGGAGATTCCCCGTCCTGAAAGGCAAACCACTCCGGTGTCCTTTCCTGGACAGAGGAGCCTGGTGGGTTACAGTCCATGGGGTCGCAGAGAGACAGAACTGAGCAGAGCGCAGCAAAGTGCCAGGCAGGCCTGAGGTACCCATCCAGGGGTGCTGCTGATGCGGGGCGCTGGGGGCAGGGTCGGAATTGCCCGAAGCCCTCCGCCTGCCTCGGAAGAGGTGGGAGGACCCTTAGCAGTGGAGCCCCTGGGATAAGGCAGTGGGATCCCAGGGTTCTCAGGTGGGAGGGAGAATTCTCTCTTCATTGTTTGGATCTTTTCTCTTCCCACCTACAAGTAATAATAACACTTTGAAAAGTTATGTGAAAAGTGGCTAACTGAAAAGATAAATACAGGCCCCTAGGAGATTGGAAACAGACACTGGAGAAACAGGTTCCTTGGGAACAAGGTGGCTTTTGTCAGCGCCAGTCAGGGGGCGGGGCGGGGGCGGGGCTGGCGAGCCACTCCCAGCTTCGGAAGGGGGAGACTGGCGCGCTGTTGAGCTTGATGAACTTTGGCTTTGAGTAAGGGATAGCCCTGTTATTTCCTGCTTTGTTCTGTCCCAGGTATGCAGTGACCACAGCCCTCATTCATGCAAATGAAAGCTGCCCGAGGGGGCGGGCTAGATACTGGGAGGAGAAAACTGAAGCCTTCCTTTCCTCCTGTCTCCAGTTACCCTCTCTCCAAACTTCCTGACGGTGGTGCTGGGGGTGTGTCTGTGCACGCGCGTGCGTGCATGCGTGTGTGTGTGTGTGTGTGTGTGTGTGCACGTGTGTGTACAGGGACACCTGGCATGCTGCAGTCCATGGGGTCACAAAGAGTCGGACTGAGCCACTGAACAAAGGCCCCCGACTGAAGAAAGGCCCCCTGCAGTGGGCCTTTGAGGTCAGGCTGTCCCAGTCTCCCCCGTTCTTTTCCTGCCTTGGGACGACTTCTGTCCAGGAATACCAAGGTGGTGGAGGTGAGGCGGACCCTTGGCCTCGACAGGAACAACGCAGAAGTGCTCTCAGGGGAAAGGAAGCGTCCTTCCTGGTTCACCCTCTCCTGCCTGGCCCCTCTGGACAGATGCACATGGACACACCTGTTTGGACTGGAGACCTCTTCCCAACACCCCCACCCCCCAGCTCTGAAAGCAAAACTGAGGGCCCACAGCCAAGGAAGCTGCAAACCAGGGAGAACTTGGCACCCTCATCATAACTGATTCTGACTTAAGGTGGTGACCCTGTGCTGTGCTTAGTTGCTCAGTCGTGTCTGACTCTTTGCGACCCCATCCATGGACTGCAGCCCCCCAGGCTCCTCTGTCCATGGGGATTCTCCTGGCAAGAATACTGGAGGGGGTTACCATGTCCTCCTCCAGGGGATCTTTCCCACCCGGGAATCAAACCGAGATCTCCTGCATTGCAGGCAGATTCTTTACCAGCTGAGTTCCCAGGGAAGGACCCTAAGGAGTGTTATTTTGGGGAAGCATCTTTGGACTTAACTCCCCTCCCCCGCCTCCAAAACGTACCCAGCACCCACCACTTCATTTCTCTGAGACCAGGAAGGGGTCCAGCTCTCTCTGTTGACCGTTCAGCAAACCCATTTGCCCAAGCCTGAAGGTAAAAATTCACTGACCCAGGCGAAAAGGGTAAAAACATGCTGTGCCAGGAACTCCAGGAGATAGTGAAGAACAGGGAGGCCTGTGTGATGCAGTTCACGGGCTGCAGAGGGTCGGACGGGACTTGGCGGCTGAACGCCAACGACAGAGGGAACCCAAGGTGTGTTTCTGCTCCCAAGGCCTCAGCCTGAGACACAGGAACATTTGGGTCTCTCCTGCCAGTGTGTTGAATGCTTGTCAGCTTTCCCTTCCTGAGTCTTCATCTTAATAAATTATTTGAGTAAGACAGATTTGTTTTGGAATGTCAGCACCTAAGTCTGTGCCATCAGACAGCACACAGCTGAGAGACCCATGCAGTTCTTTAGAATTCGCAGCCTGTGTTATGTACACAGCGGCGGACCTGGGTGGTGGTTATATGTGTAACCACTGACAAAAAAGGAACCATAAATTTTGCAGGAAAGAATTTGTTTTGGTTCCCTGTTCTTTTTGCTTTATATCACATATTGTTTAAAAGAAGGATTTTTTTTTTTTTTTTTTTTTTGGGTAAAGGAAAGGGAACTGTGTATATGAGATAAGTAGATTAAAATGAGATAAATAGTTGGGTTCTGTCATGTGCGAATCAAAATGGCATGATTTCTGAGGTCACTCTGGTTCTGTCCTGTTCCAGTATTTCTCTGAAAATTAAAACATAGAAACTATGGGCAGGTCCTGTGATGCTGGTTCGATGAGGATTTATAATGGCATTCCTTTCTGTTTGCTTTACAGAGCTGAGTTTGGTGAACTTTCAGGAGATTGTAGCCAGTGGTGATCCAGAGACAATAAATATTGCTTTCTGGGGAGGTCTCTACCTCGTGTCTAATTTGGTGACCGTTAAATGGTGGCCAAATGGCAGAACCCATTATGCAAATGTGGAAGTGGCTGGATTTGAGTCAGTCATCTCCGCTTGCGGCATGAAATACCCTAAGTTTTGGTGGCGGTGGTGGAGGGCGTTGGCACAGAAAGTCAAGATGCTTTCCATTCCCTGCTGCTGTGGGAATGTCTCTCATCTCTTCCAACCCTTCATTTGGTGTGGTCCCCTTTCCTTCTTAGGACATCTGGGGTTCCCTGGGGCGTGGGAACCTGGTCCACATCTGACCCCCACTGAGCTCACGGTTGGAGGTCTAATAACTGGGCTTGGTGCAATCTGGGTGCAGACCAAATGCTTGGTGACCGCAGCTGGCCCAGCCCAAGTCCCTGAGGTGGGTCAGAAGCTGAGCAGGCAGAGGTTTCAAAACCCTCTCAAAGTCAAGCTGTGTATTGGTTCCGCCATTGCTTGCTGTCAGCTTGTAGCTTCTAGAGCTACCATTGGTGTGGATGCGCCAGTGAGCTATGAACAGGCTGTGGGCAAGTTCATGAAACAGTAAAGGAGCGGGGGGATTTGGACAGTTCACCTCTGGATTATCCGACTTTATTTTATCATATGCCAGAGTTGACGATAGATCCACAGATGCAGAGAAAGACTGCAAAGGGCAGGCTGAACACTGATGGCTTATTTTTTAAAGAAACAGCTGGGCATTTTCTTGCATTGAGTGGCATCACTGATTCAATGGACATGAGTTTGAGCAAGCTCCGGGAGATGGTGAAGGACAGGGAAGCCTGGCCTGCTGCAGTCCGTGGGGTCGCAAAGAGTCGGAGATGACTGAGTGACTGGACAACAACAGCAAGGCATTTTATTTTTCTGTGGTAGGAGAGTAGTCTGCCCGGAGCCCTTAACAGGAGGGTGGGTTTTGTATGCAAGCCTCAAGGTTTGGGGCATCAGAGGTAGGAATGAAGCCAAGAGCCGTGTGCGAAGGACACATGCATTGTGAACAGACTGAAAAGATTGGGCTACTGTGGACGTTACCGTGTGACTGCCTCATCCCACCCCTCACAAACAGGGAATGCCCTAGAGAAAAAGCCAACAGATGTCTTGGAGGGGCGTTTAGCACGGTTAGGCTTCCGTTGCAACCTCCAGTGTCATGGGTGTTGTTTTAATTTTTTGTTTTTGTGGTTCGTTTGCTTCTTAAGGGACACTCTGGGTGTATTTCCTCTGTCAAATGGTTAATAGCCCAGTATTCCCTTTTCTGCCTACTTTTCCTTCTGGCAAAGTGCTTAAGAACCATGCGTCTAAAGCCTGGCTCCCTGGGTTCAACCCCCTGGCTCTGCCCCTCATCAGCTCTGTGACCTTGGCCAAATTCCTAAATCGCTCTGTGTTTCGGTTTCCTACTCTGTGAAATGGAGGGCATAAGAGAACTCGTGTCCTTAAGACTGTTGTGGGGATTAAATGTGTTCACCTGTAAGAGAGGGCGTAGGGAAATGCTGGACACCTGGTCGATTTTATGCAAGTGTTGGTTACACGAGTTGATTAAGCTGCCGTGTGGGCAGTGGAAAGTGCTGGTCGGGTGAGTCGAGAAACCTGGCTTCCGGCCTGATTCTGACAGACTGAGGTCCTCCAGCCAGCTGGGCACTTTCCCTCTCTGGGGTTCTGACTTTGCACCTGTAAGATGAAGACATTTGGCTTGACGAGTGCTTTTCTGGGACTCTGTGGTAAGGGGTAAGAGGGGTGGGGGCAGCCCCACGACAGAGTGACAGAGGCTTGTAGATCTCCGTCTTCGCTTTAGCTGGAGCAGGTTGGGTTCATTGCATCTGTGGATTTTGGTTCCTGGGGAGGAAAGGGTTCTTTTGGGGGTTGGTGTGTGTGTGTGTAAGTGTAAGAGAGAGAGACAGAGAGGGGGGAAACAAAGAGGTATGGAAGTGGCTGAACTCAAGGGCCCTTCCTGGGGAAAGAGGCAGGGTGAGTGGGCCAGCCAAGGGGAAGTTGTCCAGGGAGGGGTGAGCCTGGTGGGCGTAAGAGAGCCTGGGGAGGGGGTCTGAAGGCCTGAGGTCAAGCGGTACAGGATGGGACTAAATACAGAACAGTAGGGAAATGCTGCCTATCCAAGTGGTCTGGGCTGATCTCCTTACTTGGGCGGTATAGATGACTGCTTGTTTATAAGGTGACCAGACTTTGGAGAAGAAATTAAGAGCCAGGAAACCAAGAAAAATGACTATTAGACGTGTAGAAATTCAGTTTTGTTATAGCTTACTAGTTCTTGCTGGAGGTCATCCCAACTTGAACAAAACAGTTGCTGCCTTTTCTAGCATTGAAACCAGAGGGTGTCTGCCAGTCCTTAATGCTTCTGTTTCCATCTCCTCCTCTTTCCTTTCCATTCTAATAATTACTAGGAATTTCCCTGATACGAATGCCCATTCATTCCTTTATTATCACTTAGAGATGAGGCGCTATCTTGCCAAGTGGAAAACCCATTCACAGGCTGAATGGGTGTAACTTTCTCGAATGAGAGTTTTCCGTGGGATTTTGAACTTCATTCTTCCTAAAATGGGATTTAATGTTTCCTTTTTTTTTTTTTCAATTGTAGTTTTATTAGATCTACAGTATTTTTTTTTCAGAGGGAGGTCCTGATGATTAATCCAGCAGAAGTTAGATGATTTATGCCGCCCTGCCCAGGCTACTTCTTTAATTAAAAGCATCTTGCAAAACCCTGCCTTAGGGACGTCCCTGGTGGTCCAGTGGTTAAGGCTCCATACTACCAGTGCAGGGGGTGCAGGTTCAGTTCCTGGTCGGGGAACTAAGATCCCACATGCTGTGGGACCAGAAAATTAAACCCCCCAAAACAACAAAACACCAACAATCCCTCACACATACCCCCCCCCCCCCCCCAACCCTCCCCAGCACACACACCTCACCCAGCAGGTCTCCTGCCTGGACCCCAGCCTCTGTTCACATTCCTCCTATGTTAGTGACTTCATTAATCTGTAGGGTTCAGTGTTTGAACCCTTGACTAGGCTGTTTACTCACTGAAGACAGGAGTCATAGTTCCATTTCTTTTCTATTAGTATTTTGCTGCCGTGACCAACCTTCTCTCTCTTTCCAGCCTCTCTCACTCTGTCTAAGATGAAAGCAGTGGAGTAGATTTCCTGGTACAAACAGCTGATTCTGATGGGAGTAAGGGTTGGGGACTGAACCCTGACCCTGTCCTGAACAGGCCGTGCCTGCTGCCTTGGTTACTGGCCAGCGAGTGTTGAGCGTTTGCTTGCAGAATGTGCGTGGAATGCTGTGTTTCGTGACTGAGCTGCGTTGTTATTGCCCTCATTCTGAGTGGCATCTGAGCCAGATCTGCCTGGACTTACTCCAGGTTCCCCCCCAACCCCAGACCTGGCAAACGCACGGATCGCACCTGACTCAGATGTCATTCTTGACGTCTGCTTGGAAGGCCTGACACACAGTGGGTCATCAGGGAGAGCTGAGTTGGTAATAGAAGGGAAAATAAAGATATCTTGTGTTTCTTCTGAGCTTGTTGCCCAGCTCTCTGGAGGGCCCTTCTGGTTTCTTTTAGCTGTGCTATCGAGCAGGGCCTGAGAGTGTGTGAGGAGGAGTGAGGTGCCAGGTCTCTGTGGGTCAACAGTGGGCTCTGGGGGCAGGATTGGTACCTGGGGCTGAAGGAATCAGGAATATCTACTAGGCCCATAAGTCTAGCATAAATGTGGTTGATGTTGCAACTCGGAGGGCTCTGGGGGTGTGGTAGGTGGCCTGGTAAACGATAAGTGGACAGTGGAGGTTTGCCGTCCGTCCTGGAGATTCGAGAGAGGTGACCGTGTGGGAAGCGGGTGGCTGTGTGCTCTGCCAGCGGGAGCAGCTGCCAGTCAGCTTCTTTGTCACCGTGTAGGAGTGTCATCCTAGAAAAATTCAGAATTTTTTTTTTTTTTAAAGCTATGTCTCCTAATTTTTGAATGTTGGCAACCGTGTCAACCAGAGAGTCACGCCTGCTGGCTGGCCTCAGAGTGGGAGGGCCAGGCTGATGAATGCCAGTGGCCCCCAGGGGACACATGTTTGCCAGAGGGTCAGTTTGGGAGGGTGGAAGTCACCATCCAGATGGTGACATACCCTGATGGCCACGGAAATGGACTTGGCATTTGGGGCGGGCAGAGCAGATGCCAGAGGTTGGCATCAAGGAGATGTTAATGACAAAGGCTGAGTTCTTTGCCCACCAGAAAGCCTTCTGGTCCTTGTCTCCTTCCCTGCCCTGTGCCTCCCAGGGCTCCTCCCTGCCCCCTGGAGCCTCAGTCTGCCTTTTCCAGTCTGACCTTCAAGGCCTTCCTTGTGCGGTGTACCTGTAAATGTTGCTCCCATGTCAGAGAGTGGCCTCGACTGACTGACACGCCCGTGGGGTCCCACTGGCTCCTCCAGGCTTCCCGGACCGCGGCCGGGCGCTTCCAGGACACGCCCACGGTTTCTTCCCTCCTGGTTTCACTCATGCCGTCCCCTCTGCCGGAATGCTCGTCCCTCTAGTGTATGGGCGAGTCCGCGGCCTTCCCCACTCCGTAAACTGGGAATAAACCAGGTGTTTCCCTTAGCTACCATGGCACATTCTCTTCATCTGCACCCCTGTCCATGGATCGTGGATGTTCGAAGCTCTGTCTCCTGTGGTAGATGGTGCAGGCTTTGTGGGAGGGTCCCGGTCTCACTCATCACTCTGTACCCTCGGTGCTTGGCTCAGGACAGCGGTCAACAGGAGTTTATTGAATTAGACGCTTCTCAGTGGGGGAATGGAGATTTCTTAAGAGGAAGCTGCTTCAGGTCTGCAGGGAGCATGGAAAAGGGGACAGTTGGCCGGAGCAGAGGGTGGGATACTGCCTCGCGGGCTTTCTGGACTTCAGAGCAGGCCCTGCCTGCAGGACTGTTGGGTTTCCTTCCTTTTTCTCCCCCAAAGCTCTTCTTTAGGGGCACTCTTAGTTCCCACGCTCACAGGCATCCAGGGTCCAGGCATGCAGTGGCAATGAGAGGAGCTCCCCTGGTGAAAGAAAAAGCACCCCACATTAATAGCCCTTCTTCACAGCCGTGCCTGCCTCGCGTCTTGGAGGCGGAGGTCTTTCCTGTTGTTCGGTTGTCTGCTCTCTCACTTTGATGGAAGCACAGGGTCTTCCTGGTTTCTCTTTCCATTTTGTGCTGCTGACAGAGGCATGGACGCCACAAAATGTTGCTTTTATGGCGGAGAAATAAGCTTGGAGGTGGGTGCTGGCCTAAAGAGTGGTGGTGCTGGGAACAGCCTGGGGACCCCTCTGTGCCCCCTCGTACCACCTGTCATCCACCCTCAGCCCAAGGATGGGGACCTGGCATGCCCACATCCCCCAGGTCTTTGTGAAAAAGTGGAAATCTGGGCTTTAATGGGAAATCTCTTAATCGTTAGCTTTGTTTCAAAACATTGTGAACCAGACCATCCATGGGCCTGATACAGCCACGAGCCCCTCCTGGTCTTTGGGATCCATGGCAGAGAGGGAAGTTAAAGCTACATGTGAGGGCTCCTGAAAATAAAGGGTAGTTTGGAAGTGAATAAAAGCAGAGAAGATTTGCAATGATGGATGTGGGATTTCTTACCGTGTTCTGGAGCCATGTGGCAGAGGCTTGTCCCTGTGATGTGCGGGGGCTTTGAGCCCTGTGCTGGTGGTGGCCTTGCTGCGTCTGCCTCAGGTCCTGTGCTGGGAGCTGCCAATGCTGCTGTGAGCACAGTGGACGCGTCCTGCCTTGTTGGCCACCGCTCCCCGTGCCTCAAGGGTGTGGGCTGCTTCTCATGGGTCAGGGGAGCCTCACACCTGTGTGCATTGCTTAGCCCCTGTGACCTCATGCAGATTGCTCCAATTACTTTTCCGTTTCCAGAGCCATGAACAATAACTTAATTTTTTTTTAAAAGGGAAAAATGTCAACGAGTGCATGCACATGGTTGTATAAAATTCAGATTATACAGAAAGACCTAAAGAGGAAATTACTTTTTGCCTTTTCCTCTCTTCCTCTCCCAGTTATTTGAATAAAAAAAAACTAACTAGTTATGTGACCTCAGACAAATCCTCTAACCCCTCCAAACATAGTTTCCTTATATGTTATGGGATAGTAGTAAAACATGGGCTTCCCTGGTGGCTCAGACAGTAAAGAATCTGTCTGCAATGCAGGAGACCCTGGCTTGATCCCTGGGTTAGGAAGATCCCCTGGAGAAGAGAATAGCTACCCACTCCAGTATTCTTGCCTGGGGAATCCCAAGGACAGAGGAGCCTGGTAGGTCCATGGGATCACAAAGAGTCAGACAAAAACCTAGCTCACAGTATTATTATTTTTTCTTAAGCGTGGATTAAATGAGATGATGTGAAATCCCCCAAATCCTAAGCACACAGATTATTTTTTCTTTTTTTTTTCTTGTGTTAAGGATTTCTTTGGCAATCTCATTTGTAATTACCGCATGTTTGTCTTTGATAAACATACATGTTCAGCTGCATAAGAGAAATAATAAAAATATTAAAGTTGAGCAGTACCATTTTCAACTTGAAATCCTGTTCCTCCCCTCTTCCCATGAAGGAATATTAACATTGCTTTCATACCCTTGCATCCTGAAACTCCTAAAGACCTCTGATGACTGGCTGTCAGTAAGACCAGGGGACATTTTTCTCTTAATTAGAACAGGACGTGGGATCTTGATTGTATGAAGGTAGAGCTTGATCTACCTTCCTTGCAGCCAGAAGGTAAATCGTGTGGAGCCGTAGAAGGCGCTCAGGCCCTGGTGTCGGAAGTCACCCAGGCCCTGGGTCAACTCCCGGACTCCTCTGACCTCTCTGAGCTCTTCCCATCAGTGAGACGAGGAGTCCCGCCACCTACAGGGCTGCCGAAGCCTGTGGAAGCCCTGGTGGATCCGAAAGCGTGATGTGAATGATTAACCCACTGCTGGGCTGAAGTGTTTCCCGCAGGCATATGGGAAGCGCCCATAGTGTAGAAGATGCCGTGGGTTCAATGACGTCATAGAAGCGGTCCAGCCTGAGTCTGGCCCAACATGCTGGTGGGGTGCAGTCGGACTCTGTTTTTTACCAAATGGCAACCCACGCCAGTATTCCTGGAAGATCCCATGGATGGAGGAGCCTGGTGGGCTACAGTCCGTGGGGTCGCAAGAGTCGGACACCGCCACCATATATGTGCAGATGTGGCCTGCAGGGCATGCAGGATTGGAAACACGCACCTCTTCTTCCTTGTCGGTGTCTTTGTGCCTCTCACAGTGTGGTTATCTTGCCTTGCCAGTGTGCTTCCAGGGATTAAAATGTATATTTTCCATGCAGTGTGGCTCCTTCACGCAGACCATCTGCCTGTCCCTTCATCTGTCCAGTGCTGGAGCGCAGGGACTGCCTTGGTTGGCACATTTCGAGGGTTATTATGCTTGTGGTTGGTCCTATCCCCACACCCCGGTGACTTTTGTACCTAGCCCTGTGTTGGAGGGAGCATCCCCATGGCTCTATCATGGGGTTGTCATAAGGATGAGCACCCAGCCAGGTGCCCGGCGCTTGGTCAGGGCTCGGTGAGTGACCACTGCTGCGTCCAGCTGGTCAGAGCAGGCCAGGCGGCAGAGAGTGACTCGGTTCCCCCAGCACCTCTTCCTGCCCCCTGCCAGGATGTTCCCCCGACTTGGTTCCTTTTTTTGGGGTGAGATTCTCGTCCCTCAGCTCTGGATTTCCATGTGCCATCAGTTTCAAAACACGATGAGAAATAAAACACAGAAGGGGGAAGGGAGAGAAGGGAAGCCAAGCAGCCCAACCGAACTGGCCGCTGAGCACCTCCACGAGACTCCTTGGCTGGGCTTCAAGTGCGTCTTAAAAACTTGAAGTTAAGCCCCAGATACGATTTTGTTTTCTGACCCTTTCTTTGTCTACCTTGGCTTCTAATTAGTAAACCAGTTAATGGATTCACTCAGCACATGTCCGTATTCAGTACCTGCTCTGTGTCAAACCCCGTTTATGTCCTGGGGATACTGACATGCCCAGAACAGACCACGCCCCTCCCTCATGGAGCTTCCATCTGCTGGTGAAGACCGGTGGATTTCAGGTTGAGAAGTAAGACAGGGTGATGGGAGGCAGGTACTGTTTTACATATGGCAGCTGGGGCAAGCCTCCACAAGGGGGTTCAGGAAACAGCAAGTACAGATGCTTTGAGGAAAGACTGATTGGCTTGTTTGTGGAACAGCAAGGAGGCAGGTCTTTGGGGAGTGGAATGAACCAGGCAGGGGGTGTGGGTTTTCGACTTTTGAGCTTGAGATACTTTTCAACATGAATGTGGAGGTTGAGTAGGGTTTGGTAGCAGGTCCCTGGAGTTCAGAGGAGCCATGGAGTCTGGGACTGGATCGAGTGAGATTGGTCGCACTGGCCAGGTGCTGCACGTGTCCAGTTTTGGTGGATCTTCAAGAGATACAGGTGCCTGTCTGCCTCATTCATTGGCCATGGATTTGCATCTGGACAGAGTGACCAAGGACCAGTCCCTGTGTTGCTCCCCATCTGGTGTGGAAATCCCTCAGAAGGATGAGACGAGTACAGTGGAGGAGAAGTCACTGATGAGTCTGTGCTTGAGGTCTGGCCTCGATAACTGTCTGGTGGATGACCACTGATGGTGGTGGCCCCACTGGGATTGCTCAGCAGAACCAGAACATTTGACCGGTACTAGCCAGCTGAGTTTTCAACAAGTGCATTCTTTATTACTAGCCTTCTCTCCAAGGTGAATAGGCCATGTACCAAGCAGGGACTCGGCAGGACTTCCAAGTGTGAACTCTGAAATGCTGACACTGTTGGCAACAGCTGCCAATTGTCAAGCCCGTCTTACTTGGTCAGAAAGTAGCATACAGACTTGGCATGGGACTCCCCTTTTCTCCTCCAGTCTGTCCTATCCTGGTGCTAGACCCTGGCATGGACCTTCCTGCTGGCCATTCCCTCAAGGTGGCACGTGAGAAGGATGTGATCTGTTGGGAAGAACTTGGCTGCACAGGCAAAGACTTGAGCTAGAAAAAGAACAAAGGGTCATTCATTTGATGCTTCCCATTAACCAGTTTTTTTTTTTTTTTTTTTCCTTAAAGGAAACCTTCAAGAAAGGGAGATTCCCAGGCCATCTTTAGAATTTAGGCCCTGATTTCACATCATAGAATTGTTTCTCTTCGGGGAGATTCAATGAAAGACTTAAAGAACTTAGTGGATATGAAGACATACTGTAGATGTTAGGAACTGCTGCTGTTGCCTTAAAGGATACCCCTTTCCCCAGATCCCTGTTGATTCATCTTATTTATATAACAAATCCATAGACTAGAGCCTGGCACATATGTATACACCGTGTAAATGCTGTGCATATATTAACTCATTTACCCTAGATACCAGTTGGGAGGTAGGTGCTATTATTTCATCTGTTTTACAGATGAGGAAATAGACACAGAGGTTAAATAAGGTCACCCAACTAGCAAGTGATAGAGCTCAGATATTAACCAGAGGAGCCTGGCTGTGGCTCCAGGCTTTTCACCTTATTGGTTTTTCCGCAAATCTTTAGTAAAGAACAACGACAATGGCCATATCCATAACTGTTGCTCTTTTATACTGTCATGGTGTCATATATTTCAGAGGCTAAGACTCTTCATCCCCGCATCGTCTTCAAAGCCCATTTTTCACAGAAGGAAACAAAAGGCTCCGGGTCGTTAGATAGCCACTCCGAGTCTAAGGAATGGCGCCAGGATGCCAACTGTGGTCTGTCTGGCTTCCGAATCCCGCTGTTTCCTCAGCACAATGACTGTCCTGCCCTCTGCACATAATACTGTCCTGCCCTGGGTGACTCATGGGCCCTGGTCACCTCCTTTCAGACTTTTGTGGCCCACGGCACCAGTTGGGCTGCAGGACGGGACAGTGGCCCGTGTTTCTCCAGGCCTGGCTCCTAGGCCACGTGAACACCCCCCTGCCCGCCCCCCCCCCACCCCACGCCAGCCCCCATCTCCGGGGAGGCTGGCGAAGTCGGAGCTTGGACTTGAAAGCTGTTAATCCAGCCGGGCCCCCTCCATATCCTCTGCTCTGTTTTATTAAGCTCAAAGTTTTCCTAAAGCACCTCAGATCTCCTTTTCCTGTGTGAAGAGATTAGGCCAACACGCACACACCCGGTGTGTGCAAGATTAGGCATCACACCCAGTGTGATATGCAAGTATCTAGTTTCTGGTCAGCACTGGGATGAGCAGTTTCTCGTGACGTGCCCGGCCCTGGAGAAGCCTTGGGAGGGTGGGGACCATCTGTGCTGTCCTGTAAAGGAAATTGTGGTTTCTTTCTTTCCTTTTTTTTTTCTTTTTTTCATTTATGGGAAAGGGAGACTTCTGTCTCAATTGAGTCTTTGTGGCATTGCATTTCAGAGAGTCACAGAAAATGTTCTATGTAAATGACTACAAGCCCTGATGAGGGCCTCAATGGGCGCCATTGTGTCATATTGCTATTATTGGCGATTGCAGGATTCTAAATGATATTCTCATCAGGCTGAAAAAGTTCAGTGTTAGCAGCGAAACTCGGGGTTAATTATACTGCTCTGAATTAGAGCATAGAATTAAGTTTCAAGGAGAGCTGGGCTCTTAATTTCTCTCTTCCCCTCCCCCCACCCTCTGTCTCTGCAGGGTTGCTGTTGGAGTTTTGATCAGAGTATTGTTTAACCCATGTTCTAAATTTGTACTTACTGGCATTTTGCTCTGCATGAGTGAGTACCCTTTCTGGTGTTGGGAAACACAGGACCAATTTATAGGATGGTTGGAGAGGGGGAGAAGGGGTCAGCTTCCTAGCACGTTCTTAGTCCCTCTCTGCATAAGAAAGACCGAAGTCTTAGGGGGCGTGCGGGACCCCCTGGAGAGGCTCCTTTAATTTAGCTCTTGTCTCTCCTGCCTCGGAATTATTGGCTGCTCTGATACCGACTCACCTCTTTGAAGAAATGGCACACTGACCTACATCTCAGCTGAAACAGATAGAAGCCTCTTCTCTCTGTTCTGCCCCTTCTTGGCATTCCCCGGGCGACTCGCAAGGGAGGCCTGCGAGGCAGGCCCTCTCGGGTTTCTTGCCCTCGACTTCTCTCTTGCCTGTTTGAATTGCAGAGCTTGGCTCTTCTTTGGCTCGTTGCTGATTGTAAACTTCCTGCATTCCTTCTGCTCCTTGCTTTTGTCTATAAATTTCATGTCGCCTGCATCTCTTCTGAACCTACATCCCAGTTCTCTTTAATATGTTACATGGGCTATGAATGTAACTGTTACATTAAAAAAAAAACTTAGAAAAATGTTTTTTGTAGCAGTAGCCTCTTAGTTTATTGTCTGTATGTATCATTATTTAACCACTTCATCACTTTTCAAAAAATTAATTTTTATTGGAGTACAGTTGCTTTACCGTGCTGTTAGTTTCTGAACCAGCTATACTTACACAGATAGCTCCTCTGTTTTGGACTTCCTTCTATTTAGGTCACCTCGGAGCACAGAGTCGAGTTCCTAGAGCTGTACAGAAGGTTCTCGTTAGCTATTCACCGCTTTAGGTTTGTTTGTTTTTATTTTGGCTGCCCAGCTTGTGGGATCTTAATTCCCTGACCGGGGCTCGAACCCAGGCCCATGGTGGTGAAAGCACCCAGTTCTGACCACTGGCTCCCCAGGAACTCCCCCCCACGTCACCGCTTTTGGATGTTTAGGGTGACTCTTCTCTTTCTTTCTTTTGCTTTTGTCAGTCGTACTATATTGGCAACTCGCCTAGGACCAATTCCTAGAAATGAGCGTACTGAGAGTACGAACTGAAAAGAAGAGAAAGCATTTATAAACCCAGATCCATCTGCCTCCAAACCCGGTGCTCCTTCTGCCGATCTTAGTTCTCTTCGACCTGCCAGGAGATCCAGAGCCTGCCCAGAGAGGCCAGGCACACGCTGCTGTCCCTGGGGGCCCCACTTCTCACGTGGACGGGTCACGGGCACTGAGCTCTGGAATTCTTTCTCTCTCTCTTATGTTTGGAGTTTGACGGCAGTGAACGGTTCTCCAGGACAGCACCGGCGCCTGTCCTGCACAGCAGGTATCGACAGCACACGCAAGAATACCACATCATTAACACGTGGCCCTTGAAAGAGTAAAAGATAGGTTGTTTTTTTTTTTTTTAATGGCCATGCTTCACAACATGTGGAATCTTACTTCCATGACCACAGCTTGATCAGCAGGACCATGACCCTCTGCACTGGGAGCGAGGAGTCCTAACCATTGCACTATCAGGGACTGCCATATCGAATGTAATTTATTCCTCCCAGTGCAGACCCCTTGCAGAGTGTCCCATCCCTATTTGGAAACATTAGTTCGCAGTTTTCTCAGTTGGTGTGGTAACATATTTTCTATATTTATAGTATGTAAAACAGACGTTCTGAAGCACAGCCCTGACTGAGATGACTGTCTTTCCCACGCTGTGCATCCTCTCAGGACCTAGAGAGAAGATGAGGGGGGGGAAAGGGGTCCTTTGGTCAAACAAGCTGGGGAAGAACTCTGTTCTCAAGCGAGCCCTGGTGGTTAGGACTTTGCATTCCAATATAAGGAGTTGTGGGTTCGATCCCTGGTCGGGGAGCAAAGATCCCACATGTCTCATGGCCAAAAAATCAAAACATGAAACAGAAACAGCATTGTAACAAATTCAAAAGACTTTAAAGATGGTCCACATCAAAAAAAAATCTTAGAAAAGAAAGAGACTCCTGAAGCCCCTAGACTCTTGGAGGCTCAGCTATGCTGCGATCAGGAAGCCTGTTTAGTTCCGTGGAAGCCACTTTGTTCCCCTGGACACCTGTTGATATCTTGTGGCAGAAGCAGCATGTGAAACAACACTGAGCCAGGGATAAAGTCCAGGCTCCTAGCGTTTCAGTCCCTGTATCTGCTCTCACCTTTTTGCTTCCCATCCTTCCTGGCCTCTGTGCGTCTACAGATGCAATTGTCTCTGCCGTCTGTGCCCTTTCCCTTATCTAAACACAGCCAAGTTCAACCATATCTTCACATGGTCAGATTCAACCCCATTTGCAAGACTCAGTTCAGAGCCTCCTTTTTTTTGCTTTATCCTTAGACATTCTCCGTACACTTTGCCTCTGGGCCCCTGGCATCCTTACAGCTCGCTATGCTTTGTACCCGCCGTGTGTCATGACATCCCAGCTGGTACTCCATCTATTTGTGTCCACGTCTTTTTGACTGATGCATCTCCTTGAAGATAAGACCGGTCTTCCTGTCATGGCTGCAGTGGGATGGTCACATTATCTTGCACGTAGTAAGTGCTCAGTAAACGCTGAGCGGATGTTCGTCGTGTTGATTAATGCTTCCCTGGAGGGAGGGCCTGTCAGCGGTGGTCACAGGGGAAATGTCCCACAGCAATGTCTGTGCTGACCTCAAAAAACTGGCCACTGAACGAGACGCATAATCTGCCTTCTCCATTCAGCATTGCTGGGGAGGACAGCTTTTTAAAAAAAAATTTTTTTTATTGTGATGAAGATCATATAACATAAAACATACTATTTTGGCTAATTTAACTGTACCTTTCAGTGGCACCAAGTACATTCACCTTGTGCTGCTCTCATCACCATCTCTCTCTGGCATTTTTTACTTTCCTGAACTGAAACTCTGTCCCCATTAAATACTACCCAGGCCCAGGGCTGGAACCCGGCTCTCCTGTCTTGCAGGCAGATTCCTGACCATCTGAGCCACCAGGGAAGCCCCCTTCACCCCCACTCCCCCAACCCCCAGCTCCTGGCATCTATCAATGTACTTTCTTCTTCTTTTTTTTTTTAAATAATTTTATTTATTTATTTTTGGCCGTGCTGGGTCTCTGTTGCTATGTGGGCTTTTTCTAGTTGCAGCAGGCGGGGACTACTCCCTGGTTGCGGTGTGCAGTCTTATCACTGGGGTGGCTTCTCTTGCGGTGGAGCACCGGCCATAGGGCATGTGGGCTTCAGTAGCTGCAGGGTGCAGACTCCGTAGTTGTGGTGCTGGGCTCTAGAGCGCAGGCTCAATAGTTGCGGAGTGTGAGTTTAGTTGCTCTACAGAATGTGGGATCTTCCTGGACAGGGATCGAGCCTGTGTCCCCTGCATTGGCAGGCAGATTCTTTACCACTGAACCACCAGGGAAGCCCTACCAATGTACTTTCTGACTATGAATTTGACTATTCTAGGTACCTCACACAAGCGGAATCCAACAGTATTTGTTTGCACCTACTGAATATTGGAATGCATGTTTCACGTTAACTTAATGTATGTCCTGCAGATTATATCTTCCCCCCACCCTGTGCTATAGAGTAGGTTCTCATTAGTTACACATTTTTACATAGCTGTGTGTATATGTCAATCCCAGTCTCCCAATCTATCCCCCACCTCCTGCTTCTGTTCCTTTAGCACAGCCTTGCTTCTGATTTTTTTTTCCCCTGATCAATTACAATGAAGGTTTCATTTCTAAGACTACTGGTAAATGATCTTCACCTTCTTGAGCAGCACCTAGAGCATAAAGTCGTTAGCACCTAGTTATCTCTATAATCCTTCTACCTAGTGAGTTAGGTAGGGTTACTCAGCTAGTGTCGAAAACTATACCCCAGAGAGGTTAAAAAATGGGCTCAGGCATGGTCATATGGTAAATGGCAGTGCTGGGAATTAAACTCAGGTGTGACTCCAGAGTCCTTAATACCACATAACTCGATTGCCTTTCACCAAATGCAACAAATACTCTGGTGTGTGTGTGTGTGATTTATAGATTTATTGAATCGCTCTGGAGCCCTCCCCCTCCTTCCTCTTTTGAATAACACCATTTCTTCTCTCCTGGGCGCCATATCTGTGGCTTTAAATGTGGCTAATTTACTCAGTTTTACACAGTTTCTTAATTCTACTTATTCCCTCACCCCTCTTCTTTTTGAAGCTTTATCGAGAAACCACTGATGGGAGGATAAAGGGCTCCTAGTGTCCAGTTTGACATTAATAGTTGACTGTGTCCCCCGATCTGCCCTTTGCCCTCTCTTGGCATCACCGACACATTCTAACCTCATACCTTTCCAGATTCTAAGAGACCTGTTTTCTTTGGATACAGACTGCCCGTAGGTGTTGATTTTTTTGGAAGTTCCCAGATAGCATATGCATGCATGCTAAGTAGCTTCAGTCATGTCTGACTCTTTGCAACCCTGTGGACTGTAGCCCACCAGCCTCCTTTGTGCATGGGATTCTCCAGGCAAGAATACTGGAGTGGGCCTTGCTAAACAACCCAGCGCCAGAAACTGTCACCAGCTCCCTGAGATGCGTGTGTGCATGTGCACGTGTGTGTGCGCAGGCGCGCACACACCTAGTGAGATGTAAACATTTACAAGGAATAAAGGACGTTCTTTCCCCAGAGCTGAAATCTGGAGAGTCTCCAATGTATACAGCGTTGACGGTGATTCCATATGTTTTGTTCATCTTTATGTTTTTGCAGCCTCCACAAATTTATTTTCCACGCTGCTGCCACCAGCAGGAGAGCGTTTCCACGATGCAGATCTGACAATCTGACCATGTCTTTCCATGGTTAAAATCTTTCTTTGCCCCCCGCCCCCCCCCCGCCCAGACACACACGGAGCCCTCAGGGTGATTGGCCTGTTGGTTGCCCACTTTCCAGCCTCTTTTATGTGCTTCCTGTAAGTTTGCTCCAGCTGGGATGTATTCCAGGTTGTTCCTGGGTGTATGTGGTTCTCTCTTCTCTAGGCATTCCTGGCTGGCTGAGCCTTCTGTACCTGTCACTCGTCTCCCCCTGGCTAATTCCTATTGGACACTTCCGGAAATCTATGCCCAATCAGATCCGTCCCGGGTCCGCCCTTCTGTTGCGTCGCTGGGCTCACCGGGCTCTGTTCCGGTTCGCTTCCTCCCCTCAGCTGGACCATTCACACCTTGCCTTCTTCATCTCTGTACCTGGCACACAGTCGGAGCTCAGTAACGGTTGAATGGAGGATTAGTCACAAGACTTTATTTCCTGTGAAAATGCAGAGAGGTGGGAAAATCTGAGCGTTCTTGTTCCTTGCGCATTCCCAGATTTGCTAGATAATACACTCTGCTGGTTGGTTATCCAGTGTGCGCTTTCCCAGCGCTTTTGTTACCCTTGCTGCACCCACGTATATAGTGTTCCTACTGACCCCATCACACACGTGAAGAAGCAGGGGCTCCGTTTCTCAGATGAGAAGTCAGTAGACCATGGCTTCCCAGCATTTCAAGGCACTTTCTGCCTTTAAAGCTGAAGGGCCTCACCACTGAGGCTCAGGGAAATGGTGACAATATTGTGACAATATTTGAAACAGAATCTTGGGTGCTTGGGCCCTGAGAGAAGTTGCCAGTTGCCAATCCCTCTGAATGTAAAGGGGGAGAGGGGGATTTTCTTTCTCCAATAATTTGCATTTACATGAAGGCCAAATTGGAGTTGTTTATTGACTCAATAAAGACACTATCTCTGAATAATTCAGAATCTGATGGGCCTATTAGCCTGAGTTCCCCTTTTGTGAGCGACAGAGGCTGCTGGATGCCTCGTTGCAGAGCTGGGGGGTTATCTTATAAGGGGTCTCTTCAGTCTGGGTCATATGCATTTTTATTGCTCAGCAGGACGTGATAGAGGCTCTGAATAGTCAGGGAAAGCATCTCTTGTGCTTTTTCTCATGAATAGAACACTCTGTGCTGAGCTGTTGCTCCACTGGGGCCAGCACATGGTGTATTTTCCTTATGTTTGAACCAATACGCTTTTTCATTTTGGGGCAATCCAGGTAAATTCTGGTGCTCCTGGGTGGCAAGGAAAGCATTTCTTTTCTTTTGTGTTTTTCCCTTCTGTCCTGGTGTTTGAAAAAATAGATTTTGAGTTGCATGACTAATCAGCATATTTATTAGAAATTAATGTTCTGCTAGTGATCAGAAATTCCTTCCTCTCTTCCATGCTCTCAGAACAGTGCTGGGGAGGGGGGCTGGAACTCGGTGGGGGGTAGGGGGGGTATTCAGATCCAGAGGACAGCAGTTCAGAACATTGGAGACATTTGCAAGAATAAGTCTATGGCCTTGGGCTCTGATTCTTTTATCTGTGTGTGTGTGTGTGTGTGTGTGTGTGTGTGTGTGTGTGTGTGTGTGTGACAGGGGTAGGGTGAGAAAGAGAGGAAGATTGATTGGGAGGAGACTGTTGCACTGAGTAGAACAAGACTTCCTGAAACATGGGACCCAAAGAGACATCATAGTAACCATGTTTCCCAGCCCTTGTGTCAGGCTCAAGTTCTGGTAGAAGTTTTTCTTATGTCTTGTGAATTTGTTAATGTGAAAAGTTTTCTATAACTGTGGACATGTGTCTGGTAGACTGCTTTATGGAAAAGAATAAACCCCTACAGGGTGGGTCCTGACCTGTGAGCTCAGATCCTGATATGACTTGCAGACAGTGGTCTTCAGTCTTTGACCAGTTCCCTTTTGGGTGGAGCCTTCTCTGCCAGCCTGATAGTCATAAACGGCGGCACGTTTAGTCTGAGGTCTTTTTCTTTTCCAGGAAAAACAGAACCGCACCCATCTGACCAGGAAGACCTGGGCCGAGCCCCAGGAAGACCGCCTCTCTGGCTGGAGGGCTGTGGGAACCGAGGCAGACACGTGCAGGAAAAAATAACAGTTTCTCATCTTTAGAAAAAAGTTCAGTGCTCACTTGACTAGAACAAGTGCCACCTGTATGACACCGTGGAAGGTCAAAGCAGAATAGGGAAGGAAATGGTTGAATAATTTTTTTTTTTTTCCTTTCTTGAGGTTTTTTCCCTCCGGCCCCCCCTCTTTCCTCCCCGTCTAGAGGGATGTTTCACAATTGGCAGAGTCCAGTGGATCTTGAGATTATGGGGGTGGGGTCTGGGAGGGGGCTCAGCCATGGCTGACTCCCAGCTGCGGTTTAGAGTGCTGCTTTGTGCCAGCCCATGCTTCATCCTCAGAACCCTCCTCCGAGCTGAGAAAATGGGGGCTTAGAGGGTGGGTCCCAGGGTCTCATGGCTGGTATGTGGCTTTCAGATCTGTGCTGGGGTTGGGGTGAGGATGGCAGGAGAAGCCCCAGAAGCATTCAGAAGGGCATTTGCGCAGCTCCTCTCCTGTCTCTCAGAAAGGATGCTCATCACCTCACTCCTGCTTCGATGCTCTGGAAGGTTCCAGAACCAAGAGATCTGTCTGCTCAGGGGGGCTCCCTGGAGCTTGGCTGCTGTCCTCCTCCACGGGGGACTGGCCATGCGGGAAAGGCAGGGAAATCCGGTGTGCTGGGCTGCGGGAAGCATGGGCCTTGGTGCACACAGCCTTCTTGGGGATGGGGCGGTCCACGCTTGTGCTTTTCACTTGTGCTTGTTTTGAGGCACGCACGCTTCTTGCTCGAGTGGGGCTGAACTGGCTCCTCGCCCAGCTGGACTTGGGTTGACTTCCTCAGTGGATCCCACCTGGGGGGTGTGCTTTCCAGTGTGGGCTGTGGTTCACAGCTGCTCTGCCGTCAGGCATGATGGCCACTGGGACCCTCAGAGGAACTGGGTGGCCCAGGGGCCAGGCTGGGGCAGGATGGTTGCTTGTCATCTTCAGCCTATGCTCAGAGATCTCCCAAACTGGCTGGCTTGCTAGTGATGCTGGACAGAGGAGTAACTCATTTGAGTAAGGCTTTCATGCGCTTCGGTGGGGTTTCAGTATGCGCTACAGGAACCCGCGAGATGAAGAGGTCGGGTCAGGTGGCTTTCTGCCCACTTCAGACATGAGGATGTGGAGACTTGTTAAAGACCATACAGAAGTTGGAACTCAGCTGCTTTCCTCAGGCTGGGGTTCCTTCCGCTACCCTGTCTGAACCAGAGAGAGGACACACGCTAAGTCAGGCCCTCAGTGACCAGAGCTACACTGGAGGAGGTGGCCAGATGGGCTTGACAGTGTCCTGAGACAGTGGCAGTCATCGCTGCTGTGTCCCCAGCCCCTGACGGAGCCTGGCTGACGCGGGTTCTCAGTGTGGTGTTGCTGGGGCCTCGGAGGAGTTCCTAAGCCCTGGGGGAGTGACGCTGATGGAGTGATGCTGATTACTCTGCACCTTTCAGATTGTTTCTCTTCCCTCTGTGACCCCCAGATTCTTTCCTGCCCGCTTCTTTCCTCCTTCCTGGGATAGCACCTCTTACCCCGGCAGTGGGATGGTCTCTGAGCAGCACCTTTGAGATTCCCATCCAGCTTTTCCTTTCCCCCACAAATTTTGGGACTTGGGACTGGGAGAGAGAACTTTCAAGCCCAGTGCACGAGCTTGAGGGGGCTTCCCAGGTGATGCTAGTGGTAGAGAACCCGCCTGCAAGTGCAGGAGACGCAAGAGACTTGGGTTGGGAAGATCCTCTGGAGGAGGGCACAGCAACCCGCTCCAGTATTCTTGCCTGGAGAATCCCATGGACAGAGGAGCCTGGCGGGCTACAGTCCATAGGGTTTCACAGAGTCAGACACAACTGAAATGACTTAGCAGGCACGCATGAACTTGAGGTCTGGATTTTGTGGCTGGCTTCTGATGCTTATAGACCCCTTTGACCTGGGAGGGTGTCCTTGTAACTTCTTTATTTTATCAGCTTAGGAGAGTGGGTTCCAGGGAAGTTTGGGGAGCTGCCTGGGGCTTCCCACTGAGCAGCGACAGAGCTGGGCGTGAGCTTGAACTTTCGCTGCAGTGCTTTCTCTGTGCTAGTCTCTTTTGTCCCAGACCCCAGTGAGTGATCTTCGACGTCTTTTAAGATTTAAGTCTCTCTGGTTTCTGCTGCTTGGAGCTGAGCAGGGGAACTTCTGTTTAGGGCAGAAGGATGGTGGGATGTCTCTAGGTAAGATCTCGAGGCCACTGGTGCAAGACTGTTGCGGCTCTCAGGTATTTTTCTATTGAGAGTTCTCCCCTTCACTTCTCTTTTCTCCACCCACCTTGTGTTTTGAGCCCCTTGTGGCTTTCCTGGGGTGGAGACAGGTAGAGGCGAGCAGGTGGAATATTTGCGTGTGGAGCTGATCCCCAGACCCCTTGCGTGGGTGTGGCTGGTGGTGGTCCAGCTGGCTTGGCCCCTTTTCTGAGTCTGCAGGCTGTGGCCCACCCACCTGCCTCTCCCTGGAGGGCCCAGGGGCCGGCCACCTGGTGCTCATAAGGGCGGCTGTGCATGTGTTCTTGGGCCGAGGAGAGAGGGAGAGCGCCGCCTGATCACGTGCATACACGTGACCGTTTTACAGCCTCGTTCTGTTTGTGATCTCGTGTGCGCTGAAGGCGGGGTAGATTGCCACTTACTGGCACCTGTATGGAGGCCCTGCCCTGGGCACCTTCCCATCCATGAGCTCATTTAATCCTCACCGTAATGCAGGGTGGGGGGGGGGAGGGGGTGTGTCTCTTACAGAGAAGGAAACAAACAGAGAGTCCTTTGCTCGGAGGTTACTTTCATTCTTCATGCAATCTGTAGTTACGGAGTGTCTGTTGTGTGCAGAGTCCTGGCCTAAACCTGGCCTTGATGCATGAGACCCACAAAGTCCCTGTCCTCGTGGAGCTGGGACTCTGGGGGTGGAGCTCCCTTAGTGAGGTTTTTGAGTGGGGGGCAGTGAGACGGGACTGGAGGCTGGTGGAGGGACTTAGGGTTTTAGCCCATTTTACTTAGACACTTCATATTCCATCACGTTACCAGCCTTCTCCCTGGTGTCCTCCCCACTCCCCTTAGATTATTAACATGGTTTACCTATGTGTGAACCTAGGCTCAGAGAGGCTGGGTAACTCGTCTGAGGCTGCCCAGTAGGTGAGCTGGAATCTGAAGACCCTGGGTGGATTTCTGCCATCTTACACTGCCTACCTGTGCCTACGTGTTTTCATAAAGAGAAACAGTTGGCAGAAGAGCAGCAAGTCCTTCTGTGAGCATTTGGGGAAACTCAAACACGTCCACTTCAGAGTTGCTCCTGTGTAAGGGTGAGCTCTGTGTCTTATTTTGTAATTGGGACTCATGGATGTGGGGGGTCTGAGGTCTGAGGTGGGGTCTGAGCACGTGGTCTTGGCTGTATCTCACAATCTCGCTCCAGTGGAGAGTCAGGGTGAAAAACCTCTTCAGATAAAGGCCTCACTTTTGTTGCCAACAGGAGCCCGTGGTAATTTTTAAACCCTGCTCAAACTTTCAGAAAACAGAAGTCTGGAAATTCCATGTTGAGCCACCAGTGACTTCCTGGCACACGTGCGCGTGAGTGTGACACGGGGATCCGGGTGGCTGACGTGGCCGCAGGGCGGACACCCTGGTGGTTCTCCTCAGAAGCAGGAGTTCCTGGGCACATGCAGTTTGACCTTCTCAGGAGGCCTCCAAGTTGCTTAGGACCAACTTTATTTGGTTCTGGTTGTTTGTGGCCTTCTTGGGGGTTGCCTTGCAGCGAGCGGACGTTGTGGGGGCCCTGTTTGAAGCCCCTGAACACCGAGTTCTCGCTTCTTCTTGTCACATGAAAGGGCACCCTGATGGGGGGATGGGCTTTGCAGTTCAGTCTGCTGCTTATTCGTTCGGGGTCTGCAGAGGAAGCCTGACTAATCCTTTCCTTTGCTACCAAATGCTGCTGCCGTGGGACTGTCTGGTCTCGGGCCCCTTCTCCTTCTTGCTTTGTTTACTTAGTCATCACCCCCATACAGGACGTCTTTGGGGGTACAGGTGACCCCAGGAAACTCTGCTCGGAGACCCCCTGAGCTGCCCCACCTTGCTCAGTGTCCCACGGGGCCCTACCCTGCTTCTGGGAAAGCTTCTGCAGCCTGGCTGCTCCCCAGCTGGTGGCGGAGATGGCTCTTGGCGTTCAGAAGACGTCTCAGCTTTGCTGATTGGTCTCTCCTGAAGTTTGTGTTTGTGACGTGCCGGGCACTGGAGTGCTGTGAACCCTTTGTGTGCATAACCTCTCACTGTCTTCACCAAAACTTGGGAGGAGAGTATTTTTCTTGTCCCCACTGGATGGCTGAAGAAACAGAGGCTTGCACGGAGGCAGTCACTTATACCAGCTCGCACAGCCACCTGTGGAGGACTGCGTCTCACTGGAGGAGCAGAGTTCCACTTAGGAATGTCCTTCACTTGCACACGCGAGTGCGAAGTGGCTTCAGTTGTGTCCCACTCTTTGCAATTCCTCGGACTGTAGCCCGCCAGGCTCCTCGGTCTATGGGATTCTCCAGGCAAGAATGCTGGAGTGCGTTGCCATGCCCTCCTCCAGGGCATCTTCCCCACCCAGGGATCGAACCCTTGTCTCTGGCATCTCCCTGCATTAGCAGGCGGGTTCTTTACCACTAGTACCACTTGGAAAGCCCCGCAGACCTGAGGCAGGAGTCTTATTTTAAGGTTCCTTCAGCTTTTCTCTCTTAAGCCTTCTAGTTAAGATAGGGCCTCTCCGCCTTGGCATTCCTGACATTTGGGGCCAGATCATTCCTTTTTTTATGTTTAACTTTTTGGCCACACCACATGGCTTGTGGGATCTTTGTTCCCCAACCAGGGATCGAACCCGAGCCCCCTACATTGGAAGTGTGCTGTCTTAGCCACTGGACTATGGGGGGATGTCCTCTGATCATTCTCTATTGTGGGGACATCTCTGGCTTCTACCCACTTGATGCCAGGAGCCCCCTGTCCTGCCCTGTCCCCCCACCTCGCAGCCTCCAGTGTGACCACCCAAAGTGTCTCCAGATGTTGTCAGGTGTCCCCGGGGGTGGGGGTGGGACAAAACTGTGCCCAGTGAGGACCACTGGATTATAGTGACCACTTCAAACCCTAAGCCAGGATGCACATTATTTGGGGATGGAGAAAGATAGAGCATTTAAAATCAGGACTGTCTCAGCAAACTTGAAACTGCAGCTTTAACTAGAGCGTTCTGTGTGGGAAGACAGACTGACAGCAGGCTTTATGTGGGGATAACCTTTCAAGATGAAATTTATTTATTTACTAAAAATATTTAATTAAATAATTTTATTGACTGGCTTCCCTGGAGGCTCAGTGGTAAAGAATCCGCCTGCAGTGCAGGAGCCGCAAGAGACACGGGTTCGATCCCTGTGTCGGGAAGATTCCCTGGAGGAGGGCACGGCAACCTACTCCGGTATTCTTGCCTGGAGAATCCCATGGACAGAGGAGCCTGGCGGATTACAGTCCATAGGGTTGCGTAGAGGCGGACACGGCTAAAGTGACTTAGCACGCACGCACGCACAGGTCTTCGCTGGCGGCATGTGGGATCTAGGTCCCTGACCAGGAATCGAAGCCGGGCCCCCTGCATAGGGAGTGTGGACTCTTAGCCACTGGACCACCAGGGAAGTCCTAGGATGAAATTTAAATTACTCTGCATATCTCTTGGAGGCCTGTTATGGAGTTCCCTTAAAGTCTTTTGTCTTTGCTGGTAGCTTGTGGGGGAAAAAATCGTAGTCTTTGATTTATGCAAGTTTTGAGGTTCAAGGCACTTTCTGCTGGAAAGAATGGGGTGAAAACGAGAAGGGCCTCCCTCAGGCCCCAGGACACGTGGAAAGCGTGCCCTGACGGAGCACTCCTGTGTTCTCCATACGCCCCTGCGCACTCGCCTGCAGGTCTCATTGGCGCCCCGGTCAGGTGTGCTGTGTGTACGCGAGCCCACGTGAGTTTCTTTTCACACGCACAGCTGGCAGACCTGTCACGTTTTGTCCAGTGCGATTTCTTCTCCTCCGGGTGCAGCTCCTGTGGGTTCACACGTCCATCCTCAGAGGCTCCGAGCCGAGCTGTGCCAGGCTGCACCTGAAACCGCAGAGCAGCTATTTGCGGAGATCATAAAACAGGGGAGCACGTGGTGTGCCGCGATGCCTTGCACGGAGGAAATCCAGTTTATTAAAACGTCCAATGGAACAGTAACATTGGGAAAGATTATTTTTTTAGATGATGCAATCAGATGATAAATCCCATTTCTGTGGGTCTGTGGAAGACTGCTCCCTCCTGTTAGATCATAAGTAGGGTGCTGTTTGCAACACCCCTTTACACGTGCTTTTCCAGGAACACATATGTTAGCCAGGTGTAGTCTGTCCCTGTGCTGTAGTGGGCAACCTCCGGGGGCCATACCAGTGGCCTTGTGTTTAGTACGGCTTACGAGAGTGGCTGGTTTTCAGCAAATGGTTCTCTTGTCAGTCTTGGTAACTCAGGGGAATTTTGCAGAAGGGCCCGGTGAACATTTCTTTTTGCAGCACTGATATAACACCCCCAGGGGTGATATCTAATTAACTGATGACATCTTTTTACCCGTAAGGACCCATCGTTTTTTATTCCCAGGGCTTAAGTCTCCCCTCCAATAGGAAAAGTCATAATAATAGCTACGTTAGGCGTTCTGCTCTCTTATTAGGAGTGTCATTAACTGGGAAAGTTAACCGCCCAGCACAGGGAGGCACAGCAGAGCTGGGATCCCGGCCCTCAGGGCTTTCCCGCCTCTAACGGCCGTTGTAGATACAGAACCAAGGGAACAAGGAGAGTTTAAAAAAGAAATAGAAATCCCTTCTTTTGCCATCTTGAGGTCTACATTGTTAGCATTTTACCGTTCCCTTATGACTGAGCCCCCAGAATGCTTACGAGGATCATATTGCATGTGTCATTCTTTATTTCGCATATATAATTTTTCTATCTCATCTGCCTCACTTTGAGTTTTATTATGAGCACTTTCTCATGTTGAGAATTGTTCTTGTATCATTTGCTAGCTGCATAATATTCTAGCGTCTCTTGTATTTTATTCATTCTATTATGGAGCATTCGGTGTTTATGATGTTTCATGATCCTCAAGGGCTGTCACTGCAAGGCTGGTCTGACACTAGGGCCGTGTGTGTGTGTGTGTGTGCGCGCGCTTATGTGCAAGTTTGTGCAGACTGACTCACAGCATGAAGGCTGTGTGATGGGGCATTGGGTTCCAGGCTCGAGCTGGAAGCTTCTTACATTTGACTCCCAGGCCAAGCTGCTTGTGGTTTTCTCTTTCTTCCTTTTTGGTTTAGAGGAAGTCACTTGGTCATATTCCCCCTCCCCCGCCGGCCACCTCCCACGGAGTAAGGAAAAGGGTGTTTCTGATGATTGTGTTTCTCCGTAGATGTGGAAAAAAAACCTGCTCCTGGTTTTCAGAGAGGTTTTCCAGGTCACTGCGAGGTGGGTCTCAACTAGATGACCAGACTTATTCTAATGACAGCTGAGCGCAGTCAAGCCCTGCCTGGGAGCCGGCTTCTGGCCCAGATTCTTGGCATAAGCAGTTCCATTTACTGGAGGAGCCCTGAGAAGGAGACGCAGTGCTACGTCTGTCTTACAAAGGAGGAGACCGAGGCATATGCTTAGAGGCTGGGCTGGGATTTAAGGCCAGGATCAAACCCGGGCCCCTCTGCTAGTCCGTGTCTCTTCTGTCCCGGGCTGTGCCTTGGTATCCAGTGCAGCTCACAGCTGGGGGCGATTTTGCCTCCCAGGGGACGTTGGGCAGTTATCAGGAGACTTTTTGACGTCATGATTGTGAGGCAGAGGATTTTAAACTTGCTGTCGGACTTCCCTGGTGGCTGAGCGGTAAAGAATCGGCCTGCCAATGCAGGAGACACGGGTTCGGTCCCTGGTCTGGGAAGATCCCACAGGCCACGGAGCAACTAAGCTCCTGTTGCCACAACTACTGAGCCTGTGCTTTGCAACTACAGAGCCCACGGGCCCTAGAGCCTGTGCTCTGAAACAAGAGAAGCCACCACAATGAGAAGCCCGTGCACCACAACTGGAGAGTAAACGCTCTCTCTGCTAGAGAAAAGCCCGAGCAGCAGCGAACACCCAGCATAGCTGACAGTAAATTAAAAAAAAGTTGCTGTTGACAGCTGATGGGTGGAGCCCAGGCAGGCTGGTAAGGACTCTGCCTGCACAGGATGGCTGCCCACATGATGAACCGTCCAGCCTCTGATACCAGCCGTAGGAGCGGGGGCATTGAGAGGCCCTCCTGTGGGTGAGGGAGGGAAGAAAATACAGGCTTCTCGGGGTTAACCAGGAGGGGGTGGAAGAAAGTGGGCTTGGGAGAGGGAGCCCTTTTCCTGGTTTTATCATCTTACACAAATTACACAAATTTCTTGAGGCGCAGCTTCCTTATCTGAAAATCAGGAAGTAAGGCTTGACTGGCATTTCCAGCATGGGTTCAGGGGTCAGACTTCCTGGGCCTGAATTCTAGTTCCTTCTGCGAGTTTGAGTGAGTTACTTTAACTTTCCTAAGCCTCAGTTCTCTCATTTGTTGAATAGGCAGATAATAGTCATACCGAAATGGGACGCATGTCTGTGTTCCATTGCTCAGTCGTGTCTGAGTCTTTGTGACCCCATGGACTACACAGTCCGTGGGATTCTCCAGGCAGGAGTACCGGAGTGGGTAGCCTTTCCCTTCCCCAGGGGATCTTCCTGACCCAGGGATCGAAGCCAAGTCTCCTGCATTGTAGGCGGATTCTTGACTGTCTGAGCCACCAGGGAATCCCACCAAAATGTGATAAAGAGAGTGAAATGCATTAACATGCCAGCTGAGACCCAGTGGGCACGGGGAACGTTAGTGCCTTGATGGTAGTGACAGGGGTGGAGAAGGCACTTGGCCGAGTCTGGGGGTGCAGAGTCTGCTTCCTGAGGGCGGGGTTTTGTTTCACTCTGTGCTGTCTCTCTAGAGTCTGGAATTGCCTGTAGGTCCTCCCCTGGAGCCCATCTGGTGGGGCTGAGTTTAGAAAGACATGAGATATCGCATCTCCAGTGATGTGAGGCTTAGTGTTTATTCTTGGTCTACAAGGTAGCTGAAGAAACTCCAGTCCTTTGGCCACCTGATGTAAAGAGCAGACTCACTGGAAAAGGTGCTGATGCTGGGAAAGATTGAGGGCAGGAGGAGGAGGGGGCAACAGAAGATGAGATGGTTGGATGGCATCATGGACTCAATGGGTATGAGTTTGAGCAAACTCTGGGAGAGAGTGGACAGGGAAGCCTGGTGTGCTGCAGTCCATGGGGTCGCAGAGAGTCAGACACAACTTAGAAACTGGATAGCAATGCAAAGTAGTGGAGTCGTGATTCAGCTGTGAGTGTGCCCTCGGATTGGTGGTGGATGGTCTTCAGGTCCCTCAAATGTAAGAATATGGTTCTGTTGGGGCAGGCACTGGCCCTTTTCTTTCCCCACCAGGACTTCAGGAGATGCTGGCCATCCTCTGGAGCCCATAGATGGTCTTACTCTTGGCTTAGGCCTGAAACCGAGGTGCTCCCTGTTGCAGCCCTTGGGTAAGTGCCAGCAAGTCCCCCAGCCCTCCCATCCACTGAACCTCCCCACCTGGCTTGACAAGGGTTTATGCTTCCTGGGTGGCAGAAGAGCTCCTGAGGCCAGGAGGTGCTGGGGATCTCATGTATCTGCATCCCTTCCCTGATGCTTCTGATGGGAGTGACTTGATCAGGTGGAGTCCAGATCTGAAAGGGTGGGACAGATGCACCCAGGAGGTAGAGAAGAGCTTGGGGGAGCATCACACATGCTTGCCCAAAAGGGCTGGTTCCACATTACTGCCGTCAATGAAATGTGCATCATGGATCCCCCAGGTAACAGGGAAGTGGTACCAAAAATCTTACAACCCAGTGAAGACTTGGCAGAATTATAGAAACTGGTGAAGCTGTGTCTCACAACACCTGGCCTTATGCAGTGCTCACTTACGTTAGCAGTGCCGGGCACCAGCCTACAGTGGCCAGGCAGCCATATATATGAGGGAAGTGAGCTGGGGGCACTGGTGTTGAGCTGGAGGGGTTAGGTCTCCCACGGGGCCGCCCCTACTCAGCCCCAGCCCTTTTATGTTGTCATGTGAGAATATGGCCTAGTGTTAGTAGATCTTTTGCTTCTACCCCCCGCAAGAAAAGTGCATGCTCAGTCCCTAAGTCAGTCCCTAAGTCTGACTCTGTTTCCCTGTGGACTGTAGCCCACCAGGTGCCTCTGTCCATGGGATTTGCCAGGTGAGAATACTGAAGTGGGTTGCCATTTCCTTCTCCAGGTGATCTTCCCGAGCCAGGGATCAAACCCACATCTCCTGCATTGGCAGACGGATTCTTTACCCCTGAACCACCAGGGAAGCCTGAGAAAAGTAGGAGATTCTGTTTTGATGGAAGATATTCGCTTTCAGCAGATACCCCTCCAGAGTGGTCGGGACCTGTCGTTTGTAGACTGTGGGTTCCTTTGGTCTCAGTGGACTGCATTCTTGCCTGGCCGGTTGCCTGCAGACACGGAGCCTCTGATACAACAGTGATTCTTGGAATCTAAGGGGCCCAAGACACCCGGCCGATCTCTGGGGTTGACATCCAGTCCACCTCCTGCCTTTATTCCCTGGCCTCTGTCCCCTCCGCCTCCTCCTCCCACCAGTGAGACAGTCACATCCTCTCTAGAATATTTCTGATGAATTCCAGCCCTGGGAGGCTTGAGGGCTGGTCTCATGACCAACATGTGAAGGACAGCGTCACCCCACCCTCCCCACCTCGTATCCATAATCGGGCCCCTGAGCTCCATACTTCAAGGCGGGTTAGCTTCCAAAGCCTGCTGACAAATACCCCTTCTGTTATCCCATGCACAGGCTGGGGGCACCAAGGTCCCATTCCACCGTTAGGCCTCAGGGCCGGTGGATGAAGGTAGGTCCCTGAAGTCAGGTTCAGTAAAGGCCACTGGGGCAGCTGGCCTTGGTCTGTGATGCTGACCTTAGGACCCAGTGGGATGCTGCTAGCTTGCCTGGCTCAGCTGGGTTGGTGCTGGGAATAATAAGCAGGGTTGAAAACGCGATGCATTTCAGTCCCCGTCACTCTGATCCCTCTCCAGGTGTTGGGAGAATGTTTTTCCAGCTCGGTTACTTGCTGGCACGCATAGGTAAATATCCAAGGTGTTCCCGGAGAAGCTGGGGCTGGATGTTGATTTTGCTCCCTGGGATGTGTTCTGGGGAGGAAGTGGGCTTTTCGGTTGTGGTGGGTATAGGATGTGGTCTAGGGAGATTAGAATCATGCTGTGGATGAAGTTAACAAGAACAGTGGAACTCTTTTTTTTTTTTCCTTTTGTACTTTTGGGCTTAAAAGGCTTCTCAAAATGAGCTTTGTGTATCAGGGAGGTGCCCTTGATTCTGCATGTATTCTAAATATTTGTATGGAAGCTAGAAGCACACTCATTGCTCTATTTCATGCAGTAGATGTATTTCTGGCAGGTCATTTGTAAGACCTGAGTTCAGCTTCTAACTTTGACACTTAGTATAACTTAACCTCACACTGAATTTCAGATTGGGGAGTAAAAAGGGGACAAAACTCATAGAGGTTTCAATGCGTTATTGCATGTAAAGCACTTATTGTACAATTCTTGGCTCAGAGTAAGTATATTTAGTAATGGTAGTTATTATCCTAATTATTAGGCCACGTGGTATGATGATGATGATAATAATAATGGTGATGATGATAGTTATTGAGGGCTTACTATATGTCAGTTATTCTTCCAAGTACTTTGCATCAATTAACACGTTTAGTTCTCACAGTAACCCAATGAGGTAGGTGCTGTTACAAATGCTGTTTCATAGGTGATGTAACTCGGGCACAGAGAGGTTGAATAACGTGCCCAAAGTCACCCAGCTCATAAATATGAAAAGAGCAAGGACTTAGGAATCAAAAGACCTTGGCAGCAAGTCCTGGTGTGATAGTGTGGTCTTTTGCCAATTGCTTACCTCTGGGTTGCCTTTCTTAGCTATAAAAGGGTGCTCCTATGTCAGACCCCTCTCGCCTCCTCACCCTTCATCACTTTGTGCTTGGTTGTGGGTCCTTAATAATAGATGCTGAGTATTCATTTGCTGACTGACCGATGTTAGGGAGGGGTAATGAGGTTCCAGTGGTTGTTATTTTAAATGCCCCTACGCGCTTATTGTTGGGGTTTAAACAGCACACCTGTTTTTCAGATTTCTGAACCACTAAAGAGAGATACCAAGTAAAAAATATATATATATCAAAATATCACCTTTCTTACTGAGAAAGGCTTGCTTGGAGGATGTGGCTTAGGTGTGGGATACCATGAGCTTCCTGATAAGAGCTCGATGGTAGACAAACGGACCCACCCAGCCACGAGCAGACTTGAGCAGCCAGGGGCCTCCTCCACGGGCTGATGGTGGCGGCGGGGGCGGCAGTGACTCCTGGCGTGGAGGAGCGGACCACCAGGGCGGGATATGTCACTTCTGCGTGGGGGTGGGGGTGGGGGGAGGCCTAGAGGGAGAGACAGACTAGATTCAGGAGTTTCGAAGGAGCATCTTTCTTTCTGATGTGGACCATTTTAAAAGTCTATTAAATTTGTTACAACAATGTTGCTTCTGTTTTATGTTTTTGGATTTTGTTTTTTTTTTCTGGCTGTGAGGCTTGTGGGAATCTTAGCTCCCTGACCAGGGAATCAAACCAGCACCCCTTGCATTAGCAGGTGAAGCCTTAACCACTAGGCTGCCAGGGTAGTCCCAGGAAAATCTTTCTTTTTGGAAACTAGAAGCAGGGAAGAAGGATACTGGCTACAATGACTATTGAAAGAAATATTCTTCTCCCCCTGTGAAAAGCCCCAGTAACCAAAAATGACCCTTGCTCATGGTTCTAGCCACTTTCTGGCAGCACAGATCGTGTCTGCTCATCTCTGCTTGCTCACCCCTAGAGCCTTTGGGTCACCCTTGACGTTTCCCTCACACCCTGAATCTGTACCCTCATCGGTCTGTGGGCTCAATCCTCAAAGCAGATCCAGAATGCAAGCCATCATTGTCTCTCACCTGGGTTTTTGCAGGGGCCTCCTTTCTGATCTCCGTATTTCTCCCTTCGTCTCTTTTCCGTCTGCTCTCTTGGAAGCAGCCACAAGGAACTGGGAGCCAGGTCACGACCCTCCTGCTTACCACCTCCAATAGAACTGCATTGCTCTCTTGCAGTCACAGTGTAGGCCCCAGGAGGATTCTAATCTGGTTTCTGGGTGGATTCATCTCCAGCTACCAGGGCAGTGCCCGGCACGTAGTAGGGCCAGAACAGGGGCCTGTAGCAGCTACTGGAGATTTTGCCGTGCGCACTCGGCGTAGAGCAGGTGACGACGGCGTGTGTTTCCATAGCCCTCGCTGTATGCACGCTGCCCAGGCTGCTCTGCAGTCACCTGACAAGGTGGCTACTGTTAAAAGTCTCCATTTTCCGGGTGAGGAAACCGAGGATGAGAAAGCAGAAGTGGCTGAGCTAGGGTGATACATCTGGCATGCCGTGAAGTGAGTGTCAGCGCTTGGTGTCACCTCCGACAGCCTGTGTCTCAACCACTGCCCCGTCTGTCTGCACTGGCAGAAACCTGCAAGCAGCCTAAATCCAGTTTTGACTGAGGCTGAAGGGGAGCTTTGCTCGTGGTTAATGCGGTGCTCTGAGGTCAAGGGGTTCTGGGAAGCCTTCTCCGTGGAAGGGATGCTTTGTAAAGTGAAGATGCCTCTGGTAAATGGAGTAATCCACCCCCCCCCTCCCCAACTAGCTTCATTTTCCAGTTAACTATAATATATCAGGCTTTCTAAAGTGGACATATGCCTATTTTATTTTTCTCTCTAGGTCTGGGAAGCAGATTTTTGTTATGAGTAAAATTAAAAATGACTGAGTTCTAGGGTTACTGAGAATTCAAGAGATGGACTAATAACTTTATCTTTTGAAAAACATTTTTGAGAAACCCTATTTATAACCAGGAGGCAGACTTCATGAAACTTTTTTTCCATTAAAGTGTCTATGGTGTACCATAAACAAAGATTGAGCTCCTATGAGCTGCTTTTCCATAACTTAAAGAAAAGCTATATATTTTTTTAAAAGGATCCAAACTCATGTTGCCACACAAACAATAAAATTAACCAGTATGTGCCAAGAACAAACATTTGCTTTACCCACCCACAATCTTGGAAAGATACAGGATGGAAGGAGAAGCCGGAAGCCAGTGGGGTAGTGCCAGATTGTTTTGGGGGCTCCTGTTAATTTTAGCAAGTCTGGAAGAAGCTCTTAAGATTTTGTTTTTATTAGAACCACCACCTCAACAGAGTTGTCAGAAAGAGTATTTTCGTGAAGATTCGCTGGGCTCCGTGTTCCTTGAGCAACTGCGAGGCCCGGGCCCTTTAACAGGAGGCCACTTCTCCCCTGCCTCACTGTCCCATCCCCACTTTTCCACAGCAGTGTGGGCAAAGGAGTTTTTGAATCTCCTGTGTGACCAATGGCTTTTCAGGGAGCTTACATGGTGGTGGTAGGGCGCTGCTCACTGCTCACACCTGCCCCAGGAGCTGCCCTCTGTGGGGTGAGTGCTGTGGGCCACCTGGGGTCCATCCTGGCCCCACCCCGTGGGCACGCTGCTGGGTTCCCACTCAGTGCCCAGCCGTTCTGTCTTCCACCTGACAGAAGCCTCTTCTCCCAGTCTCACTTGCCTGGGTGGGCAACCACGTGACCCTGTCCACAGTTGCTTGTTGGGGTACCAGGTGGGGCTCCTGGGAAAGCCCTGAAGGGGGACTCACTCTGGTTTGCTCCTCGACAGTGCCCTTCCGATGCGGGTGTGGATGCTGTGCATGGAGGTGCTGCAGTGATGCTACAAATAAATGCATAATAAATATAATAATACTTATTATTTACTATCATTATTATTTATATTTATACTTTAGTAACTATAAGCTAAAAATAATGTAAATATTATTATATAATTGTTATATAATAATACTTTTTATATAATATAAAATAATAATAAATACTGCTGATAATAAATACAAAGACAGGGAGCCTGTGTGTCAGGCACTTTTCTGAGCCCATTTTATTAACTTGTTTAAGATAGGTAATATAATCTCTGTTGGGTAGAGGAGGAACCTGAGGCTGAGGAGGGCTGACACTCCCTCCTCCCCCGGGGCCGCAGACTAGGTGGCAGAGCTGGGACCCTGGTACCGGAATTTGTATCCGTCCCCTCTCTGATGCACTGCCTGTCACAGCAGTGCAAGTTCTGTCCTGAAGAACGGAAGCAAGAAGGAGCCTTGAGCAGCTGCCTGTGTCCTGGGCTGCCTGCTCTGCACTGCTCCCGCTTGGAGCACTTGCTGTTTGGGAAACATAACCCTCTTGTTACCAAGGGCCGATGCTGTATAAAACTGATGGAAACACTCCAAGTTGTGTGACTGTCGATGTGCTTCTTAACCTTTCTTGTCTGTGCTTAGTCACTCAGTCGTGTCTGACTCGTTGCGACCCTATGGACGGTAGCCCGCCAGGCTCCTCTGTCCGAGGGATTTATCCAGACAAGAGTACTGGAGTGGGTTGCCAGCTCCTTCTCCAGGGGTCTTCAACCTTTGTTGGTCTCAGTCTTTCATCTGTAAGATGTGGATGAAAATGGTGCCAACTCGTAAGTTGTTTAGAATAGCGCCTGGCACGTGTTCAAGCCCTGCTGTTACGTCATCGTTGTCAATGGCGTTGGCAGGGATCCCCCACTCTGTACCAGCCTCAGCAATAGGGGGATAGAAATAGCCCATGAGGGGCGATGGTCAAGGTGCTGGAGAGGCACTGAGGAAGAGGGCTGAGCACTGAGTGACAGGACCACCTGGCTGGCTCGTGGACACCGTTGCTTCTGAAGCACTTTCTCATATCTTTTCCTATTTAATCGCCTCCTGCCTGCCAACTTTGCCCACAGAGCCATCCCTAGGTGGAGCTAGCTCTCCCTTATCAGTCTGGGGCTGAGATGTGCCCCTGAGCAGGTCTCTGTGTCCACACCTGGATGGATGCAGGGGCCACAGGTGGGCATGGATTCCAGGCTACAATGCAGCAACAGGAGACAGGTCAGCGCGGGCTTACGGGCAGGGATGAGGGGGTGGGGCAGCGTCTTCGATGTTTCCACTGTACAAGACAGAGAACGGGTTCCTTTACTTTAAAGTCCACCTTTGGAGACGTCAGCTTTCCCCACGCCCCACCGCCCCTGCAAAGCGGGAGCTTTTGTGTGTTTTGTTTGGGGTCTCCTGCATGGCAGGCAGATTCTTGACCGTCTGAGCCATCAGGGAAGCCCTCTGTTTTGTTTATGGCTCTAAAATAGCAACTGGCAGGGCAGTGTAGGTGCTCGGTGCATATTTGTTGAATGAGTAATGAGAGAAATTGCTTTCCTTGCTCAGTTCTCATTGAAAGTTCAGTTTTCACATAAAGGGCAGTGTCATGGACAGGCTGACGCAGGGGGGCTGTTTGCGATAGCCTCAGTCTTTCCCGATGGAGGGAAGTGCACATTTTTTAGCTGCTTTTGCTCTGACCGATACACTTGGCTGCCTAACAAAAAGCCAGAGAAGAACCAAGATTTTTAGCATCGTTCAACATACTTGCCATTCCTCCCGCTTTGCGAAATCATGAGCTAGTTATTTCGAGTTCACATGAAGGTCAGAACTTGATCTGCAGGAAGGAGGTTCCCCTTGGTTTATGCTAAGAGAACTTTTTCCCCCTTCTGTTTATTTTACCCAAAGGCTTCTGTTTCTCTCCCAAGCTAAAAATCTGGCATTTGTTGTAGAAAGTTCTCAGCTTATGTATTTTTTTTCTTAAAAAAGCTCATATTTTGGCTTTAGTTTTGATTCTTAGTGACTTTTTTTTTACCGCCTTAGTTGATTTTTATGTTTCTTGCAAGGCCAGCTCATAAGTGGGCGCCTGAAGTTCCCTTTCAGTTTTAGAGGTAACTTAGAAACCATTTTCCGAGGCCTTCTAAGGGCTGCTGCCAGCTCGCGTGGTTCTTCTGGTTTTAGCTGCTCTAAGAGCACACAGGGACGGGGTCTCGCGAAGCCTGCGGGCTCTCCTGCCTTCCTCTCCACCCCTGTTTTGTTTCTAATGACTGAGACAAATGAATTCTCCTTCTCCTCCATGTGTGCTTTTTTTGGCAGGAGGGGAAGCCGGTGAAGTCCCTTGGGCCCTTGCACTGCCACAGGCTGTCTCCTGGGGACTAGAGGTCTGGGGCTGGGCTGGCTCAGAAAGTGGGGGGCGTTGGAACTTTGGGGGAGGCTGCTGTAGGGGCTGTGCGGTGGGGCAGAGCCTGGGCCACAAGGCTGCCTCAGCCCTTTCTGCTCATCCAGGATCCTCAGAGTGTTTTCCTACTGAGCAGGGGTGGAGAATCAACCCCAGGGGTCAGTGAAGACAGGAACTAGGGGAGGGGGTTCTCCCCATCCTGGGGGGGCTTTGGCCTGCGTCCTCCAGTGGGCTTGGTCACTGAGCCCTGCCGGCTCCTCCAAGGCCCCTCCTGGGGAAAGGCGTCCTTCCCGGGAACCCATGCTTTCCTCTGGACCCTTCAGGTCTTCATTCTTTCTTCCTGTGGTGCCTGTCAGCTTTTCCCCATCACACAGCTTTGCATTGTATTCTGGAAACTTCTGCAAGTCTTTCTTCCTGTTTGTAAACTGTATGTCTTCTGTTGGATTTTAAAACTATTGAAAGTACGTGTCTTTCTGTGTTCTGTGCTTTGTTTGTAGGGCTCAGATGACCAAGTGTGTTCAGGCCTTCTCTTACTTATGAACAGTAACCAGGGTGGACCCTGCCATGGTACTTCCTAAGAGCCAGGCTCTGTTCTAAGCCCTATGGACCTACTAACTTACCCTCATCCCATGCACTGTGCTCTTATCAGCCCTGATATATCGAGGGGAGAACTAGGCCAGAGAGAGGTTAAGCCCAGGCGGCCACACACTTGCCCAGTGCAGAGCTTGGATTTGAACTCAGGCAGGTAAGCGCCTGAATCCAGGTGTTGAAACCACTGCACCGCACTAGCCTTTCTATTAGCAGCAGGATTTGGACTTATCATTCTTATTTCTCAAAAATGAAAACTCCTGGGAACTTCCCTCATGGTCTGGTGGCTAGGACCCCATGCTCCCCATGCAGGGGACCTGGGTTCGATCCCTGGCCCGGGAGCTGGATCCCACATGCCACACACCACTAAAGATCCTGCATGCCACAGTAAGGCAAGGTGCACCAAATACAGGCCCACTGGAAAAGACCCTGATGCCGGGAGAGGTTGAGGGCAGGAGGCGAAGGGGGCAACAGAGGATGAGACGGTTGGATGTCCTCATGACTCAATGGACATGTTTGAGCAAACTCCGGGAGATGGTGAAGGACAGGGAAGCCTGGTGTGCTGCAGTTCATGGGGTCGCAAAGAATCGGACACGACTTAGTGACTGAACAATAAAAAAGGGAAAAATAAACCGTCCTTTTCCTAAAAGATTCAAAAGTAATACCACAGGAAAAACCTAAGTGATGTATATGAATGGAAAGTGAGTGCTCTCCCACCCCCTGGCACTCTTGAGATGGACCGAACTGCTGAAAGGGGATGCTGTCCGTACAGACTCCCCATTTGGAATCCTTCGTGTATTTCATACATCGAGTGTAACATACATAATCACACTGATGGGCCCCACCGTCCTCCCGCAGGTGGTAGGAAGGCAGCTCAGGTGTTGAGTCCACTCCAGGCACTCTCTGATATGGAGGAAGAGTCTGGGTTTGAACCCAGATCCCCTGTCTGCTGTGCCCTCCTTCTGGGGACTGAGTCAGGGGCTGGTTTTACAGTCCTCCGGCTTGTATTGTTGACGGATGATCTTCCATACAGACCTGTGGGTGCCTCCCGGGGTCATAAGTAAAAGGGGAATAGGTTTCAAGCAAAGACAGTAAAATGCAAATCTGCAGTTTCGGTTCAGAAAACCTGAAACTTGCGGTGGGGACATAGAAAATAAGGAAGTAGTATGATTGCCTTTCCACCACCTCTCCCTTTTTTCCCCTCTTCCAGAGAGTAGGGGTTGGGAGGCCTCCTGGAAAAGACTCCAGGAGAATCCTTTCCTGCGATAAAACCAGCCCCTTCCCCTCCCCCAGGGCAATTACGGAGCATCTGGCCTGGAACCCTGGAAGCATCCTCACCAGCCTGGAGGAGATACCATTCTGCAAACAATGGGGGGAAGGAAAGGAAAGCAATGCGTTTGCCAATGCTGCAGATGACTTCCTCAATGCGAGACTGGCTTGTGCTCAGGGAATCCCTACTGGGAGGTCCCGCCTGTATGGCCTTTGCTTTCACTCTCCACATCCTTCAGTCCAGGAAAGAACATTTCGAGGTGGTAGGGACGGGCCCTCTGGCTGTGAATTCAGATGGAAACTTGAAAGGGAAGGGAACCTTATCCTAGGAAGCCTCTCTCTCTTTCTGGATCGGACTGGTCAGGCAACAGCAATTATCCAAACCACAGCTCTGCACCAAGAGGCAAACCACAGGAAAAAGAAATGTGAACAATCGGTTCATGCTTTTCTCAGAGGAGAGTTTTTTATTCACAATTTTAAGGACTGGTCCAGTAAGCGTGCTTCTTCTGGTTTTCTATTCCATAGCAGATAAGCAGGAAATTGAAAGCAATAGGAGAAGCCTATAGGGCATCTCCAGGGTGGAAATGGGAGAAACTGGGGAAAGGCGAAGCATGTGCTTAAACACCTCTACAGCCCCTGCGGACCCTTAGTGCTTGATTTGTAATCAGAGTGTGGAAGGCCCTTATCTCAACTCCCCTAGGAAACATTAACCCAGCACAGGTAGGGACAGGCTGCTGATAAGATGACTTGTCATCCTCGAACGGTGAAGTGATGACTGAGGTGATATTATTATATCAGAGTTCAGTTCAGTTCAGTCGCTCAGTCGTGTCCTACTCTTTGCGACCCCATGAATCGCAGCACGCCAGGCCTCCCTGTCCATCACCAACTCCCAGAGTTCACTCAAACACACGTCCATCGAGTTAGTGATGCCATCCAGCCATCTCATCCTCTGTCATCCGCTTCTCCTCCCACCTTCAATCTTTCCCAGCATCAGGGTCTTTTCCAATGAGTCAACTCTTCACATGAGGTGGCCAAAGTACTGGAGTTTCAGCTTTAGCATAAGTCCTTCCAAAGAACATCCAGGGCTGATCTCCTTTAGAATGGACTGGTTGGATCTCCTTGCAGTCCAAGGGACTCTCAAGAGGCTTCTCCAACACCACACTTCAAAAGCATCAATTCTTCGACTCTCAGCTTTCTTCATAGTCCAACTCTCACATCCATACATGACCACTGGAAAAACCATAGCCTTGACTAGACGGACCTTTGTTGGCAAAGTAATGTCTCTGCTTTTCAATATGCTATCTAGGTTGGTCATAACTTTCCTTCCAAGGAGTAAGCATCTTTTAATTTCATGGCTGCAATCACCAAAAAATAAAGTCAGCCACTGTTTCCACTGTTTACCCATCTATTTCCCATGAAGTGATGGGACCAGATGCCATAATCTTCGTTTTCTGAATGTTGAGCTTTAAGCCAACTTTTTCACTCTCCTCTTTCACTTTCATCAAGAGGCTTTTTAGTTCCTCTTCACTTTCTGCCATAAGGGTGGTGTCATCTGCATATCTGAGGTTATTGATATCAGGGTACTCAGTTTAAGAAGGCGAGATGGGGGAGTTCAGAGGTTAGCATTCAGTGCTTTCACTGCTGTGGGCCCGGGTTCAGTCCCTGGGAACTGAGATCCTACAAGCCACATGGCTGGGCCAAAAAAAAAAAAAGATGTGATGCATAGATACAGACCTCCATCATTTCTTCTTTATTCCTCCTTTGGAGAAGCAGAACAATTGAAATAGATGTGTGAGTGACAGCAGTTGGTTACTGGCCGGCTCTAGGCAGCGTTCCTGTCAGCTGGGATAGGTGCAGAAGCGTTCAGGTTGCTGGGAATAGACATGGACTTGTCAACAGGGAGTTTGTGCTTTCCCGGCCCTGTGAGAGCTCTGTGATCAGAGCTGAGGTGGGAGGAGAGCCCGCTTGAGCCAGGCATTAAAGCTGGCCCTGCGCGTGTGCGGGCTCAGCCGCGTCTGATTCTTTGCAGCCCCCATGGACTGTAACCCACTAGGCTTCTCTGTCCATGGAATCTTCCAGGCAAGAATGTTGGAGTTGGTTGCCATTTCCTACTGCAGGGTGTCTTCCTGACTCAGGGATTTGAAACCATGTCTCCTGCATCTCCTGCATTATTAGAAGGCAGATTCTTTACCCCTGAGCCACCTGGGAAGCCCTGAAGCCCCGCCGCTTGCTGTACTGATTGGCTGCGTCCCTCCCCTTTCTGATCTTCAGTTTGCTCATGCATGGAGTGAAGACTATAAAAGGTCTACCCTCAGAGGTCTCCTGGGAAGATGAAATGAGAAAAAGTATGGAAACTACCTTTGCAGACTGCCCGGCATAGTCTGATAGCTGCTCTTCTTCTTCTTTGATTCTCCTTCACAATCGAAATCTGCCCTGGGTGATGGTGGGGAATTCCAGGGCCGCTTTGGACGGGAAGTGATCTTTGAATCCAGTCTTGAAGTCCCCTAGTAGGTACAAAGGAATAATTCTCAATGGCTGTGATAAAAAGGACAGTGAATTTGTTTACCAGGCCACATTGCCCGATGATGGTGGGAACAAAACAACTTGACTGTGTAATACTTTGGTTTTGGACTGCGGTCGTCGTGGGTGAGGCCAAGTGAAATAGAATCTCATTTGGAGCGTGGGTTCTTGATGGAAAGTCAGGGCTGTGGCAGACTTGCTGTTTGATTAGGATCACAAGTGAAAGTCATCATCCCTTGAGTTGTCCCCAAATAGTGTCCAAGGTGGTATTTATCTGCCACACTAGGGACATATGCTATCTTTCTCTTTTTTTTGGCCGTACTTGTGGCATGCAGGATCTTAGTTCCCTGACCAGGGGTCAGTCCTGTGCCCCTTGCATTGGGAGCTCAGAATCTTAACCACTGGAACTGGGGATGCCATTTCTTAGTAAGTTTCCTCCATGGTTGAAAAAAGTGCCATCTGTGGTTGAGCATCAGATTTAGGGGCTGCTGCTGCTGCTAAGTCACGTCAGTCGTGTCCGACTCTGTGTGACCCCATAGACAGCAGCCCACCAGGCTCTGCCATCCCTGGGATTCTCCAGGCAAGAACACTGGAGTGGGTTGCCATTTCCTTCTCCAATGCATGAAAGTGAAAAGTGAAAGTGAAGTCGCTCAGTCATGTCTGACTCTTAGCGACCCCATGGACTGCAGCCTACCAGGCTCCTCCGTCCATGGGATTTTACAGGCTGTATGAAAACTCTATATCCTTATGTTTTAAATGAGGATGGTGAGAAATGGTGTGTGGGAACTGGGCTTCGCTAGTGGCTCAGGGCTTCCCTGGTGGCTCAGATGGGAAAGAATCTGCCTGTAATGTAAGAGACTGGGATTTGATCCCTGGGTTGGGAAGATCCTCTGGAGAAGGGCATGGCATCCCCCTCCAGTATTCTTGCCTGGAGAATCCCATGGACAGAGGAGCCTGGCGGGCTACAGACCATGAGGTCGCGAAGAGTTGGACACGACTGAGCAGCGGAACAGCAGCTTGGGACTCACTGAGGCTACAGTTGATTTGGGTTTCACAACAGATGGTGGGTGGAATAGCTGCTACCATTTAAATTATGTCTTTTACTTCTCCTCTCCTGTCAAGATGTAGTTTAATTCACCCCAATGGTATCGTTATATGATGGAACATCAACATGGGCTTTTTGTTTTTGCTACTGCTGGTGATCTAATTTTAACTATGAATATGTCAGTGATAAGAGTTTTTGTTTTGTGTATTATTCTCTGTGGAAAATTTCTTAACGTATACTTCATTGTTTTATTCCTTGGCAGTTTCCCAATAGCAGCAAATATCATTCATTCTTATTGTTCAGAGGAGCGGACTATTTTTATATTTTTCCATCCAAAGTGCCGTGACCTTTTCAACCATAAAGGGAACTTTGATGATTTAGTGTTTTATGAGGGCTGTCACCTGACTGTGCTCATTGCCTTAGACGTATATTATTACCTGTTTCCTGAGAGGTGGAAGGACTTGGTTTTCCTGGGTTTACATAGTTATTGGTTCACTGGAATTGCAGATATATGAAAAGAAGGATTACAGACCATCGGGTTCATTCTTCTTCTAGTGCAGGGAACCTTCTACAGAGTTCTGAATAGATTGAATAGGTCATGATATCAATGACTAGAGCTCAGTGAAGCTCTTCTGCAAAACAGTATGAAAAGTACATAAATGTAAAAAGTATCTCAGCTGGTAAAGAATCTGCTTGCAATGCCGGAGAACCTAGGTTGATCCTGGGTTGAGAAGATCTGGAGAAGGAATAGGCTACCCACTCCGGTATTCTTGGGCTTCCCTTGTGGCTCAGCTGGTAAAGAATCTGCCTGCAGTGCAGGAGACCTGGATTCCATCCCTGGGTCGGGAAGATCCTCTGGAGAAGGGAATGGCTACCCACTCCAATATTCTGCCCTCGAGAATTCCATGGACTGTATAGTCCATGGGGTCGCAAAATGTTGGACACAACTGAGCGATTTTCACTTCACTTCACAAGTATCAAGAAGTATCAAGCTACTATTAATATGTCCTTGGCACTGTGGTGGTTAGTACTGGGTGTATTTTTTTTTAATAATCTCAACAACCACCCTAATGGAAATAGCACTATATCATATCCATTTGCAGGTAAGGAAATACACAGATTAAGTCAGGAGTTTTAACCTAAAATTATCTAATTCAAAAGTCATTGGTCTTTTGTTCTGCTTGACTCTTTTTGATCTGTAATTCTACATATGGTGGGCCTTCAACTCCTGGGATGTGAGATGATGTTAGATGCTACCCAGATGAATATTTATTTCAGTAGCCATCTCTTTTAAAATGTATTAGGGAAGAAAACCCAGAGAACAGTGAATGTCATGGTTTCTTGAATAGCATTACATAGGGTGAAGCTACATTTATTTCAGTAAAATCTGTAGATTAATTCACAGAAAAATATTAGATAAAAGTGTGAGTGGCTTGTGACTGTGGCAGAAATGATGGTGACGGTACTTGAACGAGTGAAGCAGTTTCAGTGATGCATTTGGAAATTAGACACTGTTCCACTGTTAATGTGGTTCTGCTGGTCGGAAAGTTCTTACAGCGGGGTGGTCTGCGTGCCGGCACCTTTTGCCTACGAGTTCTGTCTGGTTCCCCTAGAGCCCCCCACAAAGCCTGCATCCACTTTCCTCACTCCCTGTAGTACTTTCTTCTCCGGGTTAAGCATTCCCAGCCATCTGCGTCCCTGTGTGCCTCGGTCATTCATGCCCCAGGACAGCATTTCAAAACTGCGGGCGTCCCGCTTGAGATCAGGTCATCTCCTGGGATGTCTAGAAATGCTACTTCTGCGATGGTAACCTTCTACAGCAGATGCTCCAGGGCAGTCTGACCTCTTACACATCACTTCACCTCTTGATATTTTCCTCGTGAACCTCTCACCTCAGCTTTCTCATCTGTGAAATGGACAGACAACATGGAAAGTGCTTGGCACAGTGTTTACTATACAAAGACTGTTGTTGGTACTGCCAAGTCACTTTGCTGCTCATGGATAACTTTCTTTGATCATGCCTTCTTTAATATGAATGAGTTAACTGTAACTGAAAATGTACAGCTTTAAGACTTTTGGCCTCATGGTGGAAGGACCCCTTCCTGATTCCCTTTTATCAGATTTTCCTTTCAAAAAAAAAAAAGGGATGTTTAACATCTTTTCACTTTCGAGTTCAGTTTCTCTCTTCTCCTTTTTTCTGGCTGATGGTTGAAGTTATTATTTTAAAAAAACGTTACATACATGTGACATAAAATAACCCAATGTAGCTGAAAGTGTCCAAAGGTGTTTCTTGCATTCTTAATAGACCCATTCACTTTATAAGTCCTTAGGGTGTTATATTTGAGACCGCTTGCAACCTTTATGTATACTTTAAAGAGCAAAATTATGCTCACAAACATATTAACCTCTTTTTAAACCACAGGGGGGAAATTCATTTCTAAATTTAAAAAACTAGGAAAAAAAAAGTGTTTGTGTTAAGTCACTTCATTTGTGTCTGATTCTTTTCGACTCTATGGACTGTAGCCCACCAGGTTCCTCTGTCCATGGGATTCTCCAGGCAAGAGTGGGCAGGAGTGGGTTGCCATGCTCACCTCCAGGGGCTCTTCCTGACCCAGGGATTGAACTCATGTCTCTTATGTCTCCTGCATTGGCAGGTAGGTTCTTTACCACTAGCACCACCAGGGAAGCAAAAAAAAAAAAAAAAAAAAAAAAGGTTTAAAGTACTTTAAACTTGAGAACTTCAAGTTTCTGTTCTGTGCTGCCAACTTATTTTTGCAATAGTGATTATTTCAGCTGCCTGTAGTATTAGCATATAGGAACATTGGACTGATTTGTTCATGAGTCTATTTAGAGCCTTTTACTTGATAAGAATCGTATATATCATGCCTGAATTTGTAATTACCCAGCGTGCTGTGCTTAGTTGCTCAGTCGTGTCTGATTCTTTGTGACCCTTGAACTGTAGCCCACCAGGCTCTTCTGTCCATGGGGATTCTCCAGGCAAGAATACTGGAGTGGGTTGCCATGCCCTCCTTCAGGGGATCTTCCCAACACAGGGGTCAAACCCATGTCTCCTGCATTGTAGGCAGATTCTTTACAATCTGAGCCATCAGGGAAGCTCAGAACCAAATTAATACACAGTATTTAGATTCTGGGAAATAATGCCTAAAAAGACTAGCATTATTTAAGTTGTGCCAGAGTCTCTTCCCACCTGTTGTGTGAACCTGAGCAGGGTATGTAACCTTTCTGAGCCTCACTTCCTTACTTATCACATGTAAGTAATTCACGATGCAGTTTGGGCAAAAATCAAAGCCCACTGTGACAGTCATGGAGGCTTTGAACCTTAGTTCAAAGTTTGGACCTTAGTTCTTAGGTCAGTGCTTCAGAGTACTTTGGACTTTCTTGTTTGGTGTTGTCTAAAGTGCAGTGTGCCATCTTTTTTAGGTATTTTTGAAAATACTAAAGCACTTACTGGAATAATTGATACGAGTATGGAATTTTACCAAATTAGGGCCAGGAGTCAGTGCTCTCAACATGGGAGAATCTCACCCTCCATATATTTTAATGTAGGTTTTGCATGTTTAGCAAGAGCTGTAAAGGCACAGCGAGGGCAACAGTACTTGCCCCCAGCTTGGAGTTTCTTTGCAAAGAGAGGAGTGAGTAGGCGCATATCAGCTTCAGGAAAACATAAAGAATACTTGGAACTTAACTGGATTTCCAAGATTCTCTGGTTTTGGTTTACAACCTGCAGCTGTGTTCCGGCTTCTTCCATCTCTTCCAGAGAACTCCAGGAGGATATTTTGATGTATGGTCATGTCCCTTACCTGCTCCGAAGCCCTTGTTTCCTGCCTCACTCCCCTAGACAGAGGCCAGGTTCTGGTTGAAGCAGCCTGATTGTTGTTTTCTGTCTAAATGGCAAGTGCTGGGCCTTCAGCGTGGGATGCGCTGCCTTCCCAGCTGTGTCTACTCAAGTCCCGGTCGTCTGGCCTCCATCTCGAAGGTCCCTTGTTCCTAAACCCTTCCACAGTTTCCCCGCCCCAACAAGCCATACGTTCCCTTCTCGTGGGACTGTCCTTGGAAGAACGTGGCAGGCTGACCCGTCTTCACATTACCGCCTGTGTGTTTACGTGGGGAGTGACCTTAGGTGGGTCCATTCATGTCCTTACAGCTTTAGGTGAGAGCCTGACTCCCATGAGACAGCACAGCCAGGGCATCTAACATAGCTTCTCTCCACGCACTGTTGTCTGACCTCTTCTGTTGCCCTAATGGCTTTTACGTTTGCTGTTAAGGGTTTTGTTTTTGTCTTGTTGTCGTCTAGTTGCTAAGTCATTTCCCACAAGCCAAACCACCACCCTACTAATGGCCCCTGCACTGATGAAGAGAGAACAAATGGGCTGGGAAAGAAAGTCCACAGTGCCTGGAGTCAGTTCTGGATTTGAATCCTGGTGTGTTTAATTGCTAAGTTGTATCCGACTCTTTGTGAGCATATGGACTGCAGCACGCCAGGCTTCCCTGTTCTTCACCATCTCCTAGAGCTTGCTCAAATTCATGCCCAATGAGTCAGTGATGCCATCCAATCATCTCATCCTCTGTCAACCCCTTCTCCTCCTGCCCTCAATCTTTCCCAGCATCAGGGTCTTTTCCAGTGAGTCGGCTCTTCACATCTGGTGGCCAAAGTATTGGAGCTTCAGCTTCAGCATCAGGGCTTCCAATGGATATTCAGGGTTGGTTTCCTTTAGGATTGACTGGTTTGATCTCTCTGAAGTCCAAGGGACTCTCAAGAGTCTTCTCCAGCACCACAGTTCAAAAGCATCAATTCTTTGGTGTTCAGCCATCTTTATGGTCCAGCTCTCACATCCATACATGACTACTGGAAAAACTACAGCTTTGACTATACGGACATTTGTTATCAGCGTGATGTCTCTGCTTTTTAATATGCTGTTTAGGTCTGTCATAGCTTTTCTTTCAAGGAGAAATGTCTTTTAATTTCATGGTGACAGTCACCATCTGCAGTGATTTTGGAGCCCCAGAAAATAAAATCTGTCATTGCTTGCACTTTCCCCCCATCTGTTTGCCATAAAGTGATGGACTGGATACCATGATCTTTGTTTTTTTGAATGTTGAGTTTCAAGCCAGCTTTTTCATACTCCTCTTTCACCCTTGTCAAGAGGTTCTATGGTTCCTCTTCACTTTCTGCAATTAAAGTGGTATCATCTTATTGTTTTTGTCTTATTTTATTTTAATAAATTATAATCTTGTGAAAGAAAACTGTCCTTTCTTTGTTTTCCCAATAGTGCCTAGCATAATGCTTTTACATAGATACTGTGTTGATGCCTGTTTCCATAGAATCAAGTTGGTCTGGAGTTATTCCAGTTAAGGGATAAAATTGGAGAGCGCTTGTGTTCAAAAGGGCCTTCTTCTCCCTTTTCATCCTTTATTTCTGTCTTCTCCCCATCTTTTAGCTTCCATTTTTACTTCTTTAGTACTGAGAAAGTGCCAGGCTCACTTCAAAGAGTTGACTTCAAAGCCCCCCTTGGCCGAGAACTGCTTGCCACTGAAGCCTATAGGGGTTGGTGTCAATGGAAGACCTTGTGTTGGTTGCATTTGAGAGTTTTCTGAGACTTCTATTTTTATAATCCTTTTAAAGAGATGCTATAGAAACATCTGCTTCTTAAAAAAAAAAAAAAGGCATAAGCCAGTGTAATTCTAAAAAAAGTTAAGATGTCTTAAAAAAAAAAAGCTATTTTACAGTTGGTGAAAAAAACAAATCTTTTTCTTTAAAAAATTACTTTTTCTGGTCTGTCCTACTTTTATTAGGCTGAGGACGGAAATAGTCTTATGTGCAACGTTTTCCAAGATGGCCAAGCAGGGCTGCAGGTTGCAGACAGAAAGTGGGGCTCAGGCCTGGTAAGACCTCATACTCAGTTGTCCTTGGAGCTGTAGGTGTGGGCTGGACAAGGAGAGGCAGAGACCAGGGATCTCCTGCCATTGACCCTTGGATGTACTTGTATGTTGACTTTTTGAGGCTTGGAGTAACTGACTCTTCCAGGAATGAGAAATGGAATCCTCCCAGTTTCTATGATAGTCCCCCAACATACTTCCTGAAGGCCTACTGTGTGTCCACACCATGCTGAGCCTCCCGCAGCAGCCCTAGTGAGTGTGTGCCTGGGCCAAGAAACGCTTTGTGACCTGACGTTTGCCCCCTGCTCCACCCTTGCCTTTGCAGAACTCTCTGCAGCCTAGAATGGCACTTTCCCTGCTCTCAAACCCTTATGTCTTATTGGCTTGCTCACCTTTCAAGACCTGGATTAAGGGGTTTGCCTTTTATAGAGACTTCCTCCATTTTCTCCTGAGCTGGTTGCTCCCCCTACCCCCCTTAAAACAGTTTGGCCGCACCGGGTCTGAGTTGCGGTGTGTGGTCTTTAGTCCTCCGATCAGGGATTGAACACAGGCCCCCCAACCTTGGGAGCACAGAGTCTTAACCACCGGACCACCAGGGGAGTCCCACAGCTGGTGGCTTTGTTCTCCACTGTAGCACTGTGAACACCAATTAGAATGTCCATTTTATTCTTTGGTAATTATCTGTTTGTACTTTTATCCCTGCTAATTGTAAGCCATTTGGTTTCCCTGGTAGCTCAGTTGGTAAAGAATCCGCCTTAAGTGCAGGAGACCCCGGTTTGATTCCTGGGTTGGGAAGATCCCCTGGAGAAGGGAATGGCTACCCACGCCAGTATTCTGGCCTGGAGAATTCCGTGGACTGTATAGTCCACGGGGTCACAAAGAGTCAGACACGGCTGCGTGACTTTCACTTTCACTGAGGGCTGGATGAATGGCATAGTGAATGCTATATGAATGGAGACTCAGTTGAGGTTAGGTGATCAGGGGAAGTTTTGAGGACGATCTCAGAGTCTAATCCATAAAGATGGATGCAATTTATTGGCCAAATTGAAAAGGACGGCCTTAGGTAGTTTAGGCTCTTAGGAGACAATGTGAAAGATATCTGGGATCCTGAATGAGCCAGGCCTCACGTGCCAGCAAAGATGTTTGGCCATTTACAGGAGGGGAATGAGATGAGTACAGTGGAACTTGTCGGAAGATCTGCCCAGGTAGGAGCAAGCAGGATGCGATTAAGGTGTAGTCAGATGTGCTAGGGAGGCCCAGTGGAGAGTGTTGGTGAGGTCTGGGGGTGAGGTGTCAAGGGTGTAGACCAGGCCTGCCACCTGTGTTTGCATGGCCAGGGAGTTAAGAAAATATGCCGTGGCATGGGGAAGTTATGTGGACGTCAGCGTCCATAAGTCAAGTTCTTTTGGAACACAGACCTATCCGTTTGCATATTTTCTGTGGTTGCTTTCACACAACCATGTCAGCCTTGAGTTTGCGACAGAGATCACATGGCCCGTGATGGCTAAACTAAGTACCATCCAGCCTGTGACAGACTAAGCTTTTCGACCCCTGGAGTAGACCAGCCGGGGTGAGTGAGAGGGAGTGGAAAGGAGAGGAATGGTCAGGATCAAGGGACGTTTTAGGGGAAGATGCAACAGAGTTAAGTAGTTGTGCTTCCCTCCTTCTGGAACTCCGTGTCTTAGTGGTGGTGCCCTAGATGTGGGCTTCGCTAGGGGCAGGGGGCAGAGGGCAGGGAAAGGTAAAAGGATTGTGCTTTCACAGTGGGGGGCCGGGGTTAGTCTTAGAGTAAACCCAAATCACTGGGTGGCTCCAAGTCCTCCAGACCGAGGACAGCTTGCCGGCTGCTGGTGGGGCCGGATAAGAAAAGAGCCAAGCTGGGACTTCCCTGGCACTCCAGTGGTTAGGACCCTGTGCTTCCACAGGCAGGAGGTGCCGGTTCCATCTCTGGCTAGGGAACTAAGATCCCACGTGTCACACAACCAAGAGTGAAGCTGAGCAGCCCACACTTGACTGATTGGGGGGCTTTTGGGGTAACAGTTCTTCTGAGAGGTCGGGAGAGCTGTGGAAGGGGAGCAGCCCCCCGAGGCTCCTTTCTTCCCAAGCTGCAACTTCTCAAGGGTGTGTCTGTATGAGACCTAAGTGATTGGAGCTCTTTGTCTCTGTCTGGCTGGTGTTGACGCTTCTTTTCCCTGCCTTTGGGGATGAGAGAGGAAGCTGATGACTCCCTTTAGTCTTGGGTGTGGACGAGGCTGCAAGGTCAAGTTCCCTACTGTCCCGTGTCTGCCTGCTTGCTGGGGGAGGGTCACCCACAGAGCTTTTTGAGGATGAAAAGATACAAAGAAGAAGCCAGGGTGGGAAGGGAGACTCAAGAGGGAAGCACAGGGTTCCGAGGCATATCCCTCATCAGGGAAAAGGCATGACTTTCAGCCAGCCTTAGGGGTGCCGAAAGCCATGAGTCAGAGGAGACATGCACACCAGTCCAGGGAAGACCCTGAGGACTTAAAGTCTCTTTCCACTATTAGAAAAATGGAGTCGTTGCTCAGGAGATGTTAGAGTCAGGTGTAAGCCTCTGGTTTGCAGGTGAGAAACTTGAGCCCAAGATGGATGTATTATATTTACAAAGCTGGTTGGTGATGGGTGGTGGTGGTGTTCAGTTGCTCAGTGGTGTCTGGCTTTTTGCAACCCCACGGATTGCAGCACACTATGCTCCTCTTTCTTGCATTATCTGCCCAAACTCATGACCATTGAGTTGGTGATGCTGTCTCACCATCTCATCCTCTACTGCTCCCTTCTCCTTTTGCCTTCCATCTTTCCCGGCATCAGGGTCTTATGTTTAATTGCAAACCTTTCATTATTATTGTTACTAAATAATCCAGGGGCTCCACCTGTAGACTTACCTTTCACTGCAACCTTGGAAAGAGCTGTTGTCTCTTCTTTACAGAAGAGGAAAGCAAGGCTTGGAAAGGCTCATGGCCTGCAACCTGGTAACTAGAAATGCTCCGCTGACCCTAGTCAGTCTCACTGCAGGGGCTGAGCAGCTTCCTGTTCTCGTCGTGTTCAACTCATCCTCCATTTTTTTTTTTTTTTTTTTGGATTGGACCATTTAAAAAGTCTTTATTGAAGACTTTGTTACAGTATTACTTCTGTTTTATCCTTTGGTTTTTTTGGCCCCAAGTCATATGGGATCTTAGCTTCCCAACCAAGGATCAAACCCATATCCCTCACACTGGACCGCCAGGGAAGTCCCCATCTTCCATTTTTATTCATTCATCAATGTGTACTGAGTGCCTTTGAGAAGTCAGGAGGGTACTGGGGCTAAGTGAGGATGGGTGGGGTGCCATCTTGGTTTTGGCTAAGCCAAGGGGAATGCCAAAGGCCAGCCAAGGTGGGGAATGATGGTTCCATAGCAGCCTCCTCCCCACTCTCTGGGCCTCGGCTCCAAGATCCCATCTTCTGTGATGCTGCTTGTGACCACCCGCTCCCGGCAGAGCTGATTTCTCCCACCTTTGAGCCCCCTTCACGCTCTGTCTTCAGCACATCACACTGTATCGTGTCTCCTTTGGATGCTTAGACTGGGAGCATGTGCATTTTTTTTTTTTTTAGAAAAAAATTTTTTAAATTATTTTTTTAACTGCACTGGGTCTCCGTTGCTGCGTACAGGCTTTCTCCTCGCGGTGAGCAGGGGCTACTCTACCCTGCAGTACCCAGGCTTCTCATTACTGTGGTTTCTTTCATTGAGGCTTGTGGGCTCTAGAGCGTAGGCTTAGTAGCACATGGGCTGAGTTGCCCTGTGGCATCTTCCTGGACCAGGGATTGAACCCCTGTCCCCCGCATTGCAAGGCAGATTCTTAACCACTGGGCCACCAGGGAAGCCAAGGAGCACGTGCATTTATCTTTGCATTCCTATATCACAGGTGGCAAATGTTGAGTGAATGAATGAATATGGACCCAAATCGTCCCTGGTTCTCAGACTTGATTTTGCAAATGAGTCACTTGAGGAGCTTGCGAAAGATTCACGCTCCTGAGTTCTCCCCCTGCTGGTTCCTGCTAGGTTGGTAGAACCCAGAGTCTGAATTTCCCTGTAGCACCAGGTGTTTCGGATGCGGGTGGTCCGCAAGCCATGCGTGGAGCAATTCTGGCACAGGTGCCGAGCCTTCTGGAAGAAAGACAGGAACCGCACGTTAAAAATAGCACGCCATTCATTTGCTTCTGTTGGGATGCCAAGTGTCCCCTCCTGCCAGCGACAGGTCCGGATGTGGGCCAGTTCGCTGCCCAGGGAAAATGAACAGTGTCTTCTTCGCAGTGCCCAGAACGGTCTGAGTCAGTGGAATGTGCCGCCAGCCAGGCAGGCAGAAGGGAACTTCTACTTCTTTTTTAAACCTTGGTGGGAATGGTGCTGGCCAGGCGGACCGGGAGGAGAGGAAGCTCGATGTGGGCTTTGGGGTTGGCCGGCCTCGCAGGGCTGGCTGGACTTTGGGTGGCCGCCGAGGACCACTGCTATATATGCCCCTTTCCTCTTGAAATAGTCACTTCCCTGCCGGGGTGATGTGTTGCTTGGCCGCCTCAAATGTGTGGCTGTTATTCAAGGGGGCCTCCTGGGATGTTAAAAAGAGCAAATTAGGCCAGGCCGCAGCCAGGGCTTCTCAGGAAGACGAGCGAGTGGGCTGTGGCCCCTGTCACACCTCTGACTCATCGTGAGGTTCAGAAGCAGTGGCTTCTGGGTCCTGGGCTTGCTTTTCCATCTGTAAAATGGGTGGGGTGAAGGGGCAGAGCAATAAAGCTCGTTTCTTCTCCTGAAAGGCATGTTTCACGGCCAAGACTGAACACAGGGCTCTGTTGTTAATCTGATGCCATTGATGGAGGCTCAGGAGCTTGCAGTTAACCCTTCTGGGGAACATGTGGTCAACAGGCTCAGCCTGAGTTGGAGTTGTGCTGGTGACAGCCCTCGAGGACAGAAGCTCCGGAAGGGCAGACCCTTGGTCTGTCTTCTTCATCTCTGTACCCTCACTGCCTCATACTGGCCCTGGCGTCCTAGGTCTCCACGAACACTTGGAGAGCTCGTGGCTCCAAATATGGGTGCCTACTGAGCATCAGGCTCCGTCTCTCTGTCTTCTTCATAAGTTCGACTTGCTGTCTGAGAAGGAGGATTATGACGATCCGGGACATTTTTGGAGGAAGGCACTAAGCTGCTATCGTTGCTCTAAATGTCTCATCCATTTTCTTTTCCTTACTTGAAGGAGTATCAGAGGTGAAGGAAACGGTGGTGGTCTGTCTGGTGAAATGAAGTGTGCAGGGCAGGTCAGGGGACTTGGGTTCAAGTTCTGAGTTCATTATGTAACAGGCACATTGCCGCATATTAACCTCTGCCAGGCTCAGTTTCCTCATCTGAAAAAGCGATGAATAATACCTGCCCCAGATCACTCTCACGGAGTCATGTGAGGCTCAGGCTGGATGGCCAATGTGCCGTACAGGCCTCTGTGTCAGCAGGGAGGCTGTGGTCAGCCTGCTGGGAGGGGCAGAAGCCGCTCTGTGAGATAACTGCTGAGGTTTAGCCCTCCTGGAGCCACTGGAAGGGAATCCAGCCCCAGTGGTGAGCTCTCAGCACTTCTAGGGCAGGTCACCCCCACCTCCCCGCCCCCGCCCATGTCCACAAGTATTTTTGTATTTAAAAAAACACAACAACACAGCAACCCATATTTTATTGTGAAACCCTTAAATTAGCAAATCCCAAGCTGGCTGAAATAGGCCTCCCAGGGAACCCACATGCCCATGTGCAAATATATGGTATGGTGTTTCATTTCCCTCTGGCACTTAGCGTTACCTGACATTATTGTGTACCTTTACTGGTTTGCTTGTGTGCGGTCTGCCCTCCCCACGAGAATGTGAGCTACACGAGGGCAGGGCTTTGCCTTGTTCACTGCGGAATTCCCAGCACCTGAAACAGATGTAGCGGGTGCCCAGTAAATAGTTGTGGAATGAATGAAGAGATACGGACATACATTCACTGGGTGTGAGCTTACCGGTGGTTCTCAAAAAGTGGTCCTGGGACCTCTGGACTTCCCTGAGACCCTTTCAGTGGATCTGCGTGGTCAAAACCATTTCTGTAATAGTGTTGATCTGTGGTCTTTTCTGGAGAAGGCAATGGCACCCCACTTCAGTACTCTTGCCTGGAAAATCCCATGGACGGAGGAGCCTGGTAGGCTGCAGTCCATGGGGTCGCTAAGAGTCAGACACAACTGAGCGACTTCACTTTCACTTTTCACTTTCATGCATTGGAGAAGGAAATGGCAACCCACTCCAGTGTTCTTGCCTAGAGAATCCCAGGGACGGGGGAGCCTGGTGGGCTGCCGTCTATGGGGTCGCACAGAGTTGGACACGACTGAAGTGACTTAGCAGCAGCAGCAGCAGTGGTCTTTTCATTCTCATTCTCTCTCGGGTACAAATCTCAGTGGACTAATATTTTCCAAGTAACTGATGCATGATGGCACAAAGCCATGCAGGGTAAAAAGAGCCATGCAAAGTGCAGTGAGTACAAAGAGCGATTGATTTTCATGTAACAGAAGACGAACAGTCACTGACAGAGTTTCAGATTCCACATCACGGCTGACTTTAAACAGCTACCTGTCACTTGTCGAGTTTTGGTGTAGTGTCAAAGAAAAATATCCACGATTACCGAGAAGGCTGAGAAAATACTGCCTTTCCCAACGACAGGTTTGTGTCAGGCCAGGGTTTCTTCATCGACTTCAGCTCCCAAAACCATACTATAATAGACTGAACGCAGAAGTACATGTGAGAATCCAGCTTCTCTTATGTTACCAGACATGAAAGAGACTTGCAACAATCTAAAATAATGCCACTCCTCCCATGAATTTTTTTTCATGTTGGAAAATACCGTTTCCATAATGATTTTTAAACAGGTAATAGATACCATATTATAAACATATATAATATTATAAACAAAAAGTCATTAATAAAAGAGGTCCCAAGACCAAACATATTAAGAAGCTCTGGTCCAGATGGAGGCCCCCATGGGCTGCTGAAGGGCCTGCGCTCATCCGGTAGCTCCCACAGGGATGCTCGCCCAGGTGGGTGATTGGGTTTATGGAGCATCCCTTATGTCAGGCATGTCTGTCTGAATAATGTGCTTGCCTTCTACCCATGTGGCCTTGGGGAAGTTGCTCTCTCTCAGGGCCTTGCTTTTCTCGTTTGTTGAAGACTGGGGCTAGGAGCAGGTGGAAGAGACTGTGTTGGGTCTCTTTCAGGTTCTCTTCATGTTAGCTCTGCTCACCCCTTGCAAAGAGATGGTGAGGGAATTGAAATGGGGAGAGAAGGTTTCAGGGAGAAGAGGAGGCTTCAAGCTGAGCAAGGTTTGCCTGTGAGGCTGGGAGGGATTCAGACGAGGGGGATATCGCATCCAGCTGATGGGCAAACTCGGGCTCTCTGTCTGAGCCCCGAGTCACGTGGCCTGGGTGGAGGAACAGTTACTTTGATTCTGGGCCCCAGCCTGTGTCCATCCAGTAACCTGGAGCGTTTCGTTCTTTTCACCCAAGAATTCCCCGGCCTCATGTGGGGCCTTTCCTGGGTTTACAGAGCAACCGAGGTCAGTGGCCTGAGACCACCTGGCCTTTGTGACCGATCAGCTAGTGTGCAGGAAGACACCGAATGTGTGTGTTCATTTTAATTGCCTTTCTATAACTTCCTGCTGCTCTTCTCAGGGCAACAGTGCTTTTTAAAATAGACTGTGACTATGTTTCTTCATGTTGAGCCTTGAAATAAGTTGCAATCTGTTTTTTTTTTTTTTCAGTCTGAATATATTTCCTTATCATGGTGCCCCTGGAGACTTGCATGTTGTTGCTATTGAGTCACTCAGTTGTGTCTGACTCTTTGTGACCCTGTGGACTATAGCCCAGTAGACTCCTCTGTTTTCCCAGGAAAGAATACTGGAGTGTGTTACCACTTCCTTCTCCAGGGAATCTTCCCTACCCAGGGATCGAACCCATGTCTCCTGCATTGACAGGCTTATTATTATTATTATTTTACCAGTGAGCCACCAGGTAAGCCTGGAGAACTGCATATCTTGATGGAAAATGGACAAAAATTGGATATGGAGAATTAAATGACTCAATCCATGCAAAGCACTGAGCATCTTGCCTGCCTCAACAACAACAAGAAATAAAATTAAAGTAATACATTATGATTGGTACGGTTTCTCTTTAGCAATCTTGGTAATTGACTTCCGCAACTCACGTTATATCAGTTTATTCTGCAGCTAAAATGCATCGAGGTCTTCCAGCATGCCAGGCAAAGCAATTAATTTTATGCTCTAAGATGAATGTGGCTGGAAATGCATCTGACAGTGATTCCCATACACTGGTCTGCAGACCAGTGCACAGCCTGTGCGAAGTTTTCAGGGGCCCGTGTTAAAAAGAGAAGAACAAGGACAGTATACTGAGATTCTCATGACCCTACCTCAGTTCAAAGGAACATTCTTTCATCAGAATATGTCCTCCCTATATTTTTTGGGGAAACTATTTCTTTTCATGAAACAAGAATGACAGACAGTAGGTGGTAAGTACCCCTAGGCAAAATAAAGAGCTGTGACTCTCGAGTTGACCCTTAAGGTTTTGTGTGTTTAATGTTCGAAACTGCATTGGTCTGTGAAGTCCAAAACCCTGGTAGACAAATCCATAAAATGTCAGAGCTAGAAGGGACCTTAGAAACCAGTCAAGGAATGTTCTCCTCTTAAGTAAGGAACCTGAGACTCAGAGGAAGTACATGACCTGCCCAAGGTCACACAGCAAATCTGAGGCGAGTCAGGGCTAAAACCCAGAGAGGATGACTGTGAGCACTGGTTTTGAGTTAACCATACCTGTGTTCAAATTCTGCCTCTGATCTCTTCCCTGTGAGACTGGGGTATCCTCCCAAGAAGTTAGCTAACACGCAAACTTAGATGACTGGGTTTAGGAGAGATTTCTGGGTCAAAAGCAAAGGAAACCCTGTTTCTCTCCCTTCCCCCTCCTTAGTAAAATAGGTTCTTATGTTGTCAGTGAGTGACATCAGAGTTTTATTTTTAGCCTGGTTCCTGCATTTACTGTTTGTGATTCTAAGTAACATCAGCTTCTAGTTGGGTTGGTTTCTTAGCCCTCTCTTGATGATCTTTCAACTGTGGATGGACTTCAAAGATCTAATTTGAGTCTTCCTGCCCCTAGTTTCAGCCCAGGTCCTAGGAGGATGGGATAAAAGGGCTTTCCCTGGATTCTATGCTGTGTACACAGATCAGGCATTCTTCTCTTTCTTGAGAGGTCCTGCCTTCCTCTCCTAAGATGATTGACAAGCATTTTCTCTCTCATCTGGGGCCTTACAAGGCAGCTTTTTAACAAAGATAACCACAGAGTAGTGAGCATGGAGAAATTCTCATGACATCCTGTCAGATTTAAAGACCAAAGAGCATCCCATGCTCCTTCCTGAAGCCTTGTAATAACTGACGTAAATGATCTGTGGGAAAGGAGCGGCCCTGGCCTCGGCTGAGCTGTACCGTGCTCTCCCAGTGGCAGCTTAGTGACTCCATGTGTTCACAGATGAAGGGAGCACAGTGACCTGGCCAGTGGCCCCCTGTGCCCCTGGCTTGCTGCCACAGGCACCTCCTTGAGGCCAAGTGATGTTTGCAAAATGCCCACCTTTGCTCTTGGTGTGCGGTGGGTGCCCCATAGGCGGTGGCTATCGTGGCCGGGATACCGGATCCAGATAGCCCTGTGGGCTCCTCTGTACCTGTCATTTGAGCATCGTGGTCTGCAGGCCCTTGTGTCCTTCAGGGTGGATGAATGAGACACCTCTGATGGGCCCATCTGTGCACCAGCTCAGGGATCACATGTGGCTTCTATACTCAGGCTTGTTATGCTTGGCTGGGGGCGAGCTTAGCGAATGAAATTTCCAGCCTGGTGTGTCATATTAAGAAAATTTATGTTGTGTTGATGCCAGCCAAACCAGCCGACGTGCTTTGCTCTAGTAACTTTGCGAAGGGTTTATCCTCTATTCTGTATTCAGCTGACACACGGTGTCTCTTAATTTCAGAGCTGCTCCGTTTGTTCTCCCTGGTCAGCGTGTTCTACAGCCAGGGGGGCTGTTCCTTGCATTGGAGACCACTTTGAACGTTTTTAGTTTGGTGGTTATTATTCCCCACTGTGTTCTGCATGGAATTAAAGTCCTGTGCTTTTTAAAAATTGTGAAAGGAAGCCCTGCCCTGTGTGCAAAGGATGCCAACTACAGAAGCCTATTGAAAAGAAGCCTCCTGTTACTGATTACCTGAGGAGACCGCTATTAATGACTGGGTGTGTGTGTTCTCAGCACTTTTTTTTTCATGCAAAAAGATACTTTAGTTGATGTCATCCTGTACACATATAAACTCTTAAACAGAGATGGTGTATTTTATTAGAGAGCTGTTGTGAGGGTTTAGTAAAATAACAAATGTGAAATGCCTTAGCACAGGGCTGGCATCTAGTTCAGTTCAGTCACTTAATCGTGTCCGGCTCTTTGCCACCCCATGGACTGCAGCATGCCAGGCCTCCCTGTCCATCACCAACTCCCGGAGCTTGCTCAAACTCATGTCCATTGAGTCGGTGATGCCATCCAACCATCTCATCCTCTGTCGTCCCCTTCTCCTCCTGCCTTCAATTTTCCCCAGCATCAGAGTCTTTTCTAGTGGGTCAGTTCTTTGCATCAGGTGGCCAAAGAATTAGAGTATGAGCTTCAGCATCAGTCCTTCCAATGAATATTCAGGACTGATTTCCTTTCGGATGGACAGGTTGGATCTCCTTGCAGTCCACGGGACTCTCAAGAGTCTTCTGCAACACCATAGTTCAAAAGCATCAATTCTTCGGTGCTCAGCTTTCTGTACAGTCCAACTCTCACATTTATATGTGACCACTGGAAAAACTATAGCTTTGACTACATGGACCATTGTTGGCAAAGTCATGTCTCTGCTTTTTAATATGCTATCTAGGTTGGTAATAGCTTTTCTTCCAAGGAGCAAGCATCTTTTAATTTCATGGCTGGAGTCACCATCTGCAGTGATTTTGGAGCCCCCAAAAAGAAAGTCTATCACTGTTTCCACTGTTTCCCCATCTATTTGCCATGAAGTGATGGCACCTAGTAACCATCAGTAAATGAAAGGAGTCTGTATGGAGCAGAGGGGGCTCCAGGCCTAGTTCTGTTACGTCCTAGCTCCAGGGCCTTGTACCACCAGCCACTGGAGCACTGGCTGCAATCCATTTCCCCATCTGGGAAATGGGGCTAACCACGGCGTACCCCCGGATAGCACATACTAGATCCTTGGAGCAGTGCTGCCTCACAGCCAGCTCACGGTAAATGTTGGCTGTTATTAATCAAGAGTAACGTAGGAAAACCCATTTTTAGACGTAGCAGGAGTTCAGTCCCCTCCTCTCTAGCCACCTGGATGTAGGGGGTCAGAGGACACTCTGTCACTGAGCCTGTTGAGCGGCTCAGGGTCAGCTGGGAGCTGCCCGTGAGGACAGACAGTCCATCACCTCCTCTGTACCCCAGGCCCCCCACGGAGCCAGTGGCCTGGGCCCACCTCCATCCTTTAGCCGCCATTGGAGGCCCACAGCCCCAGATGCTTCTTCCTCTTCTTCCTGACACACTCTTTCCTCTCCCTGGTCCACTTGTCACCCGAGCTTCAGGGAGGAGGAAGGAAAAATGGCCTCTTCTTCCCAAACCCCAGCCCACACCGGCTTCCCTTCTTGAAGCTCCTGGCCAGCCAGCTCTCCCTTCTATGTCGTCCTCTTGGGTCAGCCGTCGGGAGAGGCTTTGCTGTTATGGTGTCTCTGACCAGCTCCAGCACGTTAGCCTCTGCAGAGGCAGGCCTGGGCCTCTGGGCTGGCCTTGTGAACCTCTGTGTCCTCACTGACTGTGACCAGCGCGTGGTGGTACCCCGACCCACCCTGACCTGCCTGGCCTGGCCGGTGGTTTTACTGAGTGCCTGAGAGTTGCCGTTGCTTCTGCTCCATTGCACGGCGGTGTCTGGAAGTCAGTTCACGTGGCTGAGGATGCTGTGTGTGGCACGGCCTGGGGCCGGGTTTGCCTGGCTGGGTTTCCTCTGCTGTGGTCCTGCTACCTGGGCTCAGCTTGGCTGTGGGTATGCAGCTGGGCCTTTGTATTTTGAGTGAGGCCTCTGTCCTGCTGGTGCATTCTCCCCAGGTCTTCCAGCATTTAAAGAAGTCCACCCAGGCTGCCCTAGTCTCGAGGTGAGTGTCTGGCGGGTGGTGGTGAAGTGCTGCCCAGCTAGAGGTTGCCTAGGAGACCGTATTCTGCAGGTTGACCCAAAGTGCTCAGGGGAGGGTGCTTACTGGTTTGCCTCAGAAGATTTCTTCAATGTGCAGCTAAACAAACTCCTCCTTGATAGAAGGTGGGAGGATGGGGAGGACTTGTGGGGGAGAACTGGAGGAAACATCCTACAGGCTAATGACATGGCCTTGGGCGATTCACTTCCTGTGTTCCAACCTTGATTTCCCAATTTGTGAAATGCAGATAAGAGCATCCCTTATCTCATAGGAGTTACTAGTATTCCATGGATGAGTTTCCCAGCGTATGGGAAGAACTCAGTGAATGCCTGCTGCTACCATGATATTGTTGACATTATCAGAAATTTGCATTTTATGACTTCCCCATGAGGAGTTGTGTATGTGTATTTAAGAGGTTAGGCTACCAAATAAAACTCTTTCTAAACCTCAGGACAGGATGGGTCTTTTTTAGTTAGACTCCATAGTGGTGTTTGACAATGAGGGGAAAGCCAGAGACTCTGCTCATGTGTTAAGGGCAGGTCTGGACTGGCCTCTTTGAAGTGAAAAATATAGTTGTTCACGTGACTTTTCTTCTCCCTTTCTGCTCCAGATTTGACTTTTTTTTTTTTTAATTATTTTTTAATTAGAGGAAAATTGCTTTGCAATGTTGTGATGGTTTCTGCCGTACGACAGTGCAAATCAGCCGTGATTATACATATATCCCCTCTTAAGCCTCCCTCCCCTCGCTGCCTCCCACCCCTCTGGATGATCACAGAGCCTGGCTGGGCTCCCTGTGTTATATAGCAGCTTCTCACCAGTACATGGAAGTGTATATATGTTGATGCTACTGCCTCCATTCTTTCCTTCACATGATTGAAAACTTGCTGAAAGGCACCTGCTTCCTTAGGGCTGCTGTCAACAGGCAGTGACGTAACCAGGTGAAGTCTGTTTCAAGAGCCTTTTGCTGTTTGCTTGTGGTTGTTATTTCAATCAGAGGGTGGTGTCCCCTCCCCCAACCGCGGGACAGGGCCAGGCTTGTGTGCTGCTGCTCAGGGCTGACAGAGGCGGCTGAGGATTGGAGTGGAGCCCGGAGAACCGCTGGTCTGTGGGGTCAAATCGCGTCTCCCCTGTGAAGCGAGTGTGTAGGTTTTCATCTTTGGCAGCAAACAGCATAATTTTGGGAGTCCCCCGGGGTGCTGTTCAGACATGCAGGTGCTTCTAGAAAGCCACTGCTGTGGGAGACAGAAGTAGTTGTCAGAGTGATCAGGGAGTTCTGATAAACTGGCTTAAGTGTGTGCTTTTGCAGACAGGAGAAATCTGAAGTCTACCAAGGGCTGGTTGGATCGTTGAAGAGTTTCTGTGCAGTTAGAAGGCGGGGGTGACCATATCACTTTATGGGCAAAAGAGCAGAGGCCTGAACAAGGTGAGGTGTCTTGACTCCAGGGATGGAGTACGTCTGGATCCAGGACTCCAGACCCACAGAAATAGTGTCCCCCTCCCTTTAGATCAGTTTGGGTGGGTGGTGGGTGGGTAGGTGGCTTCTGATGTGATCTGTTACCAGGAACCTCCTGCACTGTCTTGAGGTGGTCCCATCAGACAAACCATCTGAGCCAGCCAGCCACGTCCAGCCAGCTCCTGACTTTCTCTATTCCTCTCTCTTCTCACTCCCCTTCTTTTTCTCCCTCCTCTCTCACTTCCCTTTCTTCCTCTGTTTCCTTCAAGGCCAGTGGTGGTCCTCAGGACCTTCCCACCCCCATGCTGAGCACAGGCTGAGGCTCTAAGCTGGCTCTAAACTTCTTTTCATACGCTTTTTTTTTTTTAATGTGAACCATTTTAAAAGTCTTTATTGAATTTGTTACAGTATTGCTTCCCTGGTGGCTCAGCTGGTAAAAAATCTGCCTGCCATGCCAGAGACCCCAGTTTGATCCCTGGGTTGGGAAGATCCCCTGAAGAAGGGAAAAGCTACCCACTCCAGTATTCTTGGACTTCCCTTGTGGCTCAGCTGGTAAAGAATCTGCCTGCAATGCCAGAGACCTGGCTTCAATCCCTGGGTTGGGAAGATCCCCTGGAGAAGGGAAAGACTACCCACTCCAGTATTCTGGCCTGGAGAATTCCATGGACTGTATAGTCCATGGGGTAGCAAAGAATCAGACTCAACTGAGCAACTTTCACTTTTACAATATTGCTGTTTTATATATATATTTTTTTGGCTACAAGGCATGTAGTTCCCTGACCAGGAATTGAACCCACACCCCTTGCATTGGAAAGCAAAGTCCTAACCACTGGCCCACCAGGAAAGTCCCCTAAACTTGCCCTGTTGACTCCTAGTGAAGAAGGTCTGCTAAATCCTGTAGATGATGGCTGTTAGGAGAAAGCTTTGGATTTGCTTTGACAAGATACCAACCATTTGTATGCTCCTTAGTAACAAATGATGGGCAATATTTCTTATGACAGAGGGCCACCCACCTTTCTGTTGCCACCTTGTCAGGTGAGAACCTCTCTTCTAGAAGCTAATGGTTTTAGCTGCCATTCAGGTAAAGCAATTGGTTCTAAAGTGCCCATGGATGTGCATGGGTCAGCTTATAATGATATACCAAGCATGATAAATGACCAAGCATGTTATTCTGGTAATTACCTTATTATATAATATATATTTCACTTATGTATCCAGCCAATGGGTATTTATTGGGCACCTGCTAGGTGCTAGGCACTCAGAGGGAACAGAGGAACTGGCAAGGAGTGCCCGTTAACCTACACTGTGGTTGGGGAAATGACGCAAACACCAGATACCCACAGGCGGGTGGTGACGTGTGGCCTTGGGCGCCTTCCTCCTGGCAGAGGGCGAGGCGGCCTGGCTTTGTCTTCCGGTTCTGACCTCCCACCTGGCAGGGCTCCCTCTCTAGTTCTCCTGTGTGATTGGAGAAGTGCCCGGCCTCCAGTGATCGCCTGGTAAGTGTTGGCTGCTGTCAGCGTCAGTGGTGGCGGTGGATTGTGTCAGTGGTTCAATCAATGTTATCATGTAATATACGATAATTTGAAAGAATTACAAGCTGAGTTACAAGCACAGTCATAGAGTACACTGGGAGTAACCACCCAGTTATTTCATTTACCTGTGTTCCTTTCGAGCCCATCACTTGCCTCCCCTGCAGCCAGATCACTGCTATCCTGAATGACGTTGATCACGTTTCAGCATTAGAAAATATTTAAACATATGTTGTTCAGTTGCCAAGTCATGTCCAACTCTTTGCAACCCCATGGACTGCAGCACGCCAGGCTTCCCTGTGCTTCACTATCTCCTGGAGCTTGCTCAAATCCATGTCCATTGAGTTGGTGATGCCATCCAACCATCTCATCCTCTGTCGTCCCCTTCTCCTCCTGCCCTCAATCTTTTCCAGCATCAGGGTCTTTTCTAATGAGTCAGTTGTTTGCATTAGGTGGCCAAAGTGTTGGAGTTTCAGCTTCAGCATCAGTCCTTCCAATGAATATTCAGGAATGATTTCCTTTAGGATGGACTGGTTGGATCTCCTTGCAGTCCAAGGGACTCTCAAGAGTCTTCTCCAACACCACAGTTCAAAAGCATCAATTCTTCGGCACTCGGCTTTCTTCACAGTCCAACTCTCACATCCATACATGACCACTGGAAAAACCATAGCCTTGATTAGATGGACCTTTGTTGGCAAAGTAATGTCTCTGCTTTTCAATATGTTGTCTAGGTTGGTCATAACTTTCCTTCCAAGGAGTAAGAGTCTTTTAATTTCATGGCTGCAGTCACCATCTGCAGTGATTTTGGAGCCCCCCAAAATAAAGTCTGTCACTGTTTCCACTGTTTCCCCATCTATTTCCCATGAAGTGATGGGACCAGATGCCATGATCTTTGTTTTCTGAATGTTGAGTTTTAAGCCAACTTTTTCACTCTCCTCTTTCACTTTCATCAAGAGGCTTTTGAGTTCCTCTTCACTTTCTGCCATAAGGGTGGTGTCATCTGCGTATCTGAGGTTATTGATACTATATGTCAGTTACCTCAGTAAAGCTGGGGGAAATAAAAACAACTTTCAACCTTGTAGGCTACTCATGTTTCTTTGTACTGCCAGCTTAACTTTTTTTTTTTTTAATTTATTGATGCCATTAGGAATAAAACCTCTGCTCTCTATTTAATTTGGATAAATTGTTAAACTTGCACCATTTGCAGCTACACAGCTCTGTGAATCAGAATTTTGTTGATTTTTGTGCAATCAAATGAAACCAGAAATGGATGAGATGTAACACGTGATTTCAGATTTTTGTGTTTGCCCAAGTTGCCATTAAAAAAAAAAGATGAATACTTCATAATAAGTAAGTGAGTGATATAAATATGAACTATAAAAATAATTAAGGCTTCCTAATAATATTACCCACCTTATCTGGTTTTATTTGGGTGTTAATTTGTCAAGAGGGTTTTGCTGTTCTAAAATAATAAAAAGAGGAGCCACTGATTGTCAATGGCTGCGGCAGCGCTGATGGTCCATGATGAAGTGTTCTTTGATTAAGTGTCAAGATGAATGGAGCAAACCTTTGACAGGCAAGGCTGCAGCCGGAGAGAGCCCAGCGTTAACTGCTGACCTTGCCATCTCAAGTGATCAGGTGCTGAATGAGTTCAGTTCTCTCTCAGCCCTTCTTTTTCCCTGGTGGGTCATTGGCTTCTGAGTAAGATAGATGCATGCAATAGAAGAACTGTTAATAGCATTTACTCTGTCTTAATCCTTTTTAATCCCATTCATATTTCAGTGTCTGAAACTTGGCAGGATGTCAGAAGCCACAATGCAGGCAGAGAAATTTTTCTTTGAACAGCAAGGACCAAGTAAAATTGTTTTCCTGGTATTTAATTTGTTAAAACATGTGAGACTGGAATATTCCCTCTAAGATCCCAAAGAAAGGCAACCAAAAGATCTTGTCAGTATGACCTTCCTGGAGTTTCTTCTTATCTTCATTTAAGAAATTGCCATAAAATCATTTTATCAGGCTTACCAAATATCGTAAGATATTCCTGGCATATTAAATTTACTTCATAACTTTGACAAACGTTGACAGACAAGCATTGTTGGTCTGATGTCAAACCTGTTGGGAATTTGGATCTTTTAACTTGTTACTGATAAGACTTTAGCCTCTGTTTGGGCTTGTTGGCCCAAATTTTTCCCCCTTCTTCTTTTCCCCCAACTTTATTGAAATATAATTGATAATATAACATTGTACAAGCTTAAACTGTGCAACAGGTTACTTTGATGCAAAATAATTACCATCATAGCATTAGCTAATATTTCAATCCCATCACATAATTACCATTTCTTGATATAAAATTTTTTTAACTGATATAGAGTTGATGTACAATGTTTGCTAAGTTTCAGTCGTACAGCAAAGTGAGTCGGTTCCGCTTATCAAGTCTTTTTCAGATTCTCTTCCCTTGTAGGTTATTAAAGATGTTGAGTATAGTTCCTTGTGCTATACAGTAGATCTTTGTTGGTTATCTGTTTTATGTACAATAGTGTGGATATTTTAATCCCAGAGTCATAATTTATCTCCCCCTACCCCATTCCCTTTTGGTAACCATAAGTTTGTTTTCTGTGTCTGTGAGTCTGTTTCTACTTTATAAAAAAAACTCACATGTATAATTTTTTTTTTTTGGATTCCACATATAAGCAATATCGTATGATATTTGTCTTTCTCTGTCTGACTTCAGTTAGTGTGATAATCTCGAGGTCCATCCGTGTTGCTGAAAATGGCCTTATTTTAACTTTTTCATTAGTAGGACTTGGCTGCTTCCTTAAATATCTTATGTAAAGAATTTGGAGAACCCCATTAAGACACCAGGAAGACTGAGACACCAGTCTCCATTGTAACTTGTCAAAGCTGAGATTGGGTGTGCTGGGGTTTGCTGTCTGCTGTGCTGCGTGCGTATCTTAAATCTGTATTGTGGCCCTTACGGATGATTTGGGGGTGTAGAAACTCTTGGTAACACAACAGCTCCCCAAAGGCTAGATTCTGGATCTGACTTGGGGTCAATGTCAGGATAGCAGGAGGACGGATGCCCAGGACATGCTGTCTTCGCCTTCCAAATGGCCTTCCGCTTCTCATGCTGGCCTTTCCTGGGCGGAGACGGGTCTTGTCTGCCCTCTGAGTTCCTGCCGAGCCCCGGGGTGAGGGCTGACGGGGTGCTGGCAGGGGGACGTCCAGCCCATTGTGGGAGAGAAGGCTGAGGGCTCCGAGAAGAGCATTTGGGCTTTGAGTCAGTTGTGTCTTTGAAAAAAAGTTACCCATTTTTGGACTTTTCTGTGGAAGCAATTAGGGGGATCACAGGACCGTTTCTGACTCCTGCTTCTGAACAGTGTCTGTTCAGAAAAGTAGAGAACAGTCAATTGGAACAGGATTATCTGAGCACACACAGAGTCCTGTTGTCTCAGAGGCATGCCCTCAGACAATTTGCCTTTTAGTGAAGTTTTAAGCCCATGAAAGGAAATAAAAAGTGTTTTATTTGATGGCAAAGAAAGATGGACTGGACTTATGAGACTTTGAGCATTTTAGCTTTTTCTTTGTTAATGCAAACTTTGGAAGAGAGTGACTCTTTATAGAATGCAATTTATTTGTACAATGTGGTAATTAATTGCTAATAGTTAATAATTATCTTCAACTGGGTAAAATACCATTGTGTGTGTGTGTATGTGTGTGTGTGTGGTGTATCTTTTGTTTAAAGCTAAACATTTCCACTTCTGAAGATAAGTGTACCTCAGGGACGTAGCCAGCTAACAATTATTAAGCATCTATTTTTTTCCCCGAGACCTTACGGCGGTTCCTCCTTGTCACCACTGCGGGAGGTCAGGCAGCATTATTTGCCACCTGAACATGTGGACACTGAAGCTTCAAAAGAACTGGTGACTCCCCCAGTGCCGTACGCCTAGTTGGTGGTAGAGTGGGGATTTGAACCTGAGTCTGACTTGCAAAATCCATTCTTGTAAAAGGCTGACTCACTCACGTTAGGCCTGGCTGGAACCCAGCCCAGCTCATTGCAGTTTACAGAATTTGTTTACATCCACTGTGTCTCTTAAGCATTGCATCTCATTTCCTGAAAGCTCATAAGGAAAACCAGGGGCTCCATGAATGGGACCTGTGATGTACTGTATGAACAGATGGTGCCAGTCAGTGGGCAGGAAAAGGACTTTTTGAGTGCTAAGTGGCAGAGCCTGGGTCTTCTGACCTTGGTAGGAAAATGGTTCCAGTTCTTGGTCAGTGAGGAAAATGAGCTCTTCATCCCAATTCCTACCTAGACCGTTGGGATTACGCACTAAGGTTTGTTGGGTGGCTGGATTTGTTAAAGGCAGAACTGGAGGAAGCTGGCAGAAGTTTGCCGCGCATCTGAGTAAAACCCTCCCTTTGATGCACCTTCTCCACCAAGTACAGTTTGGTTTTAGCCCAGTTAGAACCTATGGGGTGACCTCAGTCTGAGTTCCAGAAGACCTGGCCCCTTTCTTGTTTAAAGACCATTAAAGGATGTCTTCAGTTTATTCTGAATTGAATTTTCCTCAAACCGGACCAGCGCGCCCAACTCCCTCCCTGGAGTGAGCCTTCAGGGTTTTCCTGGGAGATCATGGGCTGTGGCTGCTTCAGACCAGAGGAGGCTCTCTGGGCTGGATTATCTTTTCTCAGTGTCCCTTTAAAATGACTTAAGCTGGTGGCTCTCAAGGGCTTCCCAGGTGGAGCTAGTGGTAAAGAACCCACGTGCCAAAGCAGGAGACATAAGAGACACAAGTTCCATCCCTGGCTTGGGAAGATCCCCTGGAGGAGGGCATCTCAACCCACACCAGTGTTCTTGCTGGAGAATCCTGTGGACAGAGGAGTCTGGCAGGCCACAGTTCATGGGGTCACAGAGAGTCAGACATGACGTGACTGAAGTGATGTAGCAGCAGCAGCAGCAGTGGTTCTCATAAAAGTCACCTAGAGAGAGAGCTGGTTTAGAACACAGAGCCCCAGCACCTAACACAGAGCCCCAGGGCCTAGAGAGCTGATTTAGAACACAGAGCCCCAGGACCTAGAGAGCTGATTTAGGACACAGAGCCCCAGGCTGCTTGAAGTAGGACAGGAATGGACCCTTTGTGTTTTTAACTAAGTTCCCTGGACGGCCTGAACCAGAGTGTGAGAATCACATCCACTTGATTTCTTGTCACTGTTTTTTTTTTCTCACTCTATCCTTGGCGTCAAATGCTGTCTTCCCTACTTTTCTGCTGCCCAAATCAAATCTGATTTCCATGCCTGGACCCTCTCCCCACTGTCATCCTTTCAGCTACTAAACTTTTGTTTTTAAAATGAAAAAATACTGAAGTGTAGTTGGTTTTCAATGTTGTGTTCGTTTCGGCTGTACAGCAAGGTGATTCAGCTAAGCATATCTGTACCTGTGTCTGTATCTATTCTTTTTCAGATTCTTTTCCACTGCACGTTATTACAAGGTATAGAATGCAGTTCCCTGTTCTCCATGGCAGGTCCTTGTTTCATCCGTGTAAACTTCTTACCATCCAAATGTCTGGTGGCCGGCCGGGTCAGGCGCTGTGCTGGCCATGAGTTAGAGTCCCCAGTGTCATGGAGTTTCCAGGCCAGATGGACAGTTATGATAACAGTAAGCGGAAAGGCAGGGTGCCAAGCATCCCACGGAGGAGAGCTCAGCTGTGCTGGGGGAGGGAGTTTGGCCAAGTTGTCCTGGTACGAGGATGAGCAGGAATGAGTCGGGCGGAGGAGAGAGTGAGACAGCTCTTGCCTTCTAGGGTGTGGGCCCAGCACAAGTCAAAGTAGGGGATGACAGCGCAGCTTAGCAGGGGATTTGAGGTATGTTGACACAAGGGAAAATGTACATGCAATGTGAATCCTGCGTTTATGACTCATACTTTCCTTTACAGAAGGCATGGGCTACGTCATTAAAAAAAAAAGTATGTTGAAAAGTTCAGAAGAAGACGTGAAGTGGAAGAAGTAGAAGGTTGACATCCTTACCAAATGAAGTGGTTTCCACCTAAAGGGAGGAGAACAAGACCGTTGTTTATTTCTTTGTCTCCCTTGCTAGTCTTTGGAAAGAAATGTGTATTTTATTGGGCTGTGTTGGGTCTTAGTTGTGGCATGTGGTATCTTTGCTGCCATGTGTGGGCTCTAGCTTCCTGACCAGGGATCGAACCCAGGACCCCTGTGTTGGGAGCATGGAGTCTTAACCACTGGACCACCAGGGAAGTCCTTCCCCTTGCTGGTCTATAAGCAACTTGAGACCGTGGGACTTTCATCTCTGTGTCCCTAGAATGATCGTGCGGCCTGGCGTAGAGAACTCAGTCAGTGAACAGTGGGTGAATGAAGGAGCTTCAGATGCAGGAACATTGGACAGATCCCTTTGCCTGTCTGGGCTTCTGTTGCCTCAACTCCAAGTAAAGGTTTTATCCAATATTTGTGACTGATGACCCATATTCCAGTTGCTTGCTCTTGGGGCCCTGAAGTTCACACCCATGCATCCAAGTTTACCCACTAGTGGCCAGGCCAGCTCTGTTCCAGGCATTGGAGATCCAATTAAAACCCACCAATCAGCCAATGTGGAATGAGCGTGGAAGGCCCTGTGTTGGGCATGGGTGGGTGTCACTGTGTGAGTCCCCTTCATTGTAGAGATGTGGATGAACCTAGAGCCTGCCATATAGAGTGAAGTAAGTCAGAAAGAGAAAAACAAATATTATGAATTAGCACACACATATATGTAGAATCTGGAAAAACTGTGCTGATGAGCTGTTTTCAGGGCAGGAATAGAGATGCAGAGGGAAGGGGAGGGTGGGACGAATGGAGAGAGTATTGACATATATTCACCACCATGTGCTTCCCTGGTGGCTCAGGCGGTAAAGCGTCCACCTGCAATGCAGGAAACCTGGGTTCGATCCCTGGGTTGGAAAGATCCCCTGGAGAAGGAAATGGCAACCCACTCAGTATCCTTGTCTGGAAAATCCCAACGACAGAAGAGCCTGGCGGGCTATACAGCCCATGGGGTCGCAAAGAGTCGGACACGACTGAGAGACTAACACACACACGTGTGAAATAGCTAGGGAGAAGCCACCGTGTAACACAGGGAGCTCAGCTTGGTGCTCTGTGGTGACCTAGAGGGATGGGATGGGGGTGTGGGAGGGAGGCTCGAGAGTGAGGGGATGTATGTATACACACAGCTGATTCACTTGGTTGTATAGCAGAAACGAACACAGGGTTGTAAAGAAGTTACCATCCGATTTGAAACAGAGTTTATTGTCTGTTAAGATAAACTGTCTTCTGATTAAGTGCCGAAAGTCAGGATCAGTTTGCAGATGTATAGGCTACCAGAGGGGCTTCTCCGAGAAAGCAGTTCTGTAGCCAGTGTGTTTTGACCATCAGCCACCATCCTCTGTCGCCAGTGGACCCGTGTGTTCTGTGCTTAGTCGCTTCAGTCGTGTCTGACTCTTTGCAATGCTGTGGACTGGAGCCTTCCAGTCTCCTCTGTTCATGGGATTCCCAGGCAAGAATACTGGAGAGGGTTGCCATGCACTCCTCCAGGGGATCTTCCTGACCCAGAGATCAAACTCATGTTTCACGTCTCCTGCAGTAGCCGGTGGGCTCTTTACCACTAGCACCACCCAGGAAACCCCAATGGACTCATAGTGCAAGGTATTTCATCTCTCAGATACCCCGTTTTCACGAAGAAGAGTTTTGTTCCTTCCCATGTCTTATCAGCCAGTTAGAAATTCCGGCCAGCACCGAGAGATCCTGTGTTCCTAAACCGCGCTGGTTGATCTCTAGCCAAAAACCAAGAAACAATGGCAATAATGATAGAATTGTCCTCTCTCAAACATTTGCCTTATGCCAGACATTATTTCATTTAATTAGCTTAATTCTTTAGGAGGGGACTGTTGTAATTTCTATTTTCAGAGGAGAAGGTTCAACTTCAGCTTAGTACTCAAGCTAGTAATTGTCAGAACCAGGACCAAAACCCAGACCGCAGGCTCATGCTCTGACCTGCTGCAAGCCTGTGCTGATGGCCTGTCCAGCGTAAATATGTGATTTAGGGCAGTGGTCAGCCAGCCTCGCTCCCACAGCCCAGGTCCAGCCACTGTCTGTTTTGGGGTGGCCTGGGAGCCAAGAGTGGTTTTTTTACACTTTTAAGTGGTTAAAAAAAAATCAAAGAGAAGAATAATATTTGATGACAGGCAAAAATTATTTGAAATACAAATTGAATACTCATAACTAAAGTTGTAATGGAACAGAGCCATGGTCGTTACTCTGCACACTGTCAGTGGTTGATTTCCCGGTACAACAGCAGAGCTGGAAGACCTGCAAAAGCCTGAAATATGTACTGTCTGGCCTTTTACGGAGACAGTTTGCCAACCTCTGATTGAGGGCATTCATCAGGCTTTAGGAGATGTTGAAAATCGGTCACCTCCCACTGTCTTCACCCTCACCATTTGTGGGTAGGCTCTGCTGATAATCAGTATTTTATGATTCCTCATTCTCTTTTCATTGCTTGGGTATTAAATGAAGGTGTTTACTCTGTGACCTCACTGGCTTGATAGTACCTGCCCTGGGGGATTCGCCCAGGTGCCGGTTTATCAAAGATCTGTCTTTTGGAGAAGACAGTGGTATGACTTTGCCTTGAAAAATCTTTTTTGTGGTGTTGGTGGTTGTATTTTGGTTACTGTTAAAAACTGATTTGGAGAACAGTTGTCTCCAAATGGAACAAACAGGTGTTCCAGAGATGGATGCGCTTTTTAATTGAAGGAGAATATGGTAGGCAGGAAAATCTCTGTAAGAACTCTTATCACCTCCACCTGTGATTATGAAGGCCACCCTGAGACTGTCCTGGTGGGTGGGGAGGACCCGGGCTGGGTCCTGTGCTCTCATTTTGCTGGCCTCGTGGGGAGTGGGGTGGACGGTGGGTTTGCTGAGAGCATCTTTCTCCTCTGGCGGAGGCAGGATGGTCTCGGTGCCGCTCTGGCTGTGATGGCTGGTGAGAGTTGAGGCTGCAGTCGGTCTGAGAATTTCAGCCCGAGTTCTTCCTAACGTGCACCAGAATCCTGGACAGCTTGCTCTCTCTGCTGTCCTTCTTTCTGCGTTAGCTGCAACACTCCCTGGTTCTGCTTTTTCTTATGCTTTGTTGCAACAGCTCACCCCTCCCCATGCAACACCTCTTGAACCTTCCCTTCCCAGCTCCTGCTTGGGGCTGATAATGGTAATGCTAGCTAATATTTATCGGGCCCCCGCTGTATGTTAAGTGCTTCGCATGGATTGTATCATTTAAGGCTTGTCAAAGTCATCCTGTGCGGTAAATACTGTTTAAACCATTTATTTTTTAAGTTATGAAAGTTATCAAACACACACAGATGAACTCCAGGCACCCCTCTCTCAGGTTCTGCAGACTCTTTCGCCCCCTCCTTTGCTCAGGAAGGTGGTTACTGTAGTCACTGAAAGAGGATAGGGAGCTGGCTCAGGTGCGTGTAGCTGGTCGGCTGGATGCCAAAGTATCTTCTCTCAATTCCTGTGTCCTCCCACTTGCTGACTGATCTTTGCGGCTGTTTAGGGAGTGCCTACTGTGTGCTACTTAACCCTCACGTCAAGCCTATAGAATAGACGATAACTTACAGGTGAAAGAGTTCCAAGAGGTGAGCTCCCTGGCCTCCAGACTCCTTACTAATAGCTAGCAAGACCAGGATTCAAACCACTCAATCCTAAAGGAAATCCACCCTGAATATTCATTGGAAGGACACATGCTGAAGCTGAAGCTCCAATATTTTGGCCACCTGATGTGAAGAATTGACTCATTGGAAAAGACCCTGATGCTGGGAAAGATTGAAGGCAGGAGGAGAAGGGCGGCAGCAGAGGATGAGATGGTTGGATGGCATCACCGACTCAATGGACATGAATTTGAGCAAACGCTGGGAGCTAGTAGTGAAGGATGGGGAAGCCTGGCGTGCTGCAGTCCGCAGGGTCACAAAGAGTTGCACATGACTTGACAACCAAACACACCAGGATTCAAATCCAGAACTGACTCCAGGCCCCGTGCATTTTCTTCCCCACCCATTCTCTGCCCTCCTCTCTTGGGTGAGTGCAGGCAGAATCAGTGGGGTGGTGGTTTGGCTTGTGGGGACCTCTTGCTGCAAACTTTGCTAGAACACAGGGTTACTTCAGGATGAACTCTAGAAGGGTGTGAGGAGCTTCTGGGCCTGTTGAAATCTCTGTTGGTCCTTGTGACCTCGGAGACAGAATCCACCCTTGACCTTTTGGCCGTTTTTCATAGATAATGAGAGACCCCTTAACATCTGTGGTCAGTTGAAGGCAGAGCTCGCCAGGCTAGCACTCGGGAGTCCTGATGGTCAGTGCTCCTCTGGGGGAGAGGGGGAGAGGTGAGGGGGGCTGGGGAGCTGGGAAGGATGGGCTGTGGATGCACCCAGGTCGGGGGCAGGGTGGGGATGGGGAGGTGTCCACGAGGAGCTGGCCTTGAACACAGCAGGCCCTTAGTCAAGGCTGAAAAGAAGTGTTAGTTGCTCAGTCGTGTCTGACTCTTCGCGACCTCATGGACTGTGGCCCACCAGGCTCCTCTGTCCATGGGGTTCTCCAGGCAAGAATACTAGAGTGGGTTGCCATGCCCTTCTTCCAGGGGATCTTCCCGACTCAGGGATTGAACTCCAGTGTCCTGGATTGCAGGCAGATCCTTTATTGTCTGAGCTACTAGGAAAGCCCTAGTAAATGGTGGCTCTTAGCTATTTTTATCAGTACTCTAAGGTGGATGGGTGGTGCTGGAGGGAACTGGTGGGATTTATGGAGTGGTTTTATTCAGATTCAAGAGTAGGAAGTGAAAATCTTCAACTGAGAAATGAACTCCCTACTCTGCTTTTGCTCCTTTGGGTGGGTGGTAGTGGCATGGGGGAGCAGGTCAGGGGATGAGTGGAGAATTTGTTGTCATTTTGTGTCTCAGTGGTCTCCGACTCTTTGCAACCCCATGGACTGTAACCCGCCAGGTTCCTCTGTCCATGGGATTTCTCAGGCAAGAACACTGAAGTAGGTTGCCATTTCCTCCTCCAGGAGATCTTCCCGACCCAGGGATCGAAACCCTGTCTCTGGCATTGGGAGGATGAATTCTTTACCACTGAGCTGCCAGGAAAGCCTGAACAGAGAATTTAGGGGCAGGCAAAATGGACTATTTTGCATCTGACATTGGCCAGAGGTCTGTTCCTAAGAGAGAAAGTTAGAAAGGAAATATCATGAATAATTGCAACCCATGAATTTTACAAACTGCACTCCAGTTAGTAGTCAGAAACTCACATGTGGTCGACCTGTGGGGAATACAAATGAATGGGATGTGCCAGTCGCTGAGAAGTCCTGGTGCCTCTGCATCTCTTATATGCTCTTGTGTGATAGAGAAAATGAGGAGTGTGAGCGCCATGTTGCTTGGCCACTGCCATGAGCCCTCAGCATTGAGGTGACGATGCTAGGAGGCGGCGGGGAACTCCATGCACTTACCCCAGTGAGGGGGGAGCTGATGCGCAGAGGCAACTCTTTGCTTTTGTTGTTTAGTCACTCAGTCGGGTCCGACTCTTCTGCGGCCCCCATGGGCTATAGCCCACCAGGCTCCTCTGTCCATGGGATTCTCTAGACAAGAACGCTGGAGTGCGTCTCCATTCCCTCCTCCAGGGGATCTTCTCTACCCAGGGATCGAACTTGCATCTCCTGCATTGGCAGGTGGCTTCTTTACCGCTGAACTACCAGGGAATCCTGACTCATTGCTTACATGTGGCCAGATCTTCTTTGCCTTTTTCTTTTTCCCCTTTGAGAAGCTAAAAATCAGTACTTGAAAACCTGCTGTCTCCTAATTTTAAAGTATTTACTTAAGATTTTAAGAAATACTGTGGCAAAGCATTATGTCTTATACCATAAATATATATAATCTTTTATTTTTGACAATTATATCAAAGTTGGAAAAAAGTACAATGGGGGAAATAGAACAGTGTTCTAATGGAGGTAAATTAAAAAAAAAAAGCAACAACCCTGTAGATTAGGTAAAACATGTCAGCGGGCTAGATTTGAACAGTGGAGTTGTAACTTCAGACCCCGGGATTTAGCATGTGATGTGGGGAAAAGGTTCAGACGGGGGCCTGGATCTTGCCAGCTCTGATGCTCTCATGAGGTGGGGAAGTGAGTCCTGCTTTGTGCTTTAGTTTTAGGGCTGGGTCATGTTCGTTTAGTTGCTGAACCACTTTGGACTGTTCTTGGCTTCCATCATGAAATCGAAGGGGAGATTGATTACTCGTTTACAAACCGTGTCCCTTGAGGCCCATCGGGGAATCCATAAGTGTTTCCTGTGAGATTCCTTAAAAAAACACGCCCCACCCCGTCTCCAACCCCTTCCAATAAACTGTAATGCAAACACTTGTGTGTTACACCAATTTTTAATACATTGGAGAATACAGGGTCTTGATTATGCATCTATTATATTGAAAATAAGAACAAGGTAACTTGAACTTTGAACGTATAATGAAAAGATTGCTTTTACCCGAGGGCACATAGACACACGTAGACATTTATACCTACATAGATATATATGATATGTGGAACTCTATGCATGTAGTCCTTCATAAGATTCTTTGTAAAAGAAATAGTTCTGCTGCTAAAAATACCCATGGAAACTTCTGGCCTGGGGTTTCCAAGTTCATCTTCAGCTCTGCATCTCAGAGTTCACACAGCCTCACCAAAATAGCCCCTCTAGTTACTTTTTCCTCTCTGCTTTGGAAGGGAAATGTTCATCCTGCCTTCAGCTGTCCCAAGAGGCAAAAGATGAGCCAGCTGGTGTTTGCCAGAGTTGTTGTTGCTCACTCCTTGTGTCAAAGCCTCACCTGACTTTTTTTGGGGCACAAAATTATGGGTTATGCTGACCCTTCTCCGCAGTCTCTTTTGATGACAGTGTCAAGTTCAGAGAGTCATATATTTGCCTATGAGGCAGAGTGAGCCAGCCCACTCTCATCTTGCTTTGCCTGATGTCTTGTACTGTGGGGACCGCTTGCCATATTACCTGTTGGACTGCCTCTCCCCACCTGGGGACTCTAGGATGGAAATGGATGCCAGGTGTTAAGGTTGCCCTACAATGTCACACCTGTCTTCTGGGAAGTTTCCCATAAAGGTGTTTATTGCCTGGCTTCTGGGTTTGGAGGGAGTGTTCAGCCTTTCCAGGTTTTCTATCTGATTTACCATCTTTTTTAAGTGAAAGCAGTACAGATTTTTAAAGCTTTACTCAGATATAATTGATGTTCACAATTGCATACTGGGCCATGTGGCATGTGGGATCTTAGTTCCCCTGCCAGGGATGGAACTTGTGCCCTCCTGCAGTGGAAGCATGGAGTCTTAACCACAGGACCACCACCAGGGAAGTGCCAGTGATTTACCTTTTTATCCCACTTTTAAAGGGAGATAAATGGAAGATAAATTATCAATCCTGATAATCCATCAGGATTGGAATGTGTGCCTGCACCGAATCCCATAAAATGCTGTTTGATTTTGAAAATCGCTTGACGTAGTTCACAGTTTGGTTAATTACGTCAGTGGGTAAAAATAACTATTGTCATATGGTGTGCGGGCTTGGTTTTAGAAGGATAAAGAATCTATTGTTACCCATTGTATTATTCAGTCACTTATTACTCACCCCGAAACTCTGAACGTGTGTAATAGAAAACCTGAAGCTGTGTCACTTTCTGAAATCCAGGCTCTGTGAATTTATCCTCAGACTCTGCTCCTTTTGAGAATAGTGCAGAATCCTTCTTCATCCAGCCCATTTAAATAGATGGATGGGACCTGACCACAGGGTCTGTGACAGGCAGGGTTTGTGGCATGCAGCCCTGGAAGTGCCTTTGGGTTCTGTGGCCTCAGGTGAGATTTGTCCAGGGTACGAACCAGCTTCGGGCTCCCTGGAGTCGTTAAGGTCAAGAGCTTCAGGGTCAGACAGTCCTGAGCTGGAACCTTAGTCTTCCTAGCTATAGGATTCTGGGTCAGGAACTTAGCTTTTCCAAGGCTTAGTTTCTTCATCTGTATAATGGGGATCAACACAGCTCCTGCCTCCTAGGTCCTTGTCGTAAGCCTCTTAAAGGCGATGATGAATGTGGTACCTGTGTTGGCCAGTAGTCAGGGGCTTAGTCCATATTATTGGAAGTCGACTCCACTGGCATGAAGTGCCCGAGTGGGATCACTCTCAAACCACCCGTGTGCCTCCCTCTGTATCTCCCCTCCCTCAGCAACCCCGCCTTCCTCTGGGGGGCTCCTGGCTCCCTCTTGGCGTTGCATGGTCATTGTCTTTGATGTTGCTCCTGCCCATGGCTCTTGGTGAGTCCGAACCACCTTATGTGCCCTGGTATCATCCAGCCCAGGGCCTGGTGCTGTGCCAGGCCTCCAGGAAAGGGCACAAATGGCAGGGACTGAAAGGGACTCAGAGCCTGGGGAGATCCTGGGGCTGGAGGGGTCATAGAAGGTCATCCAGAGAGCTGTCCCATAGCCTCTTTGGAGTTTGTTGAGGCTGGAGGAAGGCTATGAGGTTGGGCCTTTAGCAACCTGGTTTCATTAGAGCCCCAGGAGAATACCGACGTGGGCTGTGGATCGCATATGTCCCTCTGTGGCTTTTCAGCGGATGAAATGGATGGCTCGGTGAGACCCAGCCAAGTCCCTGAGCTCACAAGTGCCAGGGGAAGTGGAACCTAAACCTCTTGATCACCTCTCTGGACCGTGCCTGTGACGTTCACAGTGGTGAACCTCCACGGTGATGTGACATGATCTCTGCTTTGGCCCTTCTGTGTGCAGCTGCAGGCCCCTGCCTCCTCCCCCCGCCCACCTCCACCCTGCTGCGCCCACCAGGAGGAGGCTGCCCTCCTCGGGCTATACCATGAGTGCCCTCGGTCTGCAGCTTCCTGCTGGGCTGGCCCCTCAGCCCCTTCCCTTGTTTGGTCCCACGGCTGCTAAAACTCTCACCCAGCCCTTGCTGGGTTCCCGTCACACCCTTGTAAACAGACCCTTTGAAACTCTCCTCAGTTACCCTGGTAGCGTGTCATCTGTCCCCACCCAGCTCCCTGTGAACACTGGCTTGTTTTAGAAAGGGTAATCTAGCAGTTCTATATTAACTTTCCACTATGCATTGAAGGGAGAGATGGAGAGAAGCAGCCAGGTGTGTGGATGAAGGAATAGGGCTGGTTGTACACAAAGAGCTTCAATTTAGCTATTGGGCTTTTATATTCAAATGAGGGATTGTAGATATTGCAGCAGATAGAATCCTCTGCTGGCACTTCTTAACGTGTGTGTGTGTGTGTGTGTGTGTGTGTCTACTGAGAGCTTCAAGATATAAAAGGGGAAATGGTTTGTTTCAGCCCAAGGACAGTGCTGTCTTCTGTTCGGGCTGAGGGTTATGAGGTTTGTTTTTGGGTGGCCGCAGTGTGGAAGTGGGAAGTCCAGGTGCATTCAACACCCAAGCATCGTCAGGCCATGACCGCTGAGTGTACCCACAAAGGATGCAGGGAGGGAGCTGGGAGACAGGTGTGATGGGGCAGTCACAGAGGTATTGGGTTGGCCAAAAAGTTCATTCCAACCCAGTACTTGGAGAGGGGGAAGAGAACACGTCCAAGTCTCTTTTGGTGTGTATCTAGGAGGAGTGTTTACCTGAAGAGGAGCTGGGGAGCATTTAGAAACTGTAGGTGAACGTAGCTAGTGAGATCCCTGTGATTTAGCTGTTTGGCAGGAAGACTCCAGGGTTCAACGTGGACCACTGATGTGACCACTGTAGCTTTGGCTGAGTTGGGATGGTACCGAGGGCGGTGTTAGCAGTTTTGTTTTCTCTGGGCATGGAGGAAGACCCTTGTGACTGGAACCAAAGTTTCAGGACTGGGGGTGGTTCCCAAAGAGGGTTCAGCTCATCAGCCGGACCAGAGGAGGCTGTGAAGGAAGAACACATCCCCGGGGCAGGGGGATGATGAAAAAGGCTGGATGTCTCGACAGGGAGGGTCTGCTCCTTAGAAAAGAAGCAGAAGACTGCTGTGCAGTGCTGGGTGTTCTTGGGTGTCGTTAATGCTCGGCCATCTGGTTGGCCTGTGGGTGGACCATTGTCTGCTGTCCCTGGGGTAGCTCAGTAACTGGAAGTCCTTGGCAGACTGAGGACAGTCTTAGAGTCTTTTCTCGTATGTTGGTATGTCTTCCTCCTTGGACAGTGAGTGTAGTCTCTCTTCTCTCTGGGCCCCTTTAGCCCAGTTTTGGGGGCCTGCAGAAGCCTTGGGCCACCTGTATGGGTGACTTTGCAGGGGGAAAGCAGGAACATGGGCGGGCTATGCGTACTCCATCCAGGTCTGCCTCCCAGGAGAGAAGGCTTTGGGGAGTCTTGGCTGGAGTGGCTGAGGTCAAAACCTGGGTTGTTTTTGGTACTTCCTCACTGCTGTGTGTCCTTGGGTAAGCCCCTGAGTGCCTCTGGACCTCCCTGCCCACCTCTGTAGCTGGGTTCTTCCGTATTTATACACTTTGGAAAGGATGTGTTTCAAATTGCCTATGGGTTATGTCCGTGGAGTCTGAGCTTTGGTGTCATCTGTAAAATAGAGATAGAATACCTTGCAGAGTTGCTGTGAAGATTCCAGGTAGTGATGGTAGTGATAGTGGCGAAAGAGATCGTTTTGTTTCATTTCATCCCTGTTCATAGATGTGGACCAAGGGACAGAGAGGTCAAGCTACCTGCCCAAAGTCACACAGCCAGTAAGCGGTGGCCCTGCATGACTTCACCCAGGTGGTTGGTCTGGTTCCAGAGCCCAGGCTCTTAGCCAAGATTCCATGAGTCTGTGCTCGGACAAAGGTCACAGCAAGCCCAGCTCAGTGCCTGGCATGCTGTGGCTGCTCAGTAAACTTGAGTTCCTTCCTTTTTATCCTCAGAATGCACCTGGAAGTGGAGGTCCCCACTGTGCTTCTGGTCAGACGCTTCAGCTCATGTTTTCTTTTTTATTTTCTCCCAATTCTGGAGGTTAGCAGTGCCAGATCAAGGTGTGCATGGCATGCGTGCTAAGTTCCTTTAGTCATTTCTGACTCTTTGCGACCCCATGGACTATAGCCCGCCAGGCTCCTCTGCCCATGGGATTCTCCAGGCAAGAATACTGGAGCAGGCTGCCATGCCCTCCTCCAGGGGATCTTCCTGACCCAGGGATTGACCCTGCATCTCTCAGGTCTCCTGGATTGGCAGGTGGGTTCTTTACCACTAGCGCCACCTGGGAAGCCCTGCCTAGCTCATGCTATCTAACGTCTGGTTCAGGGAGGTTCATTCCCCCTTTTGCAACTGTCCAAATCCACCTTTCAAAACCTTCCTATTTTACCTTCCTCTTCTCCTCCCTCCCCCACCCTCGTCCTGCTAGAAGCCACCTTTCACTCCTCCTTCTCAGCAGCTCAGCTTGATGATAAATAGTCACCTACTCACTGTCTTTTTTTTTTTTAATTGGGGTGATATTCACATAACATAAAATTAGCCATTATAAGGTGTGCAGTCCAGTGACATTTAGTACATTGACCATGTTGTGTAACCACCACCTCCATCGATTATGGTTTCAGAACATTTTTGTCCGCCCGCAGAAAAGCCAGTACCTGTGAGCAGTCACTCTCCCTTCCCATCTTCTGTCCCCTGGCAACCGCTAGTTCTGCCTTCTGTTTCTGTGGATTTCCCTCTTCTGGATGTTTTGTATAAATGGAACCACAGTCTGTTTGCTTCTGTGTCTGACTTCCTTCATTTGGTGTCATGTTTTTGCATCCATCCTCATTGTAGCTTAAATCAGAGTTTCCTTCCTTCTTAAGGCTTAACAGTGTCCCTGCGCATGTATACACATTCCGCTCATCTGCCAGTGGACAGGGGGTTGTCTCCACCTTCAAGCTATTGAGAGTGGTGCGGCTGTTAACCCCCACTGTCTTTTATGCAGACACTGCCCCCTTTTTCTGTTTGAGCACTGGGACTGTGACTTCTGGTGTCCCCTGAGTCCTTGCCACAGGGTGGGCTCATTCATCACTCCCTGCTGGATCTCCTTAAGCCAGGAGGGAGAAGACTGGGAGCAAGAGGTGCCCCTCACTCGTGGGCTGGCTCGACACACTTTATCTGGTTTAATTTCTGCCCAGAGGAAGGTAGCAAGTGGAAAGTGCCTTTTTTTCTTCACCGTGAAGCACTTCTCACTCCAGTGCCTGGGGCAGGTTCGTAACAGCCAGCCAGGGAATTTCTGAGCTCTGTGACCTAAGGCATTCTCTGGCCTCAGTGTTCTCATCTGCACAATGGGAATGCTCATTCTTTTTTTACAGACTCGTGTGAGGGTTAAATGAGATGGAGGTTCTGGAATGTTTGCTTCTTTCCGTACCTGGAATTGGAGCTCTGGGTGAGGGCCCAGTTTGAAGAAGGGCCCTTGCAGGCCATTCAGGTATGACCTGAATCAAGTCCCTCATGATTTTACAGTGCAGGTGACCAAGAGATTCAAGAGATTAGATCTGGTAGACAGAGTGCCCAAAGAACTATGGATGGAGGTTTGTAACATTGTACACGAAGCAGTGTCCAAAACCATTCCAAAGAAAAAGAAATGCAAAAAGGTGAAATGGTTGTCTGAGGAGGCCTTACAAATAGCTGAGAAAAGAAGAGAATCAAAAGGCAAAGGAGAAAGGGAACGATATATCAAACTGAACGCAGAGTTCCAGAGAATAGCAAGGAGAGATCAGAAAGCCTTCTTAAGTGAACAACGTAAAGAAATAGAGGAAAAGAGTCCAATGAGAAAGACTAGAGATCTCTTCAAGAAAATTAGAGATACCAAGGGAACATTTCATGCAAGGATGGACACAATAAAGGACAGAAATAGTATGGATCTATCAGAAGCAGAAGAGATTAGGAAGAAGTTGCAAAAATCTACAGAACTATACAAAAAAGGTCTTAGTGACCCAGATAACCACGATGGTGTGGTCACTCACCTAGAGCCAGACATCCTGGAGTGTGAAGTGAAGTGGGCCTTAGGAAGCATACTACAAACAAAGCTAGTGGAGGTGATGGAATTCCAATGGAGCTCTTTCAAATCCTAAAAGATGATGCTTTTAAAGTGCTGCACTCAACATGCCAGCAAATATGGAAAACTCAGCAGTGGCTACAGGACTGGAAAAAGTCAGTTTTCATTCCAGTCAATGCCAAAGGCATTGCCAAAGAATGTTCAAACTACCACATGCTAGCAAGGTAATGCTCAAAATTCTTCAAATTAGCCTTCCACAGTATGTGAACCGAGAACTTCCAGATGTACAAGCTGAATTTAGAAAAGGCAGAGGAACCAGATGTCAAACTGCCAACATCCATTGGATCATAGAAAAAGCAAGGGAATTCCATAAAAACATCTATTTCTGCTTCCTTGACTATGCTAAAGCCTTTGCCTGTATGGATCACAACAAACTGTGGAAAATTCTTAAAGAGATGGGGATGCCTACCATACCTGCCTCCTGAGAAAGCTGTATGCAGGCCAAGAAGCAACAATTATAACTGGACATGAAACAATGAATTGGTTCAAAATTGGGAAAGGAGTATGTCAAGACTGTGTATTATCTCCCTGATTATTTAACTTCTATGCAGAGTACATCATGCAAAATGTCAGGCTGGATGAAGCACAAGTTGGAATCAAGATTGCCGGGAGAAATATCAACAACCTCAGATATGCAGATGATACCACTCTAGTGGCAGAAAGTAAAGAGGAACTAAAGAGCCTCTTGATGAGGGTGAAAGAGGAGAGTGAAAAAAACTGACTTAAAACTCAGCATTCAAAAAACTAAGATCATGGAATCCGATTCCATCACTTCATGGCAAATGAAACGGGAAAAAGTGGAAGCAGTGACAGAGTTTATTTTCTTGGGCTCCAAAATCACTGCGGAAGGTGACTGCAGCCATGAAATTAAAAGATGCTTTCCTTGGAAGACAAGCTATGACTTAATATACCTAGATAGCATATTAAAAAGCAGAGACATCACTTTGCCGACAAAGGTGTGTCTAGTCAAAGCTATGGTTTTTCCAGTAGTCATGTACAGATGTGCAAGTTAGACCATAAAGAAGGCTGAAGAATTGATTCTTTCGAATTGTGATGCTGGAGGAGAATCTTGAGAGTTCCTTGAACTGCAAGGGGATCCAACCAGTCAATCCTAAAGAAATTCAACCCTGAATATTCACTGGAAGGACTGATGCTAAAGCTCCAATACTTTGGGCATCTGATACGAAGAGTCAACTCTTTGGAAAACACCCTGATGCTAGGAAAGACTGAGGGCAGGAGGAGAAGGGGGCAACAGAGGATGACTTGGTTAGAGAGCATCACTGACTCAGTGGACATGAGTTTGAGCAAATTCCATAGTGAAGAATAGGGAAGCCTGGCGTGCTGCAGTTCGTGGGTCACAAAGAGTCGGACATGACTTAGTAACTAAAAACAGCAACTTGCAGGCAGGCCGGTTTCTATGCAGTCCTTCCTGACGAGCGACGACCGGTGCCTCCGGGTGTCCCCTTAGAAGGGGAAGGAGCTGCAGTCATTCTCGTCACCATGCTTAGTTGTCACTGCCGGAAAGTTGTCCCCACTTCCCTTTTCTGCAGTTAACTCTGGTGCTTAGTGTAGGAATCTGTGGAAACTGGCTTTCTCCCATCTCACCCCAGGCACAGCTGTGCTCTGAGCTAAGTTTAGAAAGGTGAGCTTTCTGTTGATTGAATGACTGGAATGAGAGGGACTGAGCTCTGTCGTGTCCGACTCTTTGTCACCCTTTGGACTGTAGCCCGCTAAGCTCCTCCGTCCATGGAATTTCCCAGGCAAGAAGACTGGAGGAGGTTGCCATTTCCTTCTCCAGGGTATCTTCGCAACCAGGGATTAGACCGCATCTCCTGCGCCTCCTGCATTGCAGGTGAATTCTTTATCTGCTAAGCCAACGGGGAAGCCCTTTCTGTTGTATTCTTTTAAAAAGTACTCATAAGGTGTCCCCCAGGCCATGGACCTTGTGGGGTGTTGTTTGCAAGGGTCTTTTTGCCCTGTGGTCAGTGGAAGAGTTTGGGGGCCTGGCAGACCTAGACTGGCCTCCTGTGTCTGCCTCTCACTGACCAGCTCGGTAACCCTGGATGACAGGTCACTGACCTTTCACTTTCTTTATCTATAAAAATGAAGGTTACTGTGAAAATTAGTCATCTAGCTTTGTGCTCATTATAGTGTCAACTAGTGTTCCAAATAGTGTTCTTTTGGTTGCAAACCTTACACAACCCAAACAAAAGTAGTTAAATTAAAAGGGGTATTACATCTCCCCAGCCAAGAAGTCCGGAAGTAGAAAGAGTCTAGAATTTCTTGATTTGGCAGTGCAAGAAGGATCCAAGTGTTTTCTCTCTTTCCACATCAGCCATCCTCAGCTGGTGGGTGAGTTCTTCCCTCCTTGTCACACAGTGGCCGCAGAAGTGCCAAGCATCATGGGCAGATCTGCTGAAGTCCAGCAAAGCAGGATGGTATTTCCTTCCATGAATTTCCTTTTTATAGAGAAGAAGTATTCCCCCAAGAGACTCCTTGCAGATTTCTCTTAGGTACCCTACCCTTGTCCTTCGTTTTAGTCTGCATCCTTTAGCTTCCCTGAGTCCTAAGGCAAGGACTAAGCTGCTGATGCTTCATTTGGGAAGTCAAGGCCCATTGAGGTCAAGGTGAGGGAATGAAGCCAGGAAAGACGTGAAGCCACGTGAGCTAGGGTGACGTCACTCTAGCTACTGTTTCATCATGAGCCTCGAAGAGATGCCAGCTGGTGTGTACACCTGGCGTATAAGGTCTTCTTTGGGAGGGTTGCCAGGAGAAACTGTACCTGGCTCTGTCAAAGAGGCACACTGAGAATATCTTTTGAAGTTAATGTTTAAACCTTCCCTTAGTTCTAGTACATTTCTTGCCAGTTGCTTTATGTTGGAAGCTAGTGGTTTAGGACAGACTGGAGTCAGACTGCCTGGGTTCAGACCCTGGTGCTATGGCTCAGTAGGGACCTGAGCCTCCCGTTTAGGGCAGTTTGGAAGAGGGAATGAGTTAGTATCTGAAAGTGCTCTGTGCATATTGGGCCAAGGGTGTTGAGAATGTAGAGTCAAGGCATGATTCTAATCTTGGGAAACCTGCGTTTGGCCATGACTGTGATCCTGGGAGTTTCATCTGTAGAACTCAGAGCTCTTTGACACGTTGTCCTGTGTCGTGACCAGCAGCCAGTCAGTGTTTGCCGAGTCTCGGACTGCAGAGGACCCAGATTGACATGCACAGACACTCTTCCCCTTCCCTTGCACCTCCCCTGACTTCCCTTGGCAGGTGGTACTGACCCCAGGGCACACTCCATCTGTCCCCCTCCCTCCCTCGCTCCACCATGGCCCCCGTGACTCAGGGCCTGTCTGCTTTAGTTCTGAGGTTTTAGCCCAGCGCTTGGCACACACAGGCACTCAAGAGTTGCTTGTTAAATGTCAGTACTTTCTACCTTGACTGACTGATTTACAGACGTGTCTCATTTCCCTTACTTTTCTGTAAACAGTTTGAAGACAGGGCCCAGATCTTTATTGCTTTAGGCAATATTTGGTGGGATGGATGGATGGTTGCATGGCTTCCAGGAGAGGACACAGCACACAGATGCCCAGGCAGAGAGAGAGTAACATTGTAAAGGGCTGGGACGTGCCATCCTAGGGTCACAAGGTGATGTAGTTTAATGGTTTCCAACGCGGGAGCAAAAAAAAAAAAGTTTACTGCCCTGTGCTGCTTACCTAGTGACCTACTCCTCCTTTTTCTCCCTCGTGTGGTCCATCCTGGATGATGTGGGATGCAGAGCATAGAGTGAGGGCGAGGGCTGGAGGGAGGAAGGTGAGCTGGAAACGCTGAGGCCTGAGATGAGGCGGGGTGAAGGGTACATGGTGGTGGTGGGAATGGAAAGTTTGAGAGTGGGGTGTGAGCAGGAAGGGAAGTCAACAGGGCTCGCCCACCCCTTGCCTCCCCCCTCCGCCCCCTGGCACCCCATCCCGCAGGCTGGCAGGGATTGAGGAGGGGAGGAGTGCTGGATTCCTTTGAGTACTGGTGCCTGGGTCCCTGGGAGACAGAGCTGGGGCCAGGACCCCTTCTGCCCACCTATGTCATGAGACGAGAACAAACATTCTTGTTTTCTCCATTTGATAAGTGCAAACTTGTGGGATAAGTGGGAGGAATACGGGGCTGAGTAATCGGGCTCCTGGGACCTGACCGGCTTTGGCCTTGTCCTTGCTGTCAAACCTTGGGGAAATCTTTCCCTTCACTGGGCCTTAGAGATTGGCTCCTCTGCAAAATGAGAGGCTCGTTCTTTCCTTCCGTGACATGTATTGAGTGCCTACTGTGTGTAATATTCTAGGCGTGGGCACAGACGCAGTTTCTGTTCTCCTGGAGTGTGCATTTCAGTTGGAGGAGACTGACGATGATTGAGGTGAAGGCTGGGAGAAAACCTACCAGTCAAGCAGTGTGGATGGGGCTCATTTCCATCGGCTGGTGGCACCATCTGGGAAGGTCTGGATGGCGGGGTGGGGGGTGAGGGCAGTGTTTTTGGAGAAGGGAATCAGTGCATAAAGGCTCCTGCGGAGAACCAGCTTCAAGAACATTGCAAAGGGCATGAGAGGTGGTAACAGAGGGAACCTGTGGTTAAGAGTTTGCATTTTATTCTAAGTGTGATGGGAGGTTTGAGGACATTTTTTTCCACTGGAGTCTCTTTTGATTATTTTCCACTTTACAAGGGCCGTAATTGGAAATATCCCATTAACAAGAAAGGTGTGATTTTACTAAACAACAGATTGAACAATCTTGAATTTTTTTAGGCTTTTAAAGTGTGGGGAAATAATAGGGGTTTGATAAATATCTTTGAGAATCCTCAGGGATCTATACAGATGGCAGATAGAGACACCCTCTGGTTCAAACATTTATTCTTCACAAAGCCATTTACCGAATGATTTTTAAAAAGATTCCTACCACCTCCTGATAGAAGATGAACTTTTGCACAATGAACATCTCTAACGCGGTGGATTTCTGCTGCCACACGTCTCTCTTCATATCCTCCGTTCCTCGACCCAAAGTGGCTCTGGGGAAGGGGCGATGGGGGTGGGGATGGCCCTGCTTTCTTTCTTTTGGTCCAGAGAATCTCAACTCCTGTTGCGATGTCCTTTTGCCTCAAAGTACAGCGTAGTGACGGGAAGGAGCGCGGACCTGGGGAGTTGCTCTTATTGGGTGTTTTCCAGGGGAAGAAACGCTGAACAGCCGTTTGGTCTCCCTGTAACTGAGTTCATCCATTGTTTGCAGATGGATGGCGCTTACCCTGGATTCCCCACATTCAGTGGCCTCACACCCTAACCCTGGCCGGCAGGCCTTTGCCTAATGCATTTCTTAACACCCCACCCCAGTCATTACATTTTCATCTGCTTTATTTCTGATTTGCAGTTTGCCCAGGCTGAAGGAATCTACTGACTTCCGTTTTCTTTTTCTGTTACAGATCCTGTGCGCAGGTGACTGTGGTAAGTACCACTTCCCACTCTGCGCTTGTGTTGTTCGCTACTGCCCCCTACTGGACGCATCAATATTAACAGGACAGTGAAAAATCACAGAACATGCTAATTTGCTAAAACTCGCTTAGTTCCAATATTTCTTTGGAAGTGCGGTGAGGGTGGAAACAGCAAATGAAAGAAAAAATTTGATCAGTTGTGCAACCCTGACAAATACAATTTTTTTTCCTGTGATTTTTTTTTTCTACCCTACATTTGTGGGTGATTTTTTTTTTTAAAGACAACTTAGTTTTCATAATGTAGTATGATGTGTATTTATTTCATGCACTGTTACCCTGTAAGTATTTTCTTGTGTTGCTGCATCACCCCATGATTTTTTAAATGATGTACAGGTTTTGTATATGATCTTTGGTAAACCAGACGTAGCCTCCTGTATATTGTGCCTCAACTGTGCTGAGTCTCAGTTGCTAATTAGTTCCTGATCCATTGAAGTCCTCCCTGGTCTATAGTAAAATGAGAAAAATGGGGTTGCTATAGTAAATTTTTAATGGAACTTAACATATTTAGTTGAAAGCACTATTTACTCTGGGGTTATGTCCTCACTAATTTTTTGATCATTATTCACTTCTATAAGAAATAAATAATATTTAGTAATTTTTAAAGGTACCTCTTTGAAAAATAAAAATAGGTGGCTTTTGTCTGTCATCAAAATTCAAGGACTACTTCCCCCCACCCCCTGCCGCCTGTTGGTAAAATCTCAGCCTGTGAACCATAGAGATAAAATTCTTAGAATATTCTTACAGTGTCATGCAAAGGGCGCAGCCTTGCTGAAACCTTCTAATAAAGAGAATCTCACTTAATAACAGTAATTATGCAAAGCCTGTGCAAACAATAGGAAGAGTTCTGTAATTGCTTTCTCTTCCTTGTTAATCAGTTTGGTAAATAAGCTGGTAGGTTCCTTGCACAGGCTCAAATCACTGGTGCAAAAGAAAATATGTGTGTGTAGAGGCCATATTGGAAGGTGGGGGAGGGGAGATGAAAGAACTGTGATACATTAAAAAAATTATAGTTAAAAGTCTGTTAAATGGCCTGTATGTGGTGGTGGTGGGGGGGTGCCGTTTTATTAGCTTGCATTTTGTTTTTCTTTCCTGTGTTCTAGGCACCAACTGCAATGTGACTACATTCTCATCTATAGCCAGTAAGAGTCCATGGACCGCAGCCCCAGAAAACCTTTTAACAACTGTAATGCATTCGAATGGCCAGTTTACTCAGGCAGACAGTAGGACATTTTCACCCCTGGATCCTGGTATGCACTATCTTTTCACCCTTTAAAATGGCTCCAGTCAGTTCAGTCGCTCAGTTGTGTCTGACTCTCTGTGATCCCGTGGACTATAGCACGCCACGTTTCCTGTCCGTCACCAACTCCTGGAGCTTGCTCAAACTCATGTCCATTGAGTCGGTGATGCCATCCAACCATCTCATCCTCTGTTGTCCCCTTCTCCTCCTGCCTTCAATCTTTCCCAGCATCAGGCTCTTTTCCAAAGACTCGGTTCTTCCCATCAGGTGGCCAAAGTATTGGAGTTTCAGCTTCAGCATCAGTCCTTCTAATGAATATTCAGGACTGACTTCCTTTAGGATGGACTTCCTTTAGGTTGGATCTCCTTGCAGTCCAAGGGACTCTCAAGAGTCTTCTCCAGCACCACAGTTCAAAAGCATCAATTCTTTGGCCCTCAGCTTTCTTTATAGTCCAACTCCCACATCCATACACGACTACTGGAAAAACCATAGCTTTGACTATGTGAACCTTTGTTGGCAAAGTAATGTCTCTGCTTTTTAATATGCTGTCTAGGTTAGTCATAACTTTCCTTCCAAGGAGTAAGCATCTTTTAATTTCATGGCTGCAGTCACCTTCTTCAGTGAATTTGGTGCCCAAGAAAATAAAGTCTGTCACTGTTTCCACTGTTTCCCCGTCTATTGGCCATGAAGTGATGGGACCAGCTGTCATGATCTTAGTTTTCTGAATGTTGAGTTTTAAGCCAGCTTTTTCATTTTCCTCTTTCACTTTCATCAAGAGGCTCTTTAATTCTTTTTCACCTTTTGCCATAAGGGTGGTGTCATCTGCGTATCTGAGCAATCTTGATTCCAGCTTGTGCTTCATGCAGGCTGGCATTTCTCACCATGTACTCTGCATATAAGTTAAATAAGCAGGGTGACAACATACAGCCTTGATCTATTCCTTTCCCAGTTTGGAACTGATCTGTTGTTCCATGTCCATTTTTAACTGTTGTTTCTTGACCTGCATTTAAATTTCTCAGGAGGCAGGTAAGGTGGTCTCGTATTCCCATCTCTTTAAGAATTTTCCACAGTTTGTTGTGATCCATACAGTCAAAGGCTTTGGCGTAGTTAATAAAGCAGAAGTAGATGTTTTTCTGGAACTCTTGTGCTTTTTCAATGATCCAGTAGATGTTGGCAATTTGATCTCTGGTTCCTCTGCCTTTTCTAAATCCAGCTTGAACATCTGGAAGTTCACGGTTCACTTACTGCTGAAGCCTGGCTTGGAGAATTTTAAGCACTGTTTTACTAGTGTGTGAGATGAGTGCAATTGTGTGGTAGTTTGAGCATTCTTTGGCATTGCCTTTCTTTGGGATTGGAATGAAAACTGACCTTTTTCAGTCCTGTGGCCACTGCTGAGCTTTCCAAATTTGCTGGCATGTTGAGTGCAGCACTTTTACAGTGTCATCTTTTAGGATTTGAAATAGCTCTACTGGAATTCTATCACATCCACTAGCCTTGTTCATAGTGATGCTTCTGAAGGCCCACTTGACTTCACATTCCAGGATGTCTGGCTCTAGGTGAGTGATCACACCATCGTGATTATCTGGGTCGTGAAGATCTTTTTTGTACAGTTCTTCTGTGTATTCTTGCCACCTCTTCTTAATATCTTCTGCCTCTGTTAGGTCCATACCATTTCTGTCCTTTATTGAGCCCATCTTTGCATGAAACGTTCCCTTGGTATCTCTAATTTTCTTGAAGAAATCTCTAGTCTTTTCCATTGTAATGTTTTCCTCTATTTCTTTGCATTGATCGCTGAGGAAGGCTTTCTTACCTCTCATTGCTATTGTTTGGAACTCTGCATTCAAATGGGTATATTTTCCCTTTCTCCTTTGCCTTTAGCTTCTCTTCTTTTCTCAGCTATTTGTAAGGCCTCCTCAGACAACCATTTTGCCTTTTTGCATTTCTTTTTCTTGGCTGCCTCCTGTACAGTGTCACAAACCTCCATCCAAAGTTCTTCAGGGACTCTATGTATCAGATCTAATCCCTTGAATCTATTTGTCACTTCCACTGTATAATCATAAGGGATTTGATTTAGGTCATACTTGAATGATCTAGTGGTTTTCCCTACTTTCTTCAATTTAAGTCTGAATTTAGCAATAAGGAGCTCATGACCTTCACCATAGTCAACTCCTGGTCTTATTTTTGCTGACTGTATAGAACTTCTCCATCTTTGGCTGCAAAGAATATATTCACTCTGATTTTGGTATTGACCATCTGGTGATGTCCATGTATAGAGAGTTCTCTTGTGTTTTTGGAAGAGGTTATTTGCTATGACCATTGCGTTCTCTTGACAAAGCTCTATTAGCCTTTGCCCTGCTTCATTTTGTACTCCAAGGCCAAATTTGCCTGTTACTCCAGGTATCTCTTGACTTCCTACTTTTGCATTCCAGTCCCCTATAATGAAAAAGACACTTTTTTGGGGTGTTAGTTCTGGAAAGTCTTGTAGGTCTTCATTGAACCATTCAACTTCAGCTTCTTTAACATTACTGGTTGGGGCATAGACTTGGATTACTGTGATATTGAATGGTTTGCCTTGGAAATGAAGAGAGATTATTTTGTCGTTTTTGAGATTGCATCCAAATACTGCATTTCGGACTCTTTTGTTGACTATGATGGCTACTCTATTTCTTCTAAGAGATTCTTGCCCGCAGTAGTAGGTATAATGGTCATCTGAGTAAAATTCGTCCATTCCAGTCCATTTTTGTTCACTGATTCCTAAAATGTACCTGCTGCCAAAAAGTGCAAACACGTGAGCAAGACCTTTGGGGTAGGTTGTGGGTTTTGGAGAATGCCAGTATCTTCATATGTGCACTATATTCAAGATCACTTCATCTAGGCTTCAATAGTAGAATGCAACTACTAATATCTCTTGGCTCCCTATTCTTGGCCTTGTAGCCTGGCTCCCCGGGAGCTGTTTTAACACTTGTCTTTCTGTCTGCTCTCTGAGCAGCACTCCAATGGTGTAGTGGTTAAGATCCCAGACTGAAAATCAGAGTCCCAGCTTTGCTTCCTGGATCTGTCACTGTCTCACTATGTGATCCTGGGCTAGTTTTCCTCTTATTTTATTGATTTATGTTTTTGCCCTCACCACACAGCCTGTGGAATCTTAGTTCCTTAAGAAAGTGAAAGTGAAGTTGCTCAGTTGTGTCCAACTCTTTGCAACCCCATGGACTCTAGCCCACCAGTCTCCTCCGTCCATGGGATTCTCCAGGCAAGAATACTGGAGTGGGTTGCCATTTCCTTCTCCAGGGGATCTTCCCGACCCAGGGATCGAACCTGGGTCTCCTGCATTGTAGGCAGACGCTTTTTACCATCTGAGCCACCAGGGAAGTCCCTAAAAGAAATACTAAGTAATTTATTGAGGTTGGTTGGGCTTGAAGGGAACCTAGAAATCGAACCAGTGTCTCCTGCATTAGCAGGTGGAGTCTTTACCACTAAACCACCAGGGAAGCCCCTGGCCCTTCCAGCCAGGAATCGAACCTGTGGCCCCTGCCATGGGAGCCCCGAGTCTTGACCACTGGACCACTGGGTATGTCCCTCATTGGTCCTCTTAGACCTCAGATTCTTCATCTTTATCACCAAAAATACATACATATACACACATATTTTTAAAAGATATTTTAAGATGTACTTTGCTGAACTATTGAAAGTTCAGGACTTGCTTTTCAGGAATTCCCTGGCAGTCCGGTGGTTAGGACTCCACATTTCCACTGTAGAGGGCACAAGTTTGATCCCTGGTCCAGGAACCTAAGGTTCCACATGCCATGTGGCATGGCCAAAAAAAAAAAAAAAAAAGAACTTGCTTTTCTCAAATCTTCCCAGAATCCTTATGTGAATCAAAATTGAGGTCTTAACACATTTCTTTGCCTTCTTAAAATGGTGCTGTTGCCTCCTTCGTGAGGTTGTTATGCCGCACACGTGGGAAAATGTGTGCACAGCACCGAGGCGTGGTCCTTGGGACCCGGCCAGCACCCAGGATAGGACTGCGGCCCTTCTTGCTGCCTCCGCGCTGTAACCGCGGCCGCTGTTTTATCATTCTCCTCCTCGCCATCATCATCACTGACTGCAGATGGCATCACAGTGATGACCTGCGAAAATGCTGCTCTGATGCTGTGAGCGCTTACGTGATAAACAGGAGCTTCACGTCTGGAGGGGCTTCCTAACCTGCAGTTTACTGAAGTGAGGGCCACTAGATTTTTCTGTGCCTGGTCCCTTTCTCTTGTTTCCTCTCCCTTCTTCTTCGATTGGGTCGATGTTTGCGTCTCCCTGGCTCCTGATGGGGCACACCCCCCGTGCTGTCATTTGAAGGGCACGTCCATGCAGAGATGGTGTTGCCTGTACCCCCTTTATTCTCCTCGGATCCAGCCCTGGGTCCTTGAGAAGGGCCTTACTGCTTGTGCTTACGCTTCTGTTTCGAGTTGTTGCTCCTCCGTCTAGGCTGTAATTAGGATACACCCATCTTGAAGTTTTAATTCCTGTTAGTAACCAGCATGGCTTCCATTGTGTTAAGATCCCATACATATGCAATTTGACAGAGGAGGAAGTGACATTCAGAGCAGTGAATTTTACTCTGAGTAAAATCTCATGCCAGTGACTGGCAGGATTGGACTCTGAGCCCTGACTTTTGAATGTCCAAATTTAGTGACGGTGTTTACAATGTCATGGTGTCTTAATAATAATCCTTTATGTTTAAATATAACATTCTTGAGCGGTCAGCAGAGGAAACTGAGACTGAGATATTTTCAGGGGTTACTTCCAGGTCACACAGCTAAGGGGCAGAACAGGTCCTTACCTCCAAGCTTGGATTCCAAGGCCGACCCTTTCTTCTTTATGCTCTTCTGTTCTGTGCCATCTTTATGCCAGAGAGCTGTGGCGCTTCCTCCTAAGATCTGAGTTTGGAAAAAAGGCTATCACACGCACAACGTTTAGGTCTTAACACAGTTTTTTCCTTCTTAAAATGGTGCCGTCGCCTCCTTCATGACGTTGTTACGAAGCATACATGGGAGGATGCGTGCACGGCACCTTGACAGGGTCCTGGGGACCGTGTAGTGTGCATACCTCTCCATACGCGGCGTTTTCAGAACATCGGGGATGGACGCATTTAGCATCTCAGGTTGGCTTCTGTACAGATTTAACTCCATGTTCAAGTTGTAGCCAGCAAGGCCAAACTCTATTATTTTTATCTTTTAAAAAACCTTTTTATTTTGTATTGGGGTATATCTTTGATTAACAAACAATGTTGTGACAATTTCAGGTGAACAGCAAGGAGACTCAGCCATGTATCTATTCTCCCCCAAACTCCCCTCCCATCCAAGCCACCACTTAACATTGAGCAGAGTTCCCTGTGCTGCACAGTGGGTCCTTATTGGTTATTCCTTTTAAATACATCCTGTGTATATGTCCATCCTAAACCCCCCAACTATCCCTTCTCCCCATTCCTTTCCCTGCCAACCATAAGTGTGTCCTCCAGGTCTGTGGATCTCTTTCTGTTTTGTAGATTCCACACGTAAGGGATGTCTTACAGTATTTTTCCTCTGTCTGACTTTCTTCATTCAGTGTGATTATCTAGGTCCATGCTTATTTTTTATCTTTATTTTGTAGCCTTCTGTTTCACTGACACGTATGTATGTATTATATACACACATGTATGCATGTATGTGTATATATATCTATCTATCTAAATACATGGAAATCTAAATGTATTTTGTTGGAGGGAAGTCCAGGAGGCAAATAAAGAGAAATGAAATTTTATAGTTGCAAAACTCACTTCTGGAAAGTAGACATACAGAACAGCCTTTACTCTTACATTTCTTTTTGAAAAATAATTTTTTTCTGTCCTTTTTTTTGGAAACAATATTAAAATAGAATCCAGTCCTGTGAAAGCGGTTACCATCAGTCCATCCAGTGTGACCCCAACTTGGAAAAACAACACAACTGCTTCTGATTCCGTGGGTGGCATAAAGAGTACGAATGAGAATCTGCAGATGGGCTTTGCAAATCAGACAGGTGATAACAGCACGGATTCGGGGCCAGGAAGCAACGGGACTTCAGGAGATGCCATAGTAGGTAAGATGAGTGGCTCCCAGGGCGGATCATGAACTGTCCTTCTCAACCTGTACCCTAGAGCCTTGCCCATTCAAGTTGCCTGTTGGAAAGAGATTGATTTTTGTTGACTCTGGAAGATGAGGGAAGATTCTGTGTGGTTTCACGCCCAGGAGTTCAGGTGGCAGGATCATTTAATACTAAGGTCCTGTGTGTTTTGGGATATTTTAACTGCTTCCAACTGTTTGGTTTTTAAAAAATCTCTCATTATTATTGGTGAATACTTACTTTTCTGCTAAGACTTGGGAACAGGGACCCTGTTAGAAATGTGTCTTGATGCTGTTGGGAACTACTAGGCTTCTTTTAAGCTCCCCAGGAAAGTTGATGCTGTGTTTGTATTCCCAGAAGCTTCTGTTGGGCATGAAAATTTGGATACTTTATAGAGGAGTATATGCTTCAAATGCAATAAGAGCCCAGTGACATTGGATTAAGCTTAGATTTTTATTTAGCTTAGGTATCAGTACCCTGAACCACCTGTTATAACTGCAAATAACAGCTTTTTTATTTTTTTTAAGGCTGAAAAGAACCAAAAACATAAAAAAGAGTTGAGATGCTTTTTTTTTTTAAGCTCAGAAGAATACAGAATTCAAAAAAAGAGGTCCTGTGTTGGCTTTCTGATCTGGAGGGGCGGTGATGTCATTGGCTGGTGGGAGCCACGGGAAGCTGACCTCTCAAGCCCGGGGCTTGAAGTGACCACCTGGCAGAGCAGCTTCCACACACAAAGCAAGCCAGTGCTAGACCAGTGGTTTTGAACATGGCTTTTCTCCAAGCCAGGAAATTATTTCTTTAAATAAAACGTTGCCCAGGTGCCCAGAAACTGCAAAGAACTGGAGAAAGAGGAGCTACAGGGATGCAATGTCACAGGCGCCTTCAAAAACTCCTGGAGGTCCTCAGAGCACAGTTTTAGAGAAAACAAAACCTGCAGGAAAGCTTCCCTGTATTGTGGGAGAGACAGGAAAGAAGGACAGGGCAGAGGAGATGGAAGGGAACGGAGGAGGAAAAAGAAAGCAGAATTTAGAGTTGGTAATGGGACAAGGTGACACAGAATTGGTGACTATGGGGACGGGGAGGTGACCAGGTGACCCGAAGCACCCGGCTCAGGGGCTGAGGCTCCTCACTCCAGCTTAAGGCCCCCAAGGCCAAGGCTGTGTTCATCAGCTGCTATTTATTGAGCATGTACTATGTGCTTCAGCTCAGTTCAGTCACTCAGTCGTGTCCGACTGTTTGCAACCCCATGGACTGCAGCATGCCAGGCCCCCCTGTCCATCACCAACGCCCAGAGCTTGCTCAAACTCATGTCCATTGAGTTGGTAATGCCATCCAACCATCTCATCCTCTGTCGCCGCCTTCTCCTCCTGCCCTCAACCTTTCCCAACATCAGGGTCTTTTCCAGTGAGTCTTTTCAGTGTGCTTAGCTGCCCATAATACATCAGAGTGCCCTCACAGTAACCCTGAGGGCTACAGAGGAGGAATCTGTAACGCTGAGAAGCTAAGTTTCTTCTGCGCTCCTGGGGTCATTGAGCACCATGTGGAGGGAGCCCAGGAGCCTGGTTCCAGAGCACTGCGGTACAGCGGTGTCCATAGTGGCCACCCAGATCACTGAGCCGGCTGGTTTATTCACATTCCGTTTCTTTAAAAAAGACAACTGCATGACCCAGTTTAGAAATCTTGGCCTCAGATATCGTTTGACATGAAGAATAAAGTCGTAGGATGGATCAGCTGGCCTCAGAGCTGGATGGGGCCTGACGGGCATCCGTGCCAGGGTCTTTGAGTTGAGCCTCCTCAAGCAGGGTTGTGGCCTCGTCTGCAGCGCTGTTGCTGCGGTTACTGTCTAGTTGCTCAGTCGCATCTGACTCTTTGCGACCCCATGCTCAAAGCTAGAGCCCTGGGTTCTAGTTCCCCGATGCTCCAAGTATGCTGTGCGTTCTTGAGCAAGTCACCCTGCCGTTCTGAATTTCCATGCTCTCATCTCAAGACCGAAGGATATGGGTGTCATTTTGGCCAAAGTGGTTTGGTTTTGGTCACAATCAGCCAAATAAAGTGACAGAAAGGATGGTAGGGGGATAGTATAGATTGGAAGTCTTCAGAAAATTCCCCTTGGGGTTGGAATACAGGGATGAGCGTCTCAGTTGAAATGTCTCGGTACTATGACATATTCGTATTATGTGGAATTGAGACCTTTAGATGTAGCAGATGGTCACTTTTTTGGATGCTTCTTCCTGATACCTAAAACAAATATTAAAAGCTGCTGTTTAAAAGGGCAATGTAAAAGAGTGCCAAATCACTGTAGAAGTTAACTGTCTTGGAGAATAGTTCCGATCCTAAAAAGTTATAGCTTTAAGGTTCATCCTTTTCCCCTTTTTCCTGCATGATGGTAAGTTTTCTCCCCACTGTGAAGCAATAGAATTGCACTGGACTCTGACATAAAGGAAGTGTCTGTAGTGGGCCCCACTCAATCGTCAGTGCCCCCAGTCATTCATAATGAAGGGTGACTGCAGGCATCTCGTTCCATCGGTGCCCACTCTGTGCTTTTCAAATAGAACCTCATCCAGTAATGGATCTGCGTGCTGCCTTCGTGGGTGTGACGCACGTGACTCTTACCTGGAAGAATGATAACATCACGGAAACCTGCCGGATGCTCCTTGAAGGAAGCCAGGAGTCGACTAAAAACTTAATGGTCAATATTTTTGACCTGAAGCCGGGGAGTCAGTACACGGTCACCCTGTATCCTTTAGGATCAAATGAGACCCAGGGAAGCCCCCTGTCGACAGAAAATGGCTTGGGTGAGTCACAGTGGTAGGCTTCTGACCCACAAGGCCTTGAAGGAAGAGATGAGGTGACGCTGGTCTCTCTTCCTGCTTCTTTTAAACGGCCTTCCCCCTGGTCCAGCAGTTCTGCCTGTTTCACCCTCTCTCTGCAGGGGTCTGGTCCAGGAAAAGAAGGCCTTGAGTGGGGCTCTGCTTAGCCCAGTGTGAATCATGGGGTTGTCCCTGGAAATCCATGTTTGGAGTTGGGTGGGAGAAGATGGGTTCTTGGAAGAAGTTGGGGGGTGATGCAAGTAGCTGCTTTGGAGAGAAAAGCACGTATATCTGTGGTGCTACCTGGTCTTCCCTGGTGGCTCAGATGGTAGAGTCTACCTGCAATGCAGGAGAAGACCCGGGTTCAATCCCTGGGTTGGGAAGATCCCCTGGAGAAGGAAATGGCAACCCATTCTGGTATTCTTGCTGGGAGAATCCCATAGACAGAGGAGCCTGGCGGGCTACAGTCCATAGGGTCACAAAGACGCAACTGAGCGACTTAACACACCTGTGCTAAAAGTACAATGCAAAATACCTGCCAAAGATGAGGCTCCTGGGACTTCCCCGGAAGATCAGTGGTTAGGAAGCCACCTGGCAACACTGGGCAGCATGAGTTCAGTTCCTGATCGTTAAACTAAGATCCCACGTGTGTCACACAATCAATGAATCCGTCAATACACACACACACACACACCCCTAAACCATTGCTTAACAATATCAGGCTCCTTTTAGGAGCATGGATCTCTTTCTGGGGGAGAAAGGGAACAGGTGTTCGTCGAATCCCAGCTGTGGGCACTGTCTGATGTGGCATCCTTCGGTGGGGAGGGCAGCGGCACTGAAAGCAGACAGGAATGCACTTCCATCTCAGGTCATGTCTTTGCCTTTTGTGTTTCAAACAGATGCCGGCAACACAGACAGCTTGCCTGGGGGTCCCGCGGCCCCTGGGTCCAAATACCGACTGGAACCTGCCGGCCCGTCCTCTGACGCTTCTCTGGCCCAGGACACCGTGGAAGTCTTGCTTCTCAGGTTAAAGCCTGACACACAGTACAAGGCCACAGTCTATCCCCAGGCTGGGGTTAACGGTGCCGAAGGACAGCCCCAGGCTACAGAGTTCAAAACAAGTATGTGGAGTTTTGTAAAATGGCTTCAGCCAGAGTTTCCTATTGCAAAGTTTGTCTCCTGTGATTCTGGTCCTGAGTTATCTCTTGCTTCATAAGTCAGCTTGTGGTTGGAGGGAATTTTCTGGAAGAGATTTTGGACAGAGCAGGTCCAGTGAGTTTCTTCTGAGCTCTGTGGCCAAGGCTCTTCTTTCCTTGACCCCATCACAGCGGATTCAGCAGCTACCGTGTGCGGATGTGAGGGGCTCCCTTGCTCTCTCTTTTATAGCTCTGCATACTGGCCAGGGAGACACACTGGCATAAGGTTTTTGTCTTGAAAGTTGATATTCATTTTGTCCACGTTGGTTAAGTACTTCCCCCCTGAGAGGAGAAAATGAGTCTTCTTTTTTGACCGAAACTTGAAAGGCATACTGACCTTCCTGTGTCCCTTGCTGACATGCATGCTGCTGCTTTTGACCTAGAATCTGTCAGCGTTCTTACTCTGTAAATTGAACAGTTTTGGAGACTTTTGGGATTAGTGCTAATGAGGGTGTAAAGAAATGCATGGTTCCTACGCTCAGGAAATTTTAGAACAGAAGGGGAATCGAGGGAAAATACATGCAAAAGCACACAGCCATGCTCAGTGGGTTCAGAAATGAATGCTGTAGCCTTGTAGCCTTCGGGGGCTTGCTTGCAGGCGATACAGACCAATTTGGGTGATCTTATCCAAAAATATATCTATTTTGCATGGCAGTCTCTCTGCTGCACAGCAGAAACTAACACATTATAGGTCAAATATATTCCAATAAAAACTAAAACAAGCAAACAAACACCCCCTCTCCTCCAAATATATTTATTCTGGAAGGCTGTCATAGATCCATAGAACAGGGGGAGGGGGGTGGAGGACCAAGGTCAGAACACCGAGTAGCAGCCAGGAAACTGGCGCTGGACCTGGTGACCCAGAACGGGAGGTGATGAGGAGAAGGCTCCAGTTGCTTTCTCCTCCAGCCCCACAGTAGCCTGCCTGTTTCACTCACTGGTGGAACCTGTCACCCGGCACAGTGCCCCAGTGATGCAGGGTGCCGGGGTCAGCATTGTGGGGACACAGTGCAGGCGGGAGAGGACAGAGGGTGGATTGGGAGGGTGGGGTGGACAAGTGATGAATGACTAGCGCTCTTGTGTTTCCTTTCCTGGAGTTACGGTTGTTATCTTGATTTTTTTTTTATAGATGAGGAAACTGAGCTCAGTGATTTTCCTAAGATCTACCAGGCTCTTCAGTAGAGCTCACCTTGGAACCCAGACCTGCCTCGTGCAAAAGTCTGTGATCTTTACTTAATCGTGTAGATAGTGTTAATTCTTGGATGGATATATGCCTGAGACCTTTTGGGGTCACCCAGCACTTAGACGGGCATGTGTAGAGTCCATGTTGTGGTTTGAGACATCTATTGCATCCCTAGGATTAGTCAACTCAACAGGGAGAATGAAGGGTAAACTATGCAGGTGCAATTAGCCAGGCTGTTTCTTCACTGAAGATGCTGTCTGACTTTTGCTGGGACCCTGTCTACACTTGGGTCTGCTGTGTTAAATGGTGTAGAACAGGAAGAAGAACTGCTGAGAGTGTTTCTTGGATGAGATGCCTTAATGACAGCATCTCTCTCCCTGTCTCTCTCTGACTTGGCCATCCTGGTGGTGGTGAACTCCTCTTGTGTCTTCACAGATCCCAGTCAGGTTTTTGACATCAAAGTTGTGAACATCAGCGCCACCAGCTTGACCATGACCTGGAAGATCAATGATAATGAGTCATCTTCAGTCTATACCTACAGGATACAAGTTGTGGATGAGACCGATTCCTTCAATCTCACCGTCAATGAGACTCATGCCATCATCACTGAACTGAGCTCAGGCACCTTGTACAACATCACGGTGTATCCTTTCCTTGATGACGGTTCCGAGGGCACGCCGGGCTTCATCCAAGTTTACACCCGTGAGTCCACTCATGGCTTTGCTAACCTTTCTTCCTGTCGGCCGTGTGCCCGGCCCAGATACAAGACAAACCCTGTTCCTTTCTCGAGGAACGCACAGTTCAGCGTGTGGGTCCACAGGGACTCTTACTACCTTCAAGATTTTCAATCCTATAATGGTGACCATTGACTGACCCTGCCCACACGTCCAGCATCGTGTGACATGTTTTCCTTGTGCCGTCTCCTTTGATGTTCACACATCTGTGACATGGTTGGCATTGGCCTCATTTTATGGATGAGGAATTCCAGGCTGAGAGAGATGCTGTGGGCAGGTATCACATCTTGTAAGTGTCTGAGGTGGGATCAGACAGCTGGGCTCTCTCAGCTCCAGTCTGTGCTGGCGACAACCACCCTAGCAAGGTGGAGACGGGGAGCAAATTGGTATGTGGAGATGAAAAGAACCCGGATATTCACATGCCTTTGTCCTTTGAATGTTGACAAAATAATGAAGCAGGACGCAGCTATCTCTCTTTTTTTTTTTTTCCTTCTCATTCGAGTCTCTCTTAAAGATAAGGTGATTGGCAGCAAATAAAAACCTTTCTGTTCCAAAGAAGGTCCAATAATTAAAACAATAATGGTCTACCAGTAATGTAATAATATAGTGCATTAATATTACATAATGGTATTGGTGTCACACTGTGCCAGGAGCTTTGCATATATCGCAGGGGTCTTCATGGTAGCTGTTAGGATCCCTGTTTTTTTTTTAATTTAATTTAATTTTTTAACTTTTTATTTTGTATTGGGGTATAGCTGGTTAACAATGCTCTGATTGTTTCAGGTAAACAGCGAAGGGACTCAGCCATACCTATATATGTATCCATTCTTCCCCAAACAGGATCCCTGTTTTACAGGTGAAAAACCTACAGCCCAACATGGCTGAAGAATTTGCCTAAGACCAGAGAGCTGGCAAGCGGCAGGGCAGGGACTTGAATCCAGGGGTGCCTGGCCCTGGACCCAGGGCTCATCCCATGAGAATGCTTTATTCAAGCGTCTGATGCTTCCTGCAAGGCACCTTAGGCATTCTTACAAATGTCTTCTGACTTGGTCTGTGGAGTAAATGAAATCTGCTTCCTTTTCTTCACCTTCTACTTAAAAAAAAAAAATTAATCTCTCTGTTAAGATTAGGTTCACTGTGAGTAAAAAACTCCCCAAGTATCCAAGACAGGAGTTTGTTTCTCTCTCACTGTAAAAGAAGCCCAGTGCTAAGCCCGGGGCTGTGGATGGGATGGTAGAGTCTTAGCTACGGCTCAGAGCAAGAAATAGGAACCGTGAGCTTACTGCAGTGTTTTTTTTTTTTTTTTTTTATTTTAACTTGTGGAAAATTGCTTTTCAGTGTTGTGTTGGTTTCTGCCGTACAACAACAAGAGTCAGTCGTAGTTATATGTATATCCCTTACCTCTTGAGCCTCCCTCTCCTCCCCTCATCCCACCCTTCTAGGCCATCCCTGGGTGCCAGGCTGGCTGGGCTCCCTGCGTTATATGACGGTTCCCCACTAACTAACTGTTTTACACACGATAGTATATATATGTCAGTGCTACTTTCTCAGTCTGTCCCACCCTCACCTTCCCCCGCTATGTGCACAAGTCCGTTTTCTACTAGGGTCATCAGTACCGTTTTTTCAGATTCCATATACACGTGTTAACGTACGACACTTGCTTTTCTGACTTCACTTCAGCCTGTATGACAGGCTCTAGGTTCACTCACCTCATTACAACGGACTCAGATTCATTCCTTTTTATGGCTGAGAGACTATGAGCTATTTGAAGCTGAGAAGGATCTAATCTTGGGAACTGCGAGTTTATAGAATCATTGGAAGGGCTGATGTGTTAATTTGCTAGGGCTGCCGTAACACGCACCACAGATTGGGAGGCTTTAACAGCAGAAATCTGCTCTCTCACAGTCTGGAGGCAAATAGTCTGAGATCAAGTGATTCAGGGTTGGTTTCTTCTGAGATCTGCCTTCCTGGTTTTGTAATGGCCAGCTTCTCCCCGTGTCTTCACATGACTGTCCTTTGGTCTGTGCATGCCTGTGTCCCAGTCACCTCTTTATTTTATTTTATTGAAATACTGTGGATTTACCATGTTGTATTTCTGCTGTATAGCAAAGTGACTCAGTTAAACATGTTTATATTCTTTTTTTACATTCTTTTCCATTGTGGCTTATCACAGGATATTGAATATAGTTCCTTCCAATTTCTTCTTATAAGGATACTAATTGTTGTAATTTAGACCTACCTTAATGGCCTCATTTTACCTTAAACACTTCTTTAAAAACCCCATCTCCAAGTGTAGTCAGATTCTGAGGTACTGTGGGTTGGGACTTCAATATAAGAATTGTGAGGGGACATAATTCAGCTCATAACATGTGAGGTGCAGGGTCTAGGCTGGGACCCAGAAATGACTCCCAGTCCAAGGGTGCACAACTGCCCACCCTGGGAGTCCCCAGCACTCTCACAGTCAGTACCTGGCTGTAGTTGTTGGCTCTTGGAATGTATGCAGTTGCTTGCTGGGCATCAGGAGGCTGCAGCTACTGCCACATTCTTGGTTCTAGAGCCAGGTAGCCTGAGTCCAGGCATCACACCCACAGTTCAGCTACAAGGAGGAGAAAGGATAGAAAATAGTGCTCCCCGCTTTAAGGTTGCTTCTTAGGAGCCATATTGTTCTTATACTCACATCCCATTGGCCAGAACTTAGTCATCACGTGACTAGTTGCAAGGGAGGCTGGGAAATGTAGTTTTTAAAATCTCCAAGCGTCATGTACATTGCTAAAAATCTGGGAGTGTATGTTTAAAGAAAATGGAGGGGGATGAATTTTGGGGGTCCACAGCACCTTCTGCTGTACATCGTTAAAAAAAGACTCTGGGTGGCTAAGTGTTGTATGCAAGATAAGACTGCTGGCAGTGGCCAAGGTCCCACTCCAGAGTCTGAGCCCCGAACCCTCGGGAATTCACCCCTTTTCTCATTTCCTTTGAATGACTTTGTACAACTTAACCGGTGTCTGAACTCCTGTGGCCAATTGTTCTCTTGATGGTTAGAAACATGAGTTCCTAAGGGGCTTGTGTTGTAGGTGTACCAAGTGTGCATTTAATCTCTGTGTAAATATTTTGTGGGATTCAGTCACCCTTGTCTTCTGGAGAAATAGATTCTTAATCTAGTCATTTGCTTTCTTCACACAGCCCCCAGTCCAGTTTCTGACTTTAGAGTGACAAGTATCAGCACAAGGGAAGTCGGCTTAGCATGGAACAGCAATGACACTCATTCCTTTGAGATACGAATCACACCTCACGAAGCTGGAGAACCTCGGCTCATCACCACCACCGAACAGAGCACTGTCATTGGTGGCTTATACCCTGGAACCATGTATCGTTTTGACATATATCCACAAGGACCAAATGGGACTAAAGGGGATTCCCAAACAGTTTCCACTACAACTGGTAAGCAAATAGGCTGTATTTTCTGTGAATCAGTTACGTTTCTCAAGGGAAATCAGTATAAACCTTATCTGTCAAAATTTCCAAATATTGCTTTTCTTTTAATTATCTAAGAAAGGCCTTTTAAAAAACTGTTAATGACAGCAGTGCATATTCATGATCTAAAATACAGATAAGCAAAAAGAAAAATCACCTGTAGACCAACAGCCAGAGATAATCACTAATAGCTTTTGATGCATGATGTTTTAGAACAGGGGTCCCCAACCCCTGGGCCACAGACTGGTACTGATCTGTGGCCTGTTAGGAACCAGGCTGCACAGCAGGAGGTGAGTGGTGGCTGAAGGAGTCACTCCCCATCGCTCGCATTTACCGCCTGAACTCCACCTTCTGTCAGATCGGCCATGGCATCACATTCTCATAGGAGTGTGAGCCCTACTGTGAACTGCGCATGCAGGGGGTGTAGGTTGCGTGCTCTTTATGAAAATCATCCCCAAACCACCCATCTACCCTGTGTGTGGAAAAATGTCTCCCATGAAACCAGTCTGTGATGCCAAAAAGGTTGCGGACTGCTCTTCTAGAGTTTTAAGATTATATAAAGGTGTATGTATGTATGTGTGCATGTATATTTTAATAAGTATTAAAATCCTCTACATGTGTGGTTTTAAATCTGCTTTTTGTTCTATTCAAGTTTATTATGACTCTTCTTCCCTATCAGCATAAATATCCCTGCAGATTAATTTTAATATCTGCCTGGCATTCCATTGTCCGAATCAGGAGTCAGCAGACAATAATGGTCCATGGGTCAAATCTGGCTTACTGCCTGTTTTTTTTTTTTATAAGTAAAGCTTTATTCAAGCCTAGCCATGCTCATTTCTTTATATAAAGTCTATGACTTCTTTTGTGCTAGAAACGAATAGTTGCAACAGAGAATACATGGCCTGCAAAGCCTAGGATATATTTGTTCTGTGGTCCATATAGAAAAAGTTTGCTGACCCTTGGTTAGATCAGTGGTTCTCAAAGTGTGGTCTGGGGATCTCTGGGGCGGTCCCCTAGACTCTTTGAAGGGGGTCTGTGAGGTATTAGTATTATCATAATACTACTGGAATACTATTTGGCTTTTTCACTCTCATTCTCTCATGATAAGTGTACAGTAGAGTTTTCCAGATGCAGTGTGACATGGGCATCATTCTTCTGTTGGGTCATGGAATGTATGATTTGTATTCTTACATTTTAAGCGTTTCCTCATTAAAAATGTTCTGTTACAGCATACAAAAATATAACCTAAATAAATAAAAATTCCCTGAGAGCCTCAATAATTTTCAAAAGGTAAAGGGGTCCAGACTGCTGGTCTGGATGTATTATAAATCGCTTGACCATTCGCCTGTTGTTGGACAGGTAGATCACTGACAGTCTTTCATGAACAATATTGTGATGCAATGGTCTTGTTAGTTCTATGAGGCTGATTGATGTTGATAAAAGTATTTCATGAAAACAATCCATTGTTCATTATTGTTACCTTTGAAATTTGAAATGAAATTTTTTGGGAAAGCTTGGAGAACATCCAGTATCCTTGATCTTTGATTGCAGGGGACTTGAAATCCTTTCTACAGAAGGAAAGAGTAAATAAATGGGACTGATTCCTTGAGCCATGTGTGAAGTCAGTTGGGTTCTTGAGATTCTCCTTGTGTGGGTTTTCTCAACTCTGTTGGTTAGGTTAAGCATTGATGGTTATTTGGAAGATCTGCCTCCACAATAAGGAAACTGCTAAAATGTATCCCTCAGATGAAGTGCATAGTTCCTTTTCAAGTCTGATTTTCAGGTTAGACTTTTGAGATCAGGTTATAGTATCAACATATATATTTTTTCTCTCTTTTTAAGAATGTAGCTAATGGTAAGGGGATCACAATTTGGGTCCCTTTGATGTTGTGTGACTTGCCAATTCCCAGGATTTACTGCAATAATAACATTATGTAGTGGGGGTCTACAAAGCGCTGGGCTCTCAGCCTTTGTATTTAAACATTTTGAACACAACTCTATGAGATAGGTACTATTATCATCTCTATTTTATAGAGTAGGAAACGGGGACTCTGTGAACTTAAGTAACTGACCCAGGGTGACAAGGGAGTGAACTGGCCTCTGTCTGCCTTTGGAGACTGAGGTCTTAACCACAGTGTGGACTGCACTGCGATATGGAGCAACTGCAGGAGTAATTTAGGGCTATTCGTAAGGAGAAGGCATCTCTTGTACTCTTGCCTATAATTGTCCCAATTAATGGAAATCAAGAAGAGTTATAATAAGGCACTAGACTCTTAGGACATCACCAATTCTATTATTGACCAATGTTTGCTGTTATTGGGGGAGAATCAATGTAACAGCATTAAAGGCGATTTTGAAAAAGGGAAGCAAGTACTGGATGACCCAGCAATTCCACTCTTACATGTATACGTATTTCTAAACGAATTGAAACCAGGGACTTGAACATATTTCTCTACACCAACATTCATAGTAGCATGATTCACAATAGCTAGAAGGTGGAGGCAGCCAAGTGTCCATCAGCAGGTGAAATGTGGTATATCCATATAATAGAATGCTGCTGCTGCTGCTAAGTCGCATCAGTCGTGTCCGACTCTGTGCGACCCCATAGACGGCATCCCACCAGGCTCCCCCATCCCTGGGATTCTCCAGGCAAGAACACTGGAGTGGGCTGCCATTTCCTTCTCTGATGCATGAAAGTGAAAAGTGAAAGTGAAGTCGCTCAGTCATGTCCGTCTCTTAGCGACCCCATGGACTGCAGCCTACCAGGCTCCTCTGTCCATGGGATTTTCCAGGCAAGAGTACTGGAGTGGGGTGCCATTGCCTTCTCCATATAATAGAATAGTTGTTATTTAGTTGCTAAGTCATGCACGACTCTTTTGTGACCCCATGGACTGTAGTCCACCAGCCTCCTCTGTCCATGGGATTCTGCAGGCAAGAATCCTAGAGCGGGTTGCCCTTTCCTCCTGCAGGGTAGCTTCCTGTCCGAGGGATTGAGCCCGCATCTCCTGCATTGCAGGTGGATTCTTTACCATTGAGCCACTAGGGAAGCCCCACACTAGAATATTATTTAGCCACACAAGGAATGATGTACCAAGGCATGCTACAGTGTGAATAAACCTTGGAAGCATTATGCTAGGTGAAAAAAGCCCGACATAGAAGAACAACTGCCATGTACATCCACTTATGTGAGGTGCCTAGAATTGGCACATTTGTAGAGACAGAAGATAGAATAGAGGAGTGGGGAGAAGGGAGGAATGAGAAGTTCTTACCTCAAGGGAACAGAGTTTGTGTTGGGCATCATGAAATGCTTTGTGTTTAGCCAGTGATGATGGTGATACCGCACTGTGAACCTACTTAACGCTGCTGGGTTGTCCACTTACAAATGGTTCAGACGATAACTATTGCACTCTGTTTATTTTACTACCACGAAATTCAATAAAGACTTTAAAGATGGTCCTTGTAAAAAAAAAACTTAAAAAAAAAGAGATTCTGTGCAGTTATATTGCAGCCGGTTCAGTGTGTAGAGGTGAGACGGTGAGTGCAGAACCCAGAGCCCTCTGGGTAGTTTCGCTTCTGACTCCCGCTGTGAGGTTGCGGCTCCGTGTACTTTTTCCCCTTCCGCGCTCCAGCCTCAAGTGCCCATTTCAGTGTCAACTCTCCATTTCCGTTTTTCTCTTCAGTATGCCTGCCTGTGTTATAGAAAGATGTTTTCTTCCGAGGGACTGGTTTTTAAAAAACTTTGCTGAGATACAATACATACGCTGAACACACACGCATCCTAGATGCGTAATTTGATGCATCTTTACAAACTGAACCCATCTGGTCACTAGCACTCAGATCAAGAAAACCTGAGCATGGTTTCCACTCTAGAAGACCCCCTCCCAACCACCCCCAGACCAAGGGGATGTCTCTATGACAGAAGCAAAAGGCCAGAGAACAGATAGGACAGGCTGGTAAATTCATCGGTGTTGCAGAAGAGCCAAGATTCTTGAAAGAAACTGTTTCTCACCTAAGTGTTAAGAGTTTGCCCTTTGTGAACTCATTTGATGACAGAAGAGCAAGTTCTCTGGGCAGGTGCTTTAGAATAAAGCCGGACATTGCGATGGTCATTGACAGACTTCCCTTTTTTCTTCCTTTCCTCTGCCCAGACCGCAGTGCAGTGTTTGACATCCGTGTTGTTAACGTCACCACCACCGACATGCAGCTGGCGTGGCAGAACACAGACAACGCTTCCGGGTACATCTACAGCGTAGAAATACAGTCTGAACACAGCTCTGATTGGAAGAACAGTTCTCACACGGAGATCGCATTCCACGGCCTGACCCCGGGCACCTTATACAAGATCACAGTCACCCCCCAGATGGACTTTGTCCAGGGGCTGGCCAACTCCACCCTACAGTACACACGTAAGTGCTTCAGGACACCCTCCTAAGGAAGCATTTTCCCAGCCTTTCACCGGGAGGAGGGGAAATAAGCATGGGTTCAGTGATGAGGCAAGAGGCCCTTGTGTTTCTGGGCTCCAGGTAGAATGTGAAACCGAGGAAGCTGAAGACATTAGGTTCAGCCAACGTTCTGCCCTGCCCTGGTGGCGCTGGTGCTGAGCCATGTGAACTTGGAATTGTCTTCCGAAGCAGAGAGGCATCCCATGAGCATGGGAAGCATCACTATTCATTCCTTCCTTGGGAATACAGACTGGAGGAGGGGTCACCCGGTCATGTTGGCATGGAAGATGGTGCCCAAAGGAAGCAGTTTTGCATGCACCAGTAAGGGACATGCTTTGCTAATATTTGACCTAAATATATGGTAGAGATAGAAGTTTATAATGTATTTTTTGTATATTTTTGTTTCATTAATCATTTCAAAAACAAGTAGGAAATTACATCTTAAAAATAGATTTCAGATAAAGTATTAAAAGAAGTCTGAAAAGCTTCAATTCTTTTGAGATTTAATCTGTATAATTATTATCTAAATGTCTTTTTGGGGAAGCCTCCTCTTTTTTGATCCCAGCAAGTATTAGCTTTATTTATTCTTTACCCAAAGGAGCCAGGCTATTTTTATTTTAAATTTAATGAAAAAAAAAGAAAAAAAATTCCAGGCTATTTTTAGATGCAGTCAATAAAATGGTCAAGTTAATCCATCCTTTTTTTTTCCCCCTAAAACTTGAGGGCCCAGCAAGGTGTCCAGCATTGAGATAACGACCAATACCACAGCAGCAACCTTAAATTGGCAGAATGTTGATGAAGCCTCTTCAAACTACACCTACTGCCTTCTTATTAGGCAGGACGGAAGTTCCAGCAACTTCCCGCCAATAGTCACAGACGTCGGCGTTACCCATGCTACGGTCACCAACTTAATACCTGGTTCCTCCTACACCGTAGAGATCTTCACGCGGGTGGTGGATGTCAAGTCACTTGGGCCCAGCAGGCAGTCATTCTGTACAGGTGGGTAGTCTCAGGGGCCTCTTGGATTCCTTCTGGTGTCATGCTGACCTTGCACGTAGGTCCTTGCAATAAACTCCAGTTGATTAGTGTTTTTTTGCCGACCACCATGGCATCTTAGTTTTCTAACCAGGGATAGAACCTTCGCCCCGCTGCAGTGGCCCACCAGGGAAGCCCCTCGAGTTGGTTAGCTTCTGTGTGGTGTGTGAGCATCCTATTAGCTCATTAGTGCTGTCTTGCTGCCCTCGTCGTTCGTTCATTCAGCAGATACGTCCTGAGCATTTACTGTGCGTCAGGTACCGTCTAAGGTCACAGATGAGTCCCTGCCTTTCTGAAACTTCCGTTCTGCTGGCGGAAGACCCAATAAGCCAGAAACATAGGTTATTAGGTGACGATTACTGCTGAGGAAGGATAAGTAAAAAGGATAGGAGAAATGAGATGTTTATCTTGGGGAAGGCTTTGTCGAAAAGGTGACTTTTGAGCAAAGACTTGCAGGAAGTGAAGCCAGTCGTGTGGACAGGAGAGACGGGCAGCCCCAGTGTGGAGGTCCTGGGCCTGGAGTGTGCCTGCTGTGTTGGAGGCAGAGCAGGAGGTCAGGATGGCAGAGGTGGAGCCACGGCAGCAAGAGGGGGAGGTGGAGGAGGTGAGGCCAACGGGGTGAGCGGCCAGGGCACGGCTGACGTCAGGCCTTGCAGCTCATAGTTTGGCTTTTACCCTGAAGAAGACAGAAAGGATATAGTTAAAAGGGATGCTCAGCATTTTCAGTTTTCTTGATCCTTATCTCTCAATGCAAAAAGTGTGAGCATTTAAAGAGAAGAGCCCTGTGTTTAACTGAAGGAGCTTTCAGAAAGCGAGTCGGGGGATGTTTGGTGAACGGCTGTGAGTCCTTCTGCTCACAGTTCTGATGGCGGGGCCTTTATCCCTCTGGACCTGTGGGCCATCTTATCCCCTACCCTCTTTGCACTTGCTTCCTTTCTTCCTTAGACTAAGCCCTTCAGGTGTGTTCAGGCTGATCTGGAAGTCGGGCAGGGATCTCAGCAGATCAGCCTCCCTGGTAGTTAGGGGCTGGGACCTCGATGACCTCTGACCTTTCACATGGAGTGGCAAAAGAGATGCTGGCAGCTCTGAGCCCCCTGTGTTAACTCAAACTCTGTTCACCTGGTCTAGACTCTGATCTTTGGCATGTGGGTGGCTTCCATTGCTAATATTTATCTTAGCTGCAGTCATGATTCCCTGTAGCAAGAGAAAGATATCTGTGAGCATTTATGAGCGGGGGGGTGGATGGACAGGACTGTGGGAGGGGGATTGTATCGGGCAGGTTGTCCTTCCAGGCCTCAGGTGGAGAATGTGGGCTCTGTGCGTGGGTGCCTCTTTAAAACTTTTTCTGCTTTAAAACACTGCGGTGTTCAAGTCATGATAATATCCGCCTCCCCCAGTACATTAACACAGAGCTTTCCGTTTATTTATTTTTGGAGGCACCACTGGGATCTGAAAGAGTTTTCCATTTATGTCAGCTTTTTGTGGACACTTAATAAAATCCTGCTGCTGCTGCTTAGCTGACTTGGGCGTGTCTGAGTCTGTGAGACCCCATGGACTGCAGCCTGCCAGCCTCCTCTGTCCGTGGAATTCTCTTGGCAAGAGTACTAGAGCGGATGGCCATGTCCTCCAGGGGATCTTCCTGGCCCTGGGATTGAACCTGGGTGTCCTGCATTGCAGGCAGATTCTTTACCGCGGAGCTACCAGGGAAGCCCTAATAATATCCTACTGGCCCTTCAAATGGGTAGAGACAAATAACACCCCATATTAAAGATGAAGAAATTGGTACCATGGTACCCCACTCCAGTACTTTTGCCTGGAAAATCCCATGGACGGAGGAGCCTGGTAGGCTGCAGTCCATGGGGTCGCTAGAGTCGGACACAACTGAGCAACTTCACTTTCACTTTTCACTTTCATGCATTGGAGAAGGAAATGGCAACCCACTCCAGTGTTCTTGCCTGGAGAATCCCAGGGACGGGGAAGCCTGGTGGGCTGCCGTCTATGGGGTTGCACAGAGTCGGACATGACTGAAGCGACTTAGCAGCAGCAGCAGCACCATTGGTTATTCAGCCTGTTGTGTATGTAGAAAACACCTTGGACTTGGATTTAGAAAACCCAAGATCCAGTTTTGGCTTTGCCACTGGCCAGCCATGTCATTTGAGCAAATTACTTAATCTAAGTCTCAGTTGATTCAGCTGCAAAGTGGGACAGTATTAACACTGCCTGTTCCAGAATGATGGTCAAGAGGGTGCCCAGAAGAGGGAACACAGGTGGAGAAATTGCTACCACTCCCCGCGTAAGGTAGCTATGTCTCACGGGCCCTTGCGCTCTTCCAGCCTGGAGCCCGACGGCCACCGTTTCATTTAATCCTCAGGTCGTCCTGCAGCTGGGGCTGACCCAAGGTCACAAAGTTCAGTAAGGCCTGATTCAAGGTCAGCCTCTGCCTCTTCTGACATTCCCCACTGCTGTCTCCTCATCACCAATGGGCCAGGCATCCCAAGTTTAAGTGTTTGCAAAGGCAAGTGTCTAAGAATCTCATGCTGTGCTGTGCTTGCCTTGCAGACCCTGAGTCGGTGGCCTCCTTCGACTGTGAAGCAGTCCCCAAGAAGGCCACCTTGGTCCTTAGGTGGGCCTGCCCTTTAGGTACCAGCACAAAGTTTGAGCTGGAGGTCAGCCATGGATACTGGAAAAATAAAACGACCTTGGAGGGCTGCTCCTTGAACAACGGCCCTGAGTTCATGACGGAAGTCACGCATTTGAATTTTTCTACCTTGTATGACATCAGCATCGCTACCTGCTCCTGTAACAAGACGGCACCGCCCGCCCAAAACACCTGCCTCTCTGGCATCACAGGTGAGCTTCCCAGAGGACAGGGTAGCCAGCAGGTCATTTGATCACTCCTGGAAAGCTGACCCAGAGGCTCTGCCAAGTGTGGTTGGAAACCTGTTTCTAAAAAAAAATTATCCAAAATATTTGTTTTTGTTAACCAGTTCTGTAGAAATCTAGTCTATATAGTCTATAGAAACTATAGTGAGTGAGTGAAAGTCACTCAGTTGTGTCTGATTCTTTGCGACCCCATGGACTATACAGTCCATGGAATTCTCCAGGCCAGAATACTGGAGTGGGTAGCCTTTCCCTTCTCCAGAGGATCTTCCCAACCCAGAGGTCAAACCCAGGTCTCCCACATTACAGGCAGATCCTTTACCAGCCTAATCACAAGGGAGGCATAGAAACTGTATAATCTATAGGAATTTAGTGAGTGAGAATTATCTTTTACATTCCCAAAGTTGCCTTTGTTTTATGCAACAATTTGTTGCCACATATTCTTTTAAGTGGTAAGTTCCTCTACTGCATTAAAACAAAGTATTTTTATAGAAATGTTCAAATAGACACAAAAGCAAAGGAAAGTGTAATGGGACACACGTACCATCATCACTCACTTGACCGTTTGTGGGCATTTGACCAATCTTGTTTCATTCATATTCCCTCCACTCTTTTTTTTTTTTCCCCCTCCACTCTTATTGGATTTCTTTGAGACCAGTCCTGGTTATTCTATAATTTTATTTGTATGTTTTCCACATGTATTGATACAAGAGAGGGACTCCTTTCCCCCTTTTTTCCAAACATAACTACATTACTATTCAGTTCAGTTCAGTTGCTCAGTTGTGTCTGACTCTTTGTGACCCCATGAATAGCAGCACGCCAGGCTTCCCTGTCCATCACCAACTCCCGGAATCCACCCAAACTCATGTCCATTGAGTGAGTGATGCCATCCAACCATCTCATCCTCTGCCGTCCCCTTCTCCTCCTGCCTTCAATCTTTGCCAGCATCATGATCTTTTCAAATGAGTCAGTTCTTTGCATCAGGTGGCCAAAGTATTGGAGTTTCAGCCTCAGTCCTTCCAATCAATATTCAGGACTGATTTCCTTTCGGGATGGACTGGTTGGATCTCCTTGCAGTCCAAGGGATTCTCAAGAATCTTCTCCAACACCACAGTTCAAAAGCATCAATTCTTTGGCATTCCTATTACCATTACATTAAAAATTTAACAATCCTTTTTTTTTTTTGGCCATGCTGCACAACTTGTGGGATCTCAGTTCTCTGACCAGGATTTGAACCCAGGTTACAGCAGTTAAGGCACTAAATCCTGACCACTAGGTCACCAGGGAACTCCCAGCAATCTTTTTTTTTCTTTAAACTATTATGAGATATTCAGTCAAGATTCAAATTTCACTAGAATCTGGGTCAACAAATTCCCCAGCTGTTTTGGGGTCATTCACAAGAGATTCCTCCTAGTGCATGTTCCCATGTTGTTGCCTAGTTGCTCAGTCGTGTCTGACTCTTTTGCAACCTCCTGGACCATAGTGCTCCAGGCTCCTCTGCCCATGGGATTTCCCAGGCAAGAATACTGGAGTGGGTTGTTGTTTCCTTCTCCAGGGGATCTTCCCAATGCAGGCAGGCAGGGCCCCTTGAGTGTAGGACTGAGAAAAGCACTGAGAAGGAATTTCCAGGCTTGGAGGTGAATGCTGTCTTGGGGCAGGGAGCTGGGGACTCCCCGCTGGCCGGCTAGAAGGCAAAGAGCTATGGGCAGTGTGGGAGCTGGTGTTACAGGGTCTGATGAGGCAGTTGACACCAAGACGTGGGAACAGCGCCTCCAAGTGGCCACTGCTGGCAGTTACTTGAGAGGTTGCCAGAGGATGGTTTAGAGCTATGCCTTCCAGTAGGAAATCATATGAGCCTCTTGTATAATAAAAAATTTTCTAGGCACCACATTAGGAAACTAAAAAGAGCAGCTGAAGTGAGTTTGTTTGTTTTTTTCTGCTCTCTGTGGCATATGGGATCTTAGTTCCCTGACCAGGGATTGAACCCTTGCATTGGAAGTGTGGACCACTGGACTGCCAGGGAAGTCCCCTGAAATGAGTTTTGATCATATTGTATTTAACCCAGTATATTAAAAATGTTATCATTTCAGCATTTAATTTCACTTAATTTGTATAAAGTAAGTTATTAATGGGGCTTCCCTGGTAGCTCAGCTGGTAAAGAAGCTACCTGCAATGCAGGAGACCTGGGTTTGATCCCTGGGTTGGGAAAGATCCCCTGGAGGAGGGCATGGCAACCCAGTCCAGTATTCTTGCCTGGAGAATCCCATGGACATAAGAGCCTGGTGGGCTACAGTCCACGGGATCGCAGAGTTGGACACGACTGAGCAACTAAGCGCATGTGTGCGTGCACAGACACACACACACACACACGTTATTAATGAGATACTCTACGTCCAGAGTTGGACTAGTTACTTTTCAGAGTGGTTTATTGTTGTTTAGTCGCTCAGTCATGTCTGACTCTTGTGACCCCATGGACTGTAGCCCGCCAAGCTCCCCTGTCTGTGGGATTTCTCCGGCAAGAATACTGGAGTGGGTTGCCATTTCAGTGGCTGCCATATTGGACAGCATATGTTTGGAGAATTGGGTTGTGGGCTTTGTCTTTTTGGAGTTCACTTTTCTGAGTCTCTCTTGATTATAATAGCAAAGACACTCACACTGTACCTGGGAGACACAGTTAGGTAGAGAGTGTGTATGAGGAGAGGGACCATCTTTAATTCAGCTTTTCTTTCCTTTTGTGTCAATTCAGAGAGTGGCTTTATGAGCTTAGCTTGGGAAGCTGAGGCACGAGATTTTGAAGGCCACTCTCAGAATATTTCCGTGTGGGCTTTTCTGATTTCCAGGAAGAGGGTCAGCTGGGTTTCTCTAGTGGAGTTTTAAACCATCCCTAGCAAACAATGAGGACTTTGGTGTGAAGGGCAGAGTAGGACTGCAGTCAGGTCTCAGGAGGAAGTGTGTTCTCTCCACGTCGTCCTTGCTTCCCTCTGGGTTCCTGCTCCGTCATTGTTCTCAGCTGACCAACCAGTCCTGGGGCCAAGTCTAGCTCCCAGGTCCCCACCTGGACATTCCACTTACACAGCCTCTGTCTCGCTCTCCTCCTTCTGCACCCCTTCTCAGGGTAAGCAACCTGGCCTTTCTGGGTCAGGAAGGACTGGCGGAAAATAGAAAAGACATAGTACGTTCTAGAAACGAGGTTGCCAGGAGGCCCCCTTGGGAATGTGGTTGGACCCACTGAAGGGGTGCTTGTCAGCTAGGCAGGCTCCCCGAGGACCCCCCACCTCTGTCCCCACCAGTTCGCTTCCTCACCTTTCGCTTCTGGATTTGCTTTGCATGAGCCCAACATGCAGCATGCAGAACCAGGGGGGATCTTGAGGGGGGCACTACAGTAAATCCTCTCCTTAATAATATTGTTCCTTCTTTGGTTTTAAGTGTTTTGTGTTGTCCTGTTTCAGACCCCCCTCTTCCAGATGGGTCCCCTAATATCACATCTGTCAGTCACAATTCGGTGAAGGTCAAGTTCAGTGGGTTCGAAGCCAGCCATGGACCTATCAAAGCCTACGCGCTCGTTCTCACCACTGTGGATGGTAAGCAGGGGTCCTGATGGGTTCCGTAGCTGGCGGGTGATGGCGTGACCGGGCGCCACTTCCGTGCCCACCGAGGCACATTAATGAGACAGGCACATGTCGGGTTTGACACTGCGGCCCACACTTTGGCGCTCACCCGGGGATGGGTGGGTGTAATTCTGATGAGCTCAGTTAGAGGTTGACAGACTTTCTGTAAAGGGCCAGACGGCAAACCATTTTAAACTTCGCAGGCTCTGCAGTCTCCTCCTCAGCTGTTCAACTTTGCGGCTGTCGCGTGAAAGAAACCATAGAAGATACAGAAAGAGTGAGAGTGACTATTCCAGAATTTACCAAAAATGGGTGGCTGGCTGGCTGTGGCCCTTGGATTTGACTTGCTTACCTGTAATCTAGGTTCTTCATCTCTTTTGCAACACAGGGTCTTTTAGGTGGCAGATTAGTAGTTTTAACCAACTTTGTCTCTTGCACATGTGCATACACACATGCGTGCACACACACACACACACACACACACACACACACACACAAACGCCCAAATGATCCTCAAAGGGTGATTTTTTCTTGGAAGAAAACAACAAAAAAATTTGCATTTGCAGTGGGAACTGGCAAAGAGCATCGCCATAGCTGAGAGAGGAGGTGGATTAAATGCCGCCTTTCCTTAAAGGGCTCTATTACATTCCTTGGAAGTAAGAAGGGAAAGCTTTGAGGATGAGTGGGTGGGTCTGGGTGCTTTGTTCAAGGCTTGGTTTAAAGGTCTGAGTTTTGGAACTTCCCTGAGGGTCCAGTGGTTAGGACTCTGAGCTTTCAAGGCCGTGTGCCTGAGTTCAATCCTGGTTCAGGAACTAAGCTCCTGCAAGTTACGTGGCATGGCCAAAAAACAAAAAAGTGCCGGGTTTTGCTTTTTGGTGATTCTTTAACTGTGAACAATGCAGTGCTGTCCCTGCCCAGGCGTGCAGCCTGTGATTCTGCCCTCATCTCCCCGAGGAAGACAGATCAAACCCACTGTCAGGGCAGTGGGCACCCCGGAAGACAAGGGATTCGCTGGTGTCGTCAACCTGTGGCTTGATTTCAAAAAGAGGAACACATGTATACCTGTGGCGGATTCATTTTGATATTTGGCAAAACTAATACAATTATGTAAAGTTTAAAAATAAAATTTAAAAAAAAAAAAAAAAAAGAGAAACGTTGAGATCTTGCTCTTTTTCTTTCTGTCTTTTGTTTTGAGTCTGTTTCAGACACCTAGTCATTTTGCTGTGAAGGTTTTCAGCAGATTCCAAGCTCAGATCTTTGCTGAATGGGGGAGGTGAGGTTGTATACTGAACAGCCTGATCAGGACCAGCCTGGGATGGGTGAGGTCACACACACTCCCCGTCGGGTGGTCTGGGCTAGAAATACAATTCCACCACCTTTGGGCCCAGGTCTCTTTTAGCCATGCCATATAACTTGCCGGAGCTTAGTTCCTGAACCAGGGATTGAACCCAGGTACATGGCCTTGAGAGCTCAGAGTCCTAACCACTGGACGCTCAGGGAAGTTCCAAAACTCAGACCTTTCTACTGTACAGATGTATCCCCATCTGTACAGTGGGGACAGTCAGCCTGTGCAGTGAGATTATTGTGGGGATCAAATGGGTAAGTAAAGCTCTTAGAACTTAATGGAAAACCTGGCAGAGAGAGCATACATAAGAGATGGCAGGGGTCACCACCATCACCCATTGTCAAGGTCATTATTTAGAAATGCTGGAGACACAATACACCTCTGTGATCACTTTCTCTTTAAAAAAGATTTATTCAGTGTTTAAAGGTTACAGTCCGTTTGCACCTGTTACACAATATTGGCTGCAGCCTCTGTGCTGCATAAGGCATCCTGGAGCCGGTGTCACCCCAGCAGTTTGTGCCCCCCTCCCCACCCCACGTGTGATCCCTTTCTCACTTTCTTACGCCTTCCCTTCTGTGTGCCTTTCTTAGCTATTCCACCATCGGCAGATGTTTTGAGATTCACATATGATGACTTCAAAAGGGGGGCCTCGAATACTTATGTGACATACCTCATAACGACAGAAGCAAAGAGACGTGCTCAGGGCTTGTCTGAAGTCTTGAAATACGAAGTTGATGTTGGCAACGAGTCCATCACGCATGGCTACTACAACGGGAAGCTGGAACCCCTGGGCTCCTATCGGTAATGCCTCGTGGTTCTTGCTCTTGGGGGCCGGGCCTCTGAGTCCAGAGCTCTCTGTGCCTGGGACGTCAGGTCTCAGTCACCTCTTTTTTCCCTTGTCACCCCACAGGGCTTGTGTGGCCGGCTTCACCAATATTGCCTTCAACCCTCGCAACGAGGGACTCATAGACGGGAACGAGAGCTACGTGTCCTTCAGTCCCTGTTCAGAGGCCATTTTCTTGCCGCAGGATCCAGGTAGAGGGGCAAGAGTGCTGTTAGCAGTTCACTGAGGCTTTGCCTCCAGTATCCACAGAAGGACGGGTATCTGCACTCCTCCCTGGGTTCCCAGGAGGCTTGGAAAGTCTGGTCTCTTTTCGCAGAAGCTGAGAAGTCACTTGGCCATCAGGACCCAGCTCAGCTTCCTCTTCTGGGGTCCCCTCAGCCCCCGCCCACCACGTCCCTCCTCCGAAGGCCCGTCGCACGTCCAGTCTGCGCACACTTTGCTCCTTTCTCTTCAGTGTAGTGGTTTGTGTGACCGTGTGCCAGACACACGTGCCCCTTTCAGCGCATGGAACTCTTGACTATTAGGATCAGAAGGAGCCATGGAAATCATCTTGTCGGATGCTCATTTTACTTTTTAAAAATTTTATTGAAGTATAGTTGATGTACAATGTTGTGTTAGTCTCTGGAGCATGGCAGAGTGATTCAGACACACACACAGACACACACACACATACTCTTGTTTATGTTCTTTTCCTGTATTTATCACAGGGTGTTGAATGCAGCTCCCTCTGCTATGTACACTAGGCCTTGTTGTTATCCGCCCTGAATATGATAGTCTGCCTCTACGAGCCCCAAACTCTCAGTCCTTTCCTCCCCCCGCCCGCCGTCCCCTTGGCAACCAGAAGTCTGTTCTGTCCGTGCAATTCGCGCATTAGAAATGAGGGCGTTAAGGCCCAGAGAGGGGCAGTGACTGGCCCCAGGTTGCACAGTGCCTTTAGGGACTCCTTGTCAAGTGCTCCTGTCCTTTATCACAGAGTGAAGTGATTTAGGAGCTTCAAGGACTCAAGGGGGCAGGGTGCAGCCCCTCCGCTCAGGCCAGAGACCGACTGACCAGCCAGTTTGTTATTTGTCTATACTTGGTAGCCGTTGGCTTTTCAGCAAAGAAGCCCAGGAGCCAAGTTCAGGGTTCCCCAAAGCCTCCCCAGCAAGCACATGGGTTTTATGTCACCGGGCGTGTGGGGGTTAGTGTCAAAAAGTCAACGGGGGAACGGCGTGTCCAGGAATTTTCAAACTGCGGTTGCTCCGCCCCACGGCCCATTCCTGGGGGGCTCCTGCCCGACTCCGACCTCACCAAGAGCGTTTCTGCTCGCTTTGTATCTTGTACTTTGGGGGGCTGCACACACTTCCCTGTGAGGAAAGGAAGTGGTGGGTGAGGACAACCCAAAAGTCACCGGTAGCTCAACTGCCTCAGTTTGCAGGTGGAGGGAGCAGCGCCTTTCCCAGAGCAGCCAGGCAGCCGCGGCCGGGAGCCCAGGACCGCTCCCAGACGCCTAGGCTAGGTTATGCCCAGAGCTGCCTACCTGCCCTCTGCCGCGCACACACAAACACACGCACATGTGCACACACATGCACAGACACAGACATAGACAGAAACAGAGACGCACACACACACAGACACACAGACACAGACACACACACACACACCACACACAGAGACACACACACAGACACACCACACACACACACAGACACACAAACACATACACAGAGACACAGACACATACCACACACAAACACGCACAGACACACAGACAGACACAGACACACACACTACACACAGACATATCACACACACACATACCACACACACACAGACACATACACACATCACACAGACAGACACAGAAACAGACACACACACACCACACACACACCACACACACACAGACACAGACACACACAGACACAGACACACACACACCACACACACACACGCACAGACACACAGACACAGACACACACACACACCACACACACAGACACAGACATACACACCACACACACACACACATAGACACAGACACACACATAGATACACACACCACACACACAGACCATACACACACAGACACACACAGAGACACACACACAGACACACACACAGACACACACCACACAGACACACACCACACACACACAGACACACACACACCACACAGACACACACACACATGCACACACACGCACAGACACACACAGACAGACACACACAGAAAGAGACACAGACACCCCCCCCACACACAGACACACACATACTGCACACAGACACACACCACACATACACACACACCACACACACAGACACACACACATGTTTTATGTCCAGAGCTATTTACCTGTCCTCTGCCACACACACAGACACACACACACCACACAGACACACAGACACACACACATCACACACACACAGACATACCACACACACACACAGACACACATAACACACAGACACACAGAGACACACACACACCACACACACAGACACACACACAGACACACCACACACACAGACACACATACCGCAGACTGCACACGGACACACACACAGACATACCGCACACAGACACACACACACGTTTTGTGTCCAGAGCTATTCCCCTCCTCCGCACCCCCGCCCCCACCGCGCGCGCTGGCTGGCTGTGAACACCTCCTGACGTGCCTCCCGTGTGGACTCTCCCCAGGTGTCATCTGTGGAGCAGTCTTTGGATGTATCTTTGGTGCCTTGGTCATCGTGGCCGTGGGAGGCTTCATCTTCTGGAGGAGGAGAAGGTGACTGCTGCTTATGCTGATGATAATGCGCTACACGTATTATTAATTAATTGAGCAAGAGCCCGAGTAGACGCGTTGCGGTGCGTCCGTACCCCAGGTTTCCTCCCGGCCCAGAGCTTCTGATGCGTCCTACACCTGGTTTTCTCCACCACCTCGCCCTCCTGGGTTGATAGGCAGTGCCTGTGTTCCAGCTTTTTGCATTAGATTCTATTTTTTTTTTTTTTTTGAGGGAGGGGTCAAAACAGCTTTATCGTTTCTTGTTAAAGTAAACTTATACATACTTATGACAAAAAGAAGCAACAAGAAAAAACAGAAAGACAAGAAATAGCCCATACTTACAGCATGGAAAACTACTCTTAACATGGATGTGATTACAAAACTCACATATGTACACACACCCACACCCACAAACAGGATCATATTATACGTGTTATTTTCTGGCTTGCTTTTGTTCTTAAGACATTGTGGACAGCTTCAGATCTTCATTTTAAGTGGCTATCGCGTGTTCAGCTGTGTGGAAATTATTCAGCCAATTTTCTGACGCTTTTGTGTCCTTCCTTGCCACTGTTACTTATCCTTGTGTGTAAATCTGGGCGCAATCATAGTTATTCCTTTAGGCCACATTCCAAGCGGGGTAGTTGCTGGGTCAGTGCGTATGCATGTTTTTAATTTTAGTACGTACTGCGAAATTGCCTTCCAGAGTTTTATCCTTTTTTTTTTTTTTAATACCAGTATGGGGTTTAGTCAGCAATACAGAAGAGTTCCAGGTCCCTCCCCCCCGGCCCCCCCCCCCTCCCAACCGCCCACCCCGGTGGTCCCTCACCAACACTGGATATGTTTTCTGGTTTATTACATTAACTTTTTCAGAAAGGCTTACTCAAAAAACAGAAACAAAAATCAGAGCACGAAGTAGTGAGCTTGACTGTGTGATAGCGCGGTGCTGCTGATCTGTATTTGCTCAGAGAAAGTCCTGCAAGTTGCTTGAGTAGGATCCTGTGATACTTTTAGACGGTATAAAAGCGAGGAACTTCACGGGTTTAGACCGTTAAGCTTCAGTGTTTGTGAACAGGATCTGATGCGCTCTATGAACTAAGGCCCAGGGAAGAAGCGTCTTGTAGATACACACAGGAAAGGCACAGTATTAAGCCGTTTTGATCTAATGCATCTGTTTTTCTTTCAAAGTAGGAAAGGTGTAAAGAACAATGACGTGACCTTTTCTCAAATTAAGTAAGTCTCTACATTAATGAGCCTTAAGACATTTAATCCCCCAATCTGTTCAGTGACTATTTTGAGATTTTTTTTTTTTTTGATGGGAACCGCTGCCATTTTTCCAGATTGACACGTTTGGACCTGATCACCCAGAAGTTCTTATTAGCGTTGTTATCCTGCAAGGACCCATGTTGGCTTGTCTCCTGAAACTGGCTTCCTTGCCATGTTCTACCATGCCAAGTAGAACTATACTTGCCGTATTCTACCAATAAATATATATTTTGTGATTCAAAACATGGTTATTCAAGGCCTAGGAGGAAAGAACTTGCTCAGAGTCACGAAGCCACTCAGTTATATAACAGGGTCTAGAAGTCAGATTTCCTGATTCACATTTCAGTGTTTTGTGAATTACATTACAGTGAACCTCCCCCAACTAGCCCCTGCCATTATACTATAGGTTTTCTTCTTTGGGGAAAAAATCTCTGGAGTTATGGTTGAGTCATTTTTTTGTTTTTTTTTTTTTCTAATTGTCTTTTTTTTTTTTCTTTGCTTTTCTGCGGTGAAGACCTAAAAAGTGAGTACACATTTTGCTTTTTAAAAAATAACTTGCATGTTTCTATCTTGAGCGTGAACTTGACTGAATGCAGCCAATCCTGACACGTTGTTTTTTCCTCTAGATCCAAGTTAATCAAAGTGGAGAATTTTGAGGCCTACTTCAAGAAACAGCAAGCTGACTCCAACTGTGGGTTTGCAGAAGAATATGAAGTATGTGGTTGTTGAATGTTGTCGTTGTATTTGCTTTATGTTTTTCCTGAAAGTTGGGAAAACTGTTTCTGTTTTATGGTGAAGCTTTGGGTAAGAGGTAGCCTCTTCGAGGGAAGAGAGAAGGTTTTTTTTTTTGGCCATGCTGCATGGCCCACAGGACCTTAGATCCCCCATCAGGGATTGAACCCACGCCTCCTGCAGTGGAAGCGCTGGTGTCTTAACCATGGGACTGCCGGGGAAGTTTCCTGCCTCCATCTTTATGTGTCTCCCTTACGTGTCTCTATCTCAGTGTCTTTTCTCCTCTTAAAAAGGTATCAGGGACTTCCCTGGTGGTCCAGTGGCTAGGACTCTGCGCTCCCAGTGCGGGGGGCCCAGGTTCAATCCCTGGTCAGGGAAGTGGGTCCCACGTGCTGCAAGTGGGAGTTTACATGCCGCAAATAAAAACAGACCCTGCGTGCTGCAACTAAGACCTGGAACAACCAAATAAATAAATTAAAAAAAAAAAGACACCAGTGATACTGGATTAAGGGCCCTGCCCTCTGCAGTATGACCTCATCTTATCTTGATTACATCCACAAAAGCTGTAATTTCCAGCCAGGTTGTGTGCACAGGTACCAGGGCTTAGAACTGCTATGTCTTTTTGGGGATGCAGTGTTACCCATAACATCTCTGCATTCGCACGTTATCCTGCTATACTCTTTGTGCCGTATAAATACTATCTCGACACGGAGTGAATGAACAATTCTTATGGTCTGCTTTCAGGATCTGAAGCTTGTTGGAATTAACCTACCTAAATATGCAGCTGAACTGGCTGAGAACAGAGGAAAGAATCGCTATAACAACGTTCTGCCCTGTAAGTTGTTTTTCCCGCATCTTCCCTTTTTTACCCCATCTTGGACATCACGTCTCTAGGAGCAGGGGGCAGAGGAATGTGGGTACTAACCAGCCACTTCCACAGCCATCCATCAGTCACCTGCTGTGTGCTCAGCACTGCGTTTAGGCATAAGCTGTTGGATTCAGCCTCACAATAGCCTTACGGAACAGGCAGTAGGATGTTCTGCAAAAAAAAAAAAAAAAAAAGCAGCACAGAGTGGCTGAGCGATTTGTCCAAAGTCACACTGAGAGTCATGGTGGGACCAGACTTGGACTGGATCTGGCCATTTCCTGCAGAGTCCTGCAGACTCCTCCAGAGTCCATGCTTTGAGCCCCTTTGCTCTCACAGCCCGTGTATGCCCCTTTATTCCAACATAAACACAGTTCTGGAACAAAAGGGGAGCCAGTGAAGGAGAAGTGGGGAGTGACACTTTCTGCTTGTCCAGACATGTCTCTGGTTGGCTGAGTACGTTCCATGGCTAGATGTGAATTATATTTGGATTCATTCCTGTTTTTGAGGATTGACAATGTCTGTAGCCTGACAGGAACAACAACACATTGAGTGTACTCTGTGAATTTGTTTCTGTTTTGTAAATAAGTTCATTTGTGTCATATTTGAGATTCCACACATACCACTTATAGTATTCTTAGACACTCAGTTTATTCTTGCATTTGGGACTATCTTTTTATAACAACTTTTTAATGAGAATAGGGAAAGCGTGAAAGGCTTAACTTTTTACCCTGAGGATCTACCCTGCCATAGTGGAAAGGGCACTGGATTTGAATTCTGGCTGCCACTCACCAGATGAAAGAGTTTGGAAAAATCACTTAACCTCTCTGACCCTCAGTTTTCTCATCTGTAAAATGGGCACAGAAGCTCATCTGATGGTTATGAGGGATAAATAACTGTGGAGGGCCTTCCCTGGCTTGTGGCATACACCCAAGGAAGGAAGTAGTTGGTTTCATCTAGAAGGTGGTCTGGAGTGGTTCAGAGCTTGGGCACCGGTGCCAGACTGTCAAGGTTCGAACCCTGGCTCTGCCACTTAACTAGCTCTGCCCAGGGAATCATGCAACTTCTCTGTGCCACGGTCATATCTGGTGACGGCGGGAATGCAAGAAGGCCGTGGATCTAAAACACTGAGCCAGGCAGCGTCAAGGTGTGACGGAGCCCCCACGTTGCCGTTTTGCACTTGTTTCTCTGTTCTGAGATGAAATATTCTATTCTGTATCCTAACGTAGAACTCTTCTCTTTGAATGTCACAGATGACATTTCCCGTGTCAAACTTTCAGTTCAGACCCATTCGACTGACGACTACATCAACGCCAACTACATGCCTGTGAGTGGGGAGCGGGGCTCGCCGTGCTGGCTGGAGGAGGTCCTTGGGGCTCCTCCTCCGTCTCTTTGAGATTGACTCTGTGCTGCTTTCTGTTTTCTAGGGCTACCATTCCAAAGAAGATTTCATTGCCACGCAAGGACCTTTACCCAACACTCTGAAAGATTTTTGGCGTATGGTTTGGGAGAAAAATGTCTATGCCATTGTCATGCTGACCAAATGTGTTGAACAGGGAAGGGTATGTAATTTTTATTTTTATTGTTATTCAGTTCAGTTCATTCATTCATAGTTACTGTGGTGGAGGGTATTTTAAAACCTGTTTTTTTAAAAAAGATACTTCCCCAAAGCATTAGCACTTCTAGTCTCAGAAATGTGTTTTTTGTCTTTTTCTCCTCTAAAAGTTAAAAAAAAAAAAATCTGTGTTGTTACCTTCTTTATGGAGAGAAGAATGTTCTGTATACATTAAGTCACTGTTGCTGGAGTTAATAGACATCAAGATTTGGGTTAGTGCAACAAAAGAACTTTGTGCGACTCCATCCTTCATCAGATACGTGTTAATGCATTTTTTTGGTCATATCCCGTGGCATATGGCATCTTAGTTCCTTGACCAGGGATTGAACCCATGCCCCCTGCATTGGAAGCACAGAGTCATAACCACTGGACCACAGGGAAGTCCCCATCAGCTCTATGAATGGGTACAAGCCTGTCTTGTCCCGGAGCAACCAGCTGCACCTGTGAGATGACCAACTTGAGTGATTCAGTGATTTTCAAACTGAGTTTTTAACATCGGAACCCTTTCTTTCTGCAAAATTTCCAACTTATCCCCTGATATGTCTCAGCAGTTCCCTCTCCCCTGTGATGGCCTGGAATCCCCCCATCAAAGATAAGATTTCTTCTAGTGATAAAATCCTTTAGCTTCCCTAGTGGCTCAGATGGTGAGGAATCTGCCTGAAATGCAGCAGACCTAGGTTCAATTCCTGGGTTGGGAAGACTCCCTGGAGAAGGGAATGGCAACCTATTCCAGTGTTCTCGCTTGGAAAATCCCATGGACAGAGGAGCGTGGCAGGCTACAGTCCATGGGGTTGCAAAGAGTCGGATACCACTGAGTGACTTTCGCTTTCACTTTTCCACAAATAAACCAAGGGGAATTGAAAACCATGGGCTAAATTCAGAAAAGTCTGTGCTTGAGGAATAGGACCTCATGTGCTTTGTGAATCTTTTCATGTAGGTCTGTTACTTGAAGAATAGGGTGGGAGTCAAGTCCCTAAGCCCGTGGTTCTGAAACATTAACGTGCCTCGGGGTCACCTGGAAGGTTTCCAGTTTTCTGGAGGGTTTCTGCCTGCAGGGTCTCTGGTGGACCCCAGAGCTGCGTTTCTGCCAATTCCTGGTGCTGCTATTCCAGGGCGCTCGCACTATCCTGGGGAGAGTGGGAACCTGACAGGCATCATTTCTTTCCGTGTTCTTTTCTTTCACTTTAATTGAGCAGATGTGTGTCTGGCCCCAGTTGTGTGTGAAAGGTGGAGAAGACAATGGCAACCCACTCCAGTACTGTTGCCTGGAAAACCCCATGAATGGAGGAGCCTGGTGGGCTGCAGTCCATGGGGTTGCTAAGAGTTGGACACGACTGAAGCGACTTAGCGGCAGCAGCAGCAGTGTGTGTAAGGCCGTGTGCTGGGGGCTGGGGATGGAGGAGGCAGAGGTAACAAAGAGCAATCAGAGATGGTTCCCGTCTTCGCTTTATTTGTGACGCAGAAGGTTGGGTTCTGTACCTGCTTCTGACATTAGAGCAGGTTATTATGCAAACGAAAGGCTACTGCTTATGTGTGCAGATAAACTTTATGGTGCTGTTGAACCCAAGGCTTCACACATGGAACGTTCTCCTAAATATCTGTTAGATAAATGAAAACAACATAGTTAATGGAGAGCAAGACAAATTTAAATGGGCCCTTGTTCATTTTTAAAGAAAAAACTAATTTTTGGCTGTTCTGGGTCTTCGTTGTGGCTCATGGGCTCAGTAGTTGCGGCTTGAGGGCCCTCGTTCATCTTACATTGGGAGGGAAGTGGAAGTTAATGACTAAGTGAGAGGAGAGAGGAGCCTGTATTGTTGTTGTTGTTCAGATGCCTGGTTGTGCCTGAGTCTTTGCGACCCCATGAACTGCAGCACACCTGGTTTCCCCTGTCCTTCGCTATCTCCCGAGTTTGCTCGAACTCATGTCTATTGAGTCGGTGTGTGAAAAGTGTGAAAGTGAAAGTTGCTCAGTCGTGTCCGACTCTTTGGCAACCCCATGGACTGTAGCCCACCAGGCTCCTCTGTCCATGGAATTCTTCAGCCCAGAATGTTGGAACGGGTAGCCTATCCCTTTTCCAGGGGATCTTCCCAACCCAGGAGTTGAACTGGGGTCTCCTGCATTGCAGGCAAATTCTTTACCAGCTGAATGAGTTGATGATACCATCCAACCGTCTCATCCTCCGTCACCCACTTCTCTTCTTGTCCTCAATCTTTCCTAGCATCAGGGTCTTTCCCAGTGAGTTGGCTCTTCACATCAGGTGGCCAAAATTTTGGAGCTTCAGCATCAGTCCTTCCAATGAATATTCAGGGTTGATTTCCTTTAGAATTGACTGATTACCTGCACTAGATTCTCCATATATGTTATTTTTCCCTATAACAACCCTGGGAGATGTTACTATTTTATGGATGGGGAAACTGAAACTTAGAGTTTAAGAACTTGCCCACAAGTTAGCAACGTAATCCAGCTGGTAAGAGACCAACTTAGGCAAAAACTCCATGCCAGTGTATGGCCCAGTCCCGTGTTCTTTCTTGGAGCAGTGGTCCAGAAGCCAGGATACTTTTTGGCATCAACCAATAAAATTTATTTAGTGTATCATGTGGCAAAGTTACTAATATCATGAACAACTTAAATTATTGGTTTTCAATTGGTTTCAACAAAGAGAAAAATTACATCAAAATCAATATAACTTTTTACAGGAATTAACTAAAAAAATGTCAGAGGTTAACCTTACTCTTTCATGCAGAAAATGAAATGGCATAGTTTAGTGTTACCTTCTTCCCAAATTTCACCAAGTGCTAACATCAAGTACCATTTAAGTCAGTCTCTTATTTGAGCATGAGGTGTTTATGTGCTGTGCTTAGTCGCTCAGTCATGTCTGACTCTTTGTGACCCCATGGACTGTAGCCCGCCAGGCTCCTCTGTGGGGATTCTCCAGGCAAGAATACTGGAGTGGGTTGCCATGCCCTCCTCCAGGGGGTCTTTCTGACCCAGAGATCGAACCCAGGTCTCCTGCATTGCAGGCGTATTCTTTACCGTCTGAGCCAGCAGGGAAGCCCATGAGGTGTTTCTGATTTTCTACAAATTAAGATTTTTTAAAAAGCAGAAGCTGGGATCATTTAATAAATACAGATCTCTGGGCCAGAGTTAGCGTCTCTGGAGTTGAGAAGCAGGTATCTGTTTTTAAAGCAAAACAAACCTCTCATTTTTTAAAAAGTCAGTTACCAAGTAGGGATTCAGATACTTTCAGAGAGCGGTTGTCTCTTGATTTTTATTTCTGTTCACATTTGCCCACTGGCTGTCAAAATCAAAGACCCCAAAATGATTTAATCTGATTTTCTTTTTTTTTTTGGTGTCCATAGTTGTGTTGGAGTTAGTGTATATTTAAAAGTCTTGAGAAAAGCTCTCATTTCTTCTGCACGTGGAGAAGTTTAGTGAACAGTTGGTGGAAGGGTTGCTGTAGGGCTGGAGAGCCAGCGGGGCACAGGGTCCCCTGTGAAGGAACAGTGGCTGCCCAGCTGTAAGTCAATTTCTGTGCAGAAATGGGGGCTCAGTGTTGGCTAGGTCTTCTGATTTCTCAAGAGAAACCAGAAATCTAGATTTTTATGGGAAGACTCCCAAATTTATAAAGTTGGTAGGAATTGAAAATTAAAATACAAAATTCCAAGGGTCAGGCAGAACCCACATAAGGCATGGATTCAGACTCTGATGCTCGGTTTTAAGATCTCATCTCCTGTGAGGTTTCAGTGATGGCAGACTGTGTGATCTGAGTGTTTGCATTTCATTCTAGACCAAATGTGAGGAGTACTGGCCCTCCAAGCAGGCTCAGGACTATGGGGACATAACTGTGGCAATGACGTCCGAAATTGTTCTTCCAGAATGGACCATCAGAGACTTCACAGTGAAAAATGTAAGTAAGGAGTCAAGACGCATAGATCTCATATAAAATTTGTATCCATTACTTTGGGGGTGACACTTTTAGGTTGATATTGATGTAAACCATTTTTTTTTAATGCATCAGGAAAATATTTTCGCTTTCTTCTTTATAGAATGTAACAATCTGTATCTGCATATACCCTAATGCAACCTGTTGGCTTTGCTTGCTTGAGAGTTTCATAAGTTATTCGTAAATGAATCTTAGGAGCATGGCTCAGCATCTTTAACTTCTTTTCTTCCCCTTCCAGGTGACCTGCTTATAGAGTTTTTCTTACAGATCAAGGCCCTTTTGAATTGTTTGGTTGGAAATTTGACATCAGGAGTGTCCGTTTGCTGTTGAGATAGTTTATGATGACATTTACGTTAAGAGGAGTCCAGGACATATCCATATGGCCTCCTTTTCCCTCAAAAGTTATGAAAACAAATGCAACTAAATTGTGTAGGCATTCTAAGAAGTCAGTATATGTCCTTTTTATTTTTAAACGGTATTTAAAAATTGAGTCACTGTCATGGGTGACTCTGATATCTTTTGATGGCTGTGTAAATCAGTATAGCCCTCTATAGTTTATATCAAAGGCATAAAAATATCTGTTCCCCTTTGATCTGGTTTCAAGCTTGAGAATCTGTCCTAGAGAAATAATCTGAAATCTAGGAGAAGCATTCTTCTTTTTTTAAACATTTATTTATTTATGCGGCTGCACTGGGTCTGAGTTGCGGAATGTGGGATCTAGTTCCCTGACCAGGGGTCGAAACCCAGGGCCCCTGCATTGGAAGCACGGAGTCTTAGCCACTGAACCACCAGGGAGTCCCTGATATATATATATATTAAAAAAGAAAATAAATATGCTTCAAAGGGTAGCTGTCATTGCGCAAACGCCTGCCATCCAGGTGTAGTACACACAGATGAGGTCAGTCCCCAGGTGTAGGCATAGCGAGTGCAGTTGACTCAGGAATGGGGATGGTTCAGCCAGGGCAGAGTTCTGATAATTAAAGGTATGTGCTTTGGTCCACTGTAGGAAGGCACTCTGTGTCGTAACTAACTCTGTTATAATGAGCTTCACTTTCTATTGTCTATCTGAAGTTGAAATAGATTTTTTTTTTGGGCGGGGAGTCCTTTCTTAAATCCCTACAGTTCTAAATATTTACTTGGTGCTTGCTGATTGCTTATCACTTTATTAAATTCTTTAGAAAGTGAAAGTTGCTCAGTCATGTCCAACTCTTGGCAACCCCATGGACTATACAGTCCATGGAATTCTCCAAGCCAGAATACTGGAGTGGGTAGCCTTTCCCTTCTCCAGAGGATCTTCCCAACCCAGGGATTGAATCCAGGTCTCCCACATTGCAAGTGGATTCTTTACCATCTGAGCCACAGGGGAAGCCCAAGAATACTGGAGTGGGTAGCCTATCCCTTCTCCAGTGGATCTTCCTGACTCAGGAATTGAACCAGGGTCTCCTGCATTGCAGGCAGATTCTTTACCAACTGAGCTATCAGGGAAGCCAAAATTCTTTGGAAGACATGTGAATTATGAGACAGTTCTTGCCCTGAAGGCACTGGTTTTCATAGTTATACTTGCATAAATTTATTTCTGGCTGGTGACATTCCCGCTTGGGTTCAGGGATGGGGGTTTATGAAGCTCTGAGGAGGTGTAGGTATAAGAATGTGAGTGCACTATTGGCAGGGGCCTGTGGTAAAAAGGGAAGATTCTGAGCTCAAAACCGAAGGATACGAGATCTGTGCCGCTGAGCTGAGTGTTAAGAGACTGTCGCTTCACAACTTGGAAAGTTTGTTTCCCCTTCTTAAAAGGGAGACAGCAAACCCTCCTGCTTGGCATGTTATACGGATTTGCAGTCCGTGCAAGCACTTTATTAGCTCTTTTACCAGCATATAATTCTAATTTGTAGTCATAATCACGTCTGAGCTGCTTTTCAGCCGTACTGTGCAGTTCAGCCTTCAGGTATGGCTTGCTCTAGCTTGCCTTTCTCTCTGGCTCTAAGCTTGTTTCTTGGTTTTTAGACTCCGACAAGTGAGAGTCACCCTCTGCGTCAGTTCCATTTCACCTCGTGGCCTGACCATGGTGTTCCTGACGCCACTGATCTACTCATCAACTTCCGCTACCTTGTTCGTGACTACATGAAGCAGAGTCCTCCTGATTCGCCAATACTGGTGCATTGCAGGTATGCATATGCGACAGATTTCAAATGTAATCATAAATATGGACACTTTCGAAAAAAGAAAAAAGCCTGAGAGGGGATGCAGTAGGTGTTTATAAATTCAAGGAAGTTTGGATATGGGACAATGGATTTATTCCCTAAACCTTGAGTCTTTAGAACAGGGATTGGCAAACGATAGCCTATGGGTCAGATTTGGTCAGCTCACTGTATTTTAAAAAACATTGTAACATATTTTATTTCTTATTTATAATATTTCCCTTTGAGATATTTCAACCTTACAAAAATGCGGAAAATAATTTAACAAAGCTCAGCATGACACCATATATGTTTCTTTTTGTTAATAATACATTACAGGTATAATTAAAGTCTCTACTTACTAGCCTCCTATCCCATTCTCTTTCTTACACATTTGGTCCTAAAGTTGATCTGTATCATTCCCTTGCATGCTTTTATATTTTATTGCATGTGTAGGTAACTCGATTGTTTTATATAGCTTTAAACTTTTACTAGGTTTTATAATGTATAAGTCATTCTGCAGCCTGTTTTCTTTAGCATTCTGGTTTGCTGTTTAACGGTGTTGAGATACATAATTCTAGTTCATTTTATTTACTTAAAAATATGTTTTCCACATACAAAAACTGTTTGCACATGAATGTATACAACCTGATAAGTTTGGAGATGAGTATACCTCCGTCAAGCCATCACCACAATCTATTTGGCTGCCTGTTTTCATCAGTAAAGTTTTATTGGAATACAGCCGTGTCCCTTTGGTTGCATAGTGTCTGTGGTTACTTCCACACTGCAGTGGCAGGATGAGTCTGCAAAGCTGATGATGTTTTACTTTCTGGTCCTTAAGAGAAAACTTTGCCACCTCCTCCTGCAGAACAACAATCGATTAGCTTTGGAGCTAAAGGAATTGATTTTGGGACAGAAGACGGGAGGGACTTTGTTACCCTTTGAGAGTAACAGATTGAAATGGATGAAACGTGCCATCCTAGACACAGTGGCAACTTTGATGGGACTGAGATTAAACACCTCTAACAAGGTGTTTTATTTGTGGCATCTGATTTGAAAGTAACGTTAGGACTTGGGTCCCAGTTCCAAGCTAGTACAGTCTGACTTGCTGAGGTTTTAATTAAACCAATGGTTAATGGTCCTGGCCTTGACCCTCAAAGCCTGATAGCTGGGCAGAGCAGGATATATGTACAAATGGGGAAGTGGGAGTTTTATAGTAGAGGTGACCCATGCTAGGTGGTGCTAGTGGTTAAGAACCTGCCTTCCAACGCAGGAGATAGAGGAGACTCAGGTTCGATCCCTGGGTCAGGAAGATTCCCTGGAGGAGGGCATGGCAAGCCACTCCAGTATTCTTGCCTGGAGAATCCCATGGACAGAGGAGCCTGGTGGGCTACAGTCCATGGGATCACAAAGAGTCGGACATGACTGGAGCGACTTAGCACACTCAACTCATGCTGACGTGCTCCTTTCCCCTGTTTTTCAGTGCCGGGGTGGGAAGGACGGGCACTTTCGTGGCCATCGATCGTCTTATCTATCAGATAGAGAACGAGAACACTGTGGACGTGTACGGCATCGTGTACGACCTTCGCATGCACAGGCCTTTAATGGTGCAAACAGAGGTGAGGCCAGTGTCTGTGTCTAACAGTTCTCCCTTCCTGTCCGTGTTTTAATTTTTTTTAAAATTTTATTTATTTATTTAAATTGGAGTATAATTGCTTTACAGTTTAGTTTCTGGTGTATGATAATGTGAATCAGCTCTATGTATTCCCTGAAATGTTCCAGATAAACAGCATGCTCAAGGCGTGTTCTCAACAAGGGAACTGGGAAATAGCCCTCCTCAAAGCTGTCAGGGTGAAGGCATCCTGACCAGGATAGAGCAGAATATTAATCTAGTGTCAGGCTGTCACCCTGAACCAGTTTAGGACTCTGTGAAGAGGTGCTGTGTTTCTGAGTCCAGCAGAGAATGTTCTAGAGGTCTGGGTGCTTTGGGGTGAGCAGGTGGCTGGGGTGGGAAGAGTAGAGTCACCTCCTGTGTTGGTTGGTAGAGAGATCTTCTTTTTTCTGCTCTAATTATATGGAGTCATAGTTCTTCATCTTTTAGATTTTGGGTAGCACAGAAATCTTACGCCTGCTTACAGATGTTCTCGTCCCTTTTTAAAATATTTTGAAAATTGCATAAATTTGTTCATATCAAAAAACTTAGTGCAGGATTATACAGAGGACATTTTTCTCTTTCGCCTTTTCTTTTCCAATTCCGTGCCCTAGAGGTAGGTAGTGTTTACAGTCTGCAGAGCTGCAGTCCTTCGGCCAGCTGACGTGAAGAGCTGACTCACTGGAAAAGACCCTGATGCCGGGGAAGATTGAAGGCGGGAGGAGAAGGGGACGACAGGGGATGAGATGGTTGGATGGGGTCACTGACTCAATGGACATGAGTTTGAGCAAACTCTGGGAGATGGTGAAGGAGAGAGAAGCCTGGGGTGTGCAGTCCATGGGGTGCAAAGTGTCAGCATTACTTAGCAACGAGCAACAGCAACAATGTATCTTTATAGGCTTCTTTATGTACATCTGTTAAAAAAAAACGTGTACAGACATGGAGCGTGTTTTATTTTTTTGAGAAGAATTTATAATTAGCTTTTTTTTTTTTTTGCCTTTTAGTGACTTGGTTGTTTCATTTAGTATAATGTCCTCAAGTGCATTCATGTTTTAGGATATTGCAGATGTTCCTTCCTAGAGCATGTTTGAAAAATTGGAAACTATTTTATATATAATGCTGTCCTATGACTTTTTTCCCCTCTTAAAGTTTGTGGATGTCTTTCAGCAAACACCTCTTCTTCTTTTTAATGGCTACCTGCAGATTTTGACGTGCTTGTCTGAAGGGTTGGATCCTGATCATAACCCCAATGTCTACACAACCCCCACTGAAGGATAGGAGCCCCCAGCTCAACCCTGACCAGCCACCTTTATTTCACCCCTTTCATTGAGAATCACAGCTTACTCCTTATTCTTCACATTCACATCCTCCGTAGCCAAGAAAACTGCTGGGCATTTTGGTGATTGAATATGCACGTGCCTTAGCTCCTCCACGTATTCTCTTCCTTAAGATTCTGGTACTTCTTGATGAGCCGAGCTGTGTGTGGGGTGCACCCCTCTGGTTGATTCTCATTAGTGACGAGAACCTTGCTACCTCTAGTTTCAGAGTTCCCCACTATGTAATTACTCCTTGACCATGTGAACTTGGAGTGTTCGCTTGTGGGGTGGTGAGTGGGGTTGGAGGGTGGAAATCTGAGAAAACCTTGGGTGCTAATCTTTGGTGCTCCTTTTTTTTTTTCTTCTTTCTTTTTCTAACAGGACCAGTATGTTTTCCTCAATCAGTGTGTTTTGGATATTATCAGATCCCAGAAGGACTCAAAGGTGGATCTTATCTACCAGAACACAACTGCAATGACAATCTATGAGAACCTTTCACCCATAACCACGTTTGGAAAGACAAATGGTTACATTGCCTAATTCCAAAGGAAAACCTTTCTGGAGTTAACCAGACCGTCACACCCACAGCGAAGGAAAATGCCCCGATGTTGACATGTTTTTATATGTCTAATATCCTAATTCTTTGTTCTGTTTTGTTAGAACTAATTTGAGAGTGTGAAGCTGCACATGTAAAGCATGAGAAATGAGAGGCTGGGGCTATCAGGGGCTGTGGATGGCTGGCGAGCAAATCAACTACATTCCTGATTACCAATGGGATGAGTTCACTTTTTTTTTTTTTCTCTTGAGAATTACAGAATACCAGGAAAAGTGAGCTATGATTTTTTTTTCTTTTACAAGACATTTTTTTTTAAAAAGACTATTTTATATGATTCACACGCTAAAGCCAGGATTGTGTTGGGTTGAATATATTTTAAGTATCAGAGGTCTATTTTTACCTACTGTATCTTGGAATCTAGCTGATGGAAAATACATAATTGTGGATGATTATCACGTAGGGAGGGGTATGTGGTACCTCTTCCGCCTGTGTTTTCTATTTGAACATGTGCCTTTTCTGAATTATGCTTCCACAGGCAAAACTCAGTAGATATTTCTATTTTTGTACTGAATCTCGTAATTGGACTATGTGGAATATTTAAACAGTAGTTTAGTATTGGAGGTTCAGCCTTCTCAGTAACATTCCTGTTCTCATTTGATTAGAGAAGATCTCGCCTCCACCCCCCACTTTCCCCATCTCCTGTTTTGTGCTCTATTTTTTCGTTCCTTTTCCCTTCCTATTTTTCCCCAAAGACATTTCTGATGACCATGCTTTCTGCCCACTGGTTGAGCAAGAGTGGAAACTAAATTATCATCTTGAAAATTTTGGGGGTGGGAGTCGGGTGAGCAGAGGAACCAACCCTTCAGTGACACAATAATCTTTTATTGTCCCTGTTTTATCTTTTTTTCTTTCTCATTTCTGTGTTTGGTAAGAAGGATTATTTAAAGGTGCAATATGTGACTTAGTGATTCATGATGCTCTAGGTTTTTAGTAACGTTTTACTCAGGTTGGCATTTTATGTGTCTCTGTGTGTCCGTGTATGTGTGTGTGTGTGTGTTTCTAAAAGTGTGGCAGTCTGTGAACACTTCCGTGTGAAAACGGTGTCAGATGAATCCCTTCTTAAAGTCTACTGGCTTTGGTCTGTACGTGCAGTGACGCATATCCATATCTACTGTATATATATATACTAAACTCTTAGAACAGTCATTCCTTGAAATTGAGGTGTACAAAGTTTGAATTTGTATCAAAGATGTAATTATTATTTTTAAAACCTCTTTTTCACTATACTGCTGCTGTAATTACTTTGATTTTTTTAAAAAAAAAGTAGATTAATTTTTTGTTTATTGTTGTTTGGCTTTCAGGTGTGTATCCACTGAGAGTTTCCAAATCTATGTGGATTTATTTTATTGGTACATAATCTGTAAACTTCTCAAGGCATTAATTAACACGAAAGGATTTGTTTCTTTGTTTTGTTTTGTTTTATTTTATATTGTGGCTCAGGTTCTATTCTGAAGATGTATTACGTTTCTCCTCCAATAAGCAATGAAGTGTTCAAGGTCTTATGAAGGATCGATCAAGTCCCGCAAGTCCTGTGGCTGTTTCCCACAGTGATAAATCCTGCTGTAAGTGTAGGCGATGTGTCCTGTTGGAAATGGGAGCGGGGTCTTCTCTGAGTGCCCCGGTCACCCTGGGCCTGGGGGAGCCTGTCTCCTGGCCCTGTGCCCCGGCTCGCTGGGCCTTTGAGCGCTGATGGGGCGCTCCGGAGGGGGAACCACAGCGTACGGAGAACCCTTGGGTCAGTGTCGGGGTCGAGGGCCATACGTCTTTTGTCTCCCTTTCCCCTTGAGGTACTGAAAGGAATAGAGGAGAGGTGATGATGGTGTTGTGTTTTGGGAGAACCTTACTTCCCAAATGGAAATTGCACTTTTGGCTATGTCCTTTGCTCTCTCTGTGGTGGAAAGCAGTTCATTCTGTGTCAGGCCCTTCGAGGAGCGGGCTGGCCGGGCTGGGCTGGGTCCTCTTGGGTCCTGTATCAGGGAAGCCCTGCCATCCTGGGCTGCTGAGTGAAGCTGGGTTTGGGCGATGGCTTCCAAGTCTTTCACGTGGGTCCGCCCCTCGCGCGCCTATCTTGGAGAGCTCCCTAACTTCTTCAGGGGTCCTGGTCCAGGCGGCAGTTCTGGGGTCCCACCCCTTCCCACTCCAGTTGCCAGGAAGCCATGCTGGTGGGTGCCGAGGTACCGTCAGGCCCCACGTAGGCGTACACCCTGCCTGCATCACTGCTGCTGCCCTGGGGAAGTCAGGGGGAAGGACTTGACTCCAGAAATTCCTTTAAAAGATGAAAGCAACAATAATTAGAAACATATGGGTGTAAAAAATGCAAAGATCAGAAACTCTCCTCCCTTCCGCCTGGGATGAGCTTGGGAAATGGGCCGTAGCCCGGTCAGCCTCACTCAGACGTCACCCCTGGTCCCGGGAGGAAGGCTTGCGGTGGCCAGGTCTGGCTTCCAAATGGGTAGGTCACACGAAGGTCATTCACGATGCTTCTCTGCATCCTGAAGAGGCCTGGCAATGGGCCAGGGGGTGGGGGGTGGGTGGGTGGTGAGGGTATTTATAGCACAGTGATTGAAAAGGGAAGATTAACGTGTAAATATAGAGGACAGGAGGGCTGAGGGCTGGTCACAGGAGAGAGAAAGTGCTTTTGAGCTCCTGCCCCAAACCGTCCCAGGAGCGACGAGCTAAAACCGAGTCCAGTGGAGTCATGGGGAGGGCGTGATCGCCCCTGCTTAGCATTTGACAAGTGCAGAAGTACACCAGCCAGCGTGGGTTGAGCTGGTTTGGGGGATTTTGGCCTCTAAAATCTTCCAAGAGCAAGGATGTTTTTGTCTGCAAAGTTAAATCTAGCGATGGTTGGCAGCGGTGTGAAATGAGATGCAGGTCGCTTCCCTGTGGCCACGTGACAACCACCAGCTGGATTTGAGCATACTTGACCACTGGACGTGGGCATCGCAGAGTTGGAGGCTCCTGGGGCTTGGGCCCGACTATGCAGCTGATTCACAGTTGCTTTTCATCTGGGGGTGAAAAAGCCTGGTTTCCTTTTGAAATGCTTGATTGCACTTGCTGAGCTAAACAAGCCTTGGTGACTGATGTTGATTTGCCTCCAAAGTCCAAGTTCTGAATTTGCAGACTCTGTGTAGCAGTCGAGTATTCAATATACTGTAGCTTTTTATCCCCTCGGGGGCACCTGTGAAGAGGATGTGTTGATGTGGACTCTAAACCTGTAATTTTCTTGTAACTATTTTGGAATGATGCATATTTCTAATGTTTGTTATACTTGTACAGAGTATTGCTGTTGGTTGCTTTTTTCCCCCTCTTTGGTTTGTTTTTTAAGGAAAAACATGGCCTGAAAAAAATTTTTTTAAAAAGACTTATAAATACCAAATATAAAAAAATGTCAACACGTCATGCCTGTGTTTGCTTGTCTTTCTGCCTCCTTACTTTATGTCCACATCATATCATTTACTGAGCAGTTTACTGGCCTCTGTTCAGCTGGGGGATCCTTAACAAAAGCATGTTTCCCTTGGGATTTTTCCACCTTGTTTTGGTTTGCTAGGGGCTGCTGTAACTAAGTACAGCATGCTGAGGGGCTTAAACATTAAAAACAGACCATCTCCCTGTCCTGGAGGCTAGACGTCTGAGATTGAGGTGTCGGCAGGTTGGTTTCCTCTGAGGCCACTCTGGCTGGTGGACGACCGTGTTCCCCCTGTGTGTTCTAATCTCTTCTTACAAGAACACCAGTCACTGGGGATCACAGCCCATGCTAATGACCTCATATGACCTGAGTTACCTCTGGAGACTCTTATCTCCAAATACATTTGCATTGGGAGGCACTGGAGGTTAGGATTTTAGCATATAAACCTTGGGGGCACATAAGTCAGCCTAAAGGGCTTCCCTGGTGGCTCAGTGGTAAAGAATCCACCTGCAATGCAGGAGTTGTGGGTTCAGTCCCTGGGTCGGGAAGATCCCCTGGAGGAGGAAATGGCTACCCACTCCAGTATTCTTGCCTGGGAAACCCCATGGACAGAGGAGTCTGGTGGGCTATAGTCCATGGGGTCACGAAAGAGTTGGACCACGACTGACCGACTAAACAACAGCAGGAACAACAAAAGTCATCCCAGAACACACACGGAGGGTGATAAAGTGGGGCCTGGGGGAGTGAGCGCACCTCCAAAATGTGGTGGCATATGTTCCCAGAGGGTAGGAGGCAGGGGTCTGCAGGTGGACAGACACCCACTTGGGGGCAGCTCACATGCCTTAGGCAAGCCTCCAGGATCTTTAGAGGCTTTCTGGTTGATGGATTTGGGGAATCTCAAAATTCCCGGGGGATGGTAGCAGTTTGGGGGTTTTTCTTTCATCTCACTCCCTTATGCCTTGATGCAAACTCTTAAGTGAACTGAGATGATTTTAAGCTATCTCTTGCTCCTCTTTCCTGAAATAAATCAAGCCATTCAACAGTGATGTATTGAGTACCTACTGTCCACCAGCAACTATACCTTGGTGGCTGAGGGTTCAACTGTGAACAAGATAGAAATCTCTGCCCTTGTGGAAAGTGAAAGTCACTCAGTCATGTCCGGACTCTTTGCAACCCTGTGGGTATACAGTCCATGGAATTCTCCAGGCCAGAATACTGGAGTGGGTAGCCATTCCCTTCTCCAAGGGATCTTCCCAACCCAGGGATTGAACCCAGGTCTCCAGCACTGCAAGCAGATTCTTTACCAGCAAAGTGAGAGGAGGTGGACAAACGTATGTAAACTAAATCCTTAGTATGTTAGAATCTAACAGATGATGAACATAGGGAGAAAAATATTGTATCACACCTGGATGCACCAGCTCATTTTCACTAAGGCAGTTCAACCACAGTGTATTGAAGAGAAAGTGTCGCTACACGCTCATCACTCAACCCCTGCTTCAAGCCCATCAGGAAGATAAAGGTGAACACCACACAAGTCCTGCCTGGAAGAAGTGGACAGTCCAGAGGGCCAGGGGCACGAGGGATGCAAATGCAAAATGACCCGAAAAATACCAGAAGTGATTTAAAGGAGCAGGAGACAGGAATCCCAGGAGCATAAGAGAGGGGATGGCAGGTGAGCTGAATCTTGAGCAGGATTTTAGGAGGAGGATACAAGGGGGAAGGCAGAGGGTGAATGTGCCCACGTGGAGGCTGCTGAGATGTGAGCTTGCAGGGAGGGTGGGGCAAGGTGAGGTGAGGTGGTGGCTGATGACCCTGGCAGGGAAGAACCTTGGGATTGTAAGCCTGGTTGACGAAAACGGCCTCACCTTTAAGATGCTGACCAGTCCTGTGTGTGCGTGTACATACATAAACAAGTTAACTTACTGAGACGTATGGGCTTCCCAGGTGGCTCAGACGGTAAAGAATCTGCCCACAGTGTGGGACACCTGGGTTCGATCCCTGGGTCTAGAAGATCCCCTGGAGAATGGAATGGCAACCCATTCCAGTATTCTTGCCTGGAGAATCCCATGGATGGAGGAGTCTGGCAGGCTTCAGCCCAGGTTGCAAAGGATCGGGCACGACTGAATGACTAACACACACACACACACACACTACTTTGTCTTCACTATTTTCTTTGCGTGGAAAGCGCATGGTGGTCACAAAGGTGAGTAACCACAGTAAGATGCACGCAGGGGGCGCACCAGACTCTTGGCTGGTTAGTGGGAGTGAACGGTGTACTTTCCCGCACAGAAGAGACCACGCTGGAGCTCACTCAGCTGGAGCCTCCAGGTCCCACGAGGTCCTCCGTGGTCTTCGCTGTTGGGTCCTAGCAGGTCCTTCGTTTGCTTTGCTGATAGCACCCCCTCCATCCTTGTCTCTCTCCCCACTTCCCTTTCTCTATTTCTCATCCTCCTCGCCTGCGCCAGCCATCTGGAGACAACTGCTAAATGCTGGCCTGCTTGCCAAGTCAAAACAACTCCTGAGAGTTCCAGCACATTCCTGAGTTGTTTGTTTGAAACACTGGGTGGAATCAGGTAGTTTTCTGGGCACGGATTCCTGTAGTGTGTCCAGGTCTGCCTGGAGCCTGTTGCTGTAATTACTTTTCTGATTAGGCAGAGAGCACAGGTCTGGAGCATATGACAATGTAATTGTTCCAGATGTGACTACTTGCCTCAGTGAGGATAGGAAATCTTTTGCTTTTAAAAAGAGGCTTCCAGATGTATGGTGGTAAGAAGGACATTGCAGGTCCAAAGTTCAGAGGCCTGAGCACAGAGTTCCCTGTGCTACACGGTAGGTCCTTGTTGGTTATCTGTTTTCAACGTAGCAGTGTGTACTCGTTAGGGGGACTTCCAAGTTGACTCAGCAGTAAGGAATCTGCTTGCCGGTTTATGAGACACAAGAGATGAGGGTTTGATCCCTGGGTCAGGACGATGCCCTGGAGGAGGAAATGGCAACCCACTCCAGTATTCTTGTCTGGAAAATCCCATGGACAGAAGAACCTGGTGGGCTATGTATATATAGTCCATGGGGTTGCAAAGAGACATGACTGAGCCCACACTCACACCCACCCACTCTCACACACACACACACACACACACACTCACACACGTCAATACCAAACTCCCTAACTATCCCTCCTCTGAAATGCTTACTCTCTGGTAACCATCCATTTGTTCTCTTAAAAAAAAGATGGGAAGCACTAAGTGGAAGAGAGCTGAAGTTTGCCTGGGGAATTTGGAGAGCAACATCTGTGGCTTGTTGAGTCCACAGCCTCAAGGCCCTGAGTGGACTTGGGCCCGGATGGGCGTCTTCTCGTTAAATCCAAAGCAGTCTAGAGACTCAGTTTCTTCGGAGGGCATCGTCCTGCGTGTATTTTGAATCCATCCACATGTCTTGAATGGTCCCCTGACCATTACCCCTTCAACTGGGAAGCTTCCGGGGCCTACCTTCATGTCCCCGCAGAGAGCGGCCTTGAGGGTTAGTTCAGAAAGAAGGAAGACGGAGGAGTGTGGTGACAGGTGACGCTGTGACGTGCCGAGACAGTCAGCGTATTGCCTAGGACATCTGAAACACCAGGTAGGTGCAGCTGTTTTTTTTAATCAACTTAGATTTGTTTTGATCAAGTACTGTGGGCTGGCAGTGGGCCCTTGGTATGTACCTTTGTGGGGGAAAAAAAAAGGCATGATCATTGCCCTTGTGGAATTTAAGGGCCTACAGAGAGGCAGGAAGTGAAGAAGGAATTGAACACGTATCTGTTGATCCCTTCCAGCTGGAATGAGAGAGCGAGCCCCGAGGGAGTGGGCGGGGGCAGCCTCGGACAAACTGCGGCAGGAGTGGGTTTGGCATTTGAAGAGCAGTGTGGTCTCTGGGGTCTTGTTGGTAAAGAAGCTAAGGCACGATATGAAGCCAGAGAGGAAGTCAGGGCCCATCGAGTGGAGCTTCGTGAGCCGAGGTCCGGAGAGGCTACAAGCCCTGGGAGGCCATCAGAGTTTCCACAGCAGAGTCCTGACACGCTGGTCTCTGCATGGAGCTCGGGCTGCCGGGAGTCCGGAAGCAGGGAAGTCTGTTAGAACCTCTGGTGTAGCAATGGTTTTGGAAACAGATGAATGTATAGCCCGTGAGGCCTTCCCGTGAGGCTCAGACCGTAAAGAATCCACCTGCAGTGAGGGAGACGCAGGTTTGATCCCTGGGTTGGGAAGATCCCCTGGAGAAGGGAATGGCTGCCCACTCCAGGATTCTCGCCTAGAGAACCCCAGGGACAGAGGAGCCTGGCGGCCTACAGTCCACGTGGTTGCAGTAGAGTCGGTTATGACTTTCACTTTGACTTCACAGCCCTTGAGGAGGAACTAAATGTTCTTGACTTTAAAGGCTAAACTGCTATTATTTTGTCCTGTTTGGCTGCTTCTCTTCTGCGTTCTCTCACTTCTCTGATTAAATGTATCCTGTTTCTGCCTGTGTTGGGTCTTATTGCTGCATGGAGGCTTTCTCTAGTTGCGGTGATCGGGGGCTGCTCTCCTGTGATGGAGCGTGGGCCCTCGGGTGTAGGGGCTTCAGTGGTTGGAGCCCCCAGGCTCTATGGTTGTGGCGTATGGGTTTAGTTGCTCCACGGCGTGTGGGATCTTCCCAGACCAGGGGTGGAACCCATATCCCCTGCCTTGGCAGGAGGATTCTTAACCACTGGACCACCGTGGAAGTCCCTAAGTTTATTCCTCGGCTAAAATTTTTCTGCAGACAAGAGGCAGGCAGAGGACACGGTGGGGAGGGTGGGGGAGGTCTCTCCTGGGAAGGGCCCAGAGGGTCCAGCTCGGTTACAACAGGAAATAAAAATCAAGTTCTGAAGTGAGAAAAGCAGTTTATAGAACTATAAGAAAATAATTCCAGGAAGCAGTTAGGTAAGCATATAAGAAGACAAGAAAGATAACGCCACAGGGAAGTAATGGTGTGGTTATAATTTTTAAAAAAATGTATTTATTTTTGGCTGTGCTGGTCTTCGTTGCTCTGAGGACTCATCTCTAGGTGCGGTGAGTGGGGTCTGCTCTCTAGCTGCAGGGAGCAGGCTTCTCATCTCAGCAGCCTCTCCTGGTGCAGAGCCCAGGCTCTAGGGCCAGGGGACTCAGCATTGAGTTTCCCGGGCTCTAGAGCACAGGCTCTGTAGTTGGGACATATGGTGTTAGCTGTTCCGTGGCCTGTGGGATCTTCCCAGACCAGGGATCGAACCCATGTCCTCTGCATTGGCGGGTGGATTCTGTACCACTGAGCCTCCAGGGAAGCTCCCAATGGTGGGGGGTTATGAGTGGCTTTTATTTTTACTTACCTAAATTTTATAATTTTCCCCACTGAGTATGGAGTTCTTGTTGAGACTAATTTAAAACTTTAGCGTTTTTCTTCTTGACTCAGAAAAGTAAGCCATAACATATTCCAAGATATACTTGTCCAAATTTACCAAGTTCTTCAAAATGAGTGTGAATCCAAGTCTTTTTTGAGTACCTCCAGTTGCAGGGAGTTTCTTAAAAAGTGAAAGTTAAATTTACGGTATTAGATTCTGAGCTGTTAAGCTAGAGAGAACGGGGCCCACCTTCTTGCTCCTGGTTGAGTGTGTGTCTGCCAGGGTGGAGGGCCTGGTGGGGACCTGGGGGGCAGGGGGAGGAGGCAGAGGCAAAAGGCAGGGGGAAAAGAGGATGAGCCCTGCTCCTCAAAGTTCTTACAGCTCTCCCACCCCATCTGGGGTTCCACAGCTCCCTTGCTGGACAGTCCCTGGGCCCTCTGAAGAAAAACAGAAGGGCCTAGGCGTTACCCTATAAATGGTGTGTGTGCTCAGTCATTGTGTTGAACTCTGCGGCTCTGTCCACGCAACTGCTATTTCCTACAGGGGATCTTCCCGACCTAGGGATTTCCCAGCATCTGTAGACACAGCCTAACTTTCTTACAGGCAGGCGAGGCTCGGCAGCGGTTTTGCATATCGCCACTAGATGGCGCCAAAGGACTGAGCTGAGAAAGCAATTCAGGTTGTCAGATGGCAATGGAGGAAAACAGGTTTGCAAAAAAGGAAGTCAGAGAGCTGGCTGGCTTTGAAGTGAGCACGGGTCATATCGTCCCCGAGGGTGTACAAGCAGCTACCACCTTGGTGGGAGGTAGGGGCGGAGGTGGAGGAGCTGGAGTCAGGGCCAGGAATTTCTGGTGCTCAGTAGCGGTCACCACTCTACTGGGAGCGTGGACAGGGCCCGAGGTGTAGGAGCAGAAACCCTGAGGATCAGGTCTGAGCTGGTTCATGGATCCCTTGCAGGCGAGTGAGCATTCCTCGGCCGTGGCACTTCTTCCTAGTCGAGAACAGAACCAGGAGCAAGAGTGGGTGCAGTGGCCTCCCTGTGTGGGTGGGGTGCGTACTGGGGCAGTACTGAGAACCCAGTCAGAGCCGCAGGCAGTTTTCAGTCTCTTTCTCTGTGTTCTTCCCAGGAATAAGCAAGCATACCTGTACAATCTTCACAAGTGAAGTCTTGGTTACCTTTAGCCCTCCTGTATGTCTCTGGTTTTAGAATCAGCTAAGGGGACTCTTGCGTCGCTAGGAGTCGGACACGACTGAATGATTTCACTTTCTCTTTTCACTTTCATGCATTGGAGAAGAAAATGGCACCCCACTCCAGTGTTCTTGCCTGGAGAATCCCAGGGACGGGGGAGCCTCGTGGGCTGCCGTCTATGGGGTCTCAGAGTTGGACACGACTGAAGTGACTTAGCAGCAGCAGCAGTTCAGTCGCTCAGTCGTGTCCGACTCTTTGCAACCCCATGGACTGCAGCACGCCAGGCCTTCCTGTCCATCACCAACTCCTGGAGTTTACCCAAACTCGTCCATTGAGTCAGAGATGCCATCCAACCATCTCATCCTCTGTCGTCCCCTTCTCCTCCTGCCTTCAATCTTTCCCAGCATCAGAGTCTTTTCCAGTGAGTCCGTTCTTTGCATCAGGTGGCCAAAGTATTGGAGTTTCAGCTTCAGCATCAGTCCTTCCAGTGAATATTCAGGACTGATTTCCTTTAGGATGAACTGGTCTATAGCTGTAAGCATATGTAATGGCCTGCCTCTGGGAACCTGCCCCTCTGCCAGAATGTCAAACTAAAGTGCCTTTGTTCAACTCTCAGGGAGACCTTCTGACCCTGCCCACCTGCGAATGGCAGCAGAAAAGAGGAAATTGATATATTCCATTCCTGCACCACCCCATGCTGGCCAAGCCAAGAGATGTTTTCAAGATTTATTCCCTCTTTGGGCTTCCCAGGTGGCGCTAGTGGTAAAGAACCTGCCTGCCAATGGAGGAGATATAAAGAGTTGCAGGTTCAATCCCTGGGCCAGGAAGAGCCCCTGGAGAAGGAAATGGCAACCCACTCCAGTGTTCTTGCCTGGAGAATCCCTTAGATAGAGGAGCCTGGTGGGCTACAGTCCGTGGGGTGGCAAAGAGTTTTTTAGTGACTAAAGAGCAACAATGGCCTTTTCACTTCCTGCCCTCCTTCTCCCCTCTCTGTTCTATAAAAGAAACTGGCATCCAGACCCCAGAAGATGTCTACGGCACTAGCCTGCCATCAGATACCAGGCCTCAACACCTCCACTCTTGATTACTGGCCTGTCCTGCAGCGAGCAGACTGAGCTTTGATTTGGAAACAGTCTTCCCAGTGTCAGACCCTGGGGCTGGGGCACCCAGTAGAAATAGAAACAGACTTTATTTTCATGGGCTCCAAAGCCACTGTGGACAGTGGCTGCAAGCCATGAAATTAAAGATGCTTATGCCTTGGAAGGAAAGCTGTGACAAACCTAGACCATGTATCAAAAAACAGAGACATTACTTTGCCGACAAAGGTCCATAAGATCAAGCTATGGTCTTTCTAGGAGTCATGTACGGATGTGAGAGTTGGACCATAAAGAAGGCTGAGTGCTGAAGAATTGATGCTTTTGAACTGTGGGGCTGGAGAAGACTTTTGAGAGTCCCTTGGACTTCGAGGAGATCAAACAAATCAATCCTAAAGGAAATCTACTCTGAATATTCATTGGAAGAACTGATGCTGAGGCCAAAGCTCCAATGCTTTGGCAACGTGATGCAAAGAGCTGATTCACTGGAAAAGACCCTGATGCTGGGAAAGATTGAAGGTGGGAGGAGAAGGGGCAACCGAGAATAAGGTGGTTGGATGGCATCACTGACTTTGATGAGTCAGAGTTTGAGCAAACTCTGGGAAATTGTGAAGGACAGGGAAGCCTGGCGTTCTGCAGCTTAGGGGGTCTCAAAGAGTTGGAGACAACTTAGCGACTGAACAACAACTTCACTCCAGGAGGATCCACGAAACCACGATAGCCCCTCTTCTTCTTTGTGTGCTCTGCTAAGGCATGTTCTGAGCTGACCACTTCATCTCATCCCCAACTCATTATCAACCTCTCTTTACAGTCTTGTAATTATTGTTAATATTCCCTTGTGAAATCCATGACAAGGTTGGTTGAAAACATCATTTCGGTAATCAAAGAAGAGATTTGGTGAAAGGAAGATACAGTTTAACTGTTTATTTTCTAGTATCTTTTGGTCTTTATCTTTCAATGATGACCAAAGATAGATTTCATCAATCTATGGTTTGTCAAGGGACATAATTTAAAAACAAATAAAAGTTATTGATGATGATGATAAAAAAAGAAAAGGAGCTCAGAAGTTGATATTCTGAGAAGAGATGGTATCCATCATTATGTGAGAGATAAAGGACTTCTGCTATTAAGGCAGAGGTGGCCTTGAACCATTAGTTGGGTAAATAAACGATGTGATTTAATTTGTGAAATGAAAAACGGTGAAATAGATTGAGTGGTGAGATTTCACCAGATGGTGAAATAGATCGAATGAGTTAGCTAAATGAACTGGTTTTATAAGGAATAACCCCCAGATCTCAATGGTTTAATGCCTATGTCACAGTTTAATGTGGCTGGCACTATTCAAGGCTTCCCCAGCTTTAACCCAAGCTTGTCGAGGTCATCTAGGGGTCACCATCCAGCTGGCAGATGAGGAAGAGAACTCAGGAGTCAGTGCGAGGGAGGATTCTATGGTCCAGGTTTGTACGTGACATGTACCACTTACGTCCACCTTCCATCAGTGGGGAACAGCATTTGACCGGGTTCCCTGGAAGAAGAGAGCTGTGGGTCCTGCTGAGCATGTGCGTCCTGTGCCCCTGATGTCAGACCAGTGGATAAAGTGTTCAGCATAGTGTCTGGCACCTTGCAGGGATTCCATGAATGGTGGTCTCCACCTCCCTTCCAGAGCCACCTGTCTGGGGAAGAAGTAGATGGGAAAGAAATGGCTTCTGTTCTGCATTGGCATGGCAACACAGTTGCTTCTAAAATGTATGATTCTGTGGACCTAACGGGGATACTGGGAGATGCTGTGTCCTGGTTGAGGTCCACAGTACGCTTACAGGTGTCGGGAGCTGTGAGCTCATTAGTGACTTGCACTAATTCAGTGGGAATGTGCTCTTGAAGCTTCCAACCATGCCTGTAATTACTTACCTGAAGCTCCTGGGGATCTCAAGGAGGGAAAGAAACTTCTTCGTTCTGAAGAACCCCCAAGGGATGGCATTAATTTGCTCCTTCGCAAACTTTTCCTAACTCTTTGCTTCAGCTCCTGAGGGCATAATTAATTGCCTGAAGTTGTCATCATGCCAGAAAACCTGAGTGTGGCCTCCAGAAAGTGGAGGAGTAACTGATCACTGTAGTCACTGAACAGAAAACTAATTGGCTCTTTTTCTTCCCTTGATGATCCTTGTAGCAGTAGAGACCTTTTTTTATTAAATGCGAAGAGGCTAACATCTGAGTTGTGGAGTGTTAGTGGAAACCGCTGAGAATACATGGATTTGATCAACAGTTTTCCTTTTTACATTTACATTGTATTACACATATGTTTTTTCAACTTTTAAAAAAGTTTCATAATACATTTTGGAGCTCTTTCACTATCAGTGTATGTAGATATGCTCACCTGTATTAGGCCTGGTTGCCATAACAAAATATCAGATGGGGTGGCTTAAGCAATGGGATTCTCGTAGTTCTGGAGACCAGCAGCCCAAGATCAAGGTGCTGGTGGATTTGGTCCCCTGGTAAGGACATGCTTGCTTCCTGGCTTGCAGAGTCTGCCTTCTGGCTGTGTCCTGACGTGGCAGAGAGAGAGAGAGAGAGAGAGAGAGAGAACGGGTTCTTCTGCTAATTCCATCATCAAGGTTCTACCCTCATTACCTCCTCTAACTCTAAGTACTTCCCAAAGACTCCAGCTCAAATACCATCACAACAAGGGTTAGAACTTCAACACATGAATTTTTGGCAGACACAATTAGTCCATGGGCTTCCCTCATAGCTCAGATGGTAAAGAATCTGCCTGCAATGCAGGAGACCCAGGTTCGATTCCTGGGTTGGGAAGATCCCCTGGAGAAGGATATGGCAACCCACTCCAGTATTCTTGCCTAGAGAATCCCATGGACAGAGGAGCCTGGTGGGCTACAGTCCATGGGGTCTCACAAGAGTCGGACATGATTTAGCAATGAAACCACCACCACCAGTTAGTCCATAGCACCGTTCTTTATATTCTATTTTATTTTTAATTTCAGCTTTGTTGAGGGATTGACAAGTGAAATCATGAGATAGTTAAAGCATATGTGGTAGTTATTTGATATATATACACACACATACATTGTAAAAGGACTCCCCCATCTAGCGATGGCACATCCGTCACTCTGCAAACTCACATATTTACCTTTTTTGGTGAGAATATTTAAGGTCTACTCTTTTAGTGAATTTCGATTATACAGTACGGTGTTGTCAACTTTAGTCACCATGCTGGACATTAAATCCTCTGACCTTATTCATCTTATAACTGAAAGTTTGTACCCTTTCACCAACTTTCCCTATTTCCCCCACCCTCCAGTGCCTAGAAACTACTTTTCTACTCTCTCTTTCTGAGTTTGACCTTTTATTTTAGATTCCATGTATTAACCTCTTTATTACTATATCACAATGTGCTTTTTCTCTTGTTACATTCTTTTTTTTAAAATCTGTTTATTTGGCTGCAACAGGCCTTAGTTGCAGCATGTGGGGTCTTCACTGAATCGTGTGGAATCTTTCCTTGAAGCACATGGACTCTCTAGTTGTGGCTGAAATAGTGCAAGGGCTCAGTAGTCGCAGTGTGTGGGCTTAGTTGCTCGGCGGCATGTGGGATCTTACGTCTCTGACCAGGGATCGAACCTGAGTCCCTTGCTTCAGAAGGCAGATTCTTAACCACTGGGCCACCAGAGAAGTCCCTCTTATTACATTCTTTGACTAAAAGTCCATTTTTTTCTCATATAAGAGCAGCAACTCCTGCTCTCTTTTGGTTTCTATTTGCATGGAATATCTTTCTTCATTACTTCACTTTCTGTCTATGCCTTAAAGTTGAAGGGGTTATAGGCAATGTATAGTTGGATCTTATCTTTTTTTTTTTTAATTTTATTTTTAAACTTTACATAACTGTATTAGTTTTGCCAAATATCAAAATGAATCCGCCACAGGTATACATGTATTCCTCATCCTGAACCCTCCTCCCTCCTCCCTCCCCATTCCATCCCTCTGGGTCGTCCCAGTGCACCAGCCCCAAGCATCCAGTATCGTGCATCGAACCTGGACTGGCAACTCGTTTCATACATGATATTTTACATGTTTCAATGCCATTCTCCCAAATCTTCCCACCCTCTCCCTCTCTCACAGAGTCCATAAGACTGTTCTATACATCAGTGTCTCTTTTGCTGTCTCGTACACAGGGTTATTGTTACCATCTTTCTAAATTCCATATATATGTGTTAGTATACTGTATTGGTGTTTTTCTTTCTGGCTTACTTCACTCTGTATAATAGGCTCCAGTTTCATACACCTCATTAGAACTGATTCAAATGTATTCTTTTTAATGGCTGAATAATACTCCATTGTGTATATGTACCACTGCTTTCTTATCCATTCATCTGCTGATGGACATCTAGGTTGCTTCCATGTCCTGGCTATTATAAACAGTGCTGCGATGAACATTGGGGTACACGTGTCTCTTTCCCTTCTGGTTTCCTCAGTGTGTATGCCCAGCAGTGGGATTGTTGGATCATAAGGCAGTTCTATTTCCAGTTTTTTAAGGAATCTCCACACTGTTCTCCATAGTGGCTGTACTAGTTTGCATTCCCACCAACAGTGTAAGAGGGTTCCCTTTTGTCCACACCCTCTCCAGCATTTATTACTTGTAGACTTTTGGATCGCAGCCATTCTGACTGGTGTGAAATGGTACCTCATAGTGGTTTTGTGGATCTTATCTTTTTAACTCACTGAGATACTCTGTGTCTTTTGATTGGAGAATTTGTTCATTCACATTTAAAGTAATTGTTAATTGGTATGGACTTACTATTGCCATTTTAATTTAATTGTTTTCTAGCTGTTTTATAATTCCTTAGTTTCTTTCTTCCTCTTGGTTTCTTCCTTTGTGATTTGATGATTTTCTGTAGTGGTATGCCTAGATTTCTTTCTTTTTTTATCTTTTTGGAGAAGGCAATGGCACCCCACTCCAGTCCTCTTGCCTGGAAAATCCCATGGGCGGAGGAGCCTGGTGGGCTGCAGTCCATGGGGTCGCAAAGAGTCGGACACGACTGAGCAACTTCACTTTCACTTTTCACTTTCATGCACTGGAGAAGGAAATGGCAACCCACTATGGCTTTTTGTTTGTGTTTACCTTGAGGCTTACATGACACATATTTATAATAGTCTATTTTAAGCTGATGACAACTTAAGTTCAAATGCATACTAAAGCTCCACATTTTTACTACCCAAACGTTTATGTTTTTGATGTCACAGTTTATGTCTTTTTACTATGTGTGTCTGTTAACAAACTATTGTAGTTATAGTTATTTTTATACTTTTAATGTTTAGCCATAAAACTAGAGCTATAAGTCATTTACTCACCACTGTTACAACACTGGAATATTTTGAATTCAACTATATATTTAACTTTATCAGTGAGATTTATATTTTCATATGTTTTGCTGTTACTAATTAGAGTCCTTTCACTTTAGCTTGAACAATTTCCTTTAACACGTCTTATAGGACTGGTCTAATGGTGATCAATTCCTTCACCTCTTGCTTGTCTGGGAAACTCTTGCTCTTGCCTTCAGTTCTGGAGGACAGCTTTGCTGGGTAGAGTATGCTGGGCAGCGCTTTCCGCCCTTTGCACATTGTCTCCTTCTGGACCACAAAGCTTCTGCTGAGAAACCTGTTGATAGTCTTATGGGGGTTACCTTTTACATAAGAAGTTGGTTTTCTCTTATTGCTTTTAAAGATTCTCTCCTTGGCATTAACTTTGCCAGTTGAATGGTAATATGTCTTGGTGTGAGGCTCTTTGTACTCATCTTATGTGTAACTTCCTGGGCTTCTTGGATCTGGATATCTGTTTCTTTCTCCAGGTCAGGGAAGTTTTTAGCCATCATTTCTTTTTCATAAATTTAAAGATTGTTTATTTATTTATTGGCTATTCAGGACCTGGGTATTCATTGGAAGGACTGATGTTGAAGCTGAAACTCCAATACTTTGGTCACCTGATGCGAAGAGCTGACTTATTTGAGGGTTCAGGATGGGGAACACGTGTATACCTGTGGTGGATTAATGTTGATATATGGCAAAACCAATACAATATTGTAAAGTTAAAAAATAAAATAAAATAAATTGAAAAAAAAAGAAAAGACCCTGATGCTGGGAAAGATTGAGGGCAGGAGGAGAAGGGGATGACAGAGGATGAGATGGTTGGATGGCATCACCGACTCAATGGACATGGGTTTGGGTAGACTCCGGGAGTTGGTGACGGACAGGGAGGCCTGGTGTGCTGTGGTTCATGGGATCGCAAAGAGTCGGACACGACTGAGTGACTGAACTGAACTGAAGTGAACAGGACCTCAATGGATTGGATGATATATTGTCATGGGGGAGGGAAATATTTCCCTACTAGTAGACGACTCAGTCTACTGAGTCAAATGCTAATCTTTTCCAGAAACATCTTCATGGGCACACATAGAAATAATGTTTAACCAGATATTTGGCATCATGTGGCTCAGTCAAGTTGACACATACAATTAATCATCATAGACATCTACTGAGACTCAGTATTATGTGCATCCAGACAGTGGCAGAGGAAAGAGTGTGGAGCATGTTCATGGGAGGCTTCCTGTGGTCAGGGCTGAAAGTGGTCACTCCTCACCTTCTATTGGAGAGATCTTATTATGTTCACTCCTGACTACAGCAGAGGTCAGCAGTGTGGCTGCTGTGTGCCTATGGGAGGAAGAGCAAATCAGTGAGAGGTACTTCCTACTGATTTATGAGATATTATATAGCATGGGTAGCGATTTCTCATTCTCCTTTGTGGCTTTGGGCTCATCTTGGCTCATCTGAATTGCAGCCATCTCCTCCACATGGCCTCTGTGTTAGGCTATTGGTCCCACAGCCCCTGTTGCAGGGTTATCTCCTCATTGAAGCCCCCAAAGAAGATCCCCCGACTTCCAGCCACCTTTCACCTCCTTCATGGGACTAGCAGGAACCCCTATATTTTCATACCACACAAAAGATCTATACATTAACATTTTTATTTTGCTGTACTTTACGCTTATTCATGTACCAAAGATTTCCTAATTTCATTATTTAAAGTTTCAGAATGTTTTGATATTTGTGTATAATGTTTAACCACTAAAAATAAGGTTTGTGAAGGTGTGACTTTCAGAATAGATGACTAAGTAGCTCACAAAACCTGTCTCCAAGAAGCAACAACAAAACTGGACAAAACTGTCAAAAATAATGATTCAAAACCCCTGGATATTGACCAGAAGCATACAACAAACTGGGAAGTGCATATTCAAGAAAACTTATTCAGCCTTGGAAAGGAGAGTGGGAATCTTTGGGCATTTTATTTTGAGGCTGTCCCCATTTACTCACCTACTAGTTACATGGTGTAGACATTCTACTGGGGCGGAGCATCAGTCTGTAAGGACAGGGATCTATGCTTCTAGAGAGGGTTGACTATTTGGAGCAGAGTGAAGACAATTTCAGATCCAGGGTCATTGTTGAAAGCGATAGTGATCTCAGTGACTAAAAATCAGAGACACTCAGCATTGCATCTCTCCACAGTTTGGCAGAGAAATGAAAAATGTGACAGGAAGATCTGGGGAATTACATCTCTTCTCAGTTTTCTTTTTATTCATTACAGTAGAAAAAATCACTGAAGCAGTCCATGAAGGTCACTGCAGAGGATCTTCACTGCATAGTGAATCAGAGTGGAGAGTGGTTCTGAAGCACAAATAGAAGGGTTCGAGAGTCCACCATGAGGGCTCTCAGCATCTGCTCTCAACCTCATTTGGCCTATGGTTTATGTTCTCTACAAAGGAAATTAGTCATGGTTCTGTGGGATGCTGTCAGTTCAATCAGGATCTCATCTGAATCCTAAAATGTTAGCTATTACTGTGCTCTTGATATAAGGTAGGGGAAAAAAGGAAGGATAGCATACAACAATTGGAGAAGAAAATGGCAACCCACTCCAGTGTTCTTGCCTGGAGGATCCCATGGGCGGAGGAGCCTGGTAGGCTGCAGTTCATGGGGTTGCTAGAGTCGGACACGACTGAGCGACTTCACTTTCACTTTTCATTTTCATGCATGGGAGAATGAAATGGCAACCCACTCCAGTGTTCTTGCCTGGAGAATCCCAGGGACGGGGGAGCCTGGTGGGCTGCCGTCTATGGGGTCGCACAGAGTCGGACATGACTGAAGCGACCTAGCAGCAGCAGCAGCAGCATACAACAATTACTACATGCGTACATACAACAATTAGCATACAACAACGGTTAGAGTTCCTGCTTCTGCAGCCAGTCAGTAGTCATCAACCGGCCCCTAGCCTGTACTGCCCTTAGACACAGGCGTGTGGGATCCCAACACCAGGTGCTATGCCCCAGGAGGTCAGCTTTTCAGAACACCTTTCTTGAAATTTTAAAAGTCTCCATTTAGTGCTCAAAGGATAGTGCTAAATGGAAAAGTATCTGGGATAAGGATACTTCCTTATCCTGCAGGAGATTTTTTAATCTCCTGAAAGATAAAGAAGCTCACTACTCAGAACTGTTCAAACTTCCTGGGTTTCAGTGATGAGAGGTTGAAGGTGCTAGGCTGTCATGTAAAATTCACATGCTGTTTATTGCACTGCTCCTGCTAAGTCGCTTCAGTCGTGTCCGACTCTGTGCGACCCCATAGACGGCAGCCCACCAGGATCCCCCGTCCCTGGGATTCTCCAGGCAAGAACACTGAAGTGGGTTGCCATTTCCTTCTCCAATGCATGAAAGTGAAAAGTGAAAGTGAAGTCGCTCAGTCGTGTCCAACTCTTAGCCACCCCATGGACTGCAGCATACCAGGCTCCTCCATCCATGGGATTTTCCAGGCAAGAGTGCTGGAGTGGGGTGCCATTGCCTTCTCTGGTTGCACTACTTCAAGATTTAAACTGTACATTTTGATCTGTTCTGGCTATTGTTTAAACAAGTTAGTAAACCTGCTCAGAAAGTAGAACACTCTTCTCTTCAAGACATGCAAACTGAATTTAAATTATTTTAATATTTGTGTATATTTCCCCCTTTTACTGTAAACCTATGTCAATGGTTGAACTCCCTAGGCAACATCTCTCAGGTTGAGTTTGTGTGTGAACATTTATTGGAAAGTGCTCCCAGTATTAAGTTCTGTATAACAATGAAGAGGGCAGAATTGGGCAGAGGGGGAAGTCAAACCATGATATAGGGACAAAAAGATCTGGGAGGGTCCCCCAAGAGCCTTAGAGCTGGGACGGCCCTTTGGAGTTGTCTCAAGTTGAGGCAGGAGGCCCAGGTCTTCTCACCATCCACTGACCATTCTTGCGTGCAGTCTACGGAGGACGAGGGTGTGATTCTGGTGCTGCCCTGGGGGGCAGCAGTGTCTAGAGAGGAATGAGGACTCAGGCATGAGCAGCCATCCCTCTGGGCAGCTGAGGCAATGAAGGAGCCTGTGGGTGGCTCACCACAGCATCCACTAGAACCCCTTTTCTTGACCCAGATAGTCCAATGGTGAGCGTGTTTTTAAACTTTCTGAATCCAATATCACTTGTACTGTAGCATCCACAGAAACAATTCCCATCGATGAACTGTTTAAAGAAAGCTATGTGAGAGAAACTCCTTAACCTCAAATTAAATTCTTAAAATGAGAGTTGCCTAGGTGTCTGGAGTTGCCAAGTTAATGGTAAGAACCATAAGGTTCACGAATGCAGTTCCTATCACATAAAAATTGCTTTCACCTGCAGTTGCATCTCATTTGATTCTCTGTATAACCCTGGGAAGTGGTTGGAACAGTAACATCAATCCATTTAACAAATCAAGAAACATGTAAGGCAAAGGAGAGTGAAACCCACTTCAGCATTTGGTTTTGGTATCATCCCTGTATTAGAAAACCTAGACAACACATTAAAGAGCAGAGACATTGCTTTGCCGACAAAGGTCCTTCTAGTCAAGGCTATGGTTTTTCCCGTAGTCATGTATGGATGTGAGAGTTGGACCATAAAGAAAGCTGAGGACTGAAGAATTGATGCTTTTTAACTGTGATGTTGGAGGAGACTCTTGAGAGTTCCTTGGACTGCAAGGAGATCCAACCAGTCCATCTTAAAGGAAATCAGTCCTGAATATTCATTGGAAGGACTGATGCTGAAGCTGAAACTCCAGTACTTTGGCCCCCTGATGTGAAGAACTGACTCATTTGAAAAGACCCTGATGCTGGGAAAGATTGAAGTCAGGAGGAGAAGGGGACAGAGGATGAGATGGTTGGATGGCATCACTGACTCAATGGACATGAGTCTGAGCAAGCTCTGGGAATTGGTGGACAGGGAAGCCTGGTGTGCTGCAGTCCATGGGGTTGCAAAGGGTCGGACATGACTGAGTGACTGAACTGATATACCTGACGTCAGTTCAGTTCAGTTCGATCACTCAGTCGTGTCTGACTCTTTGTGACCCCATGGACTGTAGCACACCAGGCTTCCCTGTCCATCCCCAGCTCCCCGAGCTTGCTCAGACTTGACATACCTGACATGTCTCATGACTTAGAGGCATTGCCCAGAGACAACAATACTATCTGATATGAAACAGACTATGTTTGGTGTCGGAATTCTCTATACAAATGTTTAATCCACTCAGAGCTCCCAGTAGGGAATATCTCTTATCAGATATTTGAATATCACTAAAGTCAAACCACTAGTGACTAGTAAGGTTGGTCCTCCAAACTAGGTCTTTAGACTTCAAATCCAAGACTCTTTATATTGGATTAATATTAAATTGCTTATTTGTGTGATGAGATTAAGGGCTGATTACTGACTATTCTCAGCAACCATTTTTGGAAACTGGTACAACTGAGGCTGTTCCAGTACCACTGAACTTCCTATCAGGGTCTCTCCTATTTCTGCCCAACAACCTCTTGATCCACAGTCTCTTCATAGCATTTTCCACCTCCATGTTTCTCAGGGTGTAGGTCAGAGGGTTCAACTTGGGTGTGATGATGGTGTAAAATAAAGCCACTGTCTTGTCCTCAGGGAAAGTGGTGGAAGGTCTCAGGTACATGAAGAGGCAGGGGACAAACAGCAAGATGACCGCAACGATATGGGAAGCACATGTGGACAGGGCCTTGTGCCTCCCCTCTGATGAGCGGGTCTTGAAAGAAAGCAAGATGACAGTGTAAGAACCGACAAGAATGACAAAGGAGCTCAGCGAAATCACGCCACTGTTGGCCACCACAATGAGCCCTGCCACATATGTGTCTGTGCAAGCCAGCTTCAGTAAAGGGTGGACGTCACAGAAGTAGTGGTCGATGAGGTTGGGGCCACAGGAAGGCAGTTTTACGTGAGCATGGCCTGGACAAAAATATGCACAAACCCTCCTAGCCAGCAGAACGCCAGCAAGATGGAGCAGAATTTCCAGTCCATGATGGTCAAATAGTGCAGAGGCTTACAGATGGCCACGGACCTGTCATAGGCCATCACTGTGAGGATAAAGATTTCTGTGCAGCCAAACAGGTGGGAGAAAAAGAGCTGGAGCATACAACCAACAAAAGACCCAGAGGAATGGTACGGGGAGGGAGGTGGGAGGGGGGGTTCAGGATTGGGAACATGTGTACACCCGTGGTGGATTCATGTTGATGTATGGCAAAACCAATATAATATTGTAAAGTAATTAGCCTCCAATTAAAATAAATAAATTTAAATAAAAAAAGATTCTTTTGTCCTTGACTTGAAAATCAATAATCAGCTTGGGGGCTGTGACAGAGGAATAGCAGATGTCAACAAAGGGTAGGAAGCTGAGGAAGAAGTACATTGGAGAGCTGAGATTTGGGCTCCTTAGAACAGTCATTATAATGAAAAAATTTCCTGTCATGAGGATTATATAAAAGAGTAGGAACAAAATGAAGCATAGTTGCTGTACTTCCTTATTTTGGGAAAGACCCATGAGGATAAATTCAGTAACATTATTTCCCATGAAACCTGGACGTTCACAAGAGAGAAATGCTTTGTGATTTACCTGTTGGAAAAAGGATAAAGGGCAATTAGATTGGGGCACATGATATAACGTTATTGTTTTTATTTTTTAGCAGTTATTCACAAAGTTCCTCCCTTAAAGGTTTTGGTTTCATTATACTCTGTTTCTTAAAATTACGTGAGACTAAGGGTGGCTGGATGGCATCACCAACTCAGTGGATGTGAGTTTGGGTAAACTCCGGGAGTTGATGATGGACAGGGAGTCCTGGTGTGCTGTGATTCATGGGGTGGCAAAGAGTTGGACACGACGGAGTGACTGAACTGAATTGAACTGAAGGGTAGGACAGAGGGAGCAAGAGGAGAAAAAAGAAAAACTGATGGGTTTTAAATATATTTAGGCATGGAGTCTGGAGAAGGCAATGGCACCCTACTCCAGTACTCTTGCCTGGAGAATCCCATGGACAGAGGAGCCTGGTAGGCTGCAGTTCATGGGGTCACGAAGAGTTGGACATGACTGAGTGACTTCCCTTTTACTTTTCACTTTCATACATTGGAGAAGGAAATGGCAACCCACTTCAGTGTTCTTGCCTGGAGAATCCCAGGGACGGGGGAGCCTGGTGGGCTGCCGTCTATGGGGTCGCAGAGAGTTGGACACACCTGAAGTGACTTAGCAGCAGCAGCAGCAGCAGCAGCAGCAGGCATGGACTCTAGGTTCTCCACTTGTCAGTTGTCTGAATCATAGTTGCTTGATAATTTAAATTATATCTTCTTTTTAAATCAAGTTTCCAAGTGATAAAATCCTCTCTCCTATTCCAGGATGCTTTTTCCCTATGTTCCAGTTGATATGTGGAATGTGAAGTAAAGTGAAATGTATGTGACTCTTTGCAACCCCATGGACTATATAGTCCATGGAATTCTCTAGGCCAGAATACTGGAGTGGGTAGCCTTTTTCTTCTCCAGGGGATCTTCCCAGCCCAGGGATTGAACCCAAGTCTCCTGCATTGCAGGTGGATTTTTTACCAGCTGAGCCATAAGGGAAATATGGAATCTATGTAAATATACACACACATTTGTGATTATAAGTATTGATACGTGTCTTCAAATGTACAACTTTGAGCCAGACCTGAGATGTAATGAGCCTTCTGTGTAGCTCTTTGGCCTCTAAAATTACTTTCAACCTGATTGTCTTTATCACATTCAGTTCAGTTCAGTTGCTTAGTCATGTCTGACTCTTTGCGACCCCATGGACTGCAGCACACCAGGCTTCCCTGTCCACCACCAATTCCCAGAGCTTGCTCAAACTCATTTCCATTGAGTTGGTGATGCCATCCAACCATCTCATCCTCTGTCGTCCCCCTCTCCTCCTGTCTTCAATCTTTTCCAGCATCAAGGTCTTTTCTAATGAGTCAGTTCATCACATCAGGTGGCCAAAGTATTGGAATTTCAGTTTTAGCATCAGTCCTTCCAATGAATATTCAGGACTGATTTCCTTTAGGATGATCTGGTTGGATCTCCTTGCAGTCCAAGGGACTCTCAAGAGTCTTCTCTAACACCACAGTTCAAAAGCATCAATTGTTTGGCTCTCAGCTTTCTTTATGGTCCAACTCTCACATCCAAACATGACTACTGGGAAAACCATAGCTTTGACTAGATGGACCTTTGTCAGCAAAGTAATGTCTCTGCTTTATAATACGCTGTCTAGGTTGGTCATATCTTTTCTTCCAAGGAGCAAGCATCTTTTAATTTCATGGCTGCAACCACCATCTGCAGTGATTTTGGAGCCCAAGAAAATGAAGTCTGTCACTGTTTCCATTGTTTTCCCATCTATTTGCCAGGAAGGGATGGGACCAGATGCCATCATCTCTGTTTTTTGAATGCTGGGTTTTTATCACATTAGATTATTATATTATTCTGGGACTTCACTTTTTGTCTCTTCTCATCTGTTTAGAAGTTGGAGAAAGTGCATAGAGGCTTCACAAAATGGAAATACCATTTGCAAGATACTGAAATCTTCAGATTCCACTTGACATTAATTGTTACAGGATTTGGGGAGGTACCAGTTTTCAATTAGGTTTAGGAGTGCCTCTGGCAATGAGCCACTGTGAGATCTGGGTAAGTTATTTGTCTTCACTGAGACCTAATTTCTTTGGTCAAAGGATTGACTCTAGAAGGTCAATCCCTCTAGAGAACAGCAGGGTCTCCTCCAGTTAATGTTATATCATGAAATTTAGGGTTATGTCTCCAATACAAAGAATCACTGTCATTGAATATGATTTCTTTCTTTTACTGTTTCTGTGTCCCTTTGGACCAAAGATGAATAAAGGTGGGGACAATGTGTATTTATTTTTGTGTTGGTTTATTAGTTTGGCAAGTCATTTAAGCTTTTTTAAACTTCATTTTTCAAATAGAAAGCTACTGACTACTTCAGAGAATTGTTTCAAGTACCAAACGTAGTCCTGCATATTGGAAGTGCTCACTGAATTATGCCTTTTGATTTTCCAACTTGATTTCCAGCACTTACATTTTGTTATGAAACTTTTCAAATATACACAGAATAGAGATAATAAGTGCTCATAGACTTGTTGTTTAGTCACTAGGTCCTGTCTGACTCTTTGTAACCCCATGAACTTGCAGCACCCCAGGCTTCCCTGTTCTTCAGTATCTCTCAGAGCTTTGCTCAGTCTCATGTCCACTGAGTCAGTGATGCTATCTAACCATCTCATTACTCAGATTAAAAAATGATTTTACCATTTTTAGCACAATAATTCTGTGGTAAAGTAATTTTTATCACATTTGCTTCATGGGTCTCTCTTTTTCCTTACTTTTTTGTCCCAAATTATTTTAGTGGAAATCTGTCATCACATCATTTCAACTTCAGTATCCATGTCTCTGAAATTAAGGCATTAAAAAAAGTAAGCATGAGGCCTTAATCACATCTAATAATATTCCCAGTAGTTTCCCGGTATCTGGTCTGCTGCAGCCACGTTTTCTTCCCCCCTCTCCTTATAGTAATGAGTTGAGCGCCTACTTTGCCTGCTGTGTGGAATAGGGTCACTCACTATGAGTAACTGAATACCTGCCATATGGACAGTGTGATTTAAAAACTGAACTTTCAATTTTATTTAAATTTAATTTTTAGAAGTAAAGTGATATAAAATGTTTGACATCATAAAAATTTGTATAATTGAGTTAAACAAGATTTTAATATTACAAAAATCAGTTCAGTATAGTTCTGTCACTCAGTCATGTCCGACTCTTTGCAACCCCATGGACTGCAGCATGCCAGGCTTCCCTGTCCATCACCAACTCCCAGAGCTTACTCAAACTCATCTCCATTGAGTCGGTGATGCCATCCAACCATCTCATCCTCTGTCATCCCCTTCTCCTCCTGCCTTCAATCTTTCCCAGCATCAGAGTCTTTTCCAGTGAGTCAGTTCTTCACATCAGGTGGCCAAAGTATTGGAGTTTCAGTTTTAGCATTAGTCCTTCCAATGAATATTCCAGACCTATTTCCTTTAGGATGGACTGGTTGGATCTCCTTGCAGTCCAAGGGACTCTCAAGAGTCTTCTCCAACACCACAGTTAAAAAGCATCAGTTCTTTGGCGCTCAGCTTTCTTCATGGCCCAACTCTCACATCCATACATGACTACTGGAAAAACCATAGCTTTGACTAGATGGACCTTTATCCACAAAGTAATGTCTCTGCGTTTTAATATGCTGTCTAGGTTGGTCATAGCTTTTCTTCCAAGGAGTAAGCATCTTTTAATTTCATGGGTGCAGTCACCATTTGCAGTGATTTTAAAGCCCAAGAAAATGAAGTCTGCCACTGTTTCCACTGTTTCCCCATCTATTTGCCATGAAGGGATGGGACCGGATGCAATGATCTCAGTTTTTTGAATGTTGAGTTTTAAGCCAGCTTTTTCACTCTCTTCTTTCACTTTTATCAAGAGGCTCTTTAGTTCTTCAATTTCTGCCATAAGCTTGGTGTCATCTGTGTATCTGAGGTTATTGATATTTCTCCCAGCAATCTTGATTCCAGTTTATGCTTCTTCCAGTCCAGTATTTTGCATGATGTGTTTTGCATATAAGTTAAATAAGCAGGGTGACAATATGCAGCCTCGACGTATTCCTTTTCCTATATGGAACCAGTCTGTTGTTCCATGTCCGGTTCTAGCTGTTGTTTCTTCACCTGTGTACAGGTTTCTCAGGAGGCAGGTGAGATGGCCTGGTAGTCCCATCTCTTTAAGAATTTTCCACAGTTTCTTGTGATCCACACAGTCAAAGTCTTTGGCATAGTCAATAAACCAGAAGTAGAATTTCTTCTGAAACTCTCTTGCTTTTTCTATGATCCAGCAGATGTTGGTAATTTGATTTCTGGTTCCTCTGACTTTTCTAAATCCAGCTTAAACATCTGGAAGTTCTCAGTTCATGTACTGTTGAAGCCTTACTTAGAGAATTTTGAGTATTACTTTGCTAGCATTGTGTGATGAGTGCAATTATGTGGTAGTTTAAACATCCTTTGTCATTGACTTTCTTTGGGATTGAAATGAAAACTTAACCTTTTCCAGTCCTGTGGCCACTGCTGAGTTTTCCAAATTTGCTGGCATATTGAGTGCAGCACTTTAAAAGCATCATCTCTGAGGACCTGAAATAGCTCAGCTGGAATCCCATCACCTCCAATAGCTTTGTGATTCTATTGATGCTTCCTAAGGCCCACTTGACTTTGCACTTCAGGTTGTCTGGATCTAGGTGAGTGACACCACCATGGTTATCTGGGTCATTAAGGTCTTTTTTGTATAGTTCTTCTGTGTATTCTTGCCACTTTTTCTTAATATCTTCTGCTTCAGTTAGGTCTATACCATTTCTGTATGTTATTGAGCCCATCTTTGCATGAAATGGTCCCTTGGCATCTCTAATTTTCTTGAAGAGATCTCTAGTCTTTCCCATTCTATTGGTTTCCTCTATTTCTTTGCATTGATCACTAAAGAAGGCTTTCTTTTCTCTCCTTGCTATTCTTTGGAACTCTGCATTCAGATGGGTATAGCTTTCCTTTTCTCCCTTGTCTTTCACTTCTTTTCTTTTCTCAGCTATTTGTAAGCCCCCCTCAGACAACCGTTTTGTGTTTTTGCATTTCTTTTTCTTTGGGATGGCCTTGATCACTTCCTCCTGTACAATGTCACAAACCTTTGTTCATAGTTCTTCAGGCACTCTCTCTATCAAATTACAAAAATAAATTCTATCTGTTTCTTTTGCTTTTATTATGTGGTTACAAAAGTATTTAAAATGACAATGTGGCTTGTATTCTGTTTCTTTTCCACAGTGCTGTACTGAGGATTATGCTCTGGTCTCAGTGTGTGACCATAATATCTAATTTAGTTGTTGTAACACTCTGAAGTATGTAGAACTAAATAATAGGTTTGCTGCTGCTGCTAAGTCACTTCAGTCTTGTCTGACTCTGTGCGACCCCATAGATGGCAGCCCACCAGGCTCCGCCATCCCTGGGATTCTCCAGGCAAGAACACTGGGGTGGGTTGCCATTTCCTTCTCCAATGAATGAAAGTGAATATAGGTTTGAGGTCTTCTTAATAGGAAGGTTCATATTTTTTAAAGGCCAATGGAAATTTTACATTTAAGTGATATAATGTAGCACAGGCTAAGACAATATTTTATAACAGTTCAATCTTCGTTCTACCAATGACCAGCTATGACTGTGGATAAACTTGGTTTTCCTTACTCGGTTTTATTTCTTATGCGAATAGTGGGACTAGTTCTACATACTCCACAATGTCACTACAATTAAATTAGATATTATGGTCATGTTTGAGAGCTTCTTGGGCTTCCCTGGTAGCCAGCTTGGTAAAGAATCCACCTGCAATGCAGAAGACCCCAGTTTGATTCCTGGGTCAGGAAATCTGCTGGAGAAGGGATAGGCTACCCACCCCAGTATTCTTGGGCTTCCCTGGTGGCTCAGCTGGTAAAGAATCTGCCTGCAATGCAAGAGACCTGGGTTTGATCCCTGGGTTGGGAAGATCCCCTGGAGAAGGGAAAGGCTACCCACCCCAGTATTCTTACCTAGAGAACTCAGGGGGTGATATATAGTCCATGTATAATTTAGTTGTAACACTCTGAAGTATGTAGAACTAAATAATAGTTTGCTGCTGCTGCTAAGTTGCTTCAGTCATGTCTGACTCTGTGCGACCCCATAGATGGCAGCCCACCAGGCTCCGCCATCCCTGGGATTCTCCAGGCAAGAACACTGGGGTGGGTTGCCATTTCCCATTATACAGTCCATGGGGTCTCCAAGAGTCAGACACGACTGGGTGACTTTCACTTTTGAGGTCTTCTTTATTCTTCTAGGGTCTCTGGGAGAGAACTGCCACTTTAATTAATTTAAATAAAATGTAATTAACCAAGTGGACACCAGTACTGTGTGATAAGTTAGTGGAGTACTGGTATTTGTGCCCTCGGTAGACCCACCGGCTTATAACTAAACAGTTGTTTTGGCTGTAGGACAGGCACAGTCTTAGAAAAGGATTCTGATCATGGAGAAGCATATTCAAGCTCCCCCACTATCCTGCCAGAGTCTGGGACTCAGCAAGATCCTTTTACCCGTCTTCCCTCCCCACACCGTCACCTGCCATGTGCTGCTGCAACGAGGTGTGGGTTTTTCCACATATGCCAGAAGCTTTCAATTACTAGCTGAACGTGGATCGAGGCGAAATCTAACTGATGAGATGTTCAGTTCAGTTCAGTTCAGTCGCTCAGTCGCATCCGATTCTTTGTGACCCCATAAATCGCAGCACGCCGGCTTCCCTGTCCATCACCATCTCCCGGAGTTCACTCAAACTCAGGTCCATCGAGTCGGTGATGCCATCCAGCCATCTCATCCTCTGTCGTCCCCTTCTCCTCCTGCCCCCAATCCCTCCCAGCATCAGAGTCTTTTCCAATGAGTCAACTCTTCGCATGAGGTGGCCAAAGGACTGGAGTTTCAGGATGAGACTGTAGGCTTCTCCAAATGCTAAATTCCACTGCCTGACTGGATGCTCATTCCCTGAGAAAATCTATTATCACACTTGTCCTGAAAGAGGTGGCTTTCCAAAAGTCTGGTGTAGATGCATTTTTGACCCCTTTAGGTATCTTCTGTTTATTAAAACCATCATCTTTGAGATTACTTGGTGTCTCCTGAAAAATAGGCCCCCATTTATTCCTTAGAATTGCTGCCTTGGTCACAAAGCAAGGTCATTTGTTTTGATGCCTAGAGCAAAGCTAAGTTTTTACATTGTTAAGATCTTGGCAGGTTTTCAGTAAGCAGGAAGGACAGAGGATAAATGTAGAATAGAAATATGTGACTGAGAACATTTGAAAGTTAACGTACTTTCTCGCCGAGATCCAGAGTTGCTTGTCACCTCAGTGTAAATTTGATCGAGTCCCGGGTTAAGGCTCTTTCAAATCCAAATGCTATGGCTTGAGAAGGAGAAAGAAAAGCCCCTTGATACCCCTGGGTGCCATGCTGTCACTATCCTGAGTAATGAGCTCCCTTGAGCCTTCCAAGCTGCTTTCCCTGTTGAAAATTCTGATGAAAGATACACAAAACTTTCCCCACTGCATTGGTCAATGTGGGAATCCTCTTGGGAGATGACTACTTTTTATGGTCCCTGGATGTGGATCGCCATGGATGCCCATCCTTTAATTTAACTATAATGGATTCCACTGGTTAAACACTTACTATGTGTTCTGCATTATTATAAGCACTTTATAGACATTGCATGGCTTCTTGTTTTGTGTTTAGGGCCTCAGATGAACTGAATGGATGGAATCAGGATTCTTGTTTTGAGGCTTCCATGCACAACCTGTTCAGTATTATTTTAATAAGTAAATACCTGTAAGCTGTAATGTAGTCCAAGTGTGGAGCATTATGAATAACTTAAATCTGCGTGCTTATTCGCTAACCTATCCCATTGTCTATCCTTGAACTCCAAGGAGTAACTTTATTTTAAAATCTGTGTCTTTTATTGTTTTGATTTAGAATATTTTAAGATTGAACGCTGTTTCTTGACTTTCATGCCATTTTGATAGTTTTGTAAAAGGCCCCTACTTTTTTTTTCATTTTTAGGTTAGTTATCTTTTTTATTGATCTGTAGAAGTCCTTTTTATATAATTTGGATTTTACCAGACACTGAATCCTTTGGTGCCTTCATCTTGGACTTTCCAGCCTTCAGATCTTTAAAATTTCTGTTATTTGTAACTTACCCAGTCTTACAGGGCAGGAAACTGAAGATATAAGCTTGGATGAGGAGAAGAGAAGGCATGTGGGAAAAGCACAAACCCTCAAACAGACCCCCCTCTATTATGGAACAAAATAATAAACAAAACAGGTGAACAAGCATAGCAAAACAGAAGCAGAGTCATAGGTACAGAGAACAAACCGATGGTTGCCAGAGGGGAGAGGTGAGGAGAAGAAGGAGGCAGGTGAGGGAGGTTGAGAACAAGCTTCCACTTCCTTTTTGTCTGTTAACATTTGTTTTATGTATTTAGGTGCTCCTCTGTCGGGTGCATACATATTTATAATTTCATAATTTCTTGGATTGACCTCTTCTCATTGTGTATTTTCCTTTTTTGAATCTTATTTTAATTGTCTCACATAAAAATATGTCTTTAAAGCATATTTTGTCTGATATAAGCATTGCTATACACATTTTCTTTTGATTTCTATTTTCATAGAATATTTTTTTCCATTCCCTCACTTTCAGTCTGTGTGTCTTTAGATCTGAAGGGAATCGCCTATCAGCAGCCTGTATATTAATCTTGCTTTTTCTATTTACTTAGCCACTTTATACCTTTAGATTGAAACATTCAGTCCATTTATATTAAAGTAATTATTGATAGTTATGTACTTATTACCATTTTGTTAATTGTCTTGTGGTTGTTTTTATAGTTATTTTTCATTCTTTTTTCTTTCTTTTGTGCTCTTCTCTTAAGATTTGATGACTATAGTGGTATGTTTGAATTACATTCTCTTTTTAAGTGTATGCCTATTATAGATTTTTGGTTTGTGATTATGATGAGATTATATATAATGGTATATCTATCTATCTATCTATCTATCTAGTTGCTTCAGTTGTATCCGACTCTTTGTGACCCCATGGACTGTAGCCCACCAGGCTCCTCTGTCCATGGGGATTCTCCAGGCAAGAATACTGGAGTGGGTTGCCATGTCCTCCTCAAGGGGATCTTCCCAACCCAGGGATTGAACCCAGGTCTTCCACATTGCAGGTGGATTCTTTACCATCTGAGCCACCAGGGAAGCCCAAGAATACTGGAGTGGGTAGCCTATCCCTTCTCTGGGGATCTTTCCTACCCAGGAATTGAACCAGGATCTCCTGCATTGTAGGCAGATTCTTTACCAGCTGAACTACCAGAGAAGCCCCATATACACACTACTTTATATAAAATAGGTAACTGATAAGAACCTTTTTTATAGCATAGGGAACTCTACTCAATATTCCCATAGGCTAGATGGGAAAAGAATCGAAGAAACAACCCTAAAATGAGTGGCTACATATATATGTGCAACTCATTTACTTTGCTGTCGAAACTAACACAGCAATGTAAATCAACTATATTCCAATAAAAGTTTTTAAAAAAGAAGTGTCAATCTGTACATTAAAAAAAAAAAAAAGAGAGAGAGAGAGAGAAAATTTGCCCTATAGGACTGCTGTGACTATAAGAGATAATGGTCACAAAATGTCTGGTATAGTGCCTGGTACATGGTAGGTACTCAATAAATGGCAATTATTATTATTGTGATCATGATCATCATCATTGCTTGTGTGGTATTTAAGTCTAAGTGACCTTGAAGCACAGGTTTTTAGAGTGAGAAGGGACATGAAAGAAGTCTAGTCCAATTCTGTCATTTTATGTCTGTAGAACTGCAACCCATAGAGATGAAGGAACTGGCTTAAAGTGATCCAGTTTGTAGTCCCTTCCCCTGGGCCAGTCCTCTTTTCTCCCTGCAGACTCATACTCCCATGGTAGCTCAGAAAGTTGGGGCAAAAACTCTCCTGATGTCATATTTTTAGTTTCTTTCTCTCAGAGCATAATTACTGGATGTTTGTGAACTTCTCGAAGTTCTCTAAATTAATTGACACACATTTTGAACTTTTTCTTAACTCCGTTTCTTGGAAAAGTTTCATGCTAGAGACAAAAAGCCATGGGGAAATTTGGTCGCTCGATCACAGCATGTGGCTCAATTTATTTTAAATAGTTCAAGCATCTCCATATTGAAAAACTGTCTTTGGTTTTCTAGAGAGCGAGTAGGTTTCCTAAACCAACCAGCAGCAGGACCTAAAGCTTACTGGTTAGCTGTTTTTGGTAGCTATTTTTCTGTTTCTAAATAGTTGATCTAAAGATTGGCTAAGGGACCAATTTCCCAAATCTTTCCCTTTGTGATTTATTCACATCACCACAGGCTGTTCATTTTCTAAAAGATCACAGGGCTGTAGGGTTTTGTCATATGGTAGCAGAATTGACACTGTTAATTGGCAACAACGATCACAAAACCAAAATCGCTAGAGACAATCCCAGTATTTCAGAAACAGTGCCTCAGCAACTTGACCAAAAAATAGCTATCTGACTTTGAGAAGTCAGTTAAACTCTCTGGGCCTCAGTTGCTCCATGGGTAAATTGAGAAGGTTGAGTTAACAGTCTACAGATTTCCTTTCAGCTGTAAAATTTCTTCAGTCTCACCTGGCGCCTTGGCTGAGATGAAGTGGATTAACTCACTAGGGGCCTTCAGTGCAGAGAAAGAAGCCCAGTGGAAGGGTTTTGCTGTGAAGAGAGCCTTCTCTCCTCAGCCCAGGACTTCTGTTTGAGTGAAGAGTTCTTGCAACGAAAGGAGAAATATTTCCTGTGCCCAAGGAGAAAACCCTTCATGTTCAACTCCTGGCTCTAATATTGAACATTAACCATACCAGGTAGGTAATGGCGTGCCTGGAGGTTTTCACAGGTTGACAGAATGCGAGAGGCTCCGAATCCCTGTGTGATCTGGGGTGAGTCACTCTTCCTCTCTGGATCTTGGGTTCTCCTTCTATAAAAAGGAGAGGACTGGACAGGATGTTTCCTAAAGGTTTTTTTTTTTTTTGGCTTTCACATCATGGGATTCCATGAAATACCACTTGGAGGTCCAAAGTGGGAAGGAGGCTCTCATGATGTGATTTGAGCTCATAGCAATAAGTCTTCAGCCTATCACTTTATTATCGTGTCCTTATTAAATTTCGCTCATTGGGACTCTATGCTCATTCTTGTGTGTGTGTTCAGCCGTGTCTGACTCTTTGTGACCCGATGGCTGTGGCCAGCCAGGCTCCTCTGTCCATGGGATTATCCCGGCACGAATACTGCAGTGGGTTACAGGTTCCTTCTAGGGATCTTCCTGATACAGGGATCGAACCCAGGCCTCTGGTGTCTCCTGCATTGGCAGGCAGATTCTTTACCCCTGAGCCACCTGGAAAGCCTCAAAGTTAGAGGAGAAAATTCTAACTAGTTAGGGTCTAGACCATCATTTACCTATCTAGGTTTTTACATGCAACCTATGGATTATTTTGTAATCCTTAATTCCACAGTAAGGGTTTTATTTGGAGAAGTGACAGAGGAAAGAAGAGATAATTAGTTACAGACTGTCTTTCTCTTGGGCCAGGGGAAAAGAGAAACCAGAGAGAAATCTAAATAAATACCAGGAAGTCTGAGCTAATAATAGCTCCTATTAATTGAGACCTTCCTATTTGCCAGGCAACCCTCTTAAGTGCTTTATATATTTTATCTCATGTCTAATTCATGCAACAAATATATCACATAGGAATTGTTACCCCATTCTAAGAGAATGAGAAAAGCTGTTTCCAAGGACACGTGATATGTGGTGACAGAGCTGAGAACTGGCTGCCGGCTGCAGTACTTGGTCTTACGACCCCTTCTCTAGACCCATCTGGGAGGAGAGTGAAACGCTCAACCAGGCGTCCTTACTGTATTTTCTTTCCTTCTATCCAGTGATCCATGAACCCGGAACTATTCCCTCCACCAAAAGATCACAATGGCATAAATCCTAGCTATCAAAATGGAAATATCAAGTCAAACCTTACAACAAGAAGTTGATCGCTTTTAGCTGTAGTTTACTGACAGTTCTATGCTGTGCCATGGCATTACATGTCGGTCAGGACCCTAGAATGAGTCTAGACACTCCGTACTGTGTCCTACATCCTGTGGTTGAAAAACACTGAGGAAATGGAAGAGTGATGGGGTCAGTGCCCAGGGAAAGAGAGGGAACCACATAAAAGACTGCGGGAGGGACTCTGTAGCTTTTTTTTTCCCTTGTGGGAGCCAGGAAAGACTTTGGTAGGGATGTTGTTTTTCCTTTTTTGAGGATGTATATGTGAGACACAATCTGACTGATCTTTCAAGAGGGGTGGAAGCAGCAAAAGCAGTTAGGGGCATATGGTAGTAATCCAGCCATGAGATAGTGGTAGCTTGCAATAGGTTAAACAGACATAGAAGGCACCTGGGAATGTGTCACTTTGTACAAAACCTGAGTGTTGCTTTTCTCTCTTAAAGGTTGGCTTTCTTTATTCCTGGGGGCAAGTAAGATGATTGATGTCACTTATTTTACAATTTTTTGTCCGTTGCCCATGAATAAGAGGCTCCAGGAACTCCCCCTGAGGCGTTAATATTGCCTTTCTATCTGTTCCTCCAACTTTGTTGAATACATGCCCCTTTTGACGACCTTGTCCTGTTTCAGAGCTCACACCAGACTCTGATGTCTACTCTGGATTCTAAGGTATATAGACATATTTCTTCACCTAAGGATCAGGTACTCCTGTAAGAATATTGTGGCATCAGAGACTGAACCAATAGCTAAGGCTATGTTTTTCTTTGCACCACAAGAGGGAGGGTACTATAGTACTTTTATCTTCACTAGAAAAGCGTCATTCGTGTATTATGCTCTTTCCTCGTTAGCTCTCCCCGCTTAGGTTCATCCGTTGCCCATGGTGAAGGAGGCTTTTCCTCCCTCTTCCAGATTGACCTGGGTTTCAGCCTTGACTTGACCCTCATAAACTGTGTTTCTTTGGGTGAGTAACTTAAACTCTCTGAGTCACGGTTTCCTCACCTTTCCATTCACTACCTCAAAGTGGTAGGAAAATTTAGATGAGGAGAAGATTATAACATGTTTACCACAGTCCAGCACACAGCAGAAGCTGAATAAAGGGCAATAGTATCTGATGCTGCAGCTTGGCAATGAAAATGGTGAGCATCCGGTAGCCACGTGCTTTAGTCTCCTTAAGGAACCAAACTATTTCACAGCTTCTTTGGGTTGTTTTTAATACCTTCCTTCTTTCTATTTCCCTGAATCAGTAAAGGAGCCCCATCATTTTTTTTAAAATATTTTTTTTATTTGGAGGGAAATTGCTTTACAATGTTGTGTTGGTTTCTGCCATACGACAACACGAATCAGCCATAGTTATACATATATCCCCTCCCCTCCTCCCCCATCCCATCCTGCTATGTCATCACAGAGCCCCAGGCTTGACTAAGGGAACTCCATCTTGCTTCATCTCTCCTGCTCAGTTGTGTTTTCTTGGTGCTCCCCCCACCTTTTTTTTACCTTTCAATGCCCCATTTCTTCTCCAGTTTTAGCCAAGTAACTTATTGAGGATTCTCTTAGCATATTTTGACCTTGTATATGTCTTCAAATTCTCATCAAGAGAAAAACTGGGGAGAAAGGAGGTGATAAATCTATGCATTAATCTATGCATTCACTATGGATGCACATGAGACAGAAGGAAAAAATAAGAGGAATGAGATATTTCAAAGTAGTTTCAAAAGCAGAGGAAGTCTTGACGTTTTCTCTGCCTCATTAATAAATGTGCCATTTAAATGCATGAAGTTGCAAGCTTCCTAAGAGTGAGAGCCATCTTTCTTCTTTCATACGTCCTGGATCTCTGAGGCACATGGGAGGTCCTTAATAAAATATTTGGTCAAAGAATTGAATTAAAATAAATCCTTACCACCCGCTGGCAAAAAATGTTTCTCAATGGCAGGGAAAGACAGAAAACAGCAAACTGGTGAATCTCCATGTGTTATATTTATTTATTTATTTATTTTTTTTTTATTTTTATTTTTTTAATTTTATTTTATTTTTAAACTTTACATAACTGTATTAGATTTGCCAAATATCAAAATGAATCCGCCACAGGTTTAAACTGTCTTTGATAGTGAGTTATATTCTCAACAGCTCCTAGAGTTTTACCTTGGTCTCAAGTGTCAAAAATCTCAAAAATGTTGGTAAAAATTCATGAAGCTGTGGGATTGAGTGAACCCATAGATCTGAAATAATTCAGAAACTCCTCTAACTTATACAAAGAAAATGTAAAAGGCATTCTTTAGAAAGGGAGGATTATCAATGGGATTGGCATTTTTGGGGAATAAAAGGAGAAAACAAGAGATTCAGGAGCAGTTCACTTGAGAATTTCTAACACAAAGGTATGATGAGAATGGGATAATTGTTAGTCATTAATATATATGTTAATTAATATATATATAAATGCTGTTATATATATGGACTTCCCTGGTGGCTCAGACAGTAAAGTGTCTGCCTACAATGTGGGAGACCTGGTTTCAATCCCTGGGTGGGGAAATGCCCTGGAGAAGGAAATGGCAACCCCACTTCAGTATTCTTGCCTGGAAAATCCCATGGATGGAGGGATTAAAATTATATATAATATATATTATATATTAATTAACATATTAATGACTAACAATTATCCCATTCTCAAATGTTGGAGATAGTAACTATTTTTTTCAGTGTGGTTTCCTTGAAATAACATATTATAATAAAATAATTTGGTTCTTGATCTGAATCCATTTCTTGCTGGAAGGCTTGGTTAATTTTCCACCTCTCTGAGCCTCAGTTTTCTCACTTAGGATATGGAGATTATAGTTTTTGTGAGGTATATTGAATCACGTCTTGCATAAACTGGGCTACTGGACAAACATTTACTATATTAGTGATCAAATAAATGAACCAGTCTGATATGTGTGAGAGTTCCATCAACAGGCAAGTGCTAAGTAAGCATGAAGGACTGGGTGTTATGACTGTTTGTTTTATCACAGGTCTCTTCTCTTAAATCCATCTTCTTCGAGTGGATTCCATGGCGAGTACAAATAATGTAACTGAGTTAATTTTCAGCGGTCTTTTCCAGGATCCAGAGGTGCAGAGAGCGTGCTTTGCGGTGTTTCTGCCCGTGTACTTGGCCACAGTGGTGGGCAATGGCCTCATTGTTCTGACGGTTAGAGTCAGTAAGAGCCTGCGTTCCCCCATGTACTTCTTCCTTAGTCACCTGTCGCTGGTGGAGATCAGTTACTCCTCCACTGTTGTCCCTAAATTCATCACAGACTTACTTTCCAAGATTAAAACCATCTCCCTGGAGGGTTGTCTGGCTCAGATATTCTTCTTTCACTTCTTGGGGGTCGCTGAGATCCTCTTGCTCGTGGTGATGGCTTATGACCGCTATGTCGCCATCTGCAAACCTCTTCATTACATGAGCATTATGAACCGTCAGCTGTGTCACATACTAGTAGCTGGTTCCTGGTTTGGGGGCTTTCTTCACTCCATAATTCAGATTCTCATCACCATCCAATTGCCCTTCTGCGGTGCCAATGTGATTGATCACTACTTCTGTGACCTCCAGCCATTATTCAAGCTTGCCTGCACTGACACCTTCGTGGAGGGGGTCGTTGTGTTGGCCAACAGTGGCTTAATTGCTCTGTGCTCCTTTCTCCTCTTGGTGTCCTCATACGTTGTCATCCTGGTCAACTTGAGGAACCATTCAGCAGAGGGGAGACGCAAAGCCCTCTCCACCTGTGCCTCTCACGTCATGGTGGTCATCTTGTTCTTTGGACCTGCCATCTTCCTCTACATGCGGCCTCCCTCCACCTTCACTGAGGACAAGCTGGTGGCCGTGTTCTACACGGTGGTCACCCCCATGCTGAACCCCATCATCTACACACTCAGAAATGCAGAGGTGAAAGTTGCCATGAGGAGGTTGTGGGGCAAAAAGGAGAACTCAGGGATGGAGCGAAAATGGGAAAGTGATTTATAAAAGTGTGCCTCATTATTATCTTTTCTTGATATGGATTTTTATTTTATTTTATTTTTAACCATTTATCATTTATTTATTATTATTATTTTTTACTTTACAATATTGTATTGGTTTTGCCATACATCAATATGAATCTGCCACGGGTGTACATGTGTTCCCCATCCTGAACCCCCCTCCCACCTCCCTCCTCGTACCATTCCTCTGGGTCACCCCGTGCACCAGCCCCAAGCATCCTCTATCCTGCATTGAACCTGGACTGATGATTCATTTCTTATATGATATTATACATGTTTCAATGCCATTCTCCCAAATCATCCCACCCTCTCCCTCTCCCACAGAGCCCAAAAGACTGTTCTGTACATCTGTGTCTCTTTTGCTGTCTCGCATACAGGATTTTGATTTTAGTGGGACATACACAAATGGCAGAAACAAATGTAAGGACTTAATATTACTGCTACTATGATTCTCCCTAAGTAAGCAAGAGCTTCCCTGATGGCTCAGCTGATAAAGAATCCCCCTGCAATGTGGGAGACATGGGTTCAATCCCTGGGTTGGGAAGATCCCCTGGAGAAGGGAACAGCTACCCACTCCAGTATTCTGGCCTGGAGAATTCCAGTCCATGGGGTTGCAAGTAAGCAAAGATTCCCCACTAATCCAGTGTAATGATCAAAGGGCAGAGGTCATATTGGCTTCATGATATCCAACAACATCACAAGATTATAAAATATTAAGGCTCAAACTAAGTGCAAATGCAAAGGAGAATATTTTAGCAAGTGTTTTAGGGGATAAATCACTTATTTTATGATCCCCTTCCTTTTTTCTCTTCTTCATTACTCCTTGCCTCCCTTCTTTCTTTCCTTCATTTTTTCCCACCCCTTCCTTCTTCATTGTCCCCTCTTGGTTCAACCTCCCTAGTGATGACAACCAACACTTAGTTAAATATGGACACCAAGTAGAAGAATTATCATGGGATATTTGGGGAGGAGAGTGAAAATCTGATCTACTCTTCTGACATGGATGTCTGCTAAGTTACTCAATTGTGTCCAACTCCTTGTGACCCCATGGATTGTAGCCTGCCAGGCTCTTCTGTCCATGGGATTTTCCAGGCAAGCATATTGGAGTGGGTTGCCATTTCCTCTTCCACGGGACCTTCCCAACCCAGGGATTGAAACCTTGACTCCTGCATCTTCCGCATTGGCAGGTGGATTCTTTACCTGCTGAGCCACCTGGGAAGCCCAACATGGATAAGCGTGTCTTTGAAAATTGCATGCAGGGATTTTTCTGTTCTTCTGGTTGTTTTAGCATCTTGTACCACAGATCATTACCAGACCACCTGACCTGCCTCTTGAGAAACCTATATGCAGGTCAGGAAGCAACAGTTAGAACTGGACATGGAACAACAGACTGGTTCCAAATAGGAAAAGGAGTATGTCAAGGCTGTATATTGTCACCCTGATTATTTAACTTATATGCACAGTACATCATGAGAAGCTCTGGGCTGGAAGAAGCACAAGCTGGAATCAAGATTGCTGGGAGAAATATCAATAACCTCAGATATGCAGATGACACCACCCTTATGGCAGAAAGTGAAGAGGAACTAAAAAGCCTCTTGATGAAAGTGAAAGAGGAGAGTGAAAAAGTTGGCTTAAAGCTCAACATTTAGAAAACTAAGATCATGGCATCTGGTCCCATCACTTCATGGGAAATAGATGGGGAAACAGTGGAAACAGTGTCAGACTTTATTTTTTGGGCTCCAAAATCACTGCAGATGGTGACTGCAGCCATGAAATTAAAAGACGCTTACTCCTTGGAAGGAAAGTTATGACCAACCTAGATAGCATATTCAAAAGCAGAGACATTACTTTGCCAACAAAGGTCCATCTAGTCAAGGCTATGGTTTTTCCTGTGGTCATGTATGGGTGTGAGAGTTAGACTGTGAAGAAAGCTGAGCACTGAAGAATAGATACTTTTGAACTGTGGTGTTGGAGAAGACTCTTGAGAGTCCCTTGGACTGCAAGGAGATCCAACCAGTCCATCCTAAAGGAGATCAGTCCTGGGTGTTCATTGGAAGGACTGATGCTGAAGCTGAAACTCCAATATTTTGGCCACCTCATGTGAAGAGTTGACTCATTGGAAAAGACCCTGATGCTGGGAGGGATTGGGAGCAGGAGGAGAAAGGGACAGCAGAGGATGAGATGGCTGGATGGCGTCACCAACTTGATGGACGTGAGTTTGAGTGAACTCTGGGAGTTGGTGATGGACAGGGAGGCCTGGCGTGCTGCGATTCATGGGGTCGCAAAGAGTCGGACACGGCTGAGCAACTGAACTGAACTGAACCATAGATCATTTGAGCAGAAGTATCAGAAAAGCCCCTGGAGAAATTTCAGTTCCTGTGACATGTTGACACAAAAGATAGCCCTTTAATCTCCTCTCACAATGTTTACCATCAATAAATTGAAAAAAATCAAAATGTCATAAATTCTAGCTATCAATAGGGACAGGTCAACTCAAACATTTAAACAAAGCTTTATCCACAGTAAATAAATATAGAATGTAGAAATTTCTTATTAGTTCTAACTTGAAGAATGAACGAGAGGCAAGTAATGTTCACGTATGTTTCTACTCCATACTCTGTCCTTTATTCTGATTCTTGTGTTGCAGCTTCTTTGGGGTAAGCATCCTCTGTTGCTTAATTGCTTTAGGCGCCTAGCACAGTAACTGCACGTGGCAGACGCTCAATAAATATTTGTTAGGTGGATGTTGACTGTCACGCGGCTTCCCCATTCATCTTTTATGTGAGTGCACTTCATTTAATGTGTATCTGAAAGCATCTGATCCAGAGCAAAACTTAGCGCAGCCCCCTTTCCCTTGATGCCTGGCTAGGAATGTAGGGTGCAGGCTGTGAGAGGAGCTTCTCACTCACGTGCAGCTTTAGTGTCCTCACTGGGAGCTACAGAATACATCATCAGTGAATACCGCGTGGGCAGATGGTATCTACTCCAAACGTGTTGCCATGATTCTCAGAGACTACCTCACCTATTGAGGGCTGAGACTTGGTGGGTCTATTGAGAATTAATTACTCACTTTGTTCTTGTCTCACTGGAAAAGCACAAGAAGCAAAGGAGAGCATTGTTTTCATTGTTTGAAGAGACAGAGAGCGTTGTGAAGTTTTACAGATGCCTACTCAATTCACAGAAGCAACAGTCTAATTGTACCACTTAGTGTCACTGATCATATAATTAGTTCTCAATTGTTGATGCTGTCTCAGCATTAAAAAATATTTTAAAGACAATAAATAAAAAAAATTTATTAAAGAAAATTTGCTTGGGGCTGGTGCACTAGGATGACCCAGAGGGATGGTACAGGGAGGGAGGAGGGAGGAGGGTTCAGGAAGGGGAACACGTGTATACCTGTGGCAGATTCATGTTGATATATGGCAAAACCAATACAATATTGTAAAGTTAAAAAATAAAATAAAAAAAAAAAGAAAATTTGATAGCATGCTGCAAACCACTTTGCAAGTACTACATTTTCCGCATTTATTATTTGTGTTGTTTTTGGTATAGGTTTGACTACATATAATAGAAAGTAAGGGCAACTTATGAGATAGAACTACAGAGGGAGAAAATCCAGCTTGATTGTGGCGGTCCAACAATATTATCAGAAATTGAGACTGAGTATTTATTCTGAATGTATTACTTCAGCAGGTAGCTTCAGCCTGTGACCTCAAGGGACTGCTGAGACTCCACACGTGTGCTGTTCAGTAGAACTCATGCTGTGCTGGTGATGCCTTCTGTTGGTCCTGTCTAATATGATAGTAATTTCTTGCTTTTAAAAGGTATTTTTATTTACTTATTCGGCTGCACCAGGTCTTCACTGTGGCATGCAAGAGCTAGTTCCCTGACTAGAGACTGACCCTGGCAGTGATGGATTTTATTTTCTTGGGCTCCAGAGTCACTGTGGATGGTGACTGCAGCCACAGAATTAAAAGATAATTTTCTCTTTTGGGAGACTTCCCAAAAGTCCACACAGAGATTTTGCTTTCATCTTATTCCACTGATGTTAATCACATGGTGATCCTTAATTGCCAGGGAGCCTGGAAACTATAATCTTTTATTCTGTGTGGAACTGCTTTAGCTAAAAGTAGCATTCTTTTCTAGTCTCAAAGAGGAAGAAGAGAATGGATACAAGGTTTAGCCCATATTCTCAGACACTCAGTTACACATCAATTTCCCAAGCAATTAAAATTTTTTCATAAAAGTTATTTATGATGGGTTGGTAATATCACAAAGTCTAATTGTAGCACAATTTACTTAATAGCCACTTTTTTCAGGGCTTTTAGATTCATTTAAGAATTTATTCAACAAGACTTAAAGACCACGTACTATGTGCCAGACATTGGTCTAAGTGCTGGAGGTGTATAACGAAACACAGGAGGGAGAAGGTCTTGCCTGCATGGAGCTTATGTTCTTGGAAAATATTTTGTTTTTTCTGAAGCAGCTGTGGTCTAGATCCATGTTCTCTGAGAAGGCTCAGCGATGATGGAAATGTTCTAAACCTGTGCTCATGCATGGTAGCGCCTAGCCATGTGGCTAATCAGCATCTTAAATATGACTTTAATGATGGGAGAATTGAATTTTAAATTTTATTTAATTGTAGTGAACTAGAATTTTAATAGCTACATGTGGCTGGTGACTACCACGTTGTATACACAAGTCTACACACTTCAGAGCTTACTTTGCTGCAAACTTGTACCTATTTTTCTGAATCAGGGCAAAATTGCTCCTTGGCCCACTACCCTGATAGGTGTGTGGTGACGCCTGGGAGTTTGTACCTTTTGACCCCCTCCATCCATTTTTGCCTCCTCCTCACCCTCAGCCTCAGGCAACTGCCAATCTGTTCTCTATATCTGTGAGCTTGGTTTTGTTTGTTTTGTTTGAGATTCCACATATATGTGAGAGCACGTGGTATTTATCATTTTCTGTCTGACTTATTTCACTCTGCTTGCTCTAGTCTAAACCCTTAGAGGTATCTGAGATTGCTCTACTTCTTTGCTTTTCTAAATCAAAACACTGGCATATCTTATGAGTTGTACCTTCAAAATATGTGCAGAATCCAAAAACTTCCTAAAACATTTACTGCTACTGTCCTGGCCCGAAACACAAGCATCTTTGGCCAGGTTACTGTGATGTTCTCCTAACAGGTTTCCTTGTTTTCCCACTCCTATATTTCCCACTCTTCTTCTCGAGATAGCTGACAGAGATCTTGGCAAGAGATAACCTTTCCTTACTACTTATAGTAATATAATAATAACCACTAGGTTTCCTATCATCAACCTGTTTTATTTTTCTTGATAGGACTTTGTTATTGCTGTTCAGTTGCTCAGTCGTGTCTGACTCTTTGCGACCCCATGGACTGCAACGCTCCAGGCTTCCCTGTCCATCACCAACTCCTGGAGTGTGCTCAAACTCATGTCCATTGAGCCGGTGATACCATCCAACCATCTCACCCTCTGTCGTCCCCTTCTCCTCCTGCCTTCAATCTTCCCAGCATCAGAGTCTTTTCCAATGGGTTGGTTCTTCGCATCACGTAGTCAAAGTATTGGAGCTTGAGTTTCAGCATCAGTCTTTCCAATGAATATTCAGGATTGATTTCCTTTAGGATTGACTGGTTGGGTCTCTTTGCTGTCCAAGGGACTATCAGAAGTCTTTTCCAATACCACAGTTCAAAAGCATCAAATCTTTGGTGCTCAGCCTTCTTTATGGTTCAACTCTTACATCCATACATAACTACTGGAAAAATCATAGCTTTAACTAAATGGATCTTTGCTGGCAAAATAATGTCTCTGATTTTTAATATGCTATCTAGGTTTGTTATAGCTTTTCTGCCTATAAAAAGGAACACATGTCTTTTAATTTCATGGCTGCAATCCCAGACCACAGTGATTTTGGAGCCCCCCCCAAATAAAGTCTGTCACTGTTTCCATTGTTTCCCCATCTATTTGCCATGAAGTGATGGGATCAGATGCTATGATCTTAGTTTTTTGAATGTTGAATTTTAACCCAGCTTTTCCAGTCTCCTCTTTCACCTTCACGAAGAGGCTCTTTAGTTCCTCTTTACTTTCTCCCATAAAAGTGGTGTCATCCGCATATCTGAGGTTATTGATATTTCTCCCAGCAATCTTGCTTCTAGCTTGTGCTTCATCCAGGCTGGCATTTCGAATGATGTGCTCTGCATATAAGTTAAATAAGCAGGGTGAAAATATACAGCCTTGATGTACTCCTTTCCCAATTTGGAACCAGTCTGTTGTTCAATGTCCAGTCTTAACTGTTGTTTTGCCACCTGCATACAGGTTTCTCAAAAGGCAGGTGAGATGACCTGGTATCCCCATCTCTTTCAGAATTTTCCACAGTTTGTTGTGATCCACACAGTCGAAGGCTTTAGTGTAGTCAATGAAGCAGAAGTAGATGTTTTTCTGGAATTCCCTTGCTTTTTCTATGTTCCAATGGATGTTGGCACTTTGATATCTGGTTCCTCTGCCTTTTCTAAATCCAACTCAAATATCTGTAAGTTCTCAGTTCATGTACTACTGAAGCCTAGCTTGGAGAATTTTGAACATTACTTTGCTAGCATATGAAATGAGTGCAACTGTGTGGTAGTTTGAACATTCTTTGCATTGCCTTTCTTTGGGATTGGAATGAAAACTGACCTTTTCCAGTTCTGTGGCCATGGCTGTTTTCCAAATTTGCTGGCATAATGAGTGCAGCACTTTCACAGCATCATCTTTTAGGACTTGAAATAGCTCAGCTAGAATTCTATCTCCTCCACTAGCTTTGTTCTTAGTGATGCTTCCTAAGGCCCACTTGACTTTGCACTTCAGGGTATCTGGCTCTAGGTGAGTAATCACGCCATGGTGGTTATCTGTATAGTTATTCTGTGTATTCTTGGTACCTCTTCTTAATATCTTCTGCTTCTGTTAGGTCCATAACATTCTGCCCTTTATTGTACCGATCTTTGCATGAAATGTTCCCTTGGTATCTCTAATTTTCTTGAAGAGATCTTTAGTCTTTCCCATTCTATTGTTTTCCTCTATTTCTTTGCATTGATCAATGAAGAAGGCTTTCTTATCTCTCCTTGCTATCCCTTGGAACTCTGCATTCAGATAGGTATCTTTTTTTTTCCTCTTTTGCCTTTCACTTCTCTTCTTTTCTCAGCTATTTGTTAGGGCCTCCTTAGACAACCATTCTGTCTTTTTGCATTTCCTTTTCTTGGGGATGGTTTTGATAGGACTGCTGCTATCTAATTTTCATATCAAGTTTTATTTATTTATCATCTGTCTGTGTTTTCATTATGCCCTGATATGTATATGAAAGATATAACCTCAATGAAGGGGGCTTTCCTGGTGTCTCAGTGGTAAAGAATCTGTCTGCCAATGCAAGAGACAAAGATTCAGTCCTTGGATCAGGAAGATCCACTGGAGTAGGAAATGGCAACCGACCCCAGTATTCTTGACTGGAAAATTCAATGGACAGAGGAGCCTGGTGTACAATCCATGGGATCTCAGAGTTGGACACCATTTAGCAATTGAATAACAAAACCTCGATGAACTGAGAGACTTTGCTTTGTTACTAGCAAATTTCCAGCACCTAGAAGAGTGTTTAGCACATAATAAGACTAGATACTATTTGTTAAATAAATGGATGAATGAATGATGCATTTTTTTCCTGAGGAAATTCTCACTATATTACATTATTATTAGTGCTATTTAATTGATGGGGAGGCTTAGCACGAGGAAACTAAGAGACTTAGACCTGAATCCATGAATGTTAGAATTGGGAGGTACAGTGGAGCTTGTCTAGCCCAATTTTGTCAATTTATATAGAAGTAGAAACAGGGGAGAGTGAGAAGTGGAGGGGTGAGACGACATGGCTTAATTTAGGTAGTTAATTCTGGGACTGGGGCTAGTGCCCAGGTGTCTTGGCTCCGTGTCCAGTCCTCTTTCTTCTCTATTTATTCTCTTTTTCATTCTCAGCAGTCCAGTCTGGAAAAACATTGTTTTTATGACTTACTATCAAGCTCCCTTTTAAAAAATTTTTTGTTGGCTTTACAATAAAAAGTTTTATTGGCTTTGAAAAAGATTTGCAATGTTGTGCTGGTTTATACTGAACAATGAAGTGAATCAGCAATTCGTATACAAGTTTCTTCTCTTACTACCTTATTCTTGGGTACAAAAGTTTTATAGAAACATCATCAAACTAACTGAAACAGATTCCAAACCCTTTCTCAGCCATAGTTTAATTGACAAAGTTTCACCCAAGAGAAAGGAAATTCCACTGGGAAGGTTTCCCCTTGATTATTGTGTATGGCTTAAATTATTTAAAATAGTCCAAAGATCTAACCATTTATTCAGAACTCTTGGACTTTCAGTGGTTGGGTAGTTTTTCTTTACAAAAAAGCAGGATCTTAAAAATCTCTGAATCTGATGCTTTCTGTGGCATTTGTTCATTTCCTATATATTATAATACAATTATCAACCTGGATCCAGAGCCCCTGAATTTTCCTCTCTTTTTGATGATTCGTCTTAGACATCATTGACTTTGCTTTCTAAAAGCTCACAGGTATATTGGTGATTTGTTGTTGGAGAAGAGCCTAATCTTTAATTTGCAGAGAGAAGGCGGAAATGGGCGGGAGAGGGTAGCAAAGAGAGGAATAATTACAGAAAAGGCATAGACTACAGAATAGGAAATGGTGGTTTTCCACAAAGAAACTATCAGGTATTCCTTCTCTGAGCAATAAAGACTGGAAATATTGGACACTAAACAGTTCTGAGTGATCTCTCAGATTGGTCCTAGAATATTTAAATTTAATTTTTTGTTTGTGTGTTATGTACCCAGAAATTGTAAAGGGCATTGGTTAGAGTACAGAATCTGTGCTCAGGTTTTGTTGGTGGTGATGCTTTAGTTGCTCAGTCATGTCTGACTCTTTGCAGTTCGACTGACTGTAGCCCACCAGGCTCCTCTGAACATGGGATTTTTCAGGCAAGAATACTGGAGTGGGTTGCCATTTCCTTCTCCAGTGGTCAGACTAGTTGGGTTGAAATCCTGGCTTCACTGCTGTGTAGTCTTAGACTGGTTAATTCACTTACCTGTATTCCTTTTTCCTCATATGTAAAAAAGGAATGATAATAATGATACCTATATCACAGGTATGTTCTGAGAATTGATTGAAATAATGTGTATAGAACACCTATAAAGTGTTTGGTACATGGTACTGTTGAAATACTTACTATTATTATCAACCAGAGTGTAATTAATAATAATAAAGCTTTAAGAAAAATTTTAAACAGATAATTTTGAATATAAAGAGTGTATTTCTAAGTAGAAGATATAGACATAGAGGCTACAATTACAAAATATATTTTAATTGCTATAAAAGAAGTATGTAAAGTAAAATATATCATAAAGAAGAGAATTTATTATTGCGTTTCTCTCTCCTATAGAAACGAGGTTCTCCCGAAACCTAGGCAGAAGGATTAGTAAATGCAGAGAAGACAGAAAGGACACTCTGGGTTAGCAAACAGCTGTATGAGGTTCATTCGGGGGATGAAAATAAGGTTGTGAAAATATGTAGTAGCCAATTCAAGAAGGACCTGGAATCCATGCTAAGAATGTTACAGTTTATGCCATGGGCAATGGGGCATGCGTGTATGATCAGTCATGTCTGACTCTTTGCGACCCCATGGATTGTAGCCCTCCAGGCTCCTCTGTGCATGGAATTTCCCAGGCAAGAATATTGGAGCGGGTTGTCATTTCCTTCTCTGGGCAGTGGAGAGGTGATGCTAGATTCTAGGTAGAGAAGGAACATGGTCAGATTTACATCTAAGGATAATCGCCAAAGGATTTGCAGTGCTCAGAGGAGATACATATAAGTTGGAATGTTAATTGCAAGATTCATTGAACACACAGGACAGGAATTGGGGCTGGAAGGTTGGTAAGTTTGGGACGGACACGGAGAGGGTATTTCTGGTGAAGGGATCGCTGTGGTGGGAGTGAGCAGAGTGGGCTTGTGGGAGAGAGAGATGACCTTGAGTTAGCAGAGGTGAGTTGAAGTTTAGTGGGTAAAGCGGTGACCTTTGAGATGACTCCATCTGTGAAAATCTTTAAAAGTAAGTCCAGGCACTCAGGCTTTCACTGGTTATTCCCAAGCAGAGGAGGATCCAAGGTAGGAAGGGTCTAGGAAACAATCTTCTGGTGGCAGTGTGCAGGATGGATGGGGTGGGAGGCTGTGGAGACTAAGAGGCTTTGGTGACTTAAGCATCAGCTGACAGCGAGTATGGAGGTGGTGGGAGCAAGTTTGGAGAGAAAGTGCACAGTAGAGATGGTTTAAAGGTAAAATTAATGGGATGTGGTGACTGACTGGGTACGGGAATGAAAGGGAGGCATGGATCACATAGGACACAGCAAAAAGCCAGGGCATCTCGGAGGCTGATGCTGGCATTGAAGTATCTTTCGGGTCATACTGTTATTCTACAGCTTAGTGTCCTCAAGTTAAACTCTAATCTCTGTTCCAATCCTTTCTTGAGCTCCTGAATGAGAATGTGTTAATAAGAGCTTCTTGAGAAGTTTCACAATCTTATTTTGTAACATTTCAGCTACTTGGTTTTCCAAAATCCTGAGATGATGCCAGATATTCTGAGTACTTTGTTTTCATATCACTGTTATTATTGAAAAAGGACAGTTATTATATTTATAGAACAGTCTTATGGACTCTGTGGGAGAGGGAGAGGGTGGGAAGATTTGGGAGAATGGCATTGAAACATGTAAAATATCATGTATGAAACGAGTTGCCAGTCCAGGTTCGATGCACGATACTGGATGCTTGGGGCTAGTGCACTGGGATGACCCAGAGGGATGGTACGGGGAGGGAGGAGGGAGGAGGGTTCAGGATGGGGAACATATGTATACCTGTGGCGGATTCACTTTGATATTTGGAAAAACTAATACAATTATGTAAAGTTTAAAAATAAAATAAAATTAGAAAAAAAAAGAAAACTAAAAAAAAAAAAAAAAGAAAAAGGACCCCATTATGATGAATTTCTCAATATTGCTTGTGTTTGATATGAGTATCAATGTAATTTCTCTGCCACAACCATCATCCTGGAAACCTTTATTTCTTGGGTAGACAGTTTCTCTTTCCATGGATGGCTGATCCCTTTTTCTTCTGCAAATGGCCATTCCTCTTCTTTTGTCTCATAGCAGTAATTCTTTCCAAGAAATTTGAAAGCTGTAGCTCCTGTTTGGATAGACAGTCAGTTCTACTGTGGCTTTGACAGATATTTAGGTTGTAACAGTTTTTTTTTCTCTTATAAAGTGATTGTCAGATATCATTTGCAACTTTGACAAAACTTGATCTATCTTTTCCCTCTATGAAGGTTGAACTAATTCAGAAACAAGGCAAAGAAAGAAGGAATTTGGGGAAAATGTTACTGTTGCTATTAGAAAAGGTGATGACAGAGATTGAGGTTTAAGATTTGGTACCAAGTGGCCTTTCTCAAACTGAGCTCTAGATGTAGGTAAAAGTCCATACCCAGCCATGGCAGCATTGGATCTACCTTACAGAGTAGCCTGGAATTCCCAGGTGGCTCAAGTGGTAAAGAATCTGTCTGCTAATGCAGGAGATGCAAGAGACACAGGTTTGATCCCTGGGTTGGGAAGATCCCCTTGAGTAGGAAATTACAACTCATTTGAGAATTCTTTGCTGGAGAATCCCATGAACAGAGGAGCCTGGTGGGCTACAGTCCATGGGGTTGCAAAGAGTAGGACACAAAGAGTGAGCACACACAGTAACCTGTTTCTACCCCATAGAGACAGAGGCTGCCCCAGGGCGGTATAGGTATTGTGCTCTCTACAGCATTTTGCAGAAAGAGAGAGGAAGGGCCCATCATTGCGTTTCTAATTTCTCCTTCCCAATTCACTCCACCTCCCCTGTGGGAGGATGGGGAAAGGAGTGGTTATCCTCTGTAGCTTCTTGATTATGACATTGTTAGCATGAGGGGTGTATCATAATCTGTATTTCTTTAGTCTAGTCTGAGACTGTATAGATGTGTAAGAGGTGTTGATAAGTATCTTCTCCAGAGGAGTAACTCATGGAGGAATCTTCACTTTAGTTATCATATACTTTGCTGTTGGCTTCCAGCCTGTCCAATTCTTTGAGACCCCATGGACTATAGCCCATCAGGCTCCTCTGTCCATGGGATTCTCCAGGCAAGAATTCTGGAGTGGGTTGCCATTTCCTGCTCGAGGAGATCTTCCCCATCCAGGGATCAACCTTGGGTCTCCTGTATTGCAGGTGGATTCTTTACTGTCCGAGCCGCTAGAAGCCCCAGGTGGCACTAGCGGTAAAGAATCTCCTTGCCAATACAGGGAGATATAAGAAATGTGGATTTGATTCCTGGATTGGGAAGCTCCCCTGGAGGAAGGCATGGCAACCCACTACAGTATTCTTGCCTGGAGAATTCCATGGACAGAAGAGCCTGGTGGGCTATAGTCTGTGGGGTTGCAAAGAGACAGACATGACTGAAATGACTTAGCATGCACCCACCAACCTGGAACCAGGACAAGCAAGGCTGGTCAGCCACAACTCTCAGAGGATAAGCTCTTTGATTTCAGGACCTGTCAGTAGTTTGAGCAGTGGGACAAGAGGCAAGAAAGTAATAGTAAAATGATGGAGACAAACTAGCAGGTGGAATTCTCTCTAGAGTGTTTGAACATTTGTCATATAAACACAGGTACTGAAGCTGCAAGTCTGGTGAAGGACTCTGACCTGAGTAGATTGAAGACTGGCAGAGTGAAGAGAACAATACTGAGGACATTTTGGAAGGGATTATCAGTGGGATGACGATTCCCTGCCATGGAGATGAAGGAAAGAAGGATTCAGGATAGTAGTCCGTCTTGGGGATTCCCCAATAAGACAGAGTGATGAAAATGCAATGAACATGGTTAAAACGTAGGTGCTGAACTTGACTGGCTGCCAAAAATTCAGAATATCTTAAGGTGAGTTAGAAAGAACCCTGGACTCCTTTCAGAAAGTCTAATCTTGAGTTCCAGAATTCACTACTTTCTGCGTGCTTAGTCACTTCAGTCATGTCTGACTCTCCGCGACCCCATGGACTGTAGCCCGCCAGGCTCCTTGTCCATGGGATTCTCCAGGCAAGAATCCTGGAGTGGGTTGCCATGCCCTCCTCCAAGGGAATCTTCCCAACTTGGGGATTGAACCCAGGTCTCCCTCATTGCAGATGGATTCTTTACTGTCTGAGTCACCAGGGTAGCTTTCAGGTAAATAACCATTTCTCTGAGCCTAAATTTTGTTTATATAAAGTGTTATTAGATTAACCATATTTAAAATTGAATGAATAAATATTGACTGAATGAGTGAGTTCATAATAAGTTTGTATTGTAAAGTGGTTTATGCTAACTTGCCATAAATGAGGCAAATTAGTTATAATCAGTGTTTGTTTTATTGCAGGAATGGATTCCATGGCGAGGACTGATAATGTGACTGAGTTAATTATCACCGGTCTTTTCCAGGATCCAGAGGTGCAGAGAGTGTGCTTTGCGGTGTTTCTGCCCGTGTACTTGGCCACGGTGGTGGGCAATGGCCTCATTGTTCTGACGGTTAGAGTCAGTAAGAGCCTGCGTTCCCCCATGTACTTCTTCCTTAGTCACCTGTCGCTGGTGGAGATCAGTTACTCTTCTACTATTGTCCCTAAATTCATCACAGACTTACTTGTCAAGATTAAGACCATCTCTCTGAAAGGCTGTCTGGCTCAGATATTCTTCTCCCATTTTTTGGGGGTCACTGAGATCTTTTTGCTTGTGGTGATGGCTTATGACCGCTATGTAGCCATCTGCAAACCTCTTCATTATATGAATATTATGAGCCATCGACTGTGTCATGCGCTGGTGGCTAGTTCCTGGCTTGGAGGCTTTTTTCACTCCATAATTCAGATCCTCGTCACTGTCCAGTTACCCTTCTGCGGTCCCAACGTGATTGACCACTACTTCTGTGACCTCCATCCCTTGTTCAAGCTTGCCTGCACTGACACCTTCGTGGAGGGGGTCGTTGTGTTGGCCAACAGTGGCTTAATCTCTGTCTTCTCCTTCCTCCTCTTGGTGTCCTCATACGTTGTCATCCTGGTCAACTTGAGGAACCATTCAGCAGAAGGGAGACGCAAAGCCCTCTCCATCTGTGCCTCTCACGTCACGGTGGTCATCTTGTTCTTTGGACCTGCCATCTTCCTCTACATGCGGCCCCCCTCCACCTTCACTGAGGACAAGCTGGTGGCCGTGTTCTACACGGTGGTCACCCCCATGCTGAACCCCATCATCTACACACTCAGAAATGCAGAGGTGAAAGTTGCCATGAGGAGGTTGTGGGGCAAAAAGGAGAACTCAGGGATGGAGTGAAAATGGAAAAGTGATTTATAAAAGTGTGCCTGATTATTATCTTGAAATGGATTTTAATTTTAGTAGGACATACAGGAATGGCAGAAACAAATGCAAGGACTTAGCATTACTGTACTGTGACTCTCCTTAGCAACCAAAGTCTTTGTAGTACCCTAGTGTCACGTTCCAAGGACTGAGGTCAGCTAGTCTTGCTGATCTTAGATAACTTAATGGGCTCCGTGATATTCAGCAGTTTCATGGGACTGGTTAACACTGAGACTCAAATTAAATACGAATGCAAAGGAGAATACTTGGACAAATATTCTGTATGTTAAAATGATTCTGTCACTGCTTTCCTACACTCCCTTCCACCTTCCTTCTTTCATCTTTTTCTTCATTTCTTCTTCATGCTTCCCTCTTTGTTTAACCTCTCTAATAATAACAACCCATATTTCAATATAAAGGAAACCAAACAGAGAAATTATCATGGGATATTTGGGGAGGAGGGTACCAATCTGATCCACTCTTCCAGCGTGGGCAATTGTGTCTTTGAAAATTGCATCCAGGGATTTTTCTATTCTTCTGCTTGTTTTAGCATCTTGTACCATAGACTTTTTGAGCACAAGTAATAGAAAAGACCCTGGAGCAGTTTCAGTTCTTGTGACATGTTGACACAAAAGATAGTCCTTAAATCTCTTCTTGTAATGTCCTGCATCCAAAATTTTAAAGACAATCAAACATAGCAATAGATCCTGGCTGCCAGTAGGGAAAGATCAAGACACACATTTTAACAAAATATCACTTTTAGCTTTATACAGATGTAAATCAATACAGAATATAAAAAACTTCTTGAGCCTAAGTTGAAGAATGAAGGAGAGGGAAATAATGTCCAAGCGTGTTTCTGCTCCGCACTCTATCCTTCATTCTAACTGATCAGCCAAGTCCATTTCTTGTCAAGCCTATTAGTGTTTCTTGGTGGAGCAGGATGAGAGGGTTTGTCTTTGCATTATTGGTTCATCTCTCAGAAACTCCTTTAACTCAACTGACTCTTATCATTGTGAATATAGAGAGAATATAATAAAATTTATTTCTATTGGCTTTGGAATAACATGGATTTTCTTGTATTTGCCCTCCATCCTTCCAGCTGTCCTTGTGGATCAGGGGAAGTAATGCATGCAACTCCCTTGCAGAGGGATGAAGCATCATATTATGTTATAGGCCTTAAAGGTTTTTCCTTCTCTCCTCAGAAGCTGGTTAAGAATGCAGATGAATAGTGACTTTAAAGGTACCAGGAAATCTTCCCCACTTGCTTGTCATCCTCACTAATCATTGACATGGATGACCATTCATAATCCCTGAGGAAATACCACTTCTTTCTGGAATGACTTTACCACACTTTTCCACGTGACAAACTCCTACATATCCTTTAAGACCCAGGTTAAAATCACTTTCCTTATGAGTTCTTCTCTCACCTTGCTCTTCCTTGGGTTGAACTTTGTCTTCTAGCCATGGTTATTTTTACATAATTTTATCAGTGTCCTTATCACTTTGGAGGTATTATTTTATACGTTTTTTCTCTCTGAGGAGACTAAGTTCTCAGGGACAGGGCTATTCACTTTACTTCTTTTTTTTTAAATTTTATTTTATTTAAATTTTTTTTAAATTTTATTTTATTTTTAAACTTTACATAATTGTATTTGTTTTGCCAAATATCAAAATGAATCCGCCATAGGTATACATGTGTTCCCCACCCTGAACCCTTGCAGCTCTAAGTATCATGTGTTAGCTGGTGCTTTCAGTGCTTATTGAAAAAACAAACAAACAAACAAACAACATTTAGGCCCATGAGCAATCCCTTCTAGAACAAATTTTGCAGATTATTTTTTTAGAGTTTTCTTTTACATTTATTTAATAGTTTAAGGAGGGCTTCCCCAGTGGCTCAGTGGTAAAGAATATGCCTGCCAATGAATGAGACCTAAGAGATTCAGGTTTGATCCCTGGGTCAAGAAGATCCCCTGGAGAAGGATGGCAACCCACTCCAGCATTCTTCCCTGGGAAATCCCATGGATGGAAGAGCCTGGCAGGCTACAGTCCTTGAAGTCACAATGAGTCAGACATAACTTAGCAGATGAACAACAATAGTTTTAAGTAACAGTTGTATACATTTACTATTTACACAATATTTTATTGAGACAAAATTTACAGAACATAAATTTTGCCAATTTGACCATTTTAAGTTGGACAATTCAGTTATTTTTAGTACATTTTGCAACCATCAGCACTAATTGCAGAACATTTTCAACACCTAGAAAACAAACCCCAGATCCATTAAGGAATTTTTAATGGGCGTGTCTCATGGTGGGGTGCCTAGCTCTTCCTGCTAAAACTGGAAGAGCTCAGGCTCTGAAATCCATCAGGCTCTTTCAAGTGCCCCTCTCTCATAACTCATGATGCAAGTACTACTTCACCACCACCTGTTTTTCATAAATACAAGAAGATTAACAATAATATGAACTTCAGAAGTATTCTGAATAGTAGAATAGTTAATATACATTAAATTAAAATTTTTTATTTTTTTCCCCATTTAAAAAAATTTAAATTAAAAAAAATTCTGCAATATCGTGTTGGTTTCTGCCATGCAACAAAGCAAATCAGCTGTAATTATACATACGCCCCTTCTGTCCCTGTTTGTTTATTTTTGGCTGTGCTGTGCCTTTGCTGTGCACCTGGGCTTGCTCTGGTTGTGGTGCTCGGGCTTCTCATTGTGGTGGTTTCTCTTGTTGCAGACCATGGGCTCTAGAGCATTCAGGCTTCCGTAGCTGCAGCACGTGGGCTCGGTAGTGGTGGCTCACGAACTTAGTTACTCCTTGGCATGTGGAATCTTCCTGGACCAGGGTCAAACCTGTGTCCCCTGCATTGGCAGGTGGATTCTTAACCACTGGACCACCAGGGAAGTCTCCAGTATACCTCAAAGTTTTAGAAAAGAACATGGTATAGATTTATACTATAGACTCAGTAAATATTAGCTATCATAATCATTATTATAATTAGTGCTGGTCATTAATTTTATTTGTTTGATGACTACATGACTATTCACAAATTGGACTTCTTTCCTGGGAATCTACTCAAATAGTCTTTGATTTCATCCTAAAAAAGTGTTAGGCATTTGAGAGCCATTAAATACTTTTGTTTTGCAGCTTCTTTGGGCTACATGTTCTCTGTTGTTTCATCACTTTTGAGTATATAGCATGGTCCCTTGCATATTGTAGGTGTTCAATAAATATTTGTTAAGTAAATGTTAACTTCACATGGCCTCATTAGCTTTTATGCTGAATGCATTTATATTTTGTTAATGTATATTTTAAAGCATTTGTTTCAGAACCAAAGTCAGTGGGGCTACCTCCTTTTCTCTCTCTTTTTTAAAATTTTTTACAATATAAATTTATTTATTTTAATTGGAGGCTAATTACTTTACAAAATTGTATTGGTTTTGCCATACATCAACATGAATCCGCCACGGGTATACACGTGTTCCCCATCCTGAACCCCGCTCCCACCTCCCTCCCCGTACCATCCCTCTGGGTTGTCTCGGTGCACCAGACCTGGAGGCCTTGATTGTACCATGGCAGACCAGGACTTCAGGACGTAGGCTGTGAAAGAAGCATCTTACTCATGTATACCTTTGGTTTTCCTCACTGAGAGCTACAGAAAGAATCATCCATACACTCTGAGTCATTGGATACTCATGTACAGATAATATCTCCTCTAACCGGATTGTCAGTTTTCTAGGGGACTACCTTACCTACTGAGGGTAAGTCTATTGAGGGCTAGTTATTCCCTTTGTTTTGATTTCACTGGAAAAATCATAGGAGACAAAGGAAAGCATCTTTTCAATTGTGTTAAGAGCCAACTATTGTTGTGACATTTAGAAAATGCTTATTAAAATTCACAGAAGTAGTAATAGTCTATAATTATACCACTTAGCATTGGAGACCATGCAGTTAATTCTCAGTTATTGATTCTGCTGCAACATCAACAAAGAAAAAAAAATCCCCAAATGTATTTTTTTTTAGATAATAAATACAAAATTTTATTCAGGACAAATTGGTAGAGGGCTGCCAACTACTCTGCATATACAATTTTGTATTCTTTTCCTATTTATTATTTATATATATTTTAGGTATGGGTTTGACTGCATATAATAGAAAAAGGGCAATCTAATGAGAGAACTACAGAAATACAGAAAAGTCCAACATTGTTGGGAGTTCCAAAAATATTAGAAATGCAGAATCAGCCATCTAGTAGACTCAACCTCATGACCTTAAAGAGCTTCTAATTCTGCATATCAAGGCTGTCCAGCAGAATATATGTTACGCAGCTGATGCTCCGTATCTGTGAGGTCCAGCATGGTAGTGGCTGCTGAGCTGTAGAGATGTGGTTAGTGAGACCAAAGAACTGAATTTTAAATTTTATTAATTTTAACAGTTTAATTGAAAAAGCTAAATGTGGCTTTTGGATGTGATATTAAACAGTACAGCTCTAGTATTAAATTTGTATTTTAGGAGACCATAAAGGGGAATAGGGCAGGCTAAGCGGATACCTTTCTATTTAGGAGCTGTTTCAAAAGCTGTTCCAAACACTTTTGCTTTCATTTTGTTCAACAGAAATATGACACATGGTCACCCTTAATTACAAGGGAGGCTAGAATGTATAACCTTTTTTTTTTCTATATGAAATTGTGTTCTGTTAAAAAATATCAAGGTTTTATTGTGTTCTTCTCCTAAAGAAGAAAGGGAGAATGGATGTAAGGATTGGCATATTGTCTGAGGCATTCTATTATATGTGTATACAGTTTGTTTTGTAATTTCAAAACCCGTGGGATGCAACAAAAGGAATTCTAAGAGGGACATTCATAACAATAGATGCCTACATCAAGAAATAAGAAAGATCTCAAATAGAAAACCCAATCCTATACCTAAAGAAACTAGAAGAAGAACAAATGAAGCCCAGAATTAGTAAAAGGAATGAAATAAGAATGAGCAGAAATAAGTGACTAGAGACTAAGAGGGGAATAGAAAACATCAATGAAACTAAGAGCTGTTTCTTTTCTCAAAAGGTAAACAAAACCAAAAATCCTTTAGCTAAACTCACCAAGAAAATAAAGAGGACTCAAATAAGTAAATGAAATCAAAGAGGAGATATTACCTCATTACCACATTCTGTGATATTAACTAATAGGATCATAATAGACTACTATAAACTATATACTACTATAGTTTATAGTTTATACTATAAACTACTATAATATAAATTATATTTTAACAAACTTCTAGGATAATCTAGAAGAAATGAATAAATTCTAAGAAATATACAACCTAACAGACTGAGTTGGTAAGAATTTAGTCTGGTAAGAAACCTGAACAGACAGATTACCAGTTGGAAGGTGAAGTTTGTGATCAAGAACTTCCCCAAACAAACAAAAGTCTGGGACCAGGTGACTTCACCGGTAGATTCTGCCTAACATTTAAGAAACTACATGACTCTTATACACAAAAATAACTCAAAATGGGTTTCAAACTAGAAAGCCTATGCAGATCAAAGGAAACCATAAACAAAAAGGCAATCACTGAACGAGAGAAAATGTTTACAGATCATATATCTGATAAGGTGTTAATTCCAAAATATATCAAGAATTCATATAACTCAGTAGCAAACCCCCAAACAATTAGATTAAAAATGGATCAGTTCAGTTCAGTTCACTTCAGTTGCTCAGTTGTGTCCAACTCTTTGCGACCCCATGAATCGCAGCACGCCAGGCCTCCCTGTCCATCACCATCTCCTGGAGTTCACCCAAACTCACGTCCATCAAGTCGGTGATGCCATCCAGCCATCTCATCCTCTGTCATCCCCTTTTCCTCTTGCCCCCAATCCCTCCCAGCATCAGAGTATGATCTGATTACACATGCCCCCCCAAAGAAAACATACAAATGGTCAACAGGTACATGAAGGGATGCTCAACATAACTAATTATCGAGGAAATGCCAATCAAAACTATCATGAGCTATTCCTCACACATTTTATAAAAAAAAAATGACAAGAAAAAAAACATCAGTAAGAATGCAAAAACCAGTGAACCTTTGTACACTGTTGGTGGTAAATGGTTACTGCCATTATGGAAAATAGTATAGAGGTTCCTCAGAAAATTAAAAACAAAGCTACCATATGATCCAGCAATTTCATTTGTGGATATTTATCTGAAGGAAACCAAGCATTAACTCAAAAATATACATACACCTCAATGTTCATTGCAGAATTATTCACAAGAACTAATACATAGAGGTGACTTAAGTGTCTGTTGATGAGCGAGTGGATAAAGAAAATGTGGTAGATGTATCAGTTCAATTCAGTCGCTCAGTCGTGTCTGACTCTTTGGGACCCCATGAATCGCAGCACGCCAAGCCTCCCTGTCCATCACTAAGTCCCAGAGTTCACTCAGACTCATGTCCATCGAGTCGGTGATGCCATCCAGCCATCTCATCCTCTGTCGTCCCCTTCTCCTCCTGCCCCCAATCCCTCTCAGCATCAGAGTTTTTTCCAATGAGTCAACTCTTCGCATGGGGTGGCCGTGTATACAATGGGATATTAGTCAGCTGTAAAAAGGAAGGAAATCTTGCCATTTGTAATAATGTGGATGGACCTAAAGGACATTATGCTAAATAAAATAAATCAGACAGAAGATGACAAATATCATATGATCTCTTTTATATGTGGAATCTAAAAATGAACGAACCAATGAACCAACCAACCAACCAACCAACCAAAGAACTGAATTCATAGATAGAGAAAACAGATTGGTGGTTGCCAGAGGCATTGGGTAGTGGGTAGGTTTTTCCCACTGAAGGATTTTATTCCAGCTGCAGATTTTTTTCCCCTTTATCTCTTTTCAAGGGCTTTTTCTTTATTCATCTTCTAGATGCCATTTTTTCTAACCACCATCCTGGACTCATTCTTCTTTACTCTGCTTCGTGAACATGTCCAGATCCACACTCTGAATCTGCTTCCATGCATTTCTTACAGTAACCCCAATCTCAATAATGGTAACTCCATTTTCCTCGCTCAAATCTACCTTTCAGGTATCCTTGAATTGTCTCTCTCCTCTCATCAAAACCTCAGCAAATCTTCTTTGTTCTACCTGTAGGATGTCTAGACTCTGACCACTTCCTAAAACCTTCAGTGCTACCATCCTGGTAAAGACAAGCAACTATTGGCTGGATTATTGCAACTGATATTCACCTAATTGGTTTCCTCATATTTCCCACTTCCCCGTGCTGGGAATATGACAGATATAACTGCTTTGAGTTAGGGACGTTGTTTCCTCATGGCCAAATCTTTAGCACCCATGCTTGACACATTACAGGGCACAATGCTATTTCTTGAATAAAGGCATGAATGAATGGATGGATGAATGACATCTCTTGCTGAGGAAATTCTTACTCTATTACATTATTATCACTGTCATTGGAGAGGCTGAAACACAAGAAGTCTAATGGCTTATATGTGTGTGTTAGTCGCTCAGTTGTGTCCGACTCTGCAACCCCACAGACTGTAGCCCGACAGGCCCCTCTGTCCATGGGATTCTCCAGGCAAGAAAACTAGAGTGGCTTGCCATTCCCTTCTCCAAGTGGCTTATATAGACATGTTAGTATTGGAAGGCACAATGGGGATAATCTAGCCAATTCTGTCATTTTATTTAGAAGTGGAAACAGGGAGGGTGAGAGGTTGAAGGTGAAATGACCTGGTTAAGATAGAAGTGAGTCAGTTACCGAATGTCAGCCAGTGCCCAGCTGTCCTGGTTCCCTGGCCAGTCCTCATTGTCCCTCTGTTCAGATGTCCTTTTCATTCTCAGCAGTTCAGTCTGGAAAAGTATTCTCCTGATGTCTTACCTTCAGCTTTTTTCTTTTATTACTTTGTTTTTGGGTACAAACTTTATGGACATCTCCCTAAGCTAATTGAAAAGATTTTGAATCTCTCCTAAGTCAAGGTTAGTTGACAAAGTTTCACCTGAGAGAAAAGAAATTCCATGGGGAAGTTCCCTTGACTAGAGTGTGTGGATTAATTTATTTAAAGGATCTTAACTTATGCAAGGAACTAATTACAACCATTGGGGTTTTGGTGGGTGTGTAAGTTTTCTTCATGAAAACCAAGGTCTTAAAATCTCTTTTCTGCTTTCTGTGGCATTTGTTTATTTCCTAGCTGTTATAAATCAACTCTGATCTAGATGCCCTGATTCCCCCCCCCTCCTTTTTTTTTGGTGATTTATCTTAGACATCATCTGCTTTGTGTTCTAAAATCTCCCAGGGACACTCGTGCTTTTCTTCAGGGCAAGGTTTGATCCTTGAGTAGCAGTAACAACAACCCTCCAGTCCTCAGTGCAGAAAGAGCACTGATTTCTGAATTAGGTACCTGGGAAATAACTGGTACGCAGTGTGGGAATCCAATTACCCTCTCTCCGCCTCATTCACCTCATCTATAAACAGAAGAGGTTAGAGTAAAAGGTCTCTAAATGTTTTCAGCTCTAGTCAGAGTGACTGAGCTGGGTATGAACTGAACTTCGTTCAGGGAGACTTGAGTGAAAAAGCGACTGAGCTGGTGGTATTAGCAAAGGCACCTGTCTTGTCAGGGTTTAGGATTCCAAGGGGGGATTTCAATTCTCTATCCTATTCTAGTTTCTCCAAACCAGATGATCTCCTTGAGTAATGATCGATTCTAGCAGAGTGGCCAACTTCATGATGAGTTGGATGTGCTCAGCTGCATTTGAGATCCATCTGACTCTATTCTTTGTTCTGAGATAGAACTAACTACACCAGCTATTTTGATTTAAAGGTAGGTAATATGACTGGAAGTGCAGAGTCTCTAAACAGCCATAGGATGTTGGGTGAGTCAGTTTCTCTCTTAGAGCCTCAGTGTTCATTTGCTAAATGAGCTCAGTTCAGCTCAGTCACTCAGTTGTGTCCGACTCTTTGTGACCCCAGGGACTGCAGCACGCCAGGCCTCCCTGTCCATCACCAACTCCCAGAGCTTACTCAAAATGAGCTGGTTGGGTTTAAAGTATTTGCTTTTTTTGGTGGGGGTAGTGAATTCAATTTATTTAATTTATTTTTATTGTGGTAAATTATACAAAACATAAATTTGATGAATTTTAAGTCCTTTACAATTTTGGGATTCTGTGAGGTACCATTTGGGAATTATAAAGTGGGAAACTGTGATTGGGATGGAGCTTCCATTACTTCACTCTGCGATCAGCTCCATTGGCACATGAAGATTTCTATTATATCTCCTTCGGGCATTGTCTCCATTGTATCATTACGCTCTGGTCCAGAGTCCAGCAGTTCACCTGATGTAGAGTCTATGTGTTCAAAGACGGATTTGGGCTTTTATATGCTGATCACTCCCCCCCCCCCCTCATGCTTCCAGGTGAGGCAAAACTGCGTTCAGAGAGGAGGCATGTTTTACCAGCTCAGTGCAGGAGATGGTGGAGGTGGCTGAAGGGTGGGTAGCAGAGACAGGAACAGGTACTGAAAGGCAAAGATGACAGAAAAGGAAAACGTAGTTTTCCAAGTTACCAGTTGTTCCTTCTACTAAGGATGAAGACTGGAAAAACTGGGCTCTCCTTGATTTTTCTCTTATCTCTGAGTGAGCTCTCAGATTGGCTCTAGAATACTGTTCTTAGTTTCTCTAGTGAATCAAAAAACATTGAGTTCATACTCAAACAAGAAACATTTGTGTTGGGGAATCAATATACATTGGATCTCTTATAGAAGAGAACATTTAATTTTAACTCTTCAGTATGTGTTTATGTGCCTAGAAATTGTATAGGGTAGTGATGAAAGAACATATGATCTGGAGTTAAATTTCTTGGGTTGAAATTCTGGCTCCACTGCTGTGTAAACTTAGGTCAGTGAATTCACTTACCTGTGCTTCTTTTTTTTCCCTCATATGTGAAAAATGGGGTGATAAAAATATGCACATCACAGGTTTGTTCTGGAAATTGAGTTAATTAACATATATAGAATAAAAAGCCCAAACACAAACAGACTAGTAGATACAGAGAACAAAATGCTGGTTGCCAGAGGGGAAGGGTGTTGGGGGAAGGATGAAATAGGTGAAAGGGATTAGAAGATACAACCTTCTAGCTACAAAATAAATAAGGCATAGGCATGTAATGTGTACATAGGGAATATAATCAGTAATATTGTGACAACTTTGTATGGTGACTGATGGTAACTATTCTTATTGTATATTGAGTCACTATATTGTATACCTAAAACCAATGTAATATTGTATGTTAATTACAACTAAAAAAAAAACCTGTGTGACATATGATGCCATTGAAATACTAGCTATTATTGTCAACCAAAATGCAATTAATAATAAAATATAATAAAAACATTAAACAGATAATTTTGAATACTAGGATATGTATTTCTTGGTAGAGATAAAGAAACAGTATTTTAAAGAATTTATTAACTGCTAAAAAAGAGGAGTATGATGAACTACTTACTGTAAGAACACAATGGCAGGACTATATTATTTCTACAGTAATCAGATTCTACATGCAATCTAAAAAGAAGGGAATACTAAACACTGTGAAGGAAGAAAGGACATTTTGGATTAGGAAATAGCTGTATAATGTTCATTTTGGGGATGACAGTTGCAGAAATAGGCAATGGCCAGTTCAAGAAGAACCTGGAATCCATGCTAAGAATATTGGAATTTGTGCTGTAGGCAATGCGGAGGAGTTGATATATTTTAGGTAGAGTAGTAGCCTGATTTGCTATTCATTTAAGAAAAATCACCAAAGTATTCTTTCAATGCTTAGAGAAGATACGTATGAGTTGGAGTGTTAATCATGAGAGGGCTTCCCAGTGGCTCAATGGTAAAGAATCTGCCTGCCAATGCAAGAGATGCAGAGACTTGGCTTCCATCTCTAGGTTGGGAAGATCCCTTGGAGGAGGGCATGAAAACTCATTGCAGTATTCTTGCCTGGAAAATCCAATGGATGGAGGAATCTGGAAGGCTACAGTCCATGAAGTCACAAAGAGTCGGACATGACTGAATGACTGAGCATACACACACATTAATCACAAGATTCATTGAATGCACAGGACTGGAATTAGGGTTAGAAGGTGGACAGGATTGAAAAGGACAAGGAGAGGGCATTTTGGATGAAGGCGGCTCCGTGGTGGGAATGAACAGTGTGGGCTTGTGGGAGGAGAGGACCCTGAGTTGAATAGAGGTGAGTTGAAGTTTAGTTGGCTAAGAAGGTGATGGTTGAGATGGCTCAGTCTGTGAAAGACTTTGAAAGTGAGCCAGAGGTGTCCAGGGTTTTCCCTGGTTATTCCCAAGCAGTGGACGATCTGAGGAAGGAAGGGTCCAGGAAACAATCTTCCAGCTGTAGTCTGCAGGGTGGATGGAGTGGGAGGTTGTAGAGACTAAGAGGCTTTGCTGACTTAGGCATCAGCCGACAGCAGGTGTGAAGGTGAGGGTGGCAAGGTTGGAGAGAAAGTGCACAGGAGAGATGATTAAAGATAAAATTAATGGACTGTGGTGACTGACCGGATATGGGAATGAGAGGCACGAATCACATATGACATCAAAGCTACAAGCCTGGGCATCTTGGAGGCTGATGGTGTCATCAGAGCTGCTTGAAGGTCTCCTGTTATTCCATAGCTTAGTCTTACCAGCTTCAATCTATCACTGTCCCAATCTTTTCCTTTGTTTCAAGTGAGGATGTGGTAAAAGGAGATTTTTGTGATGTCTCACAATCTTATCTTTTAACCATTCAGCGACTGGATTTTCCAAGGTGTTGTGATGCTGACAGGTATTCCTGATTCTGAGAGCCTCGTGTCCACAACACTGCTACCAATGGAAAGGGCACCATGCTATGATGAGTTTATCAATATTGCTTGCATTTGGTCATGAGTACCAATGTCATTTCTATACTGTGTGCATCAATATCTTCCAGGAAACTGTCTCTTGACCAGGAAATTTCTTTTTGTTTCCATAAGTGACTGAGCACCCCCACCTCCCTTTTTTAACCTCTGCAGAAGAAGTTTAGAGTAGTCATACAAATGACAAAGAAAAATTTCATTGCATTTTAATTGAGGTTGCCTAAATTTGTATATAAAGTTAGGAATAGTCAAAATTATTATGTTAACTTTTATTATTTAAATATAATATGTAAGAATTTGGGGGGATGGATATGTTTTCCATTTGACATATATATTTTCTTGTGTTCTTGTGGTATTTTTATGGTTTTCTCTGCATAATTGATTACATTTTAAAGTATTTAATATTTTTTCCCTTGGCTATCATAAAAGGAATATTTTTGAGCTATGTTTTAATTAGTAATTGTATTTTAAAATTTTTTGTTGTGTTAGTGATGCTCAGATTTATGTATGCATTTATTTACTTTTATTTATCAATTTCTTAGGTTTATGTATTAGGAGGTTTTGCTTGCACGAAACAGAAACCCATTAAACTAGCCTAAGCAGAGAGGAGAATTTACTTGAGGAATAAGGGGCATTCTCACGTACACAGGGACTGTATCAGGAATGGAAAAGTCAAGGATCATGGATGCGTTCTGCCATAATTTTTTTTTTTCAGGTTTAGTGACTTTACATAATCCTAAAATTTTTAAAATATTAAAAACTTAAAAAATTTAAAAATAGTAAAGAATCCAGTAAATATACAGTAAATATATTTAGTGTATATATTTCATATTTATAACTTGGTATTTGATGGTCATATACATAATGAAGTGATGACAACCGTTAAGCCAATTAACATATTCATCTCCTCCTGTGGTCACTCCTGGTGTATGTGGGAGTCGGTGCGAAAACTTGTAATCTGCTCTCAGGAAATTTTGAAGTTCAGCGTACATCCTGGTGTGAGGAATTCTGACACTTATGACTTTGTTTCCATCTGTCTATATCGTTGACTTCTGTTTTCTCTGTTGGTTCTGGTCTTTATTGATCAGGTGCAGCTTTACTTTTCCAAAAGTATATTTCTTGAAAATTTCAGTGTGAAATCAGAGATAAGGGGAAAAGCAATGGGTAAAATTTAAAGCAGAGAATCAGGTCTTCATACTGTTTCTTCCTTATTTCTCATGGATCCTATGTGGTGAAAATACGCCTAACACGGCACCTTTATCTAGAGAGTATTGTTTTGAATCTGATGTTGTGATCCGTATTTCTCTTGTATTCTCTGAGGGAGTGTGTGTGTGTGTGTGTGTGTGTGTGTGTGTGTGTCTGTCACTCAGTAGTGTCTACTCTTTGTGACCCAATGGACTGTAGACCGTCAGGCTCCTCTCTCCATGGAATCTTCCAGGCAAGAATACTGAAGTGGGTTGCCATTTCCTACTTCAGGGGATCTTCGAGACCCAGGGATCAAACCCATGTCTCTGGCATCTCTTACATTGGCAGGTGTATTCTTTACTACTGTACCACCCTGGAAGCCCACTCTGAGGGTGTATACATGTATAAAAGGTGCTCGGCTAAGTATCTTCTCAGGGAAATAACTCACAGAGAAATCTTCATCTTGTTATCATATACTTTGCTGCTGGCTACCAACCGGGAACCGGGAAAGGCAGTCTGGTCAGGCACAACAGTGCTCTCAGAGGACCAGCTCTGTGAGTTCAGGATCTGTGAGCCTTTTGAGCAGTGTGCCAAGAGTTTTGAGAGTGAAATGATGGAGACATACTACTGAGCAGAACTCTCTACAAAGTGTTTGAGCACTTGTTCTATAAGCTCAGTTATTGAAGCTGCAAGACTGGCGAAGGACTCTGACCTGAGTGAGCTGAGGATTAGAATGGAGTGAAGAAAATGAGACAGAGGAAAGGGAAGGATTAACAATGGGAAGATGGTTCCCTGAAGAGAAGATGAGGGATAGAAGGAATTCAGAATTTAGGAGTAGCAGTGTGTCATGGGGATTTCCCAATAAGGGAGAGCCATTAAAATGCAATGAAGATGGTAAAAATATAAGAGCTGAACTTGAATGACTCCCTAAATTCAGAATATCTTGTGGTGGGTTAGAAGAAGCCCTATGAATTCAACCTGATTCTGAGTCCTACAGTGGGCCATTTTCTGTGTGATGCTGGGTGAATAACCATTTCTCTGAGCCCTCATTTTCTAATATATAAACTATTGTTAGATTGGTCATATTTAATGCTCAATGAGCTCATATTGCCTAAATAAATGAGTTCATGATAAATTTTTGTTGTAAACCGATTTATGCTGTCCAACTTGCTATAAATGAGGTGAATTTGTTATAATCGATGTTTATTTTATTGCAGGTTCTGATTATCTCCAGTCCAGTACATATGAATCAACTCCATGGCAAGGACCAATAATGTGACTGAGTTAATTATCACCAGTCTTTTCCAGGATCCAGAGGTGCAGAGAGTGTGCTTTGTGGTGTTTCTGCCCATGTACTTGGCCACGGTGGTGGGCAATGGCCTCATTGTTCTGACGGTTAGAGTCAGTAAGAGCCTGCGTTCCCCCATGTACTTCTTCCTGAGTCACCTGTCGCTGGTGGAAATCAGTTACTCCTCCACTGTTGTCCCTAAATTCATCACAGACTTACTTTCCAAGATTAAAACCATCTCCCTGGAGGGCTGTGTGGCTCAGATATTCTTCTTTCACTTCTTTGGAGTTGCTGAGATCTTCATGCTCACAGTTATGGCCTATGACCGCTACATGGCCATCTGCAAGCCCCTTCACTACACAACCGTCATGAGCCGGTCTCTGTGTCACCAACTGGTGGCTGCTTCCTGGCTGGGGGGGTTTGTTCACTCCATGGTTCAGATCATTGTTACTCTCCAGTTATCCTTCTGCGGTCCCAACGTGATTGACCACTACTTCTGTGACCTCCATCCCTTGTTCAAGCTTGCCTGCACTGACACCTCTGTGGAGGGGGTCGTTGTGTTGGCCAACAGTGGATTGTTCTCCATCTTCTCCTTCCTTCTCTTGGTGTCCTCATACGTTGTCATCCTGGTCAACTTGAGGAACCGTTCAGCAGAGGGGAGACGCAAAGCCCTCTCCACCTGTGCCTCTCACGTCACGGTGGTTGTTTTGTTCTTTGGACCTGCCATCTTCCTCTACATGCGGCCCCCCTCCACCTTCACTGAGGACAAGCTGGTGGCTGTGTTCTACACAGTGGTCACCCCCATGCTGAACCCCATCATCTACACACTCAGAAACGCAGAGGTGAAAATTGCCATGAGGAGGTTGTGGGGCAGGAAAGTAAACTCAGGGTTGCAATAAAAATGAAAATATTAAAAAAATTAGTATGTATCAGTTCAGTTCAGTTCAGTTCAGTCACTCAGTCATGTCCAGCTCTTTGCGACCCCATGAATTGCAGCATGCCAGGCATCCCTGTCCATCACCAACTCCCGGAGTTCACTCAGACTCACGTCCCTCGAGTCAGTGATGCCATCCAGCCATGTCATCCTCTGTCGTCCCCTTCTCCTCCTGCCCTCAACCTTTCCCAGCATCAGAGTCTTTTCCAATAAGTCAACTCTTCGCATGAGGTGGCCAAAGTACCGCAGTTTCAGCTTTAGCATCATTCCTTCCAAAGAACACCCAGGACTGATGTCCTTTAGAATGGACTGGTTGGATCCCCTTGCAGTCTAAGGGACTCTCAAGAGTCTTCTCCAACACCACAGTTCAAAAGCAGCAATTCTTCGGCATTCAGCTTTCTTCACAGTCCAACTCTCACCTCCAGACATGACCACTGGAAAAACCATAGCCTTGACTAGATGGACCTTTGTTGGCAAAGTAATGTCTCTGCTTTTGAATATGCTATCTAGGTTGGTCATAACTTTCCTTCCAAGGAGTAAGCGTCTTTTAATTTCATGGCTACAGTCACCATCTGCAGTGATTTTGGAGCCCCCAAAAATAAAGGGTTAGGGTTAGTGTGTATAGGGTGACCAAATATGCATTCTGACTTTGGTGAATATAAGCAAGAGAGGAAAAGTTAACCAGTTCATGTTTTTTGTTGTATTTTATTTTATTAGTTTTTACAACACTGCCCTATGATGATGAGAATTTAATTTTCCTTTTCCTTTAGACACCACCAGAAAATTCCAGACTTCCCTTATACTTCAGTGCTGCCATCATTAAACCCAAATTCCCCACAGAATTCACGCTTGTAAATTTGTGTCAGCTTTCTTTTATTCGATCTTCATTATCATTAAACAATAAAACATATAATTATTTAGGTACTCTAGATATGTGTGGTTCTTAAATTTCTATAAAGCTTATTTTATAAATAAAGATTTGTTGTTGGTGATTTAGTTGCTAAGTAGTGTCTGACTTTTTTGCAACTCCGTGGGCTATAGCCTGCCAGGCTCTTCTGTCCATGGGATTTCCCAGTCAAGAATACTGGAGTGGATTGCCAATTCCTTCTCCAGGGGGTCTTCCTGACTCAGGAATTGAAATCAGGTCACCTGCACTGGCAGGTGGATTCTTTACCGCCTACCCACCTGGGAAGCTCAAATGAAGATCTAGGTACCACTAATAAATTTACCGAATGACTGAAAAAGCTTGCTTCCAAAATAGTAACTGACTTGTTCCTGAGAATCCAACCAAACTTGTCTGTCTACTTTGAGTGATGGCATAAAGGGACCCTTTTATCAGCCTATGTGGCCTCAGACTTCCCTGGCAATTCCAGAAGACCTTGGCTCCTGCTCTGTCTAAACCTGTCTAAGCCTTCACTATCTCAGTCTGGTCAGAACCGGGCCTCAAAATTCTTTCAGATACCACTCTTTTCATAAAACCTGTGCCAGTTTCCTTGGGTTGTGAAGACAACTTCCTCTGAAAACTAATTGCTCTTTGCTTATATGGACAGCTTTTTGGGTATTTAAGCCTGTGTATTTTATACTATTGCTATTTCTGGATGTGTATACCTTGAAGTCTACTTGAGGGCTGAACATTACTTACTTTTATGCTCTACTTCAGTGTCAGCATAATTTTATGCACATAATATGTCCTCAGCAAAGTTGAATAAATGAATACAAAATTAAATAGATTAATGAATAACAGAAGATGTGAATGGCATGTAAACTCTGGTGTCAAGGTTCATACACAGTGATGTGAAGAATAAAGAATGTCCTATGGCCTCAGCATCCAATCCTAAGCTTCAATTTCTGGAGTATACTTTTAAAATTATTTTTTTGCATGTAAATGGTGAAATTTTCACTTGGCATTATAGAATCACTCCAATTAACAAACAATCCTTATTAACCGTCTTAATGTTAGCAGGTATGCTATCATTCACTTCAGTTCAATTCAGTCACTCAGTCATGTCCAGCTCTGCGATGCCATGGACTGCAGCGTGCCAGGCTTCCCTGTCCATCACCAACTCCCAGAGTTTCCTCAAATTCATGTCCATTGAGCCGGTGATGCCATCCAACCATCTCATCCTCTGTCGTCCACTTCTCCTCCCACCTTCAATCTTTCCCAGCATCAGGGTCTTTTCCAATGAGTCAGTTCTTCCCATCAGGCGGACAAAGTATTGTAGTTTCAGTTTCGGCATCAGTCCTTCCAATGGATATTCAGGACTGATTTCCTTTAGGATGGACTGGTTGGGTATCCTAGATGTCCAAGGGACTCTTAAGAGTAGCACTGATGCTATCATTAGAGAGTAAAACTTGTTAATATGCTTGAATAATGATGACAGAAGAAATATTGCTTCAAGTCATGATTTGGGTGAGATTAAGATAGAATCGCCACTTTGTTAACTTTCTGTATGGAGCATATGAGATTGTGTTTTCACCCAAAATATTTTTGGTTTCTCATATACCATCTTTTCCCATCAAGACCTCAGTAGTTCATGTCATGTTGTGTTTTAGATAAGCTCCTTGTACTCCTAGGTATCAATCATAGCTCTTTCTGAGCTGCCCTTATTTAATGCCTTCTCTTCTTTGGTGATCCATTAGGCAGAGTGCACAGATTTTAGGGAGGGACACCTGGACTTAAATTCCCACCCTGTCGTCTTCTACCTGTACAACATTGGGTTCATTCACTTTTTCTCTTGGTGTCAGCATGCTGTGATTTGTGGAAAGATTGTGGCATGTGGAGAGAGATTATAATTAAATTTATTTATGGCTGTGCTGGGTCTTTATTGCTGTGCGGATTTTCTCTAGCTGTGGTGAGCAAAGGGCCTCTCTGCTTGCAATGTTCGGGCTTCTTATTGTGGAGGCTTCTCTTGTTGTGGAGCACGGGCTCGAGTGCACGGGCTTCAGTGGTTGCATAGCGTGGGCTCCTCAGCTGCGGCTCCTGGGCTCTAGAGCACAGGCTAGCTGTGGTGCATGGGCTCAGTTTCTCTGTGCATGTGGGATCTTTCTGGATCAGGGATTGAATCTGGAAAGAGAAGATTACATTTTTGTATTATCCCTCCCTTTCAGTGTGATAACATAGGAGTGCCTGGAAGGCTTTTCTAACTTCCTTGGTGCCCTCATCCCCTTAATATCATTCTAATATCTGAAATTCCCCAGTAGGAGCTTTGTTTCAGGGCAGTAGGGCTTTGCTAGAAGGGAAACTATTGTTAATCACTAATATCTTAATTTGGATAATTTTACAAGATGGTTTTCTTTTCTTTCTAGATGGTTGTTATCTGGCCACTGAAATACGGTTCAATCCAAATCCAGTTCATCGTCTGCTTTTGCTGTGAGCTACGAATTGTTTTTACATATTAAATGTTTCAAAAAAAAATCAAAGTAGGGTAATACGTTGTGATACATGAAACTTAACACATAATTCAAATGTTAGTGACCATACATAAGGTTTCACTGGACTATAGTTGTACCCAGTATTTCACTTATTTATGGCAGTTTTTGTGTTAGATTGCCGTGAGTGGCTGTGACCCAGTGTGGTCTACATAGCCTAAACTACTTACCATGTAACCCTTTAGAGAAGTTTGCCCGTCCCTGCTTAAGCCGTAATGATGTTTCTTACTCAACAAGAAGTCGGGAGGTCAGCGGTCCCAGGGTTGTTCTGCTATTCCTATGATGCCCAAGCATCTAGCTGGTGCCCCTTCGATTCTGTAGTCTGTCCTGTCACAGCTGCTAGATATCTATAGCAGCTCTTGGTGTTATCTGCTCCCATGCAGGGAGGGAGGCTCTCATTTTATTGTGGGAAATATTTCCCAGAATTTCCCCAGAGCAACTCTGACTCCTATTGACCAGAACTAGGTCATATGTCTATGCGGAGATGCAAAGGAGGCTGGGATAGTAAATAGTGAAAATAGGAATGAGATTATAATATTAGACCAGATATTGTGTTTCCTCTGAACTGGTCACACTGGTGTTCAATAATGCCAGAATTCTTTCATTAAGTAAGGGAAGTCTCCACAGGGAGTTTTGGTAGAGGGAACCCTGGGGGATAGTGATGTGGGCACAGTGAGGTTGTTAAAGGATTTGAGTCTGGTGCCAGAGTCTTCAACTGAAATTGAGTTTACCCTCTTAGAGACTGTGCAACCCCAAGTAAGTGACTAAAACTCATAATTCAGTTTCCTTAATTAGCATGAAAGTTTGGGCCAAGTGCAAGAAGCATTTTATTTTTTTGGCCATGCTACACAGCATGTGGGATCTTAGTTCTCTAGCCAGAGATTGAATCTGTGCCCCCTGCATTGGAAGCATGAAGTCTTACCCACTGGACCACCAGAGAAGTCCCAAGAACCATCTTCCTAGCAACACTGTTTTGCTGACAGCACCCCTGATTTTTTTCCCTGACGAATGATTAAGGATTGAGGCCCTGGGATGTGAGTTCTTTTGTGAAATTTAAAACATCTCTTGTTACAAGAAATTTAGACCATATGCAGTTGTTATCATAGCATGGTTCCTAGACTCGCCTGTACCAGATACCTAGTTTCAATAACGATCAATTTAGGAGAAATCTTGCCATGTCTCTACCAGGGCATCTCGATGGCAGCATTGTTGACATTTTGGTTCAGATACTTTTGGGAGACTGTCCTGTTCATGTGGGATGTGTCCTGGAATCCCAGGCTTTGACTTACTAGATGCCAGTAGGAACATTCTCCACCCAAACTGTGACAAGGACAAATGTCTCCAGATATTGCCAGATGTCCTCTCGGAGGAAAATTGCCCCCAGTTAAGAACCACTGATTTGTACCAGTTTCTCCTATCCAAAATTAAGAGTGTTCCTGGAACGTCCCTGGTGGCCCAGTGGTTAAGAATCCACTTTCCTATGCTGCTAATGCGATTCCATCCCTGGTTGGGAACTAAGATCCTTCATGCCTGAGGGTGACTAAGCCCGGGGCCAACACTGGAGAGAAGCCCAGGCATTGGAGAAGGCCCACGTGCTGCAGGGGAAGATCTCGTGTGCTGCAGCTAAGGCCTGGCACAGCCAAGTGCTGGGGTCCAGCCCCGGCTGATCCAGGGTATTCGAAGCGGGGACGGCGTCGGCGACCTATTTAATTATTTATTCATCAAAGATATAAAGAGTAATAGAATGAGGATAGCTCAGTAGGAAAATTCAGTGGAGAAAAGAGGCTGAGTAGCTTGGTTTACGCGGGAGACCAATAAAACTTCAAGACAAGAAGTTTGCACCACTTACGTAGGCCGCAGGCGTCCTTCCATTCTCCCGAAGGAGAGGAGACACTGAGGCCTCCCCGGTCGGATCTTAGAAGCCCAGGCATAATTAGCAAGCATGGCGGGTTCCGCGCTCCAGATGGAGACTCAGCCAGAAGTTGAAAGAGAGAGCGACATGGGGAGACCAAGCTTTGGTGAACAAGGCCCGCACTTTATTTTCCAAAGTAGTTTTTATACCTTAAGTTATGCATAGAGGATAATGGGGGAAGGGGTAGAGCCATGCAGCAAGCCAGGCTTTCTTCCTGCAAACTTATCATATGCAAAAGTTCAGGTGATTGACATCATCTTCTGGCCCGGAGGCCTGTTAACATTTTAAGAAACTTATTTTTCTCTAAAGGTGATTATTCCAAAGTCAGGCACCAGCCTCCCAAAAAGCATTGGACAAAGCTGCATTTTACATTTCTATACACCCATTATATCAATCAATACACTGCCAAGGACACAGTAGGTAAGGAGTATGGAGACTTAGCAGCAAACATTGGCCCAACAAGTGAAAAACCCTTCACCAATACAATTTCTAATCAATCTTTTAACTACTCAAAGGAATCTGTGTTTAGGCAGTTTAGAACATCTCCTGCCTCTCACAGTTGGGAGGCTCTGAACAATCACATGTGGCCGGAAAAACCCATTCAGGCAGGCTAGAGGATTTCCAAAGGAGTTTGTAGGTTGAAACACTGTCACATCCAAGAATTATTAACTGGAGCTGTAAGCTAACTCTTTTTTTTTCAGAGAGAGGTAGTGGGCGACAGCCCCCTGTAAAGTCAGAGGTGTAGGTGAAAGCACAAAGCAGAAAGTAGGCAGACTCTGGTTTTGGGGGTAGATGCTCGAGAATTTCCAGGGGGACTCCTGAGGCTCGATCCCACCTTTGCGTATGCCGAGCCTCCTTCCTCATGACCTTTGTCATGGGCGGAGTGCCTCACGCTGGCTCCCGGCAGTGATAGAATTCCAGTTGAGCTATTACAGATCCTCACTCAATATGCAATATGCCGGCTCCCGGCAGCCAAGGAAGTAAATAAAAACAGGAAACACCCCAAATTCCCAAAACAAAACAAACAAAAAAAACTAGTGTTCCTATATGATCCTTGGTAAACCAAAATGAGGTAAAGCGAAGTGGCAGTCACCTTAAGACGTGTCTTGCTGACACACAAAATAAATCAAGGTAAACCACCGGTGCTCACAGACACAGCTGAGAGGTATGGCAGCCTGATGCTGAAATGCTTGGCAATGCCCGTTGCTCGGGGTGTGTGCTGCCTCTATAACGCTCACTTGTTAAGGCAAACGCTGCTATTTCCCCTTTTTATCTTTTTCTGTAAAAGGAAAAATCCTCTTCAGGAGGCAGGTATCAGTGGAAAATAGCGGTGGTGTAAAGTGAACCTTTGACAAGTCGGGGGATGCCTGTAACCTCATCCAAACCAAAGGCCAGGAGAAGTGCCATCTGTTTTCTGACATATACCACCCATATTCCTTGGACCCATCCTTTGAATGGTGTCTTGTCATGCGAAGTCACATGACTGAGTTCAGGATAAGCAAAAGCTGGATCTAACTGACCTCTGCATGGTATAGGGACCCACAGCCTAAGTGCCCTGTGAACACTGGGTGAAATTACTTTAATATATTCCCTACTGATTTCTGAAGTTATGTTACCTACAAGGAAGTTTGGGATGTTAGTACCCAGGTCCTGCTTCCTACGAGGCAGGTGCCTGATGAGGAAGGGGAAAGCATGGCTCTCTGGGGACCAATCTTCTCTCACTTGATCACCATGCCTTCCCCCTGGTATCCCTTAGCAGGGTGAATTCAAGGCTCAGCTGCCAGAATTACTCTTCTCTGTGGAACATGGAGAGACAAGAGTTCTGTGTTCTTCTTTTTAATCAGGTGGAGTAGACTTAGGCTTAGTAGAATCAGGCTTAGTCTTAACAGTCCCAAGCCTAAGGCTGGAAGGGGAACCGATTTCCCATCTGGCAACTCCTGAGCTGTATGAGCTCTGGTTGTGAGCTTGGCCTGACTGCTTTGAAATTGTACAACTCTGAAACCTGCAATAGGTGAGGGATGTTCTTGGGGTGTTGTTTGCCTCTCTGTGATCAGAGCAGAAAAAAGATCTGGGGTGAGACATCAAAGGCACAGAAACTCTGGGGTGAGTTTTGTTTTGAGAGCATGTGGTGATTACAATTCCACTTTGAAAGTAAAGGGGATGCTACCAGGAAGGCTGTGGTATTTTACAAAGTGCTCTCACATTGGTCTGGTCTTTGCCTGAGGCAAGCACTGCACCAGACGTGGGATTCAGGAATGGAGCAGATGTGGCCTTGGTCCTTGGTGACCTTTGTTCTTTCAGTATTTGCTGAACATCTGTGATGTAGCAAATGCTGTGCTAGGAAGCCAGGATGATCTATATGCACTGTTCCTTCATTCTATGTCCATTCAGTGAGTGTGATTTTGTGCAGGTGCTTCAGTTAGCACTGGAGATGGAGTGTAGTAAGAAATAATACCTGCTCTACAAAGTTCAGTTTGGTGGGGCAGACGGTCACGTAAAACAATTACAGTAAATTCAATGTGTGCGTGCATGCTAAGTCGCTTTAGTTGTGTCTGACTCTTTGCGACCCCATGGACTGTAGCCCACCAGGCTCCTCTGTCCATGGGATTCTCCAGGCAAGAACACGCTAGTGTGTTGCCATGCCCTCCTCCAGGGGATCTTCCCAACCCAGGGATCAAACCCACATCTCTTGCATCTCCCGCATTGGCAGGGTGATTCTTTACCATTAGTGCCATCCGGGAAGCCCTATAGTTCAATGTGCAAAGTGTTGTATTTCCAAAATGTTCTAAGAGAGGAGGGTCACTGAGCCTAGGGGTCTATGGATTGCAGAGATGGATTTCCTATTTCTGAGAAGGTTCCAAGTTTGCAGAGTTTGAATGGTAGCATTTCAGGTACGCAAAGGCCTATGATATAATTCACTCCTTAAGGAAGGAGTCTTGTTTTGTATCATTTCAGATCACACACCCAAATTCCTGCCTCCTGGTGGCGACATCATGGCTAACACACACAATGTGACAGAATTCATTTTCCTGGGACTTTCTTCCAATCCAGAGGTGCAGAAAGTCTGCTTTGTGATGTTTCTGCTCCTGTACACAGCCATTGTGCTGGGGAATTTCCTCATCGTCCTCACTGTCATGAGCAGCAGAAGCCTTGGCTCCCCCATGTACTTCTTCCTGAGCTACCTGTCCTTTGTGGAGATCTGCTACGCCTCGACGACAGTCCCCAGACTCATCTCAGATCTGCTGGCTGAGAGGAAAGCCATACCTCTGTGGGGCTGCATGTCACAAGTTTTCTTTATCCACTTGTTTGGTGGCACTGAGATTTTCCTGCTCACTGTGATGGCCTATGACCGCTACGTGGCCATCTGCAAGCCTCTCAGCTACACCACCATCATGAGCCGGCAGGCGTGTGCCTTCCTGGTGGGTGCAGCATTGGTGGGGGGCTTTGTGCATTCCTTGGCCCAAATCCTTCTCATCTTCCGCTTGCCCTTCTGTGGCCCCAATGTGATCGACCACTATTTCTGTGACGTGCTTCCCCTGCTCAAACTTGCCTGCTCTGACACCATCCTCATTGGTCTTCTGATCGTTGCTAATGGGGGGACCCTGTCTGTGATCAGCTTCGTGGTCCTCTTAGCCTCCTATGTGGTCATCTTGCTCCATCTGAGGACTCGGAGCTCCGCGGGGCGGCGCAAGGCCCTGTCCACCTGTGGGGCCCACTTCACTGTGGTTACCTTGTTCTTTGGGCCCTGCATCTTCATCTATCTGAGACCTTCTACCACGCTGTCTGCGGACAAGACGGTTGCCGTGTTCTACACGGTGATCACCCCACTGCTCAACCCTGTCATCTACTCCCTGAGAAATGCTGAAGTGAAGAAGGCCGTGAAGAGGCTGTGGGTCAGAGCAATGAAGCTAGAAGAGAGGTAGAGGATGAGCCTTGGTGTTGATCCTCGGGCTTAGAACGATGCTAAGACCAGCATTTAAAAATCCTATTATAGAGGAAAATAAAAACAGAGAAATGCTCAAAATAAACATTTTAATAAAAATATGTATATTGTTGCATTCAATAAAAATGTAAAAGATTATGTCTAAGTAGATGTAAAGACTGGAAGGAAATCTACTCCATTGCCGGGGTCCAGCCCCGGTGGATCCAGGGAATTTGAAGTGGGGACGGCGTCGGCTAGATCAGGAAACAATTGCTTAATTAAACGTTAATTAAGGATATAAAGAGTGGCTAAATAAGGATAGCTCAGTGAGGAAGTTCAGTGGAGAAAAGAGGCTGAAATAAGGATAGCTCAGTGAGGAAATTCAGTGGAGAAAAGAGGCTGAATAATTCAGCCAGAAGGTGAGAGAAAGAACGACATGGGGAGACCAAGTATCGGTGAACAAGGCCCGCACTTTATTTTCCAAAGTAGTTTTTATACCTTAAGTTATGCATAGAGGATAGTGGGGGAAGGGGTAGAGTCATGCAGTAAGCCAGGCTTTCTTCCTGCAAACTTATCATATGCAAAAGTTTAGGTGATTTGCATCATCTTCTGGCCCGGAGGCCTGTTAACATTTCAAGACCCTTTCTTCAGAAAACTTATTTTTCTCTAAAGGTGATTGGTCAGGAGCCACCCTCCAAAAGCATTAGATAAAGTTGCATTTCTATAGGGCAAAGGTGTGGTGGGCTATAACAAGTAAAAGAATTAACTCAAGGGTCCAAGGTTACAAACATTAAAGCTACTACTTACACCAATCATATTAATCAATTCACTGCCAGGGACACAGCAGGTAAGGGATATGGAGACTTAGCAGCAAACATTGGCCCAACAAGTGAAAAACCCTTCACCAATACAATTTCTAATCAATCTTTTAACTGCTCAAAAGAATCTGTATTTAGACAGTTTAGAACATCTCCTGCCTCTCACAGTTGGGAGGCTCTGAGCAATCACATGTGGCCGGAAAAACCTATTCAGGCAGGCTAGAGGACTTCCAAAGGAGTTTGTAGGTTGAAACACTATCACACCCAGGAACTTGATTAACTGGAGCTGTAAGTTAACTCTTTTTTTCAGAGAGAGGTAGTGGGCGACAGCCCCCCATAAAGTCAGAGGTGTAGGTGAGAGCACAAAGCAGAAAGTAGGCAGACTCAGGTTTTGGGGGTAGATGCTCGAGAATTTCCAGGGGGACTCCTGAGGCTCGATCCCGCCTTTGCGTATGCCGAGCCTCCTTCCTCATGACCTTTGCCACGGGTGGAGCTCCTGCTCCCGGCACTCCATCTTTTCAATAGTCAAAAAAAAAAAAAAAAAAAAAAAAAATGATGCCTAGTCCAAACTGAAGGAGCAGAATGGGACCAAGTTCAGTTCATAGGACTTGTTAGTTCTAGAGTATTCTAACTGGTTTCCATGCTAACAACTGTTGGGGTCCTTTAATGGACCGGGACCTGGCGGTCTGGAGGCAATGATAAGAAAGTGAAAGAGAGAAAGAGGCTAATATTCTCTGGTTTATGCAGAGAACCAATAAAGTCCTTGACACAGGACTTGCGTCTCTCATGAAGGCACTGGGTGCCCTCTCGATGGTGGTGAAGGCACAGGGCGCCTTCTCGAGAGAGTCTTAGAAGCCTGGGCAGGAGAGTAAGCAATATGGGTCTCTGTGCTCCAGAGAATCAGCCAAGGAGGGAGAGAGAGAGAAAGAAAGAAAGAAAGAAAGAAAGAAAGACAGACATGTGGCCCCAAGCTCTAATGGAGCAAAGGTGCTTTATTAGCAGAAATGCAGGCTTATATATCTTTAGTAAGATGATTACTCAGCTATTACACAGGATGAAATTTTATCAATAGCCACAATATGGATAGTCTAACACATACAAGGTCACTGATGCTGAAAAGAGTCACTGCATGTCTCATCCCATGACCTCAGTCCTGAGAACTGCATGCAGCTTTACTCATTCTTGGAATAGGAACTGATAAGGAACAGAGAATCCTTGAGAAATAGAAAACAGCAGGCAGGAATCCTCCTGTTAAATGTTCCCTGACAAACAACTTCATTATAATTATTGTAAAATATTTCCTCTTATGGATATACTGTTACTTAAGCCATTGCTTTGGTTAGAAATTTAGACCATTTCTAATTTTTTAGTCATATAAGTAACACTGAGGGAAAAAATAATGCTGAGGTCAGTATCTGTGAATAGAAATATTTTACTATATTTTTTAAAGAAGCTCCTTTGCTATTCTGGTCGGGAGAATTCCATGGACCATATAGTCCATGGGGTCACAAAGAGTTGGACAAGATTGAGTGACTTTCACTTTCACCTGCTATAAATAACTTACTGTTTTAAAAGTTATTGAAACCTTTAAGGCATAATGTTAAATTGAGGTTTAGAGATGCTGTAGTGACCTTCCTTGTGAAAGTAGTTGCGAGAGGATTGAACGTGATCACTTAACATTCTCTTGGTGAGAAGTAAGATTTCACGTAGTCTCAAAGTATCTCCCCACAACATACTTACTAGTTGCAAAAGTTAGCTGCAAAAGTGTACAGTGGAGAAACCTGGAAGACACTCCATTAAACAATTCCTCATAGTTAGCAGCATCAGTATTGAAACTGGAGAGCCACACGGTATTATTACTGGGGTATTCCTACCACAATATGTAACCTGAGTCTAATCATGACAAAAAATCATGGAAACCCCCAACTAAGGAATATCCTGCAAAATTATTAGCCTATGTTCTTGTAAAATAAAGGACAAAAGAATTGAATAATTTTTCTAGATTACAGAGAGATGACTGGATCTTATACTAGATGAAGGTCATTAGCAGATAAAAGTGCTGTAGGTGAGGTATTTTTAATAATAAATTATCTCACAGTTAATTTCCTGATGTTGACAACTATAATATGTTTATGTCTTAGAAAGTCCTTGGATCAAGGAATTGCTCACTAAGATATGTAAAAGTAAATGAACAGTAGCATCAACTTCCTGACATTTCAGACAAAATTCTGCTTATCTATGTATCAATTGAGAGATTGAATGATAAAATGTGAAAACATATTAATATTTGAGATATTTGGATCAAGCATATACAGGAATCCTTTGTATTATTATTGCAACTTTTTTGTAAGTCAGAAATTATTTTAAAGTTAAAATATTTTGAAAATTAAATAGCTTGTTGTACAACTTACATTTTTAGTTTTTTTTGTAAGTGAGTAGGATAGTTAATTATTATTTAGCTCTGACTCTTATTTACAAATTTTTTAATGTTTTAAGTTTTACATTTCCACATAGTAATATTAATCAGTTTTTTCTTTTGATTTTTTGCATTGTGTCTGTTTGATTATCTTACAAGATCAACTAAACTTACATATTTAAAGAAATCAGTTAAAATTTTAATGTAATTTTGTGGAATGATAATATATTCTTAACATTAAAAAACATCAACAAAATAAAAAGACAGCCAAGTGGAAAGTTTCATTCCATTCTTTTCCTCATTCCCACATCCCCACTAGATAAACAATTTTCTTAGTTTTCTTTTTTCTTTTGGCATTTCTTTAAGCAAATACTAGAGTATATATATATAATATATATAATATATTTATATTATATAATATAATTATATAATAATATTTAATTATATAATTATATGATATAATTATTTTATTATATATAAATATAATAATATAGTATATATAATTTTGATATATATTTTATATATTATATATGTAGTTATATATAGTATTATTATATACATATATTATTATATTACATATTATTACATATAATATATACATATATTATTATATATACATATATTATAATATATATAGTTATATATTTATATTACAATATATTATGTAAAATTAATTATATATTAATATATAAAGCATATATAATTAACATATATAATTCTATTTTATATATTTATATATACAATATATTTATATATATAAATTATATGTATATAATATATATACATTATATATATTATATATAATTTTATATGAATTATATTTCTGAATATATCTTATATATTATATTATATATGTAGTCTAGTATTTGCTTAAATAAGCCATATATATAAATATATAAAACATACATATATTATAATATATAATATATATTTATATATAAAATATATTATATTTTATATTATATTTTAATTATTTTTATATTATTATAATTATTATATGTTATACATTATATTATATTTTATATATTATATATTATATAGTATGTAATATAACATATTATATATATAAATATATATGAAACTATATAAATATATAATATATAATATAACATATTATAATATATACTATATAATATATTAATATATAATAATGTATTATTATATAATTAATTATTAATATATATGATCATTATAATTATTAATACAAATAAAACATAATTAATAATATATTTTATATCATATTATAATTATATATTATATTATATATATATTTTAGTATTTGCTTAAATAAGCCCAAAAAGAAAAAAAGAAAACTAAGAAAATTGTTTATCTAGTGGGTATATATATGTATATATCTTTTATCTCTGTGTTTTACACAGACACACTATGTAAATGCATCTGAAATTTGCTTTATTTATGTAACAATATATCTTGGGAATTTTTGTATATTAGTACAAGGAAAGCTTCCCCTTTCTTGTAGTTTTCCATGTTCATTGAACGGGTCTACTGTCATTACTTGTCCAGTCTTCCACTGATAAATATTTGGATTGTTTTGAAGTGTTGCAGAGAATAACTTCAATTTAAATATGTGCAACTAAACTACGGTGTAGTTCTAGAAATAAAACTGCTTTAGATATTGCCAAACTGTCCTTCACCTATTTCTACTCTCACCAACAACTTTGTCTTTCTTGTAAAATGTTTTGCTGAATTTTGGGATTTTGCTAATGCAATAACTGAAAAAATGGGAAGTCAAGTAATTTTAATTTTCATATCTCTTATTTGGAATGAGGTTGAACATCTTTTGGGGAACTCCCTGGCAATCCTGTGGTTAGGACTCCAGGCTTTCACACACACACACTTTCACACATATGTGTGTGTGTGTGTTTGTGTGTGTGCATGCGCGTGTGCATGTATATGCATGGGTCTCTGACTAAAAAGGGTGAAGTCAGGCAGAAAGGAAAGTCTGTCTTCCCACATCTTTGGCCACAGAAATGCACACCATGGTCCATTGTTTATATCACTTCATTTCATTCCATCAGCCTATGTTATTCCTAGAAGTCCTTTCCAGGTTCTGGATGTAAAAAGGCTGTTAAACATACAGTGGTTTTACAACATTTGTTTCTTTTTCAGAGTTATAATGGTGAGAAGTGAAGAAATCCTGAGCCTTTTATAGTAGCCAATGCCGTTTAGTTAAAAAAAAAGTTATGGAGACAGGCACTGAAGGAGATAGGTTCCTTTAAGTAGCGAGAAATCCTGGGGCTTTAAAAATAGAGTTTCTGTTCTTGAAGTATTTAAGATGAGTTACAGGAAGAGGCCACACGCATACACCACTGTTTCATAATTTATTTGGCCAAACATACAAAGCTCCGAAGAAGTAGCATGGCTGCAGACTGGGGGCATAGCTTTATTTCCTTCTGGCCTCTTTGCTTCATAGTGAGGCACCAGCTGCTGGTGACACATTCTGTGTGGATGGGAGATGCTACACCGAGTCATTTGACACAACGGGGAAATGTATTATTTCTATAGGTCTGAACCATTCTCATCATCCTTCTGAACCCCGTTGACCTGATCTGTCAGGTGGGAATGCTAGTTGCAATAGTAGAGTGTTACTGTGAGTGTATGTAACGTGTTAGAGAAGGTGAAAGAAAAAATGCACCGTGCTGTTACTTAAGAGGCTATGCCCAGAAGTTAGGGACCTGTAGTCTTTCTGAAGCCCTTGCACATGAGAACCATGTGCTCACAGCAGTAAAATGCTTAGAACTTTAAGAATGAGTGCTAGTAGGACCTCTGTACTAGGAGTTAGGAAAAGAGTTTAACCATGCTATCAATGCCCAGGGTGGCTTGGCACAGCGATTGTCTCTCTTTGACTGTTTGGACATCTTTAAAATGAATGAATTGGGCAAAATGATCCCGAAGGCCCTTCAGTGACTAGCATTCTGTGATTCAACTATCACATGTGGACTATGTGTGCTAAGTGGCCCTGGTCCTCTTGGTTACAGTCTCCCTGGAACTCACTGACTTCACTGAGCTAGTGAGGGCTGAGGTCAGAATCGGCTGGCAAAAGCCTCTTGTGGATGTCTGGGGTGGGACAGAAGGATTATGTGATACTGGATTCTCCTCCATCATTTGCTTGAAATGCAGATGGAAACCTCTAGGGGCCAGGACAAGGGGTTGTTAATTATACAGGGGCAAGTAGAAGTCCCAGCATTGTAATTGGATTAATTAGAGATAAGTTCCTTAACCTCTGAAAGGAAACAATTGGGAAGTTGACTTTTGCTCTTTCCAGAAATTCCCCAGACAGGGGATGCCAGAAAAGTTCAGGGAATTCAATTCTCTTGTCTCAGTTTTCCATCTCATTCACTTAAATACATACAGTTTCACTGCCCAGCAAATATTTTTCTAAATCTTCATTTTACTGGGTTTTAGGATAAATTGATCTTGTTCTATTCCCCTATAACTTTCTTCATGAGAAATTCATTAAGTGCTGGAATTGGCACAGGCAAATATTGGCATGGGTGGTGCCTTGTGAGTCCGTTGAAGAAGGTAAGCATTAACTGGTGCTTTTTTTGGGTAGAACAGATTCTGACTCAGGCAGGGTCTTCACATACATTGCACCATTTGTTTTTGTTACTCTAGCTTCCACGTATTTCAATCATGGGCAGTCTTTCTTAGATCTGTCCACTCTTTCAGCAGATGGGTCACACTTTAGATATCATCCTATTAAAGTCTCTCCTGCCAACTTCAATGACAGGAGGAGGAAGTGACTCTGTAGCTTGACTTAGAGCAGATATGACAGTCACCCTCATCAGAACCACTTGTAAAATGGTCACTGCGGGGGTGTTAAAGCTAGTTTTCATCTCTGCTGAGTCATGTAAGAATATCCTTTTGAAAAATTCAAGGGGGCTGGCTAAAACATTTTCATGCCTGAAAGTCTCTGGTGAAAACGAAGGCATTAGCTTCTTGCAAACCTGGGGATAGGACTACACAGAAACCTAAATATTGCTGAGGGCCAATCTTGGCCCAAGATTTTCAAGTTTTGGATCAGTGCAAACTAACATACTGTTTATATTTCCTTGTGTCTGTGAAACAAAAATCTCTGTCTGCCTGGAGTGACTTGTGCAAGTGAATCAGTTTTCTGACTATGGAAGTTTCAGAAGATAAAGTTAAGAATCAAGGCAATAAGCAATATTCAAGTAAGCTTATTCACTTAATCTCTATAGGGGCATACTTTGGAATTATTTTCAAAACGCGTACTTTCTATACTACATACCTTCATTATACATATATATATATATATATATATATATATATATATATATATAGTTTATAGGATACTTGCAATGATACCTTAGTTTTGAAATAGGTGTAGCAGCAGATGCAGAGTGCAGGGGTCAAACGTCCAATATTTGTTAACTCTGCTGAGTACCCTACCCTATGTGAGGTGTACAAGTAGAAACCTGTAAAGATGGAAAACTGAAGTAGGAGCCCATTATTGTTCACATTGTTACTGTTATTTTTTTTTTAGAGCTTACTCTTTAGCTTTGCTTTGCCTTTTGTTATCAACACGACTCTCTTCTGTCTCCATGCTCTCTATGCAGTGTGGAAGCCTGCTGTCTGTGGGCACCAGTGGGAGGAGTCAGTGGATGAGATGCGTAAGGGAGAAAGTACTGGACAGGAAGCTGTGGAGACCGATCGTAGTCCAGGCTCTGCACCAGCCCGCTGTGTGAGTCTGGGTCTTCTGTAAGAAGAGGAATCCATGAGCTTCCTTCCAAATCTAACAGTTTATTTTACTCAGTAAGGGACACTAGCGAGGAGAGGCTGGGCATCTGATTCCTCTGGTGATAGAATATCTTTAGAGAAAAAGTAGGAGAAAATGAGTACTGGAAAAGTCAGTCAGACCAATTTTTTTAAAAATTATATTTTATTTGTTGGACTTATTGAGGACTTAAGCCTGGAATACAGCTTCTCAGATAGCTCTGAGGGACTGTTCAGACCAATCTTATTTTCCAGAAGTCCCAGGACCTAGAGTTCTATGATAGGAAAATTATAATAAGAAATCATAAATGAGGATGAGAATGAAGAAGTTTCACAGAAGTTGTTTATGGGGTCTGATCTGTCTTAAGCTTTTGTGTTCATCCTTGTTTCAGTTTTCTTAACCATAAACCCTGGAAATGTGCAGTGACTTCCTAACTGATAAGAGTACATTATCTTATCTTTCAGACTCTCTTCTCTGGTCCTGCCAGTTAAAATGTCAGAATTAAAATTAAAATTACCCCACAGGTGAAATGTCACTGCAACTATCAATAATATACAGTCTGATGACCTCTTTATGCAACTCTTTCTCAAATATTTTCCGTTTCTATTCAGAAGTTCAATAAATGTCAACTTATTTTTCTTTCTTCTGATCTAAATACTTTAAAATTTAACTTTTTAGAGAACACTTGATTGCACCAAATATACATGTTATTCTGTTAACCTTCAATGATGTTAGACAGAAAAGCACAACTAATTTTTTTTTTAAATTTGAAAACTAAAGCGGTCCTTACAAATCTTCTGAGAGAATCTCTCCCACTGGCACCCCCAAACAATGGCAATTATAGAAACAGGTAGCATTTACATTCAAAGCTAAATTTCACAGAAATAATTTGTGAAATTAATTATTTGTGAAAAAATGATCCATTTCTAACACAGCCATTTTTGCCATGAGGGTGAAGCATGCCCACCTGTGATTCCTGGTCTTCACAGAAACATCCTGAGGATGAAATACTGGCACACAGCAAGAGAGTCAGCTGGATACCCAGAGGAGGCTGATGGGGAGGTAAGGGAAGGGCATGCAAACGAGTACCGTTTATGATGCCTATTTTATACATAAGGAAACTAAGACTCAGAGAGGTCCAGTCCCTTGCTCTAGGCCACAAAGCTCAGTGTGAACAGAGATCTGTATTTTCCAAAATGTAGGTGCTTCCACTATCTCTCTCACTCTTGAAGAGTGCCTAATATTGAATGCACAGCAAGAGTGTCGTATTATGGACTTCCTACAGCTAGTGCTGGTTTTTCAATTACTCTGCAACTTTTGAAATGAACCAGGTGCCCAAGTACATATAAGAGAGAAAAGGGAAATGAAGTGGAAAGGACAAAGTTGCCAAGCTTCAACCTCTATTCTTGGAGGTTGGTATGGGTGAGGGGAAATGTGAGTCTCTTGGGTTTATCCATCTCTGTCTCTCTCTCATCTCTGCCTGTCTGTCTGTCTATCTATCTGTGGTAGATCACAAATAACATAAAATTTACCACTTTAACCGTTTTTATGTGCACAAGTGAAGTGAAGTCGCTCAGTCATGTTCAGCTCTTTGCAACCCCATGGACTGTAGCCTACCAGGCTCCTCCGTCCATGGAATTTTCCAGGCAAGAGTACTGGAATGGGTTGCCATTTCCTTCTCCAGGATATCTTCCCAACCCAGAGATCGAACCCGAGTCTCCCGCATTGCAGGCAGACGTTTTACCATCTGAGCCACCGGGGAAGCCCTTACGTGCACAGTTCAGTGTATTAAAGAGCATGCACACTGTTGTGCAACCATCACCATCGTCCATCTCAAGAACGTCTTTCATTGTCACAAACTACCCTGTGCATGCACGCACCAAGCGCTAACCCCAGTACCCCCACCCCAGCCTCTGGAAACCACCATTCTACTTTCTGTCTCTCTGAATTTTCCTACCCTGCAGACATCATGCAAGTGGTCCCATACAGTGTTTTTCTTTCTGGAACTGACTTAGCATGTCACTTAGCATATTCAGTCCTGTGTTATTCCATAGCCCACTATTCCATAACCTAGTTCTAAGACGCTTAAGTCAGATCCCGAGGCTGCTGCAAGTCTATGCACACAAAGATGGATGTCAGACCTGCCTTCTGAAGTGGGGAACATTGAGTCCCCATCAGACTCTGCACTAATAGAGTGATAAGGCAGAGTAAAAGTGTAAATCAATTATACTCCGATACACATTTCTCTAATAGTGATATGGAGCATCTTTTCATGCGACTCTTGGCCATCTGTATGTTTTCTTTAAAGAAATATCTATTCAGGTCTTTTACCAGGTTTTTTTTTTTTTTTTTGATATTGAGCTGCATGAGTTGTTTGTCTATTTTGGAGATTAATCCTTCTTCTGTTGCTTCATTTGCAAATATTTTCTCCCATTCTAAGGATTGTTTTTGTTTTGTTTATGGTTCCCTTTGCTGTAGAAAAGCTTGGATTCCCCAGTGGCACAGATGGTAAAGAATCTGCCTGCAATGCAGGAGACCCAGGAAGATCCCCTGGAGAAGGAAATGGCAACCCACTCCAGTATTCTTGCCTTGGAAATCCCATGGACAGAGGAGCCTGGCAGGCTATAGTCCATAGGGTTGCAAAGAGTCAGACAGGATTGACAGGTTAACACTTTCACTTTGCTGTACAAAAGCTTTTAAGTTTAATTAGGTTCTATTTTTTTATTTTTGCTTTCATAGAAACTAACACAACAATGTAAAGCAATTAAATGCCAATAAAAATTATATCTGATATTATACATGTTTCAATTGCATTCTCCCAACACCCCCCCCACCCTGCCCCCCCCCCCACCCCCACCAGAGTTCAAAAGACTGTTCTATACATCTATGTCTCTTTTGCTGTTCCGCATACAGGGCTATCATTACCATCTTTCTAAATTCCATATATATGCATTAGTATACTGTATTGGTATTTTTCTTTCTGGCTTACTTCACTCTGTATAATAGGCTCCAGTTTCATCCACCTCATTAGAACTGATTCAAATATATTCTTTTTAATGGCTGAGTAATACTCCATTGTGTATATGTACCACAGCTTTCTTATCCATTCATCTGCTGATGGACATCTAGGTTGCTTCCATGTCCTGGCTATTATAAACAGTGCTGCGATGAACATTGGGGTACACGCGTCTCTTTCAATTCTGGTTTCCTTGGTGTGTATGCCCAGCAGTGGGATTGCTGGGTCATAAGGCAGGTCTATTTCCAGTTTTTTAAGGAATCTCCACACTGTTCTCCATAGTGGCTGTATTAGTTTGCATTCCCACCAACAGTGTAAGAGGGTTCCCTTTTCTCCACATCCTCTCCAGCATTTATTGCTTGTAGACTTTTGGATCGCAGCCATTCTGACTGGTGTGAAATGGTACCTCATTGTGGTTTTGATTTGCATTTCTCTGATAATGAGTGATGTTGAGCATCTTTTCATGTGTTTGTTAGCCATCTGTATGTCTTCTTTGGAGAAATGTCTATTTAGTTCTTCGGCCCATATTTTGATTGGGTCGAATTGCCAGTCCAGATTTGATGCAGGATACAGGATGCTTGGGGCTGGTGCACTGGGATGACCCAGAGGGATGGTATGGGGAGGGAGGTGGGAGGGGGGTTCAGGATTGGGAATGCATGTACACCCATGGTGGATTCATGTTGATGTATGGCAAAACCAATACATTATTGTAAAGTAATTAGTCAGTAATTAAGATAAATAAATTAAAAAAAAAGAAAAATTATATCTGATATTCTTATCAATTATTCTCTTATACAATTACTATTTGTTTTAAAACTTGTAAGCTCATTCAATCCTGAAAAATAGCACCATGGAAAAGGTACTTTTATTTCTGTTTTTCAGATGAAATTTATAGGCATGGAAGAAAATCATAGACTTGTTTAATATCATAGAACTACTAAATAGCTGTGCTGGAATTGAAAACTCATCTCCTGACCCAAACCCTGTGTTTCTGTCACTGGGTCAACACACAGACGCTGACCTGGACTGCGGGCTGGTTGTGAAGTATGTGAATATGGTCTTAGGACACCTTTAGGTTTGCTGGCCGAGCTTGTTTACCTTGAGGGAACGACGGCTTCAGAAATGTGATTATGGATTTTCTGTGTCTGATCACCCTTTGTCAGTTTGCAAAGCCCTCTAAAGACTTACTCACGTTTCCTCTGCTCCACAGCCACCTCCAAGGACAGCAGATGAAGCAGGGTGACTGTCTCTTTCCTTTCAGCCTCTCTCCTATGCGTTTTAGGGAGCCAGCCTTCAATTCAATAACTGCAGGGTAATTGAGGTCGAGAACGTCTAGTAGCCACTGCAAAAGTTTCTTACATGTTACCATGTATGGCAAGAGTGACTGAAATGCTTATTATGGATCCAAATATAAGGTGCACACTTCAGGAGCAGAATATGTAGTAGCAGCAGCTACATTTTGAGAGATGCAGACATCAGTTTAAAGACGAGCTGTGTGTCATTGAATTAAGGACTGAATTTCTCAGAGCTTCAGTTGTTTTCTGTGAAATATTCTCTTATTTCCTCATGAAGATTCATTAGGTAATGAAGTGACTGAATCAGAGAAAACACTTCAAAGAAGATTATTACAAGCTCAGCTCCTGCTTTGGGAATAATATCAAGATTTTATGACTATTGTCTTGTCCATTTGTCTCAAGGACAGCATATTTTGGAGAAGCTCAAGGCAGAGGGGATCAAGAAGGATCAGAAGGACAGTTTTCCTCAAGGTCTGAAAAGGATGCTCCTAACTATTGAAGAGACATCTTTGCTCTCTGTGATTTCAGGTGTCAGCTCCTGAGCTTTAGAACATGGCTGCTACAAGCAATGTGACTGAAATAATTTTCTTGGGATTCTCCCAGAACCGGGGTGCCCAGAAGGTCATTTCTGTGCTGTTTCTCCTCTTGTATGTGGACATCCTGCTGGGTAATGGCCTTATTGTGGTGACCATCATGGCTGGCAAAGGGCTCACCTCCCCCGTGTATCTATTCCTCAGCTACTTGTCCTTTGTGGAGATCTGCTACTGTTCTGTCACAGCCCCCAAACTCATCCTGGACTCTTTTATGGAGAGGAAAGTCATTTCCCTCAAGGGCTGCATCACACAGATATTTTTCCTCCATTTCCTTGGTGGCACCGAGATCTTTCTCCTGACGCTGATGGCCTATGACCGCTACGTGGCCATCTGCAAGCCCCTGCACTACACGGTCGTCATGAACCGAAGGGCGTGTGGCCTCCTGGTAGGGGCGGCGTGGGGTGGGGGCTTGCTGCATTCGGTTGGGCAAACCGTCCTCGTTTTCCAGCTGCCCTTATGTGGCCCCAATGTCCTTGACCACTACTTCTGTGATGTCCACCCGGTGCTGAAGCTAGCCTGCTCAGACACCTTCCTCATCGGCGTGCTGATCATTGCCAATGGCGGCTCCATCTCAGTGATCAGCTTCACGGGGCTGCTTGCTTCCTACGTGGTTATCCTGCGCTCCCTGAGGACCCAGGCCTCAGAAGGCCGGCGCAAGGCCCTCTCCACCTGCGCCTCCCACCTTGCGGTCGTGGCCCTGTTCTTCATCCCCTGTTCCTTTGTCTACATGAGGCCCTGTGTTACCCTCCCTGCAGACAAAATAGTCGCTGTGTTTTACACGGTGGTCACACCTCTCTTAAACCCCGTCATTTACTCCTTCAGGAATGCTGAAGTGAAAAACGCCCTGAGGAGACTGATGGGGAGGAAAGGGAGTTGGGAAGAGAAATAGATGATTCCATCAGGGAAAAATGGGGAGCAAGGCATAGGAAATTGGGGTACCGAGATTTCACTGTCTACATTTAACTGACCTGGAGGTCTTGGCCCAGCCACCATCTTTTTTTTTAAACATATAATTTCTTCCTTTCTTGTTCCTTCCTTCCTTTCCTATTCTTCAAATTCTTCTCCTATTTAGGTTATTACAGAATACGGAACTAAATCCCTGTGCTGTACAGTAGGTCCTTGTTGGTTATCTATTTTAAATTTAGCAGTGTTTATATGTCCATCCAAACTCCCAGTCTATCCCTTCCCCAACCCACTCTTCCCCACTGGTAACCATAAATTCATTCTCTAAGTCTGTGAGTCTGTCTTTTAATCAAGTTTATTTGTATCATTTTTTAAAAAAAATATTCTGCATGCAAGTGATATCATTCAGAGAAGGCACTGGCAACCCACTCCAGTACTCTAGCCTGGAAAATCCCATGGGCGGAGGAGCCTGGTAGGCTACAGTCCATGGGGTCATGAAGAGTCGTACGCGACTGAGCAACTTCATTTTCACTTTTCACTTTTCACTTTCATGCACTGGAGAAGGAAATGGCAACCCACTCCAGTGTTCTTGCCTGGAGAATCCCAGGGACGGGAGACTGGTGGGCTACCGTCTATGGGGTTGCACAGAGTCGGACACGACTGAAGCAACTTAGCAGCAGCAGCAAGTGATATCATATTTGTGTTTTTCTGTCTGACTTACTTCACTTAGTATGATAATCTCCAGGTCCATCCATGCTGCGGCAGATGGCATTATTTCACTCTTTTTAATGACAGTAATATCTCATTGTGTATATGTACCACATTTTCTGACCCATTCACCTGTTGATAGACATTTAGCTTACTTTCATGTCTTATCTATTGTAAACAGTGATGCTCTGAACATTGGGGTGCATGAATAGTTTTGAGCCAAATTTTTCTCTGGATATATGCCCAAGTTTCAGTTTCTTCATCTTAATGGGACTGGACAGGATTGAAGGGGTCACTACGACGAAGTCTAGGAGGGGTCTTCTGGTGCTGCACTTCCACACTTGACAGTGCTCTTGAGGCAGATTGGCTGATTTGGAGAGAATGAACTCTCTAGAAAACCAGGGGCTCTCTGGGAATAATGAAGAGGTAGGTGGAAAAGCAGAAGGAGCTGCTTCAAGGAGGTGAAAGTTTAGGAGAGAAATAGTGGCCCTTCCAATGCTTAGAAATTTTATTGTTCTGACATACCAAAGATTTGCCCAGTGGGTTCTAGGCAGGCCAAGTTGAGCCTGGAGGTTTTAGTCCTCAGAATAGAAGGTGGTTTAGCTTTTGACAGAGATTCATATAAGCTCATGCTACTAAATGGAACCACAAGGAGATTTTAAGAGGTCTGAAAGCACTAGGTGATGATATCTACTTAGGCCCAGATATTTCCCATGTACCATTACCATGCTGATGTCTAAAATTCTCTTCTGTTCACCTCTGTCTGTCCTTTTCTCTCCCTCCTTATGCCTTCATTTTTGGCCCATTAGTTTTCTCTCTCGTCAGCCTCTTGGCTTCTCATGTTTCTCAGCCCTTTGAAAAAAGCAACTCACTCTCTTGTGCAATCCTGTTGCTCTCCATCCATGAGCACCCCTGCTGCCTGACTCTGGAGCTGCCTGTTGACTACGGTATGAAGTCAACTGCCCCTGGGGCCTCACTGCTTGTCAATCATATTTTTTTGAGTCCTAATATCTATAACTACCTCCCCACATTAGAAGAACATACCCCTCAAACTCTAACCCCGGCACTGACCCTCACTCACAGCAGATGATTTCTTTTCAGAAATCACCTGGAAGTACTTCTCTGATTTCAGCGTTTCTCTCCTCAAGACTCTTCCATGACTCCCCATTGCCTTCTGAATCAACCACAAACTCCTACTTGACATGTAATACCCTTAAGGTATGGCCTACTCTTAATGTTCAATTTTTTTTTTTTTAGCTGCATTCTGGTAAAGCTCACTGGCTTCTGAAGATCCCTAGTGCCTTTCCTTTAAAATATTTTCCCATCTCTACCTTTCAGCACCTTATCTACTTTACAATGCCCCTCAGAAATGCTGTATGGCAAAACCAATACAATACTGTAAAGTAATTAACCTCCAATTAAAATAAATAAATTTATATTAAAAAAAAAGAAATGCTGCCACCTTTAGGGAGCTTCCAAAATTATCCAAATTGAATATGCCTTTTTCCTTCTTTGAACTCCCATAATGCTCAGCTGGAATCTTTTAAGAAGTTTAATAACTATTTTTCAGTGTTCATTTCCCCCGTTAGAATATAAGTCCTTTGAGAATATGGCCTGAATCCTATTTATTTGTATCTTGCTCTAAGTGACATAGTGTAAAACTCAGTACATATTTTGTTGATTAAGTTTCTAGAATTCCATAGTGCTTCAGGTTGTAAGTGAACAATGGTTGTTATATCTCTATTATTTTGGTTCATCTCAATTATCTAAATAATACACCATCATCACACAACTTAAGACAAATAGTTACACCTTGTATTATTTCTGAAGATAATGTTATATACAAAGAATAAATATGTATATGTGTGTGTATTTTACAATTATCCAAATGATTTCATATATTTTATCTCATTTTATCCTATTATTAATAAGAAAACACTTTGGTGAGATGAATACGTATCCTTTTGTTTTACAGGTGAAGACACTGAAACTTTGGGAGATCAGTGTCTTGATTAAGGTCACAGAGTTAGTAACCTAAAAAGCTGGGTTCAAACTCAGGTTTGCCTGATTTCTAAGCCCTTGCTCTCTCTGTACATGCCTCTGCTTCTCTTTAAGGATCACCAAAACATAAATACATCTAAGTTTCTGAATTCTGATCTGAGAGACCTGATAATTTCTTTACTGTCAGGTATTTCTTTCCAGACACTTCAGGGTAAAAATAAACATTTAAGAAAAATTGCTGCATGACTCCCTTCATGTTTCTGGGTCCACAGAAAACCTGAGCTGCAGATCTGGAAGTATAGGGCATGAAAACAGAAAGATAAGATATTTCTGTCAGCTCAGGCTCCTCTTCTTACAGAGGCAAAACCTAGGCATTGAGCCGCGAGAGTTACCTAACACATGGAAACAAAACTCAATGTGTTGGCCAAGAAGAGAGTTTTTTCCTAGTGACATAATACTGAAAATGGCACAAATCTTGAGAATATCACACAGATCAGACAATAGAAAGTACAAATCAAATGACTACTATGAATTGAGCATCCACCAAAAAATTTCCTAAAATTAGATCTCAGGGGACAAAGCTCACTTTGCATTTGAGGAAACTTCAGGTCAAAGACTTTTCCAAAACCCTTGATGTTTTTTCTCTACCAGTTGTGTGTGGACTATGATTTAGAATCCAGAGTTCTTCAGGTATGTTAGGGGCTGTTGGGGGAGCAGAGCAGGAGAGGATAGGATGCAGTCTAACAGGCATGTGAGGACTTTCAATTAGAGCAGTGAATTCTCTCTTAAAAATCCATTTAATGTAAGATTTATGTTGATAAAAGTAAAATATTTTTATCAACATATATCTTGTTGATTTACATTGATAAAAATATTCAAATCCTTAAAAAAAGTTTAAAGTCACCATAATATAATATGCTCACACTTCTTTCTCGATTGGTTATGGCCAGGTTCTGTGGCTTGGTTATGGAGTGGCAGGCTTTAGGAAATTACCTACATGCTGAGCAGGGAAAGCATCTAAAGTTCAAGTCCACAGAGTCAGGGCAAGACCTTCCTCAATGAAAGTGAAGGCATGCCTCGGAACATGTAGCACGTCCAATCAGGGTGAACGCTTCTGAACACGCAGTTGTTGACTCAGCCTGCTCAGCTCTCTTGGGATGATATCACTATTGTCTCTTTCTATTATAATTGCAGACTGTATCATGAGACTCATAGCATTCAGAGTCTTTTTCAAAATTTAAAAAAATGTGAGACTTGTATGGAACTAGAAGTATTGTACTTTATGTGTGTGGTTAATGTCAAGGGAATTGGGTGAAACGTTGTTGTTGTTCAGTCGCTAAGTTGCATTCTGACTCTTGGTGATCCCATGGACTACAGCATGCCAGGCTTCCCTGTTCTTCACTATCTCCAGGAGTTTGCCAAAATTCATGCCCATTGAGTCAGTGATGCTGTCTAACCATCTCAACCTCTGTCGCTCCCTTCTCCTTTTGCCTTCACTCTTTCCCAGCATCAGGGTCTTTTCCAATGAGTTGGCTCTTCACATCAAGTGGCCAAAGGATTGGAGCTTCTGCTTCAGCACCAGTCCTTCCAATGAATATGTTGATTTCCTTAAAGATTGACTGGTTTGACCTCCTTGCAGTCCAAGGAACTCTCAAGAGGCTTCTCCAGCACTACAGTTTGACATCAATTCTTCAGTGCTCAGACTTCTTTGTGATCCAACTTTTGCATCCATACATGACTACTGGAAAAACCATAACTTTGACTATATGGACCTTTGTCAGCAAAGTGATGTCTCTGCTTTTTAATACACAGTCTAGGTTTATCATATTCTTTGTAAATTATATTGAGAATTCTAGGTGTTCAGGCTTTTATCAGTTGATAAAGCATCTTCAGAGACATCTCCCTGGTTCTCTCACTTCTTAGCCTTGGTTGACATCCACATTTAGTCACATTTCTGGGAAGCAGAGACATAAAACCGAGATGTGGCTTCTTTAGGAAAAGTCTGAAAAGCCAGATGTTGCAACAGAGTTAACCACATTGTATATCTTCTGAAAATGGTGATTTTCTTGTATGTGAAAACCTACCCTGGGGAATCATAAACAGTGTTAGAGCTGACAGAATCATAGTCACGTATGACATAGCTGTGGTCATATGCAGGACATCACATAATGTAGGCATTGGGGGAGGTGTTATCACCCCCAATTTACATGGATCTGGCTAATACTCAGATAATTTTGGCTAAAATTGCAGAGTAGATAGGTAGGGATTGGGTTTCACACCTATTTAATTTGGGAAAGCTCTTTGACATAAAGTCTGGGTGCTTTTTCGAAAGGCTGCTTCTGTGATGGACTCAGGTGGATGAGTTTGCACACAAGCCCTTAAAGAGCCATTTCTTAGTTTGCTATAGCCCTTTGAATCTTGTGGACATGAGCCCTGTTGGTTTTAAAAGCTGGATGTGTTGGGGGCTTATCTCTTGGGTATAGGTCTTAAAAGTTGGGATGCTTGAAGTGGGATACAAAGCCTTCACTCCTCAAGGAGAAGTTCTGGCTTGTGAGTTCCCTCCTGATTGGGGGTGTGTTCTGGGGTTGGGGTTCATGTAGAGGTTGTGTCTGAGCCTTGGAGGTATTAATATCTCCAACTATCATTGTGAATTTTATATTGACTTCTTTAAATCTGAGATAGAAAAAAAAATTCAGATGGGAAAATGGCATTCAGGAGATGTTAAGTCACTTGTTAAAAGTTATGTATCTACCAGGTGGCAAAGTTAACCTTTAAACAAGGCAAATTGACCCTTTAGCCCTTGCTTTTAGGCAACATAGTATACTGTCTGTTGTCTGTCTTACCCTATTCACAGGGTGCGAATACTTTTCAACATGTTTTGTTAACATAAGGTGGTAGTCAAGTTGCTGGGTTAGTTCCAACTTGTCCCTGCTGCTTAAGAAAAACAAGACAAAACCAGACAAGTTCATACTTAATACTAGCTTTTCCCCTAAATTGATAACACAATACTGCACTCTATATGTAGTAGTTGTTGTCCAGTTACTCAGTAGTATCTGATTCTTTGAGACACCATAGACTGCAGCATGCCAGGCTTCCCTGTCCTTTACTATCTCCTGGAGCTTGCTCAAACTCATGTCCATTGAGTCAGTGAGGCCATCTAACCATCTTGTCCTCTGTCATCCCCTTCTAGTTTTGCCTTCAATCTTTCCCAGCATCAGGTTCTTTTCTAATGAGTCAGCTGTTCACATCAGGTGGCCAAAGTTTTGGAGCATCAGCTTTAGCATCAGTCCTTCCAATGAATATTCAGGATTGATTTTCTTTAGGATTGACTTGTTTGATCTCCTTGCTGTCCAAGGGACTCTAAAGAGTCTTCTCCAACACCACAGTTCAAAAGCATCAATTCTTTGGCGTTCAGCCTTCTTTATGACCCAACTCTTGTATCCATACATGACTACTGGAAAAACCATAACTTAAACTATATGGACCTTTGTTGGCAAAGTAATGTCTCTGGGCCTGTACTTGACCCCACGTGTTTTTAACATTTGTTTCATGGTGTTATTTTCAGGCAAAAAAGTCCCCATTATCTAAAAGCCTACACATCAGATTTTCTGTTATTTCTCAAGAATTTTGGCACATCTGAATGTTTTCATCTACTCTGCACAGGACAGAATCCCACAATGCAGAAAACACTGTAGATTTTGGAAACACTTCCAGTGAAGCCACAGTGGGTGGTAAAATATTTTCTTCCATGGACTTTTCCCCCAATTAAATAATTTCGGTAGAAAATGAAGAGAGAATGGAAACCCAGCAGCAAACCTGAGGATAGTTCCGGAGCCTTCCTGTTATGCAGACAGCAGGGGCCCAGGTGCAAAAGGAGCGGGAAGGTGAGGGATTTTGGACGCGAGAGCCAAAGTGCAGCTCTTAGTGTTTGCAGCTCGGGTCACTACATACGTAACCTGAGTAGCCCCTGCCCCATCTGGCAGAGGGATGATGGCAGTGCGAGGAGGCGCTGCACTTGGTAAGTAGAAGGTGCAACAGAAAGTGTTCTCTCAATGCTAATTTTAGGCCGGCTGCTTCCTTAACACAGACAGAATCCCCTGGGCGGCCTTTTGAGGAAAGGGTCGAGGGTTTGTATGCTCAGACCACCCTAGATGACTGTCCTCCCGTACGTCCCCTGCTGGACCAGTGCCTGCTTCATCTGCACCCTACTCACAGAACTGACCTTCCTACAAACTTGCCCCAGGCCCAGCTGATGATTGTTTCCAATAGCTCATCAAAAGGGCGGTAAGGGGCGTGCCCCTCTGCTGGTTTCCCGGGTAACTGATGAGCCGACCTTCGTCATTTCCACCTGTAACTGGTTACCTAGCCTCCAGAGCGAAGGCTGCCGCCATGTCCTGTTGTGTCTGCTGCACATAGTAATGAGTTGCTCCAGGACCTTGCTTCAGACATGTAAGTTCTCCTTACCTGTTAAACCACTGTTTCTGTTGCTGACTCTGGACTTTTTCTTCAGTCTTTATGCTGGTCAAGTAAAGGCCTGGCAGGCCTGCAGGATAGAGGTCTTGTAGACCTCTGGGGTAGAGGCCTGGTGGGCCTGTGGGGTAGAGACCTTGTGGGCCTGTGGGGTAGAGGCCTGGTGGGCCTGTGGGGTAGATGTATTGTTGGCCTGTGGGGCAAAACCTCTTAGGCCTGAGGTGTGCAGCCCAACAGGGCCAGAGACACAGTGCTGTGAAATATGCTCCTCCCTTTATGTCAATTACAAGAAAATGCAGTTATGCCATTTGCCTGTTGCTGTGCCCTGATTCAGTTGACCAGTCCTTGGGCTTCTTAGAGTTAAGGCCTTAGACTGATCTGTTAGCCTGGTTCAATACCTTAATAATGATATGGCCCCTGCAGGTCCAAGTTAATGCTCCTTAATCCTTGTGGTTTGCACTGTGTACGTGCATGCTAAGTCACTTCAGTGGTGTCCGACTCTTTGCGACCCTATAGACTGTAGCACACCAGGCTCCTCTGTCCATGGGATTCTCCAGGTAAGAGTACTGGAGTGGGTTGCTATGTTCTACTCCTGGGGATATTCCCAACCCAGCTAAGTTTGCATTAGGAGCCAATATTTTTCCATGATCTAAGACAACCTCATGTCAGCTGCAAGAATGAAAACCAGGAAAGGTCCTAAAACATAGCCTCCAGGTGGAGAGCACTCACTGACTTCTGGTCACTAATAGGAATTATTACAATGGCTTTCACCATAAAGAAATATTGCTCTGAACTCAAGGTCATTTGGCAAGTCCACAAGAACCACAGAATGTAAGAGCCATGCTCAGGCCCTTTATGACAGACGAGGAAGACCACAGAGGGGCAGTGACTTGCCCAAGGTCACAAAACATAAATGGTGGCAAAGCTGGTCCAAGAGCCCTTACGTTGCACAGCTGATGTTGAGCTGCAGACCTTGATTGTGTGATTCTAGAACTTGTGTTTCTAACTAGTGTGCTTTGGTCCCTACAGTGTATTAAAGAGCAAGGTCTCTGCAAGATCATATTTCCTAGACAACTTAGGTTCAATTTTTTAAACACCAAAGCATCTAATTGTAGCCTAACATCTATTATGTACTTCATATCCAATATAAAGGTCACCAATCAGAACCCTCTGGGCTATTGAGGTATTGCAGGGACAAACTTCCCCTTCACTGGATAACTCCAGACTTCCTTGATTTTTGAATGTAACAATTTTATTATTGCTATCATTATTACCTTTTAAAATTGCAAAGTAATACATGCTCATTGCATTAAGTTTAAAAAGATACAGAAAACAATGTATTCAAATGAAGTCCTCATGGTCACATGGGAGGGATTGTTGATGAAGGAATTCTGATAGGCTGTTCTGGATGACCTCTAGGGTTTATTCTAGTACAGTGTTTCCATGTTGATTCAGTTCCCTGAAACACCTAGCATCTCATCATCAGAGCTGCCTGGTCTTGGCTGTTTCCTCCATCTAATTACATTATCACTTTCCCTACAAGCTACCATGGACTACCTACAAGCTTTCTCTACAAGCTTCAAGTCCTCCATGACCTGATTGTCTAACTAAATTTCCCAGTGTTGTCTTATTTAGGCCTCTAAGACACAGTTGTTTTAGGAAAGCATCTTTTGTTCTGAACCATATAGACAATGTTTACTCGGTCTTCTTTACTCAGTGTTATCTGGAGACCACTGGCATCAGATTAATCTGAGATCTGAGATGCACTTGTTAAAAATGGAGATTAAAGGAGTTTCACACAAGAGCTATTAAATAAGAAAGTCTAAGACTGAAATCAGAAATCTTTTTCTCCAACCAAAACATGCTTTGTTTTGTGTTAGCAAATTGTCAAACATATTCAAAAGTAGAGATAATACTATAATAAGCCATATGTAGTCATTACTCAGTTTCAACAATTATTAACCCATGGTCAATCTTGTTTTATCTGTAAGTTGAAGTAAATTCCAGACACGATATCATTTGAATGTTTGCATATCTGTCTATACAACATAATCATAATACAATTATCATATCTAAAAGTTAAATAATAGTCATTAATGTCATTACATTTCTAGGGCAGATTTTCCTTGTCTTAAATATTTCTTAATTATGTAATGTCTCACTGCAGATGGTAATTGCAGCCATGAAATTAAAAGGCGCTTACTCCTTGGAAGGAAAGTTATGACCAACCTAGATAGCATATTCAAAAGTAGAGACATTACTTTGCCAACAAAGGTCCGTCTAGTCAAGGCTATGGTTTTTCCAGTGGTCATGTATGGATGTGAGAGTTGGACTATAAAGAAAGCTGAGCACCGAAGAATTGATTCTTTTGAACTATGGTGTTGGAGAAGACTCTTGAGAGTCCCTTGCACTGCAAGGAGATCCAATTAGTCCCTTCTAAAGGAGATTGGTCCTGGGTGTTCGTTGGAAGCACTGATGCTGAAGTTGAAACTCCAATACTTTGGCCACCTGATGCGAAGAGTTGACCTATTGGAAAAGACTCTGATGCTGGGAGGGATTGGGGGCAGGAGGAGAAGGGGACGACAGAGGATGAGATGGATGGATGGCATCACCAACTTAATGGACGTGAGTTTGAGTGAACTCCAGGAGTTGGTGATGGACAAGGAGACCTGGCATGCTGCAATTCATGGGGTCGCAAAGAGTTTGACACGACTGAGCACCTGAACTGAACTAGATGCTGAATCATGTCATTGTTTATATTTCTTTCTTTTCTGTGATATATGGGATGTTGGGAGCAAATTCAATAGCCACTTCTGGCAACTTTACAAAATCTCATCTAGGCATTTTGTCTATGTACTTCCCCCGACTTCATCTTCATTTTACAGGCTTCCCTGTCCTTCACCATCTCCCAGAGTTTGCTCAAACTCATGTCCATTGAGTTGGTGATGTCATCCAACCATCTCATCCTCAATTGTCCCCTTCTCGTCCTGCCTTCAAACTTGCCCAGCATCAGGGTCTTTTCTAATAAGTCAGCTTTTTCCATCAGGTGGAGTTTCAGTTTCAGCATCATTGCTTCCAATGAATATTCAAGACTGATTTCCTTTAGGATTGACTGCTTTGGTCTCCTTGCATTCCAAGGGACTCTCAATAGTCTTCTCCAGAAACACAGGTCAAAATCATCAATTCTTTGGCGCTCAGCGTTCTTTGTAGTCCAGCTCTCGCATCCGTACATGACTACTGGAAAAAACATAGCTTTGACTAGATGGACCTTTATTGGCAAAGTAGTGTCTCTGCTTTTTAAATACACTGTCTAGGTTTGTCATAGCTTTTCTTTCAAGGAGCAAGCATCTTTTAATTTCATGACAGCAGTCACCATCTGCAGTGATTTTGGAGCCCCCCAAAATAAAGTCTGTCACTATTTCCATTGTTTCCCCATCTATTTGCTATGAAGTGATGGGACTGGATGCCATGATTTCAGTTTTTTGAATGTTGAATTTTAAGCCAACTTTTTCACTGTCCTCTTTCACCTTCCTCAGGAGGCTCTTTAGTTCCTCTTCACTTTCTGCCATAAGGTGGTGTCATCTGCATATCTGAGGTTATTGATATTTCTCCTGGCAATCTTGATTCCAGCTTGTGCTTTATCCAGCCCTGCATTTCACATGATATACTCTGCATATAAGTTAAATAAGCTAGGTGACAATATGCAGCCTTGATGTACTCCTTTTCCAACTTGGAACCAGTTCATCCATGTGTGGTTCTAACTGTTGCATACATACAAGTTTCTCAGGAGGCAGGTAATGGTCTGGTATTCCCATCTCTCACAGTTTTCCACAGTTCATTGTGATCCACACAGTCAAAGGCTTTAGAGCATAGTCAATGAAGCAGAAATAGATGTTTTTCTGAAATTCTGTTGGTTTTTTTCTATGAACCAACGGATGTTGGCAATTTGATGTTTGGTTCCTTTGCATTTTCTAAATCCAACTTAGACATCATGAAGTTCTAGGTTCATGTACTGTTGAAGCCTAGCTTGGGGAATTTTGAGCATTACTTTGCTAGTATGTGAAATGAGTGCAGTTGTGTTTTAGTGAGGGATCACACCATCATGGCTATCTGGGTCTTTAGTATCTTTTTTATATAGTTCTTCCATGTATTCTTGCTACTTCTTAAAATCTTCTGCTTCGGATAGGTCCCTACCATTTCTGTCCTTTATTGTGCTCATCTTTGCATGAAAATTTCCCTTGGTATCTCTAAACTTTTTTGAAGAGCTCTCTGGTCCTTCCAATTCTATTGCTCTTCTATATTTCATTGCATTGGCCACTTAGGAAGGCTTTCTTATCTCTCCTTGCTATTCTTTGGAACTCTGCATTCAGGTGGATATATTTTTTCTTTTCTCCTTTGCCTTTCGCGTCTCTTCTTTTTGCAGCTATTTGTAAGGCCTCCTCGGACAACCATTTTGCCTTCTTGCATTTCTTTTTCTTGGGATGGTTTTGATCACTGCCTCCTGTATAGTGTTACAAACCTTCTTCCATAGTTCTTCAGGTACTCTATCAGGTCTAATACCTTGAATCTATTTGTCACTTCCACTCTTTAATCATAAGAGATTTGATTTGGTCATACCTGAATGGTCTAGTGGTTTCCATACTTTCTTCAATTTAAGCCTGAATTTTGCAATAAAGAGTTCATGATCTGAGCCACAGTCAGCTCCTGGTCTTGTTTTTGCTGACTGTTTGGAGCTTCTCCATCATTGGCTGAAGAATATCTTTATCTTCAGCTAAAGAATCTGATTTCGGTATTGACGATCTGGTGATGTCCATGTCTCTTATGTTGTTGGTAGAGGTGTTTGCTATGACCAGTGCATTCTCTTGGCAAAATTCTGATAACACAGTTTTGTGTTATCAGAAAAAATTGATAACAAGGAACTGTGCCCTGTATGTAGTAGTGGCTTAATAAATACAGTTGAGTGAATGAGTTTGGGATGATTCAGTATGGAAAATTCAAAGTTGGGATAAAAAAGTGGTTTCCGTGGACAGAGGAGCCTGGTGGGCTGCAGTCCATTGGGTCTCAGAGAGTTGGACACAACAAAGCACAGCATAGTGGTGGTGGCCTCTGAGGTTTGTCTGAGCCACGAAGTTAATGCGACAAGGGAGCTGTGCCTGTCTCTGTGGCCCCCTTCTCTAATTGGATTGTGATGCCTTTGGGGTCTCATTAGCAAACCTCAAGGTGCTCTTGCCAACCATGAATGTGTGTTGCTGACACTTCAGAAGCAGAGGTGTCCAAGCTCTACAATGGCTTTGCCTGTGGAAATTCTGTGTAAGATTCCCTGAACACTTTGTGCTTAAAAGTTTCCTGAGACCCTTCACTTCTGCAGCCAGAGTCCTTTACTCTCACTGCTCAGCTAGGAGGGTGGAGCTCACTAAGGTCAGTTCTCACGTAGTCATGGTTTTCTGGGGGACTCGCTAGCTAGAATAAACCTGAACCAACCAGGGGCTCTTATAGAAAATAGATGTTTTCACTTGCTCTGTGCTTCCTCTGTTTTGTTCTCAATACAAAGATAGAAGTCCTGCTGCACAGTATCTTAGTGTTTCTCAGGTCCTTGCCTTTAAATGCATAAAGTCTCAAATTGATTTATTTTCATATTCCCACGGCATCACTAGAATCCTTCTGCTTCAGCCATTTTCTTTTTTTCCTATACAATAAACATTGGGTTTCCCTGGTGGCTCAGTGGTAAAGAACCTGCTTGCTAATGCAAATGTGGGTTTGATTCCTGGGTCAAGAAGATCCCCTGCAGAAAGTAATAGCAACCCACTCCAGTATTCTTGCCTGGGAAATCCCATGGGCAGAAGGAATCTGGTGGGCTACAGTCCATGGAGTTTCAAGAGTTGGACACACCTTAGTGACTAAACAACAGCAATATATCATAGAATTATTTATTTGAGAAAATGTCCTTTTTTAGATCGCCTTATTTTAAACAAACAGTATGGAGAGTCCTTAAAAAACTGGAACTAGAACTGCCTTATGATCCAGCAATCCCACTGCTGGGCATACACACCGAGGAAACCAGAAGGGAAAGAGACACGTGTACCCCAATGTTCATCGCAGCACTGTTTATAATAGCCAAGACATGGAAACAACCTAGATGTACATCAGCAGATGAATGGATAAGAAAGCTGTGGTACATATACACAATGGAGTATTACTCAGCCATTAAAAAGAATACATTTGAATCAGTTCTAATGAGGTGGATGAAACTGGAGCCTATTATACAGAGTGAAGTAAGCCAGAAAGAAAAACACCAATACAGTATACTAACGCATATATATGGAATTTAGAAAGATGGTAACCATAACCCTGTGTACGAGACAGCAAAAGAGACACTGATGTATAGAACAGTCTTATGGACTCTGTTGGAGAGGGAGAGGGTGGGAAGATTTGGGAGAATGGCATTGAAACCTGTATAATATCATGTATGAAATGAGTTGCCAGTCCAGGTTCGATGCACGATACTGGATGCTTGGGGCTGGTGCACTGGGACGACCCAGAGGGATGGTATGGGGAGGGAGGAGGGAGGAGGGTTCAGGATGGAGAACACATGTATACCTGTGGTGGATTCATTTTGATATTTGGCAAAACTAATACAATTTTGTAAAGTTTAAAAATAAAATAAAAAAAATAAAGTCCAGTTTATAGGGGAAAAAAGGCAAAAGTGAGGCAGTGGGTGCTTTCAAATGATGATTCAGGCCTCACCATATTTTAAGTTTTTATGATTGACTATTTCAAGTTCCTAGTCTTACTTGTGTAAATCTATATATGAGAACAGAAGTTAAGCCAACTTTGTCTTTTTGTACATGAAAGCTCAGTTGTTGATAACCTCAAAGACCTGCTGCCAGTTACATTAACTCCCGTCCCAATCTGATCCCTAAGGTGTATTCCTGAGAATCATGAATTCTTTCTTGCACGTTTATGGTTGGAAAATAACTTCTCATATCTAAAAGGAAATTAGTTCTAGAGTATGTGACTTAGAATATATACTACAGAATTTTCTTTTTTAGCAATTTTGTGATGTTTTTCACATACCATATAATTCACTCATTTAAAGTGTACAATGCAACGGATTTTAGTATATTTACATACATGTGCAATCATCAACAGAGTCAGTTTTAAAACGTTTTCATCATCTCCAAGAGAAATGTATACTTTTCAGCTATCATTACTTCATCTACCTCTTCCATCTCTCCTCCATCCCTAAGCAATCATTAATTTACTCTATGTCTCTATAGATTTCTCTATTCTGGATTTTCATTTGAATAAATCATAGAAAATATGAAAAAAAAGAAAAATAGAAATTCACTCTACTGTAAAGATTTAGAGATTTAAAAAGAAACATTCCAGAATTTGTAACATATTTGTGGAATTCATCTGAGTAATTTAAAGAAATGAAGAAATTGAATTTTTCAAGCTTCCTCCCAATGCACTGTCACCGTATTGATGTAATTGTTCTCCTTTTGTCTTGATTTTTTTTTCCTGAAGACGTGGCATTTTTGTCATGGATGCCCCCAAAGCATCTTTTCCAGGGTCCGATGTAGCCTGTGCTCACCTCTCATTGCTGAGCTCTTGTCTGCTGCCTCCAGCCGTCATCTCCCTCCTTTTTGGATGATCAAATGCTCCTACTTTCCTAGTCAGGAGAGTTGTACAGCAACTGAGAGCGTAACTTTGAAGCTGTGTGTCTTGGGTTGCATTTCTGGCTCTAACTCTTACTGGTCTGAGAACTTGGCCAAGTCACTCATTTGCTCTAATCCTCATTTCCCTCATCTGAAAAAGAGAAACAAGCATCCTAGCTTCCTCCAAGTATTGTTGAGTGGATTTACTGAGATGATGCATTTTAAGTGCTCCCCGTAGGGCTTGGCATACAGCATTGCTTAATAAATGCAAGCAAATGTCTTCATGCTTGGGTGACCATTCCCTCTACTTGTGGAGATGTTCAGACTCAGAGAGTGTTTTCACAAGTATTTTATTATTTAGAGGCTTGCCATATGAATGCCCGGTCCTTGGCTGGGGGTTACTGAAGGCAGAATGGAAGGATCAGAGTGCCCAGAGAAGGCTGAGTTCCCAGCCTTTCCCATGGGCTGTCCTGGTGTGTGGTCCCTGACACCAGTCAACTTCCCGGAAATTCGAGCAGATTCCAGAATGTATTTTACTGAGGCACAGTCTTAGCACCCTTTCCCCAAAGCCCAGCTGGCAAGGTAGTCTTTCATGTCAGTGACTCCTCAGATACCTAAGTCTGAAAACCTCTTAAAAGACTTACTGACATTTTAATCTTTTAAGGTAAAAATGTTTCTAAATTGCATTACAAATTTCCTTTCTCTTTCAAGAGAGAGAATATATCTGAAAACTCCTGTGAACTCAATCAAATTCAATGTAAGGCATGGGAAATATGAAATGTATACCCCAAACCCCCACCAATTCCTAAGCAAGGGAGTGAAAGATGTGAGTAATCATATAAAGCTATTTACTTGCTTTCTAGTTATTTTAAAATTCACCACGATATTGATGTTTATCAGTGAAATTAACCTGAAGGCTGTGTATTTCTACTTTCCCAGTTAAAATCATAGTACTTTGTCTTACTATCATTTTGAATAGATGGGGAAATAGGGCACCAGGCAGAGAGAGAAAGAGAGTTGTTTGAGGTGACTGCAAACAACAAAGCTGGGACTAATATTGAGGCCTTTTGACTTCCAGGTCAATGCCCTTTTCAGGGTTTCAAGCTGCTGCTTTTGGGCAAAGTCAAGTCTATGTTAATCACCTGAAAATTTTCAGTAGGTTGAGAGTAGCAAGTACTGAAGGGGAGAGAGTAGGATGAAATGGTTGCAAAAGGGTGTGGGGACTGTTGTATTGACTGAAAAAAAAAAAAGGCTCAACCTAGAAGTTTAGAATTATGTTTTATTTGGTGGGCAAAACTGAGGATTTAAGCTAGGGACACAGCCTCTCAGATAACTCTGAGGGACTGGTCTGAAGAGGCAGGGATGGGAATCAAGATATATAGAAGTTTTTGTAACAAAGACCAGGCAGTTGGAACACCAAAGATCATTGTTAACTAAAGAAAACCAGATAGCTCCAGTTGATGAATTCAGCACTTTTCTAAGTGTGGGAGGATGCAGGAGTCTGGGCTCTCTGAAATCGACCCTTTGAGATGCACCTCAGCTCTCTGCTTTCCTCATCCCAGTCTCCTCAGGGCGTGCCCTTGAGAATGGCTGCAGCAGGTGGCTGCTGCATGTCAGCCGTCCTCTTTCTGACCTGAGTTCCCTCCGGGCTCATTGGAGGGGTGGCTGTAATGTGATGGCTTGATGGCTGCAGCATTCTTTGCTTGCGGATACAGCAGGCAACGGTTTTCATTCACAATTGCAATAGGGAGACCTCTCTGACAATAAGGTCTACAAATGTCTTTCAGATCAGCTTGTAACACCTGTCATGGTGTTTGCTATCGGTGACCTCGAGCAAGTCCCTTAAACACTAAAGTTTTTGAGCTTCCTTTTCCTCATCTCCGAAGTGAGAATATTAATAGTCATCTTAAAGGTTTGTGAAGGGTGTGAACTTGGATAATGCATGAAGGTCATGAGCCATGCCTGACCCACAGCAGCTCTGCCAGGGTGACGGCAGCACGAACCACAAGAGGTGAAAAGTCCTTTTTGCATTCCACAGAGTCTTATTCAGGTCCTCACAGGCTGCAAGGTCCAAAGGTGTGTTTACAGGTTAAGGGTGGTGTGAAGACTTTGGGGGAACCAGAGAGGAGGAAACAAGGACAGAAATGAGTCCTTGGAGGAGAGGCTGAAGGTGTATGAAGACGCTTAGGTTGGGGAAAAGTGGTCTGGGTTGGGAGTTAATGAGCATTGTTGTTTTATCAGTGTTTACTCCCAGGAACAGCAAATGATGTTGCTTCAAACTGCGTGAGATTCTAGCTGGACCCTAAACAATCGTCATGCCCTCTACCTCAGTCTTCCCTTCCAAGAAATTGATCCCAAGATATTTACAGAGGGAGGCCATACACTGGAGTACGAAATAGGGAGCAACTCAAAGCTCATAGCTCATAAATAAAAAAAAAAAAGTCAAATAAATTAGGGTATGTGTTTTAAGATGCACCGTTAAAAACAGTCTCTTGAAAACTGTCACCTTGGGGAAATGCTTAAAGAAAGTGTTAAGGGAAAATGCTGAATATAATACTATGTATACATCTCATTCAAATTCATAAAAATGTTTTCATAACTGAAGGAAACAACCAAAAGAAGCTCACTGTAATAATAATGACTTCTAACTTCTAATAGTATTTTCACTACATTCCAAAGTATCTCTAATGAATATGCTGAACTTGAGCAAATTAGCTAATATTCCTGAGCCTAATTTTCCTTATCTGTAAAATGGGGATAAGGACAGTAAATATATACTCTGGATTAAATAACAAAGACATGTATTATTTCATTATTTTATAAAAAAAATCATAAAAGTAAAGTTCATATGATGAGGATGATGTTCTCTGGGAGCGTCTGGGTCAGAACAGAGTCTCATGAGTGAAAGGGAAGTGAGACTAAATCTTGACTTGCATCACCCAAGCATGTTGTTCCCTCTTTGTCCTCAGAGGAATTGGCTTTAAGAACAGGTGGATGACCGTCTTGCTCATTAGATATCCCAAGTTTAATGATTCTTTGTACTAGAAATTTAATAAAAATGTTTGGAAATTAAATGGCAAATCACCTTGGCAATAAATCCTAGGAGATGGCCCTTGCAAACCAATCTCCCACCTGAGAATGACGTGAAACCATTGAGACCTAATAATACTTGGTATTTACTGAGCACCTACTAAGGGCAAATAACTGGGCTAAATGCTCTTTTCTTTAAAAAATTATTTATTTATTTTTGGTTGCACTGGGTCTTTGCTGCTGTGTACAGATTTTCTCTACTTGTAGCAAGCAGCAGCTATTTTTCATTATGGTGTGTGGGTTTCAAAAGTTGTGGTACACTGGCTTAGTTGCTCTGCAGCTTGTAGAGTCTTCCTGGACCAAGGATTGAACCCATGTCCCCTGCATTAGCAGGAGGATTCCTATCCACTGTGCCACCAGGGAAGTCCTTAATCCTCTTCGCTTCTCTTATAATGGCAGCCTAGGTGATATGTATTATTATCTGATATAGGAGGAAACAGAGTTTCTAAGGGGTCAAGCAACGTGTCCAATGTCATCCAGAGAGGGACTGGAAGAACTGGAAATCAGTTTCACAGAATTTGTCTCTAGTGGCTGGCTTCTTGCTGACTGTGGTACTGCCTCCCAAGCAGTTTCATTTGATGGCCTGAACACCAACTGTGCAATTCCAAGCATTTGATCGCACATCAGAATGCCTTTTTTTTCAGCATGACAAAATGCCAGATAGAAACAATGGGTGTATTTTACATTTATTACAAGACTAAATAAAACAAAATATGGCAGACATTTTTTTCATGGAAATAATGGTTAGATTATTTATCTGCTATCAAAGTCTGTTTTGGGGTGTGCACAATGATTGTATCATTATTTTTTTATAGCGTTCTCCTTCAGTGGCTGGCAGGAACTGGCTGTCTATTTCCAGTGCTATCTCTCCACTCTGCCTTGTGGGTGAACTTAACCATCTGATCAAAGCATTTGCACAATTTCAGCAGGGAGTAGTTGAGCAGGGAGTAGAAGAATCTTGCTGTAAGATCCTGGATTTTAGGAAACTTCTGGATAAGGGAGATGCTAAATAAGTCTGGGTAATATCCCAGGGCATGAAAATTTTTCCCTTGTTCTTGCCTCTGGCATTGTCATTGTTTATTGTTTTAATTTTCAGCTTAAAGCAGATTCAACCGCTTAAAGACAAGCAGTGTGTCTGGGGCCTGGATTTGGAGGTAGGAAGGAGTGGAAGAGGCTCTGAGTGTGAATTCTTTGTGTCAGCCTCTGTGGGTCAATGTCCCAAGTGTTTCGAGTCTTCCTCTCTGTCTTCTGTGAACCTTTTCCAGGATCCTAAGTCGCCTGGGAATGTAGGGACTGGAGTTGATCACATATAATGTGATCATCTTTCTAAAAACATACTTATTATATTTATTTATTTGACTGTGCCCTTTCTTAGTTGTGGCAGTCAGGATCTTAAGTTGTGCCACGTGCGATCCAGTTCCCTGACCAGGGATTGAACCTGGGCCCCTGGCATTGGGAGTGTGGAGACTTAGCCACTGGACCACTAGGAAAGTCCCCAAATGTGATCATCTTTACTGTTCTGCTGGGCTTCACTGGTGGCTCAGACGGTAAAGAATCTGCCTGCAATGTGTGACACCCAGGTGCAATCCCTAAAAATCCCCTGGAGAAGGGAATGGCTACCCACCCCAGTATTCTTGCCTGGAGAATCCCATTGACAGAGGAGCCTGGTGTGGCTATAGTCCATGGGGTCGCAAACAGTCGGACATGACTGAGCAACTATCACTTTACCATTCTGCTATTCATAAATGTTATTTGCCGTTTTTTTTTTTCAACAGCCACGATAACAAGACACTTGTGATAAAAGCACTCCTCAAAACAGTCTTGTATGATTTCCCTTCCTTTTTTCCTATACTCTACCAACCTGCCCTTGACTATGAAATAATTACCATCCAGCACTCTCTGGTTGTTACTGAGGTACTTATGGTGGTTTTTCATACTTACTGATTGATGTACACAAAGCCCAGCTTTGTAATGTTAGCATCTCTCACCTTCCCCCTTAAAGTTTTTAAATTATATGCTATACACAGCCCTGTGGTTAAGGACATTTGATATGGTTCTAGGCACTTAAGGATCAGTGACAATGTTTGTTGGCACTTAGAGGGCTCAACAATTTTTGTTGAATTTAATGCAATTTTTTATATCTTAATCATTTATAAATTTAGTATCTGAGATATTTGTTCATGCATTCACTTATTATTTCATTTATTTGTTTTACATGCTTTCCTATTTTGCCAGGTCTGTCTCTGGTCTGTGTTCTGATACATGTATGTTCTAGGGTAGATCTGTGCATGAAATCTTACAGGTTCTAGATAACAAAATGTTTTCCACATACTGTATTTTAGCTATGGCATAGAAAGGAGTTATGAATGTTAGTTTTAACACCCTTTGAAACAGGGTGTTAAAATCATTATCAGACTTGAATACAGTGTACTGACTCCTGGGTTTGGGAAACTACCTGTAATTTTTTTTTAAATTTACTTTTAAAATTGGACTGTAATTGCTTTGCAAAGTTCTGCTGTACAACAACCATGATTCAGCTATGAGAATGCATATATCCCCTCTCTCTTGAGCGTCTCTCCCATCCCCCCATCCCTCCCCTTCTAGGTCATCACAGAACACTAAACTGAGCTCCCTGTGCTCTACGGCAGCCTCTCACTAGCTATCTATTTACACACGGCAGCCTATGTATATACGTCAATAATGCTCTCTCAGTTCATCCCGCCCTCCCTTCCTCCCACTGTGTCCATAAGCCCCTTCTCTATGGGAAGCTTTCTTATATCCTGCAGTTTGTGTCCTTGCAGACGTAACCAGATTGTCAGTGCTCAGGATAGACAATCCATGGGCACCAAGAACAACGTGACTGAGTTCGTCTTGCTCGGCCTTTTCTGGAGCTGGGAGATGCAGCGTGCCTGCTTCCTGGTCTTCTCTCTCTTCCACATGCTCACGGTCCTGGGGAACCTTCTGGTCATCGTCACCATCAACGCCAGCAAGACCCTGCATGCTCCCATGTACTTCTTCCTCTGCCACTTGTCCTTTGCCGACATGTGCTATCCATCTGCTACCACACCCAAGATGATTGCTGACACTTTGGTGGAGCGCAAGACCATCTCCTTCGAGGGCTGCATGACCCAGCTCTTTTCTGCCCACTTTTTTGGTGGCACCGAGATCTTCCTCCTCACGGCCATGGCCTATGACCGCTATGTGGCCATCTGTCGGCCCCTGCACTACGCGACCATCATGGGCCGCCGGAAGTGCGGCCTGCTGGCGGGGGCCTCCTGGGTGGCTGGCTTCCTGCATTCCATCCTGCAGACGCTCCTCACAGTCCAGCTGCCCTTCTGTGGGCCCAACGAGATCGACGGCTTCTTCTGTGACGTCCATCCCCTGCTGAAGCTGGCCTGTGCGGACACCTACGTGGTGGGGCTCATCGTGGTGGCCAACAGCGGCATGATTTCTTTAGTGTCCTTCATCATCCTTATCATCTCCTATGTGGTCATCCTACTGAGCCTGAGAAGCCGGTCTTCTGAGAGCCGGCGCAAGGCTCTGTCCACGTGCGGCTCACATATCATCACTGTGCTTCTGGTCCTGGTGCCCCCCATGTTCATGTACATTCGACCCTCCACCACCCTGGCCGCTGACAAACTCGTCATCCTCTTTAACATCGTCATGCCACCTTTGCTGAACCCTCTGATCTACACGCTGAGGAACAGTGAGGTGAAAAATGCCATGAGGAAGATCTTCAGGGTCAAGGGGAGCTCAGGGGGAGAAGTGAAGCTACAAGGCTTTTCATGAGCCTGGACTTGGGAGACTTCCCGTCTTTGTAGCATCTAAGACAGTTTTTTTTTTTTTTTCTAAATTTTATTTTGTTTTTAAACTTTACAATATTGTATTGGTTTTGCCAAATATCGAAATGAATCCGCCACAGGTATACATGTGTTCCCCGTCCTGAACCCTCCTCCCTCCTCCCTCCCCATACCATCCTTCTGGGTCGTCCCAGTGCACCAGCCCCAAGCATCCAGTATCATGCATTGAACTTGGACTGGCGACTCGTTTCATACATGATATTTTACATGTTTCAATGCCATTCTCCCAAATCTTTCCACCCTCTCCCTCTCCCACAGAGTCCATAAGACTATTCTATACATCAGTGTCTCTTTTGCAGTCTCGTACACAGGGTTATGGTTACCATCTTTCTAAATTCCATATATATGCGTTAGTAGACTGTATTGGTGTTTTTCTTTCTGGCTTACTTCACTCTGTATAATTGGCTCCAGTTTCATCCACCTCATTAGAACTGATTCAAATGTATTCTTTTTAATGGCTGAGTAATATTCCATTGTGTATATGTACCACTGCTTTCTTATCCATTCATCTGCTGATGGACATCTAGGTTGCTTCCATGTCCTGGCTATTATAAACAGTGCTGCGATGAACATTGGGGTACACGTGTCTCTTTCCCTTCTGGTTTCCTCAGTGTGTATGCCCAGCAGTGGGATTGCTGGATCATAAGGCAGGTCTATTTCCAGTTTTTTAAGGAATCTCCACACTGTTCTCCATAGTGGCTGTACTAGTTTGCATTCCCACCAACAGTGTAAGAGGGTTCCCTTTTCTCCACACCCTCTCCAGTATTTATTGCTTGTAGACTTTTGGATCACAGCCATTCTGACTGGCGTGAAATGGTACCTCATAGTGGTTTTGATTTGCATTTCTCTGATAATGAGTAATGTTGAGCATCTTTTCATGTGTTTGCTAGCCTTCTGTATGTCTTCTTTGGAGAAATGTCTATTTAGTTCTTTGGCCCATTTTTTGATCGGGTCATTTATTTTTCTGGAATTGAGCTGTAGGAATTGCTTGTGTATTTTTGAGATTAGTTGTTTGTCAGTTGCTTCATTTACTATTATTTTCTCCCATTCTGAAGGCTGCCTTTTCACCTTGCTAATAGTTTCCTTTGTTGTGCAGAAGCTTTTAAGGTTAATTAGGTCCCATTTGTTTATTTTTGCTTTTATTTCCAATATTCTGGGAGGTGGGTCATAGAGGATCCTGCTGTGATGTATGTCGGAGAGTGTTTTGCCTATGTTTTCCTTTAGGAGTTTTATAGTTTCTGGTCTTACGTTTAGATCTTTAATCCATTTTGAGTTTATTTTTGTGTATGGTGTTAGAAAGTGTTCTAGTTTCATTCTTTTACAAGTGGTTAACCAGTTTTCCCAGCACCACTTGTTAAAGAGATTGTCTTTAATCCATTGTATATTCTTGCCTCCTTTGTCAAAGATAAGGTGTCCATATGTGCGTGGATTTATCTCTGGGCTTTCTATTTTGTTCTATTGATCTATATTTCTGTCTTTGTGCCAGTACCATACTGTCTTGATAACTGTGGCTTTGTAGTAGAGCCTGAAGTCAGGTAGGTTGATTCCTCCAGTTCCATTCTTCTTTCTCAAGATAGCTTTGGCTATTCGAGGTTTTTTGTATTTCCATACAAATTGTGAAATTATTTGTTCTAGGTCTGTGAATAATACCATTGGTAGCTTGATAGGGATTGCATTAAATCTATAAATTGCTTTGGGTAGTATACTCATTTTCACTATATTGATTCTTCCAATCTATGAACATGGTATATTTCTCCATCTGTTAGTGTCCTCTTTGATTTCTTTCACCAGTGTTTTATAGTTTTCTATATATAGGTCTTTAGTTTCTTTAGGTAGATATATTCCTAAGTATTTTATTCTTTCCGTTGCAATGGTGAATGGAATTGTTTCCTTAATTTCTCTTTCTGTTTTCTCATTATTAGTGTATAGGAATGCAAGGGATTTCTGTGTGTTGATTTTATATCCTGCAACTTTACTATAGTCATTGATTAGTTCTAGGAATTTTCTGGTGGAGTCTTTAGGGTTTTCTATGTAGAGGATCGTGTCATCTGCAAACAGTGAGAGTTTTACTTCTTCTTTTCCAATTTGCATTCCTTTTATTTCTTTTTCTGCTCTGATTGCTGTGGCCAAAACTTCCAAAACTATGTTGAATAGTAATGGTGAAAGTGGGCACCCTAGTCTTGTTCCTGACTTTAGAGGAAATGCTTTCAATTTTTCACCATTGAGGATAATGTTTGTTGTGGGTTTGTCATATATAGCTTTTATTATGTTGAGGTATGTTCCTTCTATTCCTGCTTTCTGGAGAGTTTTTATCATAAATGGATGTTGAATGTTGTCAAAGGCTTTCTCTGCATCTATTGAGATAATCATATGGTTTTTATTTTTCAATTTGTTAATGTGGTGTATTACATTGATTGATTTGCAGATATTGAAGAAACCTTGCATCCCTGGGATAAAGCCCACTTGGTCATGGTGTATGATCTTTTTAATGTGTTGTTGGATTCTGATTGCTAGAATTTTGTTAAGGATTTTTGCATCTATGTTCATCAGTGATATTGGCCTGTAGTTTTCTTTTTTTGTGGGATCTTTGTCAGGTTTTGGGATTAGGGTGATGGTGGCCTCATAGAATGAGTTTGGAAGTTTACCATCCTCTGCAATTTTCTGGAAGAGTTTGAGCAGGATAGGTGTTAGTTCTTCTCTAAATTTTTGGTAGAATTCAGCTATGAAGCCGTCTGGACCAGGGCTTTTGTTTGCTGGAAGATTTTTGATTCCAGTTTCAATTTCCGTGCTTGTGATGGGTCTGTTAAGATTTTCTATTTCTTCCTGGTCGAGTTTTGGAAAGTTGTACTTTTCTAAGAATTTGTCCATTTCTTCCATGTTGTCCATTTTATTGGCATATAATTGTCGATAGTAGTCTCTTATGATCCTTTGTATTTCTGTGTTGTCTATTGTGATCTCTCCATTTTCATTTCTGATTTTATTGATTTGATTTTTCTCCCTTTGTTTCTTGATGAGTCTGGCTAATGGTTTGTCAATTTTATTTATCCTTTCAAAGAACCAGCTTTTGGCTTTGTTGATTTTTGCTATGGTCTCTTTTGTTTCTTTTGCATTTATTTCTGCCCTAATTTTTAAGATTTTCCTTCTACTAACCTTGGGGTTCTTCATTTCTTCCCTTTCTAGTTGCTTTAGGTGTAGAGTTAGGTTATTTATTTGACTTTTTTCTAGTTTCTTGAGGTATGCCTGTATTGCTATGAACTTTCCCCTTAGGACTGCTTTTACCGTGTCCCACAGGTTTTGGGTTGTTGTGTTTTCATTTTCATTCGTTTCTATGCAAATTTTGATTTCTTTTCTGATTTCTTCTGTGATTTGTTGGTTATTCAGCAGCTTGTTGTTCAGCCTCCATATGTTGGAATTTTTAATAGTTTTTCTCCTGTAATTGAGATGTAATCTTACTGCATTGTGGTCAGAAAAGATGCTTGGAATGATTTCTATTTTTTTGAATTTACCAAGGCTAGCTTTATGGCCCAGGATGTGATCTATCCTGGAGAAGGTTCCATGTGCACTTGAGAAAAAGGTGAAATTCATTGTTTTGGGATGAAATGTCCTATAGATATCAATTAGGTCTAACTGGTCTATTGTATCGTTTAAAGTTTGTGTTTCCTTGTTAATTTTCTGTTTAGTTGATCTATCCATAGGTGTGAGTGGGGTATTAAAGTCTCCCACTATTATTGTGTTATTGTTCATTTCTCCTTTCATACTTGTTAGCATTTGTCTTACATACTGCGGCGCTCCCATGTTGGGTGCATATATATTTATAATTGTTATAGCTTCTTCTTGAATTGATCCTTTGATCATTATGTAGTGACCTTCTTTGTCTCTTTTCACAGCCTTTGTTTTAAAGTCTATTTTATCTGATATGAGTATTGCTACTCCTGCTTTCTTTTGGTCCCTATTTGCATGGAAAATCTTTTTCCAGCCCTTCACTTTCAGTCTGTAAGTGTTCCCTGTTTTGAGGTGGGTCTCTTGTAGACAACATATGTAGGGGTCTTGTTTTTGTATCCATTCAGCCAGTCTTTGTCTTTTGGTTGTGGCATTCAACCCATTTACGTTTAAGGTAATTACTGATAAGTATGATCCCGTTGCCATTTACTTTATTGTTTTGGGTTTGAATTTATACACCGTTTTTGTGTTTCCTGTCTAGAGAATATCCTTTAGTATTTGTTGGAGAGCTGGTTTGGTGGTGCTAAATTCTCTCAGCTTTTGCTTGTCTGAAAAGCTTTTGATTTCTCCTTCATACTTGAATGAGATCCTTCCTGGGTACAATAATCTGGGCTGTAGGTTATTTTCTTTCATCATTTTAAGTATGTCTTGCCATTCCCTCCTGGCTTGAAGAGTTTCTATTGAAAGATCAGCTGTTATCCTTATGGGAATTCCCTTGTGTGTTATTTTTCCCTTGCTGCTTTTAATATTTGTTCTTTGTGTTTGACCTTTGTTAATTTGATTAATATGTGTCTTGGGGTGTTTCACCTTGGGTTTATCCTGTTTGGGACTCTCTGGGTTTCTTGGACTTGGGTGATTAGTTCCTTCCCCATTTTAGGGAAGTTTTCAAATATTATCTCCTCAAGTATTTTCTCATGGTCTTTCTTTTTGTCGTCTTCTTCTGGGACCCCTATGATTCGAATGTTGTAGTGTTTAATATTGTCCTGGAGGTCTCTGAGATTGTCCTCATTTCTTTTAATTCGTTTTTCTTTTGTCCTCTCTGATTAATTTATTTCTACCATTCTATCTCCTAATTCACTAATCCTATCTTCTGCCTCTGTTATTCTACTATTTGTTGTCTCCAGAGTGTTTTTAATTTCATTTATTGCATTATTCATTATATATTGACTCTTTTTTATTTCTTCTAGGTCCTTGTTAAACCGTTCTTGCATCTTCTCAATCCTTATCTCCAGGCTATTTATCTGTGATTCCATTTTAATTTCAAGATTTTGGATCAACTTCACTATCATTATTTGGAATTCTTTATCAGGTAGATTCCCTATCTCTTCCTCTTTTGTTTGGTTTGGTGGGCATTTATCCTGTTCCTTTATCTGCTGGGTATTCCTCTGTCTCTTCATCTTGTTTCAATTGCTGAGTTTGGGGTGTCCTTTCTGTATTCTGGCAGTTTGTGGAGTCCTCTTTATTGTGGCATTTCCTCGCTCTGTGTGGGTTTGTACAGGTGGCTTGTCAAGGTTTCCTGGTTAGGGAAGCTTGTGTCGGTGTTCAGGTGGGTGGAGCTGTATTTCTTCTCTCTGGAGTGCAATGAAATGTCCAGTAATGAGTTATGAGATGTCTATGGTTTTGGGGTGACTTTGGGCAGCCTGTATATTGTCGCTTAGGGCTGTGTTCCTTTGTTGCTGGAGAATTTGCTTGGTATGTCTTGCCCTGGAACTTGTTGGCCCTTGTGTGGTGCTTGGTTTCAGTGTCGGTATGGAGGCGTTTGATGAGCTCCTGTCAATTAATGTTCCTTGGAGTCAGGAGTTCCCTGGAGTCAGGGTTTAGACTTAAGCCTCCTGCTTCCAGTTATCGGTCTTATTTTTACAGTAGTTTCAAAACTTCTCCTTCTGTACAGCACCATTGATAAAACATCCACGTTAAAGATGAGAAGTTTCTCTACTGTGAGGGTCACTCAGAGAGGTTCACAGCGTTACATGGAGAAGAGAAGAGGGTGGAGGGAGTTAGAGGTGACCCAAATGAGATGAGATGGAGTCAATAGTTGAGAGAGTGGGCTAGCCAGTAGTCACTTCCTTATGTGCACTCCACAACTGGACCGCTCAGAGATGTTCAGGGAGTTATACAGAGAAGAGAAGAAGGAGGAAGGAGACAGAGGTGGCCAGAAGGATAAAAGGGGGGAATGAAAAGGAGGGAGACAGATTCAGCCAGTAATCAGTTCTCTAAGTGTTCTCCACCATCTGGAACACACAGAAATTCACAGAGTTGGGTAGAGTAGAGAGGGGTTAGGGAGGAGACACAGGCGACCTGGTGGAGAAAAAGGAGAGTCCAAAGGGAGAGAGAGCAGTCAAGCCAGTAATCTTGCTCCCTAGTGAAAAATGGGTCCTGAAGATTGGGTTCTTAAAGGTACAAAATTGGTAACAAATACATAAAAGCAAAAATTAAAAATCTAGAGTAGAGTTTGGAATTTCAAAAATACGATGTTAAAGAAAAGAAGAAGGAAAAGAAAGAGAAAAAACGAACAAAGAAAAACAAACAAGGTCGCAAAAATTATAAAGAAAATACAGGTACAAAATTGATAACTAATACCAAAAAGCAAAAATTAAAAATCTAGAGTAGAGTTTGGAATTTCAAAAATACAATATTAAAAAAAAGAAGAAGAAAAATAAAGAGAGAAAGCAAGCAAACAAACAAAAACAAACAATGTCGCAAACATTATAAAGAAAATACAGGTACAAAATTGATATCAAATACCAAAAACATAAATTAAAAATCTATAGTAGAGTTTGGAATTTCAGATATACCATGTTATATAAAAGAAGAAGAGAAAGAAACAGAGAAAAAAAAAAGTCACAGAAATTATAAGAAAAAACTATAGGTACAAAATTTATAACATATACCAAAAAGCTAAAATTAAAAATCTAGAGTAGAGTTTGGAATTTCAAAAATACAGTGTTAAAGAGAAGAAGAAAAAGAAAAAAAAACAAGGTCAAAAAATTATAAAATATATATATATGAAGTTTGCTGAAGAAGAAAAAAATAGGGTCTTTTTTTTTTTTGCAAAGTAATAGGTTATAAAAGTGAAAATTAAAGGAACAATAGAGGACTTAAAATTTTTTTTTTAAAAATTAAAAAAAAAAAAGAAAGAAAGAATGATCGTAAAAATAGTAAAAATATATCTAGGACTTTCTCCCGTTTTGTTGTGAGTATTGTGGGTTCAGTTCATTTTAGGCTAGTTCCTTGGTCCGACTTATATTTCTCAAGATCCATAGGCCCCTTCCTATGTAGTCGGTAGTAACCACAGGGTTTTAATATATTGCCTGTAGCTTCCAAGGCGTTTCCCTCTGTTATAGCTTCTTCTGTTTGCTGGTCTCTTCAGTGTCTGGTTTCCGCCCTGACAAAGGGGACGGTGGAGGACACTTTTTTTTTCTTTTTTTTTTTTTTTAGGCTCACTTGTTTAGTCGCGCTGTGTGGAGGGAGGGAGGGATGCTGCAAACAAATAACACTGGCGTGCGCTCGCAGTGCCTCAACCACACTGGGTCTGCCCCCGCTCACGGTGCGTGTAGCCTCCCTGCTCACACTGCTAGGGCTCTAGGTTGCTCCACCGGGAACAATCAGAGGCCGGCCCTGGGCTGCATGCACCTCTCAGGTCCAAGCCGCTCAGGTTCAGGCACTTGGGTAGTCCTCAGAGGCACAGATTCGGTTGGGCCTGAGTTTTGTGCCCTTCCCAGGTCCAAGCAGCTCAGGTGATGAGGTGTTTGGTGAGTGTGATTGCTGCGACTTATTGCCTCCCTGCCGCTTGGTTATCTGGGTGTACAACTGGTGCACCTTCTCAGGTGGATGTTTACCATCCAGATCCCCAAGAAGTTTTAGTTAGCAAAAAAGCCTGCTTAAGTTTTATAGATGATGTCTCTTTGGGGCTGCAATTGCCCCATTCCGGCTCTGGCTGCCTGTCACCGGAGGGGGATGGTCTGTAGCCGGCTATCTCTGTTCAGTCCTTTGTTCCCTGCGCAGGCCTGGCGGTGGCTTAGGTTAAGGCTGGCTTTTCGCGTGGTAGATATCCCACAGTCTGGTTTGCTAGCCCAAATTATTTCGCTCAGATAGCGCCCAGGGTATTCAGGCTAGATCCTTACTCTAAGCAATGCAGCCCAAGCCGCACCTCCCTGCCCAGCCCCCGCTTGCTAGTGGCGTGTGCAGGCGTCTGTGCTGCTTCTCCGCTGGGGGAGTTACCGTGGGGCTTGCAATCTGCAGGTTTTAATTGTTTATTTATTTTTCCTCCCTGTTATGTTGCCCTCTGTGCTTCCAAGTCTCGGCACAGATTCGGCAGTGAGAAGGATTCCTGGTGTTTGGAAACTCTCTTTTTAAGACTCCCTTCCCAGGACGGAGCTCCGCCCCTCCCTCTTTTGTCTCTTTTTTTGTCTTTTATATTTTTTCCTACCTCCTTTCGAATACTTGGGTTGCTTTTCTGGGTGCCTGATGTCCTCTGCCGGCATTCAGAAGTTGTTTTGTGGAGTTTACTCGGCACTTAAATGTTCTTTTGATGAATTTGTGGGGGAGAAAGTGTTCTCCCCGTCCTACTCCTCTGCCATCTTAGCTCCTCCCTCTCTAAGACAGTTTTGCATCTCTGGTCTGATGCTTGTAATGACAACTCTTGTTCTTTTTCTAATAATATTCCACTTACCCCTCAATCTTTGCAGATATTTATTATCTGCAATGAGTGAGGCACTGGGAATACAAATAAAAGTAAATTGTAATCACTACACTCGAGGTGGGGTCATAGTCCAGGGGGCTCATGTATGCTAAGTTGCTTCAGTCGTGTCTGACTCTTTGCAACCCCATGGACTGTAGCCTGCTAGGCTCCTCTGTCCATGGGTGTCTCCTGGCAAGAAGACTGGAGTGGCTAGCTGTTCCATTCTCCAGGGGATCTTCCTGACCCTGGGATTGAACCTGGGTCTCCTGAACTGCAGGCAGATTCTCTACCATCTGAGCCATAGTGGAAGCCTTTATGAGGCTCTTAGTGTGATATTCAAAGGCTCGTTCAAGAAACCTATGACAGCCTGTGAATGTACAGGTATCTCATCTATAAAATGGATATAGCACCCAATAATTCCTTTATTAGCACAATAGTTGTTGAAGTTCACTTTCTCTTTGGTTATGATATTCAAGGCACTTTACTCATATTCCTCATTTTGTGCTCTCAGGAGACAGCTGACTAAATAAATGTAGCAAGGTTAAAAGATTTACCCAGATCACACAGTAAGTCTTGAGCAAGGTGGCGACCAGGATCATAAGTCTGCTTTCAGGGCTCTTACCACCTCCAGAGGACTCCATGACAAAGACTGAGTTCATGGCTACCAGTCAGGATGGACCAGGAATTTTGGGGACCAACAATTGATGGTTTCCTGGGATGCTGGGGAGCAGAGCTGGGGAGAATAGGTTGTTAACATTCCACCCAGTAGTGTCCAGTCCTTTCTCCAGCAGAACAGGGACTGTTCCACATTAATCTCCTTTGCTTTGCCCTATTTACTCTAGACAGGGCCAGTTTGTTTAGGATGGAATTTGAAAAACAGGGTTAGAAGTCCTACTGAAGTAACCATTCATGGATCATTTAATTCATTTGGGTCTCAGTTTCTACAAATACAAACGGAGACAGTAATAATACCAGCTTCAGAAGGTTTCAAGGGGACCTTCAGGGCTTTATACATTCTTATATCAAAGAATGTTGTTCAGGGGTGGCTGCTACCTCTGTTCCTTTATAATGTCTTCTAATCCCTTTTCTCTTCCTATTCCTCGCTTTGTCCCTGACCTAAAGCCCTCTAATAACCATGTTGATTAGTCCTTCCTCACATGTCTGTTGATCACTTAGCATGTGATAGGTTTGTTCTTTTTTTTTTTTTTCCAATCTTTGTTTGTGTTTCTTCAATACAGGCAAGCACCCAGCTCTTTCTCAGAAAAGTAGCTGAGCTGGAGGAACAAGACAAAGGGTTTCAAGGTGTGAGTGTGGATTGGGGTGAAGCCTGATATGAGGGTGTACATGAGACATGGACCCCAATATCAGTGCCCACCCCTGAATCCTCACTCCTCACACGTTCTAGGTGGGGCCAGTGAAGTTTGTCCATGGGAACAGGTCTTGGACTTTCTACCACTTCCAACCTTTTTTTTCATTTCTGCCGTCTCTCTTTCCTAAGGCAAATATTTCCTCCCATTCTGTAGGTTGTCCTTCTGTTTTGTTTTATGGTTTCCTTTGCTGTGCAAACACTTATAAGTTTGATAGGTCCCATCTGGTTATTTCATCCCAAAGTCACAGTTCAGTTCAGTTGCTCAGTCATATCTGACTCTTTGTGACCCCGTGAATTGCAGCACGCCAGGCCTCCCTGTCCATCACCAGCTCCCGGAGTTCACCCAGACTCACGTCCATCGAGTCAGTGATGCCATCCAGCCATCTCATCCTCTGTTGTCCCCTTCTCCTCCTACCCCCAATCCCTCCCAGCATCAGAGTCTTTCCCAATGAGTCAACTCTTCGCATGAGGTGCCCAAAGTACTGGAGTTTCAGCTTTAGCATCATTCCTTCCAAAGAAATCCCAGGGCTGATCGCCTTCAGAATGGACTGGTTGGATCTCCTTGCAGTCCAAGGGACTCTCAAGAGTCTTCTCCAACACCACAGTTCAAAAGCATCAATTCTTCGGTGCTCAGCTTTCTTCACAGTCCAACTCTCACATCCATACACGACCACAGGAAAAACCATAGCCTTGAGTAGACGGACCTTTGTTGGCAAAGTAATGTCTCTGCTTTTGAATATGCTATCTAGGTTGCTCATAACTTTCCCTCCAAGGAGTAAGCATCTTTTAATTTCGTGGCTGCAGTCACCATCTGCAGTGATTTTGGAGCCCAGAAAAATAAAGTCTGAGACTGTTTCCACTGTTTCCCCATCTATTTCCCATGAAGTGATGGGACCAGATGCCATGATCTTTGTTTTCTGAATGTTGAGCTTTAAGTCAACTTTTTCAATCTCCTCTTTCACCTTCATCAAGAGGCTTTTGAGTTCCTCTTCACTTTCTGCCATAAGGGTGGTGTCATCTGCATATCTGAGGTTATAGATATTTCTTCTGGCAATCCTGATTCCAGCTTGTGCTTCTTCCAGCCCAGCGTTTCTCATGATGTGCTCTGCATATAAGTTAAATAAGCAGGGTGACAATATACAGCCTTGACGTACTCCTTTTCCTATTTGGAACCAGTCTGTTTTTCCATGTCCAGTTCTAACTGTTGCTTCCTGACCTGCATACAGATTTCTCAAGAGGCAGGTCAGGTGCTCTGGTATTCCCATCTCTTTCAGAATTTTCCAGAGTTTATTGTGATCCACACAATCAAAGGCTTTGGCATAGTCAATAAAGCAGAAGTAGATGTTTTTCAGGAACTCTCTTGCTTTTTCCATGATCCAGTGGATGTTAGCAATTTGATCTCTGGTTCCTCTGCCTTTTCTAAAACCAGCTTGAACATGTGGAAGTTCATGGTTCACATATTGCTGAAGCCTGGCTTGGAGAATTTTGAGCATTACTTTACTAGCATGGGAGATGAGTGCAATTATGTGGTAGTTTGAGCATTCTTTGGCATTGCCTTTCTATGGGACTGGAAGTCCCTATCACAAGGACTGTTCAACATACACAAATCAGCATACACAAATCAATCAATGTGATGCACTTCATCAACAAAAGAAAAGATAAAAACCACATGATCATTCATTAGATACAGTGAAGCATCTGATAAAATTCAACATCCATTTATGTAAAAGCTCTCACCAAAGTGGGTATATAGGGAGAATATCAAAATATAATAAAAGCTATTTACAACAAACCCTCAGCCAACATAATACTCAGTGGTGAAAAACTGAGTCTTCCTGTTAAAATCTGGAAAAAGACAAGGATGAGCACTCTCACCACTGTTCCACATTGTATTGGAAGTCCTGGTCACAGTCATCAAACAAAGAAAAAAAAATGGAATATTACTCAGCAATTAAAAAGAATACATTTGAATCAGTTCTAATGAGGTAGACGAAACTGGAGCCTATTATACAGAGTGAAGTAAGCTAGAAAGAAAAACACCAATACAGTATACTAACACATGTATATGGAATTTAGAAAAATGGAAATGATAACCCTATATGCGAGACAGAAAAAGAGACACAGATGTAAAGAACAGACTTTTGGACTCTGTGGGAGAAGGCGAGAATGGGATGATTTGAGGAGTAGCATTGAAACATGTATATTATCATATATGAAACAGATCGCCAGTCCAGGTTTGATGCATGAGACAGGGTGCTCGGGACTGGTGCACTGGGATGACCCTGAGGGATGGGATGGGGAGGGAGGTGGGAGGGGGGTTCAGGATGGGGAACACATGTACATTGATTCATATCAATGTATGGCAAAACCCACCACAATATTGTAAAGAATTAGCCTCCAACGAAAATAAAAAAAAAATAAAAGGAAGTTATCCAAATTGGAAAGGAAGAGGTAAGACTGTCATTATATGCATATGACATGAGACTCTGTGTAGAAAACCTTTAAAACTCCACACAAAAACCATTAGAACTGACAAATGAATTCAGCAAGTCAGCATATAAAAGAATACAGGAATTTATTGCATTTCTTTAAATGAACAATGAAATATCAGAAAGAGAAAGTAAAAAAACAATCCCTGTTAAAATTGCATAAAAAAAAATCATAGGAGAAAACCCGACCAAGTAGGTGAAAGACTTATATGCTGAGAACTATAAAACACTGATAAAGGAAATTGAAGATGATTCAAAGAAATGAAAAGATATACCATGCTCCTGGGTTAGAAGAATTAATATTGTTAAAATGGCCATATCACCCAGAGCAATCTATAGATTTAATGTGATCCCTGTCCAATACATGACATTTTTCATGAGACTGAACATATGGAAGTCCCCTGCTTTCATTGTATTATTGTTAGTATTAGCTTAACATATAGGATTGGCCAAAAAATTAGTGTGAGTTTTTATATAAAATCTTACGGAATGAACTTTTTGCCCAACAAAATATTTAGGTGCTTCAGTGTTAGTTGCATATATATTTACAAACACTACACCTTTTTGATGAATTGATTACTTTATTATTATTTAATGACCGTCATCTCCTATTCCAGTTTTTGTCCTAAAGTGTCCTTTGTCTGATATAAATATACAGCTATTCTGCCCTCTTTTGGTTTCCATTTGCATGAGCATTTTTTTTCACCCCTTTACTCTTGAGTGTGGTGGTGGTTTAGTCACTAAATCGTGTCCGACTTTTGTGACTCCATGGACAGTAGCCTGCCAGGCTCCTCTGTCCATGGGATTCTCCAGGCAAGAATACTAGAGTGGGTTGCCATTTCCTTCTCCAGGAGATCTTCCCAACCCAAGGATTGAACCCAGGTCTCCTGCATTGCAGGCAGATTCTTTACCAACTGAGCTACGAGGGAAGCCCTTCTCTTGGGTGTAGATTTTCCTAAAGCTGATAATGGGTATTGTGTAACAGCATATAACTGAGTCTTCTTTTTATTTTTTTAAATCCTTCCAGCAACTCTGTGCCTTTTGATTGGAGAATTCAATCCACTTATCCTTACAGCAGTCATTGAAATGTAAAGAATTACTATTGCCATTTGATTGTTTTCTGGCTGTTTTCTAGTTGATTTTTTGATTCTTTTGCTGACTACATTTTTGAATTGGTAACTTTGCGTGGTGTTATGCTCTGATTTCCTTGCCTTTATTCTTTTTGAATCTACTGTAGGTTTTGCTTGTGGTTACCATGAAGCTTACATGAAACAGCAACACAGTATGTCGATGGCAACTTAATTCAGTTGCATACAACAACTCTACCCTCTTACGTCTCGTTTAATGTCTTTAATGTTGTAACATGCCTCTTTTTATATTGCATATTCTTTCACAAATTACAGTAGTTGTGGTTATTTTTGATACTCATGTCCTTTAACCTTTATACTAGAGTTAAGCGGTTACACACCATTTGTTACAGTATTAGACTTTCAGAAATTGACTATACATTTTCTTTATTCAGTGTGTTATATATTTTTCATATATTTTCATGTTCTACCTAATGTTTTTTACTTTAGCCAAACAAACTGTCAGTATTTCTTGTAAGATAGGTGGAATTGAATTTTTTTAGCTATTTGTCTGAGAAAGTCTTTTTTCCCTTTATTACTGAGTGATAACTTTTCTGGATAGAGTATTCTGTGTTGGAAAAAAATTTTTTTTGTTGTTCAATAATTTCAGAATATCAATTCATTTTCTACAGGCCTCTAAGATTTTGGCTGAGAAATCTTTTGATAATCTCATGGAGGTCCTTTGCAGGGTTCAAACTTCTTTCCTCTTGCTGCTTTTAGGATTCACTCTTGACTTTTACAATTTTATTATAATGTGTCTTGAGAAGGTAATTTTGGATTGGCATAATGAGTTTTGTCTGCCTCTTGCCCCATACACCTGTGGATGAGACTCTTCTCAAGTTCCTTGGCATATGGAGCTGGATCCCACATGTCCCATAGATGGACTTCTTCATGGGTAGATGCCAAATATTTATTGTTAAATGAAGGGAGGAGACAAGTGAGGGTGTCTTAAGCCACCATGATGCTGCTGTCACTCTATATTTTCAGGCATTTGAGGCAATTCAGTCCTTATGTTTTAACGCTCCTTTGGCCAGTTTTGCTTAATAGTTTTTGCTTACCAGGCACAATACTTGGCACAATATAGCTGCTTAATAAATATTTGTTACATAGATATTGTCTGTAACATAGCACCTCTCCTATTTTTTATGCTAAATATGCTTATATGGTTGACTCTTGAAACACGTGGATTTGAACTATGCAGGGCCACTTATATGAGGATTATTTCCAATAAGTATATTGAAAAATTTTTGGAGATTTGTGACAGTTTGAAAAACTTTAGAGGAACCATGTAGCATAGAAATACCTTGAAAATTATGAAAAAGTTAGGTATGTCATTAGTAAAATACACATGAATAGATATGAATCTACTTTACCATTTGCTACAATTAAATATATACAAATCCATCACAAGTAGTGAAAATTTGTCAAAAATATTCACATTTAATATTAATATTACTTAAATATTGGAAGCTTTTATGTAATTATTTGCTAATCTTCTTCCTAGTGCTTTTTTTCAATATAGAGAATAATGATTAATTAGGGTTTGCATTCTCAAAGCGATTGCATTAAAATCTTTAAAACAATCTTAAAATATATCATTATAATTTTCTCCTTAATTATTAGTTGAAATTTCTCATCTTGTTTCAGCCTTAATTTTACTCAAGACTGCATTAATGACATTCATGAAGAGCACTGGTGTAGAGTACATTGATTCTGCAAAGTGCCATCATGGCATTGGCAGAACATTTTGTTGCAGAGTCAAAGCAGATTAATAAACTCACATGCAATCAAAGTCCAGTTTTAATAAACACCAATTCAGATTTTTTTTCCTCTTTAGCAGGGTATCTGAATAGCAATAGTATTGTGATTTGGCTCAGATAAGCTATGCAGTAGAGGCTATCCTGTGCATTATAGGATGTTTTTTAGCATCTCTGGCCTCTGCCCACTAGATGCTAATAACACCTCCTCCCCTGCAGGTTGGTTCAATGAAAAATGTGTCCAGATATTGCCAAATATACTCTTGAAGGCAAAAACTGCTCACGGTTGAGATCTACTCTTCTGTACCCTCATCCACACCAAAGGCCAGTAGAAGTGCTATCTCAGTTTACTGACACCACCCATACCAGACCACCTGATCTGCCTCTTGAGAAATCTGTATGCAGGTCAGGAAGCAACAGTTAGAACTGGACATGGAACAACAGACTGGTTCCAAATAGGAAAAGGACTCCATCAAGGCTGTATATTGTCACCCTGCTTATTTAACTTCTATGCAGAGTACATCATGAAAAACGCTGGGCTGGAAGAAACACAAGCTGGAATCAAGATTGCCAGGAGAAATATCAATAACCTCAGATATGCAGATGACACCACCCTTATGGCAGAAAGTGAAGAGGAACTCAAAAGCCTCTTGATGAAAGTGAAAGTGGAGAGTGAAAAAGTTGGCTTAAAGCTCAACATTCAGAAAACAAAGATCATGGCATCTGGTCCCATCACTTCATGGGAAATAGATGGGGAAACAGTGGAAACAGTCTCAGACTTTATTTTTCTGGGCTCCAAAATCACTGCAGATGGTGACTGCAGCCATGAAATTAAAAGACCCTTACTCCTTGGAAGGAAAGTTATGAGCAACCTAGATAGCATATTCAAAAGCAGAGACATTACTTTGCCAACAAAGGTCCATCTAGTCAAGGCTATGGTTTTTCCTGTGGTCATGTATGGATGTGAGAGTTGGACTGTGAAGAAGGCTGAGCGCCGAAGAATTGATGCTTTTGAACTGTGGTGTTGGAGAAGACTCTTGAGAGTCTCTTGGACGGCAAGGAGATCCAACCAGTCCATTCTGAAGGAGATCAGCCCTGGGATTTCTTTGGAAAGAATGATGCTAAAGCTGAAACTCCAGTACTTTGGCCACCTCATGCGAAGAGTTGAGTCATTGGAAAAGACTCTGATGCTGGGAGGGATTGGGGGCAGGAGGAGAAGGTGACGACAGAGGTTGAGATGGCTGGATGGCATCACTGACTCGATGGATGTGAGTCTGGGTGAACTCCAGGAGTTGGTGATAGACAGGGAGGCCTGGCGTGCTGTGATTTATGGGGTCGCAAAGAGTCGGACACGACTGAGCGACTGAACTGAACTGAACCCATATTCCTTGGACCCATCCTTTGAACGGTGTTATTTCATGTAAAGTCACATATCTGAGTTCACGATAAGAGCTGGATCTAACTGACCTCTAAACAGCATGGAGCCCCATAGGCTAAGTACCCTGTGAACACTGGGTGAAATTAATTTACCATTCCCTATTCATTTCTGGAGTTATGTTACCTGTGAGGAAGTTTGAGATGTTAGTATCCAGATCCTGCTTCCCATGAGGTAGGTGCCTGATTAGGAAGGTGCCAGGCATGGGTCTCTGGGGACCAATCTTCTCTCACTTGATCACCATGCCTTCCTCCCTGGTATCTCTCAGCTACGTGAACTCAGGCTGAGTCACCAGGATTCTTATATTTCTAGGGAACACAAGGGAGGCAAGCTTACTGTGCTCTTGTTTTAAATCAGCAGAGTGGACCTTCTGGCTTAGTCTCAACATTCCCAAGCCTGAGGCTGCAGTGGAGCGGATTCTCCATCTGGTGAATCCTGAGATGTATGAGCTCTCTTTGGTCGCTTGGCCTTAATGGTTTTAGACTGAATAACTGGGAAACTGCATGCTCTAGGGGATGTTCTTGGGGTATTATTTGCCTCTCTGTGGTCAGAACAGAAAAAAGAATTGTGGTGAGACAATAAACACTGGGGTGAGTTTTATTTTGTGAGCATGTGATGGTTGCCATTTCACTTTGAAAGCAAAGGGAATATTGTAAGACATCCATGGCATTTTACAAAGTGCTCCACATAGATCTGGTCTCTGCCTGAGGCAAGCACTGTGCTAGACACGGGACACAGGGATGGAGAATACGTGGTGTTAATCTTTTATTCTTTCAACATTTAATGAACATTTACAATGTACCAAATACTGTGCTCAGAAGCTAGGAAAGATCTATATTTGCTGCTCATTCTATGCATATTCACTGAGTACTATATTGTGGTGGATATTCAGTTGGCACCAGAGATGGAGTGTTGAGCAGCTTATAATCTCTGCCCCAGTAAATTCACAATTTAGTGGAGCAGATGATCACAGAACACAGTTATAAGTCAGTGTGTAAAATGCTGTGATTTCAAAATGTCTTGAGAGAGGAGGGATCACTGACTGTAAGGGTCTATAGATTGGGAAATGGATTTCCTATCTCTGAGAAGCTTCCAAGGCAGCACAGTATATGAATACTTAACTTCTTCTGGGATGGGCTAGGAGGGAGATATATGGCATCTGATTGTGAGGTAGGTTTTATCTCCATGGAACAGTGTGGATTTGAGTCTCTTGAGAGGGTAACTAGCTTTCTAGATTAGTTACCACCTGTAGTAATTGGAATGTGAACCTAGGAGTACAGCAGTGGTTTCTTCTAGGAGTGATTTGGTAAAATTCTCAAAAGATCTGAGGGTTTAGTGATGGTCTCTGCAGTCATAAACTCTATTGGTGATTTCCTTATACTGGTGACTTGTGATAGTCCGTAATCATCTGTTGCCAGTGTTCAAGGAAGGATGCTTTGTGGTGTGAGTGGATGTCACATGACTCCTGGTCTCAGGTGCCCTGGAGTCCACCTATAGAAGGGACCATGTTGATACAGTTTGAGCTCAGTCACCTTGACCACATCCAGCATGGGTGAAGATAGTCTGCTAACCAGTCAATGCACAATCGTGGCGATGTTCTGAGGTGTTGGAAGGCCTGCCTTCTTATAAGGATCTGTCATAGTCGGCATTTTGGGTGGAGAGTGGTTTGTACTTCTATTGCCACTGAGGGACAGAAGCCGGAAAGAAGTGAAGGTACCTGTAAAGAGAAGAATTGTGAATGGATTGAACTGGAACTTTTGCAAGGAACTAGGTCACCTGGTGACGCAATGTAGAAGCAGATAATTAGGTGGATAAACAGAAATAAGAGAGCGTGCTGAATGTCCAGGGAAGTTTCTTCAGAAGACCCTGAAGGGTATATGGGAAGGTGAGACTCCTATTCTGAAAAGCAGCAAGGGAGAGTAGCAAAAGGAAGTAGGATGAAGGAAATCTGCAGGTGAAAGACAGAAGCATTCAGTGGCAATAGAGACAGTTATTATGGACACAGCAATGCTATACCTGCTGCCCTACATCATCCAGTGAGGCAATCAGTCTCCTAATAGACTTCTTCTAGTTCAGCCTCTAGTCCACTAGTCCAATTTCTGCATACCAAGTGATTCTGCCTTTGGGTCCACTAACATTTTTGATGATTCCTCATTGTCTGTTGAGCAAACCCCAAAGTCCATAATAGTCCTTTGTAAATTGTACTAGATCCTGTCTCCAACTTTATGGTTGCTTTTCTTCACTTTACTCCAGCTTCGCTCAAATTTTTATAGTTTGCACTTCCTCCACGGCTTCCTTGGAGTGTTCTCCCCTTCTTGTCTAAATAAGTAAATCCTACTTATCATTCAGTAGCCAGCTCACAAGCTTCTCACACTTAAAACAGATTGTTATGTAAATTTCCCACTTAATTTAGGAGTCTTGTTTCCTGTCATTTCAGATCACCCTTCCAAATTCCTGCCTCCTGGTGGCTACGTCATGGCTAAAACACACAATGTGACAGAATTCATTTTCCTGGGACTTTCTTCCAATCCAGAGGTGCAGAAAGTCTGCTTTGTGATGTTTCTGCTCCTGTTCACAGCCATTGTGCTGGGGAATTTCCTCATTGTCCTCACTGTCATGAGCAGCAGAAGCCTTGGCTCCCCCATGTACTTCTTCCTGAGCTACCTGTCCTTTGTGGAGATCTGCTACGCCTCGACCACAGTCCCCAGACTCATCTCAGATCTGCTGGCTGAGAGGAAAGCCATACCTCTGTGGGGCTGCATGTCACAGTTTTTCTTTATCCACTTCTTTGGTGGCATTGAAATGTTCCTGCTCACTGTGATGGCCTATGACCGCTACGTGGCCATCTGCAAGCCCCTCAGCTACACCACCATCATGAGCCGGCAGGCGTGTGCCTTCCTGGTGGGCGCAGCATGGGTGGGGGGCTTTGTGCATTCCTTGGTTGATAGCCTTCTTGTTTTCCGCTTGTCCTTCTGTGGCCCCAATGTGATCGACCACTATTTCTGTGATGTGCTTTCCCTGCTCAAACTTGCCTGCTCTGACACCATCCTCATTGGTCTTCTGATCGTTGCCAACGGGGGGACCCTGTCTGTGATCAGCTTCGTGGTCCTCTTAGCCTCCTATGTGGTCATCTTGCTCCATCTGAGGACTCGGAGCTCCGAGGGGTGATGCAAGGCCCTGTCCACCTGTGGGTCCCACGTCACTGTGGTCACCTTGTTCTTTGGGCCCTGCATCTTCATCTATCTGAGACCTTCTACCACGCTGTCTGCGGACAAGACGGTGGCCGTGTTCTACACGGTGATCACCCCACTGCTCAACCCTGTCATCTACTCCCTGAGAAATGCTGAAGTGAAGAAGGCCATGAGGAGGCTGTGGGTCAGAGCAATAAAACTAGAAGACAGGTAGAGGCTGAGCTTGGTGTCTTGGTATTAACATCCATCACCACAAATAGTTACATATATATATATATATATATATTACATATATATATATATATATATTTTTTTACCTTATGAGAATCCATTTTTTCCCCCCAGTCCAGCTGTGTTGCTTGTGGGATCTTAATTTCCTGAGCAGGAATGGAGACTGCATCCTCATCATTGAAACCATGTAGTCCTAACCATGAGACTGTCAGGGAATTCCTCTTCTTTTTTAAAAATCCATCCAGCAAGTCTGTGCCTTTTGATTGGAGAATTCAATCTATTTATCCTTAAAGTAATCATTGAAATGTAAAGCCTTACTGTTTTCATTTGATGAAATACTTTCTGGCTGTTTTTTGGTTAATTTTTAATACTCTTGTTACCTACATTTGTGAATTGATGACTTTGCATGGCATTATCCTCTTATTTCCTTATCTTTATTTCTTGTGAATCTACTGTAGATTTGCCTTGTGGTTATTATGATGCTTACATAAAAGACAACAAACCAGTCTACCTTATGTTGTTAGCAACTTAATTCAATTGCATACAAGCACTTTACCCTCTTATATCTCCCAAATGTCTTCAATATTACAATATGCCTCTTTTTATATTGTGTGTTCTTTCATAAATTATAGTAGCTATGATTACTTTGCTACTCATATCTTTTAACTTTTATACCATAGTTAAGTGGTTAACACATCATCTATTACAGTATTAGATTTTCAGAATATGACTATACATTTGCTTTATTTTATGTGTTGAATAGTTTCCATATATTTTCATGTTACTAGTCACTGTCTTTTTTTATTTTACCATAAGGAACTTTTGGCACTTGTAAGGTATGTCTGGTGATATTGAATTATCCTAGGTGTTTATCTGTGAAAAATTTTTTCTTCTTTATTTCGGAATGATAACTTTTCTGGATAGAGTATTTTGGGTTGGCATTTTTTTTTTCAATAATTTGAGAATATCTTTTCATTCCGTTCAAGGCTGCAAGATTTCTGCTATGAAATCTGCTGATAATCTAATGGAGGTTTCTTTGCTGGCTTCAAACTTCTCTTCTCTCTCTGCTTTGAAGATTATCCCTTTGTGTTTGATTTTTACAGTTTTGTTATAATATGTATTGAGAAGGTCATTTTGGATTGATATAATGAATAATTTATTACTTTCATGACTTGAATGCCCAAATCTCTCTCCAGGTTTGGAGAGTCTTCTGTAATTTCTTCAAATAAGCTGTCTGACCCCTTCTCTTTTTCTTTGGAATGACAATGATATTGATTTATTTTTTTTTTGATGGTCTCCTATAGGTAAGATTTCTTCACCTTTTAATTTTTTTCTATTCAGCATTGGATATTCCAATATTTCTATTCTGTGTCTGGGCTTCCCTGGTGGCTCAGATGGCAAATAATTCACCTGCAATGAGGGAGGCATGGGTTTGAAACCTGGATTGGGAAGGTCCCCTGGAGGAGGGAATGGCAACCCACTCCAGTATTCTTGCCTGGAGAATCCCCATTAACAAAGGATCCTGGCTATGGGATCACAAAGAGTTGGACATGACTGAGCAACTAAACGCATTCTGTATATACTGATTTTTTTTTCTAGGTCTACTCTGTTGTTGATGCTCTCTATTGTATTTTCTATCTATTGAATTCTTCAGAAATCCAGCTCCAGAATTTCGTTTAGTTCTTTTGTATGATCACTAATCTTTGTTAATTGTCTCATTTTGATCATGTATTGTTTGCCTGATTTCATTGGATTGTCTTGCTATGATTTCTTGAAACTCAGTGAATTTCCTTAAAGGAGATTTTGAATTATCTATTATCTATCTAAATTGTAGATCTCCATGTCTTTGGGTTTGGTTACAGGAAGATTACCGCAATCTTTTGGTGTTGTCTTGTTTCCTTGATATTTTATGTTCCTGGGAATTTTGCATTGTTGTTCTTGCATTTGATTTAACTGCCACTTGCTCTGTTATTTACCAATTGCTTTAGGATAAAATATCTTTCATCAGTCTTGCTACTGATTCTAAGATGTTATAGATTCTAAGGCTTTCTCATACTTTGTATAGATGTACCAGCTCTAAACCTCTTGCTTCCTTTGTGGCACAATTCTTAAGATTATTTGTATTCTTTTGAGCCTACACTGTGTCAATGGAACTGTCTCTCTCCTTTTCCCCTGGATACAGTGTACAGTACAGGTTTATGCCCACATACCTGGTGCTATTCTACATGTCCGCCTATCTGTTAGAACCTGCTCTTGCTGTTGATCTTGGGAGTATGCATTGGGAGTTGGCTGTAGAAGAGGGGAAGGTGGGAGCTTGCATGCAGTGTGCTGGGGATGCCAGCGGTTTAGCTGGCTGTTCCTGGGTGAGATTTGCTCCATGACTTGTGAACAATCTTCCTGATGGAATCTAGAATTCAATCAGTATGAACTTGTTGTTCAGTCACTAAGCTGTATCCAACTCTTTGTAACCCCATGGACTGTAGCACACCCGACTTCCCTGTCCTTTATTATCTCCCAGAGTTCACTCAAATTCATGTCCATTGAGTTGGTGATGCCATCCAACCATCTCATCCTCTGTCACCCGCTTCTTTTGTCTTCAGTCTTTCCCAACATCCAGGTCTTTTCAAATGAGTCAGTTCTTTGCATCACGTGGCCAAAGTATTGGAGCTTCAGCTTCAGCATCAGTCCCTCCAATGAATATTCAGGACTGATTTCCTTTAGGATTGACTGGTTTGATCTCCTTGCTGTCCAAGGGACACTCAGGAGTCTTCTCCAACACCACAATTCAAAAGCATCAATTCTTCATTGCTCAGCCTTCTTTCTGGTCCATCTATCACATCTGTATATTACTACTAGAAAAAACCATAGCTTTGACTATATGCACCTTTGCCAGCAAAGTGATGTTTTGCTTTTTAATATGCTGTCTAGGTAAGTCATAGCTTTTCTCCCAAGGTGTAAGCGTCTTTTAATTTCATGGTTGGAGTCACCATCTGCTGTGATTTTGAAGCTCAAGAAAATTAAGTCTGTCACAGTTTCCATTGTTTCCCCATCTATTTGCCAAGAAGTGATGGGACTGGATGCCATGATCTTCGTTTTTTGAATATTGAGTTTTAAACCAGCTTTTTCTCTCTCCTCTTTCACCTTCATCAAGAGGCTCTTTACTTATAGTGGTATCATTTGTATATCTGAGGTTGTTGATATTTCTCCTGGCTATCTTGATTCCAGCTTGTGATTCATTAAGCCTGGCATTTTGCATGATGTACTCTGCATATAAATTAAATAAGCAGGGTGAACTTAAGTCTGTTTAATAAATTCAAGAATCCAAAATTCCTCACCACCCATCTGCTTCCTCCTTCCCTCCCTATCTGTGCTAACCATGAAACCCCCCATACCATTCTCTGGAAGCTGTGAGGGTGAAATGAGCCTTCTCAGCAGCATCCTGCAGAGCTGGTGAAGTCATATGTTCACTCACCAGCTCTCGTTTTCTCCCATGGGAAAATCACAGGCAACCAAGGTCAGCCCTAAGTTGTGCCCCTTTGGGGGAGGAGTGATGCCCACAAAGTCAAGATGTTCATTCTTCACACCCTAGTGCATCCAAAGGTATATATATATGTATGTGTGTGTGTGTGTGTGTGTGTTATACACGAATATTGCTTCAATGGAGTGTGAAAGTTCCATTGAAAAGTCTCACCTCCACAAAGATTCTCTCATATGTAGGTGAAATCCCCAGTTAGTGTTCCCACTGGCCCTCCCATGACAGGGCCAAGAGGGGCCAGAACTCATTCACAGTCTCCTGTAGGCCACACGGCTGGTCCTGACATCTGCCTGCCTCTTGCCCCATACACCTGTGGGTGAGGTTCCTTGGCGTATGGAGCTGGATCCCACAGCTCCCATGGAGGCACTTTTGCTCATGGGTGGATACCAAGTGTTTACTGTTAAAGGGAGGGGGCAGAACTGAGCGCATCGTATGCCAGCATGATGCTGCCGTCACTCTCCGTTTTCAGGCATTTGAGGCAATTAAATTCTTCCTTTTTGAAGCTTCTTTGGCCTCTGTTGCTTAATAGTTTTTGTTTGCCAGGTACAGTACCTGGTATGATGTAGCTGCTCAATAAGTACTTGTTACATAGATGTTGTCTGTAACATAGCATCTCTATTATTCTTTATGCTAAATATGCTTACATGATTGATCCTTGAACAATATGGATTTGGACTGTGCAGGGTCACTTATCTGAGGATACTTTCCAATAAATATGTTGAGAAATTTCTCAAGGTTTGTGACAATTTGAAAGAGCTGGTAGATGAACCATGGAGCACAGAAATATCTAAAAAATTAAGAAAAAGCTCGATAAGTCATGAAAAAAAATGTAGATATTAGTCTACTTTACTATTTACTGCAAATAATACATACAAATCCATTATAAACTGCTAAATTTGTCAAAACTCATGCATACTTAATATTACTTAAATATTGGAAACTTTTATATAATTATTTGCTCATCTTTTTCCTAGTGTTTTTTTGTGAAGTGAAAGTCACTCAGTTGTGTCCGACTGTCTGTGACTTCATGGAGTGTCCTCTGTCCATGGGATTCTCCAGGCAAGAATACTGGAGTGGGTTGCCATTTCCTTCTCCAAGTGTTTTTTTTTTTTTAATTGGAGGATAATTGCTTTACAATGTTGCATTGGTTTCTGCCATACAGTAATGCAAATCAGCCATAAGTGTATAGGTATATATCCCCTTCCTCTTAAGCTTCCCTCCCACCCCCATCCCATTCCTCTAGGTTATCACAGAGCATCGCTGGGCTGAACGACCATACCGTATTGCAGCTTTCCACTGGCTATTTTACACACTCTTTTGCAACATAAAGGGTGATGGTTAATTCAGGGTTTTCACTCTCAAAACCAATTGCATTAAAATCTTTAAAATGATGTTAAAATGTATAATGATTTTCTCCTTAATCATTAGTTAAAACTTGGAATCTTGTTAGAACTTTAATCAGCATTGAATTAATGACATCCTGAGTAGCACTGGTATAGAGCACACTGATCTTACAAAGTGCCATTGTGGCCCTGGTGAAAGCTTTCACTACAAAAATTTTAATACATATTCAGGTGTGGTCAAGACAGATTAATATAATCACATGTAACCAAAATCTAGCTTGAATAAATACTGCTTTGGACAAATTTTGTTTCCTCTTGAGCTGCTGCTGCTGCTGCTGCTAAGTCGCTTCAGTCGTGTCCGACTCTGTGCGACCCCATAGACGGAAGCCCACCAGGCTCCCCCTTCTTGAGCAGGGTATCTCAATAGCAGTAGTATTGTTGCTCTGGACTCAGATAACCTTTGCTGTGGGGGGCTGTCCTGTGCATTGTAAGATACTTCTCAGAATCTCTGGCCTCTTCTCACGAGTTGCCAGCAGCATATCCTCCCCACCTAGATTGGGACGATAAAAAACGTCTCCAGATATTGGGGGGCAAAAACTACCATGATTCAGAACCAGTATACCTTATCCTCATCAATGGCCAGGAAGTGCTATTTCAGTATTCTGACTCTTGTGGCCCACATTCCTGGGACCCATCCTTGAAATGGTATCATTTCATGTAAAGTCACGTGATTGAGTTCATGATAAGCAAGAGGTGTGTCTAATTGACTTCTGAACAGCATAGAGGTCCATAGCCTAAGTGTCCTGTGAACACTGGCTGAAATTAATTTAACATTTCCTATTGATTTCTGAAGTTATGTTACCTATAGGGAAGTTTGAGATGTTTGTATCCAGGTCCTGCTTCCCATGAGATAGGTGCCTGATTAGGAAGGGGCCAGGCATGGGTCTCTGGGGACCAGTCTTCTCTCACTTGATCATCATGCCTTCCCCCTGGTATCTCTCAGCAGAGCGAACTCAAGGCTGAGCTGCTAGACTTCTTATTTATGGAACATAGAGAGGCAAGTCTACTCTACTCTTGTTTTTAATCAGGTGAAGTAGATGCACTGGCTTAGTCTCAACATTTGCAAGCCTAAGGCTGAAAGGGGATCATATTTTCCATGTGGCAACTCCTGAGATGTATGAGCTCTGGTTGAGAGCTTGGTCTTAGGTGCTTTCAGATTGAAAAACCGGGAAACCTGCATGCTCTGTGGGGTAGTTTCAGGGCATCATCTGCCTTCTGTGGTAATAACAGAAAAAAGAATTGTGGTGAGACCACAGAGCCACAGAAACATTGGGGTGAGTTTTGTTTTGTGAGCATGTATTGATTACAATTCCACTTTGAAAGCAAAGTGAGTTGCCCATGGCATTTTGCAAAGTGCTCTCACATTGGTCTGGTCTTTGCCAGAAGCAAGCGCTGTGCCAAGTATTGGAATTCAGGGATGAAGAATATGTGGCCTTTGTCCCTGGGGACCTTTATTCTTTCAACATTTTCTGAACACTTATAATGTTCCCAAATACTGTGCTATGATGGTAGTTAGTCAGTGTTAGTCTCAGTCGTGTTCGACTCTTTGTGACCCCATGTGTCCATGGAATTTCCAGGCAAGAATACTGGAGTGGTTTGGCAATCCCTTCTTCAAGGGATATTCCCGACCCAGGGTTTGAAGTCCAGTCTCCTGCATTGTAGGCGGTTTCTTTACCATCTGAGCCACCAGATCTGTGGCCACTCTACATTCTATGTACACCGCTGAGTGCTATATTATGGAGGATATTCAGTTAGAACTGGAGATGGAGTGTTGAGCAGGACATAATCTCTGCAAGTTCATAACTTAGTGGGGCAGGTGGTCACATAACACAATTATAAATCAGTGTGTAAAGTGCTGTGATTCCAAAATGTCTTGAGAGTAGAAGGCCACCGACTGCAAGGCCTGTGGATTCCGAAGATGAACTCCTATCTTTGAGAAACGTCCACGGCAGCACAGTGAATGAATCCTTAACTTCTCCTGGGATGGAGATGTATGACATCCACCTGTGAGGTAGGTTTTGACTCCATGGTACAATTTGGATCTTGAGTCTCTGTGAGGTGAAATAACTTTCCAGATAAGTTACCACCTAAGGATATTGGTATGTATACCTAGGACTCCAAGCAGTGCTTTCTTCCATGAGTGATTTGGTAAAATTCCCAAGCTGATCGGAGAGGTTAGTGCTGGGCTCTGCAATTGTAAACTCTATTGGTTTCTTCATGGTGGTGACTCATGATAGTCCTCGATCATCTGGGCCTGTCTCCAATGCTAAAGGAAGGAAGCTTTGTGGCATGAGTTGATGTCATATGACTCCTAGTGTCAAGCACCCTGGAGCTTAACCATACAAGGGCCTATCTTGATGCACACGGATCTCAGTCAACTTGGATAAATCCAGCATGGATGAAAAGAGTCTGCTAATCAGTCAGTGCACAATCTTGGTGATGCTTTAGGTGTTGTAAGGTTGGACTTCAGAGGAGGATTTGTCAAGGCACTAGTTGGGATTCTGGGTGGAGAAGTCGTTTGCACTTCTGTTGCCACTGGGGATATACAATTGAAAAAGTGAAGGTACCCGGGTAGAGAATTGTGAATGTATTGAACTGGAGCTTTTGCAAGGAACTAGGTCACCTAGTGTCCAAGTGTAGAAGAAGATAATTAGGAGGAGAAGCAAAAATAAGGAGTCCTGAGTGTCAAGTGAAATTTCTTCAGAAGACTCTGAAGGGTATATGGGGAGATGAGAATCCTATTTTTGTAAGCCACAAAGAGAAAAGGAGCAAAAGACAGTGAGATAATGGAAATTCGTAGGTAAAAGCCAAAACATTCAAAGTCAATATAGAGACGATTATCATGAAGATAGCAACACTATCCTTTCTGCCCCTATATCACCCAATGGGGCAACCAATTTTCTAATAGGTTTCTCCTAGTCCAAAGTCTGGGATTCGCTGGTGGCTCAGTTCAGCTCAGTTCATCACTCATTTGTGTCTGACTCTTTGCGACCCCATGGACTGCAGCACGCCAGGCTTCCCTGTCCATCACCAACTCCCGGAGTTTATTCAAACTTATGTCCATTGAGTCAGTGATACCATCCAACCATCTCATTTTCTGTTCCCTTCCCCTCCCGTCTTCAATCTTTCCTGCTGCTACTGCTGCTAAGTCACTTCAGTCGTGTCTGACTCTGTATGACCCCATAGATGGCAGCCCACCAGGCTCCCCCGTCCCCGGGATTCTCCAGGCAAGAACACTGGAGTGGGTTGCCATTTCCTTCTCCAATGCATGAAAGTGAAAAGTGAAAGTGAAGTCGCTCAGTCCTATCCGACTCCTAGCCACCCCATGGACTGCAGCCTACCAGGCTCCTCCGTCCATGGGATTTTCCAGGCAAGAGTACTGGAGTGGGGTGCCGTTGCCTTCTCTGAAGCATCAGTCCTTCCAATGAATATTCAGGACTGATTTCCTTTAGGATGGACTGGTTGGATGTCCTTGCTAACCAAGGGACTCTCAAGAGTCTTCTCCAACACCACAGTTCAAAAGCATAAATTCTTTGGCACTCAGCTTTCTTTATAATCCAACTCTCACATCAGTACATGATTACTGGAAAAGTTGTAGCTTTGACTAGACAGATCTTTGTTGGCAAAGTAATGTCTCTGCTTTTTAATATGTTATCTAGGTTGGTCATAATTTTCCTTCCAAGGAGTAAGCGTCTTTTAATTTCATGGCTACCTACTCCAGTATTCTTGCCTGGATAATTTCATGGATGAAGGATCCTGGTGGACTACAGCCCATAGGGCCTCAAAGAGTCAGACTTAATTGAGAGACTAACACTTTCACCTGTTTCACAGTTCAAAGTCTAATCCACTCGTCCAAATTCTACCTACAAAATGCTTTTACTTTTCAGTTGCCTAACTTTTTTTTTCCAGGATTTCCCATTGTCTGTTGACTGAACTCCAAAATCCATAGGAGTCTTTTATAAAGTGATACTATAATCTATTTCCAGCTTTAGTATTTCTATTTCCACTTTACTCCAGCCTTACTCAATGAATTTCCATTGTTTGTACATCCTCTTCTGCTTTTTTGGCATGTTCTTCCCTTTTTTTTCACATGACAAAAATCCCATGGATCGAGGAGCATGGAAGGCTGCAGTCCATGGGGTCGCTGAGGGTTGGACATGACTGAGCGACTTCACTTTCACTTTTCACTTTCATGCATTGGAGAAGGAAATGGCAACCCACTCCAGTGTTCTTGCCTGGAGAATCCCGGGGATGGGGGAGCCTGGTGGGCTGCCATCTATGGGGTCGCACAGAGTCGGACACGACTGAAGTGACTTAGCAGCAGCAGCATCAACTCCTACTAATCTTTCAGTATCCAGTTCACAAGCTTCTCAGACATGCAAGGGATTGTTATGCAATTTTCCTACTTAATGTATGAGTCTTTTGTTTCATTTCAGATCACCCATTGAAATTCCTGCCTTCTGGTGGTGATTTCATGGCTAACGCACAGAATGTGACGGAATTCATTTTCCTGGGACTTTTTTCCAATCAGCTGGTACAGAAAGTCTGCTTTGTGATGTTTCTGCTCCTGTACACAGCCATTGTGCTGGGGAATTTCCTCATTGTCCTCACTGTCATGAGCAGCAGAAGCCTTGGCTCCCCCATGTACTTCTTCCTGAGCTACCTGTCCTTTGTGGAGATCTGCTACGCCTCAACGACAGCCCCCAAACTCATCTCAGATCTACTGGCTGAGAGGAAAGCCATACCTCTGTGGGGCTGCATGACACAGGTTTTTTTTACACACTTCTTTGGTGGCATTGAAATGTTCCTGCCCACTGTGATGGCCTATGACCGCTACGTGGCCATCTGCAAGCCCCTCAGCTACACCACCATCATGAACCGGCAGGCGTGTGCCTTCCTGGTGGGAGCAGCATGGGTGGGGGGCTTTGTGCATTCCTTGGCCCAAATCCTTCTCATCTTCCATTTGCCCTTCTGTGGCCCCAATGTGATCGACCACTACTTGTGTGACGTGCTTCCCCTGCCCAAACTTGCCTGCTCTGACACCGTCCTCATTGGTCTTCTGATCGTTGCCAACGGGGGGACCCTGTCCGTGATCAGCTTTGTGGTCCTCTTAGCCTCCTATGTGGTCATCTTGCTCCATCTGAGGACTCGGAGCTCCGCGGGGCGGCGCAAGGCCCTGTCCACCTGTGGGTCCCATGTCACTGTGGTCACCTTGTTCTTTGGGCCCTGTATCTTCATCTATCTGAGACCTTCTACCACCCTGTCTGCGGACAAGATGGTGGCCGTGTTCTACACAGTGATCACCCCACTGCTCAACCCTGTCATCTACTCCCTGAGAAATGCTGAAGTGAAGAAGGCCGTGAAGAGGCTGTGGGTCAGAGCAATGAAGCTAGAAGAGAGGTAGAGGCTGAGCCTTGGTCTTGATCCTCGGGCTTAGAATGATGGTGAATAAAAGCAAAGTGACACAATGGAATGAAGGACACTTCCTAGGGTTTGTTATTTTTAGATTACTCCAACTGGTTCCATTCTTCAACAGCTTCATTGTACTCATTTGTTAGATATTTTCTTTTATGGATATACTATTACTTAACTAGCCATCTTTCTGTTACATGTTTAGATTATTTATATATTTTTACTACTATAAATAATAATGTGCCAAGTATTCTTGAATAAAAATCTTGATTGATATTTCTCATTTTTAAGTCTAATTTGCTATCATAAATTTACTGCATTAAAAGTTACTATAACTTTTGATGTATAGTCTCAAATCAATTCTCAGAAGGTTTGTAATCCAGCACAGTCATTACAGTTTTTCTTGGTGAGAAATAAAATTGTATACACTCTCAAATGATCTCCCCACAAGATGTTTATTAATTGTAAAAATTTAAATGTAACTTTATAGTTGTGAAACCTGGTAGACACTTCCTTTAACAATTACTCACATTTATTATTGCCATTTACAAAGAGACACACAACGTCAGTGTGATATTTCTACCCAAAATACATAATCTGAGTTTAATTATGAAAAAAACTCAGTCAAACCTTAGTTAAAAGACATTTGGAAAGGAGAGAGATCAAGATGGTAGAGTAGGAGGAAGCTGGCTCATCTCCCTTCATAAATATATGAAAACTACAGCCACATATATAGTGACTCTCACTAAAGTTGATACAGGTACTAGCAGAAATTGTTCTTCTACAACCAAGAGATCCCCATGGATTCTGATGGAAAGGGAGGAGATGTGATCTGTTTAGGACTCACACCCCCAGTGGGGAACACAGAAAAGTAGAGTGGTGCACTGGGACGACCCAGAGGGATGGAATGGGGAGGGAGGAGGGAGGAGGGTTCAGGATGGGGAACACATGTATACCTGTGGTGGATTCATTTTGATATTTGGCAAAACTAATACAATTATGTAAAGTTTAAAAATAAAATAAAAAAAAAAAAGAAAAGTAGAGGATATTATAGACTCAGGGTATTGAGGGGTTGAAACTACATATTAAACACCGCAGGCCTGAAGTCTGATACCAGGAAGAGGAGCCCTCTTAGCTGGCTTGAAAACCAGTGGGGCTTACCAGAAGGATTTAAGAATCCAAGACTCTGCTCTTGAAAGCATACACACAGCCTTGCTTACTCCCAGTTACAGCACAAACACAGCAGATTGAAAACTGGGGATCTAGCTGTTCCTCCAGCACCGCTCAAGCATGCCACTCGTCTTGCCTGTCTGCGCTGGGCCCCTAATGCTCTGGGGCTGCCACTAAGCCAGAGGCTGCCATTACTAACAGGGAGCACACTTCAGGGAACAAACCAGAATGAATCCAGCCCCTGTTTCTGATCAGGGCAGAAGCGGCCATTGCCAGTGCATGCTTTGGTGCACACACTTGGGAGAGTGAGACTAGCTCCAGGGCAGAGAGAGCCTCTACTCTTGTCTCTGTACACTCTCAGAAGGGAGCGAAACTAGCTCTAGGTGGAGACCGCCATCAAGGTACTGAAAGGAAAAAGCCTACAACCTAGGATACTCTACCAGCAAGATTATCTTTCAAAATTGAAGTAGAAATAAATAACTTCTCAGAGCAGCAAAAACTAAAAGAGTTCATTAATACTAACCTGACCTTATAAGAAGTATTAAAGGGTCTACTTAAGGGAAAGAGAAAAGGCTACAGAACTAAGAAATTATAGGAAGGGGAACATTCCACTGGTAAAGGCAAATATATAATAAAGGCTGTGGATCAGCTACTTAAATAAACTAGCATGAAATTTAAAAGACAAACAATGTAAAATCAGGTATCACTACAATAAAGAGTTAAGGGATATGCATGAAGATGTAGAATATAACATCAAAAAATGTGGGGAGGAGTGAAAAATACAGAGATTTTAGAATGTGTTTGCATTTAAATGACAATCAGTTTAAAACAAGTAGATATAGGTCAACATATATGAACTCCATGATTACCACAAATCAAAAACCTACAATATATACACAAAAACTAGAGAGAAAGAAGCACAAACAGCATTAAAGAAAATCATCAAACCACAAGGGAAGAGTCTAAAAGAACAACAGAGTAGAACTACAAAAACAATCAGAAAATAAATGGCAAAATCACTAGTCCATACCATCAACAATTACTTAAAATTTTATTGGGCTAAATGCTCTAACCAAAGACTTAGGGAGGTTATTTGAATAAATAAACAAGACTTATCTAAGTGCTGCCTCCAAGAAACTTACTTCAGAGCTAAAGATACAAACCGGCTGAAAGTGTGGGGATGGAAGGAATATATCATGAAAACAGAAATGGAAAGAAAGCTGGGATAGCAATATGCATTTCAGACAAAATATGCTTTAAAACAAAATCTATAATAAAAGACAAGAAAAGACATTACACAATGATAAAGTGATAAATACGAGAAGATGATATAGCATTTATAATATACCTAATATACGAGGATCTAACTGTATAAGACTATATAAATTATATATATGTAATTTATATTAATATAAATTGAAACAACAATAGTACAGTAATTGGAAGGGACTTGTCCGCTTACTTCACTGAACAGTCATTCAGATTTCTCTACCTGTTAATATCCTATCCACCCTCAAAAACCCACCTGAAATGCTGCTGCCTTAAAATTTATCAAAACTTAGGTACACACACTTACAGACCATGTAAGTGTAAAGCATGGTGCTATTTGCAGTAGAGAGAAATGTAAACAAATGTGAAGATGCAGTATCAAGTGAAACTTCATAAAACTAATGGTAGTACATACAGTATGACTGTAATAATTCCATTGCCACCTCCTGTTGCTATGACAGTGAGCTCAAGTGTTGCAAAGATACACTTAAAATGCCTCTTGATGCTAATCAATTACCCATAAGCAGTCACCTCTGCAGTAAATTGTTTTTCTCAGTAAAAAGTGATCTCTTGAGGTTCTTGTGTATTTTTCATCATATTTAGTGCAATATCATAAACATTGAATAACACTAGGGGACCCTTATGAAATGCTGCCACTAGTGATTCTAGAAGTACTTTTAAGAAGCAAAGTCATGACGTTACAGAAAAGTTGAGTTGCTTGATATGTTCCATAGATTGAGATATGCAGCAAGGGTCGCCTGCCACTTTAAAATAAATGATTCCAGTATAAGGATGATTGTAAAAAAAAAAAAAGAAAAGAAAATCCATAAAGCTATCATTGCAGCTATTGGTTCCATTGACACTTTGAAGTCAGGAAGTACCTTGCCAGTAAGGGACTGTCTTTTAAATCTCTTTTGGTATTGGACAATGCCCTTGATTACTCCTTGGAAGGAAAGTTATGACCAACTTAGACAGCATATTAAAAAGCGGAGACATTTCTTTGCCAACAAAGGTCCGTCTAGTCAAGGCTATGGTTTTTCCAGTGGTCAGGTATGGATGTGAGAGTTGGACTATAAAGAAAGCCGAGTGCCAAAGGATTGATGCTTTTGAACTGTGGTGTTGGAGAAGACTCTTTAGAGTCCCTTGGACTGCAAGGAGATCCAACCAGTCCATCCTAAAGAAGATCATCAGTCCTGGGTGTTCACTGGAAGGACTGATATTGAAGCTGAAACTCCTATACTTTGACCACTTGATGCAAAGAGCTGACTCATTGGAAAAGACTATGATGCTGGGAAAGATTGAGGGCAGGAGGAGAAGGGGATGACAGAGGATGAGATGGTTGGATGGCATCACCAACTCGATGGACATGGGTTTGGGTGGACTCCGGGAGTTGGTGATGGACAGGGAGGCCTGGCATGCTGCGATTCTTGGGGTCGCAAAGAGTCGGACATGAGTGGGTGACTGAACTGGACTTGATTACTCAGAACCCTATGAGGTTAACACTGAAAGCATCAAAGTTGTCTGCTTGTCCCCAAACACAAGGAGTATAATTAAGCCTCTAGATTGAGGGAGTTGGTGATGGACAGGGAGGCCTGGCATGCTGCGATTCTTGGGGTCGCAAAGAGTCAGACACGACTGAGCGACTGAAATGAACTGAACTGAACTGAAGGACCTTTGAGGTTCATTATCTGTGGTGCTCTATGGAAAGGATTGTCAGCACTATGGGAGAGAACCTGATAGAGAAAGCACCATGAAAGTCTGGAATAATCACAGAAGTGAAGATGCCATTATTGAAAAATCTGTGAAACCATCAAGCCTGAAACAATAAATTCCTGCTACAGAAAACTTTCCAGATGCTGTGCATGACTTCACAGGATTATGACAGAACCAATCAAGAAAATCATGAAAGAGATTGTGGATATGGAAAACAAAAAAGGAGTGAAGTGTTTCAAGATATGGATCTTGAAGAAATTCAAGAGCTAATAGACTGCACACTAGTGGCATTAGCAGAAGGCACCTTGATGGAGATAAGTGCTTCCAAATCAGTGCCCAGAAATGAAGAAGACATCAAAGTAGCACCAGAAAACATTGACATTAGACAGCTTGGACAAGGGTTCCAATTAGAAAGGGCTGATTTTGACTTCTTTTAAAACATAGACCTTTCTATGAAACAGGCACAGAAACTAAATAGTAGAAGAAGGATTAGTACTTTGTAGAAACAATTTTACAGAAACGAAAAGCAAAAAGTCAGACAGAAGTTATGATGTATTTCCCTAAAGTTACAGCAAATACATCTGCCTCCCCTTCCACCTCTGCCTGAGACAGCAAGACCAACCCCTCTTCTTCCTCCTCTTCCTCAGTCTACTCAGTGTGAAGATGAGGAGGATGGTCGCAAGGAGTTGGACATGACAGAGCGGCTGAACTGAGCTGAAAGCATTTGGTCCAGACCTAAACTCAGAGGAGCTGCCCTCCCTTTCTCTCAGTCCTTGATGCAGTAGGCTAGGATGTTAGTCTTCAGGCTGTGTTAGGAGCTGCTTACTCATGTGGATGTTTCATTTTCTCCTGAGATCTACAGAAAGGACATTAGCAACGAACTTGAGTCACTGGATATTGCAAGAACAGATAATATCTACTTCTACTAAACTGTCAAAATTCTCAGGGATTATCTCATCTATTGAGGATTGAGAGTTAGTTGGTCTATTGAGGGATAATTGATCACTTTTTCCCTGGCCTCACTGGAAAAAACACAGGAATCAATGAAAACATTTTACTTTTTTTTAAGAGGCAGAGATTGTAAAATGTTTAAAATGCCTTCTTACTTCACAAAAGTGTAATGATATAACACAGCATTGGAGACCTCCTGGTTAGGTTCTTAATTGTCAGTTCTGTTACAACATAAAATGAAACCCCAAGAGAATGTATTTTTAGGCAATACATTGGAGAAGGAAGTGGCAACCCACTCCAGTATGCTTGCCTAGAGAGTCCTGTGGACAGAGGAGCCTGGTGGGCTGCCGTCTATGGGGTCGCACAGAGTCGGACACGACTGAAGCGACTTAGCTGCAGCTGTAGGCAATAAATATAATAGTACAAAGGAAAATTTGTAGAGGGCAAAAGACTACTCTGTGTATACAATTTTGCATTCTCTTCCCACTTATTATTTGTATCCTTTTGGGTATTGCTTGAACTGCATATAACAGAAAAGCAGAGCCGCTTCTAAGACAGAAGTACAGAGGCAGACAAGCCAGCATGATTATTGAGGTCGAACAATATTATCAGAAATCTAGACTCCGCCACCTCAATCCTGCAGCTTTAGCCTCATCACCTTGAAGGGCTGCCAGTGCTGTGCTCCAGTGCCGCCCAGTAGGATTTTATGCTGTGCTGGACACGTGCTCTGTCTGTACTGTCCTGTGTGATAGTGGCAACTGAGCAGTTGAGATGTGGCTATCCAGACCAAGGAATGGAATTTTAAAATGTATTTATTTTTAATAAGCTAAAGGTAAAACGTTTCATGGGGCTAGTGGGTATCATGCTGGACAACACAGCTCTCACATTTCATCTGTCTTCCCAGGAAGCAGGAAAGGAGCACGGGGAAGGGGCAAATGAATTCCTTTCTTTTCAGATTTTTCAAAAGTGCCACATAGCACTTTTACTTTCACATTGTTTGATGGACGTGAGTCACATGATTACCCTTATTTGCAGGGGAGATTGGAAACTAAAATATTTTCTTCTGTGTAGAATTATGTTCTGCTAAATATCAGGGTTTTGCCCTGTTCCAAAAGGGAAGAGGATGGATGTAAGGATTGGCTTATGGTCTCAGGCAGTCTATTAAGAGTCTATTGTACGCTCAGTCACTCAGTCGTGTCAGACTCTGTGGCCCCATGCACTGTAGCCCACCAGGCTCCTCTCTCCATGGGATTTTCCAGGCAAGAATACTGGAATGGTTGCCATTTCCTCCTTCAGGGGACCTTCCCCATCCAGGGATTGAACCTACATCTTGCAGATTCTTTACCACTGAACCACCTGGGAATCTATTACCCATGTAATTAAACACTTTTTATAAACATGATTTTGATAGCTTGGTTATGTCGCAGAGTCCAATTGTGGCATAATTTACTAATTATTCACTCACTTCAGAATTTTCAGATATATTTAATAACTTATTCAACAAAAGTTAATGAGCATGTGCTGCATTCCAGACGTTGATGAAGAGACTGACGCATGGGGGGAACTAAGTGACTTGAATCCATGAACGTTAGAATCAGGAGGCACATTGGAGTTAACCTAGTGCAATCCTGTCACGTTATACAGAAGAGGAAACCTGGGAGAGTGACAGGTGAAACAGTGAGATGACGTGGCCTAAGTTAGTTAATCGACTCCTGACCCAGCTAGTGCCCAGGGGTCCTGGCTCCCTGCGGTCCTTTTTCTTCTCTGTTTTTTCTCCTGTTAATTCTCAGTAGTACAGTCTGGAAAAAATTTTCCTTCATCTTACTTTCAAGTTTCCTCTCTTACTGTCTCATTCTTGAGTGCAAAAACCTTATAGAAATCTCACTAAGCTAATTGAAAGTGATTTTGAATCTTTCCCCAAGTCATAGTTTACTTGGTAAAGTTCACCCTAGAGAAAGGAAATTCCGTGGGGAAATTGTTCCCTTGATTATATGTGTGGCTGACATTATTTCAAATAGTTCACAGATCTAAGCATTTAATCACAACCCTTGGACTTTCAGTGGGTGGATAGGTTTGTCTACAGGAAAGGCAGGATCTTAAAAATCTCTGGGTTGCTGCTTCCTGGGCTTATGTGTATTTCTTCTATATTTTATAAATCCAGATGTTAATCTGTATCCAAATCCTCTGTATTTTCCTTTTTGTTTTTGCTGATTCGTCTTAGCCATGACCTTTGTTTTCTAAAAGTCCTAGGAATATTGCTGATTTTTCTCTTGGGGACAAGATCTGATCTTGAGTCCAGTAGCAACCACCACACAGTCCCATCAGAAGGCAGCCTAGTGTTGTTGAAAGAGCACTCATTTCTAAGTAACCTGGCAACTAACTGGTGCGTGCCTTAGGATCCAAATAACATGGCTCATCCTCTGTCACTCTATCTATAAACAAAGGAGATTAGAATGAAAGGTCTCTAAATCTTTTCAGCATGACTCTTAGAGTGGCATAGCTGAGTGTGACCTGAGCTTGGCTCACTGGGGGCCCTCAGGGGAAAATCATCTGAGTGTGTTAATATTAGCCAAAGCATCTTGCTTGTTAGGATTCCCAGAGAGATTCAATGCTCCATCCCCTCCCAGTTTCTCCTGAAGTAATGATCAATTCCAGCAGAAGCTAACTTCATGCTGAATTGGAGGCACTTGAATGCATTTGGGATCCGTCTGAGCCAGTTGCCTGCCCTAAGGCAGAATGGACCACACCAGATTCTCTGACTTAAGGGTAGGTGATGTGACTGGAGGTAAGTTGTAGAGTTTCTGACTAGCCATATATATGATATTGGGCAAGTCAGTTCTCTTTCAGCCACAAATGCTCATTTGTTAATTTATAAATTGCATACTGTTTATTTCTTTTTGGTTATGTCACAGGTATGTGGGAACTTCCCTGACCAGGGATCAAACCCATGTCCCCCTGCATGGGAAGTCTTAACCACTGGGCAACCAGGGAACTCCCTCATTTGTTAAACCGACTCTGTGACCGCATGGGCTGTAGCCGGCCAGGCTCCTCTGTCCATGGGATTTTCCAGGCAAGAGTACTGGAGTGGGTTGCCATTTCCTTCTCTAGGGGATCTTCCTGATCCAGGGATTGAACCCGGGTCTGCCCGCATTATAGGCCAGACGCTTTACTGTCTGAGCCACCAGGGAAGATCATGCTATTTATTTATTTTTTTCGTTATGCCACAAGCATGTGGGAACTTCCCTGACCAGGGATCAAACCCATGACCCCCTGCCTGGGAAGTCTTAACCACTGGACAACCGGGGAAGTCCCTCCTTTTTTAATTAGGTGGTCGATTTTGAAGACTTTTTGGAGGGAGGGGACAGGGCAAGGAATAGATTTATTCATTTTTGTAAAATATACATAACGTAAGATTTGGTGATTTGTAAGTCTTTTACAATTTTGTGATTCTATGAGGTAATATTTGGGATTATCAAGTGAGAACCATTTAATTGAGATGGAGGTTCTCTGACTTCATTCCGAGACCAGTCCCAGTGGCACATGAAGCTCTCTTTTATTGTCTGCCTTCTATCTATCACTGGCTCTGGTCCCCAGTCCAGCAGGTTACCTGATGTACATGCTCAAATGCTGATTTAGGCTTTTACATGCTGGTCATGTCTTCTTTCCATGTTTCTTGGGGAGGCAGCTTTGCAGGGAACAAGGAGGTATTTCTTCTCACTTAAGTGGGAGAGATGGTGGGAATGGCCAGTTAATTCCCTTACTGCCGGGGCCCAGCCCCGCTTGATCCAGGGTATTTGAAGCTGGGACGGTGTTAGCGAGGATCAAGATACAATAGCTTCAATTAGATATTAATTAGATATGTAAAGAGTAATAGAATGAGGATAGCTCAGTAGGAAAATTCAGTGGAGAAAAGAGGCTGAGTAGCTTGGTTCACACGGGAGGCCAATAAAACTTCAAGATAAGAAGCTTGCACCACTTACGTAGGCCGCAGGCATCCTTCCGTTCTCCTGAAGGAGAGGAGACACTGAGGCCTCCCCAGTTGAATCTTAGAAGCCCAGGCAAAATTAGTAAGCTTGGTGGGTTCCGCGCTTCAGATGGAGACTCAGCCAGAGTGAGAGAGAGAGCGACATGGGGAGACCAGTATTTCGAGAAAATGATCCCAATTCTTTATTTTCCATGGTCTACTTTTACACACTGAGATGTTATGCAAAAGTCATGCGGGGCCAGCAGTCCTGACTTTTATCAAAGTCAGGTGCTTCATACAAATGTATACAGAGGTCTTAGGGGTGTTACATCATCTTCTGGCCAGGGGGCCTGCTGACAATTTACGACCCTCTCCTTGTGACAGTGGTCAGTAAACCAGGACACTTATTTCTCCATGGGTGATTATTCTCAAAACAGACGCCACCCAAATAAAGTTACGTTCCTATAGGGTGAGGGTATAGTGGGTTTTAGTTAAGGAAAGAATTTACTTAGCCTAAGGTCTAACGTGATTTATGTCAAAGGTTAATACTTATTTCTTCTTTATGTTAATTAATGTGTGTAAGGGCAGGGGATGTGGAGACTTAGCAACAAACATTGGCTCAACAAATGAAAAACCCTTCACCAATACAATTTCTAATCAGCCCATTATACTAATAGTTTTCTAACTTTTCTAAGGAACCTGTTTTTAGAAGGTTTTAAAGCATCTCGTTCCTCTCACGGTTGGGAGGCTGTGAGCAATCACATGTGGCCGGACAAGCCTGTCAGGCAGGCCAGAGAACCTTCAGAGGAGTTTGTAGGTTGAAACACTCCTATCACGCCCAGGAATTATTATTAACTGGAGCTCTAAGTTAACTCCTTCTCCGAAAAAGGTGGTGGGGGACAGTCCCCCGTAAAGTCAGAGGTGTAGGTGAGAGCACAAAGTAGTAAAGTAGGCAGGCTCTGGTTATGGGGGTAGATGCTCGAGATTTCCAGGGGGACTCCTGAGGCTCGATCCCGCCTTTGCGTATGTCGAGCCTCCTTCCTCATGACCTTTGCCACGGGTGGAGTGCCTCACGCTGGCCCCCAACATCTTACCTGTGCTTCTATTTCCTCATCTGTATAAAAAAAGCAGTGATTATTATAATATCCACATTACAGGCCTGTTGTGAGAATTAAATGAATTAATGTATGTATAGCAAATGGCAAGTACTATTGCAATGCTAGCTATAATTATTAACCAAAAAATGCAATTAATAATAAGGACTGAAGAAGAATATTAAGCAGAAAATTTTGAATGTCATCATAATATATGATAGTCTGTATAGACTCAGAAGCTATAATTATGAAATGATTTAAAAGAGGTATGATAAAATACTATGAGAGACCAAAGAAAAGACTGTATTCCTCCTGTAGTAGTGAGGTTCTTTATCGCTAAAGTAGGGATGCTAAGCATAAAGACAGAGGAAAGAAACTTTGTGTTAAGAAATACCGTATAATATTCCATTGGGTAATGAAAAAACAAGGATGCAAACACAGGCAAGGGTCAGTTCAAGAAAGACCTGGAATTCATGGTGAGAATATTATATTTTATGCCATGGGCAATGGGGGGCTGTGGCTAGATTTTAGGTAGAGACGTAGCATAACAAGATTTACATTTAAGGATAATCACCAAAGGATTTACAGTGCCTAAAGAAGAGAAGACACATGGTTGGAGGAGTCTTAAAGGCAAGCATCATTGAACAAACAGGACTGGGTTGGAAGGTGGGTCGAATTGGAAGGGATAAGGAGGGGTCATTTCTGGTGAAGGAGGGCTCTGTGGTGGGGATTATCGGGGTGGGCTTGTGTGAGGAGGAGAGGACCCTGAGTTGAATAGAGGTGAGTCAAAGTTTAGGGGATAGGAGGGCGATAGTTGAAGCGGCTCAATCTGTTCAAGTCTTTAAAAGTGAGCAGGGGAGCTTAGGTTTCCCCCAACTCATTCAAAGCCAGTGGAGGATCTGAGGAAAGAAGGGTCTAAGGAACACTTTTCTGGCTGTAGTCTGCAGGATGGATGGAGTGGGACCATCTGGAGGCTGAGAAGCTCCGGTAATCTTGGTATCAGCTGACAACAGTATAGACGGTGGTAGCAGGAAGAATGGAAAAAAGAATGGCCCGCAGGAGAGGATCAAAGACAGAATGAACGGGATGAGGTGGCAGGAGAGGTGATCAAAGACAAAATGAACGGGAAGAGGTAGGAGGAGAGGTGATCAGAGACAGAATGAACGGGATGTGGTAACTGACTGGGTGGGGGAATGAAAGGGAGGCATGGATCACACAGCACACCACAGCGACAAGCCTGGCATCTTGGAGGCTGATGATGCCTCCAGGTATCTTCCAGGTCACTCTTGCTATAGGTCTCCTGTTACTCTGTAGTTTAGTCTTATTAGATTCAACCTCGTGGGCTCAGTCACTCAATTGTGTCAGACTCTTTGTGACCCCATGGATTGTAGCCCCACAAGGCTCCTTTGTCCATGGAATTTTCCAGGCAAGAATACTGGAGTGAGTTGCCATTTCCTTCTTTGATTCAACCCTAATCTCTGTCCAAATCATTTTCTTGGGTTTGTGAGTGTAAATGTAGTAATGGTGATTCTTGAGAATCACAGTCTTCTCTTTCAACCATTGAGCTGCTTGGTTTTCCAAGGTGGGAGATTGTGCCAGGTATTTTTAATGATTTTGGGTCCCTGGTGCCTCTATTGGAAATCCCACCACACTGTGATGTGCTTAACAATACTGCTTTTGTTTGGCATGATCATCAACACAACTTCTCTGCAGCATCCACCTTCCTGGAATTTTAGCTCTCTAGTAGGTAGCTTTCTTCTTTGTTGAATGGCAAAACTCCTTTGCTTCTGCAAAGAGAATTTCCTATTATTTTTATTTTACTTCCAAGAAATTATATTGTTCTGATTCCCATTCAGGCAGACAGATAATCCCACTGCAGATTTGGTGGATATTTATGTTGGTATAGAATTTTTTTTTTTAATAAATCGTTTGTGAGAAAAGATATCATTTGGGGGTTTGAAGAAACTTAACATATGTCTTTCTATGTGAATGGTGAATTAATTTCTAAATGAAAGGAATAAGGCATTTTGAAGGGAAGAAATATTATCTTTGTTTAGGATCAAAGATATAACAGGAAAAGATGATAATGAAGATTGTGGTGTATAATCTGCTACAAGTGGCTTTTCTGAACCCTGGTCTCAGGTAAAGCTTCACATCCATTCATGGCAAGTAAATATACTCGGGACTTCTATCAAAAGGGCACCGTTGCTCTGTCCATGGAATTCTCCAGGCAAGAATGCTGGAGTAGGTTGCCATTTCCTACTCTAGGGGAATTCCATGGACAGAGGAGCCTGGTGGGCTACAGTCCATGGGCTTGCAAAGAGTCAGACATGACTGAGTGACTGACACAGACACAGATGAGACCTACCCTAAGGAGCTGTCTGTCTCTACCTCACTGAAACAGAACTTGCCCCAGGGCAGTGTAGAAAGTGTTCTCTCTGCAGCATCTCACTCCAAGAAAAGGAGGAGAGGGCATGCCTAATCTCCACTTCCCAGTTTACTCCGCCTCCGAGGGGGCAGCGTGGTGCCAGGAGTTTAGTGGCTGTAACGTCCTCTGTGTGGAGCAAACATCAGGAATGTAGTGGAAAGGCTCTCCCCCAGCCTCCTATCGGTGGTGTGCTGGTCAATAGTTAATAACTGGCTCTCCTAAGTAAAGAGCACTGATTTGTATCATTTCCTGATTTCCAACGTGCTCCCACCACGGCTGATTTCAAGCTACCAATGTGATGTGTGGAGTTGAAAGAGGTGCCTGTGACAGAGTCTCCTGAACTGGTCTAAACTGGATCCAACACAGCACAACTTCCAACACTTGTACACTTAACTCATGTCTTCATGGAATATTAACTGTAGGAACAGAGGGGTGTACATTTGATGCATACTATTTGTTCTCAGAATGGTTGTTCTGATCTCCACGTCTACAACTTAATATGAAACTGTTTATTTTTTCACCCATGCCAGCTCTCCAAGTACCAATCTTTTACTTTTGTTAAAAATAGTATTTATGTTTTATGAGCATTTATTTTATTGTTGTTGTGAAGTTGCTCAGTTGTGTCTTGAGTCATTGTGACCCCATGGACTATAGTCTGCCAGGGTCCTCTGTCCATGGAACTCTCCAGACAAGAATACTGGAGTGGGTTGCCATTCTGTTCTCTAGGGGATCTTCCTGACCCAGGGATCAAACCCTGGTTTCCTGCATTGCAGACAGATTCTTTACCATCTGAGCCACCAGGGAAGCCCCCAGAAGAGTATATATGCTTTATGAACATTTATTTTTAGTGTGTCTCAGAGTCACCTCTTCATTTCTTTGACTCTCTCAGAAGTCATGACCTCTTTCTCTAGTCTTTTCCTTGCTCCAGAGCACTAGTTTCTATAATTTTTCAAGTTCAGTAACTTTGTACAGTCTTAACATCAGCTTATGTCCTTACCTGAGAAATTCTGACATGTATTGATTTGTTTCCATCAGTCCAGATCACTGATCTTTAGGTTTTGTTCTTTTGTTGTTAGTTCTGCTCCTTGCTGTTGAGGTTTTCTTTTTCAATTCTTCAAAAGTATATTTCTTTCTTGTTTTTGTAAACAAGCAAAAATCTGTGTTTACTAACAGCTCTGAGAGGTGTACATTTCAAAGGCTGATTAAGATTTGGAGGGCATAAGATAATAGTTCTTTCATGACACTTCAAGTCAAAATTGTAAAAGCCAACATATATAAAGCAAAGATTCTAACAAGATCAAGGCATGTAAGCAACCAACATGCTTTCCCTTAGTGTAAATAAATTGACAAGACAGAATTTCTGCTCTTTTAAAGTGAACCATATATTCCTAAACCCTTTACAAAAATAATATTCCCCACACCCACAACACTAGAGTAGATGTCTACAACAGTATTGAATTACTATCTAAATGAACAGACCTTAAGAAATAGAAAAGCTGTTCACCAAAGCAATCTATAGATTAAATGCAATCCCTATCAAGCTACCAACAGCATTCTTCACAGAGCTAGAACAGATAATTTCACAATTTGTATGGAAATACAAAAAACCTCGAGTAGCCAAAGCAATCTTGAGAAAGAAGAATAGAACTGGAGGAATCAACCTACCTGACTTCAGGCTCTACTACAAAGCCACAGTTATCAAGACAGTATGGTACTGGCACAAAGACAGAAATATAGATCAATGGAACAAAATAGAAAGCCCAGAGATAAATCCATGCACCTATGGACACCTTATCTTTGACAAAGGAGGCAAGACTATACAATGGATTAAAGACAATCTCTTTAACAAGTGGTGCTGGGAAATCTGGTCAACCACTTGTAAAAGAATGAAACTAGAACACTTTCTAACACCATACACAAATATAAACTCAAAATGGATTAAAGATCTCAACGTAAGACCAGAAACTATAAAACTCCTAGAGGAGAACATAGGCAAAACACTCTCCGACATACATCACAGCAGGATCCTCTATGACCCACCTCCCAGAATATTGGAAATAAAAGCAAAAATAAACAAATGGGACCTAATTAACCTTAAAAGCTTCTGCACATCAAAGGAAACTATTAGCAAGGTGAAAAGACAGCCTTCAGAATGGGAGAAGATAATAGCAAATGAAGCAACTGACAAACAACCAATCTCGAGAATATACAAGCAACTCCTACAGCTCAACTCCAGAAAAATAAATGACCCAATCAAAAAATGGGCCAAAGAACTAAATAGACATTTCTCCAAAGAAGACATACAGATGGCTAACAAACACATGAAAAGATGCTCAACATCACTCATTATCAGAGAAATGCAAATCAAAACCACTATGAGGTACCATTTCACGCCAGTCAGAATGGCTGCGATCCAAAAGTCTACAAGTAATAAATGCTGGAGAGGGTGTGGAGAAAAGGGAACCCTCTTACACTGTTGGTGGGAATGCAAACTAGTACAGCCACTCTGGAGAACAGTGTGGAGATTCCTTAAAAAACTGGAAATAGACCTGCCTTATGATCCAGCAATCCCACTGCTGGGCATACACACTGAGGAAACCAGAAGGGAAAGAGACACGAGTACCCCAATGTTCATCGCAGCACTGTTTATAATAGCCAGGACATGGAAGCAACCTAGATGTCCATCAGCAGATGAATGGATAAGAAAGCTGTGGTACATATACACAATGGAGTATTATTCAGCCATTAAAAAGAATACATTTGAATCAGTTCTAATGAGGTGGATGAAACTGGAGCCTATTATACAGAGTGAAGTAAGCCAGAAAGAAAAACACCAATACAGTATACTAACACATATATATGGAATTTAGAAAGATGGTAACAATAACCCTGTGTACGAGACAGCAAAAGAGACACTGATGTATAGAACAGTCTTATGGACTCTGTGAGAGAGGGAGAGGGTGGGAAGATTTGGGAGAATGGCATTGAAACATGTAAAATATCATGTATGAAACGAGTTGCCAGTCCAGGTTCGATGCACGATACTGGATGCTTGGGGCTGGTGCACTGGGACGACCCAGAGGGATGGAATGGGGAGGGAGGAGGGAGGAGGGTTCAGGATGGGGAACACATGTATACCTGTGTCGGATTCATTTTGATATTTGGCAAAACTAATACAGTTATGTAAAGTTTAAAAATAAAATAAAATTAAAAAAAAAAAAAAAGAAATAGGAAAAGCTGTTCAAACCTAAAATGGCAGCCGAAGAAACAAAGTCCTGTATGGGAAAAGTTTGGAATCATGGTGAATGGAAATGTTTCCATGATCCCTTGCATCCCTGGGGTTGAAGCCTTTCCATCTTTTATTCTTTTCTTTTTTCCCCCTATTTTTATTTCTTTTTATGTTTTGTAAATAAGTTCATTTGTATCATGTCCAAAGTTTTTGAAAGTTTTAGTATAAAATCAGAGATAGCTCAATTCAGTTCAGTTGCTCAGTCATGTCAGACTCTTTGCAACCCCATGGACTGCAGCATGCCAGGCCTCCCTGTCCATCACCAACTCCTGGAGATAAGGGGAAAGATAATGGGATAAAACTTAGAAATTCAAAGTATTAATACTGTTTCATTCTTATGTCTCATGGACTTTATGTGGTGAAAAAAGTCCTAGTTGGTTAGCTTAATCTGGAAGATATTTTTTTGAATTACATGGCATTGTTAGCTTGAGGTGGTATCATGATCTGTATTGCTTCCCTCTAGTTTGGGGTTGTATAGATGTGGAAGGGGTGTCAGTAAGTATGTTCCAGGGATGTAACTCATAGAGAAATTCTCTACTAACCTGGAAAAAGAATAAGCAGGCTGGCCACCCTTGCTATGCCTAAGGACCAGCTCTGTGAGCTCATGATCTGTCAGTAGTTTGAGCAGAGGGGCCCGGGTTTTGAAAATGACAGTGTAATGATGGGGACAAGCTGTGGATTGAATTATCTCCAGTGTGTTTGAGCATTTGTCATAGGAACATAGTTATTGAAGGTGCAAGACTGGAGAAGGAATCTGACCTGAATAGACTGAGGACTGGCAGAAAGGAGTGAAGAAATCAGGACAGAAGACCTTTTGGAAAAAGGTAGAAATATCATTGGGAAGATGATTCCCTGAGGCAGAGATAAGGGAAAAAGGAAGTTAAGGGCATACACACTGAGAAAACCAGAAGGGAAAGAGACACGTGTACCCCAATGTTCATCGCAGCACTGTTTATAATAGCCAGGACATGGAAGCAACCTAGATGTCCATCAGCAGATGAATGGATAAGAAAGCTGTGGTACATATACACAATGGAGTATTATTCAGCCATTAAAAAGAATACATTTGAATCAGTTCTAATGAGGTGGATGAAACTGGAGCCTATTATACAGAGTGAAGTAAGCCAGAAAGAAAAACACCAATACAGTATACTAACGCATATATATGGAATTTAGAAAGATGGTAACAATAACCCTATGTACGAGACAGCAAAAGAGACACCGATGTATAGAACAGTCTTATGGACTCTGTGGGAGAGGGAGAGGGTGGGAAGATTTGGGAGAATGGCATTGAAACATGTAAAATATCATGTATGAAATGAGTTGCCAGTCCAGGTTCGATGCACGATACTGGATGCTTGGGGCTGGTGCACTGGGACGACCCAGAGGGATGGAATGGGGAGGGAGGAGGGAGGAGGGTTCAGGATGGGGAACACATGTAAACCTGTGGCGGATTCATTTTGATATTTGGCAAATCTAATACAGTTATGTAAAGTTTAAAAATAAAATAAAAAAAAAAAAAAAAAAAAAAGAAAAGAAATGTCTCATGAAAATTCCCCAATAGGAGACAGCGTTCAAAATGCAATGAAGTAAAGTGCCGGGGTCCAGCCCCGGTGGATCCAGGGAATTCGAAGCGGGGGCGGCATCGGCGAAAATCAGGAAACAACTGCTTAATTAAACGTTTATTAAGGATATAAAGAGTGGTGAAATAAGGATAGCTCAGCGAAGAAATTCAGTGAAGAAACGAGGCTGAATAAAATTCCAAAGCAGGGAATTTACGTCACCTACGAAGGCCGCAGGCGTCCTCCCGTTCTCCCGAAGGAGAGGAGACACTAAGGCCTCCCCGGTCAGATCTTAGAAGCCCAGGCAAAATTAGTAGGCTTGACGAGATTTCCTGCCTCAGAGGAAAAGTTCAGCTAGAAGGTGAAAGAAAGAACGACATGGGGAGACCAAATTTCAGTGAACAAAAAAGGGCATACTTTATTTTCCAAAGTAGTATTATACCTTAAGTTGTGCATAGAGGATAATGGGGGAAGGGGTAGAGTCATGCAAAGACAGCAGTTCCTGATCCTTATCGAAGCCAGGCTTTCAAACTTATCATATGAAAAAGTTTAGGTGATTTACATCATCTTCTGGCCAGGAGGCCTGTTAACATTTAAAGAAACTTATTTTTCTCTAAAGGTGATTATTCTAAAGTCAGGCGCCAGCCTCCAAAAAGCATTGGACGAAGCTGCATTCCTATAGGGCAAAGGTGAGGTGGGCTCAATCAAGAAAAGAATTAACTCAAGGGTCCAAGGTTACAAACATTGAGGCTACTACTTACATTTCTATACACCCATTATATCAATCAATACACTGCCAAGGACACAGTAGGTAAGGGATATGGAGACTTAGCAGCAAACATTGGCCCAACAAGTGAAAAACCCTTCACCAATACAATTTCTAATCAATCTTTTAACTACTCAAAGGAATCTGTGTTTAGACAGTTTAGAACATCTCCTGCCTCTCACAGTTGGGAGGCTCTGAACAATCACATGTTGCCGGAAAAAACCTATTCAGGCAGGCTAGAGGACTTCCAAAGGAGTTTGTAGGTTGAAACACTGTCACACCCAGGAATTATTAACTGGAGCTGTAAGCTAACTCTTTTTTCAGAGAGAGGTTGTGGGGGACAGCCCCCCGTAAAGTCAGAGATGTAGGTGAGAGCAAAAAGCAGAAAGTAGGCAGACTCTGGTTTTGGGGGTAGATGCTTGAGAATTTCCAGGGGGACTCCTGAGGCTCGATCCCGCCTTTGCATATGCCAAGCCTCCTTCCTCAAGACCTTTGCCAGGGGCGGAGCTCACTCCCTGCAGTAAAGAACACTAAAAAATGCAAAAGGATAATAAAACTATAAGCTCTGAACTTAAATGATTCCCTAAATTCAGAATATCTTATAATGGACTAAAACGAATTGTGGATAAAGCTAGAAAGTCTGACCTTAAATGATTCCCTAAATTCAGAATATCTTATAATGGACTAAAACAAATTGTGGATAAAGTCAGAAAGTCTGGTTCTGAGTCCCAGAATTCACTACTTTCTGTGCAATCTTGGGTAAATAGCCAATTCTCTGAGCCTTAATTTTCTGATATATAAACTGTTAATGCTTAATACGTTCATACTGGCTAAATGAATGATATCATAGTAAGTGTATTATCATGTTGTTTGCACTGCCCAACGTACTATATATGGAGTGAATTAATTATGATCAGTGTTCGTTTTATTACAGGGCTCTCAGTAGCTCTTATCCATCGTGCCTGAAAGGATTCCATGGCGAGGACCAATAATGTGACTGAGTTAATTATCACCGGTCTTTTCCAGGATCCAGAGGTGCAGATAGCGTGCTTTGTGGTGTTTCTGCCTGTGTACTTGGCCACGGTGGTGGGCAATGGCCTCATTGTTCTGACGGTTAGAGTCAGTAAGAGCCTGCGTTCCCCCATGTACTTCTTCCTGAGTCACCTGTCGCTGGTGGAGATCAGTTACTCCTCCACTGTTGTCCCTAAATTCATCACAGACTTACTTGCCAGGATTAAGACCATCTCCCTGGAGGGCTGTGTGGCTCAGATATTCTTCTTTCACTTGTTTGGAGTTGCTGAGATCTTCCTGCTCACGGTGATGGCCTATGACCGCTACGTGGCCATCTGCAAGCCCCTTCACTACACAACCGTCATGAGCCGGCCTGTGTGCCACCAACTGGCGGCTGCTTCCTGGCTGGGGGGCATAATTCACTCCGTGGTGCAGATCCTTGTCACTGTCCAGTTGCCCTTCTGCGGTCCCAACGTGATTGACCACTACTTCTGTGACCTCCATCCCTTGTTCAAGCTTGCCTGCACTGACACCTCTGTGGAGGGGGTCGTTGTGTTGGCCAACAGTGGATTAATCTCTGTCTTCTCCTTCCTCCTCTTGGTGTCCTCATACGTTGTCATCCTGGTCAACTTGAGGAACCATTCAGCAGAAGGGAGACGCAAAGCCCTCTCCACCTGTGCCTCTCACGTCACGGTGGTCGTCTTGTTCTTTGGACCCGCCATCTTCCTCTACATGCGGCCCCCCTCCACCTTCACTGAGGACAAGCTGGTGGCCGTGTTCTACACGGTGGTCACCCCCATGCTGAACCCCATCATTTACACACTCAGAAATGTAGAGATGAAAATTGCCTTGAAGAGGTTGTGGGGCAAGAAAGTTAACTCAGGGGTGGAATAACAATGAAAACCTTAAAAAACTGAGCATGCATATGGTGACTAAATAAAAGTTTGATTTTAGTGAACTATGAGCAACAGAGCAAATGTTCACCTATTCACGTTTTTTGGTTGTATTTTAGGTGAGGGCTTTATATTCCATAAAATAAATCAGATGCCTTTCATAGCCCTCTGTATTTTGGAGAAAGTTGAAAATTGAGCTGCATTGTTGTTTTTCTTCATGTTCTTCAGTATACAGGGCATAGACATCAGGGAGGGATCACCTGGATTGGAATTCCCACTCTGTCACCTTCTACCCACGAACCCTGGGTTCAGGGTTCTCAGTAAAGTAAACGAACCCTTCTCAGTAAAGTAAACGATACTTCTTAGCATGCTGTGATGTGTGGAAAGATTGTGGTACTGGGAGAAATAAGTTTAGGTTTTATTCTTTCCCTCTATCAGTGTGCTCTTGTGGGAATCCCTGGAAGGCTTTTCTATCAATACTTCATTTTAGGTCTAGTTAGGGAGTGTCGGGGAGAAGGAAATGGTAACCCACTCCAGTATTCTTGACTGGAGAATCTGATGGATAGAGGAGCCTGGTGGGCTGTGGCCCATAGGGTCCCAAAGGGTCGGACTTGACTGAAATGACTTAGCGTGCACAGGGAGTTTGGGATAGGCATGTACCCACTACTATATTTAAAATGGATAATCAACAATGGCTTACTGTAGATCACATGCAACTCTGCTCAATGTTATGTGGCAGCCTGGATGGAAGGGGCGTTTGGGGAAGGATGGAAACATGTATACCTATGGCTGAGTCCCTTCACTGTTCACCTGAAACTATTCCAACATTGTTTGTTAATCAACTCTACCCCAGTACAAAATAAAAATTTTAATAATGTTAAAAACTGAAAAACTATTGCTAAGAACATAACTATTTCATCTTTTCTAGTAAGTGAAAATATTTAAATACCTCCCATCTCGGTGGCAGCTGCGCTCAGCACCTCTCTCTCATCCTTTCAGATACTGTTATAGATGGCTTTTCAAACCAGTATGTATAAACTTGATCAATTAAGTTTGTCAAAGTTCACTTAGCAGAAATCATCTTATCAGCTCTTGACAACTGTATATATAATTCTATCATAGGAGAAGGTTTTTCTCTCCGATGTTTTTTAAATGGAAAAAAATATGAAGGCAATTTTTTAGGAATGCATCTTCTCAAATATCAACCCTATTAAAGTTGTCTATTTCTTTAAAAAAAAACCAACAACTTAATTTTAGTTTTCCCCCTTCATTAACCTGAATCCAATGCCTCAAATTCCACAGTAGGAGCTTTGTTTCATGGAAGTAGGACATTGTTAGAATGGAAAGGTCTGTGGAAGGTGAAATATAATAGGGCTATGATTAATCATTCACATGGGCTTCCCAGGTGGCTCAGTGGTAAAGAATCTGCGTGCCAAGGCAGGAGACACAGAAGAGGAGGGTATGATCCCTGGGTCGGGAAGATCCCCTGGAGGAGGAAATGTCAACCTGCTCCAGTTTCTTGCCTGGATAATCCCATGGACAGAGAAACCTGGCAGGCTACAGTTCATGGGGTTGCAGAGTCGGACCTGACGGCAACTGAGCAGGCATGCAACCAGGCATATCTTTTTGTTTTCAAACTTTTAATTTTGTGTAGGAGTATAGCAGATTAACGATGTTGTGATAGTTTCAGGTGAACCACAAAGACTCAGCCATAAATAAACAGCCATTCATATCTTCATCCAAATAATTTTACAAGACCCTTTCCTTTCTAGACAGTTGTATGTGCACTGAGTTATATGCTTGTGTGTGTGTGTTAGTCACTCAGTCATGCATGGCTTAAGCCAAAATGTTGCCTGTTTTTGTATGACCTGTGAGCCAAGAAAGACTTTTACATTTTCAAATGGTTGAAAAAATTAAAGTAAAATAATATTTTGTGACACATAAAAGTTGAATGAAATGTAAGCTTTGTTTCCCACAAATAAGTTTTATTGGATTACAGTCATGCCCCATTATTTTACTCTTTTTATCTATGGCAGCTTTTGTGTTGGGGTGGCATGGTTGCATAGTTATGACAGAGACTGTGTGGTCTGCAAAGCCTATATATTTTCTTTTTTTATGTATGAAATTTTTATATTTATTTACAAATTAATTTTTATTGGGGTAAACTGCTTTATAATGTTGTCAGTTTCTGCTGTGCAGCAAAGCAAATCAGTGCTATGTATACATATGTGCCCGCTTTTTTAGATTTCCTTCTCATTTAGGTCATCACAGATCAGTGAGTAGGGTTCTCTACGCTAAACAGTAGGTTCTCACAAATTATTATTTTGTGTAGAGCAGTGCGTATACGTCAATCCCAATCTCCCAATCTGTCCCACCCCTCATTGTCTCTTGGTAACTCTAAGCTTGTTCTCTACATTCATGACTCTGCTTGCAAAGCCTGTATATTTTCTGTGTAGCACTTTACCGAACATGTTTCCCAGCCCCTGGCTTAAGCCATAGTAACATTTATTGCTTACTCAACAGGAAATTGGGAGGTCAGTGGTCCCAGGGTTGTTTTGTTATTCCCACGATGCCCAAGCCCCTTCAGTTCTCTTGGCTGGCCCCTCATGGCTGCAAGATGTCTAAAGCAGCTCTCGGTATTACATGCTCACATGTAAGAAGGGAGGGGTTTTCATTTCATTTCAGAAAACAGTTCCAAGGGCTTTTCCAGAACAATTCTTATTTTGTTCTTATTGAGCGGAACTAGCTTATGTATCTATCCCTAGATGCAAAGGAGCCTGGAACAGTAAGTAGCGGCATAAACATAAAAAGGGTAAGCTGACCAATTCACATCTTCATTTTAACTTGCAAAATGGTGAAAGTTGTGTAGTACTATCCCTAATTCTTAAAGAATCTGTACTTTTCATATAATGGTGGAGTTTAATTAGAACTAGGCAAGTGTGGCCATAGTCAGTGGGTTAATCTTCACCAGGTTAGAAAATAACATCAGCCTTTCCTGAAAATGTATAACTTTAGGTGAGCAAATAGTCTCATACCACAAACATTTTAACAAATGTATTTTCCTATAACGCATGTTCATAGACTCATATTAAAAACTCATCTTCCCTAGATGTGTTAAACTGAATCATTCAACAGAGAAAAGATTTTGACTTACAGCCTTCCGCAGAAGCTTAGTGATGAGATGTACAGAATAAATGAATAAATGTAGATTTTCTTAAGTATTTTGAGCTTTTATGTAATTATTTGTTAATGTTCTTCCTAAATGTTTTTTAAAATATAATGGATAATGAAAAAAATGATAAGGGTTAATTCAGAGTTTGCATTCTCAAAAGCAATTATTGGGTTGGCCAAAAAGTTTGTTTGGGTTTTTTACATGACATCTTATGTTAAAACCTGTAAAATAATTTTAAAAAATATATGGTCATAATAGTCTCTGAATCACTAGTTGAAAATGACATTTTGTTTCAGCTTTAATTTTAGTCAGGATAAACTAATGACAGCTATGTTTAGGACTGGGCGAGAGCACGCTGATCACACAAAGCGTGATTATAGCATTTGTAAAACTATTCATGACGGAAAATTTAATACAGATGAGGCCAAAGCAGAGTCATAAACTCACATGTAGTGTTTTCAAACCAATATCCAGTTTAATATTGATAAAGATCAGTTTGGAAAGGTTTTGTTTCCTTCTGAGCAGGGCATCTCAACAGCAGTTGCATTGTGATTTTGGCTCAGATAACCCTTGCTGTGGTGGTAGGGGCTGTCTTCCGCATTGTAGAGTGTTAGCATCTCTGGCCTCTGTCCAGTAAGTGCCAATAATACCGCCTTCCCACACAGGTAGGAAATAAAATTTTAAAAATGTCTCTAGATGTTGCCACATATCCTCTTGGGGGCAAAATCACCCATGGTTGAGAACCACTGTTCTGTAGCCTCACCGTCATCCACACCAAAGGCCGGGAGAAGGGCTGTCTCAGTTTCTGACATTTGTGGTCCATAATTCCTTGAACCCATCCTTGGGATGGTGTCATATGTAAAACTCACATAACTGAGTTCATGATAAGCAAGAGCTGGATCTAATTGCCCTCAGAACAGCATAGAGTCCCATAGCCTAAGTGCTCTGTGAACACTGAGTAAAATTAATTTAATATATTCCCTATTGATTTCTGAAGTTATGTTACCTACAGGAAAGTTTGAGAGGTTGGTATCCAGGTCCCGCTTCCCATGAGGTAGGTGCCTGATGAGGAAGGGGAAAGGCATGGCTCTCTGGGGACCAATCTTCTCTCATTTGATCAGAGTGCACCCTGCTCCACCCCCAGTATCTCTCAGCAGAGTGAACTCAAGGCTGAGCTGCCAGAATTCTTATTTCTCTGTGGGACATCTGAGAGGCAAGTCTACTGTGTTCTTGTTTTTAATCAGGTGGAATTGACTTACTGGCTTAGTCTCAGCATTCCTAAGGCTGCAGGGAGAGCAGATCCTCCATCTGGCAACTCCTGAGATGTATGAGCTCTGGTGCATAACTTGGCCTTAATGCATGGAGATTGAATAACTGGGAAACCTTCACGAGGTAATGGATGGTCTCAGGGCACTATTTTGCTCTCTGGGATCAGAACAGATAAAAGGAACAGTGGTGAGACAGCAAAGGCCCAGAAACAGTGGGGTGAGTTTTGGTTTGTGAGCATGTGATGATTATAATTCCACTTTGAAAGTAAAGGGAATGCTAAGTGCTCTCACGCTGGTCTGGTCTTTGCCTGAAATAAGCACTCTGCTAGACATGGGATTCAGGGATGAAAAGATGTGGTCCTGGTCCTTGGTGACCTTTGTTCTTTTAGTATTCTCTGAACTTCTGTGGTGTACCAAATACTGTGCTAAGAAGGTAGGATGATCTATATGCACTGTTCCCACCCTAAGTACGTTCACTGAGTGTGATTTTGTGCAGGTGCTTCAGTTAGCAGTGGAGATGGAGTGGTAGCAAGACATAATCTCTGCTCTAGAAAGTCCACAGTTTGGTGGGCCAGATGGTCACATACCACAATTACAATTCAATGTGCAAAGTGCTGTATTTCCAGAATGTCCTAAGAGAAGAGTGTCACCGACTGTAAGGGTCTATGGATTGCAGAGATGGATTTCCTATTTCTGAGAAGACTAAGTTTATAGAGTCTGAATGGTAGCATTTCAGGTACGCAAGGGACTATTATATAATTCACTCCTTAAGGAAGGAGTCTTTTGTTTTGTGTCATTTCAGATCACCCTTCTGAATTCCTGCCTCCTGGTGGCTACGTCATGGCTAAAACACACAATGTGACAGAATTCATTTTCCTGGGACTTTCTTCCAATCCAGAGGTGCAGAAAGTCTGCTTTGTGATGTTTCTGCTCCTGTACACAGCCATTGTGCTGGGGAATTTCCTCATTGTCCTCACTGTCATGAGCAGCAGAAGCCTTGGCTCCCCCATGTACTTCTTCCTGAGCTACCTGTCCTTTGTGGAGATCTGCTACGCCTCGACGACAGTCCCCAGACTCATCTCAGATCTGCTGGCTGAGAGGAAAGCCATATCTCTGTGGGGCTGCATGACACAGCTTTCCTTTCTCCACTTCTTTGCTGGCACTGAGATTTTCCTGCTCACTGTGATGGCCTATGATCGCTATGTGGCCATCTGCAAGCCCCTCAACTACACCACCATCATGAACCGGCAGGTGTGTGCCCTCCTGGTGGGAGCAGCATGGGTATGGGGCTTAGTGCATTCCTTGGCTCAAATCCTTCTCATCTTCCGCTTGCCCTTCTGTGGCCCCAATGTGATCGACCACTATTTCTGTGATGTGCTTCCCCTGCTCAAACTTGCCTGCTCTGACACCGTCCTCATTGGTCTTCTGATCGTTGTCAATGGGGGGACCCTGTCCGTGATCAGCTTTGTGGTCCTCCTAGCCTCCTATGTGGTCATCTTGGTCCATCTGAGGACTCGGAGCTCCGCGGGGCGGCGCAAGGCCCTGTCCACCTGTGGGTCTCACATCACTGTGGTCACTTTGTTCTTTGGGCCCTGTATCTTCATCTATCTGAGACCTTCTACCACCCTGTCTGTGGACAAGACGGTGGCCGTGTTCTACACGGTGATCACCCCACTGCTCAACCCTGTCATCTACTCCCTGAGAAATGCTGAAGTGAAGAAGGCCATGAAGAGGCTGTGGGTCAGAGCAATGAAACTAGAAGAGAGGTAGAGGCTGAGCCTTGGTCTTGATCCTTGGGTTTAGGTGATGCTCTGTCCAAACTGAAGGGGCAGAATGAGATGAAGGACAAGTTCCCAGGACTTGTTAATTTTAGAGTTACTCTCCATCAACTTCACTATAATCACTTACCATATATTTTCTCTTCAGTTCAGTTCAGTCACTCAGTCATGTCCGACTCTTTGCGACCGCATGAATCTAGCATGCCAGGCCCTTCCTGTCCATCACCAACTCCCAGAGTTCACCCAAACCCGTGTCCATTGAGTTGGTGATGCCATCCAGCCATCTCATCCTCTGTCGTCCCCTTCTCCTCTTGCCCTCAATCTGTCCCAGCATCAGAGTCTTTTCTAATGAGTCAATTCTTTGCATCAGGTGGCTAAAGTATTGGAGTTTCAGCTTTAGCATCAGTCCTTCCAAAGAACACCTAGGACTGATCTCCTTTAGAATGGACTGGTTGGATCTCCTTGCAGTCCAAGGGACTCTCAAGAATCTTCTCTAACACCACAGTTCAAAAGCATCAATTCTTCGGCGCTCAGCTTTCTTCACAGTCCAACTCTCACATCCATACATGACCACTGGAAAAACCATAGCCTTGACTAGACGGACCTTTTTTGGCAAAGTAATGTCTCTGCTTTTGAATATGCTATCTAGGTTGGTCATAACTTTCCTTCCAAGGAGTAAGTGTCTTTTATTTATTATTATTATTTTTTAATTTTATTTTATTTTTAAACTTTACAAGTAAGTGTCTTTTAATTTCGTGGCTGCAATCACCATCTGCAGTGATTTTGGAGCCTCCCAAAATTAAGTCTGACACTGTTTCCACTGTTTCCCCATCTATTTCCGATGAAGTAATGGGACCAGATGCCATGATCTTCGTTTTCTGAATGTTGAGCTTTAAGCCAACTTTTTCACTCTCCTCTTTCATTTTCATCAAGAGGCTTTTTCTTATCTCTTACTGTTACTTAATTGGCCACTTTTATGTCAGATGTTTAAATTGTTTCTGAAGTTTTATAAATAACAATGTTCTAAGTTTCCTGAACAGAATTTTTTGATGATACTGATTTTTAAACAGTTATTTGCTATAGAAACCTTACTTTGTTAAAAAGTGTAATAACTTTTGATGCCTGGTGCTAAATAAATTCTCAGAATGTTTGTAACTCAATAGTCATTAAATTTTTTCTTGATGAAAAATAGTATTTTAGATAGTCTCAACTCATCTCCCCATAAGATATTTATTAATTGCAAAAGGATAAATATGACTTTACAATCCAGAATCCTGGAAGGTACTCTTTTTAGTAATTAGACACATTTATGATATTTAGACTGAGAGGCACACAGCATAATTACTGTAGCATTCCTATAAAAAATATACAATGTCACTTTAATCAGAAAATATCAGTTAAGCCTGCGCTGAATAATAGTTTGCAAGGAAAGAGACCAAGATAGTCGAGTAGGAGGATGCTGGCTCACCTCCCTTCATGAACACAAGAAAACTACAACTACATATACAGTGAGTCTGCCTGCAGTCAGCCTGGGTGCAGAATTCTCCTTCCACCAAAGCTGTGAAGAAAGATCCACATGGAGTCTGCTAGTAAGGGAGGAGAAGCAGTCTGGTCAGGACGCATACTTCCCAGGGGCACACACGCGAGTGTGTTACAGGGTCAGGAATCCTCCCTGGGGAGTGAGGATTTAGACCTACACCTTAGGTACCCCAGCCCTTTGGTTCTGTTACTGGTAAGACAAGCCTCTTAACTGGAAAACCGGTGAGGATTACTGGAGGACTGTGAGAGACTCTGCTCTTGAAAACAACACACACACATATTTGCTTACTTCCAGTCACAGCTCGAAGGCCGCGGGTCAAAAGCTGCCTGCTGCTCCTGCTGGCTCACCAGGGTCACCCCAGTGTCCCCAGGTCCCCACCGGGCTCCTGTTGCAGCCCCTCCTGCTCTGGTGCTTCTCCCCACAAAAGCAGGGGCTGCCATTGCCAGTGAAGGGGTGCAGACTTTGAGGGAACAAAGTCAGCTTGGACCCTGGTCCCACTTCTGACTGGGGAGGAGGCAGTCACTGCCAGTGCATGCCTTGGTGCACGTCCTGGAGAGGGAGCGAGACTAGCACCCGAGTGGAGATGGCCCCCGCCAGAGCGTCTGTCACCGTGCACACTCCCTGAAGGCAGAGGGGGAGGCTGTAGCATAGAGACCTCCACCCCTGGGGCGTGCATCCCCTGTGCACACTCGGGAGGGAGTGGGACAAACCCAGTGGTGTGGCACCCACTGCTCAGACCCCAGTCCATCCTGTAACTAAGGTACACACGTGTGTGCATGCTAAGCCACTCCAGTTGTGTCCATCTCTTTGTGATCCCATGGTGTGTAGCCCATGGGCTTCTCTGTTCATGGGATTCTCCAAGAATACTAGAGTGGGTTGCCATGCCCTTCTCCAGGGGATCTTCCTGACCCAGGGATTGAAACCGTGTTTCTTATCTGTTGCATTGGCGGGTGGGTTCTTTACCACCAGCACCACCTGGGAAGTGCAGCTGCAAGACCTCACACCCCAGCAAGGTCCCAAACCAGGGAGGAGACTGCCGTCAAACCTGGGAGGAGCCCGGTGTTCTCAGGGTTCCTGCTTCACCTCCTTGGGCCAGAGTCTACCTCTAACAGGGCAGTGACGGCCACTTCACACAGCGGAAGCTCTCCCTCCAAGCCAGGGGGCACACACAGACTGCACAGAGCTGCTTCCTCAAAAGGACATGCCTTCATGATCGGCATAGGTGACAGCTTCACTCAATTTCAAAGAGAAAGGTAAACAAAATGAGAAGACAAAGGGACAGGTTTCACATGAAAGAACAAGAAAATAAACCATGAAAAAATCTGAGTGAAACAGAGAAATAACTTGCCTGATAAAGAGTTTGAATCAATCGTAACTGAACTTGGGAAAAGAACAGTTGAACACAGTGAGAATTTTAACAAAGATTAAGGAAGTATAAAAAAGAACCAGTCAGAGCTGAAGAATACAATAAATGAAGTGAAAACTACACTAAAGGGAATTAACAGCAGATTAGATGGTTCAGAAGAATATATAAGCGATCTGGTAGATAGAATAATAGAAAACACTCAACCAGAACAGCAAAAAGACAAATTTAGAAAAAGGAGAATAATTTTTGGAACTCTGTGACAACATCAAGCATACCAACATTCACATTTTAGGAGTCCCAGGATAAAAGAGAGAGAAAAATGTATTCAATACTTTGAATTCCCACAGCACTTAGCTAGAATCTTTTCAAGTCTTCGCTACCTAAATTTCAGTGTTTATTTTTCTTACTCCTCCAGCCCTGACTCTGCCCCTAGACTTTAACTCTTGGGTATATGGCATGAATCTTACTCATTTTTTATACCTTGCTCTTAATGATATCTAGTAAAACTTAATAAATATATGGTCTATTAAATTTCCAGAAGTCAGTAGTGCTTCAGATTGTAAGTGAACAGTGGTTGTTACATCTGTATCTTTGCCTCAACTATCTAATTAATAAACTGATATTATACTGCTTGAGACCAAATCAATAATCACTGCTTAATTTTTTCTGAGAATAACATACATTGGCTGGAGAATCCAAAGGACAGGATCCTGGCGGGCTACAGTCCATTGGGTTGCAGAGTCAGCTATGACTGAGGTGGCTTAGAACACACACACGTTATATATGCATACGAAAAGAGCATGTATTATGTATATATTTTACTATTATCCAAGAGATTTCATATATTTTATCTCCATTTCATCCTAAAATGCTCTGGTGATGTAGGTGTGAGTCTCCTGCTTTATAGATAAAGAGGCTGAGGCTTTGGGAGGTAGGTGCCTTGATCCAGGTCAGAGAGTTAGGTCCCCCAAAGGCTGAACTCAAACCCAGGACTGTCTGATTTCTAAGTTCTTGCTCTCTCTGTGGATCCCTCTGCTTCTCTTTAAAGATCACAGAGCACAAACACATCTAAGTCTCTGGATTCCAAAACTGAGGTTTCATAATCTCTGTTATTGTCAGGTGTTTTTCTATGGAATCACTTCAACGTATGGAATTTAGAAAGATGGTAACAATAACCCTGTGTACGAGACAGCAAAAGAGACACTGATGTATAGAACGGTCTTATGGACTCTGTGGGAGAGGGAGAGGGTGGGAAGATTTGGGAGAATGGCATTGAAACATGTAAAATATCATGTAAGAAACGAGTTGCCAGTCCAGGTTCGATGCACGATACTGGATGCTTGGGGCTGCTGCACTGGGATGACCCAGAGGGATGGTATGGGGAGGGAGGAGGGAGGAGGGTTCAGGATGGGGAACACATGTATACCTGTGGCGGATTCATTTTGATATTTGGCAAAACTAATACAATTATGTAAAGTTTAAAAATAAAATAAAATTAAAAAAAAAGAAAAGAAAAGTGTTTCTTAAAAATACAGCCTGAACTGCCTTCTGGTGTTCACAAGTATTCCTGGGTCCACAGAAAACCAGGGCCTGAGATGCCAGATCTGGAACTGGTGAGCTGAAACACCAGGGAGACATGGTGCTCCTCGCAGCTCAGCCTCTGGTTCTCATGAAAGGAAAAGCTCACTGAGCTGCAAGGGTTAGCTAATATATAGGATCAAAATGCCTTATGTTGGTCAAGACGAATTTTTAAAATGCTGAAAAAGGCAGCATTCTTGAGACTGACATACGTTTCAGAAAATGGGAAATAGAAGTCAAAGACTAATACAAGTTGAATATCCCCTATTCAATTTCCTAAAATTATACCTGAAGGGCACTGTCCCTTAGGTAGGACAACGCTCACTTTGCAGTTGAGGAAACTGCAGGTCAAGGACTCTTCCAAAGCCCTGGTTGTTTTTTCTGAACCAGCTGTTTGTGAACCATGAGTTAGAACCCAGAGTTCTTCAGGCACTCAGGGATTGGTGAAGAGGCAGAGCAGGAGAGGACAAGATGCAGTCAAACAGGTCCTTGTGGGACTTCAATTAAAGCAGCAGATTATCTTGTTTCTTTTTGAAAAATAAGCTTTACATGCAAGATTTATGTTCATAAAAGATAGTAAAATCCTTTAAGAAACTTAAAAAAAATATTGTAAAATATTCTGTCTACATGTCTTTCTTGATTTCTTCATAGTCAGGTTCTGCAGCTTGGTTATGGATTGACAGGCTTTAGGAAATGACCATTCTGAGCAGGGGAAGCAGAGCCAAGCCTTCTTTTTTAAAACTAGATCATTTTTTAAAAGGATTTTTAAAACACTTTATTTTATGCTGGAGTATAGCTGACTTAATACTGTTGTGAGAGTTTCAGGTGGACACCAAAGGGAGGCAGCCATACGTATACATGTATCCATTCTCCCCCAAACTCCCCTCCTATCCAGGCTGCCCCATAACATTGAGCAGAGTTCTCTGTGCTCTACAGTAAGTCCTTGTTCCTTCTAAAGTCCAAGTCCAGAGAATCAGGGCAAGAGGTTCCTCAGTGAGAGTGAAGGCATGCCTCAGAAAAGATAGTGTGCCCAATCAGGGCGAACTCTCCTGAACATGCAGTGTCGACTCAGCCTGCTCTGAAATTGCCTCACCTCTTAGGATGATGTCACTATTGTATCTTTCTATTATGACTGCAGACCGTGCCATGGGACTTGTAGCGTTCAGTCATCTTCATAATCCTTTATTCATTTATTTATTTTCATTTTGTGAACTGTATAGAACTAGACCAACTTGCCCGTTAGGTATCCTAAGTTTTATGGTTCTTTGTAATTGAAATTTAATAAAAATGTTTTGAAATAAATAGAAGTAAAAGAGAACCTTGGAATTAAATACTATGGCAGTGGCCTTGTAAACTAATCTCCTACTTGACTCTAACATGCAACCATTGAGATCTAATAATACTTGATATTTATTAAGCACCTCAGTTCAGTTTAGTTCAGTTCAGTCACTCAGTTGTGTCTGACTCTTTGTGACTCCATGAACTGCAGCATGCCAGGCCTCTCTGTCCATCACGAACTGCAGGAGTCAACCCAAACCCATGTCCATTGAGCCAGTGATGCCATCCAACCAGCTCATCCTCTGTCGTCCCCTTCTCCTCCTACCTTCAATCTTTCCCAGCATCAGGGTTTTTTTCCCAGTGAGTCAGCTTTACTCATCAGGTGGCCAAAGTATTGGAGCTTCAGCTTCAGCATCAGTCCTTTCAATGATTATTCAGGACTTATTTCCTTCAGTATTGACTGGTTTTATCTCCCTGCAGTCCAAGGGACTCTCAAGAGTCTTCTCCAACACCACAGTTCAAAAGCATTAATTCTTCAGTGCTCAGCTTTCTTTATGGTCCAACTCTCATATCATGATTACTGATGTGAGAGTCTCCATTCATGACTACTGCAGAAACCATAGCTTTGACAGCTTTTTAATATCCTGTCTAGGTTGGTCATATCGTTTCTTCCAAGGAGCAAGCGTCTTTTAATTTCATGGCTGCAGTCACTGTCTACAGTGATTCTGGAGCCCAAGAAAATAAAGTCTGTCACTGTTTCCATTGTTTCCCCATCTATTTGCCATGAGGTTATGGGACCAGATGCCATGATCTTAGTTTTCTGAAGGGAGGGAAAGAGGACAGAAAATGAGGAATTGTGGTCCGAACAATGGAATATGTTTACCAAATTACTTCATCTTTTTCTTCTGGGCACACAAGCTGCCTTTCCTGGCCCCCTTACATCCACATGCAGTCTTGTTACTAATAGGTGGAAATGATATACCTGTTTAGGCTTGGTCCATAAAATGTCTCTAGTAATCCTCAATTTAACTTTGATGACTGGCTAGCTGGGTGCAGATGACCCAGCAGATGGTCCTGAAGCCCCAGGAGACCAGAGGTATCACAGATTGTTACTGATGGTCATAGCTTGGTGGAGAGCTCTCTCTAAAACCTGAAAATCTGCATTGGACTTAGTATGAATGAGAAATAAACTTTCACTGGGATTAGTTCAGTTCAGTTCAGTCACTCAGTTGTGTCCGACATGAACCGCAGCACGCCAGGCTTCCCTGTCCATCACCAACTCCTGGAGTTTACCCAAACCCGTGTCCATCGAGTCAGTGATGCCATCCAACCATCTCATCCTCTGTGGTCCCCTTCTCCTCCTGCCCTCAACCTTTCCCAGCATCAGGGTCTTTTCAAATGAGTCAGCTCTTCGCATCAGGTGGCCAAAGTATTGGAGTTTCAGCTTCAACATCAGTCCTTCCAATGAACACCCAAGACTAATCTCCTTTAGGATGGACTGGTTGGATCTCCTTACAGTCCAAGGAACTCTCAAGAGTCTTCTCCAACACCACAGTTCAAAAGCATCAATTCTTCGGTGCTCAGCTTTGTTTAGAGTCCAACTCTCACATCCATACATGACCACAGGAAAAACCATAGCCTTGACTAGATGGACCTTTGTTGACAAAATAATGTCTCTGCTTTTTAATATGCTATCTAGGTTGGTCATAACTTTCCTTCCAAGGAGTAAGTGTCTTTTAATTTCATGGCTGCAATCATCATCTGAGTGATTTTGGAGCCCAGAAAAATAAAGTCAGATACTGTTTCCACTGTTTCCCCATCTATTTCCCATGAAGTGATGGGACCAGATGCCATGATCTTAGTTTTCTGAATGTTGAGCTTTAAGCCAACTTTTTCACTCTCCACTTTCACTTTCTTCAAGAGGCTTTTTAGTTCTTCTTCACTTTCTGCCATAAGGGTGGTGTCATCTGCATATCTGAGTTTATTGATATTTCTCCCAGCAATCTTGATTCCAGCTTGTGCTTCTTCCAGCCCAGCATTTCTCATGATGTACTCTGCATATAAGTTAAATAAGCAGGGTGACAGTATACAGCCTTGACATACTCCTTTTCTTATTTGGAACCAGTCTGTTGTTCCATGTCCAGTTCTAACTGTTGCTTCCTGACCTGCATACAGGTTTCTCAAGAGGCAGGTCAGGTGGTCTGGTATTTCCATCTCTTTCAGAATTTTCTACAGTTTATTGTGATCCACACAGTCAAAGGCTTTGGCATAGTCAATAAAGCAGAAATAGATGTTTTTCTGGAACTCTCTTGCTATTTCCATGATCCAGCAGATGTTGGCAATTTGATCTCTGGTTCCTCTGCCTTTTTTAAAACTATCTTGAACATTTGGAAGTTCACAGTTCACGTATTGCTGAAGCCTGTCTTGGAGAATTTTGAGCATTAATTTACTAGCGTGTGAGATGAGTGCAATTGTGCGGTAGTTTGAGCATTCTTTGGCATTGCCTTACTTTGGGATTGGAAAGAAAACTGATCTTTTCCAGTCTTGTGGCCACTGCTGAGTTTTCCAAATTTGCTGGCATATTGAGTGCAGCACTTTCACAGCATCATCTTTCAGGATTTGAAATAGCTCAACTGGAATTCCATCACCTCCACTAGCTTTGTTCGTAGTGATGCTTTCTAAGGCCCACTTGACTTCACATTCCAGGATGTCTGGCTCTAGGTGAGTGATCACACCATCGTGATTATCTGGGTCATGAAGATCTTTTTTGTACAGTTCTTCTGTGTATTCTTGCCACCTCTTCTTAATATCTTCTGCTTCTGTTAGGTCCATACCATTTCTGTCCTTTATTGAGCCCATCTTTGCATGAAATGTTCCCTTGGTATCTCTAATTTTCTTGAAGAGATCTCTAGTCTTTCCCATTCTGTTGTTTTCCTCTATTTCTTTTCATTGATTGCTGAGGAAGGCTTTCCTATCTTTCCTTGCTATTCTTTGGAACTTTGCATTCAAATGGGAATATCTTTCCTTTTCTGCTTTGCTTTTCACTTCCCTTCTCTTCACAGCCATTTGTAAGGCCTTCTCAGACAGCCATTTTGCTTTTTTGCATCTCTTTTTCTTGGGGATGGTCTTGATCCCTGTCTCCTGTACAATGTCATGAACCTCCATCCATAGTTCACCAGGCACTCTGTCTATCAGATCTAGTCCTTTCAATCTATTTCTCACTTCCACTGTATATTAATAAGGGATTTGATTTAGGTCATACCTGAATGGGCTAGTGGTTTTCTCCACTTTCTTCAATTTCAGTCTGAATTTGGCAATAAGGAGTTCATGATCTGAGCCATAGTCAGCTCCTGGTCTTGTTTTTGCTGACTGTATAGAGCTTCTTCATCTTTGGCTGCAAAGAATATAATCAATTTGATTTTGGTGTTGACCATCTGGTGATGTCCATGTGTAGAGTCTTCTCTTGTGTTGTTGGAAGAGGGTGTTTGCTATGACCAGTGCATTCTCTTGGCAGAACTCTATTAGCCTTTGCCCTGCTTCCTTCTGTACTCCAAGGCCAAATTTGCCTGTTACTCCAGGTGTTTCTTGACTTCCTACTTTTGCATTCCAGTCCCCTAAAGTGAAAAGGACATCTTTTTTGGACGTTTGTTCTAGAAGGTCTTGTAGGTCTTCATGTAACTGTTCAACTTCAGCTTCTTCAGCATTACTGGTTGGGGCATAGACTTGGATTACTGTGATATTGAATGGTTTGCCTTGGAAATGAACAGAGATCATTCTGTCATTTTTGAGATTGCATCCAAGTACTGCATTTGGGACTCTTTTGTTGACTATGATGGCTACTCCATTTCCTCTAAGGGATTTTCCCACAGTAGTAGATATAATGGTCATCTGAGTTAAATTCACTCATTACAGTCCATCTTAGTTCACTGATTCCTAGAATGTCGATGTCCACTATTGTCATCTCCTGTTTGACCACTTCCAATTTGCCTTGATTCATGGACCTAACATTCCAGGTTCCTATGCAATATTACTCTTTACAGCATCGAACCCTGCGTCCATCACCAGTCCCATTCACAACTGGGTATTGTTTTTGCTTTGACTCCATCCCTTCATTCTTTCTGGAGTTATTTCTCCACTGATCTCCAGTAGCATTTTGGGCACCTACCAACCTGGGGAGTTCCTTTTTTCAGTGTCCTATCTTTTTGTGTTTTCATACTGTTCGTGGGGTTCTCAAGGCAAGAATACTGAAGTGGTTTGCCATTCCCTTCTCCAGTGGACCACATTCTGTCAGACCTCTCCACCATGACACAGCTGTCTTGGGTGGTCCCACACGGCATGGCTTAGTTTCATTGAATTAAACAAGGCTGTGGTCACTGGGGTTAGGCCACTGAATTTTGGGCTATTTTGTACTACCACAGCATTTCTAGCCCATGACAATTAATACAGATAATAGAGTTGCTAATGAATGTATTTGATAACATGAAGAATGGAAGAGGTAGGGATAGGGGCACCTAGGAAGGACTGGATGAATGGACCATTCCGAGGAGCACTGTTCATGAGACCAGGAGCTGTCCTGGATAGAACTCTTGCTGTGCTGCCCCATCTCTCTAACCTCTGGACCCCTCCCCACAATGCCCCCAGCTACCTGGTGCCCAGAGGGTGAATGCGGCACAACTATTGCATTAGTGGTGGAGGAACACCCTTACTTGGGAGAATTTCTGAAATGAGGACACTTAGACCTCTGAGCTGAATTGATGATTGCTAAGGCAGCAGTGTATTACAGAATAAATGAACACCGACAACCGCATCTGCCCTGCCTTCTATCAATACACAACATTCTGATCAAAAAAGTGTTCATGGATGAGCCAATCCTTTCAAAATTCAATGCACAGATAAGAGAAAGCACAATTCTTACTACTCAGTTCAGTTCAGTTCGGTTCAGTCGCTCAATCGTGTCTGACTCTTTGTGACCCCGTGGACCACAGCACTCCAGGCCTCCCTGTCCATCACCAACTCCCAGAGTCTACTCAAACTCATGTCCATTGAGCTGGCGATGCCATCCACCCATCTCATCCTCTGTTGTCCCCTTCTCTTCCTGTCTTCAATCTTTCCCAGCATCAGGGCCTTTTCAAATGAGTCAGCTCTTCCTATCAGGTGGCCAAAGTATTAGAGTTTCAGCTTCAACATCAGTCCTTCCAATGAACACCCAGGAGTGATCTCCTTTAGGATGGACTGGTTGGATCTCCTTGCAGTCCAAGGGACTCTCAAGACTCTTCTCCAACACCACAGTTCAAAAGCATCGAGGCTTTGGCACTCATCTTTCTTTATAGTCCAACTCTCACATCCATACATGACCACTGGAAAAACCATAGCCTTGACTAGACGGACCTTTGTTGGCAAAGTAATGTCTCTGTTTAACTCCAAGGTGCCCCTAGGTTATATTGTTGAAATCATGAAAAATCTTCCTGATCCCAAATTATATCACCCTAAATGAATCATTATGCCTAGTAGATTGACCATGCCATGGGGGAGGAAGCCATGTTGTTGTTGTTGTTGTTTTTTTTCTATCTGACCCTCCTTAACCTGAAACCTCATTGTATAGAATGTCCAGATCAAATGTGTCAGTTCCTCTTGGATGGAAGGATGAGCGGATGGGATGAAGGTCAGAGTGGTGTGGTGACTTTGACAAGGCTATAGATTTTCTGAGATGGATCCTAGCTCTTAATTTCCACCATTTCCTCACACTTTCATTACCTTTTCTGAGGTGTGTGTCTCTTTTCTTTAAAATGAGAAGTTAGATTTATAAACTTTCAAATGTCCCTACCAGATTTTATATCCCACTATTTCAAGAAAAAATAATGGATTGCGTATAGTTTCATTTTTACAGTTCCCTAATGTGCCCTCTGGGTATAAAACGACCAATGGGAGGAGGAAAGAGACAAATGTGTGAAGCAGGCGGCACTTTGTGATAGCATGCTAAGGTTTAGAGCCAAGCCCTGAAGGCCATCGTTTGCGAGTGGCGATGCTGAAAAAGTCACAGAAGGAAGGGGGCCTCTAGGTGGTCTATGGCCACTAGGGGAGGTGAAGGGAACATTTTAGAAGATTTTCAGTTTCACGCTATAAAAAATGAGCCTTAATAAGTCTTTCAACATACTAAAGACGATAGCAAAAGTCATATTTGGAGTGGGTACTGCTGATTTTTTAAGAAAAAGATTTCCATTATCATTTGACTTTTATAAATCTAGGTCTCTGAATCTCTAAAAATAAGTTGAGGCAGAGAAGATCTAAGCTGCACTGTTTAGGTTCTTTGTACCTAATGAAATATACTAGTAACAGAATAAAGTATAGTAAAATAAAAGGCTGATTATTTTGAGTGAAGAAGTTGTAAGGATGCTAACTGATTCTTTCTCTCTCTCCAAAGAACTGGAGGTAGACATGCAGGGCTATAGATAGAGGGAAGAGAAGATCCAGCAGTTGTGATGGGGCTGAAGAAGCACCCTCGAGAGATGGGGGCGACCTGATCTAGAGACTCCCTAGGATGGACGTGGTGTGGTTGGTGGCCGCTGAGAGCACCGGTGCCTGATATTAAGGATTTCCTTTATTTTGTTCTATTTATTTTTAATTGGAGGATAATTGCTTTACAATGTTCGGTTGGTTTCTGCCATACCACAACGTGAATCAGCCATAAGTATGGATCCCTCCCTCTTGAGCCTCCCCTCCGCTGCGCCCGTTTCAGCCGCTCTAGGTCATCGGGATTTCCTTTATATTACTAAACTTCCTTTATGCTCTCTTCGTGTCGTATCATTCAGTCAAGTGTCCGTATGCTGCAATGAGGCTTCTGTAGTGGCACGGAAGCGGCGAGATGCGCGTGGCTGTTGTTGTTGTTGTTTAGTCGCTCAGTCGTGTCTGACTCTTTGGGACTCCATGGAGTGCAGCCCACTAGGCTCCTTTGTCCCTGGGATTTCCCAGGCAAGAAGAGTGGAGCGGGTTGCCGATGCCTTCTCCAGGGGATTTTCCTGACTCAGGGATCAAACCTGCGTCTCGTGCACTGGCAGGGAGATTCTTCAGCACTGGGCCACCAGCGAAGCCTGAGCACATGGTTAGGGAATGGCAACACTGAAGATAATAATGATAATGGTGTTACTATCAGCAGCAGGGATGGCAAACATTTACATAGCGGTTACTGGCTGCCAGGCAGTGCTCTAAGCATTTGATACAGACTCTCCCTCTTATCCTCATAATGACCTTATGAGGTAGGCATCATTTTTTCCCAGCTTCATCAAGATATTATTAACATGTAGCATATGTAAGTTTAAGGTATACAATGTGATGACTTGATATATATATATATAATATACACATATATATATATGTATTTTGTGAAATGATGACCACAGTAGGTCAGTTAACACCTCATTTCCTTATCACTTTTTTGGATGTGTGGTGAGAATATTTAAAATCTGCTCTCTTAACAAGTTTCTGTGCTGTTAATTCCCAAGTAAACACTATTTTAGCCCCATTTTTCAGGTGAGGAAACTGAAGCACAGAAGGTTAAATGTCAAGTAAGTTGCCTAAAGGGAGAAACCTGGAGCAGAAACCCAGATGCTCCAGAATCATTTTCTGCAGGAATCCAAGGCAGAGTGTTAAGCTGCTTTATTGGAATAGTATTAATAACAGAGAGTGACCATCGAGGCTGGGCAGCCTGGGGCCACAGGTTCAGCACTTGTGACCACCTTTGTCCACTTCTCTGTATCTCCATGTGCTGGTCCTGGTCCACACTCAGAAGTTGTGGTAGCCTTTGAGACAGGGTCCCACAGGACTGAAATGTTTAACTTCCTGGTCCGTTGCCAGCTTCTTCCAGCTGACTGGGAGGAGGGAGTCAGTTCCTTTCAATTGTTCCTGTTTCCAGGACAATGAGATTAAGATGTTCCCGTTCTGGTGGGTGTTATACATTTAGTGGTTGCATCCAAGCGGTCAGACATCAGGGCTTTAGGACTGGGGTCATCTAAAGCGTGGTGTTGCCGCCTCTCGCTTCCCTACTCTGACTCCAGAGAGCCAGCAGGTCTCAGCCAGCTTTAAGTGAGTTCAGTGCTGTGGTGATTGTCACAAGAGAGATGCTGGGAACCACAGGCAGAATCCAAAACTGCAACTCATATTTCAGAAATTTCTAACCTTCAAGACTTTTTCTAGGGAAGTATTCAAGCAAGAAAATAAACTACACATTATTCAAGTCCTTCAGCCTTGCTGTACAAGTAAGTTTTCCTTCATTGTTGATATATGTTTTATTTAATTCAAAGTTCCTATCATTTCCGATGGAAACAGACAATGAAACAACTCATTTGATAGTTTGAAATGAACCTAAAGTTCATTTTTCTAAGTTTTGATTAAAGTTTTCAAAATCTTATTGTATACCTGTTTCCAAGGTTTGAGTTAAGAAAAAATAACATAATGTAAGTAATACTAATGAACAACTTTTTTTTTTTCTAAAGCTTTGCAATGTCTATAATCTGTTCATTTATTTTTTTCATCTGATCTTATCCACAGCAGGTAGAGAATAATTATTGGCATCCCTATTTTACAAATGAAGAAACTGAGGCTCAAACTGTCTGAGTGGAAGAGCTGGGACCTCCATGGGTTAACGGCTATTTCAGAATCTGAGGATCTAATAATATTAAGAACTTGTCATCAGAACCAGATGTAGAATAGCCCAGTCCAGGGTAGTAAGTCCCACACCCATTCAGAATTGTTATAAATTTCTTTTGCATGATTTCTCTACCTCTCCTCTGCCAGCCCCTCATTATAAGGATGCAAGATAATACAAAATTTCTCAAGTTCTTTCTGAAAGAGATTCAGCTTCTCTTTAAAATATATTTTCAGCTACCCTTATCTGCAAGGATCAGTGAGTTTACCTGGTAATTCCATAGCACCTTCTTCTGGAATTCTGCAGCATTCTGTAAAAAAAGTTCTTTTGACTTTCTTTGTTTATGACTCTCACAATTATGGATGAGGCTGGAAGTGTCAATTACGATCAGTGTGTTAAAATTTATGGGCCCTAATCAACAACTTGGGTGTCCAAGATCGGAGCTTAGTGATAGAGGAGGGTATTGCAGAACTTGAAATAAAGGGGTCCCATGACTAGGAGAGCTGGATGGGTGGAGGAAATATGGAAAATAGACTTGGTATGGACTTGGATGGGAGACTTGCAGGGCTGTCTTCCAGGGGCCATAGGGTGGCAGCAGCAAGGTTCCCAGGTGAGAGTTGAGTCTATCTGTGCAGTGAGAAGCTGAGCGTGCTCAGCGCCGAGGGAACAAAGTTTAGCGCTTGTGAGTAATTCAGTTTTCCCACTCTTTGCCTCCAGGTTGGGGTGGGACTCATCCTTGTGCTGACAATCCCTGGGCAAATGTCTGTCACAGCACTGACTACCATGCTCTCTGTGAGGAGAGGAATCAAGCTGATTTCCTCTGCTGCTTCCTGATCAGTTAGCCCAATACCTAAAATAATACCTGTTGAATAAATGAATGCATGAGTAAATGAATAGAGAATCTAAGGCTCTTCCCATATCTCAGGGCTATTTTAATTTGATTTGATTAATTCTAGAAAGTGTTAGTGCTCATCCACTAAGATGTGGACCTCTGTCTGTAAGGAAGCTGATCCCAAAGGGACTGGGAATGCTCTGACCATTCTCAGGGATTTTAGAATACACTAAACTGTTCCTTTGCTGGCCTGATACTGTAATTTTTTTTTCCTTTTTGAATAAAAATATTCTTTGGATCACTCGTGTCCATTAGAATTCAAGAGTTTTTTTTTTTTTTTTTTAAGGAATTCAGTTTTTTTTTTTTTTTTTTTTTTAATAATTTTATGTACTTATTTGTTTTGGCTGTGCTGGGTCTTTGTTGCTGCACAGGCTAATCCCTAGCTGCTGTGAGCAGGCCTCCCATTGCAGTGGCCTCTCCTGTATCAGAGCACAGGCTCCAGGGTGTAGGCTCAGATGTTGCAGTTTCTGGGCTCCAGAGCACAGGCCCAATAGTTGGGGTGCACGGGCATAGCCACTCTGCGGCATGTGGGATCTTCCTGGGTTAGGGATTGAAGCCAACCCAATCTGCCTGCATTCTCCACCACTGAGCCACCAGGAAAGCCCTGAATTTTAAATTTTGAGCTTTTAAAATTTTGTTCTTTTTGACCCTATGTCTCAGTCTTTATTATAACAAAGCATAAAAGGGCTGATACTTCTCTCTCCCAGTTTTTAAAAGAGGACAGGCTGGTCTTTGGATCTGGTTGAATTCCTCAATGTAATAACATTTTTAAGTTCTGGGCCCCAGCTATGAATCTTCTGGTTTAATGATGTTTTAGCCTGTAAATTTCCTTTTTACCCAGAGTGAGCATCTGCTCATTCTGGCAGAATCTATTGCTATTTCCAGTTGATCACAATTGACCATTTAATACTTCAGGGTCATTCTGTTTTAAACCCCTGATGTGTATTCAAATAGATAGCTTCAGTTAAAATCCAGACTGGGCTACTTACTGGTCATGAGAAGTAAGCTTGAGTATGCCAATTGTCTTTGACACGGATTCTTCATTATAAAGATGGCACATGTATTTTAAGGATTATTGTGGAGATTGAGTGAGATAATGTGTGTAAAGAGTTTACTGCAGAGTGAGTGATGACTCAGAGTCGTGCCTGACTCTTTGCAACCCCATGGACTGTAGCCTGCTAGGCTCCTCTGTTCATGGAATTCTCCAGGCAGGATTACTGGAGTGGGTTGCCATTTCCTTCTAACCAGTGACAATTAAACATCAATACGTGCTTGTTCTTACTCTCTGTAAACAAACAAACAAACAAAAAAGCCCCAAACGATCTCTCTTCCTTGATTGCTCTTTCTCTGACTCCTCTTTCCCAGAAGCTCCTGTTTGTAGAAAATGCCTCTCTTCCTGCCATCCTTTTACTAAGACTTTTCCCTCTTGTGTGTAAATTTGAACTATTTTTTTTTTTTTATACAACAACAGACTACTGTTCTTTGATACTAAACTGAGGGTGGGTGAGTGAGGCTTTCTATTTAGGCAAAATTTTCTTGAAACCTCATTCACAGGTTATAGTTTTCCTGAGATGATGGGTTCCCTATAATGTGTCTCCCCATGACCTGCCATATAACCAGAAGACTACAACACATGTTTGGAGTGCCGGTCCCAATCTGTTAGTTTCTCCCGGTGCCTTGGGTTGATATGTCTGCAAGGAGAGTGGAACATGGAAGATAAATTTTCTCATTGCCAAATTGTAGCTAGATCCATTTCTTCCTGGCTGCCAAGAGAATGTATTTTTGGGTTTAATAATTGCGGGTGGGCCTTTCAAACCTACTGTGAATCTCAGGAGCTGTGAATGAACTCCAGCTTTACATGGCTTACAAGTAATTTGAATATGACATTTCCCTTATGATTTCCTATAGCTCATCTTTCAAGGTGCATGTAGAATAAGTCAAGTCCTTCTTTCAGACTTCTAGCCTGCCAGACTCCTTCCTCTGTCCGTGGGATTTCCCAGGCAAGAATACTGGAGTGGGTTGCCATTCCCTTCTCCAGGGGATCTTCCCAACCCAGGATCGAACCTAGGTCTCCCACATTGCAGGCAGATTCTTTACCACCTGAGCCACCAAGGAAGCCTAGGTATCTCATATATGTGGGATCAAACAGTATTTGTCTGCACTCAGTGCATATTGGAATGCATTTTTAAGGTTAACTTAATATATGTCCTACAAACTAATTGAACATTTCCCCCCTCCGTGCTATACTATAGGTTCTCATTAGTTATACATTTTACATATAGTAGTGTATATATGTCAATTCCAATCTCCCAATTTACCCCATCCCCCCTTTGCCTCGTCCATGTGTTTGTTCTCTCTGTCTTGATAACACTCTTTACCTTCAGTTTCCCTCACTTTACAAGTGAGAATATTATGGCTCAGGAAGGTGAAGTGAATTTCAAGAATTCTCACAGTTACCTCTCGGCTAAGTTAGGACTAGAACCCAGCTCTCCTGACTCAGTCAGGCACTATTGACACCAAATGGTGTTACTTAGGAAAGAAAGAAAGATTTATGAAACTCAGTCAGTTTTCTAACCTAATAGAATGATCCAATGAAAAGTGTGTGGGAGTGATGATTTAAGAAGTCTGCTGTAGCCCATAAATAGATGAAATCCCTCATCCAGCTTTTGAACCTGGGTCACTGAGGATTGTGGGAGATTTCCAAGTCAAAGAACAGATTATGAAATCATAGATAATTTCTCACTGTGTTTTTTTCTTTTCTCTCAGCAGGAACTTTAAAAAATCCTGTTTAGGCATTTAACACACATATCATCAAAGCGGGGGGAAGAAAGACCAGGTGATGCAGAAATACGGACCAGATGACCTCTTAAGAATTCTATTGGGTCTGTCACCCTGCTGTGTTAGAATGTAATAGAAATTCTAATAGGAAGCTATCAACCTTCTTAGATCCAGGTATTGTAAGTTTCCTATATTTTTTGGTTTTAGATTTTTAGTCATTCAACAGATATTCATTGAACACTGCTCCAAGTGTGGCAGTGAGGATACCCAGCACAAAAAATTCCTGCTTTTGAGCTGCTCCTAATGTAAGGTGGGAAGATAGAGGAAAACCAACACAGCATACTGTGCAAAAGTCCAGGATGGAGATGATATAGGTGGACAGTGGAAGTTCTTATAATCTAGACTAAGGTGAGGGAAGAGACCATTCTCCTTGTGGAAATTTTGAAGGATGTTTAAGAGTCAGTCAGTAGAAACGGGAATGGGTATATAGGATGGGGCAGTAGGTGGGGTGATGGAATAACACGTGAAAGGCAATGAGGTGTGAATGAGCATGACTTGGTCAGAAATTTAGGGTAGTCCACAGTAGTGAACAGGGAGTGGAGCTGAAGGATAACATGGATGGGTTTGCAGGGTCCAGGGACTTGTAATGAGACTAAAATGCTTGGATTTTATCTTGAATATAAAGAGGAGTCTTTGAAGAATTTTAAACTGGATAATGACATGATTGAATGATTATGTTTTATAAATATCATTGTGATTGAAGTGTGGACACTGAGCAGGTGTCTGGGTGAGGAAGATGACGGAGACACCAGCTATGATGTTATTGTAGCAGCCATCAACTTACTTTGCTAATTAGTCTAAATCTAGTGCTGAGCACTATGGTTGGGTATGGTGAAAGTGAAGTGAAAGCGTTTGTTACTCAGGTGTGTTTGACCCTTTGAAAACCTGCCAGGCTGTTATGTCCATGGATTCTCTAGGCAAGAATACTGGAGTGGGGCAGCCATTCCCTTCTCCAGGGAATCTTCCCAACCCAGGGATCGAACCTGGGTCTCCCTCCTTGCAGGCAGATTCTTTACTGTTTGAGCCACCAGGGAAGCCCACAGTGTGGTAGGTACTCAAAAATGTTTATGGAATAAATAAATGAATGAGTAAATGAGTGGAAGAATGAATGAAGGTTAAGGAATAAGATTTGAAAAGTTGCAGTGATTCATTTTGGTATTATAAGATGGACTAGTAAAGGGAAAAGTCAAGGATGATTTCCATGGTTATAGTGGATGGTGGAGGAAATATAGAAGATAACCAGGTGCATTGAACAGTACAATTGGGAGTTGGAAGTGTGGCTATGAAAAATATTTAGGAAAATTATTTTCCCATAACTGGCTATTTTTAATGAACTTATATATGTATATATATAAAACTTTTATTATAAAAGACTCCTTGAAAATATCAATCTAAAAAAATGAGAATTTATTCTTATGGTTACAAAGCAAGAGGTGTAATATTTTGCAGAGTTATTTTGTCTATGATTTAGTTTTGTACTTTGGGAAAATCACTGATTTGAAGTGCAGAAAATAATATGTATGTTTTTGCTTTGGGATTCAGGATTTGGTTTAATTGTGTTGCACATTGAATTCCCCCATTTTTTATTTTTGAAATGTCTTATAAGAGGTAGTAACAATTTTTTCTTGGTAAACCTCTTCACCCAAGTTCTTGTGGCAGCTCACGATTCATGGATAGTCCAAGAAATGTCACGGAGTTTTTCATGCTGGAACTCTCACAAAACCCCAAGGTGCAGAGGGTTTTGCTTGTGTTCTTTCTGATTGTCTACCTGGTCTCTGTTGGAGGCAATCTGCTTATCATGATCACCATTGTCTTCAGCCCCACCTTGGGCTCGCCTATGTACTTTTTCCTCTCCTGTTTGTCCTTTATTGATACTTGCTATTCCTCATGTATGACTCCCAAACTTGTTGCTGACTCCTTGTACGAGGGGAGAGCCATCACTTTTGAGGGCTGCCTGGCTCAATTCTTTGTTGCCCATTTACTGGGAGGGACTGAGATCATCCTGCTCACGGTGATGGCCTATGACCGCTACGTGGCCATCTGCAAGCCCCTGCACTACACGGCCGTCATGACCAGGCATCTCTGTGCCCTTCTGGTGGGGCTGGCTTGGCTGGGGGGCTTCCTGCATTCCCTGGTTCAGCTCCAGCTGGTCCTGCAGTTGCCCTTCTGCGGGCCTAACGTGATCAATCACTTTGTCTGTGACTTGTACCCCTTGCTGGAGCTTGCCTGCACCGACACCTATGTCATCGGCCTGCTGGTGGTGGCCAACAGTGGCGTGATCTGCCTGTTGAATTTCCTCCTGCTGGCTGCCTCCTACCTGGTCATCCTGCGCTCCTTGAGGTCCCACAGTGCAGAGGGGAGGCGCAGGGCCCTCTCCACCTGCGGGGCCCACTTCACGGTTGTTGCCTTGTTCTTCATGCCCTGTATATTTATTTACATGCGGCCGTCATCTACTTTGTCCATTGACAAAATAGTGGCTGTGTTTTACTGTATTTTGACACCCATGTTCAACCCCCTGATTTATACCCTGAGAAATGCAGAGGTGAAAAATGCCCTGAAAAATCTCTGGAAAAAATGAGCAATTGTGGATGGAGGATACAGGAACCTAGGGAAAGAAATGACCAGTCACTCTCAGAGAAGAATTCTTACTGTCATTGTGAAAGTTGAGAAATCATCAAAAAATTTCAGAATAAAGCTGATTTGAAAGTTTGAAATTATGCCTAGTATATCCATATCCTATGTTGTTGACCATGCAAGTGAGTATATGCCCCTTCATGGTTTTAATTCTTAAGTTTGTCCTAAACCGCAGAACATGGAAGCACCACATTTCTCTTCCCAACTTGTATTTGAGATGGAGCCTTCCTCAGTCACGAGAAAAATCTCCTTATTGAAATGTTACTCACCTGGTCCTCCAACTCTGTGCATCAGAGTACTGATCACAACAGTTATTGATGATTCACCTGCACCTGATTTATACTGACAGTGATATCAGACAGAATCTATAGTGTGATGGGACTTTGAGAAAACAGGGAATACAATTAAGATCGACTGAACTAAAGTCATGGAAGTGTATAGAATAGGTTTATACACTAAAACATAAGCATGATTGTATACTAACTGTAATGTGGTGTGAAATTCTGAAACAAATGTCCAGTGTGCACATGTGACCACACACACTTGCACCCCTAACACATATACCCCCACATTGTGTATGGTTTATCGAGCATTGATCTGGTATTAGCACACACTGTTCCACTGCTCAGACACTCAGTCGTGTCTGACACTTGCAACCCCATGGACTGTGGCCAGCCAAGCTCCCCTTTCATGGGATTATCCAGATGAGAATATTGGAGTGGGGTGCCATTTTCTCCTTCAGGGGATCTTCCCCACCCAGGGTTGAACCTGCACCTCTTAAATCTCCAGCATTGGCAGGCAGGTTCTTTACCACTGAACCACCGGAGAGGCCCCACTTCTTATCATTCAGCTTAGTTCAATTGCTCAGTTGTGTCTAACTCTTTGAGACCCCATAGACTGCAGCATGCCAGGCTTCCCTGGGAGTTCCCATACCAACTCCCGGACTTTGCTCAAATTCATGTCCAAGTCGACAATGCCATCCAAGCATCTCATCATACTGATCATCAGAGTCTCAGCAGGTTGAGATATTTAGCTACTTTAAGGAGACTCATGTTTCCAGGAAAATAGTAGACTGCTGGTAGGTGGGACAGTTTTTATTTTATTAAAACTTAGATAAACACAGGCATTTCCTGAATATAAGGAGAATAAAGGGTAGTTAGGAATATTTTACCAGATGAGATTCTAATTTATAAGGACATTGCTTAAGACAGGGCATTGGTTTTTCCTCCTTCCCTTAAGTGAATAGGCAGATAGTCATTTAATTGAATCTTTCACTGACAGTCACAAAACTCTTTTTTTTTTTTTTTTTAAAACATTGATTCATCCCTTTAGACTGTAGAAGGATGGGTAGCCTTTAACTAGAAGGATTTCTCCAAGTTGAAGGAAAGCAAAATGCAGAAGTATATATAATGTATAAAGCCAGGGGAAAGAGTAATTTAACTTCTTACTCATGATACTGTCTATAGCACAGGCAGAAGTGGGGGTAAGCGAGCAAGTGGGGGTAAAGGAGAAGCTGGGCAAGTCTCCAGCTACGGCCAAGTCACTGTCTCCCCATTCTACTTCAGCTTACTTTCCATTAATTTGTGTTACTATTGGAAACACAACAGAACATGTAGAAAACCTCATTGCATAGCAGAAGAAAGATTTAACTCAAAAAGTATGGACTATACATACAGAGATTTCAGGAAATCCTATTCATTACTCAAGGGCCATTGTATCTATGTGGAACCCTGCTGAAAATTGTCAGAGATGTACTCAGGTTGAACTAGAAAAATCAATGTCTGCCACATGTTCTGATTCAGTAGAAACAAAATGAATTTTAGGTAATTAAATTATTATTTTCATATAATAACTTAGGTATCTAGTACCTAAAGGGCTTCCCTTGTGGCTCAAAGGGTACAGGGTCTGCCTGCAATGCAGGAGACCCAGGTTCAATGCCAGGGAAGATCCCCTGGAGAAAAATAGCAACCCATTCCAGTATTCTTACCTGGAAAATCCCATGGACAGAGGAGTCTGGTAGGCTACAGTCCATGGGGTTGCAAAGAGTTGGACACAACTGAGTGATTTCACTTTCACTTTGACCTAGTGTTCACATGCTCAAAAATAGTTTAATTTTTTAAATGGGCAAAGGACTTGAATATGTTTTTCTACAAAGGAGACATACATATGAATAACAAGTATATGAAAAGATGTTAAACAACATTAATCATCAGGGAAATGCAAATCCAAACCACAGTGAGATATCCCCTCACCGTTAGAACATCCATTATATAAAACAAAAGGTTTGGCAAGGATGTGGAGAAATGGGGACTTTTGTCTTACTGTCAATGGGAATATAAACTGGTACAGACCCTTTGGAAAACAGGATGGGGTTTCCTCAAGAAATCAAAGTTAGAAGTACCGTATGTCCTGTAATCTCACTTCCGGGTATTTATTCAAAACAATTTAAATTAGGATCTCAAGGAGGTATTTGCACTATTAAGTTCATTTCAGCATTGTTCAATCCCTGGCTGGGAAAATCCCCTGGAGAAAGGAAAGGCTGCCCACTCCAGTAATGACCTGGAAAATTCCATGGACTGTATAGTCCATGGGGTCTCAAAGAGTTGGACATGACTGAGCGACTTTCACTTTCATGCTTCCCTGATAGCTCAGTTGGGAAAGAATCCACCTGCAATGCAGGAGACCCCAGTTCAATTCCTCGGTCGGGAAGATCTGCTGGAGAAGGGATAGGCCACCCACTCCAGTATTCTTGGGCTTCCCTGGTGACTCAGCTGGTAAAGAATCTGCCTGCAATGTGGGAGACCTGGATTTGATCCCTGGATTGGGAAGATCCCCTGGAGAAGGGAAAGGCTGCCCGCTCCAGTATTCTGACCTGGAGAATTCCATTTACTGTATAGTCCATGGGGTTGCAAAGAGTTAGACATGACTGAGCAACTTTCACTTTTCACTCTCAGCATTATTCACAACAGCCAGGACTTGGAAACAACCTAAATGTCCATCAGTAGATGAATGGATTTTCTAATGTGGTGCATACTTAGGTGGAAAATCATTCAGGCTCTAAAAAGAAGGAAATCCTGCCGTTTGTAGCAACATGGATGAACACTCAGGTCATTATTATAAGTAATATAAGTCAGTGATAGAAGGACAAATACTGCATAATTCAATTTATTTAATTGCATAAAGTAATAAAACTCTTAGAGACAAAAAGAGCAAAATTATGGCTTCTAGGGGCTGGAGGAAGGCAGGAATAAGAAGCAATTATTTAACGGATGTGGAGTTTCAATCTGAGAAGATGAAAAACTTATGAAGATGTTTACATGACAACGTATTAATAAATGTATTAAATGCCACTGAACTGTGCACTTAAAATGGTAAATTTCATGTTATGTGTATTGTATGACAATAAAATAATCAAGGGGGAGGGACAGACTTTGAGTAGGTTGGCAGCAAACAGGAGCAAAGTTGTTAACTGTTGTGGACAGAGTTGAGTGCATGGCTTCTGAACTTCAGGAATGCATTCATTTGGTTTAAAGGTAAAGGCTGATAACAAAGAAAGGTGATTCTGTGCAGGGTTCCAGCTGGCTGTTCATCACTTCAGAAGCGGAGGGACAGAAGACAGTGGTGGAGCCTCCTTTCTGTAGTGTTTCTATTCTCTGCCTCTGGACATCTTTATTCATGAGAGACTAGCTGGGTGTGATTTTCTCAATGTCTACTCTGTGAAAGCCTAGGATTTACTGTAAGTTCCCATGATTCTCTCTCTGAGTAGAGAGAATGTCATGAGAATACCACGGAAACCATGAAAATCTGTCACCTAGGTACGCATCCCAGAGGAAGTTTATATGTTTATGACTTTTAAGTTACTCAGTGTTTGGGAACTGGGACTCCTGTCATCTAAGTCTCCTCAGTGAGTCACTCATGTGTACACACGTGGCGGATTCACGTTGATGTATGGCAAAACCAATTCAATATTGTAAAGTAATTAGCCTCTAATTAAAATAAATAAATTTAAATTAAAAAAATGCCAAAACCTGTCAATCAGAATTCTATATTCAGAGAAAACATCCTTAATAAATAAAGAAATTGATAAGTGAAAAAAAAAAAGTCACAGTGTCCCAGGATAAGCTGGCACATAACTTTGAAGACTGTCATTTCCATTCTCAGAGCAACCATACCCTTTTGAACATTCATATTTTCAGAGAGAAATTTATTCTCTGAAGTCTGACCTATGCCTAAAATCACCCCATATATCCTCTGCCAGGATCACCAATGCCAAAATGAGGAACAAAGACCTGTCACCAAACTTTGCACTTACCTTACCAAGTCTCAGCCTTAACTATAGCCAGAGGCATGTGTTTAACCACAGCTCAACTGCATTTCTGGCCTCTAATTGTTGTTTGTGGGAGCCAGATAGGGGAAAGGCAAGTCCTTGGCTGACACATCAGTAAAGATTCCAACAGGGCCAATTACTAATCCTCTGAGGACTTGACAGGTCAATGTACCAAACCCTGTACTTTGTGAAAATCTATTTAAGCACTTCTCTACAGTCAATGAAGAAAGAATTGCAAAGAAGGACCTTGAAATAAATAACCACAGAGCCATAAATCAACAAGCTGAAAATCTGTTTGGGACTCATTGCTCCCAAGGACTCTTTGGCAGAATTGATTTGAGAAAACCATGTCCAATCAAATGGATTTGATTTACTTATACATTCTATAATTCCATATACTAGTTTTTCCTGATTTGAAGAATTGTTTATAATGTATGTTTGAAGATGCATTTATAACCTCACAAGAAGCCAAGAAAGTGAGTCGAGTCAAAATTAAATCGTAGAGCTACCACTTTCTTAACTAACAGTTCATTTTCTGAGTAAATCCCGAAAATGAGAGAGCTGTCTAGAGACAAAGAAGTCCGGTGTTCCTCCTGATAGTTCACATAGTCTATCTGCAGCTGTGGGGCAAGTGCCTGGTGGGGAGAAAAGAATGACTGTGGTTAATTTAAAAACTGAGGAATCTCCAGTTAACCAATCCAGGTTAGTGATAACTAATTCTTTTTTCTGCCATTTAAGAAAGGTTAACTTAATTTAGCCAGTTTTGTTTCACTGAAATAATTGTTGTAGTTAGATTATGTGAAGTGAGGGTTAAACTTTCTAAGAATGAATTTGGATGTAATGATGAGAAAATATCAATAAGAAACACTATAATGTTCCCAACAGGCTTCCGTGGTGCTCAGTGGTAGATGAATCTGCCTGCCAATGCAGGAGACATGGGTTTGATCCCAGGGTTGGGAAGATCCATTGTAGAGGAAATGGCAACCCACTCCAGTATTCTGGCCTGGGAAAGCCCATGGACAAAAAGCCTGGCGGGCTACAGTTAATGGGGTCACAAAACAGACAGACATGACTTAGTGACCAAACAGCAACAACGTTCCCAAAAAGATGCTGTTGAAAACTACAAAGTCACTTTAGAAAACTGTGGTTAGTATTTATGTATCACTAAATAGATTGATTCTGTACATATGAATTATTTTATATTGAATTTGAGACCATCATTCAGAAAAATTGTGATCTTTCCAGATGGACCAAGATGAATTGATGGAGAGGATGAGCAATATAACAGAATTCATCCTACTGGGCCTGACCCAGAATCCAGGACTGCAGACACTCTTCCTTGCTGTGTTTTTAATCATCTACTTGATCACATTGGCGGGTCACCTGCTCATCTCTGTCACCGTTTTCACCAGCCCAGCCCTTGGCTCTCCCATGTACTATTTTCTGTCCTATCTATCCATGATAGATGCTTTCTACTCTTCCTCCATAGCACCCAAGTTGATCTTTGACTTGGTCTCTGGAAAGAACACCATTTCCTTCAGCGGCTGCATGACTCAGGTCTTTGCTGAACATTTCTTTGCTGGAGCCGAGATTGTCTTGTTGGCTGTCATGGCCTATGACCGCTATGTGGCCATCTGTAAGCCCCTGCACTACCTGACCATCATGAGTCGACGCGTGTGTGCTCTCCTGGTTGGAACGGCTGGGGCGTTAGGCTTTCTCCATGGAGGGATCCAGATTTTGTTCATGGTTCAGTTACCATTGTGTGGCCCCAATGTCATCGACCATTTTATGTGTGATTTAATACCTCTCCTGGAGCTCGCCTGCACGGACACTCACTCTCTGGGGCCCCTGATTTCTGCCAACAGTGGGTCACTGTGTCTGCTAACTTTCCTAATGCTGGTTGCTTCCTATGTCGTCGTCCTGCGCTCCCTGAGGACTCATAGCTCTGAAGGGCGTCGCAAAGCCCTGTCCACCTGTGCCTCTCATGTCACACTTGTCATCTTGTTCTTTGTACCTTGTTCGTTCCTCTACCTAAGACCCACGACCTCCTTCCCCATTGACAAAGCTGTGACTGTGCTTTGCACCATAGTAACTCCTATGCTGAACCCTTTAATCTACACCCTGAGAAATGCAGAAGTGAAAAATGTCATGAAGAAGCTCTGGGGACAAATAATGAAAACTAGTGATGAATAAATCTTGTGTGGAGTATTCAGGTTAAAAAAAAACACTAGTGATATTTTATAGAAATTTATTTCCTGTATTAGTCTGGATCAGTTTTTTTCAGGGGCTCATATATTGTAAGCCAGGGTTGCTTTCCATTAAGGCATAGTCGACACAGTGCCTACAGCCCACAATAGTTTTAAGAGCCCCCGAAATGTTTTAATTTGAAAACAGCAGGAAAAAATTAATATAATTTAAATTCGACTTGGATTATAGTCATCTATATAAAAATGCAGTCAGAAAATATGATTTTTAATATGTTATGGAGGAAGTGGTCTATAAGGATGAAAGTACCAAGGGCTCACAAAAGTCATAATGTTGCCCTGATTGTGGGTATGCAACAGATCAACAGTAATATTCTTGAACACTCATTAAACCAAGCACTTTAGCTAGAGAGGTTTTATTTTAAAAGAGGGAAAGCAACTATACATGAAAAAAATGTAGAACAGTAAAGAAACTCTTCTAAAAGTACATTTATCAAAGTATACTTTTTCTGATAACCCTTGGTTTGAGAGGTTTATAAATGTTCTCCCACTACAGTAATTAAAAAAACCAACTTTTTACTTATCACATTCCCAAGAAGAGAGAATTTGCACACAGAAGTAGCTTTCAAAAATTGTACCATAGTTCGCAAAAAGACTTGGAAATAGAATATTGGCGAGCATAAAAGAAACATCATTTATTAAGTCTGTACAGTTAAGGCAGAAAATACCTGTACATTAAAGTAGTTTTAGACTCCAACAAAGGAAAAGAAGACTCTGAAAATGAAGCAACTCTTATAGGAAATCACCAGTGATTTAAGAACAAGTGTGTCATAGAGGGTTTTGCTGGTGGTGGAGTAGTAAAGAATCTGTCTACCAAGCCCAAAACATGGATTCAGTTCTTGGTTAGAAAGATCCCTTGGAGAAAGAAAGGCAACCCACTGCAGTACTCCTGTCTGGGAAATCCTATGGACAGAGGAGCCTGGTGGGCTACAGTCCATGGCGTCACAAAGAGTGGGACATGACCAAGTGACCAAGCGCAAGAATGTATGCCCAGAACTTGGCAGCAATCACACATCTGTGTTATAGAAAAGAATCTGTACCATAAATGTAAGGAAATTCTAAGAGATTTAGAAACAGTCAGTTGTTTTGAAATCAGAGCTAAGAGCTTTGGCTTAAAAACTCTTGATTTCTCATCATCTACAGCGTGAATCAGCTTTGTCAGTGTTAGCAAGTTGCTTTACTTCTCTGCTTTTTGTTGTTGTTGTTGTTGTTTTTTCATCTTTTAAAGGGAACTAACATTATGCACTTGCTTAAGTGGTGAGGATTAAATAACTGAATTGGGAAAATGAGTCTGCTGAAAAGCTAAAATTGCTCAGACGTTGTTGTAGCCTTCAGAGATGCCACCAGAGCATAAGGGATGTTGGGGACAGTGGTTCCTGATGGAGGAGCCCAGAAACCAGTACTGTTATTCACTAACCATGATCACAGGGAGACCAAACGTCCATCCCAGCCTCACTTCACTGCAAAATGTGTCATGTAAGCCAGTGAGCAGGTCTCTGAATATTGAGAGCTAGTCCCTCACCTACTCCCTATTCTGGGATTAAAATGCCCTTAAATATCTCTACAGTGACAAGTGGGAGAGCTGGTGGAATCAGCTGTGAGATACTTGAGCAGCACTTATTTCAGAAGCTCTCACTGATGGTGGATCCTGTCCTGATCCTGTCCTCAGGAAGAAAAAGAAGAAGGGACAGCTTGGTTCCAGGATCCTGTCCTGATCCTGTCCTCAGGAAGAAAGAGGATAAGGGACAGCTCGGTTCCAGAGACCAAAAGGCCCATCTCCATACAGAGCTTGTGATTTCTGAGGGAGAGCTCAGAAACTTGTTTTCATGAGATTTCTCAACCAAGGATTTGAATATCAGGCGATGCTGGCTTTTCATTTCTCATGTTCTTCGGACTTTATTATCAGGTTAGATCTCACTGTATGTATAAAGGCTTTAAAAAATAGATATTTTATTTTGCCATAACCTCCTATGAGTGATCATTTTGTAAATATATGTAAGCAACTGAGTGTTTTAAAAAAATCACATATATCTTTTAAATATCTAGTCGTAGTCCCCAAGAAAGCTGGAATGAAACGGGACGATGTAAAAGCAAGGATAATAGTGATAATAATGATAGCTGTTTACTGAGCCCTTTCTGTGGATAAAGTCTTCATCTGAGCACTCACTCATTTTATATGTTTTGGAGGAAACAGATTTGTGACCTTAATTTATGTCTTTCTTTAATTTGTCTCAAACTGTGGAACTTATCTCTGTCTTAAATATTTCTTCTTCTGAACATAATGGTAAACCTATGTTAAGGATGGTGTGAATGTAAATAAATCAATGCTAGTGTAAAAATTATGACAGCTTTTCTTATGTTTTCACCCCGTGCAAAGTGGTTTATATTCATTTTATTTAATTTTCACTACAGCCCAATAATTGCAGTCATATTAATATTCCCATTTCATACATTAGGAAACGAAGTGTCAGAGAGGTTAATTATATTGCTAGAGATCAGTTATCTAAAGTTTGGCTGAATGAGAATTTAAATCTAAGCCTATGTGACCCACACAGCCTTAGTGCTTTACCAAAACCATTTTGCACCCCCCTAATATAAACAGCCAATAAACTAAATTTCTCATGTTTCCCTTGAATCTTTAGAATTCTCTTCTTGAAACCTTTTGGCCTTCATGTGTTAACCTATTGGAAAGTGGACTTTCTTTTAACAGACCTGAAATGCATGAGTCTGAGAAGAACCAGCTAGTGACTGGGTGGTGATTCCAAACTTTTTGATTCCCATGTAATAGGAAATTCCTTTGAAATTATTTTCTTCTCCATCTGCACTAGTTTTTACATAACAATTGGCTTATACTGTAGTACTTTCCTGTGTTAATTTTTTAAAATTAGCAAATATATTTGATATGAATATGTATTTATTCTGCTGTTGTCCATTAAAATATATATAAATAAAATAATACTCTTCTTGAGGTAGGGGAGTTCAAGAGAGATGGTAAACTTTTTATTAAGTAGCTGAGCAATAGCCATGTAACCATGACCAGTGGAACAATAATGTCAGATACAGTTTTTTTTTTTCTTTTTATCCCACAAGTATATTTTTGACAATTCATTAGACTCCTATCACCTGTCAGATACAATGCTTTTCATAGTCAATCTCCTTTCATAAGGTCATAAGGATGAGATTGTGCTGCTTTTTAAATTTTTTAATTAAAATTAAAAATTTTTTTAAAATTAAAAATTAAATTTAATTAAAAAATTTAAAAAATATTTATTTTGGCAAAAGAGGAGCATGAAAAACTTGGCTTAAAACTCAACATTCAGAAAACTAAGATCATGGCATACAGTCCCATCACTTCATGGGAAATAGATGGGGAAACAATGGAAACAGTGACAGACTTTATTTTTGGGGGCTCAAAATTCACTGCAGATGGTGACTGCAGGCATGAAATTAAAAGACGCTTGCTCCTTGTAAGAAAAGCTATGACCAACCAAGACAGCATATTTAAAAGCAGAGACATTACTTTGCCAACAAAGGTCCATCTGCTCAAAGCTATGGTTTTTCCAGTAGTCATGTATGGATGTGAGAGTTGGACTATAAAGAATGCTGAGTGCAGAAGAATTAATGCTTTTGAATTGTGGTGTTGGAGAAGACTCGTGAGAGTTTCTTGACTGCAGGAGATCCAACCAGTCCATCCTAAAGGAAATCAGTCCTGAATATTCATTGGAAGGACTGATGCTCCAATACTTTGGCCACCTGATGTGAAGAACTGACTCATTTGAAAAGACCGTGATGCTGGGAAAGATTGAGGGCAGGAGGAGAAAGGGATGACAGAGGATAAGATGGTTGTATGGTATCACCAACCTTATAAACATGAGTTTGGGTGAACTCCGGGAGTTGGTGATGGACAAGGAAGCCTGGCGTACTGCAATCCATGGGGTCGCAAAGAGTTGTACACGACTGAGCGACTGAACTGAACTGAACCGGGTCTTGCTTCAGGCACGTGGGCTTCTCTAGTCCTGGTCTATGGGCACTAGAGCCCTAGGGCTCAGTAGCTGTGGCTTTCAGGCTTTGTTGTGGTATCTTAGTTCCCTGACCAGGGATTGAATCTTGGCCCCCCGCAATAGGAACGTGGAGTCTTAGCCTCTGGACCCTCTAAACTGCCCATTGTTGGATGCACAAACTGAGAATCAGAAATGCTTGTTTGCCTAAGATGCCTTGTAAACTAAACAAAGAAACAATTTAGTCCCAGAGAGTAACTTTTAGAATGGTAGAAGCTTAACCAAATTTGTAGAAATAGCTGAAGGAATAAGTGGAAGAGAAGAAAAAGATGATGATGATTAAAAGGATATTTGCCAAAATGTTGATGGTGATTACCTTTAGGTAGTGGGCTTATAAGTGGATTTACACACACACACACACACACACACACACACACGTGTGTGTGTGTTGCCAGTCTTATTTTCTAAATTCTAAAAGAGATATGTGTTTAGGAGGAAAAATATTTTACATAGTCTTGGAGATAACACTTCCTTTGTAAACAAGATCAGCAATAATTTATAAATCATCTAGAAAACTCCTGGTGGTATTTACTGATGTATTTATTCCAACAGGTTGAAATTTTTCAAAAATGAGCAGTATTTATAAGATGGTTGAGCTGCTGTTAGTCACAACTTGAACAACAAAAAACAAGAGGGCACTACATCAGTCCTTTTGGCTATTTGCTATTTTAACTGTAATAAAAAGAAAAGTGCTTTTTGAATTTCAAAAGTATTCTTTTCTAGAAAGCTTCCTGAGAGTTAACTGTGGGAAGCTGGCTTGCTACTTTTTAGTAACCCTCCCAATGATTTCATATTTTGTAGTTAATTGGAAAATTAGCTCAATTATATTTTTATAATCTAACAGCAAAAATGAATTGGTAAAGGCTCAAGGTCTGCTATACTTAGCTATTATTAACTACATCATCAAAATGTGGTAAAGTTAGGAAAGACAATATTTTGCCTAAGAATTCGGCAACTGTTGTTTTTGTTATGCATAGAAGTTCAGGGTAAAGCAATAACTATTTCCTAATTATCTCTTGAACTTAATGGTTCTTGGAGACTGATTTTGAATACCTGTAGAAGGAAAATTATTTTTCCATACTAATTTCTAGTTTTTTGGTTTTTCCTTTTTTAGTGTAAAAAAATGGATATTTGTGGCACAGTGAATTACAAATCATTTGTCAAACAAGGTATAAGCTTATTGTAAATTATAGGCGTCCATACTTCTAAAGGGTGCAGCTTGGGATGGATGTGGTCAGAGTTTCATTCCTCTCATTCCAGGAAAGGAATGAAATGAATATGGATGCATGTTTTAAACTCCAGAACACTAGGATCCTTCAGAGTTTGAAACAGAGTCAGTAAATATATAAGGAAACGTCAGTTTCCATCACTGGCAGAAAAATAAGCCAATCTGTTCTAAATGAAGTATGTGTTTCAAACTTTAAATAGATATAGAAAAGTGAAAGAAAGCAGCCTCTTTATGGAAGGTTACAGAAGGTTGAAGTAGAAATAGCAGCTAAATTTAGAGGGCCATATGTGCCGTAAATTGGATTAAAAACTTTACATGGATTGTCTAATTTAATTCTTATGATACTGCTTTGGACATGTTTATGTCTATTTTCAAGACAAGCACCAGAGGCTTATAAAGGTTTTGTCACTTGCCTCTAGTTTGTGCCATGAAGAAGTATGGGAACTGAGACTCAAACTCAGCTTGATCTGTCTCCAGAACAGAGATCTTCCCTCTGCTGTGTTGTAGCAGCTGTGTTGCTGATGCTATAAATGGTGATGAGAAGGACGAGAAGCCAGACTTGTACACACACAGACTACTACATATGGTGATGAGTGAACTTATTTGCTTTAAGGGTTTTGCCTCTCATTTCTATAACTCAACTGATTATCATACAGACTCCGATGATGTCAGCATAGGTTGCCATTCAAAGATCGGTAAGACAGATCAAAAATAACTGATTCTGAGTTTTGTTTCAGGCAGTTCAAAGCTAGATAATTTTAATGAATCAATTAACCACATCAACAGATATGGTTTCTTCATTTCTAAAACAGGAATAATAATCATTCATGCCATATGCATTTCATATAGTTGTTTTATTATCAAATTAGGCAATTCATATGAAAGTCTAAGGAAATCAATGAAGTCTGTGACGATGAAGGAATGGATAAGATGGATTAAGATGTATATGGCAATAAGTAACAGGTTTTGGTTTGTTTCACTTTCCAAAATAAAGCCATTTTATTTCCTACTTTCCAACTTATTAGCTACATTTAAGATCTTGCTGTGTGAAGAACTCTGTCAAGGCATTCTTTACCTCTTCATTTCTCAGAGTGTAAATGAGTGGATTCAACATGGGAGTCAGGATACCATAAAATACTGCCATGTTTTTGTTTATAGATAAAGTAGATGACGGCCGCACGTAAGTAAACATACAGGGCACGAAGAACAAGGCAACAACCGTGAAGTGGGCCCCGCAGGTGGAGAGGGCCCTGCGCCTCCCCTCTGCGCTGTGGGACCTCAGGGAGCGCAGGATGACCAGGTAGGAGGCAGCCAGCAGGAGGAAGTTCAACAGGCAGATCACGCCACTGTTGGCCACCACCAGCAGGCCGATGACATAGGTGTCGGCGCAGGCAAGCTCCAGCAAGGGGTACAAGTCACAGACAAAGTGGTTGATCACATTAGGCCCACAGAAGGGCAACTGCAGGACCAGCAGGAGCTGAACCAGGGAATGTAGGAAGCCCCCCAGCCAAGCCAGCCCCACCAGCAGGGCACAGCGATGCCTGGTCATGACGGCCGTGTAGTGCAGGGGCTTGCAGATGGCCACGTAGCGGTCATAGGCCATCACCGTGAGCAGGATGATCTCAGCACCTCCAAAAAAATGAGCTCCAAAGAGCTGAGCCATGCAACCCTCATAGGAGATGGCTCTCCCCTCATACAAGGAGTCAGCTATGAGTCTAGGGGCCATAGAAGAAGAATAACAGGTATCAATAAAGGACAGGTTGGCCAGGAAAAAATACATAGGGGAAACCAGCGTGGGACTATAGGTGATGGTGATCACAATGAGAATATTGCCGCAAACTGTGATCCCGTATACAGTCAAAAAGGCCACAAAGAGAGCTCTTTGTACTTCTGGGTTCTGTGAAAGTCCCAGCATGAAAAATTCTGTGATGTTGTGTGGTATGTCCATAGAGTCCAAGGACACTGAGGATGCAAGTACAGCATTGCCTATAAAGTCAAGAGAGACACAAAATGTTACAAGATTTCGTTTAGCCAAACCCACTTCTCTTCATCCCTCTTAACCCGTTCTGTTCCAAAATTTGTGTACCAATTCATCCTGTTAACCACAAAATGTAAGCATGTCTGTTAACTTTAGCATCACTGGGTAATAGATATCTAAGTTATTATATGAAAATAATTATTTAATTATCTAGAATTTATTTTGTTAAATGGAACATTTGGTGGACATAAATTTTCTAATTTGACCAGAAAACATCTCTGACAGTTTTCAGCAGGGTTCCACATGCATACAATGGCTCTCAAGAAACCCATGAATACTTAGGATCTTCTGAAATCTCTGCATGCATAGTTCATACCCTTTGAATTAACTCTTCTTCCTTGCGATGAGGTTTGCTACATTTTCTGTCGTGCTTCCAATAGTAACAGAAATTGATGCAAAGCAAACTGAAGTAGAGTAGGGAGACATTGACTTGGTTGCAGCTGGAGACGCCCAAGTTCTCTGTTTCTCCTTGTTCATTTCCTCCCACTTCTGCCTGAGCTGCGGGCAGTATCATGTATAAGAAGTTAAATTACTCTTTCCCCTTGCTCTACACATTATATGTATGTCTGGGCTTTACTTTCTCTGGACCTGGTGAAATCCTTCTAGTTAAAGGCTTCCAGTCCTTCTATGATCGACAGGGAAGAGTCAAAGTTAAAAAATTAAAAGTGACCAGCAGTGAAAGATTCTATTAAATGATTATCTGCCTATTCACTACATAAAGGAAGCTACAGGAGGAGGAAGAAGAGATATTCTGTCTTAACCAATGTCCTTGTAAACTAGAATCTCATCTGACAAAATATTCCTACTCATGCTTTATTCTCCTAATTATATTAAGGAAATGTTTGTGCTAGTCTAAGTTTTGACTAAACAAAAACTGTCACTCATCCCACCCACCAACCATCTATTATTTTTCTGGAAACATCAGATCAGATCAGTCGCTCAGTTGTGTCCAACTCTTTGCGACCCCATGAATCGCAGCACGCCAGGCCTCCCTGTCCATCACCAACTTCTGGAGTTCACTCAGACTCACGTCCATCAAGTCAGTGATGCCATCCAGCCATCTCATCCTCTGTCGTCCCTTTCTCCTCCTGCCCCCAAACCCTCCCAGCATCAGAGTCTTTTCCAATGAGTCAACACTTCGCATGAGGTGGCCAAAGCACTGGAGTTTCAGCTTTAGCATCATTCCTTCCAAAGAAATCCCAGGGCTGATCGCCTTCAGAATGGACTGGTTGCATCTCCTGGCACTCCAAGGGACTCTCAAGAGTCTTCTCCAACACCACAGTTCAAAAGCATCAATTCTTCAGCGCTCAGCCTTCTTCACAGTCCAACTCTCACATCCATACATGACCACAGGAAAAACCATAGCCTTGACTAGATGGACCTTTGTTGGCAAAGTAATGTCTCTGCTTTTGAACATGCTATCTAGGTTGGTCATAACTTTCCTTCCAAGGAGTAAGCGTCTTTTAATTTCATGGCTGCAGTCACCATCTGCAGTGATTTTGGAGCCCAGAAAAATAAAGTCTGACACTGTTTCCACTGTTTCCCCATCTATTTCCCATGAAGTGGTGGGACCGGATGCCATGATCTTCATTTTCTGAATGTTGAGCTTTAAGCCAACTTTTTCACTCTCCACTTTCACTTTCATCAAGAGGCTTTTGAGTTCCTCTTCACTTTCTGCCATAAGGGTGGTGTCATCTGCATATCTGAGGTTATTGATATTTCTCCTGGCAATCTTGATTCCAGTTTGTGTTTCTTTCAGTCCAGCCTTTCTTATGATGTACTCTGCATATAAGTTAAATAAACAGGGTGACAATATACAGCCTTGACGTACTCCTTTTCCTATTTGGAACCAGTCTATTGTTCCATGTCCAGTTCTAACTGTTGCTTCCTGACCTGCATACAGATTTCTCTAGAGGCAGATCAGGTGGTCTGGTATTCCCATTTCTTTCAGAATTTTCCTGGAAACATAAATCTTCTTAAAGTAACTAAATCTCCCAACTTGCTGAAGATTTTATGCTCAGTATGATATGAATGAAAGGAGAGTCATTGAGTGTCAGAGGAAGAAATACACAAATATAAGAAGTGCTGGAGAGAAGATTCTTGTATTGATCAGGAAGCTGCACACTTTCTTTCTAAGCTTGGCTACAAAGGCAAATGCAGTTTATGTAGGAAACAAATCTGATTATGACCTTTTCAGAGGAGAACATTATGGCCAAGAGCACAAATAGCAGTGATAAGTGCTATCTGTATAACACTTAGTCTTTGCAAGCACTGTCCTAAGAGCTTTAAATATATAAGCTCATTTAATCCTCATAACATCCCCACAAGATAGATTATTATTTTTCTTCTCATTTCTTCAGAGGAAGAAAGTGAGAAACACATTTAGAAACTTACAGAAGCATAGTCAGCCAATAAGTTGCAGAGTTAAGACTTGCGCCCAGGCAGTTCTGCTATAGAGTCTGTGGGCTTCACCATAGTATCCTGACACATAAACTCACTTAAGTTTGAGTATTCCCAGTACCATTTATTTTCCTTGTAATCATGGGCAATTTCTCAAAGCCTCAGTGTTCTTATCTATAAAATGAAAATAAGAATGCTGCTGCACCCTGAGTCTGCAAAGAGCAGACAATAAAAACAGTGCATATCAAGTGTTCATACAGAGCCTGGATATGACACCCACTCCAGCAATGGTATTGCTGAAGTCACCGTCATCAATGCCATGGACAACAAGTTACATTTACTGGATCTGAGGACATGAGAATGTCGTCAGGAGTTTTGTCTTTGTTCTTTTACATCCTAACAGCATGAAATGGTGGACCTGGGCGAGTTATTGAAGGGTCACCTAGACCAGCTCCAATCATATCAACCCAAATATCACTATTTCATGTGCTTAAACTCCTGCGTGAGATTAAAATTGCTTTTCTCATTTAGGCAGATCTCACACTGGGGACGTGCTATTGATTGCAGGAATGCATCTAAGCTGAAAGTTTCTGAGACTAGTATTAGGAGAAAACCCAAAAGGGCATCATTCATTCACAAGCAGCTGAGAATTTGTTCCATTATCCATTTCCCTCTTATTTCCTGAAAAACCTTTCGGCATTTAAAATCACCCTTTCCAGTTGTCTCTGTTTTAAAGGTGGTGGATTTAAGACTCAGATGAGGTGCAGATGGTCCAAAGTTGGACTGATGGTCCGTGGTGGAGGCGCAGCTGGAACCCAGAGCACTCGGCACTCCTCTGTGCTTTCCAGTGTCACCAACACCAATCAGTAGATAACAGTATGTAACAGGTAATAGTAGATAATCCAGTATCTTCTTTCTCTATCATTGAGAAGCCAAAAAAATGCTGTGGCTCAGGTTAGGGAGAAAAGCCTCAAAACAAAATAGCTGGCTTGTCGTCTCTGCTTTCCACTAACAATGCTCATCAACATGGTCTCAGAAAATCTTTCTCTTGCCACTGAAAAGGGTGACTTATAAGGTGGGTGTGATAACATGGTGATTATCACTGCGAGGTTTCTCTGAAGACTAATCCTCTCCCCACAGCATCACTTGCTGAAACAGTTCTGGGGCTTGGTTTTTGCCTCATTCACAGGTTAGAACACTGTGGTGCCATCATTAATTAGTCCCTTTGAATGCAGTTCTGGTCTCACAAGGAAGAGACTTTCACCTTACTTCCTAAAAGTGCCTAGTGTCCTTCTAGCATCTAGAGAGAGTCCACAAGTTGTCAGGAGGAAAAGGGAGTTAGGATATTTCAGAAACAGATATTGGAGGGTTAGTGTCTTTAGGAAAATTGATGCCTGGACAACAAGGACAAAAATTAATCGCATTTACTGATCATCTTCGTGTTCTAAGTGCAGGTCCTAGGCACTTTCGCATATAGTATCCTTTGTTGTTTACTCCTTAAGTTGTGTCTGACTCTTTGCGACCCCATGGACTGTAATCCACAGGTCCTCTGTCCATGGAATTCTCCAGGCAGGAATGCTGGAGTGGTTTGCCATTTCTTTCTCCAGGGGATTTTCCCAACCCAGGGATCGAACCCAAGTCTCCTGCATTACATGTGATTCTTTATTGCTGAGCCATTGGGGAGGCCATATATTACATACAACAATGTTAGGTAAATATCAATATTACTGTACTTGCTGCTGCTGCTGCTGCTAAGTCGCTTCAGTAATGTCCGACTCTGTGCGACCCCAGAGACGGCAGCCCACCAGACTCCCCCATCCCTGGGATTCTCCAGGGAAGAACACTGGAGTGGGTTGCCATTTCCTTCTCCAATGCATGAAAGTAAAAAGGGAAAGTGAAGTCGTTCAGTCCTGTCCGACTCTTCTCGACCCCATGGACTGCAGCCCACCAGGTTCCTCCGTCCATGGGATTTTCCAGGCAAGAGTACTGGAGTGGGGTGCCATTGCCTTCTCCAATTACTGTACTTACTGGGCTTTAATAAGAATTAAATAGCAAAAGAAAAGCTCCTTGCACAGAGTAAACACACAAATATAAAAAGCTGTCATAATTATGTTTTTTACACTAGCATTGATTTTTTGATGTTTATCCCATCCTAAGGGTAGGTTCCAGAGAAGGCAATGGTGCCCCACTCCAGTACTCTTGCCTGGAAAATCCCATGGACGGAGGGGCCTGGTGGGCTGCAGTCCATGGGGTCGCTAAGAGTCAGACACGACTGAGCGACTTCACTTTCCCTTTTCACTTTCATGCATTGGAGAAGGAAATGGCAACCCACTCCAGTGTTCTTGCCTGGAGAATCCCAGGGACGGGGGAGCCTGGTGGGCTGCCGTCTCTGGGGTCGCACAGAGTCGGACACGACTGAAGCGACTTAGCAGCAGCAGCAGCAGCAGCAAGGGTAGGTTCACCATTATGTTCAAATGAAGAAATATTTTAGACAGAAGTTTTCTCCACTTGAGACTTAAAGAAAGTCATAAATTAAGGTCAGAAATCTGTTGCCTCCCAAACACACAGAATGAGTGCTCAGGTCAAGACTTTATTCACAGAAAGGGCTCAGTAAACAGCTATTGCCACCAGCGTTACCATATCATCATCACCATCATCAGCCTTCTTTCTACATCATCCTGTGACATTCCATGTTTCTTGGGAACTACCACTAGATGTTTAAAAGATAATTTTGAGTTTTTAAATACACAGTTGCTTATATATATATATTTTCAAAATAATCACTCATAGGAGATTATGGCAAAGTATCTATTGTTTAAAGCCTTTATAAATACAGTGAGAGCTAACCTGATAATAAGATCTTAAAAACATTAGAAATGCAATGCTGGCATCACCTTATGTTCAAATTCTTGGTTGGGAACCCTCCTGAAAACAAGTTTCTGAAGTCTTCCCCATAAATCACAAACTCTGTACAGAAATTGATCTCTTGGTCTCTCCAACTGAGCGCTCCCTTTTTCTCTTTCTTCCAGAGGATGGAAACAGGATAAAAGGATCCGTTATCAGCGAGAGCTTCTGAAATAGATGCTGCTCAAGCTTCCCTGGTAGCTCAGCTGGTAAAGAATCTGCCTGCAACACAGGAGACCCCAGTTTGATTCCTGGGTTGGAAAGATCCACTGGAGAAGGGATAGGCTCCCCACTCTGGTATTCTTGGGCTTCTCTGGTGTTTCAGCCGATAAAGAAGCCACCTGCAATGTGGGGCACATGGGTTCGATTGCTGGGTTGGGAAGATCCCCTGGAGGAGGGAACTGGCTACTCACTCCAGTATTCTGGCCTGGAGAATTCCATGAACTGTATAGTCCGTGGGATCACAAAGAGTCAGACATGAGTGAGTGACTTTCACTTTCAAACATCTCATAGCTGATCCCACCGGCTCTCCCATTTGTCACTACAAAGATATTTAAATGGAGTTTAATCCCAGAATAGGGAGTTGGTGAGGCACTCGCTGTCAACATTCAGAGAACTTTTTATTGGCTGAGATGACACATTTTGGAGTGAAGTGAGGCTGGGATGGACGTTTGGTCTCCCTGCTGTCCTGGTAAGTGAATAATGGTAGCAGTGCTCTTGGGCTCCTCTGTTAGGAACCACTGTCCCCAGCATAGTTTATGCTCTTGTGGAATCTCTGAAAGTTGAAACGAAGTCTAAGCAATTTTTGTTAATTTTTAGCTGACTCAGTTTTCCTCTTGAAATCATTTAATCTGCACAATTTAAGGAAGCATGTAATGTTATTTTCCTATTTGTTGTTGCTTCTTAGCTGTGATGTTGTGCCTGACTCTTTGCGGCCCCACAGACTGTAGCCCACCAAGCTCCTCAGTCCATAGGATTTCTCAGGCAAGAACACTAGAGTGAGCTGCCAAGTCCTCCTTCTCCAGCGGATCTTCCAAACCCAGGGATCGAACCCATGTCTTCTACTTGGCAGGCAGATTCTTTACTACTGAGCCTCCTGAGAAATTCTATTTTTTTTTATTAAAGATGAAAAAAATAGATGAAACAATTTGCTAACATTTACTCGAATAATTAATGCTGGAGACAATAAGAGAAATTAAGCCTACTTTGTCCAAAGCTCTTAATCTTTATTTTTGAATCTCTTAGAATTTCATTATGTACATGGTATGGATTCTTTACTCTAGCTCAGATTTGTGATTTTGTGCTGTTCCATAACAGTTCCATGACTTGTTCTTAAATCACTGGAAATTTCCTATAACCACTGTTTTGTCTTGAGAATCTTCTTTTCCTTTGTCTGTGTCTAAAACCAGACTTTAATGTATAGATATTTTCTGCCTTAGCTCTATGGACTTTATCAACTATGTTTATTTTATGCCATCCAATTCTAATTCTTTTTGTAAACTCTTGTATACTACAAGGAATGATGAAATGTAATTTTCAAAAAGTACTTTTGTGTGCAAATGCCATCTTTTTGGGATTGTGATAAGTAAAAATTTCTTTTTATTGCTGTGTTTACTTTATTTATAAACCTCTCAAGCCTAGAAAGGTCAGAAAAAGTGTATAAATGTACTTTTTGAAAGCTTATTTCCTACTGTTCTGTCCTTTTTTCATTTGTAGTTGTCTTCCCTCTTTTAAAGTAAAACTTCATTCTAGCTATGGTGCTGGGTATAATGGGTGTTCAAGAATATTGCTGTTGATCCGTTTCATACCCACACTCAGGGCAACATTATGACTTTTGTGGACCTTTGGTACTTTTTTCCTCTTGAGTCTTCTCCTCCATCAAAATGTTAAAAATTATCTTTTCTGACTGCATGGTTGTATAGATGACTATAATCTAAGCTGCATTTAGATTATATTAATTTCTTTCTTTCTGTTGTAAAAGAAATTAAAACATTTCATGACCTCCTAAGACTATCGTGGGCTCTCAGCACTGAGTGTACTATGCCTTCTGAATATCAACCCCGGCTTACAATGTATGAGCCCCTAGAGAAAATTGATCCAGACAGGAGAATCATCCCAGTTCAATCAATTAAGAAGGGGAGAAATTTTGCCTAAATACTCCACGCAAGATTTATTCATCACTAGTTTTCATTATTTGTCCCCAGAGCTTCTTCATGACATTTTTCACTTCTGCATTTCTCAAGGTGTAGATTAAAGGGTTCAGCATAGGAGTTACTATGGTGCAAAGCACAGTCACAGCTTTGTCAATGGGGAAGGAGGTCGTGGGTCTTAGGTAGAGGAACGAACAAGGTACAAAGAACAAGATGACAAGTGTGACATGAGAGGCACAGGTGGACAGGGCTTTGCGACGCCCTTCAGAGCTATGAGTCCTCAGGGAGCACAGGATGACAACATAGGAAGCAACCAGCATTAGGAAAGTTAGCAGACACAGTGACCCACTGTTGGCGGAAATGAGGGGCCCCAGAGAGTGAGTGTCCGTGCAGGCGAGCTCCAGGAGAGGTATTAAATCACACATAAAATGGTCGATGACATTGGGGCCACACAATGGTAACTGAACCATGAACAAAATCTGGATCCCTCCATGGAGAAAGCCTAACGCCCCAGCCGTTCCAACCAGGAGAGCACACACGGGTCGACTCATGATGGTCAGGTAGTGCAGGGGCTTACAGATGGCCACATAGCGGTCATAGGCCATGACAGCCAACAAGACAATCTCGGCTCCAGCAAAGAAATGTTCAGCAAAGACCTGAGTCATGCAGCCGCTGAAGGAAATGGTGTTCTTTCCAGAGACCAAGTCAAAGATCAACTTGGGTGCTATGGAGGAAGAGTAGAAAGCATCTATCATGGATAGATAGGACAGAAAATAGTACATGGGAGAGCCGAGGGCTGGGCTGGTGAAAACGGTGACAGAGATGAGCAGGTTACCCTCCAATGTGATCAAGTAGATGATCAGAAACACAGCAAATAAGAGTGTCTGCAGTCCTGGATTCTGGGTCAGGCCCAGTAGGATGAATTCCGTTATGTTGCTCATTCTTTCCCTCAGTTCATCTTGAATTGTACACACATAGTTGATCTGGAAAGATCACAATATTTCTGAGTGATGATATTTTAAATTCTATAGAAAAAATTTCATCATCTCTTTAGCCCGGGTCCCTGGGACTGGTGGAGCTACTCCCTTCACTTACCTCTGATATTTTACAGAGAGTTGTAAAGAAGAATGGGAGGAGTTTAAATCTCTCCTGATTCATATAATTTAAATGTATTGTGACAATACCTTACAAATACCACAATAAAAGCAAGATATTTTTTATGAATATTGACATGCAGTTAACTTCTAAATTTTCTTTTTAGCTCTGAATGTCTCAAGATAGCCTTCTTTTACTCTGGGGGACAGATTTCATTGACAATTCTTCATAAAGTTATATTAATGCTTGTCTATTGGAATGAATATTCATAGGTATATGGACACAATATTTTAAAAATTAACTTTGTATCAGACATGAAAAGTACCAATCAAACCTTACTCTATACCAGCTGTGTTCTGTGACCCGTTATTCCTTTTTTTCAAATTAACACACATGCACACACACAGACAGAGCTGCAGATGGAGTTTTTGTCCCTCAAAATGCCAGGAAACTCTCTTTATAACAGCTCTTTGAGCAGCATTCACTCAGTGGCCCCGGATGTTGTGTCTGGCTCAACAAGATAGTTATGCTCACTCTTTCCACATCTTTGAATGTGAACATGTAAGTGGTGCAAAGTGCCCTGAAAAGTTCTCAATATTTCTGAAGTGAGCTTTCTGTGCAATTGTTCTTTCACCGCATATAGAATAATGCTCTGGATTAGCTATATTACCCTACTCACATTTTGCTATGAAATGATATAAGTCAAGAAGTTTTCCTGTTTCCTGCCGGGGTCCAGCCCCGGCTGATCCAGGGTATTCGAAGGAGAGACGGCGTAGGTGAGGATCAGGAAACAAATGCTTAATTAAACGTTAATTAAGGATATAAAGAGTAATAGAATGAGGATAGCTCAGTAGGAAAATTCAGTGGAGAAAAGAGGCTGAGTAGCTTGGTTTACACGGGAGACCAATAAAACTTCAAGACAAGAAGTTTGCACCACTTACGTAGGCCGCAGGCGTCCTTCCATTCTCCCGAAGGAGAGGAGACACTGAGGCCTGCCTGGTCGGATCTTAGAAGCCCAGGCATAATTAGCAAGCATGGCGGGTTCCGTGCTCCAGATGGAGACTCAGCCAGAATTTGAGAGAGAGACCGACATGGGGAGACCAAGTTTCAGTGAACAAGGCCCGCACTTTATTTTCCAAAGTAGTTTTTATACCTTAAGTTATGCATAGAGGATAATGGGGGAAGGGGTGGAGTCATGCAAGGACAGCAGTTCCTGGATCTAATTGAAGCCAGGCTTTCAAACTTATCATATGCAAAAGTTCAGGTGATTGACATCATCTTCTGGCCAGGAGGCCTGTTAACATTTTAAGAAACTTATTTTTCTCTAAAGGTGATTATTCCAAAGTCAGGCACCAGCCTCCAAAAAAGCATTGGATGAAGCTGCATTCCTATAGGGCAAAGGTGAGGTGGGCTCAATCAAGAAAAGAATTAACACAAGGGTCCAACGTTACAAACATTGAGGCTACTACTTACATTTCTATACACCCATTATATCAATCAATACACTGCCAAGGACACAGTAGGTAAAGAGTATGGAGACTTAGCAGCAAACATTGGCCCAATAAGTGAAAAACCCTTCACCAATACAATTTCTAATCAAACTTTTAACTACTCAAAAGAATCTGTGTTTAGACAGTTTAGAACATCTCCTGCCTCTCACAGTTGCGAGGCTCTGAACAATCACATGTGGCCGGAAAAACCTATTCAGGCAGGCTAGAGGATTTCCAAAGGAGTTTGTAGGTTAAATACTGTCACACCCAGGAATTATTAACTGGAGCTGTAGGCTAACTCCTTTTTCAGAGAGAGGTAGTGGGGGACAGTCCCCCATAAAGTCAGAGGTGTAGGTGAAAGCACAAAGCAGAAAGTAGGCAGACTCAGGTTTTGGGGGTAGATGCTCGAGAATTTCCAGGGGGACTCCTGAGGCTCGATCCTGCCTTTGCGTATGCCGAGCCTCCTTCCTCATGACCTTTGTCATGGGCGGAGTTCCTCACTCTGGCTCCCGGCAGTGATAGAATTCCAGTTGAGCTATTCCAGATCCTGAAAGATGATGCTGTGGAAAGTGCTGCACTCAATATGCAATATGCAATATACACTCAATATGCAATATGTCGGTTCCCGGCAGTTTCCTATTGACCAGACAAAAATGTCAGGACCACCTGAAATAATACTATTTCCCCTTTTGGAATAAGTTTTTATCAATTAAGATGAACTTGAAATTTTCATTACTAATGTAAAAATGTTGAATATATATAAGAATGCATTCTTTTTCTGGGGACTGAGACTGTATATAGGGTTTCAAGATAGATTACACATTGTTGTAACCAAGATCATAAGCTATTTTATTAGTTATCTTTCTTTCTCTCTTCTTTCCCTAATCCTTGCCCAAAACATAACTACATATTTTTTTCCTCAAAAATTTCTGGGCATAGAAATCAGCATCATGATCTCGCAGGTTTCAATAAAGATGTAGTAAGATAGTTTAGAGTTTTCAGGAAAGCTTATGCCTGAGCTGTTTTTCTCTCTCCATGACTCCAATGATGGCCAATCATTCTTCAGAGATTTAACTCACAACTACTTCAATGTGGTGGCATGGAAATCATGGAAAGGGAAAAGAATTTTAATAATTACAGAGATCTTCAGGATCAATCTACTTACTACTACTACTAAGTTGCTTCAGTCATGTCCGACTCTGTGCGACCCCATGGACTGCAGCCCACCAGGCTCCTCCGTCCATGGGATTTTCCAGGCAAGAGTACTGGAGTTGGGTGCTGAGACATAAATGTTAATCCTAATCTTGTAAAAGTGACTTTAGTGATTCTCGACAGCATCTTGGCTGGGAACATTCCATACAGTATTTTCTATTGACATTTTCACATCATTGTGTCCAAATTCATTTTTAGAGAGAAAGGCTAAGTTTCAATTTACAGAATCTAACCACAAATATTTCAGTGAAATGAAATTGGCTAAGTTAATCGTCTTAAATTTTGGGGAAGAGAATTAGCTATCACTAACTTGGATCAGTTGGTTGTGGATTCCTCAGTTTCTAGATTAAATCCGGACATCGCTTTCTTCCCACCAGGCATTTGCCCCGCAGCTGCAAACAGACTGTCAACTAACAAGGAGGACAGTAGAATTCTTATGTCTCTAGACAACTCTCCCACTTTCTGGATTTACTCAGAAAACAAGCTGTTTTAGTTAGGAAACTTTGATAGCTTTCAGATTTAATTTTAACTCACTTTCCAGGCTTCTTATGAGATTATAAATGCATCTTCAAAACATATATTATTCAAATATATACATCAAATTATTCAAATTTGATTCTTCAAAGTAAGAAGAAACTTGTATATGAAATTGTAGAATGTATGTGAAAGTGAAAGTATTAGTCACTTAGTTGTGTTCAACTCTTTGCAGCCCCATGGATTGTAGCCCACCAGGCTCCTCTATTCTCCAGACAAGAATACTAGAGTGAGTTGCCATTTCCTTCTCCAGGAGATCTTCCCAACCCGGGGATTGAACTCCTTTTATTCCTGATTTAATCCATTCTTCTAACTCGTACTAACCTTGGGAGCAGGGTCTCCCAAACAGATCTTCACCTTGTTGATGCATGGCTCTGTGGCTGTTATTTACTTCAAGGCCCCTGTTTGTAATTCTTTCTTCATCGACTCTAGAGAAATGTTTAAATAGACTTTCAAAAAAGCTCAGGGTTTGGTAATACATCAACCTCCCAAGTCCTCAGAGGATTAGTAATTGGCTCTGTTGGAATCTTTGCTAAAGCATCAGCCATGGACTTTTTTTTTTGCTCCTGTTTGACTCCCACAAACAACATTAGAGACCAGCTTTAGAAATGCAGTTGAGCTTTGGTTAAAAATATACTTCTGGCTATGGGCTTCCCTGGTGGCTCAGGTGGTAAAGAATCTGCCTGCAATGCAGGAGATGTTGTTGACCCCTGGGTTGGGAAGGTCCCCTGGAGAAGGGAATGGCTATCCACTCCAGTATTCTTGCGTGGAGAATTCCATGGACAGAGGAGACTTGTGGGCGACAGTCTATGAGGTTACAAAGAGTCAGGCATGACTGACTCACACACACACTTCTGCCTATAGTTTAGAATGAAACTTAGGTAAGATAAGAGCAAAGCTTGATATTAGGATTTTGTTGCTCATTTTGACATTGGTGACCTTGCCAAAGGATATATGGGGTGGTTTTAGGCATAGGTCAGAGTTCAGAGAATGGATTTCTCTCTGAAAACATGAGTGTTTGGTACTATATGGTTACCCTGAGAGTAGAAATGCCAGTCTGGGCCAGATTACCCTCAGACATTGTGACATATTTATTAGTGACTGACCGAGGAGACTTAACTAGCAGGTTCCCAGCTCCCAGACCTCAAGTAATTTAAAAGCCATAAACATTATAAACTATCTCTGGGATGACTACCTAGGTGACAGCCTCATGATGTATTATAGAGCTTGTAGCTCTGCCACACACAGAGGGAACCACTGGGATGTATAGTGATTTTACTGCTCTCTATGCTTTTCGGAGAAGGCAATGGCACCCCACTCCAGTACTCTTGCCTGGAAAATCCCATGGACGGAGGAGCCTGGTGGGCTGCAGTCCATGGGGTTGCGACTGAGCGACTTCACTTTCACTTTTCACTTTCATGCATTGGAGAAGGAAATGGCAACCCACTTCAGTGTTCTTGCCTGGAGAATCCCAGGGACGGGGCAGCCTGGTGGGCTGCTGTCTATGAGGTCGCACAGAGTCGGACTCGACTGAAGTGACTTAGCAGTAGCAGCATGCTTTCTGAGTAAACTTTGAAAAAAGTCACGCTCAGCTAAGCACTCGTGTATAGAGACATCCAGAGGGAAAGAATAGAAACTACAAAAAGGACACTCCACTATAGTCTTCTCTCCCTCAGCTTCGAGTGATGAAGAGTTGGCTGGAACTGCACAGAATCATCTTTCTTTCTCACCTACCTTTAACTTTAAACCAAACTGATGCATTCCTGAAGTTCAGAGCAGAGAGAGAAGCAATGTTCTCGACAGTTCATGATGTTGCTTCTGTTAGCGGCCACCCTCACTCTCAGTCTGTCCCACTCTCTGATTTTTTTTTTTAATTGTCATAAAATATATATAGAATGAAATTTACCATTTTAAGTACACACTTCAGTTCAGTTCAGTTCAGTCACTCAGTGTCCAACTCTTTGCGACCCCATGAATCGCAGCAGGTCAGGCCTCCCTGTCCATCACCAACTCCTGGAGTTCACTCAGACTCACATCCATTGAGTCAGTGATGCCATCCAGCCATCTCATCCTCTGTCGTCCCCTTCTCCTCCTGCCCACAATCCCTCCCAGCATCAGAGTCTTTTCCAATGAATCAACTCTTCACATGAGGTGGCCAAAGTACTGGAGTTTCAGCTTAAGCATCAGTCCTTCCAAAGAACACCCCAGGACTGATCTCCTTTAGAATGGACTGGTTGGATCTCCTTGCAGTGCAAGGGACTCTCAAGAGTCTTCTCCAACACCACAGTTCAAAAGCATCAATTCTCCGGTGCTCAGCCTTCTTCACAGTCCAACTCTCACATGCAAGTACACACTTGAGTGCCATTAAATACCTTCACATTGTTGTGCAAACACCTCATCAACCATCTTCATAATGTTTCACCTTCTCAGACTGAAACTCCATATTCATTAAATAATAATTTGTCATTCCTCCCCCCCCCCCACGTCCTAGTCATCATTATATAACTTTTTTTTTCATGACAATCCAGGTGTCAATATATCATAATCTGTTTGGGAGAATAGCGGTTTGCTTCCTACTCTATGATGGGGAATCTTGAGGACATAAAGTAAAGGATTATGCTTCTCTGCAGAAGTGACTGAGAAAATCACACTCAGCCAAACTTCTTTGTAGAATACCCCTGTACAAAAATGAAGAAAAACACTGTAAGTAGGAGAGCTTTGCTTCTGTTTCCTCTTTTTCCGACTCTGATGTGGAGTTGATTGCAACCTTGCCAGGAATTATCTGGAGTGATGTAATTCACTGGGCATTTTGAGTTCAGGTTGTTCCTCTACCTAAGGAATTGATCAGGAGCAGGAATGGTTATGCTCCCTACCCACAGAACAATGCCCTATTGAAAGACTGTCTTTGGGGAAAATGTCAGAGTCCTTGGGAATTTAGAGAAACACTTATTCACATATGTAGAACATGGATTCCATCAGCTTGACTGGTTGGTTGGGGTTTTGTCCTGGGAGAAGGATGCCAGCAGACAAAGGATGACTGACCCATAGTGGGAACTTCCTAGCAATGACACAGAATAACTATAATTCTGATTGATCATTGATTTCAAGAAGATCAGAAGGAAACTGCTTTTGTTATCATTCTTATTTTTTTTTTCTTCTGGGACCCAATGCCTTAGATTTATCAAGACCCAGAGACACTCTGAGAGATAGTGAGGGACAAGGAGGCCAGGCATACTTCAGGTCAGTCCATAGGGCCTCAAAGAGGAGGACATGACTTGACTGAAAAACAACAAGGACACTTTGAGTGTAATCTGGTAGTTGATAGAACGGTGAAATCATGCAAAGAGATTGAGAATTCAATAGGAAGAGCTTGTCTCCTAATTTATAGAAGAAAGGATGTATTAGAAAGGGAAATAAGCTAATAATGAGAATTTGGTGGGAGAAGGAAGAGTAGGGATGAGGTTAGGAATAATTGAGAAGGGATTTAAGTGATCACATAGATTGGAGTCAAAGGTACTGTTTCCTTGTTTTGACCCCAGATTGCATGTGAATGGTGGTTCGGTTAGAGCATAAAGATTAATGACCAAAGGTTAAAATTTTGATAGTTAACAAACTAAGATTTCTAAGAAGAGAGAAGGCAGTTGCATGCAGAACACACATAGCTACATTAAAACTAAATAGGAACCCTTGCATATCTATTAATAGCTTGCAACAGAGGGCTAAAAGATGATATGGATACAATTATTGATGAGGAGGCTTGAGATTAAGAGAAAGATTCTGTTTTGGTCCTGGTTTTTCCTGAGAAGTGGGGAGCATAGCATCCTCCTGAGATACATGGAAATTTTGTGGGGATAAAGTTTATAGGAAATCAGTGAAAATTTAGAACATATACTAAAAAGAATGTGTTGGAAGAAGGAACTGTTTGGAACAGCCAGAACATTTGCTTAACAAGTTTTGAAGACGTAGTTCACATTAGAGTTGAAATTTTTGTTGGCGCTCCTTCCTAGTTAATAATGGGCTTCCCAGGTGGCTCAGTGGTAAAGAATCTGCCTCCCAACGCAGGAGCTGCAGGAGACTCAGTTTAGATCCCTGGGTTGGGAAGATCCCCTGGAGGAAGAAATGGCCATCCACTTAAGTATTCTTGCCTGGAAAACCCACTGACAGAGGAGCCTGGAGGGCTACAGTCAGCCCTTGGGTTCACAAATAGTCAGACCCGACTGACTGAGCAGCAATAGCTAGTTAATAATTTTCTTCAAGATCGCCTTATATCTCAGGTGGAGGGAAAGACATGATGGTGTATGAATTTCTGGTTTAGAAACTTCAGTTAATGTAATGCACTACACTGAAGAAAATGCTCTATTTAGACTTGGTTCCGTAAAGATGGACATTTATTCATTCTGTGCTTAGAGAATGAAGATAATTGCAAAAGTGATGGAAACCTTTTCTCTCCTTGATATTTATAAGTCTTTTAAAAGATGAAATGGTTCAATGTAACTAGTCAGGATAGGACCATTTTGCTGTGCAACAAACGAATCCTGAACTCTCAGTGGCTTAACACTTACACTTTCGTGTTCTGTTCAGGCCTAATTCACTGAGAGATCATTGCTCCTCTAGGACAGCACTCTTCCAGATAGCTGCTTGTTAACGCAGCTTGCTTCACTGGGTGGCCCTACCATCTTGGTGTGTGTCTTCCAGGCTTGCTGCAGCAGGAAAAAGGAAACTGAAAAAGTCCTGGCGAGGAGCATACTGACTTCTCAATGTTTCAGCCTAACTGTGACACACATCAATTCCTGTTTAAAAACAAAGGGGCTGGAAAATATGGTAGTAACATTTGGATTCTTAGTGATCAGCAAATGGATTGGTAACATTTGAAAAAACCAATCATCTCCCATTTCAGGGGCTTCTCAGGTGGTGCAGTGGGTCCACCTGCCAACACAGGAGACACAAGAGATGCAGGTTCAATCATTAGGTCGGGAATATCCCATGGAGAAGGGAATGGCAATCCACTCCAGTATTCTAGACTGGAAAATCCCATGGACAGGAGAGACTGGCAGACTACAGTCCCTGGGGGTCACAGAGTCGGACACAACTGAGTGACAGTACAGTCTCCTATTTAGAATAAATTACGTGCTAAACCGTTGAATATTAATATATATGCAATGAACACCTCAGGCATGCCTATGGAGTCATTTGGGTTAAATCAAATCCTTCTGAAAGTAGAAGTGACTTTCTAGGATTGGCAGGACTTGTGACCTGGCCCCAATTTGGAACCCTTTCTTTTTTTTTTTTAAAAAATTTATTTATTTTAATTGGAGGCTAATTACTTTACAATATTGTATTGGTTTTGCCATACATCAGCATGAATCCACCACGAATGTATGCATGTGGAACCCTTTCTTTATCAGGGTTCCTTCCTTTAAACTTGCACTCTGTCTATATCTCACATGATTTTCCATCTCATTGGTTTGCAATTGGTCTAAAATTTCCCATTCAAATTTGAATGTGCACACTTTCTGACTTTATTACTCACCTATCACCAAGTTAATTTTTGTTTGTACCAGATACTTCTCTATCCATTAGCTAAAGCACAAATCGGCACCCCCCAAAACTATTTTGAATATATTTTACAAAAACAGTGCTCCACAAAACACTGCCTGGGAAATGTGTGCAAGATGGCTCTACAGTTGTGCCTGCAAGAATTTTATATCCTTTCTTAGCTTTAGACATAGAAAACAATTAATTTTGAGAACAGCCCAGATTACACTGTAAAGGGTGCCCCTGGAATTGTGCAGCACTTGGTACTAATTTTGAAATGAGTCTTGTCTTTATGTCACTCTCATTTCTCAAAACTCATTCTTTTCTCATTGGTCATTATCTCTCACAATAATAGCCCTACCTTGCCTACAGTACTTTGGACTAAAACCTCATTAAAAAAAATTTTGGTTGTTAGGACTTATTGTTTAGATATTTTAATTATTTGGCCTATTGGTTATACACTCTATATCTGAAGCTTTACAGAGAATGCTTCTACTGAATACAGTTACTCAAAGTTTTTCCAGCCTCTGTGATTCTTTAAGTTGATTAACAATGCCCCTTTGGGGGCTTCCCTGGTGGTCCAGCAGTTAAGAATCCACCTGCCATTGCAGGGGATATGGGTTCAATCTCTGATCCGGGAAGATCCCACATGCTGAGAAGCAACTAAACCCATGTGCCACAACTGCAAAAGCCCATGCACCATGACTACTGAAGCCCTCATACCTAGAGCCCGTGCGCTGAAATTAGAGAAGAAGCTGCAATGAGAAGCCCGAGCACCTCAACTAGAGAGAAGCCCTCACTCACTGCTACCAGAGAAAGCCCGCATGCATCAATAAAGACTCAGTGTAGCCAAAAAACCTGAAAAAATAAAATTAAAAAGTAATAATTTTTTAAAAACAATGTCCCCTTGATTAGTAGTAATTTATAGAAGCAAAGAAATTTCTAATTGAAGAACTTTAGTCATCATTTAATCAAATTGTGACATTTTATGAAAGATGAATCATTAAAGAGTCCAGAAAGCAAGGGGTGAATAATATCCTTAAAGTCATACCTTTTAACTTCAAAATCATTATCCTTTCTATTAGTCACACTTGTTCTTAAGATATGAATAGATTTTGTTTTATCTTCTCTACTCACAAAAATTGCTACCCAAGGTTACTCTTTGGCTCCAGAGCTTCTTCATGGCATTTTTCACCTCTGAGTTTCTGAGGGTGTAGATGAAAGGGTTTAATATGGGTGTTACCATGGTATAAAACACAGCCACCGCTTTATCAATAGGGAAGGTGATTGTGGGCCAAAGGTACATAAACATACAGGGTACAAAGAACAAGACCACTGCAGTAACATGGGAGGCGCAAGTGGAGAGCGCTTTCTGCTGTTCTGCAGTGCTGCTGTGTGTTCTTAGAGAGCAAAGGATGAGCACATAGGAGGTGATAACAATGGAAAAGATGAGCATACACATCAGCCCACTGTTGGCAGCAACAAAAAGACCAAAGATGTGAGTGTCTGTGCAGGAGAGTTTCGGCAGAGGGAAAAGGTCACAGATGAAATGGTCAATGACATTGGGGCCACAGAAGGGCAACCAGACTATAAAAAGAATTTGAATCAGAGCATGAAGAAATCCTCCGGCCCAGACCATGACCACCAGGAGGCCACACACTTGCCTGTTCATTGTGATGGCGTATGCAGGGGCTTGCAGATAGCCACAAAGCGGTCATAGGCCATCACTGTGAGCAAGAGGAGCTCAACTCCTCCAAAGAAATGCTCTGCAAAGAGCGGAGTCATACACCCACTGAAGGAGATGGCTTTCTTTTGAGCACATAAGTCAAATATCATTTGGGGGCCATGGTAGAAGAGCAGCAGCGGTCTATGAAGGACGAGAAAGACAGGAATAAATACATGGGGGAACCTAAGGCTCTGCTAGTGGTGACCGTCACAATGATGAGTAGGTTGCCGGCCACAGTGAGAAAGTAGAGGAGGGTAAACAGAGCGAACAAGAGTTTCTGTACATCTGCGTTCTGTGTCAGGCCAAACAGGAGGAATTCCGTCACATTCTTCATTTGCTCCATGAATCCAGTCTGGTGTTCAGATAACTGATTTCTCTGAGAATAGCACAGGGATCACAATTGTGAGGATCAATTTAGACCAATCTCAGTAAGTTTCTCGAATTACTTTTTGTAAGACTGATAAAAACATCAGGTAGATAAGCCCAAGACTTAAAGTTGGGCCATATTATTATTAGCCACAAAATGAACACATAACTGTCTTCTCTCTCTCTCACATACACTCCCACTCACCCACACATGCACATACAGATGCATATACACAACCACAGTTTTATCACTGTTGACATTCCAGTCATCTTTCTATAATTGTACATTGATGGGTATTCCCCCCAAAATGCTCATGTATTTTCTCCTATAGGAAAAGAGGAATAAAAAGAGAACCCATACAAAGGAGCAGAGGCTTGAGTTCATGAGAATTTACTCCCTTGTCTCCCTTCTCTAGTCACTTGTGCTGATGAGGTTAAGCTGTAGAATTTATTATTCTTACTTTTAACTTGTTTCAGGGTGAATATAAAACATCAGGTAAATTCAACTCAAAATTAGGGGTAATGTAGTTGCACCTCAGAAAAAACTGAACTGACTGAATCCTTAAGGCTCCAGTAAGGTATAGCTTCTTTACCTAAGGTATACTTCTTTTTTTTTTTTTCTTAATTTTATTTTATTTTTAAACTTTTAAACTTTACAAAATTGTATTAGTTATGCCAAATATCAGAATGAATCCGCCACAGGTATACATGTGTTCCCCATCCTGAACCCTCCTCCCTCCTCCCTCCCCATACCATCCCTCTGGGTCGTCCCAGTGCACTAGGCCCAAGCATCCAGTATCGTGCATCGAACCTGATGTATAGAACAGTCTTATGGACTCTGTGGGAGAGGGAGAGGGTGGGAGGATTTGGGAGAATGGCATTGAAACATGTAAAATATCATGTATGAAACGAGTTGCCAGTTAAGGTATACTTCTTAACAAGGTATAACTGAGGGCTTTTCTGGTGGCTCAGGTGGTAAAGAATCCGCCTGCAAAGCAGGAGACCCTGGTTCAATCCCTGGCTAGGGAAGATCCCCTGGAGAAAGAAATGGCAACACACTCCAGTATTCCTATCTGGAGAATCCAATGGACAGAGGAACCTGGTGGGCTACAGTCCATGGGGTCACAAAGAGTCGGACATGACTGAGCAACTGCACTTTCACTTTTGAGGTATAACTAGCAGTTAGATTTGTGAATTTATATTACATTCAAATAAAACTTTCTAAGATACCATCACACAAGAAGAAAAAAGATTATTCTGAAGAGGATAAAATAGCATGATGCAATGCAATATCCCCTAGATTTATTTGAAACATTGCCGGGGTCCAGCCCCGGCTGATCCAGGGTCTTCGAAGGAGAGACGGCTAGGCGACCTATTCAAATGTTAATTAGATATAATAAAGAGGAATAGAATGAGGATAGCTCAGTAGGAAAATTCAGTGGAGAAAAGAAGCTGAGTGGCTTGGTTTACGCGGAAAATCAATATAACCCGTGACACCAGGTTAGCTCTGACCACGGAGGCCGCAGGCGCCCTCTCGAATAGCGGAAGGTGCCCCACCGTAGACACCTTCTCGAGTGGGTCTTAGAAGCCCAGGCAAATAAATGGTCGCAGAGGACATCCACGCTCCAGATGGACACTCAGCTAGAAGTTAAAGGGAAGAATGACATGGGGAGACCAAGCGTTGGTGAGCAAGGCCCATAGCTTTATTTTCAACAGGGGCTTTTATACCCTAAGTTACACATAGAGGACAATAGGGGATGCAAAATCAGCAGTCTTTGATGCTTATCAAAAACCAGGGTTTCTTTCCTGCAGATTTATCGTATACAAATGGTTTAGGTGATTTACATCATCTTCTGGCCAGAGGCCTATTAACATTTTATGACTCTTGACAAGGACTTATCAACAAAGACTTATTTTCTCTAAGAGTAATTATTTTAAGGTTTGGCGCCATCCTCCAAAGATAAGATTACGTTCCTATAGGGTGGATGTGTAATGGGTTTACAAAGGAAAGAATTTACTACCTTAAGGGTCTAAAGTTACTAACACCAGGCCACTACTTATTTTTTCTACATACCAACTATATTAATTAATGCACATTCAAGGATACAATTCAAGGGATGTGAAAACTTGGCAACAAACATTGGCTCATCAATGAAATCTCTTACTAGTTTTATTCTGACAGTTTCTAATTCTCTGAGAGGCTCTAAGCTATTTGAATATCTTAAGCTTCCCGTGCCTCTGGAGGCTGGGAGACTGTAAACAATCGTATGCATAGCTGTAGGTGTCCGGGTAAACTTGTCAGGCGAGTTAGAGAGCCATCTGAGGGGTTTGGATTTAAACACTCCTAATTGCCCAGGAACTTTATTAATTGGAGCTGTAAGTTAACTCTTTGACAGAGAGAGTGAGATGGTGGTGGGGGACAGCCCCCAGTAAAGTCAGAGGTGAGAGCACAAAGCAATAAAGTAGGCAGACTCTGGTTTTTGGGGGGTAGATGCTCGAGAATATCCGGGGGCACTCCCGAGGCTCGATCCCGCCTTTGCGTATGCCGAGCCCCCTTCCTCATGACCTTTGTCACGAGTGGAATGTCTCTCGGGCTCCCGGCAAAACATTATGATTCACTCAGTTCAGTTCAGTCACTCAGTCGTGTCCAACTCTTTGTGACCCCATGAACCGCAGCACGCAGGCCTCCCTGTCCATCACCAACACCTGGAGTCTACCCAAACCCATGTCCATTGAGTCAGTGATGCCATGCAACCATCTCATCTTCTATCATCTCCTTCTCCTCCTGCCCTCAATCTTTCCCAGCATCAGGGTCTTTTCCAATGAGTCAGCTCTTCACATGAGGTGGCCAAAGTATTGGAGTTTCAGCTTCAACATCAGTCCTTCCAATGAACACCCAGCACTGATCTCCTTTAGGATGGACTGGTTGGATCTCCTTGCAGTCCAGGGGACTCTCAAGTGTCTTCTCCAACACCACAGTTCAAAAGCATCAATTCTTTGGCGCCCAGCTTTCTTTATAGTTGGGGAATTTTTATCATGTTTAGGTTTCAGAAGAATTTTGAAAATCAAGCTCAGTTTAGGGAAGACTATGAAAAATTCTCTAGATCTCTTTAGAAAACAGGTACTTTTAAGGTAAGGAAACTAAAGCATTACAATTTGTTTACCAGCATGTGTTTCTGTGCAGTCAGGTATTTCTAAATTCTGTTTTCACTGATTAGCAGCTATGTGATGTTATGTACCAACCTTAGTCTTACTGCATCTAAACTTTCTCATGTACAAATTAAGAAAAATAACAGATGGTATGGAGGAATTGAAGAATATTATTATTATATAGGTCAAATGCTATGCTAAAAGTAAAATGCATAACTTTCCACATATTCCAAATTTTTGATGAGTGTAAAAGTGAAGAAACAGACATATCATTATTCTTATCCTTGAAATACTTGATTATTATAGTTACTATTTAGAAAGAACACAAATAAAGAGAGAAAATAAGTAAATTAAGTAATCAACTCAAGAGGTTAGAAAAGCAACTAATTGTATTCAGAAAGAGTTGACTGCAGAAATCAATATATTAAATAATAGAAAACTAGTAGACTATAAATGAATTCAGTTTTTTTTTTAGAGGGTGGGATGGTTTTGGAGAATGGCATTGAAACATGTATACTGTCGTATGTGAAACGGATTGCCAGTCCAGGTTTGATGCATGAGACAGGGTGCTCAGGGCTGGTGCACCGGGATGACCCAGAGGGATGGGATGGGGAGGCAGGTGGGAGGGGGGTTCAGGATGGGGAACATGTGTACACCCGTGGCAGATTCATGTCAATGTATGGCAAAAACCACCACAATATTGTAAAGTAATTAGCCTCAAATTAAAATAAATAACTTTATATTAAAAAAAATGAATGAAATAAATGAGCAGACAAGCTCAGTAAGAGGCAAGTATGGTCAAACTGTAAAAGGGCATTATTTTTAAAGAAAGTTTGAAGAAATATTATGTGTAGTTCATAAAAGATTTTTTAACAACTGAATAGATATTTTTCAAATAAAGCTTATCTTTTATGCCATCACAAAATAAAAAGAAAAAGAGAGAAAAAAGGGTAGCATGCATTAAAGACTTTCAGTAAAACAGATTTCTTCAAAAACAGAAAATCAAAAGAACAAATCTATATCTATATCTATATCTATATCTATATCTATCTAATCTCTAGGTGGGGAAGAGCATTTTAAGCAAAATTCAGTGGTATAAAAACTAGGACAAAGCTAACAGATTTAACTACATAAAGGTATAGAACACATTGGAAAACTATTTGCAACAAGTATGATAGATAACTATTATCATAGATGTAGTTTTTACAAAAAAATGTTCTACCTACACAATTATAAAAATTAACAAAACTTTTTAATAAAAAGAAAATTCTTAGAAAAAACATTAGATCCCTTAAAAAAATCCCTATTTCATAAGCCATTAAGGAAAAGCAATTTAAAAACAGTGAAATACTTTAAATTGAAAACTGAGCAGAACTTTATGATAATTATATTAGTACTGTGTTGATGTAAAATACTCTGGAAAGAAGTTTGACTTTGTATAATAAGAGCTTTATAATTGGTCATCCCCTTGATCCAGTACTCCTTATTCTTCAGAATCTATTCTGTATAAAGATTATGGACAAAAACTGTGCATATATATTTCATATTTTGTAAGATAATGAAAAAGTGAAAACAATTCAAATTCTACATAAAGAGGAAAAATTAAGCAAATTATAGTTATGAAATATCAGGTGAACATAGAGGTTATTTACAAGGAAAATTCATGGTGTGAAAAAATTCTTCCAACATAATATTAAGTAGAGAACACAAGATACTAGACAACTTCTTTATTATGATCTAAATGGTCCAAAATGACATATAAACATAGAAAAGTACCTAAAAGAAATGCTCTAAAGACTAATAATGCTTATTTGGATTATGGATTTAAGATAAATTTTGTATTCTTTTTAAATTTTTCTGATCTGAATTTCCTACAAAGAGAATATATTACCTTTATAATAAGAAAAATAATTTAATAAAAGAGATAATATTCTGTGTGACTCCTTTTCTCAGTATGTTGGTCACTATTTATAAAAATCTGTGACAATAGAAATGGATGTTTAAACCTACTGCTGCTGCTGCTAAGTCGCTTCAGTCGTGTCTGACTCTGTGCGACCCCATAGATGGCAGCCCACCAGGCTCCTCCATCCCCGGGACTTTCCAGGCAAGAGCACTGGAGTGGGCTGCCATTTCGTTCTCCAATGAATGCATGCATGCTAAGTCGCTTCAGTCGTGTCCGACTCTGTGTGACCCCATGGACAGCAGCCCACCAGACTCCTCCATCCACAGGATTCTCCAGGCATGAATACAGAAGTGTTTAAACCTAACTCACCTGTAATTTGAATACCCTAGTATGAGATGGTTGGCATCACCAGATTCAACGGACATGAACTTGGGCACTTTCTGGGAGATGTTGAAGGACAGAGAAGACTGGTGTGCTGCAGTCCATGGGGTCGCAAAGAGTTGGACATGGCGACTGAACAGCAACAACAAAGTATCACCTTGAGAAAATGTGATAAAGAAACCACAGATTGTGCTTACCTCTCCAGATGCATTTGGGAAATAAGTGACATGCTCATTTCATAACAAGGTGTTACTTGTAGAGCATAATTTGCCTGGGGGTAGCGATCATTGACCCATCAACAACTGCTGCTTTAAAGGTTTATTCACTTTTTATCTTAAATGAAAATTTCCTTTCCCTTATTTAATGGTTTGAAAATGACTGCTGAAAGAGAATTCCTAAATAATGCTGAGTTCATGGACTGGGTTTTAGGTTTGCTTTATTGGCTCATATCATTATGTGAGTGAGACACACACATCTCAGCTCAGATAACAAATTTCTTTAGTCTGACACCTTCTGAAGTGTTAGACTTCAAAAGAAAGTGATGGGAAAAAAGCCTAACCATTGGAGGAAATTTCCATTTATGCCATCTTACTATAGATTTGTCAGTCCTTCTTGTGCCCAGATGAAGTGTATTAAAAAGAGCCACTTGACCTGAGATCTATCCTGACTTAGAGCCCTGGAAATATCACACTGTTAAAGTAGAAAAATTAGGAATTGCAAACACCATAAAATCAGCGACAAATAAAAGTTGATTTGAAGTAGCAATTCCCTGAAGTTAGCTCTTTCAAATTTTTTTCTTACTAAGCTTGTGATCAGCCTATAGATATCTTCTTTGGTTCCTAGGAGTCTGGATGCAAATGTTTTGGATACTCAAAACCACAAGCAACTCCTTCAGCTCAATTCCAGAAAAATAAACAACCCAATCAAAAAATGGACCAAAGAACTAAATAGACATTTCTCCAAAGAAGACATACAGATGGCTAACAAACACATGAAAAGATGCTCAACATCACTCATTATCAGAGAAATGCAAATCAAAACCACAATGAGGTATCATTTCACACCAGTCAGAATGGCTGCGATCCAAAAGTCTACAAGCAATAAATGCTGGAGAGGATGTGGAGAAAAGGGAACCCTCTTGCACTGTTGGTGGGAATGCAAACTAGTACAGCCACTCTGGAGAACAGTGTGGAGATTTCTTAAAAAAACTAGAAATAGAACTGCCTTATGACCCAGCAATCCCACTTCTGGGCATACACACTGAGGAAACCAGAATTGAAAGAGACACGTGTACCCCAGTGTTCATCGCAGCACTATTTATAATAGCCAGGACATGGAAGCAACCTAGACGTCCATCAGCAGATGAGTGGATAAGAAAGCTGTGGTACATATACACAATGGAGTATTACTCAGCCATTAAAAAGAATACATTTGAATCAGTTCTAATGAGGTGGATGAAACTGGAGCCTATTATACAGAGTGAAGTAAGCCAGAAAGAAAAACACCAATACAGTATGCTGCTGCTGCAAAGTCACTTCAGTCGTGTCTGACTCTGTGCGACCCCATAGACAGCAGCCCACCAGGCTCCCTTGTCCCTGGGATTCTCCAGGCAAGAACACTGGAGTGGGTTGCCATTTCCTCCTCCAATGCATGAAAGTGAAAAGTGAAAGTGAAGTCACTTAGTCATGTCCAACCCTCAGCAACCCCATGGACTGCAGGCTTCCAGGCTCCTCCATCCATGGGATTTTCTAGGCAAGAGAACTGGAGTGGGGTGCCATTGCCTTCTCTGATGGAATTTAGAAAGATGGTAATGATAACCCGGTATGTGAGACAGCAAAAGAGACACAGATGTATAGAACAGTCTTTTGGACTCTGTGGGAGAGGGAGAGGGTAGGATGATTTGGGAGAATGGCATTGAAACATGTATAATATCATATAAGAAACGAATTGCCAGTCCAGGTTCAATGCAGGATACATGGTGCTTGGGGCTGGTGCACTGGGATGACCCAGAAGAATGGTACGGGGAGGGAGGTGGGAGGGGTGTTCAGGATTGGGAACACGTGTACACTCGTGGTGGATTCATGTTGATGTATGGCAAAACTAATACAATATTGTAAAGTAAAAAAAAAAATTAAAAAAAATTTGGGAGATTGATATTGACATAGGCACACTACTATATATGAAACAGATAACTAATAAGAACCTGCTACAAAGCATAAGGAAGTACTCAAAACTCTGTAATGGTCCATATGAGAAATGAATTAAAAAAAAAAAGTGCATGTATGTGTATATAATAACTGATTTACTTTGTTGAACACCCAAAACTAACACAATACTAAAATGAATTATACTCTAATGAAAATTTTAAAAAATAATGAAATTCAAAAAGTTATTTTGATGATCAATGAAACTAAGCCATGCCCGTGGGGCAACCCAAGACCAGAGGGTCATGGTGGAGAGATCTGACAGAATGTGGTCCACTGGAGAAGGGAATGGCAAACCACTTCAGTATTCTTGCCTTGAGAACCCCATGAACAGTATGAAAAGGCAAAATGATAGGATACTGAAAGAGAAACTCCCCAGGTCAGTAAGTGCCCAATATGCTACTGGAGATCAGTGGAGAAATAACTCCAGAAAGAATGAAGGGATGGAGCCAAAGCAAAAAGAATACCCAGCTATGGACGTGACTGGTGATAGAAGCAAGATCAGATGCTGTAAAGAGCAATATTGCATAGGAACCTGGAATGTCAGGTCCATGAATCAAGGCAAATTGGAAGTGGTCAAACAAGAGATGGCAAGAGTGAATGTCGACATTCTAGGAATCAGCGAACTGAAATGGACTGGAATGGGTGAATTTAACTCAGATGACGATTATATCTACTACTGTGGGCAGGAATCCCTCAGAAGAAATGGAGTGGCCATCATGGTCAACAAAAGAGTCCAAAATTCAATACTCGGATGCAATCTCAAAAACGACAGAGTGATCTCTGTTCGTTTCCAAGGCAAACCATTCAATATCACAGTAATCCAAGTCTATGCCCCAACCAGTAATGCTGAAGAAGCTGAAGTTGAATGGTTCTATGAAGACCTACAAGACCTTTTAGAACTAACACCCCCCAAAAAATGTCCTTTTCATTATAGGGGACTGGAATGCAAAAGTAGGAAGTCAAGAAACACCTGGAGTAACAGGCAAATTTGGCCTTGGAATACGGAATGAAGCAGGGCAAAGACTAATAGAGTTTTGCCAAGAAAATGCACTGGGCATAACAAACACCCTCTTCCAACAACACAAGAGAAGACTCTATACGTGGACATCACCAGATGGTAAACACCAAAATCAGATTGATTATATTCTTTGCAGCCAAAGATGGAGAAGCTCTAACACAGTCAGCAAGAACAAGACAAGGAGCTGACTGTGGCTCAGACCATGAACTCCTTATTGCCAAATTCAGACTGAAATTGAAGAAAGTAGGGAAAACCACTAGACCATTCAGGTATGACCTAAATCAAATCCCTTATGATTATACAGTGGAAGTGAGAAATAGATTTAAGGGCCTAGATCTGATAGATAGAGTGCCTGATGAACTATGGACTGAGGTTCGTGACATTGTACAGGAGACAGGGATCAAGACCATCCCCATGGAAAAGAAATGCAAAAAAGCAAAATGGCTGCCTGGGGAGGCCTTACAAATAGCTGTGAAAAGAAGAGAAGTGAAAAGCAAAGGAGAAAAGGAAAGATATAAACATCTGAATGCAGAGTTCCAAAGAATAGCAAGAAGAGATAAGAAAGCCTTCTTCAGTGATCAGTGCAAAGAAATAGAGGAAAACAACAGAATGGGAAAGACTAGGGATCTCTTTAAGAAAATCAGAGATACCAAAGGAACATTTCATGCAAAGATGAGCTCGATAAAGGACAGAAATGGTATGGACCTAACAGAAGCAGAAGATATTAAGAAGAGATGGCAAGAATACACAGAAGAACTGTACAAAAAAGATCTTCACGACCCAGAGAATCACGATGGTGTGATCACTGACCTAGAGCCAGACATCCTGGAATGTGAAGTCCAGTGGGCCTTAGAAAGCATCACTACGAACAAAGCTAGTGGAGGTGATGGAATTCCAGTTGAGATATTCCAAATCCTGAAAGATGATGTTGTGAAAGTGTTGCACTCAATATGCCAGCAAATTTGGAAAACTCAGCAGTGGCCACAGGACTGGAAAAGGTCAGTTTTCATTCCAATCCCAAAGAAAGGCAATGCCAAAGAATGCTCAAACTACAGCACAATTGCACTCATCTCACACGCTTGTAAAGTAATGCTCAAAATTATCCAAGACAGCCTTCAGCAATATGTGAACTGTGAACTTCCTGATGTTCAAGCTGGTTTTAGAAAAGGCAGAGGAACCAGAGATCAAATTGCCAACATCTGGTGGATCATGGAAAAAGCAAGAGAGTTCCAAAAGAAACATCTATTTCTGCTTTATTGACTATGCCAAAACCTTTGACTGTGTGGATCACAATAAACTGTGGAAAATTCTGAAAGAGATGGGAATACCAGAGCACCTGATCTGCCTCTTGAGAAATCTGTATGCAGGTCAGGAAGCAACAGTTAGAACTGGACATGGAACAACAGACTGGCTCCAAATAGGAAAAGGAGTATGTCAAGTCTGTATATTGTCACCCTGTTTATTTAACTTATATGCAGAGTACATCATGAGAAATGCTGGACTGGAAGAAACACAAGCTGGAATCAAGATTGTCGGGAGAAATATCAATAACCTCAGATATGCAGATGACACCACCCTTATGGCAGAAAGTGAAGAGGAACTCAAAAGCCTCTTGATGAAAGTGAAAGTGGAGAGTGAAAAAGTTGGCTTAAAGCTCAACATTCAGAAAATGAAGATCATGGTATCTGGTTCCACCACTTCATGGGAAATAGATGGGGAAACAGTGTCAGACTTTATTTTTCTGGGCTCCAAAATCACTACAGATGGTGACTGCAGCCATGAAATTAAAAGACACTTGCTCCTTGGAAGGAAAGTTATGACCAACCTAGATAGCATATTCAAAAGCAGAGACATTACTTTGCCAACAAAGGTCCATCTAGTCAAGGCTATGGTTTTTCCTGTGGTCATGTATGGATGTGAGAGTTGGATGTGAAGAAGGCTGAGCACCGAAGAATTGATGCTTTTGAACTGTGGTGTTGGAGAAGACTCTTGAGAGTCCTTTGGAGTGCCAGGAGATGCAACCAGTCCATTCTGAAGGAGATCAGCCCTGGGATTTCTTTGGAAGGAATGATGCTAAAGCTGAAACTCCAGTGCTTTGGCCACCTCATGCGAAGAGTTGACTCATTGGGAAAGACTCTGATGCTGGGAAGGATTGGGGGCAGGAGGAGAAGGGGACGACAGAGGATGAGATGGATGGATGGCATCGCTGACTCGATGGACGTGAGTCTGAGTGAACTCCGGAGTTGATGATGGACAGGGAGGCCTGGCGTGCTGCGATTCATGGGGTCGCAAAGAGTCAGACACGGCTGAGCGACTGATCTGATCTGATTTTGTTAAATATATTTTAGGTGATCAGGCACTCAGTCATCTCTGACTCTTTGCGGCTCCATGGAGTGTAGCACGCCAGATTCCTCTGTCCATGGGATTTTCCTGGCAGGAATACTAGAATGGGTTGCCGTTTCCTCCTTCAGGGTATCTTCCCCAGCCAGGGATCGAACCCTCATCTCCTGCATTGGCAGGCAGATTCTTAACCACTGAGCCACCTGGGAAGCCCAAAACAAAACGCTGAAGTCAGCACCATGAGGGCAGTGATATCTTTGTGTTGTGCATGGCTGTCCCACACCTGGCAGCCAGCCTACTTTGGCTTCTGCATTTTACTACTGTTCAGACTGCGAGAATCCCAGGGATGGGGGAGCCTGGTGGGCTGCCATCTATGGGATCGCACAGAGTTGGACACAACTGAAGTGACTTAGCAGCAGTAGACTGGCTCAAAACTCTCTTCCTCCTGGAAGTCAGCCATGAATGACAGGCCCAGTTTACCCTACTTTTAACTGGAATACAAGTGAAGGCTGATCTTCTTTAAGAGTTTGAGTGCATGGTGTCAAGAAACAAATAAACAAACAAACACACAGCTTCTGTGATCTGGGGATGGTTATGCTTATATGGTCTTCCTGGGTTCATCTTTACCAACACTTTCAAGTGTGGTTACAGGGAAATATTTCAATAAGTATTACTCAAGTGCAAGGAGTTAGAGTCTCTGATCTCTCAACTCCCAGAGGATTAAAACTAGCAACTTCAACCAAGATGGCAGCCAAACCAGTTTATCCATTCTCTCTTGTGGCCATGGCATCTGTGATTAAGGAGACGAGGGAGAGGCATCTGGGCTGGGTTTTCAGCCCCCCTATGACTGTGTTTAGAAAATGATCTTGGACTCTGGGACTGAAGGCACAGAAGGTCCTAGTCATGGGATAATGGATGCATGAACTCCCTAGTGTTCATCAGTTCAGTTCAGTTTAGTCGCTCAGTCGTGTCTGACTCTTTGCAACCCCATGAACCGCAGCATGCCAGGCCTCCCTGTCCATAACCAAAAGAGCCTTATTCATACCTGTCTCACAGAGTTGTAGGAGGGATTGAGGAAGATAACATGTGGAAATATCTAAGTCCCTGAAAAACTGCTATTCTACTGCTAATGCCCTGTAGATAAAGGCATGCAGGCTAGAGTGGCTCAGATGGTAAAGGATTTGCTGCAATGCAGGGGATCTGGGTTCAGTCCTTGGGTTGAGAAGGTGTCCCGGAGAAGGGAATGGCAACCCAATCCTGGAGAATTCCATGTACAGAGGAGCCTAGGGGGCTACAGTCCTTGGGATTGCAGAGTCAGGCATGACTGAGCAACTGCCAGGCTAAAGAAACTGCTTTTAGTAATAGAATAGTGAATCATGATCAAGTGTAAGAGTTTTGCGGCCTCTTCTGTTTGCTAACTATGTGATCTTGGGCAAGTTCCTCAGCCTCTTTCTTTATACCTGAGTTCTCACACTTGTAAGAAGAGGGCAATAGGAGTACGTGCCACAGGATATTGTGGGGTTTCTATGAGTGAGCACATGTAAAGTGCTTTCAGCAGTGCTTGGTGTAAAGCAAAAGTTCACTGGTGTCTGTTGTCACTTTCTGTATAGAGCACATGGCTTGACTGATTCAAGTTTCTGCAAAGAATTGTCTCAACTCACACACATGGCTTCTTTATTCTTACGGTTGGTAGAATCTGGTTGGTGGAATTTCTTAATACAGAAATTAAGAGAGAAGGAAGGTTACGTTTTAAAGTAATTGAATACTGATTCATAAGTCATTATAGTTCAGAAATCTATGGATGTTCAGCCATCTCTCACTAAAAAATCTGACAGTATAGTTGAGTCCTAGAAAGGTTGTAGGAGATTCAGGAAATGTGGATGCGGTGAGAACTAACAGATAATGAGCACTCTGTATGTACATCACAGTGCTACATGTGGTGTTTCATCTAATTCTCACGTAATCTCCATGTGGGATATATTAATCCTACTTTATGTAAATGAAAATTGATGCTTTCTTTGAGTATCTTTTGACCAAGACCTAAAAGCTAATAAGTAGACGTTGGATTGAAACACAAGCTGGTCTAATTTCTAAGCTTGAGCTCTAACACTTATGTTATTGTAGGGCACTGGACGTTGATTCTGTGATGAGTTTCGTGCACTGGGATTGGGTGGGGAGGAGGTGGTGATTCAGACCAGCTGTGCATTATTTAGAGGCTTTGCTTTTAGCACCGGTGGCAGGAAGGACATATTCCTCAGACAGACCCCCTGTGTAGCACTGACCAGAAAGGACCGTTGAGTAAAGAGAATATTTTTCATCTTCCTTTCCACATTTGGCCCCCATCTGGGATGTCTTCCTAAGCACTCTGTTGGGAGTTTTCATTCTAGAAATTTCCTGATGCTTTCGGAGTAGAAGGGAAGACTGAGCAGATATTCATACCTAGGACCAGGGATATACTCTATATCAATGGGACACGGTGGAGTCCTAGAGAAATAATATACCAAAGACATGAACCTGGGTATTGAAAATCAATTCTATTTACTGTAAGATTTTATGCTTGTCATGGAACTTACCAGAACCTGGAAAACAGCTTAAGTACAGCTTAAATAAATAGGGGTTATTGGGAGTAACACCAAAAAATAGCATATAAAATTATCCATTAGTGCTTTATGCATAAAAAATTTTTCCTGAAATAAGTTGAGAGAAAATTTTGCATTTCTCCACTACTATAATACTATTGATCATCATTTATTAAATCCTGGTTAAGCTGTGTAATCTTGGCTAAGTTATTAAACTTCTCTGTGCCTCAGTTTCCCTATCTTATAAAGAGAGATAATAACAGTACCTCATAGGTTGATTAGAATCAAATTAGGTACTTAGGTACTGTCTTGGGATATGGGATTGAAGATGATTGTATTTCAAATGGGAGAAAATTGGTCATGTTTAAATACTAGTGGGAAGAACTAAAAGAGAGGAGATGAGGGAGGGTGAGAAATTGGAAGAGAGGAAGAGAAGAGGAAGGAGGAAGGGAAGGGAAATGGGAGGGGGCAGGGAAGGAGAGAGAAAGTTATAGATCAGGAGTGAGAAGGGAGTAATTAGTAGAATTAATAGAGGCGTATTAGGTATGGCAGACAGTGTTAGTTGTCCACAGAGTAGTTATTTCTCATCTTTTTTTTCAACCAAAGCTCCCTTTGTTTTGGTGCCAGGTGGCCATGTGTTTGGGGGAAACTGTGGTCCAACCTCAGTTCATAGTGTGACTCTGAATTAGTTTAAGTAATTATGACTGTTTTTCCCCTTTCTAGTGATAAACTTAGGGATAGGCATGTGACACAATTGTAGCTAAGAAAAAAAGCTATGGGTATTCTTTTTAAAACATTTTGATTGAAATTTAGTTGATTTACAACACTGTGTTAATTTCTTCTGTACAGCAAAGTGACTCAGAAAAAAATATATATATATTCTTTTCCATTATGATTTGTCACAAGATATTGAGTATAGTTCCTGCTGCTAAATAGTATGACCTTGTTTATCCATCCTGTTTATAACAGTTCGCCTCTGCTAATCCTAAACTCCCATTCCATTCCTTCCCTCCCCTATCCACCTTCCCCCTGGGCAACCACAACTCTGTTCTCCATGTCTGTGAGTCTGTTTCTGTCTTGTAGATATGTTCATTTGTGTCATCTTTAATTTTTTATTAACATTTTTATTGGCATATCGTTGATTTACAATGTTGTGTTAGTTTCAGGTGTAGAGCAAAGTGAAGCAATTATATGTATACATATACCCATGCGTTTTTTGGTGTCATCTTTTAGATTCCACATATAAGTGATATCGTATGGTATTTATATTTCTCTTTCTGACTTACTTTTCTTAGTATTATAATCTCTAGGTCCATCCATGTTGGGGCAAATGGCATTGTTTCATTCTTTTTGATGGTTGGATAATAATCTGCTGTGTATATGTACCACATCTTTCTTTATGCATTCCTCTGTTCATGGACATTTAGGCTGTTTCCTTGTACTGGCTGTTGTAAATAGTGTTTCTATGAACACAGGAGTGCCTGTATCTTCTTGAACTAGTTTTGTCTGCGTATATGCTCAGAAGTGGAATTGCTGGGTCAGGTGGAAACTCTAGTTTTGTCTCTTTGAGGAACCTCCATCCTATTTTCCATAGTGTCTGCACCAATATACATTCCCACCAACTTAGTAGGAAGTTTCCCTTTTCTCCACATGTGGGTGCACTTCAGAGTGCTGCTTCTGTGTTCCTAATAAGAGTCATGAAAGCAATTTATTTTCTTTTCTGAATAATGCTTTTTTGCAAGGGAATGCCAGAATTGCCACTTATCGGTAACCAGTGGGATTTGGACTGAGCAGTTACCTGAAACACTAAAAAGAACACACCGAAGGATGATTTGCTAGCTTGTAATTGAACTTGACCTGAAACTGCTTTTTCTTACTGAAGGACATACATTATTGAGATCTAAAATACCCCGAATTATGTCAGATAATCATTCTAGTATGTCGGGAAATGAACAGAAGAGTTATTTTATCAAATAGGAAATCAAATGTAAGAATATGTGACTGTGCCAATCATTGCATGTATGAGCAATGCCTGCTTTGCCCTCAAGCCCTATATTAGGGCCTCCTGAAGAATATCTAAACCTCATGGCTGAAGGAGTCCCTCCCTATGATCAGTTATTGGAGGATGCCTAAAATCAGTATTATTTACAAATGGTGGCTCAAGAGTGAAAAGCCATCTCCAATCTGGTAAGTAGCAGCATAGAAACCAATTCAGTGAAGAGGAAAATGTAAATCCACTCAATGAGTAGAATGAAGAGTGGTGTTCCTTGTGGGACGAGAAGTGGATTATAATGGTGGTGGCATCAGATGGACTGCACTGATTTTTACTAAGTATCCAATGAACTCATAATAGAGTCTGCAAAATGGGCCTTAGATAACTGGAAGATAGGGGGAACCTTGGATTATATCAAATGGGGGATCTGAGTGAAAATTAATTCAAATAATAGAAAGATAATTGTTGCTAAAAAGGGAGCCAATAAATAAATCATAATGTACCTGTTTTTTGGGTTAATAGAGGTATAATTGGTAGGATTAATTTGATTTCAGTGAAATCTGTGACAATACTGATATTGATGATCAAACATGTTAGGAAATTGAATTAAAATCTCCCCATGATATTCATCTGATGAAAGCTGATTTGCTAGAGGAGGAACTAGAGTTAGTTTACAATCTATGAATTGTTATATAATAAAAAAATTGTTGTATAATCAATATATTGATACTTTCATAAAGTTTAAATTTTAGTGGTGGCAGGAGATAAAACAGCTACCAAACTCATGCATCCTTATGAACAAGTGTGTGGTGAAATATTTGGTTAGCTGAAATGCCTCTTTTAAAAATGCCCACACCTCATTTGATGATACCATGGATTAGCAGTTTGGCAGGTGTCCATCTGTTTTTTTCTGTTCTATAAATGATATAAGCAGGAGATGAATAATTATGAGTGATTTTAATGTAATGGCTTGACCAGGAGTCAGAGGATAGAATCTGTGGATTTCTGGGGCATGGTTTTCTGAAAAGTCTCAGAAATTTAATATAGCACTGGATATATTAAATACTATATTTAATATAGTACTGGCGGTCTTATCCAATATAATGTGCTAAGTCACCTCAGTTGTGTCCTACTCTTTTCAACCCTATGGACTATAGCCCACCAGGCTCCTCTTTCCATGGGATTCTCCAGGCAGGAATACTGGAGTGGCTTGCCATGCTCTCCTCCAGGAGATCTTCTTGACCCAGGGATTAGACCTGCATCTCTCAGATCTCCTGCATTGGAAGGTGGGTTTTTTACCACTAACACCATCTGGGAAGCCCATCCAATACAATACAACAGGAAAATAAAATGAAAGGTATAAAGATGGGAAAATAAAATATAAGACCATCATTATTCACAGATATCATAATTTTATATATAGACTCAAGGGCTCAGCTGAGTGGAAGAAAGAATGGAGTTGTCAGATGACAGAGGAGTGAATAAATTAATAAGCCACAAATGAAAGCAGCAGCCTTAATCATTTGCTGATATAGTATAAGTGACAGGTTAAAACTAGAGTAAATATCAACTTCCCCCTGTTCCATTATCCCCCGTGAAACATTGTGTAGTCAGGGGTCAGGTGGATTAGCACAGATATGGGAGTCATCTCATTGTTGAGGGAGCCCTGAACAAAAGTTTCCCAGAATTTTATAGACCTGGCACAGGGGAAAGGACTAGCAGGAGTGGATGCAAGATGTAAAGCCTATCTTACCAGTAATTATATAAGATAGACATGGTTTAGCACTCCAACTAATAGGCAGAGATTGGCAGAATGGACAAAATCGTGATTCATATATATTTTCTCTACAAGCTTCATAATTCAAAGACACAGATAAGTGGAAAGTGAAAGTGGCAAGAAATATATATTATGGAAAAAATAACAAAAAGAGAGGTAAAAGAACAGGCAATGCAAATATAGGACAAAATAAACTTTAGGCCATAAATTGTTGTGATAGACCAAGAAAGACATTTTATAATGATTAAGCAGTCAGTTACTCAAAATATAATAGTCATGAACCTATATGTATCTCAACCTCCTCTGGTGACCTCAGTCGGTGAGTAAATTTTCTTAGGGTACTCCACCTGGATGAAACCCCATGGTTGCATCATTTAGAGTCCTTCACGCCTTAGCTCTTGATACCCAAGGGCTTGCATGAAGAGTACTTTATCACATAGTTTTCAAGACCAAGAATGCAGGCTGTTAAAGTGCAGGGAAAGAACCAATCAGGTGAAAATGTGTTGTTCATGGGTGAATCCTCCCAAATATCTGCTTCTAGGCAAGATCTTAAAAAAAACAGATAATTAATTCCTGGGAGGATAACGCCTTAGATAGAAAGGTTGGTTCTTTGATGTTCTCAGTATCCTCTCTAAACACTAAGATTCATGGAGAAGATGTTTCCTCATTTTAAGAGAAGCCTAAGAAGGGCTTATTAGGTAACAGAAATATTTGTGTCTCTTATATATCCATAGACTAGGTTCTGAAGATCAGAAGATTCCTCTTAGTACCTAAGACTTTGGGTTTCAAATTCAACATGGCATTTTCTTTTCTTTTGACTTGATTTTCCAAGGCATTGGAGCATGCTGAATCCATTTAAATAAATTTGTATCATCTTGACAGAAATGCTTCCTGTAGAATTGTCCAGGCAGTGGGGACTTGAGAAATATGCACGATTTGACATTACAAGTAATGGTTATTTTGTATTTCTGAATACCTTGGGCATTCTTCTTAACTACAGGGGAAACCACGGTAAGTGAACTAGAATTGATTTTTTTTTTTATTGAGTTTTTATAGTTCTGCTTTTTTTCAAGGAATTTTTACAGTGAAAATCATTAAAAATTTATTCTCTGATATTTTACAGGGGATTACTTTTAGATACTCTGGGATCTTTAGCAAAAATATTTGTTCTCCTTCCTGTATATGGATTTACTTATAATTTATCCAGATTAGGATTGCAATCCGTGGATTCTGAAGACAATTTTTAAGTCCGCATGGGACTGAGGGGAAGGTCAGCATTTAGGTTATGTTTTTTGAAGGAATTTGTCAGCTCATATTGAATTTCAAATTGAGAATGTATAAATTTATAGCATTTACAAGGGAAAACGTACCCTTTGCTGTGGTTGGGAATACACATTAAACCCCAAGTTCTGAGGCACTTTTTATCCTGATTAGTTTCAAACTTTCTTGGATCTTCTAACCAGGCAAGATCTTATTTCTGCTGAAGTGGATGTGGTCCCTGCAATATAACTGAACTTTTGCATCCCTGACCTAAGACTTAGACCTTTCTCTTAGAGAGTCAAGACACATATTGCTGAAGATAAGAGATGAAAGTTAGTTTTCTTGGTCAGCTTAAGGTGATTTTTCTTTCCCCTTTGTATACACTGGACTTAAGTCATCTTATGGGAGGTAAGGTGTGGTGGCATAAAAAATCACTGTGTTGGGCATTAAAAGACTTGGATTTTTATTTACCACTAATCTGCCGTGTTTCCTCTCTGGGCCTCAGCTTCCTTATCTTTAAAGAGCATATGAGTTGATAAAATGCAAGGTGCTGGAAGAATTTTCTTTTCAACTTTTTATTTGTATTGGGGTATAGCATGTATGGATGTGAGAGTTGGGCTGTGAAGAAAGCTGAGTGCCGAAGAATTGATGCTTTTGAACCGTGGTGTTGGAGAAGACTCTTGAGAGTCCCTTGGACTGCAAGGAGATCCAACCAGTCCATTCTAAAAGAGATGAGTCCTGGGTGTTCTTTGGAAGGACTGATACTAAAGCTGAAACTCCAGTACTTTGGCCACCTCATGCAAAGAGTTGACTCATTGGAAAAGACTCTAATGCTGGGAAGGATTGAGGGCAGGAGGAGAAGGGGACAACAGAGGATGAGATGGCTGGATGGCATCACCCAACTCGATGGACATGAGTTTGAGTGAACTCTGGGAGTTGGTGATGGACAGGGAGGCCTGGTGTGCTGCAATTCATGGGGTTGCAAAGAGTTGGACATGACTGAGCGACTGAACTGAACTGATAGCCAATTAACACTGTTGTGATAGCTTCAGGTGACTCAGCCACACATATACACGTGCCCTTTCTCCCTGACTCCCCTCCCCTCCCGGGTGCCACGCAACACAGCAGAGTTCCCTGTGCTGTGCAGTTCCATGTGTTGATCCATTTTAAACCCAGCAGTGTGTACACGTCCACCCCAAACTCTCTAACTATCCCTTGGTACTGGAAGAATTTTAGGGCACAAAAATTCTGAACTTGTTAAATAGATCCTGAACTCATTAACATCTGACTGTATATCACACAATTTAGCCAAATAACTGCCATGGATTACACATGGTCATTGGTGGTGGCTTTGTCCAAACTCTGGCATGGCTGATTCCAAGAGGTAAACTAGACCTATACTGGAGAGCTAAATTCCAAAGAGCTAGAGGTAGACATCCTGACTTTTTAATACAGACTGCTCTATTTTATTTTGGTATCATGACTCCGGCAAGTTGTTTACCTTCTAACCACATTTCCTTATCTTTAAAGTAGATAATAGTTTACCAACCTCATAGGATTGTTGTGAAGGTCTTGTAAATGGAATAGTGAATGTAAAACTGTTAGTATACTGTGAACACAGCAAAAATCCAACAACATTTAATTAATTGATTATTATAAGACTCATATGGTGAAAATTAATCTCTGCATTCTATTAAGAATGAGAAAACAGCAGATTTATAGTAAAAGTTTATATTTCATAATGTGTGAGTGGAATGTGGAATGTAAAAAAGTGATAAAAGTTTCTCTGCTTGGAAGGAAGTTTGTCTGTTTAAGTTCTTGCTTATCAACTGCAGTATGAATGCCCTTATGAGAGAAAAGAATTACTCTGTAAAATTAACACTTTATTTCTCATTTATCCAAAAATATGTATTGTAGAGGATTTGAATGTTAATAGGCAAAGCTAAGTCTAGTACAGAGGAAGAAAATGATCATGTGTTTGAGTCTATAGAGGATATCAAAGACATTGATAAGATAGAACAATTTTTAACTTATGTCCTGATTACTTCAAGGTTTGCAAGAAGCTGAAACAATAAGTGAAATAATAAAAATGAATGAGTCATATTTCAGGTTTTCTATGTGATTTTGATCATGAAATCCAACCTTTGGTACAGGCCTTCAGGAAATTATAAAAACGTATTTTTAGGTTCTTGGTTCTCCCAAGGGCCATCTTCTCTAGGGAAGAACTGGCAATTAGAAGTACATTCAACTTGTTGCTCAGGTGTTCCCTTCCCTGGAAGGATTCTCTGATGCACTGACCTATCCAGAAGGGAGACCACTATCATGGGGCTTGAAACTCTATAGCTGGCTTCTCAATGAAGAGTTGATGGGATCATCTGTAAGAGGTTTCCTTTCCACATACCTCATTATTCAACTTGACCACGTGTAACTGGGAGAACTCATTTTACTCTTCACTGCTTTTTTTTTTTTGCTTTAAGAGTATATAAAGAGAATAATGAAGTCTGAGACACAGAAAAAGTGAATGTTAATAATGTCATTAGTAATGTCCTATAAAACTTAGTTTTATATGCTACCTTAAAGTTGAATTGAATAATATGTGTATTCCTCATCAAATCAGTTGAAATAGACTTTGTAGTAAACTGATCGGTTTGATTATTCAGAGGACTTACTGGCTACAAGTATAAATGGTATCAGTTAAATGCAGAGGTCAATAATCTTTGCTTGGTAGAATAAAGATGGGATTTAGGGTAATTATGAGACCCATGGGGCAGTCAGGGCAGCCTCACCCCTCACAGTAATTTTCTTTTTTTTTTTTTTTTTTTTTTAATTTTATTTTATTTTTAAACTTTACATAACTGTATTAGATTTGCCAAATATCAAAATGAATCCGCCACAGGTTTACATGTGTTCCCCATCCTGAACCCTCCTCCCTCCTCCCTCCCCATTCCATCCCTCTGGGTCGTCCCAGTGCACCAGCCCCAAGCATCCAGTATCGTGCATCGAACCTGGACTGGCAACTCGTTTCATACATGATATTTTACATGTTTCAATGCCATTCTCCCAAATCTTCCCACCCTCTCCCTCTCCCACAGAGTCCATAAGACTGTTCTATACATCAGTGCCTCTTTTGCTGTCTCGTACACAGGGTTATTGTTACCATCTTTCTAAATTCCATATATATGCGTTAGTATACTGTATTGGTGTTTTTCTTTCTGGCTTACTTCACTCTGTATAATAGGCTCCAGTTTCATCCACCTCATTAGAACTGCTTCAAATGTATTCTTTTTAATGGCTGAATAATACTCCATTGTGTATATGTACCACTGCTTTCTTATCCATTCATCTGCTGATGGGCATCTAGGTTGCTTCCATGTCCTGGCTATTATAAACAGTGCTGCGATGAACATTGGGGTACTCGTGTCTCTTTCCCTTCTGGTTTTCTCAGTGTGTATGCCCAGCAGTGGGATTGCTGGATCATAAGGCATGTCTATTTCCAGTTTTTTAAGGAATCTCCACACTGTTCTCCATAGTGGTTGTACTAGTTTGCATTCCCACCAACAGTGTAAGAGGGTTCCCTTTTCTCCACACCCTCTCCAGCATTTATTACTTGTAGACTTTTGGATTGCAGCCATTCTGACTGGCGTGAAATGGTACCTCATAGTGGTTTTGATTTGCATTTCTCTGATAATGAGTGATGCTGAGCATCTTTTCATGTGTTTGTTAGCCATCTGTATGTCTTCTTTGGAGAAATGTCTATTTAGTTCTTTGGCCCATTTTTTGATTGGGTCATTTATTTTTCTGGAGTTGAGCTGTAGGAGTTGCTTGTATATTCTTGAGATTAGTTGTTTGTCAGTTGCTTCATTTGCTATTATCTTCTCCCATTCTGAAGGTTGTCTTTTCACCTTGCTAATAGTTTCCTTTGATGTGCAGAAGCTTTTAAGGTTAATTAGGTCCCATTTGTTTATTTTTGCTTTTATTTCCAATATTCTGGGAGGTGGGTCATAGAGGATCCTGCTGTGATGTATGTCAGAGAGTGTTTTGCCTATGTTCTCCTCTAGGAGTTTTATAGTTTCTGGTCTTACGTTTAGATCTTTAATCCATTTTGAGTTTATTTTTGTGTATGGTGTTAGAAAGTGTTCTAGTTTCATTCTTTTACAAGTGGTTGACCAGAGTTCCCAGCACCACTTGTTAAAGAGATTGTCTTTAATCCATTGTATATTCTTGCCTCCTTTGTCGAAGATAAGGTGTCCATATGTGCGTGGATTTATCTCTGGGCTTTCTATTTTGTTCCATTGATCTATATTTCTGTCTTTGTGCCAGTACCATACTGTCTTGATAACTGTGGCTTTGTAGTAGAGCCTGAAGTCAGGTAGGTTGATTCCTCCCGTTCCATTCTTCTTTCTCAAGATCGCTTTGGCTATTCGAGGTTTTTTGTTTTTCCATACAAATTGTGAAATTATTTGTTCTAGCTCTGTGAAGAATGCTGTTGGTAGCTTGATAGGGATTGCATTGAATCTATAGATTGCTTTGGGTAGTATACTCATTTTCACTACATTGATTCTTCCAATCCATGAACATGGTATATTTCTCCATCTGTTAGTGTCCTCTTTGATTTCTTTCACCAGTGTTTTATAGTTTTCTATATATAGGTCTTTAGTTTCTTTAGGTAGATATATTCCTAAGTATTTTATTCTTTCCGTTGCAATGGTGAATGGAATTGTTTCCTTAATTTCTCTTTCTGTTTTCTCATTATTAGTGTATAGGAATGCAAGGGATTTCTGTGTGTTGATTTTATATCCTGCAACTTTACTATAGTCATTGATTAGTTCTAGTAATTTTCTGGTGGAGTCTTTAGGGTTTTCTATGTAGAGGATCATGTCATCTGCAAACAGTGAGAGCTTTACTTCTTCTTTTCCAATTTGGATTCCTTTTATTTCTTTTTCTGCTCTGATTGCTGTGGCCAAAACTTCCAAAACTATGTTGAATAGTAATGGTGAAAGTGGGCACCCTTGTCTTGTTCCTGACTTTAGAGGAAATGCTTTCAATTTTTCACCATTGAGGATAATGTTTGCTGTGGGTTTGTCATATATAGCTTTGATTATGTTGAGGTAGGTTCCTTCTATTCCTGCTTTCTGGAGAGTTTTTATCATAAATGGATGTTGAATTTTGTCAAAGGCTTTCTCTGCATCTATTGAGATAATCATATGGTTTTTATTTTTCAATTTGTTAATGTGGTGTATTACATTGATTGATTTGCGGATATTGAAGAATCCTTGCATCCCTGGGATAAAGCCCACTTGGTCATGGTGTATGATCTTTTTAATGTGTTGTTGGATTCTGTTTGCTAGAATTTTGTTAAGGATTTTTGCATCTATGTTCATCAGTGATATTGGCCTGTAGTTTTCTTTTTTTGTGGGATCTTTGTCAGGTTTTGGTATTAGGGTGATGGTGGCCTCATAGAATGAGTTTGGAAGTTTACCATCCTCTGCAATTTTCTGGAAGAGTTTGAGCAGGATAGGTGTTAGCTCTTCTCTAAATTTTTGGTAGAATTCAGCTGTGAAGCCGTCTGGACCTGGGCTTTTGTTTGCTGGAAGATTTTTTATTACAGTTTCAATTTCCGTGCTTGTGATGGGTCTGTTAAGATTTTCTATTTCTTCCTGATCGAGTTTTGGAAAGTTGTACTTTTCTAAGAATTTGTCCATTTCTTCCTCGTTGTCCATTTTATTGGCATATAATTGTTGATAGTAGTCTCTTATGATCCTTTGTATTTCTGTGTTGTCTGTTGTGATCTCTCCATTTTCATTTCTAATTTTATTGATTTGATTTTTCTCCCTTTGTTTCTTGATGAGTCTGGCTAATGGTTTGTCAATTTTATTTATCCTTTCAAAGAACCAGCTTTTGGTTTTGTTGATTTTTGCTATGGTCTCTTTTGTTTCTTTTGCATTTATTTCTGCTCTAATTTTTAAGATTTCTTTCCTTCTACTAACCCTGGGGTTCTTCATTTCTTCCTTTTCTAGTTGCTTTAGGTGTAGAGTTAGGTTATTTATTTGACTTTTTTCTAGTTTCTTGAGGTATGCCTGTATTGCTATGAACTTTCCCCTTAGGACTGCTTTTACCGTGTCCCACAGGTTTTGGGTTGTTGTGTTTTCATTTTCATTCGTTTCTATGCAAATTTTGATTTCTTTTTTGATTTCTTCTGTGATTTGTTGGTTATTCAGCAGCGTGTTGTTCAGCCTCCATATGTTGGATTTTTTAATAGTTTTTCTCCTGTAATTGAGATCTAATCTTACTGCATTGTGGTCAGAAAAGATGCTTGGAATGATTTCTATTTTTTTGAATTTACCAAGGCTAGCTTTATGGCCCAGGATGTGATCTATCCTGGAGAAGGTTCCATGTGCGCTTGAGAAGAAGGTGAAATTCATTGTTTTGGGATGAAATGTCCTATAGATATCAATTAGGTCTAACTGGTCTATTGTATCGTTTAAAGTTTGTGTTTCCTTGTTAATTTTCTGTTTAGTTGATCTATCCATAGGTGTGAGTGGGGTATTAAAGTCTCCCACTATTATTGTGTTATTGTTAATTTCTCCTTTCATACTTGTTAGCATTTGTCTTACATACTGCGGTGCTCCCGTGTTGGGTGCATATATATTTATAATTGTTATATCTTCTTCTTGGATTGATCCTTTGATCATTATGTAGTGACCTTCTTTGTCTCTTTTCACAGTCTTTGTTTTAAAGTCTATTTTATCTGATATGAGTATTGCTACTCCTGCTTTCTTTTGGTCCCTATTCGCATGGAAAATCTTTTTCCAGCCCTTCACTTTCAGTCTGTATGTGTCCCCTGTTTTGAGGTGGGTCTCTTGTAGACAACATATGCAGGGGTCTTGTTTTTGTATCCATTCAGCCAGTCTTTGTCTTTTGGTTGGGGCATTCAACCCATTTACGTTTAAGGTAATTACTGATAAGTATGACCCCGTTGCCATTTACTTTATTGTTTTGGGTTCGAATTTATACACCATTTTTGTGTTTCCTGTCTAGAGAATATCCTTTAGTATTTGTTGGAGAGCTGGTTTGGTGGTGCAGAATTCTCTCAGCTTTTGCTTGTCTGAAAAGCTTTTGATTTCTCCTTCATACTTGAATGAGATCCTTGCTGGGTACAATAATCTGGGCTGTAGGTTATTTTCTTTCATCATTTTAAGTATGTCTTGCCATTCCCTCCTGGCTTGAAGAGTTTCTATTGAAAGATCAGCTGTTATCCTTATGGGAATTCCCTTGTGTGTTATTTGTTGTTTTTCCCTTGCTGCTTTTAATATTTGTTCTTTGTGTTTGATCTTTGTTAATTTGATTACTATGTGTCTTGGGGTGTTTCGCCTTAGGTTTATCCTGTTTGGGACTCTCTGGGTTTCTTGGACTTGGGTGATTATTTCCTTCCCCATTTTAGGGAAGTTTTCAACTATTATCTCCTCAAGTATTTTCTCATGGTCTTTCTTTTTGTCTTCTTCTTCTGGGACCCCTATGATTCGAATGTTGTAGCGTTTAATATTGTCCTGGAGGTCTCTGAGATTGTCCTCATTTCTTTTAATTCGTTTTTCTTTTATCCTCTCTGATTCATTTATTTCTACCATTCTATCTTCTAATTCACTAATCCTATCTTCTGCCTCTGTTATTCTACTATTTGTTGCCTCCAGAGTGTTTTTAATTTCACTTATTGCATTATTCATTATATATTGACTCTTTTTTATTTCTTCTAGGTCCTTGTTAAACCTTTCTTGCATCTTCTCAATCCTTGCCTCCAGGCTATTTATCTGTGATTCCATTTTAATTTCAAGATTTTGGATCAATTTCACTATCATTATTCGGAATTCTTTATCAGGTAGATTCCCTATCTCTTCCTCTTTTGTTTGGTTTGGTGGGCATTTATCCTGTTCCTTTATCTGCTGGGTATTCCTCTGTCTCTTCATCTTGTTTAAATTGCTGAGTTTGGGGTGTCCTTTCTGTATTCTGGCAGTTTGTGGAGTTCTCTTTATTGTGGCGTTTCCTCGCTGTGTGTGGGTTTGTACAGGTGGCTTGTCAAGGTTTCCTGGTTAGGGAAGCTTGTGTTGATGTTCTGGTTGATGGAGCTGTATTTCTTCTCTCTGGAGTGTAATGAAATGTCCAGTAATGAGTTATGAGATGTCTATGGTTTTGGGGTGACTTTGGGCAGCCTGTATCTTGAAGCTCAGGGCTGTGTTCCTTTGTTGCTGGAGAATTTGCTTGGTATGTCTTTCCCTGGAACTTGTTGGCCCTTGTGTGGTGCTTGGTTTCAGTGTCGGTATGGAGGCGTTTGATGAGCTCCTGTCAATTAATGTTCCTTGGAGTCAGGAGTTCCCTGGAGTCAGGGATTGGACTTAAGCCTCCTACTTCCAGTTATCGGTCTTAATTTTACAGTAGTTTCAAAACTTCTCCTTCTATACAGCACCACTGATAAAACATCTACGTTAAAGATGAAAAGTTTCTCTACTGTGAGGGTCACTCAGAGAGGTTCACAGCGTTACATGGAGAAGAGAAGAGGGAGGAGGGAGTTAGAGGTGACCCAAATGAGATGAGGTGGAATCAATAGTGGAGAGAGTGGGCTAGCCAGTAGTCACTTCCTTATGTGCACTCCACAACTGGACCACTCAGAGATGTTCACGGAGTTATACAGGGAAGAGAAGAAGGAGGAAGGAGACAGAGGTGGCCAGAAGGATAAAAGGGGGAAATGAAAAGGCGGGAGACAGATCCAGCCAGTAATCAGTTCCTTAAGTGTTCTCCACCGTCTGGAACACACAGAAATTCACAGAGTTGGGTAGAGTAGAGAGGGGTTAGGGAGGAGATACAGGTGACCTGGTGGAGAAAATGGAGAGTCCAAAGGGAGAGAGAGCCGTCAAGCCAGTAATCTCGTACACTAGTGAAAAATGGGTCCTGAAGATTGGGTTCTTAAAGGTACAAAATTGGTAACAAATACATAAAAACAAAAATTAGAAATCTAGAGTAGAGTTTGGAATTTCAAAAATGCGATGTTAATGAAAAGGAGAAGGAAAAGAAAGAGAGAAAAAACGAACAAAGAAAAACAAACAAGGTCGTGAAAGTAATAAAGAAACTACAGGTACAAAATTGATAACTAATACCAAACAGCAAAAATTAAAAATCTAGAGTAGAGTTTGGGATTTCAAAAATACAACGTTAAAAAAAAAAAAAAAAGAAGAAGAAGAAGAAAAATAAAGAGAGAAAACAAACAAACCAACAAAAACAATGTCGCAAAAATTATAAAGAAAATACAGGTACAAAATTGATATCAAATACCAAAAAGCATAAATTAAAAATCTTGAGTAGAGTTTGGAATTGCAGATATACGATGTTATATAAAAGAAGAAGAGAAAGAAACAGAGGAAAAAAAAAAGTCACAGCAATTATGAAAAAAACTATAGGTACAAAATTGATAACATATATCAAAAGGCTAAAATTAAAAATCTAGAGTAGAGTTTGGAATTTCAAAAATGCAATGTTAAAGAAAAGAAGAAAAAGAAGAAAAAAAAAAAAAAACCACGGTCAAAAAATTATAAAATATATATATGAAGTTTGCTGAAGAAGAAGAAAAAAAAAATAGGGTCTTTTTTTTTTTTTTTTTGCAAAGTAATAGTTATAAAAGTGAAAATTAAAGGACAATAGAGGACTTAAAAAAAATTTTTTTTTTTTTAATTAAAAAAAAAAAGAAAGAAAGAAAGATTGATCGTAAAAATAGTAAAAATATATCTAGGTCTTTCTCTGGTTTTGTTGTGAGTATTGTGGGTTCAGTTCATTTTTGGCAGTTCCTTAGTCCGACTTATATTTCTCAAGATCTATAGGCCCCTTCCTATGTAATCCGTAGTAACCACAGGGTTTTAATCTATGGCCTGTAGCTTCCAAGGCGTTTCCCTCTGTTATAGCTTCTTCTGTTTGCTGGTCTCTTCAGTGTCTGGTTCCCGCCCTGACACAAAGGGGACGGTGGAGGACCCTATTTTTTTTTTTTTTTTTTTTTTTAATTTAGGCTCACTTGTTCAGCCGCGCTGTGGGGAGGGAGGGAGGGATGCTGCAAACAGATAACACTGGCGTGCGCTCGAAGTGCCTCGGCCACACTGGGTCTGCCCCCGCTCACGGCGCGTGTAACCTCCCTGCCCACACTGCTTGGGCTCTAGGTTGTTCCGCCGGGAACAATCAGAGGCCGGCCCTGGACTGAGCTCCCAGGTCCAAGCCGCTCAGGTTCAGGCACTCGGGTAGTCCTCAGAGGCGCAGACTCGGTTGGGCCTGCGTTTTGTGGTCTTCCCAGGTCGAGCAGCTCAGGTGATGAGGTGTTTGGCGGGCGCCAATGCTGCGACTTATCGCCTCCCCGCCACTCGGTTATCTGGGTGTAAAACCAGCGCACCTTCTCAGGCAGATGTTGACCGTCCAGACCCCCAAGAAGTTTTAGTTAGCAAAGAAGCCTGCTTACAGTTTTATAGATAGTGTCTCTCTGGGGCTGCGATTGCCCCCTTCCGGCTCTGGCTGCCTGTCACCGGAGGGGGAAGGTCTGCAGCCGGCTATCGCTGTTCAGTCCTTTGTTCTGTGCGCGGGCCTGGCGGTGTCTTAGGTTAGGGCTGGCTTTTCGCGTGGTAGATATCCCACAGTCTGGTTTGCTAGCCCAAATTATTTCGCTCAGATAGCGCTCAGGACATTCGGCCCGATTCTTACTCTAAGGGACACAGCCCGTGCCGCACTTCCCTGCCCAGCCCCCGCTTGCTATTGCCGTGTGCAGGCGTCTGCGCTGCTTCTCCGCTGGGGGAGTTCCCGTAGGGCTCACAATCCGCGATTTTTAATTGTTTATTTATTTTTTTTTTCCCCTCCCTTTTATGTTGCCCTCTGTGCTTCCAAAGCTCGGCACAGATTCGGCAGTGAGAGGGTTTCCTGGTGTTTGGAAACTTCTCTCTTTTTAAGACTCCCTTCCCGGGACAGAACTCCGTCCCTCCCTCTTTTGTCTCTTTTTTTGTCTTTTATATTTTTTCCTACCTCCTTTCGAAGAGTTGGGCTGCTTTTCTGGGTGCCTGATGTCCTCTGCCGGCATTCAGAAGTTGTTTTGTGGAATTTACTCGACGTTTAAATGCTCTTTTGATGAATTTGTGGGGGAGAAAGTGTTCTCCCCGTCCTACTCCTCCGCCATCTTGGCTCCTCCCCCCTCACAGTAATTTTCTCAAAGCAATGAGTACCCAGACCTGCCCCTACTCTATGTCTAGCTGGTGAATTGATAACAATTTTGAGTACATTAGAGCAGTTACTTTAATTATATTCAGATATTTCTTGGGGTCCCATGATGTGTCAAAATGCAATTCCCTATGTCTGTTTTCTCATGCATATTACAATCAGTTTAAAACCACATAGTTTCAGCTTTAGAACTCTAAGACAAAACATGAAGATTATATTTAATTTCTAATCATAGAATTAGTTATGTAAGCTGTAGAAATTTGGAAAATACTGAAGAACATGGGAAATAAAACATCAACCATAATCTCACATTCAGGAGCAAATGTCCTCAATGTATTAAATTGTTTTTCTTACCAATCTTCTATACATATGTTTTTAACATAGATTAGAAAAGTATATAAAATTTTATAAGTGAAATTTTTAAATTTAACTTTATTTTTATTTATTTTATTTTTAAAAAATTTTCTTTTATTTAAATTTACAATATTGTATTGGTTTTGCCATATATCAAAATGAATCTGCCACAGGTATACATGTGTTCCCCATCCTGAACACTCCTCCCCCCTCCCTCCTCCCCATACCATCCCTCTGGGTCATCCCAGTGTACCAGCCCCAAGCATCCAGTATCGTGCATCAAACCTGGACTGGCGACTCATTTCATATATGATATTATACATATTTCACTCTCCAGAAAGCAGGAATAGAAGGAACATACCTCAACATAATAAAAGCTATATATGACAAACCCACAGCAAACATTATCCTCAATGGTGAACTTTATTTTTAAAAGATGTATATAAAATCTGTAATCTTTAAATGCTAATTCAATAAGTATATTCACTAAATTTTTGCCTATTTTTACATAATTTGTAAAATAGACTATTTTGTGATTTTTAAATTCATGTTATTTTGTGCATAAACTTTCAGATTAGCCTCCAAAATTGTTACTTATAATGTCCAAATTATTCCAATAAATTGATGTTCCATTAAAGTATTTCAGACACTATGGCCAAGGAAACTGAATTTCTTTCTTCTGGTTACTCTATGTCTTATAAAAATAGTTTGAGATCAGAATAAAAAAAAGACTAGGTCAACTAAAATAACTTTTAAGATACTATTCCTACAGAGTTTTGGGAAAAGCAAGACTCATCTGTGACATTATCAGGGTACTGTTAAAAGGCAGAGTTTCAGTGTATTTCACTTTTTTACGGTTCTTTTTTCTTTTCTTTTTAAGGCAAAGCATTCTTTCCCGGAAGTTTTATTACCCACACTGCATAGATGGAGAATGAAAGGAATGTGACTGTATTCATTCTAGGAGGTCTTACACAGAACCCCCAAAAATAGATTGCAAATAGAAAAAAAAAATAGAATGCAAAAAATAGTGTTTGTGGTGTTTTTGGTCTTATACATGGTAACCCTCTCAGGCAACCTGCTCATTGTGGTTACCATTACCACCAGCCAGGCTCTGAACTCCCCCATGTACTTCTTCCTGACCCATCTTTCCTTGATAGACACAATTTACTCTTCTTCTTCAGCTCCTAAGTTGATGGTGGACTCCCTTCAGGAGATCAAGACAATCTCCTTTAATGGGTGTATGGCTCAAGTCTATGCAGAACACATTTTTGGTGCTACTGAGATCATCCTGCTCACAGAGATGGCCTATGACCGCTACGTGGTCATCTGCAAACCTCTGCACTACACGGTCATCATGAGCCACAGGCTGTGCGTCCTCCTGCTGGGGGTGGCCTGGACTGGAGGATTTCTCCACGCAACCGTTCAGGTCCTCTTTACAGTTCGGCTGCCCTTCTGTGGCCCCAATGTCATAGACCACTTCATGTGTGACTTGTACCCTTTGTTGAAACTTGTCTGTGTGGACACCCACATCCTTGGTCTCTTTGTTGCTGCCAACAGTGGGTTCATCTGCCTGTTAAACTTCCTCCTCCTGTTGGTCTCCTATGTGGTCATCTTGCGCTCCCTAAGGGCATACAGTTTGGAGGGGAGGCACAGAGCCCTTTCTACATGTGTCTCTCACATCACAGTAGTTGTTTTGTCTTTTGTGCCCTGTATCTTTGTGTATCTTCGCCCAGTCACCACTCTGCCCATTGATAAAGCTGTTGCTGTCTTTTACACTATGGTGGCCCCTATGTTAAATCCTTTAATCTATACCCTCAGAAATACTGAGGTAAAACGTGCTATGAAGAAACTCTGGAAGAAAAAAGTGCGTTCAGATAATAGTTAAACAGAATCATTAAACATTACAGATAGAAGTAATACAGGTACTCTAGTCCAAGCCTCTTGATGAATATATCGAATCTAACAGTAGAATGAATAATACTAGCTGATAGCCACTTAAGCACAAGAGCTAAAGCTTGGGTTGGAATCCAGACTTACTGTCTCCCATCTCTCACTCTCCTTATCACAACTTAATGCTTCTCAATCAATAAATACTTATCTGTTAACAGGAAATCTGGAAATATCTTCAGAAGCTAAAAAGTACAAATCTAGAGTTTTGCATCGGTCTTATTATGTAACGTGGAGATGTGTTGGTTACTACTGATTATTAAAAAGAGTGCCTAATGATATTCCTTTACTTTGAACTCTGGCCTCAATATAGATTTTTTTGGTGTGAATTTTCTTGTTCATTAAATCTTGTTTGTACAGTAAAAGAAATACTATTTATGGCATGCTTATAAGACTAGCATTGTATTATTTATTTTCCATATTGTGTTAGGTGGGGTCCAGTCAGAGAACAGAACAGAGTGATTTGAACTGGAAAAGTTCACATGCAATCATTAATTATGTCAGGCACTAACTATAAAAAGGGTAATGAGCTCTCTAAAACAAAAAAGCCCTTTGACTGAGAAATGAGTATCCAAGGAAGGAATTCATTTTGAATGTGGACTTCCTTGCCAGGCCAGGATTTCACTCTTTGGAGAAAGTGTAGATTTTGCATGGGTGAAGGGATGGCATGTTTGACCCAGCTTAAGGTTAGTGGTAGCCCTGAGACCCATACTGAGATATGACTCTTTGTCCACATACTGTTTAATCATTACATGCAACTCTAGGGTGTCTTTTCCAGACAGTTGGGACAGAAATGAGGTAATGAAACTGGTGATATTTATTAAAAAAACACTTCACATAGTTTCCCATTGAGCATGATCAGATGGTCCCAGAGATGATCATTGGTTCGTCAGCTGTAACAGTGATCTCTACTCACATTGCACTTCATTGCTTATGCTACTTTAACTTTTTTCTCTTGAAGTTCTGGTACTTATATCACAAGACAATTTTAATTATCCTTAAAACAGTTAAAATACTGTTCTTCTATCAGTTCTATTTCACTGTTCCTTTGCGTCCATGTACCCATGTTCCTCAGACCAGCCTGCTGCCACCACAAACTCATCCGTATGTTTTTGTGCTTTGATTTGTTGCTATTCACTGCTCTCAACAGTTGCAGATATGCCAAACTACACTCACATTCATAATTTTTTTAAATTATTTTTTTTATTATTTTTTTTAACAATATTGTATTGGTTTTGCCATTCATCAACATGCATCTGCCATGGGTGTACACATGACTTATGAAAATAAGAATTGAAAATATTGGTATCTTTATGTTAAGGTACCAACAACATATTCTATAATAATTACATCATATAATTTGGCTTCTGATTCTTAAAAGATTTTTCATATGTGAGGAAACCTATAGAACACTTTATTTTACTAATATTTAAGAAGTAAACTTGGCACACACATTTCTACAGATCCTCATAGTTCTTTTTTAAAATTAATTTTAATCAGAGTATAGTTGCTTTACAATGTTGTATTAGTTTCTGGCTGTATAGCAAAGTGAATCAGTCATGCATATACATATATCCCCTCCTTTTTGGATTTCCTTTCCATTTAGGTCACCACTGAATAGAGTTCTCTGTGCTATACAGTGGGTTCTTATTATTTGTTTTTTTTTTTTCCCAGTGTTCCACAATATCTTTTAATTTTAAAATCTTTTCACATTATTCACTGAAAGCATAGTAGAGTGTATATGTCAGTCCCAATCTCCCAATTCTTTCCACTCTCCCTTCCCCACTTGGTGCCCATAAGTTTGTTCTCTATATGTGTGACTCTATTTTTGCTTTGCAAATAAGTTCATCTGTACCATTTTTTTGGAGAAGGCGATGGCACCCCACTCTAGTACTCTTGCCTGGAAAATCCCATGGACAGAGGAGACTGGTGGGCTGCAGTCCATGGGGTCTCAAAGAGTTGGACACGACTGAGCAACTTCACTTTCACTTTTCACTTTCAAGCATTGGAGAAGGAAATGGCAACCCACTCCAGTGTTCTTGCCTGGAGAATCCGAGGGATGGGGGAGCCTGGTGGGCTGCTGTCTATGGGGTCGCACAGAGTCGGACACGACTTAAGTAACTTAGCAGCAGCAGCAGTACCATTTTTTAGATTACACATGTAAGTGATATCATTCAATGTTTGTTTTACTGTTTCTGACTTACTTCACTCTGTATGAGAGTCTCTAGGTCCATCCACATCTCTGTGAATGACACTATTTCATTTTTTATAATATTCCATTGTGTATATGTACCACATATTCTTTATCCATTCCTCTGTAGATGGATGTTTAGGTGGCCTCTATGTCCTGGCTATTGTACATAGTGCTGTAATGAACTTTGGGGTGCATGCATCCCTTCAAATTGTGGTTTTCTCTGGATATATTCCTAGGAGTTGGATCACTGAATCATATGGTAGTTTTAGTTTTTTAAGGGACCTCCATGCTGATTTTCACAGTGGCTGTACAAATTTCTATTCCTTACACATTTCATGGTACCTTGTCCTTCCACTAAAACTAATTTATAACACCTCTTTATAAGTTTTTACTCCCTCTTGGGAGTTTTTCGATGGATCTTAAACTTTTAGAAGGCAGAATCCAGGTCTCGAGACTCTGTCTCTCTCTCTCTCTCTCTTTTTTTTAACCATTGCAACTCCAGCAACTATCAACGTCTGATACATACTGTGTGCTCAAAATGTTTGTTAGTTAATGAATTAAGACAAAAAAGAATAAAAGGAGTGCATTTATCTTGAAACTGCTTTGTATGTAGACAGGGCCACACATTTTTAAAAACAGCTTAACATATGTATACCTGTGGCGGATTCATTTTGATATTTGGCAAAACTAATACAGTTATGTAAAGTTTAAAAATAAAATTAAAAAAAAACAGCTTTTAATGATGAAATGTTACTGAAAAGTAAATAGGTTAACTGAAGAATATAGCTTAAAGAGCTTATATTAATAAGATAAAAAAAATCTTTCTGAGAGCAGGGAGAATATTAAGGTAAAGCATTTGCTCATATGCTGAGAAGTGTAGTTTAAATTTCTTTCTCATCGTCAGTTTAAACAGGAAGAAAAGCAAATTGTAGTTCCCTCTGAGGTCAAGCCAGAGTTTTCCTTGAAGTTGAATCAACTTAAAGTAGAAATGAATCCTCTAGCCTCTAGTACTACTTTTTGGACTTCGTTTTAGTGAATTTAATTATTTTCCTTCATATATTCACCCACACATTCAGTATTTATCATGCATATGATATTGTGCTATCTTGTAGAAACTATTGCTATGTAGTAGGCATGTACTTTACAGTACTTTACAGATTGTGACTGTATATGTCAAAAATAGAAATTCTTTTCTGACATCAAAATGTTCTTTTATTTGAGTCATTACTCTTTCTGATGTGTTACCAGCATAGCATGGATTATATGAGCAATACTAAATGGTGCTGAAGGCTACAGGGAAATTTGGATATGGTGTAATATTCATTATCTACCCCTCAGAGGTAGACAGGGCCAGTGTGTTTATAGCATTAAATAGTTACACACTATAAGTGGAGAGTGAAAAGTGGGCTTAAAGCTCAACATTCAGAAAACGAGATCATGGCATCCAGTCCCACCACTTCATGGGAAACAGATGGGGAAACAGTGGAAACAGTGTCAGACTTTATTTTTCTGGGCTCCAAAATCACTGCAGATGGTGACTTCAGCCATGAAATTAAAAGACGCTTACTCCTTGGAAGGAAAGTTATGACCAACCTAGATAGCATATTCAAAAGCAGAGACGTTACTTTGCAGACAAAGGTTCGTCTAGTCAAGGCTATGGTTTTTCCTGTGGTCATGTATGGATGTGAGAGTTGGACTGTGAAGAAGGCTGAGTGCCGAAGAATTGATGCTTTTGAACTGTGGTGTTGGAGAAGACTCTTGAGAGTCCCTTGGAGTGCCAGGAGATGCAACCAGTCCATTCTGAAGGAGATCAGCCCTGGGATTTCTTTGGAAGGAATGATGCTAAACCTGAAACTCCAGTACTTTGGCCACCTCATGCAAAGAGTTGACTCATTGGAAAAGACTCTGATGCTGGGAGGGATTGGGGGCTGGAGGAGAAGGGGATGACAGAGGATGAGATGGCTGGATGGCATCACTGACTCGAAGGACGTGAGTCTGAGTGAACTCCGGGAGTTGGTGATGGACAGGGAGGCCTGGCATGCTGCGATTCATGGGGTCACAAAGAGTCGGACACGACTGAGCGACTGATCTGATCTGATAATATTGCAGGTACCATGTGACTATCAATTGTGATATATAAAAACAAGCACAGTTATTAATGAAAAATTATTAGGCTTTTAGTGATAGTGATTTAATATATACACTGTTAAGCACAGGTCCTGGCTCAGTACATGGTTAGTAGTACAATTATTTAAACATTCTGTCATCATTGCCTGGAAGTTCATTGAAGTTTAGGGCATGACCTGGGAAAATAGTCAATTTTGATTACTGGCTTTCCAATACATCTACTTTGATGTTTTCCTCTTTATAACACTTTTTGATACTTTCCTTTTTCTGCTTCCAGGTGGTGCCAGTGGTAAAGAATCTGCCTGCCAATGCAGGAGATTCAAGAGACACAGTTTCAATCCCTGGGTCAGGAAGATTCCCCTGGAGTAGGAATGGCAACCCACTCCACTATTCTTGCCTGGGAATCACATGGACAGAGGGGAGCCTACAGTCCATGGGGTCACAAAGAGTCAGGCACTGTTGAGCATGCATGTATGCACACATATCTTTATGCATACCTCCTTGGTTTATTATAGAGGTTATTTGTTATTGTTCAGTTGCCCAGTTGCATCCAACCCTTTGCAATGCCATGGATTGCAGCACGCCAGGCCTCCCTGTCCCTCATCATCTCCCAGAGCTTGCCCAAGTTCAGGTTCATTGCATCAGTGATGCTATCCAGCCATCTCATCCTCTGATGCCCTCTTCTCCTTCTGCCCTCAATCTTTCCCAGCATCAGGGACTTTTCCAATGAGTTGTCTGGAACTTCAGCTTCAGCATCAGTCCTTCCAGTGAATAGTCAGGGTTGATCTCCCTTAAGACTGACCAGTTTGATCTCCCTGCTGCCAAGGGACTTTGAGGAGTCTGGAGTCTTCTCCAGCACCACAGGTTGAAGGCATTAATTCTTTGGCGTTCTGCCTTCTTTACAGTCCAGCTCTCACAACGGTATGTGACCACTGGGAAGACCATAGACTTGATTATCCGGACCTTTGTTGGCAAAGTAGTGCTTCTGCTTTTCGGCACACTGGCAAGGTTTGTCATCGCTTTCCTGCCAAGAAGCATGATTTCATGGCTGCAGTCACCATCTGCAGTGATTTTGGAGCCCACAAAGAGGAAATCTGTTACTACTTCCACCTTTTCCACTTCTATTTGCCATGCAGTAATGGGGCTGGATGTCATCATCTTAGTGTTTTTAATATTTAGTTTTAAGCTGGCTCTTTCACTCTCTTCCTTCATCAAGAGGTTATTTATCTCTTCCTCATCAAGAGACTATTTAGCTTCTCTTCAGTTTCTATCACTAGAGTGGTATCATCTGCATATCTGAGGTTGTGATGAATTATAGAGGTTATTACTTGATGGCAATAAATTCCATTATTTCTTTAATTTGTCATTAGAAGAAAAACCTGTGAATTCATGTAACTGGTTGAAGCTAGTAAAACTAAACCCGACTCTGGCAGAATTTCATGCATACGGAAAGACCAGTTAAGGGTCATTTTTCTCTCTTTTCTTGCACTCATTTCTGATCTACTCAATGCAGAATCTGTAATTTGTAGCAGTTAATTTTTTTTTCTTTATCCCATAAGTATTCCTTGCGGAGATCATCCACAATGTCCTTTTGACCATTGCCTCTACTGAATCAATGTTGTGTTCCAAGCACATTTATCGCCTAAAATATCTTTCCTACTACACAATTTCCTAATGGCATTTTTCATCTGGGCATTTCTCAAAGTATAGATTAAGGGATTTAACATGGGAGTGATGATAGTGTAGAATAAGGCAACTGCTTTATCAATTGTTAAAGTAGCTGCAGGTCGCATGTACACAAATATACAGGGCATGAAGAATAAGACAACCACGGTGATGTGGGAGACACAGGTGGAGAGAGCCTTGTGCCTCGCCTCTAAGCTGTGGGTCCTCAGGGAATGCAAGATGACCACGTAGGAGACCATCAAAAGGGGGAAGTTTAATAGGCAGATGAACCCACTGTTGGCAGCGACAAAGAGCCCTAGAGTGTGGGTATCAGTGCAGGCGAGACTGAGCAAAGGGTTCAGGTCACACATAAAGTGGTCTATGACATTAGGGCCACAGAAGGGTAAGTGGAAGATGAAGAGGATCTGTATGGTTGCATGAAGAAAGCCTCCCACCCACGACACTCCCACTAGCAGCCCACACACCCACCGATTCATGATGCTTGTATAGTGCAAGGGCTTGCAGATGGCCACATAGCGGTCATAGGCCATCACGGTAAGAAGGATGACTTCAGCCCCTCCAAAGAAATGTTCCCCAAAGATTTGGGTCATGCATCCGTTGAATAGGATAGTTTTACTTTCATGGAGTGAATCTATGATCAATTTGGGAGTATTGACAGAGGAATAAGAGGCATCAATAAAGGAGAGATAAGCCAGGAAAAAGTACATGGGGGATTCCAGTAATGAACTGGTAGCAGCAGTGACCACGATGAGCATGTTTCCTACCACAGTGATGATATAGATGACCAAAAAAGCAGCAAAGATGATGTTCTGCATCTTTGGATTCTGTGTGAGCCCCAGTAGAACAAACTCCGTCACGTTGTTCCTATTCATGGGTTTCATGTGATGGGAAATTGCATTACCTGAAAAGAAAACATATTTTATTAATGCACCCTTGGGTTTATTAAACTTCTCATTCTAATATATAATAATTATTCTATCAAGTATTGATTCTTTTGATGTGTGTGTGTGTGCTTGTATTGAAAAGATTGTGAGATCTTCATGAATAATCTCACTGCCTCCCAGGTGAAGTCTTTGTTAAGATTATAGAAATGAATACCTTTTGTAAACATACAGGCAGGAGAGCTGCTGTGTACACTTTCTCAATCCAGATGACTAAGAGTTTGACACAGTACATTACGTACATAGTAGCAATAAATCCTGAAAAGGACGTAGAAGTTTGGTGTAAAGTCTATAAGTGAAAAGCTATAAGATTTTCATTTTAGTCTTTTGGAAATGGGGAATCATGAAAACTGAGATTATGGGTGATTGGTGAACAGGCATATGAAGGGGAATCTTGGATGTTATTCTAGTAAAGATCTTTGTTTGTCTTGGATGAAATGGCCCGCAGTTAAGTAAGGGGGTGGAAGGCAGACACAAGAACCCAAGTTGTTTTAATAGATTGCTGATAATGATTGCATAAGGAGCAACAAAACACTGGTGATGGGAATTTAAGGAATGGATACAAGAGGTACTTAGAAGTAGTCATAATGCATGCTTCCTAAGTCCAGTAACTTTACAACAGCTAATAATGCATACTTTAAACTAATTGATTGCTGCATGCCCAATATAGTAGCAATTGTTCTGTACATATCCCTTTTCATATGATAACAACCTGTGTGGTTGGTAAAATATCACCCACTTTGCCGCTGAGGATGCAGTCTCAGAGACTAGTGTTAGTAGTTGTAATAACAAGGATAATGTTAACTAAAACCTACTGAACACTTGGTGTGTGCTAAATGATTTTGCAAACGTTTGATATTTTAAGCCTTAGTGCAAACTTAAAGATGGTTACTGCTATCATTCTATACCTATTTTTATACATTAGGAAATAAAAGCATAAAAAGTTAAGGATTCTGCTTAGGACCAAGTGTTAATAAAGGGGAGGACCAAGGTTAGATCAGATTATACTTGTTAATTGTTTTTTCTCTCCAAATTCTTAACCCATGCTCTGTTTCACTATGTTATAATAAACAATGTTGAACTAGTAGCCTTTTTTCTGAGATGATTGTAATAATTATAATCACATTAATACTACTCTAATATTTCAGAGGCAAGTTTATATGGAGCAGTTTAATCAGTTCACACACACACACACATCATAATAACATACTGGAACTCCCAAATGTTAAGAAAAATGTGGTACTGCTTTTATTGAACAGCCCTTTTATCTTGGCCTCTCTCTTGGCCCCAAATATTTCCTCCTTTATCTCCGTACAAAATATGGGCTCACAGACTCTTCTGAAAAATATCTATAGTGATTATCCCAGGGGTTAAGTGTTTTTGTTTGAGAATTAGAAAAATCAGATTAGTTCCTGATCCTTCTATCTTCACTTTCCTAATCTGGGTACATTATTTTAACACATTATATTCTGTTTCTTTATCTGTGACCTGAGAATGATATCCACCTCACAGGCTGTTACAAGAAGTACTTGAGGTGACATATATGGCACACTCATTATGGTGTTTGGAACACACATAGCACTTCTGTTAATTTAATCGTTGTGTGTACAACTAGGAGATGGAACTGACAGTTTGAGTAATAATATGACTTAACTATGTGGTGATCTCAGGAAGAATCGTTACCAATTTTACCCTCAAGGAATCCCCCCAAACTTGTATTATTCATAATAGTTGATCCCTGGAAAGGTTCTCTATGCTTGTGCTGGAACTAACAGCTGATGATTTATGTCATTTAATATTCATGAAATGTCTTTCGTGTGTGAGAAATGTAGTCTAATTTTGTTTCCATTTATGATTAGTCTTCCTTATTAAAGGAGATATCTAATGCCAAAAGCTTGGTGCCTAGTATCAGAGAGCTGGGTCCTACAATTTGCTTGATTTCTATGAGTCTCAAACTCAATAATTCGGATAAGGATGAAATACTTTATTACTGTATCTGAAAGGTGCTGAGAAGTAATGAGTATAATACATGGTAAGTAACAATCTTTCATAAGCAGTAAGCACCGTTTAGAAACTTACCTTAGTTGTTTTAGATGGTCTTAATGATGTTTTGGGGTGTTCAGAAACAATCGTATTTCCAGACTGACTGCTTCTTGTAGTAAGTAATTCTCAGTATAAAATATATGTAACATCTTGAATGTCATATTTAGGGAGATCTTATTCAGGTAATTCACTATCAAATGAACAACTGTATACATTCAACATGTTCAATTTTTTGGGTATGTCCAGTATACATCAATAAAATTGTTAAAAAAGGAAGTGATCTTATAAGACTAAATCTTTACATCTATCCTTAAACTTCAAAATTTCTTCACATAAATCCTGTTAAACTATGTTTTCTGGTTTTGACTTTAGAGTGGGTTCTCTTGAAATGCTGTGGAGGAGTGACCTTAAATAAAGGACTCTGGTTCTGCAGGGCAAGAGGCAGAGTGCAGAAGTCAAATGGCACTCTATCCATGACAAATCTTGCCTAGAGAGGTGAATGACAACAAAAATAATTTTTGCCGTCTCCTTGCTACATGTATTTAAAGAGGTTTTCATAAGGTTCAGGGACCTTGTCTCATAGCTGCTGTTTTCTCTCCCAGGAATTAATTATCTCTTTTGAGGAAAAGGCTTTGTCTTACAAGCAGGTTTTCTGGTGAGACATGTTTGAGAATTACCCATTCTTGAATGGGGAAATTATTCCCTACACTTGGAACCTAAGCATGTGGGAATCCCCTTTGTCTATCTGGACTGTTAAGAAAATTGAATGTGATGTGAATATCAAGGTGGCAAATCTCCAGTATATGGAAGTGTGATGTAGTTTCCTCATGACTTGTATCACAAAAAGAGCTTCTATTTTCCTATCAATATTAAAACTTTTCTGGAAAACCACTATTGAACGCTTGAAAGGTAGATCAGCAGGGCATAAAATTAATGGCGGACATTTATCTATTTCTGGGTCAGAAACTCAGATCATAATTACCTCTGGGATTCATGAGCGGTCATTATGAAACACTAGGCAGCGTTAAAAATGTGGTGAAATATCTGAAACATAAGAAGAAATTACCAAACAAGGGAAGGGGGAGTGGGATGAATTGGGAGGTTGGGATTGACATATACTCTACTGGTGTGTGTGTGTGTGTGTGTTTGCGTGTGTGTGTGTGCGTGTGTATGTGTGTGTGCACGTGTGCGTGTGCATGTGTGTGTATGCACCCAGTTATATCCGACTCTTTGCAACATCATAAACTGCAGCCTTCCAGTCTCCTCTGTCCATGGAATTTTCCAGGCAAGAATAATGGTGTGGGTTGCCATTTCCTACTCCAGGGGATCTTCCCAACCCAAGGATCAAATCTGTGTTTTGCTCTCCTGCACTGACAGGCAGGGTCTTTACCACTAGCCCCACACAGCTAGCATGAAAACCGACTATATAGCCGAGGGAGCTCTACTCAGTGTTCTGTGATGACCCAAATAGGGAAGAAATCCAAAAAGGAGGGGATATATGTATACGTACAGCTGATTCACTTTGCTGTAAAAATAGCACAACACTGTAAAGCAACTATGTGCTGTTATTCAGCTGCCAAGTCGTGTCTGACTCTCTGCGACCCCTTGGACTGCAGCATGCCAGCCCTCCCCGTCCCTCCCATCTCTCAGAAAATAAGACATGACTAGTGTTTCTGTATCCACATTATTTGGTAGTGTTGCTTTCCTTTTAGCCCTTATATGAGGATATGTAGACACTAATTAATATAGTTTTAATTATTATCTCCAGGATCAGATAATATATTATAATATATTATTCAGATAATATATTTTGGGGTCCCACAATGTGCCAGTACACAGCTTCCTATGTTTCTTTTCCCTTACATACACCATTCAATTAAAAAATTCATTGTTTCAATCTAAGGCCTCCAAGAAAAGACATGTATTTTCTGATTAAAATTAGTAAGGCAAGCTCCAGAATTTTGAAAACTATTAAAAAATGTAAAAAAAAAATCTAAGAGAGTCAACTAATAAATTTTGGCCCATGTGTTCCTAGACAGTTTGGGGAAAAGAAGGAATCATTGTGATATTGTCAGAGTACTGTTAAAAGGTAGTATTTTGTAGTAATTCATTTTTATATTCCCTTTTTCTTTCTTTCTTTTTTAAAGGTAAAGTGTTCCTTGCCAGAGTTTTTATTAGCCATACCACATAGATGGAGAATGAAAGGAATGTGACTGTGTTCATTCTAGTAGGTCTTACACAGAACCCCCAAATGCAAAAAATAGTGTTTGTGGTGTTTTTGGTCTTATACATGGTAACCCTCTCAGGCAACCTGCTCATTGTGGTTACCATTACCACCCGCCAGGCTCTGAACTCCCCCATGTACTTCTTCCTGACCCATCTTTCCTTGATAGACACAATTTACTCTTCTTCTTCAGCTCCTAAGTTGATGGTGGACTCCCTTCAGGAGATCAAGACAATCTCCTTTAATGGGTGTATGGCTCAAGTCTATGCAGAACACATTTTTGGTGCTACTGAGATCATCCTGCTCACAGAGATGGCCTATGACCGCTACGTGGCCATCTGCAAACCTCTGCACTACACGGCCATCATGGGCCACAGGCTGTGCGTCCTCCTGCTGGGGGTGGCCTGGACTGGAGGATTTCTCCACGCAACCGTTCAGGTCCTCTTTACAGTCCGGCTGTCCTTCTGTGGCCCCAATGTCATAGACCACTTCATGTGTGACTTGTACCCTTTGTTGAAACTTGTCTGTGTGGACACCCACATCCTTGGTCTCTTTGTTGCTGCCAACAGTGGGTTCATCTGCCTGTTAAACTTCCTCCTCCTGTTGGTCTCCTATGTGGTCATCTTGCGCTCCCTAAGGGCATACAGTTTGGAGGAGGCACAGAGCCCTTTCTACATGTGTCTCTCACATCACAGTAGTTGTTTTGTCTTTTGTGCCCTGTATCTTTGTGTATCTTCGCCCAGTCACCACTCTGCCCATTGATAAAGCTGTTGCTGTCTTTTACACTATGGTGGCCCCTATGTTAAATCCTTTAATCTATACCCTCAGAAATGCTGAGGTAAAAAATGCTATGAAGAAGCACTGGAGAAAGAAAGTGACTGCAGATAGTGATTAAAGAGATTCACTGAACTTTATAGGTAGAAGTAAAACAGATAATCTCCTCCAATCCTCTTGATCTATAGATGAATGCATTGACTGTAAAAGGGACTGAATAATAACTGCAGATAGCCCCACTGAATGACAGAAGTGCCTGGCATGCTGCAGTCCATGAGGTTGCAAAGTATTGGACTTAGGGACTGAACAACAACTTAAGCACAGACTTTAAGTTTAGACTGGAATCCAGGTCTACTTTCTCCCATCCCACACTCTCCTCATCACAACTTAATGCTTTTTATTCAATATTTATCTATTATCTGATGACCTCAAATGTCTTCAGAAGCTACAAGCTAAGAACATAGAATATTGGATTGGTATTCAAATTGTCTTATTATGTAACATGGAGTTGTTGGTTACTACTGATTATTGAAAATAAAGTGTTAAAAATATTCATTTGTTTTGAACTCAATATAAATTCTTTTGTGGAATTTTCTTGTTCATTGAATCTTTGTTGTACAGTGAAAAGAAATAGTGTTTCTCAAATGCTTATAAGGCTGGCATTGTGTTTGTTATTTTACATATGGTATCAGTTGAGGTCCAGCCAGGAGACAGACCACAGTGCATTTTGAATAGAAAGAGTTCACATACAATAAATAATTGTATCAGGGTATTAACTACAAAGGACTTCCCTGGTGGCTGGGTGGTAAAAATTCTCTTCCCAATGCAAGAGACATGGATTCGACCCCTGGGTTGGGAAGATCCCCTGGAGAAGGAAATGATAACCCATTCCAGTACACTTGCTGGGAAATCCCATTGACAAAGTGGCCCGGTAGACTAGAATCCATGGAGTTGCAAGAGAGTTAGGCGTGACTCAGTGACTAAATGAAAACAGGTGTTAATTATAGCAGGGTGTAATGAGCTTTATAACGAAGGACCTGGGGCTGAGAGATGAATTTACAAGGAAGTAACATATTTAGAATATTGGGATTCTAGTCTTATGGAGAAGTTGTTGCCCATTGAATGGTGGAAAAATTTAACTGGATTGCCTTGAGCAAGAAATAATTCACGATGGCTGAACGGAGGCTGGCAGGCATGAAATGTTTCTGGGACTGGCGAGATGGAGCCTTTCACTGCAGTGCTGGTTGGCTGAGGCTCACGAGCAAGGAACTGTGACCTTGAGTGGCAAGTAGAAAAACCCATTTTGAGTGTAGGTGGAACAAGGTTGGCAGAAAGCAACCCACTCCAGTATTCTTGCCTATAAAATTCCATGGACCAGAGGAGTCTGTGGGCTACAGCCCATAGGGTTGCAAAAAAAGTCAGATAACACAGACCAGCTAACTGAGTGATCACTGATCTCATTAATCCTTTCAGTAAAGATGCACAGAGATGAACAGTCACTTGCAGGTGGTTATTGTAGAACAGATTTAAGCATCTTTGTTAAACATTTAGCTCTGAAACAGAATAAAAGAAAATGAAAAGAGAATTTATCAGAATCTGTTGCATGCAGCTGAAGCTGCTTGATGCAACTAAATAGAATGTGAAATCTGTAATAGGTGTGAAAACAAGTAATGGGTGCTGGCATAAAATTTTGTGAATTTGAACAAAATCTGTGCTTTAATTAATAAAACTGTATCACATGTTAATTTCCTGTGGGTTTTTTTTTTTTTTTACAACATATATTTCTCAGAATTGGATCGAAAGTTTCAAGCCTCATTAAATTTCTTTTTTAAATCACTAAGATCATACACTTTCTAGACTTTTAGTAGTAATACTAGATGGCAGAATAAAAGGAACTATTATCAAAATTTTAAGTGAATTATTCTGTTAGAAATATTTTCTAGTTTTCCTTGTTATGGAGTCTTAGGTGGGCTTCCTAGATGGCTCATCAGTAAATTATCCATCTGCAATGCAGGAGACCCAGGTTTGATCCCTGGGTCAGGAAGATGTCCTGGAGAAGTAAATGGCAACTCACTTCACTATTCTTGCCTAGGAAATCCCATGAACAGAGAAGCCTGGTGGGCTATAGTCCATGGGGTCACAAAAGACTCGGCCATGACTTAGAGACTATACAACAACAACAACGACTCCTTAGATCCTCCCATCATTTAAAGGTGAACATTCAATTTCTAGAAACATGGGGTTTTAAAAGAATCTTTAATATTAATTTCTCATGTAAATGCTTTCTTCTCTGCAATCACCCTCTGTGCTTTCTCAGTTTTTTTAACTTTTCTGAGGCTTTCAGTGGTTAAGTCAAAGATATCTTGGTGAATGTCACATTGCCCTTGCAATTATGTGAGTTATTATCAAATATCTTTTAATATTGATTTCTAGCATAATTCACAGAGAAGGCAATGGCAACTCACTCCAGTACTCTTGCCTGGAGAATCCCAGGGATGGGGAGTCTGGTGGGCTGCCATCTATGCGGTTGCACAGAGTCGGATACGACTGAAGCAACTTAGCAGTAGCAGCATAATTCAACACTGATAAAAGAACAGATGGAGAAGGCAATGGTACCCCACTCCAGTACTCTTGCCTGGAAAATCCCATGGATGGAGGAGCCTGGTAGGCTTCAGTCCATGGGGTTGCTAAGAGTCGGGCACGACTGAGAGACTTCACTTTCACTTTTCACTTTCACTTTTCACTTTAATGCATTGGAGAAGGAAATGGCAACCCACTCCAGTATTCTTGCCTGGAGAATCCCAGGGACAGAGGAGCTTAGTGGGCTGCCGTCTATGGGGTCGCACAGAGTTGGACACGACTGCAGGGACTTAGCAGCAGCAGCAGCAGCAAGAGAACAGACTCTGTATTATTTAAATTCTTTTATACCATGAAATTTTTGTACCTTGTTTTATGCCCCTGGATATGTTCCAATGTCTTCTGGTTTATAGTCTATGGGAACTTGAATAGAATTTGTATTTCATTGTTGTGTGAAAACTGTATAAATCTTTATTATATTGAATTGATTAATAGTGCTTTTCAGGTATACTTTGTCCTACTTTTTTGCCTATTAATTCTATTATGTTTTGAGAGTTTGATGTTGAAACTCCAAATAAAAATCTAAATTTATCTGTTTAAAAATAATTGTAATATATAGTGGAACTACATGTAACTTTGTTCTGTATTTTCTAAGTCTCTTGTAAATGTGCTATCATACTTTCATAATTAAAAAAAAAAGAGAAAGACTAACTCTACCAGATGTTGTTGAGGATGTGAATTAACTGATTCACATTATATTATACTAATTATACATTGCTTCAATGTATACATCGGAGAAGGCAATGGCACCCGACACCAGTACTCTTGCGTGGAAAATCCCATGGGCGGAGGAGCCTGGTGGGCTGCAGTCCATGGGGTCTCTAAGAGTCGGACAGGACTCAGCGACTTCACTTTGGCTTTTCAGTTTCATGCATTGGAGAAGGAAATGGCAACCTACTCCAGTGTTCTTGCCTGGAGAATCCCAGGGACGGGGGAGCCTGGTGGGCTGCCCTCCATGGGGTCCCACAGAGTTGGACACGACTGAAGTGACTTAGCTTAGCTTCAATGTATACATAAAATGAAAATTGATACAGGCACAAAAACTTTTAACTCTGAATTGTCATGGATCAGTAAATATGTGTGCATGCTAAGTTGCTTCAGTCATGTCTGACTCTTTGCTACCCTATGGGCATCAGGCTCTTGTGTCCATCAAATTTTCTAGGCAAGAAAGCTGAACAGAGTTGCCATTTCCTTCTCCAGGGGATTTTCCTGACCCAGGGATCAAACCCATGTCTCTTATATCTCCTGCATTGCAGGTGGTTTCTTTACCTGAGAAGGCAGTGCCACATGGGAAGAAGAGTAACACTCTTCAAAGTATAAATGAAGGGTCTAGTCTTTTCTCCATCGTCAAAGAGCATATAGAGTCAGAGTTTGGCACCAGGATGGGGGCAGGGATATCTAAAGAAGGCGAAGCTTTAGAAAGATTTGAACTGTGGTGTTGGAGAAGACTCTTGAGAGTCCCTTGGACTGCAAGGAGATCCAACCAGTCCATTCTGAAGGAGATCAGCCCTGGGATTTCTTTGGAGGGAATGATGCTAAAGCTGAAACTCCAGTACTTTGGCCACCTCATGCGAAGAGTTGACTCATTGAAAAAGACTCTGATGCTGGGAGGGATTGGGGGTAAGAGGAGAAGGGGACGACAGAGGATGAGATGGCTGGATGGCATCACTGACTCGATGGACGTGAGTCTGAGTGAACTCTGGGAGTTGGTGATGGACAGGGAGGCCTGGCGTGCTGCAATTCATGGGGTCACAAAGAGTCAGACATGACTGAGCGACTGAACTGAACTGAACTGAACTGAACTGAAGTAAATAGCATCCAGGGACAAATGATATCCAAAGGTGAATGAAATTTCAACATGGCAGAAAGGCAAAATCATACATAAGTCAACAAGATAGATAACAGACACCAAGCCACACAAGACACTTCAGAGCAGTGGGAAAAAAGTAGAACTTGGAGAATTTTATGGGGCAGAACTCTGTGGTGTTTTCCAACTCATTCTATAACTGTAAGGAAATTAATAATAATGCCCAGTTGGTACAGGGACAAGGTCAGTGAAACTGGTGTTATTGGTTATAAACCTTCATGTAGATTCTCACTGAGCATGATCAGATGGTCCCAGAGATTAGTTAAGCAGCCTTGATAAATGGTGTCTCTACTCAGTTGACTAAATGGACACGAGTGTGAGCAAACTCCAGGAGGTAGTGGAGGACAGAGGAGACTGGTGTGCTACAGTCCATGGGATGGCAAAGAGTTGGACACAACTTAGTGGCTGAACAACAATAATAACAACAATCACATTACACTTCATTGCTTTTGTTTAAAACGCTTCATTGCCTATGTTAAATATTTTCCCCTTGTAATTCAGTTTCTTATTTCACAGGGAAATTTTAATTGTCATTAAAAATATAAAAAGCTGTTATTTTATCAGATATATCTCATCTCTCTTTGCAGCTAAGCATCCATGTTCCTCAGGCCATCCTGTTTCCATCATCAACTCATTTCTGCATGTTTTTTGTACTTTGTCATATTGCTAATCATTGTCATCAACAGAGATAATGTCATTCATGTTTATGATTTTTATGAACAGTTTGGATTTACGAAGATAAAAGTCACAAACACTGGTACTCTAAATATAAACATTGTATTATATAACAATTTTATCAAAATTTTCTTCTAACATTTTAAAATGAAAATAATTTTTTATATGTGAGGATACATGTATAATATTTATTTTTTCATTAACCTAACTTGGAGGCAGACATTTCTACAAATCCTTTTAGTTCTCATAATAACTATACCTTTGCATTAAGTTTCGAGATTGAAAGTATAAATCCTCAAACTTTATTCTTCACTTTTCAGATTTTTTTTTGATTATTTGGGATTTCTTGCAATTCCATATGAAACTTCTCTACAATTACACACAAATTTTAGTATTTGCATTTCCATTTTTGCATAAAATGGCTTTTGGTAAAGATTGTATTAAATATGCACTCTATGGGATGTTGTTATCTTAATTATATTAAGTCTACAGGGCTATGAGTACAGGATATGTTTATATTTACCTGTGCTCAGTCACTTCATTCATGTCTGACTCTATGCAACCCCATAGACTGTAGCACACCAGGCTCCTTTGTCCAAGGGATTCTCCAGGTAAGAATAATGGAGTGGGTTGCCATTTCCTTCTCCAGAGAATTTTCCTGACCCAGGTATCAAACCTGTGTCTCCTGCGTCTCCTGCATTGTAGGCGATTCTTTACCCACTGAGTCACTGTATGTCTTCTTTAATTTCTTTTAGTGATTTTTTTTAGTTTTTAGTGTACAATTCATCCACCATTTTGGTAAATTTATTCATAAGTATTTTATTGTTTCTGATGGTACTGTCAACATACTTATTTTCTTAATTTTGTTTTGAGACTATTAATTCCTAGTATATCAAAATATAGGTTATTTTGTATTAATGCTAATAGTTTCTTTGTGTGTGTGAGGATTCATTAGATTTTCTTTTCCTACACAAGATCATGTCATTTGTTAGTATAATTTTACTTCTTCCTTTCCAATTTGTATGCCTTTTATTTCTATTTCTAGTCTTTTTTCTGACATTAATCTTCAGGAAAATATTAAATAGAAGTGGTGAAAGGGAGAATATTCTGATTTTATGAGGTAAGCTTTCAGCTTTTCACCATTAAGTATGAGTCTTAATTATGGGTCAAACCTTCTAGATATGTTGAGGACTGGAAAAGGTCAGTTTTCATGCCAATCCCAAAAAAAAGGCAATGCCAAAGAATGCTCAGACTACCGTACAGTTGCACTCATCTCACATGCTAGCAAAGTAATGCTCAAAATTCTCCAAGCCAGGCTTCAACTGTACATGAACCTTGAACTTCCAGATGTTGAAGCTGGATTTAGAAAAAGCACAGGAATCAGAGATGAAAATGCCAACATCTGTTGGATCATTGAAAAAGCACGCGAGTTCCAGAAAAACATCTACTTCTGCTTTACTGACTATGCCAAAGCCTTTGACTGTGTGGATCACAACAAATTGTGGAAAATTCTTAAAAAGATGGGAATACCAGACCACCTGACCAGTTTCCTGAGAAATCTGTATGCAGGTCAAGAAGCAACAGTTAGAACTGGAAATGGAACAACAGACTGGTTCCAAATAGGAAAAGGAGTACATCAAGGTTGCATATTGTCACCCTGCTTATTTAACATATATGCAGAGTACATCATGCAAAAACCTGGACTAGATGAAGCACAAGCTGAAATCAAGATTTCTGGGAGAAATATCAATAACCTCAGATATGCAGATGACACCACACTTATGGCAGAAAGTGAAGAAGAACTAAAGAGCCTCTTGATGAAAGTGAAAGAGGAGAGTGAAAAAGCTGGCTTAAAGCTCAACATTCAGAAAACTAAGATCATGGTATCTGGTCCCATCACTTCATGGCAAATAGATAAAGAAACAGTGACAGACTTTATTTTTGGGGGCTCCAAAGTCAGTGCAGATAGTGACTGCAGCCATGAAATTAAAAGACGCTTGCTCCTTGGAAGAAAAGTTGTGACCAACCTAAACAGCATATTAAGAAGCATAGACATTACTTTCCCAACAAAGGTCGGTCTAGTCAAAGGTATGGTTTTTCCAGTAGTCAAGTATGGATGTGAGAGTTGGACTATAAAGAAAGCTGAGCACCGAAGAATTGATGCTTTTGAACTGTAGTGTTGGAGGAGACTCTTGAGAGTTCCTTGGACAGCAAGGTGATCCAACCAGTCCATCCTAAAGGAGATCAGTCCTGGGTGTTCATTGGAAGGACTGATGTTGAAGCTGAAACTCCAAACTTTGGCCACCTGATGTGAAGAACTGACTCATTTGAAAAGACCATGATGCTGGGAAAGATTGAAGGTGGGAGGAGAAGGGGACAACAGAGGATGAGAATGTTGGATGACATCACTGAGTCAATGGACATGAGTTTGAGTAAACTCCGGGAGCTGGTGATGGACTGGGAAGCCTGGCGTGCTGCAGTCCATGGGATCGCAAAGAGTCGGACATGACTGAGTGACTGAACTATAACTAACTACATAATCTGTTTATCTCAAATGTCATCAGAAGCAAAAAGGAAAGAATCTAGAATATAAAACTGCTATTAAATTGTCTTATGTAACACTGAGATCTTGGTTACTGCTTTTTATTGAAAATAGCATGTTTAATATTTATTTATTTTGGACTCAATATAGATTCTTTTATGGAATTTTCCTGATTATTGCATCTTGGTTGTACAGTGAAAAGGAATATTATTTCTCATTGCCTCTAAGGCTGGCAGTCTTTGGTATTTTACATACTGTATCAGTCAGGGTCCAGCCAGGAGACAGTCCACAGTGCAATTTGGATAGAAAAAGTTCATATGCAATTATTAATTATAGTGTGGTATTATCTATAAAAGGGTAATAAGGGCTTCCCTGGCGGTTTGATGGTTAAAAATCTGTAATGCAGGGGACATTGATTGATCTCTGGTGCAGGAAGATCCCACATGCCTCAGACCAACTAAACCCATGTACCACAGCTACTGAACCTGTGAGCCTGGGAACCACGACTACAGAGCCCACGCACTGCAGCTACTGAAGCCTGTGTGCCGTAGAGCCTTGCTCCACAACAAGAGAAGCCACTGCAATGAGAAGCTCATGTACTGCAACAGAGAGCAGCCCCAGCTGACTGCAACTAGAGAAAGCCCATGTGCAGCACCAAAGACTCAGCACAGCCAAAATAATTAAACAAATCTTTTTTAAAAAGGAGGGAGGTAATGAGTTCTATAAAGAGTGACTTCCACTGAGAGATGAGCATCCAAAGAAGGAACATTTAGAACGTGAGCATCTCCCCAAACTTGGGACTCCAGTCTTATGGAGAAGGTGTAGCTGCTGTCCATTGAATGGTGGAAAAGTTTGACTGAGTTGCCTTGGTCCACAATTATTTCATGATCTCTGAAGAGGTTGACAGGCATGAAATGTCTCTGGAAGTGGCAAGACAGGAGCCTTCCACTGCAGCGGTGGTTGACTGAAAGTCATGAACAAGGAATTAAGACCTTGAGGGATAAGCAGGAAAAATCCATTTTGGGTGCAGGGGCAGAAAGGCTGGCAGAGAACACCCCTCTGATAGCACAGACGGTAAAGAATCTGTCTATAATGCAGGAGACCCAGGTTTGATCCCCAGGTGGGGAAGATCCCCTGGAGAAGGAAATGGTAACCCACTCCAGTATTCTTACCTGGAGAATTCTATGGACAGAGGAGCCATGGGGTCACAAAGAGTTGGACACGACTAAGTGACTAACACACACACATGGTACACATAGACTGAGTTGGAAAATGGATTACTGGGGTGCCTGTGAAATTTATTGGAATCTTCCTGTAGATGGGCCACTGAAACTCAATGGGAAAGTGTCCATGGAAGTGTCAGTAAAAGTGAAAGGAAGCCCAGTGAAAGCCATCCCTCCCGCCTCTCGCAATTCTAACACACGCAATGTTGAAGGCTACAGAGCCAGAACAAGATGAAAAAGAAACATATTTAATCCAGAGAGAGATGTCTCTTTGAACACTTCTGATCAAGCTTAACATCATGTCAGGTCAAGGACAGGGAGAAATGCTTCCAGGATCCATTTTCATTAATATGGAGTGGGCAATAATGGGTTTATTTGTAGCTGAGAGGCAATTAATTGATAACAGGCATAAGAATTTTATCCTTAATTCTTTGAACCCATTTTCTATACATTGAGGCTCAAATATATAGTGTAATATGACAGAGCCTTAAGTTAAAGTCAGAGCTGAGATATATACTGAGATATGACTCTTTATCCTACATACTTTTTGCTTATTAAACAGCCTGAAGTAAGACTTCCCTTTTTTTGTTGGTAATAAGTGACTGCAATAACTTTTTTATTGTAAAACCAAAAAATAAGCAAGCATCTAATTTGTTGAAAGATTCTGTATAACTGAATTTTGATAATTTCATATAATTTCAGTATTACTTATGCTCTGGTACCTCATTAATCCTTCACTGAAGAGCACAGGCAGAGATGAACAATAACTTGGAGGTGGAATTGTAGAACAGATTTAAATATCTTTGTTATTTAAACTTTTAACTCTGAATTTTCATGGCTCAGTAAGTATGCTGTTGTGTTGTTGCTGTTTAGTCCCTAATTCGTGTCTGACTCTTCTGAGACCCCATGGACTGTACCCTCCGGTCTCCTCTGCCCATGGGATTTCCCAGGCAAGAATACTGGAGTGGGTTGCCATGCCCTCCTCCTGGGGAATCTTCCCAACCCAAGGACTGAACCCACTCAGGTTATTTACCACTGAGCCATGTGGGAAGCCCTTCTATTTTACCTAGGTCTTCTTTAATTTCTTTTAGTGATGTTTCTGTTTTTAGTGTACAATTTATCCACCACTTTGGTAAAATTTATTCATAAGTATTTTATTCTTTCTGATAGTACCGCCTAAATAATTATTTTTTAATTTTTTAATTTAATTTTTAATTGTTAATTCCTACTATATTGAAATATACCTAGTTTTGTATTGATTCTAATAGTTTTATTAGATTTTTTCTACATAAGATAATGTCATTTGGTAGTATAGTTTTACTTCATCCTGTCCAATTTGTATACCTTTTATTTCTATTTCTAGTCTAATTTTTCTGACATTACTCTTCCGGAAAATATTAAATAGAAGTGATGAAAGTGAATATGTTCTGATTTTATGAGGTAAGCTTTCAGCCTTTCACCATTAAGTATGTCTTTGCTATAGGAGAAACCTTGGCATATATTTGTTGATGACATAGAGCATGTCAGCCTTCAGGAGCGCTTTGTCCTAGGTCTTACTATAAACTGTCACCTATCTGGTCATGTAATTGTTTTCAAAAGGCCATTCCACAATTTTATTCACTAATTTGCAAATATTTCTTGGACTCTATCTCTTCATGTTAGATGGGGTTCCCTAGATGCAGATCCTGAGATGGGATTTTATGGAAGTGATTTATAAGGAGAAGGGATTTAATGAAGCTACTATGGTAATCTTCTCTGGTGGCTCAGATGGTAAAGCATCTGCCCGCAATGCGGGAGACCCTGGTTCGATTCCTGGGTTGGGAAGATCCTCTGGAGAAAGAAATGGCAATCCACTCCAGCACTCTTGCCTGGAAAATTCCATGGACGGAGGAGCCTGATAGGCTACAGTCCATGGGGTCGCAAAGAGTTGGACACGACTGAGTGACTTCACTTTCACTTTCATGGTAGGAGAAGAAAGGCTGTGGTCTAAACTAGATTCTGATCACAAGAGCTCTAGAGTATAATTTTATGGATCCTACACTCTGAGAAGGCAGGGGCCAAATCTGTTTTTATTAGTCACTGAAGACCCAACAAATATCCATGTGCCTGATTCATTATTTCAGCTCAAAAATATTTACTGATGAATGAAGGACAGAGGAATAATGGAACACATTTATTATGAAATTGCTTTGTATGTAGATGTAGTCACAGATTAAAAAAAAAGTGTTTAATAATAAAATGTTACCAAAAGCTAAAGATTAACAGAGAAATATAATATGAATAACTCATATATATATAAGACAATGAAATCTTGCTGAGACAGGAAAAACATCAAGGTAAACTATTTGCTCATACTGCAGATAATTTCAGTTTTCCTTTCTTTCTTTCTCTAAAAAGAAAGAGTAAAAGAAATTGTGATTTCCCTAAACAGTTCACCCAGAATTCTCAGAATCTGAACTAAATAAAATTAAATAAAGGTAGGAAAAAATTCTCTCAAATACAGTGCCTTTTTTACTCTTTATTTTGTTGAGATTTTATTCTGCTTACACCTTTTATTTATTCAGTCAATGTTTTTTACTAACCAGAAAGTATGCTACTCTGAATAAACTATCATGATATACCAGGAAAGTTCTTTATGGAGTATGACTGCATATTTAATAGATAGAAATTTCTATTTGACATCAAGAGTTTCTTTTCTTTGAGTCATCACTCTTTTGGATGGTTTTTCAACCTAAGATGGTGACATGAACAATGGTAAGTGCTATGAAACCTATGAGGAAATTAAAAAAAAAATCATGCAATCTCCATTCAACTATTACAAATGTTCAATGGATAATTTTATTATTAAATATATTTATGTTTAATTGGAGGATAATTATTCTAATGTGTTCATCAAAACCCAGTATTGTGTTGGGTTTTATAACAACAAAATAGTTACATGTTACAGTCAACAAATCACTATCAACTATGATACATAAAGTGAATAGTTGGTAATGAAAAGTTATTGGATTTTTAGTTACAGTAACAAAATGAAATGTACTATACACAATTTGTCCAGCATAGTCTCTGTCTCAATAACAGGTAGTAATTGTCTTCCCTTTCTATCATTTCTTGGCTATCTATGAAGGCAGTTAGGATTTTGGTCAGGGAAATGGGTCTGATTCTGATTACTGACTCTTTGGTACATGTGCTTTGATACCATCCCTTTTCCTTCAATTTCACCACTTGTAAAATTGGGATAATAGCAGCATTATAGCAATCTCTTTGTGTTGTTAGAGAGATTAGTGGTAAATATCAATCTACTTAGTATTTCTTTCATTTTATTAGATGAAAAATCTATGAATCCACATACAAGGTTGAAACTAGTAAAAAATAAACCTCAATTTGGTAGAATTTAGATTCTAAAGATGGAAAGAATGGTTTTGATATATGTTTTTCTCTTTTTCTGGGAACTTATTTCTGTTCCCCTCAGTGCAATAATTTGCAGTGACTAATTTACTTCTTTATTCTTTACATACTCCTTGTTGAGATCATCCAAAATACACTTTGACCTTTGTATCAGATGAATTAACGTTTGGCTCTAAAGCCCATTTATAAGACACCTGAAGTAACTTTCCTACTACACAATTTCCTAATGGCATTTTCCATCTGGGCATTTCTGAAGGTATAGATTAAGGGATTTAACATGGGAGTTATCACAGTATAAAATACAGCAACTACTTTATCAACAGCTAAGGTAGCTACAGGTCTCATGTACACAAATATGCAGGGCACAAAGTATAAGACAACCACTGTGATGTGGGAGATGCAGGTGGAGAGGGCTTTTTGTCTTGCTTCCGAGCTGTAGGCCCTTAGGGAACGCAAGATGACCACGTAGGAGACCAGCAGGAGAAGGAAGTTTAACAGACAGATGAAGCCACTGTTGGCAGCAATGAAGAGCCCTAGCGTGTGCGTATCAGTGCAGGCAAGACCGAGCAAAGGGTTCAGGTCACACATAAAGTGATCTATGACGTTAGGGCCACAGAAGGGTAAGCGGAAGATGAAGAGGATCTGTATGAATCCATGAAGAAAGCCTCCCGCCCATGACGCTCCCACTAGCAGCCCACACACCTGCCAGTTCATGATGCTTGTATAGTGCAAGGGCTTGCAGATGGCCACATAGCGGTCATAGGCCATCACGGTAAGCAGGATGACTTCAGCACCTCCAAAGAAATGTCCCCCAAAGATTTGGGTCATGCATCCATTAAATAAGATGGTTTTCTTTTCACGGAGTGAATCTACAATCATCTTAGGGGCACACACAGAGGAGTAGCAGGCATCGATAAAGGAGAGATAGGCCAGGAAGAAGTACATGGGGGATCCCAAAGATGGGCTGGCAGTGATGGTGACCATGATAAGCACATTTCCTACCACAGTGGTGATGCAGATGGCAGAGAACACAGCAAACACAGTTTTCTGCATCTTTGGATTCTGTGTGAGCCCCAGAAGAACAAACTCTGTCACGTTGTTCCTGTTCTCCATGTGTTTCATGAAATGGTTTATTCACTACCTGAAAGTGAGAGAGTTAATCCTTAGGTAGGTTGATAAGGCCCTGAAAGAGAAAGGGTCCAGGGCCCTGGAGGAGGAGAAAGATAGAAACATTTTTTTTCTACTTTGCTTTGTCTTAGTCACATAAAATGTTCTTTCTTAGACTGAGCATTTGTGACAATAATCTTTAAAATTAACTTTGTTTAAGCCCATGCTTTTTTTTTTCTTAAACTGAGTTTTTGTGACTATAATTTTTAAAATTAATGTTCTTTAAGCCCAGAACTAATGATTACAGGACAAATCATCTCATCTTGCTCAAGGGTAGGTTTTTTCTTAAGCTCTGTACTAATGATTATGTAACTACAATGTATCTTGCTCAAGGACATGTTTCTCCTTCTTAAGTGAACTTTCTGACTAATCTTGTTATTTTAAGACCTTTCCATTGTCAGTTCTAATCTTTTGAATTTAAGATGTGTGTTGTGGGAGTGGGTCTGGTGAAAGTGCATAAGGCCTTGATAAGACTTGAAAAGAGGCAGTCTCTGTCCCCCTTCTGATGTTTATGTTAGAAGCTTTCTCCGCCCTTTTCCACTGTAATAAAACTGCTGCCACACAAAGGCTCTGAGTGATCAAGCCTGGTCCCTGATTCTGAAGCTAAATCCTCTTCTTCGGAGATCATGAATCCATCATTCACTGTTCAAACCTATCAAAAGAAAACATAATTTTAATTTATGTATTCTTAAGCTTATTAAACTTCTTCATTCTAATAAGTAATAAATACCCAGACTTTACTGAGTGTGAATTCTTTTTTTCTTTTCTTTTTTTTTAATGAAGAAAAGATTCTGAGTTCTTAAGATTATTCCAATTACCTCCTAGGAGAAAATTCTTTTAATAATGTAGATGAGAGGAACTTCTGTAAACCCATGAGCGGGAGACCTTAATCATTTGAAATGGTTGAGTCTAACTTGAAGTAGTGTATTTCCCAGATAATGGCAATTAAGTGTGAAAAGAGGTAGAGGATGGATGTAAAGCTTAGGAGTTTTCCTTTTACTCTCTGAGAAATGGGGGACCATGGAAGGACATTGAAGATATGAGTGGAAGGACGAAAGAAATTTGATGAAGAGGGAATCTTGGATGTTATTCTACTAAAGATTTTGTGTGTTGATGAAGATGAAGTTGGCAGGGTTTCAGTGAACGGATGGAAGATGGAGATAGAAACCACAGTAGCAAAGTACTTAGAATAGTTGAAAAAGGAGTAACACTACAATGTGCATGCGCTAAGTGGCTTCAGTCGTGTCCATGTCTCTGTGACCCCATGGACTCTAGCCCACCAGGTTCCTCCCTCCATGGGATTCTCCAGGCAAGAGCGTTGGAGTAGGTTGCCGTGCATTCCTCCAGGGTTCTTCCCAACAGGTTGTTATTGTTGTTTAGTCGCTAAGTCATGTCTGATTCTTTTGTGACCCCCATGGGCTGTAGCCGCTCTACACTCCACTGTTCATGGGATTTTTCAGGCAAGAATACTGGAGCGGGTTTCTATTTCCTTCTCCATGGGGATCTTCCTGGCCTAGGGATCGAACTCACGTCTCGTGTCTTGGCAGGCAGATTCTTTACCACTGAGCCTCCAGGAAAGCCCAAAGAATGGGTACAAGAGCTAATTAAAAGTATTCATAATGCATGTTGACTAAACCTACGTACTTTGCAATATGTATAGCATGCGCATTCCAATAGTTTTTTTCTATGTTCATAGTGTATTATCACATGCTTTCTTTTCCTAGCAATAACATATTACACGGCTGGTATTGTGTCATTCATTTAGCACATGAGGAAACAATCTCATAGACTGATGTTAATAGCTTAATAAAAGTGCTAATATTAACTAAAACTGCACACTTAGTGTGCTTTAAGTGTTATGCAGACATTTGGTTTTAAGCCTTGATACAAACCTACAAGATGGTTACTACCATCATTTTTATGCTTATTTTACACATTAGGAAATAGAAACATAGAGAAATTAAGGATTCTGTTCAAGGCCAAGCAGCTACACCACCCTTATGGCAGAAAGTGAAGAGGAACTCAAAAGCCTCTTGATGAAAGTGAAAGTGGAGAGTGAAAAAGTTGGCTTAAAGCTCAACATTCAGAAAACGAAGATCATGGCATCCGGTCCCACCACTTCATGGGAAATAGATGGGGAAACAGTGGAAACAGTGTCAGACTTTATTTTTCTGGGCTCCAAAATCACTACAGATGGTGACTGCAGCCATGAAATTAAAAGACGCTTCCTCCTTGGAAGGAAAGCTATGACCAACCTAGGTAGCATGTTCAAAAGCAGAGACATTACTTTGCCGACAAAGGTTCGTCTTAGTCAAGGCTATGGTTTTTCCTGTGGTCATGTATGGATGTGAAAGTTGGACTGTGAAGAAGGCTGAGCGCTGAAGAATTGATGCTTTTGACCTGTGGTGTTGGAGAAGACTCTTGAGAGTCCCTTGGACTGCAAGGAGATCCAACCAGTCCATTCTGAGGGAGATCATCCCTGGGATTTCTTTGGAAGGAATGATGCTAAAGCTGAAACTCCAGTACTTTGGCCACCTCATGCGAAGAGTTGACTCATTGGAAAAGACTCTGATGCTGGGAGGGATTGGGGGCAGGAGGAGAAGGGGACGACAGAGGATGAGATGGCTGGATGGCATCACTGACTCGATGGATGTGAGTCTGGGTGAACTCCAGGAGTTGGTGATGGACAGGGAGGCCTGGCGTGCTGCGATTCATGGGGTCGCAAAGAGCCGGACACGACTGAGCAACTGATCTGATCTGATCTGAAGATCAGTTCAGATTATGCATCTTTATTTTTTGCTCCAAATCTTAATCCATGCTCTATACTTTCATGTTATAATAAACAATGGAGAACTGGTAACCTCCTTTTGAAATGACCATAATTATTATACTTTCAATTACTTTAATACTACTTGAGAGGCAAGTTTATACTGATAAATTTTATCCACACACACACACACACACTCACACACACATTGATATCTTTGAACTCCCAAGTAGTAAGGAAACTGTGGTACTGAATTCATTGAATAGCCCTTTCATCTTGACTTCTTCCTCAGACCTAACTCTCCCTTCTCTGATACCACTCCAAATAATAGCACCCCAGATTTTTCTGCAAAATGTTGAGAAAGTCTATGCTGCTGGTTAAATGGTTTGGTTTGAGAATCAGAAAAGACCCAGTTTGAATCCTGGTTCTTCCAATTGCAACTTCTTTCATCTGAAGTCTCATTTCTTTGGCACCTTATATTCTTGTTTTCTCAGCTATAAAGTTAGAATACTAATATCCACTTCATAGATCAATAGTTGAGTCATTATGTCCGAACATACCTACCCGCTCTGGACACAAAAATAACTTTTAGTTACTTTTGTGACTGTGTATACAGCTGTGGGATAGGGAGAGTTAACATTTGGAGCAGTAATGCAGAGAACTGTTTAACCATGCTTCAAACTCCAGAAAAACTACTAATTTTACTCTCAAGGAAACAACAGAGGGTGATATTATCCATAGCAGGTTTCCCCAGGAAGGGTCACCATATTTATACTTGATGAAACTACTGGTGATTTATGCTACTGATGTTTGTAATTTTCTCTTTCATGTATGTGAAGTATAATTAAATTTTGTTTTGTCCTCATTATTAGTCCTGATCATTAAATAAGATGTTTCATGGCCAAGCATGGGGCCTGTTGTCACAGAGCTGGGTTCCTCAATTTGCTTAACCTCTTCAAGTCTCAAAATTTTCAAGTGTCAAATTCACGAATATCTTTTGAAAAATTGAAATGCGGATAAAATAATCTTTTACTATATTTGAAAAGTGTTGAAAAATAATGAGTTATACATATGAAGTAACAAATTAAGATGAGCATCAGCACTCTTGAAAAACTTACCTTAGCTCTTCACATGGTTTTAGTGATGTTTGAATGTGTTCAGGAGCAGTTCCGTATTCAAACTAACTTCTTATAGCAAGTAACTTTCAGTATAAAAGGTGTGACACTTGAGAAGAGCTTGTTAACTCTGAAATGAACAGTTGTTAAGAAATTGTATACATTGACCATGTATAAGTTCTTAGTATAACAGTTATATCTCTTAAAACCTGTTTTAAAAGATAAAAGGGTTCTTAGAAGTCTAAATCTTTCTATCTAGCTTCTAAAGCCTCAAATGGTCTTCACAGAAAACTTGCTTTCTGATTCTGAATTGAGAATGGGTTAACTGGAATACTATGGGGAACTGATCTGAATAAATGCCGGTGGTTCGGCAGCACAAGAAACAGAGTGTGAAGGAAGCATGTTCACATGGCTCATTCTGCCCACAGTGAATCTTGTTCTAGAGAGGTGAACAGCAACGCAAATCACTTCCACCTTGCTCTTGTATATTCATAGATATTCAAAGAGGCTGTGATAAGGTCCAGGGACCTTGTCTTATAGCTGCTGCTTTCTCTCCTAGGAATTAATTATCTCCTTCGATGGAAAGGCTTTGTCAGAAGCAAGTATGTGGAACGACAGTGTGGAGAAACACCCACTGTGAAATGGGGAATAGTTTTCCCTTTGTGTGTGTGCATGGGAGTTCAGTTGTGTTTGACTGTTTGTGACCCCATGGAGCCTACCAGGCTTCTCTGTCTATGGAATTTTCCAGACGAGATTACATGAGTGTGTTGCCATTTCCTTCTCCAGGGGATCTTCCTGACCCAGGGATCAAACCCATGTCTCTTGTGTCTCCTGCATTGGCAGGCAAGTTCTTTACGAGCTGAGCCACTGGAGAAGCTCAGTATTCCCTTCACTTGGAAACTAAATCTGTGAGATTCCCTCTTTTCTATTAGGACCTGGATTGTTAAGAAAACTGAATGTCTTGTCAATAGCAAAGTGGCATAATTCCTGTGTGTGACATGTGATGAATCCCCATTGACTCCTGTCATAGGAGAGTTTGTATTTTCTTATCAATTATGAAAACTTTATTGGAAACCATTATTGATTGCTTGAGAGCTAGATCACTGAGGACATCAATTAATGGCAGCCTTTTAAAAGTTCTTGAGGAGGGGAGGAGCTAAGATGGCGGAGGAGTAGGATGGGGAGAACACTTTCTTCCCCACAAATTCATCAAAAGAACATTTAAATGCCGAGTAAATTCCACAAAACAACTTCTGAAGGCAGGCAGAGGACATCAGGCACCCAAAAAATTAACCCAAGTCTTCGAAAGGAGGTAGGAAAAAATCTAAAAGACAAAAAAAAAGACAAAAGAGGGAGGGACGGAGTTCTGTCCTGGGGAGGGAGTCTTAAAATAAGAGAAGTTTCCAAACACCAGGAAACCTTCTCACTGCTGAATCTGTGCTGAGCCTTGGAAGCACAGAGGGCAACATAACTGGGAGGAAAAATAAATAAACAATTAAAACCTGCAGATTGCGAGCCCTAAGGTAACTCCTCCAGCGGAGAAGGAGCACAGACGCCTGCACATGCCACTAGCAAGCGGGGGCTGGGCAGGGAGGCGCGGCGTGGGCCGCATCGCTTATTGTAAGGATCTGGCCTGAACGAGCGCTATCTGAGCGAAATAATTTGGGCTAGCAAACCAGTCTGTGGGATATCTACCACCTGAAAAGCCAGCCCTAGCCTAAGACACCGCCAGGCCCGCGCACAGAACAAAGGATTGAACAGAGATAGCCGGCTGCAGAGCATCCCCCTCCAGTGACAGGCAGCCGGAGCCGGAAGGGGGCAATCGCAGCCCCAGAGAGACATTATCTATAAAACTGTAAGCAGGCCCTTTTGCTAACTAAAACTCCTTGGGGGTCTGGACGGTCAACATCTGCCTGAGAAGGTGCACTGGTTGTACACCTAGATAACCGAGTGGCGGGGAGGCGATAAGTCGCAGCAATCGCGCTCACCAAACACCTCATCACCTGAGCTGCTCGGACCTGGGAAAGGCACAAAATGCAGGCCCAACCGAGTCTGCACCTCTGAGGTCTACCCAAGTGCCTGAACCTGAGTGGCTTGGACCTGAGACATGCAAGCAGCCCAGGGCCAGCCACGGATGGTTCCCCGTGCAGCAACCTAGAGCCAGAGCAGTGTGGGCAGGGAGGCTACATGCACCGTGATCGGGGGCAGGCCCAGTGTGGCTGAGGCACTGCGAGCACACGCCAGTGTCATTTGCTTGCAGCGTCCCTCCCTCCCCACAGTGTGACTGAACAAGTGAGCCTAAAAAAAAAAAAAAGTGTCCACCACATTCCCCTTTGTGTCAGGGCAGAAACCAGACACTGAAGAGACTAGCAAGAAGCTATAACAGAGGGAACCGCCTTGGAAGCTACAGGCAATAGATTAAACCCTGTGGTTAGTACCAGCTACATAGGAAGGGGCCTATAGATCTTGAGAAATATAAGTCAGACCAAGGAACTAGCCGAAAATGAACTGACCACACAATACCCACAACAAAACCAGAGAAAGTTGTAGACATATTTTTATGATCATACTTTCTTTCTTTTTTTTTTAATTAAAAAAAAATTTAAGTCCTCTTTTATTCCTTTAATTTTCACTTTTATAACCTACTATTACTTTGCTAAGAAAAAAAAAAAGGACCCTATTTTTTTTAAAGCAAACTTCATATATATATTTTTTATAATTTTTGTGACCTTGTTTTTTTTTTTTTTTCTCTTTTCTTCTTTTCTTTAACATTGTATTTTTGAAATTCCAATCTCTACTATAGATTTTTAATTTTAGCTTTTTGGTATTTGTTATCAATTTTGTCCCTATTTTTTTTTTTTTTTATAATTTTTGTGACTTTTTCCCCTCTCTCTTTCTTTCTCTTCTTCTTTTATATAACATTGTATAAATGAAATTCCAAACTCTACTCTAGATTTTTTAATTTATGCTTTTTGGTATTTGTTATCAATTTTTTACCCATATTTTCTTTATAATTTTTGCGACTTTGTTTTTGTTTGTTTTTTTAACACTCTTTCTTTTTCTTCTTTTTTTTAACACTGTACTTTTGAAATTCCAAACTCTACTCTAGATATTTAACTTTTGCTTTTTTGGTATTTGTTATCAATTTTGTACCTATATTTTCTTTATAATTTTTGCGACTTTGTTTTTGTTTGTTTGTTTTTTCTCTCTTTGTTCTCCTTCTTCTTTTCTTTAACATTGTATTTTTGAAAGTCCAAACTGTACTCTAGATTTTTAATTTTGCTTTTATGTATTTGTTACCAATTTTGTACCTTTAAGAACCCAATCTTCAGGACCCATTTTTCACTAGGGAGCGAGATTACTGGCTTGACTGCTGTCTCTCCCTTTGGACTCTCCTTTTTCTCCACCAGGTCGCCTGTGTCTCCTCCATAACCCCTCTCTACTCTACGAACTCTGTGAATTTATGTGTGTTCCAGATGGTGGAGAACACTTAGGGAACTGATTACTGGCTGGATCTGTCTCTCTCCTTTTCTTTCCCTCCTTTTATCCTCCTGGCCACCTCTGTCTCCTTCCTCCTTCTTCTCTTCTCTGTATAACTCCGTGAACATCTCTGAGCGGTCCAGTTGTGGAGTGCACATAAGGAAGTGATTACTGGCTAGCCCACTCTCTCCTCTATTGATTCCACCTCATCTCATTCGGGTCACCTCTAACTCCCTCCTCCCTCTTTTCTTTTCCATGTAACGCTGTGAACCTCTCTGGGTGACCCTCACGGTTGAGAAACTTTTCATCTTTAATGTAGATGTTTTATCAATTGTGCTGTATAGAAGGAGAAGTTTTGAAACTACTGTAAAAATAAGACCAATAACTGGAAGCAGGAAGCTTAAGTACAAACCCTGATTCCAGGGAACTCTTGACTCCAAGGAACATTAATTGACAGGAGCTCATCAAACGCCTCCATACCTACACTGAAACCAAGCACCACACAAGGGCCAACAAGTTCCAGGGCAAGACATACCAAGCAAATTCTCCAGCAACACAGGAACACAGCCCTGAGCTCCAAGACACAGGCTGCCCAAAGTCACTCCAAAACCATAGACATGTCATAACTCACTACTGGACACTTCATTGCACTCCAGAGAGAAGAAATCCAGCTCCACCCACCAGAACACCGACACAAGCTTCCCTAACCAAGAAACCTTGACAAGCCACCTGTACAAACCCGCACACACCGAGGAAATGCCACAATAAAGAGAACTCCACAAACTGCCAGAATACAGAAAGGACACCCCAAACTCAGCAATTGAAACAAGATGAAGAGACAGAGGAATACCCAGCAGATAAAGGAGCAGGATAAATGCCCACCAAATCAAACAAAAGAGGAAGAGATAGGGAATCTACCTGATAAAGAATTCCGAATAATGATAGTGAAATTGATCCAAAATCTTGAAATCAAAATGGAATCACAGATAAATAGCCTGGAGACAAGGATTGAGAAGAGGCAATAAAGGTTTAACAAGGACCTAGAAGAAATAAAAAAGAGTCAATATATAATGAATAATGCAATAAATGAGATCAAAAACACTCTGGAGGCAACAAATAGTAGAATAACAGAGGCAGAAGATAGGATTAGTGAATTAGAAGATAGAATGGTGGAAATAAATGAATCAGAGAGGAAAAAAGAAAAAGGAATTAAAAGAAATGAGGACAATCTCAGAGACCTCCAGGACAATATTAAACACTACAACATTCGAATCATATGTGTCCCAGAAGAAGAAGACAAAAAGAAAGACCATGACAAAATACTTGAGGAGATAATAGTTGAAGACTTCCCTAAAATAGGGAAGGAAAAAATCACTCAAGTCCAAGAAACCCAGAGAGTCCCAAACAGGATAAACCCAAGGCGAAACACCCAAGACACATATTAATCAAATTAACAAAGATCAAACACAAAGAACAAATATTAAAAGCAGCAAGGGAAAAACAACAAATAACACACAAGGGAATACCCATAAAGATAACAGCTGATCTTTCAATAGAAACTCTTCAAGCCAGGAGGGAATGGCAAGACATACTTAAAGTGATGAAAGAAAATAACCTACAGCCCAGATTATTGTACCCAGGAAGGATCTCATTCAAATATGAAGGAGAAATCAAAAGCTTTACAGACAAGCAAAAGCTGAGAGAATTCAGCACCACCAAACCAGCTCTCCAACAAATACTAAAGGATATTCTCTAGACAGGAAACACAAAAAGAGTATATAAATTCGAACCCAAAACAATAAAGTAAATGGCAATGGGATCATACTTATCAATAATTACATTAAACGTAAATGTGTTGAATGCCCCAACCAAAAGTCAAAGACTGGCTGAGTGGATACAAAAACAAGACCCCTACCTATGCTGTCTACAAGAGACCCACCTCAAAACAGGGGACACATACAGACTGAAAGTGAAGGGCTAGAAAAAGTTTTTCCATGCAAATAGGGACCAAAAGAAAGCAGGAGTAGCAACACTCATATCAGATAAAATAGACTTTAAAACAAAGGCTGTGAAAAGAGACAAAGAAGGTAACTACATAATGATCAAAGGATCAATCCAAGAAGAAGATATAACCATTATAAATATATATGCACCCAACAGGGGAGCACCGCAGTATGTAAGACAATGCTAACAAGTATGAAAGGAGAAATTAACAATAACACAGTAATAGTGGGAGACTTTAATACTCCACTCACACCTATGGATAGATCAACTAAACAGAAAATTAACAAGGAAACACAAACTTTAAACGATACAATAACCAGTTAGACCTAATTGATATGTATAGGACATTTCATCCCAAAACAATGAATTTCACCTTTTCTAAAGCGCACATGGAACCTGCTCCAGGATAGATCACATTCTGGGCCATAAATCTAGCCTTGGTAAATTCAAAAAAATGGAAATCATTCCAAGTGTCTTTTCTGACCACAATGCAGTAAGATTAGATTTCAATTACAGAAGAAAAACTGTTAAAAATTCCAACATATGGAGGCTGAACAACACGCTGCTGAATAACCAACAAATCACAGAAGAAATCAAAAAAGAAATCAAAATTTGCATAGAAATGAATGAAAATGAAAACACAACAACCCAAAACCTGTGGGACAGTGTAAAAGCAGTCCTAAGGGGAAAGTTCATAGCAATACAGGCACGCCTCAAGAAACAAGAAAAAAGTCAAATAAATAACCTAACTCTACACCTAAAGCAACTAGAAAAGAAAGAAATGAAGAACCCCAGGGTTAGTAGAAGGAACGAAAGCTTAAAAATTAGGGCAGAAATAAATGCAAAAGAAACAAAAGAGACCATAGCAAAAATCAACAAAGCCAAAAGCTGGTTCTTTGAAAGGATAAATAAAATTGACAAACCCTTAGCCAAACTCATCAAGAAACAAAGGGAGAAAAATCAAATCCATAAAATTAGAAATGAAAATGGAGAGATCACAACAGACAACACAGAAATACAAAGGATCATAAGAGACTACTATCAACAATTAGATGCCAATAAATTGGACAACGTGGAAGAAATGGACAAATTCTTAGAAAAGTACAACTTTCCGTAACTGGACCAGGAAGAAATAGAAAATCTTAACAGACCCATCACAAGCACGGAAATTGAAACTGTAATCAAAAATCTTCCAGCAAACAAAAGCCCAGGTCCAGACGGCTTCACAGCTGAATTCTACCAAAAATTTAGAGAAGAGCTAACACCTATCCTGCTCAAACTCTTCCAGAAAATTACAGAGGAAGGTAAACTTCCAAACTTATTCTATGAGGCCACCATCACCCTAATACCAAAACCTGACAAAGATCCCACAAAAAAAAGAAAACTACAGGCCAATATCACTGATGAACACACATGCAAAAGTCCTTAACAAAATTCTAGCAATCAGAATCCAACAACACATTAAAAAGATCATACACCATGACCAAGTGGGCTTTATCCCAGGGATGCAAGGATTCTTCAATATCCGCAAATCAATGTATGTAATACACCACATTAACAAATTGAAAAATAAAAACCATATGATTATCTCAATAGATGCAGAGAAAGCCTTTGACAAAATTCAACATCCATTTATGATAAAAACTCTCCAGAAAGTAGGAATAGATGGAACATACCTCAACATAATCAAAGCTATATATGACAAACCCACAGCAAACATTATCCTCAATGGTGAAAAATTGAAAGCATTTCCTCTAAAGTCAGGAACAAGACAAGGGTACCCACTTTCACCATTATTATTCAACATAGTTTTGGAAGTTTTGGCCACAGCAATCAGAGCAGAAAAAGAACTAAAAGGAATCCAAATTGGAAAAGAAGAAGTAAAACTCTCACTGTTTGCAGATGACACGATCCTCTACATAGAAAACCCTAAAGACTCCACCAGAAATTTACTAGAACTAATCAATGACTATAGTAAAGCTGCAGGATGTAAAATCAACACACAGAAATCCCTTTCATTCCTATACACTAATAATGAGAAAACAGAAAGAGAAATTAAGGAAACAATTCCATTCACCATTGCAACGGAAAGAATACATTTCTTATGAATATATCTGCCTAATGAAACTAATGAGCTATATATAGAAAACTATAAAACACTGGTGAAAGAAATCAAAGAGGATATTAATAGATGGAGAAATATACCATGTTCATGGATTGGAAGAATCAATATAGTGAAAATGAGTATACTACCCAAAGCAATTTATAGATTCAATGTAATCCCTATCAAGCTACCAACGGTATTCTTCACAGAGCCAGAACAAATAATTTCACAATTTGTATGGAAATACAAAAAACCTCGAATAGCCAAAGCGATCTTGAGAAAGAAGAATGGAACTGGAGGAATCAACCTACCTGATTTCAGGCTCTACTACAAAGCCACTATGGTACTGGCACAAAGACAGAAATATAGATCAATGGAACAAAATAGAAAGCCCAGAGATAAATCCACGCACCTATGGACAACTTATCTTTGACAAAGGAGGCAAGATTATACAATGGATTAAAGACAATCTCTTTAACAAGTGGTGCTGGGAAAACTGGTCAACCACTTGTAAAAGAATGAAACTAGAGCACTTTCTAACACCATACACAAAAATAAACTGAACATGGATTAAAGATCTCAACGTAAGACCAGAAACTATAAAACTCCTAGAGGAGAACATAGGCAAAACACTCTCTGACATACATCACAGCAGGATCCTCTATGACCCACCTCCTAGAATATTGGAAATAAAAGCAAAAATAAACAAATGGGACCTAATTAAACTTAAAAGCTTCTGCACAACAAAAGGAACTATAAGGAGGTGAAAAGACACCCTTCAGAATGGGAGAAAATAATAGCAAATGAAGCAACTGACAAACAACTAATCTCAAAAATATACAAGCAACTCCTACAGCTCAATTCCAGAAAAATAAACGACCCAATCAAAAAATGGGCCAAAGAACTAAATAGACATTTCTCCAAAGAACATACAGAAGGCTAACAAACACATGAAAAGAGGCTCAACATCACTCATTATCAGAGAAATGCAAATCAAAACCACAATGAGGTACCATTTCACGCCAGTCAGAATGGCTGCGATCCAAAAGTCTACAAGCAATAAATGCTGGAGAGGGTGTGTAGAAAAGGGAACCCTCTTACACTGTTGGTGGGAATGCAAACTAGTACAGCCACTTTGGAGAACAGTGTGGAGATTCCTTAAAAAACTGGAAATAGAACTGCCTTATGGTCCAGCAATCCCACTGCTGGGCATACACACTGAGGAAACCAGAATTGAAAGAGACACGTGTACCCCAATGTTCATCGCAGCATTGTTTATAATAGCCAGGACATGGAAGCAAGCTAGATGTCCATCAACAGATGAATGTATAAGAAAGCTGTGATACATATACACAATGGAGTACTACTCAGCCATTAAAAAGGATATATTTGAATCAGTTTTAATGAGGTGGATGAAACTGCAGCCTATTATACAGAGTGAAGTAAGCCAGAAAGAAAAACACCAATACAGTACACTAACGCATATATATGGAATTTAGAAAGATGGTAACAATAACCCCGTATACGAGACAGCAAAAGAGACACTGATGTATAGAACATTCTTTTGGACTCTGTGGGAGAAGGAGAGGGTGGGATGATTTGGGAGAATGGCATTGAAATACGTAAAATATTATGTATGAAAGGAGTCACCAGTCCAGGTTCGATGCACAATACTGGATGCTTGGGGCTGGTGCGCTGGGATGACCCAGAGGGATGGTATGGGGAAGGAGGAGGGTTCAGGATGGGGAACACATGTATACCTGTGGCGGATTCATTTTAAATTTTTAAAAATAAAATAATAATAATAAAAAAAGAAGAGAAAAGCAAAGATGAAAAGTAAAGATATAAACAACTGAATACAGAGTTCCAAAGAATAGCCAGAAGAGATAAGAAAGCCTTCTTCAGCAATCAATGCAAAGAAATAGAGGAAAACAACAGAATGGGAAAGACTAGGGATCTCTTCAAGAAATTCAGAGATACCAAAGGAAAATTTCATGCAAAGATGGGCTCGATAAAGGCAGAAATGGTATGGACCTAACAGAAGCAGAAGACATTAAGAAGAGATGGCAAGAACACAGAAGAACTATACAAAAAAGATCTTCACGACTCAGATAATCACGATGGTGTGATCACTGACCTAGAGCCAGACATCCTGGAATGTGAAGTCAAGTGGGCCTTAGAAAGCATCACTACGAATAAAGCTAGTGGAGGTGATGGAATTGAAGTTGAGTTATTCCAAATTCTGAAAGATGATGCTGTGAAAGTGCTGCACTCAATATGCCAGCAAATTTGAAAAACTCAGCAGTGGCCACAAGACTGGAAAAGATCAGTTTTCATTCCAATCCCTAAAAAGGCAATGCCAAAAAATGCACAAACTACTGCACAATTGCACTCATCTCACATGCTAGTAAAGTAATGCTCAAAAATCTCCAAGCCAGGCTTCAGCAATATGTGAACTGGGAACTTCCTGATGTTCAAGCTGGTTTTTCCAAAAGACAGAGGAACCAGAGTTCAAATTGCCAACATTCGCTGGATCATGGAAAAAGCAAGAGAGTTTCAGAAAAACATCTATTTCTGCTTTATTGACTATGCCAAAGCATTTGAGCGTGTGGATCACAAAAAACTGTGGAAAAATCTGAAAGAGATGGGAATACCAGACCACCTGACCTGCCTCTTGAGAAATTTGTATGCAGGTCAGGAAGCAACAGTTAGAACTGGACATGGAACAACAGACTGGTTCCAAATAGTAAAAGGAGTACGTCAAGGCTGTATATTGTCATCCTGTTTATTTAACTTCTATGCAGAGTATATCATGAGAAATGCTGGACTGGAAGAAACAAAAACTGGAATCAAGATTGCCAGGAGAAATATCAATAACCTCAGATATGCAGATGACACCACCCTTATGGCAGAAAGTGAAGTGGAACTCAAAAGCCTCTTGATGAAAGTGAAAGTGGAGACTGAAAAATTTGGCTTAAAGCTCAACATTCAGAAAACGAAGATCATGGCATCTGGTCCCATCACCTCATGGGAAATAGATGGGGAAACAGTGGAAACAGTGTCAGACTTTATTTTTTTGGGCTCCCAGATCACTGCAGATGGTGACTGCAGCCATGAAATTAAAAGACGTTTACTCCTTGGAAGGAAGGTTATTACCAACCTAGATAGCATATTCAAAAGCAGAGGCATTACTTTGCCAACAAAGGTTTGTCTAGTCAAGGCTATGGTTTTTCCAGTGATCATATATGGATGTGAAAGTTGGACTGTGAATAAGGCTGAGCGCTGAAGAATTGATGCTTTTGAACTGTGGTGTTGGAGATGACTCTCGAGAGTCCCTTGGAGTGCCAGGAGATGCAACCAGTCCATTCTGAGGGAGATCAGCCCTGGGATTTCTTTGGAAGGAATGATGCTAAAGCCGAAACTCCAGTACTTTGCCTACTTCATGTGAAGTGTTGACTCATTGGAAAAGACTCTGATGCTGGGAAGGATTGGGGGGCAGGAGGAGAAGTGGATGACAGAGGATGAGATAGCTGGATGACATCACTGACTCGATGGACATGATTTGAGTGAATTCCGGGAGATGGTGATGGACAGGGAGGTCTGGCGTGCTGTGATTCATGTAGTTGCAAAGAGTTGGACACGAGTGAGCGACTGATCTGATCTGGTCTGATCAGCTTCTGCCCAATTTCAATCCTTCCACTCCCTTCAAACACACATCTCTTTGAACTTGTCCTGTATCATTCTTTACCTTGTTCACTAGCTCCAGCTGCAATGGCCTTGCTTTTGCCCATGAACCTTTGAACTAAATCTCTTTATTCTCCCAATACTCTTCCTCGAGACCTCCATCTGGTTGGATCATGGTCCCCACTCAGACTGCAGTTCTCCTGTCACCTCCTTAGAAGTATTCTTCAGCCCCCACTATAAAATAATTGTCTATCTCCCCAAATTGCTCTCTATCACATCAGTCTATTACCTTTTCTCTACAGCATCTTCATCATCTGATTACTTCATTTACTTGTTTATTATCTCTCTCTTCTAATTAGTATGTAAACTCCATGTAGTAGAGGTATTGGCTGTTTTAGTCACTACTGGATTTCCAGTACATAGAGTAGACTTGGAATAGAGTAAATGCTTAATAAATATTTTCCGAATAAAAGGCTATGACTTCTAGTTACCCCTTTTAAGAGTAAATGCAGGACTTCCCTGATGGTACAGTGGATAAGAATCTGCCTGCCAATGCAGGGGACATAGGTTTGATCCCAGGTCTGGGAAGGTGCCACATCTACTGAGCCTGTGCCCTAGAGCCTGCAACCCGCCACGACTGAGCTTGCATGCTGCCATCATTGATGCCCCCATGTGCCTAGAGCATGTGCTCTACAACAGGAGACGCCACTGCAATGAGAAGCTGTGCACCGCAGCGATGTGTAGCCTTCGCTCCTCACAGCTAGAGAAAGCCTGCAAGCAGCAAGGAACACCCAGCACAGCCTAAACAAATAACTAGAGTAAATGCATTTTTAAAAGGGACACTTGTTAACTGGTTGCTTCTGAAATTGATGATGGTAACTTTTATTCTTGTTGATAAATTGAAATGGGGAAGTTTAGATCAGTTTAGTATATCAGTTAGGATTCCTATCTGATGATGGAATCTCCATAGGGAGTTTAAGTAGAAAAGGTACATGATAATGTGATTAAATCTTAAAGAATCTTTGAAAGGGTTAGCTCCTGGTTGGAAGAATGTGTATCCTGCTGTTCTTGGATGAAGTAGTCTATAGATGTCAAGTATATCCAGTCGATTGAAGCTGTTGAGTTTAGCTATGCCCTTACTGGTTTTATGCCTACAGGATCTGTCCATTTCTAATAGTGGATTTTTTATAGTTAGAAGTCTCAAACTCTAATTACCTTCTTAAGTTGTTCCATTTTTTGTTGTCTGACTTTATTATTAGAGTTTTATGTGAATGCAAGCTGAGTTTATCCTGATTTTTTTTTGTTTTATTAACTATTATATCCATAGCTCATAGAATAAAACCTGGAAAAAAATAGATGTTCAATTTTTAAAAAAATAATGAATGATTAGATAGCTATTGCAACTACCTTGGAGATAAGAATTTCATGTGTTCAACTTCACACTTCTACAGAAAAAAGTTGATTAGGTAAAAGAAAACAAAAAGTCTTGCTATGGAAAGTAGAGAAAGTGTCAAACTCATCTTCACTGGAACAAAATGACAGGCCGATATTTCATTTTCAGCTGGCAATATTTCCATAATGGTTCTGAGGCTGTTTGTTTGCTTGTTTGTTTTTCTCTTGTTACATATTCCTTGCCCTAGTTATGTGATGCGATTGGTTTAACAGGGTTTTGTTTTTTTTTAATATGTAGATGTTCTTTTAAGATTTGGTGGAAAATCCCATTGAATTTAATTAAACAGCAATCAGATTTGGATACATTCCAATTGCAGGACTCCATGATTAACATCATGAGAAGGTACAGTACCATCATGACATTTTCTTGTTTAAGTAGACGATGTTGTCCTTTTAAGAGCTAATGAATGAAGGAGATGCTTTAGTAGGCTTCAACCATGATATAAAAAAGACACAAGAATGCCATCTCCAAATCTAAAGTAGAACTATTTGGCCATACCAATACAATAGAACGAGACTGGTTAAACATCGGAAAGGTAGTTATTCTTTATTGATATTACTAGAACAGAATGAATAAGATAAAAAGCTCCCTGGTAGAATAGCTACTGTTATCTTCATATGTAGACACAGGATGACTCAGGAATTTTTTTTTAGTTTCTGAGAAACTTTTCTAATGGGAAATTTTTAGTTTTTCTTGTATCATGATTCCTCTGAAATGAAGCTACAATGTAGGTAATAATTTTCTGAGATACTTGGAAGACCATGGAGAAAATGAACAGACAAAGGCATATGCAATCAAATATGCTTTCAAAGAACAATGCAGCTTTTTGCCCTCGATGAGTAAAGCAGATGGCCCAGAGACTTCTGGTCTTCATGAGTGGGAAAAAAATCCTCCTTCAAATTGTGAGCAAGTTTCCAAAAGGTAAGACTTAAGTTAATAGTGGAAACCAGGCTTTGCATTTGTATAAATTTCTGTATTACAGTATATAGGAAATCATATCGCTTGAGTTTCTAAGAACTGAAATTAAAAAAATAAAATAAAAACCAACTGCTGACCATAGAGAAAATGAAATAAATTAGAGTTAGATTCCAATTCCAGGCCTGTCATTTAAAAGCAGGTAACTTTGGGAAAGTTAATTTAAAATTCTGAGCCTCAATTTTTTTAAAATTCTAAATTGGAGATTTTTTTTTTTTGTCATTGTGAACATAAAGTGTGATACTTTACATTACATTACATTACATAGGAAATCACATGGCTTGAGTTTCTAAGAGCTGAAAATTAAAAAAATAAAACTGCTGGCCATAGACAAAATGAAATATAATTATATATTATATAAATATAATTATATATACTTACATGAGTATACTTGGGCTTCCCCAGTGGCTCAGTGGTAAAGAATCCACCTGCAATGAAGGAGAAACAGGACACATAGGTTTGATCCCTAGGTCAGGAAGATCCCCTGAAGGAGGGTATAGCAACCCACTCCAATATTCTTGCCTGGGAAATCCTATGGACAAAGGAGCTTGGCAGGCTACAGTCCATAGGGTCACAAAGAGTTGGACACGACTAAAGTGACTGGGCACATGTTTATATATATGCATGTGTATATCTGATGTTGTAAATATATATGGATGTAACATTTGAACATACTTTTGCATAACAAGTGAAATTATAGATGTTCTTCTAGTCTTGGTATTTCTTTTCATTAAGATATTTTGGTCTATATTAATGAAAACAGTTGAATAAAAATGATTGTTTTCTCATCATGTTTTACATTTAAGAGAGGTATAAGCTTGCTGATATGCTTAAATTGAATTTCTGATATTTTGGAAAAAAAAAGTGAAGATTGATTATCCATATTGGTTCAAGAACTCTGTTACATACATACATGTAGCCCACTAGATACTCACAAAAACTCAGTTAAGTATTTATGACTCAGAGTGGTTACCCACTTACTTAAAGTATTACACCTAGATTTATAAAAGTATATATTACAGGCTTTGAAATATCTTTCATGATAAAAATGATATATATTTTCTAAAAGAAGAGTTGTACAGACATTTGATTTACACATATTAATGATGAAGTTGATCTAAAACCCAGTTTCATAAGGCTTTTGGCTCTCATGTCATATAAACTGGCCTCTGGAGTAGAAAGAGACATTTATGATCAAATATAATAGTCAGTTTGTAAATGGAAACCTCCTCAAGGGATGTTCAATATCACTGAGTATCAAGTGGAACAAGATTAGAACGTGGCTGGTTAGGACTTATATGCTATTTGTCATGAAAAGGTTGAAAAATGAAGTCAGGAGCCATCTTTGAACCTCAAGAGGTATCCTTACCTGGAAAAGAAGGAGAGTGTTAATGAAAAGATGCTTCCACATTTACACTCCTATTTTCATCCTCTGATAGCATCACTCCTGGTATAGGGCCTGACCATTAATGAATTAGTAGACACTATGAGATGTCTCTGAGTTTACGTTACCTGAAAAATGTGACTCAAGGTTAAGTAGCCGGTAAACGGTAAATAGTTGTACCGTTCTACAATATGTTCCATCATTTTAGAGGTAAAATGTTTCTGATCTCTGAAATTACATTCTACAAAAGAATAAATGGAACTATAGAGATGGAAAAGCACTTTGCCTATCTGAGGGCTAATGTAAAGTCTTAGCCGAGTGAACATAGAGAATTGTAATACATCGGCTTGGGGAGGCAATATCTGGAACAGTGATTATTATGGCTTATATGATATAGCTGGATTGAAGACATTTCTATGTCTTTACGAGATAGTTGAAAAGGCTACTTGCTGGCTGTGAACAGGAATCCAAAAGGTAAATTTATAATAGTTAATAGTAGATGCAGATGTTTCAGTTGTGTAACTTTATTTACTATGTATGAAATTGCAAACTTGGATTTATAAGAGTTGAAAAGTTGAAAACCTTTTCCTGAAATCACAAGATTTTTGAAGTGAACTAGTTTAAAATTCAATTTCTCTCACTGAAAAATGTATGATTTTGAGAAAATCAAATATTATAAGCCTGTTTCTTTAAAAAATTAAGTTAATATTTCTTACTGTGAAGACTAAATTTTATACATTAATGTGATTTTATAGGAGAAGGCAACGGCACCCCACTCTAGTACTCTTGCTTGGGAAACCCCATGGATGGAGGAGCCTGGTAGGCTGCAGTCCATGGGGTCGCTAAGAGTCGGGCACGACTGAGCGATTTCACTTTCACTTTTCACTTTCCTGCATTGGAGAAGGAAATGGCAACCCGGTCCAGTGTTCTTGCTTGGAGAATCCCAGGGACAGAGGAGCCTAGTGGGCTGCCGTCTATGAGGTCGTACAGAGTCGGACACGACTGAAGCGACTTAGCAGAAGTAGCAGCAGTGATTTTATAAGTGCAGAGAGTACATGCATTTATATATATGGAGATATGAAACATCAGTGTAAGCATGGAGATTTGTGTGTCCCTACTGCTACTGCTACGGCTATGGATGGAGGAGCCTGGTAGGCTGTAATCCATGGGGTCGCTCAGAGTCGGACATGACTGAGCGACTTCACTTTCACTTTTCCACATCCGTGGAATTCCCTATTTATTTCCTATAAAACTCAGCTGAAGTATTGTTTTCGTTGAGAAACCTTCCCAGATCCAGAGTTGACTATAGATATTCTGGCAATGTGAGCCCTTATCCTGAATATATGTAGTGACACTTATAAAATGAGTTGGTGTGGCCTGACCCCTCATTATACGTCTAATCACTGAGAATAGGGGAACATTCTGGTTTGACTTCATGATCCTAATGTCAGGTTTAACACACTGAGTGAATAAAGTACATTAAGCTTATAAGCCATGTAAAGGTGTTTTTAATTTTTTGATTTGATTGATAGGTAAACTGTTCCTCATATCTGAAGTCAGCACCTATAAGGAATAGATGGAACCAAGAAGCAATGTGACTCACTTTGTCCTCCTGGGCCTCACACAGAATCCCAAGGAGCAGAAAGTCCTTTTGGTTCTGTTCTTGTTCTTCTACATTTTGACCATGTTGGGCAACATGCTTATTGTGGTGACTGTAACATTTAGTAAGACCCTGAACTCACCGATGTACTTTTTTCTTGCTAGCTTATCATTTATGGATGTCATTTATTCCTCATCTATTTCTCCCAAGCTGATTTCAAGCTTGTTCATGGGGAAAAATACCATATCCTTCGAATCCTGTATGACCCAGCTGTTTACAGAGCATTTCTTTGGTGGATCAGAGGTCTTCCTTCTGCTGGTGATGGCCTATGACCGCTATGTGGCCATCTGCAAGCCCTTGCATTACTTGGTGATCATGAGGCAATGGGTGTGTGTTGTGCTGCTGGTGGTGTCCTGGGTTGGAGGTTTTCTGCACTCAATTGTTCAACTTAGCACTATTTTTGGGCTCCCATTCTGTGGCCCCAATATCATTGATCATTTTTTCTGTGACATGTACCCTCTATTGAAACTCGTCTGTACTGACACTTATGTCATTGGCCTCTTAGTAGCGGCAAATGGAGGACTAATCTGCACTATAGTGTTTCTGCTCTTGCTCGTCTCCTATGGAGTCATCCTGCACTCTCTGAAGAACCTGAGTCAGGAAGGGAGGCGGAAAGCCCTCCAGACCTGTGGTTCCCACATCACTGTGGTTGTCTGCTTCTTCGTTCCCTGCATTTTCATGTATGTGAGACCTGCTAAGACCTTCCCTATTGACAAATCATTAAGTGTGTTTTATACAGTCATAACCCCCATGCTGAATCCATTAATCTACACTCTGAGAAACTCAGAGATGACAAATGCCATGAATAAGCTTTGGAGAAGGAACATGGCATTTTATGGTAAAAAAGTGCATCCTCCACCATGAAGGGGGTCATTTGACATCAGAGACCACTTCCTCGGAATTCAGTAGCTTTCTCAAATCTGAAGTTGATTTCTTTTTCTTCAAAGAATTTATAATTATAATATAAAAAGTTATACTATAACTATGCAACTGTGCTGTTAATAACATGAATAGTTCTTCTCCATAGTCGAATGTAAGGTCAGTAATATTTTGTTATCACTATACCTAGAAAGATGTAAAAGGCTTATATTGAAGGAGCCGATATCATGTAACAGATTAGTGAGGAAATTTTATATAGTTACACCGATTTTTAACCAATTTATGCATTTTTTCTTTTTAATTTTTCCAGACAGTATTTATTTTTACTTAGATTCTTGTCTTTTAAGTTATTTTTATTATGCTGTTTAAAGTATTTAATGCTCTATACTCTGTGTTCTTTATAAAATTTCAGTTGCATTATACACAAAACTTTTCATGTAACCCTAAGTTTTTTAAACAATTGAAGTGAAATAGATAATAATAAATAGTAAAAGTGCAAATCATACAACATGGGAGAAAGTGTAGAATACATTTCCTATTTATCTCTCAATATATTTTCTAGTCCACTTCTGCAGGGACACTCTATTTCTTAAGATCCATCTGGTAATAATCTATGTAAAAGCAATTATATTTAAAGACATGTATTTTTTTTTCCTGTGTAGGTAAACTTTGCTTTTTTAGTAACATCTGTGAAGTATTTTCCTAGCAGTCCATTTAGATCTAATCCTTAATTTTTCCCATACTACATCATACTCCTTTATAGAGACACACTGAAATAGTTTCCATTCTTTTTCATGTTGTTCCTAAACTTTTTCTATGAAAAGTAATTTTGCAATAAAAATATGTTTTTGAATGTGTGCAAGTATGAGCTCCTGGAAGTGAAGTTGTTGATATATGTGTTGTGTCTGAATCAATGCTCAGGTAATACATTTATTTAAAATATTGATGGTCATAGCTACTGCCATCTTTGAAGTTGTACAAAGAGCTACACTCCTGTCCACAGTCTGTGAGAATATTTTTGTCCACATTCTCAAAATCAGTCCTGATAAATACTGATGGCATATGATAATCAGATGAAATTTAATTGAAATTTGGTTTTATAATTTACCACAAGTCCTTTTGATATAATTGGGTTTGGAAATCTTTTCACTTGTTTGATATAATTTGTATTTTTTTCCCCCTAGAATTGTCTGTTACTCTCTTTTATCTATTCATTTAATTGTTGATCCTTTCCATGCTGATTTTTATGAAATAATTTTCTAATAAAGAAATGACACTTTTGGCTATTGTACACATAATTGATAACTTTCTGGCTAGTCACAGAGCAAGGTGTCCTGGAGCTGGTGTCATTTTGCTGGTTGGTAGAATGGTCAGGCCAGGGTGTCCTGGGTGGAGCTGGCCTGCTGGTGAGTGGGCTGGGATTGACTGGGCTGGCATCAGGGCCATGGTCTGGTGGGTGGGGCTTTGGCTCAGTGGGTCCTGGGCTGATGCTTGCCCACTGGTGGGTGAGACCAGGATCTCGGGCTAGGGCTAGCCCACTGGTGGTAGAGCCAAGTCCCAGCTTCCCTGGCTGCGGGCCCAGGGCCCCAGAGCTTGTGTTGTCTGAGTGGTTAAAGGTCCCAGAGTTTCTGGGCTGGTGTCCTTGTTACTATCCAGGGTTCTTGACCTCCTTAATCAATAGAAATTAATTAGAGACCAGACAAGAAATTCAGGCAAGACTTTGTTGGGGTCCCCGCTGCAGCGGCGGGTAGGAAGGACAAACAACTCCTTTGGTGGTATTGTGTGCAGGGGGCATGCACAGTACCCTACTTTTCTCCAGACTCTGCTTTTTTGCTCCAGGATCCTCAGAAGTGCTGTATGTTCATGCCAAGTCTCTTCAGTCTAGTCTGACTCTTTGTGGACAGTTGCCCACCAGACTCTTCTGTCCATGGGGTTCTCCAGGCAAGAATACTGGAGTGGGTTGCCACGCCCTCCTCCAGGGGATCTTCCCAACCCAGAAATTGAGCCTGTGTCTCCTGAGTCTCCTGCATTGCAGGCAGATTCTTTACCACTGAGCCACCGGGAAATCTCCTATTACCTTAGTTCTTAAACTTATTTTAAAAATTGTGGTCAAATATACATAACAAAATTTTTAATTTTAACCATATTAAAGTGGCATTAATTCACCCTGTTATGCAAATGATATCACTGTCTATCATTGGCAGAACATTTCCAGCTTCCCAAACTGAAATTCCACAGCTATTAAATAAGATTTCCCATTTCCATGCAGTGAGCCCCAGGCAATCACCATTCTACTTTCTGTGAACTTGACTACTTTAAGTGCCTCATGTAAAGTGGAATCATTTTTTTTTTTTTTTGATTGCCTTTTTTCACTCAGTGTAATATCCTTTCCCCATTAAATGCTGTTGGCACCCTTGTTGAAAATTATCTAAGCACACATAAAAGGTTTACTTCTAGACTCTCTTAATTCCATTGGTTTGTTGTCTGTCTTTATTCCAAAACTGGTGCTGTGACTACCATTGTTTTGTGTAATGTTGCAGAATCAGGAAATATTAGACTGACCACTTTCTCTTTTCTTTTCAAGATTGACTTGGAAAATCCTTGAGATTCCATATGAGTCTTGGCATGAATTTTTCTATTTCTGCCAAAAACATTTTTCGGTTTTGATAAGGATTGCACTGAATCTGTAGGTCACTTACAGTCATATTAATATCTTAATGCTATTAAATAACCCAATTCATAAAATTCTTTCCATATATGGGTGTGTGTTCTCTGAGTAACATATTGCAGTTTTCAGTTTACAAGATTTTTGTCTCTTTGGTTATGTTTTTTCTTAACTATTTTATTCTTTATGACATGCTTGTAGGTGGAATTATTTTCTTTATTTCTCCTGGGTTGTTCATGATGGTATAGATATTTGACACCATTTCACATAAAATCTCAACAAATTGGAAATAGAAGGAGTGTACCTTGACATAATAAAGTTCATATATTTACAGATCACAGCTAACATCATCCTCAACTTTGAAAGATTGAAAACTTCCCCATTAAAATATGGATGAAGAGGGCACTCTCACAAGCCCTTTTTACCATAGTATTGCCATAAAAATTCTTGTGAAAATTGTAGAGTTTTCTAAGTATAGCTCCTGTCAACTCTGAGAGTAAGATAACTTTATTAGTTATCTCACTTTTAAAATTTAGTTTTACTTTCTGTAATAGTGCTTCTTTATTTAAAACCTTTTTATTTTATATTGGTGTATAGCCAATTAATGAGTGTCACCAGTGGCTCAATGGTAAAGAATGTACCTGCAATGCAGGAGACTCAGAAGACAAGGGTTCAATGCCTGGGTTAGGAAGATTCCTTGACGACATGGCAACCCATTGTAGTATTCTTGCCTGGATAATGCCGTGGACAGAGGAGCCTGGTGGGCTATAGTCCATAGTTCTTAAGAAACTGGACGTGACTGAAGTGACTGAAAATGAAGGCACAGCCGTGAGCAGTGCTGTGATGGCTTCAGGTGGACAGCAAAGGGACCCACTCATGGAACCACGCATCCATTCTCCCCAAACTCCTTTCCCTTCTGGGCTGCCACATAACACTGAACAGAGCTTCCCGTGCTGTACAGTGGGACCCTGTTGGTTATCCACTTTAAATGAAGTGGTTTGAACATGTAGATCTCAGTCTTCCCAACTATCTCTCCCACATTGTTCTCCACTGACAACCATAAGTTTGTTCTCTGTGTCTCTGAATCTGTTCTGCTTTGTTCCTTGGTATCATTTCTGTAACAGTGCTTCTGATGGTATTTGTTTTCTATCCTTTCAATCTCATCTTAAACATATCCTTTTAAGAAAAATCATCTCTGGTTGCATTATCCATAGTAGAATTTTCCCTCTTATTTTCTGTCACACTACCCTATTTCTTAACTTATAAGTAGTGAAAAGAATAAAACTACTTTATTAAACCATTTCTTTCTTTATTATCTGAATCATAAATAAATAACATCCATGCAGGAGAAAAATTTTGCATGATTTTCCAACCAATTTTAGAAATTGCTGGGCCCTCACTCAACGTACAATGCTGGCATAATACAGGTGTACTAACCTTTTAAAAATTAATAATTGGATAAATAATTAGCTGTTATCTCTAAAATGCTAACACATTTAGTTGTGTTTTCTGATAAAATTTTATATCTCTAACAAAATTTTAAGCTGAGAATAAGTTCAGTTCAGTTCAGTTATTCAGTCATGTCCAACTCATTGCCACCCCATGGACTGTAGCAATCCAGCCTTCATTGTCCATCAACATATCCCAAAGCTCACTCAAATTCATGTCTGTCAAGTTGGTGATACCATTCAACCATCTCATCCTCTGTCCCCTTCTCCTCCCGCCTTGAATATTTCCCAGCATCAGGATCATTTCAAATGAGTCAGTTCTTCACATCAGGTGGCCAAAGTACTGGAGCTTCAGCCTCAGTCCTTCCAATTAATATTCAGGATTTATTTCCTTTAGGATGGACTGGATCTCTGTGCAGTTCAAGGAACTCTCAAGAGTCTTCTCTAACACCATAGTTCAAAGGCATCAGTTCTTCTGCGCTCAGCTTTCTTTATAGTCCAACTCTCACATCCATACATGACTATTGGAAAAACCATAGCTTTGACTAGATGGACCTTTGCAAAGTAATGTCTCTGCTTTTTAATATGCTGTCTAGGTTGGTCATAGTTTTTCTTCCAAGAAGCAAGTGTCTTTTGATTTTATGGCTGCAGTCACCATCTGCAGTGATTTTGGAGCCCAGGAAAATAAAGTCTGTCATTGTTTCCATTGTTTCCTAATATATTTGCCATGAAGTGATGTGACCTAATGCCATGACCTTTGTTTTCTGAATGTTGAGCTATAGCCAGCTTTTTCCCTTTTCTCTTTCACTATCATCAAGAGGCTCTTTAATTCTTTGCTTTCTGCCATAAGGGTGGTGTCATCTACATATCTGAGGTTATTGATATTTCTCCCGGCAATCTTGATTCCAGCTTGTGCTTCATCCAACCCAGCATTTCGCATGGTGTACTCTGCATTTAAGGTAAATAAACAGAGTGACAATATACAGCCTTGACTCACTACTTTTGCAGTTTGACCCAGTTCATTGTTCCATGTCCGGTTCCAGCTGTTACTTCTTGAGCTGCATACAGATTTCTAAGGAGACCCATAAGATGGTCTGGCATTCCCATCTGTTAAGAATTTCCCACAGTTTGTTGTGCCCACTTGACTTTGCATTCCAGGATGTCTGGCTCTAGGTGAGTGATCACAAAATCATCATGATTATCTGGGTCATTAAGATCATTTTTGTATAGTTCTTCTGTGTATTCTTGCCACCTCTTCTTAATCTCTTCTGACTCTGTTAGGTCCATACCATTTCTGTCCTTTATTGTGCCCATCTTTGCATGAAATACTCCCTTGGTATCTCTAATTTTCTTGAAGAGATCTCTAGTCTTTCCCATTCTATTGCTTTCCTCTACTTCTTTGCATTGATCACTGAAGAAGGCTTTCTTATCTCTCCTTGCTATCCTTTGGAACTCTGCATTCTAATAGGTATATCTTTCCTTTTCTCCTTTGCTTTTAGCTGCTCTTCTTTACTCAGTTATTTGTAAGGCCTCCTTAGACAACCATTTTGCCTTTTTTTTTTTGCATTTCTTTTTCTTGGGGATGGTCTTGATCACTGCCTCCTGTACAGTGTCATGAACCTCTGTCCATAATTCTTCAGGCACTCTATCAGATCTAATCCTTTGAATCTATTTGTCATGTCCACTGTATAATCATAAGCGATTTGATTTAGGTCATAACTGAGTGATCCTGTGGTTTCCTTACCTTCTTCTATTTAAGAATTTTTAAAATTAAAATTTAATTTAAATTTAAAATTTAAGAATTTTTTTTTCTCTATACAGTCAGAAAAAGCAAGACTGGGAGCTTAATGTGGCTTGGATCATGAAGTACTTATTTCCAAGCTGAGAATATTGAGTAGTAAATAGAAGAATGGAAAATCTTCCTCTGAGAGGTGCAGGAAATATATAACAAAGAAGTTCACTGGGACAAAATGATTGGGGTGATTTTATTCTTGATTGGCAGTTGTCTCATAATGATTCTAAAGCTATTTTTCCATGTTGCACCATTATGATATTTAGTATGAAATTTGGTCTAATAATATCTTTACCTACAGATGTTCTTTAACAACTTTGTGGAAAATTCCAGTGTATTAATTAAAGCAAGAATCAGTCTTGGACACATTCCAATTCCAAGACTCCATGATAAAGTCAGCTGGAAGGGATTAAATATTCCATAATCTCACCCTTAACAGGGAGAAGATGCTATCCACTTAGTGACTGTCATGCATTTTTCAGGAGGTCATTTCTTACACTTAAAGCATGACAGAAAAATCGCATCAGTCTTTCGAAATCTGAAGTCAACTAGTCTGTCCATGTTAACATGAGGGTGAGAAGAGCTAAACATCCAAATGCTATTTTTCGTTTTTATGTTAGTAGGAAATAAGTTGTGAAAAACTTCCCTAGGAAATGGCTAGTTGATATCTATGTTTTCTATGAATATGGAGGATTTGCTGGTCATTTTGATACATTTCCTGATAAACTATTTTTTTCTGTGTGCCATGGAACTCCTTTCAAATAATCTATATTTTATATAAAAATGAACTTCTGAATAATCAGAAGACTCAGTGGAGAAAAAGGACAGACTGCCAAATGAAATAAACTCAAGTAATAAGGCAGCATTTGGCCTCTGTCATCAAACTGGATGAAAAACAATTTCAAGTGTTTATGAATAACTTCAAATCATCCTTAGATTCTGAACAAACCTCCACAAGGTAAGACTAACAGAAAATAATGAGAACCAGGCTCACAGTTGTATGACTTTCTTTATGTAAGAAACCAAATTACTTTGAAGTCAAACAAATGTACATTCAGTTCTAGATATATCACTTAAAAATGTGTGATTTTGGGAAAATAAATGATATGTTCTGAGTATTAGATTCTTCAATTATAAAATGGCAATTGCATTTCTTATTATTGTAAATATTAAATGTGATACATTAGACTATGAGTGCATAATTAGAATATACTGTAGCAGTTTTGAGCAATAGAGTGATATCATCAGAATAAAACTTAAAAAGACAATTTGAGCTGCTTTAGGAGAATCAATTTTTGGAGAATAAACACAAAAAAACTTGGTAGGAGGGTACTGCAGCAGACCAGGAAAAAATTAAGAAGGGAATGAAAAATTAGTGATATATTTTGAAAGTAGAGACAACAGGATTTAATAAAGCTTTATGACAGTATCAAGTGCAGAGGACGGCAATTTTTTTGTCAGGACAATAGCATGGAAAATGATAGTATTTAATGAGATAAATAGGGAACGCCTCTTTAAATTTTGTATAGGAACTGCTTATGTTTTTCATGGAAAATTTAAAAGCTAGTTTTATAAATACTAAATTGCCAGTCAACTGGATGTCAAAAACTAGAGATGTTGCACATACAAATTTGAAAATTAAGCGAGAGAGAAGGGCTGGAGACACAAAATCAGACTGCTGCAGCATTTATTGGTCAGGAAAAGGGAAATATCCACCTGAAGACCTAAGACGTATCAATGAGGTCTGAGACAATTCAAGACAGGGATCTTGTATTCATAGTTTTGTCTACTCACATTGATTATGCAAATTACCTTAAGAGGTGTTACACATTTGTGACTTTATAAACGATGCTCCTTTTCATGCAATTCTCTTCCCATCTTTTTTTATCCTCTCATTAAAAAAAAAACAAAAAAACAAAACTCAGCTGAAGCACTGACTCCGTTGGGAAGTCTTGTCTGATTCTAGTTTGCTATGCACCTATGCTGTGACTCTTAGCACTGTGTGAATATTCACGCAATGGCTGGAATTGCCTGATTCCTTATTATGTGTCACATCACTGAGGGTAGGGTTCTATGGCTTTTTCAAGCTGGTAATTAGAATGTCCTTGACATATTGGACCCAAAACGTATGCCATTCACATTCTTCTCTTGAATGGATAAATTAACAAATTAAACATTTAATTCTCCCCGCCCCCACCTTGTTTTATATGCTAACTGCTTCTAATACAGAAACTCAGCTCTTGTAAGGACTAGATGGAACCAAGTAGCAATATGTCCTCTTGGGCCTCACAAAGAATCCAAAGGAGGAAAAGTCTTTTTTGTTATGTTCCTGGTCTTTCACATTTTGACTGTAGTGAGCAACTTTCTCATTATCATTACTGTGACTGTCAGTAAGACCCTGAACTCACCGATGTACTTTTTTCTTGCTAGCTTATCATTTATGGATGTCAATTATTCTTCTATTACCCCCAGATTGATTTCAGACTTATTCTTTGGGAGGAAAAAAAACATATCCTTTGAATCTTGCATGACCCAGCTGTTTGCAGAGCACCTTTTTGCTGGATCAGGGGTCTTCCTTCTGCTGGTGATGGCCTATGACTGCTATGTGGCCATCTGTAAGCCCTTGCATTACTTGGTGATCATGAGGCAGAGGGTGTGTTGTGCTGCTGGTTGTGTCCTGGTTTGGAGGTTTTCTGCACTGAATAATTCAACTTAGCACTATTTATGGGCTCCCATTCTGTGGCCCAAATGTCATTGATTACTATACGTGTGACATGTACCCTTTATTGAAACTCGCCTGTACTGACACCTGTGTCACTGACCTCTTAGTTGCATCCAATGGGGGGCTGATCTGCACTATAGTGTTTCTGCTCTTGCTCGTCTCCTATGGAGTCATCCTGCACTCTCTGAACAACCTGAGTCAGGAAGGAAGGCGGAAAGCCCTCCAGACCTGTGGTTCCCACACCACTGTGGTTGTCTGCTTCTTTGTTCCCTGTATTTTCATTAAGGCAAGACCTGCTAAGACCTTCTCCATTGACAAATCTGTGAGTGTGTTCTATACAGTCATAACCCCCATGATGAACCCATTAATCTACAGTCTAAGAAATTCTGAGTTGACTACTGCTATGAAGAAGCTCTGGAAAAGGAACACCATATCTGATAGTAAATAAGTGCGTCATCTACCATGAAGGGAGCCATTTGACATTGGGGTTCATTTACTTAGATTACAAAAGTAATTTTAAAATTTGATTCTGATTTTCCTTTCTTCAGAGACTTTATGATAATTATATGAATGTGTGCAATTAATACAGCCATGCTATTATTAACAGTTTACCTACCTACTAGGATATAAGGTCTATAATTTCTTGTTTATTACTGTACCTAGAAAGAGGTAATGCCTATATATCTGGGAATTAGTAATATATATTAAAAAATAGAGACATCACTTTGCCAACAGAAGTCCATAGGTCAATGCATAGTTTTTCCCATAGTCATATATGGATGTGAGACGTGGACCATACAGAAGGCTGAACACAGAAGAATTGATGCTTTTAAACTGTGGTGCTGCAGAAGACTCTTGAGAGTCCTTTGAAATGGGAGGAGGTCATACTAGTCAATCCTAAGAGAAATCAACCCTGACTATTCATTGGAATGACTGATGCTAAAGCTGAAGCTCCAATACTTTGGCCACCTGATGGGAAGAATTGACTCATTGGAAAAATCCCTGATGCTGGGAAAGATTGAGCACAGGTGGAGAAGGGGATGACAGAGGATGAGATGGCTGGATGGCATCACCAACTCAATGGCCATGAATTTGAGCAAAGTCTGGGAGACAGTGAAGGACAAGGAAGCTTGGTGCACTGCAGTTCATGGGTTCATGAAGAGCTGGATATGACTAAATATCAAGAACAGTATTTAACAGAATAACTTTGTTATACAGTAGAAATTAATACAATATTGTAAATAAGTAATATTTCAATAAAATAATTTTTAGAAAAAAATAAATAAAAGTTAAAAAAATTATTAAATTATATCATTAAAAAATGAATTAAGAAATTATTATGAGTTTTACTGATTTTTAGGTTTATATATAGTTAACTTTTAAACTTTTTATATAGAATTTTAACTATTATATAGTCACCCTGAAATTTAATCAATTCATGTATTTATCTTTTTTAGTCTCTTTCAGAGACAGGATACTTTTTATATAGATTTTTGTCATTTAATTGGAACATTTTTATGTATACAATTTTTTATATTTAATTCTATATAAGTTGCTTTCTTTACTATATTTAAGTTGCATTATTTACAAAATGTTTAACTTAATGCTTTAACTTTATAAGAAAAATTGAAATTGAAAAAAGATATTAATAAATAGTATAAAGGAAAACCAAGTAAACTGGGATGCAATGTCAAATAAATTTCCTATTTTTCTCTCAGTATTTTCTAGTCCTCATGCTCAGAATTTAGCCCTAAATTTGTTTCTTAATTGATGGCTTTAATTGGTGGCTCAGTCAGTAAAGAACCTGCCTGCAACATGGGAGACCTGGTTTTGATCTCTGATTCCGATCCCTGATTCAAGATCTCCTGCAGGAGGAAATGGCAACCCACTCTAGTATTCTTGCTTGGGAAATCACATGGAGAGAGGAACCTGGTGGGTTATAGTTCATGGGGTTGCACAGAGTCAGATAAGACTTAGCGACTAAACCACTACCACCAATAATCTTTGAAACACAATATATTAACCAATGTATATTTGCTTCTTTCTATATATGTAACACTTGCTTTTGGTATCTGACATATGAAAAATGTTTCTATTATCAATTCATAATATCTCTTAACTTTTCTTAAGCTACACAATACTCTGTATAGATTTATACTAAAATTGACATGTCCATTCCTCTTCATTTGTTTCCTAAACATCTCTATGAGAAATAGTTTTCCAATAAATATGCTTTTGAATTGTGCAATTATGAGTTCCTAGGCATAGAATTTTTTTTTGCTATTTCTTTTTTTTAATTTTAATTATTTTATTTTTTTTACTTTACTATATTGTATTGGTTTTGCCATACATCAACATGAATCCGCCACAGGTGTACATGTGTTCCCAATCCTCCCCATACCATCCCTCTGGGTCATCCCAGTGCACCAGCCCCAAGCATCCTATATCCTGCATCAAACCTGGACTGGCGATTCATTTCTTATATGATATTATACATATTTCAAAGCTATTCTCCCAAATCGTCCCTCCACCCCCCCAACAGAGTCCAAAAGACTGTTCTATACATCTGTGTCTCTTTTGCTGTCTCGCATACAGGGTTGTCATTACCATCTTTCTAAATTCCATATATATATGTGTTAGTATACTGTATTGGTGTTTTTCTTTCTGGCTTACTTCACTCTGTATAATAGGCTCCGGTTTCATCACCCAGAGGGATGGTATTGGAGGGAGTTCAGGATGGGGAACACATGCACACCTGTGGCGGATGCATGTTGATGTATGGCAAAACCAATACAATATTGTAAAGTAAAAATAATAATAATAATAAAAAATAAAAAAAAATATATAAAAGAAATCAAGCAGATAATATCCATCCCAGGAAGGGAGTCTTAAAAAGAGAAAAGTTTCCAAACACCAGGAAACACTCTCACTGCCGAGTCTGTGGCGAGCCTTGGAAGCATAGAGGGCAACATAATAGGGAGGAAAAATAAGTAAATAATTAAAAGCCACAGATTACGAGCCCAATGGTAACTCCTCCAGCGGAGAAGCAGCTTAGTGGCTGGCCATTGGAAGTTGACAGAGATCAATTGAAAGCAATCATCAAAGCTGATCCTCTTATAATTACACAAGAAGTTGTGGAAGAATCAAAATCAACCATTCTGTTGTCATTCAGTGTTTAAAGCAAACTGGAAAGGTGAAAAACTTCAATACTTGGGTGCTTTATCAACTGACCAATAATAAAAAATTGTTGCTTCAAAGTGTCATCTTCTCTTACTCTGTACAACAACAATGAACCATTTCTCCATCAAATTGTGACCTGTGACAAAAAGTGAATTTTATATGACAACTGGCAACAACCAGCTCAGTGGCTGGACTAAAGAGAAGCTCCAAAGCACTTCCCAAAGCCAAACTTGCACCAAAAAAAAAAAAAAAAAAAAAAAAAAAATCATGGTCACTGTTGGTCTGCTTCTGCTCTGATTCACTACAGCTTTCTGAATCCCAGTGAAATCATTACATCTGAGAAGTATGCTCAGCAAATCAATGAAGTGAAGTGAAATGAAATGAAATGAAAGTCGCTCAGCTCTGTCCAACTCTGCAATCCCAAGGACTGTAGCCTGCCAGGTTCCCCTGTCCATGGGATTCTTGAGGCAAGAATACTGGAGTGGGTTGCTATTCCCTTCTCCAGGGGATCTTCTCAACCCAGGGATTGAACCTGGGTCTTCTGCATTGCAGGCAGATTCTTTACTGTCTGAGCCACTAGAGAAGTCCCAGCAAATCAATGGGATGCACCAAAAACTGCAATGCCTACAGCTGGTATTGGTCAACAGAAGGGGCCCAGTTCTTCTCCAGGATAATGACCGAGTGCACCTCACACATACAATTTTTCAAAAGTTGAATGAACTGGTCTAAGTTTTACCTCATCTGCCATATTCAGCCTGACCTCTTGCCAACTGACTACCACTTCTTCAAGCATATCCCTTCAACGACTTTTGCAGGAAAAACACTTCCACAACCAGTAGGAGGCAGAAAATGCTTTCCAAGAGTTTATGGACTCCCCAAGTCCAGATTTTTACATACAGGAATAAATAAATGTATTTCTCATTGGCAAAAATGTGTTGATTGCAATGGTTCCTATTTTGATTAATAAAGATGTTTGAGCCTACTTATTAATATGTTGATTTAATAGTCACAGTCTGAAACCACAATAATGTTTGCACCAACCTGTTTTATTATGACTCACTGCAACTTCTATTTAAGATATCGCTGATCCATGTAGCATAAATTATTTCCTGTCACTTTGAGGGTAAACCCATCCCACTCAGTGTTTCATCAGTAACTTTGGTACCTCTATTTGCAAGGTGGAGTTTTGGTCTAATCTGTAGTGCAAATTCTCATTGCTTTGTAGGCAAGGAAGTTTCCTATTGTAAAATCTCATCTTTCCTCTGCAAAACCAGACAATCTGAAGTCCGGAGGAGCACAAAATCCTTCAACAGTGTTTGCTAACTTGCTTTTAAAATCTGAGTTTGAAACTCCAAAATAAAGAGTTTGTGTTTTTGTTCCTTCTTTCTCCTTCTTTCTTTCTTTTTCTTCTTTTTTGTCTACTTTCTTTATTGATTCATCCTGAGAACTTAAACAATGCCTGGCCCACAGGAGGTACTCAATATTTGTTGCATTGATTAGATAAAACTTCAGAATTAGCATATACAGACTACTATATTTAAAATTGACATCAAGCAAGGACCTACTGTGTAGTACAGGAAGCTCTGCTCAACATCCTGTAGTAACCTAAACGGGAAAAGAATTTGGAAAAGGATAGATACATATACGTGTATACCTGAATCACCTTGCTGTACACCTGAACTAACACATTGTTAATCAACTATATTCCAATACAAAGTAAATATTAAAAATAGAGATTTTAATTTAGTAGTTTTACTATTGATTATTTGTCAATTTGCTATTGATTAGAAAGATTACCTTGGTTTATTTGAAGCCAATGATCTTTGCATATACTTTGGGCTATTGTGCTATAGTTTATGTTCACATCATAAACCAGTTAATGAGGTCACCTTAATTCTTATATTTACTTTAAAAATTGTGGTGAAATATGCATAACAAAATTTACAATTTTTACCATTTCAGAGTAGCACTAAGTTAATTTGCATTGTTATGCAAACATCACCACCATCCATCTCCAAAACTTTTTCAACTTTCCAAACTGAAATTCCACAGCCATTAAACAAAATCCTTCATTTTCGCTCACTGCTATTTTCTGCCTATGAATTTTACTGCTTTAAGTGCCTCATGTAAGTGGAATCATACCATTTCTGTTTTTTGGTGATTGCCTTTTAAACACTTATTATAATTTCTTTTCCCCATAAAATGCTTGGGACACTTGCTGAAAATTATCTAAATACATATAGGAAGATTTATTTCTAAACTATCTGTTTTACTCCATTAGTCCATCATCCATCTTTATTTCAATGCTGGGGCTGTCATTACCATAGATTTGCATAATATATTTTATAATCAGGAGGTATGAGACTCCCAATCTTCTTTTCTAGATTGTTTTGACAATTTAGAGTTCTTGAGATTCCTTATGAATTTTAGCATGGATTTTTCTGTTACTGCAAAAAAGATTTTTTGGTTATGATAGGAATTGCACTGAATCACGAGGTATTATTAAGTAATGCTCAAAATATTCCAAGTCAGGCTTCAGCAATACATGACCTATGAACCAGATGTTCAAGCTGGTTTCAGAAAAGGCAGAGGAACAAGAGATCAAATTGCCAACATCTACTGGATCATTGAAAAAGCAAGAGAGTGTCAGAAAAGCATCTATTTCTGCTTTATTGACTATGCCAAAGCCTTTGACTGTATGGATCACAATAAATTGTGGAAAATTCTGAAAGAGATGGGAATACCAGACCACCTGACCTGCCTCTTGAGAAACCTATATGCAAGTCAGGAAGCAACAGTTAGAACTGGACATGAAACAACAGACTGGTTCCAAATAGGAAAAGGAGTATGTCAAGGCTGTATATTGTCACCCTGCTTATTGAACTTATATGCAGAGTACATCATGAGAAATGCTGGGCTGGAAGAAGCACAAGCTGGAATCAAGATTTCTGGGAGAAATATCAATAATCTCAGATATTCAGATGACACTACCCTTATGGCAGAAAATAAAGAAGAACTAAAAAGCCTATTGATGAAAATAAAGAGAGTGAAAAAGTTGGCTTAAAGCTCAAATTCAGAAAACTAAGATCATGGCATCTGGTCCCATCCCTTCATGGCAAATAGATGGGGAAACAGTGGAAAGAGTGGCTGACTTTATTTTTGGGGGCTCCAAAATCACTGCAGATGGTGATTGCAGCCATGAAATTAAAAGACGCTTACTCCTTGGAAGGAAAGTTATGACCAACATAGACAACATATTAAAAAGCAGAGGAATTACTTTGTCAACAAAGGTCTGTCTAGTCAAGGCTATGGTTTTTCCAGTAGTCATGTATGGATGTGAGAGTTGGATGTGAAGAAAGCTGAGCACCGAAGAATGGATGCTTTTGAACTGTGGTGTTGGAGAAGACTCGTGAGAGTTTCTTGGACTGCAGGAGATCCAACCAGTCCATCCTAAAGGAGATCAGTTCTGGGTGTTCATTGGAAGGACTGATGTTGAAGCTGAAACTCCAATCCTTTGGCGCCTGATGTGAAGAGCTGACTCATTTGAGAAGACCCTGATGCTGGGAGGGATTAGGAGCAGGAGGAGAAGGGGATGACAGAGGATGAGATGGCTAGATGGCATCACCAACTCAATGAACATGGGTTTGGGTAGACTCCGGCAGTTGTTGATGGACAGGGAGGCCTGGCGTGCTGCGATTCATGGGGTTGCAAAGAGTTGGACACGACTGAGTGACTGAACTGAACAGAATTGTTGAATAGCCCAGCTTATAAACGTCTTCTCGTATATGTGTGTTCTCGTATATGTGTGTGTGTTCTATATATCTCTCAGCAATATTTTGTAGTTTTCAGAGTGTAAGACTTTATTTTATTCTTTTTTTGATACTTTTGTAAGTGAAATTATTTTCTTAAAGTCTCCTTGGGTTGTCCATGATCAGATAGAAATTCAGTTATCATTTCATAGAAATCTCTCAACAAGTTGGAAATAGAAAGTACCTTGACTTAGAGTGAAGTAAGCCAGAAAGAAAAACACCAATACAGTATACTAACGCATATATATGGAATTTAGAAAGATGGTAACAATAACCCTGTGTACGAGACAGCAAAAGAGACACTGATGTATAGAACAGTCTTATGGACTCTGTGGGAGAGGGAGAGGGTGGGAAGATTTGGGAGAATGGCATTGAAACATGTAAAATATCATGTATGAAACGAGTTGCCAGTCCAGGTTTGATGCACGAAACTGGATGCTTGGGGCTGGTGCACTGGGACGACCCAGAGGGATGGAATGGGGAGGGAGGAGGGAGGAGGGTTCAGGATGGGGAACACATGTATACCTGTGGCGGATTCATTTTGATATTTGGCAAAACTAATACAGTTATGTAAAGTTTAAAAATAAAAAAAAAAAAAAAAAGAAAGTACCTTGACTTAATAAAATCCATATATTACAGATCCACGGCTGATACCTTTCTCTACATGAAAGGTTGAAAGCTTTTCCATTATAATATGGAATAAGACAAGAGGGCATATATTCTCTGGTCCTTTTTAACATAGTACTGCCATAAAAATTCCTGTGAAAATTTTAGAGTTTCCTAAGTATAGCTCTTGTTTTCTCTGAAGTGAGATAGTTTTATTCATTAATTTCATTTAGTTTTAGTTTCTGTAACAGTGCTTCTGATGGTAGCCATTCGCTATCCTTTTAATCTCAGCTTAAACATCACCTTTGAAGAAAGGTCATCTGTACGCTTTCCACAGTAGAACTCTACCTCTTATCTTTTTTCACAGTATTCTATTTCTTATAAGCAGTGAATAAGACTGCAGCTACTTTGTCAAGTTGTCTCATTCTTTATTGTCTGGCTCTAAGAAAGAAGATCCAGGCAGGAAGAAACCTTCATGTGCTCTCCCAGGTTTCACTCATCCCTGTGTCCTCACTCAGAGGACAGTTGCTGACATGACAGAGGTGCCCAGACTTCAAAAAAAATGATAATAATTGAATAATTAGCTATTATATCTAAAATTTTAATACATTTAATTGTGTTTTTTTTGATATGATTTTCATATATCTAACCAAATTAAGGTGATTAAATTGAGTACTAAACAAAAGGAAAGAAAATCTTGCAATGGCAGGTGGGGAAAGAAATAACAAAAAAGTTCACTGGGACAGATTTTTTATTATTTTTGATTGACTTAAGCCTCTTAAAGATTCTAAAGCTGTTTTGTTTTGGGTATTGTACTTTTTTGATATTATTTTTGTGACTTTGCCTATAGATTAAAAAAAAAAAACTCTAGGGGAAATCCAAGTGATTAATTAAACAAGAATCAGTCTTGGACACATTCCAATTCTAAGACTCAATGATGATTGTGGCTGAAAGGGATGAAATATCCCATGATCTTCCCCCCTAATAAGAAGAAGAGGTTATCTACTTAGTAACTGGAATCAATTTTTCAGGTGGCCCTTTTATAGACTTAAAGCATGACAAAAAAAATAAAAATATGAGAATGTCTTTCAAAATCTCAGTCAACGAGTCTGATCATGTTAATATGACAGAATGAAAAGGGCTAGACAGTCAAATATTATTTTTCTTGTTGAAGTTAGTAGGAAAGATGTTACTTGTGACAAACTTCCTTGCCAAATAACCAGTTGATTTATTCTATGTATATGTAAGATTTGCTGGTCATTTTGATAAATTTCCTAATGTGGTAAGCTTTTGTTTTTCTAGGTGTGCACCATGGAATTCTTTTGCAAAAATCAACACAGCACATAAAAATGTGCCTCTGAATAATCAGAAGACTCCATGGAGAAAATGGACTGAGAGTCAAATAAAATGAAATGCATCCTCAAGTAATAAGGTGGCCTTTTGTCCTCTGTTGTTAAATTGGATGAAAAATAATTTCAAGTGTTTGTGTGTAATTTTAAGTCACCCTTAGATTCTGAACAAGCCTCCACAAGGTAAGATCAGCAGTAAATAGTGGGAACCAGGCTCACAATTGGGGACTGTCTTTATTATGTAAGAAATTTAATTACTTTGAAATCAATCAAACTTAGATTCAGTTCTAGGTATGTCCCTTAGAAATGTGTGATTTCGGGAAAATGAATGAGATCTTCTAGCATTAGTTTGTTCAACTATAAAAAGAGGATTACAGTTCTTGTTACTTTCAAAATTAAAAGGAGGAGAAAGTACTTTTGTTTATGTTCCTGTTTGTCTACGTTTTGACTGTGGTGGGCAATTTTCTAATTATAGTCACTGTAGCTGTCAGTAAGACCCTGAACACACCAATGTACTTTTTTCTTGCTTGCTTATCATGTATGGATATTGCTTATTCCTCTTCTATGAGTATGATTAGATTATAGTCTAGGATTTTTGAGCAGTAGCGTGATGTCATTTGGGCTGCTTCAGGAGAACTGATTCTTGGAGGCTAGAATAAACATGGAGAGACTTGATAGGCGTCTATTGCAGTGGACCAGGAAGAAATTAAGAAGTAGGGCATGATCAAATTTCTGATATATTTTCATAGTAGAGTGAATAGCATTTATTAAAGTTTTATGAGAGTAACAAATGAATGAAGAGTACAGCAATTTTTTGTCTGAAGGGTAGTATGATAAAAGATAGCACTTAATGAGATAAATAGGGAACACCTCTTTAAATTTTGTATAGAAAATGCTTATGGTTATTACAGACATTTTAAAAGTTTTTAAATACTAAATTGCCATTCACTTGGATGTCAAAATTAGAGATGTTGCATATCCAAGTTTTCAAATTAAGAGGAGGAGTAGGGGTTGGGGACACAAAATTACTGCTGTAGAATTTAATTGTCAGGAAAAGGGAAATAACCATCTAAAAACCTAAGAAGTGTCAGTGAGGTCTGAGACAGTTCAGTACAGGGAACTTCCTCACAGTTTGATCTACCCACATTGATTATGTAAATTACCTCAAGTGGGCCTCAAGTATTAGACTTTTGTGGCTTTATAAATGTACTTTTTGGATTTCTCCTCCTTATTTTCTTTATTCATTCATTTCTTTTTTACACTCAGCTGAAGCTTTGCTTCCTCTGGAAAGTCTTCTGTTATACCTGTTTAATATACTCCTGTACTATGACTCTTAGCACTGTTTGAATGTTCATTTAATGGCACTAATAGGGTGGGTCTGGAGTTGGTTGATTTCTCGTTATGTCATAGCACTGAAGGAAAGAAACTCTGCCTTCAACCCGATAATAAAAATGTCCATGACACATTAGACACAGATAGTTGTTCTATACTCATTCTTCCAACAAATGGAAAATAAAAAATTCTCATACATTTTAGCATTTTACCCCTTTAACTTCCCCTCCTTGTTTTGTAGGTAAGTTGCTTCTACTGTATGAAGTCAGCTCCTGTTCAGATTAGATGGAATCAAGAAACAATGTAACCTACTTTGTTCTCCTGGGACTCACACAGAATCCAAAGGAGGAGAAAGTACTTTTGTTTATGTTCCTGTTTGTCTACCTTTTGACCGTGGTGGGCAATTTTCTAATTATAGTCACTGTAACTGTCAGTAAGACCCTGAACACACCAATGTACTTTTTTCTTGCTTGCTTATCATGTATGGATATTGCTTATTCCTCTTCTATTACCCCCAGATTGATCTCAGACTTGTTCTTTGGAGAAAAAACCATAACCTTTAAATCTTGCATGACCCAGCTATTTATAGAGCACCTTTTTTCTGGATCAGGGGTTTTCCTTCTGCTGGTGATGGCCTATGACCGCTATGTGGCCATCTGTAAGCCCTTGCATTACTTGGTGATCATGAAGCAGAGGGTGTGTGTTGGGTTGCTAGTGGTGGCCTGGGTTGGAGGTTTTCTGCACTCAGTAATTCAACTTAGCACTATTTATTGGCTCCCATTCTGTGGCCCAAATGTCATTGATCACTATATGTGTGACATGTACCCCTTATTGAAACTCGTCTGTACTGACATCTATGTCACTGGCATCTTAGTTGTGGCCAATGGGGGACTGATCTGCACTATAGTGTTTCTGCTCTTGCTCGTCTCCTATGGAGTCGTCCTGCACTCTCTGAAGAACCTGAGTCAGGAAGGGAGGCGGAAAGCCCTCCAGACCTGTGGTTCCCACATCACTGTGGTTGTCTGCTTCTTTGTTCCCTGTATTTTCATATATGTAAGACCTGCTAAGACCTTCGACATTGATAAATCATTGAGCGTGTTCTATACAGTCATAACCCCCATGCTGAACCCATTAATCTACAGTCTAAGAAATTCTGAGTTAATTTATGCTATGAAGAAGCTCTGGAAAAGAAACATCATATCCCATATTAAATAAATGCATCATCCATCATGAAGGGAGTCATTTGACATCAAGGTTCATTTTCTTGGAACGCAGAAGTCATATTAAAATTTGTTCTGATTTCTCTTTCTTCGAAGAGTTTATGGTAATTATAATTAAAGATTACAATTAAACAACCAGGGTATAATAACAGTTTACCTACCTACTAGAATTAATTATCTTGTTTATCAGTGTACCTAGAATGGTGTAATGCCTATATAGCAAGGAATTAATATGTAATGAATTAGCGAGTAAATTGTTCATAGTTATACTGAGTTTTCACCAACTTATGCATTTATATTTTTTATTCTTTTTCAGAGACAGTGTAATTTTTATTTAGCATCTTGTCATTTAAGCTAACATTTTTACTTATACAGTTTAAAGTACATAATTATATATGGCTTGCCTTTACTGTATTTCATTTGTATTATACAGCACTTTTACTTTTGTACTTTCAGTGTTTACAATGAAGCTGAAGTAAAATAGATAATAATAAATAGCATAAGTGAAAACTAAATGCTACGAAAGTGTAGTCACTCAGTAGTGTCTGACTCTTTGCAACCCCATGGACTCTAGTCCACCAGGCTCTTCTGCCCATGGAATTCTATAGGCAAGAATACTGGAGTGGATTGCCACTCCCTTTTCCAGGGGATCCTCCCAACCCACGGGTGAAACCCCGGTCTCCCGTATTGCAGGCAGTTTCTTTACCATCTGAGCCACAAGGAAATCCAAACAATATGAGGTGAAATGTAAAATGAATTTTCTATTTTTCTCTCAGCTTCTTTCAGTCCTCATTCTCAGAGGCTGACCCTAAATTTGTTTCTTAATTTTCATCTAGTAATAATCTTTGCAGATGCAAGTGTATTCTCTATATGTATATGTATTTGTTTCTTTCTATATATGTATCACTTGCTTTTGCTATGCAATATCTTGAAGATATTTCCATGCCAGTCCCTATATATTTCTTAAATTTTCTCATTTTGCAAAACACTCTTCATAAATTTATATCAAAATTAATATGTCCATTCCTTTCATGAGATTCCCAAACTTTTCTATGACAGTTATATTTCCAATAAATGTATGTTTTAGAATATGTGCAAATATAAGTTCCTAGGTGTAGAATTGTTGATATTACATTTGATTCAATGGTCAAGTAGTATATGCATTTAAAATGCTGATATTGATATTTATTGCCAAACTATAATCCTCTTTTTTAAAATTAATTTTTAATTGGAGGAAAATTGCTTTGTAATATTGTGTTGGTTTCTGCCATACAACAGCCCAAATCAGATTTAATTATACATATGTCACCTTCCCTCCTAGCTCAGTCAGTAAAGAATCTGCCTGCAATGCAGGAGACCTGGGTTTGATTCCTGGGTTGGGAAGATCCCCTGGAGAAGGAAATGGCAACCCACTCCAGAATTCTTGCCTGGAGAGTCCCATGAACAGAGGAGCCTGACAGGCTACAGACCATGGAGTCGCAAGAGTCGGACATGACTTAGTGGCTGAACCAGCACCACCTCCATCTTGAGCCTCCCTCTCCTTCCCCAACTCAGCCCCTGTAGATCACCACAGAGTGCCAAGCTAGGCTCCCTGTGTTATATAGAAACTTCTCACATTATCTCTTTTACACAAGGAAGTGTATATATGCCGATGCTACTTTCTCTGTTTATCTCACTCTTTCCTTCCCCTACTGTGTCCACGACTCCCATCTCTATATCTGCGTCTCCATTTCTTTCCTGCAAATAGGTTCATCAACACCATTTTTCTAGATTCCATATAGACACATTAATATACTATATTTGTTTTTCTCTTTCTGACTTACTTCACTCCGAACTACTGCTCTTGAGGTTGTACTAACAGCTACTGTGTCTGTGCTTAGCTGTGTCCTTCTCTTTGTGACTCCATGGACTGTAGCCTGCCAGGCTTCTCTGTTCTTGGGATTTTTCAGGCAAGAATACTGGAATGGGTTGCCATTGCCTCCTCCAGAGGATCTTCACTCAGGAATCGAACCTGTATCCTTTGTGTCTTCTTTATTCACTGAACCATCGAGAAAGCAGCACTAACAACTACTGTCCTGCCCATGCTGCTGCTGCTGCTAAGTCGCTTCAGTCGTGTCCGACTCTGCGACCCCATAGTCCATGTAATGACCAGTACTTGATAAACATTTATCACATCTGATTAAAGTTACTTTTTACTTTAACTGCAAATCTTTTGATATAATTGAGTTTGAGTATCTTCCTACATTTTTAATTTGATTTGTATTTATTTGTGTTATATATATATATATGTTTTTAATCTGATTCAATTTTTGATTTTTATGAGAGAATTTTAATTAAAAAAAATTATCTCTTTACATTGTATATACAGTTAATGTTTTCTGGCTATATGTTTTTAACTTTTTATCCTATGTAGAATTATTTTTGCATGTAAAATTTTTTGTAGCTTACATTAAATTAAAAAAATTATATCTTGCTTAGGAAGAATTTTCTCATTTCATTTGCACCAAAAGTTCTTCAATTTTTTTTGCATTTAATTTTTCAAGCATTTTTCATATCTTACATCTTATAACATTTGATTCATCTTGAATTTATTTAGGAGTTTAAATAGGGGTTGATTTTATTTGTTCTGTAAATTTTAGAATTTTTAAAAAATATTCACATATTATCTTTTTGCCATTGATTTGAAATTCTGACTATTGTATTTTGAACTCCCAATGTATTTGGGTCCAATTCAAAACTTTAATCTTTTTCACTGATCTCTTTATTCATGTACACACTGGCACATAATTGTTATGATATCTAAGATATTTTGACGTGAAGACTCTAGCAGTCACTTATTAGTATTCTTTCTCAGAATTTTGCCTTAGCCTGTATATTTCTATTTCAAAATTATTAAAACTTAAATAATAAATTAAGTATAGCTAAGATAAAGCTGTTTAAATTAAAGTTAGCTTAAAATTGTGAAAATAAATTTAAAATATGTTCAAAACTATTATTTTCATTAAGATTCCCATTAAGAAGGTTAAGAAGAGCTTATGCCTTTAGAGTATAAAAAAACTGTTATCCAGATAAGAATTGGTGTCTTCAGTTAACAAGCCACCTATTGTAACGTTGGGTTGAACTTGCAGTTCCTGCCCGTGTTTCTAATCCCTTGTAGACAGCTGCTGTGCTTTAGCTATGACACCTAAAATGCTACCTGACACTTGCTTTAGGAAAAAATCATCTCTTTCAAGGAAGTTCAGGACTTAAATCACTGCTGAGCATCTTGTGCTGCTGAGATCTTTTTTCTATGTGCTGTGCTAAGTCACCTCAGTCCTGTCTGACTCTTTGCAACTGTGTGGATCGTGGCCCGCCAGGATTCTCTGTCCATGGGCTTTGCCAGGAAGAATATAGCCACAAAAAAAATAAAGAAGGAAAGAAAGAATAAGAAAAATAAACTAAAAAAAATGTGTTAGGATGCAGTTTTAGAGATTTTTTTTCTGAAATGAGACCATGTTTATTTTATTATGACTTATTACAACCCCAGGTGGCGCTAGTGGTAAGAAATCCACCTGCCAATGCAAGAGATGCAAGAGACTTGGGTTTGCTCCCTGGATTGGGAAGATTCTCTGGAGCAGAAAGTGGCAACCCACTCCAGTATTCTTGGCTGAAAAATTCCATGGACAGAGGAGCCTGGCAGGCTACTCAAGTAGATTACATAATCCTTGGATATTGACAATACACACTAGTATATTTAAAATAGATAATCAACAAGGACCTACTCTATAACACAGGTAACTCAATATTTTGTAATAACCTAAATGGAAAAAGAATTTGATAAAATAGATACATATATATGTATAACTCAGACCCTTTGAATTAGACCTGACACTAACACATTGTTGATCAACTGTACTCTACTATAAAATAAAAATAAAAAATAAAGAATTTAATTTACTGGTTTTGCCATTGGATTGACATATTTACCTCTTAAATAAGTTACCCAAGTTTATCTGAAGCCAATGATATTTGCATATACTTTGGGCTATCGAGGTACAGTTTATGTTCCCCTCATATTTCAACTAATGAAGTCACCTTAGATTTTTTTTCTTTTCTTTTTCCTTTTAAGAAACCAACTTCATTTTTTTTTTTTTTGACATGGAATGCAACCCACTCCAGTATTCTTGCCTGGGAAATCCCATGGACAGAGGAGCCCGGCGGCCTACAGTCCATGGGGATGCAAAGAGTTGGACATGACTGAGCAACTAACACATACACTGTTTTATTTATTTATTGGTTGCACTGGGTCTTCGTTGCTGCACACGGGATTTCTATAGTTGTGGAGAGTGGCGGCTGCTCTCTAGTTGTGGTGCGTGGGCTTCTCATTTCTGTGGCTTCTCTTGTTGAGGAGCACAGGCTGTTGGTGCACGGGCTTCAATAGTTGCAGCATGAAGCCTCAGTAGTTGTGACTTGCTGCCTCTAGGGTGCCTGGGCTTCAGTAATTGCAGCACCGGGGCTCATTCGTTGTGGCTAGAGGACCCTGGAGTATGCAGACTTCGGTAGTTGTGGCGTGCGGGCTCTCTAGTTGTACCTCTCAGGCTCTAGAGCGTGTGCTCAGTGGTTACGGAGCATGGGCTTAATCGTTCTGCAGCATGTGGAATCTTCCCGGACCAGGGATTGAACCTATGTCCCCTTCACTGGCAGGTGGATTCCCATCACTGCACCACCAGGGAAGTCCCTTAGTTCTTACATTTATTTGGAAAATTGTGCTCATATATACATAAAGAAGGCTGAGTGTCAAAGAATTGATGCTTTTGAATTGTGTTGCTGGAGAAGACTCTTGGGAGTCCCTTGGGCAGCAAAGAGATCAAACTAACCAATCTGAAAGGAAATCAACCCTGACTATTCATTGGAAGGGCTGATGCTGAAGCTGAAGCTCCAATACTTTGGCCACCTGATACAAAGAGCCAACCCATTAGAAAAGACCCTGATTTTGGGAAAGATTGAAGGCAGGAGAAGGGGACGACAGAGGATGAGACAGTTAGATAGAAGCACGAACTCAGTGAGCATGCCTTTGAGCAGACTCTGGGAGATTAACAAAGGACAGGGAAGCCCAGTGTGCTGCAGTCCATGGGGTCAGCAAAGAGTTGGACATGGCTTAGTAAAACATACATAACAAAATTTACAATTTTAATCATTTTAAAGTGACACCTACTTGTTATGCAAACATTACTGCTGTCCATCTGTAAACTTTTGCAACTTCCCAAACTAAAATTTCAGTCATTAAACAAAGTTCTCCATATAAGCTCATGGAGCCCCAGGCAACCCACCATTCTACTTTCTGTTTATGAATTTGACTGCTTTAAGTGCTTCATGTAAGTGAAATCATATGATAATTGCTTTTTTGTGATTGCCTTTTTATAACTTGTTATATTTTCCCCACTCTTGGTACCAAGAGTTACCCAAATACTCTTGATGCCCTTTTTGAAAATTATCTAAAGACATATACAAAGGTTTATTTCTAGGCTTTCTATTTTATTCCATTAGTCCATCATCCATCTTTATTTGAATACTGGTGCTATGATTACCATCGCTTTGTATAATATGTTTTAGAGTCAAGAAGTATGAGACCCCCAGCTTTCTTTCTTTTCAAGATTGTTTTGGCAATTTCGAGTCCCTGAGATTTCATATGAATTTTAGCATGAATTTTTCTGTTTCTGCAAAATCAGTTTTGCTATTTCAATCTGTAGATCACTTGAAGTAGTATTAACAACTTAATACTTTTAAGTGTCCCACATCATAAATGTCCTTTCACATTTGTGTGTGTTCCATAATATCTCTCAGTAACCTTTTGTAATTTTCAGTTTACAGGACTTATCTCTTTGGTTAAGTTTATTTAAATATTTTATTCTTTTTTGATGTTTTTGTACATGGAATTACTGTCTTAATTTTTCCTTGAGTTGCTAATTACACATAGAAATTCAACATCATTTCATAAAAAAACTCTCAACAATTGGAAATAGAAGGAAGGCACCTTGGCATAAAAAAGTCCATATATAACAGATCTATAGCTAACATCATCCCCAACATAGAAAGGTTGAAATCTGCCCAAATAAAATCTAGAATAAGACAAGTCCTTTTATAACAAGTCCTTTTATAACAGCACTGCTATAAAAATTCCTTTGAAAAGTTTATATTTTTCTAGATACAGGTCTTGTCATCTCTGATGACAGGAGATAATTTTATTAATTTTTATTTAGTATTACTTTCTGGAACAGTGCTTCTAATGGCAGTCACTTCATACCTTTCAATCACAGCTTAAATATAACCTTTTAAGGGTCTTCTCTGATTATATTATCCACAGTAGAATTCTCCCTCTTCTCTTCTGTCTCATTATTCTATTTCTTACCTTATAAGCCCTGATTAAGACTATAACTACTTTATTAAATGTCTCCTTCTTTATTGTCTGACCTATTATAATATCCATGCAGGAAAAAAATTTTTTTTACGTGATTTTCCCTCTGGTTTTATTAAGTGCTGTGTCCTAGCTCATAGCACAGTTGCTGGCATAAAAGATATGCCCTAACTTTTAAAAACAACTAAAAATTGGATAAATCATTAGTTGTTACATCTAAAACTGCCAGAAAGAAAAACACCAATACAGTATACTAACACATATATATGGAATTTAGAAAGATGGTAATGATAACCCTGTATGCGAGACAGCAAAAGAGACACAGATGTATAGAACAGTCTTTTGGACTCTGTGGGAGAGGGAGAGGGTGGGATGATTTGGGAGAATGGCATTGAAACATGTATAATATCATATATGAAATGAATCGCCAGTCCAGGCTCGATGCATGATACAGGATGCTTGGGTCTGGTGCACTGGGATGGCCCAGAGGGATGGTATGGGGAGGGAGGTGGGAGGGGGGTTCAGGATGGGGAACACGTGTACACCCGTGGCAGATTCATGTTGATGTATGGCAAAACCAATACAATATTGTAAAGTAATTAGCCTCCAATTAAAATAAATGAATTTATATTAATAATAAAATAAAACAAAACATTTTGAAAAAAAATAAAACATTTAATTTTATTTTTAGTATAGTTTTATTTATTTAAAGGGAACGACAGAGGATGAAATGGCTGGATGGCATCACCGACTCGATGGACGTGAGTTTGAGTGAACTCTGGGAGTTGGTGATGGACAGGGAGGCCTGGCGTGCTGCAATTCATGGGGTTGTAAAGAGTTGGACACGACTGAGCGACTGAACTGAACTGACTGAACTGAACCAAATTATAAGGTGATTAAATCTAGTATTGAATAACAGGAAAGATATTCTTTTTATGGCAGGGGAGAATATATTAATAAGTCCAGTATATCAAAATGAGTGCATCTATATTTTATCTCATTGGCAGCAGCCTCATAATGATTCTAAAGCTACTTTTTTTGCATGTTATACCTTTCTAATATTAATTATGTGATTTGCCCTAGTAATATCTTCACATATTTTTCATTGTTGTTTAGTTCCTAGGTCATGTCCAATTCTTTTGCCACCCCACGGACTGTAGCTTGCCAGGCTCCTCTGTCCATGAGATTTCCCAGGCAAGGATACTGGAATGGTTTGCTATTTCCTTTTCCAAGGGATCTTCCCAACCCAGGGCTCAAACCTGCATCTTATGCATTGGCAAGTGAATTCTTTACCACTGAGCCATCAGGAAAGCCCCTACAGATGTTCCTTAAAACCTTTGTGGAAAATCCCAGTGAATTAATTAAACAAGAATTAGCCTTGGACACATTCCAAGATTCAGTGATAATTGCAGCTGGAAGGGATGAAATAGCCCACGATCTTCACCCCTAATAGAAAGAACATGCTATTTGCTTAGTACCTGGCATAACAATTTCAGGAGGTCCATTCTTAGACTTATAGCATGATTTAAAAAGTATCATGGGAATGTCTTTCAAAATTTCAGTCAACAAGTCTAGTTATGTTAATATGACAGAGTGAAAAGAACTGAACAGTCAAATGCTATTTTTCTTTTTGCAGTTAGTAGGAAAGAAGTTGCTTGTGAAAAATTTCCCTGCCAAATAACTAGTTAATTTCTCCTATGTATATGTAGGATTTGCTTGGCATTTCAATATATTTCCTAATGCAATAAACGTGTTTTTCAGTGTGTGCACCATGGTATTCCTTTCAAATAATCTACACTGCACATAAAAATCTGAATAATCAGAAGACTCCATGAAGCAAATGGACAGACAGTCAAATAAACTATATGCTCAAGTCATAAGGTGGCCTTTTGCCCTCTTTGTCAAACTGGATGAAAAATAATTCCAAGTGTTTATAAGTAACTTCAAGTTATTCTTCAGGTTCTGAACAAGCGTCCAGAAGGTAAGACTGATATTAAGTACTGGGAACCAGGCTCATAGTTGTGAGACTTTCTTTGTTATATGAGAGAGTAAATTACTTAGTGTAAATCAAATTTAGATTCAATTCTAGGTATATGACTTAAAAATGTGTACTTGAGAAAATGAATTAGGTATTCTGAGCCTTAATTTCTTCACTTCTGAAACAAGGATTACAGTTCTTTCTACTGTAAATATTAAGTGGGTTGCATCAAACTATGAGTGAGTTATTGGAATATACTGTAGGAGTTTGGAGAAGTAGAGTGATGCTATCAGAATAAGATTAAAAAGGACATTTTGGGCTGCTTTAGGAGAACCAGCTTTTGAGGCCAATATCAATGTGAAGAGACGTAGTAGGAGGCTATTATGGTGGACCTGGAAGAAATTAAGTAGGGAATGATCAAATCTGTGATATATTTTGAAAGTAGAGTTAGTAGGATTTATTTAAATTTTATGAGAGTAACAAATGAGTAAAGAACACTAAAATTTTGTCTCTGAACAATAACATGGAAAATTATAGTATTTAATGAGATAAATAAGGAATGCCTCTTTAAATTTTGTTTAGAAAACGCTCATGTTTATTGTGGAAAATTCAGAAGTTAGTTTTACAAATAGTAAATTGCTATTCGATTTGATATCAAAATTAGAGATCTTGCAAATAAACGTTTGAAATTTAGGGGTTGGAGATGCAAAATTAGACTGCTGCAGTCTAACTTATTGGTCAGAAAAGGGAAATATGCACCTAAAGACCTAAGACGTGTCAGTGAGGTTAGAGACAATTCAGGACAAGGATCTTCTTTTCACACATTCATCTACCCATTGATTACGTGTATTACCTTAAGTGTGTCTCATATATTATACTTTGTGTCTATAAATGCTGCACCTTTTCATGGCTTTCTCTTCCTATTTCTTTATACTTTCAATTATTTTATACACTCAGCTCAAGTACTGCTTCCTCTTGAAAGTCTTCTGTGATACTCATTTGATATATTCCTATATTATGACTCTTCAGCACTGTGTGAATTTAATGGAACTTAATACATGTGTCTGGAATTGCTTGCTTTTTCATTCTGTGTGATATCACTGAGGTTAAAACAAACAAACAAACAAAAAACAGAAAACAAAAAAACTATGCCTTATTCAATTTGGTAATCAAAATGTCTATGACACATTAGACACAAATACATGTTCTTCCAATGAATGGATAAATTAAAAGTTATTTTTATACATTTGAGCACCTTTTTACCTTTAAGTGTTCCCCTCCTTGTTTTTCTTAGGTAAACTGCTTTAATATGTGAAGTCAGCTCCTGTCTGGATCAGATGGAATCAAGAAATAATGTAACCTACTTTGTCCTTCTGGGCCTCACACAGAATCCAAAGGAGCAGAAAGTGCTTTCTCTTTTGTTCCTGTTCATCTACCTTTTGACTCTGGTGGGCGACCTTCTTATTATAGTGACTATAGCTGTCAGTGAGACCCTGAATTCACCGATGTACGTTTTTCTTGCTAGCTTATCCTGTATGGATGTCACTTACTCCACTTCTATCACCCCCAGATTGATTTCAGAGCTGTTATTTGGGGGAAAAAACACATCCTTTGAATCTTGCATGACCCAGCTGTTTACAGAGCACTTTTTAGGTGGTTCAGAGGTCATCCTTCTGCTGGTGATGGCCTATGACCACTTTGTGGCCATCTGTAAGCCCTTGCATTACTTGGTGATCATGAGGCAGAGAGTGTGTGTTGTGTTGCTGGTGCTGTCCTGGGTTGGAGGTTTTCTGCACTCAATTATTCAACTTAGCACTATTTATTGGCTCCCATTCTGTGGCCCCAATATCATTGATCACTATATGTGTGACATTTACCCCTTATTGGAACTCGTCTGCACTGACACCTATGTCACTGGCATCTTAGTGCTGGCCAATGGAGGACTGATCTGCACTATAGTGTTTCTGCTCTTGCTCGTCTCCTATGGAGTCATCCTGCACTTTCTGAAGAACCTGAGTCAGGAAGGGAGGCGGAAAGCCCTCCAGACCTGTGGTTCCCACATCACTGTGGTTGTCTGCTTCTTTGTTCCCTGTATTTTCATGTATGCAAGACCTGCTAAAACATTCCCCATAGACAAATCTGTGAGTGTGTTTTGTACAGTCATAAGCCCCATGCTGAACCCATTTATCTAGAGTCTAAGAAATTCTGAGTTGACTAATGCTATGAAGAAGCTCTGGAGAAGAAACATCATATCTCATAATAAATAAGTGCATCATCTACCATGAAGGGAGCCATTTGACAGCAGGTTCCATTGCAGAAATCATTTTAAAATTTGATTCTGATTAAAAAATTTTTCTTTAAAAAGAAAATTTCTCTGTCTTCAAAGATATTAAGATAATTGTGATTAAAGATTACAATTATACACCTGTGCTATTAATAACACTTTCATCCATACTAGGATGTAAGGTCCATAATTACTTCTTTATCACTGTACCTAGAAATGTATAATGCCTGTATGGTAAGGAGTTAATAATAAATAATGATTAAGTGGGAAAACTATTATATAGTAACACTGATTTTTATTCAGTTTATGCATTTAGCTTTTTTACTCTTTTTCAGAGACAGTAATTTTTATTTAGTTTCTTGTAATTTAAGTAAACTTTTTAATTTTTACAATGTAAAATATTCAATTCTATATAAGTCCCTTTGTTAGTATATTTCAGTTGCATTATTCACAAAATTTTTACTTTAATACTGTTAGTGTTCACAAGAAAATTGAAGCAAAATAGATAATAATAAACAACACAAATAAAACTAAATAATATGGGGTGAAGTGTCAAACAAATTTCTCCCTTTTCTCTCAATATTTTCCAATCTTCATGCTAAGAGGTAGAATCTAATTTTTTTTCTTAATTTTCATCTAGTAAAAATCTTTGCAAATGCCAGTGTATTTGCCCTATATATATTTGCTTTTTCTATATATATCACACTTGCTTTTACTATGCCACATCTTAAAGCTATTTCAATGCCAGCTCAAACATATCCCTTAACTTTTCTCATGTTTCACAATACTTCTTATAAATTTATATTAAAATTCATATGCCCATTTCTTTTCATGTGCTTTTAAACTTTTTTATGACAGTTTTCAAATAAGTATATGTTTTTGACTATGTGCAAATATGATTTCCTAGGCATAAAATTGTTGATTTGATATTTGAATCAATGATCAGGTAACATATGCATTTAAAATGTTGATATTGATAGTTATTGACAAACTATTTTTCTGGAGGTTGTGTAACAACTACAGTCTTGTCCACTGTCAGTGAGAATTCATTTGTCCATATATTCAAGACCAGTACCTAATAAATATTTATAACAACTGATTAAAGTTATTTTTATACTTTGCTACCCCTTTGATATAATTTAGCTGGGCATCATTCAATACATTTAACTTGTGTTGTATTTATTTTTTGGTGGATATTTTATATGTATTTCTTTATTGCATTCAATTTTTGATTTTTATGAGATTATATATTAAAGAAATGATCTCTTTTACATTGTATATATAATTAATATTTTTTGGTTATATGTTCTTAAATTTTTATCCAATGTGGAGTGCTTTTTGCATGTAATATTTTTATACTTTATATTCAGGTTTTTTGTATATTGCTTATGAAGAATTTTTTCATTTCACTTGTGACAATTTTTCAATTCTTTTTTAGTATTTAATTTTTAAAACATTTTTGATATCATATGGAAACTTTTGATTTGTCTTGATTAATTTTTCTATAGGAGATAAATATGGATTGAATTTTTAGTTGTTTCTCTAAATTTTAGGTTTCTTTCAAATGGTCATGCAAAGATCTTTTTGCCATTGATTTTTAAAAATTATTTTTAAAATTTAAATTTATTTTTTTAATTGGAGGTTAATTACTTTACAATATTATATTGGTTTTGCCATACATCAACATGAATCCTCCACAGGTGTACACATGCTTCCCATCCTGAACCCCTCTCCCACCTCCCTCCCTGCACCATCCCTCTGGGTCATCCCAGTGCACCAGCCCCAAGCATCCTGTATCCTGCATCGAACCTGGACTGGTGATTCGTTTCTTATATGGTATTATATGTTTCAATGCCATTCTCCCAAATCATCCCACCCTCTCCCTCTCCCACAGAGTCCAAAAGACTGTTCTATACATCTGTGTCTTTTTTGCTGTCTCGTATACAGGGTTATCATTACCATCTTTCTAAATTCCATATATATACGTTAGTATACTGTATTGGTGTTTTTCTTTCTGGCTTACTTCACTCTGTATAATCAGCTCCAGTTTCATCCACCTCATTAGAACTGATTTAAATGTATTCTTTTTAATGGCTGAGTAATACTCCATTGTGTATATGTACCACAGCTTTCTTATCCATTCATCTGCTGATGGACATCTAGGTTGCTTCCATGTCCTGGCTATTATAAACAGTGCTGCGATGAACATTGGGGTACACGTGTCTCTTTCAGTTCTGGTTTCCTTGGTGTGTATGCCCAGCAGTGGGATTGCTGGGTCATAAGGCAGGAACAGAAAAAGAAATAAAAGGAATCCAGATTGGAAAAGAAGAAGTAAAACTCTCACTGTTTGCAGATGACATGATCCTCTACATAGAAAACCCTAAAGACTCCACCAGAAAATCACTAGAGCTAATCAATGAATATAGTAAAGTTGCAGGATATAAAATCAACACACAGAAATCCCTTGCATTCCTATACACTAATAATGAGAAAATAGAAAGAGAAATTAAGGAAACAATTCCATTCACCATTGCAATGAAAAGGATAAACTACTTAGGAATATATCTACCTAAAGAAACTAAAGAGCTCTATATAGAAAACTATAAAACACTGGTGAAAGAAAACAAAGAGGACACTAATAGATGGAGTAATATACCATGTTCATGGATTGGAAATGAATTTCAATATAGTGAAAATGAGTATACTACCCAAAGCAATCTGTAGATTCAATGTAATCCCTATCAAGCTACCAACGGTATTTTTCACAGAGCTAGAACAAATAATTTCACAATTTGTATGGAAATACAAAAACCTTGAATAGCCAAAGCAATCTTGAGAAAGAAGAATGGAACTGGAGGAATCAACCTGCCTGACTTCAGTCTCTATTACAAAGCCACAGTCATCAAGACAATATGGTACTGGCACAGAGACAGAAATATAGATCAATGGAACAAAATAGAAAGCCCAGAGATAAAATCCACGCATTTATGGACACCTTATCTTTGACAAAGGAGGCAAGAATATACAATCTTTATAGATTGTATAAGAAAAGACAATCTTTATGGATTGTAAAAGAAAAGACAACCTCTTTAACAAGTGGTGCTGGGAAAACTGGTCAACCACTTGTAAAAGAATGAAACTAGAACACTTTCTAACACCATATACCAAAATAAACTCAAAATGGATTAAAGATCTAAACATAAGACCAGAAACTATAAAACTCTTAGAGGAGAACATAGGCAAAACACCCTCTGACATAAATCACAGCAGGATCCTCTATGACCCACCTCCCAGAATATTGGAAATAAAAGCAAAAATAAACAAATGGGACCTAATTAAACTTAAAAGCTTCTGCACATCAAAGGAAACTATAAGCAAGGTGAAAAGGCAGCCTTCAGAATAGGAAAAAATAATAGCAAATGAAGCAACTGACAAACAACTAATCTCAAAAATATACAAGCAACTCCTACAGCTCAATTCCAGAAAAATAAAAGACCCAATCAAAAAATGGGCCAAAGAACTAAATAGACATTTCTCCAAAGAAGACATACAGATGGCTAACAAACACATGAAAAGATGCTCAACATCACTCATTATCAGAGAAATGCAAATCAAAACCACAATGAGGTACATTTCACGCCAGTCAAAATGGCTGCATTCCAAAAGTCTACAAGCAATAAATGCTGGAGAGGGTGTGGAGAAAAGGGAACCCTCTTACACTGTTGGTGGGAATGCAAACTAGTACAGCCACTATGGAGAACAGTGTGGAGATTCCTTAAAAAACTGGAAATAGAACTGCCATTGACTTAAAATCCTGACTATTGTGTCCTGAAGTCCAATGTATTTGGATCTAATTCAAGACTCTGTTCTTTTTCATTGATCTCTTTATTCATGTGCAGATTGGCACATAATATAATTGCTATCATATATTACAGATTTTGATAAGTAAAGAGACTAGCAGTCCCTTGTTACTATACTTTCTCAGAGGTATGCCTAGGCTTGTATATCTCTGTTCCAAATCATTGCAAATAAAATAATAAATTGAATATAAATAAAATAAATAATATAGTTTAAAATGCTGCTGCTACTAAGTTGCTTCGGTCGTGTCCGACTCTGTGCCACCCCCTAGACGGCAGCCCACCAGGCTTCCCCTTCTCTGGGATTCTCCAGGCAAGAACACTGGAGTGGGTTGTCATTCCCTTCTTCAATGCATGAAAGTGAGACGTGAAAGTGAAGTCGCTTAGTCGTGTCTGACTCCTAGCGACTCCATGGACTGCAGCCTACCAGGTTCCTGGTCCATGGGATTTTTCCAGGCAAGAGTACTGGAGTGGGTTGCCATTGCCTCCTCCAAGTTTAAAATGAAGTTAAAATAAATTTAAAATAGTTTAGTCACAAAATAATATTCAGTTATTATTTTCAATAAGATTCATTTTAAGAACAGTCATTTTAGAGGAGTTGATGTCTTTAGAGTTTTAAACTTGACTCAGTTATGAAGAAGGTACGGAGAAGGCTATGGCAACCCACTCCAGTACTCTTGCTTGGAAAATCCCATGGATGGAGGAGCCTGGTGGGCTGCAGTCCATGGGGTCTCTAAGAGCTGGACACGACTGAGCGAGTTCACTTTCAGGTATGAAAAGATGTTTTCAGTTAAAAGTCACCTTTTGTAAATTTGGGTAAAGCAGGAATTACAGTTCCTGCTTGTGTTTCTGTCCTTGTGGACATCTGCTGTTCTTCATCTATGACTCTGAAATACCAACTGACACCTGCTGTAAGAAAACAATCATCTCCTTCAGGAAGTCCAGGACTCACGTCTTTGCTGAGCATTTTTGCTGCTCTGATCTTCCCACCCATAGTGGTTGCCAATGAACACTATGTGGCCATCTGCAAAGCCCTGGACTCTGAAACCATCATGAGTGACAGGGATGTGGCTTTCTCTTTCAAGTAATAGGAACAGAAGGGTTGTACTTGCAACCACACAGATCTTCATAGTGTGGCTACCTGTCTGTGGTTCAATGTCAAAGACCATTCTTGTGTGCCTTAACCCTTTGTTGAAACTTGTCTGCATGGAATTCACATCCTTGGTCTCTGTTGCTGCCAATCATTGGTTCATTTATCCATTAAAATATTTTCCCTTGTTGGTCTCCTATGTGGTCATCTTGTCCTCCCTAGAGACATAGCTTGGAGGGGAGATGCAAAGTTCTCTTCACCTGTGTCTCTCACATCACTGTGGTCATCTTAGTTTTTCTGCCCTGCTTATTTGTGCATTTATATCCAAGGCTTGGGTACATTTTATATCATGATAAGGCCTTTGTTAAACTTCTTAGACTTCAAGCTCAGAAATTTAGACGTGAAAATGCTATGAGGAAGTTCTGGGATGATAAAGTGTCTTTGGGAAATAATCATAACAATAAAAAGTGAGTTTGTCTTTAAAATGGAAAAGAGAAAATACAATTTTTATTTTATTTTTAATATATTTATTTATTTTAATTGATAGCTAATTACTTTACAATATAGTAAATTACTATACAATATAGTAGTGGTTTTTGCCATACCTTGACACGAATCAGCCAAGGGTGTACATGTGTTCCCCATCCTGAACCCTGCTGCCACCTCCCTTCCCATCCCATCCCTCGGGGTTCTCCCAGTGCACTAGCCCTGAGCACCCTGTCTCATGCATCGGCACTGGACTGGTGATCTATTTCACATATGGTAATGTACATGTTTCAATGCAATTCTCTCAAATCATCCCACCCTCACCTTGTCTCACAGAGTCCAAAAGTCTGTTCTTTACATCTGTGTCTCTTTTGCTGTCTTGCATATAGGGTCATTGTTACCATCTTTCGAAATTCATATATATATATATATATATATATGTATATATATATCTTGTATTAGTGTTTTTCTTTCTGGCTTACTTCACTCTGTATATTAGCCTCCAGTTTCATCCACCCTCATTAGAACTGATTCAAATGCATTCTTTTTCATAGCTGAGTAATATTCCATTGTGTATATGTACCACAGCTTTCTTATCCATTTGTCTGCCAATGGACATCTAGGTTGCTTCTATGTCCTAGCTATTGTAAACAGTGCTGTGATGAATCTTGATGTATATGTGTCTCTTTCAATTCTGATTTCCCCGGTGTGTATGCCCGGCTGTGGGATTGCTGGGTCATATGGCAGTTCTATTTCGAGTTTTGTAAGGAATCTCCACACTGTTCTCCATAGTGGCTCTACTAGTTGGCATTCCCACCAACAGTGTAAGAGGGTTCCCTTTTCTCCACACCCTCTCCAGCATTTATTGTTTGTAGACATTTTGATAGCAGCTATTATGACTGGTGTGAAATGGTACCTCATTGTGGTTTTGATTTGCATTTCTCTGGCAATAGTGATGCTGAACATCTTTTCATGTGTTTGTTAGCCATCTGTATGTCTTCTTTGGAGAAATGTCTGCTTAGTTCTTTGGCCCATTTTTTGATAGGGCCATTTATTTTTCTGGTATGGAGCTGCATGAAATGCTTGTATGTTTTTGAGATTAGTTGTTTGTCAGTTGCTTCATTTGCTATTAATTTTTTCCCATTCTGAAGGCTGTCCTTTTACCTTGCTTATAGTTTCCTTCATTGTGCAAAAGCTTTTAAGTTTAGTTAGGTCCCATTTGTTAATTTTTGCCTTTATTTCCATTACTCTGGGAGGTGGGTCATAGAGGATCCTGCTGTGATTTATGTCAGAGAGTGTTTTGCCTATGTTTTCGTCTAGGAGTCTTATAGTTTCTGGTCTTACATTTAGATCTTTAATCCATTTTGAGTTGATTTTTTTGCATGGTGTTAGAAAGTGTTCTAGTTTCATTCTTTTACAAGAGGTTGACCAGTTTTCCCAGCACCACTTGTTAAAGTGATTGTCTTTTCTCCATCGCATAGTCTTGCCTCTTTTGTCAAAGATAATGTGTCCATAGGTGTGTGGATTTATCTCTGGGCTTTCTATTTTATTCCACTGCTCTATATGAGAAAATAAACTTTTATGATTGAAGACAACTGTACACTACTTAACAAAAGCATGCTGTTTTTGACATATAGCCACACAGAGGCAAGTTCCAGGTAGAGAGTGATTTACCATTTTAAAAATATATTTAGGTTTATGTATTTCCCAGTTGGTAGTTAACATTTATTTACTGTCAGAATTAGTTAGGATTTGGAAATTCCCTGCCAGTCCAGAGGTTGGGACTACACATTTTCATTGCCAAGGGCCTATGTTCAGCCTCTGGTAGAAAAACTAGAATCCCACAAGGTACACCACACAGCCACACACATAAAAAAGCCACACAAAACAGAATAATGGACAGACAACAACGTAGGCATGGAATATTGAAAAAAAGTTTGTTATAGTACAGTTCTAAAGATTTTTTGAAATGCAAATGTTTATTTTACTATGACTCATTGCAGTTTCTATTTCAGTTTCTAGTTAAGTCATCACATTTCCATGTAGCATAATTTAGTCCCTGTCACTCTGAGGGTAAACCCACCCCACTCAGTGTTTCATCAGTCACTTTGGTGTCTCTGCAGAGTGGAGTCAAAGTCCAATCTGTGCTGTGTAATCTGGGTGTATGTTCCCACTGCTTTATAGGGAGGAAGTTTCATATTATAAAATGCCCTCCTCCCCTGAATAACCAGGCAATCTGAGCTAGTCTGGAGGAGCACAAAATACTTCAAAAATGTTTGCTCTCTTGCACCTAAAATCTGATTTTCAGACTCCAAACTTATTTCAGGTCTGCTTTGTTTATTGATGAATCCTGAGTACTTAGAACAAAGCCTGGCCTATGGTAGATACTCAATGTTGATTGAGTTGATTATATAATACTTGGGTATTGACAATACACCCTAGTATATTTAAAATTGATAACCAACAAGGATCTACCATATATAGCACAGGGAACTCTATTCAACATCCTATAATAACCTAAATGGGAAAAGAATTTGAAAAATATTAGGTACGTGTATATGTACAACTCACTCACTTTGCTGAACACCTGAAGCTAATGTTAGTCAGCTATAATCCAATATAAAATAAATATAGAATATTAAAAAATAGAAATTTTAATTTAGCAATTATGTCATTGGATTCCTAGATGTTAATTGGCAGATGAATGAATAAGAACGTTGTAGTATACATATCCAATGGAATAATTACTCAGTTATAAAAAAGAATGCATTTAAGTCAGTTCTAATGAGGTGGATTAAGCTAGAGCCTATTATAAATGTGAAGTAAGTCAGAAATATATATTGTGTATTAAAGTGTATATATGGAATTTAGAAAGATAGTACTGATGATCCTATGTGAAGGGCAGCAAAAGAGACAGGCATAAAGAACAGATATTTGGACTCAGTGGAAGAAGGAGAGAGTGGGATGATTTGAGAGAGTAGCATTGAAACACACACCTTACCATGTATAAAACAGACAACCAGAGGGAGTTTGATGTAAGACACAGGGCACCCAAGCCAGCGTTCTGTGCCAACCTGGAGGGGTGGGATGGGAGGCGAGAGGGTGGAGGTTCAGGAGGGAGGGGACACAAGTATGCAGCAGAGGCTATCGTCCTCCAATTGAAGTAATAAATAAATTAAAAATAAAATTATTAAAAAATAGAAATTTTAATTTAGTTTTGTCATTAGATTGACATATTTATGTCTTAAATCCAGGTGTATCTAAAGCCAGACACGGTGGCTATCATGCTATAGTTCATGTTCATATCATAAACCAAACTAGGGGACAAACTTGCATCTTATGCATTGGCAAGTGAATTCTTCGTCACTGAGTCACCAGGAAAGCCCCTATCAGTTCAGTTCCATTCAGTCACTCAGTCATGTCCGACTCCTGGTGACCCCATGAACTGCAGCACGCCAGGCCTCCCTGTCCATCACCAACTCCCAGAGTCCACCCAAACCCATGTCTGTCGAGTTGGTGATGCCATCCAGCCATCTCATGCTCTGTCATCCCCTGCTCCTCCTGTTCTCAATCTTTCCCAGCATCAGGGTCTTTTCAAATGAGTCAGCTCTTCGCATCAGGTGGCCAAAGGACTGGAGTTTCAGCTTCAACATCAGTCCTTCCAGGGAACACCCAGGACCGATCTCCTTTAGGATGGACTGGTTGGATCTCCATGCAGTCCAAGGGACTCTCAAGAGTCTTCCACAACACCACAATTCAAAAGCATCAATTCTTCGGTGCTCAGCATTCTTTATAGTCCAACTCTCACATCCGTACACGACTACTGGAAAAACCATAGCCTTGACTAGACGGACCTCTGTTGACAAAGTCATGTCTTTGCTTTTTAATATGCTGTCTAGGTTGGTCATAACTTTTCTTCCAAGGAGTAAGTGTCTTTTAATTTCATGGCTGCAATCATCATCTGCAGTAATTTTGGAGCCCCCAAAATAAAGTCTGACACTGTTTCCACTGTTTCCCCATCTATTTGCCATGAACTGATGGGACCAGATGCCATGGTCTTAGTTTTCTGAATGTTGAACTTTAAGCCAACTTTTTCACTCTCCTCTTTCACTTTCATCAAGAGGCTCTTCAGTTCTTCTTCACTTTCTGCCATAAGGGTGCTGTCATCTGCATATCTGAGGTTATAGATATTTCTCTTGACAATCTTGATTCCAGCTTGTGCTTCTTCCAGCCCAGCATTTCTCATGATGTACTCTGCATATAAGTTAAATAAGCAGAGTGACAATATACAGCCTCGACATTCTCCTTTTCCTGTTTGGAACCAGTCTGTTGTTCTATATTCTATATCCAGTTCTAACTGTTGCTTCCTGACATGCATATATATTTCTCAAGAGGCAAGTCAGGTGGTCTGATATTCCCATCTCTTTCAGAATTATCCCCAGTTTATTGTTATCCACACAGTCAAAGGCTTTGGCATAGTCAATAAAGCAGAAATAGATATTTCTCTGGAACTCTCTTGCTTTTTCGATGGAGTCCCTATGGATGTTCTTTAAAAACTTTATGGAAAATCCCAGTGAATTAATTACACAAGAATCAGCCTTGGACACATTCCAAGACCCAGTAATAATTGCAGCTGGAAGGGATGAAATAGCCTGTGATCTTCACCCCTGAAAGGAAGAAGATGCTATTCGCTTAGTAACTGCCATAAAATTTTAAGAAGGCCCATTCTTAGACTTATAGCATGACTTAAAAAGAATCACAGGAATGTCTTTCAAAATCTCAACTAGTTTGGTCATGTTAATATGACAGAGTGAAAAGAAGTGGACAGTCAAAGGTTATTTATATTTTTGAAGTTAGGAAGAAAGAAGTTACTTGTGAACAATTTCCCTGCCAAATAACTAGTTGATTTTGTCTATGTATTGTAGTATATGCTGGACATTTTGATATATTTCCTAAAGCAATAAACTTGTTTTTCAGTGTGTGCACCGTGGAATTGCTTTCAAATAATCTACACTGCACTTAAAATGACCTGAATAATCAGAAGACTCCATGAAGCAAATGGATGGACAGTCAAATAAACTATATGCTTAAGTAATAAAGTGGCTTTTTGTCCTCTTTGTCAAACTGGATGAAAAATAATTCCAAGTGTTTATGAGTAGCTTCAAGTTATTCTTCAGGTTCTGAACAAGCCTCCAGAAGGTAAGACTAACATTAAATAGTGGGAACCAAGCTCACAGTTGTTAGACCTTATTTCTTATATAGGAAAATAAATAACTTTAAAATCAATCATAAAAAATAAAAAAAATCAATCAAACAAATTCAATTCTAGGTATATGACTTAAAAAAGTGTACTTGAGAAAATGAATTAGATATTCTGAACCTTAGGTTCTTCACTTATGAAATAAAGATTATAGTTCTTGCTAGTGTAAATATTAAATGTGTTATATTAAACTATGAGTGAGTGATTGGAGTATACTGTAGGAGTTTGGAGAAGTAGAGTGATGTTATCAGAAGAAGGTTAAAAAGGACATTTTGGGCTGTAGCAGGAGAACCAGCTTTTGAGGCCAATATAAATGTGGAGAGACTTAGCAGGAGGCTGTTACCGTGGAACAGGAAAAAATTAAAAGTACGGAATGATCAATTTTGTGATATATTCTGAAAGTAGAGTTAGTACGATTTAAATTTCATGAAAGTGACAAATTTAAGTAAAGAGCACTGAAATTTTGTTTCTGAACACTAACATGAAAATTATAGTATTTAATGAGATAAATAAGGAATGCTCTTTATATTTAGAAAATGCTCATGTTTATTGTGGAAAATTTAGAAGATATGTTTTATAAATATTAAATTGCTATTGATTTGGATTTCAAAATTAGAGATGTTGCAAATAACCTTGTTATTGTTGCAGTCTAATTTATTGGTCAAAAAAGGGAAATAACCACCTACACAGACCAAAGAAATGTCAGTGAGGTTAGAGACAATTTAGGATAAGGAATTCATCTATTCACACATTCATCTACCCACACTGATTATGTGTATTACCTTGAGTGTGTTTCATGTATTATACTTTGTGTCTTTATAAATGCTGCACCTTTTCATGGCTTTATTTCTTTATGCTTTTGATTGTTTTTTACACTCAGCTGAAGCATTACTTCCTCTTGAAAGACTTCTGTGACACTCACTTGATGTACTCCTATATTCTGACTCCTCAGCACTGTGCAAATTTAATGGAACTTCATACACGTGTCAGGAATTTTTTGTTGTTGTTGTTCCGTGTCATATCACTGAGGTTAACAACAAACAAAAAACAACTATGCCTTATTCAACTTGGTAATCAAAATTTCTATGACACATTAGACACAAATAGATGTTCTATTTACATTCTTCCAATGAATGAATAAATAAATAAAAATTCTTATACATTTGAGCATTTTCCCCCTTTAAGTGTTTCCCTCCTTGTTTTTCTTAGGTAAACTGCTTTAATATGTGAAGTCAGCTCCTGTCCAGATTAGATGGAATCAAGAAATAATGTAACCTACTTTGTCCTTCTGGGCCTCACACAGAATCCAAAGGAGCAGAAAGTCCTTTCTGTTTTGTTCCTGTTCATCTACCTTTTGTCTCTGGTGGGCACCCTTCTTATTACAGTGACTATAGCTGTCAGTGAGACTCTGAACTCACCCATGTACTTTTTTCTTGCTAGCTTATCATGTATGGATGTCACTTACTCCACTTCTATCACTCCCAGATTGATTTCAGAGTTGTTATTTGGGGAAAAAAACATATCCTTTGAATCTTGCATGACCCAACTGTTTGCAGAGCACCTTTTTGCTGGATCAGGGGTCTTCCTTCTGCTGGTGATGGCCTATGACCGCTATGTGGCCATCTGTAAGCCCTTGCATTACTTGGTGATCATGAGGCAGAGGGTGTGTGTTGTGTTGCTGGTGCTGTCCTGGGTTGGAGGTTTTCTGCACTCAGTAATTCAACTTAGTACTGTTTATGGGCTCCCATTCTGTGGCCCAAATGTCATTGATCACTATATTTGTGACATGTACCCCTTATTGGAACTCGTCTGTACTGACACCTATGTCATTGGCCTCTTAGTGCTGGCCAATGGAGGACTGATCTGCACTATAGTGTTTCTGCTCTTGCTCGTCTCCTATGGAGTCATCCTGCACTTTCTGAAGAACCTGAGTCAGGAAGGGAGGCGGAAAGCCCTCCAGACCTGTGGTTCCCACATCACTGTGGTTGTCTGTTTCTTTGTTCCCTGCATTTTCATGTATGTGAGACCTGCTAAAACATTCCCCATTGACAAATCTGTGAGTGTATTTTATACAGTCATAACTCCCATGCTGAATCCATTTATCTACAGTCTAAGAAATTCTGAGTTGACTAATGCTATGAAGAAGCTCTGGAGAAGAAACATCATATCTCATAATAAATAAGTGCATCATCTACCATGAAGGGAGCCATTTGACAGTAGGTTCCATTTCCTTAGAATGCAGAAGTCATTTTAAAATTTGATTCTGATTTAAAATTTTTTCTTTAAAAAGAAAATATCTCTCTCTTCAAAAAGTTTCTGATAATTGCGATTAAAGATTCTAATTATACAGCTGTGCTATTAATAACAGTTTCCTCCATACTAGAATGTAAGGTTCATAGTTACTTCTTTATCACTGTACCTAGAAATATGTAATGCCTGTATGGTAAGGACTTAATAATAAATAATGATTAAGTGGGAAAGCATTATAGAGTAACACTGATTTTTAGTCAATTTATGCATTTACCTTTTTTACTCTTTTTCAGAGACAAGATAAATTTTATTTAGTTGCTCTTAATTTACATAAACTTTTTAATTTTTACAATGTAAAATATTTAATTGTATATAGGCCCCTTTGTTAGTATATTTCAGTTGCATTATACACAAATGTTTTACTTTAATACTGTTAGTGTTCACAAGTAAATTGAAGTAAAATAGATAATAATAAGGGAGAAGGCAATGGCACCCCACTGCAGAACTCTTGCCTGGAAAATCCCCTGGATGGAGGAGCCTGGTAGGCTGAAGTCCATGTGGTCTCTAAGAGTCAGACATGACTGAGCGACTTCACTTTCACTTTTCTATGTCATGCATTGGAGAAGGAAATGGCAACCCACTCCAGTGTTCTTGCCTGGAGAATCCCAGGGACGGGGGAGCCTGGTAGCCTGCCATCCATGGGGTCACACAGAGTCGAACACGACTAAAGTGACTTAGCAGTAGTAGCAGTAGCCGATAATAATAAACAACATAAATAAAACCAAATATTATGGGGTGAAGTGTCAAACAAATTTCTCCCTTTTCTCTCAATATTTTCCAATCTTCATGCTAAGAGGTAGAATCTATTTTTTTCCCCTTAATTTTCATCTACTAAAAATCTTTGTGAATGCCAGTGTATTTGCCTTATACATATTTGCTTTTTCTATATACATCACACTTGCTTTTACTATGCCACATCTTAAAGCTATTTCAATGTCAGCTCAAACATATCCCTTAACTTTTCTCATGTTTCACAATACTTCTTATAAATTTATATTAAAATTCATATGCCCATTCCTTTTCATGTGCTTTTAAACTTTTTTATGATAAGCAGTTTTCAAATAAATATATGGTTTGGAATATGTGCAAATATGAATACCAAGGCATAAAATTGTTGATTTGATATTTGAATCAATGATCAGGTAACATATGCATTTAAAGTGTTGATATTGATAGTTATTGACAAACTATTTTTCTGGAGGTTGTATAACAACTACAGTCTTGTCTACTGTCAGTGAGAATTCTTTTGTCCATATTTTCAAGACCAGTACCTGAAAAATATTTATAACAACTGATTAAAGTTATTATTTTTTTTTAAATTTTATTTTATTTTTAAACTTTACAATATTGTATTGGTTTTGCCAAATATAGAAATGAATCCACCACAGGTATACATGTGTTTCCCATCCTGAACCCTCCTTCCTCCTCCCTCCCCACACCATCCCTCTGGGTCGTCCCAGTGCACCAGGCCCAAGCATCCAGCATCGCGCATTGAACCTGGACTGGCGACTGGTTTCATATATGATATTATACGTATTTCAATGCCATTTTCCCAAATCATCCCACCCTCTCCCTCTCCCACAGAGTCCAAAAGACTGTTCTATATATCAGTGTCTGTTTTGCTGTCTCGTATACAGGGTTATTGTTACCATCTTTCTAAATTCTATATATATGTGTTAGTATACTGTATTGGTGTTTTTCTTTCTGGCTTAATTCACTCTGTATAATAGGCTCCAGTTTCATCACCTCATTAGAACTGACTCAAATGTATTCTTTTTAATGGCTGAGTAATACTCCATTGTGTATATGTACCACAGCTTTCTTATCCATTCATCTGCTGATGGACATCTAGGTTGCTTCCATCTCCTGGCTATTATAAACAGTGGTGAGATGAACATTGGGGTAGACATGTCTCTTTCAGTTCTGGTTTACTCCGTGTGTATGCCCAGCAGTGGGATTGCTGGGTCGTATGTCTGTTCTATTTCCAGTTTTTTAAGGAATCTCCACACTGTTCTCCATAGTGGCTGTACTAGTTTGCATTCCCACCAACAGTGTAAGAGGGTCCCCTTTTCTCCACACCGTCTCCTGCATTTATTGCTTGTAGACTTTTGGATCGCAGCCATTCTGACTGGCGTGAAATGGTACCTCATTGTGGTTTTGATTTGCATTTCTCTGATAATGAGTGATGTTGAGCATCTTTTCATGTGTTTGTTAGCCATCTGTATGTCTTTTTGGAGAAATGTCTATTTAGTTCTTTGGCCCATTTTTTGATTGGGTCGTTTATTTTTCTGGAATTGAGCTGCAGGAGTTGCTTGTGTATTTTTGAGATTAGTTGTTTGTCAGTTGCTTCATTCGCTATTATTTTCTCCTGTTCTAAATGCTGTCTTTTCACCTTGCTTATAGTTTTGTTGTGCAGAAGCTTTTAATTTTAATTAGACCCCATTTGTTTATTTTTGCTTTTATTTCCAGTATTCTGGGAGGTGGATCATAGAGGATTCTGCTATGATGTATGTCGGAGAGTGTTTTGCCTATGTTAATTTTTAAAACATTTTTGATATCATATGGAAACTTTTGATTTGTATTGAATTAATTTTGTTATTGGAGGTAAATATGGATTGAATTTTTAGTTGTTTCTCTAAATTTTAGGTTTCTTTTAATGGTCACGTAAATATATTTTTGCCATTGATTTAAAATCCTGACTATTGTATCCTGAAGTCCAATGTATTTGAATCTGATTCAAGACTCTATCCTTTTTCATTGATCTCTTTATTCATGTGCAGATTTGCACATAATATAATTGCTATAATATATAACACATTTTGATGAGTAAAGAGACTAGCAGTCCCTCATTACTATTCTTTTTCAGAGGTATGCCTAAGCTTGTATATCTCTGTTCCAATTTATTACAAATAAAATAATAAATTGAATATAAATAAGATAAATAATAAAGTTTAAAAGGCTGCTGCTGCTAAGTCACTTCAGTCGTGCCCAACTCTGTGCACCCCATAGACGGCAGCCCACCAGGCTCCCTCGTCCCTGGAATTCTCCAGGCAAGAACACTGGAGTGGGCTGCCATTTCCTTCTCCAATGCATGGAAGTGAAAAGTGAAAGTGAAGTTGCTCAGTCGTGCTCGACTCTTAGCGACCCCATGGACTGCAGCCTACCAGGCTCCTTAGTCCATAGGATTTTCAGGCAAGAGTACTGGAGTGGGTTTCCATTGCCTCCTCCGAGTTTAAAATGAAGTTAAAATAAATTTAAAATAGTTTATTCACAAAATAATATTCCGTTGTTATTGTCAATAAAATTATTTTTGCTGCTGCTGCTGCTAAGTCGCTTCAGTTGTGTCCGACTCTGTGCGACCCCATAGACAGTAGCCCATCAGGGTCTGCCATCCCTGGGATTCTCCAGGCAAGAACACTGGAGTGGGTTGCCATTTCCTTCTCCGTTGTGTGAAAGTGAAAAGTGAAAGTGAAGTCGCTCAGTCGTGTCCGACTCTTAGCGACCCCATGGACTGCAGCCTACCAGGCTCCTCCTTCCATGCGATTTTCTAGGCAAGAGTACTGGAGTGGCTTGCCATTGCCTTCTCACAAGATTCTTTTTAAGAAGGGTCATTTTAGAGGAGTTATGTCTTTAGAGTATAAAACTGTGACCCAGGTATGAAAAGATGTTTTCAGTTAAAAGTCACCTTTTGTAAATTTGGGTAAAGCAGGAATTACAGTTCTTGCTTGTGTTTCTGTCCTTGTGGACATGTGCTGTTCTTCATCTATGATACCTGAAATACCAACTGACACCTGCTGTAAGAAAACAATCATCTCCTTCAGGAAGTCCAGGACTCACGTCTTTGCTGAGCATCTTTTGCTGCTCTGATCTTCCCACCCATAGTGGTCGCCAATGAGCACTATGTGGCCATCTGCAAAGCCCTGGACTCTGAACCCATCATGAGTGACAGGGTTGTGGCTTCCTCTTTCAAGTAATAGGAACAGAAGGGTTGTACTTGCAACCACACAGATCTTCATAATGTGGCTGCCTGTCTGTGGTTCAATGTCAAAGACCATTCTTGTGTGCCTTAACCCTTTGCTGAAACTTGTCTGAATGGAATTCACATCCTTGGTTTCTGTTGCTGCCAATCATTGGTTCATTTATCCATTAAAATATTTTCCCTTGTTGGTCTCCTATGTGGTCATCTTGTCCTCCCTAGAGACATAGCTTGGAGGGGAGATGCAAAGTTCTCTTCACCTGTGTCTCTTACATCATTGTGGTCATCTTAGTTTTTCTGCCCTGCTTATTTGTGCATTGGTATCCAAGGCTTGGGTACATTTTATATCATGATAAGGCCTTTGTTAAACTTCTTAGACTTCAAGCTCAGAAATTTAGACATGAAAATGCTATGAGGAAGTTCTGGGATGATAAAGTGTCTTTGGGAAATAATCATAACAATAAAAAGTGAGTTTGTCTTTAAAATGGAAAAGAGAAAATACAATTTTTATTTTATTTTTAATATATTTATTTATTTTATTGATAGCTAATTACTTTACAGTATAGTAAATTACTATACAATATAGTAGTGGTTTTTGCCATACCTTGACACGAATCAGCCAAGGGTGTACATGTGTTCCCCATCCTGAACCCTGCTGCCACCTCCCTTCCCATCCCATCCCTCAGGGTTCTCCCAGGGCACCAGCCCTGAGCACCCTGTCTCATGCATTGCAACTGGACTGGCGATCTATTTCACATTTGGTAATGTACATGTTTCAATGCTATTCTCTCAAATCATCCCACCCTCACCTTGTCTCACAGAGTCCAAAAGTCTGTTCTTTACATCTGTGTCTCTTTTGCAGTCTTGCATATAGGGTCATTGTTACTATCTTTCTAAATTCCATATATATATATCAATATCTTTTATTAGTGTTTTTCTTTCTGGCTTACTTCACTCTGTATAATAGCCTCCAGTTTCATCCACCCTCATTAGAACTGATTCAAGTGCATTCTTTTTCATAGCTGAGTAATATTCCATTGTGTATATGTACCACGGCTTTCTTATCCATTTGTCTGCCAGTGGAGATCTAGGTTGCTTCTATGTCCTAGCTATTGTAAACAGTGCTGTGATGAATCTTGGTGTATATGCATCTCTTTCAATTCTGATTTCCTTGGTGTATATGCCCAGCAGTGGGGTTGCTGGGTCATATGGCAGTTCTGTTTCCAGTTTTGTAAGGAATCTCCACACTGTTCTCCATAGTGGCTGTATTAGTTGGCATTCCAACCAACAGTGTAAGAGGGTTCTCTTTTCTCCACACCCTCTCCAGCATTTATTGTTTGTAGACATTTTGATAGCAGCTATTATGACTGGTGTGAAATGGTACCTCATTGTGGTTTTGATTTGCATTTCTCTGGCAATAGTGATGCTGAACATCTTTTCATGTGTTTGTTAGCCATCTGTATGTCTTCTTTGGAGAAATGTCTGCTTAGTTCTTTGGCCCATTTTTTGATAGGGCCATTTATTTCTCTGGTATGGAGCTGCATGAAATGCTTGTATGTTTTTGAGATTAGTTGTTTGTCAGTTGCTTCATTTGCTATTAATTTTTTCCCATTCTGAAGGCTGTCCTTTTACCTTGCTTATAATTTCCTTCATTGTGCAAAAGCTTTTAAGTTTAGTTAGGTCCCATTTGTTAATTTTTGCCTTTATTTCCATTACTCTGGGAGGTGGGTCATAGAGGATCCTGCTGTGATTTATGTCAGAGAGTGTTTTGCCTATGTTTTCGTCTAGGAGTCTTATAGTTTCTGGTCTTACATTTAGATCTTTAATCCATTTTGAGTTGATTTTTTTGCATGGTGTTAGAAAGTGTTCTAGTTTCATTCTTTTACAAGAGGTTGACCAGTTTTCCCAGCACCACTTGTTAAAGTGATTGTCTTTTCTCCATTGCATAGTCTTGCCTCTTTTGTCAAAGATAATGTGTCCATAGGTGTGTGGATTTATCTCTGGGCTTTCTATTTTATTCCATTGATTTATATGAGAAAATAAACTTTTATGATTGAAGACAACTGTACACTATTTATCAAAAGCACGCTGATTTTGACATATAGCCACACAGAGGCCAGTTCCAGGTAGAGAATGGTTTACCATTATAAAAATATATTTAGGTTTATGTATTACCCAGTTGGTAGTTAATGTTTATTTACTGTCAAAATTAGTTAGGATTTGGAAATTCCCTGCCAGTCCAGAGGTTGGGACTACACACTTTCATTGCCAAGGGCCTATGTTCAGCCCCTGGTAGAAGGACTAGAATCCCACAAGGTACACCACACAGCCACACACATAAAAAAGCCACACCAAACAGACAAACGGACAGACAAAAACGTAGGCATGGAATATTGAAAAAAAGAGTTTGTTATAGTACAGTTCTAAAGATTTTTTGAAATGCAAATGTTTATTTTACTATGACTCATTGCAGTTTCTAGTTAAGTCATCACGTTTCCATGTAGCATAATTTATTCCCTGTCACTCTGAGGGTAAACCCACCCCACTCAGTGTTTCATCAGTCACTTTGGTGTCTCTGCAGAGTGGAGTCGAAGTCCAATCTGTGGTGTGTAATCTGGGTGTATGTTCCCACTGCTTTGTAGGGAGGAAGTTTCATATTATAAAATGTCCTCCTCCCCTGAATAACCAGGCAATCTGAGCTAGTCTGGAGGAGCACAAAATACTTCAAAAATGTTTGCTCTCTTGCACCTAAAATCTGATTTTCAGACTCCAAACTTATTTCAGGTCTGCTTTGTTTATTGATGAATCCTGAGTACTTAGAACAATGCCTGGCCTATGGTAGATACTCAATATTGATTGAGTTGACTATGTAACACTTGGGCATGACAATACACACTAGTATATTTATAATTGATAACCAACAAGGATCTACCATATATAGCACTGGGAACTCTATTCAACATCCTATAATAACCTAAACGGGAAAAGAATTTGAAAAATAATAGGTACGTGTATATGTACAACTCATTCACTTGCTGAACACCTGAAGCTAATGTTGTTAGTCAGCTATAATCCAATATAAAATAAATATTGAATATTAAAAAATAGAAATTTTATTTTAGTAATTATGTCATTGGATTCCTAGATGTTCATTGGCAGATGAATGGATAAGAATGTTGTAGTATATATACCCAATAGAATAATTAGTCAGTTATAAAAAGGAAAACAATTATGTCAGTTCTAATGAGGTGGATTAAGTTTGAGCCTATTATACGCATGAAGTAAGTCAGAAATAGATATTTTGTATTAAAGTATATATATGGAATCTAGAAGGATAGTACTGATGATCCTATGTGAAGGGCACAAAAGAGACAGTCATAAAGAACAGATGTTTGGACTCAGTGGAAGAAGGAGAGAGTGGGACGATTTGAGAGAATACCATTGAAACACACAGCTTACCATGTATAAAACAGACAACCAGAGGGAGTTTGATGTAAGACACAGGGCACCCAAGCCAGTGCTCTGTGAAAACCTGGAGGGGTGGATTCGGGGGGAGAGGGTGGGGGGTTCGGGAGGAAGGGGACACAAGTATGCAGCAGAGGCTATCACAATATTGCAAAAGAATTATCCTCCAATTGAAGTAATAAATAAATTAAAAATACAATTATTAAAAAATAGAAATTTTAATTCAGTTGTTTTGTCATTAGATTGACATATTTACCTCTTAAACCCTGGTGTAGCTAAAGCCAGACACGGTGGCTATCATGCTATAGTTCATGTTCATATCATAAACCAAACTAGGGGACAAACTTGCATCTTATGCATTGGCAAGTGAATTCTTCGTCACTGAGCCACCAGGAAAGCCCCTATCAGTTCAGTTCCATTCAGTCACTCAGTTGTGTCTGACTCCTGGTGACCCCATGAACCTCAGCACGCCAGGCCTCCCTGTCCATCACCAACTCCCGGAGCCCATCCATATCCATGTCTGTCGAGTTGGTGATGCCATCCAACCATCTCATCCTCGTCTTCCCTTCTCCAGCTGCCCCCAATCCTTCCCAGCATCAGAGCCTTTTCCAAAAAGTCAGCTCTTCGCATCAGGTGGCCAAAGGATTGAAGTTTCAGTTTCAACATCAGTCCTTCCAGGGAACACCCAGGACTGATCTCCTTTAGGATGGACTGGTTGGATCTCCATGCAGTCCAAGGGACTCTGAAGTCTGCCGCAACACCACAGTTCAAAATCATCAATTCTTTGGTGCTCAGCTTCCTTTATAGTCCAACTCTCACATCTGTACATGACTACAGGGAAAACCATAGCCTTGACTAGATGGACCTTCGTTAACAAAGTCATGTCTTTGCTTTTTAATATGCTGTCTAGGTTGGTCACAACTTTTCTTTCAAGGAGTAAGCATCTTTTAATTTCATGGCTGCAATCACCATCTGCAGTGATTTTGGAGCCCCCCAAAATAAAGTCTGACACTGTTTCCACTGTTTTCCCATCTATTTGCCATGAAGTGATGGGACCAGATGCCATGATCTTTGTTTTCTGAATGTTGGGCTTTAAGCCAACTTTTTCCACTCTCCTCTTTCACTTTCATCAAGAGGCTTCTCTGTTCTTCTTCGCTTTCTGCCATATGGATGCTGTCATCTGTATATTGGATGCTATAGATATTTCTCTTGGCAATCTTGATTCCAGCTTGTACTTCTTCCAGCCCAGCATTTCTCATGATGTACTCTGCATATAAGTTAAAAAAGCAGGGTGACAATATACAGCCTCGATGTTCTCCTTTTCCTATTTGAAACCAGTCTGTTGTTCCATGTCCAGTTCTAACTGTTGCTTCCTGACCTGGATGCAGGTTTCTCAAGAGGCAGGTCAGGTGGTCTGGTATTCCCATCTTTTCAGAATTTTCTATAGTTTATTGTGATCCACACAGTCAAAGGCTTTGGCATAGTCAATAGCAGAAATAGATGATTTTCTGGAACTCTCTTGCTTTTTCGATGAACCCCCTATAGATGTTCTTTAAAACCTTTGAGGAAAATCCCAGTGAATTAATTACACAAGAATCAGCCTTGGACACATTCCAAGACCCAGTGATAATAGCAGCTGGAAGGGATGAAATAGCCCGTGATCTTCACCTCTAAAAGGAAGAAGATGCTATTCGCTTAGTAACTGCCATAAAATTTTAAGGAGGTCCATTCTTAGACTTATAGCATGACTTAAAAAGAATCACAGGAATGTCTTTCAAAATCTCAACTAGTTTGGTCATGTTAATATGACAGAGTGAAAAGAAGTGGACAGTCAAATGTTATTTATATTTTTGAAGTTAGGAGGAAAGAAGTTGCTTGTGAACAATTTCTCTGCCAAATAACTAGTTGATTTCTTCTATGTCTATGTAATATATGCTGGACATTTTGATATATTTCCTAAAGCAATAAACTTGTTTTTCAGTGTGTGCACCATGGAATTGCTTTCAAATAATCTACACTGCACTTAAAATGACCTGAATAATCAGAAGACTCCATGAAGCAAATGGATGGACAGTCAAATAAACTATATGCTCAAGTAATAAAGTGGCCTTTTGTCCTCTTTGTCAAACTGGATGAAAAATAATTCCAAGTGTTTATGAGTAACTTCAAGTTATTCTTCAGGTTCTGAACAAGCCTTCAGAGGGTAAGACTAACATTAAATAGTGGGAACCAAGCTGACAGTTGTGAGACCTTATTTCTTATATAAGAAAATAAATTACTTTAAAATCAGATTCAATTCTAGGTATATGACTTAAAAATGTGTACTTGAGAAAATGAATTAGATATCTTGAACCTTAAGTTCTTCACTTATGAAATAAGTGTTACAGTTCTTGCTACTGTAAATATTAAATGTGTTCTATTAAACTATGAGTGAGTGATTGGAATATATGGTAGGAGTTTGGAGGAGTAGAGTGATGTTATCAGAAGAAGGTTAAAAAGGACATTTTGGGCTGCAGCAGAACTGACTTTTGAGGCCAGTATAAATGTGGAGAGACTTAGCAGGAGGAATTAAGAAGTAGGGAATGATCAAATTTGTGATATATTCTGAAAGTAATGTTAGTACGATTTAAGCTTCATGAGAGTTACAAATGAGTAAAGAGCACTGAAATTTTGCTTATGAACACTAACATGAAAATTATAGTATTTAATGAGATAAATAAGGAATGCTCTTTAAATTATATTTATAAAATGCTCATGTTTATTTTGGAAAATTTAGAAGTTATGTTTTATAAATATTAAATTGCTATTCAGTTGGATTTCAAAATTAGAGATGTTGCAAATAAACATTTGAAATTTAGGGGAAAGGTAAGCCCTGGAGATACAAAATTAGACTGCTGCAGTCTAATTTATTGATCAAAAAAGGGAAATAACCACCTACAGACCAAAGAAGTGTCAGTGAAGTTAGAGAAAATTCAGGACAAGGAATTCATCTATTCACACATTCATCTACCCACACTGATTATGTGTATTACCTTGAGTGTGTTTCATGTATTATACTTTGTGTCTTTATAAATGCTGCACCTTTTATGGCTTTCTTTATTTCTTTATATTTTCAATTATTTTTTACACTCAGCTGAAACATTACTTCCTCTTGTAAGACTTCTGTGACACTCACTTGATATACTCCTATATTCTGACACTCAGCACTGTGTGAATTTAATGGAACTTCATACATGTGTCAGGAATTTTTTGTTGTTGTTGTTCTGTGTCTTATCACTGAGGTTAAACAACAAACAAACAAAAAACAACTATGCCTTATTCCACTTGGTAATCAAATTTTCTATGACACCTTAGACACAAATATATGTTCTATTTACATTCTTCCAATGAATGAATAAATAAATAAAAATTCTTATACATTTGAGCATTTTCCCCCTTTAAGTGTTTCCCTCCTTGTTTTTCTTAGGTAAACTGCTTTAATATGTGAAGTCAGCTCCTGTCCAGATTAGATGGAATCAAGAAATAATGTAACCTACTTTGTCCTTCTGGGCCTCACACAGAATCCAAAGGAGCAGAAAGTCCTTTCTGTTTTGTTCCTGTTCATCTACCTTTTGACTCTGGTGGGCACCCTTCTTATTATAGTGACTATAGCTGTCAGCGAGACCCTGAACTCACCGATGTACTTTTTTCTTGCTAGCTTATCATGTATGGATGTCACTTACTCCACTTCTATCACTCCCAGATTAATTTCTGAGTTGTTATTTGGGGAAAAAAACATATCCTTTGAATCTTGCATGACCCAACTGTTTGCAGAGCACCTTTTTGCTGGATCAGGGGTTTTCCTTCTGCTGGTGATGGCCTATGACCGCTATGTGGCCATCTGTAAGCCCTTGCATTACTTGGTGATCATGAGGCAGAGGGTGTGTGTTGTGCTGCTGCTGGTGTCCTGAGTTGGATGTTTTCTGTGCTCAATTATTCAACTTAGCACTGTTTATGGGCTCCCATTCTGTGGCCCGAATGTCATCGATCACTTTATGTGTGACATGTTCCCTTTACTGAGACTCATTTGTACTGACACCTATGTCATTGGCATCTTAGTGCTGGCCAATGGAGGGCTGATCTGCACTCTTGGCTTTCTGCTCTTACTTGTCTCCTATGGAGTCATCCTGCACTCTCTGAAGAACCTGAGTCAGGAAGGCAGGCAGAAAGCCCTCCAGACCTGTGGTTCCCACATCACTGTGGTTGTCTGCTTCTTTGTTCCCTCTATATTTGTAAATGCAAGACCTGCTAAGACCTTCCCCATTGACAAATCATTGAGTGTGTGCGGGACCCATTAATAGACATTCTAATAAATTCTGAGTTAAGTAAGTCTATGAAGAAGGTATGTAGAAGGAACATCATAGCTCATTTTAACTAAGTGCTTTAGTTTCTATGAAAGGAGTCATTTGACATCAGGTTCCATCTCCTTTGAATGCAAAAGTCATTTTGTGCTTAGTCCCTTAGTTGTGTCCAACTCTCTGCGACCCCGTGAACTGTAGCCCACTAAGTTTCTCTGTCCATGGGAATTCTACAGAGAAGAATACTAGAGTGGGCTTCCCTGTCTTCCTCCAGGGGATCTTCCCAACCCATGGATCAAACCCAGGTCTACCACATTGCTGGCAGATTCTTTACCATCTGAGCCACCAGTGAAGCCATTTTGCAATTTGATTCTTGTTTCTCTTTCTTCAACAAGTTTATGATAATTATAAATAAAGATTACAATTGTACAACTCTGGCATTAATAACAGCTTTTCTCCCTACTAGAATGTAAAGTCTAGAATTACTTGTTCAGCTCTGTACCCAGAATAGTATAATGCCTATATAGCAAAGAATTAATAATATGTAATGAAATCATTTTTTGGGGCTCCAAAATCACTGCAGATGGTGACTGCAGCCATGAAATTAAAAGACACTTACTCCTTGGAAGGAAAATTATGACCAACCTAGATAGCATATTCAAAAGCAGAGACATTACTTTGCCAACAAAGGTCCGTCTAGTCAAGGCTATGGTTTTTCCTGTGGTCATGTATGGATGTGAGAGTTGGACTGTGAAGAAGGCTGAGCACTGAAGAATTGATGCTTTTGAACTGTGGTGTTGGAGAAAACTCTTGAGAGTCCCTTGGACTGCAAGGAGATCCAACCAGTCATTCTAAAGGAGATCAGCCCTGGTATTTCTTTGGAAGGAATGATACTAAAGCTGAAACTCCAGTACTTTGGCCACCTCATGTGAAGAGTTGACTCACTGGAAAAGACTCTGATGCTGGGAGGGATTGGGGGCAGGAGGAGAAGGGGACGACAGAGGATGAGATGGTTGGATGGCATCACTGACTCGATGGACGTGAGTCTGGGTGAACTGCGGGAGTTGGTGATGGACAGGGAGGCCTGGCATGCTGTGATTCATGGGGTCGCAAGGAGTCGGACACAACTGAGTGACTGAACTGAACTGAATGAAATCATGAGAAAGTACACTGATTTTAAACCAGTTTATGTGTTCTAAGTTGCTTCAGTCATGACTGACTCTGTGTGACCCCATGAATTGTAACTTGTCAGGCTCTTCTGCCCATGGGATTCTCCAGTCAAGAATACTGGAGTGGGTTGCCATGCCCTCCTCCATGGGATCTTCCCAAACCAGGGATCTAACTGGCATCTCTTATGTCTCCTGAATTGGCTACTGGGTTCTTTACCACTAGAACCACCTGGGAAGCCCAACCAATTTATGGATTTATATTTTTTACTCTTTTTCATGAAAAAAAAAAAGTAAAAATGATGCTGCAGTTCATGGGGTAACAAAGAGTTGGACATGACTTAGAGACTGAAAGCAACAACATCTCTTTTTCAGGACAGATTCATTTTTATTTAGATTCTTATCATGTAAATGAACTTTTAATTTATACAATTTAAAGTATTTAATTTTATACATATTGCCTTCTTTACTATATTTCAGTTGCATTATACACAAAATTTTTAACTTAATGCTTTTCCTGTTTACAAGAAATGAAGTAAAACAGATATTAGTAAACAGCAGTAATGGAAACCAAACAATATGGTATGAAGTGTCAAATGAATTTGCTATTTTTTTCTCAGCATTTTCCAGCCCTAATTGTTGGCCCTAAATTTGTTTCTTTTCATCTGGTAATAATCTTTGCAAATGCAAATGTAATTAACATACATGTATTTGTTTCTTTCAATATATATAACACTTGCTTTTACTATTCAACATCTTGAATTTGTTTCCATACCAGTCCATATATTTCGTTCATGTGTGCTCAGTCACTTATAGTTTCTGACTCTTTGCGATACCACTGACTGTAGACTGCCAGGTCCCTCTGTGCATGAAATTTCCCAGGCAAGAATACTGAAGTGGGTTGACATTTCCTACTGCCAGTGATCTTCCCAATCCAGGATCAAACTTGTGTCTTCTGCGTCTCCTGCATTGGCAGATGGATTCTTTACCACTGTGCCACCTGGGAAGCCCAAGTCCATATCTATATATCTATATCTTTATATCTTATCTTAACATATATATATCTTAATTTTTCTTATGGTACAAAATTCTTATAAATTTATACAAAATTAATATGCACATTTCTCTTCATGTGGTTGCTAAGCTTTTCTATAACAAATAATGTTCCAATAAATACATATTTTATATATGTGCAAATATGAATTCATAGGCATAGGATTGTTCCAGTGATATTTGATCAGGTAATATAGACATTAAAAATGTTGATATTGATAGCTATTGCCAAGCTACCATACTTGAGTTTGTTTAAATAGTTACAGTCCTGTCCACTCTATAAGAATTCTTTTGTCCACATCTCAATGACCAGTACCTGATAAGTATTTATGACATGATTAAAGTAACTCATACTTTAACCACAACTCCTTTGATATAATTGAATTTGATTATCTTTCCATATGTTTATGTATTTATTTTAAATTTAAATTTATTTATTTTAATTAGAGGCTAAGATTCATGTTGATGTATGGCAAAACCAATACAATATTGTAAAGTAATTAGCCATATGTTTATTTTGATTTGTATTATTTTTGTGTGAATTTATGGGTATATAAATATAAAAAACTATATACATATATTCATTCAACTTTTATCTATTTCATTCAATGGTTAATCTTCCATACTGAATTTTATAAGATATTTATATACTAAAGAAAAGATCACTTTTACCACTGCATGTGTAGTGAATATTTTCTGGTTATATGTTTTTAACTTTTTAAACTATGTAGAATGCTTTTTGCATGTAATTGTTTTACATTTGGTATTCAAATTAAAAAAAGACTTTTTACCTTGCTTAGAAAGATTTTTCCCATTCCACTTGTGTCAAATATTCTTAAATTTTTTTCAATGTTTAATTTTTAAAGCATTTTTATATCTTATATTAAAAATTTTGATTCATCTCAAATTTATTTTGGTATAAGAGTTAAATGGGGATTGAAATTCTAGTGGTTTCTCTATATTTTATGGTTTTTAAAAATAGTTAGATGATTATCTTTGGCCATTATTTTGAAATCATGATTATTATATCCTGAAATCCCAATGTATTTGGACCCAATTTGACACTTCTGTTTCACTAATCTCTTTATTCATGTGCAGGTTGACACATAATTGCCATAATATGTAACATATTTTGATCTGTGAGGAGACTAGCAGTCTCTCATTTCTATCGTTTCTCACAAATATGCCTAGACTTACATATTTCTATTTCAAAATTATTAAAAATTAATGATAAATTTAATGTAAATAAAATAAATGATATAGTTTAAAACTAAAGTTAAAATTAAGTTAAAAGAAATTTAAAAGCGGCTGGTCACAAAACAATGTTCAGGCAGTTCTTTCAATAAGATTCACCTTAGGAAGGTGAAATTAGGAAGAGTTTAAAAAGCTGTTATTTAGGTGCCATAATACACATCTTCAGTGAACAAGTCACCTATTGTAAGCTTGGGTAGAGTTTAGAGTTCCTGTTTGTGTTTCTTGTAGATTGCTTTCTTATCCCTTGTAGATCGCTGTTGTTTTTCAGCTATGACACCTAAAATGCTGGCTGACACTGCTGTAAAAACAAAAACAAAAAACAAGAAAAAACCCTTCTGTTTCAGTTAGTTCAGAACTCAAATCTTTGCTGAAGATCTTTTGTCTCTGCTGAGATCATTCTGCCCATCGTGATTACAATAAGCACTGTGTGGCCATCTGCAAAACCCTGTGCTGTGAAACCATCATGAGTGAAAGAGATGTGGCTTCCTCTTTCCAGTAACATGAGCTAGAGGGGTTTGTCCTTGGAACCACCCAGATTCTCTTCATAGTGCAGCTGCCTGTCTGTGGTTCCAGTGTCATGGACAGTTAATGTGTGACAAATTCTTTATTGAAACTTGTCTGCTTGGACGCTCACACGCTTGGTCTCTGTTGCTACCAGCAGTGGGTTCATTTGCCTGTTAAATACTTTCCCTTGAAGGCCTCCTGTGTGGTCATCTTGTGCTCCCTAGAGACATATCTGTTGGAGGGGAGAGGCAAAGTCCTCTCCGCCTGTGTCTCTCACATCACTCTGGTCATCTTATTCTTTGTATTTGCTTATTTGTGTATCTGTTCCCAAGTCCTGGCTACATTTTATATCAGAACTTCTTTGCTAAATTTCTTAAACTTGCATACTCAGTAATTTAGAGGTGAAATTGTTATGAGGAATTTCTGGAATGAAAAAGTGAGTCCATAACAATATACAATGAGTTTTTCTTTAAAATGGAAAAGAGAAAATACAAGTTCATGACTGGGGACAACTGAACACTACTTATCAAAATTATGTTGATTTTGAAATATAGGCACTCAGAGGAAAGATCCAGGCTGAGCATTATTTACCATTATAAAGACTATTTAGATTTCTGTATTGCTCAACTGTCAATCGAACTTTAATTTCTATCAGAATTAGTATTCAGGAATTTCCTGCAGTCCAGTGGTTGTGACTACCTGGTTTTATTGACAACCGTCAGGGTTTCAGTCCCTGGTAAAGGAACTAGGATCCCATAAGCCACATGGCACAACCAGAAACAACAAACAAAACAACAAATAAAATCTAGTTTACAATCAAAAAAGAGAGAAGCCTAATGGCTTCTAGAGATTTTGTTCTTTTGAAATACAAACATATCTATTTATTTCAAGTCATTACAATTTCTATTTAAGTCATCACTCTTCCATGTAGCATAAATTATTCCCTGTTACTCGGAAGGTAAACTCGTTCCAATCAGTGTTGCATCAGTCACTTTGGCATCTCTGTTTGCAGCATGGAACTGAAATACAATCTGTAGTGTGTATTCCCACTGCTTTGTAGGGAGGGAAGTTTCATGTCATAAAATCCCCTCTTTCCCCTGCAAAAGCAGGCAATCTGCACTAGTCTGGAGGAGCACAAAAATCCTGGAAATATGTTTGCTAACTTGCATCTAAAATCTGATTTTGAAACTCCAAAATAGTTTGGGTTTCGTTTCCCTCTTGCTCCCTGCCTTCTTCTTTTTTTTAAAATTTTTTGTTTATTTATTTTTTAATTTTATTTTATTTTTAAACTTTACATAATTGTATTAGTTTTGCCAAGTATCAAAATGAATCCGCCACAGGTATACATGTGTTCTTTTTTTGTCTTTGTTTTGTGATGCATCCTGAGTACTTAGAACAACGCCTAGCCTATGGTGAAAGTGAAAGTGTTAGCTCATGTAGGTACTCAATATTTGTTGAATTGATTACAAAAAAATTTAAAGTTGACAAATACACACTCCTGCTCATGCTCAGTCACGTCTGTCATGTCTGACTCTATGACCCTATGGACTGTAGCCCACCAGGCTCCTCTGTCCATAGGATTTTCCAGGCAAGAATATTGGAGTGAGTTGCCATGCCCTCCTCCAGGGGATCTTCTCAACTCAGTGATGGAACCCACGTCTCCTGTGTCTTCTGCATTGCAGGTGGTTTCTTTACCACTGAGCCACCAGAGAAGCCCCCAATACATCTGGTAGCTCAGTCTGTAAAGAATCTGCCTACAGTACAGGAGATCCAGGTTCCATCCCTGAGTTGGGAAGATCCTCTGGAGAAGGAAATGGCAAACCACTCCAGTATTCTTGCCTGGGAAATCCCATGGACAGAGGAGCCTAGTGAGCTGCAGTCCATGGTATCTCAAGAGTCAGACACAACTTAGCAACTAAATCACCACATATTTAATGTAGATTATGACAAGCCCTACTGTATAGCCCAGGGAACTCTACTCAATATTTTGTGATAAACTAAATGGGAAAAGAAATTTAAAAAGAGTGGATACATGTATATGTGTAACTCTCACTTTGCTGTATGCCTGAAACTAGCACATTGCTAAACACTGTACTCTAATGTGGGCTTCCCCAGTGGCTCTGTGCTAAAGAATCCGCCTGCAATGCAAGAGCTACAGGAGATGAGGGTTGGATCTCTGGACTGGGAACATCCCATGGAGGAGGGCACGGCATCCCCAATCCAGTATCCTTATCAGGAAAACCTCATGGACAGAGGAGTCTGGCGGGCAACAGTCCACAGGTTTACAAAGAGTGGGACACGACTGAAACCACCAAGCATGCAAGCATGATTGCTCCAAATTAAAATAAAAATTTAAATATAACAATTTTCCTTCAGTAGTTTTGTCACTGTATTGACATATTTACCTCTTAAATTACCCAGATGTATCTGAGGCCAATGATATTTGCCTTTACTTTGGGCTATCATGCTATACTCTATGTTCATATCATAAATCAAGTAATGAGGTCACCTTAGTTCATAAATTTACTTCTTAAATTATGGCTGAATATACATAATCAAATTCATAACTTTAATCATTTTAAAGTGGCCATTAAGTTAGTTCTCATTGTTATGCAAATATTACCACTGTCTATATCCAGAACTTTTCCAATTACTCAAACTGAAATTCTAAAACCATTAAACAAAATTCTCCGTTTTCCATCACTGACCTGTAGGCCACCACCATTCTACTTTTGGTCTATGATTTGATTCTTTGGTGGCTCAGAGGTTAAAGTGTCTGCCTGCAATGCGGGAGACTTGGATATGATCCCTGGGTCGGGAAGATCCCCTGGAGAAGGGAATGGCAACCCACCCCAGTATTCTTGCCTGGAGAATCCCATGGACAGAGGAGCCTGGTGGGCTACAGTCCACGGGGTCGCAAAGAGTCGGATACGACTGAGTGACTTCACTTTCACTTTCATGTGGAATCATACAATATTTGTTTTTTTGTGACTGCCTGTTCGTCTAGTCAAGGCTATGGTTTTTCCTGTGGTCATATATGGGTGTGAGAGTTGAACTGTGAAGAAGGCTGAGTGCTGAAGAATTGATGTTTTTGAACTGTGATGTTGGAGAAGACTCTTGAGAGTCCTTTGGACTGCAAGGAGATCCAACCAGTCCATTCTGAAGGAGATCAGCCCTGGGATTTCCTTGGAAGGAATGATGCTAAAGCTGAAACTCCAGTACTTGGGCCACCTCATGTGAAGAGTTGACTCATTGGAAAAGACTCTGATGCTGGGAGGGATTGGGGGCGAGAGGAGAAGGGGGCGACAGAGGATGAGATGGCTGGATGGTATCACTGACTCGATGGACGTGAGTCTGAGTGAACTCCAGGAGTTGGTGATGGACAGGGAGGCCTGGCGTGCTGCGATTCATGGGGTCGCAAAGAGTCGGACACGACTGAGCGACTCATCTGATCTGATGTGATCTGATCTTTTTTCACTCAATGTCATATTATATCCTTTTCCCATAAAATACTCTCGGCAATTGAAAATTATCTGGGACATATACAAAAGTTTATTTCTAGACTCTTTTTACTCATTAGTCTGTTGTCCATCTTTATCCCAACACTAGTGCTGTGATTACCTTAGCTTTGTAGCATGTTTTAGAATCAAGAATTATGAGACCTCCAACTTTCTCCCTTTCCAAACTGTTTTGGCAATTTTGAAGTCCTTAATATTCCATATGAATTTTATCATGAATTTTTTTACTTCTGCAAAAAACATTTTTGGTTTTGATAGGGAGTGTCCTGAATCTTTAGATCACTTGAAGTAATATTAACATCTAAATACTATTAATATTATAGTTCATAAATGTTTTCCCATATATGTGTGTGTTCTACAAATACTTTGAGTAACATTTTATGATTTTCAGTTTGCAAGACTTTTGTCTCATTGGTTAAGTTTGCTCTTAATATTTTGTTCTTCTTGGTGCTTTGTAAGTGAAATTATTTAATTTCTCCTAGGTTTGATCATGATCATATAAAAATTAAACATCTTTTCACACAACTCTCACCAGTTGGAAATAGAAGGAATGTCAGTTTAGTCCATTTCAGGTGCTCAGTCATGATCCCATGGACTGCAGTATGCCAGATTTCCCTGACCATCACCAACTCCCAGAGCTTACTCAAACTCATGTCCATTGAGTCGGTGATGCCATCCAACCATCTCATCCTCTGCCGTCCCCTTCTCCTCCCACCTTCAATCTTTCCCAGCATCAGGGTCTTCTCCAATGACTCAGTTCTTCGCATCAGGTGGCCAAAATATTGGAGTTTCAGCTTCAACATCAGTCCTTCCAATGAACACCCAGGACTGATCTCCTTTAGGATGGACTGGTTGGATCTCCTTGCAGTCCAAGAGACTCTTAAGAGTCTTCTCCAACACCACAGTTCAAAAGCATCAATTTTTCTGCACTCAGCTTTCTTTATAGTCCAACACTCACATCCATACATGACTACTGGAAAAACCATAGCTTTGACTAGAAGGAATTTGTTGGCAAAGTAATGTCTCTGCATTTTAATACGTTTTCTAGGTTGGTCATAACTTTTCTTCCAAGGAGTAAGAGCCTTTTAATTTCATGGCTGCGGTCACCATCTTCAGTGATTTTGGAGCCCAAAAAACTAAAGTCTTCCATTGTTTCCACTGTTTCCCCATCTATTTGCCATGAAGTGATGGGATCAGATGCTTATTTTTCTGAATGTTGAGCTTTAAGCCAACTTTTTCACTCTCCTCTTTCACTTTCATCAGGAGGCTCCTTAGTTCTTCTCTTTCTGCCATAGAGTAGTGTCATCTGTGTATCTGAGGTTTTTGATATTTCTCACGGCAATCTTGATTCCAGCTTGTGCTTCATCCAGCCCAGCATTTCTCATGGTGTACTCTGCATATAAGTTAGCTAAGCAGGGTGACAATATACATCCTTGACATACTCCTTTCCCTTTTTGGAACCAGTCTGTTGTTCCATGTCCAGTTCTAACTGTTGCTTCCTGACCTGCATACAGATTTCTCAAGAGGCAGGTCAGGTGCTCTTGTATTCCCATCTCTTTCAGAATTTTCCCCAGTTTATTGTGATCCACACAGTCAAAGGCTTTGGCATAGTCAATAAGGCAGAAATAGATATTTTTCTGAAACTCACTTGCTTTTTTGATGATCCAGCATATGTTGACAATTTGATCTCTGTTTCGTCTACCCTTTCAAAAACCAGCTTGCACATCTGGAAGTTTACGGTTCACTTATTGCTGAAGCCTGGCTTGGAGAATTTTGAGCATTACTTTACTAGGATGTGAGATGAGTGCAATTGTGCAGTAGTTTGAACATTCTTTGGCATTGCCTTTCTTTGGGATTAGAATGAAAACTGACATTTTCCAGTCCTGTGACCACTGCTGAGTTTTCCAAATTTTCTGGCATATGGAGTGCAGCACTTTCACAGCATCATCTTTCAGGATTTGAAATAGCTCCACTGGAATTCCATCACCTCCACTAGCTTTGTTTGTAGTGATGCTTTCTAAGGCCCACTTGACTTCACATTCCAGGATGTCTGGCTCTAGGTGAGTGATCACACCATCGTGATTATCTGGGTCATGAAGATCTTTTTTGTATAGTTCTTCTGTGTATTCTTGCCACCTCTTCTTAATATCTTCTGCTTCTCTTAGGTCCATATCATTTCTGTCCTTTATTGAGCCCATCTTTGCATGAAATGTTCCCTTGGTATCTCTAATTTTCTTGAAGAGATCTCTAGTCTTTCCCATTCTATTGTGTTCCTCTATTTCTTTGCACTGACCACTGAGGAAGGCTTTCTTATCTCTCCTTGCTATTCTTTGGAACTCTGCATTCAGATGGGTATATCTTTCCTTTTCTCCTTTGCCTTTTGTTTCACTTCTTTTCACAGCTATTCGTAAGGCTTCCTCAGACAGCCATTTTTTTTTTTTTTGTATTTCTTTTTCTTGTGGATGATCTTTATCATTGTCTCCTGTACGATGCCACGAGAAGGAATGTACCTCGACATAGTAAGTCCACATGTGACAGATCCATTGTTAACATCTTCTTCAACATTAAAGCTTTAAAACTTCCACATTAAAATCTTGAAGAAGACAAATGGTCATGCTCTCACAAGTCCTTTGTAACATAGTACTGACATAGTACTGACATGGAAATTTTAGATTTTTCTAAGTATAGCTTGTGTTGTCTGAAGTGAGATAATTTTGTTATTAATTTTTATTAAATTTTGCTTTCTGTAACAGTGCTTCTAACAGTAGCCATTTCCTTTCCTTCTAATCTCAGTTCAAGCATCACTTTTTAAAAAAGACCGTCTCTGATTACATTACCCACAGTAGAATTCTTCCTCTTATTTTCTATCCAGTACTCTATTTCTTATATTACAAACCATGAATTAACTCTTTTTCTTTATTGTGTAATTTTATTATGATAAAATATTAAAGGAATGCAGGAAAAAGAAACTTTTACATGATTTTAGCCCAGTTTTATTAATTGCTGTGTACAGTTGCTGGCATTACAGAGGTGCCCTACTTTTAAAAAAACTACTAATTGTTGAAATTATTAGTTTTATATCTACAATTTTAATATATTTAATTGTGTCTTTTGATGTAATTTTCACATTTGTAACCAAATTTTATGGTGATTAAATTGAGTATTAAACAAAAGTAAAGAAAATCTTGCTACTGCAGGTGGGGAAATACACAACAAGTAAGCTCACTGAAGCAAAATGACTGGGTTGATATTTTATTCTTGATTGGCAGCAGTCTGATAGAGATCTAAAACACTATTTTTCCCATGTTGCACTTTTCTGACATGAATTATGTGATTTGGCTTATTAATATCTTTACATATAGATGTTCTTTAAAAACTTTGTGGAAAATCCCACTGGATTAATTAAGCAAGAATCAGTCTTGCACACATTCCAAATCTAAGATTCAATAATAATTGCAACTGGAAGGGATGGAATGTTTCATGATCATCATTCTTAAGTTGAAGAAAAGGCTATTCACTTAGTAACCGGCATCAATTCTTCAGGAGGTCCTTCTTAGACTTAAAAAATACAGTCTGGCCATGTCAATGTGACAGAGTGAGAAGGGCTAAACAATCAAATGCTATTTTTCTTTTAATGTTATTAGGAAAGAGGTTACTTATGAAAAATTTCCCTGAGAAATGACTAGTTGCTATTTTCCTATCTTTATATAGGATTTGTTGGCCATTCTGATAAATTTCCTAATGTGATAAACCTTTGTTTTTCTGTGTACTCATGGAATTCTTTTCAAACAATCTACACTTCATATAAAAATGACCCTCTGAATAATGAGAAGAATCCATTTAGAAAATGAACAGTCAAATGACATAATTTTATCCTCAAGTAATAAGGCATCCTTTGCCCTCTACTGTCATACTTGATGAAAGAATTTCAGGGCTTACATTGAGTTAAAACTCATTCTTTGCGATTTTGATTCTTTTGATTGTGAACAAGCCTCCACAAAGTAAGACTAATGGAAAACACTGGGAGACAGCTTAACAATTGAGTGACTTTATTTATTATGAAAAAAATTAACTTACTTTGAAATAAATGAAACTTAGATTCAATTTCAGGTATAGCACTTAAAAATGTATGACTTTGGGAAAATGCAATAGATGTTCTGAGCCTTAGTTTTTTCAGTTATGAAACAGGGATTGTAGTCTATGTTACTATAAATATTACATTAAATTATGACTGTATGATTGGGATATACTGCAATACTTTTGAGCAGCAGAGTGATATCATCAGAATAAGACTGAAAAGGACAATTTGGACTGCTTCAGGAGAACCAATTTTTGGAGGCCAGAATAAACATGGAGAGACTTGGTAGGAGGCTATCACAGTGGACCAGGAATAATAATAATAATAAAAAAGTATGGCAGAAAAAAAAATAGAAGGGATTGCAATTTGTGATATATTTTGAAAGTAGAGTCAATAGGATTTGTTTAATTTTTATGAGAGTGAAAAATAAGTGCAGAGAACTAAAATTTTTTATCTGCAATAACATGGAAAATTATACCATTTAGCAAGATATTAGGTAACAATTCTTTAAATTTTGTGTAGAAATGCCTACATTTATTGTGGAAAATGAAAAAGTTTGTTTTATAAATATTAGTTCAGTTCAGTTCAGTTGCTCAGTCGTGTCCGACTCTTGGCGACCCTATGTACCTCAGCATGCCAGGCTTCCCTGTCCATCACCAACTCCAGAGTTTACAAATATTAAATTGCATTCAATTGGATATCCACAATTAGAGATATATAATTTGAAAATTAGGGGAAACACAGGGTCTGGAGGCACAAAATTAGACTGTTGCAGTATTTATTGGTCAGTAAAAGGGAAATATTCACTTAAAGACCTGAGAAGTATCAGTGAGATCTGGGACAATTCAGGACAGAAACCTTTTCATGATTTGATCTACTCACATTGATTATGTAAATTAGCTTAAATGCGTCTCACTTTTACACTTTGTGACTTCCCTGAAGTCCATTCCTGTCCTTTCTTGCTAATTCACTTTAAAAAAATTCAGCTAAAGCATTAATTCTTCTGGAAATTCTTCTCTGATTCTAATTTTGATTGATATATCCTTGTACTGTGACTCTTTTTTTATTTTATTTTATTTTTTAACTTTACAATACTGTATTGGTTTTGCCATATATCAAAATGAATCCGCCACAGGTATACATATGTTCCCCATCCTGAACCCTCCTCCCTCCTCCCTCCCCATACCATCCTTCTGGGTCGTTCCAGTGCACCAGCCCCAGGCATCCAGTATCGTGCATCGAACCTGGACTGGCGACTCGTTTCATATATGATATTATACATATTTCAATGCCATTCTCCCAAATCATCCCACCCTCTCCCTCTCCCACAGAGTCCAAAAGACTGTTCTATACATCAGTGTCTCTTTTGCTGTACTGTGACTCTTAACTTCTGTGAATATCCTTATAACTTAATACATGGGTCTGGAATTATCTGATCCCTAGTCGTGTATTATATCATGAGGGCAAGCAACTCTACCTTATTCAACTTGGCAATTAAAGTGTCAGTAACACATTGGATATGAAAAGATTCTCCACACACATTCTTTTAATTGAATTTACAACAAAGGATGAAAATTATAATTCATTAAAAAATTTCCCCTTGTTTTGTAGGCACACTGTTTCTAACATGTGAACACAGCACCTATACAGACTAGATGGAACCAAGGAACAATGTAACTTATTTCATCCTCTTGGGCCTCACACAGAATCCAAAGGAGCAGAAAGTCCTTTTTGCTACGTTCTTGTTCTTCTACGTTTTGACTGCGGTGGGCAACCCGCTTATTGCTGTGAGTGTAGCTGTCAGTAAGACCCTGAACTCACCAATGTACTTTTTTCTTGCTAGTTTATCATTTATAGATCTAGTTTATTCCTCTTCTGCTTCCCCCAGATTGATTTCAGACTTGTTCTCTGGGGAAAATACCGTATCCTTTGAATCCTGTATGACCCAGCTGTTTACAGAGCACTATTTTGGTGGATCTGAGGTGTCCCTTCTGCTGGTGATGGCCTATGACCGCTATGTGGCCCTCTGTAAGCCCCTGCATTATCTGGTTGTCATGAGGAAAAGGGTGTGTGTTGTGCTGCTGCTGGTGTCCTGTGTTGGAGGTTTTCTGCACTCAATTATTCAACTTAGTACTGTTTATGGGCTCCCATTCTGTGGTCCCAATATCATTGATCACTTTATGTGTGACATGTTCCCCTTATTGAAACTCGTCTGTACTGACACCTTTGTCATTGGCATTTTAGAGGTGGCCAATGGAGGACTGATGTGCACTCTGTTCTTTCTGCTCTTGCTCGTCTCCTATGGAGTCATCCTGCACTCTCTGAAGAACCTGAGTCAGGAAGGGAGGCGGAAAGCCCTCCAGACCTGTGGTTCCCACATCACTGTGGTTGTCTGCTTCTTTGTTCCCTGCATTTTCATGTATGCAAGACCTGCTAAGACCTTTCCCATTGACAAATCATTGAGTGTGTTTTATACAGTCATAAGCCCCATGCTGAACCCATTGATTTATAGTCTAAGAAGTTCTGAGATCATGAATGCTATAAAGAAGCTCTGGACCAAAAAAGCGAGGTGAAGTAGCAAATAAGTGCATTATGCATTACAGAGAAAGTAGTTTAACACTAGGAATTTACTTCAAATATCAGTCTATTGCTTTGATGAAAACTTTTCTTTTCTCTGAAGAATTTATCATGAGTTTTATTAAAGAAATTTGTTTATGCTATTAATAGTAGTTTCCCTCTTTGAATGTAAACATTAATGTCTAGTTTATCACTGCAACTGGAAATTTGAAATGCATTTAAAATAGAGTCAATAAGTCATATGTAATGTGTTGGTCAGAATTACAAAAATAATTAACTAATATGCATTACTTTTATTAGTTCTCATTTTTTGTAACCAGATTCTTGCCTTTTATTCTTACTTTTTATTGTACTAATTAAAATATTTTATACTATATATTCTGTCCTCTTCATTCACTTTTATTTGCCTACATATGAAAATTTAGTGTAACATTTTCCATTTTATAGGAAATTGAAAGTATGATGCATAATAGTAAATGTTAAAAAATAGAATCCCTACAGAAATAGAATCATGTAAAATGTACCTCCTGTCCAACCAGTATCAGAATTTCCCAGTTTTCCCAGATGCAGTCACTATACTGTTTCTAAGATTACTCAAATAATAATTTTTTCAAAAAGAAGCATATTTTCATGGGTGTTTGCCTGTATGTCTCTGTGTATGAATTTTTCATTTTGCAACTGAGTTTTCTGAAGATCTTTCCATACAGTCTTTACAGATCTAACTCATTCTAATTTTCTCATATGCTCAGCTTCTTTAAAAGTCTCTAAAATTTATGTATCCAGTTTTCTTCAAGTTTGTTCTCTTTTTCTACAATAAGTAATTCTGCAAAGAAGTCTTTTTAAAATTTTCTAAGCATGAGTTTCTAGAAGTGCAATTGTTGAGTTAAGTGGTATATGTATTTAAAATGTTGATATTCATAGTTATTGCAAAAACGCCATTATGAGCTTGAACAAACTTACTATTCTCCTCACTTCGGAAAATACATTTGACAACATGCTGAACCACTAGTGTTTGATAAACATTTATGGTATATGCAAATGTGATTAAACAAATTGTTTCATTTGTATACTTGAATTGATATTCAATAAACATAATTGAATTTGAGTATCATCCATGTTTAAATGATTTGTAGTCCTTTTTCATGAATTGCCTATTAATGAATTTTTGTGTGTATTTGATTGCCAACACTTTTCCATACTGATTTTAATGATTGAATGACACACTAATTATCCCTATTACCCTGTACTTGGATTATTATTTTTCCTGCTTGTGATTTCTTTAAAAATTTTTTTTAATACAGTGAAGAATATTTTTGGGCATGTACCAATATTTATACATTTACATAATTAATTCTATCAATATTTTTTTACCTCTATATCTTGAATTTGTCTAACTAAATGTTGTCAAAATATTCTTCACAGTTTTCAACATTAAATTTTTTGTCTTTACATTTTATGCTTACATTTTCCTTTGATATAAGGAGATAAGTAGGGATTGTATTTTAATTATTTTTCTAGATTGTCATAATTATAGATGCATAATTATTTTTCCCATGGCTTTGATATCCTAACTTTGTATTCCAAAATATGGCATGTGTTTGCATCAAATTCATTTCTCCATTAGCTTCCATTGACGTCTATTCATGTGTCATTTAATACACAATGTAATTGTGAACATTTGATTTAGAATATACTTTACTATCTGAAAAACCTAGGATTCCTTCATTGATATTTTTTTAATCAGAACTATGTCTATTTTTGCATATTTTCATTTTAAAATTGAGTTTCAATAAGCTAGTCTGGTAAAAACTAGATTGAGTTCATATTTTTGAGTAATATTTGATTGAGAAAGCATTTGTATCTTCAGAGAATTGAGAATTCCTATACACAAACTAAATGGTATCAGATCCATCAGAGAAAGGCTGGAATGAAGATTTATGCCACCCATTTGTGGTCATATTGCATACATTTTATTCAAGATGAATTCAAAAATCTCTGGGTTTGAAAAACATTTGCATCTGGCATCTGGTAATTGGATGAAGGAACATGACTTTCCTGAGTTGAATTCTGGTTGTTCAGTTCAGACCTCTGTTCACCAGACCTAGATTTTTTTTTTTTTAATCATTTTCATTGTCACCTTAGTCTGCATGGGTTGCCATAAATACTACAGACTGCAGAGCTTAGACAACAGACATTTATTTTCCCATAGTCCTGCAGGCTGATATCCAAGGTCAAGGTGATTGCTAGGTTGGTTTCTGGTGAATCCTCTCTTCCTACCTTGCGTTGGGCACCTTCTCACTCTGTCTTTGCATGGCCTTTCTTCTGTGCACTTGTGCAAGAGAAAGCTCTTTGCCCCTTCCACTTCTTATAAGGATGCCAGTTCTATCAGATTAGGAACCACCCTTATGATCTCAAGGAGTACAAGCTATTTCAGTCCCCTATCCAAGCCTGGGTACAAGATGTAGGAGTGAAAAAACTTTTTAGATGACCTCAGTCTGACAGTTTCTAACTGCAATCATGAGAGAGGTGGAGACAGAAGTATTCAGCTGAATGGATCAAATTCTTGACTCACTGAAATACTCTAATATAATAGAGTGAATATTGGTGCTTTTTTTTTTTTAAATTTATTTATTTTAATTGGAGGCTAATTACTTTACAATATTGTAGTGGTTTTGCCATACATTGACATGAGTCAGCCATGGGTTTACATGTGTCCCCCATCCTGAACGCCCACCCCCACACCCCGCACCTCCCTCCCCAGCCCATCCTTCTGGGTCATCCCAGTGCACCAGCCCTGAGCACCCTGTCTCATGCATCAAACCTGGACTGGTGATCTGTTTCACATATGATAATATACATGTTTCAATGCTATTTTCTCAAATCTTCCAACTCTTGCCTTCCCCACAGAGTCCAAAAGACTGTTCTATACATCTGTGTCTCTTTTTCTGTCTCGCATTAGGGTCATTGTTACCATCTTTCTAAATTCCATATATATGCATTAGTGTACTGTATTGGTGTTTTTCTTTCTGGCTTACTTTGTATAATAGGCTCCAGTTTCATCCACCTCATTAGAACTGATTCAAATGTATTCTTTTTTAATGGATGAGTAATATTCCATTGTGTATATGTACCACAGATTTCTTATCCATTCATCTGCTGATGGACATCTAGGTTGCTTCCATGTCCTGGCTATTATAAACAGTGCTGCAATGAACATTGGGGTACACATGTCTCTTTCAATTCTGGTTTCCTCAGTGTGTATGCCCAGCAGTGGGATTGCTGGGTCATAAGGCAGTTCTATTTCCAGTTTTTTAAGGAATCTCCACACTGTTCTCCATAGTGGTTGTACTAGTTTGCATTCCTACCACCAGTGTAAGAGGGTTGCCTTTTCTCCACACCTTCTCCAGCATTTATTGTTTGTAGATTTTTGGATAGCCATTCTGACCGGCGTGAAATGGTACCTCACTGTGGTTTTGATATGCATTTCTCTGATAATGAATGATGTTGAACATCTTTTCATGTGTTTGTTAGCCATCTGTGGTCATGTATGGATGTGAGAGTTGGATTATAAAGAAAGCTGAGCACCGAAGAATTGATGCTTTTGAACTGTGGTGTTGGAGAAGACTCTTGAGAGTTCCTTGGACTGCAAGGAGATCCAACTAGTCCATCCTAAAGCAGATCAGTCCTGGGCGTTCATTGGAAGGACTGATGTTGAGCTGAAACTCCAATACTTTGGCCACCTGATGCGAAGAGCCGACTCATTTGAAAAGTCCCTGATGCTGGGAAAGATTGAGGGCAGGAAGACAAGGGCACGACAGAGGATGAGATGGTTGGATGGCATCACTGACTCAATGGACATGGGTTTGGGTGAACTCCAGGTATTGGTGATGGACAGGGAGGCCTGGCGTGCTGCAGTTCATGGGGTCGTAATGAGTCGGACACGACTGAGTGGCTGAACTAGCCATCTTCTTTGGAGAAATGTCTGTTTAGTTCTTTGGCCCATTTTTTGATTGGGTCGTTTATTTTTTCTGGGATTGAGCTTCAGGAGTTGCTTGTATATTTTTGAGATTAATTCTTTGTCAGTTGCTTCGTTTGCCATTATTTTCTCCCATTCTGAAGGCTGTCTTTTCACTTTGCTTATAGTTTCCTTCATTGTGCAAAAGCTTTTAAGTTTAATTAGGTCCCATTTGTTTATTTTTGCTTTTACTTTTTAATTTTACTCTTTATTTTTATTTTACTGTTTATTTTTACTTTTGCTTTCCATTACTCTGGGAGGTGGGTCATAGAGGATCCTGGTATGATTTATGTCAGAGAGTGTTTTGCTTATGTTTTCCTCTGGGAGGTTTATAGTTTCTGGTCTTATGTTTAGATCTTTATCCATTTTAAAAATACGGAACGCTTCACAAATTTGCATGTCATCCTTGTGCAGGAGCCATACTAATCTTCTCTGTATCATTCCAATATTAGTATATGTGCTGCTGAAGCGAGCACTATTGGTGCTTTAAATAGTGAATTTTTTTCAGATATCACAATAATATCTGAAACACTGTAGTAATTTAAACACTATGGTACTGGCTCATGGATATGTACACTGATTGAACAAAAGAGAAAGCTAAGAAATGCAATAGTAAATATACAGATTTTTGAATCTGGGAATAATGCTGTTGCAAGGTATTGGGAGACACAATTGTTATTCAATATATGTACTGGGAAAATTTCTTTATCATTTTTTTAATCATGATTTAAATTTTTTTTTATTTTTTGTCTGTGCCACAAGGCACATGGGGTTTTAGTTCCTCATCCAGGGGTCGAACCTGCACCCCTGCCCCCTGCATTGGAAGCAGAGTCTTAACCACTAGACTGCCAGAGAAGCCCCTATTTATTTTTATGATAGGACAGTGTATTTTCATGTCACTCTATACTTTAAAGAGTATAGTCTATGTGGATTATATATGTAAATGTGAAATAAATAACTTTAAAATGTTTAAAGATAATTATCTTTATAAACTTGAGGCAGGGAAGGACTTTGAGAAGTACATGCAGAGAACTTTCATCCTGAATCTAGCTTCCATATTTCTACATGATAGAACAGGTGGTTAATCCTTGATCCCAACCACATTCACTGCAGTATCCAGGTGCTAGCTCCCCTATTTTCATAATTTGAAAGTGTGTAATACAGTGAATTTTGGACTCTTTTGTTGACCATGATGGCTATTCCATTTCCTCTGAGGGATTCCTGCCCACAGTAGTAAATATAATGGTCATCTGAGTTAAATTCACCCATTCCAGTCCATTTTAGTTCGCTGATTCCTAGAATGTCAACGTTCACTCTTGCCATCTCCTGTTTGACTACTTCCAATATGCCTTGATTCATGGACCTGACATTCCAGGTTCCTATGCAATATTGCTCTTTACAGCCTCGGACCTTGCTTCTATCACCAGTCACATCCACAGCTGGGTATTGTTTTTGCTTTGACTCCATCCCTTCATTCTTTCTGGAGTTATTTCTCCACTGATCTCCAGTAGCATACTGGGCACTTACTGATCTGGGGAGTTCCTCTTTCAGTATCCTATCATTTTGCCTTTTCATACTGTGCATGGGGTTCTCATGGCAAGAATACTGAAGTGGTTTGCCATTCCCTTCTCCAGTGGACCACATTCTGTCAGACCTCTCTACCATGACCCGCCCGTCTTGGGTGGCCCCACGGGCATGGCTTAGTTTCATTGAGTTAGACAAGCTGTGGTCCATGTGATCAGATTGGCTAGTTTTCTGTGATTACGGTTTCAGTGTGTCTGCCCTCTTGCAACATCTACTTTCTCACTTGGGTTTCTCTTACTCTGGACGTGGGGTATCTCTTTACATCTGTGCCAGCAAAGTGCAGCCGCTACTCCTTACCTTGGACGAGGTCACCCTTCCTGATCTTGAACATGGAGTAGCTCCTCTCGGCCCTCCTGAACCCGGGCAGTTGCCACACCTTGGACATGGGGTTTGTAGTACTTGGATGTAATCTCAAAAATGACAGAATGATCTCTGTTTGTTTCCAAGGCAAACCATTCAATATCACGGTGATCCAAGCCTATGACCCAACCAGTAATGCTGAAGAAGCTGAAGTTGAATGGTTCTATGAAGACCTACAAGACCTTTTAGAACTAACACCCAAAAAAGATGTCCTTTTCATTATAGGGGACTGGAATGCAAAAGTAGGAACTCAAGAAACACCTGGAGTAACATGCAAATTTGGCCTTGGAATACGGAATGAAGCAGGGCAAAGGCTAATAGAGTTTTGCCAAGAGAACACACTGGTCATAGCAAACACCCTCTTCCAACAGCACAAGAGAAGACTCTACACATGGACATCACCAGATGGTCAACACCGAAATCAGATTGATTATATTCTTTGCAGCCAAAGATGGAGAAGCTCTATACAGTCAGCAAAATTAAGACCGGGAGCTGACTGTGGCTCAGATCATGAGCTCCTTATTGCCAAATTCAGACTGAAATTGAAGAAAGCAGGGAAATCCACCAGACCATTCAGGTATGACCTAAATCAAATCCCTTATGATTATACAGTGGAAGTGAGAAATATATTTAAGGGAATAGATCTGATAGACAGAGTACCTGATGAACTATGGAAGGAGGTTTGTGACCTTGTACAGGAGACAGGAATGAAGACCATCCCCATGGAAAAGAAATCCAAAGAAGCAATATGGCTGTCTGGGAAGGCCTTACAAATAGCTGTGAAGAGAAGAGAAGTGAAAAGCAAAGGAGAAAAGGAAAGATATAAGCATCTGAATGCAGAGTTTCAAAGAATAGCAAGGAGAGATAAGAAAGCCTTCCTCAGCGATGAATGCAAAGAAATAGAGGAAAACAGCAGAATGGGAAAGACTAGAGATCTCTTCAAGGAAATTAGAGATACCAAGGGAACATTTCATGCAAAGATGGGCTCAATAAAGGACAGAAATGGTATGGACCTAACAGAAGCAGAAGATATTAAGAAGAGGTGGCAAGAACACACAAGAACTGTACAAAAAAGAGCTTCACAACCCAGATAATCACTATGCTGTGATCACTCACCTAGAGCCAGACATCCTGGAATGTGAAGTCAAGTGGGCCTTAGAAAGCATCACTATGAACAAAGCTAGTGGAGGTGATGGAATTCCAGTTGAGATATTCCAAATCCTGAAAGATGATGTTGTGAAAGTGCTGCACTCAATATGCCAGCAAATTTGGAAAACTCAGCAGTGGCCACAGGACTGGAAAAGGTCAGTTTTCATTCCAATCCCAAAGAAAGGCAATGCCAAAGAATGCTCAAACTACTGCACAATTGCACTCATCTCACACGCTAGTAAAGTAATGCTCAAAATTCTCCAAGCCAGGTTAACAATATGTGAACCATGAAGTACCAGATGTTCAAGCTGGTTTTAGAAAAGGCAGAGGAACCAGAGATCAAATTGCCAACATCTGCTGCCGCTGCTGCTGCTAAGTCACTTCAGTCAGGTCCGACTCTGTGCGACCCCATAGATGGCAGCCCACCAGGATCCTCCATCCCTGGGATTCTCCAGGCAAGAACACTGGAGTGGATTGTGATTTCCTTCTCCAATGAATGAAAGTGAAAAGTGAAAAGTGAAAGTGAAGTCGCTCAGTCATGTCCAACTCTTTGCAACCCCATGGACTGCAGCCTACCAGGCTCCTTCATCCATGGGATTTTCCAGGCAAGAGTACTGGACTGGGGTGCCATTGCCTTCTCCCCAACATCTGCTGGTATTCCCATTTCTTTCAGAATTTTCCCCAGATCATTGTGATGATCCAAGCTAGTTTTAGAAAAGGCAGAGGAACATTAGATCAAATGGCCAACGTCTGCTGGATCATGGAAAAAGCAAGAGAGTTCCAGAAAAACATCTATTTCTGCTTTATTGACTATGCCAAAGCCTTACTGTGTGGATCACAATAAACTGTGGAAAATTCTGAAAGAGATGGGAATACCAGACCACCTGACTTGCCTTTTGAGAAATCTGTATGCAGGTCAGGAAGCAATAGTTAGAACTGGACATGGAACAACAGACTGGTTCCAAATAGGAAAAGGAGTACGTCAAGGCTGTATATTGTCACCCTGCTTATTTAACTTATATGCAGAGTACATCATGAGAAACACTGGGCTGGAAGAAGCACAAGCTGGCATCAAGATTGCTGGGAGAAATATCAATAACCTCAGATATGCAGATGACACCACCCTTAAGGCAGAAAGTGAAGAGGAACTCAAAAGCCTCTTGATGAAAGTGAAAGAGGAGAGTGAAAAAGCTGGCTTAAAGCTCAACATTCAGAAAACAAAGATCATGGCATCCGGTCCCATCACTTTATGGAAAATAGATGGGGAAACAGTGGAAACAGTGTCAGACTTTATTTTGGGGGGCTCCAAAATCACTGCAGATGGTGATTGCAGCCATGAAATTAAAAGACGCTTACTCCTTGGAAGGAAAGTTATGACCAACCTTGATAGCATATTCAAAAGCAGAGACATTACTTTGCCAACAAAGGTCCGTCTAGTCAAAGCTAGGGTTTTTCCAGTGGTCATGTATGGATGTAAGAGTTGGACTGTAAAGAAAGCTGAACATTGAAGAATTGATGCTTTTGAACTGTGGTGTTGGAGAAGATTCTTGAGAGTCCCTTGGACTGCAAGAAGATCCAACCAGTCCATTGTAAAGGAGATCAGTCCTGGGATTTCTTTGGAAGGAATGATGCTAAAGCTGAAACTTCAGTACTTTGGCCACCTGATGCGAAGAGTTGACTCATTGAAAAAGAGCTTGATGATGGGAAGGATTGGGGGCAGGAGGAGAAGGGGACGACAGAGGACGAGATGGCTGGATGGCATCACCGACTCGATGGACGTGAGTCTGAGTGAACTCCGTGAGTTGGTGATGGACAGGGAGGCCTGGCGTCCTGTGATTCATGGGGTCGCAAAGAGTCGGACATGCCTGAGCGACTGAACTGAACTGAAGTATAGAAATCAGAGCTGGGGACACGACATTGGATGGCATTAGTGTTTATAGGTCAGGAAACAGGGAATATCCAACTAAAGACCCTCAGAAAGATGCCTCGGTGAGTCCTGAGACAATCCAGCACATGACCTTCTATTCATTGTTTCAGCTACTCTCACTGAATACGTGAAGTAGTTTCAATGGGTCTCAAGAATTACACCTTGGAATTAGTGTATTATCCATCATGAAGTTAGTAATTCAGCATTAGGACCAAGCCTCTTGGAATGTAAAAGTTTTTGTAAATTTGATGCAAACTTTCCATTTCTTTAAAGGATAATTATAGTTAAAGAATAATTCTATTTCAAGCTATTGATATCAATTTTCTACTAAAATATAAACTGTGTAATGTCTGGTTTATCACTGTACCTGGAAAACTAGGATGCATTTATAGTAAGGAGTCAATAAATGACAGCAATGCATTTGTCAATGAAATTTTATAAAGTTAACTGATGTTAAATTAATGTATGCTTTTACTTTTACTATTTTCTCATTTTTTTCTTTTATTTTTAATTGTATCTTACTTTTGCCTTCATTCTATTTACTGTACTAGTTAAAATATTTAGTTCTGTAAGAATATCCTTTTTATGCAGTTTCATTTATCTTGCATAGGAAAGTTAATATATTTCAATTTCTTAAAATAAAAATTGAAAGCATGATGCTTAGTATAAGTGCTGAAAAACAACAATAACAACAACAACACACACAGAAAATGAAGTAACGTAGAATAAAACCTTTCCCCGTCCCATACCAGATTCTCCCAGTCCCTCCCGTGAAGTCATTACACTCTGCTGTTAGGATTCTTCAAGAAAAATATGCAAATACAGGAAGTTTTCATATACTTATCTGTGCTTATGTTTCAGTGTATAAATTCTGGGCTTTCCTGGTGGCTCAGAGGTGAAGAATCTGCCTGCAGTGCAGGAGACTTGAATTTGATCCCTGGGTTGGGAAGAACCTCTGGAGAAGGGAATGATAACTCACTCCACCACTCTTGCCTGGAGAATTCCATGGACAGAGACGCCTGGCAGGCTGTAGTTCATAGGGTTACAAAGAGTTCGACACAACTGAGTGACTTTCACTTTCAAATTCAACACACGGTATTTTCATATATTTGTATTTCTGTTTCAGCATATAAATTGTGCCTTTTACTGTTCAACCTCCTGAATATTTTTAGATACTAATTTCTATAGGTCTAACTCATTCTAGTTTCCTCCTACTGCTTAACTTCTTTTTTTTTTTAATTTTATTTTATTTTTAAACTTTACTTAATTGTATTAGTTTTGCCAAATATCAAAATGAATCCACCAGATGCTTAACTTCTTTAAAAAAACTACACTACAATTAATTCACCTGGCCTTCTTCATGTTTTCCCTAGTCTTTTTCAAATTTAAATAATTCTGCAATGAAATTTTGAAGTTTTCTGCATATGAACCCCTAGAAATTGAATTGCTGATTCAACTGTTTTATGTATCTAAAATGTTGATGTTCATTGTTATTGCCAGAATGTCATCCATTTAGGCATTTTTTCACACATTTCAAATTATTTGTATTCCTTTTCCATAAACTGCTTATGAGTGAATTTTACATGTTTTCTTGGATTGCTGATCTCTTCCACACTGATTTGGTAAAAGTGACCATTTTGCCAATGTTTATTCTTCCAATTCTTGAAAATGAAATATGTTAACTTGTGTCTTTAATTTCTTTCATCAAGTCATATATTTTTCAGTGCATCATACTTTCACCTCCTTGCTTATATTTATTCTTATGTATTTTATTCTTTTTGATGCTGCTATAAATTGGATTATTTTCTTAATTTTTAAAATATTTTGTTATTATATGTAAATGCAACTTGTTTCTGTATGTTGATTTTGTGTTCTGAAATACTGTCAGATTTGCTCAGCAATTCTAACACTCTTGGGGCAATTATTTGAATTTTCTGTTTGTATGATTATGTCTACTGTGTACTTACTCTTCAATATGGCTTCTCAATCTTAGTATCATGCATATGGGATTTATGTATATCAGTGTGTTAATCTGCAGTTTATTTATTTTATTGATAACTAGTATTTCATTTTATGGATGTATCACAGCTCTGTATCCTTTTCTTTATTCTTTTCTCAATATTTTGGCTATTTCTAGCTATTTGGAATTATGGTTAAAACTGATCAAAGTATCCATGTAGAATTTTGACAAACAAGGAAACAAACCAGAAAAAAAAATGACATCATAATTTTCAAGACACTAGATTTGAAAAATAAGTGACTGTGATTATTGAGAGATAGGAAACAAAGTGACCTGCAAGACTTTTTCCAGTTTATTACCTTTAAAAAATTTCCATATTGTGCTACAGAGAGAGATACTGCAAAATATCCATGTAGACTGTATGAGTTGAGGAGATGAAGTTAGGGATCTGAGGAGACCAAGGCAGTCAAAATTCGGAGAGTAGAATACTATAGATGATTCACCTGTAATCCGGGATGGAGGGGAGGATGAGAGAGAGAGAATTCTGGACAACAACAAAAGAGGATCCCTTTCAACTATTCATCAGAGTACAGGTCAGTGCATACATTTAAGAATACCTAAGGATGGGGAAAAATTTACCCAGATGGTTAGCGAGACGAGGGCTGGTGTTCAGGCTGGGCCAGGAAGACAGCCTATTCTAACCAGCTGGAAAGCCTCATGGTTCACTGGGGCAGTGTTCTTGGTTGAATACTTAGGAAGATTTTACATTGGTAGTGGGGCATGATTAGCCCTAGACTGAGCACTTCTCAAGACTTTCTTCAAACACCATATGAAGATTTTTTTTTTTTTACCTTTATTTACATTGTCTTTATTTATTTATTTTCTTTTTTTAATTTATTTTATTTTTTAACTTTACAATATTGTATTGGTTTTGCCATATACCAACACGAATCCACCACAGGTATACACGTGTTCCCCATCCTGAAGGAATGATCCAAAAGAATCAAAGTAAATATCCTGTTCAGAATTTTGTATCTTTGTTACTGTGAGATATTCATGTAAATATTTTCCTTGTGATATCCTTGTGTTATGACAGTATAACAGTTATACTAGGCACATAAAGTGTATTAGGAAGTATATTACTTTCCTCCCTTCTGAGAAAGTGTGTACTATTTCTAGATTAGCTTTTATAAGATTGGTTGATCAAATCTATATGGGAATGAACTTTTTTGGGGGTTGAAAGATAGAATTCTAGTCATGTAAATTTATTTAAGTATTAGATTATCCCAGTTTTTAATTATTTTTTCTCTGAGTTTATAAAGTTGTATTTTATGGCAGTGGCCTATTTTCTTTAAATTGGCAAGTATACTGTCAAAAATTAATTAATCATATCACATGATTATCTTTTTAATGTCTATAGAATTTGTAGTGATGACCCTATCCTCAATCTTGATTCTAATAATTTATTTTTCTTATTTTTTATAATCCATTTTTCTAGGAATGTATTAATTTTATTTAACATTCAAAGAATACATTGAAATCAGCTCAGATATCTTCAAAGATAAAACTTAAATTTGAACAGATTTCCTGTTTTGAAAGTCAAGATTTACACAAGAAAATTTTTATATATTTTATTTCTGCCCAGACTGGACATTTCCATTTCTGTGAGATGACCTCAAGTTGTTTTTCATGATTTTCTCCCAGAGGACAGGATTCTATAAGTCATGTACTACACAGTGATTATCCTGGTGGCATCTCTGGAGATAAAGAGTCTACCTCAAATTCATGATTATGGTCCCAGTGAATTTAATTAGACAACAGTCATGTTTGGAGATGAAGCAGTTGAATGACTCAATAATATGAGACACAATTAAATGTAGACAAAGTGTTTACGACCCTGTGCCCTTACCTCAGAGAGTATTTGTCTGTAGCAGTAATCACATGACAGGCTTCTTCTCGAATTGAAATGAAGGATCCAAAACATAAAAAGTGTGTATAAGAAGTTATTCTTCAGGAAATTCAAAGTTCAGCTATATGAAGACAGGACAGTATAAGTGGCTGAGAATCAAAATGTTGCAAAAGCTCTTTCACTATTTCATGTTCACTGGTATAAACAAAAAGAGCAAAATTTTTGTTGTAAACAATTCTTACAGAATTTGAAATTTTCTCTCACTCTCCTCAATCAAAATGCTGATTGAACATTTGTTATCAGAACAAATCCTGCCAACTAGGAATATTCTGTGTTTCTGTTGACAATCAAGATTCAAATTCCTTAGGTTATAGGACATTGATGTTCATCTTTGAACCCCAACAATTTGAAAAAATAATTTTCTCTGAATGACAGAGATGAATTAGGTTTCCTGCAAGCTTGAAAAGAGTTGATCACGTGGAAGCAGTTCAAGGTCCAGTGATGGTGCATGTATATTGCTCTCTGTTCCCAGAGATGGAGTGCGTTCATGAAGGACGAGGAAGAGGGCATCGGAGTCCAGACACGGATTGGAAGACTTTCTCTTTATGCTGGTGACTCAGGAAGTATACTTACACATAAAATTCTGAACTAGGATTTACATTTTGCAAGAGTACATTGGTGGTTTGACAACTAAGTTTTTTAAGGGTTCTCCTTTGTGACTTTCATAATCAGCTATGTTAGGAATCCTTTGTAATTTCTGAAAAATCTGCAGATTAAGTCTATTCTGTAATTCTTTCCTTGAATACTTTCATATTGTAATGATCTGGAGTAAATTAACTTTCTCAAAACTATTCTTAGAAATTAATTTTAAATGCAACTATTTGGAGATATTTTTCTGGGAAAATATTTTTTAAATCTGATAATATGCTTAATTAATATGTGCTCTAAATATAATATGTTAATCTGTTAAAATTAAAAGATGAGGTAGCATCTGTAGACTTTGATTCACAGACTTTCAAGAACAAAAATTAAGAGTGTAGGAAGCAAACCGTGACCACAATTCCTACTTGTTTGTTCACAGGTGAGGGTCAACAACCTACCATATATCTGATGACCATTTAGAGGTATTCTTCCTTTAACTGTTTGTTTATATATTTTATGCACAATTTTATTTATATCTATTATAATTTAATAGTTTGAATTTTTTTTATCTATTTTAGATTTAGCTGTGTATATCCTCTAAAATGTAAATAATTTCCACAAACTACATTTGTCTATTGTTTTAATACTTTTCCTAAACCCATAAAAAATTAATATTGTCAAATATATCTATTTGGGATTTTGATCATTTGTTAAGAAGATTCTTCTACTCCTAAAATGTGCAAGGTAACCTCCATTAACTGGAAAGTAAATAAAAAGTAACTCTGGCTTTCAGTTTATTTCAGTTGCTCAGTCGTGTTTGACTCTTTGCAGCACCCCAGGCTTCTCTGTCCATCACCAGCTCCTGGAGCTTACTCAAACTCATGTCCATTGAGTTGGTGATGCCATCCAACCATCTCATCCTCTGTCGTCACCTTCTCCTCCCACCTTCAATCTTTCCCAGCATCAGGGTCTTTTCAAATGAGTCAGTTCTTCAACATCAGGTAGCCAAAGTATTGGAGTTTCAGCTTCAGCATCAATCCTTTTAATGAATATTCAAGACCAATTTCCTTTAGGATGGACTGGTTGGATCTCTTTGCAGTCTAAGAGACTCTCAAGGGTCTTCTCCAACACCACAGTTCAAAAGATATCTACATTATACAATTTGAGGAGCTCCCAAATGGAAAGCTAGTTGTGACAACTCATGTATTTAATATTGTGGCTTTTCCCCACACATGTCTCTAATCACTCACCTCTCCATTCGACTATATGATTGTTGAGATTAGAAATAATATTTTAATCAGTCTTATAACATCTGAAAATATGGGCACATTATAAACTTTACTGCCTAATTGTTGAATAAACAAATTAGCTTAAGCTTTTGGGAAGTCACTATTAATAATATGTATTTACAGGTAATTTTCTCCAGAACTCTGAAATATGACATACAGAAGAACCCATGGAACATAGGATCAATGTAACTGAGTTTGTCCTCTTGGGGCTCACTCAGAGCCTCCAGGGTCAGAAAATACTATTTGTCACCTTCTTGCTCATCTACCTTGTGACCATGGTGGGCAACCTACTCATTGTCCTGACTGTGGCGGTCAGTCCAACCCTGGATGCCCCTATATACTTCTTTCTTGGCAACTTATCATTTATGGATGCTGTTTATTCTACTACATTCACCCCAAATATGATTATAAACTTACTCTATGAGAAAAGAACCATTTCCTTCCAAGCTTGCATGACCCAGATTTTTATAGGGCACTTATTTGGTGGTGCTGAGATTTTACTCCTGATGTTCATGGCCTATGACCGCTACGTGGCCATCTGCAAACCCTTGCATTATTTGACAATCATGAATCCACGAGTGTGTGTTCTGCTGCTGCTTTTGGCCTGGGCTGGTGGGTTTTTACACGCTGTCCTTCACCCTCTCTTTGTTTACAACCTCCCGTTCTGTGGTCCCAATGTCATGGACCACTTTGTGTGTGACATGTACCCCTTGTTAAAACTTGCCTGCACTGACACCCAATTTATTGCCCTCACAGTCCTGGCCAATGACGGGGCCATCTGTGTGGTCATCTTCACACTCTTACTTATCTCCTATGGGGTCATCCTGCGCTCCCTGAAGAATCGTAATCAAGAAGGCAAGCACAAAGCCTTGTCCACCTGTGGGTCCCACATCACTGTGGTGGTCCTCTTCTTTGTGCCCTGTGTTTTTATGTATGTGAGACCACTTTCTACTTTACCCATTGATAAATACTTGACTGTGTTTTACACCATTATCACTCCTGTGCTGAACCCTCTAATCTATACTTTGAGAAGTGGTGAGATGAAAAACGCCATGAAAAAGCTCTGGAACAGAGGCAAAAGAAGAAGATGAAGCAGCATGAATATATATAATCATTTTTTCTTTTTTTAAGAAGCATTGCTCCTCCGAGGAAAGCCATGTGTGATTATTTAACTGGAAAAAATATCTTCTCTGCTTTAATAACTTGAGCATAATGAAAAGATTTATCTGGTAAGAGTCTTAATGATCAAAATATGCTTTTAATATTTTCATTTTTTTTTAGTTCAAAGTATATATTATGTTCAAAACACATTTTTAAAAAGATTTCCACAATTTCTTCAGAAAATATTTATAGTTTATGGTTGTAAAAGGTCTCTTGAGACTACAAATTTATCTTCTATATGATGAGTTAAGCTATAGTTAATATTTTAAATTTATTTAATTAGTGGAAGATTTTATGTTTCTCTCTTAAAAAGTGACCTTTTAGAATTAATAGGGCTCATTACAAATTTCAAAAAAAATAATACAAGAAATATGACATAAAATCTTGGTTCACTGCTCTTCACACAAAGACAGCACATATTAATATTTGAGGCACATGTGTTACTCTTGCATCTGTAAGGTACTCTTCATATACTATTTTGCTTATGTTACTTATAATGTTAAAGTCAAAGAATGTTTCAGAGTTGTAATATTTATCATGAAAAAGCTATACAAATAATCTGAATAATCATGATGTAAATGCAGAAACATAACCAAATCTTAGTTATTTTTCCAATTGGACAATCATATTATCTCCTGAAGCTTACCAGCTTTGTTCGGAGTTAAATTTTCATAAAGATGATTGTTTCACCTTCCCTGATACTTTCAAATTTCTGGTAAAACCTCCACTATTTTTCAATATCCCTGTCTCTTTGTTTATAGTGTTTTATAACCTCTATAGAGATGCAGGCTCTGTCTTTTATGCATAAATTTAGCATAATTCATCATTCATGAGCTTCAAATATGGATTATGGAAATTGACAACAGATATTTTAAGTGATATCACTGTTAAGAAAGATTCTGATAATATATACCATTTTTGTTTGTCTTATTAATGGAACACAGATTCACTTAAGACAAGTCAAATCATTTATGAGACCAACATGCATGTGCTTAGTCGCTCAGTCATATCTAACTCTTTGTGACCTCATAGACTACATCTCAGCAGATTCCTCTGTCCATGGAATTTTGCAGGCTAGAATACTGGAGTGGGTTGCCATTTCCTTCTCCAGGGGATCTTCCTGACCCAAGGATGAAACCTGTATTTCCTGTGCCTCCTGCATTGGAGGAGAATACTTTACCTCCCTGAGTCATCAGGACATAACTAACACAGACTACCAGGTAATGAAGAGTCCAGACTATATTGTTTTATTTTACAGAGACATCATTCATAAAATCCTCCCTCCTTCTCTGAAACAGGCTTGAAATAAAATATTAACTGCCTCTAATATGGTTAGAAGCACGTGATTGAAGAAACTTATTATTTTGTTTCCCTTATTCAGCCTGGATTCGTGTGGGGCTACGGATATGGGGCAATGGATGCGTTTCACTTGTAAATCACACTAAATGAGAAATCTCATATCCTGATTTTTATACCTTTTACATAGAGTTCTTATATTCAAATTTCTTTTATCTCTTGTATTTCTCAAACACAATACTATTCACCAAATAATGGCAAACTTTTGGTTTACCGAATCTTAAATAATTTGTTCCTTGACTTTTGGATGCTGCTATAGAAACAAAATTTTGTGTCCCTCTCTAGAATCATAACTTAATTCCTTTCTAATGTGGTAGTATTTGGAGGGGCCCTTTGGGAAGTGACTAAGTCATGAAGGTGGCATTCTGATGATTGGGGTTATAGTGTGTGTGTGACAGTCACTGTGTCTGACTCTTTGCAACCCTGTGGACTATTCAGTCCATGGAATTCTCCAAACCAGAACACTGGAGTGGGTAGCCTTTCCTTTCTCTAGGGGATCTTCCCAACTCAGAGATCGAACCCAGGTCTACTGCATTGCAGACAGATTCTTTACCAGCTGAGCCACAAGAGAAGCCCAAGAATACTGGAGTGGGGAGCCAATCCCTTCTTCAGTGGATCTTCCTGACCCAGGAATCAAACCATGGTCTCCTGCATTGCAGGCAGATTCTTTACCAACTGAGCTGTGAGGGAATCCCTGATTGGGATTAATGCCATTATGAAGAGACATCAGAGAGACCACATGACCCTTTTGCTATGTAAGGACATAGGAAAAAAGATGGCTGTCTATGAACTAGAGAGGGGGACTCATCAGATACGGAAAATCTGTTTCGGTCCCTTAGTTTTCTAGCCACCAAACTTGTGAAAAATAATTGTTTGTTATTTAGTTTATCTAAGTTGGTGGTATTCTTTAACAATAGCCCAAAAAACCAGAGAAGTTTAGTTAATTTTCAAATTTGTTTTTTTATTTCAAGTGATGAGATAAATATCTTTGTGAATTGTCTGTGTTCATTTATCTATTCCTTGAAGTCAGGAAAAGTTTTTTAATTGACTTTGTGTTTTCTATTCCTTGCCTAATGTAGGGGATGTAACACCCACTTTATAGCCTTTTTCTATATATATATATATATGGAATTTAGAAAGATGGTAACAATTTTTTGAATTCTTGATCTATTGGAGTGAGAATATTTACTGATACATTTTGAATAACACTTTTTACAGAAAAAAAATACATATATTTATTATAGATATGTACTCTTCTTTGACATTTGCTAACTTATTTCCTATGTATTTATATATAATTAGAAAAATATATAAGCATGCTATTTTAATATTTTTGCACTTTTAAAATTTTTTCTAACACATTCTTTTGGAAAATTCCATTTCCTTGCAATGATGTTATAAATTTTAACTTCTTGTTTGTTTTTTAAAACAACTTTTGAAACACTATTTCCACCCCATTAGCATTTATTTTGTTTTCGATGAAGAAATGTCTAAGCCTCTTTTCCTCTGCAGATAATATATTCTACTAACATAATTATTAATTTCAGTTAACTTGATATTATTCTATTTAGTATGTCAGATTTTACTCTACCTAGAATATTGAATTTCGGAGTACTTTCTCCTCTTCTTTGTCCTCAATCTTCCCCTCCTTCACTACAAACTGTCAGTCACCCAGTCGTGTCCGACTCTTTGTGACCCCATGGACTGTAACCTGCCAGGCTCCTCTGTCCATGGAATTCTTCAGGCAAGAGTATTGGAGTGTTTTGCCATTCCCTCCTCCAGGGAATCTTCCCAACCCAGGGATTGAACTCAGGTCTTCTTCATGTCAGGCAGATTCTTTACCGTCTGAGACACCAAAATTTGGGGTAATTTGCAAAGCTTGAAATCTTCCCATAAAGATAAATTTATAGTGTCATGACTCTACATATTTATTTCAAGGGAAATGACATGTTTAAATATTTTGTTTTTCCATCCAGAATAAGACACATACTATGAAAGACTGATTAATGTCTCAATAAACATATGCAATCATCTCCAAAACGTGTTTATGGACCTTTCCTTTGTTTTCCTTTTTGAAAAAGAAGACTCTCTTATTTACACTTGATTCACATTTTCAATGAGCTACTCAGAAAGAATCAGTATCCTTTGCTGGCATGAATAACAGCTCAGTTCTCAAAGCCACAGGCATATGTCTGTATTCCAACATTCATAGGCCTATATTTAACAACAAAAGTATGTATCCTACTACACTCTCAAATTTGTATCCAACCTCATATAAATCACTATGATCACCTGTACATACGTATTCAATGTTATGTAGGCTTCTACCCAATTGGATGTTTGTGTCTGTAAGTGAACACACCCATGTCTGTATCTGACAACACATGGATCAGTATCTGACTACTGATATGGATGCATTTGTATATGTATATGCATATGTATTTAATGTGATCACACACTGGCTTATATCTGTCCACACATAGGGTTATAGCTTTCCATTCACTGCTCTGTATCTGACCATAATGAATTCAGGCAGGAGTTGATTTAAAAAGTCTTCCATGTGGCAAAGAGTGATGTCACTCTCTAGTAATCAATATATTGCTTGGTTTTTAAGGAGGGTCCAAAATGACTTCAGGTATATGAATGATGCCTTGGCAGGGATAGATAGAAAACAAAGCCCTCTGGGTCTCTTTTCCTTCTCCATATAGATACAGAGCTATGTAGACATTGTCTGTCCAGTGAGGTTGTCAGACTTGTAAAATGTCAGCTCAGGGCTCCTAAAGGGAGTAGGTAAAACTATCAGGTCAGTTAAGTCTCATCCCAGCTTAAAGTCCAGGATCTCAAGTTCTAGATTCAGACTGGTTTTCCATAAGGAAGGAAACAAAATGAAAATATAACCTATAAAGTCAGAGAAAATATTTGCAAATCATATACTCATAAGGAGTGAATATCTAAAATATATAAGGAACATCTATTAAATACCATAAGAAGAAATAGCCCAATTAAAAATGAGCAAATAACCTGAACATATATATTTCCAGAAAAAATCTACAAATGCCAATAAGAACATGATAAGTTCCTCAATATCACTAATCAAAGAGGAAATTCAAATGAAAACCTAACCTCATGCCTGTTAGGATGGCTATATGACATATATAGAAGACAATGAATTTTGGTTAGGACAGACAAAAATGGAACCCTTCTATACTGTTTGTGAGAATCTAAATTTGTTCAGCCACAATGGACGTTATGGATGTTTCTCAAAAAAATAAAAGTACCATGTGAATAAGCAATCCTACTATGTGTATGTATCAAGAATATGAAGTCAGGAATCTGAAGGGATCTTTGCACTTGCATGTTTATTGCAGCATTATTCACTATAGCCAAGACATGGGAATAACCAGAATGTGCATTGGCAGATGAATGGATTGAGAAAAATATATCTATCAGAATATTATCCATCCATATAAAATAAGGAACACCTGCCATTTGTGACAACATAAAGGGGCTTTAAAGGCATCAGGCTAGGTGAAACAGATTTAAAAAAAAGGTATATGGTATCACTCAAATGTGCATTTTAAGACAAAACTCAGAGGAGAGAGTACAATATTGATTACTGGGGCCTGTGGATAAGTGAAAGTGGGTGATGCTGATCAAAGAGTTCACACTTCCAGTTTTAAGATGAGCAACTTCTATGGATCAAATGTACGGCACGATGACAACAATTAACAATATTGATTATATGCTGAGCGTTGCTAACAGAAGATCTTAAATGTTCTCACCTCATAAACACAAACTATAATTATGTGAGGTGATGAATGTGATAGCTAATGTTACTATGGTAATCTTTTTGCTATATATACATATATATATATATGTATCAAATAATCTTTATTGTACACCTTACATTAGGTTGGGTGAATGGAAATCAGTACTGAATGACCAGAATTCAATTCAGAAAAATCGTGGCTCCTCATCAAGTCAACTCCAAACCCAGAGATTTTTGAAGGGAGACATTAAGCATCTTTAAAATAAGACCTCTGTAATATCACCTCAAATAGGTGCTGTAGACCTTCAACCTAATTTTTCAATGTGGGTCTGAGACTATTTACCAGTTAATCATGCTCTGAGCAAATCAGATCAGATCAGATCAGTCGCTCAGACGTGTCAGACTCTTTGTGACCCCATGAACTGCAGCACGCCAGGCCTCCTTGTTCATTACCAACTCCCGGAGTTCACCCAGACTCACATCCATCGAGTCAGTGATGCCATCCAGCCATCTCATCCTCTGTTGTCCCCTTCTCCTCCTGCCCCCAATCCCTCCCAGCATCAGAGTCTTTTCCAATGAGTCAACTCTTCACATGAGGTGGCCAAAGTACTGGAGTTTCAGCTTTAGCATCATTCCTTCCAAAGAAATCCCAGGGCTGATCTCCTTTAGAATGGACTGGTTGGATCTCCTGGCACTCCAAGGGACTCTCAAGAGTCTTCTCCAACACCACACTTCAAAAGCATAAATTCTTCGGCGCTCAGCCTTCTTCACAGTCCAACTCTCACATCCATAGTTGACCACAGGAAAAACCATAGCCTTGACTAGACGGACCTTTGTTGGCAAAGTAATGTCTCTGCTTTTGAATATGCTATCTAGGTTGGTCATAACTTTCCTTCCAAGGAGTAAGCATCTTTTAATTTCATGGCTGCAGTCACCATCTGTAGTGATTTTGGAGCCCCCAAAAATAAAGTCTGACACTGTTTCCACTATTTCCCCATCTATTTCCCGTGAAGTGATGGGACCAGATGCCATTATCTTGGTTTTCTGAATGTTGAGCTTTAAGCCAACTTTGTCACTCTCCAATTTCACTTTCATCAAGAGGCTTTTGAGTTCCTCTTCACTTTCTGCCATAAGGGTGGTGTCATCTGCATATCTGAGGTTATTGATATTTCTCCTGGCAATTTTGATTCCAGCTTGTGTTTCTTGTAGTCCAGCGTTTCTTATGATGTATTCTGGGAAATCGGCAAAAATTGCAACTTGAGGCTTGCAATCATGGAAGAAAATGTGCAGTCACCCCTGAGAGAAAGGAAGAGCAATGCTTTTATGGAAGGGAAAAGAAAGTTGAGGGGGAAGTTGGGCTCTTGTAATTAAAGAGCTCACGATTTTTCATTGTCTTAGGCCCTTGACAGGAAAGCAGAGTCTTTCGTCTTCCTGTTGGGCTCTGCTATGTGGCAGGGTTTAGGTGTTCTCTTTTCTAGTCTTCCAACCCCATTTCATTTTCTGCTTCTTAACATTTACAAAGTGAAAAAACATTGACCTGACGCTCTTACACTGGGCCAGTGCTGATATCTAGTAGCGTTTGCGTGTTCTGCGAAGGGCATACATTTCCATATTGGGTCCCTGATGCTTGAGTAATGTCATTATAATAAAGGACTGAGTAAACTTTTCTTTGGGAAAAAAATCTCCTTTCCCTAAATAGTTGACACAAAGAAGCACCATATTCTTGTGCTCCTAAAGAAATTTGATAGATGCAGGGAATAAATCTTATCCCATTCCCATGTACTTTAGTTTTTTGGTTTAGGAACAAATGGAGAGCCATATTAAATCAATGTGGAAAATGGAAACTTAAAAAATACCATATCATTAATTTTTGAAAGTGTTAGTCTCTCAGTTGGGTCAGACTCTTTGTGACCCCGTGGACTGTAGCCCATCAGGCTCCTCTGTCCATGGAATTTTCCAGGCAAGAATACTGGAGTGGGTGGCCATTCCCTTCTTCAAGGGATCTTCCTGACCCAGTGATCCAACCCGCATTTCCTGCATTCCAGGCTGATTCTCTATAGGCTGAGCCACAGAGAAAACACATAATATAAATTGATTTATATTTATATGGTAACACCCTATAGGATTGAGGCAAAGGATATATTTGCCTATAGTCTCTTAACATCTTCATTTCCCTAGGCAGGTCTCACTGGAAACAGTGAGGCTCATTGAAGTAGTTACATACATCAGTTAGACATACAAAACAAGTCCTACTGTTTTCACTACTCTCTAACAAGTGAGAGTATCAGCTATGCCATATAAGGCAAAGATAAAACAGACTGGGATTTAAGTAACCTGAATTCTTATCTTTAATCTGCCAGTATCAGAATGTGCAATGTTAGAAATATTACTTTCATTTTCTGAGTCTCAGATTCTTTGTGTGCACAATAAAAAATAAATTAGATTCTCTTTAAGGCAAGAGTTTGAGCAAACTCGGAGATAGTGAAGGACAGGAGCCTGGTGTGCTACAGTCTGTGGGATCACAAAGAGTTCAACAGGACTCCACAACTGAACAACAGCAACAAACTATTATTTTCAGAGCCAAAATGTATTATGTTTACTTATTTATAGACAAAATTTTGGTCTCCATGTGTTTGAATTCTCAGAGAGTTCATTTTCAATATAATATGAAATCCAGGATAATTGTACTGCTATGGTGACATGTGTCCAACATTTTCCAGAGATTGCTGATTTCAGAGAGCTCTTAAATTGGACAGTTAATAACTCAAAAATGAAACAACAGTAATAGGCTTTTAATTCTATTGATTACTGGTTACACTATCCTAGACAAGTGAAAGTAATTTGCTAGCCTCAGATTTCCTATGTATGAATGAGAAAATGCATCAGTGTATCTCATACATTCTGTATATGAGAATATTTTCAACTCGTGGTTATTTTTAAATATGAAAGATTATTGCCAATAATAAGTGCTCAATGCATGATACTTCCTTTTAATAGCAAGTTTAGAGCAGATTAGAAATGCAGTGTTCATAATGTCTTATTAACTGATTTATCAGAGTAAGGAAAATACCTATATAATTCTAAATCCTCCCTGAGAGAGGAGATGGGAAATTCTCAGAGGATGAAACTGACACCTTTCAAATTCCCCAGTGATCTATGTTCTCCATGAAAAACAGTCTTCTGAAAGTCTTTGTTCACAGATGGATGTTAAAGAAGACTCCTGCTTACTACTTGGCCAGTTTTTACATGAGAGGTATGCATGCATGCATGCTAAGTCACTTCAGTCGTGTCTGACTCTGTGTGACCCTATGGACAGCAGCCCACCAGGCTCCTCCATCCACAGGATTCTCTAGTCAAGAATACTGGAGTGGGTTGCCATTTCCTTCTCCACATGAGAGGTAACGTGGGGTCAAAACCAAGATCAAGACTTGGGATTAGGACTTTCCTGGTGGCACGATGGATATGAATCTGCCTGACAATTCAGGGAACAAGGGTTGCATCCCTGGTCTGAGAGTATTCCTCATGCCGAGGAACAGCTGCATCCATGTGCCACAAATACTGAGCCAGAGCTCTGGGATCTGCAAGACACAGCTACTGAGCCTGTGTGCTGCAGTTACTGAAGCCTGCATGTCCTAGAGGCTGCACGCTGAAACTGCTGAGCCCACGTGCTGCAACCATTGAAGATGTTGAGGCTAGAGCCTGTGCTCCATGACAGAAGAAGCCACCGCAATGAGAAACCCATGCACCACAACTAGAGAGTAGTCTCCACTCTCTGAATCTAGAGAAAGCCCAAGCACAGCAGCAAAAGGCCCAGCACAATCATAATTCAGTAAGGTTTTTAAGAAAAACTTGAGATCAGTTAGTCTTGAACTCTATCTTTAAGTCTGCTCCACACTCACTCTGTACACTTGGGGCACATTGCTGACCTTCCCTATCTCAATTTTTCTATCTTTCAACAACATATAACTTGTTTTAAACATAATCAATGAAATCATTTAAATACAGTTCTTTGCACAATGCCTAGTATATATGAAGCAGTCAATATTAGGTTTCGATATTTTTTTTATAATAATGATCCCTGATGTAGTTTTTTTGACAACAAAAAACCCTCTTTGTAATTTACTAAATAATAACATCTCTCAAGAGAAAAGTCCTTAATCATCTCAGAATTATAATCTTTGGATATCACAAATGATGAAAACAGAAGTGAGAAAGTTCTATAAGAACATTTGACTTCAAAACAAGTTATAAAGGAGATTTTTTACAAATTGATTAGATGGAAAAAAAATCCCAAACAAAATAGAACAGAAAAACCATGGTGAAATAGCACACAGGATAAAAAGAGAGTAAATGCTATTTGGGGAGTTAGGGGGAGGGAAAAGGAAAATATCAGGGAATGAAAAGTCTTCCAAGTTATTTATTCAGCTAATTGTATTGAACACCAGTATGAGTCAGACACTGAACCAAGTGCTGGTGATAAAGAGGTGAAGACAGACACAGACCTATGTCTCAGACTTATTTAAATGTTTTTTATGTGGAAGAGGACAGTGGATTAGACAATCTGTGTATTAACAAATATAGAATCAGAATCAATAGTTTTACAGTTTTTTTTTTAATATTTAAGGAAGTGTCCTTAATATTTCTTATTGGCTGAAAATCAGTCAAGTTTATTAAATGATGAACTCAGCTCCCTGTGCCTGGTTGTGCTCCAGCAAAGACCCAGGGACCACTTTTCAGAAGATGTGGAAGAATTTGAGCATCCTTGTAATAAGCTGAGGGCTTCCCAAGTGGCGCTAGTGGTAAAGAACCTGCTGCCAGTGCAGGAGACATAAGAGACGTGGGTTGGATCCCTAGGTTGGGAAGATCCCCTGAAGGAAGGAATGGCAACCCACTTCAGTTTTCTTGCCTGGAGTATCCCATGGACAGAGGATGCTGACAGACTACAGTCTGTAGGGTTGCAAAGATTCAGACACAACTGAAGACACTTAGCATGCATGCATATGTAATCTGAATAAAACAGCTTCAGAAATTTGCTCTTTTCAGAAACTAGAAAATATAGTATGTTTCTGATCCTCCCACGTATCATGGAAAAAATGGCATCTATTACTAAAATGTTTTGAGCTTACCTAAAACCCATATTATAACTTTCTTATCACTTTGGTATTAAAAATACTGTCTTTACAGGATAATTCTCCACCTCTGAATTCATAATGAGCATTGACATGAAAGAAGACAGAACGACTGTGACTGAATTCATTCTAATGGGAGTTACACAGAATCCCCTGTTGCAGAGAGATCTATTTTTGTTGCTACTTATCCCCTACATTGTCATTGTCATGGGTAACATGCTCACTGTGGTGACTACCATCGGCAGCCAGACTTTGGACTCCCTGATGTGTTTCTTCTTGGCCTTTTGTTCTTGATGGGTCCCTGCTACTCTTCTTCCATAGTTCTTAAAATGCTAATTGATTCCCTCTCTGATTAAATTTTTTCTCCTTCAGTGGCTACGTGGCATAGGTCTTTATTGAACTTTTAGTTTTCAGGAGCTTTACAGAATGTCTTCCTTAGGGATGTCCCTGAACTATGTGACCATCATGAGCCACGTTCTATGCTGCCTCCTGGAGGATGTGTTGGGTAATAGGCTTTCTCCACTCGACTGGAGGGATCTTAGCCACTTTCTGGCTCTGGTTCTGTGGCCCCAATATCATACATCAGTTCATGTGTGAAAATGTCCTCCTGAAACAACTTGTGTCCACTGATACTTTTCTGCTGGTGTCTTGGTTGCTCGAAATTGTAGGAATATCCATGTGATCACTCTTGTAATGTTGTTGGTATCCTATGTTGCTGTCCTGTGCTCCTTGAGGACTCACAACTCTTCAGGGAGGGAAAAAAAAAAAAAAAAAAAAGGCCCTGTCTATTGGTATCTGCAGCTGGGAGCTACTTTTCCCAGGGAAAAGCCATAGCAGTATGTTATACTCTCATTACTGCCATTTTAAACCTTGTTATATATACAGTGAGGAGTACAGAGGACAAAAAGTGCCATTAGAATGTGATTAAACAGCAATGTAATTTTAGATAAGAAATTGTTATTATGTTTACTATGATTATTATATTTATTATGATTATTCCCATTTCACTGATGAAGAACAGTGAAGCTCAAAGAAGTTCAATAATCTGCCCAATATCAGAGAAAAAGCTAGTATTCAGATCTGCATTCTTCTAAATCCAAATTTGATGCAAATCTTTCATCAGAACCTCTATTTTATAGTAATTGAAATAATACAGTGTATACACACAATATATACAAATACCAGGAATCATTACTCCACAGTTGATTAAAGGAAGTATTTCTCAGCTAAACAAGTGCCAAACTTATGAGACTTTACTTCAAATTAATTTTGGTTCTTTTTGTAAATGAAGTCTAAGAAGATACAAATATGTGTGAGTGTGTGTGTGTGTATATATATATATATATATATATATATATTATAGTTGTATTTCCTCTTTTGACAGAAAGTTCCAGTCTCCCACTTCATCTGCCATAGGTTTTATTAAGAAAGCAATGAGCTAGAATACTACTCAGCCATGAACAAGAACAAAATAATGCCATTTACAGCACCATGGCTGAACTTAGAGATTATCATACTAAGATAAAGGCAAATGCCATATGATATCACTTATATGTGGAATTTCTTGATAAAATATGACACAAATGAACTTATCTACTAAACAAAAACAGACTCACAAACAGGCAACAGACTTGTGGTTGCCAAGGGAGAAGGGGTGTTGAGGAGGGGTGGATTGGGAGTTTGCGGTTAGCAAATGCAAACTATTATATATAGGATAAACAACAAGGTCCTACTTAAAACAAGGGGATTATATTCAATATCCTGTAATAAACCATGCTGGAAAAGAATATGAAACTGAGTATATACATATATATATATAACTGAATTACTTTGCTAAGTAGTAGAAATTGACACAAATTTGTAAATTAACAATACATCAAGAATTTTTTTTTTAAAGTGAAAAAATAAAAAATAGTTGCCAAATTACAAAAAAAGACTCTATGTCATAACCATATTTAGCACATATTATTGTCATGAAAATGTGATGGAGAGTAAGGACATTAGGTTCAGCATCAGGAGACATTAGTTTTCTTTCAGACTATGCCATCATCTTCTATAACTTTAAACAGCTTTTCCTGCTTCTACAAGTACTTTACTTAGATAAATTGAAAGGTGTTTCCAAGTTCTGTAATTATACCCAGAACAATATATTTATTGCCATGTTGTTAAGTCACTTCAGTTGTGTCCGACTCTGTGCGAGCCCATAGACGCCAGGCCACCAGGCTCTCCCGTCCCTGGGATTCTCCAGCCAAGAACACTGGAGTGGGTTGCCATTTCCTTCTCCGATGCATGAAAGTGAAAAGTGAGAGTGAAGTTGTTCAGTCATGTCTGACCCTCAGCGATCCCATGGACTGCAGCCTTCCAGGCTCCTCCATCCATGGGACTTTCCAGGCAAGAGTACTGGAGTGGGGTGCCACTGCCTTCTCCAATTTATTGCCATAAATATTGTTTATTTTAATTCTACTTCAATTAGAAGTAAAATTGGAGGAGTTATGAGATGACAGTTCACCTCCCCAAAACATTTCCATTCCTGGTAAAAAACATTGGAGATGTCCTTGTCCTTCTGTGATGAAAGATTCCTCGGATTGGACTAAATACTATCTCTGTTCCTTAGGGCTTTGTTATTTTGAGGATGTGTTTGTCTACCTATTTAAATGCATGAAGCTGCCCATAAGAATATTTTAGCAGGTACCTCGTTCTTGTAAAATTAGTCCCTGACAACAAAAATCAGACCATCCTTCAACTAATTTCTGATCAACTATAATAAGATCCATATATAATTTCTCTTGCTTTCCTTCTGGTTTACCCTTCAGTCTTGAGACTCTTAGTTGCTGTCTCTGGAATTTTAAATCACTATGTCCTTGAATTTGTATTCTGGAAACAGACTTTCCTGGTATAGTTCCAGGAGCTCCTCTTTTGAAGAACATTTTTATGGAAACCTTCTATGATTTGGACCTGATCCCACTCTCTTTCCTTTTTATGCTGTTCCCGGGCTTGGGGAGATGAATAGACAGGTATGGGGATTCTAAATCAATATCTCTACCTAGCACTGTAGCTAATTAAGTAGAGACTGGATAGCCACTTAACAGACAATTACGAATGGGTTTCAATCTTTTATGAAGTTGGGAATGATGACTTTGCCAGTGCATGCTGTTTCTCTGATCTGACTTTCATTCCAAATACAAAGACAAGTTCATGACATTTTCATGATGACACTTCAGGAAAATCCATACCCCTAATAATTGTTTAGATAGTTTCAAATTCTCATTCAAACTGTCTTTGGCATCTGACACCACAAATATTATTAGTGTACCCTAATATTGGAGTGTCCAGTGAATATAAGTTTGATCAAGTGGTTTCACTTTTCTTAAACTCTTTTCTTTCATAATACATGCTCCTCACAGTGATCACATTCTCTGGAGCCAATTGATTTTTACTAAACAACCAGTTAGTTACTCAGTCGTATTGGACTCTGCAACTCCATGAACGGTAGCCTGCCAGGCTCCTCTGTTGATAGGATTCTCCAGGCAAGAATACTGGAGTGGGTAGCCATTTCCCTCTCCAGGGGATCTTCCAGACCCAGGGATCAAACCCAGGTCTCCTGCATTGCAAGCAAATTCTTTACCATCTGAGCCAACAAGCAAGTGAAATTATTAGTCGCTCAGTAGTATCCCACTCTGCAACCCCATGGACTGTAGCCTGCCAGTTTCTTCTGTCCATGGGATTTCCCAGGCAAGAATACTAAAGCGGGTGGCTATTCCCTTATGCAGGGGATCTTCCCGATCCAGGGATCAAATCGAGGTCTTCCTCATTATAGGCAGTTCTTAACTGTGTGAGCCACTTGGGGAACCCCTATAATTGAGCGATAGGTACAATGTATTTTTCTTCTTAGTAATGCAAGCATATTCAAACATGCTGAATGAGTGTTGACCTATACAGAAATATTTCTGAGTTGAACTTATTTAAATTTATTTATAAAATGTTTTTCAAATGACAAATCAGTATTTATTTATTTACATAGACAATTGTAACGGGCCTTACAGTAGGTGGCAGTGTAAACGTATCATGTCATTTCAGTTGTAAACAATAATTTAGATAAAGATCTTGGTCCAAGATTTGGTCTCCTGGCTTCTTATTTTTCCTTGGCAAATGACATTCTTCTTTCTTGTCTTATATTTTCCTGTTATAAATTGTGGATTTTATTGCCCATTTTTTGTGGTGGTGGTTTAGTTGCTGAGTTATGTCTGACTCTTGCGATCCCGTGGACTATAGCCTTCCAGGTCTTCTGTCCATGGGATTCTCCAGGCAAGAATACTGGAGTGGGTTGCCATTTCCTATGCCAGGGGATATTCCCAACCCAGGGATTGTACCCTGGTCTCCTGCATTGCAGGCAGATATTTTTACCAACTGAGCTATGAGGGAAGCCCATTTTTTTTTGTATTCCATATAAATATTGTACAATTAATTTAACTGACTGAAATAAATGCATTTCAGCATCTCTTTGTATAATTGAAGAATATAATTATCCTCAACATTATCATGCTAATCTAATTCCAGAATTGACACAGGAAAGAATTCAAAGAACTGTACAGTTTACCTGATGTGAAGTGACAATACTGAAGTAGGATTTGTAACTACAAATGATGTATATCTGAAAGCAATATTTTAAAATTATGATTAGCATCAACAGTAGATCAATTAAAAATAATTATTATAATAAAATTTTAAAATCAGTTACCCACTTAGATGTTTAATATGTATAATACTAAATATTAAGACCTCATGATAAACTCATATGTTATCAAATATCTAAATTCATAAGTACTCAACTATTTTCTTGCTCTTGTCATAGTGTTTTGTCTTCTTGTAGACACAAGAGGCATTCAAAATTAAAGATGAGTTCTATAAAAGTTCTCCTGTGCTCTTCAGTTAACTTATATGAAATAATTGAGTACTTGGCAAGGTCTGCTAATGACAGTTGAATACCTCTGGGGTCCTATTAGCCACAGCTAGGTAACTACAGATTTTCCTACAAACAATATATATGGTCATACTTTTAAGGTTCATCCAAAGATATCATTTATAAATCAACAAAGATACTTATTGTAGCTGAGCTAGTTGACATTTTAAAATCTTGCAACTTCACATTTTTCTTGGTGAACTAAGAGATTCCTGAGGCCCTGGCCATGGATCCATGTCACACACAGGTGAGCACAGGTGAGATTTTTTTTTTCCAGGAAATTGTATAATCATAGATTCTTGGGTTTAAATTGACCCTATAAATCATGTAATCACTGCTTATCTTCACCTGGCATTGAAATCTCATTTTCAGCATACAAAATTTTAAGAAAGATAGACACAAAAATAATATCATTTTAGAAATAAAAAAGTTTGCTTTTTATATCTTATGGATATATATTTAAATGCAGTTTGAGTAATACACAAGTTAGGATTAAAATAGAATAATTATACAATTCCAATTTGTATCCAGATTTTCTGCACTTTATATTACAAATTGAGACTCTTCCAGTGATACTGCACAATTTTAAAAATCTACACAGTAATCAAAGCAATGCCCTACATTTAATCATCCATTTCTCCAATTTTGAACTTTCCATGCTGTTTCTAAGTTTCTGCAGCTCTTAATATTTGTGTTGATCATAATTATAAATTATTTTTGTCATTTAAAAGTATTTTTTGTCAGGGTTTATTCCTAGAGTGAATATTGTGGAGCCAAAGAAAAATGGAAAAGTGATTTATTTTTTTCATATTTATTTCAAAAACATTTTTAAGTAGATCTAACTCTTATTTTCTGTATACTATGTCCTTTTTTGTTCTGCTGGGGGAATCCCACGTGAAAATAATAAAATGCAATGGAGCTGCTGTACATTTGTACATAAATATAAAAAATTTTCCTCTGGATAATTGAAAAATGTAAGATTTTATCCATTTATCTTTGAAAAGAAAGACATATGTTTTGCAGAATACATTTTATGTTTATGTGTCTCTTCTCTTTTCTTTGGAAAATGTATGTTCCCCCAATTTTTTATTCTGTTATTAATGGTAATGTGGTAACCTAGGACCAGGAAGATGAATGCTATGGGAAGATGGGAGAAGAAGACACAGTACTATATGTAGCAGAAACATAAAGCAGTGAGAATTCCATTCTTACCATGGATGGACTCCTCCCCTCTCTTTGGTAATGAAATTTCAGGCATTAAAGGCATTTAATTAGGACACTCTTCATGACATTGTGTAAACAAACATACATTAACACACACAATAAGTGATCAATAAATGTTTGTTGAATGAATAAGCCTGCGATAGGTACTTAAGTAAAAGATTTCATATGCGTTTTTGTTAGTCTGTGTATACATGTTATATGTGTGGCATATTAACTTTCTATCTTACCTATCAATCTATTTCTTTTTGTTCTTCACATCAAATTTTTACTTTCAGAACTTTGAAAGTAAGGATATCCTCTGCATGAAAGATCTTTGTGTAATTAACCCCTACGCAAGAGTTGTTTATCCACATCTACAGAAGCTGTAAATTTACTGAATATAATTATGCCAAATTGTATGTGGAACATAATTTTGCAGACTAAAGAATAACATGAAACAAACACCATAATTACACTGAAGTTAAAATAACCCAGTAACATACTCATTCCTAGAGATAACTAGATATATTCGTATGTATTCCACACAATTAATAGTGTGTGAGGAACTATTAAACTGGAGTGCAGATTCCTTTCAAATATTTATTTATGGTTCTCATGAAGTAGAGACTAATGATAAACAGAGCAGGGGGAAAAGAACACTTGAATTTATCATAGGTGTATGGTCAGGGGAAGCAGTTATACTTTACTCAGGGCAAAAGGCAATTCACTAAGTATTTACTCATCACCTAATGGGTTTCAGGGGCTTCCCAGGGAGTGCAGTGGTAATGAATCTATCTTCCAATGCAGAGATGCAGGAGATATAGGTTCAATCCCTGGGTTGGGAAGATCCCCTGGAGTAGGAAATGGTAACTGCACTCTAGTACTCTAGCCTGGAAAATTGCATGGACAGAGGAGACAGGTGGGCAGGCTACAGTCCATGGGTTCAAAAAGAGTGGGACACGACTGAGCACCCAGGCGATAGGATTCAGGCACTGCAGACATCATGACAGGCACTAGAGGTAAGTGAGAAAATAATGGAATAGTTTATGTGTTCTGGTTGATATCAGCTGGAGTGTATCACCAATGACTAATATACATTTTACTAAATTCCCTTCTTATAACAGACAGTTGTTGATGGTGCCTTTCCTTCCACTTTAGAGCAGAGAATTCAAATGCAAATCCTCATGGAAGCGGGAAAAATTCTTACTTCTTTGAAACAATTGTAAACTTAAAAAATTACATCTGAGAATTATAATTTGTAACCTCACAGACACAGAGGAAAACTCAGAAGCCTGGGACACTCTGATAGCTTTGCAAAGTCACATGAGTGAGAACCAGAATGAGAATACAGATGTCATGTAGACAGCCCAGTGTTTTCTCAGAAAATTACACAAAAAATGTTGCTGTGGAGGTGTTTCACAGGGGACCGGGGCTAAGTGTCTGAAGAGATGGAAAGTATCATGGAGAAAATAAAGACTTGAAACATGTACTGGGGCAGAAGTGCTGAGGAAATGCTCCACCTTTACAGTGAATAGATTGTTTTGTTTTTTGCTTTTTTCTAATAAGTTTAGAACACAATCATTTCATGATTAATAGGTATCATTCTTTATTCCTTTGTAGATAATTGAGGCCCCAGGAACGTGCTATTTTCTAAATGGATTTCTTCAGGCTTCCCAACAATGTGACTGAATTTGTTCTCCTGGGACTCACACAGAATCCACACTTGCAGAAAGTACTCTTCGTTGTCTTTCTGTTCATTTTCCTGTTCACTGTCCTGGCCAATCTTTTCATCGTCATCACCGTCTCCCTCAGCCCCACGCTTTCCACTCCCATGTACTTCTTTCTCACCCATTTGTCCTTGTTAGATGCTTCCTTGACCTCTGTCAGCACCCCTAAAATGACTTTTGACCTGCTGCACCAGAGGAGAACCATCTCCTGGGGAGGCTGCCTGACTCAGCTCTTTATGGAGCACTTTCTGGGAGCATCAGAGGTCATCGTCCTCACTGTCATGGCCTATGACCGCTATGTGGCCATCTGCAAGCCTCTGCACTACACGACCATCATGCGACAGGGGCTCTGCCGGCTCCTGGTGGTGGTGGCCTGGATCGGGGGGATCCTGCATGCCACAGTGCAGATTCTTTTCACAGGAGACTTGACCTTCTGTGGTCCCAATGTCATTGACCACTTCATGTGTGATTTCTTCTCACTGTTGGAAATTTCCTGCAGCGACACCTACAGGCTTGGAATGGTGGTGGCGGCTAACACTGGGGGCATGGCCATGCTCATTTTTCTTCTGCTTCTCATTTCCTACGTAGTCATCCTGAGCTCCCTGAAATCCCATAGCTCTGAAGGACGACGCAAAGCCCTCTCTACATGTGGCTCCCACTTTACAGTAGTCATGCTCTTTTTTGGACCATGTATATTCACTTACACACGTCCTGTGGCCACTTACCCTGCAGACAAGTTGGTGACAGTGTTTTACGGAATCCTCACGCCCTTGTTAAATCCTATCATTTACACAGTGAGAAACACAGAAGTGAAAAACGCCATGAGGAGTTTGTTAAAGAAGAGAGTGACTTAGGCTGTTCACGATGCCAAGAGATAATGATTTATATACATAGGGAAGATTATTTGTGTTGTATGTTGTGGAATTCAATGAAGAATGTTTTCCATCACTGACAAAAATATAAGGCCCAGAAATTAACATTTGCTGATTATTTAATATTGACTACACATATTTTAGGCATTTTGGTAAGCTTCATTATATTTTTCTGAGGTTTCCATGTTTGTGTTATTAGATTCAGAATAAGCAATGGAAAAAACAACTATATACCCTGGGTTTGATGATTGTAGAGTAAGTTTTTCTCCATTATCTTACCTACTTACCAAATTCTTCATATATGTTAATTGGATGAAATTGGCTTGTCCATAAGACTTTGATCTCAGAACTTCTTCCATTTTTGCTTCATCTGATGTAAAGCAAATAAGGGATAGAAATTCTTAGGTAGATATGTGGAGAAGGGACAATCGAGGACAGGAATAGCAGTTGGAATTTTTTCTGTACTATGAACTAATAAACAGGAAAGAATAACTCACTCTGTGTGTGTATTAGTCCCTCAGTTGAATCCAACTCTTTGATACCCCATGGAATGTAGCCTGCCAGGCTCCTCTGTCCATGGAATTTTCCAGGCAAAAATACTGGGGTTGGTTACCATTTCCTCCTCCGAGGTATCTTCCTGACCCAGGGAGAGAATTCACATCTCCTGTGTCTCCTACATTGCAGGCAGGTTCTTTTACTTCTGAGCCACTGGGGAGGACCAAATAATTCACTATCTCTAATTGTTTTCTTAACAAAAAATAATTCAGAAAATTTGAAGGTATTCTTAATTTGCTCTGTTTTGTTAAACACCTTTATGACTCACATTTTTTTTCTGTGTGTATAAAGGAAATATTTTCATTTTCCATACCAAGACTTCAGGAACCATTTGAAACAAGGTACACATCTTTTTATAAATCTCAACAAAAAAAGCATATGAGTAGGTTCCAAAGTTATTGTTCTGTAGGTCAGATACATATATTTACATTGCATGAATGTTTTATTATCTATTAGGCACAAAGAGAAGCAAATAGAGGTTTACTAACTTACTAATTTACTTGACTCAAATCACATGTGTTTCCCCCTAAAGTATGTCAGGAATATTACACTGGAATGCAGTTTCCTGTCAACAATTTCACCTACAAAATACCAATCCAGGTCTTTATTTTTTATTTTTATTTAAAAATTAAAAAAAATTTTTTTACTTTACAATATTGTATTGGTTCTGTCACACATCAACATGAGTCTGCCATGGGCGTATACATGTTCCCCATTCTGAACCCCCCTCCCACCTCCCTCCCCGTACCATCCCTCTGAGTCATCCCAGTGCACTAGCCCCAAGCATCCTGTATCGAACCTGGTCTGGCAAATCATTTCTTATATGATATTATACATGTTTCAGTGCCATTCTCCCAAATTGTCCCACCCTCTCCCTCTCCCATAGAGTTCAAAAAACTGTTCTAACATCTGTGTCTCTTTTGCTGTCTCACATACAGGGTTATCGTTACCATCTTCTAAATTCCATATATATGTATTAGTATACTGTATTGGTGTTTTTCTTTCTGGCTTACTTCACTCTGTATAATAGGCTCCAGTTTTATCCACCTCATTAGAACTGATTCAAATGTATTCTTTTTAATGGCTGAATAATACTCCATTGTGTATATGTACCACAGCTTTCTTATCCATTCATCTGCTGATGGACATCTAGGTTACTTCCATGTCCTGGCTATTATAAACAGTGCTGCGATGAACACTGGGGTACATGTGTCTCTTTCGATTCTGGTTTCCTTGGTGTGTATGTCCAGCAGTGGGATTGCTGGGTCATAAGGCAGTTCTGTTTCCACTTCTTAAAGGAATCTCCACACTGTTCTCCATAGTGGCTGTACTAGTTTGAATTCCCAACAACAGTGTAAGAGGGTTCCCTTTTCTCCACACCCTCTCCAGCATTTATTGCTTGTAGACTTTTGGATCGCAGCCATTCTGACTGCCGTGAAATGGCACCTCATTGTGGTTTTGATTTGCATTTCTCTGATAATGAGTGATGTTGAGCATCTTTTCATGTGTTTGTTAGCCATCTGTATGTCTTCTTTGGAGAAATGTCTGTTTAGTTCTTTGGCCCATTTTTTGATTGGGTCGTTTATTTTCCTGGAATTGAGCTGTAGGAGTTGCTTGTATATTATTGAGATTAGTTGTTTGTCAGTTGCTTCATTTGCTATTATTTTCTCCTATTCTGAAGACTATCTTTTCACCTTGCTTATAGTTTACCTAAAGAAACTAAAGACCTATATATAAAAAAACTATAAAACACTGGTAAAAGAAATCAAAGAGGACAGTAATAGATGGAGAAATATACCATATTCATGGATTAGAAGAATCAATATAGTGAAAATGAGTATAACTACCCAAAGCAATCTATAGATTCAATGCAATCCTTATCAAACTACCAACGGTATTTTTCACAGAGCTAGAACAAATAATTTCACAATTTGTATGGAAATACAAAAAAATCTTGAATAGCCAAAGCAATCTTGAGAAAGAAGAATGGAACTGGAGGAATCAACCTGCCTGACTTCAGGCTCTACTACAAAGCCACAGTCATCAAGACAGTATGGTACTTGCACAAAGATAAATATAGATCAATGGAACAAAATAGAAAGCCCAGAGATAAATGCATGCACCTATGAAAACCTTATCTTTGAAAAAGGAGGCAAGAATATACAATGGAGAAAAGACAATCTCTTTAACAAGTGGTGCTGGGAAAACTGGTCAACAACATGTAAAAGGATGAAACTAGAACACTTTCTAACACCATACACAAAAATAAACTCAAAATGGATTAAAGATCTAAACGTAAGACCAGAAACTATAAAACTCTTAGAGGAGAACACGGGCAAAACACTCTTTGACATACATCACAGCAGGATCCTCTAGACCCACCTCCCAGAATATTAGAAATAAAAGCAAAAATAAACAAATGGGACCTAATTAAATTAAAAGCTTCTGCACAATCCAGGTCTTTAAAGCTCAGTCTTACTCTCTTTCAAATAAAACAGAGTTGTCTTCTTTATGTTTAGGTCTATAGATGAGAAAATGATCTGCAGTCTTAATGATTGACTGTCCTTCGAGTAGATGGTATCAGTATGCTTCAGCCTTGTCTTATAGGTAACAACATATTTCTGCAGTGCAAGTTTATTCTCTTTTTGAAGGTTTGTTATGCCACTTCCCTTTTACAAAGACCAACATGAGTATAGTAATGGTAATCTATAAATAAAAAGAATCAGAACAAGTATATATACATACATATATCCTGATAGCTCCGCTGGTAAAGAATTCCCCTGATGCAGGTGACACCAGCTTAGTTCCAGGGCTGGGAAGGTCCCCTGGAGAAGGGATAGGCTACTGACTCCAGTATTCATGGGATTCCCTGGTGGCTCAGATGCTAAAGAATCTGCCTGCAATAGAGGAGACCTGAGTTCGATTCCTAGATCAGGAAGATCCCCTGCAGAAGGGGAATGGCTACCTACTCCAGCACTTTTACCTGGAGAATCCCATGGACAGAGGAGCCTGGCAGGCTATGATCCAGGGAATGTCAAAGATTTGGATACCACTGAGTGAGTAAACCTTCAGTTTCATTTTTCTTCAAGGATAGGATAAGTCTTGAGTAAATGTGGTTTCCACTCTAAGAGCAATGAGAACATTTAAAGAGAAAAAAACTAAGGCCAATGATTATGTTTTAGGGGCTATACCAGAGACTCAGTGGAGGAGTAAGATGAATGCAGCACAGATTATAAATTGTCAACAGGAAAACTTGGAAGGTATGAGAACTGAAAAAGGAAATGCAAGCAGTCTGGCATTCACAGTGGATGCAATTTTACTAGATTGTGAGTAAATTTAAAGCTCCTTTGGATCTTCCTTTACACAGCCTCAAAAATCTGTCCTGAGGATAAACTGCCATGTGACTATTTTTTATTCATTAAAAATCTATATTTAGGGAATAAGTGTGTTTCTCCTAAAAATCAGTGAGACATAATGTTTGGATCTGTTGTATAAACATATTTGGTTTAATCTGGAATATCATTTGGTGAAAATGTTAGGTGTTATTGAGGGAAGTGAGCTAACTACTGTTGATAAACTATGAAGCATACATCTTGACAGGTTCTTTATATACATTATTACTGTAGGAACAAGTATTGGTAAATATATTTCTATCCATTTTATACAAGACAAAAGTGACTCAATAAAGTTAAATAAGAATATGAAGTATTTTAGACTCTGCTTCCTCCACTCATCCCACTTCAATATGGGAAAATTTCACTTTCCTACTTTCTCACTCCTTGTTGGGAAAATATCAAAACACAGGTCTGATCATTGGCCACACTGTGAAGACTGTCTTTGAGGCATTCTATTGTTCTTTGGAGGGGAGATTTCTTTCCTTCATCTCTCTGTTGATCTCAATTTCCCAGGATTCTCACACACTCCTGATTCCATTTGTGTCAAGGAAAATCATGTGCTGATATCTTTTTGGCAGATGTATTATCCTTCATGGGCATGATGAAAAGTGGGATATAATAGGCTCAAGAAATGAAATTCAAGGCTGCATTTCAAAGGAAGGGACACTTGGGTAAAAGAGATGTCTAGATGAGAATCAAACAACCTAGAGCAGCCAACGTCTGCTGACCTGAAGCTGCAGGCAGCACAGTAGAGGGACGTGGCCCCCGGGGAGACTTTCTGGACAGCGTACCTGGCGGATCCTGCAGCCTCTCCTTTCAGGAACCAGCACTGAGAGGCTGTGGCCCTGGATGGCGACCTGATGGGTGAAACAGCCCTGCCCTGCTATGTCTGTGTGGCGCTAGGAGTAGGTCTCATTCGCCAGCACCACATCCTGCCTCCAGAGTCTGGCGTCTTCTCCCTGAATGTGGTCTTCCATGCCCTGTCCCCGTCTCCACAGTGTCTGTCCTTCTGGGCCCCCAGGACGGGAACCTTGCCATCCACAGTCTCACGTGCTCTCTTGCTCCTCTAGGTGGTTCACGGTTCTGGTTCCCCTGTGCTTTTCACTTCCCCTTCTTCACTGGGCCTTCAATCTTCTAACCTCTTTTCAACTCAGCTTCTGTCCACTCTCCTGGGATCTCTGCTCCCTCCTCGCCAGCCTGTGCCTGTCTGTCCCTGACTTTGACCTATGCATCTATACTCTGGCCCTCGAGTTCCCCTGCTGTTCTAATGCCTGTGATTCACTTTCCCTAAATGGTTTTGTGGTCACCCCATTTCCCTATATCAATCTCCCATTTCCCTATATCAATCTCCCAATCTAACTTCTTGTCCTTCTTCAGTAACATGACTCTCATTTATCCAATGTGAGATCTCAAAGAGGTCAAGTACAGTGATTTGCCTTTATGTATGTAATATATTCTTACTAATTTTACCTCTGCTGTGAATTAAATTGGGCTTCCCAAGTGGTGCAGTGGAAAAGAATCCACTTGCTGATATAGGAGATGCAAGAGAGACTGTTCAATCTCTGGGTCAGAAAGATCGGGAAAAGGAAATGGCAACCCACTCCAGTATTCTTGCCTGGGAAATCTCATGGACAGAGGAGCCTGGCGGGCTACAGTCCATGGTGTCACAAAGAGTCAGACCCAACTGAGCGACTGAGCACAATCATTGAAGTAATTGATATCCTGTTTGGCATGTGTAGCACCTTGAAGAACTATATAGGTGCTATTTCTATAGAGCTTTTCCCTTTGTTATGCCATAGAGCTAACATTTATATTGATTTTGTATTTTGAAGCATTATTGGATTTGTTTAGTAGTTCTAACAGGTTTGGTGCAATTATTTGCATTTTCTATATGTAAGATTGTCTCCTCTGTACTCTGTTAAATGTGGCTACTTGCTCTTAATAACATGCATATGAAGTTTATGCATGTCAATGTGTTCATCAGTAAGTTATTCATGTTATTGCTGAGTAGTATTTTGACTTATGGATGAACCACAGTTTATTTTTTCTCAGTTAACAGATATTTTGGCTGTTTCCAGCTATTTGAACTTATAATTAGAGTTGTTCTAAATATTCAGAACTGGACATGGAACAACAGACTGGTTCCAAATAGGAAAAGGAGTACGTCAAGGCTGTATATTGTCACCCTGTTTATTTAACTTATATGCAGAGCACATCATGAGAAATGCTGGGCTGGAGGAAGCACAAGCTGGAATCAAGATTGGCAGGAGAAATATCAATAACCTCAGATATGTAGATGACACCACCCTTATGGCAGAAAGTGAAGAAGAACTATAGAGCCTTTTGATGAAAGCAAAAGAAGAGAATGAAAAATTTGGCTTAAAGCTCAACATTCAAAAAACTAAGATCATGGTATCCGGTCCCATCACTTCATGGCAAATAGATGGGGAAACAGTGGAAACAGTGGCTGACTTAATTTTACTGGGCTCCGAAATCACTGCAGATGGTGATTGCAGCCATGAAATTAAAAGACACTTACTCCTTGGAAAGAAAGTTATGACCAACCTAGACAGCATATTAAAAAGCAGAGACATTATTTTGCCAACAAAGGTCTGTCTAGTCAAAGCCAGGGTTTTTCCAGTAGTCACATATGGTGGTGAGGGTTGGACTATAAAGAAAGCTGAATGCTGAAGAATTGGTGCTTTTGAAGTGTGGTGTTGGAGAAGATTCTTGAGAGTCCCTTGGACTGAAAGGAGATCCAATCAGTCCATCCTAAAGGAGACTGGTTCCAAATAGGGAAAGGAGTACGTCAAGGCTGTATATTGTCACCCTGCTTATTTAACTTCTATGCAGAGTACATTGTGAGAAACGCTGGACCGGAAACACAAGCTGGAATCAAGATTGCCGGGAGAAATACTAATAACCTCAGATATGCAGATGACACCACCCTAATGGCAGAAAGTGAGGAGGAACTAAAAAGCCTCTTGATGAAAGTGGAAGAGGAGAGTGAAAAAGATGGCTTAAAGCTCAACATTCAGAAAACGAAGATCATGGCATCTGGTCTCATCATTTCATGCAAAATAAATGGGGAAACAGTGGAAACAGTGTCAGACTTTATTTTTTGGGGCTCCAAAGTCACTACAGATGGTGACTGCAGCCATGAAATTAAAAGACGCTTACTTCTTGGAACAAAGTTATGACCAAACTAGATAGCATATTCAAAAGCAGAGACATTACTTTGCCAACAAAAGTCTGTCTAGTCAAAGCTAGTGTTGTTCCCGTAGTCACGTATGGATGTTAGAGTTGGACTATAAAGAAAGCTGAGCGCTGAAGAATCGATGCTTTTGAACTGTGGTGTTGGAGAAGACTCTTGACAGTCCCTTGGACTGCAAGGAGATCCAACCAGTCCATCCTAAAGGAGATCAGTCCTGGGTGTTCATTGGAAGGACTCATGCTGAAGTTGAAACTCCAGTACTTTGGCCACCTGATGCGAAGAGCTGACTCATTGGAAAAGACCCTGATGCTGGGAAAGATTGAGGGCAGGAGGAGAAGGGGACAAGAGAGGATGAGATGGTTGGATGGCATCACCGACACAATGGACATGGGTTTGGGTGGATTCCGGGAGTTGGTGATGGACAGGGAGGCCTGGCGTGCTGTGATTCTTGGGTTTGCAAAGAGTCGGACATGTCTGAGTGACTGAACTGAAGTGAACTAACAAGTCATTTAAAAATGTTTCCTCTTGTTTTGTAGATTAACTGCTTCTAAAATGTGAACTCAGCTCCTGTTCAGACCAGATGGAACCAGGGAACAGTATTTCTTAGTCCTCTTGGGCCTCACTCTTTCTTTTTATATTTTGACAATGGTGGGCCACCTGCACATTATCATGACTAAAACTCTCAGTAAGACCTTGAACTCATTACTGCTGGTAGTGTCCTGGGTTGGAGGTTTTCTGCACTCAGTAATGCAACTTAGTACTAATTATGGGCTCCTATTCTGTGGCCCCAAAGTCACTGATCACTTTATGTGTAACATGAACACTTATTGAAACTCATATGTACTAACACCTATATTATTGGTCTCTTGGTACTGGCCAATGGAGGACTTACCTGCACTATTGTGTTTCTGCTCTTATTGATCACCTATGGAGTCATCCTGCACTCTCTGAAAAACCTGAGTCAGGAGGGAGGCAGAAAGTCCTTCACACCTGTGGTTCCCCACATCACTGTGATTGTCTGCTTCTTTGTTCTTGTATTTTTATATATAGAAGACCTGCTAAGACCTTCCCCACTAAAAAATAATTGAGAGTATCTTATACAGTCATAATTCTCATACTGAGCTCATTAATCTACAGTCTAAAAAATTCTGAAATGACTAATGCTATAAATAAGCTCTGGAGAGGGAAAAAAAGCAGACCAAGTTTTAAATTAGTGCATTATCCATTATGAAGTTAGTAAATTAGCATTAGGGCCAATCTCTTAGAATGTAAAAGTGTTCATAAATTTGATACATACTTTCCATTTCTTTAACAGATTGACAATTATAATTAAATTATATGTTCATGCTATTTATTAGTAGCAATTCCCTGATGGTATGTAAACTGACTAACATCTAGTTTATCAGTGAATCTTGAAAGGTAGCATACATTTAAACTAGGAAGTCAATAAATAATATGTCACAAATTAGTCAATGAAATTTTTACAGAGTTACTAATTTTAAATTAATTTGTGTTTACTTTTATTTTTTTATTGTTAGATTCTTTTTATCTTCTTTGTATTTATTGTAGTAGTTAAAATATATTGTGTGTGTGGAGTGTTTTTTTTCCTCACTTTCATCTGTATTCATATGAAATTTTAGCATAATATTTATTTAATTTTTTAAATAAGAAAAAATTCTATTCTAGTAATGGAATTCATGCAAAATGAAATCATGTAGAATAAAACTTATCCCCATCATAACCTAGATTCTTCCAGTCCTTTCAGATGATGTCACTATATTCGCTTTCTCAGATTGCTCAAGTTATAATCTGCAAATACAGGCATATTTTCATTTATATGTTTGTGTTTCTGCTTCAATGTATACATTTTTCATTTTACTGCACAGCCTCCTGGAGATCTGTGCATGCCAGTTTACTTAGATCCTAACTCAGTCTAGTTAGTTCCTGCTACTTAAGTCTTTCATGCAGCTACACTAAAATTGATGCATCTGGTCATTTTCATGTTTTCTTCAGTTCTTTTCAATGTTAAATAATTCTGTGATGAAGTTTTTAAAATTTTTCTGTATGAGTTCCAAGGAGTGGAATTGTTGAGTCAATTATTTTATGTATTTAAATTTTGATGTTTATAGTTATTGTCAGAATGTCATCAGTTTGGTTATCTTTTCACATGTTTCAAGGCATTTGTATTCGTTTTCCATGAACTGCTTATAAATTAACTTCATATATTTTCTTTGATTGCTGATCTTTTCCATTTGATTTGGATAGTGTGGCCACTTTAACAATATTTTTCTGTATTCCTCCAGTTCATGAACATTGGGCATCCTTCTTTGTTCCTTTAATTTCTTTCATTGATGTCATATATTTTTCAGTTTACCAGATTTTCACTTCCATTATTTACTTTATTCCGATGTATGTTATTCTTATTGATACTATTTTAAATGGGATTAGTTTCTTAATTTTCTTTTTATATATTTGATTGTGAAATATGTAAATGCAACTCATTTTTGCAGGTTGATTTTGTACCCTGAAAATTTGTTGGATTTATTTATTCGATCCAGCAATTTTGGTTCAGTTGCCTGTATTTTCTATATAAAGATTATGCCTATTCTGATTTGAGATTTATGCACATACTTGTGTTTATCAATAGTTTATTCATTTTATTGCTAATTAGCATTCCATTTTGTGGATGTATTACAGTCCTTTTAAGCTTTTCTTGGTTAAGAGATATTTTGTCTGTTTCCAGCTATTTTAACTTATGATTAAAACTACTGTAAATATGCGTGTAAACTTTTTAAGAAACAAGCAAACAGGCTCAGAAAAAATAGAAATGATTATTTTTGAGGTACTAGATATAAGAATTAAGTGGCAGTGACCACCAAGAGATAGAAATTTAGTTGAGTTCCAGATGTTTCCCATGTTTATTACTTTTAAAATGTTTCATGTTGTGGTACAGAGAGTGATACATCAAAAAAAATCCGAATAGACTTTCTGAGTTGGAGATATGATGTTCAGGGTCTGAGGACACCAAGACAGCTAAATTTATGAGAGTAAAATACTGCAGAGGATACAAATATAGTTCTGGAGTCTTGAGGGGGTTGTGGGAGAGAGAGGGAGATTACTCATTATTAAAGTTTCATCAGAGTACTGATCTGGGCTTGCATTTGAGGAAAATAACTGAGGCTGGAGGGAGATTTATCCAGATGGATTACAAAGAGGGCTTGGAGCTCACATTGGGCCAGGAATAGTGTTTATTCTCACCAGCTGGGAAACCTCATCGTTCACAGGGACAGTGCTGTTGGTTGAATACTCAGAAAGATTTTACATCAATAGTGGGACATGATTAGTCCTAGATCGAGCACTTCTCAGGATGCGACTCAAAAACCATATTAACAAGTTAAAAAAAATCCTCAAAGAAAGCATCCAAAGGAATCAAAATAAGAATTATGTTCAGGATTTTGTGTATTTACTAATGTGAGAAATTGATCCAATGTTAAGGGTTATTCTGGGGGCGTAAAATGCATTAGGAGGCACTTTCATTTTCTCCCTTCTGTGAAAGTGTTTGTGTAAGGTTGGTACCATTCATGGATTAGCTTTTATAGAACTGATTGATGAATGCCACATGAGAATGACATTTTGAGGGGAAAGTAATTCTAAGCATTGATTTATTTAGATGTTAGATTATTCCAGCTTTTAGTTATTTTGCTCTGTGTGATTAGAAAGTTGTCATTTTCATATCAGTGTTTCATTTTCTTTTCTTTTTTTTTAAATTTTATTTTATTTTTAAACTTTACAATATTGTATTAGTTTTGCCAAATATCAAAATGAATCAGCCACAGGTATACATGTGTTCCCCATCCTGAACACTGTTCCCTCCTCCCTCCCCATACCATCCCTCTGGGTCGTCCCAGTGCACCAGCCCCAAGCATCCAGTATCGTGCATTGAACCTGGACTGGTGACTCGTTTCATACATTATATTAAACATGTTTCAATGTCATTCTCCCAAATCTTCCCACCCTCTCCCTCTGCCACAGAGTCCATAAGACTGATCTATACATTAGTGTCTCTTTTGCTGTCTCGTAAACAGGGTTATTGTTACCATCTTTCTAAATTCCATATATATGCGTTAGTATACTGTATTGGTGTTTTTCTTTCTGGCTTACTTCACTCTAATGCAATCCCTATCAAGCTACCAATGGTATTCTTCACAGAGCTAGAACAAATAATTTCACAATTTGTATGGAAATACGAAAAACCTCGAATAGCCAAAGCTATCTTGAGAAAGAAGAATGGAACTGGAGGAATCAACCTGCCTGACTTCAGGCTCTACTACAAAGCCACAGTTATCAAGACAGTATGGTACTGGCACAAAGACAGAAATATAGATCAATGGAACAAAATAGAAAGCCCAGAGATAAATCCACGCACATATGGACAACTTATCTTTGACAAAGGAGGCAAGAATATACAATGGATTAAAGACAATCTCTTTAACAAGTGGTGCTGGGAAAACTGATCAACCACTTGTAAAAGAATGAAACTAGAACACTTTCTAACACCATACACAAAAATAAACTCAAAATGGATTAAAGATCTAAATGTAAGACCAGAAACTATAAAACTCCTAGAGGAGAACATAGGCAAAACACTCTCCGACATACATCACAGCAGGATCCTCTATGACCCACCTCCCAGAATACTGGAAATAAAAGCAAAAATAAACAAATGGGACCTAATTAAACTTAAAAGCTTCTGCACAACAAAGGAAACTATTAGCAAGGTGAAAAGGCAGCCTTCAGAATGGGAGAAAATAATAGCAAATGAAGCAACTGACAAGCAACTAATCACAAAAATATACAAGCAACTCCTACAGCTCAACTCCAGAAAAATAAATGACCCAATCAAAAAATGGGCCAAAGAACTAAATAGACATTTCTCCAAAAAGACATACAGATGGCTAACAAACACATGAAAAGATGCTCAACATCACTCATTATCAGAGAAATGCAAATCAAAACCACTATGAGGTACCATTTCACCCCAGTCAGAATGGCTGTGATCCAAAAGTCTACTAGCAATAAATGCTGGAGAGGGTGTGGAGAAAAGGGAACCCTCTTACACTGTTGTTGGGAATGCAAACTAGTACAGCCACTATGGAGAACAGTGTGGAGATTCCTTAAAAAACTGGAAAAAGAACTGCCTTATGACCCAGCAATCCCACTGCTGGGCATACACACTGCAGAAACCAGAATTGAAAGAGACACGTGTACCCCAATGTTCATCGCAGCACTGTTTATAATAGCCAGGACATGGAAGCAACCTAGATGTCCATCAGCAGATGAATGGCTAAGAAAGCTGTGGTACATATACACAATGGAGTATTACTCAGCCATTAAAAAGGATACATTTGAATCATTTTCTTCTCTTGGCAAGTATACTTCTGTGAATTCATTTATAATATCATTGTATCATCTTTGCAAGATCTCTCGAATCGAGAGTGATGACTCTTTCTTCAATATTTGTTTAAAATCTACCATTTTAACCATTTTATTTATTTATTTTAAAATTTCATTTATATCACTGCATCCAGTCTTAGTTCCGCCTGAGGGGGGTCCGTTGTCTCATGCAGGATCATTCTTTGCAGTGTGTCAACTCTCTGAGCGCACAGGCTCAGAAGTTGTGGTGGCAACTTACTTGCTCCAAATCCACTCTAGGATTCTTGCCTGGAAAACCCCAGGGACAGAGGTGCCCTGTGGGCTACAGCCCATGATGTGGCAAAGAGTTGGACATGACTGAGCGACTGGCACAAACACACATGTGGGGTCTTCGTTCCCCAACTAGGTATTGAACCGAATTCCCCTGCACTGTGGGGATTCCCTGGTGACTCAGACAGTAAAGAATCTGCCTGCAATGTGGGAGACCTGGGTTCCATCCCTGGGTGGGGAAGATTCCCTGGAGGAGGGCATGGCAACCCACTCCAGTATTCTTGCCTGGAGAATCCCAGGGACAGAGGGGTCTGGCCGGCTACAGTCCATGGGGTCGCAACAAGTCGGACATGACTGAACGACTAAGCACACAGCCCAGCACTGTAAGGTGGATTATTAACTATTGGACCATCAGGGAATTTCCCCTCTCTTCAATCTGGATTCTGATAATTTTTTTCTTTTGTTTTTTTCTTAGTACATTTTGCTAGAAATGTATCAATTTATTTAAAGTTTAAAGACCTAATTATAGGTTTTAAATAGATTTATTATTTTTAATGAATTCCTCTTTAAATGATGTCTGTGTTCTCAATACTGTTTCAAACTACAATGCTCTCTAGCATTGTAAATAATTAAAATAAAATAAGTAAGTAAATAATTAGAATACAATTTACAATAGCATTGTAAATAAGTAAAATAAAATAAAATAAGTAAAATAATTAAAATTATTTTAATTTTTCTTTTCTAGTATCTTGAGACAAAAGCTGAGTTCATTTCTTAAAATATTTATTGTTTTCTAATATTTGCATATAAAGAAAACTCTACATTTCTTTCTAAGCACTCTTTTAGTTGCATCCAGTTAATATATACATGTTATATTATCCTTTATGTGTGTGAATATATATATATGTATATATATATATATATATTTTTTAGATATGTATGTTCGGTCTTGTTTGACTCTTTGTGACCCCTTGGACCCATGGACTGTAGCCCACCAGCCCCTCTGTCCATGAGATTTCCCAGGCAACAATACTGGAGCAGGTTGCTATCTTTTAGTCCAGGGGATCTTCCTGACCCAGGAATCAAACCAGCGTCTCTTGCAACTCTTGTACTGGGAGGCAAATTCTTTACCACTAGTACCACCTGGGAAGTTGTGCTTTTTAGAAACCTTTAATATACATTATTTTATATAATGTGTATCATTATCTTTCTGTAGAAAATATCTTAAAATTTACACAGGTAATTTTAGGCTTGTATTGCTTAATTTGTAAATGAAAATGTTATATTTTTCTTTTTTTATATGTATATATTTACATATATGCTATATACATATATGATATAAATATAGATATATGCTGTATGATTTAAATCTTTAAAAATGTACAGCAACTTCTGTCACAGCTTAGGGTGTTTTCTACTTTGGCAAAGGCCCCGTGAGCACTTTGAGATAAATGGAATAATCCCACAAATGTTTTCTCTTTTACAATTCTCACACTAAAATAGATTCTATCAACTTGTCTGTCTGAAATCATATGACAACTTTTATCTGTATTTGAAATAAACCTTAAATAACTTATTCTGAAGTTAACATTAATAATATTTGGAAATAAATTCAGATATTATCTTCAAAGACAAAGCTTAAACTTAAAACTATTTGCCTATTTTTAAGGTTTGATTTAAGCTAGAAAGTTTTTACATATTTCATTTCTGCACAGATTTGATTTTCCCGTTTGGTGATATGGTCTCAATTTACACTTTATGATTTTTCCCCCAGGGGACAGGATTCTATAAGTCCTGTTCCACATGGTGATTGTTCTGGTACCATCTCTGGAGATAAAGACTCTACCCTCAAAATCATGGTTAAAGTTCCAATGAATTTAATTAGACAAAAATCACCCTTGGAGATGTACCTGCTGAATGCCTCGCCTGTACGTACTGCAGTTAAATATCGACCAAGAGTGGACAGCCCTTTGCCTTTACCTGAGGAGTGATTGTCTGCAGCAGCAATCACATGACACACTTCTACTAGAATTAAAATGATGGACTCAGAACATAATAGAGTGTGTATACGAAATTATTCCCATCCTTCAAGAAACCCAAAATTCAGCAATGCTGTTTGAAGACAGGACGATATAAGTGAGAATCAAAATGTTGCAAAGTCCATTTCACTTTCACTGGTATAGACACAAGCAGCAGATTAATTTTTTTCACTTTAAACAATCCTTACATAATTTGAAGTTTTTTCTCTCTCTCTTTCTCTGACTAAAATGGTGATTTAACATTTGTTTGTTATCAGGACAAATTCTGACGGTAGTAAACACTTTGGATTTCTTTTCACAATCAAGATTCAGAGTTCCTTAGGTAACAGGACATTCATATTCATTTTGAAAATTTCAATAATTGAAAAGTATTTTTTTTTCTGAATGTCTGAGATGAATTACATGTCCTGCAAGACTGACTGAAAATCCAGTGATGCTGAATGTACCTTGCTCATTATTTTGCCAGAGATGGCATCAGTGCATGAAGGACTAAAGAGATGGCACCAGAGCTCAGAACATGGGTTGAATAACTTTCATCTTCTGCAGGTAACCCAGGAAGTGTATTCAGACACAAAATTCTTAACGAGGCTTTTTCTGAGTCCATTGGTGGAGTGAGAATTCAATCCTTTAAGAGTTTTCCTTTGTGATTTTCATAATCAGCCATGTTAGGATTCTTTCATGATTATTAAATATGTAAAAATTGATTCTATTCAGCAATACACTTTTTGGATAATTTCATATTCTAATGATCTGAAATAAATTTACTGTCCAGAAAGTACTCTTAGAAATTAATTTCAAGGTTAATGATTTGACAATATTTTCATTCAGATATTTATATATCTGACCCTACTTTCAATTTTTATGTTCTCTAAACATAGCATGTTAATCTGTTAAAATTAAATGATGAGGTAGTATCCGTATATTTTGATTGATTGACTTCCAAGAACTCAAGCAAATACTGTACTAAGCAAGCTGTGACTTCAAGTCCTACTTTTCTATTCACAGATGAGCTTCAGCATCCTATCATATGTTTGTTGGTCTAAATAACCAACAAAAGATAAAAATATGAAAATATGAAATATAAAAATATGAAAATGAGACATTTTTTCTCTTTTTGTTGATATTTTATTTCATATTTTTATCTTTTGTTAGTTAACTGCTTACAGATCTTTACTTTCGATAATAATTCTGTGCATATCATCTAACATATTTATCTTCAGAATTTTTTGTCCAGTGGTGTTTTGTTATACTTTCCTAAGTCCTTAAAATATTTGAAATTGTCAGATATATTTATTTGAGATTAATTGATTGGTTAAGAAGTTTCTTCGAGCCCTAGAAGGAGGAAAGTCACCTCTTTCATGAAATGGACATTAAAACTTGCTTTGCTTCTTTTTAAAACTTTAATCAGCTTTTATTTTTGTCTGAGATATTTGCTATATGTGCAATTTAAAGTTTCTAGATAGAAAATTAGTTGAAGGACTTCACTTATTTAATATTCTTTTCCAACATTTTTTTAAATTCACTTACCTATCTATTAGTTTGTGGTCAAGGAAGATGATTTAATCAGCCTTCTATTATAATATCTGAAAGTACCCAAACATAATAAAGGGATATTTATTATGTTTGTTGAATAAAAATCAAGGACTGTTTGTTGAATAAAAAACAAATTATTGTAAGATTTTAGGAAATCACTTTTAATAATTGTATTTATAGATAATGCTGTCCTGAACTCTGGAATAGACATACAGAAGAACCTATGGAAGAAAGGAAAAATGTAAGTGAGTTTGTCCTCTTGGGGCTCACTCAGAGCATCCAGGGGCAGGGAATTTTATTTGTCATGTTCTTGCTCATCTACATCGCGACCATGGTGGGCAACCTACTCATTGTCCTGACTGTGGTACTCAGCCCAACATTGGATTCCCCTATGTACTTCTTTCTTGGCTATTTATCACTTATGGATGCTTTTTATTCTAGTTCAATCACCCCAAATACAATTATAGACTTACTCTATGAGAAGAAAACCATTTCATTTCAAGCTTGCATGACCCAGCTTTTTACAGAGCATCTATTTAGTGGTGCTGAGGTTTTTCTCCTGGTTTTCATGGCCTATGACCGCTACCTGGCCATCTGCAAACCCTTGCATTATTTGACAATCGTGAATCAGAGAGTGTGTGTTCTGATGCTGCTATTGGCTTGGGTTGGTGGGTTTTTACATGGTCTACTTCATATCATTTTCTTCTGCAACCTTCCGTTCTGTGGCCCTAATGTCAGTGACCACTTCGGGTGTGACACGTATCCTTTGTTAAAACTGGCCTGCACCGACACCCACATTACCGCCGTCACAGTGGTTGCCAACGATGGGGCGATCTGTGTGACCATTTTCACATTCTTACTCATCTCCTATGGGGTCATTCTGCGCTCCTTGAAGAATCTCAGTAAGGAAGGGAAGCGTAAAGCCTTATCCACCTGTGGCTCCCACATTACAGTGGTGGTCCTCTTCTTTGTGCCCTGTATTTTTACGTATGTGAGACCTCCTGTTACCTTACCCATTGATAAATACTTCGCTGTGTTTTACACCATTGTCACCCCCATGCTGAACCCTCTAATCTATACTCTGAGAAATGGAGAGATGCAAAATGCCATGAAAAAGCTATGGATCAGAAGAAAACAATGAAGAAGCTGCAAAATATATTACTTATTTTCAACAAACAATTGCTCTTTCAATGAGCAAGGAAAGTCATGTGTGTGTGTGTGTGTGTATGTGTTTTACTGTAATAAATGTCTCCTCAGTTTAAATAACTTGGGTATGATGAAAAAGGTTTATCATTTGAATACTTCCAGTCTACTTCTGCTTTATTGACTATGCCAAAGCCTTTGACTGTGTGGATCACAATAAACTGTGGACAATTCTTCAAGTGATGGGAATATCAGACCACCTGACCTGCCTCTTGAGAAATCTGTATGCAGGTCAGGAAGCAACAGTTAGAACTGGACATGGAACAACAGACTGGTTCCAAATAGGAAAAGGAGTACGTCAAGGCTGTATATTGTCACCCTGCTTATTTAACTTATATGCAGAGTCCATCATGAGAAACGCTAGGCTGAAGGAAGCACAAGCTGGAATCAAGATTGCCAGGAGAAATATCAATAACCTCAGATACAAAGATGACACCACCCTTATGGCAGAAAGTGAAGAAGAAATAAAGACCCTCTTGATGAAAGTTAAAGAGGAGAGTGACAAAGTTGGCTTAAAACTCAACATTCAGAAAACTAAGATCATGGCATCTGGTCCCATCACTTCATGGCAAATAGATGGGGAAACAGTGGAAACAGTGGCTGACTTAATTTTTCTGGGCTCCAAAATCACTGCAGATGGTGACTGCAGCCATGAAATTAAAAGACACTTACTCCTTGGAAGGAAAGTTATGACCAACCTAGACAGCATATTAAAAAGCAGGGATATTACTTTGCCAACAAAGGTCCATCTAGTCATGGCTATGGTTTTTCCAGTGGTCATGTATGGATGTGAGTGTTGGACTATAAAGAAAGCTGAGCACTGAAGAATTGACGCTTTTGAGCTGTGATGTTGGAGAAGAAAGACTCTTGAGAGTCCCTTGGACTGCAAGGAGATCCAACCAGTCCATCATAAAGGAGATCAGTCCTGGGTGTTCATTGGGAGGACTGATGTTGAAGCTGAAACTCCAATACTTTGGCCACCTGATGTGAAGAGCTGACTGCTTTGAAAAGACCCTGAAGCTGGGAGGGAATGGGGGCTTGAGGAAAATGGGGCAACAGAGGATAAGATGGCTGGATGGCATCACCAATTCAATGGACACGGGTTTGGGTAAACTCTGGGGGTTGGTGATGCACAGGTAGGCATGGCGTGCAGTGGTTCATGGGGTCGCAAAGAGTCAGACATGATTGAGCGACTGAACTGAACTGAATGATCAAAATAAGCTTATAAAATTTTCATATTTTCCTAACGCAAAGTGTATATATATATTTAATTTGAAATACATTTTTATGATTTCCACAATTTTGGAGGAAAATATATGTAGTTTGGTGGTATAAAATATCTCTATTGAAGCGATAAATTTATGTTCTATATGATGAGTTGTGCTGCAGCTAATACTGCAAATGTTTTTAATTAGGGAAAAGTTTTTCTCATGTTTGTCTCTTCAAAAATATAATATTCTTCAGAATACAGCTCATTACAGATTTCAGGAAAAATAATTTTTAAAATATGATTAAAAACTTGGTTTATTCCTATATACACAAGACATTCCATACTAATATTTGAAGTAGATTTATTATTTCTCTATCTGTGAGATTCTTTATACACACTATTTTATTTCTATTGTTTAGCACGTTAATGTTGAAGAAGAACATTTCAGTCATAATATTACTGGTTATGTTTGTAAAAATAATCTGAAAGATGAAAGTTTTATACAGAAAAATAAACAAACCTTACTCAATATTCCAATTGGATAATCATATTATTGCCTCATTTTTGTCAGCTTTGTTTGGAGTTACATTTTCATAAAGGTGGCTCATTCCACTTTCCAGATACTTTAAAATACCTGGTGAAACCCCAGATATTTTCAGTATCCTGGTCACCTTTTTTGCTTACATAACCTTCTGTAGAGACCCAGGCACATGGGTTTCTCTCATGTGTAAATTTAGCACAATCCATCATCCATGCACTTTAAATATTCAGTTTGGAACTTGACACTAAATATTTGGGGTTATATCATTGTTAAGAAAGATTCTAACAATATAAACCATTATTATCTCTCTTATTAATATAATAGATTGCTAGGTAATTAAGATGCCAGAATATATTGTTTTATTTGACAGAAACAGCATTCATAAAGTGCTCCTCTGAATCAGGCTTGAAACAAAATATTATCTGCCTCTAATATGGTCAGTGCATGTGGTCAAAGAAGACTATCATTTTGCCTCTCTTGTTTACTCTGGTTTCATGAGGCGCTGAGGCTACGGGGTGATGAGTGCTTTTTACTAGTAAATCATACTGTGTGAGAAGCCTCATATCCTGAGTTTAATCCCTATTACCTGAAGAGTTCTCATATTATCTCAGTGAAAGTGCTAGTCACTCAATCATGTCCGACTCTTTGTGACCCCATGGACTGTAGCCTGCCAGGCTGCTCTGTCCATGGAATTCTCCAGGCAAGAATACTGGAGTGGGTTGTCATTTCCTTCTCCAGGGGAACTTCCTGACCCAGGGATCAAACCCGTGTCTCCTGAATTACACACAGATTCTTCACCATCTGAGCCATCAGGGAAGCCATTTATTATCTCAAAGTCTTCTCAAATAAAATACTAATTACCAAATAATAATGAGCATTTGGGTTTATCAGAACTTATGTAATTTACTTCTCCACTTTGGGACATTGCTATAGACTGAAAGTTTACTTCCCTCTCCAAAATCATAAGTTAAATCGTTTCTAGTGTGATGATATTGGGAGGGCGGCCCTTTGGGTAATGAGTAGGTCATAAAAGTTTCACCCTGATGAGTGGGATTGATGCCCTTATAAAGAAACATCAGAGAGTTCACTTAACTCTTTGGCATGTGAGGACACAGAAAAAAGAAAAAAAAAAAAAAAAAAAGGCTGTATGTGAACTAGGGACAGGACCTCACCAGATATGGAGTCTGTTAGCAACTTAATCTTGGATTTCCTAGCCACCAAACCACTGAAAAATAAATACATATTGCTTAATCGTCTAGTCTATGATGTTCCATAAAAGCAGGCCATACTCAAAGTATACCAGGCATATGTTTAGTTAATTTTAAAACTTGTGTAGTTATATCAAGTAATAAGATAAAAATATTTGCTAACTCTCTATGTTCCTTAGTCTATGAGCTTCCTGAAGTCAGGGACATTGTTCTAACTGTCTTTGTATTTTCTATTCCTTGCACAGTGTATGGGAGATAGAATCTACTCTATAGTTTTGTCAATTATCAGAATTATTGATCTATTGGAGTGAGAATCTTTACTGAAAGGTTATGATTAACTCTTTTTATGTTAAATATACTCACAAATATTACTATTCTTTGACATCTCTTACATTTATTTTGTTGTTCATGTTAAATTCTAAGTGTTTTATAGATAGCTCTTATTTTCATATTTTTCCTTTTTATTTCTTCTATCACATTACTTTTGAAAAGTTTCATTTCCTAGCAATTATTTTAAAGTTTTAACCTCTTTTTTTAAAAAAGAAACATGGATGGACCGAGAGAGTATCATACCAAAGTCAGAAAAAGAAAGACAAGTAGCATCCAATCTCATTCATATGTGGAATCTAAACTATAACACAAGTAAAATTTTCTACAGAATAGAAAGGGACTAAAGACACAGAAAACTGACTTGTGGTTGCCAAGGGGTTATTTGGGGAGAGGGATGGATTGAGAATTTAGGATTAGCAGATGGAGGTTATTATGTATGCATTGTATAGGCAACAAGGTCCTACTGTATAGCACGGGGAACAATATCCAATGTCCTGTGATAAAGCAATAAAACACCATATAAATCATATGAAAAAGAGTGTTTGTATGTGTGTGTGTATATATATATATATATATATATATATATATATATGTATGTATAACTGAGTCACTTTGCTGTGTAGCAAAAAATAAAGCATTGTAAAATACTCTTCAATAAAAGAAATAAAAATTCAATTATTCATTAACAGTCTAGAATTTACTTTTATTTGTGATAGGGAAATATTTAAGCCTATTTTTCCCCAACAAGTAAAATAATATATCAACATAATCATTAATTTCAGTTTATTTGACAATTTTCTTTTTACTATGTGAGGTATTACACCATCTAGAAGGCTGAATTCTGAGGAACTTGCTCTTCCTCACCACTCTCCTCCTTATTTAGCTTGTCATGACACTTATATTTATTTTGATGAAAATTACGTTTTAATATTATATTTTCTCATCCAGAATAAGACACATATTGTAAAGTATTCACTGATGTTTCAATAAAAATTTATAAGTATCTCCATAGAGTGTATACAAATCTTGTCTTTTCATTTTCTTATAGAAAAGGATGACTCTCTTATTTGCATTTGACTTACCGACACATTTTCAATGAACAGCTCAGAGAAGAGTCAGTGTCTTTTTCTGGTGTGAATTATAGCTCATTTCTAAAGGTCACAGGCATATCAGTCAGTTCAGGTCAGTCGCTCAGTCATGTCCGACTCTTTGTAACCCCCATGAATTGCAGTATGCCAGGCTTCCCTGTCCACCACCAACTCCTGGAGTTTACTCAGACTCATGTCCATTGAGTCAGTGATACCATCCAACCATCTCATCCTCTGTCGTCCCCTTCTCCTCCTGACTTCAATCTTTCCCAGCATCAGGGTCTTTTCTGATGAGTCAGTTTTTCACATCAGGTGGCCAAAGTATTGGAGTTTCAGCTTCAGGGTCAGTCCTTCCAATGAATATTCAGGTCTGAAGTCCTTGAGGATTGACTAGTTGGAAAGGGACCCTCAAGAGTCTTCTCCAACACCACAGTTCAAAAGCACCAATTCTTTGGCACTCAGTTTTCTTTATAGTCCAACCCTACATCCTTACATGACCACTGGAAAAACCATAGCTTATACTAGACAGGCCTTTGTTGGCAAAGTAATGTCTCTGCTTTTCAATATGCTTTCTAGGTTGGTCATAGCTTTTCTTCCAAGGAGCAAGCGTCTTTTAATTTCATGGCTGCAGTCACCATCTACAGTGATTTTGAAGTTCCCCAAAATAAAGTCTGACACTGTTTCCACTGTTTCCTCATCTATTTGCCATGAAGTGATGGGACCGGATGCCATGATCTTAGTTTTCTGAATGTTGAGTTTTAAGCTAACTTTTTCACTCTTCTCTTTCATCAAGAAGATCTTTAGTTCTTTGCATTCTGCCATAAGTATGGTGTCATCTGAGTATCTGATGTTATTGATATTTCTCCCAGCAATCTTGGTTCCAGCCTGTTCTTCATCCAGCCCAGCATTTCACATGATGTACTCTGCACATAAGTTTAATAAGCAGGGTGATAATATACAGCCTTGATGTACTCCTTTTCTGATTTGGAAGCAGTCTGTTGTTCCATGTCCGGTTCTAACCATTGCTTCTTGACCTGGAAACATATTTCTCAGGAGGCAGATATGGTGTTATGGTATTCCCATCTCTTGAAGTATTTTCCACAGTTTGTTGTGGCCCACACCATCAAATACTTTGGCATAGTCAATGAGGCAGAAGTAGCTGTTTCTCTGGAGCTCTCTTTTTCGATAATCCAATGGATGTTGGCTATTTGATCTCTGGTTCGTCTCCCTTTTCGAAATCCAGCTTGAACATCTGGAAGTTTGTAGTTCACATACTGTTAAAGCCTGGCTTGGAGAATTTTGAGAATTACTTTGGTAGTGTGTGGGATGAGTGCAATTGTGTGGTAGTTTGAACATTATTTGGCATTGCCTTTCTTTGGGATTATCCAAACATTCCTAGGCCTATATCCAACAGTACACATGTATGTATCCCACCACACTCTCAGATCTGTATCCAATCTCATGTGAATTTCTATGACAACTTGTAACTACATATTCAATATTATTTAGGTATTTATTCAATTGAACACACTATATATCTGACAATATATAGTTACTAAGTGAACTAGTGAATATGCGTATAATTGTTATGGATTTTGTCTAGAATGGTGTTGATTTTGATCTGTGATTTCCAGATATTGGGAGATCCTTCCTCTGTATATTGTTGGTTATTATTTGCAACAATTTGGTAATGTATGCCTCTGTGAGTAGACTTGAGATGTTTTCCTTTTCCCTCTGCCTGTTTGCTTAAAAAATTGGAGACTCTGGGCTACTGCTAATAAGCCCTAGTCCAATAACAGCACACTGAGTGGCCTGTCTGTGAAATTTTCAGCAGATCTTTGAATGAGCATTTCTAACACCTTGGGTTGAAATAGTCATAAAATGTCCTTAATACCATATCTGAAATTAAGACCCTGAAGGAGCCTTTCCACCTGGAAATTGGCACTTGTTGTCAGCTTCTGCAAGAATTAAGTGGGTGGTCATCATAGTCACTGACCCTCAAAACTGTCTGAAAGGAGTTCAGGGAAGAGATTTGGAATGAGGCAATCTGTGCTCTGAGAAAAGCTGGCAGAATAGGCCTTCAGATAGATATTTTCAGAAGACTTTATGAGCCACAAATCTTACATCTTCTCATGTCTAGAAAAGCACTGAAATCATTAACAGAAACATCTGCTTCAGACATTAGGAAGGAAATAAATTTGAAAGTCAAAATGGGATAATTGCAGTTCAGATATCGAAGGTAAAATTAGATGGCTATTGTGGATTTCAGCCACATTCCTGTATTGCTAAGGACTTAAATTTTCTGAGCTGTGTCAGATTAGGGGATGACACTGGTCACTAGTAGCTGCAACCTTATGATTTTAAGGTATCCTCCTGTAACTATTAAGATCTTCTACCCTAAAATTGTTTTAGATCAGATATTGACAAAAAAGCAGAGACATATGTAGTGGCCAATAACTCCTGTCATATATATGTCAGATCAGATCAGATCAGTCTCTCAGTCGTGTCTTTTTTGTACAGTTCTTCTGCGTATTCTTGCCATCTCTTCTTAATATCTTCTGCTTCTGTTAGATCCATACCATTTCTGTCCTTTATAGAGCTCATCTTTGCATGAAATGTTCCTTTGGTATCTCTGAATTTCTTGAAGAGATCCCTAGTCTTTCCCTTTCTGTTGTTTTCCTCTATTTCTTTGCATTGATTGCTGAAGAAGGCTTTCTTATCTCTTCTTGCTATTCCTTGGAACTCTGCATTCAGATGTTTATATCTTTCCTTTTCTCCTTTGATTTTCGCTTCTCTTCTTTTCACAGCTATTTGTAAGGCCTCCCCAGACAGCCATTTGCTTTTTTGCATTTCTTTTCCACGGGAATGGTCTTGATCCCTATCTCCTGTACAATGTCACGAACCTCAGTCCATAGTTCATCCGGCACTCTATCTATCAGATCTAGGCCCTTAAATCTATTTCTCACTTCCACTGTATAATCAATAGGGATTTGATTTAGGTCATACCTGAATGGTCTAGTGGTTTTCCCTACTTTCTTCAATTTAAATCTGAATTTGGCAATAAGGAGTTTATGGTCTGAGACACAGTCAGCTCCTGGTCTTGTTTTTGCTGACTGTATACAGCTTCTCCATCTTCGGCTGCAAAGAATATAATCAATCTGATTTTGCTGTTGACCATCTGGTGATGTCCATGTATAGAGTCTTCTCTTGTGTTGTTGGAAGAGGGTGTTTGTTATGACCAGTGCATTTTCTTGGCAAAACTCTATTAGTCTTTGCCCTGCTTCATTGTGTATTCCAAGGGCAAATTTGCCTGTTACTCCAGGTGTTTCTTGACTTCCTACTTTTGCATTCAAGTCCCCTATAATGAAAAGGACATCTTTTTTGGGTGGTAGTTCTGAAAGGTCTTGTAGGTATTCATAGAACCATTCAACTTCAGCTTCTTCAGCATTACTGGTTGGGGCATAGACTTGGATTACTGTGATATTGAATGGTTTGCCTTGGAAACGAACAGAGTTCATTCTGTCGTTTTTGAGATTGCATCCAAGTACTGCATTTCAGACTCTTTTGTTGACCATGATGGCCACTCCATTTCTTCTGAGGGATTCCTGCCTGCAGCAGTAGATATAATGGTCATCTGAGTTAAATTCACCCATTCCAGTCCATTTCAGTTCGCTGATTCCTAGAAGGTCGACATTCACTCTTGCCATCTCTTGTTTGACCACTTCCAATTTGCCTTGATTCATGGACCTGACATTCCAGGTTCCTATGCAGTATTGCTCTTTACATCATCAGACCTTGCTTCTATCACCAGTCACATCAACAGCTGGGTAATGTTTTTGCTTTGGCTCCATCCCTTCATTCTTTCTGGAGTTATTTCTCCACTGATCTCCAGTAGCATATTGGGCACCTACTGATCTGGGGAGTTTCTCTTTCAGTATCCTATCATTTTGCCTTTTCATACTGTTCATGGGGTTCTCAAGGCAAGAATACTGAAGTGGTTTGCCATTCCCTTCTCCAGTGGACCACATTCTGTCAGATCTCTCCACCATGACCTGCCCGTCTTGGGTTGCCCCATGGGCATGGCTTAGTTTCATTGAGTTAGACAAGGCTGTGGTCCTACTGTGATTAGATTGACTAGTTTTCTGTGAATATGGTTTCAGTGTGTTTGCCCTCTGATGCCCTCTTGCAACACCTACCATCTTACTTGAGTTTCTCTTACCTTGTGCGTTGGGTATCTCTTCACGGCTGTTCCAGCAAAGCACAGCCATTGCTCCTTACCTTGGATGAGGGGTGTCTCCTCACTGCCGCCCTTCCTGACCTTCAACATTGAATAGCCCCTCTAGGCCCTCCTCTGCCTACGCAGCCACGGCCCCTTGGACGTGAGGTTGGTTCTCCCGGCCACCGCCCCTAATGGGACTTACCCAGGGTTCTCAGATGCTGATAATTCTATTTTTGGTGTTACTTAGCATCTATATGGCAAATAGATGGAAAAAAAATGGAAACTGTGACAGACTTTATTTTCTTGGGCTCCAGATGGTGACCATCACTGCAGATGGTCACCACAGCCATGAAATTAAAATACACTTGCTCCTTTGAAGAAAACTATGACAAATCTATACAGCATATTAAAAAGCAGAGACATAATTTTGCCGACATAGAGTCAAAGCTATGGTTTATCCAGTAGTCATGTACGAATGTGAGTTGGACCATGAAGAAAGCTAAGCACCAAAGATTAGATACTTTCAATCTATGGTGCTGGAGAAGACTTTTGAGAATCCCTTGGACAGCAAGGAGATCAAACCAGTCAATCCTAAAGGAAATCAACCCTGAATATTCATTGGAAGGACTGATGTTGAAGCTGAAACTCCAATACTTTAGCCACCTGATGCGAAGAGCCAATTCACTGAAAAGGACCTTGGGAAAGATTGAGGGCAGGAGGAGAAGGAAGCGACAGAGGATGAGGTGGTTGGATGGCATCACCATCATCAATGGACATGGGTTTGAGCAAGCTCTGGGAGATGGGGAAGGACAGGGAAGCCTGGCTGCTGCAGTCCATGGGCTCACAAAGAGTTGGACATGACTGAGACACTGAACAACAACAATAACAAAAAGTTTCCATGATGTGGCACAGAGAGGGAGATCTCCAAAGATCCCGATGCTGCCTCTGAGTTGAGAATCTGAAATTCACAGTCAAGGACACTAAAGCAGAAAATACATCTATAGTCCTGGAGAGTCTGAGTGTGAGAAAGAGAGAGAGAGAGAATTATGCAAAGCTAAGAGGATGCATCTCAAGGATTCATCAAAGAACTGATTTGTGTGTGCATCTGAGGAAAATACCTGGGGCTGGGGAAAGATTTACCCAGATGAATTAGAGAGAAAGGCTTGGTTCTCCAACTAGGCCAGGAAGAGAGCCTACTCTCATTAGATGGAAAACCTCATAGTTCACAGGGGCAGTGCTGGTGGTTGAATACTTAGAAAAATTTTCATTATTGTGGCACGTGACTAGTTCTAGACTGAGCAAAATCCAGGACCAGCTTCAAGACGTGTATCATCAATATATTAAAAAAAAAATCCTCAAAGAAAACACCCAAAGGAATCAAAACAAGTATTTTGTTCAAAATTTTGTGTCTTTGTTAATGTGAACTATTAATCTAATTATTTCCATTTGATGCCCTTGTGTCATGCTTGTGTAAGGGTTATGCTGAGTGCATAAAATGTATTAGGAAATATATTGTTTCATTACTTCTATGAAAGTGTTGTGTAACAAGTTATTTCTTGATTAGTTGCCATGAAATTAAAAGATGCTTACTCCTTGGAAGGAAAGTTATGACCAACCTAGAGAGCATATTCAAAAGCAGAGACATTACTTTGCCAACAAAGGTCCGTCTAGTCAAGGCTATGGTTTCTCCTGTGGTCATGTATGGATGTGAGAGTTGGACTGTGAAGAAGGCTGAGTGCCGAAGAATTGATGCTTTTGAACTGTGGTGTTGGAGAAGACTCTTGAGAGTCCCTTGGACTGCAAGGAGATCCAACCAGTCCATTCTGATGGAGGTCAGCCCTGGGATTTCTTTGGAAGGAATGATGCTAAAGTTGAAACTCCAGTACTTTGGCCACCTCATGCGAAGGGTTGACTCATTGGAAAAGACTCTGATGCTGGGAGGGATTGGGGGCAGGAGGAGAAGGGGACGATAGAGGATGAGATGGCTGGATGGCATCACTGACTTGATGGACGTGAGTCTGGGTGAATTCCGGAAGTTAGTGATGGACAGGGAGGCCTGGCGTGCTGCGATTCATGGGGTCGCAAAGAGTTGGACACGACTGAGCGACTGAACTGAACTGAACTGAAAATTAATTGATTAAAGCTCCATGGGAATGAAGTATCTTGCAAGAGAATGTTAGGACTCTAAACATTCAATTTATTTGCACTTAGATTATCCCAGTTTTAAATTATTTCTCAATGTATGTTTAGATCATTGTGTTTTTCATAGAAATGGTCTGTTTTCTTTTCTTGGCACATTAACTGCCATACCTCTTTTATCATATCATTTTGTTGTCTTTTAAAATTTGTGGAATCTACAATGATGGCCCTCTCTTCAATCTTGATTCTGATAATTTGGTTTTTCTCATATTTGTTCTTAGTCCATTTGGCTAGAAATTATAATTTATTCAATGTTCAAAGGATCAATTCCTGGTATTCTTTACTTTATATAAATTACTCTTCTAATTATGTATAGCTTCTCAACACTTTCCACACTACAATGTTCTTTATGTTCATTTTAAATTTTCTTTTTTAGCATTTTGAGACAGAAGCTTAGTTCATTCTTTAAAGTGTCTATTGTTTTCTAATATTTGCATTTAAATCTATAAAATTCTCTCTAATCACACAGTTAGCTGCATCCAGTTAATTTATACACATTGCAATGTATTATACATAGTCCTTTATGTATATTAATATATATCTTTTATAAATATTTTTCATATAGTTTTTGTATACATGTATATCATAATGTTCCTGTTGAAAATATATTTTTGAAAATAGTCATGAGTGATTTTAGGCTAAATAATTGGAAAATATGACATTTTTGTTATAAATTTCTATTTAAAGTACATATGTGCTTTATGATTTAAGTTCTTAGAAATATATGGCAAATTGTGTCATGGCCTTAGGTATTTTCTGCTTTGGTGGCTGCCCTATGAACACTTTGAAATGAAAGGGACAGTCCCACAAATACCTTTTTCTTTTCCTAGTATGATACTAAAACTGATAAAAGTTTCTATCAATTCTGCGTCTGAAATTATGTGACACCTTTTATCTGCATTTGAAATAAGGTTTAAATGACCTGCTCTGAAATTAACATTCATGATTGGAAATTAGTTCAGATATCATATTTCAAAGATAAAGCTTAAATTTAAAAAGATTTGCTTGTTTTGAAGAACATAATTTCACAAGAATGTTTTCACATATTTCATTTCCACCAAGATTTGAATTTCTCTTTTGGTGATATGACCTAAATTTGTTTTCCATGATTTTTTCCCAGAAGGTAGAATTTTATAAGTCTTGTTCCACACCGTGATTGTTCTTGTACTATCTCTGGAGATCTACCCTCAAAATTATGATTAAGGTCCCTGTGAATTTAATTAGACAAAATCATACTTGGAGATGCAGGAATTGAATGACCCAGTTGTATGTGCTGCACTTAAATGTAGACAAAGTGCTTCCAGCCCTTTGCCAGGCCCTGCGGCACATTTGTCTACAACAGTGATCACATGACCGGCTTCTTCTGGAACTGCAATGATGGACTCAGAACACAATACAGTGTGCATATGAGATCATTCGCCCTCGTTCAGGAAGACTGAAGGTCAACAGCACTGTATGCGCACAGCACAGTAACTGATTAAGAATCGAAATGTTGCCACAGCTATTTCACAGCTTCACTTTGACTGCTGTAAGCGCAAACAGAAAATATTTTATTATATTTCATTAAATATTTAAAATATTGTATTATAAACAATTTACACAGAGTTTGAAGTTTTTTCTCTCTGTCTGATTAACGTACTGATTTAATATTTGTTTGTTATCAGGACAAATCGAGCCAACTGCACATTCTGAGTTTCTGTTCACAATCAAGATTCAGTGTTCCTTAGGAAATAGAATGTTCATATTCATTTTAAAATCTCAGTCATTTGAAAAGTAATTTTTAAAAATAACAGATGATTTTGATTTTCTGCAATCATGGAAAGCATTGGTCACAAGGAAGCAGTTCAAAGTGCTGTGAGGCTGCATGAATCTTCCTCTCTGCATTAAGAGAGACAACATCAGTGCATGAAGGACAAGCAAGAAGGAAGCAGAGCCCAGAAGATGGATTGAACAGCTTTCTTCATAGGCAGGTAACCCAGGAAGCATATTTAGAAACAAAATTCTGAACGAGGCTTTCAATTTTGCAAGAGTACGTTGGTGAGGTGAGCTTTCTTACTTGCTCAGTCATGTCCAACTCTTTGGGACCGTTCGAATTGTAGCCCACCAGGCTCCTCTGTCCATGGGATTTTCTAGGCAAGAATACTGGAGTGGGTTGCCATTTCCTCCTCAGAGGGATCTTCCTGACCCAGGCACTGAACCCGCACCTCCTGTGTATCCTGCATAGAAGGCTGATTCTTTGCCCACTGAGCCATCAGGGAAGCCCAGGATGGGGTTTGAATTCAGTCTTTTAGAGTTTTCCTTTGCGATTTTCATAAGTCATGTTAAACTCCTTTATGATTATCAAATATGTTGATTCAATAGATTGATTCTATTCTGTAATACTTCTTTTGAATAATTTCATATGATAATGATCTGGAATAAAGTTATCTACTTGCAGATAAAATATCCTTAGAAATTAATTTCAAAGGTAATGATCTGGGGATAGTTTCATGGGAAGAGATATATAAATCTGGTAATAGTTTTAATTTGTATGTTCTCTAAACATTGTGTGTTAATTAAAAGATGAGGTAACACCTGTAGACCTTGACTGAGTGACCCTCAAGAACATGAACAAATGCTGTAATAAGGAAACCGTGACTTTAAGTCCTGTTTTTTTTTGTTCACAGGTGGGCTTAGGCACCCTATCATGTTTGTTGGCCATTTAGAAGCTGTCTTCTGTTAATTTTTTTGGTTGATATTTTATTCATATTTCATACTTTTATATTTATCTTTTCTTCATTAGATGATAACTCTCTATATCATCCAATATGTAAGTCTTTCTTCAAACATTTCATCTACTGCTGTTTTGGTATCATTTCCTAAATCCTTAAAAGACATGAAATTGCCAAATAAACCTATTTGAGATTTCAAGGATTGGTTAAAAATATTCTTCCAACCCTAGAATGAAGAAGTGTACCTCCTTTATGAAATGGATAGCAAATATAAAGTAAATCTTGCTTTACCTTTGTATTACATTTTTTATTTTAATAGCTATTAGCTATATGTACAATAATTAGCTTCCAGATGGAAAGCTAATAGTGACACCTCATTTATTTAATGATGTATCCTTTTCCCACAAATGTCTCTAATTAATTGCCTCTCCATTAGTGTAGAAGATTTTGAGTTTAAGGATGCTGTTTTAATAAGCCTTGATCATGTTAATAATATCTGAAAATATAAGAACCATACTGCTCATTTGCTGAATGAATGAACAAATTATCATAAGACATCAGAACGTCAGTCGTGATAATTATATTTGTAGGAAATGTCCTGAACTCTGAAATAAAAGATGCAGAAAGACCTATGGAACAAAGGATCAATGTAACTGAGTTTGTCCTCTTGGGGCTCACTCAGAGCCCCCAGGGTCAGAAAATATTATTTGTCATCTTCCTGCTCATCTACCTTGTGACCATGGTGGGCAATCTCCTCATTGTCCTGACTGTGGTGTCCAGCCCAACCCTGGATGTCCCTATGTACTTCTTTCTTGGCAACTTATCATTTATGGATGCTGTTTATTCTACTACAGTCACCCCAAATATGACTATAGACTTATTCTATGTGAAAAAAACCATTTCATTCCAAGCTTGCATGATCCAACTTTTTACAGAGCACTTATTTGGTGGTGCTGAGATTTTACTCCTGGTTGTCATGGCCTATGACCGCTACGTGGCCATCTGCAAACCTTTGCATTATATGACAATCATGAATCAGAGGGTATGTATTCTGTTACTGCTGTTAGCCTGGACTGGTGGGTTTTTACATGCTATCATTCACATTCTCTTTGTTTACAACCTTCCCTTCTGTGGTCCCAATGTCATTGACCACTTTGGATGTGACATGTACCCCTTGTTAAAACTGGCCTGCACTGACATCCATATTATTGGTTTCTCGGTGCTGGCTAACGACGGGGCCATCTGTGTGGTCCTCTTCACACTCTTACTCATCTCCTATGGGGTCATCCTGCGCTCCCTGAAGAATCTTAGCCAGGAAGGGAGGCGCAAAGCCTTGTCCACCTGTGGCTCCCACGTCACTGTGGTGGTCCTCTTCTTTGTGCCCTGTATTTTTCTGTATGTGAGACCTCCTTCCACCTTACCCATTGATAAATCCTTGGCTGTGTTTTACACCATTGTCACCCCTATGTTGAACCCTCTAATCTATACTCTGAGAAATGAAGAGATGCAAAACGCCATGAAAAAGCTCTGGATCAGAAGAAGAAAATGAGGCCATAGGGAAATATGTCACCTATTTTCAATGAAAAATTGCTCTTCTCAGGAAAGCAATGTGTGATTCTTTAACTGTAGTATCTCCTTAGGCTAACTAACTTGGATATGATGAAAAACATTTCTTATTGAATAATTTGAGTGGTCAAAATATACTTTAATATTTTCAAAATTTCCTAGTTCAAAATATATATTTGTTTGAAATGCATTTTTATGATTTCCATGATTTCTTGGGGGAAGTACATATAGTTTTGGGGTATAAAATGTCTCTTTGAGACTATAGGTTTATGTTCTATATGATGAGTTAAGCTATATAGTTAACACTGTTAATTTATTAGATTAGGGGAAGATTTTACCATATTTCTCTCTAAAATAATGCAATATTTTTCAGAATTAATAGGGTTTATTATGTTATAGATTTCAGAAAAAAATAACAAAAAATATAAATTCGTCCACACACACACTTATTAATATTTGAAGTATAGATACAATTTTTATATCTGCAAGATACTTTATTTATACATCATTTTGTTTCTATTGCTTAACATCTTAAGATTGAAGAAAAATGTTTCAAAGATCTAAATTTAATAACAAGGCCATGTTTATAAAAATAATCTAAAGGAATGAAATTTTATGTAGAATAAAACCAAATCTTAATTTTCCAATTGTTATAATTATGAATGTTTTAAAATAAATGTGCTATTTTAATATTTTCTGCTTTTATATTTCTATTACCATATCACTTTTGAAAATTCCATTTCCTTCAAGTGATTTCATACACTTTAACCACTTTTTAAAAAATAACTTTTAAAAACACTTTATGAAAGTGAAAGTCATGTCTGACTCTTTGTGACCCCATGGAATGTAGTCCATGGAATTCTCCAGGCCAGAATACTGGAGTGGGTAGCTGTTCCCTTCTCCAGCAGATCTTCCCAACTCAGGAATTGAACCCAGATCTTTCCCGCATTACAGACAGATTCTTTACCAGGTGAGCCACCAGGAAAGCCCAACAACACTGTATATTTTAATCCATCTAGAATTTATTTTCATTTGTCATGTGCAAACATGTAAGTCTATTTTCCCTAAAGAGGTAAAATAGTCCATCAACATAATGATTCATTTCACATAGCTTGAAAATTTTCTACTTAGTAGGTCATGTTTTACACCATCTAAGATGTTCAATTCTGGGGCACTTTCTCCTCTATCCATCTCCTCTCTCACATTTCCCTTATCCTCTAAAGTTTAGGGTCATTTTGTAAAGTTTGAAAATTTCCATAAAAACATATTTAGCACGTCATTGCGAAATATAAGTAGGCTCTCCCTTGTCTAGAGGATCTTCCTGACCCTGGGATCAAACCCAGGTCTCCCAGATTGCAGGTGAATTCTTTACCAGCTGAGCCAAAAGGGAAACCCAAGGATACTAGAGTGGGTAGCCTATCCCGTCTCCAGGGGATCTTCCCGACCCAAGAATCCAACCGGGGTCTCCTGCATTGCAGGCAGATTCTTCACCAACTGGAAGTCCAGAATGTCATAGCACAACATAATTATTCTGAAAAAACTGGCATGTTTTAGTATTTTGTTTTCCTATCTAGAATAAATATATATCGTGAAGGATTAAATGATAGCTCAAGAAAAGTTGTAATCATCTCCTAAAAGTGAAGACAAATCTTGCTTTTTGGCTTCCTTTTTGAAAAAAAGGATTTTTTTTATATACATTTGATTCATGTTTTCAGTCAACTGTTGATCATAAAGGTCTTAATGTCTTTTGCTGGCCTGAACTAAAGCACAATTTTCAAAGCCATGGGCATATGTGTGTATCCAAACATTCATCGGTCTGTGCTCAGCAATACTCAACTGCGTATGCTTCTACACACTCAGATCTGTATCCAACGTCACGTGATTGTGACCACTTGTATATACATATTCAGTATTATATACTATGTATTGAATTGCATGTATTCATCTATATGTAAAAACAATCAGATATGTATAAAACAATACGTTGGTGAGTACTTGATTATCATTAAGGATCCATTTGTTTATGTATATGTTTTTGATATAAGCACACACAGGCATGCATCTTTCCATTCATTGCCCTGTATCTGATCATATAAATTTAGGCAGAATGTGTCTGAATGATTCTTCTGTTCCAAGTGCAACGAATCAAGGTCATTCTTTGATACTCAGCATGTTGCTGGGCTTTTAAGGAGGGTCCAAGGTGGCTGCACCTGCGTGAATGGTGCTTTGGTAGGGATGGCTATAAGATGGGGCCCTCTGGGTCTTTTTCGTTTTCTGTGTAGATACAGGGCTTTGTAGACAGTGTCTAACAAGTGAGGTTGCTAACTTGTAAAAAAGTCATCTCAGGACTCTCAGAGGGTGAAGGTAAAAACTTTCATGGTAGTTAAGTCTCCTCTCATCATATCAGCCTGAAGTCCCGGATCTCAAGTTCTAAATCCAGACTGCTTCCACATGTTGCAGGAAACAATCAACAAAATGAAAAGGCAACCTGAAGAATTAGAGAAAATATTTGCAAATCACATATTCATAAGGAGTTAATATCTAAAATATATAAGGAATTTCCACAACTAAATAACATAAAAACAAATAACCTGATTTAAAAATGGGAAAGGAACTGAATAGATATTTCTCCAATGAAAATATAGGAATGGCCACAGGAACATGAGAGGGTGCTTGACATCACTAATCATCAGAGAAATGCAACTCATAACAACAAAAAAAGATCGCCTTTCATCTGTTAGGATGGCCATATGATATCTATATGAGACAAAAAGTTTGGTGAGGATGTAGAGAAAAATGGAACTATACTATTAATGGGAATATAATTTTTCAGTCCCTACAGTGAACATTAGCAAGGTTTCTCAAGCAATTAAAAACAAAACCATTGTATTATGCAATCCTGCTTTTGTGTATATATTCAAGAATATGAAATCAGGAATCTGAAGGGTCATCTCTACTCTCATGCTCATTGCAGCATTATTCACAATAGCCAAGATCTGGAAACAACCAAATGCACATTGATAGATGAATGGATAAAAGAAATATGAGAGGTATATATATATATATATATATATATATATATATTCATGTATATATATAATGGACTTTCATTCAGCAACATAAAAGAAGGGAATCCTGAAATTTGTGATAACATAAAGGAACTTTAATGGCACTATGCCAAGTGGAATAACCAGAAATAGAAATACAAATACTCAATGATCTCACTTCTATGTGAAATTAAAAGAAACAAACAAACTCAGATGCAGAGAGAAGAATGTTGATTGCCAAGGGCTGGAGGATGAGGGTTAAAAAAATGCCATTTAGTTCAGCTCAGTTCAATCGCTCAGTTGTGTCCAACTCTTTGTGACTCCATGAGCCGCAGCACACCAGGCCTCCCTGTCCATCACCAACTCCCAGAGTTTACCTAAACTCATGTCCATTGAGTTGGTAAGGCCATCCAACCATCTCATCCTCTGTCATCCATTTCTCCTCCCACCCTCAATCTTTCCCAGCATCAGGGTCTTTTCAAATGAGTCAGCTCTTCACATCAGGTGGCCCAAGTATTGGAGTTTCAGCTTCAACATCAGTCCTTCCAAGGAACACACAGGACTGGTCTCCTTTAGGATGGACTGGTTGGATCTCCTTGCAGTCCAAGGGACTCTCAAGAGTCTTCAACACCACAGCTCAAAAGTATCAATTCTTCAGCGCTCAGCTTTCTTTAGAGTGCAACTCTCACATCCATACATGACTACTGGTAAAACCATAGCCTTGACTAGATGGACCTTTGCTGACAAAGTAATATCTCTGCTTTTCAATATGCTGTCCAGGATGGTCATAACTTTCCTTCCAAGGAGTAAATGTCTTTTAATTTCATGGCTGCAAACACCATCTGCAGTAATTTGGGAGCCCCAAAAAATGAAGTCTGACTCTGTTTCCACTGTTTCCCCATCTATTTCCCCTGAAGTGATGGGACCAGATGCCATGATATTAGTTTTCTGAATGTTGAGCTTTAAGTCAACTTTTTCACTCTCCTCTTTCACTTTCATCAAGGGGATTTTTAGTTCCTCTTCACTTTCTGCCATAAGGGTGGTGTCATCTGTGTATCTGAGGTTATTGATATTTCCCCTGGCAATCTTGATTCCAGCTTGTGCTTCTTCCAGCCCAGCATTTCTCATGATGTACTCTGCATATAAGTTCAATAAGCAGGGTGACAATATACAGCCTTGACACACTCCTTTTCCTATTTGGAACCAGTCTGTTGTTCCATGTCCAGTTCTAACTGTTGCTTCCTGACTGGCATATAGGTTTCTCAAGAGGCAGGTCAGGTGGTCTAGTATTCCCATCTCTTTCAGAATTTTCCACAGTTTATTTTGATCCACACAGTCAAAGACTTTGGCATAATCAATTAATCAGAAATAGATATTTTTCTGGAACTCTCTTGCTTTTTTGATGATCCAGCAGATGTTGGCAATTTGATCTCTGGTTCTTCTACCTTTTCTAAATCCAGCTTGAACATCTGGAAGTTCACAGTTGATGTACTGCTGAAGCCTGGCTTGGAGAATTTTGAACATTACTTTACTAGCATGTGAGATGCGTGCAATTGTGTGGTAGTTTGAGCATTCTTTGGCATTGCCTTTCTTTGGGATTGGAATGAAAACTGACCTTTTCAAGTTCTGTGGCCACAGCTGAGTTTTCCAAATTTGCTGGCATATTGAGTGCAGCACTTTCACAGCATCATCTTTCAGGATTTGACATAGCTTCACTGGAATTCCATCATCTCCACTAGCTTTGTTCATAGTGATGCTTTCTAAGGCCCACTTGACTTCACATTCCAGAATATCTGGCTCTAGGTGAGTGATCATACCATCATGATTATCTTGGCTGTGAAGATCTTTTTTGTACAGTTCTTATGTGTATTATTGCCATGAACAGTAGATCAGTTAAAAATAAAATATGATAATAAAAATTAAAGCTAAGACACACATCTAAGTGTTTAATTTACATGGTATCAAATATTCAGACTCCATATTTAAGCTCATTTATTATCAAATATCCAGTTTATGTCTTCCCAAGTGACCCAGTGGTAAAGAATTTGCCTGACAATGAAGGAGATGCAAGCCATACAGTTTTGATTCCTACAGGCTATAGTTCATGGGGGTCACAAAGAGTCAGACACCACTTAAACCACACACTCACACAATTCAAGTTTATAAGTGGTCAACTTTTTCTCTTTTGAGATGTTTTGTTTTCATGTAGACTTATGGATGAAGTTTAAAAGTAGTGAGAAACACTGTAAAAGTTCCTCTCTGATGTTGTCACCTTATTTGAAGTAATTGGTTTGTTGGCAAGACCTGTTAATGATAGGGAAATACCCATGAGTTCCAATTAGTCACAGAGAAGAAATTTCATAGATTTTGCCAACAAATAGGATATATGGTAGTGCTTTTAAGGCTTCTACAAAGTTATGATTTATAAATGAAGAGACACTTACTGCAGCTGAGTTAGTTGACACTTTTATCTTATGGCTTTTACTTCTTTCCTGATCAACTAACAGCTGCCTGGGGCCTAGCCATGGAGATATGTCAGACACTTTCATAGGTGAGATTATTTTTTTAGAAATCATATAATCATACATTCTCAGGTTTAAATACATATTACAAATCATACAATCAACCCTCATCCAAGCTTACCTTAGATTTAAATCCCTTCTTCAGCATACAAAATAACAAGAAAGGTAGACTCTGCTATAATACTATGAATTTAAAAATAAGAATATTTTGGAGACGTTTATTTCTTATTGATGTATTCTTAAATGGGCCTCCCTGGTGCCTCAGATGGTAAAGAATCTGCCTGCCAATGGAGGAGACGTAAGTGCAATCCCTGAGTCGTGAACATCCTCTGCAGGAAGCAATGGCTACCCACTCCAGTATTCTTGCCTGGAGAATTCCATGGACAGAAGAGTCTGGAAGGCTACTGTCCATGGGTGTGCAAAGAGTTGGACATAATGGAGTGACTAACACTTTCAGTTTCTCCTTTTATATATTTAAATTAGTTGAATTAATAATATAATTAGTTGCAATTACATAAGTTAGAATAAATTTGCAAGTCATATATGCATCCACAATTTCCCTCACTTAATATTACAACTTTAGAATTTTTTTATGACATTGCACAATTTGTAAAAGCATCGCTCTTAAATAGTATATATTATTCAAAAAGATGTACTATATATTATTCAACGAGATGTACAATTAAAAGGAATTTTAATTATCTTATTCCCCAGTGTTGAACATTCCATGTTGTTTCTAAAATTTCCACAGCTCTTATTAATAGTATTGGACAAATTTGTACATAGTGATTTTCTCTTTTAAAAATATTTTACATTAAGTTTTATCCCTAAAAGACGTATTGCAGAGCCAAAAGGAAAAAAATAAAGTAATTTATATTTTTTCATAGTTGTTTCTAAATTACTTTCATAAACTATGTTTGATTCTTACTTTATTTACACTGTCCTCTTCCTTATCTGCTGGGGGATCCCGCTAAAGAATGAGGAAATGCTGTAACAACGGTGCACTTTGTTTCCACGTGTGCATGAATGTTTCATCTTAGATAATCTAAAATAAAGTTTTTCATTCATTTATCTTTGAAAAGATATGCTGTATGAAATATACTTAATTGCATCTATTTCTCTTCTCCTTGGCAAATTTAAAACTGAAAATTTCTTGTTGTATTAGTCATGCACTATTTTGTAACCAGGAATGATGGATGCTGTTGGAAGATGTTAGAAGAAGGCATGAGAATGCATGTAGCAGAAACATAAAGGACCGGGAGGGTCGTTCCTACTGTGGATGGGTGAGCCGGTGGTGTTTGGTAACGGTAGGTCAGGCACTAAGGGCATTTAATAGCAGCACCACTTATGACTTTGTATGAATAAGCATACATTAATATACATAGTAAGTGTCCAGTAAATATTTGTTGACTGAGTGGACTTGTAGGAATAAATAGCAAGTAAAAGATTTTATATGTGTTTGTGGTAGTTGGTGCATATACACATATGTATGGTGCATTACCTGTCTCTCTAGCAAATTATTTCTGTTCTTCACATTAAATTTTTATTTACAGAACTTGAAAGTATTTCCTTTGCTTGAAAGATTTTTGTGTGTTGAACACCTATCTGAATTTAGTTTCTTTTTTAATCAAAACTACTGAAGGTATGGGTTTCTCTGGTGGCTCAGATAGTAAAGAATCTGCTTGCAATGTGGAAGACCTGGGTTCAATCCCTGGTTTGGGAAGACCCCCTGGAGAAGGGGATGGCAACTCACTTCAGTATTCTTGCCTGGAGACTATCATGGACAGAGGAGCCTGAGGTCTTGCAGGCTACAGTCCATGGGGTTGCAAAGAGTCAGACACAACTGAACAACACATACACACACACACACACGCTGAAGCAATGAATATACAGAATATGTATATTAAATTATATTTGGAGCAGAATTTTGAAAAATAAAATAATCAGTTAGCATATATACAAATTATCTTTAAAGTAAAATGATCCCTAACATGCACTTTTCTAGAGACATTTAAATATTTTCATGCTTACTCTGGAGAGTGTTCAGAAACTCTTAAACTGGAGTGCAGCTTCCCTTCAAATTTCTCATACAGTAGAGAGATTATAGATCAACAGAGCTGGAGGACAAGGGCATTTGAATTTCTGTTGAGTTTATGCTTTGGGGAAACAAGCATATCCTTACTTTTGGAGAATGACAATTTGATACCAAACATTTACTCATCACCTGATAGGCTTCAGGCACTGCGGACATCATTCCCTGCACTCTAGTGGAACAGTAAGGAAACACGATTGAATAGTTTATGTGTTCTGATAGGTACCAGAAAGGCTGTTTCACCAAGGACTTAGATATATTTCCCTAAACTCCCTGTTTAGCTGATATTTCTTGATCATGTTTTTTCTTTCCAAAGTTAAGAGTCGATGCCAAACTGTAATTCCATCATGGAAAAGGGAATAACTCTTACCTATGTACAGCAGTTCTTAGCCTATAAAATACATCTGAGAATTGCGATTTGTAACCTTACAGACACAGTGAAGGGCCTGAAGAACGGAGAGGATGCAGCCAAGTCCAGTGGGGTCAGAACAAGAAGGAGAATTCAGATCTCAAGTAGACAGTCCAGTGTTTTCTCAGTAAATTACACATCAAACTTGCCCTACAGATGGTTTACAGGTGATTGGTGCTAGGTATCTGAAGAGATGGAAAGCTTTATGGAGGAAATAAGAAAAAATTGAAACAAGTACTGGGACAAAGAGTCAAAGGCATACTCTACAGTTACAGTGATTGCACTATTTTGTTGTAAGTCAGACCACGATTCTTTGGTGATGAACGAGTATCATTCTTTTTTCCTCTGTAGGTGAGTCAGGCCCCAGGAAGCGGTTACTTGCTGAATGGATGTCTTCAGCTCTTCCAACAATGTGACTGAATTTGTCCTCCTGGGACTGACACAGAATCCACACGTGCAGAAAATACTCTTCATTGTCCTTCTGCTCATTTTTTTATTCACTGTTCTGTCCAACCTGCTCATTGTCATCACCATCTCCCTCAGCCCCACGCTTTCTGCTCCCATGTATTTCTTTCTCACCTACTTGGCTTTATTAGATGCCTCCTTCACCTCAGTCACCACGCCTAAATTGATCATTGACCTGCTGTTCCAGAGGAGAACCATCTCCTGGCGAGGCTGCCTGACTCAGATCTTTTTGGAACACTTCGTGGCAGCATCAGAGGCCATCATCCTCACTGCCATGGCCTATGACCGCTATGTGGCCATCTGCAAGCCTCTGCACTACATGACCATCATGCGACAGGGGCTCTGCCGGCTCCTGGTGGTGGTGGCCTGGATCGGGGGGATCCTGCATGCCACCGTGCAGATTCTTTTCACCACGGACTTGACCTTCTGTGGTCACAATGTCATTGACCACTTCATGTGTGATTTCTTCTCACTGTTGGAACTCGCCTGCAGCGACACCTACAGGCTGGGAATGGTGGTGGCAGCCAACAGTGGGGGCATGTGCTTGCTCATTTTTACCATGCTGCTCATTTCCTACATAGTTATCCTGAGCACCCTGAAAACCCATGGCTCTGAAGGACGACACAGAGCCCTCTCTACATGCGGCGCCCACTTTACAGTAGTGGTGCTCTTTTTTCTGCCTTGTGTGTTCACCTACACACGTCCTGTGGCCACTTACCCTGTGGACAAGTGGGTGGCTATGTTCTTTGCAATCCTCACTCCCATGTTAAATCCTATTATTTACACAGTGAGAAACACTGAGGTGAAAAAAGCCATGAGGAGTCTGATGAAGAAGAGAGCAACTTAGGCTATTCAGGATACCAAGAAAGTGATGATTTATATACATATACAGGGAGGATTATTCATGCTGTAAATTGTGAAAGTAAATTAGCAAATTTTGCAGACTATTGACAAAAACAGGCTAGAAAATAGGCACTTTGACAACTTTTTAAAATACTTTGCCAAGACTTCTATATTCTTACTCACAGTTTCAGAATAGCCAATGGCAAGAATATCAACAATAAACCCCTAGTTTATTGTAGAATATATTTTTTCCAATGTCTTATTAATTTTTAAAAATTATTGAGATAAGTTACTTGGATGAAATGGATTTTTTCATATGACCTTCATGTCAGAAATCTTGTTTTTGCAGAGCCTCTGGGACAGCGAGTAAGGAATAGATATACTTAGATAGATGCATGGAGAGTTGGGGAAGTTTAAGAATCAGTGCTGAATTTTCTATTAATTTTCCAAAATCAACAAGAGGAACACCTAGAAAAAGAGATAATAATAACTCACAAACTATTCCTTTTTTTGGTACAAAAATTAAGCCAGAAATTTTGAAATTATTCTTTATTTGCTCTTATTTTATAAAGTATCTTCATGACTCTTAGCTTTTCTTGAACATGAAGGAAATGTTTCTTTTTATGTCTCAAGGCTTGAGGAGCCATTTGAAACTAGAAGAGTAAACATCTTTTATTAAATTTCAATAGAAAATCATATGGGTAGATCCCAAAGCTCTACATCTATACATCTGATACATATATTTACATTACTTGAACCTTTTATTTATATTATATGTCAAGCATCTGTGTTTCAGTTGATTTAGTCATGTTCTAAGCTGGTGGTTTCATTATCATTAAACCCATTTTGTTGCTGTTGTTTAGTTGTTAAATTATGTCCAGCTCTTTTGCAACCCCATGGACTGTAGCCCACCAGGCTTCTCTGTCCATGGGATTTCCCAGGCAAGAATGCTGGAGTGGGTAGCCAGTCCCTTCTCCGAGGGATCTTCCTGACCCAGAGATTGAACCTGCATCTCCTGCATTGACAAGCCAATTCTTTACCACTGAGCCACCTGGGAAGCCCTATTCCCCCCATTTTACAGAAGCAAATTGAAGCCAAGAGAGTTTTACTAATTTACTTGTCTCACCTCACATGCCCTTCCCCCATTAGCGTGTCAGGAACCATTACACTGGGATGTATCTTCCTTTCAAAAGTTTCAGCTACAAGCTTCGAATCCAGGTCTTTAAAACCCAGTCTTCTTTCAAATGAGACAGGGCTGTCTGTGGTGTGTTTAAGTAGATCAGATCAGTTCATCAGTTCAGTTGTTCATTTGTGTCTGACTGTATGACCCCATGGATTGTAGCACACCAGGAGAATAGATAAATTTATCTGCAGTCTTAATGGTCCACTTTGTCCTTTAAGAAAATGGCGTAAAATACACAAAAATAAACTCAAAATGGAATAAAGATCTAAATGTAAGACCAGAAACTATAAAACTCCTAGAGGAAAACATAGGCAAAACACTCTCTGACATAAATCACAGCAGGATCCTCTATGACCCACCTCCCAAATGGAAATAAAAGCAAAAATAAACAAATGGGACTTAATTAAACTTAAAAGCTTTTGCACAATGAAGGAAACTATAAGCAAGGTGAAAAGCCTTCATATGGGAGAAAATAATAGCAAACGAAGCAACTGATAAAGATTTAATCTCAAAATAAATCTCAGAATAGCCAATGGCAAGAATATCAACAATAAACCCCTAGTTTATTGTAGAATGTATTTTTTCCAATGTCTTATTAATTTTTAAGAATTATTGAGATAAGTTACTTGGATGAAATGGATTTTTTCATATGACCTTCATGTCAGAAATCTTGTTTTTGCAGAGCCTCTGGGACAGCGAGTAAGGAATAGATATACTTAGATAGATGCATGGAGAGTTGGGGAAGTTTAAGAATCAGTGCTCCTGAAGCTCAATTCCAGAAAAATAGACGACTCAATCAAAAAGTGGGCCAAAGACCTAAACAGACATTTCTCCAAAGAAGACATACAGATGGCTAATAAACACATGAAAAGATACCTAACATCACTCATTACCAGAGAAATGCAAAGCAAAACCACAATGAGGTACCATTTCACGCCAGTCAGAATGGCTGCGATCCAAAAGTCTACAAACAATAAATGCTGGAGATGGTGTGGAGAAAAGGGAACCCTCTTACACTGTTGGTGGGAATTCAAACTAGTACAGCCACTATGGAGAACAGTGTGGAGATTCCTTAAAAAACTGGAAATAGAACTGCCTTATGATCCAGCAATCCCACTGCTGGGCAGACACACCAGGGAGATCAGAATTGAAAGAGACACGTGTATCCCAATGTTCATTGCAGCACTGTTTACAGTATGGAAGCAACCTATATGTCCATCTTCAGATGAATGGATAAGAAAGCTGTGGTACATATGCACAATGGGATATTGCTCAGCCATTAAAAAGAATGCATTTGAATCAGTTTTAATGAGGTGGGTGAAACTGGAGCCTATTATACAGAGTGAAGTAAGACAGAAAGAAAAGCACCAAATACAGTATACTAACACATATATATGGCATTTAGAAAGATGGTAATGATGACCCTATATGTGAGACACTAAGAGAGACACAGATGTATAGAACAGTCTTTTGGACTCTGGGAGAAGGCGAGAGTGGGAAGATTTGAGAAAATAGCACTGAAATGTGTATATTATCATATGTGAAACAGATCGCCAGTCCAGGTTCGATGCATGAGACAGGGTGCTCAGGGCTGGTGCACTGGGATGACCCTAAGGGATGGGATGGGGAGGGAAGTGGGAGGAGGGTTCAGGATGGGGAGCACATGTACACCTATGGCTGATTCATGTCAATGTATGGTAAAAAACCATGACAATATTGTAAAGTAATTAGTCTCCAATTAAAATAAATAAATTAATTTTAAAAATAATATAAAAAAGAAGATGGTGTCAAATATGTTGCAGACTTGTCTCACGTGTAGTAATGTATTTCAGCAGTTAAAGCTTATTCGTTTCATGAAAGTTCAACTTATGCCACTTCACTATTACAGAAGAGAAACATTTCTATGGCAAAATTTACCTGTGATGGAAAGGAATCTGAAAAAGTATACATATATTTTTTTATATATAACAGAATCACTTTGCTCAGCAATTAAATCAAACACAACGTTGCAAATTAACTGTTCTTCTATTAGAAAATGGAAAAAATATTTTTAATATCTCACTAATACTAATATGATTTTTTTTAAGTAAAAGGAAAAAGTCCTCTTTGGATTTTTTTTAAAAAAATTTTTAATTGAAAATAAGTACTAATGTTGCTGCTGCTAAGTCACTTCAGTCGTGTCCGACTCTGTGCGACCCCATAGACGGCAGCCCACCAGGTTTCCCTGTCCCTGGGATTCTCTAGGCAAGAACACTGGAGTGGGCTGCCATTTCCTTACCCAACGCATGAAAGTGAAAAGTGACAGTGAAGTCACTTAGTTGTGTCCGACTCTAGCGACCCCATGGACTGTAGCCTACCAGGCTCCTCCATCCATGGGATTTTCTAGGCAAAAGTACTGGAGTGGGGTGCCATTGCCTTCTCCGAAGTACTAACCTAGGCCTTCATAAAAGCCATGTGGCTAAGGTGAACTTTCAGAAAGTGGGGATACCCACGCTACTAATCTATGCCCGTGGTCACACTGTGAAGTTTGTCTTTGAGGTATTCTTCCCTTTTTTATTTATTTTTGGGAATGGTGGGGCTTTCTTCTCTTCATCTCTCTGTTGAACTCCATTTCCTAAGTTATTTGCACGTTTTAGGGTAATCTTGTGTGAAGTAAAACCATCTGATGATGTCTTTTCTGCAAATATGTTTCCCTTCAGGGGTTTTATGAAAAGAGGGATGTAATTGGATCAAGAAATAAAATTCAGTTTTCTTATTTCACAGGAAGTGTGACACGTGGGTAAAAGAGAGATGTTTAGAAGAAAGTAGAGCAACTCAATCACTGAGGAGATTGATACTTGGTTTGGGCGTGAGGTAGAACCTTGAAGAGCTAAATAGGTGCTGTTTCTGTTGGAATGCTTCCATTATTTTACCATAGTGATAACATTTATTATTGAAAAAGAGGGTTTCATAGTGTTAACATGTATTTCTGATTAAAAAAAAAAGGACTTTAGGAAAATTTGACTTCTTTAATTAATGGAAAAAGTAATGTTCAGTGAATACAATGTGCCAGAGAGTTATGGCAGCTCGGGATATGCCGCTGAGTAATACAAACAAAGGCTGTGTTTATGTGGAAGCAAAATTCCAGAGGGGTAATAGATGGATAATAAGCAAGTAAACAAGTAAATGAAAAGTATAGTTTTGTTAGTAATCGTTAAAATAAAAAAAAAGGCATTTTATAAGAGTGTGATACAGTAGAGAAGAATTAGATATTTATTTGTCTAGTTGTGTAAATCCCACCTAGAATTTCACTTTGATAGAAATATAATCACAAAAGCTATCACTTTTTTTAAAGTAGATTATTTTAAAACACGTGTTTGAAATGGGGATAATATCTTTTTTCAATGAGAAATAAATAATTTTTTAGGGGATGATCATTTCTTACTCTCTCTCTCTCTCTCTCTCTCTCTATATATATATATATATATATATATATATATAAAACGCATGTTAGTGCTACTGCTAAGTCGCTTCAGTTGTGTCCGACTCTGTGTGACCCCATAGAGGGCAGCCCACCAGGCTCCCCTGTCCCTGGGATTCTCCAGGCAAGAACACTGGAGTGGGTTGCCACTTCCTTCTCTGATGTATGAAAGTGAAAAGTGAAAGTGAAGTTGCTCAGTCGTGTCCGACTCTTAGCGACCCCATGGACTGCAGCCTACCAGGCTCCTCCATCCATGGGATTTTTCCAGGCAAGAGTACTGGAGTGGGTGGCCATTGCCTTCTCCATATAACACATAGATGTACATAAAGCACATGAATAGGTAGTATATTTATTGTATGATTACTTTAGAGGGGAAGGTTACTAAGGGAATATAGTATCTACAAAAGCCATAAAGCACCTTTTCGAGTCAATAGTGAAAAAAAAAGATTGGAGAATACTGCCTTAACTCATATCTAAAAGAGTAGGTAAGACCATGGAGTAAATTTAGAATGACAGTAAAATTCATCCAAGAACAGAGAGTGGCCCATCACCTGTAAGGATCATATGCAGTAAAATTGAGAGACTCTTCATTCTCAGGGGACTGCCCAGAGTGTGTGCTCAACTATATTAATAAGCAGGTTGTAATCTACAAACTATGTTGTAAACTGATATTTTATACATATGGATATAGAAGAAGAAGAAAGAAGGCTATAATCCCTAATATTCCTAAATAAAAAACAAGAAATTTGAGAGTACCAATTGCTATGCAATGAGAAAGAATTTAGTCCTTATTTTTCTGAATGAGGAACATTTTAAAATCCTTTACAATGGAAACTATTCTGTAGTTTGATGTGACACAGTTGTAATAATCATCCTGAAAGAGTTAGAGAGCACCAGATTAGGTGATAGAAAAATTCACCCCTGAAAAATTGGAAAGGAGGCTGGTGTGGGGCTGATGCTGGCTACCTGGTGGGTGGGCCCCAGGTCAGGTATGGACTCAAGGTATCCTGAGGTAGGGGGTCTAATGGCAGATGGGTGGGGCTCTGCCTTCGCTCTGCAAGCTACTTGCCCTGGGGCTTCTCAACATTGGTGCCACCTGGCTGGTGAGTGATGTTTGCACCCACCACAGAATTGCTAGAGGGAGAATTTCCAGCATCATGTTATTATCATGGAACAGCTGCCCCAAATGGTTGTGACCAGTGTCTGTGTCCCCAAAGTGAAGCTCAGCTTTCTCTTATGTTTCTGGGATGCTCTGTCCATTGTCAGTAATTTGATCTGACTCAAGCTCTTTTCAGATTTCTATTTCATATTGGACTGGATGTGACTTTTAAGGCTGGAGTCACTATTTTCCAAAGTCCGCTGGCTGTCTGAAAAGGAATCTCCACTGGCTTACAAAGTCATATGTTTTTGGGGAGATCACTTCCCAGTGTAGGAGTACTGGGCTAAATAGTACTATGTGGGGTTCAGAACAATTTCCTCCTTTGGGAAAATGTCTGCAACTGGATTATCACCCTAGGTTTATTGCCAACCTGAGGTATGGGACTGGACTATACCCTGTATCACTCACTACTCCCTGTCTTGTCATGGTTCCTACTTTATATATTTTAATAATAGAGGATCTGCTAGTCTTCAGGTTATTCTCATCAGCAGTGGCTCCTAGATAGTCATAACTTAAGTTTGAGAGGGCAAGAGTTCAGGATCTTTCTACTCTGCCAGTCATGACTGCTTCAACATGTATGTCTGTCTTTGTGCCAGTACCATACTCCTGGAATAGCCTTAACTTTATTGTATGTTTTAAAAACAAGAAGTGTGGTTGTTTTTTCTACTTGGAATCCCTTGAGATTTCATATGAATTTTAGGATGGATTTTTTTTCTATTTCTGCACAAAAAAGAAAAAAAAAAGAGAGAGAGAGATTGAAGTTTTCATAGAAATGACATTGAATTTCTAGAACATTTTAGGTCATCTTGACATCTTAATTGTTGTTCAGTTGTTAAATCTTGTCTGACTCTGTAAACCCGTGGACTGAAGCATGTCAAGCTCTCCTGTCATTTACTGTCCCCTGGAGTTTGCTCCAACTTATGTCCATTGAGTCAGTGATGCCATCCAAACATCTCATCCTCAGCCACCCCCTGCTCCTCCTGTCCTCAATCTTTCCCGGTACCAGGGTCTTTTCCAATGACTTGGCTCTTCGCATCAGTTAGCCAAAGTATTGGAGGTTCAGCTTCAGCATCAGTCCTTCCAATGAATATTCAGGATTGATTTCCTTTAGGATTGACTGGTTTGATCTCCTTGCAGTCCAAGGGACTCTCAAGAGTCTTTTGCAACACCACAGTTTAAAAGCATCAATTCTTCGGTGTACAGCCTTCTTTATGGTCCATCTTTCACATCTGTATATGACTACTGGAAAAAAAAAACAGCTTTGACCATATAAACCTTTGTTGGCAAAGCAATGTCTAAATTTTTTAATACACTGTCTAGGTTTGCCATAGCTTTTCTTTCAAGAAGCAAGTATCTTTTAATTTTATCTTAGTAATTTTAAAAATTCTAGCTCATGAGTGTATTTCCATTTACAAGTGTCTTCTCTAGTATCTTTTGGTAATATTTTAGAGTTTTCCTTGCTTAAGTGCTCTGCCTCCTTGCTTAAATTTATCAAGATATTTTATTTTTATTAATGCTATTGTCAATGGAAATGCTCCCTTAATTTCTTCTTTGTGTTGTTCATTGACTGTGTGGAAATTCAATGTCCTTTCATAATAATAATAATTATTAAAAAAAAACAATTCAGGTATAGAAGGAAAGTACATCAACATAATTAAGGAGGTAAATGACACAAACACAGCTCACATCATACTCAACACTGGAAGTTTGCAAGCTTTTCCATTAAGATAAGAATCAAGAAAAGCATGTACTTTCTGATCACTCTTTTATAACATAGCATTGCAATAACAATTTCTGTTAAATATTTAGTGTTTTCGACATATAGGCAAGCTCATCTCTGAAATGAGATTATTTTGTAAGTTAATTTTTACTTAGTTTTGCTTAAGAAACAGTGTTCCTGATGGTAGCCACATCTATTTTTTTGGATCTTACCTTAAGCACACTGTTTAGGAACAGTCATCTCTGATTATATTATTGATAGTAGAATTTTCCCTCATATCTGGTGCAGTCCTCTATTTGTGGTCTTGAAACACTGAAAAACTACACCTACTTTATTACTTATGGTCTCCTTCCTTGTTGTGAAATCTGTTATAAAACCATAGCATGCATACAAGAAGAAACGTTTATATCTTTTCCATTTTAGTATCTGCTGTGTCCTCAGCCATAGCATATTTTGTGTATTCAAATAGTCTAAGTACAATTTAATGATTGGATAAATATTTATTATATCTGAATTGATTATGCATTTCATATATTGACCAAACAATAATGAAGAATAGATTGAGTACTAAATATTAATAAAAAGAAAGAAAACTTTCCTATGGCAAGTGGAAAAATGCATGATAAATTGCTCTTTGCTGAAGCAAATCAACTGGGCTGATGTTTTGTTCTTAACGGCAGTAGTCTGCAAATAATTATAAACCATTTTGTTTTACTATCAATGTCACATCTTTCTGACCCTAAAAGGTGATGTGGTTTACTAGTATTTTTTACACATGGGCATACTTTTTAAATTTACTGGAAAAATCCAGTCAATTGAATTGAGCAAAGAATCAGTCTTGGACAAAGTCAAGTTCTAAAATTTAATAATCAGTATGGTGCAGTTCAGCTCAATCACTCAATCGTGTCTGACTCTTAGTGAACCCATAGACTGAAGCACTCCAGGCCTCCTTGTCCATCACCAACTCCCGGAGTTTACTCAAACTCACGTCTATTGAGTCGGTGATACCATCCAACCATCTCATCCTCTGTTGTCCCCTTCTCCTGCCTTCAATCTTTTCCCGCATCAGGTTCTTTTCCAATGAATCAGTCCTTCACATCAGGTGGTCAAAGTATTAGAGTTTCAGCTTTAGCATCAGTTCAGTTCAATCGCTCAGTCGTGTCTGACTCTTTGTGAACCTATGGACTGCAGCCCGCCAGACCTCCCTGTCCATCACCAACTCCTGGAGTTCACTCAAACTCATATCCACTGAGTCGGTGATGCCATCTAGCAATCTCATCCTCTATCATCCCCTTCTCCTCCTGCCCCCAATTCCTCCCAGCGTCAGAGTCCTTTCCAGTGAGTCAACTCTTCGCATGAGGTGGCCAAAGTATTGGAGTTTCAGCTTTAGCATCAGTCCTTCCAATGAACACACAGGACAGATCTCCTTTAGAATGGACCAGTTGGATCTCCTTGCAGTCCAAGGGACTCTCAAGAGTCTTCTCCAACACGACAGTTCAAAAGCATCAATTCTTTGGCGCTCAGCTTTCTTCACAGTCCAATTCTCACATCCATACATGACCACTGGAAAAACCGTAGCCTTGACTAGATGGACCTTTGTAGGCAAAGTAATATCTCTGCTTTTTAATATGCTGTCTAGGTTGGTCATAACTTTCCTTCCAAGGAGTAAGTGTCTTTTAATTTCATAGCTGCAATCACCGTCTGCAGTGATTTTGGAGCCCCCCAAAATAAAGTAAGCCACTGTTTCCACTGTTTCCCCATCCACTTCCCATGAAGTGATGGGACCAGATGCCATGATCTTAGTTTTCTGAATGTTGAGTTTTAAGCCAACTTTTTCACTCTCCTCTTTCACTTTCATCAAGAGGCTCTTTAGTTCGTCTTCACTTTCTGCCATAAGGCTGGTGTCATCTGAGTATCTGAGGTTATTGATATTTCTTCCATCGATCTTGATTCCAGCTTGTGTTTCTTCCAGCCCAGCATTTCTCATGATGTACTCTGCATAGAAGTTAAATAAGCAGGGTGACAATACACAGCCTTGACGTACTCCTTTTGCTATTTGGAATCGGTCTGTTGTTCCATGTCCAGTTAAAACTGCTGCTTCCTGACCTGCCTACAGGTTTCTCAAGAGCCGGGTCATGTGGTCTGGTATTCCCATCTCTTTCAGAATTTACCACAGTTTATTATGATCCACTGATTTCACAGTCAAAGGATTTGATAGTCAATAAAGCAGAAATAGATATTTTTCTGGAACTCTATTGCTTTTTTGATGATCCAGTGGATGTTGGCAATTTGATCTCTGGTTCTCTGCCTTTTCTAAAACCATCTTGAACATCTGGAAGTTCACAGTTCACGTACTGCTGAAGCCTGGCTTGAAGAATTTTGAGCATTACTTTACTAGTGTGTCCTTCCAATGAATATTCAGAACTGATTTCCTTTAGGGTTGACTGGTTGGATCTCCTTGCTCTCCAAGGGACTTTCAGGAGTCTTCTCCAACACCACAATTTGAAAGCATCAATTCTTCAGTGCTCACGCTTCTTTATGGTCCAACTCTCATGTCCGTACATGACTACTATAAAAATCATACCTTTGATTATACAGAACTTTGTCAGCAAAGTAATGTGTCTGCTTTTTAATATGCTGTGTGTGTTTGTCATAGCTATTCTTTCAAGGAGCAAGTGTCTTTTAATTTCATGGCTACAGTCACTGTCTCAGTGATTCTGGAGCCCAAGAAAATAAAGTCTGTCACTGTTTCCCCATATATTTTCCATGAAGTGATGTGACTGAATGCCATGATTTGAATGTTGAGTTATAAACCAACTTTTTCACTCTCCTCTTTCACCTTCATTAAAAGACTCTTTCGAACTTATGTAATTTATTTCTTCACTTTTGGATGTTGCTATAAACTTAAAACTTTTGTCCCTCTCCAAAAGCATAAGTTAAATCCTATTTAATGAGAGAGTATTTAGAGGTGAGCCCTTTGGGTAATTACTAGATCATAAAATTGTTATGAAGAGACGTTAGAGAATTCTCTTGACCCTTCTGCAATGTGAGGACACAGGAAAAAGATGGCCGTCTAGGAATGAGGTAGGGGAATTCACCAGAAATGGAGTCTGTCTGCAGCTTAATCTTGGATTTCCTAGCCACTAAACTTGTGAAAACTCTTTATTATTTAATCCTTCTACTATCAGTTCAGTTCAGTCGCTCAGTTGTGTCTGACTCTTTGGGACCCCATGAATCGCAGCACGCCAGGCCTCCCTGTCCATCATCAATTCCCGGAGTTCACTCAGACTCATGTCCATTGAGTCAGTGATGCTATCCAGCCATCTCATCCTCTGTCGTCACCTTTTCTTCCTGCCCCCAATCCCTCCCAGCATCAGAGTCTTTTCCAATGAGTCAACTCTTCACATGAGGTGGCCAAAGTACTGGGGTTTCAGCTTTAGCATCATTCCTTCCAAAGATATCCCAGGGCTGATCTCCTTCAGAATGGACTGGTTGGATTTCCTTGCAGTCCAAGGGATTCTCAAGAGTCTTCTTCAACACCACACTTCAAAAGCATCGATTCTTCGGCGCTTAGCTTTTTTCACAGTCGAACTCTCGTATCCATACATGACCACTGGAAAAACCATAGCCTTGACTAGATGGACCTTTGTTGGCGAAGTAATGTCTCTGCTTTTCAATATGCTGTCTAGGTTGGTCATAACTTTTCTTCCAAGAGTAAGTGTCTTTTAATTGCATGTCTGCAGTCACCATCTGCAGTGATTTTGGAGCCCCAAAAATAAAGTAAGCCACTGTTTCCACTGTTTCCCCTCTATTTCCCATGAAGTTGTGGGACCAGATGCCATGATCTTTGTTTTCTGAATGTTGAGTTTTAAGACAACTTTTTCACTCTCCTCTTTCACCTTCATCAAGAAGCTTTTTAGTTCCACTTCTGCCATAAGGGTGGTGTCATCTGCATACCTTAGGTTATTGATATTTCTCCCGGCAATCTTGATTCCAGCTTGTGCTTCTTCCAGCCCAGCGTTTCTCATGATGTCCTCTATATATAAATTCAATAAGCAGGGTGACAATATACAGCCTTGAAGTACTCCTTTTCCCATTTAGAGCCAATCTGTTGTTCCATGTCCAGTTCTAACTGTTGCTTCCTGACCTGCATACAGATTTCTCAAGAGGCAGGTCAGATGGTCTGGTATTCCCATCTCTTTCAGAATTTTCCACAGTTTATTGTGATCCGCACAGTCAAAGGCTTTAGCATAGTCAATAAAGCAGAAATAGATGTTTTCCTGGAACTGTTTTGCTTTTTCTATGATCCAGCAGATATTGGCAATTTGATCTCTGATTCCTCTGCCTTTTCTAAAAGCAGCTTGAACATCAAGAAGTTCACGGTTCATGTATTGCTCAAACCTGGCTTGGAGAATTTTGAGCATTACTTTACTAGCATGTGAGATGAGTGCAATTGTGCGGTAGTTTGAGCATTTTTGGCATTGCCTTTCTTTGGGATTGGAATGAAAACTGACCTTTTCCAGTCCTGTGGCCATTAATGAGTTTTCCAAATTTGCTGGCATATTGAGTGAAGCACTTTCACAGCATCATCTTTCAGGATTTGAAAGAGTTCAACTGAAATTCCATCACCTCCACTAGCTTGGTTCGTAGTAATGGTTTCTAAGGCCCACTGGACTTCACATTCCAGGATGTCTGGCTCTAAGTCAGTGATCACACCATCATGATTATCTTGGTCATGAAGATCTTTTTGTACAGTTCTTATGTGTATTCTTGCCACCTCTTCTTAATATCTTCTTCTCTTAGGTCCATTCCATTCCAGTCCTTTATCGAGCCCATCTTTCATGAAATGTTCCCTTGGTACCTCTAATTTTCTTGAAGAGATCTCGAGTCTTTCCTATTCTGTTGTTTTCCTCTATTTCTTTACATTGATCCCTGAGGAAGGCTTTCTTATCTTTTCTTGCTATTCTTTGGAACTCTGCATTCAGATGTTTATATCTTTCCTTTTCTCCTTTGCTTTTCGCTTCTCTTCTTTTCATAGCTATTTGTAAGGACTCCCTAGACAGCCATTTTGCTTTTTTGCATTTCTTTTCCATGGGGATGGTCTTGATCCCTATCTCCTGTACAATGTCACGAACCTCATTCCATAGTTCATCAGGCACTCTATCTATCAGATCTAGGCCCTTAAATCTATTTCTCACTTCCACTGTATAATCAATAGGGATTTGATTTAGGTCATACCTGAATGGTCTAGTGGTTTTCCCTACTTTCTTCAATTTCAGTCTGAATTTGTCAATTAGGAGTTCATAATCTGAGCCACAGTCAGCTCCTGGTCTTGTTTTTGCTGACTGTATAGAGCTTCTCCACCTTTGACTGCAAAGAATATAATAAATCTGATCTTGGTGTTGGCCATCTGGTGATGTCCATGTGTAGGGTCTTCTCTTGTGTTGTTGGAAGAGGGTGCTTCATGACCAGTGTGTTCTCCTGGTAAAATTCTATTAGCTTTTGCCCTGCTTCATTTTGTACTCCAAGGACAAATTTGCCTGTTATTCCAGGTTTTTCTTGAATTCCTTCTTTTCCATTCCAGTCCCCTGTAATGAAAGGGACATCTTTTTTGGGTGTTAGTTCAAGAACTTCTTGTATGTCTTCATAGAATCATTCAACTTCTGGTTCTTCATCATTACTGGTCAGAGTATATTCTTGGATTACCATGATATTGAATGGTTTACGTTGGAAATGAATAGAGATCATTCTGTTGTTTTTGAGATTGCATCCAAGTACTGCATTTCAGACTCTTGTTGACTATGATGGCTATTCCCTTTTTCTAAGGGATTCTTGCCCACAGTAGTAGATATAATGGTCATCTGAGTTAAATTCACCCATTCCAGTCCATTTTAGTTCGCTGATTCCTAAAATGTTGACGTTCACTCTTGCCATCTCCTGTTTGACCACTTCCAATTTGCCCTTGATTCACAGTCCTAACATTCTAGACTCCTATGCAATATTGCTCTGTACGGCATTGGACATTGCTTCCATCACCAGTCCCATCCACAGCTGGGTATTGTTTTTGCTTTGGCTTCATCTCTTTATTCTTTCTGGAGTTATTTCTGCATTGATCTTCAGTAGCATGTTGGGCACCTACTGACCTGGGGAGTTCATCTTTCAGGGTACTACCTCTTTGCCTTTTTATACTGTTCATGGGGTTCTCAGGGAAAGAATAAGGAAGTGATTTGCCAGTCCCTTCCCCAGTGGACCACATTTTGTCAGAACTCTCCACCATGACCCATCTGTCTTGGGTGGCCCTACACAGCATGACTTAGTTTCATTGAGTTAGATAAGGCTGTGGTCCATGTGATTAGATTCGTTAGTTTTCTGTGACTGTGGTTTCAGTCTGGCTGCCCTCTGATGCCCTCTCTAAGGGCCTACCATCTTACTGGGGTTTCTCTTACCTTGGATGTGGGATATCTCTTTATGATTGCTCCAGAAAAGCGCAGTCGCTGCTCCTTACCTTGAACATGTGATATCTCCTCATGGCCTCTCCTACTGACCTTGGATGTGGGGTATCTCCTCTTGGCTGCTTGCCTGGTTTTATATAAAACTATTTCTGAATTGAATTGAATTTTGTTACCAAACAACTTTAATATCAGTTTTATCTCTTTTACTAGATAATAATAATAATGGGTCTTGCCGTTGGTGGCAATATATGAGTATCATGATACTTTAGTCATAAAAACATAATTTTAAGATAATAGTCCTGTCCCAGGATTTAATGGCCTGGTTTCTTATCTCTCCATGGTAGATGTGTTCCCATTCCCTTTCTTATGTTTTGCTATATAAATTCTGAATGTTATTTCCTACTTTTAATACCTATATGGATATTATAGGATTACACTTAAATGACAAATGCATTTTATCATTTCAGAATATAATTGAAAAATAGATTTATTTTCAGCATTTTCATGTTCATCTTAACAACTACTTTGAAGAAGTACCATAAAATTTATCTGGTATGAAGCACTAAATTTATAATGAGGTTCATAATTATCATTTAACATATAGCTGAATGCAATATTTAGAAATTAGGACTACTGTGAATGGTCATTAATGTTGTTTAGTAGTGTATTAGTCTTTGCTATTCCATGGACTCTAGCCCTCCAGGTTCCTCTGTCCATGAGATTTCCTAGGCAAAGATACTGGAATGGGTTGCCATTTCCTTTTCCAGGGGATCTTCCTGACCCAAGGATTGAACACGTCTCCTGCACTGGCAGACAGATTCTTTACTGCTGAGGCAACAGAGAAGCCTATCATGAATGGTAGATCAGTTAAAATAAAATGATTGTTCAGTCACTAAGCTGTGTCTGACTCTTTGTGACTCCCTTGCCTACAGCATGCCAGGCTTCCTTGTCTTTCACTGTCTCTGGGAGTTTGCTCAGTTTATGTTCATTGAGTAGGTGACGCTATCTAACTATCTCTTCAAAATATAATCATATAATAAATATTTAAAAATCTGATAGTAATGCACTGAAACATATAATTTATAATTTCCAAATACTCAAACTCTGTATTTAAGCTCATTTACTATCAAATAATGAAGTCCATAAGTGTTCAACTTGTTGCTATGTTTTTCTTTTGTGACTATGTTTTACAGAATCTGCCCAAATGCAGGAGACCTGGCATCAATTTCTATGTTGGGAAGATCCTCTGGAGTAGGAAATGGCAACCTGATCTAGTACTCTTGCCTGGAGAATCCCATGGACAGAGGAGTCTGATTGGCTACAATCCAAGGGGTCACAAAGAGTCAGACATGACTGAGTAACTAACCCCTTTCACTTTATTTTCACATAGACTTAAAGATGAAGCTTAAAATTAAAAAGGAATACTATAAAAGCACTTCTCTGATGTTGTTATGAAATAATTGGATTGTTAGCAAGACCTGCTAATGATGGAAAAATACCCATGAGTTCCAATTAGCCACACATAAGAAACTTCATAGACTTTGCCCACAAATAGGATATGTCGTAGTGCTTTTAAGACTTATCCAAATGCACAATCAAGAGACACTGAGTTAGTTGAAATTTTTAATCTTATGACTTTACTTCTTTCCTGGGGAACTAACAGCTGCCTGGGGTCCGGTCATGGCGCCAGGTCAGACATTTTCATAGGTGAGATTATTTTTTGAAATCACATAATCCTATATTCTCAGGTATAAATGTATGTTTCAAATCATATAATCACTCCTCATCCAAATTTACCTGAGGTTTAAACCTTCTTAATCATACAAGACATCAAGACAGGTAGAATAGACTATAGTACTAAGCAATTTAGAAGGAAAAATATTTTATAATCTTTTTTCTTATTGATATGTATTTAAATTAGTTGAGCTAATAATATAATTAGCTACAATGAATAAGTTAGAATAACGATACAATTAAAATATGCACCAACAATTTTCCTTACTTTAATATTACAATTGATAATTTTTTCATGATATTGCACAATTTTAAAGCATCTCTGTTAAAAACTAAATATTATTCAAAAGGATCCACTACAGTTTATTTATCCTTTCCTCCACTGTGGAACATTTCACACTCTTTCTAAATTTTCCACAGCTGCTAGCGATTATGTTGAACATATTTGTGCATAACAATGCTTCTCTTAAAATATTTTACATTAACCTTTATTCCTAGAAAAAGTATTATGGAGCCAAAGAAAAATTTAAGAAGTAATTTATTTTGTTTCATAGTTGTTTATAAAGCATTTCTATGAATTGTGTCTAATTCTTACTTTATTTACACTGTCTCTTCTTTGATCTGCTGGGAGATCCCGCTAAAGAAGGAGGAAGTTCAGTGAAGCTGCTGCATTGTGTTCCCACATATGCACACAGTTTTCATCTTGGAAAATTAAAAAAAAAAGTTTCTGTTTATCTTTGAAAGGACATGCTCTATGTACAATGTTTAATTATACTTATTTCTCTTCTCTTTGGCAAATTTATAACCCCAAATTGTATTAGTAACACATTCTGTAACCAGGAATGATGGGAGATGGGTGCTGTGGGAAGACAGGAGAAGAAGGCATGAGAATGTATGAAGCAGAAACACAAAGGAGTGGGAAGGTCATGTAGGTTATGGATAGATATGCTGCCGCTTTGATGATACAATTTCAGGAATTAAGTTCACTCAATAACATCACTTTTCATGATTTTATGTGAGCAACATTCATTAATGTGCACAGCAAGGGTTCAATAAATAATTGTTTGATGAAGGAATCTGTAGTAGGAGTTAATAGTAATGGATTTTATACAAGTTTTGATAGTTGGTGTATTGATATACATATCTATACATATAGTGTATTAGGTATCACTCTAATTTATCTAGCAGAGTATTTCTTTCTGTTCTCTTTGTTAAATTTTCATTGTTAGAGCTTTGAAAATAAGGATTTCCTATGCTTGATAAATCCTTGTGTGTTAAACATCTATGAAAGGGTTTATGTTTTAACCCAAGTTTTCTAAAGCTATAAATTTATAGAATATGACTATGCTAAATTGCATGTGGAGCAGAATTTTGAAGAATAAAAAACTCAATAAACAAACACAGCATCTTGAAAGAAAAATGACCCAATATGTGTATTTTCTTAGAAGCAATTAAATACTTTCATGGTTACTCTAGGGAGTGTGTCAGAAACTGTTATACTGGAGTGTTGCTTCCTTTCAAATGTTCATGTGTTTCTTATAAAGTAGAGAGTTTACAGATAAACAGAACTGAAGGACAAGAGCACCTGAATTCCTGCTGAGTTTATGGTTTGGGGAAGCAGACCTATGCTTACCCTTAGAGAATGGCCATTCAATACCAGCCCTTACTCATCACCCATTAGGTTTCAGGCACTGCAGACATACCAGGCACTCTAGTAAGTGATGACTAGCTTATGTGTCCTGGTAGGTACAAGGGCGCATGCATCTCCAAGGACTTATACACACCTCACTAAATTCCCTCCATGTGATAGATATTTCTTGACTATATTTTTTCTTTCCACAGTTTGACCTGAGGGTTGGAATATAAATTCTCATGGAAGAGGGAATAACTCTTGCCTGTGTATTGCACTTCTTGGCTTTCAGGATACCTCTGAAAATTACAATTTGTTACCTCACAGACACAGAGTAGGGCTTGGGAAGCATGGGGCACTGAGGTGACTCAGTCCAATGGAGTTGAAACCAGTAGGAGAATCCAAATCTCATGTAGACAGCCTCTACATGTCTCATGTAGACAGTGTTTTCTTGGCAAATTACACATCAAATGCGGCCCAACTGATGTTTTACAGGTGACAGGTACTAGATGTCTGAAGAGATGCAAAATACCATGGTGAAGATAAGAAAGACTTGAAATGAGTACAGGGCAAAAGTTCCAAGGGCACAGTGACTATTTTGTTCTTAGCAAGTCAGATCACAAGGCTTTCATGATTAATGAGTATCATTCTTTGTCCCAGGAAGCTGTTGCTTACTGAATGGATATCCTCAGGCCTCCTAGCAATGTGACGGAATTTGTCCTCCTGGGACTCACACAGAATCCACAGGTGCAGAAAATACTCTTCATTGTCTTTCTGTTCATTTTCCTCTTCACTGTGCTGGCCAACCTGCTCATTGTCATCACCATCGCCCTCAGCCCCACGCTTTCTGCTCCCATGTACTTCCTTCTCACCTACTTGGCCTTCTTAGATGCCTCCTTCACATCTGTTACCACCCCCAAATTGATTGTTGACCTACTTCATCAAAGAGGAATCATCTCCTGGCGAGGATGCTTGACTCAGGTCTTTTTAGAACACTTTCTGGCAGCATCAGAAGTCATCGTCCTCACTGTCATGGCCTATGACCGCTATGTGGCCATCTGCAAGCCTCTGCACTACACGACCATCATGCGACAGGGGCTCTGCCGGCTCCTGGTGGTGGTGGCCTGGATCGGGGGGATCCTGCATGCCACTGTGCAGATTCTTTTCACCACGGACTTGACCTTCTGTGGTCGCAATGTCATTGACCACTTCATGTGTGATTTCTTCTCCCTGTTGGAACTTGCCTGCAGTAACACTTACATACCTGGAATGGTGGCGGCAGCCAACAGTGGGGGCATATGCTTGCTTATTTTTTCCATGCTGCTCATTTCCTACATAGTCATCCTGAGCTCCCTGAGATCCCACAGCTCTGAAGGACGACGCAGAGCCCTCTCTACATGCGGCGCCCACTTTACAGTAGTGGTGCTCTTTTTTCTGCCTTGTGTGTTCACCTACACACGTCCTGTGGCCACTTACCCTGTGGACAAGTGGGTGACTATGTTCTCTGCAATCCTCACTCCCATGTTAAATCCTATCATTTACACAGTGAGAAACACAGAGGTGAAAAAAGCCATGAGGAATCTGTTGAAGAGAAGAGTAGTTTAGATTGTTCAGAATGCCAATAAAGTGATGATTTATATACATAGGGACGATTAAGTGTGAATACTCAATTGCTAAGTCATGTCAGACTCTTTGCAACCTCATAGACTGTTACCAGCCAGACTCCTCTGTCCATGGGATTTCCAGGCAAGAATACTGGAGAGGCTTGCCATTTCCTTCACCAGAGGATCTGTGCAACCCGGGGATTAAACTAGCATCTTCTGCATTGGCAGGCAGATTCTTTACCATTGAGCCACCAGGAAAGTCCATGTTGTTTTTGTTGTTCAGTCACTAAGTTGAGTCTGCTCTTTGCCATCTCGTGGATGGTAGCATTCCAGGCTCCTCTGTCCTCCACTATCTCCTGGATTTTCTCAGATTCATGTCCATTGAGTCAGTGATGCAATCTAACCATCTTATCTTCTGCTGCCTCTTTTCTCCTTTTGCCTTTAATCTTTCCTATCATCAGGGTCTTTTCCAATGAGTTGATCCTTTCTATCAGATTGCCAAAGTACTGGAGCTTCAGCTACAGCATCAGTTCTTCCAGTTAATAGTTAAGGTTGATTTCCTGTATGATTGATTTCATTGATCTCCATGCAGTCCAAGGGAGTCTCAAGAGTCTTCTCCAACACCACAGTTCCAAAGCACTGATTTTTCGGCATGCAGCCTTCTTTACGCTCATATCCGTACATGAGTACTGGAAACACCATAGCTTTGGCCATATGGACATTTGTTTGCAAAGTGACATCTCTGCTTTTTAATATGCCGTAGGTATGTGATAGCTTTCCTTCCAGGGAGCAATTGTCTTTTAATTTCATGGCTGCAGTCAAATTCTGCAATGAATCAATCTGACTGTGATATTGACCATATGGTGTTGTTCATATGTAGAGTCATCTCTTGGGTCATTTAAATGGATGTTTGCTATCGCCAGTGTTTTTTCTTGACAAAACTTTGCTAGCCTTTGCCCTTTTTAATTTTGTACTCCAAGACCAAACTTGCCTGTTATGCTGAATATCTTCTGACTTTATACTTTTGCATTCCCATCCCCTATGATAAAAAGGATATCTTTTTTTTGGTATAAGACCTAGAAGGCCTTGTAGGTCTTCACAGAACCAATCAACCTCACCTTCTTCAGCTTCAGTAGTTGGGGCATAAACTTGCACTACACTGACGCTAAATGGTTTGCCTTGGAAGCAAACTGAGATGATTCTGTTGTTTTAGAGATAGCCCAAATACTGCATTTCTTACTCTTTTTTCTAACTCTGAGGGCTACTCCATTTCTTCTAAGATTTTTGTCCACAGTAGTAGACACAATGGTCATCTCAATTAAATTCAAGTCCCTTTTAGTTCATTGATTCCTAAGATGTCTATGTTCAATCTTGCCATCTCCTGCTTGACCACATCCAATTAACCTTGAACCATGGACCTAACATTCCAGGTTTCTATGCGATATTTTTCTGTACAGCATTGGGCTTTACTTTAACCACCACACGCATCCACAATTGAGTGTCATTTTTGCTTTGGCCCAGCCGATTCATTCTTCCTGAAGCTATTAGTAATTGCCCTCCGTGCTTCCCCGGTAGCATATTGGATACCTTCTGACCAGGGGGCTCATCTTCTACTGTCATATCTTTTTGCCTTTTCATACCGTTCATGGGGTTCCCCTGGTAGGTTGCCATTTCTTCCTCCAGTGGACCACATTCTGTCAGAACTCTTCACTATGATCCATCCATCTTGAGTGGCCTTGCATGGCATGGCTTATAGCTCGCTTATAGCTTCATTAGGTTGTGCAAACTGCTTTGTCAAGACAAGGCTGTGATCCATGAAGGGACTGAATAAGACTATAACTACTTTATTAAATTGTCACTATCCCTGTTGTGAAATCTATTATATGAATATAATACTCATGAAAGAAGAAACTTTCATATGATATTACCCTGTTTTATTAATTACAGTGTCCTCAGTCATAGCATATTTTGTGTATTAATATAGGTAGTATCCAATTTAATAATTGGATACATATTTAAACACTATATCTGAATTGGTGGTAAATTTTTATATATAGATCAAACATCAAGGCAGAGTATATTGAATACTAAATAAAAAGGGAGAAAAACTTAGAATGACAAGTAGAAAAATACATGATAAATTCATCTTTGCTGAAGCAAAACAACTACTCTGGTACTTTGTTCTTAACTGTAAATAATGTGAAAATAGTTATAAAATATTTTTTCTTCTATCACTGTCACATCTTCAGTTCAGTTCATTTGCTTAGTTGTGTTCAACTCTTTGTGACCCCATGGACTGCAGCATGCCAGGCTTCCCTGTCCAATACCAACTCTCAGAGCCTGCTCAAAATCATATCCATCGAGTCCATGATGCCATCAAACCATATCATCATAACTTCCAGACCTTAATCAGTGATACGGTTTAGTAGTGTTTTTACACAGGCGGCTGTGACCACCAGCGTGCTAAGCACGGCCGAGAAGAGCCACCCCACATCCGAGGTCGGGGCAGAAGCCGGGAGGACCCCATGCCCATAGAGCGGTGGCCAAGAGGAGTTACCCCACATCCGAGGTCAGGGGCAGCAGCCGAGAGTACCAGACTGAGACTGCGCAGAAATGGCTGAGAGGAGCTACCCCTGTCCGAGGTCAAGAAGTGCGGCCGAGAGGAGATACCCAGCGTCTGAGGTTAGGGGTGGTGATGAGAGGAGTTACCCCACGTCCGAAGTCAGGGGCAGCGGCCGGGAGGAGCTACCCCACGCCCCGATGACCGAGGCCAGGGGTGGCAGGCTGGAGGGCCAAACCCACATCCAGGGAGCTGTGGCTGCGCAGGCACCTAAGGGCCTAGAGGAGCTATCCCACGTTGAAGGTCAGGAAGGGCGGTGGTGAGGAGATACCCCTCGTCCAAGGTAAGGAGGAATGACTGTGCTTTGCTGGAGCAGCCATGAAGAGATACCCCACGTGCAAGGTAAGAGAAACCCAAGTAAGATGGTAGATGTTGCAAGAGGGCATCAGAGGGCAAACACACTGAAACCATACTCACAGAAAACTAGTCAATCTAATCACACTAGGACCACAGCCTTGTCTAACTCAATGAAACTAAGCCATGCCCGTGGGGCAACCCCAGATGGGCAGGTCATGGTGGAGAGATCTGACAGAATGTGGTCCACTGGAGAAGGGAATGGCAAACCACTTCAGTATTCTTGCCTTGAGAACCCCATGAACAGTATGAAAAGGCAAAATGATAGGATACTGAAAGAGAAACTCCCCAGGTCAGTAGGTGCCCATATGCTATTGGAGATCAATGGAGAAATAACTAAAGAAAGAATGAAGGGATGGAGCCAAAGCAAAAAGAATACCCAGCTATGGATGTGACTGGTGATAGAAGCAAGGTCCGATGCTGTAAAGAGCAATATTGCATAGGAACCTGGAATGTCAGGTCCATGAATCAAGGCAAATTGGAAGTGGTCAAACAAGAGATGGCAAGAGTGAATGTCGACATTCTAGGAATCAGTGAACTGAAATGGATTAGAATGGGTGAATTTAATTCAGATGACCATTATATCTACTACTGCAGGTAGGAATCCCTCAGAAGAAATGGAGTAGCCATCATGGTCAACAAAAGAGTCAGAAATGCAGTACTTGGATGCAATCTCAGAAACGACAGAATGATCTCTGTTCGTTTCCAAGGCAAACCATTCAATATCACAATAATCCAAGTCTATGCCCAACCAGTAACGCTGAAGAAGCTGAAGTTGAACGGTTCTATGAAGACCTACAAGACCTTTTAGGACTAACACCCCCAAAAGATGTCCTTTTCAATATAGGGGACTGGAATGCAAAAGTAGGAAGTCAAAAAACGTTTTGTCAAGAAAATGCACTGGTCATAACAAACACCCTCTTCCAACATCACAAGAGAAGACTCTATACATTGACATCACCAGATGGTCAACACTGAAATCAGATTGATTATATTCTTTGCAGCCAAAGATGGAGAAGCTCTATACAGTCAGCAAAACCAAGACCAGGAGCTGACTGTGGCTCAGACCATGAACTTCTTATTGCCAAATTCAGATTTAAATTTAAGAAAATAGGGAAAACCACTAGACCATTCAGGTATGACCTAAATCAAATCCCTTTTGATTATACAGTGGAAATGAGAAATAGAATTAAGGGCCTAGATCTGATAGAGTGCCTTATGAACTATGGAATGAGGTTCATGACATTGTACAGGAGACAGGGATCAAGACCATCCCCATGGAAAAGAAATGCAAAAAAGCAAAATGGCTGTCTGGGGAGGCCTTACAAATAGCTGTGAAAAGAAGAGAAGCAAAAAGCAAAGGAGAAAAGGAAAGATATAAACATCTGAATGCAGAGTTCCAAAGAATAGCAAGGAGAGATAAGAAAGCCTTCTTCAGCCATCAATGCGAAGAAATAGAGGAAAACAACAGAATAGGAAAGACTAGGGATCTCTTCAAGAAAATCAGAGATACCAAAGGAACATTTCATGCAAAGATGAGCTCAATAAAGGACAGAAATGGTATGGACCTAACAGAAGCAGAAGATATTAAGAAGAGATGGCAAGAATACACAGAAGAACTCTACAAAAAAGATCTTCATGACCCAGATAATCACGATGGTGTGATCACTGACCTAGAGCCAGACATCCTGGAATGTGAAGTCAAGTGGGCCTTAGAAAGCATCACTATGAAGAAAGCTAGTGGAGGTGATGGAATTCCAGTTGAGCTATTCCAAATCCTGAAATCCTGAAAGATGATGCTGTGAAAGTGCTGCACTCAATATGTCGGAAAATTTGGAAAACTCAGCAGTGGCCACAGGACTGGAAAAGGTCAGTTTTAATTCCAATCCCAAAGAAAGGCAGTGCTAAAGAATGCTCAAACTACCACACAATTGCACTCATCTAACAAACTAGTAAAGTATTGCTCAAAATTCTCCAAGCCAGGCTTCAACAATATGTGAACCGTGAACTTCCTGATGTTCAAGCTGGTTTTAGAAAAGGCAGAGGAACCAGAGATCAAATTTCCAACATCAAAAGCTCAATATTCAGAAAACGAAGATCATGGCATCTGGTCCCATCACTTCATGGGAAATAGATGGGGAAAGAGTGGAAACAGTGTCAGACTTTATTTTTCTGGGCTCCAAAATCACTACAGATGGTGACTGCAGCCATGAAATTAAAAGACGCTTACTCTTTGATAGGAAAGTTATGACCAACCTGGATAACATATTGAAAAGCAGAGACATTACTTTGCCAACAAAGGTCCGTCTAGTCAAGGCTATGGTTTTTCCAGTGGTCGTGTATGGATAAAAGAGTTGGAATGTGAAGAAAACTGAGAGCTGAAGAATTGATGCTTTTGAACTGTGGTGTTGGAGAAGACTCTTGAGAGTCCCTTGAGCTGTAAGGAGATCCAACCAGTCCATTCTGAAGGAGATGAACCCTGGGATTTCTTTGGAAGGAATGATGCTAAAGCTGAAACTCCAGTACTTTGGCCACCTCACAAGAAGAGTTGACCCATTGGGAAAGACTCTGATGCTGGGAGGGATTGGGGTAGGAGGAGAAGGGGACAACAGAGGATGAGATGGCTGGATGGCATCACTGACTCGATGGACGTGAGTCTCAGTGAACTCCGGGAGTTGATGATGGACAGGGAGGCCTGGAGTGCTGCAATTCATGGGGTCGCAAAAAGTCGGACATGACTGAGCGACTGATCTTATCTGATCAGATCTTACACAGAGGATGAGATGGTTGGATTCCATCATGGACTCAATGGACATGAGTCTGAGCAAGTTCTGGGAGACAGTGAAGGACAGGGAAGCCTGGCATGCTGCAGTCCATGGGATCACAAAGAGTTGGACACGACTGAGAGACTGAACTGGACTGAACTGAAGCTGAAGATTATTGAGGGAGACCTTGCATGCACAGGTCACAAAGAATCGGACACAACTGAGCGATTGAACAACAACATAATTTTTAATTTAGTGGAAAAATCCCGGTGTACTTAATTGAGCAAGAATCAGTTTTGGACAGATTCCAGTTCTAAGATTTAATGATATATGTAGTTAGAAATGAATAAAATGTACAGTGATCTTAATCTCTATTGGGGCAAAATATGATACCCTTTTAAGAAATGTTATAAAATTTGGGGGAGGTCCTTCATTAGCCTTAAAGCAATGCATAAAAGAAACAAAGTAAAACACAATAATGTCCTGCAAAATTTCAAGTCATCTAGTCTGGCCACACCAACATGACAGAATGAGAAGAACTAAGCAATTGAATGGTATTTTCTATTTTGGAGTTAGTAGGAAAAGCAGTTACTAAAACAAATTTCCCTAGGGAATAATCTACAGTGTAAATAATAACAGTTTTCTGAATAATCAGAGACTCCATGGAGAAAATGGAGACACAGTTAAATGAAATAAAATATTTCTACAAATAATAATGCAGTCTGTCACACTATCTTGTCATCATGGATGAAAGATGAATTCAGAGTAACTTAAAAAGCCTTCAGTCACACAGAAGCCTCCACATCACATCACATCAAGCCTCCAAATGGTGACAAAAACACCTGATATTGGGAATCTGGCTTTGCAACTGTGCAACTTTATTATGTAAAACATTAAATTGTTTTGAAATAAATAAAGCTTTGATTCCAATTCTGGTTTTATCATTTAACATATTTGACTTTTGGGAAATTAATGAGATGGAGTAAGCCTCAGTAAAAAATGGAGATTTCTGTCTTATTAGAGTAAATGTTGAAAGTGATACAATGACTATAGTAAAGTTGCAGGATATAAAATCAACACACAGAAATCCCTTGCATTCCTATACACTAATAATGAGAAAACAGAAAGAGAAATTAAGGAAACAATTCCATTCACCATTGCAACGGAAAGAATAAAATACTTAGGAATATATCTACCTAAAGAATCTAAAGACCTATATATAGAAAACTATAAAACACTGGTGAAAGAAATCAAAGAGGACACTAACAGATGGAGAAATATACCATGTTCATGGATTGGAAGAATCAATGTAGTGAAAATGAGTATACTACCCAAAGCAATCTATAGATTCAATGCAATCCCTATCAAGCTACCAACAGCATTCTTCACAGAGCTAGAACAAATAATTTCACAATTTGTATGGAAAAACAAAAAACCTCGAATAGCCAAAGCGATCTTGAGAAAGAAGAATGGAACTGGAGGAATCAACCTACCTGACTTCAGGCTCTACTACAAAGCCACAGTTATCAAGACAGTATGGTACTGGCACAAAGACAGAAATATAGATCAATGGAACAAAATAGAAAGCCCAGAGATAAATCCATGCACATATGGACACCTGATCTTTGACAAAGGAGGCAAGAATATACAATGGATTAAAGACAATCTCTTTAACAAGTGGTGCTGGGAACTCTGGTCAACCACTTGTAAAAGAATGAAACTAGAACACTTTCTAACACCATACACAAAAATAAACTCAAAATGGATTAAAGATCTAAACATAAGACCAGAAACTATAAAACTCCTAGAGGAGAACATAGGCAAAACACTCTCCGACATACATCACAGCAGGATCCTCTATGACCCACCTCCCAGAATATTGGAAATAAAAGCAAAAATAAACAAATGGGACCTAATTAACCTTAAAAGCTTTCGCACATCAAAGGAAACTATTAGCAAGGTGAAAAGACAGCCTTCAGAATGGGAGAAAATAATAGCAAATGAAGCAACTGACAAACAACTAATCTCGAGGATATACAAGCAACACCTACAGCTCAACTCCAGAAAAATAAATGACCCAATCAAAAAATGGGCCAAAGAACTAAATAGACATTTCTCCAAAGAAGACATACAGATGGCTAACAAACACATGAAAAGATGCTCAACATCACTCATTATCAGAGAAATGCAAATCAAAACCACTATGAGGTACCATTTCACACCAGTCAGAATGGCTGCAATCCAAAAGTCTACAAGTAATAAATGCTGGAGAGGGTGTGGAGAAAAGGGAACCCTCTTACACTGTTGGTGGGAATGCAAACTAGTACAGCCACTATGGAGAACAGTGTGGAGATTCCTTAAAAAACTGGAAATATACCTGCCTTATGATCCAGCAATCCCACTGCTGGGCATACACACTGAGAAAACCAGAAGGGAAAGAGACACGAGTACCCCAATGTTCATCGCAGCACTGTTTATAATAGCCAGGACATGGAAGCAACCTAGATGTCCATCAGCAGATGAATGGATAAGAAAGCTGTGGTACATATACACAATGGAGTATTATTCAGCCATTAAAAAGAATACATTTGAATCAGTTCTAATGAGGTGGATGAAACTGGAGCCTATTATACAGAGTGAAGTAAGACAGAAAGAAAAACACCAATACAGTATACTAACGCATATATATGGAATTTAGAAAGATGGTAACAATAACCCTGTGTACAAGACAGCAAAAGAGACACTGATGTATAGAACAGTCTTATGGACTCTGTAGGAGAGGGAGAGGGTGGGAAGATTGGGGAGAATGGCATTGAAACATGTAAAATATCATGTATGAAATGAGTTGCCAGTCCAGGTTCGATGCACGATACTGGATGCTTGGGGCTGGTGCACTGGGACGACCCAGAGGGATGGAATGGGGAGGGAGGAGGGAAGAGGGTTCAGGATGGGGAACACATGTATACCTGTGGCGGATTCATTTTGATATTTGGCAAATCTAATACAGTTATGTAAAGTTTAAAAATAAAATAAAATTAAAAAAAAAAAAAGAAAGTGATACATTAAACTGTAGCACAGGAAAGATACAATCAGAACAAGATTGAAAGAGAATCAATAGTTTTGGCTGCTTCAGGATAACAAACTGTTAGAAGTTGGAACAAAGGTAGACCTAACTCTCAGGAGGCTGCTGCAGAGGCCAGGATGGAGCTGGGGCAGGAATGATCAAATCAGGGATACATTCTGAAGGTAGAGACAACTCAATTTGCCAAAGGCATGAGTGAGTCATAGGAAATCAATAAGGGAGTGAAGAACACTGTGAGTTTTATTGTCTGAGCAATGGCATTGAAGTGGGTACCACTTAACAAGATAGGATACACTTTTACATTGTGGAAATTTTAATTATGTATCATATATACTAAATTGATATTCAAATGCAGATGTCCAAAATTGGAGATATGGCATGCAAAAATTTGAAAATAAGGGTAGATGTCAGAGCTAGAGATGAAGCATTTGATAACATCAGCATTCATAGGTCAGGAAATGGGAACATCCAAGTAAAGAGCCACTGAAAGACATCTCAGTGATTTCTTGTACAATCCAAGCCAATGATCTTCTGTTCACAGTTTGATCTATTCACGCTTGATGTGTCAATTCCTTTGTGCTTCAATAATTTTGCCTTTGTGACTGCATAATGGTACACATTTCCATATAATTCCCTTTCCACCTTTATTTGTTCTATCACTATTTCTTTAAATCTGAACTAAATTATCTGTTTTCTGTTTGATGGATATATTCCTACCTTAGTATTACTTAGTAACTTACTTACTTAATAGTACTTAGTAACCCTTGGTATTTTGCCAATATTTTTATAATAACTTTTTCCATTAGACTGGAATTTTTTGATGCATCTTTATATGTTATATCACTGGGGACAGGGAACTAGGCCTTTTTGAACTTGGTCATCACAATGTATGTGCCACATTGAACATAAACTGGTACATTATAGTCATGGTTTGCACTTCCCAGTTGGGGCTAGCGGTAAAGAGCCTACCCACCAATGCAGGAGACAAGAGACACAAATGTGATCCTTGGGTCAGAAAGATTCCCTGGAGAATATAACAACCCACTCTAGTATTCTTGCTGGAGAATCCTAAGGACAGAGGAGCCTGGTAGCTACAGTCCATAGGGTCACAAAGACCTGGACATGACTAGAACGACTTAGCACCCATACATTGTTTTAATTGATTGGATAAAGGAAAAGATTAACTTACAATGCCTTAAAAATTCCCTCCTCTTCTTTTGTAACTTACCTGGTTCTAATGCATTACTTCAGCTCCTATACAGACAAGACAGAATTAAGGAACCGTGTAACTTATTTCATCCTATTGGGCTTCACACAAAATCCACAGGAGCAGAAAGTCTTTATTCAATTATCTGTCTAATATCAGACACAGAGCTAGTTTTCACATCTGCATTCTTCAAAATCAAAATCTGATACTCTTTCAACCATTTCAAAGATATCAGAGGAAAGATATTTCAGCAGAACCTCTTTCATATCACAGAAATTTAAAACTTATCTTTTCTAAATACATATTCATATAAGTTGTTTTTATGCTCAAAAGTCTAAGAAGTTGTTTCTAAGACAGTTATATGACTTACTAGTATCAAGGGTGATGTGGACTGTTATATAGAAAGAAGCATATTACTATATAAGTGTTAGAATTTTGGCTTACATTTAGTTCCTTGAATTTGCAATCCTCTTTGAAAATTATTTTAGTAGATTATTTATAAGGAATAATAAAAACCAGATAAAAATCAATACTCCACAGTTAACGAAAGAAAGCATTTCTCAGCTAACTTACATAACTTAGAAGGCTTTGTTGTGAATTAATTTTGGCTTTTTTCAAAAATGAAATGTGCTTCTAAAATATGAACGTGTATATATGTTGCAGAAGTGTGTATAGTTCCCTTTTTGACAGAAAGGTCCAGCCTCTGATTTCAAGGGTACCATATGTTTATTTTTCACTTGGGGAGTTATTGCTTTACAATGTTGTGTTAATTTCTGCTCTACAGCAGTAGAGTATACACACACACACACACACACACATATATATATATATATATATATGCACTCCCTATCGAGCCTCCTTCCCACCTCAACTTCCCACCCCTCTAGATCATTCCAGAGCACTGAGCTGAGCTCCCTGTATTCTACAGCTTTTCACTTTGTTGTTGTTCAGTGGCTATGTCATGCCCGAGTCTTTGCAACCCCATGGACTATAGCATGCCAGGCTCTTTTGTCCTCCACTGTCTCTAAGAGTTTGCTCAAATCTGTGCCCATTGAGTCGTGATGCTACCTAACCATTGCATCCTCTGTCACCCCCTTCTCCTTTTCCCTTCAGTCTTTCCCAGCTTCCCACTGGCTATCTGTTTTACACATAATAGTATATTATTTAAGAAATTAATGGACTCCATGATATAAAAATATTCAGAAAGTGTATTATTAGGAATACATGATGGAGAGCAACAAAACCACTTTGAGTTTTATTTTACAGTATGCAACATTATACCCTAGAGCCCTAAACAGCTCTCCCTATTTCTGTAAGTAGTTTACTTAGATAAACTGCAAGTTGTTTCCAAGTTCTGCCTTTCTACCCAAGCTAATATGTTTATTGTCATAAATATTGTTATTTTTGCTTCTACTTCAATTAGAAACAACACTGGAAGGCTTATGATACCACAGCTTACCTCCCAGAACTTTTCATTCCTCGTAAACAACACGGGATGAAAGTTCCTTCGGATGGACTAATACAACATGAGCTCCCTCTGGACTGCTTTGCTATCCTGAGCACATGTTTCTCCACCTCTTGAAGTTCATGAATCTGCCCATAAAAACATTTTGATACATACCTGGTTTTTTTTTTTTTTTTTTGTGAAGTTAGTCCCTAAAACTATCAAACATCAAAACAGACCTCAACTACTTTCTGATCAGCTGTGAAATGATCCATACATTTTTGTTTTTCTGCTTTCTTCCTGGTTTGCCTTTCAAGTGGAGAATCTATGTTACTGTCTCTCCAGGATTTATAAACCACCTTAGATTTGTATTCTGGAGAAGGCAATGGCAACCCACCCCAATACTCTTGCCTGGAAAATCCCATGGATGGAGGAGTCTGGTAGGCTACAGTCCATGGGGTCGCTAAAAGTCAGACATGACTGAGCGACTTCACTTTTACTTTTCACTTTCATGTGCTGGAGAAGGAAATGGCAACCCGCTCCAGTGTTCTTGCCTGGAGAACTCCAGGGGTGGCAGAGCCTGGTGGACTGCCATCTATGGGGTCGCACAGAGTCGGACACGACTGAAGCGACTTAGCAGCAGCAACAGCAGATTTGTATTCTAGAAAGAGACTGCCTGGCATAGCTCCAGAATTATTTTTTGAAAAACACCAATACAGTATACTAATGCATATATATGGAATTTAGAAAGGTGGTAACAATAACCCTGTATGCGAGACAGCAAAAGAGACACAGATGTATAGAACAGTCTTTTGGACTCTGTGGGAGAGGGAGAGGGTGGGATGATATGAGAGAATGGCATTGAAACATGTAAATTATCATATGTGAAATGAATCGCCAATCCAGGTTCGATGCATGAGACAGAGTGCTCAGGGCTGGTGCACTGGGATGATCCTGAGGGATGGAATGGGGAGGGAGGTGGAAGGGGGGTTCAGGATGGGGAACACACGTACACCTGTGGTGGGTTCATGTCAATGTATGGCAAAACCAATGCAATATTGTAAAGCTAAAAAAATATATTTTCAGGGACTAAATCTTCTCTCTTTCCCTTTTATGCTTCTCTAAAGCCTTGGGGAACTGTATTAGAGAGATTGTGGGGTTATCAAGCCATCTCTCTACCCTGCACAGTAGCTATTAAAGTCAAGGATTGAGGAACAATGAATGGGCCATGGTTGAATGGATTTCAGTCTTTCATGAAGTTGGGGATGGTGACTTTGTCAGTACATGCTAATTCTGTGATTTGGCTTTCTTTCACTCCAGTGTTGAAAAGAGCAAGTTCAAGACAATTCCATGATGATACTTTTGCAAAATTCATGTCCCCCAGAGGTCTTTAGACAGGTTACAATCCTCATTGAAACTGTTTTGGCATCTGCTATCACAGATACTATTGCAGAACTCTAATGTTACAGTGTCCAATCAGATTAGGTTTGGTCATGTGTTTTCAGTTTTATTAAACTGTTTTCCTTCATGACACATTCTGCTCACAGTGATCACAATCGCTGGGGTCAGTCTAGAGTTGTCTACAATTTATTTTTCTTCTTATTAAAGAAAGCATATTTGAATATCTTGAAGTAGCTGTGATTTCACATAAAAATATTTCTGAATTGAATTTATTTGCCAAATAATTTTTATATCAGTTTTATTTATTTTATTGATGACACACCACCCTTCTGGCACAAAGTGAAGAATAACTAAGGAGCCTCTTGATGAAAGTGAAAGAGGAGAGTGAAAAAGTTGGCTTAAAGCTCAACATTCAGAAGACGAAGATCATGGCATCCGGTCCCATTACTTCATGGCAAATAGATGGGGAAACAGTAGCTGACTTAATTTTTCTGGGCTCCAAAATCACTGCAGATGGTGATTGCAGCCATGAAATTAAAAGATGCTTACTCCTTGGAAGGAAAGTTATGACCAACCTACACAGCATATTGAAAAGCAGAGACATTACTTTGCCCACAAAGGTCCGATAAGTCAAGGTTATGGTTTTTCCAGTAGTCATGTATGGATGTGAGAGTTGGACTCTAAAGAAAGCTGAGTGCCAAAGAATTGATGCTTTTGAACTGTGGTGTTGGAGAAGACTCTTAAGAGTCCCTTGGACTGCAAGGAGATCCAACCAGTCCATCCTAAAGGAGATCAGTCCTGGGTGTTCATTGGGAGGACTGATATTGAAGCTGAAACTCCAATACTTTGGCCACCTGATGCGAAGAGCTGACTGATTTGAAAAGACCCTGATGCTGGGAAAGATTGAGGGCAGGAGAAGGGGACGACAGAGGATGAGATGGTTGGATGGCATCACCGACTCAATGGACATGGGTTCGAATGAATTATGGGAGTTGGTGATGGACAGGGAGGCCTGGTGTGCAACGGTTCATGGGGTTGCAAAGAGTCAGACACGACTGAGTGACTGAACTGAACTGAACTAAGTAATTATAGTGGACTTCACAATTGGTGGCTGAATAAGAGTGTCATGACACTTTAGTCATAAAAAAAGTAATTTAAAGATAAGTGTCCTGACCTAGGATTCAGTTGTATGGCTTCTTATTTTCCCTTGGTAAATGGTATCTTTATTTCCTTTCTTACATTTTTTATACAAATTGTGAGTATTATTTCCTATTTTTTATATTTTGTAGGTATGCTGCAGGATTAAATTTAAATGGCAAATGCATTCTACCATATTTGGATATATTTAAACAACGGAATAATTTTCATTGTTATCATGTTAGTCTAATTCCAGAACTGGAACAAGAAACAACTGTTTTGAAGACATACTATAAACCTTATCGAGCATGAAGTGTTAATAATATAATAGGGTTCATAATAATCATTTAATGTACACCTGAAAGCAATATTTAGAAATGATGATTATCGTGTCTGGTAGATCAGTAAAAATAAAATATTAGAATAACATCTAAAAATCAGATAGCTACATACCTAAGTGTTTTATTTATATGGTATCAAAGATTCATACTCTGTTTTAAGCTCATTTACTATCAAGTATCCAAGTTTGTAAGTGGTCATCTTGGTGCTTTTTTATTTTGTGATGATGTTTTGTTTTCACGTAGACTTAAGGATGAAGTTTAAAATTAAAGATGAATACTGTAAAAGCTGGTCTCTGATGTTCAGATGCCTTATTTGAAATAATTGGGTTATTGGCAAGACCCGTTAATAATGGAGAAATACCCCTGAGGTTAATTAGCCACAGAGGAGAAGCTTCCTAGACTTTGCCCAAAAACAGGATATGTGGTAGTGTTTTTAAGGCTTGTCCAAAGATACCATTTATAAATCAACAAAAACACTTATTGCATCTGAGCTAGTTGACATTTTTAATCTTATAACTTAACACTTCTTTCCTAGTGAACTAGCAGCTGCCTGGGGCTTGACCATGGAGCTATGTCAGACATATTCATAGGTGAAATTAGTTTTTTAAATTATATAATCTTAGATTCTCATATTTAAATGCATGTTGCAGATCATATAATCACTGCTCATCCAAACTTACCTTAGATTTAAATCCTTCTTCGGTGTACAAGGGGATTCCCTGGTGGCTCAGACAGTAAAGTGTCAGCCTGGAATGCCAGAGACCCGGGTTCGATCCCTGGGTTGGGAAAATCCCCTGGAGAAGGAAACGGCAACCTACTCCAGTATTCTTGCCTGGGAAATCCCATGGACAGAGGAACCTGGTGGGCTACAGTCTGTGGGATCGCATAGTCGGACACGACTGAGCGACTTCACTTTTCACTTTCAGTGTACAAAACATCAAGTGAGGTATATTCAACTACAGTACTAACAATTTAGAGGTAAAAATATTTTGGGGTCTTTTATATTATAAATATATATTTAAATTCAATAGAATAATAATATAATTATTCAATGAAATTACAATGAAATAACCGAGTAACTATACAATTCAAATATATATCCAAATTTTCCTGACTTAATATTACAACTTCAGAAATTTTCTATGATAATGTACAATTTTAAATGCAGTTTTGTTAAAAACTACATATTATTCAAGTGAAGTGATTATATTTTAATTATTTTGTTCTTCACTTTTGAAAATTCCATACTGTTTCTAATTTTCCATACCTCTTAATAATTGTGTTGAACATATTTATACATAGTGATGTTTCTCTTTTAAAAATATCTTACATTAAGGCTTATTCCTTGAAAAAGTATTGCAGAATCAAATAAAAACAAGAAAAGTAATTTATATTTCTTCATAGTTGCTATGTTTAATTCTTACTTTATTTACATTCTAGTCTTTTTTGATCTGTTGTGAGATCCTACCTCAGAATGGGGACTTGCAATGAAGCTGCTGCACTTTGATTTAAGGTTTGTATAAAATTTTCATCTTAGATAATTAAAAATAAAGTTCTTTATTAATTTATCTTTGAAAGAGAAAGTTACATTTTGCCAAATACATTTTATTATATTTACTTCTCTGCTCCTTGACAAATTTACATCTCCAGTTCTCTCGCTCTATTGGGAATGCAGTATCCTGTACCTGGATTTCCCAGGTGGCACTAGTGGTAAAGAACCTGACTGTCAGTGTGGGAGACACAGAGACCATGAGTCTGATCTCTGGGTTGGGAAGATGCCCTGGAGGAGGGCATGGCAGCCCACTCCAGTATTCTTGCCTGGAGAATCCCATGGACAGAAGAGCCTGGCAGGCTAACGTCCATGGGGTCTCAGAGTGTCAGACATGACTGAAGCAACTTAGCACTCACTCATCCTGTAACTAGGAGTGACGGATACTGGATGCTATAGAAAGATGGGAGAAAGCATGAGAAGGAATGGGAAGGTCCTTCATATCACAGATTGATGTGCTGCTGCTGTTTGGTGATAGAATTTCAGGCATTAATAACAGCTGATTATGACACATTTATGACATTTTGTGAACAACATACACAATAACAACATAATATATATAGTAAGTATCCAATAAATATTTCTTGAATGAATGAGCTTGTAGTAGGAACTAATAAATAATGGATTTTATATTATAAAGAAATCTGAGGACTGAAGAATTGATGTTTTTGAACCATGGTGTTGGAGAAGAGTCTTGAGAGTCCTTTGGACTGCAGGGAGATCCAACCAGTCCGTCTTAAAGGAAATCAGTCCTGAGTATTCATTGGAAGGACTGATGATGAAGCTGAAACTCCAATACTTTGGACACATGAGGCAAAGAACTGACTCACTGGAAAATACCCTGATGCTGGGAAAGATTGAAGGCAGGAGGAGAAGGGGATGACAGCATGAGATGGTTGGATGGCATCACGGACACAATGGACATGAGTTTGAGCAAACTCCAGGAGCTTGTGATGGACAGGGAGGCCTGGTGTGCTGCAGTCCATGGGGTCACAAAGAGTTGGACATGACTGAGTGACTAAATTAACTAAATACTATTTGTTATCGTTGGTGTGTATATATATATATATATATATATATATATATAGTGTATTGATGAAGTTTCTAGCCAACTATTTCTGTTCTCCTCATTAATTTTTTTCTTATTTTTAGAACTTTGAAAATAAGGATTTTCTTTTTTTTTTTTTTTTGTCATTTATTAATCAATTTTTATTGGAGTATAGTTGCTTTACAATATTGTGTTAGATTCTTCTGTACATCAAAATGAATCAGCTATGTATATTCATATATCCCTTTTTTGGTTTTCCTTCCTATTTGTGTTCCACAGAGCATTGAATAGAGTTCTACACTACACTGTAGGTTCTCATTAGTTATCTATTTTATATAATTGTAGTATATATATGTCAATCCCAATCTTACAATTCATCACACCCACTCTCCCCACTTGGTATCCATTTATTATTTCTCTTCATTTGTGTCTCTATTTCAGCTTTGTAAATAAGATCATCTGTATCATTTTTCTAGATTCCACAAATGATCAGGATTTTCTTTACTTGATGGATCCTTGTGTATTGAACACCTATGCAAGAATATTTTTTTTTTATCAAGTCTACTGAAACGGGAAATTCACAGAATATGACTATGTTAAATTGAATGTAGAACAGGAAATTGTAGCCCATTTCATTATCTTGCTTGGAAAATTCCATGGATCTAGGAGCCTGGTGGGCTACAGTCCATGGGATTTTAAAGATTTGGACACGACTGAGTGTTCATGACCATGCACGCACGTGCACACACACACACACATGGAACATAATAATGAAGAATATAAATTATAAATTAGCAAACTAACTATCTTGAAAGTAAAATGACTCATAAAATGAACTTTCCAAGAGGCAATTAAATATTTCCATAATTACTCTAGAGAGTGTGTCAGTTCAGTTCAGTTCAGTCACTCAATTGTGTCCGACTCTGTGACCCCATGGAGTGCAGAACACCAGGCCTCCCTGTCCATCACCAACTCCCAAAGTTTACTCAAACTCATGTACATTGCGTTGGTGATACCATCCAACCATCTAATTCTCTGCCGTCCCCTTCTTCTCCCACCTTCAGTCTTTCCCAGCATCAGGGTCTTTTCAAATGAGTCAGCTCTTTGCATCAGGTGGCCAGAATATTGGAGCTTCAAATTCAGCATCAGTCCTTCCAATAAATATTCAGGACTGATTTTGTTTAGGGTGGACTGGTTGGATCTCCTTGCAGTCCAAGGGACACTCAAAAGTCTTCTCTAACACTACAGTTCAAAAGTATCAATTTATCAGTGCTCAGCTTTCTTTATAATCCAACTCTCACATCTATACATACTACTGGAAAAAACAGCTTTGACTAGACAGACCTTTGTTGTCAGAGTAATGTCTGTGCTTTTTAGTATGTTGTCTAGGTTGGCATAGCTTTTCTTCCAAGAAGCAAGCATCTTTTAATTTCATGGCTGCAGTCACCATCTTCATTGATTTTGGAGCCCCCCAAATTAAAGTCTGTCACTGTTTCCTCAACTATTTGCCATGAAGTGATGGGACCAAATGCCATCATCTTAATTTTAGGAATGTTGAGTTTTAAACCAACTTTTCACTCAGAAACTATTAAATTGCAGTGCCGCTTCCTTTCAAATGTCTGTTTAATTTCCTCATAAAGTAGAGAGATTATAGGTGAACAGAGCCGGAGGAGAAGAATATTTGAATTTCATCTGAGATTATGGTTTGGAGAAGGAGGCATATGCTGATCTTTGGAGAATGGCAATTCAGTGTCAAACACTCATCCCCTAATAGGTTTCAGACACTGTAGATATTACGCCAGCCACTATGGTAGGGACAGTGATGAAACACACCTGAATAGCTAACGTGTTCTGGCAGGTACCAGTGAGTTTTTGTCACCAAGGACTTATGTACATTTCCCTAAACTCCCTGTTTATAACAGACACTTGTTGATCATGCTTTTTCTTTCCACAGATGTGAGATTTCAAATGTAAATTTTCATGCAAGAGGAAATAACTCTTACTTGTGTGTAGCACTTCTCAGCTTATAAGACACATCTGAAAATTACAATTGGTAGCCTCACAGACACAGAGGAATTCATGGAAGTATGCAGCACTTAGATGACTGTGTAGAGTCCCATAGAGTTGAAACCACTAGGAGAATCCAGATCTCATGGAGACAGCCCAGTGCTTCAGTAAATTATAACATCAAATGTTACAGGTGACAGACTCTGAGTGTTTGAAGAAATGGAAAGCACCATGGAAAAAAGCAAGGAAGACTTGAAAGGAGAACTGGGGCAAATTACCAAGGATATGCTCAACAGTCACTGTGACTGCACTGTTTTTATTCTGAGCCAGTCAGATCACAATGCTTTCCTGATTAACAAGTATCATTCTATATTCTTTGTGGGTAATACCGGCTCAGGAAGGTATTACTTGCTGAATGGATGTCCTCAGGCCTCCCAAAAATGTGACTGAATCTGTCCTCTTGGGACACACACAGAATCCACACCTGCAGAGAACACTCTTTGTTGTCTTTTTGTTAATCTTCCTGTTTACTGTGCTGGCCAATCTGCTCATTGTCATCACCATCTCCCTCAGTCCCACACTTTCTGCTTTTATGTACTTCTTTCTCACTTACTTGGCCTTGTTAGATGTCTCCTTCACCTCTGTGAGCACACCCAAAATGATAATCGACCTGCTGTACCAGAGGAGAACCATCTCCTGGGGTGGCTTCCAAACTCAGCTCTTCTTGGAGCACTTCCTGGGAGGATCAGAGATCATTGTCCTCATGGCCATGACCTATGACTGCTATGTGGCCATCTGCAAGCCTCTGCACTACATGACCATCATGTGACAGGGGCTCTGCCAGCTCCTGGTGGTGGTGGCATGGGCTCGGGGCATCCTGCATGGCACAGTCCAGATCCTTTTCTCAATGGACTTGACCTTCTGTGGTCCCAATGTCATTGACCACTTCATGTGTGATTTCTTCTCACAGTTGGAACTTACCTGCAGCGACACCTACAGGCTGGGAATGGTGGTGGCAGCCAACAGTGGGGGCATGTGCTTGCTTCTTTTTTCATCCTAGTCACCTCCTACATAGCTCTCTTGAATTCCTTGAAATCCCATGGCTCTGAAGGACGGCAAAAAGTCCTCTCTACAGGTGGCGCCCGCTTTATAGTAGTGGTGCTCTCTTTTGGTCCTTGTATATTCACCCACACATGTCCTGTGGCCATTTACCCTGTGGACAAGTGGGTGACTGTGTTCTTTGCAATCCTGTCCCATGTTAAATCCTATCATTTACACAGTGGGAAACACAGAAGTGAAAAAAGCTATGAGGAATCTGCTGAAGAGGAGACTCACTTAGGATATTCAGGATGCCAAGAAAGTGATTATTTATGTACATAGCAAGGGTTACACCTGTTTTAGATTGTGGAAAAAAAAAGTTACTAATTTTTGCAGATCACTAATGAAAAAGAAAGACCTATAAAACAATATTTGTTGAATATTTACTAACAGATTGGTATTTATTTGGAATTTTTATAACTTTTAAATTGCCTTGTCAAGGTTTCAATATTCACATTCATAGTTTCAGAATACTTAATTTAATTGAATCAACAACAATAAACTCCTAGTTCAATAATTGTAGAGTATATTAGTCTCCAGTGTTTTATTGCTGTTTCTCCAAATTCTCACATATGTTACAGGTATAAAATTGATTTTTCCATAGGACGTTCATGTTAGAATCCATGTTATTTTCTTAGGCTATCATAAATCCAGTAAATGAAAACTTTTGATAGATATAGGGGAAAAGGACAGAAGGGGAGTGAAAAACTCAATGCAGATTTTTTTCTGTTAATTTATAAAATTCAACAAAAGAAACACCCACAAAAGGAGGAAACAATAATTCACAATCTAATTCTTTTATTAGCACAAAAACTAAGCCAGAATTTTGAAATTATTCTTCATTTGCTCTTAAATATCTTTATGGTTTACGTATTTCTTGAAAATGAAGGAAATATTTTCTTTTTTTGTACCAAGGCTTGAGCCATTTGAAACTGGAGGAGGGGGGGAGCGGTGGACGGTTCAGTTCAGTTCAGTTGCTCAGTTGTATCCGACTCTTTGCGATCCCATGAACCACAGCATACCAGGCTTCCCTGTCATCACCAACTCCTGGATTTTACCGAAACTCATCGATTGAGTCGGTGAAGCCATCAAACCATCTCATCCCCTGTCATCCCTTCCCCTCCAGCCTTCAATCTTTCCCAGCATCAGGGTCTTTTAACATGAGTCAGCTCCTCCCATCAGGTGGCCTAAGTATTAGAGTTTCAGCTTCAACATCAGTCCTTCCAATGAACACACAGGACTGACTTCCTTAGGATGGACTGGTTGGATCTCCTTGCAGTCCAAGGGACTCTCTAGAGTCTTCTCCAACATCACAGTTCAAAAGCATCAATTTTTCGGTGCTCAGCTTTCTTTATAGTCTAACTCTCACATCCATACATGACCTCTGGAAAAACCATAGCCATGACTATGGTGACCTTTGTTGGCAAAGTAATGTCTCTGCTTTTGAATACGCTAAGTTGGTCATAACTTTTCTCCCAAGGAGTCTTTTTATTTCAAGGCTGCAGTCATGATCTGCAGTGGTTTTGGAGCCCCCAGAAATAAAGTCTGCCACTGTTTCCACTATTCCACTATTTGCCATGAAGTGATGGGACCAGATGCCATGATCTTAGTTTTCTGAATGTTGAGCTTTAAGCCAATTCTTTCACTCTCCTCTTTTACTTTCATCAAGAGGCTCTTTAGCTCTTCTTCACTTTCTACCATAAGGGTGATGTCATCTGCATATCTGAGGTTATTGATATTTCTCCCAGCAATCTTGATTCCAGCTTGTGCTTCTTCCAGCCCAGCATTTCTCATGATGTACTCTGCATAGAAGTCAAACAAGCAGGGTGACAATATACAGCCTTGATGTACTCCTTTTCCTATTTGGAGCCAGTCTGTTGTTCAATGTCCAGTTCTAACTGTTGCTTCCTGAACGGCATACAGGTTTTTCAAGAGGCAGGTCCAGTGGTCTGGTATTCCCATCTCTTTCAGAATTTTCCACAGTTTATTGTGATCCACACAGTCAAAGGCTTTGGCATAGTCAATAAAGCAGAATTAGATGTTTTCTGGAGCTCTCTTGCTTTTTTGATGATTCAGCAGATGTTGGGAATTTGATCTCTGGTTCCTCTGCCTTTTCTAAACCAGCTTGAACATCTGGAAGTTCATGGTTCACGTATGCTGAAGTCTGGCTTGGAGAATTTTGAGCATTACTAGGGTGTGAGATGAGTGCGATTGTGTGGTAGTTTGAGCATTCTTTGGCATTGCCTTTCTTTAGGATTGGAATGAAAACTGGCCTTTTCCAGTCCTGTGGTCACTGCTGAGTTTTCCAAATTTGCTGGCATATTGAGTGCAACACTTTCACAACATCATCTTTTCAATTTGAAATAGCTCAACTGGAAATCCATCACTTCCACTAGCTTTGTTTGTACTGCTGCTTCCTTAGGCCCACTTGACTTCACATTCCAGGGTGTCTGGCTCTAACTGAGCATTCACACCATCGTGATTATCTGGTTTGTGAAGATTTTTTTTTTTTTTTTGGAGGGGGTAAACACCTTTTTTTATCCAGTGGTCATGTATGGATGTGAGAGTTGAACTATGAAGAAAGCTAAGCACTGAAGAATTGATGCTTTTGAAGTGTGGTGTTGGAGAAGACTCTTAAGAGTCTCTTGGACTGCAAGGAGATCAAACCAGTCCATTCTGAAAGAGATCAGCCCTGGGATTTCTTTGGAGGGAATGATGCTGAAGCTTAAACTCCAGTACTTTGGCCACTTTATGCAAAGAGTTGACTCATTGGAAAAGACTCTGATGCTGGGAGGGATTGGGGGCAGGAGGAGAAGGGGACAATAGAGGATGGGATGGCTGGATGGCATCACTGACTCGATGGACATGAGTCTGAGTGAACTCCGGGAGATGGTGATGGACAGGGAGGCCTGGCGTGCTGCGATTTGTGGGGTCTCAAAGAGTCAGACGAACTGAAACACCTTTTATTAAATTTCAACAAAAGGTATATGTTTAGGTTCTAAAGATATTGCTCTGTAGGTCTGATAAGTGTATTTACATCACATGATCATATCATCCATCAGACACATTCACCTCAGTTAATTCATCCATGTCCTAAGCTGGTAGTTTCATTTTTATTATCCCCATTTTACAGAGAACAAATTGAAGCCAAGAGAGATTCACTTGCCTCACATCACATGTGTTTTTCTTGTTAGTGTGTCAGGAACTATTATACTAGAATCCAGCTTCCTTTCAAAAGTTTTAGCAATGAACTTCCAATTCAGGTCTTTCAAACTCAGTCTTACTTTTTTTCAAATGAAACATTGCTGTCTGTTGTATGTTTAGGTCTATAGATGAAGAAAATGTCTACAGTCTTAATGATTTACTTTGTTGCTTAGTCGTGTCTGACTCTTTACGACCCCATGGATTGTCCATAGAATTCTCCAGGCCAGAATACTGGAGTGGGTAGCCTTTCCCATCTCCAGGGGATCTTCCCAACTCAGGGATCAAATCCAGGTTTCCTGCATTGCAGGTAGATTCTTTACCAGCTGAATCACAAGAAAAGTCCAAGAATACTGGAGTGGGTAGCCTATGCCTTCTCCAGGGGATCTTCCTGACCAGGAATTGAAAGGAGGTCTCCTGCATTGCAGACAAATTCTTTACCAACTGAGCTATATGGAAAGCCCATGTCCTTCAAGAAGATAGTGCTAAATCTGTTGCAGCCTCTTCTCACATGTAGCAATATAGTTCAGCATTACAATTTTCTCTCTCTCTCTTTTTTTCCACTTTGGCATAGTGAGCTATGCTAACTCACTTTTACAAAAGGCCAATGTTAGTATGGTAGCAGATTTGTTTCTTTCTCAGAAAATAAAAAATCTTCTATTTCTTTCCATTAGTGAAATCGAGTACTAATGTTGGTCTTCAGTAACCCAAAGGACTGTAGCCTGCCAGGCTCCTCTGTCCTTGGGATTCACCAGGGAAGAATACTGGACTGGGTTGCCTTGCCCTCCTCCAGGGGATCTTCTCAACCCAGGAATCTAACCGGTCCACCTGGGAAGCTGCTTAAGCTGTTAAAATGATCAAGTTTACAATTAATAATGATAATTAAGCATTTCAAGAGTCTAGACTTAAACACTATATGGGGTTCATTTTTTCTTGTGACTGTTAGAAATTAGCTGAGCATAATTCATGGATAAGAATGGGGAAACTCTTGAATAAATATTGCTTCTACTCTAAGACTAAAGGGAGTATCACAAGAGGAAAACTGAGGCCAATGGTTGGGTCTTAGGGGCTATACAAAGGGCTTGCTGGAGGGGTGAGATATTTAATCATTTCTTGGGAAATAGATGGGGCAACAGTGGAAAAAGTGTCAGACTTTATTTTTGGGGGCTCCAAAATTACTGCAGATGGTGATTGCAGCCATGAAATTAAAAGACACTTACTCCTTGGAAGGAAAGTTATGACCAACCTAGATAGCATATTCAAAAGCAGAGACATTACTTTGCCAACAAAGGTTCGTCTAGTCAAGGCTATGGCTTTTCCAGTGGTTATGTATGGATGTGAGAGTTGGACTGTGAAGAAGGCCGAGCGCCAAAGAATTGATGCTTTTGAAGTGTGGTGTTGGAGAAGACTCTTGAGAGTCCCTTGGACTGCAAGGAGATCCAACCAGTTCATTGTAAAGGAGATCAGTCCTGGGTGTTCATTGGAAAGACTAATGTTGAAGCTGAAACTCCAGTACTTTGGCCACCTCATGTGAAGAGTTGACTCATTGGAAAAGACTCTGATGCTGGGAGGGATTGGGGGAAGGAGGAGAAGGGGACGACAGAGGATGAGATGGCTGGATGGCATCACCGACTCAATGGATGTGAGTTTGAGTGAACTCCAGGAGTTGGTGATGGACAGGGAGGCCTGGCATGCTGCTATTCATGAGGTCGCAAAGAGTCGGACATGACTGAGCGACTGAACTGACTGACTGATATTATAAATTGTGAACAGAAAACTTAGAAGGTTTCAGAGCTGAAGATGGGAATATAAGGCCATCTGGCATTCTCAGTTGGAGACTTGCTGGCTTGTGAGTAAGTTTAAAGTATATTAAGATGTCCTTTCATATTCATCATCAAGAATGTCTCTTGAAGACTAACAGCCACCTAATTATTTCCAATTTTTTTAATTTAAATTTATTTATTTTAATTAGAGGCTAATTACTTTACAAATTTGTACTTGTTTTGCCATACATCAACATGAATCTGCCACGGGTGTACATGTGTTCCCCATTCTGAACTGCCCTCCCAACCTCCCTCCCCATACCATCCCTCTGGGTCATCCCAGTGCACCAGCCCCAAGCCTCCTGTATCCTGCATTGAATCTGGACTGGTGATTCATTTCTTATATGATATTATACATGTTTCAATGACATTCTCCAAAATCATCCCCCTCCTTCCTCTCCTACAGAGTCCAAAAGACTGTTTTATACATCTGTGTCTCTTTTGCTGTCTTGCATAACATAAGCATGCAAGTGTGTTTCCTTAAAATTAATGAGATAAATGTATAGATCTTTATATATAAGAATACATTATTTTAATCTGGACTTTAGTGAAATTATTAGGCATTAGTGAGGAAAGTGAGTTCTCTATTGTTGAAGGCCATCTATAAGGTTTTTCTGTCCCTTCCCCTTCTTGTTTTCCTGATGAAACCAATCAAATATAGTGAAACTATCTATCTATATACAGTCTAGTGAAAAGGTTTGATTTAGAGTTTGAAGCTTTCATACCAACATGCTAGGATAGAAAAGTGAATATTTATGTGAATATTTTTTTTTAATAACCAGTAACTGAAGAAGACTCTCCTTCTGCAGTGTTGTAACACTGAAGTACTTGCTGTATTAAATCTGAAGTCATGGCTGAGCCTTTAAAATTTGAATTAATTAGCAGTAACAATTTTAATTTATATTTAAACATAAATTGACAGCTAATTTAAGATTTACCTTAATAATGAGACTAACTATTTTTGAGTAAAATTAATAAACCCTGTACATGAAGACTAGCACCACTTACATAAGAGATGCAGGTTTGATCACTAGGTCAGTGATATCCCCTGGAGAAGGGAATGGCAACACATTCCAATATTCTTGCCTGGGAAATCCCATGGACATAGGAGGCTGGTGGGCTACAGTCCATGGGTTCACAAAGAGTTGGACACGACTGAGCAACTAACACAGCTACAAGGCATACATTTTCATAGGTTCTTTAAATAATTTAAGCAACAAGTGTAATTAAGGAGGACTTTACTGCATTTCATAAAAAAGATATGACTCAATGAAGGTAAGCCGCACAAGTCTTTCAGACTTTGTTTCCTTCCTCTCTTTTCACCTGACAACAGTAGTCCTTGTTCTCATGATGTGAAAATATCAAAACACAGATACAATCATTTGCCACATTGTGGATACTGCCATTGAGACATTTTTCCCTTTTGGTGGGGCAGGGACACTGTCCTCTCTCAGCCCTCCCTTGACCTTCATTCCTCGGGCAACTTGCACTTTCTTGATTCCACTTTTGTTAGAGAGAAGCCACCTGCTGATCTCATCTTTGAAGGTATATTACCCTTCATGGGCATCATGAAAAGTGAAACATAATGGGCTCAAGAAGTGAAATTCAATGACTGAATTTCAAAGAAAGTGGCACTTGGGTGAAAGATATTTGGAGGAAAAAAATAGCTTAATCGTTGAGGAGACTGATACTGAGTTTGGGCAAGAGGGCAGCACCTTGAAGAGCTAAATAGGTGTCTATAGGGCTTTTCCCATTGTTATCCCACAATGTTACCATTTTTACTGGAAAATGGCTTCATGGTCAATTCAGTTTAGGAAAGTTAGACATTTAATTCATTCAAAAAATATTGTTCGGTGTCTACAGTGGGGAAAAAAAAAGCTGTGGGATTTAGGTATACGATGTTGAATAATACAAATAGGGTTGTATTTGTGTGGAACTAATTTCAATGGTGAGTAAGTAAGTAATAAGCAAGTAAACAAATGAAAAATAAAGTTTTGTTAGTAATGGGTAATATGAAGAATATTTTATGAGAGGGTGATGTAGGACAGAAAAATTGGATATAGATTTGTGTAGTTGTTTGAAGCACAGCTAAAATTTCAGTTTACTCAGAGTTTAAATAACCATACTATCCTTCTTCTATTTTCAAAAACAAGCAAGTTATTTAAAAACATGCATTTGAAATGAGGGTAATGTATTTCCCAAGTAAGTAAAAATGGTTTCTTGGGGGATGAGCATTTTTTACTGTTTTTATATGTAATGCACAGACATACATATATCATATAAAAAAGGTAGCAAATTTGTGGCATTCCTAGTTCAGAAGAGGAAGCGATTAAGGAAACGAAACATCCAACAAAGTACCTTTTTGGGAGCAATATTGGAAAGGAGAATTGTGCTAAGCTTCCCTGTGCTGTGTGCTGTGCTTAGTCGCTCAGTCATGTCCAACTCTTTGCAACCCCATGGGCTGTTGCCTGCCAGGCTCCTCTGTCCAAGGGGATTCTCCAGGCAGGAATACTGGAGTGGGTTGTCATGCCATCTGCCAGGGGATCTTCCCAATCCAGGGATGGAACACGGGTCTCCTGCATTGCACGCAGATTCTTTACCATCTGAGCCATCTTGCAAGTTCAAGTTGCCCTAACTCATGTCTATATTGTTAAATGAGAGCATGGAGTAACTTTAGAATGTTAGGAAAGTTAATCCAAGCACAGAGGTTGGCCCATGACCTGACCTTCAGTAAAACTGAGAGACTCTTGCTTCTCTGGAGACTTCTTCGAGTGTGGTCAAGTATGTTTATTGGACTAGTTATAGTCTGTGAAGTGTGTTGCAAATGTAGGATACTGATTTTTTTATATTATTAACAGTAGAAAAAGAATAATGGTCCTAAACCCCAAATATTTTTAAATTTTAAACATGCTATTTGAGAATACCAATTTTTAAGGAATGTGAAAGAATTTAGCCTTTCTTTTTTCTTGCTGAGGAGCATTTTTAAATGCTTTATAATGGCAGTTAGATGTGATACTATTTTAAGAGCAGTCTTAAAAGATACAGAGAGAAAAACACCAATAAAGTATGCTAATGCATATATATGGAATTTAGAAAGATGGTAACGATGACCCTATATGCGAGACAGAAAAAGAGACACAGATGTATAGAACAGTCTTTTAGACTCTGTGGGAGAGGGCGAGGGGGAGATGATTAGAGAGAATAGCACTGAAACATGTATATTGTCACATGTGAAACAGATCGTCAGTCCAGGTTCGATGCATGAGACAGGTGCTCAGGGCTGGGGCACTGGGATGACCCTGAAGGATGGGATGGGGAGGGAGATGGGAGGGAGGGTCAGGATGCGGAACACATGTACATCCATGGCTGAATCATGTCAATGTATGGCAAAACCCATACAATATTGTAAAGTAATTAGCCTCCAATTAATATAAATAAATTAAAAAAAAAAGATACAGAGAACTCTAGGTCAGATGATGGAAAAATTCAGCCCTGGGGCTAGCGAGGTGATCAAGAATAAGTCCTACTGACTTTTCTTCATTTCTGTCATCAGGCAGATGAATCATTGTGTGGTTATTCTTCTACTGAAGAAGAGAACTTTAGTTCAACAAATAACTCAATAGTTATCACCCACCATGATCTGGTTGTGTGTTTGTGGAGCATCAGTTTGGCCTAGCTCCAGTGAGGCTCCACTCCTGGGAAATGTGGATCATTGCAGGAGTGGGTGGGAATTCATTGGTATGGTGATTAGAGTCTCAGTCACTGGAGACACAGCCTCAAAGGGGTGCAGTTGAATTAATGCAAGTCTACACTTCTTGAAATCCTGTGTCATTTGAAAATAACACTCTGTCCTCTTTAACCCAAGTCTATTGCCCAAAGGAAAATGTCTTAGTAATGATTTTTTTTTCCCTAAGATATGTATTGGAAACTGTTTGCAAATTAAACTCAAATATAGCTAAATGGCAGGCAGTTCCATGAATGATTTTGCAAACTGTTTATATCTGGCTGCCTTTTTTAGAAAACTTTCACATTTAAATTCTGCTCCTATCCACAGAGGTTGTTTCCTATATAAATCCTTGGACATTTAGATATGTTTTAAATGTGTTTTTCAAAATCATTAGAAACTCTGGTCCTATCAAAATTACCTCCCATTGACTGGATGATATGCTTCCAGTGTGATCCTGATTTACTTTATTCCATACTTGAATTTTCTAAGTTTCAACTATAATGCATCATGATTTCTAGACCTTTTGTAGAGAAAAGTTCATGTAAGTATATCCTGAATGGAGTCAGACTTTTGATTATTCTGACATGATCTTAGAAAATTATTCACACACTCTCTGCCTTCTAGTTACAGAGATCATCAGGTAATTAGAGAGATTACATGAAACTGAGTTTTGGAGATGATTTTAACAACTTTTTTGAGCATTAAACATGGTCTTATTAATTTGAATTACTGTTTTGAGGTCACTGAGATTACTGAATCATATACATACCAATTTTATTTAAGATGTCAGTTGCTAACCTTTTTTGTCTGTATAAACAAATTTTAGCCTCAGGTTGAAATGTCTTGAGTTATCAACAATTTTTAGCTTAATTTACTTTAAACTCTTTGGGCAAATTGCCAGAACTTAAGTGTCTACCTTTTGGTCTCTATCCAGATCATGAGATTAGCAAATAAATTGTGTGTTTACATGTCAGCGGTTTGTCTTAGAAAAGGGAGGAATGGGAGTAGCTGGTACATATAGGATAGTTTTAGACATATTGTGCTTCCCTTCTTTCAAGCAACATTCTGTGTGTATATGTAGTATACAAGCAACATATATGTGTGTATACATAGATATATTTCTGTGTTCCTCTTGTATCAACTGCCTTTCTTTTTCTATTAGTCACCTTTGACAAAGACCTTATTTAGTATTTTTCTTTCTGTTTTTATAAATTATTGATTCTAGTTATTCAATATATATATTAAATTTATATATATAATTCATATTAAATTTGCATATATATATATATATATATATATATAGTAAAACACAGATGTTTATTTCTGAGGAGCTCTGCCTATAAGGGTGGTGTCAGCATTAGTCCTGAGGGTGAAGCAAATGGTTGTTCAGGGTTGAAGCCCCCTGCCTCTGGAGTCATTTCAAGAAAGCATTAATTTTTGTATCTACAATGATATACTAATTTCTATCCAAAATTATGCTGCTGTATATAATTACATGTCTATTCCTCTTTCAAGGAAAGCAAGTGAAGGAAGGAAGACTTAGGGACAGAAACAATCCTTTTAACGTCCTTCATTAGAGACAGCCTGCTGATGATGCCTGTGCTCGGGCATGAGTCTTCTAAGAAACACAGCACACTGTTGCTCCTTAAAAATGATGACCCAGAGGCTCTCCCTAAATACCTTGCTATCACTTCCTGTTATCCAAGATTTTATTGAATAAATCATTAAGCTCCATGAGAAATTCAGACACAAGAAACACATATCAACTTAGAGTTGGCTTCTTGGGTTCATATCTGGGCTTTCTTAATTACTGACTGTATACCCTTAAGCAAATTAATCATTTGGCTTTATCTCAGTCATACAATGTGTCTCCTCATAGTTAGATGTGAGGACTAAGTGAGAAAACATACATTAAGTAATAGCAAAATATCTGATATATAGAATATACTAAATAATTTATTATTAGTTTGATTAGGATATGTGTATAGATGATGGCTCAGTGGTAAAGAATCTGCCTGTAATGCAAGAGACACAGGAGACACAGCTTTTATCCCTGCATGGGGAAGATCCCCTGGAGGAGGGCATGGCAACCCACTCCAGTATTCTTGCCTAGAGGATCCCATGGACAGAAGAGCTGGCTGGCTACAATCCATTGAGTCACAAAGAGTTGGACATGACTAAAGTGACTTAGCATGCATAGATCATATATCTCTATATAGATATTATATTGCTTTGATTTGGGCTTCTCTAGTGGCTCAAGGGTAGAGTCTGCTTGACAATGCAGGAGACATGGTTTTGATCCCTGGGTTGGGATGATCCCTTGCAGGAGGAAATGGCAACCCACTACAGTATTCTTGCCTGGCAAATTCCATGGATAGAGGAGCCTGGTGGGCTATACAGTCTTTGGGGTCACAAAAGAGTTGAACACGAATGAATGAATTAGTTCATAGGCACACAACACAGCTTTAATTCTGGGAACTAACATTTGTTGTTTATATCACCAATGAGATTCTAAGACTGAATGATTAAGCAAATTCAAATCAAAATGAGATGATTTTCTGCATCATTATTTTTAATATATTCAAGGTTCCTAATATTTAGTGATGGCAAAGCTGTGGGGAAAATTAGTTTTTAATACACTATTTTGGGGGAATAAAAGATACTTCAGGATTTTGAGAGCAATGCTACAGAATCTGTCAAATGTAAATGTATGTATATTTTTTGTTTTGATGATGACATAGATTTCTCCAACAGAAATAAGTGAAGATGTCTGTAAATAGTGTTCATTGTGTATCTGCATGTAAGGTAAAATATTAAAACTGAAATAAATTTCAAGCAAAAATGGACTAAAGGAATTATATTGTAACAATGAAATGGAAGAATATGTAACAATTAAAATCAAGGAAAACTCATCTATATTGACAGATAATGCTCACACAAGCTGTAATTAGTATTTTAAGTGAATTATTATATTTTATATATGTTCATATAGAGTGAAACATATCAATGATGATATATATACCAAATACAAATGCATATCTTAGGAGCGTTTACTAAACGGTTAATAGAGGATCAAATGAGTGAGTGCTTATGGTTGGGAGAGGGTTTTTTACTTTAACCTTTCTATCTATCTATCTATTTAAGCTATCCCTCATGGGGCATGTCTGGCTTTTACAATCTATGAAAATAAATTATTTAATTACAAATATTCTACTTTTGGCTTAAAGAGTGTTTTAGGAAACAAGTTGCTTTTGAAGGTTTCTTTTAAAGTCAGTTCAGAAACATATCTTATTACTTAATAAGATATTATTAATACTTAATTACTTAATTACTTTATACTTAATACTTAATTACTTTAGGAGTAACTGATACCCTTTTAGTCAATTTAGTATTTAATAGACCCAGGTGATGTTAGTTGTAAAGAATCAGCTTGCCAATGAAGGAGACCTAAGAGATACAGCTTCGATCCCTGGGTTGGGAAGATCTCCTGGAGAAGGGAATGGCTACCCAATCCAGTATCCTGGCCTATATAATTCCATGAACTGTATAGTATATTTTCTTTTATTATAAATAAAGTAATTTGGAAATTTTGATATTTCTTTAAAATTTATATTTTTAAAAATATGATGAACTGGTTAAATGTTTATTAAGAAAGACCTTTGATTTTTGCTGCATCATTTTTTATTTATTTCATAAACATTAATCATTTTTTTAATTTAGCTAAATAAGGAGATAAATGAATTACTTCTGATATGCAAGCTATACAGAAACATGTAACAAATATCCAGAATAACAGGTGAGGGAGATTTGGGAGATGATGTGAATCTGAAAGATGAGTGTAATAGATTAGTTTAACAAATGACAGGAACATGGGAAAGGAAGGCCAGGAGCTTATAGGAATGGAAGATAATCATAATGAATATTTGGATAGTGCTCTCCAAACATTCTCATGTCTCTTACTTCCTTTGAGTTTCATGACAGTTTTGTGAGACAGGGTGTAAAATTTGTGGAGGGGCTGTGGTCAGTGAGCTGAGGTATCAACTTAATCACATAGGCATCAAGAGGCTTTGAGCTGGTGTACTGGGACGACCTAGAGGGATGGTACTGGGAGGGAGGAAGGAGGGGGGTTCAGGATGGGGAACACATGTATACCTGTGGCAGATTCATGTTGATGTATGGCAAAAACAATACAATATTGTAAAGTAATTAAATCTAACCTCCAATTAAAATAAATTTATATTAAAAAAAGAAGCTTTGAGCAAGTTTTATACACTAATTCCAGTTGAACTATTTCAAAACCTAAAAGATGATGCTGTGAAAGTAATGCACTCAATATGTCAGCAAATTTGGAAAACTCAGCAGTGGCCACAGGACTGGACCAAAGGTCACTTTTCATTCCAATCCCAAAGAAAGGCAATGCCAAAGAATGCTCAAACTACTGCACAGTTGCTCTCATCTCACATGCTAGTAAAGTAATGCTCAAAATTCTCCAAGCCAGGCTTCAGTAATATGTGAACTGTGAACTTCCAGATGTTCAAGCTGGATTTAGAAAAGGCAAAGGACCAGAGATCAAATGGCCAACATCCACTGGATCTTCGAAAAAGCAAGAGAGTTCCAGAAAAACATCTACTTATTCTTTTGACTATACCAAACTCTTTGACTGTGTGGATCACAACAAACTGTGGAAAAGTCTTCAAGAGATGGGAATGCCAGACCACATAACCTGCCTCCGAGAAATCTGTATGCAGGTCAAGAAGCAACAGTTAGAACTGGACATGGAACAATAGACTGGTTCCAAATAGGGAAAAGAGTATGTCAAGGCTGTATATTGTCACCCTACTTATTTAACTTATATGCAAAGTACATCATGAGAAATGCTAGGCTGGATGAAGCACAAGCTGGTATCAAGATTGCCAGAGATATATCAGTAACCTCAGATGTGCAGATGAAACCACCCTTATAGCAGAAAGTGAAGAAGAACTAAAGAGCCTCTCAATGAAAGTGAAAGAGGAGAGTGAAAAAGTTGGCTTAAAGCTCAACATTCAGAAAACTAAGATCATGGCATCTGATCCCATCAGTTCATGGCAAATAGATGGGGAAACAGTGGAAACTGACAGATTTAATTTTGGGGGGCTCCAAAAATCACTGCAAATGGTGATTGCAGCCATGAAATTAAAAGACGCTTGCTCCTTGGAAGAAAAATTATGACCAACCTAGATAGCATATTAAAAAGCAGAGACATTACTTTGCCAACAAAGTTCCATCTAGTCAAAGCTATGGTTTTTCCAATAGTCATGTATGGATGTGAGAGTTGGATTCTAAAGAAAGCTCAGCACCGAATAATTGATGCTTTTGAAGTGTTGTGTTGGAGAAGACTCTTGAGAGTTACTTGAACAGCAAGGAGATCCAACCAGTTCATCCTAAAGGAAATTAGTCCTGAATATTCATTGGAAGGGCTGATTTTGAAGCTGAAACTCCAATACTTTGGCCACCTGAGGCAAAGAACTGACTCATTTGAAAAGACCCTGATACTGGGAAAGATTGAGTGTGGTAGGAGAAGGGGATGACAGAGGATGAGATGGTTGGGTAGCATCACCAACTCAATGGACATGAGTCTGAGTAAACTCCGGGAGTTGGTGATGGACAGGGAAGCCTGGGAATCTGTAGTCCATGGGGTCACAGAGAGTCGGACATAGCTGAGCAACTGAACTGAACTGAAACCTTATTCACTGCATTAGAAAATCAGGATAATGCTAGGTCCTATTTCATATGGTTTTGTGGGAACTAAAAAAGAAAACCATAAAGATTTTAGCACAGTACTCTCAAATAATAACTCCTTAACACTTAATGTTGGCAATTGCCAAAATCTGCTGGATCATGGAAAAAGCAAGAGAGTTCCAAAAAGCATCTATTTCTGCTTTATTGACTATGCCAAAGCCTTTGACTGTGTGAATCACAATAAACTGTGGAAAATTCTGAAAGAGATGGGAATACCAGACCACCTGACCTGTCTCTTGAGAAACTATATGCAGGTCAGGAAGCAACCATTAGAATTGGACATGGAACAACAGACTGGTTCCAAATAGGAAAAGGAGTACCTCAAGGCTGTATATTGTCACCCTGTTTATTTAACTTATATGCAGAGTACATCATAAGAAACGCTGGACTGGAAGAAACACAAGCTGGAATCAAGATTGCCGGGAGAAATATCAATAACCTTATATATGCAGATGACACCACCCTTATGGCAGAAAGTGAAGAGGAACTCAAAAGCCTCTTGATGAAAGTGAAATTGGAGAGTGAAAAAGTTGTCTTAAAACTCAACATTCAGAAAACGAAGATCATGGCATCCAGTCCCATCACTTCATGGCAAATAGATGGGGAAACAGTGGAAACAGTGTCAGACTTTATTTTTCTGGGCTCCAAAGTCACTGCAGATGGTGACTGCAGCCATAAAATTAAAAGACACTTACTCCTTGGAAGGAAAGTTATGACCAATCTAGATAGCATATTCAAAAGCAGAGACATTACTTTGCTAACAAAGGTTCATCTAGTCAAGGCTATGGTTTTTCCTGTGGTCATGTATGGATGTGAGAGTTGGACTGTGAAGAAGGCTGAGCACTGAAGAATTGATGCTTTTGAAGTGTGGTGTTGGAGAAGACTCTTGAGAGTCCCTTGGACTGCATGGAGATCCAACCAGTCCATTCTGAAGGAGATCAGCCCTGGGATTTCTTTGGAAGGAATGATGCTAAAGCTGAAACTCCAGTACTTTGGCCACCTCATGCAAAGAGTTGACTCATTGGAAAAGACTCTGATGCTGGGAGGGATTGGGGGCAAGAGGAGAAGGAGACGACAGAGGATAAGATGGCTGGATGGCATCACTGACTCGATGGACGTGAGTCTGAGTGAACTCCGGGAGTTGGTGATGGACAGGGAGGCCTGGCGTGCTGCGATTCATGGGGTCGCAAAGAGTGGGACATGACTGAGCGGCTGATCTGATCTGAACACTTAATGACTTGAACTGTTGTTTTATTGTTTTATTTTTACAGGATTTATAGGTTGTGTAGTCAGTAAATGTCTTGACTGCAGTGGACAATTGTGTTGTTCATTCTTGACACCATGGATTTAATGCACTGTACAAAGCACAATCAAATGTGTTCTGACAGTTATGTATGGGCTTTATGGCAGTGAGAGGGAATTGTAGAAAAAGATGAAGTTGACTAGTTTTATTGGGGGTCTTGAATTTCAAAATAGGAAGCTGATATGTGAACTAGTAGTCAATATATATTAAAATAGAAAGGCATTGTTATCTTAGTATAGTATATTTTGTTTTAGAATATTTGAAGCCATGAGATAGTTCAGAGGAAATATTACTTAGAAATGTAAACATTTAATGTAGATAGGAGGTGAGCTGCTGTGTTTGATGGGAACAGAGTCTCTATGCTGGCTCCTCTGAACCCCAGTTCTCTAATAACCTGCCAGAGCTACCTCATTCTCTAGATGAGAAAACTGAGGCCCAGATAGTGAACAATGTAACAACCTAACCTAGGAGTGCGAGGGACAACCTGGAATAAAACCCAGCTTTCCTGATTTCCAAGAACAGGTCCTTTCTACTTCATTTGTGCTATTAAAATTTTTTGAAGTTCTTAGACTGGAGATGAGAGTGATTGAAGCTAATCTACATTGTATATTTGCAAAGAGTGTCCTGAAAGTTGTATAATTTTGTTCAGTAAGAGGGTAATCCTAAGAGTGGGTCTTAGGTGTTTACAGGAGTCTCAGAGATTTTGTAGTCTGCATTCCCATTTAAAGCAATCATCTCTAATAGAGGTCCCCCAAGACAGCCTCTGCTTAATTATCCCTTGCAAAGAGACCTTGGCTTATGAAGCACTTGTCGTACCATCTCATCATTCAACTGTGGTAACAATTGCATTTAGTCAATGGAGGCCACTATTCATTTCTTTAATGGTATAAGGCAAAGACTATGAATTTGTGTTTTAAAATGAGATGACATGGATTTGTAATTTCCGCTCTTTTTAACTGAGATGCTCAATGTGTCTAAACCTCTGTTTCCTCATCCTCAAGATGAGATCTGTGACAGTACCTTGTCCCAAGTGATATGAAAATAAATGTAATAATGCAAATAGCAGACAAAACACCTTGCTGTCACATAGTGAGTGCAAAAAGGATTTGTTGCTTTGTTAATATTTTTATTATTCTTTAGAATCTTTGGCTTTATCTGGGTGCACCCCTTCAGAAGAAAAAAATGGAAGAAAGGATTTATGTTCACTCGGGCTTGTCTGCTGGGATTAGGCTGCCCAAGTTGAATCTGGGTCTTCCTGGAGCAAAGAAAGATTTAAGCTTTTGTTTTCTTTAATCAGCGTTTTTGGAAAATAATTAGAATCTTGGGAGGTAAGTAAAGGTTATAAATCATGGTTTCAGGATTATATTTATAATAAAAAATATTCTTCATTGTAGTCTCATGATTAATTAATCATTGGATTTTATTGTAGAATTATTGAATAAGATAAGCACAGGAAGTATAAATTTGTCTCTCTGTATTGTCATGATATGGAAATTACTGAATTTTCAGTATCTTTTTCATATTGAGTACTCAACATTATACTAAAAGGAGCAATATAGGTTGTTGTTGGCATTGATTTTGATGCAGGAAAACCTGGACTTGAACTTGGCTTCAATGTTTATTATCTTTGGGAACTTGCTGTCATTTTTCACCCATTTTTGCCTCAGCATCTTATCTCTAAAATGAAGAAAATGCTTCATGTCTAGTGCCCAATACACGAGAGATTTATCAAATAGTCATGGTATGCAATAATAATCCAATCTGATAGGAAGAAGTGCAGATACAAAGAGTATAGTTCTTAATAAGTGGAGAGCCTTTGGGATATGACCTACCTGCTTTGCAGGCTCTTCAACTAGAACATTCTAGTAATCAATAAGCATATGAAACAAATGAGCTGAAATAGAATGTTCTGAGGTTACTAGGTATGTCCAGTGATACATTAAGGTCAGCTTCCTAGCTTGAGGTTCCTAAAAGGAGCAGCTGAGAGGACTTATGTGTTGGTAGTTCATTTTGGAAAAGAAAATGAAGGCAGTGAATGGGGGAGAGTGAAACAGGGGAGGAGCAAATCTGAATCTTAGATTGTGCTAGGCTGGTTACCATTTATCCACTGGCTTCTATCGACTGGTGATCTAGGATTTCCTAAAGGTATGTTAGTTCTCCATATCACCACATGGTTGATGTCCCAGGGTGATGAAGCAGGGTCTTCTAAGAGTCTCAAGCAGCAAGTGTCAGAAAAGCAAGAGTTACACTGGTGAGAGGTGTTATACAGGGAATGACAAGGATCAAGGTGTTATCAGGATCCGATTGTTTGTAGCTAGTTGCTGTACTGATGGCTGAAGGAAAAGGTAAGTCAAGAGGGTGTGAGAGAGAGTCCAAAAAAAAAAATCCAAAATTCATAATAATTGCTAATTTGGAATCATATTCTTTTGTAGATTTTCCAGCTCAGAGAGATAAGCTTACATCAGCCCATAGTAAATGGAGAATCCCAACAATGTGACAGAATTCATTCTTTCGGGCATTGCAAAGAATCCAGAGCTGCGGAAAATACTCTCTGTGGTGTTTCTAATCATGTATGTGTCCACCATTTTGGGAAACCTCCTCATTGTGGTAACTGTGGTCACAAGTCAGAGTCTGAGATCACCCATGTATTTTTTCCTTATGTCCTTCTCTCTCACGGATGTCACCTATTCTTCTGTCATTGCCCCCAAGATGATTGTGGACTCCCTCTCTGAGAGCACTGCCATCTCCCTCAAAGCCTGCATGGCCCAGCTCTTCATTGACCACTTCTTCGGTGGAGTGGGCATCATCCTTCTCATCGTGATGGCCTATGACCGCTATGTGGCCATCTGTAAGCCCCTGCACTACATGACCATCATGAGGCCTCAGATGTGCTGCCTACTACTGGGAGGGTCATGGGGGGGGGGCATTTACCCATGCAACAGTGCAGCTTCTCTTCATGTATCAAATTCCCTTCTGTGGCCCTAACGTCATTGATCATTTTATGTGTGATTTGTTTCCGTTGCTGAAACTGGCCTGCATGGACACCCACATCCTGGGTCTCTTAGTTATCCTCAACAGTGGGGTGATGTGTGTGGCCATCTTCTTCATCCTCGTCACCTCCTATGTGGTCATCCTCTGCTCCCTGAAGTCCTGCAGCTCTGAAGGGCGGCGTAAAGCCCTCTCCACCTGTGGCTCCCACCTCATGGTGGTCTTCATGTTCTTTGTGCCTTGTATTTTCTTGTATGTGAGGCCTGTGGTCACCTATCCCATAGACAAGGCGATGGCTGTGTCCTTTACCATCGTTGCACCCATGTTAAATCCCCTGATCTACACCTTGAGAAACATGGAGGTGAAAAACGCCGTGAGGAAACTGTGGATGAAACAAGGGGCCTTGTGTGGTCATTAGCTTACATGCTAAGAGCAATTCTTTCTTACAAGGACAATGTGCTTTTACCCTCTCATTCATTCGGATCTATTGAGGATACAGTAGTCGCTGGCGTCATTTAATCGTGCAAATTAGGCTAAGACTGTAATCCTGTTACTCCCCCCTCCCCAGTGCAGTGTGTGCTCCATTCCTTTTCTCACAAGGCTCCGCCCACTTTCTCTTTCTCTCTCTACATTTTTCTCCTGCCTTTTGTATAATTCAAGCCTTTTCTAGTTTATGGCTTTTGCTTTTCTTACACTGCTTACTCTTGAAATTCTCTTTCCCAGAGTTCTTCTCTGGCACTATTTTTTTTTTTTTTTCTTCTTTCAGATGAACTGTCATCTCCTTAGATGTTTTCCCTGATGACTTTCTTCTAGGTAACTCTTTAACTCTTAATCTGATGATATCCTTAGGATCAATGTCAGAAATCAAACTTCAGCAATTATTTCTTGGCTTTTGTTTTCTCTTTTCCCTCCAACAAATTTGTAATCCCTATAAGGTCAGAGATTGTATTTATTACTTCATGCTGTGCTTAATAAATATTGTTGAGTGAATTTAAGTCTAAAAGTAACTTGTTTTTTCTTAATACAAATTAATACCAAAAAGTAAGGGTGTATATATATGTATGTATATATATATAATATAGGAGTTAGAATTATCTGATTTCATGTTTCCAAGTGTCTTTTCCAGAGATGGTTGGAAGCAAGTACAATCTCAGATTCATACTATACTTAGTAGTTTTTATTTAATAAGGACTACAGGACTGCCAAAATTCTCTGCTACTGTTATTTCTCCTTTAAAGAGGCAGAATAAGAATCACTTACACCGGGAGTCAACATACTTCAGAATCTAGTGCCTGTAGCTATGCCCTTTATGAGAAAAAAGTAACTCTATAGAGACCTAATTTTTCTTTAACTATGGGAAATTTTTTCTTGCTGTTACATCATAGAGTTGGATTTAAAAACCCAAATGACATTTCTTTTCCTCCAGATTTTGCTTTGCCTGTCACTAGAGAGATACTGGGAGAAGGCAATGGCACCCCACTCCAGTACTCTTGCCTGGAAAATCCCATGGATGGAGGAGCCTGGTAGGCTGCAGTCCATCGGGTCGCTAGGAGTCGGACACGACTGAGTGACTTCACTCTCATTTTTCACGTTCATACATTGGAGAAGGAAATGGCAACCCACTCCAGTGTTCTTGCCTGGAGAATCCCAGGGTTGGGGGAGGCTGGTGGGCTGCTGTCTCTGGGGTCCCACAGAGTTGGACACGACTGAAGCAACTTAGCAGCAACAGCAGCAGCAGCAGCAGAGAGATACTGACCCCTTTTAAACTGCCTCCCTCACCTAGCATATGGGAAATCTAAACCTGTATGCAGGTCAGGAAGCAATGGTTAGAACTGGACATGGAACAGCAGACTGGTTCCAAATAGGAAAAGGAGTATGTCAAGGCTGTATATTGTCACCCTGCTTATTTGACTTATATGCAGAGTACATCATGAGAAACTCTGGGCTAGAGGAAGCACAAGCTGGAATCAAGATTGTGGTGAGAAATATCAATAACCTCAGATATGCAGATGACACCACTCTTATGGCAGAAAGTGAAGAAAAGCTAAAGAGCCTCTTGATGAAAGTGAAAGAGGAGCATGAAAAAGTTGACTTAAAGCTCAACAATCAGAAAACGAAGATCATGGCATCTGGGCCCATCACTTCATGGGAAATAGATGGGGAAACAGTGGAAACAGTGGCTGACTTTATTTTCTTGGGCTCCAAAATCACTGCAGATGGTGATTGCAGCCATGAAATTAAAAGACGCTTACTTCTTGGAAGGAAAGCTATGACCACATTAGACAGCATATTAAAAACAGAGACATTACTTTGTCAACAAAGGTCTATCTAATCAAGGCCCTGGTTTTACTAGTAGTCATATATGGATGTGAGAGTTGGACTGTAAACAAAGCTGAGCACCAAAGAATTGACACTTTTGAAGTGTGGTGTTGGAGAAGACTCTCGAGAGTCCCTTGGACGGCAAAGCGATCCAACCAGTCCATCCTAAAGGAAATCAGTCCTAGATGTTCATTGGAAGGGCTGATGTTGAAGCTGAAACTCCAATACTTTGGCCACCTGATATGAAGAGCTGACTCATTTGAAAAGACCCTGACACTGGGAAAGATTGAGGGCAGGAGGAGAAGGGGATGATAGAGGATGAGATGGTTGGATGGCATCACCAATTCAATGGACATGAGTTTGGGTGAACTCCAGGAATTGGTGATGGACAGGGAGGCCTGGCATGCTGTTGTTCATGGGGTTGCAAAGAGTCAGACAGTTCAGTTCAGTCAGTGGCGACTGAACTGAACTGAAGATAATCAGTTGACAGGAGGGAATGTGATGCAAGGTGAGATGTGAAAATTAAACAGATTTCTTCTGATGAAGAAATCTGTTATTTTTTGACTTCTAAGTTCAAAAATTATTATCGGCATCAGAATAATTTTGATTAGAAAAATAATTAAAAATCAAATCCTTCATGTGTTTATGGATAATTCAGCAATTTGGCATCAAACATCTTTGCACACAAGCTTCCCAGATGGTGCTAGTGGTAAAAAACACGCCTGCCAATGCAGAAGATATAAGAGACGCTAGTTCGAACCCTGGGTCGGGAAGATCCCCGGGTGGAAGGCGAGGCAGCCTACTCCAGTGTTCTTGCCTGGTGGGCTCCATAAGGTCGTAAAGAGTAGGACATGACTGAAGCGACTTTGTATGCACACATGCATCTTTGCACAGTGTCCATTTGATTTTTGCTAAAGTGAAAGTGGAGAGTGAAAAAGTTGGCTTAAAGCTCAATATTCAGAAAACGAAGACCATGGCATCCAGTCCCATCACTTCATGGGAAATAGATGGGGAAACAGTGGAAACAGTGTCAGACTTTATTTTTCTGGGCTCCAAAATCACTACAGATGGTGACTGCAGCCATGAAATTAAAAGACACTTACTCCTTGGAAGGAAAGTTATGACCAACCTAGATAGCATATTGAAAAGCAGAGACATTACTTTGCCAATAAAGGTCCGTCTAGTCAATGCTATGGTTTTTCCTGTGGTCATGTATGGATGTGAGAGTTGGACTGTGAAGAAGGCTGAGTGCCGAAGAATTGATGCTTTTCAACTGTGGTGTTGGAGAAGACTCTTGAGAGTCCCTTGGACTGCAAGGAGATCCAACCAGTCCATTCTGAAGGAGATCAGCCCTGGGATTTCTTTGGAAGGAATGATGCTAAAGCTGAAACTCCAGTAATTTGGCCACCTCATGCGAAGAGTTGACTCATTGGAAAAGACTCTGATGCTGGGAGGGATTGGGGGCAGGAGGAGAAGGGGATGACAGAGGATGAGATGGCTGGATGGCATCACTGACTCGATGGACGAGTCTGGGTCAACTCCGGGAGTTGGTGATGGACAGGGAGGCCTGGTGTGCTGCGTTTCATGGGGTTGCAAAGAGTTGGACACGACTGAGTGACTGAACTGAACAGAGATAATGTCTACTGGCTGCCTACAATATCTTAAAATTGAACATCTGGATTCACCTAATAATTATTTTTCTTGTCTCATGTCAAAGAAGAAGAAAAAGCTGCTGACAGTTTGTAAACGTTGATCTCTCTGAGAACTTTCTGATGATCATTTTTACTATTTTAATTATGAGAACTGGAAGGTTCATAATGAGATCCCTAAAGCTAAATAATATTTTTGGTAATTCTCCAGCATCAGAGTAGGTGCAGAATTTACATTTTGTATTACAAAGTAACTCCTCTCGGCCGCCGCACCTGACCTCTGGCGTGTGGTTGCTCCTTTCAGCCGCTCCTGCGCCTTCACAGTCTGGCACTCTAGGTTGCAACCCCTGTAGTTGGGCGAGGGGTAGCTCCTCTCTGCAGCGCTTCTGCGCGGTCCGTCGCAGCCGCCGCGCTTCTGCTGCCGTGATTCTGCTACAAAGTAAGATCATTCTTTGACCATTCATGCTGAAGTTATTACCTGCAATTAGAGCCCACAAATCTCTTCTCTTTTCTGTGAAGTGAAGTGAAGTTGCTCAGCTGTGCCCGACTCTTTGCGATCCCATGGACTGTATCCTACCAGGCTCCTCTGTCCATGAGATTTTCCAGGCAATAGTACTGGAGTGGATTGCCATTTCCTTCTCCAGGGGATCTTTCCAAACCAGGGATTGAACCTGGGTCACCCGCATTGTAGACAGACACTTTACCGTCTGAGCCACAATTTCTTCACATGAAATAATAGCTTTATTCACTAAATACATTACTTTTCAGCTCACTGCTCACTTTTTTTGTTTTGTTCTTTAATGCTCTTATTTTGAAACAAATCTTGGTCTTGCTGCTTTTTTTTAAAGAAACTCACTGTGGATAATTGATTGTAAATAATCTAATCTGTGTATTACAGTAGAAAATTTCAATACTATTTATGATACAAAGACATTACAAAGTAGGAATAAGGTAGCATTTTAATTTGAAGGAGAGTATTGGTCTAAAAAAACCAAATTACTGCAGACATCCAACTTATTTGGAGACATTAAATAAGCTTACTTCCTATTTCACTCTGAAAATGTAAGCTATCTGGAGGGAACTTCCTTAGACTCTCACAACTATATCTACCAATTTCCAGCACCCATTCAGATATTTGCTACCTTTTTATGACCAATCTAGACAGCATATTCAAAAGCAGAGACATTACTTTGCCAACAAAGATCCATCTAGTTAAGGCTATGGTTTTTCCAGTGGTCATGTATGGATGTAAGAGTTGGACTGTGCAGAAAGCTGAGCGCCAAAGAATTGATGCTTTTAAACTGTGGTGTTGGAGAAGACTCTTGAGAGTCCCTTGGACTGCAAGGAGATCCAACCAGTCCATCCTAAAGGAGATCAGTCCTGGGTGTTCTTTGGGAGGAATGATGCTAAAGCTGAAACTCCAGTACTTTGGCCACCTCATGCAAAGAGTTGACTCATTGGAAAAGACTCTGATGCTGGGAGGGATTGGGGGCAGGAGGAGAAGGGGACAACAGAGGATGAGATGGCTGTATGGCATCACAGACTTGATGCATGTTAGTTTGAGTGAACCTCTGGAGTTGGTGATGAACAGGGAGGCCTGGCGGGCTGCAATTCATGGGGTTGCAAAGAGTCGGACATGACTGAGCGACTGAACTGAACTACTTACTCTTAAAAATGCATTCATTATCTATGCTCTTATGTAAAGCAATCAACCTCTATTGTACTCTAGACCTTATTTCTTTGTTTGTACGAGGACATTGGTCTAAAAATAGCTTCTAAATCCATTTTATCTACATTTCACTATCTACTTGATAATTTTACATCAGCAAGGAAGCAAATCTGTTACACCCTTCATCTTTCATATAAAATCTTCCATTGATTCCTTTTCCTTCATCAGTTACTCTTGCATTTGATTCTCTCCTCTTTCTTACAAAACACTTCTTGAATACTTGTCTCCCATTTCTTTCCTTCTGTTCTGTTTAAACCCTTTCAGCCACACTTCAGTTAAATTTCTCTTTTCGGGGTCACCAGTGCCCTCTATGTTATTCAACATAACTCTCACCACTCACTTCTTATCTTACAAAATCCACCAGCAGTGTTTCATCCCATCTTTCTTGGCACACTTTCTTTGAGCAATGATTCTTTGAGGTTGAGACCTGGAAATCCAAATTCCTCCATGGTATTCCACTTGAATGACTAATAGATTCCTTAAACTGGCCCCAATGACAAAGCATATTTTCATGGAAATTGATATAACAATTCTAAACTTATATGCATATGTGCCTGTCTTTAAATAAGCTGGGTGACAGAAGAAGAGAAGAATAGGAAAACTAGATGGGAAACTAGATTTACTATTTGTTAGAACATATCACAAAGCTTTAGTTGGTAAATTAGTTGCTATATTCCCATGAATAAACAATCCTAAAGAACAGAAGAAATGATTCAGATTTGAGTTCTCTATATTTGTAGATTTAAAATAAATGCTATAATTTAATTAATTATTGATCAGGATGAAATTTTAATCTGTCAGAAAGCATGGACTACTGGACAAATTCTGAAAGACCCATCAGTTCAGTTCAGTTCATTTGCTCAGTCATGTCCGACTCTTTGCGACCCCGTGAACACAGCATGCCAGGCCTCCCTGTCCATCACCATCTTCTGGAGTTCACACAAACTCACGTCCATCGGTCAGTGATGCCATCCAGCCATCTCATCCTCTGTCGTCCCCTTCTCCTCCTGCCCCCAATCCCTCCCAGCATCAGAGTCTTTTCCAATGAGTCAACTCTTCGCATGAGGTGGTCAAAGTACTGGAGTTTCAGCTTTAGCATCATTCCTTCCAAAGAAATCCCAGGGCTGATCTCCTTCAGAATGGACTGGTTGGATCTCCTTGCAGTCCAAGGGACTCTCAAGAGTCTTGTCCAACACCACACTTCAAAAGCATCAATTCTTCGGTGCTCAGCTTTCTTCACAGTCCAACTCTCACATTCATACATGACCACTGGAAAAACCATAGCCTTGACTAGATGGAACTTTATTGGCAAAGTAATGTCTCTGCTTTTCAATATGCTATCTAGGTTGGTCATAACTTTTCTTCCAAGGAGTACGTGTCTTTTACTTTCATGGCTGTACTCATGCAGTGATTTTGGAGCCCCGCAAAATAAAGTCTGACACAGTTTCCCCATCTATTTCCCATGAAGTGATGGGACTGGATTCCATGATCTTTGTTTTCTGAATGTTGGGCTTTAAGCCAACTTTTTCACTCTCCTCTTTCACTCTCATCAAGAGGCTTTTTAGTTCCTCTTCACTTTCTGCCATAAGGGAGGTGTCATATGCATATCTGAGGTTATTGATATTTCTCTCAGCAATCTTGATTCCAGCTTGCGCTTATTCTAGCCAAGCGTTTCTCATGATGTACTCTGCATATAAGTTAAATAAGAAGGGTGACAATATACTTGATGTACTCCTTTTCCTATTTGGAACCAGTCTGTTGTTCCATGTCCAGTTCTAACTGTTGCTTCCTGACCTGCATATAGGTTTCTCAAGAGGCAGGTCAGGTGGTATGGTATTCCCATTTCTTTCAGAATTTTCCACAGTTTTTTGTGATCCACACAGTCAAAGGCTTTGGCATAGTCAATAAAGCAGAAATAGATGTTTTTCTGGAACTCTCTTGCTTTTTCCATGATCCAGTGGATGTTGGCAATTTGATCTCTGGTTCATCTGCCTTTTCTAAAACCAGCTTGAACATCAGGAAGTTCACGGTTCACGTATTGCTGAAACGTGGCTTGGAGAATTTTGAGCATTACTTTACTAGGGTGTGAGATGAGTGCAATTGTGTGGTAGTTTGAGCATTCTTTGGCATTGCCTTTCTTTGGGACTGGAATAAAAACTAACCTTTTCCTGTCCTGTGGCCACTGCTGAGTTTTCCAAATTTGCTGGCATATTGAGTGCAACACTTTCACAGCATCATCTTTCAGGATTTGAAATAGCTCCACTGGAATTCCATCACCTCCACTAGCTTTGTTCATAGTAATGCTTTCTAAGGCCCACTTGCCTTCACATTCCAGGATGTTTGGCTCTAGATGAATGATCACACCATCATGATTATCTTGGTCATGAAGATCTTTTTTGTACAGTCTTCTGTGTATTCTTGCCACCTCTTCTTAATATCTTCTGCTGCTGTTAGGTCCATACAATTTCTGTCCTTTATCGAGCCCATCTTTGCATGAAATGTTCCCTTGGTATCTCTAATTTTCTTGAAGAGATCTCTAGCCTTTCCCATTCTGTTGTTTTCCTCTATTTCTTTGCATTGATCGCTGAGGAAGGCTTTCTTATCTCTCCTTGCTATTCTTTGGAACTCTGAATTCAGATGCTTATATCTTTGCTTTTCTCCTTTGCTTTTTGCTTCTCTTCTTTTCACAGCTATTTGTAAGACCTCCTCAGACAGCCATTTTGCTTTTTTTAATTTCTTTTCCATGGAAATGGTCTTGATCCCTGTCTCCTGTACAATGTCATGAAGCTCTGTCCATAGTTCATCAGGCACTCTATCTATCAGATCTAGTCCCTTAAATCTATTTCTCACTTCCACTGTATAATCATAAGGGATCTGATTTAGGTCATACCTGAATGGTCTAGTGATTTTCCCTACTTTCTTCAATTTAAGTCTGAATTTGGCAATATGGAGTTAATGATCTGAGCCACAATCAGCTCCCAGTCTTGTTTTTGCTGACTGTATAGAGCTTTTCCATCTTTGGCTGCGAAGAATATACTCAATCTGATTTTGGTGTTGAACCTCTGGTGCTGTCCATGTGTAGAGTCTTCTCTGTGTTGTTGGAAGAGGGTGTTTGCTATGACCAGTGCGTTTTCTTGGCAAAACTCTATTAGCCCTTGCCCTGCTTCATTCCGTATTCCAAGGCCAAATTTGCCTGTTACTTCAGGTGTTTCTTGACTTCCTACTTTTTCATTCCAGTCTCCTATAATGAAAAGGACATCTTTTTTGGGTGTTACATCTAAAAGGTCTTGTAGGTCTTCAGAGAACCGTTTAATTTCAGCTTCTTCAGCGTTACTGGTTGGTGCATAGACTTGGATTACTGTGATATTGAATGGTTTGCCTTCAAAAAGAACAGAGATCATTCTGTCATTTTTGAGATTGCATCCAAGTACTGCATTTCTGACTCTTTTGTTGACCATGATGGCTACTCCATTTCTTCTAAGGGATTCCTGCTTGCAGTAGTAGATATAATGGTCATCTGAGTTAAGTTCACCCATTCCAGTCCATTTTAGTTCGCTGATTCCTAGAACATCGACATTCACTCTTGCCATCTCCTGTTTGACCACTTCCAATTTGCCTTGATTCATGGACCTGACATTCCAGGTTCCTATGCAATATTGCTCTTTACAGCATCGGACCTTGCTTCTATCACCAGTCACACCCACAACTGGGTATTGTTTTTGCTTTGGCTCCATCCCTTCATTCTTTCTGGAGTTATTTTTCCACCGATCTGCAGTAGCATATTGGGCACCTACTGATCTAGGGAGTTTGTCTTTCAGTATCCTATCATTTTGCCTTTTCATACTGTTCATGGGGCTCTCAAGGCAAGAATACTGAAGTGGTTTGCCATTCCATTCTCCAGTGGACTACATTCTGTCAGACCTCTCCACCATGACCTGCCCGTCTTGGGTGGCCCCACAGGGCATGGCTTAGCTTCATTGAGTTAGACAAGGCTGTGGTCTTAGTGTGATTAGATTGACTAGTTTTCTGTGAGTATGGTTTCAGTGTGTCTGCCCTCTGATGCCCTCTTGCAATACCTACCATCTTACTTGGGTTTCTCCTACCTTGGACGTGGGGTATCTCTTCATTAATGCCCCAGCAAAGTGCCGCTGCTGCTCCTTACCTTGCACGAGGGGTATCTCCTCACCACCGCCCCTCCTGACCTTGAACGTGCAGTAGCTGCTCTAGGCCCTCCTCCGCCCGTGCAGCCACTGCTCCTTGGACATGGGGTAGCTCCTCCCGGCTGCAGCCCGGGGCCTCGGGCGGGGGTTAGCTCCTCTCTGACCTTCCTGCGTCGTTGCAGCCTGGCACTCTCGGCCGCTGCCCCTGACCTCGGATGTGGGGTAGCTCCTCTCGGCTGCACTTGTGTGCCGTTGCAGCCGCTGGCACTTGTGAAAGAGCCATATTGTCACTTAACTCTCCTCCACATCATCCTCTCATTTCACACACTCTTTGTGCTTTTTGCTCCTTGTGTCCTTCCCTCTTTTCTGATTTGTAAGGTTTCTCTGAATTTACTCTGTTTCTATAACATACCTGTTACATTTTCTGCCTTACCCCATCATCACAATATTTCTTATCCCACTCACTTCCTCTAGCTGAAGCAAATAATAAAGGATTAAGTAAATCAGGACTTGGAATAAAATAGAAGATGCTACATGTGTTTTGAAGTACGAACCAGGGTTCCAGGATTAATTGCTGGAGTCCTGCTGTTGAGTCATAATTTCAAAATATCCCCACTAGGAGTGTGGTCCATGTCAGATGGCTATTCCATGTCAGGAAAAGCATCTAAAATTTCATTGAAAGTATAATAGCACTTGTCCCTTAATATCATATGCAAATGAAGTCAAGGCAATTACAAATATTTACCTTTCTGATGAATCACTTCAATACTGTTACTTTCTGGGGAGTATGACTAAACATTAAAAATAGGTAGAATACAAGAGTATATAGAGGGGCACGCTCATTGGTATAGACTCTCTGCAGGGACCTCATGAGCTAAGCCCTGATTTTTTCCCTCCAGCTTCAATTGCAATGCTACATTCCATCAGAGTAAACAAACTGTCAATCTTTCTCTTAAAAAAAAAAAAAAAAAGAAAAGAAAAAGAGAAAATTTTCTTTAATATCTGGAAATTGTACTTTTAATTTTAAAATTATGGCATATCAAGTACTGAGAGAAGAAAAGCAGATTCTGGGTTAATGTATAGATTTTTGCATGAAAAACATTCAGACATAAAAGTTGTTACTCTTTAGTAAGCATGGCTGTTGCTCTAGTCCCCGCACAGTACCTGCCTTTGTGGACTGATGCTATGCCTTATCCCAGAACTCATCTTTTGCATTTAGTAAATATACAGACAGCCTGCAAAGGGACTATGTTCTGTCCTAATTTATACAGTTTTCTCTTTCTCAAGATGAAGGGAATTGAAGGCACCTAAAAATAGAAGCCCAGGAGAAGACAAAAAAAAACCCCAAAAAAACCAACTAACTGATTGGGGTCATACAATTTTTACAAACACTTGAGCAAGTAAAACCATAAATAACTGTGTCTTGGAAAATTATAATGATGGGAAATTTCCATACCCTGAGGGAAACTGAGATTCAATCCTAAGGTTCATAACCTCTGAGGGAAACCTCTTTAAATTCCACTTACAGGTCAAGGATGAAACTTTTGCTTCTTTATGTTTTCATTGAGATCATGGTGAAGACAGTGTTTGAGAATCCATAGGGAAATTTCTTTACCACATCTACCAGAATTGCAACATCTCTCTTTCTTAGATATAGAAGTAAGAGTTAGAAATTTTATATTTCACATTTTGACCAGCTGTTGAATGGGTTTTTCTCCATAGAGAGAAGGATATTACCATTACCAGAATTTTCAAGAGACTGACACATGGTGAGATTTATAATTCACATTTTTGCATATTCACAGGTGTTTTTAAATTGTGATGTAGTATGTAAAATTATGGGTGTTTTGATGCAGGCTACCAAGTTTAAGGCAAGCTGTGGTCTATCACTTGGTTGTGTACATTTGGGCCAGTTCTATAAACCTTTTTGCCCTCAGAATGTTTATTTTTAATGGAAATTATATGTTTACAAGGCCAGAGGATTTGGAAACAAATAAAATAATACATGTGGAATTAATTAGATAGGACTTGAAATAATTTAAGTGTTGAATATATAGCAGCTGTTTGAATACAAACATTTTTGGAGGGTTATGTGTTCCTTTTCAAGTCTGATGAAATTAAAGCTATCATCAGTTTTTTATCTTCAAGTTAAATCCAAATAACTATAAAATGCAACATCTGAGTATTTTTGTTAGAGCTAGTCTATAGCATTTTATTTACTGTTTCGTGATATGTTATCATTTATCATTATGGTTTCTTAATTTGTTATCATTTAATTATTCTTTCTTTATATGTTATATTTATCATTCATTTACCCCTCATCCTAGTGTTTTAGATTTAAAAAAGTGGACTACATAATGCCTATGTAGAACGAAGGTGATTTATTTAGAGGACTATTGATATGTAATACAGTAGTTAATCTCCTACAAAAAGCACTAAAGAATGGCCCAGGAAAGGACATGAAGGGTAATAGTGTCTTACTCAACTGATAGAGCAGAGTCTTTTTTTTTTTTTTTTTTTTAGAGCAGAGTCTTCTGATTTTAAATTTGCTCATTTAATTTTCTGTATGTACACTTGATGTCATAATAGCATTAAATTTCTGCTGCAGAATTGTTCAAGAATATTTAACTGGCTGAAGTTACTAACTGCCCTAGTGCTAGTTGTTGTGGGTTTTGCTCTCTCTTAATATGAACTAAATCACTAAGAAAACAGGAAGAAAAAGGCTCAGGCATCCGTCAGGAAGGACACAGGTGGGAACATTGAAAAGTTATTTTTCTAAATTCCCAAATAGTAAGAGTGTATAAGTTGAGACTTTTAGAGAAATCAGCAGAGCAATATTGAGGGGAGAGTAAAAGATCTGAAATCTGAAGAGAACACATTTCTCAGGCCATAAAGGAAAAGAATATGCTTAAATAGATGAAAAAACTAAACTATTATTGTTACAGTAAATAACAATGCTGGATAAAAATGCAGTGGATTCAAGGAATTTAACTGGGAAGGTAATTAGAATGGGTTTTTAATCTATTATTTTAATGTTAAAATATAATTAGAAAACACGGCATATAATGACATCCTTGTTACAAATTTCTCATATAATTTTGAATATTGTATTTATGTTATAATGTTATTATATAAACTATTACAAAATAGTTATATCAGCTTTAAATTAGACATAGAAATTTCTATATTATTTTCAGAATGATCAATGCTAGAATTATGTTGCTGCCAAAATGAATGGGAAGAAAACAGTGAGTCACGATAAGTCAGGAGGCAAAATTACCAGGGTCTAGGTCAGAGAAGGCAGTGGCACCCCACTCCAGTACTCTTGCCTGGAAAATCCCATGGACGGAGGACCCCGGTAGGCTACAGTCCATGGGGTCGCGAAGAGTCGGACACGACTGAGCAACTTCACTTTCACTTTTCACTTTCACGCATTGGGGAAGGCAATGGCAACCCACTCCAGTGTTCTTGCCTGGAGAATCCCAGGGACGGGGGAGCCTGGTGGGCTGCCGTCTATGGGGTCGCAGAGTCGGAAATGATTGAAACGACTTAGCAGCAGCAGCAGCAGGTCCAAAAGATGGTTCAGAGCCCTCAGTTGATGGTGGGAAGGGCCCTCAGCAATCTTCTGTGCATCTCCAGCGTCTGAAGAATATGGCTTTCAGGGAAGGGAAGTCCGTGAGATATTTTCTCAGAAATATGAACAGAACAAGCTGTTTCCAAAAAAAACGTATGAAAGGAAAATTGATAGGGAGGGCTAGGCCTATGATTTGGCTATCTGTGGATTCTTTACACCAGGAAAATACTTACAGTGCAAGATTCTATGTTATGTTAGTATGTTGGTTCCACCAGTACAAATTAATTACACTGGATAAGTAATAAAATTATCCTCAAACATCATGTTTTCCTGAATAAATATTTAGATAATAAATAATACAATGTTGTGGGGTTTAAAGTTGATTTTTAATGTTAATTTTTCTTGTTATTATTCAAAATGCATGTTGAAAATAAAGTCTCCACTATCTTCATACATCATTAATGAATAGGGTTGCTACAATTTTTCATTTAACATGCTATAAAAATTCTTCACCAAGGATGTCCTTTTGTTATTAATTAGCATTTTATTCATAGCATGTTTTGTTATTAATTTATAGTAGACTGAGTTGCATAAGCATTTTATTCAACATTTTATATATTTCTGATTTTTTTATAAATGAAATATCATCTTCCATAAAACTTACATCACTTTATTTCACTCTTAGAATAATTTTTAGGGTTGGGGTTACTTGTATAAAAAATATAGCCATTTTTATGACTCTAAAACTATTTGCTAAAACATTTCCCAATTAGATAATATGAATGAAGCTGTTTCATTGCAATTTAGAAGACATTGTTTTGTAAAAACCTGACTTAGAAACTTATTTTATTCTTGTGATATATTCTTCAGTGTACTTTGTATGTGTAAACACTATTAAAAAATAAAGCTTATATCAATATTCCACATCTTCCTGTTGAATTATACATTACAAAGCAGTTAATAGTAGCTGTCTTATTTGACTCTCACAGGTCAACAGCTTGAACAAATGGTGCTCTATTTTATCGGAGAGGACTCAGAAGCTTCGTGGTTTATTCAGTGACACATGACTATAAATCTGTAGCTTCTAGATTTTTTATATTGGAAAGTGAACAATTATTATATTATTTTAATTAACTTTTCATTTTGGAATAATTTTGGATTAATAGAAAAGTTGCCAAGATAATACAAAGTTTCTGTCTACTCCTCAATTATTTTCCCTTAATAATTATCATCTAACATTACTAGTAGTATATTTGTCAAAACTGTGGAATGAACACTGATTGTATTACTCTTAAAGAAGCACAAGATTTTAAGCATGTTTCACTCACTTTTCCGCTTCGATCACTTTTTTGTTCTAGGGGTCAGTCCAGGATAACACAGCACGTTTAATTACCTTTTAAATAATTTATAATCATAAACCTTGTGATGATAAACTCTGAGGACACTGTCTTCTCCATTGCCTAAGTATTAACAGTAGTTTTGGAAATTCCTTTTATCTAAAAAAAAGAGCTGTTTGATTTGTTCATATTTAATGAGCATTGTATTCTAAAATAGTATTTCTTAGAAACTTCCCAGATTAGGGAAGTACAGAGCCTAAGAATTACTTGTTAGATTACTACAGAGCCTTGCTCTTTCTCTGCACTGTTTGTACTATTTGATTTTCTTTGTACAATGACAGTACCTGAAAAAGAATTGGACACCTGAGGATCTGGGCTTCTTAAGTGATGCTAATGGTAAAGATACCTGCCTGCCGATCCAGGAGACAGAAGAGATGCAGGTTTGATCCCTGGGTCAGGAAGATCCCCTGGAGAAGGGCAGGTAATCCATTCCAGTGTTCTTGCCTGGAGAATCCCATGGACAGAGGGGCCTGGCAGGCTATAGTCCATAAGGTCACAAAGAGCCGGACACAACTGAAGCAACTTAACACCCACACATGCACACATGAGGGTCTGAAGACTATAAAATTGTATTCAGGGATTATTAAAGACTTAAAAGTGTTGCAAATGTAAATGATAACATATCTTCATTGTGGTAACCAATAAAATGATTTTATATTTGTGAATATGTAAAAGGATGAGTAAAGATATTTGTAAGCCTAGATCATGGTAAAGCAGGAATTAGGAGTAAAAGGATTGCCACTTTTGCTCTGTGTCAAAGGCTCTGGGAGCTTGTTTGCACTTATGGCACTTTTCTCCAGTGCATCTAACTGCATTAATGGTTTTATCAATATCAATATCACCTTATCTGATTCTTCCAAGAACCTTATCAATAAGCATTGTTGTTATACACAATTACAGAATAGAATCTGAGCTCTTGAGAATTATAAGTAACTTTTCTCATCACATAATATAACTTAGTACAAGAGCTTGGATTTGAACCTAGGTCTCTATGATTCTGAACCTGATGTCTTTATTTCATTTCATTGTCTCTGCATATATTGATAGTCTTTACTCTTTAATATACAGTCATTAACTGATCCAATGATCTTATCAGGTTTGTTTCATGTTCCTGTTTGCTTGATGACACAGCTGAATATGGAGTTCGGAGTACAGGCCCTGTTTAGGAATGTCTAGTACCCTGGAACGGAGAAGGCAATGGCACCCCACTCCAGTACTCTTGCCTGGAAAATCCCAGGAACGGAGGAGCCTGGTGGGCTGCAGTCCATGGGGTTGCGACTGAGCGACTTCACTTTCACTTTTCACTTTCATGCATTGGAGAAGGAAATGGCAACCCACTCCAGCGTTCTTGCCTGGAGAATCCCAGGGATGGCGGAACCTGGTGGGCTACCATCTATGGGGTCGCACAGAGTCCGACACGACTGAAGCGACTTAGCGGAGGCGGCAGTACCCAGAAAACAATTTGTTTTGAAGTAAGTAAAAAGATGTGTTGTATACACATCTGTACATTTGCTAGTTTTATTCATATTTTCAATCATTTTCTTAGCTGTCAGTGTCACTCATAAAAATCAACTCATTTTTAATTCTTTCAGAAAGCCCAATTATTCTTCTACTTCCTTATTTAACAAGCATAGATAGTATGTATATGTACACACACACACACTCACACACACACTCACTTGGCACTTGACTGATTAGCTTCTCATATGTACAAGGAAGGACACAATCATATTTCCCTGGTTGTTTAGCAGTAAAGAATCCACCTGCCAATGCGGGAGACACGGGTTCAATCCCTGCATCAGGAAGATCCCCTGGAGAAGGAAATGACAACCCATTCCAGGGTTCTTGTCTGGGAAATCCTATGAACAGAGGAGCCTGACAGGCTACAGTCCATGGGGTCACAAAGAGTCAGACATGACTGAGCGACTAAACAACAACAGAGGACACAGTCATTCTTCAAAGCTGTGTCTTGCTATAAGAAATGAAGTCAAAAGCTGGAGTAATATCTGGATGACTAATGGAAAAGCTTTCTGTGGGTAAGCTGTTCGGCTTTTTAAGTGACAGAAGAGTCACTAGAATCAGTAAGGGCATTTTATCATAAGCCAGCAATTTCACATTTTCCAATTTGGCCTTCATTATAATTGTATGAAATCGGTAAGGAAGTTATATGTGAATCTCCCTACATTACAGTAAGTCATATACATTTGAAACAGACACACACTTGTGAGTACTGCTTGATCTGATTGGGCCAGCTTGAATAAATACTTAACAATGAATAAAGCCTCAGGCTCTGGCTATAGTCAACATTCTGTTTCTATTCCTTACCCATGTGGTTACTGTCAGTTTGTATCTGTAAATAATTCGGCCATTACCTTCTGATTCTACATCATTGGCTCTGTGTCCTTCATCAAGAAGCATCTGTCAAACATGAACACAGGAATCAGGTTATAACCTCTACAGTGAATGGAGACTATAGAGAAGCCCCTCCTGCTCTGAAGCTCTTGCTAGAAAAATTTTTCTTCTTTCCCCGTAGAGTCAGTCAGTTCCATGCTGGAGTCAGAGGTTCTGGGTTAAAACTCCAGAGCCAGCATCTGTTATTTCTTTAATTTTATCTCTTTAAGCATGGGCTTCCTACCAGTAAAACTGGGTAATAAGTTCTGACATGGACTGTTTCCTAGTCACTTAACTCTGAACATTTCTTCCTTGCATTATTTAACTTAGTCATCATAACAGTACATATTAGTAGGCATTGCTTATTTTTGTCAGCTTCTATTCTTGTTGTTAAAAAATGAATGAAAAGAAAGCCAACTTAACACATGGATATTTATTATGCATTAGTCTACAGTAAGGTGTGTTCCCAATGATCATTCTTTCTTTCTTTTTTTTTTTTTTTTTGAAGAATGAATTAGTTGATTTTAAAGTCTCAATTTTTTTTAAATTTTAAAGAAATAACTAGGAGTATAGCCATGAGCCAAGCATTTCTTCAGTTTTGTCTTATTTCTCCTTCTATCTGGAGATAAGGAAGTCACCTGATCATGGATGACATGCAACCCCTCCCTTCTCCCACCCATGCACATGGCAGGCATGACCAATAAACTGCTCTTTTCCTTTCCTCAGATCATGGATGTGGCTTCAGAACTCTTCTCACAATTCCCTCCAGGAAACCAGTACTATTAACATATGACCAGCACTGGCAGTTGAGATAACAACTGTTTCTTATCCCCACCCCAGGTGGATACCTACCCTTCTTCAACATTGAAGCTCTATCTTAAAACATTTAACAATTTATCTAAACTTCAATTCTTCCTGGTATCCTCCTACCACCTTCAACAAATTTATAGCTTTGTGTTCTCAATGAAGAAGCAAGCATAAGACCATAAGTCAATTTTTCACATGGAGGCACCGATTTGTTGATGACTATAATGACTCCCAAAACTGGTCTGAGACACATTTGTCTTTCTTCTAACTGTAGATTCTACATGCTCACTGTGGTACTGTTCACCTTTTCCTTGGAAATTATGCAAAACCAAAGCTTTGTAACGGAGTTTGTCCTCCTGGGGCTATCACAGAATCCAACCATGCAGAAAATAATATTTGTTGTATTTTTGTTCATTTACATTGCAACCGTCGGGGGCAACTTGCTAATTGTGGTAACCATCAGTAGCAGCCCAGCACTCTGGGGCTCCCCCATGTACTTCTTCTTGGCTTTTCTGTCCTTCCTGGATGCATGCTTCTCCTCTGTCATTGTCCCAAAGATGATTGTGGACTCTCTCCTTTGGAGGAAAACCATTTCTTTCGAAGGCTGCATGACCCAGCTCTTTGCTGAGCACTTCTTTGCTGGGGTGGAGGTGATTGTCCTCAGTGCCATGGCCTATGACCGCTATGTGGCCATCTGCAAGCCCTTGCATTATTCTTCTATCATGAACCGTAGACTCTGTGTCCTTCTGATGGCAGTAGCTTGGACAGGGGGCTTTGTTCATTCCATGATACAGATTCTCTTCATTTTCCAGCTGCCCTTCTGTGGCTCCAACATCATTGATCATTTCATGTGTGACTTGTACCCACTGCTGGAGCTTGCCTGCACTGACATTCACATCTTTGGCCTTTTGGTAGTCACCAACAGTGGGTTTTTCGGCATCTTAATCTTCTCCTTGTTGCTTATCTCCTATGGGGTCATCCTGCTGTCTCTGAGAACCCATAGCTCTGAAGGGCAGCAGAAAGCCCTCTCCACCTGCGGATCTCACATTGCTGTTGTGATTTTGTTCTTTATCCCATGCATATTTATGTATGTACGACCTCCATATTCTTTCCCCTTTGACAAAATGGTAGCCATATTTTACACCATCCTAACTCCCTTATTCAATCCTTTGATTTATACTTTAAGGAATAAAGAAGTGAAAAGTGCCATGAGGAAAGTGTGGGACAGGATAATGATGGTTTATAATGAAAAATAAAACATTTAAAGTTGAGTAAAAAATTCAAATTTTCTAATCAGACAAAAATTTTTTATGGATGAGCATTGTTTGACCGGGGATAAAGTAAGGTAATATTATAAAAGATAATATAAGTTCCAGGAACTAATTTAGTTTTCATTCTTAGACCACTTATGAACCCTGATTTGGAAATTCAATGTCCTCAAATGAAAATTAAGAAGACTTGAATTTTATGCTTACTTAAAATCTAGTCAAAAAAGAATGAAAAAAATACTCTCACTTCTTGCTACTCATTTGATATTTTGGAAAATATTTCTGGAGGGAAGACAAAATTGTCTTAGAGATTAGGTTTTACATATATAAATATATATATATATATATATATCAATGAACTTTTTGCCCAACCTAGTGTATCTGCTGTACAACTGAAAATAACAAAACAGAGTGATTGTAAATCAACTCTATCTAAAAAAAAATAAACAATAGAAAGAAAAACACTAACATATTAATGTTTCAGATTTGCCAAAAAACTATAATTATTGCTGACATTAGCCCTTTGATATTGATGATAACCATAATTCACACTTTGAAAGTGAAAGTGATGTCACTCAGTCATGTCCAACTCTTTTGTGACCCCATGGACTGTAGCCTACCAGGCTCCTCTGTCCATGGGATTTTCCAGGCAAGGGTACTGGAGTGGCTTGTCATTTCCTTCTCCAGGGGATCTTCCCAACCCAGGGATAGAACCCTGCTCTCCTGCATTGCAGGCAGATGCTTTACCATCTGAGCCACCAGGGAAACCTGTTCACACTTTGATATAACACAAACAAGAGTAGTTAGCCACACAAATTTCATCTATGAGCTTTCAACTGCCTTCAAAGACTTCCAGACCTCTAGAAGAGATGGACTTAAGGAAAGTTTATGGGGAAGAGAACAGAGTTGCCTCATATCAAGTCATATAAGTTGAAGTTTAATCAATTGTCCCCAAGGCTTGATTTTGCCCTTGGACTGTTTGAGCTAGGTAGCTCATTGCATATCACTTGGGACTAGTTTGGAAGAAATAGTTTCCTTGGAGCTACTGAGGCTTAAAGCCTACCTTAAGCATTTGTAAACTTTTGTGTGAATTTCTATAAATATCCAGTACAGTAAAAATAAAACACTTAGCCTCATGATTTTTCACACACACACACACACACACACACACACACACACACACAGATACAGTGGGAAGGAAGCTGGCGACAGAGGCATTTATTTCTCAGACTGTAGGAATAGTTTACACCAGTTAAGTTTCCAAAAACCGAATTAAGAAATTCACTGCATTTTCAGAACATTCTCTCTGCTCCAATACCGACCTTGCTGTTCTGTCTGACCCAGTGTTTCCAGGAAGGAGCTGTGTGAATTATGGCTACATGAAGAGTTTCCTTTCTCCATAAACTCTTTACATCCCATCATCACTTGTGATAGAAGGCAATGATAAATCTCAATGAAGTATAGTTTGTGTGTTTTATTCAAGCTCCATATAATTCACCTTCTAAGTAAATGAAAGTTGAAGATATGAAAAATGCACTCGATTGGAAGTCATCTGTTTGGTTGTAAGAAAAGAGGTAAGTTTCTCAGTCTGTCTGAAATATTTTCTTCTGTGCTGTGCTTAGTCTGTCAGTCATGTCTGACTCTTTGTGACCTCATGGACTGTAGCCTTCCAGGCTCCTCTGTCCATGAGATTCTCTAGGCGACAATACTGGAGTGGGTTGCACTCTTCCAAGGGATCTTCCCAACCCAGGGATTGAACCCAGGTCTCCTATATTGCAGGCGGATTCTTTACCTTATGCTTCCCTGGTGACTCAGATGGTAAAGCATCTGCGTGCAATGCGGGAGACCTGGGTTCGATCCCTGGGATGGGAAAATCCTCTGGAAGGAAATGGCGACCCACTCCAGTCCTCTTGCCTGGACAATTCCATGGACTGAGGAGCCTGGTAGGCTACAGCCATGGGGTCACAAAGAGTTGGACACGACTCAACGACTTCACTTTCTTTTCCTGACTTTCTCTACCATCTGAGCCCTAAACACTGATCTCTTGGAATCTATACTCAGTGTGCCTTCTAACAAATCACAGAGCTCCTAGGGAGTGTTTCTACCAATGAAGAATTATGGTGGTTCAGGCTTCCTCGGCCTTCCCTGGACTCAGTACATAGCTGAGCTACCTCTCAAATGCATCTCTGCCTACAGAGGCTGCAACACAAACTAATGAAGGCCAGGCTGAACAAAGGCCAGCTTGGTGGAAATTTCTCTCTTGGGGAGCTCCTGGTTCAAAGTTTATGGTCAGTGCTGATGTTTCTGGGACAGATTGTGAAATTGGGCTCCCCTTTCTACACACCTGGGTTTTCAAGATCCTTGACAATCCTTGCTACGACACACAACAACAATCTCTCTTTAATTGGGGTAAGTGATGGTGTGGTTGTTCAGGAAGAAAGAAGCTGAACTGTGGGATGAACTCTTGGCTAAATCTACTTTCTCTAAGATGTTTGCTCTCCTTCCCACTCTATGCCTTTCTATATCCCATCCCCGACTCTTCTTTCCCTGGTAAGCGCTCACTCCTCTCTCCTGTTCTGACTACATTAGTTTGCTTCTTTCCTCCTCTTCACTATTATCCAGTTAGATCTTTATTTTATTTTGCTTTGATATTAGCCTCAGCATGCAGTTTAATGAACTTGCTTTTGGAGCCAGGACAGAAATTTAAGATATCAATTGTCATCCTTCTCTAATTACTCATCATTTCTCTTTTCTAAGATGCAGTCTACATGATGATTAGGATTTGATATTTTATATGACATGTAGGGGGAATGCTGAGAGAGAGGATACCTAGTAACATCCCTTTCTCGTTCTAGCCTAAGTGCCTTAATTAGAACACTCTGTATCACAGGTCATGCTTTGTAAATAGAAATGGATGAATCACATGGCCTATTACCTTGCAAAAACAAACAAACAAACAAAAAACAAAACAAAACTGTAGGTCAAATGAAATAAGACAAGCAAAAATTTGTTTGAATGATAAGATTATGGAACAAGAATATTTTATCCTGAATTGCCTTATTCAATCATATATATATATATAATTGAATATATATATGGAACAAAGGAGATAGAGGCAGATGTTTATTTAATTTAGGAAGAATGGAAGAATTTTGACACCAAATATACTTGAACTGGTTAACATTTCAGTAGGTAAAAGGAAAATTTAAGGATCAAGGAAGTAAAAAGACCTTCTATCACCATGATGCCCTCCCAAATCAAAGAGGCATGGTGGTCCATAAAAGTTTGGAGATAATGGCTGAATTCAACAATAAAGTCTTCAGGTAGTATTGATTTGACCTAATGCATACATCTTGTCAATGATGCTTTCCTGTTTTTATGTCTCCAAATCTTTTTGCTTACTTAAAATAAAATAGAATTACTTGAACTGGATTTCATGGTTATCTGTTACCTACCCAATATTTATCTCTTAAAACTTTTGGATTTAATGAGAGTGTAGCTTTTAATGAAAGGGGCATCTGTTTTTTCCTGAAGTAATGCATGTTCCCTTTTCTCAAAGTATTTAATTACTCTCCTACCCTAACTCCTCCTCTTCTCACAGCAAAGGGCTCCCTCTTTTTTGTTTTTATCCCCTACTGGAAACCTAATGTATTAAAATTAAATAATCATTGATTTATTTTATTTTTTTAATAATCATCAGAGAAAACTGAAACTTCCAATCAGAGTTTGCAATTATTGTGATATTTCTAATTTCTCACAGTGAACTAATATTATTTGAGCTCAACTGCAAGGAAAACCTAATTGTATTTAGATGTGTAACTTTACTAGAGTTAAATAGTTTGATTTACTGATATTAATATATTTTTTTACTTAGGGAAACCCTTTGTAAACTTTTTGAATATTTAATTTTCAGAGAACCTTGTTGGAAATTGCAGTTTAACTCAATTAAAGCCATAATTTCACTTATTTCCCATGTTTAAACCTTTAACGACCAATCAATTTATTTTCTAGGATTTTTCTGATATGGAGTTAAAATTCACTTGGTTTTATCACAGAGTTGTGTGTAGTTTTCAATGATTAAGAATCTTACATAGAGATATGTTATCCCTCCAATGTGGTTGTGAGGAGGTTGAGGATATCTTTTCATGCTCTATAAGTTGACTCCAGACATGAGTAGGTTCTCAGTACACATTTGATGACTGAGTTGATGGTGTTATTGAATCGCTAAAGAACTGATGATTAATCAGAAAGAGGAAGTGTACATCAAAATTCATGTTAAAATTTGTTTCATTTGACATTAAAATTTAAAGGCATGATTGACTAAGTTGGAAACAGGAGTGTAAAATTGATAGAGTTTATTGCATAATGTTGAAAAAAAAAGAGCTCAAAACTTAAAGATACAAAATATTAAAAAGAGAAAGCATACAAAATTCAAAACAAATGAAATATAAGAAATTAAAATATACAAAAATGTTATACTGTATTGCTAATCAAAATATATATTTCATAATGTTAATTCTGTTAGCTAAGCAAATATAATAGTGCCTCAAGTTAAATTTTTATTTATAATTTGTGTCATATTGTTATAGTTTTAGAAACAATGGAAAATGATCTAATTTGTATATAAAAATATTTCACATATACATTTGAATGTATATACATACATACATATCTGAAAACCCAGCAGAATATGTAGGGAACTAACTTTTACTTCTGGTTTATGGGCTCCTCTGCTGTCTCAGATAGTAAAGAATCTGCCTGCAATGCAGGAGACCTGGGTTTGATCCCTAGGTTGGAAAGACACCCTGGAGAAGGGAATGGCAGCCCACTCCAGTATTCTTGCCTGGAGAATCCCATGGACAGAGGAACCTGGTGGGGTTCATGGGGTCACAAAGAGTCTGGCAGGACTAGTGACTAACAATACCATGGGATTGGTTAAGTATGAATTTTTGAAGGGCACTTTTCTCACCCTGTAATACAGTGAAAGCTCCAGACACTTTATTATACAGATATAGCCATGTAATAATTAATTTTCTAATAAATATTGAATCAATCAAATTGAAAGATTATTTGAGAATAGTGTCAATAATTATGGGCTTCCCTGGTGGCTCAGTGGTAGAATATGCTTGCAATGCAGGAGATGTGGGCTAGATTCCTGGGTCAGAAAGATCCCCTGGAGAAGGAAATGGCCACCAATTCCAGCATTCTTGCCTGGAAAATCCCATGGACAGAGGTGCCTGGTGGGCTACAGTCCATGTGAATAAGAGTTGGACATTGACTTAAAATCAGTTCAGTTCAGTCGCTCAGTCGTGTCCGACTCTGTGACCCCATGAATCACAGAATGCCAGGCCTCCCTGTCCATCACCATCTCCCGGAGTTCACTCAGACTCACGTCCATCGAGTCAGTGATGCCATCCAGCCATCTCATCCTCTTTCGTCCCCTTCTCCTCCTGCCCCCAATCCCTCCCAGCATCAGTCTTTTCCAATGAGTCAACTCTTCGCATGAGGTGGCCAAAGTACTGGAGTTTCAGCTTTAGCATCAGTCTTGCCAAAGAAATCCAAGGGCTGATCTCCTTCAGAATGGAATGGTTGGATCTCCTTGCAGTCCAAGGGACTCTCAATAGTGATATTTATATTATGAATCCCCTGGGCATATATTTGATGAAACTATTAAAATAAGCACAAGCTATATGAGAAGAGTTTATTAAAAATATTTTAAATAAGATGAAAATTTGGAAAAACAAAAAGTAAATGGTAGAATTTATATTTTAAAATTTTTTAAGATTTTGATATGTTAATTTTGGGCTCCCTTGGTGGCTCAGCTAGTAAAGAATCTGCCTGCAATGAAGGAGACCTGGGTTTGGTATCTGGGTTGGGAAGATCCCCTGGAGAAAGGAATGGCAGCCCACTCCAGTATTCTCACCTGGAGAATCCCATGGAGAGAGGAGCCTGGTGGAGTCCATGGTGTCACAAAGAGTCAAGCCTGACTGAATGATTAACATCATGTTTATTGATAACTTATAAGTAGATAATTACACTACAAATACAGTTTAACCACATAGAAAAGGCTTTTAAATTAAAACAGGAAAATCAGAAAATATAATAAGATGATTGAAATTATACAGATATATGCATATAAGTAAAAAGTAAAGGAGAGCAAGAAGATGTATTTTTATGTTGAATTTCTGAAATACATTTTAAACTGACATTTTAAAGAGATAAAAATTGAAAGAATGCAATCTTCTAGATGACAGTGATAGGAGAATCAGATATGAAGGAGGATAGTACACAGGTTACAGAAATATAGGAAGTGAAATAACAGGTTGGATCCACAGAATTTGAAAATTACTAGCATGCATCTAATGTATGTAATGGTTTATATCAGATATATAGCAATTTCAAAAATATTGCTAACCTCAATTATTTGTTCAAATATCTCATGGCAATGAAGGTAAAGTTATAGCTGCAATGAACCTAAAGATGGAAAAATAAGTTTTTTTCTTAAGTATAACCCAACAAAGATACTGAAGAGATCAGGAATAATGAGTACGAACTATTGTTCAAATAAACAAATGTATCACTCAGGAGAGAATCTCCAAATATATTATTTCTAAATTATATAAGGATATTATTATCAGTAATTTATGTGCATACACATTATATGCACATATATGTATCCTATGCATATGGTTTAATAATGTATTTGTTCGATTCTCTATCATATAAAAAAAGAGCCTCAAGACATTAAAATGATCTTATCAAGATCATAAAGCAAATTCACTAGCTCTCAGACTATGGCAGAATGCACAAACACTTGAGGGCTTTTTCCCCCACAAAAAAAGTTTTGGCAACCCATAAGAAGACCTTGAATCAATGCCAATGTTTAAAGCATGTCAACATTAAAAAAAAAAAATTCCTGAGTGAGTATAGTCTATGAAAACTTTGAGAAACATTAAATTATACATTTGATGAAATTATAACTCTGAAAGCTACAATTCTGGATCCAAATAAACTTCTATTGTCAAGTCATCATTTCTCTAACGCTTTTTTTGCAGATGAACCATTTTTCAGCTGTGTCTATTCTATATTCACCTTAACCATGGAGGAGAACAGCAGTGTGAATGAGTTCATTCTGCTTGGGTTAACACAGGATCTACTAAAGGAGAAAGTAGTATTTGTTATCTTCTTATTTCTATACCTTGGAACTCTGTTGGCAAACTTCCTAATTGTGATGACCGTACGATATAGCCAGACACTTGGGAGCCCTATGTACTTCTTCCTTTTCTACTTATCCTTTGTTGATGCCTGTCTTTCAACAACCACTGCCCCTAGGCTAATTATAGATTCTATATCTGAGAAGAAAATCATCTCCTACAATGAGTGCATGACCCAGATCTTTGTATTTCACTTCTTTGGGTGCATGGGGATCTTGGTACTTGTCCTCACGTCCTTTGATCGCTACGTGGCCATTTGCAAACCCCTGAGGTACACAGCCATCATGAGCCAGCGTGTCTGTGGGGCACTGGTGAAACTGGCTTGGATGGGATCTTGTATTCATTCTTCAGCACAGATTCTGTTGGTTTTGAAATTACCCTTCTGTGGCCCCAATGTTATTGATCACTATTTCTGTGATATGCAGCCTTTGTTGAAACTTGCCTGTGTGGATACTTATGTCATCAACCTACTCATAGTGTTTAACAGTGGGACCATATGCATGGTGAGTTTCCTGTTGCTGCTTATCTCCTATGTTTTCATCTTACATTCTCTGAGTAACTGTAGTGCAGAAGGAAGAAGGAAAGCCCTTGCCACATGCACCTCCCACATTATTGTTATTATCTTATTCTTTGTACCATGTATATACATATATGCTCGTCCTCTAACTGTATTTCCAGTGGACAAGATGGTGGCTGTATTTTACACTATTTTGACACCCTTACTCAACCCTCTGATTTACACTCTGAGGAATGCAGAAGTCAAACAGGCCGTGAGAAAGTTATGGTGCAACAAAGTCTGACTCGAGATGGCAAAGATCAGAAGATGCCAACTACTAATTCTGTCAGAGTTTAAGTATAATTGGACTGATAGAAAAGAGAAAGTGTTCTCATTCTATGGTGGACAGTATAAATGTGTTCCAGTGGCGCATTTAGGGGAATAGGCAGAATGAGCACCTGGCAAAATCTGTATTATTTTAACCAATGTCTCAGAGAGACAGCATGAAGTTCTATCATTTTGTGGGGCACAAGCCCATTCCTCATGTCTGCTGTCTGCTTTGATGTTTTCTGCTTGTGAGCCACATCCTGTTCTTTCTGTAGGTTTAACTTCTGGTTTTGTACATTATTTATTTATTTTTATTATCCAAGTTTAATAGTTTGTCCCTGATTTCTATCATCCATTTTGTTGGTAAACCAGCTCTGGGACTACTATGTCTGTATCATATACTTTCTGGCTCAAGAGTCAAAAGCATAATGTCACTCCCAGAAACCTAGGCTCCCCAAGGAGCATAAATATCAACTAGTCAAGCTTCTCTATTTGGTGCTTGTCTCCCCTTTGTAATACTCCTAAAAATTAGCTTTTTCTTTGCCTGCATATGTACAGGGAAATAATGCATCACTTCCTATTCAAATCAGATAATTCTAGTTATAACAAAGATATTTACTGTATTGATCCATAATTTCTCTGTATATATATTAATATATTTTGTTAATCATGTTGATTATTATTTTCATATTTCTTAGTTTTATATATATATATATATATATGTTTTTGTAGTTTAAATTCATGGAGACTTCCCTAATCTTTGGTTACTTCTGAATGGATGACCATTTTATAAATCTGTTAGAGTTATATTATAAAATCTAACATCTCACAGATGAGATCATACATATGAAAAAGGCAATAATTGACAAATAAAATAGAACTAATGTCATAATGTGTGTGTGTGTGCTCAGTAGCTCAGTCTTGTCTGACTGTTTGGAGACCCCATGGACTGCCCCCTTCCAGGCTCTTCTGTCCATGTGATTCTCCAGGCAAGAATACTGGAGAGTTGCCATTTCCTTATCTAGGAGATGTTCCTGACCCAGTGATGAAACCTGCATTTCTTGCATCTCCTGCATTGGCAGGCAGATTCTGAGCCACCTGGGAAGCTCATATTCTTCATGTATCTCACTAAATTTGTATTCTTGTTTGAGTACTGTTAACTAATGAGTATCAACAGTAGGAGCCAGCCCACAAGGAAACAGACATTGAGTCTATCTCTGATAATCAAGACTATTTTGCTATAGTTGAAACTCCAATACTTTGGCCACCTGATGTGAAGAACTAACTCATTGGAAAAGACCTTGATGCTGGGAGAGATTGAAGGCAGGAGAAGAAGGGGACGACAAAGGATAAGATGGTTGGGTGGTATCACTGACTCAATGGACATGAGTTTGAGCAAGCTCTGGGAGTTGGTGATGGACAGGGAAGACTGGAGTGCTGCAGTCCATGGGGTCACAAAGAGTCAGACACGACTGAGCAACTGCACTGACTGATTTCCCTATAGATCTGAAAACTGGACTGTAAACTGTGGCAGATGAACTCATATGATGCCACTTTGAGATGTTTTGCATGAGCGTGTCTCTTTGGGAATCTTAGTATTCATGGACCTTCGGACTCTGACAATCAAAGTGTGGAAGATCTGATTATATTCTCTTCTGTTAACAACTTTTTATGGTTAAAGGTAGTAACTGGTCTTCTTGCTTGGATCATTTCTAAGGATCTTTGCAAGCCTGTTTTCTGTCTCTCAATTATTATTCCTCTGGATATATTCATAGCTTATCCCCTCAATACTTTTGATTTATTATTAAAATAACGACTTTTCAGACTACTTCATAAAATTGCAACACCCATCCAGTAACCTTCTGTATCTCCTATTCCTCCACCTCTGCTTAATTTTTCTACTTAACACTTATTCTCTAGCCTGTCATACAGTTTATTCATTTTATTTTCTGGTTATGATCATAGGAATTTGTGTCTTAAAAATAATATTACATATTCAGTGCCTAGAATAGCACCTGGCATAGTGTAAATGGTCAAGTACCTGTTGTGTAATAAATAAATAATTGTAGAAACATATACAAACCACCAGAGGCTAGACAGTGGCATGGAACAGACTGTCTTACTTCATAAAGAACCATTTTATAATACCAAATAACAGAAGGAAAAATAAAGAATATAATTATGAAGAGAAGACACACAGAAAGCCATAATCTGGTCCTTTGACTAAAAGAACAAAATTAATATTCCCCTGTCATGTGGTGGCATTTACATGAGTGCATATATTTGTCGTAAGTTATTTACTGTATGTTTAAAATGGTGCAGTCTATTGTATGTAAATCATACTTTAAGAAGTTCATTTAAATATGAAAAGTAAATATAAAAGTATGTAAAAGCATTTTTCTTTCCATTTTTCTCTTCTCTCTTCCTTTATCTAGTGACTGATTTCAAAATGGTATAGGAATTATAGAAATTTAAATTAGTAGTTTTCATTGTCATTAGTTATATTTCACTGGTATCATCTGGATTTATATAATAATTAATATATTTAACAGTAACAGTTTCTAGAATATGAAACTAAGAGAAATTAAGAAACTTGATTAAAGCCACAGAAACATAAGTCATGAAGCTAGAATTCTATTAGATCAGATCTATCTGAACCTTTACCTACACTCAGAGCTTTTCTGTCATTGAGAAAGATTTGATTTAAAGGACAGAGTCTTTGGTAACTTTTTTGTAGTTTATACCTCCATGTGACTTTGAAAGTGTGTTTTTTCCTTGGAGTAGGATACATGAGTGGAGCTCTTGGTAACTGAAATGGAAGGTGTCCCATTCATTAGGACAGAGTAGGAGGAGAGGAGGGCTCTCTGGGCAGAATCTCCCATTTGACAATCTTGTCTGGGATTAATTAGCCTCATGGTTTGCTGTGATTCTGGATTAACTGAACTAAATAGCTCATTTAGCAAATCCTTCAGGGTGGGGTGGGATGGGTGAAGACATTTTTCCTTCAAAGCCTGGGCAAAGAACTTTTCATGAAATCCCTATAAATATCTGTTGGAGGAAAAGGAAATGCTTAATTCTCATGCTCTGCCAGGGAATGATTGGGGGTAATGGATCTGGCTATTTAGAGATAGTTTTATCACATACTAGTGAATCTGCAGATGGTGACTGCAGCCATGAAATTAAAAGACGCTTACTCCTTGCACGGAAAGTTATGACCAACCTAGATAGCATATGGAAAAGCAGAGACATTATTTTGCCAACAAAGGTTAGTCTAGCCAAGGCTATGGTTTTTCCAGTGGTTATGTATGGATGTGAGAGTTGGACTGTGAAGAAAGCTGAGTGCCAAAGAGTTGATGCTTTTGAAGTGTGGTGTTGGAGAAGACTCTTGAGAGTCCCTTGGACTGCAAGGAGATCCAACCAGTCCATCCTAAAGGAGATCAGTCCTGGGTGTCCTTTGGAAGGAATAATGCTAAAACTGAAACTCCAGTACTTTGGCCACCTCTTGCAAAGAGTTGACCCATTGGAAAAGACTCTGATGCTGGGAGGGATTGGGGGCAGGAGGATAAGGGGATGACAGAGGATGAGATGGCTGGATGGCATCACCGACTCAGTGGATGTGAGTTTGAGTGAACTCTGGGCGTTGGTGATGGACAGGGAGGCCTGGCGTGATGCAATTCATGGGGTCACAGAGTCGGTCATGACTGAGCGACTGAACTGAACTGAACTGAGTGATAATATTTCCTATTTATTCTAGAAATTTATAAGAGCAGAGTAAGAAACTTTCTGCCAGTATTACAGACCCTTTTGAAGAGAGTTTAACTCAGGCCTTATAGAAAGGGTTGGTATCTATGGAGTATCTTCTCTCCCCATAGGTCCTGGGACAGAAAGCAGAGTGGACCTATTTGGAGTACAATGTACATGTTGCAAATACTAAGCATGATTCATCTTCATAGTAAATCAGAATTGAAGAAGCAAGAGCTCATAGCTCTATCCTTTTTTTTTTCCACACACACACACACAAAAAAGCTAAGTTTTCAAGCCCAACTGAACAATTTCCTTTTTCTTGCCTCCCATTCAAGACTGGGTTTTAGGTTAGTTGCCTCTGTCCAGTTCTGTCTCTTGAGAAACCTCAAGTTCAAGAAGCAGATTTCTCTTGGAGATGATAGGATTCTAATATTTTGGGGAGCCTCTTCTTTCATTACTTCCCTTGTGGCTCAGATGATAAAGTGTCTGTCTACAATGTGGGAGACCTGGGTTCGATGCCTGGGTTGGGAAAATTCCCTGGAGAAGGAAATGGCAGCCCACTCCAGTACTCTTGCCTAGAAAATCCCATGGACAGAGGAGCCTGGTGCAGGCTACTGTCCATGAGGTCGCAAAGAGTTGGACATGACTGAGCGATTTTATTTTCACTTCTCTCATTCAGTTCAGTTCAGTCACTCAGTTGTGTCTGACTCTTTGCAACCCCATGAAATGCAGCACTCCAGGCCTCCCTGTCCATCACCAACTCCGAGTTCACTCAAACTCATGTCCACCGAGTCGGTGATGCCATCCAGCCATCTCATCCTCTGGCGTCCCCTTCTCCTCCTGCCTTCAATCTCTCCCAGGGTTAGGGTCTTTTCAAATGAGTCAGCTCTTTGCATCAGGTGGCCAAAGTATTGGAGTTTCAGCTTCAACATCAGTCCTTCCAATGAACACCCAGGACTGATCTCCTTTAGGAGGGACTGGTTTTATCTCCCTGCAATCCAAGGGACTGTCAAAAGTCTTCTCCAACACCACAGTTTAAAAGCATCAATTCTTCGGTGCTCAGTTTTCTTCACAGTCCAACTCTTGGTCTCTGCTTAATGCAACACTGGCTCAAGCCCAATTCTTATCCAAATTGGGAACATATTGAAGGGAGCAGAGGCACAGTCTTCTATACCTGCGCATTTCTTATTAACAAGGCATAAGGATAGGAAAAGGACACGGGCACAGATTAATGATATGCAGTGTGTATGCGCTGATCCTGGTGATGTTGTGATACTTATTGTCCTAATTATTACACTAACATTTTCTGTCCGGGACACACCATCACCCCTGCTTGCAGCCCCAAATTGCATTCTCTTTCTGGGATTGGAGTAAGGGATAATACAAGGACTGGAGAAGAGAAAAATCAACTCTCAGATGAAAACCTGCAATAAACTATATTTTTTCCCTAACATGGGTCTTTGCTCACCCTTGCCTAGTGAGATTTGCCCTGTCTCATCCCCTAATTCTTCTTTTTCTGGCTCTTTCCCACAATCAAAGTTTCCCCTTTTGCTCTGATTTCTGCTACCATTCTCTAATCTCTCTGTCCTTTACTCCTTACTATTATTTTTCAGATACACATCTAAAATGCTGATCTCTTTGTCTGACCCATCTGAAAGTTTGCACTTATTTACTAGTCAGGACATGCACTGAACATGTCAGAGGTTTACTTCTTTACCTGCTTAGACAGGGAGGGACAAAGAAAGGGACAAGGTGGAAGACCTTTAAAGGAAGGTCTTTTTTTATTTTTTCAGTTTAAAGGAAGACCACAAGAAGAATAAGGCCTGCACTGAAGGATCTTTTTCTGTGAGTCTGTATTTTCCAAAGTTCTGCTCAATCATTGTAAGTAGTGCAGCACAGATTCAAATATTAAGGGACGCTGAGGCTTGTACTACTGTTTAAAAAATATGCTAAACTAAGAGTTGCATTTTCTACAGTTTTGTTTCTCAAGTTTTTCTATAATTTCTATTATAATTTTAATAAAAAAGCATCTTTAAATTTGATCAGAGTCTTCCACATAATTATCAACTAGGTGTGAATTTCATTTTCGTTCTTGCTGCAAGGAAAATAGACCCAGCAGTATTAATTTCACTTACCAGTTGAAGAAGGCTTAGAGAGGTGAACTGTTTAGTGCTCAACAAGAATCAAATAGGACATGTGAGCCTGTATCATTAGATGATGGATCTATCTAACATATCATAATGTTTCTCAATGATGCCATTAAACAACAACTCATTACAATTAACAGTACTTGATGCAAACCATGATTTTATTGTGGAGAACATTTGGTTTTGGGTAAAAGTTGATTTTTTCAACATATTCACTCTGTTCTCCTTGGTTTACTACATCAGAAAGGTGCCACTGTTCTAAAAGTGTTTAACTAAATAGGTCATTCTTTGTATTGAGTTCACCCAATGTCAAAAAACAAAACAAAACAAAGCAAAAAACAACCAACCTACTAGCTCTAAGGAGTATCAACAGAAACCTCTGAAACATATATTTATAGAAATTAAGGTTAAAGTGAATTTTTATGTAACAATAACCTTTCTTCCTATATTCAGAAGGTTCACATTGTATTTAATTTCTCTGTTTCCAGTCTCTCCATGTTCTGAATCTTTACCAAACATGACTACAAAGAGAGGCACTGAAAATATTTTCAACCAATACAGGTATGCTCTGCTATGATTAAAAGCATTTTTCAAAAATTTCAAAAATAATATTTAGTTCCATTGAATGTATATAATGTTCATCTGAAATTGGGACTTTGTACATGCATATGTACATGCATATGAGGTGGAGAGATTTTCTTAAATATTTAAATAGTCATTACATAGATGGCTAAAGGCTGGGATGGAGAATGACTTTATATTTTTTACAGAGATGGACAAAGCTGGAATTTCCATGGTCAGTGAATGTTGTTGCATAGTTCCCAAGAGCATGAACTCTGGTATTGAGTCAGGCTCATCTTAGTTTGATTGCAACTTAATATCTTAATGATTTGGTGCAAATTACTGAAACCTATTGCTTTTATTTTACAAATATAAAATGAATATCAGAATACCACCTCTTGGTTGGGTTGTTTTGTTCCAGAAATAATTATTATTTTATTAAATATTGCTCAAAATATATTGCTCTTAATATCAAATGATAGATTGCTTATAGTAAATTTTCTGTGACCTACATCTTTGCTCAATGTACAGTAATCCAGAACTTTAAATATGCAATTAAAGATGTATTATGTTCCATATTGTTTCAGATGAACTGAATTTCTGTTGTGTCCTCTGAACTCTACTCAACCTCATGGAAAACCAAAACAATGTCACAGAATTTGTTTTCATAGGGTTGTGGGGAAATAGGAAAGTAGAGCTACTGTTCTTCTTGTTCCTGCTCTGTTACCTGGCTGTCTTAATGGGGAATTTCATCATCTCTCTCACCATCACCTGCAGCCATCTAATGCAACAACCGATGCACTACTTCCTCTGTCACCTGTCCCTCATGGATGTCAGCTACACCTCCACGGTGGTCCCCAGGCTAATCAGGGACTTAGCTGCAGTATGAAGAAACATTTCCTATAACAACTGTATGACCAAGCTCTTCACTGCCCACTTGCTGGCAGGTGTGGAAATATTCATCTTGGTGTCCCTGGCTTTTGACCACTATGTTGCCATCGTCAAGCCCCTGCACTACATGGTCATCATGAATAGACAGAGGTGTGACATGTTGATCATCCTGGCCTGGGCTGTGGGATTTTGGCATTCTATTGCTTTACTTCTCATGGTACTCAAATTACCTTTCTGTGGTCCTAATCAGATAGATCACTACCTATGTGATGTGAAGCCTCTTTTGAAACTGGTGTGCAAAGATATTCATGTTGTGAGTATCTTAGTGATTGCAAATTCAAGAATGGTTGTGGTTGTCATATTTCTTGTTCTAGTAGCTTCTTACATAGTCATACTATATAACCTTAGAACACATTTTTCTGCAAGGCGAAAAAAAGCTCTCTCAATGTGTAGTTCTCACATAACAGTTGTAGTGTTATTCTTTGTGCCCTGTATCTATACTTACGTTCTACCTGCAGGGAGCGAGAACAAGGACAAGGATATCTCTGTGTTTTACACTGTGATTGCCCCCATGCTGAACCCTCTCATCTACACCCTGAGAAACATGGAGATGAAAATTGCCATGAGGAAAGTATGGTCTAAAGTGACACATTCAGATTTAAAGTAAATAGGGTGATATTCATTATGGTTTAGAATTCATGTCTCATCTCCAGGACCTGTGTCCTTTGAGGTATTAGAAGAAAACATATACACTTGCTTTGAGGAATTGAAATAAATGTCATCTGGCATTCAGTTCAGCTGCTTAGTCATGTCCAACTCTTTGCGACCTCATGGATTGCAGCACATGAGGCTTCCATCTCCAACTCCTGGAGTTTATTCATACTCATGTCCATTGAGTTGGTGATGCCATCCAACCATCTCATCCTCTGTCATCCCCTTCTTCTCCTGCCTTCAATCTTTCCCAAAATCAGGGTCTTTTCAAATGAGTCAGTTCTTTGCATCAAATGGCCAAAGTATTGGAGTTTCAGCTTCAGCATCAGTCCTTCCAATGAACACCCAGGAATGATTTCCTTTAGGATGGACTGGTTGGGTGTCCTTGAAGTCCAAGAGACTCTCAAGAGTCTTCTCCAACACCACAGTTCAAAAGTGTCAATTCTTTGGTGCCCATCTTTCTTTATAGTCTACCTCTCACACCTGGCATTAGGTTAGCCAAAGAAGCATGCTACTGTGATTGACTACAATCTGCACTTTAAAGGACCCAACTAGTTTTGCGTGTGACCACTTGGAGGAATGCAAGAATTGTCCTTCTAAAGCACATCTCTTATTGTATGACTGACCTGCCCAATAATTGCTGAGGAACCCTATTTTCCTTGGAATAAAATCCAACCTTCTCACTCGTGCATTAGAAAATTAGGTATAACTATCTAATTTCATAAATCATCACATTGAAAGAAATTATGGGGTTACAATGAGACTCTGTGGTCAAGGAAACCTGGGTGACTCCTCAATTTGTTTGGTTTTATGCCTTTGTCTTAGAAATTTGTTCTAATTGTATTGTTTTTGAAAATGAATGTCTATGAAATGAGATAATATTATGCTTCATAAAATGAAATGTTAATTGGGCTACCATCTGTTAAATTTTGCTTGGGGTATGGATACAAGAAACTAATACTAGGTGCTTTGCATGGGATTTGGTAACAAGAAACTCATATTAGGTTCTTTCTTGTTTCTTCATTTTTTCCCCCCTCAATTCCCTTTCATTAGATGCTTTTATCCAGCTACATTGGGCCCCTCTACATTCTCTAAACTTACCCTAGAATCTGGAAAGCTATGACTTTTTTTCTTTTATTTTCTCTGGCTAGGATCCCTCTACTCTTATGTTTTAAGGTCCATGTCTTAAATATTATTCACATTTCAGATATTTTCTTAGTCAGGAATATTTTGCAGATCCATAAGTAGAATGGAAGTATTTCCTTTTTCTTTTCTTTTCCTTTTATTGGTTTTCAGCTGTACATTTACTGTATATCAAATAACCCAAACCCCATACTACTGCTGTGTGTGTGTGTGTGTGAATTGCGTTTTCCCTGTTTTACTGAGGCAAAAATTATATATTATATCTTTCTATTTCTTTGTACCCCTGAAGTTTCTCATAATAAATTTGAGACAAATTAAGCTGTAATTAAACATTTATGAAATTAAATTCAAAGACTCTGTATTCTCCTTTTAATATGAATGTATATATTTTTCTCTTGTATATAAAATTCCCCTTATTTATTAATAATATGTCAGAAAGACTAAAAATTAGCATAAATCCCATGCTATACCAGACAGGGAATGCTGAAGAAACTATATTTTTCCCCATTATATATTCTTGGCATTTATGTAGAAGACTAATTGACCATAGTTGTCCATAGGTTTATTTCTGGGCTGTCTGTTATGTTCCATTGATCCATAAGTCTGTTTTTGTATCAATACCATGCATTTCATTTACTGTTGCTTTGAATATTATATGAAGAGTGGAATTGTGATACCTTCAGCTTTTTTTTTTGTTGTTGTTTTTGTTCAAGTTTGTTTGTTAATTTGGGGTCTTCTGGTTTCATATGAATTTTAGAAACATTTGTTCTAGTTCTGTAAAAATTTCATGGGTATTTTGATAGGAATTGTATTATATTTCTAGATTGTATTGAATAGTGTAGATATTTTAACAATATTAATTATTCTAATCCAAGAGCATAAGATGTGCTTTCATTTATTTGCATTGTCTACAATTTCTTAAATCATTTTCCTTTTCCTTTTTTTTAAACTTTTTTCGGAGTGTAGGTTTTTTACTTTCTTGGTTAAGTTTATTACTAGGTCAGTTCAGTTCAGTCGCTCAGTCGTGTCTGACTATTTGAAACCCCAAGAATCGCAGCACACCAGGCCTCCCTGTTCATCACCAACTCCCGGAGTTCACTCAAACTCATGTCCACCAAGTCGGGGATGCCATCCAGCCATCTCATCCTCTGCCGTCCCTTTCTCCTCCTGCATCCAATTCCTCCCAGCATCAGAGTCTTTTCCAATGAGTCAACTCTTTGCATCAGGTGGCCAAAGTATTGGAGTTTCAGCTTTAGCATCAGTCCTTCCAAAGAACACCCAGGACAGAATCCTTTACAATGGACTGGTTGGATCTCCTTGCAGTCCAAGGGACTCTCAAGAGTCTTCTCCAACACCACACTTCAAAAGCATCAATTCTTCGGTGCTCAGATTTCTTCACAGTCCAACTCTCACATCCATACATGTCCACAGGAAAAACCATAGCCTTGACTAGACGGACCTTTGTTGGCAAAGGAATGTCTTTGCTTTTGATTATGCTATCTAGGTTGGTCATAACTTTCCTTGCAAGGAGTAACTGTCTTTTAATTTCATGGCTGCAATCACCACAGAGTGATTTTGGAGCCCCAAAAAATAAACTCGGACACTGTTTCCACTGTTTCTCCATCTATTTCCCATGAAGTGATGGGACCAGATGCCATGCTCTTAGTTTTCTGAATGTTGAACTTTAAGCCAACTTTTTCATTCTCCTCTTTCACCTTCATCAAGAGGTGCTTTAGTTCTTCTTCACTTTCTGCCATAAGGGTGGTGTCATCTACATATCTGAGTTTATTGATATTTATCCTGGCAATCTTGATTCCAGCTTGTACTTCTTCCAGCCCAGCATTTCTCATGATGTACTCTGCATAGAAGTTAAATAAGCAGGGTGACAGTATACAGCCTTAACGAACTCCTTTTCCTATTTGGAACCAGCCTGTTATTCCATGTCCAGTTCTAACTGTTGCTTCCTTACCTGCATAGAGGCTTCTCAAGAGGCAGGTTAGGTGGTCTGGTATTCCCATCTCTTTCAGAATTTTCCACAGTTTATTGTGATCTACACAGTCAAAGGCTTTGGCATAGTCAATAAAGCAGAAATAGATGTTTTTCTGGAACTCTCTTGCTTTTTCCATGATCCAGCAGATATTGGCAATTTGATCTCTGGTTCCTCTGCCTTTTCTAAAACCAGCTTGAACATGAGGAAGTTCACAGTTCATGCATTGCTGAAGCCTGGCTTGGAGAATTTTGAGCATTACTTTACTAGCGTGTGAGATGAGTGCAATTGTGCAGTAGTTTGAGCATTCTTTGGCATTGCCTTTCTTTGGGATTGGAATGAAAACTGACCATTTCCAGTCCTGTGGCCACTGCTGAGTTTTCCAAATTTGCTGGCATATTGAGTGCAACACTTTCACAGCATCATCTTTCAGGATTTGAAATAGCTCCACTGGAATTCCATCACCTCCACTAGTTTTTTTCATAGTGATGCTTTCTAAGGCCCACTTGACTTCACATTCCAGGATGTCTGGTTCTAGGTCAGTGATCACACCATCCTGATTATCTTGGTCGTGAAGATCTTTTTTTTTGTACAATTCTTTTGTGTATTCTTTCCACCTCTTCTTAATATCTTCTGCTTCTGTTAGGTCCATACCATTTCTGTCCTTTATCGAGCCCATCTTTGCATGAAATTTTCCCTTGGTATCTCTGATTTCTTGAAGAGATCTCTAGTCTCTCCTATTCTGTTGTTTTCCTCTATTTCTTTGCATTGATCACTGAGGAAGGCTTTCTTATCTCTCCTTGCTATTCTTTGGAACTCTGCATTCAGATGTTTATATCTTTCCTTTTCTCCTTTGCTTTTTGCTTCTCTTCTTTTCACAGCTATTTGTAAGGTCTTCCCAGACAGCCATTTTGCTTGTTTGCATTTCTTTTCCATGGGGCTGGTCTTGATCCCTGTCTCCTGTACAATGTCACAAACCTCCCTCCATAGCCCATCAGGCACTCTGTCTATCAGATCTAGTCTCTTAAATCTATTTCTCACTTCCACTGTATAATCATAAGGGATTTGATTTAGGTCATACCTGAATGGTCTAGTGGTTTTCCCTACTTCATTCAATTTAAGTCTGAATTTGGCAATAAGGAATTCATGATCTGAGCCACAGTCAGCTCCTGGTCTTGTTTTTGCTGACTGTATACAGCTTCTCCACCTTCGGCTGCAAATAATATAATCAATCTGATTTTGCTGTTGACCATCTGGTGATGTCCATGTGTAGAGTCTACTCTTGTGTTGTTGGAAGAGGGTGTTTGCTATGACCAGTGCATTCTCTTGGCAAAACTCTATTAGTCTTTGCCCTGGTTCATTCCATACTCCAAGGCCAAATTTGCCTGTTACCCCAGGTGTTTCTTGACTTCCTACTTTTGCATTCCAGTCCCCTACAATGAAAAGGATATCTTTTTTGGGTGTTAGTTCTAAAAGTTCTTGTAGGTCTTCATAGAATCATTCAACTTCAGCATCTTCAGCGTTACTGGTTGGGGCATAGACTGGATTACTCTGATACTGAATGGTTTGCTTTCAAAACAAACAGAGATCATTCTGTCATTTTTCAGATTGCATCCAAGTAGTGCATTTCGGGCTCTTTTGTTGACCATGATGGCTACTCCATTTCTTCTGAGGGATTCCTGCCCACAGTAGTAGATATAATGGTCATCTGAGTTAAATTCACCCATTCCAGTCCATTTTAGTTCGCTGATTCCTACAATGTTGACATTCACTCTTGCCATCTCCTGTTTGACCACTTCCAATTTGCCTTGATTCATGGACCTGACATTCCAGGTTCCTATGCAATATTGCTCTTTATAGCATTGGACCTTGCTTCTATCACCAGTCACATCCACAGCTGGGTATTGTTTTTGCTTTGGCTCCATCCCTTCATATTTTCTGGAGTTATTTCTCCACTGATCTCCAGTAGCATATTGGGCACCTACCGACCTGGGCAGTTCCTCTCAGTATCCTATCATTTTGCCTTTTCATACTGTTCATGGGGTTCTCAAGGCCATGAGAACCCCATGAACCACAATAAACTAATACTAGGTAGTTTATTCTTTTTGATGTGATTTTAACCAGGAATTAAAAAAAAAGAAATTCCCTCTTTGTTAGTTCATTGTTAGTGTAGAGAAAAGCAACAGGTATATACTAATCTTAAATCTGGTACTTTGCTAAGTTCATTTTTCTAATATTTTAGAAGTGGAGACTTTAGAGTTTTCTATATAAAGTTATGCCATCTGCAAAGAGTGAGTTTTACTTTTTCCCTTTCAATGTGGATAGCTTTTATTTCCTCTTCTCATCTGATTGCTGTGTGGGACTTCCAATGCTATGTTAAATAGAAGTGGTGAGAGTGGGTAGGCTTGTTTCATTTTTGATTTAGCAAAAAGACTTTCTGCTTTCACCATTGAGTATGATGTTACCTATGGGTTTGTATAAATGACTTTTATTATGTAATGAGAAGTAATGGATCAGTGAATTATATGCAAATATATTTTAAATTATATTTTTATTAAAAACATTGCACTACGCACCAAATCATGTACTGATACTGATTCTGTGGTACTGGAGAAGTTGCAATCTAAAATTAAAGTAGTATTTACAATTTCTGATAGAACATTCGTATATACATCCCCTAGAGTCATTGAGAAATGAATTGTACAACAACAGCAACAACAAAGAGTACCAGTGTGTAGATTATGTTTTAAAGTAGTTTCTGGGTCAACTGTCCTGACGTCCCTTTGGGAAAAAAAAAAATAATGGTAATTAGTATAGACAGAGGAAGAAGCAAAAATTCAGACTAACATATATTCTACCTACTGACCACATTTTAAAAACATTCCCCATAAAACTTAAGGAACTAAATTAAAATATGTAAATATTCACCTACTCCTACTTGTCTAAAACTGGTAAGTGAATGGAAGCCAAAACCAAAGACCTTACCTTATACACTTAGGAAAAAGAAAATAAAATCAGCAAAATATAAATGTGATCTAGAAAAGAACAAGCTGACTGCAAAATACATTTGGTTGCACATGGATGTTTATACCAACTTCATTTATAACTGCCAAACCTTGAAACATCTAAGATGCCCTTCAGGAAATAAAATGAAAGATGTATGTCCAATTCTTTGCAATCCCATGGACTGTAGCCTGCCAGGCTCCTCTGTCCATGGGATTCTCCAGGAAAAAATACTAGAGTGGGTTGCTGTTCCCTTCTCCAGGGAATATTGTGAACCCAGGGATCAAACCCAGGTCTTCCACATTACAGGCACATGCTTTACTGGCTGAGGCACCATGGAAGCCCAAAACTGAGGCACATATTGACAATGTAATACACCTCAGTATTAAAAAGAAATGAGCTACCAAGCCATGAGAAGATATGGTAGACACATAAATGAATATTCTTAGGTAAAAGATAAAAACATGAGTCTCTAGAAGTGACTAGTTCAAACAGCTAGTAAAGAGGAGAAAAATAATTGAGTGCTTTCTGTGAGTGAATAAAACAGATTCTAATCAGTTTGGTAATTACTTTACATTCTTCTTAACACAATAGAAGTAATGCCATTTATGTCATTATTGTGAGATGGGATTATAACTTTGAAGCATGAATAATCTCTCAGTAAACTATTGTTATTATTACTTTGTACTACTTAAGATATTATAAAAACTGATTTTCTGAAGTCTTACATACTTGAAAAAAACACGTGGATTTCAGTATGAAGTAAGGGATTAAACACCTGAACTTTAGGGTACTTTTGGGCCTGAGTGTATATGATCTGTGGAAATGAAGTGGCATAAGAGAAAAAAAAAAAATGGTCAGCAGAATAGAAGCTCTGCTGAGACAGGCAATGTCCACAGCTCCAGGGATGTGACCTTGGACAGCAAGGTGGAAGGCTTTTTGTGAAGCTTTGTTTAGAAATGCCTCTGGGAACATGATTTCTTAGAATATTCAAAGGCATTAATTGTTACATTGTCATAGAAGTCATATTTTGCTCTTCTCAACCAAATTTCCTTTAGGCATAGGCATAAAATAGATGACTCTATGACTCTCAGGACTGAAAATATTTGTTTGCTTGTGTGAGAATTGCAGAATACTTGTTTTATTTATTTATTTTAATCTGAAGATCCATTGGTTCCATCACTGACTCACTGACTCACATTCTACTCCCTGGGCAAATATATACAATTTTCTAAGACTCTGCAAAGTGAGTGTTTCAGGAAGAAACTATTCCTGATTCAACCCAAAAATTCATTGCACAGCCACTTAGATGTGATGGTCAGTGAATTAGTGAAATAACCATTTCATTTTTTAAAAAGAATATTTGAACAAGTGTGCATTCTACATCATTAAAATTTATTGTCTTTAGTTTAACTTTTGATTACCATAAAATTATTTGGCTAACTTTACTGTTAGTTGCACATTATTCACAAGTAGAATTCCAGTTGAGAATAACAGTTGAGTTAGAGTGATAAAATATTCTATCAGTTCAGTTCAGTCGCTCAGTCGTGTCCTACTCTTTGCGACCCCATGAATCGCAGCACGCCAGGCCGCTGTCCAACACCAACTCCTGGAGTTCACTCAAACTCACGTCCATTGAGTTGGTGATGCCATCCAGCCATTTCATCCTCTGTCTTCCTCTTTTCCTCCTGCCCCCAATCCCTCCCAGCATCAGAGTCTTTTCCAATGAGCCAACTCTTTGCATGAGGTGGCCAAAGTACTGGAGTTTCAGGTTTAGCATCATTCCTTCCAAAGAAATCCCAGGGCTGATCTCATTTACAATAGACTGGTTGGATCTCCTTGTAGTCCAAGGGACTCTCAAGAGTCTTCTCCAACACCACACTTCAAAAGCATCAATTCTTTGGCGCTCAGCTTTCTTCACAGTCCAACTCTCACATCCATACATGTCCACTGGAAAAACCATAGCCTTGACTAGATGGACCTTTGTTGGCAAAGTAATGTCTCTGCTTTTGAATATGCTATCTAGGTTGGTCATAACTTTCCTTCCAAGAAGTATGCGTCTTTTAATTTCATGGCTGCAGTCACTATCTGTAGTGATTTTGGAGCCCCCCAAAATAAAGTCTGACACTGTTTCCCCATCTATTTCCCAGTCCTATTTTGGTTCTTCTGTATTTTCCTTCGTATTCTTATAAAAGAATAGCCCAGTTTATGCTTGCATATCTCCATGGACTAATAATTTCCTACCTTCAAAATCCTTGCCATCCTGAAATGGACTAGAGTTATTCAATTCAATTAAGGTACTTTTATAGCAGACCATATTCTGATACACCTAAGAGAAAATTTGGACTTATGGCAGAAATTTTACCTTAACTATGATAACAACTATTCTTATAATTTAACCAGCAAAATGAAAAAAGAATGCTGAATTTTTGTGAAATGCTACTAAGGAAAAAAAAATTAACTATATTATTTTAGTGCAGAGAAAATTACAACTTAATAATTAGTGTTAAGAAATTCCCTAAGATAACCAACGGAGAAGGCAATGGCACCTCACTCCAGTACTCTTGCCTGGAAAATCCCATGGACAGAGGAGCGTGGTAGGCTGCAGTCCATGGGGTCGCAAAGAGTCAGACATGACTAAGCGACTTCACTTTGACTTTTCACTTGCATGCATTGGAGAAGGAAATGGCAACCCACTCCAGTGTTCTTGCCTGGAGAATCCCAGGGACGGCAGAGCCTGGTGGGCTGCCGTCTATGGGGTCGCACAGAGTCGGACATGACTGAAGTGACTTAGCAGCAGCAGCAGAAGATAACCAATATCTTAGAGTAATTTTGTTTATTTTTATTAACAGGTTATCAAAATTAAAACTTTTCCTGATTATCTTCATAAATCTGTCTGTGATATTTCTTTTATCTTTATTGGATTTTTGAATTAAATGCGTATATGGCAATTTCAGAAACTGCTCACTCAAAAAATACAGTAAGGAAAAGTAACCTAGCACGTCACACCCATGTATGACCCTGAGGTATTTCAAATTATTTCTTGCCTTATTCATTGTATTCTGAATTTTTGTAGTAGTATATTAAATCTATAAATATATACAATGTGTTTTTAAGTGGTGAGCAATGTTCACAAATCATAGGGAAGGGGAGAAAATAAATTCTATTTACTGAGCTCCATATTAAAAATATTTGCTATATAGTGCAAAGTATTTAATAAAATTGATGAGAAAACAATGTTTGGATAGAGTTTACAGTGATTGCAAAAGCTGGCTCCAGAATCTTAAGCATTTTCTTAGATCTCTCTTGCTTGGGAAATTTGATTCTTTCATGTTTATTTTACCCCTTTTTTCTTCTCATACCTTTCTCAAGAATTCCTTAATTTGGCATTGTATTTTGACTATGCAATAGCACAATATAGCACAATGTCAAATTAAAGAATTTCACATATATATGAAATTTCATATATATATATATATTTATTCTGAAATGCTTAATTTTATAGGAAATGGGTAGGTGGTAGGTATTGGGAAGTGGATGTTTACTAGATTTGAGTAAAATAATTTTGTCAATTCTTAAAATGAAAGTGAAAGTGTTAGTCATTCAGTTGTGTCTGACTCTTTGTGATCCCATAGACTATAGCCCACTATTCCCCTCTGCCCATGGAATTCTCCATACCAGAATACTGGAGTGGGTAGCCATTCCCTTCTCCAGGGGATCTTCTTGACTCAGGGATCGAAACTAGGTCTCCAGTATTGCAGGCAGATTCTTTACCATCTGAGCTACCAGGGGAGCCCTCTTAAAATATCAGACCAATATTAAATAAGCATCCTTTATTACTGAAACATAAATTCTCTGGTATCTTATAGCTAACTTTCTGATTCTCTCTTTTGGATTCCCAATCTCACTCTAGAGTGCTCTTAATGACATAAACTAACAGGAAGTCATCTGCTAAAGGAAAAATATTGTGAAATTTTACTCCCAGCATCTCAGAGGAGAGCATTTGAAGTTGGATTATTGAGCTGAGGCTAATAAGTAAATGAGTGTGACATTTAACTCCTTTTGCTACTGTTTATAAACACTCTTCTACATTAAATTTGAACCTCCTTACAAAAACCAATAACATCTCTATGCTTTTGCCAAACAAGATGCTTAAGATAGTCTCCCTCTTTCCCTCCCAAAAAGGAAATGCAAATCCTGAACATTCTGGACAATGCTAGTTTCTCTTCTAGTTCAGGTTGCAATATTTATTGAATAAAATGTAACACTAAGAGTAGATTGTAAAATTAATACTCGAAATTTAAAAAATAAAAAATATGTAATTAAATGCATGAAAATTATGCAATACTGAATTAGCCCTTGTTTCTGTGATTGGGATCAGGAATTTAGATGTAGTGAAGATGGCTTATCTTTGCTCTCTGATGTCTGGGGTTGCAGTTTAGAAAATTCAAAAGTTCATTAACTGGCAGCTGAAGTTGTTTAGCACCTTGAATTACATGCCTGGAAGTTGATCCTGGCTGTGAGCTAGGACCTCAGCTGAGCTGTTGGTCATAAAAATCTGTATCTGTCTTGTATGTGTGGGTTTTCAATGGACTAGTTTGGGTTTATGTACAGTATGGAAGCTGAAAAAAAATTTTTTTTTTCTTTCACATCTTCTATTCTATGCTTTCTAAAGTTAAACATCCAGTGAAACCATTAGCAAATGTCATGAACTGGAATAGACCTACACATCTAGACATCTTGTGGCCTATACAAACTAGACAATCAAATACATTGGCTGAGGTTTGACTACTAAGAAGAATTTTTTCACTTCTACCCTTTTGGAAACATTCATGTTTGAGGCTGTAATGCTATAACATTCCATGTTAAGTCAGTGCCGAATTTTCTTGTAGAACTAAATGCAAACAGATGCAATCATGTGTTTCCTCCTCTGCCAACCCCCCATAATTGACTGAGGGAAAAGAGACAATTTGGCAAGAGTCTCATGCCAACCCCCCATAACTGACTGAGGGAAAAGAGACAATTTGGCAAGAGTTTCATGAACATTTCTTAAGCCAATGAGATTTGTTCAAACCTAACCTCTTAGATGTCATTCTGACTTAATGGTATATTGCTGGCAATTGCTGAGTTTCTTCATGGTGGTAAATTTACCACCTTGTTTTTCACTTGGGAGGGTATACACTCTGCCTCAGAGACCTGAATGAATCCTTAGACATTGACATGAGCTTTTGGTCAAGTTACTGAATCTGAAACAGGAGTACAGTTGAAGTCATCATCTAAGTAATTTATGAACATCTGTTGCCAGTGTCCAAGGTATATCTATTCCCAGGCTAAACAAGTAAATTGAGAAGAATGTGCAATAGAAATTAATGCCTTCTATTGTTTATTTTTTGAGCATTACTTTACTAGCGTGTGAGATGAGTGCAATTGTGCGGTAGTTTGAGCATTCTTTGGCATTGCCTTTCTTTGAGATTGGAATGAACACTGACCTTTTCCAGTCCTGTGGCCACTGCTGAGTTTTCCAAATTTTCTGGCATATTGAATGCAACACTTTCACAGCATCATCTTTCAGGATTTGAAATAGCTCAACTGGAATCCCATCACCTCCACTAGCTTTGTTCGTAGTGATGCTTTCTAAGGCCCACTTGACTTCACATTCCAGGATGTCTGGCTCTAGGTCAGTGATCACACCATCATGATTATCTTGGTCGTGAAGATCTTTTTTTGTACAGCTCTTCTGTGTATTCTTGCCACCTCTTCTTAATATCTTCTGCTTCTGATAGGTCCATACCATTTCTGTCCTTTATAGAGCTCATCTTTGCATGAAATGTTCCCTTGGTATCTCTAATTTTCTTGAAGAGATCTCTAGTCTTTCCCATTCTGTTGTTTTCCTCTATTTCTTTGCATTGATCGTTGAGGAAGGCTTTCTTATCTCTTCTTGCTATTCTTTGGAACTCTGCATTCAGATGCTTATATCTTTCCTTTTCTCCTTTGCTTTTCGCTTCTCTTCTTTTCACACCTATTTGTAAGGCCTCCCCAGACAGCTATTTTGCTTTTTTGCATTTCTTTTCCATGGGGATGGTCTTGATCCCTGTCTCCTGTGCAATGTCACGAACCTCATTCCATAGTTCATCAGGGACTCTATCTATCAGATCTAGACCCTTAAATCTATTTCTCACTTCCAATGTATAATCATAAGGGATTTGATTTAGGTCATAGCTGAATGGTCTAGTGGTTTTCCCTACTTTCTTCAATTTAAGTCTGAATTTGGCAATAAGGAGTTCATGGTCTGAGCCACAGTCAGCTCCTGGTCTTGTTTTTGCAGACTGTATAGAGCTTCTCCATCTTTGGCTGCAAAGAATATAATAAATCTGATTTCATTGTTGACCATCTGGTGATGTCCATGTGTAGAGTCTACTCTTGTGTTACTGGAAGAGGGTGTTTGCTATGACCAGTGCATTTTCTTGGCAAAACTCTATTAGTCTTTGCCCTGATCCATTGCATATTCCAAGGCCAAATTTGCCTGTTACTTCAGGTGTTTCTTGATTTCCTACTTTTGCATTCCAGTCCCTTATAATGAAAAGGACATCTTTTTTTAGGTGTTAGTTCTAAAAGGTCTTGTAGGTCTTCATAGAACCATTCAACTTCAGCTTCTTCACGTTACTGGTTGGGGCATAGACTTGGATTACTGTGATATTGAATGGTTTGCCTTGGAAACGAACAGAGATCATTCTGTCATTTTTCAGATTGCATCCAAGTACTGCAGTTTGGACTCTTTTGTTGACCATGATGGCTACTCCATTTCTTCTGAGGGATTCCTGCCTGCAGTAGTAGATATAATAGTCATCTGAGTTAAATTCACCCATTCCAGTCCATTTTAGTTTGCTGATTCCTAGAATGTTGACATTCTCTCTTGCCATCTCTTGTTTGCCCACTTCCAATTTGCCTTGATTCATGGACCTGACATTCCAGGTTCCTATGCAATATTGCTCTTTACAGCATTGGACCTTCCTTCTATCACCAGTCACATCCACAGCTGGGTATTGTTTTTGCTTTGGCTCCATCCCTTCATTCTTTCTGGAGTTATTTCTCCACTGATCTCCAGTAGCATATTGGGCACCTACTGACCTGGGGAGTTTCTCTTTCAGTATCCTATCATTTTGCCTTTTCATACTGTTCATGGGGTTCTCAAGGCAAGAATACTGAAGTGGTTTGCCATTCCTTTCTCCAGTGGACAACATTCTGTCAGATTTCTCCACCATGACCCGCACATCTTGGGTTGCCCCACGGGCATGGCTTAGTTTCACTGAGTTAGACAAGACTGCAGTCCTAGTGTGATTAGATTGACTAGTTTTCTGTGAGTATGATTTCAGTGTGTCTGCCTTCTAATGCCCTCTTGCAACACCTACCGTCTTACTTGGGTTTCTCTTACCTTGGGCGTGGGGTATCATGGCTGCTCCAGCACAGCGCAGCAGCTGCTCCTTACCTTGGACTATGGGTATCCTCCTCACTGCCGCCTTTCCTGACCTTCAACGTGGGATAGCTTGAGGTGGCCAAAGTTTGACCACCTAACATGAAGAGTTGACTCATTGGAAAAGACTCTGATGCTAGGAGGGATTGGGGGCAGGAGGAGAAGGGGACGACAGAGGATGAGATGGCTGGATGGCATCACTGACTCGATGGACGTGAGTCTGTGTGAACTCCAGGAGTTGGTGATGGACAGGGAGGCATGGCATGCTGCGATTCATGGGGTTGCAAAGAGTCGGACACGACTGAGCTACTGAACTGAACTGATTGTTTATTTTTTGTTGTTGCTATTGTTATGGTGGCCTTAATATATGCATGTCTATCAGAGATACGATGTTATTTTGGTTACACTGTACTGGTTGCTGCTAATTCGCTTCAGTTGTGTCTGGCTCTGTGTGACCCCATAGACGGCAGCCCACTAGGCTTCCCCATCCTTGGGATTCTCCAGGCAAGAACACTGGAGTGGGTTGCCATTTCCTTCCCCAATGCATGAAAGTGAAAAGCGAAAGTGAAGTCGCTCAGTCGTGTCCGACTGTTCACGACCCCATGGACTGCAGACTACCAGGCTCCTCCGCCCATGGGATTTTCCAGCCAAGAGTACTGGAGTGGGTTGCCATTGGCAGGGAAACTATATTCCATGGGCTTACATTTGGGTATAATAAAAATCGAAAAAAACAAAAAACAAAAAACAAAACAATGAAAGGCTTCTGTCATCAAAAATGTCTATTTTAGCTGTGGATTTAGGAACTGTGGAGATAAACATAGTGTGAATCTTTGTTCCCATGGAGACCAATATAAGATGGCCTGGGACTACCTTATCTTGAGCAGTGAAGTGCTTTCACTTGAGGTCAACCATGTCAGAATTCCAAGATGATTATTGAAAAAAAGAAGTCTATTTTTTGGAACTTGCTGATCTATCATAAATTGTTGTTCACAGTAATTGAATCCCTCTTTATTATATTCTATAAACTTCTTATTACAATATCTTCTACCACTGCAAAGATCTAAACCAGTGGCTTCATCAGTGAAGGTTATGCCCCTTAAACTTTATGGACTATGACAGAAACAAACAAACAAGTATCTTCTTTTAAATAATAAATAAGATTCACATGTGACAAATTTCTGTAGCAATGACAGAAATGAAAATTTCCAAAATTTCGGGAGGGCAATACAAACAAACAAAAATCTTAAAAGACAAGAAAAGAGGGCAGATTCAAAATAAAAACATATTCAAAATAGAAAACAGATATAGACGTATTGAAATGAATCCATGAAAATATGTCAGACTGCTTGATTTAAATTATTGAGCAAAAAGACAATAACTATCAGACTAGACTTTTAAATATAGCCATATATTTTAAAAAGATTAACCTAAACAATAAAGATGCCAAGTGGTTAAAAGTAAAGGAAGAATAATTGAGTGGGTAAGTACTAATGAAAAGAAAGATAGTATTCATATTAGTGTCAGAAGAAAAAAATTTACAGAAAAAATTATGTCAATAGTGTTAATGACATTTCATTGCACTAGGAAACTATAAAAATTCTATGGAAATAGAAGTTTATATATATAATGAGATCTCTTTTTTTTTTTTTTTAATTTTATTTTATTTTTAAACTTTACATAACTGTATTAGATTTGCCAAATATCAAAATGAATCCGCCACAGGTTTACATGTGTTCCCCATCCTGAACCCTCCTCCCTCCTCCCTCCCCATTCCATCCCTCTGGGTCGTCCCAGTGCACCAGCCCCAAGCATCCAGTAGACAGCTACAGCTCACTTGAGCCAGAGACTCTGGAATATGCATTTAATTTAAGCACACAGTTATTACTTTTTAAAACATCATGTGTTGTGCTATAAATTAATTTTCTTCAAATCCTCATTACTTTGACCACCCCGTCTGATGACAATTCAGTTAAGTATCTACTGCAATAAGCACATATTTTAAACAAATTGAAAATTAAAACTATACAATAAAGTGACTAGTGAGGTTGGGAGGGTCCTTTAGACTTGAAGCAACACACAAGATTTTTTCATTCTCTTTTCAAACCATTTATTCTATAATAAACCAAACTTCAAAACTTGGTTCTGGGGCTTCCCTGACAGTTCAGTAGACTTTGCCTTACAGTGCAGAAAATGTGGGTTAGATCCCTGGATTGGGGACTTCAGATCCCACATGACTAATACCCAAACATAAAGAAGAAGCAGTATTGTAGCAAATTCAATAAAGACTTTAAAAATGGTCCACGTTAAAAAAAAAAAAAAAAGCTTATTTCTGATTATCTTGGCCTTTGGTTTCCTCAAATTTTGTTTCAACATAAAGGCCATGATTTACAGTATCAGTATTGAACAAAAGTGGGGTTTCAGTTAGTATTCAAACTCCTCAGAGTATAAGGAATTATTAGCTGTGGCATAACTGTTTTTTAAGGACTTTGCCAGCTCTTCTTTGGGGAACTGTCTCATCCTTAGAAAAGGTGACAGGGAGGTTGGGGGTTATAATCTCCCAGGTCACCTAATTTAAACATCTTTGGAAATCAGAAGGCTTATGTGTACATTTCCATTCCCAGAACCACAGAGGAGATACAACATTCGTGTAGGGGAAAAAAAAAAAAAAACCACTATTCAGCATAAATGCTAGCAATGATTTCACTTTATTTTAATTTCAAAAATCAAAAGAGCATGTCCTATTTCTATAAGGACAGCAGGAAAGTCCTAGAACCAGGATTCATGTGAGCTGATTATATGATAAAATTGATGAATCTTTATCAATGCAGTTAAGATTCTGACTGCATTCAGAACATTGCCACCATTTACTCAGAGATAAAAGATTTTATCTAATGAGATAATCATCTGGTAAGTAAAATTTCAATCAAACTATAGTAAATAATAATAACTTTCAAATAAGAAAAATAAATTTTGCATATATAATTTAAATTAAATTTTATTTATAAACATGCTGATTCCATAGTTCATTACCCTTGTCATATGCCACAGAAGATGCCAAAGTTAAACAGACTTTTTTTGGTATGATTTTGAGAAATTCATGAAGAAATGATAGCATTTGTGTTACATAGGGGCTATATAAGAGAAAAGTAAAAAAAAAAAAAAAGACTTGTTACGTTTCAGACAGAAGAGAAAAAAAAATATTAAAGACAAAAAGGGTTACAGTTAAAATAAGTTAAGGGAATGTACTAGTATAGAGATTTATCACTCTTCGGCCTCCTTTGCTTCTCTGTAAAATATGTATATACTGATTAATTGAAAAAGCGGAAGGTTATAGTATAGAAAACCTTAATATCAGAGGATTCAGAATGTCAAGATAGAGCAAACTCAATAAGGAATAATGAGAACAGGATGAACAGTTACACAGAGAGAAAATATAATTAGTTTAGCCAAGAATTGGTACAGGTGTTAAGAGAAAACTTTGAAGCTGTTGGGAAAAATTTAGCTTATTCATGACTTTTTGTCATGTGAGACAACATGGTTATGAAAGAAATAACAACAAAAGAAAAAGCAACATTTTCCCTAGAATCATAGTTTGTATCTGACAACCAAATTAGCAACATCCGAATAGTGAAAAGAATTTAAGATAAACCTAAAAACAGTCTTCGATATTCATCAGTATTTATCCAAATTGTTAACTGTTTGGCTTTCTTTTTTTGCAAAAGAGAGATAACAAAATAATCACTGGTTTTTATTAGGATTAATGGTTCAATAAATGTGAAATGTTTAAACCTGCTTCCAGGAAATATTAGATATTATTATCATTATCATTACATATCTTTTATGTTTGTGAAAACCTTCAATAACAATCAATTTGATATAAGTTGTAATAGCTTCATTTTTAGCTGTTAATCTTTCAGCACATTTTTGTTTATTTTTTATCATGGTGTATGGGATACTCAATCTTTATGATATGAAGAGAAACAAAGTGAAAGAGAAAATAATCAGTGCCCATTTCATAGTATGCACCTGTTAATTCTACCTGCACTACCATGAAATGTTTATATTTATACTAGAAATTCTCATATTTTAAGGAGAAATTTGTTGTCATATATAATGAATTTGTGTTAGCAGCAATGTTAGTCCTTATAGTTTATGATAGGAAATGTTCTCTTTAAATCACTTAAATATGAAAATGAAGATCTTGTATATATAAAATCAGTAACTCAAAAATTAACAAAGGAAACTGGAAATAACATGGGAGTTTTGGAAATGTAAGTTATAATTTAAATAACATGAATATGAAGTCTCTGATATTAAGTTGGAGGCTGTCAAGGAGAAACATTTAAGAGAAGAAAAAGGGAACCAGTTAAGTTTTCTAATTATTTTCCCATTTTGTTAGTATAGCATTTTTTTAACATGAGAGAGACAAACTTTCAACCTATCCTGCCTAGGAGTTAATGGAATGTTTCTACTTTTTTTTTTTTTTTTTTTCTGTTAGGATATCCTTTCCTCCAAGAATCTTATGAGCAAAGTATCAAAATGATGTTAAATTCTTGGACTAAAAATATGCTTATAAACTATAGAAACATAATGGAAAATTAATTGGAAATGAAAGCATCTACAACCTAAAGTGAAGTTGCTCAGTCATGTCTGACTCTTTGTGACCCCGTGGACTGTAGCCCACCAGGCTCCTCCGTCCATGGGATTCTCCAGGCAATAATACTGGAGTGAGTTGCCATTTCCTTCTCCAGGGGTCTTCCCTACTCAGGGATCGAACCCAGGCCTCCCACATTGCAGGGCAGACACTTTAACCTCTGAGCCACCAGGTAGATCTACAACCTAAACTAAAGCTACTTAAGGAAGTAACTTTTGCATATTTTTCTGATTATAGAAATACTAATAATACATGTGATATTTTGAAAAATATTTCTTAGGATATATTATTCATGAAATTTTCATTATTTCTAAAAGAAGTCATTGTCACCTAAAAGATAACAAAGCAGGGAGATTATAATTAGTCAAATTGTAAAATATTCTATTATAGAAATTATTAAAACCTGATCTGTATCAAGCAAGTGCCATCCACTTCCTTATTATTGTTATTAGTCTTTTAGGCAACCTTTGTTTCTCAATTTTACATATAATTACTATTACCTTTTACTAATTTAAATTAAAAAGAAATGCCACAGTTACTTTTGCTTCACCTGATACAGTATTTATTTATTTTTCTCCACAATGTTTGTAAATATATCATACTTTTCCCCAGAATCAGCACTTCTTGTTCAGTCATTAAGTATGTCCAACTCTTTGTGACCCCATGGACTACATGTAGCATGCCAGGCTTCCCTGTCCTTCATTGTCTCCTGGAGTTTGCTCAGATTCATGTCCATCGAGTTGGTGATGCCATCCAATCATCTCATCCTCTGTCACCCCCATTCCCTCTGCCCTCCATCTTCCCTAGCATCAGGGTCTTTTTCAGTGAGTCAGGTCTTCACATTAGATGGCCAAAATATCGGAACTTCAGTGTCAGCATCAGTCCTTCCAATGACTATTCAGGGTTGATTTCCTTTAGGATTGACTTGTTTGTTCTCCTTGCTGTTTGGACTCTCAAGAGTCTTCTCCAACATCACAGTTTGAAAGCCTGCATTCTTTGGCACTCAGCCTTCTCTGTGCTCCAACTCTCACATCTGTACATGACTACTGGAAAAACCAAAGCTTTGACTATATGGACCTATATTGACAAAGTGATGTCTCTTATGCTGTCTAGGTTTGTTATAGCTTTTCTTCAGTGAGGCAAATGAGTCACTTGCCCTGTGTGCAAGCAACTCACTGATAAAGATAATAATAATTTAGTGCAATATTAAAAAAAATCATGTTCCACAAGAAAATTACAAACATTTTAAATAAAGACAGGGTTCTATCCTGCAATTGCACAACTTACCTTACTCCCTTCACTTTAAGTCTGGTTGTTTGAATCTCCTAAAGAAACAAGCTGCTTCTGGAAAAGAAATGTATCTTTCCTAAGCTCACTTTTCATCCCATACATAAGATGACTGTGCATGTTTGTTTATACTTGAGTGAGTGTACTTATTAATACTATTCTCTTTCACTCTACAAAGTAAACAGATCTGGCATATTATATGGCAAGCTAATCATATGTGTTTCAAATTAACTATTTAAAAGTATAGTGTAGGAAGCTGATTTACTAAATGAATGTATTTCTCCAACACTCACTCTGATTGACACCATGCTTAGACAATATTTCTCATGCTAACCTGTCATTTTTTTTTTTTTTTAGGCAGACTCACTGAGTCTCACTGTATTAGACCATGAAATATACCAATAACATCACTGAATTCATTCTCTTGGGACTTTCCCAGAACATGAAAATCAAACATGTGTGCTTCCTACTATTCTTATTTTGTTACATAGCTATTTGGATGGGAAACTTGCTCATCATGATTTCTATCATGTGCAGTCAGCTAAATGATCAACCCATGTATTTCTTCCTTAATTACCTTGCTCTATCAGATCTGTGTTATACCTCAACAGTGACACCCAAGTTAGTCACTGACTTGCTGGCAGAAAGTAGCACAATTTCATACACTGACTGCATGGCACAGCTTTTTGCCATGCACTTCTTTGGGGGGATAGAAATCTGTATCCTCACTGTGATGGCCTATGACCGCTATGTGGCCATCTGCAGGCCCCTGTACTACACCATTATCATGAGCAGGCACAGACGCTACGCCATGGTCAGTGCTTGTTGTGCTGGGGCATTTCTGCACTCCTTTGTCCAGGGTCTCCTCACCATTAACTTACCATTCTGTGGCCCCAATGAAATAGATCACTATTTCTGTGACGTGTATCCTTTGCTGAAACTGGCCTGCACGGACACCTACAGAGTTGGGATCCTAGTGGTGGCCAATGCAGGCATGATGGGGCTGGTGATCTTTGTGGTCGTGATGCTGTCTTACATTTTGATATTATACACCATCAAGGCTTACCCTGCAGAAAGCCGGTACAAAGCTCTTTCCACTTGTAGTTCCCACATCACAGTTGTGTTTCTGTTTTTTGTGCCTATTCTCTTCATTTACATTAGACCAGCCACAACGTTTTCAGAAGACAAGGTCTTTGCTCTCTTCTACACCATCATTGCTCCCATGTTCAACCCTCTGATTTACACTCTCAGAAATGCAGAAATGAAGAATGCCTTGAGGAAGGTGTGGTGCCAGAAGCCATCTTTGATTGCAAGGCAAATCATCTGAAGTCACTTTGCTTCCTCATTATACACCTTATTCAAGTGATATTTGCTTACTTTAGTTTAATAAACAATGGACTTTGCTCTAGGAAAACTAAGCATAAACACTAGCATCAGTTGAAATCCTTTCTTCTTTCAATCCATGCTTCTTATTAACATCTTCCCTTAGTAACAGGAGTCATCATTTCCTTGTTGAAGTTACATTTTGCTTTGATTTTTTTTTCTCTTTCCGTAAGTTGCTAAATGAAGGTTACCATTCTAATCTCCCCATACTTTAGTTCCATGAAACGAATCTCCAAATGTACATAAGCTACAGTCATGTTGATCATCCCAGACAGAAAGTCCATAGAACCTTGCTATACTCCCTGCATACTCATAAAAAAGGAGTATCAGAAATTTAAAGTTTTATTTTCTACTCAGCTGATGACTTCCCATATTCATTGCAACTATTTGAAAAGCAAAAATTAGTTATGTAGGAACTGAACAACAAAAATATGATCTATGTGAGAATCACTATATAAAAATTGGAAGATGTATCTAAAGTGATTTTAATGAAATCATCTTAGAAATGACAAAAATTAATAATTATATAAACTTTTACCATAACAATATTTTCATATATACCAAAAAATTAGTTTGGACATAGAAAGGGTAGCTATTTGATTTATTGCTCAAATTGAGATAATTTGAGTGTAAAAAGAGGAGTTCTGCTAATAATTATGCTGAAATAATGGACATAACATGGGATTGTATCAAGCAAGTAGGATGTCTGCCCACTTTCCAATGTCTGAGATGTATGGCTACTCTTCTAGTGAAAAGGTCAGTGGCAAGAACATTGCAGAATCTGCATGTTATCTTAGTTGAAGTCAATGGGGTTGTAAAAACAGAAGTAAATGATGGTACTGAAACTATTATAAACTATTCAATTAGTGTATACTTTTGGTTTTCCATTACCATCACGTTGCTGTGCCCTCCTCCAGGGGATCTTCCCCACCCAGGGATTCAACCCAGGCCTCCTGCATCTCCTACATTGCAGGCACATTGTTTACTAGTGCCATCTGGGAAGCCCAAAACAAAGGGTACATATTTTCAATTTCCATATAATTTCTATACTCTTTGATATCCATATATATATATATATAATTAAGAAGTATCTCTTTTCAAATAATTGAATTTTATTTTATTTTCTTAATTCTTTAACAAAATAAGATTCATTGGACATCATGAAAATAACTCGAAGGGGAAGAATAATGTATTATATTGCACTTGTATAGGGGCTTCCTAGGTGGAGCTAGTGGTAAAGAACTCACCTGTGAATGCAGGAAAGGGAATGTGGGCTCAGTCCCAGGGTGGGGAGGATCTAGAGGAGGGCATGGCGTCCCACTCCAGTATTCTTGCCTGGGGAATCCTGTGGATAGAGGAGCCTGGCGGGCTATGGTTCATAGGGTTGCAAAGAGTCAGACACGACTGAAGCAACTTAGCAGCAGCAGCAGCAAGTGTGAAGGTAAAAAAGTTACAGATAGACTGAATATGTAAATGAATCCATATAGAGAAAGACAAAATAATGTCATAGCACAGTGGATGATGAAAAATTTCAGAGTTCAAATGGGGAAGTAAGGGGAATGTTCATATAGGCAATAAAAATTAAAAAAAATGTTATTAAAGCAATTGATAACCTAGCTAATTCTATGAATTATTATGAAGTCTACATCATGATGCATGCTAGTTTGCATTAGTTCATTAAAAATATCTTGAAGCAATGAGAAAATTATTAACAAGTGTTTTATTTTTTAATACATTACCTTAGGTTAAAAGACTTTGATTTCCATACATCAACACGAATCCTGAACCCCCCCCCACCGCCTCCCTCCCCATACCATCCCTCTGGGTCACCCCAGTGCACCAGCCCCAAGCATCCTGTATCCTGCATCAAACCTGGACTGGCGATTCGTTTCTTATATGATGTTATACATGTTTCAATGCCATTCTCCCAAATCATCCCCCTCCCCGCCCCCCCACAGAGTCCAAAAGACTGTTCTATACATCTGTGTCTCTTTTGCTCTCTCACATACAGGGTTATTGTTACCATCTTTCTAAATTTCATATATATGCATTAGTATACTGTATTGGTGTTTTTCTTTCTGGCTTCACTCTGTAAAATCGGCTCCAGTTTCAACCACCTCATTAGAACTGATTCAAATGTATTCTTTTGAATGGCTGAGTAATACTCCATTGTGTTTTCCAATAAAATTATTATGGATTAAAGATCAAAACTTAAGACCAGAAACTATAAAACTCCTAGAGGAGAACATAGGCAAAACACTCTCCGACGTACATCACAGCAGGATCCTCTACGACCCACCTCCCAGAATATTGGAAAAAAAAGCAAAAATAAAAAATGGGACCTAATTAAACTTAAAGGCTTCTGCACCACAAAGGAAACTATAAGCAAGGTGAAAAGACAGCCTTCAGAATGGGAGAAAATAATAGCAAATGAAGCAAATAACAAACAGGTAATCTCAAAAGTATACAAGCAACTCCTGTAGCTCAAGTCCAGAAAAATAAACTACCCAATCAAAAAATGGGTCAAAGAACTAAATAGACATTTCTCCAAAGAAGACATATAGATGGCTAACAAACACATGAAAAGATGCTTAACATCACTCATTATTAGAGAAATGCAAATCAAAACCACAATGAGGTACCATTTCACGCCAGTCAGAATGGCTGCAATCCAAAAATCTACAAGCAATAAATGCTGGAGAGGGTGTGGAGAAAATGGAACCCTCTTACACTGTTGGTGGGAATGCAAACTAGTACAGCCACTCTGGAGAACAGTGTGGAGATTCCTTTAAAAACTGGAAATAGTAATGGTGAAAGTGGGCACCCTTGTCTTGTTCCTGACTTTAGAGGAAATGCTTTCAATTTTTCACCACTGAGGATAATGTTTGCTGTGGGTTTGTCATATATAGCTTTGATTATGTTGAGGTATGTTCCTTCTATTCCTGCTTTCTGGAGAGTTTTTATCATAAATGGATGTTGAATTTTGTCAAAGGCTTTCTCTGCATCTATTGAGATAATCATATGGCTTTTATTTTTCAATTTGTTAATGTGGTGTATTACATTGATTGATTTGCAGATATTGAAGAATCCTTGCATCCCTGGGATAAAGCCCACTTGGTCATGGTGTATGATCTTTTTAATGTGTTGTTGGATTCTGATTGCTAGAATTTTGTTAAGGATTTTTGCATCTATGTTCATCAGTGATATTGGCCTGTAGTTTTCTTTTTTTCTGGGATCTTTGTCAGGTTTTGGTATTAGGGTGATGGTGGCCTCATAGAATGAGTTTGGAAGTTTACCTTCCTCTGCAATTTTCTGGAAGAGTTTGAGCAGGATAGATGTTAGCTCTTCTCTAAATTTTTGGTAGAATTCAGCTGTGAAACCGTCTGGACTTGGGCTTCATTGCAGCACTGTTTATAATAGCCAGGACATGGAAGCAACCTAGATGTCCATCAGCAGATGAATGGATAAGAAAGCTGTGGTACATATACACAATGGAGTATTACTCAGCCATTAAAAAGAATACATTTGAATCAGTTGTAATGAGGTGGATGAAACTGGAGCCTATTATACAGAGTGAAGTAAGCCAGAAAGAAAAACACCAATACAGTATACTAACGCATATATATGGAATTTAGAAAGATGGTAACAATAACCCTGTGTACGAGACAGCAAAAGAGACACTGATTTATAGAACAGTCTTATGGACTCTGAGAGAGAGGGGGAGGGTGGGAAGATTTGGGAGAATGGCATTGAAACATGTAAAATATCATGTATGAAACGAGTTGCCAGTCCAGGTTCGATGCACGATACTGGATGCTTGGGGCTGGTGCACTGGGACGACCCAGAGGGATGGTGTGAGGAGGGAGGAGGGAGGAGGGTTCAGGATGGGGAACATATGTATACCTGTGGCGGATTCATTTTGATATTTGGCAAAACTAATACAATTATGTAAAGTTTAAAAAATAAAATAAAATTAAAAAAAATAAATAAAAAAAAAATAAAAGAAAAAAAATAAATAAAAACTGGAAATAGAATTGCCTTCTGACCCAGCAATCCCACTGCTGGGCATACACATTGAGGAAACCAGAATTGAAAGAGACATGTGTATCCCAATGTTCATTGCAGCACTGTTTATAATAGCCAAGACATGGAGGCAACCTAGATATCCATCAGCAGATGAATGGATAAGAAAGCTGTGGTACATATACACAATGGAGTATTACTCAGCCATTAAAAAGAATACATTTGAATCAGTTGTAATGAGGTGGATGAAACTGGAGCCTATTATACAGAGTGAAGTAAGCCAGAAAGAAAAACACCAATACAGTATACTAAAGCATATGTATGGAATTTATAAAGATGGTAACGATAACCCTGTATGCGAGACAGCAAAAGAGACACAGATGTATAGAACAATCTTTTGGACTCTGTGGGAGAGGGAGAGGGTGGGATGATTTGGGAGAATGGCATTGAAACATGTATAATATCATATATGAAACGAATCACCAGTCCAGGTTCGATGCATGATACTGGATGCTTGGGGCTGGTGCACTGGGATGACCCAGAGGGATGGGATGTGGAGGGAGGTGGGAGGGAAGTTCAGGATGCGGAACACATGTATACCTGTGGTGGATTCATGTCCATGTGTGGCAAAACCAATACAATATTGTAAAGTAAAATAAATAAATAAATAAAAACATATTTCACACACACACACACACACACAAAATGGAAAAAAAAAGTTGAGTTACTCTAGAATAGTACTAATAGTAAAGATGACAATTAGGATTCAAGTGATTTATTTAAATATGAATTTAGTAACAAATGAACAGAAAGCATACAGATAAATAATATCTTACTAAGTGAGGGGCCCTGAAAAGACCTTGTTCTCTTTTTTCTTTTCCTCTGTAGTTTAGTCAAGTGGGCCTCAGGAAGCATCACTATGAACTAAGCTAGTGGAGGTGATGGAATTCCAGTTGAGCTATTTCAAATCCTGAAAGATGACCCTGTGAAAGTGCTGCACTCAATATGCCAGCAAATTTGGAAAACAGCACTGGCCACAGGATTGGAAAAGGTCAGTTTTCATGACAATTCGAAAGAAAGGCAATGCCAAAGAATGCTCAAACTACTGCACAATTGCACTCATCTGACACACTAGTAAAGTCATGCTTAAAATGCTCCAAGCCAGGCTTCAGCAATACGTGAACCATGAACTTCCAGATGTTCAAGCTGGTTTTAGAAAAGGCAGAGGAACCAGAGATCAAATTACCAACACCCACTGGATCATTGAAAAAGTGATAGAGTTCCAGAAAAATATCTATTTATGCTGTATTGACTATGCCAAAGCCTTTGACTGTGTGGATCACAATAAACTGTGGAAAATTCTGAAAGAGATGGGAATACCAGACCACCTGACCTGCCTCTTCAGAAATTTGTATGCAGGTCAGGAAGCAACAGTAAGAACTGGACATGGAACAATAGACTGGCTCCAAATTGGAAAAGGAGTACATCAAGGCTGTATATTGTCACCCTGCTTATTTGACTTATATGCAGAGTGAATCATGACAAACGCTGGGCTGGAGGAAGCACAAGCTGGAATCAAGATTGCTGGGAGAAATATCAATAACTTCAGATATGCAGGTGACACCACCCTTATGGCAGAAAGTGATGAAGAACTAAAGAGCCTTTTGATGAAAGTGAAAGAGGAGAGTTAAAAAGTTGGCTTAAATCTCAACATTCAGAAAACTAAGATCATGGCATCTGGTCCCATAACTTCATAGCAAATAGATGGGGAATAGATGGGGAAACAGTGGAAACAGTGACTGACTTTATTTTTGGGGGCTCCAAAATCACTGCAGATGGTGATTGCAGCCATAAAATTAAAAGACACTTACTCCTTGGAAGGAAAATTATGACCAACCTAGACAGCATATTCAAAAGCAGAGACATTAGTTTGCCAACAAAGGTCTATCTAGTCAAGGCTATAGTTTCCAACGGTCATGTATTGATATGAGAGTTGGACTGTGAAGAAAGCTGAGTGCCGAAGAATTGATGCTTTTGAACTGTAGTGTTGGAGAAGACTCTTAAGAGTCCCTTGGACTGCAGGGAGATCCAACAAGTCCATTCTGAAGGAGATCAGTCCTGGGTGTTCATTGGAAGGACTGATGTTGAAGGTCAAACTTCAAACTTTGCTCACCTGATGCGAAGAGTTGATTCATTTGAAAAGACCCCGATGCTGGGAAAGTTTGAGGGCAGGAGGAGAAGGAGACGACAGAGGATGAGATGGCTGGATGGCATCACCGACTTGATGGACATGGGTTTGGGTGAACTCTGGGAGTTGGTGATAGACAGGGAGGCCTGGCATGCTGTGGTTCATGGCTTCGGAAAGAGTCAGACATGACTGAGTGACCAAACTGACTGAACTGTTGTTTAGAGATATTAGTAACTAGCTTATAAGCTAATTGTGATGCTTAAAGGAAATGTATAATATTGTTCTTAGAATGGAAACTGCTCAAAATTGTTTTGCTTTTGTTCTTATTTCTAATATTATTAGAAATATATATATTATTTCTAATAATAACACTAGAATACAATTCAAATAATTCTATAAATTAATTTCTGTGAAACAAGAATTTTATAATAAATATTTTATTTTTACTTTTTTCATTATATTAGAAACATAAGCAGAAGATTTCTGTGGCCTATGTCCATTCATGTTTAAGTAGCATTATAATACAATATGATTTCAATCTTCACAAGATATGTGTGATAATTTTTTCTTATAAAGCCCTATAAATTCTTGTTCTGAAACATTATTCTAATTATCTATGTTATGTTACAGAGGTGTAAATTGAAACTCAGCAGATAAAATTCTTTCTGAGCATCAAATGGCAGAGTTCAGTTAAGACAGTTAAGAAGTCAGGTTTGTGTGTGTGTGCACGCTAAGTTGCTTCGGTAGTGTCTTTTTGTGGCCCTATGAACTATAGCCCGCCAGGCTCCTCTGTCCATGAGATTATCCAGGTAAGAATAGTGGAGGGGGTTGCTCTAACCTCCTCCAGAGTATCTCCCAGACTCAGGGATTGAACTCATGCCTCTTATGTCTCCTGCATTGGCAGGTGGGTTCTTTACCACTAGCACCACCTGAGAAGCTTCCTAAATAGTCAGGTAAGGTAAACCAAAAACCATAAAATTGATGGCAAGCCTCTAAGTTTTATTTAAAGCTTTTCAGCAAAGAGGAAGTCATCATAAATGTGGGGATCAAATATTTCATCCTTAATAATGTTATGTATGGCAGTTGAGTTCAGTTCAATTGCTCAGTCATGTCTGACTCTTTGTGACCCCATGGACTGCAGCATGCATTTATAGTAGAAAAGGCAGAAAATAGAGTGGAATGGGATTTCCAGACTTGATAAAACTGAGGAACACCTGGTTTAGTTTTTCAGCAAACTAGATAGTTGGGTAAATGAATCTTAGTTCTTCAAAGATAGTTTTAACTCCATTAAATTCCCTCAGATAATTGTTCAAAAATTCCATTTTTCTCTCTCTACCCTATATATATATATATATATATATATATATATATATATATATATATATATAGTTCTGACTTCCCTGGTAGCTCAGCTGGTAAAGAATCCACCTGCAAGGCAGGAGACACCTGGTTGATTCCTGGGTCAGGAAGATCCCCTGGAGAAGGGATAGGCTACCCACTCTAGTATTCTTGGGCTTCCCTGATGGCTCAGTCAATAAAGAATCTGACTGCAATGTGGGTTCAGTCCCAGGGTTGGGAAGGTCCCCTGGAGGAGAACATGGCAACCCACCCCAATATTTGCGCCTGGAGAATCCCCATGAACAGAGAAGCCTGGTGGGCTACAATCCATGTGGTCACAGAGTCGGATATATCTAAGTACATTTTCTTCTTTTTTGTAGCAAACTCAGTTGTGGTTTATTTATTCCTTAATGTGTATTCCTTTATACTTAATGTCAAACCCAGTTAAAATAGCATGAGTTTGTAAACATGTATATTTTCCTCAATACTTACAATGTCACTTCACAAACAGATCACACAGTGACTTGCTTTTCAGAATATAAGACTTACCATGTAGACTATAAGACTGGACTTTACACTATGTTCTACTTAGATCTATATATTCTCTTCACTTAAGTAAAATAATAATGGTTCACAAATACACAAAAAATCTCTAGGTATTTGATTAAAAGAAATCTAAAGTTGTAGATACAAGGCTAGGTATATAGTTCTGAAAGGAGTTTGCAGTATGTGACTGTTCCTGTTTTCCTATAACTGCCTTTTTGTTTTTGTTTAGTCGCTGAGTCATGTCCAGCTGTTTTGCATCCCCACGGGCTGTAGCACACCAGGTTCCTCTCTCCATGGGATTTCCCAGGCAAAAACACTGGAGTGGGTAGCCATTTCCTTCTCCAGGGGATCTTCCTGGCCCAAGGATGGAACCGGTGTCTCCTGCATTAGCAGGTGGATTCTTTAACTTTTACCTTTTAACATATTATTACCTTTTATACCTTGAGGCCAAGTATTTTGAGAGTGAAGTCTCCCTCAGGTTTAGCCTTCAATACAGGCAGGATCACTCTCCCTCCAGATTTTTCAGTGTGTTTTTATTCTGTAAAAAGTTTTCTTTTCTTTTATTTTTTAAACAAAGGGGATATTAGTGAAGAGTGAAATCAAGGAAAACACATTGAGAGGAAAATAAAGAAGGATCCACTGAAGGCAAGCTGTTGTTGAAAGCTTGGCTTTTACACATTCTGACTGATTGACTGATTTTCCCATTAGCAGGAGAGAATCAGCAACAGAGGGAGTGATGCGAAGACTGGCCTCAAAGATGTTTCTGCTGCTGCTGCTAAGTCGTGTTGGACTCTGTGGGACCCCATGGATGGCAGCCCACCAGGCTCCTCCACCCACGGGATTTTCCAGGCAAGAGCACTGGAGTGGGGTGGCATTGCCTTCTCCGGGGTCAAAGATGAATGACCTTCAAATCATTAGCCTCCCTTCCCAGAACCTTTTATTGCACCAAACTCTTCTTATGGAATTTTTCATCTCCATGTTTCTGAGTGTGTAGATAAACGGGTTGAGCATGGCGACAATAATTGTGTAGAAGAGCGTAAACACCTTATCTTCTGGTAATGTTGCGGCAGGTCTAGTGTAAACAAAGATGACAGGTGCGAAAAAGAGGATTATGACTGTGATGTGGGAGCTACAGGTGGAAAGTGCTTTATGGTGGCTTTCTGCAGAATATGTGCGCACATTATACAGAATCAAAATGTAGGAGGCCGTCAGAGCCACAGAGAGCACCAGTCCCATCAAGCCAGAATTGGCAATGACAAAAAAGCCAATTTTGTGTGTATCAATGCAGGCTAGTTTCAACAAAGGATATACATCACAGAAATAGTGATCTATTTCATTGGGACCACAGAAAGGTAAAACAATCGCAAGGAGAAAGAGACCAAGAGAATGAAGAAGTCCCCCCGCACCCGATGCCATGAGAATTGAGTGACGTCTTTGCCTGTTCATGGTGATGGCATAGTGGAGAGGTTTGCAGATGGCCACATAGCAGTCACAGGCCATCCCTGTGAGGATGAAGACCTCAATCCCCCCAAAGAAGTGTGTGCTGAAAAGCTGTGTCATGCAGTTTTTGTAGGAATGGCCTTTTTCTCCATCAGTAAGTCAGTCATGAGTTTGGGTGTCACAGTGGAGGTGTAGAAGATATCTGAGAGTCCAAGGCAGTTAAGGAAGAAATACATGGGCTGGGTGATTAGCTGACTGCAAGTAATAGAAATCACGATGATCAAATTCCCCAAACAAATAGCCAGGTAACAGAATAAGAAAAATAAAAAGCAGAGGATCTGGACTTTCTTGTCTGTAGAAAGTCCCAAGAGAATAAATTCAGTAACATTATTTCTATCTTCCATGATCTGATGTTCAAGAAAGTTATCTGAAATGAAAAGCAATGAAACTGATCATTGATGAGAAAATGGAAACCTGATATCTACTTAAAATGGCACCAATGCCTTTTAAAGACAAGTTATTTTGAGACCCACTGAAATCATTTTCATTTAATACATACAACTCTTTTTGAATATTCTTCTAAGAGCTAAGAATACAGTGATAAATTAAACAAAGTTCTAGTCTTTACATAATTTGAATTATTTTGTGAGGAAGCAAGGAATTATATTTATCAAGAACAAAAAAAAGAGATAATCTTAATAGTGCTAAGTAGGGTGACATCAGATCAGATCAGATCAGATCAGTTGCTCAGTCGTGTCCAACTCTTTGCGACCCCATGAATTGCAGCACGCCAGGCCTCCCTGTCCATCACCAACTCCCGGAGTTCACTCAGACTCACGTCCATCAAGTCAGTGATTCCATCCAGCCATCTCATCCTCTGTTGTCCCCTTCTCCTCTTGCCCCCAATCCCTCCCAGCATCAGAGTCTTTTCCAATGAGTCAACTCTGCGCATGAGGTGGCCAAAGTACTGGAGTTTCAGCTTTAGCATCATTCCTTCCAAAGAAATCCCAGGGCTGATCTCCTTCAGATTGGACTGGTTGGATCTGCTTGCAGTCCAAGGGACTCTCAAGAGTCTGCTCCAGCACCACAGTTCAAAAGCATCAATTCTTAGGTGCTCAGTCTTCTTAACAGTGCAACTCTCACATCCATACATGACCACAGGAAAAACCATAGCCTTGACTAGACTAACCTTTGTTGGCAAAGGAATGTCTCTGCTTTTGAATATGCTATCTAGGTTGGTCATAACTTTCCTTCCAAGGAGTCAGTGTCTTTTGATTTCATGAGTACAATCACCATCTGCAGTGATTTTGGAGCCCAGAAAAATAAAGTCTGACACTGTTTCCCCATCTATTTGCCATGAAGTGATGGGACCGGATGCCATGATCTTCGTTTTCTGAATGTTGAGCTTTAAGCCAACTTTTTCACTCTCCACTTTCACTTTCATCAAGAGGCTTTTTAGTTCCTCTTCACTTTCTGCCATAAGGGTGGTGTCATCTGCACACCTGAGGTTATTGATATTTCTCCCAGCAATCTTGATTCCAGCTTGTGTTTCTTCCAGTCCAGTGTTTCTCATGATGTACTCTGCATATAAGTTAAATAAACAGGGTGACAATATACAACCTTGACGAACTCCTTTTCCTATTTGGAACCAGTCTGTCATTCCATGTCCAGTTCTAACTGTTGCTTCCTGACCTGCATACAAATTTCTCAAGAGGCAGATCAGGTGGTCTGGTATTCCCACCTCTTTCAGAATTTTGCACAGTTTATTGTGATCCACACATGTGCCAATTTAGGATGTAAAATAGAGGTAACTACAAAATTTGCTTGATTAAGTGGTTTCTAATGAAATCACAAAATTGGCGTGGGGTGTGTGGGTGGGTTTTGCAGTGCTTGGCACAGAGTCAATGTTAGATAAATATCAATTAAGTAAAAAAAACGGAAAGTGAACAATGTGGTATAATTTTGAAGGAATAATACATCATCCTTTAGTCAGGTAATTCACGATAAAACTGAAGAACAAATCATTTTTATGAGTGGACTCATATAATCCATTTTGACTTTTAAGAGGAAATAATTCCTTCATGTGAAATACTACATGAAACTTTCATACTTCTTTTTTTTTTTTTTTAAATTTTATTTTATTTTTAAACTTTATTTGTAGCATCTCTAGGTTAATATATCTACAGCTCTGCTTTTTCTATTTGTCTACATTTCTCTTGCAAGATTATCTCCCCTTTCAAAATAAATTAACATTCAGAAGTTATTTGAGTTACGTCTTATCAGACTGTAATTATAGACGCCTAGTTTGGAAATAATATACTGAGAAGTGGGCTCCTTTAATTCCAAAATAGTTCCCCCAAACACAATACAATAAACAAGATGTAGCACTTCTTCCTTTAATTTCTTAGAGAATTCACCCACACAATATGCATGACTATATAAAAGAATCTCTTCAGTTCTCTAAAGTAGAAGCAGTTATACCTGTATTCAGGTAGTCCTCTGGTAAATACACTATATAAGTAGGCAAAATACCTAGTTTATTCCTCCCATTCTGTTGCTTAATTGTTCATTCCCTAGGATCCCAGGCTCCCATTCATAGAATAAAAGCGATTAGATAATCTCTGAAGATCTCCCCAAGATTGCAATAATGTGTGACTTCTGATTCCCCATTAATTAGGGGAGGACATCTGTTTACCTCTGTCCTGCCTCCCCTTCTCTGCTTGATACATTGAGACTATAGAAAGTAGCAAACACAGTGGCAATTTCATTACAATTCCTGTGCCTCAGTTTACTTCTCTGTAAAATCAAGGTAAAGATAATATCTCTTTATATGGTGATTTTTTGAATAATTAGTTTCTAAATATGAAATTTCTTAAAGCAATATCTGGAAAGTACTATATATTTAATAATTATTGGCTATCCTCAACAATTACTAAGAGCTTCCCTGGTGGCTCCAATGGTAAAAATCTGATTGCCATGAAGGAGACCAGGGTTCAATCCCTGGGTTGGGAAGATCTCCTGGAGAAGGGAATGGCTACACACTTCAGTAAATATTTTTGCCTGGCGAATTCCATGGACAGAGGAGCCTGGTAGGCTACAGTCCATGGGGTCACAAAGAGTCAGATACAACTGAGCAAATAACACACACATGATTACTAACTATAACATCAAGGCCCCAGAGAAAATGTAAGTACACCATCTCAGGAATTGTATCTTGTACTATCCTTCCCTGAACAAGATAGGAAATATTATTAATATTAATATCAGAAACTTCAGAGATAGAGTCGTGTTCAGCATACAGCTCTGATACTCAAATGCAAGAGTCTTAACCTCCTTAAATACTTTTTCCTTTTTCCTTAAAATAAGCATGTGGTGCCTAATTTACAGGATTACTGTGGAATGTAAATAAGCTTACATATACAGAACTTGATGCTCAAAAACATGTTAGTTTCCCCTCCTTCCTCTTGGAACCCCCATAGTGTTATAAATTTAGGAGGTCCTCACACTGTTCGAGTGGTAGTAGATTCTAGAAATTAAGATTATGAGTTCTGGACCTAAATAGAATGAGATACTGGCTCTAAAATTCACTTGGAGCATAATCACAGATAAAATATATAACCTCAGCTTCTTCATCTATAAAATGAATAATACTGTAATTAACTCTGAGATCTGCTGTAAAGATGTGATGAGTTCACTTATATAACAGCTTAGGACAGAAACTAGTATATATTAAGATAAAACATTTAGTAAATATTCATTGTCATTGACATTATATTTGTCATATCAATGGGTATATTGTATTATTCTTTCTATACATTTTGAATAGCTTATTTAAAATATGTAATATTGTAACATGGGGTAAAATATGGATAAGACATAGCAGAGTTTCCCTGTCATAAACAATCTGCTCTTTCTTACCTGAAGCCTGGGGTTGCTCTCTTTGGGGAAACATCTTATCATTAAGCAAAATCTTTCTCTTTGGCCTGGGTTGAGCTGACTTCCCCACATTTCTGAAGATAAATGTACTGCTTATTTCAGCCAGTTTTTGTTTGTTTGTTTGTTTTCTTTCTTTCTTTTGAATTAATTAACCTTATCCAAATTAGACAGATGTTTATGTTCTCCTTTGATAATTTTTCTTCATCTCAACTAAACTTAGGAAAAAGAAACCTACCACTTAAATACGATCCATTCAAATAGCTTGTTTGAAAATTTCATCATACATTTTTGCTTCTGCATAATCTTAGAAGCATACTGGTGTTTTGATTTTATTTTTTTTTAATATATCTTCAGTTCTTCACTGCAATACTGTTCACTTATCTGCTGGGCCAGTGCATTCTTCTTCATATTAAACTTTTTTCCATAATGGAATCCAAAGGACTAATAATATGATTAAATTTGTGAAATATGAAAAGACAAGTAAATCTAGTAATATTTTGATAGCTGCTGAGAGACATGGCACTGATAACTTTAAGAGCTCATGTGCAAATCACAATTCATGATAGTTGAAGCCAGGTTTTCCCACATAGTAAAAATAGCATTTTAAAGTTTCTGGAATTTTTCAAAGGTTAGAAGACTTAGATCATAAATACAATCAGAATGATTCAAATATTCATTTTAAGGAAAGTCACTGTTATAATTAGGAATTGGATTTAACTTACCAGCTGCTTAACTCATCAGACAGATTTCTTATAAGGTGAGGCTTCACACCTAAGATAAGGTCAGAATTTTAAAAATTATCATTTCCATGCAGTAATCCATCTCTAATTGCATAAAACCTTACAAGAGAACTCGTGAGTTCCACTGTTACAGATATGCTTGGTAAATTGAACTAATTTTGAGAATTATTTTTGGCATGCAGTTTTTCCATTTCTAAAAAATAAATATGTGTCTCTGATATTTTACCTTTGTCACTATAAAAATGTTACATATATACATATATTTGTATACATATATACATGATATATTCTGCTTGATGTTAAATTGGCATTTAAGGAGAATTCTGAAAAAATGTGTAATATAGAAAAGGTCTCAATCTCTGAAGATATAGAAATTTCCCATCAGTATATTTCACCAAAGATGTAAGTCATAGCTTCAATTTCTCAGTTTCTACCTAATAAATAAATATGCCAAAGTTCTTAATTGCATTTTCCTATTGCATCAACATCCAAAGCACTGAGATCAGACATGGGACATGGAGACTATGAGGAAACGGAGTATATAATGACTATGGACATGGAGTATATAATGCTCATTTGTCAGGACAGGGCAGAATCAGTTAGCTGAGGGAGACTTGAAGTGAGCTGCCATGGGAAACATTGAGAACCATATAGCTAGAATTAAAAGTTCAGAGAGTAGACCCAGGATTTAAGACTTAATTTTTCCTGGGGAGAAAACAAAAAAACCTTGTTAGGGCATTATATTTTCTGGCTGATGCCTGGAAAAGACTCCTATGCTTTACCCCTATGTTTTATTTTTTTTGGGGGCGGAAGCTCACATGCCCCCATGGGCTCTCTTGCAGATGTGCAGACAATTTCCCAATTTATCTTTGTAAGTAAAACTCCTTTCTAAAAAGATATACTTTCTCTGATTGAATTTTCCATATGTATATTGCAGAAAATATATTTTAAAAAGAACTATAACAAAAATAAAATGGTCTCAAAAATTTATTCATATAAAAATATTTACTATCTCTTAATTCTAAAAGGTCTGACTTGGACAAAACTTACTACGGAGAATGCATTTGTTGTTGTTTAGTCACTAAGTTATGTCCCACTCTTTTGCAAATCCACAGAATGTAGCCTGCCAGACTCCTCTGTCCATGGAATTTTCCAGCAAGAATATTGGAGTGAGTTTCCATTTCCTTCTCCAGGGGAACTTCTTGACCCCGGGATCAAACTCACATCTCCTGCGTTGGCAGATGGGTTCTTTACCATAGAGCCACCAGGGAAGCCCTAGAGAATGTATTTAGTGGTGAACAAAACAGCCTTTGTCCTCAGTGAGGCTGGAGACTAAGGAAAGAGACAGACAATGAAATAAACAAGAAAATAAGCAAATGCATAATTACAAATAGTATATTTTAAATAAATGAATAGGAAGTTGTGGGTCATTTCTTTTTAATCTATAGAAGTTCTAGTCAAGTGTAAATCTTGGACATTTTTATGTTATACAGATATTTATTCCTTCGGAGAAGGCAATGGCACCCCACTCCAGTACTCTTGCCTGGAAAATCCCATGGATGGAGGAGCCTGGTGGGCTGCAGTTCATGGAGTTGCCTCTTAAATTTTACTTTATGTAATTTCATAAGATAATTGTATTTTATCATCCATTTTTTTTACCTGAAAATGTAGTATTTATATTTGTTGAAAAGTTGAAATCATACAGCTGAATTCATCTTTTAAAAAATTTACTTAATCTTTATTGTTTGTCTGAAAGCTTCTAAGATCTTTTCATGTACCATTGAATTTTTTTAAACTGTCAGTGGGTATCTGTGAATGGATCTATTTCTATAGTTTCTTTAAAGTTTACCATTTGTCAAAGGATACATTTTAAAAGAAAATATAATTGAATTTTTATGCAAATGGACACGTCAAAGATTCTATTGAATTTATTATTAATATTTAATGTAGAAACCAGTAAGATGTTACCATCAGTTCAGGCAATAATTCACCACATATTTATCATCAGTAAGGGGTGGTAAAATGAATTTATAAGTTGATGCAAAACTAGCCAAGTATCCAAAGGGCTGTCATTACTTGCATTTCACCTGACACAGTTTGAATTTCTATGGCCAAACATTCTTGACATTGATATTATTTTGTGTGAGTCAACGTCTCTATTTTGAGTTGTAAAACATCTTAGCCAAAAATAATGAAACGTAGATAATAGCCTGAATGCAAGAACTAGTAAGGTCACTCACTAAATTACAAAGAATCTCACTGTTCTTTCTTGATATTATATGTGCTATTAATGATCCAACTGAAGAGAGAAATATGGCTGATGCTCTTGAAAAGCTGAGAAGGGAGGAGATCACAGTGCAAAAGTGAAGGAGTTAAATCATAATTCCCTGGTTAATGACTGATATTGACAATGAAGTGTTTGCTTGCTTATCTTATTAAACTATTGTTTATTTACAATATTGTGTTGGTTTCGGGTATATAGTCATGTGATTCATTTCATATATATGTGTGTTCATATGTATGTATATTTTCCATCTCAGATTACTTTTCATTATAGGTTATTACAAGATATTGAGTATAGTTTCCTGTGCTGTACAATAGATCATTGTTGTTTATCTATTTTATATTTGGTAGCCTGTATCTGTTAATCCCAAACTCCCAATTTATCCCTCCCCTTCCCTTTTCCTTTTGGTAATCATAAGTTTGTTTTCTGTGTCTGTGAGTCTTTTTCTGTTTTGTAAATAAGTCCATTTGTGTAATTTTTTTTCTTTTAGAATCCACATAAAGTGATTGCATATATTTGTTTTTCTCTGTCTGACTTATTTTACTTAGTAAGATAATTTCTTGGTCCATTCATGTTGCTGCAGACTCCAAGTATTTTAATAATCCACATTCACAAATTTTATTTCAAGAATAAAAATAAAACAGAAACATTTATGTTAATTTTTGAAGTTTTATTTTTCAATAATACAAGTTTGGTTGGTTGGAGGATAGGGCTTCTGAAGCAGAGGGAAACTTTGAGGGCTGGCTGGTCTTCTTATTAAAGACCCTGCTTATTTCACACCAGAAAGTGATCTTTCACTTTCCTGCTCTGTTATGTTCTCTGACATGTATACTGTGCATGCCCTATCCAGGAGTTTTCAGATAGCTGTCAAGAACTAGGTTTAAAACAACAACAAGCAAATATGTTAGGATCTTTCTATAAGAATTTCTAGCACATAATATTTTTAGATTTATTTGTTGGGTATTTTAAACTGAGTAATAGAACTATGCTATTTTTCTTTTTTATATTATGAACCCATTTTAAGAATCCTCAACATTGACAACTCATTTTTATCTAACATGGCTCTCTCTACAACTTGAAAATAAATTCTCATGCAAGTACATCATATCCACGAAGTTTTTAAAAGACTTTTGAGATTCTACCCATTCCTAATCACTTATCTAGTGGCTTGATCTTGCTCCTAGTAATTTCTGACATTGGGCAAAGGTGCTCCAGGATGACTTTCAATTCCTACTGGAAAAACTGCCATTAACTTGAACAGTGCCAAAGATGTGACCATTGACTTTAAGTGATATTTTCCACTTGCCCACTCTAAGAAAAAAATAATTTCACCAGTAATAGGTGCCCATTGCACACTGTGTTGTCCTTAGTCACTCAGTCATGTCCTACTCTTTGGGACCCCCTGGACTGTAGCCTGCTGGGTACCTCTCTCCATGCGGATTCTCCAGGCAAGAATACTGGAACAGATTGTCATGCGCTCCTCCAAGGAATCTTCCCAACCCAGGGATTGAACCCAGATCCCCCACATTGCAGGTAGATTCTTTATTGTCTGAGCCACCAGGGAAGCCTAGTAATAGGAGCATGACATTAATATGAGCCCCATTCTCACACCCTCACTGCTCCAAAGGAAAGTTATTATCAGAATGGTTACATTTCTGAGCATAATAGGAGACTGGGCAATAAAATAGCTCATATGTATTGAGCACTTACTGTGTGATCAAGCAGTGTTTCAGTCCTGCACATATCCTCACTAGACTGTGTGCTGGGCTATTATTATCACTTGATGGATGGTTTGTTGAGCATATGTTCCAGTCCTTATAGTTAGAAAGCAATTCTGGGTCCAGAACACATGCCCATAACAAATATACACTATCAGGTGCTAGAATTAGCCAGAGTTGCAGTTCACATTTACACAGACAGAGTTGGGAGAGACAGTTCCTTTGAACAAAAGAAAAGAAATTGATATAGGGCTTAGGTAAGAGTACTGGTGTTGTACATATGAGAAGCTCCAGATCACCACTGGCTACAAAATTATCAGAGTAGAAAGCTATATTTTTAAGAAATATAGTTGCAGGCCCAAAATTTGGTCTTTTAGAATATTCTTTAAACGATGCAAGTAAAATGTTGGAATTATCTTCTAAATCATTGCTACCCAGAATCGGCTTTATTGAATAGAGTCACATACAAGAATGGGCTCTATGGGTTCTCAGTGTTGATTTGTATTACATGATACTTTTCATAGTCTACTGCTAAATATCTAAATTGATTACACAGCCAAAAGATCAGAGGGGAAGAGGAGATATAAATAAGAAAACAAGAAAACTAGAAAAGAGCACAACAGAGAGTCTGGATAAATCCAGGGAATTGTAAGCTTTTGTTCATACTTAAATCTATATATTGCTAAAACAAAATGAAACAAAAAAGCATATAAGGCAATCATTATACATTTTAAAGTCTTCAGTGTAGAAAATTCATATATTCAACAAGTTCAGTGGTGAAAATCAGAGGTATCTTTTAGTTCATTTCCTTTCTTACTGCAATATGGCACCAGAGTTTCTTTATGGCATTCTTCATCTCCACGTTTCTCAGCGTGTAGATTAGAGGATTGAGCATGGGAGCAATGATAGTATAAAAAAGAGCGAACACTTTGTCTTCTGGTAAAGTAGTTGCTGGTCGAATGTAAATGAAGAATAAAGGAGCAAAAAAGAGGACCACCACAGTGATGTGGGAACTGCAGGTCGAGAGAGCTCTGTGGCGACTCTCTACAGAGTAGGACCTGACAGTGTACAAGATCACAGCATAGGATATCAACAAGACCACAAAAGTCACCAGGCCCATGAGGCCCGAATTGGCGATGACAAGGAGACCTATTCTGGTGGTGTCCATGCAGGCCAGCTTCAGCAAAGGATACACATCGCAGAAGTAATGATCTATTTCATTGGGGCCACAGTAGGGTAAAAAGATGGCCAGGAGGAACTGACCAAAGGAATGAAGGAACCCCCCAGCGCAGGAAGCAGCAATCATGGCCCCACACTTCTGTCTGGTCATGATCAGAGTGTAGTGCAGAGGCTTGCAGATGGCCACATAGCGGTCATAGGCCATCCCTGTGAGGATGAAGACCTCGATGCCCCCAAACAAGTGCATGGTGAAGAGCTGTGTCATGCAGCCATTGTAAGATATGGTCTTCTTTGCTGCCAGCAAGTCAGTGATCAACTTGGGGGTCACAGTGGAGGTGTAACAAAGATCTGCAAGGGAGAGGTAACTCAGAAAGAAATACATGGGCTGCTTCATAAGTTGACTGGAGGCGATGGAAATTGTGACAAGTAGGTTTCCAATCAGAATTGCAATGTAACAAAGTAAGAACAGTAAAAAACAGAGAATTTCAAATTCCTTTTTCTGAGAAAGTCCTAGGAGAATAAATTCTGTGATGTTATTCCTATTTTCCATGACTCAGAGCAGTTTGTAGCCACCTGAAATTAGTTATCAATCTTTATAAATATGTAAATATGATGACGTATATTATTCCTTGTCATGGGCATTTTAAAATGGAAAGCATTCAAAACTTGAAGAAAAAGATTTGATTTTTATTTTGAAAGGCTTTCCTTGCATTCATTTTGTCCCTTTCTGGAAAATATTAATTTCTGATAAACAACTTTGATGCCTGATATAAATATGCTGTAGAATGCAGCATATTTATGCAACCATTCTATTAGCATGTATTATCGAACATAACTGGATATTATGTCCTGGTAGAATTCAAGAACTGGTGCTGTAGAAAAAATCAGTCATCCTTTTCTTTTTCTAACTATTTGTTATTGAGAAAATAGACACAAAAATGAAACCTTGAGAGAAAATAAAAAAGCACTTATATGTGGATGTTATATGTGAGAAATGTCCTTCCATCTATCCTAGGTGGAAATGTGATAAATAGAAAAAATCAACCAATTTGGAATCATGAGGTATATATGCATGGCCAAAATCAGCTATATATCTGTTGTACCTAATTTACAAATGTGATTAATTTACAAGTGTGCTTAATTTACAGATAGAATATTATATTTTATAGTCAAACAAAAGGATAACAAGCAAAGTATAATTGCCTCTATTTTTTCAAAAGATATCATCTCAAACTTTAAAAATATTTGTCTTTTACATTCAGTAAGGCATTTGAGGTTAATAGTAGGTTTCACTTGAATTTTAGTCTCATACAGTGTCTTACTCACTTGCATAAATTGGTTTCTTTCTAATCAATGTACTCAAGCTGTTCAACTCTTCCTAATAATCAGTCATCCTGAAAATGTTTGCTTCTTTCTGTTCCTACATCACATGTCTTAGTAACTCAGGCTGGCTTTTCTCTCTTCCATTCCTGTTATTTTTACCTCCCCCTCCTAAACACTGCTGTAAAGTAATGTAAGACCAGATCTAATAATATGCTTATAACTATTACCCTTTGAACAAACCAATACCTTTCTATTGGCAGAAGTTCAAGAAGCATAGACTAGTGAGAACTACTGAGAATTAATCATTTCACTAAATCACAACAAAATTCTCTACTTCAACTATATAAAACACAAGACCTTAGTATTTAAAATATTTTATTTCATTTACTCCAAACTTCAGAACCAATATATTCACAATTTATTTTCAAATCTGTAACACTCCTCTCCTTGTTCTTCATTTTCAGTGAAATTGCCATTTGAATCTGTGTACATAAAGTAGGGTTTGGGAGAGAAAATCTGCAAATCTATCTAGTGTATGAGAGTCATCACCAATGGCCACAAAATGACATTTAAATATGTAACAACAGAATAGTGAAGAGAGGATATTTGTAGTGAAATAAGCCATCTCATTCAACTAACAACTACATTTTAGGCTTTTAAAATAATTCCCAATAATTTAAAAGAATGCAGGGCTCTATTCTAACGTCTCCCCTAAATTATATTCTTCTGATTTGGTGGGAAACACTATAAGTTATATATTCAATCACAGGTTATTCTTTATTTAATATTTGACTTACTGCATGAATTGATCAATTAACATATCTTCTCAGCGTTTTTTCCCTTATGATTTATCTAGAATCCTACCTCTGAGATTCTTTATCAGATAGCAGGTCAAATCATATTTGAAAAATACAATGTAAATGCCATTTTGGTAAGTGTGTTTGCAGACTAAAAGTGGAAAATCAATGAAATGATTATGAATTACCAAGAAATAAACAAAAACTTTTAAAATGCAGATTCTTTTGTCTTACCAATACTTGAATATTTCAGGCAAATTGAAAATTATTTTAAAAAAATTTAATCTTGAAAATGCACTCAGTCTAGGCCATTAGAAAGAGAGGGAGTATGTGAAAAATACCTATAAATTAATTTGCATTTTAAAATATAAAAGCTGTATAATGCATGACTCAAAACTATAATCTATATTCCTGAACAACTTGAAAGCATTTTCCCTATTTTCAGTTATTTCTATGGAAAATAAGAAAGTGTGACTCATATGTCTACAAGCATCATATTCATATTTTTTTAATTAATAATTATATCAACAGAAGATATTCTTTAAAATACTGGACTATTAGGAAAATGAAGCAAAATATTGTCTCCTTCATCTCATTGTACTATTATCTAACTTGTTGGCATGAGTATGCCACATCCCTTTTTTGTATTTCAGTTTAAGCATCAATAAGCAACGGGAGTTAAACTATATATTTAAGGATCTCTGCTAGACCCTAACTCCTTGTCCATGGTTCCGATGTAAATTTTGAGGAGTCAATGGCTGGATGTTGCTGACTATTATTTTCCAAACAAATCAGAATAAACTTACAACTTACTCCAGGTTATTGTCTCTCATTTCGTTTAAGATTAACTGATCCAGTCTCAGAAAGAAACACAACTCCTCCAGCTCTCCTTTTCCCTGGATCCTTTATAGCCTGATATTTTAAATTCCTTTTATCCAGTCCAGGTATATAGAAGGCTCCATCATCTATAGTTCAAACTTAAGTACTCTTCTCTGGCATCCCTAATGATTCCCTGAAGTAGTGAACCTGAACTAGCAGTTTCAAACCAATCTTTGCTCAGTACTATCACAGTGTATTAAACTCTGTGAAATCTACTACTTCCAGGTACAGTTCACTAACTACAGCCCACCATGCTATGGTTACTCAAATACTCTATGTCTTGTGGTTCTTAGAACTATATACCTTGCTTCATATCTTTTACTATTAAGTGCTTTAGCTTATCTCTCCAAAACAATCTTATCTTGGTGAGAGTTAGGGCCAGTGCCTCATTTTCTCCCTAACCTGGACATAATAACAAAACCAAACAAAATTTATGCCACTCAAATCTATGTTGAATAGTGAACACTTGACTTTGGAACAGATTATATAAACTTTCTGAGCCATCTTACTTGTTTAATCTCTAAGGAAAGGAAAATAAAACTCATTTCTTTTGGATGTGGAAAAAGTTATTAACCAGTTATCAATTACTAGGTGTCAGGAATTGTGGTGGAAAAAAGATTAAAATCATCTAGGAGGCTTTATTGAAATTCCCATTTAGTAAGTTAGTTACCTAGTTCTCCCATAATAAGATTGTGACTGGATAATGATGAATTATGAAGGATTTGATGAATTAGATTATACAATACATTCCTCATTTAATCAATTATATGGCACTATGTCTCATCATGAATTAAATTATTAGTTCTGTTAGCTTTCCCATTATATCCTCACTCTATACTTTGATTATTTTAAGTTTCAGTATGTATTTGTCAAATAAATGAATTTTATTTCAATATTTGATAGAATGAAATGAAAATTCATTTTAGTTACATGTCATTATCATTATAATTATTTTGTCATGTACTTAAGAGACATAAAAACACAGAATGTTTATAACAAAATTTACTTCAGAATGATAGAGACTCAGAAAGATCGCCTTAGAATTGCTCTCTGATTTTTGCTAGTATTCTATTAGAAAAAATCGTTTGAAAGTCACCTAAATTCATCCCTGTAACCTTCCCCCACTTCTCACTCCCTTGGCTTACCGTGGAGACTAGACGCTTAAGAGTCATCTTATATATTAAAACTCAGTCACTTGCCCTAAAACCTTGGTTGTCTCAAACCTGGGTGGTCTCCAAAATGTACAGATCTAAGTCTGACCATGCTCTATTAGCCACTCTTTCATTTATTCTGAATATTTATTCAGATCATCTTCGTTAACCTCCTATTTTAATAGCCCTGTCTTAGCCAAATTGTAATAGAATAAGTGGTGTTTTTAAATACAGGAGTGAGAAACTCAAGCTACAGATACGGCATAGTCAGGCAATTAACAGAAAGTAAGAGCAGAGTGATTTAACACACTCTGTACTTCTTGAGTTTTTCCTTAACAGATTTTCTGTATCCTTTACTGAAATATAAGTCACCGAGTTTCTGCTTTACTAGCTTCCCTTTAACATTCCCCAAGTTATGAAAAAATGTTTATCATTGTCATTTTTATTACTTAATGCAATTTACATAGGAAGGGTAAGTTATCACACATGAATTGTACAAAAAATATGTAACCATGAAAGAAATGCTCTGTATTACCAGATAGATAGAGCAATAGTTTCAAATGTTGACTGTATGAAAATGTGGTTAAAGTTTTCTAAAAAACATTAGCCAAGGGGCAAATGTTCATTATATTTAAATAATAAATTCTATAAACATATTGATCTAGCAACAGTGATTAATTGTGGATTGATTAAAGAAAAGTTAACTCATGTCCAACTCACCAGATACTTGGCTTAAGTCTCACGTACGTGTAATATTTCACAGTACCATAATGTAAATTAACCAGTAAATTCTATGCCTATGTAGTAATATGTGTCATTATACAAATAATTCTGTAGAAATCTGAAAATAGAGCTTACCTGATCTCTAAGGTAAGGTGTCCACCTTTTTTCTTAAGCAAATTTAAAAGCCTTTTCCCAGTTTTATTTTAATATTTAAGAGAACAAAATGGTGCCATCATTTATGTTGGCAACTATTCTTTATTTCTCTTTAAATAACACTTTTATTATATTCTATGGTGAACATTAAAATAAAGACAACACAAGGTTCCTATCTGATTTCTAAGCAACTTTAACTGGGAGATATTTAACCTGCAGACATTTATTGTAGGATCTCTGTGAGTTTGGAAATTCCCTTTGGGATAATGTGACCAAAGTGAAGCTGAACTTTTCTGAACATTATCCAAAGACCTAAAAATAATTATATCGACCAAGTCATATTTTCCCTTTGTGTATTTGGAAACTAAGTACAAATCAGCTTCTATTTTATTATGGGGACAATTGTGAGAAAACTCTAATGACCTAAAAAGAAATCTCATAATACCCACACCTAAGAAAGAAGAGTCAAAGAAAGAGAAAGAAACTCTGAGTTGCAGGTAAAAGGAAAACATTGATGCTGCCTCAATTCAGTTTGTGGAGGGTGCTGGCTATTCCAGCATGCATCTCCTGTAGTCTATCAATAATAAAACCACTTTGAAAAGTTACCACAATCTGTTGTCCCTTCTTCCTCTATGTCTTTCACTGTTGATTTTTCTGTCCACAGTTCACCCAAATAGCTCCCTTATGTACCTCATCCCTGTCATGGAAGATAATACCAAGTCTTTTTGTGGTTACTTACGCTTTTCTTATTTCTCAGTAACATTTTGAGACAGTATTTCCTCTTCTCTGACAGCATTTTATTCACGCTCCAGAGACCATATTCCTCAAATGTTTACATTTAAAAAAAATGGCACTTTAACAACTTTAAGTGCACAACTCAGTGGCATTGCTTATATTTACAATATTGCATAATCACTATATATTTCCAAAACATTTTCATCACTCCAAACAGAAACTTTGCACCCATTAATAACTCCTCATCCTCCTTTCCCTCTGCCACTGATATCCTTTTATATACTCTGCCTCTGTGAATCTTCTTCTTATATTTCATGTAAGTGAAATCATGCAATGTTTGTTTCTCCTATCCTTATTATTATTATTATTTAAATTACTTAGTTACTTCGGCTATATCAGGTCTCAGCTGTGGCACAGGGATCTCTCATTGAGCTCCCTGGGCTCATCACTGCAGTGGGGGGTGTCAGTTGCTCCTCCACAGGTGGGATCTTAGTTCCCAACGAGGGAATGAACCCATGTTCCCTGTGTTGCAAGGTGGATTCTTAGCCACTGAACCACCAAGGAAGTCCCCTATCCCTTTTTTTTCTACATTGCAATTTAATCTTGATTTCTAACAAAATTCTTTTTTTTTTTTTTACAATCTCTTTCTTGAGTCCAACTGTTAGGTAGGTAGAATAGGGAAAAGGAGTCCAAAATGGCGGTGGCTAAAAGACAAGGAAGGTCAAAGGAAGGTCCGAGGACCAGAGTGAAGACTTCAGGCAGAACAAACAGCACTCCTGGGTAAGCCCAATTTGCATAGGGCAGGCCCAGGTGGAGGAAAAATAACCTATAAAAGGAGGAGCCAAAGCGCTTTCTCACAGACTGTCTCCCACGTGCGTGCGCTCTTTCTCTCTCTCTCTCACTCACTCTCTCTCTCCTGCTATCTTCTAAATAAAATAGAGCTGTAACACTGATTTGCTTAAGAGCTATAACACGGTTTGTCCAAGATCCGAGAGCTGTGATGCGCCGAGGGCTTTAATGTCCGTTGCTCCAAATCTTTGTTGTGACGAGACAAAGAACCAAGGAACACACACTCGAGTGACATCTATGGTGCCGTGACTCGGGTTTTACCTGGTTGAAACAACCTCCGAGCGGAAGAGGCCAAGCACAGCAGGAGCCCAACTCAGTGAAGCTCCCGAGCTAGAAGCAGAAGGGGAAAAAACCCAGTGCAGGGGAAGGCCCATTGTGTTGGAAACCGGGACAGTGAAAAACAAACTCAGCAGAAAGCTCACGCGGCCCAGTCAGATTCCAGAAGACCTCCAGTTAAGGTAAGAGGTCCTCGCTCCTATGGCTGGAGGGACCTTTACAATCTCTTGTTTCTTGGTTCCTCGAACCTCCCGTGAACAGGCAGGTGGCAGGGGCACAATTGAGGGACTCTGGAGAGGCTGCTCCTCAGCATGTCCCAAAGGCGCTATCTGCTGAGCCCCAGGAGCTGTTACACAAGTCGGTGGGGGTTCTTCTGTCCTTTCTCTTCTCTGTGCCAAGGATCAGACCAATGAAACTGTGAGCACCGGTCAGATATTTAGCAAATTTTCTGGCAGGCTATGAAGGGGATTCCTTGGCATGTTTTTCCCACTTCTTTTTCCTACTGTCCTTCAGCTCTCTCCCGGGACTCTGGCCAAAATTAATGAAACTCAGGCTCTGATGTCTCATTGCAAAAATTCATTGCGAGACAAAGCGATAAGAGGTGGATTTCTTAGGATCCAGAGAGAAGTCACTCTTCAGGGTGCGAACCATTGCCGAGGGCTAGGGCTGGGGCCATGGTATTAGGCCTGGCTAGGTTTTGTGATGGAGAAGGCAATGGCACCCCACTCCCGTACTCTTGCCTGGAAAATCCCATGGACAGAGGAGCCCGGTAGGCTGCAGTCCATGGGATCCCTAAGAGTCAGACACGACTGAGTGATTTCACTTTCACTTTTTACTTACATGCACTGGAGAAGGAAATGGCAACCCACTCCAATGTTCTTGCTTGGAGAATCCCAGGGATGGGGGAGCCTGGCGGGCTGCCTTCTATGGGGTTGCAGCAGGTTTTGGGAGGGGTAGAATTCATATGCTAATGAGTGAGAGGATCATCCCAGCCATTGGGGAACCACTCACTCCTCCCTCTTTTGACTGTGCCTTGTGTCTTCACAAGAGAAGACTCTACACATGGACATCACCAGATGGTCAACAACGAAATCAGATTGATTATATTCTTTGCAGCCAAAGATGGAGAAGCTCTATACAGTCAACAAAAACAAGACCAGGAGATAACTGGGGCTCAGGTCATGAACTCCTTATTACCAAATTCAGACTTAAATGAAAGAAAGTAGGGAAAACCACTAGACCATTCAGGTATGACCTAAATAAAATCCCTTATGATTATACAGTGGAAGTGAGAAATAGATTAAAGGGCCTAGATTCGATAGATAGAGTGCCTGATGAACTATGGAATGAGGTTCATGACATGGTACAGGAGACAGGGATGAAGACCATCCACATGGAAAAGAAATGCAAAAAAGGAAAACAGCCGTCTGGGGAGGCCTTACAAATAGCTGTGAAAAGAAGAGAAGTGAAAAGCAAAGGAGAAAAGGAAAGATATAAGCATCTGAATGCAGAGTTCCAAAGAATAGCGAGAAGAGATAAGAAAGCCTTCCTCAGCAATCAATGCAAAGAAATAGAGGAAAACAGCAGAATGGGAAAGACTAGAGATCTTTTCAAGAAAATTAGAGATACCAAGGGATCATTTCATGCAAAGATGGGCTTGATAAAGGACAGAAGAGGTATGGACCTAACAGAAGCAGAAGATATCAAGAAGAGGTGGCAAGAATACACAGAAGAACTGTAGAAAAAAGATCTTCATGTCCCAGATAATCACGATGGTGTGATTACTGACCTAGAGCCAGACATCCTGGAATGTGAAGTCAAGTGGGCCTTGGAAAGCATCACTATGAATTAAGCTAGTGGAGGTGATGGAATTCCAGTTGAGCTATTTCAAATCCTGAAAGATGATGCTGTGAAAGTGTTGCACTCAATATGCCAGCAAATTTGGAAAACTCAGCAGTTGGCCACAGGACTGGAAAAGGTCAGTTTTCATTCTAATCTCAAAGAAAGGCAATGCCAAAAATGCTCAAACTACCGCACAATTGCACTCATCTCACATGCTAGTAAAGTAATGCTCAAAATTCTCCAAGCCAGGCTTCAGCAATATGTGAACTGTGAACTTCCTGATGTTCAAGCTGGTTTTAGAAAAGGCAGAGGAACCAGAGATCAAATTGCCAACATCTGCTGGATCATGGAAAAAGCAAGAGAGTTCCAGAAAAACATCTATTTCTGCTTTATTGACTATGCCAAAGCCTTTGACTGTGTGGATCACAATAAACTGTGGAAAATTCTGAAAGAGATGGGAATTCCAGACCACCTGACCTGCCTCTTGAGAAATCTGTATCAGTTCAGGAAGCAAGAGTTAGAACTGGACATGGAACAACAGACTGGTTCCAAATAGGAAAAGGAGTACGTCAAGGCTGTATATTGTCACCCTGTTTATTTAACTTCTATGCAGAGTACATCATGAGAAATGCTGGGCTGGAAGAAACACAAGCTGAAGTCAAGATTGCCGGGAGAAATATCAATAACCTCAGATATGCAGATGACACCACCCTTATAGCAGAAAGTGAAGAGGAACTCAAAAGCCTCTTGATGAAAGTGAAAGAGGAGAGTGAAAAAGTTGGCTTAAAGCTCACCATTCAGAAAACGAAGATTATGGCATCCGGTCCCTTCACTTCATGGGAAATAGATAGGGAAATAGTAGAAACAGTGTCAGACTTTATTTTGAGGGCTCCAAAATCACTGCAGATAGTGACTGCAGCCATGAAATTAAAAGACACTTACTCCTTGGAAGGAAAGTTATGTCTAACCTAGACATTTCTTTGCCAACAAAGGTCCGGCTACTCGAGGCTATGATTTTTCCTGTGGTCATATATGGATGTGAGAGTTGGACTGTGAAGAAGGCTGAGCGCCGAAGAATTGAAGCTTTTGAAGTGTGGTGTTGGAGAAGCCTCTTTAGAGTCCTTTAGACTGCAAGAAGATCCAACCAGTCCATTCTGAAGGCGATCAGCCCTGGGATTTCTTTGGAAGGAATGATGCTAAAGCTGAAACTCCAGTACTTTGGCCATCTCATACACAGAGTTGACTCCTTGGAAAAGACTCTGATGCTGGGAGGGATTGAGGGCAAGAGGATAAGGGGATGACAGAGGATGAGATGGCTGGATGGCATCACTGACTCAATGGACGTGAGCCTCAGTGAACTCTGGGAGTTGGTGATGGACAGGGAGGCCTGGCGTGCTGCGATTCATGCAGTCTCAAAGAGTCGGACATGACTTAGGGACTGAACTGGAGCTGTCCTGCCACAACTGGGTGTGTCTGTTGGCTTATAGATTGGGGATTAAGGTTTACTTGAATTTGACTTGTCACCTTGGACCCAATGATTTTAATTGGTTTACATTATACGCTTTTGCCATGTCATTCTTTCAAAGGTTGTGCTCTGCCTCCTTCCCTCCTGTTTCATGCTCTTTTCCTGAGCCCCATCCAGACCCACAAGGTTGCCTCTACAATCTTATGGGGAGACAACCATAAAATAGCTGGCCTTGGGAGGGAAATACTCTATAATATTCAACCCCTGATCCTACCCAGTACTGGTCACGCTGGAGACCTTGGGGACACCCAAACTCCAGTCTGGGGGCCCCAGGAGGTCATCACGCCTTGACCTGCCTAGGGATCTGGTCCTCGAAAGTTTATCATGCCTCAACCTGCTCGGGGATCCGCCAGTCCCAGGGGTCCCAGGAGGTTGCCATGCCTTGACCTACCCAGGGACCCAATTCTTGGGAGGCTGTCACGCCTCGACCTGCCCGGGGATTCGATCTCTAGGAGGCTGTCATGCCTCAGCCTGCCTGGGGATCTGCACCCTGACCAGGGGATGCCTGGCTCTCAGGTTGCAACAGTACTAGTTAGGATGAGCTTACATATCAATTCCCTTCCACGGTGGGCAAACTAACAATGAGTTACAAACCCCTTAATTCTACCCAGCACTGGTTACACTGGAGATCTTGGGGATGCCCAAACTCCAGTCCGGGGATCCCAGGAGGTCATCACGCCTTGACCTGCCTAGGGATCAGTCTTTGAAAGGTTGGCACGCCTCAACCTGCTTGGGGATCCACCAGTCCCAGGGGTCCCAGGAGGTTGTCACACCTCAACTTGCCCAGGGACCCAATTCTCGGGAGGCCGTCATGCCTCAACCTGCCTGGGGATTTGATCTCTAGGAGGCTGTCATGCCTTAGCCTGCCTGGGGATCTGCACCCTGACCCGGAGACGCCTGGCTCTCAGGTTGCAACAGTTCTGGGTAGGATAAACTTCAGAAAGACTCACCTCTAAGGAAGTCCACCCATAAAAATCGAAAGAGGTCTTTTTCTTTTCTCCCTGTCATGACTGTCTTTCAGATGTGAAATAACCAATCCACTTCCTGGCAGACGCCCTTGAGATGCATCCTTGATAACTGGAAGCTGTTTGACCCTCTAGCTCTAAGAAGAAGTCGTTTGAAATTTTTTTGTGCCACTGCATGGCCACAGTATCCACTGGGGGACGAGGAACACTAGCCGGAGGATGGAACTTTAAATTACAATACCATCCTGCAATTAGAATTATTCTGCAAAAGACAAGGGAAATGGACAGAGATCCCCTATGTCCAAATTTTCTTCCGACTAAGAGATATGAAGGAACTCTGTCTTAAGTATGGGATTGTAGTATGCCCTAAAAGTGAGCCCACTAGGCAAATGGTGTTAGGCACAGGCAACCAAGAAAAGGAACCCCATCATGAAGGCTCACCTTCCACAGCTCCCGAGTTGCCTGGTGCTCCTTCCTCATACCCAAATGTGCCCCCATATCTGGGAGCACCTCCTCAACAAAAGCCAGCTCGAGTATGTCCCTTAGTTGAAACTGGAGGAGAATTCAGACCAACCCAGGTCCATAAGCCCTTCTCCCTCTTAGAATTAAGGCAGATCAAACAAGACCTGGGAAGCTATACAGATGACCCAGGCAAATATATAGATACATTCCAACATATTACCTTGGCCTTTGACTTGACATGGAAAGACATCATGGTCATATTTAGTCAAATTTTATCTGATCCTGAACATACCAGGGTCTTAAAGGAAGCCCGGAGGTATGAAACAGGGCTCCACTTGTCCAGTGATAGATACCCAGTAGGGGAAACTGCAGTCCCCTCCTCCGATCCTAATTGGAATTATAATGACCCTGAGCACATCTGGGAAAGAGATCATTTTCTAATCTGTGTGAAGGCAGGACTGAAAGCAGCCCAACAAAAGGTGATTAGCTATGCCTGGGTCTCAGCAATAACTCAGGAGCCCAGTGAGAACCCCATGGCCTTTCTGGAGAGGCTAAAAGAGGCACTTCAAAAGTTTATCAACCTGGAGTTAGACTCTTAAGAGGGACCCGTGATTTTAAAGGACAAATTCCTGTCACAATGTGCATCCGATATCAGAATTAAGTTACAACAGCTACAACAGCAGAACCCTGCTGCCTCTTTAGATGAGATTGTCCAGATAGCCACCAATACCCTTTGTAACAGAGAACAGGAGAAGGAGGCCAAGGCCCAGGAGAAGGAGAGAAAGAAAGAGAAAGGCATGCCCAGATGCTGGCCACCCTCCAGAGAAACCCTATGGCAAACCCCGAGTCCTTGAAGGACAAGGCACGAGACAAATGCCTGATCTGTAGACAGGCGGGACATTGGGCCAGAGTGTCCAAACCATGACAAGTCTCCTAGAATGGCTTGCCACAAATGCCATCAACTGGGACATTGGGTGGCACTCTGCCCTTGGGACCCAAGAGCCTCAAGGTCAAGGGCCAAGCCTACCCTCACGATGGTTCAAGAGGACTGAAGCGGCTGGCTCCAGCCAGCCCACCTGTCACAGATAACCATCACGGGGCTGGAGCCAAGGGTGCAACTGGATGTGGCAGGTAGGTCCGAGAATTTCTTAGTTGACACAGGGACTACCTACTCTGTCTTGATCTCCTCCCAAACCTGTACCATTTTGGGTGCTACAGGAGAAGCAACTACTAAAAGATTCACCCGAGCACTTCTTTGTTGCTGGGATGGACAAATATTTTCCCACCAGTTTCTGGTGGTCCCTGAGTGTCCTACCCCCTTATTGGGAAGATATATACTCACTAAACTGGGGACCACCCTTGTGATGGGAAGTTTTTCAGCCCCTAGAGCTCTACAGCTCCTGGTTACTACTGAAGAACCCATTACACCTTCAATATAGAGGGACCAAAAACTATGGGAAGACAAAATTAACCCCCAGGTGTGGGACCAGGGGATTCCTAGACGAGCCCACCAAGCTGAACTGGTCATCATTGTCCTCCGAGATGCCACTCGGTTTTCTAACCAGACACAATATCCTCTCAAAAGAGAGGCTCGGGAGGGACTACAACCTTTAATAAATAAATTCCTTGCTTGTGGGCTATTGGTCCCTACCAGTTCACCATGTAACACCCCGATCCTCTCAGTAAAGAAAAAAGATGGAACCTGGCGAATGGTTCAAGATCTCTGGATCATAAATGAAGCTGTAGTCCCCCTCCATCCCACAGTACCCAATCCCTATGTAATCTTGGGAGAAATCCCACCCAGTGCCAAGTGGTTTACAGTCTTGGATCTCAAAGATGTTGGGGGCCAGAGTGAGGCACTCCGCCCATGACAAAGGTCATGAGGAAGGAGGCTCGACATACGCAAAGGCAGGATCGAGCCTCAGGATTCCCCCTAGAAATCCTTGAGCATCTACCCCCATAACCAGAGCCTGCCTGCTTTACTACTTTGTGCTCCCACCTACACCTCTGACTTTACAGGGGGCTGTCCCCCACCACCTCTTTTGGAGAAGGAGTTAACCTAGAGCTCCAGTTAATAAAAATTCCTGGGCGTGACAAGAGTGTTTTAACCTACAAACTCCTCTGAAGGTTCTCTAGCCTGCCTGACAGGCTTGTCTGGCCACATGTGATTACTCACAGCCTCCCAACCGTGAGAGGCACGAGATGCTTTAAACCTTCTAAAAACAGGTTCCTTAGAAAAGTTAGAAAACCATAAGTATAAGTATAGTGGGCTGATTAGAAATTGTATTGATAAAGGGTTTTTCATTTGTTGAGCCAATGTTTGTTGCTAAGTCTCCACATCCCCTGCCCTTACACACATTAATGAATATATAGAAGAAATAAGTATTAACCTTTGATATAAATCACGTTAGACCTTAAGCTAAGCAAATTCTTTCTTTAACTAAAACCCACTATACCCTCACCCTATAGGAATGTAACTTTATTTGGATGGCGTCTGTTTTAAGAATAATCACCCCTGGAGAAATAAGTGTCCTGGTTGACTGACCGCTGTCACAAGGAGAGGGTCATAAATTGTCAGCAGGCCCCCTGGCCAGAAGATAATGACTTGGACAGATGACTTGGACACCCCTAAGACCTCTGTATACATTTGTATGAAGCACCTGACTTTGATAAAAGTCAGGACTGCTGACCCCGCGTGACTTTTTTGCATAACATCTCAGTGTATAAAAGTAGACCATGGAAAATAAAGAATTGGAATCAGTTTCTCGAAATACTGGTCTCCCCATGTCGCTCTCTCTCTCACTCTGGCTGAGTCTCCATCTGGAGCGTGGAATCCACCATGCTTACTAATTATGCCTGGGCTTCTAAGATCCGACCGGGGAGGCCTCAGTGTCTCCTCTCCTTCGGGAGAACGGAAGGACGCCTGTGGCCTACGTAAGTGGTGCAAACTTCTTGTCTTGAAGTTTTATTGGTCTCCCGCGTAAACCAAGCTACTCAGCCTCTTTTCTCCACTGAATTTTCCTGCTGAGCTATCCTGATTCTATTACTCTTTGCATCTCTAATTAATATCTAATTGAAGGTATTGTATCCTGATCCTCGCCGATGCCGTCCCCGCTTCAAATACCCTGGATCAGCCGGGGCTGGATCCCGGCACAAAGATGCATTTTTTTGCATACCACTGGCTAAAGAATCCCAATATATTTTTGCCTTTGAGTGGGAGGCCCCAGGAGAAAAACACCAACAGATGACTTGGACAGTATTACCTCAGGGGTTAAGAGATAGCCCCCACCTGTTTGGACATGCCTTTAGCTGGGATCTCCTAGATCTGGACCTGGGACCTAATGGGAAAATATTACAATACGTAGATGACCTACTAATCTGCTCTCCAGATGAGAAAAGTGCCCAACAACATGCAATTCAGGTTCTAAACTTCTTGGCAGAAAGGGGATATAAAGTCTCCCATGCTAAGGCACAGATGGTCGAGACAAAGGTCACTTACCTAGGAGTTCAGATTACACACGGGTCCAGGAGGCTGTCCTCTGATCGGGTACAAGGAATTCTCCAGTTGCCCTCCCCCATGACTCAAAAACAATTGCGAGCTTTCCTGGGCTAACTGGTTATTGTAGAATATGGATACCCAACTATGGTCTAATTGCCCAGCCCTTATATGAAAGCTTAAAGGGACGAGATGATTCAATCCCACTGATTTGGGGAACTCCTCAAAAGAAGGCAGAGGCTACACTAAAATAGGCCTTAACTCAGGCACCTGCCTTGAGGTTGCCAGACCCAGAAAAAGCATTCCAACTTTATGTCCATGAAAGAGAGGGAATAGCCTTGGGAGTGTTAGCTCAAAGGTTGGGATCTGAGCCCCAGCCTGTAGTTTACTTATCCAAGAGGCTCGATCCAACTACCTGAGGCTGGCTCCCCTGCTTTCAAAATCTTGCAGCCATTGCAATCATGATAGTAGATGCTTTAAAACTCTCCTTTGGGGGCAAACTAACTATTTTTACCAGCCACCAAGTAAAACAACTCCTAAATGGGAGAGGCCATTTATGGATGTCTGATCAAAGAATCCTCAGATATCAAGTAATGCTGATGGAAAATCCATGCCTCACTATATCCCCTTGTGAGGTTCTTAACCCAGCCACACTCCTACCTACCCCCGAGGGCTCTCTCCCCTTTCACTCTTGTCTAGAAACCTTGGACCACTGGACAAAACCCCGAGAGGGATTGTCAGAAGATCCTCTGACCAATCCTGAGGAAATCTGGTACACTGATGGAAGCAGCTTTGTCTTGGATGGAAAAAGAAGAGGCGGGTATGCAGTAGTCTCCAATTTTGAGACCATAGAGGCTAAGCCTCTGCCACCAGGTACTTCAGCCCAATTAGCTGAGCTCATAGCCCTGACTCGAGCTTTAGAGCTGGGAGAAGGAAAAAGAATAGCCATTTACACTGACTCCAAGTATGCCTTTCTGGTGCTACATGCACATGTGGCTATTTGGAAAGAAAGGGGCCACTTGACCACATGAGGGTCCCCAGTCAAATATGGTGATCAGATTCTTTGACTCTTGTAGGCAGTCCATCTGCCCACTGAGGTTTAAGTCTCCCACTATAAAGGACACCAAAAAGGGAGCATGGAAGTGGTATGAGGGAATCAAGCAGCTGATCAGGCAGCTAGGAGAGCAGCATTACAGAACCATGACCTAATAGGGATTGCCACCTTAGTTCCACAGACTAATTTGCCAGAAACTCCTTCATATACTGAAGGTGAGACTCTTAAAGCTAATAGAGAGGGCTTTCAAGAAGATCATATGGGGTGGTTCCAAAAGGAGGGACTCCTTTTTCTGCCTGGAAACCTCCAATGGAAGTTGGTTAACTCCTTACATGTCACTACTCATTTAGGAGAAAAGGCCCTCCAAAGATTACTAGAAAGGTCCTTCAGAGGAACAAGCTTCCAAACAACTGTAAGACAGGTGATCTCCTCTTGTCTCACTTGCCAATTAAACAACCCCCAAGGAGCTCGAAGATCCCAGCTGGCCCAGCCCGTCCAACGACGTGGGGCCTACCCGGGAGAGGACTGGCAGATGGACTTCACCCAAATGCCAGTTTCTCAAGGGTATAAATGTCTATTAGTTATGATAGATACATTCACAGGATGGATTGAAGGCTTTCCCACCCGGACTGAGAAGGCTGAGGAGGTGGTAAAAAAAACCTGCTCCATTAAATCATTCCAAGATTTGGTCTGCCCAGGTCATTACAAAGTGACGATTGGACATCATTTACTTCTAAGATTACCCAAGGGGTCTCGAAAGCATTGGGCATTACTTATTATCTCCATTGTGCCTGGAGGCCTCAATCTTCAGGAAAAGTAGAAAGATCCAATCAATTCTTAAAATCAGTGATAAAAAAGATAACCCAAGAGACCTCCCTGGGATGGAAGGAGGCTTTATCAATAGCTCTCCTTCACACCCGCATTGCCCCTAAGGAACAGGTTGGTCTTAGTCCTTATGAGATGCTATATGGGAGACCTTTTGTTTATGTCAATGACCTCTTCCTAGATCCAGAGGTTCAGACCATCCAGTCTTATACCATGGCCATTGGACAATTCCAACAAGATATACGCTTGTGGGGTATGAACCAGGACCCAAAAGATTCTAAAGAGTCACTACTATATGCTCCAGGAACTCAAGTCCTAATTAAAGTCTGGAAAGATGGGTCCCCAAAGGCTCAACTCCAGCCCACATGGAAGGGCCCCTACCCTGTAATACTTTCTACCCCTACAGCAGTCAAGGTACCACGACATGACTCCTGGATTCACTACTCATGAGTCAAGCCATGGAAGAAAACAGAAGAGGACACTTGATACACCTGTGAGCCCCTGGGAGATCTCAGATACCTATTCAGAACTACCAATGAGTGTCATTCTAAAGAACACCCCCAAAATCTGGTTTCTGGGGATAAAATTTCTCAGGATAACTCTGAAGAGCCAACACAGCTTGACAGAGACTGTACTCCAAAATAGACAGGAGATAGATCTTCTGATCCCTGAACAAGGAGGGACTTGAGCCATCCTGGCCATGTGAATTTAAAAATGACCAATGTCCCTACTAGTCCTTGTTATGATTATGCCATGTACTGTCAATTTTCTAACCTGTTTTGTCTCTGCCCAGGTCAACCAGCTACAACATGCAGTGCCAGTTGAACAAAGATATAAAACTCCAGCTGACCACAGAAGATATCACACACCCTTGGACACCGCTATAAGGACTCTGAGGATTGATACTAGTAAGAGGAGAAGGCCCAATACCCTTCACCATCCCAGTTCAGCAGGAAGTAGCCATAAAAACCTCGACACCCCTAATCCCAAAGAATTGGGCCTCCCATCTCTTGCGGGGGGTATGTTAGGTAGGTAGAATAGGGAAAAGGAGTCCAAAATGGCGGTGGCTAAAAGACAAGGAAGGTCAAAGGAAGGTCCGAGGACCAGAGTGAAGACTTCAGGCAGAACAAACAGCACTCCTGGCTAAGCCCAATTTGCATAGGGCAGGCCCAGGTGGAGGAAAAAAAAACATATAAAAGGAGGAGCCAAAGCGCTTTCTCACGGACTCTTTCTCTCCCGCGTGCATGTGTGCGCGCTCTCTCTCTCACTCTCTCTCCTGCTATCTTCTAAATAAAATAGAGCTGTAACACTGATTTGCTTAAGAGCTATAACATGGTTTGTCCAAGACCAGAGAGCTGTGATGCGCCGAGGGCTTTAATGTCCCTCGCTCCAAATCTTTGTTGTGATGAGACAAAGAACCGAGGAACATACACTTGCATGACACAACCAACTCTTTTTTGGCATAATCTCTTTTTTCTATTCATGTTTTATTTTATATTTATGAAATATTTTTAATATTTCCAAATAATTATTTAAGGAGATTTAGTTCAATTCAGAGTGTTACAGTTTTTGTCTGTTCTCTCTGAGTGTGTCTTTGTGTACATGTGGTGTTATTACAGGGACATATTCATTGTTTGGAATGTTTTGACACATTTTATGCTTTTCCCCCATTCCTTTATAGTAGCATTGTATGGATACAGATTTTTTTCTTTTCTTTTTTTTGATAACTTAGTGGAGTAAGTTTTGGGTTTTCTGTGGCTTACAAAAATTCTAGTTTAGTGCTGTTTTCTTCTGTAGTGTAGTGAAATGAAGTATATATGAATACACACACATATACATATGCTCACACTTATACACAGATATGTATGAATGTATCTATTTTGTTGTTGGTCAGTTGCTAAGTTGTGTTTGACTCTTAGAGACCCCATGGACTGCAGCATGCCAGGCTTCCCTGTTCTTCACTATCCCTCAGAATTTGCTCAAATTCATGTCCGATGAGTCAGTGATGCCATCCAACCATCTCATCCTCAGCCACTCTCTTCTTTTGCCTTCAGTCTTTCCCAGCATCAGGGTCTTTTCCAACGCATTGGCTCTTCACATCACGTGGCCAGAGTACTAGAGTTTCAGCTTCATCATCAGCATATACCTAAATCTATATATAAATCCCTTTCTATGTAAAATGCATGGTTGTTGAGAGATTTTGATTATCAGTTTTTTGTGTGTATGTTTCTTTTATCTTGTTTCTGGAACATTCTTAACACAATTTACTCATTTTGCTTCTCTTAACATTTATAACTCTATGGTCATCCTTTTCCTTTCCTCTTTTGTCTTAGAAAGAAATTTCCCTGAAGTTTGCACCTCAAATCCTATACAATCGCTAGCCTTTTTCTTGCAGCCAGTACTGCTTCCTATCAGACTTTTGACCTGCTTTCAATTACTGGTTATGTGAGTAGAACTTTATTATTTATTTTACCTGTTTTGTCCCTTTTGATAAGATCACCACTTTCCTTTTCTCTTTTCTAAACTGTGTCTTCAGTTTTCTTCATTCTACACACTTAGAATCATGGTAATTTGAGGCCCAGAGGTCTTAGCATTTCTCATGAGTATTTATTTATTTACAGGTAAATTTCACTTCATGCAGTTATCTTTCCCACAGTGATGCAAAAAGTATGGTTTATTCATTTGATTCCCCTGGTCTGAAAAGTTTTTGGGAGGATGGGTGGGAAGATTAAATTTTAAGTCTTAACAGTATCTTAAGGCCTTTTAATAGCTCTTGCCAGAAGAATGCTTTATCTATTTTCATTTTGTTGATATCAGTATGCTATATTATGTAATTTATTTTGATTATCACCTACATTATATCTCATATAGTAATTTTTGCTATGGTAGTCTATATTATTCCTTTGTAATTTTTTAAAGGCATGATTTTACAGTTTTAAATGGACTGCTTTATTTACTCTTGTATTTGCTAATAACCAATAAATGATAAGTTTACTATTAAAATTGTTGTGTTTTACTTATGGGCTAAGATATAGTCAATTTTTAAAATTGCTTAAAAAAGATTGTAAAAAATTCTATTGCTTATTAGTAGATTTCTGTGATATATATGTAATTGTGTTATTTGGGATTATAACAGAAACACAATCATACACACACACACACACACACATATATATATATATATATATAGTTTTTAGTTTGAATTTAGAGTCTATTTCTCTTTTCATCTCCTATAGTTTTTGGCTTATGAATATTTTTCCTTTGTCATTGAATTATATATATATATGTTAATAACATTATAACTTTGTTATTCATTCTTGTTTTTGTAATATATTAATAGTATTTGCTTTTGTAAGTAGTTTAATATTTATACTAATATCTGCACATATTATTAACCATGTTTTTGTGTATTTCTTGTAAAATTAATTGAAATGAAGTGTTAACACTCTTCCTTACCTAAACTTTGTGATTATGTAAGTGACCAAGAGCCAACACATCGCTCCTAGTTCAAAAACGAAAATTGGAAAAACAAAGATAAAAATCAAAGGTGAGTTGATGCTTGAATGTGATCTAGTGAATTGCCATCTTTGAACACTGGTTTCTTTATTCCTGAAAGAGACATGAAATTACCAACTAACAAAACAAAACAAAACAAAAACAAAAACAGAATTATTTTTTATTCTATGGACTTAAACCTAGAAAATAAGGGGCTTCCCTGGTGGCTCAGATAATAAATAATTCACCTGTAACGTAGGAGACCCAGGTTCAATGCCTAGGTCAGGAAGTTCCCCCGGAGGAGGAAATGGCTACCCGCTCCAATACTCTTGCCTGGAGAGTCCCATGGACAGAGGAGCCTGGTGGGCTACAGTCTGTGGGGTCACAAAAGAGTTGGACACGACTGAGCAGCCATGCACACACAAACCTGGAAGACAACGTCTCAGTTAGTTCAGAGAAACTGCTCTGAAAAGGGAAGGGAGGAGTCAGAATGTAAATGTATTGTGCAACAAAACCCAGGTAGTCAGACCATCAGAAGATTACTGGAAATTAAAGAAAACCAGATAGCTCACGTTAATAAATTTAGGGCTTTTCTGCGCCTGGGAAGAGGGAACAGTCTGGGCTCCTTGATATCATCCCTTTGAGCTGCACCTTAACTACTTAGGGCCAGGACCCTGTTCTTTTGTATCCTGTGTTCCCTCGGGGTGCAGCTTTGTTTCCATTCAGAGTTCCTCAGGGCTCACCAGCCTGAGCAGGAGGTGGGGGTGCAGGAGCCGGGCTGATGGCTTGGAGGCCTCAGCATCCTCTGTCGGTCGACACGACAGGTCACAGTTTTCCTTCACAGAATAAAATGTTTTCAAAGTTATATTTATTTATTTATTTTCATTTCATACATGATATTATACATGTTTCAATGTAAACCACGAACATCTTGCTTTCTATCAGTTTCTGCTCCTTTCCCTAAAGCAATCAATGCACATTATAGTGCCTTGATTTAAATTACAGTGTCACTCTGCCATCTAGTGGATATGCTATTTGCACCACTTGTTAGGGAAAGAAATTCATACTCTGCTACTAATTTGCAGAGGGGTTTTATGCTACTTGTGGCTCAGAAGGTAAAGGATCCGTCTAGAGTGTGAGAGAGTCTGGGTTCGATTCCTGGATCAGGAAGATACCCTGGAGAAAAGAATGACAACCCACACCAGTATTCTTGCTGGGAGAATTCCAGGCGCAGAGGAGCCTAGCGGGCTACAGTCCACAGGGTTGCAAAGAGTCAACCATGACTGAGCGATTAGCACTTTATACTCTTCGATCCTATGAAAAAATTCTACCAATTACTATGTAATTTTGCTAAGAATGAGACCAAAAATAGATAATGTAGGGTCAAACTGGAAATGTTGGGGGAAAATAAAACCAACATTTCCTTCCCATTATGTCAAACTAGTATTTAAACTGTATATGAACTTAAGGGGAAAAAATAATCTCTTGTGTAATGAGAAATAATACTGGGCTGAGATGATCAGATTTACTTTAATTCTTTAATCTTTTCTGAAATATGTGCCAGACTGGAGGCCCAGACAGATCAAAGAAAGATAAATAAAACTGCCTTTGCGCACACTAAGTGACCCAAGACACCAGGGTGCCCGTGATGGCTTGCACTTCACACTTGCCATTCTCAGAAGTATCTACACATAAATACATGTGGGGAAAAAAAAGTGCAAACGTTAGTTGCTCTGTCGTGTCTGACTCTTCATGACCTCATGGACTATAGCCCACCAGGCTCCTCCATTCATGTAATTCTCCAGGCAAGAATACTGGAGTGAGTAACCATTCCCTTCTCCAGGGGAGAATCTATCCCTATCTAGGGATAGAATCCAGATCTCCTGCATTGCAGGTCAAATCTTCACCATCTGAGCCACCAGGGATCTATCTAAAACTACGTATTTACATGTAATCCTGAATTTAGGAGGCTACTTTGAATTAAATTTCTTACTTTTTAAAAGTATGTTTTACCTACATACACTTATAGGAATGATCTCTTCAGTTATGTGCTGTGCTCAGTCACTCAGTTGTGTCCAACTCTTTGTGACCCCATGGACTAGAGCCCACCAAGCTCCTCTGTCCATGGGGATTATCCAGGCAAAAATACTGGAGTGAGTTGCCATTCCCTCCTCCAGGGGATCTTCCCAACCCAGGGATTGAACCCGGGGCTCCTGCATTGCAGGAGGATTCTTAACCATCTGAGTCACCAGGGAAGCCCCTCCTCAGTTATAGGTAAAGATTACTAAATTTTGTATTGAACTGAATCCTTATGTGTTAAGGTGGTTAGAATGTACTACTTAATTATAGTAATAGATATTTTATCAAATGGAGTAGTTAAATCAACCTGTTACAGATGTGTAAATTATGGATTTTGAGAACTATACAGATAATTTTAAAACAGTATTTTGAGAACATCAAGCAAAAAGTGATCTTAGTGAAAACTCTAGGCCAAAGTGAGGATCAGTCACACAATATGGGACATGTAGAGAGACATTGTGGAGTTTAATATCTTGTCTGCATTCTTCCTGAAGAGTCTCCCCCCTCCTTTTGAAAGTTTGTGTCTCTAGAGCCCCTTCTTATATACTTTCAGTGAAACTGGGCAACCCAGAGACTCTGAGTCATTCACATTATTCTGTTTATTGACACTGAAGAAAAAAAGAAAATTATTTTATTATTGTTCTGAAATTACCTTCCTGTGGCTTTTAAAAGTTAATTCATTTAAAGTTGAATTTCTCTCCTCAGGACACAGAAAAAAGGTGTGTTTCTTTCATATTTTAGCCTTGAAATATTTGAAGACAGTGTTAAGAGTCTCCTTTTGTTTTCCTTCTGTGTTCCAGATGTCTTCAGGCCCTGGATTGGTTTATCAGATGCTCTAGCTCCCATATTACACCTTACTGTTTATTTCTTCACACTGCAGGTGCCTATATAATTATTGCTAGTTTCTGGGAATCATTGACTCGTCTGCAGTGAGATGTTGTCAAGAACATAATGTTTGTTTCTGAATCAAAATGAAAATGGGAGTTACTTCTTTCTGTTTACATCAACTACTAATGCAACCACACTGAATGCCATGATTATAATATTGAAACTGAATCAATTTCATTCCCATTGTCAACGCCGTTTTACAACCACAAACTCTTCATTACTACATACTTGTCCTGTGGGCATAGAACTCTATTTTGACTCTATTCAGCAGTTGGTACTAATCCTAATTGCATTCTTTACACAATTTAGATTCTCTGGTCCTCTGATCATACTTTTTATTTTTGTTCAGTCTCGCAGTCATGTTAGACTCTTTGCAAACCCATGTCCTACAGCATGCCAGGCTTCTCTGTCCCTCACCATCTCCCAAAGTTTGCCCTGCATAAACTCTACTTCTAATTGAAAAGAATATTGAACATTCAAACTCCTACCTTGGTTCAGACTGTCTTCTCTGCTTAAAATGTCTTTTGTTTGTCTTTCTTATCCCTTCAATCTCTCTTAACACTACAGTTTGACTCAAAGTTCAAAGTCCTATTGTGATTTTATTGATCAGGAAATATCTTTGTCATTATTCAAGTATCTCAACATGTGAAGAGCACTCTTAATATGCTTGACAAATGTTTAATGAAAAATAAATAAACAAAACACAAAAATATTATGCACAGTGGCAATGCAGAAAAATGTAGTATTTTTAAAAGCAAATTATTATTTCTCTCACTACATTACAATTTTACCATAACAATCCCATTGTTGAACTTCCCAGGTGGCGCTAGTGGTAAACAGCCCAACTGCCAATCCAAGAGAGACAGGTTTGATCCCTGGGCTGGGACGATAGACTGGAGGGGAGCACTGCAACCCACTCCAGAATTCTGCCTGAAGAATCCCATGGACAGAGGAGCCTGGCGGGCATTAATCCATACCCTCACACAGAGTCAGACACCACTAAAGTGACTTAACACACATGCACCCAGTCACATTATCATAAGCCATAATTGAGAACAAGCTTAAGTCTCTGCATTGCCACTCAGAGGACTTCTGCCTACTGACCTGGAAATAATTTTAGACTTTGAACAATCAAGAAATGCGTTCTATTGCATAGTTCGATAAGGTGTGATCTGCAAACCAAATCTGTCCCACTATCTTTTATAAATAAAATTGTATTGAAACAGAGTCATGCCTATTGATTTATGTAGTCTACAGGTGAATCCATGCTGCAAGATGCAAAAGTGCATAGCTGAAATTGAGACTGTGTGGCCCACAAAGGCTAAAGTATTTACTGTACAGCTTTTTCCAGAAAAAAAGTGCTGCTCCTTGTTCTATTAAATTAAGTCACTGGAGTTGAGATGTTTATATGTTAAGATATGGTAGCTTCTTGAATAATAAATATACTATATGTCCATAAACCTAGACTATAAATTGAAAAATAGAATACCAACTTTTTTGCAATTTCAATAATAAATGTAAGAATAAAAAAGAATTGTGCTCATATTTGTAATAGTAATGCAAGTTGTATTATCTTAAGAAAACCAATGGTTTTTATAGAAAATGAAACACAACACAATGTTAAAAGATAAAAAACACTATAATATGATTCATATTGTATAAGTTTTACATCCAAACACATCAATATGTCCCTCAGATACAAAGTGAAAGTCGCTCAGTTGTTAGACTCTTTGCGACCCCATGGACTATACAGTTCGTAGAATTCTCCAGGCCAGAATAATGGAATGGGTAGCCTTTCCCTCCTCCAGGGGATCTGCCCGACCAGGAATTGAACCGGAGTCTCCTGAATTGCAGGAGGATTCATTACCAATTGAGCTATGAGGGAAGCCCACAGATACAGATACAGAGGGACAACCAGACATTCAACAAAAATTAAGAATCTTTGGATTGTTACCCAATCGCTGATTTTGCTTTAGTATATTTCTGCATTTTGCAAGTATTTCAAGACAAAAATATAGTGTCTCATTCAACATTTTTAAAAGATCAATGGACTAGAGTGCATGATGAAATTGTTCCCCAAACTTTGGGAAAAAATGCATATGCAACCAAAATATCACAAGGGCATTATTTCATCTAATTGCCTCATTTGTGGTCTCAAGGCAATAGTTAAATCATATTCTCTAAGGTAGACCTCCTTAGGGTTTTGGTGGCGTATATATGTGACAGTTTGATGTTATGGTTCAGGTTTTTGGTCTCCTTTTCTCTTTGTCATGTCTGAATATATATTTAATACATTATAAGAGATATTAATTTTTTTCTGAAATATTCATTGCAATATACTCTAGATTCCTGTTACTATTTTTCAGGCTTATTACTATATTTCAACAATTGACTTCTCAGCAGAAATTTTCCTGGACTCCATTAAATTTAGAAGCTTTATTAAATGAGCCAGTCAAATTCTTCTACACTCAGGTGAGTTGAGTTTTATTTCACTTTAAAAGGAAAATAATATGTTTATAATATGTTCCATTAATCTTTGCAGGAGGCAAACAAACGTGTATAAATCTACCTGCCAGGTTACCTGTTTAGCTGACTAGAAGTCTCTGATTATGTATCTTTCACCACATTTATTATTGCTCACCAGGCTACATCACTAGGAAATATTTTTGGTTTTTCTGAATCACAATATTTTCATTCCCTTTATACATATAAACTTTAATAATAAACATGAATTATAAATTGTTATTTGTGCTTATATGGGTTATTGCCAGGAGCCGGCGTGAGGAGCTCCGCCCGTGGCAAAGGTCAGGAGGAAGGAGGCTCCACAACTCAAAGGCGGGATCGAGCCTCAGGAGTCCCCCTGGATATTCTTGAGCATCTACCCCCCAAAACCAGAGTCTGCCTACTTTACTGCTTTGTGCTCTCACCTCTGGCTTTACTGGGGGCTGTCTCCCACCACCATCTCACTCTCTCTGATAAAGAGTTAACTTACAGCTCCAGTTAATAAAGTTCCTGGGCATTAGGAGTGTTTAAATCCAAACCCCTCAGATAGCTCTCTAACTGGCCTGACAAGTTTACCTGGACTCCTACAGCTATGCATAGGATTGTTTACAGTCTCTCAGCCTCGAGGGGCATGGGAAGCTTAAGATATTCAAATATCTTAGAGCCTCTCAGAGAGTCAGAAACTGTCAAAATAAAACTAGTAAAAGATTTCATTGATGAGCCAATGCTTGCTGCCAAGTTTCCACATCCCCTGTATTGTATCCTGTATTGAATGTGTATTAATTAATATAGTTGGTATGTAGAAAAAATAAGTAGTGGCCTTGGTGTTAGCAACTTTAGACCCTTAAGGTAATAAATTCTTTCCTTTGCTGTAAACCCACTGTACCTCTGCCCTATAGGAATGCAACTTTATTTAACGCCTTCCGAGGATGGCGCCAAACTTTAAAATAATTACTCTTAGAGAAAATAAGTCTTATGGTTGACAAACCTTTGTCAGAGTCATAAAATGTTAATAGGCCTTCTGGCCGATGATGTAAATCACCTAAACCATTTGTATATGATAAATTTGCAGGAAAGGAACCCTGGTTTCCATAAGGATCAAAGACTGCTGACTTTGCATGATTTCACATCCCCTATTATCTTCTATGTGCAACTTAGGGTATAAAAGCCCCTGTTGAAAATAAAGCTATGGGCCTTGCTCACCGAAGCTTGGTCTCCCCATGTCATTCTTTCTTTCACATTCTGGCTGAGTCTCCATCTGGAGCGCAGAGGTCCTCTGTGACCATTTATTTGCTTGGGCTTCTAAGACCCACTCGAGAAGGTGCCTAAGTGGGGCACCTTCTGCTATTCGAGAGGGTGCCTGTGGCCTCTGTGGTCAGAGCTAACCTGATGTCACAGGTTATATTGATTTTCCGTGTAAACCAAGCTACTCAGCCTCTTTTCTCCACTGAATTTTCCTACTGAGCTATCCTCATTCTATTACTCTTTATATCTTTGATGAATATTTAAATAAAGCCAGTGAACTTGCCGAAGCCATCTCCCCTTCGAATTCCCTGGATCAGCCGGGGCTGGACCTCGGCAGATTATATCCTGGAATAATGCTCTAAGACACAAATTGAGGCTGAGATTTTATAATTTTATAGTTTCTCAAAGCCTGTTACAGGACTGAATACATAATGGGTCTGCAATGGGAAAATTATTCCAGGGTAATTGCACAGAAAATAAGATAGATACTATGCATAGCACCCGTGCTCACAGCTGGGCATGGCTGACACTTCCTGGGCTGCATGGGTGATTGGAAACATTGGCCCCAAGCCTGTTGACAAGTACAGAGTGTGGGAGGTGGAGTGAAAAGCTACATGTGTGGAGAAGGAGTGTGGGGAAGAAGGAACAAGTGTGCATCAGAAATTGTATTCATCTTTAGTGAAGATTTCCCTTTCAACCCTGGACTATTCAAACTTTGTTACCATAGACATAGGGAACACGTCCTGACTTTTGGAAAAAGTGTTTTTAGTTAGAGAATATGCACTCTATGATTTGTATGTTAAATTGAAACTTACTCTCAGGGAATCAGGAATTAATCACATATTTAGGAATGTAAAGGAATACCTGAAGAAAAAGAGTGGGGGAATATGTGAATGACATAGTTATACATGTACAGGAAATCTTGAAGTGTTATATGTGTTCTTGGAGTATAAATTATAAAACCTGAGTGAAAATAACAGAGTGTTTAATTTCAACTCCTAATGAGATATAGAATTTTTAGAGAATTCTATGTGGCATGAACTTCCCTTTATACTGAGTGCCATTTCAGGTTTAGGTAAGAATTTAGGAAGTAGCTTTGAAAAGAATGAATTTTAATGTCAGAAAAAGACAGTAGAAGCATTTTGGAAGAAAAGAGGCTAATTAAAAAAAAAAAAATTCAATGCACTCGGTTTTCCCCGTAAGTACTCATTCTATACCTGGGTCAGGAAGATCCCCTGGAGGAGGGCATGACAACCCATCCAGTGTTCTTGCCCAGAGAATCTCATGAACGGAGGAACCTGGCAGGCTACAGTCCATGGAGTCACAAAAATGTCTGGCAAGACTGAGTGAATAACACTACATTTCGTTCAAATTTTGCTTCAGATTTCTCTGAATCAACTTTTATATTTTGTCCACAGGAATCAAGAAAACCAGAGTGCTGAAGTCACTTTCATTCTCTTGGGCTTCTCAGAATATCCTGAACTCCAGATACCCCTCTTCCTGTTACTCTTAACCATCTACTCTGTCACTGTGCTGAGGAACCTGGGCATGATCCTAATTATCATGATAAATCCCAAACTCCACACCCCTATGTATTACTTCCTCAGACATTTGTCCTTCCTTGATCTCTGTTACTCAACAGTAGTTACACCCAAACTACTAGAAAACTTGATTGTGTAAGACAGAACCATCTCCTTCACAGGATGCATCATGCAATTCTTTGCCTGCATACTTGTGGTGACAGAGACGTTCCGGTTGGCAGTGATGGCATATGACCGATTTGTGGCCGTTTGCAACCCTCTTCTCTACACCGCTGTGATGTCTCTGAAGCTTTGTTCCTTATTGGTGGGTGCATAATACACTTGGGGTACAGTCTGTTCCCTGACTCGTACCAACTTTTTATCCGAATTGTCCTTTAGAGGAAATAATATCATAAATAACTTTGTCTGTGAGCATACAGCCATAGTTGCTGTTTCCTGCTCTGACCCCTACATTAGCCAGGAGATCATTTTCATCTCTGCCGCGTTTAATGAAGCAAGCAGCCTGATGATTATTCTCACCTCCTATGTTTGCATTTTTATCACTGTCCTGAAGATGCCTTCAACTGGGGGGCGCCACAAAGCCTTCTCCGCCTGTGCCTCCCACCTGACCACCATTACCATCTTCCATGGGACCATCCTTTTCCTTCACTGTGTTCTTGACTCCAGAAGTTCATGGCTCATGGTCAAGGTGGCCTCCGTCTTTTACACAGTGGTCATCCCCATGCTGAACCCACTGATCTACAGCCTCAGGAACAAAGATGAGAGAGTCAGTGAAGAAATTAATGAATATTGAATTGTTCTGTGATAAAATGCAAAGCTAGAAAGATTTTTTGAGAGTAAGTTTCTCAATAGCAAATCAAATCATGAACCTATTTTAACCTTGCAATTGACAGGCCAATTTCTGTTCACTCTTTTATTTTATTAAAGTAACTTTAAAATTACAAATAAAAATAGGAATAAAAGACTACTTAAACTAAAATTTTTATACAAATATTTAATTTATATTGTTTCTGTGTATAATATATGACTTTGTATTTATCCTGGTTAAATTTTGGTTTAATTCAAGTCATGTGAACTTTAGGACTTTTAAAAGGATCTGAAGAGTTATAGCCTACAATAAGGAAGTTTATGTCTTAATATAAAAGTAGTACGTTAAGAGCTGCTCAGTATAAAACTCTAAGTATATTAAAGCTTTATTAATTCCATAAGAAACACTTTGGCTTTGGAAGATTCCCAGGCAAATAAAGACAAATTTGAAATATATCTAACTTAAATAGTTCATAATATGGTATAGTTTAAATATAATTGATAATATAGCCAGATATAAAATATTTTCTATGTGTTAGTGCAAGAAAACAATACAAATGTTGGAGATATAATATATACCTATCACTTAAGTTTTTCCACTTACATCATTGTGGCTGTGCATTTTAAAATTTATTTATCTATTTTACTGGGAATTTTACTTAGGTAATTTTTGACTCATTTTAAGTTACAGTATCTTTAAACCAGTTCTCCCATGATAGTATAACAACCAACAAATTGATTAAGATTTAGTGTACAGATTTCAGTAAAGCATTAGCTATTTATTGATGAAAAAGAAACATTTATGAACTCCAGTAGGTTGCAACAACAGCTATCTTCGAAATAGTGAGTTTACTGAGGCAGCTCTGCTGATACGAGGCAGGTCACTTGAGCTTCAAGGCTGAGCTAATGGGACCAACTAACCTCCAGTCTACAGACCTGTATGTATGTCATGCTCCTTGGACCATTCTTATGTTGAAAGCAATCAAGTCCCTGTTTGGGTCTCATCTATTAGCTTTTTACAGGTCAAAGTAAAAAAAAAAAAAATTGGCTAAACTCAAAGGCAAGGTCTGAAAATTTTTGCTTCTTGTAGAGCTGTTATGTTTTAGGTCAGGGGTAGAGGGTGGCATGAAGGAGTTGGCTCAATATTTGGGCATGTGTGATGCGTGCCTTCTCAGTCAGGTCTGACATTGTGATGCCATGGACTGTAACCCCCTGAGCTCCTCTATGCATGGAATTTTCCAGTCAAGAATACTGGAGTGGGTCACCATTTCCTCCTCCAGGGGAAATTCCCAGTGCAGGAATCAAATCCAGGCCTCTCAGGGATTGAACCAGAGTCTCTGGCATCTCCTTCATTGGCAGGCAGATTCTTTACCACTAGGGCCACCTGGAAAGCCCTGGCTCAATATTCACCAAAGATTAGTTAAAACATTTACCTATTCAACCTTGATAATTCCAGGTAATTCTATATAAAATAACAGATAATCCATGACTATGACTGGTTTTACCAAAGGTTTTATAATTGATAGGTCATTAGATTGTTTTAAGCAAAAGCAATTGAGACTAAGTATAAGAACTTGCCTTTCCTATTTGTGTCTTACTAATCATTATTAAGGTTTATAAGCAGAGAGCAGGGAGGGACCATGTGTTGTAGTTATAATTCAAAATATTAAATATTGTTTATTTTCTCCCATGATTTAGAGTTTTCCATGAAAATTAAATATTTACCATAATGCTTTACACTAAATCATATATCTTTTATTGTTTAGGGATATACAACAAAATTCCCAACCCTCTTTATGTATGGCGATAGTGATAAGAATTTAGCTTTTGCTTGTCATCCAAGGGTCATAACCAAATGTTCCTATCCAGTATAGGGAGCCCCATCTGGTGTTCTGTGATGACCTGAAGAATGCAAGGAGGAGAGGGGAGGAAGCCTAGGATGGGAGTGGGTAACTATTCTCGTCTCCAGGTGATCTTTTCCCATCCAGGAATCAAACCCACATCTCTGGAATTGTAGGTAGATTCTTTACCATCTGAGCCACCAAGGAAGCCCTTACATAAGGGAAATTCAGAATCAAAAATTGTAAAAAGTTTAAAATATAAAATCTACTAGATTTAGTAGGAAATTAGTAAAAGAGCTCTTGATTCAAGTTTATAAAAACAGTTTCCTGATCTGCTATACCTATCTCCATTCTTCCATATTCTACTAACCATAGCATCCTCCACTCCTAAAGATGGTACATTTCCAATGTGATCATTACTGTGCAATATCATGATTTTTTCAATACTTAAAAAAAACTAATTTCCTAGTATAACCTTCTAGTGAGGTTTATGTTTTACCAAAGAAATTCAAGTGGTAATTTTGGGGAAGACTTTCAAAGATGAGTAATTGGACAATATCTTTAGCTTTAAACACAGAACAAGCATCATGTGAATAAAAAAAATGGATTCCAATAATCAATGGTCTGTAGATATATTATGGTTTAGAAATTACCCTTTGTGGATACTGTAATGTAATGTTCACTGAACAAAATGTCTTGAAAAATTGGGTGTCTGGTGAAGAATACTGTCATGAAAGTTGTGACCACAGGAAATGGGAAAAAATGAGGTATGGGTTCTTTTGATTGTCCCAGGGAACTTACAGTAGGAAACTACAAAATTCTGGGCATCAACACTTTGACAAAATTTACTTTGAAATAAGTTGAAATATCTTATGGTCAGCAATAGAGGAACCCTGAACTTCCAGATGTTCAAGCTGGTTTTAGAAAAGGCAGAGGAACCAGAGATCAAATTGCCAACATCTGCTGGATCATGGAAAAAGCAAGAGAGTTCCAGAAAAATATCTATTTTTGCTTTATTAACTATGCCAAAGCCTTTGACTGTGTGGATCACAATCAACTGTGGAAAATTCTGAAAGAGATGGGAATACCAGACCACCTGACTTGCCTCTTGAGAAACCTATATACAGGTCAGGAAGCAACAGTTAGAACTTGACAAGAAACAACAGACTGGTTCCAAATAGGAAAAGGAGTACTTCAAGGCTGGTATTGTCACCCTGCTTATTGAACTTCTATGCAGAGTACACCATGAGAAATGCTGGGCTGGAATAAGCACAAGCTGGAATCAAGATTGCCGGCTGCTGCTGCTAAGTCGCTTCAGTCATGTCTGACTCTGTGCGGGCCCATGGACTGCAGCCTACCAGGCTCCTCCATCCATGGGTTTTGCCAGGCAAGAGTACTGGAGTGGGGTGCCATTGCCTTCTCCGATAAGATTGCCAGGAGAAATATCAATAACCTCAGATATGCAGATGACACCACCCTTATGGCAGAAAGTGAAGAGGAACTAAAGAGCCGCTTGATGAAAATGAAAGAGGAGAATGAAAAATTTGGCTTAAAGCCCAACATTCAGAAAACTAAGATCATAACATCTGGTCCCATCACTTCATGGGAAATAGATGGGGAAATAGTGGAAACAGTGTCAGACTTTTTTAGGGGGTGCTCCAAAATCACTGCAGATGGTGACTGCAGCCATGAAATTAAAAGACGTTTACTCCTTGGAAGGAAAGTTATGACCAACCTAGATAGTATATTCAAAAGCAGACATTACTTTGCCAACAAAGATCCATCTAGTCAAGGCTATGGTTTTTCCAGTAGTCATGTATGGATGTGAGTTGAATTGTGAAGAAGGCTGAGTGCCAAAGAATTGATGCTTTTGAAGTATGGTGCTGGAGAAGACTCTTGACAGTCCCTTAGACTGCAAGGAGATCCAACCAGTCCATTCTAAAGGAGATCAGTCCTGGGTGTTCTTTGGCAGGAATGATGCTAAAGCTGAAACTCCACTTCTTTGGCCACTTCATGCAAAGAGTTGACTCATTGGAAATGACTCTGATGCTGGGAGGGATTGGGGGCAGGAGGAGAAGGGGATGACAGAGGATGAGATGGCTGTATGGCATCACTGACTTGATGGACGTGAGTTTAAATTAAGTGAACTCCAGGAGTTGGTGATGGACAGGGAGGCCTGGTGTGCAGCGGTTCATGCAGTCGCAAAGAGTTGGACGTGATTGAGCGACTGAACTGACTGAACTGAACTGAGCCCTAAAAGAATCTTCTTTTTTATTAAACTACTAGGAAAGTTCCCTAAGGTTCTAAGTGGGAAAACTCTGTGTTAGAGACTATATAGTCCTTCACATTATAACATAATTTTCTGTCTCACATGATCTGTGGCATTTTGCAATGTTGATGGCATTCCAGTATACTATGATATTTTCCCCCAGTTGCCTGTTTGTGTCTGTTAGGATACAGTCTGATTTTGTATTAGGCAGAAAAAAACAAACAAACAAAAAAACTTCTCCCTTTGAAAAATTTTCTTCAAAAATCTGTCTGGTTTCATTCACAATTTACTTTAATGTCTCTCTAGCCTAGACTCTCAGAGAAGGCAATGACAACCCACTCCAGTACTCTGGCCTGGAAAATCCCATGGATGGAGGAGCCTGGTAGGTTGCAGTCCATGGGGTCGCTAGTAGTCGGACACGACTAAGTGACTTCACTTTCACTTTTCACTTTCATGCATTGGAGAAGGAAATGACAACCCAGTCCAGTGTTCTTGCCTGGAGAATTCCAGGGATGGGGGAGCCCAGTGGGCTGCTGTCTATGGGGTCACACAGAGTTGGACAGAAGGGACTTAGCAGCAGCAGCAGCAGCAGCCTAGATGCTAGAAACTCAATATTTCTCCTGACAAATATTTTCCTGTAGTTTAACTTGCTTTTCTTTTAATTTTTCTTTTTTCCCCCTCACTGTACTTGTTGTAAAAAATAAGTTCTAAAACAAAACAAAACAAAACAAGTTCTGTAAGGAAAACCATTTAGTCATTTATTATTTAAATGAGCATTCGGCACTTCAGTTCAGTTCAGTTCAATCACTCAGTCATGTCCGACTCTTTGCGACCCCATGAACTGCAGCACGCCAGGCCTCCCTGTTCATCTCCAACTCCCGGAGTCCACCCAAAGCCATGTCCATCGAGTCAATGATGTCATCCAACCATCTCATCCTCTGTCCTCTCCTTCTCCTCTTGCCCTCAATCTTTCCCAGCATCAGGGTCTTTTCAAATGAGTCAGCTCTTCGCATTAGGTGGCCAAAGTATTGGAGAGCTTCAACATCAGTCCTTCCAATGAACACCCAGGACTGATCTCCTTTAGGATGGGCTGGTTGGATCTTCTTGCAGTCCAAGGGACTCTCAAGAGTCTTCTCCAACACCACACTTCAAAAACATCAATTATTCTGCACTCAGCTTTATTTATAGGCCAACTCTCACATCCATACTTGACCAATGGAAAAACCATAGCCTTGACTAGACAGACCTTTGTTGGCAAAGTAATGTCTCTGCTTTTTAATATGCTGTCTAGGTTGGTCATAACTTTCCTTTCAAGGAGTAAGCGTCTTTTAATTTCATGGCTGCAATCACCATCTGCAGTGATTTTGGAGGCCCCCAAAATAAAGTCTGACACTGTTTCCCCATCTATTGCCCATGAAGTGATGGGACCAGATGCCATGATCTTAGTTTTCTGAATGTTGAGCTTTAAGCCAAATTTTTCATTCTCCTCTTTCATTTTCATCAAGCGGCTCTTTAGTTCCTCTTCACTTTCTTCCATAAGGGTGGTGTCATCTGCATATCTGAGGTTATTGATATTTCTCCTAGCTATCTTGATTCCAGCTTGTGCTTCTTCCAGTGTTTCTTGTGATGTACTCTGCATATAAGTTAAATAAGCAGGGTGACAATATACAGCCTTGACGTACTCCTTTTCCTATTTGGAACCAGTCTTGTGTTCCATGTTCAGTTCTAACTGTCGCTTTACCTCTCCTACAAATCTTTTTATCTCAATTTGAAATAATTCTGTTTTTTAACACAAAAGATCCATATCACAAATAATTAAGATATTCATTTTTAGAAACATATTAATAATGCAATCCCCAACCTCTCTGTGGAAACATTCACAATTTGGGTTACTCTGTTTAGAAGCACAGTCAAAATATGGAATTAAGGCCTTAAAGCTTTAATTAAACCCCATACTGGAGGATAAAAGCACTGTTTCAATCCTTGGTCTGGGAAGATTTCAAATGTCATGGGCAACTAAGCCTGTGCACCATGAATACTGAGCCTGTGTTCTGGAGCCCATGAACCAAAAATAAATAAATAAATATTTTTTAAAGAAACAAGTTAGTGTCATATACACAGTGCTTGCTTTAACTACAACTAGCATTCAATTCTCGGAGAAGGCAATGGCACCCCACTCTAGTACTCTTGCTTGGAAAATCCCATGGATGGAGGAGCCTGGTAGGCTGCAGTCCATGGGGTCGCTAAGAGTCGGACACAACTGAGCGACTTCACTTTCACTTTTCACTTTCATGCATTGGAGAAGGAAATGGCAACCCACTCCAGTGTTCTTGCCTGGAGAATCCCAGGGACAGGGGAGCCTGGTGGGCTGCCGTCTATGGGGTCGCACAGACTCGGACACAACTGAAGTGACTTAGCAGCAGCAGCAGAATTCAATTCTGAACAAAATTTGGAAGAAAGGAATTTAGAATCAGAGTAATACTTTATAGAACTAATAAAATTATAAGTAGAACTTGTTGCACTAATTATCTTTGGTCTACGTGGAATTCAGCTATTTTTATCATTTACATTTGACTTACTAATACAACAGAGAAAGTAATGGCACCCCACTCCAGTACTCTTGCCTGGAAAATTCCATAGATGGAGGAGCCTGGTGGGCTGCAGTCCATGGGGTCGCTAAGAGTTGGACACGACTGAGCGACTTCACTTTCAGTTTTCACAATCCTGCATTGGAGAAGGAAATGGCAACCCACTCCACTATCCTTGCCTGGAGAATCCCAGGGATGGTGGAGTCTGGTGGGCTGCTGTCTATGGGGTCGCACAGAGTTGGACACGACTGAAGTGGCTTAGCAGTACTAATACAAAGCATACCAAGAAATCTATAAAATAGCAAAAAAGTAAAAAACCAAAAACCTTCTATTTCAAGAGATTCTCTTTTAAAAGGCTCCTTTGGTTGGAATTACAAGTATATTTGGTGATTCAATCCCTGCCCTGACAAATCTTCAGTTGAAATATCAGGCCAACTCCTTTGATGTGGCTGACAATAGATGCTCAAACAAGTAAGCAGGCATTTTCTTTATTTCTTAGCCATCACATATTAAAAATAGCTTACACTTGTAAATGTGAACTTCAATTAGTTACTGAATTGTAGGTTACCTGCTTGGCTAAATCTTCCAAAATTAGCTGCACTAGAATTGTCAATCACTTTGAATAACTTGTGTAATCTTTTTTTCCAATGCCCCTACATATGTGTATATCAAGATTTCCTACACGGGAAACTGTGTGTGTATGTACGTGTGAAAGTGTGTGTATGTTCGGTTATGTCTGACATTTTGAGACCCTCTGGACTGTAGCCTGCCAGCCTCCACTGTCCATGGAATTTTCCAGGCAAGAATAATGGAGTGATTGCAATTTCCTCTTTCAAAGAAGCTATGTAGTAACATCTTATTGGGTCAATTACATGGCCTTCTTTCTTCTTGGTATGTGACATAAAGTAGTAGGTGCAGGGATCACATGGATGAGTTTAAAATATTAGTGCTCTGACCTCTATGACTGTAGCACAAAAATATCGCTGAATCTATCACCAGGAACATCAGTCAGTCAGTTCAGTCACTCAGTCCTGTCCAACTCTCTGCGACCCCATGGACTGCAGCACACCAGGCCTCCCTGTCCATCACCAACTCCCGGAGTTTATCAAACTCATGACCATTGAGTCGGTGATGCTGCCCAACCATCTCACTCTCTGCGGTCACCTTCTCCTCCCGCCTTCAATCTTTCCCAGTACCAGGGTCTTTTCCAATGAGTCAGGTCTTTGCATCAGGTGGCCAAAATATTGGAGTTTCAGCTTCAGCATCAGTCCTTCCCATGAAAATTCAGGATTGATTTTCTTTAGGATTGACTGGTTGGGCCTCCTTGCAGTCTAAGCCAGTATCATGACACCTAATAAATCTCCACTCTACCAACCCTTAGCTGATGGCACTCATATTCAGGGCATGACAAATAATAAGCCCACCTGGCTAAATGCAAAAATATGTATACTATAATGTTGTGCATTTTGTATAGTGTATTGTTAACTGTGTTTTCATATCAATATATGTAGAGAGATGTAAGTCTAAAAAGCATATCTTATCAGCCATAATTTAGGTTAAGGTCATTGGAAAATATGTTAATATAATTTTTCATGATTTTAATAAGTATAGGCTCTGTATGGTCTTCCCAAGTGGCGCTAGTGGCAAAGAACTCTCCTGTCAATGCAGGTGACATAAGAGACATAAGTGAAGTGAAGTGAAAGTCACTCAGTTGTGTCTGACTTTTTGTGACCCCATGAATTATACAGTCCATGGAATTCTCCAGGCCAGAATACTGGAGTGGGTAGCCTTGAAGAGGGGTTTAATTCCTAGATCAGGAAGATCCCCTGGAAGAGGGCATGGCAACCCATTCCAGTATTATTGCCTGGAGAATCCCATGGCCAGAGGAGCTTGGCAGGCTACAGTCCATGGGGTTGCAAAGAGTCCAACACAACTGAAGCAATTTAGCATGCATGAACACAGCCTCTGTATAGAGGTGAATCATTTTAAGAACATCAGCAATAGGTCAATGACAAAAGCAATCATACTGTAAATTACAGAAGAGGAAGTTTCCTTTAGTTATTCTGTTTGTAGCTCATGACAATAAGCTCCGTAAGAATTCTTCAGGGCTTGAGTCCCCAGGGTTAGGTGGTTAGATATAAAACAAATTAAAATACCATCATGAAGTATAATTTCTAGGTCTATCTATTACTCAAGGGTGTGTTCATTCTCCTTCTGCAATTTCATGACTGTTGCAAAAAGGACAGATGATATTTCTTGCTATCTTTATTAACTATATTTAGCAGGAATCATCAGCTTTCTGATGAAAGGACTGGAAACATTTAAACCAAAATTTCAATTTTGATACTCAACGTGTATGCAGCATATTAGTGTTAGCAAGGAATCCATCATAAATATACACCAAGGATATTTGGCGTTGGTGAGTTGATTCAACCTAGGATCATCCTTTCACCCTGATCTGAGGGATATGGAATCCAGACGGTTTATGTCAGAGGAAATATATGTGAGCTGAAAACAGCAATATACAGGCTAAATTCTACTTTTATTAGTCCCAGGACTATCGTGCAAGTGCAGAAATTTACTATTATATATTTCTTTATGTATTAAAAGTGTTTAATCTTTCCCAGATTAATTCTGCTGTTATCAGGTGACTGCCGTTATCCAACCAATGATTTGTTTAGTTCTTTTTATTTCTTTTTCTTTTTTTCTTATTTCCTTCTATGTAGCCTGTGTTTTCATAGAATAATATTCTATCTTGGGAATATTTAATGCTCTAAGCATCACATTCATTTAAGAATCATTTATGTATAATACTACTATTGATAAATACTATTCTTTCTTATTTTCCAGGTAAAGAAACTAAAGTTCTAAAGGATAAAGCTAATTTCCCATAATCAAATTCACTTAAGTTGTAAAGACTTCAACCTGACACTTCTAAACATTTCTGGGTATACACTGATCACACTGCCCTCACTAGCTTAGGTTGAGCTATCTTCAGTTTCTTTCACTCCACCTTCTCATGTTCCACTGCTCAATTTTAATTCTTCTTTATTTTTATTTTTTAAATCAAGAGCCATGGTACTGAATGAAGGAAATCAGAGCTCTGTGAGCATATTCATCCTCTTGGGCTTCTCAGAATACCCCCGACTCCAGGCATCCCTTTTCTTGGTGTTCTTGACCATTTACACAATCACTATGGTGGGGAACCTTGGCATAATTGTCGTCATAAGGACCAGTCCCAAACTCCACACACCCATGTATTTTTTTCTCAGCCATCTATCCGTTTTGGATATTTGCTATTCCAGTGTATTTACGCCCAAACTCCTAGGTATCTTGGTTGTGGAAGATAGAGTTATCTCTTTCAGAGGGTGCATGGCACAGTTTTTCTTTGGCTGTGCATTTGTGATTACGGAGATGTCCATGCTAGCAGTGATGGCCTATGACCGGTTTGTGGCTGTTTGTAACCCCCTGCTCTACACAGTTGCTGTGTCTCCTAAGCTCTGCAGCCTCCTGGTCGCTGGGACTTACATGTGGGGTGGAATGTGTTCCTTGACAATCACATGTTCTCTTTTGGAGCTGTCCTTCTGTGAATCTAATGTCATACATCACTTTGGCTGTGAGTATTCTGCCATCATCTCTGCTTCCTGTTCTGACACCCATTTCAGTCAACTGACGTGTTTCATCATTTCTACACTCAATGAGGTGTGTAGCCTCCTGATTATCCTCACCTCCTATGCTTTCATAGTTGTCACAATAATCAAGATCCCTTCAGCTGGTGGACTCCGAAAAGCCTTCTCCACCTGTGCCTCCCACCTGACCGCCATCACCATTTTCCATGGGACTGTCCTGTTCCTTTACTGTGTACCCAACTCCAAAAGCTCGTGGCTCCTCGTCAAAGTAGCCACTGTGTTTTTTACCATCATGATTCCTATGCTGAACCCTCTTATCTATAGCCTTAGGAATAAAGATGTGAAAGAGACAGTCAGGAGATTGATAACTATGAAACTGCTTTGTCCCTCAATATAATTCAGAAGTCCAATGGGAGTGAAAAAACACTTGAATTAAAGACAAGCTGTTTATTAGCCAAATAAATATGCTTGTGTTCATATTATGCCTAATAATTTTCATATATATATTTCTGATGCTAGTTTATCTTTATTATAAGTAAATATGTGATTATGTTTCAAATAAATTGTATGTTGTATTTTACATTTTTTTTTTGATGGTCAGATGAACTACAATTACTTCTCAGTTAATAGAGAAATAATACATTATGGAAGTCAGAGTGATGAAAAGGGATATCTAGTTAGAGACTCATTTCTTATGATACAGTTTATGTTGTGATTTGTAACAATGCTGCAAACACAGATGATAACTGTGTTTAGTGTCAGGGTTAAGGTTAGCGTTAGTGTTAGGGTTAGGGTTAAATTTGCACTTAGGTTCTCATAACTAACTCTTCTGATTCAGTTTTATAAAATGCAACTTTTAGCTCTTCTCAAAACTTTATTTTACACCAAGTAAAATGAGTTTTGAGTTAGCCTTATAAAAATATAACCTGATTTTAAGCAAGAAGATCCTGAAAATAATAGCTAGTCTCTGTAGGCATTACTCATTTTTTGGATACTAGTATAATATGGTTCAATCAAAGGTGTTTAATTGAATACTGAGAAAAAGTTAAATGTATTTCTAGGGAGATATGATGATTACTCAGTGATAAAGCCCAAGTTAAGAACTGCTCTATTTTCTCTTCTTCTGACAAATACTCATTCATGTCTCAGGTTTGCACTCCTAATCCAAAGGAAAAGAAATGCTGTTCATCAATAATGAAGTAAGAAAAACTATAATGACATTAACAGAGATGCTTCTGAATAACTGGACCTAATCATGAATCTACCTCATTCAGTTTAATAAGTCTTTCTTATATTCCTTTGAAGGACCTGCCATTACCACATATTCTTAGTTATGGTAACTTTGAGGTGAATCTCACTATCCATTAGAGCAACTTCTGACATCTTTTCTTCTGTGTGAGTGGATCCTGTATATCCTTGACCATTTTATTTTCATACAAACTTCAGTATTTATTGTGTTCATTCTTTTAAAGCCTGAGACTCTTAGGGGCTCTAAAATTTACGTCACTCATTCTTTAGCTCTGCACGTTCAAGCACTCTTGGCTGTAGCCATGCCCTCTCTGCTTCATTCATCTATGCTCCTTCATAATCATTACACATTTCTGAAATTATGATGAGATCATATTAGCTGGGTTTTATTTTACCATTGTTTTAATTTATTCATTTTTATTTTTGGCTGTGCTGCGCAGCATGTGAGATCCTAGTTTCTCAACCAGGGATCAAGTCCATGCTCCCGGCAGTGGAAGCAAAGAATCTTAACCCCTGGACCCCAGGGAAATCCCACCGTTGTTTTTACTAATCTGGCTTTGCTATTTTATTTATTTCTCATTATCATTACTATGATTGATTTGGTTTCTGAGGGAAGAGAGAGACAATAAAGGCATTTTATATATTGAGTTTCACATATTGAGTTAAAAATAATTCAAATTCTATCTCTTTCTTTTCTGATTAGTGGAAAAATTGGCATTGATAAAATTCTACAGGAATGGCAAATAGTAAGATATTGTGAAGGATCTATATTAAGAAATTACAAATATTAGTGAAATAAACACATTCCTTGAAAAAACAGCATTAAATCTTATACAATAAAATAGAAAATATAAGTAAAGTCTTATCTATTGTAATGGATGTCTGTGTGTGCTCAGTCGTGTCTGACTCTCTGTGACCCCATGGACCTTAGCCTGCCAGGCTTCTCTTTCCATGGGATTTTCCTGGCAAGAATACTGGATTGGGTGGCCATGCCCTTCTCTGGGAAATCTCCCCGATCCGTGATCAAACTCCCGTGTCCTGCATCTTCTGTATTGCAGGTGGATTCTTTACCACTGAGTCACTGGGGAAGCCTAAAGTAATGGAATTTGTTTTCAAAAACTTCCTCACAAAGAAATCCTATGCCCTGTTTATTATGTTGGTGAATTTCTCCAAACATTTAAGAAATATGTCAATCATGCACAAATCTTTCTAGTGAATAGATTAAGAGAGGATACTTAATAGTGCATTATACTCACTTAGTCAGATTTTAGCAACCAGTTCAAAGAAAGCTATTATGAGAAATAAATTTATAGATCAGTCTTTTTTTTTTTTGCTATTTACATGAGATGCTTTTTATTTTATTTTATTTATTTATTTATTTATTTTTTGCTGATCTATATAGCAATTTTATTCACTACAAGCTCTGGGTAATTTTTTTTTTTCCTAGTCTTTCTTTTTTTTTTAAATTTTATTTTATTTTTAAACTTTACATAATTGTATTAGTTTTGCCAAATATCAAAATGAATCTGCCACAGGTATACATGTGTTCTCCATCCTGAACCCTCCTCCCTCCTCCCTCCCCATTCCATCCCTCTGGGTCGTCCCAGTGCACCAGCCCCAAGCATCCAGTATCATGCATCGAACCTGGACTGGCAACTCGTTTCATACATGATATTTTACATGTTTCAATGCCATTCTCCCAAATCTTCCCACCCTCTCCCTCTCTCACAGAGTCCATAAGACTGTTCTATACATCAGTGTCTCTTTTCCTGTCTCGTACACAGGGTTATTGTTACCATCTTTCTAAATTCCATATATATGTGTAAGTATACTGTATTGGTGTTTTTCTTTCTGGCTTACTTCACTCTGTATAATAGGCTCCAGTTTCATCCACCTCATTAGAACTGATTCAAATGTATTCTTTTTAATGGCTGAGTTCTCATGAGGTTAGTGAATGAATATTCAAGACATAATATTAGCACATAGGATATTATTCCAGAAACTGAAAAGTGGTTGAATAGTCATGAATTAATAACCATAAATCAACATATTAAAATAAAAGGGAACATACGTAATTCATGCAAATTACAGTTCTAGAAAAATAAGTTGGTTAAATACAAAACTTATTCTACTCTGAATGGTTGATTTTTCTCAACTCACATATAATAAAATTGTTATTAGCTACAGGCAACTGTAATCCTCATATTAGCTATTGAAACTACTGTGATTAATTTTAAAATTTTTTGGCTGTAATACTATGTATATATCTAAATTAATATATCTCAAGAATGTACAAATCCAAAGGCGGTTCCCTAGAGTTTTAATTGAAAAGTTAATACTTCTTAGATGGCTGTGACAAATATTTCTTGCATCCATGTCTTGAACAGAAATTAACCTCTTCCTGATAGTATGGATTTCTCTGGTGACTCAGATGGTAAACAGTCTACCTGCAATGCAGGAAACCAGGGTTCTATCCATAGGTTGGAAAGATCCCCCGGAGAAGGGAATGGTCAGCTATTCCAGTAGTTTTGCATGGAGAATTCCATGGACAAAGGAGCCTGGTGGAATACAGTCCATGGGGTCTCAAAGAGTCAAACGACTGAGTGACTAACATTTTCACTTTCTTGTTAGAGTACAGAATGCCAAAAATAGGTTATCATTGTGAAAAATATGACCTGTTGACCAGGATGATGAATACCAGAAATGGCTTTCTTTTGGTGTAATGAAGGTATTCAGGGGTTACAACTTAACTATCAATAGTTTCTTGATAATCCTTATGCTTGCAGGAGACCTGTGTTCAGTCCCTGGGTCAGGAAGATCCCCTGGAGAAGGAAATGGTAACCCACTTCAGTATTCTTGCCTGGAAAACTGCATGGACAGAGGACCCTGGCAGGCTACAGCCATGGGGTTGCAAAGAGTCGGACACCACTGAGACACAGCACACACACACATATATGTTTGCATGAATAAGTCTTGAAAATTACACTTTTAAATAGTTATTTATATTTGGTCACCATTAGAATACAATGATGCAACTGACATTTTTATATATAGTCATTTATGCAGCACTACTTCATTCTGTTATTATTTTCTCATATTTTCATTGTAGATTCCTTAGGACTTTCTGTATACAGAATCTAGCTGGCAAATAAAGAGAGTTTTACTTTCTACTTTTCAATAATTATAATTTTCTTTCCTTATTCAACAAAAATCTAAAATAAGATGTTAATTAAAAGTGGTTAAGGACATAATTTTCTTGGCTGTTATACACAGAGTTAGGAGAAAATCAAGTTATTTTACTTTATGTAGGATTTTTTTCTATTTTCTGTTTCTACACTAGACATAATATTAGCTAGAGGTATTTTTGTAGATGATCTTATCAGGTTGAAGGAATTTTCTTATATATCTTGTTTACTGCTATGCAGATAATCATTTTTTTTCCCTTTCCTTCTGAGTCATTGTTTATTTTCCTATCATATACTGTGATATTTTATTTTCTAATATTTCATTCAGTATATCTATGATGAAGTACATTAGTTTTCTTGATCTATGTTTTCTGTTTGTTTGTTTACAACATCTTTGTCTGGTGTTGGTGTTGATGGTTGTTGATTAGTTACTAAGTCGTATCTGACTCTTTTGCAACCCCATGGACAGTAGCCTGCCAAGCTCCTCTTTCCATGGGATTCTCCAGGCAAGAATACTGGAATGGATTGCCATTTCCTTCTCTAGGGAATCTTCCTGATATAGGGATAGAACACATGTCCTCTGCCTGCAGATAGATTCTTTACCTCTGAACCACCAGGGAAACCCAGGAACACTAGAGATGTCCAAAAACTCAGAAAATGATCCAAAATATTGGAGGTGGCCCCTCCTCACTGTCAGAGATACCCACACGCTTTCTTTCCTGGCGTGCCTCTCTGCCTTGCTTCCATCTTAACTAACAGATTCTCTGTGTGCTCTCCCACTTGTTGTACTATGTCTCTAAAAATAAACTTCCTACCTTCATTTACAATTTTGCCTCCTTGAGAAATGCATTTTTTACTGGGGGACAAATATATATATATATATATATATATATATATGTATGTATGTATATGTATACTTATGTCTGCCAGTAACCTGCATCTCAGCTATCAGTTTTTAAACTATGGAGTTCACACATTCTAAACTAATTAATCATTTTCAGTTTTTGCACATTGCTGATTGAGTTGTCTTTGCCTCTTCAATCAAATCCTGAGCTCCTGAAGGTCAGGAAGCAGGCCTTAGAATTCTATCATTGTGCTTGCACAATGCTGGGATCTAGATATTTGTAGCTGAAAATCAAATTCAGAAATCTGTGGTTTCTATCATAGAGGTTTCTTAGAACCTCTGTCAGAAGCACCTGGGAAATCAGTTGAACTCACGGATATTTGGCAGAGAAACCCAGGAATGTTCATTTTAAACAAACCTCTTGGAATATTCTTATGTACATGGATGTTTGGGAATTAGAGAGCTGTCACATACAAATAAACACAATCCTAAGTACATGTTTCACACAAGGTATAGGCAAGATAGTAACAGCATCAAGTTTAAATAACATTTCCAGTTTTATTTCTTCCTGTAGCCCCTCCTCCTCTTCCTGTCTGAATCATCCTTCTGGAGCAAAATTCTAATCAAGTCCTTCCTTCAACTGACACCTTCCCAGGTGTGAGAATATAAAACCCATGATCATAAACTTATCCTTTAAGAATCTTAATGACCCAGATGCAAAATGACATAACATTTTAACTAAGAGCACAAACTCTGGGGCCAGACTGACTGAATTCAAATCCCAATGCCTCCAGTTTGAGTATGAGATATATTAATGAGATGAAGAAAAAATGTTGCTTATATCTCTTATTGCTCTGTTTATTCAAATAAACATGCACACGATTTTGTGCTACTTATTAGTTAAATGCTTGACAGAGTTTATGATTAAATAGTATGGGCCTGTGGATAAGGCAATGGCACCCCACTCCATTACTCTTGCCTGGAAAATCCCGTGGATGGAGGAACATGGAAGGCTGCAGTCCATGGGGTCGCTGAGGGTTGGACACGACTGAGCGACTTCACTTTCACTTTTCACTTTCATTCATTGGAGAAGGAAATGGCAACCTACTCCAGTGTTCTTGCCTGGAGAATCCCAGGGATGGGGGAGCCTGGTGGGCTGCCGTCTATGTGGTTGCAAAGAGTCGGACACGACTGAGGTGACTTAGCAGTAGCAGCATCAGTATGGGACTGAGGTTCTTCTTGTATGAAGATTTTGAACTGAAAATGCAATTTCATAGGAAGATAGAGGCTATTCATATTTTGCTTTTCATCTTTGGTAAGTTTATTTGTATGGTTCAAATGATTTTTCTACATCAACTAAGTAGTCAAATATTTCAGAAGAAAATTATACATAATACTCCTTAATTATTTTTTTGTACATTGACAGCATCTGTAATGAAGCCCAATTTTTTTCTTGAGTAGCAATTGCATTATGATCTGTTATTTGTAATCAATTTATCTAACAGATGATTGATTTTATGTATCATTTTAAACATCAGAATTTTAGTTTTGCTCAATCCCTTATTTCAATTTCATTGTCCATTTTCTATTTTGTTGATCACCATTCTCATCTTTTCCTCCTTCTATTTATTGTGAGATTAAAAACTGTTTGCTTTTTTATCTTCTTAAAATGGAATCACAGATCATCAAATTTCTTCTCTTAAGTAAAACATTCAAGCAAGTAGGTGCTATTTTAAATAGAATGAGGTATTAATAGAGACAGTACAAAAATGTTGACCTCATGAGTGACAAATAGAAGTCTAAACTAGTCCTTAAGATTCCCCACCATTTGGTGTACACATATCTTCAACTAGCCATTCAATTACACATTAATCTGGGAGCTGCTGGGAAATAATTTTAAATTATAACTAGTTTTAAATCAGTTGATCATAAGAAAAGATGACTATCCTGATTGATGGGTCTCATATAATCTGATGACTTGTTAAAAATGCTTTAATCCCTCTTTAAGGAGATGTATGAATTATAAGAGGGTGTTGAAGGAGAGATTTGAAGTGTGAGAGTGACTTGAGCAGAGAAAACAAAGCAGATGCCTAGGAGTGGATTCTAGGAACTGTGAATAACCCCAAACAGATGTCAAGGAAACAATACCCTATTCCTACAACTTCAAGGAACTGAATTATTCCAACAACATGAATGAGCTTGCAAGAGAACCAATTTCTAGATGAGAAACTTGATGACACTTTGATTTCAGCCTTGCGATAACTTGAATACAGGGACCAGGTGTATTGTGCCTAACTTCAGGCATACAAAATTGTGAATTAATAAATGAGTGTTTTTCAAGCCACTAATTCTGCAGCAGTTTATTATGATGAAATAGATCATTCATATACCACATAATTGATAGGTTTTATCAATCGCATTATCGAAAAATGTATATTCAACAAGTTTTAATAAAACAGGGAAACACTGGGATACAATAATAACTCCAAATGGTATAATATCATATTTGTATTCAGTGTGATATTGAATGTGTTTTTTTACAAAAATGTAGATGTCCAAATAAGAAAACCTAGAGGAAAGACTGAAATAAACATAACACAGAAACAACACTATGCTTGGTCTATTGAACAGTAATTGTGATTTTCTCTTTCTGAATTTTGGAATTCACGTCTCCCATGATAAATATAAATGTAGACAGGTTGATTGATAGCGTTATTTTTCTAAGATGAGAAGATAAACATGCTCAAGCTTCCTATATGATTTAATGATTTAAAATAAATTATACTCTAAATGAGAAGTAAGGAATTTTCTTTAAATTGTCTTTTCTGTAGCTCATGGAAAACACCCCAATCAAAATTGTCTGGGGTGTGAATCCCCAAAGTCACTCAGGTAGACTTAAATATACAGAATGATCCCTAGGTTTAGACACAAGTGTGGGACACCCTCGGGAGTGCCTCTATTTTTTTAATGAGAACAAAGTATAATTTTCTTGATGATTTTACCAAAATATACTTTGGAAGAGGTTACAATACTCTTATTACAAGCTACAACACTTTTAATTAAATTTAAGTATTTTTGTTAAACACTTTTCAAGCTTCTTATTTAAAGAAGTCTTCAGGAAATCAATCTATAAAGACTACATGGCTTCTGGTGAGTTGTTTAAATTAAGTGATTTACTTTAATTCTGATGTGGGAAACTCTGAAATTAACAATATTTTTGGCAGAGTAAGAACTATGCAACACTAGTAGCAATGAAATGGTATTAATTTAATTCATTTCAGGGGAAGAATACAAGATATTGAAATTATTTCTTATATCTTTAAGATTCATGGGATGCATTTGGTTTTGAACTTTGCTTATATAGCTGAATGATGTCTTTGGTGGACATTCAAGTAGTAGTATTAGTTTTTAATTAAAAATAAAAAAAATTAGAGAAATGTTAAAAAGAAATCTATAAAATGTAGAGAAATAAGCTAGACTTTGCATTAAATTTTTTGAGTTTAAAATCATGCAGGTGAAAGCAAGTTGGAGCAGTACAGCAAACTTGAGTTCTGAATTAAACCCCAAAGTAGTTGAAACATGTAGCCTGGTATTTGATATTAAAAGGTAATAATGCTTTTATATACCAAGAAGTGTGTATTTTGTGCACAAAAATCAAAATTGCTGCAGTGAGTAAAACAAAAGAAGTAGCTATCAAGCAGTCTAGATAATGCAGTGATACTGTGCATGCTAAGTCGCTTCAGTCCTTTCTGAATCTTTATAAACAACCCTATGGACTGTAGCCCACCAGGCTCCTCTGTCCATGGGATTCTCCAAGCAAGAATACCAGAATGGGTTGCCATACACTCCTCCAGGGGATTTTCCCAATGCAGGGCTAGAACCCGTGTCTCTTATGTCTGCTTCATTGGTAGTTTAGTTCTTTTAGTGATCACAGAAATCCAGAGAGCAGAGTTCAGATTATAGGTAATTTGTATGGAGATGATTTTGAATAAGGGTAAGCATTTGAGCATGATTTTAAACTAAGATTGAATGAAAATTAGTCCTGAAGAATGGCTGTAGGTAGGGTAAATAAAGACAGCTGCTGAATAGATGTGTGGTAGGTAGCAATAAAGATGGGAGTGTATTTTAAAGAATATGTTCATTTTTCCCTGATTACATTTTTCACAGCCTTAAACTTGGATGGAAAGGAAATCATAGAGTTACAGACCAGGACAGGGAAAAATGGACAAAACAAAGCTTATGCCTTGATGGCTTGAGACATTAATGGAAATGTGCAGCAAAGAAGGAAACATTAGAAAAGAATTAAGTAAGAAAACGATTTCCTCTGTGTATGCATTTTTTCTACTTCTTAGTTTTGCACCATTTCAGACTTCATAAAATTGTAGGTGGTGCTACATTGTAGAATATTTTGAGGTTATATATTTCAAATTCAAAGTAAACATGAAAAACAGAATTAGAAATACAAGAGAAGAAACTAAATTTGGTGTGGGCCATTTATTATATGTGAAATTAAAGTCTTAAATATTTTAGAAAATAATTAAAGTTGGACTTCCCTGATAGCTCAGCTGCTAAAGAATCTGCCTGCAATGCATGGGACCCCAGTTTGATTCCTGGGTTGGGAAGATCTGCTGGAAAAGGGACAGGCTACCATCGCCAGTATTTCTGGTCTTCCCTTGTGACTCAGCTGGTAAAGAATCTACCTGTAATGTGGGAGACTTGGGTTCAATCCCTGCGTTGGGAAGATCCCCTAGGGAAGGGAATTGCTACCTACTCCAGTATTCTAAACTAAATTTGGTGGGGGCGATTATTACATGTGAAATTAAAGTCTTAAATGTTTTAGAAAATAATTCACTAATTGAAGTTATATTTTATACATAATTGTGTAGTAAAAACAAATTCTTAGAATTATATTCTAAAGGTAAGGTTTCAGAGAGCTTAACTTGTCAGAGACATATTAATAAGTGACTGAGGTTAAATTTGAAGGCAAGTTGACCTGATTAAAGAGTCTAGATTGTTAACAAGACATCATTCATATTCTCTAGGAGATACAATATAGGACCTTTTACCAAGGGTTGGCCAGTTGTTGAAATCATTAGGGAAGATAAACCTGAGGCTTCTCTGAAGAGGTGGGTGCTGAATCTCTCAGTTGTGTAACTTGTGACTCCATGAACTGTAGCCCGCCAGGCTCCTCCGTCCATCAGATTTCACCAGCAAGGATACTGGAGTGGGTTGCCAGTTCTTTCCGCTGCGGATATTCCTGACCCAGGGATTGAACTATTGTCCCTTGCATCTCCTGCACTATCAGCAGGATTCTTCACCACTGCACTACCTGGGAAGCCTCTCTCTGATCAGAGAGCACTAAGGAAAAGTGAGAGAATAACAGAGGACATCCTGAGCAGTTAGAATGGCCTGAGCAAACATAAGAATTTGCAAGTGCAATCAACAAGTTTAATTAAATGAAGCTAAAGAAAGGAATTATCCATGTGGAGAGAAGGGAGACAGAGCTGAGGTAGAGAAAATTCAAACAAGGACATTTTCTGAGTCAATGTGACACTCAGTTCTTCCCAGTCCATCCTCTCCTTGCCCCTCCATCAGAAGCTGACTTGCACGCTCCACACCTGTAGACACACGGTATACCGTTTGGGCTCCAAACATGTCTTATTCGCATTCCTGGGAAATCCCAGACTTCACCACTGCAGACCAGTCCCCTGTCCAGGCTGGGAAAAAAATACCCTCTATTTCTGTCATGTCTCGTTGCTTAGGGTGAACTCTCTGGTTTTCCCTGGCAGGAACCATAATAATGGATATGAGAAATCAGAGTGCTGGAATCACCTTCATCCTCTCGGGTTTCTCAGAATACCCACAGCTCCAGGTGCCTCTCTTCTTGGTTTTCTTGGCTGTCTATACTGTCTCTGTGGTGGGGAATCTGGGTATGATTGTGATCATCAGAATCAATCCCAAATTTCACACCCCCATGTACTTCTTTCTCAGACATCTCTCCTTTGTGGATTTTTGTTACTCTTCTGTAACCACACCCAAACTCTTAGAGATCTTGGTTGTGGACACAAGGACTATCTCCTACCTGGGTTGCATGATGCAATTCTTCCTTGGTTGCACACTTGTGATTACGGAGACGTTCATGTTAGCAGTGATGGCCTATGACCGGTTTGTGGCTGTTTGTAACCCCCTGCTCTACACAGTTGCTATGTCTCCTAAGCTCTGCAGCCTCCTGGTCGCTGGAACCTACACATGCTGTGGTCTGTGTTCCTTGACAATCACACGTTCTCTTTTGGAGCTGTCCTTCTGCGGTTCTAACATCATACATCACTTTGGCTGTGAGTTTTCTGCCATTGTCTCTGCCTCTTGCACTGACTCTTACTTCAGTCAGATGACATGTTTTATCATTTCTACTTTCAATGAGGTCTGTAGCCTCCTGATTATCCTCGCCTCCTATATTTTCATAATTGTCAGAATCATCAAGATGCCTTCAGCTGGTGGACTCCGAAAAGCCTTCTCCACCTGTGCCTCCCACCTGACCACCAATACCATTTTTTATGGGATAATCCTTCTTCTCTACTGTGTACCCAACTCCAGAAGCTCACGGCTCTTCATCAAAGTAGCAACTGTGCTTTACACAGTAGTGATCCCCATGCTAAACCCCCTTATCTACAGCCTCAGAAATAATGATGTGAAGGAGACCATCAGAAAATTAGTCAACACCAAAATGTTTTCTCACCCAATGTAACTTTGAGTGAGAAGAGAGATAGAGGAAAGTACTTTCTTAAATGTGCTTTATACAGTGTGTTGATGGTTATTACATTTTCCTTCAAATGTGTGCTTATCTGCTGATTAGTGTCCTACTCTTTGCAACCCCTTCTCTGTCCATGGGGAATCTGCAGGCAAGAATACTGGAGTGGGTTCCCGTACCCTCCTCCAGGGGATCTTCCCAAGCCAGGGATGGAACTCATGTCTCCCAAAGTGCATTTTGATTTTTTGTGACTGAGACACAATGGGATACAATGTTTTGAGAAAATTATATATATATATATATATATAGCATATGAATATAATGTGATTTTTAAAGTGCACTGTGATTTTAAAATATCACGTTCAGTTTAAAAGAAAAGAAAAGAAATAAAATTATGTTTATGTTTCACTTTCAGAGTGTTTTAGGCAAAATAAATAATGATTGTCTAATGCTGTCCATGGGCTTCTCTGTGGCTTAGATGGTAAAGAATCTGCCTGTAATATGGGAGACCTGGGTTCTTTCCCTGGGTTGGGAAGATCCCCAAGAAAAGGGCATGACAACCTACTCCAGTATTCTTGCCTGGAAAATCCCCACGGGCAGAGAAGCCTGGTGGACTACAGTCCTTGGGGTCATAAAGAGTTGGATAAGACTGAACAACTAAGCACAGCACAGCAAAAGGCTGTCCACATCCTAAAATCCTCAGAATTTGCAAATGATTTCTGTTGCATGTCTTCTTTCTTTCTTTTTTTTCTCCTCCTTTCCTTTATCTTTTTATTACTCTCAAATGATGAAATGTGATAAAAAGGTAGACAAGTAATTTTGTATAATCTTCCTGTATGTTACTTTCTTCAAGAAATTAAAGACATTATCAGCTCTTCACAGCATTTCTGTAAGCATTTTTCTAGTCACTGTGCCTCTCTGATCTCTGATGCCTCTGGAAGCAAACTCCATTGAGGTGTTCAAAGATTTTTCTTCTAAACAGAGAATAGGTTATGAGAGTTAAAACTTAGCTTTATCACTTTTGAAATTTGTATTATTAAAACTTTAGAGTATAGTCCCTTATGTCTGGCTTATTTGGCTCAGCATTTGTTTCAAAAGAATTTTTATGTGATTGACTGTAACAGTAGTTCCATTTTTGGTGCTGAGGAATTTCCACTAAATAAATACATTGATATGATAATATGTTTATTCATACTACTACCAGAAATGGAATTTGGTTATTTCCTCTTATTTATTGAAGTATTATTTGTTTATAGTGTTATAATAATTTTAGATGGACAACATAGTGATTCATTATGTTTCTAGATTATACACTATTAAAACTTAGTGGCTCAGTGGGTAAGAAACTGCCTGCAATGCAGGCAATGCCAGAGATATGGGTTTGATTCCCAGGTGGGGAAGATCCCCTGGAGGAGGGCACGGCAACCCAATCCCATGGGCAGAGGAGCCTGGTGGGCTAGAGTCCATAGGGTTGCAAAGAGTTGGACACAACTGAAGTGACTGAGCACAGCACAGCACACAAAGGATAATAGCTAGAACTTATGGCGATAGGCAGAGGTATCCTTGTCGCTTATCTATTTTATACAGAGTATTTTGTAGACTTTATATTCCTAAATTACCCCTCCTCCTTTCCTTAAAAGTCTGCAAATAACAATTGTTGAAGAGAATTAGAGTAAAGGGAAACGTTTTGCATTGTGGGTGAGAATGTAAATTGGTAGAGCTAATTGCATACTGTATGGAAAACAGTATGGAGTTTTGCACACACACGCACACACACACACGAGCTATAAATAGAACTACCATATAAGCCACCAATTTCACCCCTGGTTATTTCACTTTTTTGTCTTTAATGGAAATGCTGCATGAACATTCTTACACAAGTATGTGCTGCATTGCATGTGAGCACTCACTGTGGGAGGTATGCCCTGTCTCTGAATGTTCTGGATCAAAGGGCACTTGTTTCTGATCTTTGCTAGGTGCCATCAAACAATTTTCCAAAATGAATGGATTCGTTTAAATTCCAACTATATTGTATGTGGGTTCTAATTATTGTCCATTCTTTCCAACATTTAATACTGTCATAGAAGACATTTTAATATTTTCAGGTTGGTGGGTGCGTAGGGGTACTTCATTTTGGTGATGAATTTAGTTCCACTTTACTATTGTGGTTGAATTCCTGTAATTTAGTTATTAGTCATTTGACTTATCTTACTTCTTTGTGAAGGGTCTATTCAGGTTTTTTTTTAACCTATTTTTCTATTAGGTTATTAATATTTTATTATGAAGTATGTATTTCATTATGCATTGTAAATAAAAGTCCTTTGATGTGTGTATCATGAATATTTTCTCCTAGATTGTGGCTTGTCTATTTATTTGGTTGGTGATGTATTTAGGGGCACACATTTCCTTATGTTTAATGAATTAATGAATCAATGTTTAATAAACCATTTCTTTACACAGTGAAGTGTTTCTAATGTCTTATTTAGGATCCACTTCTTACCTCCAAAACAATAAAGATATCCATGTTTTATGTGCTAAATTATCACAAATTTCATACAGTATTATATTTTATATTCTACTTCCTCTATTTTCAATTTGGGGTTTTATTCTCTCTTTTTACCTTGATTTTTAAATTTATTTCAAACTGAGAGTAAATTTTGATGGGGTGTGACTATAAGGTAATTTTATATTTTGACTTATTGGTATATATTTACCCCAGAAATACTTATTGAAAAATTCACTCATTTTAACACTGCTTTGTGGTGTCAGAATATTCATAAAGTAAACGTCAGTATATCTATAGTTCTGCTTCTAGGCTTTCTGAATGCTTCTAGGTGTTTTATAATCAGAACTACCCTTAACTCATAGGCTTTGACATCATGCTGAGCAACTCTTAAAAAGTTACTCTTAATCTTGCAGAGTTTTTAAGATATTCTTTATCTTTACCTTTTAAAACAACCTTTAGAATTATTCTTGTTTAGATTTAGTGTAGAAATACAGTCAAATTGTAGATCAATTTGCAGAGAATGATGTTTGCATCCTCAAGTCTTCCAAATCATAATAATGCTATATTAACATGTTTATTTAGATCTACAATATAAGACATATCATATTTTTATAAAGTTCTTACATATTTTTAAAATTAATCTAGAATTGTGATTATTTTTCATACTATTGTAAATGTCATTTGTAAAATGTGTATTGTTTTTCAACTAGAATTCAATGCATTTTGGCAACTCTAAAAATATCTCTTAATAATTTTATAATTTATTTGTAGATTATTTTGAATTTTCAGCATGCGTATCATACAATCTCTAATCAAACATTTTCTGGATATGTTGTTTCCAATGTTATTCTCTTTATTTTTTTCTTGTGTTTGGTTAACTAGCTGAAAACATTAGTACAATTTTGAATAAATAGTAAATGTGGGTATCCTTGACTTCCTCATCTAACAAGGAAAGTATCAATACTTAACATTTCATGCTTAAAATGTTAAGGAAAGTTATCTCATGTATTTTTTTGGTATGTGTCTGTTTGTTATATTTTGTTTTTTAGTGAGTGAATGTTGAATTTATCAACCTAATTTTCCTCATTTTAGCTCCTTTAATACACCAATACAGTATACTAATGCATATATATGGAATTTAGAAAGATGTTAACGATAACCCTGTATGCAAGACAGCGAAAGAGACACAGATGTATAGAACAGTCTTTTGGACTCTGTGGGAGAGGGAGGGATGGGGGATGATTTGGGAGAATGGCATTGAAACATGTATAATATCATATAAGAAGCGAATTGCCAGTCCAGGTTCGATGCAGGATACAGGATGCTTGGGGCTGGTGCACTGCGGTGACCCAGAGGGATGGTATGGGGAAGGAGGTGGGAGGGCGGTTCAGGATTGGGAACACGTGTACACCCATGGTGGATTCATGTTGATGTATGGCAAAGCCAATACAATATTGTAAAGCAATTAGCCTCTAATTAAAATAAATAAATTTCAATAAAAATTAAAAATATTTTGTTATGGCAAATTATATTTTTTAAAAATTTCCAATCCAAATATGTGTTTTTTCCTGAGAAAATTACTTTAAGTATTATAAATTTACCTTTTTCTTAGTTGATTGGTTTAATGTGTCAATATTTAATGTATAATTTAAAATTCTATTATCATTAGTAAGATAGTTCTGTAATTTTCTTTTATTGTCTTTTACTTGTTAGTTTTTGCCATCAAAATTATATTTGTCTCTCTTTTTTTTTTCTTTAAATGCCATTCTGTTTGAGGTGGTTTATTTCAGGAATAATAGCTAAAAGAGTAATTATATACATCATCTATGAATAGTGCTGTAGCAGGTGTTGGTGGGATTTAGAAATGTATAAAATTTTGCCCTTTGTTGCTGTTCTTGTTCAGTCACTAAGTCGAGTCCAGCTATTTGTGACCCCGTGGACTGCAGCACTCCAGACTTCCCTGTTCTTCACTATTTCCTGGAGTTTGCTCAGATTCATGTCCATTGAATCAGTGATGCTGTCCAACCATATCATCTTCTGTTGCCCTCTTCTGCCCTCAATCTTTCCAGCATCAGGGTCTTTTCCAGTGAGTAGGCTTTTCACATCAGGTGGCCAAAGTATTGGAGCTTCAACTTCAGCATCAGTCCTTCCAATGAATACTCAGCGTTGATTTCCTTTAGGATTGATTGGTTTGATCTCCTTGCTGTCAAAGTGACTCTTTTTTTTTTTTTAATATTTATTTGGAGGCTAATTACTTTGCAGTATTGTATTGGTTTTACTGTACATCAACATGAATCTGCCACGGGTGTACACGTGTTCCCAATCTTGAACCTCCTCCCAATCTTGAACCCCCCTCCCCATACCATCCCTCTGTGTCATCCCAGTGCACCAGCCCGAAGCATCCTGTATCCTGCATCGAACCTGGACTGGTGATTCGTTTTTGATATGATATTACACATGTTTCAATGTCATTCTCCCAAATCATCCCACCCTCTCCCTCTCCCACAGAGTCCAAAAGACTGTTCTATACATTGATGACTGTGGCTTTGTAGTAGAGCCTGAAGTCAGGCAGGTTGATTCCTCCAGTTCCATTCTTCTTTCTCTAGATTGCTTTGGCTATTCAAGGTTTTTTGTATTTCCATACAAATTGTGAAATTATTTGTTCTAGCTCTGTGACAAATACTATTGGTAGCTTAATAGGGATTGCATTGAATCTATAGGTTGCTTTGGGTAGTATACTCATTTTCTCTATATTGATTCTTCCAATCCATGAACATGGTATATTTCACATCTATTACTGTCCTCTTTGATTTCTGTCACCAGTGTTTTATAGTTTTCTGTATATAGGTCTTTAGTTTCTTTAGGTAGATATATTCCTAAGTATTTTATTCTTTCCGTTGCAATGGTGAATGGAATTGTTTCCTTAATTTCTCTTTCTGTTTTCTCATTATTAGTGTATAGGAATGCAAGGGATTTCTGTGTGTTGATTTTATATCCTGCAACTTTATTATATTCATGGATTAGCTCTAGCCGTTTTCTGGTGGAGTCTTTAGGGTTTTCTATGTCGAGGATCATGTCATCTGCAAACAATGAGAGTTTTACTTCTTCTTTTCCAATTTGGAATCCTTTTATTTCTTTTTCTGCTCTGATTGCTGTGGCCAAAACTTTCAAAACTATGTTGAATAATAGTGGTGAGAGTGGGCACCCTTGTCTTGTTCCTGACTTTAGGGGAAATGCTTTCAATTTTTCACCACTGAGGTTAATGTTTGCTGTGGGTTTGTCATATATAGCTTTTATTATGTTGAGGTATGTTCCTTCTATTCTTGCATTCTGGAGAGTTTTTTATCATAAACGGATGTTGAATTATGTCAAAGGCTTTATCTGCATCTATTGAGATAATCATATGACTTTTATTTTTCAATTTGTTAATGTGGTGTATTACATTGATTGATTTGTGGATATTGAAGAATCCTTGCATCCCTGGGATAAAGCCCTCTTGGTCATGGTGTATGATCTTTTTAATGTGTTGTTGGATTCTGATTGCTAGAATTTTGTTATGGATTTTTGCATCTATGTTCATCAGTGATATTGGCCTGTAGTTTTCTTTTTTTGTGGCATCTTTGTCAGGTTTTGGTATTAGGGTGATGGTGGCCTCATAGAATGAGTTTGGAAGTTTGCCTTCCTCTGCAATTTTCTGGAAGAGTTTGAGCAGGATAGGTGTTAGCTCTTCTCTACATTTTTGGTAGAATTCAGCTGTGAAGCCGTCTGGACCAGGGCTTTTGTTTGCTGGAAGATTTTTGATTACAGTTTCAATTTCCGTGCTTGTGATGGGTCTGTTAAGATTTTCTATTTCTTCCTGGTCCAGTTTTGTAAAGTTGTATTTTTCTATGAATTTGTCCATTTCTTCCACAATGTCCACTTTATTGGCATATAATTGCTGATAGTAGTCTCTTATGATCCTTTGTATTTCTGTGTTGTCTGTTGTAATCTCTCCATTTTCATTTCTAATTTTATTGATTTGGTTTCTCCCCCTTTGTTTCTTGATGAGTCTGGCTAATGGTTTGTCAATTTTATTTATCCTTTCAAAGAACCAGCTTTTGGCTTTGTTGAATTTTTTAATGGTCTCTTTTGTTTCATTTGCATTTATTTCTGCTCTAATTTTTAAGATTTCTTTCCTTCTACTAACCCTGGAGTTCTTAATTTCTTCCTTTTCTAGTTGCTTTAGGTGTAGAGTTAGGTTATTTATTTGACTTTTTTCTTGTTTCTTGAGGTATGCCTGTATTGCTATGAACTTTTCCCTTAGCACTGCTTTTACAGTGTCCCACACGTTTTGGGTGGTTGTGCTTTCATTTTCATTCATTTCTATGCATATTTTTATTTATTTTTTGATTTCTTCTGTGATTTGTTGGTTATTCAGAAATGTGTTCAGCCTCCATATGTTGGAATTTTTAATAGCTTTTCTCCTGTAATTGAGATCTAATCTTACTTCATTATGGTCAGAAAAGATGCTTGGAATGATTTCAATTTTTTTGAATTTACCAAGGCTAGATTTATGGCGCAGGATGTGATCTATCCTGGAGAAGGTTCCGTGTGCACTTGAAAAAAAGGTGAAATTCATTGTTTTGGGGTGAAATGTCGTATAAATATCAATTAGGCCTAACTGGTCTATTGTATCACTTAAAGTTTGTGTTTCCTTGTTAATTTTCTATTTAGCTGATCTATCCATAGGTGTGAGTGGCGTATTAAAGTCTCCCACTATTATTGTGTTATTGTTAATTTCTCCTTTCATACTTGTTAGCATTTGTCTTACATATTGCGGTGCTCCTATGTTGGGTGCATATATAATTGTTATATCTTCTTCTTGGATTGATCCTTTGATCATTATGTAGCGTCCTTCTTTGTCTCTTTTCACAGCCTTTGTTTTAAAGTCTATTTTACCTGATATGAGTATTGTTACTCCTGCTTTCTTTTCGTCTCTATTTGCATGGAAAATCTTTTTCCAACCCTTCGCTTTCAGTCTGTATGTGTCCCTTGTTTTGAGGTGGGTTTCTTGAAGACAACATATATAGGGGTCTTATTTTGTATCCATTCAGCCAGTCTTTGTCTTTTGGTTGGGGCATTCAACCTATTTATGTTTAAGGTAATTATTGATAAGTATGATCCCATTGCATTTACTTTATTATTTTGAGTTCGAGTTTATGCACCCTTTTTGTGTTTCCTGTCTAGAGAATCTCCTTTAGCATTTGTTGGAAAGCTGGTTTGGTGGTGCTGAATTCTCTCAGCTTTTGCTTGTCTGTAAAGCTTTTGATTTCTCCTTCATATTTGAATGAGATCCTTGCTGGGTACAGTAATCTTGGCTGTAGATTATTTTCTTTCATCACTTTAAGTATGTCTTGCCATTCCCTCTTGGCCTGTGGAGTTTCTATTGAAGGATCAGTTGTTATCCTTATGGGAATCCCCTTGCATGTTATTTGTTGTTTTTCCCTTGCTGCTTTTAATATTTGTTCTTTGTGTTTGACCTTTGTTAATTTGATTAATATGTGTCTTGGGGTGTTTCTCCTTGGGTTTATCCTGTTTGGGACTCCTTGGGTTTCTTGGACTTGGGTGATTATTTCCTTCCCCATTTTAGGGAAGTTTTCAACTATTATCTCCTCAAGTATTTTCTCATGATCTTTCTTTTTGTCTTCTTCTTCTGGGACTCCTATGATTCGAATGTTGGAGCATTTAATATTGTTCTGGAGGTTTCTGAGATTGTCCTCATTTCTTTTTTCCTCTATGATTCATTTATTTCTACCATTCTATCTTCTACTTCATAATCCTATCTTCTGCCTCCGTTATTCCACTATTTCTTGCCTCCAGAGTGTTTTTGATCTCATATATTGCATTATTCATTATATATTGACTCTTATTTATTTCTTCTAGGTCCTTGTTAAACTTTCTTTGCATCTTCTCAATCCTTGTCTCCAGGCTATTTATCTGTGATTCCATTTTGATTTCAAGACACAGTCCTGGCCGTGTCTTAGGCTTTTCGCATGGTAGCTATCCTACAGTCTGGTTTGCTAGCCCAAGTTAGTTCTCTCAGATTGCCCTCGGGTCATTCAGGCCCTGTCCTTACTCTAAGCGGTGCAGCCCACGCCTCCCTGCCCAGCCTCCGCTTGCTAGTGGCGGATGCAGGCATCTGCGCTGCTTCTCCGCTGGGGGAGTTACCATTGGTCTCGTAGTCTGTGGGTTTTAATTATTTATTTATTTTTCCTCCCTGTTATGTTTCCCTCTGTGCTTCCAAGGCTCACCACAGACTTGGCAGTGAGAGTGTTTCCTGCTGTTTGGAAACTTCTCTGTTTTTTAAAACTCCCTTCCAGGGACGGAGCTCGATCCTTACCTCTTTTGTCTCTATTTTTTTGTCTTTTATTTTTTTTTCCTACCTTTTTTCGAAGACAATGGCCTGCTTTTCTGGGTGCCTGACTGCAGCCATGAAATTAAAAGACGCTTACTCCTTGGAAGAAAAGTTATGACCAACCTAGATAGTATACTGAAAAGCAGAGACATTACTTTGCCAACAAAGGTTCTAGTCAAGGCTATGGTTTTTCCAGTGGTCATATATGGATGTGAGAGTTGGACTGTGAAGAAGGCTGAGCCCGAAGAATTGATGCTTTTGAACTGTGGTGTTGGAGAAGACTCTTGAGAGTCCCTTGGACTGCAAGGAGATCCAACCAGTCCATTCTGAAGGAGATCAGTCCTGGGTGTTCTTTGGAAGGAATGATGCTAAGGCTGAAACTCCAGTACTTTGGCCACCTCATGTGAGGAGTTGACTCATTGGAAAAGACGCTGATGCTGGGAGGGATTGGGGGCAGGAGGAGAAGGGGACGACAGAGGATGAGATGGCTGGATGGCATCATTGACTCGATGGACGTGAGTCTGAGTGAACTCCGGGAGTTGGTAATGGACAGGGAGGTCTGGCGTGCTGCAATTCATGGGGTTGCAAAGAGTTGGACACAACTGAACGACTGAAGTGAACTGAACTGAACTGATATCCTCTGCCAGCATTCAGAAGTTGTTTTGAGGAATTTACTCAGTGTTTATATGTTCTTTTGATGAATGTGTGGGGGAGAAAGTGGTCTCCCTGTCCTATTCCCCTGCCATCCTAGGACCGCCTCTATATTTGTCTCTTAAAACAAAAATGGTAAGAGAGTCTTCTTATTCAATTCAGTGAATATTATGTAGAAGTGAAAAATAGGGTGTGATAGGGAGATGCAAAAGGACAGTATTCATATCAAAAACACCTATAAATTAATTGCTATTCAGTTCAGTTCAGTCCCTCAGTTGTGTTCGACGCTGTGACCTGATGGACTGCAGCACGCCAGGCCTCCCTGTCCATCACCAACTCCTCGAGCCTACTAAAACTCATGTCCATCGCATCAGTGATGCCATCCAACCATCCCATCCTCTGTCGTCCCCTTCTCCTCCCATCCTCAATCTCTCCCAGGATCAGGGTCTATTCCAATGAATCAGCTCGTCGCATCAGATGGCCCAAGTATTGGAGTTTCAGCTTCAACACCAGTCCTTCCAAGGAGTATTCAGAACTGGTTTCCTTTAGGATGGACTGGTTGGGTCTCCTTGCACTCCAAGGGACTCACAAGAGTCTTCTCCAGCTCCACAGTTCAAAAGCATCAATTCTTCAGCGCTCAGCTTTCTTTATAGTCCAACTCTCACATCTATACATGACTACTGGAAAAACTATAGCCTTTACTAAACGGAACTTTGTCTAGGTTGGTCATAACTTTCCTTCGAAGGAGTAAGCGTCTTTTAATCATGGTGGCAATCAACATCTGCAGTGATTTTGGAGCACAGAAAAATAAAGTCTGACACTGTTTTCACTGTTTCCCCATCTATTTTCCATGAAGTGATGGGACCGGATGCCATGATATTAGTTTTCTGAATGTTGAGCTTTAAGCCAACTTTTTATTTCTTCTTTCAATTTAATCAAGAGGCTCTTTAGTTCTTCTTTATTTTCTGGCATAAGGGTAGTGTCATCTGCATATCTGAGGTTATTGACATTTTTCCTGGCAACCTTGACTCCAGCTTGTGCTTCTTCCAGTCCAGCATTTCTCATGATGTACTTTGCATATAAGCCAAAAAAGCAGGGTGACAGTATACAGCCTTGACGTCAACCTTTTCCTATTTGGAAACATGTTATTCCATGTCCAGTTCTAACTGTTGCTTCCTGACCTGCATACAGATTTCTCAAAAGGCAGGTCAGGTGTACTGGTATTCCCATCTCTTTCAGAATTTTCCACAGTTCATTGTGATCCACAGAGTCAAAGGCTTTGGCATAATCAATAAAGCAGAAATAGATGTTGTGCCATTACTTCTGTGGTGCTGGAGAAGACTCTTGAGAGTCCCTTGGACTGCAAGGAGATCCAACCAGTCCATCCTAAGGGAGATCAGTCCTGTGTATTCATTGGATGGGCTGATGTTGAAGATGAAATTCCAATACTTTGGCCACCTGATGCAAAGAGCTGACTCTTTGGAAAAGACCCTGATACTGGGAAAGATTGAGGGCATGAAGAGAAGGGAATAACAGAGGATGAGATGGTTGGATGGCATGACCAACTCAATGGACATGGGTTTGGGTGGACTCTTGGAGTTGTTGAAGGACAGGGAAGCCTGGAGTGCTGCAGTTCATGTGGTCGCAAAGAGTCGGACACAACTGAGCAACTGAACTTAATTGAACTGATGATGACTAAATTTTAAATTTTATTTGGATTCCATCTGGTTTGGGTTTTTTTCTCCACTAATACAGCCTTTTCTTTCTGAGATGTAGTCCGGGGTACCATATTGGATTAGTTTTCACATCTCCTCAGCATTCTCTGGTCTGAAACAGTGTTTCACTCTTTTCTTGTTTTTTTTTTTTTTTTTTTTTCCCCTTGACCTTGATAATTCTAAGGAATATTGGTGAGGTACCATGAGGAATATTCTGGATATGGGTTTACTTAATGATTCTTTCACATTAAACTGGGATTGTAGATTTTTGGTATAGTTTTATCACAGAGGTGAAGCTTTTCTCATGATATCATCAGATCAGATCAGATCAGTCACTCAGTTGTGTCTGACTCTTTGCGATCCCATGAATCGCAGCATGTCAGGCCTCCCTGTCCATCACCAACTCCCGGAGTTCACTCAGACTCACGTGCGTCGAGTCAGTGATGCCATCCAGCCATCTCTTCCTCTGTCGTCCCCTTCTCCTCCTGCGCCCAATCCCTCCCAGCATCAGAGTCTTTTCCAATGAGTCAACTCTTCCCATGAGGTGGCCAAAGTACTGGAGTTTCAGCTTTAGCATCATTGCTTCCAAAGAAATTCCAGGACTGATCTCCTTCAGAATGGACTGGTTGGATCTCCTTGCAGTCCAAGGGACTCTCAAGAGTCTTCTCCAACACCACACTTCAAAAGCATCAATTCTTCGGCTCTCAGTCTTCTTCACAGTCCAACTCTCACATCCATACATGACCACTGGAAAAACCATAGCCTTGACTAGATGAACCTTTGTTGGCAAAGTAATGTCTCTGCTTTTGAATATGCTATCTATGTTGGTCATAACTTTCCTTCCAAGGAGTAAGCGTCTTTTAATTTCATGGCTGCAGTCACCATCTGTAGTGATTTTGGAGCCCAGAAAAATAAAGTCTGACACTGTTTCCACTGTTTCCCCATCTATTTCCCATGAAGTGGTGGGACTGGATGCCATGATCTTCGTTTTCTGAACATTGTGCTTTAAGCCAACTTTTTCACTCTCCACTTTCACTTTCATTAAGAGGCTTTTGAGTTCCTCTTCACTTTTGCCAAAAGGGTGGTGTCATCTGCATATCTGAGATTATTGATATTTCTCCCGGCAATCTTGATTCCAGTTTGTGTTTCTTCCAGTCCAGCATTTCTCATGATGTACTCTTCATATAAGTTAAAGAAACAGGGTGACAATATACAGACTTGAGGAACTCCTTTTCCTATTTGGCACCAGTCTGTTGTTCCAAAGCCTTGTCTAACTCAATAAAACTAAGCCATGCCTGTGGGGCAACCCAAGAAGGGCGGGTCATGGTGGAGAGATTTGACAGAATGTGGTCCACTGGAAAAGGGAATGGCAAGTCACTTCAGTACTCTTGCCTTGAGAACCCCATGAACAGTATGAAAAGGCAAAATGATAAGATACTGAAAGAGAAACTCCCCAGGTCAGTAGGTGCCCAATATGCTACTGGAGATCAGTGGAGAAATAACTCCAGAAAGAATGAAGGGATGGAGCCAAAGCAAAAACAATACCCAGCTGTCGATGTGACTGGTGATAGCAGCAAGGTCCGATGCTGTAAAGAGCAATATTGCATAGGAACCTGGAATGTCAGGTCCATGAATCAAGGCAAATTGGAAGTGGTCAAACAAGAGATGGCAAGAGTGAATGTCGACATTCTAGGAATCAGCGAACTGAAATGGACTGAAATGGGTGCATTTAACTCAGATAACCATTATATCTACTACTGCAGGCAGGAATCCCTCAGAAGAAATGTAGTGGCCATCATGGTCAACAAAAGAGTCTGAAATGCAGTACTTGGATGCAATCTCAAAAATGACAGAATGATCTCTGTTCATTTCCAAGGCAAACTATTCAATATCACAGTAATCCAAGTCTATGCCCCAACCAGTAATGCTGAAGAAGCTGAAGTTGAACAGTTCTATGAAGACCTACAAGACCTTTAAAACTAACACCCCAAAAAGATGTCCTTTTCATTATAGGGGATAGGAATGCAAAAGTAGGAAGTCAGAAACAGCTGGAGTAACAGGAAAATTTGGCCTTGGAATACAGAATGAAGCAGGGCAAAGACTAATAGCATTTTGCAAAGAAAATGCACTGGTCATCACAAACACCCTCTTTCAACAACACAAGAGAAGACTCGACACATGGACATCACCAGATGGTCAACACTGAAATCAGATTTATTATATTCTTTGCAGCCAAAGATGGAGAAGCTCTATACAGTCAGCAAAACAAGAACAGGAGCTGACTGTGGCTCAGACCATGAACTCCTTATTGCCAAATTCAGACTGAAATTGAAGAAAGTAGGGAAAACTACTAGACCATTCAGGTATGACCTAAACCAAATCCCTTATGATTATACACTGGAAGTGAGAAATAGATTTAAGGGCCTAGATCTAATAGATAGAGTGCCTGATGAACTATGGAATGAGGTTCCTGACATTGTACAGGAGACAGGGATCAAGACCATCCCCATGGAAAAGAAATGCAAAAAAGCAAAATGGCTGTCTGCAGAGGCCTTACAAATAGCTGTGAAAAGAAGAGAAGCGAAAAGCAAAGGAGAAAAGGAAAGATATAAACATCTGAATGCAGAGTCCCAAAGAATAGCAAGAAGAGATAAGAAAGCCTTCTTCAGGATCAATGCAAAGAAATAGAGGAAAACAACAGAATGGGAAAGACTAGGGATCTCTTCAAGAAAATCAGAGATACTGAAGGAACATTTCCTGCAAAGATGAGCTCCATAAAGGACAGGAATGGTATGGACCTAACAGAAGCAGAAGATATTAAGAAGAGATGGCAAGAATACACAGAAGAACCGTACAAAAAAGATCTTCATGACCCAGATAATCACGATGGTGTGATCACTGACCTAGAGCCAGACATCCTGGAATGTGAAGTCAAGTGGGCCTTAGAAAGAATCACTACAAACAAAGCTAGTGCAGGTGATGGAATTCCAGTTGAGCTATTCCAAATCCTGAAAGATGATGCTGTGAAAGTGCTGCACTCAGTATACCAGCAAATTTTGAAAACTCAGGAGTGGCCACAGGACTGGAAAAGGTCAGTTTTCACTCCAATCCCAAAGAAAGGCAATGCCAAAGAATGCTCAAACTACCGTACAATTGCACTCATCTCACACGCTAGTAAAGTACTGCTCAAAATTCTCCAAGCCAGGCTTCAGCAATATGTGAACTGTGAACTTCCTGATGTTCAAGCTGGTTTTAGAAAAGGCAGAGGAACCAGAGATCAAATTGCCAACATCCGCTGGATCATAGAAAAAGCAAGAGAGTTCCAGAAAAGCATCTATTTCTCCTTTATTGCCTATGCCAAAGCCTTTGACTGTGTGAAAAATTCTGAAGGAGATGGGAATACCAGACCACCTGATCTGCCTCTTGAGAAACGTCAGGAAGCAACAGTTAGAACTGGACATGATATCATATCAAGGGTGAATGATATACACATTACATCACTGGAGAAGACCACGTTTTTCTTTTATGTAAGGCAGAGCTGGCCAAGTTTCTCTACTCTAACTTTGGATTTCAAATGCAGTTAATAATAATTATTTCTACTTTTTTTCCATATTTCAAAGTCTACATTTCATGTTTATTCAATGAATACCCATTATTTCAAAAGTCAGTGTCCAAAAAGTAATTAATGGGATAAATATGGTGGAGTAATTATCTTTAATGATTTAGAAGAAAATGCATCCACTAAAATGACACAAGAGACAGTGTTTCACCTAATTAAATGGTTTGAGGTCCACTGAGTAATGCTCCAATTATAATTCTGTGTACTTCATATACTCATGGTCATGGGGGGAAATATGAGACCCAGGATTTGGCAGAATTTAGACTGTGAATTCAGCTTTTAAATTTTTACTTTTTGATATCTCTAATGCCCCTAAAAATAAAATGCCATTTTCCTGGCATGCTCATTGAAATATACTACCATTTTTGCCAAGCCTAAATTCTTTTAATATCTTAAAGAATGTTTGAATGCTGAGAAGAAATATACCTGAGATTCATTAATCCTAAAAAGAAAGTCTCAGTAAATTAATCAAGAACATCTGGTTTCAGGTCAGTTCATGTTTCTTTCTGTATCTTTCAAATTAAGTGGAAAAGATGGAGCTCCAGCTCATATAGATTACTCCACAAACTATAGATGATCGCTTTCTGTGATCAGAAACATTTTAATCAGCACTAATATGACATGAAGTGGTTTTGACAATTAAGATTTGCATTACTGAAACTTGCAGCAATGAGCAATAGGGAAATTGCAAAAATACATAGAATTATGTAATTCCATAAACTTAGTTCTAATTTGAGTACCACCCTACCATTAATCCACTGATTTTCTCCAAACTCATTTGAAATTGGTAAGGTTGAACATGAAATCCAATTTTCAGTCTCTTTTGTTATTGATGTGAGTATTCCATCAGTAAACTAAAACAGTGGTTCCAGTCTTCCTGATATACCAGGGTGTGGTAATATTTTCAAATGTTGAAGGAAAGCCATTTATTAAAATAGTCTGAATAATAATGGATATTTACAATGCATCTGCCCAGTCCCTCTTGCTATTGGAAAAAATATTCTGATGACATATTATTTATGTCTAGGGTTGTTTGTAGTGGATATCAAGTAGGCCTTCATGGAGCTGAGTTTGTAGCCTGACACTTGATCTGGACAAAACTAAGATGAAGCAGACCATCCATCTAGTTTTACTGAAATTTTATGTCTGTATCTCGGGGCCATTCTTATTAAGGCATGGCAGCTCTTGCTTCCCCAACTTCTCCAAGTTTGCTTCATCATAACAGAGGTTTACTCATTGGTAGAGAATATTTGTAATTTTCACTGTATCTTGAATGCATTTTGTATATAATTATTGTTGGTAAATACAGTAATTAATTATATATAATTTATAAATATAAATTATATCCTTTTGTTTCTCATAACATTATATATACTTTATATTTTTTATATATATATATATATATATATTTATATATTTATATATTGGTGGCTGAGACAGTAAAGAATCTGTCTGCAGTAGACCTGGGTTTGATCTCTGAGTTGGGAAGACCCCCTGGAGAAGGGAATGGCAATCCACTCCAGGATTCTTACCTGGAGAATTACGTGGACAGAGAAAGCCAGTGGGCTACAGTCTATGGTTTTTCAGTCAGACACAAGAAAGTAACTAACACTCACTTATAATTTTATATATATATCAAAAAGGTTTAGCTGCTAAGTCATACTGGAGTGGGTTGCCATCTCCTCCAGGGGATCTTCCCGACCTAGGGACTGAACTCAGGTCTCCTGCATTGCAGATGGTCTCCTGCATTGCAGGTGGATTATTTACTGACTCAGGCATCAGGGAGGCCCACAGCAAAACTGGGGTGGGTTGCCATTTCCTTCTCCAGGGAATCTTCCCCACCCAGGAATCGAACCTGTTTCTCCTACATTAAAAGTGGATTCTTTACCATTAATCCACTGTGGAAGCCTTAAACATTAAAATAAATTATCTAAAATCACATATACAAAAAATTAATATAAGTTAATTAGATTCAATTAATGAATGAATCAATGTTAAGCAAAATGTCAATATAAAAACCCAAAAATTATCCCAGGAGGCTGTATAACCTTAATGGAGGTTTTGATGGAAGGTACAAGATTATTTCTAAATAAGACTCTATAATTAATTTAAGCACAAGATGGAAGGCATAAACTAGTTAGAACTTAAGATTTATGCCAATTCACAAATTGTATGGGTGCTTAATTCTTTAATATGACTAGAATATAAAAGAAGTCATACTAAGATTTATATGGCACCTTTTCATATCAGGTGATCTCCTTGATCCTTGGTGTAACTGTTACAACCATAACACAGTACTCTGCTTCCTTTTGGCATCTCAAAATTTTGTGATTTACACTTTCTCTTGTGTTCCAAATTTATATTTTAGTTGTATATATATTAAAAATACTAAGGGCTAAATTTTAAACAATAGGATGAATAGTCTGTATTTTAGTTCTCATAATTTATCATGCATCAGAAATCACGTGGAGGGCTGGATAAATCATAAATTGTGGGCTCCATTCCAGAGTTTTTGATTCAGGACGTTGGAGACAGGGCTTGAGAATTTTCATCCCTAACATATTGTTAGGTGTCCCTGTGGCTGGTGGTTTGAGGACCATACCTGGAGAATATATACCAACTCCGCAGAGACATATGAAGCTTCTGCCTTCTCTGTTTCTCTTTTCTATTCATTTGTATTTTTCAGGAATAATGTTTGGTCCTTTGTTCAACAGGAATCATGCTGCGATCAGAAGGAAACCAGAGTATCATACCCACATTTATTCTCCTGGGTTTTTCAGAATATCCAGAACTCCAGGTCCCACTTTTCCTTGTTTTCTTGTCTATTTACACAATCACTGTGGTGGGGAATTTAGGCATGATCATAATCATCAAGGTCAATTCAAAACTCCACACGATCATGTACTTTTTCCTTAGTCACTTGTCCTTTGTCGATTTCTGTTTTTCTACTGTAGTTACACCCAAACTGTTGGAGAGTTTGATTGTGGAGGACAGAACCATCTCTTTCTCTGGTTGCATTGCACAGTTTTGTTTTGCTTGCCTGTTTGGTGTAGCAGAAACGTTCATGTTAGCAGCAATGGCCTATGACCACTTTGTGGCAGTCTGCAACCCCTTGCTCTATACCACTGCGATGTCTCCGAAGCGTTGTGCTCTCTTGGTGGCTGGCTCTTACTCATGGGGTGTAGTGTGCTCCGTGACACTCACATATTTTCTTCTTGCATTATCCTATTGCAAGTCTAGCACCATAAATAATTTTATCTGTGACCACTCTGTAATTGTTTCTGTCTCCTGCTCAGATCCCTATATCACTCAGATGTTATGTTCTATTATTGTCATATTCAATGAGGCAAGCAGCCTGGTGATTATTCTGATGTCCTATATATTCATTTTTATCACTGTTATGGGGATGCCTTCTGCAAGTGGGCGCTGGAAAACCTTCTCCACCTGTGCTTCCCACCTGACGGCCATCAGCATCTTCCATGGAACCGTCCTTTTCCTTTTCTGCATTCCTAACCCCAAAACTTCTTGGCTCACAGTCAAAGTGACTTCTGTGTTTTACACAGTAATGATTCCTATGCTGAACCCCTTGATCTACAGCTTGAGGAATAAAGAAGTAAAAAATACACTCACAAGATTAGTTTTCACAAAACCGCTTTGTCACTATGCATATTTTAAAATTCATTATTTTATTTCTGAAAAAATAAATGATATCCTATGGTACAGATTGTTCAGTTCTTGTGGTGCAATTGATGATTCAAATCTTTTGATAAATGTGCTTTAGGTTAATATATCTAAATACTAAGTATAGCTAGTCATCAATGACATTCTTATTAAAATAAAAACTTAAACCGCAAGGAGAAACTACTGTACTCCATTTAGAATAGCTAAAATGAATAAGAGTTTCAAATAGTGGTGAAAATGTGGAGCAAATTAAGTGCTTATGCATTTCAGATAAGAGTGCAGTGTTAAAGAACTTTGAAAATAGTTTAGCAGTATCTTATGAAGTTACAGAAGCACTTCCCAGGCTATTATGCTACAGAAACTGTGATAGCAGTTTAAGCCTCAAAGTTGGTGGCAATTTGTTGTGCAGCATGGAAAACTAATAACCAACAAGGCTGCTAGCTCTGGGTGACTAGGGTGTAGATACTGGCTCCAAAGCTAGTCCAGGGTACAGAGGTGTCAGCAATGGGGGGAAGATGTATTGTGGAACTCAAGCCTATCTCAGTGAGAGAATAACCATGCAGACTTGTGGGATTTTGGATCAAGACCATACTATGTACAATAATTCTATGCCTGGTGGGAAACAGCCTCTGGTGTTATGCCTTCCTGGTAGAGTCTGGCAAGTGTTAGTCAGGAGCCTATGGAAAACATTTTTTGCTGCTGTTTATTTGCTAAATTGTGTTCAAATCTTTTGTGTATCTATGGACTGCAGCCCCCCAGGCTTCTCTGTCCAGAAGACTTCCCAGGCAAGAATACTGAGTGGGTGGCCATTTTCTTTACTAAGAGTTATTCCTGACTCCAAGCAGCGATAGAACCTACACCTCCTGCTCTTCAGGTGATTTTTTTTTTTTTTTTTTTTTTTTTTTTTTTTTTACCACTGAGCCACCAGGCAAGATCTTTGGGTCTATTTGTATGATATTTCAGTATAGTAGAACCATTGGATTGATTGACACTCAGAGGTTTTAGAGATTTAAACGTGTTTCCAAAAAGCATTTTCCATTTTTAAGAGACTATATTATTTAACTGTATTAATATAAGCTTGAAAGTATGGATTGCTTATATGTAGAAGAAAACACAATTTAGTTTCAGTAAAGAACATCACTGTTTCTGAAGACAATAATATTTGTTTAAGTTAAACAATAAAATCAGAGACCAAATTATATTGCTTATTCATCTCAAAACACATGCACTTCATACACAGAATGGGAAAGAAAAATCACACAGTAAATATATATAATAGCAGTTAATATCTCTGAACATTTTATCTTATTTATCTTTCGTTTTGGGTTTTACTGTAGTCACCAAGTTTTTTTATTCAGTTCATGTATTTTTTAATAATTATTTAAAAAAAATTATGAAATGGGCTATTTGAGGTGCCATCTCCAGTGATTCAGAAGGAACTACCTTCTTGCAAATTGCCACATGAAAAAAGCATTCAAGCTAACCTATTGATGTGTGATATAAAAACAAATAGCTCAAGAAATACTCTAGGGTCTAAACAAACTGCAAACATTGGAAAACTTGAAGATAGAGCTTTATTTTCTTCAATGTCCATTTATGCTTTCCAAAATGTGAAAATTCTTGTGGTGACTCATGACCTCTGCCTTTTCGATGATCTTCAGTTTGAACATAATTATAAAAGTACTACAGCCTCTAAATATATTACTCCTCCTGCTTTTTAAAACAAATTTGAGTGCTATGTTTTCATTTATTGTTCTGTTACTCCCACTAAACAGCACAGCCCTTCAGAATGGTGGAACTGTGAAAAACATTTTTTCTACAACACTATAGAAAATATTTCTCTTTAACTCTAAACTAAATTCAATTTCTGTCACTCATGATCAACTTCAAAGCTAACTCATCACTAGCAGGCTGTGTTAATTCAAACAACTGTCTTAACTCATATATGCTTCCATTTCCCTTTGTAAAATATGAGATTGCATGTTTTGACATTCAAAATCTTTTTTTTTTTTCCAAGTCTTATTTAGTGGTCAAAACTAAGGGACCAATATTGTAACACAATGTCTGCTGCGTGATAAATGAGATATCCATGCAATGTCATCATTATCATTGTTATCATTTTACGATCACTGTCCCAGATTTTCTCCAATAACAATTATGTGGTTTGCTGAAGGAAATCAGAGTGCCGGAGCCATGGTCACCCTCTTGGGCTTCTCAGAATATCCCAACCTCCAGGTTTCCTTGTTCCTGGTTTTCCTCACCATCTATGCAGTCACCGTGGTGGGGAACCTGGGCATGATCACCATCATCAGGATCGGTCCTAAACTCCACACTCCCATGTACTTTCTTCTCAGTCACTTGTCCTTTGTTGATTTCTGCTCTTCCACCACAGTTACACCCAAACTCTTGGAGAATTTGGTTGTGGAAGACAGAACCATCTCGTTCACGGGATGCATCATGCAATTCTCCTTGGCTTGTATGTTTGCAGTGGCAGAGACATTCATGTTGGCAGTGATGGCCTATTACTGATTTGTGGCCGTTTGTAAGCCTCTACTCTACACAGCAGTCATGTCCCCAAAGCTCTGTGCATCGTTAGTGGCCTGTCCCTACACGTGGGAGACACTCACCTGTTTTCTCCTGGAATTATCCTTCTGTGGGTCTAACATCATAAATAATTTTCTCTGTGAGCAGTCTGCTATTGTCTCCGTCTCCTGCTCTGACCCCTTCATCAGCCAAGTGCTCTCTTTTGCCATCGCCGTATTCAGTGAGGTGAGCAGCCTGGCAATTACCCTCACTACTTATATTTCCATATTTGGCACTAAGGACATTATTTTCTTGGCTGTTACAGAGTTAGGAGAAAATCAAGTTATTTTACTTTATGTAGGATTTTTTTCTATTTTCTGTTTCTATACGAGACATAATATTGCTGCTAAGTGGCTTCAGTCGTGTCTGACTCTGTGTGACCCCACAGATGGAAGCCCACCAGGCTCCTCCGTCCCTGGGATTCTCCAGGGAAGAACACTGGAGTGGGTTGCCATTTCCTTCTCCAATGAATGAAAGTGAAAAGTGAAAGGGAAGTCGCTCAGTGGTGTCTGACTCTTAGCGATCCCATGGACTACAGTCTGCAGGCCCCTCCCTCCATGAGATTTTCCAGGCAAGAGTACTGGAGTGGTGTGCCATTGCCTTTTCCGAGACATAATATTAGCTAGAGGCATTTTTGTTGATGATCTTTATCAGGTTGAAGGAATTTTCTTATATATCTTATTTACTGCTATGCAGGTAATCATTTTATTTTTTCTTTCCATCTGAGGCTTTGTTTATTTTCCTATCATATACTGTGATATTGTATTTTCTAATATTTCATTCAATATTTCTATGATGAAGTACATCAGTTTTCTTGATCTATGTTTTCTGTTTGTTTACAACATCTTCGTCTGGTGTTGGTGTTGATGGTTGTTGACTAGTTACTAAGTCATATCTGATTCTTTTGCAACCCCATGGACAGTAGCCTGCCAAGCTCCTCTTTCCATGGGATTCTCCAGGCAAGAATACTGGAGTGGATTGCCATTTCATTTCCAGGGGATCTTCCTGATACAGGGATAGAACATGTGTCCTCTGCCTGCAGATAGATTCTTTACCTCTGAACCACCAGGGAAACCCATGAAACACCAGAGATGGACAAGAACTCAGAAAATGATCCGAAATATTGGAGGTGGCCCCTCCTCACTGTCAGAGATACCCACACGCTTTCTTTCCTGGCGTGCCTCTCTGCCTTGCTTCCATCTTAACTAAACAGTTTCTTTGTGTGCTCTCCCACTTGTTTTGCTATATCTCTAAAAATAAACTTCGTACCTTCATTTACAATTTTTGCCTCCTTGAGAAATGCAGTTTTTACTCAGGCATAAGTTTTTACTGGCAGGCATAAGTATATATATATATATACTTATGCCTGCCAGTAACCTGCAACTCAGCTATCAGTTTTAAACTATGGAGTTATGATTCACATATTCTGAATTAATTAATCATTTTCAGGTTCTGCACATTGCTGATTGAGTTGTCTTTGCCTCTTCAACCATATCCTGAGCTCCTGAAGGTCAGGAAGCAGGCCAAAGAATTCTATCATTGTGCTTGCACAACGCTGGGTTCTGATATTTGTAGCTGAAAATCAAATCCAGAAATCTTTGGTTTCTATCATAGAGGTTTCTTAGAACCTCTGTCAGAAGCACCTGGGAAATCAGTTGAACTCACAGATATTTGGCAGAGAAACCCAGGAATGTTCATTTTAAACAAACCTCTTGGAATATTCTTATGTACATGGATGTTTGGGAATTAGAGAGCTGTCGCATTGGCAAACCCACTCCAGTGTTCTTGCCTGGAAAAATCCCATGGACGGAGGAGCCTGGTGGCTGCAGTCCATGGGGTCGCTAAGAGTCGGACACGACTGAACGACTTCACTTTCACTTTTCACTCTCATGCATTGGAGAAAGACATGGCAACCCAATCCAGTGTTCTTGCCTGGAGAATTCCAGAAACAAGGGAGCCTGTTGGGCTGCCATCTATGGGGTCGCACAGAGTCGGACACGACTGAAGCGACTCAGCAGCAGCAGCAGCACGTACAAATAAACACAATCCTAAGTACATGTTTCACACAAGGTATAGGCAAGATAGTAATAGCATCAAGTTAAAATTACATTTCCAGTCTTATTTCCTCCTCTAGCCCCTCCTCCCCTTCCTGTCTGAATCATCCTTCTGGAGCAAAATTCTAATCAGGTCCTTTCTTCAACTGACACCTCCCAGTTGTGAGACTATAAAATCCATGATCATAAACTTATCCTTTAAGAATCTTTATGGCCCAGTAGCAATCAAATGACATAACTTTTTAAGAGCACAAACTCTGGGGCCAGACTGACTGAATTCAAATCCTAATGCCTCCAGTTTGAGTATGAGCTATATTAATGGGATGAAGAAATAGAGTTGCATATATCTCTTATTGCTCTGTTTATTCAAATATCCATGCACGTGTTTTTGTGCTATTTATTACTTAAATGCTTGACAGAATTTACAATTTAACAGTATTGGAATGAGGTTCTCCTTGTAGGAAGATTTTTAACTTAAAATTCAGTTTCATAAGAAGATAGAAGCTATTCATAATTTGTATTTCATCTTTGGTAAGTTTATTTGTATGGTTCAAATGATTTTTCTACATCAACTAGGTAGTTAAATTTTTTGGAGGAAAATTATACATAATACTCCCTGATTATTTTTCTATATTGACAGCATATGTAATGAAGTCCCTTTATTTTCTTGAGTAGTGTTGCATTATGATCTGTTATTTGTAATCAATTTATCTAACAGATGATTGATTTTATGTATCATTTTAAACATCAGAATTTTAGTTTTCCTCAATCTCTTATTTCTAATTCACTGTCCATTTTGTATTTTGTTGATCACCATTCTCATCTTTCCTCCTATTTAGTGTGAGATTAAAAACTATGTTTGCTTTTTTATCTTCTTAAGATGGAATCACAGATCATCAAATTTCTCTCTTAAGTAAAATATTCAAGCAAGTAGGTGCTATTTTAAATAGAATGAAGTATTAATAGAGAGAGTACAAAAATGTTGACCTCATGAGTGACAAGTAAAACTCTAAACTAGTCCTTAAGATTCCCCACCATTTGGTGTACATATATCTTCAACTAGCCATTCAATTACACATTAATCTGGGAGCTGCTGGCAAATAATTTTAAATTATATCTAGTTTTAAATCAGTTGATCATAAGAAAAGAAGACTATCTTGATTGGTGAGTCTCATATAATCTGATGATTTGTTAAAAATGCTTGCTGCTGCTGCTGCTGCTAAGTCGCTTCAGTCGTGTCCGACTCTGTGGGATTCCATAGAAGGCATCCCCCCGGGCTCCGCCATCCCTGGGATTCTCCGGGCAAGAACACTGGAGTGGGTTGCCATTTCCTTCTCCAATGCATGAAAGTGAAAAGTGAACGAGAAGTCGCTCAGTCATTCTTGAATCCCTCTTTAAAGTGATCTATGAATTATAAGAGGGTGTTGAAAGAGAGATTTGAAGTGTGAGAGTGACTTGAGCAGAGAAAACAAAGTGGATGCCTAGGAGTGGATTCTAGGAACCTTGAATAACCCCAAAACAGATGTCAAGGAAACAATACCCTATTCCTACAACTCCAAGGAACTGATTTATTCCAAAAACATGAATGAGCTTGGAAGAGAACCAATTTCTAGATGAAAAACTTGATGACACTTTGATTTCAGCCTTGCGATAACTTGAATAGAGGGACCAGGTGTATTGTGCCTAACTTCGGGCATACAAAATTGTGAATTAATAAATGAGTGTTTTTCAAGCCACTGAATCTGCACCAGTTTATTATGATGAAATAGACCATTAATATACCACATAACTGATAGGTTTTATCAACTGCATTATCAAAAAATGTATATTCAACAAGTTTTAATAAAACAGGGAAACACTGGGATACAATAATAACTCCAAATGGCATAATATCATATTTCTATTCAGTGTGATATTGAATGTTTTTTACAAAAATGTAGATGTCCAAATAAGAAAACTTAGAGGAAAGACTGAAATAAACATAACACAGAAACAACACTATGCTTGGTCTTTTGAACTGTAATTGTGATTTTCTTTCTGAATTTTGGAATTCACATCTTCCATGATAAATATAAATATAAACAGGCTGGTTGCTAGTGTTATTTTTCTAAGATGAGAAGATAAACATGCTCAGGCTTCCTATATGATTTAATGATTTAAAATAAATTATACTCTAAATGAGGAGTATGGGATTTTCTTTAAATTGTCTTGTTTGTAGCTCATGGAAAACACCCCAATCAGGATTGTCTGGGGTGTGAATGCCCAAAGTCACTCAGGTAGACGTAAATATACAGCATGATCCCTAAGTTTAGTCACAAGTGTGGCTCACCCTCGGGAGTGCCTCTATTTTTTAATGAGAACAAAATGTAATTTTCTTGATGACTTTACTGAAATATACTTTGGAAGAGGTTACAATACTCTTATTACAAGCTACAACAATTTTCATTAAATGTAAATATTTTTGTTAAACACTTTTCAAGATTCTTATTTAAAGAAGTCTTCAGTAAATCAATCTATAAAGACTACATGGCTTCTGGTGAGTTGTTTAAATTAAGTGATTTACTTTAATTCTGATGTAGGAAACTCTGAAATTAACAATGTTTTTGGCAGAAAAACACCTATGCAACCTTAGTAGCAATGAAATGGTATTCATTTAATTCATTGCAGGGGAAGAATATAAGATATTGAACTTATTTCTTATATCTTTAAGATTCATGGGATGCATTTAGTTTTGAACTTTGCTTATATAGCTGAATGATGTCCTTGGTGGACATTCAGGTAGTAGTATTTGTTTTCAATTAAAAATAAAAAAATTAGGGAAATATTAAAAAAAAATCTATAAACCTGTAGAGAAATATGCTAGACTTTGCATTAAATTTTTTGAGTTTAAAATCATACAGGTAAAAGCAAGTTGGAACAGTACAGCAAACTTGAGTTCTGAATTAAACCCCAAAGTAGTCTGAAATATGTTGCCTGGTATTTGGTATTAAAAGGTAATAATGCTTTTATATACCAAAAAGTGTGTATTTTGTGCACAAAAATCAAAATTGCTGCAGTGAGTAAAACAAAAGAAGTAGCAATCTGGCAGTCTAGATAATGCAGTGATACTGTGCATGCTAAGTCACTTCAGTCCTTTTTGACTCTTTATAAACAAACTTATGGATTGTAGCCTGCCAGGCTCCTCTGTCCATGGGATTCTCCAAGCAAGAATACCAGAGCGGGTTGCCATACACTCCTCCAGGGGATTTTCCCACCCAAGGGATAGAACCCGTGTCTCTTATGTCTGCTGCATTAGTACTTTAGTTCTTTTAGAGATCACAGAAATCCAGACAGAAGAGTTCAGATTATAGGTAATTTGTATGGAGATGATTTTGAATATGGGTAAGCATTTGAGCATGATTTTAAACTAAGATTGAATGAAGATTAGTCCTGAAGGATGGCTGTAAATAGGCTAAACAAAGATAGCTGATGAATAGAGGTGTGATATGTAGCAAAAAAGATGGGAGTGTATTTTGAAGAATATGTTCATTTTGCCCTGATTACATTTTTCATAGCCTTAACCTTGGATGGAAAGGAAATCATAGAGATATAGACAAGGACAGGGAAAAATGGACAAAACAAAGCTTATGCCTTGATGGCTTGAGACATTAATGGGAATGTGCAGCTAAGAAGGAAACATTAGAAAAGAATTAAGTAAGAAAAAGATTTCTTCTGTGTATGCATTTTTTCTACTTCTTAGTCACTATTTGCCCCATTTCAGACTTTGTAAAATTATAGGTGGTGCTACATTGTAGAATATTTTGAGGTTATATATATCAAATTCAAAGTAAACATGAAAAATAGCATTAGAAATACAAGAAAAGAAGCTAAATTTGGTGGGGGCCATTTATTACATGTGAAATTAAAGTCTTAAATGCTTTAGAAAATACTTAAAGTCTGACTTCCCTGATAGCTCAGCTGGTAAAGAATCTGCCTGCAATGCATGGGACCCCAGTTTGATTCCTGGGTCAGGAAGATCTGCTGGAGAAGGGATAGGCTACCAACTCCAGTATTTCTGGTCTTCCCTTGTGACTCAGCTGGTAAAGAATCTACCTGTAATGTGGGAGATTTGGGTTCAATCCCTGGGTTGGGAAGATCCCCTGGAGAAGGGAATGGCTATCCACTCCAGTATTCTAAACTAAATTTGGTGGAGGGCAACTATTACATCTGAAATTAAAGTCTTAAACATTTTAGAAAATAATTCACTAATTTATGTTATATTTAATACATAATTGTGTAGTAAAACCAAATTCTTATAATAGAATTATATTCTAAAGGTAAGGTTTCCAAGAGTTTAAGTTGTCAGAGACATAAAAATAAGTGAGGTTAAATTTGAAGGCACTTTGACTTGATTAAAGAGCCTAGATTGTTAACAAGACATCATTCATATTCTCTAGGAGATACAATATGGGACCTTTTACCAAGGGTTGGCCAGTTGGTGAAATCATTAGGGAAGTTAGACCTGAGGCTTCTCTGATGAGGTGGGTGCTGAATCTCTCAGTTGTGTGACTTGCGACTCCATGGACTGTAGCCCGCCAGGCTCCTCTGTCTATCAGATTTCACCAGCAAGGATACTGGAGAGGGTTGCCAGTTCTTTCCCCTGGAGATATTCCTGACCCAGGGATTGAACTCATGTCCCTTGCATCTCCTGCTCTATCAGGAGGATTCTTCACAACCGCACTACCTAGGAAGGCTCTCTCTGATTGGAGAGCACTAAGGAAAAGTGAGAGAATAACAGAAGACATCTTGAGCAGTTAGAATGGCCTGAGCAAACATAAGAATTTGCAAGTGCAATCAACAAGTTCAATTAAATGAAGATAAAGAAAGGAATTATCCATGTGGAGAGAAGGGACGTAGAGCTGAGAAGGTTGAGAAAATTCAAACAAGGACATTTTCTGAGTCACTGTGACACTCAGTTCTTCCCAGTCCATCCTCTCCTTGCCCCTCCATCAGAAGCTGACTTGCACTCTCCACACCTGTAGACACACAGTATATTTGGGCTCCAACTGTGTATTATTTGCATTCATGGGAAATCCCAGACTTCACCACTGCAGACCAGTCCCCTGTCCAGGCTTGTAAAAAAATACCCTCTATTTCTGTCATGTCTGGTTGTTTAGGGTGAACTCTCTGGTTTTCTCTGGCAGGAACCATAGTGATGGATGAGAGAAATCAGAGTGCTGGAATAACTTTCGTCCTCTCAGGTTTCTCAGAATACCCGCAGCTCCAGGTGACCCTCTTCTTGGTATTCTTGGCTGTCTATACTGTCTCTGTGTTGGGGAACCTGGGTATGATTGTGATCATCAGAATCAATCCCAAACTTCACACCCCCATGTACTTCTTTCTCAGACATCTCTCCATTCTTGATTTTTGTTACTCTTCTATAACCACACCCAAACTCTTAGAGATCTTGGTTGTGGACACAAGGACTATCTCCTACGTGGGTTGCATGATGCAATTCTTCCTTGGTTGCGCACTTGTGATTACGGAGATGTTCATGTTAGCAGTGATGGCCTATGACCGGTTTGTGGCTGTTTGTAACCCCCTGCTCTACACAGTTGCTATGTCTCCTAAGCTCTGCAGCCTCCTGGTTGCTGGAACCTACACATGGGGTGGAATGTGTTCCTTGACAATCACACGTTCTCTTTTGGAGCTGTCCTTCTGCGGTTCTAACGTCATACATCACTTTGGCTGTGAGTTTTCTGCCATTGTCTCTGCCTCTTGCTCTGACTCTTACTTCAGTCAGATGACATGTTTTATCATTTCTACTTTCAATGAGGTGTGTAGCCTCCTGATTATACTTGCCTCTTATATTTTCATAATTGTCAGAATCATCAAGTTGCCTTCAGCTGGTGGACTCCGAAAAGCCTTCTCTACCTGTGCCTCCCATCTGACCACCATCATCATTTTCTATGGGATGATCCTTCTTCTCTACTATGTACCCAACTCCAGAAGCTCATGGCTCTTCATCAAAGTAGCCACTGTGCTTTACACAGTAGTGATCCCCATGCTAAACCCCCTTATCTACAGCCTTAGAAATAATGATGTGAAGGAGACCATCAGAAAATTAGTTAACACCAAAATATTTTCTCACCCAATGTAATTTTGAGTGAGAAGAGAGATAGAGGAAAGCACTTTCTTAAATGTGCTTTATACAGTGTGTTGATGGTTATTACATTTTCCTTCAAATGTGTGCTTATCTGCTGCTTAGTGTCCTACTCTTTGTGACCCCTTCTCTGTCGATGGGGAATCTCCAGGCAAGAATACTGGAGTGGGTTGCCCTGCCCTCCTCCAGGGGATCTTCCCAAGCCAGGAATGGAACTCACATCTCCCAAAGTGCAAGTTGATTCTGTAGTGACTGAGACACAATGGGGGTAAAATCTCTTGAGAAAATTATATATATATATATATATATATATACACACACACATACATAATCCAAGTCTATGCCCCAACCAGTAACGCTGAAGAAGCTGAAGTTGAATGGTTCTATGAAGACCTACAAGACCTTTTAGAAATAACACCCCAAAAAAGATGCCTTTTTTATTATAGGGGACTGGAATGAAAAAGTAGGAAGTCAAGAAACACCTGAAGTAACAGGCAAATTTGGCCTTGGAATACGGAATTTCATGAAAGATAGGCTCAATAAGGGACAGAAATGGTATGGACCTAACAGCAGCAGAAGATATTAAGAAGAGGTGGCAAGAATACACAGAAGAACTGTACAAAAAAGATCTTCACAACCAAGATAATCATGATGGTGTGATCATTCATCTAGAGCCAGACATCTTGGAATGTGAAGTCAAGTGGGCCTTAGAAAGCATCACTACAAACAAAGCTAGTGGAGGTGATAGAATTCCAGTTGAGCTATTCCAAATCCTGAAAGATGATGCTGTGAAAGTGCTGCACTCAATATGTCAGAAAATTTGGAAAACTCAGCAGTGGCCACAGGACTGGAAAAGGTCAGTTTTCATTCCAATCCCAAAGAAAGGCAATGCCAAAGAATGCTCAAACTACCACACAATTGCACTCATCTCACACGCTAGTAAAGTAATGCTCAAAATTCTCCAAGCCAGGCTTCAGCAATATGTGAACTGTGAAGAAAACACAATTTAGTTTCAGTAAAGAACATCACTGTTTCTGAAGACAATAATATTTATTTAGGTTAAGCAATAAAATCAGAGACCAAATTATATTGCTTATTCATCTCAAAACACATGCACTTCATACACAGAATGGGAAAGAAAAATCACACAGTAAATATATATAATAGCAGTTAATATCCCTGAACTTTTAAATTTTATCTTATTTATCTTTTGTTTTGGGTTTTATTGTAGTCACCAAGTTTTCTTATTCAGTTCATGTATTTTTTTACAATTATTTTTATAGAAATTAATGAAATGGGCTATTTGAGGTGCCATTTCCAGTGATTTAGAAGGAACTACCTTCTTGCAAATTGCCACATGAAAAAAGCATTCACGCTAACTTATTGATGTGTGATATAAAAATAAATAGCTCAAGAATTACTCTCTCGGGTCTAAATCAAACTGCAATGATTGGAAAACTTGAAGATAGAGCTTTATTTTCTTCAATGTCCATTTATGCTTTCCAAAATGTGAAAATTCTTGTGGTAACTCATGACCTCTGCCTTTTTGATGATCTTCAGTTTGAACATAACCATAGAAGTACTACAGCCTCTAAAAGTATTACTCGTCCTGCTTTTTAAAATAAATTTGAGTGCTATGTTTTCATTTATTGTTCTGTTACTCCCACTAAACAGCACAGACCTTCAGAATGGTGGAACTGTGAAAAACATGTTTTTCTACAACACTATAGAAAATATTTCTCTCTGACTCTAAACTAAATTCAATTTCTGTCACTCATGATCAACTTCAAACCTAACTCATCACTAGCAGGCTGTGTTAATTCAAACAAGTGTCTTACCTCACATATGCTTCCATTTCCCTTTGTAAAATATGAGACTGCTTGTTTTGAAATTCAAAGTCTTTTTTTCCAAGTCTTATTTAGTGGTCAAAACTAAGGGACCAATATTGTAATACAATGTCTGCTGCGCGATAAATGAGAAATCCATGCACTGTCATCATTATCATTGTTACCATTTTATGATCACTGCCTCAGATTTTCTCCAATAACAATTCTGTGGTTTGTTGAAGGAAATCAGAGTGCCGGAGCCATGGTCACCCTCTTGGGCTTCTCAGAATATCCTGACCTTCAGGTTTCCTTGTTCCTGGTTTTCCTCACCATCTATGCAGTCACCGTGGTGGGAAAACTGGGCATGATCACCATCATCAGGATCAGTCCCAAACTCCAACTCCCATGTACTTTCTTCTCAGTCACTTGTCCTTTGTTGATATCTGCTATTCCACCACAGTTACACCCAAACTCTTGGAGAATTTGGTTGTGGAAGACAGAACCATCTCGTTCATGGGATGCATCATGCAATTCTCCTTGGCTTGTATGTTTGAAGTGGCAGAGACGTTCATGTTGGCAGTGATGGCCTATTACTGATTTGTGGCCGTTTGTAAGCCTCTATTCTACACAGCGGTTACGTCCCCAAAGCTCTGTGCATCGTTAGTGACCTGTGCCTACACTTGGGGTGTAGTCTCCTCCCTGATATTCACCTGTTTTCTCCTGGAATTATCCTTCTGTGGGTCTAACATCATAAATAATTTTCTCTGTGAGCAGTCTGCTATTGTCTCTGTCTCCTGCTCTGATCCCTTCATCAGCCAAGTGCTCTCTTTTGCCATCGCCATACTCAATGAGGTGAGCAGCCTGGCAATTATCCTCACTACTTGTATTTCCATTTTTGTCACTATCATAAAAATGTCCTCTGCTGGGGGCTCCAAACAGCCTTCTCTACTTGTGCCTCCCATCTGACTGCCATCACCATGTTCCATGGGACAATCCTGTTCCTTTACTTTGTACCCAGCTCCAAAAACTCATGGTTTATGGTTAAACTAGGTTCTGTAGTCTATACAGTGGTGAGTCCCATGCTGAACCCTCTGATCTATAGCCTCAGGAACAAAGATGTGAAAGAGAGTGTCAGGAAATTAATGAATCACTTAATACAATTTGCTGAAAGGTCTATATTTCCAAAAGAAATTTGATCTATTACATAGTGTTGATTAAATCTTCTTGTAGAGATGAAGACTCAAATTATATAGTCAACTCACTAGATCATAAATTTAGAGTCATAAATTGGCTATTTGATCTCTTAGCTTCTGTTCAGTTCAGTGTCAAATAAAATAGCTGTATATCGAGTGTAAAATGATGTTTGTTGTGAGTGTATGAAAAGTGAAACTGTGAGTTGTTCAGTCATGTCTGACTCTTTGCCACCCCACAGACTATATAGTCTGCCAGGTTCTTCCATCCATGGACTTCTCCAGCAAAGAATAGTGGAGTGGGTAGCCATTGCCTTCTGCATGGGATCTTCCTGATGCAGGGACTGAACCTGGGTTTCCTGCATTTCAGGGAGATTCTTCAACTTCTGAGCCAACATGCAAGCACTGTGGGTGAATAGTGTCTCCCAAATATTCATGTCACCCGGAACTCAGAATATCACCTTATTTGGAAGTAAGAGCTTTGCAGATGTAATTAAAGTAAGAATCAAGATAAGCTGAAAGGGAACCCAAAATCCAACTACAGTGTCCTTATAAGAGACAGAGAAAGATACACAGAGACACAGGGAAGGAGGGTGTGTGACCTCCTCTTCTCTCTCTTTCCTCCTAAACCACACACAATTCTTAAAAAACAACAACAACAGCAGCAACTAATTTTTAGTATTGTTGGCACATAACTGCTTCCTGGCTGTTTGTAAGCCTGTGCTTTACACAGTTGTTGTGCCCCAGAAGCTGTGTTCCATCCTTCTGGCTGGTGCTACAGATGAGCATAGACTGTTTCTTACACTCATCCTTTGAGTTGTATTACCTACTGTGAGTCTGTCAGAGTAAACATATTTTGTATGAGTATTCTGCTACCCTTTTGGATCTTATTTTACTTTAGCCAATTCAATGAACTAAGAAAGTTCACAGTCATCATTTCCTAGCTTTCCCTTCTGTCACTATTTTAAAGATAGTTTCTACCTGTGGGCATCACAGAGTCCTGTCTACCTGTGCCTGCCACACATCATCATCCTTTCTCTCTATAGCACGTGTGTGCTGTGTGCTAAGTCATTTCACTCGTGTCTGACTCTTTGAGACTCTGGACTGTAGCCCACAAGGCTCCTCTGCCTATGGGATTCTCCAGGCAAGAATACTGGAGTTGGTTGCCATGCCTTCCTCCAGGGGATCTCCCAGATGCAGGGACTGAGCCAGAATCACTTGTCTCCTGCAGGTACCTTATCACTAGTGCCACCTGGGAAGCCCTCTATAGTATGCTCAGTTCCAAATTCTCATAAGTGATTGTTCAAGTAGAGTCTGTTTTATACCATGCCAATCCTCACACTGAACTCAGTGACGTACAATATCCATACTGACATACTCACTGACATAATAGCTTGAAATATAAAAACATGAAACACCTTGTAAGGAAGTTAATAGGCTCCAAATATTGTAGTGCTCAATCCACTGTTAATAAATATATTTCTATTAAATCATGTATGTGCCTATTCAGATGCCACCTTCCAAGAAAATTCTTTTTTGAAAATCTAATGTAAAGAGATAATCACTCTTTATCCCATTAATGTTAATTTTTTTCCTTAGAAACAGATGGTATGTTAAATACATGCAATAATTTATTTGTCTCATCCCCTTCTCCCTCTATACACTCCAAGAGAGTAGAAATTTCTGGTATTATTCTTGTATATCTCTAATGCCTAGAAATTTACCTAGAAAACACATTTAGCCTTCAATGAATACTTGCTGGATGAATAAAAATGAAAATTGCTGACTAAATTCATCATATTTAGTACTGTGCTCACCTAGGTAAGGGAGCTTCCTTGGTGGCTCAGATGTCATAGAATCCCCCTGCAATGCAGGAGACTCAGGTTCAATCCCTGGGTCAGGAAGATGCCCTGGAGAAAAATGGCAACCAACTCCAGTATTCTTGTCTGGAGAATCCCATGGACAGAGTAGCCTGGGTACAGTCCATGGGGTCACAAAGAGATGGACACGACTAGGTGACTAAGTTTTCATCTGGGGAAGACTTTAGATGATGTCTCCTTAATGAACATAGTTGTCACATGAGATTTAAAAGCTAAAATAACATTAATAATACACTCATCGACTTATATGAGTGCTTCTATTGCTGAGTACTGTAACTTGGAATATATTTCTTTGTCTAAGTTTAAGTCTTTAGCTGTAGCTACATACTCTATAAACATTTGACTCTCTTGCAGTTTTCAGAACCACAAAATGACACTTCCATTATCATAAGGGTCTCTCACAAATAGTCCTTGAATGTAGTTTATTAACACTTGCTGTTGTTGCTGTTGCTGTGTCGCTCAGTCATGTTCGACTCTGTGCGACCCCATGGACTGCAGCCTATCAGGCTTCCGTCCATAGGATTCTCCAGGCAAGAACACTGGAGTGGGTTGCCATTTCCTTCTCCAATGCATGAAAGTGGAAAGTGGAAAGTGAAAGTGAAGTCGCTCAGTTGTGTCTGACTCTTAGCGGCCCCATGGACTGCAGCCTACCAGGCTCCTCCATCCATGGGATTTTCCAGGCAACAATACTGGAGTGGGGTGCCATTGCCTTCTCCCTTATTAACACTGGTCATGTTCAATTTAGAGATCTTGCCCTTTCTAAGCTAATACAGATTTCAGAAATTCTGAAGAGTTTATTCAAAATTCTCCAAGTCAGGCTTCAACAATACATGAACCGTGAACTTCCAGATGTTCAAGCTGGTTTTAGAAAAGGCAGAGGAACCAGAGATCAAATTGCCAACATCCGCTGGATCATGGAAAAAGCAAGAGAGTTCCAGAAAAACATCTATTTCTGCTTTATTGACTATGCCAAAGCCTTTGCCTGTGCGGATCACAACAAACTGTGGAAAATTCTGAAGGAGATGGGAATGCAGACCACTGGACCTGCCTCTTGATAAATCTGTATGCAGGTCAGGAAGCAACAATTAGAACTGGACATGGAACAACAGACTGGTTCCAAATAGGAAAAGGAGTACGTCAAGGCTGTATATTGTCACCTTGTTTATTTAACTTACATGCAGAGTACACCATGAGAAATGCTGGGCTGGAGGAAGCACAAGCTGAAATCAAGATTTCTGGGAGAAATATCAATAACCTCAGATATGCAGATGACACCACCCTTATGGCACAAAGTGAAGAAGAACTAAAAAGCCTCTTGATGAAAGTGAAAGAGGAGAGTGAAAAAGTTGGCTTAAAGCTCACCATTCAGAAAACGAAGATCATGGCATCTGGTCCCATCACTTAATGGAATTAGATACAGAAACAGTGGAAACAGTGGCTGACTTAAATTTTTTGGGCTCCAAAATCACTGCAGATGGTGATTGCAGCCATGAAATTAAAAGACGCTTACTCCTTGGAAGGAAAGTTATGACCAACTTAGACAGCATATTAAAAAACAGAGACATTGCTTTGCCAACAAAGGTCTGTCTAGTCAAGGCTATGGTTTTTCCCGTAGTCATGTATCAATGTGAGAGTTGGACTATAAAGAAAGCTGAGCACCAAAGAATTGATGCTTTTGAACTGTGGTTCTGCAGAAGACTCTTGAGAGTCTCTTGGTCTTCAAGGAGATCCAACCAGTCCATCCTAAAGGAGATCAGTCCTGGGCAGTCATTGGAAGGACTGATGTTGAAGCTGAAACTCCAATCCTTTGGCCATCTGATGTGAAGAGCTGACTCATTTGAAAAGACTCTGATGCTGGGAAAGATTGAGGGCAGGAGGAGAAGGGGACGCCAGAGGATGAGATGGTTGGATGGCATCACCAACTCAATGGACATTGGCTTGGGTAAACTCTGGGAGTTGGTGATGGACAGGGAGCCCTGGTGTGCTGCGGTTCATGGGGTCGAAAAGAATTGGACACAACTGAGTGACTGAACTGAAGTGAAACTGAGGGTGTTTGTGTCACTCAAGAGTTTTACTACTGTTATCTACTTCTCTAGTCACATATTTGAACGTTGGAGTTTGTCCTTGCTTACTTCATTATGATTCTTTTCCAAAATCACTTTTTCCATCAGGCACTTCTCTGTTTCCAGGGATATCAGATCTCTTAGGGTTTCACTCTGTTGAGAAGCACTTAAATTCTTGTCTTGTTCCTTATCTTTGAGGGAAAGATTTTACCTTTTCACTATTTAATGTGATGTAAGAGGAGTTTGTCACATATGTCCTTTATTTATGTTGAGATAGGTTCCCTCTCTAGCTGGTTTGCTGAGAATTTAACCATGAAAGAATTTGAATTTTGTCATTTGTTTTCTGCATTTATTGATATGATTATATTACTTATACTTGTGTTTGTTAATGTGGTATATCACATTATTCAATTCACACATTTTGAACTGTCTTTGCATGCTTGGAATAAATAACATTTGATCATAGTGTATAATCTTTTCAATGCAGTTTTGAATTTGGTTTTCTGATATTTATGTTCATCAGGAATATTGACCCTTTATTTTCATTCCTTGTTGTGTTTTGTCTGGTATTGAGATCAAGGTAATGCTGGATTCATAAAGTGAGTTTGGAAGTACTGCCTATGCTTCTATTTTTTTTTTTTTTGAAAAAGTTTAAAAACTATTAATTCTTCAAATGTTAAAATTCACCAGTGAAGCCGTGTGGTTCTGGACTTATCTTTTTTGGGGAGCTTTGGATAACTGATTCAATCTCCTTATTAGTAATTTGTCTATTTGGATTTTCTATTTTTTCATTGTTCAGTCTTTGTAGGGTGTTATGCTCTAGGAATTGAACAATTTCTTCTAAGTCATTTGATTTTTTTTTTGGGGGGGAGGGATGTATATTGCTCATAGTAGTTTCTTATGATCCTTGGTTTTTGTGTAGTATCAAGGGTCATATCCCTTCTGCCATTTATAGTACTATTTATTGAGACTTCTCCTTTATTTTTGATAAATTTAGCTATTTTTCCCTCCATTTTGCTTACCTTTTCAAAAGTACAGCCTTTATGTTGATTGACTTTTTCTATTTAATTTGTTTTAACTCTGATCTTTATTATTTCCTTTCTTTTACTAACTTTTGACTTAGCATGTTCTGCTTTTCTAGTTCCTTGGGGTATAAAAGGTCTAGCTTTTTTTCTTCTTCTTCTTCTTCTTAATGTAAGCATTTTTTCACTGCAAATTTTTCTCTTAAAGCTGTGTTTTTTGTAATTTGTTATTGTACTCTAATTTTTGGCATTATATTTTTCTATTTCCATTTGTCTCAGGATATTTTTAAATTCTTTTTTGATTTCTTCTCTGAACTACTGGTTGTTCAGAGATATGTTTAATCTCCATACATTTGCAAAATTTTTAAACTTATTTCTCTAACTGATTTCTAGTTTTATACTGTCGTGGTTGGGAAAGTGTTTGATATGGTTTAAATTTTCTGTGGCATTCTTGAATGAAGGTCTTACTGTCAGAGTCAAATGATCTGGAGACATGTCAACCCTTAAAGTGTTAGTCACTCAGTCATGTCAGACTCTTTGTGACTTCATGGACTGTAACCCACCAGGCACCTATGTCCACGGAATTCTCCAGGCAAGAATACTGAAGTGGGTAGCCATTCCCTTCTCCAAGGGATCTTCCTGACCCAAGGATCAAAGCCAGGTCTCCCATATTCCAGGCAGATTGTTTACCATATCCCTAGGATAGTCATAAAAGCTGAGGTATATCTATGTGTACAAGTTCCTTCCAGGGAGATACTGGTTAATTGAGGTGGGAGGTCCTCAGACAATTGAATAAGTCAATTTTAATTTTATAATTCCATTTATAGGACTTAAAATATTCTTGCCTTTAGTTCACATCCACTAGCTCTCATAACAGTCAGTTTGTATATCAAATGAATCTTTAGATGCCCTGACTTTATTTTTTTGGGCCCCAAAATCACTGCAGATGGTGTCTGCAGCCATGAAATTAAAAAACACTTACTCCTTGGAAAGAAAGTTATGTCCAACCTAGATAGCATATTCAAAAGCAGAAACATTACTTTGCCAACAAAGTTCCGTCTAGTCAAGGCTATGGTTTTTCCTATGGTCATGTATGGATGTGAGAGTTGGACTGTGAAGAAGGCTGAGCACCGAAGAACTGATGCTTTTGAACTGTGGTGTTGGAGAAGACTCTTGAGAGTCCCTTGGACTGCAAGGAGATCCAACCAGTCCATTCTGAAGGAGATCAGCCCTGGGATTTCTTTGGAAGGAATGATGCTAAAGCTGAAACTCCAGTACTTTGGCCATCTCATGGGAAGGGTTGACTCATTTGAAAAGACCATGATGCTGGGAAAGATTGAGGGAAGGAGGAGAAGGGGAGGACAGAGGATGAGATGGCTGGATGGCATCACTGACTCGATGAATGTGTCTGAGTGAACTCCGGGAGTTGGTGTTGGACAGTGAGGCCTGGCGTGCTGCGATTCATGGGGTCTCAAAATCAGACATGACTGAGCGACTGAACTGAACTGAACTGATACAGGGTAGTCAAATAGAGAGAAATTAACTAACCAGTTTACACATTTATATTCTCTAAATTAGCAACAATCCACGAACACTCCATTTTTCTTGGACAATATATCTCAAAAAATGATTTCTACCATGTTTCTGCTGATAAATAATAGTTTTAAAATATTGTGTGTAAATTGAGAGAACATAGCACAGGTGAAAACCCCTGATGTCTTTTATTTAAAAAACAAAAATAAAAAAACCTCTTCATAAGTTCTTTCCAGTATGATTCTGTGTAAGAGGTCAATTTCTCACAAATGCCCCCTGTGGTAGCCAGAGAACCTTCTTGGGCTTTAATTTCATTCCAAAATGTTTTTGCACAAAGACACTCTACAATGATAGCTAGAAGATCTAAGAAACAGTGTTTTTTTAACTTTTGCAACTGTAATAAATAAGTAGATGAATTTTACATGCTTCTTCAAATATATCTATTGTTTAGACATGTTGATTCAGTGCTTTAGCAGAAACCAACAAAATAGATACATATTAAGAATGTATCCAGATGAATGCTCTTTATTTCTAGTGTGATATGTATCTTCTTTATAAATAAGTACCCTGGTATTCACAACCATTTTATATTCTTTCTTAAAATTTATTATATATATGTATTCAAGCCACATACCATATCTTCAGTTAATTTTTATTTTGTTAATTATTGATGTCTAATAAACACCCACAAATGTTATCTACTCTTTTTATTCCTTCCTTTTTCTTTACTTAATTCTCTCTCTCTCCTTCTCCATTTGTGTCCCAAACATTAGGTAAGTCCTTTGGATAATGCAGACAGAATGCAGAATCCTTGAGCAAAGATTGTTCACAATCTCATATTGTGGGCCATAATTTCACAAACAGGACAATATTAAACAGAATGATTAAAGAAAATGGTTGTTTGTGAACTATAAAAAGGAACATTTAATCAGAGCTAAGAAGGGGAGGAGTTGATAGCTAATTATTAAAGAAATGTATGCAATTTACCAAGGCACTGTAAATTGCTTTCAGTTTTGGATTTCTTAATTCTAAAAAGGTGTGTGTATGTATGCGTCTGTGTGTTCAGTTGCATCCAACTCTTTGTGACCCAAGGGACCACAGCCTGCCAGCCTCCTCAGTACATGGAACTTTCCAAGCAAGAATATTGGATCAAGTTGCCATTTCCTATTCCAGAGGATCTACCTGACCCAAGGATTAAATCCGAGTCTCCTGCGTCTCTTGCATTGGCAGGCAGATTGTTTAGCACTGAGCCACTGGGAATCCCCTGAAAAGTTATTGTTGTTGTTGTTCAGTCACTCAGTCGTGTCCGACTCTTTGTGACCCCATGGACTGCAGCACACCAGGCTTCCCTGTACTTCACCATCTCTTGGAGTTTGCTCAAACTCATGCCCATTGAGTTGGTGATGCCATCCAACCATCTCATCCTCTGTCGTCCCCTTCTCCTCCTGCCCTCAATCTTTCCCAGCATTAGGATCTTTTCTAATGAGTCATCTCTGTGCATCAGGTGGCCAAAGTACTAGAACTTCAGCTTCAGTTTCAGCATCAGTCCTTCCAGTGAATTTTCAGGATTGATTTCCTTTAGGATTGACTGGTTTGATCTCCTTGCTGTCCAAGGGACTCTCAAACATCTTCTCCAACACCACAGTTCAAAAGCATCAGTTCTTTGGCGCTCAGCCTTCTTTATGGTCCGACTCTCACATCCATACAGTTCAGTTCAGTCGCTCAGTCGTGTCCGACTCTTTGCGACCCCATGAATCGCAGCACGCCAGGCCTCCCTGTCCATCACCAACTCTCGGAGTTTACTCAAACTCATGTCCATCGAGTCAGTGATGCCATCCAGCCATCTCATCCAACTCAAGACCTCTATAAGTGTCAAATTATCTTCCTAGAATCATTTCCTTCCAAATTTTTGAATCTGATAATTAATATCTCCATTCAAGAAAAACTTTCTTCTGCACACTATGTTTTGACATTTGTTCCTAGATTTTTAACCCTACTTTTTTTTTTTTAATTAATGAAAGTCTTAAACTTTACTATGAATTGTATGTGTGGTTAGTTAGTAAATGTTTCTTTATTCATCTAGATTATAAGGTCCATTTTTATACAAACTAATGGGTTTTTAAAGAAATGTAAAGCACTTAGAGGCAGACAAAGAAGAATTAAATAGTTGCTAAATATTAATACACTTAAAATAATAATGTTTGAATGAATGGATACACAGATAAAGTATGATAGAATTTGAAGAGCCAGGAGGTTTTACACAGAGTTTCATAGATAAGGTCAAGACATATAATGAAGCATGACAAGTTTTGAAAACTGCAACAATTTCCTATGGCTGAGCTTTAGTATAGATACTCATTTATTAAATAATTTGATAAAATTATATTTCTCATGTATCATACTATATAATTTTGCAAAAATAATAACTACTGTATGTGTGTGTATATGTATTATATAAATCTTTGAAACCATCTTTTATTTTTTAATTTTCCTAGGGCAGTTTTCACATCCTTGTTACGTAGGCTATAAATCAGGGGATTTAACATGGGAATCATAAGGGTGTAAAACAATGAGGTCATTTTGTCTTGATCTAAAGAGTAGATTGAACTTGGCCTAAAGTACATAAAAAGCATAGTTCCCTGGAAAATTGCCACAGCAGTTAGGTGGGAGGCGCAGGTGGAGAAAGCTTTGAACCTCCCCTCTGCAGAATGGATTTTTGAGACTGCAAGGATGATATAACAGTAAGAGATAAGAACTCCTGAAATTGAGCTCAATTCAATAACACCAAAAACAATAAATACTGTCAATTCATTGACTTGTGTATCAGAGCAGGAAAGAAGGTAGAGTGGAGGTAAGTCACAGAAGAAGTGGTTAATCTCATTTGACCCACAAAAGCATAAGTGGAATGCTAATGTAGTGTGGATCAAAGCATCTGACATTCCCACAAGGTAAACCCCAGCCACAAGCAGGGAGCACACCCTGCTGGACATGCTGACCGCATAGAGCAAGGGGCTGCTGATGGCCCTGTATCGATCATAGGCCATCACTGCCAGCAGGAGACACTCAGAATCTGCAAAGGTACAGGCAATCAAGAACTGGAGGGCACAGCCATAGAAGGGGATTGGTTTGTTCTTGGCCAAAAGGTCAACCAGCATCTTGGGCCCAATTGCTGTGGAATAGCAGAGGTCACAGAAAGAGAGGTGGCTGAGGAAAAAGTACATTGGCGTTTGCAGCTGGGGATCCATTCTAATCAAAATGATCATTCCAAGATTTCCCAGAAGATTAATGAGATAAACAACTAGCAACATGGCAAATAAGGTCACTTTCACTTCCAAATCACTGGTAATCCCCAGGAAAATGAATTCAGTCACAGAGGAGCAATTTTCTTTCTCCATTCTTTAATTTTTCTTATCTAAATTTTTGACAAAATGATCAGGAAAAGTATAGGTAAATGTATGGACATCTGCAAAATATCTGTAAAGGAGAGCACAGTCTCTTTGTGTAAATGTCATTTTATACTCAGAAAATTACCCAATAATGTACTTACTTTTTGAAGGAACATTGTTACCTACCTGGAAAAATAAAAACAAACAAACAAACAAACAAAAAAACACTATATTACACATTGAAAAAGTTTTATCTAAGTCTGCATGTCATTATGATGTATATAAAACTCTATGAGTTTGTCATTTTCCTAGGTTTTTGCCTTTTTATCTCTGGAGGTATAATTGGAAGAATTAATGTTTTATTTTATGTTCAAAATACAATAGAAGAGACACCAGTGTTTGAGACCTGGCTGTCAGTTATAGGATTAAGCATTTTCCATCTCTGGAAATAGTCACTTGGGCACAAAAATTTGTTACCATTGTTATGTTTCCCAAAATACAGCTCAGATAATGTTGGTTTGAAATGATTTTCTATACATTCTAGAGCATATCAGCAACTATTCATAATGAAAATTATTATGTTACCGTCCTGGTCTAAGTTACCTTCGGCATTTGGTAGACATAAAATAAGCATTATTGGCCTTTACTATAGAAACATGTTGCTCCTTTGTCACAATTCTCATTACTGATCTCTGCTTCGCCCTGGTGCCAGAGGATCAGAGGATGGATCCCTTGACCAGCCAAAGAAAAACGATACAAAGAAGTGAAAACAACAGAATTTAACACACACATTTGTGTCTCTTTGATTTTAATTGACTTTTATATTAAAAAGAAAATGAGATGAGGTATAATAAACACTTCTGATATATAGAGTGCCCTCCTTGTGTGTATGTATTTGCATGTGTCATGTCTGCATGTATGCACATCTCTGTTGATATAAGAATTAGCATATTGGTGACAGATTTTCTTTAAGTATATATTGGCATATGATTTACATGGAGTTAAGTTTGCAAATATTGCTATTTATAGTGTTCTGACTATATTATTTTTTAAATAAAATTTAAAAAAGTATGTATATGCTTCCCCAGTGACAAAGAGTAAAGGCTTTCCTGTGAATATAAATTAAAAGTAACTAATTAAACAATCATTTTATAGATGCTAGAGACAGATTCTTCCAGTTCTGAGAAGATAGTATTTTCTGACTTTTAAACTCATGAGTTTATTATATTGAATTGGTAGGCATAAGTAATTAATTGCTTAATCTCTCATTTTTAAATGCTGTTTTTCTCCTATATTCTTACATCTGGAGACTCAAGAACATACCTGGAATGAGCAGGTCTTTCTGTCCTTGCTACTGATGTCTAAAAAATAAACAGCTAACCTTTTACTTTGCCAGGTAGCATTTGGGGACTTAAGTCTCTGAAGCGTCCATCCTCTGGCTCAGTGTTTGCTAACATTCGGTTAATTATATTTTCTGCTCTGTATTTTCCCCCGTGAAAACAGTAACAACCTTTGCAAAAATTAAGCTTTATTTCTTCACTATTGTCAACGTATTGATCTGACAGTATGAAAAATACAGATTATGTTTATTTTAAGCTGCACAGTTACACTGAATCTAAACTCTCCTTACCTAGTCAAAGCAGAGATCTGATGAATTACAAGATTTCCCAACTTAGTAATTTACATCTTCCTATTATTCTTTTTGTTTCTTCCTTTTTGAAATATTCACCTTCCTCATGTCATTTAGGAATATTTCCAGTAATAAAAGTATATGAAGAAATGCCAAAGCAATGCATGAAAAGCCAACAGATTTAAATAATCAGTACCTAAAATCAATTCTTTTTGATGAATGCAATGATTTGATGTAATTTGTGGGAATACTTGGATTTCACTAACGAACGTTATAAATGAAAAGTGGGGGAAATGTACTTGTTTTATACCTGCACTATATCTTTTTAGAACAAAGATTGACTCAGGTGTTAAAGCTTTTTTGACTCATAATTTCCTCTCTTATTAGAGAGGCAAAAACAAGATATCTGCACTAAAGAGAATTGATGATGCATTTAAGTCCTCTTAGGCTTCAAAATCACTGCAGATGGTGACTACAGCCATGAAATTAAAAGATACTTGTGCCTTGGAAGAAAAGGTATGACTAACCTTGGAAGGAAAGTTATGACCAACCTAGATAGCATATTGTAAAGCAGAGACATTACTTTGCCAACAAAGGTCCATCTAGTCAAGGCTATGGTTTTTCCAGGGGTCATGTATGGATGTGAGAGTTGGACTATGAAGAAAGCTGAGCACCGAAGAACTGATGCTTTTGAACTGTGGTGTTGGAGAAGACTCTTGAGAGTCCCTTGCACTGCAAGGAGATCCAACCAGTCCATCCCAAAGGAGATCAGTCCTGAATGTTCATTGGAAGGACTGATGCTAAAGCTGAAACTCCAATACTTTGGCCACCTCATGCGAAGAGTTGACTCATTGGAAAAGACTCTGATGCTGGGAGGGATTGGGGGCAGAAGGAGAAGGGGATGACAGAGGATGAGATGGCAGGATGGCATCACCGACTCGGTGGATGTGAGCTTGAGTGAACTCCGGGTGTTGGTGATGGACAGGGAGGCCTGGTGTGCTGCAGTTCATGTGTTCACAGAGTCGGACATGACTGAGCAACATAACAGCAGCGGCAGCAGCAGCAGGCATAAAATATTTTACTTACAAATTTATTTTCCCAAAACAGTAGCTATTTGTTCTAGAGTCTTGAAATCATTACCTGGAAACCTTACCTGAGATGAGCAGGTCTTGGGTAGCTGAATAAGCAGATACGCTTTTATTTTACCAGGCACACTGGGACTTAAATCCCTCTGCTAGTGTGTCTAGGATTTGACAATATGCAAATACATCATTAAATTTATTTCTGCTTCTGTGTATCCCCCTGTGAATTCAGAAACAACTTGGCAAAGTCTGAACTTTTATGCTTCAGTATTGTCACCAAATTAATCTATGGTACGAAGAAGACTGCAAAAAGTATGTAAGGTGTTCCCCACAGTTACGCTCTATCTGCTCAAAAAGATGCAAAACTTGGGAGTTGTGAGTTAAATTTTATTGGGGGAAAAATGAGGACTGCAGCCTGGGAGACAGCATCTCAGGTAGCTCTGAGAGATTTCTCCAAAGAGGCACTGGGAGAAGGTCAATATATGAAATTTTGATGAAGGGAGAGTTCTATGCAATCAAATGCTTATTTTACAAAAGGTTTTCTGCTGGTTACAAGGAGCTAATGTCTCGTGAAGGGATTTAGTGATTTTTCTAAATATTAAGGGATGCAAGGATTAGGATCATAAAATCAGTTTCTGAAAATCAGTTCGGTTCAGTTCAGTCACTCAGTCGTGTCCGACTCTTTGAGATCCCATGAATCACAGCATGCCAGGCCTCCCTGTCCATCACCAACTCCCAGAGTTCACTCAAACTCACGTCCACCGAGTCCGTGATGCCATCCAGCCATCTCATCCTCTGTTGTCCCCTTCTCCTCCTGCCCCCAATCCCTACCAGCATAAGAGTCTTTTCCAATGAGTCAACTCTTCGCATGAGGTGGCCAAAGTACTGGAGTTTCAGCTTTAGCATCATTCCTTCCAAAGAACACCCAGGGCTGATCTCCTTCAGAATGGACTGGTTGGATCTCCTTGCAGTCCAAGGGACTCTCAAGAGTCTTCTCCAACACCACAGTTCAAAAGTATCAATTCTTCGGTGCTCAGCTTTCTTCACAGTCCAACTCTCACATCCATACATGACCACAGGAAAAACCATAGCCTTGACTAGAAGGAACTTTGTTGGCAAAGTAATGTCTCTTCTCTTCAATATGCTATCTAGGTTGGTCATAACTTTTCTTCCAAGGAGTAAACGTCTTTTAATTTCATGGCTGCAGTCACCATCTGCAGTGATTTTGGAGCCCCAAAAAAGAAAATATCTAACATCTAAAGACCAAGTCCCACCAGTTTCCCTAGGGCACAGAGTGCCTCCCTCTCCACCCTGAATTCCCCTTGTCGGTGTCGCAGGCCGGCAGCAGCTGCAGCACAGGGTTCAGTCTCCACACAGGCAGATGGCAAACACCCTTGTTGTTGTTCAGTTGTTGGCAAAGATTTTTGTCAAGTGCTAAATAGTAGTTGACACCTCCATAAATATTCTCCTTCTTTAGTCAGAAATAAAATAGATCCTTCTTTTACAAATTCTTTGGATTGTTCATTGTTTTTGAAGCATTCTCTGCAACTACCTCATGTGGAGATATTACTACCCTTTGATCATATTTATTTTTATTTAAATGTTACATATATATAAATATATATATGCATTTTCATATAACTAGTTCTTTGGGTTTAAATATATTTTCAAGGTTGCTCACCCATCACCATTATCTCCTTCTGGAACATTTGCATCAATGAGACAGACATGCTAGTGTCTGTCACTACCTCTTCTTCCCTCCCCCAGCTCTGGCAACCACTAGTCTGCTTTCTGAGTCTAAGTAATTGCATATTCTGGCCATCTCACGTAAAAAGATTCATGAAATAATGTGTGTCTATGTGTGTGTTTCTCCTGTCAGGTTTCTTTTCTTCAGTTAAATGTCTAAGGTTAAATCATGTCGCTGAATGCATTGGAATTTCGTTTCATTAAATGGCACTACAATATTGCATTTTATAGATACAACACATTTTATTGATCCATTCTTCAGACATATGGATGTTGGCTTGTCTCTGCTCTTAATCTATTATGAATAATGATGTTTTAACATTTATGTCAACGTTGCCTTTCAAGGCAGCCTTCAAAACCAAACATCAGCTTATTCCCATCCTTCAGTCTCATACTGATAGCTTACAGTGAACAATTTCGGACTTGTGATCTCCAAAGAAGATTTAGCTTCAGGACCAGGGACCAGGCTTGATCACGCAGAGCTTTCGTGTGGCAGAGGTTTTATTACAGTGAAAAAAGACAGAGAAAGCTTCTGACATAGGCATCAGAAGGGGGCAGAGAGTGTCCCACTCACTAGTTTTAACAATCCCTTATATACTTTTACCAAACCCATTCCCCCAACATACATCTTAAGTTAACAAAAAACATGTATAATATCATATAAGAAACGAATTGCCAGTCCAGGTTCAAAGCAGTATACAGGAAGCTTGGGGCTGGTGCACTGGGATGACCCAGAGGGATGCTATGCGGAGGGAGGGGGAGGGGGGTTCAGTATGGGGAACATGTGTACACCCATGGCAGATGCATGTTGATGTATGGAAAAACCAATACAATATTGTAAAGTAAAATAATAATAATAATAAATTAAAATAATAATAAAAAATTTTAAAAATAAAAAAATAAAACTAGAAATAGAAAGGTATTACCACACCCACTCCCACAACATAGGTTTTAAAACAGCAAGATTAGTCAGAAGGTTCTTGTTAAGAAGGAGAAACATGTCCTTAAGCAAGATACATTGTTGTTACATAATCATTCAGTTCAGTTCAGTCACTCAGTCGTGTCTGACTCTTTGCGACCCCATGAATTGCACATGCCAGGCCTCCCTGTCCATCACCAACACCCGGAGTTCACTCAAGCTCACATCCATCGAGTCGGTGATGTCACCCAGCCATCTCATCCTCTGTCATCCCCTTCTCCTCCTGCCTCCAATCCCTCCCAGCATCAGAGTTTTTCCAATGAGTCAACTCTTTGCCTGAGGTAGCCAAAGTACTGGAGTTTCAGCTTCAGCACCATTCCTTCCAAAGAACCCCCAGGACTGATCTCTTTAGAATAGACTGGTTGGATCTTCTTGTAGTTCAAGGGACTCTCAAGAGTCTTCTCCAACACCACAGTTCAGAAGCATCAATTCTTCAGCGCTCAGCTTTCTTCACAGTCCAAACCTCACATCCATACATGACCACTGGAAAAACCATAGCCCTGACTAGATGGACCTTTGTTGGCAAAGTAATGTCTCTGCTTTTGAATATGCTATCTAGGTTGGTCATAACATTCCTTCCAAGGAGTAAGGGTCTTTTAATTTCATGGCTGCAGTCACTGACTGCAGTGACTTTTGAACCCAGAAAAATAAAGTCTGACACTGTTTCTACTGTTTCCCCATCAATTTCCCATGAAGTGATGGGACCAGATGCCATGATCTTAGTTTTCTGTATGTTGAGCTTTAAGCCAATTTTTTCACTCTCCTCTTTCACTTTCATCAAGAGGCTTTTGAGTTCCTCTTCACTTTCTGCCATAAGGGTGGTGTCATCTGCATATCTGAGGTCATTGATATTTCTCCCAGCAATCTTGATTCCAGCTTGTGCTTCTTCCAGTCCAGCATTCTCATGATGTACTCTGCATATAAGTTAAATAAGCAGGGTGACAATATACAGCCTTGACGTACTCCTTTTCCTATTTGGGACAGTCTGTTGTTCCACGTCCAGTTCTAACTGTTGCTTCCTGACCTGCATAGACGTTTCTCAAAAGGCAGGTCAGGTGGTCTGGTATTCCCATCTCTTTCAGAATTTTCCACAGTTTATTGTGATCCACACAGTCAAAGGCTTTGACATAGTCAATAAAGCAGAAATAGATGTTTTTCTGGAACTCTCTTGCTTTTTCTGTGATCCCGCAGATGTTGGCAATTTGATCTCTGGTTCCTCTACCTTTTCTAAAACCAGCTTAAACATCTGGAAGTTCATGGATCACGTACTGCTGAAGCCTGGCTTGGAGAATTTGGAGCATTACTTTACTAGCATGTGAGATGAGTGCAATTGTGTGGTAGTTTGAGCATTCTTTGGCATTGCCTTTCTTTGGGATTGGAATGAAAACTGACCTTTTCCAGTCCTGTGGCCATTGCTGAGTTTTCCAAATTTGCTGGCATATTGAGTGCACCACTTTCATAGCATCATCTTTCAGGATTTGAAATAGCTCACCTGGAATTCCATCACCTCCACTAGCTGGGTTCGTAGTGATGCTTTCTAAGGCCCACCTGACTTCACATTCCAGGATGTCTGGCTCTAGGTCAGTGATCACACCATCGTGATTATCTGGGTCATGAAGATCTTTTTTGTACAGTTCTTCTGTGTATTCTTGCCACCTCTTCTTAATAAATCTGCTTCTGTTAGGTCCATACCATTTCTGTCCTTTATCGAGCCCATCTTTGCATGAAATGTTCCCATGGTATCTCTAATTTTCTGGGAGAGGTCTCTAGTCTTTTCGATTCTGTTGTTTTCCAGTATTTGTTTGCATTGATTGCCAAGGAAGACTTTTTTTATCTCTTCTTGCTATTCTTTGGAACTCTGCATTCAGATGCTTATATCTTTCCTTTTCTCCTTTGCTTTTGGCTTCTCTTTAGATCCCAATACTAAAATATGACCTGTACTCCTGTGGAGATATTGTTGAGGCAAAGCTTCAGTTCAGTTCAGTCACTCAGTTGTGTCTGACTCTTTGCTACTCCATGAATTGCAGCATGCCAAGCCTTTCTGTCCATCACCAACTCCCAGAGTTCACTCAAACTCATGTCCACTGAGTTGGTGATGCCATCCAGCCATCTTAAACTCTGTCGTCCCCTTCTCCTCCTGCCCCCAATCCCTTTCAGCATCAGGGTCTTTTCCAATGAGTCAACTCTTCTCATGAAGTGGCCAATGTATTGGAGTTTCAGCTTCAGCATCAGTCCTTCCAATGAACACCCAGGACTTATCTCCTTTAGGGTGGACAGATTGGATCTCCTTGCAGTCCAAGGGACTCTCAAGAGTCTTCTCCAACACCACAGTTCAAAAGCATCACTTCTTCAGTGCTCAGCTTTCTTTACAGTCCAACTCTTACATCCATACATGACCACTGGAAAAACCATAACCTGACTAGATAGACCTTTGTTGGCAAAGGAATGTTTCTGCTTTTGAATATGCTATCTAGGTTGGTCATAACTTTCCTTCCCAGGAGTGTCTTTTAATTTCATGGCTTCAATCACCATCTGCAGTGATTTTGGAGCCCCCAAAAATAAAGTCTGACACTGTTTCCACTGTTTCCCCATCTATTTGCCATGAAGTGATGGGACCGGATGCCATGATCTTCGTTTTCTGAATGTTGATCCTTAAGCCAACTTTTTCACTCTGCAAAGCTTAAACCACAACTAATTTTTAATAGTGGCCCGCTAAAACCCAGAAGGTGATAAGCTTGTTTCAAAAGAATTTTACTATCATTATTTGCTTCTCTGTTACACATACAGTGTATATACAATTGTCCTTGATCACCTAATTCTATTCCTATCTTTTCTAATTTCTCCCTCAGTTACTTCCATTTCTTACATGGTATAAAAATCCCTTGAGTTACATTTTGTTCTGTCAGAACCTTGCCTTAGCTTTTTAACAGGGCTGATCCTCAAAACCAAGAGGAGTAGCATCATTTTGATCTACTCCCACTCAACAAATGAAACCTGAATTTGAGTAGCTGCATTATTATAACAAGCTGGATAACCTGATATATCTCACAATGGGATTTGTGTTTCATTAAAAATGAAGATTTTAAATAGTTTAAAAGTTTGTCTTAAGGAGAAAACATATTCCTCAGATATAAGTGAGAAAAAAAAATCTATACTTAGAGTTTTCCTGGTGCCTTGGTGACACTAAAGCAATTCTGTGTAGGCAAATACTACCCAGATCAAGATCTTCTTCAGAATGTAGTTGTCTGGTCCCCAAATCTATAATGATATAAAATGCATTGCATGGTTCTGAACTGAAGTACATTGTAGTTCTCTCCTGCTGTGAGAAAGACTAGGAGAGCCAATGGTTGTATAAAGACAGTGTTGTTCTACAAGCAAGGCAGCAGTTTTAGTAACATAAAGATTAATAACACATTGAGAGACTCTAGAAAGTATGCACTACATCAAGTTCATAAATATATAATGAACACTTGTACAAGAAACTTTTCATTTTAAAAATAAAAATTAACAGTCTTTTAAAATCTCATAGTGAATGTACTGTGTTTATGGAAAGCCATTTTTATAGTATAATATACACATTGAAAAGACATTTTCTGAGTTTAGAAAAGGCAGAGGAACAAGAGACCAAATTGCCAACATCCATTGGATCATCAAAAAAGCAAAAGTGTTCCAGAAAAATATATATTTCTGTTTTATTGACTATGCCAAAGCCTGTGACTGTGTGGATCACAATAAACTGTGGAAAATTCTGAAAGAGATGGGAATACCAGACCACCTGACCTGCCTCTTGAAAAGCTCATATGCAGGTCAGGAAGCAACAGTTAGAACTGGACATGGAACAACAGACTGGTTCCAAATAGGAAAAGGAGTACATCAAGGCTGTATATTGTCACCCTGCTTATTTAACTTACATACAGAGTACATCATGAGAAATGCTGGTCTGGAAGAAGCACAAGCTGGAATCAAGATTGCTGGGAGAAATATCAATGACCTCAGATATGCAGATGACACCACCCTTATGGCAGAAAGTGAAGAGGAACTAAAGAGTCTCTTGATGAAAGTGAAAGAGGAGAGTGAAAAAATTGGCTTAAAGCTCAATATTCAGAAAATGAAGATCATGGCATCTGGTCCCATCACTTCATGGGAAATAGATGGGGAAACAATGGAAACAGTGTCAGACTTTATTTTTTTGGGCTCCAAAATCACTGCAGATGGTGATTGCAGCCATGAAATTAAAAGATGCTTACTCCTTGGAAGAAAAGTTATGACCAACTTAGACAGCATATTCAAAAGCAGAGACATTCCTTTGCCAACAAAGGTCCGTCTAGTCAAGGCTATGGTTTTTCTAGTGATGTTGAATTGATGGGAGAGATGGACTATAAAGAAAGCTGAGTGCCAAAGAATTGATGCTTTTGAAGTGTGGTGTTGGAGAAGACTCTTGAGAGTCCCCTGGACTGCAAGGGGATCCAACCAGTCCATCCTAAAGGAGATTAGTCCTGAGTGTTCATTGGAAGGACTGATGTTGAAGCTGAAACTCCAGTACTTTGGCCACCTCATGCGAAGAGTTGATTCTTTGGAAAAGACCCTAATGCTGGGAACGATTTTGGGTAGTAGGAGAAGGGGATGACAGAGGATGAGATGGTTGGATAACATCAGCGACTCAATGGACATGAGTTTGGGTAAACTCCAGGAGTTGGTGATGGACAGGAAGGCCTGGTGTGCTGCAGTCCATGGGGCCTCAAAGAGTTGGACACGACTGAGCGACTGAACTGATACACATAGAAGGGTTTCCCAGGTGGCTCTAGTGGTAAAGAATCCTCCTACCAATGTAGGAGTCATAAGAGACTACGGTTTGATCCATGGGTTGCGAAGATCCCCTTGAGAAGGACGTGGGCACCCACTCCAGTGTTCTTGCCTGGAGAATCCCTTGGACAGAGAAACTGGGCAGGCTACAGTTCATAGGGTCACATAGAGTCAGACATGTCTTAAGCAACTTAGCATGAATGCATTCATAAATATAGAAAAGTTTAATCTAAAAATATATACTGCAAGGAAACTTTCAAAAATGGAAAAATTCCTACACCCAAAACCAGAAAAAAAGGCACATTGCTAGATTCCCAGAAATTCTCCATGCAGCCGTCAGAAATGATGTGCAATGTGATATAGTAGTTTGTATATTTTTGAAGTATGCAGTAGTGAAATCATACAGCTTTTACTCTTTTATGTCTGGATTTTTTTCATCAATATTTTATTTGTGAAATTTTTCTACATTATCATATCCAGAAGTCATTCATTCATTCTCATTGTTGTATAGTTTTATTACACACAGACTGTGATAACATTGCTTATCAAGGGTCAGTGAACCTGACTCATAATGTTTTATTGGAGCTGGGGCATACCATTTATTCATATAGTATGGACAGCTGCTTTTGTGATACAGGGCAAAACTGTTTAGTTGTGACTAATATTTATGGCCTAAAACCCTAAAATATACACTATTAAATATTTCAAGGCCTTCCCAGGTGGTGCTAGTGGTAAATAACCCATGTGCCAATGCAGGAGACATAAGAGACACAGGTTTGGTCCCTGGGCTGGGAAGATTCCTTGGAGGAGGTCACAGCAACCCACTCTAGTATTCTTGCCTGGAGGAGCCCATGGCCAGAGGAGCCTGGTGGGTTACAGTCCATGGCGTCACAAAGAGTCAGACACAACCAAAGCCACTTAGTATGCCCACAAATATTTCAAAGAAAAGTTTGTCAAGTCATGATCTAATGTGCTGAAACAAATTTGAACTGGTCCCATTTTTACATGATTTCAAATAACCCAATGATGAATATTTCTGTACATGTATTTCAGTGGACATATTCATTCTTCACTCTAGGGCATAATTCTAGGAAAGGTATTTGGGGCTTCTCGAACATTTATGTCCAGCTATGGTAATAAGAGACTGTCATGGTGTTTACTAAGTGCGGTGGCAATTCTCAATCTATTGTCAATGTGTAAAAGCCACAGCGGATTCACATCCTCAGATACTGCAGTTGGTTACACTTTGCCGCTTGGTCAGCCAGTCAGTTCAGTCGCTCAGTCATGTCCTACCCTTTGCGACCCCATGGACTGCAGCACGCCGGGCTTCCCTGTCCATCACCAACTCTCGAAGCTTGCTCAAACTCACATTCATCAAATTGGTGATGCCATCAAAACACCTCATCCTCTGTCATCCCCTTTTCCTCCTGTCTTCAACCTTTCCCAGCATCAGGGTCTTTTTCAATGAGTCATTTCTTCACATCAGGTGGTATTGGAGTTTCATCTTCAGCATCAGTCCTTCCAATGAACATTTAGGACTGATTTCTTTGAGGATTAACTGGTTTGATCTCCTTGCATGATACAATTTCTAACATTTTATTTAAGTTTTATTTACTTCAGTGCTAAATAGTTGGATATCCACTTTTGGGATGAGTATGAGTTTCTGAATCTGAATAACAGAACACACAATAGGGTCACGTTTGAAAATGTTTGCCCTTCTGAAACTTATACTACTTAGATGGCTTTGTGTTACCACTACTGTGGGTTAAACAGACTACACATATCAAACAATTTCTTGTTTGAATATGAAGTGATTCTTTTTCTCTTTTTTTGTAATTTTCAAGTCCTTTCCAGTACTGGGGGTGAATTTATACAGAAGTAGAATCATATTTTATAGAGACAGATTGTACCCGCTGGAAAGGACCTTAGAGATAATCTAGCTGAAGCCTCTATTTAACTTCAGGGAACCTAAGGGATAGAAAGGAAGAGTGATGTGTTAAATTTAGAGTGGACTTGCTGTCTGGGCCATAGCATGTTTCTAACTAAAGAGAGAGATGTCCAGGGAAGTTAAACGTTGCTGCCTCTGGCTATAACACAGAACCTCCTATTTACTGGTGTTCTGAACATTATTACTGCACAATTTATAATGAATATACTTGTGCAACCCATAATTAGTATGCCTCTATCTGTCCTCTATGTTAGACATTTACCCATATCTAACATTGATTTTGCCATATTTACACTTCTTTATTTCAGTGGCAAGGATGAAGGAAGAGGTCAAGATATATGACTATAATAGTAACACATGACACACTCATTGATAAATTGCATTTGGACATTGATATTTACCATCACACACTGCACTGGTTGTGTGAGAAGAATGTGGTGTTGAAAGATTAAATGGGAAAAGAATGCAGACTATTGAGATAGACAGAGTGTTAACATACTATATTAGTAAACCAATAATTAATGGCAGAACATTGAAACCATGGGCTTTCCTTGTGGCTCAGCTGGTAAAGAATTCGCCTGCAGTGCGGGATCCCTATGTTTGATCCCTGGGTTGGGAAGATTCCCTGGAGAAGGGAACGGTTACCCACTCCAGTATTTTGGCCTGGAGAATTCCATGGACTGTTTAGTCCATGAGGTGGCAATGAGTCAGACACGACTGAATGCCTTTCACTCACTCATTGACTCCATATTTTATCTGACTTTAATATGTTCCAGTCAATGTTTTCTGCCGTGTTACTCCTCATAAGCAACAGTTCAAAGAAAGTTTGAATAAATTAATAAAATATACCATAAATAGAAACCTATAAACCTTTTATATTATAGCATAGCTATCTTATGGTGTTTTTACCATGAGAACTCTTCTTAACATGCCATAGTGTTACAAATACAACCATGAAAAACAAAGGAATTTCATAGGCTTTATTTTTTCATTCTGAAATATTTTTATATAAGGACATTTTACAATGGCAGCTGGAAAATTTAAGACCATCCGAGGCTTTTAACTTTGCAATTTTAATGTGCAAATAAGAGTGTTCTTCAGTAGTTTATGATATCTCAAATATATGATTGGATTGTAGCCTAGCTTTATCAGCAAACTGATTCAGTATTTTAGCCTTCAGGAAGCCATATCAAAGTCAGATGCAAGAGTCAAATATCAAGAAGTTATAGCTTCTTACTTGTAGTGCAATTAACAAATACATGTGTCTTTATAAGAATATTATCTTAGTGTCCATTACAATTTTATGCACCTTCCAAAAAACTGTTGCGTATATACATACAATATGTATACACTGTTGTGAGATATGTGTCTATGTGTGTGTGTGTGTTAAGATACTTAACAAATCTTCAGTTAATTTTGTGTTATTGAGACATAGTGAAGTGAAGTCGTTCAGTCGTGTCCGACTCTTTGCAACCCCGTGGACTGTAGCCCACCAGGCTCCTCTGTCCATGGGATTCTCCAGGCAAGAATACTGGAGTGGGTTGCCATTTCCTTCTCCAGGGCATCTTCCTAACCCAGGGATCAAACCCAGGTCTCCCTCATTGTGGGCAGACACTTTAACCTCTGAGCCACAGGGCTAGTCAATAGTCAAAAAATGTTGCCTACTGTTTTTAGGTAAATTCGTGTTTATTTATTTTATATCCCAGGCAAAATTCGGTGCTTAGTTAACAAGGATGGAATGCTAGTTCTTTAGCAAAGAATGCTCACAAACAGGTGATATAAAGTAATGCCTTAAAAGTGACTGTTTGTAAACCACAGAGAGGTGGGCATTTAACCAGGGTTGAAGATGAGGAGGAAGGAAAGAAAATTATCTCGGAAGAAGTGCAGAAGAATTGGTAGTTGATAACAACAGCACAATATTGCACTTTAACAATTAGACAGCTGTTCTGTATGTCTTTAAAATCTAATCTTTAGACATCTTATTTTTATCTAACTTTAACTTATATGCAGAGTACATCATGAGAAATGCTGAGCTGGAAGAAGCATAAGCTGGAATCAAGATTGCCGGGAGAAATATCAATAACCTCAGATATGCAGATGACACCACCCTTATGGCAGAAAGTGAAGAGGAACTAAAGAGCCTCTTGATGAAAGTGAAAGAGGAGAGTGAAAAAGTTGGCTTAAAGCTCAACATTCAGAAAACAAATATCATGGCATCCGGTCCCATCACTTCATGGTAAATAGATGGGGAAACAGTGGAAACAGTGTCAGACTTTAATTTTGGGGGCTTCAAAATCACTGCAGATGGTGATTGCAGCCATGATATTAAAAGATGCTTGCTCCTTGGAAGGAAAGTTATGACCAACCTAGATAGAATACTCAAAAGCAGAGATATTACTTTGCCAACAAAGGTCCATCTAGTCAAGGCTATGGTTTTTCCGGTGGTCATGTATGGATGTGAGAATTGGACTGTGAAGAAAGCTGAGTGCCGAAGAATTGATGCTTTTGTACTGTGGTGTTGGAGAAGACTCTTGAGAGTCCCTTGGACTGCAAGGAGATCTAACCAGTCCATCCTAAAGGAGATCAGTCCTGCGTGTTCATTGGAAGGACTGATGTTGAAGCTGAAACGCCAACACTTTGGCCACCTGATGCAAAGATTTGACTCATTGGAAAAGACTCTGATGCTGAGAGGGATTGGGGGCAGGAGGAGAAGGTGATGACAGGATGAGATGGCTGGATGGCATCACTGACTCGATGGACATGAATTTGGGTGGACTCCAGGAGTTGGTGATGGACAGGGAGGCCTGGCGTGCTGTGATTCATGGAGTCGCAAAGAGTCCGACACAGCTGAGTGACTGAAATGAACTGAACTGAACTGATTCAAATGTAATTGGCTAATACCATGTGTAATTATAAGTACACAATGTGATATATGTATACATTGTGGAATGATTACCACAATAAGGTTGATTAACACAAGCATCATCTCACAGTGTTACCATTTTGAGTGTGTGTATAGTGAGGACAGTTAAGGTCTACTTTTTTTTTTTGATAATTTCTCAATTTTCCATTATTGTTAACTAGATATACCATATACATTTAGATCCCCCTAAATTATTCATCAAATAACAAAGTTTATACACTTTTACCAATATCACCAATTTCTGCTACCTTTTGAGCCCTAGCAACATTCAACTCACTCTGTTTGTGTGAATTTCATCTTTTTTTTTTTTTGACTATAGCACTCAGCTTTCTGGGATCTTAGTTCCCTGATCAGGGATCAAACTGGACCCAGTTAGTGAAAGCACTGAGTTCTAATCACTGGGCTGTCAGGGAATTTCTGAATTTGACCTTCTAGATTCTACATATTTGTGAGATCATATAGTACTTGTCTTCTTCTCTATTAATATTTCATTTAACACATGACCTAACAGTTCTTCCATGTTGTAGAAAACATGACTTCTAAAAGACATAGACGTGTACACTTCAGTTCACTCACTCAGTTGTGTCCACCTCTTTGTGACCCCATGGACTGCAGCACGCCAGGCCTCCCTGTCCATCACCAATGCCTGGAGTTTACTTAAACTCATGTCCATTGAGTCAGTAATGCCACTTTAAGATCTGAATAACTGTCAGATCCTCTGACTACAAACTTTTCATTTCCCAGATTGAATCTTTTTAAGATTTGACTGAATATCTCTATTCAAAGTATCTTTTTGAATAGTTTTAGATATTTTTGTTTTGAAATTATAGCCCTTTATGTTTATGTCATGATGAATTTGAGGCCAATTATGAATTACTTGACTGTTTTTTTGAATTTGTTTTTAGTACTAACTTCCGTAGTGCATAAACTATAAGATCTAGAATAATATATAAAAAGGCTACAGGTTCAAAGATCACTGGGCAAATGCACAATAAATCTTAGTGTAATTGAAAACAATGTTTTAATTAAACACTGAACAAAAATTACTACAAGAAAAAGACAGAAAAGTTTTTCACTTAGTCAAAGTGCTAGACACACACACAAACACACACACACATATATATAAATCCTTAAAGCATAATGAAACAGGACATGTGTGGGGGAAACAAAATTAGCATTTAATACAAATATCACCTTAAGAATCTGAGAAATTATTATTCTCATGTATTCTATCATTTAATTTTAGTAAATCAGTAAACAATATATGTATATGAATGCATATGTGTACACAAATGCCAAATACAAATAACTAAAACCATTTATTTTTCAATTTTTCCAGGGCCTGTTTTACATCCTTGTTCCTCAAACTATAAATCAGAGGGTTTAACATGGGAATCACAAGGGTGTAAAACAATGAGGTCATTTTGTCTTCATCTAGAGCATAGGATGAACTTGGCCTGAAATACATGAAGAGCAGAGTTCCCTGGAAAATTGCCACAGCAGTTAGGTGGGAGGTACAGGTGGAGAAAGCTTTGAGCCTCCCTTCAGCAGAGTGGATCTTCAAGACTGATAGGATGATATAACAATAAGAGACAAGGACTCCTGAAATGGAGCTTAATTCAATAAAGCCAAAAATCATGAATATCACTAACTCATTGAGCTGTGTGTCTGAGCAAGATATCAACAGGAGAGGAGGAACATCACAAAAAAAGTGATTAATCTCATTTGACCCACAGAAGCATAAGTGGAATGCTAGTGTCGTGTGTATCAAAGCATCTGCCATTCCCACCAGGTAAACCCCAGCCATGAGCAGGGAGCACACCCTGCTGGACATGCTGACTGCATAGAGCAAGGGGCTGCTGATGGCCTTGTACCGGTCATAGGCCATCACTGCCAGCAGGAGACACTCAGAATCTACAAAGGTACAGAAGACCAAGAATTGCAGAGCACAGCCATAGGAGGGGATTGATTTGTTCTTGGCAAACAGGTCTACCAGCATCTTAGGGCCGATGGCTGTGGAATAGCAGAGGTCACAGAAGGAGAGGTGGCTGAGGAAAAAGTACATGGGTGTGTGCAGCTGGGGATCCATCCTAATCAGGGTGATCATTCCGAGATTTGCCAGAAGATTAATGAGATAAACAGGTAGAAACATTGTAAATAGGATCACTTTATTCTCAGTGTTATCAGTAATTCCCAAGAAAATGAATTCAGTCAAGGAGGAGCAATTCTCTCTTTCCATTCTTCTTAGATCTTGTGCAAACTTTCGAGAACGTTATCAAGAAAATCACATATGCATGTTTAATGCTTCTGCACATCAAAAACAAATCATAAGGCAGAGCATGTTTTTTTTTTCCTTAATTGCCTTTTTATACTTAGAAAATAATCCAGTCTTGTACCTACTCTTTAAACAGGCATAACTGTCTATTCTGCAATAATAAAAGGCATATGAGGAAGACCTTTGAGAAAGTTTCAAGTCAATCTAGATGCCATTCATAAGGTTGCTACTTTCTACAAATTCTTCTCTGAGCCTTATTTTTCTTATATCAGAGAGAAGAGCTGGATGATTTTACCTTTCTTCAATTCTTTAAAACCACATGGAAGAGACACCAGTGTTAGCAAGACCAGATTCTAAGACTTCGGACTGAGCTTTCCCTGGGTTTAAAAATATTCAGTTGAGTCCAAAAAAAAAAAAACGATTACTATTTTTGTCTCTCAAAAAGACATGATTGGTTTAAGAATGTTCTTCTTAGTTCCAGAAACAGTGAGTACATCACTGACTAGTAATAATAAAAATCATTATGTTACTGGTTTTAGCTTATCTTCTGCTTAGCATCTGGTGACACATGAAATAAGTTATTACTGATCTGCTTCCTAGAAATTTGCTATTGCTTTCCCATAATGCTCTTTACGTCTTTGTAGCGAGGTGACCATCTAGGATGACTCTCTTGACCAGTGGAAGAAAAGAGCTAAAAGGAGGTGAAAACAACAGAATGTACCACATATATTTGCATCACTTTAGATTTTAAATGACTTTCAATTTAATTGAATGTAAATTAGATTAGGGACAATAAATGCTTCTAAAATGCAAAGACCTTGCTGTCTCTGTTGTGTTTATGTGTATGCCTGTGTATGTATCTTAATGTAAGTGAAAGCAATGGACTTTTTCTTTAGACCTTAGTAAATATAGTACATGGTCAACATGGAGGTGAATCTGTACATGTTTTTGTTTTTATTGTGGTATGTATGCTGTAAAACAAAACACACCTTAATTGTTTTGTTTCTATAAAACAAAACACACTTTAAATTCATGTACAGTTGCTCATTGAAAAAAGGAACAAAGACTTTTATGTGATCCAGCAGGAAAATAAAATTACATTATGAATGTTAACAAGTTCAGACAGATTCTTCCAATTTTGTGAAGAAAATGTTATTTCTGCCATTAAATGCAGATTTTAGTGAGTATGTAGGCATAAAGTCCTTCACTTACAAACTCTTATTTTGCCCCCAATTTAAATATTTTCTCTTATTTTTCTTCAGTTAGGATCTGGAAACGTACCTGGAAAGAGCAGGTCTTGGGTAGCTGAACAGTAATGAGCATTTGGTCTTTTATTTTACCAGGTATGTTGGAACTTAAATCCCTGTGCTATGGCCCTTAGGCTTTCGTGTTATTCAAACACTTCATTAATTATATTTTTGCTTCCGTATATTCCCCTGGCAGAGGAAGACATGGATAGATAGCATCACTGACTCAATGGCCGTTACTTTGAGCAAACTCTGGGTGATAGTGTAGGACCGAGGAGCCTGGTGCACTGCCATCCCTGAGGCTGCCAAGAGTCAGACAGACTTTGAAACAGAACACCCACCACAACATTCCCCTGTGAATTCAGAAACAACTTGGCAGAAGAGGAGTTTTTGTGCTTCATTGTTGTATCCAAATTGCTCTATGGAAGGAAGGGTACTGCAAATGATTTCTATGGTGTGTGTCAGCTACCCGGAAACTGTCTCCTCCTTCTCTAGTCAAAGAGGAAACTTAGTGAAATTCTAAAAGATCCCCCTTCATCCAACTCTTTTTGATTTTTCATTGTGTTTTTGAAATATTCCCCTCCTCTACCTCATGTTGGAATATTACACTTTGGTCATATTTTCTTTTATCTTGAATTGTTATCCTGTGTCATAAAATCATCCTTCTAATGTATACAGTTCTTTGATTTTTAGTGCACTTTCAAGTTTGTTCACTCATTACTACTATCTACTTCCAGAACATCTTCATCAGCCCAAGAAGAAATCTACACCTTCTAGCTCTCACTCTCCTTTCCTTCCTCTCAAGCCTGGCACTGCTAATCTTCTTTTTGATTCTATGTGGTTTCCTATTATTGGCCTTGCGTATAAAGAGAATCATGCAGTGTGTGTGTGTGCGCGCATGCGCTTCCTGTCAGGTTTATTTTCTTCGGTAAAGTATTTTCAAGTTTCATTCATGTTATTACATGTGTTAGAATTTTGTTTCATTATGTGGCTGAATAACATTTCATGTTATGGATATAATACACTTTGGCGATCCATTTTTCAGAAGGATGAGCACTGGCTTGTTTCTACTTTACAGCTGATATGACTAATGACACTATAAATATTCCTGTCAATCCCTTTCAAGACATCCCTCATTACCAAATATCAGCTTTGTCCCATTCTCCAACCACATATCATCCAAGGACATTTCACTGATTTTGTGACTTCATCACATTGTCTAAATAGTGCACTCTTTTCTGAATTATGTTTATTTATTTAAGATTTTTTTTACTACAATAAAGGCCACAGGAATTAAATCAATGGTTGCTTTGTATTCCCTATACTACATGGTACTAGTATTTGTAAAGGTAGTGGTTTCTAAATATTTATTGTTATGCATTTTTCACTATCAAATGAAGACCAGAGAATAATTGCAAGGATAAAAACATACTTGCTTTGGGAATTTTTCTATGTATATAGGTCATATGAGTGAAGATGTCTCATTTTAAAAAATGTGCATGGTGATGATTTTTTTTTTGCATTACTTTTTTAATTTATTTTATTTATTAACTTTACAATATTGTATTGGTTTTGCCATTTATCAACATGAATCTGCCACAGGTAAATTAACAGAGATCTATTATTTTTCTTAAAACAATTTGTTTACTATTATTTATATTAGTTATATACAAAATTGGAAAAAAATATCTTGGATGTTACACTTTTATGTCCTCCTTAAGTCCTCCCAGATAGCAATGGAATTCTCCATACTCCTATAACATGGTCTACCATCTTGGTATCTGGTGTGATTGGGCTGCTTCCTAAGGTCACAGAAAGTAAAATAATGCCTTAAGTAGATGGTTGCTTGTGGAACGCAAAAAGACAAAGAAAGATGTTTAACCAGGGCTGAAAATGAGGAAAAAGGAAAGGAAATCATCTTAGATGACATGACACGGTGTTGATAGCTGAGAGTGACAGCACAATAATGTACTTTACCAAGGCTTTTCCCATTGCTCTTTGTAACCTAATTTTCAACTTCCTTTCTTCTTTTTTCCCCTGATTTATTCAGATATAACTGTCAAATAGCATTTACATTCATTAGATATACAAACTGATGATTTGATATATGTATACATTGTGAAACGGTTACCACACTAAAATTGGTTAGCACATTCATCACCTCACATAGTTATCATTGTAGTGTGTGTATAGTGAGAACATTTAAGGTCTACTTTTGTAGTTAATTTCAAGTTTATAATATGGTATGGTTAACTAGAGTCACCATGTATATTAGATCCCCAGAACTTATTCATCAAATGTAATAGCAAAAAGTTTGCACACTTTAAACAGCATCACCCATTTCTCCCACCTTCCAACTCGTAGCAACCAATAATCTTCTTCCTGTTTCTATGAGTTCATTCTACCTTTGTAGATTCCACATATACATGAGATCATACAGTACTAGTTTTTCCCTGACTGACATAGTTTACTTAGATTAAGATCCTTGCAATGATCCCATGTTGCAGAACACATGACTTCTTTACTGCTGAGCACAGGGGATTCTCTGTTTCAGGACCTGTCCAATTGTCACATCCTCTGACTGCTATCTTTTCCTCACCCAACATGGATCTTTCTTAGATATGAGACGGAATATGTTTATCCAAAGATGCTTTTACTTTACACTAGTTTTAGATACTTTGCTTTTGGATTTACAGCACTCAATTTTTTATTACATGATGACTTTAAGTCTAATTTAGACTTACTTGACTATTTAGTTCATTATTGTCTAATACTAGCACCAACTTAAGTTCATTAATACAGAACCTAAAAAAAAAATGTTTTATAACATATAAAGAACCTAAGTGGTGGAAGATTGCTCAATACATGCATAATGTCTTAGTGAAATTGAAATAATGTTTGAATGGAAAATTACTCCAGAATTAGCATAACTAGAAATGTCAAAAGCTTTTTCAAACATAGCAAGTGCCTTATAGAAACTCTGGCCACATACTAAGCATAACATTTGAGGGCAACTGCAGTATCTCCGAAGACCAGGGTTTAATACAAATAATTATTCATTTAAGAATGGCATTGAAACATGTAAAATATCATGTATGAAACGAGTTGCCAGTCCAGGTTCGATGCACGATACTGAGTGCTTGGGGCTGGTGCACTGGGACGACCCAGAGGGATGGAATGGGGAGGGAGGAGGGAGGAGGGTTCAGGATGGAGAACACATGTATACCTGTGGTGGATTCATTTTGATATTTGGCAAAACTAATACAATTATGTAAAGTTTAAAAATAAAATAAAATTAAAAAAAAGGGAATGTGAAAAAAATTATGTTTCTCATGTATCATACCATATAATTGTAATTAAGCAATTACTATGTGTGTAGTCATATGTACAGATATATAATAAAAATACTAAAAATAGAGTTTATTTTTCAATTTTTCTAGGGCCTCTTTTACATCTTTGTTCCTCAAACTATAAATCAGAGGGTTTAACATGGGAATCACAAGGGTGTAAAACAATGAGGTCATTTTGTCTTCATCTAGAGCGTAGGATGAACTCGGCCTGAAATACATGAAGAGCAGAGTTCCCTGGAAAATTGCCACAGCAGTTAGGTGGGAGGTACAGGTGGAGAAAGCTTTGAGCCTCCCTTCAGCAGAGTGGATCTTCAAGACTGATAGGATGATATAACAATAAGAGACAAGGACTCCTGAAATGGAGCTTAATTCAATAAAGCCAAAAATCATGAATATCACTAACTCATTGAGCTGTGTGTCTGAGCAAGATATCAACAGGAGAGGAGGAACATCACAAAAAAAGTGGTTAATCTCATTTGACCCACAGAAGCATAAGCGGAATGCTAGTGTCGTGTGTATCAAAGCATCTGCCATTCCCACCAGGTAAACCCCAGCCATGAGCAGGGAGCACACCCTGCTGGACATGCTGACCGCATAGAGCAAGGGGCTGCTGATGGCCTTGTACCGGTCATAGGCCATCACTGCCAGCAGGAGACACTCAGAATCTACAAAGGTACAGAGAACCAAGAATTGCAGAGCACAGCCATAGGAGGGGATTGACTTGTTCTTGGCAAATAGGTCCACCAGCATCTTAGGGCCGATGGCTGTGGAATAGCAGAGGTCACAGAAGGAGAGGTGGCTGAGGAAAAAGTACATGGGTGTGTGCAGCTGGGGATCCATCCTAATCAGGGTGATCATTCCGAGATTTGCCAGAAGATTAATGAGATAAACAGGTAGAAACATTGTAAATAGGATCACTTTATTCTCAGTGTTATCAGTAATTCCCAAGAAAATGAATTCAGTCAAGGAGGAGCAATTCTCTCTTTCCATTCTTCTTAGATCTTGTGCAAACTTTCGAGAACGTTATCAAGAAAATCACATATGCATGTTTAATGCTTCTGCACTTCAAAAAAAAAATCATAAGGCAGAGCATGTTTTTTTTTTCCTTAATTGCCATTTTATACATAGAAAATAATCCAGTCTTGTACCTACTCTTTAAAGAGGCATAACTGTCTATTCTGCAATAATAAAAGGCATATAAGGAAGACCTTTGAGAACGTTTCAAGTCAATCTAGATGCCATTCATGAGGTTGCTACTTTCTACAAATTCTTCTCTGAGCCTTATTTTTCTTATATCAGAGAGAAGAGCTGGATGATTTTACCTTTCTTCAATTCTTTAAAACCACATGGAAGAGACACCAGTGTTAGCAAGACCAGATTCTAAGACTTCGGACTGAGCTTTCCCTGGGTTTAAAAATATTCACTTGAATTAAAAAAAAAAAATGATTACTATTTTTTGTCTCTCAAAAAGACATGATTGGTTTAAGAATGTTCTTCTTAGTTCCAGAAACAGTGAGTACATCACTGACTAGTAATAATAAAAATCATTATGTTACTGGTTTTAGCTTATCTTCTGCTTAGCATCTGGTGACACATGAAATAAGTTATTACTGACCTGCTTCCTAGAAATTTGTTATTGCTTTCCCATAATGCTCTTTATGTTTTTGTGGAGAGGTGACTGTCTAGGATGACCTTCTTGACCAGTGGAAGAAAAGAGCTAAAAGGAAGTGAAAACAACAGAATGTACCACATATATTTGCATCACTTTAGATTTTAAATGACTTTCAATTTAATTGAATGTAAATTAGATGAGGGACAATAAATGCTTCTAAAATGCAAAGACCTTGCTCTCTCTGTTGTGTTTATGTGTATGCCTGTGTATATATCTTAATGTAAGTGAAAGCAATGGACTTTTTCTAGACTTAAGTTAATAACGTATGTGGTCTACATAGAGGTGAATTTGTACATGTTTTTGTTTTTATTGTGGTATGTATGCTGTAAAACAAAACACACCTTATTGTTTTGTTTCTATAAAACAAAACACACTTTAAATTCATGTACATTGCTCATTGAAAAAAAGGAACAAAGACTTTTATGTGATCCAGCAGGAAAATAAAATTACATTATGAATGTTAACGAGTTCAGACAGATTCTTTCAATTTTGTGAAGAAAATGTTATTTCTGCCATTAAATGCAGATTTTAGTGAGTATGTAGGCATAAAGTCCTTCACTTACAAACTCTTATTTCCCCCCCAATTTAAATATTTTCTCTTGTTTTTCTTAGTTAGGATCTGGAAACATACCTGAAAAGAGCAGATCTTGGGTAGCTGAACAGTAATGAGCATTTGGTCTTTTATTTCACCAGGTATGTTGGAACTTAAATCCCTGTGCTACGGCCCTTAGGCTTTCATGTTATTCAAACACTTCATTAATTATATTTCTGCTTCCGTATATTCCCCTGGCAGAGGAAGACATGGCTAGATAGCATCACTGACTCAATGGCCGTTACTTTGAGCAAACTCTGGGAGATAGTGGAGGACAGAGCAGCCTGGTGCACTGCCATCCCTGAGGTTGCAAAGAGTCAGACAGACTTTGAAACAGAACAACCACCACGACATTCCCCTGTGAATTCAGAAACAACTTGGCAGAAGAGGAGTTTTTGTGCTTCATTATTGTGTCCAAATTGCTCTATGGAAGGAAGGGTTCTGCAAGTGATTTGTATGGTGTGTGGCAGCTACCCAGAAACTGTCTCCTCCTTCTCTAGTCAAAGAGGAAGCTTAGTGAAATTCTAAAAGATCCCCCTTCATCCAACTCTTTTTGATTGTTCATTGTGTTTTTGAAATATTCCCCTTCACTACCTCATGTTGGAATATTACACTTTGGTCATATTTTCTTTTATCTTGAAATGTAATCCTGTGTCATAAATCATCCTTCTAATGTATACAGTTCTTTGATTTTTAGTGCACTTTCAAGTTTGTTCACTCATTACTACTATCTACTTCCAGAACGTCTTCATCAGCCCAAGAGGAAATCTTCACCTTCTAGCTCTCACTCTCCTTTCCTTCCTCCCGAACCTGGCAACTGCTAATCTACTTTCTAATTCTATGCGGTTTCCTATTATTGGCCTTGCGTATAAAGAGAATCATGCTCTGTGTGTGTGTGTGTGTGTGCTTCCTGTCAGGTTTATTTTCTTCAGTAATGTATTTTAAAGTTTCATCCATGTTGTTACATGTGTTAGAATTTTGTTTCATTATGTGGCTGAATAGCATTTCATGTTATGGATATAATACACTTTAGCGATCCATTTTTCAGAATGATGAACACTAGCTTGTTTCTACTTTTCAGCTGATATGACTAATGACACTATAAACATTCCTGTCAATCCCTTTCAAGACAGCCCTCATTACCAAATATCAGCTTTTTCCCATTCTCCAGCCGCATATCCTCCAAGGACATTTCACTGATTTTGTGAGTTCATCACATTGTCAAAATAGTGCACTCTTTTCTGAATTATGTTTATTTTATTTATTTAAGATTTTTTTTGACTACTTTAAAGTCCAGAGGAATAAAATCAATAGTTGCTTTGTATTCCCTAAACTACATGGTACTAGTATTTGTAAAGGTAGTGGTTTCTAAATATTTATTGTTATACATTTTTCACTATCAAATGAAGAACAGAGAACATTTACAAGGATAAAAACATACTTGCTTTGGGAATTTTTCTATGTATATAGATCATATGAGTGAAGATGTCTCATTTTAAAAATTGTGCATGGTGACAATTTTTCCTAAATCAACAGAGTTCTATTATTTTTCTTAAAATAATTTGTTTACTATTATTTATATTCAGTTCAGTTCAGTTCAGTCGCTCAGTCGTGTCCGACTCTTTGCGACCCCATGAATCGCAGCACGCCAGGCCTCCCTGTCCATCACCAGCTCCCGGAGTTCACTCAGACTCACTTTCATCGAGTCAGTGATGCTATCCAGCCATCTCATCCTCTGTGGTCCCCCTGTCCTCTTGCCCCCAATCCCTCCCAGCATCAGAGTCTTTTCCAATGAGTCAACTCTTCGCATGAGGTGGCCAAAGTTCTGGAGTTTCAGCTTTAGTATCATTCCTTCCAAAGAAATCCCAGGGCTGATCTCCTTCAGAATGGACTGGTTAGATCTCCTTGCAGTCCAAGGGACTCTCAAGAATCTTCTCCAATGCCACTGTTCAAAAGCATCAATTCTTTGGTGCTCAGCCTTTAGTTATATACAAAATTGGAAAAAAATATCTTGGATGTTACACGTGGATGTTATGTCCTCCTTAAGTCCTCCCAAACAGATAGCAATGGAACTCTCCATACTCCTAAAACATGGTCTACCATGTTGGCATCTGGTGTGATTGGGCTGCTTCCGAAGGTCACAGAAAGTACAATAATGCCTTAAGTAGATGGTTGTTTGTAAAACTCAAAGAGACAAAGAAAGATTTTAACCAGGGCTGAAAATGAGGAAAAAGGAAAGGAAATCATCTTAGATGACATGACACGGTGTTGACAGCTGAGAGTGACAGCACAATAATGTACTTTACCAAGGCTTTTCCCATTGCTCTTTGTAACCTAATTTTCAACTTCCTTTCTTCTTTTTTCCCCTGATTTATTCAGATATAACTGTCAAATAGCATTTACATTCATTAGATATACAAACTGATGATTTGTTATATGTATACACTGTGAAATGGTTACCACACTAAAATTGGTTAGCACATTCATCACCTCACATAGTTACCATTGTAGTGTGTGTATAGTGAGAACATTTAAGGTCTACTTTTGTAGTTAATTTCAAGCTTATAATATGGTATGGTTAACTAGAGTCACCATGTATATTAGATCCCCAGAACTTATTCATCAAATGTAATAGCAAAAAGTTTGCACACTTTAAACAGCATCACCCATTTCTCCCACCTTCCAACTCGTAGCAACCAATAATCTTCTTCCTGTTTCTATGAGTTCATTCTACCTTTGTAGATTCCACATATACATGAGATCATACAGTATTAGTTTTTCCCTGACTGACATAGTTTACTTAGATTAAGATCCTTGCGATGATCCCATGTTGCAGAACACATGACTTCTTTACTGCTGAGCACAGGGGATTCTCTGTTTCAGGACCTGTCCAATTGTCACATCCTCTGACTGCTATCTTTTCCTCACCCAAACTGGATCTTTCTTAGATATGAGACGGAATATGTTTATCCAAAGATGCTTTTACTTTACACTAGTTTTAGATACTTTGCTTTTGGATTTACAGCACTCAAGTTTTTACTCAATGATGATTTTAAGTCTAATTATGACTTACTTGACTTTTTAGTTCATTATTGTCTAATACTAGCACCAACTTAAGTTCATTAATACAGAATCTAAAAAAAATGTTTTATAAAATATAAAGAACCTAAGTGGTGGAAGATTGCTCAATACATGTATAATGTCTTAGTGAAATTGAAATAATGTTTGAATGGAAAATTACTCCAGAATTAGCACAACTAGAAATGTCAAAAGCTTTTTCAAACATAGCAAGTGCCTTATAGAAACTCTGGCCACATACTAAGCATAACATTTGAGGGCAACTGCAGTATCTCCGAAGACCAGGGTTTAATACAAATAATTGTTCATTTAAGAATCTGAAAAAAATTATGTTTCTCATGTATCATGCCATATAACTTTAATTAAGCTATTAGTCACATGTAAAGATATACATAGTCGTATGTACAGATATACAATAAAAATATTTAAAAATAGAGTTTATTTTTCAATTTTTCCAGGGCCTCTTTTACATCTTTGTTTCACAAACTATAAATCAGAGGGTTTAACATGGGAATCACAAGAGTGTAAAACAATGAGGTCATTTTGTCTTCATCTAGAGAGTAGGAAGAACTTGGTCGGAAATTCATGAAGAGCAGAGTTCCCTGGAAAATGGCCACCGCAATTAGGTGGAAAGTGCAGGTGGAGAAAGCTTTGAATCTCCCCTCAGCAGAGTGGATTTTCAAGACTGAAAGTATGATATAACAATAAGAGACAAGAACTCCTGAAATTGTACTCAGCTCAATGAAACCGAAAACAATGAACAACACCAACTCATTGACCTGTATATCAGAGCAGGAAAGGAGGAAAAGTGGAGGTAAGTCGCAGAAGAAATGGTTAATCACATTTGACCCACAGAAACATAAGCGGAATGCTAATGTCGTGTGTATCAGAGCATCTGCCATTCCCACCAGGTAAACCCCAGCCATGAGCAGGGAGCACACCCTGCTGGACATGCTGACCGCATAGAGCAAGGGGCTGCTGATGGCCTTGTACCGGTCATAGGCCATCACTGCCAGCAGGAGACACTCAGAATCTGCAAAGATACAGAAGACCAAGAATTGCAGAGCGCAGCCACAGAAAGAGATTGACTTGTTCTTGGCAAATAGGTCCACCATCATGTTAGGGCCGAGGCTGTGGAATAGCAGAGGTCACAGAAGGAGAGGTGGCTGAGGAAAAAGTACATGGGTGTGTGCAGCTGGGGATCCATCCTAATCAGGGTGATCATTCCGAGATTTGCCACAAGATTGATGAGATAAACAAGGATAAACATTGTAAATAGGATCACTTTGTTCTCAGTGTTATCAGTAATTCCCAAGAAAATGAACTCAGTAAAGGAGGAGCAATTCTCTCTACTCATTTTCTTTGTTCTTGTCTAAAGTTTTAGCAAGTGATCAAGAAAATTACACCTGGATGTGTAACACTTCTGCACATCTGCAAAATATCATAAGACAGAGTATGATTTTTTTCTATATTTTTATATTTAGAAAATAATTCATGTCAGGTATATGTACGCTTGAAGAGGGATAGCTGTATATTAAGAAGTAATAAAAATTATCTGGAATTGAGCTTTTGAGAAATAGTGATGCAAATTTAGATATCATTCATGAGGTATGCTACTTTCTACAAGCTCTTCTCTGAGCATTATTTTCCTTATCTCAGTGGGTAGATATCGATAAATTTCACTCTCCTTATCTCTTCAAAATAATTTGTAAGAGACATCAGTGATAGAAAAGCCAGGTTTAAGACATGAGACTAAGCATTTTCTATGCTTGAAAATATTCACTTGAATACAAAAAATGATTAGAAAAGATAATTAAAAAATTTGTGTTTCTCAAAAGCACATGATCAATTTAAGAGTCTTCAACTTAGTTCCAGAAACAATGAGTATAACACTGACTAGCATTAATAATGGAGAAGGCAATGGCACCCCACTCCAGTACTCTTGCTTGGAAAATCCCATGGATGGAGGAGCCTGGTGGGCTGCCATCTCTGGGGTCATGCAGAGTCGGACACGACTGAGGCGACTTAGCAGCAGTAGCAGCAGCATTAATAAAAAAATAATTATGGTACAGATTTTAGTTTATGTTGTGTTTAGTATTTGGAGATACATGAAATAATTATTATTTACCTTTTTGCTAGAAATTTATAATTGCTTTCCCACAATGCTCATTATCTCTTTTTGTAGTAGTTGTAGTCAAGGGATGAATCTATTGACCAGTGGAAGAAAAAAAGTTAAAAGAAAGTAAAAGCAACAGAATGTACCACATACATTTGCATCACTTTAGATTTTATATCTCCTTTCTGGATTCAATTTATGATAGGAACATATTTCTGTCTCAGTTTGTAAACAGTGGACCTTTCAGAGATGGCTTAGTTATTTCAGCACCAAAGTATTAAACCAGTAGTTTAAAAAAATATTCAGCATAGCAGTTGGCAGAGGTAATTTGGAGGTAAATGGAGTCCATGAGTGAGAAAACAATAAAAAAGTGTAGGAACAATAGCATGCCATAAAAAAGAAATCTGAAGAAAAAGCCAAATGCTTTTTCTGGGTCATCAACAAGGATTTGTAGGGATTTCCCAGAGGAAGGTGAGCTTCCTGGGGCTGTGGGAGGCCTGGGAAAGAATTAATTAGGCCTGACCCTGGGGCTAAGTCGCTAAGTTGCCTTTCCCCTGTAAAATAACATCCTTCCTGTGGTTGGGAGAAGGCCCGGCCTGCAGGCCTGCCAAGGTTAAGGCAGTGGTGAAGGAAAGAGGGGAAAGGTTTAGCACGGGGATGGTTCTGTAAGAACAGAGGCTGATGCGGGTGACCAGCTGTCCCAGTTTGTCTGGGCTTAAGGAGTTTCCTAAGTGTAGAGCTGTCACTGAGCCTGGACCAGGAAGGCATTAGCAGCCGTATGTCTATTCATTGCCAGGTACCTCATGTTCTTTCCCCTGAAATCTCAGATCCTATTACCCCATATGAGCTTTCATAAGTATATCAGCAAATGTTACGCAACTCCCCAAAGTACAGGCACAGCTTGTTTAGTTGTGCTTCACTTTATTGTGCTTCTTGCATGCTGTATTTTTCAGACTGAAGGATCGTGGCACTCCTTCACTGAGCAAGTCTACTGGCGCCATTTTTCCAAAAGCATTTGCTCACTTTGTGTCTTTGGGTCACATGTTGGTAATGCTCACAATATTTCAAACTTTTTCATTATTACTATGTTTGTTATGGTGATCAGTGATCTTTGATGTTACTGTTGTGATTGTTCTGGTATTTTTTAGCAATAAAGTGATTTTAAATAATAAAAAAAACTCCTTTAATTTAATAAAATATAAATGAAAAGAGTGACAATAAATACTTCTAAAATACATAGACTTCTCCCTATGTTATATGTATGTATTTATGTGTGTGAATGTGTATATACATATATATATTTAATGTATCTGAGAATAGAATATAAGTAATAGACTTTTTCCTTTAGTTCACTTCAGTTCAGTTGCTCAGTCATATCTGACTCTTTGAGACCCCCAGGGCATATGGTTCATGTGGAGATGAACTTGTACATGTTTTTATTTTTACTGTGGTACCTACACTATTTTTAAAATAAAACAATATATACCTTAAATTGTTTTTTGATACTTACCAAATGATAAAAAGAGTGAAGGCTTTCCCATGAACCAAGAACAAAATGAAATAAATTAAAAGTAATTACGTATGGATATTAACAAGTTCATACTCATTCAGTTCTGAGAAGAAAATATTATTACTGGCCATTAAATGCAGATTTTAGAGAATAGGAAGGCATAAAATATTTCATTTACAAAACTTATTCTCAAAAAGTTAAGTATTTTCTCCTATATTCTTTAAGTTAGGATCTAGAAACCTACCTGAGATGAGCAGGGCTTGAATAGCTGAACAACAACCAGTGTGTGTTAGTCACTCAGTCGTGTCCAGCTCTTTGTGACCCCATGTGACCCTCTCTGGCTCCTCTGTCCATGGAATTCTCCAGGCAAGAATATTGGAGTGGGTTGCTATTCCCTTCTCCCAGGGATCTTCCCCATCCAGGGATCAAACCTAGGTCTCTTGTACTGCAAGCAGGCGCTTTACCATCTGAGCCACCAGGGAAGAACAACAGGCAGATGGCCTCTTATTTTACCAGGTACGATGGGACTTAAATCCCAGTGCTACTGCCCTTAGGCTTTGATGTTATATAAACACTTCATTAATTATATTTCTGTTTCTCTATATTCCCTTGAGAATTCAAAACAACTTAGCACCAGCTGAGTTTTTGTGCTTCACTATTGTTACCAAATTGCTCTGTGTTAGGAAGAAAACTGCAAATTTTAGGACTGCTTAACAGTTACTCTGAAACCATTTCCTCCTTCTCTAGTGAAACAGGAAACCTTAAGGAAACTCAAAAAAGGTCCCTCCCTCCATCACTTCTTCTTTTTTTTTTTAATTTTATTTTATTTTTAAACTTTACATAATTGTATTTGTTTTGCCAAATATCAAAATGAATCCGCCACAGGTATACATGTGTCCTCCATCACTTCTAACTTCTTCACATTATTCATTGTGTTTTTAAAAAAAATTCTCTTTCATACCTTATTTAGGAGTATTACTGCATTCCTATTGTATTTTCTTTTATATTAAAATATAATACTCATATCACATATACCATAAAATTCACCCTTTTAATGTATATAGGTTATTTTATTTTATTTTTTTTAGTTTTATTGTGTTTTCAAGGCTTTTCAGTCACCACTACTATCTACCTCCAGAACATTTTCATCAGTTCAGTAAGAAGCCCACACCTATTAGCTCTCATTCCCTGTCCCTGCTGACCCCAGCCCTGGCAACCACTTATCCATATTCTGACTCTGAGCAGTTTCTTGTTCTTAGTCTTGCATATAAACAGAATTATGCAATATGTGTTGTATTCTTTTCTTCTCTCAAGCTTCTTTTCTTCAGTGAAATATTATCAAGGCTCATCCATGTGTCAGAATCAGGATTCTGTTTCATTGAAGGGCACAATAATATTTCCTTTTATGGATATTACACACTTATTGACCCATTGTTCAGTTGGATAAATGTTGGGTTGTTTCTATCTGTCATGGATAATGATGCTATGTTATTCTTGTCAATGCTACCTTTCAAGGCAGCCTCCATCACCAAACTTTATCTTACTCCTATCTTCCAACCACATACCAAAGGATATTTCATTGATTTTATGTCTCCCTCACATTCTCTAAACTATGCACTTTTTTTCTGAGTTATGTTACTTTGTTCTTGTAAGAATCTCTGCTAAATTTAAGACCTCATAAATTACAGCAATGATTATTTTGTATTTTCTAAACTTAATGGCACAAGGATTTGAAAAAGTAGTATTTTCTAAATATTTGCCATTAAGTATTTATGACTATAAGGGTAGAAAATAGTGTGCTGTGCTTAGAGTTGCTCAATCATCTCCAACTCTGCAACCTCCTGGACCATAATCAGCTAGGATCCTCTGTCCATGGGATTTTCCCAGCAAGAATACTGATACTCCTCCAGTCTATCTTCCCAAAACCAAGGATGGAACCTGTGTCTCCTGCATCTCCTGCATTGGCTGGCAGATTCTTTACCACTGAGCCACATGGGAAAACAATCTAAAAAATAGCAGTATACCTGCTTTGAAAATTTTTCTACAGATATAGCTCAATTGTACAAAAAAGGTCTTAATGACCTGGATAACCATGATGGTGTGGACACAAACTTAGAGCCAGATATCCTAGAGTGTGAAGCCAAGTGGGCCTTGGAAAACAGTACTATTAACAAAGCTAGTGGAGGTGATGGAATTCTTGCTGAATTATTTCAAATCTTAAAAAGATGTTGTGAAAGTGCTGCATTCAATATGCCAGCAAAATTGGGAAACTCACAAGACTGGAAAAGGTCAGATTTTATTCCAATCTGAAAGAAGGGCAATGGCAAAGAATTCTCAGATCAGATCAGATCAGTCGCTCAGTCGTGTCCGACTCTTTGCGACCCCATGAATCACAGCACACCAGGCCTCCCTGTCCACCATGTGATTGTGTTCATTACACATGCTTGCAAGGAAATGCTCAAAATCCTTCAAGCTAGGCTTCAACAGACATGAACTAAGAACTTCCAGGTGTACAGGCAGGCTTTACAAAGGGCAGTGGAACCAGAGATCAAATTGCCAACATCAGTTATTCCAGAAAAAAATATTTACTTCTGCTTCATTGACTGTGCAAAAGCCTTTGACTGTGTGGATCACAACGAACTGTGGAAAATTCTTTAAGAGATGCAAATACCATACCACATTACCTGCCTCCTGATAAACCTGTATGCAGTCAAGAAACAACAGTCAGGATCAGACTTACATCAAGGTTGTATATTGTCACCATGTTTATTTAGTTTGTATATGCAGAGTACAAATTTCCAGATAGGATGAAGCCCAAGCTGAATCAAGATTGCCTTAAGAAATATCAGCAACCTCAGATATGCAGATGATACCACTCTAATGGCAGAAATGAAGAGGAACTAAAGAGTCTCTTGATGAAGGTAAAAGAAGAGAGTGAAAACATGTCTTAAAACTCAACATTCAAAAAACAAAGATTATGGCATCCAGTCCCATCACTTCATGGCAAATAGATGGGGAAAAAGTGGAAGCAGTGATAGATTTTATTTTCTTGGGTTCCCAAATCACTATGGACATTGAAATTAAAAGATGCTTGCTCCTTGGAAGGAAAGCTATGACAAACCTAGAGAGTGTATTAAAAAGCAGAGATATCACTTTGCTGACAAAGACCCAAACAGCTAAAGCTATGGTTTTCCCAGTAGTCATGTAAGGTTGTGAGAGTAGGACCATAAAGAAGGCTGAGGGCTGAAGCATAGATGCTTTCAAATTGTGGTGCTCGAGAAGACTCTTGAGAGTCCCTTCAACAGCAAAGGGACCAAATCAGTCAATCCTGAAAGAAATCAACCCTGAATATTCACTGCAAAGACTGATGCTGATGCTCCAATATTTTGGCCATCTGCTATGAAGAGCCAACTCACTGGAAAAGACCTTGATGCTGGGAAAGATTGAGAGCAGGAGGAGAAGGGGGTTACAGTGTATGAGATTGTTGGATGGCATCACTGACTCATTGGACATGAGTTTAAGCAAACTCAAAGAGATACTGGAGGATAGGAGAGCCTGGCGTGCTACAGCTCATGGGGTCACAAAGAGTCCAACATGACTTGGCAACTGAACAATAATAATAATATTGGAAAGTGAGGAAAATGTTTGAAAATCATGTGTCTATATATCTGACAAAGAACTTGTATCCAAACTTTATGAAAATCTCTCATAAATAATAAAAATAAAATTAATAAAATTTATACAAAGGATTGGATAGATTATCTCACCAAGAAGATATATAAAGAGCAAGGTCATGTATAACATTTTGCTCAGCATCTTTATTTGTTAGGGACATGACAATAAGGTAAATTAAAAATACTGATCATGTCTAATTTTCTGTTTTATCTGAATTTTCATTTGGTATTTAACAGAAACAAAGATCATATTTTTATTTGTTTGGACTACATTTCTATTTGTTTGTTTCCTGCCTTTTTGTGTGTTTTTTTTTTTCCTGTAAACCTAAGAAACTCATCAAGCTAAATTTCATATCATTAGTACATTTTTAATTTGGGAAAAAGATTCATAGGGACAATTGTTGATTCATTTTTAATGTATTGCCATTCTTGGTGTGATCAACCCGATACTCAAATATCTAATGTATTACTGTGGGGATATTGTTGAGAAAAAGCTCAAACCACATAGGTAATTGCTAATAATTTCCCACTGGTTAAAATCAAGAAACTGATGCATTTATGTCACAAAAGAATTTCAGTGTCATTATTAACCTCTCTGGCACATATTTGCTGTATGTAGAATTGTCCTTGATTACCTAATTCTATTTTTATCCAAATTAATTTTCCCTCAGATACTTTCTGATCTTCTGGGATTCAAAAATCCCTTGAGTTGCATTTTATTCCCCCAGAACCTGACTTTAGCTTTCTAACAGCTCCTTAAAACCATGTAGACTATTGTGCCTTCAATCTGTTCCCACCTAGCCACTTAAAACTGAGTTTGGGTAGCTACATTACAACTGTAAGTTGGATAAACTAAAGTATTTCCCAAAGAGATCTATGTCTCATTAAAAATGGAGACCTTAAATAATTGGAAAACATGTCTCAAGGAGAAAATATATTCCTCTGGTACAAACAAGTGAGAAAAAAACAATCTATACTTAGGATTTCTCTAGTGCCCCTGGTGACAGTAAAATTGTGTGTAGGCAAATGTCTACCCAGAAGGTTATTTTTTCAGGACACTGTTGTATGTTCCTCAAACTTGGAGTATTGAGATGCAGAGTTCACTGCATGATCAGGTACCAAAGTTCATTATGTCCCACTGTTGGTGGGAGAAAGACTAGGAGAACCTGTGAACGGATACAGACTGTGCTGTTCTACAAACAGAGCAACGCTCTAGTAGCATAAAGATTAATTATGCACTGAGATAATCTATGACACAATGCACTGCATCATTTTCACAAATATATCAACACTTATTTGCACAAGAAACTGTTAGATAAAAAAAAAAATTAAAATTTAACAACCTGCAGTGAGCATACTTTTTTATGGAAATTTTATTTTTAGAGTATGATACACATAAAGAAAACATTCTTCTATAAAAGTATACTACAAGAAAATTTTCGATAATGAAAAGATGCTAATCCCAGAACACCAAAGATAAAACATGTCTAGTGTCTCAGAAACTGTCATCCCACATCTATCACAAATTGATGTCCAATACAGTACTTTGTGATTCCCTGATGGCTCAGTGGTAAAGAATCTGCCTGCAATGCAGGAGACATGGGTTCTATCCCTGGGTCAGGAAGATCACCTGGGAAGAGGAAATGGCAACAAACTCCAGTATTCTTGTCTAAGGAACCCCATGAATAGAGCAGACTTGTGGATCTATGGGATTGCAAAAGAGTCAGACAAGACTTAGCAACTAAACTACCATCACCACCATAATAATTTAGTTTTAATATTTTGAGTTATATAGTAGTATAATCATAGATTTTTTATCTTCGTTTCTGACTTCTTTCACTCAATATTATTTTTATGAAATTTCTCTACACTTTTGTATCTCAAGGCAGTTCATTCATCCTCATTGTTGTGTAGTTTTCCTAGGTATAAACTTACCACATAGTAATTTATTTAATACAAGAGCAGGTGTCAGCATACTTGACCTATAAATTTTCAGTGGAACTGAACATACCATTTATTTACATGCTATTCATGGTTGCTTTCATGATTCAGAGAAAACCTGAGGGTTGTGATGAAGTTTATGAACTGTGGCCTCTAAAATGTACATTATTTAACACTACCGAAAAGTTTGTTAGGTCTTTAATATGTTGAACAAAATTGAGTTTAAGAAGAGATTAGTTCTATATTATTATAAATAAAGCAATGAGGAATATTTTGTGTACATCTTTTGGTCGTCATAGTCACTCATTTCTCTTGGGTAACATTCAAAGAATTGCATCTTTCGAGTTGTATGACATGTACATGTCCAGCTATATTAAACCCCCCTTAGAGTTCTACGAAGTGTAGCAACAAGTCTTGTTCTACTGTTAATGTGAAAAAGTCATGGTTGTTCCACATCCTCACCAAGAGTGTCTAATTCAAATATTTGCATCTTGCAATTTTTTAGATTGATTGGTTTGATCAATTTGATCAAACTAGTCAATCCTGAGGAAATCAACCCCGGATATTCATTGGAAGGACTGGTGCTGAAACTGAAGCTCCAATACTTTGACCACCTGATGTGAAGAGCTGACTCATTGGCAAATACTCTGATGGTGGGAAAGAATGAGGGCAAGAGAAGGGGGCGACAGAGGATGAAATGGTTGATTGGCACCAGTGTCTCAATGGACATGAGCTTGAGCAAACTCTGGGAGATTGTGAAAGACAGGGAAACATGGCACTGCATTTCATGGGGTCACAGATAATTGGACATGACTTAGTGACTGAACAATGAAGAAAAATCTTTCAGATCAGATCAGATCAGATCAGTCGCTCAGTCCTGTCTCTCTCACAGCTATTTGTAAGGCCTCCCCAGGCAGCCATTTTGCTTTTTTGCATTTCTTTTCCATGGGGATGATCTTGATCCCTGTCTCCTCTACAATGTCACAAACCTCATTCCATATCTCATCAGGCACTCTATCTATCAGATCTCTAGGCTCTTAAATCTATTTCTCACTTCCACTGTGTAATCATAAGGGATTTTATTTAGGTCATACCTGAATGGTCTAGTGGTTTTCCCTACTTTCTTCAATTTAAGTCTGAATTTGGCAATAAGGAGTTCATGGTCTGAGCCACAGTCAGCTCCTGGTCTTGTTTTTGCTGACTGTATAGAGCTTCTCCATCTTTGGCTGCAAAGAATATAATCAATCTTTAGATGAACCATAATACTGTGTTTATTTACTGTTAATTTTTAATTTGTTTTACTTATTGGAGGGCTAATAAATTTGGATATCCACTTCTGTGAGGAGTCTATGTGATCCTGAATTTGAATAACAAGCCACACCGAAGAGCCATGATTAAAAGTCTGTGGCTTCCTGAAACTCATTGTATCCCCAAAGCTTCATGTCATCACTATTTCAGGTTAATACAGTCTAGATTAATAGTATAATTTTTTTTCCTTTGAAATTAAATGATTTCTTTTTTTTTTTTTAACATTTTCCAAATTTCTAGTACTTTTCAATAGTAGGCATGGATTTAAACATCATGGACGGAGAAGCCTGGTAGGCTGCAGTCCATGGGGTCGCACAGAGTCGGACACAACTGAAGCAACTTAGCAGCAGCAGAGCAGAGTCATATTTTATAGACAAAGAGTGTATCAGCTGGAGAGGACATTAAAGTTAATCTAGTTGAAGTCTTATTTTACACGGGGGGCTCAGAGGCATTGAAAAGAAGTTTTGCTTTAAAGTTAGAGTTACACTGCTACCTGGATCATAGCACATTTCTAGAGAGAGATATCTAGTCTAGAGACGTTAAATGTTGCTGCCTCTATATTTAACACAGAAATTTGCACTTATTGAATTGCTGAACACTCATAGTGCTTTATTTTTACAAATATAGTTATACAGCCAGTGACCCACATGTATCTCTCTATTTTCTGCATTGGACATATGCTCAAATCTATCATTGTTGCATCATATTTGTACTTAAGTATTTCAGTGGCAGAGGCTTCTTTTATGGCTCAACACTTAAAGAATCTACCTGCGATTCAGGAGACATAGGAGATGTGGGTTTTATCCCTGGGTCTGGAAGATGTCCTGGAGAAGGAAATGGCAACTCACTGCAGTATCCTTGCCTAGAGAATTCCATGGACAGAAGAGCCTGGAAGGTTCCATGGGGCTGGAAAGAGTCAGACATGACTGAGCAAGTAAGCACACACACACGTTTCAGTTGCAAAGATGCAGAGATCAAGCTACAGGAACTTGGCTGTAGTTTAACCTCATTAGTCTAACGGGATTCCCAGGTGCACAGTGGTAAAGAATATGCCTATCAATGCAGGAGACACAAGAGACACAGGTTCAACTCCTAGGTGGGGAAGATCCCCTGGAGGAGGAAATGGCAACCCACTCCAGTATTCTTACCAGGAAAGTTCTTACCAGGAAAGTTCTATGAACAGATGGGCCTGGCAGGGTACATGGTGCCACAAGAGTTGGGCATAACTGAGTGACTGCATACACAAACACAAATTAGCCTATGACACACTGTCATTGATAACACTGCAGTTGTACGATGACAGGTTTTATCAGTCATTGTTGGATATATGAGAGGAAGTGATGTAAGAAGGGGAGTGAGGTGATGCAATTGAAGCAGACAGGCTAGAACACATCAGCGTCTTTAATGCAGATTTCTTATTTTGTAAAATCTCAAGATAGAAGAGTTATTATACATTCTTACATTTTTTTTTAATTTTTAGTTATTGATTCCTAAAATAATTTTCCCATAATTGGTTATTCAACCAAGCAAAGAGAAGGCAATGACAACCCACTCCAGTACTCTTGCCTGGAGAATCCCAGGGATGGGGGAGCCTGGTGGGCTGCCATCTATGGGGTCGCACAGAGTCGGACATGACTGAAGCAACTTAGTAGCAGCAGCAACAACCATTCAAATTTTGGGAGAGGCAGAATCAGTCAGTCAATCTCATTGTTGGCCTTCTATTTAATGGACTTTTTTTCTTCTTTTTTATACCACACAAGTAGATCTAATAAAATGGGTCAATTTTAGATGAAATCATTCTTTATATACTATAATAAATTTCCATCATATAGATGAAAGTTGGTTATTCATGGCGATCTATTGACAGTCTATTTTGCTTGGAATTTAATATATTTCAATGTTTTTCTGTCATATTTCTGCTCATTAGCAGCAGTTCCTAAACAGCAAGAATCGATGAAATACATTAGAGATAGACATTTGAAGCTTTTATCTAAAAAAATAATTTTCTGTAGGTTTTTATCCACATAAGATCTTTGCCTAATATGCCATAATGTCTAACAAGAGCCTCCCTGAGTAATGGAGGCATTTCTTAGACTACTTATATCTAGAATATCTTCACAAAAAGAAATTTTATAGGACAGTTTGAAAACCTAAAACTTTAGTGGCTTTTAGCTTTATAATTTTAATCGGTAATTAATGTTTTTCAGTCTTGCAAGGTTTTTCAAATATAAGACCACATCCATACTTTCTCAACAAATAGATTTAGCTCTAGACTTCAAGAAACAAAAACAGAAACAGATGAAATAGTCAAATATCAAGAGCTTATAGCTCTTTGTTCTTGTATGTGTGTGTGCTCAGTCACGTCCTACATTTTATGACCCCATGAACTGTAGTCTGCCAGAATCCTCTCTCCACGGAATTTTCCAGGTAAGAATACTGGAATATGTTGCCATTTCCTCCTCCAGGGATCTTCCAACCCAGGAATTGAACTTGCGTCTCTTGCATTGGCAGGTAGATTCTTGGCCATTGTACCACCTAGTATAATTAATATGCACATCTTCATAGTGCCATTATTTTAGTATCCACGCAGTGTGATGAGCCTTCCCCTAAATCTGTTGTGTATATAATGTATATACTGCAATATACATATATATTTTTACTATTCCTCTGGTAATTTTTTACTGACATATAATTAACACTCAAAAATGTATGCAGTGTTTTAATTTATTAGGTGTCTGTTTATTTTCCTTTTGTGACCCAGACAACATGGAGTGTTTTGGATAGCAGTATGGAATGCTCAGTCCTTCAACAAAGAATTCTAACAAATAGGATGAAATAACATAACACTTAAGTAGATGACTGTTCATCACAAAAAGACAGAGACATTAAAACAGGCATGAGAAGAGGAAACAAGGAAAGGAAATTATCATGGAGGAAGTGATGAAGTTGATAGTTGATAAATATAAACAAACAAACAAACAACAAAAAAAACTAAGTTGATGGCATCCAGCCCCATTACTGCATGGCGAATAGAAGGGGAAAGTGTGGAAGCAGTGACCAATTTCCTCTTCTTGGGCTCCAAATCACTGTGGAGGGTGACTGCAGCCATGATAGCAGGAGACTATTGCTTCTTGGCAGGAAAGCATTGACAAGCCCAGACAGTGCGTTGAAAAGCAGAGCCATTACTCTGCTAACAAAGGTCCATATGGTCAAGGATATGGTCTTCCCAGTGGTCACTATGGTTGTGGGAGCTGGGCCATAAAGAAAGCAGAGTGACAAAGAATTGAAGCCCTGGAACGGTGGTGATGGAGAAGACTCCTGAAGGTCCCTTGGACAGCAAGGAGACCAAACCTGTCAATCATAAGTGAGATCAACCCTGAATATTCACTGGAAGGACTGATGCTGAAGCTGAAGTTCCAATATTTTGGTCATCTAATGCGAACACATCACTCATTGGAAAAATCCCTGATGCTGAGAAAGATTGAGAGCAGAAGGAAAAGAGGGCATCAGAGGATGAGGTGGCTGCATGGCATCACCGATGCAATGAATGTGAACTTGTGCAAGCTCTGGGAGATGGTGAGGGACAGGGAGGCCCAGTGTGCTACAGACCATGGGGTTGCAAAGAGTTGGACACGACTGAGCGACTGAACAACAACAACGACAGCATGACTATGCACGATACTAATGTCCTGTCCATTGGACTTTATACCCATACTACTGTTCCATCCATTGGTCCTTATAGCCTTCTTTCCTTCCTTTTATCCAAGCTTTATTCAGTTAAAATTGACAAATAGAACGTATAAGGTATTCAAAATGAAGATCTGATACATGTATGTGTTGTGAAATGGTCACCACTGTATGGCTAGTAAACAGTTCATTAATTCATAGAGTTAACGTTTAGAGTTTGTGTATGATGAGGACCATTAACATCTACTGTCCTTGCAAATATCAAGTTTATAACATAGAATTATTACTTAGAGTCATCATATACATTAGATCCCCAGAACTTAATCACTGAATAATAGTAAGTTTGGCCATTATTACTCATTTTGCCCACCTTTGATACCTTGGAAAAAACCACCATTCTACTCTCTAATTCTATAAGTTTGAACTTTTAAGAGTCAACATATATGTGAAACTATACAGTATTTACCTTCATCTGTCTGCCTATTTTAGTTAGCATAATACATTTACGGTTCTTCCATATGTGGTAAACAAAGCTTCTTGAATTCTTAAAGACACAGTCTTGTCCCTCTCAAGACCCATCTAATTGTCAGATCCTCTGCCCACTATCATTTTGTCTCCCAAGTAGAATAATTGTTAGATCTAAGACTGAATATATCTATCAAAAGATACAGTAGTTTTAGATTTTGTTTTGGATTTACAATCCTCATTTTTTATTTCATAATGATTTTGAGATTTCTTATAAGTTATATAGTTATTTAAACAATTAATGCCTCTTATTAGCATTAGCTTATATTCATTTGTATAGAAAGTACAGTGTATGCCATAGAACATAAAGAGACTCAAAGATTTCTCAGGAAATTCAATAATTCTTAAGGTAGCTGAAATATTATTCAAATGAAAGAATAAACCCACAAAATTTGACAAAATTAGAAAATCCTGGAAAGTTTTCAACAAAGGGAAAGCACCATATGTAAATTCTTGATGCATGAATCGAAGTATGCAATATTTCAGAACTAAAATATTTCTAAAACTTAAATTTTATAACAATAAATTCTCATTTGAACTGTTAAAGACAACTTTGTTTCTCTTGCATCATGCAGTATAAGTGATATATATATATATAGATATAAAAATATGTGATATAAACACAAAAACAACAATACATGTGTACTTGTAACTATGAGAGTGTGTGAAATATAAACCTTTAAAATCACATTTAAAGTTTCAGTTTTTGCAGGGCCTGTTTCACATCCTTGTTCCTTAGGCTGTAAATCAGAGGGTTCAACATGGGAATCACGAGGGTGTAAAACAACGAGGACATTTTGTCTTCATCTAGAGAGTAGGATGAACTCGGCCTGAAATACATGAAAAATACAGTTCCCTGGAAAATTGCCACAGCAGTTAGGTGGGAGGTGCAGGTGGAGAAAGCTCTGAACCTTCCTTCAGCAGAGTGGATCTTCAAGACTGCTAGAATGATATAACAATAAGAGACAAGGACTCCTGAAATGGAGGTCAGCTCAACACAGCCAAAAAAAATGAATAATGCCAATTCATTGACCCGTGTATCAGAGCATGAAAGGGAGAGAAGTGGAGGTAAGTCACAAAAAAAGTGATTAATCACATTTGACCCACAGAAGCATAAGCGGAATGCTAATGTCGTGTGTATCAAAGTATCTGTCATTCCCAACAGGTAAACCCCCGCCATGAGCAGGGAGCACACCCTGCTGGACATGCTGACCGCATAGAGCAAGGGGCTGCTGATGGCCTTGTACCGGTCATAGGCCATCATTGCCAGCAGGAGACACTCACAATCTATAAAGTTAGAGAAGACCAAAAATTGCAGAGCACAGCCATAGAAGGAGATTGATCTCTTTTTGGCTAAAAGGTCCACCAGCATCTTGGGGCCAATGGCTGTGGAATAGCAGAGGTCACAGAAGGAGAGGTGGCTGAGGAAAAAGTACATAGGTGTGTGCAGCTGGGGATCCATCCTAATCAAAATAATCATTCCCAGATTTGCCAAAAGGTTAATGAGATAGACAATAACAAACATGATAAATAAGATCATCTTGACTTCAGGCTTATCTGTAATTCCCCACAATATGAACTCAGTTAAGGAGGAGCAGTTTTCTCTTTTCATTCTTCTGTCTTCTTGTCTAAACTTTTGAGGAAATGATCAAGAAAATGATACACGTAAGGGAACCACCTTGGGGTGTTCACAAAATATCTGCAGGGAAGAACACAATTTATTTCTGCAATGGTCTTTTTGTTTGTTTGTTTGTTTAATATTTTCAACCTGGTGTCTCTAACATCAGTGTTTTTTGCACACTGTTTTGAAGATGTGATGAGATATCAGTTCATCCAAATATCCCTCTTGATACAAGGAAGGTAGTGCTCAGAGGAACTGAAGAGTTCATGACAACAACCAGTCAATCCCCAAAGGAAATCGGCCCTGTTTATTCATTGGAAGGACTGGCTGATGCTGAAGCTGAAGCTCCAATACTTTGGCCACCTGTTGCAAAGAACCAACTCATTATATTCATTCAACCAATTCATTAGAAAAGATCCTAATGCTGGGAAAGATTGAATGCAGAAGAAGAAGGAGCAGAAGATGAGATGGTTAGATAGCATCACCAACTCAACTGACATAGATTTGAACAAACTCCAAGAGACAGTGAAGGACAAGGAAGCCTAGAGTGCTGAAGTCCATGGGGTCACAAAGAGTCAGACACGACTTTGTGACTGAACAACAACAACACAGGCAGTAACATACCTCAGAAATTACATCTAGATTTACATAGAAGTTTCTCAACTGCCTATCTCAGATATGTTTATTATTATCAGATTGATAGCAATACCTCTTTAAAGAATACCCATTGATCAAGTCATTTTCTGAGTGTGTGCCTGCATGCGTGCTCTGTCACTAAACTCTGTTTGACTCGTTGTGTTCTCATAGACTGCAGCCCATAGATAGGAGCCCAGGCTCCCTATCCATGGGATTTTCCAGGCAAGATTCTTATCCCATGGAGAGGGAAACCTGGTGGGCTGCAGTTCACGAGGTCGCAACGAGTGAGACAGAACTTAGCGACAGAGCATACACTCAGAAAATGACTAAGTCAGTGGGCGTTCTTTAAAGAGGGATTGCTATCTACCAGATAATAATAAAAAAGACCTGAGATAGATAGCTGAGAAACTTTGTCTATTTCTAGATGTTCTTCCTAACTAAACTACTGCCATAAGCTCTATAATTTCTCTGAGCACTGTATTCTTTGTATCGAGAAGGATATTTAGATGAATTGACATCTCATTACATTGCCAAAGCAGTGTGAAAAAAAACACCGATGCTAGAGACAGCAGGCTGGAAGTATATGAACAGCCATTTACTATGCTGAAAAAATTCCTTGGATACAAAATTTTATTTTCATTATCATGTTGCACATAAAACATAATTTAAAATATTTATTATTAGTTTTACAATCTATTAGTATACCATGCACTGGTAGCAATGAAAATAATTGTTATTGATCCTAGTCTTGAGTATTTAGTGAGACATGAAATAAGTAGCATTGAAACCTTGCTCGAAAAATTCATCACTGCTTTGCCACATGACTTATTACCTATTTATAGAGTTTCTGCTGCCAAAGGAGGAGTCTCTTAAACAACGAAAAATGCTAAAATGAAGTGAAAACCACAGAATCTAACACCTACTATTGAATCCCTTTGGATTTTAATGGACTTTTATATTATAAAAGTGGAAATAGGTTTAGGGACAATAAATGCTCCTGTGATACATAGGTTTCTCTGTCTAGTATGTATGCACTATGTGTCTGTCATATGTTTGCATGCAGATTACATGTCTCTGACGTACATAAAAACAATGAGTGGGTAAGGAATTTTTTCTTTTGACCTTAGTAGCTATGGGGCTTCACATGAAGATGAATATGCACATTTTAATTTTTAAATTCACTTGTACAGTATATTTTTAAATAAAAGAGAACAAACCCACCAAGCCCCCTTTAAATTCACCTATATGCTACTCTGATTATAAAAGAAGTAATATCTTTCCTATAAACCAGAATCAAAATAAATTAACTTAATAGTTATATTATGGATATTAACAAGTACAGAATCTGCCAGTTCTGAGAAGAAAATATTGTTCCTGAACATTAAATTACAGAATGTATTTAACTGAGTAAACAGGTATAAAATGTTTTATTTATAAATTGATTTTCCCCCAAATGTGAATGTTTTTGTCCTATGTTCTTTAAATCAGGACCTCAAAACCTACCTGAGATGAGCTGGTCTTAGGTAGCTGAACAGTTAGCAGATAGCATTTTATTTTACTAGGTACATTGGGATTTAAATCCCTGGGCCACTGCCTTTGGGTTTTGGTGTTTTACAAACATGTCATTAATTATGTTTCTGCTTCTGCATATTGGCTCATGGATTCAGGGACAAATTTAGCACAGGATGATCTTGTATACATCAATTATTTAGTGACCTTGTCACTAAATTAATCTAGCATACGGGGGGCTTCCCTCATAGCTCAGTCGGTAAAGGATCTGCCTGCAATTCAGGAGACCTGGGTTTGATTCCTGGGTCAGAAAGATCCCTGGAGAAGGAAATGGCAACCCACTCCAGTACTCTTGCCTGGAAAATCGCATGGATAGAGGAGCCTGGCAAGCTACAGTCCATGAGGTCCCAAGGGTTGTGCACGACTTAGTGACTAAACCACCACCACCAAGGATTAAGCAGTATGAGCGCATATAGAGAGAAATGTTTCCATAATATGTGATGAAAATATTTAAAAACCATGCATTTGTATATATGACAAAGAACTTGTATCCAAAATATGTGAAGTTTCATCAACAGTAAAAAAAAAAAAAAGTGAGCAAAAAAAAAAATTGAACAAATATTCTCAACAAGATAAATAAGCAAAAGGTTAATGCTTAAGAATTTCATTCTTATATGAATCAGTAGGTATTAAGGCAGTGGCATGGAGAAGGCAGTGGCACCCCACTCCAGCACTCTTGCCTGGAAAATCCCATGGGCGGAGGAGCCTGGTGGGCTGCAGTCCATGGGGTCACTAAGAGTCAGACACGACTGAGTGACTTCACTTTCACTTTTCACTTTCATGCATTGGAGAAGGAAATGACAGCCCACGCCAGTGTTCTTGCCTGGAGAATCCCAGGGGTGGGGGAGCCTGGTGGGCTGCCGTCTATGGGGTTGCACAGAGTTGGACACGACTAAAGCGACTTAGCAGCAGCAGCAGCAGTAGCAGCAAGGCAGTGGCAATAAACCACAATAAGATAACATGACCTAAATGTTAATGGACTGAAATTAAATACTGATAATAACTAATGTTCTGTTTCATCTGAATTCTCATTTGCGAAATACACAGGCTTTCTTATCAGTTTGGGTGTTTTCTCAGTTCTTTTCAATTTTTTTGTTTGTTTTTCTACTTTTTTTCCTTATAAATCTGAGAAATTATTTATGCTAAAATTCATAAATGTAGTACATATATAATTTTGTAAAAGTGATTCTCAATTTTTTTAAAATGCCTTTATATATGTCATTGTCATTCTTGCCTATGAGGAGCTCAACACTAAAATGTTACCTGTAACCTGTGGAGACACCATTGAGGCAAATCTCAAACCACAATATGATTGCTAATAATTCCCCACTAAAATTAAGAAGGGCTCCCAGGTAGCTCAGTGGTGGAGAATCCAACTACCAATGCAGGAGACTCAGAAGACAGATGCTCGATCCCTGGGTCAGTAAGATCCCCAGAGGAGGAAATGGCACCCCACTCCAGTATTCTTGCCTGGAAAATTCCATGGACAGAGAAGCCTGGCAGGCTACAATCCAGGGGTTGCAAAGAGTCGGACATGACTGAGTACACACACACACACACACACACACACACGTGCACACACACACACACACACAAAATCAAGAAACTGATTATGTTTCAAAAGCATTTTGCTACCATTACTTCTCTGTTACACATATGGTGTATGTAAAATTGTTCTCAATCCCCTAATTCTACTCCTATCCACATTAATTTTTCCCTCAGGTACATCCCTATCTTCAGGGATGCAAAAATCCCTTGGGTTACATTTTGTTCAGCCAGAAGCAAGTGTTAATTTTTTAACAGGCCTGCTCCTCAAAAACATGTGGACTAACATCACTTCTATCTTCCCCCACATAACAATTTAAACCTGAGTTTGGGCAGCTACATTATAAATTGCAAGGTGGGTAACCTAAAATATCTCCCAATGGGGTTGGTGTTTCGTTAAAAATGGAGACTTTAAGTAATCAAAAAACATCTTAAGGAGAAAATGTATGCTTCAGACACAAGTGAGGAAAAAAGTGATTAGGTTTTTCCCGGTGCCTCTGCTGACACGAAAACAATTTTATGTCGGCAAATACTACCCAAAAGTGATCTTTTTTTTAATATAATGGTCAGTTCCTCAAACCTCGAGTAGTATGACACAGAGCTCATTGCATGGTCTGGTATTAAAGTACATTTGAGCTCCCTGCTGCTGTGAGAGTGACCAGGAGAGTCAGTGGGTGGACGAACGCAGTGCTGTTCTACAAGCAAGGCAGCGCTTTTAGTGATATAAAGATTAATAATGTATTGAGATACTCTGGTACTTATACTCTACATCAATTTCATAAGTCTATATGAATAATCATTTTATATAAGAAAATTTTAGACTTAAAAATAAAAAATAAATATTAATATTTTTATAATCTCATAGAAAAAAATAAAGACAGTGATTTTAAACTATAATATACATACAGAAAAAATGTCCATCTAAAAATGTAGATTGCAAAAAATCTTTCAAAAATGGAAAGATTCCTTCACCCAGAACCAAATCAAAAACAAAAAATTATTAGATTCTAAGAAACTTTCTCTACATCCATCAGAAATTGATTTTCCATATGATATGTGAGTTTGTTTATTTTTATTTATTTTTTTATATTTTATTTTATTTTTTAACTTTACAATATTGTATTGGTTTTTGCCATATATCAACATGAATCCACCACAGGTATACACATGTTCCCCATCCTGAACCCTCCTCCATCCTCCCTCCCCGTACCATCCCTCTGGGTCATCCCAGTGCACCAGCCCCAAGCATCCAGTATCGTGCATCGAACCTGGACTGGCAACTCGTTTCATATATGATATTATACATGTTTCAATGCCATTTTCCCAAATCATCCCACCCTCGCCCTCTCCCACAGAGTGCAAAAGACTGTTCTATACATCAGTGTCTCTTTTGCTGTCTCGTATACAGGGTTGTCGTTACCATCTTTCTAAATTCCATATATATGCGTTAGTATACTGTATTGGTGTTTTTCTTTCTGGCTTACTTCACTCTGTATAATAGGCTCCAGTTTTATCCACCTCATTAGAACTGATTCAAATGTATTCTTTTTAAATTTTTAAGGTCATAGTAGTGAAATCATACAGATTTTATACTCTTATGTCCAACTTTTTTCACTCAAGATTATGTTTGTGAAGTTTTCCCATGCTCTTGTATGAGGATGTAGTTATTCATTCTCATTGCTGTGTACTTTTCCAGCATACAAACTTATCATAAAGTCGTTTGTCTAATCTAAAGCAGAAGTCAGTGAACTCGACCTGTTAAGTTTTATTGGAGCTGTGACATACCATTCATTCATGTATTACGGATGGCTGCTTTTGTGATAGAGGACAAAACAGCTTAGATGTACCAAGATTTATGGTCAACAAACCTAAAATATACATTATTAAATACTTTCAGAAAAGTATGTCAAGTCTTGATCTAACGTATTAAAAGAAATGAGTTACTTTTGATGTTACACTACTGTAATTAATACAATGGTGAACATTTCTATGAGTGTCTTTTGGGTGCATATTCATGCTATATGCTTGGACATACTTCTAGGAATAATATTTTTGGTCCTAGGACATTTATTTGTTCAGCTATAGGAGACTCAGGCAATGGCACCCCACTCCAGTACTCTTGACTTGAAAATCCCATGGACGGAGGAGCCTGGTAGGCTGCAGTCCAAGGGGTCGCTGAGGGTTGGTTACGACTGAACGACTTCACTTTCGCTTTTCACTTTCATGTATTGGAGAAGAAAATGGCAACCTACTCCAGTGTTCTTGCCTGGAGAATCCCAGGGACGGGGTGGCCTGGTGGGCTGCTGTCTATGGGGTTGCACAGAATCAGACACAACTGAAGTGACTTAGCAGCAGGAGACTCAGACATAGAATTTTACCAGGTGCAGTGTCAAATCTCAATCTACTCTCAATGCATAAAAGCCATGGTTGTTTCACATCCTCAACAATAGTAGATACCTGTTTACTATTTGGTGTGTAAATAAGTACTTTTGCCATTTGGTAAATGTCAACACAACTCTTAACATTTTACTTCACTTCCATTTACTTCAGCATTAATAAAGTCGGATATCTATCCGCTTCTATAAGTGAAAGTTTGCACCCTCAAGCCAGGAGCTACTCCAGAATTCATGACCTCCAGAGGAAAGGATTTTGATCTGGAGTCAGAGAGGAGGCTTGATCACTTGAAGTTTTTGTGTAATAAAGTTTTATTAAAGTATAAAATGATAGAGGAAGCTCTGACATCAGAAGCGGGCAGAAAGAGTGACCCCTTTGCTAGCTTTTAGCAAGGAGTTATATATCTGTTACAGAATCATCTCAAAACTGAGAGAGTTGTATCAGGCCCCTCTCCCACAACATGCATTTTTGAGACAGCCCAGGGCACAAGGTGAGTCACCCCCAGCCATAAAACAATTGACATGAACCTTAAAGAAAGGCAGATTTCCAAGCAATTACATAGTTTCAATAACACAGCTTGAGAACATTCCCATGAGTAAGACATAGGGATTTGTTGAGCCATTATCAGTTCAAGGTTTGAGAAAAGTTAAGTCCAAGCTGAACCAGGGGTCTTCCTGATAACACAGAATTTAAAACAAACCTTCTTTTAATTTTGTACAGAGAGGGAACAAACAAACAAAAAACACCTGCCACTTGCATTCTATTTCCTCTGCTTAGGGATCCCTAGCCTTCCTGCCTGTTACCCTCTCATAAGGAGTCCATGAGATGTTGAACTTGGATAACAGGGCATGTAAAACGGCTGTTTTTAAAAGTTTTTGGCCTCCTAAAACTCACACTGTCTTAATGGCTTCATGTAACTGACATTTCAGGTCGAGTGAGTAAGTGAAAGTCACTCAGTCATGTCCAACTCTTTGCAACCCCATGGACTATATAGTCCATGGAATTCTCCAAGCAGAATACTGGAGTGGGTAGCCTTTACCTTCTCCAAGGGATCTTCCCAACCCAGGGATCAAACCCAGGTCTCCCTCATTTCAGGCAGATTCTTTATCAGCTGAGACACAAGGGAAGCCCTAGAATACTGGAGTGGGTATCCTATCTCTACTCCAGGGCATCTTCCCGACCCAGGAATTGAACTGGAGTCTCCTGCACTGCAAGTGGATTCTTTACCAACTGAGATACCTGGCCTATATGTTCAGATCAATTCTTTGACTGAATGTGAAGTGACTCTTTGTTTTTTCTTTATATTCTTTCCACGGATATGGATGGATTTATACCACAATAAAGCCATATTTTATAGAGGCAGATCATATCACCTGAAAAGAGCCTTAGAGGTAATATAGCTTAAACCCCTCTTCTACACAGGGTGATCTGAGGGGTAGAAAGCAAGAGTGAGTATTTAGAGTCGTGTTCCTGCCTGGTTTATAGCATGATTCTAACTAAAGAGAAAGACATCCAGGGTGGTTAAAGATTTCTGCCTCTAGCTTTAACCCAGAGAAGGCAATGGCAGCCCACTCCAATAACTTGCCTGGAAAATCCCATGGATGGAGGAGCCTGGTAGGCTGCAGTCCATGGGGTCGCGAAGAGTCAGACATGACTGAGCAACTTCACTTTCACTTTTCACTTTCATGCATTGGAGAAGGAAATGGCAATCCACTCCAGTGTTCTTGCCTGGAGAATCTCAGGGACAGAGGAGCCTGGTGGGCTGCCCTCTATGAGGTTGCACAGAGTTGGACACGACTGAAGTGACTTAGCAGCAGCAGCAGCAGCTTTAACCCAGATCCTCCTACTTACTGGTGTATTGAACATTACTGCTTTTCTATTTATAATGAGTATACTTGTACAGCCTGTAACAAGTATGTGTCTGTCTGTCCTCTGCATTAGACATTTACCAAATCTAACATTGCTTTGCCATGATTTAGTTCAGTTCAGTCTCTCAGTTGTGTCTGACTCTTGGCCACCCTGTGGACTGCAGCACGCCAGACTTTCTTGTCCATCCCCAACTCCCAGAGCTTGCTCAAACTCATGCCACTGAGTTTGTGATTGTCATGTTTATGCTAAAGTATTTCAGTGGCAATGATGAATAAAGAGGTCAAGATATAGGAATTTGACTGTAATATTAAAACATTATATATATCATTGATAAATTGCAATTGCACAATGATATTTTCCATGAGCCATTGGTGCATGTATGAGGATAATGTGATGTGAAGACATTAAAATGGTAAAGAATGAAGAATACTGAAATTTACAAGCTAGAATAAAGTTTTTGATGTATTGTTCCTTTTTTTTTTCACATATTACTTTCAAGAAAGAAGAATCATTTTGCCCATATTCCTGAGTTAGAAATTATTATTTTTTTAAATTTTATTTTATTTTTAAACCTCAAACACTGTATTAGTTTTGCCAAACATCAAAATGAATCCGCCACAGGTATACATGTGCATCTAGTGGGGAATATATAAATAGAAGAAAATTTTAAGCCCATTAAATGGAATTCCAAAAATAGAACTGACTGATTCAGTTAATTGTAGGCTTCCTCTCCTCAAATTGAAAAAACTAAATTTCTCATTAGTTTTTTCAATTTGAGGAGAGGAAGCCTACAATTAACTGAATCAGTCAGTTCTATTTTTGGAATTCCATTTAATGGGCTTAAAATTTTTTTCTATTTATATATTCCCCACTAGATACAATATAATGGGATAGTATTTATGTTGAATTAGTCTTTAGATGGTGACATAAAACTGATCATATATATGAGGATGGATTAATTAGATCCATGTTTATTAATCTCTGAATTAATGGTAGTCCACTGACACCCTATTTTAACTATATTTCTGACTATATTTGCTGCCATTTTGCTGCTCATCAGTAACAAGTCAAAAGAAGTCTAAGTGAATTGATGAAGTATGCCAGGAGTACACATATTTAAGTCTTTTCTATTATGCAAGAATTATCCTAATTTTTTCACTATGAGAATTTTTCTTAACATGGCATAGTGCTTTACAAATACTACCCTGAACAACAGAGGAATTATGTAGGCTTTATTTTTCCATTCTGAAATATTGTCACATAAGGTCATTTTACAATGGCAGCAAGAAAATTGAAGACCATCAGAGGCTTTTAATTGTATAATTGCAATGAATAAATATGTCTCTTTCAGTACATTATGGTATTTTAAATACATGGTCACATCCTAGCTTTCTCAACAAACTAATTTAGTGCTTTAGCCTTCAGGAAACCAGATCAGAATCAGATGAAATAGTCAAATAGCAAGAACTTAGAACTTATTCTTTCTAGTGAAATTAATAAGCATGTCTCTATAGTATATTATCTTAATGTCCAAAACTATTTTATGGACCTTCCAAACAAACATGTGTATATATTGTTCAATATGTTAATATATTCTGATATACATTTTTAAGCTACTTATCAAACCCTCATTTAATTTTGTACTACTGACACATAATTAGCAGTGAAAAAGTGTTGTCTTCTATTTTTAGTTTATTATATATTTGTTTATTTGATCTTCCAGACAACATGTAATGCTTTGTTTATATAATGCAATGCTCAGTCTTTAGCAAAGAACTCTGATAAACAGGGTGATATAAAGCAATCTTTTAAATAGGTGTTTTTTTGTGAACCACAAAGAGACAAAGAAGGGTATTTAATCAGAGCTAAGAGTAAGGAAAATGGGAAGGAAATTGGTGTGCAGAGAGTCACAGAAGAATCAATAGCTGATAATGAAGCACAATTATGTACTTTACCATGATTCTGTCCACTGTCCCTTAACTTCTTTTACTCTTTTTTTTAAAACTGTATTCAGATAAAATTGACAAATAACATGTTTATGATATAGGGCATGAAAATTTAATATATGTGTACATTGTGAAATAATTACTACAAAAAGTTAGTTAACACATTCATCAATTTACATACCTATCATTTTGAGTGTGCATACCATGGAAACCCTTAAGAACTACTCTCTCAGCAAATTTCAGTCTTACAATACACAATTGTTAACTAGAGTTACAGTGCACATTAGACCCCCAGAACTTATTCATCAAGTAACAGAAAGTTTGTAAACTTTGATCAACATCCCCCTTTGCTCCCACCTTTCAGCCCGTAGCAACAGCCGATCTACTCTCTATTTCTATGTGCTTGACCAGTTGGATTCTATGTGTTTGTGAGACCGTGCAGTACTTGTCTTCCTCTGTATGAATTATTCCACTTAGCATATGCCCCTCATGGTTCTTCCATGTTGTAGCCAATATGACTTCTTTTAACAGGCATGGACTCATACACTTCAAGATCTGAGTAACTGTCAGATCCTCTGCCTGCTATTTTTTCATCTCCCAAATTGAATCCTTTTCCGAATATCCAAAGATACCTTTTGTTTAGACTGGTTTTAGATATTTTTACTTTTGAATAATAGACCACTATGTGTTATCTCATGATGAATTTCAGGCTTATTATGAATTACTTGACTGTTTAGTTAATACATTATTAAAACCAGCTTATATTTAGTAGTATTTAAGCTACAAGATGTATTGTAGTACATAAAGAACTGAAAAGCTCAAAGACCAATGAACAAAATACACTATATATCTTAGTGTAATTTAAATAGTGCTTGAAAATTAACATATTGAAAAAGTCAGAAAAGTTTTTCCCAGAAACTAATACCATATACAAATTCTGGAAATATAAAGAAGCATGACAGGTGGGGGAAATAGAAATATACTTCAAATAGAAATTATGTTTCTCATGTAACCTCCGATTTAATTTTAATAAGTCAACAATCAGCATATATGCATGGATGTGTATGTGTGTACATACATAAAATATAAAATTTTAAAACCATTTATCCTTCCATTTTTTCAGAGTTTGTTTCACATCCTTGTTCCTTAGGCTATAAATCAGCGGGTTTAACATGGGAATCACAAGGGTGTAAAACAAAGAGGTCATTTTGTCTTCATCTAGCGAGTAGGAAGAACTTGACCTGAAATACATGAAGAGCATTGTTCCCTGGAAAATTGCCACAGAAGTTAGGTGAGAGATGCAGGTAGAGAAAGCTTTGAACCCCCCTTTGGCAGAGTGGATCTTCAAGACTGATAGGATAATATAACAGTAAGAGACAAGAACTCCTGAAATTGTACTCAGTTCAATGAAGCCAAAAGCAGTAAATATCAGTAACTCATTGACCTGTGTATCTGAGCAAGATAGCAATAGAAGAGGAGCAACATCACAAAAAAAGTGATTAATCTCATTTGACCCACAGAAACATAAGCGGAATGCTAATGTCATGTGTACCAACGTCTCTGCTATACTCACCAGGTAAACCCCAGCCATGAGCAGGGAGCACACCCTGCTGGACATGCTGACTGCATAGAGCAAGGGGCTGCTGATGGCCTTGTACCGGTCATAGGCCATCACTGCCAGCAGGAGACACTCGCAATCTATAAAGGTATAGAGCACCAATAATTGCAGGGCACAGCCATAGAAGGGAATTGATTTGTTCTTAGCCAATAGATCCACCAGCATCTTGGGGCCAACTGCTGTGGAAATGCTGAGGTCACAGAAGGAGAGGTGGCTGAGGAAAAAGTACATGGGTGTGTGCAGCTGGGGATCCATCCTAATCAGGGTGATCATTCCGAGATTTGCCAGAAGAGTAATGAGATAAACAAGGAGGAACATGGTAAATAGAATCACTTTGGTCTTGGTGTTATCAGTAATTCCCAAGAAAATGAATTCAGTTAAGGAGGAGCAATTCCCTGTGTCCATTCTTCTTTGTTCTTGTGTAAACTTTTGGAGAAAATGATACTTGCATGTGTGACACTTTTCAACATCTACAAAATGTCAAAAGACAGAATATTTTTCCTGTAACTGTCTTTTTATACTTAGAAAAGTATTCAGTCATGCACCCACTCTTTAAAGAGGCATGGCTCTCTATTCTGCAATAATAAGAAAGTCTCTGAGAAAGACCTTTGAGAAATTGGATGTAAATCTAGATGTCATTCATGAGGTTTTTTTTTTTTTTTTTACTTTCTATAAGCTCTTCTCTGAGTGTTAGTTTCTTCATCCCAGGGAGCAGATTTAGAGAAATTTGACTCTTTACCTCTTGAGAAAAACCTAGAAGAGACACCAGTGTTAGAGAGACCAGGCCATAAGACATAGGACTGAGCATTTATGAGGGCTGAAAATAGTCACCTAGACACAAAGAACGATAACAATTTTTATGCTTCTTAAAAAAGCATGATTGGTTTCAGAGAATTTTATTTAATTCCAGAAACAGTGAGTACATCAATGACTAGTAATAAAAAATAATTGTATTCCTGGGTTTAGTTTATGCTATGATCAGTATTTTCTTGGACACGAATTAAGTATTATTGACCTGATTTTCTAGAAATTTATTCTTGCTTCTCCACAATGCTCATTACCTCTTTGTGGAGTGGCAGTTGTCAAAAGGTGAATCTCTTTTAATGAGTGGAAAAAAGAGCTAAAAGGAAGTGAAAACAAGAATTTATTGTATGATTCACATCATTTTAGATTTTAAATGGCCTGTTAGTTACTAAAGTGGAAAGAAGATGAGGGATAATAATGTTTCTAAAATGCATAGACTTTCCTCTTTGTTATATGTGTGTATGTGTATACGTGTTAATGTTTATAAGAATAGAATGGAAGCGATGAACTTTTTTCCCCCTCTGACCTAAGTAAACATGGCATGTGGTTCACATGGAGATGAATTTGTACATGTTTTTATTTTTACTGCGTTACCTACTCTATTTTAATAAAGCAAAACATACTTTAAATTCATGTATACCATTTTCCAATGATTAAAAAGCAAATATTTCCTGTGAAGAAAAAGCAAAATAAAATAAACAGTTGCATTCTGGATATTAACAAGTTCAGATTCTTGTGATTCTGAGATTGAAATATTTCTAGCCATTGATTTCAGATTTTCGTGAGTAGGCAGGCACAAAATGGTTCATATACAATTTTTTTCCCCTCAAAATGTTACATATTTTCTTCTATATTCTTTAAGTTAGGAACTGGAAACCTACCTGAGATGAGCAGGTCTTGGCTAGCTGAACAATAAGCAGATGGCCTCTTATTTTACCAGGTACATTGGGGCTTAAATCCCTGTGCTACTGCCCCTCTGCTTTGATCTTATGCAAACATTTCATGAATTATACTTCTGCTTCTGTATTTTCCCCTGAGAATTCAGGAGCCACTTAGCACAGGCTGCATTTTCATACTTCACTACTGTCATCAAATTGATCTATGGTAAAAAGAAAACTGCAAAATTTTTTTTGTATGATGTGCTTCACAGTTATGAAATGGTTTTGTCCTTCTTTAGTTAAAGAGTAAACCTACTGAAACTCAAAAAGATCCTCCCTTCATTATTTCCGTTTTGTTAGATTTGTTCATAGTGTTTTAGAGTCTTCTTCACATCTCATTTAAGGATATTACCACACTTGGTTCATGTTTCGGTATTTACTGAAATGTAATGTGTACATTATAAAATTCACCCTTCTAATGTATACAGTTCTTTGTTTTTACCATATTTTTAAGGTTCTTAGGTTATCACCAGTATTTACTTCCACAACATTTTCATTATTACAATAAGAAATCCATATTTATTAGCTGTCACTTTCCCTTCCTTCCTCCCTGAGCCCTGGTAACTACTAATTTACTTTCTGGTTCTTTGTGCTTTCCAATTCTCAGCCTCCTTTTTTTTTTTAAATTTTATTCTATTTTTAAACTTTACATAATTGTATTAGTTTTGCCAAACATCAACATGAATCTGCCACAGGTATACACGTGTTCCCCATCCTGAACCCTCCACCCTCCTCCCTCCCCATACCATCCCTGCACGATACTGGATGCTTAGGACTGGTGCACTGGGACGACTCAGCCTCCTTTTAAACAGAAATATGCAACATGCTTTTTGTTTGTTTGTTTTTGTTGTTGTTATTCTTTTCATCAGGCTTCTTTTCTTCATTGAAACATATTCAAAGTTCCTTATATTGCATATTTATCCTTCTTTGAATTTTGCCATACTTCACCTGTTTTGACAAACAAAATTAGTGGAAATATTATAAGTCACTTCTGGGTCTTGTCTTGAAGAAGACAGTATGTGAAAGCCATGAATTACTATTACAACTAGACATCTGATTAAGCAGTGTGGCACATTCTGAGATTACATGAACTGAAAGGGGAGAATTTGGGTTCATCTTTCTAGACATTCATATCTAATGTCAATTATTAAAGTACTTGCAACCTAGCCAGTCTTTCCACGGAATATTTCATGCAACCTCAGTAAACACGAGAAAGAACAAAATAAGGAGTCAGTGGCCATTCTCTTAAGTTATTTAGTTTTGAAATACAGTTTATGTAGGAAGAGATAACTAGAACAGTGTGCAAAAATAAATCAGAGAAACACGCTTTTGAATATATATAAATGCATGTATATTCAAGGGTTTCCAAGGCGGCTCAGCAGAAAAGATTCTGACTGCCTAACAGGAGATGTGAGTTCCATCCCTGGGTCGGGAAGAACCCCTGGAGTAGAAAATGGCAACCCATTCCAGTATTCTTGCCTGGGAAATTTGGGCAGAGGAGCCTGGCAAGCTATCATCCATGGAGTCACAAAGAGTCAGACATGACTGAGCACACTTGGTCAGTGGTCCTTCTCAAGTTATCTAGTTTTGACATGCAGTTTATGTAGCAAGAGATGAGTGGAAGAGTGTGCAAAAATAAATCAGAGAAGCAAGCTTTTGAATATATATATAAATGCATGTATATTCAAAGATTGAGGGAAAATGTTTGAAAACTATCTATATATCTGACAAAGAACTTGTAGCCAAAGTATATGAACAGTCCTCATAGACATTAAGACAACAAACAATCTAATAAAAATTGAACAAATTTTTCAGGGAATGTTTAACAGGAGGATTCCTACGTGCTGTTTCTCATAAATCCTCTGTTTCTTAGTTTCTGTTGTCAGAAACCAGTGGAGTGGCAAGCCGCTCCCAGGAATGAGGTTGTGATATGAGACAGGCTTGAATCTCCTTCAGTAAACATTCTCTTTACAACAAAACTGCTTAGTCTTGATCCTCTTTCTTGAGATATGGATTGTCTCCTGACCTTGTGACCATTATTAATCCCTTGTTCCCTTGGTAACGGTTGCTGTACATTTGGTTTTCTTTTTTTTTTTTTTTAATTTTATTTTATTTTTAAACTTTACATAATTGTATTAGTTTTGCCAAATATCAAAATGAATCTGCCACAGGTATACATGTGTTCCCCATCCTGAACCCTCCTCCCTCCTCCCTCCTCATTCCATCCCAGTGCACCAGCCCCAAGCATCCAGTATCGTGCATCGAACCTGGACTGGCAACTCATTTCATACATGATATTTTACATGTTTCAATGCCATTCTCCCAAATCTTCCCACCCTCTCCCTCTCTCACAGAGTCCTATTATACAGAGTGAAGTAAGCCAGAAAGAAAAACACCAATACAGTATACATTTGGTTTTCTGATCTTTATCATTCTCAAAGAAATTTCTTGTACAACAGCTTATATATACTCACAGGAAGATCATTAAAGCACCTTTGCTCCATCAGAGCTTGGGTCCCCGTATCTTTCTTTCTTTCTTTCTCTCTCTCTCCCCCTCCCTTTGGCTCTCTCTTTCACTTTCTTATCATCGACTCCAGACCACCAGGTTCCAGTCCCTTAAAGGACCCCAACACAAATTAAGTCTCATCAAGAAGATATACACAAAGAAACTCACTTCAGACCTAGAGACACATACAGACTGAAAATGAGGGGATATAAGAAGATACTTCACATGCAAATGAAAATCAAAGGAAGCTGGAAAAGCAATATTCATATCAGACAAGATAGACTTTAAATTAAAGAATGTTAAAAGAGACAAGGAAAGACACTACACAATGACCAAAGGATCAATCCATGAAGAAGACATAACAATTGTAAATATATATGCACCCAATACAGGAACACTTCAATATATAAGGCAAGTGCTAATATCTATAAAAGGGGAAATTAGCAGTAACACAACAATAGTGGGGAACTTTAACACTCAAATTACACCAACGGATGGATCACCCAGGCAGAAAATTAATAAGTAAACCAAGTCTTAAATGACACAACAGACCAGATAGATTTGATATTTGTAGGACATTCCATCTGAAAGAAGCAGAATAAACATTCATCTCAAGTAAACACAGAATATTTTCCACAATAGATCATATCATGGATCACAAACCAAGACTTGGTAAATTTTTAAAAACTGAAATAATAACAAGCATCTGTTTCCAATGACAATATGAGAAATCCATTACAAGATAAAGCTGCAAAAAACACAAACATATGGAGGCTAAACTATATGTGACTAAACAACCAGTATCACTGAAGAATACAAAGAGGAAATCGAAAAATACTTAGAGACAAATGACAACAAAAACAAGACAATCCAAAACCCAAGGTGCTCAGCAAAAACAGTTCTAAGAAGGAAGCTTATTGCAATACAATCTTACTTCAGGAAACAAGAAAAATCACAAATAAACAACCTTACATTACACTTAAAGCAACTAGAGAAAGAATAAACAAAACCTGAAGTTAATAGAAGGAACCAAAACATAAAGATCAGAGCATAAATAAATGAAAAACATAAAGAAAATAATAACAAAGGTCAGTGAAATTAAAAGCTGGTTCTTTTAGAATATAAAGTTGATAAACCTTCAGTCAGACTCATCAAGAGAAGCAAAGAGAAGACTCAAGTCAATAAAATTACAAATGAAAGATGAGAAGTAACAACTGACATTACAGATATTTTCCATCAGTCATTGGTGATGTGTAAGAGGGATGTGTTATGGAAAGAAGAAGAAAAGTTAGTGATGAGGACTGAAGTAGACAGCCTAGAATGCATCAGAGTCTTTTGATATGCTGTTCCCTATTTTTGTGGAATTTCAAGAATTTTCATGGAACAGAAGAGTAACTCCATGCCATTGCCACAACTTGGATTTGAATTGTGAATTTCCTAAAAAACACTCAATTCTTCTTTAAGTTATCCAATTTCAGATGAAGAAGCCTATTTTAATCAAATGTTGTCTGCTTCAATACTATTTTTGACTTCCATTTAATTGACTTAATTTTTTTTCTTTTTTTTCATATCATATTTATTAGATCCAATAAAATGGACCAATATGTAGGTCACATCAGTCTTTAGATGCTGTAATATCCATCTTTTTTGGGTGTTAGTTCTAAAAGGTCTTGTAGGTCTTCATAGAACCGTTCAACTTCAGCTTCTTCAGCATTACTGGTTGGGGCATAGACTTGGATTACTGTGATATTGAATGATGTGCCTTGGAAACGAACAGAGATCATTCAGTCATTTTTGAGATTGCATCCAAGTACTACATTTTGAACTCTTTTGTTGACCATGATGGCTACTCCATTTCTTCTGAGGGATTCCTACCTGCAGTAGTAGATATAATGGTCTTCTGAGTTAAATTCACCCATTCCAGTCCATTTTAGTTCGCTGATTCCTAGAATGTCGACATTCACTCTTGCCATCTCTTGTTTGACCACTTCCAATTTGCCTTGATTCATGGACCTGACATTCCAGGTTCCTATGCAATATTGCTCTTTACAGCATCGGACCTTGCTTCTATCACCAGTCACATCCACAGCTGGGTATTGTTTTTGCTTTGGCTCCATCCCTTCATTCTTTCTGGAGTTATTTCTCCACTGATCTCCAGTAGCATATTGGGCACCTACTGACCTGGGGAGTTTCTCTTCAGTATCCTATCATTTTGACTTTTCATACTGTTTGTGGGGTTCTCAAGGCAAGAATGCTGAAGTGGTTTGCCAATCACTTCTTCAGTGCACCACATTCTGTCAGACCTCTCCACCATGACCCGCCCATCTTGGGTTGCCCCACGGGCATGGCTTAGTTTCATTGAGTTAGACAAGGCTGTGGTCCTAGTGTAATTAGATTGACTAGTTTTCTGTGAGTATGGTTTGAGTGTGTCTGCCCTCTGATGCCCTCTTGCAACACCTACCGTCTTACTTGGGTTTCTCTTACCTTGGGCATGGAGTATCTTTTCATGACTACTACAGGAAAGCACAGCCGCTGCTCCTTACCTTGGACAAGGGGTATCTCCTCACCACTGCCCTTCCTGACCTTCAACGTGGGATAGCTCCTCTAGGCCCTCCTGCGCCCACACAGCCACGGCTCCTTGGACGTGGGGTTGCTCCTCCCAGCCGCTGCCCTTGGCCTTGGGCCTGGGGGCATGGGGTAGCTCCTCCTGGCCACCACCCCGACCTCGGACTCTGGGTAACTCCTCTTGTCGCTGCCCCTGACCTTGGACGTGGGGTAGCTTTTTATTATAGGGGACTGGAATGCAAAAGTAGGAAGTCAAAAAACACCTGGAGTAACAGGCAAATTTCACCTTGGAATACGGAATGAAGCAGGGCAAAGACTAATAGAGTTTTGCCAAGAAAATGCACTGGTCATAACAAACACCCTCTTCCAACAACACAAGAGAAGACTCTATACATGGACATCACCAGATGGTCAACACCGAAATCAGATTGATTATATTCTTTACAGCCAAAGATGGAGAAGCTCTATACAGTCAGCAAAAACAAGACCAAGAGCTGACTGTGGCTCAGATCATGAACTCCTTATTGCCAAATTCAGGCTTATATTGAAGAAAGTAGGGAAAACCACTAGACCATTCAGGTATGACCTAAATCAAATCCCTTATGATTATACAGTGGAAGTGAGAAATAGATTTAAGGGCCTAGATAGATAGACTGCCTATGGAATGAGGTTTGTGACATTGTACAGGAGACAGGGATCAAGACCATCCCCATGGAAAAGAAATGCAAAAAAGCAAAATGGCTGTCTGGGGAGACCTTACAAATAGCTGTGAAAAGAAGAGAAGCGAAAGGCAAAGGAGAAAAGGAAAGATAGAAGCATCTGAATGCAGAGTTCCAAAGAATAGCAAGAAGAGATAAGAAAGCCTTCTTCAGCGATCAATGCAAAGAAATAGAGGAAAACAACAGAATGGGAAAGACTAGAGATCTCTTCAAGAAAATTAGAGATACCAAGGGAATATTTCATGCAAAGATGAGCTCAATAAAGGACAGAAATGGTATGGACCTAAAAGAAGCAGAAGATATTAAGAAGAGATGGCAAGAATACACAGAAGAACTGTACAAATAAGATCTTCATGACCCAGATAATCACGATGGTGTGATCACTGATCTAGAGCCAAACATCCTAGAATGTGAAGTCAAGTGGGCCTTAGAAAGCATCACTATGAACAAAGCTAGTGGAGATGATGGAATTCCAGTTGAACTATTTCAAATCCTGAAAAATGATGCTGTGAAAGTGCTGCACTAATATGCCAGCAAATTTGGAAAACTCAGCAGTGGCCATAGGACTGGAAAAGGTCAGTTTTCATTCCAATCCCAAAGAAAGGCAATGCCAAAGAGTACTCAAACTACCACACAATTGCACTCATCTCACACGCTAGTAAAGTAATGCTCAAAATTCTCCAAGCCAGGCTTGAGCAATACATGAACTGTGAACTTCCTGATGTTCAAGCTGGTTTTAGAAAAGGCAGAGGAACCAGAGATCAAATTGCCAACACCCACTGGATCATGGAAAAAGCAAGAGAGTTACAGAAAAACATCTATTTCTGCTTTATTGACTATGCCAAAGCCTTTGACTGTGTGGATCTCAGTAAACTGTGGAAAATTCTGAAAGAGATGCGAATATCAGACCAACTGACTTGCCTCTTGAGAAATTTGTATGCAGGTCAGGAAGCAACAATTAGAACTGGGCATGGAACAACATACTGGTTCCAAATAGGAAAAGGAGTACCTCAAGGCTGTATATTGTCACCCTGCTTATTTAACTTATATGAAGAGTACATCATGAGAAACGCTGGACTGGAAGAAGCACAAGCTGGAATCAAGATTGCCGGGAGAAATATCAATAACCTCAGATATGCAGATAACACCACCCTTATGGCAGAAAGTGAAGAGGAACTAAAAAGCCTCTTGATGAAAGGGAAAGAGGAGAGTGAAAAAGTTGGCTTAAAGCTCAACATTCAGAAAACGAAGATCATGGCATCCGATACCATCACTTCATGGGAAATAGATGGGGAAACAGTGGAAACCGTGACAGACTTTATTTTTTGGGGCTCCAAAATCACTGCAGATGGTGACTGCAGCCATGAAATTAAAAGACGCTTACTCCTTGGAAGGAAAGTTATGACCAACTTAGATAGCATATTCAAAAGCAGAGACATTACTTTGCCAACAAAAGTTCATCTAGTCAAGGCTATGGTTTTCCTGTGGTCATGTATGGATGTGAGAGTTGGACAGTGAAGAAGGCTGAGCACCGAAGAATTGATGCTTTTGAACTGTGGTGTTGGAGAAGACTCTTGAGAGTCCCTTGGACTGCACGGAGATCCAACCAGTCCATTCTGAAGGAGATCAGCCCTGGGTGTTCTTTGGAAGGAATGATGCTAAAGCTGAAACTCCAGTACTTTGGCCACCTCATGCAAAGAGCTGACTCATTGGAAAAGACTCTGATGCTGGGAGGGATTGGGGGCAGGAGGAGAAGGGGACGACAGAGGATGAGATGGCTGGATGGCATCACTGACTTGATGGACGTGAGTCTGAGTGAACTCTGGGAGTTGGTGATGGACAGGGAGGCCTGGCGTGCTGCGATTCACGGGGTCATAAAGAGTCGGACACGACTGAGCTACTGAACTGAATATACATCTGACATTTGAATGGAGACAAATTAACTAGATTACATGTTTATTTACTGCACAATACCTGCCAATCCACTGATGCCCTGTTTGCCTTAGACTTTATATAAAATAAAAGTTTTATAAGTTTGTAGCTTATTCCAAAATGAAAAGTTTTCCTAACATGCCATAATGTTTTTCAAATGCCAGTAAATTTTTTATCTCATGATGATTTTGTGGCTCATTTATTACTAAGCTGCTTAGTTTATTAATGTTTACTACTACTATCAGCTTAAATTCATTAGCATAGAATCTATAAGATGTGCTATAAAATATAAAAAACCTGAGTTCTGAAAGATCGCTCAGTAAATTTTTGATTTACTTTATGACAAAACCTTTAAGACATTGCATAATGTTTTAGTGAGACTGAAATAATGTTTGAATGACTAATGAACCAAAAATTTACATAAGTAGAAAAGTCAAAAGGTTTTTCAAAAGCAGTAAGTTCCATATATAAACCCTGCCCACATACTAAGCATGATATCTGAGGAAACTTGCAATATTTCTTAACAGTGAAGCTGTGCTTACTCACTCAGTCATGTCTGACTCTTTGCAACCCCATGGATTGTAGCTCACCAGGCTCTTCTCTCTATAGGGATTTTCCAGGCAAGAATACTGGAGTGGGTTGCCATTTCCTCTTTAATTCTTAACAGTGGAGCTTAATACAAATAATTATTCACTTAGGAACTTGATAAAATTGTTTCTCATGTGTCATGCCATAAAATTTTAATTAAAAAATTACTATATGTGTGTGGTTGTATCCACATATGCATAGTACAAATATTTAAAAATATAGTCTAGCTTTCAATTTTACTAAGGCCTCTTTTACATATTTGTTCCATAGGCTAAATATCAGAGGGCTTAGCAGGGGCATCACAAGAGTGTAAAACAAAGAGGTCATTTTGTCTTCATCTAGAGAGTAGGATGAACTTGGCCTGAAATACATAAAAAGTAGAGTTCCCTGGAAAATTGACACTGCAGTTAAGTGCAAGGTGCGGGTGGTAAAAGCTTTGACTCTCTCTTCAGCAGAGGGGATCTTCAAGACTGAAAGGATGATATAAAAATAAGAGCAAGGACCCCTGAAATAGTACTAAGTTCAATAAAACCCAAAGCAGTGACTATCATTAACTCATTGACCTGTATATCTGAGCAGGACAGGGGGAAAAAAAAAAAATGGAGGTAAATCACAGAAAAAAATGGTCAATCACATTTGACCCACAGAAACATAAATGGTATACTAATGGTGTGTGTATCTGAGAAACTGTTATCCCCACCAGGAAAACCCCAAGCATGAGCAAGGAGCACACCCTGCTGGACATGCTGACTGCATAGAGCAAGGGGCTGCTTGACAGCCTTGTACTGATCTTAGGCCATCACTGCCAGCAGGAGACACTCAGAATTGGCAAAGATACAGAAGACCAAGAATTGCAGAGCACAACCATGGAAAGACATTGACTTGTTCTGGGCAAATAGGGAGAAATATCAATAACCTCAGATATGCAGATAACACCATCCTTATGGCAGAAAGCGAAGAAGAACTAAAGAGCCTCTTGATGAAAGTGAAAGAGGAGAGTAAAAAACTTGGCTTAAAATTCAACATTGAAAAAACTAAGATCATGGCATTCTATCCCAACACTTTATAGCAAATAGATGGGGAAAGAATGGAAATGGTGACAGACTTTATTTTCTTGGGCTCCAAAATCACTGTGGACAGTGACTGCAGTCATGAAATTAAAAGACACTTGCTCCTTGGAAGAAAAGCTATGACCAACCTAGACATCATATTAAAAAGCAGAGACATTACTTTGTCAACAAAGGTCCATCTAGTCAAAGCTATGGTTTTTCCAGTAGTCATGTATGGATATGAGAGTTGGACAAAAAGAAAGCTGAGCACCGAAGAATTGATGCTTTTGAACTGTGGTGTTGGAGAAGATTCTTGAGAGTTCCTTGGACAGCAAGGAGATACAACCAGTCAATCCTAAAGGAAATCAGTCCTGAATATTCATTGAAAGAAATGATGCTGAACAATATGGTATACTAACACATATATATGGAATTTAGAAAGATGGTAACAATAACCCTGTGTACGAGACAGCAGAAGAGACACTGATATATAGATCAGTCTTATGGACTCTGTGGGAGAGGGAGAGGATGGGGAGATTTGGGAAAATTACATTGAAACATGTATAATATCATGTATGAAATGAGTCGCCAGTCCAGGTTCGATGCACGATACTGGATGCTTGGGGCTGGTGCACTGGGATGACCCAGAGGGAGGGTATGGGGAGGGAGGAGGGAGGAGGGTTCAGGATGGGGAGCATGGGTATACCTGTGGCAGATTCATTTCGATGTTTGGCAAAACTAATACAATATTGTAAAGTTTAAAAATAAAATGAAATTAAAAAAAAAAAAAAAAGAAAAGAAATGATGCTGAAGTGAAGCTCCAATACTTTGGCCATCTGATGAGAAGAACTGACTCATTGGAAAAGACTGTGTTGCTGGGATAGATTAAAGGCAGGAGGGGAAGGGGACAATAGAGGATGAGATGGTTGGATGACATTACCAACTCGATGGACATGAGTTTGAGCAAGCTTCGGGAGTTGGTGATGGACAGGGAAGCCTGGTGTGCTGCAGTCCATGGAGTCCCAAAGGGTTAGATGCGTTTGAACAACTGAACCGAACTGAATTTTGAAATAGTGTTTATGTAGCAAAAGATTTGGAGAAGGCAATGGCAATCGACTCCAGTACTCTTGCCTGGAAAATCCCACAGCAGAAGAGCCTGGTAGGCTACGGTCTATGAGGTCGCTAAGAGTCAGACACGACTGAGCGACTTCACTTTCACTTTTCACTTTTATGCATTGGAGAAGGAAATGGCAACCCACTCCAGTGTTCTTGCCTGGATAATCCCAGGGACAGGGGAGCCTGGTGGGCAGCCGTCTATGAGGTCGCATAGAGTCGAACACGACTGAAGTGACTTAGCAGCAGCAGCAGCAACAAAAGATTGGCCTTCCCTGGTGACACAGATGGTAAAGAATTCTCCTGCAGTAAGGGAGAGCTGGGTTTGATCTCTGGGTCTGGAAGATCCTCTGTAGAAGGGAATGGCTACCCATTTCAGTATACTGGCCTGGGAAATCCCATGGATAGAGGAGCTTGGGGGGCTACAGTTATGGGTCACAAAGATTCAGACATGACTGAGCAACTTTCACTCACTCACAGAAAAAAATAATCAGAGAGAAATATTTCCATAAAATAGAAAGTATTTCAAAACCATTTATCCATATATAAGACAAAGAACTTGTATCCACAATATACTAAAAGCTTTCTTCATTGGGGCATGGAAACTTAAACAAAAAATGACCCCCACAAAAAAATAAAAATTAACAGAAACTGTCAAAAAAAAAAGAAGATACATAAGTAACAAGTTAATGCATGAGAGTTTACTCAGCACCATTAGTTATTAAGGTAATGAGGATAAAGCCACAACACAATAACATAGCACAAGTGTCAAATGGACTGAAATTAATATACTGAGCATAACAAATTCCCTAATTGATTGGAAATCTCATTTGGGAACTAACAGGGACTGGTTTTCTTATCAGTTTGGGTGTTTTTCTTTGTTCATTTGTTTGTTTTTCTACTTTTATTTTCTACAAATCAGGGAAATCATTTAGCTTAAATCCATGTAATTATTTCATATTTAATTTTGGAAATGAGATTCTTAATGGTAACTTTTGACGCCTTTTTATATGTCATTGTTTTTCTCCATTCTGAGGATCTCAATACTGAAATACCAATTGTACTCCTGTGGAGTTATTGGTGAGGCAAAGTTCAAACCAAAACTAATTGCTAATGTTTTCCCAGTAAAATCAAGAAATTGATGCATTTATGTTTCAGAAGAATTTTACTATCATTCTACTTCTCTGTTTCACATTAGATATATGTAGAATTGTTCTTGGTCACCTAATTTTTGTGGTTAGTCGCTCAGTTGTGTCCGACTCTTTGCTACCCTGTGGACTCTATTTGCCAGCCTCATCTGTCCATGGGATTCTCCAGGCAAGAATATTCTAGCGGGTTGCCATTCCCTCCTCCAGGGGATCTTCCTGACTCAGGGATCAAACCAGGGTCTCCTGTATTACAGGAAAATTCTTTACTGTCTGAGTTACCAAGGAAGCTCTAATTATACTCTAATCCAAATTAATTTTCCCTCAGGAATCCCTGTCTTCTGGGGTGCAAATATTTGTTGCAACAACTATTTTGTTCAGCCAGAACCCAGCTTTAGCTTTTTAACAGGGCTGCCCCTCAAACACTTGTAGATTAACATCCTTTCAGTATTCCCCCACCTAACAATTTAACTGAGTGTGAGTAACTACATTGTTATTACAAGCTGGGTAACCTGGGCAGGTGGGGGGGAAAGTCTTCCAAGGCATTTGTGTTTCATTAAAAATGGAGATCCTAAATAACTCTAAAACATCTCTTAAAGAGAAAGTGTATTCCTCAGATATAAGCAAGTGAGAGAAAGGATCTATATTTAGAGTTTTCCTGGTGCTTTGCAGACACTAAAACAATTTTAGGCAGACACATACTACTCAGACGATCTTCTTTAAAATACGGTTGTCTGTTCTTCCAGCCAGAACATGGAATATGACATGGATTTCATTGCGTGGTATGGTACTGAAGTATTTTATAGCTCCCAGGTGCTGTGAAAATGAGGGGAGAGCCAGTGGGTGGATAAAGACAGTGTTGTTCTACAAGCAAGGTGGCACTTTTAGTAACATAAAGATTAATAATGTACTGAGATACTCTATAAAGGATGAACTACATCCATTACATAAACATAATAAACCCTTTACAAGAAACTTTTAGAATTAAAAATAAAAATTAATAGTTTCCTACAATCTCATAGTGAAGCTACGGTGTTTATGGAATGCCATTTTAGATTATAATATACACAGAAAATTTTCATCTGAATCAGTACTATTTATGGAATTCCATTTAATGGGCTTAAATTCCCTTCTCTCTATATCATTCCCACTAGATCCAATAAAATGAGCCAATATTTGCAATGCAGTCTTTAATTGCTGAAATAAATATATATCATAAGCATGAAAGATGATTAACTTCACCTAATGGCAATCCATCGACTCCCTATTTGCTTGACTTTATTTATTTATTTATTTTTTGGGGGTATGTTTCATTTTATTTCTTTTTTTAATTTAATTTTATTTTTTAACTTTACAATATTGTATTGGTTTTGCCATATATCAACATGAATCCTCCACAGGTAAACACGTGTTCCCCATCCTGAACTTTAATATATTCCAGTCAATGTTTTCTGCCATGTTTCTCCCCATAAGCAACAATTCAAAAGACATTTGGCTGAACTGATAAAATATACCAGGAGTAGAAATTTTCAACCTTTTATATTATGCAATTATTGTAAGGTGTTTCCACCGTGAGAACTCATTTTAACATGCTATCAGTTCAGTTCAGTTCAGTCGCTCAGCCGTGTCCGACTCTTCGCGACCCCATGAATCGCAGCACGCCAGGCCTCCCTGTTCATCACCAACTCCTGGAGTTCACTCAGACTCACGTCCATCGAGTCAGTGATGCCATCCAGCCATCTCATCCTCTGTCATCCCCTTTTCCTCCTGCCCCCAATTCCTCCAAGCATCAGAGTCTTTTCCAATGAGTCAACTCTTCGCATGAGGTGGCCAAAGTACTGGAGTTTCAGCTTTAGCATAATTCCTTCTAAAGAAATCCCAGGGCTGATTTCTTTCATAATGGACTGGTTGGATCCCTTTGCAGTCCAAGGGACTCTCAAAAGTCTTATCCAACACCACAGTTCAAAAGCATCAGTTCTTTGGCGCTCAGCTTTCTTCACAGTCCAAGTCTCACATCCATACCACTGGAAAAGCCATAGCCTTGACTAGATGGACCTTTATTGGCAAAGTAATGTCTCTGCTCTTCAATATGCTACCTAGGTTGGTCCTAACTTTCCTTCCAAGGAGTAAGTGTCTTTTAATTTCATGGCTTCAGTCACCATCTGCAGTGGTTTTGGAGCCCCCAAAAATAAAGTCTGACACTGTGTTTCACAAATACCACTCTGAATAACAGGAATTTTGTAGGCATTATATTTCCATTCTGAAATATTTTCACACAAGGGCATTTTACAATGACATCTAGAAAATTTAAGACTATCAGAGGTCTTTTAACCTTACACTTTTAATGGATAAATAAGAGTGTTCTTCAATACTTTATGGTATTTCAAATACAAGTTTGTATCCTCACTTTCTATACTTTAGCCTTCAGGAAAACAGATTCAATGTATTTGAAGCATCAAATATCAAGAACTTATAATTTATTACATCTAGTGCAATTAATAAATATGTATGCCTTTATAAAAGTCTGTTAACTTTTGTCCACAACCATTTCTGCATCTTCCCAAAACTGTTGTTATATGCATACAAAGGTTATACTCTATTGTGATATATAGGGCTTCCCTGGGGGCTCAGCTGGTAAAGAATCCACCTGCATATTGTGATAAATTTTATATATATATATATATATATATATATATATATATATATTTAAGGCACTTAGCAAACTCTCAGTTAATTTTGTGTTTATGAGACATAAGCAATAGCCAAAAAAGGTTGTCTAGTATATTTTTTAAATTTTTATTTTTTATTATTATTATTATTTTACTTTACAATATTGTATTGGTTTTGCTTATATTTGCTTATTTGATGCTTCAGGCAACTGTCAGTGCTTTGGTTAACAAGGATGGAATGCTTTGTTCTTCAACAAAGAATGAGCACAAACAGTGTGATATAAAACAATGCTTTAGGTAAGTGGGTGTTTGTGAACCACAAAGAGACAAAAAAGGGGCACTTAGGGCTGAGAATGAGAGAGAAGGAAGGAAAATCATCTTGGAAGAAGTGCAGAAGAATGGATAGTTGATAACAAAACCATGACATTATATTTTAACAAATCTCTTTCTATACTTTCCATAGGGCTTTATAATCTAATCTTTAGACTTCTTTCCTTCTCATTTTTTAATATAGCTACTTCAAATGTAATTGATATATATTTATAAATATATATATATATAGTTATAAGGTATAAAATGTGATGAAGTGATATATGTATACTTTGTGAAATTATTGTCACAATAAGGATAATTAATACATGAATAATCAAATCTGTATTCAGGTCAGGAAGCACCACTTAGAACTGGACATGAAACAACAGACTGGTTCCAAATAGGAAAAGGAGTACCTCAAGGCTGTATATTGTCACCCTGCTTATTTAACTTAAATGCAGAATACATCATGAGAAACGCTGGATTGGAAAAAACACAAGCTGGAATCAAGATTGCCAGGAGAAATATCAATTACCTCAGATATGCAGATGACACCACCCTTATGGCAGAAAGTGAAGAGGAACTAAAAAGCCTCTTGATGAAAGTGAAAGAAGAGAGTGAAAAAGTTGGCTTAAAGCTCAACATTCAGAAAACGTAGATCATGGCATCCGGTCCCATCACTTCATGGGAAATAGATGGGGAAACAGTGGAAACAGTGACAGACTTTATTTTTTGGGGCTCCAAAATCACTGCAGATGGTGACTGCAGCCATGAAATTAAAAGACATTTACTCCTTGGAAGGAAAGTTATGACCAACTTAGATAGCATATTCAAAAGCAGAGACATTACCTTGCCAACAAAGGTTCATCTAGTCAAGGCTATGGTTTTCCTGTGGTCATGTATGGATGTGAGAGTTGGACTGTGAAGAAGGCTGAGCACCGAAGAATTGATGTTTTTGAACTGTGATGTTGGAGAAGATTCTCAAGAGTCCCCTGGACTGCAAGGAGAACCAACCAGTCCATTCTGAAGTAGATCAGCCCTGGGTGTTCTTTGGAAGGACTGATGCTAAAGCTGAAACTCCTGTACTTTGGCCACCTCATGTAAAGAGTTGACTCATTGGAAAAGACTCTGACGCTGGGAGGAATTGGGGGCAGGAGGAGAAGGGGACGACAGAGGATGAGATGGCTGAATGGCATCACTGACTCGATGGACGTGAGTCTGAGTGAACTCTGGGAGTTGGTGATGGACAGGGAGGCCTGGCGTGCTGCGATTCATGGGGTTGCAAAGAGTGGGACATGACTGAGCGACTGATCTGATCTGATCTGATGGTGAGGACAGTTAAAATCTACTCTTTTAGCAAATTTCAAGTTTATAATACAGTGTTGTTAACTGGAGTCATTATGTAAATTAAATCCCTTAAACTTGTTCAATAAATAATAGAAAATTTTTGCACTTTGACCAACATCATTCTTTTCTCCTGTCTTTCAGCCCCTAGCAACAACCAGTCTACTCTCTACTTCTATGAAATTTATTTATTTACTTAGGCTGCACCACAAGGCTTGCAAGGATCTTAGTTCCCTCACCAGGAGTCAAACCCAGGCCTGGTCATTGAAAGCACCAAGTCCTGTTCACTGGACTTCCAGGGAATTCCTGAGATTTACATTTTAGATTCTATCTATATGTGAGATCATGCAGTACTTATCTTCCTCTGTATGGATTATTTTACTTAGTATGTTGCCTTCACGGTTCTTCCATGTTATAGCACATATGACTTCTTCCAACAAACATAGACTTGTATATTTCACAACCTGAATAACTGTCAAATCCTCTATCTACTATCCTTTCATCTCTCAAATTGAGTCTTATTTAGATCTGACTGAATATCTATTCAAAGATGATGTTATTTTGGACTAGATTTAGATATTTTTGCTTTGAAATTATAGCCCTGTATGTATTATTTCATGATGAATTTGAGGTTATAATGAGTTACTTGACCATTTAGTTAATATGTTATTTGTTTTAGCTTATATTTAGTAGTATTTAAACTGCAAGATCAGAGAAGGCAATGGCAACCCACTCCAGTACTCTTGCCTGGAAAATCCCATGGATGTTGGAGCCTGGTGGGCTGCAGTCCATGGAGTTGCTACGAGTTGGGCACGACTGAGCAACTTCGCTTTCACTTTTCACTTTCCTGCACTGGGGAAGGAAATAGCAACCCACTCCAGTGTTCTTGCCTGGAGAATCCCAGGGATGGGGGAGCCTGGTAGGCTGCAGTCCATGGGGTCTCACAGAGTCGGACACTACTGAAGCGACTTAGCAGCAGCAGCAGCAAACTGCAAGATGTGCTATAATAAACCAGTAGAATATTGTAAAGTACTTAGCCTCCAATTAAAATAAATAAATTTATATTAAAAAAAATCTACATGCTCAAAGATCACTGAATAAATGCACAATAAGTCTTATAATAATTGAAACAATGTTTGAACAACAACTAAACAAAAATTAGCATAATGTAAACATCAGAAATGTTTTTCATTTAAACTAAATGCCATGTACAAATTCTGGAAAGATAATTAAGCATGACATGTGAAAGGAACAGTAATAGATTTAAGATTGAGATTTAGTGTAATACTACTTTAGGAAAGTGAAAAATTATGTTTGTCATGTATTCTACCATATAATTTTAATAAATCATCTGTCACTATAGGCATGTTTATTCACATACACCTAACATAAAATATTTAAAGCCATTTATTTTTCAATTTTTCTAGGGCCACTTTCACAGCCTTGTTTTGTAGACTGTAAATCAGAGGGTTTAACATGGGAGTCACAAGGGTGTAAAACAGTGAGGTCATTTTGTCTTGATCTAGAGAGTCGGAGAAGGCAATGGCACCCCACTCCAGTACTCTTGCCTGGAAAATCCCATGGATGGAGGAGCCTGGTAGGCTGCAGTCCATGGGGTCGCTAAGAGTCGGACACGACTGAGCGACTTCACTTTCACTTTTCACTTTCATGCATTGGAGAAGGAAATGGCACCCCACTCCAGTATTCTTGCCTGGAGAATCCCAGGGACTGGGGAGCCTGGTGGGCTGTCATCTATGGGGTCGCACAGAGTCGGACTCGACTGAAGCGACTTAGCAGCAGCAGAGAGTAGGAAGAACTTGGTCGGAAATTCATGAAGAGCAGAGTTCCCTGGAAAATTGCCACAGCAGTTAGGTGGGAGGTGCAGGTAGAGAAAGTTTGAATCTCCCGTCAGTGAAGTGGATCTTCAAGACTGATAAGATAATATAACAATAGGAGACAAGGACTCCTGAAATGGTACTCAGTTCAATGAAGCCAAAAATCTTGAATATCCTAACTCATTGACCTATGTGTCTGAGCAAGTATCAACAGGAGAGGAGGAACATCACAAGAAAGTGGTTAATCTTATTTGACTCACAGAAGCATAAGCGGAATGCTAATGTCACATGTATCAGAGCATCTGCCATCCCCACCAGGTAGACCCCAGGCACGAGCAGGGAGCACACCCTGGACATGCTGACTGCATAGAGCAAGGGGCTGCTGAAGGCCTTGTACCAGTCATAGGCCATCACTGCCAGCAGGAGACACTCAGAATTGGCAAAGATACAGAAGACCAAGAATTGCAGAGTGCAGCCACAGTAGGGGATTAATTTGCTCTTGGCAAATAGGTCCAAGAGCATCTTGGGATCAACTGCAGTGGAATAGCAGAGAACACAGAAGGAGAGGTGACCGAGGAAAAAGTGCACGGGTGTGTTCAGCTGGGGATCCATCTTAATCAGGAATATCATCTCAAGATTTGCCAACTGGCCAGTGAGATAAACAATTAGAACCATGGTAAATATGGTCACTTTGTCCTCAGTGTTATCAGTAATTCCCAGGAAAATGAATTCAGTCATAGAGGAGCAATTCCCTTCATCCATTCATTTGTTCTAGTCTAAACTTTTAGAAAATGATCAGGAAAAGGACATATGGATGTGTAACACTTCTGCACATCTGCAGTATATCATAAGATAGAACACAATTCTATAGGCAGTTGTCTTCATATTCAGAAAATTATCCATTCATGCACCCACTCTTTAAAGAGGCATAGCTATTATTATTCAATAACAACAAATACCTGGGATAGAAGTTGAGAAACTGAACCAAATCTCAATGTCATGTTTGAGGCATGTTACTTTCTATAAGCTTGTCTCTGAGCCTTCCTTTCTTTACTTCAGAGAATGCATTTGATAAATTTACCTGTCTTTTCCTCTTCAAAATAATGGGGATGAGACTCTAATGTTAGAGATACCAGGCTATAAGAGTCAGGATTAAGCATTTTCTATGGATATTCATGTGGATACAAAACAAGATAACAGATTTAATATTTCTCAAAACCATCATTGTCTTAAGAGTGTCTGTATCAGTTCTAGAAATGATAAGCACATCATGGATTGATCAAAATAAAATAATTATGTTTCTGGTTTTGGTTTATGTTATGTTCAGTATTTGGTGAGACATTAGTGAAAGTGAAGTCGCTCAGTCGTGTTCGACTCTTAGCGACCCCATGGACTACAGCCCACCAGGCCCTCTGTCCACGGGATTTTCCAGGCAAGAGTACTGGCGTGGGGTGCCATTGCCTTCTCCATTAACAGTGGCTAGGCATATTATATTTACTTGGAGCTGGTATACTTGGTGACAGCCTTAGTGCCCTCGGGCACGGTGTGCTTGGGCAGCTCCCCAGGTAGCAGCAAGCGCACGGCGGTCTGGATCTCCCTGGATGTGATAGTCAAGCGCTTGTTGTAATGTGCCAGGCATGATGCCTCACCAGCAACGCACTCGAAAATGTCGTTGACGAAGGATTTCATGATTCCCATGGCCTTGGACGAGATGCCGGTGTCCGGATGGACTTGCTTCAGCACCTTGTACACGTACACGGAGTAGCTCTCCTTGAGGCTGCACTTGCGCTTCTTACTGTCCTTCTTCTGGGCCTTAGTCACAGCTTTTTTAGAGCCCTTTTTAGGGGCAGGAGCAGACTTAGCTGGTTCAGGCATGTCTATAATGACAACACCCGACAATACAGACATTAAGTAAGTATTAATGAGCAGTTCTCTAGATGTGTATTTTTGTTTTGTCATAATATTAATTACCTATTTGTGGGAATTGTCTGGTGCCAAAGAAAGAATCTCTTTACTCATTGAAGGAAACACTTCTACAAACTTATGTAACACATATATTTTTATCTCTTGAGCTACGCTGTAGCTCAGCTGGTAAAGAATAAACCTGCAATACAGGAGACCCCAGTTCAATTCCTGTGCCAGGAAGATTCCCTGGAGAATGGGTAGGCTACCCACTCCAAGATTCTTGTGCTTCCCTGGTGGCTCAGATGGTAAAGAATCTGCCTGCAATGTGGGAGACCTGGGTTTGATCCCTGGGTTGGGAATAAGCTCTTGGAGAAGGAAATAGCTACCCACTCCAGTATTCTAGCCTGGAGAATTCCATGGACTGTATAGTTCATGGGGCCACAAAGAGTCAGACATGACTGAGTGACTTTCACTTTCAATTGTTTCTGAAATATATAGACTCATCTCCATTGTGTTTGCATGCATTTATATGTGTGTCACATGTTTGCATGTGTGTGTGTCTTGGATAATATGTGAAAATTGGAATGTGAGTGATGTGTATATTTTTTAGACCTGAAGAATATGACATATTGTTCACATGAAGTTCAGTTTTTCACAGGTTGTTATTTGTAAGATGGAACCTCAACTACTTCTGAAATAAAGCAACAAGAACCTTCAAACTAATGTTTATACTTGGTTGTTGTTGTTATTTAGTCACTAAGTCATGTTTGGGACTTTAGTGACCCCCTGGACTGTAGCCTACCAGGCTCCTCTGTCCATGGGATGCTGTATGGTTCAATATCATCTGACCATGGTCAACATGAAGAGTAACAGAATACAGCCCAGTTATTTAACCTGTGCCATTTTGAGATAGTGTTTATATAGCAAAGGAAAGCTGAAGTAGTATGAATAGAATATAAGCAGGGGGGAAATGTTTTGTTGATTATTAATTATTCCTGTTACATAATTTTATGAAGTGATGTGTATATGTTTTGTATTATTATGTAATGCTATGTATTATTATGTAATATAGATAGATGTTAGATTTATAGATGAAGTGAAGAAAATATTTACAAAATATTTTTGCAACAAAGAATTTGTAGCTAGACTATACAAAAATGTTTATAAATAATAAAAACACAACCCAATTAAAAATAGGGACATGATTTGAACAGATACCTCACCAATAGATATATAAATGGCAATTAAATAATGATATAATAAATAATGATGATGAAAATAATAATAAACAGCAAAAACATAAGTTTCAGAAATATATTTTGCAATTATATGTGTCCTTTTATGTCCAGACTTCAAGTGAATGTTCTCTGTGGTGCTTCCCAATGTCACGTCAGTTGACCGGCCATTGAAGACACAGGTTATACACTCAGTAGCTCATTGTGTTTCTGAGATATCAGAGAAGTATGTTCCATATTTTCAGTAATACTTACACACATAAACATAAAAGATATGGAGGAAAACAAATACTTGGCTTGTAATTAACCTTTAGTGTGCAAAATGCCACTTAGAAAAAGTTTTCAAATTAATTTGAATTAGATTGGGTAGAGAAGGTTCTTGACTTGTTATTGGACAACACTTGAGAAAAGGTATTTGATTTTGTATTATTGCTTTCCTAGCATCCCTGCCTCACACCATCTTGTTGCACTATATGTATTTTAATCGATTAAAGAAATATGTGTATTTAAGATCTATCAAGTGGTTAAAATGATTCAAGCATGATTCTCAGCATTTAGTCCAACATGCAACAGTCACTGATGTAGGTACTATACTCTCCTCATTTTACAGGTCAGACAATTGAGACAGAAAAATTAAGTAACTTGATCAAAGTGCAATTAACTAGTTGGGTACAAGAGCTAGCACAGAAACCAAAGGAATCTGGCTTCCTCCCTAATCTAGTAATTTTGTAAATGAAATCTTATTAATGAGATATTCTACCCATGAAAACACACACAGACACAATGTCTGAGGTTCTTTCTATATCTTTTAAGACAACCTAATACAATCTGTTCTAGAATTAACTCCCAGCTCCTAATGGCTGGGAGTGACAGACTTTATTTTCTTGAGCTCCAGAATCACTGCGGATGGTGACTGCAGCCATGAAATTAAAAGATGCTTGCTCCTTGGAAGAAAAGGTATGACAAACATAGCATATTAAAAAGCAGAGACATTACTTTGTCCACAAAGGTCTGTCTAGTCAAAGCTGTGGTTTTTCCAGCAGTCATGTGTGGATGTGAGAGTTGGACTATAAAGAAAGCTGAGCGCCAAAGAATTGATGCTTGAACTGTCATGTTGAAGAAGACTCTTGAGAGTCCTTTGGCCTGCAAGAATATCAAACCAGTCAATAAAAAAGGAATATTCATTGGAAGGACTGATGCTGAAGCTGAAGCGCCAATACTTTGGTCACCTGACATGAAGAACTGACTCATTGGAAAAGACCTCGCAGCTGGGAAAGATTGAAGGCGGGAGGAGAAGGAGATGACAGAGGATGACATGGTTGGATGGCATCATCAACTTGATGGACATGGGTTTGAACAAGCTCCGGGAGTGGTGATGGACAGGGAAGCCTGGCGTGCTGCAGTCCATGGGGTTGCAAAGGGTCAGACATGAATGAGTGATTGAACTGAACTGAATAGTTGGAAAACTATTCAACTATTACTTTGCAGCAATTTTGAAATTTTTAAATGTTTCCTTTATCTTGGGGCTATGAAATGTGTTTGGCTCTTTGAAAACAAGTGTTTGATAAAATGTTTGTGTGAGAAATTGTGTATATGCTAGCAAGGTTGTTGCAGGCTCTTAGCTACAATTTGTCCCAGGCATTGAAAGGGTAAAGAATCTGCTTGTCAATGCAGGATAAGCAAGAGCTACAGGTTCCATCCCTGCGTGGGGAAGATCCCCTGGAGGAGGAAATGGCAACCCACTCCAGTATTCTTGTCGGGATAATTCCAAGGACAAAAGAGCCTGGCGGGCTATAGTCCATGGGGTCACAAAGAACTGGACACGACTGAGCATACATCCAAATAGAGTTTGTAATCAGGGATTTAGATGAATCCTGGAGCCTTATATCTCAGGAGGAATTTATCTTTGGTTTTAAGACATTTTTAGCAGCGTCTTTTACATCTTTGTTTCTCAAACTATAAATCAAGGGATTCAGCACTGGAATGATGATGGTGTAGAACACTGAGATGATTTGATCAGTGTTGGGAGAATACAGGTAGCTGGGTCGTGAGTAAACGAAAAGCAGAGTTCCCTGGTAGATGGCCACGGATGTCAGGTGAGAAGCACAGGTAGAGAAGGTCTTCTTCCTCCCGCTGGAAGAACGGATCTTTAAGACTGAGAGGAGAATGTAAAAGTAGGAGATGATGATGACAATGAAGCAGATAATTTCCACTGAGCTGCCATATGTGGAGAGAAGCCACTCATTAAGTGATGTGTCTGTGCACGATAACTTAAGCAAGGGAGGGAGGTCACAGAAAAAATGATTAATGACATTTTTATCACAGTATTTCAGAATAAATGCAAAGGATGTGTGCACCGGGGAACTCATATTGCCTCCAAAGTATGACAAGACGATCAACCATATGCAGATGCCCCGAGACATCACAGCCGTGTACAGTAAAGGGTTACAGATGGCGACATAGCAGTCATACGCCATGGCAGCCAAGATAAAGGATTTGGTATCTGCGAAAGTACAGAAGAAATAGAACTGCAGGGCACAGCCGTGATAGGAAATGGACTTGTTCTGAGAGAGGAAGTTGACAAGCATTTTGGGAACGATGACTGAAGAATAGCAAAGGTCTACAAAGGATAGGTTACTAAGGAAAAAGTACATGGGGGTTTGAAGGTGCAGATCAACCCTGATTAACATCATTAAGCTGATGTTCCCCATTAAAATCAGAGAGTACAAAGTCAGAAACAGGAGAAACAGGACAATCTGCAGTTCAGGGAGAGTTGGAAACCCTAACAGAATAAACTCAGTCACCAAGGTATAGTTTCCATCTAAAAATTCCATATTCTGTGCTGTTTTCTTCTTATGAGAATTCTAACATCCTAAGATCCTATGTTGATGGAAAGAGAAAAAAAAAGATATAATTATAAGGTTATTTTATTGTTTCAACAAACAAGCAATCAAGTCAAGAGTCCCAGACCAAATCTCCTTCCAAATATAAATTCTGAGAAACATATTTCAGAATTTAGTAGTTTTATATCATGGTTGATAGTTTTATTTGTTTGATTAATAGCTAGTTCTTCCACTGGACAGACATGTGCAGAAAAATCTCATATTTCTTACTTTTTTTAATTCTCAAGTATAGTACTATAGCTAGTACAGAGGATTAAATGAATAATGAAGTAATAAATGAAATGATGCTAAGAGGAAAAATATATCTGTTATTAAAAATATGTTAACTTGAGTACATGTTGTAACAATAACTCTGGAACAATGTAGTCCTTCTGCCCAGTATTTGATAGTAGTGTGTTGTACTCTTGACTATAAATAGAGTGGTGCAATGAGCTATACTTCATCTATTTAAAAAATAATAATGAAAGCAAAAGTGATATTAGTGAAATGAAAGCAAATGTCAGTAAACATCAGCTAACAGTGTGTTTTAGACAGGGATGAGTTTAAGGCAATTCCTTAAATCCTGTCAAGATACTAAGTCAAGGAGATTAAAATAATTAACTGCTTTTCTCTTTGGCATTCTTTATCATTCTTGGCTTCTAGTAAGCACAGCATAAATATTAAATGACTGAGTGAAGTGAGCAAAAAATTAGTAAGTTAACTTCTCATCTTTAAAAATCACTCTATATAGCCTCCTCACTAATTATATTTGTGAGCAAACACAAATAGCTGCCTTTAATTTTTATCCTAGTATAATTCAGGATGTTGAGTCTAAGAATTTTGTCAATTTCTGTTTCTATAATCTCAGAATTTTTCTGGAAGCAAGGAGAATTTGAACCTGACTTTGAAATATAAGATGTTTTATTGTAACCTTGAGGGATGACTTGGAAATCTATAAAACAAGCAAGTGAAACCTCCAGTGGGCTTTGTTACTACTGCCACAGCCTGCTAGAACAAATGGTTGGGGTCATTCTCTCACTTATATAAAATTATTGAGACCACTACAGGGCTAAGAACTACATTGTTGTAATATCATCTACTCACTAAAAGTGTGCTATAAGATAGGCACAGAAAAATCTAAGAGAATTAGAAGGGTTAGGATGCTGTCTTATGTTATTACCTCAAAGAGTGAGAATGAGATGCAGTACCTTGTTAGGACAGTAGTTAATTTATTCTTATTTTGCCTGTTTTCAAAGTAATCAGAGTGTTCAGAAATGATAAGACCTACATTTAGAGTTAATAAGCATTTGGTTAGAATCTCATATTAGCCATATGGACTGTAGGACCTTGCACAACTATGTGTGTGTATATATATACATACACACACATTATGTGTGTGTATATATATCTATCTGTGTGTGTGTATATATATATATATATATATAGAGAGAGAGAGAGAATCTGCTATACTTAATACATATATCATATGTATATTATTATATATAACATTATATATATTTAAAATGTTACTATAATAATGACAATAATATTTCACATGGTTTCTCTGCCAGGTTAAATTAGGAAAACTATCTATACTTTCTTGCTGTCTCACTTTAGATAAACTGGCACATAATAGGTAAAGAGTGAAGATTAGTTTCAGTTACTCCACTGCTCTCAGCTCAGCAGTAAAGAATCCATTTGCCGGGAGGAGGAGCCAAGATGGCGGAGGAGTAGGACGGGGAGAACACTTTCTCCCCCACAAATTCATCAAAAGAGCATTTAAACGTCGAGTAAATTCCACAAAACAACTTCTGAATGCCGGCAGAGGACATCAGGCACCCAGAAAAGCAGCCCAACTCTTCGAAAGGAGGTAGGAAAAAATATAAAAGACAAAAAAAGAGACAAAAGAGGGAGGGACGGAGTTCCGTCCCGGGAAGGGAGTCTTAAAAAGAGAGAAGTTTCCAAACACCAGGAAACCCTCTCACTGCCCAATCTGTGACGAGCTTTGGAAGCACAGAGGGCAACATAAAAGGGAGGGGAAAAAAAAATAAACAATTAAAAATCGCGGATTGTGAGCCCTACGGTAACTCCCCCAGCGGAGAAGCAGCGCAGACGCCTGCACACGGCATTAGCAAGCGGGGGCTGGGCAGGGAAGTGCGGCGCGGGCTGTGTCCCTTAGAGTAAGAATCGGCCCGAATGTCCTGAGCGCTATATGAGCGAAATAATTTGGGCTAGCAAACCAGACTGTGGGATATCTACCACGCGAAAAGCCAGCCCTAACCTAAGACACCGCCAGGCCCGCGCACAGAACAAAGGACTGAACAGAGATAGCCGGCTGCAGACCTTCCCCCTGCGGTGACAGGCAGCCAGAGCCGGAAGGGGGACATCGCAGCCCCAGAGAGACACTATCTATAAAACTGTAAGCAGGCTTCTTTGCTAACTAAAACTTCTTGGGGGTCTGGACGGTCAACATCTGCCGGAGAAGGTGCGCCGGTTTTACACCCAGATAACCGAGTGGCGGGGAGGCGATAAGTCGCAGCATTGGCGCCCGCCAAACACCTCATCACCTGAGCTGCTCAGATCTGGGAAGAACACAAAATGCAGGCCCAACCGAGTCTGCGCCTCTGGGGACTACCCGAGTGCCTGAACCTGAGCGGCTTGGACCTGGGAGCTCAGCCCAGGGCTGGCCTCTGATTGTTCCCGGCGGAACAACCTAGAGCCCAAGCAGTGTGGGCAGGGAGGCTACACGCGCCGTGAGCGGGGGCAGACCCAGTGTGGCTGAGGCACTGCGCGCGCACGCCAGTGTTATCTGTTTGCAGCATCCCTCCCTCCCTCCCCACAGCGCGGCTGAACAAGTGAGCCTAAATTTAAAAAAAAAAAAAAAAAAAAAAATAGTGTCCTCAACCATCCCCTTTGTGTCAGGGCGGGAACCAGACACTGAAGAGACCAGCAAACAGAAGAAGCTATAACAGAGGGAAACGCCTTGGAAGCTACAGGCCATAGATTAAAACCCTGTGGTTACTACGGATTACATAGGAAGGGGCCTATGGATCTTGAGAAATATAAGTCGGACTAAGGAACTGCCAAAAATGAACTGAACCCACAATACTCACAACAAAACCAGAGAAAGACCTAGATATATTTTTACTATTTTTACGATCAATCTTTCTTTCTTTTTTTTTTTTTAATTAAAAAAAAAATTTTTTTTAAGTCCTCTATTGTCCTTTAATTTTCACTTTTATAACTATTACTTTGCAAAAAAAAAAAAAAGACCCTATTTTTTTTTTTCTTCTTCAGCAAACTTCATATATATATTTTATAATTTTTTGACCGTGGTTTTTTTTTTTTTTCTTTTTCTTCTTTTCTTTAACATTGTATTTTTGAAATTCCAAACTCTACTCTAGATTTTTAATTTTAGCCTTTTGATATATGTTATCAATTTTGTACCTATAGTTTTTTTCATAATTTCTGTGACTTTTTTTTTCCTCTGTTTCTTTCTCTTCTTCTTTTATATAACATCGTATATCTGCAATTCCAAACTCTACTCAAGATTTTTAATTTATGCTTTTTGGTATTTCATATCAATTTTGTACCTGTATTTTCTTTATAATTTTTGCGACATTGTTTTTGTTGGTTTGTTTGTTTTCTCTCTTTATTTTTCTTCTTCTTTTTTTTTTTTTTTTTTAACGTTGTATTTTTGAAATTCCAAACTCTACTCTAGATTTTTAATTTTTGCTTTTTGGTATTAGTTATCAATTTTGTACCTGTAGTTTCTTTATTACTTTCATGACCTTGTTTGTTTTTCTTTGTTCGTTTTTTCTCTCTTTCTTTTCCTTCTTCTTTTCATTAACATCGCATTTTTGAAATTCCAAACTCTACTCTAGATTTCTAATTTTTGTTTTTATGTATTTGTTACCAATTTTATACCTTTAAGAACCCAATCTTCAGGACCCATTTTTCACTAGTGTACGAGATTACTGGCTTGACTGCTCTCTCTCCCTTTAGACTCTCCATTTTCTCCACCAGGTCACCTGTATCTCCTCCCTAACCCCTCTCTACTCTACCCAACTCTGTGAATTTCTGTGTGTTCCAGACGGTGGAGAACACTTAAGGAACTGATTACTGGCTGGATCTGTCTCCCTCCTTTTCATTTCCCCCTTTTATCCTTCTGGCCACCTCTGTCTCCTGCCTCCTTCTTCTCTTCCCTGTATAACTCCGTGAACATCTCTGAGCGGTCCAGTTGTGGAGTGCACATAAGGAAGTGACTACTGGCTAGCCCACTCTCTCCACTATTGATTCCACCTCATCTCATTTGGGTCACCTCTAACTCCCTCCTCCCTCTTCTCTTCTCCATGTAACGCTGTGAACCTCTCTGAGTGACCCTCACAGTAGAGAAACTTTTCATCTTTAACGTAGATGTTTTATCAGTGGTGCTGTATAGAAGGAGAAGTTTTGAAACTACTGTAAAATTAAGACCGATAACTGGAAGTAGGAGGCTTAAGTCCAAACCCTGACTCCAGGGAACTCCTGACTCCAAGGAACATTAATTGACAGGAGCTCATCAAACGCCTCCATACCGACACTGAAACGAAGCACCACACAAGGGCCAACAAGTTCCAGGGAAATACATAACAAGCAAATTCTCCAGCAACAAAGGAACACAGCCCTGAGCTTCAAGATACAGGCTGCCCAAAGTCACCCCAAAACCATAGACATCTCATAACTCATTACTGGACATTTCATTACACTCCAGAGAGAAGAAATACAGCTCCATCCACCAGAACATCGACACAAGCTTCCCTAACCAGGAAACCTTGACAAGCCACCTGTACAAACCCACACACAGCGAGGAAACACCACAATAAAGAGAACTCCACAAACTGCCAGAATACAGAAAGGACACCCCAAACTCAGCAATTTAAACAAGATGAAGAGACAGAGGAATAGCCAGCAGATAAAGGAACAGGATAAAGGCCCACCAAACCAAACAAAAGAGGAAGAGATAGGGAATCTACCTGATAAAGAATTCCGAATAATGATAGTGAAATTGATCCAAAATCTTGAAATTAAAATGGAATCATAGATAAATAGCCTGGAGGCAAGGATTGAGAAGATGCAAGAAAGGTTTAACAAGGACTTAGAAGAAATAAAAAAGAGTCAATATATAATGAATAATGCAATAAGTGAAATTAAAAACACTCTGGAGGCAACAAATAGAATAACAGAGGCAGAAGATAGGATTAGTGAATTAGAAGATAGAATGGTAGAAATAAATGAATCAGAGAGGATAAAAGAAAAACGAATTAAAAGAAATGAGGACAATCTCAGAGACCTCCAGGACAATATTAAACGCTACAACATTCGAATCATAGGGGTCCCAGAAGAAGAAGACAAAAAGAAAGACCATGAGAAAATACTTGAGGAGATAATAGTTGAAAACTTCCCTAAAATGGGGAAGGAAATAATCACCCAAGTCCAAGAAACCCAGAGAGTCCCAAACAGGATAAACCCAAGGCGAAACACCCCAAGACACATAGTAATCAAATTAACAAAGATCAAACACAAAGAACAAATATTAAAAGCAGCAAGGGAAAAACAACAAATAACACACAAGGGAATTCCCATAAGGATAACAGCTGATCTTTCAATAGAAACTCTTCAAGCCAGGAGGGAATGGCAAGACATACTTAAAATGATGAAAGAAAATAACCTACAGCCCAGATTATTGTACCCAGCAAGGATCTCATTCAAGTATGAAGGAGAAATCAAAAGCTTTTCAGACAAGCAAAAGCTGAGAGAATTCTGCACCACCAAACCAGCTCTCCAACAAATACTAAAGGATATTCTCTAGACAGGAAACACAAAAATTGTGTATAAATTCGAACCCAAAACAATAAAGTAAATGGCAACGGGGTCATACTTATCAGTAATTACCTTAAACGTAAATGGGTTGAATGCCCCAACCAAAAGGCAAAGACTGGCTGAATGGATACAAAAACAAGACCCCTGCATATGTTGTCTACAAGAGACCCACCTCAAAACAGGGGACACATACAGACTGAAAGTGAAGGGCTGGAAAAAGATTTTCCATGCGAATAGGGACCAAAAGAAAGCAGGAGTAGCAATACTCATATCAGATAAAATAGACTTTAAAACAAAGGCTGTGAAAAGAGACAAAGATGGTCACTACATAATGATCAAAGGATCAATCCAAGAAGAAGATATAACAATTATAAATATATATGCACCCAACACGGGAGCACCGCAGTATGTAAGTCAAATGCTAACAAGTATGAAAGAAGAAATTAACAATAACACAATAATAGTGGGAGACTTTAATACCCCACTCACACCTATGGATAGATCAACTAAACAGAAAATTAACAAGGAAACACAAACTTTAAATGATACAATAGACCAGTTAGACCTAATTGATATCTATAGGACATTTCATCCCAAAACAATGAATTTCACCTTCTTCTCAAGCGCACATGGAACCTTCTCCAGGATAGATCACATCCTGGGCCATAAAGCTAGCCTTGGTAAATTCAAAAAAATAGAAATCATTCCAAGCATCTTTTCTGACCACAATGCAGTAAGATTAGATCTCAATTACAGGAGAAAAACTATTAAAAAATCCAACATATGGAGGCTGAACAACACGCTGCTGAATAACCAACAAATCACAGAAGAAATCAAAAAAGAAATCAAAATTTGCATAGAAACGAATGAAAATGAAAACACAACAACCCAAAACCTGTGGGACAAGGTAAAAGCAGTCCTAAGGGGAAAGTTCATAGCAATACAGGCACACCTCAAGAAACAAGAAAAAAGTCAAATAAATAACCTAACTCTACACCTAAAGCAACTAGAAAAGGAAGAAATGAAGAACCCCAGGGTTAGTAGAAGGAAAGAAATCTTAAAAATTAGAGCAGAAATAAATGCAAAAGAAACAAAGGAGACCATAGCAAAAATCAACAAAACCAAAAGCTGGTTCTTTGAAAGGATAAATAAAATTGACAAACCATTAGCCAGACTCATCAAGAAACAAAGGGAGAAAAATCAAATCAATAAAATTAGAAATGAAAATGGAGAGATCACAACAGACAACACAGAAATACAAAGGATCATAAGAGACTACTATCAACAATTATATGCCAATAAAATGGACAACGAGGAAGAAATGGACAAATTCTTAGAAAAGTACAACTTTCCAAAACTCGATCAGGAAGAAATAGAAAATCTTAACAGACCCATCACAAGCACGGAAATTGAAACTGTAATAAAAAATCTTCCAGCAAACAAAAGCCCAGGTCCAGACGGCTTCACAGCTGAATTCTACCAAAAATTTAGAGAAGAGCTAACACCTATCCTGCTCAAACTCTTCCAGAAAATTGCAGAGGATGGTAAACTTCCAAACTCATTCTATGAGGCCACCATCACCCTAATACCAAAACCTGACAAAGATCCCACAAAAAAAGAAAACTACAGGCCAATATCACTGATGAACATAGATGCAAAAATCCTTAACAAAATTCTAGCAATCAGAATCCAACAACACATTAAAAAGATCATACACCATGACCAAGTGGGCTTTATCCCAGGGATGCAAGGATTCTTCAATATCCGCAAATCAATCAATGTAATACACCACATTAACAAATTGAAAAATAAAAACCATATGATTATCTCAATAGATGCAGAAAAAGCCTTTGACAAAATTCAACATCCATTTATGATCAAAACTCTCCAGAAAGCAGGAATAGAAGGAACATACCTCAACATAATCAAAGCTATATATGACAAACCCACAGCAAACATTATCCTCAATGGTGAAAAATTGAAAGCATTTCCTCTAAAGTCAGGAACAAGACAAGGGTGCCCACTTTCACCATTACTATTCAACATAGTTTTGGAAGTTTTGGCCACAGCAATCAGAGCAGAAAAAGAAATAAAAGGAATCCAAATTGGAAAAGAAGAAGTAAAGCTCTCACTGTTTGCAGATGACATGATCCTCTACATAGAAAACCCTAAAGACTCCACCAGAAAATTACTAGAACTAATCAATGACTATAGTAAAGTTGCAGGATATAAAATCAACACACAGAAATCCCTTGCATTCCTATACACTAATAATGAGAAAACAGAAAGAGAAATTAAGGAAACAATTCCATTCACCATTGCAATGGAAAGAATAAAATACTTAGGAATATATCTACCTAAAGAATCTAAAGACCTATATATAGAAAACTATAAAACACTGGTGAAAGAAATCAAAGAGGACACTAACAGATGGAGAAATATACCATGTTCATGGATTGGAAGAATCAATGTAGTGAAAATGAGTATACTACCCAAAGCAATCTATAGATTCAATGCAATCCCTATCAAGCTACCAACAGCATTCTTCACAGAGCTAGAACAAATAATTTCACAATTTGTATGGAAAAACAAAAAACCTCGAATAGCCAAAGCGATCTTGAGAAAGAAGAATGGAACTGGAGGAATCAACCTACCTGACTTCAGGCTCTACTACAAAGCCACAGTTATCAAGACAGTATGGTACTGGCACAAAGACAGAAATATAGATCAATGGAACAAAATAGAAAGCCCAGAGATAAATCCACGCACATATGGACATCTTATCTTCGACAAAGGAGGCAAGAATATACAATGGATTAAAGACAATCTCTTTAACAAGTGGTGCTGGGAACTCTGGTCAACCACTTGTAAAAGAATGAAACTAGAACACTTTCTAACACCATACACAAAAATAAACTCAAAATGGATTAAAGATCTAAACATAAGACCAGAAACTATAAAACTCCTAGAGGAGAACATAGGCAAAACACTCTCTGACATACATCACAGCAGGATCCTCTATGACCCACCTCCCAGAATATTGGAAATAAAAGCAAAAATAAACAAATGGGACCTAATTAACCTTAAAAGCTTCTGCACATCAAAGGAAACTATTAGCAAGGTGAAAAGACAGCCTTCAGAATGGGAGAAGATAATAGCAAATGAAGCAACTGACAAACAACTAATCTCGAGAATATACAAGCAACTCCTACAGCTCAACTCCAGAAAAATAAATGACCCAATCAAAAAATGGGCCAAAGAACTAAATAGACATTTCTCCAAAGAAGACATACAGATGGCTAACAAACACATGAAAAGATGCTCAACATCACTCATTATCAGAGAAATGCAAATCAAAACCACTATGAGGTACCATTTCACACCAGTCAGAATGGCTGCGATCCAAAAGTCTACAAGTAATAAATGCTGGAGAGGGTGTGGAGAAAAGGGAACCCTCTTACACTGTTGGTGGGAATGCAAACTAGTACAGCCACTATGGAGAACAGTGTGGAGATTCCTTAAAAAACTGGAAATAGACCTGCCTTATGATCCAGCAATCCCACTGCTGGGCATACACACTGAGAAAACCAGAAGGGAAAGAGACACGAGTACCCCAATGTTCATCGCAGCACTGTTTATAATAGCCAGGACATGGAAGCAACCTAGATGTCCATCAGCAGATGAATGGATAAGAAAGCAGTGGTACATATACACAATGGAGTATTATTCAGCCATTAAAAAGAATACATTTGAATCAGTTCTAATGAGGTGGATGAAACTGGAGCCTATTATACAGAGTGAAGTAAGCCAGAAAGAAAAACACCAATACAGTATACTAACGCATATATATGGAATTTAGAAAGATGGTAACAATAACCCTGTGTAGGAGACAGCAAAAGAGACACTGATGTATAGATCAGTCTTATGGACTCTGTGAGAGAGGGAGAGGGTGGGAAGATTTGGGAGAACGGCATTGAAACATGTAAAATATCATGTATGAAATGAGTTGCCAGTCCAGGTTTGATGCACGATACTGGATGCTTGGGGCTGGTGCACTGGGATGGCCCAGAGGGATGGAATGGGGAGGGAGGAGGGAGGAGGGTTCAGGATGGGGAACGCATGTATACCTGTGGTGGATTCATTTTGATATTTGGCAAATCTAATACAGTTATGTTAAGTTTAAAAATAAAATAAAATTAAAAAAAAAAAAAAAAAAAAGAATCCATTTGCCAACGTAGGAGATGTGGGTTCAATCCCTGATCTGGGAAGATCTTCTAGAGAAGGAAATGGGAACCCACTCCAGTATCCTTGCCTGGAGAACCTCATGGACAGAGAGGCCTGATGGGCTACAGTCCATGGGGTCACAAAGAGTTGGACACGGCTTAACGACTAAACAACAACAGAAATAACCCCACTGCTCTCGCTTATCCCTAGCTAATAATTAGAAATATGTCACTAGATTTTTTTAAATAATAGTTATCATTTATATAATGATTGTGATGTGAAATACAATATTCTAAACACTTTACATATAATTTATTTAAATGTCACACAGAAATATACTAACAACATTTCACAGTTAGTTGCTATCACTGTTATCTTTCTCTTACAGTTGAGGGAGCTAAAGCACAGAGAGCTGGAGAGCTAAGACGTGATGAAAATAGGATTGGAGCCCATGTTCCCACCTCCAAAACTTCAAGACAGATTGGGTGTAAGATTCAAGACAGATTGGTAAGCTAGATTCTCATTATTGATTCCGTATGTTGCATGGGAATATTGAAGCTTAATGTTCCAAGTCACTCCGTAAGTAGTTGACAGGTATAATTCAAATTCAGGTATGTGTGAAGTCAAATCTCATGAGGATAACCATGAAGGTGGTTAGAGAATTAATAGTGTGGCCTCCATGAGAGAAGCTGTGGTGCAGACTTGCTGAAGGCAGGGCAGAATGACTCAGTTATTTACTAAAAGCAGACCATTACTCTTGGGGACTCACAGCGAACATCCTTCCAATAGATTAAGAAGGGTTTCCCTGTGGCTCAACCCTTAAAAAATCTGCCAACAATGCAGGAGAATGCCTACAACTCAGGAGACCTGAGCTTGATCTCTGGTCGGGAAGATTCCTTGGTGAAAGAAATGGCAACCCATTCTAGTATTCTTACCTGGGAAATCCGATGGACAGAGGAGCCTGGTGGAGCTAAAGTCCATGAGGTTGCAAAGAGTCGACAGGACTTAGTAACTAAATCACCTCTACCACCACCACCACCATCCAGGTAGAGAAACGTGAATGTAGAGAAGAGAAGCATGAGGGGAAAAGTTGGAGATGAGAGTGAATCTTGGATTCTTGCTTTCGATGGGAATGACGAAAAAGATTCAATCAAACTGAAGTGATTCACTAAATTTTTCATAAGTATATAGCAAAACAATATTAGAACAGAAAATAAATTAATTGAAACTATCAGGTAGCCAATCATGTTCCAGTTTATTTCTGTTAACAACAAAGCTTATTTAAACAAGGTGAGTGTCTCAGATCCCTGTAGAAACTATAGAAGAATGACACAGGGAGATCTATTTGTGGGTAATATGCTAATACATATGATTTTGTAACTATTTTGACACATGTCAGTGGTCTCAGATCCATAAAAGTCTATTTTTGCATCACTAAAGCCAGTCTGGTAAACACAGAAGCTACTTACCAAAGAGGGAGACATTTTTCTATTACCCAGATGAATAATTTCACCAATAGGACCAAGGACTTTTATATACACTCTCAAGTCATTAGGGACCTAATAACTGAAGACTCCAAACATGTTCATTTCCAAGAGATTCCTAGGGAATAATTAGTAGGTTATTGTGAATTATTATTTTGAAACAACTTCATAATTAGAATAGCAGTTCTGTTAGTGTTAGTTTGAAGAGGCAATTTTTACTCTCAATAATATTGTGGTTGTTTTTTTTCTGACACTTGAAATCCCACTAGAGTCCTGCACTCTAATACTGTAGTGGAAAGTACTGTAGTGGAAGTCGTTCAGTTGTGTCTGACTCTTTGCGACCCTGTGGACTATAGCCTACCAGGCTTCTCCGTCCATGGGATTCTCCAGGCAAGAATACTGGAGTGGGTTACCATTTCCTTCTCCAGGGGATCTTCCTGACCCAGGGATCGAACCCAGGTATCCCACATTGGAGGTAGACGCTTTAATCTCTGAGGCACCAGGGAAGCCCTGCTGCTGCTGCTGCTAAGTCGCTTCAGCCGTGTCCGACTCTGTGCGACCCCATGGACTGCAGCCTACCAGGTTCCTCTGTCCATGGGATTTTCCAGGGAAGAGTATTGGAGTGGGTTGCCATTGCCTTCTCCTAGGGAAGCCCTAGAGGTTCTTTAAATAGTTCATATATTTTAAAATGTAGCTCTCATTTAAATTATTTCAAAAACCACATGGAAGTTCCTAAAAATGTTACTTGATATCCTCAGCACTGAAATGTAATATTTTCTGTTTCACTGAAGTGAGTCCAGGGCGTCTACTATAGAACCTGTTATCAGTAGGTGCTTTCTGAGAAGATGAAAGGACTTTATTTTAAAAAAATTGTCTATTGACCTATCTATTTACTTTTGCTGTGCAGGGTCTTCCTTGCTGTGGATGGCCTTTCTGCAGTTGCAGAGAGTGGGGGTACTTTCTGTTGCAGACCATGGGCTCTAGAACTTGGGCTCTAATATCACAGGCTCAACAGTTGCAGTGCATGGCTTAGATTGCCTGTGGCTTGTGGTTATCTTCCTGGACCAGGGATTGACCCCATGTCCTCTGCAGGGGCAGGTGGACTGTTAACCACTGGACCACCAGGAAAGTCCCAGAAGGACTTTTAAATAACAGTCTTATGCCTGAGAGCTACAAAAGGAGGCAAAACCCTACCAGTTGGTAAATGCAGCTTTTCAACGTCAACTTGATTGTTCTTATGTGCATTTTGTATGACACTTTCACTAAAACAATGATATTTCAGCTGCTCTCAGAAAAACTTGCAGAACTTTTGGTAATTACGCTGTACTAGAGCACCCAGTGAGAAATAGATTTAAGGGACTAGATCTGACAGATAGAGTGCCTGATAAACTATGGACGGAGGTTCATGACATTGTACAGGAGACAGGGATCAAGACCATCCCCAAGGAAAATAAATGCAAAAAAGCAAAATGGCTTTCTGGGGAGGCCTTACAAATAGCTGTGAAAAGAAGAGAAGTGAAAAGCAAAGCAGAAAAGGAAATATATAAGGATCTGAATGCAGAGTTCCAAAGAATAGCAAGAAGAGAAAAGAAAGCCTTCCTCAGCGATCAATGCAAAGAAATAGAGGAAAACAACAGAATGGGAAAGACTAGAGATCTCTTCAAGAAAACTAGAGATACCAAGGGAACATTTCATGCAAAGATGAGCTCGATAAAGGACAGAAATGGTATGGACCTAACAGAAGCAGAAGATATTAAGAAGAGGTGACAAGAATACACAGAAGAACTGTACAAAAAAGATCTTCACGACCAAGATAATCACGATGGTGTGATCACTGACCTAGAGCCAGACCTCCTGGAATGTGAAGTTAAGTGGGCCTTAGAAAGCATCACTATGAACAAAGCTAGTGGAGGTGATGGAATTCCAGTTGAACTATTTCAAATCCTGAAAGATGATGCTGTGAAAGTGCTGCACTCAATATGCCAGCAAATTTGGAAAACTCAGCAGTGGCCACAGGACTGGAAAAGGTCAGTTTTCATTCCAATCCCAAAGAAAGGCAATGCCAAAGAATGCTTAAACTACCGCAAATTGCACTAATCTCACACGCTGGTAAAGTAATGCTCAAAATTCTCCAAGCCAGGCTTCAGCAATACGTGAACCATGAACTTCCAGATGTTCAAGCTGGTTTTAGAAAAGGCAGAGGAACCAGAGATCAAATTGCCAACACCCGCTGGATCATGGAAAAAGCAAGAGAGTTTCAGAAAAACATCTATTTCTGCTTTATTGACTATGCCAAAGCCTTTGACTGTTGGGATCACAATAAACTGTGGAAAATTCTGAAAGAAATGGGAATACCAGACCACCTGACCTGCCTCTTGAGAAACCTGTATGCAGGTCAGGAAGCAACAATTACAACTGGACATGGAACAACATACTGGTTCCAAATAGGAAAAGGAGTACTTCAAGGCTGCATATTGCCACCCTGCTTATTTAACTTCTATACAGAATACATCATGAGAAACGCTGGACTAGAAGAAGAACAAGCTGGAATCAAGATTGCCAGGAGAAATATCAATAACCTCAGATATGCAGATGACACCACCCTTATGGCAGAAAGTGAAGAGGAACTAAAAAGACTCCTGATGAAAGTGAAAGAGTGAAAAAGTTGGCTTAAAGCTCAACATTCAGAAAATGAAGATCATGGCATCCGGTCCCATCACTTCATGAGAAATAGATGGGGAAACAGTGGAAACAGTGTCAGACTTTATTTTTGGGGGCTCCAAATCACCACAGATGGTGATTGCAGCCATGAAATGAAAAGACAGTTACTCCTTGGAAGGAAAGTTATGACCAACCTAGATAGCACATTCAAAAGCAGAGCCATTCCTTTGCCTACAAAGATCCGTCTAGTCAAGGCTATGGTTTTTACAGTAGTCGTGTATGGATGTGAGAGTTGGACTGTGAAGAAAGCTGAGTGCCTAAGAATTGATGCTTTTGAACTGTGGTGTTGGAGAAGACTCTTGAGAGTCCCTTAGACTGCAAGGAGATCCAACCAGTCCATTCTGAAGGAGATGAGCCCTGGGTGTTCTTTGGAAGGAATGATGCTAAAGCTGAAAGTCCAGTACTTTGGCCACTTCATGCGAAGAGTTGACTCATTGGAAAAACTCTGATGCTTGGAGGGATTGGGGGCAGGAGGAGAAGGGGACGACAGAGGATGAAATGGCTAGATGGCATCACCGACTCAATGGATGTGAGTTTGAGTGAACTCTGGTAGTTGGTGATGGACAGGGATGCCTGGCGGCTGCATTTCATGGGGTCGCAAAGAGTCGCACACGACTGAACGACTGAACTGAACTGATCTGAAGAGCACCCAGACTGGAAATTTGCATGGCTACAAACACAGAACTGTCTTCCCTTCATAGCATTTGCCAAATTTTAAGTTGCTTGGAGTGGGGGTTAAAGATATGTCAAATACCTCTGAAATACAAGAGTAGACAATTCTATATTACTTTGTGCTGAAGAGACTAAGAAAGCTCAATACTTATGTGAAAGTCCTAGATTGTTACACCCTAGTAAGAGGGGTGAACTGGAGATACAGTGCATGTTGCCAAAACCAAAAGAATCAGTTTTCTATTTAATGGAGCTTATCACTCTTAGTTGCATCAGAAAAATAATTGAAGCTTCATTGATTTGAGAAATCCTGTACAGCATCTTTGTAGTCTGTACGCATGCAATAAACAAATTACTAAGCATGATAACAGGAAAGATTTTATGCCCATACAAGAGGGAAAATGCCAAAAGCAGATACACATTGAACCAAAGTTGGAGTTGGCAAGCAATAATTTAAAAATAATTCTAAAAACATCCTAAAGAAAATTGTAAAAAAAAATTGAAAATGGCAAAAGTTGGGAGACATTCCTCCAATGATTGAAAACCTTAGAAAATAGAATTGAAAAATACATCTAAATTGGCAACTTGTTGAGTGGATTTATTGATACATTGAATTTTTAAAAGCAAAGAATTGGATGAAAAGTGACAAGGTCAAAAGGGTTTGTATTAAGGATCTTTGGTTTGAACTTGGAACTAATGTGGTAAAGGAGGTCATCAGGAAAATCTATGCTACTTCCACTCAAATACTTAAATGCTCACCATGAACCAGCCTTAAGAAAACAGACTTTCACAGCAAATGCTCTTTCACATTGGTACTGCTTGAGAGGAATGAACTTAAAAAGTGTTTTCCATTTACCGTGGAGCCTAGAGTTCTTATATCCTTCAGACAATAGATGGCACCAGAGACAACTATCTAATCTATTTAGTATGCCTTTGAGTCAGTTCTGAAAAAGAAACTTTCAGTGTTCTTAAAGATTTTTGTGTAATTGAGATTTCCAATTATGTTAGTACTCTGTTTCTCACTGTGTATATGTGTTTTTTTTTTTCCAGAAATTTAAATTTTCTTTTAAGAAATTCTCCCATTACCAGTTCTCTTTGTAAATTGATCACACTCCTCTCTGTGCAGGAAACTGTGACTCTCAGGTTCCAGTAAACCATCATCAAACAAAAAGTCCTGATTTTTCTTATCCTTGGTATCAACACCCAGATATTCTTGTTGTTGTGTGGTCTCTAAGTCATGTCCGACTCTTTGCAACCCATGGACTGTAACTGTAACCCACCAGGCTCCTCTTTCCATAGAATTCTCTAGGCAAGAATACCGGAGTGAGTTGCCATTTCCTCCTCCAGGGGATCTTGCTGATCCAGTGATCAAACCTGGGTCTCCTGCACTGTAGGTGAATTCTTTATCACTGAACCACTGGGGAAGCCCTGATATCCCAATAGATTGAATTGATTTTATGGAAGGTCAGTAAAATACAATTGATTTAAAGTTGAACTCATGTTCTAGAATAAGCATCACATTATTGCTTATAGTCTCACATATAGGGCTTTTTATGGGAAGCTGTGAGGCAAGTAGATCTCAGTAGCCACCAGTCAGAATTTCAAATATTTATATAGAGGTGTGTCAGATGGTAAAGCATCTGCTCGTGATGCGGGAGACCTGGGTTCGATTCCTGGGTCAGGAAGATCCCCTGGAGAAGGAAATGGCAACCTGCTCAAGTACTCTTGCCTAGAAAATTCCATGGATGGAAGAGCCTTGTGGGCTACAGTTCATGGGGTTGCAAAGAGTCGGACACAACTGAGCAACTTCACTCACTTAACCAGGTTCAAGCATGTATACTGTCCAGGTGGTCTCAACATCAAGCTGCTCTCTCAAGACTGCTTGTGTGATCTTTGAAAATATCTCTCACTGAAGGGATGACAGACAGAATGTACATTCTATAGACAAGGGAGAGGGTGAGGAGTACCCAGTTCCAGTTTGCCAGTCAACCAGATGTTGCCTTCTCCAGAGGACCTCCTCCCATGGTCCTAAATGAATCTGTCAAATGAATCCCTTTATATTCATGAGTCCTAAGTTGCTTCAGTTGTGTCCAACTCTTTGTGACCCTCTGGACTGCAGCTAACCAGACTCCTCTCTCTATGGGATTCTCTAGGCAAGAACACTGGAGTGGATTGCCATACACTCCCCCAGGGTATCTTTCTGAACCAGGGGCTGGACTTGCAGCTCAGCAGGCAGACTCTTTACTGCTGAGCCACTGGGGAAGCCTGAATTCATTTATACACCATGTCATATCCACATTTCCAGAAAGAGTTGAATGCAGTTAATATCTTGAAAAAATTGTATGAGATGGCCGAGCTATTGAGATACCCTATGAGTAGCAAGTAAAGGTGGCTTGTGTCCCTTTAGAGGTGAAAGCAAACTTCCTCTGAGAGGCAGTTGAAATAGGCACTGAACAGAGCATATTAGCTAAATCTACGGCTGCAAAATACTTAATACTTGCTGGTGGAATGAAGTCAGTAATGTCATTGTTATTGCCTGTGGAGCCTTCACGGCTGGGGCTATGGCATTAAGGTTGTGATCATATGGTGTCATTCATTATTTCCATTTTATGGACCAGCCAAACTGGGTTGTAAAATGGAGGAATACTGGGGGTTGATCACCCCTTTTCCTGAATCAACTTGAGCTGGAGAAAGGGGATGGATGAAGGTCAAAGACAAAGCAAGGCCACAAACCAAGGGCCCCAGGACATTGCGCGGCTCCTCGGTGCCGGGCAGGGGGATGGCTGGGTGCAGGGATGCATCCTTCATCCCTGTTCCCTGCAGCTTGTACCCCAGGACTGGGAACATGCTGCCTCTGGACCAGCCTGTACTCTCTGAGCCCAGACGGCCTGACCAAAGGCAAAGCAAAGGTCCTCTTGCCTTCCTGGGGAGGCCAGGGCTGCTGGGGCCCCCATCGCCTCTGACTACAGGAGGGTCCAGCTTTTGGCCATTCTCTTCCAGGTGAACGCCAGCCTAAAGCTGGGGCTATGCAAGTCCAGCCCCCAGGAGGTGGCTCACACTGCAAGCTGCCGGGGTCATCCTGGAGAGTCTGTTCCCCAGGGACGGGCTGCAGCGTCCTGTGCGGCTACAGAAGGATGGGGAAGACCTGAAGAGGAAGGTGCTTTCTGCTCCTAATTACTAAAAAAAAAAAAAAAAAAAATTCCCTTCTCCTTCAGATAGTTTTTGTATAATGAGTTTAAGTCTTAGATGACCTCATTTTATTTTACACTGGGCCATTTCAAGTTTTCTAAGTGTGTGCTTTAAAAGCTGTCCATAGTCAGATATCAAATATGGAGTCAGACTCCTTGTTACATGTCTCTTTTCATGAAGCGTAGAGTACATGTGCAGCTGACCAGTCATGTCAGCTTAATTCCTGCCAGTAAAATTTTTGGATAATGGCCTTCTTTCATTTTGTGATCTGTCAATGAATATTGTTGTTTAGTCCCTAAGTCATGTCCGACTCTTTTGCAACTTCATGGAGTATAGCCCTCTAGGCTCCTCTCTCCATGGGATTCACCAGGCAAGAATACTGGAGAGGATGGCCATTTCCTTCTCCAGGGGAGCTTCCCCACCCAAGGATTGAACCTTTATATCCTGCTTGGCAGGTGGATTCTTTACCACTGAGCCTCCAAGGAAGCCTGTCAGTGAATATAAATATATACAGATACATATGCATTGCATATGTACTTTATGTATTTACATATAAATATATAAAACTCTTATAACTCAGTAAGAAATTGACAGCACAAGTACAATGTTAAAAAACAATTTGAGCAGATAATTCATCAAAGAAGATATAGAGATGACAAGTTACACCATGAAAAACTCAGTGTGAAATTACTGAGTTTGATTAGGGAAATAAAAATTAAAAAATGAAATATCACTAAACATGTTAAAATTGAAAGAAAAATCTAATGAAAACAAAACAACAACAACAACAAAAAAATAATGCACAGATAATACTTAATGCTGGTGAGGATTTAGAATATGTAAACATCTGTGCATTTCTCGTAGGAATGCAAAATTGAGACAGCTTCTCTGAAGGTTTGTGGTTCATTATAAAATTAATTACACACTTACAATTATTATAAAATTATAATAATACAAAATAATACAAAATATAAAATAATATAAAATATAAAATTATACATTATAAAATTAATTACACACTTACATTTATCCAAAAGTCTTACTTTATATAGAAATGAAAACTTGTATTTACACAGAAATCAGTTGCCAAACATTCAGGGCAACTATAACAGTGACATTCTGGAAACAGCCCATGTGTTCTTCATCCAACAAATGGGCGAACAAACTCTGGTACATTACATAGTGTGAGAAACTACTAAGAAATATAAATAAACAAACCATATTGATGCAGTCAGCAATATGCTAAATGCTTTATGCAAAGTGAAAATTCAGACTTAAAAGGCTTTATGATTCCATTTGTATGACATTCTGAAAAAGGCAGATGTACAGAGGACTGGTCAGCTGGTGATAAATTAGTAGAGTATTAACTAGAGAGACAGAAAATGAGAACTTTGGAGAGTTATCAAGCTGTTCTGTATTTTGATCATGTTTTTGGTTACATAACTGTGGATTTGTCAGACTTCTCAAAATTTTACAAAAAAATACATTTCCATTTGCATGCAAATTTAAAATGTTATAGAATATATTTTAAAATGTTATCAATTAACGAAAACATCACTAGATTATTATACATGTCCATTCCCCTGATCCAGTCTAAAGAGGACCTTTTATCCTCATTTACAAATCAATCAACTTTGACAACTACACTGCCAGGGTCAGCCTGTGGGTTGAGAAATAATCTCAGTTAGATGCTGGCAGGAGGTCTTTGTCATTCCTGAGTCACTTGTTTGTCACAGACAATCTCATACATCTAGTCGACACAGTTTGCAAACAGAAACACACAGATAATGACAGTAAATAATGTGAGAACAAAACACGTTTGTTATGTCACAGTTGTTCCAATGATACATGCACAATACTGTTAAAATTGTGCTATATTTCAAATACAAAAAAGTGATCCTTTCTAGACTAGAGGACAACCCATCTTCCTTATAGGCTATTTATAAATATTTAATTAATTTAATTTTAATGATAAAATTTTATTCATAGGAACTTATTATCATGATTGTGTGAACATTCAAAGGAAAGATAGATTGAAACATAACTATAGGTCAGTACCAATATAGGTATTATTAATCAGAAGCAGAATATATTAAGAAAAGGTGGCAAGAATACGCAGAAGAACTGAATACAAAAGATCTTCATGACCTAGATAACTACGATAGTGTGATCACTCACTCAGAGCCAGACATCCTGGAATGCGAAGTCAAATGGGCTTTAGAAAACATCACTACAAACAAAGCTAGTGGAGGTGATGGAATTCTGGTTGAGCTATTTCAAATTCTAAAAGATGATGCTGTGAAAGCACAGCACTCAATATGCCAGCAAGTTTGAAAAGCTCAGCAGTGGCCACAGGACTGGAAAAGGTCAGTTTTCATTCCAATCCCAAAGAAAGATAATGGCAAAGAATGTTTAAGCTACCAGATAATTGCATTCATCTCACATGCTAGCAAAGTAATGCTCAAAATTCTCCAAGCCAGGATACAGCAGTATATGAGCTATAAGCTTCCAGATGTTCAAGCTGGATTTAGAAAAGGCAAAGGAACCAGAGATCAAATTGCCAATATCCATTGGATCATGGAAAAAACCAAGAGGGTTCCAGAAAAAATCTACTTCTGCTTTACTGACTATGCCAAAGCCTTTGACTGTGGGGATCACAACAAACTGGAAAATTCTTAAAGAGATGGGAACACCAGACAACCTTATCTGCCTCCTGAGAAATCTGTATGCAGGACAATAAGCCACAGTTAGAACTGGACATGGAACAACAGTCTGGTTCCAAATCAGGAAAGGAGTGTGTCAAGGCTGTATATTATCCCCCTCCTTGTTTAACTTATATGCAGAGTGAAATGAAGTGAAGTGAGAGCCGCTCAGTCCTGTTTGACTCTTTGTGAAACCATGGAAAGTATAGTCTATGGAATTCTCCAGGCCAGGATACTGGAGTAGGTAGCTTTTCCCTTCTCCAGGGGATCGTCTCAACCCAGGGATGGAAGCCAGGTCTCCTTCATGGCAGGTGGATTGTTTAGCAGCTGAGCCACAAGGGAAGCCCGAGTACATCAGGTGGAATGCCAGGCTGGATGAAGCACAAGCTGGAATCAAGATTGCTGGGAGAAACATCAATAACCTCAGATATGCAGATGACACCACTCTTATGGCAGAAAGTGAAGAAGAACTAAAGAGCCTCTTGATGAAAGTGAAAGAGGAGAGTGGAAAAGTTGGCTTAAAACTCAACATTTAGAAAACTAAGATCATGGCATCTGGTCCCAACACTTCATGGCAAATAGATGGGGAAACAATGGAAACAGTTATAGACTTTATTTTTTTGGGTTCCAAAATCGCTGCAGATGGTGACTGTAGCCATGAAATTAAAAGGCACTTGCTCCTTGGAAAAAAAAAAGTTATCACCAACCTAGCCAACATATTAAAAAGCAGAGACATTACTTTGCTGACAAAGCTCTGTCTAGTCAAAGCTACGGTTTTTCCAGTAGTCATGTATGGATGTCAGAATTGGACCATAAAGAAAGCTGAGCACCAAAGAATTGCTGCTATTGACTGGTGTTGGAGAAGACTCTTGAGAGTCCCTTGAACTGCAAGGAGATCCAACCAGTCCATCCTAAAGGAGATCAGTCCTGCGTGAACATTGGAAGGACTGATGCTGAAGCTGAAACTCCAATATTTTGGGCACCTCATGAGAAGAGTTGACTTATTGGAAAAGACCCTGATGCTGGGAAAGACTGAAAACAGGAGAAGGGAATGACAGAGGATGAGATGGTTGGATGGCATCACAGACTCGATGGACATGAGTTTGGGTAAACTCCGGGAGTTGGTGATGGACAGGGAGGCCTGGCGTGCTGCGATTCATGGGGTCTCAAAGAGTCAGACACGACTGAACGACTGAACTGAACTGAAGTGAATCATAAGCTGTGGAAATAGTTTTCCACACTCTGATTTTACCATTATTTCAAATAATGATGACAGAGTCATATTCTTTGTAAGCCAAATTCCAAATAAAATCTGCAAAGTCTGCATGTTCAACAATGCTTTTTAATGTTAAAATCATATAAAAGTAGCAACAAACTGGATGACAAAATAAAACTTTTTAACATAGTAGATATTTGTGCAAAAAATGCTCTAAAATATCTAGCTATAGGATATTTTGATTATGAAATCCACACCTACAGAAGCATGCAATTATTTTCTTTAAAATAAGACCTCTTTTACTACTCTCCCTTTGACACCATGAGTATATTAAATTCGTGCAAAGTGTTAATGAGATGTGTCTGTAGTCACAGCTGATTATATTCACAGAAGTTCATACATCAGATGAAGGTGTGTTGAATACATACATAGCAGAGGAAAGCACTCTTTAAACATTGAAGTGCTCAATCATAACACATACATTAAAATATCAAAACTTGCACTTCAGAGAAACATTTTCTACCACAAAAGAGCTTCTGTACCAGCTAAAAAGTCACTAAAGATGTACTATCTATCACCACCAAACACTGTGAAACATGAATGTGTATTTTCTCTAAATCATATTCAAGCCTGTGCAATAAAACACTTTTTTTTTTTAATTTCACACAGCAATACTTCTGGTGGGATGGTATAGCTAGCCATGTGCTTTTAAATAAGCTTCATACTCATTTTAATTTTGTTCTTTAAAAGAATTAAAGGAAAAAATAATAGCTAAATGACTTGCTCTATGTCTGGTAGAGAAGATTAAAAACCAGTGATCGAACTTCTGGGACAGCAGTGTTGCATGATTTTGTAAAACGTTCTTTACTAAGTAACACATGTATATGCAATTACAAAAAATGATACTGATGAAACTTTGCAGGAAAGGAATGGAGACACAGACGTAGGGAATGGACTTACACAGTGTGGGTGGGAGAGAGTGAGATGAATGGAAAAGAAGAAGCAACATATTTACACAGTCAGATGGATAGCTGGTGGGAAGTTGCTGTGTAGCACAGGGAGCCCAGCCGCAGGTGATGACATGGAGGAATGGGGTGAGGGAGGGGAGGGAGGCTGGGATGGGAGAGGATATAGGGATAATCATGGCTGCTCTGTGTGGTGTTGAAAAAGACTCCTGAGAGTCCCTTGGACTGCAAGAAGATCCAACCAGCCATCCTAAAGGAAATCAGTCCTGAACATTCATTGGAAGGATAGATGCTGAAGCTGAAACTCCAAACTTTGGCCACCTGATGTGAAGAACTGACTCATTTGAAAAGACCCTGTTGCTGGGAAAGATTGAAGGCAGGAGGAGAAGGGGATGACAGAGGATGAGATGGTTGGATAGCATCACCGACTCAATGGACATGAGTTTGAGTAAACTCTGGGAGTTGGTGATGGACAGGAAGGCCTGTCATGCTGCAGTCCATGGGGTCGCAAAGAGTTGGACACAACTGCAAGACTGAACTGAACTGAATTGAAAAATACAGTATAAAAAGAAGAGGTTAACTTCTAAACTGGGAAATGTAGAGATCTTTAAAAATTTATCTGATCATCCTGTGGCCAGTATTTAAAGCATTTTTAAATAAACTCATCACACTACTTTTTTCAGTAATGATTTTCTTGGTGCTGCAATCACATTCTTGTTCTGAAGGCTGTATATCATGGGACTGAACATAAGAGTCACTATGATATAGAAGAGAGAGAGCAGTCTGTCAGTTCCTGCAGAATGTCTGGATTTGGGCCTTAGGTATGCAATGGCAGCAGATCCAAAGAATAAAAGCACAACCAACAGGTGAGACAAACACGTGGAGAAGGCTTTGGCTCGCCCTCTGGCTGTTGGCAACCTCAGAATAGTGGAAATGATTTTGTTGTAAGAGGCAAGGATCAACATAAAATGTACAGCAACAAACAACAGAGCTACTGCATAGACTGACAGTTCCTGCACAGAAGTGTGTCCACAGGCCAGTTTCAGAATGGGGGGTATGTCACAGAAGAAGTGGTTAATCTGGTTCAAACAACAGAAATGCAGAGTGAAGATCCAACACGTTTGCCCTATCTGCACTGGGATTCCACTGACCCAGGAGCCCACAGTCAGCTGAAGGCATGTCTTTAGGATTATGACAAGGGGATAGTGCAGAGAGTCACAGATGGCCACACAGCAGTCATAGGCCATCACTGCCAGGAGGAAGCACTCAGTGGCCTCCAGCACAAGGAAGAAGCACATTTGGGTGGCACAGCCCAGCACAGAAATGCTTCTGTCCTGAGTCCAAAGGTTGACCAGAATCCAAGGGAGAATGACCGGCACATAACAGATTTCCAGGAAGGAAAAATTTGCCAGGAAAAAATACATGGGTTTTTGCAGTCAAGCCAAGTTATTATTATTAAGAGACTATTTCCAATTAAAATAATGAAGTAAGTGATGGTGAACACCCCAAATAATATCCCTTGGAGGTTTGGAAGATCAGAAAACCCGGTAGTGCAAATTGTATCACTGTGGACACATTGTCTTCTGCTTCCATCTCTTCATATTTCATCTGTGCGAGTGATTCAACCAGAGGTACTGTCATTTCATTTTTAGACTCTTTTTTTGTGTGTGTATAAACTAGATTATATGTCTTCTTACTTTTCATTTCCCTATAAAAACCAAACTTATAATTCCAGGTGCTCTAAAAGTACAGAGAAGTATACTTTTATTTATCATTAAACCTATATGAAAGAAAAAAACTTCAGTCTATGTTTTCTCTACCATATATTATTTTATTGCTTTGATTCTGAAGACGTGATTGCAATTTTTCTATTCATCTGAACACTTAAAAATTCAAATTGAAAATTATGTTCAATTGTAACAATGATTTCATGTTTTCAACAGACATGCTATTTTCATCTCTCTATTCTGTTTTCCTATTATCAATTCAAAATTAATTTAATTGTTCCTGTACATATTTTGTAAACCACTTAAAATTATTTTGGGGATAAAAATAGTTAATTTTTAAAATGATGATCATCCAGTGGTATATCCAAATTTTGTTTGTCTTTGACATTATGCATATTTAGCTCTTTTACTATAAAACCAAATTAATGAGCTGACCATTGAGTATTATGGGATACTATTTATTTTTTAAAAGGGTGTATTTCAATATAATGTCTATGAAAGCAACAGTCTTAGTTTTTTTTTAATATATAATTTCTGTTTTTATTCATGTTTTTATTTTAGTTTGGCCACATGGCATGTAGGATCCTAGTTCCCAGACTAGGGATCAAATTTGGACCCTTGCAGTGGATTCAGGGAGGCTCAACCACTGGACTAACAGGGAAGTTCCAGTAGTCATAATTTTTAATTCAGATTTTCCAACTTGGAGAAAAGAATCATTAAGCTGATCTTTCTGTCCAGGAATACCCAAGAGATAAGAAGTAGGTATCTCTGGCACTTATGTTCCAGCTAGGAGTTCTAACTAGAATGCTCACCCCTCACACACTTACTGCATGAAAGAAACATCAGCCACAATTCATCTCTGATCTTCCTAAATTACTCACATCCTTGATAACTGCTGTTGTTCTGCTGGCCCCATTTAATCCATTCATTCTTCTTTTTTTATTTTTGTATATTCTTTTTATGTGAACGAGAATATGTTGAATTAAGGTTGCCCATCTTTGTTAAGTACTTGTCCTTTACTATAGCTAGATTTTAAGATTCTTATGATATTCCAGATGTTCAAGCTGGTTTTAGAAAAGGCAGAGGAACCAGAGATCAATATGCCAACATCCGCTGGATCATCGAAAAAACAAGAGAGTTCCAGAAAAACATCTATTTCTGCTTTATTGACTATGCCAAAGCCTTTGACTGTGAGGATCACAATAAACTGTGGAAAATTCTGAAGGAGATGGGACTATCAGACCACCGGACCTGCCTCTTGAGAAACCTATATTCAGGTCAGGAAGCAACAGTTACAACAGACTGGAACAACAGACTGGTTCCAAATAGGAAAAAGAGTATGTCAAGGCTGCATATTGTCACCCTGCTTATTTAACTTTTATGCAGAGTACATCATGAGAACTCTGGGCTGGAAGAAGAACAAGCTGGAATCAAGATTACTGGGAGAAATATCAATAACCTCAGATATACAGATGACACCACACTTATGGCAGAAAGTGAAGAGGAACTAAAAAGCCTCTTGATAAAAGTGAAAAAGGAGTGAAAAAGTTGGCTTAAAGCTCAACATTCAGAAAACGAAGATCATGGCATCTGGTCCCATCACTTCATGGGAAATAGATGGGGAAATAGTGGAAACAGTGTCAGACTTTATTTTTTTGGGCTCCCAAATCACTGCAGATGGTGACTGCAGCCATGAAATTAAAAGACGCTTACTCCTTGGAAGGAAAGTCATGACCAACCTAGATAGCATATTCAAAAGCAGAGACATTACTTTGCCAACGAAGGTTTATTTAGTCAAGGCTATGGTTTTTCCAGTAGTCATGTATGAATGTCAGAGTTGGACTGTGAAGAAAGCTGAGCTCGAAGAATTGATGCTTTTGAACTGTGGTGTTGGAGAAGACTCTTGAGAGCCCTTGGACTGCAAGGAGATCCAACCAGTCCATTCTAAAGGAGATCAGCCCTGGGTGTTCTTTGGAAGGACTGATGCTAAAGCTGAAACTCCAGTACTTTGGCCACCTCATGCAAAGAGTTGACTCATTGGAAAAGACCCTGATGCTGGGAGGGACTGGGGGCAGGAGACGAAGGGGACAACAGAGGATGAGATGGCTGGTTGGCATCACTGACTCGATGGACGTGAGTCTGAGTGAACTCTGGGAGTTGGTGATGGACAGGGAGGCCTGGCGTGCTGCAATTCATGGGGTTGCAAAGAGTCGGACACGACTGAGCGACTGAACTGAACTGGACTGAACTGATGATATTCTGTACATCTTTCTATGGAATATATAGGTATATTTTCTCACAAAAGCAATTTCTTAATTAATTGAATAAATTAAAATGAATCAACTTGATTGTTTCTTTATAATAGTCCCCAAGATGTAAGTGAGGATTTCTACCCAAAATTCAGAACAAGCTCCTGTACCCTCCTGTTTTATTTACTTATTTAATTCAGTGTAGACTGTAGTACTTGTATACTGATTAAAATTGCTTGTTGAAAGAATCATCAATCTTTTTAGACCAGTACAGTTCAAGTGTACCTTCTGTAGAGTGTGTGTGTGTGTCTAGAAATTATATCATTTTCACCCACTCTTGTAGAAGTTACAAATTATATCATTGTTTTCAGTATTACATACATAACTTCCATGGTATGTGTTAACTAATTTGAAAGTTCACAGAGATGAAGCCACTGCAAAGAAGAGACACACCTATATCCACATTCTAACAGTTTTAAGTGAGGACGAGGGTCAACATTTCAGCTACAGAAGTGTAGACACACACCTGGGATAGCAGGAACAGTCCATCCAACACTTGAGCACCCTGGGGAATTCCTTTCCCCAGGAAAAGGAAAGCTGAACAGAATCTATTTTATCAGCTACAGTATTTCAGACTACTTATATATATTTTTATTTTACATATATATTAAAGATCAGAAGGTATTTAAACTTAACTCATTATTATAGAATTTTCCCAATGAAAATGTGATTTTAAGAAATATAAAAATGCTTTAACTGTGTCTTTAGAATGATCAGAAACGGGGGTCTGATAGGTGACATTATTAAGATACGATTTTATGTGTATAAGACTATGAAACAGTGCCTATTTTTTTCACTATCTTATCCTGACACCTTTATCCATGTTTATTCACCTATTTAATTCAATGTAGAGTGTAATACTTGGATACTGATTAAAATTGCTTGTTGAATGAGCTATCAACCTTTTCAGTCCTGTATGTATCATGCCTTACATTTGATGAGTTAACCTCTGCCTTCAGAAACTACCATCAGTTTTTGTTTTTTTTTTTTAAATTTTATTGAATCTTCTTTTGATATAAGGTCTTCTCTCATTTTTTGGACTTCTATCTAAAGTATTCCTTTCTGTTCAAGTAGGATAGTATATTTGAATATCCCTAGGTCAAGAAGATTTCCTGGAGAAGGGAATGGCTACCTGCTCCAGTATTCTTGCCTGGAGAATTCCATAAACAGAGTAGCCTGGTGGGTTATGGTCCATGGGGTTGTAAAGAGCCGGATATAACTGAGCGACTACTGAAACTCACGTTCAAAAAATAGCCAGAAGAAGTAAAAAAACAGAACTTGCAATAAAAAATACAGTGTTCTTAATTTACTGAAACCTTTTTTTTTATTCTTAACTTTGCTTTTCTTTGTCAAATGGAGCAAGATTTTATGAATCTTAAGTGGAATTATCAATGTAAAATCATATTTAAAGTAAGAAATATTAAAGTTATTCAAATCCTACCAAAGTTACTCTTAGTTTTATAAACTCAATCTCATCAAAATTTTTCTTCTCAAATCTTGCAATGTTGCTGCTGGTTTCCAGCTTCTGGAAACCTTTAGATAGTACTACTACACTCAGAAAGAAAAGCCATAAAATTGTTCAGGTTATGTAGCCACTTTTGTTTTTATCCAAATAACTCATGTTTGCTTTTCTGGTCTTTCCACTGTGTGATGATTATAATAAGCATGTACATCATCTATCATTAAAATGTACATGGTGCTATTGAAGACAGGTTTGTAAAATCAAATTGAAGATAGAAAAGTCTAAAATTGGTGATTCCAGAAGTCTATAATTCCTTGTGCACTGCAGTCCATGGGTTCACAAAGAGTCGGTCAAAACTCAACGACTGAACTGAACTGAACTGAATTCCTTATTTGAAGTTTCTAAAGATTTAAATAAAAACATACCTAAATCTCTTTTGTATTGTCAGATTCAGTTACCATAAAAGTTATTTTTAACAAACAGTATTTGATGTTAATAGGGTGCAAAATCCTTTTAATAAAGTTCATTTGCTATCTTATTCCTTAGTTATCATACATTAACTTTAATGAGATATCCCCAGGTTTAATACATGCAAACTTCTTAAATACATACTTAATACATACTAATCACTTAATAAAGGTTAGCATTTTAATGATTATGATAGTGATGCTGCTGCTGCTGCTGCTTCTGCTAAGTCACTTCAGTCATGTCTGACTCTGTGTGACCCCAGAGACTGGTAAACTTTGATATGGTGGCCCACTATATTATACAGTACTTTTGTAATTTTTTTTTTGATAATATAACGATGTGGGTCAGAGAAGTAAAAAGGCTATCTGAATCAGGGTTTTGAAATTAAACAACAATAATAACAAAAGTTTCCTTGCTAAATTTTCTGAAATTAGTGTTTTTTGCCTGATGTTACATACAAATAGGCACATTTAAAACTAAATTCGACATTGGACAAAAATGAGTCATGCTTACCTGTTTAGATTGAAGTTAAATACAATGCTTACGTTTATTAATTGAGCTATTGAGTTAAAAGCTGATAGAACTGTGGAAGTTTTTTTTGGTTTTTTTTTTTTTGGTAGTTAGGTAATTCTTGACACCAAGTATTTGATACCAGGCCTAACCGCCCTCTAAAATATCTTCTATCTTCATAACAAATAGTGCTTTTTAAATAGGAATTATTCTTACACTTGGGATCAGCTTCTTCCCCAGGTCACTATCTAATTGAACTAATTAGATAGTTCTTTCTGCATGCCACTCAAGAAGTTTGGTACAACAAGCAAAACCATACCTGTCTATACCACGCATTCTCTAAATTCTCTCTCTTCCTGTATTTTGTAATGACTAAGAAATATAAGCATTGTAAAACAATAATTTATGATGATATATTATTTTTATAAAATAAAGATGGTCTAAAAGATGTAAATATACACTGTCTTACATGGAATTTTGTTTCTCTCCCGTTAAGTGTTCTGCAGTAAGAAATCCAGGACTGTTGGGGCAGCTGTGTCATCTTCAATACAGATCTTCTACCTCTCCATCCGCATGAGCCGGGTAGTCCTCACTGCCTCCCAGACTACAAGGGATACAGAGGAATGCTCATTCACTCCTTTTCAGATGCACAAACTGGAAACAGAATACTGAATTTCCAGGCATGACCCCTCATATCAACATTAGTTACAACATCACGCTAAACTGGAAGAGAGGACGCAAATATTTCTAGCTGTGCTAACGTGTGTCCAGCCAAGACTCCCATTTATATCAACTGCCCTCAGTTGTCACAAACTATAACTCCAAGAAGTTACTATATTGTCTCCCCAGCCAAGGATGCCCTCAAGTTAATTGTGGCAACTCTCAGTACAGAGACTATAAGGTAATAGTATTTTCTGTGCCACACCCTACAAACAAACACACACAGACACAAAATCACAAGATACAATGGAGAAAAATATGAGATTTAACTATAGGAAGTAGGAATAGATTTATACTTTTATGAAGATTAATAGTTAAAAGCTAGTTTATAAATTTTATGCCTATGCGTTGAAAACTGTTCAAGTGTTATATATGTACACACCAATTTTGAATTATACCATTTTGTGATTTGTTTTATTTTAATTCTAACAATTGAAATACATGCATAGCATAATCTCAGTTTTGTTTTCATTTGCATTTTGATAATGACTAATGGCAGTTACTATCCTTTATGTGATTATTTGACTTCTGCTATCCGCTTTAGTAAAATATTTATTTAAGAGTTTTGTACATTTAGTGGACATTTAGATTACTTCCATGTCCTGGCTATTGTAAATAACAGTCCAATGAACATTGGGGTGCATATGTCTTTTTGAATTATGGTTTTCTTGGTGTATATGCCCAGTAGTGGAATTCTTGGGTCAATGGCAGTTCTATATTAGTTTCTTAAGGAACCTCCATACTGGTCTGCACAGTGGCTGTATCAATTTAAGTTCCCACCAACAGTACAAGAGGGTTCCCTTTTCTCTATACCCTCTCTAGCATTTCTGGTTTGTGTATTTTTTGATGATGGCCAGAGAGCTAGTGGGAACCTTTTTTAAAGCACAGGGGGCTCAACTCAATGCTCTGTGGTGACCTAGATGACGGAATGTCAGGAGTCAGAGGGAGGGGACCTATGTATACATATAGCTAATTCACTTCATTATACAATAGAAACTAGCACAATATTAAATAGCAATGATACACCAACAAACAAAAAAAAAATCTCCTACATTTGATGTTAGATTGCTTCTTCCTGTTGGCTTTGAGAATTATTTGCATAATCTTTCTATATATTTATTATTTGATATATGCAACTTTCAAATGTTTTCCCTTTTAGCTTGTATTTTCTATTTGGGCTTCCCTAATAGTTCAGTTGGTAAAGAATCCGCCTGCAATGCAGGAGACCTCAGTTCCATTGCTGGGTCAGGAAGACTGCTGGAGAAGGGATAGGCTACCCACTTCAATATTCTTTGGTTACTCTTGTGGCTCAGCTGGTAAAGAATCCCCCTGAAGTGTGGGAGACCTGGGTTAAATCCCTGGGTTGGGAAGATCCCCTGGAGAAGGGAAAGGCTACCCACTCCAGTATTCTGGCCTGGAGAATCCCACGGACCGTATAGTCCACGGGGTCACAAAGAGTAGGAAACAATGGAGTGACTTTGACTTTCACTTTATATTTGTGAAGGCAATTGGGACAACTTACTCTTTCTTTAGAGACCTTTTATAAACATTTTGCTGATTTATCTTGATAAAATTTTAGATGTAGGAGCTTATTAAGACTATGAAAATTCACAACAAAAATAGATTGAAAATAAGTACAGATCAGTACAGATACAGGCATTATTAATAATATCTCTTGAAATCATTTTTATCTTTGGGCTACTATTTCAAGTAATGATGAAGGAGTCATAGTTGTTGTGAACCAAGTTATAAGAAAATGTGCAAAGCCTGCAGGTTTAACAATGCTTTTACATGTTAGAATTATACAACAACAAAATAGATTACAAAATGAAATCTTATTTAAAATGTAAGATATTTGTCAAAAAACTGCTTTCAAATCATCAAATATCTAGCTGTGGAATATCATAATTATGAAAGCCACACTCACAGAAACATACAATACTTTTCTTTGAAATATCAATAGGGCCTTTCTTACTACTCTTCCAATTGACTTGTGAATATATTAAATTCTTGCAAGATACTTATGAAATGTGTCTATATTCACAGGTGTCTGTGTCCACAGAAGTTCAGACATCATATGAAGTTGGGTTAAATGCATGCACAGAAAAGGAAAACACACTTCCCTTGGAACATCCAAAATGTCAATCATAACACACACATTAATGGTGCCAAAACCTGATATTCAGTTCAGTTCAGTCACTCACTTGTGTCTGCTCTTTGTGACCCTATGAACGGCAGCACGCCAGGCCTCCCTGTCCATCACCAACTCCTGGAGTTTACCTAAACTCATGTCCATTGAGTCGGTGATGCCATCCAACCATCTCATCCTGTCGTCCCCTTCTCCTCCTGCCCTCAATCTTTCCCAGCATCAGCGTCTTTTCCAATGATTCAGCTCTTCACATCAGGTGGCCAAAGTATTGAAGTTTCAGCTTCAACATCAGTCCTTCCGATGAACACCCAGGACTGATCTTTAGGATGGACTGCTTGGATCTCCTTGCAGTCCAAGGGACTCTCAAGAGTCTTCTCCAACACCACAGTTCAAAAGCATAAATTCATCCGTGCTCATCTTTCTTTATACTCCAACTCTCACATCCATACATGACCACTGGAAAAACCATAGCTTTGACTAGATGGACCTTTGTTGACAAAGTAATGTCTCTGCTTTTTAACATGCTGTCTAGGTTGGTCATAACTTTCCTTCCAAGGAGTAAGCCAGCGTCTTTTAATTTCATGGCTGCAATCACCATCTGCAATGATTTTGGAGCCCCCCAAAATAAAGTCTGGCACTGTTTCCACTGTTTCCCCATCTATTTCCCATGAAGTGATGGGACCAGATGCCATGATCTTCATTTTATGAATGTTGAGCTTTAAGCCAACTTTTTCACTCTCCTCTTTCACTTTCATCAAGAGGCTTTTTAGTTCCTCTTCACTTTGTGCCATAAGGGTGGTGTCATCTGCATATCTGAGGTTATTCATATTACTCCCAGCAATCTTGATTCCAGCTTGTGCTTCATCCTGCCCAGCGTTTCTCATGATGTACTCTGCATATAAGTTAAATAAGCAGGGTGACAATATACAGCCTTGACACACTCCTTTTCCTATTTGGAACCAGTCTGTTGCTCCATGTCCAGTTCTAACTGTTGCTTCCTGACCTGCATACAGATTTCTCAAGAAGCAGGTCAGGTGGTCTGGTATTCCCATCTCTTTCAGAATTTTCCTGTTTATTATTCAGCTGTTAAAAAGAGTGAAATGATCCCATTTGCAAGAACATGGATGGACCTACAGATTGTCATACTGAGTGTGGTCAGACATAGAAAGAGAAATATCATATTATATCATTTACTTGCAGAATCTAAAAAAAAAAAAAAAATGTGACATGTACACACTGATGTATTTAAAATTGATGTCCTAGAAGGACCTGCCTATTGCACAGGGAGTGCTGTTCAATGTTATATAACAATGTAAATGTGGAATTGTTTGAAACAGAAAAGGTACATGTATATGTATAATTGAATCACTTATTTTACACATGAAATGTGAACTTAGGGGACAGCACTATTTCCATGGTGCTGTGACTCCTGCTTTCCTAAATTTTAGAAAAAAAACTACTATTGTTTTCTCCATCTAGATCGTCATCTTTGTCATCTCTATTATAATCATCATCCTAGAGTACATTACGGACTATATATTAAAGTATATAAACATACTAAACATTTAACTAGAAGGTATATATACATATAGACACTATGATAAAATGCATAAGTAACTAAACCTAGTACATCATATTTACAACCTAGATGGTAAAATAAGCAAATGGACTGAGAAGTGAAACATAACTAGCTTCAACACAGAAGCTAACATTGCCTTATACACATGTGCACAATTATAACTAAAACAACAAAAGAGCATAATTGTCAAAAGAACTTCCAGAGGACGTATTCTCTAAATGAGTTGCTGATTATGCTTATGTGTGTGTGTGTGCTCAGTCGTATCTGACTCTGTGTGACCGACTAGACTGTAGACGGTCTGTGTCTAGACTGGCTACCAAGCTCCTCTGTTCATGGAATTTTATAAGCAAGAAGACTGGAGTGAGTTGCTCTTTCCTATTCCAGGGGAACTTCCTAACTCAGGGATCAAACTCGTGTCTCTTGCATCTCCTGCATTGGCAGGCAGATTCTTTACTACCGTGCCATCTGAATGGAATTGGGAGGATACCTGTTAATGATTCTATTGACAGATGCTCATTTTCCTGGTGAATATCAGTTCAAAGGTTTAAAAATTATATCACTTAGAGTATGTTAAAAATATAGAGGATTAGCAAGGCACACTAATGTAAATGCAATTGTGGAAGCTTTATGTAATTCTGAAAATAAATTCTAATATTTTCTTACCATTAAAAGCACATATATTTCCCCATCCCTGTGGCGGATTCATGTTGATATACGGCAAAACCAATACAATATTGTAAAGTAATAAGTCTCCAATTAAAATAAATAAATTTATAATAAAAAATAAACAAATGCAAAAAAAAGAAAAGAAAAAATAAAGTACTTATTATCAAAAAAGGATATATATTTTATTTATTTATTTTAAATTTTATTTTATTTTTAAACTGTACATAATTGTATTAGTTTTGTCAAATATCAAAATGAATCCACCACAGGTATACAGGTGTTCCTCACCCTGAACCCTCCTCCCTCCTCCCTCCCCATACCATCCCTCTGGGTCGTCCCAGTGCACTAGCCCCAAGCATCCTGTATCGTGCATCGAACCTGGACTGGAAACTCGTTTCATACATGATATTTTACATGTTTCAATGCCATTCTCCCAAATCTTCCCACCCTCTCCCTCTCTCACAGAGTCCATAAGACTGTTCTATACATCAGTGTCTCTTTTGCTGTCTCGTACACAGGGTTATTGTTATCATCTTTCTAAATTTCATATATATGCGTTAGTATACTGTATTGGTGTTTTTCTTTCTGGCTTCCTTCACTCTGTATAATAGGCTCCAGTTTCATCCACCTCATTAGAACTAGTTCAAATGTATTCTTTTTAATGGCTGAGTAATACTCCATTGTGTACATGTACCATAGCTTTCTTATGAATTAGCATAGGGGTAGTTTGGAAGGCAGTGATGAAAAAGATGAAATAATTCAAAGCAGATTATTTTTGGGCCAAAATTGCTACATCAGATCAGATCAGTTGCTCAGTCGTGACCAACTTTTTGGGACTCCATGAATTGCAGCACGCCAGGCCTCCCTGTCCATCACCAACTCCCGGAGATCACTCCCACTCATGTCCATTGAATCAGTGATGCCATCCAGCTATCTCATCCTCTGTCATCCCCTTCTCCTCCTGCCCCCAATGCCTCCCAGCATCAGAGTCTTTTCCAATGAGTCAACTCTTCACATGAGGTGGCCAAAGTACTGGAGTTTCAGCTTTAGCATCATTCCTTCCAAAGAACACCCAGGGCTGATCTACTTCAGAATGGACTGGTTGGATCTCCTTGCAGTCCAAGGGACTCTCAAGAGTCTTCTCCAACACCACAGTTCAAAAGCATCAATTCTTCAGCGCTCAGCCTTCTTCACAGTCCAACTCTCACATCCATACATGACCACAGGAAAAACCATAGCCTTGACTAGACAAACCTTTGTCGGCAAAGGAATGTCTCTGCTTTTGAATATGCTATCTAGGTTGGTCATAACTTTCCTTCCAAGGAGTAAGCGTCTTTTAATTTCATGGCTGCAGTCACCATCTGCAGTGATTTTGGAGCCCCAAAAAATAAAGTCTGACACTGTTTCCACTGTTTCCCCATCTATTTCCCATGAAGTGATGGGACCAGATGCCATGATCTTCTTTTTCGGAACGTTGAGCTTTAAGCCAACTTTTTCACTTTCCGCTTTCACTTTCATCAAGAGGCTTTTGAGTTCCTCTTCACTTTCTGCCATAAGGGTGGTGTCATCTGCATATCTGAGGTTATTCATATTTCTCCTGGCAATCTTGATTTCAGCTTGTGTTTCTTCCAGTCCAGCGTTTCTCATGATGTACTCTGCATATAAGTTAAATAAACAGGGTGACAATATACAGCCTTGATGTACTCCTTTTCAGAATATAGAAATATGTACAAAGTAAAAATGTTGGGACAAACATGGAGATTCTTCTATAATGTGCTGTTAGGAAAAGTACTCAGTACATGAAATTTTTTCTTTTAGTATGATGATTGAAGTAATTCCTCATGAGGGTATAGTGGGATAAATAGACATACTCCTAGTGTCTGTTGATTCTTTGAAGTCTCTAGATTTTTTTTTCTTATCTAAATATCTTTATTTTTTTAAAAAATTTAAATTTATTTATTTAAATTTGAGGTAATTACTTTACAATATTGTATTGGTTTTGTCATACATCAATATGAAATGAAGTCTCTAGATTTTTCCAGGGCTCTGACATAGGGCATGGTAATATGCATTCCCTCATTCAGTTGTTCAATTCCTCCTTCAAATAGTCATTATTTAACTGCTGCTGGTCAGTTTCCATGCAATTGAAGCAAAAAGCACCAACAATAAGAATGGAAAAATATAAGGAATCTTGCATGTTTTAAGGTATATTTAAGCCAAAATTCTTAACAACTTGAATTCTGTTTTGTTTTTTTCATAAAGTATGTAATGAACATTACTCTTTATTCACAATAGAGGATTATTTAAGTATGAAATATTTAAGATCCTTTCACAAGTTAGCCCACCAGGATCCTCGGTCTGTGGAGATTCTCCAGGCAAGAACACTGGAGTGGGTAGCCTTTCCCTACTCCAGGGGATCTTCCCAATCCAGGGATCAAACCCAGGTCTCCTGCATTGCAGGCAGATTCTTTACCGTCTAAGCCACCAGGGAAGCCCAATAAATATTTAAGCATAGTCAACAGTGGATTATTCTAAACTATCTAAAGTATCTTATAAGCTAGAAAGGGTTAAGTTTTTAAGGGGAAATTATAGATATTTAAAACCTTTCTCTGATAACTGTGTGGCAAACAGTTAAAACATTTATAATTATACTCATCACACTATACTATTATTGTTTTCAGTAACTCAGTGCAGTCCAGCTCTTTGTAACCCCATGGACTGCAGCACGCCAGGCTTCCCTGTCCTTCACCATCTCCTAGAGTTTGCTCAAGCTGTTGTCCATTGAATCAGTGATGCCATTCAACCATCTTGTCCTCTGTGGTCCCTGTCTCCTCCTGCCTTCAATCTATATTTTAAGTAACAATTGTCTCAATGCTGCAATCACATGCTTGTTCTCAAGGCTGTATATCATGGGATTTAACACCAGAGTCACTATGGGGTAGAACAAGGAGAGCAGTCTGTCAGTTCCTGCAGAGTGACTGGATTTGGGCCTGAAGTAGGCAATGGCAGCAGATACAAAAATAAAAGCACAACCAACAGGTGAGACAAACACGTGGAGAAGGCTTTGGCTCTTCTGGCTGTTGGCAACCTCAGAATAGTGGAAATGATTTTACTGTAAGAGGCAAGTATTAACATAAAAGGCACTGCAGCAACCAGCAGAACTCCTGCATAGACTGACAGTTCCTGCACAGAAGTGTCTCCACAGCCCAGCTTCAGAATGGGGGGTACGTCACAGAAGAAGTGGTTAATCTGGTTCGAATGACAGAAACGCAGAGTGAAGATCCAACACGTTTGCCCTATCTGCACTGGGATTCCACTGACCCAGGAGCCCACAGCCAGCTGGAGGCATGTCTTTGGGGTCATGACCAGGGGATAATGCAGAGGGTCGCAGATGGCCACACAGCGGTCATAGGCCATCACCGCCAGGAGGAAATACTCAGTGGTTCCGAAGATAAGGAAGAAGCACATTTGGGCAGCACAGGCCAACATAGAAATGCTTCTGTTTTGAGTCCAAAGGTTCACCAGATTCCTAGGGAAAGTGACAGGCACGTAACAAATTTCCAAGGAGGAAAAATTTGCCAAGAAAAAATACATGGGTTTCTGCAGAGCTGGGTCAAGCCGAGTTATTATTATTAAGAGACTCTTTTCAGTTAAGATAATGATGTAAATTATGGAGAACACTCCAAAGAGTAACCCTTGGAGGTTTGGAAGGTCAGAAAACCCCAGGAGAACAAATTGTATAACTGTGGATACATTGTCTTCTGCTTCCATCTCTTTATATTTCATCTGTGGGAATGATTCAATCCGAAATACAATTATTTCACTTTTTGACTTTTGTTTCCTTATGTATAAACAGGATTCTATGTCCTCTTATTTTTCAAATTCCCTAAAGAAACAAAACCTATTACTAATAAGACCTGTGAAAGTGTAGTGAAATATATTCTTCATTAATATGAAATATATTTTTAAGAAAATATATTTCTAATTTTCTTGAAGAGATCGCTAGTCTTTCCCATTCTATTGTTTTCTTCTATTTCTTTGCATTGATCACTGAGGAAGGCTTTCTTATCTCTCCTTGCTATTCTTTGGAACTCTGCATTCAAATGGGAATATCTTTCATTTTCTTCTTTGCTTTTCACTTCTCTTATTTTCACAGCTATTTGTAAGGTCTTCTCAGACAGCCATTTTGCTTTTTTGCATTTCTTTTTCTTGGAGATGGTCTTGATTCCTGTCTCCTGTACAATGTCATGCACCTCCGTCCATAGTTCATCAGGCACTTTATCAGATCTAGTCTCTTAAATCTATTTCTCACTTCCACTGTCTAGTCATAAGGGATTTGATTTAGGTCATACCTGAATGGTCTAGTGGTTTTCCCCACTTTCTTGATTTTAAGTCTGAATTTGGCAATAAGGAGCTCAGGATCTGAGCCACAGTCAGCTCCCGGCCTTGTTTTTGCTGACTGTATAGAGCTTCTCCATCTTTGGCTGCAAAGAATATAATCAATCTGATTTAGGTGTTGACCATCTGGTGATGTCCATGTGTAGTCTTCTCTTGTGTTGTTGGAAGAGGGTGTTTGCTATGACCAGTGCGTTCTCTTGGCAAAACTCTATTAGTCTTTGCCCTGCTTCATTCTGTACTCCAAGGCCAAATTTACCTGTTACTCCAGGTGTTTCTTGACTTCCTACTTTTGTATTCCAGTCCCCCATAATGAAAAGGACATCTTTTTTTGGGTGTTAGTTCTAGAAGGTCTTGTAGGTCTTCATAGAACCGTTCAACTTCAGCTTCTTCAGCATTATTGGTTGGGGCATAGACTTGGATTACCGTGATATTGAATGGAAACGAATGGAAACGAACAGAGATCATTGTCATTTTTGAGATTGCATCCAAGTACTGGATTTTGGACTCTTGTTGACTATGACGGATACTCCATTTCTTCTAGATATTCAGTGGTTTGCTAATGTTTATATACTTTCAGTATGGAAATCCAATATATGAGGCAGATATTAATTGATTCTCTGTTTTGTTAAGTATGTTGGCTGTCACAGAATAATGACCCTCAAAGACACATTTTATAAGGAAGGCTGAGTGCCAAAGGATTGATGCTTTTAAACTGGGGTGTTGGAGAAGATTCTTGAGTCCCTGGGACTGCAAGAAGATCAAGCCAGTAAATCCTAAAGGAAATCAATCCTCAATATTCATTGGAGAGACTGATGCTGAAGCTAAAGCTCCAATACTTTGACCACCTGATGCGAAGAGCCAACTCTTTAGAAAAGACCCTGATGCTGGGAAAGATTGAAGGCAGGAGGACAAGGGGATGACAGAGTTCAAGATGGTTGGATGGCATCACCAATTCTATGGACATGAGTTTGAACAAGCTCCAGGAGATGGTGAAGGACAGGGAAGCCTGGCATGCTGCAATCTGTGGACTTACAAAGAGTCAGACACAACCGAGCGACTGAATAGCAACAACTATATATATATATATATATATATATATATATATATATATATATATATATATATATATAAAACAACCTTGTGTGTGTGTGCTAAGTCACTTCAGTTGTGTCTGGTTGTGCCACCCTATGGACTGTAGATAGCCAGGCTCCTCTATCCGTGGGATTTCCTGGCAAGAATACTGGAATGGGTTGCCATGCCCTTCTCCAAGATATCTTCCCAATTCAGGGATCAAACCCACGTCTCCTGAAGCTCCTCCACTTCAGTCAGATTCTTTACCACTGAGCCACTGGAGAAGGCCATATATGACAAACTTAATCATTCTAAATATAATTAGTTCAGTGAATCCACCTAGAAAAGTTCTCATCTGTGTTATTGCATGCATGTACACAAACTCTTTATCTGTGTATCTATCATCTATCTAAATGCTTTAAACACAAAATATAAATGCACATATATAAATATGTATATCTTTTGTGTGTAAAGCTTATTGTGGCAAAGCTCAATCATCTTCCTTTTTGAAATTTCAGCATCATCTCTCTAAAACATTGTTTCATAATTTATATTTTTTCCAACTCTTCCCTCAGACCATATGTTCACTTTCTCTTTATCTTCCAATTCTATTATTCTATTTCCATATATGTTCTCTGTACTACTTATGATAGTGAAATAAGCTTACATGCTTTCATGTCACAGCTAAAGAAATAGTTTATCAATAAGGTTACATATACCAAAACACTATTCCAAAAAACAATTATACATATCATACCTATATAAATATAAATATACAGATACCTTTCAAAGAAGGAAAGAAAGAGAAGATGTCTACCATTATTCCCTTCCAGCAAAGAATCCATAGCTATTAATACAATCCAGATGCACAATGAAGACATATTCACTTTTCACTTTCCCCGAATCAGTCTATTAATCTTGGAAAGACTTTACACATATTATTGACCTTCCCATCCTTTGTTGTCAGTTGACTTCAGTACACAAAAGCAATATTATCCTAAAGTACACACACAGACAAGCATGCATACCTATATAAATGAATATCTGTTTTTGTGTTTCTAAATAATGAAATTGTGTGTGCTTAGTTTATCAGAATTATAAGTGACTTGTTCTGGGAATAGTACAATGCAAAGTAGTAACAAAAGATTATCTTGCTAATAAAGATATTTATAATTTACAAAACATTGGCAGTATTTGCACACATTCATTGTGTTTGAAAATCAAGTGATACGGATACAGATTTTTGGCAAGCTATTACCACTGAATGTGGTAACTAGTTTAGATATGGCTTGTTAGTTGCCAAGCCAAAGTGAAAATAAATTCTGACACTGTCCACTGACATTTTTAGCTTGTGAAACTTCAGTATCTACCCAAAAACTCATAATGCTCCAAGATATCACTCTTATTTGCCCTTCTCTATAAAAGGAGAGAGATCCAGTCGCATCTGCTCGATATATCAATATTTTTAAGTGTTGCCCCCTCCATTAGTTATCTCTTCTCTCTGAAAAAAAAATTTTTTTTTTAATTAGGCAGGAAGGAGAGAAAACAGAGAGGCTTTCTTAATTTATGTCTCAATCTTTTCAACATATGATAGTTTCAGGATTTATCCAACATCTGCCTAGAAATTTTCCTGGAATTTTGTTATTGCTGTTATTATAGTTCTCTTTCTTTTAACCTCCCCTGTATTCAATTGTTTCCATTAGATTTTACTAGGTTATGATGGCTGTATTATCTGAGGAACTTGGTGATTTACTGTTTACTTGGTTCTCAATAAGAGTTGGTTTTTCCTTCTTTACTTTATTATCAGAATTGGTCACACGTCATCTGGTTGTTTTCTCCCAAGGAAAAAGTGGTACTGCACCTCCCTATCCATCTGGAAATAGCCAGCTCCACATAAATGTGACAAAACTGACATTTATTTTTATGGGAATAAACTTTAAATACAACAGTTCAAGGTTCATCATATTTTTTAACTTTGAGTGATGCTGTAGAGAGAAATACTGCATAGGAACCTGGAATGTCAGGTCCATGAATCAAGGCAAATTGGAAGTGGTCAAACAAGAGATGGCAAGAGTGAATGTCGACATTCTAGGACTCAGCGAACTAAAATGGACTGGAATGGGTGAATTTAACTCAGATGACCATTATATCTACTACTGTGGGCAGGAATCCCTCAGAAGAAATGGAGTGGCCATCATGGTCAACAAAAGAGTCCAAAATGCAGTACTTGGATGCAATGTCAAAACGACAGCATCATCTCTGTTTGTTTCCAAGACAAACAATTCAATATCACAGTAATCCAAGTCTGTGCCCCAACCAGTAATGCTGAAGAAGCTGAAGTTGAACGGTTCAATGAAGACCTACAAGACCTTTTATAACTAACACCCAAAAAAGATGTCTTTTTCATTATAGGGGACTGGAATGCAAAAGTAGGAAGTCAAGAAACACCTGGAGTAACAGGCAAATTTGGCCTTAGAATGCAGAATGAAGCAGGGCAAAGACTAATAGAGTTTTGCCAAGAAAATGCACTGATCATAACAAACACCCTCTTCCAACAACACAAGAGAAGACTCTACATATGGACATCACCACGTGGTCAACACCTAAATCAGATTGATTACATTCTTTGCAGCCAAAGATGGAGAAGCTCTATACAGTCAGCAAAAACAAGGCCAGGAGCTGACTGTGGCTCAGATCATGAACTCCTTATTGCCAAATTCAGACTTAAATTAAAGAAAGTAGGGAAAACCACTAGACCATTCATGTATGACCTAAATCAAATCCCTTATGACTATACAGTGGAAGTGAGAAATAGATTTAAGGGCCTAGATCTGATAGATAGAGTGCCTGATGAATTATGGACTGAGGTTCGTGACATTGTACAGGAGACAGGGATCAAGACCATCCCCATGGGAAAGAAATGCAAAAAAGCAAAATGGCTGTCTGGGGAGGCCTTACAAATAGCTGTGAAAAGAAGAGAAGTGAAAAGCAAAGGAGAAAAGGAAAGATATAAGCATCTGAATGCAGAGTTCCAAAGAATAGCAAGAAGAGATAAGAAAGCCTTCTTCAGCAATCAATGCAAAGAAATAGAGGAAAACAGCAAAATGGGAAAGACTAGAGATTTCTTCAAGAAAATTAGAGATACCAAGGGAACATTTCATGCAAAGATGGGCTCGATAAAGGACAGAAATTACATGAACCTAAAAGAAGCAGAAGATATTAAGAAGAGGTGGCAAGAATACACAGAAGAACTGTACAAAAAAGATCTTCACAACCCAGATAATCACGATGGTGTGATCACTCTCCTACAGCCAGACATCCTGGAATGTGAAGTCAAGTGGGCCTTAGAAAGCATCACTACGAACAAAGCTAGTGGAGGTGATGGAATTCCAGTGGAGCTATTTCAAATCCTGAAAGATGATGCTGTGAAAGTGCTGCACTCAATATGCCAGCAAATTTGGAAAACTCAGCAGTGGCCATAGGACTGGAAAAGGTCAGTTTTCATTCCAATCCCAAAGAAAGGCAATGCCAAAGAATGTTCAAACTACTGCACAATTGCACTCATCTCACATGCTAGTAAAGTAATGCTCAAAATTCTCCAAGCCAGGCTTCAGCAATATGTGAACCATGAACTTCTTGATGTTCAAGCTGGTTTTAGAAAAGGCAGAGGAACCAGAGATCAAATTGCCAACATCCTCTGGATCATGGAAAAAGCAAGAGAGTTCCAGAAAAACATCTACTACTGCTTTATTGACTATGCCAAAACCTTTGACTGTGAGGATCACAATAAACTGTGGAAAATGCTGAAGGAGATGGGAATACCAGACCACTGGACCTGCCTCTTGAGAAATTTGTATGCAGGGCAGGAAGCAACAGTTAGAACTGGACATGGAACAACAGACTGGTTCCAAATAGGAAAAGGAGTATGTCAAGGCTGTATATTGTCACCCTGCTTATTTAACTTCTATGCAGAGTACATCATGAGAAATGCTGGACTGGAAGAAACACAAGCTGGAATCAAGATTGCCAGGAGAAATATGAATAACCTCAGATATGCAGATGACACCACCCTTATGGCAGAAAGTGAAGAGGAACTCAAAAGCCTCTTGATGAAAGTGAAAGTGGAGAGTGAAAAAGTTGGCTTAAAGCTCAACATTCAGAAAACGAAGATCATGGCATCCGGTCCCACTACTTCATGGGAAATAGATGGGGGAACAGTGGAAACAGTGTCAGACTTTATTTTTCTGGGCTCCAAAATCACTGCAGATGGTGACTTCAGCCATGAAATTAAAAGACTCTTACTCCTTGGAAGGAAAGTTATGACCAACCTAGATAGCATATTCAAAAGCAGAGACATTCCTTTGCCAACAGAGGTTCGTCTAGTCAAGGCTATGGTTTTTCCTGTGGTCATGTATGGATGTGAGAGTTGGACTGTGAAGAAGGCTGAGCACCGAAGAATTGATGCTTTTGAACTGTGGTGTTGGAGAAGACTCTTGAGAATCCCTTGGACTTCAAGAAGATCCAACCAGTCCATTTTGAAGATCAATCTGGGGATTTCTTTGGAAGGAATGATGCTAAAGCTGAAACTCCAGTACTTTGGCCACCTCATGCGAAGAGTTGACTCATTGGAAAAGACTCTGATGCTGGGAGGGACTGGGGGCAAGAGAAGAAGGGGACAACAGAGGATGAGATGGCTGGATGGCATCACTGACTCGATGGACGTGAGTCTGAGTGAACTCTGGGAGTTGGTGATGGACAGGGAGGCCTGGCGTGCTGCGATACATGGGGTCGCAAAGAGTCGGACACAACTGAGCAAGTGAACTGAACTGAACTGAGTGGTGACAGGTCATATTTCTGCAATGATCTGTTGCTTGTCTATATGAAGGATTATTATATACACATGGAATTTTGAAAAATATGTAACTACAGAAATAGCACACACAACTAATAATTGCGATTTTCCTTGTCCAGAATGAATACAAATTTATTGTTTGTTATTTTGATTACCCAAATAGCACAAGTTTATTGTAATAAACTGCACAATTTCAATAAAACAAAGGGAAAAATAAAATGATTTACTCTGTGATTTCTATAATTAGCAACAATGATTATTTTTGTATTGACCATTTGTAATATGTGTATGTTTGTAAGGTTTAAGATGTACAGTACTTGTGCTTTTATAGAAGATACTTTTACAAAAATTTAAATCCTTTCCCTTTTCCCCTAACTTTCCTATCCCCACTATCATCTCTAGGAAAATATATTAAAAAACCATGGCTTATGAATATTCCCATCACTTTTTCCAAGCTCATCTTATTATATGTAAAGATTTCAATAATATCTTTTGTTTTATCAACTCAACAAATCATATTATGAATTTAATCTGATATACACATAAGGGATGCCTAATAATTACTAATACCATTGTACAACATCATTCATTAAACTACATTCCTAATGAGAGGTACTTTTCACTCTGCACTATCCTGTTACAATAATATTAATATTATAATCATTGTATTATTTCTCTGCAGAATAATTGCTAACCCAAGCTATACATAATATTTTAATTAAAGTCCATTACTAACTTAGTTTAAAAAATTTGTGTGACATCTCTATGGAACTGGATAATATGCTTTCCAATAAGTGATATAACTGAGTCTGTATTACAACTGGGTGTATTATAGCAATTGTTGTCTAAAGTTCTTACTAAAAGAGAACATTTCACAACAAGGTTATAGAATTCCTAAGCAAATGTTGCTATTTGTTGACCCATACACAACTATATAACTCTAGACAAAAAGGTTTCTCAGTGTTACAAGTAATTTTTATTTTGGTAATAACTACCACTTTATAGGCAGATAAATTGAGTTTAAGATAAATATCTATTGAAAATTTATAACACATATATAAGAAATCAAGTTCTGAAATACAAGTCACTTTTTCAATGAACTAAGGTGTTTGCCTGGCCATTGTCTCAGTGCCATCATGACATCCTTGTTCCTTAGACTGTATACAATGGGGTTAAACACAGGCGTCACAATCGTGTAGAAGAGGGAAAGCACTTTGTCAGTTCCTGCTGAGCCTTGGGTCTTAAATATGTGACGAGGCCTGATCCGAAGAACAATGCCACAACCATAAGATGAGAGGAGCAGGTGGAAAAGGCTTTGCCCCGACTTGTGGCTGATGGCAATTTAAGGACTGTGGAGATGATTTTGCCATAGGAAACAAGTATCAACAGAAATGGAACCAAAACAAACAGCGCAGCAACTGTGAAGACCAACATTTCATTCAGAAAAGTGTCCCTGCAGGCCAGCTTGAGTATGGGAGGGATGTCACAGAAGAAGTGGTGGATAAGTTTGGAACCACAAAAGGGCAGAGAGAAAATCTGGCCTGTCTGGCCTATTTGGATTGGGATTCCACTGATCCAGGAGCCGGCCACCAGCTGGATACACACCTTGTAGTTCATGACTAGGGGATATTGCAGAGGGCTACAAATGGCCGCGTAGCGGTCATAGGCCATCACGGCCAGAAGGAAGCACTCGGTGGCCCCAAGTATAAGAATGAAGCACATTTGTGTGGCACAAGCAACTAGAGAAATCGTTCTTCTTTGTGTCCAAAGATTCTGGGGAGCGTTAACAGACACGTAGCAGATTTCCAAAAGGGAAAAATTGCCAAGGAAAAAATACATGGGGGTCTGGAGACCAGGGTTCAGTATTGTTATCAGAAATATGATGCCATTTCCCATCAAGATAATTATATAGGTGAGTAAGAACAGTCCAGATAAAAACCTCTGGAGATGAGGAACATCAGCAAAGTCCAGGAGAACAAACTCCATCAATTTAGTAAGATTACCTTCTGGTGCTTTTTCTTGGTGTTCCATCTGTGAGAAAGGGTAAATGTATTATCTGCTTTTTATTTTTACCATCAGGGATCAGTGCCTGTTTTATAAGTTGTATCAGGACATCCAGGTTGATTTTCATGATCAATGCAATTGTTTCTAATTTAAGAATTTTATTATTTCCACTTTCCCCTTTCTCAGTTTATAATCCATGTGTTATCACCATACACTCTCCCTTGAAATATCTTTTAGGGCATTCTTTCCGAATATAGTCCAAAGTCAAAAGAGTTAGAGTGTTAGTCATTCAGTCGTGTCTGACTCTCTGATCTCATGGATTGTAGGCCACCAGGCTCCTCTGTCCATGGGATTTCCTAGGCAAGAATACTGGAGTGGGTTGTCATTCCCTTCTCCAGGGGATCTTCCCAACCTAGGGATCAAACCCAGATCTCCTGCATTGCAGGCGGATTCTTTATCATCTGAGCCACCAGGGAAGCCCCAAATGCCCTGATCAGCACAGACGTTGGACAAACTGATAGTTATTGAAGATAGACCCACACTGTTGTTATGTGATCTCAGTTTTAAATACTTACATTATTTTGTGGCCATGTTTCACAGTTTGTGGGATCTTAGTACACCAACCAGAGATTGAACCTCAGGCTCACAGCAGTGAAAGTACAGAGTCCTAATCATTGGACTGCTAGGGAATTCCCTCAAAATTTACATTTTTTGACAATTTTATTGTATTTCTCTATGACTTTACATACTTCAGTAGAACTATTAATATAACAGAAATTATCTGCCTTATATATTTTCAGCTACTTATTTCAACTCTTCATTTCCCTCCCATCACTTGATGATCTTGATCATACATGTTCTTATATACAATTCACATTTTTAGGCAGTTTACAAAAAATATGAGAGAATATTTTATTTTTTGTACATAGGGGAATAGAAGACATATATTTCAGTAAGATGCTTTGTGGAGGCTATCAGAGGGTTTTATTCTGGAAAAGTTGTGTGGGAATAGATACAGAGAGAAACAATTAAGAAGGTCACTGTGGGAAAAGAGGGGTCACCTGGAATGTATTCACCAGCTGTGTAAGATACTTCTTGTTATGCTTTACCCCGTGTTCTGTGTGCATCTCTGATGTCTTTGTTGTTCCTCAAATAATAATAATAATAATAATAATAATTCAGATAAAAGTTTCTGAACTCACTTTTCTTGAGCTAGGATATTCAGATTTAGCAATGATGGATACATTGCTCATTTGCACATTGGTTTTGTGATTGCAAATCAGTGCCTATTGTTTAAATCATACTTAAGTTTGAATTCTACCTCCATTATTTATCATCTATTATATTAAGTAATTGTTTAAATTTTCTGTTTGCTTCCTTATTTGAGATAATTAAATATGATTTTATCAATAAAATTTCCTATCGCTTTTAATATGTTTATGTATAAGTCATGGTCCTATAATTATAATTATTAATATGGTATAATGTTCTTAAATCTTTAGTTGCCAGGGTTGTACCACACTCCCTAGAAAAATTGTTTTTGGTAGAGTTATTGAGTTACTCATTGATGATTACTTTTTTCCATTTTTTCCTTTCATCAGAGCCAGGAGTGGGATACGGTCTTACCTAAATAAGGAATAAGACTCTTTTAGTACAGAATCTAAGAGCACACACTCAGTTTCAGGGCTGATTCTGCATCGCCCCATTGTTAAAGTGACTGCCTCTTTAAATATTACACTCCAGGCATCACTTGACTCAACATGAGTCCCAGCCCTGCTTCTCATTTCCCCACCCTTTACGTTTCAAGTTTCTCCATGCAAGCATAGTCTAAATATAGTGTCATGGACAAAAAATACAATCCTGACAAGATAGCCTGCAATTGAATCATGGCTTCACTTGCCAGCTGTGTGACAATGCGAATTGCTTAATCTCTCTGCACCATACTTCACTTGGCTGCAAAACTGACTTAACAGTTGTACCAACAGTTAGGATTGCGACATGAATTAATTCATTTGATACAATAAAGCAACGTAAAGTTGTTTTGGCATTCATAGAAAGTCTATTTGAAAGCTAGCTATTATTGTTTTTATTAAAAGCTAAATTTTATTCTTCTAAATTTCACTCTCTGCTTTAACATTATGAAAAACTGCTCTCTAGTTTACCTTGGCTTGGTATCACATGGTTAATGTGGGAATGAAATAAGATATTAAAGCAATCATCACAGTGTTATAAAAATCCCAGACTCTTAGATGTGAATTCTCCATGAAGTTTCTGCCAATAATTTGATAATACTATCACCTCCACTCTGTAGAGCTAACAGGGAGAGCACCTGTGGCTTTGAAGCACACAGTGTTGCAGTTTGGCTCATCCCTTTCATATGCCGCTTTTCTTTCCCACTGACATTCCATGATCTAGGATCTAAGGACTGAGACCTAGGAAAATAGTTATTGCATGATCTAGGAAAATAGTCCTAGTTTTCCTGCTTGGAAGCAATGTAGATCTTAGAAAATGCATGTTTACTTAATATATTCTTCATAATTTGATTCTGAAATTGAGTAAAGGAACAGACAGTTTTAATTTAAAATTGTCAATCTTAAAAGAGAGGGAAAATTAATATACAAAAGAATAGAATTGCAATCTTTATCATTTTTATGAACAGAAGCATTTAGTATTTTACTCATTACCTGAATAAAATTATTTCCAGTGCTATATAAAATATAATTTCTAATTGTACAGATGTGACATTTTGGTGATGAAATCTTGTATAACATGAAATAGGTAAGATTTGAGTTTGAATTTCATAAGAGTAAAACAAGGTATACTTCAAGTATATTTGTATATTTGATAAAAATTGGTAACTCAATCCTTGAAAATAATTTAAAAACATTGTTGGGACTGAAGCTATCTTTATTATTTTATAAATCCTGAATTCTATAATTTTTTTCAAAATAACTGTTCTTTATTTTATGTATTAATTTATTTTAAATATCATTATAATATCAAATTGAATAGACATATGTAACCATTTTTGTTGCAATATGTGGGCTCAAATGAAGTTTTCCTTAATATTATCTATACCTAGACTTAAGCTATTACATTTTTTGACATTTCAAAGTGACTTAATACCATTATTTATTATAATTATTTGATTATAAATTTTATTTAATAGAATAAGAAATATATAGAAGTTGCTTTAATGAACAAAAATATTTGCTACCATGTGTAAAATTAATAATTTACACATTAATAACCTTTGTACATGATTAATTTTAAATTTAAAGTAAGAATTACACCTTACTATCATTTTCATATTTACCTTTCTTACTTGAAATGTTGGTGATTTTTCTCACTAGAGAGGCAAGAGACCAATACAAAGAGGCCAGTGCAGGAGATGGAAGAGACACAGGTTTGATCCCTGGGTCATGAAATTCACGTGGAGTAGGAAATGACAACCCACTCCAGAATCCTTGCCTGGAGAATTCTATGGACAGAGGAGTCTGGTGGGCTACAGAGTTGGATATGACTGAACACACACACACACACACACACACACACACACACACACACTATTATTTGGGTTGATCAAATAGACACAGATCCAATTCTTACCTTAACTGTTATGAATGCATTATGCAGAGCTTCTATATGATATGTTCCTTGATTCCTAGTTAGAGGACAGATCTGTGTAGTAGTTACAATACATATTCTGATGGCAAATATTTTTATGTGCAAAATTAGTGTGTTATTGATTTCTTAAGCAACCTGAGATTTAGCTGATGAATATATTAAACATACATCAAAATTTAAAAATTTAACCCAAGGTTAATCCTAGTAGGAGAAAATTTTTCCTCTCTTTTGCAGTCTACCACCAATTTTCCCCAAATTTACTTCACATCTTCAAGATGTGAATACTTGCAGCCTCTAGTTGCAATAAAATGAGAATCGGGAATAAGTCTAGTTGAGATTATGGGAAAGATGCTAAGCAAAATGTTTGTGAGTTATATGTTTCAAATGTGGAGAAATTTCTCCAACATAAAGATTGTTTAAAAATCTTGGCTCAGAGCCAGTTTCTCATGGCCCCCCCCAAATTGGATGTTGTTTCCTATTATTTAGTAAACAGTGATTTCTTCAGGTTTATGATTAGGAAGAGAAAATATTTACAAGAGAGGGAACACAGAGAGTAATGTGACAGTGGGAATGATTTGGAAGGTTAATTAAAAAGTATCAGGAGCCTTGTGGTAAAGATCATGAGTAGCGGGTGGTGGGACAGGCTTCTCATGGGGACCAGATGTGATAAAGGACAGAAAGGGAGTGAGAGGCCAGCCAGGCCTGAGCTCCTGCAGGGGCTCATCCAAAAAATAGCTAGTGCTGGAAAGGAGTTATAAGACCTGTTGATCAGCAGAGTGCAGTATTATGCATGGGCTTTCCAGGTGGCTCAGTGGTAAAGAATCTGCCTACCAAGGTAGGGGAGGCCAGGGGAGCCTGACGGGCTATCGTCCATGGGGTCACAAAGAGTCTGACACAGCTGAGCAACTGAGCACAGCACAGCACAGTATTATGCATAAATAAAGAAGCCTTCTGCTGGAATAGAACAGAAATTCCAGAAAAGGCTCAAATATACATGAAAATTTGTCATTGACTAAAAATAGCCTACCAAATTAGTACAGTGAGGACATTTAAAATAACTGTCTTCGGACAGCTGGGCACCCTTAGAGGGGAAAAAAAAAACAGTATATGTATTTTTGATAACTATCCCACAGCAGAATAAACTCCAAATGATACATTTTATAGTGAAATGATTAAAGTATTCTAAGAAATGGGTTTTATAATTTTGGAGTAAGGAAAGTTTAATTCATTAAAATTTAGAATGCAGGATACACATACACACAAAAAACTCTGTAAAGATAAATGATTCTAGATGCTAAAAAGTGGCAAGCTCCATTAAGTATCAAATATAATTAATATAACAGAAAAAATTGTTACAATTGATTTCAAATAAAGTGATCTTGGCTCCTTCTTTAATACAGAGGAGAAGTCCAAAGTATAAATTTAAAAAATGGGTAAAACAGATGAATTAACAATTCATAGAAGAAAATTATTCTTTCAACATACAGACAACAGCTCCATTTGTAAAAAAAAAAAAATAAGTAAATTGTAATCTGAACAATGATACAGTATTAAAAAATCTGAGACATTTTCCTATGTGTTGTGTATGTGTGGAGAGGAATATCCAATCGACCAACAGCACAACTGTGCTCACCCTCTGAATTAATCAGTAAGCACGCACACATACTAAGATATGCAGTAACATTGCAACAGATTTGTGGCTTGAAAATGTGTGAATATTTTATGATTTAATGAGTCTTGATTTTGATATTGTCATCTATTCTTTTTTCTCCCATAGTTATATGTACCTTTAAAATATGTTCTATAATTTATCAAACATTTCTAGTGCCTGAAACTAGACTGGCTTGTTGTGACCCAGTGCCTCTTAACCACAAATGAAAGTTATTTTTTGTTGTTGTTGTTTTAGAGATTGGAAAATTAAACTTGGCTTTAAGTATGTCCTTTTATAAAGATGTTGATTTATTTTTCAAAGCAATTCAGTGGCATCACCAGTCTTGAATCGTATATTTGTTGCTTGATTACTTCTTTTTTTATAATAAAAGGTAATTCATTTTTCTGAATTAGTTTCAGAAAAAAATAGAAGCATAGCCAAAAATAAGAAATAGTATTATGCTTTTTTCCATGATAGAATGTGCTCATTAAATAAAATTTAAGAAATAGAGGGAATTATGTATATACATATGATAAATGATGTTCTGAATATGGCTTTTTAGCTTAACAAAAAGGATATGTACAGTATGATTATGATTTGGTTTGCTTAAAAATATGCTTAATCCATGTTGTATGGAATTACATTTTATTCATTTCTAGAACTCCTTGGTTTTCCTCTGTGTGAAATTATCATAATTACACACAATTCTAGTTTGATAAAGATTTGACATAATGAATGATGTGAAATGAGCATTCTCAGATGCGTCCCTTGGCACACATGTGCACACATTTCTTCTGGTATGTGGCTAAGGGTAAGCTTTTCTTGATGAAGGCAGGCTGTGTGGTAATATGGTGCACCATTCACACACCAGCATCGACGGAGAGCTTTCATTACTCCACACCTCTTACATACGTGATAGGGTGAGTATTTTTGTTTGTTTGATTTCGTCCTCATAATGAATGTGTCATAGATTTCATTTGGTTTTAATCTGGTTTTAATTTGCATTTACCGGTTGCTAATGAGTTATTTTCTTCTTTTTTTCTGGGCATTTAGATTATTATCTTTTGAAATGCATATTAAAGTCTGCTGTAAATTCTTCTCCTGAATTTTTGATGCTTTTGATTTAGTGCACTCCTTTAACAATAGTGTATTTAAACCTTTTATATTGAAAAACTTCACTCGGAATAGCAGCATTTCTTAGTCCAGGAAGTTCAACTGATTAATGTTTACATTATGACTAATAATTTTATCAAAAACACTTTTCTCACACCAACGTCATGAAGTTGATAAACATTATCTTGGAAAAGACTCATTGTTATGCATTTTTACTTAAGTTTACAAAATATCTGAGATTACATTTTAAAATAAATTTTGTGAAGTGAGGGTCAAGCTCTTTTTTTTGTACCATTATATATATTTAAATTAATGTAATTTATTAAAAGACCATCTTTTCTACATTTTCTGCTGTATGAACTTTTGTTTATTTAAGTGTGGCCATGTTCTATAGTCAGTCAGCAAGTATTTTCTAAAGCTTTCCATATGCAGTAATCTTTGCTAGCTGAAATCTTTTGGTTTTAAGTAAATTGTAACAATATAGAGGGAGATAAACTAGAATATACATTATGAATTTTGGATAAAGATATTGGGAGGCCAATTGCTAGATAAAATATACTATATTGTTTTAGTACTTTGGCCACCTGATGCACAGAGCCAACTCAATGTAAAAGACCCTGATGTTAGTAAAGATGAAGGCAAAAAGGAGAAGGAGACAGCAGAGGATGAGATGGTTGGATATTAATAGTGTTGCTGACTCAATGGACATGAATCTGAGCAAATTCCAAGATGTAGTGGAGAACCGAGGAGCCTGGCATGCTACGGTCCATGAAGACACAAAGAGTCGGACATGAATTACCAACTGAACAACAACAACAAATCAAATAAGCAGTGAATTTTTCCTGACAGAGACTAGTCCATTAAATATGAGATCAGCAAAAAATTAATTTCTTATAAATAGAAACACTAGGGAGATAAACCTGATATCAGAAAGTCAAGCATAAAAGGGCAGGATCATGAGGACAATCAATTTATACTAATGCAGGAAGCAAAATTCCAAATAATGTCTGATTAAGACAACACCAGAACTAAGTAGGGAAAAAGATCACTAGCTCAAAGCAGTGGATAAGACGTTAAACATTAAGGCAGTAATTTTCTCAAGGCTAGCGTGACAGCCTTATTCCTCAGAGTATACATAATGGGATTAAACATCGGGGTAACATGGTTTAGAAAGAAGAGAGAAAAAGTCTTTCCTGTAAAAGTATTTGGAATCATGTCATAAATATGTAATGGTTCTGAGTCCACAAAATAAAGGCACAACCATGGGGCTTCCCAGGTGGCTCTAATGGTAAAGAACCTACCTGCCAATGCAGATGTAAGAGATGCAGGTTCGATCCCTGGGTAGGGAAGATCTCCTGGAGAAGGGCACAGCAACCCATTCCAGGGTTCTTGCCTGGAGAATCCCGTGGACAGAGGAGCCTGGTGGGCTACGGTCTACAAAGTTGCAGAGTCAGACAATACCGAAGCAACTTAGCGCACATGCGTGATGTGAGGTGAACAGGTGGAGAAAACTTTGGCGCATTCCACTGCTGATGGCAAACACAGGAAGGAGAAGTGATTCCACTGTGGGAGCCAAGTGTCAGCTGGAAAGGGATCATGACAAACGTGCACGAAGGGTGCAACCATAGAGACCGACACCTCATCCAGAAAAACGTCACCACAGCCCAGCCTGTAGTGAGATCCAAAACGGGACAGGGGGAGAATCTGGCACGCTTGCCTTATCCTGACTGTAACACCACTGATTCAAGAGCCAAGAGTCATTGGTGGAATACAGAGCTCCCGGTTTATAACTAGAGGACGTGGTGAAAGCTACAGTTGGCCACATAGCAGTCATGGGCCATGACTGTCAAGACCAAGTACTCTATGTTGCCAAGAATAGAAATAAAAGATATCTTTGTAGTGCATGCAAAAAAAATAAATATATACATATATATATACACACATATATTTATTCTGATTTGAATGGATATTCTAGAAAGAGGGACAGATACATAACAGATTTCCAGGAAGGAAAAGTTAACTGAGGAAAAAACACATGGGAATTTTAGAGCCTGGTCAGCTCTGATTATGGGAGTATTGATGTTGCTTCTCACCAGGATAATCACATAAAAAAGAAAATATTACAAAAAGAAACACTCAGACATTGGGAATACAGAAGAATCCCCAAAGAACTAATGTTATCGCTGAAGTGAGATATGCTTCTGGGTTGTGTGTGTGTTTCATGTTTTCTCTGCAAAAAGAGTGAAATCAGTCATTTTTCTATTTTTTTATAGCTATATATAAATATATATCTGTCACTGTTGTTCAGTCTTCCAGGCGTGTCCAACTCTTCACATCCCTAAGGACTGCAGCACTCCAGGCCACCCTGTCTCTCACCGTCTCCTGGAGTTTGCCTAAGTTCATGTCCATTGCATCCGTGATGCCATCCAGCCATCTCATCTTCTGATGCCCTCTTCTTCTACCTTCAATCTTTCCCAGCATCACGGTCTTTTTTAATGAGTTGGCTGTTTGAATCAGGTGGCCAAAATATTGGAACTTCAGCTTCAGCATCAGTCCTTCCAATGAATATTGAAATCTATATGTTTATATTATATAAAATATATATTATACATATGCAAAAGTGCCTATGTACATATATATCCATTTCATAATCTTAAATTTATCTCTATTTGTAACTATTATTAAAGCTATCTTAGTCTTTTTTTTAAAAGAAATTATCAAAATTATATATTCTGATTCTGTTTAGTTCAAAAAAAAAGTGTTATTTCAAATATCAAAGATTATTTGGCTGATATTAAAGTTACCCTGTTAGCTACTAAATAGTCTGTAAAACATTGGGAGGCAATAAGAAAAAAAGATATGCAGTAATTTTCTTCCATATGTGTTTTTTATTTTCTGAATAAAATTTATTATTTTTGTGATGTACACATTATTATCTTCATAATAAATCCATACTCCAAAAAGTATAAATAAATAAGTCACACATGATCTGAACTCCCTTCACTTTGAAGAAGCCCATTCTCTCTTCTAATACACATCCAGATACTGTGGACATATATACACACCAACTAGAAAGATGCACATGTGAAATGTTATATGAATATATGAATGCTATCTCCCTTTGTTTTACAAAAATAGGATTATATTTTATACACATATTTATGTACTTATTGCATGTCTGAAAAGCTTTGGATTTCTTCACTGGTGTGGCTCTAAAACATTGTCTTGAGAGGCTATGCAGCATCACATGGTAACATCATGCCTGTGTCTACTATGTTCCAACTGAAAACAGTTTCCCTTTGCTTTGCTAGTGTTGTCTTTTGCAGTATTAAAAAAGCTTTTAACAAACATCTTGGACAAGCACAGGTAGCCATCATTCTTGGGCAAATATTGTTATGGGGTTTCATCGATTTAGTTTTTAAAATTATAAAGAAATCCTACTCCCTCCTCCCTCCCCGTACCATCCTTCTGGGTCGTCCCAGTGCACCAGCCCCAAGCATCCAGTATCGTGCATCGAACCTGGACTGGCGACTCGTTTCATATATGATATTATACCAGGATGGGGAACACATGTATACCTGTGGCGGATTCATGTTGATATATGGCAAAACCAATACAATATTGTAAAGTTAAAAAATAAAATGAAAAAAATAAAAAAAATAAAAAGAAATCCTACATTTTTTAAAAAATTACTGTTCCTAAAAGATACAGAATTTATTCTAGATGATTAGAATAAAAACACCATAATAAAAAGACTGCTTACGTAGTGTATTTGTACACTAGATCTTTTGTAGATCTATTGTAACAAATTATCACACATTGGGTGGTTTAAGTAACAGAAGTTGACTTTCTCACATCTTTACAAGCCAGTGTCCCAAATCACAGTGCTGGCAGGGTTTCCCTCCACAGGCTCTGGGGGGATAGTCACGGCTCACCTCTTTCGGCTTCCGGTGGTCCCTGGCCTCCTTCGCTTCGTGGCTGTGGCATGTGTCACTCCTGTTGCTTCCTGCATCTTCACGTGATATTCTTCTATGTGTCGCTGCATCTCTAGTCTTCCCTTAATCTCTCTTCCCCCGCTTAAAATAACTAAGAACATTGATCATAGGATATAGTGCCCTTCCCTTGAATTAAGATTATCTTATTAGAAAGTCCTTAACTGAATTACATCTGCAAAGGCTTTTATTTTCCTAATAAGTTCAGGTTTTCAGGTTATAACCTGACATATATTTAGAGGGATCAACATTCAACCCAATGCCATTTATAGTTTAAATTCCCAATATTCCTAATACTAAGGAGATGCCACAAAAGCAAAACATGAAGCTACAAGCAGGAGGAAATGGTGTCACTAGAGAAGAATCAGCATTGAGGTAACAAAGGATCCTTTCAAGGTTTGTACTCTGAAAGGGATATGGACAGTTGCAAAACAGAGAAAGAAGGAAAAAATGCCAGAAAATACTAAGATTCTGCTACTCCCACCAACTTGGATGTGGTTGTTGTTTTCTCATCATCTAAATCCAATCCTAATTACAGAAAAGGACAGTGAATATGTCTGAAGGAATGGGAAGTTTCAAGCAAATTTCTTACAGGGCATGACCCTGATCATTAGTTATATAGTAGTTAACTATCATTTTTATTGCTCAGGAAATCTCTTAACTCACCCTTTCCTAATGAGAGGAAAGATGGGTCTTCAGAATAGATCATTGCCATGGAGATAATGTATACTTTGATAACCCAGAAACCCTTAACTCTTTGACACTAAGGTGCTTTCACATAATGTGAGATGGCAGAGATAATATTAAATATCATTTCATAGGAACATAGAAATAATACAAATGACATTTTCTGATGTATTTACATGACAAACATAGAAACAAATTGCTTCTGTAATTTCAAGCCTTCGAGTCAAGTTGATAATTTACTTAGTAGTTTTCTCAGTGCTACGGTGATATCTTTGTTCCTCAGCGTATATATAATGGGATTCAACGTTGGGATCAAAACTGTGTAGAAAAGAGAGATCAGCTTCCCAGTTTCTTCAGACTGATTTGGTTTGGGCTGTAAATAGGTGGTGGAGGCTGTGCCGTAGAATAAGACCACCACTGTGAGGTGAGACGAGCAAGTGGAGAAGGCTTTAGCCCTCCCCCTGGAGGATCGCAGTTTCAGAATGTTGGAGATGATTTTGCCATAGGAGACAACAATCAACAGAAATGGAACCATGATGAACACGACTGCAACTACATAGACTGCTATCTCGTTCACAAATGTGTCCCCACAAGCAAGCTTGAACACTGCAGGGAGGTCACAGAAAAAATGATTAATCGTGGTAGAGCCACAAAAGGGCAGAGAGAAAACCTGCCACGTTTGCCCGATTACGACAGGAACACCACTGACCCAGGAGGCAGTGACCAGCTGGACACAGACCTGGGGGCTCATGATCAGACCATAGTGAAGAGGGTTACAAATGGCCACGTAGCGGTCATAGGCCATCACGGCCAGGAGGAGACACTCTAAACCTCCAAACAGAAGGACCAAACACATTTGTGTTGCACAGGCAAAGAAAGAAATGTGCCCTTTCTGGCTCAGGAGGTCCGTGAGCATTCTTGGGATCGTGACAGTTACGTAACAGATTTCTAAAATGGAAAAGTGGTTGAGGAAAAAGTACATGGGGGTCTGCAGAGTAGGGTCAATTCTTGTCATCAGTACAATGACACTATTGCACATCAGGATGGTCAGATAGAGCACTAAAAATATCCCAAAAAGAATCCACTGGAAATTGGGACTATCAGAAAACCCCAAGAGGATAAATTCCATCATTGTAGTCATGTTTGATTTTTCTGTTCTTAATTTGTACTCCATCTGCAGATATGGTAAATTCAAGATGGTTAATTCATTAATGCTTTTGAGCAACATTTCCCTTCTGTTAACTGAATTAGATGCATGAACTTATTTACATAATCCCTTCAATTATTGCTGCCTTTGCCTTCCTCAGTTTCTAAGAAATGAGATTTGAAACCTCAGCAATGAACTGATGTGCAGTTAAAATCAATTAGAGAAATAAAATCTTCATTTTTTATACTTGGATGTAGTGATACCAGAGGGCTTCCCTGGTATCTCAGCAGTAAAAGAATTTGCCTGAAATGCAGGGGATACAGGAGATGTGGGTTTGATCCATGGGTAAGGAATATCCTTGGAGGAGGGGATAGCAACCCACTCCAATATTCTTGCCTAGAGAATTCCATGGACAGAGAAGCCTGGCCGACTATGGCCCATGGGATCCCAAAGAGTCAGACATGACAGAAGTGACTGAGCAGCAGCAGTAATGATACCAGAAACAATATGATGTATGCATTTTTATTTAGAGCTTATTGTGCAGCGATAGTATTAAATTATCTCACCTCTTTTAAGGGTGAAATTATATATGACACAGGCTTGCAATTGCTTTTCTTTGGGTTCATCAATTTCTTTTTCTGTACATATTGACTTATTCCATCTCCTTTCAATTCAAAGATTTTCACTTAAAACTTTTGCCTAATTCTTATTCAAAACATTTTAAGCCCTCCCATTTCTACTTCAATGAGAGCTGACTTTCTTAAACTTATTCCTTGTTACCGGGGGAACAAACATGTGCAACTGTATTGTTCTCGTCTGTGTACCTCACCCATCAGTTATGCCACACATGGACAGAATCAGTTACATCATGGGTCCAATAATGTTCCCTATTAATACCCATTGTACATTGCATTGCAAATACTGAGTTAAAAATCTTTAACTCAGTCCATAAATATGACCCATTCTTCATGATATTTGGGGTTCTCTGATAGCTCAGTTGGTAAAGAATCTACCTGCAATGCAGGAACCCCGATTTGATTCCTGGGTCAGGAAGATCCACTGGAGAAGGGATAGACTGCCCACTCCAGTATTCCTGGGCTTCTCTTGTGACTCAGCTGGTAAAGAATCTGCCTGCAAGGTGGGAGACCTAGGTTTGATCTTTGAGTTAGGAAGATCACCTGGAGAAGGGAAAGGCTACCCACTCCAGTATTCTGGCCTGGAGAATTCTATGGACTGTATAGTCCATGGGGTCACAAAGAGTCGGACATGATTGAGTGACTTTCATTTTCATGATATTTTAATATAGTTTCTTCTTAACATATGTGATTCTCTGATCCATTGTCATCTACTTCTCTTACAACTGAATAAAATATGCCCTATATAATTCTTCTATAATTTTATCAAATAAATGTAACTTTATTTAAACCCTATGCTCATTTATTTTAGGAATGCAAATGGCAAAAGCATATGAGTGGGACTAACACACACAGGCCCGTTATCTTGCTTCATTTCAAGTTCATGCAGTCAACATTTTGACAATTCTCATAACATTTCATTAATGCCTGTTCCCTAACTGTGTTTTCATATTTCATTAAATCTACTATATCTGTTCCCATCTTCCAGCCACACAAACTATTGTTTTTGCATTAATACTTTGATAAATAATATTGAGTCAACAAATATCCTCTCATATTTCTCTATTTCCACTAGAATTAGGTTACAAAATTACCTTAAGTGAAAATTTTATTATAAATACTATTATTATTATTTCTTATATCTACTTTTATCATTAAAAAAGTTAAGAAATGCATTGGTTAATTTATTAACTAATTTTCAGATAAAGATCTCAGAATTTCATATTTTTGTTTTATCCTTTGTATCTTAAACCTCAAATTCAGAACTATTTTTAAATAAAACCATCTATCATCTTACCTTCATGGATTTGCATGAAGTTATCCATGAGAATATAGATGTTTTGATCCTGTAAACTTTTATAATTCTTTTGAGTCAGGAAGTCACTGTCATTCTGGAGGATTCTTTGAAGATCAGCTGCTCTGAAATAGGAAGTAGTCATGCTCACCCTGGGGGACATTTTCTCTTGAGTATCAGTTTAATTTCTAGAAGACTGCTTCTGTTTGCTGGTCATCTGGGTGCTGGAGAGGGTGTGGAGAAAAGGGAACCCTCTTACACTGTTGGTGGGAATGCAAACTAGTACAGCCACTATGGAGAACAGTGTGGAGATTCCTTAAAAAACTGAAAATAGAACTGCCTTATGATCCAGCAATCCCACTGCTGGGCATACACACTGAGGAAACCAGAAGGGAAAGAGACACGTGTACCCCAATGTTCATCGCAGCACTGTTTATAATAGCCAGGACATGGAAGCAACCTAGATGTCCATCAGCAGATGAATGGATAAGAAAGCAGTGGTACATATACACAATGGAGTATTACTCAGCCATTAAAAAGAATACATTTGAATCAGTTCTAATGAGGTGGATGAAACTGGAGCCTATTATACAGAGTGAAGTAAGCCAGAAAGAAAAACACCAATACAGTATACTAATGCATATATATGGAATTTAGAAAGATGGTAACAATAACCCTGCATACAAGACAGCAAAAGAGACACTGATGTATAGAACAGTCTTTTGGACTCTGTGGGAGAGAGAGAGGGTGGGATGATTTGGGAGAATGGCATTGAAATATGTATAATATCATGTATGAAACGAGTCGCCAGTCCAGGTTCGATGCACGATACTGGATGCTTGGGGCTGGTGCACTGGGACGACCCAGAGGGATGGTATGGGGAGGGAGGAGGGAGGAGGGCTCAGGATGGGGAACACATGTATACCTGTGGCAGATTCATTTTGATATATGGCAAAACCAATACAATATTGTAAAGTTAAATAAAATAAAATTAAGAGAAAAAAAATAAAACATTGAAATCTTAAAATAAATAAATAAATAAAACTACTTTTTCTGTAGATGTCTTGTCTTCTGCAGCTCCTTCTTGGCATAAAGTTTCCCCTCTGTGGGGGTAGAAACTTAACAGAGAAATGGCACTTTTTTCTCACATCAATAGTACTTTCTGGAAAAAAAAAAATAAAACTTTCAATGTATTGCATTTCATACCATTAGTAATTGCTGTAAATTTGCCTTCCTTAATTTTATTCCCATAATTCATTCAGATCTCATTTTTCACATCTTTAGAAAAATGTGTCACTTACTAATACATGACCGTGGTATGTTTGTTCTTTCCAATCCATTGCAGGGAAGGTTAGGTCCCTTTTCAGAAGTGGAACACTCTGTTCCTAGATTAACTTTGGTGGAAATTAAAGTATGTTGTATCTGCTGACAAAAATCTGGATAGGTTTATTCATGCTAGAATAGCTAGTCGGTTATCAGCATAGGTATCTAGCAGATTCAAAGTGAAAGACACCTTAAAAATAGCCTAAAGCCTGTTATGCAGAGTGAAGTAAGTCAGAAAGAGAAAGACAAATATCATATATTAGCGCACACACACACACACACATATGTATATATGCCCAAGAAAAATGATACAGAAAAACAACCTATTTGCAAGGCAGGAATATAGACGCAGACATGGAGAACAGACCTGTGGAGACAGCCAGGGAAGGAGAGGGTGGAACGAACTGAAAGATTAACATTGAGACATAAACTGCCACATGTAAAACAGATGGCTAGTGGGAAGTTGCTACATATATAAAACACAGGGAGCTCAATGTGATGCTCTGTGACGACCTGTGGGGTGGGGCGGGGGTGGGGGGGCAGTGGGGAGGAGGTTAAAGACAGACGGGGTATATGTACACTTATGGCTGATCTACTTTGTTGTGTGGCAGCACCAACACAACACTGTAAAGCAATTACCCTCCAATTAATAAATTAAAAAAAATAAACATTTAAACACAATTATTTAAGACAGGAAACCAAAAAAAGAAAAAAAAAAAGCTCTCCTGTCAAAATGCTTTTTCTATTTCAGCTGCTTCCAGGCAGGAATGTAGGTAAAATTGTCAGGAATGAGGTTACAAGGCCAATATCCACTTCCGCTCATAAGCACATTTTTTTATTTCTGTTTAGAGATTCTTTGACAATTTGAAAACACTATCAGTGTTTCTAAAATTGCATTTCATTTTTGTATTTTAAATTTGCTTATCTTTATTACAGCATGTTCCTCATAAATTGGACCTATGTACTCTTTTCTAGGATTGACATGGTATCCGTGTCTTTTAGTGTCATGTTTATTTACAAACGAGAATTGCACTCATGATTTGTTTCAACTAAGTTTTACTTACAGGATGGAACAAATCAAATGTCCATCACCCATGTGAGTAAACTGATCTAATCCCTAATTCTATCATTAGGATAGTGAATTGAATATTTATCTGTTCAATTTAATATCACCATCACCTGAAAACAAATCTACAGTGTGAGACAATATCTCAAATGTATCAGTGTAACAAAATAAAGAAACATCTTACAGTCATATTAGAGCACACGTTTGCAGTCAGTGATGAAGAAACCCTGGTTGTTTCCATCTAGGGGTCCCACTGTTCCTACTTCTTTGTAGTTTCCTAATGGATCTTCAGCATGCAGAAACCTGAGATGCCAGACAGACAGAACATAAGGAAACAAATACACTATTCAGAGCCTCTGTACATAATAAACACATCACTTCTACCCTTATGCCACTGTAGAAACTAATCACCTGGTCCAATGTAGTTCTGAGAAGGTTAGGGAATGATCTTCACTGTATATCAATAAAACAGATGTAATTGAAGAGCATAAAGCCAGACTTTGCCATAGTTCTCACTTTTGGTCACTAAAAAAAGGGTGTTATAGCATGCTGCAACATGAATACCTTTAGACTGAAGACTTAACATGACACATAATGGAATAAGTATTTATGGTACATATCTATGCATATTAATTTGTTTTATAGATATATTTGAGCCTAACAACACAATGTCATTATTATTTCCATTAGGCTTTGATGCTTAAATTAGCAATAGTATTGAGGCATAATCTTCATAACACAAAGCAAGACCTTAAAAATTAAATCAAAGTGATTATTTGAGATATACTTGACTTATAGCATTATATTAACTTCTGCTGTTCAACATAAATATATTTTAAATGATCATCACAATGTCTAGTTAATATCCATCACCACCCAAAGTTATGCGTTTTTTTTTTCTTGTGATGTTAATTTTTTTAAATTTCTTTAGCAAGTTTCAAATATACATAATTATTTGACTATAGTCACCATGCTCTATTATATTTTCTTGGGCACCAAAGTCGATGTGGATGGTGAGCAGCCATGAAATTAAAAGGCGTTTGTCTCTTGGAAGAAAAGCTATGACAAACCTAGACAGTGTATTAAAAAGCAGAGACATCATTTTGCTGACAAAGCTATGGTTTTTCCAGTAGACACGTATGAATATGAGAGTTAGAAAATAAAGAAGGCTGAGCACTAACGAATTGATGCTTTCAAACTGTGGTGTTGGAGAAGACTTTTGAGGGTCCCTTGTACTGCAAGGAGATCAAACTGGTTAATCCTAAAAGAAATCAACCCTGAATATTCACTGGAAAGATTGGTGCTAAAGCTGAATTCCAATAAACTGGTCACCTCTCGCAAAGAGCTGGCTCATTGGAAAGACCTGATGCTGGGAAAGATTGAGGGCAAAAGGAGAAGGGGGCGATGGAGGATGAGATGGCATCACTGACTCAATGAACATGAGTTTGAACAAACTCCAGGAGATAGTGAAGGATAGGGAAGCCTGGTGTGCTGCAGTTCATAGGGTTGCAGAGTCAGACGCTACTTAGCCACTGAACAACACCACCACCATGCTATACACTGATTGGATTGCTATACATTTTAATAGTGGTTTTATAAATATGACTAAATTTAAATTAACTGCCTTGATGTTTGTGTTTATTTCTCTTATATATATTTTTTGTTCATTGTTTTAATAGACTTTTAGTATTTATGTATCACCTAGACAGCATATTAAAAAGCAGAAACTTTGCCAACAAAGGTCCATCTATTCAAGGCTCAGAGAAGGCGATGGCACCCCACTACAGTACTCTTGCCTGGAAAATCCCATGGATGGAGGAGCCTGGTAGGCTGCAGTCCATGGGGTCACAAAGAGTCGGACACGACTGAGCAACTGAACTGAACTGAACCATTTTTTTATCCAATGCTCCTTATTAACTTTTAGTTGTAACTGTAAAGTTTGCAAAATAAATATCTGCCTAATATAATCTATCATTAAATAAATTATATACTTTAATATGCAAAATGTTAAGATCATGAAAAGAAAATATTCTTATTTGTACAATCTTATTCCAAATCCTGAAAGATGATGCTGTGAAAGAGCAGCACTCAATATGCCAGCAAATTTGGAAAACTCAGCAGTGGCCACAGGACTGGAAAAGGTCAGTTTTTATTCCAATCCCAAAGAAAGGCAATGCCAAAGAATGCTCAAACTACCGCACAATTGCACTCATCTCACATGCTAGTAAAGTAATGCTCAAAATTCTCCAAGCCAGCCTTCAGCAATATGTGAACCATGAACTTCCTGATGTTCAAGCTGGTTTTAGAAAAGGCAAAGGAACCAGAGATCAAATTGCCAACATCCAATGGATCATGGAAAAAGCAAGACAGTTCCAGAAAAAACATCTATTTCTGCTTTATTGACTATGCCAAAGCATTTGACTGTGTGGATCACAATAAACTGTGGGAAATTCTGAAAGAGATGGGAATACCAGACCACCTGATCTGCCTTTTGAGAAATTTGTATGCAGGTCAGGAAGCAACAGTTAGAACTGGACATGGAACAATAAACTGGTTCCAAATAGAAAAAGGAGTTCGTCAAGGCTGTATATTGTCACCCTGCTTATTTAACTTATATGCAGAGTACATCATGAGAAATGCTGGACTGGAAGAAACACAAGCTGGAATCAAGATTGCCGGGAGAAATACCAATAACCTCAGATATGCAGGTGACACCACCTTTATGGCAGAAAGTGAAGAGGAACTCAAAAGCCTCTTGATGAAAGTGAAAGTGGAGAGTGAAAAAGTTGGCTTAAAGCTCAACATTCAGAAAACGAAGATCATGGCATCCAGTCCCATCACTTCATGGGAAATAGATGAGGAAACAGTGGAAACAGTGTCAGACTTTATTTTTCTGGGCTCCAAAATCACTACAGATGGTGACTGCAGCCATGAAATTAAAAGATGCTTACTCCTTGGAAGGAAAGTTATGACCAACCTAGATAGCATATTCAAAAGCAGAGACATTACCTTGCCAACAAAGGTTCGTCTAGTCAAGGCTATGGTTTTTCCAGTGGTCATGTATGGATGTGAGAGTTGGATGGTGAAGAAGGCTGAGCACCGAAGAATTGATGCTTTTGAACTGTGGTGTTGGAGAAGACTCTTGAGAGTCCCTTGGACTGCACGGAGATCCAACCAGTCCATTCTGAAGGAGATCAGCCCTGGGATTTCTTTGGAAGGAATGATGCTAAAGCTGAAACTCCAGTACTTTGGCCACCTCATGCGAAGAGTTGACTCATTGGAAAAGACTCTGATGCTGGGAGGGATTGAGGGCAGGGGGAAAAGGGGACGACAGAGGATGAGATGGCTGGATGGCATCACTGACTCGATGGACGTGAGTCTCAGTGAACTCTGGTAGTTGGTGATGGACAGGGAGGCCTGGCGTGTGCGATTCATGGGGTCGCAAAGAGTCGGACACGACTGAGTGACTGATCTGATCTGATTCGGTCTTTTGCTTTGTATTATTGCCTTACACTTACTCTTTTTAAATTAATTTTTGTTGGAATACTGTTGATTTACAATGTTATTTAGCTTCCACCATACAGCGAAGTGAATCAGTGATCCATATACATTCTTTGACTCTTTTTAAGATTCTCTTCCCATATAGATTATTACAGAGTACTGAGTAGAGTTCCTGTGCTATACAGAAGGTCTTACTAGCTATCTATTTAGACAGGTTAGCATGTATATTTCAATCCCAATCTGTCAGTTTACCCCTCCCCTTCCACCTTTCCCTCTTGGTAACCTTAAGTTTGTTTGCAATATGTGTGATTCTATTTCTGCTTTGTAAAGAGATTTATTTGTACCAGTTTAATAGATCCCATATATATATGATATGATATGATATGATACTTTTCTTTCTCTGTCACTTCACTCAGTTTAACAATCTCTAGGTCCATCTGTGTCACTGCAAATGGTATTATTTCTTTCTTATGACTGAGTATTATTCATATATATATATATATGTAGCACATTTATTCTTTAATTTATAAACACCATGATACTTCTTTTTTTTTTGTTTTCAATTGTTATTTATTATTTGATGGACATTTTAAAATATGAAAAATGTTAATATTGGTCATCTTATTTTCTGTTTTATGATCTGTTCATTCTTTGTGTTGATCCAAATTATTTTAATCTGTGTTATTTTCTTCTACTTGAAGAGCTTCCTTTTACATTCTCATTTGCAAATATGCTTGTGATATATTTTCCCCTTTAGTTTGTATATTGATGTTTTTATTCTTAAAGTTCACTTTCTGTTTTGTGGGATAATTTTGTTAGAAAAATCATTCTAGTTTGATACTTGTTTTATCCAGTTCTTTAAAGACGTAATCTGTTCTTCAATCATAAATAGTTTCCAAATTGAAATCTGCATCAAACAAATCTGTCCCATCGTTATGCTTTGTATTTAACCCTGGTTGCTTCTAGGTTTATCTTTTTTTTTTTTTTTTAGGTGTGTGTGTATGAAGGAGGTATTTGTTGGGCTCTCTATCACATATCACTGAGGTCTTTATCAATCACAGTCTGAATTCTGCACTGTTATGAAAAGGCATGCTGTCCAGTAAAGTAAATCCTCTCACTTTACTGTTCTTCAGGAGTGCCTTGGCAATAATTGCTTGTCTTTATATACACAATTTAGAATCAGCCAAGTCACACACACACTCCCCATACACCACCTCACCCACCCATACACCAAAGGAATTTTATCCTAATTTATGGAATTTCTGTATCATTGAATTGAATTATATCAGGAAAAATTGACATCTTTTAAATATTGAGTTTTCCAGTATATAAAAATGTTATAGCAATCCATTTAGTTCCTTATCTGAAATTTCTCTCAAATTATTTTCTAGTTTACTAAATAAACTTCCTACAGGTTCTTCATTTCCATTACTTTTAAAATTTTCATATCTTTGTTCCTATTTAAATACTATTTTAAATGTCTACTTATTTTTTGCTTTTCATTGTGGAAATAAGGGCTTCCTAGGTGGTGCTAGTGGTAAAGAACTTGCCTGCCAATGCAGGAGACAGAGGAGATGTGGGTTTGATCCCTAGATCAGGAGGATTCCTTGGAGGAAGGCATGACAACCAACCCCAGTATTCTTGCCTGTAGAATTCCATGGACCGAGGAGCCAGGCAGGCTACAGTCCATAGGGTCACAGAGAGTTGAACACGACTGAAGTGACTTAGCATGCATGCACATATGAAAATAAGTTGATTTGTGTTTGTTGATTCTGTATCCAGTACACATGTTGAATTCATTTATTATGTCTAATAACTTCATTGTAGATTATTAAATATTTTCCGCATATTCATATATAACGTCTTCCAACAATTAGGTTAATAAAACCCTGGTGGCTCAGATGGTAAAGAATCTGCCTGCAGCGTGGGAGAACCAGGCTTGATCCCTGGGTTGGGAAGATCCCCTGGAGAAGTAAATGGCTACCCACTCCAGTATTCTTGCCTGGAGAATTCCATAGACAGAGGAGCCTGGCAAGATACAGTCCACTGGGTCGCAAAGAGTCAGACATGACTGAGTGACTAACACTTTACAATGTTCACATATACATTTTAATCTTTCTCTCTCTCTCTCTTTTTTCACTGTATAGGCTAGTATCTCTAGTAAAATGTTGGGGGGGAAAAAAAACTGTAAGAGAGAAAAATCCCTTTCCTTGGTTCAAATTGCAGAAAGACGTGTTTCAATATTTTTTAATTTAATTGTGTTTGTTAGCCCTATTGTTGAGATTAAAAAAAATTAGTGTCATCCTTTACTGAAAGCATTCTTTAACTTCTTATTTCCCAAACTTAAGTTAAATACCATTCTAATATTACAAGTTCAATGTGGATCATTTTACTGTATGATTTATTTTATGCTTTTATGCTAAATTACTTTATTATTTGTCTATTTACAGTTTATTCCCCTAGAGTATGAAATTTCAGTGAAAACTGGATTTTTCTTCTCTGTAATGCATCATTGTAACTACACGATATAGTTATGTGAAGCTTTTTTAGACATGAAAACCAAATCAGTCACCATATGAATTCTCTTTATTGATGACAGTCAATGTTATATGGAAGAGAACAACCATGCAGCTGATCCCTGCCTCAGTACTTGACAATGTACGGGATACAATCAAATGATATTATTCTAAATTGTAAATTTTGGACATAATTTGCTGTAAAGTAACAGAATATTGAAACAGAGGACTTTAAAATGGCTACAAAATCAACTTTTAAATTTCACTTCATTCCTTTCAATGGGTAATATGTAATACCCACAGTAGTCATCTGTGACTGTCATCTGCACATTATCTCCTCTGAAATGATTGCTGTAATTTTGGTGTGCTTTTTAGATGTCTTTTTGGATGACATGATACCTACTCAAAGAAGAGAACTAGCTGATGGATGAATTATGGTCTTATGAAAAACAATTTAAACACATAATATAATAAGAAAAAGATTTAAAAGAAAATATAAAAGAAAAAAACCTTCCTCAGATTGCATCATTTCCCAATCATTTCGACTGAAAATGATCCAGTGTACTGTCTGTAGTTCAACTCTTTCCATTTGAAGAAATACAAGATCTTTTTTTAATATATATATATTTTTTGGTTTAATATAATGATTCTATCTTATCAAGTATCATCCTTTACAACCAGGAAAACTTGGGAAAATAATATACTTGCCAGGGTCCAGCCCTGGTGGATCCAGGGATTTCAAAGGGGAGACGGCTTCGGCGATCAGGATACAATAGAATTAAAGATATAAAGAATGGTTAAATAAGGATAGCTCAGTGAGAAAATTCAGTGGAGAAAAGAGGCTGAATAACTTGGTTTACGTGGAAAGCTAATAAAATTCCAAAATAAGGAATTTGGGTCACCTACATAGGCCGCAGGCACCTTCCCATTCTCCTGAAGGAGAGGAGACATTAAGGCCTCCTCGGTCAGATCTTAGAAGCCCAGGCATAGTTAGTAGGCTTGACGAGCCTCCACGTTCCAGATTGGAATTCAGCCAGAAGGTGGGAGAAAGAACGACATGGGGAGATCAAGTTTCAGTGAACAAGGCCTGCACTTTATTTTCCAAAGTAGTTTTTATACCTTAAGTTGTGCATAGAGGATAATGGGGGAAGGGGTGGAGTCATGCAAGGACATCAGTCCTTAATCCTAATCGAAGCCAGGCTTTCTTCCTGCACTTATTATATGCAAAAGTTTAGGTGATTTACATCATCTTCTGGCCAGGGGCCTATCAACATTTTAAGATTCTTTCTTCAGAAAACTTATTTTTCTCTAAAGGTGATTATTCTAAAGTAAGGCACCACCCTCCAAAAGCATTAGATAAAGTTGCATTCCTATAGGGCAAAGGTGTGTTGGGCTATAACAAGAAAAAGAATTAACTCAAGGGTCCAAGGTTACAAACATTAAAGCTACTCCTTACATTCCTATACACCAATTATATTAATCAATACACTGCCAGGGACACAGTAGGTAAGGGATATGGAAACTTAGCAGCAAACATTGGCCCAACAAGTGAAAAACCCTTCACCAATACAATTTCTAATCAACCTTTTAACTGCTCAAAGGAATCTGTATTTAGACAGTTTAGAACATCTCATGCCTCTCACAGTTGGGAGGCTCTGAACAATCACATGTGGCCAGAAGAACCTATTCAGGCAGGCTAGAGGATTTCCAAAGGAGTTTGCAGGTTGAAACATTGAAACACTCTTGTCATGCCCAGGAACTTTATTAACTGGAGCTGTAAGTTAACTCTTTTTTCAGAGAGAAGTGGTGGGGGACAGCCCCCGTAAAGTCAGAGGTGTAGGTGAGAGCACAAAGCAGAAAGTAGGCAGACTCTGGTTTTGGGGGTAGATGCTTAAGAATTTCCAGGGGACTCCTGAGGCTCCATCCCGCCTTTGCGTATGCCGAGCCTCCTTCCTCATGACCTTTGCCATGGCGGAGTTCCTCACGCTGGCTCCCGGCATATACTACATGTTTACGTATTTTTATTTTAATTTCAATTATGTACTTCACCAAAAGAATAAAAAAAAAGAGTTCTTAGAGAATGGATAACACTATATGGACACAAAATGACTAAATCCTGTACATCTTATATCTCCAAACAGCAAACATGAATTAATGTTTTTTGCATTAGTAAAAATTAAGATAACAAATTATCAAGATGCTAGTAGCATGATTGGGCTACATAAATAAAGCATATCTACAAAGAAGAATTCAGAGAGAAGCAGAGGGTAAAAATTTAGTGCCACACTACAAAATTCAAGGGTCATTATGCAGAGTTTTGTTTTTAATCTTACAGAAGGATCAAATTGAAGTCGTTGAAAGGTAAAATGTCTAAAGTTAAAAGCACATAGCTATTTAACAGCTGTTCTCCAAAGTTTTGCCATCTGTACTATCTAAAAACATCATGAAAAGAAAAAAAAAAAGTGTATGGTAGTTATATGAACAGGAAAGTACAAAAATATCTATGGTTTTAGGGGAAAAGGTAGATAAGTGATACCATATTTTCTCATAATATTGCAAATCACCAGTAAATTTGTGGACTGAATATAAGATTGCCTAAATACATAGTTTCTTATCAGCAAGACACCATAATATAATCCTGATATTAGAAAATTCAGCATAAAACAATAAGACTAGGAATGAATAAACATAATAAATCTATTAATCATGTGGAAAAAGCAAACTATTTCTGATTATACAATGACAAAATTAAATAGGAAAACAGAAAATGAATTTAAATCAAGCCTCTAATGCTTTACATTAAGGTATAAGTTTTCTTAACGCTGTCAAGACATCCTTATTTCTCAGAGTGTATATCAGGGGGTTAAACATCAGGGTGATAACAGTATAGAAAAGTGAGAGAAATTTGTCTGTTCTGGAAGAATTTTTGGATTTAGGTCGTAAATATGTAACGATTGCAGATCCAAAGAATAAAGTCACAACCATGACATGAGATGAGCAGGTGGAGAAAGCCTTTGCTCTTCCCGTTGCCGATGGCAACTTCAGGATGGTGGAGGTGATTCTACCGTAGGAGCCAAGTATCAGCAGAAAAGGGACCATGACAAACAGCACAGCAACTGTAAAGACCAGCATCTCGTTCAGAAACGTGTCCCCACAGGCCAGCTTCAGTACCGGGGGGATGTCACAGAAGTAGTGATTGATTTGGTGGGACCTACAAAAGGACAGAGAGAAAATCTGGCTTGCCTGCCCTATCTCAATCGGAATGCCAGTGACCCAGCAGGCAGACACCAGCTGGACACAGACCTTGTGGTTCATGACCAGAGGATAGTGCAGGGGGCTACAAATGGCCACGTAGCGGTCATAGGCCATCACTGTGAGAAGCAGGCACTCTATGTTTCCAAATATAAGAACAAAACTCATCTGTGTTGCACAAGCAAACAAAGAAATATGTCTTTTCTGAGTCCAGAGGTTTATGAGCATTCTAGGAAGAGTGGCAGACACATAACAGATTTCCAAGAAGGAAAAATTACCAAGGAAAAAGTACATGGGGGTCTGGAGAGTTTGGTCTGTCCCGGTTATGAGAATAATGATGCCATTTCCCATCAGAGTTATCACATAGGTAAACAGAAACATCACAAAAAGAAACATTTGGAGATTGGGAATGTCAGAAAATCCCAAAAGAACAAATCCCATCGTTGAAGTGAGAGTCACATTCACTAGATATTTTTGAGGTTCCATCTGTGAAAATAGCACAGTTAGACATTTATCATTTTTGTTTCATAATTTCTATAAATTAAAGGGATTTAGGGGAATCATTAATAGTACATAAGATTTCTATTCTCTATTAATGCCTAGTATTTTATATCCTGGACTCAACATAACTGAAGTTTAATGGGGAATATGTATGCTAAATTCTAAATATAAAAGCATAAGTTACAATTCAAGGTTTAACTTTAAATAAAAGTGATATCTTTAAGAATTATGCACTTTCATTTTGAATCTGTTTGTGTGCAGAGCAAAATCTATGCGTTTTACTTTTATTAAAAAAGCAAAATTCTGAAGCAGAAATATTTGCATCCCACTTTCTCAGTGGTAGGGCATCACCAAATTCTGTAATGCATTTTTCAGGAATTTCCCAACTCTTCTATTAGAACTTTTTCAAGAATAAAGCATGCCTTTCTTTCCATATTCTGCAATGATAGCTCTTACTTCTTGTGTGTGCACTTTATCTGAGACCATTCTGACTGGCTTTATCTACTAAAATAAGCACATAGCCATCAGGCATTATAAAGCAGGAACATTCATTTATATTTTACAAGGATGCAGCTTATGTCTGACAGTGTTCTTGACTTATCAGCTATTTAATTAATAATGACAAACTTGAAGGAATTACATTGATGATATGATTTTTGAAACTCTGCCTGGTAAATCTATTCTAAAATCTCTTTGATGTACCAGAGGTCGCTTTCATTTAAAAATTATCATGCTAATTTTATATATATATATATATATATATATATATATATAAAAGATGCAGCACATGAAAATTAAAACTGAAAACTATAAATTATTTAAAATATGGCTAATACACAGTTGTCAAAAATATCAAAAGCAGAGAATATATATTTTAGCTAGGAGGTAGGTAAGCAAGTATGGTTTAGTGAGTAATTAGTGAGACCTACAGACACTCAAATTTCTTCTATATTGAGATATACTTGGAAAATATAAGAACTTTTTTTTCTTCTTTTTTTTTTAATTTTTATTTTATTTTTTAACTATACAATATTGTATTGGTTTTGCCATATATCAAAATGAATCCGCCACAGGTATACAATGGACTATTACTCAGCCATTAAAAAGAATACATTTGAATCAGTTCTAATATAAGAATTTTAAAAGAAAGGTGATTAGTAAGCTATAGCTTTAAATAGTAAGTAGGAAATTGGAAAACACAAATGATTTTAACTGTGCTACTCTTGTGTTAGTAAGCTACTTGCAATAGCATAGTATTGAATTGTGTTAATGTTATGGTATATTGATATTATAGATGAAGAAACGAGAGCTCAAAAGTTTACATGATTAAACTAAGAAAAAAAAAAAAAAAGATGTTCTCTTAGACTTCCAGTATTCATGAGCATTGTGAGAAGGGTAACATTTCCACAGCTATTTCCAAAAGGGAAGAACTGTCAGGGAAAGAATACATAGAAATGTAGGGGTCAAGACCTACTTTTGTTATTAGAATTATGGTTCTATTGCCCATCAAAACAATGATATACCTAGCTAAAAACAACCCAAATAGAAGTCACTGGAGATGGTGAACATCAGCAAAGACCCAGAGAAGAAATTCCTTCAATTTAGTTAGATTTTATCCTGGTATATTTATTTTGGCTTTTTTGTTTTCCATTGCTCTTCTTTTTTTGTTGTCTTCTCTTTTTTGTGTTTCCTCTGTAGAGAAAGGCTTAGCATTTGCTTTCACTACTTCATCCCCAACATTTCTTGTTCTTCAGTGTTAAATAAATTATAATTTCTAATTGTACAAGTCCAGCATTTTGATAGTTAAATTTTCAACATATACCATGAACAAGATTCATGGTAAGATGAAATTTTTTGCATGTTATTCTCAACAGTGAGCCATTTAGAAAAAAACAACGACTCTGTGTACTGTCTCTAAATCATCTATACTATACATCTTTCTTGTAAATGTTTAAGTGTTTATTAAGGGAAATAGATATTAATGCTCAAATACTGCTATTTTTGAACTCAAGTCTCCATTACTTGGAAAAATTCAAATTATTAAGAAGATGTATGATGATATTCCAATCAGTTTGTTATTGGTCATATTACCATCTCTACCCTATCTACTTCAGTTAGGTCTGTATATTTAATATTAATTAGCAGGTTAAATCATGTAAGTAATATAAAATCAGTATTGAACTCAAAATTATTTCATTATATTAATTTAAGAGCATTTATTTTTTCTTAAAATAGATGTTCCTTGAATTCCCCAGAACTTGCAATTTTATGAACTAGATTGTTTTATATTCCTTTCAGTTCAGTCGCTCAGTCGTGTCTGACTCTTTGCAATTCAGTGAACTGCAGCACACCAGGCTTCCCTGTTCATCATCAATTTCTGGAGCTTGCTAAAATTCATGTCCATTTAGTCAGTGATGCCATCCAACCACCTCATCCTCCGTGTTCCCCTTCTCCTCCTGCCTTCAGTCTTTCCCAGCATCAGGGTATTTTCTAATAAGTCAGTTCTTCACATCTGGTGGCCCAAGTATAGGAGCTTCAGCTTCAGCATCAGTCTTTGTTTTATATTAAATCTCTTCTTAAAGTATCATCATTGGCAGATGGATGTTGATATATGGCAAAACCAATACAATATTGTAAAGTCAAAAAATAAAATTAAATTAAAAAAAATCATCAGGATTCTAATTAATTTAAAAATGCCCATTAAAATATATTGGTTCAAAAAGAAGTTATCTCCCCACGTTATATAAAATATATCAGTTATTCAAGTCTTTAGCATTTCAAATACTTTAATATTATTATTAAATATTTTTAACTATAAACTATATTTGATCTAGTCAGAAATACATGGAAGTTCCTTTAACATATCACTCTTGCTATTATATATTAAGTATTACATTTTAAAATAAAAGTTATAAACTAAAGCTTACAAGAATATAAAATAGTTCATATTTACCATTCTTATATAATATGATGCTGATTTTATCTCACCGTAGAGGATATAAATAATTATATTAGTTTATGAGAAATCACAATTTAATCAGACATTCAACTTACCTTTAAAATATTCCATTCTTTCCAAAATAAAGGGCTCTTTAATAAGGTTTCTCTACCCCATGAGATCTCTTTGACCAGTCATGTTACATTTCCAATTAAAAGCATCATTTGGCACACTATGATTTCTTTTATTTTTCCCAGGTAGTTCTCACTCCACCCAGAGTACTTTCTCTTCAGCCTCTCCATGGACTAGAGTGCACAGCATACTTGATAAAAGTTAATTAATTAATTAATTTCATTTCTGTTTATAAAATGCTTATGAATATCCAAGGTTTCAGCACCATTTGGTTCAAAGGTTATTTTCTTTCTATTAAATAATTTGTGTAGAAAAAAAAAATGAATAAGGTGCTGAGCAGTATAACTGGAGACCATCTAAAACTGACACACACCGAATTCAAATGCTGTCATGAACACTCTACTGTGAGCCTCTTTCTGTTAACACTGAGCTTGCAGCACAGTTTCCTGAACATGTTTTTCTTATACCCTCCTATATTATATTCTTAATTGCTATTTAGGGTCCTGCACATGTAATTGCCCAGATGATAAATACTATTTTAATCTTTTTTTTTAAATATAAATTTATTATTTTAATTGGAGGTTAATTACTCTACAATATTGTATTGGTTTTGCCATACATCGACAGGAATCCGCCACGGGTATACATGTGTTTCCCATCCTGAACCCCTCTCCCTCCTCCATCCCGGTACCATCCTTCTGGGTCATCTCAATGCCCTTATATGTTATTGATTCTTCCCTAGGCACCAGGGAGAACTAAGAGATAGATAGATGCTGTATTATTATTCCTAGAATAAAAAAAAAAAATTAGAATCACGGATAACAGAGGTTTTATTTTCTCAATTTCACATTTCTAGTGTGAATGAAGTTGTAAGGGAAAATAATACCAAAACTTTGTAGAGGATAAAATAACTTGAATTCTCCAACTGAGATAGTATAGAAAAGATACGACCTGTGTCTTCTGGGCTTCAGTTCTGGGAAAAAAAAAATTATTCCCAACACCTAGATTGTTTCAAAAATGTTGATTTGTACCCAGTCATGTTACTTATTAGTAAACAGTGGCTTCTAAGGGTTTATAACTACAAACATAAAATTTCCCTGAGACGGAGCTCTGATAGTACTGTTATAACAGAGTGACTATGAAGGTAATAACAGAGTATCAGGGATCGTGTGGAAGACATCACGGAAGGTGCCTGAGGAGTGCGTGATGTGAGAAACCAGCCAGGTCTGAGCTACTGCAGGTGCATAACCAAAAAGCAACTGTGCTGGAAGGAGTTCTAAAGTCTCATAATTAGCAGAGTATAGGATTATGCATGGATAGAGGAAATTTCTGATGCCATAGAAAATAAAATTCAGAAAAAAGACACAAATTTATCATCCAATACCAAAATACCATAACATATTTGCAAAATATAGACTTTTAAATTAATTTTATTGGAACAGCATGGTAGCTTTAAAATAGGAAAGCTTTACATAATGCATAGGTTTAAATAGTGTAGAAAATGAGTGAAATAATGAAAGCATTCTAAATTAAAATTTGTTATAATCTTGAAGCAAGAAAACTTTGACTTTGGCTCAAAATTAAAATTCAGGACACAAAACATGAAAAAAAAAAAAAACTACATAAAAGTAGGTAATTCTACTTGATGGAAATGAGCATGCACCAAAAATAAAGTTAAACTAGTATGGGTAAAGTTTTGGAAAAAATATGTCATATCTCAGATAGATTTTTATTTTCCATTACAAAAAGATATTTTTTAGTTATCAAGGACACGTCTAAAGTGAAATTAGAAAATGATACAAATAGTTTAAGGAACACTTCACAGAAAACAGAGGGAAACGATTGTTTAAAAATGGGAAGATACTCAACTTGTTAATGAACAAGGAATAAAATGTAACTGTACAGAGATTTAGTTGTTAAAAATAATCTGATATGTTTCTATGTAGTTTTCTGGGAAAACACATTAATAGACTAATTATACTGAGAAAAACTGATAGAAATTAAAATTTATCTTATAATAAAAATAGCATACCAAATTGGCAAAATAAGAGCATTAAAAAAAAATCTGCTATTGGACTACTACTGAGAGAATTTTGAGAAAGAAATATGGATTTTTATTAATACATTATAATAGAATGGGAAAATCTTCTAAGGGTTTACACATTTACATATTTCGAAAGTGAAATAACAAAAGAGTTATAGTACATGTTTCTATATTGTTAAAGCAAAAAAAGTTTTTTCTCAATTGACTCAGAATTAGAATGCAGAACCCCAAAGCCGAAAAATCTACACAAAAATAAATAATTCTACTTTGTACAACCTTACACTAAAAGTAAAATTAAAATGTTTTGATAAAGATGACAAAACATAATATCTCACCTAAAGTGCTATTTGCTTTTATTAATAACCTCCACTTAAATATCAGGAAGTCAAAATAAAACAAAAGTAGGAAAATGAACCAAATAGTTAAGTAGCAGTTCACAGAAAAGGGAGGAAAATCATCATTTAGAAATAGGGATGAAATCTCAATTGCATTCAAGATAAGGGAATGAAAAATGTATATTGTGTAGGTTTAGTACATAAAACAGTCTAAGACATTTCCCCAATAAATGTCTTGGGAAAATATACGTTTTGCACTCCTGGGAATGCCAATGCCCAAACCTGTGGAGAAGAACTGGGCACCTTCAATTACTCTTTGAATCAATAAACATGAGTAAGTATGATTTTATGTCCTTCTGCATTTTTCAGCATTGTTTGTAAAAGATGATCATTCACCCAATTGTGAATGATCAAGTGGACTGTCTCTCTTTGACTTAATGAGCCTTCATTTTGATGTTGTTATTGACTTTTTACTTTTTCCATAGCTATCTGTTTCCTTCAAAATAGGAGTTTTGTAATTTTTTTATCCAAATTTGTCTAGTGTTTTCAGCAGGAAGAATGTCTTGCTGTGACCCTATATGTCACAACCAGAAATGAAAGTTACTTCTTCATCGTTTAAATGTTCCTAATTATATTCAACTTGATTTTACTACATAAAATATTGTTTTTGTGTACTTTATAATCCCTCCTTCAATAATCTTATTCATTTATTAATATATCTCCTCTATAAACTGCCAGTGAACTTTATCTCTTTACCCCTTTACCCCTTCATAGTTAGCAGTTTAAAATTTAAATATCTACAGTAATCTTTATTTAATGATAATGAAGTCTATTGTAGGTACTTTCATATTATTTTATTATGTAAACATTTACAAAATTTTGAGAGTAGTAGCAAGTTATATTCTCAAGTAGAGGAAATTGGATTTCAGAGTAATTAAATCATCAACCCAATGGCATAGCTATTAAACATCAGAGCTTGTTCCATGTCCTATATCATTAGATGTCATTCCAATTCTGTGCATATTTTTCTTCCACTGAGAGATCATTTTACACCCAAGGCCATAGTGCATTCACATAATCATTTAACTTTGTTTTTCATTGCTCCAGAATCAAACTTTTTTCTTTTATTTTCATCACTAAGAAGAGGGAAAAAAAAATCTTGTTACTTTTCTATCCCAGAAGAGAATTAGTGTTTTTTGTCCCTGAGATATCCCTAAAGATTTCAAGAGCCAGAGAATCTGGTATAAGAGTTCAAATGCTCAATACTCATAGCATCTTTTAACTGAGCACGCAGTTCATTTTCACAGGTAATATGAAAGGATTTTCATTGACGACAAAATATTTGAGAAGCGATAACCTTAAATCTCACACTAGATTCTATGCCTTAATATTTAACTCTTAGATAAATTTTTATAGTTAATTCAGAACTGAATTAAGGATTGAGTGAGGAAATTTATGAGAACATAGTAGGGGAAATAAGAAAGACTCCCTGAATTTTTAGCCCAATGTAGCTATAAATTAGAAAATTGTTTTAATTTCCTAGATGGAAGACAGCAGTCAGAGTAAGGGTATAAATAAATGGCTATATTTAAACTTTAGGAAAATTATTAAATGGAAAGAAAATTATTTATTAACCAGCCATTGGGTATATGTCTTTTGAAGATCATTATTTTTTCTCATGGAGGGATATAAATTAATTTTAAATTTATTTCAGTTAGCTGATTGATCTAGAAGCTATAGCAAGATTTTTCCTTCATTTTGTTTTCATAGTCTACTTAAGCTTGATTTTAAAAAAGATTCAGGCACATAAGAATGTTAATTTGTATTTCTAGGGGCATAGCAATTCCAGAATTGTGGCACGTTACAATTAGCTTGTGATATGTTGATGGTAATAGCATGGGGTCTGGCAACAGAGAAATTTGTACTTCAGCCTTGGTGCCTCTAGTAATTCACTGTGTGAGCTCACTCAGTTCATAGGCCTAGCTGGTCATTCAATTGTCTATTGGATAAAAAAATTCTCATTTATTTGGTTGTAGGTTGCTATGTAGATTGCATATATACCATCTCCAACCTCTTGCAGCCACTTTATGGTTTGTGGTAGCTGTTAACACAGCTTTGTTTTTCTCAAACTCAGTGTTTATAATATTATTCATTGCATGAGTGTCTATTATTGTGTGTGTTTCCCACCTGTTTGAGAATTGAGGAGCTCATTTGATTTAGTTTTTCAGAATGATGATGCTTTGTCAAAAATCTGGGACCCATCTTCCTAGACTCTTTCTCTCAAAGTGAAATCAGCTAGATGCAAAAACATTTAGTTCTAATTTCCTTAATTAGTGGACAGAATCGCCTGTTTGAAGAGCATCCTGGATGAAGTAAATGACCCCATTTTTTTTGTCTGTGTGTGCTAAGTCATGTCTGACTCTTTGCCACCCCATGGACTGGCCCACTAGGCTCCTCTGTCCATGGAATTTTCCAGGCAAGAGTACTGTATTAGATTGCCATTTCCCTCTCCAGGGTATTTTCGTGACCCAGGGTCAAACCCACATCTCCTGCATTGGCAGATGGATTCTTTACCACTGGCACCACCTTGGAAACACATTTTGTCTATCATTCCTAATTTCTCTACAATGAAATAGGTAATTGCTCTAATGCAGCATGATTAAGTATAACATATGCCTTCATTCATAATCCACCTTTTGTACCTATGGCTGATTCATGTTGAAGTTTGATAGAAAAAAACAAAATTTGCAAAGCAATTATCCTTCAATTAAAGAATAAATAAATTCAAAAAGGAAAAGAAAGAAATGGAGAATAGGAAAAAAAATAGATCAGAGATATAAAGGTTTATGAGAAAGTTGTAAAGGACAAAATTATCGGGATATTTAAGTAAACATACTATTATTTTATTGATATGCCCCACATCAGAATGCAATGAAAGAGAATTTTTAAGATGACTGATAGGATTAAATACTGGACTCAGTTAGTTTAATTTCATGAGAATGATATTTTTAATTTATATTAAGTGTCATGTAACACATAAGCTTAACTAAAAGAAGAGCTACTTAAGATTTTGGTTTGGAGTCCATTTATTATCCAATGCTTTGACAAAAATTTGATTTCCTAGTTCCCTATTTATTTATAACTTCCCCATCAAGTTAAGAAAATTTGAAACAAATTATAGTCATATTTAATATGTATGCATCCTTCACATATCATTGATACTTTAATAAAACATTTTAATGCATCTCATAAATAAGAAATTTGTTGTCATACCATGTTCATATAGTTAAACAAAATATGCACCAAAATTTTGATCAATTTTATTCTTTTATTTGAAGGCTCAAGTTACTTTAGCTAAATCACATTAGGGGCTAAATCTGAGATTAATATTAAGGTTCTAGAGTTAAATACAATATTTTTTTTATCTTCCACAACTGTGCTGCCTCAAACACATCAGTTAAATAAAAATTAGAATCAAAATAAAGCTAAAGTTTCCCTTGTGAAGGTTAGTGAACATGTATTATTAAGAATTTCTTTATTAGACAATCTTGATGTATTTTTCAAAATTTGCCTGCATATTTTAATTATCTTTACTGTATTTCTTATCTGTCTAATTCCTATTTTGAAACTGATTCTTGTCAATCAATATTTTTGTGTGTAATATATGGATTCTGGAAAGAGAAAGATTGATAATAAAGAATTTTAAAAACGACTATATTGTCGATCCTTAAATAATACATTTAGTACACTTAATACCTTTAATGTTAATAAACTTGATGGTTTTATAAGATATTTTATTAATATAACCATTTAAACTAAACTGGAATTTTTATAATACATTTGTGTGTATATATGTGCTTTCAAGAGTAATATGTGAATTCTTTGAATTAACAAAGAGATAAACAGTTGATTTAGTTATATATTATATTTGTACCATATATATTTCTCTAAGGATTAAGGTAAGATTTTCCTTTTTCATTTGACAACTCCATAGTTGAAAAATTATTTATTATATGAATTAAGAAAAATTTTCACGTGAATGGTGGAACTATCTGGGAAAATGAAGACATGGAACTTTGTTTTCCTTCTAAAAGTGATTTTAAGCTAATTTGCTCATTCTCTATTTGATGTATGCATGTCTCGTTATAACAAAGACATAGTGCATTTCATGTTAGTAATATGAGCTATTGGTAGGTCACTGAATTCAGCTCATTCCCACCCACAGCAGATTTTTCATTCATCTGTATAGCACACTGAAGAAAAACAAGAGTCATGATGCTGAAATCTTGGTCCTAAATACAGTAAATGAAATATCGAATGGCTTCAATACTGGAGACTTTAGGAACAGATACTGATGACCTTTTAACATTTTGCTTGTTTGTTATGGACTTTGCTTTCTTCTTACTCCACTGAATAAGCAACAGTCTGACATCATAGGGAAATATGAGCCATAATAAAACACTACATTGTGGTTTATATAGTCATGTGCTTCTTTTAGCAATGAGTTATTATCTGTCATCAGGAGATATTTACAATTAGTGCTATTTATATCCAAGGGTTCTACTTCCCTGGATTCAATCAACTGTAGATCCAAAGTATCGTGAAAATAATGATTTGCAGAGTTCAAAAAGTAAAACAAATTTGCAGCACATCAACAACTATTTTAAAAGCATTTAAATTGTATTTACAACCTTTTAGACAACATGCACATTATATTAGGTTTTATAAGTAATCTATAGATGGGTTCAAGTACGTGAGAAGAGGTGTGTTGCTTATATTGTAAATTGCCGGGGTCCAGCCTCGGTGGATCCAGGGAATTCGAAGCGGGGACAGCGTTGGTGAGGATCAGGAAACAATTGCTTAATTAAATGTTAATTAAAGATATAAAGAGTGGTTAAATAAGGATAGCTCAGTGAGGAAATTCAGTGGAGAAAAGAGGCTGAATAATTCAGCCAGAAGGTGAGAGAAAGAACGACATGGGGAGACCAAGTTTCGGTGAACAAGGCCTGCACTTTATTTTCCAAAATAGTTTTTATACCTTAGGTTATGCATAGAGGATAATGGAGGAAGGGATAGAGTCATGCAGTAAGCCAGGCTTTCTTCCTGCAAACTTAATCATATGCAAAAGTTTAGGTGATTTGCATCATCTTCTGGCCCTGAGGCCTGTTAACATTTTAAGATCCTTTCTTCAGAAAACTTACTTTTGTCTAAAGGTGATTAGTCAGGCGCCACCCTCCAAAAGCATTAGATAAAGTTGCATTCCTATAGGGCAAAGGTGTGGTGGGCTATAACAAGAAAAAGAATTAACTCAAGGGTACAAGGTTACAAACATTAAAGCTACTACTTACATTCCTATGCACCAATTATATTAATCAATACACTGCCAGGGACACAGCAGCTAAGGGATATGGAAACGTATCAGCAAACATCGGCCCAACAAGTGAAAAACCCTTCACCAATACAATTTCTAATCAATCTTTTAACTGCTCAAAGGAATCTGTATTCAGACAGTTTAGAACATCTCATACCTCTCACGGTTGTGAACTAAAACACTCTTGTCACGCCCAGGAACTTTATTAACTGGAGCTGTAAGTTAACTCTTTTTCAGAGAGAGGTGGTGGGGGACAGCCCCCCTGTAAAGTCAGAGGTGTAGGTGAGAGCACAAAGCAGTAAAGTAGGCAGACTCTGGTTTTGGGGGTAGATGCTTGAGAATTTCCAGGGGGACTCCTGAAGCTCGATCCCGCCTTTGCATATGCCGAGCCTCCTTCCTCATGACCTTTGCCATGGCAGAGTTCCTCACGCTGGCTCCCGGCAGTAAATATTTTCTCATTTTATATAAAGAACTTGTGCATCTTTCATTTTGGTATGGGGGAGGGGAATTCTGGAACTATGTGCTCCACACCTAGGGATGACTGTATCTTATAGTAATTATAGAAAATTCAGGTACCAGAATGCCTAAGTGGATAAGGCATTGGACTTAAGATCCAATGGATTTATATCCTTGTGGGTTCGAACCTCATTTCTGGTACAAGTGGATCTGCTTGGGCTTCCCTGGTGATTCAGACTATAAAGAACCTGCCTGCAATGCAGGAAATCCAGGTTCGACCACTGGGTCAGGAAGATTCCCAGAAGGGAATGGCTACTACACACTCCAGTTTTCTTGCCTAAACAGAGGAGCCTGGTGGGCTGCAGTCCATGGGGTTGCAAAGAGTTGGACATGACTAAGTGATATTACAATGATAATAATAATAATCCTATTTCCTAGTAATCTGGGGACGTGATAAAGTTAAATAATTTTCACGTTGGTTTTTAATTTTTTTAATTTATTTTAATTGGAGGTTAATTACTTTACAATATTGTATTGATTTTGCCATACATCAACATGAATCCGCCATGGGTGTACACGTGTTCCCAATCCTGAATGCCCCTTCCACCTCCCTCCCCATATCATCCCTATGGGTCATCCCAGTGTACCAGCCCCAAGCATCCTGTATCCTGCATCAAACCTGGACCGGCGATTCATTTCTTATATGATATTATACATGTTTCAATGCCATTCTCCCAAATCATCCCCCCAATCCCTCTCCCACAGAGTTCAAAAGACTGTTCTATACATCTGTGTCTCTTTTGCTGTCTCGCATACAGGGTTATCATTATCATCTTTCTAAATTCCATATATATGTGTTAGTATACTGTATTGGTGTTTTTCTTTCTGGCTTACTTCACTCTGTATAATCGGCTCCTTGGTTGGTTTTTAACATTTGAATTTAACACTATCTTTTGATGTAAAGCATAAAGCATCTGTCTACAAAGCAGGAGACCTGGGTTCAATCCCTGGGTGGGGAAGATTCCCTGGAGAAGGAAATGGCAACCCACTCCAGTATTCTTGCTTAGAAAATCCCATGGATGGAGGAGCTTGGTGCAGGCTACCATCCATGGGGTCGCAAAGAGTCGCGCACGACTGAGCGACTACTTCACTTCACTTCACTTCTGATGTAAATGTATTTGCTCACATTTTACAAATTGTAAACTTCATGCATACTGTAGAAAATCTGGGATTAGCACTCAGATGTGTATTTTCTACTATAATAATTTTGGAATTAAAAACTCCTATATTCATTTGTTTTTGTGGATTTTAAGATGATATAATATGAAAGTGAGCAGTCATGAATTTAACAGAAAATAAATTAGAAGTTAAAACATGTAAACCGGCACTATTTTTAACATGAAAATTTAATCAACAGCAGTTAATTTATTTTTACAGAGTAATGTATCCACTTGGACTCAACTTTTAATCACTGGACTGTTCCCTCACTGAAAAGGATTTCTCAGAAACAGACGTGAGGATATAATTGGTGGACTCTATTTTTGCCATATATTGTTTTGGAACTTAAAAATGAAGACTGAGATGTCAGGGTCACCATCAGACTTAGATTTATACAGGACTCAGATGAAAAACAGCACTGAGGTCACCATGTTTATACTGATGGGCTTTACAGATGATTCTGAGGTGCAAATCTTTCTATTTTTACTCTTTCTAGCAATCTATCTTTTTACAATGATAGGAAATTTGGGGTTGGTTTTCTTGGTCATTATGGATTCCCGGCTCCACAACCCCATGTACTGTTTTCTGACAGCATTATCATTCTTGGATGCCTGCTATTCTTCTGTTATCACCCCCAAAATGCTGATCAATTTCCTATCAGAGAATAAAACCATTTCCTTTCTTGGATGTGCCACACAGATGTTTCTCTTTCTTACTTGTGGGACCACAGAATGCTTCATCTTGGCCACAATGGCCTATGATCGCTATGTAGCCATCTACAATCCTCTCCTGTATTTAGTTACAATGTCACCCAGAGTCTATGTGCCACTTATAATTTCCTGCTATGTTGTTGGTGTCTTGCATGCTACTTTACACACAGTGGCTACTTTCACCCTCTCCTTCTGTGCATCCAATGAAATCAGACATGTGTTCTGTGACATCCCTCCCCTTCTCGCTATTTCTTCCTCTGACACTCGCATGAACCAGCTTCTAGTTTTCTATTTTGCAGGCTCTATTGAGATATCCACCATATTAATTGTTCTGATCTCCTATGGTTTCATCCTGTTGGCCATTCTGAGGATGCGTTCTGCTGAAGGGAGAAGGAAAGTCTTTTCTACATGTGGCTCTCACCTAAGTGGAGTGTCCATTTTTCATGGTACGGTTCTCTTTATGTACGTGAGACCCAGTTCCAGCTATGCCTTGGGTCATGATATGATTGTGTCTGTATTTTACACCATCATAATTCCCATGCTGAATCCCATCATCTATAGTTTGAGGAACAAAGATGTCAAAGAGGCGATGAAGAAAGTGTTTGGGAAAAATTGGTTTATCAACAAAGTATATTTTTCACACTAAACATTAAATTGAAATAAATTATGACTGATGTTTATTGTTTTCAAATAAAAAAGTTGTAATTAAAATATTTTCTACTTCTTTATTTGTGTCTACCTGTTATTCTTAGATGTTTAAAATAAAGATTATAGTCAACCCACCACATATGCAGTTTTTGCACATGCAGGAAACTGTGACATCTATATACATCTATCTCCACATAACATGGGTATGTAATATGTATTTTATTATCATATTCGGATGAAGACTTTACATATATATATATGCATGTATCTACAGATAAACACATGTATACACAAACACACATATATATGCATGTATACATACTGGATGTTTTTCAGGAACTCTCTTGCTTTTTTGATGATCCATCGGATGTTGGCAATTTGCTTTCTGATTCCTCCACCTTTTCTAAAACCAGCTTAAACATCTGGAAGTTAACGGTTCACGTATTGCCAAAGCCTGGCTTAGAGAAGTTTCAGCATTACTTTACTAGTGTGTGAGATGAGTGCAATTGTGCGGTAGTTTGAGCATGCTTTGGCATTGCCTTTCTTTGGAATTGGAATGAAAACTGACCTTTTCCAGTCCTGTGGCCACTGCTGAGTTTTCCAAATTTCTTGGCATATTGAGTGAAGCACTTTCACAGCATCATCATTCAGGATTTGAAATAGCTCAACTGGAATTCCATCACCTCCACTAACTTTGTTCGTAGTGATGCTTCCTAAGGTCCACTTGACTTCATGTTCCAGGATGTCTGGCTCTAGTTATACGATCACACCATAGTGATTATCTGGGTCGTGAAGATTTTTTTTGTACAGTTCTTCTGTGTATTCTTGCCACCTCTTCTTAATATCTTCTGCTTCTGTTATGTCCATATCATTTCTGTCCTTTATCGAGCCCATCTTTGCATGAAATGTTCCCTTGGTATCTCTAATTTTCTAGAAGAGATCGCTGCTGCTGCTGCTGCTGTTAAGTTGCTTCAGTCGTGTCCGACTCTGTGAGACCCCATAGATGGCAGCCCACCAGGCTCCCCTGTCCCTGGGATTCTTCAGGCAAGAACACTGGAGTGGGTTGCCATTTCCTTCTCCAATGCATGAAAATGAAAGTCAAGTCGCTTAGTCATGTCCAACTCTTAGTGACCCCATGGACTGCAGCCCACTAGGCTCCTCCATCCATGGGATTCTCCAGACAAGAGTACTGGAGTGGGGTGCCATTGCCTTCTCCAAAGAGATCGCTAGTCTTTCCCATTCTATTGTTTTCCTCTATTTCTTTGCATTGATTTCTGAGGAAGGCTTTCTTATCTCTCCTTGCTATTCTTTGGAACTCTGCATTCAAATGGGTATAACTTTCCTTTTCTCCTTTGCTTTTCGCTTCTCTTCTTTTCACAATAAAACATCTATTTCTGCTTTATTGACTATGCCAAAGCCTTTTACTGTGTGAATCACAATAGACTGTGGAAAATCCTGAAATAGATAGGAATACCAGATCCCCTGACCTGCCTCTTAAGAAACCTGTATGCAGGTCAGGAAGCAACAGTTAGAACTGGACATGGAACAACAGACTGGTTCCAAATAGGAAAAGGAGTGTGTCAAGGCTGTATATTGTCACCCTGCTTATTTAACTTATATGCAGAGTACATCATGAGAAACATTGGGCTGGAAGAAGCACAAGCTGGAATCAAGATTGCTAGGAAAAATATCAATAACCTCAGATATGCAGATGACACCACCCTTATGGCAGAAAGTGAAGAAGGACTAAAGAGCCTCTTGATGAAAATGAAAGAGGAGAGTGAAAAAGTTGGCTTAATCAACATTCAGAAAGCTGAGATCATGGCATCCGGTCCCATCACATGGGTAATAGATGGGGAAATAGTGGATACAGTGGCTGACTTTATTTTTCTGGGCTCCAAATTCACTGTGGATGGTGATTGCAGCCATGAAATTAAAACACGCTTACTCCTTGGAAGAAAAGTTATGACCAACCTAGACAGCATATTGAAAAACAGGGACATTACTTTGTCAACAAAGGACTGTCTAGTCAAGGCTATGGGTTTTCCTGTGGTCATGTATGGATGTGAGAGTTGGACTATAAAGAAAACTGAGTGCAGAAGAATTGATGCTTTTGAACTGTGGTGTTGGAGAAGACTCTTGAGAGTCCCTTGGACTGAAAGGAGATCCAACCAGTCTATCCTAAAGGAGACCAGTCCTGCATGTTCATTGTAAGGAGTGATGTTGAAGCTGAAATTCCAATACTTTGGCCACTTGATGCGAAGAGCTGACTCATTGGAAAAGACCCTGATTCTGGGAAAGTTTGAGGGCAGGAGGAGAAGGGGATGACAGAGGATGAGATGGCTGGATGCCATCACTGACTCGATGGACATGAGTTTGGGTAGGCTCCAGGAGTTGGTGATGGATAGAGAGGCCTGGAGTACTGTGATTCATGGGGTTGCAAAGAGTCAGACACGACTGAGCAACTGACCTGAACTGAACTAAATTGCAAATGGTGTTGAACATTTCTTTTTAATGTACTAAGTTGTTGCATCTGTATTTTTTGTGATAAACTATCTGCACTTTATGTCCATGTTTTACTGTTAATCTTTCATTTTCATATTGTTAAGATTTAGTGTTCTTTTAAGCTATTATCCATATTCAGCATCATTATTTTGAAAAAGGGCTATCCTTCTTCTATGTATTTTTCTTAACAGCTTTGTCAAAAATGTGTTGACTATATTGTGTAAATTTACTTCGAAAAGTCTATTTTGTTGCAGACTTAGGTGTCTATCCTCTCACCAGTGCCACAATATCTTGGTTATTTTAGGTTTGTGTTAAATCTTGAAATTATGTGAGGCCTCCAACACTTTCAAAAATGTTTGAATACCTTAGCTCCTTTACATTTTCCTAAAAATTATATTTTATTACCTTGTCTTTTCTGTAAAAATGCTTGTTTAATCTTAAGTAGGACTTCACTGAATACAGAGATCTTTTGCCATTCTATTTTATATAGAGCCTTTGTTCACAGTTGGACTGTTTACAAAATTCCTTCCTTCTTTCTTCCTTCCTTTCCTCTTTTCTTCCCTCCTTTTTTTTTCTTCCTGTTTCTTTTCATTCTTTGCTTTGCTTTTCTCTTCTTTTTTCTCTCTTTGGTTTAGTACTCAGACTCTATCACCAGCACTTCCTAATCACTGATTTAGAATCTCTGGATGTAGACTGGAAGCATGTATGTATTGTTTTAGAATTGTTTGAAAACAGTTTAAATGCATTTCTAGGTACTAATTTATGGAGTGGTATATGGCACATTCCAAAATACAAGTCAGAGATATTACTTTGCCAACAAAGGTCCGTCTAGTCAAGGCTATGGTTTTTCCTGTGGTCATGTATGGATGTAAGAGTTGGACTGTGAAGAAGGCTGAGTGCCAAAGAATAGATGCTTTTGAACTGTGGTGTTGGAGAAGACTCTTGAGAGTCCCTTGGACTGCAAGGAGATCCAACCAGACCATTCTGAAGGAGATCAGTCCTGGGATTTCTTTGGAAGGAATGATGCTGAAGCTGAAACTCCAGTACTTTGGCCACCTCATGCGAAGAGTTGACTCATTGGAAAGAACCCTGATGCTGGGAGGGATTGGGGGCAGGATGAGAAGGGGATGACAGAGGATGAGATGGATGGATGGCATCACTGACTTGATGGATGTGAGTTTGAGTGAACTCTGGGAGTTGGTGATGGACAGGGAGGCCTGGCGTGCTGTGATTTATGGGGTCGCAAAGAGTCGGACATAACTGAGCGACTGAACTGAACTGAACTGATGCAACTGAAAAAACTTGGAATTTATCTGCCAAATCTCTAATTTAAAAGGTTCTACCACATAGAATATTAAAATTACCTGTATACTGTACCATGTCTCCTGTCAAACTATCTATTCATATATTTATATCATACCTCTTCCATTAAACTACTCACTAAAATTTAATATATTTAAACTATTTATTTAAACAATTTGTCTCATAATACTCAGAAATCTAGCACTTTTAAGTAACTATAATAATCATCACTAAATGATTATGAATTCTCTCATAGCTTATGCTTTCACATAATTTCATTATGTGTATGTATAAAGAATTTTGAGAGAAGTAATACTACATAGTTCTGGGAGATAACAGGTCATATTTCCTGGTACATAGGTATTTAGTGTCAGAATGAGGACTATGTCCTGTATCAGATTTAATTTCCAATTCTATGAATATCCTTTTTCCACTAAGAGATCATTTTATTCAGAGGCCTACTGCACTTATTCAATTTTATTTATAATAAGAGTTCATTGCTCCAGAGCCAGCTACTCATTTACTATGGGGACAAAAATGAAATCAGGTTGTTACTTTCTTTCCCAGAAGAGAATTAGTGTATTTATTCCTTGGAGCTTCCCTGTAGATTTCAAGAAGAGCTCGGCAATCTGGCGTAAGACTCCTAATGCCTAATATTTGTATATACCTTAATTGAGCAATTAATTTCCACAGGTAAGAGGAAAGGTTTTTCATCACTTATAAAAACATTTTAGAAGCTTTAAGAGCTCCAGGGAACATGGTAGAGAACTAGAACCCACTCTTACTATACTAAAGTATATAGAACTATAGATTAGAAAATTAATTTCCTCAATGGAAGATAACAGAAAGAGGATGGTAGAAATAAAATGTTGATGTAAACAAGAAAATATATTAAAGGGAGAGATAGTTAAGAATCAGTCAGCAACAGGGTAAGTGCCATTTGGTGATTAATATGTTTTTCTCATGGAGGGATATAAATAAATTTGAAATCTATCTTACTAGTCAGTTGATTGCTCTAGAAGGTACTTCTGTTTTTTGTTTTGTTTTGTTTTGCTTTAATATCCTGATCCATAACTGTATACATGAATTCAAATACATGAAGATATTATTTGGCATTATTTCTGGGGTATGTCGTTTCCAGAACTATGACATATCACAAAGAGTCTGCAATACGGTCAAGGGGAAATAGCTTAACATGCGGGAACAGAAAATCCTGAATTTGAATCCTGACTCTGCTAGTAACTTATTATGTAAACTTGGTTAACTTATGTGTCTACCTAGTCCTTAGGTTTCTCATGTATAAAATGCTGGATTATTTAACTACAGCTTGCTATGTAGATTACTTAAGACAAAATACACAAATATTCTAATACCTAGTAGCCACTTGATAACACATGGTAACCACTATCACGTCTTTCCTTCTTTTCAAGACTGGTGTTTGTAGTATTTTTTTTTCACAGATATTAAGTTCTGCATGTTTTCTTACTGTATGAGAGTTGAGGAGATTATTTGATTTTGGTTTTCCAGAATGTGGATATATTGTTAAAAATTTGTTTTCTAGGCTCTATCTCTTAAAGTAATATTGCTGGATATAATCAGTTCTAATTTCCTTAAATATTAGTTGATAGAAGTGCCTGTGCTGGAGCACCTTGGATGCAAGAGATAAAGTCCTTACATTTTATGGCATATGATAATACAGTCATATTTATAATACAGTTACTGGAAGCATTGTTACATTAAAAAATACTTATAATGATCAGCCAATACACAGGTTTCTCCATTTAAATGAGAGAAGCATTCTGTAAAGTCAAGTGATTCCTCTAAAGTAAAATTGTAAAATAGAAAACTAACAGGTTATTGATTTTATATTTAGTTCAGTTCAGTTCAGTCGCTCAGTCGTGTCTGACACTTTGCGACTCCATGAATCGCAGCATACCAGGCCTCCCTGTCCATCACCAACTCCCGGAGTTCACTCAAACTCATGTCCATCGAGTCGGTGATGCCATCCAGCCATCTCACCCTCTGTCGTCCCCTTTTCCTCCTGCCCGCAATCCCTCCCAGCATCAGAGTCTTTTCCAATGAGTCAACTCTTTGCATGAGGTGGCCAAAGTATTGGAGTTTCAGCTTTATCATTATTCATCCAAAGAACACCCAGGGCTGATCTCTTTATTTATTTATTTTTTTAATATAAATTTATTTATTTTAATTGGAGGTTAGTTACTTTAGAATAGACTGGTTGGATCTCCTTGCAGTCCAAGGGATTCTCAAGAGTCTTCTCCAACACCACAATTAAAAAGCATCAATTCTTCGGTGCTCAGCTTTCTTCACAGTCCAACTCTCACATCCATACATGACCACTGGAAAAACCATAGCCTTGACTAGATGGACCTTTGTTGGCAAAGTAATGTCTCTGTTTTCAATATGCTGTCACAGGTTGGTCATAACTTTCCTTCCAAGGAGTAAGCGTCTTTTAATTTCATGGCTGCAGTCACCATCTGCAGTGATTTTGGAGCCCCCAAAAATAAAGTCTGACACTGTTTCCACTGTTTCTCCATCTATTTCCCATGAAGTGATGGGACCAGATGCCATGATCTTCGTTTTCTGCATGTTGAGCTTTAAGGAAACTTTATCACTCACCACTTTCACTTTCATCAAGAGGCTTTTTAGTTCCTCTACACTTTGTGCCATAAGGGTGGTGTCATCTGCATATCTGAGGTTATTGATATTTCTCCCGGCAATCTTGATTCCAGCATGCCTATGTAAAGATGGACTTGTATCTATATATGTTTTATGCATTCATGACATACCCAAATAATCTTTAATTTTTAAAATATTTTTAGGCTACATAGTTCTACACATTTTTTCAAATTGCTGCAAGTCTCCAATTTTTTTTTCAACATATTTATTGAAAAACACTCATGTTTAAGTGTATCTACATAGTTTAACTCATGTTGGTCAAGGGTTGGTAGAGGAGCTATTGGTACATTTTTCAAATTTTGCTTGCATAATCTTTTTTGCTTTACACTGTGTGTTTTCTTATTTGTCTAATTCCTGTTTTGTATCTGGCACTCTCTGGTAAACACTTTTGTACACTATACTTCCTTTCTTGAAAGAGAGAAAAGAGAGAGAGAAGAGTGAGAGACAGAAATAGATGAGGGTTAAAGAAAATGAGAAAAATTTAAAACATAAATATATTTTTGTGATAATTTATATATTAATCTATTTCATATTATTATTGTGGTTTTATGTTATTTTATTAATGTATCTTTCAAACTTAACTAGTTTATTCTAATACTTTCATGTATTATGCTATTGTCGGGGCTTCCCAGGTAGCAGTAGTGATAAAGAACCCACCTACCAATACTGGAGACATAAGAGCTGTGGGTTCCTGCAGTGATCAGGATAGAACAGCCTGGGTCAAGAAGATTCCCTGAAGGAGGGCATGGCGGCATACTCCAGTATTTTTGCCTGGAAAATCCACAGACAGCGGAGCCAGGCAGACTATGGCCCATAGGGTTGCAAAGTTGGACAAGACTGATATGACTTAGCACATACATTATGCCATTATTATTACTTGTTATGTGTGTTAGAAGGAAGTTTCTGAGAAAGCAATGATGTAGAACTTTTGTTTTTTTGTTTTTTTCTTTTTCTTCTAATAATCGTTTGCTTCTCCTCTTGATATAAGGAAGTCTAAAAGGAGTTCGTCAAGGTTGTATATTATCACCCTGTTTAACTTATATGCAGAGTACATCATGAGAAACGCTGGACTGGAAGAAACACAAGCTGGAATCAAGATTGCCAGGAGAAATATCAATAATCTCAGACATGCAGATGACACCACCCTTATGGCACAAAGTGAAGAGGAACTGAAAAGCCTCTTGATGAAAGTGAAAGAGGAGAGTGAAAAAGTTGCCTTAAAGCTCAACATTCAGAAAACGGAGATCATGGCATCTGGTCCCATCACTTCATGGGAAATAGATGGGGAAACAGTGTCAGACTTTATTTTTTGGGGCTCCAAAATCACTACAGATGGTGACTGCAGCCATGAAATTAAAAGACACTTACTCCTTGGAAAGAAAGTTATGACCAGCCTAGATAGCTTATTCAAAAGCAGAGACATTCCTTTGCCAACAAAGGTTCGTCTAGTCAAGGCTATGGTTTTTCCTGTGGTCATGTATGGATGTGAGAGTTGGACTGTGAAGAAGGCTGAGTGCCAAAGAATTGATGCTTTTGAACTGTGGTGTTGGAGAAGACTCTTGAGAGTCCTTTGGATTGCAAGGAGATCCAACCAGTCCATTCTAAAGGAGATCAGCCCTGGGATTTCTTTGGAAGGAATAATGATAAAGCTGAAGCTCCAGTACTTTGCCCACCTCATGCGAAGAGTTGACTCACTGGAAAAGACTCTGATGCTGGGAGGGATTGGGGGCAGGAGGATAAGGGGATGACAGAGGATGAGATGGATGGATGGCATCACTGACTCAATGGATGTGAGTTTGAGTGAACTCCGAGAGTTGGTGATGGACAGGGAGGCCTGGTGTGTTGTGATTCATGGGGTCGCAAAGAGTTGTACACAACTGAGCGACTGATCTGATCTGATCTGAAACAAAACCAAAATATAATGTTTCATGTTAAGAATATAAATCATTTGTAAGTCATTGAATTCAACCCAGTCCTTTGCACTACAGATTTTGCACACTCTTAACGCATATTGGTCTATGGAACACCAAGGAGGAACAAAAGTTAACAGGCTGAAATCTTGCTCCTATAATATAGATGCAATATTTAATTATGTTTCAAAAATGGAAGCTGTAGGACCAGATACTGGTGATTCATTAACATTTTGATTATGTATTACACATTTTCCTTGTTTTCATATTCCTTTGAATAAGCAACACTGCCAGCATAGGGAAATATAGCAGTGATAAAACACTACATTGGGATTTAATCAGGATATTATGTTTTTAGCAATGCATTATAGAAAGAACTTTATTATATATCATCAGGTGACATTTAGTTTATAGTATTTGTAGAAACTCCATGTGCAACTATAATATATGGAATGAACGTCCCATAGTTTATTTTTGCTACGAATATGTCTCAAACACACATGCAAGGACTTTGCAGAGATAGAATGTATGTATAGGAAAATTTTAGTTGGTAGTCAAGAAAATATTAGCAGTATAATAAATTGTGGGGGAGAAAATGAACAAACTGAATGTTATGTTTTTCAAAGAATGAAAGCTGAAATGCAAAACCACAAACCAACAACTTGATGTTTTTTTGGCATACTGCATTTAACTGCAGAATAATGTATTCTGTTCTGTTCACCACTGTTCCTCCAGCAGTACTAGTTAAACAGGGAAAGTAGTCAGAAAAGAGCACATAAAATGATTTGGCTTGGAAAAGCTGCCTCGTGAGCTAGCTGTAAAGTAAGTCTAACTTATCCCATTTAGTCATCTGGGCATTCTTTAAAGCTTAATAATTTCCACATTGGTTTTTATCATTTAAATTCAACACAATTTTATGATGTGTGTTTGCTCCCATTTTATAAGTTGCAAAATTAAAGAAAGGTATAATCACTGATGAAATCTAGGATTAGCACTCAGATGTGTACTTTCCATTATTTGTTAATTTAAAACTTCCTATATTTATTTGCATTTGTGATTTTTAAAATAATGTAATGCTAAAACAGTAAGCAGTAAGTTTAACAGAAAATAAATAAAATTGGCAAAATTTTTAATGGAACAAATTTAACCAACAATAATTAATTTATTTATTTTTACAGGGTGATACATCCACTTGAATTCAGCGTTTAATCCCTGCTTATTCCCTCATTGCAAATAATTTTAGGATTCAATATACCCTTCTAAGAAGCAAATAGGAGGGTATAATTGCATGGACTCTATATTCACTATATACTGCCTTTAGAACAGAAAAATAAAAACTGAAATGTCAGGGTCATGATCAGATTTAGATTTATACAGGGTTCAGGTAAGAAATGTGACTGAAATCACCATGTTTATATTGATGGGGTTCACAGATGATTTTGAGGTTCAAGTTTTTCTATTTTTACTATTTCTAGCAATCTATCTTTTTACACTGATAGGGAATTTGGGGTTAGTTTTCTTGGTCATTGTGGATTCCAGGCTCCACAATCCTATGTACCATTTTCTGAGTGTGTTATCATCCTTGGATGCCCGCTGTTCTTCAGTCATCACTCCAAAAATGATAGCCAATTTCCTGGTGGAAAATAAAACTATTTCATATCTTGAGTGTGTAACACAGACACTTCTTTTAGTTACTTTTGGGACCACAGAATGCTTTCTTCTGGCTGCAATGGCATATGATCGCTATGTGGCCATCTACGACCCCCTCCTGTATTCAGTCAGCATGGCACCCAGAGTCTACGTGCCACTCATCATTGCTTCCTATGTTGGTGGCATCGTGCATGCTACTGTACACCCAGTGGCTACTTTCAGCCTCTCCTTCTGTGCCTCCAATGAAATCAGACATGTGTTCTGTGACATCCCTCCCCTCCTCGCTATTTCTTGCTCTGACACTCACACAAACCAGCTTCTTCTCTACCTTGTGGGCTCCATTGAGATAGTCACTGTCCTGATTGTCCTGATCTCCTATGGTTTCATTCTGTTGGCCATTCTGAGGATGCATTCTGCTAAAGGGAGAAGGAAAGTGTTTTCTACATGTGGCTCTCACCTAACTGGAGTGTCCATTTACCATGGGACCATCCTCTTCATGTACATGAGACCAAGTTCCAGCTATGCTTTAGACCATGACATGATTGTATCAATATTTTATAGCATTATCATTCCCGGGATAAATCCTGTCATTTACAGTGTAAGGAACAAAGATGTCAAAGAGGCAATCAAAAGAGTGTTTGGGAAAAATCAGTTTGTTCATACAGTACATTTTCACACTAAACACTGAGTTGAAGAAACTAAGACTTATGTTATTGTCTCCATATAAAAGTCAAGATACAAGTTTTTTATTTTTAAGTTTATGCCTTTTATTTCTTCTTGGATATTTCATAAATAAAGATTATGGTCAACAGCCAACTGTATAGTTTTTGCAGATGTGGATAATGATCATCCTTTGGTTTCTTAATGAGTTTATAAATATATGCACACCCCAATATACACATATATACCAACATATATACATATACATGCTGATAACTGGTGATATACTTTTGCCAAGGCTGCCATAACAAACTACATAACACTGTGTGGCTGAACAACACAAATGTATTTTCTCACTGTCCTGGACGCTTTGTGTTTGAAATCAAGGTATATCGAGGGTTGTTTTCTTCTGAGGCCTCTCTCATCAACATACACAATCATATTGAATTAAGGTTGCACCCTATAGTTGCCCCCTCAAAGACCCTATTTCTAAATTCAGTGACAGACTTGAGGTAAGAAGTTTAGGACTTCAACAGGCAAATATTGGATTTACTTATACTGCTACTGCTAAGTCACCTCAGTCGTGTCCAACTCTGTGCCATCCCATAGATGGCAGCCCACCAGGCTCCCCCGTCCCTGGGATTCTCCAGGCAAGAACACTGGAGTGGGTTGCCATTTCCTTCTCCAATGCAGGAAAGTGAAAAGTGAAAGTGAAGTCACTCAGTCGTGTCCGACTTTTAGCGACCCATGGACTACAGCCAACCAGGCTCCTCCGTCCATGGGATTTTCCAGGCAAGAGTACTGGAGTGGGGTGCCATTTTACTTATACCCACACATATACACACAGAAGCATGTATAGACCACTATTTTCTCACAAAATATAGAGTCTTGGTGTTAGCATTTATCAATAATGTTCATGAACTAAAGAATAAAAAAAAAGCACAACTCAAGAATAACATACAAGTACCTGCTAAATATTTCCCTTACCCCACTAAGCTGCAGAACATATATATGGGTTTCTGTCCATTCCTGGTCCTGACTCAGCTTTGGCTCAGTTTCCCCTTGACACCCCTATCTTCTACTAATAAAGGATTCAAATTCCCAACTTGAGTGCTATATACATGACTTCAAATTTTCTGTGTCTGCCCTTATCTCCTATACCTACAGAGATGAGTTTGCTAAAAACACAACCAATATCAGCTGGCCTTGTATAGTACCTACTGTTTAACGAGAGGGAATTGACTGGGGGAAAAAAAAAAAGGACCTAAAAATTAAAACAGTAAATCTATATGACCAAGAGAAGTGGTGTTACCGCTCTGATCTTCCCATTGGAGATGACCATGCAGACAATTTAGATAACCCAGCATTGCCTGAGGGAAGTGTTATGGCCTCTTCTGAGGCTGCCATTGTCTGCTTCACTGCAGATGCTCATCAGGACCCACCCTAACTGCCTCTCTTTGCTTCTAGACCTGTATACATGAGTCCCAGAAGGCCCCAAAAAGTGAGACCCAAGTGGAGTGACCCATGAACTGTGACCCATGTGTAGGTATGCCATACTCTGTCAGTACTAACTGAATCTCTGATTTTTACAGATAGTCATATGGGGAACATGTTTGGTTATTAAGAGTGAGGAGTAATGGTGGAAGGAATGCAATGTTAGATTAGGCCAAACATTGGTATGGACCAACTTAGCAGAGATTTTATTTTAGGCCACAGTTTTGGGAGTTAAAAAGGACTGTGACAGGTTTGACTGGTGAGTTGGCTAAAACATGGAGAAAAAGGTGGCCAACGGTGAGATATATGATAATGGCCAATCTGCTTTGTTTGATGTAGGAAAAGCGACTCACAGTCTTAGGGAGGGGTTGGAATATTAAAGTGGATTTGTCACTTAAGATCTATTAATTCACACTTGGACTGTGCAAAAGGCATCCTTTTCACCAACAAAATGTGAAATATATTTGTGAAGGGAGCTCTAGCTCTTGAAGATCTCCATATGTGGTCTTCTCTAAGACCAAATCTTACAAAGGGAACTACAGCCACTAAATTGAAAAATGCTGTGATATTTATTGGATTCCAGGGTGGCAGGTGCCAACTGGCAACAATCAATCACCAAAGGTACAGTGGTCCTAGTTACTGTAACAGACAGCAGCATCAGAATAGTATGATTCACATAGACCTATGGCATTGGCTAGGTATTCATGGTTTCCCTAGAAGTAAAATAAATGCTTATTAAATTCTTACTCAATCTCTGTAAGGAGAAAAGATTTAATTTAAGGGAACCAAAATCTAGCTAAAATTATTAAAATAGATAGTCATGGCTCTTCATTAATTCCCAGAATTGAGCCATTTTACAGCCCCAGGAACCATTCAATGAAGGGGAGTCTGCGTCCTCTAAAGAAGGACTTGGTACAATAGCCAGAATTTTTATTTTTAATATTTATCCCACCATCCCCAAAGGGACTCAAAGATTTTGTCAAGGTAAATGCACTGGGGAAAAGGAAATAATCATAATTTTCTGTAACTACTGGACACTTTATTTTTTGGGGTCTACAATCACTGCAGATGGTGACTGCAGCCATGAAATTAAAAGATGCTTGTGCCTTGGAAGAAAAGATATGACAAACCTAGACAGCATGTTAAAAAGCAAAGACATTACTTTGCCAACAAAGGTCCATCTAGTCAAGGCTGTGGTTTTTCCAGTAGTCCTGTATGGATATGAGAATTGGACTATAAAGAAAGCTGAACACCAAAGAATTGATGCTTTTGAACTGTGGTGTTGGAGAAGACTCTTGAGAGTCCCTTGGATTACAAGGAGATCCAACCAGTCCATCCTAAAGGAGATCAGTCCTGAATATCCATTGGAAGAACTGATGCTGAATCTGAAACTCCAATACTTTGACCACCTGATGAGAAGAACTGACTCATTTGAAAAGACCTTGATGCTGGGAAAGATTGAAGGTGGGAGGAGGAGGGGTTGACAGAGGATGAGAAGGTGGATAGCATGACTGCCTCAATGGAAATGAGTTTGAGTAAATTCCAGGAATTGGTCATGGACAGGGAAGCCTGACGTGCTGCAGTCCATGAGGTAGCAAAGAGTCGGACATGACTGAGGGACTGAACTGAACTGAAGCTCTCCATCTCTCTGTCATAATTTAGTTTGTAGAGCTCTTCATCATCTTTCTCTTCCAAAGAACATAACATTGGTCCTAACACTGATGGAATGATGCTGACTGGACCGAGGGAACAAGAAGCAGCAAATGCTCTGGCTTGTTGGTAAAGTACTTTCCTATCACTGGGTAAGAAATAAACATGACTAAATTTCAAGGGTCTTCTGACTCAGTGGAATTTCTAGGGGGCCAGTGCAGTGGAGCATGCTGGGATGGCTCTTCTCAGATGAATAGTCATTGCTGCGTCTCTTGTCTCCTAGAGCAAAGAAAGAAGGATCAGATATCCCGAGCCTTTTTAGATTTGGGAGGCAACATATTCCTTTTTTAAGTATGTTCCTGTGGCCCATTTCCCAAGTGACCCAAAAAGCTGCTAGTTTTGAATGAAGCCTAGAACAACAGAAGGCTCTACAATAGGTCCAAGCTATTATCTAAGCCTCTCTATCACTTGGTCCATGTGTTTCAGCAGATCCAACAGTGTTTGAAGTGTCCATGGCAGATAGTAATGCTGCTTGAAGCCTTTGACAGGTCCCCAAAAGTGAATTATAGCTCAAGCCTTTAGGATTTTTGAGTAAGACTCTTTCATTTTCTTCAAAGTACTCTTCTTTTTAATATTGAGCTCTTGACTTGCTACAGGGCATTAATAGAAACTAAACACTTGATCATTACCTAGCAAATTACCGTAAGACCTATGATACCTTTTATGAACTAGTGTTATATAATTATAATACTAAAATGCTTGTTTTAAAGACACATATGTATTGAAAATAAAATAGAAACATCATATGTGATGTTTATTCTTGTATTTACCATATTTTTTTTAGTTTATTTCTGATATGAAATTACCAACAGTTCATGTTACTACAGGCTAAATATTTGTTTGACATTGCTGATAGATCAAGACTGATAGTAACAATTCCACTTTGTTTTCTTTTACTGAAAGTTTCTACTTTTAATTCCAATTTTAAAATTTCTTTTTAACATTTTGCTAATGTGTGAAAGTGAAAGTCTCTCAGTCATATCTGACTCTTTGGGACGCTATGGACCATATAGTCAATGGAATTATCCAGGACAGAATAATGGAATGGGTAGCCATTCTTTTCTTCAGGGGATCTTCCCAACCCAGGGATCAAACTCAGATCTCCTGATTTTAGGTGGATTCTTTTCCAGCTGAGCCACAAGGGAAGCCCAAGAATACTGAAGTGGGTAGCCTGTCCCTTTTCCAGTGGATTTTCCCAACTCAGAAATTGAACCAGTGCCTTCTGTATTGCAGGTGGATTTTTTACCAGCTGAACTACCTGGGAAGCCCTAATGCATGAAGTGTAATAAACAGTGAATATTGAAAACTTATAATTAGACATATTTTGCACATGTGTACACCAGTGAAACCACCATCTCAACCAAGATAAGGAATATGTCTGTCATATGCAGAAATTTTCTCATGCTCCCTCCCTTCACCATTCCCCACCACTCACAAAATATCATTTGCATTTAATTCCATTGTGCCCATAGAACATATGAACATAATCTGACTTGTTTGTTTGGGTTTTGTTTGTTAGTTTAGTTTTACATTTTTCGGTCTTTTTTGTTTTTTTTTTTTTTTTCCTTAAAAAAGTAAAGATACATGTACCATTGTGTTGAGAACTATAGACTTAAAAAAATTAGGTTGTGAAATTTTTATCCTCACTCCCAATATCTAACAGTGTGTGTACCTTATTCCTTTGTAGTAATACTGAAGGTCATTCAAATTTTGATCTGCAGTACTCAGCAGAGAGACTTTTAGACCAAAGATATTAACTTTGTGATGTAAATTTTCAGACATGAAAGTACTTAGAAAAATTTACCGTATATGAATATTCCAAAACAACAATTAAAATGCACATTTTAGTATAGAAAGAGATTGAGAAATTTTTAACATCAATGAATGATGTATGATTGAAAGAACATGTACAGAATGTTGGGTAATTGATACAAAAACCCTTAAAGTAGCAGATTGCAAGTCTGTTGAAATTGATTCCATCTTTATATCATTTATACATGAGCTGTAGCTTCTTTCCATGTGTTCTTTAATTGTTCAGGAGACTAGACTGAGCTTTTTAACACAGTGATGAAAAGATTTCCGTTGTTAGAGAGCACAAATTCGAATATCAAAGTGCTATTCATAGGGTCAGTCTAGGAAGGAATGACAAAAAAACATGGATACAAGAATAAATGATTTATTGGGGACCCTTACCATATAGATGTAATGTATTTTATTAATGACTCCATATTTGTCTATTATATTTATGCACAATATTTATTAAAACTTTTCTCAATATGAACATTCATTTTCTTTTTTTTGCTTAGAAAAATAGTGCTGCAATAAACATTACACTACACATTATTTTTTTTGTAAATACTTCTCATACGTATACCCTTACATATTTAGGCTTTTTTTTTTTTCCTATGAGGAAACCACTTAGTAATGATTCTATAGCACCTGAGGCAGTTTTATTTATTTAATAGAGAATATAAAAGTAGAGTATCAGTTCAGTTCAGTTCAGTTGCTCGGTCGTGTCCAACTCTTTGCGACCCCATGAATCACAGCACGCCAGGCTTCCCTGTCCATCACCAACTCTGGTAGTTTACCCAAACTCATGTCCATTGAGTCAGTGATGGCATCCAGCAATCTCATCCTCTGTCATCCCCTTCTCCTCCTGCCCTCAATCCCTCCCAGCATCAGGGTCTTTTCCAATGAGTCAACTCTTCGCATTAGGTGGCCAAAGTATTGGAGTTTCAGCTTCAGCATCAGTCCTTCCAATGAACACCCAGGAATGATCTCCTTTAGGATAGACTGGTTGGATCTCCTTGCAGTCCAAGGGACTCTCAAAAGTCTTCTCCAACACCACAGTTCAAAAGCACCAATTCTTCAGCACTCAGCTTTCTTCACAGTCCAACTCTCACTTCCGTACATGACCACTGGAAAAACCATAGCCTTGACTAGATGGACTTTTGTTGGCAAAGTAATGTCTTTGCTTTTGAATATGCTATCTAGGTTGCCCATAACTTTCCTTCCAAGGAGTAAGCGTATTTTAATTTCATGGCTGCAATCACCATCTGCAGTGATTTTGGAGCCCAAAAAAATAAAGTCTGACACTGTTTCCACTGTTTCCCTATTTCCCATGAAGTGATGGAGTATAGAAAGGCATAAAAAAAGGGAAAATGACATACTTTCAATTATAGCACATCCTGAATATAACACCTTCTTGTTTATTTAGACACCTCTACATATTAGTTTTGGAGAAGGAAATGGCAACCCACTCCAGTGTTCTTGCCTGGAGAATCCCAGGGACGGGGGAGCCTGGTGGGCTGCCGTGTCTGGGGTCATACAGAGTTGGACACGACTGAAGTGATGCAGCAGCAGCACATATTAGTTTATAGTAAGGAGAAAACTGATCTTTAAAACTAAAACATTGCTAAGTAAATTAACACAATTGCCATAAACTTGAGGACATAACTCTCTACTAAAAGGAAATTACAGTATGAGCTGTATTTAAAAATTTAGGACAATATTGAACAGTAAATTTCAAGCAAGTCTGTGAACAAATTGCATACATAAATGCAGCATAATTTCTGTATTATTTCAAATGTCTCATAATCCTGATAATTAGGGAAGAAATCTTCTCATTGCCTTTCTAACGTCTTTGTTCCGCAGACTATATATGATAGGATTGAACATTGGAGTCAAAATGGCATAGAAAAGAGATATCAGTTTGTCTATTCCTTCATGCTGGTTCGATTTAGGCTTTAAGTAGGTGACAGTGCCTGATCCGTAGAATAAAAGTACAATGGTGATGTGAGAAGAGCAAGTTGAGAAAGCTTTGGTCCGTCCTGTGTTTGCTGGCAACTTCAGGATGGTGGAGATAATTCTGATGTAGAATCCAAGTATCAGCAAAAAGGGAACAGTGACAAACAATATACCAAATATATAGACCACCATCTCATTCACAAAGATGTCTCCACAGGCCAGTTTTAATAATGGTGGAATGTCGCAGAAGAAATGATTGATTGTGTTGGAGCCACAGAAAGGCAGAGAGAAAATCTGGCATGTTTGGCCTATCTGGACCGGAACAGCACTGATCCAGGAGGCAACCACCAGCCTGATGCGGACCTCAGGGCACATGACCAGGGGATAGTGCAGAGGGTCACAGACGGCCACACAGCGGTCATAGGCCATCACGGCCAGGAGGAAGCACTCAGTGGTTCCAAGGATAAGGAAGAAGCACATTTGTGTAGCACAAGTAAAAAAAGAAATGGTTCCTTTTTGGGTCCAAAGGTCCATGAGCATCCTGGGAAGAGTGATGGATACATAACAGATTTCTAGGAAGGAAAAATTGCCGAGGAAAAAATACATGGGCGTCTGAAGAGTGGCATCTACTCTGGTTATTAGAATTATAACACCATTCCCCAACAGGATAATCAGGTAGATAACTAAGAATATCCCAAAAAGAAACCATTGAAATTGGGGAATATCAGTGAAGCCCAAGAGGACAAATTCCATCATGATAGTGAGATTTGTTTCTGTAATTTTCAAATGATCTTCTCTCTTTAAATTTACATTTCTTGACTGCATTTTCTTTTTGTACAATTGGACTAGGACATGGGCTTTAGTTTTAATCAGTTTTCAGTTACTTTCTCACACACTTGTGTTCTGTGATTTGGGGAGGTTTGATTTGAAATCAGGAACTATAAACTCATCTGCAGGAAAAAAATCTTAAATGATTTATAATGTTACATCTACATTCTAATAAAATCTATATGTCTAGTCATTTTAATTTAAATTATGGCATGAGAATGGAGAAAGCAGATAAACTACTTCTTACAGTCAAAACATCAATTAATTGTTTAAATTCCATGACTTTTATTCCCCAATCAATCTCATCTATAATATAATATCTGGTCTAAAACATCTAACACAATGTTCTATTGACTATTTATATATCCTTTTTACCCTTAACATTATATCTAATAACTCATTTTATAAAGATATGGCATAAAGATCTGCCCTAATTTACTGCTCCATAAATGCTTCTGAAATTAGAAGTGGTTATTTTCTAAGGAGTGAGAAAATTAAAACTGTAAGACTGTTAAGAGGCAAAGCTTTTATATTCAAGATCATAAGGTTCCACCGATTAGAATTACAAATTACTGAATCAAAATACATCTCATTGCTTAAAAACACAATTTTTTAACATTTAACCATTTTTAACCCTAGTAATTTTCATGCAGAAGGAAATAGCAACCCACTTCACTATTCTCACCTGGAGAATCCCAGGGATGGAGGAGCCTGGTGGGCTGTCATGTATGGGGTCGCACAGAGTCGAACAAGACTGAAGCGTCTTAGCAGCAGCAGCATCAGTAATTTAAGATATTTAAATACTCTTCTGCCAAAATTAGTACATCATGAGAAATGCTGGGCCGGAAGAACTACAAGCTGGAATCAAGATTGCCAGGAGAAATATCAATAACCTCAGATATGCAGATGACACCACCCTTATGGCAGAAAGTGAAGAGGAGCTCAAAAGCCTCTTGATGAAAGTGAAAGTGGAGAGTGAAAAAGTTGGCTTAAAGAACAACATTCAGAAAACTTAGATCATGGCATCCAGTCCCATCACTTCATGGGAAATAGATTGAGAAACAGTGGAAACAGTGTCAGACTTTATTTTTGGGGGCTCCAAAATCACTGCAGATGGTGAGTGCAGCCATGAAATTAAAAGACGCTTACTCCTTGGAAGAAAAGTTATGACCAACCGAGATAGCATATTCAAAAGCAGAGACATTACTTTGCCAACAAAGGTCCATCTAGTCAAGGCTATGGTTTTTCCAGTGGTCATGTATGGATGTGAGAGTTGGACTGTGAAGAAAACTGAGCACCGAAGAATTGATGCTTTTGAACTGTGGTGTTGGAGAAGACTCTTGAGAGTCCCTTGGACTGCAAGGAGATCCAACCAGTCCATTCTGAAGGAGATCAGCCCTGGGTGTTCTTTGGAAGGAATAATGCTAAAGCTGAAATTCCAGTACTTTGGCCACCTCATGAGAAGAGTTGACTCATTGGAAAAGAATCTGATGCTGGGAGGGTTTGGGGGCAGGAGGAAAAGGGGACAACAGAGGATGAGATGGCTGGATGGCATCACCGACTCGATGGACGTGAGTCTGAGTGAACTCCGGGAGTTGGTGATGGACAGGAAGGCCTGGCATGTTGCGATTCATGGGGTCTCAAAGAGTTGGACACGACTGAGCAACTGAACTGAATTGAACTGAAGGAAAAGAAAGATCAATACATATAAACGTTTCACAAATGTGGTCAGATATTGTGTCCAATTCCTTCCCTGTTTGCGGTCTGATTTGACTGGGTAACATAAATAATAATAAAAATCAACCAAAAGGTTAAGTTAAATATTCTTTTCAGGAAATTATAATTTGGATGTGAAAAATGCTTCATATATTCCCTTATAGAGGGAAGTGCTCAGATGTTCAGTCGTGTCCAACTCTTTGTGACCCTGTAGCCTGGCAGGCTCCTCTGTTCATGGTATTCTCCAGGCAAGAATACTGGAGTGGGTTGTCATACCCTCATCCAAAGGATCTTCCTGACCCAGGGATCCAACCCGTGTCTCTTATGTCTCCTGCATTGGCAGGCAAATTCTTTACCACTAGTGCCACTCAGGACGCTCTATAGAAGGAAATTCACTAATAAAATGTGATTCTTTCTCATTGAAATTATTTTAGTTGTAATGGCAACATTTTCTTCATTGTCAGTTTAGCAAAATATGTTTGATTAATTTGAATGCAATATAGCATTCTTTGATTACAGTTTTCTTAATAGATTATTTCTAGAAATGAATAATATTAATGCTAGTATTATGTTAGCAATGGGCACATTAGAAGCATATATTTCAAATGCTTCAAACACATTATTTAACTTTTTAATGCAGAAAGTAATAAATCTAACTTAAATAAGGATATCTTAAAGAATAAATAGGTGTTCAACCCATATATACTCATGATTTTAGTTGTTTGGAATGTGTGTTAGTCGTTCAGTCATGTCAGACTCTTTGTGATACCATGAAGGATAGCTTAACTACTCTGTGAAATTTTCCAGGGAAAAATACTGAAATGGGTAGTTATTCCCTTTTCCAGGGGATCTTCCCAATCCAGGGATCAAATCTGGTTCTCCTGCATTGCAGATAGATTCTGTACTATCTGAGCCACAAGGGAAAGCCCATAGTTGTTTGATATTATCTATTAAAACTTGATCCTGAAATTTAGAAACTATCTTGAATTAAAATAGAATATTAATACATAATAGTTTATATTTACCTTTTTCAAATTTTTCTGGTTATTTTATTCCTCTTGATGAATTTTTAAAATATATTTTAAAATGTTACACTGTTTAAGATCTGTAAGATTTTTAAACAGGGACTTAACTTGCTTTTATAAAGCAAGGCTCTTTATAGAGGAAATCCTCACTTCCTCAAGGGAATATTTCTTTTCCCTCTATACATCTAAATTGCTAGTTAAATGCTCCTGTTGCCAATTAAGTTGGTGTGTCTTTGCAAACAATTCTTCCATGGCAGACCAGACTTTCCTTCAGGCCTTCCACAGAATATAATTTCATGCCTTCTCCATTTACTAAATGCAGTCAGCAGGTAAAGATGTCCTAGAAGAAGCAACACTTTGAATGGTCCAACAGTACTTGCAGGAAAATGTTCAAATTCTTTATCAACTGATTTCTTACCTGAGTTATTTTATTCTCTATAATTCCTCTGAATAGTCTTTTTTAGAAAACAATGCATAGTTATCATCTGAACATGCTCTACTTATTCTCTCACCTTTAAGCGAAACTAAGGTTATTTTATTCAAAGTATGATTATCTCTCAGACACCCTGGGAATCCCTGAATATACAGCTCATCAATGAAATCTATAAACAAAGATTAAGAACAACTATATTATTTGAAGTTTTTTTTTTTTAAGGTGGATCATTTTTAAAGTCTTATTAAATTTGTTTCAATATTGCTTCTGTTTCATGTTTTTTGTTTTTTTGACCAGGGATGGACCCTGTGTCCTCTGCACTTGAAGGTGAAGTCTTAACCACTGGACTACCAGGGAAGTCCCAAGAACAACGATTATTTATAAAATTTTCTACTTTAAACACTCCTCTTTCTTGTTGAAATATTTAGTAATTTACATTTCTCAGTTTCAATCCACATGCATATATTTTGTGGAGAGAAGCACTTCAAGCGTGAATCTAATATTTACAGACTAAGTTTTGCTATTGTTCCTGTAACAGAGTCATTTTCCAGGCCTGGATTTCTGCTCATCTACACTGTATTAGGAGACTATTTCTTCGAATTTCGAGCCTCAGTGTTTTTCCTTAGTCAGGAGGTTATACTCCCTTGCAATTATTTTACCACACTTCTATTGGGGATGTTGCTGCTGCTGCTGCTAAGTCGCTTCAGTCGTTTCCAACTCTGTGCAACTCCATAGATGGCAGCCCACCAGGCTCCCCCGTCTCTGGGATTCTCCAGGCAAGAACACTGGAGTGGGTTGCCATTTCCTTCTCCAATGCATGAAAGTGAAAAGTGAAAGTGAAGTCGCTCAGTCGTGTCCAACTCTTAGCTACCCCATGGACTGCAGCCTACCAGGCTCCTCCGTCCATGGGATTTTCCAGGCAAGAGTACTGGAGTGGGGTGCCATTGCCTTCTCCAACTGGGGATGTTAGGTAATTTCAAATAGTACCTAACACTGACCTCTATAGGCTGGATCCCACTTTCACTGCCAAAAATGTAGAAATAGACTCTAAGTAAAAGAATAAAGTCTACGTTTTCTGAGTCTAAATCATGTGCCCCGCCCAACCCCACAGGTTATAGGGCACTTACCACACAGCATACGGCAGCAGGAACCTTATGACCGTGTTATACACGGAATTTTGACCAGGAACCCTGTGCCTGAAACCACGCTATTCCTGGGAAAAGGATCCCTACATGCCCAGTGTGCACACACTGAGAACTTGAGAATCATACCAGGCTCTGACACGAGCTCCCTGCAGCCAGAAAAGAGAAGATGCGTCTTCCATCCCGCCCGCCTCGCCCCCTGTACACACACACAACTCTCATCGCTGGGAGGAATTCCTAAAAACTCTCCTTCCTGAAGCTGGAAAATATTCTTATTACCAACAAAAGCTGGATGGTTTGGGAGAATGGCATTGAAACATGTGTATCATCACATTTAAGACGGATCGCCAGTCCAGGTTGATGCATGAGACAGGGTGCTCAGGGCTGGTGCACTGGGATGACCCTGAGGGATGGGATGGGGAGGGAGGTTCAGAAAGGGGGACACATGCACACCCATGGCGGATTCAAGTCAATGTATGGCAAAGCCAATACAATATTGTAAAGTAATTAGCCTCCAAAAATAAAATAATCAATAAACAAACAAAATGTAATCCACACACACAAAAAGCTGTATTTGTTTATGGAAGTTTATGGATGAAGCAGGGAAACAAGATAAACTACATATAGTACAAGCAAATGTCTGATTCATTTTTTCCCATCATACTGCTGCTTAACAAATGCTTTCCTATTTCAAAAGTGTTCTTTGAGAGCTGTGTTTGCTTCTAATTTTGACAGATTTGCTTTATACTCAGAACACACTCTAGGGGGCGCTAGTGCTAAAGACCCCACCTGCCAGTGCAGGAGACACGAGACACAGGGTTCAATCCCTGGGCTGGGAAGACGCCCTGGAGGAGGGCATGGAAGCCCACTCCAGTTTTCTTGCCGGAGAAATTTCGGACGTAGGAACCTGGAGAGCTATAATCCATAGGGTCGCAAATAATCCAACGTGACTGAAGCAATTTAGTGTGCGCACACACACACACACACACACACCCATGCTGAACACACTTGCACGATGACCTCTTTAATATCTAATATATAAATACGTTTTTCTTATACCTTGCTTCCCTGGTGGCTCAGACGGTAAAGCGTCTGCCTGCAATGCGGGAGACCCGGGTTCAATCCCTGGGTCGAGAAGATCCCCTGGAGGAGGAAATGGCAACCTACTCCAGTACTCTTGTCTGGAAAATTTCACGGACTGAGGAGCCTGGTGGGCTACTGTCCATGAGATCTCAAAGATTCGGACACAACTAAGCGACTTCACTTTCTTTCTTTCTTCTTTATACCTTATCTCATTTTTTTCTTCTCTTCATTTTTGCACATTCAAAAATATTTATTAACAATTTATTATATGGAAATTATCTCACTTTTTCATTTCTTTTACTTTCAATCACTTTTAATCTGTTTATTCAAAATGCAGTTCAATGTGGCAGGTATTGAACATATAGCTTTTTTAAATCTTAATGTTTACCTTTCACTTGGACTGCTTAGTCCATATTTGTTTAACATTTATTTTTTTTACTATAAATTCCTATTGGTTTCCATTTATTCTTTCGTTTTGCTGCTCTTCTGCCAATTTTGGAATTAATTGTTTTATATTTTACATTTGATATATTGCTCTGAGTTTTTATTATTATTTCAATGATTGCTTCAGGGTTTACAATTTAAAATGTACAAGATATCAATGTTTGCCTACAGTTAAAATTGTTCCACTTTGATCTTTGTTTACAACTTTCCACATTGCGCTTCATGTCTCACATCAAGCACGTCACACCTGACATTTCACAAACATCATAATCTTATAACAGTGTTCTGCCAGTTCCTCAGATTGCATTCTTTGTGTTATTGATGTCATATATTATACTTGTATCTATATTATAATCCCAAATTATCTGTCAATATTTTAGCTTTAAGTTGTCATTTGTCTAACAGATCAGGACTCCTATTGCACCTCCCTGAAATCCTCTGTCTAGCTCCTCTGTGAAGTACCCAGATAATAATATTTCATACATATTTCCTGGGTTTTTCATATGCTGAAGAAGTCAAGTGTTAGTTGTTCGGTCATGTCCTACTCTTTGGGACTGTAGCCCACGAGGCTTCTCTGTCCATGGGATTTTCCAGGCAAGAACACTGGAGTGAGTTTCCATTCCCTTTTCCAGGGAATCTTCCTGACCCAAGGATCAAACCCAGGTCTCCTGCTTTACAGTAAGATTCTTTACCATCTGAGCCACCAGGGAAGTCCTTAAATGCTAGTGACCACTACCAAGTGCAAGAAATTAACTGCTTGATTTCCAGACCTACTGACACCTAATGATTGATAACGTTAGCTGCTCTGCTACCTCAGAATCAACCAAATACATAATTGTACATGAGCTGATCATGTACACTGGGACCCCTCCCTCATCTGGTCTTTAAACATGTTTTGCTAAAACGCTTGTCGGAGTTCCAAATGCTTTTGGAGTGTGAGGCACCTGTTCTTGCATGGCCCTGAAGTCAAGCTTTCTCTGCTCCAAACTGGGATGTGTCAGCTGTGTTTGGCTTCACTGTGCATCAGGGACACAACCTTGCATTCTGTAACCGTCTCACTATGGTGTGCTAGATTTTATTCTTATTCATTCTAAAGGGGCTCACTGTAATACATATATTCGTGATTTCCAACAAATTTGAAAATTATTCTCTCACTATAATTAGTGCTTTACATTTGACCTTTGGTTATTCATATTTTAGACAATTTTAGACAATCCGCCTGTTCCTGAGGCTGTGACTTTTTTATATCATTTTTTAAATACTCTTTATGGGTTTTATTTTTTCCAGAATTTGAATTCAAGTTAACTGACACTTTTTTGACCGTGTCCAAATTACTGTAAATCTAATCCTATTAATTTTTTATTTTACTTACTTCTTATTTATGTTTCATTTCGTTTCTTTTTACCTTTCACTCTAGAATTTCAGTGCATTTTTTACAGGTTTTATGTATTTATTGAAACTCTCTGTGTGTGAAAGTGAAAGTCATGCAGTCGTGTCTGACTCTTTGTTACCCCACGGACTGCAGGATGCCAGGCTTCTCTGTCCTTGGAACTCTCCAGGCCAGAACACTGGAGAGGGTAGCCATTCCCTTCACCAGGGAATCTTCCCAAGACAGGGGTCAAACCCAGGTTTCCCTTTGCAGGATGATTCTTTACCATCTGAACCACCAGGGAAGCCCTGAAACACTGTATTTAACTCAAATTTTGTTTAGCTATATTTTATTTCAAGTCCTTGACTATCCTATTAAAAGATTATGGGAGGCATTGCTAAATCCATCACTTGAGACATCTTGCAGTCATTTTCAATTGATTCTTTTTTTTTTTTTTTTTTTCTGGACAGTAGGTTAGTCTTCCTGAGCTTTTCATATTCTAGGTAGTTTAAATAGCCTGTGGTGCATGGGATGAAAACCAAGCATCCTAGCCACAAGACCACCAGGGGCTAGAATTAAAGCATCTCTGACTCTTGCCCCTAGCTGAAAGCAAGAATGTTTCAATAAGAGAAAAACTGTAAAAACAGGTACAAATTTTACTATTAGAGCATAGCTCAATGCATGGGAGATCACACAGGAAAACAGTTTGTTTATCCAACTCAGAAGCAGGGCAGAGATGCACCCCCAGAAAGAAAGGGTATGGGCATCGTCTCTAATGAGGAGGAGTGCAGAACATCAGAAACTAGGCAGAGATGCACACCCTGAGAGGAAGGGGGTACATCCTGAGTGAGGAGGAGTGCACTGTGGAGGTGTGTAAATCACACATATAGGACCATCCTTCCGGGGCTCTGTTTACCTTTGGCCGATTGTCTTGTTTCTTCCTTCAACCTGAGTGGTCCCTGGATCCTCCTCAAGAGGAGTGCACATTTTTTTTCTAAGATGGATCCCACCACAGAGGTGTATGGATGTATGCCCACTTATTACAGGGTGGGGCCCCTTCCCTTTTCAACCCCCAAGAACTTCCTGCACATGTGCAGACAGGGAGGTCTTCCTTGACCTCAGGAGTGGGCACCTACCTGTCTCTTGGCTTTAGCAGGGCTGTTTTTACCACTGGCTTTGTCCTTGGAGTATCGGGGTGAGAACAAAGGCTCAATTCTACTCCACTTGACAACACCAGGTGTCTGGCCCAGAGGCCCACTATCGCCCACTTCACAGATATACCCAGATGTTGACTGTTCTGGTTGGGAGGCAACTCCTATGACTCTGAGCTATGCTTTATCTCTAGTATCTCCATTCCTTCTGCAACCATATGGTAGTCATTTCTTAGAAGCCTCCTGCAACCTTATCTGGGATATGCATATCCTATTGTTCTCCCAGAGACTCTGAGGAAAATTTAATACAGGGTCGGTCCCCAGCCCCAGCCACCAACACACCTCCCTTATGTTTTATGCCTCGGGACAGATCTTAGGATCTTTTGTTGAGTTCTGATCTCTGCCCCGATAGTTCAGTGATACATCTGTGCTATTCTTTCAGTTCTATTTATCCATACTTTGATCAGGAAATTGTCTCCAGTCATAAAACCAGCATAGTCATGAGATTAACACTGTGAATTTCCTTCCATGTTGGACAGACTCAAGGTGGGTTCTGTGGTCCCTACCTCCTGATAGCCATACTGAGTGACTTCACTTTCTTTATTTTACCACAGGAAGTCCAGGTAAGAAACTAACAAGACACCATCAACAGTCTGGGAAAAGTCAGATTTTCCACAATCTGGGAAAAGTCAAATGGAGACTCCATGTGTCCTACCACGTCCCAGAAGCCTTCTTGTTGACATCCACCTTGGCTGAGCAGTGCATGCACCACCAGGAAGGACCCTGAGTCAGAATGATCAGCCAAAGACAACCTGGACATCAATTCCATCAACATAAAACCCTAGATTGTGAGTCACGAGGTAGAGTGGTCCTCCCAGGCTCCCTCACCATCCTGGCCTCTGCCTGGGCATTCCTTCCCAATAAAGTCTCTTGCTTTGTCAGCAAGTGTGTCTCCTTGGACAATTCATTTCTGAGTGTTAGACAAGAGTCCCCTTTTGAGCTCTGGAAGGGGTTCCCCTTCCTGTAACTTTCCTGCTCCTTCCTCCTGACTTGACCACAGAAACCCAAGGCCATAAAGTCAGCAAAGCAAGAATTATCAAAGGAGGAGAATTTTGACCAGGACCAGAGGACCAAAATAAATGGCTGAAGAAAATGTCATGGAAACAGCTGGCCTTGAGAGAACAATCAACCATATGTGACAATTATGGTTTGGTCACAGTCATGTCTCTTTGCGACCCCATGGACTGCAGCACATCAGGTGTCCCTGTCCTTCACTGTTTCCCTGAGTTTACCCAAACTCATGACAACTGAGTGATGCCGTCCAACCATCTCATCCTCTGTCACCCCTCCTCTCCTGCCCTCAATCTTTCCCAGCATCAAGGTCTTTTACAATGCGTCGGCTCTTCACATCAGGCTGAGTACTGGAGCTTCAGCTTTAGCAAAAGTCCTTCCAGTGAATATTCAGGGTCAGCTGCTTTCTGAATAAAGTCGTTTTCCTTGCCTCAACACCTTGGGTCTCAGATTCATTCAGTGGCCTATCGTGTGGAGAGCAGAGCGAACTCGGACTTGGTAACAAGAGGACATCTCCTAGAATTCCGCCCCTCCCTATTTTGGCTGCAAAACCACAAAATGACACCAGAAGCTGTTGAAGTCATCAGTGGAAAATATCAGCGCCACCTGTCCCTGAATGATTGTTTACAATGAAGCTTCACCTTAAATTAGGATGTGTGTGTGTGTGTGTGTGTGTGTATCACTCAGTAGCATCCAACACTTTGCAAATACTCTGCTTTAGAACACTCAGATCTTAAAAATGCAGGAGTTTCCTATCTTTATCAGAGTTTAACCAAGTTAGCACAGATGCACTGCTTTTTTTTCTGCTCTCCTTCTGCATAAATTATCTAAGAACATTCTTCACACTCATCTCCCACATTCCACATAGCCATTGCACTAACATGTGAATGCACTCACCTGGCCACAGGTGACTGAGTCCACAGTGCCTGTTATACAAAGATGGTTCACCCAAACTATTTATTGCAGCTATTTAAATAAGAACCAAGGGAAAGTGTTTATCTCTTTTTTTCTGTAGTTGTATTTTATTTTTTAGACTGGGAATTGTTTTCCATATCTTCCTCACTATTGACTGGAGAAAATTTAAAGTCAGACATCAGGGAGATAGAGGATAATAAAACAATGTATAAAAAGTATGTGTGCATTTTTCATCTTTCTATTTTCCTTTACCCATGAGTTAATGACTGACACACACAGTGCAACCATGACTAATAAATTGTATTTTTACATCTTATTTGTTTTATAACAAAGGGAAACATGATAATACAATTTCAGGAGATTTAACACTTTGAGCCCAATTCACAAATTCAGAGTTTTAGACATAGCAATGTGTCTACAGAATGGCTAGTATCACAAAGTTTAAAGAGAACGCTAACATAAGTACACATCAATTTCCCATCCACGACAGTAAATTATATCTCAGTTTAGCAAAAAATGACCACATTTCTGTTTTCTGGTGCCGCACTTTCCATTTGACATACATCCCACATAGTTTCAATAAAGCTATTTGTTTTAAAATTATTTCTATAAAGCTACAGATTGAAAATAAAGCTATCTAATTGCAATAAGTTATATATTTGCAACCTACTCTGGTATTCTTGCCTGAAGAATCCCTTGGATAGAGGACCCTGGTGGGCTACAGTGCGTGGGTGTCAAAGAATCACATGCAACTTCAACCTAGATAGCATATTCAAAAGCAGAGACATTGCTTTGCCAACAAAGGTCTGTCTAGTCAAGGCTATGGTTTTTCCAGTAGTCATGTATGGATGTGAGAGTTGGACTGTGAAGAAAGCTGAGTGCCGAAGAATTGATGCTTTTGAACTGTGGTGCTGGGGAAGACTCTTGAGAGTCCCTTGGACTGCAAGGAGATCCAATCAGTCCATTCTGAAGGACATCAGTCCTGGGTGTTCCTTGGAAGGTATGATGCTGAAGCTGAAACTCCAGTACTTTGGCCACCTCATGCAAAGAGTTGACTCATTGGAAAAGACTCTGATGCTGGGAGGGATTGGGTGCAGGAGGAGAAGGGGACAACAGAGGATGAGATGGCTGGATGGCATCACTGACTCGATGAACATGAGTCTGAGTGAACTCCGGGAGTTGGTGATGGACAGGGAGGCCTGGCGTGCTGTGATTCATGGGGTCGCAAGGAGTCGGACAAGACTGAGCAACTGAACTGAACTGAAGCAACTAACACTACGACCACTACTACATATTTGCAGTAAAGTTATGTGCACATTAATCTGTACAGTTTACATATTTTCACATAAATTCAGCTACTTTATATTGGAGTTTTTATTCTTCTACACTTAGCCATTTGAATTTTACCTTCTTGACAGTATACTGTTTATTTTCCTTTGAAACGTGATTAGCTGAGTATGTGTGCATGTGTCTTTGTGTTTATGTACTAATATCATCTGCAACAGAGTAATTGAGAGAAGGGTAGGGAACTTTTGAGAAGAAAACAAAGAATAGAAGAAAAACTATCATAAATTTGTGTGTTCAAGTCAGACAGCAGCTTTTTAAATAACACTCTTTTACACCAATTCATATTTTTTTTTCTTTAACAGATATGTGTGTTTTTCCAGGGATAAAGGAAATGATAGTTGGCATGTTTACTGTTGCTATTAAAAGGATAATCCTGTATTTAGACTTAAGCAACTCTGCAGGAAATAATTCCAGAAATAAAACTGGAATCTATTTTAAAGTTTAAAAAGTTTGATATATGCTGTATATAACACTCTCTCACAAACTATAAATAGTGAAAAACACATGCATCAGGAAAAAATAAATTGACAGTTGCAAATACTCTACATGGCTAGTTTCATGTGATATTGTCGATTTTGACTCTAAACACTGAATTGCTTATTTTTATAACCCAAATTTCTTTACAAGTTACCCCTATTTCTGAGAACCCAAAAGAAATATAGAATGATTAGATGACACTTCCATAGTTTTATATATAACTTTGGTAACTTTGCTTATATCTAATTGGATACATGTATGTGAATATGAATGGATTTGATTAATTAGAAAATATTCTAATGAAAAACTAACTTGAGTCTAGCTTTTCAAATTTCAATGTACTCTATTTAATGCAGAAAATTCACCAAAAAATCCCAGAAGTGAAGGGACTATTTTCCTAGTAATTACATTCCATAAAGCCTTCTTTACTTCCTTATTCCTGAGGCTGTAGATCAAAGGATTCAACATGGGGATGACCACTGTGTAGAACACAGAAGCCACTTTGTCCTGAGTCAAGGAGTAGCTGGAGGAAGGTCTGAGATAAGTGTAGATGGAGGTGGAATAGAACAGGAGGATGGCTGTCAGGTGAGATGCACATGTGGAGAATGCTTTGTGCCTCCCCTCCCCTGAATGCATACGGAAGATGGAGAAGAGAATGTAGCAGTAGGAGGTGAGGATCACCAGCAGAGTTCCAACCATATTCACACCAGCAAATGTGGAAAAGATGCTTTCATGCAGGTGTGTGTCAGAACAGGAGAGCTTAAAAAGTGGGGCACTGTCACAGAAGAAGTGATGGATGATATTGGAACTGCAGAATGGCAAGCTGCTTACATAACTGGTGTTCACCACAGAGTTCAACAGTCCTGCTGTAAAAGCCCCTGCTGCCATTTTCAGGCAGACCGTCCTGGACATGATCAAGGAGTAAAGGAGAGGGCTGCATATGGCCACATAGCGGTCATAGGCCATTAACCCAAAAAGGATGCATTCAGTTGTGGCAAAAAGGATAAAGAAGTATATCTGCAGAAAGCAGCCAGCAAAGGAGATGGACTTTTTCTCTGATAACAGATCTACCAGCATCTTTGGGGTGATGGTGGATGAATAACAAACATCTACAAAGGACAGGTTAGCCAGGAAGAAGTACATGGGTGTATGAAGTCGGGAATCAGCTCTGATTAAGAGGATCATCCCAACATTCCCCACAACTGTCACTGTGTAAACCACAGAAAAAAAGAAAAAGAGGACAAGCTGCTGCTCCCAAGTGTCTGCTAAGCCCAACAGGATGAACTCCGTCAGCAGAGTGTAATTTTTTCTGGCCATTTGTCACAGGTATAGTATGCTTAAATTTGCATTAGGCCCAAAGTTTACAGGAAATAGTACAAATATGGATGAGTTTTAGTGGTTGGCATATAGAATACATAACACCTAGGATAATAGAGCATAGTAAATACCAAAACTGACATAATAGTTAAGTTAGTAGAAAAAATGAATAACTGTTGGAATTTATTAAGCAGTTGTATCACATTTGGGTTGAGGGATTAAAAAATGACTGGTCAAGGTCCACATATTTCATTTCAAATTAATTTTTTCTTTTTGAAAATCCAGTATCTATGTTGTATTCTTTCTTTTCTAGCCCACATACAAAATATAGAATATAGACATGTCCTTGCTGAAGTCTATCCCATATCTTCTGAACAGACACTTAATTTTAACTCAAATACATTTTTTTTTTCTTCTCCTCAAGATCATTCTGTATGTTCTTCAACTCAATAATTCATTCATCACCACCTGGAAATTGCTTTTGTGTTCTCCAAGCAGCAAAAGCAGCCCATTTCAAATAACCAAAATTTGGGCATGTATTATATTGTTTAGAAGAGGAGGGCAAGGCAACCCACTCCAGTATGCCTGCCTGGAGAATTCCATGGACAGAGGAGCCTGGTGGGCTACAGTCCATGGGGTCACAAAGAGTCAGACATGACTGAGTGACTAAGCACAGCACAGCATATTGTTAAGAATGATTTTGTAGTAAACCAATAACCATTCTCATCACAAACCACACTATCAAATGAATGCCATATAGTAGCAGACACTATACCTTTCCATGGCAATGAATGGCAGTACCAAGTTCCTATTGCATTCTTCCCAGTACTATCTTATTTAGTCAAGTATTTTCTTTTTTGTCAAAATCCCTAATAAATCAGTTGAGGCACAAAAAATAAAAAGAAGACAGTTTTCATGTTTTAAATGAAATGAAAATCAGTGAAAATTTGAATTAGCTCTTTGTAAAAAATTGAGACAGCTTCTGAGTATATACATATTGCTGCCTCTTTATTTTGTTCTCCTTAAACAGAGTTGGGTAGACTTGGGGACTGGTTTATAGATTTGGTTGTGAAATCAATCCTCTAAAGGCAGAAGCTGCAGTCTCAAAAGTAATTAAAATGTGATCACACCCAGAGAGATGAATCAAACACTAGTGCGATCTTCATCATAACCCGGTTCCTGATCTCTGTCTTTTTAAAGTTTTTGCTTTATTTAAAAATGGTTATTTAATTGCCTCTTTCTTTGTAGTGTTAGCAGCTTAGTCCAAATGGGTATATAACCTACTACCATACTACCGTCCTTCCCTGTGTGGGTTTGTGTGTATCCCTCACCTTAGCAGAGTAATTTTAACTTTTATTCCACATTTGTTCTTGAGTGAAAATAATCAGAAGGGGAAAATAACTACTAACCTCATGCCTACATGAGTATTTATTGACTGAGATGAACAACATGGACCACAGATGGTTGAGATGGATTATAACTTTATGAGAGAAAATGTAGGAGTAGGAGGTGAGGGTCACCAGCAGAGTTCTGACCATATTCACACCAGCAAATGTGGAAAAGATGCTTTCATGCAGGCGTGTGTCAGAACAGGAGAGCTTAAAAAGTGTGGGAGGGCGCTGTCACAGAAGAAGTGATGAATGACATTGGAACTGCAGAATGGTAAGCTGCTTACATAACTGGTGTTTACCATGGAGTTCAACAGTCCTGCTGTAAAAGCCCCTGCTGCCATTTCTATGCAGAACATCCTGGACATGACCAAGGAATAAAGGAGAGGGCTGCTTATGGTCATATAACAGTCATTAACCCAAAAAGGATGCATTTGGTGTGGCAAAGGCTATAAAGAAGTACATCTGCAAAAAGCAGCCAACAAAAGAGATTGTCTTCTTCCTGGAGAATAAATCTACCAGCATTGTTGGAGTGATGGTGGAGGAATAACAAACACCCACAAAGGACAGGTTAGCCAGGAAGAAATACATGAGTGTTTGAAGTTTTGAATCAGTCCTGATTAAGAGGATCATCCCAACATTCCCCACAACTGTAAACATGTAAATCACCAAGAAAAGGCAAAAGGGGGATAACCTGTAGCTCCAATGTATCTGCTAATCCCAACAGGATGAACTCTGTGAGTGAAGTGCAACTTTTTCTGCCCATTGATTACAGATACAGTATGCTTAAACTTAAACTGGGTGTGCATATTTCCCATTGCACAATTTACCAGAAATAGAAATATTGATAAAGTAAAACATATAGGGAAAAGAAACCTGGGGCAACAGAGCACGGTAAACCGAGTCAGAGGAGAATTAGTAAACAAATGAATAAGCATTGGATTTCATTAAGTAATTGGCTCTATTAATTCTGGACTAAGGGATCCACTAATGACTCATCTAAATACAGATACATCACCTAAGGTTCTTTTTCGAATGCAGCATCTAAGTTCTATTCTTTCCCCTCTAGTCCATATCCAAATGCAAAGTACAGAATTATTCTTGCTGAAGTTTTTTTCCATTCTCTGAGCAGGTATTTGGATTTAACCGAAATCATTTTTTTTTTTTTCTCAAGTCTGCTTTCTATATTCTTTAACTCCAAAATTTATGTATGGTCACTTGGAAATCATTTGTGTGTTCTCCAGGAAGCAAAAAATAGCCCAATTAGATAACTGATATTTTGACATCTATCATATTCTTAATGATGATATTGTAGTGTATTAAGGCACACAAATAAATGTTCTCATTTCAAAGTGCATTATCAGATTAATGCTGTGTGGTAGCACACACTATAACTATTTATGGTGGTGAATGACAGAGTCTGCACCAAGTACTTAACAGCATTTTTCTCAGTACTAACTTGTCTAGTCTATTATTTCTGTTTTTACTAGTATCCCTAATAACTCAGGTGAGGCATAAAAAAAACATAAAAAATGCAATTTTCATGTTTTAAGTGAAATGTAAAGCAATGACATTTTGAATTACCACTTTGTAAACATTTGAGACACATTCTGAGTATATGCATATTGCTATCCTTTTATTTTGTTCTCCTCAAAGAGGGTTAGGTAACCTTGGGGACTGGATTATAGTTTTTAATTGTGTAATGAATCCTCTAAAGGCAGAAACTGCAGTCTCAGAAGTATTTAAATATGATCACGTGCAAGTAGATGTGATTAAACACTATATGGAACTTTCTGATTTCTCTGCTATTTCAAAGTTATTTATTTGCCAAATTAAAAAAAAAAGATCTATGTAATTTTCTCTTTCCTTGAAGTTTAAGCTTATTCCAATGGTTACATAATCCTCTACCAAATTATGATTCTTCCCTGTGTGTGTGTGTGTGTGTGTGTGTGTGTATCCCTACACTTGTCTGGCTGAATTTAACCTTCAGTTTAGCTCTGTTCTTGAAAGTGAGTGTGTTAGTCACTCAGTTGTGTCTGACTCTTTGGGACCCCCTGGTCTGTAGCCTGCTGAACCCCCTTGTCCATGGAATTCTCCAGGCAAGAATACTGGAACTGGTTGCCATTTCCTTCTCCAGGGAGCTTCCCAACCCAGGGATTGAACCCAGGTCTCCTGCACTGCAGGAAAATTCTTTAACAACTGAGCCAACATGGAAGCTCTGTTTTTAAGTGAAATAAATTAGAAGGAGACACTAACTTCTAACTACATGCCTACATGAGTGTTCATCAGACCCAGCTGGACTATATGGACAGCAGAGGGCACTGAATGGTGTGACAGGTCATGGGATCTGCTTTGTTATATCCCAGATGACTTGCATATTGTAACTTCTATCAGGATCAATTTCAGCAGCAAGGACAAGGGAAGAGCCACAGGGAATATCCCTCCAAAAGTTCTAAGTGTGGTTAGCATCTTAGCAAGCCCTGAATCCCACTCAATTTCCTCCAGAATTCTACTATGCCACTCCATTCCACCTATATATTATTGCTTACCTTTAATATAATATACAGATTAACTGTAATGAATTTCATTGGTGACTGGTAGAATGCTTCCATAATCAGGAAATCCCTGAGACTGTTTTAAAGGATATGGGTCCATTTTATCCTTCAAAGATCAATCTACCTACTTTGAACTATACGTTGATTACACTCTGCTCTAGTTGACTGACTGTGCAGGTGGCTTTGTGTATAATATGTGCATCAGTCTGGGAGAGGAAATGTGAGAGAACAGGAAACTTTTGAGAAGAAAAGATGGGAACAGAAGAAAAGCTGTTGCAATTGGTGCTTTCTAACCAGACAGCAGTTTTCTAAACAAAATACATTTAAACAAATTCCTATATATTCTTTAATGAATAAGTATGTGTTTATGGGGATAAAGGAAATGAAAGTCCACATGTTTACTATAGCAGTTAAATGATATTACTGATTTTTGATTTAAGCATTACCACCCTAATTCAATAAAGTGGAAATCTACACTGAAAACATTTTCGCACATGTGATATATACAATCCTTTACAAATCACAAATGTTGAAAAAATACATTAAAAAAGCTGACAATTACAAGTATAATACACAACTAGATTCATGTAACATTGCAAAAATTATCTCTACTTAACCCTTTATTTCCATAACCAAGACAGCATTATGAATAAATCACATTTTAGAAATCTATAGGAAAACATACAATGATCAGAAAAAAGTTTCATGATCTTACATAAGTTTGATAAGTTATATCTAACAGGACTCGTGACCATGAAAATTACCAGAACGTGATTATACAGATTAAGTTGTAATGAAAATAAGCTTGATCCAGTTTCTGAAAATTAAATTGTATATTCTATTTAGTTCAGAAAATTAATCAATCACAGAAATGAAGGAATCCTTTTCCTAGTAACTACATTCCATAAAGCCTTCTTCACTTCCCTGTTCCGGAGACTGTAGATCAGAGGATTCAACATGGGGATCACCACAGTGTAGAACACGGAAGCTACTTTGTCCTGAGTCAGGGAGTAGCTGGAAGTAGGTCTCAGATAAGTGTAGATGGAGGTGGAATAGAACAGGATGATGGCTGTCAGGTGAGACGCACATGTGGAGAACACTTTGCGCCTCCCCTGCCCTGCATGCATACGGAAGATGGAGAAGAGAATGTAGCAGTAGGAGGTGAGGATCACCAGCAGACTTCCAGCGATATTCACACCAGCAAAAATGGACAAGATACTTTCATACAGGTGTGTGTCAGAACAGGAGAGCTTAAAAAGTGGGGGGCTATCACAGAAGAAGTGATGAATGACAATGGAACTGCAGAAATGAAAGCTGCTGATACAACTTGTGAGAACCATGGAGTTCAACAGTCCTGCTGTAAAAGCCCCTGCTGCCATTTTTAGGCAGACCGTCCTGGACATGATCAAGGAGTAAAGGAGAGGGTTGCATATGGCCACATAGCGGTCATGGGCCATTAACCCAAAAAGGATGCATTCAGTTGTGGCCAAGGCTATAAAGAAATACATCTGCAGAAAGCACCCAGCAAAGGAGATGGACTTCTTCTCTGATAATAGATCTACCAGCATCTTTGGGGTGATGGTGGATGAATAACAAACATCCACAAAGGACAGGTTAGCCAGGAAGAAATACATGGGTGTGTGAAGTCGGGAATCAGCTCTGACTAAGAGAATCATTCCAAAATTCCCCACAACTGTAAGTGTATAAATCACAGAAAAAAGGCAAAACAGGGTAATCTGTAACTCCAGTGAGTCTGCTAAACCCAACAGGATGAACTCAGTGAGCAAAGTATAATTTTTTCTGGCCATTTATTACAGAAATTGTATGCTGAAACTTGAATTCACTCTAAATATTTTCCTCTCAAAAGTTTACAGGAAGTAGTAGGTCTGATAAAATTAATCACACATGAAAAAAATCTAGGATAACAGAGCATAATATATAGAACAAGTGAAGCAAGAGGAAAATTAGTGGACAAATGAATAAGCATCATGCGTAGTCGATCAGTCATGTCCGACTCTTTGTGACGCCATGGACTGTAGCCCACGAGGCTCCTCTGTCCATGGGATTTTTGCAAGCAAGAATACTGGAGTGGGTTGCCATTTCCTTCTCCAAGAATAAACATTGGCAATTATTAAGCAATTCTCTGTGTTAAAATACACCTGGGTTGAAGGATTCTCAAATTATTGGGCCAAGTACACATATTTCACTTCAGTTTCTGCAAATGCAATATATATATTCTGTACTTTGTCTTCTAGCCTATATCCAAAATGCAAAGTACCAAACTATTCTAGCTGAAGTCTCTCCCATGGTCTGAACAGGTATGTGAGTTTAACTCAATGCAATTTTTTCTCCTCAGGACCACTTTGCATATTCTGCAACTGTAAAATCTATGTAAAGTAATTAGCTTCCAATTAAAATAAATAAATTAAAAAAAAAAACAAAATGAAATCTATGCATCAATACTTGAAAATTGCTTCTGTATTCCCCATGCAGTAAAAAAAATTCCATTTCAAATACTCATCATTTTGACATTTACCATATTCATAAACATGATTTTGTCATGTTTTAAATTAAACCAAATGACTCTTTCAATACAAAGCACACTATCAAATTAATGCCATGAATTAATATTAGCACACACTGTACCTGTCCACATTAATCAATGGCAGCACCAAGTACTTAGCAGCATCCTTCCCATTACTAACTTTTCTAGTTTATTGTTTTCTTTTTTTATTAGAAAGCCAAATAACTCAGTTGAGGCACAAAAATGAAAAGGAGATTTTCATTTTCTAAATGAAATGAAAAGCAGGGAAAATTTGAATTACCTTTTTGTAAAAATCTGAGACACGTTCTGAACGTATACACACAGCTGCCTTTTATTTTATTTTATTTTTTTTTTTTTTTTGAGGAGTGTTGGGTAACCATGAGGACAGTATTACAGGTTTTGGTTGTGGCATCAGTCCTCTAAAGGCATAAACTCTAATCTCAGAGGCAGTTAAAATAAGATCACATGCAGCTAGATACAGTCAAATGGGATATGGATCCTGCATCCTCATGTGATTATTGATTTCTCTGTTACCTTAATGTTTCCCCAATGTTTATAAGATATTAATTTTAATTGGATGTTTAATTGCTTCTTTGTAGATTTAGCATATTCCAAAAGGGTGCATTTCCCACTACCAAGTTATTATTTTTCCTTTACTGTTTGAGTTTGTGTGTGTTCATGTATGTGTTCACCCCTCTCCTTGTCTCAGTGAGTTTAACCTTTATTCCAGCTCAGTAATTGAGTGAAATAAATAAGAAAATGACACTTCAACTCTTTTTAAAAACCCCTTTAAATGCTCTACTCTGATTAAATAAGACAATATATTTAAATAAAATGTATTTTTAAGATTCTGTAATTACATTTGTTGGTTGAAATTGTCTGTGATTCTGATCTTACATAGAATTTAAACTACAAATATTCCATACCAAAAACACATATCACAAAGAGAAATGAATCACACTATGTGTACATATGAAGAGAGAGTCTATTTGCATAGAGAAATAATAAATCATGGCAACATATTCTTTGTTCAATCTCCAAGGTAATAGAACTAAAAATCAAAATAAATAAATAGGATCTAATGAAACATATAAGTTTTTGCCAGCATAAGAAACCATAAGCAAAATGAAAAGACAACCTAGGACTGGGTAAAAACTTTTGCAAACCATGCAAATGACAAGGGCTTAATTTCCAAAATATACAAACAGCCCATATAACTCAATCACAATAACACAGCAAAGTAGCAAACAATCCAAGAAAAAATTGACAGAAAACCAGATTACACATTTCTACAAAGAAAACATACAGATAGCCAACAGGCACATGAAAATATGCTCAACAACAATAGTCATTAGTGAAAGGTGAATCAAAGCTACAATGAGGTATCACCTCACACCAATCAAATAGCATCATTTAAAAAAAATCTACAAATAATAAATGCTAGAGATCTTATGGAGACAAGGGGATCCTAATACATTGCTGGTGGGAATGCAAACTGGTGCAGCCACTGTGGAAAACTTATTGAGGTTCCTTAAAAATTGAAAATATAATTTCCATATGATCCAGCAATCACAATCCTGGATATATATCTGAATAAAACTATAATTTGAAAAGATATATGCTCCCTTATGTTCCTAGTAGTACTATTTACAATAGCTAAGTCATGAAAGCAATCTTAATGTCTGTTGACAGATGAATGGATAAAAATAATGGTACATATATACAATGGAATACTAGCCATAAAAAAGAATAAAATAATACCATTCACAGCAACATGGATTGACCTAGAGATTATCATATTAAATGAAGCAAGTCATAAAGAGAAAGACAAATATCCAAATATGGTATGATACCATTTATATGTGGAATCTAAAAAAATGACACAAATGAACTTATTTACAAAACAAAGAGACTCACAAACATAGAAAACAAATTTATAGTTACCTAAGGAGAAAAAGGGTAGGGGGGACAAATTTGGAGTTTAGTATTAGCAGATACAAACTATTATTTGCAAAATAGATGACAAGCAAGGTCCTAGTATGTATGTGTGTGTGTGCACGCGTGTGTGTGCACACGTGCATGTGTATATACACACAAGGAGCTATATTTAATATCCTATGTTGTTGTTCAGTCACACAGATGTGACCGACTCTGCAACCCATGGACTGCAGCATGCCAGGCTTCCCCATCCTTTACTATCTCCCAGAGTTTGTTTAAACTCATGTCTGTTGAGTCTGTGATGCCATTCAACCATCTCATCCTTTCTTGCCCCCTTCTCCTCCTAAACTCAATCATTCCCAGCATCAGGGTTTTTTCCAATGAGTTTCGTCTCATTAGGTGGCCAAAGTATTGTAGCTTCAGCTTCATCATCAGTTCTTCTAATGAATATTCAGCATTGACTTCCTTTAGAATTGACTGGTTTGCTCTCTTTGCAGGCCAAAGGCCTCTCAAGAGTCTTCTTGAGCACAACAATTAGAAGGTATCAATTCTTCAGCACCTAGCCTTCTTTATGGTCCAACTCTCACATCCATACATGACTGCTGGAAAAACCATAGCTTTGATTATATGTACCTTTGTCAGCAGAGTGATGTCTTTGCTTTTTAATACTTTGTCTAGGTTTGTCATTATATCTACTACTGTGGGCAGGAATCCCTCAGAAGAAATGGAGTAGCAATCATGGTCAACAAAAGAGTCCAAAATGCAGTACTTGGATGCAATCTCAAAAACGACAGAATGATCTCTGTTCATTTCCAAGGCAAACCATTCAATATCACAGTAATCCAAGTCTATGCCCCAACCAGTAACACTGAAGAAGCTGAGGTTGAATGGTTCTAAGAAGACCTACAAGACCTTTTAGAACTAACACCCCAAAAAAGATGTCCTTTTCATTATAGGGGACTGGAATGCAAAAGTAGGAAGTCAAGAAACAGCTGGAGTAACAGGCAAATTTGGCCTTGGAATATGGAATGAAGCAGGGCAAAGACTATTCCAACAACACAAGAGAAGACTCTATACATGGACATCACCAGGTGGTCAAAACCAAAATCAGATTGATTATATTCTTTGCAGCCAAAGATGGAGAAGCTCTATACAGTCAGCAAAAACAAGGCCAGGAGCTGACTGTGGCTCAGATCATGAACTCCTTATTGCCAAATTCAGACTTAAATTGAAGAAAGTAGGGAAAACCACTAGACCATTCAGGTATGACCTAAATCAAATCCCTTATGATTATACAGTGGAAATGAGAAATAGATTTAAGGGCCTAGATCTGATAGATAGAGTGCCTGATGAACTATGGAATGAGGTCTGAGACATTGTACAGGAGACAGGGTTCAAGATCATCCCCATAGAAAAGAAATGCAAAAAAGCAAACTGGCTGTTTGGGGAAGCCTTACAAATAGCTGTGAAAAGAAGAGAAGCAAAAAGCAAAGGAGAAAAGGAAATATATAAGCATCTGAATGCAGAGTTCCAAAGAATAGCAAGAAGAGATAAGAAAGCCTTCTTCAGTGATCAATGCAAAGAAACAGAGGAAAACAACAGAATGGGAAAGACTAGAGATCTCTTCAAGAAAATTAGAGATACCAAGGGAACATTTCATGCAAAGATGGGCTCGATAAAGGACAGAAATGGTAAGGACCTAACAGAAGCAGAAGATATTAAGAAGAGATAGCAAGAATACACAGAAGAATTGTACAAAAAAGATCTTCACGACCCAGATAATCAGTATGGTGTGATCACTGACCTAGAGCCAGACATCCTGGAATGTGAAGTCAAGTGGGCCTTAGAAAGCATCACTACGAACAAAGCTAGTGGAGGTGATGGAATTCCAGTTGAGCTATTTCAAATCCTGAAAGATGATGCTGTGAAACTGCTGCACTCAATATGCCAGAAAATTTGGAAAACTCAGTAGTGTCCACAGGACTGGAAAAGGTCAGTTTTCATTCCAATCCCAAAGAAAGGCAATGCCAAAGAATGTTCAAACTACCGCAAAATTGCACTCATCTCACACGCTAATAAAGTAATGCTCAAAATTCTCCAAGCCAGGCTTCAGCAATATGTGAACCATGAACTTCCTGATGTTCAAGCTGGTTTTAGAAAAGGCAGAGGAACCAGAGATCAAATTGCCAACATCTGCTGGATCATGGAAAAAGCAAGAGAGTTCCAGAAAAACATCTATTTCTGCTTTATTGACTATGCCAAAGCCTTTGACTGTGTGGATCACAATAAACTGTGGAAAATTCTGAAAGAGATGGGAAAACCAGACCACCTGATCTACCTCTTGAGAAATTTGTATGCAGGTCAGGAAGCAACAGTTAGAATTGGACATGGAACAACAGACTGGTTCCAAATAGGAAAAGGAGTTTGTCAAGGCTGTATATTGTCACCCTGCTTATTTAACTTCTATGCAGAGTACATCATGAGAAACGCTGGACTGGAAGAAACACAAGCTGGAATCAAGATTGCCAGGAGAAATATCAATAACCTCAGATATGCAGATGACACCACCTTTATGGCAGAAAGTGAAGAGGAACTAAAAAGCCTCTTGATGAAAATGAAAGTGGAGAGTGAAAAAGTTGGCTTAAAGCCAACATTCAGAAAATGAAAATCATGGCATCTGGTCCCATTACTTCATGGGAAATAGATGGGGAAACAGTGGAAACTGTGTCAGACTTTATTTTTTTGGGGCTCCAAAATCACTGCAAATGATAACTGCAGCCATGAAATTAAAAGATGCTTACTTCTTGGAAGAAAAGTTATGACCAACCTAGATAGCATATTAAAAACAGAGATATTACTTTGCCAACAAAGGTTCGTCTAGTCAAGGCTATGGTTTTTCCTGTGGTCATGTATGGATGTGAGATTTGGACTGTGAAGAAGGCTGAGCACTGAAGAATTGATGCTTTTGAACTGTGGTGTTGGAGAAGACTCTTGAGAGTCCCTTGCACTGCAAGGAGATCCAACCAGTCCATTCTGAAGGAGATCAGCCCTGGGATTTCTTTGGAGGGAATGATGCTAAAGCTGAAACTCCAGTACTTTGGCCACCTCATGCGAAGAGTTGACTCATTGGAAAAGAATCTGATGCTGGGAGGGATTGGGGATAGAGGAGAAGGGGACGACAGAAGATGAGATGGCTGGATGGCATCACTGACTCGATGGATGTGAGTCTCAGTGCACTCCGGGTGCTGGTGATGGACAGGGAGGCCTGGTGTGCTGCGATTCATGGGTTCACAAAGAGCTGGACACGACTGAGTGACTGAACTGAACTGAACTGAACTGAAATAGGTTTGTCATAGCTTTCTTTACAAGGAGCAAGCATCTTTTAATTTCATGGCTTCAGTCACCAGCCTCAGTGAGGAAAATAAGGATATCTCAAAGCAAATAATAATAAACAGAATGTTAAAAGGCATGTTCAGAGCAAGTCACCCAGTTAAAAGTAAGATTTTTGAGCCTGAATAAGTGGTCAAAACCAGAGAATCAAATTTGGAAAGGCTTTCTTTTCGTGTTATGTTGAAGGAAATCTTTACTGGAATGATCTTGTATCCAAGAGGTCAACGAGCCAGCCATGGCTGGAAAATCTCTCTTTTCTACCCTTTATTAATCAGAATAATGGTTCTCCTAGAAAACTATATTCTTCTCATGCAGGTAGTATGTTCTGACATGAAAGTTATATTCAGAAACCAGTATCTGAAGATGCCCTACCAGCATATATGGAAAATTTGGAAAACCTTTCTCAGAAATAAATGCAACAAATGATCTTTGCTTCTTTCTATTGTTCTGTACAGTCAGCAGAGGTACAACTGCCAGTGAGTTAACATTTTATGTCTCGAATATGATGTCATAATTTTTGCTCAGACACACATCTTTTAATGAGACTGTCAATACCAGGCCTGCTATATCATGCTTTTAGTTTTTTAATCTAATAAAGTTAATTTGATGCCTATTAGTTTTCAGGCTATATGCTGGGATTAGAGAAAGAAAGCTGAATAATTTCATTGGAAAGAGAAACATAGGCAATATTCTGCAAATTAAAAAGCAACAACAGTAACAAGACCCATTAATAAATGTTATGTGTTATATCAGAGATATCAATATCCTGAATAGAGTTTGGGATTAATTTTCTGTTTAAAATAACATCATACTTTATGTAATATAAACATAATAGATCATTTATCTAAAATATTATGTCACAGCTAATGATAAAGTAACAGAAATTATTGAGTGGAGACTATAATGAATAAGAAACAAATTTTATGAATTAATATTTTTAAATCATAGTACAATCAATTTCAGTAAGAATTCTCTCAAAGCCACCATAACATCCTTGTTTCTCACACAATATATCACTGGGTTAAATGTTGATGTGACAATGGTGTAAAAAAGAGAGAGAAAGTTGTCCATTCCTATAGAATGACTGGACTTTGGTCTTAAATATGTAGTGAATCCTGATCCAAAGAATAAAGCCACAACCATGAGATGGGAAGAACTAGTGGAGAGGCCTTGGCTTGCCCAGTGGCTGAAGGCAGCTTCAAGATGGTCACGATTATTCTCACGTAAGATCCAAGAATTAACATAAATGGAATAGTGACAACTAGAATAGCAATTACATAAAACAATATCTCAGTCATAAAAGTGTCCCCAAGGGCAAGCTTAAGCACTGGATGTACATCACAGAAGTGATTAGACTGGTTAGAGCCACAGAAGGGTAGAGAAAAGATCTGGTGGGTTAACACTATGCACTGGAACTCCACTGACCCAACAGCCAGCAGCCAGTTGGACACACAGCCTACTGTTCACGAGGAGAGGGTACAGCAGTGGGTTGCAAATGACGACATAGCTGTCATAAGCCATTGAAGTCAGAAGAAGGCACTCAGTGGCTCCAAACACCAGAAAGAAATATATTTGAGCAGCATAGGCTAGAAAGGCTATATTTCTAGTTTGTCTACTAAGATCTGTTAATAACCTGGGGACAATGACTGATACATAACATATTTCCAAGGAAGAAAAATTCCCTAGGAAAAAATATATGTGAGTCTGGAAGGAAGGATCCATCTTGTTTATTATGATAATGAGACTATTTCCCATCAGAATAATCATATACATGATCAAAAACACCCCAAAAAGAAATCCCTGTAGGTCAGGAATATCAGAAAAGCCAAGCAAGATGAATTCCATCAATGTAGTCTGGTTCCACTCTGGTGGATTTTACCCTCTGAATTCCATCTGTGAATAAAATGCTTAAAGTCACTCACATGCACAGTGTCCAGCAGAAAAACTGGACAAAATATTTTGATGATTTCAAATTAATTCACATGATAGCTACCCTTTTTTTTTTTTTTTTTGGTATTTTTGTTAATAAATCAAATGCAGCATCCTAAAATACCACAATGTAAAATAGAATATAATCTTAGACTCTTTCTTTTGGCTCACAATAAAGATTATGGGTTTATGAGTAACAGTAAATAGAAAATAACAAAAGCAAAAAAAAAATGTTGTGTAGCCTATTTTCAGGATAAGAATTGCTGTAGGAGATGGGGGGCATTTTCTTCTGAAAAATGCTTCTCTTTCCTGATCAATTTGGTTTCTGTTAGCTTTTTATTTGTATTTTTCTGCCTTGAGTGTCTTAATTTTCCATTTTTATATGTTTTTTTTTTCATGTTTTCTTTGATGTTTCTCTTGTGAGCTGCATCTCAGATAATCAAAGGGCAGTGTGATCACTAAGACTCCACTGCCAGGCCCCGTTCAGCACCACCCTCTCCCACCACCACCATTCTCCAGACCACTCTGTAAGAAAGAGACTCAAACTTTCATCAGAAAAATAAGAAATATGTTCTTGCCATCATCATGCAAATTCCATGTGATATACCACAGAAGTCTATAGTACAAATAAAACATCATAGCAAGTCATATGTTCACTTGAAGTTTAGAATATGAAATAAATAAGAATTTGATGTAACATGTCTTCAACCTCATTATGGCTGGCCCCCAACAAACTTAGCAACTCTACTTATATTTTACATGTTGGGCCTTGAAAGGTAATTAAATAATTTTGAGGTCTTTTGGTTCAGTTCAGTTCAGTTCAGTCGCTCAGTCGTCTCCGACTCTTCGTGACCCCATGAATCACAGCACGCCAGGTCTCCCTATCCAGCACCAACTACTGGAGTCTACCCAAACCTGTGTCATTGAGTCGGTGATGCCATCCAACCATCTCATCCTCTGTCGTCCGCTTCTCCTCCCACTTTCAATCTTTCCTGGCATCAGGGTCTTTTCAAATGAGTCAGCTCTTTGCATCAGGTGGCCAAAGTATTGGAGCTTCAGCTTCAACATCAGTCCTTCCAATGAACATCCAGGACTGCTCTCCCTTAGGATGGAATGGTTGGATCTCCTTGAAGTCCAAGGAACTCTCAAGAGTCTTCTCCAACACTGCAGTTCAAAAGCATCAATTCTTCTGTGCTCAGCTTTCTTTATAGTCCAACTCTCACATCCATACATGACCACTGGAAAAATCATAGCCTTGACTAGACAGACCTTTGTTGGTAAAGTAATGTCTCTGCTTTTTGATATGCTGTCTAGGTTGGTCATAACTTTCCTTCCAAGGAGTAAGTGTCTTTTAATATCTGCAGTACTTTAAATCAGATGACTGTTCTCTTTACACAACTCACTAACGAATTAATGCCATATACCTGTCCACAGTAGTAAATGACAGAGACAGCACCACACACTTAATAGCATCTGTCTTAGTACTAACTTTTCTAGTCTATTGTTTCCTTTTGTATTATAATCACTATTAACTCAGCAGAGGCACAAAAATAGGAAATTTGTCACTTCAAATAAAATGATAAGCAGAGAAAATTTGAATTATATCTTTGTAAAAATTTGAGACAACTTTTGAATACATGCTCACTGCTGCCTTTTTATACTGTTTTTTCTTAAAGAGAGCAGGGTAACCATGGGGACTAGATAATAGAATTTAATTATAGAATCAATCCTCTAAAGTGGAAACTCCATTATCAGAAGTAATTACATATGATCACATGCAGGTAGATAAAATAAAACACTATGTGGAATTTGACTCATGATGTAGTTACAGATCTCTTTGTTACTTTAATGTTTCTTGCCAAAGTTTAAAAATTATTAATTTTGATTGGTTATTTAATATACTTTTTCTCTGTAGTTTTAGCTTATTCCAAAATGGTGCACATCCCCAATCAAGTTATTATACTTTACCTTCAGTTGAGTTCAGTTCAGTCACTCAGTCGTGTCCTACTCTTTGCGACCCCATGAATCACAGCATGCCAGGCCTTCCTGTCCATCACCAACTCCTGGAGTTCACTCAGACTCACGTCCATCGAGTCAGTGACGCCATCCAGCCATCTCATCCTCTGTCGTCCCCTTCTCCTCCTGCCCCCAATCCCTCCCACCATCAGAGTCTTTTCCAATGAGTCAAATCTTCTCATGAGGTGGCCAAAGTACTGGAGCTTCAGCTTTAGCATCATTCCCTCCAAGGAACACCCAGGGCTGATCTTCTTCAGAATGGACTGGTTGGATCCCCTTGCAGTCCAAGGGACTCTCAAGAATCTTCTCCAACACCACAGTTCAAAAGCATCTATTCTTTGGCACTCAGCCTTCTTCACAGTCCAATTCTCACATCCATACATGGCCACTGGAAAAACTATAGCCTTGACTAGACAGACCTTTGTTGGCAAAGTAATGTCTCTGCTTTTCAACCTTAGTGCAAGGAATTTATCCCATTCTTGTGTTAATCCTGCTCATTTCTTGAGTGAAATAAATGAGAAGGGGACACTAACTACATCCACTGATTGAAGAAACTCTACCTGAGCAAGTAGGGCAATGATATGAAAATATAAACTTTTTCATGGTTTCAGATTGCATTTGTTTTTTCTTTTCTTTTTTATTCTTTTTTAAAATTTATTGATCTTTTTAAATTGAAGGATAATTGCTTTACATTTGGTTTCTGCCAAATGTCAACATGAATCAGCTGCAGGTGTACAAGGAAACTTATATTATCATATGTAAAATAGATAGCCAATGGGAATTACTATATGCCTCAGAGCACATATGCATTTATTTTTTTTGAAATTGTGATTCTTAACTTACATGGGGATTAACTACAGGTTTTTGATATCAAATATACAAGTCACAGGTGAAATAAATTACATTAGGTGTCCATATGAAAGGAGAGAATATTTACAGAAATAAATAAATTATAGGAACATTTTCTTTTGTCATTCTTTCAAAGCAATAGAAATAAAAGCAAAAATAAACCAATTGGACCTAATAAAACTTAAAAGCTTTTCCACAGGAAAGGAAAGTATGAACAAGATGAAAAGACAATCTTCCAACTGGGTCAAAATTTTTACAAACAATACAACCAACAAGCACTTAACTTTCAAAATATACAAACAGCTCATATAGCTCAATAACAATACCACCAACAAACAGCCCAATCCAAAAATGGACAGGTGGCCTAAATAGACATTTCTACAAGGAAGACATACAGATGGCTAACAGGAACATGACAAAGTCTCAAATTTCTTAATTATTAGAGAAATGCAAATCAAGATTACAATTAAGTGGCACCTCGTATAAGTCAGAATGGCCACATAAAAGTCTAAGTAAGTAAGTGAAAGTCACTCATTCGTGTCCTACTCTTTGTGGTCACATGGACTATATAATCTATGGAATTCTCTAGGCCAGAATACTGGAGTGGGTAGCCGTTCCCTTCTCCAGGACATCTTCCCAACCCAGGGAAAACACTCAGGTCTCCCATACTGCAGGCGGATTCTTTACCAACTGAGCAACAAGGGAAGCCCATTAAAAAGTCTACAAATAGTAAATGCTGGAGATATGTAGAAAGGGGAACCCTCCTATATTGTAGGTGGGAATGCAAATTGATATAGCTACTATAGCAAAGAGTATGCAGGTTCCTTTATAAACTGAAAATAGAGTTGTCATATGATCCAGCAGTTTACTTCTGGGCATATATGCAAACAAAATTATAGTTGGAAAAGATACATGCACCCTTATGTTCATAGTGGTACTTCACTTCTAAACAATCTGCCCTATTTTATCTACTCATTAAAAGCTCTGAATTCCTTTGTTAACTATTAGTCTTTGTAAAACATTTTGTCCTCATTTGTAAAGAAATTTCATTCTAATATTCATATTTTTAATGTAAGCTTATTTTTACAAAGCATCATTGAACTTTTCCCTCTAGTATCAGAGGAAAACAGATCTCTTCACTTGCCAGTACTGACCTGGATTTTTGAGGAAGGATAAGGATATCCCAGGGGCTTCCCCAATGGCTCAGATGGTAAAGAGACTGCTGCAGTGCAGGAGACACCAGTTAGAGCCCTGGGTTGGAAAGACCCCCTGGAGTAGGAAATAGCTACCCAGTTCAGTATTCTTGCCTGGAGAATTCCACTGACAGAGGAGTCTGGTGGGATACAGTTCATGGGATTGCAGAGTCAGACATGACTGAGTGACTAACAATAGGAAGCACGTTGGAAAGCAAACAATAATACATAGTGAGCTAAAAGGCATATTCAGAGAGAAATACCCAGTTTAAAATAAGATTTAAGTGGTCAAAACCAAGGAACAAGTTTGGGAAGGTTTTCTATGCATGTGACCCAGATGATAAAGAATCTGCAATGTGGAAAACCTGGGTTTGATCCCTGGATTGGGAAGATACCTGGCAGAAAGGAAAGGCTATTCACTCCAGTATTCTTGCCTGGAGAATTCCATGGAGAGAGGAACCAGGTGGGCTACCACATGGGGTCGCAAAGAGTTGGACACAGCTGAAGGACTTTCACTCAATGGGACTCAATGGACTCTATGCATGTTATGATATAGAAGTGATCTTGTACCCAGGAGATCAATGAGTTGGCCATTGCAGAAAATCTCTCTTTGGCACCAACACTGACCTCCAAAATGGTTCTTTTCCTATAAAATAAGACAGTCTTTTCATACCCTTAAGCATGTAGTGTGTTCTGAGATGAATACTATATTCAGAAGCCAGTACCTGAGGGTGCCCTACCAGTGTATATGGAGGCATCCCCAGATCCTTCCCTCTCTAATTCTTGTAGAAACAGGGCTGTGTGTAGGAGCATCTACACTGATTCTCGTCCTATAGGACTCACAGCTTTTTATACACACTTAGAGTGATTGATGATCATACAGGTACCGCCCTTTTTCATCACTGTGGTCACATCTATACTGGCAGCTTTAGAGGCTATCTCCCAGCACTGTCTAGTTTCCTCACTCTAGAAACTGGTTTCCAGTGTTGTCTTCATGAGAGGTGTTTTGCAGTGAAACAAACAAACAAACAAAAAAACAAACTTGCTGACCTGCCTTGCCTCATTTCACAAGGAAAATCTGGAAAAAAACTTTCTGAACTCAAATGCAACAAGTTATTATTACTTCTTCCCATCATTCTGTGAAGTCATCAGAGGTATATTTAACCTAAGTTAACATTTTATGTCTTGAAAAATGATGTCATATTTTCAGTTCAAGTGCTCATCTTCAAATGGGGCAAAAAGTACTAGGCCTGCTATACTTTGTTATAAGTCATTATTTTAGTCTATTATTTTTTAGACAATATGTTGGCACTGGGGATAAAAAGCTTGAACACTCTCATTTAATCAGAATATGTAGGCATTGGAACTTCCCAGGTGGTTGGACATGGGTTGGATCCCTGGGTCAGGAAAATCCCATGGAGGAGGAAATGGCAACTCACTGCAGTATTCGTGCCTGGGAAATCCCATGGACAGAGGAGCTTGGGGGCTGCAGACAATGGGGCTGCAAAGGGTCAGACAGGACTGAGCAACGGAGCATGCATGCATGCATATAGGCAATGTTCTTGAATGTTAAAAAGCAACAACATTAACAGAAACCATTAATAACTGCTATGAGAGCTTCCCTTGTAGCTCAATTGGTAGAGAATCTGCCTGCAATGGAGCAGACCCAGGTTCGATACCTGGGATGGGAAGATCACCTGGAGAAGGAAATGGAAACCCATTCCACTATTCTTGCCTGGAGAATCCCACAGACAAAGCAGCCAGGCCATAAGAAGCGGATAAGACTTAGTGACTAAACCAATACCACCACGTATTATTTCAGAGATTTCAATACCTTGAACTGAGTTTGGGGTGAATTTGTTATTTAAAAATAGCAGGAGGCTTTGTTTAATCTAGACATATGATATCACTTATCTATAATAATTAAGATTCATAGAAAAATTGGAAAAGAACAGAGATTAGTGCATGGAGGCTATAATAAATAGGAAACAAATTTTATGAAGTGACGGTTTTGAGTCATATTACAATTCATTTCAGTAAAAATTTTCTCAGTGCCACCAAAACCTCTTTATTTCTCAGACAATATATCATGGGGTTAAACATTGGTGTGACAATGGTATAAAAAAGAGAGATAAATTTGTCCATTCCTATAGAATGACTGGAATTTGGTCTTAAATATGTAATGAGTCCTGATCCAAAGAATAAAGCCACAACCATGAGATGGGAGGAGCAGGTGGAGAAGGCCTTGACTCGCCCAGTGGCTGAAGGCAGCTTCAAGATGGTCTCAATTATTCTCACATAAGATCCAAGAATCAACATAAAAGGAACAGTGACAACTAGAACAGCAACTACATAAACTAATGTCTCAGTTATAAGGGTGTCCCCACAGGCAAGCTTAAGCACTGGAGGTATGTCACAGAAGAAGTGATTCAACTGGTTAGCGCCACAGAAGGGTAGAGAGAATATCTGGTAGGTTAACACTATATGCACTGGAACTCCACTGACCCAACAGCCAGCAGCCAGTTGGATACACAACCTACTGTTCATGAGGAGAGGGTACAGCAGTGGGTTGCAAATGGCGACATACCTGTCATAAGCCATTGAAGTCAGAAGAAGGCACTCAGTGGCTCCAAACACCAAAAAGAAATACATTTGAGCAGCACAGGCCAGAAAGGATATATTTCTGTTTTGACTGCAAAGATCTATTAATAACCTTGGGACAGTGACTGATACATAACATATTTCCAAGGAAGAAAAATTCCCTATGAAAAAGTACATGGGAGTCTGGATGGAAGGATCCATCTTGGTTATTATGATAATGAGACTATTTCCCACCAGAATAATCATATACATGATCAAAAACACCCCAAAAAGAAATCCTTGTAGGTCAGGAATATCAGAGAAGCCAAGCAAGATGAAATCCACCAATGTAGTCTGGTTCCACTGTGGGGGATTTTGTCCTCTGGATCCCATCTGCAAACAAAAGGTTAGAAGTCACTACAATTCACTGGACCCAGCAGTGAAATGGGTTAAAATAAATTGATGATTTTAACTTCACTGATAGAATATAGAGAACCTGTCTGCCAATGCAGGAGATGTAAGAGACACAAGTCCAGTCCCTAGGTTGGAAAGATCCTCTGGAGGAGGACATGGCAACCCACTCCAGTATTCTTGCCTGGAGAATCCCATGGCCAGAGGAGTGTGGGGATGCATGGGGTTGCAAAGTGTCAGACATGACTGAAGGGAATTAATACATGCTCATACACAATATTATATATATATATATCCATTTAAAATTTTATTTGTTTTGTGTTTAAGATATTTCAAATCCAATATCCTCAGTTTCCACTAGGTAAAAACAAAAAAATCTTGAGTTCTGTTCTTTTGACTCATGTGAGAGATTTTGAATATATGAATAACACAGCAAGACAGACAACAGTAAAATAGGAGCAAACATGAAAAGTAGCCTATTCTCAGGATAAGAACAGCTCTAGGTAACTTGGGACATTCTCTAAAGAAATATACTTCCCCTTCCTGGTCTCCGTTTGCTTTTTAGCTGTATTTTTTCTGCCTAGCACCTTCTAATTTGCAATTAGTTTATAAGAGTCTTTCGCATCTGATTTGAAGTGAGCTCCATCTCAGATAACCAAAGGGCATGGTGATCCTAACGTTCAACTGCAAGATGGAGCTCAGGTCAGCCTGGGTCACTCACTCGCTGGGAAAGAGGCTTAGATCCCAGATGGAAAAAAAAATTAGAACTCTCCACTTGCCTCCATCATAGAGGGCAATATTCCACTTACTATATCATAGAAATTAATATTAGAAATAAAACATCAAAGCGGGTCACACATTCACTTGAAGTTTAGAACCTGACATAAAGTCAGTAAGAATTGTTGGGATACGTCCTCACCCCTACCATGGTGCCTCAACAATCTTAATGACCGATAAACCTGCTTACCAAATTTTAGACCTTTAGAAGGACTTAAGTAAGATTATGGGGGCTTCCCAGGCAGCTCAGTGGTAATGAATCTGACTGCAATGTAGGGGAGACGCAGGGAACGCAGGTTCAGTCCCTAGGTTGGGAAGATTCTCTAGAGAAAGAAATGGCAACATGCTCCAGTATTCTTGCCTGTGAAATCCCGTGGACAGAGGAGCCTGGCAGGCTACAGTGCATACTGTCTAAAAGAGTCAGATATGACTTAGTGACTAAACAACAAAAACTAAAAGATTATAGCCCTCACAGGATAGCTAAATAAGAAAAAGGGAAAATAAAATGTCTAAGAGAATTTAATCTCAGAGTTCATGCCAGACAAAATGTAAGATGTCCATTTGTATGTTTTCTAATCTTTAAATATGAGTTTCTTAATATATGCATTATATTATATATATGTATAATGTATTGTGAATGAGTAATATATATTCTAAATATCTGAATCTGAATAACTATCAAATACACAGTGCTAAATGCAGTGTACCATTTCTCTAATCAACTCCTTTTAATATTTAAGCATTTTCACCAAATAAATTTAGTATCTCCATCACCAGACTGCTTCCTCGAAATCATTTTTTTGTGATTTCCAGCCAACCTGCATTAATGCTAAACTGTGACTTTTTTCACAGATTGCTGCAATTTCCGAGATCCACACTGTCATACATTCTTTTTAACTTTTACCTTCATTTCCCTAATTTGCCTTTGCTTCCTTTAGAGCACAACTCCCCTCTCTTCTTTTAAGGAGCTCTCCAGTTTCCCACTGTTGACACAAAACCCAGACAACTCAAATATTTACCATTTCTACTTTAACTTCTTAGCTCTCATTAATTTCAAGACTTTCCCTTCTTATTGTAGTGAATTACCCTTAAGTCAGTGATTAATTTTTCAGAGTGAATTCTAAAGGCAGAAGTTCCCTCCTGTTTCATCTCTGTCTACAGCTCAAAAGTGTCAAGAGAAGGGAACAAGGGCCTGAGAAGTTCTAGTTCAAATATTAATGGCATGTTGCTCAAACTCAGACTTAGTGTGCTTCTCTGAATCTTCTCTTGTCATCTCTATCTTTACGTTTTCTGATCTCTTTGCTCTTTATTTCCTCTTCCTTTCACTTTTAGGTAGCTACTTTTGCATGTTATATCATCTCACACTTTCAAGATTTTATACCTCTATGTATGTATATATGTTTTATTTTTCTTCAGAGATGATAGCATTTAAAAACCAGCTGAGGAAAGGGGGGATTAAATTTTCAGTGACACAGATGTTTGTATGAACGTGTCTGTGTGTCTTCATTCGCTGAGTCATGTCTGACTCTTTGTGACCCCATGGACTGTAACCCACGAGGCTCCTCTGTCCATGGGATTTTCCAGGCAAGGACACTGGATGGGTTGCCATTCCCACCTCCAGGGAACCTTCCCGACCCAGGGATCAAACCCACGTCTCCTCCCTGCGACTCCTGCGTTGGCAGGCGTATTCTTTACCACTGAGCCACCTGGGAAACCCTTGTTTGAATGTATGAGGCAGTAAATCAAAATATATTTTGTCATATATATTGTAGTTGGGGAAAGCTGTTATTACTAAGCATGTGCTAAATAAAAAGTGTGTTATATGCTATGGACACTAAGCATAAATAATATGAATTTAGTTTCCATCATTACAAACTCAGAAATTAGTGTGGCTTCAGATAGATGAGTCAGACAGAAACCTAGGATGTGTGGAGTCCATGCAGTGAGAATTAAAAGGCATTATGGGAGGTCCAGAAAATAACTTGAGGAAGACTGTCATATCTTAGGGTATCACAGAATTATTCTTTTATTTTTACTTTTAAGAAAACATAGTAAAATATTTTCCAGGAAAAAAAAAATGCACTCATATACTTACTCAGTCTCATATTCCAAAAACTGGTCGAGCACTTACATAGGTGAGCAGCTTATATATAAGGATTTCTTGACAGGCAATGGCATGCATGTAGATTTTCTACTCATCTCAGCAATCATGGTCCATTTAAACAGATTCAAGTACTCACTGACCAAAGATTCTGACATTGAATAACTTAAAATGAAACTTAGATATATTCTTGTAATATATCTTTACTTAAATTACCAGAGCTTGTTTTTTCTTAGTTGAAAATATATACAGTAATATTAAGATGTATCTCAGTTGTTTTGAGGGGCAAGTAGCATCAACTATGTTAACAATGATTTGAATGGATGGTTGCAGTCCTATAGGGCATTCTTTCTTATGATCATCATCATACTTATTGTATTTATCATTATTATTTTAAAACTAACTTTTGTCTCTTTCGGAAATTAGCTACTTTGTATCCGGCCCTGGAGTGGAATTTTTCTCAGCCTGGGAGAGAAAAGATATACAAGGCAGTGTTTTGTCAGGAATACTGAGTTAAATTTAGTAATTACTTTATGCTGGGTAGGTACAGACCAAAAACAATATCTTGGGAAAAAACATTCTAACTTTCAGGACTTTTAATGTATTTTTTCTCTTATCTATGCCAATTCTTACAGTTGTACTAAGAAAACATGAGACAAGGAGGCTATGTTATAGAAAGCAAAATTAAATTAAAAATCTAACTCAAATCCTATTTAATATCTGAAACATCCCCATAAATAACTTTTTGATTATTCTCTTTCCAGAAGTTGATCTGTTCTCTCCACTAACAATTAATTGTTGTTGGCAATTCCAACATGGGAACTTCAGTCCTTCCTTTACCATTTTTTTCTATTTTAGCAGAAACAAGTATAGCAATGGGCTTCCCTGTTGGCTCAGTGGTAAAGAATTCACCTGCCAAGGCAGGAGCCACAGGTTCGATCCCTGGGTTGGGAAGGTTCTCCAGTAAAGGAAATGGAAACCACTCCAGTAGTCTTGCTTGGGAAATCCCATGGATAGTGGAGGTGGCAGGCTATATTCCATGGGATCCGAGAGAGCAGGACATAACTTAGTGACTAAATAACAACGGCTACGGCTACGGCTAAGTCACTTCAGTCGTGTCCGACTCTGTGTGACCCCATAGATGGCAGCCCACCAGGCTCCCCTGTCCCTGGGATTCTCCAGGCAAGAACACTGACGATCAGCAATGGAAAGGAGAGAGGTGTGATTATCTGAAATAAATGTTTTATTTCTAACAACATTTAAACAGATTATGTGCTAACTTTGTTTGTTATCTCATGTATTGCAATATAAATGAAATAGGTACTCTAGTGATTCACATTTTCATAAAAAGCCAGAGGCAAGGAAAGGTTAAGTAAATTGTGCAATGTCAAGAAGCTAGTGTGTGATTTAGGTGATGCCAAATTCAGCAGTGTAACACCAGAGCCCATTTTGTTAATCAAAATTCAATATACTGTCTGTATATCCCAAGTTCAGAAGATTTATCTCATAAACAAATCTTTTTTGGAAAAAAAATTTGTATTTCTTTTGATTGTTGAATTAAAAATATGCTATAATAAATTAACCAGGGCAAAATTATAGCTGCTTACCTTTTGTTTTAAAAATCACCACATGTTGCTCTATTACAGAAAATACGGCCTTTTTAATATAAATGTCTGATGTATTCAAGTAACAAATTCATCCATTCTTAACTTTGCTTGAAATTCATAATTTGCTTAAATCAGTACAACTTAGGTATAACAAGTACCCTCTGATTTGTTGAGGAGAATCTTCTCTTCATGACATGCTGTATTTTTAAACTCAATAAACTGTTTATCAAGTGATAACTTAAAAAATAACCATGACAGCCTCTGGGTCAATTAGTGCTGCCTTGAAGTTTCTCTCTCTATGGAATAGGGTCTGAGGAGCTCTAGCCACTTGGCCACTCCCCTTTCCCTATCTCCCCAAACTCTACATCTTAGGAAAGTAGAGCAGTTCTCCTGCTGGGAAAGGCTGAATAGGACATTCAGAATCTCAAATTTGATCTATATCTGTGTGTGAATTCGTTGGATACTAAGTTTCTAACTATTAATGCACCATTTCTTAACTTCACAGGCTATATCTTGCAAATTATCCAGTGTTCATGCATCATCTAATTTGTTTATGAGTTATGGCCCTCTGTTCATGCCTTGTATAGGATTTTTCTTTAATTATAAGTATATTCATAAGAAAAAATAAGCTTTAACAAGAGGATATAGTACAGAGTTTCACAAAAGGATATAGTACACAGAGTTTCAAGTTTTCTATTGAAGTGATCAAGTTGGAAAATGACACAAAGGCTTTAAACTTAATAAGAGAGAAAGGATGGATTGAATTTTTATTGTTGCTCTGAATCTTTGGTAGGCAGTGTCAGTTCAGTTCAGTTCAGTTGCTCAGTCGTGTCCAAATCTATGCAATGCCATGGACTGTAACCCCCAGATTCCTCTGTCCATGGAATTCTTCAGGCAGGAATACTGGAGTGGCTTGCCATTCACTTCTCCAAGGAATTTCTAGACCCAGGTATTGAACCCGGGTCTCCTGCATTGCAGGATGATTCCTTACCATCATGTAGTCATCCTTTACCTATTTATTTATTTATTGTTGTCATTGTCTAGTTGTTAAGTTGTGTCTGACTCTTTGGGGACCCCATGAATTCTAGCTTGCTAGGCTCCTCTGTCCATGAGATTTCTCAGGCAAGACTACTGGAATGGGTTGCCACCTCCTTCTCCAGGGGATCTTCCTGACCTAAGGATCGATCTTGCATCTCTTGCGTTCATGGTAGATTCTTTACCTCTGATCCTCCAGGGAAGCACTTCATTTATTGTTCAGTTCAGTTCAGTCACTCAGTCATGTCCGACTCTTTGTGACCCCATGAATGGCGACACACCAGGCCTCCCTGTCTATCACCATCTCCCGGCGTTCACTCAGACTCATGTCCATCGAGTTGGTGATGCTATCCAGCCTCTCATCCTCTGTCGTCCCCTTCTTCTCCTGCCCCCAATCCCTCCCAGCATCAGGGTCTTTTCCAATGAGTCACCTCTTCACGTTTATTGTGGTGTTCACTAAATATCTAGCTGGATCAGGTATTGTGCTATACTCTTCACGAGACACAGACAACTTTACAGCCTGTAAAGTGGTGACAGGGTCTGACTGCCAATCACCTGTTCATCTCTGAGGTAGAGCTGATATGTCACATTCTATGACAAGTAACCCATTATTCTTTCAAGTAAAGTTAAACATTTCTATTGTAGTGTTCTTTATTTAATAGCTAGTTTGATCTTTATTATATTATGTTTTAAAATTTGTTCCATGATCTGACTTTCTTTTTTGTCATAATTCCTTGATTCTAGGGCATTTGTCTTATTTGCTTATGCACATTCAACTCCAAGTATTGCACCATCTAGCTACAGAACTATATGACTTTTGAAGAACTCAATAATTTATACCTTCATCATTGAGTCTTTCCAAATTAGTAATCACATCTGTCATGTTCTCTTTTATTTTTGATCCAATGGGAAGAAAGTTAGTTCAGTAATCATGACAAGTGGAAATGCCTTAAATCTGTATTACTGGAATATATGATGTTTCTATATGACTATTTTGTGACAAAATTTTAAAAATATTGATCTGTCATTTTTTATGGAAGAAAGTCAAATTTTTTGCTATTGAAGAAGTGAAAAAGTGAATATGGCCACTACCTCTGAACTATAGATCACGTCTAGGTCTACTTTATATTGCTTTACCATGGAATGTAAAGTCTCCTGGAGCTGATCACAAATATACTAAATCTGACTGCTGGGCCCTGATGGCATTTCTATTCAAGGGTAAATGGCATGAACATTCAAAACTAGAGATGAAATATGTAAAGGATAACACAAATTACATTAACTTTTGATTTTCTTGAGGAGACAGAAAAACAAAATAATTCTGGTAAATTTTCCTTGTTCAATCAAGTTGTTCATATAATTTGAAGTTTTTAGAGTCATGGTAGGAATTAAGGAGTGTTTTTTTTTATTTTATTTTATTTTTAAACTTAACAAAAAAGGAGTGGTATTTAAACATTAATATAATGGTTTTGTTTTGTTTCCAGCTTTATTAAAGTATGATTGGCAAAGCTGTAATGTAAAAGTATTACAAATTATAACTTTGTAATATATTTAAAGTACACAAGGTGATTATTTAAAATATCTATAAATTGTTAAATAGTTACCAAAATAAAATTAGCACATCTATCACCTCATCTGTTTTTTCTCTTAGCAAATTTTGTTGACAGTATTACTCTCTACAGTCATCGTGAACTACACGAGATTCACAGAACTCGTGTGCCATGTGCCAAGTTGCTTCAGTTGTGTCTGACTGCGACCGATGGACTGTAGCCTGCCAGGCTCCTCTGTCCATGGGATTCTCCAGGTGAAAGTACTGGAATGGGTTGCCATTTCTTACTCCAGAGGATCCTCCTAACCCAGGGACTGAACCCACATCTCTTGCATCTCCTGCATTGGCAAGTGGATTCTTTACCACCAGCACCACCTGGAAAGCCTCCCTTGGAACATATTTTATAGCAGAAAGATTGCATCCTTTGAACAACACCTCCCTCTTTCCCTCACCCTGGCAATCAGTATTTCTACTCTACATTCCTGAGTTCTATTTTCTTAATATATATTACACATATAAGCACTACATGCAGCATATGTCTTTCGTGTCTGGCCTATTTCACTTAGCATTATGTCCTCCAGGTTCATCCATGTTATCATTTGTGCCAATATTTCTTTATTTTTTAACACTGAATAATAACTCATTGCATATAATACCACACCACTTTTATTCATTTATCTGTTGACAAAAACATTGTTCTTCTATCTTGGCTATTGTGAATAATTTTGCATTAAACAAGGGAGTTCAGAAGTCTCTTTGAGACATTTTATTGCTTTTGAACATTTACTCAGAAATGGATTGCTGTGTCATATAGTATTTATTGTATATTTTTATTTTTGAAATGCATTTATATGGTTTTCTTTTAAAAAAATATAAATTTATTTATTTTAATTGGAGGTTAATTACTTTACAATATTGTATTAGTTTTGCCATACATACACATGAATCTGCCACAGGTATATACGTGTTCCCCATCCTGAAACCCCTTCTTCTTCCCTCCCCGTACCATCCCTCTGGGTTGTCCCAGTGCACCAGCCCCAAGCATCCTGCATCATGCATCAAATTTGGACTGGTGATTCGTTTCATATATGATATTATACATGTTCAATGTCATTCTCCCAAATCATCCCACCCACTCCCTCTCCCACAGAGTCCAAAAGACCGTTCTATACGTCTGTGTCTCTTTTGCTGTCTCGCATACAGGGTTATTGTTACCATCTTTCTAAATTCCATATATATGCGTTAGTATACTGTATTGGTGTTTTTCTTTCTGGCTTACTTCACTCTGTATAATAGGCTCCAGTTTCATCCACCTCATTAGAACTGATTAAAATGTATTCTTTTTAATGGCTGAGTAATACTCCATTGTGTATATGTACCACACCTTTCTTATCCATTCATCTGATGATGGACATCTAGGTTGCTTCCATGTCCTGGCTGTTATAAACAGTGCTGCGATGAACATTGGGGTACACGTGTCTCAATTATGGTTTCCTCAGTGTGGATGCGCAGGAATGGGATTGCTGGGTCATAAGGCAGTTCTATTTCCAGTTTTTTAAGGAATCTCCACACTGTTCTCCATAGTGGCTGTACTAGTTTGCATTCCCACCAACAGTGTAAGAGGGTTCCCTTTTCTCCACACCCTCTCCAGCATTTATTGCTTGTAGACTTTTGGATCGCAGCCATTCTGACTGGTGTGAAATGGTACCTCATTGTGGTTTTGATTTGCATTTCTCTGATAATGAGTGATGATGAGCATCTTTTCATGTGTTTGTTAGCCATCTGTATGTCTTCTTTGTAGAAATGTCTATTTAGTTCTTTGGCCCATTTTTTGATTGGGTCATTTATTTTTCTGGAATTGAGCTGCAGGAGTTGCTTGTTTATTTTTTAGATTAGTTGTTTGTCAGTTGCTTCATTTGCTATTATTTTCTCCCAATCTGAAGGTTGTCTCTTCACCTTGCTTATAGTTTCCTTTGTTGTGCGGAAGCTTTCTATAGTGACTCTGCCAATTTACATTCACACCAGCAGTGTACAGGCATTCTCTTATAACCATATTTGCCAAGTTTTTTTTAATCTCTTTTTATTTTGATAGCAGATAACCTACTGGAAATGGTTAGTTTTCATTCCACTCCGAAAGAAAGGTAATGCCAAAGAATATTCAAGCTACCACTCAGTTGCAATCATCTCACATGCTAGCAAAGTAATGTGCAAAATGTTCCAAGCTAGGTTTCAACAGCATGTGAACCAAGAACATCTACATGTTGAAGCTGGATTTAGAAAAGCTAGAGGAACCAGAAATCAAATTGCCATCTATCGGATCATACAAAAAGCAAGGGATTCCAGAAAAACATCTGCTTCTGCTTCATTGACTACGTTAAAGTCTTTGAATGTGAGGATCACAACAAATTGGAAAATTTTTCAAGAGATGGCAATACCAGACTAGCTGACCTGCTTCCTGAGAAATCTGTATTCAAGTCAAGAAGCAACAGTTAGAACCAGATATGGAAAAACAAACTGGTTCAAAATTGGGAAAGGAGTACATTAAGACTGTATATTGTCACCCTGCTTATTTAATGCATATGCAGAGTACATCATATGAAATGCCGGGCTGGATGAAACACAAGCTGGAATCAAGATTGCTGGGAGAGATATCAATAACCTCAGATATGCAGATAACACCACCCTTATGGCAGAAATTGAAGAGGATCTAAAGAGCCTCTTGGTGAAGGTGAAAGAGGAAAGTGAAAAAACTGGCTTAAAACTCAACATTCAAAAAACTAAGATGATGGTATCCAGTCCCATCACTCTGTGACAAATAGGTGGGGAAACACTGGAAACAGTGACATAGGATTTTATTTTGGGCTCCAAAATCACTGCAGACCGTGACTGCAGCCATGAAATTAAAAGAGCTTGCTCCTTGGAAGAAAAGTTGACAGACCTCAGTTCAGTTCAGTTGCTCAGTTGTGTCCGACTCTTTGCCACCCCATGAATCAGCACGCCAGGCCTCCCTGTCCATCACCATCTCCTGGAGTTCACTCAAACTCATGTCCATCGAGTCAGTGATGCCATGCAGCCATCTCATCCTCTATCGTCCCCTTCTCCTTCTGCCCCCAATCCCTCCCAGCATCAGAGTCTTTTCCAATGAGTCAACTCTTCACATGAGGTGGCCAAAGTACTGGAGTGTGAGCTTTAGCATTATTCCTTCCAAAGAAATCCCAGGGCTGATCTCCTTCAGAATGGACTGGTTGGATCTCCTTGCAGTCCAAGGGACTCTCAAGAGTCTTCTCCAACACCACAGTTCAAAAGCATCAATTCTTCGGTGCTCAGCTTTCTTCACAGTCCAACTCTCACATCCATACATGACCACTGGAAAAACCATAGCCTTGACTAGACGGACCTTTGTTGGCAAAGTAAGGTCTCTGCTTTTGAATATGTTATCTAGGTTGGTCATAGTTTTTCTTCCAAGGAGTAAGCATCTTTTAATTTAGACAGCATATTAAAAAGCAGAGCTATAACATTGTCGACAAAGTCTGTGTAGTCAAAGCTATGGTTTTCCAGTAGTCATGTGTGAATGTGAGAGTTGGACCATAAAGAAAGCTGAGCATTGCAGAATTGATGCTTCTGAACTGTGTTGTTGGAAAAGACTCTTGAGAGTCCCTTGGACTGCAAGGAGATCAAACCAGTCAATCTTAAGCAACAAAAACACAGATAAACAAGTGGAACCGCATCAAAATAAAAATCTCCTGTACAGCAAAATAAAACATCAACACAATAAAAAGGCTATCTTGATATGGAAAATATATATTTCCAAGCCATATATTCTATAAAAGGTTAATATATAAAATATATAAGAAACTCATGCAGCTCAATAGAAAAAAATAATAAAAAGAGATTAAAACTTGGCAAATGATTTGAAGACATTTTTCCAAAGAATATATATAAATGGTCAACTAGTGTATTAAGATGCTCAATATCACTAATAAGCAGGGCCTCGCCAATAAAAACCACAAAAGAGCTATCAGCTCATACCTGGTAGGTTCAGTTCAGTTCAGTTAGGTTGCTCAGTCATGTCCAACTCTTTGTGACCCCATGGACTGCAGCATGCCAGACTTCCCTGTCCATTACCAACTCCCAGAGCTTGCACATCAAGTCAGTGATGCCATCCAACCATCTCATCCTTTGTCACCCTCTTCTCCCATCTTCAATCTTTCCCAGCATCAGGGTCTTTACCAATGAGCCAGTGCTTCACATCAGGTGGCCAAAGTATTGGAGTTTCAGCTTCAGCATCAGTACTTCCAGTGAATATTCAGGACCAATTTACTTTAGGATTGACTGGGTGGATCTCCTTTCAGTCCAAGGGACTCTCTAGAGTCTTTTCCAACACCACAGTTTAAAGGCATAAAATCTTCAGTGCTCAGCTCTCTTTATAGTCCAACTCTCACATCCATACATAAAGAACATTAATGCTAAAATCTGAGTCACTGAGTTCAGATTCTGTCCAAGAGATTTTTTCCTGAATACATCCCACAAATATCTTGTCATCAGTCTCTTCTTCCATTTCATTTCCTCTTATTAAAAGTGTATTTTGTGATTCCATTCTCTTCATCTTCTTTGTCATGACATGATTGCCCATGTCAGGTCTGTTTGTAGCATGACTAAGTCGGCTGCTTGCTGGATTCAAATTGATTTTAAAGTTTCATGGATGGATTTGTAAATGGAGAAATAAAAAAAGTACTAGAAATAGAAACAATTCATTTCATATTGCAGCTTACTTTGAGAGATGTAATTTGCTAAAGTATTTAGAAATAAACTGTTCATTAATTAGCACCCAACTACATCAAGTTTCCTTATACATTGAGCAATGTAAAACCCCTTGGCAGCTAAGGAATTTTGAGCCAGAGCAAATCTGGAGTGATCACACTTCCACACTTCAAATGATATTTGAAAGTTATAGTTATTGAACTAGTATGGTACTCATGTTAAAAAAAAAAAGGATCAGAATTGAGAGACCATGAAGAAACATATATGTATCAGTTCAGTTCAGTCACTCAGTCATGTGCAACTCTTTGAGACCCCATGGACTGCAGCATGCCACGCATCCCTGTCCATCAGCAACTCCCAGAGTTTTCTCAAACTCGTGTTCATTGAGCCAATGATGCCATCCAACCTTCTAATCCTCTGTCGTTACTTTCTCTTCCTGCCTTCAATCTTTCCCAGCATCAGGGTCTTATCAAATGAGTCAGTTCTTCATATCAGGTAGCCAGAATTGGAGTTTCAGCTTCAACATCAGTCCTTCAAAAGAATATTCAGGACTGATCTCCTTTAGGGTGGACTGGTTGGATCTCCTTGAAGACCACGACACTCTCAAGAGTCTTCTCCAAGAGCACAGTTCGAAAGCATCAATTCTTAGGTGCTCAGCTTTCTTTATACTCCAACTCTCACATCCATACATGACTACTGGAAGAATCATAGCCTTGACTAGAAAGACCTTTGCTGGTAGAGTAATGTAATTGCTTTTTAATATGTTGTCTAGGTTGGTCATAACTTTCCCTCCAAGGAGCAAGAGTCTTAATTTCATGGCTGAAATCACCATCTGCAGTTATTTTGGAGCCCCCCAAAATAAAGTCTGTTACTGTTTCCACTGTTTCCCATCTATTTGCAAGGAAGTGGTGGGACCAGGTGCCATGATCTTAGTTTTCTGAATGTTAAACGTTAAGCCATTTTTTTTTCACTCTCCTCTTTCACTTTCATCAAGAAACCCTTTAGGTCTTCTTCATTTTCTGCCATAGGGTGGTGTCATCTGTATATCTGAGGTTATTGATATTTTTCCCAGCAATCTTGATTCCAGCTTGTGTTTCATCCAGCCCAGCGTTTCTCATGATGAACTCTGCATAATGTACTCATTTTCCTATTTACAACCAGTGTGTTGTTCCATGTCCAGTTCTAAGTGTTCCTTCCTGACCTGCATAAAGACTTCTGAAGAGGCAGTCAGGTGGTCTGATATTTCCATCTCTTTAAGAATTTTCCAAAGCTTGTCATGAGTCACACAGTCAAAGGCTTTGGGATAATCAATAAAGCAGAAATAGATGCTTTTCTGGAACTCTTTTGCTTTTTTGATGATCCAGTGGATGTTGGCAATTTGATCTCTGATCCTTCTGCCTTTTCTAAAACTAGCTTGAACATCTGGAAGTTCACGGTCCATGCTCTGTTGAAGCCTGGCTTGGAGAGTTTTGAGCATTACTTTACTAGCATGTGAGATGAGTGCAATTGTCCAGTAGTTTGAGCATTCTTTGGCATTGTCTTTCTTTGGGATTGGAATGAAAACTGACCTTTTCCAGTCCTGTGGCCACTGCTGAGTTTTTCAAATTTGCTGTCATATTGGTGCAGCATTTTCCCAGCATCATCTTTCAGGATTTGAAATAGCTCAACTGGAATTCCATCACCTCCACTAGCTTTGTTTGTAGTGATGCTTCCTAAGGCCCACTTGGTTTCTCATTCCAGGATGTCTGGCTCTAGCTGTGTGATCCCACCATTGTGATTCTCTGGGTCATGAAGTTCTTTCTTGTTCAGTTCTTCTGTGTATTTTTGCCACCTCTTAATATCTTCTGCTTCCGTTAGGTCCCTACCATTTCTGTCCTTTGTCGAGCCCATCTTTGCATGAAATGTTCCCTTGGTATCTCTAATTTTCTTGAAGTGCCGAGGTCCAGCCCCGGCTGATCCAGGGTATTCAAAGGGGAGACGGCGTCGGTGACCTATTTATTTATTTATCAAAGATATAAAGAGTAATAGAATGAGGATAGCTCAGTAGGAAAATTCAGTGAAGAAAAGAAGCTGAGTAGCTTGGTTTACACAGAAAATCAATATAACACATGATTCCAGGTTAGCTCTGACCACGGAGGCCGCAGGTGCCCTCTCGAATAGCGAAAGGTGCCCCACCTTAGACACCTTCTCGAGTGGGTCTTAGAAGCCCAGGCAAATAAATGGTCGCAGAGGATATCCGTGCTCCAGATGGAGACTCAGCTGGAGGTTAAGGAGAAAAATGACATGGGGAGACCAAGCTTTGGTGAGCAAGGCCCGTAGCTTTATTTTCAACAGGGGCTTTTATACCCTAAGTTACACATAGAGGATAATAGGGGATGCAAAGTCAGCAGTCTTTGATCCTTATCAAAAACCAAGGTTTCTTTCCTGCAAATTTATCGTATACAAATGGTTTAGGTGATTTACATCATCTTCTGGCCAGAAGGCCTATTAACATTTTATGACTCTTGACAAAGACTTATCAGCAAAGACTTATTTTCTCTAAGAGTAATTATTTTAAGGTTTGGCGCCATCTTCCGAAGATAAAATTGCATTCCTATAGGGCTGATGTGTAATGGGTTTACAACAAAGGAAAGAATTTATTACCTTTAGGGTCTAAAGTTGCTAGCACCAAGGCCACTACTTATTTTTTCTACATACCAACTATATTAATTAATACACATTCAAGGATACAATTCAGGGGATGTGGAAACTTGGCAGCAAGCATTGGCTCATCAATGAAATCTTTTACTAGTTTTATTCTGACAGTTTCTAACTCTCTGAGAGGCTCTAAGCTATTTGAATATCTTAAGCTTCCCGTGCCTCTCGAGGCTGGGAGACTGTAAACAATCGTATGCATAGCTGTAGGAGTCCGGGTAAACTTGTCAGGCAAGTTAGAGAGCCATCTGAGGGGTTTGGATTTAAACACTCCTAATTGCCCAGGAACTTTATTAATTGGAGCTGTAAGTTAACTCTTTGACAGAGAGAGCGAGATGGTGGTGGGGGACAGCCCCCAGTAAAGTCAGAGGTGAGAGCACAAAGCAATAAAGTAGGCAGACTCTGGTTTTTGGGGGGTAGATGCTCGAGAATATCTGGGGGGATTCCTGAGGCTCGATCCCGCCTTTGCGTATGCCGAGCCTCCTTCCTCATGACCTTTGTCAGGAGTGGAATGCCTCACCGGCTCCCAGCATCGAAGTGATCTCTAGTCTTTCCCATTGTATCAATTTCCTTTATTTCTTTGCACTGATCACTGAGGAAGACTTTCTTATCTCTCCTTGCTATTTTTGGAACTCTGCATTCAAATGAGTATATCTTTTCTTTTCTCCTTTTCTTTTCACTTCTCTTCTTTTCACAGCTATTTGTAAGGTCGCCTCAGACAGCCATTTTGCTTTTTTGCATTTCTTTTTTTTAGCGATTATATTGATCCCTACCTCCTGTACAATGTCATAAACATTGTCTGTAGTTCATCAGGCACTCTGTCTCTCAGATATAATCCCTTGAATCTATTTCTCACTTCCACTGTGTAATTAAAGGAATTTAGTTTAGGTCATACCTGTATGGTCTAGTGGTTTTCCCTGCTGTCTTAAATTTAAGGCTGAATTTGGCAATAAGGAGTTCATGATCTGAGCAACAGTCAGCTCCTGGTCTTGTTTTTGGTCACTGCATAGAGCTTCTCCATCTTTGGCTGCAAATAATATAATCAATCTGATTTTTGTATTGACCATCTGGTAATGTGCATGTGTAGAGTCTTCTCTTGTGTTGTTGGAAGAGGGTGTTTGCTATGACCAGTGTGTTCTCTTGACAAACTCTATTAGACTTTGCCTTGTTTCATTCTGTATTCCAAGGCTAACTTTGCCTGTTACTCCAGGTATTTCATGACTTTTGCATTCCAGTCCCCTATAATGAAAAGGACAGCTTTTTTGGGTGTTAGTTCTAGATGTTATTGTATGTCTTCATAGAACCATTCGACTTCTGCTTCTTCAGCATTACTGATAGGGACATAGACTTGGATTACCCTGAGATTCAATGGTGTGCCTTCTGTTGTTATTGAGATTGCATCCAAATACTGGGTTTCAGACTCTTTTGTTGACTATGATGGCTACTCCATTTCTTCTAAGGGAGTCTTGCCCACAGTAGTAAATATAATGGTCATCTGAGTTAAAACCACCCATTCCAGTCCATTTTAGTTCCCTGATCCCTAAAATGTTGATGTTCACTCTTGCCATTTCCTGTTTGACCACTCCCAGTTTGTCTTGATTCATGGACCTAACATTCCAGCTTTCTATGCAATATTGCTCTTTATGACATTGGACCTTGCTTCCATCACCAGTCACATCCACACCTGGATGTTGTTTTGCTTTGGCTCCGTCTCTTCATTCTTTTTGGAGTTATTTCTCCACTGATCTCCAGTAGCATATTGGGAACCTACCGACCTGGGGAGTTCATCTATCAGTATCCTATCTTTTTGCCTTTTCACCCTGTTCATAGGGTTCTCAAGGCAAGAATACTGAAGTGGTTTGCCATTCCCTTCTCCAGTGGACCACATTTTTTCAGAACTCTCCACCATGACCTGTCTGTCTTAGTTGGCCCTACATGGCATGGCTCATAGTTTCATTGAGTTAGACAAGGCTGTGGGTCCATGTGATCAGATTGGTTAGTTTTCCACTTAGCATAATGCCCTCAAGGTCCATCCATGTTGTCACAAATCACAAGGTTTCCTTTTTTATGGCTAATAACTCCATTTTGTGTGTGTGCATGTACATACACATACAACATTTTCTTTACCTATTCATCCAGTAATGGACAGTCAGGTTGCTCCATGTCTTCACTATTGCAAATAATACTCTACTTCTGTTCTTTACAGGCCTAAAATGTTGTCTCTTGGACCCCTCGTGATCATTAAGACCAAGTCTTTTAGGGACTTCCCTGGTGGTCCAGTGGTTCAGACTCCATGCTTCCACTGTAGGGGGCTTGGGTTCGATCTGTGGTTGGGGGACTAAGACCCTGCATGCTGCACAGCACGGCTGTGTATAGTCAACTAACATTTGTGTATAGTCAACTAATATTTGACAAGGAAGCCAAGAACACTCAGTGGGAAAAGGACCAATTCTCTAATGAATAATACTGAGAAAATTGTATAGCCACCTGTAAAAGAATGAAATTGGACACCTATCTTACAGCATGAACAAAAATCAACTCAAATTGATTAAGAATAAATATAAGCCCTGAAACCATAAAACATCCAAAAGAAAATGTAGGGAAAACTGCTCTGAATTATGCATCTTGGCAATATTTTTTTTTTATACTAAAGCAAGAGTGAGTGTTGACTTTAGATAAACTTTGTATCTCCATATACTCTCCAAGTCTGTATGTTCTTTTCATCTTTCTGTCTTCTCTTACCAGTGAGCTAATGGATCTGAAACAGACTTAACACAAATATGGATAATGAATGATATCTTATGGGTTTATTTGTTTTACAACATAAGGTTACAATGATCATACAATTTCAGGAAGTTAAGGACTTGGAGCCCAATTCAGAAACCAAGTTTTTGACATAGCTCTTCAACCAGTTGATCTCTTATTTGCAAAAACTTGAAATTCCTTGGCCAACATTCATCCTTCTTTAGTAACAACTCTAGTGTAACAATTTTTATTAAGCAACTGAAACATCCCACAGACTATTTTGAGACTTAAGGATGGAGTGTAGGTATATGCAGTGTCTTCACAGTAGGATTAAAATCACAAAATTTAAAGATTAAAAAGATGATACATACCAATTTCCCAGCCAAAGAAATAAATTATACCTAAGTTTAACAACAAAGGACCACATTTCTGCTTTCTGATATCACACCTTCTATTTGAGATATGTTCCATACAGTTTCTAAAAGACTATTTGTTTTAAAATTGCTTATATAAATTTATATATTTCAATAAATCTACATATTTTCAATAAAGTTCATTGTGCTTTCTTTTACTACAGATTGAATCTTTTTAAATCTATTCAACAACTTTATATTTCACTTTTTGCCATACATGTGACCATTAACTTTTGTCCTCTTGACATAATATTACTGATCTTTGTCTTTTAAAGCATAATTATGAGTTAATACACTACGTTTTAACTTAATTGAGTTGTGTGAAGTTAAACAGGCTTATTGTTTCACTTAACCTCACCACTACCCTTTACCTAATAGCTGTTTACAAAATGTAAGACTTCCCATTTTTAAATGAACCAATGAAAATTATTTTTGTGTATGTTAGCTTATATTTAACTAATGTAAATAAAACATTATTTTTATATATTAATACCTACTGTCTATACATTTCTTCTTCCTAAATGCAGGACTCCAATAATTTCGTCTTTTTGGGAGGTTGTATATTTGAATCTTCATGATTATTTCATCCTTTCCAGGGTGTTTGCTTAATTTTCCAACTTTATGACATTCACAGGTTTTGTAAGTTAGTCTCTGATTTCCCAGAATTGCTGATGAATACTGACTGAACAAAGCATAAAGGCATGGGTTTCAAAATTCATTAACTTTAGTAAATAAAACACTCAAAAACCCTTGAATAAGGCAATACATGGTTGATAAGTGTTAGGTGGTAATGTTAAACGTTTAAGTGAAATAAAAGACAGGGACATTAGAAAAACAGAACAAAATGCAAATAGCAAAAGGCACAAAAGAATGCTACATTCATAAGGGAAGGTTTAATAAATATTGTCTTTAAAAGAAGAGAAGGATAAAATCAAACTCAAAATTAGAGGTCTCAATGCTTTTACAGTCTAAATTTCTTTTGAGTCAAAGAAAATTAAAAATATATATATTTTGAATATATTTTGCATAAATTCTTTGAATGAGCAAGAAAATATGATTTAAAAATAATTTTCACAAGCAATTAAAGGCTAAACAAATAATCTTGAGTTACTTAAGCAGTACATATTCAGTTAATTAAAATTAACAAATATAATTAAGTGGTAATAGTTCCCAAAGTTGGAAATATTTGAAGACTTTGCAAGTGAAAGTAACTAAATATAAGAGACTAGACTTAGAAATTGGAGAAGGCAATGGCACCCCACTCCAGTACTCTTGCCTGGAAAATCCCATGGGTGGAGGAGCCTGGTAGAGTGCACTCTATGGGGTCGCTAAGAGTCGGACATGACTGAGCAACTTCACTTTCACTTTTCACTTTCATGCATTGGAGAAGGAAATGGCAACCCACTCCAGTGTTCTTGCCTGGAGAATCCCAGGGATGGGTAGCCTGGTGGGCTGCCTTCTATGGGGTCACACAGAGTTGGACACGACTGAAGTGACTTAGCAGACTTAGAGATTAGAGAACAAGGTTCAAAATGTGATATGCATAAAACCTGAAACTCAGAATTTGGTGTTTAGTCGCTCAGTCGTGTCCGACTCTTTGCAATCCCATGGACTGTAGCCCACCAGGCTCCTCTATTCATGGGCTTCCCCAGGCAAGAATACTGGAGTGGGTTGCCATTTCCTTCTTTAGGTGTTCTCCCTGACCAAGGGATCAAACCTGTGTTTCCTGCATTAATAGACAGATTCTTTACCGCTGAGCTTCCGGGGAAGCCCTAAATCACAGAATAAATGGATTTAATCTTCCAAACATTGTTTCTATTTCTAAAATATACTAGAAATTAAAGCATTTGATGCAAGGAATATAATATTGATATTTATTAATGAAATATCTTGACCATGTATATGATTTCATTGAATACTCAGGACAGGGAAAGCAGAAAAATACAGCCAATGAGCAGCCAGCTGGTGCAGAAAAATGTGGGTGAATCACTCAATGAAGGAGTGAACCATCTCTGAGAACAGCCTGATTAGTCCACAGCATGGCCTCCAGGACCAGATAACCATTTGGACCTGTGGGGTGAGAGCATGGTCCAGGGATGAACCAACAACTTTGATGACTTCATGAATATCCCTTTGGTGAAGATCAACTATGTGGACCATAGGGCGATGGATGTTAGAACGGACTGACCTTTCATGCCAGGCCATAAGGTTAGCTTGACAGCATCTCAGGGCTTGTCTCCTTAGCAAGTCCGGGCTCCTACTCAGTTTCCTCCAGAGTCCTACTAAGCCAGCTTCCTAGCTAACTCCATATAATGCTTAACTTTAACATTAGACACATCACATCTTGACACATGTTTATTGCTAACTTGATAACAGATTCCCATATGCAGGAAATCCATGAACTTGTTATAAAGAATATGTGCCACATTCATTCACTGAGCATTGACCTACCTGATTTGGAGCCATGTACTGCTTAAAAATTGCCATAGTTGAATGTGTTTGCTTGTGGTTTGTGTATATGTCTCAGTCTGGGAGAGAGAGAAAGTGAGAAAAGCATTGGAAAATCTATGGAGAATGGAAGGAATCCAAAGAGTGCTACTTTAATTGGTGCATTCTAGTCAGTCAGCAATTTTCTTGATAGCATATGTTTGTATAAGCTTATACTTATTATTTAATGAACATATATGTGCATGAGGGGAAATAAAAGGTTTACTGCTACAAATAAAAGTTGAATATTGAAATATGACTTAAGCATCTCTTGGGAAAATAATTCAAAAACTTAAAATGGAAATCAATTTTAAGCATTTTTGACATATGTAATATAGCAATATCTCTTATTAATACTAATCATGAATTCTGACAAAGAAGGCCAAAGGAAAAGCTAAATGGACCTTAAAAATACTCTATATGATTCAGTTCAGTTCAGTTCGGTCACTCAGTCATGTCTGACTCTTTGCAACCCCATGAATTGCAGCACGCCAGGCCTCCCTGTCCTCACCAACTCCCGGAGTTCACTCAAACTCATGTCCATCGAGTTGGTGATGCCATCCGGCCATCTCATCCTCTGTCGTCCCCTTTTCCTCCTGCCCCCAATCCCTCCCAGCATCAGAGTCTTTTCCAATGAGTCAACTCTTCGCATGAGGTGGCCAAAGTACTGGAGTTTTAGCTTTAGCACCATTCCTTCCAAAGAACACCCAGGACTGATCTTCTTTAGAATGGACTGGTTGGATCTCCTTGCAGTCCAAGGGGCTCTAAAGAGTCTTCTCCAATACCACAGTTCAAAAGCATCAATTCTTCAGTGATCAGCTTTCTTCACAGTCCAACTCTCACATCCATACATGACTACTGGAAAAAACATAGCCTTGACTAGACGGACATTTGTTGATTAGATCCTATGATATTGTAACTTTTGTCTCTAAATGATTAGGTACTAGTCATTTCCCTCTCTGCTACCCCATGGCAGACTGCAGCTCACCAAGCTCCTCTGACCATGGAATTTTCCAGGTAAAAATTCTGGAGTGGGTTGCCATTTCCTTCTCCAGGGGGTCCTCCTGACCCAGGGGTCAAACCCGTGTCCCCTGCATCTCTGTCATTGGTAGGCAGATTCTTTACCACTGTTCCACCTGGGAAGCCAAATAATTAGTCTTTTTATTCTCTAACCAAAGTTTCATTAAAACACATCATATTTTTGAGAACCCATTGGAAATATAGAATAATTAGACAAAAGTTTTAGAGTTTCATATGAATTTGATAATTTAGATTATCCTATTGGATATGAGGGTTAGTTGCTAAGTTATTTCCAATTCTTTGCAACCCTATGGACAGAGAAAACCTTTAGACTCCTCTGTTCATGGGATTTCCCAAGCAAGAATACTGGAGTGGGTTGCAATTTCCATCTCCAGTTGGATTCATATATTTGGATATAAATACAAGCACCCCACGCCAATACTCTTGCCTGGAAAATCCCATGGATGGAGGAGCCTGGTGGGCTACCATCTATGGGATCGCAAAGAGTCGTACACGACTGAAGCGACTTAGCAGCAGCAGTAGCAGCAGCACAACATAATTACTTAGAAAATAGTTTAATGAAAAATGTTGATCCAGCATTTTAAAGTTCAATATGTACTCTACTAAGTTAAGAAAATGAAGTCCACAATCATAGTAAGCTTCAACCAGTATTTTAAAATTCATTAAATACTCCATTTAGTTCAAAAAATTAACCAAATAACCCCAGAAATGAAGGGACCCTTTTCCTAGTAATTACATTCCATAAAGCCTTCTTCACTTCCCTGTTTCGGAGGCTGTAGATCAGAGGATTCAACATGGGGATGACCACTGTGTAGAACACGGAAGCCACTTTGTCATGACTCAGGGAGTAGCTGGAGGAAGGTCTGAGATAAGTGTGGATGGAGGTGGAATAGAACAGGATGATGGCTGTCAGGTGAGACGCACATGTGGAGAATGCTCTGCGCCTCCCCTCCCCTGAATGCATACGGAAGATGGAGAAGAGAATGTAGCAGTAGGAGGTGAGGATCACCATCAGAGTCCCAACTATATTCACACCAGCAAAAGTGGACAAGATGCTTTCATACAGGCGTGTGTCAGAACAGGAGAGCTTAAAAATTGGAGGACTATCACAGAAGAAGTGATGGATGACATTGGAACAGCAGAATGACAAGCTGCTCACATAACCTGTGTGAACCACAGAATTCAACAGTCCTGCTGTAAAAGCTCCTGCTGCCATTTTTAGGCAGACAGTCCTGGACATGATCAAGGAGTAAAGGAGAGGGTTGCATATGGCCACATAGCGGTCATGGGCCATTAACCCAAAAAGGATGCATTCAATTGTAGCAAAGGCTATAAAGAAGTACATCTGCAGAAAGCAGCCAGCAAAGGAGATGGTTTTCTTCTCTGATAAAAAGTCTACCAGCATCTTTGGAGTGATGGTGGATGAATAACCAACATCTGCAAAAGACAGGATTGCCAGGAAGAAATACATAGGTGTGTGAAGTTGAGAATCAGTCCTGATTAAAAGGATCATTCCAATATTTCCCACAACTGTAAGTATGTAAATCACCAAAAAAAGAGAGAAAAGGATAGCTTGTAGCATCAGTGTGTCTGTTAATCCCAACAGGATGAACTCCATCAGCAAAGTACAATTATTTCTGGCCATTTATTAAAGATGTTGTATGCTTAAACTTGTATTCCTTGTAAACATGTCATTGTCCAAATTTCACAAGAAATAGTAGAAATGTTAATGAAGTTACTAACACATGGAAAAAATAAAATCCTGGGATAATATAGTAGAGTAAGTAGGGTGACTATCAGTTCAGTTCAGTTCAGTCGCTCAGTCATGTCTGGCTCTTTGAGACTGCATGGACTGCAGCACGCCAGGCCTCCCTGTCCATCACCAACTCCTGGAGTGACTGTAGTAAAGGGGAAATTCGTGGACAAATGAACAAGCATTGGAATTCAATAAGCAATTGTCTGTACTGAATCTGGGTTGTGGAACTCCCTGTTTGCTGGTCAAAGTCTGTGTAGTCCATTTAAGTTTCTGAAAATGCAGCATATACATTCTATTCTTTCTCTTCTAGCCCACTCACACCCAAAATGTGAAGTATAGAGTTATTCTTGTTGAGTTTGCTCTCATCCTCTGCGCAAGCATGTATGGTTAACTCAAATGCCTTCTTTTCTCATCAAGACTGCTCTGCACATTCTTCAACAGCAAAATTCATGCATCACCATCCGGAAATCACTCCAGTGTTCTTCAAGCAGCAAAAAAAATGCTTACTGCAAATAACCAATATTTTGACATCTATGACATTCTTAAGAATGCTTTTGTAATGTTTTGCAAGTGGACCAAAAGAACTGCACTCATTACAAAGAATGCTATCAAATTAATTCCATGTGGTTGCATATACTGCACCTGTCCACAGCAAGGAATGGCAGCACCAGGTATTTATAGCTTCCTTCTTAGAGTCTTAGTTGTGCTGTCCATTATTTTCCTTTTTATTAGAATTCTTAATATGCTCAGGTGAAATTTAAAATAAAAAGATTTACATTTTTTTAATGAAATGAAAAGTCATAAAACTTTGAATTCAGTTCAGTTACTCTCTGCAAAAAATTCAAGCCACCTTCTGAGCATGTACACATGACTGCCTTTTTATTTTGCTTTCCTTAAAGAGGGTTGGGTAACCATAGGAACTAGATGATAGGTTTTAATTGTGAGTCAGTCCTGTTAAGACAGAAGCTTAAGTCTCAAAGCAACTAAAATATGGTCATATGCAGATAACTGAATAAAACATTATGTGGCACTTGGACCATATGAAAATAAATGAAATAAAGCATGTGGTACTTTAATCATAAAGTGGTTTCTGATCTCTATAGTACTTTAAATTTTTTTGTCCAGGTAAAATATAATAATTTTAATTGGATATTTAATTGCCTCTTTATTTATCAGTTAAGCTTAATCAAAAAGGTACATAACCCACAACAAAATTATTATACATCCCTTTGTGTGCATGTCTGTGTACTCCTCTTTGGTCTGGGTCAGTTTAACTTCTAACTCTGTTCTTGAGTGAAATGCAAAGGGGACACTAACTACATCGTTTGCTTAAAAGAATACTATACCATGAGCATTAAGACAATGGATTAAGAACATTTAACTTTACAAATCTGGGTATACTTGATTTACAATATTAGTTTCAAGTGAACAGCATAGTGATTAAGTATTTTGGCAGATTATACTCTATTCAAAGAGCAAGAGGGGTAGGGTAGGGGAAGGGGAGGGAGGCTCAAGAGGGAAGGGGATATATATACATACCCTGATTTTATTAGATATAATTATCCTATGTATACATATCTATGTATAAATATGTACATAATTATAAATTATATATAGTATAAATTACATACATAATTTTATATATATATAAAATTATAATGGATTTGTGTTATACAGAAGAAACCAAGAAAAATTTTCCACCAATTAAAAATAAACAAAATTAAAAAAAATTACAAGACACTGGGTATAATTTCTTATGCTATACAATACATCCTTATAGGCCATCTATTTAACACACAGTAGCTTGTCCCTCTTAATTGTATACCCCTAAACTCCCTCTTAGGCTGAGACACGCTGGAGCGGTAAGTGGCTGGGAGGAAATACCCCATGTCCAAGATCAGAGAAATCCAGTAAGATGGTAGGAACAGGCAGAAGGCAACAGAGGGCACACAGAGAGAAACCACAATCACAGAAAGCTAACCAATCTAATCACATGGACCACAGCCTTATCTAACTCAATGAAACTATGAGCCATGCCATGTAGGGCCAACCAAGAGACGGATCATGGTCGAGAGTTATGACAAAATGTGCTCCACTGAAGAAGGGAATGGCAAACCACTTGAGTATTATGGCCTTCAGAACCCCATGAACAGTATGGAAAGACAAAAAGATAGGACACTGAAAGATGAACTCCCCAGGTCAGTAGGTGCCCAATATGCTACTGGAGATCAGTGGAGAAATAACTCCAGAAAGAATGAAGGAACGGAGCCAAAGCAAAAATAACAACCAGGTTTGGATGTGACTGGTTATAGAAGCAAAGTCTGATGCTGTAAAGAGCAATATTGCATAGGAACCTGGAATGTTAGGTCCAGGAGTCAAGAAAAATTGGAAATGGTCAAACAGGAGATGGCAAGAGTGAACATCACTACTTTAGGAATCAGGGAACTAAAATGGACTGGAATGGGTGAATTTAACTCAGATGACCATTATATCTACTACTTTGGGCAAGAATCCCTTAGAAGAAATGGAGTAGCCATCATAGTCAACAAAAGAGACTGAAATGCAGTACTTGGATGAAATCTCAAAACTGACAGCATGATCTCCTTTTGTTTCCAAGGCAAATCATTCAATATCGTGGTAATCAAAGTTTATGGCCTGACCAGTAATGCTGAAGAAGCTGAAGTTGACTGGTTCTATGTATTCAGGTCAAGAAGCAACAGTTAGAACTGGACATGGAATAACAGACTGGTTCCAAATAGGAAAAGGAGTTCTTCAAGACTGTATATTGTCACCCTGTTTATTTAACTTATATGTAGAGAACATCATGAGAAATGCTGGACTGGAAGAAACACAAGCTGGAATAAACATTGCTGGGAGAAACATCAATAACCTCAGATATGCAGATGACACCACCCTTATGGCAGAAAGTCTCTTGATGAAAGTGAAAGTGGAGAGTGAAAAAGTTGGCTTAAAGCTCAACATTCAGAAAACAAAGATCATGGCATCCAGTCCCATCACTTCATGGGAAATAGATGGGGAAACAGTGGAAACAGAGTCAGACTTTATTTTTCTGGGCTCCAAAATCACTACAGATGGTGACTGCAGCCATGAAATTAAAAGACGCTTACTCCTTGGAAGGAAAGTTAAGACCAACCTAGATAGCATATTCAAAAGCAGAGACATTATCTTGCCAACAAAGGTTCGTCTAGTCAAGGCTATGGTTTTTCCTGTGGTCATGTATGAATGTGAGAGTTGGACTGTAAAGAAGGCTGAGCACCGAAGAATTGATGCTTTTGAACTGTGGTGTTGGAGAAGACTCTTGAGAATCCCTTGCACTGCAAGGAGATCCAAACAGTCCATCCTGAAGGAGATCAGCCCTGGGATTTCTTTGGAAGGAATGATACTAAAGCTGAAACTCCAGAACTTTGGCCACCTCATGTGAAGAGTTGACTCATTGGAAAAGACTCGGATGCTGGGAGGGATTGGGGGTAGGAGGAGAAGGGGACGACAGAGGATGAGGTGGCTGGATGGTATCACTGACTTGATGGACGTGAGTTTGAGTGAACTCTGGGAGTTGGTGATGGACAGCGAGGCCTGGCGTGCTGTGATTCATGGGGTCGCACAGAGTCAGACACGACTGAGCGACTGATCTGATCTGATCTGATGAAGACCTACAAGACCTCTTAGAACAAACACCCCCCCAAAAGATGTCCTTTTCATTATAGGGGAGTGGAATGCAAAAGTAGAAAGTCAAGAAATCCCTGGAGTAACAGGCAAATTTGGCCTTGGAGTACAGAATGAAGTAGGTAAAAGGCTCATACAGTTTTGCCCACAGTACGCACTGGTCATAGCAAACACCCTCTTCCAACAACACAAGAGAAGACTCTACACATGCACATCACCAAATGGTCAACACTGAAATCAGATTGATTATATTCTTTGCAGCCAAAGATGGAGAAGCTCTATACAATCAGCAAAAATAAGACCAGGAGCTGAGTGTGGCTAAGATCATGAACTCCTTATTGCCAAATTCAGACTTAAATTGAAGAAAGTAGGGAAAACCACTAGACCATTCAGGTATGACCTAAATTAAATCCCTTAAGAGTATACAGTGAAAGTGGGAAATAGATTTAAGGGATGCAATCTGATAGACTGCCTGATGAACTATGGATGGAGATTCATGACATTATACAGGAAACAGGGATCAAGACCATCCCCAAGAGAAAGGAAGGCAAAAAGCAAAATGGCTGTCTGAGGAGGCCTTACAAATAGCTGTGAAAAGAAGAGAAGCAAAAAACAAAGGAAAAGAGGAAAGATATACCCATTTGAATGCAGAGTTACAAAGAATAGCAAGGAGAGATAAGAAAGCCTTCCTCAATGATCAGTGCAAAGAAATATAGGAAAACAATGGAATGAGAAAGACTAGAGATCTCTTCAAGAAAATTAGAGATAGCAAGGGAACATTTCATGCAAAGATGGGCTCAATAATGGACAGAAATGGTATGGACCTAACAGAAGCAGAAGATATTAAGAAGAGGTGGCAAGAATACACAGAAGAACTGTACAAAACAAGATCTTCACAACCCAGATAATCACGATGGTGTGATCACTCACACTCACCTAGAGCCAGACATCTTGGAATAGGAAGTCAAGTGGGACTTAGGAAGCATCACTATGAGCAAAGCTCGTGGAGCTGATGGAATTCCAGGTAAGCTATATCAAATCCTAAAAGATGATGCTGGGAAAGTGCTGCACTCAATATGCCAACAAATTCGAAAAACTCAGCAGTGGCCACAGGACTGGAAAAGGTCAGTTTTCATTCCAATCCCAAAGAAAGGCAATGCCAAAGAATGTTCAAACTACTGCACAATTGCACTCATCTCACATGCTAGTAAAGTAATGCTCGAAATTCTCCAAGTACAGCTTCAACAATACGTGAACCGTGAATTTCCAGATGTTCAAGCTGGATTTAGAAAAGGCAGAGGAACCAAAGATCAAATTGCTAACATCTGCTGGATCATTGAAAAAGCAAAAGAGTTCCAGAAAAGCATCTATTTCTCCTTTATTGACTATGCCAAAGCCTTTGACTGTGTGGATCACAACAAATTTTGGAAAATTGTGGAAGAGATTGGGATACTAGACCACCTGACCTGCCTCTTGAGAAACCTGTATAAAGGTCAGGAAGCAACAGTTAGAACTGGACATGAAACTACAGACTGGTTCTAAATAGGAAAAGGAGTATGTCAGGGTATATATTGTCACCCTGCTTATTTAACTTATATGCAAAGCACTTCATGAGAAATGCTGGGCTTGATGAAGCACAAACTGGAATCAAGATTGCCAGGAGAAATTTCAATAACCTCAAATATGCAGATGATTCCACTCCTATGGCAGAAATTGAAGAATTAAGGAGCCTCTTGTTGAAAGTGAAAGTGGAGAGTGAAAAAGTTGGCTTAAAGTTCAACATTCTGAAAACTAAGATCATGGGATCTGGTCTCATCACTTCATGGGAAATAGATGGCGAAACAGTAGAAACAGTGGCTGACTTTAATTTTGGGGGCTCCAAAATCACTGTAGATGGTGACTGCAGCCATGAAATTAAAAGACATTTACTCCTTGGAAGGAAAGTTATGACCAACCTGGACAGCATATTAAAAAGCAGAGACATTACTTTGCTAACAAAGTTCTGTGTCCTAAAGGCTGTGGTTTTACCAGTAGTCATGTATGGATGTGAGTGTTGGACTATAAAGAAAGCTTCACGTCAAAGAGTTGATGCTTTTGAACTGTGGTGTTGGAGAAAAGTTTTGAAAGTCCCTTGGACTGCAAGGAGATCCAACCAGTCCGTCCTAAAGGAAATCAGTCCTGAATATCCATTGGAAGGAATGAGGCTGAAGCTGAAACTCCAATACTTTGGCCACCTGAAGTGAAGAGCTGACTCATTTGAAAAGACCCTGATGCTGGGAAAGATCGAAGGTCAGAGGAGAAGGGGACAACAGAGGATGAGATGGTTGAATAGCATCACTGACTCAATGGACATGACTTTGGGTAAACTCCAGGAGTTGGTGATGGACAGGGATGCCTCGCATGCTGCAGTCCATGGGGTTGCAAAAAGTCGGACACGACTGAGCAACTGAACTGAACTGAATACCCCTTTCCCTCTTTCTCTTATTGCTTTTGCCTTCAGAGATAGATCCCAAATATATTGCTGTGACATATGTCAAAGTGTGTTTGGCCTCTGTTCTATTCTAGGAAGTTTATGGTTTCTAGTCTTACATTTAGGTCTTTAAGCATTTTCTATTCATTTTCATGAGGTAGTGTTCTAATCTCACCCTTTTACATATAGCTGTCCAATTTTCCCATCACTGTTTATTGAACAGACTGTCTTTTCTCCACTGTATATTCTTCCCTCCTTTGCCATAGCTTAAAAAAAATAAAAAAAGAAAAGAAAAATTGATCTTTCTGTGCTCTGTATTCTGTAGAGTTGCTCCCAGTTCCCAGCTAAACTTTCAAGCCTAAATCACCATATGTTCACAAGGGGTATCCAGGCTCTTACTGTGATAAATGAAATTCTGTTAAGTAACATTTGTACACCCATGCCAGAGGCCAGGGGCAGCGGCCAGGAGGAGCTACCCCAGCTTTATTGACTATGCCAAAGACTTTGACTGTGTGGATCACAATAAACTGTGGAAAATTCTGAAAGAGATGGGACTACCAGGCCACCTGACCTGCCTCTTGAGAAACCTATATGCAGGTCAGGAAGCAACACTTAGAACTGGACATGGAACAATAGACTGGTTCCAAATAGGAAAAGGAGCATGTCAAGGCTGTATATTGTCACCTTGCTTATTTAACTTCTATGCAGAGTACATGATGAGAAACACTGGGCTGGAAGAATCCCAAGCTGGAATCAAGATTGCCGGGAGAAATATCAATAACCTCATATATACAGATGACACCACCCTTATGGCAGAAAGTGAAGAAGAACTCAAAAGCCTCTTGTTGAAAGTGAAAGAGGAGAGTGAATAAGTTGGCTTAAAGCTCAACATTTAGAAAACGAAGATCATGGCATCTGGTCCCATCACTTCATGGGAAATAGATGGGGAAACAGTGGAAACAGTATCAGACTTTATTTTTCTGGGCTCCAAAATCACTGCAGATGTTGACTGCAGCCATGAAATTAAAAGACACTTACTCCTTGGAAGGAAAGTTATGACCAACCTATATAACATATTGAAAAGCAGAGACATTACTTTGCCAACAAAGGTTCGTCTAGTCAACGCTATGGTTTTTCCTGTGGTCATGTATGGATGTGAGAGTTGGACTGTGAAGAAGGCTGAGCACCGAAGAATTGCTGCTTTTGAACTGTGGTGTTGGAGAAGACTCTTGAGAGTCCCTTGGACTGCAAGGAGATCCAACCAGACCATTCTGAAGGAGATCAGCCCTGTGATTTCTTTGGAAGGAATGATGCTGTAGCTGAAACTCGAGTACTTTGGCCACCTCATGCAAAGAATTGACTCATTGGAGAAGACTCTGATGCTGGGAGGTATTGGGGGCAGGAGGAGAAGGGGATGACAGAGGATGAGATGGCTGGATGGCATCACCGGCTTGATGGACATGAGTTTGAGTGAACTCCAGGAGATGGTGATGGCCGGGGAGGCCTGACATGCTGTGATTCAAAGGGTCACAAAGAGTCGGACACAACTTAGTGACTGAACTGAACTGAACTGAACACTTGTACAAGTAATACCAGATATGCACAAACTCCTTTTTTAAAAGCATATTATGTATTTATTTATTTTGGCTCTGCCAGGTCTTCACTGCTGTGCACATAACTTTCTGTAGCCACAGAGAGCAGGGATACCCTCTAGTTGCCATGCATGGACTTCTCATTGTGGTATCTACTCTGCTGCAGAACACTGACTCTCCACTCCTGGGCTTCAGTAGTTGTGATGCTTGGGCTTAATTGCCCCATGGTATGTGGAATCTTCTTGCCCAGGGTCTGAATCTGTTTCCCCTATTTTGGTAGGCAGATTCTGAACCACTGGACCACCAGAGAAGTCCCCCAAATTCCTTATGAATACACACTCAAACCTAGGAATACAGTCATTATCTTCTTAAAGCTTTTAACATGTTTATATCTTACCCTAGATATATGACTGTACCAACATATAATAATGTTTTCATAGTAGTGAGGTGATATAATAATGTTTTAATACTAGTTACACATTATGTGTAACTAGAAAACATAAGGTGAAGTTTGACTCAATCCTCTTGTACCCAAATCTGGATTGCCGTTATATACATAATCATCTTCTGGTTTCTAAAAACTTGAATAACTGCAATTTTATTTAGGACATGTAAGTGCATAATATTTGACCCTGATGGAACAGTAGGATCTATAGGTATACTTCTGAACAAATGATAAAGGCTTGTGAGACTGATGGCAATCTTAAAACTAGTAAATTAAATTTTCACTAAAATTTAAAGACTGAATTTAATAGAATCATTATTTCATATTATCTAGATCACTAACATCTTAAAAATATCTATAAAAACCATCAGTAGGTAGGGCAGACAGAGTCGGACACAATTGAAGCAACTTAGCAGCAGCAGCTCTAGGAGTCATTTCAAAGTTTCCCTGGAATCAAGTGGCTTTTTACTCTATCTACACTTTTCTCCACCAGATGGTTGAATCTTTCTGTGGGTTACAAGATCTTCAGATTCTATGTAACCATGATTTCTCAGCACTCTCCTTTTTTTTTTAATTTAAATTTATTTATTTTAATTGGAGGCTAATTACTTTACAATATTGTATTTGTTCTGCCACACATCAACTAAACAGCAGACCAATATCCAGAATTAGGCATCAGAGCTCATAATAGCCATCCTTCAATGACAAGGCCTTATGCACAAACTGATCCTACTTTTTTTTTTTTTTTTTTTTTTTTAAGTAAGTAGCAGAGATAGGGCTGTCTTCTGGAATGCAAACTTACTACATTCTTGCACTTTTTCCATGTCTCCATAGACTAAAGAGGAGATTGTTGTTCTGTCTCTGAGTTGCGTCTTACTCTTTGTGATCACATGGACTTAACCTGCCAGGCTTCTCTGTCCATGGAATTTTCTGGGCAAGAATACTAGAGTGGGTTGCCATTTCTGACTCCAGGGGAATTTCCTGACCCAAGGATTTAACTCACATCTCCTGCTTGGCAGTCAGATTCTTTTCTGTTGAGCCACCTGGGAAACCCACTTTTTAAAATATTTATGCAGGCTTAAAGTCTAGCTGGAAAACTTACCTTGACAGTAATTGATGCTCTTGCTATTTATTTTATAATGTATTCATTAGCATTATATATAAATAAATATTTCAAGGGATAAATTTTGAACTCATTAGAATTATTTTCCACAAAAAAGTGGAACCATGAAATACATGTTGGCATTCAGGCATCACAGCGTTACATTCTGCACAGTGTCTTTCCCATGGAAAGCTTTCTCTTCAATGCCATCACTGGCTTGCTTTTTGCTAAGATTAGTAGATTTATTTTTAACTTAATATCTTTTAAGAATTTTATACATCTCTGGAAACTTCTTTTTGTGCATGTATATACTTTTTATTTCTGATTATCCTGTGAGGAAATAAAGAAATTATGTAATAATTTGCACAAGAGATAGACTTTTGCATTTCAATAATTATCTTTTGATTAGGTATAAATTGAATATTCATCAAAGGGACATTGCAGTTTATGTGATATAGGATAAGAATATGACCAAAGGAAACTCTACAAAAGGATAATTTTAAATGAGATAACTATTTTTGTTAATTATCAAGTTATCTCATAAAGATAATATTCACTTTTTGTCAATTCAGTTTTCCACATATCGTGATTTTATTAGATACAATTATCATATACTCTTTAATTAAACATTTTTAAAGTCTTCAACATCAAAGATAGAATGAAATCCTTATATGCAAAAATCTATTAAATTGTATTAAAATACTTATTAGTAACAGCATTGTTTTCAGTTACTTGTTTATATTTTTCTTGTTTTTACTCTTCTAATAAATTTTTTAGTGCACAAATCTTTATAATGATTGGTCAGGCTGGCAGAACAGTTTCTGTTACATAGTAGACAGTCATTAAATATTTGTGGATAGATGAGCAAATAAATGAGATACTTGATTATACTTTAAAGTGTAAATTTAAAAATAAGTCAAGTTTATAAATGAATAGGTTAATTATTAGGTTAATAATAAAAAAAAATCATTATTTTTTAGATTGTGAACATTTTACTGCATGTCATCTATATGAGTATTAACCTCGGTGTGCTAATATGTTACTCTAATAAGTTTATTTGAAATAATAAAGCAAATACATGTAGTAAACAGTAATTTAAGAATCTAGGAAAAACAGGGCCTTTATTTGCCCACTTCTTTTTAAGATCTATCTGCAGTATTTTTTTTCTTTTTAATATTGGAGAACAAAAAATATGTTGATTCATTAAATAGCTATAATGTCTATTGATTTCTCTTGAGATTCAATAAGAAATAACATAATTAGACATTTTTCAAAGGGATTTCATTACACTAAAAACAAAAAAAAAAGGCTGAAAGAGTTTTCAAACCTTTACAATTTATTCATCAGTTATCTCTCAAGATAATCATTGCTTATGGTACTTATCCTTTCAGCAATAATTGAACTGTATACTGTTTAAATTTAAGCTAAAAAAATGCACCAAAGATTATTGTTAATGAGACACATTGGGCATTCACTTTGCGTAGTTAGGTCTGTCTCAAGAGATGGCAGCATTAGCAGCAAATTTGTGGATTAAAAAGATGAAATGAAAAAGCTAAAGCATTTTCATTTCATCTTTTTAATCCACAAATTTGCTGCTAATGCTGCCATCTAAGTAAGCCAGAAAGAAAAACACCAGAACAGTATACTAACGCATATATATGGAATTTAGAAAGATGGTAACAATAACCCTGTGTACGAGACAGCAAAAGAGACACTGATGTATAGAACAGTCTAATGGACTCTGTGAGAGAGGGAGAGGGTAGGAAGATTTGGGAGAATGGCATTGAAACATGTAAAATATCATGTATGAAACGAGTTGCCAGTCCAGGTTCGATGCACGATACGGGATGCTTGGGGCTGGTGCACTGGGACGACCCAGAAGGATGGAATGGGGAGGGAGGAGGGAGGAGGGTTCAGGATGGGGAACACATGTATACCTGTGGCAGATTCATTTTGATATTTGGCAAAACTAATACAGTTATGTAAAGTTTAAAAATAAAATAAAATTAAAAAAAAAAAAAGAAAATGCTTTCCAGAATTTCATTGGACAGCTACCTTAAATGTTACATCTTCTTTCACAATTTGATGATTAAAAGTTTACAATTTACTTGCTTGAATTTTTTCCAAAAGATTTACTATTGCAAATAAGCTTTTCCTCCATCTTCCTTTATGTCAATATGATGCATGGGAAGCTGGAGAAATTGCATTTGGAGGTTCAGGCATACAGTTAATTAGGACTTAAAACTGAATTGACATCTTTTGATCAAAATTAATGAACAGAAGTTCACTGTTATCCACTTTAAAATTATTTAAAGGAAAATGATGCCCAATGTTGCCAACTCTGGGTAATAAATCACTGGACGGTGCATCTAGCAGAGGAAGATATCCAAAAACAATAAATTACAGATTTTTAAGATATATAAAGAAAAGACTCATGTAAAAGTGTTAATAGTCTGTGTGGATTGTTAACTATAGAATCAATATTCGATCTGAAAATTAGTTGTATGTTCTCATCACTGCAGAAAATATTTAGATAATGATTTTTAAACAATACATTTTTATTATATAAGGTCCTTAGGGAAATATATCTATCAATCAAAACTTTTGTGTTTATGATAAAACATAACTAAAAGACTTTAAATAAATAGCATAAATAAACAGTGACATTATGTTTATGAGAATGACTCAATATTTGAAAGATATAAGTTTTACAAAATTGGTCTGTAAAGGAAATTCATTCCAAAATTAAAAAAACAATATTCTAAGAGTGACAAACCTTTTTTAAAGTTTTGGTGAAATAGCGCAGAACAAAAAGATCAAGTCTTTCTTGAAAAATTATCTAGCAGTGTCTGCCATTACATAAAGGAAAACTTACCAATAGACTGATGATCAGAAAACAAGGTCCAGAAACGGATCCACAGATAAATGAAGATTTGATACATCATGGCACCCTATCCAGTACTCTTGCCTGGAAAATCCATGGATGGAGGAGCCTGGTAGGCTGCAGTCCATGGGGTCGCTAAGAGTTGGACACGACTGAGCGACTTTGCTTTCACTTTTTACTTTCATGAGTTGGAGAAGGAAATGGCAACCCACTCTAGTGTTCTTGTCTGGAGAATCCCAGGGATAGGGAAGCCTGGTGGGCTTCCATCTACAGGGGTCGCACAGAGTCGGACACGACTGAAGCGACTTAGCAGCAGCAGGGTGTCACTAACAATAAATGGAGAACACATGTTTTTTAAAGAAAAGATCAGTAGAGAAAACATGCTATCTGAATTCAAAAAAGAAAATTCTAACATAACACAATGGAATAAAATATATATATTTCAAGATGTGTTAAAGATTTAAGTATCTGAGAGGTGGTACAGTGGTAAAAAATTTGCCTGCTAATTCAGGACATTCAGGAGATGCAAGTTTGATCCCTAGGTCAGGAAGATTCCCTGGATTAGGAGAAGGCAACCTATTCCAGTATTCTTGCCTGAAGAATTCCATGGACAGAGGAGCCTTGTGGGCTATAGTTCATGGGTTTGCAAAGAGTCAGACATGGCTACACACACACATACGCACCTCCATAATGATGGCAAAATATGTTAAATGTCTGACTATAGCAGGTATCAGCAAGGACGTAGAAGCTAAGGTCAGATGTGCTGCCCTTGAGGACATAAATATGAAATATAAATTAGGAAAATTCTTGTTATACTTTAAAGCTGAGCATAAATAAGTATATCCTGTATCCAATCAATGTCATATCTAGGGATGGACCTAGACAAACTCCTGTAGGAGTGTGCTGAGTGACCTGTAATGTAACATTTGCATCAGCACTGATCATGATAGAAGAAAGTTACCATTAAATAGACACATTAAAGAAAAATAATACTATACATTTTTGAAATTAAGAGTTCAGGGATACACATGAGCTTTTCATGTGTAACAGCTTTTCATGGGAAAATGTTAGAAACTAATATTGAAGAAAATCACAAGCAAAATAGAAAACAAACTATATGACATCACATTTATAATGTGTTTCAAACAGATTTATTAAACACATAGTTTAGGATATGGATGAATTTATTTTTAAAATTGAAAGCTAGGGAATAAGAAAAAACAGAAGAGTATTTTATTCATATTTAACTGAGGTACATTTGATTTACAATATTGTATTAGTTTCAAGGGTGCAACATGGTGATTCAGGTTTTTTGGCATTCTATGCCATTTTGAGTTATTAAATATTGAATGTATTCCCTGTACTGTACAATATATCCTTGTAGGTTATTTAGTTTGTATTAGTCTGTATTTTTTTAAATATTTTTTGATGTGGACCATTTTTTTTAAGTCTTTATTGAAACTGTTAGAATGTTGCCTCTGCTTTTTGTTTTGGTGTTTTGACTGTGAGGCACATGGAACCTTAGCTCCCTGCCCAGGGGTTGAACTGGCGCCCCCTGCATGGGAAGGTGAAGTCTTAGCCACCGGCTGCCTGCAAAGCCCTCGTTTGTTCCTTTTAATGCTCTGCCTCTTGCCCTCTTCCCGTCTCCTTCTCTCGTCCCATTGGCAGCCACTAGTTTGTTCTCTATCGATCCGTTTCTGTATTCTTATATTTTTTATGTGTTTTAGTTTTTTAGATTCCACATGTAAATGGTAACACACAGTGTTTGCCTTTTTCTATCTGACTTATTTCAGTGAGCATAATACCCTGCAGGACCATCCATGTTATTGCAGATGGCAAAATTTCATTCTTTTCTAGAGCTAGCTAATATTCAACTCCATATACATCCCACAGCTTCTTTTCCTTTTATCTGTTGATGGACTCTTAAGTGGCTTCCATATCTTGGCTACAGTAAATGATGATATGAACAATGGGGTATGCATATCTCTTTGAATCAATGTTTTTGTTTCCCTCAGAAATATACCCAGGAATGAAATTGCTGGCCCATATGGTAGTTTCAGCTTTTTTGGAAATCTTCGTACAGTTTTGAAGAGTGGCTGCACCAATTTACATTTCCACCAACAGTGTACAAGGATTCCCTCTTCTCCACATCCTCGCCAATTAGCTGTTTGTGGTCTTTTTGATGATAGCCATTTTGACAGGTCTGAGATGATATCTTATGGTGGCTGTAATTTTCAAGAAAGTAGGATAACAGAGGTGATCACAGAGAACTTCTGATTTCAGCAATACTCAGTTTTTGTTGTTGTTGTTTGTTTTTTTATTTAACTTAGGAGGTAACTTTACATGTTTTCTCTTATTTTGTTTCCTAATTTGCATATTTAATTTCTTAGAATAACATTTTATATTTTATGTAATATAAGTGCAAGAAAGTTTAAAATCTTAAAGAAAGAAAAATGCTTGAGAAAATTTTTTCAAATTCAGGGCTTGTGTCAGGGGTGCCAAAGACTACTATCAGATTCTGTGATTTAGTAGAAGGAATGTCTCACAAAACTCCAAAAAACTGTTGTGATAATGTTTTACTACAGCTACAGATATAGAGTGAAAGTGGCAATAGAAAAAAAGTGAATAAACTGTGTCATGGTGAACCAGCCACCAGCTTCCACCGACCTCTCCTGGTGCAGTCACACAGACAACTTAATTCTCCCAGCAATGTTGTCGATGACTCTTAGGAATTATTGTCAACCAGAAATGCTTAAGCAAGTCTTAATGTCCAGGATTTTATTAAGGGTCAATTCATAGGCATGGAGAATCAAACAAACTATGCTTAGATACTTCATCTAGAATTTCACCACCCTGGGGTTGAAATTGATTATATCACAGCCTAGTTCAAAGCCTCGGGCATACAAACAATCAGGCATTAACCTTGAACCATGACAGCATAAATTATTTGATGTGGACCCCAGGATACAAAACTGCTCTTATCAGACAGCATATTTCAAGGTTTTAGATGTTATCTCCCAGGAGCCAGTCAAGTCTTGAAGACCTCTGAAATACACAAGATGGGCAGCCCAGGATGGCTGAGCTGACCTTTTACTAAACGGGACTAATATAAATACCATGGTGACAATGATTCATCAGTGATTGTAATTGACTTTCTAGTTTTGCTAATAAAGAAAATGATTGAATCTTCCAAATAGGAGCTAATTATTCTTTATGAATTTAATCATAAAGTCCCTCTGTTTATAACCACAATTCCAAGCAAGGTGCTCTTAAAGTGCGATGCATAGTGAATCTCTGCTGTTGCTCTTTAGTTGCTCAGTCGTGTCCGACTCTTTGTGACCTCTTGGACTGCAGCTTGCCAGGCTCCTTTGTCTATGGGATTCTTCAGGCAAAAATACTGGAGTGAGTTGCCATATCCTCCAGGCGATCTTCATGATTCAGGGATTGAACCCATGTCTCCTGCATCTCCTGTTTGGCAGGTGGATTCTTTACCACTGAGCATATAGAAAGCCACAGTAAAACTTTATGTAGCTTGTTGTAATGTGTGCAGATGTACTTCTTCAACTTCCTTAACCCACAAATTAAAAACAAACCTCTCAAATTATTTTCCTTTTTCTTAGCAAGGCTATCAAAGAACTTTCTGTATTTTGTCTCTAAACGTGTATATATAAGGCTCTAGGAAAAAAACAAAACTAACAAATTTTCCTCTCACTATGTCACAAAGTACACATATATCCACAATATTGAAAATAGACTATAAAATGAACAACTGGAAATGTCCAGGATCTAGATTCATTGTTTCTGAGTCTAGTCACATGGAACATGTTGGGATATCCTCTGGAAGAGAAAGCATACTTTTCTAAACTTTGTTTCCTCCTACATAAAAGATAGAAGGTGTTAATAAACTGCTTTCAGTTTTGGAAGCTGCATCTTCTATATAAATGAGGGCATTTGTAACCATACTGTAGATCTTCTTAAAGAATGACACTTTGTGTAGGATGCATTACCATATTCAGAAAGACCTCTTTAAATAGCACTGCAGGCAATTCTATATTTCTATAGCAGTCCCAAAATTGAGACTCAGCCCATCAAGAAGCTATATGTACTAGCAGAAGAATTTAGATATTTTAAATAGATAGTTTTTTTTTTTTTTTTGCCTCAGAAATTTACCTTTTTAACTTTGAGGAATGAGCATTATCCTGTTACTGGGATCTATTTGAGATAAAATACCTTGCCATGCAATATCAGATATCAGGTTATCATGGGTCCTAAATTCTCTATTATAAACATAGAGGTATAAGGTCTCTTTTATGATAAATCAGGCAATCCATCAAGAACTTTTAACTATTTCATGGAATTTGCATAAGAGGAGCTGGACCTGAGCAAAATCTAAAAGTCGAAATAATTTTCAGGAGAATTTTTCTTACTTTTCCAGGACAGTGTGAGGACCTCTCTGTGACTAACTAAGGAGTGAGCATCATGAAAACTTAAAATACCATATGTAAAATAAATAGCCAATGGGAATTTGCTGTATGACTCAGGGAGCTTAAACAGGGGCTCTGTAACCATCTAGAGGGCTGGGGTGGGGAAGGAGATGGGAGGGGCATTCAGGAGGGAGGGGGCATGGGTGTCACTATGACTGATTATTGTTAATGTTTGACAGAAAACAACAAAATTCTGTAAAGCAATTATCCTTCAATTTTAAAAAATCAATTAATTCAAAAATAAAAACAAGAAAGCTCAAAAAAAGAATAATAATAACAAAAGATAAAAAACAAAATACTGAGCCTCATGATAGTCGGTTTCTTACGCTATAGTGGTTACAGCAAAGAATGCATTGCTGCAGTATTATTACCCCAGGATGAAAGTGAAAGTGAAAGTCACTTAGTCGTGTCCCAGTCTTTGCAACCCCATGGACTCTACAGTCCATGGAATTCTCCAGGCCAGAATACTGGAGTGGGTAGCCTTTCCCTTCTCCAGGGGATCTTCCCAACCCGGGGATCAAATCCAGGTCTCCCGCATTGTGGACAGATTCTTTACCAGTTGTGCCACAAGCTTCCCTGATAGCTCAGTTGGTAAAGAATCTGCCTGCAATATGGGAGACCTGGGTTCGATCCCTGGGTTGGGAAGACCTCCTGGTGAAGAGAAAGGCTACCCATTCCAGTATTCTGGCCTGGAGAATTCCATGGACTGTAGTCCATGGGGTTGCAAAGAGTTGGGCATGACTGAGTGACTTTCACTTCACCCCAGAATAGGGATTCCTTATATATATATATGAATGTAATCAATAAACAGAGCTTCCATAAATAAACACTTTTGTCTGCATTACTTGGTAAGAGAGATTTATTTGATTTGGCAGGTAAGCAAGGGGAAGTTCATTTAGATTGTGTGTACATGGTCTCCTTGTTACGGTTCAGTGTTTAATATATGATATACTCATAAAAATGTTGCTACATCACTCTGTGACTCTTGGCTTAGTCACTTTAGAGACAACTGCATACAGGAGACCATTTCCTTTAAGGTAGCATTGGGCACTCCACAGAATTGGGTGGTGTCACAGAACCTTTTTAGAAGCCTTCACTGAGCACTGAAGATGAGGAAACATTTCTCTTCCAGCTCCCTAGAAGCTAAAGCTCAGGTGTTTGCATTTTTCCTGTTTCTCCTGTGCATACATGCTTGGTCATCTCTGACTTTACAAACCCATGGACTGTAGCTTCCCAGGCTCCTCTGTCCATGGGATTCTCCAGGCAAGAATACCGGAGTGGGCTGCCATTTCCTTCTCCAGGGGATCTGCAAGATCCAGGGATACAGCCTGCCTCTCCTGCATCAGCAGGTGGATTTTTTTTACCACTGAACCGTGGGGGAAGTCCTGTTAATATTTTTTTTTAAAGTTAAAATATAGAACTTCTTTTTAAATTATGAAGAAATACTGTTACAAATACTGCTATAATTACAAAAGAAAGTGTGCAGTCTGCTGAAGAAGGGACTCTTTACATGCATTATCCCAATTTTCATAAGAATTTGGTGAGGTGGACAATTAGTATTTATCATTTTATAATGAATCAGATCAGATCAGTCGCTCAGTCATGTCCGACTCTTTGAGACCCCATGAATTGCAGCATGCCAGGCCTCCCTGTCCATCACCAACTCCCGGAGTTCACTAAGACTCATGTCTATCGAGTCAGTGATGCCATCCAGCCATCTCATCCTCTGTGGTCCCCTTCTCCTCCTGCCCCCAATCCCTCCCACAATCAGAGTCTTTTCCAATGAGTCAACTCTTCGCATGAGGTGGCCAAAGTACTGGAGTTTCAGCTACAGCATCATTCCTTCCAAAGAAATCCCAGGGCTGATATCCTTCAGAATGGACTGGTTAGATCTCCTTGCAGTCCAAGGGACTCTCAAGGGTCTTCTCCAACACCACAGTTCAAAAGCAGCAATTCTTCGGCACTCAGCCTTCTTCACAGTCCAACTCTCACATCCATACATGACCACAGGAAAAACCATAGCCTTGACTAGATGAACCTTTGTTGGCAAAGTAATGTCTCTGCTTTTGAATATGCTATCTAGGTTGGTCATAACTTTCCTTCCAAGGAGTAAGCGTCTTTTAATTTCATGGCTGCAGTCACCATCTGTAGTGATTTTGGGGCCCAGGAAAATAAAGTTTGACAGTGTTTCCACTGTTTCCCCATCTATTTCCCATGAAGTGGTGGAACAGGATGCCATGATCTTCATTTTCTGAATATTGAGCTTTAAGCCAACTTTTTCACTCTCCACTTTCACTTTCATCAAGAGGCTTTTGAGTTCCTCTTTACTTTCTGCCATAAGGAATAACATTTAAGAAGTGACTCAAAGTCTCACAGTTGTGAAATGGCAAATTTCACTTTCAAATCCAGGTTCCCTGAGTTGTAAGCTCTTACATCTTATCATACAAGACATATTTCCTCCTAGTCACTAGGAAAATTGAAAGAAGCAAACTAAAATGTGGGTACCTGGGATTGTTCTCAATAGCAATGAACTTGCACTTTCAGATCATCTCATATAATTAAAGGCTGTAAAGTGTCTTTTAATATCTGGTAGAAATCATAGGATTTATATGATTTTTTTGCTTGTTTTCTATCACCTGGCAGGACTGAGAAGATTTTTATTGCTGTTTTATCTTAGATTTGTCAGTTAAAGATTACATTGTAATTGGCTACATAACAGTCAATTATATTTCTGCTCTCCATTTTTCTCTTTGAAAATCATTCAAGCCACAATGCTAGGAAAAAGGCCATTGCCAATCTAAAATCCACCTGGGGTTGGGAATTATCTTGGGATAATATCCCACTTGTCTCAGACGAGAATATAATATTTATCCTTCATAAGATCCATGTGTAAAAATCTGGTATCAGCCTCTTGTACAAAATAAATATTACAATTCAAACTTCCAGATGGTGCCAAGGTAGGTGACAGATTCCCTGAAGCATTAACAAGGTCTGTGGTGTGGATGTAGCAAAGATACAGTTGCCTTAGATAAAATGTATCTTCCCTGACTCTGTAGGGTTTTCTCAGTTTGTGTATGTATGTGGGCTAGAGGAGTGGACAGGGGGATGGTGGAGTATAAATCTGACCTGACTTTCCCCATGGCATCTTCCTAAAGCCATTGACTGATTCATTGTGCTCCTTATTTCCATAATGGGGAATCTGAGTATGGATATTTTGAAAATCTTTAGAAATCCAATAATCTAATTAATTGAATTAGCTAAATTAGGTGTGTGTGCTCAGTCATATCCAACTCTTCGACCCCATGGGCTATAACCTGCCAGGCTCTGCTGTCCATTGACTTTTTGAGGCAAGAATAATGGAATGGGTTGCCATTTCCTACTCCATAGCTAAATTAAATAATCTAAATTTTATCAATAAGACAAACCTCAGCTTCTATGAGAATATACACATTTAACATATAGTATAACTCTTTTATGCTTGTCTCTGTAATTACCAACTGAAGGAACTTATGATTTTGAAGTCAGATATTGAATGATTAAGTAATCACAATAGTATTAATACTAATAATAATGCATTTATTATTTCATGCATCTATAATATAACAAATCCCTAAATCAAATCCCTTATGATTATACAGTGAAAGTGAGAAACAGATTTAAGGGACTAGATCTGATAGAGTGCCTGATGAACTATGGACAGAGGTTCGTGACATTGTACAGGAGACAGGGATCAAGACCATCCCCATGGAAAAGAAATGGAAAAAGCAAAATAGCTGTCTGAGGAGGCCTTACAAATAGCTGTGAAAAGAAGAGAAGCAAAAAGTAAAGGAGAAAAGGAAAGATATAAACATATGAATGCAGAGTCCCAAGGAATAGCAAGGAGAGATAAGAAAGATTTTCTCAGTGATCAATGCAAAGAAATAGAAGAAACCAACAGAATGGGAAAGACTAGAGATCTCTTCAAGAAAATTAGAGATACCAAGGGAACTTTTCATGCAAAGATGGGCTCGATAAAGGACAGAAATGGTATGGACCTAACAGAAGCAGAAGATATTAAGAAGAGGTGGCAAGAATACACAGAAGAACTGTACAAAAAAGATCTTCACAACCAAGATAATCACGATGGTGTGATCACTGACCTAGAGCCAGACATCCTAGAATGTGAAGTCAAGTGGGCCTTAGAAAGTATCACTATGAACAAGGCTAGTGGAGGTGCTGGAATTCCAGTTGAGCTATTTCAAATCCTGAAAGATGATGCTGTGAAAGTGCTGCATTCAATATGCCAGCAAATTTGGAAAACTCAGCAGTGGCCACAGGACTGGAAATAGTCAGTTTTCATTCCAATCCCAAAGAAAGGCAACGCCAAAGAATGCTCAAACTACCGCACAATTGCACTCATCTCATATGCTAGTAAAGTAAGGCTCAAAATTCTCCAAGCCAGGCTTCAATAGTACATGAACCATGAACTTTCTGATGTTCAAGCTGGTTTTAGAAAAGGCAGAGGAATCGGAGATCAAATTGCCAACATCCGCTGGATCATGGAAAAAGCAAGAGAGTTCCAGAAAAACATCTATTTCTGCTTTATTGACTATGCCAAAGCCTTTGACTGTGTGGATCACAATAAACTGTGGGAAATTCTGAAAGAGATGGGAATACCAGACCATCTGACCTGCCTCTTGATAAACCTGTATTCAGGTCAGGAGGTGACAGTTAGAACTGGACATGGAACAACAGACTGGTTCCAAATAGGAAAAGGAGTACATAAGGCTGTATATTGTCACCCTGCTTATTTAACTTATATGCAGAGTACATCATGAGAAACGCTGGGCTGGAAGAAGCACAAGCTGGAATCAAGATTGCCAGGAGAAATATCAATAACCTCAGATATGCAGATGACACCACCCTTATGGCAGAAAGTGAAGAGGAACTCAAAGCCTCTTGATGAAAGTGAATGTGGAGAGTGAAAAAGTTGGCTTAAAGCTCAACATTCAGAAAATGAAGATCATGGCATCTGGTCCCATCACTTCATGGAAAATAGATGGGGAAACATTGGAAACTGTGTCAGACTTTATTTTTTTGGGCTCCAAAATCACTGCAGATGGTGACTGCCGCCATGAAATTAAAAGACGCTTACTCCTTGGAAGGAAAGTTATGACCAACCTAGATAGCATATTCAAAAGCAGAGACATTACTCTGCCAACAAAGGTCCGTCTAGTCAAGGCTGTGGTTTTTCCATTGGTCATGTATGGATGTGAGAGTTGGAATGTGAAAAAAGCTGAGCACCAAAGAATTGATGCTTTTGAACTGTGGTGTTGGAGAAGACTCTTGAAAGTCCCTTGGCCTGCAAGGAGATCCAACCAGTCTATTCTGAAGGAGATAAGCCCTGGGATTTCTTTGGAAGGAATGATGTTGTAGCTGAAACTCCAGTACTTTGGCCACCTCATGCAAGGAGTTGACTCATTGGAAAAGACTCTAATTTTGGGAGGGATTGGGGGCAGGAGGAGAAGGGGACAACAGAGGATGAGATGGCTGGATGGCATCACTGACTCGATGGACGTGAGTCTCAGTGAACTCTCGAATTGGTGATGGACAGGGAGGCCTGGCGTGCTGCGATTCATGGGGTCGCAAAGAGTCGGACACGACTGAGTGACTGAACTGAGCTGAACTGATAATATAGCAAGCCCTGTAAAGTGTCATAGGTTTTCCAATTTAATCCTGATTTCAATTTTATGGTATAAGATAGTTGGGTTCAGTCCCTGGGTCAGGAAGATCCGCTAGAGGAGGAAAGCGCAACCCACTTCAGTATTCTTGCCTGTAGAATCCCATGGATAGAGGAGGGCTATATAGTCCACAGAGTTGGGCAAAGTTTGACATAACTGCAGTGACTTAGAAAGCACAAATGTATTATGCTAATTAAATGAAATAAGTTTAGGCATAGAGAAGTTCAATGACTTATACAACATTCAATGTCACATCTGAGGTTAAACTACATTTTGCCTGACTCCATATCCTGTATGTCCATATCCTGTGTGTGTTTAATTACTACAGTACAACACAATTTGAAAAGGAAAGAGAGGGCAAACTTTACATTTAATACTTTAAGCAGGAGAGCAAAATGAAAATCCATCCATGGGCAGTTTTTAGAAGTAGCTTTATCACATAAGATCTCCTTGGGAATCAGTGGGGCTCAGCTTATGTTAGATTAATCAAGATCTCAGTTCAAAGTTGTATGAGATGACTCCTTCAAAAGAAGTGAAATTGTTGTGGGATGCTCAGTCTCCCATTCAACAACTGGCTACAGAAACTCTCTAGACAGTTTTCCAATTTTCATGGGGACTTAAGGAAGAAAAATCAGACTTTGATCTCATAACCTGTTTTTGGATATGATATACTCATGCAAGTCACTAGTGGACATGCCGCATGTTGGATGATCTTGTAGTGGTGGCGTCTGAAACATAAGAACGTCAAATAATGGCTGAGGTTCTTTACCACACTGATATTCTATATTCAAATGATATATCATAAAATTCCTACAGCAGTAGAAAATATTTCAACATCAGACCCACCATAGTACTTCGGTTAAGAAGTGAGAATAGGATTCTGTCAATGTACACTCTGAAAATTTAATTACATTTCTATGCTTCAGTTTTATCACTTGTAAAGATAGAAAAATATCTATCCATAGAATAATATGAGGTTTTGATGAAATGATGCATGCCAAATGATTGGAAAATGAATTGATAAATTTAACTATTGTTTATTGCTTTCACCACTCTCAGTATCATCTTTAATGCAAGTAACTAGGTATCACAGTGAATGTATCAGGGCTCCAGTTCTTAGAAAACCCAAACTAAAACCGTTCAAGAAAACAAGTTATAGTTTGCCTTCGTTGTTTTATTGGTAGTGGCAGTTATACTCGATTTATGTTTGTTTAGAGTTTACAACATTTTTATTGCTGCATGTCTGTTCATTTGTTGTTTCCAGTTTTAACAAACTTGTCTGAATCAGCAATTCCTGCTAATAATCTGCAAACAAGTATAAAAGTTTAGTAAGCCATTATGAAGTTCTTGAATACACACACACACACACACACACACATATATATATATATATTGCTTTAGATGACAAGCATAAAAGTAAATACAGTAGGTCTGATTTTATAAATGAAGAAATGATTACATAAATAAAAATAAAATAAAGTAGTAGAACCAGGATTAGAGTCCAGGACTCCAGACACTTGCTTTTTCTCTTTATTTTGGGGCCTCTTTTGTTCCAGTGATATAAAATCAAAGAGGACACAGGCTGTTGGAGAGTCACACACACATGCACACACAAGAAAATTCAAGAAAGTCCTTTTCATGATTATTGAATTGATTCATTAAAAAAAGGAAGACCTGTGGCGGATTCATTTTGATGTTTGGCAAATCTAGTGCAGTTGTGTGAAGTTTAAAAATAAAATAAAATTTAAAAAAAAAAAAAAAAAAACACACACACACAAAAAAAGTTATTCATGATCAGAATAAAAAAAAAAAAATAAATAAATAAAAAAAGGAAGACAAAGAGTTAAGGATAAGAATCTGAATATTATAAGCATAGAAATGACATCTGTGCAACATAAATACATTATTATTTTTCTCATTTAAGAGTTTGAATTCATCTTTTTTCAATCAACTTTTTCCTTTTAAAGATCTAGTGCCCGACGAAGACTGGATCCTCTAGAAGATTGCAGGTCATATTGTTGGAGCAGGGAGAATTACAGGGTTCCCACACATAACAGAGAATAGATCCCCATTATTTGTTTCTCTTCTTACTCACCATAGTGTTACTGACTTAAGCCAATATTACATATCTTTAATCGCCTGCAAGATATTCCATCTCACCGTATTTTTCATTGACATTCATCCTAAGGTTTTTTCACTTGGTAATTTCTCCTTCTGCCTGTATAGTACATTTTCCCATTATAGTCTCAGTTTAGAAGTTCATTAATAAGTACAGAGACACGGTTGTCCTTCAAAACAATGTTCCTATGACCTCACACCAGACACCATTATATCCACACTCTAGAGTCAAGAAAGAGACATAAACTAGGGAAAGGAAAGCAACAATTATATGCATGTGTAAAAGATTTACTGAAACCAAGCAATTTATTTGTATAGAACACACACACATACACAATAGGTCTTATTTTTAAGAGAAGGCAGATCCTGTACACATGATGTCAAAGATAACATGAATTTTGTTGCGAGGGGGTTCAGGATGAGGGGAAACATGTATACCTATGGCTGAGTCATGCTGATGTATGGCAAAAGCCATCACAATATTGTAAAGTAATTATCTGCCAATTAAATTCAATAAATAAAATTTTAAAAAGATAAGATGAATTTTGAGACAATTGTCTGGGCATTTCAACCTACTGAATAAGCGATTAAAAGTAAAAGATACATTAATGTGTATTATGTACCAGTTATGTAAGTGTTTTACAAATATCTACTTGTTTTTCCTCTAATCATCACAGAGTGGTTAAATGACTTTATTAAGATCACATAACCAATTAGTATATATTCTATATGTAGCAAAGCTAAGATTTCAACCCAGTCCTCTCTTACATAACTGATATGCTCTTATCTGTTATTTTAAATTACCTCCCAAGATCACAGATATTCTATAGATTTATCCAGTTTATCTGTGGGAGCATTCTCCCTAGAATTTTTCTCAACTATACTTTCCTGTATATGGAAGAATATGATTTTAGGATCTGAAAAATAGGGGTTGACCTATAAGGACTTTGCCAGCTCTTCTGGTTCTACCAGGACTTATCAACTCAACCAAATTCATTCTTTTTCATCTTGAAAGGAATCAGTACCATCTCTTAAAGTGCACAGTTTTTAAAGTCACTGCCTCTTAAAGCATCATACCTGAATAACATTCTCTAGCATCAATGAAGATTTTAATTATTTTTTAAATAAAGTGACAAAAAAAGAAAAAAGAAAAGAAGCCAAATATATCACAGAAAATGCCTTAATGGTGATTTTATTATTCTTATCTTTGTCTCTTTAGAAGGGAGAATAAAAGTATCCTTTGTTAATCAATAACTCAAATCAATTCATGTATTCTGATGCCATCTATTTCAGATGAGAAAGACAAGAAAACCAAGAAGATGTTGGAGAATAATGATACCATGCAGACTGAGTTCCTACTTGTTGGATTCACAGATTATCTACCTCTCAGTTCAGTTCAGTTCAGTTGCTCAGTCATGTCCGACTCTTTGTGACCCCATGAATCGCAGCACGCCAGGCCTCCCTGTCCATCACCAACTCCCGGAGTTCACTCAGACTCACGTCCATCGAGTCAGTGATGCCATCCAGCCATCTCATCCTCTGTGGTCCCCTTCTCCTCCTGCCCCCAATCCCTCCCAAAATCAGAGTCTTTTCCAATGAGTCAACTCCTTGCATGAGGTGGCCAAAGTACTGGAGTTTCAGCTACAACATCATTCCTTCCAAAGAAATCCCAGGGCTTATCTCCTTCAGAATAGACTGGTTGGATCTCCTTGCAGGCCAAGGGACTTTCAAGAGTCTTCTCCAACACCACAGTTCAAAAGCATCAATTCTTTGGTGCTCAGCTTTTTTCACATTCCAACTCTCACATCCATACATGACCAATGGAAAAACCACAGCCTTGACTAGACGGACCTTTGTTGGCAGAGTAATGTCTCTGCTTTTGAATATGCTATCTAGGTTGGACATAACTTTCCTTCCAAGGAGTAAGCGTCTTTTAATTTCATGGCTGCAGTCACCATCTGTACTGATTTTGGAGCCCCAAAAAATAAAGTCTGACATTGTTTCCACTGTTTCCCCATCTATTTCCCATGAAGTGATGGGACCAGATGCCATGATCTTCGTTTTCTGAATATTGAGCTTTAAGCCAACTTTTTCACTCTCCACATTCACTTTCATCAAGAGGCTTTTGAGTTCCTCTTCACTTTCTGCCATAAGGGTGGTGTCATCTGCATATCTGAGGTTATTGATATTTCTCCTGGCAATCTTGATTCCAGCTTGTGTTTCTTCCAGTCCAGCATTTCTCATGATGTACTCTGCATATAAGTTAAATAAGCAGGGTGACAATATACAGCCTTGATGTACTCCTTTTCCTATTTGGAACCAGTCTGTTGTTCCATGTCCAGTTCTAACTGTCACCTCCTGACCTGAATACAGGTTTATCAAGAGGCAGGTCAGGTGGTCTGGTATTCCCATCTCTTTCAGAATTTCCCACAGTTTATTGTGATCCACACAGTCAAAAGCTTTGGCGTAGTCAATAAAGCAGAAATAGATGTTTTTCTGGAACTCTCTTGCTTTTTACACTATTCTTGGTGTTTCTCATAGTCTATACACTAACTGTGGTGGGAAATGTAGGTGTAATAATTCTAGTTAATATCAGTTCAAGCCTTCAAACCCCCATGTATTATTTTCTCAGCAACTTGTCTTTCTTAGACATTAGCTACTCAACAGCAATCCCTCCTAAAATGCTGGCAAATTTCTTAGCATCAAAGCAAAGCACTTCCCTCTATGGTTGTGTGCTACAGATGTTTTTCTTTGGTTGTTTTGCTGATGCTGAATGCCTTATCCTGGCAGCAATGGCCTATGATCGCTATGCAGCCATCTGCAATCCACTGCTCTATTCTGCTCTTGTGTCTGGGAGAGTCTGTGTCTGCTGCATTGTGTTGGTGTACTTCAGTGGTGGTGTGACTTCAAAGGTCCATGTCTGCCTCACATTCAGGCTGTAATATTGTGGCTCCAATATCATCAACCATTTTGTCTGTGATATCCCACCTCTCCTGGCTTTATCCTGCACAGACACCTACATCAATGAGCTTCTGCTCTTTGCCTTGTGTGGCTTCATCCAGACCAGTGCTTTTGTGATCATCTTTGTCTCATACATCTGTATCCTCCTCACTGTTTTGAGCATCAAGTCCTCAGGTGCAAGAAGCAAAACGTTCTCTACCTGTGCTTCCCATCTCATAGCAAGCACCTTATTCTACAGAACACTCCTGTTTATGTACTTGCATCCCAGTATCAGCTACTCCCTAGACACTGACAAAGTAGTTGCAGTGTTTTATATGGTTGTCTTTCCCATGTTTAATCCAGTAATCTACAACTTCAGAAACAAAGATGTAAAAAATGCCCTCAGAAGGCTATTGGACAGAAACCAGACTTTCAAATGAATAGGATTTAAAGTTATTTAAGACTATTTAAGGCATAGCCTATCCCTCCAATCTGACAATCAGTTGTATATCACCCTATATGTCAAATATTTTAAACATTTTCCCGCCTTTCAGAAATAAAAATAACTTTTCATTCTTCATACTGTAAAATGATTTTATCTTCTCTTACAAAAATTTACTTGCCAAAATTCTGCTCTGTGAAACATTTCTGAATTAAAATAATAATTTCTGTTTGTACATTGATTTGTTATGTTCTTTATCGTGTAATATTGAAGGTATTTGTTGATTTGTCTGTTAACCTATCCATATGAGAAAGTCCATAACAGCTGGGGATATGTATCTTGGTTGATTTTTCCAAAACCTATGCAGCTTAGTGTAGGGCATGTGTGTGTGTGTATATATATATAGATATAGATATATATAGATATAGATAGTGAATAAATGGATGAATGGATCAGATGAATGGACGGATAGAAGAGTGAGTAAATTCAGTTTTCTGTGTTTGGGAAAATAAGCCTAGATTCAGCACTTAACAGAACATTTACCATCAGGGAAATTTAACATTACTTATGATGGATAATGGTGATTACAATGAATCTCAGAAAATCAGATAGAAGACACATATAGCAATAGTCACATTTATATTAGGAGAGAGTGAAATTATAGCATGTATTTTCTGTTTAGGCTAGATTGGTTATTGTAATAGATATTCACTGTGGATACCTGGTGAAGGTCATAAAGACTATTAACTATATACATTACTAATTCTTTACACATATGTTCCTGACTCTATCTTCAGGAAGAAGTCAACAATTGCTTTGACCACTGTTTTCTGTAAATTGACAGTGTAAATCAACTGAAGTATGAATACTTCTTTCTCTGGATTCAGTTTTGATGATCAGACTTTTTTGGGGTTGCTTTTAATCCTTGAGTCCTAATTTCTTTTTTATTTTATCTTGACAGAGTTGAAGGAATATACTTTGTAAATATGAATATATAATACTGTGCATTTGGTAGTAATTGTGGAGCTATAAATTACTGGATTTATTACAAGATTATAACCCTGAAAATAAAGACAATAAAATATTGCCACTGAAATGGGTTGGTTTGAAGTATAAATTAACTAATATATGTAATCTTCCTAGTATATGTATAATTTGAGAATCAAATGATCAAATATGTCCCTTGGACTGCAAGGAGATCCAAGCAGTCCATCCTAAAGGAAATCAGTTCTGAATATTCATTGGAAGTACTGATGCTAAAGCAAAATTCCAATACTTTGGCCACCTGATGTGAAGAACTGACTCATTGGAAAAGACCCTGATGTTGGTAAAGATTGGAAGCAGGAAGAGAAGAGGACAGCAGAGGATGTGATATTTGGAAGGGATCACTGATTTGATGGACATGAGTTTGAGCAAACTTCAGGAGTTGGTGATGGACAGGGAAGCCTGGCATGCACAGTCCATGGAGTTTCAAAAAGTCAGACATGACTCAGCAATGAACTAACTGAACTTGATTTAACATAGTTTCATTCTCTAACTCATTGATATAATTTCATTCTCTAAGTCATTACAGATTTCACTATGCAATATATGTATGCAATATTCATATAGGAAGAAAAAATATATATACACATATATTTTCCTTTCTCTCCTTATTCTACAATGATGGAAACTACACTAGAGAGCATTTTTAAAAATGTATTTGGGCATTTAATCGTAAATCTGGACAAACAAGTTTCTGCTTCTTATGATTAACAAGAAAATTGTGGCATGTTTTCTGCTCTGTGAGAGATCATATCAATGATATATTGGAACACATAAGTGGAGATTAATTGATAATAAATATAAATCTTTGTAATTTATATATTTATTTAATGCAAGTGAAAATGAAAATAATACAATTAGAGACACAGTAAATACAAATAAGCTTCAACAGTAATTTTGTTTTATACAACTTAAAAAATATGTACACTGTAGTTAAAATGAATGAATGAAAATCCCTGGTAGAGAAAAAAAGAAAGGGGAATATAATTAGCTTGATTATTCTCAATGACCATGATGAAAAATCTTGAATCAGAACTGAATCAGATACTAAATCTGATGCTGTGCTTAGAAGGAAAAAAAAATATATATAGGATTAATAAAGTGGATAAGTGAGGAGTGAAAACAGTAGTTAAAACAGTAGTATAGTTAATGCTATAAAATATATAGGAGTAATAAAGTGGATAAGTGATGAGTTAAAAAAAATAATCAAAGATGAGTTAAAATCACCACATTCCTTGGCAGTCCAGTGGTTAAGAATCTGCTTTGCAATGCAGGGAACATTGGTTTGATCCCTGGTCCAGGAAGACCTCACATGCCATGGAGAAATTAAGCCCATGAGTGTGCCACAGCTAATGAGCCCAGGCTCTGGAGCACATGAGCTGCACCTACTGAAGCCCACGCACCCAGAGGCTGTGCTCCTCAACAAGAGACGCCACTGCAATCAGAAGCCCTCACACCACAACTAGAGAAGAGCCCCCACTCACCATGGGGAGGGGCTAAAGAAAGTCCGTGCACAGCAATAGCATCCATCACAGTAAAAATAAATGAAGAGTAAATAAATGTTAATTTTAAAATGACAAGAGCCTCAATAAGTCCTTAAAGTAATGCAACTATTGTTTCATCAGTTGTCACAATGATTTACAATGTAAAAAATTTAATTGTAAAATGAAGTTTGTAGGAGTCAGACACAGTCATATAGATCAGAAGAAAATTAAAAATGTAAAATCAAACATGTAACTGTGCCCATACAGATCCTTTATCATGAACTGTCTTCAGCTACTCTCAAGACTGAAGACTGATTATTTCTATAGGAATTTGTCTGTGTGTGTGTGTGTGTGTGTGTGTGTGTGTGTGTGTGTGATGGATGATGTATAAGTCCTAATCAGTTGACTCCAGTGTTTAAAATCATCTGAACAAAGTATAAAATTCTGTGTACACTCATTTCCATACCCTAACTACTAAGGAAAACGTAATTGAAAAAGAAATCTATCAGCTAATCACCAGGCCATATTTTATACATGAATTAGAGACGTTTTAGAAAAAAAAAAATACAGAAATAGAATTTTCAACTAAGCTAATACGTTTGAGCACTAATACGCATGTGTGTGCATGCTAAATCTCTTCAGTTGTGTCTGACGCTTTGGGACCCTTTGGATCAGAGCCCACTAGGCACTTCTGTCCACGGGATTCCCCAGGCAAGAAGACTAGAGTGAGTTGCCATCCCTTCTCCAGGGAATCTTCCAGACCCAGGGATCCAACCACTTCTCTCATGTCTCCTGCGTTGGCAGGCAGGTTCTTTACCACTAGTGCCACCTGGGAAGCCAAAGGAGCGTGCAAACACCAAAGCGTGGTATAAACTGGAATGAAGTGGAGTCCTTCAGTTTAATGCATTCATCACTGTGCTTTCACCAGCAAACAAAAGCAAAGAAAACATTTATTTACACGTTAAATAAGTGATACATTTGCTACATATTGTGGAGAGCACAAAATGACTAAGCAAATTCTTATCTCTAAGAGTTTATAATATTTTTGGAGAGAATTATTATAAACACACATATTATTTTAAAATTACCTCATAAAATATAACTTCACTTCCTTTCAATAAACATTTAAATATGACCGCCCAATTCCTCTCATTTCTACTCAATAATTCATCCACAATGAAGGCAGGTAGGGAGACTCAAGAGTGAGGGGATATGTACATATATATATATATAATAAGTGATTCACTCCATTGTACAGCAGAAATTAACACAACATTGTAAAGCAATTACACTATGGTATAAATAAATACATATCTTAAAAATGAATAAATATTTTAAGGGAGCTATCAAAATGATAGCACATCATGCAGATGTTAACTTGATGAATTCATTAACATTTAGTATCCAAAGAATTGCAAACTGAGAATCTTTCTCATGTATCAAACACACAGCCATCTTAGATTTCAATGATAAAGGGATAATCAAAGATAATATTTTTAAATATACACAGAAAGTCTCAAAAAGGACATAGGAAATGTCAGAAATATTGCTCATGTACATAATAAACATACATATATACACAACTGTCAATCTAGAAGAACACATACAAAGTGCTTAATAACTTCTAGGGCATTTCTATTTCCTTAAATGTTTCAATATTTTTTTTCCAATATTTAACACTGTCCATTCTAAATCCAAAATTGTGAGGTGCTGAGTGTTTTCTTAGCTGTTTGTGTGTTTGTGCATTAAATCAATCAAAAATAATTCTTAAAACACAACTGAATGTTCATCAAAAAAAGCCATTGTGCACTAAAAACTGGAGGGATATCAGTATTCTAATAAGAGCCAGGATGTATTAGTACTGCCTTAAATACTTTACATAATGAACTGATTTGATCTTTACAGTAACGATGTGTGTGTGCATGTGTGTTTAGTTGCTCAGTTGTAGCCCACCAGGCTTCTCTATCCATGGAATTTTCTAGGCAAGAACACTGGAGTGGGTTGCCATTTCCTCTTCAGGCGATATTCCTGACCCAGGGATTGGAAGCTTGTCTCCTGCATTGCCACTTGTTTACCACTGAGCCACCCAGGAAGCCCCTTATAGTAACTATATGGACCTGGAATTGTTATTTATCTAATGCAGTTTAAAAACTTGAGGCTTACATTTTCAGTGATTTTTAGTGTTACATAAGTTATAGAACAGCAGACTTAGAATCTAAATTCTGGAACGTTTGGTTCCAAAGCAAGTGCTCATAATCACTCTGCTATATGCTTCTCTATAAAGTAAAGGAAATTATTTCTGAGATCAGTATCATTGTCCCCAAAACTGAATTCTGTTTCATCATAAAATTCAATGAAGTTGGAACATTGGAATATGTGACATAGTTTAAAAGCTGACAAGTATACTTGTTCATGTATGAAATCAGTTGCCCTTAAAAATGTGTATATTTAGACCACAGTTTGACATGCTTCATTGGTTTCCAATTATAATATAGTTTTATAAAGGTATATTCTTAGAAATATGAGAGATTATATTTAGTCAGGCAACACTGGTTCAACAGAATAAATAGATAAAAACTTATATTTGCTTCTGGAGAGACAGCAAGGAAATACACTGTAGGAATGAAAAAAATGAGCTTTGAAATTTAACATCACTGTTATTTTAGTTGTTTGGAGTCCTTTCTTTTCTGCATAACTCTATTGAGAGCACTTTTCACTTCCTTGTTTCTAAGACTGTATATAAGGGGATTCAGCATGGGGATGACAATAGTATAAAAAACAGAAGCCACTTGATCCTTTCCCAAGGAGTAGGACTTACTTGGTTTTAAGTAAGTGAAAATCAGTGCCATAGAAGGTGGTGACCGCCAGGAGATGGGAGGCACAAGTAGAGGCGGCTTTTTGCTTCCCTGAAGTGGAAGTGATTTTCAGAATAGTAGACAGGATGGCCAAATAAGACACAGATATTGTGATAAGGGACACCAGTAGGGTGGAACCGGCAGAAATGAATATGATGATTTCGATGTCATGTGTGTCAGTGCAGGACAGGGGTAAAATTGCCCTTCCCTCACAGTAAAAGTGATAAATTTCATTTGAGTTGCAGAAATGCAATCTACTCATGCATGGAACACTGACAGAGGTATCAATAAAACCAATCAAATAGGATCCAAAGATAAGAGAGCAGCAGCATCTGGTGGACATAACAGCTGGGTAATGCAGAGGGTTGCAGATGGCTGCATAGCGATCATAGGCCATGGAGGAGAGAAGAACACATTCAGTGGCGCCCAAGAAGACAAAGAAATACAACTGCATGAAGCAGTTCAGGTAAGAAATATACTTGCTGGAAGTCACTAAGTTGTCTAAGGTTTTAGGGGTGATGACACTTGAGTAACTGAGGTCAAGAAATGACAAGTGACTAAGGAAAAAATACATGGGTGTGTGAAGCTGGGGGTCCAGGTGGATTATCAGGATCATCCCCACATTCCCCAGCACAGTGATCAGGTATATCAGGAGAAAGAGGGTGAAGAGGACCAGCCGGATCTCTTCAGAATCTGTCAGTCCCATGAGGATGAAGTCAGACACTTGTGTGATATTCCTTCTACTCATAGTGTCCAAATGTTCCAAAATGTTGAGAAATCAGAATTGATACATAGCAAGAATTACTATGAATTTTGTTTCCAGAAATTGTGTTTCCAGAAACATCATGATATATTTAGCTTAGTTTAATGTTTCTAGAAAGTGATAATAATGAAGGATGTAGAGAGTAGGAAGAAAAAAATCTTAATTGATGGCCAAATGTAGAAATAGAGGTAAGTAAACATTTGGATATAATATAGTAAAAGCTAGTATATTGAATAATTAGAATGGCTGATGCTGCTTTAAATGATTCTCATTATTAATGCATTTAATTCTCATGAGGTTATACATAGGTAGTACCTTTTGTCCCATTCTTCATATGAGAAAAAGAGCACAGTGAATTTAAGTAACTGAACCTGAGTCAGACCTCAACCTGAGTTGGACCTGTAATTTTACCAAGCTAGATTGACCTCAGAAGGAATGCCAACAATACTATATTCTTATTAATATTGATTTCAGCAAACCTGTGAAAAAATGTTAGATATATATACACATATAATAAACAATGATAGAATGGTCTTAGTGCACCATGCACTGTTCTTGTTTCCTAATATACTTGATATGAAATATAAATTTCAACCTTAGTATACTTCAGTAGGTTATGTTAAAATTATAGAGCAAGTATTAATATTAATCTTCAAATATAGTGATATTTCAGAGAAGGCAATGGCACCCCACTCCAGTACTCTTGCCTGGAAGATCCCATGGACGGAGGAGCCTGGTGGGCTGCAGGCCATAGGTCGCGAAGAGTCGGACACAACTGAGCGACTTCACTTTCACTTTTCACTTTCCTGCATTGGAGAAGGAAATGGCAACCCACTCCAGTGTTCTTGCCTGGAGGATCCCAGGGACAGGGAAGCCTGGTGGGCTGCCGTCTATGGGGTCGCACAGAGTCAGACACGACTGAAGTATATTAGCAGTAGCAGCATAGTGATATTTTTCAAATTAATCACTCAAAATGTAATTTTGTCCATAATTTTATTTCTAAACATGCAAATTAATTGCAGACCCTGATTTCATCAACTCTGTATTTCTGATTCCACAAATTTTGGCATTTCTTAGAGAAAAGTTTAACTGATATCAGTGCACGTATTCTGAAAATATCTCCATTTTATTTGATTCTACCTAAAGTCTTCTAATTTTGAGAATAATACTCACTGGCAGCCAAGACTGGTGATAATAAACTTCTTCCAATGTTATCTATCTAGAAGTACGTCAACCTCAAATTTTGCTCACAAAAAAAAAAAAAAAGAAAGAAAGAAAACATGTCAGTTGACAATTTCTGTAATACACTTGTTTTCTTTGAGATAAGTTCTTTTTTCAGTTTTGGTGTAGTCATTTTGTTTTATTCTGAGGGAAAAATAAATCAGACTAGAAATTTTATTCAGTTCCTGATCAAATGTAAAATTTTCCAGGAAGTTATGCTTGAAAAGAAATTCAGGAATCGACTCTTCAGGTACATTAGCAAAGAGAAGGCTTTTCATCTCATCCTAATATTTCCAGAGTACTTCATATACTGGGAATTATTAATAATGAAACGTTTGCTCATCATCATGAATCAATTATCAAGAAAGATTTCTTTGCCTGTCTACAGGGACAAAAGTTCAAGGACCGAAAGCGGCTATGATAGGATTGGATTTGAGAAGCTAATTGTCTTTTCCCTTAGGCGCCACAAAATGAAAACCTAATGGTTTGGTCTACCTTTGTGATGCTCTAAATTTATGCCCAGGGTGGTAGAGAAACTATTTATAGAGAAATATCTACTCTATGACTGAAATCATCAGAGGCAGAATGATACATTTTGACAATAAAACTTTTATATTTAAATGTGTAATACTATTAAATGAGTAAATATGTTTGCTAAAAAAAAAAAACTAAAATATAACAAAATTCAAAGAATGATATGAAAACAATTCAAACCTGTTGTAACAATTTAATGAATTTCTCCCAATTATTTTTGTTGTGGAGTACTAATCTGTATACCTCCAGATTTGCATAAGCATTATCATACTGTATATTTAGTATCCACTCTCATTTTATAACTAAAAGCCACCTCAAAAACCATGATAAATGCAAAATATGAGGAGAAAGTTTTTCTTATTTAATATTTTTTAACATTGAAACTCATTTTGTTCATTCTAGTGTTTTTCCTGATTTCAAACTATTCTTATACCATTCATTGTGTCATGTCATTAGAGATTTTAAAAATCTCTTAATTTAATGATGGTATAGTTTCATTCCCTAATTCATTACTGTTTTAACTATGCAATATACATATTTATATATGCATATGGGCTTCCCTATTGTCTCAGATGGTAAAGAATATGTCTGCAATACTGAAGAATATGGTTTGATCCCTGGGGCGGGAAGATCCCCTGGAGAAGGAATTGGCTACCCTCTCCAGCATTCTTGCTTGGGAATTCAATGGACAGAGGAGTATTGAGGGCTATATTCCATGGTGTCACAAAAAGTCAGATGTGACTTAGTGCCTAAATTGTCACTTCCATATATATACAGATAGATTATATATATATATATATATTCATATGACATGTATATATTTCCTTTTTTTCCTTATACTAAAATGATAGAAAGTACACCAGGGATAAATACAAGGACATTTTGAAAAATATATATATGGACATTTAATCATAGCTCTGAACAAATAAAATATATTTCTACTTCTTATGCTTAACAAGAAAAGTGTGGCATGTTTTTCTCTTAGAAAGAGAATAGCGAGGCAATATTAAAACACAGAAATAAAAATTAGATACCTGATTTTCAGTCAGTCCAGGCGTTCAGTCATGTCTGACTCTTTGTGACCCCACAGACTGCAGCATGCCAGACTTTCCTGTCCATCACCAACTCCCAGAGGTTGCTCAAACTCATGTCCATCAAGTCAGTGATGCCATCCATTCATCTCATCCTCTGTCAGCCACTTCTCCTCCAGCCTTCAATCTTTCCCAGCATCAGGGTCTTTTCAAATGAGTCAGTTCTTTACATCAGGTGGCCAAAGTATTGGAGTTTCAACTTCAGCATCAGTCCTTCCAATGAATATTCAGGACTGGTTTCCTTTAGGATGGACTGGTTTGATTTCCTTGGGGTTCAAGGAACTCTCAAGAGTCTTCTCCAACATCACAGTTCAAAAGCATCAATTCTTCGATGCTCAGCTTTCTTTACAGTCTGATTTTGCTAGCATTGAATAAATGCAAAGTCTTGAAATTATCTACAGAACAAGGTATATTCAATACAAGTGAAAATAAAAATAATATATACAATTAGAACCACAGTAAATGTAAAGAAGTTTCAACAGTGAGGATGTTTCACACAATTATCAAAATTTGAGTATTGTAGTTATAGTGCATGGATGAAAATCCCTGGTCAAGAAAGAAAGGAAAGTATAATCAGTTTACTAATTTTCAATAATGATAATGAAATATCGTAAAGGCAAGTAATCTGACTCAGACATTGTGCTTAGAAGAAAAAAACTGATAAATTAATTTAAAAAAACTGATAAATTAATTTAAAAAGCTGTTAAATTAATAAAGGGAATGAGTAATGAGTTAAGACAGTATCAATAAATCCCTAAAATAATTCATAGTATGTTTCATCAGTTGTCACTTATAATACTTTGTAATGTAAAATATTTCATTGTAAAATGAAGTTTGCTGGTATCAGGCACTAGTTATACATATATGAGAAGAAAATTAAAAATTTAAACCAAATGTATATATGTGCACACCCAGGACCCTCCACATGAATTATCTTCAACTATCCCAAGACTAAAGATCAATTATCACTACAGGAAGTTTCTTTTTGATGTGTGATACATAAGAAGTCTTAAGCAGTTGACTCCAATGATCTAAAATCATATGAACAAGTACAGATCTACGCACACTGATTTCTGTATCCTAACCATTAAAGAAAAATATCATTTGAAAAGAAGTCCATTAATCCCTATGCCACTTTTAATATACCAGTAAGCAATGCTTTTGAGTAGGACATGACTGAGTGAATGGAGCTGAATGCTTTTGAAAGAATTCTAGATAGAATTTTCAACTGAACTAATGTTTTTTGAGTGCTAATATGCACAGGAATGTCGAAATTCCAAGGCAAGATATAAACACGAATAAAGTAGAATCACTGATCTTAATAAATTCATCACTTTGATTCTACAAGCCAAAAACAGCAAAGAAAATATTTACTTATTAAAATATTATAAATATTGCGTATGTGTTTGCTCCATGCTGTGGAGAGCAATAGTCAAACTATGACTAAACAGACTCATCTCTCAAAAAACTTAGAATCTTGTCTAAGAGAGAGAAATATAAGCACACATATTTTCTCCTAAAAGTACTTTATGGATTACCTTCAGTTCTTTTCAATAAATATTTAAATAGGGTTACTCAACTTTCATTACTTCTCAATGATTCATGCACAGTGAAGGCAGTAATGAGGATTTCATCTTTTCCAGGGGTCATTTTGTACCAATACTGGGGAGAGTACATTAAACAAGGTTTATGTTCAAGTCTCTTGTCAAGGAATAATAAAAGGAAAACCCAGTTTCTATTTTTAATAATATAGATTTAATGAAAAATTTCTGCCCAATCTGAAGGAATGAGAATCTCTAAATATACCCCAAATAGCCTCAGGAATATTTTACACCTAGTACTTTATGTTTATACACATACACACAAACATGCATATTGTTGTTGTTCAGATGCTAAGTCGTGTCCAACTCTTTGCAACCATGTGGATGGCAATAAAGCAGCTTCCCTGTCTTCACTGTCTCCTGGAGTTTGCTCAAACTCAAGTCCACTGAGTTGGTGGTGCCATCCAACCATCTCATCCTCTATCACCCCCATCTCTTGTCTTCAATCTTTCCCAGCATAAGGGTCTTTTCTAATGAGTTGGTTCATCACATCAGGTGGCCAAAATAGTGGAGCTTCACTTTCTGTATCAGTCCTTCCAATGAATATTCAGAGTTGATTTCCTTTAGGAGTCTCCTTGCTGCCAAGGGGACTCTTAAGAGTCTTTTCCAGCACACAGTTTGAAAACATCATCTCTTCAGTGCTCATAATTCTTTATGGTTCAACTCTCAATCTATGCATGACTACTGGAGAAACCATAGATTTAACTATATGGACATGTGTCCACGAAATGATGTCTCTGCTTTTTAATACACTGTCTATACTCTGGTTGCTCTTCAGATCATATAAATCTTTCACCTTTTAATATGCTAACTATGTTTGTCCTATATTTTCTTCCAAGTCTTAGCTTTTCTTCCATGGAACAAGTGTCTTTTAATTTCATAGCAGCTGTCATCATCCACAGTGATTGTGGAGCCCAAGAAAATAAAATCTGTTACTGTTTGCATTTTCCCCCATCTATTTGCCATGAAGTGATGGGACCAGATGCCATGATCTTAGTTTTCTGAATGTTGAGTTTTAAGCCAGGCTTCTCACTCTCCTCTTTCAACTTCATCAAGAGGATCTTAAGTTCCTCTTTGCTTTCTGCTTTTAGGGTAGTATCATCTCCATACCTGAAATTGTTGATGCTTCTCCTGGCAATCTTGATTCCAGCTTGTGCTTCATCCAGCAGTACCTTTCACATGATGTCCTCTGCATAGACGTTAAATAAGCAGGGGGAAATATATAACCTTTACATACTCCTTTCCCAAATTGAGCCAATCCATTGTTCCATGTTTGGTTGTAACCATTGCTTCTTGACCAGCATACAGGTTTCTCAGGAGGCAGGTAAAGTGTTCTGGTATTCCCATCTCTTGAAGAATTTTCCACAGTTTGTTGTGATCCATACAATCAAAAGTTTTAGCATAGTCAGTGAAGCAGTAGTAGATGTTTTTCTGGAATTCTCTTGCTTTTTTTCTGATACAATGGATATTGGCAATTTGATCTCTGGTTCCTCTGCCATTTCTAAATACAGCTTGTACATCTGGAAGTTCTTGGTTCACATACTATTGAAGTGTATCTTGAAGGATTTTGAGTATTACCTTGCTAGCATGTGAAATGAGAACAACTGTACTGTAGTTTGAACTTTCTTTGGCGTTGGAATGAAAACTGAACTTTTCCACTGCTGTGGCCACTGCTGAGTTTTCCAAATTTGCTGACATATTGAGTGCAACATTTTAACAGCATCATGTTTTAGGATTTTAAATGGCTTGGCTGGAATTCCATCACCTCCACTGCTTTGTTCATAGTGATGCTTCCTAAGGCCCACTAGACTTCACACTCCAGGATGTATGGCTCTAGGTGAGTGACTATGGCATTGTGGTTATCTTGGTCATCAAGAACTTTTTGTACAGTTCTTCTGTGGATTCTTGCCACATCTTCTTACTCTTTTACTTCTGTTTGGTCCTTTCTGTTTCTATGTATTGTGCCCATCTTTGCATGAAGTGTTTCCTTGTTATCTCTAATGTTTAAAAGTTATAAACTCTTTGCACTTAGAGAGGCACATTATAGTGATTAAGAAATAAAATTCTGCTGTTTTATATTGTACCTCACTGCATAACTTGGACAAACTCTGGGAGATGGTGAGGGACAGGGAAGCCTGATGTGCTGCAGTCTATGGAGTCACCAAGAGTTGATACGAATTGGCAGCTGAACAAAAACCACTGCATAAATGTATCCCTTTATCTTGATATCAAGGTAAAATCACAGTTTGTCAAATAGACTAGAAAAATTAAAAATGCCCATAAATATAAGAAGAGGTAATATGCTTTTACCAGCTGTGCAGCATTGAAGCAAGTAGCGAAGGGGAGATACTCCATACCCAAAATGAGGAGCAGCCATGATGAGAACCCCATGTCCAAGGTCAGAGAAACCCCAGAGAGACAAGAGGAGCTGGAGTGGCTGGGAGGAGATACCCCATATACAAGGAAAAAAGGAGAAGTCCCAACAAGACTGTAGGAGTGGTGAATTTGCATTAAGAATCAAATCCCACTCTGCTGGAGACTCCTGGACACCCACAGGCAAATCCAGTCCCACCAGAGACACTCGGAGGGCTCAAACAAACATCGTGAGCACCAGGACCCAGGGACCCCCCCAGAGACTGAGACAGAACTGTGTTTGAGCATCTACTGTGGAGGTACGGGTCAGCAGTGGACTGCTGCAGGGACAGGGGCTCTGGGTGCAGCAGACCTGGGTACGGCATAAGTCTTCTTGGAGGAGATCCCCATTAACCCCACAATAGAGCCACCAGAACTTACACAGGACTGGGAAATAGACTCTTGGAGGCACAAACAGAACCTTGTGCAACAAGACCCAGGAGAAAGGAGCAGTGACTCCACAAGAGACTGACCCAGACTTGCCTTTAGGTGTCTAGGAGTCTCCAGCAGAGTTGTGAGTCAGTGGTGGCCTGCTGCAGGGTTGGGGGCACTGAGTAGGGCAGTACATGCATGGGATCTTTTGAAGGTGAAGCCGTTCAGTCGTGTCTGATTCTTTGCGACCCCATGGACTGTAGCCTACCAGGCTTCTCCATCCATGGGATTCTCCAGGCAAGAATACTGGATTGGGTTACCATTTCCTTCTCCAGGGGATCTTCCTCACCCAGGGATTGAACCCAGGTCCCCCACATTGGAGGCAGAGGCTTTAAGCTCTGAGCCACCAGGGAAGGGGGATCTTTTGAAGGAGTTTGCCATTGTCTTCATTACCTCCTCCATAGTTTGGCCCCAGGTGAATAGCAGGGAAGGAACACAGCTACACCCATCAAAAAAAAAAAAATGGATTAAAGATTTACAGAGCATGGCCCAGCCCATCAGAACAACACCCAGTTTCCTCCTTAGTCAGTCTCTCCCATCAGGAAGCTTCCATAAGCCTCTTACCTTCTCCATCAGAGGGCAGACAGACTGAAAACTACAAGAAAAGAAAACTAACCAATCTAATGATGTAGACCACAACCTTGTCTAACTCAATGAAGCTATGAGCCATCCATGTAGGGCCACCCAAGATGAATGGGTCATGGTGGAGAGTCCTGACAAAATGTGGTCCACTGGAGAAGGGAATGGCAAACCGCTTTAGTATTCTGACCTTGAGAACTCCATGATCACTATAAAAAGGCAAAAAATTAGGACACTGAAAGGTGAACTCCCAAGGTTGGTAGGTGCCCAATATGCTACTGGAGATCAATGGAGAAATAACTCCAGAAAGAATGAAGAGACGGAACCAAAGCAAAAACAACACCCAGTTGGGCATGTGACTGATGATGAAAGCAAGGTCCAATGCTGTAAAGAGAAATATTGCATAGGAACCTGAAATGTTACATCCATGAATCAAGGTAAATTGCAAGTGGTCAAACAGGTAATAGCAAGAGTGAATGTGAAATGTTAGGAATAAGTGAAAAATGGACTGGAATGGGTGAATTTACTCAGATGACCATTATATCTACTGCTTTGGGCAAGAATCCCTTAGAAAGAATGGAGTAGCCATCATAGTCAACAAAAGAGTCCAAAACCCAGTCTCAAAAATGACAGAATGATCTCTGCTATTTCCAAGGCAAACCATTCAATATCATGGTAATCCAAGTCTATGCCCTGACCATTAATGCTGAAGAAACTGAAGTTGAATGGTTCTATGAAGAACTACAAGATCTTCTAGAACTAACACCCCAAAAAGAGATCCTTTTCATTGTAAGGGACTGGAATGCAAAAGTAGGAGCTCAAGAAACACCTGGAGTGACAGGCAAATTTAGCCTTGGAGTACAAAATGAAGCAGGGCAAAGGCTAATAGAGTTTTGCCAAAAGAATGTACTCTTCATAGCAAGCACCCTCTTCCAACAACACAAGAGAAGACTATACATGGACATCACCAGATGTTCAACAGCAAAATCAGATTGATTATATTCTTTGAAGCCAAAGTTGGACAGGCTCTATACATTCAGCAAAAACAAGACTAGGAGCTGACTGTGACTCATGTGATGAACTCCTTATTGCCAAATTCAGGCTTAAATTGAAGAAAGTAGGGAAAACCACTAGACCATTCAGGTATGACCTAAATCAAATCCCTTATGATTATATAGTGGAAGTGAGAAACAGATTTAAGGGGCTAGATCTGATAGACAGACTGCCTGAGAACTATGGGTGGAAGTTTTACAGAAGATATGGATCAACATTTTACATAACATTTTACAGAAGACCATCCCCAAGAAAAATAAATCCAAAACAAAACAAAACAAAACAACAACAACAAAAAACAAACAAACAAACAAAAAAACCAAAATGGCTTACAAATAGCTAAAGATGGTGGAGGAATAGGATGGGGAGACCAATTTCTCCCCTACAAATTCATCTAAGATCATTTGAACACTGAGCACATTCCACAAAACAACCTCTGAACACTGGTGGAGGACACCAGCCACCCAGAATGGCAGCCCATTGTCTTCAGAAGGAGGTAGGACAAAGTATAAAAGATAAAATGAGAGACAAAAGAGTTAGGGACAAAGACCCACCCAGGGAAGTGAGTCGTGAAAGAGGAGAAGTTTCCAAACAGCAGGAAACCCTCTCACTGGCAGTCTGTGGGGAGTTTTGGAATATCTGAGGGCAACATAACTGGGAGGGAAAAATAAATAAATAAAACCTGCAGAATATCTGCCTAACCACAACTCCCAGTGGAGAAGTAGCCCAGATGCTCATGTCTGCCACCAGCAAGTAGGGGCTGAACAAAGAGGCACGGGCTGCATGCTTAGGGTAAGGACCAGGCCTGAATGCCCTGAGGACAATCTGAAGGAGCTAACCTGAGATAGCAACTCAAACTGTGGGATTGCCAGAGAGAGAGAGGGAAAAAAAGGAAAAAGAGAGAGAGAGAGAGAGAGAGAGAGAGAGAGAACTTTCCCATGAAAAGCTCTAACTTGAGGCACAGCCTGTCCCACTCACAGAACAAAGGACTGAGCAATACCAGAGGAGAGCTAGCCAACTGCGGACTGGCCCATTCCCAGCTGGAGGCAGAGAGGCAGGCTGGCAACAGCCAGAGCCAGGATGCCAGGGGCAATCTTGGCCCCAGAGATCCTCCACCAAACTGTGAGCAGGCTCCCAGTTGCTAACCAAGTCTTCCTGGGATCCTGAATGGTTGACATCCACCAGGAGGGTTGCAGCCAGAGATCAGCTCCCCAGAGGAGACACATGACACACCTGAGAGAGAGCTCCAGCTGCACACGCAGGAAACAAGCGGCTGGGACCGGGGAGGTGATAAGATGAACCACCCACCTGGAGAGAGTGCTCGCCAAGCACCTAGGCACCTGAGCTGCTTGCACCTACCTGTGAAGGACACAAAATGCATGCCCACCTGAGTCTGTGCCTTTGTGGAGTATCCAAGAACCTAAACCTGAGCAGCTTAGTCCTGGGAAGTGCACACAACCCAGGGCCCGCTTTAGACAGTTCCCCTGAAAAGCAACCTGGAGCATGAGCAGTGTAGACTGGAAAAGCACACACGTCATGAGCGGGGGCCAACCCAGTGTGGCCCAGACACTGTGAGCACTCCCCACACATGCCAGTGATATTTGTACTCAATGTTCCTCCCTCCCCACAGCACAACTAAACAAGTGAACCTAAATAAGTGACCACCTTTGCACCCTTGTGTCAGGGTGGAAATTAGACACTGAAGAGACTTGCAAACAGAAGAAGCCAAAATAGGGGGATCTGCTTTGGAGGTGACAGGTGAAGCATATTAAAACCCTATAGTTGGCACCGCCTACACTGGAAGGGGGGCCTATAGACCTTGAGAATAAGTATAAGCTAGAACAAGGAATTATCTGAAACTGAACTGACCCCACACTGCCCACAACAGCTCAAGAGAAATTCCTAGATATATTTTACTATTATCATTTTTTTTAAATTTTAAGTCCTTTATTATTTCTTTAATTTTCATTTTTATAATCTATTACCTTATTTTTTTAAAGACCCTATTTTAAAGCAAATTCCATATATATTTTTAAGATTTTTTGTGATTTTGTTTGGTTTTTTAATATTGTATTTTTGAGAGTCTAGATTTACTCTACTATAGATTTTTTTTAAATTTTATTTTTAAACTTTACAATATTGTATTAGTTCTGCCATATATCGAAATTAATCCACCACAGGCATACACATGTTCCCCATCCTGAACCCTCCTCCCTCCTCCCTCCCCATTCCATCCCTCTGGGTCGTCCCAGTGCACCAGCCCCAAGCATCCAGTATCGTGCATCGAACCTGGACTGGTGACTCGTTTAATATATGATATTATACATGTTTCAATGCCATTCTCCCAAATCATCTCACCCTCTCCCTCTCCCACGGAGTCCAAAAGACTGTTCTATACATCAGTGTCTCTTTTGCTGTCTCGTATACAGGGGTATTGTTACCATCTTTCTAAATTCCATATATATGTGTTAGTATACTGTATTGGTGTTTTTCTTTCTGGCTTACTTCACTCTGTATAATAGGCTCCAGTTTCATCCACCTCATTAGAACTGATTCAAATGTATTCTTTTTAATGGCTGAGTAATATTCCATTGTGTATATGTCCCATAGCTTTCTTATCCATTCATCTGCTCATGGACATCTAGGTTGCTTCCATGTCCTGGCTATCCCACTGCTGGGCATACACACTGAGGAAACCAGAATTGAAAGAGACACGTGTACCCCAATGTTCATCGCAGCACTGTTTATAATAGCCAGGACATGGAAGCAACCTAGATTTTTAATCTTTGTTTTTTGGCATTTGTTATTAATTTTGTACCTTTAAGAATCCAATTGTCAGTACCCATTTTTACTTGGGAATGTGATTACTGGCTTGATTGCCCTCTCCCCCTTTTGACTCTCTTTTTTCTCCCCAAGGTCAACTCTATCTTCTCCCTCTCCCTTATCTTCTCTACCCAACTCTGTGAATCTTTTTGGGGATCCCAGGCTGTAGAGAACACTTCGGGAACTGATTATTAGCTAGATCTGGCTCTCTCCTTTAGACTCCTTCTCTTCTCCTCCTGGTCACCTCTATCTCCTTCCTCCCTCTTCTCTATGTAACTCTGTGAGCCTCTCTGAGGGGTCCAGACTGTGGAGAGCACATAGGGAACTGATTACTGGCTAGATTGCTCTTGCCTCTTTTGATTCCCCCTCTTCTCCTCCTGGTCACCTCTATCTCCCTCCTCCTTCTTCTCTTCTCCATGTAACTCTGCGAAACTCTCAGGGTGTCCTTCACTGTTGAGAATCTTTTCTCCTTTAACCTAGATGTTTTATTATTTGTGCCATATGGATGGAGAAGTGTTGAGGTTACTGTAAGAATAAGACTGAAAACCAGAGGCAGGAAGCTTAAATCCCAAACTTGAGAACACCAGAAAACTCCTGACTCCAGGGAACATTAATCAACAGAACTCATCTAAAAGCCCCCATACCTCCACTGAAACCTTGCTACATCCAAGAGCCAATAAGTTCCAAAGCAAGACTTACCACACTAATTCTCCAGCAATGCAGGAACATAGCCCTGAGTATTAATATACAGTCTACCCAAAGTCACACCAAACCCATAGACACCTCAAAACTCACTACTGGACGCCTCATTGCACTCCAGAGAGAAGAGACGCAGCTGAATATCAACACCAGCTTCCCTAACCAGGAATCCTTGACAAGCCACTCGTCCAGTCAGTTCAGTTCAGTTCAGTCGCTCAGTCGTGTCCATGGGATCACAGAGAGTCAGATACGACTGAGCGACTGAATTGACTGAACTGAAGAGAAATGCATGTGCTAATTGAGAGCCTAGTTTTTCTTGGTATAAAAAAGAAAGATGAAATCAAATTTATTAAGTTACACAAGATACACCACATTATATCTATATTATATTTTAACCTATCTAATACAGTTTTTTTGCCTGAGATTTTTAGATGAAAAATTAAAAAATTGAGAGATTGCTATTTTTTTCCCAGTAAGAGGCAGTGTCAAGTTTAGTGTCTTTGATCCAAAATTCATGTTCTTCAATTTTACAGCATAAATGTTTTTTAAAATTTATTTTGTATTTGGATACAAACAATGTTGTTATAGTTTCAGGTGACCAGTGAAGAGACTCAGCCATATATATACATGTATCCTTTCTCCCACAAACAGTCCTCCCATTCAGGCTGCCACATAATATTGAGCAGACTTCCATGTGCTATACAGTAGATCCTTATGGGCTACACATTTTTTATAATTGAGTGTGCATATCCATCCCAAACACCTTAACTATCCCTTCCCCCATCCTCACCCACTGCCCAGCAATCATAAATTTTACAGCATTCACTCTTCATTAATCTAAATGTATTTTTAAAAACCAACCCCCAGAGGTCCTAAGATGGTGGAGGGATAGGATGGGGAGACCATTTTCTCCCCCACGAATTCAGCAAATGATCATTTGAACGCTGAGCAACTTCCACAAAACAACTTCTGAATGCTGGTGGAGGATACCAGACACTCAAAAAGGCAGTCCATTCCCTTCGAAAGGAGGTAGGACAAAATATAAAAGAGAAAAAGAGAGATAAAAGAGTTAGGGATGGAGACCTAGCCTGGGGAGGTAGTCATGAAGGAGGATAATTTCCAAACAGCAGGAAACCCTCTCACAGACGGGTGTGTGGGGAGTTTTGGAATCTCAGAGGGCAACATAACTGGGAGGGGAAACACACACACACACACACACACACACACACAATATCCACCAAACCTCAACTCCCAGTGGAGAACTAGCCCAGATGCTCACATCTGTCAGCAGTGTGCAGGGGCTGAACAGGAAGTCACAGACTGCACTGCTTAGGGTAAGGACCAGAACTGAATGCCCTGAGGACAATCTGAGGAAGCTAACGTAAGATAGCAGCCCAAACTGTGGGATAGTCAGAGAGAGGGAAAAAAAATGAGAGAGAGAGAGAACTTTCCTGGAAAAAGCTCTAACCTAAGGCACAGCCTGGCCCACTCACAGAACAAAGGACTGAGTGAATATCAGCGGAGAGCTAGCTGGCTGAAGACCAGCCCATCCCCCTCTTGGAGGCAGAGAGGCAGGTGGGTGACAGCAAGAGCTGGAAGGCGAGGGGCAATCTCGGCCCCAGAGATGCCATCCTCCACCAAACTGTGAGCAGGCTTTCAGCTGCTAACCAAGTCTTCCTGGGATCCTGGATGGTTGACATCTGCTGGGAGGGTCACAGCCAGGGATCACCTTCCCAGAGAAGACACACAGCACACCTGAGAGTGCTCTTGCTGTGCACCCGGGAAACCAAGCAGCTGGGACCGGGGAGGTGATAAGACTCATCACACACCTGGAATAGTGCACTCGCCAAGCCTCTGGTTGCCTGAGCTGCTTGGACCTGGGAAGGGCACAAAAATGCAGGTCTAACCGAGTCTGTGCCTTTGTGGAGTACCTAAGAACCTGAACCTGAATGCCTTAGACCTGGGAAGTACACACAACCCAGGACCTGCTTTAGACAGTTCCCCTGCAGAGCAACCTGGAACTTGAGCAGTGTATACCTGCTCACATGCCATGACCAGGGGCAGACCCAGTGTGGCTCAGACACTGTAAGCACTGCCCACACACACAAGTGATATTTGTTTGTAGTGTTCCTCCCTCCCCAAAGCACAACTGAACAAGTGAGCCTAAATAAGTGACCACAACCTACACCCCCTTGTGTCAGGGTGGAAATTAGACACTGAAGAGACTTGCAATCAGAAGAAGCAAAAAGAAAAAGAGGGAACCCAGTTTGGAAGTTGAGAGTCAATTCCTAAGCAGATTGATAAGTAGTCTAGGGGTCCCCAAAAGAGAGGGGTCGGAATTATCAAGGAGGATGAAAAGACAAACATTTTTTGTTTTCCCTCTACATTCCTTAGTCTTAGTCACATAAAAGTTTTGTTTTGTTTTGTTTTTAATCTTTAAGCCTGAACTGATGATTACACAACAAACAACTCAGTTTAAACTCTGTACTAAGGATTATATAACAACATTGTATCCTGATTGAGGATAGTCCCTCCTGCCTGAAAACACTCTGGCTAAAAGATGCTTATTCCTTGGAAGAAAAGTTATGACCAACCTGGATAGCATATTGAAAAGCAGAGACATTACTTTGGTAACAAAGGTCCATCTAGTCAAGGCTATGGTTCTTCCAGTGGTCATGTATGGATGTGAGAGTTGGTCTGTGAAGAAAGCCAAGCACCAAAATATTGATGCTTTTGAACTGTGGTGTTGGAGAAGACTCTTGAGAGTCCCCTGGACTTCAAGGAGATCCAACCAGTCCATCCTAAAGGAGATCAGTCCTGGGTGTTCATTGGAAAGACTGATGCTGAAGCTGAAACTCCAATACTTTGGCCACCTAGTGCAAAGAGTTTACTCATTGGAAAAGACTCTGATGCTGGGAGGGATTGGGGGAAGGAGGAGAAGGGGACAACAGAGGATGAGATGGCTGGATGGCATCACTGACTCAATGGACATGAGTTTGGGTGAACTCCAGGGATTGGTGATGGACAGGGAGGCCTGGCGTGCTGTGATTCATGGGGTCACAAAGAGTCGGACACGACTGAGTGACTGAACTGAACTGAACTGATGTATTTTCAAAAATTACAAAAGGTAACAGTGAAACTTTTTTAAAGTTTAGGGGAATAAATGGCCTTTTAAAATCAATCAATCTAAATAAAAATAAAGAAGGTAAAAATAATAATAGGAAAAATTAAGACAAATAGAAGTCTGAGAATGTATAAATAAGTCCAAATGAATTAGTAAGGAAATAAAAATGGACTGAACTCATCATTAAAATTCAAAGGTTGTGAATGTGGATTTTATAAATATAAATCAAGCCATTTGATATAATAGACAAAGATGAAAAAGAAATAAAACAAGTAATAATTAAATCAACAATGTCATAGAGAAGAACATCATGCATTAATGAACATGAATTCACAAGAGCTACACTTTTAAACCCAAATTAAAAAAAAAATAATATTGAGGTGAAGAGCTGACTAATTATAGCACAGTATAATACTGAGGCTTTCCTGGTACTGGTGATGCTTTATATTTGGTGGTTATATGTGTTGGTTGTATATTCTACATGTCTTTTTTAATATAAAATATTATTTACACCCCCAAATTGCCTTTAAAGCACAAGTTGCAGACATACCACCTCTCTCAGCAAGTCAAAATGCTGCCAGTTTTACTAAATCACAGTCACATCTTCTTTGCTAGACATTAAAAGGCATTACCAGTTTCAAGATTAAAAGACAAGTTGGTACTAAAACATATTTGGGATTATATAAACTAGAGGTGTGAACAAAGAGTGATGGTAACTCCAAACAGGACGCACAGGACTGCTGTCCCACAAAGTAAGGGCAAGAGGCACAGGCACTCACATACACAGCTATGGAGTGTTGTTCTAATTATCAGTAATTTCTATATTAGTATATAACAGACTTTTCTTATATCTCTTTCAATGATATTCTTTGTTTCCCCAGATCTACTGATATATAACTGACATATAACATGTAAGTCTAAGGTGCATAATGTGATGATTTGATAACCAAATATATTGCCAAATATTTATAGTAAGATTAGTTGACACATCCTTCACCTCACACAACTGCCACGTTGTCTTTTTTACAATGAGAAGGTACAAAATCAACTTTTACAGCAACTTTCAAGTACATGGTTAACTGTAGTCACTATGCTGTACATTAGATCCTTAGAAATCATTCCTCTTATGACTAGAAGTTTGTGCCCTGCAACCAACATTTCCTCCACCCTCTGTTCCCTGGCAACCACCGTTCTACTCAAAGATATTCTTAAGTAAGGTAAATTATGGTTCTACACCTGACTTCCCCTTTCCCCAAAGTGTTAACTGGTAACTAAGATGAATTATTTCAGTTGCAAAAATTTCAGAGTATTGGCAATATCTGAGGTATTGTTTTAAATACTGATGTTCAAAGTGTTCCCAACTCTCCTGGTCAGCAGATCCTGCTACTCATTTCCACTCCTGATTTTCAGGAATAGGATTCTTCTGCAGTCTGCAAAGAATCAAAGATAAAATTCCTGGTGTATATTTCTGATATATAGGATTAGATTTTCCCTCCAACACATATAGCAAGTGTCTGCTTAGAAAAATTCAACAAGAATTATTTTTTTAGGAAGTTCCATTTATGTTAGAATACTCCTCTCTATATGTGTGGCAAAGCGACATTTTGCTTTTTCTACAAATGGGGGATTTATTTTTAAGGGCTATTGGATTAAGGACCATTCTCATGAGAATCTTAAACACTGGGGACTAAGTTGAATGTACAGTACTGAGCTTTCCAGTTGAGACTATTTAATTTTTTTTTCCCCAAGTCTGTCCATTAGGAACTTTGCACTCCTTTACTTCCAAGAGTTTGGGGGCCAACTGTTCCAACATGTAGCTGATCTTGGATTTTGAAAACTTGGCTCTGCATCCTGGATTTTCCACTTACTCTAAATCTCAATTTCTCCCCTTACACAATACAGCTAATGACATCAGAAATCGCTGCCTTGCTGTTGCTGGAAGGGCGATTGTGGAATGCACATACATGTATCAGATCAGTCACTGAGTCGTGTCCGACTCTTTGCGACCCCATGAACCGCAGCATGCCAGGCCTCCCTGTCCATCACCAACTCCCGGAGTTCATTCAGACTCATGTCCATCGAGTCAGTTATGCCATCCAGTCATCTCATCCTCTATCATCCCCTTCTCCTCTTGCCCCCCATCCCTCCCAGCATCAGAGTCTTTTCCAATGAGTCAACTTTTCGCATGAGGTGGCCAAAGTACTGGAGTTTCAGCTTTAGCATCATTCCTTCCAAAGAAATCCAGGGCTGATATCCTTCAGAATGGACTGGTTGGATCTCCTTGCAGTCCAAGGGACTATCAAGAGTCTTCTCCAACACCACAGTTCAAAAGCATCAATTCTTCGGCACTCAGCCTTCTTCACAGACCAACTCTCACATCCATACATGACCACAGGAAAAAACATAGCCTTGACTAGATGAAACTTTGTTGGAAAGTAAGGTCTCTGCTTTTGAATATGCTATCTAGGTTGGTCATAACTTTCCTTCCAAGGAGTAAGCATCTTTTAATTTCATGGCTGCAGTCACCATCTGTAGTGATTTTGGAGCCCCCCAAAATAAAGTCTGACACTGTTTCCACTGTTTCCCCATCTATTTCCCATGAAGTGGTGGGACCAGATGCCATGATCTTCGTTTTCTGAGTGTTGAGCTTTAAGCCAACTTTTTCACTCTCCACTTTCACTTTCATCAAGAGGCTTTTGAGTTCCTCTTCACTTTCTGCCATAAGGGTGGTGTCATCTGCATATCTGAGGTTATTGATATTTCTCCATGCAATCTTGATTCCAGTTTGTCTTTCTTCCAGTCCAGCGTTTCTGATGATGTACTCTGCATATAAATTAAATAAGCAGGGTGACAATATACAGCCTTGACATACTCCTTTTCCTATTTGGAACCAGTCTATTGTTCCATGTCCAGTTCTAACTGTTGCTTCCTGACCTGCATACAAATTTCTCAAGAGGCAGATCAGATGGTCTAGTATTCCCATCTCTTTCAGAATTTTCCACAGTATATTGTGATCCACACAGTCAAAGGCTTTGACATAATCAATAAAGCAGAAATAGATGTTTTTCTGGAACTCTCTTTCTTTTTCTATGATCCACCGGATGCTGACAATTTGACATCTGGTTCCTCTGCCTTTTCTAAAACCAGCTTGAACATCAGAAAGTTCACGGTTCACATATTGCTGAAGGCTGGCTTGGAGAATTTTGATCATTACTTTACTAGCGTGTGAGATGCGTGCAATTGTGTGGTAGTTTGAGCATTCTTTGGCATTGCCTTTCTTTGGGATTGGAATGAAAACTGACCTTTTCCAGTCCTGTGGCCACTGCTGAGTTTTCCATATTTGCTGGCATATCGAGTGCAGCACTTTCACAGCATCATCTTTCAGGATTTGGAATAGTTCAACTAGAATTTCATCACCTCCACTAGCTTTGTTCATAGTGATGCTTTCTAAGGCCCACTTGACTTCACATTCCAGAATGTCTGGCTCTAGGTCAGTGATCACACCATTGTGATTATCTGGGTAGTGAAGATCTTTTTTGTACAGTTCTTCTGTGTATTCTTGCCATCTCTTCTTAATATCTTCTGCTTCTGTTAGGTCTATACCATTTCTGTCCTTTATCAAGCTCATCTTTGCATGAAATGTTCCTTTGGTATCTCTGATTTTCTTGAAGAGATCTCTACGCTTTCCCATTCTGTTGTTTTCCTCTATTTCTTTGCATTGATCACTGAAGAAGGCTTTTTTTATCTCTTCTTGCTAGTCTTTGGAACTCTGCATTCAGATGCTTATATCTTTCCTTTTCTCCTTTGCTTTTTGCTTCTCTTCTTTTCACAGCTATTTGTAAGGCCTCCCCAGACAGCCATTTTGCTTTTTTGCATTTATTTTCCATGGGGATGGTCTTGATCCCTGTCTCCTGTACAATGTCACAAACCTCATTCCATAGTTCATCAGGCACTCTATCTATCAGATCTGGGCCCTTAAATCTATTTCTCACTTCCACTGTATAATCATAAGGGATTTGATTTAGGTCATACCTGAATGGTCCAGTGGTTTTTCCTACTTTCTTCAATTTAAGTCCGAATTTGGCAATAAGGAGTTCATGGTCTGAGCCACCGTCAGCTCCTGGTCTTGTTTTTGCTGACTGTATAGAGCTTCTCCATCTTTGGCTGCAAAGAATATAATCAATCTGATTTCGGTGTTGACCATCTGGTGATGTCCATATATAGAGTCTTCTCTTGCGTTGTTGGAAGAGGGTGTTTGTTATGATCAGTGCATTTTCTTGGCAAAACTCTATTAGTCTTTGCCCTGCTTCATTCTGTATTCCAAGGCCAAATTTGCCTGTTACTCCAGGTGTTTCTTGACTTCCTACTTTTGCATTCCAGTCCCCTATAATGAAAAGGACATCTATTTTGGGTGTTAGTTTTAAAAGGTCTTGTAGGTCTTCATAGAACAGTTCAACCTCAGCTTCTTCAGCATTACTGGTTGGGGCATAGACTTGGATTACTGTGATACTGAATGGTTTGCCTTGGAAATAAACAGAGATTATTCTTTCGTTTTTGAGATTGCATCCAAGTACTGCATTTCAGACTCTTTTGTTGACCATGATGGCCACTCCATTTCTTCTGAGGGATTCCTGCCTGCAGTAGTAGATATAATAGTCCTCTGAATTAAATTCACCCATTCCAGTCCATTGCAGTTCGCTGATTCCTAGAATGTTGACATTCACTCTCGCCATCTCTTATTTGACCTCTTTCAATTTGCCTTGATTCATGGACCTGACATTCCAGGTTCCTATGCAATATTGCTCTTTACAGCAACGGACCTTGCTTCTATCACCAGTCACATCGACAGCTGGGTATTGTTTTTGCTTTGGCTCCATCCCTTCATTCTTTCTGGAGTTATTTCTCCACTGATCTCCAGTAGCATATTGGGCACCTACTGACCTGGGGAGTTCCTCTTTAAGTATCCTATCATTTTGCCTTTTCCTACTGTTCATGGGGTTCTCAAGGCAAGAATACTCAAGTGGTTTGCCATTCCCTTCTCCAGTGGACCACATTCTGTTACATCTCTCCACCATGACCCACCCGTCTTGGGTTGCCCCACGGGCATGGCTTAGTTTCATTGAGTTAGACAAGGCTGTGGTCCTAGTGTGATTAGATTGACTAGTTTTCTGTGAGTATGGTTTCAGTGTGTTTGCCCTCTGATGCCCTCTTGCAACACCTACCGTCTTAGTTGGGTTTCTCTTATCTTGGGCGTGGGGTATCTCTTCACAGCTGCTCCAGCAAAGTGCAGCCATTGCTCCTTACCTTCGACGAGGGGTATCTCCTCACTACTGCCCTTCCTGGCCTTCAATGTGGGATAGGTCCTCTAGGCCCTCCTCTGCCCACACAGCCATGGCTCCTTGGACATGGGATTGGTCCTCCCGGCCACCGCCCCTGGCCTTGGTCATGCGGTTGCTCCTCCCCGCTGCTGCCCTTGGCCTTGGGCTTAGGGGCGTGGGGTAGCTCCTCCCGCCCATCGCCCCTGGCCTTGGACATGGGGTAACTCCTCTCGTCGCCACCCCTGACCTCGGACGCTGGGTATCTCCTCTCAACCGCCACCCCCCCAACCTCAGACTATATCATATGTTACATTATATAATCCATGTTTATTGAAGCACTCAAGATATTTGAATCTGTTACCTGAATAACTACCAAGTAGGCAGACACTGTAGTAATTGCAATTTGATTGGCCAAATCTTCACTGTACTTAATGAATAATCTACACTGAACCTGTGCATGGTGACCAGAATTACTTACCATGTTTCACCCTCATCAGCTGTCCCACCACATCTTGATCACTGACTAATGTTGCACCAAGAGTCAGAGCTTGCCAAGAGGGAATTAATGCTCTCAATCTGAATAGGAATGAGGTCCACAGTTGCCTTCCACAGCCATACTTGGGTTTCTCAATGTGGTCTTTTATTTGAATGTCTCTTTTAAATCCTAGTTAATTCTACTTCTCACTCATAAGCTCCAAATTTTCCATTTTCATATCTGTTGCCTTAATTCATACCTTTGCTCCTTAAGCTCAGGATCACAAGAATAACTTCCTAATTGACTTCCCATTAGCTACTCTCGTCTTCCACAAATCCTATCTTTCTTAAAGACATTTCTGGTGATGCATTTTCTCTCACTGAGTTTCTTCCATGACTCTTCATTCTTTCAGGATAAAGTTCAAACTCCTTGGCTCAGCACACAAGACTCTTCACAATTTGCCCACTAGACCCTGAGGATCTAGCAGTGAGTAAGAAGATAAATTTTTGGCCCATAAGTAGTGGACAGTCTGTTCGGGGAGACAGATTAAATACTACTGAAATTATTAATAAAAACTTTGAGGGTATGTTAAAGAGTATACAGATAGGTACAGGATAATCTACCTAGTCATGAAAACTATTAGAATATTAGAGCTAGGTGAAAACTTAAATATCATCTTAACTCCCTCGTTTAATTTACCACATGAGTGATTCAAGGAACACAGGCCAAAGCCCAGTAGACATTATTGCCAGTGCTTTATTTTTCTGGAATACTACACTGACTCCTTAGAGTCTTAATTATTACTATCTCTATTTTTCTTTTTTTACATTTGAATGTTATTTCAGATATAAAATTGATATTTTTGCTCTATTTTTTAAAAGAATGCTTATATTTTATATATTTTGAAATATTTATGGATGAAATGATATAATATCTAGGAACTGATAGAAAATAATCAAGGATGGGGAATGGAAAGGGCTACAGAAAACAAGACTGGTTTTAAGTTAAGCATTATGGAAGCTGAGTGACAGTTACATGGAGGTTCATTATGGAAGCCTTTTGCTTTTGCCTGTGGAAAGTTTTCCACAATGAAAAGTAAAAAACAAACAAAAAAGAGTATGAGAATCTTTTGGTAAAGTTCTCTGGGTTCCATACCAGTTTCCGGGATTCTTCCCAGGAGACATCACCCTGTATGTCTTTCAGTGAATCTACAGAAAACTCTACAGACTCCCTTGAAAAGGAGGCCACATCTGCTCTGCTGGATTCATGTCCAAGAGGCTTGGGAAAAATCAAACCAACCAATCCCTGGAGGTAAAACTGAAAAAGAACCAGAGGATGAAAGAGGAATCGCAAAGATGATGTTGGTCTTCGTTTGCTGCCAGACTATCTTCTTAGTGCCAGCGCCTAAGCAATACTTGGCTAATCAGTACTTGCAGGCTGGTGGGGAGGCCCTTCTCCAGCAGACATTCTGGTTCTAGTACTACCCTATTGCGTACTATCTGTGTCACCTTGAGCAAGTTACTGAACTTCTCTGTGCCTCTGTTTTCTCAACTATAAAATGGGAATACGAGTATCATTTCTTTGGTGAGGATCATGTGTTTATGCCTGGCATAAAGTAAGTGCTAAATAAATGTCAGCTAGCATTAATATTATTGCCTGAGCTTACCAATAACTGGAGTCAAAGTGCATGTGGGAGTCAAGAGCAGCCGTGAAAATGCAGCTCACTGCCCTGTCCTCACCACCTGCAGCACAGTAACCAACACAAAAGCTCTGACTGCTGCTGCCATGGTTGTGACATACACTGGAGTCCCCAGGTTGGAGGGGAGATCTGTGCTGCAGGGTGGGGAGCAGATGGTTTCTCCCCACTGTGGGCCCACCAGGACCTCCCCCACAACCCCCCCGGGATCCAGGCCTCACTGGGTGGATGGTCACCAGCAGCCCATCATAGGCAGTGGGCTTCCTTGTATGGGAGGTGGTCCTCCCAAAGACCCAGCGCCAAACTCGGCTGGACAGATTTCTGAGGGCTGAAGAGGGTGATGGAGGAGCAGCGGGGACACCCTGAAAGAGACTGCTTCCTTCCCAGCTCAGCCACAGGCAGCAGAAGGTTCTCAGCCAGGTGGCTGGGGCCTAGGGGAGGCCCTTCTCCAGCAGGAACCCATCCGGGTCCATGGACAGAGGGTGGAACCTCTCACAGTCACCTGGCAAGGTCTGCTTCCAGACTCGCCCTTGGCTTTCTCGGCCTGTTCTTCCGCCAGCTTTTCCTTCTCTTTATCACAGCGTGTCTCAGGCCAGAGCTTCTCAAGAAGCTTCTCCAGGATCAGTGAGAGGGAGCCAGGTCAGCCTCCAGCCTTGGCTGCACACCGTGGCCTCAGGGGCTTCTCTTTGTCCTCCCTCCTGTGGATGGAACCCAGACTCTCCGATGTTGGCAGGTACTGGGCAGGCCCTGCCTCCCGCCCCTCCCCTCGGTGTATCCAACGTCGCTCTGGAGTGTTAATTTTAACTTTCTATTAAATTTTTTTTAGTCTTGTTACTAAAGCTGTCTGCTCTTTGAGGGCAAAACACTAGCGTGTCCACAGTCCATGTGTCTGCAGTGCACCTTGGCCCCGATACAAGGTTCTCCATGGTTGCATGTTGGCTTCTCTGAAGAGGGACTGGGAAGTCCTCCAAGTTCTACTCCCTTGGACAGGGCTGGGATTAAGGAGTCCAAGCTCGTTCTGCTTGTTGCTCCAGGCCAACGAATCCGGAGACGAGTTGTTGGAACAGGGGATAAAGACTCTCGTCAGAAAGCAAGCTGACAGGGAAAGGGAACCTCACCTGTCAGACAGCCATCTTCCGTTCCACCGAAAGTGGGGGCCTTTATTTATAGAAGGGGCGGGGCTTACTGTGGCTCTAACCAATGGCCGAGTGGCCACTTCCGGTCGCTGGTGGTCAGTTACTCTTAAATGGCCTCCTGCCTGGGGCAGGGGTTTGCTGTGGCGCCGGCCAACGGTGGAGCATGGCTACCCCAGCTTGTGCCCGCCTCCTGGCCTCCGTGCCCAGAGCAGCAAAGTGCCACAGCAGAAAGCAGCCAGTCAGAAGTATCAGCCGTTCCGGCAGTCGTCCTCCAGGTCTCAGCGGAGCAAGTCGTGCAGGCGGGAGAGGCAGCAGTGGCCGTAGAGACAGAGGAGGTGCCGCCAACTGGGATCACCGTCTGAGGCGGCGGGTGCCAGGGGCTCACCCCACAGCCAGCCTGTGACCACCAGGGTGGCCCCGGATGGACAGCGGGAGCAGCTGGCATGCCTGGTGGCAAGAGGGGCTCCAGGCGGAGAGGTGCAGGGTAGTGGCCCTGGCCTCCGCGGAAACGAGTAGGACGGTGCAATAGAGGCAATAGCCCATCACGTCTAAAGTTCGGAGTACAGTGGCCACCACTACACTGGTGGCTTTTTCCCTCAGAAATTCCAGCCAGGACCTTGTACCCTCTGCAGGACCGCTCTGAGATGTGTTTGGTGGCTTGAAGAGAAGAGAAAAAACAACAGCCCTTGAAAAACGTATTTACTGAACAGGCCCTCAGGGCAACTCTGGTGCTAGAGTTATAACAAAACCACTGCTTTTAAGGAGCTGATGTTATTTTCCGGTTCTCCTTAAATTTTATGAAGAGCAAGTATATACTTATTCATTTGGCATGCTTCTGTGTTAAAACTTATATCCCAATGAAATGAGATAACAAATGATTTCGGATGGTGTTGAATACTGTGAAGGAAATAAAAGAGGTTAGTGCTTAGGGAATGACAGACTCTCGTAGGGAGGGAACAGGGATTTCGTGCATAAGTTTGATTAGATAGCAGGGGGCCAGGATAATAAATATGTACCCATCGTGAAAATATCTGGGAGATCCAGATAGCTAGGACATCAAGTTCAAAGCTATTGGTGAGGGGAAGAAGAGGGTAAACAATGAGAACAGTTAGAAAGCTGATGCAGTAGCCCATGAAAGCTGACCAGTGCCAGGCAAGGTACGGAATTCCCTAACAATTATTGCCTTTTTATAAGCCCCAATAATGCCTTGTATTTAAATCGATATTGAGAGTCCCTTGGACTGCAAGGAGTTCCAATCAGTCCATTCTAAAGGAAATCAGTCCTGGGTGTTCTTTGAAGGACTGATGCTAAAGCTGAAACTCCAATACTTTGGCCACCTCTAGCGAAGAGCTGACTCATTGGAAAATACCCTGATTCTGGGAGGGATTGGGGGCAGGAGGAGAAGGAGATGGCAGAGGATGAGATGGCTGGATGGCATCACTGACTCCATGGACATGAGTTTGAATAAACTCTGGGAGTTGATGATGGACAGGGAGGCCTGGCATGCTGCAATTCATGGGGTTGCAAAGAATCGGAGATGACTGAGTGACTGAGCTATCTGAACTGAACCTATTAATCTCTAGAAAGTAAGGAGCAAGCTCATGATCAGAGAGTAAGTGAGGAATAGATATAGAACTATTAAGAGAATCCAAATCTAGGGCTGAAAATGCCACATTGTGGTTTAGGGCAGCCTTACTCTCTCATCTCTTCAGCTCTGCCTATTCCTTCCACCAAAAAACATGTGTCAGCATGCAAATTCAGTTGGTATGAGTCAGCATTTGAGTTTGTTCCACTGAGGCATAGACTCAAGTCACTGTTGTGCAGCCTTTTTCAATTGACTGAGCAAAGGGATCCAAGTTGCAGGCTTTAACAATTCCTTTCACTTCGGAGTGTTATTATTTTTTAATCTCCATATGGAACAGAGAACATCAGGATTGCAGCTGGATTCTAGGCAGCAATTACAAGGAATTTTGGGAATGCCTGTCATGAGAAGAATGATTAATTAATTATTCTTTAAAACATTTATTGAACACCTGGTCAGTGCCAAACATTGGATTGGGCCTGGTGATAAAATAATAACAACATATAGGGTGGTCACTACCCTCCTGGTGTTTTCAGTTTTCAGTGTTTGCACAGGCAGAAATAAATTGTATAAGTGAGGCACATAGGACACAGAGTTCATGAAGGGAGATTTAACCTAGTCAGTTAAATCTGGGAGGATTTCCCAAGAAAACTGTGCTTGTACAAATAATAGAAAATACTTTCATTATTTTTTATATAAGTATCATTGATTCACACTATTAATTTTAGTTCTAGGTGTAGGTCATGATGATTCAGCATTTTTAAAGTTAATCAGATCAGATCAGATCAAATCAGTCACTCATTCGTGTCCGACTCTTTGTGACCCCATGAATCGCAGCACGCCAGGCCTCCCTGTCCATCACCAACTCCCGGAGTTCACTCAAACTCATGTCCATCAGTCAGTGATGCCATCCAGCCATCTCATCCTCTGTCGTCCCCTTCTCCTCCTGCCCCCAATCCCTCCCAGCATCAGAGTCTTTTCCAATGAGTCAACTCTTTGCATGAGGTGGTCAAAGTACTGGAGTTTCAGCTTTAGCATCATTCCTTCCAAAGAAATCCCAGGGCTGATCTCCTTTAGAATGGACTGGTTGGATCTCCTTGCAGTCCAAGGGACTCTCAAGAGTCTTCTCCAACACCACAGTTCAAAAGCATCAATTCTTTGGTGCTCAATACCCCACTAAAATTATTACAAGATAATGGCTATATATTGGCTATATATTCCCCATTTATATTCTACAATTTATCCTTGTTGCTTATCTAGAAAATTATTTTTGAATGCCTCTGAAAAGCCAAAGCAAAATACACTGAAGAAATGAAGTTGAAGTAATATTGAGGAAAAAACTGGGACACTATTCCACTGTCATTCAGGCTTCCGGCTGTGTTCTTTGAACAGAAGCTCAGTCCTGCCTTAGGGCTTTTGCACTTGGCTGATGCCTCTGCTCCTTAGAATCTGATTGCAGGCTCCTTCATATTCTTCTTATGGTCACTTTTCCATGACCCTCCTTGTTTTGATTAGTCCCTGCTTATCACTCTCAAAACACCCTTTTGTTTTCTTCAGATGTGATGATCTTGGTTTTTCTTCCATTTATTTATTTAATTTTTTTTCCTACTAGATTGTGAGCTTCAAGAACCTGGGCTCCTGGATCTCTTGGTCACATCATCTGGTCCAAGTTTGACACGTGGTAAGTGCTCAATAAATATTGAAAGCTCAGTAAATAATGGAGGATAAATGTTTGCACAAGAAGGTTTATACCTTCTACAGCTGTATGTAAGCTGTGGGAACAGTCAACTTTCTTTCACACAGAAGCTCTACAGGTGACTTTTATCATGAGACTCTGGCAATTAGTAAAACACTAATTTGAAAAGATATGTGCATCCCAATGTTCCCAGCAGCACTATCTACAAAAGACAAGATAAGGAAGCAATGCAAGTGCCCATCAACAGATGATTGGGTAGAGATGTAATATACGTATGTACATAGCAGAACATTGCGAGCTACAAAAATTAATGAAATTCTGCCATTTACAACAATGTAGATTAATCTAGAAAATACTAAGTGAAGTAAGATGAAGATAAATACTGTATGGCATCACATATGTAGAATTTAAGAAGTAATACAAATGAATATATATGCAAAACAGAAATAGACTTACAGCTACAAGAAACAAATTAGTGGTTACCAATGGGGAAATGAAGGTAAAGGGACAAATTAGGGATATGGGATTAAGAGATACAAATTACTATATACAAAATAGATAAGCAACAAAGATACAATGTATAGCACAGAGAATCATAGCAAGTATCTTGTAATAACTTTAATGGAGTATAATCTGTAAAAATGCTGAATCATTATGCTGTACACTTGAAATTAATGTAATAATGCAAATCAACTAAACTTCAACTTTAAGAAAAAGAACTTGAACATCTTAATGGGCCATATTCTGCCAACCACATTCCCCCAAATCATTCAGTTTGATAAGTTTAGTTTCTTGTTTTTAATTCTTATTTCTATAGGAAATTATACCACATTTTGAACACAATTATCCATTGATTAATATTTTCACTTCCTTTCAGCATGCATTTGAATGTCATACATACATAGATATGGTTTCAAATTCCTATTATCTAAGTAAACCTATGTATTATTCAAGTTATACATTTTATTATTAATTTTTTAAACTTTATTTTTAGCTGTTTTATTGGTTTTGTGGATAAAAAGTTAAATAAAATATAAGTATTGCCTTCAAAGAAATTAGCATAAATGCACTTTCAAGGTTATTCCAAAGTGTGGCCAGACTAATAAAAGTATGCTTCTTCTGGTAATTCATTAGCAAAAACAAAGATTTAAGAGCTCAAATGCAAACTCCCTTTTTTATGTCTTCCACGTGCTCCCCAATCACTCTAGCTGCAAACAGAAAAGAAGATGAACAAATTACCATCTCTCAAAAGGAGAATGATTAGAAAAAAATGTATAGTGACAAACTATATTATGTTCATAATCTGGTCTTTCAAGGCAGCATAGAAAGATTTCACAGTTTTCTAACAGGAATAATTTCCAGTTCAGCATAAACAATTTTTTTTTAATGAACATGGTATATGCATCAGTTGAGTATTTAAACAATCTAAAATGACATATAATGGGGAAGCTGATAACATCAATACCTTAAATCATGACATATTGATCATTTTTTTACAGAAAGGAATGAAAAAAATCTCAGACTCAATGGATGAAAAAAATTATACCACAGTGAAGGAGTTCATACTTTTAGGATTTACGACAGACCTGTGTTTACGGAGAGCTCTCTTTTATATCTTCCTCATCATATATATCAGCAGTCTTTTAGGGAACATCACCCTGGTTTCTTTGATCTGTGCTGATTCTCGGCTCCACACACCCATGTATTTCTTCATTGGGAATCTTTCGTTCCTGGATCTCTGGTATGCTTCCGTCTATGCCCCCCAAATCCTGATGACCTGCATCTCTGACGACAAGCACATCTCTTTTGCTGGCTGCCTAGCTCAGTTCTTCTTCTCCACTGGACTGGCCTACAACAAGTGTTACCTGTTGCTGCCATGGCTTATGACCGCCATGTGGCCATCTCTCACCCGTTGTTTTACTCCCAGGCCATGTCCCCAGGTTTATGTGCCAGTCTTGTTGCGGCTTCCTACTTTAGTGGCTTTGTGAACTCAACCATCATCACCAGCTTCTGTGGGAACAACGTCATTGATGATTTCTTCTGTGACCTGCCCCCCCTTGTCAAGTTGGCCTGTGATATGAAGGAAAGCTACCAAGCTGTGCTGTATTTCATACTTGCCTCCAACGTCATCACTCCTGCCATGCTTATCCTTGCCTCCTATTTCTTCATCATTGCTGCCCTCTTGAAGATCCGCTCCACCCAAGACCTCTTGAAGGCCTTTTCCACCTGTGGCTCTCACCTGAAAGCTGTCACCTTGTACTATGGGTCAGTTCTCTTCATTTACTCCCGGCCAAGCACGAACTATGCCCTGGAGAGGGATAAAGTGGTGTCTGTGTTCTACACAGTGGTGATTCCCTTGCTGAATCCCTTGATCTATAGCTTAAGAAATAAAGATGTTAAAGATGCCTTGAGGAAAATGTTAGATAGAGCAAAGTTTCTTTAGCAAAGGCTTTGGTAAACAGTAGGTATAATGGTCATCTGAGTTAAATTCACCCATTCCCGTCCATTTTAGTTCGCTGATTCCTAGAATGTCGACGTTCACTCTTGCCATCTCCTGTTTGACCACTTCCAATTTGCCTTGATTCATGGACCTAACATTCCAGGTTCCTATGCAATATTGCTCTTTACAGCATCAGACCTTGCTTCTATCACCAGTCACATCCACAACTGGGTATTGTTTTTGCTTTGGCTCCATCCCTTCATTCTTTCTGGAGTTATTTCTCCACTGATCTCCAGTAGCATATTGGAAACCTACCAACCTGGGGAGTTCCTTTTTCAATATCCTATCATTTTGCCTTTTCATACTGTTCATGGGGTTCTCAAGGCAAGAATACTGAAGTGGTTTGCCATGGGAGAAGATACTTGAGAGTCCCTTGGACTGCAAGGAGATCCAACCAGTCCATCCTAAAGAAAATCAGTCCTGGGTGTTCATTGGAAGGACTGATGCTGAAGCTGAAACTCCAATACTTTGGCCACCTGATGGGAAGAGTTGACTCATTGGAAAAGACTCTGATGCTGGGAGGGATTGGGGGCAGGAGCAGGGGACGACAGAGAATGAGATGGCTGGATGGCATCACTGACTCGATGGACATGAGTTTGAGTGAACTCTGGGAGTTGGTGATAGACAGGGAGGCCTGACGTGCTGCGATTCCTGGGGTCACAAAGAGTCGGACACAACTGAGCGACTGAACTGAACTGAACTGAACTTGGTAAACAGAGTGGTTTTTCTTTTCTTTTTTTTTTTTTTTTTGGCTTGTTTTGTGTTTTGCAGATTAGTTTCTATTTTATTAATAAAAGTCTGTAAATCTCAGAAATAAATAAATTAAGAAAAGATAAAATCACTGAATAATGTAGAAATACCAGCCTGTATTTGTCTTTTTAAGTCAGCACTGATGTTCTTGAATATTTTTTAAAATAAATCAGTCTGTGGCAATTGGAAAAACTACTAGGCATGCTAGCTCAGAACAGAGTCTATAGTATTACTGGAATTTTGAGAGTTTTTTTTTTTTTAATTACAATTGACAGCTTATTAATTAATTGTAAGTATAAGATTATGATCTAATATAGAATAATATATTGGTTATGCAATCACTGTCATGACTAAATGGATGAAATCTCTTGGTTCCAATCAGATAAACCATAGGTAAGAAAAAAGAATGCAAACACAGATTTTTTGATTCCAGAGGTACTTATTCATTTGTTATGAGTTAGTGCTAGTTGAAAGTTCGTAAGTACAATATCTACTGTAAAATGCCATTCAAAATAAATTTATTTTTCTTTTCTGATTTTCATATTTTTGCTTACTGTGAAACAAAGATTTCCTTGAGAGCATATATAGGAAAGAATGACTATATTTAGAGTCACGGCAAGCTTCCAATAAAATAATATTTTCCCAAAGAAATAAAAGAATGAAGGGCAAAAGAAGAGCTGCTCTATGAAACAGAAATGGAGAAGGAGATAAAGATAGATAATTAGAGAGGTAAAAAGATTTCAAAAGCTTTACATCCAAGAGAGGATTTAGAGTTTGTCAGGGCTGCCATATCAAAATACCAGAGACTGATTGTCATAAACAATTGAAATATATTTCTCGCAACTCTGGAGGCTGAAAGGCCAAGATCAATGACCCAGCATGGTTGGTTTGTTCTGACGTCTTTTTCCTTTGCTGGCACTTGGTCGCTTTCTTACTTTCTCCTGGCTTGGATCTGTGTGTGTGTGTGTGTGTGTGTGTGTGTGTGCTCGTGTGCAAAAGCATCCCTGGTATCTCTTTTCCTGTTTCCATTTTGTTTGTTTTTATAAAGATACCAGTCAGATTGCATTAAGCTTCATTCTAACCATCTCATTTTAACTGAATTTCCTTTATAAAGGCTCTATCTCCAAATTCAGTCACATTTGAATTTACTGGAGGTTACATCTTCAATATATAAATTTTAGTGAGTTGCAATTAAAGCCATGGCTCCAAGAATGGGTAGTGTTTCCTGATGAATGAGACAAGGAAGTGTAGCCTGGACAGATAGTGAAACACAGGAGAGGGAAAAACACGATGAATCACATGATAATATCTAGAAAAGTCCAATTAGTACAATTTGGAGAGTATCTTTTTGTTTTTGTTTGTTTGTTTGTTTGTTTGTTTATCACCCAAATGCTGTGTGTGCCTAGTCAATTCAGTCATGTCCAACTTTCCAACCCTATGGACCATAGCCTGCCAGGCTCCTCTGTCCATGTGATGCTCCAGGCAAGAATACTGTGGGTTGCCATGCACCTCTCCAGGTAATATTCCCAACACAGGGACTAAAACTGTGCCTCCAAGTCTCCTGCATTGGCAGGCAGGTTCTTTACCCTAGCGTCACCTGGGAAGCCCACACACACAATCACGCACAGTTATGATTACATTTGACATATTCATTTTGAGAGTGGACTTTTAATGAAATGCTCCTCATTTTACCATATCCTAATTAATATATTATCCCCATGCTCCAAATGAGCTCCGATTGTGTCTTTGGAGAGGGAGGCACATATTTCTGGAATGCTCCGCAGAAGAAGTCCCAATGGACCATTGAGGAAACACTTATATTAGATCTAACACAGCTCCCCAAAGCATCAGAGGAGAGGGAAGAGGGTGTCACTTCCAGGAGTGTCCTTCCTGATCAAGGGTAAGCAACCAGGGTCAGGGGCAGCTAAGTGCTCTGGCTTTCTGTGACCTCAGACAGAGTCTGGCCTGGCTCTCAAAGGGTCATTCTTATGCAAACACACACACACACACACACACACACACACACACACGAGTCTTCTAACTTGAATTTCGTTCGTGTTATATGTAACCCTCATTTAGAGTTCTAATTCAGTCTGGTAGCTATGCTGGGTCATCATATATTCATGTACACAGTACAGAAAATAAGAGGCAAAAAAAGACATGCTTTTTTGACTCTAGTGGTTCTGAGAATGCTGTGCTGTTCAAACAACTAGTGTGTGTTATTTTCCTCCTTGGTCCTCATTTTCTGGTGCTAGAAGGATGTATTCTTCCCTCGAATTTTAAGTGCTCCAGTGAAGGGAGAAAGGGACAGAGGTGCTTCAGGGATCACACAACATATGAAGTCCTTTTATGTGGGAGGCTCAACAGGACTGGCTCTGACGTTTTCTTTGTTGCTATTTTATTCATTTTTTAATTGCAATTTATCTCAAATTCAGAAATTATTTTAGTCCATCTTGGTGGTTATGAATCTTCTCTTTATTTACTTTTCCTTTTCATGTAACATAATACACTGACCACTTGAGGGAAGATGTGTCCTGGGGAGTTTGAGCAAGTTTAGAAAGGAGACATCTTTAAATTATAAAGGTAATTACTCAGTAATTAATTTTAGAAATATTTATTAAGTGTCAATTACATGCTAAGAACTGTTCTATACTTTGGAATACAGCAGTAAACAAAACAGAAAAGACTTTCTGACCTGTGCGTTACGTTCTGGTGAAGGAAGAGGGACAATAAACTTAAGCAAAAGGAGAGGATTGCAGTTGTTGTCCAGTGACTGACTGACTCTGTAAATGACCCCATGGACTGCAGCATTCCAGACTCCCAGGTCCTCCCCTGTCTCCCAGAGTTTTCTCAGATCCATGTCCATTGAGCCAATGATGCTATCTAGCCATTTCAACCTCTGCTGTCCCCTTCTCCTTTTGGCTTTCAGTCTTTCCCAGCATCAGAATCTTATGTCTGGGGAGAAAGGGCAGGATCTGAGCAGAATAAAAAGGATGGGGATTGTTGATGGGAAGGGAATATAAAATTTAAAATAGATTGATGAGGATGGGCAGAAATGCCAGAAAGTGTCGTTTGATAGAAACTTAAAGAAGATGAGAGTGTGAGTCTTGCAAACATCTGGGGAATAGTGTTCACACTGGGGAGCAGATAGATCCAATATATCTGATGCTGGGCCGGGGCTGCTATTCTTAAGAAACATTGGGAAAGTCTATGAGGTTGAAACAGAAATAAAGGAGGAGTGAATCGTAGAAGGTAAGGATCTGTAGGTAATGGAGGGCCTGCTTGTGAAGGACATTAGGGCCACTGCACAGACTTTGACTTTAACTTTAAATAAATTAGTAAATTCATAGGTTTGTTTTTGTTTTTTGTTTTAAGAACAAGAGTTACATGAATTCCCTTATTTTTGTAAACAACAATACTGACTGATACATTGAAAATAAACTATAGAAGAACAAATGTGTAGACCACTTTGAAGGATTTTGCAATATTTTTGGCAAAAATGGTAGTAGTTTGACCAAGATGCTGCCAGTGGAGATGGTGAGAAGGGCTCAGATTCAGGTAATGTTTTGAAGGCAGGGACATGAGGATTCCTTGGAACTGTGAAGAGGAGTCAGGAGAGAAGGAGAGTAGGTTGATTCCAAATGTGTGGCTTCAGTAGAATTTACTAATAATAAGAGAAATGAGTAGTTCAATCTGTTTGGGGGAGTGAGGGCTAGGAATTCAGCTGTAAACATGTGAAGTTCAAAGTATTTATCACTCATCTCATAATTATAGAATATTAGCATTGCAAAGAACTTAGGAATCTTTTAGGAATTGAGTTTTTAACCTAAGAATCATAACTACTGAATCAACGAATAGATATCTAGGGATTTTTCATCTCTCAAAACTTTTGATTGTTTCAGTTCAATTCACTGTCTGACTCTTTGAGACCTCATGGACTGCAGCACAGTAGGCTTCCCCATCCATCACCAACTCCTGAAGCTTGCTCAAAGTCATGTCCATAAAATCAGTGATGCCATCCAACCATCTCATCCTCTGTCTTCCCCTTCTCCTCCTGCCTTCAATCTTTCCCAGCACCAGGGTCTTTTCCAATGAGTCAGTTTTTCACATAAAGTAGCCAAAGTATTAGAGCTTCAGCTTTAACATCAGTCCTTCCAATGAATATACAAGACTGATTTCCTTTAAGAGGGACTGGTTGGGTCTTCTTGCAGTCCAAGGGGCTCTCAAGGGTCTTCTCCAACACCACAGTTCAAAGGCATCAATTCTTCAGTGCTCAGCTTTATAGTCCAACTCTCACATCCATACATGACTACTGGAAAAACCATAGCTTTGACTCTATGGACCTTTGTTGGCAAAGTAATATCCCTGCTTTTTAGCTTGCTATCCAGGTTGGTCATAGCCTTTCTTCAAAGAAGCAAGTGTTTTCTAATTTTATGGCTGCAGCCACTATCTGCAGTGAATTTGGAGGCCCCCCACCCCCTGCAAAAAAACAGTCCCTCATTGATTCCATTGTTTCCCCATCTATTTTCAATGAAGAGATGGGATCAGATGTCATTATTTCAGTTTTCTGAAGGTTGAGTTCTAAGCCAACTTTTTACTCTCCTCTTTCACTTTCACCAAGAGGCTCTTTAGTTCTTCTCTTTCTGCCATAAGGGGTGGTGTCATCTGCATATCTGAGGTTACTGATATTTCTCCTAGAAATCTTGATTCCAGCGTGTGCTTCATCCATCCCAGAATTTCACATGATATAATCTGCATATTAGTTGAATAAGCAAAGTAACAATATACATCCTTGACATACTCCTTTCTCAGTTTGGAACCAGTCTGTTTTCCTCATTTTTAGTTCTAACTGTTACTTTCTTGACCTGCATACAGATTTCTTAGGAGGCAGGTGAGTTGATCTGGTATTCCCATCTCTTTAAGAATTTTTCACAGTTTTTTGTGATCCACACAGTCAAAGGCTTTGGCATAGTCAATAAAGCAGAAGTAGATGTTTTTCTGGAACTCTCTTGCTTTTTTGATGATCCAGTGGATGTTGGCATTTTGATCTCTGGTTCCTCTGCCTTTTCTAAATCCAACTTGAACATCTGCAAGTTAACAGTCCATGTACTGTTGAAGCCTGGTTTGGGGAATTGTGAGCATTACTTTGATAGCATTGTGAGATGAGTGTAGTTGTGCAATAGTATGAACTTTCTTTGGCATTGCCTTTCTTAGGAATTGGAATAAAAACTGACCTTTTCCAATCCTGTGGCCACTGCTGAGTTTTCCAAATTTCCTGGCATATTGAGTGCAGCACTTTTACAGCATCATCTTTTAGGATTTGAAATAGCTCAACTGGAATTCCATCACCTCCACTAGCTTTGTTCGTACTGATCTTTCCTAAGGCCCACTTGACTTCACATTCCAGAATGTCTGGCTCTAGGTGAGTGATCACACCATCATGATTATCTGGGTCGTGAAGATCTTTTTTGTACAGTTCTGTGTATTCTTGCCACCTCTTCTTAATATCTTCTGATTCTGTTAGGTTCATACCATTTCTGTCCTTTATGTGGCCATCTTTGCATGAAATATTCCCTTGGTATCTCTAATTGTCTTGAAGAGATCTCTAGTCTTTCCCATTCTATTGTTTTCCTCTATTTCTTTGCATTGATTACTGAGGAAGGCTTTCTTAGCTCTCCTTGCTATTCTTTGGAACTCTGCATTCACATGGGAATATATATCCTTTTCCCTATTGTCTTTTGCTTCTCTTCTTTTCATAGCTATTTGTAAGGCCTCCTCAGACAACCATTTTATCTTTTTGTGTTTCCTTTTCTTGGGGATGGTCTTGATCACTGCCTCCTTTACAATGTCACAAACCTTTGTCCATAGTTCTTCAGGTACTCTGTCTATCAGATCTAAACCCTTGAATCTGTTTCTCACTTCCACTGTATAATCGTAAGGGATTTGATTTGGGTCATACCTGAATGGTCTAGTGGTTTTCCCTACTTTCTTCAGTTTAAGTCTGAATTCGACAATAAGGGCTTCATGGTCTGAGCCACAGTCAGCTCCCAGTTGTTGTTTATTTAAACACAGGAAATTTTGGATGCTGGGAAGAAGATGATTGTCCTTTTAATGTGTTCTCAAAGAGATCCACGAGTCCACAGATTTAATCCAAGTCAGGTAAAGAACCAGGAAGTGGTAATTAGAATAAGCAAGCTCAACGATTGATTTTTAGGGAAACAAGAATGCGAGAATCTTAAACTGAAAAGAAGAGTGCTCTTTTTCTGTGGTGCATCGCATCTCTCTCTTCAATCCAGATGGTGAGAATGGCCCACGTATCCAAAACTACATGCATATTTAAGGATTGTTAATCTGTTCTTCTGGAGAAGGGAATGGCAACCCATTCTAGTATTCTTGCCTGGAGAATTCTATGAACAGAGGAATCTGATGGGCTACTGTCCATGGGGTCACAAAAGAGTCAGACATGTCTGAGGACTAACTCTAATCTGTTCTTATACATGATGTAGACAGCCTTTCTACTCTTATCTTTATGATAGATTCTATAACGGATGTTAATAAATGGTATCTTAGGAACTGAATGCTGGAAAAGGATCAATTAATTTTTCCTGGGGTGGAATTGTGCTCCAGGGAGGATACTGGCATTCTTAAAAGCACACGTTTGTATCTGTTGATCCCATAGTCCTAATAGGTAAGCAAAAGGATTCACTGTACAGAACAGGAAATTATATCTTGTAATAACCTTGAAATATAGGCAGAAAGATAACTGAATCACTGTGCTATACACCTGAAACTAACACAGTACTGCAAACCAGCTCTACCTCCATAAAAAAGAAACAAAAAGGGAAAACAATCACACAGACACACACATAGGTGATTAGCATCAGGCTCTGCCCCTGTCAAGTCAAGGCGCTAAAATGTGCGTTTCAAAGCCTGCCAATCCTTTGATGAGTGCATGTGAGTAGGCAAATATGTATATATTACTTTTCTGGGTTTTAGAAAGATTTTGGGGGAAACCACTATTCTGGCTTAAATGGTTTCCTTGTGGGAACTTAGCCACATTGTGTTTTTTTTGAGGTCAGATTTAAAAGATAAGTCAAGCATTACTCATTTTTCTCAGAATGAAAATATCTGTTACTGTATGATATTTTCTGGTGACACTTTTGTGTACATATCATTGATATTTTTCTCATTTCTTAAACATGAAAAAGTGTGGGTTGGAGGTTATTAAAAGACTTGCTTACGATTACAGACCCACCAAGGGACCCAATCAGGATTTGAACTCAGGTGCCATTCCAAATGTGCAGCTATGCAAGGCTGACTATGCCAGCCCTGTCTGTTCCCAACTAGGCTTGCTGATGGTCTCTGCTCAGCTGTTATGTTAGCGAGGGCTAGGTGAGGAAGACTCGCTCATATGACTGGGGTCCAGCTTGCTGTGAGAAAGGAGGTCCAAAAGAGAATATAACCAGATGTCTCATCTTTCAGCAATCTAACTGAGGCTTATTTATATGGTGGTGTCAGAATTTTAAAAGTGAGAATAGAAGCAGGTAATGTTTCTTGCATATGTGTCGCTCAGTCATGTCTGACTCTTTGTGACCCCATGGACTGTAGCTTGCCAGGCTCCTCTGTTCATGGAACTCTTCAGGCAAGAATGATGGAGTGGGTAGCCTTCCCTTCTCCAGGGGATCTTCCTGACCCAGGGATCGAACCTGGGTCTCCTGCATAGCAGGTGGATGCTTTACTGTCTGAGCCACTAGGGAAGCCCCAGTGTTTCTTGAGATCGGTGCTTAATATCTACATGGTGCTGCCGATGTGGCAAACTATTTGTTAGTGCAAACCACAAGATCATCCCAGATCAAAGGGTAGAATAAGAGAATCTACTCTTGATTTCATGAAATCAATTTTTAAAAAGTCATTAAAATATTAATTACATAGATCATTGGTTTGTGGTTAATTTACCTCCCTATTTTAGAGACTGACCCCTGGTCTCCTGCATTGACGGTGAGTTCTTTACCATCTGAACCACCAGGGAAGCCCGTTAGAGAGTTCATTTCGTGGGCTACAGTCCATAGCATCTCAAAGAGCCAGACTGAAGAGACTTAGCACACTGCACACACGCACAACGTATAATATGATTAATCTGTGATCTCAGAATGATGACTACATGATTTGGTCTTTTAATAGAATGTCCTAAAAGTTCCACCAAATTTATTTATTGACTCTTTCCAAGATTTTGGAGTTTCTTGTGTAAAAATATTGAAAAGATGCTTCCACTGTTAACTAATAACTTGAAAAGATCTTGTCTTTAAGACTTTCCTAGTCTTTGGAGGTTAAATTGCTATATTAGTACACATTCCTGGTTAGAAGAGCAATTGAAACTGAGAGTCATTGAGTTTGTTTGTTCCTGTAAGTTCCCAGTTTATGCAAGCCATAGTAATTTTCCCAAGACTTCTTAGTGCCTCTTTCCTACTTTTATCCGAGGATAGCCTCAGCAGGGAATAAAGAACTAAGGATTTCAGAGAAATTTCCATTTAGAGGGAACTTTTCCTCTCTTTCAGTCCATGCTCTGATTTGCAGTTAAAATGAACCTTGAAAATATACATCTGACCATGTTACTTCCTCATGGTGGCAGTGTTCCCATTTGTGTTGGTTTCAAGACCTCAATTCCCAATATGGCTTCCAGTAAGCTTAGTGAATGGATAACTCTTACGACTCATTCCTGATTCCTCTCTCCACCCCTTTCTTTTTTTTAATATAAATTTATTTATTTTAATTGGAGTCTAATTACTTTACAGTGTTGTATTGGTTTTGCCATATATCAACATGAATCCACCACAGGTATACACGTGTTTCCCATCCTGAACCCCCCCTCCTATCTCCCTCCCCATACCATCCACCTGGGTCATCCCAGTGCACCAGCCCCGAGCATCCTGTATCATGCATCAAACCTGGACTGGCGATTCATTTCATATATGATATTATATATGTTTAAATGTCATTTTTCCAAATCATCCCACCCTCTCCCTCTCCCTCTCCCAGAGTCCAAGTTGACCATTCTTACTTTCTTAGCTCACCAGACTCTCATGTTAAGGATCTGATATGTTTTTTCTTGTCATGAAAATCCTCTGCTCTCTCACATTACCCTTGACAAGGGGCCAGAATTGGATTCATTTTACAGGATCATATAAATATCTCGTCTTCTGGGAAAACTTTCGGCATAGACCAGAACTTTTTTTTTTTTTTTTTAGTTATATTCCTCTCTAGAGGGCAGTCATAGAAGAGTAGTAATTGGTCTGTGCAGATATTTTAGTTTTGTTCCCCAAATTATATTCTTTTAAAAATGAATATTATGTTTATGGTGGTACATGTAGAATATTATTCAATCATAAAAATAATAAAATAATAGCATTTACAGCCACATGGATGAATCTAGGTGCTTCCCAGGTGGTGCTAGTGGTAAAGAATCCTCCCGCCAATGCAGGAGATGTAAAAGACTTGGGTTTGATCCCTAGGTAGGGAAGATCCCCTGAAGGAGGAAATGGCCAACTACTCCAGTATTCTTGCTGGAAAATCCCATGGACAGAGGAGTCTGGTGGACTGTAGTTCATAGGGTCACAAAGAACTGGACAGGACTGAGCATGCATGCACACCATGCTACACATAAAATCTATAAATAATAAGAACAGGCTGTAGAGCACAGGAAACCCTAGTCAATACTCTAAAATGGCCTATGGGAAAGGAATCTAAGAAAGAGTGGAGATATATGTAATGAATTTTCTTTACTGTACACCTGAAACTAACACAACATTGTAAATGAACTGTACTCTGATGTAAACTTTTTTTTAAATGAGCTGAATAAGTCTCATCTGAGACTTTTATTCTTCAGTCAAGTGATAGTGTAGCATAGAAAATTTATAGTAATGAGATGGTGTCTATAGCCTTCTTAATCATTTATTTTTTGCATTGTTTTACTTTTTATTCTTTTAATATTTATGTTTATTAATTTTTTTTGGCTGCATCAAGTCTTAGTTTCATTGCAAGACTTCTTTGATGTTTGTTGTAGCATGCAGGATCTATTAGCTGCAGCATGCCAACTCTTAGTTGCAGCATGGGGGATCTAGTTTCCTGAACAGGGATTGAACCTGGGCCTCTTGCATTGGGAGAGTGGAGTCTTAGCCACTGGACTTAAAGGGAAAAACCTATAATGCATCCTTTTATACATTATCAATATAAAGAAAGCTGAGCACCAAAGAATTGATGCTTTTGAACTGTGGTGTTGGAGAAGACTCTTGAGAGTCCCTTGGACTGCAAGGAAATCCAAGCAGTCCATCCTAGAGGAAATCAGTCCTGAATATTCATTGGAAGGACTGATGCTGAAGCTGAAACTCCAGTACTTTGACCACCTGATGTTGAAGAACTGACTCATTTGAAAAGACTGTGATGCTGGGAAAGATTAAAGGCAGGAGGAGACAGGGATGACAGAGGATAGGATGGCTGGATGGCATCACTGACTCTATGGACATGAATTTGAGTAAACTCTGGGAGTTGGTAAGGGACAGGGAGGCCTGGCATGCTGCAGTCCATGGGGTCACAAAGAATTGGACACGACTGAGCAACTGAACTGAATATAATAACCAAAAACTCCACCCAAGATAATTCTATTAAGTTTGAGTATATTTAGAAAGTTGTATTGTACAACTGAATAACAATGGCACTATAACTGTGAAGCTCCCAGGATGTATGGGAATCAATCATGTAACTAATACACTTTGGCTGAAGTTCTAATAGAAGAAGAGAAGTGGTAAGAGGGAGGATTATAAAAATTTACGTTAAAACAAGTTTACAGAACCTAGGATATATGACTAAAGTGTCTGTGCTTTGGGTATTAATGAGAAGAAATCTATTATATACTGAAAAGAAATGGAATGGCCTTCGAGACTCCAAATTTGCTTTTACCATCATGTCATCAGTCAAGTCACATCCTCTCTGAACCCTCAGCTACATTGGAAATGTTAGGATTACAAGTGATTGAAAGATTAAGCTACTTCACTAAGTGAAACCAATATATCTTGAGGTAGAACATTTGGATTTGCATTCTAGGTATAGAATTGTCTCTGGTTTGCCTCAAAGATGAGTATTTTAACATTAAAGTAAATCACAGTTCTCTTAGTTTTAGCTTTCTCTCACTGCCTCTATGGGGGCTGTGCAGGTGGAGCTAGTGGTTAAGAATCTGCCTGTCAATGCAGGAGATGTAACAGATGCAAGTTCAATCTCCGAGAACTCTGGAAGTTCAAGATATAAACCTGGAAGGAGTCATAATTTTTCAATGGGGCTTTGACACCAAAATGTTGGTTCTTTGTAATATTCAACATTACTGAATCCAAATATGCTTCAACTATGTTTATAAATCTCACACGAACTAGAGAAATGTGCAGAATACTTTTCTCACTTTGAAGGCAAAGAAATTCAAGTTGTCAGAGAATTATAGGATTGCCTTAGCTGGAAGGAGAAGAGAAAAATATATTTACTTATAAGAGAGGTCAATGGCTTAACAGTTGAGAACATGAGGCCTTGGTACAGAAAATTCTAGATTCAACTACTATCTCTGCTGTTGACCAGCTCTAGGCCCTTGGAAACATTTCTTAAACTACATGAAGATTATAATATCTTTAAAAACTGGAAAGTATTAAGTGGGTTAAGTATAGGATTTAGGACACTGTCCAAACAAAGTGAAGTGTGTGTGTGTGTGTGTGTGTATTTCTATGTGTGCTAACAGTGACAGGAGCAGTACAGTGTATTGATATTTGTTGAACTATCAGCATCATGCTAGACACATAGATTCTGAATAATACATGCAGAATACTCAAAGTTTTTGACCACTCATCATGTACCAGACGTTTGGCTGACATTTTCCTGTATTTGCTTAACTCAATCAGCCAACCTGTCAGTGTCCTCATTTTGTTCATTCATTTGATGAGACTCAGATACTCACCCTGCATTAAGCAAATAGCAAGTGAAAGCCTTAATTCTAAAATCAATTATTTTCCCAGATTCTAGTGGTCTTCCCAAGTGACAGACTGAAAATGTGGTATTTTATGGACATTGTAAGGGATTAATACACCTCCTAGCCATTGTTAATTGATACCTCTATTTCTATATTCCAAAAGAAAAATCAGCAATTTTTTCTCGTTATCTTATCAATCTTTCTCCTAGTGGACATGGATGTTGGAAATTGCACCATCCTGAATGAATTCATCTTACTGGGTCTCTCAACAGACCCCCAGTGGCAACTAATACTATTTGGAGTATTTCTGACTGTCTATTTGGTAACCTTGTCAGGGAACATAACCCTGGTTATCTTAATTCATATTGATTCCCACCTGCACACACCTATGTATTTTTTCATTGGAAATCTGTCTTTCTTGGATTTCTGGTACACCTCTGTGTACACTCCCAGAATCCTGGCTACTTGTATCTCAGAAGACAAGCGCTTTTCCTTGGCTGAATGTGGAGCCCAGCTATTCTTTTCTTGTGTTGTGGCCTACACTGAGTGCTATCTCCTAGCAGCCATGGCCTATGACTGCCACATGGTGATCTGTAACCTGCTACTTTATTCAAGTTCTATGTCTCATTCTCCCTGTACCAGACTTGTTGCTGGCTCCTATACAGGAGGCTTCTTGAATGCCATAGCCCATACTGCCAACACTTTTCGCCTGAGTTTCTGTGGCAAAAATATCATCGACCACTTCTTCTGTGATGCACCGCCACTGGTGAAGATGTCATGTACAGACACCAAGGTCTATGAGCAGGTCCTCCTGGGTCTCGTGGGTTTCACGGTCCTCTTGAGCATTCTTGTCATCATCATTTCCTATTTCCGCATCCTTCTCGCTATTCTGAGGATCCACACGGCTTCAGGAAGGCGCAAGGCCTTCTTCACCTGTGCCTCACACCTGGTCTCAGTCACGCTCTTCTATGGATCCTTGCTCTTCATGTACTCAAGGCCGAGCTCCACCTACTCCCTGAAGAGAGACAAAGTGGCTGCCCTGTTCTACACATTGATCAACCCACTGCTCAACCCTCTCATCTATAGCCTGAGAAACAAAGACGTCAAAGAGGCCTTCTGGAAAGTGGCAAAGACCATAAGATCTCAGAGATGATGGTGATCTTTTTTGCAGAATGTTCTTCTTGTGTTTTCTAGGTTATTGGCTTATTAACGTGTTTGTAAACATTACCATATTTCAAGTAAATGCAGCATGTTATACTTAAAAGAAGAAACACTGATTAAACCATGTTGTTTTTATTACTCCCTTTTTGTGATTAAACTATTTTAAACATACAATATTAGTTTGTTTGATGTTTTAAGATACTGTAGTATGCTTGATTCTTTAGTTGTGATTTAGATGCTTAGTCATGCTAGACTGTTGCAACTCCGTGAACTGTAGCCTGCCAGGCTCCTCTGTCTTTGGGTTTCTCCAGACAAGAATGTTTGAGTGGTTTGCCATTTCTTTCTGCAGGGGATCTTCCTGACCCAGGCATCAGACCCGCATCTCCTAAACTGCAAGTGGATTTTTATCACTGCAATTCATGGGGTTGCAAAGAGTCGGACATGACTGAGTGACTGAACTGAAATGAACTGACTGATAATCATGACCTTATCATGCTTATTTTTCTATATCAGGCTTTCCAGGTGGTGCTAGCAATAAAGAACCTACATGCCAATACAAGAGACAAAGGAAACCTGGGTTTGATCTCTGGGGTCAGGAAGATCCCCTGGAATAGGAAATGGAAACCTGCTCAGGTATTCTTGCCTGGAGAATCCCATGGACAGAGGAGCCTGGTGTGCTATAGTCCATAGGGTCATAAAGATCTGGACATGACTGAAGCGACTTAGGCGCCCTGCAGGAGAAGAAGTGCAATAACCCCATTTATCTGTTTATCCATCATTGTCATCTATATCTATCTGCCCATAATGATTTATATCTATACCTACATCTATCTTTGATATTATGCTGTACTATCACAATTGATATCTAACTCAAGAACTGTCTGATTAAAGTATCAAACTAAACCGCACAGATGGAAAAATGCATTAGTCCTGGACAGGACTGGGAGATTACAAAGAGATCAACTCATTTTGGATGACCACTCCTACAACTGTCAACCTTTTAGAAAGGTCTCTGTGCCGGGAGATGTTTGAGAGATGAGGAGGAGGAGACATGCTTTTGGGGGAGAAAGTTTCTCAGTATCCCTTGAATCAAAGCATGCAGTATATGGATAAATGGCAAATAAATGCAGCTCAACAAAAGCTCTTTGTGTGTTTATATTTATCAGTCTACTATTCAGTGGAGTCTGTGGGGTCCATGGGGACCATGAAGTCCATTGGGTCACAAAGAGTCAGACACAACTGAATGACTTTCACTTTCATTCAATACACTATATTATGCATTATCATTTACTCTTTTTTTTTTTTTTGCAAGGATCCTTGAGAGAAGTGATTTCAAAGTTAGTATCAAGAATGGTAATATTGCCATTGGTAATATTGCTGCCCACCTTTTTTGGGTTAGTTTATTTGCTTGTTGGACACCCCTGTTATTTAGTCACTAAGTTGTGTCCATCTCTTTATTACCCCATGGACTGTAGCCTGTCAGGTTCTTCTGTCCGTGGGATTTCCCAGGCAAGAATACTGGAGTGGGTTGCCATTTCCTCCTCCAGGGGATCTTCCCCACCCACGCAGGGATCCAACTCATATCTCCTGTGTCTCCTGCATTGGCAGATAGATTCTTTACTGCTGAGCCACCTGTGAAGCAGCATTAGAAATGTTGGACAGTACTAATTGTATACATGGGCTTCCATAATGTTTTGAGCCAAATTTATGGTCTGCACAGAGCAGTGGGTGGGACCTGTTAAGTGTGTAGCAGGCTTTATCCTTGCCCGTTATGACCAGCACTTGGTTTTCCATTTCACATTTTTCTAATTTATATTATTTACCTGGGTTTTGTGTCTTACCCTAAGCCACTGCTAAACCTTTTTTTTTTGTATATGAAAGCATTTGTATATATATTCATGTATGTAAACATTCACAATTATGTCTATTTTATGTCTTAATAATGGTAGAAGAAAATAGGAAAGTTTAGGGAGGAAATGTCTCCTGCAACTTTTATTTCTAACTGTAATTCTGAAACAATCCTAGCAAATTTTCAGTTTGTGCAAAAGCAATATGTTAAAGAGTGGGGCATTTATGCATGGGAAATACATGAAATTCATAGCAAGGTTGCCATTGAAAATCCTTGGGAGGCAAAGCAAATATAACTGAAGGACAGAATGCAGAGATGAAAAATATCATGAAATCATAGAGGATGCAATTTGTAGTTGTAACTTCTAGTCCTCAAAGTGCTTTCTCCCATCTGAGATTTCATAAAATTCACTGAACTAAGCTAAGTGAAAAAAATATAATTTTTAATGTTATTTAAAATAGTTATTTATTTGCTAAGTTGTGTCTACTCTTTTGTGACCCCATGAACTGTAGTCCACCAGGCTCCTCTGTATATGGGATTTTCTAGGCAAGAATACTGGAATGTGTTGCCATTGCCTTCTCCATGGGATCTTCCTGACCCAGAAATATATTTCAGGAATTGAACCTGTGGCTCCTGCCATGACTCCTGCATTGCAGATGGATTCTTTTACTGCTGAGACAGTGGGGAAGCCTCTTTTATTTAAAACTGGTGGCACCTAACTAAGATCAGATCCCACATCTCTTGGTTCTTGGTCTTAAAATGTTTTCAAGGATATGTTTTGTTAAAAATGATGAACAGTCTTATGGACTCGGTGGGAGAGGGAGAGGGTGGGAAGATTTGGAAGAATGGCATTGAAACATGTATACTATCATGTATGAAACGAGTTGCCAGTCCAGGTTCGATGCACGATACTGGATGCTTGGGGCTAGTGCACTGGGACGACCCAGAGGGATGGTATGGTGAGGGAGAAGGGAGGAGGGTTCAGGATGGGAAACACATGTATACCTGTGGCGGATTCATTTTGATATTTGGCAAAACTAATACAATTTTGTAAAGTTTAAAAATAAAATAAAATTAAAAAAAAATGATCTTTCCATCTGACAGCATTGAAATTCAAAAAGAAATGAAATGTCTCCTATTATAACCCTCTTTTCTTATTGTGAAGAATTTCTACTTTGACAAAATCTATAGCTTTCATATTTATTTTAAATACTATAATTATAGATTCTTACCATATCTTAGGTATGGAGCATCTCATACCATATGTTAGGTATAAATCTGTCTGCCAATGCAGGAGATGCAGGTTCAAACCTGGGGTTGGGAAGATACTTTGGAGAAGGAAATGGTAACCCACTCCAGTCTTCTTGCCTGGGAAATCCCATGGACAGAGGAGCCTGGCAGGCTATAGTCCATGGGGTTGTAAAAGAGTAAGACACGACTTAGCAACTAAACAACAATCATTGTATGTATGATTCCAAAAGAGCAATTTTTTATGTGCTATCTCAATTTTAAGTCTGTGGCTTAGCAAGGTGGTCAAGGTGAAATTTCTCCCTAATATATTTTCAAAGCCTTGGACTCATTAACAGAAACTTTATGTCTCTTGCCAATTTAGAACACTGACAAATATAAGTTAACTGTTTTATGATAGTGGTACATTGAAGTAAGGGGTCTATGGGTTGTAACATAGGCAAGCAGAGATAATTCTTCCTCTATTGCTGGCAGGAGTCCAGGCTCCTGCTTCTACCTTAAAGGAAAAAAGAGTGTTAGATGTTTTGTTTCATGAATATATTTATTAGTTTCCTATTGATTATATTCTTTGCAGCCAAAGATGGAGAAGCTCTATACAGTCAGCAAAAACAAGACCAGGAGCTGACTGTGGCTCAGACCATGAACTTCTTATTGCCAAATTCAGACTGAAATTGAAGAAAGTAGGGAAAACCACTAGACCATTCAGGTATGACCTAAATCAAATACCTTAGGATTATACAGTGGAAGTGAGAAACAGATTTAAGGGCCTAGATCTGATAGATAGAGTGCCTGATGAACTATGGAATGAGGTTCATGACATTGTACAGGAGACAGGGATCAAGACCATTCCCATAGAAAAGAAATGCAAAAAAGCAAAATGGCTGTCTGGGGAGGCCTTACAAGTAGTTGTGAAAAGAAGAGAAGTGAAAGGCAAAGGAGAAAAGGAATGATATAAACATCTGAATGCAGAGTTCCAAAGAATAGCAAGAAGAGATAAGAAAGCCTTCTTCAGCGATCAATGAAGAGAAATAGAGGAAAACAACAGAATGGGAAACACTAGGGATCTCTTCAAGAAAATCAGAGATACCAAAGGAACATTTCATGCAAAGATGGGCTCGATAAAGGACAGAAATAGTATGGACCTAACAGAAGCAGAAGATATTAAGAGGAGATGGCAAGAATACACAGAAGAACTGTACAAGGAAGATCTTCATGACCCAGATAATCACGAAGGTGTGATCACTGACCTAGAGCCAGACATTCTGGAATGTGAAGTCAAGTGGGCCTTAGAAAGCATTACTATGAACAAAGCTAGTGGAGGTGATGGAATTCCAGTTGAGCTATTCCAAGTCCTGAAAGATGATGCTGTGAAAGTGCTGCACTCAATATGCCAGCAAATTTGGACAACTCAGCAGTGGCCACAGGACTGGAAAAGGTCAGTTTTCATTCCAATCCCAAAGAAAGGCAATGCCAAAGAATGCTCAAACTACCACACAATTGCACTCATCTCACATGCTAGTAAAGTAATGCTCAAAATTCTCCGAGCCAGGCTTCAGCAATATGTGAACCATGAACTTCCTGATGTTCAAGCTGGTTTTAGAAAAGGCAGAGGAACCAGAGATCAAATTGCCAACATCCTCTGGATCATAAAAGAAGCAAGAGAGTTCCAGAAAAACATCTATTTCTGCTTTATTGACTATGCCAAAGCCTTTGACTGTGTGGATCACAATAAACTGTGGAAAATTCTGAAAGAGATGGGAATACCAGACCACTTGATCTGCCTCTTGAGAAATTTGTATGCAGGTCAGGAAGCAACAGTAAGAACTGGGCATGGAACAACAGACTGGTTCCAAATAGGAAAAGGAGTTTGTCAAGGCTGTATATTGTCACCCTGTTTATTTAACTTCTATGCAGAGTACATCATGAGAAACCCTGGACTGGAAGAAACACAAACTGGAATCAAGATTGCTGGGAGAAATATCAATAACCTCAGATATGCAGATGACACCACCCTTAGGGCAGAAAGTGAAGAGGAACTCAAAAGCCTCTTGATGAAAGTGAAAGTGGAGAATGAAAAAGTTGGCTTAAAGCTCAACATTCAGAAAACGAAGATCATGGCATCCGGTCCCACCACTTCATGGGAAATAGATGGGGAAATAGTGGAAACAGTGTCAGACTGTATTTTTCTGGGCTCCAAAATCACTGCAGATGGTGACTGCAGCCATGAAATTAAAAGACACTTACTCCTTGGAAGGAAAGTTATGACCAACCTAGATAGCATATTCAAAAGCAGAGACATTACCTTGCCAACAAAGGTTCGTCTAGTCAAGGCTATGGTTTTTCCTGTGGTCATGTATGGATGTGAGAGTTGGACTGTGAAGAAGGCTGAGCACCAAAGAATTGATGCTTTTGAACTGTGGTGTTGGAGAAGACTCTTGAGAGTCCCTTGGACTGCAAGGAGATCCAAGTAGTCCATTCTGAAGGAGATTAGCCCTGGGATTTCTTTGGAAGGAATGATGCTGAAGCTGAAACTCCAGTACTTTGACCACCTCATGTGAAGAGTTGACTCATTGGAAAAGACTCTGATGCTGGGAGGGATTGGGGGCAGGAGGAAAAGGGGACGACAGAGGATGAGATGGCTGGATGGCATCACTGACTCGATGGACGTGAGTCTGAGTGAGCTCCGGGAGTTGGTGATGGACAGTGAGGCCTGGTGTGCTGCGATTCATGGGGTCCCAAAGAGTCGGACACGACTGAGCGACTGATCTGATCTGATCTGATCTGATTACTTCTATATCAAATTACCACAACCTTGGTGGCTTAAAACCACAAGCATTTATTTTCTCCTAAATTCTGGAAATCAGAATTCCAAACAGTATATAATCAGGCCAAAATCAAGGTGTTGGCAGGGCCAAGACTCCATCTAGAGGGTCTAATGGAAAGTCCAGTCCTTGCCTCCCTGACTTTCTACAGCTGCTGTGTTTCCTTGGGGTTGCATCACACTGGTTTCTGTTTCTGCAGTCACAGTGCCCCCTACTCTTGATTCTGTACCTAAATTTCCATATTCCTCCTTCATATAAGGATGTTTGTGATTGTTTTGGGCTTCCCAGATAACTCAGCAGTAAAGAATCAGCGTGCAATGCAGAAGCTGCAGGAGACTTGGGTTGGATCCCTGGGTGGGGAAGATCCCCTGGAGGAGGAAATGGCAACCCATTCCTGGGAAATGCCATGGACAGAGGAGCCTAGCTGGCTATGGTCCTTAGGGTCACAAAAAATCGGAGACGACTGAAACAACTTAGCATGCATGCACAGATAATCTCCCTATCTCGTTTGTTAATTTTAATAACTTTTTCTCATCTAGAATAACATTCACAGGTTCAGAATTGAACCAGGGTATCCTGCATTGCAGGCAGACTCTTTACCAGCTGAATTACCAGGGAAACCCAAGGAATTAAAATCTGGTTATATTTATAGACCATTATTCAGTGTATGATAGTACCAAAACAATTTGTTCATGCAGTTTTTTTTTTTTTTTTTTTTTTAACGTCAATTCTATGGGAAATCCAAGCCACATTATGAACATAGTTTTTCTTTGATGAATCTTTTCATTTCCCTTCTGGATGCATAGGAGGGTCATATAGATAACTATGGTCTCAAATTCCTAGTATCTAAGTTAATTGATTTCTTAATTTAAATTACACATTTTCTATTTCATTATTCTTTGCTTTGTGGATTAAAAACTTGAATAAAATATAAGTATTGCCTTCAAGGAAGTTAAGGCAAAATGCACTTCCTCAGATAATACAAAATATACTTAGAATAATAAATTATGTTTCTCCATGTGACTATCTGGAAAATGATCAAAGGATTCAAGTACCCAAGAAGAAAAAAGAGCTTTTCTTCAAAGTGCTTTAAAAACAAAAATCATTGCATACCTGGCCCCAAATCATCCTAGGTGCAAACAGAGGAGAAAAGAAACTTGCTCTCTCAAAAGGAGTAAAATTAGATTAAAATATGAGGTTACACACACTATGTTATGTTCATCTGCTCTTTCAAGGCAGCATATAATGATTTCCTAGATATCAAAAAATGATAAACGTTTCAGCATAAACATGTCTTAAAAGTAATGGTATATATGTATCAATTGGAATTTCCATGATTTAAAATGGCATATGATGATATACTGATATCTTTTCACAAGTTTTTATTGGAGTACAGTTGATTTATAATGTTGTATTAGTTTTTCATGTATAGAAAAGTGAAACAGTTATACATATACATATATTAACTTATTAAAGATAAATCTTTTCCCATATAGGTCGCTATAGGGTATTGAGTAGAGTTCCCTTTGCTATACACTAGGTTCTTACTAGTTATCTACTTTATACATAGTAGTGTGTATATGGCAATCCCAATCTCCCAATTTATTCCTCTCCCCACCCTTTCCCTTTTGATATCCACATTTGTTTTCTATATCTATAACTCTATTTCTGTTTTGTAAACAGGTTCATTTATACTATTTAAAATATATATCATATAAGCAGTATCAGATGATATTTATCTTTGTCTGACATACTTCACGACAATATTTGGGTCTATCCATGTCATTGCAAATAGAATTATTTTGTTCTTTTTATTGTCTGAGTAACATTCCATTGTGGACTTCCCAGGTGGCTGTGTGGTAAAGAAACTGACTGCCAAGCAGGGGATACAGGTTTGATTTCTAGGTTGGGAAGATCTCTTGGACAAGGAAATGGCAACACACTCCAGTATTCTTGCCTGGGAAATCCCATGGACAGAGGGGCCTGGTGGGCTATAGTCCCATGGGTTCACAAAAGAGCACACAACTTAGCAACTAAAATAACAATAACAATATTCCATTGTATTTGTGTACTACATTTTCTTTATCCATTCCTCCATTGATGGACATTTAGGCTGCTTTCATGTCCTAGCTATTGTAAATAGTGCAGCAATGAATTGGGAATCATGGTTTTCTTCAGGGATATATGCTTAGGAGTGGGATTTCTGGGTCATATGGTAGTTCTATTTTTATTTTTTTTTATTTTTTTTTTTTAAGGAAACTCTTTCCTGTTCTCCATGGTGGTCATACCAATTTATATTCTCATCAATGGTATAGGAGGGTTTCCTTTTTTCCATACTCTCTCTCTCCAGCATTTATTGTTTGTAGAATTTTTGATGATGGCTATTCTGACTGATGAGAGGAGATACCTTCTTACAGTTTTTATTCAAATTTCTCTGATAATTAGCTATGCTGGGCATCTTTTCTTTGCCTCTTGGTCATTTATAAGTCTTCTTTGGAGAAATGTCTGTAGATTTTCCTCTCATTTTTTTAATATAAATTTATTTATTTTAATTGGGGGTAAATACTTTACAATATTGTATTGGTTTTGCCATACATCAACATGAATCCGCCACAGGTATACACGTGTTCCTCATCCCGAACCCCCCTCCCCCCTCCCTCCCAGTACCATCCCTCTGGGTCCTCCCAGTGCACCAACCCCAAGCACTCAGTATCATGTATCAAACCTGGACTGGCGACTCATTTCATATATGATATTATACATGTTTCAATGCCATTCTCCCAAATCATCCCACCCTCGCCCTCTCCCACAGAGTCCAAAAGACTGTTCTATACATCTGTGTCTCTTTTGCTGTCTCACATACAGGGTTATCGTTACCATCTTTCTAAATTCCATAAATACGCATTAGTATACTGTATTAGTTTTTGTTTGCTTGACATCAAACTACATAAGCTGTGTAGTTAGAGATAAATCCTTTGTCAGTTGGTTCATTTGCTATTTTTTTTTCCTTTCTGTGGGTTATTTTGTTTTGTTTTGCATATGGTTTCTTTTGCTATGCAAAAGCTTTTAAGTTTGCTTAAGTCTCATTTGTTTATTTTTGCTTTTATTTTCATTACTCTAGTAGGTGGATCAAAAATAATCTTATTGCCAGTCCAGGTTCGATGAACGATACTGGATGCTTGGGGCTAGTGCACTTGGGACTACCCAGAGGGATGGTATGGGGAGGGAGGAGGGAGGAGGGTTCAGGATGGGGAACACATGTATACCTGTGGCAGATTCATTTTGATATTTGGCAAAACTAATACAATTATGTAAAGTTTAAAAAAAAATAAAAAAAAAGAATTTGAAAAAGAAAAAAAAATAATAATCTTATTGTGATCTATGTCAGATAGTGTTCTGCCTATATTTTCCTCTAAGAGTTTTATAGCATGTTGTCTTACATTTAGGTCTTTAATCCATTTTGAGTTTGTTTTTGTGTATGCTGTTAGAAATTGCTCTAATTTCATTTTTTTCCCCCCATGTGGCTCTTCAGTTTTCCCAGCACCGCTTATAGAAGAGACTATCTTTTCCCCATTGTGTATTATTGCCTCCTCTGTTTTAGATTAGGTGACCGGGGGGTGAGTGGGTGATATATTGATATCATAAATTATGACATATTTATCAATCCATTTATAGAAAAGAACCATAGAAACCCAAAATCAATGGATGAGAAAAATTTTACCACAGTGAAGGAGTTCATACTTTTAGGATTTATGACAGACCTGTGGTTACAGAGAGTTCTCTTTTACATCTTGCTCATCATTTATATCATGAGTCTTTTAGGGAACATGACCCTGATTTTTCTGATCTGTTCTGATTCTTGGCTCCATATACCCATGTATTTGTTCATTGGAAGTCTGTCATTCCTGGATCTCTGGTATGCTTCTGTATATGCCCCCCAAATCCTGATGACCTGCATCTCTGACGACAAATGCATCTCTTTTGCTGACTGCCTAGCTCAGTTCTTCTTTGCTGCTGGAATGAACTGCACTGAGTGTTACCTGTTAGCTGCCATGGCTTATGACCGCTATGTGGCCATCTCCAACCCCTTGCTTTATTCCCAGGCTGTGTTCCCAAGGTTATGTGCCAGTCTTGTTGCAGCATCATATTTTGGTGGCTTTGTGAACCCAACCATCATCACTAGTGAAACATTTACCTTGAACTTCTGTGGGAACAATGCCATTGATTATTTTGTGATCTGACCCCCCTTGTCAAATCAGCTGGGAAAGATTGAAGGCAGGAGGAGAAGGGGACAACAGAGGACAAGATGGTTGGATGGCATCACCAACTCAATAGGCATGAGCTTGAGTATACTCTGGCAGTTGAGGATGGACAGAGAGACCTGGTGTGCTGTAGTCCATGGGGTCGCCAAGATTTGGACATGACTAAGTGACTGAACTGAACTGAACTGAAGATGTAAACATAAATGGAGATATAGATAGATAAGTAGAGGGACAAAAAGAAAGATTTCAAACAGTTCTATATCTAAGAAAGATTCAGAATGAAAATCTCAATGAAAGTGAAAATGCAAATTGCTCAGTCATGTTCAAATCTTTGCAACATCAGGGACTATACAGTCCATAGAATTCCCCAGGCCAGAATACTAGAGTGGATAGCCTTTCCCTTCTCCAGGGGATCTTCCCAACCCAGGGAATGAACCCAGGCCTCCCGAATTGCAGGTGGGTTCTTTACTAGCTGAGCCACAAGGGAAGCCCAAGAATACTGGAGTGGGTAGCCTATCCCTTCTTCAGTGGATCTTCCCAACCCAGGACTCAAACTGGGGTCTCCTGCATTGCAGGCAGATTCTTTATCAACTGAGCTATCAGGGAAGGCCTGAAAAATCTCTATATGGTGAACGAATGACTAATATCAGTTAAGATCCCACCAATTTTTGTATTTCTTTGCATGTTCAGCTTTAAATTAATTAAAAGTTAGAGAATGTTTTATTATGGTCATCACATTCCCTATACATGTAAAACGTGATGTTTACCAGCATAAAGAAGCCCTACTGTTGAGAAAAAAGTGTATTACTTTGACAGGTTATAACAAAATATCAGGGACTGGGTGACATAAACAACAGCAATTTATTTTATCACATTTCTGTATGATAAAAGGCCAAGGTTAAAATGCCATCAGGGTTGCTGTCTTCTGCTTGTAGATGGCCACCCTCACAACAGAGGAGCAAATGGTTGGATGGCATCATTGACTCAGTGGATGTAAGTTTGAACAAAATCTGGGAGATGGTGAAGGACAGGGAAACCTAGTATGCTGCAGTCCGTGGGGTCACAAACAGTCGGACATGACTGAGTGACTGAAAAACAACAACCCTCTTGCTTTTTCCACACATCTTTTTTTCCTCTGTGTACAAGCATTCCTGGTATTTCTTTATGTGTCCAAATCTCAGTTTTCTCTTTGAATAAAGATACTTAGAGAAAGCAAGAGAGTTCCAGAAAAACATCTACTTCTGCTTTATCGACTATGCCAAAGCCTTTGACTGTGTGGATCACAACAAACTGTGGAAAAATCTTAAAGACTTTGGAACATCAGATCACCCGACCTGCCTCCTGAGAAATCTGTATACAGGTAAAGAAGCAACAGTTAGAACTGTACATGGCAAAACAGACTGGATCCAAATCAGGAAAGGGGTACATCCATGCCATATATTGTCACCTGCTTATTTAACTTCTATGCAGCGTACATCATGAGCAATGCCTAATGGATGAAGCACAAGTTGAAATCAAGATTGCTGGGAGAAATATCAATAACCTCAGATATGCAGATGATACCACCCTTACAGAAGAAAGTGAAAATGAACTCAAGAGCCTCTTGATGAAAGTGAAAGAGGAGAGTGAAAAAGTTGGCTTAAAACTCAACATTCAGATTAGTAAGATCATGACATCTGGTTGCATCATTTCATGGGAAATAGATGGGGAAACAGTGGAAATAGTGACAGACTATTTTTTTGGCCTCCAAAATCACTGCAGATGATGACTTTAGCCATGAAATTAAAAGACACTTACTCCTTGGAAGGAAAGTTATGCCCAACCTAGACAGCATATTCAGAGAAGGTGATGGCATCTCACTCCAGTACTCTTGCCTGGAAAATCCCATGGAAGGAGGAGCCTGGTAGGCTGCAGTCCATGGGGTCGCTAGGAGTCAGACACGACCGAGCGACTTCACTTTCACTTTTCACTTTCATGCATTGGAGAAGGAAATGGCAACCCACTCCAGTGTTCTTGCCTGGAGAATCCCAGGGACGGGGGAGCCTGGTGGGCTGCTGTCTATGGGGTCGCACAGAGTTGAACATGACTGAAGCGACTTAGCAGCAGCAGCAGCAGACCGCATGTTAAAAAGCAGAGACATTACTTTGCCAACAAAGGTCCATAGAGTCAAAGCTATGGTTTTTCCAGTAGTCATGTAAGGGTGTGAGAGTTGGACTATAAAGAAAGCTGAGCGCAGAAGAATTTATGCTTTTGAACTGTGGTGTTGGAAAAGACTCTAGAGTCCCTTGGACACCTAGGATATCCAACCAGTCCATCCTAAAGGAGATCAGTCCTGAATATTCATTGGAAGGACTGGTGCTGATGCTGAAACTCCAATACTTTGGCCATCCATGTGAAGAGCTGACTTATTTGAAAACACCCTACTGCTGGGAAAGATTAAAGGCAGGAGGAGAAGGGAATGAAAGAGGATTAGATGATTGGATGGCTTTACCAACTCAATGGACATTTGTCTGAGAAGACTCCAGGAGTTGGTGATGCACAGGAAGGTCTAGGTGTTTCAGTCCTTAGGGTAGCAAAGATTTGGACATGACTGAGCCACTGAACTGACTGACTGATTGACAAGTAATATTAGATTAAGGCTTATCCTAGTCACCTCTTTTTAACTTAATCATGTCTCTTAAGGCCCTACCTACTCCCCTGGTGGCTCAGTAGTAAAGAACCTGCCTGAAATACAGGAGATGTGGGTTCAATCCTTAGGCTGGGAAGATCCCTGGGGAAGGAAATGACAACCCACTCCAGTATTCTTGCCCCGCAAATCCCATGGACAGAGAAGCCTGGCAGGCAACAGTCCATGGGGTGGCAAAGAGCCAGACGTGACTATCAACACCATCTACAAATACAGTCATATTCTGAGTTAGTAATCCAGGGGAGGTTGCCGCTGCTGCTGCTAAGTTGCTTCAGTCGTGTCCGACTCTGTGTGACCCCATAGATGGCAGCCCACTAGGCTCCTCTGTCCCTGGGATTCTCCAGGCAAGAATACCGGAGTGGATTGCCATTGCCTTCTCCAAAGCCAGGGGAGGTTAGGGCTCCAACAAAAGAGTTTTGAAGGGATACAATTCAAGCCATACCAACAAAGATGGGTAGGAATTGTCTGATGAATGAGAAAAGGAAGTGTGGCCTTGACAGAGAGAAGAGCATATGGCAAAGAAGAAAATTATGGATTGCATGATTCATTTTGGAGAAGTCTAATTAATAACAATTTGGAGAGTTTCAATTATCAGACATATTTAGTAGTAAGATTGTGACTTAGATCCATTTAAAGAGCCAATTTTTAATAAAGTACTCATCATATTGTTATATCTTAATTACATTATCCCCATACTTCAAATGAACTCTATGTCTTTGGAGACTATTATACATATTTCTGGGCTTCTGTGTGGAAGGAATCCCAAAGGGTTTCTGAAGAAATAAATGCATCAGGTCTAACAAAGCAGGCTGAAACTTTAGAGGAGACAGAAAAGAGTATCACTTCCAGGAGTATCCTTCTGGTCAAAGGTAAGCATCTCAGATCAGAGGCAGTTAAGTGATTTGGCTTCTCTTTGACCTCAGTTGGGCTTCCCTGGTAACACAGACAATAAGGAATCTCCCTGCAATTCAGGAGACCTGAGTTTTATCCCTGGGTTGGGAAGATCCCCTGGAAAAGAGAATGGCTACCCATTCCAGTGGTCTTGCCTGGATAATCCCATGGACAGAAGAGCTACAGTCCATGGGTCACAAAGAGTTGGACACAACTGAGAGACTTACACTTTCACTCGACCTCAGTTGAAATCAGAAGAGAAGTACAAAGTTTGTCTTTTGCCAAATGTACATGCGCGTGCACACACACACAGACACACACACACACACTTCTAAACAGAGGTCCATTAATGAGAAACGTAACTCTCATCTAGAATTCAAATTCAGTGTGACAGTTATGCTGATTCATCACATATTATTTTACACAGTGGAGAAAACAAGAGGACATACAAGGTGACATGCTTTTTGACTCTAGTGATTCTGATACTCTGTGTTGACTCAACTATAGGTGTAATATTTTAACTTCTTGGTGCTCATTTTTTAGGTGCAAATTTCAGAGGGAAGTTTGAAGAGAAAATAGGAGGAGAAAGAAAGTAGATTGATTCCAAATTTGTAGTGTGAGAAGCTAGAATAATAGAATTTGTTACCTGATATAACAAATGAACAGAGAGATCACTTTGGAGGACTGAAGGTTAGGAATTCAACGGCAAACTTCTGAAGTTTGAATTATTTGTTACTCATCTCTTAGGAGTATAGAATGTTAGCATTAGATATCTTTTACTGTGTGTGTGAGTGAGTCACTCAGTCCTGTCTGACTCTTTCTGACCTCATGGATTGTGGCCAGCCAGACTCCTCTGTCCATGGAATTCCTCAGGCATGAATATTGGCATGGGTTGACTTCCCTTCTCCAGAGGATCTTCCTGACCCAGGGATTGAATCCGGGTCTCTTGCATGGCAGGCAGATTCTTGAACAACTGAGCTACCAGGTAAGTCCCTTTTACAGGTAAAATTTCTAATTTAGAATCATGACCACAAAATCTATGGGTAGATCTATAGGGATTCTTGAACCCCCTAAAATTTTGTTTGTTTAAACATACATGCAGTTTTGGAAATTGGGAAGAACATACATTGCTTTTGTTAGGTTTTCAAAGAGGTTTAACATTTCAAAAATTTAAGAGCAGTTAATTATTTTCCTGATAAAGAAATTAAGGAATGTACACAAGTTCACATTATTGATTATTATAGAAACAAGTATGACAATGCAAATCTTCATGTTAAAATAAGGATATATTTCATCTCTCAATTAAGCCAAGATGATGATATGCTTAATGTCTACAAAGATACATGCATAGCATATAGGTTGTTAATCTGTTCTGCACACTGTATCATTGCAGGTGAGGTTACATGTTCTTATATTTATGATAGATTTTATAGAGGTTATAAGAGATTTTAACACACTGGAATCACAGAAAGTTGGCTCTAGAAAAGAATCAACACATTTCTTCATGTGATAAACTTGCGTTCCAGGGAGGACAGGTGACTCTCTTAAAATTATACAGGCATTATGTCATTATGTCTATTAAATCCGAATTTTAAAAAATCACACAAATGGTGTCAGGCCCTGTCCTTATCACCGGACTCCTACATCCAAGGCCAGTGAACTTTGCACGCTGAACGTGATGCTCCTTTGTCAAATTACATGCAAATAGGCAACAAAGATATTTATTCAAAAATTTTTAAAAAGTTCTGAAGGACATCACCAGTCTAAATCTTACTCTTACTAGCTTCTACTGGATTTAATTTTTGTCCCCAGCCTGGGCTACTCGTTTAATCTATAACTCTGACATTTTCCTACCTTTTAAAAGGTATAGAGATGTGGAATGGTGGCTTTTAAGTACTTTCCCAAGATTGCAGAGCTATCAAGGGATGAAATCAGGATTTGAACTCAGGTGCCAGTTCAACCTGGTGGTTTTGCAAGGCTGACCACACCAGCCCTGTCTTCTCAGACCTAGGCTGGCTGATATGCCTGTGCACAGCTGCTAACTCAGTGAGAGCTAGATGAGGACGAATGGACCCACTCACAAGTCTGGGGTCCAGCTTGCTGTCAGCTAGAGTCAAAAAGAGAATGAAGTCAGATGTGTTATTATCCAGAAAGCTAACCTAGGTTTACTTACATGGTTCAGTTTAGTTCAGTCACTCAGTCATGTTTGACTCTTTGCGACCCCATGGACTCTAGCACACCAGGTCTCCCAACTCCTGGAGTTTACTCAAACATATGTCCATTGAGTCAGTGATGCCATCCAACCATCTCTTCCTCTGTAATCTCCATCTCCTCCCACCTTCAATCTCTCCCAGCATCAGGGTCTTTTCAAATGAGTCAGCTCTTCCCATCAGCTCTTCCAATACTGGCCACAGTATTGGAGTTTAGGCTTCAGCATCATTCTTTCCAATGAATAATCAGGACGCATTTCCTCTAGGATGGACTGGTTGGATATCATTGAAGGGACTCTCAAGATGCTTCAACACCATATTTCAAAAGCATAAATTCTTTGGCACTCAGCTTTCTTTATATTCCAACTCTCACATCCATGCATGTCTACTAGAAAAACCATAGCTTTGACTCTATGGACCTTTGTTGGCAAAATAATGTCTCTGCTTTTTAATATGCTGTCTAGATTGGTCATAACTTTCCTGCCAAGGAGTAAACATCTTTTAATTTCATGGCTGCAGTCACCACCTGCAGTGATTTTGGTCTGGTTATTAGACTCCACATATAAATGAGATCATACAGTATTAGTCTTTCCCTGTTGTCTCAATGGTTAAGAATCTGCCTGCAATGCAGGAGACCCAGGTTTGATCCTTGGGTTGGGAAGATCCCCTGGAGGAGGGCATGGCAACTCACTCAAGTACTCTTGCCTGGAGAAATCCATGGACAGAGAAGCCTGGAGTCTGCAGTCCACAGGGTCGCAAAGAGTCTGACACAATGGAAGCAACTAAGCAGCAGCAGTTGATTTACTCCCTTAGTATAATATCCTCTAGATCCTTCCTGCTTCTGCTGCTGCTAAGTCACTTCAGTTGTGTCCGACTCTGTGTGACCCCATGGACAGCAGCCCACCAATCTCCTCTGTCCCTGGGATTCTCCAGGCAAGAACACTGGAGTGGGTTGCCATTTCCTTCTCCAATGCATGAAAGTGAAAAATAAAAGTGAAGTCACTCAGTCATGTCTGACTCTTAGTGACCCCATGGACTGCAGCCTACCAGGCTCCTCCATCCATGGGATTTTCCAGACAAGAGTACTGGAGTGGGGTGCCATTGCCTTCTCCACTAGATCCTTCCATGTGGTTGCAAATCATACAATTTCATCTGGTCCCAGGTTTGTTTATTGGAAGATTTTTTGATTGTTTTTTTTTTTTTTTTTTTTTTTCAATCTCATTGCCAATAACAGGTTGGCCCATATTTTCTCTTTCTTCCTTATTTGGTCTTTAAATATTGCATATTTTTATGAATTTATCCATTTCCTCCAGGTTTTCTAATTTGTTGGCACTTATCAGTTTATAGTATTCTCTTATGATTGCTGGTATTTCTGTTAAATAGGTTGTAACTACGTGAGGTTGAACGGACTCTGGGAGTTGGTGATGGACAGGGAGGCCTGGCATGCTGCAATTCATAGGGTCGCAAAGAGTTGGACACAACTGAGCAACTGAACTGAACTGAAATTCTATTTTATTTCTAATTTTATTTATTTGGTCATTCTCTCTTTTGTTAATGAATATGGCTGAAGATTTATCTCTTTTTTAACTTTTCAAATAACTAATTTTTAGTTACACTGATATCTTCTATTGTTTTTCTAATGTACCTATCACTTATTTCTACTCTGATATTTATTATTTCTACTAACTTTGATTTGTTCTTCTTTTTCTGGTTTTTTTTAAATGTACTGGGAAGTTGTTTATTTGAGATTATTCTTGTTTCTTTTTTTTTTAATTTTATTTTTAAACTTTACATAATTGTATTAGTTTTGCCAAATATCAAAATGAATCCGCCACAGGTATACGTTCTTGTTTCTTGAGTTTAACATTATAGACTTAACGCTTACAAAGGACTGCTTTTGCAATATTCTGTTGAATTTAGAGTTTTATTTCTTTTTGAATTATTTTTCCAATTTTTAAACTTTTCTCTTTGAAGTTTTTAGTAACCATTGGTTGGTTGTTGTTCAGTTGCTAAGTCATGTCCTACTCTTTGTGATCCCATGAACTATAGCCACCAGGCTTCATTGTCTTTCACTATAACCTAGAGTTTGCTCAAACTCATGTACATTGAGTCAATGATGCCATCCAACCATCTTATCCTCTGTCACACCCTTCTCCTCTTGCCCACAATCTTTCCCCAAATCAGGATCTTTTCCAGGGTGTCAGCTCTTCACATCAGGTGGTCAAGGTTTTGGAGCTTCAGTCTCAGCATCTGTCCTTCCAATGAATGAATAGTCAGGGCTGATTTCTTTTAGGATTGACTGGTTTGATGACCTTGCTGTCCAAGGGACTCTCAAGAGTCTTCTCCAGTACTACAATTCAAAGGCATCAATTACTTGACACTCAGCCTTTTTTATGGTCCAACTCCTCACATCCCTACATGACTACTGGAAAAATCATAGCTTTGACTCTACCCTCAAAGTGATGTCTCTGCTCTTTAACACGCTGTCTAGTTTTGTCATAGCTTTTCTTCTGAGGAGTGAGTGTCTTTTAATTTCATGGCTATAGTCACCATCCACAGTGATTCTGGAGCTCAAGGAAATAAAATCTGTCACTATTTCCACTTTTTACCCATCTATTTGCCATGAAGTGGTGGAACCAGATGCCATGAACTTCATTTTTTGAATTTGAATTTTAAGCCAGCCTTTTCACTCTCCTCTTTCACCCTCATCAAGAATTTTTTAGTTAATCTTCACTTTCTGCCATTAAAGTGGTATCATATGTATATTTGAAGTTTTTGATTTTTTTTTTTTTTTTTTTTTGGCAATCTTGATTCCAGTTGTGAGTCTAGGGCTTCTCAGGTTGCTTGGCAGTAAAGAATCTGCCTGCCAATGCAAAAACCTCAGAAGACACAGGTTAGATCCCTGGGTTGGGAAGGTCCCCTGGAGGAGGAAATGGCAACTCATGCCAGTATTCTTTCTGGGATAACTTCATGGACACAGGAGTGTCTTGAGGGTTACAGTACATGGGGTTGCAAAGAGTTGAACAGAACCGAGCATGCACACATTATATATGTGTGTATACATATTTACTGTTAGATTGATATCTTTATTATTTTGTAATGCCTTTGTCTATCACTCTTTGTTTTAAAGTTGATTTTGTCTGATAAAAGTATTGTTACCCCACATTCTTTCCAGTTACATTTAATACCTTTTTCCCATTCTTTAACTTTCAGTATGTATGTGTCTTTAGATCTGAAATATCTTCTAGGCACAGTACATGTGTGTGTATGTACCAAGTCACTTCAGTTGTGTCTGATGCTTTGCACCTGTATCAACTGTAGCCCTCCAGGCTCCTCTGCCCATGGGATTTTCCAGGCAAGAATACTGGAGTGAATTCCCATGCCCTCCTATAGAGGATCTTCCTGACCCAAGGACTGAACCCGCCTCTCTTATGTCTTCTGCATTGGCAGGGTTCTTTACCACCAGCGCCACCTGGGAAGCCCAGTTAGTACATACATGGGTCTTATTTTCTTATTCATTTAGTCACTCTATATTTTTTGATTTGCTAATATATTCTATTTATATTTAAAATAAGTATTCATGTGCATTTCTTAATGCCATTTTGTTCATTTTTTTTTGGTAATCCTTTTAAAAATTCCTGTTTTGTTGTCTTCTCTTGTGATTTTTTGACTATCTTTAGTGTTGTGTTTGTATTCTTCTCTCTTCTCTTTTTTTTGACTACCGTGACATTTAAATATAGCGCTCTCTCTCTCTCTCTCTCTCTATATATATATATATATATATATATATATGCAAGGTGTCAACTTATCTGTATCTTCATATCTTCTATTTATCTCATGGTTTCTTCTTTATGTATTCAGTTTCTTCAGTTGTGGAAAGTCTTCAGATGATGCTAAGCAATAGTTGCTCTGTAAATAGTTATAATTTAGGTGTGCTCAAGGGAGGAGGTGAGCTCAGTGTTCTACTCTGTCGTCTGGGCCACTTCCTGCCCACACTTACAAGCAAATATCACTGATTAAACAGATTTTATTTATTTATTTATTTTTTGTTGGTGTTCAGTGCTGGAAATTTCCCTGTAAGTGCTGCTTTACTATTTCCCACTTACTAATATGTTGTGTTTTATTTTCACTTTCTTAAAAATAATTTCTATATGTATTTTTAAGTTTTGCTTATAAGGTATTTAGAAGTGTTTTGAGAGGGTGGGATGATTTGGGAGAATGACATTGAAACATGTATAATATCATATATGAAACAAATCGCCAGTCCAGGTTCAATGCATGATACTGGATGCTTGGGGCTGGTGCACTGGGATGACCCAGAGGGATGGTACAGGGAGGGAGGTGGGAGGGGGGTTCAGGATCGGAAGCACGTGTATACCTGTGGCAGATTCATGTTGATGTATGGCAAAACCAATATTATAAAGTAATTAACCTCCAATTAAATTAAATAAATTTATATTTTAAAAAGTGTTTTAAATATTCTTTCAAATATTTGGGAATTTTTCATAGATCTATTTTCTACTACTGGTTTCTAATGTAATTATCAACACATGGGGGTCAGAAAATATACTTCCCATAGCTTGAATTATTTTATTGAGTGTTTTTATGGCCCCAAATATGGTCTATTGGAATCAGGTTTTTCTCATTGATAGTTGCTCTGTAAACAGTTGTAATTTGGGGGTGCCTATGGGAGGAGGTGTTCTACATTAAACAATTAGGAAGTGAAAGACCAAACTTCAAAATGAGATACTAACTTGAATTCCAGTGGCCCCTAAGTCACAGACTGATGTTCTATCATTCTAAGCAATAAGAGATAAAAGTCCATAAGCTTCCTAGGAATTGCTGGTTTAATATACAGTTTATTTCTTTCAATAGAAAATCATTAAATCATTTAGCAACTTTTTCTTATCTTATCAGACTTTCTCCTAGTGGACATGGAAGTTGGAAATCACAGCATCCTGAATGAATTCATCTTACTGGGCCTCTCAACAGACCCCCAGTGGAAACTGACCCTATTTGGAATATTTGTGATACTTTATTTGATCACCTTGTCAGGTAACATGTCCTTAGTTATCTTAATCCATATTGATTCTTGCCTGCACACACCTATGTATTTTTTCATTGGCAATCTGTCTTTCTTGGATTTCTGGTACACCTCTGCGTACACCCCGAAAATCCTGGTGACTTGTGTCTCAGAGGATAAGCACATGTCATTGGCTGGATGTGGAGCCCGGTTTTTCTTTTCCTGTGCCGTAACCTACACTGAGTGCTATCTCCTAGCAGCCATGGCCTATGACCACCACATGGCAATCTGTAACCCGCTACTTTATTCAAGTTCAATGTCCCCTTCTCTCTGTACTAGGCTTGTTGCTGGCTCCTATATAGGAGGGTTCTTGAATGCCATAGCACATACTGCCAACACTTTTCGCCTGAGTTTCTGTGGCAAAAATATCATCGACCACTTCTTCTGTGATGCACCGCCACTGGTGAAGATGTCATGTACAGACACCAAGGTCTATGAGCAGGTCCTCCTGGGTCTCGTGGGTTTCACGGTCCTCTCGAGCATTCTTGTCATCATCATTTCCTATTTCCGCATCCTTCTCGCTATCCTGAGGATCCACACAGCTTCAGGAAGGTGCAAGGCTTGTGCCTCACACCTGGTCTCGGTCATGCTATTCTATGGATCCTTGCTTTTCACATATTCAAGGCTAAGTTCCACCTACTCCCTGGGGAAGGACAAAGTGGCATCTCTGTTTTACACTGTGGTCAATCCATTGCTCAACCCTCTCATCTATAGCCTGAGAAACAAAGATGTTAAAGCAGCCTTCTGGAAAGCAACACAGACTATAAAACCTCAAAGATGAAGGTGATCTTTTTGCAGGATGCTGGCATTGCATTTTCCAAATTATTGTCTTATAAACATGCTTGTGCACATTGCCATATTTCAAGTAAATACAACACATTTTGCTTAAAAGATGAATCATTGATTGAACCATTTTCTGTTGATTATTACTTTGTTGTGATTAAACTTTTAAAACTAACATTGAGTTGTTTGGTGCTCTACAATATTGCATTCTGCTACTTTGCAGTACTTGATTTTCATAAAAACTCATCCTCTTTGATTTTGTGGGAGCTCTTTGAAAAGAAAGATTTGGATGGCTTTCAAATACATAGTTTGAGTTTGAATCTTGGTGAGCAAACTTCATTGATTGGGAAGTAGATTTAAAATTGTGAAAAGCTGGAAACAAAATTTGACAAATACTTGTTTTTATTAAGACATTCTTCCAAACTCCCTCATAAAACTCTAATTGTGTATATTGATTATTTCTTTGTCATCCTTGTGCCTTCAACTTCGATGAAATATTAAGCAAAGTGTTTGAATTATTTAGATTATGAAGAAAACACTTTTCTAAATATAGGGAAACATATGTTATTAGGATTACTACCTTAAGTGTGATCTCTTCCAGATAGAATGAGTAGTCTGCCATGCCATCCATCTGATGATGAACTGCATATTCCCCATGAAGGAAAATAACAACATCAAATGGGACAAATAGAAACAAAAAGACAAAAAAAAAAAAACAAAAAAAAAAAAACACCAAAGCCCCAACAAATTAAAGCTCTGCTGTATTCTAGATTCAGTGTTTGTTCCCACCCTCACAGACAATGATGGGACTTTTTAATTACCTAGAACCTTACAGGTCAATATTTAGTACAAGGCAGGTTTAGTTGTTTTTCTTCCTGTGATTTGCTTGCAATATATAGCTCTTTTTGAAAACTGATTCTGCATTTTACACTTAACATTTTAAAAAGTTCACTGTAAGCAATAATAACCTCCATTGCTTTTGGAAGAGTACTGATCCTCTTGCTGTCATCAATATTCATAACAAAAGTAATGAACAGTAACTCTCCAGATACTCTTGTTGTTCATAATCTGATGTTATATATTTGACTCTCAAAAATACTTTCATGCCTATAAAAAGTTTATAGAAACTGTAAACTATAAAACTGAAGATAATGTTTCCAAACATACTAATTCATTTGTTGTAGATGATCCTTCAAGATATGTTTTAATTTCCACATATATGCATAAATGATAGCTAGGCAATTGAAAACAATGAATCTATGATTCTAGTCTGGAATTATAAGCTTCTGACACAGGTGATTAAGTTAAAAAATTATCTTGTTATCCCCCCATTTTTGCAATTTGTATTAGGCAGTTTACATTTTACCTTTAAAAAGAGGCTAAATTCAAATCAGGTTGCCATCCCCAAATGTGAATTTGCATGGCAAGGGAAAGCTAAGTGCTTAGTAGTATCCACCTCTGGTTATTACTCTAAAAGTGAGCACATCCTGGTATTGGTTCTGTCTCTGTTTGACTTGTCTACCTCCTGCCAAGTCTATTCAGCAAGTAGCTTTTGAAATACTTTGAACATAATATGTATAGATTCTATATTTATGGACTATATATGATATCATTGGCTAGTGGGAAATGTCTGAATCAGCTAGAGATTAGATGGAGAAAGAGAGAAGAAAACCAGAAGAAAGCAGAGAAACTCATTTCTTATGAAAAAAAGTTAAAATCATTCACTGATAAACATTGAAAGGAAGGTATTTTAGAACAACATTTAAAATTTTCAGGTCAACTTTACTTAATTTTTAATAATTTTAATAATTATTTTCTTTTTACTTTTTGACCACCTGAAATGACTAATTTAAAAAGTGCTCTTTACAACAACACTGCAAATTACAGAATGATGGCTACATTTGACAAACGAGTAGTTTGCACATCAGAAGTTACAATTTTTTTATTGAAAGTATAGCTATTGTCATAATGGGTACATTTATAAAATACAGTTAAATAAAAGTTTCAGAACCAATAGTTGAGGCCAATTCATTATTTGTACTAGATCTGATATTTCTGATTTTTCTTTTTATCTGTGTTTATTATCTAACACCTAATTGCCTCCTCTTTCCATCAAAAAATTCTTCACAGTCCTTACTCTTTCATTACCACAGAAGCATTGTATCAGACAAGAAGAATTTGGGATATGTTCCACAAATGTCAAGAATCCATTTAATGGTTTCTTCACAATCCCTTAATGCTCATCAAGTCGGTGGAAAATGGGTCTATCCCAAGGAAATAGTAAAATTTAATCATTTGGAATTTCAGAAGTGATATATACTCTTGTATTGCATTAAATTTTGATATCATTTTTTAAAAGTTATATTAAGTTGAATTTATTAAGTTGTAGAATAGATTATAGCAGAATTATTAAACAAAACAAACTAAAGCAAAGAAAAAGACTTTTTCATTGAATTTCTTTGAGTAAAGAAACGGGTGTGTGTGTTTTTTAAAAATATTCCTTCCCAAACTGCCCCTGAAGCAGTCTGTTTTCACTGACCAATGTTTCAAGAAATTTATGTCAGTTTAGACTTCAGATTATGTGAACCTGAAGAGTTTTTTCAGGGCATCTTTGACATCTTTATTCCTCAGACTGTAGATCATGGGGTTCAACATGGGGAACACCACGGTGTAAAATGTAGATACCATCTTGTCCCTCTCAAGGGAATAGCTGGAACTTGGATGGGAGTAGATGTAGAGAATGGAGCCATAGTACAAGGTGACAGAGATCAGGTGGGAGGAGTAGGTGGAGAAGGCTTTGAGGCGGCCCTGGGTGGAGCAAATTCGCAAGATGGCAGCAACGATGAAGGCGTAGGAAGCCAGGATGAGCACAGTCTGGGTGATGACATTGGAGGCTGGGAGGAAGTACAACACATCCTGGTACGTCTCTTTCACATCACAAGCCAATTTCACGAGAGGGGGAACATCACAGAAAAAGTCATCAATAATGTTACCACCACAAAAATTCAACGTGAATGTGTTGCTGGTGAGTATTATTGCATTGACAAAACCCCCAGTATAGGAATATATAACCAAACAGACACAGAGTCTCCTCGACATGACCTGAGCATAGAGCAGGGGACTGGAAATGGCCACATAGCGGTCATAAGCCATGGCAGCCAGCAGGTAGCACTCGCTGTAGGCCAGCCCCGCCGAGAAGAACTGGACTGCACAGCCAGTGAAGGAGACGCTTTTGTCTTCAGAAATGCAGGTCACTAGGATCTTTGGGGTGTACACAGAGGAGTACCAGAGATCCAGAAAAGAGAGATTCCAAATGAAAAAATACATGGGTGTGTGCAGTCGAGAGTCACTACAGATCAACACTAGGAGGGTGGTATTTCCTACCAGGGTCATGGAGTACACACCAAGGAACACTACAAACAGGACCAGCTGCATCTTGGGGTCTGTTGTGAATCCCACAAGGATGAACTCAGTCACCGTATGATTGTTCTTCTCCATGGTTTAAAGAGACCTCACCTAAAAATGAAGGAATTAAGAGTTTAATTACCTCAACCCATATCAAAGGAGGGCATTCTCTTATACAAATCTATGAAATATGGTCAAGACTATGGTTATTACAGTACAGAAGAGCTGAACAGGAATCTTGGCTTATTTGGGAAGATGAGGGAAGTTTTCTAAGCCTCAACATATTTATTTCAACAAAATGACTTGAATACTAGAAAGCCTTAATGCTGTTTGGGGCTTATTTATTAGGAAAATATTTCTTGAGTCCTTGGGCCTGTCTGGGCATTAGGATACAGTAGTGAAGCTAACAGCGCTGACGGTTATTCTGTGGAGGCTTTATTTAGAAAGGATACATACATAGGTAATTCAGGGATAAAGAATCCGCCTGCCAATGACGGAGCTGCCGGAGATGCAGGTTTGATCTGAGTCAGGAAGATACCCTGGAGGAGGAAATGCTAACCCACTCCAGTACTCTTGCTTGGAAAATCCCATGGACAGAGGGGCCTGGTGGACTACAGTCCATGGGGTCACAAAGAGTCAGACACGACTTAGTGACTGAACATGTACACACTATGCAAGGAAACAAATAAGAAATTTTTTCATTTAATGATAGATGATATTAAAAAGAAAAAACTGAATGATTTGGTGAAGAGGAACTGGGAAAGGTGCTAATTTAATTTTTGCCCTGAGAGAAAAAAAAAAAATCTGCTTTATATTTCCCAGCTACAAATGAACAAGTTGTTCAAAGTTCATGAGACATGGTAAAGTCCCCATGGTTTAGGAGGTAGTGACATATGAAGGGTGGTAGGTATTTCCACCCCCAAATATGCCACTTTGACAGAAGAATTATTTCATTAGCATTTAAAAAGCAGCAGAAACCTAAGGGACACTCTGATATCCCCTTCTCTTACTGAAAGCAGGAGATAAAACTCATGTGAGAACTGCATTCTCAATACCTGTGCCGTGTGCTCAGTTACGTCTGACTCTTTACGGCCCCATGGACTGTAGCCCACCAGTCTCCCTTGCCTATGGGATTCTCCAGGCAAGAATACTGGAGTGGGTTGCCATTTCCTACTCCAGAAAATCTTCCTGACCCAGGGATAGAACTCATGTCTCTTGCATCTCCTGCATTGGCAGGCAGATTCTTCACCACTAAAGCCATCTGGGAAGGCCAATACCCCAACAAAAGAGAAATATTCCTATGATCATTATTATACACAGGAATTTGAGATCAAAAGAATTCTATAGAAAGAGACCTTATTGAAATAATGTTTCCTTTATTATCCATGTTGTAGCATATATCGTTATTTTATTTTACACTGGTTTTTTTCACATTCCTTGTCAGTTTTTGGTAATATTTATTGCTCTTTTTTGTCTCTAATAATGAGAAATGCTACTTTCTCTTGTGAACTCTGAGCAGGTTCAGAAACTTCAATAGGAAGATGGAGAGATATTTGAAAAGAGGCCCTCTTACTACTAGCACATATATGTCTTAGGATGTAAATGACCTTAGGATTGGTTGGAGGAATAAGTATACTTTTCCATCTAATTCTAATATCTCAGTTAGATAACTTACCTAAAATTCTCAGCCACACCACCACCTCAACAGAGTTCAAATCTGAGTGTTCCAGAATCCTCTATACTAGTTTCTGAATCCCTAGGATGATAGATTCTGCAGTCCCTTAGGTTTTCATGGTCATGGGAAATGACTAACAAGACAATTAAATAAAATCTGCGTTGATGAATTGGGCATTATTCAGTGATGGAATTTTTTTTTAAGACTAAAATTCTCAGCTGAAATGTAATCAATCAGAATTTTCATTCTCATTCTCTCCAGTTGTGTAGAAGCCAAAATAAACATGTGTGACATTTATTAAGTGTACTATATATTCATATGTGTATATTTGGATATTAAAACACATATGTTCAATGACACTGATATCTTTACTATCTGTTGAATACCTTTCCTTTGTTCTTTCCAATCCATTCTCTATACTTTTAAGCTCATCTTCTTTCCAGTATGCTCAGCTCCATAAACTGTGTCCATGGGTTCCTTTGCTCTCTGTTTACTTAATGGGTTTAGCCAGTGGCTATAAATAGCAGGATAGGAAGTGGGGTCAGAGTGGTTTTCTCTTCCCTATTTCTTGCAAAGATGCCACAGCTGGCTTCATCCCTGGACCTAGACCATGGAACTTGCCAGGTGACCCATTTCCCAGAACTCCCTTCAACTCATAAGCTGTTCTTTGTCTTGCTCCTTCAGGAATAGAGAAGATAATTGCTCTCAGAAGTTACAAGTTCTAAAGTTATTAAAATTGTTTGGTATGCAATAGAAATTATAAGTGTAGTGTGGTAAGTTGACATTTGTTGAAAATTAAACCTGGAGTGTTCAACCAAAAAAGGAAAAAAAAAAAAAAAAAGGAACCCAAGAAGCCAGAAAGCCATATCTTACTGTGTAACTCTGAGAGACAAGATGGAAGCAATTTTCCAATAAGTCACAAACTCTAGATCTTAGCCAAGTATTCTGTTGTTCACACATTCATGGCAGTGTCTCATGGATCAGGGGATTCTAATGGAATGAAGTAGATGGGAAAATAACCACAGTAATATTTCATTTTTACTTGGATTAAAAATCAGCACAAAATGTTCCAGTAGGCAAATACTATCACATATAATTCTCTGACCTAAGCTAGTTTACAGCCACTGAAACCTTAGACTTATGGAAAAGCATGGAGCCTTTGATAAAGGATCTTGAAATTTAGCCAGTATATGTTCTATACATATTCCTTCAAGCCTTCTTGTAGATGGCCAGAAACCACTTATGAGAATAATCCTACCCTGGGCAAAGGTAAGTACCCAGCTCTTCTGTGGGTTATTGGATTCTGACTCTGAGTTAACACTAACCTTAAGTGACAGAAAAACACCCAAGGCACACTCTTGCCAGTGGGTCTAATGAAATAATTTAAATATAGCTTTGATCTGCTTTCTTCTTTCATTGGGTCTGAGACTAGATATATAGGTGATCATTATGTACCCATACTCAGAGATCATACTGGGTATCAGTTCAGTTCAGTTCAGTTGCTCAGTCGTGTCTGACTCTTTGCAACACCATAAATCGCAGCACACCAGGCCTCCCTGTCCATCACCAACTCCCAGACATACAGAATAAAACAGAACCCTAATTTTAGTTTCCTGTCCCTGATCTCTGGATACAGTGTTATAATTATTGGAATTTTCAAATGGATGTCTGTGAAGTTACTCCCCCAATACATTCTCTGCTCAGACAGTAAACAGAAAACCATATTGCATCACTGGGGAGAAGTGCAAAGTTTAGTGTTTTTATAAAGACATGAAAGATGCAATGGTTAAGATCCCAATTTATCACCATTAACTCCTCTGTTTGTCTGAGGGGAAAAGAATTGAAGATCTTCTAAGTGGAGATCATGAATGAACAACGTTTACAGGAAGAGAAGTTGAAGAAAGGATGCAGGACTAATAACATTTGTTTTGAGAAGTAAAATTGAGGAAGTCAGTTTGGAATAAAAATAGATTTATATACCTCTTGAAACAGTACAGTTGAACAGCACCACACTAGCATTCAATGGTTGTAGCCTTTGAGGAATACCCAATGCATTGTGAGGACATTAAATTTGCTAGAGAGGCTGAGAGATTGTCATATTTCATTGAATCTTCAAAGTCATAGACTAATCAGAAACTGAAACTCCAATACTTTGGCCACCTGATGCTAAGAACTGACTCAATTGAAAAGACCCTGATGCTGAGAAAGATTGAAGGTGGGAGGAGAAGGGGACAACAGAGGATAAGATGGTTGGATGGCATCACTGACTCAATGGACATGAGTTTGAGTAAACTCTGGGAGTTGGTGGTGGACAGGGAGGCCTGGCATGCTGCAGTCCAAGGGGTGGCAGAGTCGGACATGACTGAGTGACTGAACTGAATCAGAAGATATCCTAAACCCTTTATGCTCACACATATGCACAGAACTCTAGCCACACATACATAAACTGGAGGCTTCACGAATGAGATGGATGAAGTGACCTTCCTCCTGAGTATTAGTCAGCCTCCTTCCCCCCACACCAGACTTCATGTTCACAGGGCCCTTGTACAAAGTGACCATAGCAGTTGAAATGAGCTCAACATGACCATCTTCCCACGAAGGCTAATTTGGTTAATATTGTTGTGAGTTGTCAAAATGCGCAGAGGAGCCTGGCAGATGGTTATGGCCATAGAGCCACAAAGAGTTGGACAAAGCTAACGTGAGTTAGCATGCATGCATGAGGTGTCAACAAGGCAAAAAAAAAAAAAAAAAATTCTGGTAAACCACTGGGTAACAGGATGGTTAGATCAGACAGCTTCCTACTAATTCAGAATTGCAAAGGTAATGACTTTCCTCTCATGAGTTATCACATACTGGGGGAATTATTTGCTTTATATTTCCTACTGGCTTTTTCTTGTCAGCACCTATCAGTTCAGTTCAGTTCAGTTGCTCAGTCATGTCCGACTCTTTGCAACCCCATGAATCACAGCACGCCAGACCTCCCTGTCCATCACCAACTCCTGGAGTTCACTCAAACTCACGTCCATCGAGTCAGTGATGCCATCCAGCCATCTCATCCTCTGTCGTCCTCTTCTCCTCCTGCCCCCAGTCCCTCCCAGCATCAGTCTTTTCCAATGAGTCAACTCTTCCCATGAGGTGGCCAAAGTGCTGGAGTTTCAGCTTTAGCATCATTCCTTCCAAAGAAATCCCAGGGCTGATCTCCTTTAGAATGGACTGGTTGGATCTCCTTGCAGTCCAAGGGACTCTCAAGAGTCTTCTCCAACACCACAGTTCAAAAGCATCAATTCTTCGGCACTCATCTTTCTTCACAATCCAACTCTCACATCCATACATGACTACTGGAAAAACCATAGCCTTGACTAGATGGGCCTTTGTTGGCAAAGTAATGTCTCTGCTTTGGAAAATGCTATGTAGGTTGGTCATAACTTTTCTTCCAAGGAGTAAGCATCTTTTAATTTCATGGCTCCTGTGGTTAGAATGCCCTTGTTCAGATATCTTTGTAACAAACACCCTCCCTTCTTACAGTGTCAATTGCTGGTAATATCACCCCTTTTCAGGTGTTCCCTGATCAAAGTACTGTAATCCACTTCCTTGACATTTTTTATATATTTTTTTATACTTTATTATTCTCCTTAGAACTGTTCAGTATCTAATATTATATACATATAATTAGGGCTTCCCTGATGGCTAAGATGGTGAAGAATCTGCCTGCAGTGTTGGAGACCTAGGTTTGATCCCTTGGTCGGGAAGATCCCCTGGAGAAGGGAATGACAACCTGCTCTACCAATCTTGCCTGGGAAGTCTCTTGGACAGATGACCTGGTGAGCTATAGTCCATGGGGTCACAGCATGAGACACAACTGAGCACCAAATGCACACTTATACATTTTATTAGGTTAACTTTTTCTCTTTTCCTCCATTAGAATATATTCCTTCCTGTATTCTTTAAATGGAAAACACATAGAGTTCCATTTTTATCTCAATTCATAAGCTTATTAGGAGATTTTATTGGTTGCTTAGTTTACCTGAAACACAATACAAATTTAGAACTATATTGTGGCTGGGGAAAATCTTTGAAATCTTGGATCCATGACTACTAAAAGTGGTTTCTATTTCTTTGGGGAAAAAAATTGAAAATCCCTGGACTCAATATTCTCTATTTTGTTCTCTGGTTCTCAAGACAATATTAAAATTTTATTATTTATAAAGTGATAGTTAATTTTGAATGCTTTACTCTGAGTCAAGTACTGTGCTTATTGTTTCACAGCATTTTAAAATTTATTTCTGCCACATCAATTACACACATGTTTAAAAATTATTCCAGAGACCTGGTACTTAACCACTGAGTCACCTCCTTTCATACCTGATACAAGAGTTCCTTGCAGGATTCATGGGTCCCTGTCTTTTTGGTTATAACACCTGAACTCAACACCAGTAAGATGATACTGAGAGAATCAGATGCTGTCAGCAGGAGTACCTCATGCATGCAGTTTCAGATAAATGCTTCTAAGTGGTGTCCAAGTCATTTCTGGCAAAGTCCTATGTCTCTTATAGTTTCAGCCACCTTGACTGTGAGTACAGAAACATTATACTCACCTCACCCAGGTCCAGGTCACTTACCTATAACTCACAGTCACAGCCAACAAAAGACCATATGATGGATCCAGATAAGTTATACTTGCTCAGGGTCCCCTGTGCATATGATTCCTGAAGTACCTCAGGACTTAAAACTTTTTAGTTAATTGCCTTTGAAAGGAAATTAACCAAAAAGTCTGTCAATTTCTGTAGAGGTGAAAAAAATGGAATATTTCCTGCCATTTCAGTAAACAAAGGATGTCACAGTCACTGGCAATTGCAGCCACCAGGATGGTTAACTGTTGAGCCCTGAGGGAACTCAGGAAAGAAAAGAATATCTGCAATCCAGCAGCCATGAGACTGCAGTCACTCCCTATGGTGAACTCTGAAGAAACTTGGGATGTGAAAATACATGATACTGGCCCCAGATAGCTGAGGCACATATCAAAGGCAAGATTTCCGAGAGCCCAGACTCTTGCATCTTCCCATACATAGAAAAGTGCTTAATTCTTTAACTTGAGATATCTGGTTTTCTTTAATTTACAATGATTTTTTGATGTTCAGACTGCCTGCCCTTTGTTGCAAAATCACTACATATCCTATCTCCTCATCTTTCCTTTTGGAGGAATTTCTCAGAACCCTCTGAAAGTTTATCTCTTGGACCGTGCTGTGCTTAGTTGCTCAGTCCTGTCTGACTCTCTGCAGCCCCATGAACTGTAGACTGCCAGGCTTCTCTGTCTATGGGAATTCTCCAGGCAAGAATACTGGAGTGGGTTGCCATCCCTCCAAGACCTTCCTTCAGGAGATCTCCCCAACCCAGGAATGGAACCCAGGGCTCCCACATTGCAGGTGGATTCTTTACTGTCTGAGCCACCAGGGAAGTCCAATAATACTGCAGTGGATAGCCTATCCCTTCTCCAGCAGATCTTCTGGACCCAGGAATTGAATTGGGATCTCCTGCATTACAGGTGGATTCTTTACCAGCTGAGCTACCAAGAAAACCCCTAATCTATAAGTAGCGTTTGAAATAGTTTCTCAGCCCTTCCTGCTTGAAACAGTCTCTTCATCAGATTTCCAGGTCATCAAACTTGCATGGATTTTCTTCTCCTTCTGAAGCTACATGATCTCAGTGTTATTGCCCCCAGGTTGGAATTTTGGAGAACCCCAGAATCAACCCTCAAATCTCTTCTCTTTTCCTCAAATCTTTTTGCTTTCTCTTTTCTTCTCTTCTCTTTTCTTCTCTTCTCTTCTTTCTCTTCTCTTTTCACAACCACTCTCTGGTAGACCATACAGTCTAATGACTGTAAATACTCTCCATAGTCTTATCTATCTACCTGCCTACCTACTTTTTATCTCCTGATCATTTTTCTTCCCTGAAGTTCAGACTCATGTATCCAAGTGCCTAGTTAACATCTCTTATAGGATGTCTATTGGGAAGTTTAGGAAAAAAGTGTCTTCCTAACAATCCTTCATAAGCCTACTTTCTCAAAATCTTATTCACTGCAGTAAAGGCATTATCTTAATTTAGGGGAAATTATCAGACATTTTTTAGGAGAAGGCAATGGCACCCCACTCCAGTACTCTTGCATGACGCAGGAGCCTGGTGGGCTGCAGTCCATGGGGTCACTAAGAGCTGTACATGACTGAGCGACTTCACTTTCACTTTTCACTTTCATGCACTGGAGAAGGAAATGACAACCCACTCCAGTGTTCTTGCCTGGAGAATCCCAGGGATGGGGGAGCCTGGTGGGCTGCCATCTCTGGGGTCGCACAGAGTCAGACACGACTGAAGCGACTTAGCAGCAGTAGCAGCAGCAGCATCAGACATTTTTTACCCCTTTTTGTTTTTTACACTGTAGCTAATTGGCAACATCTTCATTCCACCTTCAAAATATATCCAGAACTTAACCAACTGCTCCCAGTTACAGTGATTCCACCGAACACGAGCCCACTCTCATTTCACGTTTGTATTATTGCAGTTTCCTAATGGCCTCCCTGCATCCTCCCTACTTCCATCCTTACCTCATTTGAGTGTCTTAACAAGGAAGTCAGAGTGATCCTGTTAAAATACCAGATAGATTGTGTTACTTTTCATCTTCAAACACTCCAATGACTTCAGAGCTTTTCCAGAGTAAAGGCCCAAATCCTTGCAAAGATGTGCAAAGCTTATGACGTTTCTGTTCTGGCTCTACTGTCCTCCCTTTCACTGCTCACTCCAGCTCTGCCACCCTCCTTTCAGTTCCCACATAAACTGATTCACTCAGAGCCTTTGTACTTATTCATTCTTGTGGTTAGAATGCCCTTCCTCAAATATCTTTACAGAGAAGATATTTCCCTTTTTTCAGGTGTTCATTGCCACCAATATCACCTGTTTTCAAGGATTCCCTGATCACTGAACTCAGTCTGCTTCCTGATATTCTTATATCCCCTTTCTTTTGTATGATTATCACTAGAACTGCTTATTTTCTAATATTACATATATCCCATTAGTTTAACTTATTCTCTTTTCCTTTTATTATTAATAAAGCATAATCTTTCACATTTGCTTTTGATGGAAAATGTATGTCAGTTCAATTTTTATTTTATTTTAATTTGTAGGTTTACTATGAAAGTTTTGTGGGCTGTTTTGTCTAACTGAATACAAAAATATATGTATATATGGCAAAACCAATACAATATTGCAAAGTTAAAAAATAAAAAATATTAAATTAAAAAAATATATATGTACTGAAAACATTTGGTGGCTGGGCAAAATCTTTGAAAACATGGATTCATGAAAACTAGATGTGGTTTCCTATGAGAAAGTGTTGAACAATCCTGGATCACACTTTAAAATTCCTATCTTCCATTTCTTTATGTTCTATGATTCTCATATTATTCCAGAAGTTTGTTATATATAAAAATATTAGATAAGTATTTTGAATACTTTCAGTTTAGTTCAGTTCAGTCGCTCAGTTGTGTCTGACTCTTTGCAACCCCAGGAACTGCAGCACACCAGGCCTCCCTGTCCACCACCGACTCCCGGAGTCCACCCAAACCCATGTCCATCGAGTCGGTGATGCCATCCAACCATCTCATCTTCTGTTGCCTTCTCCTCCTGCCCTCAATCTTTCCCAGCATGAGGATCTTTTCAAATGAGTCAGCTCTTCGCAACAGGTGGCCAAAGTATTGGAGTCTCAGCTTCAGCATTAGTCCTTCTGATGAACACCCAAGACTGATCTCCTTTAGGATGGACTGGTTGGATCTCCTTGCAGTCCAAGGGATTCTCAAGAGTCTTCTCCAACACCACAGTTCAAAAGCATTTCTGACTCAAATGCTTTGCTAGGTGTTTCACATGAATTGTTCTATTTATTCCCACAACATCTATCATAGGTATGTTTAAAGATTAATAGCAGTGATTTTATAGATGACCAAATCAAGGTTTTATAAGTATGTAGTAATTTCAGAGTTAATAAATAATTGTGCTGTCTTCCTCCAGAGAGCTGGTACTTAACCTCTAAGCCACTTCCTTTAATACCCGATACTAGGTTAAGAGCTGCTTATACATTCCATGGGTCCCTCTCTTTTTAGTTATAAGACCTTAACTCAAACACAATAGAATAATGCCAAGAGATTCAGAGGCTATCCAGGTGAGTACTTCATACCACTAGCATCAGATGAATGCTTCCAAGTAGCTTCCAAATCACCTTCTGGCAGAGTCCTGTGTCTCTTCACTGGCAGCCAATACCAATTATGAGTATAGAGATATTCCACTCACCTCACCCAGGACCATGACAGTTGCCTGTAGCTCTCACAGTCACAGCCAACAGGACCATAAAGTGGGTCCAGATAAATTATACTTGCTCAAGGTTCCCAGTGTATTTGACCTGTTAAGTACTTCATGGGTTCATAGCTTTGAAAGTCTCTAAATAGCAATTAATTGGAGAGTGTGTTGACTTTATTTAGGAGAATCTGAGGTGGTATGCTGCTGCTGCTACTGCTAAGTCGCTTCAGTCGTGTCCGACTCTCTGCGACCCCATAGACTGCAGTCCACCAGGCTCTCCTGTCCCTGGGATTCTCCAGGCAAGAACACTGGAGTGGAGTGCCATTTCCTTCTCCAGTGCATGAAAGTGAAAAGTGAAAGTGAAGTCGCTCATTCGTGTCTGACTCTTAGCGACCCCATAGACTGCAGCCTACCAGGCTTCTCCGTCCATGGGATTTTCCAGGCAAGAGTACTGGAGTGGGGTGCCATTGCCTTCTCCAAGGTGGTATACTGACCTGTAATGTAATGACTTCTCATCTGTAACACTGCATTTCTTACAGTTGTGGGGAGAGTTAATAGAGACAATGTATTTGAAGTGATAAGAATTGTTGGGATTCAATATGATGTATTGATTATTTGATGTTATGTTAGTTATTAATGTCATATAATTGTTAAGTGGTAGAATTATTATTAAACAAAACAGCAAAGGTGCTAAAATTGGTGGTGAAACAGCCCTTTTCCTTTGCTCTTTTCCAACCTTTGCTCTTTTCCTCTGCTAGTCAAGCACATTCTCCTTTACCCCAGAGCTCTTTTGATGAGTTAAAATTGCTTATCATGGTGCCTCAACCCATCTTCTGGTGATTTCATTTCTCTATCTTATGCTCCAACTATGGATTTTTTGGGGGTCACTGATACCTCTGTGGATCTTCTCAATTGAAAATGCTCAAATCCACAGCATAAACACACACACAAACAAAATAGTGCACACATTTTCATTGTGTTTCCTTTTAAGCTTAAACACAGTTACCTTCCCATGGGTTAAATATTTTACTTTAAAAAAATAATTCTTTTCCAGCAATCTCACCCAGAGGTTATGACAACCTGAGAGGAATGATCAGCATCTAACATTGTTTTTAAATGTACATTTTGCCCTTCTATCCACAGGGACAAAAACAAATTTAAATAATTAAACTTTTTGTGATTTATTTCGAGCCTGAGCATAGGTGGCATTTTTTTGTCTTCTGTCCCCTAGGGCTCTTGGAATAGCTACAAACATATTCCAGTGTAAATGATTCTCAATTGCTTTTTTGATGTTGCATTTTTGTGTCAAATATATCATTTTATTTACCTTTCCTTCCTTTAATATAAATTGTCCTTTGTCACCACAAATAGAAGGGAAAGTCAGGTCTCCCACTTTTACTCTCAGCAGTTTCAGAGACTGCCATAGGACAATTATGAGGTATAAGAAATACTGGTTTATAGTTCCCATTGTAACAGAATATAAATGGCTGCTGAGTTATACAAATTAAACAGTATTTCTATGCCAGGAGTAAATCTGCATCACACAACATACAAACATCTGTAGTGTGGCCTTATCCAGAATTCAAAATCATTGATAACAGCAGATCCCAAGGGAATTCTTCCAGGTTTTGTAGTTTGGGGGAAAGGCAAGCTAGGAGGTTAATCATAACTATGCATTGACTAAGTCAGGTCAGTCTTATTAAATAAGACTCAGAAAGGTTTTGTTTAGAGACTGTGATTCCCCAGGGATAGACATATTCAACCATAATTTTCTGTTACCTCTGTATTGAGTTTTTCTGTATCCAAATGTATATATATAGAGATTATATCTACTATGTACCTTTGAATATTAATATACAGATAGGTATCTATATATCTGTGGGGTGCTCAGATAGCTTCCACTTCTCCTTCTGGATGGTCTCCCATCATTTGCCATCCTGCTTTCTGCTCCATGAGATGAACCTACATGAACTAAGTCAATTAACTTTTCAATGAGGGGAGGAAATACAAAGGAAAGACTGGGTTCAGAATACCTATTTCTGTTACCAACTCAGGTTCAGATGCCCATCACTCAAATGCAATGATCAAAGGGCAAATGCTGGTAAAAAGGAAAGGTGCTTTATTCAGAAAAGTGAGCTACCTGGGGAGAAGGTGAACTCTTGTCTGAAGACCAACTCCCAAGATCCTGCTCAGCCATGACAATTTGTAAAGGGAAAATGGAGAAATAATCTCGGTTAATCATTAAAGTACGAGGTTAGATTCTTCATCATTTTTCCATTGTGTATAGACTGCTGACTTTTCCTGACCTTCCTCTGGATGCTGCTTTGCCTATGTGGTCCACCTGTAATTGGATGCCAACCTGCCCATGTGGCAAATTTGCTGACAAGAAGAGGGGTGGGAGTGGGTAGAAAGTTGATCATTCTTCAACTACATAACTCTTCATTCTTATTCTTTCTAATCCAGGAAAGAAATCAACAGGTTAGGCAAGCCATCATGTGCATTCAGTAAAGCAAAACTCAAGAGTTAGGTTACATGTTGCCTAGTGATCTAATCTTTTAACACTGGGTGTAGCCCTAGAGTCAGACCTTTTAACTGGATCTCTGGGATTAGTTTGCTGACATAGCTAAAAAATGTGCAGATATGCCACTTGCCAGAGAAAGGGGACACTGGTGAGCCCTGGCATGTAGTAGTGTCATGATAGTTTAAATTATCACCAGTGATGGCATAGCATGAAATGCAGTCGGAGATCAAAGCACTGAAAACTCAATTGGTGCTAAGAGACGGACACGACTGAGCAACTTCACTTTCACTTTTCACTTTCATGCATTGGAGAAGGAAATGGCAACCCACTCCAGTATTCTTGCCTGGAGAATCTCAGGGACGGGGGAGCCTGGTGGGCTTCCGTCTATGGGGTCGCACAGAGTCGGACACGACTGAAGCGACTTCGCAGCAGTAGCAGCAGCAGCAGCAGCATTCATCATGACCATGAAAATATTGGTTGTAAAATTCATGAGGTCTTTTTTTTTTAATTTTTAAATTTTATTATTATTATTTTTTACTTTACAATATTGTATTGGTTTTGCCATATATCAGCATGCATCTGCCACGGGTGTACACATGTTCCCAATCCTGAGCCCCACTCCCCCTCCCCATACCATCCCTCTGGGTCATCCCAGTGCACCAACCCCAAGCTTCCTGTAGCCTGCATCGAACCCGGACTGGCGATTCATTTCTTATATGATATTATACATGTTTTAATGCCATTCTCCCAAATCATTCCCCACCCAACAGAGTCCAAAAGACTGTTCTATACATCTGTGTCTCTTTTGCTGTCTTGCATACAGGGCTATCCTTACCATCTTTCTAAATTCCATATATATGCGTTAGTATACTGTATTGGTGTTTTTCTTTCTGGCTTACTTCACTCTGTATAATAGGCTCCAGTTTCATCCACCTCATTAGAACTGATTCAAATGTATTCTTTTTAATGGCTGAATAATACTCCATTGTGTATATGTACTACAGCTTTCTTATTCATTCATCTGCTGATGGACATCTAGGTTGCTTCCATGTCCTGGCTATTATAAACAGTGCTGCGATGAATATAGGGTCTTTTAAATTGAAAACTATGATTATTCTACTGGGAACATGAAAGAGCATTTGGAATGCCCCAGCAGTAGGTTTGAAGGAGTTTCCCAACTGCTTTAGTCCTTTAGGAAAGTTCAGGTTGAGGTTTAAGCCTGGGCCTAATTGTAAGAACTGCAGAAAAGACCTATTAATTAAATGCTAGGGGTTTTATCATAAGCTTCCCTGGTAGTTCAGATGGTAAAGCATCTGCCTACAATGCAGGAGACCCAGGTTCGATCCCTGGGTCGGGATGATCCCTTGGAGAAGGAAATGGCAACCCACTCCAGTACTCTTGCCTGGAAATCCCATGGACTGAGGAACCTGGTAGGCTACAGTCCATGGGGTTGCAAAGAGTTGGACATGACTGAGCGACTTCACTTCACTTCATATGAAATGATGGAGAGAATAATTGAAATCACAAAGTAATGGGATAGGGACATTGGGCAAACAAGAACAGAGGTAAAAACAAAACCCTTGCTTTAAGAGGCAATCCATAACTTCGCCTATCTGAAAGATTCAGCTTTTCCCTGGACAAAAATCTTTCAGTGACTGAACATAGGGACTTATGAGCTCGTGTAATTCTCCTCAACACTCAACCTGACCACTCCACATCGCCTTTATAGCAAAAGTTAAATATCACTTGCCCAGATGATGAAATAAAAAACTTGCTCTTAGGGGAAATGCACACTAAAAAAGTTATGGATTCTCACTAATCTGTATTGGCAAGAGTCTGGAAAGCATGTAAGGGACTGGCTTATAAAAGTGGTAAACCAAGGAGAATGATCTATAAGGATTAATCAAGCTCAAGTTATCAGCACATGTGCACCCTTATAGGATTCAAGAATTCACTGTTTCCTCAAGAAACTTAAGAATTTGTATTATAATGAAACATGTCATGATTGACTCTTTTGAATTGCTTAAATTCAAAATACTTAACAAATATAAAACATTCCCAATGCAGTGCTTGCAAAATGTGGTTAACATCAATACCATAGGCTTAATTTCTTCGTTATGTCTATATTCAGTGTTTAGCTAAGATTTTTTCATATACTTATTTGTAATCTTTTTATGTTTTAGTAATACTATTTAGACCTTCCTTTAACTAATACAAAAATAAGTAAAAATATTCTCGGGCCAGCAGAAGTTTCTTATTGAAAAATAGAACAGTTTTATTAAAGTAAACAAAATAGGAGCGATGTGTCAAATGGTTCCTTTTCTTTTTTTAATAGTTAAATTTTAATATAAATATGATTTTTTATGTCCACCATTTTAAACAATAGTTTCTTGTGCAAAATGACATCTCATTCTAAAATTATTTTTTAAAATGTCAGCCAGCATTAAATAATATTATATATTAATTTAATATATAACATTATTCAAAAATAATTTAATCTTCTGATAACTTTATTCTAATCAATAAATACACTCAGTTTTCCACTACAATGTCAGCGATTAAGTCTGCATAATTAGCTTTCATTTAAGAACTGTTATCTATTTACTTTGTCTCAACTTATTTATTTGATGTGACAATTATTGATTATTATTAATAGTAATATTCATCAATATTGATTTTCCTTATTGTTCTTTGTAGAGCTTCTAATTTTATTGGAATTTCTTGAAAATAGTTATTTATACTTATCATTTGCTGCTGCACCAATAAAACATGTACATATGTATATTTATTTGAATTTCTATGTCATATACTTAATTAAATCATGACCTTTAAGTCCATTAAAAATGAAATAATCTATCATGGTTACTGTTCTTATACTATCTGTACATTTTTCATTTCTTGAGAATCCTTGAAGTCCTTGGCTTTCATTGATTCACTAAGTTGTAAGTGAAATTTTTTTCAGTTATTATTAAAATTATTTTGATATTTAGGATATTGAAGCTCTTTAAGTTGGTTTCTTTAGTCTTTCCCCCAATCATTTGTAGAAGCATCTACATTTTCTAAACATAACAGAAAATTTCAGGCACAAGTTATTTATTTTCTCACTATAAAGCGTAGACTGCTCTATACTCTAAGAAATTTTTATTCGTTTTGGTAGGTAGCAGTATTAGGGACACAAATTAAGGACCAGAGTATGTACATGCAGCATAGCATGGGGTACAAAGTATATCTTGCTTTTCTTTTAGCATGGGAAGAAGGGGAGTCAGATGTGTCCCTACACTTTCATAAATAGTACTTTGGCCACTTGATGTGAAGAGCTGACTAATTGGGAAAGACCCTAATGCTGGGAAAGATTGAGGGCAGGAGGAGAAGGGAACGATAAAGGATGAGAGGTTGGATGGCATCACTGACCCTGTGGACATGAGTTTGAGCAAACTCTGGGAGACAGTGAAAGAAGGGGAAATCTGGCGTGCTGCAGTCCATGCATTGGACACAACGGCATTCCACAAAGAGTTGGACACAACTTAGCAATTGAAGAACAACAACCATTTGATTGACTAACAGAACGAGGTCTCAGAATAACACTGGAAGGTAAGTGACAGGGAAGTCTGGGAGAGGTATACAGATGGATCTCTTGGAAAGGACTGTGAAGGTAGTATTCATGTTGCATTGTTAAGCGTCCACTGGAGGGTCTTTTTTGCAAAAAGGATCCACAACGAGAATGTTGTTGAGCCTTATTCCCTGGAAAGCCCTGCACTTAAATAGTGAGAACATTACAAATTAACCATAGCGGCAAGGATGGAGGCCATGCCTGAACTCAATAAAACTGTTTTTTCTTTGTTTTTCTTCCATTTTTAGCCATTTTCATCAATACAATTCTAATCTGAGAAGCCACAGATTTTCTCACCTAATTGGTACCACTGCCCTGTGTTCTGTTATCTAAATTCTTTTTACATAATAGTAAAAGTAATTTTAAATATAAATCAGATCATAGTGTATTACTGCTTAAAATTTGCAAATATTGTAAATTGGAATAAAACATAAACTTCTTACAATTTAGCTAAAACTGTACTCCTCAAAAGCATGGCTCAAAACAAGCATCATGAGCATCTTGTTTGAAAGAAGACTCTTGAGCCCTGACTCAGAACTACTGAATTAAAATCTGAATTTTAACAAGAAAACTATGCTATTCCTATGTATATTAAAGCTTGATGAGAACTCACAGAAGATCCAGCATAATTTGTTCCCTACATCCTTTTCTTTTTAAAATGACATATATAATCATATTTAAATGTATTAGCTTTTATGTGTGTGTTTATATGTGCTCAGTCACATCTGACTCTTTGTGATACCATGCACTCTAGACCTCTCGGCTCCTCTATCCATGGGATTTTCCAGCCAAGAATACAGGAGCAAGTTGCCACCTCCTACTCCGGGTGACCTTCCCAATCAGGAACCGAAGCCCTGTCTCTTGCACCTTCTACATTGGCAGGTGGATTCTTTACCACTGTGCCACCTGGAAACTTTTTACATGTGTTTACACATATTTAAAGATATATACATGCACATATAAACACACATGTCATGATAAACCATGGATCGCATTAGCTTGTAATCTCATATTGCTCAAGAAGCCTCCAGGGTTTGTAATATGTTCTTAGGATGACAGTGGCCCTAGACAGCATATCTATTAATATGAGAAATGTTTAATCGCTTTTCATATCACTTATGGACTATGCAAATCAAATCACATGATCTGTTCTGATATCAGTCTAATGGAGTCCCCTCTGTTTCCCAGAGTCCTGAGACTCAAATGAGAAAATCTATGTTCAAGGAGGCTGTGTCTATCATGTACTATTCCTCCTTTGCATACTGGGTAACTTCCACCATAATGCCAGGGTCAATGCATTCTGAGGGGGATGACAACTAATGGGGATCTAAGCTGGGAGATTCCAGCATCATTTAAAGCAAAATGTAATTGGATATTTTGAAAAGTCTTAGATGAATGTTGTACATTTTAGATGGTTTTCACACAACGGTTCTTAAAAGCTGGAATACAGTAGGGAAAAAAAGTTGAAGTAACAAATGGAACTCCCAGCATATTTCAGGCTTAGCTTTGTCTAATCCACAATTGTATCTTTTTCCCAGTAAAAGGTTGAAAGAATAAGATTTCAAGAGTTCACCCCTGGGGCTTTTAAAAATACCTATATCTGAGTCCTGTGTGCAGAGATTTTGATTCAGGATATGGCCTGGGAATTGATATTAAAATCAAACAAGCGACAACAACAAACTATAGTGCATTGAGGAGTTGAGAATCATGAGATTAAGTTATATTATTATGTGGAGACATTATTTGACTCAGCTGGCTCTTTGCACATTGAAAGTACTTAATTAATATTAACTTTCTAGTTTGCTCTTTCTTCCTCTCTCCTTCCTTCCTTCTCCCTTCCTTCCTTCCTTCCTTCTTTTCTTCCCTTTAGATTCATAACAAGGGAGCGATGTAGTGGTCTGAATATTTTAATGTCCATTTTGAAAATGAATAAACTTAAGAAAGTGAGATGATACACTCAAGCTTACAAAACTAGTAACTTTCCATGCTGACCTTACTGTTTCCTTATAAACAGTTTGCGTTTATCAGCTATGCAATTGTGGATGATTCCAGAGTTTAGCATGATCAGGGAGAAGAGAATCTAGGGTTCAAATATTCTATGTGGACAACTGAGAGTATACTAGAGTATAATCATCTCTAAATTCCAGTTGATTTTAGGACATGATTCTGTGCACGGTCTTTGATGAGTTTGCTGTTTTTGTGTTGAATGCATCTACATTTATGATTGCCAGAATTAGGCAACACGGAAGGTTGAGAACACCCTGGTCACTTGGAAGGCATCGTGTTGATGTATGGCAAAACCAATACAATATTGTAAAGTAATTAGCCTCCAATTAAAATAAATAAATTTATTAAAAAAAATAACCTGGTAATGGTTCAAATGTAGGAGATGGAAAAGAAGGGAGCAACCAATACACACAGCAACCAGGACTCCCTCAGAACAAATCATTAATTAAATTTTAATCACAGGTCTTGGGACATCATGCCTCAAGAACCTAAAATTCAGCCTAAGGTACTGAGATGAGAAAACTCACATAACTTAGGGATTTCACTGTGCATGCATTCATTATCTTTATTTTTAATCTATAAAAAGGTTGGGTTGGATTATAGCAACGTTTCATTTGTGGTTATCATAGAAGGAGCTTTATTTTATTTTCATGGAATTATAGTTTTTACACATGGATATCATGTCTTTTTTTTTTTTTTTTGCATGAACATGTGGTGAGGACAGATATGAAGACTATTTCTACACAGCACTTAACAGCTTCAGGTATTTTATCTGTTGTGTTTCTGATTTAAATTGTTTATTGAGATATTAAAATAATAATAGTAAAATAAAGCAATAAATTATTTAACTAAAGGGCATTTTGGACTTAGGTAAACTCAAGTATAAAATTATGGCTTTGCTAAATACCCTAACTTTGAGACAGTTGTATACTCTCTGACCATCAATTTTCTCATATTTAAAATGGACATAAATTCTATTGGAGTTGTTATGAAGATATGATTTACTATCAGCAAAGTACTTAAACAGTTTGCCATGTAATAGAGAATTACAATAGGTACCAGGCAAGAATACTGGAGTGGGTAGCCATTCCCTTCTTTCTATTCTTAAAATACTTAGTTTATCTATCATGTGGTGTAGAGATTAAAGTGCAAGTGAAGTCGCTCAGTTGTGTCCAGTTCTTTGCGACCCCATGGACTGTGTAGCCTACCAGGCTCCTCTATCCATTGGATTTTCCAGGCAATAGTACTGGAGTGGATTAGGAGTGCTCATAATTCATGTCTTGGGTGCTTAACAAAGATCCCCTAATGAAGATCGCATATATATGTATATAAAATATTGATAGAGTTAATATACCTCGAGTCCTTATAAGATATAGCTAACTCTGTTCTAGGTGCTTCACATGTATCATCTCATTCACCTGGCCCATCAACTCTATGAGAATGCCCACTCTTGCCCCTGTCCTGCAGGTAAGTAAAGTTAAGCACAGACTGGTGGTCTGAATTGTGCAAGCAAGGCCTCCCAGCTGGTGAAAAGCAGAGCCAGGCCTGTGATCTCAACTCTCCAGTGGTGGACCATGCTCACCGTGTGCCAGCTCGCTGTCAACTGAGAAACTCACTCTGCATATCCTTTGCTATTTTGCTAATCACTTCTTAACATTACCTGAATGGCTCATTTTCAGAAGGACTTTCTGACTGTTGTTTGGAGAGTCTGAAAGGCCTCTGTCCAGACCCATCCTTCCTTTATCTCGGGACTTCATATTTTAGATCATTTGGTTTATCAGCTCACTGAGCTGTTTGATTTGGAAAGCCTTGATTTAAATCAAAATATAAGAAGACTGTGTAAAACATGTCACCTGCAAATTAATATTATTTGAAAATGATGTTTTGCATAAAGTAGTCTTTTTCATGATCTGCAACTACTTGGTTCATAAATGTCTTCTTGGGATATTTATGAAGATTCCTCACTTTCTTGGGAATCAATTGGTTTCCTTCATCTTAACTTTATATGGACAGTAGCATTTATGAGAGTATCAAAATATCTGCTGTGTTTATCAGGGCAAGCCCAGCATCTGGTACATACTAGATTATTGAAAAGACAGATTTCAAAGGAAGAAAGAAAGAAAAATAAAGAATGAAGAATGAGTAGATGAATAACTGGCAGCTTCTTGATATTGTAACTGTGCCTACCTCTAAGACTCTTCATTACTCCATACCTTTCTAACTCCCTGCTTTTGATCTGCTGCAAATCAGTTAACCACACACACTATTGATAACTGTGCATAAGCTAAGAGTAGGTAAACACAAGGCATAGAAGCTAAGGAACACTCAGTGAATCGACCAAGTAAGTTTAACTTGTCTGGATCCTTTTTAATGCTATTATTTCTCTGAAATGTTTTTTTATTAGAGAAATAAATTCTGGATAAATGCAGGAACACTGTATGTTTTAGGGCTATTAATAATAAGTATTATTTATGAATCTTTTATGTGTAAACATTGTCTTAAATTGTCTTTAATTCTTTATACACACTATTTAATCCTCAAAAAATTGGTTCTATCATTATTCTTATTGTGTGTGTATATATATAGTATATATATAAAATAAAACCATCCAAGACCCCTCTGCAGGAAAGTTGTGAAGCTGGGAGAACTGGCGATTAGTGTGATCCATCACTGGTTTGTGATTGTGTGTACACTCTGTTCTTAGGGTATCAGAGTGTCTAATCACTAGAAAGCTGCATCAAGGTGATACAGAAGATACACAGGCTGCAGTTCTGGCTTTTACTTTAAGGTTAGCGGGTAGCACATAAAGCAAAGTGCCGCGAGCCGGCATATTGCATATTGAGTGCATATTGCATATTGAGTGCAGCACTTTCCACAGCATCATCTTTCAGGATCTGGAATAGCTCAGCTGGAATTCTATCACTGCCGGGAGCCAGCGTGAGGAACTCCGCCCATGACAAAGGTCATGAGGAAGGAGGCTCCGCATACGCAAAGGCGGGATCGAGCCTCAGGAGTCCCCCTGGAAATTCTCGAGCATCTACCCCCAAAACCAGAGTCTGCCTACTTTCTGCTTTGTGCTTTCACCTACACCTCTGACTTTACGGGGGGCTGTCCCCCACTACCTCTCTCTGAAAAAAGAGTTGGCTTACAGCTCCAGTTAATAATTCCTGGGTGTGACAGTGTTTAACCTACAAACTCCTTTGGAAATCCTCTAGCCTGCCTGAATAGGTTTTTCCAGCCACATGTGATTGTTCAGAGCCTCCCAACTGTGAGAGGCAGGAGATGTTCTAAACTGTCTAAACACAGATTCCTTTGAGTAGTTAAAAGATTGATTAGAAATTGTATTGGTGAAGGGTTTTTCACTTGTTGGGCCAATGTTTGCTGCTAAGTCTCCATACTCCTTACCTACTGTGTCCTTGGCAGTGTATTGATTGATATAATGGGTGTATAGAAATGTAAAATGCAGTTTTGTCCAATGCTTTTTTGGAGGCTGGTGCCTGACTTTAGAATAATCACCTTTAGAGAAAGATAAGTTTCTTAAAATGTTAACAGGCCTCCTGGCCAGAAGATGATGTAATTCACCTGAACTTTTGCATATGATAAGTTTGAAAGCCTGGCTTCGATTAGGACCAGGAACTGCTGTCCTTGTATGACTCCACCCCTTCCCCCATTATCCTCTATGCACAACTTAAGGTATAAAAACTACTTTGGAAAATAAAGTGCGGGCCTTGTTCACTGAAACTTGGTCTCCCCATGTCGCTCTCTCTTTCAAATTCTGGCTGAGTCTCCATCTGGAGTGTGGAACCCACCATGCTTGCTAATTATGCCTGGGCTTCTAAGATCTGACCGGGGAGGCCTCAGTGTCTCCTCTCCTTCGGGAGAACGGAAGGACGCCCGCGGCCTACGTAAGTGGTGCAAACTTCTTGTCTTGAAGTTTTATTGGTCTCCCGCGTAAACCAAGCTACTCAGCCTCTTTTCTCCACTGAATTTTCCTACTGAGCTATCCTCATTCTATTACTCTTTATATCTTTGATGAATAAATAATTAAATAGGTCGCCGACGCCGTCCCCGCTTCGAATACCCTGGATCAGCCGGGGCTGGACCCCGGCAGCAAAGCCCTTTATTACTTTTTACTTGAGTGCTACAACATGCTGCTGCTAGATGCAGAACACAGAAATAATTAGATCTATTTGAAGAGAGAAGCATAAGCAAAGTTTTGAAGAATGGGTATAATTTGGAAAGATTGCATGTGTGCCTGCTCAGTCACTTTAGTCCTGTCTGACTCTTTGCAACCCTCTAGACTGTAGCCCACCATCCTCCTCTGTCCATGGGATTCTCCAGGCAAGCATATTGGTATAGGTTGCTGTTCCAGGGGATCATCCCGACTCAGAGATCAAACATGTGTCTCCTGTGTCTTCTGCATTGCTGGCAGATTCTTTAGCACTGAGCCCCCGAGGAAGCCTTGAAAAGATTATGAACAGCCAAAAGCATGCACCCTTAGAGAAAAGACAAGAATATCTATTTCATGTCATCAGTATTTGAGTTTGACTGTTCTCTTGGAATATTTCCTTGGAAAGCAGAAGAAATGCTTTCCACTTGTATTACAACTCAGATACTCAAGATATATCATCAGACCAATACTTCTCCTTGCTGTCTTACTTACGTCCTAAATTTCCAACATTGTGACCTAGAAGGTATTTGATTTCTTCTTCAGGTGAGTGGATGGTTCTATGAAAGAGAGGTGGTCTCAAAAATGAATATGATAACAACAAACTTCACTGTGACTGAATTTGTGTTCCTGGGGCTCTCATCACAGCCAAAGATGCAGCTCATTCTTTTTATTATGTTCTTGTTCTTCTATGTATTAACCGTGGTGGGGAATATTATTATTATCACTATCATCCAGATAGAAACACGTCTCCAAACTCCAATGTACTTCTTCCTCACTAATTTATCCTTTCTGGATATCTGCTACACATCCACTGACGTCCCACAAATGCTGTCCAACATGGTGGGCAGAAAGAAGACCATCCCATTTCCTAGATGTGCTACTCAGAAGTACTTCTCCCTCTCCTTGGGAATGACTGAATGCGTTCTCCTTGGAGTCATGGCTTACGACAGATATGTGGCCATCTGCCATCCTCTTCACTACACAGTCATTATGAACCAAAGGACCTGTGTCCAGTTAGCAGGCATTTCTTGGGCCAGTAGTTTCCTGAGTTCCATGGTCATCAACATCTTCACCTTGAGCTTACCCTACTGTGGACCCAATGTCTTGGATCACTTCTTGTGTGAGGTTCCTTCCATCCTGAGGTTGGCTTGCACTGACATATCATTTACCAAGATAGTTGTTTTCATCTTCACTATTGTCATTGTCTTCATTCCTTTTCTCCTCATTGTTGTTTCCTACGCCCAAATCCTTCTGACAGTTCTCAGGATGCAGTCAGCCTCTGGAAGGCACAAGGCTCTGTCCACCTGTGCTTCCCATCTGACAGTGGTGGCCTTATTCTATGGAACTGGTATCTTCATGTACATGAGACCTCAGTCAAAGACCTCCAGGGCTGGGGGCAAGATCATCGTGGTGTTCTACACTGTGATCACACCCATGCTCAACCTCTTGATCTACAGCTTAAGGAACCAAGATGTAAAAGGGACTCTAAGAAGAGCTCTGGCAAAACAGAGGACCTCAAGAGCTCTCAATGGGACACAATGTCAGCTGTTATTATAAGATGATTGACTGCTGAATATGAAGTGATGGACTGAAAAGTAGCTCTGAAGGTCAGTATCTGCCCTGCCAACTCATAAAAGACACATCATTCCAGCTGCAAACTCAACAAACATCATGACTCCCCCAAGGACAAACCACAGCTTTCATGTGTCAAAGCAATACCCTTTATCAAGTGACTACTCTTTTCTTACTCCCAGAAAAAACTTGCTTCTCTAAAATCATACAGTCTCTGTAAGTGATTTCTTTAAATCATATCAATAAGGTGAATTAGCTTAGCTTTTGCTACCTTAACTATACATGAAGTATGTAAAGGGCCCTGATAGAACAATTCTCAAATTTTAACTCAGATGCAGAACTTCAGATAAGGGTTTTTGGATGCCACATTTCACATCTATCTTAATTTTTTAGTTCCTAAGGAACCAAGAACCTGCAGGTACTTTGTGGCTTAGACCTTATTTTGACCCCATTACACACAGCCCGCTTTGAAATGAATCTATCAAATATTTATTCATTTAACTTTTACTTTAACCCTACTCTTTCCCCTAAATCCTGGTGTGTGGTATTCTTCTTTATAGTGGATCAGTAAATCTGATTTTAATTGACTATAGGCTTATTCCTGGTGGTCCTAGGATGATTGTGTGGACAGGAGGATAGCAACGGTCAGAAGCAGAAGATTTGGTCAAATGTGAATGAATAAATAAACTCATTCATTCACTATGTATTATTGAGTGATTATAGAACATAACACTAAATAAAATAGAAATACTTCCTTTCCTTATGTATACATAAATATTTATAATATACATATAATATGGACACATATCGGCAAATTATGATAAATGGAATAAGGGAAGTACTGATCAAGGGGCAGTGGCAGACAAGCTGCATACAAAGATTGGAAGGAGAAGTAGTCACATTGAGAAGAGATTTCTATGTAAAGGGGGTTTGTGGGCAAAGACTGGAGACAGATTTCTCTATCTGAGGGGATAAAGAAAACTAGTGAGAAGCAGGAGGTGTGTGGTGAGCAGACAATAGCCTGACCATGCAGGACTAAACTGACTGTGGTAAGGAGTAGGAATGTATTCTTAGAAATATGTAAGTATTATCAAGAAGGGTGATATGACACAACTAGTTTGGAAAGGTTTTTCTGAATGCTGTGTAGCAGACAGGTATACATGTGTGTCACAAACGCGTGGAAACGATTCCTGCGTTTTGAAACTTTTCAACCATTGATATCTTTAGAAAAGAATCATTCCTTAAATTAAGAGAATAGCAAAAACAAACAATCAAACAAAAAGCTTAAAGATGGCCTTTGAGTACAGAAGTAGTGGTTTCTAAAATTTTATCACTTGCTTATTTCACAATTTAGAATAAAATAAAAAGAAGGTAATTTCTGTTTTATAGATGTCCAATAATTAAATGCAACCATTTATTTTAATTAAATACAAAGGTTGTACACAATCAAAAAAAGAACTATCTCTGGTTAAACAGGTAAAGGAAACATCACCAGTTTAAAGAATGTTTTAAAAAATTAAAAGCAGGGGCTTTTTATTTAAGATTGCAATTCCAATGCAGGTGTCATGGATTCAATCCCTGGCTGAGAAACTGACATCCCACATGCTGTGCAGCCAAAAATAAATACATTCATTAAAAAAGTAAAAAGCCATCAACCTTCTCTTTATCTCTATCTAGATATCTCTAATCTCTAGAAGAGATTTATTATAAAAATAATTTTAAAATGTATGTATTATAAACCTGTCAAAATTTCTTCTGAAATCGTTTTCACTTTTTGGACATGCTATAATAATTTTAAGAACAATATTGCAATCACTGTAGGTACAGAAACACTATTATCATACATCATACATCAGGGTACCAGCTTTCTCAATAGGTATATTTGTCCTTTAAGAGAATAAAATTAATTTAACATTACTGTTACGAAGTATGAGGGTTGTAAAATATTGAAAAGGAGAAAAGTCACAGGGAAACAAATTATTTGTTATCAGTACCTCTATTCCAAAATCATCTGAAAGCTGAACTGCTTCTTTGGTATCATCTACTTTGCTGTTTCCTTCACTTAAACATCAATAGTGCCTTTTTGGCCCATTTGAATTTTCAATGGTTCAGTTCACCATAAACCATAGGCAATGGGGAGCTTTCAACAAATGCTTCACAACACAATACTGTCTAAATCTTGACTCATCAATTTAATCAAAAATATCAGATTGAATACAGCCATGTACCAGACCTTCATAGAGTTTCCCCAAAGCTCTTCTCAATTCTAATCATACTTATCATTTTCTATAATGCTGTACATGTCTCTGTTTTCAGAATACTGGACTAGGAACCAGTAGAAGTTAGCTCTCTTCCCAGCTCTACTATTTAAGAGCACATTAATATGCCATTTGGGCTTCCCAGGTGTCTCTAGTGGTAAAGAACCTGCTTGTCAATGCAAAAAAGACATAGAAGACACCAGCTCAATCTTGTTATATCATATGATTTGAGGATGAAAAGAGACTACATTAAAGTTTCACAGTCTACCAAGTAGACTTGTTTGACTGTGGTCCCATGGACTGAAGCCCACCAGACTCCTCAGTCCATGAAATTTACCAGGCAAGAGTACTGGAGTGGGTTGCCATTTTCTACTCTAGGGGCTTTTCCCCACCCAGGGGTTGAACTTGAATCTCTTGTGTTTCCTGCATTGGCAGCAGGTTCTTTACCACTGGCACCACTGGCTTCATATAAAAACAGTATGTGTTTTAATGTTATAGAAAAATTACATGTGCAGTACTTTTCTAGCACAAAGGACTGCTGCCATTAATTAAGACCCAAAATGCTTAAATACACTACTTTGGAATTTCTTATATTTTAATATCTGAATTAGGGCATTTTTGAGAGTAAAAGTTTACACAATTGATACTTCAAGATAGTAGGCAAAGAAATAAAACTCTCAAGGAAAGGCACAACTGGCTATGGTAATATTATCTTGCTTTGTTCTTACAGAAACTCCATGTTGTAGGTATTATTGATACCATTTACAGATGAAAAAAATCTGGAAAGTGATTTCAGGAGTGAGTCCTAGAAGAAGTAATGACTGATTTGTGACATAAAACAGAAGCATGTGTTTTCTAGGTGGGTTAGTTTTATTCAATGCATAGGACTAGAAGCAAGAAATTTGAAGGTATATTCGAGTTCAATGTAACTTGTACTTCTAAGGGGTTTCCCCGGTAGCTCAGCTGGTAAAAATCCACCTGCAATGCAGAAGACTCCAGTTTGATTCCTGGGCCAGGTAGATCCCTGGGAGAAGGAATAGGCTGCTCACTCCCTTTTTCTTGGGCTTCCCTGGTGGCTCAGATAATAAAGAAACCACCTGCAATGCGGGAGACCTGGATTCCATTCCTGGGTTCGGAAGATTCCCTGGAGGAGGGCATGACAACCCCCTTCTGTATTCCTGCTGGAGAATCCCAAGGACAGAGGGGCCTGGTGGGTTACAGTCCTTAGAGTCACATAGAGTCAGGCACAACTGAGTGACTAACACTTTCTTGTACTTTTAAGAGGCGGGATGTCAAAGCAAATGCCTAAGATGAAGCAGAAAATGCTGAATTTCAGGTGTCACCTGTGGATGGCATTCATAGCACTAATTTTACTATGGGCTCCTATTCCTGTCTCCAGGAGCCAGGTCTGGTGAAGAGGCTTATTTCATTAACATTTAATCTAGTAGACTTAAATACAAAGATACCAAAACAGCTGTTTTCAGAGCACCTCAATTGGCTGTTTAGTTTTGGTACTTGGTTGTTTGAAGAAATGCAAAAAAGCAAAATGGCTGTTTGGGGAGGCCTTACAAATAGCTGTGAAAAGAAGAGAAGCAAAAAGCAAAGGAGAAAAGGAAAGATATAAGCATCTGAATGCAGTGTTCCAAAGAATACCAAGAAGAGATAAGAAAGCCTTCTTCAGTGATCAATGCAAAGAAATAGAGGAAAACAACAGAATGGGAAAGACTAGGGATCTCTTCAAGAAAATCAGAGATACCAAAGGAACATTCCATGCAAAGATGAGCTCGATAAAGGACAGAAATGGTATGGACCTAACAGAAGCTGAAGATGTTAAGAAGAGATGGCAAGAATACACAGCAGAACTGTACAAAACAGATCTTCAGGACCCAGATAATCACGATGGTGTGATCATTGACCTAGAGCCAGACATCCTGGAATGTGAAGTCAAATGGGCCTTAGAAAGCATCACTATGGGCAAAGCTAGTGGAGGTGATGGAATTCCAGTTGAGTTAATCCAAATCCTGAAAGATGATGCTGTGAAAGTGCTGCACTCAATATGCCAGCAAATTTGGAAAACCCAGCAGTGTCCACAGGACTGGAAAAGGTCAGTTTTCATTCCAATCCCAAAGAAAGGCAATGCCAAAGAATGCTCAAACTACTGCACAATTGCACTCATCTCACACGCTAGTAAAGTAATGCTCAAAATTCTCCAAGCCAGGCTTCAGCAATATGTGAACTGTGAACTTCCTGATGTTCAAGCTGGTTTTAGAAAAGGCAGAGGAACCAGAGATCAAATTGCTAACATCCGGTGCATCATGGAAAAAGCAAGAGAGTTCCAGAATAACATCTATTTCTGCTTTATTGACTATACCAAAGCCTTTGACTGTGAGGATCACAATAAACTGTGGAAAATTCTGAAAGAGATGGGAATACCAGATCACCTGATCTGCCTCTTGAGAAATTTGTATGGAGGTCAGGAAGCAACAGTTAGAACTGGACATGGAACAACAGACTGGTTCCAAATAGGGAAAGGAGTGCGTCAAGGCTGTATATTGTCACCCTGTTTATTTAACTTCTATGCATAGTACATCATGAGAAACGCTGGACTGGGAGAAACACAAACTGGAATCAAGATTGCCGGGAGAAATATCAATAACCTCAGATATGCAGATGACACCACCCTTATGGCCAAAAGTGAAGAGGAACTCAAAAGCCTCTTGATGAAACTGAAAGTGGAGAGTGAAAAAGTTGGCTTAAAGCTCAACATTCAGAAAATGAAGGTCATAGCATCCAGTCCCACCACTTCATGGGAAATAGATGGGGAAACAGTGGAAACAGTGTCAGACTTTATTTTTCTGGGCTCCAAAATCACTGCAGATGGTGACTGCAGCCATTAAATTAAAAGACGCTTACTCCTTGGAAGGAAAGTTATGACCAACCTAGATAGCATATTCAAAAGCAGAGACATTACTTTGCCAACAAAGGTCCGTCTAGTCAAGGCTATGGTTTTTCCAGTGGTCATGTATGGATGTGAGAGTTGGACAGTGAAGAAGGCTGAGCGCCGAAGAATTGATGCTTTTGAACTGTGGTGTTGGAGAAGACTCTTGAGAGTCCCTTGGACTGCAAGGAGATCCAAGTAGTCCATTCTGAAGGAGACAAGCCCTGGGATTTCTTTGGAAGGAATGATGCTAAAGCTGAAACTCCAGTATGTTGGCCACCTCACGTGAAGAGTTGACTCAATGGAAAACACTCTGATGCTGGAAGGGATTGAGGGCAGGAGGAGAAGGGGATGGCAGAGGATGAGATGGCTGGATGGCATCACTGACTTGATGCACGTGAGTCTGAGTGAACTCCGGGAGTTTGTGTTGGACAGGGAGGCCTGGCGTGCTGCGATTCATGGGGTCGCAAAGAGTCAGACACGACTGAGCAACTGATCTGATCTGATCAGATCAGATCTGAGGCATCAAATCGAAGAATGCACTGGCACACCACTCCAGTACTCTTGCCTGGAGAATCCCAGGGATGGGGGAGCCTGGTGGGCTGCAGTCTATGGGGTCGCAGAGTTGGACACGACTAAAGCAACTTAGCAGCAACAGCAGCAGCAGGCATCAAATATGTCAAGTCACTCCTTTATTTTCATAAACGTTTCTCAGTGTTCATTATGAGGTTTCTATTGCCATGGCAACACCCAGGCACATCTTATATAGTGTCTGTGTTTCAAGGCATTTATACACATATGTGCATAACTATCACATCCACAAGTGCAACTTATCAGTGAAAGGATTTGCTATTCAGAAGAGTAGGATTTTTAGCTTTTCAGTAGATCAGAGAATGAGGGCTTTTGAGAGAGTGATCCTTGAAGGAAGAGACAAGTTTGACTATTACAAGACGTGGAGTTCAGACTATTAGAGAAGCAGGAGGTAGAGACGGAAGGAGTAGAAAGCTGGGAAGAATACAGAGGTAGAAAAATGTGAAGGCCATTCAAGAAATAACTTTATAGGAGAATTTTTGCACAAAACAAGCAGGGAGAAACAATATCAGAGAAGTGGTTTAAGGAAGAGGACTTAGACTACTAAGCAAAGGACTTTGGCACTTTTACAGTTTCCATGTTAGGGAATAGGGGCAACCATGGGATAGGATGAGGAATCTTAGACCCTAATTATGCCTAGTATCCGCTCTAAGGGGCTTCCCAAGTGGCACTAGTGGTAAAGTTGCAGAAGTGTAAGAGACACAGGTTCGATCCCTGGGTTGGAAAGATCCCTTGGAGGAGGGCATGGAAACCCACTCCAGTATTTTTGCCTGGAGAATCCCATGAACAGAGGAAGCTGGCAGGCTACAGTCCATGGCGTCTCACAGAATCGGACACGACTGAGCCACTGAACTGAACTGAATGTCAACTAGGTGAAGTCAGAAATGATAGACAGATAGATAGATAGATTTAAGCACCAATTGTTAAAAAAACAATCTAACCTGAGCTTTTATAGCTTGAGAGTAGAGAAGCTGAATTTAGCCTCAGCTTTATCTCACTCTGACATCTGTATTAACCACTTCTGCATCCGTTTTGCCTTTACTTGCTTTTAGTATAGTGTTTACCAGTTCTTTGTTGATTAATGGGAATAGCCATTCAAAAGGTCTTTGTAGTCTATTGTAGATAATATGATCAAAATCAAAATACTTACCTTTATTACGATTGTATTGCTGGATTAAGTTTTTAATGTATGAAAGATAATTCAAGTCTTTTTAAGCACCAGATATTTATGTATACTTATTTGAGCAAACTCATAGGATAGGTGAAGTGTAAAGAATGCCTTCATTTTACTGTTGAAAAGACTGAAGTACAGAGACATTGCAGGATTTATCTGACATGATTATTGGTGGGACTGACAAAGACTAAGGTGATCCGACATCTATCCACTTTTCTCTTTTTATTATAAGTTGATATAATGCTTCAACCACCACTTACATGGAAAAAACTTAGTTTCCTCATTTAACTGCATCACAGTTACAGTGATATTTTTTGCAGTTAAGATATAAATGAAGCAAAAATAGGAGGAGTTTATGTTTATTCAATAATTTTGGAACAGATTTTTAATAAAGATCACTGCATATTATTGGACAAATGCTAAAATGTAAGCATTATTATTCCCATTTAGTAGGTAAAGAAATGAAGGCTTATATAGACTTATTAAGTTGTCCAAAGTCTTAAAACAGAAAGAAATAGCAGAACCTATATGAGGGCTATACTCAAATACTATTTTCAAAAAGCCTGAATATTTGCCATTGGTCAGAGTGGAAAGCAGAGCCCTTGGATCAACTTTTGACTCTATTACTTACACTTGACAAGTTTATTGATCTTTCTGAATTTTGGTTTTATCCTCTTTAAAATTGGAATAATGCTTACCACTATTCATTGTTGTAGGAACCTAAAGAAATTTAAAGTGATTCATTTACTCACTGGATACAACTATCAATTAAGAAAGAGAAAAAAAAAGATAGTCCTTTAATATTAAAGTCACTGAATATTGATTTGAGACATAGAAATGATATTCAGAGATCTTTACGGTGGTGAAGCTACACAGTTCAGTTCAGTCTATCAGTTGTGTCCGACTCTTTGTGGCCCCATGAATTGCAGCACACCAGGTCTCCCTGTCCATCACCAACTCCTGGAGTTCACCCAAACTCATGTCCATCGAGTTGGTGATACAATCCAGCCATCTCATCCTCTGTAGTCCCCTTCTCTTCCTGCCCCCAATCCCTCCCAGCATCAGAGTCTTTTCCAATGAGTCAACTCTTCCCATGAGGTGGCCAAAGTACTGGAGTTTCAGCTTTAGCATCAGTCCTTCCAAAGAAATCCCAGGACTGATCTCCTTTAGGATGGACTGGTTGGATCTCCTTGCAGTCCAAGGGACTCTCAAGAGTCTTCTCCAACACCACAGTTCAGAAGCATCAATTCTTCAGTGCTCAGCTTTCTTCACAGTCTAACTCTCACATTCATACATGACTCCTGGAAAAACCATAGCCTTGACTAGACAGACCTTTGTTGGCAAAGTAATATCTCTGCTTTTGAATATGCTGTCCAAGTTGGTCATATCTTTCCTTCCAAGGAGTAAGCGTCTTTTAATTTCATGGCTGCAATCACCATCCGCAGTGATTTTGGCGCTCAAAAAATCAAGTCTGACACTGTTTCCACTGTTTCCCCATCTATTTCCCATGAAGTGATGGGACCAGATGCCATGATCTTCATTTTCTGAATGTTGAGCTTTAAGCCAACTTTTTCACTCTCCTCTTTTAATTGCATCAAGAGGCTTCTTAGTTCCTCTTCACTTTTGGCCATAAGGGTGGTGTCATCTGCATATCTGAGGTTATTGATATTTCTCCCAGCAATCTTGATTCCAGCTTGTGCTTCTTCCAGCCCAGCATTTCTCATGATGTACTCTGCATATAAGTTAAATAATCAGGGTGACAATATACAGCCTTGACGTACTCCTTTTCCTATTTGGAACCAGTCTGTTGTTCCATGTCCAGTTCTAACTGTTGCTTCCTGACTTGCACACAAATTTCTCAAGAGGGAGGTCAAGAGGTCTGGTATTCCCATTTCTTTCAGAATTTTCCACAGTTTATTGTGATCCACACAGTCAAAGGCTTTGGCATAGTCAATAAAGCAGAAAGAGATGTTTTTATGGAACTCTTGCTATTTTGATTATCCAGAAGATGTTGGCAATTTGATCTCTGGTTCCTCTGCTTTTTCTAAAACCAGCTTCAACATCTGGAAGTTCACGCTTCATGTATTGCTGAATCCTGGCTTGGAGAATTTTGAGAATTATTTTACTAGCATGTGAGATGAGTGCAATTGTGTGGTAGTTTGAGCATTCTTTGGCATTGCCCATCTTTAGGATTGGAATGAAAACTGACCTTTTCCAGTCCTGTGGCCACTGCTGAGTTTTCCAATTTTGCTGGCATATTGAGTGCAACACTGTCACAGCATCATCTTTCAGGATTTTAAATAGGTTAAATGGAATTCCATCACCTCCAATAGCTTTGTTCGTAGTGATGCTTTCTAAGGCCCACTTGACTTACATTCCAGGATGTCTGGTTCTAGGTGAGTGATCATACCATTGTGATTATCTTGGTCATGAAGATCTTTTTTGTACAGTTCTTCTGTGTATTCTTGCCACCTCTTCTTAATATCTGCAGCTTCTGTTAGGTCCATACCATTTCTGTCCTTTATTGAGCTCATCTTTGCATGAAATATTCCCTTTCTATCTCTAATTTTCTTGAAGAGATCTCTAGTCTTTCCCATTCTGTTGTTTTCCTCTATTTCTTTGCATTGATCACTGAGAAGGGCTTTCTTATCTCTTCTTGCTATTCTTTGGAACTTTGCATTCAGGTGCTTATATCTTTCTTTTTCTTCTTTGCTTTTCATTTCTATTCTTTTCATAGCTATTTGTAAGGCCTCCCCAGACAGCCATTTTGCTTTTTTGCATTTATTTTCCATGGGGATGGCCTTGATCCCTGTCTCCTGTACAATGTGACGAACCTCCGTCCATAGTTCATCAGGCACTCTATCTATCAAATCTAGTCCCTTAAATCTATTTCTCACTTCTACTGTATAGTCATAAGGGATTTGATTTAGGTCATACCTGAATGGTCTAGTGGTTTTCCCTACTTTCTTCAATTTCAGTCTGAATTTGGCAATAAGGAGTTCATGATCTGAGCCACAGTCAGCTCTCGGTCTTGTTTTCTTTCTTGTTTACTATTCTTTTCTTTTTTAAAAATTATGACATATACTACTTGGTTTGTAGTTAGTGGGAAAGGAAATCCCATTTTCTTATTTTTCACATAGCATATAGGATTATTCATTGGATTATTGCTCCTCTGTCCGTATGGTTCTCCAGGCAAGCATACAGTGGGTTGCCATTTCCTTCTCCCAACTCTACATCTGTCTATTAACCCCTGTAGTTTCCTCCATAATGTGACATCAGTGATATTTTAAGAACTCATGTTGGGATTGAGTGATTTTGAACCAGATCAATTTCAACTCATATATAATGACACTCATTAGAATGACTGGTAAATTCTGAAGCTTCTATCCCTAAGGGTCTCTGATGCTTTTCATGATGAGTGTGGATGCTCTATACTTTAAGGCAACCATTGTGTTTCCCTGACCTTTCACTATATTGGATTGGATGAAGGGCTGAGATAGAAACAGTGCAAGTATTTAAAATGGATGATGTGATGGAATTTCAACATACCTGAGAAAAACTTAGGTGTCCTTAGATCCCAGTCTCTGTCTTTACCCTATCCTGATACTAGCACTCTTGCTTTCTAATTCAAGATTTGTAGGCTTCCCAGGTGCTCAGTCACTCAGTTGTGACCCCCATGGACTATAGCCACCAGGCTCCTCTGTCCATGGACTTCTCCAAGCAAGAATACTGGAATGGGTTGCCATTTCCTTCTCCACTTCCCAGGTGGCACAGTGGTAAAAAAGAATCTGCCTGCCAATGTAGGAGATGCAAGAGATGGGGGTTTGATCCCTGTTTTAAGAAGATCCCATGGAGTAGGAAATGTCAACACACTACAGTATTGTTGCTGAGATAACTCCATGGACAGAGGAACCTGGAGGGCTACAGCCATGGAATCACAAAGAATTGGACACATGTGTGCACACACACCATAACATTGAGAACACACAAAGAGAAGTTATATCCTTCTCTATCGTCAGTCATTGATATGTCAGGGTTAATGGAACTATTCTTTGATAAGGGCCTTGGGATGATGGTGGAAAACATGAAGACTCCTGGCACCCCAAGAGGCTAGAGTTTACGTGCAATTGGAAGAGAGGGAAAGGAAGGCAGAGGGGAAATTAAGGATGAGAGCTGGACAGCCAGTCCTATAGACATTACAGTCTTGCTAAAATTAGCCTTAGGGATTGATCCAAACTGTATCCTAGAGCTTCTTTGAGGACTGAAAGGATGTAAATATGTGAAGTTGACCAAACTCAGATGCCTACCCCTTTCAATTTTAGGAAGAAGAGACCATAGGGTACCAGTAATTATTAGGTGAAACCAACCACTTGGCATCAGGGAAAACTGAGGACAGGAAAAAAAAAAAGAAAAGAGTCTTGTCAATATTCACAAACCTAGTTAGAAGAGCCTGAGTCTCCAGCTCTTATTCTTGGGCTTTGCATTGTTGTTTAGTTGCTCAGTCGTGTCCAACCCTTTGCAACCCCATGGACTGCAGTGTGTCAGGCCTCCCTGTCCACTGTCTAACAGAGTTTACTCAAACTTATGTCCATTGGGTTGATGATGCCATGCAACCATCTCACTCTGTCACCCACTTCTCCTCCTGTCCTCAATCTTTCCCTTTGCATAGCTCCTGATTTTCTTGGTGGCAGGAGTTTCAGAGAGAAAACACGGTAAACTCTCTCTGGAAGCACAGAAAATCCCTGTCCTTGGCACATGTGTGTCTCATGTTTGTATCCTCCAGAGGTATATATCTGGCATTTATAAGGTTTTGCTGAATATATGAGTGAAAGGATCCTGGGATGAGTTAAGTCATCCTTCACATCAGCCCCATCCCTCATGTATTTAGATAAGTTTTCTCTGACTTCCTTTCACAGTAGAGAAATTTTCAACATTTGAATCTATCATTCTTCATGACTCTGAAAAAAATATTCTTTAGAGCGATTGGTTATTTATTTCCTCTTTCATGTCCTGTCTCCATTTCGAATCAACCTGTGAGCCAATTTCAAAACTAGGAACAAACAAAAAAATATGTATGTCAGCAGGTAATGTGAGGGGGGGATAAATTGGAAGATTGGGATTGCCATACACACTGCTGCTGCTAAGTCACTTCAGTCGTGTCCGACTCTGTGCGACCCCATAGATGGCATCCCACCAGGCTCCTCTGTCCCTGGTATTTTCCAGGCAAGAGTACTGGAGTGGGTTGCCATGTCCTTCTCCAACACATGAAAGTGAAAAGTGAAAGTGAAGTTGATCAGTTGTGTCCGATTCTTCACGACCCCATGGACTGCAGCCTACCAGGCTGCTCCATCCATGGGATTTTCCAGGCAAGAGTACTGGAGTGGGTTGCCATTGTCTTCTCCGGACATACACACTACAATATATAAAATAGATAGTTAGCAAGGACCTACTGGATAGCATAGGGAAGTATACTCAATACTCTCTAATGACCTATATGGGAAAAGAATCTAAAAAAGAGAGGATGTATGTATATCAGATTCATTTTAATGTACACCTGAAACTAATACAACATTGAAAATGATCTATCTTCCAATAAGAATTTTTTTAAAAAAGAAAAAACCTAATGCATCTTTCTCAGCTTGACTTTCAAAAATATTAGTTTATTTTTTCTTCAGATCATAGAGTTAAAGATTACTGAAAATCTTAGGAATTTAGGATTGACTTGGAGGATATAATGCTTAGTGAATTAAGTCAGACAGAGAAAGACAAATATTGCATGATATCTCTTATATGTGGAATCTAACAAAACAAAACAAACTAGTCAATATAGCAAACATAAAAAATAAATAAGCTACAAGAATATATTGTACAGTACAAGGAACATAGGCAGTATTTTATAATAACTATAAGTGAAGCATAACCTTTAAAAATTTTGAATCAGTATGCTGTACATGGAAACTTATTCAAAATGGCACATCAACTATACCTCAATGAAAAAAAAAAAAATAGAAGATTGACTCAGCTAATAGTTGGTAAGTTGTAGGGCTTATGAGAAAGTTACTAGAATTTTTTTTTTAATTTCCTGCCACATCCTTCTACCACTATTATTTACCTGTGTTAATATTTTTTTTTTCATTTTTGTGATTAATATTATTGAGGTTTCTTTCCAATTATTTTCTTGAGAGCAGCCTTCACATCCTTGTTCCGTAAACTGTAGATCAAGGGATTCAACATGGGGATGATAACACTGTAGAACACGGAGGCCCATTTGTCTTGATCCAGGGAGTAGCTGGATGTTGGCCTCAGGTACATAAACATGACTGTACCATAAAAAAGTGTGACACCAGTGAGGTAAGACCCGCAGGTGGAGAAAGCCTTAAGGCGGCCTTCAGCTGAGTGCATTCTGATAATTGTGATGAGGATGAAGGCATAGGAGATAAAGATGATGAGGATGGTGCTGAATTCAATGAAGACACAGAGACTGAAGAGCAAGATCTCGCTGATGTAGGTGTCTGAGCAAGAGAGGGCTAAGAGTGGTGGGATTTCACAGAAGAAGTGGTTGAGGATGTTGAAACCACAGTAACTCAGACTGAAAATGAGGGCAGTGTGGGAGACTAAACTCACCAAGCCAGCCAGGTAGGAGCCCAGCATGAGAGCCAAGCAGACTTGCTTGGACATGAGAGCGCTGTAGCGGAGGGGTTGACAGATGGCCACAAAGCGGTCGTAGGCCATGGCAGCCAGGACATAGCACTCGGCATCCACAAAGCCTATGAAGAACGCAAACTGGATGGCACAGCTGGAGAAAGAGATGACTTTGTGCTTTGTTAGGAAGTCAGCCAGCATCCTGGAGGCAATGGCTGAGGAGTAGCTCAGGTCGACAAAAGAGAGGTTGCAGAGGAAAAAATACATGGATGTGTGAAGCTGAGTGTCTGTTATGATCAGGATAATCATCCCAACATTCCCCACTACATTGGCCAGGTAGACCAAGAGGAAGATCACAAAAAAGATGACCTGCAGCTGAGGGTCTTGAGTGATGCCCATAAAGATAAACTCAGTCACCATTGAGTGGTTTTCTTTATCCACCTTTTCAATTTTATGTGTGTGTGGATTTGGCTTATTGTTTGAGGTGATTCTTAAAAATCCTTCCAGTAATTAGATTCAGTAATCCACAGGGCAAATCAAATGACTTTGGTGAAGGTGATGGCCATGGGTTTCCTGCAGGAACTCAGTCAACATAGGAGAAGATGTTAGCATGTTAGGGATGGCAAATAATCTTCTCCAAAAACCTTGGCGTTCTGAGGTCATTTACCACATAGTACCAAATGTTTGACCTGATTGTTGTGAATATATACCTAATTAATTAGTAAAGAATAGTTTTGCATGCCCCTTCTTTCTAAAACAAAGCAGACAGCAAACATTCACTCTCATTGCATATAGGCACACAAACACACACAAAAAGATCCCAGGGTCTCAGGACATAACACATCATGCCACCCTACTCTCCACACACATACACACACACACACACACACATACACAGAAAGTGAAACACTTGGAGCAGAGGGTGAGCAATACAAGATTAAAGCAGTGAAAAATGATAATTTTTAAAAGGCCAGAATGCTAACTGTATGCCAGAATTTTCCTTTCATCCACACATTATGTAATTTCATCCTCATCACAGCTCTATGAAGTAGGTTCCAATGTTATCTCCATCTTACATCTGAAAAGAGCAAAGCTAGATACTAAGTAGCTTCTGTACAATCAAGAGCCAGTAAGTAGCAGAGCTGGCTCAGACTCTAGAATCTACTTCACTTTGTCGTCTTCTGTGTTTATGTGATTTGATGGAGGTTATAGACCTTTACTTTTGTGCCCACCTTTCTTTCTTTCCTGTCTTGCCTATTATTCATGGGCATGGAATTAGTTCTCTGGTTTCTCTGATCTTCAGAAGCACCCAGGATTTTGGCATGGAGCATAACAAGGATGAAGACACTGCTGTGTTTTTGGACGATTTTATTGCCTAGCCAACAGCTTCAACTTTTCAACTCAGAGTTAAGATTCAAGGATTCCTCTCTTGCGAGAATAGGGAAAGTGTTATTCATCTCTATGGACACACTGGAGCATGTGTTGGTAAACTTTTTCTCTGTTTTTATGGAAAACTGGCCCATTGAAGAATTCTAAGAAGGGAATGGGCAAGAGTAAACCAAACTAAACCAAAATATGAACTTAGAAATAAGTAGCACCCTCTATGTAAACCTGAAAGAAGTCAGACTGAATCTACTTTATTTGGTTTATTGGCTCAAGAAAGACAAGAAAGTAGAGAAGTATAGTGTATCTTTCATTGGAGTGTGGTCATTCATAATGGGCTTCCCAGGTGGTGCTAGTGGTAAAGAACCTGCCTGTCAATGCAGGTAGATGTAAGAGACCTGGGTTCAATTCCTGGGTCTGGAAGATCCCCTAGAGGAGGGCATGGCAATCCACTCCAGTATTCTTTTCTAGAGAATCCCTTGGACAGAGGAGCCTGGCAGGATGCAGTCCATGGGGTCACAGAGAGTCAAACATGACTGAAGTGACTTAGCACACAGTATGCATACATTCATAATAAGCTAAATCTTGGTGTGATTGATAGTGATAACCCCATCAACTAAATTAATTGTTTGAACTTGATGAATTGCTGTGAGATACAGCTTTCTTATCTGCAAAATGAATGGGGGCGAGAATGCAAACTCTATGGAGCTTTCCAATTCTAGCAGTTTAAATTCTGACTTACAGTGAGACATTTAAAAGTCAAACCCATGGTCTATATCTCCTTTGTAAACTTTAAGATGGCATGGACCTGATGCCAAGGAAATCCATGCCCAAAGGAGTACTTAGTAGCATAACACTCCACTCTGAACAGGTTATATTTCTTTTTAGCCCCAAACACGCTGACATGGGACTAACTTGTGTGGTTTTGTGTTTGTTTGTTTGTTTTCTACCTTTGGGGAGAGGTCCAATGCCTCCTTTTCTCTTACTGAGTTATGCTGAACAAATATTCTGAGAAGAAGCCCAAGATGAGCAATCACCCCCCTGCTCTCCCTGAGCCATCTGCTCATCCCACTTTTGCTTCTATTTGCAGAAAGTATTTAAGTTTCAGAGTCATCACTTCTTCTCCCAGAGGAAATATGATGAAATGGTTTTTGCACTCACAGGAGACTCAAAGATTTGATGAACTACCATTCCCTATGGAATTTCACTCCCTCTCCCTTCAACTTCAACAATAAAAGAAGGAAACACAAGGGAATTTTTTTCAGCCTCTCTAGTTGTGGTAACTGAGTCAATGATGAATGTTACCTGAGCTGTTTTTACAATCCCCAAACTGCCTTCATGATTATTTTGACTGTAATTTAGAAAGTTCTGCTTACTGATGGCTGAAGTCACTTCAAAGAGGATGAGACTTTCCATGCTATACAGAGTGGCCATATTTTGTTGCTGTTTAGTCACTCAGCCATGTCTGACTTTGCAACCTCATTGACTATAGCATGTCAGGCTTCCCTGTCCTTCAACATCTCCCTGAGTTTGCTCAGACTCATGTCCTTTGAGTCAGTGAAGCCATCCGGCCATCTCATATTTAAACTATATTTCTCTATTTAATTTGAAAGAATCTGGAATAAAAGACTGAAATTTAACAACAACAACAACAAAACCCAAGTTTTTGAGATTGATCTTTTTTGAGAGCCTGCTGCTGCTGCTAAGTCGCTTCAGTCGTGTCCGACTCTGTGCGACCCCAGAGATGGCAGCCCACCAGGCTCCCCCATCCCTGGGATTCTCCAGGCAAGAACACTGGAGTGGGTTGCTATTTCCTTCTCCAATGCATGAAAGTGAAAAGTGAAAGTGAAGTCACTCAGTCATGTCCGACTCTTAGCGACCCCATGGACTGCAGCCTACCAGGCTCCTCTGTCCTTGGGATTTTCCAGGCAAGAGTACTGGAGTGGGGTGCCATTGCCTTCTCCGTTTGAGAGCCTAGTGGATAGGAAAATGGAAAAAAAAAAAAAAAAAGGGCTGCAGAAAATTAACATTTTTTGAGCATTTATTCATCAGGGATTCTGCAGGGTAATTTCCTTATTTGGTCAATTGAATCTTCTGATGGTACCATGACTGAGATCAGAAAAGTCATATGAGGAAAAGTCATATCTTCGTTAGTCAGCATTACCTCTGTTTTGTGATGAATAAATGGTAGTTGCTTGTTTTGGGGACTTGAGAGTCCCATGACTCTCCATGAAAACTGCATTACAACTTGTCAGTAGTTTCTCTTTTATGGTGCCAATCTCACATTCTTATTTCCAAGGTGAATTTTCAGAAAACTCCATGGAGCTCTCATTGCATCCTAACTTCTGATGGTTCTCATCTTGGTTAGGGAGATAAAATGCTGTCTGTTTTCTAGGATAGTTATTTATTTGGCTGCGCCAGGTCTCAGTCACAGCATGTGGAGTCTTTGTTGCTTCACGTGGGATCTTTCGTTGCAGCGCATGGACTCCTGTTGTGGCACATGGGCTCAGTAGTTGAGGCCAGCTGGTTCCAGTAGCTGTGGAGGGTAGGCTTAGTTGCTCTGGGCATGTATGATCCTAGTTCCCTGACCAGGACTTGAACCCATGTCCCTTGAATTGCAAAGTGGATTCTTACCCACTGGACTGCCAGGGAAGTCCCTGTCTGGTGCCTCTTTGAATGACACTTAAACTGGGTTTCTTATTCTGAAACTCCTTGAGACTTTCTGCTTCACAGCTTGGGCTGACTAGGATGGTCCATGATTAATTACTCCTATGTTGTTCAGTGGTCTCATTCCACCACTGTGATGTCACCTAGGGTCCTTTCAGTCCTATATCCCTTACCATTGATCTCTTAGTGCTGTGTGATCTTTCTTCCAGCTTCCACTCACACTTCTGTACAATAATGAATTCACTATTAATTGAAGAAAAGTTATTTATTTACTTATTAAATAAACTTCATTGTTTGCCAATTATGTTTCAGACTCTGTGTTGATAGGAGCCTACTGTATTTTCCCTCTAAAGAAAGGCTAAGATTTAACCAAAATAATGTAAATATTGTCTGAATTGCTAGAGATAAATCAATGTATCTTTTAAGTCTTTGTATCCCCCAGAATTTAGTGCAAAGTACATTGAGTACATTGTAATGAGAGAAATTATTTGGGGTATCTTCTCAAAGTGACATAGATAATATAAATGATTGTCATATGTTGATCAATTTATTTCAGACTCTGTATCTCTTAAATGGAAGATACATTTAGGCAATGGGAAACTTGTAAGCATCAATCTAAACTACATACTCTGATAACTATTTCTTATTCTAGACAGTAGGAAGGAGAGCCAGGGTGGGGGAAACTCTTGCTTATCAGTCAGCTATCTATATGTATTTGATGCAACAATTCACATGCATTCATCCATTTATCTACAGATTCCATCTATGAGGCGGGTGTCGGTATTCCTATATAGAAACGAAAAAGCTGAGATATAAAGAGGTTTGATGCATTATCCAAAATCAGTGACAGATAGCCATGACTGAAAGTCAGGTCAATCCTGTTCTTGCTGGCTCCCTTTACCTCCCTCAATTAGTCCATTACCATGATTCAGGTAGCATAATTTCCTTTATGTACCCAAAGTCCTTATACAAGGCAAGATCAGAGATTGAACTAACCTGCTCTTTTGTGGATATTTTTAATGTTCCCAAGGGAACCAGACCACTAACTGTTGGGATGACAATAAAAGGGTGTTTAATGGTGATTAGAGGGGCTTCCCTGGTGCTTTAGTGATTAGGAATCTGCCTGCCAGTGCAGGGGACATGGGTTCGATCCCTGGTCTGGAAAGACCCCACATGCCAGAAAGACCTGGTGCAGGAGCTACTAAGCCTGTGCCACAGCACTCAGCACCCTGGAGTCTGTGAGCTACAACTACTGAAGCCCACACACCGGAGCCCATGCACTGCAACAAGACACCACCGTAATGAGAAGCCTGCGTACTGCAATGAGAGAGCAGTCCCTGCTCGTGGCAATTAGTGAAAGTCTGACATAGCAATGAAGCAATGAATCAAAAAAAAAAAAAAAAAATCAAAACAGTGATTAGGAATACTCATCTAAAAATTCATTCTATTTAGCCCCAGGTATCCCAAGGATAAAGGAGAGGACCATGAAAGAGATATGTGAGTCCCTTAGTTGCAGAGGGGGAAAAAAAAAAACAACAACAAGTATATTAAAATGAGATGACATGGGGAACACAGTCCCCAGAGCCATAAGAACAAGAAATATATCCTATTTAAAATGTCAGGATGCTTACTCCAGACTCTGGTCTAGGAACTCTCCAACTGGAAATAGCTGCAAACAGTATTACATATATATTGCAGCAATGTATTCTATATTTTGAAATGTATTTTACATTTTAACACATTGGGATTCTTACCTTAAAGGAAAAGTAAAAATAAGGAGGACTCAGTCTCTGCTGAATGTGAGAGATTCTCTCATGACAGGGAAGGTATAAGTGTTTCACTTTTCTCGTCTCTGTAATGGTTGGTGTCTAAAGTCCTTTACAACTGTGTCTACGGCTTAACCTGGGGCAATTAGAGGACACTTTTCTAAAACACTTTTCTAAAAAGTTTTTATGTTTTCTTGCCTCCTGATTTTCTTTTTCTGGTGAATTTGGGCATTGGATAAGAACAAGCAAAGGGATCAAGTAGAAGTCAACCAATTAAGAAAGGTAAGAAAAAAAATATTAAAGTTGTGTCCCATGTAGCTTACTGATCTGAAGAAAAATTCACAATCTTGTTAATTTTTCCAATTACCCACAGACCCAAGTTTCCAAGAATTACTAAATGACTAAGAAAGTATTTTAAATAACTGCTCCTTTTTTATCAACACAAAATTTCTTAGTCTTTAGGAGAAAGCTGAGGAGAATAAATAATATATGACTTGAATGCTTTTTTAAACACCGGAGATTTTAAGGAAATCTTACTATTATTTTCACAAATTTAGAAATTGAAAACCCAGATGAAGAATCTCTGGACTAGATGGTTGACTGCAAACTCTCAGCTGGGGAAAAGAGTATATTTCACAAAAACAATAAATGAATTTGCTTGCTAAGGAAGAGGAGAGAATGAGACATGTAATTTGCAATGCTAGATGTAAAATGAATGGTATTTTGCTAAAAGACAAATTAATGAGAGTGAGTTCTGAAAAAGGCAATTTTCAGCCACTGTATTTTCTTTTTAGGAGATATACATATTTTTTTTCCTAATGTAGGTAAATGGATTCTAATGTATTAATACAGTTCTTAGAATTATAATATCAACATCTCTGTATATTAGTGCTCACACCTATTAATGACAAGGTCCTGAAGGAGAACTGCACTGACTGGATGTAAATTAGACATCCATAGGCAATCTATGAGACTCTGAGCAGCAGTCACCAATCTTTTGTACCTCTCATTTCTCATGTGCAAAAAGAGGACTATAATACCACCTACCTCATAGAATTTAAATAAAATAATGCAGGAAACATACTTAACACAGAGCTTGTAGATCATAAGGAATGAGTAACCTAATTTAGTACTTGCTATTTTTACACATTGTTGCCTTTCTTTATGTGCCTAACACACACACACAAATTTCTAGAGCATTTTATTCTTTCTGCTATTTCTGATGGAAAAGTACTCTCATGGAAGCTTTCATGTTGAAGATGAGAGGAAAAGACCCTTTCCTTCTTTTTAATACCTGCTGAAGATGCTCTTCTGTGAAATTCAAACAGCAAGTTTAGTCCAAGAACAAGGACCTAGGCTGAATATCTGCCCAGTGAAATCAGAAGAGGGGCAGTGTAGTTTTGAGGAACAAATAGTGTGGCATCAAGAGACTTATGTTCTATCCAGCATTCACCACTGATTAGCTGAGACATTCCTATACTTCACTAACCTCACCTAACAAAAGATTATCTTCTTAATACTCATGGGCTTATTCTTGATTATCTCCCTCACTGAATTGTGGTGAGGTTTAGGTAAGATAATGGGTGCAGTGATACATTGAAAGTATTACAGTATTGTATAAAACTGCCAGGCTTTTTGCTTATTGGAGTATTGAGTCCCTGTCCCAGTGGAAACTGAGTGGATCTGAGCATGACTAGGCACTTCTTGTACAGTGCTGTCTGTAAGAATGGAACCAGATCCTGCCACCCTTCCCCCAAGCTGTGCTCAGTAGATCCTTTAACATCAATATTAGCACAGGTGCTGAGTTACTTTGATCTTCTGTTTTAAGTTTTTTAAAAAAAGATTTATATTAATTCAGTTCAGTCGCTCCCATTCAGTTCAGTTCAGTCACTCAGTCATGCCCGACTCTTTGTGACCCCATGAATTGCAGCACGCCAGGACTCCCTGTCCATCACCAAGTCCCAGAGTTCACCCAAACTCATGTGCATCGAGTCGGTGATGCCATCCAGCCATCTCATCCTCTGTCATCCCCTTTTCCTCCTGCCCTCAATCCCTCCCAGCATCAGGGTCTTTTCCAATGAGTCAACTCTTTGCATGAGGTAGCCAAAGTATGGGAGTTTCAGCTTCAACATTAGTCTTTCCAATGAATATTCATGGCTGATTTCCTTTAGAATGGACTGGTTGGATCTCCTTGCAGTCCAAGGGACTTGCAAGAGTCTGCTCCAGCACCATAGTTCAAAAGCATCAATTCTCGGCACTCAGGTTTCTTCACAGTCCAACTCTCACATCCATACAGTCACTTAGTCATGTCTGATTGTTTGCGACATGGACTGCAGCACACCGGGCTTCCCTGTCCATCACCAACTCCTGGAGCTTGCTCAAACACATGCCCATTGAGTACGCGATGCCATCCAACCATCTCCTCCTCTGTCATCCACTTCTCCTCCTGCCTTCAATCTTTTCCAGACTCAGGGTCTTTTCCAATGAGTCAGTTCTTCACATCAGGTGGCCAAAGTATTGGCATTTCAGCTTCACTATGAGTCTCCTATGTCAATGGAATGTTCTAGGCAAAAATACTGGGGTGGGTTGCCATTTCCTTCTCCAGGGGATCTTCCCCACCCAAGGATCAAACCTGAAGCTTCTGTATTGGCGAGCTCATTTACCATAGAGCCAGCAGGGAAGACCAACTGTTGTGTATTCATCTGACCAAATAGCATGTTCTATCTTTTCTCTTATTGCAGTTCAAATGGTCAGATATACAAAAGAGATGCAAACCAGGAATCAAACAGAAGTGACCGAATTTATCCTCTTAGGACTCTCAGACAATTCAGAGCTACAGGTCGTCCTCTTTGGATTATTTCTGTTGATCTATGTGGCAACCATGGTGGGTAATCTGGGGGTGATTGTGTTAATTAAGATGGATCCTTGTCTCCACACCCCCATGTACTTTTTTCTCAGCAGTCTCTCCTTTGTTGATGCCTCTTACTCTTCTTCTGTCACTCCTAAGATGCTGGTGAACCTTGTGGCTGAGAGCAAGGCCATTTCTTTTAATGGGTGTGCTGCCCAGTTCTATTTCTTTGGCTCCTTCCTGGGGACTGAGTGCTTCTTGTTAGCTACGATGGCATATGACCGCTACGTAGCCATTTGGAACCCTTTGCTGTATCCAGTTCTCATGTCTGGGAGAATTTGCTTCTTGCTAGTGGCTACCTCGTTCCTAGCAGGTTTTGGAAATGCAGCCATACACACAGGAATGACTTTCAAGTTGTCCTTTTGTGGCTCCAATAAGATCAATCATTTCTACTGTGATACACCAGCTCTGCTCAAACTCTCTTGCTCTGATACCCACATCAATGGCATCGTGATCATGGCTTTCTCTAGCGTTAATGTCGTCGGCTGTGTTATGATCATCCTCACTTCCTACCTATGCATCCTCGTTGCCATCTTGAGGATGCCCTCCTTAAAGGGCAGGCACAGAGCCTTCTCCACCTGTGCCTCTCACCTCATGGCCGTCACCATATTCTTTGGCACAATTCTCTTCATGTACTTGCGTCCTAAGACTAGCTACTCAATGGAGCAGGACAAGATTGTCTCTGTCTTTTATACGGTCGTGATCCCTATGCTAAATCCCCTCATCTACAGTTTGAAAAATAAGGATGTGAAAGGGGCCTTAAAGAAGATCTTACAGCAACAGATAATGTGAAGCCATGTTACATATCACTCTATTATGTGGAATAAGAATGTTTTCATGTTAACTGTATTGTCTAATTGCTTGAACTGTTTTTCTGTGTTAAAGTATATTGTTTAAAATGAGATTTGTTCTTAATTTCCTGGTGTCCTAAATGTGTATTTATTAGCCTGTAGCATGAATCAATACAGTGAAGGAAGGCAGTGTCTGGTAAAATATCAAAATACTTGGAACTGGCTGACCTAGATTTAAATCTCAATTTCAATATTGAGCTTTTTCACTCTTAATTTTATATATATATAACTTTGATTGGATCTTGGAAAATAGACTCTGAAACAGATATTTGTATTTAGGAAATTTATTGGACAATGTTCCCAGGAACAATACTGATAAAGAAGTAAGGGAAATAGGATTGGGTAGAAGAAACTAATTTGTGATGAAATTACAACAGAGTATTCAGCCAGTTCCATGTGGAGATCTGGAGTTGAGATTATCCTTCTCAGAGATGTTTCAAATTTGAACAGAAATGTTTCAAATTTATACCTTATCAGAATATCCTTCTCATATCCTTCTCAGAAATGTTTCAAATTTATACCTCCATAATAACCTGCTTTACATATGGGTCACCCACTGGAAGCAGTCTAACTTTCAGAATGACAATGCCTTTCAGCAGGGATATTCCAAGAGTAGAGCTCAGCTATGAGGTGTGAGCTCTTGATGCCCTAGGAAGCTGGGGAAGTAAATACTTCAATACTGAAAGTCCAATCCGGGTAGAATATCACAGCATCTATTGTAAATAGTAACACTCTTCCATTCACATGGATATCAAGAGTACCAAATACTATAGAAGAAAGTCCTAGTTGTTTAATAATAAGAGTGCCATAGCAATAATGGGGGTATAGTTTACTGACTTTGTGAATTAACTGAAATATTTTGGAGTGTAGTAATCTCAAAGTCAAAGCATTCTTTTTATCTGTAGCCCAGCCAAAGTTTCACATAATTTTCAATAAACATTTATCAAACACAATTATCTATTTATTGCTCATTGTAATGGGATCGGGGCTGTCAATGTTGGATCAACAGGGAAAAAACTGTCTTGAATAAGATGATATGTTGAAGAAGGACTAAGTAATGATTTGCAATCAGCTAAATGTCTGTTTCCTATGTTTTTCCATCCCACTCTCCACTACAGACCAGAAGGTGGAATACCAATGTTCCAAATGAAACCACTTCATCCCCAAAAGGTTTGTTAGAGACCACAAAGGAGGAGATAACTCACCCTATCCCCCTGGAACAACCCTCCAGTTCAGTCGCTCAGTCGTGTCCAACTCTTTGCGACCCCGTGAATCACAGCATGCCAGGCCACCCTGTCCATCACTAACTCCCAGAGTGCACTCAGACTCTCACGTCCATTGAGTCAGTGATGCCATCCAGCCATCTCATCCTCTGGCATCCCCTTCTCCTCCTGCCCCCAATCCCTCCCAGCATCAGAGTCTTTTCCAATGAGGCAACTCTTCGCATGAGGTGGCCAAGGTACTGGAGTTTCAGCTTTAGCATCATTCCTTCCAAAGAAATCCCAGGGCTGATCTTCTTCAGAATGGACTGGTTGGATCTCCTTGCAGTCCAAGGGACTCTCAAGAGTCTTCTCCAATACCACAGTTCAAAAGCATCAATTCTTCGGTGCTCCGCCTTCTTCACAGTCCAACTCTCACATCCATACATGACCACAGGAAAAACCATAGCCTTGACTAGACGAACCTCTCTGCTTTTGAATATGCTGTCTAGGTTAGTCATAACTTTCCTTCCAAGAAGTAAGTGTCTTTTAATTTCATGGCTGCAGTCACCATCTGCAGTGATTTTGGAGCCCAAAAAAATAAAGTCTGACAGTTTCCACTGTTTCCCCATCTATTTCCCATGAAGTGATGGGACCAGATGCCATGATCTTCGTTTTCTGAATGTTGAACTTTAAGCCAACTTTTTCACTCTCCACTTTCACTTTCATCAAGAGGCTTTTGAGTTCCTCTTCACTTTCTGCCATAAGGGTGGTGTCATCTGCATATCTGAGTTTATTGAAATTTCTCCTGGCAATCTTGATTCCAGCTTGTGTTTCAACCCTCCAATCTCTTGTTAATTCCACTTTTAATTATTAACCAATGTTTCTCTCAAGGACATTAGTGGAAAAATATATTCAGCAGGTAACACATGCTGAAGATATATCACGTGAGAAAACAAAATTCTTGATTTCATTAAACTTGTTTTTGAGTGAGGAAGACTTTATTGTCAACATCAAAGTGTTTATACACATTTGCACAGGCATTTGTTCCTGTTTGTGTGGGATGCATGTGTGTGACATGGATAAGAGTTGTGCTTTAAAGAAATTAAAGTGAGAGAAAAGGGTTGTATGGGATTAGAGCAACCTGTGGAAATAATATTTGAGCAAGTCCTGCATAGGAATAATATTTCATGAATACCTGTGGTGAATCAAAGGCCCTGAGGTGAGATCCTCCTTAGTTTGTTAAAAGAATAGTAAGGGAACAAGTATACATGGAACAGAATGAGTAAATAAAAAGAGAAAAAACTGCAATCAGGAAGGTCTTTGGGGAGTGATGGATCAATTGGAGTAGGTTATAGTAACTCATTCCAATATTCTTGCCTATTAAAATAGATATGAGTATGGATTATATTTTCAGTGGAATTGTGAATTTTTGAGGCAAGACCTAATACATTTTATATCATTTAATTTAATTCAGTGTTATTCACAATGGAGTCTTAAGACCATAAAAGATATTTTGTACTTCAAATGCCTAACTTGTTCACAAAGGTATAAGTGACTCTCTGGGGAGAAAATAGTTCAATTATCTCAGTGAAAAATAAGTGGATGTCTTAATTTTGGGTTAGTATATTTCAGGCTTTTGTTTTTTTAGTGTTTTGCAAAGATGATTAAATCTCAAGAGCTTCATCGCAACCTTAATAATCTGACCCTCAGGCTCAAATTCAGAAGTAGCATCTTATACTCTTTGTTGAATTAATTAACCATATCTTAAGTCTGTCACAGCTGAGTTCCTTAGGCCACTTACATTTTCATCAAAGCTATAAATTTCACGCTGTAGGGGAAAAATTTTGTATTCCTCCAAAAAGCAATAAATAAAACTAAACTTATAAACACCACTACTTTCAGTGAGTATGTCTTAAGGACAGCAGGTAAGATGATTTAATTTATCTCTAAGTGATTAGATATAGAAAGCTTCAAAGAGGATTCAAAAAGCATTCAAGGAATTAAGACACAATCTCTCAGTGCTCTGTGACAACCTGGAAGGACAGGGTTGACAGGGAAGGAGGCTCAGCATGGAGGGGACGCACATGTGCCTATGGCAGATTCATATTGATGTAGGCAAAAACCATCACAGTATTGCAAAGTACTTATCCTCCAATTAAGATCAATAAATAAAAATTTTAAAAACACTATGTCTCTAAATTGTGTCTGAAACACTGAATTGAAGGTTAGCAACTAAACTAACACAATTATTTATGTTTTTTTAGAAGAAAGGGGTTTAGGACGACTAATAAGAGATGAGAACTTTATAGAATATTCAACCTATGCATACACATACAAACACACATGTACCCATACATCTTTCTGTGTATATATGTGTGTTTTTGTGTGTGTATGAAACTGCTGCTGCTAAGTCATTTCAGTCTTGTCTGACTCTGTGTGACCCCATGGACTGCAGCCCACCAGGCTCCTCCGTCCATGAGATTTTCCAGGCAAGAGCACTGGAGTGGGTTGCCATTGCCTTCTCATGTATGAAGCAGGGAAATTTAATGAATTTTGTGCAGAAAGAGTGCCAAAGCACTTGGCATATCTAATACACTGTGTAGTGCATTAAATAAAATTGTTTTATGCTCTTATATGCAGGCTTTGAGGAACCACTGCAATTGCCAGCCTTTATCTATCTATATACAGAAACATATGTAAACACATACACACATATGAGGTCATATATGTCATGTAGAATATAATTTATATCATATATATAGATGTATATATATATTTATATTTATAGGTATAAAGTAGAGATCTACAAAATGGCTGTGAATTTTTTTTAAGTGGTATTTTATAGGGTGGAATTTAACTGATTTTAGAGAAAGAACGGTCAGTTAAAGGACTATTGTAGTAATCTAGGTGAAAGATGATGTTGACTTGAGCCTTAATGGTAGAAATAAATAAAGTTGGCTTGTTGACGTAGACATTTTGAAAATAGAGACAACATGATTATCTGATAGACTAGTTACATAGTATGTGAGAAAGAAAAGAGAACAATTTCTTTAATATTTATTTGCTTGTATTTATTTTTTATTTGAACACATGGAAGTAGAGAGTTGTCACTGACTTGAGACAGAGAATGTTATGTTTGGGAAAATTAAAGGAAGACATGAGCAAATCAGCTTTGAGTTAGGTTGAGTCATTATTTGATATTAGTGTGAAAATGTGAGTAAGTGATTGCATTATAAGTCTGGGATTTGGGAAAGAGGTCAGGGCTGAAATAAATTCAGGAGTTGTAAATATATAGATAGTATTTATAGTCAAGAGACTGAATAAGATCATGAAGGTAGAGTGTAAATAAGAAAAAAAAAATAGAAGAAGATCACAAAATGAGTTCTGAGCTACTCCAATCTTAACAGTCAGAGAAAAGAGGAATGAACAAAGAAGGCTGAGAAGGAGCAGCCCATATGGTAGGAGGAAAACTCAGAATGGTGTGTCCTGAAAGACAAGAGATGATAGTTTTTCAAGGAGTAGTTAGCAATTAACTCTGCCAAATATTATTGATAGATCAAAAAGATGAAGATTGAGAATTGACCACTGAATTTAGCAGCATAAAGAACCCTGACAACCTTGACAAGAACAATTTCTGTGTAGTGACGGAGTGAAAGTTTGATTGCAGTGGGCTTAAGAGAAAACAGGAAAAAAACCGAACTGAATTCAGGAAGTATTATATATCCAAGTATGTCTCACATTTCACTGCCAAAGAGAATGCAAAGGAACTGGATGATAGACAGTGAAGGCAAAAAGATCAACGGAGGAGGTGAAAAACTTTGGGAGGTAAGGTAAGATATAGACAAGCAGGGGTTGATTATCAACAATTTCACACACGCATGGATAAATGCTCATTTTAAAATAAAAGTTGCTGAGTTCACTTAAGAAATCTTTTTATTGTTCTGCAGTTAAAAGAATAAAAAGCCTTAATATACACGTTCTTTGGACATTTTAGAAGTAATTTTACAGTAGAGAATAAACTGATTTTCTTTTTTTTCTTTTTTTTAATAATTTATATCACTGATTTCTTTCTTATCTCAGCAAGCCAATCATCCATTCTGAGACAAAGGGATGAGCAACCATTCGACAGTGACTGAATTTATTGTCCTGGGGTTCAGCAATCATCCAGAGCTACAGAATCTTCTTTTTATGGCATTTCTAGTCATCTGTATGATCACTGTGTTTGGAAATCTTGGCATGATCCTCTTAATCAAGATTGACTCACATCTCCACATGCTAATGTATTTTTTCCTCAGTAACCTGTCCCTTGTTGACTTCTGTTACTCTTCTGTCATTGCCCCTAAAATGCCCGTAAATTTCTGGGCAGAGAACCCAGTCATTTCATTCAATGAATGTGCCACTCAGTTCTTCTGTTTTGGTTCTTTTGCTGGCATTGAGGGATTCCTGTTGATCGTGATGGCCTATGACTGTTACGTGGCCATTTGCAAACCTCTCCTTTACACGGTCACTCCTCCCAATTTAACGTCACGCTGGTGCTGGCCACATACCTTGCTGGCTTCATAAATGCTGCCATTCACATGGCCTCACCTTCCAGCTGCCTTTCTGCCACTTCAGTGTCATCAACCACTTTTTCTGTGACATTCCACCCCTCCTGAAACTCACTTGTTCTGACACTCGTGTCAATGAAGCTGTCATTCTTGCTTTTGCCAGTTTTAATGAGCTGAGCTGCCTCCTAACCATTCTCACTTCCTATCTCTGCATCCTCACTGCCATCGTGAGGATCCGCTCTGCTGATGGAGGCACAAAGCCTTCTCCACCTGCGCATCCCACCAGATGGTGGTCACCATCTTCTCTGGCACAATCCTGTTCATGTATCTGCGCCCCAGCTCCAGCTTCTAAATGGACCAAGACAAAGTGCTGTCTGTGTTTTATACAGTGGTCATCCCCATGTTAAATCCTCTCATCTATAGTCTGAGAAACAAGGAGGTCAAAACGTCCTTTGGCAACATTTTTAAAACATCCTCTTTTTGCTTCTAAACTTAGAATTGCCAAAGCGTGGGCTTTTAGGGCTCAGAGGGAACTTAGAAATGGTCAAATCCACATGTGTTTACTCTGGCTCCATGTCATTCTGTCATGAGGGTTTCTGTTTTGTTTTTGCTTTTTTTTTTTTTTTTCTAATAGTGGAATTGGACCAAACATTCCAAGCATCCTGGGGAATATGATTGCTCTATATAAATCCAATTTATTCCAGAGAACCTATATGCTTGAAAAAACCAATTATCATGGTTCAACTCCCTATTTAGGAGCATAAAAAACTCAAAATAGGCATATGTAAAATATATTGTAGGCCTTGTTCCAGACCACTGCAATATGTGAATGGCATAATAAAGCAAATTACACAATTTTTTTGGTTTCCCAGCTCATGTAACAGTTATATTTATATTATATTGTAGTCTATTAAGTATGCAACAGCATTATGTCTAAAGTGTATATATTTTAATTAAAATACTTTATTAAAATTTAGCCTTCAGTGAGTTACAATCATTTTACTGGTGAAGGGTATTGCTTTACTGCTGATGACTGCTGAGTGATCAGGGTGGCAGTTGCTCAAAATGTGGGTTGTGGTGACAGTTTCTTAAAATGCAGCAATGAAGTTTGCTACATCAATTGACATTGTCACAAAAGATTTGCCTGTAGCATGTAATGCTGTTCCACAGCATTTTACCCACAGCAGAACTTTGAAATCTCAAATTGATACTCTCAAAGGCTCACACTGCTTTATCAACTAAGTTTATGTAATATTCTAATTTTTTTGTTGTCATGTCAACAATCTGTAAAACATTTTTCACCAGGAGTGATTCCATCTCAAGAAATGATATGCTTTGCACATCCACAAGAAACAACTCATCATCCACTAAAGTTTTATCCTGAGGTTGCAGCATTTTAGTCACATCTTCAGTCTCTACTTCTAATCAAGTTCTCTTACTATTTCCACTACATCTGAAGCTACTCTCACCACTGAAATTTTGAACTCCTCAACGTCATTCATGAAGGTGGAATACAACTTACCCCAAATCCTGTTAATGTTAGTATTTTTACATCTTCCAAATGGATCATGAATGTTCTTAATGGCATTCACAATAATGAATCCTTTCTTGAAGCTTTCAATTTCCTTTGCCCAGACATCAAATAAATCACTAACTACAACAGCCATAGCCTTACAAAACATATTTTTAAAATAATAACATCTGAAAGTTGAAATGATACCTTGATCTATAGGCAGCAGAATGGATGGGGAATGTGATTGCTCTGTTGTGTTAGCAGGCATAAAAACAGCACATATCTTGTTGTACATCTCCATTAGAACTCTTGGGTGAACAGGTGCATTGTCAATAAGTAATAGTACTTTAAAAAGAAATCTTATTTTCTTCCTTTTATTTTTTTCTGAGCAGTAGATCTCAACAGTGAGCTTAAAATGTTTAGTGAACCATGCTTCTCAGGTGGCACTAGTGGTAAAGAACTCGCCTGTCAATGCAGGAGATACAAGAGACGTAGGTTCAAACTGAGTCCGGAAGATTCCCCTGGAGTAGGCATGGCAACCCACTCCAGTATTCCTGCCTGGAGAATCCCGTGGACAGAGGAAGCCTGGCAGGTGGCAGTCCATAGTGTAGCACAGAGTTGGACACGACTGAAGCAACTTAGCAGCAGCAGCATGTTGTAAGCAGATGTGCTATCATCTACACTGTTGTTTTATTTATAAAGCAGAGGCAGAGTAGATTTAGCATACTTCTTAAGGGCCCTAGAATTTTCAAAGTGGTAAATGAGCATTGGCTTCAATTGAAGCCTCGAGCTACATTAGCCCCTAACAAGAGAGTCAGTCAATCCTTTGAAGGTTTGAAGTGAGGCAAACCTTGTCCTTTGAAACTTTGACTTCTCTTTAGCTTTGGAAGTCCTAGATAATATCTCCTTCCAATATAAACTATTTCACCCTTATTGAAAATATCTTGTTCAGTGTAGCTAAATTTATTGTTTTGAATGCTGTAGTTCCTTACTAACTCTTAAAATTAGATAGTATAAATCATTTAAAGATTTTTCTTCTGTCTCAAAATTGTTTTGGCTAATTTAACATTTTTTAACAATTTCTATATAACTTAGAGTCAGTTTTTCTATTAAAAATAAGCCAGCTGAACTGGCTTTAAAACTATTGATCAATTTTAGACAAATTGGTAACTTAAAAATATTGGACTTAAAACTACTGAATATTACAATCCACAAGGAAGATATATCTCTCCATTATTTAAGTCTCCTTTAATTTCTCTCTGCATGCAATGTTTTGTGGTTATCAGTATGTAACTTTTGAAGTTTTAGTTAAAAAATCATTTTTAAGTACTTACTCTTTTAATGTTATTATAAGTGATATATAGAAGCATTTATTTTCTAGTTTTGGTTGGTTTTTACATAATAATATAAATAATATGCATATTGATCTTTACCTTGTGACCTTCTACTATGTACTCTTAGCTTTCCTTCTGCATATTAAAAAATGTGATGTACAACTTAATGATCACCACAATAAATCTAGTTAACATTTTATTTGTTTATCTTAAAAGGAGATTCTATATAAACTATTAAACAATCTATGAATAGGATGCTTTTATTTTTTTTCCCTTTGAATCAGTACAATTTTATTAGCTAGATTAGGACTTCCAGTATATTATTGAATCTTCTATAACCAAAAATATAGTGAATTAAATAATCACAAGAACACAAATAGCAGTGTCAGTGGGATAGTTTCAATTATCTGACTGTTTGACATTTGTGTAACTAAAGCAATTATGTGTTCTTTTAGCAGACATGTGTCAACTGGTCTTTGCAATTGAAGCAGAGATCACTCTGCTTCTAAGGAATATTCTAAAGGTTATACTAAAGGAATAACCTTTAACTAAGGAATTTGTGTCTTCAAATATAAATTAAATAGAGTCTCCTGAAGGCTTTTTAGGAAAATAAAATAACACTGAAAAGCCTTCTTTTAACCAGTATCAATGGTAGATAGGTAAATTCTGTGCTCTCCAATATTATTTGTTGTTATACATGTAAAGTAAATAAGCATTTACTTCTTATGCATGAACTTTTGATCAAGTGATTTCATACTGAAAAGTATTGTTATTTTGCCTTTCCAGAGTTAATTCACTACTTTTTTTCCTACTTGTTCAATTGCTATTGAGTTAATCCTACCTCTTCTTGGAAAAATCTGGTTGTAAATATTATGATTATCACAACGGTATTCTATATTAAAGTATATCAGGATATAGTGGTGGTGGTGGTTTAATCACTGAGTCGTGTCCAACTCTTGTGTGTCCATGGACTGTAGCCCACCAGGCTCCTCTGTACATGGGATTCTCCAAGCAAGAATACTGGAGTGGGTTGCCATTTCCTTCTCCAGGGGATCTTTTTAACTCAGGGATTGAGCCAGTGTTTCCTGATTCTTTATTATCTGAGCCACCAGGGAAGCCCATATCAGAATGTACTTACATACATATATAAGTACTTTAGGAAACCAGTGCTGACATTCAGCTTAAAGAAGGGTCAAACCTTCAAGTATCTTTAGGCAAGATAAGGAATCTTTACATTAAGGTGTCAGGAAATAAAGAGCTCTGCTGCTGCTGCTGCTAAGTCGCTTCAGTCGTTTCCAACTCTGTGCAACTCCATAGATGGCAGCCCACCAGGCTCCCCCGTCTCTGGGATTCTCCAGGCAAGAACACTGGAGTGGGTTGCCATTTCCTTTTCCAATGCATGAAAGTGAAAAGTGAAAGTGAAGTCGCTCAGCCATGTCCGACTCTTAGCAACCCCATGGACTGCAGCCTACCAGGCTCCTCCCTCCATGTGATTTTTCCAGGCAAGAGTACTGGAGTGGGGTGCCATTGCCTTCTCCAATAGGAGCTCTACTGTCCTACAATTAGCCTTACAATCATATAAGAAACTTTTATTTCATGGGAATATTTAGGATTTTACACTTTAAATTTTTATTTAATTTGTTCAAGGAATCAAGATAAAACAGAAAATGTTGAGATAAATAAATATTTTTGACCCCAATCTGAAAAATACACCATTATGCTCGAATCTCTCCTAATGTGCTAAGTTGATGACAATATATATTTTTATAATGATATACAGCTTTATTCACTGACTGATTTCTCAGACTGTAAGCCAGTATTTGGAAATTTAAAATAATCAGAGATGCCTCTCTTATCTTAATGAGACTCTACTTCAATTCCTTTGATTGAATTGGTTGGACTTATCAATGCCCTGGAAGGTAGAGGCTACTGAGACCATCTCTAGATTCCTTTATTCTCTAACAAATGCAGTATCAAACAATATTCAGATATTCTTTACTCATATTTGACCTCTCCTCCTAAATCACCAATTTTATGATACATCAATTTTATGAATGATCTTGGTTCTCAGTCACTTTTATACACAAAAAGTGCAAAATTCATCCAACCACATTTTTGTCCTTTCATAGTATTAAAAGTGATGGTGAACTTCTTTATTTTTGCCAAAGATCTCAGCCACATAGTATAAAGCAGGGTACAAAGATGTTGCATAGAGATTTTGGTCTTGAAGGAAAATTAAAAATGTCAAAGCATGAAATTAAGGTTATGCCCTTGAGGGAACAAAATCTATCTTAATTGGATTATACGATTTTTTTTTTTTTTAATGCACTAGGGAATATTCCTAAGAAACACTATAAATCTTCCCACCTTCTTTTAGAAAATATAGTAAGTCAGTTTTACAGGTAAGTCATTTTCTACATTTGTTCACAAAAATGTTTTTTATTTTGTGTGAAAATTAATATTCTCACCAATATTGAAAAAAATTTTCATCATTTATACTTGTTTTTTCTATTCAAATGTTAATATTTCATGGCATCTCTGAAAAATTAAGTATTATATAGAGGCTCTTCTGATGTGTATGTGAAAACTAAATTTAAAAAGACTTAAGGTGAAATTCTTGAGGCATAATGCTTCCAGTCACATCTTACTTTCACACACACACACACACACACACACAAACAGAAATGATAATTCCAGCTGGGAGCTAAGTCTGCATTTAAATATTATCCTAATGTGCTTTCCTAAACAAATATATTCAGAGGTGTGTCAGTTTTAAAAAATAATGGAAACAAATTCCTCTTCAGATATTTGAATTCTTTATTTACTGTTCAAATTCTGTCTTCTCAGGTTTTCTTTGAATGGCCATCTAAAAGCACTCCACCTTTAATTTTCCTCATAGTGTTTTCTTCTAAGTGACACACTGCGGTAAACGTTTGTCTATGTGCTCAATATCTATTACCTCTCTTACAATATATGGTTCACCAGGATATGTAGTTTGCTCACTCATGTAACCCCAGAAGCTAGAATAGGAAAAAAAAAAAAAAAAAAGCCTCCTTAAATAATGAGTGAAAGTGAAGTGAAGTCGCTTAGTCGTGTCCGACTCTTTGCAACCCCATGGACTGTAGCCACCAGGCTCCTCCATCCATGGGATTCTCCAGGCAAGAATACTGGAGTGGGGTGCCATGGCCTTTGAAAAGCAGAAAGAACAATTCTTCATTCTGTACCTTCTTAGCCATATGTGAAGAGATGCATCTACTAATTAAATGTCTTCTGAATGAATTTAAGCTAGACAAGTATGGGTTTCAGGAGAAAATGCTGGACTGAACATGTCTTCTAATGTGTATCGAAAACAATAGTGTATCAGAGGTGCAGGGACCATAGAAACTCTGCATCCTTCATTCGTCCATTTGAATGATGCCACTGACCTGCTGCTTTCCAGACCTGGTTTTCATTCTTTTGGGTTTCTTTTTCACAGAATTTGAAAAAAAAAAAAAAAAAAAAAAACCGAATATGGAGTTTTCCAAGAAAATAGGTTTAATTGTATATGTGTATACACTATTTACAAATAAGGAGAAAGAGAATGTGTGAGTTTGTGAGTGTGTGTTTCCAGTATATATATAGAAAAATATATCTCAAAGAGATAAGGTGCAAATATTTACATAGATGATCTGATGCATTGGTTGAGAACAGTAATTTCCTTATAGAGAGATAGATCAAAAGTAAATGACAAAAGAATGGAATAAATGCAGAATCAAGATCAGATAGAATTCTTCACTTTACCACTTTCAGTTTTTAAGGGATGAGAATATGTCTTCCCCTAACCACACTGCAGTGACTGAATTCATTCTCCTGGGACTCACAGATGACCCAGTGCTACAGAAGGCCCTGTTTGGGGTGTTCCTGGTGATCTACCTAGTCACACTGGCAGGGAATCTGGCCATGATTGTGCTGATCAGGACGAATCCCCACCTCCAGACCCCCATGTACTTCTTCCTCAGCCACCTCTCCTTTGTAGACCTTTGCCATTCCTCCAATATTACTCCAAATATGCTGCACAATTTCCTCTCAGACCAGAAGACCATCTCCTATGCTGGATGCTTCACACAGTGCCTTCTCTTCATTGCCCTGGTGATCACTGAGTTTTATCTCCTTGCTTCAATGGCCTTGGACCGCTACGTAGCCATCTGCAGCCCTCTATATTACAGCACCAGGATGTCCAAGGACGTTTGCATCTTTCTAGTCACAGTCCCTTATACTTGTGGATTCTTCAGTGGTCTCTCTCAGGCACTGCTGACCTTTCACTTGTCCTTCTGTGACTCCCTTGAGATCAACCATTTCTACTGTGCTGATCCTCCTCTGATAATGTTGGCCTGCTCTGACACCTATGTAAAAAAGATGGCAATGTTTGCGGTTGCTGGTTTTACTCTCTCGAGCTCTTTGTTCATCATTCTCCTGTCTTATGTTTTCATCGTTGCATCTATCTTGGCGATCCGTTCTGTGGAAGGCAGGCACAAAGCCTTTTCTACCTGTGGTTCCCACCTGACAATAGTCACTCTATTTTATGGAACCCTCTTCTGCATGTACTTGAGGCCTCCAACTGAGAAGTCTGTAAAGGAGTCCAAAATATTTGCAGTCTTTTATAGTTTTTTGAGCCCAATGTTGAACCCATTGATCTACAGTATGAGGAACAAGGATGTGATCCAAGCCATGCAGCAAATGATTAAGAGAAATCTTTCATAAAATTGCAGTTTAAGCATCTGTTCACTTGATATGACTAAGTGTCCATAACAACTTTGTTTTATAGAGATTAGAAATGAGTAACACAGAACTCTAACTGTGATAGAACGCCAGGTTCCTTTTTTTTTTTTTTTTTGAGGATCAGAATCATTTAGACATTGGGACATGACGTATAGCAATCTCTTCTTTTGGTTAAGCAAAGAGCTGTGTTTCCCTCTTAGCCAACAGAATATTCTGATGTCAAGATTTATATCCAGTTTGAAAATGTGTTTTAAAATCATTGCAAAGTACTTAACATTTTGCCTAAATTTTATAGTCTTGAAAACCACTGTGGCTTTTAGGACCACAGTCTTTAAACCCAGTCTTTGCAATTCTTAATCCAATGTTGACCTATTTGGAGTCTCTCATTGTTTAATATTCTACTTATTGACCTCTATTTGTGATTTATGTTTTTGTACTCTGTAAGTCTTTGTGTGAAACTCACCTCAGAAATTCTTGAGAGTATACATCAACATATATGAAAATAATCATAAGTAACACAATTATATTTGAGTTCTCACTTTTATGTCATTATGCATTAAATCCTAACAAATGAACTAGTGAGAAAATGATCATCTCCATTTATAAGCTTTACCTTGTTAGGCACAAAGAGACTAAATGACCTACCCAAAGTCATTCAGCCACTTAGTAGCACAAAGGCAATTTGATTCCAAATTCTCTCTCTTTTCAATTCATATTGAAGTGGCTAAACCTCTTTCGTGTGCATGATAAGTTACTTCAGTTGTGTCTGACTCTTTGTGACCTTGTGGTCTGTAGCCCACCAGGCTCCTCTGACCATGGGATTCTCCAGGCAAGAATACTGGAGTGGGTTGCCATGCCCTCCTCCAGAAGACCTTCCTAATCCAGGGATCAAAGCCACATCTCTTACCTCTCCTGCTTTGGCAGGTGGGTTCTTTAGCACTAGAATCACCTGAGAAACTCAGCTAAACCCCTTATTATACAACAAATACTGGATGGGATGTTGGGGGTGATGAATTGACTAGTTTAATGCTATAAATGATCATGGTGATTGTAATGAGAGCAAGATAACTAATAACAGCTAATGTGAATTTCTTCTACATGTCCTGAGGATAATTTGTGGGTAATATGATAGAACTGTCTTGTTGTTGCATGTAAAGCAGGCAATTTTGATATGTGGAAGATTTATTTTGACCATATTTTATGAATATGTTTTTCATATTATAAAACATACATGTTCATTATAAATGACTAGAAAATAAAAACAGATGTGAAGAAATAACTTTTATGAGTTATGTGTTCTAAACCAATGAATGAATTCTCTTTGTGTTTTTAAATATTGCTTCTCAATAATATTATGCACATATATTATTATAATTGATAAAGAAAAATTGGAATCATGTGCTATATATAAATCTTGAGTTTCATTTGATAGTATAAGGTTTACATTTCAAAGATACTATTTTCAGTGAACACCACTTTTAATGTAGTTAATATTAACAATTAAATCACACTAACTTAGTTACAAAAATAATTGAACATATTAATTGTAGAAAAACAAAGAAATACCAAAATATATAAAACTTAATGTTTTCCCTGTATTTTTTTAATTAATTAGTTTATTTGGAGGCTAATTACTTTATAATATTGTAGTGGATTTTGCCATACATTGACATGAATCAGCCATGAGCGTACATGTGTTGCCCATCCTGAACTCACCTCCCACCTCTCTCCCCATCGCATCCCTCTGGGTCATCCCAGTGCACCAGCCCTGAGCATCCTGTCTCATGCACTGAACCTGGACTGGTGATCTCTTTCACATATGATAATGAGAGGGTAACAGGCAGGAAGGCTAGGGGTTTCCAAAGGGAGGAAATAGGCTGCAAGTGTCAGACATTTTTCTCTCTCTTGAGCGGCAGGAGGAAACGAACTAGCAATATTTTTTTTCCTTCTCTATACAAAGTTAAAAGGAGGTTTCTCTTAAAATACTGTGTTGCCATAATGACACTTGGTTTCACCTGAAGTTAACTATTCTCAAACCTTGAGTTAACCAATGCATTTTTCTTATGGTAATGTTTGTCTTAAACTATGCTAATGTACTATGCATTTACTCTAGACTTTGTCTTCAAGTTGGTTCCGCCTAATAGCTCAGAACCTACTTGACAAACCAGCATGCTATACTCAGATATTGTTCCCCTGACTGTGAAGAAAGCTGAGTTCTGAAGAATTGATGCTTTTGAACTGTGGTGTTGGAGAAGACTCCTGAGAGTCCCTTGGACTGCAAGGAGATCCAACCAGTCCATTCTGAAGGAGATCAGCTCTGGGATTTCTTTGGAAGGAATGATGCTAAAGCTGAAACTCCAGTACTTTGGTCACCTCATGCGAAGAGTTGACTCATTGGAAAAGACCCTGATGCTGGGAGGGATTGAGGGCAGGAGGAGAAGGGGACGACAGAGGATGAGATGGCTGGATGGCATCACTGACTTGATGGACATGAGTCTGAGTGAACTCCGGGAGTTGGTGATGGACAGGGAGGCCTGGCGTGCTACTATTCATGGGGTCGCAAAGAGTTGGACACGACTGAGCGATTGAACTGAACTGAACTGAATCTGTGTAAACAAAACTATTTGTATGGTAATCTGCCCTTCTACAAGATTCAAGTCAATCGTTTTATGTCCTGGGATGAATCTTCTGGTGCCAAGATTATCCCAAAATGCATCTTATGGATGAGGGGCCTGGTGCCATTCTGACTTTTAAGACATTCCTTTCTTTCATTAACAGACTGCTCAGTTCAGTTCAATTCAGTTGCTCAGTCATGTCTGACTTAGCGGGGGGGGCACTCTTTCTGCTCCCTTCTGATGCCTATGTCAGGAGCTTTCTCTATCCCCTTTATACTTTAATAAAACTTTGTTACATAAAAGCTCTGAGCGATCAAGCCTCGTCTCTGGCCCTGGGTTGAATTCTCCTCCAGAGGCCAAGAATCCTGGTATCTTTTCGTGGGTCAATAACAACCTTTCAATAACACACATGTTTCAAAGCAATTCTCTCAGATCATCCCACCCTTGCCTTCGCCCACAGAGTTCAAAAGGCTGTTCTTTACATCTGTGTCTCTGTCTTGCACAGAGAGTCATGGTAACCATCTTTCTAAATTCCATATATATGTGCATTAATATACTGTATTGGTGTTTTTCTTTGGACTTACTTCACTCTGTATAACAGGCTCCAGTTTCATACACCTCATTAGAACTGATTCAAATGCATTATTTATAATAGCTGAGTAATGTTCCATTGTGTATAAGTACCACAGCTTTCTTATCCACTCATCTGCTGATGAACATGTAGGTTGCTTCCGTGTCCTGGCTGTTGTAAACAGTGCTGAAGTGAACATCGGGGAACACGTGTCTCTTTCAATTCTGGTTTTCTTGGTTTGTATGCCCAGTAATGGGATTACTGGTTCATATGGTAGTTCTATTCCCATTTTTTTAAGGAATCTCCACACTGTTCTCTATAGTGGCTGTACTAGTCTGCATTCCCACCAACAGTGTAAGAGCGTTCCTTTTTCTCCGCACCCTCTCCAGCATTTATTGTTTGTAGACTTTTTGATAGCAGCCATTCTGACCAGCGTGAGATGGTACCTCATTGGCTTCAGTTTCTTGTTGGCTCCTGAAAGTGTCCACACACAGTTCATTGTCACAATGATATCTTCCTCAGGAGACTCGCAATATATCTGCTTATCTCAAATCCAGAGAGAAAGAGATACTACTGGCAAGACAAAAGTCACAATTTTATATAGCCTAATTATGTAAGTGACATCCATCATCTTTGCCACTTTCTGTGCACCCTCTTCAGCATTTGTTGTTTGTAGACTTTTTGACAGCAGCCATTCTGACTGACGTGAGATAGTACCTCATTGTGGTTTTGATTTGCATTTCTCTGATAATGAGTGATGTTGAGCATCTTTTCATGTGTGTATTAGCCATCTGTATGTCTTCTTTGGAGAAATATCTGTTTAATTCTTTGGCCCATTTTTTAAGTGGGTGGTTTATTTTTCTAGAATTGAGCTGCAGGAGCTGCTTGTATATTTTTGAGATTAATTCTTTGTCAATTGCTTCCCTTGCTATTATTTTCTCCCATTCTGAAGGCTGTCTTTTCACCTTACTTAAGGTTTCCTTTGGTGTGCACAAACTTTTAATTAGGTCCCACTTGTTTATTTTTGCTTTTATTTCCATTAATCTGGGAGGTGGGTCATAGAGGATCCTGCTGTGATTTATGTCAGAGAGTGTTCTGCCTATGTTTTCCTCTAGGAGTTTTATAGTTTCTGGTCTTACATTTAGATCTTTAATCCATTTTGAGTTTATTTTTGTGTATGATGTTAGAAAGTGTTCTAGAGTCATTCTTTTTTTTTTTTTTTACAAGTAGTTGACCAGTTTCCCCAGCACCACCTGTTAAACAGATTGTCTTTTCTCCATTGTATATTCTTGCCACCTTTGTCAAAGATAAGGTCTGTGGATTTATCTCTGGGCTTTCTATTTTGTTCCATTGATCTAAATTTCTGTCTTTGTGCCATTGGTATACTGTCTTGATGACTGTAGCTTTGCAATATAGTCTGAAATTAGGCAGGTTGATTCTTCCAGTTCCATTCTTCTTTCTCAAGATTGCTTTCACTATGCGAGGTTTTTGTATTTCCATACAAATTGCAAAATTATTTTATTCAAGTTCTCTGAAAAATACCATTGGTAGCTTGATATGGATTGCATTGAATCTATAGATTGTTTTGGGTAGTATACTGATTTTCACTATATAGATTCTTCCAATCCATGAACATGGTATATTTCTCCATCTATTTGTGTCATCTTTGATTTTGTTCATCAATGTTTTATAGTTTTCTATATATAGGTCTTTTTTTTCCCCCCTTAGGTAGATTTACTCCTAAGTATTTTATTCTTTTTGTTGCAATGGTGAATGGAATTGTTTCCTTAATTTCTCTTTCTGTTTACTCATTATTAGTGTATAGGAATGCAAGGGATTTCTGTGTGTTAATTTTATATCCTGCAATTTTACTATATTCATTGATTAACTCTAGCTAAGAGTCAGACACGACTAAGCTACTTCACTTTCACTTTTCACTTTCATGCATTGGAGAAGGAAATGGCAACCCACTCCAGTGTTCTTGCCTGGAGAATCCCAGGGACGGGGGAGCCTGGTAGGCTACCGTCTATGGGGTCACACAGAGTCGGACATGACTGAACTGACTTAACGTAGCATAGCATAGTAATTTTTTGGTGGAGTCTTTAGGGTTTTCTATGTAGAGGATCATGTCATCTGCAAACAGTGAGAGTTTTACTTTTTTTCCAATCTGGATTTCATTTCTTTTCTTCTTCTGTGGCTAAAACTTCCAAAATTATGTTGACTAGTAGTGGTGAGAGTGGGCACCTTTGTCTTGTTCCTGACTTTAGGGGAAATGTTTTCTATTTTTCACCATTGAGGATAATGTTAGCTGTGGGTTTATCATATATTGCTTTTATTATGTTGAGGTATGTTCCTTCTATGCATGCTTTCTGGAGGGTTGTTATCGTAAATGGATGTTGAATTTTGTCAAAGGATTTCTCAGCATCTATTGAAATAATCATATGGTTTTTATATTTCAATTTGTTAATGTGCTATACATTGATTGATCTGTAAATATTGAAGAATCCTTGCATTCCTGGGATAAAGCCCACTTCGTCAGGATGTAGATCTTTTTAATATGCTGTTGAATTCTGTTTGCTAGAATTTTGTTAAGGATTTTTGCATCTATGTCCATCAGTGATATTGGCTGGTAGTTTTATTTTTTTGTGGCATCTTTATTTGGTTTTGGTATTAGGGTGATGGTGGCCTCATAGAATGAGTTTGGAACTTTACCTTCCTCAGCAATTTTCTGGAAAAGTTTGAGGAGGATAGGTGTTAGCTCTTCTCTAAATGGCAGAATGGTAGAATTTTTTGGTAAAATTCAGCTGTGAAGCTATCTGGTCCTGGGCTTTTGTTTGATGGAAGATTTCTGATTATAGTTTCAATTTCTGTGTTTGTGATAGGTCTGTTAAGATTTTCTATTTCTTCCTTGGTCAGTTTTGGAAAGTTATACTTTTCTAAGAATTTTCCCATTTCTTGCAAGTTGTCCATTTTATTGGCATATAGTTGCTGACAGTAGTTTCTTATGATCCTTCATATTTCTGTGTTGTCTGTTGTGAAGTTTCCATTTTAATTTCTAATTTTATTGACTTGATTCTTCTCCATTTTTTTTCTTGATGAGTCTGGCTAATGGTTTGGCTATTTTATTTATCTTCTCAAGAACCAGCTTTTAGCTTTGTTGATTTTTGCTATAGTTTTCTTTGTTTCTTTCTTTTTTTTTTTTTCTGTTTATTTCTGCCCTAATTTTTATGAGTTCTTCCTTTCTACTAACCCTGGTGTTCTTCATTTCTTCTTTTTCTAGTTGCTCTATGTGTAGAGTTAGGTTTTTATTTGATTTTTATCTTGTTTCTTGTGGTAAACTTGTATTGCTATGAACCTTCCCGTTAGCACTGCTTTTACTGAATCCCATAGGTTTTGGGTTGTGTTTTCATTTTCATTAGTTTCTAAGCATATTTTTTATTTGTTGGTTATTCAGAAGTGTGTTGTTTAGCCTCCATGTGTTTGCATTTTTAATAGTTTTTTTTTTCCCCTGTAGTTGACATCTAATCTTACCACATTGTGATCAGAAAAGAGGCTTGAAGTGATTTCCATTTTTTGGAATTTACCAAGGGTAGATTTATGGCCAGGATGTGATCTATCCTGGAGAAGGTTCCATGTGCACTTGAGAAAAAGGTGAAATTCATTTTTTGTGGGGGGGGGGGGTGAAACGTCCTATAGATATCAATTAGGTCTAACTGGTCCATTGTATCATTTAAAGTTTGTGTTTACTTGCTAGTTTTCTGTTTAGTTGTTTTATCCATAGGTGTAAGTGGGGTATTACAGTCTTCCACTATTATTGTGTTACTGTTAATTTCTACTTTCATACTTGTTAGCATTTGCCTTACATATTGTGGTGTGCCTATGTTGGTTGCATATATATTTATAATTGTTATATTTTCTTCTTGGATTGATCCTTTGATTATTATGTAGTGTCCTTCTTTGTCTCTTTTCACAGCCTTTATTTCAAAGTCTATTTTATCTGAGTATTGCTATTCCTGTTTTCTTTTGGTCTCTATTTGCGTGAAATATCTTTTTCCAGCCCTTCACTTTCAGTCTGTATGTGTCCCTTGGTTTGAGGTGGGTCTTTTGTAAACAGCATATATAGGGGTCTTATTTTTGTATCCATTCAGCCAGTCTTTGTCTTTTGGTTAGGGCATTTAAACCATTTACATTTAAGGTAATTATTGATAAGTATGATTCCGTTTCAATTTACTTTGTTGTTTTGGTTTCAAGTTTATACACTCTTTCTGTGTTTCCTGTCCAGAGAAGATCATTTAGCATTTGTTGGAGAACTTGTTTGGTGCTGCTTAATTCTCTCAGCTTTTGCTTGTCTGTAAAACTTTTGATTTCTCCTTCATATTTGGATGAGATCCTTGCTGAGTACAGTAATCTGGGTTGTAGGTTTTTTCTTTCATCACTTTATGTCCTGCCATTCCCTTCTGGTCTGAAGAGTTTCTGCTGAAAGATAATATTCATTCTTTGTGTTTGATCTTAATTAATTTGATTAATATGTGCCTTGGTGTGTTTCTCCTTGGGTTTATCCTGTTTGGACTTGCTTGGTTTCTTGGACTTGGATGGCTATTTCCTTCACCATTGTAGGGAACTTTTCAACTATTGTCTCAAGTATTTCTCATGACCTTTCTTTTTGCATTCTTCTGGGACTCTTATGATTCTAATGTTAGGGAATCTGACACTGTTCCAGAGGTCTCTGAAGTTGTCCTCATTTCTTTTTCTTTTTTGTATTTTTTCCTCTCTGCTTCATTTATTTCCATCATTCTATCTTCCACCTCACTAATCCTATCTTCTGCCTCAGTTATTCTACTGTTGGTTCCCTCCAGAGTGCTTTTGATCTCAGTTATTGCATTATTCATTGACTCTTTTATTTCTTCTAGGTGCTTGTGAAACATTTCTTGCATATTCTCAATCCTTGTCTCCAGACTATTTATCTGTAACTCCATTTTGTTTTCAAGATTTGGGGTCATTTTTACTATCATTATTCTGAATTCTTTTTCAGATAGACTCCCTATCTCCCCCTCTTTTGTTTGGTTTGGTGGGTATTTATCATGCTATTTTACCTGCTGAATATTTATCTGCCTTTTCATCTTGTTTAGATTGCTGTGTTTGGAGTGGCCTTTCTGTATGCTGGAAGTTTGTGGTTCCTCTTTATTGTGAAGGTTCCTCCCTGGGGGGAGGGTTTGGATGAGTAGCTTGTCGAGGGTTCCTGGTTAGGGAAGTTTACATTGGTGTTCTGGTGGGTGAAGCTGGATCTCTTCTCTCTGGAGTGCAATGAAGTGTAAAGTTGTGAGTTTTGAGGTGTCTATGGGTTTGGTGTGACTTTTGGCCACCTATATATTAATGCTCAGGGTTATGTTCCTGTATTGCTAGAGAATTAGCTTGGTATGTCTTGCTCTCAAAGTTGTTGGCTCTTGGGTGGGGCTTGGCTTCAGTGTAGCTATGGAGGCTTTTGGATGAGCTCTTGTCAATTAATGTTCCCTGGAGTCAAGAGTTTTCTGGTGTTCTCAAGTTTTAGATTTAAGCCTCCTGCCTCTGGTTTTCAGTCTTACAGTAGCCTCAAGCCTTCTTCATCCATATCACACTGATGATAAAACATCTCCTTTCGAAGAGAATGGGTTGCCTTTCTGGTTGCCTGGTGTCTTCTGCCAACATTCAGAAGTTGTTTTGTGGAATTTCCTCAGCGTTCAAATGACCCTTTTATGAATTTGTGGGGGAGAAAGTGGTCTCCCCACCCTATTCCTCTGCCATCTTAGGACCTCCATCCTTGTTTAATGAAAGATTTTTAAAATTCTGCAATGCTTTAAAATTTTCAAGAGTTTCATACACATGATTTTACATATTCTTATAATAACTCTATTTCCCCCTAACCCTATATTGCCTTTCCCCACTTCCCTCTCCCCACGGGTAGCCATAGTTTTGTTCCTATATTTGCGAGTTTGCTTTTTTGTTTACTTATCAAGTTTGTTGTACTTTTGCTATTCCACATACATGTCATATCATACAACATTTGTGTGTTTTCTCTTTATGCATTATTTCAGCAGTTTAATGCCCTCCAAGTGAATCCATGTTCTCACAAACAGCAAAACTATATTCATATACAATAAGTCCTTTACATATGAACCTTCAAACTCAGAATTTTCAAAGATGTGAATGTGTTGTTCACATGTTGAATTACTTAAGTTAGTTCTCATGACTGGTGTACATTATGTGCATAAATCCTCTACAAATGGTTGTGCTTTTGTGTATTCTACTGTACAATAGTGTACACTATCTTTCTTTCAAAGATATCCAGAGGCAAGTGTAAAAGCAGTGTTGATTTTGAAGGGCCCTTCAGATCCTCTCTATAGATTCCCAGTTAACTACACTGGTTTGATGAATGGAAACATATGACATGATGCAAAAGATCACCAGAGGTGCCTCATCATCCATAGAAATGTCCTTTTCTGCTCTGTGTAGTTGATACCCATGTCCATCTCAGTCAGAGATGCTGCTTGATCATGTCAAAGGGGAGGAGGGAGCAAGAATTATCTTACTATTCTGTTTGCCCAGGTGACTCTAATTCTCAAGAAAGAGGTGGAGAAGCATGTATAAGCCACATTCTCATGTCCAGTTTTATCTGCAATAATGCTGGTATTTTAGCTGCTAAAGAATCCACCTGCAATGCAGGAGACCCTGGTTCAATTCCTAGATCAGGAAGTTCCCCTGCAGAAGGAGTAGGCTACCCACTCCAGTGTTCTTGGGCTTCCTTGGTGACTCAGACAGTAAACAATCTGCCTGCAATGCAAAGACCCGGGCACAACCCCTGGATTGGAAAGATCCACTGGAGGAGGCCATGGCAACCACTCTAGCATTCTTGCCTGGAGAATCCCCATGGACAAAGGTGCCTGGTAGGCGACAGTCCATGAAGTCACAAAGAGTCAGACTAATTGAGTGAATAAGTACAGCACAATGCTAGTAATTTTAATCTCTGACTCCTGTGTGTAGTCTTCAAGTGATCCATGACCCAGAAGGATGATGATTCAATGGTCCTTTTAGTATCCAGCAATGGCGAAGCCAGAAATATCACTTCAATTGAAACCTTTATTGAGTAATTATTGTGCAACACTCTGGTCTGGGTCAGGGATGTGAGACAAATCAAAATCCTACTCAGATGTTTTAACTTAAGAGAATTTAATGGAAAGAATTTAATTTAATAAGGAGAATACTGGCAGTGTTAAGTAAATCAGTCCAAGAACTTGAAGTACCTGGAGGCTAAGTTCATAAGGCAATTGTCATACCAGTACTGAAGAAGTCAACACAGGGCCTCTGTCAGGATTCTAGTGTCACAAGATCCAGGAAAAGCTTGCCAGGCCACGTTTTCAACACACACCTTAGCAGGAATTTTCCTTGAAAAGATGCAGCCACCTTAACACTTCATTGTAAAACTGGGAGAAAATGGAATTTGGATACTTTTCTCTTCCTTTCATTCTGTTATGCTCCTGTTTTCTTCCATTGGCCTAACTCATATGGAAACTAGACATTCAAGAAATCCTATTGATGGAATTTAAGGATTAAGTTCCAGGTAGACCAAAAAAGAAAAAGATAAGAAAGGTAAACTGTATAGATGGTCTATACTGACAAAGGAAGCATCATTAGCACATTTATATTATCTGTATATCCATGGTGTTCTCTTTGCTATGTGTTTATTTTTATAACAATTAAAATATAAAGAGCAAGGTTCAGAATCAGTAAATAAGTAGTCCAAATGCAGCAAAAGTTATCTGACTGTCTGATGGTTTTCCTATATCATTCAGTCTTCCATCTGCATGAGAACTTAATAACTTACCCAAGTCAAGTCTCAAAATATCAAGACATTTAGGCACAAGTTAAAAAAAAAAAATGAGTCCCATTAGTATACCATTTCAGAAGATTTGATTCCCTGAAGATACTGGGGAAAGGCAAGAATCATGTCCTCAATGGGCTTAAGATTTTAAAAAAGAGTAAATCACTCATGGTGGTTTATAGTCTAAATGATTTTCTGTGAGAAATAATTGAACCCTAGGGTGCTGATCCCTCTGTGACAATTCTGGTATAAATTTCTCAGCTTCTTCATATTTGTGCTGTCACTGGGAAGTCACCTTCTTTCTCAGGTAGGACTAGGTATTGAACAGTTTGCTGTGGTGTGTGCTTAGTCACTCAATCTTGTTTGACTCTTTGCGACCCCATGGACTGTAGCCCACCAGACTTCTCTGTCCATGAGGATTCTCCAGGCAGGAATACTGGAGTGGGTTGCCATGGCCTCCTCCAGGGTATTTTCCCAATCCAGGGATCAAACCCAGGTCTTCTGCATTGAGGGCTGATGCTTTACCATCTGAGCCATCAGGGAAGCCCAAGAATACTGGAGTGGGTAGCCTATCCCTTCTCCAGGGGATCTTCTGGACCCTGCAATCAAAGTGGGGTCTCCTGCATTGCAGGCATATTCTTTACCAGCTAAGCAAAATTCTATTTTTCTCATAGGACAAGTATCTATAAATATACCATGGAGTGGTATCACAATGGAAAAAGAAATAGATAAAAGGGTACAAGACAGAGCCTCAGGTCGAGAGTGTCTATCAAGAATAGAAAGCTTTATAGTGTCGCGAGCCATTTCTGTCCACTACTGTCTAAGATTACCTTGCCAAGTCAGTTCTTCGCATCAGGTGGCCAAAGTATTTGAGCTTCAGCTTCAGTATCAGTCCTTCCAATGAATGTTCAGGACTGATTTCTTTTAGGATGAACTGGTTGGATCTCCTTGCAATCCAAGGGACTCTCAAGAGTCTTCTCCAACACCACAGCTCAAAAACATCAATTCTTAGGTGCTCAGCTTTCTTTATGGTCCAACTCTTACATCCATAACTGACTACTGGAAAATCCATACCTTAGACTAGACAGACCTTTGTCAGCAAAGTAATGTCTCTGCTTTTTAATATGCTGTCTAGGATCATCATAGATTTTCTTCCAAGGAAATGGTCTCCTTTATCATGTACAAAAGTTGCAAAATGCACTTTATGATTTCTTACATACTTTCTCAGTTTTGTAAAAAATAAGGTTATTATTATCAGTGTGACCTTTACAGAACTCAAATTGAATCTCTATCATACAGCTTATTCTTACATTCTGAAAGAGTTAAAATGAAGTAAAGTTACAACAAAATTATTACAGTTTGGGGATGAGTGTGTCAATCACTTTTTAAAAAATTGTCTTCTCCTCAAGGGGACATTTTTAATACATTATTTTATCCCAATTATTCCCTCCTTTAATATTTAACATCACTTATAAATCTGGATATATAAAAAATAATTACATATTGTTTATGTACTGTATTTTTACCTGTATTTATACAAAAACACCGATTTAATTTTGTGTCTCATGAGCCAATTGCTGCTGCTGCTAAGTCAATTATTGCACCAAATAATTGGCTGAAATATACAAAGCTAAGGAGAGCCTGGGATATCTTACTGAAGTAAGATTTGGTAATGTAAGGGCAACCTGAGGTAGGCAAGTGTGGATAAAATGAACATGCATCACTGGGTTAGGGACTAGTTTGAAAATGACCTTGAGGTTAGAGTGGCAGGTAGGCAGACACTAGTTCTATAAAGATCTATCTGTTCCATTTCCCTAAATGGTTCACCTGTGGGGGAAACAAAATGAATTTCAATTACTGACACTTTAGACACCACATCAAAATCATCCTGAAAACAAAGAATCATAGTTTTTTTTTTTTTCTATGTTGTCTTTTTTTTTTAATTTTATTTTAAAACTTTACATAATTGTATTAGTTTTGCCAAATATCAAAATGAATCCGCCACAGGTATACATGTGTTCCCCATCCTGAACCCTCCTCCCTCCCCATACCATCCCTCTGGGTCGTCCCAGTGCACCAGCCCCAAGCATCCAGTATCGTGCATCGAACCTGGACTGGGAACTCGTTTCATACATGATATTTTACATGTTTCAATGCCATTCTCCCAAATCTTCCCACTGATGTATAGAACAGTCTTATGGACTCTGTGGGAGAGGGAGAGGGTGGGAAGATTTGGGAAGAATCATAGTTTTAAAGAAAAGCAATATTTAAAGGGATTGTAAGTGACCTATTCATGATAACGATTTGTAGAAAAGATCTAAGCTTCTCAACTATGAAAAGACTTGCAGAAAAGCATTTGAAACTATGTAATTGTGTTCTATATTAAGTTAAATATTGAAGCATCTAGTGCATGATTACTAGGTTATTTCTGGATATTTAAAGAAAAATTTGATGTGGAACATTTTTAAAGACTACTGAATTTCTTATAATATTGCTTCTGTTTTATGTTTTGTTTTTTTGGCCATGAGGCATGTGGGATCATAGCTCCCTAAAAGGGGTTCAAATCCTCGTTCCCTGCATTGCAAAAAGAAGTTTTAACTGCTGGATCACCTAGAAAGTCCCCTATGTAACTTTTTTATGCAATATGTATTTAGAAGTTTGAAAGAAGTAGGCATTGATGATGTGAGTAATGGAAAATGATAAAAAACAAATGCATTTTCATTTCATTTACTTTAGACATCATTGGAAGCTGAGCAAACACAATGTTAAGGGAAAATTACACAGAAGTGACAGAGTTTATCCTCCTGGGACTGACAGATCGAGTTGAGTTGCAGCCTGTCCTTTTTGTGGTCTTCCTAGTCATCTACCTGATCACAGTCTTCGGCAATATGAGCATGATTTTATTAATCAGAACTGACTCAAAGCTTCAGACTCCAATGTACTTCTTCCTCAGCCACCTCTCCTTTGTAGATCTCTGTTATGCCACCAACGTCACTCCTCAGATGCTGGTCAATCTTTTATCCAAGAGAAAAACTATTTCCTTCCTTGGTTGCTTTATACAGTTTGACTTTTTCATTTCCTTGGGGCTCACAGATAGCTATATGCTCACAGCAATGGCTTATGACCGCTACACGGCCATCTGCAAACCCTTGTTATATGGCAGCAAAATGTCCCGAGGTGTCTGCCTCTCTCTCGTTGCTACATCTTATACTTATGGCTTTGCAAACGGTCTTGCACAGACCATCCTGATGCTCCGCCTCTCCTTCTGTGGACCCAATGAAATCAACCACTTTTATTGTGCAGACCCACCTCTCCTAGTCCTGGCCTGCTCAGACACTCATGTCAATGAAACTGCCATGTTCGTGGTGGCTGGTTCCAACCTCGTGTTTTCTCTCACCATCATCCTCATTTCCTACGCTTTCATCTTTACAGCCATTCTGCAAATGCATTCTCCAGAAGGGAGGCACAAGGCCTTCTCCACCTGTGGGTCTCATCTGACAGTTGTCACTATGTTTTATGGCACACTGTTCTGGATGTATCTGAGGCCGCCTTCTGAGGCATCTGTAGAACAGACCAAAACTGCAGCTGTTTTTTATATCTTTCTGAGTCCTATGCTTAACCCTTTGATCTACAGCCTTCGGAACAAAGATGTTAAAAAAGCAATAAGGAGAGTAATTCAAGCAAAAATTTTTGTTTAATTAGGTACACATTTGGCCAGAGGTATGTAATATATTTGTATTTTCTGACCGATTAGAGAGAATTTTAAATTAATGTCACTTTTTGTCATTGACTTATTTTTTCCGTTTGCAATTCACTTATGAAATGTGGAAGAATCTGTCATATCATTAGTTTGTGTCATTTCAGTGTATTTAAAAGGAATACCACATGGAAATTCAATGACAAGACCAGACAGCATTGCTATTTTTGTAATATTAGTAAAGGACAGATAATTCTGTGCACAGTATTCATAAAGGTAGAAAGTTATAAAAGGCTAAGACAATGCCAATTTGTTTGATTTGAGGGGTTTAATATTTTCCAAATTATTTTCCAAAACTTGTCAATCATATAAGGAGGAAAGTTTTTTCTTTGGTTTGTTGGTATTTTCTTTTGTTCACGTTATATATCCAAGATCTTTGGGTATCTTAAATCATTACTTAAGAACTATACTAACTGAATCCTCATTGATTAAATGTTTGACAGAAATGCCAAATTTCCTTTAGATTTTTTAAAATTATTTCTTTTAATTTTTTTTTTAACCAATATGGCTCCAGCACTAACTTATATTGGGCTTTCTCTTCTTTGTCTTCTTTTTTTTTTTTTTTTTTTTTTTTTAATTATGCACTGTTAACAGCTCACAGACAAAAACAGTGAATGATATAAAGAGCACTTTTCGAAGCATAACTAATCATCATTAAGTTTTCACACAATGACACTTGTTTAAAATTCACACAAATCTCCATTTCATGGATCTGACTGCTCAACTTCGGCGTCTCCCCCAGGACATACAAGTTGGGGAAGCTCATGATGCTGCAAAACTCAGAAGAGATGAGAGTTGAGCAGAACTTGGTTCTGTTAAGTCAATCGAGTTGATTAAAAAAAAAAAAAAAAGATTTATAACTGATTTGTAATTTTAAGTTTCAGGTATACAACATTTGAAACTCACTCAGTCATGTCCGACTCTTTGTGATACCATGGACTGTAGCCTGCCAGGCTCCTCTGTCCATGGGGATTCTCTGGGCAAGAATACTCAAGTGGGTTGACATGCCTCTCTAGGGTATCTCCCCAACTTAGAGATCAAACCCAGGTCTCCCACATTGCAGGCAGATTCTTTAGCATCTGAGCCACCAGGGAAGCCTGGTGTTCAGCATAGTGATTTATAATTTTTAGAACTGCTATAGAGGCTTTTCCAGTGGCTCAGTGGTAAAGTATCCTTGCAGTGCAGGCGACTCAGGAAACGCAGGTTTCAGAACTGGTTTTGTAAGATCCACTGGTGGAGGAAATGTTTAAAAAACAATAAGAAGAGCAATTCAAGAGAAGTTATTTGCCAAATAGCATAGACATCTTGGTCATGGGTATGTAACATATCCATATTCTCTGATCAATCAGTGAGCACTTTAAATTAACAAATCATTTTGCCTATTGACTATTCTTTTCCTTTTATAATTCACCTATGAGACTTGGAAGAATGTTATCAAATTGTTAGATTTAACTCAGTATATTAAAATAATACCACACATATATTAAGACACAAGACCAAACAGCATTGCCATTGCTTTGTAAAATTAACAAAAGACAGATTATTCTATGTACATTACCCATAGTCACCAAATATGTGAACTTGCTTGTTGGATTGTTTTATTTTTTGTATTTTTTATTCAAATTATATAGAAATGAAAATCTTTAGGAATCTCAGGTTATTACTCCAAGATATATCTTTAGCTAATAGTATTGGTCCAATAAAATCCTCATTCATAAGATTGTTGAAGTAAATCCTAAATATCCTACAGAATATTTTCATTATATATTTTAAGTATTTTAATCTATCTATATCCCAATCACAAAACTAGTTTTGAGATTTCATTTTTTGTTTTGTTTTGTTATGAACAATTTCCAGCATACATCCAAAATATAAAGCAACATAGACTACCAGTGTCAGGATAACTAGCAATTAATATATCACACAATGCCACGTTTTTCTTTTTTTTAATTTTTATTTTATCTTGGAGCATAGTGGATTAACAATTTTGTGTGAGTTTCAGGTGTACAGCAAAGTGACTCAGTTATAACTATACATGTATCTATATTTTTCAAATTGTTTACTCATTTAGATTATTGTAGAATATTGAACGGTCCTCCCTGTGCTATAACAGCAGGTCCTTTTATTTCATTGTTTCAGAAACTCAGATCCATCACCTCTCCATGCCATGGACACTAGGGCTCATCTTTGGCATCTCCTCCTGAAGCATATCTTGGGGAAAGACTATGACACTGAAACATGCTTAGAAGAGGTGGGAACTGAGCAGAGCAGGGTCCTATTAAGTCTATCCAGTGAATTTTCTTTTATCAGATCTTCAGTGTCCTTACAGATGTTTGAATTTTCAGACATGAAAATGGAGAACGATGATCTGGACTTGCCTATTTTCTTTTGTAGTTTTTAAAACTATTGAGACTATATTATTAGGTCTTATCAACTACTGAACTGGTATTATTCCTTTTATCACTTATACTTTCTATCCCTTCTATGATGTAGAAAGTCTAAACGTCTGATTTGTCTGATATTCTCATATACTTGGCTGTTTATTTTTTTGTTTTTAGTTGGTTATATCCAGTATGTTTATTTTTACTTTTTTATTTTCAGGCCCAGAGTCCTTTTGATCATTATTTCTTATTTTATTGTGGATATTTACACTTTTGAATATTTCTGACAACTTAGTTTGTGCTTTTCACAAACTTCTTTATGCTTTTTCTCCTCTTTACCTTCTGTGAATTAAATCATATTTTGCAACTTTCTTTCCTTTTTAATCCTTGTTTGACTATGACACATTCTATTTTCTATTATTAGTAAGTTCCCTTAAATTGTGTATGCATACTTGTCTTAACTTAGTCTTCATTAATCAGTTCATCTACTTTGTTATTAAATAATAAAAGGGATATACAATATTTTAATTATAAATTCATCCTGCTTCTAACTTATAAACTGTCATTTGCAGGTATAGAATAAATCATCAATAGTAAATTATTTATTAATGAACTTTAAATATTATCTTTATTGTATATGATTACAGTTATATTAAATGGTGATTCAATGTTCATGTTCCTTTAACTTTCATGCCATTTGTCAATTTTTCTCTCACTATTATATGGCACCCACTCTTCATTTATGGTTTAGTTTTCTTCTGTGTGATATATATGCTTAATCAGTTCTTTCAGTGAGAGTCCCTCTCTATCCACTTATCTGAGAATATCACTTGTCCATTCTCAGAGGAGAATTTATTTGGGTATGAATGTAGAAAGACAGATACTTGCTTTCAGTATTTAAAATATCTTACATTCTGGCTTATTTTTTTTTGGCTATGCAGATGGATGTATTACCAGATTATTTGTTATTTCTTTGTGGGTAAGATACTATCTTTTTCATTTTCTAATATTCAGTTTCAGTGTTTTTTGGGATTTAGTTATATTTATGCTTTTGTATTTTCAGTGCCTCTTTGCTGATCTCTTAAAGTAGTATCCTATTAGAATATATTCTCACAATATCATATACCTTTAATTCATAGAAATTTAAAAACTGTATTTTTAATATTATCATTGTGATTGACTCATGATTATATTATCCCCAGTCTTCTCAGTGTCATGAGGGCCAGGTCCAAGGTCCTTGTCTAGCTTTGCTCACTAATTTAAAGTCAGAATTTATCACAAAATCTAGAATAGAAATATTCTGAATAAATATCACTTGAGTTAATAAACTATCACTATGATCTTTGCATTACAGTTCTTTCAGTAGTGAAAGATCTACTCCCTTCCACTTTCCAACATAATTTTTATTCAATTTTTATTTAGAATCTGACTGTACAGTTTCTATGCCTCATGCCTCCTACCATGAAACAGAAACATTTGAAGGACAAAAACCATCTTTGTCTTTTTCTTACACTTTCTCCATTGACCACACAGTGGCAAACAGAAGATTTTCTCTGAATATTTGACAACTATGTGGATGGATGAATGAATGGATTAATCGATAACTGAATGCCTTTATACCCAGAGAATGTGCAGCACTGTGTGAACTTGCCGCATTTCTATTCAAAGCAATACAATATCATTGACTAATAATCTGTTTGATCCCATCCTAACAATGTATTAACTGTAAGTTCCAGGGAAAGTTAATTAACCTCTACTTGTTTCAGTCTCCTATCTGTAACATGAAGGTACTAATACTAAGAACCTATACCATTTGTTAGTTTAACTGAGCTAATATGTGTGTAGCTGTTAAGCCTAAGGCTGGCACATATTAATTACTCAATGCCTGTTATCTATAACTAATTACTCCCCTTTTGTTTTCTTCCTGTGACTTTGAAACAAGTTTGTCATAATCCCAAATCCTCTCTCTGTAGACTTTCATCTTGGGGGCTGAGATTATGTATTCAATGAAATGCAGATTTACCCGAGAGTGGGAAAACTAAGAGTTGTTTTACAGTTCTCAATAAATACACATTGCACAGTCCTTTTAGCATTTAGGTCATATTGGTTCATAACTGTTATCTCCAGGGACTGTGCTAGCTATGGAAATGACACCTCTGCTCACAAAGATTTGAATTCTAGCAGTGACACTAGAAATATAAGTAATGAAAGCAGAGTGTGTTAGTCAACGGTAGGGCAGAGAGGTAGACAGCATGGTGAATGGATGTCAAACTCTGGAGGCAAAACAAAATTATACTCATTAACAGAAGAGAATTTAAAGGAAAGAATTTAATTTAATAAAGAGAACACAGTTCAGTTCAGTCACCCAGTCATGTCTGACTCTTTGCGACCCCATGAATTGCAGCGTGCCAGGCCTCCCTGTCCATCACCATCTCCCAGAGTTCACTCAAACTCACATCCATCGAGTCGGTCATGCCATCCATCCATCTCATCTTCTGTCATCCCCTTTTCTTCCTGCCCCCAATCCCTCCCAGCATCAGAGTCTTTTCCAATGAGTCAACTCTTCTCATGAGGTGGCCAAAGTACTGGAGTTTAAGCTCTAGCATCATTTCTTCCAAAGAACATCCAAGACTGATCTTCAGAATGGACTGGTTGGATCTCCTTGCAGTCCAAGGGACTCTCAAGAGTCTTCTCCAACATCACAGTTCAAAAGCATCAATTCCTTGGCGCTCAGCTTTCTTTACAGTCCAAATCTCACATCCATACATGACTCCTGGAAAAACCATAGCCTTGACTAGATACTTTGTTGGCAAAGTAATGTCTCTGCTTTTGAATACGCTACCTAGGTTGGTCATAACTTTCCTTCCAAGGAGTAAGTGTCTTTAATTTCATGGCTTCAATCACCATCTGCAGTGATTTTGGAGCCCAAAAAAATAAAGTCTGACACTGTTTCCACTGTTTTCCCATCTATTTCCCATGAAGTGATGGGACCAGATGCCATGATCTTCGTTTTCTGAATGTTGAGCTTTAAGCCAACTTTTTCACTCTTCCCTTTCACTTTCATCAAGAGGATTTTTAGTTCCTCTTCACTTTCTGCCATAAGAGTGGTGTCATCTGCATATCTGAGGTTATTGATATTTCTCCAGGCAATCTTGATTCCAGATTGTGCTTCTTCCAGCCCAGTGTTTCTCATGATGTACTCTGCATATAAGTTAAATAAGCAGGGTGACAATATACAGCCTTGATGTACTCCTTTTCCTATTTGGAACCAGTCTGTTTTTCCATGTCCATTTCTAACTTGTTGGGGGCCGGCGTGAGGCACTCCACCCATGGCAAAGGTCATGAGGAAGGAGGCTCGACATACGCAAAGGTGGGATCGAGCCTCAGGAGTCCCCCTGGAAATCCTTGAGCATCTACCCCCATAACCAGAGCCTGCCTACTTTACTACTTTGTGCTCTCACCTACACCTCTGACTTTACGGGGGGCTCTCCCCCACCACCTCTTTCGGAGAAGGAGTTAACTTAGAGCTCCAGTTAATAATAATTCCTGGGTGTGATAGGAATGTTTCAACCTACAAACTCCTCTGAAGGTTCTCTAGCCTGCCTGACAGGCTTGTCCGGCCACATGTGATTGTTCACAGCCTCCCAACCGTGAAAGGCACGAGATGCTTTAAACCTTCTAAAAACAGGTTCTTTAGAGAAGTTAGAAAACCATTAGTATAAGTATAGTGGGCTGATTAGAAATTGTATTGGTAAAGGGTTTTTCATTTGTTGAGCCAATGTTTGTTGCTAAGTCTCCATATCCCCTGCCCTTAATACACATTAATGAATATATAGAAGAAATAAGTATTAACCTTTGATATAAATCACGTTAGACCTTAGGCTAAGTAAATTCTTTCCTTAACTAAAACCCACTATACCCTCACCCTATAGGAATGTAACTTTATTTGGGTGGCGTCTGTTTTAAGAATAATCACCCCTGGAGAAATAAGTGTCCTGGTTGACTGACCGCTGTCACAAGGAGAGGGTCATAAATTTTCAGCAGGCCCCCCGGCCAGAAGATGATGCAACACCCCTAAGACCTCTGTATACATTTGTATGAAGCACCTGACTTTGATAAAAGTCAGGACTGCTGACCCCACGTGACTTTTGCATAACATCTCAGTGTATAAAAGTAGACCATGGAAATAAAGAATTGGGATAAGTTCCTCGAAAGACTGGTCTCCCCATGTCGCTCTTTCTCTCACTCTGGCTGAGTCTCCATCTGGAGCGCGGAACCCACCATGCTTACTAATTATGCCTGGGCTTCTAAGATCCGACGGGGGAGGCCTCAGTGTCTCCTCTCCTTCGGGAGAACGGAAGGATGCCTGCGGCCTATGTAAGTGGTGCAAGCTTCTTGTCTTGAAGTTTTATTGGTCCCACGCATAAACCAAGCTACTCAGCCTCTTTTCTCCACTGAATTTTCCTACTGAGCTATCCTCATTCTATTACTCTTTATATCCTTAATTAACGTTTAATTAAGCAGTTGTTCCCTGACCCTCGCCTACGCCGTGTCTCCTTCTAATACCCTGGATCAGCTGGGGCTGGACCCCGCCACTAACTGTTGTCTCCTGACCTGCATACAGGTGTCTCAAGAGGCAGGTCAGGTGGTCTGGTATTCCCATCTCCTTCAGAGTTTTCCACAGTTTATTGTGACACATGCAATCAAAGGCTTTGGCATAGTCAATAAAGCAGAAATAGATGTTTTTTTCTGGAACTCTCTTGCTTTTTTGATGATCCAGTGGATGTTGGCAATCTGATGTCTGACTCCTCTGCCTTTTCTAAAACCAGCTTGAACATCTGGGAGTTCATGGTTCACATATTGCTGAAGCCTGGCTTGCAGAATTTTGAGCATTACTTTACCTGTGAGACGAGTGCAATTTTGCGGTAGTTTGAGCATTCTTTGGCATTGCCTTTCTTTGGGATTGGAATGAAAACTGACCTTTTCCAGTTCTGTGGCCACTGCTGAGTTTTCCAAATTTGCTGACATATTGAGTGCTGCACTTTCACGGCATCATCTTTTAGAATTTGAAATAGCTCAACTGGAATTCCACCACCTCCACTAGCTTTGTTTGTAGTGATACTTCCTAAGGGCCACTTGACTTCACATTCCAGGATGTCTGGCTCTAGGAGAGTGTGAGAGATCACACCTTCATGATTATCTGGGTCATGAAGATCTTTTTTGTACAGTTCTTCTGTGTATTCTTGCGACATTTTATTAATATCGTCTGCCTCTGTTAGGTCCATACCATTTCTGTCCTTTATCAAGCCCATATTTGCATGAAATGTTCCCTTGGTATCTAATTTTCTTGAAGAGATCTGTAGTCTTTCCCAGTCTATTGTTTTCCTCTATTTCTTTGCATTGATCACTGAGGAAGGCTTTCTTATCTCTCCTTGCTATTCTTTGGAAGTCTGCATTCAAATGGGTATATCTTTCCTTTTCTCCTTTGCTTTTCCATTCCCTTCTTTTCACAGCTATTTGTTAGGCCTCCTCAGACAATCATTTTGCTTTTTTCCATTTCTTTTTCTTGCAGATGGTCTTGATTTCTGTCTCCTGTACAATGTCACAAACCTCCAGAGGCTATGTAATAATATGTAAACTCATCACATTTCTTTCCTAAACTGTTTGATATTAAATATATATATATATATATATATATATATATATATATATATATGTTTGAATCCCAGCCTCACAATTCATTAGTTATCTCTCCCAGAGAAATTAATTAACCTCTACTAACCTCAGTTTTCAATCTAAAAAATGGAGACAATAGTACTAATGGCCCATGGTTTCATGAGGATTAATTAAGCTAATACGTGTAAAGTGATAAGCCTAATGCTGGCATATACTAAGTATTCAGCGCCTATGATCTATATAAAACTACTTCAATTCTGTTTCCTTTCCTATATTTTTTAAACAAGAGAATCCCTTATGCCATATCATCTCCCTACAGAGTTTCAGTTTCTAGGGATAAAGTTATATCTTCAATGAATGCAAAATTACCTGAGAGATAAATGCCAAGATTTGTTGTACAGTCATTGAATTAAACGAACACTGCACTTTCCTTAAATTATTCAGCACATATTTGCCCTTCAATTAATATCTCCAGGGACCTTAATAGCTATGGGTATCACATCCTTCAAAAATGTTTGAAGTCTAGGGGTGGCAACAGAAATATTAGTAGGTAATGAAAGCAGTATGTTAACCAAGGATAGGGCAGAGTGGTAATATAGCATGCAGCATGGAGGTTAATAGATTCAAGGGAATAAATCGATAGGTAGAGTGCCTGGAGAACTATGGACGAGTATTCATAACATTGTACTGGAGGCAGTGATCAAAACCATCCCCAAGAAGAAACACAAAAAGGCAAAATGGTTGTCTGAGGAGATCTTACAAATAGCTGAGAAAAGAAGACACGTGAAAGGCAAAGGAGAAAAGGAAAGATATATTCATCTGAATACAGAGTTCAGAAGAATAGCAAGGAAAGATAAGAAAGCAACCCCAAGTGATCAGTGAAAAGAAATAGAGGAAAACAATAGACTAGGCAAGACTAGAGAATTCCTCAAGCAAATTGGCGATACCCAGGAAGCAGTTCATGAAAAGACGGGCTAAATAAAGGACAGAAATGGTATGGACCTAACAAAGCAGAAGATATTAGGAAGAGGTGGCAAGAATACACAGACGAACTATACAAAAAAGACCTTAATGCCCCAGATAACCACTATGGTATCATCACTCGCCTGGAGTCAAACAACCTGTAGTGTGAAGTCAAGCAGGCCTCAGGAGGTATCACTATCATCACTATGAACAAAGCTAATGTAGGTGATAGATTCCAGGCTGAGCTATTTCAAATCCTAAAGGATGATGCTGTGAAAAAGATGCACTCAATATGTCAGCAAATATGGAAAACAGCAGTGGCTATAGGCCTGAAAAAGGTCAGTTTTCATTCCAGTCCCAAAGAGGCAATATCAAAGAGTGTTCAAACTGTCACACAATTGCACACATCTCACACACTAGCAAAGTAATGCTCAAAATTCTCCAAGCCAGGCTTCAGCAATACATGAACCATGAATTTTCAGATTTTCAAACTGGTTTTAGAAAAGACAGAGGAACCAGAGATCAAATTGCCAACATCTGCGGGATCATCATAAAAGCAAGAGAGTTTCAAAAAAACATCTATTTCTGCTTTATTGACTATGCCAGAGCATTTGACTCTGTGGACCACAATAAACTGTGGAAAATGTTTCAAGAGATGGGAATAGCAGACCACCTGACCTTCCTCTTGAGAAACCTGTATGCAGGTCAGGAAGCAACAGTTAGGACTGGACATGGAACAACAGACTGGTTCCAAATAGAAAAAGGAGTATGCCAAGCCTGCATATTGTCACCCTGCTTATTTAACTTATGTGCAGGCTATATCATTAGAAACCTTGGGCTGGGTGAAGCACAAGCTGGAACCAAGATTGCCGGGAGAAATATCAATAACCTCAGATATGTAGATGACACCACCCTTATGGCAGAAAGTGAAGAGGAACTAAAGAGCTTCTTGATGAAAGTGAAAGAGGAGAGTGAAAAAGTTGGCTTAAAGCTCAACATTCAGAAAACGAAGATCATGGCATTCAGTCCCATCTCTTCATGGCGAATCGATGGGGAATCCGTGGAAACAGTGACTGACTATTTTTGGGGGTTCAAAATCACTGCAGATGGTGACTGCAGCCATGAAATTTAAAGATGCTTTCTCCTTGGAAGGAAAGTTATGACCAACCTAGATAGCATATTCAAAAACAGAGACATTACTTTGTCAACAAAGGTCCATCTAGTCAAGGCTATGGTTTTTCCAGTAGTCCCTTATAGATGTGAGTGTTGGACTATAAAGAAAGCTGAGTGGTGAAGAATTGATGCTTTTGAACTGTGGTGTTGGAGAAGACTCTTGAGAGTCCCTTGGACTGCAAGGAGATCCAACCAGTCCATCCTAAAGGAGATCAGTCCTGAGTGTTCATTGGAAGGACTGATGCTGAAGCTGAAACTCCAGTACTTTGGCCACCTCATGCAAAGAGTTGACTCATTGGAAAAGACCCTGATGCTGGGAGGGATTGAGGGCAGGAGGAGAAGAGGACGGTAGAGGATGAGATGGTTGGATGTCTTCGCTGACTCAATGGACATGAGTTTGGGTAAATTCCGGGAGTTGATGATGGACAGGGAAGCCTGGCCTGTTGCAGTCCATGGGGTTGCAAAAATTCGGACATGACTGAGCGACTGAACTGAACTGAACTGAACTGGAGAACTAACACATGAGTAGAAAGTGGATCTCCTTTGGTGATGTAATGTGCTGAAGAATAAATTAGAGTTTATAGGGTATTGGGGAAGTATAAAACAGAAGGGGATTAATTCAATCTCAGGTATAATTATAGAAGAGTGAGAAATGCATCACAAGGGACTACCCTTGAAGTTGGCCTTATAAGATAAGTAGAGTTGCAGAAGAAAAAATAGTGCAAGGAGATAACGATTATGCAGCTCACTTGTGCCTGTGAACATAGCTATGGTTAGAAGCATAGTTATCTATAGATACAGTTATAGATACAAGAATAGGTAAAAGATGGAAATAAAATAATAGTTCAGTATTAAAGAAACTGAAACAATGGCTTAATAGAAGTAAAGCAGCAGTGTATGACAATATTCATTTTAAATAACATCTGGAGTTTTAGGAAAATCATTTTAGTTGTAATAAAATGTGTACCTTCTTATCTCCTTTGGTTGCATTTGTTTCAAGTGTAGAAAATGCCCCTAACCAATGGCACTACACTAAGAGAATTCATCCTTCTGGGGCTCATGGATCGCCCAGAGCTCCAGTCTCTCCTCTTTTTACTGTTTCTGGTCATTTACCTTGCCACCCTCCTAGGCAACCTGGGCATGATGGTGTTAATCAGACTGGACTCTCACCTTCACACACCCATGTACTTCTTCCTCACTCATTTATCCTTTGTAGACTTGTGCTATACCTCTACTGCAGCCCCACAGATGCTGACTAATCTGGTATCACAGAAGAAGACCATCAGCTTTGCTGGTTGTTTTGCACAGTTATTTTTTTCATAGCACTTCTCCTCACTGAGTTTTACATGCTGGCAGCAATGGCCTATGACCGCTTCATGGCCATATGCAACCCTCCGCACTACAGTGTGAAGATGTCCAGGTGCGTCTGCATAAGCTTGGCCACATTCCCTTATGTCTATGGCTCTCAGATGGACTCTTCAAGGCCATCCTGACCTTCCACTTGACCTTCTGTAGATCCAACATCATCAACCATTTCTACTGTGTTGACCCGCCACTCATTAAGCTTTCTTGCTCTGATACTTATGTCAAAGAGCATGCCATGTTGATATCAGCAGGCTTCAACCTCTCCAGCTCCCTCATCATCCTGATTTCTTACACCTTAATTCTCACTGCAATCCTCAGGATCAAATCAGCAGAAGGAAGGCACAAGGCATTCTCCACCTGTGGTTCCCACATGATGGCTGTAACGCTATTTTATGGGACACTCTTCTGCATGTATGTAAGACCAGCAACAGACAAGACGGTGGAAGAATCCAAGATAATAGCTGTTTTCTACACCTTTGTAAGTCCAGTACTTAATCCATTGATCTACAGTCTGAGGAACAAAGATGTAAAACAACCACTGAAGAGAATCCTCAGAAGAAATATGGTCACTAAGATGGCCATGCCTCAATTTCAAATAAACTGTAACTCTTAATCTTTGGCTCAAATGTCTCTACATTTATAAGATCAGTTTTCATATTCTTTGTGTCTGTGTTTCAATTGTTCTTGGGGCTGAGAATAAATAGGCTGTACTTAGTCTAGACTGCTGTCCTTCAATATGTTTACCTGGGTTGGCAGTAGTAATGTCTCCTTGGATATTGTTAGAAATGAAGCATAGAGTTATGCACCCCAGATCAACTATTTCAAAACTGCTTTTAGAACAAAATTTTAGGTTCTTTGAAGGCATTTCATTTTGAGGAGCCCCCCTCTAAGTGAAAATTCCTACTATGTATTCCCTGGAGCACTGGTATGCTCTTACTGCTGATAATAGTAAACAGGATACACATGCTGTGAGCTCAGTTCTTTGAATTTATTCTCTTTTTATTACCATCTGTTTTGAGGGGCTAAGAATCTTTAAGAAGACCAACCTTATGTGCTCTTCCCCTAACTTACTAAGTAAAACTGTGAACTATGGGTCATGATTGCTTTTCTGGTTCTTATGAATGCACTTGTTTGATGGTCAGTCTGGAATGAGAAGAGAGAATATAATCATTCTTTTCCCAGACAGCTGTTTGTGGATCTGGTTTGAGGCCTCTGATCTGTAGGGACCTACTTTCTCCCTCAGATCTGTAAGTGTGAATACACATACTCAGGTCTAGGGAAAGAAAAAATGCTTTTTGTGTCATTCATCTGAAACTTGTAGATTACTTGGGATTACCTTTTACTTTCTTTTCTAGATTTTTTTTAACAAAAATTTGAAATATTGATTTGAGTCATTTCTTTTTTTATACAAACTCTTTATATATTTCACATATATATTGCTTGAGCTGAAAGTCATTCACTTTGCTATATTTTATCCTTGAGTTTGTAATATATATATATATATATATATTTCTGTGTCTTTGTTAACTTGTGCACTATTTAAATGACAGTGCTTAATTAACATATATTTGGGATATAAAGAGATATTTTATCACATGTTTTTAATTTATCTCTGTTCTCAGAGATGATATATCTCATGATTTTAACTTTGAAAATTTATTAGGACTATGTTTATCCAGCTTTATTGTATGTATTTGACATAAAATATTGTATAAGCTTAAGATGCGATATTGTATATATTTTTATATATTGTATTACAAAATGATTATCATAATAATATTAGTTGTCACATCTATCATTTCACACAAGTACAATTTCTTGTTGTTATTGTTTGGTGGTGAAAACCTTTAACACCTACTCTCTTAGCACTTCCACATATATATCATATAGTTAAGTGTTGCCACTATGCTGTATATTAGATTCCCAGAATTTGTCTTATAGCTGGAAGTTTGTTCCTTTGGCCAACTTCTTCTCATTTCCCTACCCTCCAGGTCCTGATAATCATAGTTCCATTCTATACTTCTGTGAGTCTGATGTAGATTCCACAAAAAGATCAGAGTATTTAATACTTTTCATTCTGTTTGACTTGTTACCCTTAATGTAATATCCTCAAGGGTCATTCATGTTGTAGCAAATGGCAGTTACCCTCTTTTATTTTGACTGAATAATATTCCATTGTATAAGTCTATATATATATATATATATATACATACATACATAGTATAAACCATAGTGAGAGCTTTGATTTCAATATACCCTTCGAATGATATGTTGTATTGAAAGATTCACCTGTCTCCAGATTTTCCAGTTAGACTAAGAACTACTTAAGCACATGGGTTTATACCATTTTTATCTTTGTATCTCTTGAAGAAGATAATAATTGAATACTTGGTAAATTGGAAGAAAATGCAGTAATGCTATCTTCACCTTTATCCTGTATATTTTCATTTGTGGTCAAATAAGCAATATTGCTAAATTACATGCTCATCAAGTTTCCATAAAATATTACTTTCCAACACCTGGACCTCACACTTTGCACTGACTTTACTACAACTCATTATGATACCTTGTCCAAGTGATTTTTCTCCCTGTGTCTTATAATTTAATCACTTAATTCTGGATATTAAAGTCTTTTTAGCAAGCATTCACTCAATAGTAATTTAGGGGAAAGCGCTTACTAAAACACCATTCAGATGGAAATGATAACACAGAAACATCATAGTGTATGAATTATGTAACCATCTTTATTAATTGTTCTACTGACCCAATTGAAAAAAGTGGTGATCCATAATGCAAAAATCTCTTGATAATCCAAAGCCATCAGGTTCAAAATAACTACAAAATGATGCAATATCATGGTGAAAATGCCAAGACTCTAATGAGTATAGTGAAAGTGAAGTGAAGTGAAGTCACTCAGTCGTGTCCAACTCTTTGCGACCCGTGGACTGTAGCCCACCAAGCTCCTTTGTCCATGGGATTCTCCAGGCAAGAGTACTGGAGTGGGTTGCCATTTCCTTCTCCAATGAGTATAAATCCATATAAATTAATATTTCTCAGGAGATTTCTCTTGCAATAACATTGCATTTATTTCTTCAGAGTGTGCTAAAAAATGCTTTAGGGATAAAAGCTCCAAATTATACGGGAGGTATAAATCATTCTTAGCAAACTCATCACTTGGGCGACTAATATCTCTGAGAGAATCTTTCCCTGGGTCAGGTAGGAATGAAAATCCTGACTTCTGTAGCTGCATTTTCTCTTACTCTTTAAGTTTTGGATCTTCACCAGGTAGGAGTCAGATGACAACAAAAGCAGTTTTGAAAGCTATCTTAATGTCTTAGCTAGTTAAAATGAATCACTGCATATATTTCTTATTTAGATTGGTCTGCGTTTACACTCATCATTCTAGAAATAACATTATTTTCATTCATTCAGTATTTAACAGACACTGAGTAACCATATTACAGTGAGCACTTGACAATCATATAAACCTTTTTAAATAATATCTGTTGAAAGACTATCCCACCCCTCCCCCCAAAAAACCTGTATGAAATAATTTAAAAGAGAGACAGATTCAGCAGGAATTATACTCGTTCTAGCAAAAAATAAAACTCATTTAAAATTATTTAGACAAAATCTGATATTGAATAGATGAGGACTCTGAAGTCCATGGGAGAAAGTCATCAACAGCAAGATAAAAAGATTATTTTATAAATGAAGACTCAAGAGAGGTTTATTGATATAGCATTGGGTAGTAGGAAACCACTGTGTGTACTGAAATCAGATAATGCACCTTGTCCTTACATTTGTGAGATATTGGACTGGAAAGGCATAGGAGGGAGAAGAGCTGGAGGTTACTGCGGCACAGCAGACAAGGGCGGCTCCCCTTGGGAAGTTTATATTCACTTGAGATGCATGAGTCCATCAACTACATGACTTATCTGTCTTCTTCATTTACTATCTTAAAATATCATCACTTGCCAATCTATTCTTAGAGACTTATCTAGGTCTTTATGACCAGCTGAGATTGAAACTGAATTTCAATAACTCACTTCCACTTCCTGTTGTCCTTTCCTTGGCTTCAGTATACCCTATTCTTGTACTCGTTTCATCTTAAATGGCCACAAAATTGTAGCCTTGGGCACTTAAATTTTTTTAGTAAATGTGACAACAGTTCAAAATGTGTCTGTTACATTATTTTAAATTGACCCAGAAGGGCGCAAACTTTTCTCCTACAAACATTTCAATGAGTAGTTTGCCAGGTAACAGTGTCGCTTGAAGGGGTGAGCTTTGAACTTTCACTAATTGATATTTTTGTTGTGGTGGTTTGTTTTTCTTGGTGAGGGAGAAGAGGAAATTCTTGGAATTTCAAGAGTCTACCAAATATTTACTATGTTTATCAATTTACCATAAATGGTACCTCTGGTTTTTGGATCAATAATTCCTACTAAATTGCAAGTAAAACTTTTTTTCTTACATCTGTACATAGCAAAGTATAAACATATATGGATATCAATATCCTTGTGAATCAAATTCATTAGGATAAACACATTTATATTTTCTCTGTTACTTAGCTTACTCTGGTTTGTTCCAATCCAGAGGAAAGCAGTTTCACATTATTGAGTTAGTTGCCAAGGTCCAGCCCCGGCTGATCCAGGGTATTCGAAGGAGAGACGGAGTCGGCGACTATTTACATATTTATCAAAGATATAAAGAGTAATAGAATGAGGATAGCTCAGTAGGAAAATTCAGTGGAGAAAAGAGGCTGAGTAGCTTGGTTTACGCGGGAGACCAATAAAACTTCAAGACAAGAAGTTTGCACCACTTACGTAGGCCGCAGGCGTCCTTCCATTCTCCCAAAGGAGAGGAGACACTGAGGCCTCCCCGGTCAGATCTTAGAAGCCCAGGCATAATTAGTAAGCATGGTGGGTTCCGCACTCCAGATGGAGACTCAGCTGGAACTTAAAGGGAAGAATGACATGGGGAGACCAAGCTTTGGCAAGCAAGGCCCCTAGCTTTATTTTCAACAGGGGCTTATATACCCTAAATTACACATAGAGGATAATAGGGGATGCAAAGTCAGCAGTCTTTGATCCTTATCAAAAACCAGGGTTTCTTTCCTGCAAATTTATCGTATACAAATGGTTTAGGTGATTTACATCATCTTCTGGCCAGAAGGCCTATTAACATTTTATGACTCTTGACAAGGATTTACCAACAAAGACTTATTTTCTCTAAGAGTAATTATTTTAAGGTTTGGCGCCATCTTTCAAAGATAAAATTGCATTCCTATAGGGCGGATGTGTAATGGGTTTACAACAAAGAAAGAATTTATTACCTTAAGGCACTAAATTTACTAACACCAAGGCCACTACTTATTTTTTCTACATACCAACTATATTAGTTATTACACATTCAAGGATACAATTTAGGGGATGTGGAAACTTGGCAACAAGCATTGGCTCATCAATGAAATCTTTTACTAGTTTTATTCTGACAGTTTCTAACTCTCTGAGAGGCTCTAAGCTATTTGAATATCTTAAGCTTCCCGTGCCTCTCGAGGCTGGGAGACTGTAAACAATCGTATGCATAGCTGTAGGTGTTCGGGTAAACTTGTCAGGCGAGTTAGAGAGCCATCTGAGGGGTTTGGATTTAAACACTCCTAATTGCCCAGGAACATTATTAATTGGAGCTGTAAGTTAACTCTTTGACAGAGAGAGTGAGATGGTGGTGGGGGACAGCCCCAGTAAAGTCAGAGGTGAGAGCACAAAGCAATAAAGTAGGCAGACTCTGGTTTTTGGGGTAGATGCTCGAGAATATCCGGGGGGACTCCCGAGGCTCGATCCCGCCTTTGCGTATGCCGAGCCTCCTTCCTCATGACCTTTGTCACGAGTGGAATGTCTCTCGCCGGCTCCCGGCAGTTAGTGAAACCTAAAGTGGAGTTTTTTTCAGTTATATTTCTTGAGAAAAGGAAAGTAACCTAGACTTTCAAAATATGGTTACTACCTACCTTGACCACTAATGACCCAGACTTTCAAGCTGGACATAAAAAAAAAAAAAAGATATCAATGTCACACAAGAAAATCATTTTTCGAAGGAAGCCTAGTTCATTGCCTTACTGAAGTTTACTTAATATTTGTGTGTGATATTTCTCCAACAGAAAGCAAGATATTCATGGTTATTTTAAAACTAGTTCAGCAATGTCTCCAATAATTTTTCCCCAAACTTTAAACTTTTAATTTCATATTGAGGTATAGCTGATACAATAATTTAATACAAATTACTTAGTATTCCATATCAGAAAAGGAGTCAAAAATGAAAGAGTTGTGGAGGATAGATTCAGTTACCACTTTGATAAGTATCAAATAAACAATATTTCTAACCACAGGAAATACTGGGTGCAGTAAAAGTTAAATGGAAAGCTATCAAAGGTTATTTTCATAGCCATTGCACATGAGTCTGTGACATATCTCAAGCTCTATAAGCTTTTGCTTATGGAAACAGAACCAATCTTCAATTGAATTTCTATTAAAAGTTCAGATATTTTCAGTGGGGAAAAAAAAAGGCTTTAGCTCTAAAGCAACAACTGAATTTATCAAAAAATTTTAATGCCATTTTTATTTGTATGATGCGCATTTAAGTTTTCAAAGAATTTTTAATTGAGATGTTGAGAATTATGTTTTCCAGTTACCACAGGCCATTAAAGTCTGTGAGACAAAAAATGTAATTAAAGCAGTCAATAATAGTGTGTGTCATGGATGGCAAAATAGAGGTGGAAAAAGAGAGAGGAGGAGAAACTCAGAGAGATATGGTTTTAAAAAGAGCTTAATGTTACTAATTTCAACACAGACAATTTAAAATGTGTGAAAATTATAAATATTTGAAAGTACTTAAAATATTTGCTTTCACAGTAGTTACAGTTCACAGGCTTAGCTGTCCTGCAGGATGTGGGATCGTCCTACCAGGGATCAAACCCGTCTCTGCCGTGTTGACAGGCAGATTCTTTACCACTGAGCCACCAGGGAAGCTCTGCTAAATTGCTTTGAAAATAGTAATATAAAAAACTCAGGTTATAGCAAACATTGTTTATCTCTGCCCCATTATCCTCATTATTAATACATTTTTATATCAGTTGCAGGATTTTTATAAGGGTAAAATAAAATAGAAAGGCAAAATTGCTTCATGAAATTGAAGCAACCATGTGCATGGGAGGAAATACTCCTATCAAAATATAGTTGTTGTTGCTTTTGTTTTCCCTAAATTGTGGAGTGTTGTCATTGAACCTATTTAAAGCAAAGAGTAGGAAGTAGTCATATTAAATTGTCTCTTTTATTTTTTGATTATATCTGTTTTTGTCTTTTGTTGTTCAGTTGCTAAGTTGTGTATGACTCTTTGCGACACCAGGAAGTGCAGCATGCAGTATTCTCTGTCCATCACTAGCTCCAAGTTTGCTCAAACACTTGTCCATTGAGTCAGTGATGCCATTCAGCCATCACATCCTCTGTGGCCCCCTTCTCCTCTTGTCTTCAATTTTCCCCAGTATATGGATCTTTTCCATTGAGTCAGCTCTTTGCATCAGGTGACCAAAGTATTGGAGCTTCAGCTTCAGCATCAGTCCTCCCAATGGGTATTCAGGGCTGATTTCCTTTAGGATGGACTGATTTGATCTCCTTGCTGTCTAAGGGACTCTCAAGAGTTTCCAGCACAGTAGTTCAAAAGTGTCAATTCTTCAGCACTCAACCTTCTTTATGGTCCAACTCTCACATCCATGCATGACTACTGGAAAAACTATAGCTTTGTCTATAGGATACTTTTTGTATTTTTTTTTTTTATTAGTTGTTAAATGTAATGCAGTGACCAAACAGGTGCTAGTATTTAGGACATAAGTGTAGAGATGTAAAGATTAGATAAGTATTTTTATGCCATTGCAATGGAAGCTTTGTATATTCTAAATGAATATTTTCCAAAGGGACCCATCATTCTGGGTGAAAGAATTAGTCGCTCAGTCATGCCTGACTCTTTGTGCCCCATTGACTGCATCATCCATGGGATTTCCAGGCAAGAATATTGGAGTGGGCTGCCATTTCATACTCCAGGAGATCTTCCCCACCCAGGGACTGAACCCGGGTCTACCTATATTGCAAGTGGATTCTGTACCAATAAGCCAGAGAAATCCAAGTGCTCTGGAAAGAGTACTCCTGTTATTTACATAAATTCTGATTCTCTAATTACTGTATTTTCCTCCCAAAGACCAAAGGTATAGATTTAAGCCTTGCAAATTATTTCTTTGACAAATTAACATAAATTGTTGGATCTAGTCCATCTCCATAATTTGGGAGTAACACATACATTCCAGAAAAATTCAGAGATTTGCTACCTTGTAGCTTTCAAGAGTATTCATGCTTCTTAGCCTGTTACAGGGACTTTCAGTTTATTTGACTGTTTGCCAATAAAATAAAAACATTTTATTTAAAATGTTTTCGTTTGTACTATAAAAAATTCATCTTTGTAGAAAATTCATCCTTGAAAATATACCTATGGGTTTATTTGATTTCTCTTGAAAGCCTTTTGTCTCTGCATGTTCACTCTATCTGAAAGTACTCTTTACCCTTGTCCTTGTAGAAAATACTTAGTTTTCCTTCAAGCTCTTGTTAAATGTTATTATTCTTTGATCCATATACTGTTATTATTCTTTGATCCATATACTGATTCTAGAACACAATGAATTACTCCATTCAAATCTTTATTATTGAACTAATCACTTCTAATGTTAATTTTCTCTTCATTTATCTCCTTTACCATGAAGACACCAAACAGATCTTTTGAGGCAAGCACTGTTACCATTTACCTTTATTTCTCTGGCAAAGTAACTCTCATACATGTAGGGCCAACTGCTGTTTGGGTACAAAGATTATCTTATTATAGTGACTAATTCATATGCCATCTTGGAAGTATCACAAAATTAAAGTAGCTAACTTCTGAGGGTACTTCATTCAGTCTCTAGGAAAAACTTAGATACTGGAAATATAGTCAATATATTGTTATCTGCATTTCAATAGATCAAGCACACAGATTTCTTTTGTTATGCTCTGGTTAAGAATAGATTTAAAATTCAGATTATTTGCCAATGCTGTATTTTGTAAGTTTTACATAAAAAACAATAAATTATAATATCTCTTTAAATTTGGAATCTCTTAAGATCTGAGCTCTTAAGACGCCCCTGGTGGCTCAGATGGTAAAGCATCTGCCTACAATGCAGGAGACCTGGGTTCAATCTCTGGGTCGGGAAGATCCCCTGGAGGAAGAAATGGCAACCCATTGCAGTACTCTTGCCTTGAGAATCCCATGGATGGAGGAACCTGGTGGGCTACAGTCCACAGAGTCACAAAGAGTCGGACATGACTGAGTGACTTCACTCACTCACTCACTCAAACTTTCCATTAAGAATGATTCTATCTCTGTTGATTAGTTTTTTTTGTTTGTTTGTTTTATAACTTCTGGACATTGTAAGTCTGTAAGGAAGATAATTGAACTATTTATTATATAAATTGACCTATATTGAATTAATTGAACTATATGCTGTTAGGAAGGTTAGTTATTTCTCCAGTGATCTCCAGTAGCAATTTTGGCACCTCCCAACCTGGGTAGTTCCTCTTTCAGTATCCTATCATTTTGCCTTTTCATACTATTCATGGGGTTCTCAAGGCAAGAATACTGAAGTGGTTTGCCATTCCCTTCTCCAGTGGACCACATTCTGTCAGACCTCTCCACCTTGACCTGCCTGTCTTGTGTGGCTGTGCACAGCATGGCTTAGTTTCATTGAATTAGACAAAGCTGTGGTCCGTGTGATTAGATTGACTAGTTTTCTGTGATTATGGTCTGTGTGTCTGCCCTCTGATGCCTCTTGCAACACCTACCGTCTTACTCGGGTTTCTCTTACCTTGGACATGGGGTATCTCTTCACAGCTGCTCCAGCAAAGTGCAGCTGCTATTCCTTACCTTGGAGGAGAGGTATCTCCTCACAGCCACCCCTCCTGACCTTAAACGTGGAGTAGCTCCTCTTGGCCCTTCTACTCCCGGGCAGCCACCACTCCTCGGACTTGGGGTAGCTCCTCCCGGCCGCTGCCCCTGATCTCAGGCATGGGGTAGCTCCTCTCGGCCTCTGCCCCTAACCTCGGACATCATCAAGGCTATGGTTTTTCCAGTGGTCATGTATGGATGTGAGAGCTGGACTGTGAAGAAAGCTGTGTGCTGAAGAATTGATGCTTTTGAACTGTGGTGTTGGAGAAGACTCTTGAGAGTCCCTTGGACTGCAAAGAGATCCAACCAGTCCATCCTAAAGGAGATCAGTCCTGGGTGTTCATTGGAAGGACTGATGTTGAAGCTGAAACTCCAATACTTTGGCTACCAGATGAGAAGAGCTGACTCATTGGAAAAGACCCTGATGCTGGGAAAGATTGAGGGCAGGAGGAGAAGGGGATGACAGAGGATGAGATGGTTGGGTGGCATCACCAACTCAATGGGTATGAGTTTGGGTCAACACCAGGATTTGGTGATGGACAGGGAGGCCTGGCATGCTGCAGTCCATGGGGTTGCAAAGAGTCGGACATGACTGAGAGACTAACTGAACTGAACTGAAATTTGTTATAGATAGGAACCTTAAATACTTTCAAACCTGAGTAGTGAAAGGAAGGGTGTAAGACTGCCATTATTTGTTATGTTTCTGAGATAAGAATTCAGTGAAGAACAATGAATTCTTTTAGCCAAGGTAGAGAGTTACTATAGGAGTGGCCACCATTGTTAATCTGGCAAATGATAGTCCCCTTCCCAGACTACTTTTATTCCTCACTAAGATGTGTAGTTCTTTGCTTTCATCTGGGGATACACTTTACTATATATATATATATATATATATATATATATATATATATATGAATTGGTAATTTGCATGTGTACTAAATCTCTTCAGTTGTGTCCAACTCTTTGCTACCCTATGGAATATAGCCAGCCAGGGTCATCTGTCCATGAATTCTCCAGGTGTCAAACCTGAGTCTCCATCAGCTCCTGCACTGCAGGTAGACTTTTTACTGCTGAGTCACCAGGGAAGCCCAATAGGTTATTTATCCTCTCTTTATCTTTGCTGTCACTTTAACTCCCCATTTATTTACAGATTTAGTGCTGTGTTGACCAGTTACCTCTTGTAAAGATCCTAATATGCATTGCCATGAATCACCCTTGTTTTCCAAATCACTGAACAAAAGCTGAGTTCCACTAACCTCTCAGGGTAAAAAGAAAAGCTATTTTTTATGGTATTTTTACTATAACAGTCCAAGCAAACTAAGACAATAATCCACATGATAACCAGACATCTAGAGTTCACTAAAAGACAATACATGTAAGAATATATACTGTTTGATTCCAGTTATGTAAAATTCAGAAACCAACACAAGGGATCTACAGTGATACAAATGATCACATCATCATCACATTATGTAGTTGCTCAGTTGTTTCTGACTCTTTGACACCCCATGGTCTGTCAGGCTTCTCTGTCCATGGGGTTCTCCAGGCAAGAAAGCTAGAGTGGGTTGTCAATTCCTTCTCCAGGGGATCTTTCTGACCCAGGGATTGAATCCAGGTCTCCCACACTGCAGGCAGATTCTTCACCATCTGAGCCACCAGGGAAGCCCATTAAAAGTGAATATATAGCTAACTTGAGGGATAGTAACAGAGAAAAGAGGTGATATGTGGTCTGAAGTAGTGTTAATCTTCTCCTTGCTTTTGAAACAGGTCTTATAAGTTTGCTTATTGTGTTAACAATTCATTAGGCTGTACGTGTTTGTGCTGTGAACATTTTTCATGTGTGTATTAAACTTCACTATAAAGATTAAACATAAATAAAAAAATGATACTAATCTTCAAAGAAGCAAAGCTTAATTCCATTATCAAAGCATTCTGTTTGTAAAACACAGAGCATATCGATTTGCTAGGGCTGCCATAACTAAGTACCACACACTGGGAGGCTTAAACCAGAGAGATGGATTTTCTCCTAGTTTGGAGGTTATAAATTCAAGATCAAAGTGTCAGTAGGGTTGGTTTCATTCTGAAGCCCCTGTCTGGCTTGCAGATGGCTGTCATTTCCCTGTGTCTGTAGGGGCTCTATCCTCTGTATGTTTCTATGTATTAATCTCTTTAAAAATAATAATAATAAAGACAGCAGTCTTCTTGGGTTGGGACCCACTCATATGAACTCATGACACTTTAATTTCCTCTTTAAAGATGCTATCTCCAAATTCAGACATATTCTGAAGTACTGACAGTAGAGATTTTGATATATGGATTATAAAGGAACAAAATTCAACCCATAAGACTAAGTAAGGTGGTAACATATCGTGACACAAAGTTATGGTAATGGTGTGGAAGAAATTGCATTAAGCTGATATTATGGCAAATATAATGCATGATGAGCATCCATGGCAGACATCAATACTACGGTGTGGACTTCCCAATGTAAGAAGAAAAATATTGAGACTGAAGGCTGGGTCCCATGGAAAATCTGCATTGTACCCAGTTGTTATTTCTCCAGAGAACTCATGTATTGAAGAATAATTATCTTAAAAAATAATTATTTCACCCTCACTTGTTTGTGCAGTCTCTTAGGAAAACGGTATCAACCTACAAATGATATAGATTCTGCCTTCATCATTCCTCAGAGAGCCATTGATATTCTTTCTGAAGACAGCTCTTCCCTCATTGGTAGGTAGATTTCTCTATTCTATGTGTATTTATAACCATCAAAAGCCTATTTATTTGTTCAATCATTTATAATACCAACATTAGGCTTATGATTTATAAATAACTAGATGGAAAAAAAGAAATGCCAATGACCAGAAAAGTGTAGACTTTTAGTGAATATAGATGAAGTCTACATAGAAAAGCAAACACTAATATTTTAGTTATTGTTAGTATGTTTTTTTTTTCTTTATTTCTTGCCAAAACAGAAGTCAACTCTAGCTTTCTTAAGCAAAAAATAAACTGGTTTGGAAACACATGGCCTTGCAGATCAATGTGTAGCCAGAATACCAGGCATAAAGAAAAAACCCAAGGAGTCTGGAGACAGGTCAGCTCAGACTTCATAGAGTCAGTCTTCCTTTGCAGGTTCAGCTGGCCTTTAAGTCACCCTGCAATCAGTTTAATGCAAAAATAGTTTGCATTCAAGTGACCACCTTAAGTTACAAACTGACTCATGTAAGATATCCGTGGGCCAGCATTTGATTTCTGAATATTCCTCTTTGAACCAGGAATCTTGGCCCTCAGATTTCACAGTGAAACCAGAACTGAGACCGGGAAGAGAGAATTTTCATCACTGCCAACTCCAAGCAGTGGTAAATTCTCTATAAAATATCTTAATGGTATGCTAATGGCTGGAGAATTTAAAAACTGGCCAACTGTCAGAATATAATTATGTATATATTTTTGAACAAAGTGAAGGAAAATTCCAGCTATTCACCTAGAAAATTCTTGTTTATTGAATCTGAAAAAGTTGGAAAGCATAAAACTTACCCAACGTAATTATTTTGTATTCTCCAGTAAGGAATTGATTATGTGAAAATTATCCAAAAAGAAATAGGTTTTTTGGGAAAATATTGTTCTTTGATACCATAGTCTTTTCTCTTTCTAACTCTTTCTCACCTGTTTATATAATTAGATATAAAGATAAACAAAGCTGACTGTGATATATGAGGATGTCTATGCACATAAAGCATATTTTTCAAACAAAAAGACCAGGGCAGAGAAAGAGAAGGAGAAAGGGGATAAAGAAAAAAGTGAGAGAAGCACAATTAGAAGGGAAATGAAAAATAAGGAAATGAAAAGTAATGGAGGGCCATGTCAAAAATGAAAGAGATTCTTTGAATACCACAAGATTTCAGTGCCAGACTGAGAATGAACAAGAGTTGAAACAGGGTAATAAAACAGAAAGAGAAGGAAAAGAAATTGGTGAGAAAGTCATTAGTGACATAGTAATATTAATTTTTCCACTTTATTGTAATCCAATATAAATGCAAAGGTCAATATCTCATGGAGGAAATTATGAGAAGAAACTTCACCCCAGTGACTCAGTTCATTCTCCTTGGACTAACTAGTACCCAGGAATTGCATATTCTCTTCTGTGCTGTTTTTCACCATTTATATGGTCACAGTGTCAGGAAACCTGGGCATGATTGTCCTTATCAGGGTTGATGCCCGCCTCCACACCCCAATGTACTTTTTCCTGAGCCATTTGTCCTTTGTAGATCTGTGTTTCTCTTCCAATGTGACTCCAAAGATGTTGGGAATTTTCTTATCAGAGAGGAAAACCATTTCTTATACAGCTTTCATGGTTCATTGTTGCTTTTTTATTGCCTTGGTCCATGTAGGGATCTACATCCTGGCTGTCATGGCCTTTGATCGGTACATGGCCATTTGCAACCTTCTGCTTTATGACAGCAGAATGTCTAAGTGTGTGTGCACATCCCTCATCATGGTGCCTTATGTATATGGAGCGCTCACTGGCCTGATGGAAACCATGTGGACCTACAGCCTAGCCTTCTGAGGTCACAATGAAATTAATCACTTTACTGTGCTGACCCACCGCTAATTAAGCTGGCTTGTTCTGATTATAACAAAGACTTGTCCATGTTTGTTGTGGCTGGTTTTAACTTCACTTGTTCTCTCTTCATCATCCTCACTTCTTATGTCTACATTTTTCCTGCCACATTGAGGATCCGTTCCACAGAAGGCATGCACAAAGCTGTCTTTATCTGTGGCTCCCATCTGACAGCTTTCACCATCTGCTATTCAACTCTTTTCTTCATGCATCTTAGACCCTCTTCAGAAGAGTCCATGCAGCAGGGGTAAATGGTGGCTGTGTTCTACACCACAGTGATCTCTGTGCTGAACCATGTGATCTACAGCCTGAGGAACAAGGATGTGAAAGAAGCTTCAATGAAAGAACTGCTCACCAGGAAATTGCTTTCTATTAATAAGTGAACTCAATGCTAATGTTCTTAAGATTTTTTATTTTCTATAGAATGACTTCTTCCTATTGCTTAGTTCAGTAATTTGTCCAAATATATATCCACTTCTTGAAGAGATGGGGGAAATTTCCATGGAGAAAATCTTGCTAAAATATATTTGAGTATCTATGTCAATAAACAAGAATTTTGAATTCTCCAAGAAACATTTGCTTGCCCAGACCCAAAAGTAAGAATGTATACATTGAGGAATCAATGTCAGTGAAAAAGTTAATTTATATCTTGGAGGATAAAAATATTAATCCTAGAATAGTATTTTCTTTTTGGAAGGAATTGGTCATTGTTTTAGACTGTCTCTTAATGGGGGTGATTTACTATAAAATGTAGGTGATAACTTTCAAAAATTATTTCTACTCAACTTTACTAAATAAGCATGCCTTCCTTACCACTGGAAATGAGCACTTGAACTTTCAAAAAGGGAAAAAATGCCCTCCTAACCTTGTTTGAGTTATTTTGACTGGTCTATGATTAAGTTTACACAGATACATAAAGAGGAGAAAAAAAAAAATCTCATATGTACAGAGTTCTCATAGAAACAGACACCCAAAGTGACAAAAGCAAATTTTTTATTTATCAGTTCCAGACAAAGACAATTATTTGTGAAGATTTAAAAAAACAAAGGGACTTGTGTTTGGGATTGTGATCTAATGAACGTCACTGTTGGCTTACAGTTTCTTTGACTTGAATTCTCTAACTCTGGTGATAAGGATGATTTCCATCTTCCTGGTATTCGGAGGGTACCCTCACAGCTGAGATTTACTTTCCACCTTTGAGGAAAAGTGGAGGACTAGAATATGTTTTTAATTATTTTTCAATAGGTATTTCTCAAGTAAATTTAATTCAAAATAATCAACAAGCCATTGCAGTTTATCTTGCTGTGACCTTTTCTGAACCTCCATGAACTCATTCAGTCAACAGTATGTCTCAGTCCTTTACACTTATCCATCAGCTCCATACTATACACTGCTTCCATCAGCACTCTCCTTAGCCTGAAACACACAAGACATAAGGTCTTCAGCAAATCACACTTTTCTCTCATGATCTATCTCCGGCTTTCCCCCCTCTCATGGGACCTTTCGGGGGATGGGTGGGGAACAAGATTAACTGGTCAAGGGTTACCTAAAAGTCTATGTAAAGAAATATACATAGATATGCATAGCTCCCTTGGACTTGAGGCATCCAACTCTAATTTTTACAGGAACCCCAGATAAGGAAGTGGAAATCCACTCCAGTATTTTTGCCTGGAGAATTTCATGGACAGAGGACCCTGGTGAGCTACAGTCCATGGGATTGCAAAGAAGTCGGACATGGCAAAACAACTAACTCACATACACAAAGAGATAAAATGTGACTTGATAATCAGTTCAGTTCAGTCGCTCAGTCATGTCTCTTTTCAACCCCATGGACTGCAGCATGCCAGGATTCCCTGTCCATCACCAACTCCCAGAGATTGCTCAAACTCATGTGCATCAAGTCGGTGATGACATCCAACCATTTCATCCTCTGCTGTCCCCTTTTCTTCCTGCCTCCAATCATTCCCAGCATCAGGGTATTTTCAGATGAGTTAGTTCTTCGCATCAGGTGGCCAAAGTATTGGAGTTTCAGTTTCAGCATGTCCTTCCAATGACTTTTCAGGACTGGTTTCCTTTAGTATTGACTGGTTGGATCTTCTTGCAGTCTAGAGGACACTCAAGAGTCTTCTCCAACACCGCAGTTCAAAAGCATCAATTCTTTGGTGCTCAGTTTTCTTGATAATACACGTGTCTAAAACTATTAGATCAACCCATATTGCATAAAACACAGCTATAATAATATAAAATACTAACAGAATTCATTATATATAATATAATAATAATAATAGTTCACATTTGAACAGCAATTTGCAAACCATGCAGTCCTTTATCTTATCTCACAGAATATTAAGAGTAAAAAATACTTATTTTCAATGAAAACCCCATGGAACTGAAATTATTTTTCCTGTTTAGAGGCAGAGTTACTGCAATTCAAATTTCGTAGTGATGAGAAATATTCAACTTGATCACTACCTCTTCCAATCATGCAGACTTGTGTTTTATACATGTTGAAGCCAACAGGTTGCCTTAAGGTAACCTAGACTTTAAATATAATCATCTGATGGAATATAAGAGGCCAGTTATAAGGTTCACACAAAGCAAGGAGCTAGAATAGACATCAAATTAAGGAAATTAAGATTGTTGTAGGACTATAACCTCTACAGAGATATAGAGTCAACAATAACAACAGCAACAATAAAATCAAAGTAATTTACTTAGGCTTTGACTAATGGTCAAACTAAAGATAATCTTTTTTGAAAATAAAAAAAAAATGCTAATTCATTTTTCATTTTGGGTCTAGGTTTACAGTGTTTTCATGAACTGTCAAATTCACTTGAAATTAATTTTAAGGTGTTCCTAGTTTAGAATAAGCTTTCTGGGACTGAAAAAACATAAATATCAGCCAGAGAAAAAAATTATCAACCACTCAAACATGAAGGAACTTCCATAGAGAAAGTCCTTGTTCATGTGAATTTCCAGAAAAATAGAAAAAAAGGAAGGATACTCAACTTCAGATATTGAGTTTACTTTATACAAGTTATTAAAACCAATACAATATTGTAAAGTAATTAGCCTCTAATTAAAATAAATAAATTTAAATTAAAAAAAACATTAAAGCCATGAGACTATAAAGATTAAAATGGACAACTGGAACTTGTGAAGAAACTTTTAATTACGAATGAGTACAGGATAAACAAGGGTTTTCCTGGTGACTCAGAAGGCAAAGAATCTGCTTACAATGCAAGAGACCCAGATTCTATCCCTGGGTTGGGAAGATCCCCTGGAGAAAGAAATGGTAACCCATTTCAGCGTCCTTGCCTGGAGAATTCCATAGACAGAGAGCTTGGAGAGCTGCAGTCCATAGGGTCACAAAGAGTCAGACATGACTGAGAGATTAACCTTCAGCACAAGGAAAACAAAATCCATGAATGAGAACAACCTTGTGACTGCTGCTGCTGCTAAGTCGCTTCAGTCGTGTCTGACTCTGTGTAGCCCTGTAGACAGCAGCCCACCAGGCTCCTCTGTCCCTGGGATTCTCCAGGCAAGAACACTGGAGTGGGTTGCCATTTCCTTCTCCAATGCATGCATGCATGCATGCATGCTAAGTCTCTTCAGTCACGTCCAACTCTGTGCGACCCCATAGATGGCAGCCCAACAGGACCTTCTGTCCACAGGATTCTCTAGGCAAGAATACTGGAGTGGATTGCAATTTCCTTCTCCAAACTTGTGACTAAATATACATAAATACAGATCATATGGAACAACAGTATAAATGTCAGTAGCTCAAAAGACATAACTGACTTATTAAAAATAATAACAAATTATAAAGAGAGAGGAAGAGATGATAGCTAAATGGTTTTTATTCTGTGTTTTTAAAGCAGAAAAAACATTGGATGATTTCCAAATTTATTAAGCTTAGTGTGGTAGAATAACAAGTGATACTAGTGGAAGACCAAACATACAGTATTGTTTGCAAAAGTATTAGAAGGTATATTAATAGATAATCCATATATCAGTTCAGTTCAGTCCTTCAGTCATGTCTGACTCTTTGCGACCCCATGAATCGCAGCACGCCAAGCCTCCTTGCCCATCACCAAATCCCGGAGTTCACTCAGACTCATGTTCATCAAGTCGGTGATGCCATCCAGCCATCTCATCCTCTGTCATCCCCTTCTCCTCCTGCCCCCAATCCCTCCCAGCATCAGAGTCTTTTCCAGTGAGTCAACTCTGCATGAGGTGGCCAAAGTATTGGAGTTTCAGCTTCAGCATCAGTCCTTCCAATGAACACCCAGGACTGATCTCCTTTAGGATGGACTGGTTGAACCTCCTTGCACTCCAAGGGACTCTCAAGAGTCTGCTCCAACACCACACTTCTAAAGCACCAATTCTTCGGTGCTCAGCTTTCTTCACAGTCCAACTCTCACATCCATACATGACCACTGGAAAAACCATAGCCTTGACTAGGTGGACCTTTGTTGGCAAAGTAATGTCTCTGCTTTTCAATATGCTATCTAAGTTGGTCATAACTTTACTTCCAAGGAGTAAGCGTCTTTTAATTTCATGTTTGCAATCACCATCTGCAGTGATTTTGGAGCCCCAAAAATAAAGTCTGACACTGTTTCCACCGTTTCCCCATCTATTTCCCATGAAGTGATGGGACCAGATGCCATGATCTTAGTTTTCTGAATGTTGAGCTTTAAGCCAACTTTTTCACTCTCTCCTCTTTCACTTTCATCAAGAGGCTTTTGAGTTCCTCTTCACTTTCTGCCATAAGGGTGGTGTCATCTGCATATCTGAGGTTATTGATATTTCTCCTGGCAATCTTGATTCCAGCTTGTGCTTCTTCCAGTTCAGCGTTTCTCATGATGTACTCTGCATAGAAGTTAAATAAGCAGGGTGACAGTATACAGCCTTGACATACTCCTTTTCCTATTTGGAACCAGTCTGTTGTTCCATGTCCAGTTCTAACTGTTGCTTCCTGACCTGCATATAGGTTTCTCAAAAGGCAGGTCAGGTGGTCTGGTATTTCTATCTCTTTCAGAATTTTCCACAGTTTATTGTGATCCACACAGTCAAAGGCTTTGGCATAGTCAATAAAGCAGAAATAGATGTTTTTCTGGAACTCTCTTGCTTTTTCCATGATCCAGCGGATGTTGGCAATTTGATCTCTGGTTCCTCTGCCTTTTCTAAAACCAGCTTGAACATCTGGAACTTCACAGTTCACGTATTGCTGAAGCCTGACTTGGAGAATTTTGAGCATTACTAGCCTGCCATTTATCACAAAACATTCTATCTACCCTAGATTGCCCACTATCCTCCTTTGAGCAATTTTCTCAAGGTAACTTGGGAGGCTGCCTCCTGGGTTTGGAATCCTAAAAATTTCTCCCTGATAAAAGAGAAATTTCAGCTTTTAGTGTGTGTGTGTGTGTGTGTGTGTGTGTGTGTGTGTGTGTATATTAGTCAACAATGTTGTGTAAATTGCTAATCAAAGCTTTGCTTCAGGCATTCATATTCAAAGATTCCCTTTCTGTATCATGTTCTTAGTGAATATAGATAAATTCTACATAGAAAAGCAAACACTCATCTTTTAGCCATTATTATTAATATGAGCTTTTGTTATTTTATTTCTTGCAACAACAGAAGTCACCTGTAGCTATCTTAAGCACAAACAAACTGTCTGGAAAGCTGTGTCATATTCCAAATCAATGTTCAGCCACAATATCAGGCTTAGAGAACAACCCAGGCAGTTTGGAGGCTTGGCAGCTCAGACTTCACAGAGTCAGTCTTCCTTTGCAGAATCAATCTGATCATTAAAGCTCAGTGCAGTCAATGAAATGAAAAAAATATTTTGTGTGCCTTACGTCACTAATTTACTCCATAAGATATAAAAAAGCAAGCATCTGGTTTCAGCCTATTCCTCTATGAACCAGGAATCTTGGCCCTCAGATATCACAGTGCAGAAGTGAGAGACCAGGAAGAGAGGATTTCTGTCACTGCCGATTCCATGCAGTGGGACATTCTCTACAAAAGAATCCTATCAGGGTTCTACTGGTAGGAGAATCTAAAAACTGGCCAACAGCTGAAATGCAATTATGTGTATATTTTTTAAAAAGTGAAGACAAAAGTTTCAGTTCCTCACCTAGAAAGTCCCTGTGCTATTGAGTCTGAAAATGTTGGAAAGCATCAAACTTGTTCAATTTAATTATTTTGGATTCTCCAGTAAGAAACTGGTTAGGTAAATTTATCCAAAATGTGTAAGGCCATTTGGGAAAATATTTCCTTTGATACCCCATCTTTTTTTTTTTCTTTTTAAATTCCCATATCTTTATATAATTGGAGATAAGGATAAATAAACCTGATGGTGATATCTGGGATCAAGTATGCACACAAAGTATGTTTTGCCAATAAAAGCCCAGGACCAAGAAAGACAAGGAGAAACTGGAGAAAGAAAACAGTGAATAAATCCTAATTAGATAGGAAATGGAAAATAAGGAAATAAAAAGTAGAGGGCTATGTCAAAAAAAATAAAAAGATGCTTTGAATACCACTAGATTCCAGTTCCAGGCTGAGATTATGTTTACTTAGAATGAACACCAGTGGAAATAGAGTGAAAATAAAATTGCTAAGAAAGAAACGAAATTAGTGAGAAGGTCATGAGTGACATAGTGATATTTATTTTTCATTTTCCTGTTATCTAATATAAATACACAGATCTCTCATCTCATAGAGCAAACTATGAGAAGAAGCATCACTTCAGTGACTGAGTTCATTCTCCTTGGACTGACCAATTGCCTGGAATTGCAGATTCTCTTCTTTGTGCTGTTTTTGGCCATTTACATAGCCATGGTGGCAGGGAATCTGGGCATAACTATTCTCATCCAGATTAATGCCCGCCTCCACACCCCCATGCACTTTTTCCTGAGCCATTTATCCTTTGTAGATCTGTGCTTCTCTGCCAATGTGACTCCCAAGATGCTGGCAATTTTTTTATCAGAGAAGAAAACCATTACTTATTCTGCTTGTCTGGTGCAGTGTTACTTCTTTATTGCCTTGGTCCATGTAGGGATCTATATCCTAGCTGTCATGGCCTTTGACTGGTATATGGCCATCTGCAACCCTCTGCTTTATGGCAGCAGAATGTCTAAGAGTGTGTGCACATCCTTCATCATGGTGCCTTATGCATATGGAGCACTCATTGGGCTTATGGAGACCATGTGGACCTACAACGTAGCCTTCTGTGGCCCTAGAGAAATTAATCACTTCTACTGTGCTGACCCACTGCTGATTAAGCTGGCTTGTTCTGACACCTACAACAAAGAATTGTCCATGTTTGTGTGGCTGGATGTAACCTTTCCTTTTCTCTTCTCATCATTCTGATTTCTTACCTTTATATTTGTCTTGCCATCCTGAAGATTCATTCCAAAGAAGACAGGCACAAAGCTTTCTCTGCCTGTGGCTCCCATCTGACAGCTGTCACCGTCTGCTATACAACTCTTTTCTTCATGTATCTTAGACCCCCTTCAGAAGAGTCTGTGGAGCAGGGGAAACTGGTGGCTGTGTTTTACACCACAGTGATCCCCGTGTTGATCCCCATGATCTACAGCCTGAGGAACAAGGATGTGAAAGATTTGATCAAAGAACTGTTTAGCAGGAAATTGCTTTCTAAGTAAATATAGTGCTAATTGTATTATTTTTATTTTCTATATACAATGACTTTTCTTAGTCCAGTAATAATTTGTCCAAATGTATATCTTTTTTCTTGGGGGACATTTTCATGGAGAAACTTGGACTAAAAAGAACTCTGAGAACCCAAGTCATTGGACAGGAATTTTTTTTAAATATACATTTATTTATTTTAATTGGAGGTTAATTACTTTACAATATTGTATTGGTTTTGCCATACATCAACATGAATCCACCATGGGTGTACACATGTTCCCCATCCTGAAACCCCCTCCCATGTTCCTCCCCCTACCATCCCTCTGGGTCATCCCAGTGCACCAGCCCCAAGCATTCTATATTGTTATGCTGCTGCTGCTGCTGCTGAGTCACTTCAATTGTGTCCGACTCTGTGCAACCCCATAGATGGCAGCCCATCAGGCTCCCCCATCCTTGGAAATCTTCAGGCAAGAACACTGGAGTGGGTTGCCATCTCCTTCTCCAATGCATGAAAGTGAAAAGTGAAAGTGAAGTTGCTCAGTCATGTCCGACTCCATGACCCCATGTACTGCAGCCTACCAGGCTCCTCTATCCGTGGGATTTTCCAGGCAAGAGTACTGGAGTAGGTTGCCATTGCCTTCTCTGCTATATTGTTATACATTTATTCAAATTATATAAGTCTATTAGTTTCATTTATATGGTTTGGGTAGCTGAAAAATGAAGTGCTATTCATATTGACCACATTGTGATGTTCAGTTCAGTTGTTAAGTTGTGTCCGACTCTTTGCAACCCCATGGATTGCAGCAAGCCAGGTTTCCCTGTCCTTCACCAACTCCTGGAGCTTATTTAAACTCATGTCCATTGAGCCGGTGATGCTATCTAACCATCTCATCCTCTGTCATCCACTTCTCCTCCCTCCTTCAATCTTTCCCAGCACCAGGATCTTTTCCAAGGAGTCAGTTTTTCACATAAAGTAGCCAAAATATTAGAGCTTCAGCTTCAACATCAGTCCTTCCAAAGAATATTCAGGGTTTATTTACTTTCAGATTGACTGGATTGATCTCCTTGCAGTCCAAGGGATTCTCAGGATCTTCTCCAACACCACAGTTCAAAAGCATCAATTCTTCACCACTCAGCTTTCTTTCCAATTCAACTTTCACATCCATACATGACTACTGGAAAGACCATAGCTTTGACTAGACGGATTTTGTTGGCAAAGCCTCTGTTTTTTAATATGCTGTCTAGGCTGGTAAAAACTTTTCTTCCAAAGAGCAAGCATCTTTTAATTTCATGGGTGGAGTCACCATCTGCAGTGATTTTGGAGCCCTCTCCCCCAAAAATAAAGTATCTCTCTGTTTCCATTGCTTCCCCATCTATTTCCGTGAAGTTATGGGACCAGATGCCATGATCTTAGTTTTCTGAATGCTGAGTTTTAAGCCAACTTTTTCACTCTCCTCTTTAATTTTCGTCAAGAGGCTCTTTAGTTCTTCACTTTCTGCCATAAAGGTGATGTCATCATCTTGAGGATATTGTTATTTCTCCAGAAATCTTGATTCCAGATTGTCCTTCATCCAGCCTGGAACTTCACAAGATGTACTCTGCATTGAAATTGAATAAGCAAGGTGACAATATACAGCTTTGATGGACTCCTTTCCCAATTTGGAACCATTCTGTTGTTCCAAGTCCACTTCTAACAGTGGCAGACCTTATTGTTTTGGGCTCCAAAATCACTGCAGATGGTGATTGTAGCCATGAAATTAGAAGACACTTTACTCCTTGGAAGAAAGGTTATCACCAATCTAGACACCATATTAAAAAGCAGAGACATTACTTTGCCAACAAAGGTCTGTCTAGTATGTCTATGTAAGTCTATGGTTTTTCCAGTTGTCATGTATGAATGTGAGAGTTGGACTATAAAGAAAGCTGAGAGCTGAAGAATTGATGCTTTTGAACTGTGGTGTTGGAAAAGACTCTTGAGAGTCCTTTGGACTGCAAGGAGATCCAACCAGTCCATCCTAAAGGATATTAGTCCAGGGTGTTTATTGGTGTGACTGATGCTGAAGCTGAAACTCCAATATTTTGGCCACCTGATGTGAGGAGCTGACTCATTGGAAAAGACCCTGATGCTGGGAAAGACTTAGGGCAGGAGGAGAAGGGGACGACAGAGGATGAGATGGTTGAATGGCATCACCGACTCAGTGGACGTGGGTTTGGGTAAACTCCGGGAGTTGGTGATGGACAGGGAGGCCTGGCGTGCTACCGTTTATGGGGTCGCAAAGACTTGGACATGACTGAGCAACTGAACTGATCTCGATCTGTATCAGATTTAAGAAAATGTTCAATTTTACTGATGTGACCAAATTTATTCTTTTGGGATTAACTAACCATCTTGAATTGCAACCCCTTTTCTTTGTGGTTTTCTTACTGATATACATATTCACTCCAATTGGGATTATTGGTATGACCATATTAGTGATAAGGATCAGTCCCAAGCTCAGCAGCCCCATGTATTTTTTTCCTCAGTCACCTGTCTTTTGCAGATGTGTTCAGTTCAGTTCAGTAGCCCAGTCGTGTCTGACTCTTTGAGACCCCATGAATCACAGCACGCCAGGCCTCCCTGTCCATCACCAACTCCCGGAGTTCACTCAGACTCATGTCCATCAAGTCGGTGATGCCATCCAGCCATCTCATCCTCTGTCATCCCCTTCTCCTCCTGCCCCCAATCATCTCCTATATAGAAGAACTGTACAAAAAAGATCTTCACGACTCAGAAAATCATGATGGTGTGATCACTCACCTAGAGCCAGACATCCTGGAATGTGAAGTCAAATAGGCCTTAGAAAGCATCACTATGGACAAAGCTAGTGGAGGTGATGGAATTCCAGTTGAGCTCTTTCAAATCCTGAAAGATGATGCTGTGAAAGGGCTGCACTCAATATGCCAGGAAATTTGGAAAACTCAGCAGTGGCCACAGGACTGGAAAAGGTCAGTTTTCATTCCAATTCCAAAGAAAGGCAATGCCAAGGAATGCTCAAACTATCACACAATTGCACTCATCTCACACGCTAGTAAAGTAATGCTCAAAATTCTCCAAGCCAGGCTTAAGCAATCCGTGAACCGAAAACTTCCAGATGTTCAAACTGGTTTTAGAAAAGGCAGAGGAACCAGAGATCAAATCGCCACCATCCACTGCATGATTGAAAAAGCAAGAGAGTTCCAGAAAAACATCTATTTCTGCTTTATTGACTATGCCAAAGCCTTTGACTGTGTGGATCAAAATAAACTGTGGAAAATTCTGAAAGAGATGGGCATACCAGACCACCTGACCTGTCTCTTGAGACACCTATATGCAGGTCAGGCAGCAATAGTTAGAACTGGACATGGAACAACAGACTGGTTCCAAATAGGAAAAGGAGTACCTCAAGGCTGTATATATTGTCACCCTGCTTATTTAACTTATATGCAGAGTACATCATGAGAAACGCTGGACTGGAAGAAGCACAAGCTGGAATCAAGATTGCCAGGAGAAATATTAATAACCTCAGATATGCAGATGACACCACCCTTATGGCAGAAAGTGAAGAGGAACTAAAAAGCCTCTTGATGAAGGTGAAAGAGGAGAGTGGAAAAGTTGGCTTAAAGCTCAACATTCAGAAAGCTAAGGTCATGGCATCTGGTCCCATCACTTCATGGGAAATAGATGGGGAAACAGTGTCAGACTTTATTTTTGGGGGCTCCAAAATCACTGCAGATGGTGATTGCAGGCATGAAATTAAAAGACGCTTACTCCTTGGAAGAAAAGTTATGACCAACCTAGATGGCATATTCAGAGGCAGAGACATTACTTTGCCAACAAAGGTCCATCTAGTCAAGGCTATGGTTTTTCCAGTAGTCATGAATGGATGTAAGAGTTGGACTGTGAAGAAAGCTGAGTGCTAAAGAATTGATGCTTTTGAACTGTGGTGTTGGAGAAGACACTTGAGAGTCCCTTGGACTGCAAGGAGATAAAACCAGTCCATTCTAAGGGAGATCAGTTCTGGGTGTTCTTTGGAAGGAATGATGCTGAAGCTGAGACTCTAGTACTTTGGCCACCTCATGCGACGAGTTGACTCATTGGAAAAGACTCTGATGCTGGGAGGGATTAGGGTCAGAAGGAGAAGGGGACGACAGAGGATGAGATGCTGGATGGCATCACCGACTCGAGGAACGTGAGTCTGAGTGAACTCCGGGAGTTTGTGATGGACAGGGGTGCCTGGCGTGCTATGATTCAAGGGGTCACAAAGAGTCGGACATGACTGAGTGACTGAACTGAACTGAACTAAACACATTTATCCTTATTGCTGTCCTGAGAATGCGCTCAGCAGAAGGAAGAAAGATTTCTCTACATGTGGACCCCACTTGACAGTGTTCCCTGTATTTTATGGAAATCTTTTCTTCATGTGTCTCGGAAGTCCAACTGAAGAGTCTGTAGAACAGGGGAAAATTGTGGCTATATTTTACATGACAGTAATTCCTAAATGTTGAACTCTATGATTTATAGTCTCAGCAACAAAGATGTGAAGGAGGTCATGAGCAAAGCAATTAGCAGAACAGCTTTAACTAAATAAAATGGAAAGTTAAAGTATATGATGAGACCCATGGTTCAATAGAAGGGGTAGACAGTTATCATTTCTTCTGGGTAATTTTGAGGAAATGTGTCATTTATGTTTTCCATGAATAGATGAAGATTATATATAATTGAAAATGGAATAATAGTGTAAAAGTAAAATAAGAACATTTGAAACAAGAGTCTCTGGGTCTATGAAATCTATATTTAGTAGGTGTGACTGGAAAAAATTTTATGTAAAATAGTTGCAATTTTTATAAATTCACTATTTTTTTTAATTTTATTTTTAAACTTTACAATATTTTATTGGTTTTGCCATATATCACATGACTCCTCCACAGGTATACACATGTTCCCTGTTTAGATTCTGATTTTAGAAGAAGTGTAACAGTCTTTTCTTGCACCTAAAATAGATACTGGTTTGGGATATCTGTTATTTTTAGGTGCTTAAATTGACATTATTTCACTGTATCTCATTGTTATAATTATTGACAGCATCCCTGATTGTGGAATATTTTATTCAAAATATGCTACAAGCCTCATGCAATAATATTAATCAATGCAACTGTATCCTAGATGAGTCTGGATTTTCAAATGTTTACTAATTAATTAAATAAACCTCATTTATATGTAAGTGTATTTTAATTATATGGTTTCTATTTAAGGCCCTATTTGTGTCTTACCTTATAATGACTATCAGAAGGTAATATAATCTCACTGTTGATTTGGAGTTTGGGATGTGTTTCCATAAATATATTTCAACAACTTATCTTTAGACAATTTTTGGAAAATAGAAAAATATATTTACTCTTATTTTGTTTTATTTTTAGAAACTATTTTTGGGGTTGGTGATAGCAGAAACTAGCTGAAACCTTGCTAGTCCTAGTACATATGTATGTAATGTGATTCTTTTATATCTGATTTTAAAATGAACACATTATTAATATAGCAGATATCCTGAATTTTATTTTTAGCAATACTGTTGCCTGGTTTTCAAAATGTTTTTATTTGAAATATGAGAAAAATCTGAGGCACAGATAGCTGCTTGATTGTGAATGAATCTTAAACTTTCTTGTCAATATTCAAATTCTGTTCATTTTCTTTTATTTATCAATATTTTATAAGAAAATTTTAAAAATAAAGTTTTTCTCACAATGATTTCCACAAATGAAACAAAATTATCTGTGGACATTATATATGTAAGTATAAATGTTATATATGTTACACATATATAGGTAGGTTATATGTGTGTTTGCATATGTGTGTGCATATATATGTTCCAGAGTATTTAACTTGATCAATACTTTCTAGGAATTTTGTTTAAGAATTTACCTCAGGGTTAAATTAGTTGTCACATAAAATAATCAACATTAATAACATAATCTTGTATGCTATTTTTCTCCTTCTATTTATGTGTGTAACTCTAAACTGCCTAATTTACCAACAGCAGAACTAATTTCTCTACCTAGCTGTATTCTTGCCCTAGATTATAAAACTTAATCAATTTGAAAGCCATACGATTTCAGAGGTAATTATGCAACTAGTGCAATTTTAACTACTATGAGAAACTATATAATCATTCACATAAACGTTATTGCATTACACACATATTTAAAATATTTAATTTATATAGTTTGCAATTTAGTTTTTGCATGCAGTCTGAAGCAAGATACCAACACTAATTCTCGTAAGACATTACCATTAGTAAATTAATAATCTCTTTATCCCTAATCATATTAAAATGCCAATAATAAATACATAAACTTGTTTATAATTATTTTGGCCTACTTCTCAGCATTTTAACCTTCAGTTGAATTAATTAATTCACTTACTTGTCCGACGAATATTAGCTGAGTGCCTGTTATGTTTGAGGCTCTGTTTTAGTTATTTGTTATCAGTGAACAAAACAGAAAAAGAAATCCTTGATCTCATGAGACTTATATTCCATTTGTGAGAAACAAGAGTAAGCCATCAGGAAAATATGTAAATAAATCTTGGAGTATATTAGTGATGTTATGGAAAAATCTGGAAAAAATCATCTTGTAAGATAAAGGAGCAAAGGGGGATCTCTGGCTCAGATATGAGAAGGAAGGTTGATTTCATTGAGAAGAGGATAATTGAACAAAAATCTCATGAAGGTGGTTTAGAGATGAGCCATGGAGGTCCATACAGAGCAGTGTTTTAGACAGATGGAGTAACTAAGGGAAAGGCAGATGCAAGCGTTCAAGGAAAGTTTTAAGAACAAATGGAAGCCAATGTGGCTGCAGCCCAGGGCAGTGAGAAAATTAATGGAATATGAGACCATAGGCATGATAAGGGACTAGCGGCCAAGATCCTGTGAGCCACTGGAAGACTTTTACCCTGAGAAAAATGAGAAGCTCTGGAAAAGTTCCAAGCTAAGAAACTATTTGAAATGACTTGCTTTTAAAGACCCACTTTGGTTTTCAGTTTAGAATGGAGTATAATACTGAGTCTGTGATTTAGGCAAGAGAGATGGTTGCTAGAATATAGGAATAAAGGTGGTGAAAGGCCCTCAGATTCTGGAAATACGTTTCCTGGCTTGATATGCAATAATTTTGGTTAAAATAGGGAATAATACTTGCTTCATCTTTCACTGGAAAAGGCAAGTGGCACAGACCATGAAGCACAGAACACAAGCTGGGCTTATGAATGTTGAGGAACGTCATCACCAAGTTTAGTGTGATGCAAACCCAAAGCAAAAAAAGTTATTTGATCCCAGAATACTTTCAAAATAACTTGAATTGGGGAGGGGGGGGGATTTTTGCTAATCTGTTACAAAACAAAAACTCAGTGATCAACTTTTCCTCTAGAGATATGCTTTCCCCAGGGTTTTTTCTAGAAGAATATTCTTAATTGTTTTTTTTTTTTTTCAATAAGGCAATAATTTAAGGGAAACTTCTCTTGTGGATTTCCAGTTTCTTTTCTAACTGGAATCATCTTATCTCTTACACAACATTCACTTTCCCATTCTGCAACCTTCCTGGGAATACTTTGCTCTATTTAGAGGTCGGTATACAAACACATCTATCTGGAGCTGGAAGATGAAGCTTTCATCATATATTTTATTTTATTATATTCTTCATTAATTATTCCATTTATATTATCCATGTATGGAGGTGTGTATTTGTTAGAGAGAGACAGAAATTTTATATTGATATATGAATATTTGATTATTAAAAGCTATTAGTGAAGCTACAGTTTCCACAAGTACATTCAGTAATAATTGCACCTTCTTATTTATTATTGGAGGAAGAAATGGCAACTCACTCCAGTATTTTTGCCTGGAGAATTCCATGGACAGAGGAATCTGGTGAGCTGCCATCCATGGGGTTGCAAGAGAGTCGAATATGCCTTTTCATACTCTTAAAGAATGAAGTTGATACTGTTAATACTTGTTACATCATCTTAAGACACAGAGAAATGAAACACAAAACAAACTAAGAGCAAAGCCTGCCTACCTTCACAAAATAAGTCATGGGGCCAGAATTCAAAACCACTTTTACAACAGAAACAGAAATATCTAACTGGAATACTTAATGTTTCCTCTTTTCTGGTCCTGGGGGAAAGTAATCTACAATTACTGGTAACTTAATTTGAAAGCCAGGGTGATACAATATGGGTAGTTTGTGTGTATAATTTTTCCTGAAGAAGGTGGCGAGCAAAACTGTCTGTCTCCAAACCCTTCTCTTTTTTCCAGTGTCCATAATTCCTAAGATCAGACCTGGCTGTTCCATTTTCCCTGTGCATTCATCAGAGCTCTCAATTACCTGTCTAACCACAACACAGGTTTTCATGTGTTTTCCCTTTGTGAAGTACTAACAACACTGATCTTTTATATCATCTTTCTGGATCATTCTTGGTACAGTTAGATGCAGTGAGATCTGACATTCCAAATAAAAATTCCTCTTCAGCTAATGTTTTAAAAATAAGTGGAAAATCCTGGCACTGTTAACACAATATCAACATGCTCTATTAACATATTTGTAATCTGTTTCCACATTCAGAATCTCTCCTTCATCTTTATATTTTCTATATCATTTATGATGGTGTCTAAAACATATCTTTCATTAATTTCCCAATCTTTAAAAACCCATTCATATTATTCAAAAGCCAACATACTATTTTTAAAACTTTTTATTAAGTTGCATTGTTTGGGTGGTTTACAAACAGTTCTGTGTTCCATTTTTCTTGTTCTGGTTCCCTTGGACTGAGCAGGTTCACAAGTGGTTCAAAATGATACTGTGGCACATTTAGGACAAATATGGCTCTCCTTTGTATCTCAGAAGGATTGCTTCTAGAACATCACCCTCCACCCTATCCCCCCAGGATCCCCAAATCTGCAGAAGCTCAAGTCCCTTGTATACAATGGTGTCATGATTTCATAAAACCTATGCACATTCTTTCATATACTTAAAAGTCACCTCTATCTCTCTCTCCTTTCTCTCATTTAAAGCTAAGTAAATGCTAGCTAGACTAAGTGTATTAGAATTCTTTCCCAAACAGTTTTGCATATTTTATGAGGTAAGTTGCATAATTATAAGAATTTGGATAAGACACAAGATTTCTCATTATTTGATGAATAAACATTTGTGGATTTTCCTCCATAATACTTATTAACAGAATGCAAGACACTAGTATTTTCTCAGGAAAATATTTTGTGAAGTACTGTCCTGGAGAGGTTCATATGATACAATCTGTATTTGAAAATAAATTTGTAGCTTTCCTAGACCACTGGATCTCCACGGAAGAGTCAATCATTCCCTGCTTTATCCCCGTATTATAACACTGTAGGAATACATCATGATTTTACAAGGTTTAATTACATTACTACCACTTCTCACTAGTGACACTGATCTCCTGATCTTATCTTTGAATCTGCAGAACATAACAGTGGAGCGTATCTAGTAGATTCTAATTACATGCTAGGTTTGTCAGAGTCCTTATCCAGGGAATACACACAATATATGAAAGTGTGTAAGTGATTTATTCCTTAATTTCAAAGATTACTGGGAACAGTTTGTCCCTCTTTAAATGAGTCCAAGTATGAGGTTAGATCAAAAATAAATTTTATCTGACATTTAGGGCTGACAATTGGATCAAATGGTTTTGCCCTATAATCCTGGAGGTGAAAGTGAAGTCGCTCAGTCTTGTCCAACTCTTTGCGACCCCATGGACTGTAGCCCAACAGGCTCCTCCATCCATGGAATTTTCCAGGCAAGAGTACTGGAGTGGGTTGCCATTTCCTTCTCCAGGGGTTCTTCCTGACCTAGGGATTGAACCCGGGTCTCCTGCATTGCAGGAAGATGCTTTACCATCTGAGCCACCAGGAAAGCCCATAATCCTGAAGAACATGCTTATACTAAAAAGGAGGAAAAGTATTATTTTTGAGTGACATTAAAAAGAGAAATCTTACCCTTCATAAATATCTTAAAATGAATAATTACTAAAGTGCCAGTTGGAAGCAAGGGATATTTAAGAAATAGTCTTGAGCTTCCCTGGTGGCTAAGTGGTAAAGAATCCATCTCCCAGTGCAGGAGACTCCGGTTCAGCCCCGGGTTGGGAAAATCCCCTTGAGGAGGAAGTGGCAAGCTACTCCAGTATTTTTGCCTGGAAAATCCCATGGATAGAAGAGTCTGGTGGGCTATAGTCCGTGTAAAGAGTCGGACACAATTGAATACACACACACATACACACTTGGACATTTGGACAATTACAATTTTTAGGAATAGCATGTTTCAATCACATTTTGTACAACTCTTATGTAAGTGGGTCAGAGGATTATATTTGTCAATGTAGATGCCTTCAGGGAGCTTGTTAAACAGCAGGTGTTCAGAAAAAATTTCTGGAAAAGACTGTCAAAATGAAGTCATAGTTATTTAATTAAAAAAATAAAAGGGATCATGAATAAAATATAAATTGATAATAATCAACATTTAATTTTAAATTTATTTACTAAAAGTTATCACAGAAGTTTGTATTGAATATTGACTTAGAGAAGAGAAAATGCTCAACTTCACGGATGTGACAGAGTTTATTCTTTTGGGACTAACCAGTCGTCGGGAATGGCAAGTTCTTTTGTTCGTCATTTTCCTGCTGGTCTACATGATCACTGTGGTGGGTAATATCAGCATGATCCTGTTAATTAAGGTCAGTCCACAACTCAGCAGCCCCATGTACTTTTTTTTTGAGTCATTTGTCATTTGTTGATGTGTGGTTTTCCTCCAATGTCACTCCTAAAATGCTGGAAAACTTGTTATCAGAGACAAAAACGATTTCTTACACTGGCTGTTTGGTACAGTGTTTCTTTTTTATTGCTCTTGTCCATGTAGAAGTTTTTATTCTTGCTGTGATGGCCTTTGACAGATACATGGCCATTGGGAACCCTTTGCTCTATGGCAGCAAAATGTCAAGGGCTGTCTGTATCTGACTGATTTCTTTCCCGTATGTGTATGGTTTTCTGATTAGTCTGGCAGCAACATTATGGACCTATGGCTTGTACTTCTGTGGGAAGATTGAGATCAACCACTTCTACTGTGCAGACCCACCTCTCATCAAAATGGCCTGTGCTGGAACCTTTGTAAAAGAATATACGATGCTCATACTCGCGGGCATTAATTTCACATATTCTCTAACTGTACTTATCGTATCTTACCTGTTCATCCTCATCGCCATTCTACGGATGAACTCGGCGGAAGGGAGGCGCAAGGCCTTCTCCACCTGTGGGTCCCATTTGACAGCTGTCGTCATGTTCTACGGAACCCTTATTTTCATGTATCTCAGACGTCCCACAGAGGAGTCTGTGGAGCAGGGGAAGATGGTGGCTGTGTTTTACACCGCGGTGATCCCCATGTTGAACCCCATGATCTACAGTCTGAGGAACAAAGATGTGAAAGAGGCCATGAACAAAGTGATCAGCAGGACAATTTTAACAAAGTAAAGTTGTGTTACTTTTGTTCTCTGCATTTCATCAATACTCATTTGTCAAAAGATTACTGCTTAGTACACAGCTTTAGAGAAATCACAAAAAGTAAGAACTTTACCCTTTACAAAAAACAAGAAAAAAATAAAATTCAGAGGGAAAAAGTGAATTTTCTCTCATTGATACAAGTAGTCAAGCTTAGCTAAAATTAATAAATTAATAGAGAAGACTATTTCAGCCTAAGTTCACAGGTATATGTATTGACATTGTTTATGTCCTTTGTTAAAATAAAAAGATATTGATTTTCTTATTCAAAAATGTAGTAATGAATTTAGGAAATATTTATCTATTTTTCTACTAGACTACAATCTGAGGTAGAAGAAATAACAACATATTTCATTCAGTTCTCTAATGTAAGTGCATAAAGATGGTGGTCTTGCTAATGGTTTTTATTTTCCTGTGGGGAAAGGAGAAGCACATGTGAATTCATCTCCACTGACTCACACGTGCATTATGGGAAACATTTCAAAGCTCTTTGCACATAAACAAATTGGGAATTTTGTTCAAATTATATTGACATCACTGGGTAGTTGAAAAACTTAAGCCTGATATTTAATGCCCTTTTCAATGTGAAAGGTGGATCTGTTCAGAGAACTTTGTTTTGAAAATAGAAATACTATGATATGTAATCCTTTTCCAGCATTTTTGTATTTAAGAGACACAGCAGTGTAAGTGTCTCTCTTTTACTGGTTCTAATAGCTGCTGTGTGGCTGCTGACGTGTGCACATATCATGTACCCCAGCCAAAGTGCTGTCATTCTGAGAAGGAGGTAGAATTAGTGAATATGTCATTTTGCAAGTACAAAGCTACAGATTTCTCCTCACAAATTAAATTAATATTCACATGGATTATTTTGCACATTTTTGACCTAAGTATGATATAAAATATTAATTTCTTTTTACTTGAAAGAAGGAATATTTGGGTGCTCTCTCTTTTTTCTTAACAATGACACATCCTGACTTAATAGTGTAAACATAGTTTGGCTTCTCTGTTGTAGCTCGGTTCGTCTAGTACAGCAATGAGGCAACAAGTTTACAACTTGGACATCCATAATGTTTCTATGTCTTCTGATATAAGTAAACAAATAAATATCTTGATATCTTGACACAGAAACACATAGGCACTGAAATGTCATTCACACATTAAGATCATGCATTTAAATCATCACAAAATGCATAATTTATCTACAGAGATGTAGATATAAAATAAGAATAATGTATAGGATAACAAACATTTCTCTTTGTCCAGTGTTTTTTTTTTTAATTATTGTATTTATATATTTATTGTTGGATATGCAGGATCTTCATTTCTGTGAGGGCTTTTCTCTAGCTGTGGCCAGTGGAGGGAATCTCTAGTTGCATAGGCTGATCTCTAGTTACCGTTCATGGTCTTTTCATTGCAGTAGCATCTCCTGTTGCCCAGCGCAGGTTCTAGAATGTGTGGACTTCAATGGTTTTGGCACATGGGCTCAAGAGTTGTGGTTCCCAGGCTCTAGAGCACAGGCTCAATAGTTGTAGCATTTGGGCTTAATTGCTCCATGGCTGGTGGGATCTTCCTGGATCAGGGATCAACCCATGTTTCCTGCACTGGCAGGTGGATTCTTTACAATGAGCCACCAGGGAAGTCCTCTTTGTCCAACGTGAGTTTTTATTTTCCTCAGGGGAAAGCAGAAGCACATATAAACTCATTTCCATTCATTCACACATACATCATGGGCAACATTTCAAAGCTATTTGCATGTAAATAAATTGGGGATTTTGATTAAAGTATAATAATATCATTGTGTCTGTAATGCAAAACTTAACCTCCCTAAAGAATTTAAGCTCTTACTTAATGTTACTATTTGGGTGAGCTAAACATAATTCCTTTTGTCTGTAAGACTATTTATTCACCATTTATTGGAAAACTCTTGGCATTCCAAATTAGTTGATGATTACTAATTAATTTTAAAATATAATTTTAAAGCTTTTAAATTAAGGATAGTTTTCATTTGGAATAGTTTTGTAAAATGTCTTTTAAAACCGAATGCTATTGCTACATTTGTTTCTGTGTTTACCGACATCATTATAGTTAAGCATCTTCAGCATAAAGTGTACTTATCTTTCTCAGTCACCCTCTCTCTTTCTTGATCTCTCCCTCATTAACACACACACACACACACAAACACCACAGTTTCTTCTGAAATCTACATTTCCTTGAGGGAGTGCAGATTACATTGTAGTGACCTATTACTAGTAAGTTTACCTGATGCATTTTCTCCATAGTTAGTGGGAAGGAATTGAGGACTCTTGCATACTTGGGCACTGAAATTGCAATCATGAACTCAGCTCTCAGGGGTTCATGAAACTCTATTAGCTATTTGTCTTAAAAATACTAAGCCAAGAAATTATTTCAAATATTCTTAGGTTGAAAAAGCTCCAGAATTTCCCTTCTGCAGGAGACCTTCCCAGCTCAGGGACGAACCCAGGTAACCCACATTGCAGGTGGATTCTTTGCCAGCTGAGCCATGAGGGAAACCAGGTAAGGATAGGTAGGGATGAATTTGGTATGTCTATTATGTGTTCAGTGTGTCTCTATGTGTTCCAATAGGTGTGAAGTGTGTGTGTGTGTGTGTGTGTGTGTGTGTGTGTGTGTGCACTCAGTCATGTGAAGCTCTTTGCAACCCCATGGACTGTAACCCACCAGGCTCCTCTGTCCGTGGAATTTCCCAGACAAAACTACCAGAGTGGGTATGCTATTTCCTTCTCCAGGGGATCTTCCTGAAGCAGGGATTGAACACTTGTCTTTGTGTCTCCTGCAGGATTCTTTACCACTATCCCCACTTAAACATGATATGATGTTACACACCTTCCTGCATCCTTCATAAGACCTAACAAATGCTTTTTATTAAATAATTACAAAGAATGCAATAATAGAACAATGTGCATTTTTTCAGATTGTTCTAATTTCACATTATGAATCAGGCAATTGAAACTATATGTGATACAATGTAATAAGGACTGCATAAGAAATATGCACTAAATATCCTATGTGGCTCAGACAGTAAAAAATCTACCTGTGATACAGGAGACCCAGAAGGTCAGGAAGAACCTCTGGAGGAGGGCATGGCAACCCACTCCAATATTCTTGCCTGGAGAATTCCATGGACCATGAGAAATGCTGGGCTGGAAGAAGCACAAGCTGGAATCAAGATTGCCAGGAGAAATATCAATAACCTCAGATATGCAGATGATACCATCCTTATGGCAGAAAGTGAAGAGGAACTAAAGCCTCTTGATGAAAGTGAAAGAAGAGAGTGAAAAAGTCGGCTTAAAGCTCAACATTCAGAAAATGAAGATCATGGCATCCGGTCCCATCACTTCATGGGAAATAGATGGGGAAACAGTGGAAACAGAGTCAGCCATTATTTTTGGGGCTCCAAAATCACTGCAGATGGTGATTGCAGCCATGAAATGAAAAGACGCTTACTCCTTGGAGGAAAAGTTATGACCATCCTAGACAGCATATTGAAAAGCAGAGACATTACTTTGCCAACTAAGGTCTGTCTAGTCAAGGCTATGGTTCTTCCAGTGGTCATGTATGGATGTGAGAGTTGGACTGTGAAGGAAGCTGAGTGCCAAAGAATCGATGCTTTTGAACTGTGGTGTTGGAGAAGACTCTTGAGAGTCCCTTGGACTGCAAGGAGATCCAACCAGTCCATTCTAAAGGAGATCAGCCCTGGGTGTTCTTTGGAAGGAGTGATGCTAAAGCTGAAACTCCAGTACTTTGGCCACCTCATGAGAAGAGTTGACTCATTGGAAAAGACTCTGATGCCGGGAGGGATTGGGGGCAGGAGGAAAAGGAGACGACAGAGGATGAGATGGTTGGATGGCATCACCGACTATGGACGTGAGTTTAAGTGAACTCTGGGAGTTGGTGATGGACAGGGAGGCCTGGCGTGCTTCGATTCATGGGGTCACAAAGAGTCGGACACGACTGAGCGACTGATCTGATCTGAACTGAAGTGACCTAGTGCATAGGCAGGTGGTGAGTAGGGCAAGTTTGGAGTCTGCAACATACTCTTTTTTTTTTTTTTTAAATAAAATAGCATTGTTTGGGCAATTTACAGTTAGACCTCTAAGCTACTTTTCTTGATGCTGTTCCCATGGACTAAGGATGTTCACAGGCAGTTCAAAATGATCCTGCAAAGCATTTGGGACAAATATAATCAGCCCTAAGTATCTCAAGGGAGATTGGTTCCAGGAAAGCCCTTCCTACCACTCTCCAGGACACTGAAATCCACATGCTCAAGTCACTCCTCCAAAATGGTATAATGTATTATTATACAGACACCATGGACTGCAGCCTGCTAGGCTCCTCTGTCAATGGAATTCTTCAGGCAAGAATATTGTAATGGGTAGCCATTCCCTTCTCTAGGGGATCTTCCCAACCCAGGAATGGAACCCTGGTCTCCTACATTGCAGGCAGATTCTTCACTGTATGAGGCACTAGGGAAGACCATTATTATAATCAATGCACATCCCAGTATATATTTTGTCATCTCTAGATTGCATGTATACTTATAATATTTAGCTACATCATTACCACTCTAAAGAGTGACATTAATCTCCTTATTTACATTACTCTTCGTGTTTATTCTGCAGAATGTAACAGTGGAAGATACATAGTAGATTTAAATTGCTTGTTAGGTATGGAAAAGAGTATCCAGGAAATATATATAATATATGAATGTGTTTGAGTGGTTTACCACTTTATTTTGAAGTCTACTGTGATTAGGCTGTCCCTCTTTAAATGAGTACAAGTATAATATTAGATTAAAAATAATTTTTGATCCAACATTTAGGGATAATAGATTATTTGATTACATGGTTTACATATCTAACCATGGAGAATATGACTATAATAAAAAGATATAATATGATATTTTGAGTTATATTAAAAATATTAACTGTCCATAAATATCTTAAAAATAGGTGACTACAAAATATACCAGTACTGGAAAAAATGGATATTTAAGAAGTATATTTGGACTTCCCTGATGGCTCAGATGGTAAAGAATTTGCCTGAAATGCAGAAAACCCAGGTTTGAATCTGAATTGGGAAGATCCTTGGGAGAAGGGAAGATCTACCCACTCCAGTATTCTTGCCTGGAGAATCCCATGGACAGAAAAGCCTGTGGGCTACAGTCCATGGGGTCACAAAGAGTGGCACAAAACTGAGAGACTAACATTTTCACTATTTTCTCTTTCAGTCTTGGATAAATGGCCATTTATCCCATTTATTCATTTAAAATTTAAATGATATTTTTTCATACTAAAACTTTTACTTTATTTTTTATATAATTTTTTTATTTTTTATATAAACATTTATTTATTTTAATTGGAGGTTAATTACTTTACAATATTGTACTGGTTTTGCCATACATCAACATGAATCCATCACAGGTGTACATGTGTTCCCCATCTTAAACCCCCCTCCCTCCTCCCTCCCCATACCATCCCTCTGGGTCATCTCAGTGCACCAGCCCCAAGCATCCAATATCATGCATCAAACCTGGACAGTGAAGTAAGTCAGAAAGAAAAACACCAATACAGTATACTAATGCATATATATGGAATTTAGAAAGATGGTAACGATAACCCTGTATACGAGACAGCAAAAGAGACACAGATGGGAGAGGGAGAGGGTGGGATGATTTGGGAGAATGGCATTGAAACATGTATAATATCATATATGAAAATTTAAATTATTTTTATTGCAAGCTTTGTTCAATCACATTTTGTAAAAACTGTGACAATGGCAACTGGGTCTGTATATTTTTCCATAAGGTTACAATATTTAGGTAACCTTCAGAGAGTTTGTTAAATAGCAAATGCTCAGAAATGATTTGCTGAAAGGAGTGTCAAAGTACAGCCATAGATCAGTTCAGTTCAGAGCCTCAGTCGTGTCCTACTCTCAACACCATGGACTACAGCATGCCAGGCTTCCTGGTCCATCAACAATTTCTGGAGCTTGCTCAAATTCAAGTCCATCAAGTCAGTGATGGCACCCAACCATTGCATCCTGTGTCATCCTCTTCTCCTCCTGCCTTCAATCTTTCCCAGCATCAGGGTCTTTTCCAATGAGTCAGTTTGTTACATCAGGTGGCCAAATTATTGGAGTTTCAGCTTCAGCATCAGTCTTTGCAATGGATATTCAGGATTGATTTCCTTTAGGATGGACTGGTTGGACCTCCTTGCATTCCAAGAGACTGTCAAGAATCTTCTCCAACACTGCAGTTCAGGAGCATCATTTCTTCTGCACTCAGCTTTTTTTATGGTCCAGTTCTCACATCCATACATGACTATTGGAAAAACCATAGCTTTGACAAGACGGACCTTTGCTGTCAAAGTAATGTCTCTGCTTTTTAATATGCTGTCAGTTTGGTCATAGCTTTTCTTCCAGGGAATACTCATAGATAATTATTAATAATTAAAATAATGGGTCCATAATAAATATATAAATTAATAAATAATAAATACTTTTAGTTAAAATTTGTTTCTTTTTTATTATCCCAGAAGTTTGTGTCTAATATTGACCAAGAACAGAGAAAATGCTCAATTTCACCAATGTGACAGAGTTTATTCTTTTGGAACTAACCAGTTGTTGGGAATGGCACGTTCTCTTCATCATTTTCCTGCTGGTCTACATGATCACCATGGTGGGTAATATCAGCATGATCCTGTTAATTAAGGTTGGTCCCCAACTCAGCAGCCCCATGTACTTTTTTCTGAGTCATTTGTTTTTTGTTCATATGTGGTTTTCTTCCAATGTCACCCCTAAGATGTTGGAAAACCTTTTATCAGAGACAAAAACGATTTCCTATGCTGATTGTTTGGTACAGTGTTTCTTTTTTATTGCTCTTGTCCATGTAGAAGTTTTTATTCTTGCTGTGATGGCCTTTGACAGACACATGGCCATTGGGAACCCTTTGCTCTATGGCAGCAAAATGTCAAGGATTGTCTGTATCCGACTGCTTTCTTTCCCTTATGTGTATGGTTTTCTGATTAGTCTGGCAGCAACATTATGGACCTATGGGTTGTACTTCTGTGGGAAGATTGAGATCAACCACTTCTACTGTGCAGACCCACCTCTCATCAAAATGGCCTGTGCTGGAAACTTTGTTATATACAATTTATATATATATATATATATATATATATATATATATATATATGTATAATCTTTGTTATATACAATAGTTTGAATATAAAATGACTATACATACCATTAATCTCACCTATTCTCTGGTTATAGTAATCATATCTTATCCATTCATCCTCATTGCCATTCTACAGATACATTAATCAGAAGGGAGGCACAAGGTCCATCTAGTCAGGGCTATGGTTTTTCCAGTGGTCATGTATGGATGTGAAAGTTGGACTATAAATAAAGCTGAATGCTGAAGAATTGATGCTTTTGAACTGTGGTGTTGGAGAAGACTCTTGAGAGTCCCTTGGACTGCAAGGAGATCCAACCAGTCCATTCTGAAGGAGATCAATCAAAGTGTTAATTGGAAGGACTGATGTTGAAGCTGAAACTCCAATACTCCAGCCACCTGATGCAAAGAGCTGACTCATTGGAAAAGACCCTGATGCTGGGAAAGATTGAGGGCATGAGGAGAAGGAGAAGACAAAGGATGAAATGGTTGCATGGCATCACCGACTCAATGGACATGGGTTTGGGTGGACTCTGGGAGTTGGTGATGGACAAGGAGGCCTGGCGTGCTCCAGTTCATGGGGTCGCAAAGAGTCGGACATGACTAAGTGACTGAACTGAACTGACTGAAAAGGAGTGAATGAAAAATATACAAATTAGACAACTTAGGGAATGGAGTGAGACAAAAACAGAAATAAGAAGAGGCAGGATGCACACAGAATGGTCAAAGGTCTCTTTGAGGAGGTGACTTTTCAGTTATGCACCAGTAGCCAGCTATGTTGGAGAAGGAAATGGCAACCCACTCCAGTGTTCTTGCCTGGAGAATCCCAGGGATGGCAGAGCCTGATGGGCTGCCATTTATGGGGTCGCACAGAGTCGGACACGACTGAAGCGACTTAACAGCAGCAGCAGCAGCCAACCATGTAAAATATTGAGGAAAAAGAGAATGAAAATATGAAAAATTAAAAGAGGAAATATTTTAAAAAGTGTATAAACTCTGATTGTATCATGGCTCCCTGCAAGTAGTAGCCACTCACAATTTGGAAGTTGATTAATCACTGTGAACTATTTTCCTACCCCTGAAATTATTCATATGGGGATTAAATATACCATATAGAAAACTATTTGGGCACATAACATAGGTACTGATATTTCAGTTCTGGTCTGAGTTCACCTGTACCCTATATTTTCACGATCGTAGATCTTATGGCTGCTCAGTGTGGATATACTAAGCTAGATGAGAGTTGCTGATTTTCACTGGGAGATAAAGCTAAAACCAAGAATTTTCATGTATAAAAACTCTTGACTCTGCTTGGTGAATCCATAATTACCTAATTAACAGAGTTTAACTTGGATTATTGGTACAACTAATTATAAGAGGATGAGATGGTTAGATAGCATCAGCAACTCAATGGACATGAGTCTGAGCAAACTCTGGGAGATAGTGAAAGACAGAGGAACCTCGAGTGCTGCAGTCCATGGGGTCTCAAATAGCCGAATATGACTTAGTGGACTGAACAATTATGATACAAACCAGAATCTCATGTAGCTTGTTCAATTTCATATTACAAAACTTAGACTACTTCTAGATATAAAGTAATAAATAATAAATATAATATAGCAAATATATTTGACATAAAATTGGTTTTGATGTGTGTAAATTATTATAAGCAATTATAACTACAGCCCATTTATGTCATAATATTCTCTTAAAGAAATATTATAATGGGGATCTTAAATTCCCAAGATGATGTTAATCCTACAGATGCATCCCTAAGTACTCAGAGCAGTTTACTTCTCAGAAGACTTATTTGGGGAAAGGTATTAAATGGATAAAACATTCCTTGAGGACATTTTCCTTGTAATGACATTAAGTTTAAAAATAAATAATTAGACATATAATGGATTGTTGCTGAAAAGCAGAAGAATCTGAAATAAGACAGTAATTTTAAAAACATGGCACCTGAATTTTATTTTATATGTATATAGAATTTATCTATTGATATAATTTTGATACAGTGATTGAACCACTTGCAGTTTACTTTTCTACCTGTTAAACTGATACAGTCCGTGTTGTTAAATACCTCTTACCTCATCCTGCAAGCAGCAGTAATCAAGCAAGTGAAATATATAGCTAAATAAAATAACACATGACTAGGATTTTCATAAGTTGAAAGCTTTTGGTATCATATGCTGACATAGTGTAGAAAAGTATGTCAATGACTAGATTGTAAGACCAAGGTTTAAGACAATCATCCCGTAAAATTGTGTGGATAAGAAGATACCTTCTGGACTTCCCCGGTGGCACAGTGGATAAGAATCTGACTACCAATATAGGGGACTTAAGTTCGATCCCTGCTTGGAAGATTCCACATGCCATGGAGCAACTAAGCCCGAGTGCCACAACTACTGAGCCTGCGCTCTAGAACCTGTAGCCGCAGCCATTGGAGCCTGCTCACCTAGAGTCAGTGCTCCACAACAGGAGAAGCCCTGCAGTGAGAAGCCCACACACCCCAACCAAGAGGAGCCCAAGTGCAGCCAAAAATAAATAAATACATTTTTTTAAAAAAAGGATATCTTCCAAGTCATAGGAAAATGAGTAAGTTAATATTGCATGTGTATTTGTTTTAATATTGACAATGAGAGGCAACCATCATACACAAAATTAGTATTCAGTGGAATTTCAATGATTCACTCTTCTTACTTCCCTGTTCGGCACAAAGTGGTTGTCTGACCTTGGTTGAATATTTACATTTATGAGTCTCAAGTCTTTTTCTATAAGACAATACATTGAAATGGATTTAGTCATTCTCTGATGACTCTCAGTCTAGATTTACTTTTACTGGAACTCTATGAGGTTAACATCATTGTAATAATTTAGCAAAAATAAGTGTCTAATACTAGTAGTATATGAATGTAATTGTCTGTTTTTGAGTTAAGAAACTAATAAATATTGCAATAATTACATATAAGGCCTATTAAAGGAAATAAATGTGATTATATAGTTTTACTTTAGACTTTGTGCAAAGTCTACATTGATTTTTATATCATTTGACCTAGAATACTAATAAACATGACTCAAAATTTTCAAGAATAAAATAAATCCATTAATTTCTTTTAATTTGTCCATAGGCAATGCAGACTGGGTCTAAGTGAAGGCAAAGCCAAAGTTCACAGATGTGACAGAATTTATTCTTCTGGGATTGACCAGTCATCAGGAGTTTCAAGTTCTCTTTTTTGTGGTGTTTCTAGTAGTTTAAATGATCACTCTGATAGGGAACATTGGTATGATTATTTGATCATCATCAGCCTCCAACTTCAGAGCTCCATGTACTTTTTCTTGAGTCATTTGTCTTTTGTGGCTGTGTGGTTCTCTTCCAATGTCACTCTGAAGATGCTAGAAAACTTACTCTCAGAGACAAAAACCATTTCCTATGTGGGGTGTTTGGTGCAGCATTACTTCTTCACAGCCCTTGTCCACGTGGAAGTATATATCTTGGCTGTGATGGCCTTTGATCACTACATGGCCATCTGCAGCCCTCTGCTTTATGGCAGTAAAATATTCAGGACTGTCTGTGCTCATCTCATCTCTGTGCCATACATCTATGGATCTCTGTCAGCCTAATCTGCACACTGTGGACATATGGCCTGTGCTTCTGTGGAAACTTTGAAATCAACCACTTCTATTGTGCTGACCCTCCTCTTATCAAGACTGCCTGTGGAGGGGTCCACATTAAAGAATGCACCATGATTGTTATTGCTAGGATTAATTTCACACATTCCCTCTTAGTGGTTATCATTTCCTATAACCTCAGTGTAGCAGCCGTGCTTTGCATGCATTCTGCCGATGGCAGGAGGAAGGCATTCTCCACGTGTGGGTCCCACCTGACAGCTGTTATCATGTTTTATGGGACTCTCCTCTTCATGTATCTCTGGAGGCCCACTGAAGAGTCTGTGGAGCAGGGGAAGATGGTGGCCATGTTTTACACCACAGTGATTCCCATGCTGAATCCCATGATCTACAGTTTGAGGAACAAAGATGTGAAAGAGGCGTTCAACAAAGCAATCGTCAAGGCAAACTTGAGGCAGTGAACCTGCAGTACATAATTCCGGGTATGCTGCTTCCTGTTATAAATGTCCAGGCATATAAATAACCCTGTTTAAAATAGACTGTAAACCGGCAACACTTAAATATCCTAAGAGGCCCAGTCTAACACAGCGATGGTTTACCCCATGAATGGACTCTCAGGACTAAGCCTCCTTCATCTACATATGCAAACATACTAACCCTGACCTATTACTGTTAGCCACAGTGTATGTAAAATTGTGCTAAGTGTAGTCATAGGATAACTGATAAATACATGTGGATAAGCACATGCTAATTTGGAGGGTATCTTTGTAAGAGTTGAATATGATTTCTTAGGATATTTTCTATATAAAATTGCTCTTTACTTGTTTTATAGGTAATATATAAGTTCATGAGAAAAATTAAGACTTCATTACTTTTCCATGAATATAAAAGTTGGTGAATTCTCATTTACCAAGAAAACTTTCAATAACATTCATACATGCATGGACTTTTGAAAACAAAAATGTATTCAGAATCTTCAACTAGTGTCATGAATTCAGAAGATTAATTCTCAGTATGTTTTGCTCTATAATTAAAACTATTTGTGTTTCAAACAATCTGTTGACTCACCGTGATTCTACTCTTTGATTTGGATTTTGGCTAGTTGTTTTTCTCTTTATTAATTTAAATAGGTGAAATATTTATGACTAAAGCCTATCATGTCCTTCTCATAGTTTAAAAAGATGAGGCAATATGGACTTTTGTCATTTAAAATCTAACTTTTAATCAGAAGAATGTCCTGTTAAACATTTGATTGCTATGATGAAGCTATTGTTTGATTCCAAATTCTTGTCACTAACATTACATTCTTAGGTCTGTGTTTAGCTGCTTGCTGCTGCTACTGCTAAGTCACTTCAGTTGTGTCCGACTCTGCGACCCCATACACGGCAGCCCACCAGGCTTCCCCGTGCCTGGGATTCTCCAGGCAAGAACACTGGAGTGGGTTGCCATTTCCTTCTCCAATGCATGAACGTGAAAAGTCAAAGTGAAGTCGCTCAGTCATGTCCGACTCTTAGTGGCCCTATGGGCTGCAGCCTACCAGGCTCCTCCGTCCATGGGATTTTCCAGGCAAGAGTACTGGAGTGGGGTGCCATTGCCTTCTCCGGTTTAGCTGCTTAAGTCAAGCTTTTAATAACTAGAGTGGATCAACCAGATAAGAATCTCTGTAAAACCGAATGCCATTGCACTAGACATGTTAAAATGTGATCAGCACAGCTCAAACTGGTATCCATTGGGATCTGATTACAAGTTTACTATTCAATTTATGTTGATTGGTGTCCACTTATTCTACCTTCATTCTTAATATAAGTGGAATACATTTTTTTGTCCTTGTTGACTCTTGCTAATAATACCAGCATAAAAGCAAATCAGAAGCAGAAGTAATTTCTCATGAATGAGTTTATTCTTGTTTAAGGGCTAATCCAGTTAAAAGGGGTGGACAATTGAACATGTGTAGAAAGACTCTGAGAAGTAACATTTACTTGTGGTAATATCACTGGAAAGATGTATTCATATAAGCACAGAAAGTATTGTTACTCAGGCTAATTTACTAATTGCCCACAAGCCACATTCCCTCAGATTGGTTCTGAGAAAAGGCAAATGGTGGGAGGAGAGTTCCTTTTCATAACTTTAGGTTCTGAGCAGGAAGAAAGAGTACGATTTGATTAGTATTGGAAACTACATTAACAAAGTTTTTTTTTTTTTTAATATTTTCAAATCACCCAAGTTTGCTTCTGACAAGTTGGTGTCACGTATGAAACGATAGGCTGCTCAAGAAACAATCATATTGACAGAGATCATTATAACTTTACCCTTTAAGATCACATTTTCTGTGATGCTATGGCAGACATATTCCTCAGTGTCCACTATTTGACGTTTTATTTTATAAGTAAAACCTTTGTCATGCAGCTGCTCACCACCATTCCCATTGCCCCTTGTCAGTGGGATACATAATGTTGACAAGTCTTGGCAATGAGCCATCAGTACAAAGTGATGCCTGAAACCTAGAGATCACCTTCTGTATGTTAAAGCCATTAGATACGGACTTTTTTCTCTTCCTTCCCACTTGAAAATGTTGCCACTGAAACAATCACTTTTTAGATAAAGATGGAAAACATATATTGAGGGTCTAATTGCCCTTCCCAAACCCCTTAACTCATACTGCTGCCTGAGAAAGGAATAAATTACTTTATTAAGTCACTGCATCTTGGGAGTTCACTTAGCTAATAGTACTATATTTGCTTTTATAATACTTTCCATAAACATATCCTTGGCACTTCACCTCTGCATCTTACCACTCACTAGGACGATTTTTACCTGAGAATGATCAAGTCTCTTCAGAAACGATTCTGGTATTGAGAGAAGGTCATCTTGTATTCTGTCTTAACCAGAAGGAAAAAACTCAAACTTCTGATCTACCTCAGATATTAGGCTATATATTCCTTTGTCCTAACTACTTGATGAATCCTTGGGCTTTTTAAGCCACCAGGGCAGTCTTAAGACCTCCAATTTTTACATTAACTGGTTTTGGATCCCTTTTGACCTGTCATTTAGGCCATTTTGCTAGCCTTTTTAGGTACTTACAAGTCTCTTTCTTAAGCTTAGGAAATCTCAGCTATTTTTTTTTTCTTTCTGCACTGTGCTTGCAGGTGTAGATAAGGTGTGTTTTCACCATACATTTGAGCCAGCACATCTTTAACTGTCCTTACGTATTAGTGGGCTTCTCCAATGGCTCAGCAGTAAAGAATCATCTGCTAGGCAAGAGACATGGTTTCAATCCCTGGGGGAACATCCCCTGGAGAAGGAAATGGCAACCCACTCCAGTATTCTAGCTTGGAAAATCCCATGGACAGAGGAGCCTGGCAGGTTACAGTCCATAGGGTCACACAGAGTCAAATACAACTGAGCATGCACACACTTACAGGCACATATTATGAGTGAAATTGTTCCCCAAAAAGATGTGTTAAGTTCCTAACCTGAAGAACCTCAGAGTTTGGTTATAGGATCATTGGGTTATAGGGTCATTATTTGGATATAGGGTCATTGAAGTGCAGTTGTTAATATGAAGTCATACTGAAGTAAGGTGGACTGTTAATCCCGTGTGAGTGATGTCCTTACAGGAATGAAGAAATCTGGACACAGATGTAGAGGGAAGATGATCATGAGAAGACAGCAGAGACTGGAAAGATGCTTACAAGCCAAGGAATGCCTGGGACCACTAGCAGCTGGAAAAAACAAGGAAGGAACCTCCCCTAGAGCTTCATAGAGAGCATGGTTCTGCCAATACCTTGACTTCAGACTTGTAGGCTCCAGAAATGTGAGAAAATAAATTTTTGTTGTTCTAAATCAATGAATGTGTGGTACTTTGTTAATGCAGACTGATGAAACTAATATATTTCTTTACAGTATTGTTTCAATGTTAGAACTTTGGTTTTATTTTAGACTTTTGTGTCTCCCATGCTACCATCCTTTCTGCTCTGGGAGCTCTTCAAATGTATCTGAAGTTTCCTTGGTAAACGTGTGGTTTTGCAGCAACCTCCCCTGAATCCAGTGTGCTACCCAGAAGGGGCACCAGATTCCTTTAGAAAGATTCACTAACCTTTAAACCCTTCTCACATTGCCAATCTCAGATTCAGGCTTTACTCTGCAGTTTACTATAGAAGCTCGCTGCTGTGCTTTTAACTATTTAAATTATACTTTTGGAATTATTAAAAAAATAGCAACAACATAGATGTTCTCTTTTCTTGAGTTTTATCTTTGGCAATTGACAGTCATGATTTCCAAGACTGATTTCTCTGCAGCTATGCTCCCTGACTCAGAAAGAAGTTGATTTAAGAACTTGAAAATCAGGATTGTAATTCATTGCTTCTTTTCAGAATTTGTACAATTTACCTCCACTTAGAACACCTTGTTGCTGCTTTAATAATGGCATATATTAAAGGCATATATTAAAATAAAGTTTAATATAAATAATTTAACATGACAATATTGATGTCTTCACATAAATCTGAAATCTAACAATGAAATGTGTACTAAGATAACTTGGATAAAATAAGCTAAAATGTTTCTGAATAACTTATACAATCATGTTTTTTTTTTCCAGTATTTCCAAAAATAGCAAACTATTCAGCATATTCAGGAATGTTTTTGATTTTTCCCTACAAGAATAGCTCACAATATCACCCACATACTACTACTACTACTACTAAGTGACTTCAGTCGTGTCCGGCTCTGTGCGACCCCATAGACGTCAGCCCACCAGGCTCCCCTGTCCCTGGGATTCTCCAGGCAAGAACACTGGAGTGGGTTGCCATTTCCTTCTCCAGTGCATGAAAGTGAAAAGTGAAAGTGAAGTTGCTTAGTTGTGTCCGACTGTAGCGACCCCATAGACTGCAGCCTAACAGGCTCCTCCATCCATGGGATTTTCCAGGCAAGAGTACTGGAGAGGGGTGCCATCACCCACATGGTAGATACCAAATATTTGAATCTGAATTAAAAAAAAAAAAAAATCCAGTTGATAGTTTAAGTGGGTCTTAGATTGCATCACTTTACAACCACTCCTACATAAAACTATATTCCTGACATCTTACATCAACCACATTTATAACTTGGTTTTAAACTACTGCTTTCTGTCCCTTTAACCCATTGTAATTTCTTCAAATCCCTAAAATATAAAAGGGTCTTAAGCTTTGCTGAGGGAATTTAGGGTTATGTCTTCATTTTTGTTTTGATACAGAAAAAGAGAGTATGACTTCCCAAAAGCTGACCCTGATTCCCATATCTGCATGGCAAATAATGACATCTTTTTGAACAACATGAGAACCAAGGAATTACAGAGAGTGACCAACAGTGAATCTAGTGGGAGTCAGAAGCAGAGAGGAATGATTTTTAGCAGACGGGATACAGTTGAGGAACAGCTGCTGCATGGAATGACGTGGGGATGGACAAGAAACTTCCTTACCACCTCCCTTTTTCTGTCTCCACAATGTATAAAATAGAAGCATTTTTGAAAGCAGTGGCTAAATATTATTATCAGTTAAATAGAAACTATCCAGGTGAAAATTATCAAGTGTCACATATGCAAATAGTAACAATTTGTTCAAAATGTGCGTTATAATCTTTTAAACCTTTCATCTTACTTATAAATTATATGAAAAATAGAACTCATGTGCAAAGTCATTTTGCTCATACAAAAATGGTAAAATTAACCTGTCAATGATAATAAAAACAAAACATCGGCACGTGGCATAGTTCCAAGACAGTCAGTGTTACAAGTTACATTCTAATGTTTATTAGAGACAGAAAATAACATTTTTCAAAGGCTTTCCTCAAGGTATGTTTTACCTCTTGGTTCCTCAGGCTGTAGATCATGGGATTCAACATAGGAATGACTATTGTGTAGAAGACAGAGGCCATTTTGTCTGTGTGAAGGGAATGGTTTGATTTGGGCTGCAGATACATGAAGATCAGAGTCCCGTAGAATACAGTGACAGCAGTCAGATGAGAACCACAGGTTGAGAATGCTTTGCACCTCCCTTCTGCAGACTGGATTCTCAGGATGGCAGCCACAATGTATAGGTAAGAAATAAGGACCGTGGTCAAAGAGCTGATCATGTTGAATCCAGCAAAGATAAAAATCAAGATCTCTTTGAGGCTGGTGTCCGAGCATGCAAGGGCCATCAAAGGGACATCATCACAATAGAAGTGATTAATAGCATTGGGGCCACAGTAAATCAATCGAAAAGTAACAACTGTGTGGAGGAAAGCAACAGAAAAGCTGTATAAGTAAGGGCCCGCAACCAGTTGCATGCACACCTTTTGGGACATGATCACCATGTAGAGAAGAGGATTGCAGATGGCCACATAGCGGTCATAAGCCATTACTGCAAGAAGGAACATCTCCAAAACCAAGAAGTTTAGGAAAAAGCCCAGCTGTGTTGCACATGCATAGAAAGATATGGACCTGTGCTTGGTCAGGAGGGTCTCCAGGAACTTTGGGGCTATTGATGAGGAGTAACAAAAGTCTACAAAGGCCAGATTACTGAGAAAAAAATACATGGGTGTGTGAAGGTGAGGATCCAACCAGATTAAGGAAATCAGGCCAATGTTTCCCACCAGAGTCAGAGAATATACCACTAAAATGAGAAGAAAGAGAAGGATTTCAATCTCTCTCTGTACTGAAAAACCCAAAAGAATGAATTCCATCACCCTGGTAATATTCTCTTCAATCATTTGTTCTAGTCTCTGAACTGCAGAAAAGAGACAAGGTAAAGATAGATAAGTTATCAGGAGTAAGGGATTGTCATCAGATGCCAAAACATGCATGTTTTAACTTGAGAAATTATTGCTCATTGAAGCAGAATATCAGAACAAATAAATACATCCCCTCTAAAACTCTCCTGTTTGACTATTTATAATTTTCTGAAGCCAAAAATTGAGGTTTAATAAAAATAATGTTTATATTTTTTTGAATTTACCAAGGCTAGCTTTATGGCCCAGGATGTGATCTATCCTGGAGAAGGTTCCATGTGCGCTTGAGAAGAAGGTGAAATTCATTGTTTTGGGATGAAATGTCCTATAGATATCAATTAGGTCTAACTGGTCTATTGTATCGTTTAAAGTTTGTGTTTCCTTGTTAATTTTCTGTTTAGTTGATCTATCCATAGGTGTGAGTGGGGTATTAAAGTCTCCCACTATTATTGTGTTATTGTTAATTTCTTCTTTCATACTTGTTAGCATTTGTCTTACATACTGCGGTGCTCCCGTGTTGGGTGCATATATATTTATAATTGTTATATCTTCTTCTTGGATTGATCCTTTGATCATTATGTAGTGACCTTCTTTGTCTCTTTTCACAGTCTTTGTTTTAAAGTCTATTTTATCTGATATGAGTATTGCTACTCCTGCTTTCTTTTGGTCCCTATTTGCATGGAAAATCTTTTTCCAGCCCTTCACTTTCAGTCTGTATGTGTCCCCTGTTTGGAGGTGGGTCTCTTGTAGACAACATATGCAGGGGTCTTGTTTTTGTATCCATTCAGCCAGTCTTTGTCTTTTGGTTGGGGCATTCAACCCATTTACGTTTAAGGTAATTACTGATAAGTATGACCCCGTTGCCATTTACTTTATTGTTTTGGGTTTGAATTTATACACCATTTTTGTGTTTCCTGTCTAGAGAAGATCCTTTAGTATTTGTTGGAGAGCTGGTTTGGTGGTGCAGAATTCTCTCAGCTTTTGCTTGTCTGAAAAGCTTTTGATTTCTCCTTCATACTTGAATGAGATCCTTGCTGGGTACAGTAATCTGGGCTGTAGGTTATTTTCTTTCATCATTTTAAGTATGTCTTGCCATTCCCTCCTGGCTTGAAGAGTTTCTATTGAAAGATCAGCTGTTATCCTTATGGGAATTCCCTTGTGTGTTATTTGTTGTTTTTCCCTTGCTGCTTTTAATATTTGTTCTTTGTGTTTGATCTTTGTTAATTTGATTACTATGTGTCTTGGGGTGTTTCGCCTTGGGTTTATCCTGTTTGGGACTCTCTGGGTTTCTTGGACTTGGGTGATTATTTCCTTCCCCATTTTAGGGAAGTTTTCAACTATTATCTCCTCAAGTATTTTCTCATGGTCTTTCTTTTTGTCTTCTTCTTCTGGGATCCCTATGATTCGAATGTTGTAGTGTTTAATATTGTCCTGGAGGTCTCTGAGATTGTCCTCATTTCTTTTAATTCGTTTTTCTTTTATCCTCTCTGATTCATTTATTTCTACCATCCTATCTTCTAATTCACTAATCCTATCTTCTGCCTCTGTTATTCTACTATTTGTTGCCTCCAGAGTGTTTTTAATTTCACTTATTGCATTATTCATTATATATTGACTCTTTTTTATTTCTTCTAAGTCCTTGTTAAACCTTTCTTGCATCTTCTCAATCCTTGCCTCCAGGCTATTTATCTGTGATTCCATTTTAATTTCAAGATTTTGGATCAATTTCACTATCATTATTCGGAATTCTTTATCAGGTAGATTCCCTATCTCTTCCTCTTTTGTTTGGTTTGGTGGGCATTTATCCTTTTCCTTTATCTGCTGGCTATTCCTCTGTCTCTTCATCTTGTTTAAATTGCTGAGTTTGGGGTGTCCTTTCTGTATTCTGGCAGTTTGTGGAGTTCTCTTTATTGTGGCGTTTCCTTGCTGTGTGTGGGTTTGTACAGGTGGCTTGTCAAGGTTTCCTGGTTAGGGAAGCTTGTGTCGATGTTCTGGTGGATGGAGCTGTATTTCTTCTTTCTGGCATGTAATGAAATGTCCAGTAATGAGTTATGAGATGTCTATGGTTTTGGGGTGACTTTGGGCAGCCTGTATCTTGAAGCTCAGGGCTGTGTTCCTTTGTTGCTGGAGAATTTGCTTGTTATGTCTTTCCCTGGAACTTGTTGGCCCTTGTGTGGTGCTCATTCCAAGCATCTTTTCTGACCACAATGCAGTAAGATTAGATCTCAATTACAGGAGAAAAACTATTAAAAAATCCAACATATGGAGGCTGAACAACACGATGCTGAATAACCAACAAATCACAGAAGAAATCAAAAAAGAAATCAAAATTTGCATAGAAACGAATGAAAATGAAAACACAACAACCCAAAACCTGTGGGACACGGTAAAAGCAGTCCTAAGGGGAAAGTTCATAGCAATACAGGCACACCTCAAGAAACAAGAAAAAAGTCAAATAAATAACCTAACTCTACACCTAAAGCAACTAGAAAAGGAAGAAATGAAGAACCCCAGGGTTAGTAGAAGGAAATAAATCTTAAAAATTAGAGCAGAAATAAATGCAAAAGAAACAAAAGAGACCATAGCAAAAATCAACAAAACCAAAAGCTGGTTCTTTGAAAGGATAAATAAAATTGACAAACCATTAGCCAGACTCATCAAGAAACAAAGGGAGAAAAATCAAATCAATAAAATTAGAAATGAAAATGGAGAGATCACAACAGACAACACAGAAATACAAAGGATCATAAGAGACTACTATCAACAATTATATGCCAATAAAATGGACAACGAGGAAGAAATGGACAAATTCTTAGAAAAGTACAACTTCCCAAAACTCGATCAGGAAGAAATAGAAAATCTTAACAGACCCATCACAAGCACGGAAATTGAAACGGTAATCAAAAATCTTCCAGCAAACTAAAGCCCAGGTCCAGACGGCTTCACAGCTGAATTCTACCAAAAATTTAGAGAAGAGCTAACACCTATCCTGCTCAAACTCTTCCAGAAAATTGCAGAGGATGGTAAACTTCCAAACTCATTCTATGAAGCCACCATCACCCTAATACCAAAACCTGACAGAGATCCCACAAAAAAAGAAAACTACAGGCCAATATCACTGATGAACATAGATGCAAAAATCCTTAACAAAATTCTAGCAATCAGAATCCAACAACACATTAAAAAGATCATACACCATGACCAAGTGGGCTTTATCCCAGGGATGCAAGGATTCTTCAATATCCGCAAATCAATCAATGTAATACACCACATTAACAAATTGAAAAATAAAAACCATATGATTATCTCAATAGATGCAGAGAAAGCCTTTGACAAAATTCAACATCCATTTATGATAAAAACTCTCCAGAAAGCAGGAATAGAAGGAACATACCTCAACATAATCAAAGCTATATATGACAAACCCACAGCAAACATTATCCTCAATGGTGAAAAATTGAAAGCATTTCCTCTAAAGTCAGGAACAAGACAAGGGTGCCCACTTTCACCATTACTATTCAACATAGTTTTGGAAGTTTTGGCCACAGCAATCAGAACAGAAAAAGAAATAAAAGGAATCCAAATTGGAAAAGAAGAAGTAAAGCTCTCACTGTTTGCAGATGACATGATCCTCTACATAGAAAACCCTAAAGACTCCACCAGAAAATTACTAGAACTAATCAATGACTATAGTAAAGTTGCAGGATATAAAATCAACACACAGAAATCCCTTGCATTCCTATACACTAATAATGAGAAAACAGAAAGAGAAATTAAGGAAACAATTCCATTCACCATTGCAACGGAAAGAATAAAATACTTAGGAATATATCTACCTAAAGAATCTAAAGACCTATATATAGAAAACTATAAAACACTGGTGAAAGAAATCAAAGAGGACACTAACAGATGGAGAAATATACCATGTTCATGGATTGGAAGAATCAATATAGTGAAAATGAGTATACTACCCAAAGCAATCTATAGATTCAATGCAATCCCTATCAAGCTACCAACAGCATTCTTCACAGAGCTAGAACAAATAATTTCACAATTTGTATGGAAAAACAAAAAACCTCGAATAGCCAAAGCGATCTTGAGAAAGAAGAATGGAACTGGAGGAATCAACCTACCTGACTTCAGGCTCTACTACAAATCCACAGTTATCAAGACAGTATGGTACTGGCACAAAGACAGAAATATAGATCAATAGAACAAAATAGAAAGCCCAGAGATAAATCCACGCACATATGGACACCTTATCTTCGACAAAGGAGGCAAGAATAAACAATGGATTAAAGACAATCTCTTTAACAAGTGGTGCTGGGAAATCTGGTCAACCACTTGTAAAAGAATGAAACTAGAACACTTTCTAACACCATACACAAAAATAAACTCAAAATGGATTAAAGATCTAAACGTAAGACCAGAAACTATAAAACTCCTAGAGGAGAACATAGGCAAAACACTCTCTGACATACATCACAGCAGGATCCTCTATGACCCACCTCCCAGAATATTGGAAATAAAAGCAAAAATAAACAAATGGGACCTAATTAACCTTAAAAGCTTCTGCACATCAAAGGAAACTATTAGCAAGGTGAAAAGACAGCCTTCAGAATGGGAGAAGATAATAGCAAATGAAGCAACTGACAAACAACTAATCTCGAGAATATACAAGCAACTCCTACAGCTCAACTCCAGAAAAATAAATGACCCAATCAAAAAATGGGCCAAAGAACTAAATAGACATTTCTCCAAAGAAGACATCCAGATGGCTAACAAACACATGAAAAGATGCTCAACATCACTCATTATCAGAGAAATGCAAATCAAAACCACTATGAGGTACCATTTCACACCAGTCAGAATGGCTGTGATCCAAAAGTCTACAAGCAATAAATGCTGGAGAGGGTGTGGACAAAAGGGAACCCTCTTACACTGTTGGTGGGAATGCAAACTAGTACAGCCACTATGGAGAACAGTGTGGAGATTCCTTAAAAAACTGGAAATAGAACTGCCTTATGATCCAGCAATCCCACTGCTGGGCATACACACTGAGGAAACCAGAAGGGAAAGAGACACGTGTACCCCAATGTTCATCGCAGCACTGTTTATAATAGCCAGGACATGGAAGCAACCTAGATGTCCATCAGCAGATGAATGGATAAGCAAGCTGTGGTACATATACACAATGGAGTATTATTCAGCCATTAAAAAGAATACATTTGAATCAGTTCTAATGAGGTGGATGAAACTGGAGCCTATTATACAGAGTGAAGTAAGCCAGAAAGAAAAACACCAATACAGTATACCAACGCATATATATGGAATTTAGAAAGATGGTAACAATAACCCTGTGTACGAGACAGCAAAAGAGACACTGATGTATAGAACAGTCTTATGGACTCTGTGGGAGAGGGAGAGGGTGGGAAGATTGGGGAGAATGGCATTGAAACATGTAAAATATCATGTATGAAATGAGTTGCCAGTCCAGGTTCGATGCACGATACTGGATGTTTGGGGCTGGTGCACTGGGACGACCCAGAGGGATGGAATGGGGAGGGAGGAGGGAGGAGGGTTCAGGATGGGGAACACATGTATACCTGTGGTGGATTAATTTTGATATTTGGCAAATCTAATACAGTTATGTAAAGTTTAAAAATAAAATAAAATTTAAAAAAAAAATAATGTTTATAAAAATATGGAATATTTTAGGTTTAGATTATTTTAGTTATATTTAATAATAGAATAAAGATATTGTTAAATATCCTGCTCCCAATATTTACTTCTCAGTGGAGTAAAATTTTAATATGTAATATTTTATCTGTTTCAATAGACATATATTTTATTTTAACAAATGTACATTATGCTAAATATAATAAAACAAAGCTAAACAGGATAGTCAATGGATAGAAAAATGGAGGCAATTAATTTTGGATTCCTTTTCAAATGCTACTTTCTAAAAGTGATAACATACACTTGTAGTTAGAGTTAGAATACACATATGTTAAAAAGTAGAGTTCTTGATAATCATTTACTCAATGGACATGAGTTTGAGCAATCTCCAGGGGATAGTAAAGGACAGGGAAGGCTGGCGTGCTGTAGCCCATGGGGTCACAAAGAGCCAGACATGACTGAGTGAGTGAACAATAACAAATAGTTTTACATTAATTATTTTCAACACTTATAATCAGGAATGCTTTCTAAATTGTCTGGTAAATTTTTAGTGTAGCAATAGCATGCACTCCTACTTTTGAAAGGTAGCCATCTCTTTGACAAGAGAAATAGCAATTATATGCAAATGGTATTCCTATCATAATGTTCAACTTGCATGATGTGGTTTTTGAGAGTTCTATGCCTTTTTTCACTTCTGAGGCTAAGGAAGATAACTAGCTAATTTTAATTTTAGGAGTAAAGTTAAAAAGAAAAAAAAATTCACAATAGCAAATTAAAATGAAATGTGCAAAATAGAAAGAATAACCCCTTACTTTTCCCCTAACCATTTCACCCAAAGGGAAGCTTTGTTCCTAGTTGTTGTTCTTTAACAAGTTACTGTGAGTAGTCAGAAAATGTGTCCTTTTAGTTTTTCCTCCTTTTTTTATTGACTCAGCTTAATGCTATGACTTGTACCTAATGTGTTTTCCAGAAAAAAAAAATACACATGCACCTATGTGTACATACTTGTGTGTGTTAAGTCACTTCAGTTGTGTCTGACTCTTTGTGACACTATGAATTGTAGTCTGCAAAGGTCCTCTGTCCACAGGATTCTCTAGGCAAGACTACTTTGGTGGGTTGCTGAACCCTCGTCCAGGGAATCTTCCCAACCTAGGAATCGAACCTGCATCTCCTTTGGCTCCTGAACTGCAAGCAGACGCTTTACTGCTGAGCCACTAGAAAAGTATATATATATATATATATATATATATATATATACACACACACATACCTACATATATGGTAAATCATCTGCCTGCAATGCATGAGACCCAGGTTCGATTCCTGTGTTGGGAAGATCCCCTAAGAAAAGGAAATGTCAACCCACTCCAGTATTCTTGCCTGGAGAATCCAATGGACAAAGGAGCCTGGTGGGCTACAGTCCATAGGGTCGCAAGAGTCAGACACGACTTAGCTACCACATACATATATACATACATATGCATATATACAAACACACACATACTTACACATAAGTACATACATAAAATATCACATGAAAACTTTTCCCCCATTCATTTATTTTCCTCTTGCTGGAGGCAAAACGTAGCTTGTGAAAGGTGTTGTTTTAACTAACTTATCTTCCTGAACAGACATCTTAACAGAGCTACTGGCACTACAGATCACCATTCTAGCAAAAGAATGGAAAAAATGGTAAAATATTGATCTGAACATCATTTGTCCATTTCCATTATGGTAATATAATAACTTTGGTCTTCCATGATAAATGTCAATTCAGATATTTTAGAGGTAATTAACAGATATTTTGATACTGAGTTACTTTTCATTGAGCATACATTGAAATCAGGCTTATTTTTTTATATTTCTTTTTTGTAATAAAAGGAAAAAGATGCCAAACTCACACAGCCTCATCAATTAAAAAAAAACAAAACTTCCCTATTTTTTGAATTACTTTCAGCCACAAATGTCTCTTTTTTACATTTTGTTAAACCATCAAAAGTTTCCCCTGAGAGAAAGACAACACTCACACATACAAATGCTCTTCTTCCTTAGGAATTGGCTTCTACAGTTTCATCAATAAAGTGTTTTCTTCTAAAGGAAACCCAAGTCTTGGGCAGAAGTCAAAGAGGATATTTTATTTGGGGTGGGCTAAGACAGATATTTCATTATTGTGTATACATGTCAGCTTCATCCAACTGGGGAAGAGTTAGGCAGGGTCATCTACTTTCCTTTAAATTGTGAAAAGTGTAGAGGCTTCGGAAAGGAGGATTATGGGAATGACTGACAGTACCTCTTAACCTACTTGGTTGTAGAAGAAATCTTCCCCTGAAACTTGAAATATCCAGCGTACCTGAATGTGTGAAGTAGGCCTTTATAAAGTGCAGTCTCTATTCCTTGGGGACTTAATTCCTAATATTCCCCAGACGTGACTGCACCAGGTTCACTGACCCTCCAGGGTGCAATTGTGATTAGAAAGCTTCAATTAGAAAAAAAGAAAAAAATAGCCTATAAAGACAAAGGTAACAATAGGTCTTATTTTAAACTAGAATGCTGTGAAGTAATTAGCCTTCAATTAAAATAAATTAATTAATTAAAAAAATAAACTAAAACAATGTAATCATGAAATCACTAATCCTTGATTCAGTTCAGTTCAGTCACTCAGTCATGTCTGACTCTTTGCAGCCCCATGGACTGCAGGATGCCAGGCTTCCTTATCCATCACCAACTCCTGAAGCTTACTCAAACTCATGTCTATCACTTTGGCAATGCCATCCAAACATCTGATACTCTGTCAGTCCCTTCTCCTCTCGCCTTCAATTTCTCCCAGCATGAGGGTCTTTTCTATGAGTCAGGTCTTAGCATCAAGTGGCCAAAGTACTGGAGTTTCAGCTTCACCATCGGTCCTTCCAATGAATATTCAGGACTGATTTACTTTTTGGATAGACTGGTTTGATCTCCTTGCTGTCCAAGTTCAAAAGCATCAATTCTTCTGCACTCAGCTTTCTTTATATTCCAATTCTCACATTCATATATGACTACTGGAAAAACCATAGCTTTGACTAGAAGGACCTTTGTTGGCAAAGTAATGTCTCTGCTTTTTAATAGGGTGTCTAAGGCAATGGCACCACACTCCAGTACTGTTGCCCGCAAAATCCCAGGGATGGAGGATCCTGGTAGGCTGCAGTCCACGGGGTCGCTAAGAGTCAGACACGGCTGACCGACTTCACTTTCACTTTCCACTTTCATGCATTGGAGAAGGAAATGGCAACCCACTCCAGTGTTCTTGCCTGGAGAATCCCATGGACGGAGAAGCCTGGTAGGCTGCAGTCCATGGGGTCACACAGAGTCGGACACGACTGCAGTGACTTAGCAGCAGCAGCAGCAGGTTGATAATATCTTTTCTTCCAAGGAGCAAGGGTCTTTTAATTTCGTGGCTGCAGTCACCATCTGCATTGATTTTGGTGCCCCCCAAATAAAGTCTCTCACTGTTTCCATTGTTTCCCCATCTATTTACATGAAGTGATTGGACCAGATGCCATAATATAAATCTTAAGTTGTTTTCTTTATTCTTTGCTACGTGTAGACCTGAGAACAATAAATACCCTCTATCTACATCATCAGTTCAGTTCAGTTCAGTTTAGTCGCTCAGTCGTGTCCGACTCTTTGCGAGCCCATAAATCGCAGCACGCCAGGCCTCCCTGTCCATCACCAACTCCCGGAGTTCACCCAGACTCATGTCCATCGAGTCAGTGATGCCATCCAGCCATCTCATTCTTTGGCATCCCCTTCTTCTCCTGCCCACAATCCCTCCCAGCATCAGAGTCTTTTCCAATGAGTCAACTCTTTGCATGAGGTGGCCAAAGTACTGGAATTTCAGCTTTAGCATCATTCCCTCCAAAGAAATCCCAGGGCTGATCTCCTTCAGAATGGACTGGTTGGATCTCCTTGCAGTCCAAGGGGCTCTCAAGAGTCTTCTCCAACACCACAGTTCAAAAGCATCAATTCTTTGGTGCTCAGCCTTCTTCACAGTCCAACTCTCACATCCATACATGACCACAGGAAAAACCATAGCCTTGACTAGACGAACCTTTGTTGGCAAAGTAATGTCTCTGCTTTTCAATATGCTATCTAGGTTGGTCATAACCTTCCTTCCAAGGAGTAAGCATCTTTTAATTTCACAGCTGCAGTCACCATCTCTAGTGATTTTGGAGCCCAGAAAAATAAAGTCTGACACTGTTTCCACTGTTTCCCCATCTATTTCCCATGAAGTGGTGGGACCAGATGCCATGATCTTCGTTTTCGGAATGTTGAGCTTTAAGCCAACTTTTTCACTCTCCACTTTCACTTTCATCAAGAAGCTTTTTAGTTCCTCTTCACTTTCTGCCATCATATGTCATTAAAATTCAACTTTTAAAATTACATAGCATTAATTTGTATGTGACCTGTGGCAAGAATCTAAGCTATTGTTTTTCCACACAGTGAACTAATTTCCCTAATACTATTAATTAAATAATCTATCTCCTTCTTATTATATTTATAATTAACAAGACTTTAAAAGTATCAACCATTTACTAAAATATTTCAATAAAATCCATGAGTTTAGAGTTTTAGAAAACTTTTAGGGCATTTTTATATATGCTTTACTTTATGAAAAGAAAATGTTTTTTAAGAACATAAATAAAATATAGTTGACACCTGAACAACACGAGTTTGAACTGCATGGATCCACTCATATGCCATTTTCTTTTCAATAAATACTACTACAGACTTGCTCTATTCAAAGTTGGTTGACTCTTCAGATGAAGAACTGCATATCTAATGCAAAATTAAAGCAAATTCTACAACCAGTGGGGTAGGATTAGGGACATAAACTCCACTTGTTGTAGAATTTGCTTTAATTTTGCATTAGATATGCAAAGATGAGCTCAATAAAAGACAGAAATGGTATGAACCTAAGAGAAGCAGAAGATATTAAGAAGAGGTGGCAAGAATACACAGAAGCACTATACAAAAAAGCTCTTCATGACTCAGATAATCATGATGGCATGATCACTTTTCAACCCCATGGACAGCAGCATGCCAGTCATCACTGTCCTTCACTATCTCCGAGAGTTTGCTCAAGCTCATGTACATTCAGTCAGTGATGCCATCCAACCATCTCATCCTCTGTCACCTCCTTCTCCTCCTGCCCTCAAACTTTCTCAGCATCAAGGTCTTTTCCAATGAGTTGGCTCTCACATCAGGTAGCCAAAGTATTGGAGCTTCAGATTCAGCATCAGTCCTTCCAGTGAATGTTCAGGTTTAATTTCCCTTAGGATTAATTGGTTTGATCTCCCTGCAGTCCAAGGACTCTCAAGAATCTTCTCCAGCATTACAATTTGAAAGATTAAATTTTTTGACCCTCAGTCTTCTTTACAGTCCAACCATCTCATCCATACATGACTACTGGAAACAAACAAGCAAACATAGCCTTGTACTAACTTTAGAGCAAAATTTTCTTTTTTGCAGCACTGTTCTTTGCAAAGTTGTTTGTGTTCGTATGCTGCCTCCAGTGTATGTCCTCCGACTCCTCATGAAATTATTCCAGTCACCCTTTTATTCCCATTATTCACTATAAAGTCTACTAAAGAAGATCATGCTATTTAATCTATCGGCCGTATTTGCTATAGTTTTTCCTTCCTTGATGAATTTTCTCACATTTGAATATTCATGCCCCCCTGAATTTCTCCCTGAATGTTCCTCCTCAGTTTCATTGCTGGTTTCTCTTCATTGCCTTGACCTCTAAATGTTGGACAGACATAAGTTCAAGTCTTTGTCAATTTCATCTGTTTATATCTACACATTTTCCTTTACTTGTTCATTTCATTCAGTCTTATTCCATTTAACAGTGTCTATATGCAAATTGTTCCCAATGTAACTCTTCACCTTAGTACATTCTGAATTCTAAACTCTCACATTCACATCAGATTGATGTCTTTACTTGGCAGTGCACTAAGCATCTTAGATTTAGTGTCCAAAACTGAGTTTCTAATACCATGCCCTTTTCTTTCTCAAGTCTGTTCTTCTCAAACTCCACTGAATCCTATGCTTGCTCCAGGCAAATACCTTGAGTCACTCTTGATTTGGAGAAATTCAGAGTGATGTTACCTTCCAATGCATCTGGCATCCAACTTATTTTACCAGCTAAAATGCTACTCCATGTTTTTATCCATCATCCTTTCAGCTGGGTTCCCTGTTTCTATCCTTTCTCTCTTCAGTCGATCGTAAAGCAGAGTAATTTATTTAAAAAGTAAGTTAGGTTATCTCATTCCCTGGCACAGAATCCTCCAATAGTTGCCCATTTCACCCAGTATAGAAATCAGATTCTTTTTTATGTTTTTTTCAAATTATTTTGAATTGGAAGATAATTGCTTTACCATGTTGTGTCGATTTCTGCTGTACAACAATGTGAGTCAGCTTTAAGTAGACATACATCTCCTCCTGAGTTTCCCTCCCAGTTCCCTGCTCCATCCCATCCTCTAGGTCATCACAGAGCACTAAATGAGCCCCCTGTCCTCTACAGCAATTTCCCACTAGCTCTCTATTATGCACATGGTGGTGTTTACATGTCAATGCTCCACTCTCAATGTGCCCCACTCTCTCAGATATGCAGATGACACCATTATAATGGAGGAAAGCAAAGAGAAACTAAAGAACCTTCTGATGAAGGTGAAAGAGGAGAGTGAAAAAGCTGGCTTAATACTCAACATTCAAAAAACTAAGGTCATGGCATCCAATCCCATCACTTCATGGCAAATAGATGGGGAAAAAGTGGAAACAGTGCTAGATTTTATTTTCTTGGGCTCCAAAATTTCTGCAGACTGTGACTGTAGCCACAAAATTAAAAGAAGTTTGCTCCTTGGAAGAAAAGATAATAAATCTAGACAACTTCTTAAAAATCAGAGACATTACTCTGCTGACAAAGGTCCATATAATCAAAGCTATGATTTTTTCAGTAGTCATGTAAAGATGTGACAGTTGAACCATAAAGAAGGCTGACCACTAAAGAATTGATGCCTTCAAGTTGTGGAGCTGCAGAAGACTATTGAGAGTCCCTTGGACTGCAAGAACATCAAACCAGTCAATCCTAAAGGAAATCAACACTGAGTATTCATTGGAAGGACTAATGAAGAAGCTCCAATGATTTGGCCCCCTGATATGAAATATTGACTCATTGGAAAAGACCCCAATGCTGGGGAAGATTGAGGGCTGGAAGAGAAAGGGGTGACAGAGAATGAGATGGTTGGATGGCATTACTGACCTAATGGACATGAGTCTGAGCAAACTCCAAGAGATGGTGAAAGACAGGGAAGCCTGGCGTGTTGCAGTCCATGGGTTTGAAAAAAGCCAGACATGCTTAGGGGCTGATCGACAACTCCTTCTCCTGTGTCCACAAGTCCCTTCTCTATGTCTGTGTCTCTATTCCTGTCCTGCAGACAGGTTCATCAGCACCATTTTTCTAGATTCCATATATATATGCATTAATATATGATATTTATTTTTCTTTTTTCTGATTTACTTCATTCTGTATAACAGGCTCTCGGTTAATCAACATCACTTCAAAAATTTTACAGGGGTCCACAGAACTGGGAATGATTAGGTTGTTTATGGCTTTCTGACTACATTTATCTGCCGGGGACCAGCCCCAGCTGATCCAGGGTATTCGAAGGAGAGACGGCTAGGCGAGGGTCAGGGAACAACTGCTTAATTAAACGTTAATTAAGGATATAAAGAGTAATGGAATAAGGATAGCTCAGTAGGAAAATTCAGTGGAGAAAAGAGGCTGAGTAGCTTGGTTTACGCGGGGGACCAATAAAACTTCAAGACAAGAAGCTTGCACCACTTACGTAGGCCGCAGGCGTCCTTCCGTTCTCCCGAAGGAGAGGAGACACTGAGGCCTCCCCGGTCGGATCTTAGAAGCCCAGGCATAATTAGTAAGCATGGTGGGTTCCGCGCTCCAGATGGAGACTCAACCAGAGTGAGAGAGAGAGAGAGACATGGGGAGACCAGTCTTTCGAGGAACTGATCCCAATTCTTTATTTTCCATGGTCTACTTTTATACACTGAGATGTTATGCAAAAGTCACACGGGGTCAGCAGTCCTGACTTTTATCAAAGTCAGGTGCTTCATACAAATGTATACAGAGGTCTTAGGGGTGTTACATCATCTTCTGGCCAGGGGGCCTGCTGACAATTTACGACCCTCTCCTTGTGACAGCGGTCAGTCAACCAGGACACTTATTTCTCCAGGGGTGATTATTCTTAAAACAGACGCCACCCAAATAAAGTTACATTCCAATAGGGTGAGGGTGTAGTGGGTTTTAGTTAAGGAAAGAATTTACTTAGCCTAAGGTCTAACGTGATTAATATCAAAGGTTAATACTTATTTCTTCTATATATTCATTAATGTGTATAAGGGCAGGGGATGTGGAGACTTAGCAGTAAACATTGGCTCAACAAATGAAAAACCCTTCACCAAAATGATTTCTAATCAGCCCATTATACTTATACTAATAATTTTCTAACTTTTCTAAGGAACCTGTTTTTAGAAGGTTTAAAGCATCTTGTGCCTCTCATGGTTGGGAGGCTGTGAGCAATCACATGTGGCCGGACAAGCCTGTCAGGCAGGCTAGAGAACCTTCAGAGGAGTTTGTAGGTTAAAACACTCTTGTCACGCCCAGGGGTTTTTATCAACTGGAGCTTTAAGTTAACTCCTTCTCCGAAAGAGGTGGTGGGGGACAGCCCCCCGTAAAGTCAGAGGTGTAGGTGAGAGCACAAAGTAGTAAAGTAGGCAGGCTCTGGTTATGGGGGTAGATGCTCGAGGATTTCCAGGGGGACTCCTGAGGCTCGATCCCGCCTTTGCGTATGTCGAGCCTCCTTCCTCATGACCTTTGCCATGGGCGGAGTGCCTCATGCCGGCCCCCAACATCTCCCCCTTTTTTATTTCTTAAAACAGCCAGATGCAGCTCAGTCGAGAGCTTCCGAATGCTCTGCCGAAGAATCCTGACAATACAAGGAAGAATGTTTATGAGAAGTAGGATTTGAGCACCAACGACAGCATAACTAGGGATATTAGACAGAATATTTTTTCCAGAAATAAAGTTAGAGAAGGTATGAAAAAAGTCATTAGCTGCTCCAGCGGCGGTAAAATCCAGTCGAGAGTGTTACAAGGTCTGTATTTGATTATGAAGTTTCCCTAAGTCCAGGCCAATATCAGAACTATTTCAAACACCTGAGATATGATTTTTAATCTTTTCCCATTCATAATCTGTCTCGTTTACCCTCAAAGATGTCACGCATATCCACCTGTAATCAGCGTGGCATGTCAAAGCCATCTTCACCTTTAAAGCCTGTAACTCAGAGCCACTATGCATTATTGCCTCTTCTAAGGCATCTACTCTCATCTCTAAATTTCTATCTATAACTTCCTGTGTTGCATAGTATCAACATATTGGGCAGTATGCACTTGTTGAGTCAATGATATTGCTGCCGCAGTAACAGAACTAATTGCTGCTATTAAAGCTGATATTCCTAAAATAAGTAGGCCCACAAACCATCGCGATCGCATTAAATCCTGTAGTTGCTGTAACACGGCAAGACCATAGCTATCATATAGGCACCATAAGATAGGATGGGCATTGTAACACCACAAAGGAGCAAACATTACATTGAGGGTTTAAACAAGATGAAAGCATACATTGTTCACAAGTTACCACGTTAGGTCCACCTGAATAATTCATGAATACATTAAGTTTGTTGGAGTCATTAGTAAAAAGGAAAACATAAGGCGAGGGTAGACAAGCTAAAACAGAATAAGTAGAATTATTTTTTGGTTGGAGTTCACGCTGCAGCAGCCCTGTCAGTCTCGCTGGGATCTCGATGTTTATCTTGTCTCCCCTGCTGGCGGGCGCTGCGCTGGTCTGGATGGCACTTTGCGGGTGCGCTCTCCTCTCTGGCCCTCACTTGCTGCACAAACTTCTTTGCTCTAGGTCGTGGGGTGCAGCGAGGAGGGTGCAGGGCGAGGCTGGAAGTGCGGAGGCGAGAGCTGCCTGGTGGGCGGGGCGAGCAAGCGCGTGCCTCGAACCTGGCCTGTCTGGAACCCAAATTGGTGAATCTGCGTCCTCTGGAAAAATACAAGCACATCCTCGACCACTAGTTAATAATGGGTCAGGACCCTCCCATTGTCCTGAGAAGAGGTCCTTCCATTTGAATAATGGTTTTGCATTTAATTGCTCTAGGCACCAATGACGAAGCATTGCAGTAGTTCCAGCCAGATCAGTATTTAGAATATTTATTACGAAAAGAGCATGTTTGATGGGGAGATTTGATGGGAAGAGCTATACTTAAACTCCCCTTCTTTTAGTTTTTGAATTTGGATTTTTAATGTTTGATGCGCTCTTTCAACAATGGCCTGTCCCTGGGGATTATAAGGGATGACAGTATTATGTTTAATTTGAAACTTTATACAAAATTCCTGAAAAGACTTAGAAGTGTAAGCAGGAGCGTTGTCAGTTTTTTAGAGCTTTTGGCAGGCCCAAATATGAAAAACAAGTAAAGAGATGTTGTATCACATCTTTAACTACTTCCCCTGTACGAGCAGTTGCAATAATAACGTGAGAAAAGGTATCTACAGTTACATGAACAAAGGACAGTTTTCCAAATGAAGAGACATGAGTTAACATCCATTTGCCAGAGTACGTTAGGTTTGAGACCGCAAGGATTAACTCCCATAGGTAAACTATTATAAACAGTGGGGCAGTGTAAGCAAGAGCGCACAATCTCCCTAGCAGTTTCTCTGGGAATTTGGAATTGATATCTTAAAGCAGTAGCATATTGATGATGAAGTGAGTGAGAGGCTCTGGCCTCCTCAATCACAGTAGCCACTGTATTTCTGGTTAACAAGTCAGCCAAATCATTAAAGGCATTTAAAGGGCCGGGCAATCCGGAATGAGCCCAAATGTGTCCAATAAAAAATATTTTCTTTCTTTTCTAAATTTGTTGCTGTAAATTACTTAACAAATGAAATATGGTAGTTTTATTTTCAGGCAAAACTGCTGTTTCAATGTGTGGAAACAACCTGACAATATACTGAGAATCAGAGTAAAGATTAAATTCCTCATCTGCAAACATAGCAAAAGCCTCTACGACTGCTGTTATTTCAGCTCTTTGACCTGAAGTTTCCCATGTTTCTAAAACCTTTTGGTGATTTTTAGTGACTATGGAGGCTTTACCATTTGCTGACCCATCAGTAAAAACTATCTGGGCATTTGGAATAGGAGATTGTTTACATCTGACAGGAAAAATAACTGGATGTCTGGATATAAAATTCAACAAAACATGTGAAGGTAAATGATGCAAAAATTTGACCAAAATAGTTTCCTATAGCAATCTGCCAATTTTCAAACATTAGAAGAGCATCAAGTTGTTTCTTATTATATGGAATTACAATTTCTGATGTCTCTTTACCAAATAATTTAATGTTCCGCTTTTTTCTTTTAATATCAAAGTAGCTATCAGTCCTGGATAAGAAGCCACTACTTTTTTAGTTTGAGCGGGAAGATGGACCCACTCTAGGGGGGCCGTTTTGCCATAAAACCAATTTTTTGTCTGGCTACCCCAATTACACCTATGGGGGTTTCATGGTAAAAGAATTGTCAAGCAGTTGTCAATTTAATTTTTTAAATTTTTAAAATTTACATTTTAACAACATAAATTTAGGGATATGTTAATTTAGGTCTAATGTTTAGTTTAGGTCTCTGTATAAATTTAAATAACAAATGTATAAACTCCTTATCTCATTTTGGTATATAAATATGCCTAAATGCAAAATGTATTTATATATGTATTTATATATGGCAACAAGTATAAACTTATTGACATCTAATATATATAAATCAATATACTTGAATTAATCTTTATAATTATTAATTAATATATATTAAAGCAATACAATACGTACACAGCTAATACCAACACAAACCAATGTACTGCAATAATATATGTCACACATATATAATATAATTATACAGTATATAGAACATATATCATCACAGCATCAATCCATACCAATTAATATCAGCCACACACACATTATATTACTGCAATATACATTTAATTATACAGTATATATATAATATGCATATATAGTATACATTTTAATTTATATACAAATTAGTTAAGTATAGATCTATAAATAGAATTATGTATACCCATATCTAATTAGGCAAACTGCAATTAGGCAAATATATTTCTATTATGTATTTATAATAATAATATATATAGTATTGTTAATTGTACCCGCCTGTTGATAACTAAGAAATTGAGAAAACCCTTCTCTGAGTATCTCCTATTTGAGACAGCACGTCCCTCCCCCATAGGGTAAAGGGGAGCGTAGGAACTACATAGGGTTGGAAAGTTCCACAGGTATCCTCAAACTGCCAATCTAACATCTTTGAACTTTTAACTACTATGGGGGCTTGAGGGCAAATGAAACAAAATTTGACCCCTGAAATCTATCAGGGCAACTTGCCAATGATCACTATCTTGTAAAAGACTTGCAGTTGATCCTTATTGAATGGAATTACTATATTTGCTACTTCTTTTCTAAAAAGTTCCATACTTCTTTTTTCCTCCTTTTATACTTAATTGTGCAACCAAGCTGGGATAAGATAAAACTATTTTTCTTGGGGTCACTGATAGATGGAACCAACGGGCCTTTTTGTCACAAGCACCCTGTAGGTGTATGTTTTGTGGCAAGAATAATTTAATCTCATCTTTTGGTATTATTAATCCTAATTAACTGATCATTTAAAGTCTCATCTACTTTAACAAGAGCTGTCTCTGTCTCGTTAGTCAACTTTTTCTTAGAACTGGAATTAGGATCGCTTTTTAAGTAATCAAACAAAGGCTTTAAATCTGCAGTAGTCAGTTTTAAATGTGGGCGTATCCAATTAATGTCTCCTAATAATTTTTGGAAATCATTTAAAGTTAGTAAACAATCTCTCCGCTTCAAAGGGGCAGTTTTTAAAACTTTTGGCAGACTTAAATATGAGAAGCAAGTAAAGAGGTGTTGTACAACATCTTTATAAGCTTTTCCAGTTATCATTTTGTAACCTAAATCTGGTCTATAGCTTTTTAGGTGACAAGCAACCATCTAATCTTTGCTTGAATACTTCCAGCAATGGGGAACTCACTATTCCTCAAGGTTTTAAACTCTCCCTCACCTTTTTTTTCTACAGCATTCCCACCCTGCATACCACTTTCTCTAATCTCACCAACTCATTTTCAGTAGTATACGTGGGCCAGGAACTGGGCCAGTTTTTTCCAGCAATGTTAAGAGATGTCTGTTCTTGTGTCTAATAGCCCTGACATTTTATTTTCTTGAATTAAAAGATCTTTTAAAGGCCTTGGAGCTGTAATTTCCTGCACCCAAAAAGCTAGATCACTAAATCCAAATACTCTGTGGCTCCTACCCTGAGAAGTCAAGTTTTTTCCTGTCTGATACTAAGGTAAAAGCAAAAGCTGTGTTACTGTTTGACCTTTATTAATTTGCACAGTTTTAGTAGGCGGTGGGGTCAAAATTTTAATTTCTCAATATAATCAGAATCTACTACACCGTGCACCACCTAAATTTTTTGAAAAGAAAGCGAGCTACGCCCTAGCACAAGTCCTACAATGCCCTCAGGTAGGGGGCCAGCCACTCCCATTGGAATTGGAGTAACCGGCTTGTCAAGGGTTAATATTGTTGCTAAATCCCCTTACCTTTCTGCTTTTCTCTTAGCCTGGGTGAGACCCCCCTGAGGGGGTTTTCTCCAAGGAGCACCTTTGCATATTGTGCATGCAGTCTGTTTTAAAAGCTCCACTGTTCAAAAACTTTTTATCTTTTTCAGGCTTAGGCAACACTTTGAGAAGCTTTGGGGGCAAAGTGGGGAACTTTTGGGCCCTGGAAGGTGCAAACGGAGGCGGCGGCTATCGCCCCAAATCAGAAAGTGGTGGATAAGTTTTTGTAAAGGTTTGCGCAGAGGGGGAGGTAGCTCGCCAGGGCGTCTGGCCACAGTGTCCTGTAAGTCCTCTCCTCTCTCCTCTGCTGATTTTTTTTTTTTTTTCTTTCTTCTCTAAATCTTTCTCAAGTTTTCTTTCCCTCACTCTATCTTTTTTCCTTCCTCTTCTCTTCTCTTTTACTTTTTATCATTTCCTTCTTGTTTTCCTCTTTCATTCTCCCTTCTTCCTTCTTACTTTCTCTCTCTCCCCCTCTCTTTCTCTCTGTATCTCTTTTTCTAACTTCCTTTTTCTATCTTGCTGCATTCCCTGATTCCTTATTTCTCCGTTCCTCTCTCCTTTTCACTCTTTAGTTCTTTTTTTATCTTTAGATCTTTCTCTGTTTTCTTTCCTTTTTTCTTTTTCACTTTTTTCTTTTTCTCTTTTTTTTTTTTTTTTTTTGCTTGGGTGAGGCCCCCCTGAGGGGGTTTTTTGCAAGGAGCAGGCTCTGTATATTGTGTATTCTTTAAAAGCTCCTTTGTTTAAAAGAAAACTTTTAATCTTGTTCAACCCTAGGCAATGCTCTGGGAGGCTTTGGATGTAAACTGGGGAATTCTTAGGCCCTGGGAGGTGCAAGCGGAGGTGGAGTAGTCGCCTTAAATCAGAAATTGTTGGATAAATTTTTAAAGGTTTGTGTAGAGGGAGAGGGGGCTCACCAGGGCGCCCGGCCGCAGCGTCCTGTAAGCTCTCTCACTCCTCGGGAGGTAGAGCACAGTCTCCCTCCTTTTCCTCATCAATGGCAGAAAATATGATCTGCACAGAAGGTGGAGACCCACTATCATCCACCGCGATAGCCTCTCCCATAGGTTATCCCACAGCCTCATGACGAGGGTCCAGAACATTTTTAATCATATTTATAGGATAAGTTTTTAGTTGGTTTTTTACCTTCACCCAAGTATCTAAATTAACAGTACCCTCTTTAAGTTTCAAGATTACTTGTATAAAGAGTTGCCATTCTTAGTTTCAGTGTTAACCATGTCAGAAAGTTAAGTATAATAGACAATTTTGCTTTTAGCTATCAAAAGATCAGGCCTTTCTTGTCAGCCTTTTTAGAAACCGTTTTTTCTCTCTAACTCTTCAACACTTTCAACACTTCCCACTCCTCTCGCCCTGTCTATCCTACAGGGGGGTCCGCGGCACCCTTGAGTGGGGTCCTAGCCGTCCCGAACTGGAAGAACAATTGGGCTGATGACCCAGATTGTCCCGGGGGGGGAACAGAAGGCTGATGACCCAAACTGTTCCGAGGGAGGAGCAGTAGAGCTGATGACCCAAACTGCTCCGTGGGGGAACAAGAGGGCTGATGACCCAGTTGTTCCGAGAACGGGGGAGCAATAGAGCTGATTACCCTAATTGCAGGGAGCTTACCTTGGAATATCCTGTCTCGGGCGCCACCTGCCGGGGACCAGCCCCAGCTGATCCAGGGTATTCGAAGGAGAGACGGCTAGGCGAGGGTCAGGGAACAACTGCTTAATTAAACGTTAATTAAGGATATAAAGAGTAATGGAATAAGGATAGCTCAGTAGGAAAATTCAGTGGAGAAAAGAGGCTGAGTAGCTTGGTTTACGCGGGGGACCAATAAAACTTCAAGACAAGAAGCTTGCACCACTTACGTAGGCCGCAGGCGTCCTTCCGTTCTCCCGAAGGAGAGGAGACACTGAGGCCTCCCCGGTCGGATCTTAGAAGCCCAGGCATAATTAGTAAGCATGGTGGGTTCCGCGCTCCAGATGGAGACTCAACCAGAGTGAGAGAGAGAGAGAGACATGGGGAGACCAGTCTTTCGAGGAACTGATCCCAATTCTTTATTTTCCATGGTCTACTTTTATACACTGAGATGTTATGCAAAAGTCACATGGGGTCAGCAGTCCTGACTTTTATCAAAGTCAGGTGCTTCATACAAATGTATACAGAGGTCTTAGGGGTGTTACATCATCTTCTGGCCAGGGGGCCTGCTGACAATTTACGACCCTCTCCTTGTGACAGCGGTCAGTCAACCAGGACACTTATTTCTCCAGGGGTGATTATTCTTAAAACAGACGCCACCCAAATAAAGTTACATTCCTATAGGGTGAGGGTGTAGTGGGTTTTAGTTAAGGAAAGAATTTACTTAGCCTAAGGTCTAACGTGATTAATATCAAAGGTTAATACTTATTTCTTCTATATATTCATTAATGTGTATAAGGGCAGGGGATGTGGAGACTTAGCAGTAAACATTGGCTCAACAAATGAAAAACCCTTCACCAAAATGATTTCTAATCAGCCCATTATACTTATACTAATAATTTTCTAACTTTTCTAAGGAACCTGTTTTTAGAAGGTTTAAAGCATCTTGTGCCTCTCATGGTTGGGAGTCTGTGAGCAATCACATGTGGCCGGACAAGCCTGTCAGGCAGGCTAGAGAACCTTCAGAGGAGTTTGTAGGTTAAAACACTCTTGTCACGCCCAGGGGTTTTTATCAACTGGAGCTTTAAGTTAACTCCTTCTCCGAAAGAGGTGGTGGGGGACAGCCCCCCGTAAAGTCAGAGGTGTAGGTGAGAGCACAAAGTAGTAAAGTAGGCAGGCTCTGGTTATGGGGGTAGATGCTCGAGGATTTCCAGGGGGACTCCTGAGGCTCGATCCCGCCTTTGCGTATGTCGAGCCTCCTTCCTCATGACCTTTGCCATGGGCGGAGTGCCTCATGCCAGCCCCCAACATTTATCTTAATTCTTCCCCCTCCCCCCATTCCCTTCTTTCTATCCATATATATATTTTTTAATATTTCGGGGCATGCCAGCTTGCATGTGTGTGTTCTAGGCTCCTCTGTCCATTGGATAATCCAGGCAAGAATACTGGAGTGGGTATTCATTGTCATGCCCTCCCTCAGGGAGATCTTCCCAACCCAGGGATCAAACCCATGTCTCATATCTCCTGCGTTGGCAAACTTGCTCTCTACCACTGGAGCCACCTGGGAGACCCCATGTTTGCATTTGCTCCCTCTGCCTAGAATACTTTTCTTTGACATCTCAATCTTTCATCCCGTGGACACTTTCACAGTGTGAAATGTGAGAACACTAGAGTTAGATTATCTAGGCCCAAATTCTGGCTTTGTTGATATGCGCCATGACAATAGTTATTCATATAACACCCTGTGTTTTGTTTTCAACATCTTTGAACCAAAAATGGACATAGTAACTGCTTCTGGTGTGGCTCTGAGGATTAAATGTGTGTGTGTAAACTATGCAAATATGAAGGATGTAAATTGTGTAAAAGATCTAGAATCATGTCTGTGTTATCAGAAATGCCACATCAGCATTAATTGCTAGTGCATTACTTCTCTTCCCTAACTTACTTTTGTTTCCTCCAATATCATTTATCATTATACCAAAGTTTTAGTTGGTTTGTTTCTTTGTTTTCTCTGTTATGTATCATGTGGGAAGAAGTTTTGGTCTCTTATCAGTCTCTTTATATGTATTTGTTGACACAAACTGGAGACTCAATAAAGATTCTCAACAGAGTTGTAACAGTTTACATTTTTTCTGCACTAACATTAATAATTATATATATATATATAGTTATCACTTACCAAGCTCATTCTTTAAAAGTAATATTTTATCTCTTATGCCTATTAAATCATTGTTGTTATTTAGTGCTATGTCATTTCCAACTCTTTTGCAACCCCGAGGACTATAACCCACTAGGCTCCTGTGTTCATGGGATTTTCCAGATAAGCATATGGAGTGGGTTGCCATTTCCTTCCGCAGATCTTCCCGACCCAGGGATTGAACTCGTGTCTCCTTCATTGGCAGGCAGATTCTTTATCACTGAGCCACCAGGGAAGCATTAAATCTTTAGTAAATTTTATGTTAATCATTAGTAAAATATAAATTTTACTAATAATTAAATAAATAAACATAAAAGAGGAAACATCCTTTGAAAATAATGACATTGCTATTGTTGCGAGTCAAACTGTCAAAACTTTTTGAGAAATTCATTTATTGCTCAACAATAATTTTTTAAGTCCCCAGTTGTGTCAGGAACTACAGATAAAGTGGCTAAAAAATGACTCCATTTAGTTATGTTTTCTGTGTTGTTGTTGTTGTTTTTTAATTCCTAAATCAAGTTACATAAGGCTTTTTATTTTCTTTACCCAGGTTTTTGTACTTAATTTTTTTTTAATATACATCTATTGATTTTAATTGAAGGATAATTACTTTACAATATTGTATTGGTTTTGCCATACATCAACATGAATCCACCACAGGTATACACGTGTTCCCCATCCTGAACCCCCCTCCCACCTCCCTCCCTAGTTTCAATCTTTCTTATTTAACTACGAAGGAGGATACAGCTATTCATGAATAATTCTCTACATATACCTTTATTTGTGTTTTTTTTTTAGCTTTTATTTGGGCTTCCCTGGTATCTCAGATGGTAAAGAATATGCCTGCAGTGTAGGAGACCCTGGTATTAAACACACACACATGCACAATTATTTCTCTGATACTTTTAAGCTGAAAACTTGACTTATTCCTTGAAGCAAGTTTTGTATTTGTTTTCACAGAGTAAGTTGATTTGAGGGCATCCCAGATAATGATAAATAATCTGCCTGCCAGTGCAGGAGACGCAACAGACTTAGGTTCAATCCCTGAGCTGGGAAGATTCCCTGGATTAGGAAATGGTAACCTACTCCAGTATTCTTGCTTGGAAAAGTCCATGGACAGAGGGCTTGGCAGGTTACAATTCACTCAGTAACAAAGAGTTGGACACAGCTGGACACTGAGCCCTGGCACTGACTGGACTTCATTTGATGCCTTCATTATCTTGTTTTCATCATGATGAGACTTTTGTGCCCTAATTTCTAGAAAATGATCAAACCATAAATATGAGCATTTTAATCATATTTTGATTCATAATTTCCATTCTAGAGTTATGAAGAAACCAAATCTTTGTCTAATTATTGCAGCTCACACACTACACCTCATCCAGACTACGCACGCATGGTGTATGGCGTCTCACATTGGTAGTACATATATTTCACATTTGCTACTTCAATCCTGTCTCCCATCTGAGTTAGCTTTTACCTAGCTGACCATTTAGGATTTTATTTTTTAATTCAGGGAAGTATTAAACCCATTGGTATCTTTTAATGCATTCTAGAAGGACCTTCCCTTATATGTTAAAAATCTGAATTATGAAAAAAAAAATAGTAGCAGCACTGAACTTGAAAAAAATTAATCAGTGATTCTATTACCAAATTATTTGGTGTTAGTGAATATGAAGTATCTCTCCACAAAATTTATAAGTTCCCAAGTGCCTGTTGTTTGCCCATAATATATAATATGAAATAAACTAGGTTAATATTTCCATTTCTAGTCCATTTTCAAAAATTCAGAATACCTGGGAAAACTATGAAAAATATATATTTTTTGTAGCTACCATTCTTTACTTGTCTGTTTTAATTGAATAATTGCTGATCATTAAGTAAAGAGAAACTGAAATCAGAGTGTGCTTGAGTGCCAGTGATGAAACTGTCTCTCTGGGTCTTATTACAAAACTCTTCCCTGCAAACAGAATCCCCTACTGTAATTGCTGAAAGTAGATTTACCTTTTAATCGGTTTCAAGGAGACTTATTAAAATGATTTCTCAGCTTTTTCCTGGGGATGTATTAACAGAAACCAATTTCAACAAACAAGGTTTCAACTCAGGATTAATGAATATGGGGTGCAGTTTGAGTGTGTTGAAGGAATCATCTGATTCCTCAGGGATGACTCTGTCCTCCGCCTTCAAGCATCTTCCTTTGGGAGATCAGACTGCAGACTGTAGTAGGAAGATTAGAGGTTTTAGAGCAGGATGTAGGTTTGACTCGGGCTCATCAATTACCTCCCCACACACATTTGGGAAAGTCATAAACTCTGAGTCCCAATTAAGAAAGAAAAATACTACTTATAACACCAGGCACTTTTGATGAATAAACCTTTAATGGACAGTAAATGAATTTGCAAGCTGAAAATTGATGCTGCTGTAATAATTGCAAGTAGAATGATAGTAATGGTGGTAACTGTGACTAAGATTTACTGAGTCCTAATTATGTGCCAAGCAAGGTATTAAAAAGATCTACATATGTTATATTGTTATTCCTTACAAAACACAATGATGCAGGAAAAATGCTCCCATATTTTAGATTAGAGAAATTCAGACAATTTAAATAATTTGTCTCATGTCACAGCTGATTAAATCATTAGCTAGTATCAAGAATCAAGGTCTAACTGCAGAATGGCTATATATTTCAAAATTAATGCAATCTAAAATTCTCAAGAATGTACTATTACTGTGTCCCTTTCAGAATGTCTAACAAAATTCCTGGATACTTGTGTCATTTTTGTAGTAGTATAATAGACAGATGATAGATAGACAAATGCATACATACATAGATACTTATGCATATCATTAACTTGCTTTAAATATCTCAACCAAAGAAATTTTCTTTCCTCAAATAATAATCCCAGTATAGAACCCCTTATCACACCAACATAAACCAGAGAGCAATAAACTATAAAATTACATCTCTAAATTCTCTTGTTTTTGAAGTACACACACATCATCTATAATATGTATTTTTTTCACTTTGAATTCCACTTTTTCTATCACATCCAGAGGTAACAACTGTAAAGGACAGTTTGAAGTTATATATATATATATATATAAAATTTTTTTTATTTGTGTGAAAATTTGCTGACCTGTATGATATTAGTTTTAAAAAAGATGTATTAGTATTTCAAACCACAAGCTGAAACAGCTACTTATAGACTTTCAATGATTTTTATCTTTTTACTAAGAAAACTAATTATCAGATAATCAGGTTTTTTACTATGGAAATTTTAAAACCTATACAAAATTACAAGATTTGATACAATAATTTCCACCATAAAAACTGCAAAAGGGACACTGATGTATAGAACAGTCTTTTGGACTCTGTGGGAGAGGGAGAGGGTGGGATGATTTGGGAGAATGGCATTGAAACATGTATAATATCATATATGAAACGAATCTCCAGTCCGGGTTAGATGCATGATACTGGATGCTTGGGGCTGGTGCACTGGGACGACCCAGAGGGATGGTACGGGAAGGGAGGAGGGAGAAGGGATCAGGATGGGGAACACGTGTATACCTGTGGTGAATTCATGTTGATATGTGGCAAAACCAATATGATATTGTAAAGTTAAAAAATAAAACAAAATTTTAAAAAATAAATAAATAAAGAAATCTGAGGGAAAAAAAAAAAAAAAAACTGCCAGCTTTAGCATGTCTGTTCATTGTCAGATATGTTCCATCCATACCTCTTGTTCAGTGGCTCTATTCATCTGTAGGTCCATTCATGTTGCTGCAAATGGCATTATTTCATTTTTTCTTTATGGCTCATTAGTAATATTCTACTGTATATATTTTAATTGTAAGGACATATAGGATGGATAAACAACAAGGTCCCACTGTATAGCACAGGGAACTATATTCAATATTCTGTGATAAACCATAATAGAAATGAACATGAAGAATATATATGTATATACATATAATGCATGCTCAGCCACTCAGTCATGTCCACCTCATTGAGACCCCATGAACTGTAAGCCTTCCAGGCATAATATATACATATATGTATACACAGAGATATGAATCACTTTTTTTTTGCAGAAGAAATTAATGTCAACTATCCTTTAATAAAAAATTTTAAAAAATAAAATGTGCCATATATATACATAGGAATATCAGCCTTAAAAAGAAGTTCTGCCATATGTGACAACATAAATGAGCCTGGAGGATATTATAAGTAAAATAAGCCAGTTAGAGTAGGATAAATTGCTTATTATTCCACTTATATAATGTATCTAAAATAGTCCTTCAAAGAAATGGTAGAATGGTGGTTGCCAGGATCTGGGAGGAGGGGTCAATAAGAGTTGTTTAGGAAAGAAAAGTATCAGTTATACAAGATGAATAGCTCTAGAGATCTCCTGTACAACACTTTGTCTATAGTTAACAATATCCTATTGTGTACTTAAAAATTAAAGTGGATAGATCTTATGGTAAGTGTCCTTACTACAGGGAAAAAAAAAATAGAAAAAGAAAGAAACAGGAACTTCCTTGGTGGCCCAGTGGTTAAGTATCTGCCTGCCAATCAGGGGACACAGGCTCTATCCCTGGTCTGGAGAGATCCCACATGTTGTGGAGAAGCTGAGCCTGTGCACCACAAACTCACAGACTTCTGAAGCCTGTGGCCCTAGACCCCATGCTCCATAACGAGCACAGCCACTGGGATGAGAAACCCACACACTGCAATGAAGATCAAAATGAATAAATTAAAACTAACATTAAAAAGAAATCAAGGAAATCATGATATAAATGACAAGAAGTCAGGTAATGTACAAAATTTTCAGATTTCAGAGGAATCTAACTAAGACTTGGCAAAAGTTTATTGTGTTTATTGATCATATAATAATCACACAAGCTAGAAAGGACTGGTGTCAGTTCTGTAGGAAAAAAACTGGTTGGAAAGGACTAAGGTTAGGAGAAACCAGAAGCAGTGGGTAACTTTTTCAGGAAGTTGGTCTACTGCTGTGAGTACCGTTTTCATGCACAAACATTTTGAAATTGGTTTAAAGTTGATTTTCTAGTTTGAAATTTGTGGAAAAAAAACTCTGGTTTCATCATTAGTGATAACGTTTCCTTTACTGTGCAGATTCACCAAGATAGAGTCTGACACTATGCTGAAGTGGTTCTGTTTTTCACGTAGTTTTTTGGACTAAGTATGTTTATTTTTTTTTTTTTTTATGTTCTGATTTACTTCCCTTTTTAAAGCAAATATCTTTTGAGTATTCACTATTATCATAGAGTTTACTGAGTCTTTACATACATTAATACATTCAATATTCATTAGAACATAAAACATGTTTTACTTGATTTTACAATTGAGAAAGCTGAGATCTAAAAAAAAAAAATACGGACATTACCCACATTCCCATAATTTACTCAGAATTTAAATGCTGGTCTTATCCTTTCACAAAACTTGAGTTCTTACTTAAATGAATGAAAGTGTATGGTCTTTTTGCATTGCTGTCTTTAATATAGCCTTCTTTTGCTTCTGTGGAAATTGTCTGATAGGTATACTCGAAGTATCGTTCCTTCAGGAATACAGATAATTATATTTTTTTCAAATCCTCAGTATAATTTGTTCAGTTCACCATACTTTGAAAGAAACAGAAAAGGCGATATTACATCTTTCAGATATCTCTAGAGGTTCAAATTTAGACTCAGAGTGATCTAGGAGCCCTTAAATGACCCAGACAACTTCGGAATGAGTACATTCGGAGCCAGAATCATGGCTAAGCAGGTGAGTCACGTGAAGTTTGTAGAGTGAATAGTCAACCGTCCACCTGGAACTTAGCTTTCCACTGGAAACCTTTCTGCTTTATGAGCTGCTGTATTAAATGGAATCATAATACTTCTAACGTCTTAACTGCATTTCTTACTTTCATACTCTGCATTTCAGTCCTTTCTACAGGATATCTAATTGTACTTCAAATGCTTTTAGAAAACTTTTTACAAGTTTGATCTCCTGAAATTTGGCTCAACTACAGTTTTCATGTTTGACTTCTCTAAACATTAGGTTCATACCAGAGCAAAGTGGACATATCTGCCAGTATTGTTACACAGTCGACAGCATGGCTTGATGGATTAGGAATATGGGCTCTGCAGTCAAACAAACCCAGTTACACCCATACTGTACCATCTACTCTCTGTGGTGCTGTTGCTGTTTAGTTGCTAAGTCATTTCCAACCCTTTGCAACCCCATGGACTGTACCCCACCAAGCTCCTCTAAGCATGGGATTTCCCAGACAAAAATACAGGAGTGGCTTTCCATTTCCTTTTCTAGGGGATCTTCCCAACATAGGAATTGAACCTGCATCGCCTGCACTGGCAGGCATATTCTTTACTGCTGAGCCACCAGGGAAGTCCCTACTCTGTGACCATAGCTCTAAGCCTGGGTTTTTTCCATTGATACTCAGATATGATGGGATAGAAATTTCATCAGAGTGTGTTAGCAAGAAACTATGAAAAGTGAAAGTCGCTCAGACGTGTCCAACTCTTTGGGACCCCATGGACTTCACAGTCCATGGAATTCTCCAGGCCAGAATCCTGGAGTGGGTAGCCTTTCCCCTTTTCACGGGATCTTTCCAAACCAGGGATTGAAGCCAGGTCTCCCGCATTGCTGGCAGATTCTTTACCAGTTGAGCCACAAAAGAAGCCCAAGAATACTGGAATGGGTAGCCTATCCCTTCTCTAGTGGATTATCCCAACCCAGGAATTGAACTGGGTTCGCCTGCATTGCAAGTAGACCAACTGAGCTGTGAGGGAAACCCATACCACAGGTGAATTCATGTTTTGCACTATGTAGAATATCTGTAAGGACAGTCCTCAAATTCAACAGATAAATAATAATAGTATTAATAAATAAAATTTGAAATATGAAGCAGTTATACACAGTAATGTCTTGAGGCTCCTTTTTTTGTTAATGTTTCATGGTTCCACTATGTGGGAAATAACGAAAGGATCAAAAATAAAATTCAAACAGGCTAACATTGGATTTAGAGAAACTAGTCTTATTTTTCCAGAGCTGTCAAAAATACAAGTAATTATTCTGAAGCATTCATCAAGAACTACTATACATGCTTCCACAAAACTTTGTTTACAACTGAAGGTAAGTACTTTGGATATTTTAATCCCCTGAAATATACTGACACATGTTTATGGAAAAGGTGTTCATCTACATATCAGATCAGATCATTCGCTCAGTCGTGTCCAACTCTTTGCAACCCCATGAATCGCAGCACTCCAGGCCTCCCTGTCCATCACCAACTCCCGGACTTCACTCAGACTCATGCCCATCGAGTCAGTGATGCCATCCAGCCATCTCATCCTCTGTCGTCCCCTTCTCCTCTTTCCCCCAATCCCTCCCAGCATCAGAGTCTTTTCCAATGAGTTAACTCTTTGCATGAGGGGGCCAAAGGACTGGAATTTCAGCTTTAGCATCATTCCTTCCAAAGAAATCCCAGGGCTGATCTCCTTTAGAATGGACTGGTTGGATCTCTTTGTAGTCCAAGGGACTCTCAAGAGTCTTCTCCAACACCACAGTTCAAAAGCATCAATTATTTGGCACTCAGCCTTCTTCACAGTCCAACTCTCACATCCATACATGACCACAGGAAAAACCATAGCCTTGACTAGACGAACCTTTGTTGGCAAAGTAATGTCTCTGCTTTTGAATATGCTATCTAGATTGGTCATAACTTTCCTTCCAAGGAGTTAAGTGTCTTTTAATTTCATGGCTGCAGTCACCATCTGCAGTGATTTTGGAGCCCCCCAAAATAAAGTCTGACACAGTTTCCACTGTTTCCCCATCTATTTCCCATGAAGTGATGGGACCAAATGCCATGATCTTCGTTTTCTGAATGTTGAGCTTTAAGCCAACTTTTTCACTCTCCACTTTCACCTTCATCAAGAGGCTTTTTAGTTCCTCTTCACTTTCTGCCATAAGGGTGGTGTCATCTGCATATCTGAGGTTATTGATATTTCTCCCAGCAATCTTGATTCCAGCTTGTGTTTCTTCCAGCCCAGCGTTTCTCATGATGTACTCTGCATATAAGTTAAATAAACAGGTGACAATATACAGCCTTGATGTACTCTTTTTCCTATTTGGAACCAGTCTGTTGTTCCATGTCCAGTTCCAACTGTTGCTTCCTGACCTGCATACAAATTTCTCAAGAGGCAGATCAGGTGGTCTGGTATTCCCATCTCTTGAAGAATTTTCCACAGTTTATTGTGATCCACACAGTCAAAGGCTTTGGCATAGTCAATAAAGCGGAAATAGATGTTTTTCTGGAACTCTATTGCTTTTTCCATGATCCAGCAGATGTTGGCAATTTGATCTCTGGTTCCTCTGCCTTTTCTAAAACCAGCATGAACATCAGGAAGTTCACGGTTCACATATTGCTGAAGCCTGGCTTGGAGAATTTTAAGCATTACCTTACTAGCGTGTGAGATGAGTGCAATTATGTGTTAGTTTGAGCATTCTTTAGCATTGCATTTCTTTGGGATTGGAATGAAAACTGACCTTTTCCAGTCCTGTGGCCACTGCTGAGTTTTCCAAATTTGCTGGCATATTGAGTGCAGCACTTTCACAGCATCATCTTTCAGGACCTGGAACAGCTCAACTGGAATTCTATCACCTCCACTAGCTTTGTTCGTAGTGATGCTTTCTAAGGCCCACTTGACTTCACATTCCAGGATGTCTAGCTCTAGGTCAGTGATCACACCATTGTTATTATCTGGGTCATGAAGATAGTACAAAATAAATTATCTAACAGACTACTTAATATTATCTCTCAGAAACAAACTACAAAATGTAGTCAATTTTTGAATTGGAAAATAATGCTAAGGCTGTTTAATTCCTATGCAAATAAAATGATAGTTTCCCATAGATCTGATTAATTACCTTTTAACTTACATAGCATCAAGTACTTATTTTATAAAAGTAAGTAAGTAAGTCATGCTAGGTCATTTTTATATTTTAAAGCTTTGGGAACTTACACAAAATTGAAAAACAGGGAAATAAAAATGTAGTTTCATGTATCTATTATGTATTTTTAACTACTACATGTGTTACCCAATCCAAGCTCACTCTGCTTACTGCAAGGGAAACCAATTAACTGTGAGTTTAGGTGTTGAGGCAAGGAATATTGACTTTATGCAGAAAGCCAGCAGACAAAGAAGATAGCAGACTGATGTCTCAAAATAATCATCTACTCGGGGTCCAGATGACAGGTTCTTTTATAGAACAGAAATGAGGGGAGGGTGAAGAAGTAAATTAAAAAGGCCATTAGTTTTGCAATTATCTCCTGGAATGGAAAGCCTTGGGCAGAGGATGTGATCATTTCGAAAGTGAAGGGGAACTAAAAAGCCTCTTGATGAAGGTGAAATTGGAGAGTGAAAAAGTTGGCTTAAAGCTCAACATTCAGAAAATGAAGATCATGCATCTGGTCCCATCACTTCATGGGAAATAGATGCGGAAACAGTAGAAACAGTGTCAGACTTTATTTTGGGGGGTTCCAAAATCACTGCAGATGGTGATTGCAGCCATGAAATTAAAACATGCTTACTCCTTGGAAGGAAAGTTATGACCAACGTAGATAGCATATTGAAAAGCAGAGACATTACTTTGCCAACAAAGTTCTGTCTAGTCAAGGCTATGGTTTTTCCAGTGGTCATGTATGGATGTGAGAGTTGGACTGTGAGGAAAGCTGAGCACCGAAGAATTGATGCTTTTGAACTGTGGTGTTGGAGAAGACCCTTGAGAGTCCCTTGGACTGCAAGGAGATTCAACCAGTCCATTCTAAAGGAGATCAGTCCCATGTGTTTGTTGGAAGGAGTGATGCTAAAGCCGAAACTTCAATACTTTGGCCATCTAATGTGAAGAGTTGACTCATTGGAAAAGACCCTGAAGCTGGGAGGGATTGGGGGCAGGAGGACGATAGAGAATGAGATGGTTGGATGGCATCACTGACTCGATGGACATGAGTTTGAGTGAACTCTGGGAGTTGGTGATGGACAGGGAGGCCTGGGGTGCTGCGATTCATGGGGTCGCAAAGAGTCGGACATGACTGTGCTACTGAATGACAAGTGGTTAATATGCTCAAGTCACCACCACACAGTCTTCTCGTGTCACACTACATGTCCTTGTAGTACGTTTCTCTTGCCTTACATCTTTCTAATTATATATGGTCCTTAAAACCATTTGTGTGTTTTAGTTGCACAGTCTTGTCCAACTTTTTCAACTCCATGGGCTGTCGTCCACCAGGTTCCTCTGTCCCTAGGATTCTCCAGACAAGAATACTGGAGTGGGTTGACATTCCCTTCTCCTAATAATGTTTAGGCTTTGAATTTATAGAGTGTTTCCCCTGTAGGTTGTGAATGTATATAACATCAGTTCAGCTCAGTTCAGTCACTCAGTCGTGTCTGACTCTTTGAAACCCCATGGACTGCAGCATGCCAGGCCTCTCCATCCATCAGCAATTCCTAGAGTTTACTCAAACCCATGTCCATTGAGTCAGTGACACCATCCAACCGTTTCATCCTCTGTCATCCCCTTCTCCTCCTGCCTTTAATATTTCCCAGCATCAGGGTCTTTTCAAATGAGTCAGCTCTTCACATCAGGAGGCCAAAGTACTGGAGTTTCAGCTTCAGCATCAGTCCTTCCAATGAACACCCAGGACTGATCTCCTTTAGGATGGACTGGTTGGATCTCCTTGCAGTCCAAGGGACTCTCAAGAGCCTTTCCAACACTATGGTTCTAAAGCCTCAATCCTTCAGTGCTCAGCTTTCTTTATAGTCCAACTCTCACATCCACACATGACTACTGGAAAAACCATAGCCTTGACTAGATGGACCTGTGTGGGCAAAGTAATGTCTCTTGCTTTTTAATATCCTGTCTAGGTTGGTCATAACTTTTCTTCCAAGAAGTGTCTTTTAATTTCATGTCTGCAGTCACCATCAGCAGTGATTTTGGAGCTCCCCCTCAAAATAAAGCCTGCCACTGTTTCTCCATCTATTTGCCATGAAGTGATGGGACCAGATGCCATGATCTTTGTTTTCTGAATGTTGAGTTTTAAGCCAACTTTTTCACCTTCCTCTTTCACTTCCATCAATATAACATAGTGCACCTTATACTATAATGTCTTCATGCATTCTGTGTTCTCCTCATTCTCTTTTGATCTCTTGTCTTAGTGTATTCATGTTGGTATCTGACTTATTTATCCGTGTTGCTACTTTTGCCTATCATATCACACTGTTTGACCTGAAACGATGTCAGTTCTTTTTCTTTTTTTTTTTTTTGCCTGTGTTGTGTGACATAAGGGATCTTAATTCTCAGACCAGGGATTGAACTTTCACCCCCTGCATTGTAAGTGTGGAGTCTCAACCACTGAACTGCCAAGGAAATCCCACAGTATCAATTTTGAGTGCCTGGTTAGAAGCTACTCTCTTTCATTTTCTTTAATAAATAGCATTTTCTAAAAAGATCACATATTTCTATTTACAATAATAGTATTAATAGTTCAGTTTGGTCACTCAGTTGTGTCCGACTCCCTGCAACCCCATGAACCACAACACGCCAGGCCTTCCTGTCCATGACCAAGTCCCAGAGTTTACCCAAACTCATGTCCATTGAGTCAGTGATGCCATCAAACCATGTCATCCTCTGTCGTCCCCTTCTCCTCCTGCCCTCAATCTTTCCCAACATCAGGGTCTTTTCAAATGAGTCAGCTCTTCACATCTTGTGGCCAAAGTATTGGAGTTTCAGCTTCAACATCAGTCCTTCCAATGAACACGCAGGACTGATTTCCTTTAGAATGGACTGGTTGGATCTCCTTGCAGTCCAAGGGACTCTCAAGAATCTTCTCCAACACCACGGTTCAAAAGCATCAATTCTTCCGTGCTCATCTTTCTTTATCGTCCAACTCACATCCACACATGACTACTGGAAAAACCATAGCCTTGACTAGACAGACCTTTGTTAACAGTGTAATGTCTCTGCTTTTTAATATGTTGTCCAGGTTGGTCATAACTTTCCTTTCAAGGAGTAAGTGTTTTAATTTCATGGCTGCAATCACTATCTGCAGTGATTTTGGAGCCCAGAAAAATAAAGTCAGCCACTGTTTCCACTCTTTCCCCATCTATTTGCCATGAAGTGATGGGACCAGATGCCATGATCTTTGTTTTCTGAATGTTGAGCTTTAAGCCAACTTTTTCACTCTCCTCTCTCACTTTCATCAAGAGGCTCTTTAGTTCTTCACTTTCTGCCATAAGGGTATTATTAGTGGTATTACAAATGTACAGATATAGCAAATTCACTGTGCAATTTCTGTGTATTTTAAATGTGACATCTTTTTAAAGGCAAATGATAAATATAAGTAAGTGACAAAACAAATTTATTCTGGTCCACAGAAGAGAGGTGTAAAAGAGACATAATTGGGAAATATTCACCCAATGACGTTGAGAAGAAATTTCTGAAATTAAAAAAGGATATTCAGAGATTTCCTTCCAAATGCAGTTACACCCATAGCACTGTTAGTTTGTACAACATGATTAAAAAAAAAATTAACCTGATATACTTTATCATTAAACACTGAGGGTTTTAATATTGTCTATTTGAGGATCCAAATGAAACTAAACTTTTTCAGGGATACTATTTGTGTACCAGGTACATGGCTAGTCTAGAAATCCAGACATTTTTAGTAAATTAGTATCAAACAAGACTTACTGTTCTTCACTGGAAAAGCTCAGCTTGGTTACATGTACTATATAAATAATACTCCATTAATTATCCTCATATTGGTTAACTCCATTCTGATTTGATAAATCTGAGGTATAGTCTGGTCACCTACATATATGCAAGTTGTATGATAAATTTTGATATGCACTCAAAAACTATCAGAAATCAAAAAATTACAAAAACAATAATTTTTTTTCTTAATGATGCAAGGAACTTTCAAAAACATGATTCATTGAGTGCTTATTTATATCAAAACAGAGTACATTTATTAAACATACTACAGAAAACTGATACTTAGAGTGAGAAGAGAAAATTCTTATAAACTCCACTAAGATTATCATACAGTAGTACTCAGAGTGAAAGCCATCAATGATGATGCCTTGTGTTCTTCATTAATAAGTTGTATAAATTGTATTCATTGCCATAAAAATAATTTCAACTGCATTTTGGTTATCATTCAAAATACAAATGTATGAGGAGTGTGTAGCTTTTCCTTAAAACCATACTAAGAAAGAGTTAGGGATTGTTTTAAATAAATTTGTCAGTTTAATTTTGCTACTTAGTGATGAAAAGGATTTAGACCATCTGCAATTCCTGATGCAGTGATCTGCTACGTGCACAGAAAGTAAAAAAAAAAAAAAGCCAAAGAATGAGAAAAATCCACTTACTTCTCTTAGCTATTATTTTCCTTCTTCTGTTTTGACTTATTTAAAACTTTCAAATTCATTCTCTCCTGACTCCTGGAAATATTTATTTCAGTGTAGATATTTGCATAATCCTTGAGAAAATCAGTGAATACTGCTTTGTTTATGTATTAAATTCATACATCCAAGAGCTTCAGATTATTTTTTATTGTTTTTTTTAAATTTTATTTTATTTTTAAACTTTACAAAATTGTATTACTTTTGCCAAATAGCAAAAGGAATCCGCCACAGGTATACATGTGTTCCCCATCCTAAACCCTCCTCCCTCCTCCCTCCCCATACCATCCCTCTGGGTCATCCCAGTGCACCAGCCCCAAGCATCCAGTATCGTGCATCGAACCTGGACTGGCAACTCATTTCATACATGATATTATACATGTTTCAATGCCATTCTCCCAAATCTTCCCACCATCTCTCCAGATTATTTTTTAAATCAGTGCATCCCAAATTCTAGCACCTTTTAATTCCCAGAGTAGTATGCATACCTATTAATCAGTCATCTAACCATTGCATTTTCTGACACAATGGCAGTTTGTCTTAACTCTATTTATTTACAGATTTCTAAAATTACATCAGCTTAAAAGAACAGTGTGAATTTGTCAGAAATCTCTTTAGGGCAGTCTCCACGTCCTTGTTCCTCAGGCTGTAGATCATGGGGTTCAGCATGGGAATCACCAGAGTATAAAACACGGAGGCCACTTTATCAGTATCCATAGAATGGTTAGTTTGAGGCTGCGCATACATGAATATGATTGTGCTGTAGAAGACAGATACTGCCATCATATGCGATGCACAGGTGGAAAAGGCTTTTTTCCTTCCTTCTGATGAACGTATTTTGAGAATGGACAAAACAATGTTGAAATAAGATACAATAACTATAATTATGGAAAACACCAGATTTGTAGCTGCAGATATAAACACAAATGTTTCCAGAAAGGAAGTATCAGAGCAGGACAATGCTAGCAGAGGGGCGATATCACAATAAAAATGATTGATGATATTGCAAGAGCAATAAGTCACAGAGAATACAGAAGATGAGGTCACAATAGCTGTGGAAAAGCTATAGAGGTATGTGAGAGAAACTAGCAGAAGACAGATCCGCCGAGATACAACCGCCATGTAGAGCAGAGGGTTACAAATGGCCACATAGCAGTCATAGGCCATCACAGCTAACAGGAGCACCTCAGCTACAATGAAAACCAAGAACCCTCCCAGTTGGGTGGCACATTCATAGTAGGAGGTGGAGTGTTTCTTTACTAAGAAATTGATCAGCATTTTAGGGGCAATGACAGTTGAATTGCCAAGATTGATGATAGCCAAGTGCCGGAGGAAGAAATACATGGGGGTCTGAAGGTGAGAGTCCACACTGGTGAGGGTGATGATGCTTAGGTTTCCTGTCACGGTCAGTCCATAGATGATCAGGAAGACAAAGAAGAGTGGGATCTGGAGGTCCGGACGTTCTGAGACTCCTGTGAGAATAAACTCTGTGACCTGAGTGAAATTTCCATGAGCCATATAACAGTTTGGAAAGTCATCTGTTTAAAGAAAAAAAGAAGTAGTCAGAAACTTTATGGAATTATTTTCCAGGACTGTTATTAGATGTCAAAAGCAATTCTTTGATGAGATTTCCTATTGGTCTCAGTTAATAAACTCAAAGTTCTAGGTCTAGTAAACCAACTTTGCAATCATTTACTGAAGAGATGTAACAGGTATGGCAATTTTAAACAGATGATCCAGTGTAATGTATATTTTGAAAATTTATTTTCTCATAATCTTATTAAATTATGACTGTTTTAGTAGCTTAAAAAATAGAATGGAGATTCCAATCTGATGCCTCTTGCACAGAGTGTGAGGAAGACATGAGGAACTGCAAGTTCGCTAAAAATTCAAGATTTCCCAAGTGGCTTAATGGTGAAAAATCTGCCTGCCAATGCAGGATATGCGAGAGACAGAGGTTCTATCATTGGGTTGGGAAGATCCCTGGGAATAGGAAATGGCAACCTGTTCCAACAGTCTTTACTGGAAAATTCCATGGACAGAAGACCCTGGTGGGCAACAGTCCTGAGGGGGGTCACAGAGTCGGACATGATTGAGTGACTAAGCACACAAATAATTTGGCATCTATTCTTAATTTCTTAGTCTGAAATTTCTTGCTTTTTCTTAAGAATAGATAATTTAGCCAATGCTCTACCCCTTTTCGTTTATATTGTATTTCTATAGCTTCTATTTGGTGTATGTTGAACTTGCAACTTTGACCATCTATTTCTGTTAACCTCTTTGCTCATTTTTCACTTTATTACCAGAAAAAAAATATATGGAGGCATGTTCTCAGATACATTTTTTACATCAACTATTCTCTTTTCAGCTTAAAAAAAGTTTTTCTGTTTGAAAGTGTTTTCCTTCCTTCCATAGCTCTTTTCCTTCTTGCCCACAAGTTGATACAATTCCTCATATTATTTCAATGTGCTTTTATTTTTAACCATTATTTTTTATTTATACAATTTTATAATGTTATTTTTTGAATTATGAAATACTTCTGACCTCAATTTTAGTTCATCACTTTACTGATATTTTATCAGATTTTTGATAGTTTTTCATCAATGCAATAATATTAAACATCCTTTTATAGAACTTCTATGGTAATTTCATTACATATATTTGCTAAAGGATCTACATGAGATTATAATACAACTGAATATTTTGCTAGAGATATTTGAAAGGTGATATTTGACCTCACTAAGTTGAGCTTTTTCTCAATAACAATTGATATCTAGTTGGGGTACCTGACACAGAGAAGCCTGTTCATAGTCTCTAATCCGAGGACTTGGAGAGAAGTTGTAGAGGGTCAAAGCTACATGATCAATTAACATAAGATTTACCCTTTAGCACAATTAACATATATATATATATATGCACTATATTAATAATAATTAGTAAAGTGAGCAGGAAGAAACTTTTGTAGAGTGTGAATCTGCTTATGGCATAGATTGTGGTGATGATTTCACTGATACACACATATCTCCAATCTCATCAAGTTGCATACATTAACCATGTAGAGTTTTTGCATGTCAATCAGAATTCAATAAAGTGTTTTTTAAATCTATATATCATAAATATGTGACTTTTCAAAGACCAGAACTGTTGACATTTCTCTTCTAAACAAAATTAAAACAAAAATTCTACAGTAAGGAAAAAAAAAAAAAAAAAGTGTGACAATGAAAAAAAATCAGAGATTAAGACCAAAATTACTTCTAATATTGTTGAATATTTTATACTAGTTTGTTTCTGACACCAAACATTCTCTTTGGTCCCTTGAATCATTTTCTTACTTAATTACCAGGTATTTGTTGATTTCCTACTTTTGTCAGGAAAGAGCCAAGCTTCAGTTGAATGACTTGTCCCTTACCTCATGCACATTCTATTCCAATAATAGGGAAGAGAAAAAGGGCTGGTAACAAAATATAAGCACAAGATAATTGTAGAGTATATTAATTTTAATAGGAACAAGTAACAAAATGCACATTAGGATAACCTGGGAGAATTATTTCACACAAGATGTTAAGAGAAGACCTTTTTGAGACATGACATTTGAACTAAAACTGAACAGTGAGGCAGAACCAACTTTAGAATGAATCACCAGAAGAACATTCCAGGATTCCGATTTCTTGAAGATGCTGTTTTGGAGTAGAAAATAACTATTCTTTTTCCTGTCTGTTTTTATAGCAAAACTTAATGGAGCCAGTGTGACTAAATAATAATGAGGAAATGGGGACAGTAGAATCATATGATATATGTCACAGTAAATATTTGGATTTTATTTTAAGTGAATTCTAAAGCATTGATAAGTTTGAAGGTAGACAGGGAACATGGCCAGTTTTAAACTTTAAAAAGATAACTCTTGCTGCTATGAAGATAATAATTACATAATTGAAAGGAGGTAGAAATCATGAGTGAAAATTTAAAAGTGAGTAAGCAGTTGCTTATAGGATTGCTGGTGGAAGATAATGAGCCAAAGTAGAGAAATGGAAATAGAAGAAGATGGTACATTAACAGTTGAGAGCAGAAACAAGAAACATCAGCAACATAATTCATGGTGTGGGCTCTATGAGAAAGAGATGAGGGAATGACACTGAGATTAGGAACAAAAAATACTTTTGTGATTTTTTTTTTTTTTGGTGACTGTATCAGATATGGTTTTTCAAATATTTGGGGTTATGATTTAAGATGGAGTGATGAACACTATATTATGAACTTATTAAACCTTAAGTGTTTATGAGACATTTAAATATTTATTTAGGCAAGCTACTATGTAAGTTAGACTTGTGGATATTTAGGACATGAGCCCTAATGATCATATGATATTTTTTCATCTATTTCAAGATTTTTTCATCTGCTTCAAGTTTTTTTTTTTTTTTTTAATTGCAGAATAACTTCAAAATAGGTTTCTCAATCTACCTGCATCCTTTTCCACTGAGGACAATCCTCTCTTTTGAGATTCTAGTTTTTCTTTTGTCCTGTAATACTGCACTACAGGATGTTGATTCTGTATCTCTCATGCCTGTTTTTTATTTTTTTCTCCCGGGGGTGGGGATGGCGGGGAATTATTGACGTATAGTTGATTTGGGCTTCCCAGGTGACACAGTGGTAAAGAATCTGCCTACCAATGGGGGAGACTTGAGTTTGATCTCTGGATTGGGGAGATCCCCTGGAGTAGGAAATGGCAACCCGCTCTAGTATTTTTGCTTGGGAAATTCCTTAGACTTTGTCTACATTTTAAATTTTGATTTAATGTGATAAAATACATAATATGAGATTTACCCCATTAAATAATTTATGAGTGAACAGTACAGTATGGTAAATTACAGTTAAATGCTATAGAGTGGATCTCTATATTTTATTCACCTTAACTGAAACTTATATACCTGTTGATTAGCAACTCCCTGTATAGTCCAACTTATGACTTCATACCCTGGCAGATTCATTTTGATATATGGCAAAAACAATACAATATTGTAAAGTTAAAAAATAAATTTTTAAAAAAAGAAAATAATTTCCATACAAGACAGGCAGGTCATGGTGGAGAGGTCTGACAGAATGTGGTCCACTGGAGAAGGGAATGGCAAACCACTTCACTATTCTTGCCTTGAGAACCCCATGAACAGTATGAAAAGGCAAAAAGATAGAACACTTAAAGATGAACTCCCCAGGTCGGTAGGTGCCCAATATGCTACTGGAGATCAGTGGAGAAATAACTCTGGAAAGAATGAAAGGATGGAGCCAAAGCAAAAACACCAGCCAGTTGTGGATGGGACTGGTGATAGAAGCAAGGTTTGATGCTGTAAAGAGCAATATTGCATAGGAACCTGGAATGGTAGGTCCAAGAATCAAGGCAAACTGGAAGTGGTCAAACAGGAGATGGCAAGAGTGAACATTTACATTCTAGGAATCAGCGAACTAAAATAGACTGGAATGGGTGAATTTAACTCAGATGACCATTATATCTACTACTGTGGGTAGGAATCCCTTAAAGAAATGGAGTAGCCATCATAGTCAACAAAAGAGTCTGAAATGCAGTACTTGGGTGCAATCTCAAAAACGACAGAATGATATCTCTGCATTTCCAAGGCAAACCATTCAATATCATGGTGATCCAAGTCTATGCCCTGAACAGTAACACTGAAGAAGCTGAAGTTGAACAGTTCTATGAAGATCTACAAGACCTTCTAGAACTAACACCCAAAAAAGATGTACTTTTCATTAAAGGGGACTGGGATGCAAAAGTAGGAAGTCAAGAAACACCTGGTGTAACAGGCAAATTTGGCCTTGGAATACGGAATGAAGCAGGGCAAAGGCTAATTTTTGCCAAGAGAACACATTGGTCATAGCAAACACCATCTCCCAACAACACAAAAGAAGACTCTACACATGGACATCACCAGATGGCCAACATTGAAATCAGATTGATTATATTCTTTGCAGCCAAAGATGGAGAAGCTCTATACAGTCAGCAAAAACAAGACCAGGAACTGACTGTAGCTCAGATCATGAAAACTCCTTAATGCCAAATTCAGACTGAAATTGAAGAAAGTGGAGAAAACCACTAGACCATTCAGATATGACTTACATCAAATCCCTTATGACTATACAGTGGAAGTGAAAAATAGCTTTAAAGGACTAGATCTGATAGACAGTGCCTGATGAACTATGGACTGAGGTTCGTGACATTGTACAGGAAGCAGGAATCAAGACCATCCCTGAGAAAAATAAATGCAAAAAAGCAAAATGGCTGTCTGAGGAGGCCTTACAAATAGCTGTGAAAAGAAGGGAAGCGAAAAGCAAAGGAGAAAAGGAGAGATATACCGATTTGAATGCAGAGTTCCAAAGAATAGCAAAGAGATATAAGAAAGCCTTCCTCAGTGATCAATGCAAAGAAATAGAGGAAAACAACAGAATGGGAAAGACTAGAGATCTCTTCAAAACGCTAGAGATTCCAAGGGAGCATTTAATGCAAATATGGGCTCAATAAAGGACAGAAATGGTAGGGACCTAACAGAAGCTAGATATTAAAAAGAGATGGCAAGAATACACAGAAGAACTATACAAAAAAATCTTCAAGACCCAGATAATCACGATGGTGTGATCATTCACCTAGAGCCAGACATCCTGGAATGTGAAGTCAAGTGTTCCTTAGGAAGCATCACTATGAACAAAGCTAGTGGAGGTGATGGAATTCCAGTTGAGCTATTTCAAATCCTAAACAATGATGCTATGAAAGTGCTACACTCAATATGCTAGCAAATTTGGAAAACTCAGCAGTGACCACAGGACTTGAAAAGGTCAGTTTTCTTTCCAATCTCAAAGAAAGGCAATGCCAAAGAATGGTCAAACTACCATACAATTGCACTCATCTCACACGCTAGTAAAAGTGATGCTTAAAATTCTCCAAGCCAGGCTTCAGCAATATGTGAACCGTGAACTTCCTGATGTTCAAGCTGGTTTTAGAAAAGGCAGAAGAACCAGAGATCAAATTGCCAACATCTGCTGGATCATCGACAAAGCAACATGACTGAGCGACTAGACTGCCAAGTTGGTGTTTTTTTGTTTTTGTTTTTTTTTTTTTAAGGAAAGGATATGTCTGGTTATAGATGCAGTTTCTACTCCTATAGGGTCAGAAAGATACCCTGGATGAAGAAATAACAACCCACTCCAGTATTCTGGCCTGGAAAATCCTACAGGGGGCTACAATTCATGGGGTCCCAAAGAGTCGGACACAACTGAGCATGCATGTGTGCATTAACGCAGACAAGATACAAAATGTGTGCAAAGGGATGACTGCGCTTTGACTCTTCAGATTTGCTGATGGCAGTTAGGAATTATTTGGGCTTAAAGACTTTCTCCAAAACTCTTAAAAAATCATCCTATATTTACCAGTCTACTTGCTCAATTTGTAAAGTCTTTTCTTTAAAAAAAAAGAAAAAGAAAAAAATGAACTACATAGTTAGCAAGTTATCAACTGGTAGAGAAAACAAGAGTCAGACACGACTGAGTGACTGAACTGAACTGAACTGAGAGAAAACAAACGAATAAAAAATCTCCAAGTTTATGCATGGGAGTTGATCTTATATATAAGAATATGCATATCTTAAATTAAATTATTTTCAATTTATAAAATATTTAATGGGTGACACAATATTTTAAAATATTCTTTTTAAAATATTAAATTGGTTACATTAACAAAAAAGCTAAATGTTGCATGAGGCAGATACTAAAAATATTTGTTATTGATCTGAAATTTAAATGCAGCTGAATATCCTGTATTTTATCTGCAAATTCTAACCTTACTGGATTCTAATAATTAGATTGGTGATGATCTGTACACTCTTTCTGCACTTGCAATATCCAAATGCAGCTTTCAACTTTCACAAGTCAAATAGATACAGAACATGTTGTCAATTCATGGGATTTTAATGCCTTAAATACCATACTATTCCAGGGAAACCAGTTAAAAAAGGAAAAAATGAAATTCCTGTGGCATAAAGAATGATCTGTCAGTGACCATAAAAGTGTCTTTAGTCAGAATCTAAGAATCAAGGTGAATTACCAACATTAGGTGATCATCAAAATCAACAGCAATGTTTATCTACTCACATTTAAAGAATAATTATAGTTTTCTGCTCTCAAGTTTCTGACTTTTCTCTGAGTAAAGAGAATTCACGCTTTTCTTCTCTCTTCCTGATGTTCCTTGAGGAAGTAGTATGGTATTTATTCAGACATTTTTGTTTAAATCATCTGAGAGATTAAAAAATTGCCTGTAGTTTCTGCTAATTATCCAAGATATTCTGCATATTCCCTAGTGAAAAAGTGTATGGGGCAATTTAAGGAAAGGAAGAAAACAGCATAAATGATCTGCACAGTTCCATTGAAACCTACAGCCTGTTTTATGTGCTCATTCATTTGCACAGACTCAATGATTATAGTAACAATGAAAATGCTACTGTATGGGCTTTAACTCAGCAAAATTGAAACAGTTCCAAAAGTCATGATATAATTGTAAATGAATCATCATCATCATTGCATAGAATTTTTTGAATTTATAGTTCCAGTAAAAAAATATGTAGTTGGCACTGGGGTGAAAATATATCATTTAACCTATATGATATAAATATGGACTATAACAATAAACAGAGGAAAACCAAGTTCAGATAAATTATGTAATCTGACCAAAGCCATGATGAAATTAAAGCTTCATCTTTAAGTGAGTGGTATACATACCCTGACCTTTAATATGACAAACCCATAACAATTATTGAAATGCAGTGTGTGTTTAAACTATAGTGCTTCCTAAGCTGAGACACCAACACACTTGGATAATGCTCAGTACAACCTCATGGAAGGTAAAATTTAACATAAGACAGTACATGCTCTCTCATAACATTTTACCTATATCCTCATCCTTATGTATTAGAATTGAGGAAAAATCATAAACAGCTAAAGATGGATCTAAATTGCATAGATGGGTAAGTTTTGGAAAATGTGTCATTTGTTCATAATACCGAAATCAAGATATAGAATGTTATCAGCACAACAGAAACCTCTCCAATGCTGTATAACCCCTCCACCCTTCACCTTTCCGGGAACAATGGAATTTTCCCTCATTTAACTTCACCAACATTCTCACAAATCTAGCAACTACTACTTTGCTTTCTATCCCTAAACTTATTATCCTGCTTTTGAAATTCATGTAAATGGAACCACACAATATTCTCAGTCTGGTATCTTTCACTCAGCATAGTGATTTTGAAATTTACCCATGTGTGATTTTATAACTATATGACATCCCACTGCATGTGACTGCCACAACTCTTCAAATATTTATGGATATTGGGTTTGTGCTGTGCTATTAAAAAGCCTAGCATAAAGAGTCCTATAAAAGTGTATTTCACACTTTACTAGCATGTGAAAGTGTGTTATTTTCTCCTAGTTAGGGATCTTAGAATAACTAGGACATCAGATCAGATCAAATCAGATCAGTTGCTCAGTCGTGTCTGACTCTTTGCGACCCCATGAATCGCAGCATGCCAGGCCTCCCTGTCCATCACCAGCTCCCAGAGTTCACTCAAACTCACGTCCATCGAGTCAGTGATGCCATCCAGCCATCTCATCCTCTGTTGTCCCCTTCTCCTCTTGCCCCCAATCACTCCCAGCATCAGAGTCTTTTCCAATGAGTCAACACTTTGCATGAGGTGGCCAAAGTACTGGAGTTTCAGCTTTATAATAATTCCTTCCAAAGAAATTCCAGGGCTGATCTCCTTCAGAATGGACTGGTTGGATCTCCTTGCAGTCCAAGGGACTCTCAAGAGTCTTCTCCAACACCACAGTTCAAAAGCATCAATTTTTCGGCACTCAGCCGTCTTCACAGTCCAACTCTCACATCCAAACATGACCACAGAAAAACCATAGCCTTGACTAGACGAACCTTGTTGGCAAAGTAATGTCTCTGCTTTTGAATATGCTATCTAGGTTGGTCATAACTTTCCTTCCAAGGAGTAAGCGTCTTTTAATTTTATGGCTGCAGTCACCATCTGCAGTGATTTTGGAGCCCAGAAAAATAAAGTCTGACACTGTTTCCACTGTTTCCCCATCTATTTCCTATGAAGTGATGAGACCGGATGCCATGATCTTCGTTTTCTGAATGTTGAGCTTTAAGCCAACTTTTTCACTTTCCACTTTCACTTTCATCAAGAGGATTTTTAGTTCCTCTTCACTTTCTGCCGTAAGGGTGGTGTCATCTGCATATCTGAGGTTATTGATATTTCTCCCAGCAATCTTGATTCCAGCTTGTGTTTCTTCCGGTCCAGCGTTTCTCATGATGTACTCTGCATATAAGTTAAATAAACAGGGTGACAATATACAGCCTTGACGAACTCCTTTTCCTGTTTGGAACCAGTCTGTTGTTCCATGTCCAGTTCTAACTGTTGCTTCCTGACCTGCATACAAATTTCTCAAGAGGCAGACAAGGTGGTCTGGTATTCCCATCTCTTGAAGAATTTTCCACAGTTTATTGTGATCCACACAGTCAAAGGCTTTGGCATAGTCAATAAAGCAGAAATAGATGTTTTTCTGGAACTCTCTTGCCTTTTTCGATGTTCCAGTGGATGTTGGCAATTTGATCTCTGGTTCCTCTGCCTTTTCTAAAACCAGCTTGAACATCTGGAAGTTCACGGTTCACATATTGCTGAAGCCTGGCTTGGAGAATTTTGAGCATTACTTTACTAGCATGTGAGATGAGTGCAATTGTGTGGTAGTTTGAGCATTCTTTGGCATTGCCTTTCTTTGGGATTGGAATGAAATCTGACCTTTTCCAGTCCTGTAGCCACTGCTGAGTTTTCCAAATTTGCTGGCATATTGAGTGCAGCACTTTCACAGCATCATCTTTCAGGATTTGAAATAGCTCAACTGGAATTCTATCACCTCCACTAGCTTTGTTGGTAGTGATGCTTTCTAAGGCCCACTTGACTTCACATTCCAGGATGTCTGGCTCTAGGTCAGTTATCACACCATCGTAATTATCTGGGTCATGAAGATCTTTTTTGTACAGTTCTTCTGTGCATTCTTGCCATCTCTTCTTAATATCTTCTGCTTCTGTTAGGTCCAACCATTTCTGTCCTTTATTGAGCTCATCTTTGCATGAAATATTCCTTTGGTATCTCTGATTTTATTGAAGAGATCTCTCATCTTTCCCATTCTGTTGTTTTCCTCTCTTTCTTTGCATTGATAGCTGAAGAAGGCTTTCTTATCTCTTCTTGCTGTTCTTTGGAACTCTCCATTCAAATGTTTATATCTTTCCCTTTCTCTTTGCTTTTCACTTCTCTTCTTTTCACAGCTATTTGTAAGGCCCCCCCAGACAGCCATTTTGCTTTTTTGCATTTCTTTTCCATGGGGATGGTCTTAATCCCTGTCTCCTGTACAATGTCATGAACCTCAGTCCATAGCTCAACAGGCACTCTATCTATCAGATCTAGGCCCTTAAATCTATTTCTCACTTCCACTGTATAATCATAAGGGAAACTATTTAGGTCATACCTGAATGGTCTAGTGGTTTTCCCTACTTTCTTCAATTTAAGTCTGAATTTCACTATAAGGAGTTCATGGTCTGAGCCACAGTCAGCTCCTGGTCTTGTTTTTGCTGACTGCATAGAGCTTCTCCATCTTTGGCTGCAAAGAATATAATCAATCTGATTTTGATGTTGACCATCTGGTGATGTCCATATATAGAGTCTTCTCTTGTGTTGTTGGAAGAAGGTGTTATGACCAGTGCATTTTCTTTGCAAAACTCTATTAGTCTTTGCCCTGATTCATTCCGTATTCCAAGGCCAAATTTGCCTGTTACTCCAGGTGTTTCTTGACTTCCTACTTTTGCATTCCAGTCCCCTATAATGCAAAGGACATTTTTTTGGGGTGTTAGTTCTAAAAGGTCTTGTAGGTCTTCATAGAACCATTCAACTTCAACTTCTTCAGCGGTGCTGGTTGGGGCATAGACTTGGATTACTGTGATATTGAATGGACATAGGTGATACTATGATATTGAACTAAGACACAGGTCACTGTATATTTAGCTTTACAAGAAACTGCAAGATTACCAAAATTACTGTAGCATTTTACATTAGCAAAAAAAAAAAAAAAATACTGTGGTATTGAACTAGGACATAGGTCACTGTATATTTAACTTTACAAGAAACTGCAAGATTACCAAGCTTACTGTAGCATTTTACATTAGCAAAAGCCATGCATGAGAATTTCATTTTCACCATATTCTTACCAATATTTAATGTAAAAATTAATACACACACATAAATATAAATGGACATTGGGATAAAATAATTCTATTCCTCGGTTGCTCAGAAAGTAAAGAATCTGCCTGCAATGTGGGAGACCTGGTTTCAATCCAAGGAGCAAGCATATTTTAATTTCATAGCTGCAGTCACCATCTGCAGTGATTTTGGAAGCCCCCAAAATAAAGTCTGTCTCTGTTTCCATTCTTTTCCCATCTATTTGCCTTGAAGTGATGGGACCAGATGCCATTATCTTCGTTTTCTGGATGTTGAGCTTTAAGTCAACCCTTTCACTCTCCTCTTTCACTTTCATCAAGAGGCTTTTTAGTTCTTCTTCACTTTCTGCCATAAGGGTGTTGTCATCTGCATATCTGAGGTTATTGATATTTCTCCCAGCAGTCTTGATTCCAGCTTGTGCTTCATCCAGCCCAGTGATTCTCATGATGTACTCTGCATATAAGTTAAATAAGCAGGGTGACAGTATTCAGCCTTGATGTACTCCTTTCCCTATTTGGACCCAGTCTGTGTTCTAGTCTACATCTTACGTTTTCTAAATTTAGCCCATTGAAATTTAAATTTTATTTGATTTTTTTGAATTTTTGCATGTGCTAGATAAAACAATTTTTGCATATTTTCTCCCTGATGTTTTATATTTTGATATTTCTGTTTTGTTCTATGTCCCTATATCTTATTGTATTACCAAAGAGATTTTTGCTATCATTAGGGAGAGCAAAAAGTTATCTCCCACAAGAAAAATTCCACAAGTACAAAGCAGATTGGAATGCAGGAGATGAAGTGGGTAGAAGAGGCCATGAAGTTGACAAAGTCTCAAATGAAGGTGTAGACTAATGCCCTGAAGATCTGAAGGCTGAGAAGAGAGCAGGAGAACTGAGAGCCACTCTCTGCTGTCACTTGAAGGATCACTCTAATTTTCTTCTACTGACTATATTGGTTTGTCAGGAGCTTAGAATCTGTCTTGAACATGGTTATATTGTGCTGTGAAGACATGTGAATACTGTTATCTTCTTCTTAAGAAGGTTGATTTATTTGATCTTTTTTAATTACAGAAGGAAATTAACAAGGTTTGTGGCAAACTACAAACTCTGCCTCACGGGTGATTTCATAAATATTAGTTCTTTTTTTCTTTTCTTTTTTTTTTTTTTTGCTTTTTTGTTTGTTTATTTGTTTGGTCTGGGACAACTGAAATCTTCCAGTAACCTACATGGCTCAGTAGGATAAATAAACTTGGCTCAGGATAAGTGACCTGGACAGCTTTAACAAAGAATGCAGATCTCATTTTCATACACTGTTTCCTTTCTGCAATTCATTGCCAAAATTCTGAGACTATTGTCTAAATTCTGACTTTTTGTTCTTTAGATCAGAAAAAAAAAAAAAAAGCTAGGTTATTTTTAAGATTTCTATTTGTATAATGCAGACTAGAGCCTTGCCTCAAAATAAATAAAATGGGAAAAACACCCATTGCATTAGCTTCTAATGCTGTTTAGAATCTCCTCCACACAATGCGGCTTTCTTAAAATCTCCTCATTTACCTTAGAGTTAAAAATTACATCAGCTTAAAAGAACAGCATAAATTTGTCAGAAATCTCTTTAAGGCAGCCTTCACGTCCTTGTTCCTCAGGCTGTAGATCATAGGATTCAGCATGGGTATCACTAGTGTATAAAACACGGAAGCCATTTTATCAGCACCCATAGAGTGGTTAGTTTGAGGCTGCAAATACATGAAAAGCAGAGTTCCATAGAAGACTGACACAGCTGTCATATGGGAAGCGCATGTGGAGAAGGCTCTTTTTCTTCCTTCTGATGAACGTATCCTTAGAATGGACAGAACAATGTTGAAATAAGATGCTACAACAGTAATTATGGAAAACACCAAATTTGTAGATGCAGATACAAATACTACTGTTTCTGGAAAGGAAGTATCAGAGCAAGACAATGCTATCAGAGGGACGATATCACAGTAAAAATGATTGATTACATTGGAAGAGCAATAAGACATAGAAAATACAGAAGATGAAGCCACAATAGCTGTGGAAAAGCTGTAGAGGTATGTGAGGGAAACTAGCAGAAAGCAGATCCGCCGAGATACAACCGCCATGTAGAGCAGAGGGTTACAAATGGCCACATAGCGATCATAGGCCATCACAGCTAAAATGAAAATTTCAGCTACAATGAAAACCAAGAACGTGCCTAGTTGGGTGGCACATTCATAGAAGGAGGTGGTGTGTTTCTTTACTAAGAAGTTGATCAGCATTTTAGGGGCAATGACAGTTGAATTGCCAAGGTTGATGATAGCCAAGTGCCTGAGGAAGAAATACATGGGGGTCTGAAGCCGAGAGTCCACACTGGTGAGGGTGATGATGCTTAGGTTCCCTGTCACAGTCAGTCCATAGATGACCAGGAAGACAAAGAAGAGTGGGATCTGGAGGTCTGGGCGTTCTGAGACTCCTGTGAGAATAAATTCAATGACTTGGGTGAAATTTTCATGAGCCATGGTAGAGTTTGGAGAGTCATCTGTTTGAGCAAGGAAGGAGAAATGGTTACAGTTTTTAAAAATTGTATTTCCTAGGATTGCCATTAGATGACACAGGCAATGCCTAGGGTGAGACTTCCTGGAATCATGCTTCCAAATTATACCAGCTCCTCTATTTCTTCTGAAATTTAGTGTGTTGCTGGCTATGTACACTTTTTAAATGGCAAAAATAAAAATTTTAAAGGAACCACTTTAAATCACAAATATTGTACCCACCCTTGAAAGGTTGTTGTTGAATCATGCGAATACACCAGGATTCTTGGCCCCCGGAGGAGAAGAATTCAATCCGGGGCCAGAGACGAGGCTTGATCGCTCAGAGCTTTTGAGTAATAAAGTTTTATTAAAGTATAAAGGAGATAGAGAAAGCTTCTGACATAGGCATCAGAAGGGGGCAGAAAGAGTACCCCCCTTCTAGTCTTCAACTGGATGTTATATAGTCACTAGCAGTCTGTTAATGAAAGAAAGGAATGTCTTAAAATTCAGAATGGGACCAAATGGTTTATCCTGGGCCATAAAATGATTAACTGAATCTTAAAGAAGGGCAGACCACCATACAAATAGTTTCATTTACGTAGATTAGGGGAACAATATCTGAGTATAACATACTGGTTTGTCAAGTAGGTTTTGGGCCAAGAGGCGGAATCGACTTGGAGACAGAGTTTGGGGTAAAGGCGTAGTACATTAGCATAGCTTAAGACAAACATTTTCATAAGAAAAAGGCATTGGTTATCTCTAGGCTCAAGAATAGCTAACTTCAGGCGAAACCAGGTGTCATTATGGCAACACAGTATTTTAAGAGAAACCTCTCTTTAAATTTGTATAGAGAAGGAAAAAAATATTGCTAGTTTGTTTCCTCCTGCCGCTTAAGAGAGATAAAAATGTCTGACACTTGCAGGCTATTTCCTCCATTTGGAGACCCCCTCTCTCCTTGGGGACCCCTAGATTTCCTATCAACCTGCCTAGGAAATGACTCTCTCACCCTCTAAATTTCTCTTTCAAAGTTCCACATTTTATTATTTGCCAGTGTCAATAATACTTTGCCATTCTACGCACTCCTACTTCCTTAGGTCAAGCTTTAATTAATACTGTCATTGACGACTATATTATTTTGATCTCCATGTCATGATTCTCTCAGTTTGGCTGATAGACAAATAACAGTCTTTACTTTTTGAGTAGTCAAATTTGTAATCTGAGATTATTTTTAGAATAATTGAAGAATAAGCTTTAGCCTCATATTCAACGCATTTGACATTCAGGGTCTGTATCGCCTTTCTACTCACATCACCTCACTCAGCATACACTCAGCCCTACATTTTTTTCTCTTGCCCTCTGTGTCCTTGCTGATATTCAAAAATACCAGTTGAACTAAGAGCAACCTAGAAAATAAACATTTCTTCATAGGTTTTATTTCCTTATTAAGATACTACAGAGTTTCTGTCTTGTTAAATCAAGAAACTGCTGCTGCTGCTGCTAAGTCGCTTCACTCGTGTCTGACTCTGTGTGACCCACCAGGCTCCCCTGTCCCTGGGATTCTCCAGGCAAGAACACTGGAGTGGGTTGCCATTTCCTTCTCCAATGTATGAAAGTGAAATTTGAAAGTGAAGTCGCTCAGTCGTGTCCGACTCTTTGCGACCCCACGGACTCCAGCCTACCAGGCTCTGCCGTCCATGGGATTTTCCAGGCAAGAGTACTGGAGTGGGGTGCCACTGCCTTCTCTGAAATCAAGAAACTAGTCTGATGCAAAAATGAGTTTAAGGATGGAAGGCGACGCTGGGCTTTGTGGAGCCAGTTCTCTTGCTTTTTCCTAGATGACACTGTCTGCTGTTTCTTTATTGTGTCCCACTCGGCTTTCAGGCCCTTTCCTCTTTCACAGAGAAGAACCAAGTATTGCCTGGTCTGCTATCATGGGTTTTCTTGTAGAATGTGAGACACATCAAATTAGGCAAAGGAATTCAGACATCTGCTACCAATCTTACCAGTTGGAAGTCTTCAGTTCTGCTAAGGATTAGTCTAGCATTTATTGAGGGTATCTTCATTTTCAGTGTCTTTTATTATTTTCTTCTAAATTTCCAGATAATTTTACCTTACCCATTCATTTTTTTTTAAATTTTCTCCTTAAGAATATATAACTTGAGATATGTTCCAGTAAAAGATTTAAGGTTGAATACACTAGCATTCTTAATTATAGGCACAATGCTGCTCCTCTCTAGAACTTATTCATCTTCTATTACTGAAATTTGATATCTGTTGATTAGCAATTCCTCATATGGTCCAACTTACAACTTCTGGATACTTATCAAAAAGAATTGCTATAAGAATCTTAAAGAGATAGTGATACTCTGCCATTCTTCTTATTTTGCAAAGAATATCTTTGGTCATTTTTGACCATTCTGATGCAACATTTATATGCTTCTATTTAGGGCTAATCATTAGAGCACACAGGATATAAAAAATGTGTAAAGATATAACTGATATTTCAATCTTCAGACCTGGTGATAAGAGTTAGGAACTACTTGAGGTTCATGGCTTTCTCCTTAACTCTTAAAAAAGTATTCTATTCATTTACTAGTTTACTCAATCAGTTAGTAAAGTCATTCCTGAAAGAAAAAAAAGTAAGCAACCATTAGGGGAAACAATCAACTAAAAATTATCCAAGTTCATGTGTGGGAATTGATTCTCATATAGAAGAATATGCATATCCTTGTATTAAGATTATTTTCAGTTTATAAAATGTTTCATGGGTAATACATATCTTAAAGTATTTTTCAAATATTGCATTGGATATATTTATAGAAAATTCAAATATTATATGAGACAAGTACTAAGAAGTATTTGTCATTGATCTGAAATTTAAATGCAACTGAATATCTTATATTTTATCTGGAAATTCTAATCATACTGGGTTTTAGTATATTAGATTGCTCATGATTTTTTCAGATATATCTTACTCCCTCTGCACTTAAAATATCCACATCTGACTTTCAGCTTTCATAAATAAAATAGATACATGACTTCTAGTCAATTCATAGGTAATGCCCTGACACTACCACAGTATTCCAGGGAAACAATTTAACAACAAGAAAAAATAATAATAATGGCGTTTTTGTGGTTAAAGAATATCTGTCAGTGTCTATAAAAGTGTTCATAGTCAGAATCTAAGAAACAAGGGAAATTACCAATGTCAAGGTGATAATCAAAATCAACAACTTCTGTCTACTCACGTTAATGAAGAATTGGATTTTCTCCTCTCAAATTTCTCTGACTTTTCTTTGAGTAGGGAGAATTTATGCTTTTTGTATCTCTTTGTGATGTTTCCTGAGAAAGTATTAATAGCATGTGAGCTATTCAAATGATTTCTCTTAAATCTAAAGAGAGATTTAAAAACGATTGCTTGCGTGCCTACCTATCCTCAGGGATATCTGGCCTAGTCTCTAGTGAACAATTGTAAGGAATAATTTAAAGAAAGGAAGAAATCAGCATAATGATCTTTACAGTTCTACAGAGACCCACATGACAAAAGTACTCAATCACTGACACAGAGTCAATGATCAGAACAACAATAGAAAAGACTAACGTATTTTATTGCAGCAAAATTGGAACAGTTTCAATAGTCATGATAAAATTGCAAATTAATCACCACCATTGCATATAATTTATTTAAGTTTATTATTCCAGTAAAAATATGTCATAGGCTCTGCATTAAAAATATACCATTTAACCTAAATGAGGTGTATATTACTATTCCCAGATTCAGAGGACACTAATCTCAGATAAACTATGTGATTTGACCAAAGATGTGTAATTGATGACTAGAAGATTTGAAATTAAAGCCTTGTCTTTAAATGAGTGATATACATGCATTTTCTTTTCATATGACAAACACATAACAATTATTGTAGTGCAATGTGTTGCAATAATAGTTGTCTAAATCGTAGTGTTTCCTGAGCTGAGATCTACCACTTTTGCATGATGTTCACATAGTCTCATAGAAGATAAAATCTAATATAAGGAAATACATTCCCTCTCATAACATTTAACCTATGTTCTCTTCTTCTATGAATTCCTTTTGCTTTAGAATTAAGTAAAATTTGCATACAGTAAAAGATGGTGTTAAATTGTACAAATGGGTAAGTTTTGGAAAATGTGCCATTTGTTCCCAATACCTGAATCAAGATAACATTTCTATACCACAGACATTTCCATGATACTTTATAACCCCCACTTCTTGGCTATTCCCATCATAAAGGCAATTTCCCTCAGACCTTAACTTCCAAATGCTGCTCTGGTTTCTATCCCTAATCTCATTTTCCCTGTTCCTGAATTTCATATAAGTGAAACCACACAATAAATATTCTTAGTCTGTATCTTGCATGCAGCTTAATTGTTTTGAAATTCAGCTGTGCTGAGTTTATATGGATACATATAGTCCTCTGCATACATATATCCCATCTTACTTCTTCTCTTACCAATAGATATTTGAGTTTTGGTTTATTATAAAATTTCTTGTATAAACACCCTTATAAAAGCATAGGTGTGTATATATGTATTATTTTTACTAGTTATAGATCTAAGAGGTAATTCAGTTCAATTCAGTCACTCAGTCGTGTCCGACTCTTTGTGATCCCGTGAATCGCAGCACTCCAGGCCTCCCTGTCCATCACCAACTCCCGGACTTCACTCAGACTCACGTCCGTCGAGTCAGTGATGCCATCCAGCCATCTCATCCTCTGTCGTCCCCTTCTCCTCCTGCCCCCAATCCCTCCCAGCATCAAGTCTTTTCCAATGAGTCAACTCTTCGCATGAGGTGGCCAAAGTACTGGAGTTTCAGCTTTAGCATCATTCCTTCCAAAAAAATCCCAGGGCTGATCTCCTTCAGAATGGACTGGTTGGATCTCCTTGCAGTCCAAGGGACTCTCAAGAGCCTTCTCCAACACCACAGTTCAAAAGCATCAATTCTTCAGAGCTCAGCTTTCTTCGCAGTCCAACTCTCACATCCATACATGAGAAAAACCATAGCCTTGACTAGACGGACCTTTGCTGGCAAAGTAATGTCTCTGCTTTTCGATATGCTATCTAGGTTGGTCATAACTTTCCTTCCAAGGAGTAAACATCTTTTAATTTCATGGGTGCAGTCACCATCTGCAGTGATTTTGGAGCCCCCCAAAATAAAGTCTGACACTGTTTCCACTGTTCCCCATCTATTTCCCATGAAGTGATGGGACCAGATGCCATTACTGTAACATAAACATCTGCATTCTTAACTCTATAAGAACCTGCTAACTTTCTGAACTTATGGTAACATTTTACATTACCAAAGCCATGTATGAGAATTCTATTTGCCCCATCTCCTTGGCAATATTTGATGTAGACATTTTAAAAATAACTTATAAATGGAATTGGAATAAAATAATCTCATTCTGAGTTGAATTTTCATTTACTTGGTGGCTAGTGAAAGTGGACATTTTTCTATGTACTTGGTTATTCATATACCCACCTCTTATAGTTCTAAAATTTGCCCATTTTAATTGTTTTCTTCTTTTTATTGATTTTTTGAATACTAAAAGTTTGCTAGATAAAACTACTTTTTCAGATTTGTTTTTTTCCCTAGACTCTCTTGCTTCTGATGTTTCTATTTAGTTCTGTCTCAAGTTGCTACAGTGATACAACTCAGAGTTGTGTGGCTAGTAGGAAGGGCAGAAAACCCTCTCCCACCAAAAAGTTCCAAACAAAGCAGTTTTGGATACAGGAGATGAAGTGGGTAGGAGAGGCCATAAAACTGATAAAACTGCAAGCCAAGGCACGTAGAGAAACATTCTGAAGACAGGAAAGGAAGCAGGAAAACTAGGAATCTCTCTCTGTCAGCACTTCAAAAGAAAGAAAGAAAAGAAAGTGAAGTCACTCAGTTTGTCCAACTCTTTGCGATCCTATGGACTGTAGCCTACCAGGCTCATCCCTCCATGGGATTCTTCAGGCAAGAGGACTGGAGTGGGTTGCCATTTCCTTCTCCAGGGGATCTTCCTGACCCAGAGATCGAACCCGGGTCTTCTGCATTGCAGGCAGACACTTTACCCTCTGAGACACCAGGGAAGCCCCAAGAATACTGGAGTGGATTGCTCTGTCCTCCTTCAGGGGATCTTCCCAACCCAGGGATCAAACTCGGATGTCTCACATTGCAGGCAGATTTTTTCTTTCACTTTTTATTTTTTTAATTTATTTTATTTTTTAACTTTACAATATTGTATTGGTTTTGCCATATATTCTTTACCATCTGAGCCACCAAGGAAGCCCTATCACTTCAAACATTACTCTAATTTTGTTGCATTGAATATACTGGTGTGTTAGGAAATCTGGAGTCTATTTTGGACATGGTGACACTCTGCTCTGAAGATATCTGAATATTGTCATCTTCTTAAGTGAGTTGATTTTATTTTTTCTTTTTTAAAATTAACAAGGTTTGTGTTAAACTACAGACTCTGCCTCATGGATGATTTCATAAATACTAGTTCATATTTTAGCATTTAGTCTGGGGGTACTGGAATTGTCCCCCACAGCCTCATGCATCAGGATAAGTGAACTGGAAAATTCATACAAAGAATAAGGATTTGACTTTCATTGGCTCTTTTTTTTTCTTCAATTCAGCCCCCAAATTCTGTGACTATTGACTCAAACATTTTTATTCTGTAGATCAGAAAACCTGGGTTGTATTCAAGATTTCTATTTGAATGGTGCAAACTAGGACCTTTCCTCAAAATAGAAATTGCAAAATGGGAAAATAACCTATGCGTTTGGCTTTTAATGCTGTAAGAATCTCCTCCACCCAATGGCAGCCTATCTTAACCATCTCTTCATTGACCTATAGAGTTCAAAAAGACATCAACAGCACGGATTTGTCAGAAATCTCTTCAAGGCAGCCTTCACGTCCTTGTTCCTCAGGCTGTAGATCATGGGGTTCAGCATGGGAATCACCAGTGTATAAAACACTGAAGCCATTTTATCAGTTTCTAATGAATGGTTATTTCGAGGCTGCAAATACATGAAAAGCAGAGTTCCATAGAAGACTGACACTGCTGTCATATGTGAAGCGCATGTGGAGAAGGTTCTTTTCCTTCCTTCCGATGAGCGTATCCTTAGAATGGACACAATGATGTTGAAATAAGATGCTACAACTACAGTTATGGAAAACATCAAGTTTGTAGATGCAGATATGAAGACTACTGTTTCTGGAAAGGAAGTATCAGAGCAGGACAATGCTAAGAGAGGGACAATATCACAGTAAAAATGATTGATTACATTGAAAGAGCAATAAGCCATTGAAAATACAGAAAAGGAAGTCACAATAGCTGTGGAAAAGCTATATAGGTATGTCAGGGAAACTAGCAGAAAGCAAAGCTGTCGAGACACCACCACCATGTAGAGCAGGGGGTTACAAATGGCCACATAGCGGTCATAGGCCATCACAGCTAAAATGAAAATTTCAGCTACAATGAAAACCAAGAACCCGCCTAGCTGAATGGCACATTCATAGAAGGAGGTGGTGTGTTTCTTTACTAAGAAGTTGATCAGCATTTTAGGGGCAATGACAGTTGAATTGCCAAGATTGTTGATGGCCAAGTGCCTGAGGAAGAAATACATGGGGGTCTGAAGCTCAGAGTCCACACTGGTGAGGGTGATGATGCTTAGGTTCCCTGTTACGGTTAGTCCATAGATGACCAGGAAGACAAAGAAGAGTGGGATCTGGAGGTCTGGACGTTCTGAGACTCCTATGAGAATAAACTCAATGACTCGGGAGAAATTTCCATTAGCCATGTAACAGTTTTGAAATTAATCTATTTGGGGAAGAAAAGAAAATGTGGTTACAAACTTCCAAGTAATTATTTTCACTGATTGTCATTAAATGACAAGGGCAATTCTTGGGGTGGGTTTTCCTGAAATCATGTTTCCAAATTACATCAGCTCCTCTACTTCTGCTGAACTCTAGTGTGCTCCAGCTTATATAGCTTTCCTAAATGGAAAAAAAATAAATGTGAAAAAGCAGCCACTGTAAAGCACAAACATTGTATCCATCCTCTAATTTTCTGTGTCAGAGTTCCACATTGTATTTTTTTTTTTTTTTTTTTTTTTGCCAATTTTCATGATATTTGCCATCGTAAGCATCCCTTCACCTACCTCCTGAGGTCAAGCTTGCATTAACACTGTCATGGACTATTGTATCCTTCTGGTCTTCATGTCATGATTCATATTAGCTGATAGGCAGATAGCAGTCATTAAAACTTTTGGGTAGCATGTAATCTGAAATATTTTTAGAATAATTGAAAAAAGCTTTAGCCTTGTTTTCAATGCATTCCACAATCAGATACATATCATTTTTTCTATTCATATCACATCGGACCAGGCTTTTTGAACTCTAAATTTTCATCTCAGTCTTTCTGTTTCCCTGATGATATTCAAAAGGACCAGTTGCACTAAGAGCACACAACCTAGAATATAAATCTTTTATTCTTAGCTGTTATTCTCTCTTATGCTGCAGAGGTTCTGATTTATCAAACCAGGAATCTAGTCCAGTCCAAGGAGTGGGGTTGAGAAAGAAAGGAGATCCTGAAGGTTGCTGAGCCAGATCTATTCCTCTTTCCTACATAGTATTTTCTGCTGTCTCTGGGCTTCCGTGGTGGCCCAGGTGGTAAAGAGTCTGCATGCAATGCAGGAGACCCAGGTTCGATCCCTGGAAGATCCCCTGGAGAAGGAGATGGCTGTTTCTCTACCGAGTCCCACTCTGCTTTCAGGCTCCTCCCTCACACACAGATAAGGACCAGGTGTTGCCTGGTCTGCTCTCATGGGTTTCATTAGACAAAGAGAGACACATTGGATTAAGCAAAAGAATTCAGATTTCTGGTATCAGTCCTACGACCCTGAAGTCTTCAGCTGTGCTAGGATTACTCAAATGCTTACTGAGGGTATCTCCATGATCAATGTCAGTAATTATCTCTTTCTGAAATTCCAGATTCTTTTACCTTGCCCATTCTTTTTTTAATATTGATTTTAATTTTCTGCTTTAAGGATATATAGCATGTGATCTGCCCCATTAAATGATTTATGGGTCAGTTATACAGTATTGTTAATTTAAGTTACTATATTGTACAGTGGATCTCTATATCTTATTCAATCTTATGTAAATGAAACTATATTTGTTGATTAGCAATTAATTCCCCATGTGATTCAACTTACAACTTCTGGTTATTTATCCAATAGAACTGCTTCAGTATCTTAAATAGATAGGGATACACTGCCAATTCTTCTTCTTTGGGAAAAGGTATTTCTGGTCATTTTTTTTAATATCCTAGTGCAACATTTTATATCCTTCCATGAGGACTAATATTTAGAGTAGACAGAATACAAAAAGTATGCAGTGGGAAGACTGACTTTTCAATCTTCAGTCCTGGTGATAGCAGTTAGGAGTTATGTGGGGTTCATGACTTTCTTATAGCTCTTAATAAATCATTATACTTTTTTACCAGTCTACTCACTAAGTTTGTAAAATCTTTTTTGAAACACAAACAAACAAGTGTTAAGAAACCAGCAAGAAAAACAAACAAGTAAAAATTATCCAAGTTTATGCATGGGAGTTATTTTCATACTGAAGAATATGCCTATCTATATATTAAAATTATCTGGGGGCTTCCCTGGTGGTTCAGCTGGTAGAGAATTCCCCTGCAATGTGGGAGACCTGGGTTCAATCCCTGGGTTGGGAAGATCCCCTGGAGATGGGAACAGCTACTCATTCTGTTATACCCACAATATTCTGGCCTGGAGAATTCAATCCATGGGGTCACAAAGAGTTGGACACGACTGAGCAACTTTCACTTCACTTCACTTCAGAGATAATTTTAAAATAAATAAAATTATTTTAGGTATATACAATATTTCATTAATAATATGTAAATTATTATTTTTCAAATATTGTATTGGGCATATTTACAAAAACAAATATTATATTAAATACTAAAAAGTATTTGTTATTGATCTGAAATTTAAATGCCACTGAGCAACCTGTATTTTATCTGGAAATCCTAACATAAATGGATTCTCTTAGATTACACTGGTGATGATTATTTTCAGGTACCTTTAACTTCTTCACTTGCAATATCCAAATACCACTTTTGACTTTCACAAATAGAAGGATAAATGACATGTAGTCAAGTCATATGATTAATGCCTTTAAAATGCCTACCATCCTATTCCAGGGAAACCAGTTAGCAAAGGAAATAATGAAATGTTTGTGGTGTAAAGAATAAGCAGTCAGTGACCATGATAGTGTCCTTAGTCAGAATCTAAGAATCAAGGGAAATTACCAACACAAGAGTTGTTATCAAAATCAATATTTTTTATGTGCTCACCTTTATGAAGAACTGGATTTTCTGCTCTTCTGTTCTCCTGATATTTCTTTGGGTAGAAAGAATATATGCTTTTCCTCTTTCTTTGTAATGTCCCTGAGGAAGTAGTATGGAATTTAAATCATCTGAGAGATTTAGAAAAGAAATTGCCTGTGGTGCCTGCTAATGTTCCAGGATATTTTGCACATTCTCTAGTGGAAAAATTATAAGGAATAATTTAAGGAAAGGAAGAAAGCAGCGTAAATGATCTGTAGAGTTCCACAGAGACCTACATGTCATAAAGTACTTACAGAGTCAGTGATTTTAAATAACAATAAAAGCATTACTGTATATGAGTTCTATTTCAGCTAAACTGGAACAGTTCAAAAAGTCATGATAAAACTGTAAATGAATCATCATCACTGCATAGAGTTTTTTTTTTTTTTTTTTTTTTTTTTTTTAATTTTTCTAGTAAAATAAGTAGTAGGCCCTGGGTTAAAAATATAGCATTTGACCTAAATGGTATAGATATTATTATCCCCACATTCAGATAACTCCGAGCTAAGACAAACTATTTCATTTGATCAAAAACATGTAATTGGTGACTAGAATATTTGAAATTAAAACCTCATCTTTGAGTGATATACATACATTGGCCTTTAATACGACAAACACATAATTCCTGCAGTGAAATGTGATACAATAATAATAGTCTAAATGGTAGTGTTTTCTGAGCTATCTCATCCTTCTTGCATAATGTTCAGCACAACTTCATAGACATTAAAATATAACAGAAGATAATATATTCCCTCTCATAGCATTTACTCATGCTCTCTTCCTCTATTAATTCCTCATGTAGAATTGAGGGGAATTCTATATAGTTAAAGATGGATTTAAAATGTAAAAGTGGGTATGTTTTAATAAATGTGCCATTTGCTCCTAATACCTAATCAAGATATAGAACATTATCAACATCAAAAATGGTCCCTGATATTTTAAATGCCCCCAAAATTTCCCTACACCCTAGGCTACTCCCATTATAATGATGAACAACATCCCCCAACTTCTACTTATTGTTGCTATAAGCTTATTTTCCCTGTTTCTGAATTTCATATAAGTGGAATCACACAATAAACAGTCTCAAATAAGCAGTCTTTCACTCAGCATAGTGATATTGAAATTATCTGTGCTGCATTTATACAGATACATAATAATTGACTACATGCATATATCCCATCTTTAACCATCCTTTTATTGATGGGTATTGAATTTTGGCTTGTTGTAATAAGTCTAGTGTTAACACTCCTATATAACTGTATATGTGCAGATATGTGGGGCTTCCCGGGGGGTAAAGAACCTGCCTGCCAATGAAGGAGACATGAGATGAGATGCAGTTTCCACCCCTGGGTTGGAAAGACCCTCTGGAAGAGGGCATGCAACCCGCTCCAGTATTCTTGCCTAGTGAATTCCATGGACAGAGGAGTCCACAGTGTCGCAAAGAGTCAGGTGCAACTAAAGTGACTTAGCATGCATGTGTATAGAGGTATTAATTTCCCTAGCAAAAGATCTATGAGGGAAGTTACTGGAACATAGATAACTATATATTTAACTTTATAACAAACTGCAGATTTCTAAGCTAACTGTTGCATTTTCATTACCTAAAACCATGTATGAGAATTCATACTTTCCCCACATACTTGCCAATATTTGAAGTCAAAATTCAAAAAAAAAAAAAGATTTATAAATTGAAACTGGGATAAAAAATAATATTGTGAGTTTGACTTTTACTTACTTGATGATTAATAATACTGAACACTTTTCTATATACCTGTTGTTCATTCATATATCTCCATCTTAAATGTCTAAATTTTGTTCATTTTAATTGAAATTTTTATTTTCATTGATTTTTATGATTTTTATAAGTGTGATAGATAAAATTACTTTTTCAAATTTTATTTGAGAAGTTTTATTTTTTTGATTTTTCTCTTTAACACTTTGACCCACGATCTTGCAGTTTTACAAAGAAGAGTTTTGCTACCACTGAAGAAGACAGAACAGTCTCTCCAACCAAACAGTTCCATGTGTACAAAACAGATTGGGAGGAAGAAGATGAAGTGGGTAGGAGAGGACATAAAGCTGAAAAATTCCCAACCTAAGATACACGGACTGACACTGAAGCCTGAGAAGAGAGCAGGAGAACCCAGAATCACTCTCTGTTGTCACTTCAAGGATTATGTTAATTTTCTTGAAAACACTGATGTTCAGGGGACTTGGAGTCTATGCTGGACATGGGGACTTTCTATTGTGAAGATTTCTAAATATTGTTATAATCTTAAAAGAGTTTATTTTATTTGTTTCTTGCCTTTTTTATTTTAAAAAAATTAACAAGGTTGTGTCAGACTACGAACTCTGTCTCATGAGTGGTTACATAAATATGTCTTTATATTTTTAGCCTTGTCTGGGATTCCCAGGTAGTTCAGTGGTAAAGAATATACCTGCATGAGACTTCAGGAGACGTGGGTTTTATCCCTGGATCAGGAAGATCTCCTGGAGGAAGAAATGGCAACCCATTTGAATATTCTTGCCTGGAAAATTCAATGGACAGAGGAGCCTGGCGGGTTACAGTCCATGGGGTCTCAAAGTGTCAGACATGACTGGGCACATGCACGCACATACACACAACCTTCCCTGGGATACTGAAATCTCCACACCTACGTGCCTCAAGACCAGTGAATTGCACAGATTTTGTACAAATAACATGGATCTGACTTTCACTAGCTGTTTATCCCCAAAATTTTTGTGGCTGTTGTCTCAGATTTTTCACTTATTAGATTAGAAAAATGGGCTTGTATTTAAGATTTCTGTTTGAAAAATGTGGACTAGGATCTATTGTCAAAACAGAAATTGCAAAATCGGAAAATCATCCATTCCTTTAGCTTCTAATGCTGTTCAGATTATATTCCACACAGTGGTAGCCTATCTTAACCATCTCTTCAGTGACCTATAGAGTTCTAACACTACATTAATAATTGGTCAGAAATTTCCTCAAGGCAGCCTTCACTTCCTTGTTCCTCAGGCTGTAAATCATGGGGTTCAGCATGGGAATCACCAGTGTATAAAACACTGAAGCCATTTTATCAGTTTCTAATGAATGGTTATTTCGAGGCTGCAAATACATGAAAAGCAGAGTTCCATAGAAGACCGACACTGCTGTCATATGTGAAGCGCATGTGGAGAAGGCTTTTTTCCTTCCTTCTGATGAACGTATCCTTAGAATGGACACAATGATGTTGAAATAAGATGCTACAACTACAGTTACGGAAAACATCAAGAGCAAGACAATGCTAACAGAGGGACGGTATCACAGTAAAAATGATTGATTACATTGGAAGAGCAATAAGACACAGAAAATACACAAAATGAAACTACAACAGCTGTGGAAAAGCTATAGAGGTGTGTGAGGGAAGCTAGCAGAAAGCAAGCCTGTCGAGACACCACCGTCATGTAGAGCAGGGGGTTACAAATGGCCACATAGCGGTCATAGGCCATCACAGCTAAAATGAAAATTTCAGCTACAATGAAAACCAAGAACCTGCCTAGCTGAATAGCACATTCATAGAAGGATGTGGTGTGTTTCTTTACTAAGAAGTTGATTAGCATTTTAGGGGCAATGACAGTTGAATTGCCAAGACTGATGACAGCCAAGTGCCTGAGGAAGAAATACATGGGGGTCTGAGGTCGAGAGTCCACACTGGTGAGGGTGATGATGCTTAGGTTCCCTGTCATGGTCAGTCCACAGATGACCAGGAAGACAAAGAAGAGTGGGATCTGGAGGTCTGGACGTTCTGAGACTCCTATAAGAATAAACTCAGTGACTCGGGTGAAATTTCCATTAGCCATGTATAAGTTTAGAAAGTCATCTATATGGAAGAAGAAGAAGAGACTTGGTTAGAAATTAAGGAATTATCTTCTAGGACTGTCAATAGATGGCAAAAGCATCCCTTGGATGAGATTTCCTCAAAGAATTTATTGAACTCATGTTTCTTGGTCTATTAAATCAAATTAGAAATCATCTATTAAAGAGAATATTCAAGTGTGGCAAATTAAATAGATGATCCAACATTATGAATATTTCAAAGATCCAATCCATTGAATTTTATTAAGTTATGGATATCTTATTAGCTTGAAAATATTTAAAGCCATGATTCATATTATGGCATCATATTGATATCTTCTGCACTGAGTGTGAGAAACTCTTGAGTAATAGTATTTGTCCAAATAATTCAATGTTCCTTGTGATCTCTAATTTGAAAATATTTTCTTCTTCTGAATAATGCATGATCTAGTCATTTAAAAATATTATTTAGTTGCTAAATCATGTCTAACTCTTTTTTTTGTGTGTATGACCCCATGGACTGTAGATTGTCAGGCTCCTCTGTCGCTGTGATTTTCCAGGCAAGAACACTAGAGTGGGTTGCTATTTCCTCCTCCAGAGGATCTTCCTGATCCATGGATGAAACCAACATTTCCAGCATTGGCAGGTGGATTCTTCACCACTGTACCACTGATCCAATCACCATTCTGCCCTCTTTATTCCATCCTTGTACTAACATTTATTCAATGTAGACTGAAATTGCAAATTCTGTCATTTTTACACTTTTGATAATTTTTATTGCTGTAATGATGCTAAGCATTTTATTTTCATAAGGCTTCTCTGAAAATTACATTGTATATAGTTGCCAAAGAATCAGCATGGAATTAGGATATAATATTTTCCTAGAAATATCTGCTTGAAAGATAGCTTCCTGTTACTAAATAAGCCAATTATAGTCCCTTCTCACTTTTAGTTGAGCTCAGTAATGGTCTGTGGCCTTAAATATTCTATCACAGTCTCTTATACGAAAAGGTAAAATTTAGATCCAAAGAATCAACACTATTTCATCATTTAACATAAGATCTACCCTTTAACAAAAATTTAATTATGTATATGTATAAAATAATCATAATAATAAAATGGGTAAGATGATACTTTTGGGAATGGTGGATATGTTTACAGCATAGATTTTTGGTAACTGTATCACTAATATATACTTATCTTCAAATTCATCAAATTGTATGCATTAACCACATACAGCTCTTTTATGTCAAACAAAAGTCAGTAAAGTGATTTTTAAGAGATATGTATCATAATTGCCTGACCAGTAAAAGTTATTGATATCTCTTCTTCTAAAGAAGAGATTTGATATCTCTTCTCCTAAAGAAGATTAAAAAAATTTCTGCAATGAAATAAAAAATGAAGCAGTTTTATAATAACACCAAACAGTTTTGAGTATTTGATATTAGTCGTTTCTGACTCCAAATCATTCTTTCTCTTAACACTTTAGTCATACTAGAAGGCTGAGTGTCCAAGAATTGACGCTTTCAAACTGCGGTGCTGGAGAAACTTGTAAGAGTCCCTTGGACAGCAATGAGATCAAACCAGTCGATCTTAAAAGAAATCAACTCTGAATATTCGTTGAAAGGGCTGATGCTGAAGCTCCAATACTTTGGCCATCTGATGCAAAGAGAGGACTCATTGGTAAAGAACCTGACTCTGGGAAAGATTGAGGGAAGGGGGAGGAGGGAGTGACAGAGGATGAGATGGTTGGATGGCATCACTGACTCAGTGGACATGATTTTAAGCAAATTCTGGGAGATAGTGAAGGAGGGGGAAGCCTGGCATGCTGCAGTTCATGGGGTCACAAAGAGCTGGACAACAACAATATAATCTTATTTGTTTCCTACTTGTGCCAAGAAATATTAAAGTTTCAGTTACTTTATTTGCCCCTTACCTCTGGACCTGGTTGGTTGGTTGGTTGGTTTAGTCACTACGTCATGTCCGACTCTTGTGACCCCATGGACTTTAGCTTGCCAGGCTCCTTTGCCCATGGGATTCTCCAGGCAAGAATACTGGAGTGGTTGCCATTTCCATCTCCAGGGGATCTTCCTGATCCAGGAATCAAACCTGGGTCTCCTGCATTGCAGGCAGATTCTTTACCAACTGAGCTATGAGGGAAGCCTTTATATATATAAAGGACGTTTATCTTGAGGAGTTTAGTTCCCTATTTATGGAGGCTGAGAAATTCCACAATCTCCTGCCTATAATGTATAAAGCCAGGAAAGCCAGTGGTATAATTCAGTCCCAGTCTGAAGTCCTGTGTGCCTCTGGACCTACTATTCCAGTAATGAGAAAGAAACACAGGGCTAGAATAAAAAACATAAACAAGATAACTGTAGATTGTTTTAAGTACCATATGTAAATTAAACAAAAAAGATTTATCAAGATAACCTGGAAGAATTACTTCTTAGATGTTGTTAAGAGAATTCCTTTCTGTGGGTGAAATTTCAACTAAACCGTAAAGAATGAGAAGTAATCAAGTACTGAATAAATCACAGGAAGAATATCCCAGGATTCCAAGCATCTTTAAGAGATACATTCACGATTATAAGAATAGCATATTTCCTAAAGATGCTGTCCTGAGATAGAAAATCTTTTTTGTTTTTGTTTGTTTGTGTCATGGGAACTTAATAGAGGCTAGTGTTTCCTTTAAGGCCAGAGTCACTGAATAATAGTGAGTATTAGTAAGATCAGATAATGCAGGTCACAATAAATATTTGGATTTTTTTTCTAAGTAAATTGTAAAACACTGATAGGTTTTTGGGTAGGTGAGTAACAAGGTCAGCTTTACATTTATATATTAAAAAAGATTGTAGTTACAAAGATAATGAATTATATGATTGGAAACGGGTAGAAATTATAGGTTGGAAGGGGGTAGAAAATATATGTGGGAAGGGAGTAGAAAATTGAAGAGGGGCATAAAATTTTAGCAATGAGCTAAGCAGTGTTACAGGATTTCGGTCGGAAGATAATGAGCCAAAGTAGAAAACTTGGCAATAGAGAGAAGAGGTAAATTTAACAATTGGAAGAAGAAAAAAGATAATATCTATGATATAATTTGTGTAACATTAGGAACAGGAAAGGAATTTGATTTAGGTCATACCTGAATGGCTTAGTGGTATTCTCTACTTTCTTCAATTTAAGTCTGAATTTGGCAATAAGGAGCTCATGATCTGAGCCACAGTCAGATCCAGGTCTTCTTTGTGCTGACTGTATAGATCTTCTCCATCTTTGGCTGCAAAGAATATAATCAATCTGATTTCAGTGTTGGCCATCTGGTGATGTCCATGTGTAGAGTCTTCTCTTGTGTTGTTGGAAGAGGGTGTTTGCAATAAGCAGTGTGTTCTCTTGGAAAAACTCTATTAGCCTTTGCCCTTCTTCATTCTGTACTCCAAGGCCAAATTTGCCTGTTACTCCAGGTGTTTCTAGACTTCCTACTTTTTCATTCCTGTCCCCTATAATAAAAAGGACATCTTTTTTGGGTGTTAGTTATAAAAGCTTTTGTAGGTCTTCATAGAACCATTCAAATTCAGCTTCTTCAGCATTACTGGTTGGGGCATAGACTTGGATTACCTTGATATTGAATGGTTTGCCTTAGAAATGAACAGAGATCATTCTGTCATTTTTGAGATTGCATCCAGGTACTGCATTTTGGATTCTTTTGTTGACTATGATGGCTACTCCATTTCTTCTAATGGATTCTTGCCCACAGTAGTAGATATAATGATCATCTGAGTTAAATTCACCCATTCCAGTCTATTTCACTTCACTCATTACTAAAATGTCGACGTTCACTCTTGCCATCTCCTGTTTGACCACTTCCAATTTGCCTTGATTATGGACCTAACATTCCAGATTCCTATGCAATATTGCTCTTTACAGCATCAGGCTTTGCTTCCATCACCCGTCACATCCACAACTGGATATTGTTTTTGCTTTGGCTCCATCCCTTCATTCTTTCTTGAGTTATTTCTCCACTGATCTCCAGTAGCATATTTGGCACCTACTGACTTGGGGTGTTCATCTTTCAGTGTCCTATCTTTTTGCCTTTTCATACTGTTCATGGGGTTCTCAAGGCAAGAATACTGAAGTGGTTTGCCATTCCCTTCTCCAGTGGACCACATTTTGTTAGAACTCTCCACCATGACCTGTTTGTCTTGGGTGGCCCTACAGGGCATAGGTCATAGTTTCATTGAGTTAGACAAGGCTGTGGTCCATGTGATTGGATTGGTTAGTTTTCTGTGATTGTGGTTTTCAGCCTGTCTGCCCTCTGATGGAGAAGGATAAGAGGTTTATGGAAGCTTCCTGATGGCAAAGAGTGACTGAGGGGGAAACTGAGTCTTGTTCTGATGGGTGGGGCCATGCTCAGTAAATCTTTAATCTAATTTTCTGTTAATGTGTAGAGGTGTGTTCCCTCCCTGCTCTTTACCTGGGGCCAAACTGTGTTGCAGGTAATGAAGATAATGGTGACCTCCTTCAAAAGATCCCATGCAGACACTGCTACACTCAGTGCCCCTAATCCTGCAGCTGGCCACCACTGACCCATGCCTCTGCTGGAGACTCCTGGACACTCACAGGCATGTCTGGGTCAGTCTCTTGTGGGGTCACTGCTCCTTTCTCCTGGGTCTTGGTGGACAACATTCTGTTTGTGCCCACCACGAGTCTTTTTCCCAGTCCTGTGTAAGTTCTGGAAGCTCTCTGATAGAGTTGCTGGTGACCTCCTCCAAGAGGGCTTATGCCATACCTTAATCTGCTGCACCCAGAGCCCCTGTCCCTGCGGCAGTCCACTGCTGACCCTTACCTCCACAGGAGATGCTTAAACACAGTTCTGTCTCAGTCTCTGTGGGGTCTCTGGGTCCTGGTGAACACAGGGTTTGTTTGAGCCCTCTGAGCATCTCTGGAGGGAATGGAGTTTGATTCTAAACATGAATTTGCACGTCCTACAATCTTTCTGGAGTTTCTCTGACCTTGGATGTGGGGTATGTCCTCATGGCTGCTTCATGCCGTGCAGCCGCCATTCCAGTGCTGCAGCTGGAAAGTTCAACAGTACTGGAACCGTGTACTTCCAGATGTTCAAGCTGGTTTTATTTATTTATTTATTTTTTGTGCAGGAAGGTGTTGATTTTATTTTTATTTTTTTAATTTAATTTTATTTTTTAACTTTACAATATTGTATTGGTTTTGCCATATATCAAAATGAATCCGCCACAGGTATAGTAAAGACAGAAACCAGAGATTAAATTGCCAACATCCCCTGGATCATCGAAAAAGCAAGAGAGATCCAGAAAAATATTTACTTCTGCTTTATTGCCTATGCCAAAGCCTTTTACTGTGTGGATCACAAAAAACTGTGGGAAATTCTTCAAGAAATTCAAATACCAGACCACCTGACCTGCCTTTTGAGAAATCTGTATGCAGGTCAGAAAGAAACAGTTAGAACTGGACATAGAACAACAGACTGGTTCCACATAGGAAAAGGAGTACATAAAGGTTGTATATTGTCAGTCTGCTTATTTAACTTAGGTGCAGAGTACATCATGATAAACGCTGGGCTGGATGAAGCTGGAACTAAGATTGTCAGGAGAAATATCAATGACCTCAGATATGCAGATGACATCACTGTAATGGCAGAAAGTGAAGAAGAACTAAAGAGCCTCTTGATAAAGTGATAGAGGAGAGTGAAAAAGTTGGCTTAAGGCTCAACATTCAGGAAAATAGGATCATGGCATCTGGTCCCATCAGTTCAGTCGAGTTCAGTTCAGTCTCTCAGTCGTGTCCAACTCTGCAATCCCATGCATCCCAGCAAGCCAGGCCTCCCTGTCCATCACCAACTCCTGGAGTTCACTCAAACTCATCCATCGAGTCAGTGATGCCATCCAACCATCTCATCCTCTGTCGTCCCCTTCTCCTCCTGACCCCAATCCCTCCCAGCATCCGAGTCTTTCCCAAAGAGTTAACTCTTCACATGAGGTGGCCAAAGCATTGCAGTTCCAGCTTTAGCATCAGTCCTTCCAATGAACACATGGGACTGATCTCCTTTAGAATGGACTGACTGAATCTCCTTGCAGTCCAAGGGACTCTCAAGAGTCTTCTCCAATACCACAGTTAAAAAGCATCTGTTCTTCAGCTCTCAGCTTTCTTCACAGTCCAACTTTCACATCCATACATAACCACTGGAAAAACCATAGCCTTGACTAGATGGACCTTGGTTGGCAATGTAATGTCTCTGCTTTTGAATATGCTATCTGGGTTGGTCATAACTTTCCTTCCAAGGAGTAAGCGTCTTTTAATTTCATGGCTGCAATCACCATCTGCAGTGATTTTGGAGCCCAGAAATAAATAGTCTGACACTGTTTCCCTATCTATTTCCCATGAAGTGATGGGACCAGATGCCATGATCTTCGTTTTCTGAATGTTGAGCTTTAAGCCAACTTTTTCACTTTCCACTTTCACTTTCATCAAGAGGCTTTTCAGCTCCTCTTCACTTTCTGCCATAAGGGTGGTGTCATCTGCACATCTGAGGTTATTGATATTTCTCCCGGCAATCTTGATTCCAGCTTGTGCTTCTTCCAGCCCAGCGTTTCTCATGATGTACTCTGCATAGAAGTTAAATAAGCAGGGTGACAATATGCAGCCTTGACATAGTCCTTTTCCTATTTGGAACCAGTCTATTGTTCCATGTCCAGTTCTAACTGTTGTTTCCTGACCTGCATATAGGTTTCTTAAGAGGCAGGTCAGGTGGTCTGGTATTCCCATCTCTTTCAGAATTTTCCAAAGTTTATTGGGATCCACAGAGTCAAAGGCTTTGGCATAGTCAAGAAAGCAGAAATAGATGTTTTTCTGAAATTCCTGCTTTTTCCATGATCCAGCAGATGTTGGCAATTTGATCTCTAGTTCCTCTGCCTTTCCTAAAACCAGCTTAAACATCTTGAATTTCATGGTTCATGTATTGCTGAAGCCTGGCTTGGAGAATTTTGAGCATTACTTTACTAGCATGTGAGATGAGTGCAATTGTGTGGTAGTTTGAGCATTCTTTGGCATTGCCCAACTTTGGGATTGGAATGAAAACTGCCCTTTTCCAGTCCTGTGGCCACTGCTGAGTTTTCCAAATTTGCTGGCATATTGAGTGCAGCACTTTCACAGCATCATCTTTCAGGATTTGAAATAGCTCAACTGGAATTCCATCACCTCCACTAGCTTTGTTGGTAGTGATGCTTTCTAAGGCCCACTTGACTTCACATTTCAGAATGTCTGGCTCTAAGTGAATGGTCACACCATCGTGATTATCTGGGTCGTGAAGATCTTTTTTGTACAGTTCTTCTGTGTATTCCTGCCACCTCTTCTTAATATCTTCTGCTTCTACCTGTGGCGGATTCATTTTGATATTTGGCAAAACTAATACAATTATGTAAATTTTAAAAATAAAATAAAATAAAAAAAAAATAAAAAAAAAATATTCTGCTTCTGTTAGGTCCATACCATTTCTGTCCTTTATCAAGCCTATGTTTACATGAAATGTTCCCTTGGTATCTCTAATTTTCTTGAAGAGATCTCTAGTCTTTCCCATTCTGTTGTTTTCCTCTATTTCTTTGCATTGATCGCTGAGGAAGGCTTTCTTATCTCTTCTTGCTATTCTTTGGAACTCTGCATTCAGATGCTTATATCTTTCCTTTTCTCCTTTGCTTTTCGCTTCTCTTCTTTTCACAGCTATTTGTAAGGCCTCCTCAGACAGCCATTTTGCTTTTTTGCATTTCTTTTCCATGGGGATGGTCTTGATCCCTGTCTCCTGTACAATGTCATGAATCTCTGTCCATAGTTCATCAGGCACTCTATCAGATATAGTCCCTTAAATCTATTTCTCACTTTTTACTGTATAATCATAGGGAATTTGATTTAGGCCATACCTCAGTGGTGTAGTGTTTTCCCTACTTTCTTCAATTTAAGTCTGAATTTGGCAATAAGGAGTTCATGATCTGAGCCCCAGTCTGTTCCCTGTCTTGTTTTTGCTGACTATATAGAGCTTCTCCATCTTTGGCTGTAAAGAATATAATCATTCTGATTTCGGTGTTGACCATCTGGTGATGTCCATGTGTAGAGTCATTTCTTGTGTTGTTGGAAGAGGGTGTTTGCTATGACCAGTGCGTTCTCTTGGCAAAACTCCATTAGCCTTTGCCTTGTTTCATTTCATATTCTAAGGCCAAGTTTGCCTGTTACCCCAGGTGTTTCTTGACTTCCTACTTTTGTGTTCCAGTGGCAAATAGAATAGGAAACAGTAGAAACAGTGACTGACTATTTTTTTGAGCTCCAAAATCACTGTAGATGGTGACAGCAGCCACAAAATTAAAAGACACTTACTCCTTGGAAGGAAAGTTATGACCAACCCAGACAGCATATTAAAAAGCAGAGACATTATTTTGCCAACAAAAGTCTGTCTAGTCAAGGTTAAAGTTTTTCCAGTAGTCATGTATAGATGTGAGAGTTGGAGTATAAAGAAAGCTGAGTGCCGAAGAATTGATGCTTTTGAACTGTGGTGTTTAAGACACTTGAGGGTTTCTTGTACTGCAAGGAGATCCATCTTAAAGGAAATCAGTCCTGAATATTCATTGGAAGGACTGGTGCTGAAACTGAGGCTCCAATACTTTGGCCACTGGATGGGAAGAATTGACTCATTGGAAAAGACCTTGATGCTGGGAAAGATTGAAGGCAGGAGGAGAAGGGGACGACAGAGGATGAGATTGTTGGATAGCATCACCGACTCAATGTACATGAGTTTTGGTAAACTCCAGGAGTTGGTGATGGACAGGGAGGCCTGGCGTGCTACAGTCTATGGGGTCAAAAAGAGTCAGACATGACTGAGTGCCTGAACTGAAGGAATAGGAAAGACTTTAGTGATCTTTTAGGCCATTGGCCATTACAGTTTTCAAATATTAAAAGATATGATTAAAATGAAGTGGCCAAAGTGATATTTTGAACATATTAAGTTTTAGGTACTTATGAGACATTTATAAAACATTCAGGCAAGTTAATATTTAAGTCTGGGACACATTTCTTGTGTTTCTTCTTACAGGTACTTAAGAAAATGCCTACCTTCATAGGTATACTATATTTTTTTCATTTATTTCAAAATTATTTGTTAAAGGTTGTAAGAAAAATTACTAATATGTTCCTCAGTCAACCTCCACCCTTATACACTGCAGACAACCCTCTATTTTGAGATTCTAGCTTTTTTTTTTTCCCTCAGACACTGAGCAACAGAATATTGCTTCTGTGTTCCCCCTATCCCCACCATGCCGCTTTTTTTTGTTTGTTTGTTATTTGTCTTCTCGATGTTTACAATGTTTAATGTTTTGTCTACAATTGTCAGTCTCTCCATTATCTCCCTTGGCAAACATCAACTATCAGCCCAAACAAAGCTTCCAAGTTATATCAGCTCCTGTATTTCTGCTGATGTCTAATGCCTTGCTGGTTATATACTTGATCTTAAATTGTAAAATTACATTTCAAAAAACAACTATTTTAGATCACAAGCATTCTATTCATCCTTTAATTTTCTTATTCAAGGTTCCACATTGAAGTATTTGGCAATTTATGTAATACTTTGCCATCCTAAGCACCACCTCTTTTTCTTTCTTAGGTCTAGACTTGCCTGGGTCATCACCACAGTCAGTGACTGTTATCCTTAATGGCGCTGTGTCATGATTCTCAGATTAGCTGGTAGGCAAATGGCAGTATCACAAATTTTTGATTTATTAATTCATGCAATCTAGGCTTTGCTTTTTAGAATAATTGAAGTATCTTTAGCTTCATTTTCAATACATTTTACAATCAGGTTCATATTATTTTTCTTGTCTTACTAGCTTATACCAGGATACATTGAAAATCTGAAAATAAAATCAGTAAAATCAGATAATTTAGGTCACAATAAATATTTGAATTTTTTTTTCTAGTAAATTGTAAAACTGATAGGTTTTAATGAGGGTGAATAATAAGGTCAGCTTTAAATTAAAAAAAATTATTCTTGTTGTTATAAAGATAATTAATTATATGATTGGAAAGGATAGAAATTGTATGATTGGAAAGGATAGAAATTGGAAGGGAGGAGTAAAATTTTAAGAATAAGTTAAGCAAGTGTTACAGCATTTCTGGCAGAAGATAATGTGTCAAAGTAAGGAATTTGGATTTTATTAGGCTCTCTGGCCTTTTGTGTCCATATTCATATTGATTCTTCAAATACATAGATTGGTGAGAGGTACCTTATTATCTGAAAAAAGATTGCTCATCATTTGCAGCAGTTGCCCCATGCTACCAGAAACTGCAAATGAATGTAACCTCAAATGAGGTTACAAAACTTGAACTTGTACTGAAAAATGTCATTCCTGATCATACTCTAGGCATTTTCAATCTTCTTAATGGCACCAATGAGTAACAGGAAGGCTAAAAGAGAGGGGAATTATCTTTAAATTAGCAACAATCCTTATGACTAAGGAGGAGTAATAATATATACATATACATAAATAATTTTCTCCACGTACTTAGAAATTTATTTTATTATAAAATTATAAGGCCATTTGGACTCTGTGGGAGAGGGAGAGGGTGGGATGATTTGGGAGAATGGCATTGAAATATGTATAATATCATATACGAAACGAGTTGCCAGTCCAGGTTTGATGCATGATACTGGATGCTTGGGGCTGGTGCACTGGGATGACCCAGAGGGATGGTATGGGGAGGGAGGAGCGAGGAGGATTCACGATGGGGAACACATGTATATCTGTGGCAGATTCATTTTGATATATGGCAAAACCAATACACTACTGTAAAGTTAAATAAAATAAAATTTAAATAAATAAATAAATAAATAAAATTATAAGGCCAGTATTTTTTTTAAAGTAAATTTATTTCAGATATTTTATTTTGGGTTACTTGAACTAAAAGCATTCCAGTAAATGCGCATTCTCTTTCTTCCTGGGTTTCATTTTCTCCTTGAGAATGTTACAGAAAGCCTTGTCTTATCAAACCAGAAATTTAGGGGTCTGCAGTTCTTAATGTCTTGATCCTGTTTATGCACTGTCTGTTCAAACTGAAGTCTTCTTTCTGAAAACTTCTTGAGTAAAATGTTGTCAGATTAATTTTATTGTACACAGATGATTTATATAAATATATATTATTATAACATTGGTTATATATTATGTTTATATGTGTATATATGTGTGTGTGTATATATATATATATATATATATATATATATATTCACCTCTATTGTATTGAATATATTACCAGAGTTAATGGAAATTTTCTTGAGAAAATTGATGGTATATCACTGTATTCTCAAAAAGAACCATCATTTAAAATTTGGGTGATTCTGTACTCAGTTTTCCTTCACAAGTGTTTTTGTGTTTGTGTGTGAAAGATGAATTTTCATTCTAGTTAGTATTGCAGAAACAAAACTATGATATAAATAATCTCAGTGAGCAAAAATCCATTGTTTCAATAGTGGTATAAGTATATAATATCTAATGATACCAGTTGTAAGTTTGAAATATAAACAGCTAGTTTTTAGTAACTTGTTTTCTCCAAAAATGTTATAAATCTTGGAAATAACCATTACTTAAATATTGTATTATTTGATCACACATAATGTCTGATGCCTTCCAAAATGAAAGGGAAGTGGTGCACTTTGAGGTGTAGATTTCAATCTTTTGAAGGCCATTATACCAAAATAAGATAAATATTTCCTACCCACCTCTAAGGCACACCTGTTTCAGCCTCTTAGTGAGAATTTGTACGTGGCTGTGTCAGTGAGAGTTGGTGGGGCTCTATAAACCTTTGAGAACCTAACTAAAACCCAGGTGATTCTAATATCCACATATTGTCTTTTGCATCCTTTGGGAAGATGCCATTTGGGATTTGCTGTTTGATAAGATGTCCCCCTAGGAGTTCAACCAGACGTCTCTTCAGTCTTCTTCGTCTTCTTTTTTTTTTTTTTTGGTGGCACTATGACCTATATTATTGAAATGAGTTCAACTCCATGACATCTAATTTAAGTGTATCTATCAAAGTAACTTCAAAAATGCAAACCGAAGAACTAGAAACCAATGGACTAACAATGAAAAACAAATTCCATCTACACATTTTGTTTCTATATGACACTATTTCTCTTTGTTTCCTACTTTTACTTCAAAGAATGCAATTTAGCACAGTCATTATTTCAAGAATAGGATAAATTGGATATTAAAGGTGAAGCTATGTCCTCCAAAAATATTCTATATTAAAAATATTATTTTAATCCTTTATAATTGTATTTCAGGTGAAAAAAATGTAGAAGATAAATTCTAGGCAAGGATCAAATATAATATTTGAAACTAAAGCTTTTATTTAATGTCTATAAATTTCCTTTCACACAATTTTTTTAAACACTAAATATTTTAGACATATATTTTCATGCATTTAAAGACTAAGAGAATCATGTAGAAAGAAAGATGCCCTGGAGAAATTAACAGCCTTGGGGCTTAAGTTCTCCTTGAAACAACATTTTTTTGTGTGTGTGTCATATTATTTTCCCCTTTGGGCCTTAAATTTAAAGCTGGAAGTTGGAGTAGATTCACACTAAATACATTTGGATGGTTATCTAGTAAGGTTTTGTTGTTGTTTAGTTACTAAGTCATGTCCAACTCTTTTGTGACCTCAAGGACTGTAACCTGCCAAGCTCCTCTGTCTATGGGGTTTCCCAAGAAAGAATACTGGAGTGGGTTGGGTTGCCATTTCCTTCTCCAGGGGATCTTCCCAAACTAGGGATCAAACTTGTGTCTCCTGTATTACAGGCGGATTCTTTACAATTGAGCCACTGGGAAGCCTACCTCGTGGGGTAAATGAATAAAGATGAAAAATGTATTCATTTGCTTGAGCAGCTATAACAGAAATACCAAAAACAGGTTTGTTTAAATAAAAGAAATATGTGTTCTCAGTTCTGGAGTCTAAAAGCCCGTGATCAAGGGACTTCCTTAATTGTCCACTGGTTAAGGCTTCACACAGAGGGTGTGGGTTTGATCCATGGTCAGGGAGCTGAGATCCCACATGCCTATGGTCCAAAAAAAGCAAAACATGAAACAGAAGCAATGCTGTAACGAATTCAGTGAAGACTTTACAAGCAGTTCATATCAAAAAGGGCTTCCGCGATGGTTCAGCAGGCAAAGAATCTCTTGCCAATATGAGTTCAATCTCTGGGTCAGAAGATTCTTGGAGGAGGAAAATGGCAACCTACTGCAGAATTCTTGCCTAAAATATCCCTCGGACAGAGGAGCCTGGAGGGCTACTATCCGAAGGGTCACAAAAAGGCAGACACAACTGAGCAAATAAGCACTCATATCAAAAAATCTTAAACAAATAAATAAAGTCTATGAGTAAGAGAATAGCAGATTTGATTTCTTCTGGGGCCTTTCTCCTTTGCTTGCATATGATGGACCCTTCTTTCCTTGCATAGATGGTCCCCTTTTTGCTGTATCTTCATGTGATTGTCACTCGGTTTGGGTACATTGAAGTGTCTGGTGTCTCTGTATGTGTTTTAGCCTCTTCTTATAAGACCACTTATGGTATTGGATTATGGCTCACTTTAATAACTTGTTTTAACTAATTACTTCTTTAAAAAGCCTTATCGCTGAATACACTAGATTCTGAGATATTGTGGATTGAGCCTTCAACATACCAATTTTGGTGGGACACAATTCTGCCCACAACAACTTGGAAGAAAAAATAAATAAATAAGAGAAGAGGTTCTGCCTGGCCCAATAATGACAAAGCGTCACAATCTGAAAAACAATTATTCTGAGGGTCTTGCTGTAGAAACCTTGCTTCTTGAAGTCTGTTCTGATGAGGTCAGTTCAAGGTATTAAGTTAATATTGTCATGACAGTATTATCAGTATAGAGAAATACTGCAAGCTATGTATACAGTTTGGAAGTTTATGCAATGAGTTATAGATATATATTTAATAGACTTATATATCCTTTAAATCTTTGTCTATATGGATTATATAAAAATTCTAGAAAAGTGTCTAAAAAAAGCAAAAATAGTATTGAAAAAGTCATATTCCATTTTAAAGGCATTAATAATGTATATTTTAGGCACAATAAAATATAAAAAAATGTGAAGTATGTATGCTGACCTTGAAAAATGATGACATGCTACTACTGCTCCCAATAAGAGAGAATTTCCACCATCCTGAAATGTTCCTCAATGTCACTTTACAGTGAATTGCTCCACACTCTATCACAAAGCATAGTACTTTTTATTAGCATTTTATTTTTTATTTTAAATTATTACACAAATAGGTAAATAATTTACCAACAACACAGTTAGAATGTGGAAGAATCCTTATGCATCTATTTTATAAACAAAAAGCAATAGTGTATCATGTTGTAAGTACAAAGCTATTTATTACAGCACTTATTATAGTGGCAAAGAAATTAAAATCTGCCAACAACTAGGTCCATCAGTCGAAGAATATCCAAATAAAAAGAGATCAATGTGCACTCCACAGTTGTATACTGTGATAAAGTGTCATAATCTGACAAACATAATTATTCTGAGGGTATTGCTGTAGAAATCTTGCTTGTTGAAGTCTGCCCTGCTAAAATCAATTCAAGGCATTAATTTAATATCATCATAATAGTATTGTATCATGTATCATTTTATTGATTGCCATGTATCACTGTATTAATTTTCAATAAAAATTTTAAAAAGGAACTTTTATTAACTAAGAAGAATAATGTGATGCTTTCTCAAATTAGGAAAGTAAATTGTAGGGAATATGACATATCATGGTTTTTTAATGCTTTCCTATGTGGATGAAACTAAAGATGCTTTCAGTATTATTTAACTTCACTTATGGATTGTGAAAAGTAAAGGAAATGATATAATTTGGGGAAAATATGTGACCAAAAATGTCTACAGTACAATATAAAGTGTTGCTCTAAAAAATAAAATTTATTCATGACAATAAATATACTTACAGACAGGATTCAAAGGTACTGTAGCAAGTAAAATTGATGTTCTTGGAGAATGCAATTGTGTGCTTTTTAATTTAATTTGTTATATTTTATTTCATTGATTCATTTTAAAAGTTAAAATTTTATCTTTATAATGTTAAAATTAATAAATAAAATTTGTATATATTTCCAGTGTGCAAATATGATATTCTGATATACATGTATAAAGGTGAAATATTATCATAATCACCTAATTAACATATCCACCATCTCACAGGGATAGTTTTTTTTTTTTTTTTCCTTTTGTGGTAACACCTTCTTAATAAAGTAAATGGCAGTACATTAAAGAAGGGGCAAATAAATAAAATACATGCGTCTATGATAAAGAGCAAAGATATTACTTTGCCAGCAAAGGTCCATCTAGTCAAGGCTATGGTTTTTCCAGTGGTCAGGTATGGATGTAAGAGTTGGACTGTGAAGAAAGCTGACCACCGAAGAATTAGTGCTTTTAAATTGTGGTGTTGGAGAAGACTCTTGAGAGTCCCTTGGACTGTAAGGAGGTCCAACCTGTCCATCCTAAAGGAGATCAGTCCTGGGTCACTGGAAGGACTGATGCTGAAACTTCAATACTTTGGCCACCTCATGTGAAGAGTTGACTCTTTGGAAAAGACCCTGATGGTAGGAGGGATTGGGGGCAGGAGGAGAAGGGGAGGACAGAGGATGAGATGGCTGGATGGCATCACAAACTCGATGGACATGAGTTTGAGTGAATTCCAGGAAGTGGTGATGGACAGGGAGCCTGGCGTGCTGCGATTCATGGGGTCGCAGAGTCGGACATGATTGAGCAACTGAACTGAACTTAACTGAAGATAAAGAGACTCTGGTTCATATTTTGATTTAATTCCACAAAATTTTCACTTTGAATCCTAGACTGAATCAAAATTACTGGGGTAGTGTTTATAACCTTTTTAAAATCTAAAAATTGTCTATTCAAACAACTAATGTATAAGGAATCAGTTCATTTGCTGTGTGTTAGTCACTCAGTCATGTCTGACTCTTTTGCACTATGGACTGTAGCCCGCCAGTCTCCTCTGTCCATGAAACTCTCCAGGCAGGAATACTAGAGTGGGTAGCCATTCCCTTCTCCAGGGGATTTTTCCCCACCCAGAGATCGAACCCAGTTCTCCTACATTGCAGGCAGATTCTCTACCATGAGCTACCAGGGAAGCCCTGAGTAAGTACAAAGCATGAAGCGTTTTGTTAGCACAGAGTTCGTGCAAAATACTGGATCTGTGTATACAAGCTGAGGAAGAAAGCAAAATACACGATCAAAGGTCAGTTAGCCCTAGAGTGTACCAATCGTTTCTAACCTAGGTTATCATTGCCATGGATTTGCAAAATATTTATGTCACTTTAGTAAATGACTGTATACACACAATCCTTCAAGCTAGGCTTCAGCAGTACTTGAATCAAGAACGTTCAGATTACAAGCTGGGTTTAGAAAAGGCAGAGAAACAAAAGATCAAATTGCCAAGGGAAATTCCAGGAAAAAAAAATCTCTTTCTGCTTCATTGATTAACTGAAAGCCTTTGACTGTGTGGATCGCAACAAACTGTGGACAATTTTTAAAGAGATGATAATGCCAGACCACCTGACCAGTCTCTCCTTAGAAACCTGTATAAGATTTAACAAGCAACGGTTAGAACCTTATGTGGAACAACTGACTGGATCAATGTAGGGGAAGAAGTACGACAAGGCTGTATATTGTCATCCTGTTTATTTAACTTCTATGCAGAGCACATCACGTGAAATGCCAAGCTGGATGTTACAAGCTGGAATCAAGATTGCTGGGAGAAATATCAACAACCTCAGATAAGGTAAGCAGATGGCACCACTCTAATGGCAGAAAGAAGAATTAAAGAGCCTCTTGATGAGGGTGAAAGAGGAGAGTGAAAAAGCTGGTTTAAAACTCAATATTCAAAAAACAAAGATCATGGCATCCAGTCCCATCACTTTATGGCAACTAGAAAAAAAGTAGAAATAGTGACAGATTTTCTCTTGTTGGGCTCCAGAATCACTGCAGACAGTAACTTCAGCCATGAAATTAAAAGATGTTTGCTCCTTGGAAGAAAAACTATGATAAACCTAGATAGTGTATTAAAAATCAAAGATGTCACTTTACTGATAAAGGGCTGTATAGTCAAAGCTGTGGTTTTTCTAGTAGGCATGTATGGATGTGAGAGTTGGACCATAAAGAAGGCTGAGCACCAAAGAATTGATGCTTTCATATTGTAGTGCTGGAAAAGACCTTTGAGTGTCCCTTGGTCTGCAAGGAGATCAAACCAGTCAATCCTAAAGGAAATCAACCCTGAATATTCAATGGAAGGACTGATGCTGAGGCTGAAGCTCCAATACTTTGGCCACCTGATGTGAAGAGCAGACTCAATGGAAAAGACCATGATGCTGGGAAAGTTTGAGTGCAAAAAGAGAAGAGGGTGGCAGAGGATGAGATGGTAGGATAGCATTACTGACTCAATGGACATGAACTTGGGCAAACTCTGGGAGACAGTGAGGGATAGGGAGGTATGGTGTGTTGCAGCCCATGGAGTGTCAAAGAGTCAGACACAACTTAGTGAACTGAAAATCAACAAAAACAACAAGAAAGTGACCAGATAACTCATTTTTCTTGAATCTGCTAATCCTAAATAAACTTGCTTATTATGAAGCTAGCATAAATCAAAACTAACTATAGCATGTGACTCTGTCAAGGGAGACTCAGGGTTAGCCAGTAGGCTTCTCATGTTTCTTAATTTAAACATCTTCCAAAATCCCCGCTTTATCCCTGAGATATAAAATATTAACTCAACCTGACTGAAAGCTTAATTCTGAGAGGCATACTTTGTTTTCTATATTGCATATGTTCTTGAAATAACTTGTTCAGTTATAATCATAAGCTTATTCACTTTCTTGCCTCTTGTCTAGTCTACACATTATTCATGGTTTAATATTCTTTACCTTTAGTACAGTGCCTGCTTTAACATATATAGCACTAATTTTTGGTCCATTGTACTCCATTTTGACTAATAAATACTTTTTTAACCTCTGCAAGTCTGAATTTGACCAAAAATTTGGCATGATTTTCCTTCTTTATAAATAACATAGGTTCCAATATGATCTTGAAAATCACTTGAGACTTAATCATCTGACACCAAGTTTATTCAGGTGAAGTGGAGAAGAGTATGGAAGATATGAAAGGCAGCATTTTATCCTGAAAAAGATGAAAAAATGTGGTAAAACATTTTTATTTTTGATGTTTTCATTGGACTGATAGAGCATTATACAAAGATTTTGGACCTACATTTGCAACTTGTTAAGATATTAGTTGGGAATTTTGCATCGATTAATTAAAGTTCTCCTCAGAGCATCTTGTACTTCTTTGTTCCTTAGACCATAGATCAATGGATTGAGCATAGGGGTCACCAGAGTGTAAAAGACAGAGGCCATTTTATCAACAGCAATAGTATGGCTGGACTTGGGTTGCAGGTACATAAACAGTAATGTCGCATAGAACACGACCACCACTGTCAGATGTGAACTACAGGTGGAGAAGGCCTTGTACCTCCCCTTGCTTGAGTTCATTCTGAGAATGGCCACAAGAATGAACATGTAGGATACAAGAACAATCAAGAGGGAACATAGCAAATTGCAGCTTGAAAAGATCAAGATGATCAATTCTAACTCATGTGTGTCAGAACAGAGCAGAGATATCAGAGGGACACAGTCACAGTAAAAATAACTGATGACATTAGAGCCACAGAAGGACAATTTAAATAACTTAAGGGTGAGAAATACTGACACGAAGGTGCTGTAGAGGTAGGGAGTAAGTACCAACCCCCAACGCACTTTCTGTGCCATGATGACCACGTAGAGAAGAGGTTTGCAGATGGCTACATAGCGGTCATAGGCCATTGCTGATAGAATGAAGAGTTCAGTGATAATGAAAGTCTCGAAGAACGCCAGTTGGGTGGCACACCAATTGTAGGAAATCGTATTTTTGTGCACCACAAAGTTGACCATCATTTTTGGGCCAATGACAGTGGAGTAACCAAGATCAGTAATTGACAAATGTCTAAGGAAAAAGTACATGGGAGTATGTAGCTTGGAGTCCAAATGGGTCAGGATAACCATACCCAGATTTCCTGTCACTGTGACCAAGTAGATGACCAGGAAGATTCCAAAGAGAGGCGCCTGCAGCTCAGGACTGTCTGTGATCCCCATAAGAACAAACTCAGTCACCTTGTGCATGGCAGTAAGATTGTGTTTCTCTATGGGGTCCATCCTGGTTACCTGGGTATAAAATCAATACTTTGTATTTGCAATGCTATCATCTAGGAGAATTTAATACATGATATGTGAGTCATTTTCTTTGTCTAAAATTATAAATACAGATTCATCTTCCCATCAGGTCAAGACTACACTTACCTATATTCACATTGCAATGTAAGTGCATAATGATCAGCTTTTTAAATTGTTATGTAAGTTCTGATATTAACCTTTTCATTGCTGAGACAATAGATTTCAAAGATATACATCTCAAATAAACATATTTCTAGCTAAACACTTAGATAAATAGCTGGGTTGTCCTATGAAATTTCCTTTTTAGAAAGCCCTGAATGATATAAGTAACTGCCAGCTTGATTGACCCTAGTTTTCCCTTTCTGAATTTTATAATTCCTGCTCTTATGTTTTAAATTAACCAATAAAAATTTAATGTAGACACCCCATCCTTGATCACAAGAAAGCCAGAACCACGCTGTCATCTCTTACTCTCATTCTTTCTCTCTTTCTCTCCTTAACCTCTCTGTGTGGCCTTGGTGTGCCACGTACCCTCCAGAATGTAACAAGGCTTGTTTTTCAAAGTTACCTGACACTTGTTGCTGGATGCATCTTGCAATCGTAAAAGAATCCCAAGTGCTCTTCCAGCCACAGCACTGGCTGTGGCCAGGGACATGTCTGTGCAGCTCACCACCAATAATAGGGCCCACTTGAGTGCCCACAGGCAGTGCTCACTGATAGAGTCACTATCAACAGGCTGAGACCAGCACAAAGCACATTCATGGAAACTCTGGGAAATTTTGCTTTAAAGGGACAAGACATTTTGAAATGATTGCTTTGATACAGCTTCTATGGCCTACTTGTTTTCACATGGTCTTTTAAATATATACAAAGATCTGTCTATTACATTTGAGCTTTTTAAAAATGTTCAGATAATTTTTAAAACAAACATCTACACTCAGACAATAAACCTTATATTATTGACAATTGTCTTATCTGTTCAAAGTTGCAAGGAATAATAAAAAGATTCTCTGTTGGTAGACTGATGAATGATGTGGTGAGTAGAAAACCTGATAATTAAACATAAATTTCAATGTTTCTCATTTACTATAAGCTCAGCTTGTTTATCCAATACAAAATTCAATGCTATAATGCCTTAATTTTCAAATTTTGCTATTAATATCTTAATCCTCATTTGCCATATTGATTGTTTCTGAGAACTGAATCACCTCTAATGCTCTTCCAATCACACATCCTTCTTCTTAAAAAAATAAAAAAAGGTAGTCATTCTGATTATTTATGAATCTGGTTATTTATGAAGATCCATGTAAATAGATCCACTGGAAAGAAGAATGCAAATGAATACCAAGCAGTGATATGGAACTGATAATTTGCCAGGGACTTTGCATGTATTAGTTCACATGACCCACACAATAACTCTAGAAAATAAATAGCACAGTTGTCCCTGGTACTTGTGGGAAATTGGTTCCAGCATCCACTGAAGATAACAAATTCTACAGATGCTAAAGTCTCATAGTCCATCTTCCTTATCCACTGGGGATACTCTATCTGTAGATTTGGCCAACCATCACTGGTAAACATAGTGGTGTAGTTGCTGAGGAAAAAAAAATCTGCATATAGGTGGACCCATATAGTCCAAAATGTGTTGTTCAAGGGTCAACTATATGAGCATAATCCATTTACATGTCAAGAATAAAATAGCTTAATCAAGATCACCTAGACAATAACTGGCAGAATTAGGATTCAAATAAAATTAACTTTCTTCAAAATATATTCTCACAAACATGGCATTCTTCTGTTCTATCATGGTCATCCTGAGCACACAGGCAATGAAAAATGGAGAAAGGGAGGCACCCGATAAGCAAGGATAGAGAAAGATCCTTGTTAAAATAGATGGGAGAGCTTTAAGTTCATTTGGAAAGCTAAGATAGTCTAAATGCATTGCATCAGAGTCCATACAAAAGGTCTGTCCCACACATTAATTTTGTTGATCAGAAAAGTATACTGAAAGGGAAGAAACAGTTTTGCAGAGCATAATGCCTTCAAGATCTTTGGTGATGATTGGGTTTGAGCTGTATTCCCTGAGAAACTTGCAGACCAGTGTTTTCTACTTACCTTACTGGAGAATTTGCATTGACTTCCTACTGTTTCAATCCTCCTTGTCTATTGCAGAATGGTTTTAAGTGTTTTTCTATCCCTTTGAGACTCATTTTGTTAAAATTTTGATCTGATTCAAAGATTAAAAAAAAAACAAACCCCAAACATTGAACATAATTACCTAGGGAGAGTGCCTTGGATATCTTAGTTATTCTCCAAATGTCTCATTAGGAAAAGTCAAAAGTATTTCATTCCCTGGTGTAATTGAACAAACTATGCAATATCACTAAACATTGGAAAACATAAATATACTTTTGTCAGCATCTCAGTTACACAATTTAATGCACATATTAGATATGTTACACATGCACACAGTGTATGAGTAAATTAAAAATGACTTTGTAGAAAAGGATTATACAATATTTGATAACATAGCATTCGTTAACCAAGAATGTTTTTGAAGGATATAAAATTGTAGGTTGACAACAAAACAATGTCTTATGACATATTGTTTCTGCAAAAAGATCAGTGATAACTCTTTTATTTATCTGTTCATCTTCATCTATATCTTTCATTTCTATGTTATTAATGCTTTTATCTTCAGTTTTCAGAAACTTGACATGACATACTTTGGTGTAATTTCCTTTCTGTTTATCTTGCTTAGAATTATTTTAGCTCTTTATATCTTAGGATTATCTTTTTTAATGTTTGGAAAAAACTCTGGCCAACATTTCTCTCATTGATTTTTCAATCATATGTGATCTCTTCTTTCCACTTTCCTACCCTTAAGTATACAGTATTTGGGTTGCTGTTGTTCTACAGACCACTGAAGCTCTTTTCGCGGTGTTTATTCAGTGTTTGGCTTTGCTCTTTGAGTGCCGTCACTGAGATGTGCTTAAGTGTAGCCATCATCTCTTTTTCAGAACACAATATGCTGTTACGCTCATTCAATAAATATTTTGTTCCTAAGTTTAGTGTTTTTATTAAATGATTTGGTATATGGAACATATTTATAATATGTTTTAAAGTCCTTGCCTGTTAATTATATCTTCACTGACATTTCAGGATCTGTTTTAATTATCTCCTGGGTGGGGGTCACATGTTCCTGCTTTCACATGTCTAGTATTTGTGACTAGATGTTAAACACTGTGAAGAAATACAGAATAATGAGTGCTGCAATTTCCTGTTGTCTTCCTAAAAGAATGTTAAATGTTTTAAACAAGGATCAACTAGCTCCTTTTGAGGCTTGCTTTCAAACTATGTGAGTCTAAAGTAGCTTTTATTGTACGTTGAGGTGTCTACTGGATGCTCAGGTGTGGAACAAGGATTCCGCTCTCTGGCTTTTTGGAACACTGATGTCTTCCTGTTCTGTGTGGTCTCTGGGATTGTTTAGCTCACAATCCCATGATCATTATTTTAACAGACTTGTGGCCTTTCACTGTAGGCATGCCCACGTTAGTTTCAGTCACAAATGCAAGGAAATCTTATAATGTAATTACCTTAAATGAAAATGGATTACATTTCCCAAAGGTTGAGATGAGTAGAATGATTTTTTTTAATCATGATGCAAATGTCTGCTATATGTAAGAGACTCACTCGATTTACACACATTTGTTTATGTTCAGGAAATACAATGCAAAATGATCAAAAGGACACCTTCCTAGAAAACAAACAAAAAGCTTCGCAGAAACAGACACATAGTTTACTAAGTAGAGTTTAATAAGAGCTTCCTTTGGGATAGATTCAGGGTTCTGTGGAATCATTAAAGGAAACATTGAATCAATAGCAAGGAATGTGGGGAAGAGAGTGAGATTTCATTGAGATTTAAAGTATGAAAATTAACTGGACTGAATACAAAGGAAACCATCTATTTCTCTGTGTATTTTAATGAGCTTTTGCTCTGGAGCCAAGAAGAATGATATATATTTTTTAGAAACATCAAGTGACATATGCCTTAATCATTGTTTATTAAAATACTATTTCTTATTTCATTATTGGATATTAGATACAAAGTTTGCTGCTGCTGCTGAGTCACTTCAGTCGTGTCTGACTCTGAGCAGCCCCATAGATGGCAGCCCACCAGGCTCCCCCGTCCCTGGGATTCTCCAGGCAAGAACACTGGAGTGGGTTGCCATTTCCTTCTCCAATGCATGAAAGTGAAAAGTGAAAGTGAAGTCGCTCAGTCATGTCCGGCTCTTAGCGACCTCATGGACTGCAGCCTATCAGACTCTTCCATCCACGGATTTTCCAGGCAAATTTAAGACCATTTGGAAGGCACTTTTTACTTCTTTGTTCCTTAACCTATAGATGAAGGGGTTAAGCATGGGAATCACTAAAGTATAAAACACAGAGGCCATTTTATCTGTATCAAAGGAGTGAGTGGAGTTGGGCTGCATATCACAAATAGTAGAGACGCATAGAACACTGCCACCACCTTCAGGTGAGAACCACATGTGGAGAAAGCTTTTTTCCTGCTCTCTGCAGAACTCATTTGAAATACTACTGTCAGGATCAGTATGTAGGACATTAAGATGACCAGGAGGGAAGAGATCAAATTAAACACTGAAAACAGTATGATCAACAATTCTATTTCTTGTGCATTTGAGCAGAGCATAAGTAACAAGGGAACATCATCACAGTAGAAATGACTGATGACGTTAGAGCCACAAAAAGTCAATGTAAAAATCTTAATAGTAAACATGAGTGCCTGAAAGGTACTGCAGAGGTATCAAATGCTTACCAGCATATGACAAAGTCTTTGGGACATGATAACATTGTACAGCAGAGGGTTGCAGATAGCCAAGTAGCAGTCATAGGCCATGGCTGACAAGATAAAAAATTCACTGATAATGAACATAAGGAAGAAAGCCAACTGTGTGGCACATGCATAATAGGAAATGGTATTTTGATCCACAACAAAATTCACCAGCATCTTGGGACAAATGACAGTAGAATTACCAAGATCAATGAAAGCCAGGTGTTTGATAAAAAAGTACATAGGTGTGTGCAGCCGGGAATCCACTTGAGTTAAGATGGTCGTGCCCACATTTTCCACCACTGTGATTGTGTAGATGATGAGGAAGGCTCCAAAAAGGGGAGCCTGAAGCTCAGGCTGCTTTGTGACCTCCATCAGAATGAATTCAGTCAGTGATGATCGATTCTGTGGGTCCATTTAGTCCAGTTAGATTTTCTGGAAAGAAATAGGTTAGTTTTCCCTTGATGTCATTCAATTAAGTATAATTTTTTTAGAGAGAGTAGATACTTTATTTTATGACAAGGGATAGAAAAGTAATTTCCATATCTTATTTTGAAACTAAAATAAAGGACAGAATCTTCTACTTTCCAAAAAGAGGAAATCCTGGGAAATCACATGCACTGTTATTACAGATTAAATAGAGTCAGTGATATTTGGAAAATATCCGTTGATTTAAATTATAATATAGGTATTAACATAGAAATATAGACTTTATTTCATCTATACAAGGATATCACATTTTTTTTTAGTACACTTCCACTTTCATCTGAGAATTCTTTTGGACTTCTCAAATTGTACAGTATAGTATATATTGTACAATTGTACAATACAAAGCATAGCACCATAATTTTTAAAATGTTTCAGTGTTAAGTGCTGCCTTCTGCATTTCATAAAATTTACATGGGCTTCCCTGGTGGCTCAATTGATAAAGAATCTGCCTGCAATGCAGAAGACCCAGGTTTGATCCCTGGGTGGAGAAGATGCTCTGGAGGAGGAAATGGCAACCCACTCCAATATTCTAGCCTGGAAAATCCCATGGACAGAGGAGCCTGGTAGGCTACAGTCAATGGGGTCACAAAGAGTCAGATACTTAGCGACTAAATCACCAATCAGTAAAAACAATTAGAACTTCTCTTAGCTTAATCCATCTGGATTCCTTTTCAGTCTCTCCTTCAACAAAATCTGGAACTCTGTAAGCATGACTTTCAATTGGCGGAGTAATTTGAGCTCAAAAATCTCAATCAGACAAAATACAGGATAGAATTATTAAAAGTAATAGAATGCTCAACTTTTGCCTAAGAAATCCAAATGGGCCAAGGCGGAAACTTGTATCAGGTGAAACTTGTGGAATCTGTCGATGAAAAAAGTAATCAGTTGATCTAAGAATTAAATAGAAGGCCTTATTTGAACCAAACTAAGGATTATAACCCAGAAACAGCTTCTCAGAAAGTTCTGGAATTGTTCTATCTTTTAAAGGTCAAAGCACAGTCAAGTAATTTTCTGAGACGAAGAGCTGTTCATTGAATAATGTATTTTTGACAGTGTAAACAAACCAGATCTACATGTACAGTTGGTGGTGTGTCAGGGGTCATTATGGTGAGCCCCTTACAAGAAGGAATGTTATTTCCTAAGGATTTATCTTGCTGATGCTAGAAGAATGTGTCTCTTTGTTTTTCAGTAGACATTTCTGCTGATGGGAAGTTTGGTTGAGGCATAATAGAGATACACAATACACAGTAGAGGGAAGAGAGGATGTCAAAGGAAGAGAAACAAAAATTATGTACACATTTCTCTGACTTGCCTTAGAATGTGCATTTTTACTTCATCAGAGCTGTCAGAGAGGAAAGAATTCTCCTCTATCGTCTTCCTAAGTTCTTTTGGCTGGTTGGTGGGTCTGAGAATTAAATTGTCATGAGACAGATTTGCAGGAAGAAATCAAATAAAAGTTGTATAACATGTATACATGGAAGCAACTCAGGAAAACTGAGTAGCTCATCAAAATGGCCAAAGTCTTTACCTTAAATACTGTCTTCAGCTAGAGACAAAGGAGGATGTTGAGGTAGTGGTTTGGGACTTCAAAGGAGCAGGAGGGAATTCACATGGAGATGGAAAAACAAATGCTTGATAAACTGATATCTGCTGGGTCTGATAGAGACAGTGGTACAGAGTAGACTCGGATCTCTAGGCTCTGCCTGTGTTTCCCTGACTACACCTAGCCGACTTTCTCTGCAGATATCAACAAGCCCTTTATCTAATATTTTTTAGACAATTGGGGGAAGATTAAAAATTATTCTGGAGTCTTCTGGATCTTGATTGTTTTCAGTTGGAAATAATCCACTGCCAAAGAGACATTTTGGGGGCCTGGGGGTCAAATATTGCTCCCCTACAAAGCCAACCAGAAGGTTAGCTGGAGTCTGAGGCCACTCAGTGGCACTTTGTAGTTTTTAGTACTGATTCAGCCAGTTTGATTCAGCCAAGACTAGGGATGCCATACCGGAGATTGCTGAGCCATTTCTATCCCTTTCTCCTAGATGATGTCATCTGTGGATTCCCCATTGAATCCCATTTTGCTTTCAGGCCCCTTCTCATTTCACAAATAAGAACTCAGTGTTTCAGAAGCTACTCTCAAGGTTTTCCTGCAGAATGGGAGACACACTGAGTTCAGTTCAGTTCAGTCGCTCAGTCCTGTCCGACTCTGTGATCCAATGGACTGCAGCTCACCAGGCCTCCCTGTCCATCACCAGTTCCAGGAGTTTACTCAAACTTATGTCCATTGAGTCGGGGGAGTCCATCCACCCATCCAACCATCTCATCCTCTGTCAACCCCGTCTTCTCTTGCCCTCAATCTTTCCCAGCATCGGGGTCTTTTCAGATGAGTCAGCTCTTCACATCAGGCAGCTAAAATATTGGAGTTTCAGCTTCAACATCAGTCCTTCCAATGAACACTTAGGACTGGTCTCCTTTAGGATGGACTGGTTGGATCTGCCTTGCAGTCCAAGGGACTCTCAAGAGTCTTTTCCAACACCACAGTTCAGAAGCATCAATTTTTCAGTGCTCAGCTTTATTTATAGTCCAACTCTCACATCCATACATGACTACTGGAAAAACCATAGCCTTGACTAGATGGACCTTTGTTGGCAAAGTAGTATCTCTGATTTTTAATATGCTGTCTAGGTTGGTCATAACTGAGTTAAGACAATCCAAAATTCTAGTACCCTTTGAAGTCGTCAGTGTTTGCCAAGAATTATTTTAGTGTTTACTGAGTTGATCTCCATTTTCAGTGTCAGTGATTACCTCCCTCTGAAGATGTCTTGATTCTTTTACCCTGCTCAATCTAGAATGAGAATTTACCCCATTAAAATACTTTGAAGTGTACAATACAGTATTATTAACTGTGTACACAATAGTGTACAGCATATCTTTATCCTATTTGTCCTGCAAAATTGTAATTTTATACTTGTTGATTAAAAGTTCCCCATATAATCCAACAACCTCACTTCTATTTATAGAAATAGCAGCTGCTAGAATCTTTAAGAGGTATTGATATCCTGTCCATTCTTCTATTTCAGGAAAGAATATCTCCAGTCATTTTGATGCAGCATTTTATGCACTTCCATTTAAGGAATTAAGGCATACAAAATGCAAAAATTATGCAAAAGAATGACTGACTTTTCAATCTTCAAACATAATGATAGTTAGGAGTTATCTGAGGGTCGGGACTTTCTCGGTAACTCTTAAATCATTCTATTTATTTGCCAGTCTATTTTTTTTCAGTTTGTAAAGGCTTTCCTGAAAACAAACAAGCAAACAAAAAACACAAATCAAGTAGTAAGCAACCAGCAGGGGCAAAAAGTAGACAACTAAAAAATGTAAAAGTTCATACATATGGATTATCTTTATATATAAGGACTTGATTAGTCACTTAGTTGTGTCCAACTTTTTGTGAGCCCAAGGACTATAGGCTGCCAGGCTCCTTTGTCTGTGGAATTCTCTAGGAAAGAATACTGGAGTGGGTAGCCATTCCCTTCTCCAGAGGATCTTCCCAAATCTGAGATCAAACCCTCTTGCATTGTAGGCAGATTCTTTACCATATAAGCCACCAGGGAAGTGCCGTAAAGATTTATATTGTTATATTAAAATTGTTTTCACTTAAAATATTGCAATTTTTAAAATATATATTATAATATATAATACATAATTTAATGTATTCTTTTTAAATATTGTATTGTATATATTTATATGAATAACAATGGTCAAATAGTACAGAAGACATCTACTAAAAATTCTTTTATCTAAAATTCAGATGTAATTGGGCATCATATATCTTATCTAAGATGAATCTTAATCTTAATAGATTCTAATAGATGAGATCAGTGATAATTTTTTCAGATATTTCTAACTTTTTTCATCCCATGAAGTATCCAAATGCACTTTCAAATTTAAGAAATCAAGTGAATATATTACTTCTAGTCAATTCATAAGATCTAATACTCTAAAAATTTCATACTACTCCAGATAAAAAGGGAGATAATAATGCTTTTGTCATGTAAAGAATTAGTGCTCAGTGACCATTAAGAGTCATTAGAGTCCATGGTCAGAGGCCAGAAAACTTAGGAAATGACCAACACCCAGGTGATAATCAAAATCGACAACTTCTATCCACTCGCCTTTAATGAAGAATTGGATTTTCTTCTCCAAAATTGTTTGGGTAAGGAGAATATATGCCTTTTCTCTTCCTCTGTGATGATCCCAGAGGTAGTAGTATAATTTATTCAGATGATTACACCTAAATCATCTGAACATTTATTAAAAACTGCCTGTGGTGACTGCTAATTATTCAGAATGTTCTGCATATTCCCCATTGAAAGAAAAAAGAAAGTGTAAGGGATAATTCAAGGAAAGAAACCAAACAACATAAATGAACTGTGCAGTTCACAGAGAGCTCTGTAAAAATACATATCCCCTCACACAGAGTCAATGATTGAAGTAGCCAAGAAAAATTCTTCAGTCAGCTTTATTCCAGTAAAACTGGAACAATTACAGAACCCATGATAAATTTTAAATGGCATTATTATCATCACATACTATTTTTTTATTTAAATGTGTTACTCAAGTAAAAATATGTAGTGAAAACTGGGTTAAAAATATATCATTTAATGTATGTGAGATAGGTATTATTTCCATATTCAGAGGACATCAAATTTCGGAGAACTAGAAAATTTGACCAAAGCCATATAATTGATAACCAGATGATTTGAAATTAAACCCTCATCTTTAAATGGATAATATATTCTTGGCTTATCCTTCCATATGACCAATCATAACAATCATTGAGATGCAGTGTCTTACTGTGATGATTGTGTCAACCATAGTGTTGCCTGAGCTGAGATTCAACCATGCTTGGATAGTGTTCAGAACAACCTCATCAAGAATAAAATCTAATACAAAATATTATATTCCCTCTCATAATATTTTACCCGTGCCATCTTCCTCTATGACTTCTGTACATACAATAATTGAGGGAAATTCATATACAGTTAAAGATGGATCTAAATTGTACAAATGGATAAGTTCTGAAAACTATTTTATTTGTTCCTAATACCTAAATGGTATGGACCTAACAGAAGCAGAATATATTAAAAAGAGGTGGCAAGAATACACAGAAGAACTGTACAAAAAAGATCTTCACAACCCAGATAATCATGATGGTGTGATCATTCTCCTAAAGCCAGATATCCTGGAATGTGAAGTCAAGTGGGCCTTAGAGAGCATCACTACGAACAAAGCTAGTGGAGGTGATGGAATTCCAGTTGAGCTATTCCAAATCCTGGAAAATGATGCTGTGAAAGCACTGCACTCAATATGCCAGCAAATTTGGAAAACTAAACAGTGGCCACAGAACTGGGAAAGGTCAGTTTTTGTTCCAATCCCAAAGAAAGGCAATGCCAAAGAATGTTCAAACTACCGCACAATTGCAGTCATCTGACACGCTAGTAAAGTAATGCTCAAAATTCTCCAAGCCAGGCTTCAGCAATACGTGAACCGTGAACTTCCTGATGTTCAAGCTGGTTTTAGAAAAGGCAGAGGAACGGAGATCAAATTGCCAACATCTGCTGGATCATGGAAAAAGCAAGAGAGTTCCAGAAAAGCATCTATTTCTGCTTTATTGACTATGCCAAAGCCTTTGACTGTGTGAATCACAATAAACTGTGGAAAATTCTGAAAGAGATAAGAATACCAGACCACCTGACCTGCCTCTTGAGAAACCTATATGCAGGTCAGGAAGCAACAGTTAGAACTGGACATGGAACAACAGACTGGTTCCAAACAGGAAAAGGAGTTCGTCAAGGCTGTATATTGTCACCCTGTTTATTTAACTTATATGCAGAGTACATCATGAGAAATGCTGGACTGGAAGAAACACAAGCTGGAATCAAGATTGCTGGGAGAAATATCAATAACCTCAGATATGCAGATGACACCACCCTTATGGCAGAAAATGAAGAGGAGCTAAAAAGCCTCTTGATGAAAGTGAAAGTGGAAAGTGAAAAAGTTGGCTTAAAGCTCAACAGTCAGAAAACGAAGATTATGGAATCCGGTCCCATCACTTCATGGGAAATAGATGGGGAAACAGTGGAAACAGTGTCAGACTTTATTTTCCGGGGCTCCAAAATCACTGCAGATGGTGACTGCAGCCATGAAATTAAAAGACACTTACTCCTTGGAAGGAAATTATGACCAAACTAGATAGCATATTCAAAAGCCGAGAATTTACTTTGCCAACAAAGGTCCATCTAGTCAAGGCTATGGTTTTTTCTGTGGTCATGTATGGATGTGAGAGATGGACTGTGAAGCAGGCTGAGTGCTGAAGAATTGATGCTTTTGAACTGTGGTGTTGGAGAAGACTCTTGAGAGTCCCTTGGACTGCAAGGAGATCCAAATAGTCCATTCTGAAGGAGATCAGCCCTGGGATTTCTTTGGAAGGAATGATGCTAAAGCTGAAACTCCAGTACTTTAGCCACCTCATGAGAAGAGTTGACTCATTGGAAAAGACTCTGATTCTGGGAGGCATTGAGGGCAGGAGGAGAAGGGGATGACAGAGGATGAAATGGCTGGATGGCATCACTAACTTGATGGACGTGAGTCTGAGTGAACTCCAGGAGTTGGTGATGGACAGGGAGGCCTGGCGTCCTGCAATTCATGGGGTTGCAGAGTCAGACACCACTGAGTGACTGAACTGAACTGAACTGAATACCTAAATCAATACATAGAACACTTTCAGTCCCACAAAAATTTTTCTGATGCTTTATATCCATTATCTAGACCATTTCCATTGTAGAAATGTTCCTCTCCCTTTACGCCTCAAACAAAATGCTCCCACCTCCAGCAACCGCTGCTCTGGTTTGTTTCCATAATCTCATTTTCCCTGTTCCTGAGTTTCATGTAAGTAGAGTAATGCAATACATACTGTTAATATGGTATCTTTCACTTCATATAGTGATTTTGAAATTTATCTATGTTGTGATTGTTATAGCTACATTATATTCCAATACATGCATGTGCCACCATTCTTTAGTCATTGACGAATATCAGTGTTTTGGGTTATTGTAAAAAGCTTAGTATAAACATTTCCATTTAAATATATTTGCAGATGGATGAGATAATTTCTCGCGGTTAGATCTAAAGGTGAAATTACTGGATCACAGGATAAATGACTATTGAAGCTTATAAGAAATTTGAAGCCTTCAAAGCTTAGTGTAGCCTTTTACATTATCAACAAATATCCATGAGAGTCCCATTTTCTGAGTATCTGTGCCAGTATTTGATGTAGAAGTTTTAAAATTTTGAAATAGAAATTAGTGAAAATTATTTCATTGTGATTTTTTTTGCTTGAAGACTAATAATAATAAACACTTTTCTGTATAAAATATGTCTTTCATACACTTCCTTTTGAAGCATCTACCCTTTGGTTCATTTTAATTTGGTTGTTTTTCTTTCTGATCAATATATTTTTTTAAACTTTTATATCTGTGCTAGATAAAACTACTTATTCAGATTTCCTCTATACATTTTACTGTTTTATTAGTTATTTGGCCCAGGGTCCTGCAGTGATACAAAGAAGAATTGTGCTGCCACTAGGGAGGGCAGGAAACCCTCTCCCACCTTTGCTCCTGTGTGCTCAGTGGCTTCAGCCCTATCGGACTCTTGTGATCCCATGGACTGTAGTGGCCAGGCTCCTCTGTCCATGGGATTCTCCAGGCAAGAATACTGGAGGGGATTGCCATTCCCTCCTCCAGGGGATCTTCCCAAACCCCTGAATTTCCTGTGTCTTCTGCCTTGCAGGTGAGATTCTTTACCACTGAGCTACCAGGGAAGCCACTCAAATATAAAAGAGATTTGGGAATGAAGTGGGAAGGCGAGACTGAAAAGTTAAAGCCACCACTCAAACTATACAGAACTACCTAAAGACTGAGAAGGGAGAAAAAGAACAAAGAACCAATTTCTGCTGCCCTTTCAAGGCTTGTCCTAATTTTCTTGCACATTTGTGTGTCAAGAAATTTTTTATTGTATCTTGGATATTATAATATCCTGCTATGTCTGAATATTGGTGTCCTTATCTTAAGAGGGTTGATTTTATTTGTTCTGTTTTCTTTTAGCAGAAAACTGACATGCTTTGACTCAAACTCTGTCTCATGGGTTGTAATACAAATATTACTTCATATTTTTAGCTCTGTCTAGCATATGGAGTCTGCACCACACTTTCATGGTTCAGGATCAGTGAACTGGACAATGTTTTTACACAGGGTATTAATCTCCCCTTCCCTGGCTTTCTCCTTCCTAGAATTCATCTCTCTCTCATTTTTTCCCTTTGACTATGTTTGTCCCAATTCTGTCTCTTTTGTTGTTCAGCTCAGAAAGACTGGGGCTATTTACAGGGTATTCATTTGTTGCAAGATCAAGCCCTTCTGAAAATAGAATTTGTAAAATGAGAACATCACTTGTTCCATTAATGAATTTCTAATGCCTTTCATAATTTGCTTAATTTTCTGTCTGCAGTACTTTCAAGGTTGGCTATTTCTTTTTTTCTCAAAGTTTTTAACTGTGATGTGATATCTTAAATTTTACCTGGTGATTGCCAGAAGCAGATAAGGAAAATGTGCATTTCTTTAAATTTCTAGGTCATGTTTTTATCTGATATAAAATTATTGTTTGATATTTTTCCAGTGTTGTTAAATGTTTGTTCATTTTCTTTTAGTGAGCATTATTTTTCACAAAGTCGGTGTTTATTATTCTTTTTTCTATATATAATGTGTTTTTCTTAGGCCTGTCAAGTGTCTAACTTTTTAGTGATTTCTATTTATCTCTTGGTACTTAAATGCAGAGAGTTCTATAGTTTTGTGTCTTTTTCACTAAGTTATTTCTTCAATGTCTAATCTGCTTTTAACACATACAGAGTAAAATGTTCATTCTTGATTACTGAATCCTAGTGACTCAATTTTGTTTTCTATTATAACTCTTAGTTCTAATTTTCATATTTATATTTGCCTTTGAATTCTTAAAATATTTGCTACTGCTTTTATTTTTTTAAATTTTATTTTATTTTTAAACTTTATATAACTCTATTAGTTTTGTCAAATATCAAAATGAATCTGCCACAGGTATACATGTGTTCCCCATCCTGAACCCTCCTCCCTCCCCATTCCATCCTTCTGGGTGGTCCCAGTGCACCAGCCCCAAGCATCCAATATCCTGCATCAAACCTGGACTGGCAACTCGTTTCATACATGATATTTTACATGTTTCAATGCCATTCTCCCAAATCTTCCCACCCTCTCCCTCTCTCACAGAGTCCATAAAACTGTTCTATAAGTCCTCGTTTACCTATTCTGGGGCTTCCCTGGTGGCTCCGATGGTAAAGAATCTCCCTGCAATGCAGGAGACATGTGATCCCTGGGTTGGGAAGGTCTCCTGAGGAAGGAAATGGCAGCCCACTCCAGTATTCCTGCCTGGAAAATTCCATGGACAGAGGAGCCTGGCAGGCTACAGCCTATGGGGTTGCTCAGAGTTGGGCACGACTGAGGGACTAACCCTTTCACCACTTATTCTCTCATCTCTGTTATTCCTGGATCTAGAAATGATGACATATTTCTCATGGTTGTGGATAAACTTCTCTTCAACTTGCAGATATTTCTTTGGATGCTGACATTGAGAACATTTTTCAGTTGAGTCCATCATTTTATTTTTTTTTTTTTGTTTTTTTTTTTAAATTCTGCCTTCAAAGTGTTTGGATTTGTTTTGCCAGTCAGCTTATTTGCTTGCTCACCTGCTTAATCCTTTTGAGAGTTGATGTTGAGTTCTGTTAGATGGATTAAAGTGGATTATTTCCTTTGGGGCAAGTTCTCTCTTCAGCTGTCTTTATTGAAAGCCCTAGATGTTCAATGACATTCTTCAATAAGATTTGACAAATTTGAATGTATCCCAACTCCATGAGAACTGGTAGTTTTCAAGGTACAAATTCCTTGCAGTTCCTTTTTTTCCTAGTAGCTGTTCTAGACTTTCTCTTTAGCCACTAAATCGTGTCCAACTCTTGTGACCCCTATGGACTGTAGCCCACCAGGCTCCTCTGCCCATGGGATTCTCCAGGCAAGAATACTGGAGTGGGTTGCTGTTTCCTTCTTCAGGGGATCTTCTCGACCCAGGAATAGAACTCGGGTCTCCTGCACTGTAGGCCAATTCTTTACCAACTGCGCTATGAGGGAAGCCCATTCTTGGCTTGGCTTTATACAATCTCAATAGCTGCAATTTAGAAACCATCGGAAATGTCACAGGCCAACTTCATGCTGATGTGAAATCATTTTGCTTAGGTGTCTCCACTCCAGTGCTCAGCCCTGCATATTCCAGGCACTGTAGCCCTTCCTGACCTGAGTCAGTGTCTTCCTCTCTACATGACTATCATATTCTTCATGTGCCACACCATCATTCCATGTCAGGGGCCAGTAATCATGATCCTTCTGTTGTGGGCCACCAGTTGTCAAATATCTGAAAACTTTTGTTACATGTCTGTCTCGAATTTTCCAGTTATTTTTACCAACAGAGTTATTAAAATCCAATATTCTTGTTACAGAGATTGATAAAAGCCCTCGGGAAATGCATGCTACCAATTTTCCTCCTTGTCTAATTTGAGCATTCTCTCATTTCTCCCCATGGTGATTACCCATTTTTTGATTTAAATTATTGATTTTAAACTCAACGTTCTATTTTAATTATAGATTTATATATAATCTAACTGTCTTTGGGAGTATATTTATTCTCCAATCTTTCTAAAATTGAAGATTGAACCATTTTTGATAACCCCTTTATCTCTGTTTGTAAATGATGCCTAGAATATGTTGTTCTTCAGTAAATATTAGTTTGATGAATGTAAGCCTTGAATTTTCACCAGAGTTCTAGAAGGATCCTTTTGAACTCAGTTTCCAAGTTAAACTGAAAATAGAGATCGGCAATCTAACCACCAGAAATTCACTTTTTTTTTTAATTTAAATTTATTTATTTTCATTGGAGGCTAATTACTTTACAATATTGTATTGGTTTAGCCATACATCAACATGAATCTGCCATGGGTGGCTGGTGCACTGGGATGACCCAGAGGGATGGTACGGGGAGGGAGGTGCTAGCAGGGGTCAGGATAGGGAACATGTGTACACCCGTGGCAGAAATTCACTTTTTGATTCTCTCTCTGTGTATGATGCTTTTAAAGAATCTTTAAAATTAACTATGTTTTCAGTTTCCTTATCTTGCATATCTGCATAACAAGCCTAGTGACACCTGACCATTTATCAGTTAGGTAAATCTCTGTTCTGTGGAGCAAATTCTTTTCAATTATTTTTCTTTTTAAATTTTACTGACTTCAAGAATCCTCCAAGCTTGATGGGTTTAAAAATTCTTTATAATGTTTTAGTTAATTACACACTTTAGGGACTTTTATGAATCAGGGGAAAATGTAAAGTCCCTTAAGAACTGTGTTTCCCAAGGTTTAATTTGTTAACTTTGTAACATTTAAGCTGTAGTAGAACTCATTAGAAGCTGATGTAAAAAGTGCCTGTATATATATATTTACTTGTACCTTCTATTCAAATTTGTTCTTTTAGAGCAAAAATAAAAAAATGTTAAAAATGTGTTACTTTATTACTCTATTTATTGTGCATTAATGATGACTTGCCTTCAGTTGTTTTACTTGGAGATATCATCTTCATCATATACTTTTAATTATTGTTTTTAATAAAGTTTAAAAAAAGACATGGAAAACAACATGAAGTTTCTAAAGCTGAAATTTTAAAATATTTTCTTTTGGTAAGTTAAATTTATTTTACAATAATTTACTTCTTTCTTTTGTTTTTAAATTTTTTCCATATTTTAATAGATCACTTAAAAAGACTGGTTTAAATCTGATAGAATCATGAGTGTTAAGACTATTAGAGGTCATTTAAACCAACTTCACTCTATCCACTACACCTGTATCATCTAGTTTTATTCACAATATTGTCTTACGTTTTACAGGGATAGGCATGCCTGATGAGTAATATAATTTAATTTCTAAATTCCATTTGGAAATCCTTTTTAATTATGCTTACAATGCAAACTATCTGTAAAGTATCTTTCCTTGAGACAATGCTATTTAATTGATACTTTAGAAAGATGAGTTAGAGAGTTAGATGAGAGCTCTAATCAATACAAGTCTTTTTGCAGTGGTTGAAATGTTCTGTAATTAGCACTCTTCAATATAGTGGCTATATCGTTATATATGACTATTGAGCACTTGAGACTAAATCGGACTGTAGAATTTTACCTATTTTTATTATGTTTAATTTCTATTTAAACATTCACATAAAGTTACTAACTACTGAATTAGATAGCTCAGATGTGATGAACTACTGTTACATTTTGTTTTGAAATGTCTAGATTTAACATTACAGTTTGAAGAACTCATGCATTTTGGCAAATGTTTTGATAGTTTCTGAGTAATGTATTAGCAACTGTAAAAACTTCTAGGCTACAAATTTATGAAAGAAAATATTAAAACGTCCATTTCTATTTCATTGTATTTTTAAACAGAATGAACTAAAGATTTCAAATTTGGGAAATGTTAATAGATTTACTGTTGTACGTTTTTTCATGATTTATACTCATCTGCATGCCCATTAAATTTGTTCACGTTGCAATTCTCAGTCAATATATTGCTTATCTACTTACTTATCTCCTCACCTTCCTATTTATCTATCTTATAATTTGTGCATTTATTATTAACTCAAAGCAAAACCTAGCATTTTTCCCATAGTATCTCTTATTTTCAGTAATCATGTGATGTAGGTGTGATTATACTAGTATGGAAGAAGATAAATGACTTTCCCAAAGTCAATAAATCAATAAATGTTAGCAACATATTTTAATTGTAGGTTGGGCTGATGCCAATTATTTTGCTTTTGTGACAGTTGAAATATTTATTAAAAGAAATTAATAGAATTGACATAGATAAACCAAATTTTATCATTGTGTTTATTTCTTTATATCTAAAAATATATGGAGAGCCCTATCCTCTTCTGGATGTACTGATTCTGTTATAAGCATAGTGGGGCTTCCTAGGTGGTACAGTGGTAAAGAATCTGCCCGTCAATGTAGAAGGCAAAAGAAACACAGGTTCCATCCCTGAATCCATAAAAGTCCTTGGAGGAGGAAATGACAACTCCCTCCAGTATTCTTGTCTGGAAAATTCCATGGATAGAGGAGCCTGGTGGGCTACAGTCCATGGGGTTGAAGTGTCGGAAATGACAGAGCACTCACGTAGCATAGAAGCCTGGTAAAATAGACTAAAAAGCCTAAGTAACCAAACTACCTAAAGAATAGAAACTGGATTTAGAAAACCATAGTGGTCCCTGGTGGCTCAAACTGTGAAGAATCTGCCTGCAATGCAGGGGACCCGGATTCAATCCCTGGTCAAGAAGAAAATGGGGTACCCCCTCCAGTATTCCTGCTTGGAGAATTCCAAGGACAGAGACTGGCAGGATACATTCCCTGGGCTTGCAAAGAGTCAGGCTTGACTGAATGACTTTCATTTCAAAGTGTTGTTTTACTAATATATATATTAGTGTTTTATATATATATATAATTAATCAAATATATATATATATATATATATATATAGAGAGAGAGAGAGAGAGAGAGAGAGAGAGAGATACACGGATTCAATCCCTGGGTTTGGGAGAGACGAGAATGGTTACCCACTCCAGTATCTTGCTTGGAGAATGCCAAAGACAGAGGAGACTGGTGGGCAACAGTCTCTGAGCTTGCAAAGAGTTGGCTACAACTGAAAGACTAAGCACAGCACAGCATACACATATACAAATATAAATATATACATCTGCCTACAATGTGGGAGACCCAGGTTCGATCCCTGAGTTGAGAAGATCCTCTGGAGAAGAAAATGGCAACCCACTTCAGTACTCTTGCCTGGAAAAATCCCATGGATGGAAGAACATGGTAGGCTACAGTCCATGGGGTTGCAAAGAGTCAGACACAACTGAGCCACACTTAAATTTTATATATAGAATTATATAAAGGCTACAAAAAACATTCCAGAACAACAAATGATTGTGTTATTCCACATTTTACATTTTATCTTTTCTATGTATGTGTGTGTGTGTGTATATATATATGTTTATATGTGAATGTTTATAATAAATAGTTAAATATTATGTACAGAAATTTATATAAAAACAGATGTAGCTAAAAAGCCCCATGTAATATATAGCATCTTTTAACTGCTCCATTTAGACAAGACCTCATTTTCTATGTTCTGAGTCTCACCCTTGTGTGAGTTCACTGAGGGTCTCTTTCTGTGATGCTTATAAGGAAGCGTCATAAGAGGCCAGAGATTTATGCACCTTAAAGAGCATCATGGCATCTTTGGAGGTCAGGACTCCATCTCACAGCTTTGCTTTTATCTGGCTATATCATAGTGCTTTTATAGATTAACAAGAATTAAGTTTAATTTTGTGAATTCCTTATATTTTCCATCAGTATCCCTCAAGCCAGTATCACTTTTTCATAGAGGCAGGCACTTGGAGACAGAATTAGGTTTTTGAGAGCCAAAATGAATTTTCATATATTTGCTTATGGAGTAGAATTATAACTAGCACTAAATGAAAAAAATAAATAAAACACATCTAATCAAGCTTGTTTCGGCAAAATAATTTATCTTTCCAAGGACAGAAGCCTATACATATTTATCTGAGTCTTTATTATTAAACACCAGATTCTCCTATGTACATTCTAATTCCCACATCTGTTCTACTTACAGATTTCAAGATTAAGGAATTAAATGGCTGCAAAGAATTTTACGGTTGTTACTGAATTTATTCTTTTGGGACTGACAGACAATGCTGAACTGAAAGGTGTTCTTTTTGTGTTGTTCCTGGTGATTTATGCTGTTACTTTGGTGGGGAATCTGGGCATGATCTTCCTAATCCAAACCACCCCCAAGCTCCACACGCCCATGTACTTTTTCCTCAGCTGCCTTTCATCTGTGGATGCCTGTTATTCATCTGTTATTGCACCAAAATTGCTGATCAGCTTCCTAGTTGTGAGGCAAACCATCTCCTTCTCTGCCTGCATAGTGCAGCATTTGTTTTTTGGGGTGTTCATCACCACAGAAGGCTTCTTGCTGTCCGCGATGGCTTATGACCGTTATGTGGCCATTGTCAACCCTTTGCTTTATGCTGCAGCCATGTCTAAGAGGAAGTCTGTAGGACTGGTCATTGGATCACTCATTGGTGGAATGATTAACTCACTGACCCACACCATAAGCTTTGAGAGATTGTCTTTCTGCAGGTCCAATGTCATCAGTCACTTCTTCTGTGATGTCCCCCCACTGCTGAAGTTGTCATGTTCTGATACCTCCATGAACGAGCTGTTGCTCCTAACCTTCTCTGGAGTCATTGCCATGGCCACCTTCTTGGTTGTGATCATTTCCTACACTTTCATTGCTTTTGCTATCCTGAGGATCCGCTCAGCAGCAGGCAGAGAGAAAGCCTTCTCCACCTGTGCCTCTCACCTGACCGCTGTGACCATATTCTACAGCACCTTGAGTTTTAATTACATTCAGCCAAGTTCCCAGTATTCTGTAGAACCAGAGAAGGTGGTTTCAGTGTTCTATACACTAGTGATTCCCATGTTAAACCCATTGATTTACAGTCTGAGAAACAAAGAGGTAAAGGGTGCTGTGAGAAGGGCCATAGGAATGAAATATTGGTCATGCTAATTTCACGTTATTTAGCCCTATAGCAGTCAATCAGTCAATTCTTCTCTTACCAACATCCACATGAATTCAATGAATTCTAGACCTTCTAAGTACAGGACAAATTGTTTCATTCTATATAGTCCTTTTCCCATGAGAAACTGAGACTAGAAATCATTTATGCATAAGTCAATTTTTAAAAAGCCAAACTAAAAACTCAGGTTATTAATATCTGTACTAATCACTTTTAATAAAATGATTTTAATAAATTTATTTTATCAATTCATAGAATTACATATATCTTCTCTGAAATTCAGAAAACAAAGTTTGTGAATGTGTGTATACTATTGGAGATATAAAGAATTAAATATTTTTATAAAATACTTAAATGTATTGACTCAGAAAATTAAAATAATTTTATATGTGGCATTTTCTTTTCCTCTTAAAGCTTGTATTAAAATTTTAAATATTGGTAAATGCCTATATCAGCAAAAAAGGACACTATGATTCCAAATGAGATTTTCTAACTAGTAGTGATTTTCTTACTTTTCTTCCTGTTCTTGGACATCCATGACATCAACAAAAACATTGGGTTGTTGGAAAATGACACTATTGTAATTTTCAGTTTGCAGTAATGTTCTCTTCCTAAAAAAAGGCCTAGTATAAAGATAGATACATATTTGGAATTTGAGAGTAGATATAATTCAGCACCCTTTCAGCACCCTTCCCATTCAACTCTGATTTTTAGAACCTACGTCATATTCTTTCAAGATTAAAAAAAAAAAAAGAAGAAGAAGAAGAAGAAGAAAAGCAAAAAACTCTAGCAGTCTTTAAATCACATGATGGGTGTTACTGCTGGATGAGAGTTTCCATTCTGCAATGATGGTTTACTTGATTATGTAACTTCAAAACTCCCCATCATTTTAGAAATGATTATGTTACCAAAGTTCCTGTGAATAATATTTCAATAAATTTTGAAAATAAAAATTAGTTATATTATGGACAGTTTTCTGTATTTTTAGAGTCTTTATTAACTACTGATATCAGAAAGATACAGATTGGGATTTTTAAAACAAATGAGAAAGTGTTTAAAATAGTTAAACAAGCTTACATTCACTAGTTCATACTTGGCAATGAAGACATAGTCAATATGCTAGCAAGGATGACAGGATTTAAAGCAGGAAAAGCAATTTTTACCTTTCCTATGAAAAATAATTACAAAATATTGTAAGAGTGGTTGTCTTTGCCCATACATTTTGCAGGGGGCATGCCATCCTTCCAATATCAGGGTCTTTTAAAATGAGTCAGCTCTTCACATCTGGATTGATTTTCTTTAGGATTCACTGGTTTGATCTCCTTGCTATCCAAGGAACTCTCAACAGTCTTCTCCAGCACCACAATTCAAAAGGGTCAGTTATTCAGCACCCAGCCTTCTTTATGGCCCAACTCTCACATCTGTACATGATTACTGGAAAAGCTATAACTTTGACTATATGGACCTTTGTCGGCAAAGTAATGTCTCTGTTTTTTCATATGCTGTCTAGGTTTGTCATAGATTTTCTTTCAAGGGTCAAGTGTCTTTTAATTTTTTGGCTGCAATCCCATGCCTCAGTGATTTTGGAGCCCAAGAAAAACAAATCTGCCACTGTTTCTACTTTTTTCCAAATCTGTTTGCCATGGAGTGATGTGATCAGACCCCAACTTCTTGTTAGTTGCATCTATCAGAAATATACTCTCCCATCAAGGTTTGTCTTGTCTTTATTTCCTCTTCTGACAACAAGTGAAAGTTGCACAATCGCTCAGTCATGTCTGACTCTTTGTGATCTCATGGACTATACAGTCCATGGAATTCTCCAGGCCAGAATACTGGAGTGGGTAGCCTTTCCCTTCTCCAGGGGATCTTCCTGACCCAGGAATGGAACCAGGGTCTCTTGCACTGCAGGAGGATTTTTTACTAACTGAGCTATGAGGGAAGGTCATTTTGACAACAAAAACATGTAAAATTTCAATGTAGGATACAATTTATATATATATTTTTCTTTACAGTTAGTATTTTCTACCCTGAGTCCAATGAGATATATTATCATCTAAAAAGATTATGTTTTCCCTTGCTTTTATATACAAATACACAAATATTCAGCACCATTTATCAAAAAGAGCAGCTATTTTCTGTTTTGTATCAATTCTTCCTAATTTAGGGATTCATATATATGTGGAAAACAATTCTCATTCAGTGTTACTCAGGAATTCTATTGACCTATTCCTGTGCCAATATTACAGTTTATCAAATACTCTAGCCACTGTGTCTTAGTATCTGTGTGAACTGGAACATGTTCCTTGGTCTTCTTTTTCAGAAGGATTTAGCTACTCTCGACTGAATCTTTATACTTTTCATATAAGTTTGATAATCAATACATATTGATGGAATTCTATTTCTAATGCACAGATACAACTGAAATATAATTAACTTTGTCTTTCATAGGTTTAGTCTACGTCTCTAAACCATTCACAGTATCAAAAATGCTTCATGGAAATAACCTGACACAGTTTTGAATTTCTTTTAATTTCATATTTTTCATATTAGTGTTGGTCAACACATTCTTTACAATTTTTCACTTTCCCATCAGAGATTCCCAATCTGGATAAATTGACCCAGTAATATATTTCGGATTAGGCAAATACTCCCCAGGGAGGGGGCACGGGGGAATGACTGGAGTTTCTCACTTATTTTGAAAAAAATCTCCAGTAGAAACTAGAGTTTAAAAATTAGTATTTTTACAGTCACTGAAGCCTTAAATTAGGATTCTAAAAATTATGTAACATTAAAGTTTGTTAGTTGGACCACTGCCCCATAGCAATTTAGCATTTTCTACCTTTCTACCGTAGAGATACTAACTTATCTTTACCTATACAGAAGCAGAAATTTCATTTAAACAGATGTTTATAGTTTCCAGCTTGTTTGAGGAGTTATTCCAGAGGATATGATTGTGCGTTGATGGTGAGCTGGACACAGATAGTGGATGTTCCTCACCACCCCTCATCCTGGGAATATATGTTCTGCCCAGCATTCCTATAACAGGCATTGATTAGGGACACTGCCCTGAGACAGGAAGGTGCTGTTGAGATAATCTGGACTGAATATATGACTGAATCCAGTTAAGGTCTCTCCATAAATTTTAAGATTCTGGCAGGCAGGGATGGCGATTTACAAAAAATCTGGTCTCCCAAGACAAGCTCATTTGTTAATTTCCCTTGTTTATTAAACCTGCCACCTTCTATCTGGAGTGGTCAGACTCTTTCTGCTGCCTCCATTTGCCCTCCATGTATGGGGGCTAGTTTGCAACTCAAGACAATTATCTGCCAACATTTCCTATCTTGTCTTTACATTCCTTTAATATATAGCTCATATTTATATTAATATTCACATATAAAATTTCAATGTATTTTTCTAGTTACTCTAGTATTTTTATTGGCAAACAGATAGGGAAACAGTGGCTGACTTTATTTGGGGGGGGCTTGAAAATCACCACAGATGGTGATTGCAGCCATGAAATTAAAAGATGCTTGCTCTTTGGAAGGAAAGTTATGACCAACCTAGACAACATATTAAAAAGCAGAGACATTATTTTGCCAACAAAGGTCCATCTAGTCAAAGCTATGGTTTTTCCAGTAGTCATGTATGGATATGAGAGTTGGACTATCAAGTAAGCTGAGCACCGAAGAATTGATGCTTTTGAACTATGGTGTTGGAGAAGACCCTTGAGAGTCCCTTGGACTGTAAGGAGATCCGTCCAGTCCATCCTAAAGAAAATCAGTCCTGAATATTCACTGGAAGGACTGATGCTGAAGCTGAAACGCCACTACTTTCACCACTTATGTGAAGAGCTGACTCATTTGAAAAGACCCTGATGATTGAAGGCAGGAGGAGAAGTGGATGACAGAGGATGAGATGGTTGAATGGCATTGCTGACTCAATGGACATGAGTTTGGGTAAACTCCAGGAGTTGGTGATGGACAGGGAGGCCTGGTGTCCTGTGGTCCATGGGGTCACAAACAGTTGGACATGACTGAGTAACTGAACTGAACTGGGACTGAACTGATTGATATATTTTCAAATACTTGGTTATTATTGTGTTCTGATCATGCCTATGGAACTTATAGCTGATATAGTTTGGTATAGATTATGTTAAATTCTTTAGAAAGTATTGCTTTTGCAAGCAATGGGAGTTCTTTGCATATTTCGGATATTGTCATTTATTGGTTTCATGTTTCAATAAAATTCTCCCTGTTATCTATTTTCTTTCTGTATTTTGATGAACAGAAGTTCAAATTTATTACCTTCAATCAAGTCAACTTAATCAATGGTTTTCATCAATCAATTTTTATTGTTCTGATAAAGATTCTACATAACATAAACTACCCAAAAGTTTAGTGTGTTGAAATAACAGCCCCTTTATTTTGCTCTCACTTTGTGTCTCAGAAATTTGAAGATGTTCTTTCTCATTTTGATTTGCAATTGGATGGTGAATATACATTAAACAGGACTTCTCTGTGATGTTCCTGGAAGAGTACCTCTGTTAGGGATCCCTCAGTGGTACCAACTCAGTCTGCTGTATGTTAATTTCTAGCTTGAAGGAGCCTAACTTGTTCAGACAGCAAAATCCAAACTTAACCCATGTGAGGAAAGGCTGTGACAGTTGATTCCACATGAGGATTTTTTCCTAACCAGATATCCAACCATGATAGATAAGGTTATTTATGATTTTTGTGGATAAGCAATTTTATTTAATTAACACTGATAATGAAAATGCCAGTTTTTAAAGGTAATGGATTTATATATAGATTTTAATGGGATCTTATGTTGCTCTTATTCTCAAGGCTTTGCATTTTTTTAATATAAATTTATTTTAACTAGAGGTTAATTACTTTACAATATTGTATTGGTTTTGCCTTACATCAACATGAATCCACCACGGGTATACACGTGTTCCCCATCCTGAACCTCCCTCCCTCCTCCCTCCCCGTTCCATCCCTCTGGGTCATCCCAGTGCATTTTTAAACTTCGTCTCAATTATGAAGTTAAAAAGTTTTGTAAATGCCCATAGGAGAGCCATGATGTCAGCACCTATGTTTACTTCTGATTTGCTTCTTTTTCTTCCTTTTGAGCCTGATCATTTCATTCATTTTTTGTAACCTGCAAATGTTATAGAATATTTTACATCTATGTTTAGCATTTCAATGTGTTATCTTTTAAAATAATTTTGAGGAGCATGGAGTTATAACTTGTCTTCCGTTTGTTAGTAATGGATAGCCAACCATGTTTGCTTACCTGTTTGATTTTGATAATCCCTGTCTACTTATGCCTAACACAATGTCCAGCTTAACTTTTTCATTCAAGAAATATTTGTGAAATAAATGAGACTACTGAAGCTAAAGATCCCTCCAGATAGGAGTAACACATGTTCATTCTACCTGTGATATCAAATGCAGAATTGGGCTCTAAACAGAATTGTATAGATATAGGTGGTAAGATGTCACTTCCTAAGAAGTTTCTAGACACAATAGCCTTGTAAAACCAATTTTACTTATGCAATTTTTCCTTGCAAAGGGTAGGCTCATTCCATATTATATCTTAATGAAATTCTTTCCATGTTATGCAAGTTATTTATAATCAATAATTCTACTATTTTTTAACCTTTGGCTTTGTCCCTTTCCACCCTTTGTAACATTTTTTTTTATATTGCACATCTTAAAAAAAAACAAACAACAACAACAAAAATAAACAGTTCCACTGAGGTACCCTGAGAAGATCCCTTGAGAAACTAGGATGCCATTCAAAGTATAATTGTGTTGTTCTTGTTGCTTTAGTATAATCAGCATTTCCACTACAGGAAGCTGACCTCACTAAAACAAAAACCTCCATATGTATATATGTGTACCTGCCCTTTCTTTCCAATTTGTTATCTTTGAGGAGAGAATTAAAGACATAAAACCATTGTTTCTTTTTTCCAATATGTTTGCTTTGTATTATTTGGGCATTTTTTAACCTGAAAAGATCTTCAGTTATTTATCATTAAAGTATTGATCAATCTGACTCTCAGAAAAAAACATTAACTTATTTCATGTCCAATAAGACAGTAAGAAACCATGAAAATATACATATGAGTATCCTACATAAACTGATATCCTAAACTTTTCTATCTTTGGTAAGTTAAATTAGTGTCTTTCTATTTATTATTTTCAGATTTAGTCTACTTTCTACAGAACAATAGAACTCTTTCATGAAACATGAAAGAGTTCTATTGTTATAGCCAAATACTCCAGGAAACAAACTCACTCAGAAGGACAGCATGGATAGGGGAGTGCAGTTTATTACACCGGCGGGTCCGAGGCAGAGTTTCCTCTTTAGCCGGGGACCCCAACCAACTTTTGTGAAAACCTTATATACCTTAATTGTACCACTCAAGCTCACAACACCAAATTCCTTAAATCTAGCCTGGGAAGTACTAAAGGGAGATGCAATCAGGTTACAGCCAGGATTCATAATCAGAAGGGTTAGCTGGTTTTACATTGAAGCCTACACCAATAGGTGCCATAAAGATTACAAAAGTGATTGACTACATAGGGGATTATAACATTCTTTTTGGCAATGGGAAATATTGGTATGCAATCTGGTATTTATCAGTCCAGGAGGCCAGCTCGGCCATAGGTATGTTATCCGCATAGCTACCGGGCACATAGTCCAAAGCTCACTGAAAGTGGAAGATGGAGATTCTTTCTTTTTCAAGAGAAACCATAGCCTTGACTAGACGGACCTTTGTTGGCAAAGTAATGTCTCTGCTTTTGAATATGCTATCTAGGTTGGTCATAACTTTCCTTCCAAGGAGTAAGCGTCTTTTAATTTCATGGCTGCAATCACCATCTGCAGTGATTTTGGAGCCCCAGAAAATAAAGTCTGACACTGTTTCCACTATTTCCCATGAAGTGATGGGACCAGATGCCATGATCTTTGTTTTCTGAATGTTGAGCTTTAAGCCAACTTTTTCACTCTCCTCTGTCACTTTCATTAAGAGGCTTTTTAGTTCCTCTTCACTTTCTGCCATAAGGGTGGTGTCATCTGCATATCTGAGATTATTGATATTCCTCCCAGCAATCTTGATTCCAGCTTGTGTTTCTTCCAGTCCAGCGTTTCTCATGATGTACTCTGCATAGAAGTTAAATAAGCAGGGTAACAATATACATCCTTGACATACTCCTTTTCCTATTTGGAACCAGTCTGTTGTTCCATGTCCAGTTCTAACTGTTGCTTCCTGACCTGCATATAGGTTTCTCAAGAGGCAGGTCAGGTGGTCTGGTATTCCCATCTCTTGAAGAATATTCCACAGTTTATTGGGATCCACACAGTCAAAGGCTTTGGCATAGACAATAAAGCAGAATTAGATGTTTTTTCTCGAACTCTCTTGCTTTTTCCATGATCCAGCAGATGTTGGCAATTTGATCTCTGGTTCCTCTGCCTTTTCTAAAACCAGCTTGAACATCTGGAAGTTCATGGTTCATGTATTGCTGAAGCCTGGCTTGGAGAATTTTGAGCATTACTTTACTAGCGTGTGAGATGAATGCAATTGTGCAGTAGTTTGAGCATTCTTTGGCATTGCCCATCTTTGGGATTGGAATGAAAACTGACCTTTTCCAGTCCTGTGGCCACTGCTGAGTTTTCCAAATTTGCTGGCATATTGAGTGCAGCACTTTCACAGCATCATCTTTCAGGATTTGAAATACCTCAACTGGAATTCTATCACCTCCACTAGCTTTGCTCACAGTGATGTTTTCTAAGGCCCACTTGACTTCACATTCCAGGATGTCTGGCTCTAGGTGAGTGATCATATCATTGTGATTATCTTGGCCATGAAGATCTTTTTTGTACAATTCTTCTGTGTATTCTTGCCACCTCTTCTTAATATCTTCTGCTTCCATTAGGTCCATACCATTTCTGTCCTTCATCGAGCCCATCTTTGCATGAAATGTTCCCTTGGTATCTCTAATTTTCTTGAAGAGATCTCTAGTATTTCCCATTCTGTTGTTTTCCTCTATTTCTTTGCATTGATCACTGAGGAAGGCTTTCTTATCTCTTCTTGCTATTCTTTGGAAGTCTGCATTCAGATGCTTATATCTTTCCTTTTCTCCTTTGCTTTTGGCTTCTCTTCTTTTCACAGCTATTTGTAAGGCCTCCTCAGGCAGCCATTTTGCTTTTTTGCATTTCTTTTCCATGGGGATGGTCTTGATCCCTGTCTCCTGTACAATGTCAAGAACCTCTGTCCATATTTCATCAAGTACCCTATCTATCAGATCTAGTCCCTTAAATCTATTTCTCACTTCCACTGTATAATCATAAGGGATTTGATTTACATCATACCTGAATGGTCTAGTGGTTTTCCCTACTTTCAAGTATAGAATATTGTTAAAGACAATATAAAAATGTATCTGGTACAGAAAATACTTTGGCCACCTGATGCAAAGAACTGGTCCTTTGGAAAATACCCTCCTGCTGGGAAAGATTGAAGGCAGGAGGAGAAGAGGACAGCAGAGCATGAGGTTGGTGGATGGCATCACTGGAGTGATGGACATGAGTCTGAGCAATCTCCCAGAGTTGGTGATGGACAGGGAGGCCTGATGTTCTATAGCCCATGGGATACCAAAGTGTCAGACATGACTGAGTGTTTGAACTTGAATTTACAGAGAAATGGTGTGACTTAGATAAATAAGATGTTGTGAGTTACTAAATTGTTAATTGTGCTGAGTCTAAAGACTTTCTAGGGCTCATATATAAAAACAACTTCACTGATGAGAACAGAGCAGGATCCTAAAATCTTCCATATGATAAGGGAGCATCTGTACCAATTTTAGAGCACTAATGAATCCAAATCATTGTATTACAATAAGCCTCCTAAAAACCACCATAAGTTTAATTTTAATACACGCCTTTCAAAAGTATAGTGAATAAAACAGCAGAAGTATGCACTTACATAAAACCACATGAACATGTACAAACACATGTAGACACTAGGAAATTTATTCTAATAGTTGGGAATAACAATAATCCTTTGAATACTTTTATATACACTATTCTTCCTCACTTGACTCTCTTTACTTGCCCTTACAGTGTCCTAACTCATTCTAAGGCATGGTGCTATTTACTTAATTATACTTGTAATTCATTGCTTCCCCTCAGGAAAGGCAGATATTTTCCCCCCTTTGGGTGCTAATGTATGTATAGCACATAGAAGTATGACTAGCACTGTGGCTCAGAGGTTAAAGTGTCTGCCCACAATGCGGGAGACATGGGTTCGATCCCTGGGTAGGGAAGATCCCCTGGAGAAGGAAATGGCAACAGACTCCAGTATTCTTGCCTGGAGAATCCCATAGATGGAGGAGCCTGGTGAGCTACAGTCCACAGGGTCGCAAAGAGTCAGACACGACTGAGTGACTTCACTTTCACTTTAGAAGCCATTTTCTAAATATGTGTTGAACATTTCCATACTTTTTATTCCTTTTAGAGACACACAGAGATCAGTTTGAAGCCCATCACCTAAATTATAGGATTCATATTGTACAGAAGCCTTAAGAGAGAAAATTGCATACTCTTTTCTATGTATTTGTAGGCCACGTTTTACATCTTTTTTCCTCAAACTATAGATCAAGGGATTTAACATAGGGATAATGAGAATGTGGTGATTGCAGCCATGAAATTAAAAGATGCTTACTTCTTAAAAGGAAAGTTATGACCTACCTAGATAGCATATTAAAAAGCAGATACACTACTTTTCCAACAAAGGTCTGTCTAGTCAAAGCTATGGTTTTTCCAGTGGTCATGTATGGAAGTCAGAGTTGGACTGTGAAGAAAGCTGAGCACCTAAGAATTGATGCTTTTGAACTGTAGTGTTGGAGAAGACTCTTGAGAGTCGCTTGGACTGCAAGGAGATCCAGCCAGTCTATTCTAAAGATCAGTCCTGTGTGTTCTTTGGAAGGACTGATGCTAAAGCTGAAACTCCAATACTTTGGCCATCTCATGTGAAAAGTTCACTGACTGGAAAAGATTCTGATGCTGGGAGGGATTGGGGCCAGGAGGAGAAGGGGACGACAGAAGATGAGATGACTGGATGGCATCACCAACTCGATGGATGTGAGTTTGAGTGAACTCCGGGAGTTGGTGATGGACAGGGAGGCCTGGCGTGCTGCAATTCATGGGATCACAAAGAGTCGAACACGACTAAGCAACTGAACTGAACTGAATGAGAGTGTAAAATATAGATGCCATTTTATCTGTGTTAAATGAATGATTAGACTCTGGCTGCACATACATGAATATTAAAGCCCCATAGAACACTGTGACCACCTCCAGGTGAGACCCACAGTTAGAAAAAGCCTTGTGCCTGCCTTTAGCAGAGCTCATCCTGAGAGTGGATGCAAAAATAAGAAGGTAAGACACAAGAACTATCAGAAAGGATGAAATCAAATAAAAACCAGCTGTAATTAGAATAATTATTTCTACTTCATGTGTATTTGAGCAGAGCAAAGATAGCAAAGGGAAACTGTCACAGTAGAAATGTCTGATAACATTATAACCACAGAATGGTAAACTAAATGTCTTTACAGTGATGAGAAGATATACAAATGCACTATAGAGGTACGGAATTGTCCAACACCTGACATAGCCTTGGTGAAATGATAGCTTGGTAGAGCGGGGGTTACATGTGGCCACATAGCAGTCATAGGACATTGCTGACAGAATAAAATGTTCACTACTAATGAACACAAGAAAGAAAGCTAGCTGTATAGCACAGAATAATAAGAGATTGTATTTTGATCCAAAACAAAATTTCCTAGCATTTGAGGTCCTAAGGTTGTAGAGCAACCAAGGTCAGTAAAAGCCAAATGTCCAGGGAAAAAAGTACTTGGGGTTTGTAGCCTGAAGTCTGTCTTGGTAAGGATGATCATGCCCAAGTTGCCCACCACTAAGACCATGTAGATGATGAGGAAGAACCCGAACAATGGAGCCTGCAGCTTGGGGCAGTCTGATTCCCATGAGGATGAGTTCACTCAGCACTGTTATATTGTGTTTGTCCATCCATGTTTATCAGAAACTTATTCTGGATAGAGATATGAGCATAGCAAGCATATTTCATGTATTCTCACCTGGAAGATTTTTAAATGCAAAGCTAGTCTAAATAAAATGCATCTTAATGTCTCAAAATAGGATATTTAAAATAAACCCAAATTCTACATATAATAATGCATACAAAGATAGAGACAGAGTCAGAAATATTTGTTAGTTCTCAACTGAAAATTATTTTACTAACTGAAGAACACTTGTCAATGTCTAGGAGTCATGTTGGTTGTCACACCTAGGAGTTGGGCGCTACTTGCCAGCAATGGTTAGAGGTCAATTATGCTTCTCAACATCTTATAATACCCTTTATCAGCCCAATATCTGAACAGTTATAACACTGAAAAACCAGGATGGTTAGATAGATAAATAGGTACATACATAGTTGAATAAATAGAGCTAGAAAATATAGATATATAGATACAGATATATAAAATTTGATATGCAAAGGAAGAAAGCTAAAACAAAAATTTGAATTACATGTATAACTATTTTTGTGCTATTCTTCTAAGGTTTCTATTAGTCATTTACATAACTGCAATCACATAGGGGCATGTATAAATGACGTTTGCTAATATGACTTAGTACATATGCAAATTATGTAACAGGTTGTATTGTGCAATTAAATAATAATAAAACCATAAAACTTAAAAATCTGTTAATATACTATTAATTTGTACTTAAAAATCTTTTAATATCCAATTAATTATTTCCACATCTCAATCTGTGTTGGAAACCCCATTTTGCCTCATCAAGGGATCTGAAAAGAATTGTACATTTATTGGAGCTTCCCTGATAGTTCAGTTGGTAAAGAATTGGCCTGCAATGCAAGAGTCTCCGGTTCAATTCCTGGGTCGGGAAGATCCGCTGGAAAAGTGATAGGCTACCCACTCCACCCACTCCCGTATTCTTGGGCTTCCGTTGTGACTCAACTGGTAAAGAACCCGCCTGCAATGTGGGAGACCTGGTCTCCATCCCTGGGTTGGGAAGATCCCTTGGAGTAGGGAAAGGCTACCCATTCCAGTATTGTGGCCTGGAGAATTCTATGGTCTGGATAGTCCATGAGGTCACAAAGAGATGGACACAACTGAGGAATTTTCACTTTCACTTTGGATCTGAGAGACACCAAAGGAACATTTCATGCAAAGACGGGCACAATGAAGGACAAAAATAGTATGGACCTAACAGAAGCAGAAGATATTAAGAAGAGGTGGCAAAAATACACAGAAAAACTATACAAAAAAGATCTTCTTGGTCCAGATAGCCATGATGGTATGATCACTCACATAGAGCCAGAAATCCTGGAATATGAAGTCAAACGGACCTCAGGAAGCATCACTATGATCAAAGCTAGTGGAGGTGATGAAATTCCAGTTGAGCTATTTCAAATCCTAAAAGATGATGCTGTGCAAGTCCTGAACTCAATATGTCAGCAAATTTAGAAAACTCAGCAGTGGCCATGGGATTGGAAAAGGTCAATTTTCATTACAATCCCAAAGAAAGGTAATGCCAAAGAATGTTCAAATTACCACACAATTGCACTCATTTCACAAGGTAACAAATTAATGCTCAAAATCCTTCAAGCCAGGCTTCAACAGTATGTGAACCGTGAATTTCCAGATGTTCAAGCCAGGTTTAGCAAAGGCAGAGGAACCAGAGATCAAATTGTCAACATCCATTAGATCATAAAAAAGCAAGAGAATTCCCAGAAAAACATCTACTTCTACTTTATTGATTCACCAAACCCTTTGACTGGGTAGATCAGAACAAACTGTGGAAAATTATCAAGATGGGCATACCAGACCACCTGACCTGCCTCGTGAGAAATCTGGATGCAGGTCAATAAGCAACAATTAGAACTGGACATGAAAAAACAGACTGGTTCCAAATTGGGAAAGGAGTATATCACCCTGCTTATTTAACTTATATGCAGAGTATAACATGCAAAATGCCCGGCTGGAAGAAGTACAAGCTGGAATCAAGATTGCCAGGACACATTGATAACCTCAGATATGGAGATGACACCACCCTTATGGCAGAAAGTTTAGAGGAACTAAAGAGACTCATGATGAAAATGAAAGAGAGTGAAAAAGCTTACTTAAAACTCAACATTCAGAAAACTAAGATCATGGCATCCAGTTCCATCACGCATGGCAAATAAATGGAGAAACAATGGAAATACTGAGAGGCTTTATTTTCTTGGGCTCCAAAATCACTGCAGATGATGACTTCAGCCAAGAAATTAAAAGATGCTTGCTTCTTGGAAGAAAAGCTATAACTAACCTAGACAGAATATTAAAAAGCAAAGACATTACTTTGCCAACAATGTACATCTAGTTATAGCTATGGTTTTTCCAGTAGTCATGTATGGATGTGGGAGTTGGACTATAAAGAAACCTGAGAACTGAAGAATTGATACTTTTGAACTGTGGTGTTGGAAAAGACTCTTGAGTGTCCCTTGGACTGCAAGGACATCAAACCAGCCAATTCTAAAGGAAATCAATCTTGAATATTCATTTGAAGGACTGATGCTGAAGCTAAAACTTCAATATTTTGGCCACTTGATGTGAAGAACTGACTCATTGAAAAAGACTGTGATGCTGGGAAAGATTGAAGGCAGGAGGAGAAGGAGATGACAGAAAATGAGATGGTTGGATGGCATCATTGACTCGATGGACATGAGTTTGAGTAAGCTCCAGGAGTTAGTGATGGACAGGGAAGCCTGGCGTGCTGCAGTCCATGGGGTCACAAAGAGTTGGACACGACTGAGTGACTAAACTGAACTGAACTGAACAATCCCTAGGTTCATTCATGTTCCTACAAATGGCTTTATTTGATCTTTTTAATGACTGAGTAATATTCCATTGTCTATATGTGCTATTTCTTTTTTATTCATTCCTCTGTTTTTGGACATTTATGTTGCTTCCATGTTTTGACTAGTGTAAACAGTGCTGCAATGACATTTGGTTGTGTATATATTTTGAATCATATTTTTCTCCAGATATATGCCCAGGAGTGGGATTCCAGGGTCATATGGTAGCTCTGTTTTTATCTTTTATGTAACCTCCATACTGTCCTCCATAGTTTCTGCACCAATTTATATTCCCACCAATATTTTAGGAGGGTTCCTTTCTCTTCACACCCTTCCAAAATTTACTGTTTGTGGATATTTTGAGGATAGCCATTCTAGCTGATGTGAGGAAATATCTCATTGAAATTTTGATTTGCATTTTTCTAATAATCAGAAACACTTAACATATTTTCATGTGTCTCTTGATCATCTGTATGCCTTAGTTTGAGAAACAACTATGTCTTCTGATCATTTTTTGATTGTATTATCTAGATTATGTTTTGATGTCATACAAACTTTTCACTAGCTCTTGGTCTTGGATATAGACTTTCCCTTATTGCTTTATCTGAATGTTTTATGGTTTAGCATTTTAAACTTAATTTTTTTTCAGTTTGAGTGCATTTTTATATGGTTCAGGTCAGCATTATTTGTTAATTTGTTTATTTTTGCCTCTGTACTCCCAATAACATCAGCACATGTTTTTAAAAGCTGTCATCCATTTTCTGGATATACCATCTTTTTTTAATCCACATATGTTAAAGGAGATCTTGGCTATTTTGTGTCATGTTGTTTAAAAATTGTATTCCACTGAAGATTTTTTATTAAAGCTTCATGGGATAAACAAATAATTTTACTGCAAGATACTGAACAAAGCATATACTGTAGACTAATAACCTCAGTAAAGTTGCAGAATTATTAATTACAGTAAAAGGTAGCACATGGGAAAATGTAGAACTCAATTTACAAAGCAAGATAACTGCATCCCTGCCGTGTATCAGGCCTTAGAAATATGGTATAGTGCCAACAATGAGATTGTTCCCTTTGCTTCCCACAAGTAGAATAATGAATTGTGCAGTTAAATACTGAAAGTCAATTAAAACTTACTGCACAAACAGTGTTGATAAAAATTGGAAGCATCAACCCAAGGAAAGAGAGCCAACTCAATTAATTCATCAGTGCTTCTCTACTCAAGAATGCAAAAAGTAGAACATTACTTTTAAACATGGATAAATTTTTTTTTTCAAAAACACAGAATTATTTTAGTATCCCTTCAATCAAACTACCAGTTGTGAAGAAAGAATTACCACTTGAGAGAACAAGAAGTACCGATCTGGAAGCTACTGAGGGATCCCAAAGTTTATCTTGATTTAAACGTCCTCTGATTTCAACAAAATGCGTGAATTGAGACAAAAGGCTTCAGTTGGACTTATGAACTGCTGAATTGCAACATCAGTTCAGTTCAGTCGCTCAGTCGTGTCCGACTCTTTGTGACCCCATGAACCGCAGCACACCAGGCCTCCCTGTCCATCACCAACTCCCGGAATTCACCCAAACCCATGTTCATCGAGTCAGTGATGCCATCCAGCCATCTCATCCTCTGTCGTCCCCTTCTCCTCCTGCCCTCAATCTTTCCCAGCATCAGGGTCTTTTCAAATGAGTCAGCTTTTCGCATCAGGTGACCAAAGTAGTGGAGTTTCAGCTTCAACATCAGTCATTCCAATGAACACTCAGGACTGATCTCCTATAGAATGGACTGGTTGGATCTCCCTGTAGTCCAATGGACTCTCAAGAGTCTTCTCCAACACCACAGTTCAAAAGTGCTCAGCTTTCTTTATAGTCCAACTCTCACATCCATACATGACCACCGGAAACACCATAGCCTTGACTAGACGGACCTTTGTTAGCAAAGTAATGTTTCTGCTTTTGAATATGCTATCTAGTATGGTCATAACTTTCCTTCCAAGGAGTAAGCATCTTTTAATTTAATGGCTTCAATCACCATCTGCAGTGATTTTGGAGCCCAGAAAAATAAAGTCTGCCACTGTTTCCACTGTTTCCCCATCTATTTGCCATGAAGTGATGGAACTGGATGCCATGATCTTAGTTTTCTGAATGTTGAGCTTTAAGCCAACTTTTTCACTCTCCTCTTTCACTTTCAACAAGAGGCTCTTTAGTTCTTCTTCACTTTCTGCCATATTTTCAGTTAATAGGTGAATAGATTCTCAAAAGGAATTATAGGAATTGATGATAAAAAATGTGGGATCTCAGTGTAAAGAATAAGGGCATTTGAGAAAAAAAATGTGACTGTTGACTTCAAATACACAGATGAAATATACTGTGGAAAAGTGTGAAGGCAAAAACAAAAGAAAATAAAGAACTCACTGACACACACAACATGCTGTAATTTTATTCTAAAAGATGAGAAAACATTCAGAAACCTGGACAGTCATTTATTTGTCTATATCCACCTAACACATTCTCCTAACATTTACTTAATTTATGTCCAAAATTGATCTTTTGTGCTTAAGGCAATTATTTTTTTTTTTACTATTTTGTTCATTAATCTATTTGCAAAAATAGGAATTGCCTGGTATATATAATATAATCTTTGATTATATTATATTGAACATATTTATATTATTGAACATATTTATACTCACTACTTAATTTGGAGGCACATAGAACAAAATTCAGAGTCCATAACCAGTTTATAGAAATTGTATTGCATGTTAATAAAAAAGGTTGCGTGATTTTTTCCACACCCTATGTAGTGCACATTTTACATCTTTATTCCTCAAGCTATAGATTAATGGATTCAGCATAGGGATAACGAGAGTATAAAATATGGAAGCCACTTTATCAGTGTCAAAGGAATGGCTGGACCCTGGTTGCACATACATAAATAGTAAAGTACCATAGAACACTATGAGCACAGTCAAGTGGGATCCACAGGTAGAGAAAGCCTTGTGCCTATCTTCAGCAGAGCTCATCCTGAGAATGGATGTGAGAATGAGAAGGTAAGACACAAGAACTATCAGAAGAGAGAAAATCAAATCAAACCCAGCTAAAATCAGAATAATCATTTCTACTTCATGTGTATTTGAGCAGAGCAAAGGTAACAAAGGAAGACTATCACAGTAGAAATGACTGATGACTCTGTAGCCACAGAAAGATAAATAATTTTATGGTGACGAGAAGAGACACAAACATGCTGTAGACATAGGGGATCACTACCAGCACCCAGCACACTCTTTGTGACATGATGACTGGGTAGAGAAGAGGGTTACAGATGGCCACATAGCGGTCATAAGACATTGCTGACAGAATAAAAATTTCACTAACAATAAACACAAGAAAGAAAGCTAGCTGCATAGCACAAGAGTAATAGGAGATTATATTTTGATTCTCAACAAAATTTATTAACATTTTGGATCCCACAGTTGTTGAATAACCAAGATCTGTAAAAGCAAGGTGTCTAAGAAAGAAGTACATGGGTGTCTGTAGCTTGGAGTCCATCTTGGTGAGGATGATCATGCCCAAGTTGCCCACCACTGAGATCACGTAGATGATGAGAAAGAGCCCAAACAATGGAGCCTGCAGCTCAGGGTGGTCGGTAATTCCCATAAGGATGAATTCATTTAGCACTGTTCCATTGTGTGTTTCCATTCAGGGTTATTAAAGAACCTGTTCTGGGTAGAAACATCAACATAGTCAATAGGTTCTATGTATCATCATCTGGAAGAGTTTCACTATGTAAAGCTAGTATAAACAGATTAAACTTTCCAGTTTAGGATATTTGAAAATAAACTCATCTTGTGGCTCAGATAGTAAAGAATCTGCCTGCAGTTCAGGAGATCTGGGTTCAATCCCTGAATCGGGAAAATTCCCTGGAGAAGGGAATAGCAACTCACTCCAGTATTCTGGCCCAGAGAATCCCAAGGACAGAGGAGCCTGGCAGGCTACAGTCCATGGGGTTGCAAAGAGTCAAACATGACTGAGAAACTAACACTTTCATTTTCCTACATATAATAAAATATATAAATAGTGATAGAGACAGAGATAGTTGCTGTTTCTCAACTGGAAATTATTTTACTAACCAAAGGACATTTGTCAAAATTGAGAAGACATGTTAATTGTTACAAATGGAATGTGGAAGCTCTTGGCATATGATAGTTGGAGGTCAGTGATGTCTCTAAACATCCTATAAAGCACCATATCTGTCTAAAATCTCAATAGTACTAAGGTTGAAAACCAGGATGTTATAGATAGATGATAGATAAATAGACAGATACATATATACATACATAAATATAGATACAGACAAGAAATACAATAGATACAGACATAGATATGACAAGAAAAAAGTTAAGACATAAATTTGAGGGCTATATATATAAACTATTATTGTGCGGTTCTTGTAAACTTTCTATATTTTCTATCTAGTTATTTATATAATTTCAATTACAATGTGACATGTATAAATTAAATTTAACAATATGACAATACATATGCAAATTATATAATAAATTATGATGCAATTAAATACTATCCATAATAAAATTTTAAAACCAGAATTCAGAAAATGTATAGAACTTGATACTCCAACAGAGAATTCTATATAGTTCTATGCACAGTTGATACAGGCTGAAACTGTTAACACACTTGACACATATTAGACAGCTGTATAAGTAAGAAAACTGTAACAGATTGCAGTGAGACTTACCTGTATTTCTGTGAAGAAACATATAATAAGTAGATAGATAGATAGATGATAGAATTTCTGTTCTAAATTTCCTTATGGTATATAAAAAGGGCTAGTTTGGGCAAATAATTCAACTTATCTGGAAGTTTATTGTTTTACACAAAGCCAGTATGGTTACAGGATTGTCGAGTGGGAAAATGAGGATTAAATAATTAAATGTCTTTATGTTACCTGGAAATCAAGTACATATTGGTTTAAATATATAAATATATAAATTTATATATTTAAATATACATTTAAATATATAAATGTATATATATAAATATATGTGTATATATACATATATATAATATATATTATATTATATTAATTATATATATATTACATTAATATAATAATATATATATACACACATATAAATAGATAGATAGATAGATCAGCCCTGGGATTTCTTTGGAAGGAATGATGCTGAAGCTGAAACTCCAGTACTTTGGCCACCTCATGCGAAGAGTTGACTCATTGGAAAAGACTCTGATGCTGGGAGGGATTGGGGCCGGAGGAGAAGGGGACGACAGAGGATGAGATGGCTGGATGGAATCACTGACTCGATGAACATGAGTCTGAGTGAATTCCAGGAGTTTGTGATGGACAGGGAGGCCTGGCCTGCTGTGATTCATGGGGTCGCAAAGTCGGACACGACTGAGCGACTGAACTGAACTGACTGATATATAATGAAGTCAATATCTTAGCTCAAAGAGATCTTCTTTATGTAATGTAAGTTCATCTGCACTGTGACATACCTTCTTTGTCAAGGCAATATGATTAACAGGTGAGGATTATATAATGTACAATGGAATACATGCAATTTACTCCAAGCCTTGCCCCCTCTGCAGAAATAATACTGGGCCATCAGAGTGCTTGGATTTTTTTATCTTCTAAATTTCTTAGTTATTTTAGCAAAATGTGAATAAACTTTATTTTGATCCATATTTCCTTAAAATATTAATTTGACCCAAGGGGCGTTTTCACTATAATGGACTTCTACTAACTTGTAAGAATTCAAATGTACTTTATTATGCAAGAACCCAGGGTTATATGAGGAAATTTGAGCAAATTGGAAGAAAGAGAAGTAATTAGCATTGTTTTTATATCTTGAATATCATAATAACTTGCTTTGAATAAAGGGATGCTAAACTTTAAAAGGGAACTTCCCTGGTGACTCAGGATTAAAGAATTTGCCTGCCATGCAGGTGACATGAGTTCAATCCCTGGGTCAGAAAGATTCCATGGAAAAGGAAATGGCAACACATTCCAGTATTCTTGCCATGGAAAAGCCCATGGACAGAGAAGCCTGGCAGGCTAAAGTCCATGGGGTAACAGTCACCTGGAACTTAGCAACTGAGCACAGTGGGCCACAGTATGATAAAAAAAATGTTCAAATTTCCTGTGTTAAGTAATAATGTACTAGAGTGATGGGATGAAATACACTATAGAATAGCTATACATGGATCCTTGCATATCATTTTAAATTTTACATCTTAAGCCAAAGAAATTCCTTCAAACTATAATACAAAACATAGTTATTTTTATATAATCAAATAAAAATATATCTGAAGGTCCCTAATAATACACACATCAAGAATACACCAATGTAAGAAGTGGATGGCAGATTAACATAGATAATTATTAAATTTAAAATATTGTGAGCCTGATTGTTTCTTTAAAGAAATAGAAATGATACAGGTTACAATAAAAATTACAGTGACAGTAATCGCTAAAGGATCTCTATAAGAAAAGGAATAAAAGCACGATTTTATAACATTACATGTGAAAATGATTACATGAAATCTGCATTTAATTCACTAAAAATACTGCTTACAATTTTATGACCTCCTAATCACCAGTCTTGCCTTGATGTATATACTTTTCTTATATCAGAAATATTGAAATGTGCATCACTAGAGAATAAATTTAGAGAAATATCTTCAATATATTTAATAAGAAGTAGTATGAAACTTGTTTTTGTTTCTTTGCTTTGTTTTGCAATTATGAAAGTGAGAACATACAAACTTAGCAAATTTCAATTTTCCTGTAAATATAAGAAAAGATAGTGTTTTTGTTTCTCTCTCATGCTTTAGCATTCTATGAAAACCAAATAGTTTTCTCAGAAGTTAACATCCTTGTTGAATATCAGTTGTTATTTTTTTAAAGCTGTACCTCATGAGATAATTATATATTTTTGGTCAGATCTCACTTGACATCAAAGAACATGTTGATCATTGTACCATTACCATAAAACTGGCTACTTAGAAGTCTCTTAATATGCAAATAATGTTTTCTACATCTCAGTGTGAGGTGGGAATTCCATTTTGCCTCATCAAGGGATCTGGAAAGAATTATACTTTTACATTTATTTAAATAATCATTAAATATTAAATGATGTTCAGGGGAGGTCACAAAAAAGCACGAGGAGTGCTAAATAACTAAGAATTCGGAAGGAGTTAAAAAAGAAAGACAATACCCCCAGCTTCTGAATTTTCCCAATTTCTAAAAATTCACATCTCTTTTGTTATGTGTCATTTGCTCTCTACTTTGCCCTCCATTAGAGATATCATTGTTTATATAAAATAAATATCATGGTGATGTTTCAAAGATGCTTTTCAGCATTTTGTCTGTCATCCTATGAGTAATATTCAGCAAATTAATATGAAGAGACAAGAAGAGAGGTCCTATTCCTGCTCAGGAATTATGGAGTAGTAGAAGACAAACAAAATGGTATCAAAAGTGGTGTCATTTTGCTTGGGCTTTGCCATTGAGCTAAACTGGAACTTTGAATATGTCACTGAAACATTGTTGATGTTGAAAATGAGGCAAAACATGAACTATCCTGTAATTTTACCTGTAATGAAGCATCTCTCATGACTCTCACCTGTATTTCTGACATGGCTAAGTGAGAAGAATTTATGGATTTCTTTCACTTTTTGAGATTTTACCTGAGGAGATGCCAAGCAATTTGTTGATTATCCCTAGAGTATTGAGAGCAAAACAACATGTCTAGAGATTGTCTTTTAATTTCCTGTGGCATTTTTCTTTTCTTTCTTACTTCCTGACTTCCTTCCATCCACATCCCTTCTTTCTTTGCATATATATACATACGTTTATATATATTTTTAACTCTTGGTTAACTTTCCTTTTGTAGCACACAAGACTCTTGATTAAATCTTGCATCGATAGGGCATGCCCACCAAGAGTCAGTATTTCTACAGGTTCTCCTCAAATGTGTGACTGTGGAGAAATTTTCAGCATTATTTTATTACAGTATTTAATATATTTAGGAAATTAAAATAATGTGTTATGCTGATATGAGGTGTCACCCCCTTGCTTTGTTGCCCATGTGATTGTTTTTACTTATCTCTCAGAGGCAGAAATTAGTTACTTACTGTTACTTCTTATTTCTGGAGAAGGAAGTGGCAACCCACTCCAATATTCTTGCCTGGAGAATCCCATGGACAGAGGAACCTGCTTGTCTACAGTCCATGGGGTTGCAAAGGGTTAGACATGACTGAGCGACTAAGCACAACACAGCACTTCTTATTTCATCGTGAGTTTCTATCACATGGCTGTTTACAACTTCTGCTTTTTTTTCTTTTTCTTCACTGCATAAATTACCATTTTAGTTATTCCAGTCTGTTACCCCATTCCAATAAGCACCTGTGTCATCACATACTCCCTGTGCCTGCCTTTTTAACCACACCTCTTTCCTCCTCTGCTACCATTCCCAACCCTTGGTCATCACTAATATTTTCTATTACTACACTTTTTCATATAGAAAATAGTGATTGGAATTTTCTCTCAACATAAATCTCTTGAGATTCTTTGGCACTTTTGTGTGTATAGATCATCTGTTCCCTATGTTGTTGAGTAATATTCCATGATATTGATGATAATTTGTTTAAATATTCACTTATTGAAATACTTGTGGGTTCTTTCCACTTTTCTACTGTGATAAATACAGCTACCATGAACTTTCACTTAAAAGTGATTGCATTTTTGGTGATGAAAGTTTTCCTCTACTCTTCTAGGTTTTTTGAACTCAAATGGATGGACATTTCTGCTGTTTCTGGGCTTTGATCACCACACAAAAATCAATCAATCAATCAATAGCTCAAGTGGAAGAAAAACATCTTCTTTACACAGTGGCTCTTGCCTGGATTAATAATTAGATTGACATAAGATTAACAAGACCAAACCATATATATTTTATTTAGTAATTGTACACATGTAGATGGGAGTCATCACCAGACTAATTAAGATCCAAGAAATGGGTAGGCTTAATTGCTTATATGGGCTCTGCAGTGGCCTAGTGGTAAATAATCTGCCTGCCAATGCAGCAGACAGAAGAGAACGGGGTTTGATTTCTGGGTTGGAAAGATCCCATGGAGTAGCAAATGGCAACTCACTGCAGTATTCTTTCCTGGAGAATTCCATGGATAGAGGAGCCTGGTGGGCTAGTCTATGGGGTCAAAAAGAGTCAGACACAACTGAGCAACTGATCATACAAATGTTTATATGCTAGGCTAAACCAAAAGCAGCAATTGTAGGCAAGTCACTAAATATATCTGGGAAGACTAAAGACAAAGGAACTTACTTCTGAATATTCATTAAAAGGACTGATGTTGAAGTTGAAGCTCCAATATTTTGGCCACCTGATACAAAGAGCTGACTCACTGGAAAAGATCTTAATGCTGGGAAAGATTAAGGACAGGAGGAGAAGAGGGTGACAGAGGATGAGATGGTTGGATGGCATCACTGACTCAATGGACATGAACTTGAACAAACTCCAAGAGATAGTGACGGACAGGGAAGCTTGACGAGCTGCAGTTCATGGGTCACAAAGAGTCAGACATGACTTAGTGACTGAAGAATAACATTTAAAATGGAAAAAATATATATTAGCAAACTTTGTAAATCTCTACATATTTTGTTCTCTTTCTGGTTCATCTTTGGAGGGACTACACAATGTACAGCAAGATTTATTTTAGAAATAGGATATTGGGATTATATAGTCACAGTTTATTTTTTTCAAATCCAGATATTAGATTCTTCTACTTTTTTCTATTATAAAAATCACACATAGCCACTGAAGATAATTTAGAAAAGTACATATCCAAAAATATTAATTTAAACATTTTCATGTTCTCAGAAGCTATCAATATATAATCATCATTTTACTGTATCTTTGTCCAACATACATTTTCCAAAACCCAAAATATTTCTGCATTTATATTTGGAATGTTTATATTCAGTACATATTTTTCTTAGTAATTTAAAAAAATCAACTATATAAATTCCTTACATTTTACCTCACTCAAAAGAGTACCTATAATTATTTTTTATTCTAATAAATATTTTAATTTGAATTTGATTGACTACATAAAGAATTTAATCTGTGATGGTAAAAAAAAAGTGTTTAAACTATGATGCATATAAACTTTCATGAGCATTAAAAATACTAAATATAACCAAAGAAAGTGGAAATTTAGAAGGGTTAGGAGAGTTCACAATACATAATATTTATATAGTGGTATTTATCTTACTACACTTTCACTAGAAACATACTATAGAACAAATCATGGAGTTACCTTCTTTTGCTTCTTATAAGAAGAATTATCAAATTGATCTTAATAAAAATATATCATAAGCTCTTATGAGCCAATATTGAAGAAAGTCACCCCGTGAAAGAGACAGCAAGTCTAATTCAGTATAGAATAGACCACTTATGTAAAGATGCACAAATATTAAACAAGAAATATTCTTGATCTTCACAGAGGTCAGGAAATGTAACAACCTCATGAAACAAAGGTCCATATAGTCAAAGCTATAGATTTTCCAGTGGTCATACAGATGTAGGAGTTGTACCATAGGAAGGATGAGCGCTGAAGAATTGGTGCTTTCATATTGTAGTGCTGGGGAAGACTCTTGAGAGTCCCTTGGACTGCAAGGAGACCAAACCAGTCAATCCTAAAGGAAATCAACCCTGAATATTCATTGGAAGGACTGATGCTGAAGCTGAAGCTCCATTACTTTGGCCCCCTAATGGGAAGAGTAATCTCATTGGAAAAGATCCTGATACTGGGAAAGATTGAGGGCAAGAGGAGAAAGGGGTGGTAGAGAATGAGGTGGTTAGTTAACATCAATGACTCAAAGGATATGAGTCTGCTCAAACTCAGGGGGATGGCAAAGGACAGGGAAGCTTGAAATGCAGCAGTCCATTGGGTCTCAAAGAGTCGGACATGACTTATCAACTGAACAACAACATTAAACAAAAAGAAGCAGTTAGGAATAAAAATCTCCAAAAATTATAAATACACAATTGAAAGTGTCCATGGGAGACCTCAAGAGATTTATTTTTTCTGCATCACTGAGATATAATTGACTTGCAGTATTGTGTAAGTTTGTGGTGTACAAGATGTTATTTGATACTCTTATGCACTGCAGCATGATTACAACTTAGCATGAGGTAATACCTCCATCAGTAGAAGGAGGAGGGAGTGGCAGAGGATAAGATGATTAGATAGCATCACTGACACAATGGACATGAATTTGAACAAACTCTGGGACTCTCTGGTGGCTCAGTGGTAAAGAATCTGCATGCCAATGCAGGAGACGCAGGTTCGATCCCTGGGTCAGGAATATCTCCTGGAGAAGGAAGTGGCAACCCACTTCAGTATTCTTGCCTGAGAAATCCCATGGAGTGGAGCCTGACTGGCTATAGTCCACAGGGTCCCAAATAGTCAGACATGACTTACCAACTAAACAATAAAGATGGGATATAGTGGTGGACAGAGAAGCCTAGAGTGCTGTCATTTATGGGGTTTCAAAGACTTAAACATGACCTAGTGATTGAACACCACCACCAACAATACCTCCATCATATTACCTTTCCTTTTGTGATGAAAGCATTTAAATATTGCTCTCTTAGCCTTCAGATATACAGTAAAGATTGCTAACTACAATCAAGGAAATTGATCTTAATTGGAATGTCCAGTGGTACAGAAAATGAACTGATTGAAATAAAATATTGTGTTGATTTAGTAGGTTACTGAATTGCAAAATGTGCTGAGTTAATAGGCTTTCTAGGGCTCATGTATGAAAGTAACTTCACTGATAACAGAGCAGGACACTAACCTCCTCCATGCAGTATGGAAACATCTGGGAAAGTTCAGATAATTGCTGAGGTCAAATCATTTCGCTTCACTGAGCCTCCTTGAAACCGCAATAAGCTTCATTTTTGTGTTGTGTTCTCAGTCATGTCCAATTCTTTGTGACTCCATGGAGTGTAGCCCACCAGGCTCCTCTGTCCATGGAATTTTCAAGCAAGAATACTGGAGTGGGTTGCCATGTCTTTTTTCCAGGAAAGTTTAATTTTTCATATGCCTTAGAAGTGTATGGAGGCTCAAACAGATAGATGTTCTTACACAAAAACATATGCACATGCCCAAACACACAGATAGCCAAGGGGAAGTTTATTCTAGTAGTTGAGAAAAGCAATAAACATTTAAACTCACTTTTTATATCTACTATTCTTCCTTTCTCATTGGAAAAGACCCTGATGCTGGGAAAGATTGAGGGCAGGAGGAGAAGGGGATGAAAGAGGATGAGATAGTTGGATGACATCACTGACTCAATAGACATGGGTTTGGGTGGACTCCAGAAGTTGGTGATGGACAGAGAGGCCTGGCGTGCTGTGGTTTATGGGGTTGCAGAGTTGGACGACTGAGCGGCTGAACTGATTCTTCCTTTCTCACACGCAGCATACCCACTCTCCTTACCTGCGTGAACACTCTGTAGTTTCCTAACCGGTTCTCCTGTGTAATGGCACTTACTTATTACATTTTGATTGATCGCTCACGCAAGGAAGGCAGATGCTCTCCGGACTTTGTGCGCTAGTGTAGGTGCAGCGCATAAACGTGCTGCTGGCGCAGAAGAGCCAATCCCTAAAAGTGTATTGAACGCATTTGTGTTCACTAGTCCATTTAAAGACACACAGAGAAATGTTTGAAGCCCAGAATCTAAGTGATAGGAATCGTATTGTACGTAGGCTTTAAGAGGAAATGTTACAAAGCTTATTCCACACATTTTGTAGTGCATATTTTACATCTTTGTTCCTCAAACTGTAGATCAAGGGATTTAACATGGGGATAACAAGGGTGTAAAATATAGATGCTGTTTTATCAGTGTCAAAGGCGTGTCTGGACTCTGGTTGAGCATACATAAATATCAAAGCCCCAAAGAACACTGTAACCACCGTCAGGTGGGATCCACAGGTAGAAAAAGCCTTGTGCCTGCCTTCAGCAGAGTTCATCCCGAGAATGGCTACAAGGATGAGCAAATAAGACGTAAGAATTATCGGAAGGGAGAGGATCACATTAACACCTGCGAAGATCAGAATGATCAGCTCAATTTCTTGCGTATTTGAACAGACCAAAGATATCAAGGGGAGACAGTCACAGTAGAAATGTTTGATGACATTGTAGCCACAGAAGGATAAATTAAAAATCTTTACAGTGATTATAAGAGACACGAATGTGCTATAGATGTAGGGGATTGCCACCAGTATCCAACACACCCTTTGTGACATGATGACTGTGTAAAGCAGGGGTTGACAGATGGCCACATAGCGGTCATAGGACATTGCCGCCAGAATAAAAAATTCACTTATAATGAACATGATGAAGAAAGCCAGCTGTGTGGCACACATATAATAGGAGATTGAATTTTGACTCAAAATAAAATTTGCCAACATTTTGGGTCCTACAGCTGTTGAATATCCAAGATCAGTAAGAGCCAGGTGTCTGAGAAGGAAGTACATGGGTGTCTGTAGCCTGGAGTCCATCTTAGTGAGAATGACCATGCCCAAGTTGCCCACCGCTGAGGTCACATAGATGATGAGGAAGAGCCCAAACAATGGAGCCTGCAGCTCAGGGCGGTCTGTGATTCCCATGAGGATGAATTCATTTGGCACAGTTAGATTTTGTGTTTTCATGCAGCTTTATCAGGATATGTACTCTGTGTGGAGACATCAAGCATAGTAAGTGGATTTCATGTATTATCACCTGGAAGATTTTTCATATGTGAAGCTTCTATAAGTAAAATACATCCTAACTTCCCAAAACAGGATATATTTTAAAATCCCATATCCTATGTATAATAATATGCATAAATAAAGATAGAGACAGAGCCTGGGATATTCATTAGTTCTCAAATAGGAGTTATTTTACTAAGCAAATAACAACTCTCAACATCTGAAAGACATATTTGTTATTGCAGCTGGAAGGTGAGTGGTACTTGCATATAGTTGTCCATAGTCAGTTATGTTTCTAAACATCTCATAACACCCCTTATCAGTCCAAAATCTCAGTAGTGCTAAAGCTGAAAAACAAGAGTGGTATAGATGGTATATCTAGACATAAATACAGAGGTAGATGAATATCCTCTGTCCATGGGATTCTCCAGACAAGAATACGGAAGTGGATTGCCATGCCTTCACCAGGGATTCTTCCTGACCCAGGGATTGAATCTGTATCTCTTATGTCTCCTGCCTTGGCAGGCAGATTCTTTACCACTAGGGCCACCTGGGAAGCCCCGTATAAATATATAGATACACATATAGGTGTGGATACCTATAGATACATAGATAAAGATACAGAAATATATGCATAGAAGTACATTAGAAATGAAATAAAAATTAAAAGTGTGTTTCATATATAAATTTATACATATATAAACTTAAATGATACATCTTTAAAGTTTTCTACTAGTCATTTATATAATTGCAATCACATTGTGATATTTATAAATTATATTTGATAATTCACTTAATCATATCACTTAATACATATTAAAATTATATTATTCAATTGTATGAGAATTATGATAAAAATGTAAAGCCATAAATTCCAAAAATGTACAGAACACACTGGAGCCTACTAGGCTCCTCCATTCATGGGATTTTCTAGGCAAGTGTATGGAGTGGGTTGCCATTTCCTTCTCCAGTATATAGATATAACCTCTGCTATATTTTCTTTTATGTTATATACAAATGATTACTTTGGGCAAATAATTTATCTGAAAATCTTTATTTTCTTATGCAAAACCAATATTTCTTTACAGGGTGGTTGGGAGAGAAAAATGATTACAGGATTCAATGTGTTTAGGCTTACCTGGAATTCAGGTAAAAAAAAAAAAATATATATATATATATATTACATGGTGACAATAACTTAGCTCAAAGAGAGTTTTTTTATGTATTTTTGCATCAGTTCTTCTGCACTGTGACATTATCTTATTTGTCAAGGCTATGATATAATGATCAATAGGTTAGGATTAGGTCGAGTAGAATGGAGCATATTTAAGTTAGTCCAAGCCCTTCACTATTCCCCTCTGCAGGACTAAAATTGGACCTCTAAAGTCCATAAAGTGGATTCTTTATGCTCTAGTTTTATTTACTACGTTAGCAAAAATGAAAGTTCATTATGATGCAAATTTTCCTAAAATATAATCTTTCCCTAGGAGCATTTTCACTACAATTGGCATATATTAATTTGTATGTACCGATTCAAATATACATTGTCATGCATGAGCCCAGGAGAATGCGAGGAGATCTAAACAAACTGAAAGAAAGAGTAGTCATTGGCATTTTTTTCCCACATAATGAAGATTCATTAAAAACTCCTTTTGGAAAAGAAGATGCTGTGCTTTAAAAAAAAAAAAAATGTGTAAGGTTACTGTGTCACACAATGCTATGCTGTTGTTTAGTCACTAATTCCTTTCTGACTCTTTGTGACCCCATGAACTGTATTCTGCCAGGATCCTCTGTCCATGGGAATTCCCAGACAAGATTAGTGAAGTGGGTTTGCCATTTCCTGACCCAGGGATAGGTCCTGCATTGACAGGTGGATTCTTTACCACTGAGCCACCAGGGAAGCCCCACACAATACTGTAGACGTGAATAAAAGAATACACATGGAATAGGGCTGTTACTTAACTTTTGTGTATTTTAAGGCCACAAAACTCCACCAAATGATAATGTAATACAAAACACAAGTCAACATTTTATAAAATCAAATAAAAGTGTATCTAAATATAATAATAATATACATAGTACAAATGTACCAGAATAAGAGGTGGGCTTCCCTGGTGGCTCAGATGATAAAGAATCTGTCTGTAGTGCAGGAGACCTGAATTTGATCTCTGGGTTGGGAAGATACCTTGGAAAATAGAATGGCTACCCACTCCAGCCTTCTTTCCTGGAGAATTTCATGGACAGAAGAGCCAGCGGTCTCAAAGAGTCAGGTATATCTAAGCAACTAACTCACAAGAGTAAGAGGTAAATGGCAGATCAAGGTAAAAAGATTATTAGGTGCAAAATATTGTCAGCATAAACACCTCCTTTAAAAAATATCAATAACATTGGCTACAATAAATTTTCAATGACTGCAGTCTCTGAGTGCTCTGTAAGAAAATTAATTTTTTAATTTACATATTATTTCACTATTTTAAAATTTATAACATTAAATATAAAAGTATTTACATGAAATTAGCATTTTGCTCACTTAAAATATTGTTTACAATTTTAAGACCTCCTGATAGTCTACCTGGACTTGATGCAAACAATTTTCTAATATTAGAAACATGAAATGTATATCAATCAACAGTTATTGTGGATAAATATCTTCAGTAAATGTAATAAGAAGTAGTATAAATCTTGTTTTCTCGTCTTTGTTTTGCAATTATGAAAAGCCAAAAAAAAAAAATCAGACTTTGTAAATTCCAAGTTTCCTGTAAAGGTCAGAAATGATAGAAACGTTTTGGTTGTTTTGTCACAGCTTTATCATTCTATGGATAGACCCAAATAGCTATCTCAGAGTTTAACATTTTTTTAAAATTCTGATTGTCAATTTTTTTAAGATGTGCCCTGTGAGATAATTTTATCTAATTTGCGGTCAGATTCCACTTGAAATTGAAGGACAGGCTGAAAATTGCACCATTGCCATAAAACTAGGTACTTAAAAGCCTGCTAATAACCAAATAGCAATTTCCACATCTCATTGTAAGGTGGAAATGCTCTTCTGTCTCATCAAGAGATCCAGAAATAATCATATTTATATACTGATGTACATTATCATTAAATATTAAATTATATTGAAACTGTTACAAAAAAAATACCCAGAGCACTAAATGACTAAGAATTTAGAAGAACATCACAATAAGAGACTGAATACATGAGGCTTCTTAATTTTGCCAGTTTCTAAATATTCATGTGTTTTTGGCAGTGGTGGTGTTTCAGTTGCTAAAGCATGTCTGACTCTTGTAACCCCTGGACTGTAGCCCGCCAGTCTTATCTGTCCAAGGGGTTTCTCTGGCAAAATGCTGCCGTGGGTTGCCATTTCTTTCTCCAGGGGGTCTCCCTGACCCAGGGAAGGAACCAGGGCTATTGTAGGCAGATTCTTTACCAGGTGGGCCATCACGGAAGCCCTCATGCATCTTTAGTTTTGCTTTATTTACTCTTAGTTTTGCCTTCCACTAGAGATATCATTATTTATACAAATGGGTATCACAATGATGTTTCAGAAATGCTTTTCAGGGTTTAGTCTGTAAATATGTGAATATTTTCAAAAAATTAATATGAAAAGACAAGAGGAGTCCTATTCCTGAGAGAACTGAACCAGAAATGGTCTCATTTCGCTCAGGCGCTGCCATTGAATTAATGTGAGACTTTGAACCTGTCACTGAAATGCTGTCAGCATATTGGAAACAAGACATCACATGAAATACTCCATCATTTTACCTGTAATGAAGTCTCTGTCATGACTCCCTCATGTGGCTCTTACATGGCTAAGTGGAACAATTTATGGATCTCTTTCACCTTTGGATACTCTCCCTGAGGAGATGTCAAAGAATGTGCTGATCATCCCTAAAGTCCTAAGACTACAACAAAATATCTGGAGATTGTCTTTCCAATTTTCTAGGGCAATTCTTTCTTTCCTTTTTTTTTTTTTTTTTTTTATTCTTGGCTAACTTTCCTTTTGTAGTATGCAAGTCTTTTAATTAAACCTATCTCTAGGGCAGGCCCATTAAGTCTGCAAGTCCACAGCGGTCTTCTCAAATGAATGATGGTATAGAAGTGTTTAAACATTGTCCTATCTAATTATTGAAAAATAGGGAATTAAAGATGGGCTTCTTAGGTGGCTCAGTGGTAAAGAATCTGCTTACCTGGTAGGAGATGCAGGTTCTATTCCTGGGTCAGAAAGAGCCCCTGGAGAAGGAAATGATAACCCAATCCAGAATTCTTGCCTGGAAAATCTCATGGACACAGGAACCTGGTGGGCTACAATCCATGGGGTCTCAAAAAGTTGGACACAGCCGAGGGACTGAGCACATATGCATGCTATGAAGTCTTCACCAGGCCTAGATCCTAGATATGGATTTTCCCCTATTGTTTTATCTGAATATTTTATTTGTGTCTGTTGTTTAGTTGCTAAGTCATGTCTGACTCTATTGTGAACCCATGGACTGTAACCTGCCTGTCTCCTTTGTCCATGGAATTCTCTGGGCAAGAATACTGAGTGGATTGCCATTTCCTTCTCCAGGGAATCTTCCCAACCTGGAGTCTCCTGCAGTACAGGCAGTTTCTTTACCACTGAGCCACCAGGGAAGCCCTAAATGTTTCATAGTTTAGCATTTTTACAGTTAAGTTGTTATTCATTTTGAGTTAATTATTGTATTAGGTCAACATTATTTATTTGCTTGCTTATTTTTTCCTCTATATCCCTAATTAGCTCAGCACAATGATTTTAAAAGGCTACACCTCTTCTTTTGAATTACTTTTGCAACTTTATGAAAAATTAGTTGAACTACTTATAAAAATCTATTTCTGTGTTGCCAATTCTGTTCCATTAATTTATATGTTTGTGTTTCTACCAATATCAAAATCTTGATTTTATGGTTATATAATTAACCCTAACATGAAGGAGTGTTTTTTCCTAGTTATACTAAATTTTAAAATGTGTTTTCATCTATGTTCTGTCCTTAACCTTTCAATAAAATTCAGTATAAAATCACCTCTGCACTAAATTTTGCTGAGATTTTATTTAGGTTTGCATTAAACCTATGGATCAATTTTGGAAGAATTTTCTTATGTATACTGATCTGAGCTAAATATATCTACTAAATTATTCAAATCTCTTTTGATTTTTAAAATTGGGATTTGTACTTTTCAGCATACAAATCCTGTGCAGGCTTTGTTAGTTTTTATGTACATTTTCATCAGATATGAAGTGACTGTAAATGGTCTTGTTTTATTAATACCTATATATAGAGATAAATACATTTATATAATTTTTGTTAATCACATATCTTGTCTCCTTTGTGAACTCATGTTTTCCAGATTGTTTTATTTTCCTCAGTTTTGTGGAAATTTTTTTTATTAGAAAGCATATCTTTTGCAAATAGGGATGTTTTCATTTCTTTCTTTGAAATGTCTATGAATTTTATTAGTTTTTTGTTTTGTTTTGTTTTCTTTTTTTTTCCTTATACTTGGACACTACTGAAGCAGTTAACAGTTTCACCTTCACTTTTCTGGGAATATAAAAGCAATAATTTCACTGAGCCCAGACGCTTGCAGATTTCCATTCATAGAAAGATGTGAATTCATTAATTTGAGATGTCTTCTTTTCTTTAATTTAACAATAATCTGGTAATCTGATGATTTTCCAACTACTTATGTTTTGGTTTAAGTGTCTAGGATAGGATTTTTTAGAACGTTGACTCTAAATTTGAATGTCATCCAATGAGGTATGTGATTTGTTTTAACCTTCACTGCTTTTCCTCAGCAATCAATTTTGTACTGAAAGCTCATTGCAGGTCAAATGCAATATTAAAGTAATACCTAAATACGAAGTTGGAGTATTCAAACTCATGTTTTAAAAATATATATCCAATTTAGCACGTAAGTGATTACACTCATTGAGTACTTAAGAATCATACTTTGCTTATTCATCCATTTGTTTGTTTAGTCACTAAGTGGTTTCCCACTCTTTGCAACCTCATGGACTGTAGTCTGCCAGGCTCCTCTCGCCATGAGATTTTCCAGGCAAGAATAATGGAGTGGGTTGCCATTTTCTTCTCCAGGGGATCTTCTGGACCCAGAGATCAAACTCAGGTCTCCTGCATTGGCAAGAGGTTTCTTTACCACTGAGGCCCCTTGGAAGGCCCAAGCCTTTTCATTAACTCAAAACTATTAATAATAGGCCTTTGTATGTCATTATCTATAGACTTCCCTGGTGACTCAGTGGTAAAGAACCTACCTGCTAATGAAAAAGATTCAGGTTCAAACCCTGGGTCAGGAAGATTTCCTGGAGAAAGAAATGGCAACCCACTCCAGTATTCTTGCCTGGGAAATCCCATTAACAGAAGGAACCTGGCAGGCCTATAGTCCATGGGGTCAGGAAAGAGTTGGACACACTTAGTGGCTAAACAATGATGACATGACTTGTCTATGGAAGCAAGAGACATTATAAAAGAAGGGCAAAATATGCAGCTTCCTTCCCCATGGTCCAGAGTTCCTTCCAAAGATAGCCTAAGAAAGTAAAGTCCTTTGTGTGCCTCCAGCCACAGAACTACAAAACTGTGACAAGTAGGCAATACTGTGATTGGATTTTTCCAGAACTGGATATTTTTCAGCAATGAAGATAAAAGTGACAAAGTTCCCTTATGGACTGGAACTCGTTCTTAAGACTAACTCCACTGAGAACTGGTATGGTTGGACAAAGGAATGCTGCCTGTCACTTCATGACTCTGGCCCCAGCCAGCTGGCCTGATGCAAGCCTGACAACCAGCATCTTCAGTCAGCAGAAACTGGAGGGAACATCCCCCTGGTTACAAGGTCTCAGGATATAATCAAGATGAAAGGAGAAGTTGAGAGGTCTATCCTTTCTCCTCAAAATGGCTTTTTTCTTTTTTTTTTCTCTTTTGCTTGTGGAACATTTATTGTTCATATACACGAGTCTATTTCTGATCTATCAATATCTTTTCATTGATATATATTACCAATTTTTATATCAGTAGCAGAATTAAAAAATAATAATAATTGTAGCTTTGGAATAAGACTGGATATAATTACTCCATGTCTTAATGTTCATAATACAAGTTTATTCCTCTTTTTAGAGTTCAGCTATTCTAGATTTTTGCTTCATATAGTTTGATTTTAGCTCCTTTATGTATTTTGGGTTTGGCTTCTCAATTCCTAGCAAAAAAAGAATTTCAGCTTAAATTTTACTTGTGTTTGATTTGAGAAATTGTCGTATTTACCTAATATTGAGGGCATCATTCCATATTCTAAGGCCAAATTTGCTTCAGAGGGCAGAAACACTGAAACCATACTCACAGAAAACTTGTCAATCTAATCACACTAGGGCCACAGCCCTGTCTAACTCAATGAAACTAAGCCATGCACGTGGGGCAACCCAAGATGGGCGGGTTATGGTGGAGAGATTTGACAGAATGTGGTCCACTGGAGAAGGGAATTGCAAACCACTTCAGTATTCTTGCCTTGAGAATCCCATGAACAGTATGAAAAGGCGAAATGATAGGATACTGAAAGAGGAACTCCCTAGGTCAGTAGGTGCGCAATATGCTACTGGAGATCAGTGGAGAAATAGCTCCAGAAAGAATGAAGCAATGGAGCCAAAGCAAAAACAATACCCATCTGTGGATGTGACTGGTAATAGAAGAAAGGGATGATGCTGTAAAGAGCAATATTGCACAGGAACCTGGAATGTCAGGTCCATGAATCAAGGCAAACTGGAAGAGGTCAAACAAGAGATGGCAAGAGTGAACGTCGACATTCTAGGAATCAGCGAACTAAAATGGACTGGAATGGGTGAATTTAACTCAGACGGCCATTAAATCTACTACTCCGGGCAGGAATCCCCCAGAAGAAATGGAGTGGCCATCATGGTCAACAAGAGTTCGAAATGCAGTACTTGGATGCAATCTCAAAAATGACAATATGATCTCTGTTCATTTCCAAGGCAAACCATTCAATATCACAGTAATCCAAGTCTATGCCCCAACCAGTAATGCTGAAGAAGCTGAAGTTGAATGGTTCTATGAAGACGTACAAGACCTTTTAGAACTAACACCCAAAAAAGATGTCCTTTTCATTATAGGGGACTGGAATGCAAAAGTAAGAAGTCAAGAAACACCTGGAGTAACAGGCAAATTTGGCCTTGGAATACGGAATGAAGCAGAGCAAAGATGAACAGAGTTTTGCCAAGAAAATGCACTGGTCAATGCAAACACCCTCTTCCAACAACACAAGAGAAGACTCTACACATGGACATCACCAGATGGTCAACACCGAAATCAGATTGATCATATTCTTTGCAGCCAAAGATGGAGAAGCTCTATACAGTCAACAAAAACAAGACCAGGATCTGACTGTGGCACAGATCATGAACTCCTATTGCCAAATTCAGACTTAAATTGAAGAAAGTAGGGAAAACCACTAGACCTTTCAGGTATGACCTAAATCAAATCCCTTATGATTATACAGTGGAAGTAAGAAATAGATTTAAGGGCCTAGAACTGATAGATAGAGTGCCTGATGAACTATAGAATGAGGTTCGTGACATTGTACAGGAGACAGGGATCAAGACCATCCCCATGGAAAAGAAATGCAAAAAAACACAATGGCTGTCTGGGAAGGCCTTACAAATAGCTGTGAAAAGAAGAGAAGAGAAAAGAAAAGAAGAAAAGGAACGATATAAGCATCTGAATGCAGAGTTCCAAAGAATAGCAAGAAGAGATAAGAAAGCCTTCCTCAGCGATCAATGCAAAGAAATAGAGGAAAACAACAGAATGGGAAAGACTAGAGATCTCTTCAAGAAAATTAGAGATACCAAGGGAACATTTCATGCAAAGATGGGCTTGATAAAGGACAGAAATGGTATGGACCTAACAGAAGCAGAAGATATTAAGAAGAGGTGGCAAGAATACACAGAAGAACTGTACAAAAAAGATCTTCATGATCCAGACAATCATGATTGTGTGATCACTGACCTAGAGCCAGATCCTGTAAAGTGAAGTCAAGTGGACCTTAGAAACCATCACTATGAACAAAGCTAGTGGAGGTGATAGAATTCCAGTTGAGCTATTCCAAATCCTGAAAGATGATGCTGTGAAAGTGCTGCGCTCAATATGCCAGCAAATTTGGAAAACTCAGCAGTGGCCACAGGACTGGAAAAGGGCAGTTTTCACTGCAATCCCAAAGAAAGGCAATGCCAAAGAATGCTCAAACTACCACACAATTGCACTCTTCTCACACGCTAGTAAAGTAATGCTCAAAATTCTCCAAGCCAGGCATCAGCAATACGTGAACCATGAACTTCCCAATGTTCAAGCTGGTTTTAGAAAAGGCAGAGGAACCAGAGATCAAATTGCCAACATCTGCTGGATCATAGAAAAAGAAAGAGAGTTCCAGAAAAACATCTCTTTCTGCTTTATTGACTATGCCAAAGACTTTGACTGTGTGGATCACAATAAACTGTGGAAAATTCTGAAAGAGAGGGGAACACCAGACCACCTGACCTGCCTCTTGAGAAATTTTTATGCAGGTCAGGAAGCAACAGTTCGAACTGGCCATGGAACAACAGACTGGTTCCAAATAGGAAAAGGAGTCCATCAAGGCTGCATATTGTCAGCCTTATTTAACTTCTATGCAGAGTACATCATGAGAAAAGCTGGGCTGGAAGAAGCACAAGCTGAAATCAAGATTGACAGGAGAAATATCAATAACCTCAGATATGCAGATGACACCACCCTTATGGCAGAAAGTGAAGAGGAACTCAAAAGCCCCTTGTTGAAAGTGAAAATGGAGAGTGAAAAAGTTGGCTTAAACTCAACATTCAGAAAATGAAGATCATGGCATCTGGTCCCATCACTTCATGGGTAATAGATGGGGAAACAGTGGGAACAGTGTCAGACTTTTGGGGGGCAGCTCCAAAGTCATTGCAGATGGTGACTACAGCCATGAAATTAAAAGACCTTTACTCTTTAATGAAAAGTTATGACCAACCTAGATAGCATATTCAAAATCAGAAACATTACTTTGCCAAACAAAGGTCCGTCTAGTCAAGGCTATGGTTCTTCCAGTGGTCATGTATGGATGTGAGAGTTGGACTGTGAAGAAAGCTGAGTGCCGAAGAATTGATGCTTTTGAACTGTGGTGTGGGAGAAGACTCTTGAGAGTCCCTTGGACTGCAAGGAGATCCAACCAGTCCATTCTGAAGGAGATCAGCCCTGGGATTTCTTTGGAAGGAATGATGCTAAAGCTGAAACTCCAGTACTTTGACCACCTCATGCAAAGAGTTGACTCATTGGAAAAGACTCTGATGCTGGGAGGGATTGGGGCAGGAGGAGAAGGGGACGACAGAGGATGAGATGGCTGGATGGCATCACCAACTCTATGGACGTGAGTCTGAGTGAACTCTATGAGTTGGTGATGGACAAGGAGGCCTGGCGTGCTGCGATTCACGGGGTCGCAAAGAGTCAGACATGACTGAGTGACTGAACTGCACTGACTGACCTAATATTGGATAGATCAGTAAATAAATATGGTAAGATCTCATTTGTTTATGTCTCAATTAATATCTTTCAGGAATATTTTCTAATTTTTACCATACAGGCTTTCATATTTTGTATATATCTTTAAGGATTTCATAATTATGATGAAAATATAACAGGTGTTTAACAATTTAAAAAGGCTATGATCTTTCCAGTAGTCATGTATGGATGTGAGAGTTGGACCATAAAGAAGGCAGAAAGCCTAAGAATCGATGCCTTTGCATTGTGGTGTTAGAGAAGACTCTTGAGAGTCCCTTGGACTGCAAGAAGATCAAATCAGGCAATCCTAAAGAAAATCAACCCTGAATATTCATCGGAAGGACTGATGCTGAATATGAAGCTCCAAAACTCTGGCCAGCAGATGTGAAGAGTCGACTCATTGGAAAAGACCCAGATGCTGAGAAAAATTGAAGGCAGAAGGAGAAGAGGGTGACAGAGAATAAGATGATTGGATGGAATCATCAATACAATGGGCATGAACTTGGCAAACTCCAGGAGCTGATGAGGGATAGAATGGCCTGGCATCCTGCAGTCCATAGGGTCGCAAAGAGTCAGATGTGATTTGTTGACTGAACAATAACAACAACATTTAACAATTTCAATTCTAATATTTCATTGTAGTATATAGAAATAAAAATTATTGTGTGTACTGAAATTCACCTTTTAATGCAATGTGGTTTTTTTTTATAGCTTATATTTCTACCTGTACAATCTCATCATATACTAATAAATACAATTTAAATTCCTTCTTTCCAATCTGGACTGTTTATTTTTTTTCTTTGCCATATTGAATGCCACCTCCATTAAAATGTCAATATCATGGGAAGGAAGAGTCCTACTTGCCTTTTTCTTGAATTAGTAAGAATGTTTTTGAGTTTTTAAGGATGGTGAACAAAGAACAGTGCAGTCTGTCTATGATGTAAATAAAATTTCATAAATGTTAAAAATACAAAATTAAACAAAAAAGTGATAATTTTGAAGAGGATGAAAGTGAAGTCGCTCAGTTGTGTCCAACTCTTTGCGACCCCATGGACTGTAACCCACCACTCTTCAGTCCATGGAATTTTCCAGGCAAGGATACTGGAGTGGGCTGCTATTTTCTTCTCCAGGACATCTTCCCAACTCAGGGATTGAATCCGGGTCTCCCGTGTTGCAGGCAGACGCTTTACTGTCTGAGCCACCAGGGAAGATATTTGTATGCATATCATATATAAACAAATTGTTACATATCTTATTACATTTTTCCTAGAAATATTGACCAAATCATGGAATTTTGCCTTTTGTTTGCTACAATGATATGATCAAACCATGGCAATCAAACAATAGAATAAAAACTATAGAATATAATAAAATATTTTACAATGAAATATGCATTATGGTACACATATATGCATGGATACATAGTAAAAGATTTTTTACACGCTCTTATGAACCAATACTGAAGAAGGTTATCCCATAACAAAGGCACAAAGCTAGTTCAGCATAGAGTAGACCTCTTATGCAAAAGTACAAAATAATTAAAACACAAATTTTAAATAAGAAATATTTTTGTTTTTCAGACAGATAAGGAAATGTAACTATTTTGTTTGATCAAAAAGCAGTTGGAAATCAAGATCCCAATAAAATATAAAAATATAACTCAAAGATTCCATGGGAGAATCTCAAGAAATTTAATTTTTTTTTCCCTCTGGCTTTATTGTGACATAATTTACAGTTAATATGGTTTAAATTTAAAATCGACAACATGTTGATTTGATGCATTTATATAGCTCAATATGGCTACAATTTAGCACTAGCTAACAGGGAGGCCTGGCGTGCTGCAATTCATGGGGTTGCAAAGAGTTGGAAACGACTGAGCGACTGAACTGAACTGAACATTTTCGCGTTGCATGATTATCATTCCTTTTTCTGAGGTGAGAATATTTAAGGCCCACTGTCTTAGCAACTTTCAAGTACAGAATATTATTAAAGACAATTAAGAAAACATACCTGGTTCAGAGAATACTTTGGCCACCTGATGTGAAGAACTGACTCATTGGAAAGGACCCTCCTGCTTAGAAAGATTGAACGCAGGAGAAGGAGACGTCAGAGCATGAGGTTGGTGTATGGCATCACTGGTGTGATGGACATGAGTTTGGGCAATCTCCTGGAGTTGGTGAGGGACAGGGAAGCCTGGTGTGCTGCAGCCTATGGGGTAGCAAAGAGTCGGACATGACTGAGTGACTGAACTTGAATTTATAGAGAAATTTATTTATCTAAATTTACTGATTTAGATAAATAAGATGCTGTGAGTTACTGAATTGCTAAGTGTTCTGAGTCTAAAGACTTTCTAGGGCTCATATATAAAAGCAACTTAACTGATGAGAACAGAGCAGGATCCTAAACTCTTCCACGTGATAAGAGAGCCTCTTAATTAATTCAGATGAATGATGAATTCAAATCATTTTATTACACTGAGCCTCCTAGAAACCACCATAAGTTTAATTTTAATACATGCTTTAGAGAAGTATAGTGAATAAAAGCAGAAGTATGTGCTTACATAAAACCACATGTATATGCACAAACACATGTAGACATTAGGAAATTTATTCTAATAGTTGGGAATAATGATAATCATTTGAATATTTTTATATATGCTATTCTTTCTCACTTGACTCTCTTTACTTGTCCTTAGAGTGTCCTAACTCATTCTAAGGTATGGTGCTATTTACTTAATTATATTTGTAATTCATCTCTTCCCCTCAAGAAAGGCAGATATTTTCCCCCTTTGGGTGCTAAAGTATATATAGCACATAGAAGTATGACCAGCCCTTAGAAGGCAATTTCTAAATATGTGCTGAACATTTCCATACTTTTTATTCTTTTTAGAGACACACAGAGAACAGTTTGAAGCCCATCACCTAAATTATATGATTCATATTGTACACAAGACTTAAGAGAAATAATTGCATATTCTTTTCCATGTACTTTGTAGGCCATGTTTTACACCTTTGTTCCTCAAACTGTAGATCAAGGGGTTTAGCATAGGGATAATGAGAGTGTAAAATATAGATGCCATTTTATCTGTGTCAAATGAATGGTGGGACTCTGGTTGCACATACATGAATATTAAAGCCCCATAGAACACTGTGACCACCGTCAGGTGAGACCCACAGGTAGAAAAAGCCTTTTGCCTGCCTTCAGCAGAGCTCATCCTAAGAATGGATGCAAGAATAAGAAGGTAAGATACAAGAACTATCAGAAGAGAGAAAATCAAATTAAAACCTGCTGAGATAAGAATAATCAGTCCAATTTCACTTGCATTTAAGCAGAGCAAAGATAACAAGGGAAGACTGTCACAGTAGAAATGTCTGATGACATTATAGCCACAGAATGATGAGTCAAATATCTTTACAGTGATAAGAAGAGACTCAAATATGCTATAGAAATATGGCATTGCCACCAGCACTTGACATACCATTTGTGACATGACCACTGGATAGAGCAGAGGGTTACAGATGGCCACATAGCAGGCATAGGACATTGCTGCCAGAATAAAAAGCTCACTAATAATGAACACGAGAAAGAAACTGAGCTGTGTAGCACAAAAGTAATAGGAGATTTTATTTTGATTCACCACAAAATTTACTAACATTTTTGGGCCCATGGTTGTTGAATAACCAAGATCGGTGAAAACCAGGTGCCTGAGACAGAAGTACATGGGTGTCTGCAGCCTGGAGTCCACCTTAGTGAGGATGACCATGCCAAAGTTGCCCACCACAGAGATCATGTAGATGATGAGGAAGAGCCCAAACAGTGGAGCCTGCAGCTCAGGGCGGTCTGTGATTCCCATAAGGATGAATTCACTCAGCACTGTTCCATTGTGTGGTTCCATCCAGGTTTATGAGGAAACCTATTCTGGGTAGACACAGCAGCAGAGTCAATAGATTTTGTGTAAAATATCTTCTTAGATGTGTTAGTATGCAGAACTGGTAAGTAAGATAAATTTAAATTTCCAGTTTAGAATATTTAAATGTAAGTCCATCTGTTGCACATTAAAATATACATAAATAGAGACAGAGATATGAAGGTAGATCAGCTATTCTCAATTAGAGTGATTTTACTCCCCAAAAGAATATTTTTCCACTGTCTGGAGACATTTTGGCTGCCATAACTGACAGTTGAAATGCTATTGGCTTGTAATGTTTATAGGCCAATTAAAGCATTCAATATCTTAACATATCATATACACAACCTGTAACAATATTGAGCCAGTAGTCACAATAATATCCGAGTTTACAAGCACTATAGTATAGGTATAGAAACATAGACAATTAGAGATATGTAAATATAGATAACGAAGCAAAACCGAGAAGCTAAACAATCATAAAACTTTAGGTATTATAATAATTATCATACTATTCCTTAAAGTTCTATCTTTATTCTTTATAAGACATAATCACAGAATGGCATTTAAAAAATGCATCTATCCTAGGATATAGTTCAGTTCAGTTCAGTTGCTCAGTTGTGTCCGACTCTTTGAGACCCCATGGACTGCAGCATATGAGGCTTTCCTGTCTATCACCAAGTCCTGGAGTTTACTCAAATTCATGCCCATTGAGTTGGTGATGCCATCCAGCCATCTCATTCTCTGTTGTCCCCTTCTCCTTCCACCTTCAGTCTTTCCCAGCATCAGGGTCTTTTCAAATGAGGCAGTTCTTTGCATCAGCTGGCCAAAGTATTGGAGATTCAACTTCAAGATCAGTCCTTCCAATGAATATTTGGGACTGATTTCCTTTAGGATTGACTGGTTGGATCTCCTTGCAGTCCAAGGGACTCTCAAGGGTCTTCTCTGACACCACAGCTCAAAAGCATCAATTCTTTGGCACTCAGCTTTCTTTATGGTCCAACTCTCTTATCCATACATGACTACTAGAAAAACCGTAGCCTTGACTAGATGGACCTTTGTTGGCAAAGTAATGTCTCTGCTTTTTAATATGCTGTCTAGCATATAATGCATATGCTAATTATACAATAAATTTCCAAACCAAAAATTCCCAAAATTCATATAACCCACTACTCAAACATAGTCTGTGAAAGATATTTTCCTTCAGGTGGTACTGACTTGAATTTAGCACACCTGACAGTTATGAATAAGTGTATGAATAAGAAATGCATAATGGACCACAGTGGGAATTAAATTTGTTCACATGGTGAGTCATACCAGAACATGCCTGACTATGTATAGGACATGTATGTCCATGTATAGAACATATATGCCTATAAATACAGTTTCTGCAGTGCCTTCATTTATGGTGAGAAGAGGGCAGCAGAGGATGAGATGGCTAGATATCATCACTAACTCAGTGAACATGAATTTGAGCAAACTCCAAGAGATAGTGAAGGAAAGGGAAGCATAGTATGCTGCAGTCCATGGGGTCACAAAGAGTCAGACAGGATTTAGTGACTGAACAAAAACAAAGGATTAATCTGGGTCAATAGTGTAAATTATCTAAAACTCTTTATTACCACATATAATGGAAAAGAGTGTGCACAGTTTTGAGGAAAGATACATGAAGAGTCAATAATTCAATGAGTCTATCTTACCTGGAAATAGTTCTCAAATGTCAAATACATAGTTTTGTTTTGTTTTGTTTTTAATGTTTATTTGTTTCTAATAGTGATAGCAACTTACCTGAAAGAGATTTTCTTCACCATATAAACATATTCTCTGGACTGTTGTTTTATGTCTCTGTCATGGCTATAGTGATGGGTAAGTGAAGAATTGGTCAAGTAGGATGTAATACATATAATTTATTTCAGTCCTCACCCCACCACCTATCCCATAACTAAATGTAGAATCTATGTCATAGAATTAAAGTGGAACTTGGCAAATGTCACTGAAATATTGTGGATATTGGTAGCATATTGTACCACATGCAATATTATTTTTACCTGTAATGAAGTTTCTGTGTTGACTTCTTGTATTTCTTACATGGCTTTGAGAACAATATATGGATTCCCTTACCTTTGAGACTCTCCCTGAGGAGATGTCAAGCACTTTGTTGATTAGCCCTAATGCCTAGGAGAATGCAACAAAATGTCTGGAGGTCTTTCAATAATTGTCAAGGACAATTTATATTCACCAGTGAGCAACTTTAATACTTACTTAACTCTTATTTTTCACTCTTAGTTAACTTCCCACTTTTAGCACGTGGGGCTTTTGATTCAAATGATGTATTAATACATTTAGTAAAGGCTCATTTCTACAATGGTCTGCTCAAAGGGGTGAACTGTCAAATTCAAGGGTAGAGAAATGTCAAAACTCATTTTTAATATATTATTTTTTTAATTAAAAGGATTTAAAATTACACATTAGGTAAATGTGACATGTTATTTCCTTGATTTAGTTGGTTTTGCTGTTTTTCTTCACTTCTGAGGCAGACATTAGTTGCTCATTTTTCTCATTTCATAGTTAGTTGCCATCTTCATTTATTTCATTCTGTCCAACTCCAATTCCTACTTCAATTTTCTTCCCCATCTATGAATATTTTATACTATGAGCTCAATATGTCTTATAATGTGTTCAGATCTTTGATTTATTTAACCAGCATACTTTTCAACATATATATCCTGCACATTTTCTGAGTTTATTATTTCATTACCCTTTGTATTGTAAATGGCACATGTATATGTATATATATACATGTGTGTTTACATAATCAATTGTATCTGACAATTTTTGACTGTATGGATTGTAGCCCACCTCTGTCCATGGGGTTTTCCTGGCGAGAATACTGGAGTGGGTTGCCATTTCCTCCTCCAGGGGATCTTCCCAACCCAGTGATCAAACCCACGTTTCCTGTGTCTCCTGCATTGCAGGCAGATTCTTTACCACTGTGCCACCTGGAAAGTCAAAAATATGCATATTTTGGTTCCTGCATGTTATGTATTATATCAATATATTCATGTATATATATATATATATATATATATATATATATATGCATTGACAAGATATTTGCTTGTTGAGTTTATTTCCTTTTATCTTGCTGAACTCACAATTGTGAGGGGATTCCTGAACTCACGTTTATGACAGGGTTCCTTGAAGTTTTCTGTTAGAAAACAGGTCCTTTGCAGTTATGAGAGAATCTAATTTCTTTCTTTTTCCACATTGTATGCCTTGTATGACATGTTTTATTAATTTCTGACATTTCTTGTTTGATCTGCTTTGTACAACTATAAATGAATCTTCATTTTAGAATGTTTTTGCAACTAAATTTTAGATTATCTTATCTTTTAAGTCTGGCGTCCTTTACTCTGCTTAATAACTTTGAGACTTGTCATATTTTTGTGTGTACCAATAATTTATTACTCTTTACAGAAGCATGGAATTCACTTGTCATGATTTACTTATTCATCCTCGGTGCAGGAACATTTAGATTGTTCCCAAGGTCAGACTAATATAAATAAAGCTTCTATTAACATTTGCATAGAAAAAAATCAGCTGCTCTTTCTCTTGGGTAAGTACAAGGCAGTGAAATGGATAAATATTATGTTAGAGTTTAGATATGTTTAAATTTTTAAGACAATTTTTTTTTGTATTTTTATTGAAGCATAATTTACTTACAATGCTGTGTTAGTTTTGGGTGTATAGCAAAGTGATTCAATCATAGGTAAACATTTTTTTTCATCTTTTTTTCCCTTAAAGGCTATTACAAAACGTTGAATATAGTTTTCTGTACTATACAATAGGTACTTATGGCAATTTATTTTATATATAGTGTGTGTTTATGTCAATCCCAGACTCCTAAACTGCTCCCTTTTTCCCCACTCAGGTAACCATTAGTTTCACTTCTATGTCTGAGGGTCTATCTCTATTCTATATAGAGTTTCAGTTGCAACACTTTCTTTCATGTTCCACATATAAGTGATATCAAACAACATTTGTCTTTCTCAGCCTGGCTGAGTATGAATATGATTGTCTCTAGATCCATCTATGTTGCTGCAAATGCCATTATTTCATCCACTGTTACTCATTTTTATGGCTGAGCATTATTACATTCTATAAACATATCACATTTTTTATCTGTTAGAGGACAAATAGGTTGCCTCCATGTTTTCACTATTGTAGATAGAGCTGCAGTGAACACTGCGGTGTATCTTTTTGAATTATTGTTTTCTCTGGTTACATGACCAGGAGTGGGATAACAGGATCATGTGAAAATTTTCACAGAACTAGAACAAGAAATTTTTAACTTTGTATAATAAAAAAGACTCTGAGGCGGTCCTAAGATGGTGGAGGAATAGGACGGGGAGACTACTTTCTCCCCCACAAATTCATCAAAAGAACATTTGAGTGCTGAGCAAATTCCACAGAACAACTTCTGAATGCTGGCAGAAGACATCAGGCACCCAGAAAAGCAACCCATTGTCTTCAAAAGGAGGTAGGACAAAATATAAAAGATAAAAAGAAAGACAAAAGAGGTAGGGATGGAGATCCATCCCGGGAAGGGAGTCTTAAAAAAGAGAGAAGTCATCCCAATGCACCAGCCCCGAGCATCCTGTATCATGCATCGAACCTAAACTGTTGATTCATTTCACATATGATATTATACATGTTTCAATGGTATGGAGAGGGAGGTGGAAGGGGGGGTTCAGGAGGGGGAATACGTGTACACCCATAGTGGATTCATGTTGATATATGGCAAAAGCGATACAATATTGTAAAGTAATTAGCCTCCAATTAAAATAAATAAATTTATATTTTAAAAAGAGAGAGAGAAGTTTACAAATACCAGAAAACACTCTCTCCAACGGGTCTGTGTTGAGCATTGGGATCTCAGAGGGCAAAATAACTGGGAGGAAAAATAAATAAATAATCAAACCCCACAGATTACATGCCCAACAGCAATTCTCAGTGGTGCAACATCCTTGATGCTTGCATCCCCCACTAGCATGTGGGGGAGGGACAGGGAGGAGCCAGGGGCAGTGCTTAGGATAAGGACCAAGCCTGAATGCCCTGAAGGCAATCTGAGGGAACCAGCTTGAGATAACAAACCAGACTGTGGGATAGCTATCCCACGATCCCACAAAAAGCCCTAACCACCACCAGTCAGGCTCACAGAACAAAGGACTGAGCAGAGCTAGCCAGCTGCAGACTGGTCCATCCCCCACTGGAGACAGACAGGCGAGGGCAGCCAGAGCCAGAAGGGGGCAATCGTGGCTCCAGAAAGGCATCCTATACCAACTGCAAGCAGACCTCGTTGCTAACCAAGGTTTCTTGGGATTTTGGACGGTCAACATCCGCCGGGAGGGTTGTAGCCAGAGATCAGCTTTCCAGAAGAGAGAAGGCACGCCCATTGTACACTCAGAAAACCGAGCAGCTGGGACCAGGGAGGGGGAAGTCACAACCTTCAACTGGGGGAGACTATGTGTGCCAAGGACCTGGTCACCTGAGCTGCTTGGACCTGGCATGGGCGCAAAACGCAGGCCCAACCAAGTCTGCACCTTTGTGGACTAACCGAGAACCTGAACCTGAGTGGCTTACACCTGGGAAGTGCATGCAAACCAGGGCCTGCATCAGACAGTTCCCAGGAGAGCAACCTAAAGTCTCAGCAGTGTAGACTGGGAAAGCACACACGCCATGAGCAGGGGCAAACCCAGTGTGGCTGAATCACTGTGAACACACACCAGTGATATTTGTTTGCAGTGTTCCTCCCTCCACTATGCACGACTGAACAAGCGAGCCTAAAAAAGAGTGACCACCACTGTGCCCCTTGTGTCAGGGCAGAAATCAGCATTGAAGAGACCAGCAAACAGAAGAAACTAACATAAACAGAGGGAACCACTTTGGAAGTGACAGGTGCAGTAGATTAAAACCCTGTAGTTAGCACCAACTACATAGGAAGGGGCCAAAGACTGTGAGAAGTACAAGCCAGACCAAGGAACTATCTGAAAATGAACTGACCCCACACTGTCTGCAACAGCTCCAGAGAAAGTCTTAGATATATTTTTACTATTATCATTTTCTTAATTAAAATTTATTTTATTTGTTATTTTTTGTCCCCATTACTCCTTTAATTTTCATTTTTGTAATCTTCTATTACCTTGCAAAAATAAAAAAGAAAAGAAAGACCCTATTTTTAAAACAAACTATATATATAATTTCTGTCACTTTTTTTTTTGTTTGTTTGTTTTTTGGGGTTTGTTTTGTTTTTGTTTCTGTTTTTAATATTGTATTTTTGAGAATCTAACCTCTACTCAAGATTTTTAATCTTTGCTTTTTGGTATTTGTTTTAAACTTTGTACCTTTAAGGGTATAAATCTTCAGTACTGATTTTTTACTTGGGAGTGAGATCACTGGCCTGATTGCTTTCTCCCCCTTTTGACTCTCCTTTTTCTCCACCAGGTAGCCTCTATCTCCCCCCTCCCCCTTTTCTTCTCTACCCAAGTCTGTGAATCTCTTTGTGTGTTCTGGGCTGTGGAGAACACTTAGGGAACTGATGACTGGCTGGATCTGTCGCTCTCCTTTTGATTCCCCCCTTTATCCTCCTGGCCACCTCTGTCTCCTTCCTCCCTCTTTTCTTCTCTGTGTGACTCCGTGAACAACTCTGAGGGATCCAGACTGTGAGAGCACATAAGGAAGTGATTACTGGCTAGCTTGCTGTCTCCCCTTTTGATTCCCCCTCTTCTCCACCTGGTAACCTCTATTTCCATCCACCCTCTTCTCTTCTCCATGAAACTTTGTGTACCTCTCTGGATGTCCCTCACTGTGGAGAAACTTTTCATCATTAACCTAGATGTTTGATCATTGGTGCTGTATAGATGGAGAAGTCTTGAGGCTACTGTAAGAATAAGACTGTAACCAGAGGCAGGAGGCTTAAGTCCAAATCCTGAGAACATCAGAGAACTCCTGAATCTAGGAAAAGTTAATCAATAGGAGCTCATCAAATGCCTCCATACCTACACTGAAACCAAGCACTACCCAAGGGCCAACAAGCTCCAGAGCAAGACATACCATGCAAATTCTCCAGAAACGTAGGAACATAACCCTGAGCCTCAATATACAGGCTGCCCAAAGTCACACCAAACCCACTGACATCTCAAAACTTATTACTGAACACTTCCTTGCACCCCAGAAAGAAGAAATCCAGCACCACCCACCATAACACCGACACAAGCTTCCCTAACCAGAAAACCTTGACAAGCCACACATCCAACCCCACCCACAGCCAGGAACCTCCATAATAAAAGGAACCACTAGCTGCCAGAATACAGAAAGGCCACCCCAAACACAGCAATATAAACAAGATGAAAAGGCAGAGAAATACCTAGCAGGTAAAGGAACAGGACAAATGCCCACTAAACCAAACAAAAGAGGTAGAGATAGGGAATCTACCTGATAAAGAATTCCGAATAATGATAGTGAAAATGATCCAAAATCTTGAAAACAAAATGGAATCACAGATACATAGCCTGGAGACAAGGATTGAGAAGATGCAAGAAAGGTTTAGCAAGGACCTAGAAGAAACAAAAAAGAGTCAATATATAATGAATAATGCAATAATTTAGATCAAAAGCACTCTGGAGGGAACCAACAGTAGAATAACGGAGGCAGAAGATAGGATAAGTGAGGTAGAAGATAGAATGGTAGAAATAAATGAAACAGAGAGGAAAAAAAGAAAAAAGAATTAAAAGAAACAAGGACAACCTCAGAGATCTCTGGGGACAATGTTAAATGCCTCAACATTCAAATCATAGGAGTCCCAAAAGAAGAAGACAAAAAGAAAGACCATGAGAAAATACTTGAGGAGATAATAGTTGAAAACTTCCCTAAAATGGGGTAGGAAATAGCCACCCAAGTCCAGAGAGTCCCAAACAGGATAAACCCAAGACAAAACACCCTAAGACATGTGTTAATCAAATAAACAAAGATCAAACACAAAGAAAAAATATTAAAAGCAGCAAGGGATAAACAAAAAATAGCACACAAGGGAATTCCAAAATGATAACAGCTGATCTTTCAAAAGAAACTCTTCAGACCAGAAGGAAATGGCAGAACATACTTAAAGTGATGAAAGAAAATAACCTACAGCCCAGATTACTGTACCCAGAAAGGATCTCATTCAAATATGAAGGAGAAATCAAAAGCTTTACAGACAAGCAAAAGATCAGAAAATTCAGCACCACCAAACCAGCTCTCAAACAAATGCTAAAGAATTGTCTCTAGACAGGAAACACAGAAAGGGTGTATAAAATCAAACCCAAAACAATAAAGTAAATGGCAACAAGATCATACTTATCAATAATTACCTTAAACGTAAATGGGTTGAATGCCCCAAAGTGAAAGTGAAGTCGCTCAATCGTGTACAACTCTTTGCTACCCCATGGACTGTAGCCTTCCATGGGATTTTCCAGGCAATAGTACTGGAATGGATTGCCATTTCCTTCTCCAGGGGATCTTCCCAACTCAGGGACTGAACCCGGGTCTCCCACATTGTAGACAGACGCTTGAATACCCCAACCAAAAGACAAAGACTGGCTGAATGGATACAAAAACAAAACCCCTATATATGTTGTCTACAAGAGACCCACCTTGAAACAAGGGACACATACAGACTGAAAGTGAAGGGCTGGAAAGATATTCCATGCAAATAGAGACCAAAAGAAAGCAGGAGTAGCAATACTTATATCAGATAAAATAGCCTTTAAAACAAAGGCTGTGAAAAGAGACAAAGATGGACACTACACAATGATCAAAGGATCAATTCAAGAAGAAGATATAACAATTATAAATATTTATGCACCCAACATAGTGAGTGGGTGAAGTTGCTCAGTCGTGTCCGACATTTGTGACCCCGTGGACTGGAGACTTTAATACCCCACTCACACCTATGGATAGATCAACTAAACAGAAAATTAACAAGGAAACACAAACTTTAAGCGATACAATAGACCAGTTAGACCTAATTGATATCTATAGGACATTTCACCCCAAAACAATGAATTTCACCTTTTTCTCAAGCATACATGGAACCTTCTCCAGGATAGATCACCTCCTGGGCCATAAATCTAGCCTTGGTAAATTAAAAAAATAAAAAAAATTGAAATTATGCATAGAAATGAATGAAAATGAAAACACAACAACCCAAAACCTATGGGACACTGTAAAAGCAGTACTAAGGGGAAGGTTTGTAGCAATACAGGCTTACCTCAAGAAACAAGAAAAATGTCAAATAAATAGCCGAACTCAACACCTAAAGCAACTTGAAAAAGAAGAAATGAAGAACCACAGGGTTAGTAGAAAGAAAGAAATCTTAAAAATTAGGGCAGACATAAATGCAAAAGAAACAAAAGAGACCATAGCAAAAATCAACAAAGCCAAAAGTTGGTTCTATGAGAAGATAAACAAAATTGATAAACCATTAGCCAGACTCATCAAGAAACAAAGGGAGAAAAAACAAATCAACAAAATTAGAAATTAAAATGGAGAGATCACAACGGACAACACAGAAATACAAAGGATCATAAGAGACTACTATCAGCAATTATATGCCAATCAAATGGACAACTTGGAAGAAATGGACAAATTCTTAGAAAAGTACAACTTTCCAAAACTGAACCAGGAAGAAATAGAAAATCTTAACAGATGCATCACAAGCATGGAAATTGAAACTGTAATCAGAAATATTCCAGCAAACAATAGCCCAGGTCCAGACGGCTTCACAGCTGAATTCTACCAAAAAGTTAGAGAAGAGCTAACACCTATCCTACTCAAACTCTTCCAGAAAATTGCAGAGGAAGGTAAACTTCCAAACTCATTCTATGAGGCCATTCTCATTCTCTCATTCTATGAGGCCTAATACCAAAACCTAACAAAGATGCCACAAAAAAAGAAAACTACAAGCCAATATCACTGATGAACATAGATGCAAACATTCTTAACAAAATTCTAGCAATCAGAATCCAACAATGCATTAAAAAGATCATACACCATGACCAAGTGGGCTTTATCCCAGGGATGCAAGGATTCTTCAATATCCACAAATCAATCAATGTAATACATCACATTAAAATATTTAAAAATAAAAGCCATATGATTATCTCAATAGATGCAGAAAAAGCCTTTGACAAAATTCAACATCCATTTATGATAAAAACTCTTCAGAAAGCAGGAATAGAAGGAACATACCTCAACATAATAAAAACTGTATATGACAAACCCACAGCAAACAATATCCTCAATGGTGAAAAATTGAAAGCATTTCCCCTAAAGCCAGGAACAAGACAAGGGTGCCCACTTTCACCACTACTATTCAACATGGTTTTGGAAGTTTTGGCCACAGCAATCAGAGCAGAAAAAGAAATAAAAGGAATCCAGATTGGAAAAGAAGAGGTAAAACTCTCACTGTTTGCAGATGACATGATCCTCTACATAGAAAACCCTAAAGACTCCACCAAAAAATTACTAGAGCTAATCAATGAATATAGTAAAGTTGCAGGATATAAAATCAATACACAGAAACCCCTTGCATTCCTATACACTAACAATGAGAAAACAGAAAGAGAAATTAAGGAAACAATTTCATTCATCATTGCAACAAAAAGAATAAAATATTTAGGAATATATCTACCTAAAGAAACTAAAGACCTATATATAGAAAACTATAAAACACTGGTGAAAGAAATCAAACAGGACACAAATAGATGGGGAAATATACCGTGTTCATGGATGGGAAGAATCAATATAGAGAAAATGAGTATACTACTCAAAGCAATCTATAGATTCAATGCAATCCCTATCAAGCTACCAACGGTATTTTTCACAGAACTAGAACAAATAATTTCACAATTTTTATGAAAATACAAAACCCCTCAAATAGCCAAAGTAATCTTGTGAAAGAAGAGTGGAACTGGAGGAATCAACCTGCCTGACTTCAGGCTTTACTACAAAGCCACAGTCATCAAGACAGTATGGTACTGGCACAAAGATAGAAATATAGATCAATGGAACAAAATAAAAAGCCCAGAGATAAACCCATGCACCTATGGACACCTTATCTTTGACAAAGGAGGCAAGAACATACAATTGAGAAAAGACAATCTTTTTAACAAGTGGTGCTGGGAAAATTGGTCAACCACTTGTAAAAGAATGAAACTAGAACAGTTTCTATCACCATACAAAAAAATAAACTCAAAATGGATGAAAGATCTAAATGTAAGACCAGAAACTATTAAACTCCTAGAGGAAAACATAGGCAAACACTCTCTGACATAAACCACAGCAGGATCCTCTATGACCCACCTCCCAGAGTATTGGAAATAAAAGCAAAACTAAACAAATGGGACCTTATTAAAATTAAAAGCTTCTGCACAATAAAGGAAACTATAAGCAAGGTGAAAAGACAGCCTTCAGAATGGGAGAAAATAATAGCAAACCAAGCAATGGATAAAGAATTCATCTCAAAAATATACAAGCAACTCCTGCAGCTCAATTTCAGAAAAATAAAAGACCAATCAAAAAGTGGGCCAAAGAACTAAACAGACATTTCTCCAAAGAAGACATACAGATGGCTAACAAACACATGAAAAGATGCTCAACATCACTCATTATCAGAGAAATGCAAATTAAAACCACAATGAAGTACCATTTCACACCAGTCAGAATAGCTGCTATCCAAAAGTCTACAAGCAATAAATGCTAGAGAGGGTGTGGAGAAAAGGGAACCCTCTTACACTGTTGGTGGGAATGCAAACTAGTACAGCCACTATGGAGAACAGTGTGGTGATTCCTTTAACAATTGGAAATAGAACTGCCATATGACCCAGCAATCCCACTGCTGGGCATACACACTGAGGAAACCAGAATCAAAAGAGACATGTGTACCCCAATGTTCATCTCAGCACTGTTTATAATAGCCAGGACATGGAAGCAACCTAGATGTCCATCAGCACAGGAATGGATAAGAAACATGTGGTACATATACACAATGGAATATTACTTAGCCATTAAAAAGAATACATTTGAATCAGTTCTAATGAGGTGGATGAAAGTGGAGCCTATTATACAGAGCCAGAAATAAAAACACTAATGCAGTATACTAATGCATATATATGGAATTTAGAAAGAAGGTAATGATAACCCTGTATGTGAGACAGCAAAAGAGACACTTTTTTGGACTCTGTGGAGAGGGCGAGGGTGGGATGATTTGGGGGAATGGCATTGAAACATGTAAAATATCATATGTGAAACGAATCACCAGTCGAGGTTTATTGCATGATACGGGGTGCTCGGGGCTGGTGCACTGGGATGACCCAGAGGGATGGGATGGGGAGGGAGTTTTGAGGGGTGTTCAGGATGGGGAGCACATGTACACTCATGGCAGATTCAAGTCAATGTATGGCAAAGCCAATACAATATTGTAAAGTCAAATAAATTAATTAATTAATTTAAGAAAATAAATAAAGGGGGGGGGTAAGACCCTGGATAAACAAAGTAACCCTGAGAAAGAAAAAAGGGAACTGAAGGAATCATAGTATCAGTCTTCAGAACATACTACAAAAACTACAGTAATAAAACAGTATGGTACAGACACAAAACCAGAAATATAGATCAAAGGAAAAGGATAGAAAACACAGAAGTAAACCTACATAGAATGGGGAGAAAATGGTTTCTTCATTAAATGCTGCTGTGAAAATTCGACAGGTGCATGTAAAAACATTTAAATAAAATTAGAGCATTTTTTAACACAATACACAAAAATAAACTCAAATAGGGTTAAACACCTAAATATAAGGCTGGATACTATACAACCATTAATGGAAAACATAGGCAGAACACTCATTGACAAATAAGTACAGTGATATCTTTTTGGATTCATCTAGATAACAGAAATAAAAATAACGAAAATAAAGTGAACGTTAACAAATGGGACCTAAAACTTTTAAAAACTTTTGCCCAAAAAATGAAACCATAGCCAAACAGAAAGACAACATACAGAATGAGGAGAAAATATTTGCAAACAATGCAACCAACAAAGGATTAATCTCCAAACCACACAAACAGCTTATAAGTTGTGTGTGTGTGTGTGTGTGTGTGAAGTTGCTTTAGCTGTGTCCAACTCTCTGCAACGCTATGAACTATAGTCCACCAGGTTCCTTTGTCCATAAGATCTCCAGATAAGAATCCTGGAGTCAGTTCTGTCACTCAGTCATATCCGACTGTTTGTGACCCATGGACTGCAGCATGCCAGGCTTCCCTGTCCATCACCAACTCCCAGAGCTTGCTCAAACTCATGTTCATCGAGTCGGTGATGCCATCCAACCATCTCATCCTCTGTCGTCCCCTTCTCCTCCCACGTTCAATCTTTCCCAGCATCAGGGTCTTTTCCAAAGAGTCAATTCTTTGCATCAGATGGCCAAAGTATTGGAGGTTCAGTTTCAGCATCAGTCCTTCCAATGAATATTCAGGACTGATTTTCTAGGGCTTCCCAAGGAAACCGGCCTGGGCTTCCCTGTGGCTCACCTGATAAAGAATCTGCCTGCATTTCAAGAGACCTGTGTTTGATCCCTGTGTTGGGAAGATCCCCTGGAGAAGAGAAAGGCTACCCAGTCCAGTATTTTGGCCTAGAGAATTCCATGGACTCTCTCTCTATATATATATCCCAATATAAATGGGCAGAAGATCTGATTAGGCATTTCTCAAAAAAGATATACAGATGGCCAATGGGCAATAAAATCATGCTCAACTTTGCTAATTATTAGAAAAAAAGCAAATCAAAACTAGAATGAGATACCATCTCACACACAGTCATCATTAAAATATCTACAAACAATAAATGCTGAAGAGGGTGTGGAGAAAAGAGAACCCTTCCACATTGTTGATAGAAATGAAATTGGTATGGTCAATACAAATAACAGTATGGCGGTTCCTCACAAAACTGAAAATAAAGCTACTATATGCTGCTTCAGAAAAAAAATGAATCTTAAATGTATTTAAAATATTTATACCATTTTATTTGCTACTAACAATGTATAAGTTTAGGTTCATCCAAATACTCACAAACTACTAGATATTCTAGCTGATATATAGTGTTATCTACTTAAAATCTAAATTGAAAGTATTCGATATGTAATGACACTGAGCTACTTTTTATGGTATGTAGCATTTCCCGATTTTTACATTTTTATGTTCTATGGAAAATAGAATATTTTCTGATATATTATGTATCAACTTAATAATGTGATTAAGTTTTAAATGAATGTAAAATATCCAAATCTGTAACTCAGTATTTTTGTTTTGTTTTGTTTTACAATCTGAGGGATAATCAAATGTATTCTAACATGTATTCTAGGAGTGGGATATTAGGTTATGTTTATTCACAGTTTACCTTCTCAAATTCATGTGCTGTTAGCATTCCTGTGTATTTCTGCTCATTATACATAAACTCATTTTTATGTTTATATATGAATAGATGAGACATATAAATACACATTTATTAATAATTCAAAATGACATATGAAATATAAGTAATAATTATCCTCCCTTAACTATTCTTATAAATTATTTTTATGCAAATTAGATTTGTTCATTGATTATTTTATTTCCTGATGATGTACATAGAAGGCAATCCAGTATCTCTATGATGCAAATAAATCTATTGAATGTTAAAAAGTAATTGAAGTAAGCAAAAAAGAAATTAGGAAAGTTAAAGAGAGTTATGTAAGAAGTATATTCAAAGGACATGACAGACTTATAGATTACAGAATTTTGCACTACACTTTCACCATTCAAATCATAGAATCATCTCATGCTGCTTTTTCCAAGTAAGATCATCAAATGCATATGTCATACAATGTCTCTTAATCAAAACATGATACACATTTTAACCAATTTGTGGAAAGTGAGCCAAATGAAAGAGAGGCAAGACCCTTATTTGTCATAGAGTAGACTTCATATGTAAGGAGACAAAAACAACTAGAATATGTTCATTTATTAATGTGTTCAGAACACTCAGTTTAACTGGTGCACAGAAGTCAATCTCTAAATATATGTTGAAATCATTTATCCTTGCATTTCCCTCTGAGAAAACTTATAACAAATTTCAATGTTCATAGCCTCATTCAAGGAACCACATAGCAAAATGAACTTAAGATATTATATAGTTTTTTCCATAGTCTATGAACAGCATATTTTACATCTTTGTTCCTCAAGCTGTAGATCAAGGGATTTAACATGGGGGTAATTAGTGTGTAAAATATAGATGCTACTTTATCAGCATCAAAGGAATGGCTGGACTCTGGTTGAACATACATAAATATCGAAGTCCCATAGAACACTGTAACCACGGTCAAGTGGGATCCACATGTAGAGAAAGCCCTGTGCCTTCCTTCATCAGAGTTCATCCTGAGAATAGCTGTAAGAATAAGCAGGTAAGACACAAGAACTATTAGCAGAGATGAAATTAAATTAAAACCTGCAAAGATCAGAATAATCAGTTCAATTTCACATGTATTTGAACAAACCAAAGATATCAAAGGGAGACAGTCACAGTAGAAATGTCTGATGACATTGTAGCCACAGAAGAATAAATTAAACATTTTTATAGTGATTAGAAGAGAGACAAATGTGCTATAGACATAGGAGATTGCCACCAGCATTGAGCATGCCCTTTTTGACATGATGACTATGTAGAGAAGAGCGGTCATAGGACATTGCTGCCAGAATAAAAAACTCACTAATAATGAACATAATGTAGAAAGCTCCCTGAATGGCACAAAAATTGTAAATGACTTTATTTTGATCCACAAGAAAATTAACCAACATTTTGGGTCCCACAGTTGTTGAATAACCGAGATCAGTAAGAGCCAGGTGCCTGAAAAAGAAGTACATGGGTGTCTGTAGCCTGGAGTCCACCTTAGTGAGGATGACCATGCCCAAGTTGCCCACCACTGAGGTCACGTAGATGATGAGGAAGAGTCCAAACAATGGAGCCTGCAGCTCAGGGCAGTCTGTGATTCCCATGAGGATGAATTCACTCAGCGCTGTTCAATTGAGCTTTTCCATCAAGGTTTATCAGAAGACCTATTCCAGATAAAGATATCAGCATAGTCAGTAGTTGTCATATAGTACCATCTGGTAGGGTTTAGTACCCAAAGCTAGTACAAATATGACAAATTTGAATTTCTAATTCATGATATTTTAAAATAATCTTAACTGCCACACTAAATACACATAACAATGATAGATAGATTATAGACAATCAGTGATGATAGAGATAGGGGTGGCAATAGAAATAAATCAGTGGTTTTTCAACTGGTGAAAAGCTGTCCTCCAAATAACCTTGATAATCTTTTGAGAGATTTGAATGCCGGAATTGCAGATATTGGAGGGAGGCTACTGCTGGCATGTAATGGTTAGAGTCTAGTGATGCTGCTGGAACAAACCACTCCCCCATCAGCATAAAAAACAAAAATTTACCAAACCCAAAATATCAATAGGGCCAAGATTCACAAAGACTTTTAAAGACAGATATAAATAGATACAAAAATATAGGAGGATGAAGAAAAAATAGTTAACACTTTATATATTAATTTTACAGATGATTATTGAACTTTGGAGAAGGCAATGGCACCCCACTCCAGTACTCTTGCCTGGAAAATCCCATGGACGGAGGAGCCTGGTAGGCTGCAGTCCATGGAGTCGCTAAGAGTCGGACACGACTGAGTGATTTCACTTTCACTTTTCCCTTTCACGCATTGGAGAAGGAAACGGCGGCTCACTCCAGTGTTCTTGCCTAGAGAATCCCAGGGACGGGGGAGCCAGGTGGGCTTCCGTCTATGGGGTCACACAGAGTCGGACATGACTGAAGCAACTTAGCAGCAGCAGCAGCATTAAACTTTTAGTATGTCATTTATATAATGATAACATAACTGGGGCATTCCAGGTGGCTCAGTTGTAAAGAATCTTTCTGCTAATGCAAGAGACATAGTTCGATCCTTGGGTTGAGAAGAACCCCTGGAGAAGAAAATGGCAACCCCCTCTAGTACTTTTGCCTGGTAAATCCTGAGGACAGAGGAGCCTTCTTGGGCTACAGTCCATGGGATTGCAAAAGATTCAGACATGACAGTGACTAAAAATCAATAATAACATAATTACATTATCACATAACAGTCCCTGATGGCGCATATAGTAAAGAATCTGCCTGCAATGTGGAAGACCTGGGTTCAATCCCTGGGTCAGGAGGATTCCATGGAGAAGGGAATGGTTACTCACTCTAGTGTTCTTGCCTGGAGAATTCCATGGACAGAACCTACAGTCTATGCAGCAGCAGAGTCAAACACAAGTGAACGACTAACACTAACTAACTAATATATGTTCAGTTCAGTTCAGTTCAGTCACTCAGTCATGTCCGACTCTTTGCGACCCCATGAATCACAGCACGCCAGGCCTCCCTGTCCATCACCAACTCCTGGAGTTCACTCAGACTCACGTCCATCGAGTCAGTGATGCCATCCAGCCATGTCATCCTTTGTCGTCCCTTCTCCTCCTGCCCCCAATCCCTCCTATCATCAGAGTCTTTTCCAATGAATCAACTCTTCGCATGAGGTGGCCAAAGTACTGGAGTTCAAGCTTTAGCATCATTCCTTCCAAAGAAATCCCAGGGCTGATCTCCTTCAGAATGGACTGGTTGGCTCTCCTTGCAGTCCAAGGGACTCTCAAGAGTCTCCTCCAACACCACAGTTCAAAAGCATCAATTCTTTGGCGCTCAGCCTTCTTCACAGTCCAACTCTCACGTCCATGCATGACCACAGGAAAAACTAGCCTTGACTAAACGGACCTTTGTTGGCAAAGTAATGTCTCTGCTTTTGAATATGCTATCTAGGTTAGTCATAATTTTCCTTCCAAGGAGTAAGTGTCTTTTAATTTCATGGCTGCAGTCACCATCTGAAGTGATTTTGGAGCCCAGAAAAACAAAGTCTGACACTGTTTCCCCATCTATTTCCCATGGAGTGATGGGACCAGATGCCATGATCTTCGTTTTCTGAATGTTGAGCTCTAAGCCAACTTTTTCACTCTCCACTTTCACTTTCATCAAGAGGCTTTTTAGTTCCTCTTCACTTTCTGCCATAAGGGTGGTGTCATGTGCATATCTGAGGTTATTGATACTTCTCCCAGCAATCTTGATTCCAGCTTGTGTTTCTTCCAGTCCAGCATTTCTCATGATGAACTCTACATAATAAAAACTGAACCCAAATTTTAATACTCTATGGAAACATTAAATCAGTTTATAGTAAAAGTAATGTGAGACCCTTTGTGAATGCAGATGGTGCAGGATGAAGCAATTAACACTGTTGATACAGGACATAAGCTTTCAAAAGGAAACTCTAACAGATTGTAGTAGAAACTACTTGTATATATCCTGGGAAATACTCCAGGAAATAGACATGGGTAGATAGAGTCAGCTATACATACAATTGTGGTATATGTAAAGGAATACTTTGAAAAAAATGATGTAACTAATCTTACTCTATTTTTCCATACTGGAAAAATCAACTCTTCCTTTTTTGCAGAGTTTCTGGGAAGATAGACGAGAATTAAATGTTTCAGTGTGTCAGTAGTATTTGGAAATATGCCTCAAATATCATGTATTTATTGTGTTTCTAGTGTGTTTGGGGGTTGATTATCTGATTATTATTTTTAAGACTATCCATTTTGAGAAAAATATATGTATTTGTTTCAGATTCTCCTGGTAACTTAACATGTTATATATCATAATACCACCATAAACCTGAATACTTAAGAGATTCCAAACTACCAAGAATGTTTTTTCATGTCAATGTAAAGTATAAATGCCCATCTTTGCTTATTAAAATATCAGAAAAAAATAAAATTTACAGATTTTTAAAAATTTGTATTAATTCCCTGGTAGCTCAGCTGGTAAATAATCCGCCTGCAATGTAGGAGTCCCTGGTTTGAATCCTGGGTCAGGAAAATCTGCTGGAGAAGGAGTAGGCTACCCACTCCTGTATTCTTGGGCTTCCTTGTGGCTCAGCTGGTAAAGAATCTGACTGAAATACAGGAGACTTGTGTTCAATCCCTGGGTTAGGAAGATCCCCTGGAGAAGGGAAAGGCTACACACTCCAGTACTCTGGTCTGGAGAATTCCATGGACTGTGTAGTCCATGGCGTCCCAAAGAGTCAGACATGACTGAGCGACTTTCACAGTTAATATTTCTGAGAAGAAAATAAGAAGAGCACAGAGACAATGACTGAATAAAATTTAGCTAGAAACTAATCACTTGCTGCTTCATGATTCTGCCATGATTTTCATTTTTATTCTTGACCCTTTAGTTAGGCTTCTTGTGTTATACTTTTCCTTTCTTATTTGTATAATTAGGCATTTATAAAAATATAAATATTACATAACATGGCACTGATGTTTCAAAGATGCTCATTAGTGTTTGTGAAAATACTTGTATAATTAGTCTGAAGAAAAAGTATTGACGTTCTATTCTGCTTATATATTAACAATAGCAAGGTGTACACAGAATTAAATCAGAAATCCTCTTATTTTGCTGTGGTTTATTATAGAATAAAAATATTACCTTGTTAGTATCTTCAGAACTATCTGGATATTGATAAAATATGACACTACATGAGCTATACTGCTTACCTGTCATGAAACCTCTGTCTTGGCTTCCTCGTGTGCTTCATGACATGCATAGTAAGAACAACTTATGCATTCTTTTCCATCCTCTGGGAGTCTCCCTGAGGAGAGGACAAGCAATTTCTTGCTTGCCCCTAAAGCATTTGAAAGCTCAACAGAAACAAGGGAGGGGGTATTTTCATTAGTGGTCCAGGACAATTTATATACACCAATGAGACAGAATATTTACAGGTATTTTTGTGTTCCATTTTACCTTTTACTCTTGAATAATTTTCTTCTTCACATGACATTAAAGTTTATTTTCTGTGTCTGTGTGGCTAGACTATGCTACCTATATGTTTAATAAAAAAAACAGTCAAGGTGTCTCTGCAGAGATACATTTTTAGATGTGATAAACTTTCAAAGCAGTAGACTTTGAGTACAGCTTATTTCCTTCCAAAATATGGTGAGATTTTTTCAATTAAGAGTGAGGAACCCCAAAGAAAAAGGAATTATTTTTCCAGATTGCCACAAAAAGTCTGCCTCGGTTTCCTGCATTTGTACTCAGCATCATCTAGTGCTGTCTGCCAGCCTGGCCCACAAATTGCTGCCTTACCAGCCCCCATTATAACATTGTACACTTTCTTAAATAAATCTATTTCTCTATCTGTCTATCATATATCTATATTATATTCCCTGAATACCCTAATACAACCATATAGGAATCTGGATTAATATATCTCATCCGTAAGACAAGCCTGTCAGTATTCCTCCAGCTCTCCAATAATCTCTCTAATGGATGACAAAATGTTGTGCTAAATTACTGTTCTATGGCATTATTTAAAATGTTTAAATGAAATACAAATAATAAATTGTGTGTGTGTATATATATATATATGAAGAATTTTGTATATATATTATTTCCTTTTTTTAACTCTATGCAGCAATCATGTCCGACTCTTTGCGACCCTATGGACCTTAGCCAGCTTTCCTCTGTCCACGGGATTCTCCAGGCAAGGATACTGGAGTGGATTTGCCTTTAACACATTTCAATATTTCTTGCTTTTCCATCATGTCCAATACCCTCTCCAGTTCTTCTTGTCTACCTTGACATATATTTTCATGTGTCTCATATAATCCATGCATTCTACTACAGTATAATTTGTTATTGAGCTGTAAATGTGCATTGTTGAATATAATTCAGTAGCTATTTGTGGTTTATCTATGCTGTAACTTTTCACTATTCATTAAACTAAAAATTCATGGATTTTTTTCTTTATTGATTCTTTTTTATGCCCAATTAATCTATGACCAAGTAGAAAATAACACTGCAATGAGGAAAAGATGGTTTCTTCAATAAATGCTGGTGGGGAAAATGGACAACTATGTGTAAAACAATGAAATTAAAACATTCTCTATCACTATACACAGTAGATTAAAGGTTGAAATGTAAGAGCAGATACTATAAAATGTTAGAAGAAAATACAGGCAGAGCACTCTTTGATATAAACCACAGCATCCATCTCCTAGAGTTATGGAAATATAGACTGCTCTTTCTTATCCCACATTGTCCTAGGCAGCCTTAAACTTGATTTAAAAAAAAAATTATGTTGAAGTAATTGTAGGGTCACAAGAAGGTTTCAAAAAGAGAACACAGAGAATTCTGTCCATTTTAGTTCTCCTAGCAGTAACAACTTGCATAAAACAGTACAATATCATAACCATGAAATTATCTTTGGTACAATCCACTGAATTTGTTCATATTTCACCAGACTTGCATGCACTAATTTGTGTATCTTCATTTATATAATCACATACCCTCCTCAATGTTATCATATGTGCACAGTTGCATAACCACACCATAGTCAGCACACAGACTTACTTCATCACCAGGAATATCATTCATGTCGTTTCTTCATAGTCACACCCATTTTCTCCTCTAATTCTTATCTTTAACCTAAATACTAAGCAGCTTTTCATCACTATAACTTTAACCATTGAAGAATATTTTATAAAGAAAATACCACGTTTAATCTTTCCCAATAGGTTGTGTTCATTAAGCATAATTCTCTTGAACCTGCATTCAGACTTTTTGTATATTAATGCCTGTGTCTATGGGGTTGCACAGAGTCAGACACGACTGAAGTGACTTAGCAGCAGCAGCAGCAGCCTGTTACTTTATTGCAGCTGAATATTATTACATGATGATACACCTTATTCACTCATTGAAAGACATATGGGTTGTTTCCAGTATTAAACTATGTGAAATGAGTAAATTTACCAACTCATTCGTCTTTGGTTTTGTTACTCAGCACTTTGTACTTTTCAGTATACTGATCTTGTCTATGTATTTATTTATTTTTTTGTTTCACCAAAACATTTCATTTTGCTCGGGTAATTTACATGCCTTCTTAGTTTCTACTCAATTATTTTACTATATTGATATTGGCGAGATTTAAATGGTATGTGTGTAAATTACTTTTTTAATGTGAAATATATTCTTTTCTCATTATGCATTACTATTTCCATATTTTGCTAGATTCAATTTGATACAATTTTATTTAGAATTTTTGAATATATGTTAAGACTGATACTGTTATTTTTTTCTTAAAATAACTTCTCTTGCACTTTTATAACAGGAAAACTTTCCAAGTAGAGTTAGGAAATATACCTTCTCTTTAGTTTTCTGAAAGCATTAGAAGCTATTTGTTTACTTCTTTAGCCCTAAACATTATGTAGAGTTTGCAATCAAGGCACCTGAATCAGATTTTGGAGTGGAGTTATTTTAACACAAATTTATGCTTGAGATCATCTTAATTCTTGATTTTTTAATAGTGTGTCTTAGTGTCCAAACAGATCAGTATATATATTTTTAAATTATATCCTTTCATATGGTTCTGGCCTAAGCACAAATTTCTATTTCAAAGAAATATTGGTGTTGGTAAAGTTTCCTTGTACTTTCCTTTTTATCTAATTTTATTCATTTAAAAATATTATTATATTATGCATTAAATTATATTTACATCAACAATGTCCATTCAAATTATTCAGTTGTGTATAAACTGCTATTTTTCAATGTTTGCATTCTATGAAAAATTAGCCAACTTCCTTAAATAACTGATATGTCTACTGAATATAACAAAGTAGCATAAAATAAATGAAATATATGGGATATTATATATACTTAGTCACAGCTAATTTTAAAATTCAGATATTAGAGACTATATCTTTCTTCATTATGAAAGTTATAGTGTTAGTTGCTCAGTCCTGTCTGATTCTTTGCGACCCCATGAACCATAATGCATCAGGCTCCTCTAAACCATGGGATTCTCCAGGCAAGAAAACTGGAATGGATTGATGTTCCCTTCTTCAGAGGATCTTCCTGACCCAGGGATTTAACCCAGGTCTCCTGTACTGCAGGCAGATTCTTTACCATCTGAGCTACAGGAAAGATCATGAGAGTTATAACTATTCATTTAAGATGTTTGGGGAAGAATATATAAACAAAAATATAAAATTAAGCATTTTAATAATATCAATAGCCATTACTATCTAATGTTATTTTACTGTATTTCTGTCAACATAATTTCCTAGAAACAAATATTTTTATTTTACTTATATGTGTATTGTTCATACTTTTTTCCTAATTAAAAATCAAGTGTAAAAATTTTTAGTAATATTTATTTTATATGTGTGTGTGTGTATATGTTAGTTGCTTAGTCATGTCTGACTCTTTGCAACCCCATAGACTATAGGCTACAAGACCTCTCCATCCATGGGATTCTCCAGGCAAGAACACTGGAATAGGTTGCCATTTCCTTCTCCAAAAGGAACTATAGAAAGAAAGAAAGTGAAGTCGCTCAGTCATATCTGACTCTTTGTGACTCCATGAACTATAGCCTACCAGGCTCCTCTATCCGTGGAATTTTCCAGGCAAGAGTACTGGAGTGGGCTGCCACTTCCTTCTCCATATTTTTATATGATATTATACATATTTCCTTGATTCTGGGTACGATTGAAGGGAAAAAGAAAAGAGGATGAGAAAGTAGTAGATGAGATGATTAGGTAGCATCTCTGACTCAATGGACATGAATTTGAGCAAAATCTGGGAGATAGCAGAGGACATAGGAGCCTGGTATGCTGCAGTGCATGGGGTTGCAAAGAGTTGGACATGATTTAGCAACTGAACAGCAAAAACAACATACACATAATTATTTTATTTCAATGAATGTTATTTATTGAAATTTAATTGACTACATAGAAAATTCTACTTCTTTGTTGGTGGACAAAGAAGTGAGTCCAGTCCCTCCTTGATGTAAAGAAAATGTCTTGAATGTTAAAAATACTAAAAGTAAGCAAAAAATGGGGGACTTTAGTGAGGGTTTGGAGGAAGGTAGTCCAGATATCATATGATATATATCAATTGTTACATTTCACTTTACACATTCGCTATAAATACAGCATAGACAAAATCATGAGACTGCCTCCTTTTTACTTCTTAAAAGAGAAATTGAGTTTGCTTTTAACACACCTTGTGGTAGAACATGAAGATTAAATGGAGTGAATGTGCTAACACAAAACACACACATGTACACAAACACAAATAGATACTTTAAAGTTTATTCCAAAGACTGACTATCCTAAAAGTAATTTCATTTTCCTTCTGTACCTACTGTTTTTCATCATTCCTACATAGCTTACTCTCCTTGACTGCTCTTATGGACTATTGTGTCCTAACTCATTCCATTGTACTCTAAAATTGATTTCATATTTTGATTATAATTCATCTCTTGTCAAAGATAGCAAATATTTTTCCTGTTTTTTCTTACACTAATAAATTTATATCACATAGAAGTGTGAATGGCACATAGAAGTTATTCTCTAAATATCTAAACTGTTGTGTCCATTTTCCCCTCTGAAAACACAAAACATGAGATATGAAGTCCTTAACCTAATTTGTAGAAATCACATTGACACTGATCATTAGGAAAACATGCTACCTAGTTTTCGCCACATCTTCTGTAGTGCATATTTTACATCTTTGTTTCCTAAGCTATAAATAAAAGGATTCAACATGGGAATAACAAGAGCATAAAATATAGATGCCACTTTATCAGTGTCAAAGGAATGACTGGACTTGGGTTTCACATACATAAATGTCAAAGTGCCATAGAACACTGTGACCACTGTGGGATCCACAGGTAGAAAAAGCCTTCCGCCTACCTTCAGCAGATTTCATCCTGAGAATAGCTGCAAGGATGAGCAGATAAGACACAAGAACTATCGCAAGGGTGAAAGTCAAATTAAAAGCTGAGAAAACCATTATTATAAGTTCAATTTCATGTGTGTTTAAGCAAAGCAAAGATAACAAAGGGAAATTGTCACAGTAGAAATGATTGATGACATTATAGCCACAGAAGAATGAATTAAAAAGCTTTATGGTGATCAACAGAGACACAAATGTGCTATAGACATAGGGGATTGCCACCAGCACTTTACACACCCTTTGTGACATGATGACTGTGCAGAGTAGAGGGTTACAAATGGCCACATAACGATCATAAGACATTGTCGCCAGAATAAAAAGTTCATTAATAATGAACATGATGAAAAAACCCATCTGTGTAGCACACAAATAATAAGAGATTTTATTCTGATCCACAACAAAATTTACAACATTTTGGGGCCCACAGCTGTTGAATAACCCAGATCAGTAAGAGCCAGGTGCCCGAGAAAGAAGTACATAGGTGTCTGTAGCCTGGAGTCCACCTTAGTGAGGATGACCATGCCCAAGTTGCCCACCACTGAGATCACGTAGATGATGAGGAAGAGCCCAAACAATGGAGCCTGCAGTTCAGGGCAGTCCATGATTCCCATGAGGATGAATTCACTCAGCACTGTTCTGTTGTGTTCTTCCATTTTATCAGAAAACATATGCTGGATAGAGACCTCAGAGTAGTAAATAGTGTTATGTTTTAAATCCTGGTTATTTTTTAGCTTTCAAACTTAATATAAATATAATAAATTGAATTTTAAAGCTTAGATTCTATTGAAATGACTGCCTCCTGGAAGTAAAGCATACATTTATAGACATAGAAACGATTACAGAGATAGCAATACAGTTGGAGAGAGGGCTAGGTTTTTCATTTTCCAATGAGAAAAAATAGTTCCCCAAAGAGCATTCAATAATATCTTGAGGCAGTTTGATTGTCACCAATGGAGGAAGCGTCCTGCTGGCTTCAAATGCTTATAGTCCAGTGACACTCCTAAATATGATACTGTATTATGGTATCCCCCAACCAGAGAGAATTATTATGCTTCTCTTGTGGCTCAGATGGTAAAGAATCTGCCAGCAATGCAACAGACCTGGGTTCGATCTCCAGGAGTCGGAAAGATCTCCTGGAGAAGGGAATGGCTATCCACTCCAGTATTCTTGCCTGGAGAATTCCATAAATGGAGGCACCTGGTGACTAGAGTCCATGGGGACACAAATATTTTCACTTTTACAGGCTTTCTTGGTAGCTCAGATGATAAACAATCTGCCTGCAATGCAGGAGACCCTGGTGCAATTCCTGGATTGGAAAGATCCCTGGAGAAGGTATAGGTGAACCACCCCACTTTTCTTGGGCTTCCCTGGTGCCTCAAATGGTAAAGAATCCACTTGCAATTCAGGAGACCTGGGTTTGATCCCTGGGTTGGGAAGATTCCTTGGAGAAGGGAACAGCTACCCATTCCAGTATTTTGGCCTGGAGAATTCCATGAACAGAGGAACCTGGCAAGCTACAGTCCATGGGACTGCAGAGTTGGACACAACTGAGCAACTTTCTCTTCACTCAAATGCCAAATGACTATTTTTGGCAAACACTGACACATGTGTAGATATATAGATTGATATAAAAGTAGATAAAGGAAGCAGAAAGGGAAAGTATTGACATAACCCTTATTACTTAACAACTTTTTAATTATATATTCTATGCTATCAATTCTGTAACTACAAATCTTTAATTTGTAAGCTCTCTAAGATGCAAGTGTGTTTTCATGTGTACAATTATGTAAGTTAGTTCAGGTGTCTGGCATACATTATAATGCACCTGCATTCATGTAGCTGCGATTTCTTGTACTTACTGTACAGTAGCTTGTACTGTAATACAGCATCTTTATTTCTATCCCAGGATATCTGGAAGCAAGTGTACAAACAATGGTGATGGGTGCTATAAACCTATTAAAGCTCAATACTATATAGTCAATTGCATTAGTTGGGGACCTAGGGTAACTTTGCTGATGAAAAAAGTAAGTGTTAGCTCCTTAGTCTTGTCTGACTCTTTGTGAGCCCATGGACTGTGGCCCACAGTCTCCTCTGTTCATGGGATTCTCCAGGCAATAATACTGGAATGAATTGCCATTCCCTTCTCCAAGGGATCTTCCAGACCCAGGGATCAAACCCCCATCTCCTGCATTACAGGCAGATTCTTTACCATCTGAGACACAAGGAATCCTATAGACAAATCAAACTTGTGAACATGCTCTCAGAAGGAAACCCGTTATTATGTAGAGGACTTACTGTAATTATAATTATACTTACATAATTACAATCATATAGTATAACATATTCATGTTCTAATTGCATAAATTTTTAAAATCCTATTTGCAATTGTGTGTAGACACATTTAGTAGCGCCTCTATTCAAATATATTTATGTGAAAGACCTTATGTCTACTGATAGTACAAGATGAAATGATTAATATTCTTGACTAATATTGGACAGAGGTGTAAAAGTAAGGAAATTCTATCAGAACATGTTAGACATTTGTCTTCATATAAGGAAATTCTAAGAAATATACATAGGTTGATATAATCTGTTATTCCTATATTTTGGTATATACAAAGGAATAATTTGGCAAGTGTAAATTTTGTGAGTATCTTTATATACATCAGTAAAACCAACTGTTTCTTGCAGGGTTGCTGTGAAAATAATCAAAAATAAAATATTTCAAGATATTCATGGTACCTGAAACACCCTCAAAATCAATTACAAAGGAATTTTTTGTTGTTTGTTTTCAACTTCTAAGTACAGACAGCAGGTTACCTAAACTAGATTATGCTTACACATCCGTGATTACAAGGGGACTGTCACTTCCTTTGAATAATTTATGGACTACCTTACCTCATATATGTAATGTATATTAACATAGAATTTTGCACATTTCTTCCCCCAAGATTATTTTCAGAATAACTGACATATTCCAAGTTGTTTGTAACATGTAATATATATTTTGTCAAGGAGGAACCAAAGATATTGTAAGGAAATTGAGCAAATCGAGAGAAAGTGATGTCACTGGAATTTGTTTTATATAATGAAATTTTATAAACATTACTTTTGGATAAAGACATCGTCCACCTTATATAAAAATAAGTTTTAAATCACTATATTACACAATAGGATACTGGCAAAATAAATTACATGTATGTGTTAGTTGCTCAGCCATGTCTGACTCTATGACTCCATGGACTGTAGCCCACCAGGCTCTTCTGTCCATGGGATTCTCACAGCAAGAAGATTGGAGTGGTTTACCATGCCCTTCTCTAGGGGATCTTCCAGACCCAGGGACAAACCCAGGCCTCCCACTTTGCTGGTAGATTCTTTACCATCTAAGCAACCAGGATCTACCCTTATATATATACTCTTTGCTGCCCCATGAACTGTAGCCCACCAGGCTCCTTTATCATGTAATTTCCTAATTACAAACAAAATAGTAGTGTCAGGAGTTTCTGAAGTTTAATAATTCAAAAAATATTTTATTAAAAATTGAAAATATTTTATAATGTTAAATTATAAATATGTTTGTAGGAAATAAACACACCTCAAATAAATCCTGTGTACAAGGCTGTGAGCTTCTGATATCATGTCTTTGCATACATTAATTTTTTACATCAGAAATACTGAGCTACAATTAATTTTTTTTAATTAATGAAAGGAGGCATATAAGTCTTGTTTAGGTGCAATTTTTGTTGTTGTTGTTGTTGTTTTTTAAACTTTACATAATTGTATGAGTTTTGCCAAACATCAAAATGAATCTGCCACAGGTATACATGTGTTCCCCATCCTGAACCCTCCTCCCCCCTACCTCCCCATACCATCCCTCTGGGTCGTCCCAGTGCACCAGCCCCAAGCATCCAGTATCGTGCATCGAACCTGGACTGGCAACTCATTTCATACATGATATTTTACATGTTTCAATGCCATTCTCCCAAATCTTCCCACCCTCTCCCTCTCCCACAGAGTCCATAAGACTGTTCTATACATCAGTGTCTCTTTTGCTGTCTCGTACACAGGGTTTTGAAAGGCTAAGGAATAAATAATTGCACTGGCAAGTGATGATTTTCCTGTAAGATAATTAAGGACTGAAAAGCTTATTCTTAACAACATCAGAATTGTATGGAAAGCATCAAATTACTTTTTCCTATTTGCTATCTGTGTTGATTATTTGATGATTCGTTTTAAAATCATAGTCCTTGAGAAAACTACATGTGTTTTCTGTCTGATTCCACTGGAAACATGCAGTATATTATATCATCACCATAACATTAGGCAAAGTCCTCTAGGCTCCAAAAATTACTTTTCACATCTCAATGCAAGGGGGAAATCCCCATGTTTCTCATCAAAAGATCAGGAAAAAAATTATGCATTAATTTAAATGTTCATTAAATATACAATTTTTGAGAGGAGACTAAGAAAATCTCAGAATCTATAACTAAGGATTTGGAAAGACAATAACCTGGAAGTTGACTACTTGCCACTTCATAATTCTGCCATAATTTACATATATATATATACACACATATATATATTTTCTTACTCTTTCAGTTCAGTCGCTCAGTCATGTCCAACTCTTTGCGACCCTGTGAACCACAGCACACCAGGCCTCCCTGTCCATCACCAACTCCCAGAGTTTACTCAAACCCATGTCCATCGAGTCAGTGATGCCATCCAGCCATCTCATCCTCTGTCCTCCCCTTCTCCTCCTGCCCCCAATCCCTCCCAGCATCAGGGTCTTTTCCAATGAGTCAACTCTTCACATGAGGTGGCCAAAGTACTGGAGTTCCAGCTTCAGTATCTTTCCCTCCAAAGAAATCCCAGGGCTGATCTCCTTCAGCATGGACTGTTTGGATCTCCTTGTAGTCCAAGGGACTCTCAAGAGTCTTCTCCAACACCACAGTTCAAAAGCATCAATTCTTTGGTGCTCAGCTTTCTTCACAGTCCAACTCTCACTTCCATACATGACCATAGCCTTGACTAGATGGACCTTGGTTGGCAAAGTAATGTCTCTGCTTTTTAATATGCTATCTAGGTTGGTCATAATTTTCCTTCCAAGGAGTAAGTGTCTTTTAATTTCATGGCTGCAATCACCATCTGCAGTGATGATGCATCTTACTCTTTAGGCTGTCTTATCTCTCAGTTTTGTCCTTTCTTATATGAATTGTCATGCTGAAAGACTCTTAAGAGTCCCTTGGACTGCATGGAAATCAAACCAATCAATCCTAAAGGAAACCAACCCTGAATATTCAATGGAAGGACTGATGTTGAATCTGAAACTTCAACACCTTGGACACATGATGAGAAGAGCTGACTCATTGGAAAAGATGCTGATGCTGGGAAAGATTGAAGGCAAAAAAAGAAGAGGGTGGCAGAGGGTGGTGAAGCTTCACCATCTCAATGGACATGAATTTGAGCAAACTCCAGGAGATAGTTAAGGACAGGGAAGCCTGGCAGGCTGTAGTCCATGGGATAGCAAAGAGTTGGATACAACTTAGCAACTGAACAACAAATTCATATATTGAAGTCTTGATATAGAACATAAATAGTACATAAGCATTGTGGCACTGATGTTTCAAAGGTGGTCATCAGCAGTGGTGAAAATATTTGTATATTAATCTAAAGAAAAAAGGGAGCAGTCCTATTCTGATTGTGCATCAGATAACAACCTGTTATCAATAACAGGATGCACGCAGAAGTCAATCAGAAATCTTGATATTTTGATATGCTTGGTTGTAGAATAAGTGCTGTATTGCAAATTACAAAACTACTTGTATATTGGTAAAATATGATACCACATGAAATATACTACCTGCCTACCTGTCACAAAAGGTGTGTCTTGGCTTATCCATGTGTTTCAGAATATTCATAGTGAGAGAAATTTATGAAAACTTTTTCAGTCTCTGTGTCTCTCCCTGAGGAGATGATAAGCAATTTTGTGATTGTCCCTGAGGCATTGGAAACCTTAATGGAACCTAGGGAGTAGGTGTGTTTATTACTAGTCCACAATGATATGTATTCCCCCAAATCAGCTGAGTGCTCAAGAGTGATTGGTATTAAATATATCCTTTTAATTCGGATGCAGTTCAATTTATAAAGTTTACTATGATAGCTACTAATTGTGATATCATGATCTATAAACTCTTCACTAGTTGTACAACAGAGAACAAACCTGCCTCCATATCACGTATTCCTTTAAATCTGAATTATATATTCTGTTGCCTGTGCTTGTTGGACTTGCCCCTTTTTGAAAATGTGCTGGGAGACGGCATATTGCATATTGAGTGCATATTGCATATTGAGTGCAGCACTTTCCACAGCATCATCTTTCAGGATCTGGAATAGCTCAACTGGAATTCTATCACTGCCTGGAGCCAGCGTGAGGAACTCCGCCCATGACAAAGGTCATGAGAAAGGAGGCTCGGCATACGCAAAGGCGGGATCGAGCCTCAGGAGTCCCCCTGGAAATTCTCGAGCATCTACCCCCAAAACCAGAGTCTGCCTACTTTCTGCTTTGTGCTTTCACCTACACCTCTGACTTTACGGGGGGCTGTCCCCCACTACCTCTCTCTGAAAAAAGAGTTAGCTTACAGCTCCAGTTAATAATTCCTGGGTGTGACAGTGTTTAACCTACAAACTCCTTTGGAAATCCTCTAGCCTGCCTGAATAGGTTTTTCCGGCCACATGTGATTGTTCAGAGCCTCCCAACTGTGAGAGGCAGGAGATGTTCTAAACTGTCTAAACACAGATTCCTTTGAGTAGTTAAAAGATTGATTAGAAATTGTATTGGTGAAGGGTTTTTCACTTGTTGGGCCAATGTTTGCTGCTAAGTCTCCATACTCCTTACCTACTGTGTCCTTGGCAGTGTATTGATTGATATAATGGGTGTATAGAAATGTAAAATGCAGCTTTGTCCAATGCTTTTTTGGAGGCTGGTGCCTGACTTTGGAATAATCACCTTTAGAGAAAGATACGTTTCTTAAAATGTTAACAGGCCTCCTGGCCAGAAGATGATGTAATTCACCTGAACTTTTGCATATGATAAGTTTGAAAGCCTGGCTTCGATTAGGACCAGGAACTGCTATCCTTGCATGACTCCACCCCTTCCCCCATTATCCTCTATGCACAACTTTAGGTATAAAAACTACTTTGGAAAATAAAGTGTGGGCCTTGTTCACTGAAACTTGGTCTCCCCATGTCGCTCTCTCTCTCAAATTCTGGCTGAGTCTCCATCTGGAGCGCGGAACCCGCCATGCTTGCTAATTATGCCTGGGCTTCTAAGATCCGACCGGGGAGGCCTCAGTGTCTCCTCTCCTTCGGGATAACGGAAGGACGCCTGCGGCCTATGCAAGTGGTGCAAACTTCTTGTCTTGAAGTTTTATTGGTCTCCCGCGTAAACCAAGCTACTCAGCCTCTTTTCTCCACTGAATTTTCCTACTGAGCTATCCTCATTCTATTACTCTTTATATCTTTAATTAATATCTAATTGAAGCTATTGTAGCCTTACCCTCGCCGACACCGTCCCCGCTTCGAATACCCTGGATCTGCCGGGGCTGGACCCCGGAAAAAATGAATTTGAATATAGTCTGAAATATACCTAAGAGCTCCTTTTTAAAACTCTGGTGTTTAAATGTACAAAGAGTGTAACAACTCTCTTGCTGGAGGTTGCCATGAACATTGTGACTAGATCTGTGTGGACTTCTGCAAGAACACAGGATTCCTGCACTGAAAAGTTTGCAACAACCAGCCACAACCCTTTCCCTTTTATTATTAAAGAAGCCTGAAGTCTACCTCTGTTAAGATGATTCTTTAGAACATTAGTCTATCATCTTCTCCATTTGCTGGCTTTCCTAATAAACTCACTATTCCTTGTACCAGCAACTCCTCTCTCGATGTATTGTCCTATTCTGCAGTACAAGCTTAGGCTGGGTAACAATTCTGGGTCCCAGACAGAGATTTTGCCCTATATTGTTCTCTAAAGATTTTCTGTCTTACGTTTTGCATTTTTCTACATTTCGTTAATTTGATTTACAAAAGGTTTAGGTAAACATTATTTGTAGTTTGTTTGCCTTCAGTTCAGTTCAGTTGCTCAGTCATGTCTGACTCTTTGCAACCCCATGGACTGCAGCACACCAGGCCTCCCTGTCCATCACAAACTCCCGAAGACCACCCAAACCCATGTCCATCGAGTCGGTGATGCCATCCAACCATCTCATCCTCTGTCATCCCCTTCTCCTCCTGCCCTCAATCTTTCCCAGCATCAGGGTCTTTTCAACTGAGTCAGCTCTTCATATCAGGTTGTTTCCCTTTTGAATGTCTAATTCATCGAGCCCCATTTTAAAATAGACTGTCTTTCTTTTATTGAATTACCTTTGCACATTCATAAAGAATTAATCAGATTTCAAGGGCTTCTTGTGAGTTTTTATTCTGTTCTGTTGATTTATATGGCCATCTCTCCACCAGTACTAACAGTTTTTATTACTGTAGCTACATAGTAAGATAGTAAGTCTTAGCACAATGAGGAGTGGTCATTCTCTATTATTCTACATTTTAACATGTGTTGGGCTTCCCTGGCAGCTCAGATGGTAAAGAATCTGCCTGCAATGCAGGAGACCAGGGTTCAATCCCTAGGTCAGGAAGATCCCCTGGAGAAGGGAATGACAACCCACTCCCGTATTCTTGCCTGGAAAATTCAATTGACAGAGGAGCCTGGTGGGCTACAGTGCATGAGGTCGCAAGGTCACTCTTCAGATTTAGTTATTCTAGGTCCTCCTGTCATACATATTGTAGTATAAACTCATCTGTGTCTACAGAATATCTGCTGAAACTTCACAGACTTTGAATTAAATCTATAGATCACTTTAGAGAAAACTAGGGTCTTTACCACATTTAGTCTTTCAGCTGTAAACTGAGTATGTTTAACATCTCATTCCAAACATCTTTGATTTTGTTAATCAGTATTTTGTACTTTTCAGTATACAGATCTTCTTGATTTTTTTCTTCGGCCCACAAAAGTATTTCACTACACTTGGGTGATTTCCATGTTTGCTTAGTTTTTGCCTAAGTATTTCATTTTACTTGAGGTGAATTAAATGGTATGTATGTAAATTTATTTTTTAATATTAAACTTATGATACTTTTCAGGGATTAGCTAATCACAAATTGCAGGAAGCCAGGCCTCCTTGTCCATCACCAACTCCCAGAGTCCATCCAAACTCATGTCCATCGAGTCAGTGATGCCATCTAGCCATCTCATCCTCTGTCGTCCCCTTCTCCTCCTGCCCCCAATCCCTCCCAACATCAGAGTTTTTTCCAATGAGTCAACTCTTTGCATAATGTGGCCAAAGTACTGGAGTTTCAGCTGTAGTATCATTCCTTCCAAAAAAATCCCAGGGCTGATGATGGGGTCGCAAAGAGTCGGACACGACTGGGCGACTGAACTGAACTGAACTGAATGCATTATTATTTATACATATTGCTAGATTAAATCTGTTCAATTTTTATTTAAAATTTTTGAATATCTATTAAGACTTGTATTTTTTCTTAATATCTTTTCTTGTTTTTTTTATACTATTGGAAAGCATTGATTTAAAAGTTGGAAACTGCAATAGAGTTTTTTTCTGTTTGGCTCCAAAATCACTGCAAATGGTGACTGCAGCCATGAAATTAAAAGATGCATACTCCTTGAAAGGAAAGTTATGACCAACCTAGACAGCATATTAAAAAGCAGAGACATTATTTTGTCAACAAAGGTCCATTTAGTCAAGGCTATGGTTTTCCCAGTAGTCATGTATGGATATGAGAGTTGGACTGTGAAGAAAGCTGAGCACCGAAGAATTGATGCTTTTGAACTGTGGTGTTAGAGAAGACTCTTGAGAGTCCCTTGGACTTCAAGGAGATCCAAACAGTCCGTCCTAAAGGAGATCAGTCCTGGGTGTTCATTGAAAGGACTGATGTTGAAGCTGAAACTCCAATACTTTGGCCACCTCATGCGAAGAGTTGACTCATTGGAAAAGACTCTGATGCTGGGAGGGATTGGGGGCAGGAGGAGAAGGGGACGACAGAGGATGAGATGGCTGGATGGCATCACTGACTTGATGGACATGGGTTTGGGTGAACTCTGGGAGTTGGTGATGGCCAGGGATGCCTGGGGTGCTGAGGTTCACGGGGTCACAAACTGAACTGAACTGAAAGAAAAGAAGAAAATCAGTTACTTCTTTTTCCTCAATATCAAGTAGTCGATGCACAAGAACCTGATTTGAGGGAGTTATTTTTAATATACATTTCTATCTGAGATAATCCTTATTCTACAATTTGTTGTAAAGTGTTTCTTAGTGTACATACATGAATTCATACATACATTTATATATATATATATATATATGTTTAAATTACACCTCATATTTCTGACTTAAAACTCAGATTACTGTTTCAAATACAATAGTAGGGTTGTTCAAGTTTCTTTTGTATTTGTTTTCTAATATTCTAGTGATCTTTTAAAATTGTTTCTGTATTATGTAATAAATATAGTTGACATTCAAAATACTCTATCAAATTATTCATTTATGTTGGTAAGTCATTCATTTACCAACTCCTATTTTTTCAAGTATTCATATTCTATTAAAAATTGGAAAACTTCCTTAAATAAAATTTGTGTGTGTGCTAAGTTTCTTTAGTCATGTCAGACTCTGCAACCTATGGACTGCAGCCTGCCAGGCTCCTCTGTCCATGGAGTTTTCCAGGCAAGGATACTAGAGTGGGTTGCTGTGCCCTCCTCCAGGGGATCTACCGGATTCAGGCATTGAACCTGTGTCTCTTAAGTATACCTGCTTTAACCCGTGGGTTCTTTACCACTAATGCTATTTAGGAAGCCCAAATAAAGTATGGATTCACATAATTTTGAAATAGAGAGTAACTTATAGAATGAATGAAATGTATTGGAAACATATGTGAATCTGAATTTTTCCCCTTTCTTACATCATTTTAAGGGGACTTTCATATGAAGTGCACTGACTGATTTTAGAAAAGGTATATTGCATTATGCTTACTCAAGATTTTTTTCAATTCCAGCTATTAGACACTTTTCTTTATCATAAAAGTTGCAATTATTTACTAAAGATGTTTTGGGAAGAACATATAAGCAAATTTATTAAATTAGGCATACTGATAATTTCAATTAACATTTCACAGTATTACTGTCCAATATAATGCTCTAGGAAGATAGTTTATGTTTATAAGTAAATATTTCTTAGCTATATTATTTTTCATAATTAAAAATCAACTATAAGAAACTTATTAGTAACATTTATTTTTACAAGATAATATAATATAATCTTAATCCAAATGAATTTTGTTTATTCAAATATATTTGACTGCAGGAAAAATGTTATTAATTTTTAAATTTTTTATCTTTATTTTTTTCCATTTTTTAATTTTATTTTTTAACTTTACAATATTGTATTGGTTTTGCCATATATCAACACGATCCACCACAGGTATACACGTGTTCCCCATCCTGAACCCTCCTCCCTCCTCCCTCCTTGTACCATTCCTCTAAAAATATTTATTTATTTTTAGCTGTTCTTGGTATTCATTGCTGCATGCAGGCTTTCTGTAGTTGCAGCAGGTGGGAGCTGCTGTTTTTGTGAAGCACAGGCTCTAGGTATTCTGGCTTCAGTGATTTTGGCCCAAGGGCTTATCTTATCCAGAGTATGAGGAATCTTACATGACCAGGGATAAAACCTATGTCCCTGACAACGGCAGGCAAATTCTTAAGCACTGGACCATCAGAGAAGTACTGATCACATGCAAAATTTTAGTCCCTGACAGTGGCTGAAGGAAAGAATCCAGCCCTCTATGAAATAAATAAAAACCATGAATGTTAAAAAATATGAAAAGTAAACAGAAATGTGGAGAGATTTAAGAGTCTCTTGATGAAAGAGAAAGAGAACAGTAAAAAAAAGTCGGCTTAAAACTCAACATTCAGAAAACTAAGATCATGGTATCCGGTCCCATCACTTCATGGCAAATAGATGAGGAAACAGTTTTATTTTTTTCAGGGGTGGGGGGGGGCACCAAAATAACTGCATATGGTGATTGTAGCCATGAAAATAAAATATGCTTGCTCCTTGGAGGAAAAGCTATGACCTCTCTAGACAGCATATTAAAAAGCAGAGGCATTACTTTTCCAACAAACATCCATCTAGTCAAAGCTATGCTTTTCCCAGTAGGCATGCATGGATATGAGAGTTGAACTATGAAGAAAGCTGAGTACCAAAGAATTGATGCTTTTGAACTGTGTTGTTGGAGAAGACTCTTGAGAGTCCCCTGGACTGCAAGAAGATCCAACCAGTCAGGAAATCAGTCCTGAATATTCAGTGGAAGGACTGATGCTGAAAGCTAAAACTCCAATACTTTGGCCACCTGATGCAAAGTGCCAACTCATTTGAAAAGACCCTGATGCTGGGAAAGATTGAAGGCGGGAGAAGAAGGGGATGACAGAGGATGAGATGGTTGGATGGCATCACTGTCTCCATTGACACGAGTTTGAGTAAACTCCTGGAGTTGGTGATGGACAGGGAAGCCTGGCGTGCTACAGTTCATGGGGTCACAAAGAGTTGGACATGACTGAGCAACTGAACTGAACCTGAATGGCAGTCTGGAGTAAGTTAGTACAGACATCATAACTTTTACATCAATTGTTACATGTCACGCTATACTTTCACTTGAAATACAGCATAGACCAAGTTATGGAACTGACACATTATATTTCTTAGAAGAGGAACTATCAAATCAATGCAGTGAGATAATGTATCCTTATCAACATATAATGCACACTCAATCAATCAAATTTGAGGGAAAAAAGAAACATGAAAGAGAGGTAACAAATATAATTTATCATATAGTGGACCTCTTATACAAATATAGTTTGCATATGACCCTCATATGGTCAATTTGCAAAATGACACTTAGACAAGAATTATTTAAAATAATTTTTGTCTCTAAGAAATGGTCTTAATTGATATATTCACAAGTGTAGACAAAAATACTGAATAAGAAAAAACAGATGTTGTGCTGATCTGAGTTGCTGAAATGCCATGATGTTGAGTGAATAGGTTCTGTAGAACTCATATGTGGCAATAATAAAACTGAGGAGAAAAAAACAGGGCCCTAAGTTCCCCATGTGGAAGGAGGGTGTTTGAGCAAATTCATATGACTGTTGAGTTTAAGTCATCCCACTCCAAGGAGCTTGCTTGAAACCACAAATAAGTTTGCTCTTAACATGGACCGTGAAAGAGTATGAACAATAAATCAAAATAAATGTTAATAAACAAAAACCCACACCTGTACACAAGCACACAAAAATAAATGACCCAATCAAAAAATGGGCCAAAGAACTAAACAGACATTTCTCCAAAGAAGACATCCAGATGGCTAACAAACACATGAAAAGATGCTCAACATCACTCATTATCAGAGAAATGCAAATCAAAACCACTATGAGGTACCATTTCACACCAGTCAGAATGGCTGCGATCCAAAAGTCTACAAGTAATAAATGCTGGAGAGGGTGTGGAGAAAAGGGAACCCTCTTACACTGTTGGTGGGAATGCAAACTAGTACAGCCACTATGGAGAACAGTGTGGAGATTCCTTAAAAAACTGGAAATAGACCTGCCTTATGATCCAGCAATCCCACTGCTGGGCATACACACTGAGGAAACCAGAAGGGAAAGAGACACGTGTACCCCAATGTTCATCGCAGCACTGTTTATAATAGCCAGGACAAGGAAGCAACCTAGATGTCCATCAGCAGATGAATGGATAAGAAAGCAGTGGTACATATACACAATGGAGTGTTATTCAGCCATTAAAAAGAATACATTTGAATCAGTTCTAATGAGGTGGATGAAACTGGAGCCTATTATACAGAGTGAAGTAAGCCAGAAAGAAAAACACCAATACAGTATACTAACACATATATATGGAATTTAGAAAGATGATAATAATAACCCTGTGTACGAGACAGCAAAAGAGACACTGATGTATAGAACAGTCTTATGGACTCTGTGGGAGAGGGAGAGGGTGGGAAAATTTGGGACAATGGCATTGAAACATGTAAAATATCATGTATGAAACGAGTTGCCAATCCAGGTTCGATGCACGATACTGGATGCTTGGGGCTGGTGCACTGGGACGACCCAGAGGGATGGAATGGGGAGGGAGGAGGGAGGAGGGTTCGGGATGGAGAACACATGTATACCTGTGGCGGATTCATTTTGATATTTGGCAAAACTAATACAGTTATGTAGAGTTTAGGAATGGAATAAAATTAAAAAAAAAAAAGATAACTTCAATGTTTATTCTAAAAGTTTGAGAATACAATGAATCATTTAAATTCCCCTTTTGTACCTACCATTCTCTCTCTCTCTCTCCCCCATAGCATGCCCAATCTCCTTGACTATTCCGTGGTCTACAGCTCCTAATTCATTCTACTACACTCTAAAAATTGATTTAACTACTTTGCTTATGTTTCATTTCTTTTTCTCAGAAATGGCAAAGTTGTTTTTATTTTTTTTAATGTTTTTCTTACACAAATGGATTTATATCCCTTGGAAGTGTGAGTGACATGCAAAAGCCATTCTCTAAAATACGTGAAGAACTCATTTATATTTGCTTTTTCTTCTGAAAGCACAGACAGCAAAATATAAAGTCCTGAAACTAATTTACAGGAATCACATTGATAGTGATCTTAAAAAAAAAAACAATATTTCATAATTTCATCCAAATCCTTTATAGGACATATTTTACATCTTTGTTCCTCAAACTATAGATCAGGGATTTAACATGGGGATAACAAGGGTATAAAATATAGATGCCACTTTATCAGTGTCAAAGGAGTGTCTGGACTCTGGTTGCACATACATAAATAGTAAAGTTCCATAGAACATGGTGACCACTGTCAGGTGGGACCCACAGGTAGCAAAAGCCTTGTGCCTGTTTTCAGCAGAGTTCATCCTGAGAATGGATGCAAGAATAAGAAGGTAAGACACAAGAACTATCAAAATAGAGACTATCAAATTAAAACTTGCTAAGATAAGAATAATCTATTGAATTTCACGTGTATTTGAACAGAGCAATGATATCAAGGGGAGACAGTAACAATAGAAATGTTTGATGACATGGTAGCTACAGAAGATAAATTAAAAATCTTTACAGTGACTAGAAGAGACACAAATGTGCAATAGAAATAAGGAGTTGCTACCAACACCCAGCACACCCTTTGTGACATGGTGACTGGGTGGAGCAGAGGGTGACAGTCATAGGGCATTGCTTCCAGAATAACAAGTTCATGAATAATCAACAGAAGAAAGAAAGCTAGTTGTACTGTACAAAAATAATAGGAGATTTTATTTTGATCCGCCACAAAATTTGCTAATATTTTGGGTACCGTGGTTGTTGAATAACCAAGATCAGTAAGAGCTGGGTGTCTGAGAAAGAAGTACATGGGTGTCTGTAGACCGGAGTCCCTCTTGGTGAGGATGACCATGCCCAAGTTGCCCATCACTGAGATCATGTAGATGATGAGGAAGAGCCCAAGCAGTGGAGCCTGCAGTTCAGGGTGGTCTGTGATTCCCATGAGGATGAATTCACTCAGCACTGTTCTGTTGTGTTTTCCCATCTGGACTTTTGGAAAATCTATTCTTGACAGAGATATCAGCACAGTCATGTAGTACATTTAGGTAAATTTTTGGTATTTATTTTATATATCTACATTTACATTTTAAGCTTTATTAATACTCTATGCCCTCTGCCTGGAAATAAAGCATAGATGTATAGAAATATTAACAGAAATGAAGATAGAAATACATGTGGAGATAGGGAGAGATGTGTAGCTTCCCAAAGGGGAAAATTTGTCCTCCAAAGAATATTTGATAATGCTTTGAGCAATCTTGGTTTTCATCACTGCAGGATGGATACTACTGGCTTCTAATAGTTAAGATTTAGTGAGGCTTCTGAACATCCTACAAGATTAGGGTAGACCCAATAAATAAGGATTGCTGCTGCTGCTGCTAAGTTGCTTCACTTGTGTCCGACTCTGTGCGACCCCATAGACGGCAGCCCACCAGGCTCCGCCGTCCCTGGGATTCTCCAGGCAAGAACACTGGAGTGGGTTGCCATTTCCTTCTCCAATACATGAAAGTGAAAAGTGAAAGTGAAGTCGCTCAGTCGTGTCCAACTCTTAGTGACCCCATGGACTGCAGCCTATCAGGCTCCTCCATCCATGGGATTTTCCAGACAAGAGTACTGGAGTGGGGTGCCATTGCCTTCTCCAAATAAGGATTATACAGCCCAAAATATCAGAGAACCAAGATTGGCAAACCCTGATCATGTGTGTGCATATAGCTACAGTCCATAGGGTAGCCAAGAGTCAGACACAACTGAAGTGACTTATCACACACACCCGTAGATCCATACAAAGGTAAATAAAAAACAGAAAGAAAAAGAAATGATATACACTTTAACTTCTTTATGGGTGGGAATGTTTAGAAGCCCTCACTTTAAAACATATTTATGTGAAAGAATTTATGTCTACTGAATGCACAGGATGAAATGATGAACACACTTGCCTAATATTGGAAAGAGATCTGAAGTTAAAGAAATTCTGTCAGATTATGTTAAACATAATTGGCTCTTTTATCAGGAAACATTTTGAGAAGTGTGCATAGGCAGTATAATCCATTATATGTACATTTTTGGTACATACAAAGTAGTACTTTGGCAAATACAAGCTATCCTAATCTCTTTATGTATGCATGCCTGCTCAGTCACTTGAGTTTGTGTTTGACTCTTCCCAACCCCATGCTCCTTAGCCCCACCTGCCTTCTCTGTCCACAGGGTTATCCAAGCAAGAATCCTGGAGTGGGTTTCCATGCCTTCCTCCAGGGGACTGAACCCTTGTCTCCTGCAGTCCGGGTGGATTTTTTACCACTGAGCCATAGGGGAAGCCCCTAATATCTTTATAATCATCAGCAAAATCAACCATTTCTTGCAAGTTTGTTGGGAAGATAATTAAGAATGAAATCTTTCAGTATATTCATGGAACCTGGAAATACTTTGTATGTCAGCTAAATAGGATTTTCCTGATAGATATTTTTCATTTCTTAATAGAGACAGCAAGTTACCTAAAACAGATTGCCTTTACACATGTACATACAAATTCTGTTTGTGTGACTAAAATTTTTTTCAGGAGTATGATGATGAATAGATATTGTGTTTCCAGGTAAGAGTCCTCAGTGCCCCCACCATGACCAACTTGATGCCTACAAGGGGCGAAGAATCAGTGCTATATTGCAAATCATAAGACAATCTAGATATTGGTAAAATATGGCACCACACAAAATATACTGTTTACCTGTAATGAAAACTCTGTCTTGGCTTTCTTGTGTGCTTCATAAAATACATATTATGAACAATTTATGGATTCTTTTCTGCCCTTTGAGACTCTCCCTAAAGAGATGCCAAGCAATTTTTTGATCATCCCTGAAGCATTTGAAATCTTAACAGAAACAAGGGAGGAGATGTGGCTATTAGTAGTCTTGAGCAATTTGTGTTTCCCAGTAGCCTAGTCAGACTTATTTGTGTGCGTTTCATTTTCCTTTTCCTCATACTTGCTGCTGCTACTGCTAAGTTGCTTCATTCAAGTCCAACCCTGTGCGACCCCATAGGCAGCAGCCCATACTTAGGTTTGTATTAATTCTGTTCCTATGGTTCACCCTAATACAACCTCATAAGGATTTGGATTAAGATATATTTTATCCATAGTACAAGCCCTTCAGTGTTCCTGTAGCTCCGCAGTGATCTCCTTAAGTGGATAGAATAATGGAGATGTATTGAGTCATTGTCTTATTTAAAATGTTTAAATGCACTAAACGTAATAATATGATGTGTCTAGATAAGATCATGTTTCCCTTTTGTTTTTTTCTTTTTAAAACTCTAGGGAGAGGAATTAGAGTTCTGTGATGCCCTGTGATATTTTGTTAAAAATTTGGCATTTGAGAAAAGCAAGCACTTCTCCCATGATCTGTGGTATGGACTCTCAAATCAGCCTGGCATAAAAACTCAAGAGTCCTGTCTCTATCTCTGTCTACACAGGAACACTCACAGAGGAAATAGGAATGAGAATGTAAAAAATTCTATTTTACATTCTCATTCCATACAGCATCAGCATCATTTAATTACAGAACTCTCTTTCATTTGCTTTGTTTTCATTACATTTCAATGTAATGAAATGTTGAATTCAACATTTTCACTACCACATGCAACACCCATTCTCATTTTTCTGTCTCAATTCACAGATACTACTGTGCTTCATGTAAGCCTTGCATGATCAATATATTTTGCAGTATTGCCATATTTTGTGCACATGTTTTACTATATCTACACATTATTATTGAGCAGCAAATTGCACTGTTGAATATAATTTGATGATTATTTGTCATATACCATGATATGAATTTTTTCTTCTTCTTTATTCATTACAGTAAAAAATACATAAAGAGGGTTCCCTTTTCTCAACACCCTCTCCAGCATTTATTGCTTGTAGACTTTTGGATCACAGCCATTCTGACTGGTGTGAAATGGTACCTCATAGTGGTTTTGATTTGCATTTCTCTGATAATGAGTGATGTTGAGCATCTTTTCATGTGTTTGTTAGCCATCTGTATATCTTCTTTGGAGAAATGTCTATTTAGTTCTTTGGTCCATTTTTTGATTGGGTCATTTATTTTTCTGGAGTTGAGCTGTAGGAGTTGCTTGTATATTTTTGAGATTAGTTGTTTGTCAGTTGCTTCATTTGCTATTATTTTCTCCCATTCTGAAGGCTGCCTTTTCACCTTGCTAATAGTTTCCTTTGTTGTGCAGAAGCTTTTAAGTTTAATTAGGTCCCATTTGTTTATTTTTGCTTTTATTTCCAATATTCTGGGAGGTGGGTCATAGAGGATCCTGCTGTGATGTATGTCGGAGAGTGTTTTGCCTATGTTCTCCTCTAGGGGTTTTATAGCTTCTGGTCTTACATTTAGATCATTAATCCATTTTGAGTTTATTTTTGTGTATGGTGTTAGAAAGTGTTCTAGTTTCATTCTTTTACAAGTGGTTGCCCAGTTTTCCCAGCACCACTTGTTAAAGAGATTGTTTTTAATCCATTGTATATTCTTGCCTCCTTTGTCAAAGATAAGGTGTCCATAGGTGCGTGGATTTATCTCTGGGCTTTCTATTTTGTTCCATTAATCTATATTTGTCTTTGTGCCAGTACCATACTGTCTTGATGACTGTGGCTTTGTAGTAGAGCCTGAAATCAGGTAGGTTGACTCCTCCAGTTCCATTCTTCTTTCTCAAGATAGCTTTGGCTATTCGAAGTTTTTTGTATTTCTATACAAATTGTGAAATTATTTGTTCTAGCTCTGTGAAGAATACCGTTGGTAGCTTGATAGGGATTGCATTGAATCTATAAATTGCTTTGGGTAGTATACTCATTTTCACTATATTGATTCTTCCAATCCATGAACATGGTATATTTCTCCATTTATTAGTGTCCTCTTTGATTTCTTTCACCAGTGTATTATAGTTTTCTATATATAGGTCTACAAGCAATAAATGCTGGGGAGGGTGTGGGGAAAAGGGAACCCTCTTACACTGTTGGTGGGAATGCAAACTAGTACAGCAACTATGGAGAACAGTGTGGAGATTCCTTAAAAAAAACTGGAAATAGAACTGCCTTATGATCCAGCAATCCCACTGCTGGGCATACACACTGAGGAAACCAGAAGGGAAAGAGACACATATACCCCAATGTTCATCGCAGCACTGTTTAAATAGCCAGGACATGGAAGCAACCTAGATGTCCATCAGCGGATGAATGGATAAGAAAGCTGTGGTACATATACACAATGGAGTATTACTCAGCCATTAAAAAGAATACATTTGAATCAGTTCTAATGAGGTGGATGAAACTGGAGCCTATTATACAGAGTGAAGGAAGCCAGAAAGAAAAACACCAATACAGTATACTAATGCATATATATGGAATTTAGAAAGATGGTAACAATAACCCTGTGTATGAGACAGCAAAAGAGACACGGATGTATAGAACAATCTTATGGACTCTGTGGGAGAGGGAGAGGGTGGGAAGATTTGGGAGAATGGCATTGAAACATGTATAAAATCATGTATGAAACAAGTCGCAAGTCCAGGTTCGATGCACGATACTGGATGCTTGGGGCTGGTGCACTGGGACGACCCAGAGGGATGGTATGGGGAGGGAGGAGGGAGGAGGGTTCAGGATGGGGAACACATGTATACCTGTGGCGGATTCATTTTGATATTTGGCAAAACTAATACAATTATGTAAAGTTTAAAAATAAAATTTAAAAAAAAGATAAAAAGAATAATAATAATAAAAAAAGAGAGAGGTAAATATACATCTGGAGAAAGAGAGAGACCTGTAGTTTTTCACTGGTGAAGATTAAACCCCAAAAGAACATGTAACAATATTTTGAGGCATTTTGGTTGTCAGCACTGGAGGTAGTTAGAAACCAGTGAGACTGGTATTTATCCTAATATATTAGGGCTGCCCCCAAAACAACAAGGGGGCTTCTCCAATGGCTTAGTGAGTAAAGAATCTGCTTGCAATGCAGGAGACTCAGAAGACATGCGTTCAATCCCTGGGTTGGAAGATACCCTGGGGGAGTAAATGGCAACCCACTCCAGTATTCTTGCCAAGAAAATTCAGTGGATATAATCTGCGGGTCACAAAGTGTTTGACGTAGCAACAAGGAATTATACAGCCCAAAATGCCAAAGGGCAAAGACTGACCAGAGTTAGTAGATGTGTGGCTATAGATATGGATTGATATAAATATAGATGAGGGAAATATGTCTAAAAAATTTTATAAATTGTAGGTTCTGTTTCATAGGTGAAGGTAAACTTTTCTGTCATCTTTTTGTATAATGACCATCACACCATTATATTTACAAAATTAAAGTCACATAATATTACATACTACACATGCTAAACTTTACCTCATAAAAAATGAAACCCAAATTGCAATTATGTGTGGAAAGATTTAGAAACCTTTATGTTAAAATAAATTTCTCTGAAAGCCCTTATGTCTACAGGGGGTGCAAGATGATAAAATTAATACATTTGACCAATATTGAACAGAGGTTTAAAAATAAGGGAGTTCTAACGTACCATATCATGCCAGTTTTTTTTTTTTTTTTTAATTTTCTTACAGGGAAACATTCCATATAACATACATGGGTTGATGTAATCTCTGTTACAGCTATACTTTTTGTAAATGCAAACAAGTACCCTGGCAAATAGGGTAGGTTATTTCAATCTCTTTCTTGCTGGGTTGTTGGGAAGATATATGAGATTTAAGCATTTAATTGCATTTATGTTATCTGAAAATACCCTTCAAATTTCTAATACATAGAAGTTTTGTGTGCATTTGCTTTTAATTTCTTAGTGGAAAAAGCACGCTACCTGAATTGGATTCTCCTTACATATGCATATATAAATTACTTTTGTGTGACTTCCTTCTTGGGTGTATGATGGTAAATAGACTGAGGGCTGTGTTACCCAGGAAACAGCCTTCAGTGCCCCTACTCCCTCCATAACCCCTCCCCATGACTGCAACTGGGACCATCGGTGAGCTTTTGCTCTAGGTATTTTATTCTTCCATATAACTTAAAATATGTAATATATATTTATTTAAAATGTAACATTTTTCTTCCTCCCCAACTGTATTTTCATTAAAACTGACATATACTGAATTATTTGTAACATGGACAGTATATTTAGCCAAGGAGAAACAGAAGTCACAATGAGGAAACTGAGCAACTCGAGGGACTGTGATGTAACTAAAATTGGTTTTACATAATGAAGTTTCATAAATATTTATGAAATAAATAAATAAATATTTATTCCTTCGGATAAAAGGGTTCTCTATAGAAAAATAAAAGTTTTTAAATTATTATATATTACACAGTCAGTTCAGTTGATCAGTCATGTCCGACTCTTTGCGACCCCATGAATCGCAGCATGCCAGGCCTCCCTGTCCATCACCAACTCCCGGAGTTCACTCAAATTCACGTCCATGTCACATACTGAAAAAAAGTTAAAAAAGATATACAAGCATACATCTATATCTATCTATATATATTTATATGTGTCATATATTTCCAGAATGTTACTTTGTCTGCTTTCACATTAAGACTGAAAATAGCATCCATACAACATTAAATGCAGAGGTATAAGTACAGTGAATTAAAGATATATATGAATATTCCTAAAAAAACATCATTCTTATCATGAATATTACTTAGAAAACAGAATGATACCAGACTAGAATGTAGATTTTTTAATGTAAAAGAATTGACCAAGGTTTTCAACACTGTACAGTATGTGGTAATCAAAACCATCCCCAAGAAAAAGAAATGCAAAAAGGCAAAATGGTTGTCTGAAGAGGCCTTACAAATAGCTGAGAATAGACGAGAAGCTAAAGACAGAGGAGAAAAGGAAAGATATAGCGTCTGAATGCAGAGTTCCAGAGAATAGTAAGGACAGATAAGAGAGCCTTCCTAAGTGATCAATGCAAAGAAATAGAGGAAAACAATAGAATGGGAAAAAGTAGAGATCTCTTCAAGAAAATTACAGATACCAAGGGAATATTTCATGCAAATATGGGCACAATAAAGGACAGAAATATTATGGACCAAACAGAAGCAGAAAATATTAAGAAGAGCTAGCAAGAATACACAGAAGAACCAAAAAAGTTTAAAAAATTAAAAAAAAAAAACCAACACTTAATGACCCAGATAACCAAAATGGTGTGATCACTCAATATGCCAGCAAATTTGCAAAACTCAGCAGTGGCCACAGGACTGGAAAAGGTCAGTTTTGATTCCAGTACCAAAGAAAGGCAGTGCCAAAGAATGTTCAAACGACCACACAATTGCACTCATCTCACATGCAAACAAAGAAATGCTCAAAATTCTCCAAGCTAGGATTCAACATTACATGAACCAAGAACTTCCAGATGTTCAAACTGAATTTAGAAAAGGCAGACGAACCAGAGATCAAATTGCCAACATCCATTGGATCATAGGAAAAGCAAGAGAATTACAGAAGAACATCTACTTCTGCTTCATTGACTGTGCCAAAGCCTTTGACTGTGGATCACAACAAACTGTGGAAAATTATTTTTTTTTAATTTTATTTTATTTTTAAACTTTACATAATTGTATTAGCTTTGCCAAATATCAAAATGAATCCGCCACAGGTATACATGTGTTCCCCATCCTGAACCCTCCTCCCTCCTCCCTCCCCATTCCATCCCTCTGGGTCGTCCCAGTGCACCAGCCCCACGCATCCAGTATTGTGCATCGAACCTGGACTGGCAACTCGTTTCATACATGATATTACACAAGTTTCAATGCCATTCTCCCAAATCTTCCCACCCTCTCCCTCTCCCACAGAGTCCATAAGACTGTTCTATACATCAGTGTCTCTTTTGCTGTCTCGTATACAGGGTTATTGTTACCATCTTTCTAAATTCCATATATATGCGTTAGTATACTGTATTGGTGTTTTTCTTTCTGGCTTCCTTCACTCTGTATAATAGGCTCCAGTTTCATCCACCTCATTAGAACTGATTCAAATGTATTCATTTTAATGGTTGAGTAATACTCCATTGTGTATATGTACCATAGCTTTCTTATCCATTCATCCGCTGATGGACATCTAGGTTGCTTCCATGTCCTGGCTATTATAAACAATTCTGTGATGAACATTGGGGTACACGTGTCTCTTTCCCTTCTGGTTTCCTCAGTGTGTATGCCCAGCAGTGGGATTGCTGGATCATCAGGCAGTTCTATTTCCAGTTTTTTAAGGAATCTCCACACTGTTCTCCATAGTGGCTGTACTAGTTTGCATTCCCACCAACAGTGTAAGAGCGTTCCCTTTTCTCCACACCCTCTCCAGCATTTATTACTTGTAGACTTTTGGATCGCAGCCATTCTGACTGGTGTGAAATGGTACCTCATAGTGGTTTTCATTTGCATTTCTCTGATAATGAGTGATGTTGAGCATCTTTTCATGTGTTTGTTAGCCATCTGTATGTCTTCTTTGGAGAAATGTCTATTTAGTTCTTTGGCCCATTTTTTGATTGGGTCATTTATTTTTCTGGACTTGAGCTGTAGGAGTTGCTTGTATATTCTTGAGATTAGTTATTTGTCAGTTGCTTCATTTGCTATTATCTTCTCCCATTCTGAAGGCTATCTTTTCAACTTGCTAATAGTTTCCTTTGATGTGCAGAAGCTTTTAAGGTTAATTAGGTCCCATTTGTTTATTTTTGCTTTTATTTCCAATATTCTGGGAGGTGGGTCATAGAGGATCCTGCTGTGATGTATGTCAGAGAGTGTTTTGCCTATGTTCTCCTCTAGGAGTTTTATAGTTTCTGGTCTTACGTTTAGATCTTTAATCCATTTTGAGTTTATTTTTGTGTATGGTGTTAGACAGTGTTCTAGTTTCATTCTTTTACAAGTGGTTGACCAGATTTCCCAGCACCACTTGTTAAAGATATTGTCTTTAATCCATTGTATATTCTTGCCTCCTTTGTCAAAGATAAGGTGTCCATATGTACGTGGATTTATCTCTGGGCTTTCTATTTTGTTCCATTGATCTATATTTCTGTCTTTGTGCCAGTACCATACTGTCTTGATAACTGTGGCTTTGTAGTAGAGCCTGAAGTCAGGTAGGTTGATTCCTCCAGTTCCATTCTTCTTTCTCAAGATCGCTGTGGCTATTCGAGGTTTTTTGTATTTCCATACAAATTGTGAAATTATTTGTTCTAGCTCTGTGAAGAATGCTGTTGGTAGCTTGATAGGGATTGCATTGAATCTATAGATTGCTTTGGGTAGTATACTCATTTTCACTATATTGATTCTTCCAATCCATGAACATGGTATATTTCTCCATCTGTTAGTGTCCTCTTTGATTTCTTTCACCAGTGTTTTATAGTTTTCCATATATAGGTCTTTAGTTTCTTTAGGTAGTATGTATTTTATCTTTCCGTTGCAACGGTGAATGGAATTGTTTCCTTAATTTCTCTTTCTGTTTTCTCACTATTAGTGTATAGGAATGCAAGGGATTTCTGTGTGTTGATTTTATATCCTGCAACTTTACTATAGTCATTGATTAGTTCTAGTAATTTTCTGATGGAGTCTTTAGGATATTCTATGTAGAGGATCATGTCATCTGCAAACAGTGAGAGTTTTACTTCTTCTTTTCCAATTTGGGTTCCTTTTATTTCTTTTTCTGCTCTGATTGCTGTGGCCAAAACTTCCAAAACTATGTTGAATAGTAATGGTGAAAGTGGGCACCCTTGTCTTGTTCCTGACTTTAGAGGAAATGCTTTCAATTTTTCACCATTGAGGATAATGTTTGCTGTGGGTTTGTCATATATAGCTTTTATTATGTTGAGGTATGTTCCTTCTATTCCTGCTTTCTGGAGAGTTTTGATCATAAATGGATGTTGAATTTTGTCAAAGGCTTTCTCTGCATCTATTGAGATAATCATATGGTTTTTATTTTTCAATTTGTTAATGTGGTGTATTACATTGATTGATTTGCAGATATTGAAGAATCCTTGCATCCCTGGGATAAAGCCCACTTGGTCATGGTGTATGATCTTTTTAATGTGTTGTTGGATTCTGATTGCTAGAATTTTGTTAAGGATTTTTGTGTCTATGTTCATCAGTGATATTGGCCTGTAGTTTTCTTTTTTTGTGGGATCTTTGTCAGGTTTTGGTATTAGGGTGATGGTGGCCTCATAGAATGAGTTTGGAAGTTTACCATCCTCTGCAATTTTCTGGAAGAGTTTGAGCAGGATAGGTGTTAGCTCTTCTCTAAATTTTTGGTAGAATTCAGCTGTGAAGCCGTCTGGACCTGGGCTTTTGCTTGCTGGAAGTTTTTTGATTACAGTTTCAATTTCCGTGCTTGTGGTGGGTCTGTTAAGATGTTCTATTTTTTCCTGGTCGAGTTTTGGAAAGTTGTACTTTTCTAAGAATTTGTCCATTTCTTCCACGTTGTCCATTTTATTGGCATAAAATTGTTGATAGTACTCTCTTATGATCCTTTGTATTTCTGTGTTGTCTGTTGTGATCTCTCCATTTTCATTTCTAATTTTATTGATTTGATTTTTCTCCCTTTGTTTCTTGATGAGTCTGGCTAATGGTTTGTCAATTTTATTTATCCTTTCAAAAAACCAGCTTTTGGTTTTGTTGATTTTTGCTGTAATCTCTTTTGTTTCTTTTGCATTTATTTCTGCTCTAAGTTTTAAGATTTCTTTCCTTCTACTAACCCTGGGGTTCTTCATTTCTTCCTTTTCTAGTTGCTTTAGGTGTAGAGTTAGGTTATTTATTTGACTTTTTTCTTGTTTCTTGAGGTGTGCCTGTATTGCTGTGAACTTTCCCCTTAGGACTGCTTTTACCGTGTCCCACAGGTTTTGGGTTGTTGTGTTTTCATTTTCATTCGTTTCTATGCAAATTTTGATTTCTTTTTTGATTTCTTCTGTGATTTGTTGGTTATTCAGCAGCGTGTTGTTCAGCCTCCATATGTTGGAATTTTTACTAGTTTTTCTCTTGTAATTGAGATCTAATCTTACTGCATTGTGGTCAGAAAAGATGCTTGGAATGATTTCTATTTTTTTGAATTTACCAAGGCTAGCTTTATGGCCCAGGATGTGATCTATCCTGGAGAAGGTTCCATGTGCGCTTGAGAAAAAGGTGAAATTCATTGTTTTGGGATGAAATGTCCTATAGATATCAATTAGGTCTAACTGGTCTATTGTATCATTTAAAGTTTGTGTTTCCTTGTTAATTTTCTGTTTAGTTGATCTATCCATAGGTGTGAGTAGGGTATTAAAGTCTCCCACTATTATTGTGTTATTGTTAATTTCTCCTTTCATACTTGTTAGCATTTGTCTTACATACTGCGGTGCTCCCATGTTGGGTGCATATATATTTATAATTGTTATATCTTCTTCTTGGATTGATCCTTTGATCATTATGTAGTGACCATCTTTGTCTCTTTTCACAGCCTTTGTTTTAAAGTCTATTTTATCTGATATGAGTATTGCTACTCCTGCTTTCTTTTGGTCCCTATTTGCATGGAAAATCTTTTTCCAGCCCTTCACTTTCCGTCTGTATATGTCCCCTGTTTTGAGGTGGGTCTCTTGTAGACAACATATGTAGGGGTCTTGTTTTTGTATCCATTCAGCCAGTCTTTGTCTTTTGGTTGGGGCATTCAACCCATCTACGTTTAAGGTAATTACTGATAAGTATGATCCCATTGCTATTTACTTTATTGTTTTGGGTTCGAATTTATACACCGTTTTTGTGTTTCCTGTCTAGAGAATATCCTTTAGTATTTGTTGGAGAGCTGGTTTGGTGGTGCAGAATTCTTTCAGCTTTTGCTTGTCTGAAAAGCTTTTGATTTCTCCTTCATACTTGAATGAGATCCTTGCTGGGTACAGTAATCTGGGCTGTAGGTTATTTTCTTTCATCATTTTAAGTATGTCTTGCCATTCCTTCCTGGCTTGAAGAGTTTCTATTGAAAGATCAGCTGTTATCCTTATGGGTATTCCCTTGTGTGTTATTTGTTGTTTTTCCCTTGCTGCTTTTAATATTTGTTCTTTGTGTTTGATCTTTGTTAATTTGATTAATATGTGTCTTGGGGTGTTTCGCCTTGGGTTTATCCTGTTTGGGACTCTCTGGGTTTCTTGGACTTGGGTGATTATTTCCTTCCCCATTTTAGGGAAGTTTTCAACAATTATCTCCTCAAATATTTTCTCATGGTCTTTCTTTTTGTCTTCTTCTTCTGGGACCCCTATGATTCAAATGTTGTAGGGTTTAATATTGTCCTGGAGGTCTCTGAGATTGTCCTCATTTCTTTTAATTCGTTTTTCTTTTGTCCTCTCTGATTCATTTATTTCTACCATTGTATCTTCTATTTCACTAACCCTATCTTCTGCCTCTGTTATTCTACTATTTGTTGCCTCCAGAGTGTTTTTAATTTCACTTATTGCATTATTCATTATATATTGACTCTTTTTTATTTCTTCTAAGTCCTTGTTGAACCTTTCTTGCATCTTCTCAATTCTTGCCTCCAGGCTATTTATCTGTGATTCCATTTTAATTTCAAGATTTTGGATCAATTTCACTATCATTATTCGGAATTCTTTATCAGGTAGATTCCCTATCTCTTCCTCTTTTGTTTGGTTTTGTGGGCATTTATCCTGTTCCTTTACCCTCTGGGTATTCCTCTGTCTCTTCATCTTGTTTCAATTGCTGAGTTTGGGGTGTCCTTTCTGTATTCTGGTAGTTTGTGGAGTTCTCTTTATTGTGGCGTTTCCTCACTGTGTGTGGGTTTGTACAGGTGGCTTGTCAAGGTTTCCTGTTTAGGGAAGCTTGTGTCAATGTTCTGGTGGATGGAGCTGTATTTCTTCTCTCTGGAGTGTAATGAAATGTCCAGTAATGAGTTATGAGATGTCTGTGGTTTTGGGGTGACTTTGGGCAGCCTGTATCTTGAAGCTCAGGGCTGTGTTCCTTTGTTGCTGGAGAATTTGCTTGGTATGTCTTGCCCTGGAACTTGTTGGCCCTTGTGTGGTGCTTGGTTTCAGTGTCGGTATGGAGGCGTTTGATGAGCTCCTGTCAATTAATGTTCCTTGGAGTCAGGAGTTCCCTGGAGTCAGGGTTTGGACTTAAGCCTCCTACTTCCAGTTATCGGTCTTATTTTTACAGTAGTTTCAAAACTTCTCCTTCTATACAGCACCATTGATAAAACATCTAGGTTAAAGATGAAAAGTTTCTCTACTGTGAGGGTCACTCAGAGAGGTTCACAGCGTTACATGGAGAAGAGAAGTGGGAGGAGGGAGTTAGAGGTGACCCAAATGAGATGAGGTGGAATCAATAGTGGAGAGAGTGGGCTAGCCAGTAGTCACTTCCTTATGTGCACTCCACAACTGGACCGCTCAGAGATGTTCACGGAGTGATACAGAGAAGAGAAGAAGGAGGCAGGAGACAGAGGTGGCCAGAAGGAAAAAAGGGGGAAATGAAAAGGAGGGAGACAGATCCAGCCTGTAATCAGCTCCCTAAGTGTTCTCCACCGTCTGGAACACACAGAAATTCTCAGAGTTGGGTAGAGTAGAGAGGGGTTAGGGAGGAGATACAGGCGACCTGGTGGAGAAAACGGAGAGTCCAAAGGGAGAGAGAGCAGTCAAGCCAGTAATCTCGTTCCCTAGTGAAAAATGGGTCCTGAAGATTGGGTTCTTAAAGGTACAAAATTGGTAACAAATACATAAAAGCAAAAATTAAAAATCTAGAGTAGAGTTTGGAATTTCAAAAATGCAATGTTAATGAAAAGAAGAAGGAAAAGAAAGAGAGAAAAAACGAACAAAGAAAAACAAACAAGGTCACGAAAATTATAAAGAAACTACAGGTACAAAATTGATAACTAATACCAAAAAGCAAAAATTAAAAATCTAGAGTAGAGTTTGGAATTTCAAAAATACAATGTTAAAAAAAAAGAAGAAGAAGAAAAATAAAGAGAGAAAACAAACAAACCAAAAAAAAAAAAAACAATGTCGCAAAAATTATAAAGAAAATACAGGTACAAAATTTATATCAAGTACCAAAAAGCATAAATTAAAAATCTTGAGTAGAGTTTGGAATTGCAGATATACGATTTTATACAAAAGAAGAAGAGAAAGAAACAGAGGAAAAAAAAAAAGTCACAGAAATTATGAACAAAACTATATGTACAAAATTGATAACATATACCAAAAGGCTAAAATTAAAAATCTAGAGTAGTTTGGAATTTCAAAAATACAATGTTAAAGAAAAGAAGAAAAGAAAAAAAAAACAAAAAAATCATGGTCAAAAAATTATAAAATATATGTATGAAGTTTGCTGAAGAAGAAAAAAAAAATAGGGTCTTTTTTTTTGCAAAGTAATAGTTATAAAAGTGAAAATTAAAGGACAATAGAGGACTTAAAATTTAAAAAAAAATTAAAAATTAAAAAAAAAGAAAAAAAAAGAAAGAAAGATTGATCGTAAAAATATATCTAGGTCTTTCTCTGGTTTTGTTGTGAGTATTGTGGGTTCAGTTCATTTTTGGCTAGTTCCTTGGTCTGACTTATATTTCTCAAGATCTATAGGCCCCTTCCTATGTGGTCCGTAGTAACCACAGGGTTTTAATCTATGGTCTGTAGCTTCCAAGGCATTTCCCTCTGTTATAGCTTCTGCTGTTTGCTGGTCTCTTCAGTGTCTGGTTCCCGCCCTGACACAAAGGGGACGGTGGAGGACACTATTTTTTTTTTTTTTTTTTTTTTTTAGGCTCACTTGTTCAGCCGCGCTGTGGGGAGGGAGGGAGGGATGCTGCAAACAGATAACACTGGCGTGCGCTCGCAGTGCCTCAGCCACACTGGGTCTGCCCCCGCTCAAGGCGCGTGTAGCCTCCCTGCCCACACTGCTCGGGCTCTAGGTTGTTCCACTGGGAACAATCAGAGGCCGGCCCTGGGCTGAGCTCCCAGGTCCAAGCCGCTCAGGTTCAGGCACTTGGGTAGTCCTCAGAGGCGCAGACTCGGTTGGGCCTGCGTTTTGTGTTCTTCCCAGATCCGAGCAGCTCAGGTGATGAGGTGTTTGGCAGGCGCCAATGCTGCGACTTATCGCCTCCCCGCCACTCGGTTATCTGGGTGTAAAACCGGCGCACCTTCTCAGGCAGATGTTGACCGTCCAGACCCCCAAGAAGTTTTAGTTAGCAAAGAAGCCTGCTTACAGTTTTATAGATAGTGTCTCTCTTGGGCTGCGATTGCCCCCTTCCGGCTCTGGCTGCCTGTCACCAGAGGGGGAAGGTCTGCAGCCGGCTATCTCTGTTCAGTCCTTTGTTCTGTGCGTGGGCCTGGCGGTGTCTTAGGTTAGGGCTGGCTTTTCGCGTGGTAGATATCCCACAGTCTGGTTTGCTAGCCCAAATTATTCTGCTCAGATAGCGCTCAGGACAATCGGGCCCAATTCTTACTCTAAGGGACACAGCCCGCGCCGCGCTTCCCTGCCCAGCCCCCGCTTGCTAATGCCATGTGCAGGCGTCTGTGCTGCTTCTCCGCTGTGGGAGTTACCGTAGGGCTCACAATCTGCTATTTTAATTGTTTATTTTTTTTTTCTCCCTTTTATGTTGCCCTCTGTGCTTCCAAAGCTCGGCACAGATTCGGCAGTGAGACGGTTTCCTGGTGTTTGGAAACTTCTCTCTTTTTAAGACTCCGTTCCCGGGACGGACTCCATCCCTCCCTCTTTTGTCTCTTTTTTTGTCTTTTATATTTTTTCCTACCTCCTTTCGAAGAGTTGGGTTGCTTTTCTGGGTGCCTGATGTCCTCTGCCAGCATTCAGAAGTTGTTTTGTGGAATTTACTCAACATTTAAATGCTCTTTTGATGAATTTGTGGGAGAGAAAGTGTTCTCCCCTTCCTACTCCTCCGCCATCTTGGCTCCTCCCCCTGGAAAATTCTTAAAGAGACAGTAATACTAGACCACCTAACCTGCCTCCTGAGAAACCCGTATGCAAGAAATAACAGTTGGAACCAGACATGGAACAAGGTGCCCTTTGCCAACAAAGGACTGTATAGTCAAAGCTATGGTTTTCCAGTAGTGATGCCTGTATGTGAGCATTGGACCATAAAAAAGGCTGAGCACTGAAGAATTGACGCTTTTGAACTGTGATGTTGGAGAAGACTCTTGAGAGTCCCTTGGACTGCAAGGAGATCCAGCCAGTCTGTCTTATAGGAAATAAATCCTAAATATTCATTGGAAGGACTTATGCTGAAGCTGAAGCTCCAATACTTTGGCCACCTGATGTGAAGAGCTGACTCATTAGGAAAGACCCTGATGCTGGGAAAGATTGAAGGTGGGAGGAGAAGGGGATGACAGAGGATGAGATGGTTGGATGGCATCACCGACTCAATGGACATAAGTTTGAGCAGGCTCCAGTAGATGGTGAAGGACAGGGAGACCTGGCATGCTATAGTCCATGGGGTCACAATGAGTCAGACATGATGGAGTGTCAACAACTAAAAGAAAAGCAATAGCAAGGAAAAAAAAAAAAGGTTTTTTTTTTTTAATGTACTAATGCTTTACTAAAAAAAATGAATAAGAAATAGTATTGATACTATTACAAGAAAAACAAGTATCAGTATTCTCTGTGAACTCTAGAAAAGTAAATAAAAATATAATATTCATAAAATTAGATTATGTATGTGTTGATTGGAAATCTACATTTATCTCATCAAATATGTTGCTTATAAGGTTTTGAACCTCTGATGTCCTAACCTATCCCCATATACATGATTTCTTATATCAGAAATATGGCACTACAAACAGGAAACCATGAAGTGACATAAATCTTTGTTTAGTTTGCTTATGAAAGGCTACAGCAAACAACAACAACAAAAACTACACTGGTAAATGCTGGTTTTCCTGTAAGATAAGGCGGGGGGGGGGGGAGGGGGGTGGAAAGGGGGCATTGAAGAGAATATTTTGTTTGTTTGTTTCACCAGTTTTAGAATTGTATGAAATGTATGAAACTACTTTTCCATAGTTTACTATCTGTGCTGATCTCCTGATTATTATTTTTAGAACTATACTCTAAAAAATTATGTGTCTTTTGTCCAATTCCACTGGAAACTGAACTTGCTGGATTGCAGATTTACCATAACACTGGGCACTCAAAATTCCTAGCCTCCAAAAATTTCTTTTCACATCACAATGCAAGATGGAAAACCCTGCTTTTGTTCATCAAAAGATCAGAAACATTCTCATAAATATATTGATTTAATTATTCATTAAAAACACAATATTTTGAGAAGGCAATAAGATTCCAGAGTCACTAACTAAGGACTTGGAAGAACACCAGACTAGAAATTGACCACCAGAAGCTTTGTAATTCTGACTTAATTTGTTTTTTTTTTTAATTTCTGCATCTTCAGGTTTTCTTGTCCCACAGTTGTGTCCTTTCTTATTCATACAATTAAGCATTTATAGAAGACATTTGTTGCTATTGTTCAGTCCCTAAGTCGTGTCAGTCTCTTTGTGACCCCATGGACTGCAGCATACAAGGCCTCCAAATATTAAATAATATGACACTGACATTTCAAAGATGCTCCTTAGTATTTGTGAAAATATTTGAACAGTTATAGGCAGGAAAAGGAAAGCAGTTCTATTCTGCTCATACATTATAATAGAAAGTTGTACATGGAAAAGAGCCAAATATCCTCATGTTTTGCTGTGATTTGTCATAGAATAAAACTGCTATCTTGCAAATGTCACCAAAGCTATCCATCTATTGTTAAAATAAGGCACCACATGAAATATGCTATTTACCTGTAAGGAAACCTCTGTTTGACTTTCTCATGTGCTTTGCAACACAAATAGTGAGAACAATTTATGCATTTTTCTCTTCCCTTCTGACTCTCCCTGAGGAGTTGCCAAGCAATTTCTTGACTGTCCCTGAAGCATTAAAATATCACAGAATGCAAGTAATGAGGTGTATTTATTAATAATCCAGAGCAGTTTGTATGTACGAGTAAATAAGTTACACATATTGATTTCCTATTTTTTACCCTTTATTAATGTTTCCTTTTTTCCTGCTTTGATGGTTAATTTCTGTACCCATTTGGCTAGGCTGTGGTGCCCATTTGTTTAATTAAATATAAATCTAGTGTCACTGTGAAAACTATTCTTTTTAAAATTTGTATTAACTTTTAAATGAATAGACTTTCAGTACAACCAATTGCTCCCCAAAATATAAGTGGGCTTCATCTAATCATTTGAAGGTCTTCAAAAGCAAATGCTGAGGTCCTTTAAAAGAAAAAATGTCTGTCTCTTTTATGACCAAACTACATAGCATATTCAAAAGCAGAGACATTACTTTGCCAACAAAGGTTCGTCTAGTCAAGGCTATGGTTTTTCCTGTGGTCATGTATGGATGTGAGAGTTGGACTGTGAAGAAGGCCGAGCGCCGAAGAATTGATGCTTTTGAACTGTGGTGTTGGAGAAGACTCTTGAGAGTCCCTTGGACTGCAAGGACATCCAACCAGTCCATTCTGAAGGAGATCAGCCCTGGGATTTCTTTGGAAGGAATGATGCTAAAGCTGAAACTCCAGTACTTTGGCCACCTCATGTGAAGAGTTGACTCATTGGAAAAGACTCTGATTCTGGGAGGGATTGGGGGCAGGAGGAGAAGGGGACGACAGAGGATGAGATGGCTGGATGGCATCACTGACTCGATGGACGTGAGTCTGAGTGAACTCCAGGAGTTGGTGATGGACAGGGAGGCCTGGCATGCTGCGATTCAGGGGGTCGCAAAGAGTTGGACATGACTGAGTGACTGAACTGAACTGAACTGAGACATTATGTAAATAATTAAATAAACTGAAAGTTACAATGCATCAGGTAGATTATATATATATATATATATATATATATATATATATATATGACAGGGAGCTATATTTAATATCCTGTAATAAACCATAATGGATGTGTGTATATGTGTATATATATATATATATATATATACACTGCTGCTTCTGCTGCTACGTCGCTTCAGTCGTGTCCGACTCTGTGCGACCCCATAGACAGCAGCCCACCAGGCTTCCCCGTCCCTGGGATTCTCCAGGCAAGAACAGTGGAGTGGGTTGCCATTGCCTTCTCCAATGCATGAAAGTGAAAAGTGAAAGTGAAGTCTCTCAGTCGTGTCTGACTCCCAGCGACCCCATGGACTGCAGCTCACCAGGCTCCTCCATCCATGGGATTCTCCAGGCAAGAGTACTGGAGTGGGGTGCCATTGCCTTCTAGTCTTTATCTATTTCCAAGTCCCAAATTGATCCCTCCCCCCACTTTCCACGTTGGTAACCATAAGCTTTTTTTCCATGCCTCTAGGAGTTTATTTCTCTTCTGTTGCTGTTAGTTTGCAACATTGCTTTTAGATTCCACATGTAAGTGATATCATGCGGTATTTGTCTTCCTCTTCCTGACTTCATTTAGTATGATATGCTCTAAATTTATCAATATTGATACAAGTGGCATTATTTCACTCTATTTGTATGACTGAACCGTATTTCATCATGTACATACACCACATCTTTATCTGTCCATCCCTCAGTGGACAGGTGTCTTCCATGTCTTGGCTATTGTTAATAGTGCTTCTATGAACCTTGAGGTTCACATATCTTTTTGAACTGCTCTTCTCCATATATGTGCTCAGAAGTGGGATTGCGGGATCATATGGCAACTTTAGTTTGTACGGGGACCTCCATACTGTTTTCCATAGTGGTGATGGCGATTCAGTCACTAAGTCGTGCCTGACTCTTGTGACCCCATAGTGGCAGCACCAAATTATGCTTCTACCAACAGTGTAGGAGTATTCCCTCTTCTTCATACCCTCTCTGGCATATACTATTTGTAGACTTTTTAAATGATAGTCATTCTGAACAGTGGGAAGTGATATCTTATTGTAGTTTTGATTTGCATTTCTCTAATAGTTATCAAAGTTGTGCATCTTTTTATATGCTTATTGGCCATTTGTATGTCTTTTTGGAGAAATGTCTATTTAGATCTTCTGCTCATTTTTTGACTGAGAGCAGTCTTCCCCTAAATATACACATATTCCATTCACTCAACTTCTCAAGTGTTTATTTAAGCATCATTCTTACACAAGGCCACCTGACCACTTTAATCAAAATTTAAGCTCCATCCTGGCTATTTCCTCTTTTTCATTTTCATATTCTCAACAACATCAATCACACCATACAGCTCACTTTTCATTCTGCAAATTTTCTGTGTTTTCTCTAAGCCTCATGAAGTATGAGTCTTGGTTATTAAAAAGCCAATGCATGTTTAATCTCTTGAATGAATCATTTATATAATATTTATCAGCCATTTTTTTTGTACTTTTTACTCTGCTAGCACTACAGAAAAACTGTGAATGTACTATACATTATCTGGTTTATAAAAATAAGTGTTTTAAGGAACAGACACATAACAGGTCACACATGAGAACACACAGGAATGGCAGATGAGGGCCTGAAACTAGGCATGGGTGAATATCTGAGCAGGGATTAGTCATCTGTTAATGATATATTTTGTTTCAGAGTAATGAATATTTTTCTTTATTGCTATGCTTCTCACATATCAATTCTTATTCATCCAATGGAGGTAAATTTACAAGGCTTAAACAACACCAATAGTAGTATACATTCACTAATACATTGCCCATTATTAGCATATCCTAGAGTGAATATTAAATAGTATATTTGCACATATTTTCCAGTTTCTAGACAGGGCATTTTTCACCTTTTTGTTCCTCAAACTGTAGATCATTGGATTCAGCATGGGTATTACTAAAGTATAAAATAAAGATGCTATTTTATCATTATCAAAGGAATCACTAGATTTGGGCTGCACTTACATAAAGAAGACAGTACCATAGAATATGACTATCACTGTCAAATAAGATCCACAGGCGGAGAAAGCCTTGTGTCTGCTTTCTGCCGAGTTCATCCTGAAGATGCCGACAAGGATCAGATATAGGACACGAGAGCTATCAGAAGAGATGAAACCAAATTAAAAATTGAAAAGATCAGAACTATCCATTTAATTTCACATGTGTCTGAACAGAGCAAAGATATCAAGGGCAGACTATCACAATAGAAATGCTTAATGACATCATGACCACAAAACGACGAAATAAAAATTTTTATGATGGTCAGCAGAGACAAAAAAGAGGCTATATAGATAGGAAATGGCCACTAGTGTGTGACATAATATTTGTGACATGATGCTTGTGTAGAGACGAGGGTTACAGATGGCCATGTAGCGGTCATAGGCCATAGCAGACAGAATGAAAATTTCACTGGTGATAAGCCTACTGAAGAAAGAGAGTTGGGTAGCACACCAATGATAAGAGATTGTACGTTGCTCAATGGCAAAATTTACTAGCATTTTGGGTCCTACAGCTGTTGAGTAACCAAGATCAGTAAAAGCCAGGTGTATGAGGAAAAAGTACAGGGGTGTGTGTAGCCTGGAGTCTATCATGGTGAGAATGATCAAGCCCAGGTTACCCCCCACTGAGGCCATTACAATGAGGAAGAGTCCAAACAAAGGCACCTGTAGCTCAGGGAGATTGGTGATTCCTACGAGGATGAATTCATTCAGCATCGTCAGATTGTGTTTGTCCAGCCAGGCCATTCGGGAAACATAAACTGGGAATAAATATAAAAATAATGATTAACCTTCATGAGCTATGATGAGATTATCGTTTGCCGGGGTCCAGCCCCGGCTGATCCAGAGTATTCGAATCGGGGACGGCGTCGGCGAGGATCAGGATACAATAGCTTCAATTAGATATTAATTAGAGATGTAAAGAGTAATAGAATGAGGATAGCTCAGTAGGTAAATTCAGTGGAGAAAAGAGGCTGAGTAGCTTGGTTTACGCGGGAGACCAATAAATCTTCAAGACAAGAAGTTTACACCACTTACGTAGGCCGCAGGCGTCCTTCCGTTCTCCCGAAGGAGAGGAGACACTGAGGCCTCCCCGGTCGGATCTTAGAAGCCCAGGCATAATTAGTAAGCAAGGCGGGTTTCACGCTCCAGATGGAGACTCAGCCAGAGTGAGAGAAAGAGCGACATGGGGAGACCAGTCTTTCGAGGAACTGATCCCAATTCTTTATTTTCCATGGTCTACTTTTATACACAGAGATGTTATGCAAAAGTCATGCAGGGTCAGCAGTCCTGACTTTTATCAAAGTCAGGTGCTTCATACAAATGTATACAGAGGTCTTAGGAGTGTTACATCATCTTCTGGCCAGGGGGCCTGCTGACAGTTTATGACCCTCTCCTTGTGACAGCGGTCAGTCAACCAAAACACTAATTTCTCCAGGGGTGATTATTCTTAAAACAGACACCACCCAAATAAAGTTACATTCCTATAGGGTGAGGGTGTAGTGGGTTTTAGTTAAGAAAAGAATTTACTTAGCCTAAGGTCTAATGTGATTAATATCAAAGGTTAATACTTATTTCTTCTATATATTCATTAATGTGTGTAAGGGCAGGGGATATGGAGACTTAGCAACAAACATTGGCTCAACAAATGAAAAACCCTTCACCAATACAATTTCTAATCAGCCCATTATACTAAGAGTTTTCTAACTTTTCTAAGGAACCTGTTTTTAGAAGGTTTAAAGCATCTCGTGCCTCTCATGGTTGGGAGGCTGTGAGCAATCACATGTGGCCGGACAAGCCTGTCAGGCAGGCTAGAGAACCTTCAGAGGAGTTTGTAGGTTAAAACACTCTTGTCACGCCCAGGAGTTTTTATTAACTGGAGCTCTAGGTTAACTCCTTCTCCGAAAGAGGTGGTGGGGGACAGCCCCCCGTAAAGTCAGAGGTGTAGGTGAGAGCACAAAGTAGTAAAGTAGGCAGGCTCTGGTTATGGGGGTAGATGCTCGAGGATTTCCAGGGGGACTCCTGAGGCTCGATTCCGCCTTTGCATATGTCAAGCCTCCTTCCTCATGACCTTTGCCACGGGTGGAGTGCCTCACTCTGGCCCCCAACAATCATTGTAATAAGTTGTTAAAATCTTAAATCTTCTGTTTATGGTTTGTTAATTTAATTTGCAGCTCAGTTTTCTCTCACCCAAGTCACTTTAGCTCTTGACAGGTTTCTTAGACATGACACATAAACAGTACCAAAAAATAAATAAATAAATAAATAATTTGACTTTATCTAAATGAAAATTAAAACAAAGTTTTGTCTGTCAAAGGACATTCTCAAAGTATTAAAAAACGTGACCCTCACAATGGAAAAAGTTGGGAATCATATGTCTGATGTGTCTAATACATTGAATATACAAAACACTTTTATAATTCAACAATAGAAAAAACACCCAAATTAAAAGCAGACAAAGGATGTGAACAGAAATTTCTCACAGGAGATATACAAATGGCCAATAATCACCTGAAAGATGTACAAAGCACCCTGGACAAGGGTGAATATGGACCTTCACTGTGCACACCAAGGACAGAGGTTAGAGAAGCTGAATCATTTCTAGTCCTTCTCCCCCACCCCCTCCGCTGGTGCCACCAACTATACCTTTCAACAGTAAATGCATGACAGTAAATGTAATCTACAAAGAGAGATCAACAATATACATTTAAATGCATATAGTTAAACATCAAAGTAATTTTTTGAGAGAGAATAAAGTGAGTTTTGGAAAGAGCTACTAAATAAATAAAGAATGGAAAATAACCTTAATTTTAAGCAAACTATACATTCCTGCTTCATAATTTTGAAAGGACTGTCCTGTGCATAAATCTGTATCTGTACAGATTTTCTTTTTCATTCCAATCTCCATTAGATGTGCAGTTAGTCATTTAAGGGATGATTTGACAGCCTCAAAGATTTGTAGGTGGGAGGGAGTGAGAGTCCTCTAACCAGAATTAGATATTATAGGGTGATGATGTCACAATGTAGTGAAATGGATGCTTTAATATTTTATTTTGACTTCACCTTAGCAAAAAATAAAAAATGATGACTTTCAAATGGCATTGATCCTTGCAATATATGGATAAATCTGGGAAACTCATATATTAGAAGCAGATAAATTACAAGGACTATAAACACATTGATATAATGCCTTTAATTCAGATATAGTTGGAAAACACTGTGAGAATCTGTCACTATTTGGTGTTAAAATTTTGAAATAAATTCCATTTATATCAAATCTATATCATATTTATATACCATTTTATATCATATGATATCAAATATCATATTTCATATCTTCATTAAGAGTCCAAGTATAATCATGAAAATCTTAAAAGGTGGAGCTTCTTAATAATATTAACTCCCTTTCTAAGGGTTACATTTTTTTTTCACTATTCAAAGAGGACAAGCCTACAGTGTCAAACTAAATGTGTAGCATTCATCTAAAAACATAGTAAAGATATTTGCTGTTGTTCAGTCACCCATTGTGACAGACTCTTTGCAATCCCATGGACTGCAGCACGCCAGGCCTCCCTGTCCTTCACCATCTCCCAAAGTTTACTCAAGATTATGTCCATTGCATAAGTGATGCCATCCAGCCATCTCTCATCTTCCAATACCCTCTTCTTCTGCCCTCAATCTTTTCCAGCATCAGGGACTTTTCCACTGAGTCATCTGTATGCATCAGATGACTGAAATACTGGAGCTTCAGCTTCAGCATCAGTCCTTACAATGAGTATTCAGTTTATTTGCCTTAAAATTGAGCAGCTTGATCTCCTTTCTGTCCAAGGGACTCTTAGGAGTCTTCTCCAGCACCACAGTTCTAAGGCCTCAATTCTTTGGTGTTTTGTCTTCTTTACGATTCAGCTCTTACAACCATACATGAACACTGGGAAGACCATAGCCTTGAATATATGGACCTTTGTTGGCAGAGTTATGTATCTGCTTTTCAACACAATATCTCAGTTTCTCATAGCTTTCCTGCCAAGAAGCAATCATCTTCTGATTTCATGGCTCCCGTCACCATTCACAGTGATCTTAGAGCCCAAGAAGAGGGAATCTTTCACTACATCCACCTTTTTCCCTTCTATTTGCCATGTACAATATTATGGACCTCCGCCCATAGTTCTTCAGGAACATTGTTTACTAGATCCAATGCCTTGAATCTATTAGTTATCTCCCCTGTGTATTTACAGAGGATTTGATTTAAGTCATACCTTAAAAATGAACATTCAGAAAACTAAGATCATGGCATCTGGTCCCATCACTTCATGGCAAATAGATAGGGAAACAATGGAAACAGTGAGAGACTTAATTTTTAGGGGGCTCCAAAATCAATGCAGATGGTGACTATGGCCATGAAATTAAAAGATGCTTGCTCCTTGGAAGAAAAGTTATGGCCAACCTAGACAGCATGTTAAAAAGCAGAGACATCACTTTGCCAACAAAGGTCCATCTAGTCAAAGCTATGGCTTTTCCAGTAGTCATGTATGGATATGAGAGTTGGACTATAAAGAAAGCTGAGCACGGAAGAATTGATGCTTTTGAACTGTGGTGTTGGAGAAGACACTTGAGAGTCTCTTGGACTGCAAGCAGATTTCCTAAAGGAAATCTGTCCTGAATATTCATTGAAAGGACTGATGCTGAAGTTGAAACTCCAATACTTTGGCCACCTGATGCAAAGAAATGACTGACTGGAGAAGACCCTGATTCTGGGAAAGACTGAAGGCATGCGGAGAAGGGGACGACAGAAGATGAAATGGATGGCATCACCGACTTGATGAACTTGAGCTTGAGCAAGCTCCAGGAGTTGGTAATGGACAAGGATCCCTGGCGTGCTGCAATCCATGGGGTTGCAGAGAGTCAGACATGACTTAGGGACTGAACTGAACTGATACCTGGCTGGCCTAGTGGTTTTCCCCACTTTCTTTAGTTTAAGCCTGAATTTTGCTATGAGAGCTGATGATCTGAGTCACAGTCGGTTCCAGGTCTTATTTTTGCTAACTGTAAACAGCTTCTCCATCCTTGGCTCCAAAGAATGTAATCGATTCTAACACCAAAAAAAAAAAAAAAAAAAAAGATGTTCTACTCATCATTGGGGATTAAATGCAAAAACAGTAAGTCAAAAGAACCTGGAGTAACAGGCAAATTTGGCTTCGAAGAATAAAATGAAGCAGGCTACTCTACAAAAATAGTCTACAAAATAACTAATAATTATTTTTGTATGCTGACATTATGGTCATCAACCTGGAAAATTCACTTCTTATTTCTAATATTTTAGCTTGAAATTTATTTTTTGGATTTTTAATTAACACATATCCATTTGAGAATAACTGCCATTTTATTTCTGTTTCTCCAAGCTTAAAAATGTTTGTTTCATAATTTGACAGAAATTTGAGATGGCAGCAACCATAAAGGTGATATGGCTAATGTTTCATTAAGGCAAATATTTTTGATGTATTGCTCATTGCTGTACTCGCCAGCAAAAGAACACTAACTGCCATCTTCTACTTAGCCAGTATGATGGGCACTAGTATTTAAATGTTATGTAATACACACACACACACACACACAAAGAAAAACATTTTATTAAAAGACACAAGAATGTCTTTAAAAAATATTTAATGATGGATGTAGTAAAAAAAAAAAAAAAAGGCTTCCCTTCAATTAAAACATAAACACTTGGCAAAGTGAGAACAGTGATCTGGACTTGAGTCTCTTGGACTGAAACTTGAGGTTAAACCAAAGTTGACACAGAAGAATGATCACAACTTGAACATCTACAGTTGACACCAGAAAAACCATTTCTAGTTTGCATGATTTTCATATATTACTGCTTTTGAGTAATTTGTCACAGAAAATAAACAGTTGTCCATAATCTAATTTATCATGCATGCCTTCTATATTTACTTTTACATAGGAATTTTGCAGAGATTTTTCCACATCCTATGCAGAGCACCTTTTACTTCCTTGTTCCTCAAGCTGTAGATCATAGGGTTCAGCATGGGTATGACCAAAGTGAAAAATACAGAGGCCATTTTGTCAGTATCAAAAGAGTGGCTGGACTTGGGCTGCATATACATGAAGGCTAGACTGGCATATAGTACAGCCACCACTGTCAGATGAGAGCCACAGGTGGAGAAAGCCTTCTGCCTGCCCTGTGCAGTGTTCATTTTTAGGATGGCCTTAAGGATCAGTATGTAAGATACAAGCACTATCAGAAAAGATGAAACCAAATTAAACATGGAACAGATCAGTATGAACAGCTCGATTTCCCATGTGCTTGAGCACAGCAAAGTTAGCAAGGGGAGACTGTCACAGTAGAAATGACTGATGATGTTATAGCCACAGAAGGATGAAATAAATATCTTGATGGTAGTTATTAGAGAAACAGAGGCACTGTAAACATAGGGGACTGTGACCAGCACCCAGCATACTCTCGGTGACATAACTACTGTGTAGAGCAGAGGGTTGCAGATGGCCACGTAACGGTCATAGGCCATTGCCGACAGGATGAAAAGTTCACTGATGATGAACAAGATGAAGAAAGTCAGCTGCGTAGCACACCAGTGATAGGAGATTGTGTTTTGATCAGCTACGAAATTTACCAGCATTTTGGGTCCCACAGATGTGGAATAGCCAAGATCGATGAAAGCCAGGTTTCTGAGAAAGAAGTACATGGGTGTCTGTAGCTTGGAGTCCACCTTGGTGAGAACGATCATGCCCAAGTTTCCCACCGCCGACACTGCATAGATGGTGAGGAACAGCACAAAGAAGGGAGCCTGCAGCTCAGGCCGGTCTGTGATTCCCGTGAGGATGAATTCACCAGGCATTGTTTGATTTTGTTTGTCCATCCAGGCCATCAAGGGAAATAACTGTGGGGAGAGCAGTATGAATAGACATTGGGGTTCAGAAGATACCATCTGATAAAAGTTTAGTATGCAAATCCATTATGTGTAAGATGAATCTAATTATTTTAAATGGAGTGATTTAAAATAAGACTCACCTCCATCATTGAACCTGGAACCAAATTTAGAAACCATTATAAGGTAAGATGGACTTCGCTGGTGGATCAGTGATACAGAATCTGCCTGCAATGCAGGAGAGGTGGTTTGATCCTGGAAGATCCCCTGGAGAAGGAAATGGCAACCCACTCCACTCTCCTTGCCTGGGAAATCCCATGGACAGAGGAGCCTGGCAGACTACAGTCTATGTAGTTGCAAAGAGTCAGACACAACTAAACCACCACCACCACCACCATCATAACCTAACATATATAATAGTCATTTTACTTTTTGTGTCATGTACTGATTCTCATTACAAAATATACACAGTCCCTTTATGGCTCTGTTAACAAACTATCATTATAAACATTTGGCCAGAGTGGGAAACCTGATTTTTTTTTTCAAAAATATTTTTCAGTTGAAATACATATAATTGGTTAAAAAAAAAAAGGATCAAATTTTAGAAACAATCAAAATACAAAGTAACAGTACTTACTTTCTTTCCCTTGGAATTTCAGTCCCAGTCTCTGAAGAAAACTATTACTAACTTATTTAATAGACTTTGATTTACTTCTCTTTAGTGTAACTCCACATATTCAAACATTATTTTCATTCCAATTTCCTTTTTGTAAAAAATTGTACTAAATTGATTATCTCCATAGAAAATGGTGAAATTAAATCTTTAGCTCATCCATATAAAAATCAGTCACAGACTGATCAAGGACTTGGTATTAAAAAAAAATTTTAATCTCATGGTGTTGAAACTGAAGCTCCAATATTTTGGCCACCTGATGCAAAGAGCCAACTCATCAGGAAAGATCCTGATGCTGGGAAGGACTGAAGGCCAAAAGAGAAGGGGGAGCAAAAGATAAGGTGGTTAGATGGCATCACCTACTCAATGTAGGTGAATCTGAGCAAACTACGGGGAACAGTGAAGGACAGAGGAGCCTTGCTACAGTCCTTGGGGCTGCAAAGACTAGAACATGACTTAGGGACTGAGCAACAGCAAGTTAAAAGCTAGAACTTCTGGATGTCACTAAGCAAATAGAAATTTAAAGAAAATCAGAATATAAATTTGCTTAATTTGGAAGATTAAATCTGCCTCATACAATTCATTCTTTCTAAAACTCTATTCACAATATTAACAAATTATTTACAAAAAAGGTAAAAAACAAACATTCATTAGCAGCAACCAAACAAGAAAGAGGGAAAAGTCTAGGGCCTTTAGCTACAAGAGTTATACTCAAGGAAAAGACTTTTTCCCCAGAAGCTTGTGTATTGTGGCAAACCTTTTCATCCAAATTATGTTGTACTTTACAAATCCTTGGAATTCTGCAACTCAACTGAGTTGATTTTTTTTTTTAATTTTAAAATTACCTTTATTAAAGCAGTTTGAGATAAAGTCCTATGGTATTGAAAACAAGACAAGCTTTCCATTCATGGGCATATTTATGACTTGGAGGAGTTTGGCTTCCTAATTGTGAAACTGACACTCAACCTTATGTGTCTGGGTCTTCATGTGATTGATTAAAGAGCAGGATGGTTTATTCATGGTTAGAGGGCTCCTCATGTATAATCAGAGAAATATTCACTTCTCTACGTAACAACAAGCTCTCATCTTATTATTATTATTATATACTTTCATCTGATTCTCCCCACATCATCCCTACCCAAGTGTCATAGCACCAGCTGGAAAAAGAAACAGGAAAATTGAGCAATAAGACTGACTCTTCTCTGATAGAAGCACAAACTTCAGAGTTTCTCCAGGACTTGGCAAATGAATGTATGTAAAACCCATTAATTATTATCTTATGCAAACTCAAACACCCAGTCTTGGCTATGTATTCTAAAACTTTGCAAACAGTCTCAACTGAGATACATGAGTTGGTCAGATTGAGAATATTCTCTTTCAAAGGGCAGACAAAAAAACTAAGGAGGATAAAAAAGAAGAAGAATCTTGAATGGCTCTTAAAGTAGGTCAAGGTCAGCAGTCTTTAGGTGAGTTAACATAGGCAGAAATATTTACACAAATTAATTTAAAAGTATAAAAGAACAACAATACTTTCTCATTCAATACAGCTAATAAGGACAAAAGTCCTTATCTTCCCTTTCCTTATTTTGTAAAGTACATCATATTTTCTCAATCAGGCAGCACTAACTCTGCAATTATGTAGCATTAGTAAAGGGCATAAAATCAGTCAAAATCTTTTCCAATTACTTATTTGGAATTTGACAAATAGTGCACTTGGAAAATCCTCCTTAGCAAACACCAAAATTTTCTAACTTAAGATGCCCAGTATTATCCTCATCAAATGTGGGATTCAGTGCCAATCACTAGACCACTATTATGTGGCTTTTTATAATCCATGAAGATTATTTAAAACTGAACCACTTTGTTATAATGATATCATATGACGCTAGATTCTCAAACATGCAGAAATTCTTTGAACTGAGTAACACAGTTTTTTTACTTGTGCTATATACCTGGGAGCTGTGGAGAGGTGTAGGGAGGCCTTCTGCCCTCTTCTTCTCATCCTTCAAAAAACAATTCCTCCTATTCAATTCCGATGTGTGCAGTTTGTAACACAAAACACAAGAGATCAAGAAGAAAGCTTCTCTTAAGGCATTTAGATAAATGAGAGTGAAAAGGCAATACCCTAGGCTAGATTATGAAGTGTTTAAGGTGTGGCAAATTCACAAATACTAGAACTATAATGCATGCACTAGATTAAGAAATCTTCCAAGGATTGATATTTCTTGACTCTTACTGGTATTGATTTTAGACTCAGTTTTGCTCCACTATATGTATAATGCTTCCAAGCCTTCAGCCTCATTATCTATATAAAATTAAATTTGATACAAAGGTGGTAGGGTCAAAGACATCCTATCATGGTGGTGTGGAGGACATTGTACCCAGAGTCAAAAAGTCTGTTTGGAAACCAGGGAAGAGCAAAAGGCTCCTTCCTGTTGCATAGGTTTGAAAGGGCCAAGTCAGTGTAGCCCACACACTCATGTTAGCAGAATTTACTGACATCTGTGTAAGGAGAGAATACCTGCAAACAGGAAAGAATAAATTAACAGCTTCATCTCTGTATAGGAGCTGTTTTTTCCTGAATGCCTCTAGAGACAAAGAGCAGAAGAGATTGGCCTTTTTGGGATTCTCAAGGTCCTTCTGCCTATGGGTGTGTTGGGAGCCAGTGAAGGAACTGTGACTTTGAAGGCAAATTCTAAAGATGTCGATGTGATTCCTCAGCATAACATTGACGAAGAATGACCCAGAGAAGGAGTGAAAGAGGAACCAATGGCAGCTTCTCAGAAAATGTTTTTAAAAGTTTATTCTGTATTATTTTGCCTTTTCCATCAACTTACTACTGCAAATATCACTGTAGCAGACACAGCTGTCTTCCATGCTTTGTGTTTGAGGTCACCTCTGAATTGACCTGGGCTTCTCTGTTGGCTCAGACTGTAAAGAATCTGCCTGCAATGTGGAAGACTCTGGGTCGATTCCTGGATGGGGAGATGCCCTGGAGAAGGGAATGGCAGTGCACTCCAGTATTCATACCTGGAGAATTCCATGGAGAGAGGAGCCTGGTGAGTTATAATCCATGGGGTCGCAAAGAGTCAGACATGATTGCTTGACTGACACTGTCTTTTTCTTTCTGACTTGACCTACAAGCCAAGATAGATTGTTTTCTGACATGCTGGTTGCTTTCCATCTCTAGTGTTTGACTTCATTTACTGAGGGCAAAGGGATCTTTCTTGGACCCCACCCACAGCAGTTTGTAAGGGCCTAAGATCTAATGTGTTAAGAGACATATTAAACTAATAAGTGACAGGACTCAATGGATAAAAACTCAAGCTTTTCTAGCCTTCTTTAATGCAGGAAGCTAAACTATCTTAAGTAATTGAAATTTAGTTGCATGCAGCAGTACTTTTTCTTTATTGCATATTTTGTTAGCTGTCTCCCTAATCAGGGGAGTCTCACATTCCTTATCTGTCAGGGAACGTTTAATTTTAAGGAATCCTATATGTTGTTTTCTGTTTCTCAAGGGCCTTTTGTTCCTTATCAGTTCCTGGAAAACAGGAATGAGCAGGCCTGCACGCATCTCTCAGGACTTGAGGTCATGAGATGGAACACATATGTGGATTCCTTTCAGTAACATTTTACTTTTCTGCAAAACTACTTAGTCATGTTCCTATTTCCAACACATGGATTGTCTTCTGCCCTGTGACAATTGTTATTCCCCTAGTTACTGTGGTTATGCATTTGGTTTCGGTGCTTTTGCTTAACTTTGTTTTTCTGCCTAAAGCTTCCTTGTATAACAATATATAAGCTCATGCCACCATGATTAAAGCACCTTTGTTCCAGTAGAGACTTGGGTCCCTTGTGTCCTTCTTTTCTTCATCTTCTTTTCATCGACTCCTGTCCCCAGGTTCCGGTCTGTCAAGAAGACCGTAACACTTATCCCTCATTTTTGCTTCCTAAAATCCTCTAAGTAAACATTAAAAGTCCAACTCCTTACCTCAGAGCCTTCTTTTGAAATTTACACTCTGACCAACACCGTCTCTTATGTGATATTATTATTCGTGCTATATAGCACAAATAAAACTCTATGGAGCCATGATAATGATAATAATGTGTTATTGTATAACTGAAAGTTCTGTCAGCAACTGTTACCATCTGAGGCATAGACGGTCCTTTAGTATCAAAAACGCTGGCCTGCAATCAGTATCTTTGCATTAACAGCATTTAACGTGGAGGTTTCAAGAAATACCTACACTCCCTTCAGAATGTTTATGGTTTTAGAATCCCAGTATAGAGTTAATAACAAATAGAAGAAAAGGTTGTTTACTATTTGCAAAGAATACAATAAAAGAGTAGTAAAATACATAATTTCTCCATAAATCAGTTATGACAAGAGAGTATTAATATTCATGACTAATGTATTGGGTCTGGCACAGTGCCTAAAGTCATCCATAATTTTAAACTGAAGACAGAAATCAAGAATTGTCACTGGAGCTAATCTAGTAATCAGCCATCCACTCACCAAAACAAGGAATGCCTTCTTGTTCTGCCATGTGGTTAGTAGTCTGACTGAGTCAGAAGAATTTATGAATGTTCCTCCCCTTTGAGACAGTCTCTTAGGAATCGGAGTGCAATTTCTTGATTATTCCCAAAGCATCTAAGAACATGAAATGAAGCCACTATAGTCTTGGTTAATTATTTTTGATTTCCCTATTGAGAAAACACTCTTTTAAATGCAATTCACATGCTTTTTTAATTATTAATTTTATTGCATTCACTCAAATATCTGGATTTCCATTTATCATTTGTTGGATAAATCCTTTAATCACCCATAAATTACTTCAATATTCAACATTTTCCACCGTGGCTTCTGCCCAAGTTTTATGTCTGAGGATAAAGAAAAAACTCTTTAAATGTGTCTTCAGTTCAGTTCAGTTCAGTCACTCAGTCGTGTCCGACTCTTTGTGACCCCATGAATCACAGCACGCCAGGCCTCCCTGTCCATCACCATCTCCCGGAGTTCACTCAAACTCACGTCCATCGAGTCAGTGATGCCATCTAGCCACCTCACCCTCTGTCGTCCCCTTTTCTTCCTGCCCCCAATCCATCCCAGCATCAGAGTCTTTTCCAATGAGTCAACTCTTCGCATGAGGTGGCCAAAGAACTGCAGTTTCACTTTTAGCATCATTCCTTCCAAAGAACACCCAGGGCTGATCTCCTTCAGATGGACTGGTTGGAACTCTTTGCAGTCCAAGGGACTCTCAAGAGTCTTCTCCAACACCACAGTTCAAAAGCATCAATTCTTCGGTATTCAGCTTTCTTCACAGTCCAACTCTCGTATCCATACATGACCACTGGAAAAACCATAGCCTTGACTAGACGGACTTTTGCTGGCAAAGTAATGTATCTGCTTTTGAATATGCTATCTAGGTTGGTCATAACTTTTCTTCCAAGGAGTAAGCGTCTTTTAATTTCATAGCTGCAGTCACCATCTGAGTGATTTTGGAGCCCAAAAAAATAAAGTCTGACACTGTTTCCACTGTTTCCCCATCTATTTCCCATGAAGTGATGGGACCGGATGCCATGATCTTCATTTTCTGAATGCTGAGCTTTAATCCAACTTTTTCACTCTCCACTTTCACTCTCATCAAGAGGCTTTTTAGTTCCTCTTCACTTTCTGCCATAAGGGTGGTGTCACCTGCGTATCTGAGGTTATTGATATTTCTCCTGGCAATCTTGATCCCAGCTTGTGTTTTTTCCAGTCCAGGGTTTCTCATGATGTACTCTGCATATAAGTTAAATAAGCAGGGTGACAAAATACAGCCTTGACATACTCCTTTTCCTATTTGGAACCAGTCTGTTGTTCCATGTCCAGTTCTAACTGTTGCTTCCTGACCTGCATACAGGTTTCTCAAGAGGCAGGTCTTTCAGAACTTTCCAGTTTATTGTGATCCACACAGTCAAAGGCTTTGACATAGTCAATAAAGCAGAAATAGATGTTTTTCTGATACTCTCTTGCTTTTTTGATGATCCAGCAGATGTTGGCAATTTGATATCTGGTTCCTCTGCCTTTTCTAAAACCAGCTTGAACATCTGGAAGTTCATGGTTCACGTATTGCTAAAACCTGGCTTGCAGAAATTTGAGCATTACTTTATTAGCGTGTGAGATGAGTGCAACTGTGCAGTAGTTTGAGCATTCTTTGGCATTGCCTTTCTTTGGGATTGGAATGAAAACTGATCTTTTCCAGTCCTGTGGCCACTGCTGAGTTTTCCAAATTTGCTGGCATATTGAGTGCAGCACTTTCACAGCATCATCTTTCAAGATTTGGAATAGCTCAACTGGAATTCCATCACCTCCACTAGCTTTGTTCGTAGTGATGCTTTCTAAGGCCCACTTGACTTTACATTCCAGGATGTCTGGCTCTAGGTCAGTGATCACGCCATTGTGATTATCTTGGTCGTGAAGATCTTTTTTGTACCATTCTTCAGGGTATTCTTTCCACCTCTTCTTTGGTTCTAAAGACTCAGAAGGAATATAAATTATGAATATGTATGTAACTCATTTTTCATTTTTAAGGGACTAAATTGAGTTATTCACACTCTAATTCTGTATCCTATAATCCTCTTCAATCCTCATTTCCCATCCCCACCCCAGTTCTCCTTCCTCATACATGCACCTTCTTTATGAGAGCTGCTATATGCTCTTCAAAAGAAATACAGCCGTATAATGTAAATATAGTATACATTTTAATGTGCACTCATGTTATCATTCAGAGAAGGCGATGGCACCCACTCCAGTACTCTTGCCTGGAAAATCCCACGTACAGAGGAGCCTGGTAGGCTGCAGTTCATGGGGTCGTGAAGAGTTGGACATGACTGAGCGACTTCACTTTCACTTTTCACTTTCATGCATTGGAGAAGGAAATGGCAGCCCACACCAGTGTTCTTGCCTGGAGAATCCCAGGGACGGGGGAGCCTGGTGGGCTGCAGTCTATGGGGTCGCACAGAGTTGGACACGACTGAAGCGAATTAGTAGCAGCAGCAGCATCAGCAGCATGTTGTCATTTAACTTGCTTTGATGCCTAAAGTGTCTCATTCAACTCTACATTTTTGAAGCACATTCATTTTACTGTGTGTGTGGCAGAGGGGGTGGGCTCTGTCATGTCCACTCAGTCGTGTCCAGTTCTTTGCAACTCCATAGACTGTAGCCCACCAGGCTCCTCTGTCTGTGGAATTTTCTAGGCAAGATTACTAGAGTGGGCATCCATTCCCTTCTCCAGGGGATTTTCATAATCCAGGGACCGAACCCGGGTCTCCTGCATTGCAGGCAGATTCTTTATCCTCTGAGTCATCAGAGAAGCCCCGTTTAATGAGTGAGTGAAGTCGCTCAGTCATGTCCAGCTCTTTGCGACCACATGGACTGTAGTCTACCAGGCTCCTCCATCCATGGAATTTTCCAGGCAATAGTACTGGAGTGGGTTGCCATTTCCTTCTCCAGGGACCATTTTAGTACAAACACACTATTATTTCTCTCTATTCTGTTTTGTAGAATTACTATAACCTGGGTCTCCTTTAATTTGAAATGTTTGCTTCCATAGTACTGGGATTCAGCTAGTTACCAACTCTGGAATTTTACCTGTGTCACCACAGTTAATGACTTTATGTGTGTGGTCCCCACAGACCCATGAATGAACTTTTCTATGCTATATTGGGTTAGTCAAAAAGTTTGTTTGCTTTTTTCCCATAAAATGACTCTAATAGCATTTATTTATCTTTAATTTCATTTGAAACAATTTAGATAGATTGTATCAAAACAGCTGTCATATCAACATGCATTTAAAAATTATCAAAACTGGTGAATGTTTGTATAGCCATTTTAATATCAAAGATGAAAGCAAAAAGCAACATTTTGGCATATTATGCTTTATTAAGAAAGATAAAAGCACAACTGAAACCCTCAAAAAAGATTTTTGCAGTGTATGGAGAAGGTGCTGTGACTGATCAAATGTGTCAAAAATGATTTGCCAAGTTTTGTGCTAGAGATTTCTTGCTGGACAATGCTCCACCGTTGGGTGGACCAGTTGAAGTTGATAGCGATCAACTCAAGACATTGAGAACAATCAACATTATACCACGTGGGAGATAGCTGACATACTCAAAATATCCAAATCAAGCACTGAACATCTTTTGCACCATCCCAGTTATATTAATCACTTTGATGTTTGGTTTCCACATAAGTTAAGTGAAAAAAGCCTTCATGATCATATTTCCGCAAGCTATTTTCTACTTAAACATAATAAAGACATTTAAAAAAAAATTGTGGTGGGTGATGAAAAATGTATACTGTACACTATTGAGGAATGGAAGAAATCACAGTGCAAGTGAAATGAACCACCATCAACCACACCAAAGGCTGCTCTTCATTCAAAGATGATGTTATGTATATGGTGGGATTAGAAGGGAGTCCTCTATTATGAGTTCTTTCTGGAAAACCAGATGATTAATTCCAACACGTACTGCTCTCAATTATATCATCTAAAAGCAAGACCCAATGAGAACCATCCAGAATTAGTTACAGAAAACATTTAATCTTCCATCAGGATAATGTAAAGCCCCATATTTCTTTGATGACTAGGCAAAAACTGTTACAGCTTGGCTGGGAAATTCTGATTCAACCACTGTATTCACCAGCTATTGTACCTTCAGATTTACATTTATTCTGCTCTTTATAAAATTCTTATAATGGAAAACATTTTCAATTCCATGGCAGACTATAAAAGGCACCTAGAACAGGTCTTTGCTCAAAAAAAAAAAAAAAAAAAAGACAAAAGTTGTTGGGAAGGTGGAAATATGAAGCTACCTAAAAAATGGCAGAAGGTAGTATTGTTCTTGGACAAAATTAAAAGTATTTCTTGTATTTGCATTTAAAAACTGAAGAAACTTTGACCAACTCAATATCTCCTGGAGTTAGTCCCTGATAAGAGAAATACAAGCAAAATTAACTTATTTAAATTAATATGAATTTATGCCAAGATTTATCAGTATACATTCTATCATCACTACACAAAATGTTATACTTTGGACATCCAACATATGAATATATACAATTTGTTCACATGATAAGGGACTGTAAAAAATAATTAAACCAGATTCAAATTTTTAGAGCCAAAATTGCTTTCTTAATACATTATTTTTTTTAAAATAATCATGCAAATGATTTGGAATAGAATGATATACTAAGCACTATCCATGCCAACTGATACAGATAACACATATTTTTTAATAGTTTTAATATTCAAATGTCTATAATAGTGATAAGACTGACAATTTTGAATAATGCTGAAGAAATAATCATTGAAGTGACACAAAATCTGCCACATACATCCTGTAGCAGAAATTGACTGATCATCAAATCGTTTTTGTTTTCATTTTGACCACTTCTACCTATATATCCAATTTTCAGTTCAGCCTACTTATATTTTGAATGATATCTTTGAATGGACTTTTTCATTTCCATAGAAGTGGCTTGTGGAAACAGCCCTTTGGAAAGTAGAGATGCAGGTATGACAATGTAGACAAATGGAATCAATGTTTGTGGACTTCCAGGGTGGGAACAATAGCTGCTCAAACTAAACTTATCCACAATAGCTCATAAAGTATTATTTTTTCAATCATTAGTAACCTCTTCTGACCAAGAGACAAGGAAATCTTCACTGAAAACCTTAAAACTCAAGTTTGCTTTTAAATGGAAAAGAAAAGAAAAAAAAAAGATAAGTGGGACCAGTTTCTATTATCTTTTTGGTTATTGAACTAGAAACATCTTTTAAACTTGAGTGTTTTGAGACATATGTAAAATAATGGAGATACCTGATCACAGTCCTTCAAAACAAAAGGCATTACGAGAAAATGGCAGGGCCTTTTAGTAGGTTTTTGGTTTTAAATTTGTAAAATGGCATTTGCTATTCTGAATTTGGGAAATTTGAATGTCTTTTCTTATTTTCATGATCTTGAAAGGATTTATTTATGACCTCCACCTCCAAGATTAACACACTTGCAGTGTTTTCTGCCTAGGGCATCCTTATATTACAGAGCTGGGCTCAAGTTTTCATACTTACTGTCTCTATTGCAGCTACAGAATGAGAGGTCCTTCTGGTTGCTGTTTCAAGTCTTTCCTAACTTCCAACAGTATTCCCAAACCTTGGGAGATGGAAGGGAGGTTCAGGAGTGAGGGGCCATATGTTCACCTGTGGTCGATTCTGTGACATATGACAGGAACCAACACAATATTTTAAAGCAATTATCCTCCAATGGAAATGTTAAAGCAAAAAAGAGATTTGCCAATGTGATTAAGTAAAGGGCCTTATGTGAGTGAGTCAAAAGTAGTCACAGGGAGAGAAAGATGCAAAAGTAGGAAGCAGAGGAGATGTGTCAGTGAAAGCAGAGGTTAGAATTATGGCTTTATTGGATGGAAGGTGAACGCCAGGCAAAGTATATGGAACCTGCAGGAGCTGGGAGAGGCAAGGAGACAGACTGAACCCTATTTGGGTCCTGAAAGGAATGCAATCTTCTGATACCTTGATTTTAGGTCTGGATGACTCATTGTGAACTTCTGACCTCCAAAATTGTGGGACAAGAAGTTCACATTGTTTCAAGCTTCCAAATTGGAGATGATTTGTTATAGCACTGTTAAGAAGCTAATGCTAGTGACAACATAATTATTTTAGAAAATACATATATGTCGACTAAATTAAGAAGTAGGAAACACAGTTTTCATTCTTAACTTCATTTCAGTTCAGTTGCTCAGTCATGTCCAACACCCTGTGACCCCATGCACTGCAGCACGCCAGGCCTCTCTGTCACCAGCTCCTAGACCTTGCTCAAACTCATATCCATTGAATCAGTGATGTCATCCAACCATCTCATCCTCTGCCATTCCCTTCTCTTCCTGCCTTCAATCTTTCCCAACATCCCTTTTCAGTGAGTCAACTCTGCATTAGGTGGCCAAAGTATTGGAGCTGCAGCTTCAGCCTCAGTTCTTCCAAGAAATATTCAGGACTGATTTCCTTAACTTAAATTCCTAACTTAAATTAATTAAATAGGTTGCAGATAATTGGTAGAAATACAAGTGTGAGTTTAATCCTGTCGCTCTATTTCTGTTGACCTAACCAGACTCAAAGAGAATTGTTTTCTGCTATAAAGTAAACTTCTCTGATTGCAAGTACCTAGGTGGATGAAGATAAATAAAACTGTAATAAAAGAAAACAAACATTCCCTATGGACTTTTATATAATTATAAATAATAAAATATAAAATTCTAAAGGCTAATTGTACCAAGTTATTACTGGCTTTGTCTCTGAAGACCAGAAATATATATTATATACTACAACTTTTCTGTCTTCAAATAATTTACTTATTTGTGAGTAAAGTTGAAAATTAACTCATGAACTTGACTCTCACTAAAAGAAGTATTTGCTGTTATGATTTTATAACAAAAACTTTTTAATATGAGTCTATGTTAGGAAAATAGATGGGGAAACAGTGTCAGACTTTATTTTTCTGGGCTCCAAAATCACTACAGATGGTGACTGCAGCCATGAAATTAAAAGACACTTACTGCTTGGAAGGAAAGTTATGACCAATCTAGATAGCATATTCAAAAGCAGAGACATTACTTTGCCAACAAAGGTTCGTCTAGTCAAGGATATGGTTTTTCCTGTGGTCATGTATGGATGTGAGAGTTGGACTGTGAAGAAGGCTGAGTGCCAAAGAATGGATGCTTTTGAACTGTGGTGTTGGAGAAGACTCTTGAGAGTCCCTTGGACTGCAAGGAGATCCAACCAGTCCATTCTGAAGGAGATCAGCCCTCAGATTTCTTTGGAAGGAATGATGCTAAATCTGAAACTCCAGTACTTTGGCCACCTCATGCGAAGAGTTGACTCAGTGGAAAAGACTCTGATGATGGGAGGGATTGGGGGCAAGAGGAGAAGGGGACGACAGAGGATGAGATGGGTGGATGGCATCACTGACTTGATGGACGTGAGTTTGAGTGAACTCTGGGAGTTGGTGATGGACTGGGAGGCCTGGAGTGCTCTGATTCATGGGGTAGCAAAGAGTCGGACACGACTGAACGACTGATCTGATCTGATGTTAGGAAAAACAATTATATACTTTATATCTGAATGAACATTGATATTTTGCTTTATATATGAAACATAAAGGATGAAAAAATAGAATAAAGTTTCATATGTATTTTAGTCAGTTTTGGCAAATGTCATATTTTCATGTATAAGCATTCTGTATCCAACATTTATTTTTCTGTACAAGCTTACTTTTTTCAAATTTATTTTAAATGCAAATTAACAATTGGTTGAAAAGCTTGATAAGCTGATCGGTAAATACTAGAAAAAATTATGAAACTTTTAGTAGTTGAAGAAATGATATTTGTAACAAGGAAAGTGATCCAACTCATAGTAAACATCCAAAAAAAATTTCCTACAGGCATTCATTTTTATCTTCAATATTTAGAAATTCCGAAAACCTTGTATATACTTATATTTTATTTTTTATTTTTTTTTACTAAAATTTTATTTTTTTTTAATTTAATTTTATTTTTAAACTTTACAATATTGTATTGGTTTTGCCAAATATCTAAATGAATCCGCCACAGGTATACATGTGTTCCCCATCCTGAACCCTCCTCCGTCCTCCCTCCCCATACCATCCCTCTGGGTCATCCCAGTCCTCAGGCTGTAAACGAGGGGGTTCAGCATTGGGATCACCAGGGTATAGAAGACCAAGGCCATCTTATCAGTATCTAATGAGTGGTTGGTCCTTGGCTGCAAATACATGAAGAGAAGAGTACCATAGAACACAGTGACAGCCATCATGTGAGAAGCACAGGTGGAAAACACTTTTTGTCGCCCTTCCGAAGAACGTATCCTCAAAATGGCAAGGATGATGTTGAAGTATGATGTTAGAACAATAATCATAGAGAAAAACAAATTGGTCCCTGAAAAGGTAAACACTGCTGTTTCTGGAATGTAGGTATCAGAACAGGACAATGCTAACAAAGGGACATTATCACAATAAAAATGGTTGATCACATTGGATGAACAGTATGACACAGAAAACACACAGGAAGAGACCGTCAGTGCTGTGGTCAGACTGTAGATGTAAATAAGGGCCACCAGGAGAAGGCAGATCCGTGGAGAAACCACCACCCGGTAGAGCAGGGGGCTGCAAATAGCCACACAGCGGTCACAGGCCATGGCAGCCAGGACGAAAATCTCAGCCACAACAAAAACTATGAATCCACCTAGTTGGGCTGCACATGCATAGTAAGATATGGTTTTCTTTGTAACCAAGAAGTTAACCAACATTTTGGGGGCAATGACAGAAGAATTGCCCAAATTGATGATAGCCAAGTGCTTGAGGAAAAAGTACATGAGGGTTTGAAGCTGAGAGTCCATGCTGGTGAGGATGACGATTCCCAGGTTCCCTGCCAGGGTCAATCTATAGACGATCAGTAACACACAAAAAAAGGGAATCTGGAGTTCTGGAGGATCTGAGACTCCCATTAGAGTGAATTCAGTCACATGAGTGTGATTCCCTGCAGCCATATATTTTGCTGATTTCCTCTTTTAATGGGGAAAATGGAAAGAGAATAACAGAGGATAAAATCATGTTTTTTTCTGTTAGATGTCAGATTGTTAAATGTTTAATTGAAAATCAGTTTACTTCTGTTCAAAAATAGTCAAAAGTCTCAGATCTTCCTTGTTTTCCTCTCTATCTTTTCACAAAATTCAGGTATACTAACTCTGAAGAGAACTGTTTCAGGATGTTATAACTATTTAACCAAAATATTAATGTATTATTCACTGCAGGATATGGTTTATATTGAATATATGCACATTATTGTATTATTCCATTACATATATTAATATTAATATATTAATTATATTACACATATTTAATGAATATTTAATTAATACATACTTAATGCACATACACTTGCCTCTGTGTAGGTATTTCCAGTGATTAACAAAAGGTACCTATAAGATGTTCATAAGCTAGAGAAATATCCAGTTATTTTTCCTTAGCGGCTACAGGTCATCACCTCAGACCAGGCCTTGCCATCATTTATGGGAATTTCCATTTTTCTATGGGGAACACTTTCAGTAACGCAGTTTTATCTTTAATAATCATTACCACTTCTGCTTCAGCTGCCCACAGGCAGTCTTAGATTTCAATATTGTTCCTTAGCATCAGAGAGAAATTCCTCTGAATCTTCTTTCCTTTATGTCATTTCCTTTCTTCTGCCAAATAAAACAAACCAGTCCTTTCTTATGATTCTGACTTCTAATTGCTCACTCTTCCTTATTGTTTTATTCTGATAGCCTTTTTTTTTTTTTTTCCTTTCCAACATATACCCCTTTATCCTTAAATGGTTTAGAGTCCATTTTTATTTTTAAAAAGTGTACTGTGGGCAGTTTTGATTTTGTGAAAATTCGATCCATTTACTTATACAGATAAATGAGTAGAAAGCTTAACATTACTTAGTATGTAGTATACACTTCCCTGGTCTCTCAGATGGTAAAGAGTCTGCCTGCACTGCAGGAGACCCATGTTCAATTCCCTCTGGAGAAGGAAATGGCAATCCAATCCAGTATCCTTGCCTGGAAAATCCCATGGATGGAGAAGCCTGGCAGACAATGGCCCATGGGGTCGCAAATAGTTGGACATAACTGAGTGACTTCACTCTGTTTTCTTTCTTTCTTTCTATATACTGTGCCCAGAACTATGTGAAGTATTTTGAAATAATCATTTCATTAGTTTGCAGGAGCATCCTGGAAGATGGTTATAATTTTTTTTTTTCTTTTGGTCTGATGAGACAATTTAGGCTCATTGAAATTAAGTTACTCAGTGTCTGTATAGGATATCAGTTAATAACATGGTTTTATAATTTTTTATGTATTTTTGTTTGCTTATTTGGTCTATTAGTCTTTTGGTTATTTGTTAGCCCACCAATTATTAGTTGCGTGATTTTTACCAGGTAATTGTGTCTTCATGTTTTATAAATTAAAGGAAGTATTGTACACGTAAACTTAGTTCTCACAAAGTGGAAATAATGAACCTAACATAACTAGTCATGCGGCCTCAGTACTTGTAACATGTGGGCTCAGTGGTTGGAGCTTGCAGGCTCTAGCGCACAGGATCAGTAGTTGTGGTTCATGGGCTTAGTTGCAGCACGGCATGTGGGATCCTCCCAGACCAACAACTGAACCCATGTTCCCAGTATTGAGAAGCAGATTTTTAACCACTGAAACCACCAGGAAAGTCCCTTGAATAACTTTTAAAAATATGATTAATTATTTCAGTCCCAGGAACTCATTTTCCCTTACTGGAAATTTTATAGTTGAGATAAAAATATTAAGTGAATTATAATTGTGTATATTCAAAACACAGGGACAGATGGTATCTAGCTGTACAGTTAAACAAATCCAGATATGCTCTCCTACAACCTGACTCTCTTACATCTGCATTTTTCGTTTCTATTAAGTAAAGATACTCTGCTCCACACATCAAATATACGTCTAATGAGTTGATCTGATGTTGTTGCACAATCTTTGCCTTATTTCTTGCCTTCTACCACTGCATTTAAAATAAATGCATAAGTAAGCAGGCTTCAGCAATATGTGAACCGTGAACTTCCTGATGTTCAAGCTGGTTTTAGAAAAGGCAGAGGAACCAGAGATCAAATTGCCAACATTCGCTGGATCATGGAAAAAGCAAGAGAGTTCCAGAAAAACCTTTGACTGTGTGGATCACAATAAACTGTGGAAAATTCTTCAAGAGATGGGAATACCAGAACACCTGATCTGCCTCTTGAGAAATTTGTGTGCAGGTCAGGAAGCAACAGTTAGAACTGGACATGGAACAACAGACTGGTTCCAAATAGGAAAAGGAGTTCATCAAGGCTGTATATTGTCACCTGTTTATTTAATTTCTATGTAGAGTACATCATGAGAAATGCTGGACATGGAACAACAGACTGGTTCCAAATAGGAAAAGGAGTTCATCAAGGCTGTATATTGTCACCTGTTTATTTAATTTCTATGCAGAGTACATCATGAGAAATGCTGAGAAAAGAAACACAAGCTGGAATCAAGATTGCCAGGAGAAATATCAATAACCTCAGCTATGCATATGACACCACCCTTATGGCAGAAAGTGAAGAGGAACTTAAAATCCTCTTGATGAAAGTGAAAGTGGAGATTGAAAAAGTTGGCTTAAAGCTCAACATTCAGAAAACAAAGATCATGGCATCCGATCCCATCACTTCATGGGAAATAGATGGGGAAACAGTGGAAACACTGTCAGACTTTAGTTTTCTGGGCTCCAAAATCACTACAGATGGTGACTGCAGCCATGAAATTAAAAGACACTTACTCCTTGGAAGGAAAGTTATGACCAACCTAGATAGCATATTCAAAAGCAGAGACATTACTTTGCCAGCAAAAGTCCGTCTAGTCAAGGCTATGGTTTTTTCAGTGGCATGTATGGATACGAGAGTTGGACTGTGAAGAAAGCTGAACACCGAAGAATTGATGGTCTTGAACTTTGGTGTTGGAGAAGACTCTTGAGAGTCCCTTGGACTGCAAGGAGATCAAACCAGTCCATTCTGAAGGAGATCAGCCCTGGGATTTCTTTGGAAGGAATGATGCTAAAGCTGAAACTGCAGTTCTTTGGCCACCTCATGCGAAAAGTTGACTCATTGGAAAAGACTCTGATGCTGGGAGGGATTGGGGGCAAGAGGAGAAGGGGATGACAGAGGATGAGATGGCTGGATGGCATCACTGACTTGATGGACGTGAGTCTGAGTGAACTCCGGGAGTTGGTGATGGACAGGGAGGCCTGGTGTGCTGCGATTCATGGGGTCGCAATGAGTCGGACACGACTGAGGGACTGATCTGGTCTGATCTGAAGCTTTTGATGAGAAACATAGTGGCAACACTCAAAGCAAAATATTCGTTTGCTCCACTTAAAGCAAGTCAGTGCAAGCTTCACTATGAGATAATATATTCAATAAACTCATTCTTAATTTAAGAAGGATAAAAAGAGTGTCAATAACAGAAAATATTGTCTAGTCTCAATTTGTGTGGTTAACTTTTAAAATGGAGGCCATGATATGCATCATGGTCTATTACTGGTTACCACTTATCATAAAATATAAAGGATGCAATGCTTTTTCATTAGGTAAGTACTCGTCACTGAAATAAAGTTTCTGTAAAAGAGCCCCAGTTTTCACCTATGTATTTATAATCTTGTTTGACTTAGAATTTGCTACTGATGGTAACTATTTTAATTCTTGAAAAATAGTTTTCTCAAATTTATTTTCAAAATAAACTATTTTGTAGATTTTCTAAAAACAGATTCTCAGTGAACAAAATTAAAAAAAAATACAAATGTTAATCATTTATCTCAAAATGTGAATGAAAAATAATATTGCAAGTTATTTTTTAAATAGATGCTGATGTGAGTTCAAGAGTATGTTGCATTGGTCTTCTACTATGGAATTTATCCTAAATGGGTTGTGTTAGAAACAAACACTGCATCTCAACATGAGCTCTCAGTGTCCACTAGCAATAGAGAATGACTGCTGACACCAAAAGTCTTTCCATCTGAAGGTTTATCGCACTGGGCAACACAAAAAACAGGAAGGGAAGAAAAACTTGTTTTTATTGGCATTAAGTAAGAATAGATCTTACTTGGAGACATAGAATCTTGAATAGACACAGAGTTTCCTATGTGGTGTAGTGTGTCCTCTAAAACATCCATCAATTCTGCAGAAAACATTTCTTTATAAATTAAGGTAAAATATAATTCCTTAGTCACACTTTGTTATACTGTGCAAAAGGTCAGTCTACTGGTGGAAATGCTAGAAAATACTGTTTATGCTGTATCACCAGCACTTCCACTTTGCAATCAATCAGCAGGTAGAAAAGTGAATGATTTGAAAAGAGAACAAAGTGCATATAACTTCAATTCTGATTGCAGTTCACTACTTTTGGTCTTTTTTTTTTTCCCCCTTGGCCATGTTCTGAAAAGCATGCAGGATAGATATTACTCCCCCAGTCAGTAATTGAACCCATGCCTTCAGCATTACGGTGCAGAATCTTAACCACTGGACAAGTGCCAGTTGTGATTTGAATTGATTAAGTTTTCAATATGCTTGCTTGTCTCTTTAGAATTTGTAATAAACAAGATTTTTAAATTTACCTACCCGAAAATAGAGATCTGCTGAGACCTGCTCCTGAGGCCTTAGTATGAAGTGTACTAACTGGTTTATGTGCTGTGCTCAGTAGCTTCAGTCATGTCTCATTCTTTGTGAGTCTTTGAAGACTGTACCTGCCAGGCTGCTCTGTTGCTGGCATTTTCCAGGCAAGAAAAATGGAGTGGGTTGCAATGCCTTCCTCCGGGGAATCTTCCCAACCCAAAGATAGAACCTGCATTTTCTGTGTCTCCTCCCTGGCAGGAGAAATTTTTACTGTTGAGCCACAGGTGACTGAATTATACAAGATTCTGAAATCCCTGAAGACCTTCATAATGAAATCTCTTCACAGCCCAGTTCCTGAACAGGAGAACCAGAATCCCCTGGCTCAGGCCAGATTCCACAGGGAAAGAATGACAAACTGAATATTCATTAGTCAAGTCTCTGTGCAAAACTGCCCCCCAGAGTGAAAATGTGGAGACAGCTAGGGGGCATGCTTGGATAATCACATTCAGTAACTATTGCATACAGTGATTTCATCTTGTACCTCTACATCTTCTGACATTTTCTGAGAGTGTTGCCTCTGGCCCTGGGTTGGAGAAAATCCAGTGGCTAGAAAGCACAGAATTCTGATCCCAATGTTCAACTTAATGTGAATGTTGGAAGTAGAGCCAACTGCAAAGCCTCCAATTTTGTGTCAAGAATAAACCCTGCTGTATTTGCTGCATATTAAAATAAAATCACGGGGGTGGTCCTAAGATGGCAGAGGAATAGTACAGGAAGACCACTTTCTCCCCCACAAATTCATCAAAAGAACATTTGAACACTGAGTAAATTCCACAAAACAACTTCTGAATGCCGGCAGAGGACATCAGGCACCCAGAAGAGCAGCCCATTGTCTTCGAAAGGAGGTAGGAAAAAATATAAAGGATAAAAAGAGAGGCAAAAGAGGTAGGGATGGAGCTCCATCCGGGAAGGGAGTCTTAAAAAAGAGAGAAGTTTCCAAACACCAGGAAACACTCTCACTGCCAAGTCTGTGGTGAGCCTTGGAAACACAGAGGGCAACATAACTGGGAGGAAAAATAAATAAATAATTAAAACTTACAAATTACATGCCCAACAGTAACTCTCCCAGTGGAGAAGCAGTGCAGACGCCTGCATCCACCGCTAGCAAGCGGGGGCTGGGCAGGGAGACGTGGGCTGCATTGCTTAGAGTAAGGCCCGGGCCTGAATGCCCCAAGGTCAACCTGAAGGAACTAACTTGGGCTAGCAAAACAGACTGTGGGACAGCTACCACGCGAAAAGCCCTAACCTAAGACACTGCCAGGCCTACACACAAAACAAAGGTCTGACTAGAGCTACGCAAAAAGCCGTAACCTAAGACACCCTCAGGCCCACTCACACAACAAAGGACTGAACAGAACTAGCAGGCGGCAGACCATCCCCCTCTGGTGACAGGCAGCCAGAGCCAGAAGGGGGCAATCGCGGCCCCAGAGAGGCATTATCTACCAAACTGAAAGAAGGCTTCATAGCTAACCAAGACTTCTTCGCATTCTGGACAGTCAACCTTCGCCTGAGAAGGTGCGCCGGTTGTACACCCAGAAAACCAAGCAGCAGGGATGGGGGAAGCAATAACTCACAGTGACCGAACTCGCCAACACCTGGTCACGTGAGCTTCTTGGACCTGGGAAGGTCAAAAAACGCAGGCCCAACCAAGTCTGTGCCTCTGAGGACTGAGCAGCTTAGACCTCGGAGGTGCATGCAGCCCAGGGCTGGCTCGGACGGTTCCCTGCGGAGCAACCTAGAGCCTGAGCAGTGTGGGCAGAGAGGGCACATGCGTCTTGAGTGGGGTCAGGCCCAGCGTGGCTGAGACACTATGAGCACACACCAGTGTTATTTGTTTGCAGCATCCCTCCCTCCCCACAGCACGACTGAACAAGTGAGCCTAAAAAAGTGCCACCAGCACCCCTTGTGTCAGGGCGGAAATCAGACACTGAAAAGACCAGCAAACAGAAGAAGCTAAAACCAAGGGAACCATCTTGGAAGTGAAAGGTGCAATAGATTAAAACCCTGTAGTTAGTACCGACTACACAGGAAGGGGCCTGTAGATCTTGAGAAATATAAGCTGGACCAAGGAACTATCCAAAAATGAACTGACCCCACACTGCCCACAAGAACACCAGAGAAAGTCGTAGATATATTAATACTATTTTTATGATCATTCTTTTCTCTTTTTTTTTAAACTTTTTAAAAATTTTAAGTCCTCTATTACTCCTTTAATTTTCATTTTTATAGCCTACTATTACTTTGTAAAAAAAAAAACAAAAAAAAACAGAGAGAGAGAGACACCCTATTTTTTTAAGCAAACTTCATACATATATATTTTATAATTTTTGTGACTTTTTTTTTCTTTAATATTGAATTTTTGAAAATCCAACCTCTACTCTAGATTTTTAATCTTTGCTTTTGGCTATTTGGTATCAATTTTGTACCTTTAAGAACCCAGTCTTCAGTATCCATTTTTACTTGGGAGTGAGATTACTGGCTTGATTGCTCTCTCCCCCTTTGGACTCTACTTTTTCTCCACCAAGTCTCCTCTATCTCCTCCCTCCCCCTTCTCTTCTCTACCCAACTCTCTGAATCTCTTTGTGTGTTCCAGACAGTGGAGAACACTTAGGGAACTGATTACTGACTGGAGCTGTCTCTCTCCTTTTGATTCCCCCCTTTATACTCCTGGCCACCTCTGTCTCCTTCCTCTCTTTTCTCTTCTCTGTATAACTCCATGAACATCTCTGAGGGGTCCAGACTTTGGAGCACACATAAGGAAGTGATTAATGGGTAGCTTTCTCTCTTCTCTTTTGATTCCACCTCATCTCATCTGGGTCACCCCTATCTCCCTCCTCCCTCTTCTCATCTCCATGTAACTCTGTGAACCTCTCTGAGTGTCCTTCACTGTGGAGAAACTTTTCATCTTTAACCTAGATGTTTTATCAATGGTGCTCTATAGATGGAGAAGTCTTGAGGCTACTGTAAAAATAAGACTGAAAACCAGAAGCAGGAGGCTTAAGTCCAAATCCTGAGAACACCAGATAACTCTTGACTCCAGGGAACATTAATCGACAGGAGCTCATCAAATGCCTCCATATATAAACTGAAACCAGGCACCAACCAAAGGTCAACAAGTTCCAGAGCAAAACATACCACACAAATTCTCCAGCAACACAGGAACATAGCCCTGAGCTTCAATATACAGGCTGCCCAAAGTCACTCCAAACCCACTGACATCTTATAACTCATTACTGGACACTTCATTGCACTCCAGAGAGAAGAAATCCATCCCCACCCATCAGAACACCGACACAAGCTTCCCTTACCAGGAAACCTTGACAAGCCACCCGTACAACCCACAGCGAGGAAACTGTACAATAAAGAGAACTCCACAAACTGCCAGAATACAGAAAGGCCACCCCAAACACAGCAATATAAACAAGATGAAGAGACAGAGGATTACCAAGCAGGCAAATGAACAGGATAAATGTCCACCAAACCAAACAAAAGAGGAAGAGATAAGGAATCTATCTGATAAAGAATTCCAAATAATGATAGTGAAAATGATCCAAAATCTTGAAAACAAAATGGAATCATAGATAAATAGCCTGGAGACAAGGATTGAGAAGATGCAAGAAAGGTTTAACAAGGACCTAGAAAAAATAAAAAAAAGAGTCAATATATAATGAATAATGCAATAAATGAGATCAAAAACACTCTGGAAGGAACAAATAGTAGAATAATGGAGGCAGAAGATAGGATAAGTGAGGTAGAGGATAGAATGGTGGAAATAAATGAAACAGAGAGGAAAAAAGAAAAACAAATTAAAAGAAATGAGGACAACCTCAGAGACCTCTGGGACAATGTTAAATGCCCCAACATTCGAATCATAGGAGTCCCAGAAGAAGAAGACAAAAAGAAAGACCATGAGAAAATACTTGAGGAGATAATCGTTGAAAACTTCCCTAAAATGGGGAAGGAAATAATAACCCAAGTCCAAGAAACCCAGAGAGTCCCAAATAGGATAAACCCAAGGTGAAACACCCCAAGACACATATTAATCAAATTAACAAAGATCAAACACAAAGAACAAATATTAAAATCAGCAAGGGGAAAACAACAAATAACACGCAAGGGGATTCCCATAAGGATAACAGCTGATCTTTCAATAGACACTCTTCAGGCCAGAAGGGAATGGCAGGACATACTTAAAGTGATGAAAGAAAATAATCTACAGCCCGAATTATTGTACCCAGCAAGGATCTCATTCAAATATGAAGGAGAAATCAACAGCTTTACAGACAAGCAAAAGCCGAGAGAATTCAGCACCACCAAACCAGCTCTCCAACAAATGCTAAAGGATATTCTCTAGACAGGAGACACAAAAAGGGAGTATAAATTTGAACCCAAAACAATCAAGTAAATGGCAACAGGATCATACTTATCAATAATTACCTTAAACGTAAATGGGTTGAATGCCCTAACCAAAAGACAAAGACTGGCTGAATGGATACAAAAACAAGACCCCTATATATGTAGTCTACAAGAAACCCACCTCAAAACATGGGACACATACAGACTGAAAGTGAGGGGCTGGAAAAAGGTATTCCACACAAGCAGAGACCAAAAGAAAGCAGGAGTAGCAATGCTCATATCAGATAAAATAGACATTAAAACAAAGCTTAGAAAGGAGACAAATAAGGACACTATATAATGATCAAAGAATCAATCCAAGAAGAAAAGATAACAATTATATATATATATATATATATATATATATATATATATATATATACCCAACATAGGAGCACCACAATATGTAAGACAAATGCTAACAAGTATGAAAGGGGAAATTAACAATAACACAATAATAGTGGGAGACTTTAATACCCTACTCACACCTATGGATAGATCAACTAAACAATAAATTAAAAAGGAAACACAAACTTTAAATGATACAATAGATCAGTTAGACCTAATTGATATCTATAGGACATTTCATCCCAAAACAATGAATTTCACCTTTTTCTCAAGGGCACACGGAATCTTACCCAGGATAGATCACATCCTGGGCCATGAATCTAGCTTTGGTAAATTCAAAAAAATTGAAATCATTCCAAGCATCTTTTCCGACCACAATGCAGTAAGATTAGATCTCAATTACAGGAGAAAAACTATTAAAAATTCCAACATGTGGAGGCTGAACAACACACTGCTGAATAATCAACAAATCACAGAAGGAACCAAAAATAAATCAAAATATGCATAGAAATGAATGAAAATGAAAACACAACAACCCAAAACCTGTGGGACACTGTAAAAGCAGTGCTAAGGGGAAAGTTCATAGCAATACAGGCATACCTCAAGAAGCAAGATAAAGACAAATAAATAACCTAACTCTACACCTAAAGCAACTAGAAAAGGAAGAAATGAAGAACCCCAGGGTTAGTAGAAAGAAAGAAATCTTAAAAATTAGGACAGAAATACATGCAAAAGAAACAAAAGAGACCATAGCAAAAATCAACAAAGCCAAAAGCTGATTCTTTGACAGGGTAAATAAAATTGACAAACCATTAGCCAGACTCATCAAGAAACAAAGGAAGAAAAACCAAATCAATGAAATTAGAAATGAAAATGGAGAGATCACAATAGACAACACAGAAATACAAAGGATCATAAGGGACTACTATCAGCAATTATATGCCAATAAAATGGACAACTTGGAAGAAATGGAAAAATTCTTAGAAAAGCACAACTTTCCAAAACTGAACCAGGAATAAATAGAACATCTTAACAGACCCATCACAAGCAAGGAAATTGAAACTGTAATGAGAAATCTTCCAGCAAACAAAAGCCCAGGTCCAGATGGCTTCACAGCTGAATTCTACCAAAAATTTAGAGAAGAGCTAACACCTATCCTGCTCAAACTCTTCCAGAAAATTGCAGAGGATGGTAAACTTCCAAACTCATTCTATGAGGCCACCATCACCCTAATACCAAAACCTGACAAAGATGCCACAAAAAAAGAAAACTACACGCCAATATCACTGATGAACATAGATGCAAAAATCCTTAACAAAATTATAGCAAACAGAATCCAACAACACATTAAAAAGATCATATACTATGATCAAGTGGGCTTTATCCCAGGGATGCAAGCATTCTTCAATATCTACAAATCAATCAATGTACTACACCATTAACAAATTGAAAAATAAAAGACATATGATTATCTAAGTAGATGCAGAGAAAACCTTTGACAAAATTCAACATCCATTTAGGATAAAAACTCTCCAGAAAGCAGGAATAGAAGGAACATACCTCAACATAATAAAAACTATATATGACAAACCCTCAGCAAACATTATCCTCAATGGTGAAAAATTGAAAGCATTTCCCCTAAAGTCAGGAACAAGACAAGGGTGCCCACTCTCACCACTGCTATTCAACATAGTTTTGGAAGTTTTGGCCACAGCAATCAGAGCAGAAAAAGAAATAAAAGGAATCCAAATTGGAAAAGAAGAAGTAAAACTCTCACTGTTTGCAGATAACATGATCCTCTACATAGAAAACCCTAAAGACTCCACCAGAAAATTACTAGAACTAATCAATGAATATAGTAAAGTTGCAGGATATAAAATCAATACACAGAAACCCCTTGCATTCCTATACACTAATAATGAGAAAATAGAGAAATTAAGAAACAATTCCATTCACCATTGCAACAAAAAGAATAAAATACTTAGGAATATATCTACATAAACAAACAAAAGACCTATATATAGAAAACTATAAAACACTGGTGAAAGAAATCAAAGAGGACACTAATAGATGGAGAAATATACCATGTTCATGGATTGGAAGAGTAAAATAGTGAAAATGAGTATACTACCCAAAGCAATCTATAGATTCAATGCAATCCCTATCAAGCCACCAACCGTATTTTTCACAGAGCTAGAACAAATAATTTCACAATTTGTGTGGAAATACAAAAAAACCTCGAATAGCCAAAGCACTCTTGAGAAAGAAGAATGGAACTGGAGGAATCAACCTGTCTGACTTCAGGCTCTACTACAAAGCCACAGTCATCAAGACAGTATGGTACTGGCACAAAGACAGAAATATAGATCAATGGAACAAAATAGAAAGCCCAGAGATAAACCCATACACCTATGGACACCTTATCTTTGACAAAGGAGGCAAGAATATACACTGAATTAAAGACAATCTTTTTAACAAGTGGTGCTGGGAAAACTGGGCAACCACTTGTAAAAGAATGAAACTAGAACACTTTCTAACACCATACACAAAAATAAACTCAAAATGGATTAAAGATCTAAACATAAGACCAGAAACTATAAAACTCCTAGAGGAGAACGTAGGGAAAACACTCCATGACATAAATCACAGCAGGATCCTCTATGACCCACCTCCCAGAATATTGGAAATAAAAGCAAAAATAAACAAATGGGACCTAATTAAACTTAAAAGCTTCTGCACAACAAAGGAAACTATAAGCAAGGTGAAAAGGCAGACTTCAGAATGGGAGAAACTAATAGCAAATGAAGCAACTGACAAAGAATTAATCTCAAAAATATACAAGCAACTCCTGCAGCTCAATTTCATAAAAATAAACGACCCATTCAAAAACTGGGCCAAAGAACTGGGCCAATGGAGACATTTATCCAAAGAAGACATACAGATGGCTAGCAAAGACATGAAAAGATGCTCAACATCACTTCTTATCAGAGAAATGCAAATCAAAACCACAGTGAGGTACCATTTTATGCCAGTCAGAATGGCTGCTACCCAAAAGTCTACAAGCAATAAATGCTGGAGAGGGTGTGCAGAAAAAGGAACCCTCTTACACTGTTGGTGGGAATGCAAATTAGTACAGCCACTATGGAAAACAGTGTGGAGATTCCTTTAAAAACTGGAAATAGAACTGCCTTATGATCCAGCAATCCCACTGCTGGGCATACACACTAAGGAAACCAGAATTCAAAGAGACACGTGTCCCCCAGTGTTCATCACAGCACTGTTTATAATAGCAGGGACATGGAAACAACCTAGATGTCCATCAGCAGATGAATGGATAAGAAAGTTGTGGTACATACGCACAATGGAGTATTACTCAGGCATTAAAAAGAATACATTTGAATCAGTTCTAATGAGGTGGATGAAACTGGAGCCTATTATACAGAGTGAAGTAAGCCAGAAAGAAAAACACCAATACAGTATACTAACACATATATATGGAATTTAGAAAGATGGTAATGATAACCCTGTATGCGAGACAGCAAAAGAGACACAGATGTATAGAACAGTCTTTTGGACTCTGTGGGAGAGGGCGAGGGTGGGATGATTTGGGAGAATGGCATTGAAACATGTATAATATCATATGTGAAACGAATCACCAGTCCAGGTTCGATGCATGATACAGGAAGCTTGGGGCCCGTGCACTGGGATGACCCAGAGGGATCATATGGGGTGGGAGGTGGGACGGGGTCAGGATGGGGAACACGCGTACACCCATGGCGGATTCATGTTGATGTATGACAAAACCAATACACTATTGTAAAGTAATTAGCCTCCAATTATATAAACTTACATTAAAAATAATAATAATAATATCCCTCTGGGTCAATTAAAAAAATAAAAAAAATCAGAGAATTTCAACATAAAGTCAAAATGGGAATGGTTTTGAAGACAATGAATATCAAGTTTTTTAATTGAAGTTCTTAGAGTAGCTCTCATACATGTTATTGCTGTTGTTTAGTTAACTACTTCTTTTACAACTCTTAACTTTCATTGATGCTTTATTTGACAACTTGATCTCTCATTTTAGCCTACTATTTATTGTTATAAGAGGTATTTTCTATCACAGAATCACAAAATTTCACTTTCAAACTATTTATAAGAAGCACACACATATAAATAAGCAGAATAATGACTTTATGGACACTATAATTTGATCACTCACATTAAACCATAGTTTTGTCTTGCTGGATTCATTATTTTAAAGTAACACATACTTACATGTAAGCCTAATTTCCATCAGTCCAACCTCTCTGAATCCCATTCAGCCACCTCATCTAAAGAAAATTAGAATTGACTAATACAACATGTCCAACTCTTTTGCAACCCTATGCACTGTAGCCTACCAGGCTCCTCTGTTCATGGGATTTCCCAGTCAGTAATACTGGCGTGGGTTGCCATTTCCATCTCCAGTAGATCTTCCTAATCCAGGGATCAAACCCATTGTATTGAGGAGGATTCTTTACCACTAAGCCACCAGGGAAGCACTGTATACATACGTGAAAAGTGAAGTTGCTCAGTCGGGTCTGACTCTTTGCAACACCATGGACTGTAACCTACCAGGCTCCTCCATCCATGGGATTTTCCAGGTAAGTGTACTGGAGTGGGCTGCCATTCCCTTCTGCAGGGGGTCTTTCTGACCTAGGGACCGAACCCAGGTCTCCCGTGTTGCAGGCAGAGGCTTTACCGTCTGAGTCAACAGGGAAGCTCCATATACATATTACATATGTACATATGTATAATCGTTAGTTATGTGGTTTTAAAATTGATATGAGTGAATTTAAGATACTTATATATTTTTGTGATTGGTTATATATATTCGTAATTGTATATGTCTATATATATGTAATTTGTGATCGGTGTTACATATATGTATGTATATGTAAGCTTTTTTCTTGCTCAACCTTAAAAGTTTGAGATTAACTATCTTGATTGTTATGGATTTGATTCACACGTTAGATCTACATAGACATTGTAGTTACTTTTGAGTATTCTTTATTATGGATAATGATGCAGGTCACATATTTTTATTCCTCATGTTACCCATACACAATAATGTGTCTAGTCTATGTACTTGGATAATACTTGAAAATTATTAGGTCATAGTGTATAAATACTTTTACATCTAATAGATACATCATAGATATTTCATAATGATTCTATCAGTTTATATATTGAGAAAATTTGGGGATTATTTATTTACTAACACCTGTAGCCCTGGTAAAGGTAAACTCTGAGAGTTGGTGATGGACAGGGAGGCCTGGTGTGCTGCAGTCCATGGGGTCACAAAAAGTTGGACAAGACTGAGTGACTGAACTGAACTGAACTGAACTGTATCCCTGTGGCTCAGAAGTAAAGAATCCACCAACCAATGCAGGAGACTTGGGTTCAGTCCCTGGGTTGGAAATATCCCCTGGAGAAGGAAAATGGCAATGCACTCCAGTATTTTTGCCTGGAAAATCCCATGGGCAGAAGAGACTGGGAGACTACAGTCTGTGGGATCACAATAAAGTCAGATATGACTTTGCTACTAAACAGTAACACCTCTAACAGCTTTTCATGATGTCATGTAAGTTAAACTTTGCTAGCTGAAAGGAGGCTATGGTATATGATTGTAGTTTTATTATGAACACTAAAAATGAATTTACAGTACCAAGATATTGGATATCTGCATGCAAATTTATGAAGCTCTTAATAATTAGTTTTGTTGCAGCTACACAGTGAGAAACCCTGTAGTTGTTCTTTCCTCGTTCTTAACTTTTCACATTCAGAAAACTAAGATTATGGCATCTGGTCCCATCACTTCATGGGAAATAGATGGCAAAACAGTGGAAACAGAGTCAGACTTTACTTTTTTGGGCTCCAAAATCACTGCAGATGGTGACTGCAGCCATGAAATTAAAAGACACTTACTCCTTGGAAGGAAAGTTATGACCAACCTAGATAGCATATTCAAAAGCAGAGACATTACTTTGCCAACAAAGGTCCATCTAGTCAAGGCTATGGTTTTCCAGTGGTCATGTATGGATGTGAGAGTTGGACTGTGAAGAAAGCTGAGAGCCAAAGAATTGATGCTTTTGAACTATGGTGTTGGAGAAGACTCTTGAGAGTCCCTTGGACTGCAAGGAGATCCAATGAGTCCGTTCTAAAGGAGATCAGCACTGGGTGTTCATTGGAAGGACTGATGCCGAAGCTGAAACTCCAATACTTTGGCCACCTCATGTGAAGGGTTGACTCATTGGAAAAGGCCCTGATGCTTGGAGGGATTGGGAGCAGGAGGAGAAGGGGACGACAGAGGATGAGATGGCTCGATGGCATCACTGACTCGACGGACATGAATTTTAGTAAACTCCGGGAGTTGGTGATGGACAGGGAGGCCTGGCACACTGTGATTCATGGGGTCGCAAAGAGTCGGACACAACTGAGTGACTGAACTGACTGAACTGAACTTCACAGGTATTCTCAGGCCTTGCTTCGTGACTATGTCCTGTGTTTCCTGTCTCCCCTAACCACCAACAAGGTTTTGCTCTAATGGTTTGTATATGAATGTTTTGGAACCACTTGAGCACTCAAGTAAGCATAATTTGGAATTACAGGTGACAATGTCCCACTGGGTAAGCTTTGACTAATAAAAATGAGAGCTTGCAGACAAATTCCTTTTTCTATCTTACTTCCTTGAAAACTAATGCTTGGTTGATGTGCTTGCCTATTTGCTTCAACACATTTTTTTTTTTTAAGTATATTCTTTATTAGGTTTCATTATTCCTAAAAGCTTTATTTTTTGTGATATAAATTTGGTTAGATGCAAGATATCAATGAGCTCAGAAAGGTTGATAACTTAATAGGTAAAATGCTGCAAAAAAGAATAAAACTTTTAGTAATCAAACAAAATGTCAACATGTCTGTGGCAAGGAAGATGATTTGACTCTTAACAACTATCCAAGAATCGATTCCAACATAAATCCACCTTAACTATCAGGATTTTACTTTCTTGTTAAAAAATTATAAAAATATTTTTCTAACATATATTTTATTTTAGATTGTATTTATTTTCAAATTATTGTGTGTTACTTAGTATGTTTTCTTTGAACAATTAATGGCTTTTAAAATAGGGAAAATTGGGTAGTTGAAGTTGGAATGAAAATGATTAAGCTTTCTCTATTGATATTAATGGAATTTTAACAATTTACTACCTATTCACTTGGCAGGATTTATTTCTTAAATGAAGATAGCTGTAGTTTTAAGTTTGCATTAATCTGAATGACTGACATGTGTTATCCAGGAATCTCTTTAATGCATCCTTCACGTCCTTGTTCCTCAGGCTGTAAATGAGGAGGTTCAGCATTGGGATCACCAGGGTATAGAAGACCGAGGCCATCTTATCAGTATCTAATGAGTGGTTGGTCCTTGGCTGCAAATACATGAAGAGAAGCGTCCCATAGAACACAGTGACAGCCATCATGTGAGAAGCACAGGTGGAAAACGCTTTTTGTCGCCCTTCTGAAGAACGTACCCTCAAAATGGCAAGGATGATGTTGAAGTACGATGTTAGAACAATAATCATAGAGAAAAACAAATTGGTCCCTGAAAAGGTAAACACTGCTGTTTCTGGAATGTAGGTATCAGAACAGGACAATGCTAACAAAGGGACATTATCACAATAAAAATGGTTGATCACATTGGATGAACAGTATGACACAGAAAACACACAGGAAGAGACCGTCAGTGCTGTGGTCAGACTGTAGATGTAAATAAGGGCCGCCAGGAGAAGGCAGATCCGTGGAGAAACCACCACCCGGTAGAGCAGGGGGCTGCAAATAGCCACATAGCGGTCATAGGCTATGGCAGCCAGCATGAAAATCTCAGCCACAATAAAAACTAAGAATCCACCTAGTTGAACTGCACATCCATAATAAGATATGGTTTTCTTTGTAACCAAGAAGTTAACCAACATTTTGGGGGCAATGACAGAAGAAAAGCCCAAACTGATGATAGCCAAGTGCTTGAGGAAAAAGTACATGGGGGTCTGAAGCTGAGAGTCCACGCTGGTGAGGATGACGATTCCCAGGTTCCCTGTTATGACCTGTCCATAGATGACCAGGAACACACAGAAAAGAGGAATCTGGAGTTCTGCAAGATCTGAGATTCCCGTTAGAATGAATTCAGTCACTTGAGTGCGATTCCCTGGAGCCATGTATTTTGCTGATTTCAGCTTGGTGGGGAAAATGGAACGTGATTAATAGACTGTAAAGTGGTCTCTATTTTTATTGCATGCCATATTGTTAAGTATTTCACTTAAAATCAGTTCATTTCTGTTGACAAACACTTAAAAGTTTCAGAACTTTCTTTTTTTTAATTTTATTTCATTTTTAAACTTTACAATATTGTATTAGTTTTGCCAAACATCGAAATGAATCCGCCACAGGTATACCCGTGCTCGCCATCCTGAACCCTCCTCCCTCCTCCCTCCCCATACCCTCCCTCTGGGTCGTCCCAGTGGACCAGCCCCAAGCATCCAGTATCGTGCATCGAACCTGGACTGGCAACTCGTTTCATACATGATATTTTACATGTTTCAATGCCATTCTCCCAAATCTTCCCACCCTCTCCCTCTCCCAGAGTCCATAAGACTGAAGTATACATCAGTGTCTATTTTGCTGTCTTGTACACAGGGTTATTGTTACCATCTTTCTAAATTCCATATATATGTGTTAGTATACTGTATTGGTGTTTTTCTTTCTGGCTTACTTCACTCTGTATAATAGGCTCCAGTTTCATCCACCTCATTAGAACTGATTCAAATGTATTCTTTTTAATGGCTGAGTAACACTCCATTGTGTATATGTACCACAGCTTTCTTATCCATTCATCTGCTGATGGGCATCTAGGTTGCTTCCTTGTCCTGGCTATTATTAACAGTGCTGCGATGAACATTGGGGTACACGTGTCTCTTTCCCTTCTGGTTTCCTCAGTGTGTATGCCCAGCAGTGGGATTGCTGGATCATAAGGCAGTTCTATTTCCAGTTTTTTAAGGAATCTCCACACTGTTCTCCATATTGGCTGTACTAGTTTGCATTCCCACCAACAGTGTAAAAGGGTTCCCTTTTCTCCACACCCTCTCCAGCATTTATTGCTTGTAGACTTTTGGATCGCAGCCATTCTGACTGGTGTGAAATGGTACCTCATAGTGGTTTTGATTTGCATTTCTCTGATAATGAGTGATGTTGAGCATCTTTTCATGTGTTTGTTAGCCATCTGTATGTCTTCTTTGGAGAAATGTCTATTTAGTTCTTTTGCCCATTTTTTGATTGGGTCATTTATTTTTCTGGAGTTGAGCTGTAGGAGTTGCTTGTATATTCTTGAGATTAGTTGTTTGTCGGTTGCTTCATTTGCTATTATTTTCTCCCATTCTGAAGGCTGCCTTTTCACCTTGCTAATAGTTTCCTTTGTTGTGCAGAAGCTTTTAAGGTTAATTAGGTCCCATTTGTTTATTTTTTCTTTTATTTCCAATATTCTGGGAGGTGGGTCATAGAGGATCCTGCTGTGATGTATGCCGGAGAGTGTTTTGCCTATGTTCTCCTCTAGGAGTTTTATAGCTTCTGGTCTTACATTTAGTTCTTTAATCCATTTTGAGTTTATTTTTGTGTATGGTGTTAGAAAGTGTTCTAGTTTCATTCTTTTACAAGTGGTTGAACAGTTTTCCCAGCACCACTTGTTACAGAGATGGTCTTTTCTCCATTGTATATTCTTGCCTCCTTTGTCAAAGATAAGGTGTCCATATGTGCATGGATTTATCTCTGGGCTTTCTATTTTGTTCCATTGGTCAATATTTCTGTCTTTGTGCCAGTACCATACTGTCTTGATAACTGTGGCTTTGTAATAGAGCCTGAAGTCAGGTAGGTTGATTCCTCCAGTTCCCTTCTTCTTTCTCAAGATAGCTTTGGCTATTTGAGGTTTTTTGTATTTCTTAATTGTCTTTTCTCTTCATCTTTTCATCAAATTCAGAAAAACAAACTCTCCAGAGTTCTATTTCAGGATCTTAGAACTGTTTGACCAAGCAATTGATGTATGTACTATAGGATATGGTTTTTATTGGATAAACATACATAAATTGTATGATGAGATGTATTTATATTTATATGCATATGTAAATTATATTAATGTATCATGCAAATATGCTTCATGTATATGTATGTTGAAGAAGGAAATGGCACCCCAGTAACCTCACCTTTGGAATCCGTGGACAGAGGAGCCTGGCAGTTTACAGTCCATAGTGTCACAAAGAGTCAGACATGACTGAAGTGACTTAGCACACATAAAAATATACGGCATCTATATATGTGTAGGTGTTTATTTATATACACATATATGCTTCTCTATGTGCTTGTGTTTCTTGAGATAAAAGAGAGGTACCTATAAGAAGTTGATGAGCTCGAGTGACATCTACTTATTTTTCTCTTTGCTGCTACGGGTCTTCTTGCCCTTCATACATTGTCTTCATACTGGTTATTTTAGTATTTCTGTGGAAAACTTATTCAATAGCCTGTTTTTTCCTTAACAATAATTACAATACTCCTCGGATTTAGCTGCCCACAAGTAAATTTACACTTTGCTACTGTTCATTCTTAGTATCATTCAGACATTCTGAATCAGCTTTTTGAAAATCATCTTTCCTTTCTTTTGTAAAATAAATTGCTCTTATCTAATCTCTTTTAGCAGCTCAAACTTTTTATTTTGTTCTGGCAACCCTTTCTTTCTTTTCCTATTCAAAGAAAAGCTGTATGTTTTGCCTTTAAATAACTTAAATTCCATTTTTATTTTTTTAAATACATAATGCATAATTTTGATTTGTTAAAGGTTGATCAGTTTGTTTGCTTCTATACAGAAATCATAGAGTCTAACATTATTTAATAGTACTGTAGTCCATGCCCAGCACACACAGAGGCACTTTGGATAATGATTTCTTTGTTCTTCAGGAGTGTCCCAGAATGTGTGTATAATTAATTATTTATATGTCTGATGAGATAATTTAGGCTCAGTGAGATTCAGTTACTCAAAGAGCCTCTTATGTGTGCATGTGTGTGTGCGTGCGTGTGTGCATGTGTGTTCAGTTACTCAGCCGTGTCCAGATCTTCGTGACTCTATGGACTGCAACCCACCAGGCTTCTCTGTCAATGGGACTTCCCTGGTGTGAACACTGGAGTAGGTTGCCATTTCCTCCTCCAGGGGATCTTCCCAACCCAGGAAACAGAACCTGTGTATCCTGAGTCTCCTGCACTGCAGGCAGAGTCTTTACCAGTGAGCCACCAGGGAAGACCAAGAGCCTTTATAGGATATTTATCAGTAGTATGTTTCTATGATGTTTTGGGGGTGCTTTTTTGTTTGTTTAGTTGGTGGTTAGTAGTTAGTACACTTACTAATGAAAAAGTAAAAGTCACTCAGTCATGACCAACTCTTTGCAATCCCATAGATGGTAGCCTGTCAAGATCATCTCTCCAAGTAATTCTCCAGGCAAGAATACTGGAGTGAGTAGACTTTTCCTTCTCCACTTGGGAAGTGCCTAAGGATATCTATTCCATACACCCTAAACCCAGGTCTCCCTCATTGCAGGTGGATTCTTTACCATCTGAGCTAGCAGAGAAGCACTTTACTAATAGCCATGTGATTTTTCCAAATATTTATAGTCTTGTGTGGTATGGATTAAATGAGATAGTGTACATATATATGTTATTTAGCACAGAGCCTTGTGACAATGAAAACAAAATAATTTGTACCAGAAGTTACTGATATTAACATGTTTTGAATGATTTTTTAAATGTGCTTTCTTATTTCAGTTCCAGTAACTCATTCTATCTTACTGAGAGTTTTCATATTTGAGATAGAAATAGCAAGTGAATTATAATTTTGCATATACAAAACACTTGGACGCATGGTATCTAACTAAATATTTAGCAACAACAAAAACCCAGTGTACTCTCCCTCAACCTGATTCTCTCTTAAATCTGTGGTGTTTTTATTGTTGTTGATTGTTTCTCTTATTAATATCTATCCTGCATCTGCTGTGTTGGCAGGCAGATTCATTACCACTGCACCACTTGGGAAGTGCCTAAGGATATCTATTCCATACATCAACTCTATGTTTGATGAGCTGATCCAATGGCATTGCAACAACTGTCCCTTATTTATTGCCTTCTAACACTGTATCTAAAATAGATGCATAAGTAAGCTCTTGATGGAAAACATAGTGGCAACCCTCACTCTAATTAAAGTATTTGTTTGCTACACATATAGCAACTCAGTGTATGTTTCACTCAGAGATAACATATATAATAAGTCTATTCTTAATTTATCAAGAAAAAAAGCATTAACAACAATTATTGTCTACTCTGAATGTGTGTAATCAGCTTTTTAAAAGGAGAGCATTTTTATGTAGGAGAGAACTGTATAAGGAGAGAATCTTATATTTCAAAAACACTTAAGTTTCTCATCTAATGTAATGTGTCCCCTAAAATATCCATCGATTTCACCAGTTCCATGGCAGAAAACATTCCCCTATAGTTCAAAGTAAAATATACTTCAAGGATTATTCATTATTCTGTACAAATGCTCAGAGTTTAATATATCAATAGGAGTTAGTTGTTCAGTCATGTCCAACTCTCTGATCCCAGGGACTGTAGACCGCCAGGCTTCTCTGTCCATGGAGTTCTCCAGACAAGAATATTGGAGGAGGTTGCCATTTCCTTCTCCATAATCTATCAATAGGGTTTTAAAAATCATTGTATTTGTATGTATCGTCAGCACTTCTACTTAGCAATCAGTGGGCAGAGACGTGAGTGACTTGGCAAGAGAATGGACCAGATAGCATCAGTTCTGAGTTTAATTTGAACTGATAAAGTTTCCAGTATCCTTGCTCTCCTCTTCTGAAATTTGAAATAAATAAGGTATTTGGTTTTACTTACCTGAGCAGAGTGATCTGCCCAGATCTGCTCCAGAGGCCTTTGCATGAAGTGTGCTAACTGGTTTATACAAGTGCTTGAAGTCTCTGAAGAACTTTACACTGAAATGTGTGTCATGACCCTAGTCCCTAAACAGGAGAGTCAAAATTCCCAGTACAGATCAGGTCCCCCAGGGACGTAAAGAAAACTGAATGTTTATTAGTCAAGCCTCTATGCAAAAATGTCACGCAAGGTGCAAATCTCTAGAGAGCCAGGAAGTATTCTTGAAAACCATTGATTAACTATTGCATCCATTGATTCCACCCTTTTTTGTTTTGAATTTTACCCCTACAGGGTTTGGAAGTGTTGACTCTAGCTCTTGAATGGAGAAAAGCACAGGACTCTGGCTCCAATGTTGAATTTTAACATACATATTGGAAACAGAACCAAATGTAAAGCCTTCATTCTTGTGTCAAGATAAACCCTGGTGTATTTACCACAAGAACCAGACGATATACAACATAAAAGCAAAAATCTTGCTATGTGTGCTTGCTTACTTCCATTTTTACAATTATGAATGTAAAAAGGCACTTCAAGCACCTCTTAGCAAAGCTAGTATGTAGTTGTATACTTTCCACAATAACATTTCAATATTGAAAGAGCTACATTTATTCATATCTGTGGGTTTTAAAATATGAAAACATGATAAAGAATGTAACAAAAAATAAACTGTGAAATAAACCACTTTAGTTAACATGGTATTTTAACATGATTAATTTAGCCAACAACTGAATGTAATAACTTGTAATGTAATCCCATTTTAGGGAAAAAATTTTAGCTTAGACTCTGTATTTAAGGAGGTAGCCCTATTAAAACGAAATCAGGTGGCCAAAGTATTGGAGCTTCAGCTTCAGAATCAGTCCTTCCAATGAATATTCAGGGATGCTTTCCTTTAGGATTGACTGGTTTAAACTCCTTGCTGTCCAAGGGACTCTCAAGAGTCTTCTACAACTTACTTAAATGCATATAAACATTTAATTCTCACACAGTAAACTGCTAGGTTTCAGTGTCACAGCTCATGTTAATACCTTCCTTTTCACGTGACTCTTGTGCTTGGAGAAAAAGTGTTGATTCCAATAATAGGCCAATGTTTTAAAGTGTCCTAACATTTCAGAGATACTTATTGTGGGGTTAATAGAGGAATTTTGTGATATTGTTTTTGTCAAATTATCATCTATTCGTCTTTCACTGCTTTCTTTATTTAAGCTTGTTTATTGCTGTTTCTATGCTTTATTTCAGGAAGTATTTTGGAGAATATTCTGGCTTATTAATGAGAATTTTCTTCTGCCTGATGTATAATTTCCATTCAATTTTTAAATTACTTTATAAAGAGAAGTAATAGTTTCACAGCAAAATTAAGAGGGAGGTACAGATATTTTACATGCATGCCCCTTATTAATATTCTTCATCAAAGTGGTGTTTTTTTACATTTGATAAGCCCACATTGACACATCATAATCACTCAAAGTCCATTATTTACATTAGACTTCACTACTGGGGCTGTATGTCCTATGAGTTTCAAAAATACATATAACGACATGAATCCACCATAATATTCTTATATAGAATTATTTTCAATGCCCTAAAAGTCCTCTGTGCTCTGTCTCTTTATCCTCCTGCTCCTAAACCTCTGGCAACCACTGATCATTGTGTTCTCTGATTGTCATGTTTGTAGGTTTTTTCTTCTTTAGTAATAACCCAACAGGTGTGAGGTGATATGCAATTGCACTTTTGATTTGCATTTGATAAAATTTCTGTACTACCCAAGGCAATAAAAAATATAATGCAATGCTTATCAAATAACATTGGTATTTTTTTTAAATAGGAAAAAAATCATTCTAAATTTATGTGATGCCAAAGAAGATTTCAAATATCCAAAGATATCTTGTGCAAAAGTACAAAGCTGGTGTCATCACGCATCTTTGTTTCAAAAATGTATTACAAAGCTACAGTACTTGAACCATACACTATTGGTATAAAAACAGACATGTAGGCCAATGGAGCAGAATAAGGAGCCCACAAATCAACTCACATATATTTAGTCAATTGATCTTCAACAAGGGTGTTGACAAAAGACAGTAGGAAAAGGATAATCACTTCAACAAGCTGTGCTGGCAAAACTGGATATCCACATGCAAAATAACAAAATTCAACCCTCCTGTTAAACCATGAACAAAAGTAAACTTAAAGACTTAAACATAATACATGACACTATAAAACTCTCAGAAGAAATATAAAGGAAAAGCCTCATGACATTAGATTAGTGATAATCTAATAGATATTACATCACAAGCATAGGCACAAAAGAAAACTTAGATAAGTGTGAATACATCACACTAAAAGTATATTCAGCAAAGAAAACAATCCACAGAGTAAAGAGGCCTCCTACGGTGTGGGAGAAAATGTTCAAACCACTTGAACAGAATCTTCTCCAAAGAAGACACAAAAATGGACAACAGGTTAGTATGAAAAAGTACATAAAACCACTAGTTATTAGGGAAATACAAATATAAAGCATTATTATAAATCAGAGGCTGAATGACTTTATTTATTCAACAAATATTATTAGGTCATGAATTATTTCAATATATTTTCTTTTTTATTGAGTGAATCATCATGTTGCTATTTTGAACCAGATCATAATTGGAGTGTATTCCCCTTGGAGACTCTCCTGTGGTTTGATCAGCAGTTGAGTAAGTAGATATAAGCAGTTTGAGTTAATTACATTCAGAGTATATCAAAACCTGCTTTTGCCAATCCACAGGTAAGAGACAGTTTCAGGCATTTGCTGAGTACTTTAGGAGTTTGGACCTAACAATATCAGATATGTTGCGTAATCCTTTCATCAATAGCTGTTGTCTCTCATATAGATGAATATATGCATCAAATAAAATAAAGTATTAAATTTTTGTTGGTTAATTATTGTTGTCATAGTTTGCTGCTGCCAAGTCCAAGTCGCTTCAGTCATGTCTGACTCTGTGCAATCCCATAGATGGCAGCCCATCAGGCTCCACCGTCCCTGGGATCCTCCAGGCAAGAACATTGGAGTGGGTTGCCATTTCCTTCTCCAATGCATGAAAGTGAAAAGTGAAAGTGAAGTCGCTCAGTCGTGTTCGACTCTTAGCGACCCCGTGGACTGCAGACTACCAGGCACCTCCGTCCACGGGATTTTCCAGGCAAGAGTACTGGAGTGGGGTGCCATTGCCTTCTCCGATCATAGTTTAGTTACAATTTTTTACAAGTGACTTTAACTATGACTCAGCTTGTCTAGTTGATAATTCACTAGATCCACAGTAAACAATATCTAAACAAGAATAATAATTTGGAAAAAAAAATGTTTTGTTTTGTTTTTCAGAAAAATCTTTACATTTTCACCACAGGTCCTGAGACAGTTGAAAAGCAAAGACTTTATATATCCAAATGTAATACATATGAGTGATTATTTAGTAAAAGAAAAAACACAATGTAATGCAAAAAAAATGGAGAAATACATTTGAATGAAATATGTTGTCATATAATAATTTAATCATGGCCCATCATTTAAAAAAAATCTTCATTATTCTTTTGGCTACACCTAAGAAGAGCTAAAAAGTTAGAAAGAATTTGGGAAAAGCTCATAAAATATTACAATCTGAGAGGCTGCTACTCTGTAGGACCAGCCTAATTTAACATTATCTAAACATGATAGGTGTTGCAAGAGGGCATCAGAGGGCAGACACACTGAAACCATACTCACAGAAAACTAGTCAATCTAATCACACTAGGACCACAGCCTTGTCTGACTCAATGAAACTAAGCCATGCCCGTGGGGCCACCCAAGATGGGTGGGTCATGGTGGAGAGGTCTGACAGAATGTGGTCCACTGGAGAAGGGAATGGCAAACCACTTCAGTATTCTTGCCTTGAGAACCCCATGAAGAGTATGAAAAGGCAAAATGATAGGATACTGAAAAAGGAACTCCCCAGGTCAGTAGGTGCCCAATATGCTACTGGAGATCAGGGGAGAAATAACTCCAGAAAGAATGAAGGGATGGAGCCAAAGCAAAAACAATACCCAGCTGTGGATGTGACTGATGATAGGAGCAAGGTCCGATGCTGTAAAGAGCAATATTGCATAGGAACCTGGAATGTCAGGTCCATGAATCAAGGCAAATTGGAAGTGGTCAAACAAGAGATGGCAACAGTGAATGTCGACATTCTAGGAATCAGCGAACTGAAATGGACTGGAATGGGTGAATTTAACTCAGATGACCATTATATCTACTACTGTGGCAGGAATCCCTCAGAAGAAATGGAGTAGCCATCATGGTCAACAAAAGAGTCCGAAATGCAGTACTTGGATGCAATCTCAAAAATGACAGAATGATCTCTGTTCGTTTCCAAGGCAAACCATTCAATATCACAGTAATCCAAGTCTATGCCTCAACCAGTACCGCTGAAGAAGCTGAAGTTGAATGGTTCTATGAAGACCTACAAGATCTTTTAGAACTAACACCCAAAAGAGATGTCCTTTTCATTAAAGGGGACTGGAATGCAAAAGTAGGAAGTCAAGAAACACCTGGAGTAACAGGAAAATTTGGCCTTGGAATACGGAATGAAGCAGGGCAAAGACTAATAGAGTTTTGCCAAGAAAATGCACTGGTCATAACAAACACCCTCTTCCAACAACACAAAAGAAGACTCTATACATGGACATCACCAGATGGTCAACACTGAAATCAGATTGATTATATTCTTTGCAGCCAAAGATGGAGAAGTTCTATACAGTCAGCAAAAACAAGACCAGGAGCTGACTGTGGCTCAGACCATGAATTCCTTATTGCCAAATTCAGACTTAAATTGAAGAAAGTAGGGAAAACCACTAGACCATTCAGGTATGACCTAAACCAAATCCCTTATGATTATACACTGGAAGTGAGAAATAGATTTAAGGGCCTAGATCTGATAGATAGAGTGCCTGATGAACTATGGAATGAGGTTCATGACATTGTACAGGAGATAGGGATCAAGACCATCCCCATGGAACAGAAATGCAAAAAAGCAAAATGGCTGTCTGGGGAGGTCTTACAAATAGTTGTGAAAAGAAGAGAAGTGAAAAGCAAAGGAGAAAAGGAAACATATAAACATCTGAATGCAGAGTTCCAAAGTATAGCAAGAAGAGATAAGAAAGCCTTCTTCAGCAATCAATGCAAAGAAATAGAGGAAAACAACAGAATGGGAAAGACTAGAGATCTCTTCAAGAAAATCAGAGATACCAAAGGAACATTTCATGCAAAGATGGGCTTGATAAAGGACAGAAATGGTATGGACCTAACAGAAGCAGAAGATATTAAGAAGAGGTGGCAAGAATACACAGAAGAACTGTACAAAAAAGATCTTCACGACCCAGATAATCATGATGGTGTGATCACTGACCTAGAACCAGACATCCTGGAAGGTGAAGTCAAGTGGGCCTTAGAAAGCATCACTATGAACAAAGCTAGTGGAGGTGATGGAATTCCAGTTGAGCTATTACAAATCCTGAAAGATGATGTTTTGAAAGTTCTGCACTCAATATGCCAGCAAATTTGGAAAACTCAGCAGTGGCCACAGGACTGGAAAAGGTCAGATTTCATTCCAATCCCAAAGAAAGGCAATGCCAAAGAATGCTCAAACTACCACATAATTGCACTCATCTCACATGCTAGTAAAGTAATGCTTAAAATTCTTCAAGCCAGGCTTCAGCAATATGTGAACTGTGAACTTCCTAATGTTCAAGCTGGTTTTAGAAAAGGCAGAGGAACCAGATATCAAATTGCCAACATCCGCTGGGTCCTGAAAAAGCAAGAGAGTTCCAGAAAAAACATCTATTTCTGCTTTATTGACTATGCCAAAGCCTTTGACTGTGTGGATCAAAATAAACTGTGGAAAATTCTGAAAGAGATGGGAATACCAGACCACCTGATCTGCCTCTTGAGAAATTTGTATGCAGGTCAGGAAGCAACAGTTAGAACTGGACATGGAGCAACAGACTGGTTCCAAATAGGAAAAGGAGTTCGTCAAGGCTGTATATTGTCACCCTGTTTATTTAACTTCTGTGCAGAGTACATCATGAGAAATGCTGGACTGGAAGAAACACAAACTGGAATCAAGATTGCTGGGAGAAATATCAATAACCTTAGTTTTGCAGATGACACCACCCTTATGGCAGAAAATGAAGAGAAACTAAAAAACCTCTTGATGAAGGTGAATGTGGAGAGTGAAAAATTTGGTTTAAAGCTCAACATTCAGAAAACAAAGATCATGGCATCCAGTCCCATCACTTCATGGGAAATAGATGGGGAAACAGTGGAAACAGTGCCAGACTTTATTTTTCTGGGCTCCAAAATCACTACAGATGGTGACTGCAGCCATGAAATTAAAAGATGCTTGCTCACTGAAAGGAAAGTTATGACCAACCTAGAGAGCATATTCAAAAGCAGAGACATTACTTTGCCAACAAAGGTTCGTCTAGTCAAGGCTATGGTTTTTCCTGTGGTCATGTATGGATGTGAGAGTTGGACTGTGAAGAAGGCAGAGTGCCGAAGAATTGATGCTTTTGAACTGTGGTGTTGGAGAAGACCTTTGAGAGTCCCTTGGACTGCAAGGAGAGCCAACCAGTCCATTCTAAAGGAGATCAGCCCTGGGATTTCTTTGGAAGTAATGATGCTAAAGCTGAAACTCCAGTACTTTGGCCACCTCATGCGAAGAGTTGACTTATTGGAAAAGACTCTGATGCTGGGAGGGATTGGGGGCAAGAGGAGAAGGGGACGACAGAAGATGAGATGGCTGGATGGCATCACTGACTCGATGGACGTTGATTCTGGGTGAACTCCAGGAGTTGGTGATGGACAGGGAGGCCTGGTGCGCTGCGATTCATGGGGTTGCAAGGAGTCGGACATGACTGACCAACTGATCTGATCTGATTTGATCTGATTTACCATCATTTTGAATATTCAGTTTTATTAGTGTATTTTATGTTACAATATTTGTCAATCAAGTTTGATGTACTCCACTTTGTTAAATCAATATTAATGATTTCATTCTATAGATAAACAAATTATAACAAATAATTTTACATAGTTATTGAAAGTAACTAGATTGCTGATATCCTATTCCAGGTATCTGCACACTGATACACTAGGTCATGTTATTGTATGTAAGAAGGAAATTGATTTTAACCAATGATTTGGTGTTTTAAGCTAATTTAATATGGAAACAACTAATAGAATTCAGTGGTAAATTAACTGATGTATCTAATGGATTTAGATGGCATGAATTCAGCCCGTGAGTGAATGAATACACATATTTTCCCATTTGAGTCTTCAGTGCGTGGCATGAATGCTTGACCTACTGTCTTGTCACCATGTTCTGATCTACAACTGGGAAATTATACTGTGGCAAAAAAATAAATATGAGGACACAAATCACATTCTATTGAATCACAATGTTATTCATTCTTTTGGTAGGAAATAAATTGCAATTTTTTGAAAATCTTCCTCAATTTGTTCCATGAAGTATGAAGATGAAGAATGTCACCGAAGTAACATCCTTTTTACTGAAAAGCTTCACAGACAATCTTGAACTGCAAATCATCATATTCTTCTTGTTTCTAACAGTTTACCTCTTCACACTGATTGGAAATTTAGGACTGGTTGGGGATCGCCGGCTCCACAGCCCCATGTACTATTTTCTGAGTGTGCTTTCATCTGTGGATGCCTGCTATTCCTCAGTTATTACCCCCAAAACGTTAGCAGACTTTATGTCAAAGAACAAAGTCATTTCCTTCCTTGAATGTGCAACACAGATGTTTCATGCTGTTACTTTTGGGACCACAGAATGCTTTCTTCTGGCTGCAATGGCATATGATCGTTACGTGGCCATCTACGACCGCTTCCTGTATTCAGTCAGCATGGCTCCCAGAGTCTACGTGCCACTCATCATTGCTTCCTATGTTGGTGGCGTCTTGCATGCTTCTGTACACACAGTGGCTACTTTTAGGTTATCCTTCTGTGAATCCAATGAAATCAGACATGTGTTCTGTGACATCCCTCCCCTCCTCGCTATTTCTTGCTCTGACACTCACACAAACCAGCTTCTGCTCTTCTACTTTGCAGGCTCTATTAAGATAGTCACTGTCTTGATTGTCCTCATCTCCTATGGTTTCATTATGCTGACCGTTCTGAGGATGACATCTGCTGTAGGGAGAAGGAAAGTGTTTTCTACATGTGGTTCTCACTTAACTGGAGTATCCATTTGTCATGGTACTGTTCTCTTCATGTATGTGAGACCAAGTTCCAGCTATGCCACAGATCATGATATGATTGTGTCTATAATTTATAGCATTGTGATTCCAATGCTGAATCCCATCATCTATAGTTTAAGGAACAAAGATGTAAAAGAGGCAATGAAGAGGGTGTTTGTAAAAAAAAAATGCTTTATCAATAAAGTATATTATCAGAGTAAAAATTAACCTAAAAATATCGAGAGTGATGTTATGTATCATAATACCAAGAAGATATGATGAAAATGTTTCATTTTATCTTATTAATATATTTCTCTTCTTCCTGGATATTTTAATATAAACATCATAGCTAACCTTTTATCTATGTTATTTTTATATGCACAAAAATTGTAACATCCATTTGTGCCTTAATATTATCCCATTGATAGAGGTGTCCACACACACACTCAAACACACATGCACACACACCTATAAACGTTTGTATGTAAAAGCATGCTGATGGATATAACACAAACACACGCAGACATATGTGTATGTAAATTTTCTTTAGCATATTATATATTCTTTTCTTCTTTCATCTTGATATAACTTGAAAGTATAGTCCCCAATATTCACAACTGTAATTAACATTATATCTGACTAGCTTGATCAAATGCCAACTAATCAATAGCAAACCCACAGTCCATATGATCCCATACCCTGGAGTCATTGGTATCTGAATTCATTTCAAAGCATTCTGATCTATCCTTAGATTTATTCATTGGCAGCTATCTAATCCCAGTCTGTGGTTTGGGGACCACAGGTAACATGTTCAAATTCCTGGTGTTAACTACCATGCTGATTTGTAAGGATGTATTTCTACCATTTTTGTTATTTCATTCAGAGCTTGAGTGCTAAACAAATCTTTAATTTCTCACAGAAAATAAAGTCCAGGCATTGACATCTATCACGATCACACATTAAAAAAAGACAAACACAATTCAGAGAGTAGTGTATAACTGGCCTGTGTATTCGGTTCTTTCCACAGCTCAGCCCCAATCCACCTTTATGGATTTGACTACAGGTCTGGTGCTGACTCAGATTTTAGCTCTCTTTTTCTTGGATCGTTTCAACTCTGATATGCCTCTGCAGAAACCCCCACTCCTCATGTTCAGGCCCAAGAACCTCATTACAGAAGGGTCCCTCCTACATGCATGTTTAAGCCTTGTTTCCAATAGACCTCATTTTCATTGCGAGGACATGTGTCCTTCAGAGATAACTGTAAGATGTAGTGCTCTCCTTTCCTGCTTTCACTCATTTATATTTATTAATTTTAATCACAATTTTGCAAAAACTCTTTCTCTTCTTAAAGGAGCATCCTTATTTTTAAATCCAAGACAATTTTCTGAGATTTAGAGTCCCACCTAATGATACTTTTCTGAATTGGGATTAAGTTTAAATTATAATTCAACAGTTCTTGTGCAGAATTCCCTTACCTACGTTACCTGTATTTGAAAGTGCTAGTAGCTCAGTCTTCTGCATCTGTGCGGCTCCACGGACTAGAGCCTGCCAGGCCCCTCTGTCCATGCAACTCTAGGCAAGAATACTGGAATGAGTTGCCATTTCCTACTTCAGGGGGTCTTCCTGACCCAGGAATTGAACCTGGGTCTCCTGCATTGCAGGCAGGTTCTTCTTCACTGCTTGAGCCATCAGAGAAGCTGTTATTGTATTTATTCCTATGCAATATATCTGCTCTTATTTCTCCTGTTTGGGATACTCTCCTCACTGCTATTCATATGGTTTCTTCTACTAAATATCAAAACTAAACCATGTTCACATATTAGTTATAGTTGCATATCCAAACTATGCAAACGTGTTGTTGAATAGTGTGTGTGTATGCATGTGTGTGTATCATTCAGCATTGAAGAGATTCTTAAACATAATTCAATATCATAAAAATAAATTTTATGCTTTAAAATTTTAGTTTTAAAGAAAAATAAACACTAATATAGGAAAAAAAAAACTAACCATAAACAGAGAAAATAGATACAGTTATGCATCTGTTAAATTTATAAATAATAGACTAGAAGTACATAGAATTATGGTTCCCCACATGGTGCTATGGTAAAGAATTAGCCTGCCAATGCAGGAGACACTAGAAATGTGGGTTCGATCCCTGGGTCAGGAAGATTCCCTAGAGAAGGCAATGGCAACCCACTCCAGTACTCTTGCCCGGAAACTCCCATGAATGGAGGAGCCTGGTAGGATGCAGTCCGTGGGGTTGCGAAGAGTCAGACACGACTGAGCAACTTCACTTTCCCTTTTCACTTTCATGCATTGGAGAAGGAAATGGCAACCCACTCCAGCATTCTTTCCTGGAGAATCCCAGGGATAGGGGAACCTGGTGGGCTGCCACCTATGGGGTGGCACAGAGTTGGACACAACTGAAGCGACTTAGCAGCAGCAGCAGCAACAAAGGGACATAATCACAATAAAAATGGCTGATCACATTGGATGAACAATATGACATGGTAAACACACAGGAAAAATCATCAGTGCTGTGGTCAGACAGCAGACATGTATAAGGGCCACCAGGAGAAGGCAGATCCGTGGAGAAACCACCACCCGGTAGAGCAGGGGGCTGCAAATAGCCACACAGTGGTCATAGGCCATGGCAGCCAGCATGAAAATCTCAGCCACAACAAAAGCTATGAATCCACTCAGCTGGGCTGCACATGCATAGTAAAATATGGTTTTTTTGTAACCAAGAAGTTAACCAACATTTTGGGGGCAATGACAGAAGAATTGCCCAAATTGATGATAGCCAAGTGCTTAAGGAAAAAGTACATGGGAATTTGAAGCTGAGAGTCCACACTGGTGAGGATGACGATTCCCAGGTTCCCTGTCATGTTCATTTCATAGATGACCAGAAACACCCAGAAAAGAGGAATCTGGAGTTCTGGATGGTCTGAGATCCTCATTAGAATGAATTTAATCACTTGAGTGCAGTTCCCTGCAGCCATCTATATTGCTGATTTCTGCTTAGTGAGGAAAAAAGGCAAGAGAGCTCCAGAAAAAATATCTACTTCTGTTTTATTGAACATGCCAAAGCCTTCGATTGTGTGGATAACATCAAACTGTGGAAATTTTGTAAAGATGGAAATACCAGACCACCTGACCTGCCTTCTGAGAAGTCTGTATGCAGGTCAGGAAGCAACAGTTAGAACTAGACATGGAAAAACAGACTGGTCCCAAATCAAGAAAGGAATATTTCAAGTCTGTATATTGTCACCCTGCGTATTTAACTTTTATGCAGAGTACATCATGAGATATGCTGGACTGGATGAAGCACAAGCTGGAATCAAGATTGCTGGGAGAAATACCAATAACGTCAGATATGCAGATGACACCACCCTTATGGCAGAAAGTGAAGAAGAACTAAAGAGCCTCTTGATGAAAGTGAAAGAGGAGAGTAAAAAGTTGGCTTAAAACTCAATATTCAGAAAACTAAGATCATGGCATCTAGTCTCATCACTTCATGGCAAATAGATGGGAAAACAGTGGAAATAGTGACAGGCTTTATTTTGGGGGGCTCCAAAATCACTGCAGATTGTGACTTCAGCCATGAAATTAAAAGATGTTTATTCCTTGGAAGAAAAGTTATGACCAACATAGATAGCATATTCAAAAGCAGAGACATTACTTTGTCAACAAAGGTCCATCTAGTCAAGGCTATGGTTTTTCCAGTGGTCATGTATGTATGTGAGAGTTGGACTATAAAGAAAGCTGGATGCCAAAGAATTGATGCTTTTGAACTGTGGTGTTGAAGACTCTTGAGAGTCCCTTGGACTGCAAGGAGATCCAACCAGTCCATCCTAAAGGAAATCAGTCCAGAATATTCATTGGAAGGACTGATGCTGAAACTGAAACTCCCATACTTTGGCCATCTGATGCTAAGAACTGATTCATTTGAAAAGACCCTGATGCTGGGAAAGGTTGAAGGTGGGAGGAGAAGGGGTCGACAGAGGATGAGATGGTTGGATGGCATCACTGACTCAATGGATATGAGTTTGTGTAAACTCCGGGAGTTCATGTCAGACAGGGAGGCTTAGCATGCTGCAGTCCATGGTGTCACAGAGTCAGACACCACTGAGGGACTGAACTGATGGGAGCAGATGCCATCAACTTAGTTTTCTGAATGTTGCATTTTAAGCCTGCTTTTTCACTCTCTTCTTTCCACCGCTTTAGTCCCTGCTGGTTTTTTTCATTAGAATAGTATCATCTGCATAGCTGAGGTTGTTGATATTACTCCCTGCCATCTTGACTCCAGCTTGTGAGTTATCCAGCCCTGTATTTAATATGATGTACTCTACATATGAGTTAAATATGCAGGGTGACAATATACAACCTTAATACTCCTTTCTCATATTTGAACCAGTCCAGTGTTTCATGTCCATTTGTAAAATTTTCTTGGCTGCATACAGATTTCTCAGGCAGCAGGTAAGATGGTATGGTATTCCCATCTCTTTAAGAATTTTCCTGATGGCTTAGAGGGTAAAGAGTCTGCTTGCAGTGTAGGAGACCCGGGTTTGATCCCTTGGTCAGGAGGATCCCCTGGAGAAGGAAATAGCAACGCTTTCCAATATTCTGACCTGGAAAATTCCATGGACAGAGGAGTCTTGCAGGGTACAGTACATAGGGTGCAAAAAGCCAGACACAACTGAGCAACTTCACTTTTTTTAAGAACTTGCCACAGTTTGTTGCAATCCAAACAGTCAAAGACTTTAGCAAAGTCAATGAAGCAGAAGTAGATTTTTTTTTAATTCTCTTTTTCTATAATCCAACAGATGTTTGACAAGTTGACTTCTAGTTCCTCTTCATTTTCTATATCCAGGGTGTACATCTTCGGTTCATGCACTGCTGAAGCCTGACTTGAAGGATTTTGAGCATTACCTTGACAGCATGTGAAATGAAAGCAATTGTTTGGTAGCTTGAACATTTTTTGGCATTGTCTTTCTTTGGGAATGGAATGAAAACTGACCTTTTCCAGCCCTGTGGCCACTGCCAAGTTTTCCAAATTTCCAGGCATATTGAATGCAGCACTTTAACAGCATCAGTTTTAGGGTTTGAATTAGTTCAACTGGAATTCCATCACCTCCACTAGCTTTGTTCGTAGTAATGCTACCTAAGGCCACTTGACTTCATCCTCCAAGATGTCTAGCTCTAGGTGAATGAGCACACTGTTGTGGTTATCTGGCTCATTAAGAACTTTTTTGTATAATGTTCTGTGTATTCTTGCCACCTCTTCTTGATCTCTTCTACTGCTGTTAGGTCCTTGACGTTTCTGTTCTTTGCTGAGTCCATCTTTGCATGAAATGTTCCATTAGTATCTCCAATTTTCTTGAAGAGATCTGAAGTCTTTCTCCATTCTATTATTTTTTCTATTTCTTTATATTGCTCTCTTAAGAAGCCTTTCTTACCTTGCTATTCTCTGGAAATCTGCATTCAGTTGGGTATATTTTTCCCTTCATCCTTTGCCCTTTCTCCTTTTGCAAGTTCCTGGTCTATAAGTATTGTGGGATATAGAGTATGTCTAAATAAATTACCTTTGTATTAATAGCTTCTAAAATAAGCCCAAACTCTACTTTTGAACAATAGATGTTCAAAAGTTACTTGCTAACTGACTGACTGAAAGAGATGAATGGTGAATAAGTGAAGGAATGAATGTATACAATATCAATCCTGAAATTCTGAAATAAAGTATGAGATTTTTGTTCCAAGGCCCATAGTTTTATGGTAATATGATTATTTAAATCATTTTGACTTTGATAAAGAAACAGAGACAACCTACATATCATTTTCTAGAATACTCACTACTTTAGTGCAGGGCACAGCTGTTCTTTCTTCATCGACTTAGTCCTAAAATTAATAAAGTTATGGTATATTCTTGGCTCTAAAATTAACAAAATAACAGATAAATTGCGGACCATAGAAAGGAAGTTCCAAAGATTTTTTACCATGAAGTCACTTTTTACAATGATATAAAGTCTTGAATGTTGCACTGTTGCTTCCTCTGGTGTCCTTTGTATCTTGTCTGTCATGTAACCAGTGACACTGTCTGCACCATGCAGAGTTAACAAGACCTTCGTCTGTTCATAGCTCTGCCAACTTCTCCCCTGATTCAGTATTCCTATAACAATGTGGGGCTTTCAGGTGGTTCAGTGGTAAAGAATATGTCTGCCAATGCAGGAGATACAGGAAATGTGGGTTTCATCCCTGGGTCTGGAAGAACCCCAAGAGTAGGAAATGGCAATCCACTCCAGAATTCTTGCTGGGAAATCCCATGGACAGAGGAGCCTGATTGGCTAGAGTTCTTGTTGTCACACAAGTTGTTTCTGTTATCAGAAACAACTGACCACACACACACATAACATTGTTAAGATTCTCTAATTCTTTGTTTCTCAATTTTCCATTCTTACTGATGTGTTATTTTGCAACTTGATCTCTCATTTGAAGCTTATTATTTATTGTACAAGAGGGTTTTTTTTTAATTTCCTAAATCTTCTGTATGCTATATAATAAACATATCTTGGTCAGACAAAACTGTAACACAGTGGATCACTGGATCACAAAATCTCACCTTTCAAAAATATTTGTAAGAAACACACACACAGATACAAATATACAGAAAAATGGCATGAAAGACTCTACATTTCCATTATCCATGTTAAACAGTGGATTTATCTTATAGGATGCACTAATGTAAGGTAACATTTAACAACATATAAGCTAAATTTCCTTGGACTCAACTTCTTACATTCTCACTCATGTGTTTTCTTTTGTCATTTTTGAATGTAAGTATGATCTCTGTAAGTGTTAATGCATAGACTTTATTATCTGTGAGAAATCAAAGGTGGATATAATGCTTGTGCTTTGAAAAAAAATTAAAATAAGGAGGAACGGCTTCCTCAAATCAGTATGGTAGTAACACCAGGAATTTGAACATGTTATCTATGGTCCCCAAACCACAGACTGGGATTAGATGACTGACAATGTATAAATCTAAGAATGGAGGCCAAGTCAAATACCAGTGACTCCAGGTTATGAGGTCATTTCAGCTACGGTTTTGCTATTGATCAAATAGTATTTGATAAAGCTAGTCATTTATATTTATAATACTATTTATAATTGCAAATTGGAGGCTATATACCCAAGTTATATGGGGATAAAATAATAAACATAATAAACTAAAGATTATATATACATATGTCCTTGACTGTGCTAGTGTTCTGTCAGTCAGTACAGCTTCTGCATACATATATACACATATTGGTAGGAACACACTGAGAAGCACATGGGTGATAGCAAATGGGTTTTTCTGCATATAAATATAGTATAGATAGAGGGTTGATCTTTGTTTTAAAACATCCAGGGAGAAAAGAAATGCATTCATAATGTAAAAATATTTTCAGCATATCTTCTTGATACTGAGGCATAGAAGAACCTTACCCTCAATTTTTTTAACTTTAATTTTTACTGTGAAAATATGCTTTACAGCTAAATTAAATTTTCCAGAACATTCTCTTCATTGCCTCTTTTACATCTTTATTCCTTAAACTACAGATGATGGGATTCAGCATGGGAATCACAACTCTGTAAAAGAGGGACACAATCATGTCATGGTCCAAGGCATAGCTGGAACTTGGCCTCACGTACATGAAGAGGATGGTCCCATGAGAAATGCACACTCCAGTTAGGTGAGAGCCACAAGTAGAAAAGACTTTCCTTCTCCCTTCAGCAGACCGCATCCTCAGAATGGCCAACAGAATGAAGCCATAGGAGATCAGGACAATCAGGACAGTGACTATCTCAATGGAGCCCACAAGGTAGAGGAGAAGAAGCTGTTTTGTGTGAGTGTCAGAGCAAGAAATAGCGAGGAGGGGAGGGATGTCACAGAAGATATGCCTGATTTCATTGGAGGCACAGAAGGAGAGGCTGAAAGTAGCCACTGTGTGTACAGTAGCATGCATGATGCCAGCAACATAGGAAGCAATGATGAGTCTCCCACGTAGACTCTAGGAGCCATGCTGGCTGAATACAGGAGGGGATCGTAGATGGCCACGTAGCGATCATATGCCATTGCAGCCAGAAGAAAGCATTCTGTGGTCCCAAAAGTAGTGGAGAGAAACATCTGTGCTGCACATTCAGGCAATAAAATGATTTTGTTTTTTGACATAAAATCTACTAACATTTTTGGTGTGATTACTGAAGAATAGCAGGCATCAACAAATGACAGCACACTCAGAAAATAGTACATGGGGTTGTGGAGCCAGCAATCCCCAATGACCAATACAACCAGTCCTAAATTTCCAATCAAAGTAAAGGGATAAATTGCTAGAAATAGGAAGAATAGGATAAATTGTATTTCAGGATTATCTGTGAGATCTTTCAGTACAAACATAATAACTTCAGTGGTATTCTTCATGGTGACTCCTCATGGAACAAATTTAAACATAAAATTACAATTATTTTAAAATAATAAAAACACTGTGACTCAGTAATGTGGCTTAAAGGATTTTGACATATGCTCTCATATTTATTTTGGGGGATGTCTCATTTCCGAGTTGTTGATCAGAAGACAGTGACAAAGCAGTGAGTAAAGTGTCCATGCTGTTCACTGGAGAATCAAATACCAATATTTATGTGTTCACTTACTTCTTGAATCCATGTAATTTATAAAACCATCAGGCTAACTGGTTAATCTGTCACTGCATTCTATTATCTTTTCTCATACTAAATCACATTAAAACACACCAAATGATTGAATAAAATATAATTTCCCTCTGATATCCAAACACATAAGATAGCGTATCAGTGTACAGATCCCTGGAACAGAATAGTAGCATTCCACAACTTTCAGTTGTTGTGTAAAATGGCTTGCAATTACTATCTAGTCAACTGTAGAATCAGAACATTAGTATTTCTGATAATATTGAAATGATTATTTTTAAATGGGAGTTTGATTCACAAGATGATTAGGCCCATTATGATTCTTAACATCATTTCAATGATATAGTTCATTCAAGACAAATAACACAGGGTTAATAAATGAAAATATTTGTTCACAGGCCAGGCACATGATTAAGAGCCATGAGCAATGTGAATATTGCTCTCTAAAGTTTTCCCTCTTCAAAGTACTAATACATGTACATACTCAAGCAGATAAAATAATACACAGTCACACAGGCTAATTAAATATGCAAAGCAACAAATATAAATATGTAAAACAATTTCCTTTAAATATGTCTTGTTTGGTTACACATTTAAGATGACCATATAATTGAACTTTGATCACCAGATATATATATTTTTAAAACATTAGCAAATGCTGGATTACAAAATTAATACTATAACTAATAATTTTACAATATATGTGATCAGATCCTTGATCCAGATATTTTGTACTTTATCTACTTGTCATGTATTTGTTTTGTGATTTTTAATACATGCCGAAACAATATTCTGCTAGGAAGAAATGCAATGTATCATAATTTGATTTTGATTTTGATTCCCCTATTCACTCTTCATGCCTCTGGTATCTTCTTTAGAGAGTAAGGAAGCTTTGTAAATTTTGTATTCTGGTAATACCAAAACACACACACATATCACATAATTCTATTTTCTATGTTACAGTGAGTTTAAGTTTAGATAGTGAAAGACTTATGATGTTAAATGTGTGTGTGTGTGTGTGTGTGTGTGTGTGTGCTCAGTCATGTCCAACTCTTTGGGATCCTATGGACTGTAGCCTCCCAGGCTTCTCTCTTCATGGGATTTTCCAGGCAAGAATACTGGAGTGGGTTGCCATTTCCATTTCTCTGCAAACAGGCTTTTCTACTGGATGCCAAAATGAAAATCATACTGGGTACAACCGAGTCAATATTAGAATATATTGAAAGGACTCAGAATTTTAAAGAGGAAATGACTATTAGAATATATTGAAAGGACTCAGAATTTTAAAGAGGAAATGACTATGATTCTCAAAGGTTTTAATAATACAGGGTCAACTTCTAAAATAATCTAAAGCTTCTTCTGAAAATACAATGCTAATAGAAGGTAAATATTCCAACTATATTGATCCAGTCTTGAAACACAAAGCTTGCAAAGAAGATGAAAAATAATAACAGCCATGCACCGAGCACATGCAACAGTAATGGGCTTTTGTACATGTTACTTTTTTTCCCCTTTATTGAAGCTCTCATAACTGTCAGAGCCAAGATCCAATCCCAGGTATCCCCCACGATGCATCCACTTTTCATTATTTTTCACAACCTCCTGTAATACCATGGCTTCTTTCTGAAACTGACCTGCCACTTGCTCCTCTCAGTGAAATAAAACTTTCCATTTCTGAGAATTTTATTTATTTTATTATTTAACTTTTTATTTTTTATAAGTTTATAGCCGATTAAAGTTGCTGTGATAGTTTCATGTGAACAGAAAAGGGACTCAGCCATATGCATACATGTATCTGTTCTCCTACAAACTCCCCTCCCATCCAGGCAGTCACATAACATTGAGCTGAATTCCATGTGCTCCACAGTAGGTCCTTTTTGGTTATCCATTTTAAATATTGGTGTGTATACAGGTCCATTCTAAACTCCCTATCTGTCCTTTCCCTTCATTCTTAACCTCTCCAACAAATAAAACATGCTTTTTGATGTGCATTTTTCAAAAAGTGAAGTCGCTCAGTCGTGTTCGACTCTTGGCGACCCCATGGACTGTAGCCTACAATGCTTCTGTGTCCATGGGATTTTCCAGGCAAGAGTACTGGAGTGGGTTGCCATTTCCTTCTCCAGAGGGTCTTCCCAACCCAGGGATCAAACCTGGGTCTCCCACATTGTAGGCAGATGCTTTACCATCTGGGAAGTTCATTTTTCAGAGATTTTTCTAAATGTTAAATCTAGAGAAACATTCTGAAGCAGTAGTAATCTGATGTAGCTTGTACATCACAAAGGCAAAAATAAAAGGATAATTGTTTTCTTCATTATAGCAAAAGATAATCTCTCAGATAGTTTGATAGGACAAATGTTTTTTGAATAAGACATTTTCATGATTGTTTCTGGCTTAAACTGCTCTGTCATCTATCAAGTAAATAAAAGAATACACTCAGGTGGTGCAGCAATAAAGAACCTGACTACCAATGCAGGAGTTGCCAGAGGTGCATGTTTGATCCCTTGTTGGGAAGATCCCTTGGAGGAGGAAATGGCAACCCACTCCAGTACTCTTGCCTAGGAAATTCCGTGGACAGAAGAGCCTGGTAGATTACAGTCCATGGGGTTACAAAGAGTTGGACACAACTGAGCACAAATACACACATCCTTATTTAACTAAAACCATATAATGTCTTCTATTTTCTCTGTTGTATTTATTCACCTATGGGATAGGCAACAACTAACAGGATTGCATGTCATATCTGATACTGATATTATGTCTTATTATTATTCTGCAAATATTAAATTATTCTGCAAATGACCTGAAGTTTCCTCTTACCTGCGGATCAGCAAAGGCAGGTTTAGGTACAGTGTGAATAAAAGTAGCTCGAGGTTTTTTGTATTTCCATACAAACTGTGAAATTATTTGTTCTAGCTCTGTGAAGAATACTGTTGGTAGCTTGATAGGGATTGCATTGACTCTATAAATTGCTTTGGTAAAGTTAAAAAATAAAATAAAATTAAATTAAAAGTAGCTCGAAATGCTTATATCCACTTACTCAATTATTGATGAAACCACAGGAGATTCTCCAAGGGGAATATGTCCTAATTACCTCCTGGATCAAAATAGCAACATGACAATTTACTCAATAAAAAAGAAAACAGTCCTGGAATGATTGAATGCATGCTAATATTTGTTGAATAAATGGAGTCCTTTAGTCCCTGATTTATAACAAAATTTTAGATTTGCATTTCCACGATAATTATCGATGTTAATTATTTTTTCACACTAACCTGTTGTCTGTGTATCTACTTTGAAGAAAACATCTGTTCAAGGGGTTTGCAAATATTTTTCTCCCATTCTGAAGGTGCCTTCTTACTCTGTTTAACTCTTTCCTTTGCTGTATATATTTTTAGTTTTATGTATTCTTAGTTATCTAATTTTGCTTTTGTTGCCTGTGCTTATTGTGTCATATCCATGAAATTATTAATAAATACAGTGTCATGAAGTTTTACCCTTATATATTCTTCTGTGAGTTTTTAAAGTTCAGGTCTTAGGTTTAAGTCTTTTGATTTTCATGCCTGGTGAAAGATGAGGGTTGACCTTTATTCTTTTCCATGTGAATACCCAGTTTTCCCAGCACAATTTGCTAAAGTGACTATCCTTTCCCCTTGGTGTATTGTTGACACTCTTGTCAAATATCAATTGACTATATGTAAATTAATATGCAAGCTTCTTATTCTGTTCTATTGGCCTATACGTCTGTCTTTATACCAATACTATATGTAGTACAAACACACCATTATTTCTCTCTATTCTGTTTTGTAAAGTTACTATAATCTGGATCTCCTTTAATTTATTTTTTAATTTAAATTTATTTATTTTAATTGGAGGCTAATTACTTTGTAATATTGTATTGGTTTTGTCATACACCCGTGGCGGATTCATGTTGGTGTATGGTCTCCTTTAATGTGAAATGTTTGCTTCCATAGTAGTGGGATTCATCTAGTTACCAACTCTGGAATTTTATCTGTGTCACCACAGTTAATGACTTCGTGTGTGTGGTCCCCACAGATCCATGAATGAACTTTTCTGTGATATATTGGGTTAGTAAAAAAGTTTGTTTTTTTCCCATAAGATGACTCTAATACCACTTATTTAATTTCATTTGAAACAATTTGGTTAGATTGTATTCTCAGTTGAGCTCAGTCACTCAGTCCTGTCCGACTATTTCTGACCCCATGGACTGCAGCACAGCAGGCCTCCCTGTCCACCACCAATTCCTGGAGTTTACTCAAACTCATGTCCATTGACTCAGTGATACCATCCAACCATCTCCTCCTCTTTAATGACCATATGTGACCTTTATTCAACGTTGTTGCCTAGACTTTGCTGGTGCTCTAGCTCCTGGTCTTCCCACTGGGTAATCCGGGCTTGACTCAGAGCAGAGTGGAACCATTGCATCTCAGCTGAGAGCTGCTGGGTCATGTGCCCTGTACTTCTCTTCAACTCAAATATTATTTTGAAACCAGGATGCATGATGACTCCAACTTTGGACTTCTTGCACATGATTTATTTGAATATTTGAAGTCTTCCTTGGTACCACATGAAATTTAGGATTTATTTTTTATTTAAAAAAATACCAGTGTTATTTTGATAAGCACTGCATTGAGCCTTTCATTGACCTGGGTAGTACGGACATTTTATCAAATTCAAATCAAAAGTACAATTGCATATAACATCAGAGCTGTTCAGTTCAGTTCAGATACTCAGTCGTGTCTGACTCTTTGCGACCCCATGAACTGCAGCATGCCAGGCCTCCCTGTCCATCACCAACTCCAGGAGTTCACTCAAACTCACGTCCATCGAGTCGGTGATGCCATCTAGCCCATCTCATCCTCTGTCGTCCCCTTCTCCTCCTGCCCTCAACCCCTCCCAGCATCAGAGTCTTTTCCAATGAGTCAACTCTTCGCATGAGGTGGCCAAAGTATTGGAGTTTTAACTTCAGCATCATTCCTTCCAATGAACACCCAGGACTGATCTCCTTTAGAATGGACTGGTTGGATCTCCTTGCAGTCCAAGGGACTCTCAAGAGTCTTCTCCAACACCACAGTTCAAAAGCATCAGTTCTTTGGCGCTCAGCTTTCTTCATAGTCCAACTCTCACATCCATACATGACTACTGGAAAAACCATAGCCTTGACTAGACAAACCTTTGTTGGCAAAGTAATGTCTCTGCTTTTTAATATGCTGTCTAGGTTGGTCATATCTTTCCTTCCAAGGAGTAAGCATCATTCAATTTCATGGCTGCAATCACCATCTGCAGTGATTTTGGAGCCCAACAAAATAAATTCTGACACTGTTTCCACTGTTTCCCCATCTATTTCCCATGAAGTGATGGGACCAGATGCCATGATCTTCGTTTTCTGAATGTTGAGCTTAAGCCAACTTTTTGACTCTCCTCTTTCACTTTCATCAAAAAGCTTTTTAGTTCCTCTTCACTTTCTGCCATAAGGGTGGTGTCATCTGCATATCTGAGGTTATTGATATTTCTCCTGGCAATCTTGATTCCAGCTTGTGCTTCTTCCAGCCCAGCGTTTCTCATGATGTACTCTGCATATAAGTTAAATAAGCAGGGTGACAATATACAGCCTTGACAGACTCCTTTCCTATTTGTAACCATTCTGTTGTACCATGTCCAGTTCTAACTGTTGCTTCCTGACCTGCATAGAGGTTTCTCAAGAGGCAGGTCAGGTGGTCTGGTATTCCCATCTCTTTCAGAATTTTCCACAGTTTATTGTGATCCACACAGTCAGAGGCTTTGGCATAGTCAATAAAGCAGAAATAGATGTTTTTCTGGAACTCTCTTGCTTTTTCGATGATCCATCAGATGTTGGCAGTTTGATCTCTGGTTCCTCTACCTTTTCTAAAACCAGCTTGAGCACCTGGAAGTTCACAGTTCACATATTGCTGAAGCCTGGCTTGGAGAATTTTGAGCATTGTTTTACTCGCGTGTGAGATGAGTGCAATTGTGTGGTAGTTTGAGCATTCTTTGGCATTGCCTTTCTTTGAGATTGGATTGAAAACTGATCTTTTCCAGTCTTGTGGCCACTTCTGAGTTTTCCAAATTTGCTGGCATATTGAGTGCAGCACTTTCACAGCATCATCTTTCAGCATTAAGATAGCTATTATTGAAGAATAAAAAATCAGCAAGTGTTGGCAAAGATATGGAGAAAGAACCCCATAAGCATGGATGATATAAAGGAAATTGGAACAGCCACTGTAGAAAATGTTACAGAGTTTTGTCAAAAAATTAAATCTACTATGTCATTTGCCAGTCATTTCTGGATATTTATACAAAGAAATTGAAATTAGAATCTTGGAGAGATATTGCATTCCCATGTTCACTGCAGCATTATTCACAATAACTAAGATATTAAAACCACTTAAATGTCTATTTATGGAAATATGTATTAAAAAAACTGACATATACAAACAGTGAAACATTACTCAACTTTAATAAAGGAGGAAATCCTGACATTGCAATAATATAGAAGGATTTGGAGGCCATGTGTTAAGTGAAATAATTCAGACACAGAAAGTAAATACTGGATGACCTCACTTATATGAGTTTTCTGTAACAGTCAAAGTCATAGAAGCAAAGAGAGAAGAATGGTGGTTTCTAGGGACTGGGGATGGGAGAAATGGAAAAGTGATCATCGGAACATGCGAAGTTTCAGTTTCAAGTTAAATTAAGTTCAGGAGATCTTCTATACAGTGTAGTCCCTATAGTTAATAATTCTGTTTTGTATACTCAAAGCTGCTAATAAGGTAGATCTTATGTTAAATGTTTTTATTATAAAATTATAATAAAAATAAAAGAGGCAGAGGAAACTTTCAGAAATAAGGATATCTTTATGGCCTTGATAGTGGTCATGCTTTCATGGATGTACTCTTCCCCCAAATCTTCAAGAGGAATGCATTAAATATGCATATAAGTTTACATATGTTATACCTCAATGGTAGGCTTCCCTGGTGGCTCAGTGGTAATGAATCTGCCTGCAATGTAGGATATGCAGGTTAGTATCCTTGGGTCAGGAAGATCCCCTGGAGAAGCGAATGGTATTTTTGCCTGGAGAGTTCCATGGACAGAGAAGCCTTGTTGGCTACAGTCAGTAGGGTTGTACAATAGCTAAATCTCATACTTTTCTCTATCATGAACCCAGTGCCCTATAGTGAAATAGATAAATTTTCTAATGGGACATAAATTGGAATAAAACACACTTTCATTCATAAACTATCAGTTAATTTATATTTTGTGATGGATTCCTTGCTAGACTACCTACTAGTCCATTTTTCAAAATTCATTTGCATATTTGTATTTATTTTCTGTACCTAATTCCTGTTTTTCATCTTACTCTTTATAGTAAACATCTTTGTGTATGTTCCATGGATTTGAGAGAGAAAGAGAAAGCAACAGGAAGAGAAGGAAAGTAGGAGAGAGGTTTGGAGAGAAAAAGAAAATAGAATTTTTAAAGATTAAGGTAATTTTTATGATACTCCAAATTTATTAATACATATTTATACTATTAATTGATGCTTTATAGAGTATTTTATTAATATAACAATTCAAACCTAATGATACCTTATTATTTTTGTCTCTGTGTGTTCTCATGATTATTATGCAAGTTGTATGGATTCATACAGAAATCAAAATTTAATCGTATTTTTTTTTACACTGGTAAACTTATGCCTGTATTGTTGGTTTTTAATCCCTAAGCCGTATCTGACTCTCTGTGACTCCGTGGACTATAGCCTGCCAGGCTCCTCTATCCTTGGGATTTCCCAGGCAAGAATACTGGACTGAGTTGCCATTTCCTTCTCCAGGGGATCTTCCCAAGCCAGGAATTGAACCCAGGTCTCCTGAATTGGCAGGCAGATTCTTTACCACTGACCAACCAGAGAAGCCCTTAAACTCATACTTATCAATCTATTTATTTTATGCATTAGAATCTTCTACATGGATTTATGGAAACATTTCTGGGAAATAAAGATGTGACTTTCTTCCAACAGCAAGCTGAAGCTTTATTCTTCCTGAGGTATGGACAATTAAATTCAGTAAAAATGTAGTATGTTTAACATCATAAACTATTAAATTCAGCCTGACCCTGTATATGGCAGATTTCTCACTACTTTTAAATACTTTTTTAATTTTGGCAAGCTGAAGGAAAAACAAAAGTTAACATGCCAAAAGTCTGCCCCTTAATGTCATGAATCCAGGTTTTAATTTTGTTTCAATAACTAAGATTTCAGTTCAGATACAAGAATGTCTTTAACTTTAAAAAAAGTCATATACTTCCCTTTGTTCCTATACCACCAATTAAGAAATAATGTAATGACATTGGGGTAAAAAATAGAAACTTCATAAACAACTATAATATAATAAAAGAACATCCACAATTTGTTATTGACTTAAATATATTTCAAAAATATTTCCAAGGACTTTGCAGAGATAAGAAAACCATGAATTGAGAAGCACCTCACATGTCACTGAGAAAAAACTTGAAAATCAGTACCCATATGATAAGCTGCAGATGTCAAAATGAACAACTTAGTAACATGTATTCTTAGAAAATAAGAAAAAAAAATCATATTGTTATTTTTTGAAAAAAGAATACATCTCCAAAATACTGTATGCTCTTCAATTAAACAACTGGAAGCTAATGGAATCGGATAATGATATCAAATGATTTTACTTAAACAGGCAGCTCTGCCCAATAACTTGACATAAGTTTAATTTATGCCATTTTCTACTTATCTGGAAGCACTTAAATATTTTTGTATTATTTTCTTATTTAAAGCAAATCAAAATCTTGCTACGTGTGCTTATTTACTTCCATTTTTACAATTGTGAATGTAAAAAGGCACTTCAAGCACCTCTTAGCAAAGCTAGTATGTAGTTGTATACTTTCCACAATAACATTTCAATATTGAAAGAACTACATTTATTCATATCTGTGGACTTTAAAATATGAAAACATGATAAAGAATGTAACAAAAAATAAGCTGTAAAATAAACCACTTTAATTGACATGGTACGTTAACATGATTAATTTAGCCAACAACTAAATGTAATAACTTGTAATCCCATTTTAGGGAAACATTTTCAGCTTAGACTCACTATTTAAGGAGGTAGCCCTATTAAAATTAAAACAATTTTACACCCGCAAAATATTAATGATAATGGAAGGATTGATAGAAGGAAGGAAAAATATAATATTGATACAATTAACTTTGAAAGACATGCCCTTGCAGTGAAAAGGAAGTCTGTTGGAAGCAGGGTTTAATATTAGCACAGTAGGGATGTTTTTTGTACCTTGTTCATTGTCCCCAACACCAAGGAACGGTGGCATCTACCAGGGTTCACAGAGTGGAAAGAGTCAAAAGAAAACAGACAAAGCTGAGTCAGGACCAGGCCTGCAGGGAAAGCCAGGAAGATGTGGTGGAGCTTAGCTTGGGACAAGCTCCATATGCCAGTCAGTCCTACCTAACTCTCTGAATTGTGCTTGTCTTTTGTCATCCTTGAGAATTAAGTGTAATCTTGGTAAATGCTAATGCCTAGTCTCCGTATTCTGTGATGAATTATTGAATGAATTTACTGTCCATAAGTTCAGTTCAGTTTAGTCACTCAGTCGTGTCCAACTCTTTGTGACCCCCTGGACTGCAGCACGCCAGGCTTCCCTGTCCATCACCAATCCCAGCATTTACCCAAACTCATGTCCATTGAGACAGTGATGCCATCCAACCGTCTCATCCTCTGTTGTCCCCTTCTCCACTCATACTCTGGATGAAATGATAAGAGGGAGAGAAATGCACTGACACAAAGAGCATAAAAATAGCAACGGGCATTTTAACACACGTGTGAACCACAGACTGGGAATAGACTGCTGCCAATGCAGAGATCTGAGGCTGGAGCAGAGTGATTAGAACTGGAGTCCAAATCAATGATTCCATGGAACATGATATGGGAGTAAATGAGCTGTGGTTTTCCTATTGATTAGATTATGTTTGCTTAAGCTAGTCAGATATATAATTATCAAATTACTAGTAATTGCAACTACAGTAACATAGCTATTTTGGATTATATGAGAAGAAAGTTGATGCTACATATTTTAAGGTAAAGATTTCATGCCTATGGGACTGTGTGTGTGTGTAAATATACGTAGGATATATACCAATATACATAAATTGAAATCCTAACCCTCTGTACTTCAGAATGTAACTGTTATAGCAATAGGATTTTCATGGAGATAATTAACTTCAAGTCTTTAGTTGTTGTTGCTAAATCACTAAATCACTTCTGACTCTGTTGCAACCCCGTGAACAGAGGAGCTTGATGGACACCATTGACTGTAGACCATACTTCTCTGTCCATGGGCTTTCCCAGGCAAGAATACTGGAGTGTGTTGCCATTTCCTTCTCCAGGGAATCTTCTTGATCCAGGGATTGAAGCCACATCTCTAGTGTCTCCTGCATTGGCAGGCTAATTCTTTACCACAGCACCATCTGAGAAACCATAATTCTAGGTACTTCTTCTGTATGTACATACTATGTACATACTTCTGTATGTAGCCTATGATTTATATATTTAACAGATGCATAACTGTATCTATTTTCTCTTGTTTATGGCTAGTTTTTTCCCTATATTTGTGCTTATTTTTCTTTAAAGCATAAAATTTATTCTTGTGATATTGAATTATGTTTAAGAATCTCTTCAATGTCGAATGATACACACACACACATGCATACACACACACTATTCAACAACACATTTGCATAGTTTGGATTTGCAACTATAACTAATATCAGTGAACATGGTTTAGTTTTGATATTTAGTAGAGGAAACCATATGAAGAGCAGCGAGGAGAGTATCCCAAACAGGAAAAATAAGACCAGAGATATTGCATAGGAATAAATACAATAAGGGCTTCCCTGATGGCTCAAGCAGTGAAGAAGAATCTTCCTGCAATGCAGGAGACCCAGGTTTGATCCCTGGGTCAGGAAGATGCCTTAAAGTAGGAAATGGCAACCCACTCCAGTATTCTTGCTTGGAGAATTCCATGGACAGAGGAGCCTGGTGGACTATAGTCCACGGGTTGCAAAGAGATAGAGACAACTGAGCTACAAGCACTTTCAAATACAGGTAATATAGGTGAGAGAGTTCTGCACAAGAACTGTTGAATTATAATTTAAACTTAATACCAATTCAGAAAAGTATTATTAGGTTGGACCCTAAATCTTAGAAAATTGTCTTAAATTTAAAAATAAGGATGCTCCTTTAAGAAGAAAATGAGTTTTTACAAAATTGTAATTAAAAGTTAATACAAATGGGCGAAAGCAGGTAAGGAGAACACTACATCTTAAAGTTATTTGTATGGAAATACAAAAAACCTAGAATAGCCAAAGCAATCTTGAGAAAGAAGGATCCAAAGCAATCTTGAGAAAGAAGGATGGAACTGGAGGAGTCAACCTACCTGACTTCAGGCTCTACTACAAAGCCACAGTCATCAAGACAGTATGGCACTTGCACAAAGACAGAAATATGGATCAATGGAACAAAATAGAAAGCCCAGAGATAAATCCACTCACCTATGGACACCTTATCTTTGACAAAGGAGGCAAGAATATACAATGGAGAAAAGACAATCTTTTTAACAAGTGGTGCTGGGAAAACTGGTCAACCACATGTAAAAGAATGTAACTAGAGCAGTTTCTAACACCATACACAGAAATAAACTCAAAATGGATTAAAGATCTAAATGTAAGACCAGAAACTATAAAACTCCTAGAGGAGAACATAGGAAAATCACTCTCCGACATACATCACAGCAGGATCCTCTATGATCCACCTCCCAGAATATTGGAAATAAAAGAAAAAATAAACAAATGGGACATAATTAAACTTAAAAGCTTCTGCACAACAAAGGAAACTATAAGCTAGGTGAAAAGACAGCCTTCAGAATGGGAAAAAATAATAGCAAATGAAGCAACTGACAAACAACTAATCTCAAAAATATACAAGCAACACCTACAGCTCAATTCCAGAAAAATAAATGACCCAATCAAAAAATGGGCCAAAGAACTAAATAGACATTTCTCCAAGGAAGACATAAAGATGACTAACAAACACATGAAAAGATGCTCAACATCACTCATTATCAGAGAAAAGCAAATGAAAACCACTATGAGGTACCATTTCATGCCAGTAAGAATGGCTGCAATCCAAAAGTCTACAAGCAATAAATGCTGGAGAGGATGTGGAGAAAAGGGAAGCCTCTTACACTGTTGGTGGGAATGGAAACTAGTACAGCCACTGTGGAGAACAGTGTGGAGATTTTTCTTTAAAAACTGGAAACAGAACTGCCACAGGATTCAGCAATACGACTGCTGGGCATACACACCAAGGAAACCAGAATTGAAAGAGACACATGTACCCCAATGTTCATTGCAACACTGTTTATAATAGCCAGGACATGGAAGCAACCTAGATGTCCATCAGCAGATGAATGGATAAGAAAGCAGTGGTACATATAGACAATGGAGTATTACTCAGCCATTAAAAAGAATACATTTGAATCAGTTCTAATGAGGTGGATGAAACTGGAACTTATTATACAGAGTGAAGTAAGCCAGAAAGAAAAACACCAATACAGTATACTAACACATATATATGGAATTTAGAAAGATGGTAACAATAACCCTGTATATGAGACAGCAAAAGAGACACTGATGTATAGAACAGTCTTTTGGACTGTGGGAGAGGGAGAAGATGGAATGATTTGGGAGAATGGCATTGAAACATGTATAATATCATATATGAAACGAGTCGCCAGTCCAGGTTCGATGCACGATACTGGATGCTTGGGGCTGGTGCACTGGGACGACCCAGAGGGATGGTACAGGGAGGGAGGAGGGAGGAGGCCTAGGATGGGGAACACATGTATACCTGTGGCAGATTCATGTTGATATATGGCAAAACCAATACAATATTGTAAAGTTAAAAAATAAAATAAAAAGTACAAAAATAAAAATAAAAAATAAAGTTATCTCTGAAGAACACATGTCCTCGCAATGAAAATGAGGTCTATTGGAAACAAGGCTTAAACATGCATGTAGGAGGGACCCTTCTGTAATGAGGTTCTTGGGCCTGAACATGAGGAGTGGGGGTTTCTGCAGGGGCATATCAGAGTTGAAAGGATCCAAGGAACAGAGAGCTAAAATCTGAGTCAGCACCAGACCTGTAATCAAATCCATAAAGGTGGATTGGGGCTGAGCTGTGGAAAGAACCGAATACACAGGCCACTTATACATTAATCTCTGAATTGTGTTTGTCTTTTTTTAATGTGTGATCTTGATAGATGTCAATGCCTGGACTTTATTTTCTGTGAGAAATTAAAGATTTGTTTAGCACTCAAGCTCTGAATGAAATAACAAAAATGGAAGAAATACATCCTTACAAATCAGCACGGTAGTTAACACCAGGAATTTGAACATTTGAACATGTTATCTATGGTCCCCAAACCACAAACTGGGATTAGATAGCTGCCAATGAATAAATCTAAGGACAGATCAGAATGCTTTGAAAGGAATTCAGATACCAATGACTCCATGGTATGGAACCATATGAACTATGGTTTTGGTATTGATTAGCTGGTATTTATTTAATCAAGTTAGTCAGATATAATGTTAATAACATTGTGAATATTGGGGACTATACATTCTAGTTATATCAAGATGAAAAAAGAAAAGAGTACATAATATGCTAAAGAAAAGTTACATATACATATGCCTGTGTGTGTTTTTGTTGTATCAATCAACATGCCTTTTACATACAAGCATTTATATGTGTGTGTAAGTGTATGTGTGAGTATGTGTGTGGATACATCTATCAGTAAGAAAATATTAAGTCACAGATGGATGATACAATTTTTTCTGCATATAAAATAACAGATTGAAATTTAAGTATGATCTTTATATTAAAATATCCAGGAAGAAGAGAAATATATCAATAAACTAAAACAAAGCATTTTCATCATGTCTTCTTGATATTATGTACAGAAACTCACTCTCAATTTTTTAATATTTACTGTGAAAATATACTTTATTGATAAGCCAATTTTTCCTAAACACTTTTTTCATTGCCTCTTTTACATCTTTGTTCCTTAAACTATAAATGATGGGATTCAGCATGGGAATTACAATGGTATAAAATATAGACACAATCATATCATGATCTGAGGCATAGCTGGAACTTGGTCTCACATACATGAAGAGAACAGTACCATGAAAAATGGACACTCCAGTTAGGTGAGAACCACATGTAGAAAACACTTTCCTTCTCCCTACAGCAGATGGCATCCTCAGAATGGTCAGCAGAATGAAACCATAGGAGATCAGGACAATCAGGACAGTGACTATCTCAATAGAGCCTGCAAAGTAGAAGAGCAGAAGCTGGTTTGTGTGAGTGTCAGAGCAAGAAATAGCGAGGAGGGGAGGGCTGTCACAGAAGACATGTCTGATTTCATTGGATTCACAGAAGGATAACCTAAAAGTAGCCACTGTGTGTACAGAAGCATGCACGATGCCACCAACATAGGAAGCAATGATGAGTGGCACGTAGACTCTGGGTGCCATGCTGACTGAATACAGGAGGGGGTTGTAGATGGCCATGTAACGATCATATGCCATTGCAGCCAGAAGAAAGCATTCTGTGGTCCCAAAAGTAACAGCAAGAAACATCTGTGTTGCACATTCAAGAAAGGAAATGGCTTTGTTCTTTGACATAAAGTCTGCTAACATTTTGGGGGTAATTACTGAGGAATAGCAGGCATCCACAGATGAAAGCACACTCAGAAAATAGTACATGGGGCTGTGGAGCCGGGGATCCCCAATGACCAATACAACCAGTCCTAAATTTCCAATCAGTGTGAAGAGGTAAACTGCTAGAAACAAGAAGAATAAGATGATTTGCAGTTCAAGATTGTCTGTGAAGCCTTTCAGTAAAAAAGATGCTACTTCAGTGACATTCTTCATCTTGATACCTCATGGAACAAACTTGAAGAAGATTTTCAAAAAATTGCAATTCATTTCCTACCAAAAGAATGAATAACATTGTGATTCAATGGAATGTGATTTGTGTCCTATTTATATTTTGCCAGAGTATAATTTCCCAGTTGTTCAGAACATGGTGACAAGACAGTGGTTTCAAGCATTTATGCCACACACTGAAGACTCAAATGGGAAAATATGTGTATTCATTCACTCACGGGCTGAATTCGTGCCATCTAAATCCATTAGATAAACCAGTTAATTTACCACTGAATTCTCTTAGTTGTTTCCATATTGCTTCTGCTGCTGCTGCTAAGTCGCTTCAGTCATGTCCGACTCTGTGTGACCCCAGAGACGGCAGCCCACCAGGCTCCCCTTCCCTGGGATTCTCCAGGCAAGAACACTGGAGTGGGTTGCCATTTCCTTCTCCAATGCATGAAAGTGAAATGCAAAAGCAAAGTCGTTCAGTCGTGTCCGACTCTTTGCGACCCCATGGACTGCAGCCTACCAGGCTCCTCCATCCATGGGATTCTCCAGGCCAGAGCACTGGAGTGGGGTGCCATTGCCTTCTCCTGTTTACATATTAAATTAGCTTAAAACACCAAATCATTGGTTAAAATCAATTTCCTTCTCCCATACAATAACATGGCCTACTGTATCAGTGTGCAGATAACTTTAATAGGATATCAGCAATCTAGTTATATTCAGTAACTGTGTAAAATGTTTTCTTATAATTTGCTTATCTATAGAATGAAACATTAATATTGATTATACAAGGTGGAGCAAATACTGTACTATTAAATACATTCATATAGCTGAACCTTCAAAATATTGTTAAATAGATAATGCTAAATTAGATTGGTCTTGCAGAATAACCTCTCAGACAGGAACATTTTATGTGGTATTCCCAAATTCTTTCTAATTCTATAGCCCTTATTAGGTGCATCCAAAGGAAATAATCAAGATTTTCAAGATGATGGGACATGATTGAATTAAAAAATTGTATTGGAACTTATAGTTCATTTAAATGTATTTCTGAGATATTTAGCATTATATTGTTTTTTCATTTACTAATAATCATATTTATTATTTTCAGATATCTAAAGTCTTTGATTTTCAATAGTCTCAAGACCTGTGGTGAAAAGGTGAATTTTTCTGAAAACAAATCAATTTTTTAAATTATTATACTTGTCTGCTGCTAAGTTGCTTCAGTCATGTCTGACTCTGTGCGACCCCATAGACGGCAGCCCACCAGGCTCCCCTGTCCCTGGGATTCTCCAGGCAAGAACACTGGAGTGGGGTGTCATTTCCTTCTTCAATACATGAAAGTGAAAACTGAAAGTGAAGTCGCTCAGTCGTGTTGGACTCTTAGCGACCCCGTGGACTGCAGCCCACCAGGCTCCTCCATCCATGGAATTTTCCAGGCAAGAGTACTGGAGTGGGGTGCAATTGCCTTCTCATAGACATTGTTTACTGTGGTTCCAGTGAATTATCAACTAGATAATCCGAGTCACAATTAAAGTCACTTATAAAAATTGTAACTAAATTATGACAATAATAAACAAATATAAACATAAATTTAATCCTTTGTATTTTCTTTGCTATATTTATTCACCTATGTGATATGAAAGAACTATTAATAAAAGGATTACATAGCATATCTGGTCTTGTTAGGTCCAAATTCCTAAAACATTCAGCAAATGTCCTGAAGTTCTCTCTTACCTCAGCCAAAGCAGATTTTGATGTCCTATAAATACAATTAACTCAAGCTGCTTATATCTACATACTCAACTGTTGATGAAACCACAGGAGAGTTCCCAAGGGAAATATGCTCCAATTATGATCTAGTTCAAAATAGCAACCTGGTGACTCACTTAATAAAAAAGAAAATGGTCCTGGAATAATTAATGGCCCACATGAACTCCTGATTACCAAATTCAGACTTAAATTGAAGGATGTAGGGAAAACCACTAGACCATTCAGGTATGACCTAAACCAAATCCCTTATGATTATACAGTGGAAGTGAGAAATAGATTTAAGGGCCTAGATCTGATAGATAGAGTGCCTGATGAACTATGGAATGAGGTTTGTGACATTGTACAGGAGACAGGGATCAAGACCATCCCCATGGAAAAGAAATTCAAAAAAGCAAAATGGCTGTCTGGGGAGGCCTTACAAATAGCTGTGAAAAGAAGAGAAGTGAAAAGCAAAGGAGAAAAGGAAAGATATAAGCATCTGAATACAGAGTTCCAAAGAATAGCAAGAAGAGATAAGAAAGACTTCCTCAACGATCAATGCAAAGAAATAGAGGAAAACAACAGAATGGGAAAGACTAGAGATCTCTTCAAGAAAATTAGAGATACCAAGGCAACATTTCATGTAAAGAAGGGCTCAATAAAGGTCAGAAATGGTATGGATCTAACAGAAGCAGAAGATATTAAGAAGAGGTGGCAAGAATACACAGAAAAACTGTACAAAAAAGATCTTCATGACCCAGATAATCATGATGGTGTGATCACTCACCTAGAGCCAGACATCCTGGAATGTGAAGTCAAGTGGACCTTAGAAAGCATCACTATGAACAAAGCTAGTGGAGGTGATGGAATTCCGGTTGAGCTCTTTCAAATCCTGAAAGATGATGCAGTGAAAGTGCTGCATTCAATATGCCAGCAAATTTGGAAAACTCAGCAGTGACCACAGGACTGGAAAAGGTCCGTTTTCATTCCAATCCCAAAGAAAGGCAATACCAAAGAATGCTCAAACTACCACACAATTGCACTCATCTCACATGCTAGTAAAGTAATGCTCAAAATTCTCCAAGCTAGGCTTCAACAATATGTGAACCATGAATTTCCAGATGTTCAAGCTGGTTTTAGAAAAGGCAAAGAAGCCAGAAGTCAAATTTCCAACATCCGCTGAGTCATAGAAAAAGCAAGAGAGTTCAAGAAAATCATCTATTTCTGCTTTATTGACTATGCCAAAGGCTTTGACTGTGTGGATCACAATAAACTGTGGACAATTCTTCAAGAGATGGGAATACCAGACCACCTGACCTGCCTCTTGAGAAATCTGTATGCAGGTCAGAAAGCAACAGTTAGAACAGAACATATAACAACAGACTGGTTCCCAGTAGGAAAAGGAGTATGTTAAGGCTGTATATTGCCACCCTGCTTATTTAACTTATATGCAGAGTATAGCATGAGAAATGCTGGATTGGAAGAAACACAAGCTGGAATCAAGATTGCCGGGAGAAATATCAATAACCTCAGATATGCAGATGACACCACCCTTATGGCAGAAAGTGAAGAACTAAAAAATCTCTGGATGAAAGTGAAAGTGGAGAGTGAAAAAGTTGGCTTAAAGCTCAACATTCAGAAAACGAAGATCATGGCATCTGGTCCCACCACTTCATGGGAAATAGATGTGGAAACAGTGGAAACAGTGTCAGACTTTATTTTGGGGGGCTCCAAAATCACTGAAGATGGTGACTGCAGCCATGAGATTAAAAGACACTTAGTCCTTGGAAGGAAAGTTATGACCAACCTAGATAGCATATTCAAAAGCAGAGACATTACTTTGCCAACAAAGTTTCGTCTAGTCAAGGCTATGGTTTTTCCTGTGGTCATGTATGGATGTGAGAGTTGGACTGTGCAGAAGGCTGAGCACCAAAGAATTGATGCTTTTGAACTGTGGTATTAGAGAAGACTCTTGAGAGTACCTTGGACTGCAAGGAGATCCAACCAGTCCATTCTGAAGGAGATCAGGCCTGGGATTTCTTCAGAAGAAATGATGCTAAAGCTGAAACTCCAGTACTTTGGCCACCTCATGTGAAGAGTTGACTCATTGGAAAAGACTCTGATGCTGGGAGGGATTGGGGGCAGGAGGAGAAGGGGACGACAGAGGATGAGATGGCTGGATGGCATCACTGACTCGATGGATGTGAGTCTGAGTGAACTCCGGGAGTTGGTGATGGACAGGGACGTCTGGAGTGCTGCGATTCATGGTGTCGCAAAGAGTTGGACACCACTGAGCGACTGATCTGATTTGATAGTAACACCTCACATTGCTACTAAAATAAAATTTGAAAATCAGTAGCAGTATGATAAGCTGCAGAGGCCAACACGAACACCTTAATGACACCTATTTTTAGAAAAAAAAATAACATTAATATTGTTATTCTTTGCAAAATGGGTACATAATCTCTAAAATACTGTCTGCTGTTCAGTGTATCACTGTTCTTGAATGGAATTTAATGGGACAATATAATTGCCAACAAAATGGATATAAAATGATTTTGTTTAAACAAACAGCTCTGCACAAAAGTTTGAAATATAGGTTTCATTTATGTCATTCCTTACTTATCTGGAAACATTTAATATTAAATAATTTTATATTGTTTTCTTATTTAAATCAAACTCAATCTTGTGATGTGTGATTACTTTCATTTTTTACAGTTGTGAACATAAAAAGACACTTTGTGCACCTTATAGCAAAGCTAGCTGTTAATTGTGTACTTTCCACTATAATATTTCATGGTTGTAACAGTCCTTTAGTTATTCATATTTGTTGATTTTAAAGCTATGTAGTATGAAAACAAATGGTAAAGAATATAACAAAAAATAAACTGGAAAATAAATCACTTAAATTGACATGATATTTTAACATGATGAATCTAGTCAACAATTGAACATAATAACTTCTTTTATTAACAGCAAAATGCATCCATTTGAATCCAACATCTTCATCACTGACCATTCCATGACTACAAAGGAAATCATTAGATCCTGCTAAGAAACAAATAGGAAGATGTAGTTGGGTGGATTCTATTTTCACAAAATACTGCCTTTAGAACCTATACAGAAAAACTAAAATGGTGCAGCTCTCATCAGATTTAGATTCATACCAGATCCAGATGAAAAATGTGACTGAAGTAAACATGTTTATACTGATGGGCTTTACAGATGATTTAGAGGTGCAACTCTACCTATTTTTACTTTTTCTGGCAATCTATCTTTTTACACTGGTAGGAAATTTGGGACTGGGTATGATGGTCATTGTGGATTCTCGAATCCAAAACCCAATGTACTATTTTCTGAGTGTCTTATCATTCCTGGATGCCTACTATTCTTCAGTGGTCACTCCAAAAATGTTGATTAATTTCCTGTCAGAGAATAAAACCATTTCCTATCTTGGATGTGCAGCACAAATGCTTCTCTTTGTTACTTTTGGGACCACAGAATGCTTTCTTCTGGCTGCAATGGCATACGATCACTACGTGGCCATCTACGACCCCCTCCTGTATTCAGCCAGCATGGCTCCTAGAGTCTACGTGGGAGACTCATCATTGCTTCCTATGTTGCTGGCATCATGCATGCTACTGTACACACAGTGGCTACTTTCAGCCTCTCCTTCTGTGCCTCCAATGAAATCAGACACGTGTTCTGTGACATCCCTCCCCTCCTCGCTATTTCTTGCTCTGACACTCACACAGACCAGCTTCTACTTTTCTATTTTGTGGGCTCTATTGAGATAGTCACTGTCCTGATTGTCCTGATCTCCTGTGGTTTCATTCTGTTGGCCGTTCTGAGGATGTGTTCTGCTGAAGGGAGAAGTAAAGTCTTTTCTACATGTGGATCTCACCTAACTGGAGTGACTATTTATCATGGAACCATCCTCTTCACATATATGAGACCAACTTCCAGCTATGACTCAAACATGATCGTGTCAACATTTTACACCATTATCATTCCCATGCTGAATCCTATCATCTACAGTTTAAGGAATAAAGATGTAAAAGAGGCAATAAAAAAAATATTCAGAGAAGTTGGTTTATAACCATAGTGTATTTTTAGTACTGGATAAAGCTGCAAAGAACTTAAATGTTGATATCTTGATGCTAAGTAACTAGAGAAGAAATGCTCCATTTCAGTTACTAACGTTTGTGTAACCTAGAATAAAACATTACCAGTCCATCAAAAATAAGACTGGGAGCTGACTGTGGCTCAGATCATAAACTCCATATTGCCCAATTCAGACTTAAATTGAAGAAAGTGGGGAAAACCACTAGACCATTCAGGTATGACCTAAATCAAATCCCTTATGACTATACAGTGGAAGAACAAATAGATTTAAGGGACTAGATCTGATAGACAGAGTGCCTGATGAACTATAAACAGAAGTTCATGACATCGTACAGGAGACAGGGATTAAGACGATCCCAAAGAAAAAGCAAAATGGCTGTCGGAGAAGGTCTTACAAATAATTGTGAAAAGAAGAGAAACGAAAAGCAAAGGAGAAAAGGAAAGATACACCCATCTGAATGCAGAGTTCCAAATAATAGCAAGAAAGATAACAAAACCTTCCTCGGCCATCAATGCAAAGAGATAGAGGAAAACGATATAAAGGGAAAGACTAGAGATCTCTTCAAGAAAATTACAGATACCAAGGGAACATTTCATGCACAGATGGGCTCAATAAAGGACAGAAATGGTATAGACCTAACAAGAGCATAAAATATTAAGAAAAAGTAGCAAGAATACACAGAAGAATTGTACAAAAAAGATCTTCATGACCCAGATAATCATGATGGTGTGATCACTCACCTAGAGCCACACATTCTGGAATGTGAAGTCAAGTGGGCCTTAGAAAGCACCACTAAGAACAAAGCCAGTGGAGGTGATGGAATTCCAGTTAGCTATTTCAAATCCTGAAAGATGATGCTGTGAAAGTGCTGCACTCAATATGCCAGCAAATTTGGAAAACTCAGCAGTGGCCACAGGACTGGAAAAGGTCAGTTTTCATTCCAATCCCAAAGAAAGGCAATGCCAAAGAATGCTCAAACTACCACACAATTGCACTCATCTCATACTCTAGTAAAGTAATGCCCAAGAATCTCAAAGCCAGGATTCAACAATACATGAACAGTGAACTTCCTGATGTTTAACCTGGTGCTAGAAAAGTCAGAGGAACCAGAGATCAAATTGCCGACATCTGCTGGATCTTGCAAAAAGTAAGAGTTCCAGAAAAACATCTATTTCTGCTTTACTGACTATGCCCAAGACTTTGACTGTGTGGATCAGAATAAACTGTGGAACATTCTGAAAGAGATGGGAATAGCAGACCAACTGACCTACCTGTTGAGAAACCTGTATGCAGGTCAGGAAGCAACAGTTAGAACAGAACATGGAACAGACGTGTTCCAAATAAGAAAAGGAGTACATCAAAGCTGTGTATCGTCACCCTGACTATTTAACTTATATGCAGAGTATATCATGAGAAACGGTGGGCTGGAAGAAGCACAAGCTGGCATCAAGATTGCCAGGAGAAATATCAATAACCTCAGATATGCAGATGACACCACCCTTATGGCAGAAAGTGAAGAAGAACTAAAGAGCCTATTCATGAAAGTGAAAGAGGAGAGTGAAAATGTTGCCCTAAATCTCAGCATTTAGAAAACAATCATGGCAAAAGGTCCCATCATCACTTCATGGGAAATAGATGGGGAAACAGTAGAAACAGTGTCAGACCTTATTTTTCTGGTCTCCAAAATCATTGCAGATGGTGATTGCAGCCATGAAATTAAAAGACACTTACTCCTTGGAAGGAAAGTTAAGACCAACCTAGACAGCATATTAAAAAACAGAGCCATTACTTTGTCAACAAAGGTCTGTCTAGTAAAGGCTATTGTTTTTCCAGTAGTCATGACTACTCTCATGTGAGAGTTGTATGTGAGAGTTGTACTATTAAGAAAGCTGAGCACTGAAGAATTTATGCTTTTGAACTGTGGCATTGGAGAAGACTCTTGAGAGTCCCTTGGACTGCAAGGAGATCCAACCAGTCCATCCTAAAGGAGATCAGTCCTGGGTATTCATTGGAAGGACTGATGCTGAAGCTGAAACTCCAATACTTTGGCCACCTGATGGGAAAAGATGAGTCATTTGGAAAGACCGTTATGCTGGGAAAGATTGAGGGCAGGAGGAGAAGGGGACGACAGAGGATGAGATGGTTTGATGGCATAACCAATTCAATGGACATGGATTTGAGTAAACTCCACTAGTTGGTGATAGACAGGGAGGCCTGGCGTACTGCAGTTCATGGGGTTGCAAAGAGTCAGACACGACTGAGCGACTGAACTGAACTGAACTGAGTCCATCAATGTAACACTTTACAAATATAGTTCCTATCATTTATCTGCTGATTATTACATTTAAACTGATCCATATTAAATATTGACTGATGTAAGTATACTGCAGTTGTCATTCATTCTATGATTTGTTTCACACTCTATTGTTATAGCTATAATCTTGGGATTTGGTAGATTGATATTAAGCTAAGTCACTTCAGTCGTGTCCCACTCTGTGCGACCCCATAGACAGCAGCCAACTAGGCTCTGCCGTCCCTAGGATTCTCCAGGCAAGAACACTGGAGTGGGTTGCCATTTCCTTCTCCAATGCATGAAAGAAAAAAGTGAAAGTGAAGTCGCTCCGTCGTGTCCGACTCTTAGAGACCCCATGGACTGCAGCCTACCAGGCTCCTCTGTCCATGGGGTTTTCCAGGCTAGGGTACTGGAGTGGGGTGCCATTGCCTTCTCTGAGATTGATATTAGCTCACATTAATTATAGGAATTCTTCAACACACATCATGAAGTTACTTCTCCATTCTGGAGCCCCTGTGAAGAACCTCCATGTGAGCTCACACAATATGTTCCATCCAGGTATACAGGCATGACTTTTCCAGTTTGGCTCAACATCATATATCTTTATTCCATTATAAAGTATTTTCTGATTACTGTCAAATCATAGAAATAGATTAGGTCCATTTTGAAACTCCAAAAATTATACTGAAGGTAGATGGTAATATTTATTGAGAATATGCTTAAGGTTAAGTCAGTTCAGTTCAGTTGCTCAGTTGTATCCGACTGTTTGTGACCCCATGAACCGCAGCATGCCAGGCCTCCCTATCCATCACCAACTCCCGGAATTTATGCAAACCCATGTCCATTGAGTCAGTTATGCCATCCAACCATCTCATCCTGTCGTCCCCTTCTCCTCCTGCCCTCAATTTTTCCCAGCATCAGGGTCTTTTCCAATGAATCAGCTCTTCCCATCAGGTGGCCAAAGAATTGGAGTTTCAGCTTCAACATCAGTTCTTCCAGTGAACATTCAGGACTGATCTCCTTTAGAATGGACTGGTTGGATCTCCATGCTGTCCGAGGGGCTCTCAAGAGTCTTCTCCAACACCACAGTCCAAAAGCTTCAGTTCTTTGGTGCTCAGCTTTCTTTATAGTCCAACTCTCACATCCATACATGACTACTGGAAAATCCATAGCTTTGACTAGCTGGACCTTTGTTGACAAAGTAATGTCGCTGCTTTTTAATATGCTGTCTAGGTTGGTCATAACTTTTCTTCCAAAGAGCAATCATCTTTTAATTTCATGGCTCCAGTCACGATTTTCAGTGATTTTGGAGACCAGAAAAAGAAAGTCTGACACTCTTTTCATTGTTTCCCCATCTATTGGCCATGAAGTGATGGGATCAATGCCATGATCTTCGTTTTCTGAATGTTAAGATTTAAGCCAACTTTTTCACTTTCCTCTCTCACTTTCATTAAGAGGCTCTTTAGTTCTTCTTCACTTTCTCCCATAAGGGTAGTGTCATCAGCATATCTGAGGTTATTGATATTTCTCTTGGCAATCTTGATTCCAGCTTGTGCTTCATTCAGTCCAGAATTTCTCATGATGTACTCTGCATATAAGTCAAATAAGCAGGGTGACAATACACAGCCTTGACGTACTCCTTTTCCTATTTGGAACCACTCTGTTGTTCCATGTCCAGTTCTGTTGCTTCCTCACCTGCATACAGGTTTCTCAAGAGGCAGGTCAGGTGGTCTAGTATTCCCATCTCTTACAGAAGTTTCCAGAGTTTGTGGTGGTGATCCATACAATCAAAGCCTTTGGAACAGTCAATAAATCAGAAATACATGTATGTCTGGAAATCTCTGGCTTTTTTGACAATCCAACTGATGAGGCAACTTGATCTCTGGTTCCTCTGCCTTTTCTAAAACAAGCTTGAATATCTGGAAATTTAGAGGCTTCTTGTTAAAGCCTGGCTTGGAGAATTTTGAGCGTTACCTTACTAGCATGTGAGATGAGTGCAATCATGAAATGTTTGTCTTACTAAGACAAGTGTGAAATAAAAATCATATTTATGGCTAGATAAGAAAAATGTAAAGAAATTTTAAAGGAATTTATTTTTTAATTGTATAAAAATTAATTTAATAAATAACAAAAATGACTTTAATAAATATTTTAGTACTGATCATTTTTCATTGACTTAGAATACATTATATCCATTCATTAGGAAGTTTAGAACATTTTTTTTTTCTTTTCAGGGGAAAAAAAAAAAACCTTATTTGTACCTTGTGATATGTTCTGTTAATTTGACTTGGTGTTCATCTTTGAACATCTTTGAAGCATGTCTTGCTTTCTTTGTCTATATATTTTTCCCTTGTTCTATTTTCCTGACTTTAATTTAATAAAATTTATTTATTTTTTCCTTAAAAAACTGGAAATAGAACTGTCATACGACCCAGCCATCCCTTGCTGGGCATACACACTGAGGAAACCAGAATTGAAAGAGACACATGTACCCCAATGTTCATTGCAGCACTGTTTACAATAGCCAGGACATGGAATGAACCTAGATGTCCATTAGCAGATGAATGGATAAGAAAGCTGTGGTACATATACACAATGGAGTATTACTCAGCCATTAAAAAGAACACATTTGAATCAGTTCTAATGAGGTGGATGAAACTGGAGCCTATTATACAGAGTGAAGTAAGCCAGAAAGAAAAACACCAATACAGTATACCAACGCATATATATGAAATGTAGAAAGATGGTAATGATAACCCTGTATGTGAGACAGGTAAAGAGACACAGATATATAGAACAGTCTTTTGGACTCTGTGGGAGAGGGAGAGGGTGGGATGATTTGGGAGAATGGCATTGAAATATGTATAATATCATATGTGAAACAATTTGCCAGTCCAAGTTCGATGCATGATACAGGAAGCTTTGGGGCTGGTGCACTGGGATGACCCAGAGGGATGGTATAGGAAGGGAAGTGGGAAGGAGGTTCAGGATGGGGGACACATGTACACCCGTGGTGGATTCATGTTGATGAATGGCAAAACCAATGCAATATTATAAAGTAATTAGCTTCAAATTAGAATAAATAAATTTATATTATAAAAATTCCCATGATCTCTTTTCCATCATCTCATGTAAATAATATTTTGTTGTTCCTCAGTCACAAAGTCATGTTCAACTCTTTGTGACACCATGGACTGCAGCATGCCAGGCTTTTCTGTCCTCCATTAACTTCTGGAGTTTATTCAAACTCATGTCCATTGAGTCCGTGATGCCATCCAACCATCTCATCCTGTCGTCCCCTTCTCCTCCTTCCTTCACTCTTTCCCAGCATCAGAATCTTTTCCAGTGTGTCAGCTCTTCCCATTTGGTGGCCAAAGTAATAGAGCTTCAGCTGCAACACTTCAACATCTGTCCTTCCAATGAATCACTTGATGGTCATTTGAGTTGTTTCTGTTCTTTGGCTTTCATTCATAGTGCTTATGAACATTTTCATCATTTAGTGAATTTAAGTGAATTTATGCTTTCAGTTAACTTTAGATACTGAATATTAGACCAAAACCAGATGGCTCTGTGATGAAATGTACCAAATATTATTTTTTAAAAAAATCAATCATTTAACACTGCAGAAGAGGACAGCATTCGGGAGGTTAATGATCAGCAACATAGAAGAAACTTAGTTTGCAGGATTGGTGTCATTTATTCACTAAATCATGTCAGACTCTTTTTGGTCACATGTACTGTAGCGCACCAGGTTCCTCTGTCCATGGGCTTTTCCAGGAAAGAATGCTAGCCTGGGCCTTCTCCGGGGGATCATACTGACCAGGGCCCATATCTGTTGCTCCTGCATTGGCAGTAGTATTTCTTTACCACTGATTCACCAAGGAAGCCCAGTTTCTAAAATTATGTTCTGAAAAAGACTCATCCACATACCCTAGTCAGCTAAAATCTGGAAGTTTATAACCGAGGATATTTTTTCTTTGCTGAGCCAGTCTTTCTGAATCCCATTTTTACATCAAGCTAGCCTGTACCCTGACTATTATAGATTATCTTCCTAGAACAATGTCATCTTTAGGCAAATTGTTCTTTGCTTAATGGAATTTTCCTCAGTGAATAGGACTGGGCCTGGATGTTTGAAAAGACTTAGCTAGTATATTCCAAATCATGTTGGCTGGTATTAGCATGTTTTAGAGAATGTCTGCCAGTGGTATAAGCCCTTCAACAGCCCCTGGTATTTTATGTAATACTTTCTTTAATATAGTAGTGAATTTTATTTCCTCAGTTCTGGTAATCATAGTACAAATTTGTTGAAAATGCCCAATCAGTGGTAATAAGAAATGTTAACAGTGGAGTCAGACTATCAGTGTTCAAACCTGAGCTTGTTCTTTCACTAGTGAGTGATTATGGGCCAGTTGTTTACTGTGTTCTTTAGTTTCATCCTCTATAAATTGCAAACTTCAGATACATTCATTGAGGATTAGATCTAGGTGCTGGGGAGATGATGTTGAACAAACTAAACAAGAATCCTCATTCATTAAACTTACATGATAGTGTGTGAGGTGCAGCAGACAAGAAGCAAAATACACTAGTAAAATATTATAAAAGGTAAAATGTAGATAACTGCTATGGAAAATAAATGAAACACACAAAGGGGAAGGGAATAGGTACACTTTTGAATGTTTTTATTAAGAATAAAATAGGAAGGAAAGCATGCATTTCTCTGTGAATAGGAAATTTCTGAATGAAAGGGAAAATGGAAAAATTCCAAGAACTGTCAGTATTAGTGTGGACAGAACAGTTAGGGTGTCAGTCGTCAAATCAAAGAATGATTAATAGAATAATAAAAGACAGTATGGTACTGGCACAAAGACAGAAATATAGATCAATGGAACAAAATAGAAAGCCCAGAGATAAATCCACGCACCTATGGACACCTTATCTTTGACAAAGGAGGCAAGAATTTACAATGGATTAAAGACAATCTCTTTAACACGTGGTGCTGGGAAATCTGGTCAACCACTTGTAAAAGAATGAAACTAGAACACTTTCTAACACCATACACAAAAATAAACTCAAAATGGATTAAAGATCTCAACATAAGACCAGAAACTATAAAACTCCTAGAGGAGAACATAGGCAAAACACTCTCCAACATACATCACAGCAGGATCCTCTATGACCCACCTCCCAGAATATTGGAAATAAAAGCAAAAATAAACAAATGGGACCTAATTAACCTTAAAATCTTCTGCACATCAAAGGAAACTATTAGCAAGGTGAAAAGACAGCCTTCAGAATGGGAGAAGATAATAGCAAATGAAGCAACTGACAAACAACTAATCTCAAAAATATACAAGCAACTCCTACAGCTCAACTCCAGAAAAATAAATGACCCAATCAAAAAATGGGCCAAAGAACTAAATAGACATTTCTCCAAAGAAGACATACAGATGGCTAACAAACACATGAAAAGATGCTCAACATCACTTATTATCAGAGAAATGCAAATCAAAATCACTATGAGGTACCATTTCACACCAGTCAGAATGGCTGCGATCCAAAAGTCTACAAGTAATAAATGCTGGAGAGGGTGTGGAGTAAAGGGAACCCTTTTACACTGTTGGTGGGAATGCAAACTAGTACAGCCACTATGGAGAACAGTGTGGAGATTCCTTAAAAAACTGGAAATAGACCTGCCTTATGATCCAGCAATCCCACTGCTGGGCATACACACTGAGGAAACCAGAAGGGAAAGAGACACGTGTACCCCAATGTTCATCGCAGCACTGTTTATAATAGCCAGGACATGGAAGCAACCTAGATGTCCATCAGCAGATGAATGGATAAGCAAGCTGTGGTACATATACACAAGGAGTATTATTCAGCCATTAAAAAGAATACATTTGAATCAGTTCTAATGAGGTGGATGAAATTGGACACTATTATACAGAGTGAAGTAAGCCAGAAAGAAAAACACCAATACAGTATACTAATGCATATATATGGAATTTAGAAAGATGGTAACAATAACCCTGTGTACGAGACAGCAAAAGAGACACTGATGTATAGAACAGTCTTATGGACTCTGTGGGAGAGGGAGAGGGTGGGAAGATTTGGGAGAATGGCATTGAAACATGTAAAATATCATGTATGAAACGAGTTGCCAGTCCAGGTTCGATGCACGATACTGGATGCTTGGGGCTGGTGCACTGGGACGACCCAGAGGGATGGAATGGGGAGGGAGGAGGGAGGAGGGTTCAGGATGGGGAACACATGTATACCTGTGGCGGATTCCTTTTGATATTTGGCAAAACTAATACAGTTATGTAAAGTTTAAAAATAAAATAAAATTAAAAAAAAAAAAGAATGAGTTAATGGAGGTAAGGAGTGGGGACAAGGTCACTGTGGAGCAGTGGGCTATTATGAAGATTATAACACAAAAAGAACAACCACATGACAAAGAAACCCCACTCCTAGGCATATGCCTAGAAAAAACTGTAATTCAAAAAGTGAGTTCATTTCTGAATGAAAGGGAAAATGGAAAAATTCCAAGAACTCTCAGTATTAGTTCTGATAGTGTTCATTGCAACACTATTTACAGAGGCCAGAACATAGAAACAAGCTATATGTCCATTAACAGAGTGAAACTTTTAATTCAAGAATTTATTTTTAATAATCATAACAAACATAGGAATTAGGAGAAAGGCAATGCTATTGTAAAATGCACAGAATTTCAACAACAACAACAAAAGCAGTTTTTGGAAGCTTTTGACACATCACACACATTTATGGGTTTTAAATATTTTCAGATAGCTACTGAAGAAATATCACTGCATGCAGATTTTTAACTTGAATTTGCACACATTTCATGTCCAAAGCATTGCAAAATGAGTCTGGATTTTTCCCATTTGCCAAAAACACATTCACTCTGGATTTCAATAACAGAAGAATAACTAATGGTAAACTTGTAAGAGTACAAAGAAAGCTGCTGAAAACTTCATAGGAAATTAGAGAAATATGACATATATAATGTAATACCATGTACATACATAACTATCCATCTAGAGCATATGTCGTAGTTGTTAGTCCCTAAATGGTGTCCAACTCTTTGCGACTGCATGGACTCTAGCCCACTGGGTTCTTCCATCCATGGGCATTTTCATGGAGTGCGTTTTCATGGTGTGTCCATGGAGTGAGTGTGATTTCCTTCTCCAGGGAATCTTCTGGGACCAGGGCTCAAACTGGTATCTCCTGCATTGACAGGTGGATTCTTTTCCACTGAGCCACCAGGGAAGCCCCCTAGAAGAATATTTATTGCTGCTGTTCAGTTGCTCTGTTGTGTCTGACTCTGTGTGACCACATGGACTGTTGCCCATCAGCCTCCTCTGTCTGTGGGGATTGCCAGGCATGAATACTGGAGTGGGTTGCCATTTCCTTCTCTGGAGGATTTTCCTAAATCAGGGATTGAGCCTGTGTCTCCTTCATTGGCAGGCCAATTTTTTACCACTAAGCCAACAGGAATGCCCAGAAGAACATACATAAAAAAACTTCTTTTTTTTTTCTTCCAATTTTATATTTTCCAAGTTTTTTGAAGAAATATTGAAGCGTTGAGCATTTACTTAGTTTTTGTGTATTTGTCTTTTAAATAAACTAAAGGTAATTTATAAATTAGAATAATATTCTTTAAGAAAAAAATAAAACATTATAAGTTAAAAATAAGCAAGGATGTCAACATTCTAGTGATAATAGCATTTCTTTGTAAGGCCTTAAATGCTTTACGTCAATTGTGTGGTATAATACCTACAATAACACTATAGATCTGGAATTATTACTTACTTGGTGAGGTTGAGGAAACGAGTCCAAAAGTTTCAGTGATTTTTTCAAATGTTACAGAGCCACAAGGGTTGCAATCAAGAGCGGAAATCCTGTAATGGATAGTTCCAAAGCAAGTGCTACTAATCACTCTGTTGTATTGCTTCTCCACAAAGTACATGAAATAATTTCTAAAAGTGTTATAACTGTTCCTAAAATGGGCCTCTTTTCATAATAAAATTATCTAAATTTGTATGATACTGTTTAAAAGCTAATAACCATAAGTCATCATTCTGCAAATCAGTTGTCCTTAAAAGAACACCATGAATTTAGCATGTTTCAATATTTAAAATTATTTTCTTAAGGCATATTCCAGGAAAAGGGCTTCCCATGGCTCAAGGTTAAAATTTGTTGCCAATGCAAGAGATTTAGACGATGCATGGTTCAATCCCTGGGTTGGGAAGATCCCTTGGAGTAGAAAATGGCAACCCATTTCCATATTCTTGCCTGGAATATTCTGTGGACAGAGGAGCATGGTGGGCTATGGTCCGTGGGGTCACAAAGAGTCAAACACGACTGAGCATGACCAAAGTTCCAGGAAATGCCCAAGATCATATTAGATGAAGCAAATAATTACTCAAAAAGAAAGCAAATAAATAAATAGTTCAGTTTGTTTCTGGAAAGAGAAAAAAGGGGAATAAAATACAGATAAGAAAAAAAAAATAAACTGGTGAGCATGAACACTTACCTTCAATGCTATTTTAATTGTTCAGAACATTTTACCTGGGCTTCCCTCATAGCTCAGTTGGTAAGAATAAGCCTGCAATGCAGAAGACTCTGGTTTGATTCCAGGGTCTGGAAGATCCCCTGGAGAAGGGACAGGTTACCCACTCCGGTATTCTTGGGCTTCCCTTGTGGCTTAGCTGGTAAAGAATCTTCCTGAAATGCAGGAGACCCAAATTCGATCTCTGGATTAGGAAGATTCCCTGGAGATGGGAAAGGCTCCCCACTTCAGGCCTGGAGGATTCCATGGACTGTATAGTCCATGGGGTCACAAAGAATTGGACACGACTGAGCGACTTTCATTTCATCTTCTGCATGACTCTACTGAGAGCATTTTTTACTTCCTTGTTTCGAAGACTGTATATGGGTAGATTCAGCATGGGGATGACAATAGTGTAAAAAACAGAAGCTATCTGATCCTTTCCCAAGGAGTAGGATTTACTTGGTTTTAAGTAAGTGAAAATCATAGTGCCATAAAAGATGGTGACCCCCAGAAGATGTGATGCACAGGTAGAGAAAACTTTTTGCTTACTAGAAGTGGAAGTAATTTTGAGGATAGTAGACAGGATAGAGACATAGGACACTGCTATTGTAAGAAGAGACAGCACTAGGCTAGAGCCAGCAAAAGTGGATATGATGATTTCTATGTCATGTGTGTCAGTGCAGGACAAGGTTAAAATTGGGGATAGATCACAGAAAAAGTGAAAGATTATATTGGATTTGCAGAAATGCAATCTGCTCATGCAAAGTCCATTAACAAAAGAGTCCATAAAGCCAATCAAATAACGTCCAAAGACTAGGGACCAGCAGAGTCTGGTGTACATGATAATCGGGTAATGCAGAGGGTTGCAGATAGCTACATAGTGATCATAGGCCATGGAGGAGAGAAGGAAACATTCAGTGGCACCCAAGAATATAAAGCAACTCATCTGGATGAAGCAGTTCGGGTACGAAATGTTCTTGGTGGAATTCAGTAAATTGTCTAAGGTTTTAGGGGTGATGACACTTGAGTAACTGAGGTCAAGAAATGACAAGTGACTGAGGAAAAAAATACATGGGGGTGTGAAGCTGGGAATCCAGGTAGATTAGCAGGATCTTCCCCACATTCCCCAGCACAGTGATCAGGTATATCAGGAGAAAGAAGGTGAAGAGGACCAGCCGGATCTCTTCAGAGTCTGTCAGTCCCATGAGGATGAAGTCAGACACAGATATTCCTTCTGCCCATAGTGTTCAAATGCTCCAAACTGTTGAGAAATCAAAGTTGATATTCAGCAGGAATTACTTCACAAAGAGTCGGGCACTACTGAGTGACTGAACTGAACTGAGCTGAACTGCAAAGGAAAAAGTAATTGGAAATGAAATCTATTGGTTAATCACTAGGCCATATTTTGCACATGTATTAGAGTTTTGTGTTTTTTTTTTTTGATAATCAGAATTTTCAATTAAAATAATATTTTTTGAGTGTTAATATTCACCTTTGTGCCTGCTATGTAGCTTCAGGAATGTCTGACTCTGTGTGACTCCATGGACTGTAGCCTGCCAAGCTCTTTTGTCCACATGATTCTTGAGGCAAGAGGACTGGAGTAGGTTGCCATGCTCTCCTCCAGGGATCTTCCCAACCCAGGGATCAAGCCACATCTCTTATGTCTCTTGCATTGGCAGGCAGGTACTTTACCACAATGCCACCAGGGAAGCCAAAGGAAGAAGTGCAAATACCAAAGCATAATATAAACTTGAATGAAGTAAAATCTTTCATTTTAATGAATTCATTACTGTGCCTTCACCAGCAAGCAAAAATGAAAGAAAATATTTACTTGTATATTGAATAAGTGATACATTTGCTACATGTTGTGGAGAGTAAAACTATGACTAACCAAATTCTTTTCTCAAAGAGCTTACAATATATTTGGTGAGAGAGAAATATTATACACATACATTTTCTTTTAAAAATACCTCTTCAAATTAATCTTCACTTCCTTTCAATAAACATTTACATGTGATTGCCCCAATTCTTTCATTACCACTCAGTGTTTCATGCACAGTGAAAGCGTGGAGAGAGGCTCAGAGTGAGGGAATATATGTCTAATAAGTGATTCACTCTGTTGTACAGCAGAAACTAACACACTGATGTAAAGCTTTTACACTCCAAAATAAAAAATAAAAAATTTAAAAAATAAAATCAATATTTTCAAGGAGTCATCAAAGTTATAACATTTCATGCAGAATGTTAACTTGATGAATTCAATAACACTTCATGTCCAAAGAATGGCAAAATGAGCAGCTTTCCAACATACAACCACAGTCATCTTAGATTTCAATGATAAAAAGAATATTCAAGTTTATACATGTAAGTGTTGCAGAAAGTCTCAAAAAATATAGGAAATGTCAGAAATATCACGCATGTCCATAATATACACACACATAACCTACATAATTATCAATCTAGAAGAACACATACTAAACACATAATAACTTCTAGCATAATTCTATTTCCTTAAATTTTCAATATTTTCCAAATTTTTACAATATTAACATATCCCACTCAAAATGAAAAATTGTGAGGTGGTGAGTGTTTCCTTAGCTGTTTTTGTGTTTGCCTTTTAAATCAACCCAAAATAACTTATAAAAACACAACTAAATATTCATTACAAAGAAGTCACTGTGTGTTAAAAATACTGGAGCGATATCAATATTCTTATGATAATGGCCAACATTTATTAGTACTTAAATGCTTTGCATACATGAATTGATTTAATCTTTATAGTAACTATGTGTGTGAGTGCCGTATGCTGAGTCACTCAGTCCTGTCAGACTCTTTGCAAACCCATGTACTATAGCCCACCAGGCTTCTCTGTCCATGGAATTTTCTAGAACACTGGAGTGGGTTGTCATTTCCTTCTCCAGGGACCGAACATATGTCTCTTGCATTGACAGATGGATTGTTTACCACTGAGCCCCTGGGAAGCCCCTTATAGTAACTCTATGGCCCTGGAATTATTATTTATCTAGTGAAGTTGGGGAAACTTGAGGCTTGAATTTTCAGTGATTTATGGATTATATAAATACTAGAGCAACAGTCCTAGAATCTAAATTTTGGAATGTTTGGTTCCCAAGCAAGTGCTCATAATCACTTTGCTATAACGCTTCTCTATAAAGTAAAGGAAATGATTTCTGAAATTGGTATCATTGTTCCCAAAACTGACCCTTTTCCATCATAACATTCTCTGAAGTTTGATTATGTTTTGGAATATATATGACATATTTTAAAAGCTGACAACTATACTTTCTCATTTAGGAAATCAGTTTCACTTAAAAAATGTGTTTTGTTAGACCATGATTTTTTTAAATTTTATTTTATTTTTAAACTTTACATAATTGTATTAGTTTTGCCAAATATCAAAATGAATCTGCCACAGGTATACATGTGTTCCCCATCCTGAACCCTCCTCCCTCCTCCCTCCCCATTCCATCCCTCTGGGTCGTCCCAGTGCACCAGCCCCAAGCATCCAGTATCGAAACCATGATTTAACACTGTTCTGGTTTCCAATTATAATGTAGATTTCCAAAGGCATATTCTTAAAAATACCCAAGATTATATCTAGTTAGGCAAATGACGGCTCAGCAAAATAAATAAACAAACAAATAATTCTATTTGTGTCTGAAGAGACAGCAAGGAAATGCACTACAGGAATGAAAAGAAAAATGACTTTGAAGTTTAACATCACTGTTACTTTAATTATTTGGAGTCCTTTCTCTTCTTCATGACCCTATTGACTGCATTTTTTACTTCTTTGTTTCTAAGACTGTATATAAGGGGATTCAGCATGGGGATGACAATAGTATAAAAAACAGAAGCCACTTGATCCTTTCCCAAGGAGTAGGACTTACTTGGTTTTAAGTAAGTGAAAATCATAGTGCCATAAAAGATGGTGACTGCCAGGAGATGGGAGGCACAGGTAGAGAAGGCTTTCTGCTTCCCTGAAGTGGAAGTCATTTTCAGGATAGTAGACAGGATGGACACATAGGACACAGATATTGTGATAAGAGACACCAGTAGGGTGGAGCCAGCAGAAATGAATATGATGATTTCAATGTCATGTGTGTCAGTGCAGGACAGCGCTAAAATTGCTGGTCCATCACAGAAAAAGTGATAAATTATCTTTGAGTTGCAGAAATGCAATTTACTCAAGCACAGAACATTGACAGAGGTGTCCATAAAGCCAATCAAATAGGATCCAAAGACAAGAGAGCAGCATCGCCTGGTGGACATAACCACCTGGTAATGCAGAGGGTTGCAGATGGCTCCATAGCGATCATAGGCCATGGAGGAGAGAAGGAAACATTCAGTGGCGCCCAAGAAGACAAAGAAATACATCTGAGTGAAGCAGTTCAGGTATGAAGTATTCTTCTTGGAAGTTAGTAAGTTGTCTAAGGTTTTAGGGGTGATGACACTTGAGTAACTGAGGTCAAGAAATGACAAGTGACTGAGGAAAAAGTACATGGGGGTGTGAAGCTGGGGGTCCAGGCGGATTATCAGTATCATCCCCACATTTCCCAGCACAGTGATCAGGTATATCAGGAGAAAGAGGGTGAAGAGGACCAGCCGGATCTCTTCAGAATCTGTCAGTCCCATGAGGATGAAGTCAGACACCTGTGTGATATTCCTTCTGCCCATAGTGTTCAAGTGCTCCAAATGGTTGAGATCAAAGTTGATACTTGACATGAATTACTTCAAAAAGCTTGGGGTTTTATAAACAACATGATATACTTATATTTGATGTTATAGTTTGATGTTTCTAAAGAGTGAGAAGAGGGTTGTAGAGAGTATGAAAAGAAAACTCTTAATTTAACTATCAAATATAGAGACAAGGGTAACTATATTGGGATATAATGTAGCAAAACCTAGTACAATTGAATAGATAGAATGACTAATACTGTTTTAAGGCTTGTCATTATTAATGCATTTAGTTACCATGAGATTATTATACCATAGTTAGTACCATTTGACACATTCTTCATATGAGAAAAAAAGCACTGTGAATTTAGTTAACCCAACCAGAGTCAGAGCTATTAAATATTGGATCTGATATTCTATCAAGGTAGATTGACCGCAAAAGGAATACCCATAATACTATATTGTTATGTATGATTGATTCAACACACCTGCAAAATTTTTAGATATATAATAACAAAAATTGTTTGAGGTATATATAATTGATAATTTTATTTATATATATATATATAAATTGATACATAGATAATAGTTTGATATATATAGTTTAATGGATCATGCACTGTTCTTTATTTCCCAATATATTTACTATTATACTAATAGTAATATTAGTATACATTATTATACTAATGAAATATTCATTTCATCTTTAGTGAACTTCAGCAGCATATGCTAAATTATAGACCATATATTAGTATTAATCTTCAAACAATAGGATGCTTGTACAACTTGATAACTCAAAATTAAATTTCTTCCAAAATTATATTTCTAAATATGCACATTGATTGCAGGCCCTGATTACATCAACTCTGTATTTCTGGTTCTACAAATCTTGGCATTACTTAGGGAAAGCTTTAAATGATATCAGTGTACATATTCTGAAAATATCTCCATTTTATTTGATTCTACCTAAAACCTTCTACCTTTGAGAATAATACTTACTGGAGGCCAAGGTTGGTAAAATACACTTCTTTCAATATTATCTGTCTATGAAGTATGTTGGCCACAAATTTTGCTCACAAATAAAACACAAAGATCATGTAAGTTGAAAATTTCTGTAATAAACATGGTTCTTTTTTGAGATAAATTATTTTTAAATTTTAATGCAGTCATTTTGTTTTCTTCAGTAGGGAAAAATAAATCAAACTAGAAATTTCATTCAGCTCCTGAGTAAATGTAAAATTCGCCAGGAAGTTGTGCCTGAAAAGAATTTCAGGGCTCCACTCTATAGGTACATCAACAGAGAAGAGTGTGCTTTTCATCTCATCCTAATATTTACAGGGTAGCTCGTATACTGGGAATTGTTGATAATGAAACGTTTGCTCATCCCTGTGGAACAATTATCAAGAAAGATTGCTCTGCCTGTCTCCAGGGACAAAAGTGCAAGGACCAAAAGCAGCTATGATAGGATTTGAGAATTTAGTTGTCTTTCCCTTGCTGCTAAGTCATATCAGTCGTGTCCGACTCTGTGCGACCCCATAGACGGCAGCCCACCAGGCTCCCCCGTCCCTGGGATTCTCCAGGCAAGAACACTGGAGTGGGTTGCCATTTCCTTCTCCAGTGCATGAAAGTGAAAAGGGAAAGTGAAGTCGCTCAGTCGCATTCGACTCTTCGCGACCCCATGGACTGCAGCCCACCAGGCTCCTCCGTCCATGGGAGTTTCCAGGCAAGAGTACTGGAGTGGGTTGCCAGTGCCTTCTCCCTTAGGAGCCACAAAATGAAGAGTGTAATGGTTTGGTCTACCTTTGTGATGCTCTAAATTTATGCCCAGGGTGGTAGAGAAACTATTTCTAGTGAAATATCTACTCCATGACTAAAATCATCAGGGGCAGAATGATACACTTTTGACAATAAAAGTTTTATATTTAAATATGTAATACTATTTAGGGAGTAAATATGTTTGTTAAAAAGAAAACTAGAATATAACAAAATCCAAAGAATGATATGAAAAAAAAAAACAAAAAAACACTGTTGTAACAATTTAATGAATTGCTCCCAATTATTTTTATCATGGAGTACTTATCTGTATGCCTCTAGATTTGCATAATCACTATCATAATGTATAGTCAGTATCCACTCTCATTTTATAACTAAGTGAAAGTAAAGTCATTCAGTCGTATCCGACTCTTTGCGACCCCCTGGACTGTAGCCCACCAGGCTCCTCCGTCCATGGGATTCTCCAGGCAAGAATACTGGAGTGGGTTGCCATTTCCTTCCCCAGGGTATCTTCCCAACCCAGGGATCGAACACAGGTCTCCTGCATTGCAGGCAGATGCTTTAACCTCTGAGCCACCAGGGAAGCCCTAAAGCCACCTCAAAAACCATGATAAATGCAAAACTATGAGGAGAAAGTTTTTCTTACTTAATATTTTCTAACACTGAAACTCATTTTGTTCATTTTAGTGCTTTTCCTGATTTCAAACTATTCTTATACCGTTCATTGTGTCATGTCAGAAACCAAAGCATGATCTGAGATTTTTTAAATCTCTCTTAATTTAATGATGGTATAGCTTCATTCCCTAATTCATTACAGTTTTAACTATGCTATATATATATATATATATATATATACACACACACACACAAACATACATATGGGCTTCCCTGGCGGCTCAGAGGGTAAAGAATCTATCTGAAAAACTGGAGAATAGGGTTTGATTCCTGGGGTGGGAAGATCCCCTGGAGAAGGGAATGGTTATCCACGCCAGCCTTCTTGCTTGGAGAATTCAATGGACAGGGAGGCTGGAGGGCTACATTTCATGGTGTTGCAAAAAGTCAGACATGACTGAGTGCCTAACACTGTCACTTCCATATACATACGGATAGATAGAAAGATCACACACACACATATATACACACACACACACACACATATTCCTTTTTCCTTAATCTAGAAAGATTGAAAGTACACCAGGGATAAATACAAGGACATTTGGAAAAAAAAAAAAATATATATATATGGACATTTAATCATAACTCTGAACAAATAAAATATATTTCTGCTTCTTATGCTTAACAAGAAAAGCGTGGCATGTTTTTCTCTTAGAAAGGGAATCAGATGAGACCAGATCAGTCTCTCAGTAGTGTCTGACTCTTTGCGACCCCATGAATCACAGCACGCCAGGCCTCCCTGTCAATCGCCAACTCCCTGAGTTCACTGAGACTCACGTCCATTGAATCAGTGATGCCATCCAGCCATCTCATCCTCTGTCGTCCCCTTCTCCTCTTGCCCCCAATCCCTCCCAGCATCAGAGTCTTTTCCAAAGAGTCAACTATTCGCATGAGGTGGCCAAAGTACTGGAGTTTCAGCTTTAGCATCATTCCTTCCAAAGACATCCCAGGGCTGATCTCCTTCAGCATGGACTGGTTGGATTTCCTTGCAGTCCAAGGAACTCGCAAGAGTCTTCTCCAACACCACAGTTCAAAAGCATCAATTCTTCAGTGCTCAGCCTTCTTCACAGTCCAAATCTCACATCCATACATGACCACAGAAAAAACCATAGCCTTGACTAGACAGACCTTTGTTGGCAAGGTATTGTCTCTGCTTTTGAATATGCTATCTATGTTGGTCATAACTTTCCTTCCAAGGAGTAAGCGTCTTTTAATTTCATGGCTGCAGTCACCATCTGTAGTGATTTTGGAGACCAGAAAAATAAAGTCTGACACTGTTTTCACTGTTTCCTCATCTATTTCCCATGAAGTGATGGGACCGGAAGCCATGATCTTCGTTTTCTGAATGTTGAGCTTTAAGCCAACTTTTTCACTCTCCACTTTCACTTTCATCAAGAGGCTTTTTAGTTTCTCTTCATTTTCTGCCATAAGGGTGGTGTCATCTGCATATCTGAGGTTATTGATATTTCTCCCGGCAATCTTGATTCCAGCTTGTGTTTCTTCCAGTCCAGCATTTCTCATGATGTACTCTGCATATAAGTTAAATAAACAGGGTGACAATATACAGCCTTGACATACTCCTTTCCCTATTTGGAACCAGTATGTTGTTCCATGTCCAGTTCTAGCTGTTTCTTCCTTACCTGCATACAAATTTCTCAAGAGGCAGATCGGGTGGTCTGGTATTCCCATCTCTTTCAAAATTTTCTACAGTTTATTGTGATCCACACAGTCAAAGGCTTTGGCATAGCCAAATAAAGCAGAAATAGATGCTTTTCTGGAACTCTCTTGCTTTTTCCATGATCCAGCAGATGTTGGCAATTTGATCTCTGGTTCCTCTGCCTTTTCTAAAACCAGCTTGAACATTAGGAAGTTCACAGTTCACATATTGCTGAAGCCTGGCTTGGAGAAATTTGAGCATTACTTTACTAGTGTGTGAGATGAGTGCAACTGTGTGGTAGTTTGAGCATTCTTTGGCATTGCCTTTCTTTGGGATTGGAATGAAAACTGACCTTTTCCAGTCCTGTGGCCACTGCTGAGTTTTCCAAATTTGCTGCCATATTGAGTGCAGCACTTTCACAGCATCATCTTTCAGGATTTTGAATAGCTCAACTGGAATTCCATCAGCTCCACTAGCTTTGTTCATAGTGATGCTTTCTAAGGCCCACTTGACTTCACATTCCAGGATGTCTGGCTCTAGGTCAATGATCACACCATCATGATTATCTGGGTCGTGAACATCTTTTTTGTACAGTTCTTCTGTGTATTCTTGCCACCTCTTCTAAATATCTTCTGCTTCTGTTAGGTCCATACCATTTCTGTCTTTATCGAGCCCATCTTTGAATGAAATGTTCCTTTGATATCTCTGATTTTCTTGTAGAGATCCCTAGTCTTTCCCATTCTGTTGTTTTCCTCTATTTCTTTGCATTGATCACTGAATAAGGCTTTCCTATCTCTTCTTGCTATTCTTTGGAATTCTGCATTCATCTGTTTATATCTTTCCTTTTCTCCTTTGCTTTTTGCTTCTCTTCTTTTCACAGCTTTTAGTAAGGCCTCCCCAGACAGCCATTTTGCTTTTTTGCATTTCTTTTCCATGGGGATGGTCTTGATCCCTGTCTCCTGTACAATGTCACAAACTCATTCCATAGTTCATCAGGCACTCTATCTATCAGATCTAGGCCCTTAAATCTATTTCTCACTTCCACTGTATAATCATGAGGGATTTGATTTAGGTCATACCTGAATGGTCTAATGGTTTTCCCTACTTTCTGAAATTTCAGTCTGAATTTGGCAATAAGGAGTTCATGGTCTGAGCCACAGTCAGCCCCTGGTCTTGTTTTTGCTGACTCTATAGAGCCTCTCCATCTTTGGCTGTAAAGAATATAATCAATCTGATTTCAGTGTTGACCATCTGTTTTGTCCATATATAGAGTCTTCTCTGAAAGAGAATAGCAAGGCAATATTAAAGCACAGAAATAAAAATTAGATACCTGATTTTATTAGCATTAAATGAATACAAAATCTTGAAATTATCTACAGAACAATATATATTCAATACAAGTGAAAATTAAAATATATATACAATTAGAACCACAGCAAATGTAAGGAAGTTTCAACAGTGAGGATGTTTCATACAATTATCAAAATCTGAGCATTGTAGTTATGATGCATGGATGAAAATCCCTGGTCAAGAAAGAAGGGGAAATATAATCAATTTACTAATTTTCAATAATGATAATGAAATATCTTGAAGGCAACTAATCTGACTCAGACACTGTGCTTAGAAGAAAAAAAATTGATGTTAAATTAATAAAGGGAATGAGTGATGAGTTAAGACAGTATCCTCAATAAGTCCCTAAAGTAATGCATAGTATGTTTCATCAGTTGTCACTTACAATACATTATAATGTAAAATATTTTATTGTAACATGAAGTTTGCTGGCATCAGGCACCAGTAATACGTATCTGAGAAGAAAATTAAAAATTTAAACCAAACATATATATGTGTACTCACAGATCCCTTCACATGAATTGTCTTCAGTTATCCAAAAACTGAAGAGCAATTATCACTACAGGAAGTTTCTTTTTGATGTATGATACAAAAGAAGTCCTAAAAACTTGACTCCAATGATTTAAAATCATACGAACAAATACAGATCTACGTACATTCATTTCCATATCCTAACCACTAAAGGAAAAAATCGTTTAAAAAAGTCTATTACTCCCTATGCCATGTTTAATATACCAGCAAGCAATGTTTTTGAAAGGATACTAGATAGAATTTTCAACTAAACTAATGTTTTGGAGTTCTAATATGCAGAGGATGGTCCAAATTCCAAGGCAAGTTATAAACATGATTAAGGAAGAATCACTGATCTTAATAAATCCATTACTTTGTTTCCAAAAGCCAAAAAAGCAAAGAAAACATTTACTTAGGAGGTGGTCCTAAGATGGCGGAGACCACTTTTTCCCACACCAATTCATCAAAAGAACATTTAAAAGCCAAGTAAAATCCACAAAACAACTTCTGAATGCCGGCTGAGGACATCAGGCACCTAGAAAAGCAGCCCACTGTCTTCAAAAGCAGGTAGGAAAAATATAAAAGATAAAAAGAGAGACAAAAGAGGTAGGGATGGAGATCCATTCCAAGAAGGGAGTCTTAAAAAGAGAGACGTTTCCAAACACCAGGAAACACTCTCACTGCCGAGTCTGTGCTGAGCCTTGGAAGCATAGAAGGCAACATAATAGGGAGGAAAAATAAGTAAATAATTAAAACCCACAGATTAGGAGCCCAACCATAACTCCCCCAGCAGAGAAGCAGCCAGATGCCTGTGCCTGCCAGTAGCAAGCAGGGGCTGGACAGGGATGCGCGGGCTCCATTGCTTAGAGTAAGGATCAGGCCAGAATGCCCCCGAGGGTAATCAGAGCGAACTAATTTGGGCTAGCAAACCAGACTGTGGGATAGCTACCACGTGGAAGGCCCTAAGACACTGCCAGGCCCTCTCACAGAACAAAAGGCAGAACAGAACTAGCTGGCTGCAGACCATCCCCCTCTGGTGACAGGCAGCCAGAGCCGGAAGAGCGCAATCGCAGCCCCAGAGAGACATTATCTGCCAAACTGCAAGCAGGCTTCTTTGCTCACTAAGACTTCCTGGGGTTCTGGGCAGTCATCTGCCTGAGAAGGTGCACTAGTTGTACACCTAGAAAACCAAGTGGCAGGGATGGGAGAGGCATAAGTCTCAGTGACCGCGCTTGCCAAACAACTCATCACCCGAGCTGTTCAGAGCTGGGAAGGGTGCAAAACGCAGGCCCAACGGAGTCTGTGCCTCTGAGGACTACCCGAGTGCCTGAATATGAGCGGCTTAGACCTGGGAGGTGCATGCAGCCCAGGGCCAGCCTTGGACGGTTCCCGGCGGAGCAACCTAGAGCCTGAGCTGTGTGGGCAGGAGGGTGCACTCGCCGTGAGTGGGGGAAGGCCCAGTGTGGCTGAGGCACTGCAGCACATGCCAGTGTTATTTGTTTGCAGCCTCTCTCCCTCCCCACAGCGCGACTGAACAAGTGAGCCTAAAAAAGTGTCCACCACCGCCCCCTTGTGTCAGGGCGGAAATCAGACAGTGAAGACACCAGCAAACAGAAGCTAAAACTGAGGGAACCGTCTTGGAAGTGACAGGTGCAATAGATTAATACCCTGTAGTTAGTACCGACTACATAGGAAGGGGCCTATAGATCTTGAGAAATATAAGCCGGACCAAGAAACTATCCGAAAATGGAAAGGTTGTTGTTGAATCACGTGAAGACACCAGGATTCTTGGCCCCCAGAGGAGAAGAATTCAATCTGGGGCCAGAGACGAGGCTTGATTGCTCAGAGCTTTTGTGTAATAAAGTTTTATTAAAGTATAAAGGAGATAGAGAAAGCTTCTGACATAGGCATCAGAAGGGGGCAGAAAGAGTATCCGCTTGCTAGTGTTAACAATGAAGTTATATACTCTCCATTGAATCCAAAGAATGTCTGGAGGTTGTAAAGACCTCACCAGACTTACTCCCATAATTTACATTTTAAGATAACAGAATTAGCCAGAAGGTTTAATCCAAAGACTGTCCTCAGGCAGGATACATCCTTGTAAAGACCAGGTCTACTCCCATAAGTTATATTTTAAGATAACAGAAGGTTTAATCCAGCTGTTGCTGCTGCTAAGTCGCTTCAGTTGTGTCCAACTCTGTGCGACCCCATAGACGGCGGCCTATCAGGCTCCCCCGTTTCTGGGATTCTCCAGGCAAGAACACTGGAGTGGGTTGCCATTTCTTTCTCCAATGCATGAAAGTGAAAAGTGAAAGAGAAGTCGCTCTGTCGTGCCCAACTCTTAGCAACCCCATGGACTGCAGTTTTCCAGGCTCCTCCATCCATGGGATTTTCCAGGCAAGAGTACTGGAGTGGGGTGCCATTGCCTTCTCCGACTGTCCTTAATCCAGAGACTGTCCCCAGGCAGGATACATTATTGTTATATAATCCTAAGGAATGTAGAGAAAGAAAAAAAAAAGTTTGCTTTTCTTCCTCCAGACCCCTCTCTCCTTGGGGACCCCTAGACTCCTTATCAACCTGCCTAAGAACTGACTCTCTCAAAATGAACTGACCCCACAGTGCCCACAACAACATCAGAGAAAGTCCTAGATATATTTTTACTATTTTTAAGATCATTCTTTCCTTTTTTTCTTCTTCTTTTTTTTCTTTTCTTTTTTCTTTTTTTAAACTTTTTTAAAATTTTAAGTCCTCTATTACTCCTTTAATTTTCATTTTTATAACCTACTATTACTTTAAAAAAAAAGACTATTTTTAAAGCAAACTTCATATATATATATAACTTTTGTGACTTTTTTCCCCTTCTTCTTCTTTTCTTTAATATTGTATTTTTGAAAATCCCACCTCTACTCTAGAATTTTAATCTTTGCTTTTTGGCATTTGTTATCAATTTTGTACCTTTATGAACCCAATCTTCAGTACCTACTTTTACTTGGGAGCTAGATTACTGGCTTAACTGCTCTCTCCCTCTTTGGACTCTCATTTGTCTCCACTAGGTCGCCTCTGTCTCCTCCCTCCCCCTTCTCTTCTCTACCCAACTCTCTGAATCTCTGTGTATTCCAGACAGTGGAGGACACTTAGGGAACTGATTACTGGATGGATCTGTCTCTCTCCTTTTCATTCCTCCCTTTTATCCTCCTGGCCACCTCTGTCTCCTGCCTCCCTCTTCTCTTCTCTGTATAAATCCATGAACATCTCTGAGTGGTCAAGACTGTGGAGTGCACATAAGGAAGTGATTACTGGCTAGCTTGCTCTCTCCTCTTTTGATTCCACCTCATCTCATTTGGTCACCTCTAACTCCTTCCTCCCTCTTCTCTTCTCCATGTAACTCTGTGAACCTCTCTGGGTGTCCCTCACTGTAGAGAAACTTTTCATCTTTAACCTAGATGTTTTATCAATGGTGCTGTATAGAAGGAGAAGTCTTGAGACTACTGTAAAAATAAGACTGACAACCAGAAGCAGGAGGCTTAAGTCCAAATCCTGAGCACATCATATCATAGAACACCTGACTCCAGGGAACATTAAGAGATAGGAGCTCATCAAATGCCTCCATACCTACACTGAAACCAAGCACCACTCAAGGGCCAACAAGTTCCAGAGCAAGACATACCATGCAAATTCTCCAGCAACACAGGAACACAGCCCTGAGCTTCAATATACAGGCTGCCCAAAGTTACTCCAAACCCACTGACATCTCATAACTCGTTACTAGACACTTCATTGCACTCGAGAGAGAAGAAATCCAGCTCCACCCACCAGAACATTACACAAGCTTCCCTAGCCAAGAAACCTTGACAAGCCACAGATATAACCCCACCCACAGTAAGGAAACTCCATAATAAAGAGAACTCCACAAACTGCCAGAATACAGAAAGGCCACCCCAAACTCAGCAATATAAACAAGATGAAGAGACAGAGGAATACCCAGCGGGTAAAGGAACAGGATAAATGCCCACCAAACCAAACAAAAGAGGAAGAGATAGGGAATCTACCTGATAAATAATTCCAAATAATGATAGTGAAAATGATCCAAAATATTGAAATAAAAATGGAATCACAGATAATTAGCCTGGAGGCAAGGATTGAGAAAATAAAAGAAAGGTTTAACAAGGACCTAGAAGAAATAAAAAAGAGTCTGTATATAAAGAATAATGCAATAAATGAGATCAAAAACACTCTGGAGGCAACAACTAGTAGAATAATGGAGGCAGAAGATAGGATTAGTTAAATAGAAGATAGAATGGTAGAAATAAGTGAATCAGAGAGGACAAAAGAAAAACGAATTAAAAGAAATGAGGACAATCTCAGAGACCTCCAGGACAATATTAAACGCCACAAAATTTGAATCATAGGAGTCCCAGAAGAAGAAGACAAAAAGAAAGACCATGAGAAAATACTTGAGGAGATAATCGTTGAAAACTTCCCTAAAATGGGGAAGGAAATAATCACCCAAGTTCAAGAAACCCAGAGAGTCCCAAACAGGATAAACCCAAGGCAAAGCACCCAAAGACAGATATTAATCAAATTAAGATCAAACACAACAAACAAATATTAAAAGCAGCAAGGGAAAAACCACAAATAACACACAAGGGGATTCCCATAAGGATAACAGCTGATCTTTCAATAGAAACTCTTCAGGCCAGGAGGGAATGGCAAGACATACTTAAAGTGATGAAAGAAAATAATGTACAGTCCGGATTACTGTACCCAGAAAGGATCTAATTCAAATATGAAGGATACATCAAAAGCTTTACAGACAAGCAAAAGCTGAGAGAATTCAGCACCACCAAACCAGCTCTCCAACAAATGCTAAAGGATATTATCTAGACAGGAGACACAAACATGGTGTATAAACTTGAATCCAAAACAATAAATTAAACGGCAATGGGTCATACTTATCAATAATTACCTTAAACGTAAATGGGTTGAATGCCCCAACCAAAAGACAAAGACTGGCTGAATGGATACAAAAACAAAGCCCCTATATCTATTGTCTACAAGAGAGCCACATGAAAACAGGGGACACAAACAGACTGAAAGTGAAGGGCTGGAAAAATATATTCCATGCAAATAGAGATCAAAAGAAAGCAAGAGTAGCAATACTCATATCAGATAAAATAGACTTTAAAACAAAGGCTGTAAAAAGAGACAAAGAAGGACACTACATAATGATCAAAGGATCAATCCAAGAAGAAGATATAACAATTATAAATATATATGCACCCAACATAGGAGCACCACAATATGTAAGAAAAATGCTAACAAGTATGAAAGGGGAAATTAACAATAACACAATAATAGTGGGAGACTTTAATACCCCACTCACACCTATGGTTAGATCAACTAAACAGAAAATTAACAAGGAAACACAAACTTTAAATGATACAATAGACCAGTTAGACCTAATTGATATCTATAGGACGTTTCACCCCAAAACAATGAATTTCACCTTTTTCTCAAGCACACGTGGAACCTTCTCCAGGATAGATCACATCCTGGGCCATAAATCTAGCCTTGGTAAATTCAAAAAAATTGAAATCTTTCCAAGCATCTTTTCTGACCACAATGCAGTAAAATTAGATCTCAATTACAGGAGAAAAACTATTAAAAATTCCAACATATGGAGGCTGAACAACATGCTGCTGAATAACCAACAAATCACAGAAGAAATAAAAAAAAAGAAATCAAAATATGCATAGAAATGAATGTAAATGAAAACACAACAACCCAAAACCTATGGGACACTGTAAAAGCAGTAATAAGGGGAAAGTTCATAGCAATACAGGAATACCTCAAGAAACAAGAAAAAAGTCAAATAAATTATCTGACTCTATGCCTAAAGCAACTAGACAAGGAAGAAATGAAGAACCTCAGGGTTAGTAGAAGGAAAGAAATCTTAAAAATTAGGGCAGAAATAAATGCAAAAGAAACAAAGGAGACCATAGCAAAAATCAACAAAGCCAAAAGCTGGTTCTTTGAAAGGATAAATATAATTGACAAACCACTAGCCAGACTCATCAAGAAACAAAGGGAGAAAAATCAAATCAATAATTTTATAAATGAAAATGGAGAGATCACAACAGACAACACAGAAATACAAAGGATCATAAAAGACTACTATCAACAATTATATGCCAATAAAATGGACAACGTGGAAGAAATGGACAAATTCTAAGAAAAGTACAATTTTCCAAAACTGAACCAGGAAGAAATAGAAAATCTTAACAGACCCATCACAGGCACAGAAACTGAAACTGTAATCAGAAATCTTCCAGCAAATAAAAGCCCAGGTCCAGATGGCTTCACATCTGAATTCTCCCAAATGTTTAAAGAAGAGCTGATGCCTATCCTACTCAAACTCTTCCAGAAAGTTGCAGAGGAAGATAAACTTCCAAACTCATTCTATGAGGACGTCATCACCCTAATACCAAAACCTGACAAAGATGCCACAAAAAAAAGAATACAGGCCAATATCACTGATGAACATAGATGCAAAATCCTTAATAAAATTCTAGCAATCAGAATCCAACAACACATTAAAAAGATCATACACCATGACCAAGTGGGCTTTACCCCAGGGATGCAAGAATTCTTCAATATCCACGAATCAATCAGTGTAATACACCACATTAACAAATTGAAAAATAAAAGCCATATGATTATCTCAATAGATGCAGAGAAAGCCTTTGACAAAATTCAACATCCATTTATGATAAAAACTCTCCAGAAAGCAGGAATAGAAGGAACATACCTCAACATAATAAAAGCTATATATGACAAACTCACAGCAAACATTATCCTCAATGGTGAAAAATTGAAAGCATTTCCCTTAAAGTCAGGAACAAGACAAGGGGCCCACTCTCACCACTACTATTGAACATAGCTTTGGAAGTTTTGGCCACAGCAATCAGAGCAGAAAAAGAAATAAAAGGAATCCAAATTGGAAAAGAAGAAGTAAAGCTCTCACTCTTTGCAGATGACATGATCCTCTACATAGAAAACCCTAAAGACTCCACCAGAAAATTACTAGAATTAGTCAATGATTATAGTAAAGTTGCAGGATATAAAATCAGCACACAGAAATCCCTTGCATTCCTATACACTAATAATGAGAAAATAGAAAGAGAAATTAAGGAAACAATTCTGTTCAACATTGCAAGAAAAAGAATAAAATACTTAGGAATGTATCTACCTAAAGAAACTAAAGACCTATATATAGAAAACTATAAAACACTGATGAAAGAAATCAAAGAGGACACTAATAGATGGAGAAATATATCATGTTCATGGATTGGAAGAATCAATATAGTGAAAATGAGTATACTACCCAAAGCAATCTATAGATTCAATGCAATCCCTATCAAGCCACCAACCGTATTTTTCACAGAGCTAGAACAAATAATTTCACAATTTGTGTGGAAATACAAAAAACCTCGAATAGCCAAAGCAATCTTGAGAAAGAAGAATGGAACTGGAGGCATCGACCTGCCTGACTTCAGGCTCTATTACAAAGCCACAGTTATCAAGACAGTATGGTACTGGCACAAAGAGAGAAATGAAGATCATTGGAACAAAATAGAAAGCCCAGAGATAAACCCAGGCACCTATACACAGCTTATCTTTGACAAAGGAGGCAAGAATATACAATGGAGAAAAGACCATCTCTTTAACAAGTGGTGCTGGGGAAACTGGTCAACCACTTGTAAAAGAATGAAACTAGAACACTTTCTAACACCATACACAAAAATAAACTCAAAATGGATTAAAGATCTCAACATAAGACCAGAAACTATAAAACTCCTAGAGGAGAACATAGGCAAAACACTCTCTGACATACATCACAGCAGGATCCTCTATGACCCACTTCCCAGAATATTGGAAATAAAAGCAAAAATAAACAAATGGGATCTAATTAAAATTAAAAGCTTCTGAACAACAAAAGAAACTATAAGCAAGGTGAAAAGACAGCCTTCAGAATGGGAGAAAATAATAGCAAATGAAGCAACTGACAAAGAACTAATCTGAAAAATATACAAGCAACTCCTACAGCTCAATTTCAGAAAAATAAACGACCCAATCAAAAAATGGGCCAAAGATTTAAACAGACATTTCTCCAAAGAAGACATACAGATGGCTCACAAACACATGAAAAGATGCTCAACATCACTCATTATCAGATAAATGCAAATCAAAACCACTATGAGTACCATTTCACGCCAGTCAGAATGGCTGTGATCCAAAAGTCTATGAGCAATAAATGCTGGAGAGGATGTGGAGAAAGGGAACCCTCTTACACCGTTGGCGGGAATGCAAACTAGTACAGCCACTATGGAGAACAGTGTGGAGATTCCTTAAAAAACTGGAAATAGAACTGCCATATGACCCAGAAATCCCACTGCTGGGCATACACACTGGGGAAACCCGAATTGAAAGAGACACGTGTACCCCAATGTTCATCGCAGCACTGTTTATAATAGCCAGGACATGGAAGCAACCTAGATGTCCATCAGCAGATGAATGGATAAGAAAGCTGTGGTACATATACACAATGGAGTATTACTCAGCCATTAAAAAGAATACATTTGAATCAGTTCTAATAAGGTGGATGAAACTGGAGCCTATTATACAGAGTGAAGTAAGCCAGAAAGAAAAACACCAATACAGTATACTAACACACACACACACACACACACACACACACATATATATATATATATATATATATATATATATATATATGGCATTTAGAAAGATGGTAATGACAACCCTGTATGCGAGACAGGTAAAGAGACACAGATGTATATAACAGTCTTTTGGGCTCTGTGGGAGAGGGAGGGGGGCATGATTTGGGAGAATGACATTAAAACATGTATAGTATCATATAAGAAACGAATCGCCAGTCCAGGTTGGATGCAGGATACAGGAAGCTTGGGGCTGGTGCCCTGGGATGACCCAGAGGGATGGGATGGGGAGGGAAGTGGGAGGGGGGTTCAGGATGGGGAACACATGTACACCCATGGCAGATGCATGTTGATGTATGGCAAAACCAATACAATATTGTAAAGTAAAAAAATAATAAAGTATAAAAATAATTTTAAAAAGAAAAAAGAAACATTTACTTATTGTAAATATCATAAATATTATATATGTGTTTGTTCCATGCTGTGGAGAGCAATAGTCAAACTATGACTAAATAGACTCTTCTCTCAAAAACTTAGAATCTTGTCTGAGAGATAGAAATATAAGCAGACATATTTTCTCCTAAAAGTACTTTATGGATTATCTTCAGTTCTTTTCAATAAACATTTAAATAGGGGGAACACATGTATACCTGTGGTGGATTCATGTTGATGTATGGCAAAACCAATACAATATTGTAAAGTAATTAACCTCCAATTAAAATAAATAAATTTATATTAGAAAATAAGATTACTCAACTTTCATTACTTCTCAGTGATTCATGCACAGTGAAGGCAGTACTGAGGATTTCATCTTTTCCAGGGGCCATTTTGTATCAATGCTGGGGAGAGTACATTAAACAAAGTTTATGTTCAAGTCTCTTGTCAAGGAAAAATAAAAGGAAAACCCAGTTTCTCTTTTTAATACTATAGATTTAATGAAATTTTTATGCCCAATCTGTAGAAATGAGTCTCTAAATATGCTTCGCAAATGTTGCAGTGATATTTTATGCCTAGTACTTCATGATTATACACATACACACAAACATGCATATCGTTGTTGTTGTTCAGTTGCTAAGTCGTGTCTGACTCTTTGTGACTGTGTGGATGGTAATAAAGCAGCTTCCCTGTCTTCACTATCTCCTTGAGTTTGCTCAAACTCAAGTCCACTGAGTTGGTGGTGCCATCCAACCATCTCATCCTCTATCATCCCCTTCTCATCTTCCATCTTTCCCAGCATAAGGGTCTTTTCTAACAAGTTGGTTCTTCACATCAGGTGGCCAAAGTGTTGGAGCTTCAGCTTCAGCATCAGTCCTTCCAACAAATATTCAGAGTTGGTTTCCTTTAGGAGTGACTGGTTTGATCTCCTTGCTGCCCAGGGGACTCTCAAGAGTTTTCTCCAGCACCACAGTTTGAAAACATAATTTCTTCAATGCTCATCATTCTTTATGGTTCAACTCTCACATCCATGCATGACTACTGGAAAAGCCATAGATTTGAACCTGTGTCCATATATGAACCTGTGTCCACAAAGTGATGTCTCTGCTTTTTAATATGACGTCTATACTCTTGTTTTCCTTCAGTTCATATAAATCTTTCACCTTCTAATATGCTGACTATGTTTGTCATAGATTTTCTTCCATGTCATAACTTTTCTTCCATGGAGCAAGTGTCTTTTAATTTCATGGCTGCAGTCACCATCCACAGTGATTTTGGAGCCCAAGAGAATAAAATCTGTTACTGTTTAAATTTCCCCCCATCTATTTGCCATGAAGTGATGGGACCAGATGCCATGATCTTAGTTTTTTGAATGTTGAGTTTTAATCCAGGCTTTTCACTCTCTTCTTTCAACTTCATCAAGAGGGTCTTAAGTTATTTTTCACTTTCTATTTTTAAGGTAGTAGCATCTGCACACCTGAAGTTGTTGATACTTCTCCCGGCAATCTTGATTCCAGCTTCTGCTTCATCCAGCTGTGCATTTCACATGATGTCCTCTTCATAAATGTTAATAAGCAGGGTGAAAATATAAAACCTTGACATACTCCTTTCCCAGGTTTGAAGCAATCCGTCGTTCCATGGCTGGTTCTAACCATTGCTTCTTGACCTGCATACAGGTTTTTCAGGAGCTAGGTAAGGTGGTCTGGTATTCCCATCTCTTGAAGAATTTTCCAGTTTGTTGTGATCCACACAAAATTTTTAGCATAGTCAATGAAGCAGTAGTAGATTTTTTCCTTGGAATTCTCTTGCTTTTTCTCTGATACAATGGATACAGGCAATTTGATCTCCAGTTCCTTTGCCTTTTCTAAATCCAGCTGGTACATTTGGAAGTTCTCAGCTCGCATGTTGTTGAAGCCTATCTCGAAGGATTCTGAGTATTACCTTGCTAGCATGTGAAATGAGAGCAACTGTGCTGTAGCTTGAACTTTCTTTGGCATTGCCCTTCTTTGGCATTGAAATGAAAACTGACCTTTTCCAGTCCTGTGGCCACTGCTGAGTTTTCCAATTTGCTGACATATTGAGTGCAACCCTTTAACAGCATCATCTTTTAGGATTTTAAATGGCTCAGGTGGAATTCCATCACCTCTAATAGCTTTGTTCATAGTGATGCTTCTGAAGGCCCACTTGACTTCACATTCCAGGATATCTGGCTCTAGGTGAATGGCTATGCCATTGTGGTTATCTGGGTCTTTAAGACCTTTTTTGCACAGTTCTTCTGTGTACCACCTTTTCTTGCTCTCTTTTGCTTTTGTTAGGTCCTTGCTGTTTCTGTCTATTGTGCCCATTTTGCATGAAATGCTCCCTGGTTATTTCTAATCTTTAAAAGTTATCAATTCTTTGAACTTAGAGAGACACATTATAGGGATTAAAAAATTAAATTTTGCTGTTTTATGCTATACCTCACTGCATAACTTGGACAAATTCTGGGAGATGGTGAGGGCCACAGGAGCCTGATGTGCTGCAGTCTATAAGGTCTCAAAGAGTTGGACACAAATTGGCAACTGAACAACAACCCCTGCAAAAATGCATCCCTTTACCTTGATATCAAAGTAAAGTCATAGTTTGTCAAATAGACTAGAAAAATAAAAAATGTCCATAAAAATAAAACGAGGTAATATGCTTTGAAAGAGGAGAGAAGAGCCAAAAAGTTATTCTTAAACAAATGGAAGTGAAAGCAAATAACAATAGCTGTAAATATAAAGTCTAGAAAACATGAATATCAGAACAAAAATAAGTCAATAATTTCATGGTAATCAAATATGAAAGGGAATTTTTAAAATAAAGTAGGGGAAAATAATGCAAGACAAATAAATTTGTCTAGAGTTTTGAATTAGCAAAAATAATTTAAACTTTCTTTTCCTAAAAGAGAGTTTGAATTTTAACATTTAAATAGTACTTTGTAAAAAAATTAAAAAACACCATTTTAGATAGAAACCAATATAAATTAAAAAAATGTTTATAATCATTATTATTTGAATACAATGATCTATTTAATTACAAAAGTATAGAAAATTATGAAATATTTGGAAAATTTAAAATATATTCTTATGCTTTATGTAGAAAAATTAAAGGTAATGTATAAAATTTTTAAATAAAGGAAATTTTAGCATTCTATCTGATTAAGCTAATAGGTTGCTGCAACGTCTGATTTCATTGTAATTTAGTAGCTTTACAACTTGTATTTGGTAAAAATATTAATACAAATTAGACAAGCATTTAAGTAAAAAAAAAATTTAATAATCATGCCAAACCTATAGAAATCAGCAGAAAAGCAATGAGGTCTTAAAATATATAGAATTTCAATGAAGAAGCAGTGTACTGCAGCTTATTAATATGTCACAGAAGTAAGCCTTTTAAAATGTTTTCTTTGGGGGGAGGTTCAATCCAAGAGGGGGGGGATGTGTGTATATCTAATTGATTCAGTTCATTGTAATGCAGAAAATAACCAAATCAGTCAAAAGTAATTCATAAAAAAGTGAATATTCAATAAGAAAAAGCTGTTGTACATATAAAATACTGCAGGATTGTGAGTGTTCAAACAATAATGGCCAGCATTTATTAGTATGTCCTTAAATGCCATCATTATCTGAGTTAATCCTTACAGAATATTTATGGACCTGGAATTATTATTGAGCAAGATAAATTACTATTTTCCTTGAGGAAACTTGAAACTTAAATGTTCAGCAATGCTTTAAAGGATTATATAAGTAAAAGTGAAGCAGATCTAGAATCTAAATTCTGGAATGGTTGGTTGGGTCTGGGCAAGTGCTCATAATCAGTCTGCTATGTTGATTCTCCACAAGGCAAAGGAAATAATTTCAAAAATAATTTATTATTCCCAAAACTGAGCTATTTTCCATCATAAAGTTCTGGGAAGTTGGACTATGCATGTGAACTTTTATTATGCATGTGAACTTGTATGATATAATTTAAAAGATGAAAACTATAATCTTTCATTTTGCAAACAAGTTGCCTTTAAAAATGAATATATATAGACCATGATTTAACATGGTTCATGATTTCCAATTACAGTGTAGATTTCCATAGGCATATTCTTAGAAATATTTGACATTATATTTAGTAAGCAGGATGGTTCAACAACAACATAAATACGTAAATAATAAATATAAATAATTCTATTTGTTTTTGTATAGAAATCAAGGAAATATGAGCTTTAAAATTTATCATCACTGTTATTTTAATTGTTTGGGGCCTTTTCTCTTCTGCATGACTCTTTTGAGAGCGTTTTTCACTTCTTTGTTTTGAAGACTATATATGAGTGGATTCAGCATGGGGATGACAATAGTATAAAACACAGAAGCCACGTGGTCCTTCCCCAAAGAGTAGGACTTACTTGGTTTTACATAAGTAAAAATTGTAGTACCATAAAAGATGGTGACCACCAAGAGATGGGAGGCACAAGTGGAGAATGCTTTTTGCTTCCCTGAAGTGGAAGTAATTTTCAGGATTGTAGACAAGATGGCCACATAGGATGCAGACACCATGATAAGAGACACCAGTAGAGTGGAGCCAGCAAAAATGGATATAATGATTTCAATGTCATGTATGTCAGTGCATGACAGGGCTAAAATTGGGGGTGCTTCGCAGAAAAAGTGATAGATTACATTAGAGCCACAGAAATGCAATCTGCTCATGCAAAGCACATTGACAAAGGAGTCCATAAAACCAATCAAATAAGATCCAAAAAGTAGGGAGCAGCAGTGTCTGGTGGACATAACAACCAGGTAACGCAGAGGGTTGCAGACAGCTACATAGCGATCATAGGCCATGGAGGAGAGAAGGAAACATTCAGTGACGGCCAAGAAAACAAAGCAATTCATCTGGATGAAGCAGTTCAGGTATGAAACATACTTGTTGGAAGTCAGTAAATTGTCTAAGGTTTTAGGGGTGATGACACTTGAGTAACTGAGGTCAAGAAATGACAAGTGACTGAGGAAAAAATACATGGGTGTGTGAAGCTGGGAATCCAAGGAGATTGTCAGGATCATCCCCACATTCCCCAGCACAGTGATCAGGTATATCAGGAGAAAGAGGGTGAAGAGGACCAGCCGAATCTCTTCAGAGTCTGTCAGTCCCATGAGGATGAAGTCAGACACCTGTGTGATATTCCTTCTGCCCATAGTGTTCAAATGCTCCAAACTGTTGAGATCAAAGTTGATACTCAGGAAAAATTTCTTCAAAAAGTTTGCATTTTCATTAATGACATGACAGATTTAAGTTAGTTTAGAGTTTCTAGGATGTGATAATTGTGTACAGAGTGTGAAGAGAAACATCTTAATTTGATTGCCAAATATATAAATGTAGAAACAGGTATAAACTGACATTTTAATATAATATAATAAATGCTAATATACCAAAAACAATTGGGATATCCCTAACACCATTTCCCTTTGTTAAAATATTTAATTCTCATTAGAAGATTTCATTATAGGTATTACTATTCCTCACATATTTTAGGTGATAAAAAGTGCACAGAGAATTTAGGTAATTTTTTCAGTCAGGGCTATTTCATGTTTTCTCTGTAATTCTACCAATATAGATTGATCCCAGAGAGTATGCTCATGATACTCTATCCCTATTTATAATTAATTTCAGTAAACCTGAAAATAAATGCTAGATATAAAAGGAACAGTGGTAGAATTGTTTTAATGTTATCATGTACTGTTCCCTGTATTCAAATATTCTTTAATACTAATGAAAAATAAATATCAACCTCCTGACTTTTTAGTTGTAAAGAGTATTAAAATTATAGCTGCATATTCATATTAATTTCCAAAATATGCATTTTCCTAATTTGACTATTCAAAATCAAATTTCTTCTAAAATTAAAAATTACCTTGAACAACTTGATTACATCAGTTTTATATTTTGGGGTCCATAAGTCCTGGGACTTCTTAGGGTAAGAAGAAGTGATAGAGTAATCATTCAAAAGAAATGATATAGAAATAATTTAAATGGTATCTGTAAGAAATGATACAGATTTCATTTAAAAAATGGTACCTGTATGCAGAGACTTCTGATAATTCCTTATTATATTTGAACCTAACAAAAGTCTTCTAATTTTGAGAATAGTATTTACCAGGAGGCAAAGTTAGTGAAAAATCATTTTCTTCTAATATTATCTATCTAGATGTATGTCAACCTCAAATTTTGCTCACAAATGAAATATGAAGATCTTTTCAGCCAAAAATTTCTGTAATATAATATTTGTTTTCTTTGAGATAAGTTCTTTTGACTTCTTAGTGCATACTTTTTTTTTTTCTTTTTTAATTCTGAGAGAAAAGTTAATCAACATAAAATTCTGTTCAGCTGCTGATCATGTGCAAATTTGGTCTGGAATTTGTGTCTAAAAAGAACATCAGGGCTCTACCATGTAAGTAAACAGAGCAGAGTATGCCTTGCCTCTTATATTAATAATTTCAAGGTACCTCACATACTGGGGATTGATGTTAATGCAAAATTTCATCATCCCTGTGGACTAGTTTCAAGCAATATTATTTTGTATGTCTCCAAGGACAAGATTTCTTAAACTAAGTGTAGCTATGCTAAGGTTTTCAAAAGCTAGTTATCTTTTCCCTTAGGAGTCAGACAGTTAAGAGCATGATGGTTTAATCTTCCTTTGTGATGCTCTAGATTTGTGCATGTGGTGATAGAGAAGCTATTTCTAAAAATATGCTTGATTACTTTATGACTGGAACCATTAGGGACAAAATGATGCATTTTCCACAATGAAACTTTTATATTTAAATGTGTAACACTGTTATAGGAGGTATTATGTTTATTAGAAACAAAATGAAATCTGAAAATGTGAAGGGAATTCTAGGCAAGGTAAAAACTATTTTTTTTAAGTTTTATTGAAATATAATTGAAACATAAAGATTGGCACTCATTTACTAGTACATATTAATAAGTTTTGACTTCTGTATATATCCATGATGCCATCACCACAATCAAAGCTCTAAACCTATCCAAAAATCTCCAAAAATGTCCTTGTGTTCTTTTTTGCATATGTATAATTTATGATAACAACTGATTTTTCTAAAATAACTGTTGCATGCTAAAACATATCAGGAAAAATAAAGATACAAAATGAGAATATAATAAAATTCAGAAATGAGATGAAAATAATCAACCTCTTGTAATATTTGATAAAGATTTCTCAATTTTTCTGGTTCATAAATGCTTATTTGGGTGCCTCTAGATTTGGAAAAGGAAATGGCAACCCACTCCAGTATTCTTGCCTGGAGAATCCCAGGGATGGGGGAGCCTGGTGGGCTTCCATCTGCAATGATTTTGGAGACCAGAAAAATAAAGTCTGACACTGTTTCCCCATCTATTTGCCATGAAGTGATGGGACTGGATGCCATGATCTTAGTTTTTGAATGATGAGCTTTAAGCCAACTTTTTCACTCTCCTTTTTCACTTTCATCAAGAGGCTTTTAGTTCCTCTTCACTTTCTGCCATAAGGGTGGTGTCATCTGCATATCTGAGGTTATTGATATTTCTCCCGGCAATCTTGATTCCAGCTTGTGCTTCTTCCAGCCCAGCGTTTCTCACGATGTACTCTGCACAGAAGTTAAATAAGCAGGGTGACAATATACAGCCTTGAGGTACTCCTTTTCCTATTTGGAACCAGTCTGTTGTTCCACGTCCAGTTCTAATTGCTGCTTCCTGACCTGCATATAGGTTTCTCAAGAGGCAGATCAGGTGGTCTGGTATTCCCATTTCTTTCAGAATTTTCCAGTTTATTGTGATCCACACAGTCAAAGGCTAGCTTTTGCCAAAAGCAGGGAAAGGACTCAGAATTTCCTTCCATTCAGTCCTTCATGACCCTCAGTCAGAATCCCCAGCTTTGATGGACTCATGCCGCATGTGTCTTTCTGTTAACCTCCCTATCTCCTTTTGCCCTCTGTCTCTCTCCATCAGATTACCTAGACTACCCCAGCTCAATCTGTCATATACATATGATCTCTAGGAAAGGATTCTGAGGTTCCCTTTGGTCCAGGTCTTTCTTCTATATTCAAAAGCCTTAGGGATCAAAAACTCTCCTCTATGCTTCAAAACCAGTTCATTTTGCATATGCAATTAAAAACAACTAGTTTTTTAAAAAGCCTGCCTAAGGGAAAGCTTGAAGTTAGCCTATTCCATGTCCATGAAATACACAGCCCACTTTGCCTGAGACCTCTGCTACTGCTGCTAAGTCACTTCTGTTGTGTCTGACTCTGTGCGACACCATAGGTGGCAGCCCACCAGGCTCCCCTGTCCCTGGGATTCTCCAGGCAAGAACACTGGGGTGGGTTGCCATTTCCTTCTCCAATGCATGGAAGTGAAAATTGAAAGTGAAGTTGCTCAGTCATATCCGACTCTTAGCGACCCCATAGACTGTAGCCTACCAGGCTCCTCTGTCCATGGGATTTGCCAGGAAAGAGTACTGGAGTGGGTTGCCATTTCCTTCTCAGCCTTGGGCAAATTAGAACTTCAAAAGAAAAAAAAAAAAAAAAAAAAGAGGGGGGGTTCAAAGAGACATTTTAAATATCAAGTGGAAAACTATGAGATCTCTGTCTGTCTGTCTGGGTTTATGCATATCTCAGTGTGTGTCTTTTCATTTTTCTTTCTATCTTTCTATCTTTCTTTTTTTTTTTTAATAATATTGCCGAAATTGTAAGTGAGTTCTAATTTAATTGGCCTAAAGAAAAGTAAGTGCTCACAAATCAGACAATTCTAAATATAAGAGAAATTAACCTAAATGAATTTCAGATTCATGTGAACTGGGAAATATTCACTATTAAATATCTAGCATTAATGTTTGTTTGCTAATCTAATATAGACATGTCTAAGAACCTAGAGAGCATATTGAAAATCAGAGACATTACTTTGCCAACAAAGGTCCGTCTAGTCAAGGCTATGGTTTTTCCAGTGGTCATGTATGGATGTGAGAGTTGGACTATGAAGAAAGATGAGTGCCAAAGAATTGATGCTTTTGAACTATGGGGTTGGAGAAGATTCTTGAGAGTCCCCTGGACTGCAAAGAGATCCAACCAGTCCATTCTAAAGGAGATCAGTCCTGGGTGTTCTTTGGAAGAAATGATGCTAAAGCTGAAACTCCAGTACTTTGGCCACCTCATGTGAAGAGTTGACTCATTGGAAAAGACTCTGATCCTGGGAGGGATTAGGGGCAGGTGGAGAAGGGGACGACATAGGATGAGATGGCTGGATGGCATTACTGACTCGATGGACATGATTCTGAGTGAACTCTGGGAGTTGGTGATGGATAGGGAGGCCTGGTGTGCTGCGATTCATGGGGTCACAAAGAGTCAGACATGTCTGAGCAACTGAACTGAACTGAACTGAAGAGCCATTAACATTAAGCATAATATTTTCATTGTGCCTAGGTTTACTATAAATTAGCTATTGTTATATTTCTATATCTGTTACAAGTTTGTCAGAAAGGAAAGTACCTCAAGTGAAGAAACTTCAAAAAAACGTAAATGAGATATGAGCTTTTAGGTAAACTCTATTAAGAATAATTATACTTTAAAAACGTCTGTCTAAAACAGTCTCTCTAGATTTTGGTAACCTGAATTTCTAGGGTTGTGCTAAACTAAGTGACAGAAGTTTATTGAATAGCTAGGTCATTTCCAAATAAAATAAGACTCTGAAAAAGTCATAACTTAACTCTAACTTCCTCTTACACACAAACTAAAGAGATTTTGGACTATTAATGAATAATGTTTGGTGCCACCCTGAGATGTTCTCTGTAAGAAAGCAAATTTTTAAAGAAATTATCACTGGTATTTATGTTCACCAATCTATAGAATGCTAATATAAAGGTCAGTTCTTGGTTGCTTAAGGAAAGTAGGATGTGTGTTTTCAGTAAAGAAGGTTTGAGGAATGAAATTACATTTTATGAAAGGAAAGGAAAGGAAGTAGGCCTGGCTTACAGGTGGCTGTTTCAGGATGGGAGAGCAAATGGGCACAGAAAGTGATAAGAAGGTTTTATGGAAAGAGGACCCCAACAGAAGAGTTTTGTGCATAAATACCAGTGTTCTTGAAATATTGAACTGCCTTTGATAATGGATTTTAAGTTTCTTTACCTCTGAAGTGATCTGTTCTATGTTTACCTTTGAAATCTTCTTTGTTACTTTGGCTAAGTGAATATATTGTTTCACAGTGATACATGTGATGCTATCTGATTGAGTGTTATAAATCCTTTTGATATTCATTGACAAAACTTCCTAAATAACTTGACTTCTAGCTAACTTTGGGATGCTTCAGAGGGCCCCTGAGACATCCAAAAGGACTATTAAACTACCTGAGTTCATTTGACATGTTAAATTACATGGGAAGTATTGTTGGAGGAGTGATGGAATCTTCTCAGGTTATATTGTATATTGATGTTACTTATATAAATATCCTGGAAATTATGTGAAATTCATAAAAATCTGATATGTCCTGGTAAAATGTTTTCAGTTATAATTCTAGCTATCATGTTAAAGTGTTACAAGTCATAGCAATGACCAGGCTACTTTGTCAATTGCACTTTAATTAGATTTTAAATATGTCTTCTATGGTTTCACACTCATGCCTTTAGAAAAATACTGCTAGTTTTTCAAGGTGTATGGAAAAGACTTCTCTAAGATTAACTGATAAACAACTTTTGTTTGTTATCTGGTAAACTGGTAACAGACTGGAATTTAGTCTACTCTCTATGTTAAGAGAGCAAAGTTTTCTTAGAATGAAGCTTTCAAGAACAGATTATGAATTTCTTTGCCTCTAAATGATTTATATTTGTTTTTAAATTTTTTTGTGACTTTGGTAAAGTAAATAAGCATTATTTAAGATTATGGTACATGTAAAAGCTCATTCTGCTTCTACAAAAACTAACCCCTCACTGTTAGATTTTTGCTATCCTGATGTCCTTAAAACATGGCAACAGTCTACTCCTAAATCAGGCAATTAAAAATGGGTGAACAATAGCTTTAAATCAAAGAATCAGGGCTATGGGAAATCCAAGATGGCTCCTTGGCTTTACCCGGCTTCCTGACAAACCTCATTTTAATTTGATTGGTTAAAGCCTTCTCTGGTGCCAGGGTTAATACCTTCATAATGAAAAAATCATGTTTCACTGAATATTAAGTTTTGCTAATTGTTAAACTAAGTTTCTAGTTTTGTTTACTAAGACTCCTGAGATAGTTCCTTGTTCTGTTATATTGCTAAAAAATTTAATTAAATTATTAAAAAGGACACTCTAAGTTTGTTTCTAAAGCTTATCTCAGTAACCAGCCTTTAGATAAAGAGCAGATGCTCCATGATGTACAATCAGGAGGTTAACACCAAGCTATAGTCATTTAACAAATGAACTCAGATGACCTAGGGTATACTGGGCTCTACCTAATGAAAGTTCTTGACTTAATTCTTACTTATGACTTCACTAATGACTTCTTACTATAGCTATTTTATTTTCTATGTCACTTGTTCCAGAAGATTCTTACCTTACAAATGTGTGTCTGAGCCTGTGATAAAATGCTGATATGCAGTTCCATATGAGATCAATGATTGTACTAATGTAACTCTAGATATGGAAAGCAGCAACAAGAGGGAATATTTTCCTGGACCAAGAGGCTAGTAAGACAAGTATAATCCAGAAACTTTTGCTCTCACGAGGCCCAGTCTAATAACAGCACACTGAGGGGCCTGTCAATAGAATCTTTCCTAGACCTGGGAATGAGTTTTTCCAGCCCCGTGGGACACAATGGCCATAAAATGCTCCCCAAAACATAGTCGAATAGTGGCTTTGAAGGGACCCTGCTGACTGGAAGTTGGCACTTGCCAGCTGCCCCTACAAAGATTACATCATGACCACTGCAAGCTGCTAACCCTCAACACTCCCTGAAAGGAGTTCAGGGTGGAATACAGAAATAACGCACCCTGTGCTCTGGGAAAAACCCAGAAGAACTGGCCTTCAGATAGTCAGATGTTTTCAGGTAAACATTTTATGAGCCCAAATCCTTGCCTCTTCTCGAACCCAGAGAAACACTAACGCCATGAACCAAGGTCTGGTCCTGCTTCTCCTGGTAGCCCCTGAGCAGCTCTTCTGCTTCTATTCATCTTAGGCCACATACCTTTAACTTTCTTGTTAAGCTTGTTTCTTCTAGAATACCTCAAGTCTCCAAGTACGACAAGAATTTCCCTGAGCAACACCTAGGCAATGCTGAAATAAGTCACATTATCATCTCCCTCCTAAATGCACCCTGACAGAGAGCAGGCAAAGGAAACCCAGAGCCCCATGATGCCCCTGCACAGCCTGAAGAAGTCAGAGCGGTCATCGCCCCTTTTCCTTTGAGACTGGGTTCTCAAATGTCTGAGAAGGGAAATAAGTAGACAGTTAGACATGAGCAGGGTATCAAAAGGGGCCAAGAATTGGCCCTAAAAATAAAGAGAGTGAGGAATGTGGTGATACAAGGATGAAAGAGCAGATAAAACCAAGGAGGGTCTTGGCATGCAGCAACAGAAAAAACAGACCCTTATGGACCTTCCCTCCCCCATGTTGTAACTATTAATGGATTTCAGGTCCTCCTGAGCAGAATAACCTGAATCCCTTCCTACCCCATAGGAGGGGAGAAGGCATTTGCCTTACTCTTTCTTCTCACCCAGTATACATGTCTCATCCAATCAGCAAATGACTCTCAAGACCTCTATCCCACTCCTTGTACCCTGGGTATAAAAGTGGACTAAGGAACCCTGTTCAACATCAGTTCTCCCTTGAGCTGGCCTGCTGTTCTAACAGCATCTCCCAGTCTAATAAATTTTAATTCCCTCTTATTCTGTCTATTGTCTATAAATTCTTTTCCAACCCATGCCTGGACCACAACAAGTATTTCACTGAAGGTAATTTTTCAAGATGAAAAAACAAAGGAAGGGTCTAAAAAGGAACAGACTAAGAATAGATTACAATGTTATTATAAAGTTTCTGCTGATTTGTGATAATTAAATCCATGTTAATATAGATTTAAAAGTGAATCTTACAGAGAAGGCTGCTCATACTGCAGACTTTCAGATGATAACTTATTGTTGTCAATAAAGGAGCTACTTTTGTTTGTACTATTGAAGGGTGATTCTACTCAACAAATTCAGTTTTGATAAAACAGTCCTCTTTGGAAAACAAAACAAAACAAAACAACAACAAAGAAACAATGTAAACCTATTTGACAACAGGCAACTATGAGAGTTAAGCCAATAAAAGAGAAACTAATGGCAATTTTTAATGTAAATGCCAACACTGTAACAATGGTAATTGCAAAATTACCAGAATCGAGTTGTTCATGCTCAATAATGTCCCAAAGTTGAAACTCATTTTGCTCATGCTTAGTGTTGACTTCACGCTACTCTCATATGTTAACTAAAAAGTGGCACTTACCAAGAGCATTGCCAACAGCTGAACAACAAAGGCGTTTACCATCTGTCTCTATGGAGGCTGAACCCCATGCTGCTATAGCTTTTGACTTCCAACAACCCCTGAGAGAGTTCAGGGTGTAATGAGGCACTCTGTGCTCCAGGGAATCTGGTGGGACAGGTATTTAGATAGGTGGATGATTTTATGATCTTAGTGCTTGCATCTCTTCATATCTAGAGAAGCATTAAGCACTAAATCCCTTCACAGTGACCTCAGATCCTCATGACTAACAAAACACCTTTTGTAGAATGAGTGCTCCATGGTATTAACTCCCTTCACCAAAGCCTTATATATTGACTTTAACCCACTGCCGCTTTGGAGCAGTCTCTCAGAGCTGTATGAGATGCTGCCTCCTGGCTGCAGCCCTAATTTTGCCCCAAATAGAACTTAACTCACAACTCTCAAATTATACATCTTTTTTAGTGGACTCATACCATCTATTTTGTCACGTTGAAACCAGGTCCTCTTAAAATTGAGCTCCCCTGCTGAATTTAGGATTAACATCTCTATGCAGAATGGGATCTCCTTTCTTATCCATCATTTGTTCCCCACAGGGTTGAAGATTATCAAAGAAAAGTGGGATTGAAATGCAGACGACACCCTGGGGTCCTTTCAAATACAAAACCATTGTCCCCCAGTTTCTTACTTGTAGAAAGAAAGCTTTCATCCTCCTAGACCTTCCCTATGTCCCAAAGGGCATATTCACACAGTAACTAATTAAGGCTTGAAAAAGTTGGCTTAAAACTCAGCGTTCAGAAAACTAAGATCATGGCGTCTGGTCCCATCACTTCATGGCAAATAGATGGGGAAACAGTGGAAACAGTGTCAGACTTTATTTTTTGGAGATCCAAAATCACTGCAGGTGGTGACTGCAGCCATGAAATTAAAAGACATTTTCTCCTGGGAAGAAAAGCTGTGACCAACCTAGGCAGCATATTAAAAAGCAGAGACATTACTTTTCCAACAAATGTCCATCTAGTCAAAGCAATGATTTTTCCAGCAGTCATGTATGGATGTGAGGTTTGGATTCTGAAGAAAGCTGAGTGGTGAAGAATTGATGCTTTTGAACTGTGGTGTTGGAGAAGACTCTTGAGAGTCCTTTGAACTGCAAGGAGATCCAACTAGTCTATCCTAAAGGAAACTAGTCCTGAATATTCATTGAAGGACTGATGTTGAAGCAGAAAGTCCAATACTTTGGCCAAGTGATGTGAAGACTGACTCATTGGAAAAGACCCTGATGCTGGGAAAGATTGAAGGTGGGAAGGGAAGGGGACAACAAAGGATGAGATGATTAGATGGTATCACCAACTCAGTGGATATGACTTTGAGCAAGCTCCAGTAGTTGGTGATGGACAGGGAAGCCTGGTGTGCTGCAGTCCATGGGTCGCAAAGAGTCAGACATGACTGAGCGACTGAACTGAACTGAACTGGACTGCAGCATGCCAGACTTCACTGTCCATCACCAACTGCCAGAGCTTGCTCAAATTCATGTGCATTGAGTTGTGATGCCATCCAAATACCTCATCTTCCATCTGCAGTGGTCCATTTATGCATCGATTTGTTTCAATTGTAGCTACTACATTACTAAAGGATCCTCAGTTGAATTTGTAGAAGTGGGTGAATCACAAAAACACAAAAACCGAGGGAAGACTCACAATTACACATGGATTTTTCAACTGGAAAAGAGGGCTGGCACCCCAACACATTATTTAAGAGTCAGTTGTGCTTTTCTTATATAAATATGTCATATCTGTACCAAAAATGGATTATATATTAAAAAGCAAACAAACAGAGAACACATCAAGTACTTAAAGTGCTCTAGGTCTCATCAAATAATGGAGTATCTTCTGGCCTAACTCAAGCTTAGAATACCAACTAAACCCCACTCCTAACTTTTGCCCCATCAGCTGTTAAAACAGACATTTAAGAAATTTTCATTTAGGTTGAAAAACTGTAATTGATTATAGAATAAATAATAAAGGACTGTATATATAAAATATTGAATAGTTTGAAATACTGCTACCAGAATCACTCATGATTCATTTTAAGATAAAGATAAAAAAACCCAAATTTTTATCAGCAAACACAGGCTAGATTGGATGAATGGTTGACTTCTTTGCAAGGAAGCCTTTTACGATGTAGTAGTTTTAATTGTAATTTTATTGATGATATTCTTACAATCGAAGGAAATAAAGGGATAGATTTTTTAATTATCAGGTCTTGTTCTACTACCTTAAAGCTCACTGATGTTTGCTTTTGCTTCTGTTTGTGTGTTTATTGGAATATGTGTGCACGTGTGTGTGTTAGGCACATTAGGCACAGATAATACATTCTGAAAAGCTCCTCTTCCTAAAGCACCAAGCAGGGATCACTATCAATTGCATTTTTATTATATATATATATATATATATATATATATATATATATATATATATATTCATTCAGTTCAGTTCAGTCACTCAGTTGTGTCTAATTCATTTCGACCCCATGGACTGCAGCACCCCAGGCCTCCCTGTCCATCATGAACTCCCGGAGTTTACTCAAACTCACGTCCATCGAGTTGGTGATGCCATCCAGCCATCTCATCCTCTGTCACCACTTTCTCTTCCTGCCTTCAATCTTTCCCAGCATCAGGGTCTTTTCCAATGAGTCAGTTCTTTGCATCAGGTGGCCAAAGTATTGGAGTTTCAGCTTCAGCATCAGTCCTTCCAATGAATACTCAGGGCTGATCTCCTTTAGGATGGACTGATTGGATCTCCTTGCAGTCCAAGGGACTCTTAAGAGTCTTCTCCAACACTACAGTTCAAAATTATCAATTCTTTGGCACTCAGCTTTCTTTCTAGTCCAACTCTCAATACATACATGACTACTGGAAAAACCAAAGTTTTGACTAGACAGACTTTTGTTGATATGTATGTATACACACACACACACACACAGATTTTTCTCTTTACTTGTGGCAAATTTCCTTTATTCATTGTAAAGTAAGGAAGTGAAATCCTTAGGGGCAAATTGCATTCTTGTGAGTTTCCTAAATCTCTCAAGATACACAGAGGAACTTTTAAATAACATATTTATTATATCCTTTGATCACAAGATGAACTCCAGGGACTCTATTCCCATTTGAACTGAGATAATTATATAAATGAACTTTTCAACTAATCTGTTTTCTGATATGATTGTTCTTTGTTCATCTTGCTCTTGCATTGACATCATGGAATCTGTGCTTTTTGTTCTTTTATTTTAAAAAATTTAAATTTCAAATCTACTACCTGCTAACTTCTGCCACTGACTTAATTTATGCATCACTGAAAACCAACAGATTTAACTATCTTTTGTGTGTTTGTTTTTGTTTGGGGGGAAATATAGAAAAATAGACCACAAGAATGGGTGGTGATGAGGCTCATAAATGAGCTAAGTTGTCGCACATTTTTTTTCTTCCACTCACTGATAAGTAAAATTTATGCAATACTCAGTATATATGCACTCTGTCAATAAGTTGACATACAAAGAAGAAGAAAATCACATTCAGATTTTAATATGATAAAGACCTCATGGTGCAGGGGAGGGAGGGATGTGTAATTTGGCTCTCATCTCCTATATCCTCCACTTAAGTCTCTTTCTCCATATTAACCTCAAAGTTGTCATGCAACTTCTTTGGGAAAAATACAAATGAATGTTTGGATTCAATTTGGAATATTTTCTAAAGAATGAATTTCAATATAAAACATAACTATGCAATCTTATGAAGATTATCCACCTATCTCCACAGATTTCTAGATCTATAAAGGTATTAAAATAGAAGAACAATATTGTGAGATTATGAAAATAATAGGAAATAAGGAAATATTGGGCTTTACATACTGAACACAGTTCTAGCATCTCCTATGTGAAAGGATGATAAATCCAAGAAAACCTAATCCTTTATTCTGTAGAAGTAAAGTTACTATGTATGTGTCAGTTGTTCAGTCTTGTCTGACTCTTTGCCACCCTGTGGACTGTAGCCAGCCAGGTTCTTCTGTCCATGGAACTTCCCAGGATTGTGTTGCCATTTCCTTCTCCAGGGGATCTTTCCAACCCAGAGATTCAACCCAGGCAGATTGCAGGCAGAATTTTTTAGCATCTGAGCCAAAGTTGCACTAGTAATCCTGACTTATTTACAATGTTTTCATTTTTAATATAAATGTAAAAAAAAAGAGTTTCATTTTGTCGGCAATATATATAAATAATAAACGTGCATTGGAAAAGACATGGCATATTTTAAGAAACTTGCTGCGATATCATGAAAAAAATATTGCAAAGTAGCCATATGTTCTATAGTTGGTTTTGTTTTATGGGACTTTCCAAGTGCTCAGAAGATATCTATTAGTTAAGTGGAAAAAACGTGGCATATTTTAAGAAACCTGCAAAATCATACACACACAAAAATTATTGCAGAGAAGTAGTTGTATGTTTTATAGGTTGGCTTTATTATATAAACTTGCTTTACTTAGAAAAGTATAAAGATTGTTTCCCGAGTCTCTTAAGTATGGCATTTCTATTGGATATTAAAGACCATAGATCTTCCTTTGTATTAGAAATGCATTGTTAATACAAACCATCCAAAGTAGATTAATAACAGTTCTGCTTCTTATGTCATTTATTCTGTAAGACATTCCACACTATCATATGAATGTAGGAGTATATTTTATGGCTTGTCATTTTGGAAAATGGGAACCACCCAAACATGCCAACTATTTCAACAAATTTTTTTTAAAGAAGTTTTTCTTTAAAAAGGCCAATTATAAGCTCTACTTATATTTCATATTTCAGCTCAGAGTACCCTCTCTCTCAATTTCTAGTGGACATTCTTCTCAAAAGCCAATTCTTCCAGCTATTTTATAAGAATGAATCCAGAATTTTTGGTATTGAGAACTTGCCTTTTTTCAAATCAAAGCTTAAAAAAATGTGGACTACACACTAAACATAAGAACATAAGTAGGAGAACAAGTTTAAAGGTTATGATATAGTTTATACTCAGATATTTATAGATATGACATTCAGTTCAGTTCAGTCACTCAGTGGTATCCGACTCTTTGCGACCCCATGAATTGCAGCACGCCAGGACTCCCTGTCCATCACAAACTCCCGGAGTTCACTCAGACTCACATCCATCGAGTCAGTGATGCCATCCAGCCATCTCATCCTCTGTCATCCCCTTTTCCTCCTGCCCCTAATCCCTCCCGGCATCAGAGTCTTTTCCAATGAGTCAACTCTTCACATGAGGTGGCCAATGTATTGGAGTTTCAGCTTTAGCATCATTCCTTCCGAAGAACACCCAGGGCTGATCTCCTTTAGAATGGACTCGTTGGATCTCCATGCAGTCCAAGGGACTCTCAGAGTCTTCTCCAACACCACAGTTCAAAAGCATCAATTCTTCAGCACTCAGCTTTCTTCACAGTCCAACTCTCACATCCATACATGACTACTGGATAAAGCATAGCCTTGACTAGATGGAACTTTGTTGGCTAAGTAATGTCTCTGCTTTTGAATATGCTATCTATGTTGGTCATAACTTTTCTTCCAAGGAGTAAATGTCTTTTAATTTCATGGCTGCAGTCACCATCTGCAGTGATTTTGGAGCCCCCCCAAAATAAAGTCTGACACTGTTTCCACTGTTCCTCCATCTATTTCCCATGAAGATATGACATTAGCCGCAATTAAATCGGATATGTTTATTTTTTTGTTGTTGTTGATGTGTGGTTTATAATATTGTTTTAGTTTCTGGTGTATGGCAAAGTGATTCTCTCTCTCTCTCTCTCTATATATATATATAGACACACACACATATATGTATATAATTCATATAAATGCTTTGTATATAACATATATGGAATCGTTTTCAGATTCTTTTCCCATGTAGCTTACTATAAAATATTGAGTATAGTTCCCTGTGTCATTCAGTAGGTCCTTGTTTTTATCTATTTCATCTATGCTTGTGCTAAGTCACTTCAGTAGTGTCGGACTCTGTACGACCCAATAGACAGCAGCCCACCAGGCTCCCCCGTCCTTGGGATTTTCCAGGCAGAGCACTGGAGTGGGGTGCCATTGCTAGTAGTGTGCATATGTTACTCTCAAATCCCTACTTTATGTCTCCCCATCCCCTTTCCCTTTGGAGACCATAGGTTTGTTTCCTATGTCTGTAAATCTGTTTCTATTTTGTAAATAAGTTCATTTGTATCATTTTTAAAAACTTTTTTATTTCAGTTTTTGACTGTGGGATCTTAGTTTCCTGATCAGAGATCAAACCTACAATCCCCTGCAACAGAAACGTGGGGTCTTAACCACTGGGATCCAGGGACACTCCTGTATCATTTTTTAAAAGAGAACTTCAGTGGTATCACAGATTACAGTTCCAACTTAAATGATTATGCTTTATAATCTAGATTTTGCCTATTTTAGAAGCTCCCCTGGTGGCTCAGATGGTAAAGAATCTGCCTGCAATGCAGGAGACCTGGATTTGATCTGTGGGAAGATCCCCTGGAGAAAAGCTCCCCCCGCCTGTCTTTTTGCCTGGAAAAATCCCATGGACAGAGGGACCTGGCAGGCTACAGTCTCTGAGGTCACAAAGAGTAGGACACAACTGAGCAATGCACAGACACACAGAATGAAATTCACTTAAGTTTTTTTCTTCTCACTAAGAACAGCATTTTGAATGTATCCTGAAGCTAAAACTCTAATGTTTTCTTGCTTCAATTCTTGGAATTTTCTATGGGAGAAGCAAATAGACAGTGCTTGAAGAGACTAGATATTTCTAGTTATTTTTTTTTTCTAATTTTATAGCTAAAACAACCAGAACAGAGCAGTCAATAACTCAAGTCATATTGCTAGTTAGAGATTCCGAGTAGTCTTGATAATGCTGCATGACCATTCTCAATTTATTTGTTGACAGTTACCAAGATAAACAAACCCATGGCTGATGTTAATTTTATACTGGCGACTGATTTTATCCTTTTGGGACTGACAGATCATTCTGAACTGAAAGTAGTCCTCTTCCTGGTGTTCCTGCTCATCTGTACCATTTCCTTGGTGGGTAATTAAGAATGTTCCTTCTAATCCAAATAACTCCCAAACTCCAAACACCCATGTATCATTTCCTCAGCTGCCTGTCATTCATTGATGCCTGCTATTCGTCTGTCTTTGCACCCAGAATGCTGCTGAACTTCTTTGTGGAACGGGAGACAATCTCGTTTTCTGCAAGCATTGTGCAGTACTTTTCATTTGTGTCTCTACTTACTGCTGAGGGCTTCTTGCTGGCAGCAATGGCTTATGACTGCTACATGGTCATTGTGAACCCTTTACTTTATACCGTTTGTGTTGTTCTGGTCATTGGATCATGTGTAGGGGGCATAATCAACTTGTTGACGCACACAATTGGCTTGCTGAAGTTGTCTTTCTGTGAGCCAAATGTCATCAGGCACTTCTTCTGTGACCTCCCCCCGCTGTTGAAGCTGTCCTGCTCTGACACATCCATGAATGAGCTGCTGCTTTTAATCTTCTCTGGCGTTATTGCCTTGATCACTTTCATGACTGTGATGGTCTCCTACATCTTCATTGTTGCCACTATCCTGAGGATCCGCTCAGCAGCAGGCAGACACAAAGCCTTCTCCATGTGTGCGTCACACCTCAAGGTTGTGACTCTATTCTATGGCTCTGTAAGCTTTAGCTACATTCAACCAAGCTCCCAATATTCCTTAGAACAGGAAAAGGTGGTATCTGTGTTTTATACCCTGGTTATTCCTATGTTAAACCCATTAATTTATAGCTTATGAAACAAGGAAGTGAAGGGTGCTGTGAAAAGGGCTAAAGAAATGAAGCATATTCCTTGTTAATATCATACCATATGTGCCAAATTGTTTGTAGACAAATGAGTGTTTTGGATAATGGTATGTATATGCATTTATTAAAATTATGAACTGTTTTGCAATGGAAGGAAAAGGCTTGGAAGAATAGCATGTCATAGTACATATGGCTGGTTATTGTGTAAACTAAGCTCCAGTTTAGCTACCTCTGGCTAATCGTTAACATTTTTATTCCTGTATTCAAGTGGAAATAAATATATACATGCAGACACACAGACACACCCGCAAATAGGGAGACACAAACATAAAATTCGTAAGTAATGAAGTATCTCTTAACTCATTTTCTCTATTGAGCACAGACAAAAAGCAAAATAATTTCAAAGCAAAAGGCATTGGTATTTGAACTATCCAATAAAACTGACAGATATATGTTCCTGGAATCAGCCTGAAATACTTATAGTCAGATATTCTGCAAAATGAAGGCAAACACACAAAAATAGTCAGAAAGAGGACTTGGTTCTTGATTACCTTTCTACTCACAGAGTTCAGTCCAGACCGTTTCTTTTTTTCTCACATGGCTTCCATTACTATTAAATCATACGAAACTGAGAAAGGTGGAATGCCTCGGTTTCTGTACCATTTCACACAGAAGGGCCACCAAAAGTCACAGGAAATATACCCTGAAAAAGTTTACTTAATGTTTAGAAAGGGTGCTGTCAAGTTAATTAAGGAGCCATTAATAATCAGACTTATCCCCCTTTCCTTTAAGGATCTTCCAACATCTTCTTCAGAAATTAAACAAAAAATTCTCTGACAGTAGTTTAGATAGAAAACATGCTCCGAATTCTAGGGAGAGAAAATGTGTGAAGCCAGTTACTTTCCTTTTGACTCAAATTATATGTGTATTTTTTGATTATGGCCATTCTGGCTGTTGTGAGGTGATACCTCATCATAGTTTTGGTTTGCATTTCTCTAATAATTAGTGATGTTGAGCATCTTTTTATATGTTTGTTGAACATGTGTATGTCTTCTTCAGAGAAATGTCTGCTTAGGTCTTCCACCCATATTTTGATTGCATTGTTTGTTTTTTTCATACTGAGCTATATGAATTATTTTTACACATTGGAGATTAATTCTTTGTCAGTTGCTTCATTTACAAATATTTTCTCCCATTTTGAGGGAGGCTTCATGGTTGCTGGTAATGCTGTGTTTCTTGATCTGAGTGGTAGTTACATGACTGTGTTCACTCTATTAAAATCTATTCACTTACAATTTATGAGCTTCTCTATGTGTATGTGGAGAAGGCAATGGCACCCCACTCCAGTACCTTGCCTGGAAAATCCCATGGACGGAGGAGCCTGGTAGGCTGCAGTCCACAGGGTCGCTAAGAGTCAGACACGACTGAGTGACTTCACTTTCACTTTTCATTTTCATGCATTGGAGAAGGAAATGGCAACCCACTCCAATGTTCTTGCCTGGAGAATCCCAGGGACAGGGGAGCCTGGTAGGCTGCAGTGCATGGGGTCACTAAGAGTCAGACATGACTAAGCAACTTCACTTTCACTTTTCACTTTCATGCATTGGAGAAGGAAATGGCAACCCACTCCAGTGTTCTTGCCTGGAGAATCCCCATGGACAGAGGAACCTGGAAGGTATAGTCCATGAAGTCACAGAGTCAGACATGACTGAGCTAGTGACCACAGCACATGTTAAATCTCACTTAAAAACTTTACAAAATAAGAAAAACAAACAAACAAAAAAAACACAAATTTTATGTACCAGATGCATAATGATAAAATCAGGCCTGTAAATACTGATTGTCCCATAGTGATCTCCTTTCCCTAAATTGCTATAAATTGGACTATCTGGAAAACAGAAACAGATTTCTAAAGAATACTTTCATTTATAAAAAAATCATATTTAATTTTCTAAATACTGAAATAACTAGTGGCAAGTAGGCTAAACAGCACAATGACAAAGCTGAAGGCTCAATAAATATTGTCATGTTTTAATTTTTTTCTCAGTTTCAATTAAAATAATATGTAAATGGTTCCACTACCTGAGAAGGTAGCAAGTTGAAATGCTTATTATATTAGCCATTCATGCAAAGAAATTCATTTGAAAGTTTACTTTTTAGAATGAAATAACACCACAACTGCTATCAAAAAGAGCATATAACATTAGTATGAAAGTGAAATTTCTCAGTCGTGTCCAACTCTTTGTGACCCCATGGACTGTAGCCTACGAGGCTCTTCCATCCATGGGATTTTCCAGGCAAGAATACTGGAGTGGGTTGCCATTTCCTTCTCCAGGAGATCTTCCTGACCTAGGGATTGAACACAGTCTCCTGCATTGTAGGTAGATGCTTTACCTTGTGAGCCACCAGGGAAGTCCATTTGTATAGACATTGACAATTTTCCAAAATCATTTAATATATTATTTGATATTGACTCCTATATGGCTACATTTAAACATTTTTTTTTTTTTGCTATGAGACTTCATGTAAATCAATTTGTATGAAAGTAATTTTCAGAATAAAATAAAATAATGGTAATATTTAAGACTAATTTTATATAATTCTTCACAATCTCTCAAGAACATTCAATATCTTGTATCTAGAGTATGGAACACAAGGAATGGTATACAGACAAGATTATTAAACTCAGAAAAATAAATTTTTATTTCTATTTTTTAAATTATGTTATAGTATGTTCTGTGTGCTGTGCTAATTTGCTTCAGTTGTGTCTGACTCTTCGCGATGCTATGGACTATAGCCCACCAGGCTCCTCTGCTCATGGATTCTCCCAGGCAAGAATACTGGAGCGGGTTGCCATTTCCTCCTCCAGATGATCTTCCTGACTTACAATGAATCTGCTTTTCTTGCATCTCCTGCACTGGCAGGTGATTCTTTACCACCTGGGTAGCCCAAGAGCTCCTATCAGTTCAGTTCAGTCACTCAGTCTTGTCCAACTCTTTGCGACCCCGTGGACTGCAGCACACCAGGCCTCCTTGTCCATCACCAACTCCCAGAGTCTACTCAAACTCATGTCCATTGAGTCAGTGATGCCATCCAATCATCTCATCCTCTGTCGTCCGCTTTTCCTCCTGCCTTCAATCTTTCCTAGCATCAGGGACTTTTCCAATGAGTCAGCCCTTGGCATCAGGTGGCCAAAGTATTGGAGTTCCAGCTTCAGCATCAGTCTTCCCAGTGAATATTCAGGACTGATTTCCTTTAGGGTGGGCTGGTTGGATGTCCGTGCAATTGAAGGGATTCTCAAGAGTCTTTTCCCTCCAACACCACAGTTCAAAAGCATCAGTGTGCAGTTCTTCAGCACACAGCTTTCTCTATAGTCCAACTCTCACATCCATACATGACTACTGAAAAAACCATAGCCTTGACTAGACGGACCTTTGTTGGCAAAGTGATGTCTCTGCTTTTGAATATGCTGTCTAGGTTGGTCATAACTTTTCTTCCAAGGACTAAGCGTCTTTTAATTTCATGGCTGCAGTCATCGTCTGCAGAGTTCACTCTTGTCATCTCCTGTTTGACCACTTTCAATTTGCCTTGATTTATGGACCTGATATTCCAGGTTCCTATGCCATATTACTCTTTACAGCATCGGACCTTGCTTCTATCACCAGTTACATCCACAACTTGGTATTGTTTTTGCTTTGGCTCCAGACCTTCATTCTTTCTGGAGTGATTTCTCCACTGATCTCCAGTAGCATATTGGGCACCTCCGACCTGGGGAGTTCCTCTTTCAGTGCCCTATCTTTTTGCCTTTTCATACTGTTCATGGGGTTCTCAAAGCAAGAATATTGAAGTGGTTTGCCATTCCCTTCTCCAGTGAAGAGCGACTATCAGATCAGATCAGATCAGATCAGTTGCTCAGTCATGTCCGACTCTGCGACCACATGAATTGCAGCACGCCAGGCTTCCCTGTCCATCACCAACTCCCAGAGTTCACTCAGACTCATGTCCATCGAGTCAGTGATGCCATCCAGCCATCTCATCCTCTGTCGTCCCCTTCTCCTCTTGCCCCCAATCCCTCCCAGCATCAGAGTCTTCTCCAATTAATCAGCTCTTCGCATGAGGTGGCCAAAGTACTGATGTTTCAGCTTTAGCATCATTCCTTCCAAAGAAATCCCAGGGCTGAACCCCTTCAGAATGGACTGGTTGGATCTCCTTGCAGTCCAAGGGACTCTCAAGAGTCTTCTCCAAATCCACAGTTCAAAAGCATCAATTCTTCGGCACTCAGCCTTCTTCACAGTCCAACTCTCACATCCATACATGACCACAGGAAAAACCATAGCCTTGACTAGACGAACCTTTGTTGGCAAAGTAATGTCTCTGCTTTTGAATATGCTATCTAGGTTGGTCATAACTTTCCTTCCAAGGAGTAAGTGTCTTTTAATTTCATGGCTGCTATATTATACTATAAAAAAAACTGACTGCTTAAGTGAGGAAAATAAATCTCTGTCTTAGAATTCTCAGACAAATGGTGAGTCTGTCGCAGATTTTTAGTTCATATTATTAGGTTGAAAAATTAGGAATATAACAAAAATTAGTAACAAACTAAATATATATATATTAGTATATATCCTGAAAGTAAATAAACCAAGTTAAGCACATTGTAAATGTCTTTAAATGACAAATACAATTAGTCAATGGGAAATCAATGAGGACTTCACGAATGAAATATCTGTTAGTACTCTGTCAATTGTCATGTAAAATATCAGGAAAAAAATTGAGAATGAGCACTTGTAGCTCTAAGCCCTGCACTTCCTACATAAAACTGGTTACTGTTTAATATCCATATTGAGAGAAATCACGGCTCAGCTGATGTTTATATCACATAATTCCCTCTCAGCACTCAGAGAACCTCTATCAAATATGTGCTAATTTTATTTCATATTTGTAAACATAGAGTCTGCAATTTGGAAATGGTCCAAATCATTACAAAAATAAGTTACTGGTAGCATCTGGACTAGCCATGGCAAACTGGCATTGTGGCCATCTTTGATACTTATTAGGAGACTCTCAAGTCAATGCAATCAATTTGTGTTTCTAAGATTTGAGGTTTCTTTGGCCTTCTCAGGTGGTAATAGTGTGAAGAACTCATCTGCCAATGCAGGAGATGTAAGAGGCATGGGTTCAATTCCTGGGTCATGAAGATGCCCTGGAAGAGGGCATGGCAACCCACTCTCATATTCTTGCCTGGATTATCCCATGAACAGAGGAGGCTGGAGGGCTACAATCAATAGGGATACAAAGAGTTGGACACAACTGAACTGACTTGGCATGCACACAAGCATAGTACCATTATGGCTCCTTTTCTGGTGGCTCAGAGGTCAAGAATCCACCTGCAATGCAGGAGACATGTGTTCACTGGGTCAGGAAGATCCCTCAGAAAAGGAAATGACAATCCACTACAGTATTCTTGCCTAGGAAATCCCATGGAGGGCTACAGTCCATGGGGCCAGAAAGAGTCGAACATGGCTAATGGTTGAACAACAAATACCACAGCAGAAACACGTGGTCATCAAAAAATGGGACTTAGCATGCTTTAAAACACACACACACAGGCACACACAAATATTATATATATATATATATATTTATATATATATATATATATATATATATATATAATTAGGCCACGCAAATCATAATTATAAACACCATGGAGTTTATTTTTAATAATTTGGTTTTCCCTCTTTGTTGTTTAGTTATTAAGTCATGTCCAACTCTTTTGTGACCCCATGGACTGTAGCCCACCAGGCTCCTCTGTCTGTGGGATTTCCCAGGCAAGAATATTGGAGTGGGCTGCCATTTCCTTCCCCAGAAGATCTTCCTGACCCAAGGATCGAACCCACTTCTCCTGTATTGCAGGCAGATTTTTTTTTCCACTGAACCACCAGGGAAGCACTTTCCCATGTAGAGCCTCCTATTAGTTAGACAAGAACATATACAACAATTTTCCCTAAGACTGAGAAAAAGCCAAATCCATGAACTGCTGTAATTTGGAAAGATAGTGCTGGGACCTTACTTCTCCCATGCCTCTTGTTAGCCATTTTGATGAAACTCAGTATTCACAGAATCCCCGATGATCACATCCTCCAAAGGCCCAGAGCCAAATATAAACACAGGTCAGGAAACTAAGAGAGAGGAACAGACTTCCTTTTGGCACCAAGTAGGTGTTGCATTTATGTGTTCTAACAAAGGAATTATAAATGCCTTTTCCACTTCTCAAAAACACCAACTCTCAGTACATGCTGTGAATGGAAGGGGAAGAAAAATCACCTGCCTCAAATCTATTCTGATCACTGGAAATAGAACTGTCTCACAATACAAGTCAACTAACTCTCTTGAAAGAATCAGTGGGCTTAGTACATATTCCCTCAAGTAGCTGTGCTTAAAATTTCACATAACTATATAAATTAAAAGAAATAATATATTCAAAGAAATTCTTTAAGAACTAAAATGAATTATTGCAAACTGTTGAATTTTGTTAAATCTGAGGGAAAGAACAGTCATTTATTACCAAAGCTAATCTTGAGACTCAAAGATTAATTTATTTATATACCTGAATTTATAGCAAAAGAAAAGTGCTGTTATAAGGCAGTATAGAGGAAAATTACTGTTTATTAAGTGATCCTTGGTGACTTGGATAGTAGAGAATTTGCCTGTAATGTGGGAGACTTGTGTTTGATCTGTGGGTCAGAAAGATTGCCTGCAGAAGGGGATTCTACTCCAGTATTGTTGTCTGGAGAATTTCTTGGACAGAAGAACCTGGTGGGCTATAGTCCATGGGGTTGGAAAGAGTCAGACATGACTGAGAAATTGACACTCAAGCAAAAAATAAATATGAAATCAATGAAATAAGAAACTCATCATTAAAGAAAATTAGTCAATGCAAAGTTAACAAAACAAAACCCAAAAGAGCAAAGATCCAAAAAGTGACTTTAGCCAAAAGCTGTTTGTCCTGTATATCAACAGATAGTCTTATCTCTATTTTCCCTATTAGTTTTACTTTGAATATAAAGCAACCTTTCAGAGAGTACCTATGGTATACAACATGGCTTTCACATGTTTTCTTATTTAATTCCCATAACTACATCTGAGGAAGGGCTTTACGTGAAGCTAAGAGACATGAAACCACAGCTTAAGGTGGTAAAAAGTGTCTAGTCATTCTTTTTTACATCTTGTGCTTTGGTAACATGGACATAATCAAAGGTATTTTGTAGCATGGTTTCCAGTATTTGAATTGTTATTAATAACTTACATCACACTAATGTTATTAAATAGCTTACTTTACACCACATTGATAATAGGGCATAGAGATCCAAACTCATTCATTCTTCATTCAATACCAGGAAGTATTATTTCCAAAGCACGGATTTTTGGAACATAATATTCATTAATTTTTACTGCAAATATATTCAACTGTTAATTGGATGTGAAACATGTTCAACATGTTCTATATTTATTTCTTTGTTTATTTATTTATATGTTGGAACTCAAAAAACATAGTCATATACTATGCACTACTAAAAGTTCTGCAGTAAAGAAAACCTTCCTTAAAAATTGTTTAATCAAGTATTTCCCCAATATATTAAATATCAAAACCTTGCTTTTTAAAATTTATTTATTTTTAATTGAAGGATAATTGCTTTACAAGAACCTTGACTTTTATGTACTTTGAGTTATATGATAAAAACCTAAAAGAAAATAATGATCTAACTATTCCTGGATAATTATACCTGAGTAAAATTTCACTCCAGTGTTCTTGCCTGGAGAATCCCAGGGACTGCAGAGCCTGGTGAGCTGCCATCTATGGGGTCACACAGAGTTGGACATGACTGAAGCGACTTAGCAGCAGCAGCAAAAATTCAGATATAGGATGAAATATGCCAAAAGCATATGCATTATACTTGAAATTAGATTTGAGACTTTTTGACTGCCAGGATTAAAAAATATTGAAAGTTTTCTATCTTAATTTAAAAATCTGATATGGACTAATTCAAGTCATTGGATAATAAAATGGGAAATCAGGATGAAATAATAAATACCTATTGGAGGAGCAAAGAATGACTTCCTGCAGTGAGTGAGTTTTAACAAGTAAGGTATGTTAGGATAGACAATTTTTAAATTTGTTTCTTTCTATATTCTAGATGCCCATAATTTCCATTTTCCATTTTTATGGATAATTATTAATTTTATTAGGTGATATTATATACATGCATCAGATAAGATCAGATCAGATCAGTCGCTCAGTTGTGTCCGACTCTGCAAACTCATGAATCGCAGCACGCCAGGCCTCCCTGTCCATCACCAACTCCCGGAGTTCACTCAGACTCAAGTCCATTGAGTCAGCGATGCCATCGAGCCATCTCATGCTCTGTCTTCCCCTTCTCCTCCTGCCCCCAATCCCTCCCAGCATCAGTCTTTTCCAATGAGTCAACTCTTTGCATGAGGCGGCCAAAGTACTGGCGTTTCAGCTTTAGCATCATTCCTTCCAAAGAAATCCCAGGGCTGATCTCCTTCAGAATGGATTGGTTGGATCTCCTTGCAGTCCAAGGGACTCTCAAGAGTCTTCTCCAACACCACAGTTCAAAAGCATCAATTCTTTGGCGCTCAGCCTTCTTCACAGTCCAACTCTCACATCCATACATGACCACAGGAAAAACCATAGCCTTAACTAGATGAACCTTTGTTGGCAAAGTAATGTCTCTGCTTTTGAATATGCTATCTAGGTTGGTCATAACTTTCCTTCCAAGGAGTAAGCATCTTTTAATTTCATGGCTGCAGTCACCATCTGTAGTGATTTTGGAGCCCCCCAAAAAATAAAGTCTGACATTGTTTCCACTGTTTCCCCATCTATTTCCCATGAAGTGGTGGGACCGGATGCCATGATCTTTGTTTTCTGAATGTTGAGCTTTAAGCCAACTTTTTCAGTCTCCACTTTCACTTTCATCAAGAGGCTCCTGAGTTCCTCTTCACCCTCTGCCATAAGGGTGGTGCCATCTGCATATCTGAGGTTATTGAAATTTCTCCTGGCAATCTATAGATAGAGTGCCTGATGAACTCTGGAATGAAGTTCGTGACATTGAACGGGAGACAGGGATCAAGACTATTCCCATAGAAATAAATGCAAAAAAGCAAAATGGCTGTCTGTGCAGGCCTTACAAATAGCTGTGAAAAGAAGAGAAGCGAAAAGCAAAGGAGAAAAGGAAAGATATAAGCATCTGAATATAGAGTTCCAAAGAATAGCAGGAGGAGATAAGAAAGCCTTCTTCAGCGATCAATGCCAAGAAATATACATGCATATGTATATGCATATATATATATTCTATTCATTTGTTATTTTTATTGCTTAACATATGGTTTTTTTCTAGGTGGATAAGTTGTTATAGAGAATAATTTTGCTAGATGTCTCAAGAATTTACCTGTTAAATACTGATTTTTTTTTTTCCTCTTTGTTAACAGATGTACTTTCTTAAAATATGAGATTCTTGTCTATGTCTGGAATTTGGACTCTACTGTCATCCAGGATCTATCTCCTGAATTTTCTTTGTTAAAGACTTCTCTTAGGGCTCTTCATGAAGAATTTAATTTCTCTAGAGGTTCTTGTATAGTGGATAATGCCAGGTTACATGCACAGGTGACACTTTGTACCAAAAAAAGTTTTATATCTGGTAAACTTTTCATACTAAAAAGAACTGGATTATTATACATTACTATTATTATTATTATTATTGAGGCTTCACTGGTTGCTCAGATAGTAAATAATCTGCCTACCATGCAGGAGACCCAGGTCCCATCCCTGGGTCAGGAGGATCCTCTGGAGAAAGCAGTGTCAACACAGTCCAGTGTTCCTGCTTGCAGAACTCCCTCAACAGAGGAGCCTGGCAGGTTTACAGTTCATGGGTCCACAAAGAGCTGAACAAGACTGACTGCCTAGCACTTCACTTTCACTTTCAGCTTATTATTATTAACTAAAACCATGAAGTTTTCTAAAGCTACTAGCAGATGGAATTCATATATTCAAGTTGTTGCTTTGTTTATTTTCTTTCTTCTCTTACCCTCTGCAGATCCGTCTTAGAGGAGTCACATAAATGGCTGACAGCAATGTCAGTGGGATAACTGAATTCATCCTCCTGGGGCTGACCGATAACCTGGAACTGAATACAGTCCTATTTGTGGTGTTTCTCTTGATCTATCTCATTACTGTCCTGGGCAATGTCTGGATCATCACCATCATCCTGGTTAGTGATCAGCTCCACTCTCCCAAGTACTTTTTCCTTAGCCAGTTGGCTTTCCTGGATTTCTGCTATTCCTCAGTCTTCATTCCTAAGCTGCAGGTGAACTATGTAGCAGGACAGAAAGTTATCTCCTACAGCGGTTGCCTCCTACAATAGTCCTTTGTCAGCTTGTTCCTGACCACGGAATGCTTCCTCTTGGCCGCCATGGCCTATGATCAGTACCTTGCCATCTGCCGCCCTCTTCACTATAAAGATCTCATGATGCCCACCTTCTGCATCCACCTGGTCACTGCCTCCTATCTACTGGGCTGTGCCAACTCACTCACCCACCTGTCTGGTTTGCTCAGTCTGTCCTTCTGTGGACACAATGTCATTAACCACTATTTCTGTGATATCCCACTGCTTTTCCAACTTGCCTGTTCTGACACCCATTACAGTGAGGCTTTATTTACTGTCCTCTCTGGAGCCACATCAGTGGCTACCTTTCTGATGGTGGTTAGTTCCTATCTGGGAATCCTTCTCACGGTCCTGAAGACACGGTCTTTGAGAAGCAGATACAAAGCCTTCTCCACATGTGCCTCCCACCTAACGGTAGTGAGTGTCTTCTATGGAACAGTGATTTTTACTTATTTGGGGACCAGCTCTAGCTACCCAGACAAGAAAGCCAAAATCTTGTCTGTGTTCTATACCCTTTTGCTGCCAGTACTAAATCTTCTGATATACAGCATAAGGAACACAGAAGCCAAAGAAGCAATGAAAAGAATTATCATGAGAAAAATATTTGCTCAGTGACTATGATTTTCAAGCAGAAACTTTTAAGAATACTAGTTGATGCTACATATGGGTACATTAATAAATATGTGAGAGAATTTTGGAGAAAAGAAGGATGATATTTTAAATTAGCATATGCACAAAGATACTTTTCATTGGCGTTTGGAAATGGATGCCCATACGTTATATTACATTTTATGTGTGTGCATATACATACATACATATGCAATACTTTCTGTCATGAAGGAAGAAACCTTTTCTTTTACTTCCTTAGGTTTATTAATTAAAGGACTGTGAATTAAATTGACAAAAGTTAGATTAATGGGAGAATAGATGAAGTTTATTCATATGTATATAAAAGTGTACAAAAAATTTACTTGTTCAATAATGTGACAATATAGGAAAGGGAGAGTGAGAAATGGCTTCTGTGAGAAAAACAAATGGGCTTCTAAGGGAAGAGATGGGAGATAAGAAATCCTGGGGTATCATTTATTTATGATAGAGGCATGTGGCCTTCTCTGTCTTTTCCTGGCAGACGAAGAAGCCCGAAAGAGAGGTGGTTTATGGCAGCCTCACTCTCAGAAGTTCTGCCTTCAGTCAGATAAAGGAAGCTCTGAGAAGTCTCTCTACATTGAATCCAAAGTATCTCCAGTATACAATAATTTTATACCACTGTACACTTTGGATTCCTTCAATTCCAAAATTATTATTTGGAATCTCTTCTAACTTCTTATGTAAGAAACTGACATCATCTTCTACAGGTTGTTTAGTTATAAAATATGATTTTAAGTTTTGGTTGAATAATAATAAACCAGTAGATGATAATCACACAAACACCCACACATACATGCTTCTATACAAAGCACCTCCCCCAAAAAATCAGTTACAGACAGTGGTCTCAATTTTCCTTATTTTTTAAACTCTAGAAGAACTAATCCATTTTATAGTTGAGGAAACAAAGGATCAATGGAGTTAAAAGCTTGATCAAGATCAAAAAAATCAAGATTTTAGAAGTAGAATTCAAGCACACATATGTTCATATATTAGTATATAGTCCTCCTACCATTTTACATAAACAAATAGAATTTCCTATATGTATTTTGTAATTCCATATCGACCTACAGAAGAAACCAACACAACATTGTACATCAATTATACTCCAATAAAATTTTTAAAACATGTATAAAAATAAACAACAAAAAATCATGATTAGTGTGAAAGTCAAACAGTAGAGGAAACAGTTCAATAAATGTGGCTGTATGGTTGTAATAGATTATTATAAAGCATTTACATTAAGGACATGAGATATTGACTGAAGGTGTGCTTAGTCATTCAGTCATGTCTGACTCTTTGCGACCCAATGGACTGTAGACCACCATACTCCTCTGTCCTTGGGGACTCTCCAGGCAAGAGTACTGGAGTAGGCTGCCGTGCCCTCCTCCAGGGGATCTTCCCCACCCAGGGATGAAACTCAAGTCGTCCACATTGCAGGCAGATTCTTTGCCATCTGAGCCACCAGGGAACTGATTGAATATATGAAAGTCCACTCAGGTAATTGTTGAATACCTGGGGAATCTTAATACCATGCAGTATATTTTATAATTTAATTTAATTTTCACAAACATGTAAGGTGGGTACTACTATTGTCACTTTGCAGGCAAGGACACTGTGAATCAAAGTGATAAGAAATGCTTACATGGCCATAAAGCTAGCAAACGGGTTTCTGAACACAAACTCAGAATTATGTTTCCCAGTTCTAAACATCTTCAACTAAGGCATAGAGTCTTCATTTATAAAATCATGATTAGAAAGACTTGAAACTTAAAAACGTTAACAATGTTAAAAACTTGTTATATATTCTTAAGGGAAAAATATAAATGCATGCACGAAAATGAAATGCAAGTGAAAATAAAATATCCTGGAGTCCAAACACCCTACTCTCATAAAAGATAACAGGCGTCATTGGAAAAGTGGTTGTCTCCCCAGGAAAATATAAAATAAACCTGGATACACGTGTCTCTTTCCCTTCTGGTTTCCTGATTAGTGTGTATGCCCAGCAGTGGGATTGCTGGATCATAAGGCGGTTCTATTTCCAGTTTTTTAAAGAATCTCCACACTGTGAAGGAAGCCAGAAAGAAAAACACCAATACAGTATACTAACACGTATATATGGAATTTAGAAAGATGGTAACAACAACCCTGTGTACGAGACAGCAAAAGAGAAACTGATGTATAGAACAGTGTTATGGACTCTGTGGGAGAGGGAGAGGGTGGGAAGATTTGGGAGAATGGCATTGAAACATGTAAAATATCATGTATGAAACGAGTTGCCAGTCCAGGTTCGATGCACGATACTGGATGCTTGGGGCTAGTACACTGGGACAACCCAGAGGGATGGTATGGGGAGGGAGGAGGGTTCAGGGTGGGGAACACATGTATACCTGTGGTGGATTCATTTTTATATTTGGCAAAACTAATACAATTATGTAAAGTTTAAAAATAAAATAAAATTAAAAAAAATAAAAATAAAATAAACCTGGAGTACCTTGCGCTTCCAGGGTGTAAGAAGTAAAAATAAAACAAAGAGGAATGACAAGCATGTACAAACAACAATGCACAGAGGAACAGTGATGTCCCCACTAACAAAGCTAGAACAATTGGAGCAACAAAGTAAGTGATGACAGTGTTGGATAATAACCTCAAAGGACAAAGCATTTATAAACAAGTACATACTGGTATAAATAAATGCATAAGAACCACTCTCCCTTAGAGGATATTTTCAATTAAAATACATTGAAAGAATATGGGAAATGGAAATTTACTATGAAAGCACCACTGTGATATTCATCAGATGTAGCTTATTGATGGATTCCAAAAAGTATCAGTGAAATAACCTGACATAGTCTGTTTTCTTACATATATATGAATTTGTATAAAAGACATAGTAAATGATATTAATTTAAGTAAGAATGTTCATACTGCATATATATGCAATTACATATTCATATTAATTTATGTAAATTACATAATAAGGAATCATATTTTTACAGTAAAGAATTCAGGCAGACACTACCTTAACTAAGTGACCAAGTTTAATATTACTAGAAATATTTATCAATGTAATGTATCCTCTGATAATATGAACAAGGCATATATATGGGCCTTTGGTACTTTTTCCCATAATGAATAATTTCAAGTTAGTCATGAGAAAAAACCAGGCTAACTTAAATTGAGACATTCTTCAAAATACTTGACCAATTTCTTTAAAATGCCTCAAGATCATGAAGGAAAAGGAAAGGAAAAGAGGCAATCACTGATAACAGAAAACTAAAGAGATAAGACATTAACTGTGTTGCCAAAAAAATGACCTCTCTTTGCTAATATTGAAAAGAAATATGGAGACAGAGTTTTGGAGGAGTAGAAAGGAGTAACTATATTACTTTGCCAGTCAAAGGGGAACCACAGCAAACTAATACTTCCAAGACTGCACCCCCTTCCTCAGAAGTTGGAAGAGGTCTTATAGTTTCAGGATGGAAAGTGGGGCTGAAGATAAAGATCAGGGTTGATGTGGTCTTGTATTCTTCTCCTCCTGGAGGCAGTGAGATCTTTAGGGTGATTCCAGGACCTCAGGTGATTCTAGGACAGGTTCTGATGTTTCTTGAGGTCATCATCCTGTGATAATCTTTCTGGAATGAAGAATGCCCCCAGAGGAAAGGACTGTTAGAGAGTGTTGTCTTGGAGGGGTGTAGCTAGAGGGTAAACATTTTCAGAGTGCAATTAAGCAAGAAAAAGAGGAAGAACAAACATCTGTAGGTTAAATGGGTGGAGAGAACAAGAGCTGAAGAAAGGCTAACGTAATGGGGTGCCTCAATAGTGTCTGCGAGAGCAACTGCTGCATGCTATGCTGACTCAGATCTTGGAACAGGAAAAAAGAAATTAGTGTAAACACTGGTAAAATTAAGTAAACTCTTTAATTTATTTCTTCTTTATGCTAATAATTATGCTATAATCATGTAAGCTGTTAGCGTTCCTGAGCAAGGTAAGGTGCATCTGTAAGTCTGAAAATATCTAATAAAAAGTAAAAATATAGCTAATTAACAGCCAGAACCCAAAGTGGGTTTATTTTCTTGTTATTGTTGTTTACTGGCTAAATCATATCTGACTCTTTGCAACCCCATGGCCTGCAGCATGCCAAGCTCCTGTCATTCACTATTGCACAAATTCACGTCCGTTGAGTCAGTAATACTCTCAACTATCTCATCCTCTGCCACCCACTTCTGTTGCCTTCAATCTTTCCCAGCATCAGGGTCTTTTCTTCACATCAGGTTTTCTTGTCTTCACATCAGGTGGCCAAAGTTTGGAGCTTCAGCATCAGTCCTTCCAATGAATATTCAAGGTTGATTTCCTTTAGGATGGACTGGTTGGATCTCCTTGCAGTCCAAGGGACTCTAAGAGTCTTCTCCAGCATCACAATTCGAAAGCATCAGTTCTTTAGCGCTCAGCCTTCTTTGTGGTCTAACTCTCACATGGTGTAACTCACGGTCTAACTCAGTCCCGACATGGCTAATGGAAAAGCCACAGCTTTGATGTTATGGATCTTTGTCTGCAAAGTGACATCTCTGCTTTCTAATATACTGTCTAGGTTAGTCACAGCTTTTCTTCCAAGGAGCAAGAATTTTTCAGTTTCATAGCTACAGTCACTTCCTGCAGTGATTTTGGAGTCCAAGAAAATAAAATCTGTCAATAAAACCTTCCACTTTTCCCCTTCTATTTTCCATGAAGTAATGGGACTAGATGTCATGATCTTCATTTGTTTGTTTGTTTTAATGTTGAGTTTCAAGGAAGTTTTTTCACTCTCTTATAAATGGGTTTATAAGATATATGAATTGAATTGAGCAAGCATTTATTACATGGTAAAGAACCCTCCTGCTAAGGCAGGAGACATGAGCCGTGGGTTCCATCCTGGGTTGGGAAAATCCCCTGGAGGAGGGCACAGGAACCCACTCCAGTATTCTTGCCTGGAGAATCCCCATGGACAGAGGAGTCTGGTGAGCTGCAGTCCATAGGGTTGCAGAGGGTTGGACATGACTGAAGTGACTTAGCATGCACACACACATTCACTCTATAGCGAGGCCAAATAAAGTCCCTAAACCAATTAAACAATGGTAGCCACAATAACTTTAGCTCATCAAACGTCAGAATATTGAAGAACTGAGACAAATTTTGAAACTTGAAGGAGGCAACCAACTCTAAGGGATGCAAAAGTAGAGATGATTTTATTCTCATCTTTGTTTTCCCACATAAAGCACAGTTGCTGCTAAGTCACGTCAGTCATGTCCAACTCTGTGCGACCCCATAGATGGCAGCCCAACAGGCTCCTCGGTCCCTGAGATTCTCCAGGCAAGAATACTGGAGTGAGTTGCCATTTCCTTCTCCAATAAACCGCAATGAACCTTAAACATATCGAACAAGATTAAATGATTAAAAGTTTAAACATTCTTCGTAGTTTCCAGACCATCCCTAATTCCACTATCAACTGCAGGTACTGAACAAATGTTCAAAACCCTTACTCCATAAGCTCTGCTGTCAAAAGGAGGAGTTTATCTTGTCTCATAATTTCACAATGATACAGGAAAACAGGTTTCCCACTAGGCTGTTAATAAACTGGGAAATGGCAGTAAAGTACAGATCGGGGAAATGGCATGTAACAACGGGTCTACCTAGCCAACTACGTCTATGCAACTCTACTGGTGAGAAAGGTAAAGAGATAAGCCACTCAGAGTCCGAGATACGCAGAGACAACATTTCTAACAGAGCACAGTTAGAAAGCACCGTATCTGTTATTTAATAGTTGCTCGATAAAAGTATGTTGAAAGAAGTAAGATAATGGATGGAAATTTGATATTTACAGCCCAATGTTTTCAAAGTCTAAGTTTTTCAAGACACATACTAGAGGGGGGAAAATGTAGTACAATTTCTTGCTTCCTAATGTCTTAATTTGCTGTCCACCTTTAACTGATATGGCCCATGCATAATAGATTTTATTTCTCTTTTTAAATCTATAGTGCAACAAGTAGAATTAGAGATGTGGTTTTTTTTCTTCCCCAATGAAAAATCTGTCATGTTTCATCATTGTAATACTAAATCCCTTCTAAAGGTAAGTAAAATAATAAAATATAATAATACCAATTGAAAAGTAACTTAATTAGATAAATCTGTGAGATTCTTCTAAGCTAGTATTTGGAAAGAGTCCATGGACCTGAGACACTTTAAAAATTTTGCCTTTGTGGGTCAGTCACAGATTTACTAACCTAGAATCTTTATAGAGTGTGTCCTACCAAGCTGATTAGAAAATAAAGAAACAATAATCATATAATTAAATTGTTTCAAATTACTGACCATTCTGCTGAGCATGAAACTCAGAGCACAAACTTTAAAATTTTTTGTTTATTTTTCTAGATGGCGTACTTATTCTCAACTAGTTATTTTGTGTACATACAATGGAGCAAGTCAATTAAAAATCACTGAATGCCTGCATTAAAAAAAAAAGCATACATGATTTATTAACCTAGGTGGTAACATGATTTCAATGTTAAATCAGTAGATAGGAAGACGCACTTCTCTTTCCTGGGAGAGTTACCTGGGAAGCTTAGAAAGGGGCAGTATTTATCTGATATTTTCTAGTACCATGAATCTCATATACATTTCATATTTTAGAAAAGCTGTTATATATATTTATATATAATATGAATAATATAATATATATATAAATTTAATAACAGAAAATCTAAAATGTATAAAATAAAAACAAATATAATAAATATAATGTTAATAATTTAAATGTATAATAAAAAATAAATATAATTTTGAAAACTATATTAAATTGCATTTTTCAGTATGCCTATGGACATTTAAACAAATACACACAAGTAAGGGCTATTTATTTCCAAACCTTTTCACTGCGGATGTATCCCATGCAAATTAAAAATAAACCTTGGGGTACAATTAAAATACAAATCTCAAGAGATGAAAGGTGCTAATTGGCCAGTTTCTTTATGATTTATATTTGTGAGTTTAAACAGAGATTTTGGTACAAAAAGACAGTTTAAGACTAGATAGATTTCTGAAGATAATTCTTTGTCATGAGAATGCTTTATAAAAACACTGAGAACAAAAATAATTCTGAATACAAATCTAAATTTGAACTAAAAAATAGATTTGAATTCTTGAGAAGTACATGCAGATAAACAATCACTTTGCTAATTTGGCTCATATTTTATCCCGTCATTAGAAGGTGATATATGTATTTTCCATAATTGTCATCAAAACCACCATTTTCCCCATCAATTTCCTGATATCATTAGGGGTCCATTATGTTAGAAATAGAGCTCTGTGATAAGCACAGTGGCAGCAAAAACAGCAACAGATCCAAGTCATCTTACTGGGAATACACAGAGTTCAGAATTATAGGTGAGAAAAATATAATTATGTGCCAAAAAAATGATGAATTTTGCAAGTATTAAGCAATGTTTTCTCTTTCTATTGTCTGATCATAAACCTGATAAAAGGTGGAAGAGTCCTGAATGAAAAGAGAGTTTCCTTTTGATGACTAAATCCCAGGTAAATCTGATTTTATCACCCTTTTCTTTTAATTATTGTGTAGTTATGTGTGTTTCTCACATTGACACAGTTTTATTTTTATACACCTGAAGCTTCCAGTATGCTTTAAGAAAAGTGCCTTTAATGACAGCCAAGACAAAATGTCTTCATTGACTAAATGCTAAATACAGGAATGAATGGATAAGTAAATAGGAACACTGTGAACATGAGATATACTAAGGGATTAAGTATACTTTATATAACATAAGATTCCTTTGGGCTACTCAAGCAGAGTGCCACATGTCTGAAATAAACTGCATTAATATCACACCAGTTTTCAGTTTTCCTTATCGCATGCTTATGTCAATGTAACTAGGAAAATAAGTTCTTTAATTTTTAGTGAAATCACTTTATATTTGAATTTTCTGTTTTAAATATAACATATCATATTCATTTTACCATTTGTAGGCTTCTTCACACCATATTATTGAGTTGAATCCTGCTATTGGCAATGAATTATTTATTGCCTGATGTTGTAGATAACCAAGTGTTTCATTCTGGCAATAAACCTGATTCTAACCACAGAGACAAAACAATTTGGCTGCATCATAGACTATGTTCCCCATTTAGAAATGTTCACCAATAGAAAGAAAGGGTATGTGATAGAAAAAAAAAGTAGAGAGGATTTTAGCATTAACGTATAAAATAAACAAGATGTTTCTTTCCTTTTATATTAACATATAAATCCCCTACATATGAATGAGTTCTGTTCCTAGAGCACATTGGGAAGTCCAGTTTGTTCATTAAGTCCAACAAAGTTAAGTTAGGTACCTAGCTAACACAACCAGCTATCTAGTTTTGTCCTGTAGTAGGTTTATAATAATTTTTGCACAAATAATGCATAAAAAAACAAACACAAAAGAGAAAGAAAACATTTTTAATCTTACAGAACAGTACCTTGAAAAGCGCAGTACTACAGAACAACAGCTGGCATACAGGGGCTGGCACTGAGTGAGCAGGCAAGAAGAGTTACCGACTGAAGGGAAGAGGGGAGCTGGGAGATGGCAGAGCTGAAGATCGTCAGCGATAGTAACAGGGAAAGCTGCGGCGTCACTCAGGCCTGACGCTGATGCACAGGTTCTTGCTCCTTGCCGGATTCAGTTCTATCGATGAATACCCTCTTGAAAATTCGATGCAGAGATGTCTGAGCAGTAGCTCTTTTATTCTTCTCGTAGATGACAGGCTAGCAATGGGTTGCATTCTGAACGGCTGCTGCAGCTTTCATGCACCATTCTACTTACGGGTCCTGTGCCTCAAAAAACTGCAATGTCTCCTCAAATAAATAAAATCCCCTTACCATTTTCTGAATCTCTTCTGAGCAGTACCAGCTACATCACTGCTGCTTTTATGCTTGCTTCCCCCCAGCCTGCACTTGAAATAAAGGTCCTGCACTACTGCACTCCACATAGCAATGTACAGTAAAATACACAGAAGCACAACCAATTGTAGAGGACGGACAACACACGCCAGACATGTAAACTGGCATGCGATTGAACATGTGAACTCACATTTGCATCTTTGAAAGTTAACAACTTGGGGGTTCGTATTAGGGGATATATATATATATATATATATATATATATATATATATATATAAAGTGTGTGTGTGTTAGTCACTCAGTCATCTCCAAATCTTTGTGACCCCATGGACTCTAGCTCACCAGGGTCCTTTCTCCAGGCAAGAATGCTAGAGTAGGTTGCCATCCCCTTCATTTTATGTATATAATATCTCACTCACTCTATGTAAATATATGCATATGTTTATATATAACATTTTGTAAAATATACATTTTATATGTTTAAATGCATATATATATTTGCAAAATGTAGCAAGCTTTATTGAGTCCAAGGAACTATTAGATATGCCCACTGAAGATCTCATTAAGCACCTAAAACAACCCTGTAAAGTAGTTATTGACTGCTGAAATTTTATGACTGCCACACAAGGTATCATTACATACCAAAATTTAAATTTCCAGTTGAGCTCCATGTTTTCTAAGAATAATACATAATCAATCACAGTATGTAAGTTTCTAAGTATATGAATTGTGTCCCAGTGATAGATAAGAGAAGAGGACGGTTTATCTGTAGAGAAATTTCTTTAAAAAGCAATCCAGATGGATTTGGTTTTTTAGAGTGCAACCAATTCCAGTGAATGTGCACTTGGAATTTTTGATTAGTGTTTGTTCGTTCTATTTTTTTTTTAATTAAAATCATGGACTCTGTGGGAGAGGGAGAGGGTGGGATGATTTGGGAGAATGGCATTGAAACATGTATAATATCATATGTGAAACGAGTCACCAGTCCAGGTTCAATGCACAATACTGTATGCTTGCGGCTGGTGCACTGGGATAACCCAGAGGGATGGTACAGGGAGGGAGGAGGGAGAAGGGTTCAGGATGGGAAACATGTGTATACCTGTGGCGGATTCATGTTGATATATGGCAAAACAATACAATATTGTAAAGTTAGAAAATAAAATTTAAAAAAATAAATTAAAATCATGTATAAATTCTCAATTAACTTGAAGTCATTTAATATTTGCTTCCCATCCGTTACTCTCATTATGGGAGTCTAGGTTAGTGCTGGCTATCATGCCTTTGGACTTGAATTTCCTCTAACTTTTCTTATCATTTTTTCACCAGAGAAGTCAAGGGTCTGAGTTGACAGAAATAGCTGGGAACAATTTCATGGAGGTGACGTTCTTCATCCTCTCTGGATTTTCAAATCACCCTGAACTACAAGTCAGCCTCTTCATGATGTTCCTCTTTATTTATCTCATCACTGTTTTGGGGAACGTTGGGCTAATTCTGATAATCAGAATCGAGTCTCAGCTCCACACACCTATGTACTTTTTCCTTAGCAATTTAGCACTCATTGATATATTTTATTCTTCTACTGTAACACCCAAGGCACTGGTAAATCTCCAGTCAATTCAGAAAACCATCTCCTTCATTGGCTGTTTTGTTCAAATGTACTTTTTTGTGGGTTTGGTGTGTAGTGAGTGTTTCCTTCTGGGGTCCATGGCCTATGACCACTATGTAGCTATCTGCAATCCCTTACTGTATCCCGTGATCATGTCCCAGAAGATGTGTATGTGGTTGGGAGTCATCCCTTATATGATTGGCTTCACCAATTCTCTGGTCTCCATCTATATGATCAGCAGGTTGGCATTCTGTGAGGTCAGCATCAATCACTTTTTCTGCGACACCACAGCTCTTCTGGCTCTGTCCTGCGTGGATGCATTCAGCACAGAAATGGTGAACTTTGTTTTAGCTGGCTTCACCCTGCTTAGCTCTCTCTTCATCATCACAGTCACCTACATTGCCATCATCTCAGCCATCCTGCAGATCCGGTCTGCAGCAGGCAGACAGAAAGCCTTTTCCACCTGTGTGTCCCACATCATGGGGGTGACTGTCTTCTCTGGGTCCCTGATTTTCACGTATTTGCAGCCTGATAACACATCCTCCTTGACCCAGGCACAGGTGGCGTCTGTATTCTATACCATTGTCATTCCCATGCTGAATCCACTTATCTATAGTTTGAGGAACAAAGATGTAAAAAATGCTCTCCTGAAAGCATTTCAAAAACTGTTTCCATGACAAATCTGTGCATGTTGCAACTAAAGCAAACCTGGAGTGCTTCAGGCATTCAACGGCTCAAAAATTTGGGAGCTAGTAGAGTAACCCCCAAAAGAATAAGACAAAATAAATAACAGAGTCATGAAATGCAGGGGATGAATTATCATTTTATTTGTTGATATGGATACTGGATCACCATGGAAGGTGTTCATTTCAGTACTAAAATTATTCAGACGTAGACGTGCACAGATATGTAAAGCATCTGAATGGTGGCTAAACCCCACCTATGATTATGCCATCACACTGCAAAATGTTGAACTACTATTAAATTGATTTTTCATAAGTTTTGACATGCTGTTTTCTCCACTATTAACAAATTGAGAGTAGAAAATTGGTAGATTAAAAAATGATGACTCAAATACTATTAACAAGAAATGATTGCTGATTAGCCGAGAGGAAGTGAAAGCATGCTGCTGCTAAGTCGCTTCAGTCATAGAGAAATAATAAAAGTGATTATAAATCTGTGGCCGGAAGGGAGTGGTGAGGGTTAGAGTTATTAATTTTCATGAGGTGTAAACACAAGTGGTAAGAGGACATTGGGTGAAACAGAGAGATCTCTTGGTAACGTGCATTCATTTTGCCGTGAGAGTTAAAATTCTTACCATTTATCTATGAAACCTCATCTTATGAAGTAGAGAATATTTCAAAAACCACAGATTTCCATTTCTTAACAAATACAATGTGCCTCTCTAAGTTCAAAGACTGAATAAACTGTGTGTGTGTATGTAGATTAATAAAGCAGTGGCTATAGAACAATTCCCGAGGCATTTTGGAGATATCTATGGAGATGGTGGCTCAGACGCTAAAGAGTCTGCCTGCAATGCAGGGGACCGGAGTTTGATCCCTAGGTCGGGAAGATCCCCTGGAAAATGGAATGGCCACCCACTCCAGTATTCTTGCTGGAGAATTCCATGGACAGAGGGGCCTGGCAGGCTACAGTCCATGGTATCCCAGAGAATTGGACATGACTTAGCAACTGAGTAGTATAGATGTACATTGGCACTCAAAAACTATTAGTTTTGTTGAAAATTCTATTTAAGAAATCATTTCAAAGACATCTTTCAGGGTCTGGGCATGGGTTGGAAACAAATTTCTAGACATGAGACAGAAGGAGAGGGAAATAAAGTGTATTAGAGTGGGAGATGCTTTTTGAACAGCAGACCAGCTCAAGGGAGAACTGATGTTGAACAGGGATCCTTAGTCCACTTTTATTCCCAGGGTACAAGGAGTGGGATATGGGACTTGTGGGTCATTTGCTGATTGGATGAGGTAGGTATACTGAGCGGAGGGCAGAGTAAGGCAAATGCCTTCTCCCTATGGAGTAGGAGGGGAGACAGGTTATACTGTTCAGGAGGACCTGAAATCCATTAATAGTTACAACACGGGGGAGGGAAGGACATAAGGGTCTGGTGTTTCTGTTCCTGCATTCCAGGACCCTTCTTGGTTCTATCTGCTCTTTCGTCCTTGGTTCACCACAACATCTTTTATTTATAAATATCTTTTCAAATCACGTTTTCCTTAGTGGTTAGGACATTGAAATGAATGTATACAGAATTATACATTGCATAGGTGATTATAAGTAATTTAATTCAACTGGTTAGGTATTGTTGAGAAATGTTGCTATTTGGAGCAAAGAAAGCTTTATTCCAAAGTTAAGCAAGGAGGATGTGATGTTCATTTTCAAAGGGCTTCCCAGGTGGCTAGTGGTAAAAGACTCACCTGCCAATGCAGGAAACATAAGAGATGAGAATTCGATCTCTAGGTGGGGAAGCTCCCCTAAAGAAGGGCATGGCAACCCACTGCAGCATTCTTGTCTGGAGAATCCTATGGGCAGAGGAGCCGGCAGACTACATTTCATTGCATCACAGAGTCGGACACGACTGAAGTGAGTTAGCACACATGCACACATGTTCAAAAGACCCAAACTCCCAGATGATTTTCAAGGAAAAGTTTTATAGGCAAAATTTGCAGGGAGTTCTACAGGATATGTGACCTTCTTCTGATTGGTTGGTGGTGAGGTCACAGGGTGGTGTTCCAGGGATCTACCTTCTGGTACCAACCACTCTGGGGTCTTCATTCTTGTGCTCAGCCTAAAGTTACCATGCTCCACCTGGGTGGGGCCTTAGTTCCTATAGAAGCTCTCCATGACATGCACTGTTATGTGCCTTCCTTGTGGAGGAAGCAGGACACTGGCCCATTACTACACTATTGTTGATTTCCACGTGTGCTAACTGACCTAAATAGTTATTGTTTGAATATGTCCTTTGGAACTCAAGAAAGGTCAAGGAGGATGAAAACCTTCTTTCTACAAATAGGAAACTGGGGACTAGAAATGGCATTTGTACCTGGGAGGGCCCCAAAAGGTCCTGCTGGGTTTTAATCCCTCTTTTCTTTGATAATCCTCAACTTTGTGGGGAACAGGTGTTGGACAAGGAAGGGAATAACATTTTGGATAAAGATGTTAATGATAAACTCAGCAGAGGAGCTCGGTTTTATGAGGACTTCGTAACAACATGACAAAATAAATGGTCATGGTCAAATAAATAAATATTCTGAAAGCAGAATCCTAAACTTTAACAGAATGAGTTTCAACATTGGGATATTACTGAGCAAGAACTTGCTTCTGATAATTTTGCAATCACTATGGTTATTGAGCTGACTTTAGACTGAAAATAATTGAGAGTTTCTCAGTTGGTTTAACTCCCAAAGTTGTCTGTTGTCAAATAAGTTTACACTGGCATTTTAATTTATAATTAAATTAAAATTCCTGTTTTAGCAGCACTATCTTTTGATGAATATAATTGTTCTGCATTAAATGTATAACACATAAAAATGTAGCTTCTTTATCAACACCAATAAATTATTACCTGAAATTCTGGATGTATAGGAAAACTTTCTTGTAAGATTCACTTTTAAATCTACATAAACATTGATTTCATTATCATGAATCAGCAGAAAATTTATAATAATATTGTAATCTGATATTTAGTCTACCCCCTTTTAGAGTCTTCTTCTTCTTGGGCAAATAGTTCTCAATGAAATATTTAATACTTGATGAACTTTTCTGGAGGGACAGAAATTACTTTGTTGACAAAGGATCATATAGGCAAAGCTATGGTTTTTCCAGTAGTCATGTATGAATGTGAGAGTTGGACCATAGAGAAGGCTGAAAACCAAATAATCGATGCTTTTGAACTTGGTGTTGAAGAAGACTCTTAAGAGTCCCTTGGACTGTAAGGAGATCAAACCAGTCCATCCTAAAGGAAATAATTCCTAAATATTCTTGGAAGGACTGATGCTGAAGCTGAAGCACCAATAATTTGGCCACCTAATGTGAAGAGCCTACTCATTAGAAAAGACCCTGATGCTGGGAAAAATTGAAGGCAGGAGAAGGGGATGACAGAGGATAAGATGGTTGGATGGCATCATCGACTCAGTGGATATCAGATGATGGTGAGGGACAGGGAAGCCTGGCATGTTACAGCCCTTGGGGTCACAAAGAATCTATACAACTCAGTGACTGAACTGAACTCTGGAGGAAAGTTGGTCAAGGGGTATCAGTCAATGCATAAGGCATTTAATTATGGGATTTATGAAAGGCTAGTATAAAATTGGTCACATTATATTGTGAAATTTTAGTTATAAAATGCAGATGGATACTGACTATATAGTATGATAAGTATGCAAATATAGAAGAATACAATTAAGCACTCAATGAACAAAAATAGCTCAAACATTCACCAAAATTTGAGTTTATTTTCTCATTTTTGAATTTTGTTATATATTCATTTTATTTTTGTACATGCTATATTTTAGTATGTGATGGTGATCTTTAGAAATCATTTTTTGCCACAAAACACACACATGCATAGAAGAACACAAGGGAATTTTTGGAGATGATGGCTAGGTTTAGAACTTTGAATGTGGTGATGGCATTTGGATATATGCAGATGTCTAAATTTATTAATAAGTATATAGTGAATGTGTATAAATCTTCCTGTATCAATGATGTTTCAGTAAAGCTTAAAAAATCAGTTTTGATCACCTCTAGGAGAATTATCCTTTTCATATTTGGAGATTTCATTTGGTATCTAATGGACATATTTACTCTTAGCATAATGTCACACATATATTTAAATATAAAATATAAATATAAAAGTTCATTGTAAAAATGCATCTTTCCATCCCTGATGGTTACAGTCATAGATTAATCATTTCTCTAGAAATAATTACTCTATCCCCACAGGAATAAATTTAGAACATCACAAAGGAAAACTAAAGCATTGGGCTCTTCATTGTGTGGCTCCTAAGGGAAAATGCAACCAACTTTTCAAAGCTTAGCACAGCTGCATTTAGTCCTTGAATTCTTGTCCTTGGAGACATGCAAAGCAATCTTTGATGGAAATTGGTCCATAAGGATGACCAGATGTTGCATAATCACCAATCCCCAGTATATGAGGTTCCCTGGAGTTATCAGGATGAGAGGCAAGGCATATTCTACTCTGCATTCATGCACAGTTAGATTCCTGGTATTCTTTTTAGACACAACTCCCTGACAAATTTTACATTTGAACAGCAGTTGAACAAAATTTCTACATTGATTTACTTTTCCCACAGAATAAAACAAAAGAACTAAATTTTAATAAGAACTTTTCAAAAAATATCATGTTACAGAAATTTTCAGTCTTTGTCATACTGCTAGTCAGATAATATTGGAAATAGTTGTTTTTCCACCAACTCTGACTGCTGGTAAGTATTATTCTGAAAATCAGAAAGTTTTAGTTAGGTTCAAATAAAACAAGGACATTAGAGAAGCATACATGCAGATATCATTTAACCTTACCCTAGGTACTCCCAGGACTTGTGAAAGATAACATTGATGTAGTCAGAGTCTGCAAGGAATGTGTGTATTTTAGAAATATATATATTTTTTAGAAATTTGATATTGAATATCAAGTTACTTTTTTGGAAATTAATGCTAATATGTGGTCTATTATTTTAATACACCATACTGAATTCCAAATGTTGAATTTATATTTCATTAGTATTAAATAATATTGGAAAAAAAATTGTGCATGATGTGTTGAAACAATTTTTTCATCATTATTTTACATCTAACATTTGTTTTTCAGGGTTGCTGAAATTAATTATAAATAGGAATTAGTATTATGGGCATGCGCTCTGTGATCAATCTATCTTCATAGAATTACTGAGACAACATGTACTAGCTCTGACTCTGGATAAATTACCTAAATTCTCTATGTACTTTTTTTCATCTAAAAAGTGTGACTAATATTAATATCTATGGTATAATTTTCTCAGTGGAATTAAAGCTTTAATAAAATGAAACGTTTAAAACACTACAAGGCTATTTCTAATTTTCCAATACAGTAGCTTTTAATATATTACACATAAATGTCAATTTATACACATATCTATATCTAGAAATCAAGTAAAAGATTTTTCTCTTTAGACTTAAGACACCCCTCGATATTATCCTTTTTCAGAAAAAGCTAATATAAATATGCCATGTTGTTCATAGAAACATAAATCTTTTTTGCAGTGATTCCTGCTAAGAATCAACTTTGATTTCTCAACAGTTTGGAGCATTTTAAAACTATGGACAGAAGGAATATCACTCATGTGTCTGACTTCATCCTCATGGGACTGACAGACTCTGAAGAGATCCGGCTGGCCTTCTTCACCCTATTTCTCCTGATGTACCTGATTACTGTGCTGGGCAATGCAGGAATGATGTTGATAATCTGCCTGGATCTCCAGCTTCACACACCCATGTATTTTTTCCTCACCCACCTGTCATTTCTTGACCTCAGTTTCTCAACCGCCGTCACCCCTAAAGCTTTAGACAACTTACTGACTTCCAACAGGTATATTTCATACCTGAACTGCTTCATCCAGATGAATTGTTTTGTCTTTGTGGGGGTCACTGAATGTGTTCTTCTCTCCTCCATGGCCTATGATCGCTATGTAGCCATCTGCAAGCCTCTGCATTACCCAGCTATTATGTCCACTAGACGCTGCTGCTCTCTTGTCTTTGGATCCTTCTTGATTGGCTTCATGGACACCTTTGTCAATGTGCTTTGCTTGAGCAAATTGCATTTCTGTGACTCTAATGTAATCTATCACTTTTTCTGTGATGCACCCCCAGTTTTAGCACTGTCCTGCACTGACACACATGATATTGAAATCACAATATCCATTTTTTCCGGCTTCACCCTACTGGCATCTCTTATCACAATATCTATGTCCTATGCGTCCATCATGTCCACCATCCTGAAAATCACTTCCACTGCAGGGAAGCAAAAAGCCTTCTCTACTTGTGCCTCCCATCTCCTGTCAGTCACCATCTTCTATGGCACTGCGATTTTTACTTATGTAAAACCAAATAAGTCCTACTCTTTGGGAAAGGATCAAGTGGTTTCTGTTTTTTATAGTATTGTCATCCCCATGCTGAATCCACTTATATACAGTCTTCGAAATAAAGAAGTAAAAAATGCTCTCAGCAGAGTCTTACAGAAGAGAAAGTGCTCCAAACAATTAAAGTAACACTGATCCTGAACTTTTAAGCTCCTCTGTTTGTTTGTGTATGTTTTTATTTTTGTCCCTATAGTGTATTTATTTGCTCTTTCTCCAAAAACACATAGAACTATTTATTTATTCTATTCACCCATCCTTTGCTTGAATAAATACAATCTCAGGCCTTTCTAAGAATATGACTTTAGAAATTTACACTGTAATTGGAAACCATGAAACACATTTAAACCATGGTCTCAATATGTATGCTTTTAAGGGCAATTGATTTTCAAAATGAAAAGTAAAGTTGTCAGATTTTAAAGTGTGCTGTAAAAATCCCCATGCATAATCAAACTTTAGAGAATTTTATGATTGAAAAGAGTCCCATTTTGGGAAAAATGATACCAGTTTCAGAAAGCATTTCCTTTACTTGGTGGAGAAGCAAGAGAGCAGAGCGGTTATGATTAATTGGTTCAAAATCAAATGTTCAAGGATTTAGATTCCAAATTTTCTAGTCAATTATATGTAGAATGCTTTTTTAAAAAATCACTGAAACTTTAAGTTTCAAGCTCCTAAATTGCACAGATAAATAACAATTCCAGGTCCAAAGAGTTACTGTAAAGATTAAATCACTTAATTGATGTTAACTTTTTAAGGTTGGATCATGGAAAAAGCAAGAAAGTGCTAGCAAATTATCTATTACTGCTTTATTGACTATGCTAAAGGCCTTTGACTGTGTGGATCCACTCAGCAGTGGCACAGGACTGGAAAAGGTCAGTTTTCATTCCAATCCCAAAGAAAGGCAATGCCAAAGAATGCTCAAACTACTGCACAATTGCACTCATCTCACACGCTAGTAAAGTAATGCTCAAAATTCTCCAAGCCAGGCTTCAGCAATACGTGAACTGTGAACTTCCTGATGTTCAAACTGATTTTAGAAAAGGCAGAGGAACCAGAGATCAAATTGCCAACATCCGCTGGATCATGGAAAAAGCAAAAGAGTTCCAGAAAAACATCTATTTCTGCTTTATTGACTATGCCAAAGCCTTTGACTGTGTGGATCACAATAAACTGTGGACAATTCTGAAAGAGATAGGAATACCAGACCATCTGATCTGCCTCTTGAGAAATCTGTATGCAGGTCAGGAAGCAACAGTTAGAACTGGATATGGAACAACAGACTGGTTTCAAATAAATAACCCTGTGTACGAGACAGCAAAAGAGACGGTGATGTATAGAACAGTCTTATGGACTCTGTGGGAGAGGGAGAGGGTGGGAAGATTTGGGAGAATGGCATTGAAACATGTAAAATATCATGTATGAAATGAGTTGCCAGTCCAGGTTCGATGCACGATACTGGATGCTTGGGGCTGGTGCACTGGGATGACCCAGAGGGATGGAATGGGGAGGGAGGAGGGAGGAGGGTTCAGGATGGGGAACACATGTATACCTGTGGCAGATTCACTTTGATATTTGGCAAAACTAATACAGTTATGTAAAGTCTAAAAATAAAATAAAATTAAAAAAAAAAAAAAGAAAAGGAGTATGTCAAGGCTGTATATTGTCACCCTGTTTATTTAACTTATATGCAGAGTACATCATGAGAAATGCTGGACTGGAAGAAGTACAAGCTGGAAACAAGATTGCCGGGAGAACAATCAATAACCTCAGGTATGCAGATGACACCACTCTTATGACAGAAAGTGAAGAGGAATTCAAAAGCCTCTTGATGAAAGTGAAAGTGGAGAGTGAAAAAGTTGGCTTAAAGCTCAACATTCAGAAAACAAACATCATGGCATCCGGACCCATCACTTCATGGGAAATAGATGGGGAAACAGTGGAAACAGTGGCTTAGTTTATTTTGGGGGGCTCCAAAATCACTGCAGATGGTGACTGCAACCATGAAATCAAAAAACACTTGATCCTTGGAAGGAAAGTTATGACCAACCTAGACAGCATATTCAAAAGCAGAGACATTACTTTGCCAACAAAGGTCCGTCTAATCAAGGCTATGGTTTTTCCTGTGGTCATGTATGGATGTGAAAGTTGGGCTGTGAAGAAGGCTGAGCTCTGAAGAATTGATGCTTTTGAACTGTGATGTTGGAGAAGACTCTTGAGAGTCCCTTGGACTGCAAGGAGATCCAACCAGTCCATTCTGAAGGAGATCAGCCCTGGGATTTCTTTGGAAGGAATGATGCTAAGCTGAAACTCCAATACTTTGGCCACCTCATGCGAAGAGATGACTCATTGGAAAAGACTCTGATGCTGGGAGGGATTGGGGGCAGGAGGAGAACGGGACGACAGAGAATGAGACGACTGGATGGCATCACTGAGTCAATGGACATGTGTCTGAGTGAACTCCGGGAGATGGTGATAGACAGGGAGGCCTGGCATGCTGTGATTCGTGGGGTCACAAAGAGTCGGACACGACTGAGCGACTGAACTGAACTGAAAGCCATTGACTGTGTGGATCACAATAAACTGTGGAAAATTATGAAAGATATGGGAATACCAGACCACTCGGCCTGCCTCTTGAAAAGCCTGTATGCAGGTCAGGAATCAACAGTTAGAACTGGACTTGGAACAACAGACTGGTTCCAAATAGGAAAAGGAGTACGTCAAGGCTGTATATTGTCACCCTGCTTATTTAACTTATATGCAGAGTACATCATGAGAAACGCTGAACTGGAAGAAGCACAAGCTGGAATCGAGATTGCTGGGAGAAATATCAATAATCTTAGATATGCAGATGACACCACCCCTATTGCAGAAAGTGTAGAACTAAAGAGCCTCTTGATGAAAGTGAAAGAGGGGAGTGGAAAAGTCTGGCTCAACATTCAGAAAATGAAGATCATGGCCTCTGGTCCCATCACTTCATGGGAAACAGATGGGGAAACAGTGGAAACAGTGACCTATTTTATTTTTCTTGGCTCCAAAATCACTGCAGATTGTGACTGCAGCCATGAAATCAAAAGACGCTTACTCCTTGGAAGGAAAGTTATGACCAACCTAGACAGCATATTCTGGAGAAGGCAATGGCACCCCACTCCAGTACTCTTGCCTGGACAACCCCATGGATGGAGGAGCCTGGTAGGCTGCAGTCCATGGGATCGCTAAGAGTTGGACACGACTGAGTGACTTCACTTTGACATTTCACTTTCATGCATTGGAGAAGGAAATGTCAACCCACTCCAGTGTTCTTGCCTGGAGAATCCCAGGGGCGGGGGAGCCTGGTTGGCTGACGTCTATGAGGTCGCACAGAGTCAGACACGACGGAAGTGACTTAGCTTAGCTTAGACAGCATATTCAAAAGAAGAGACTTTACTTTGTCAACAAAGGTCCATCTAGTCAAAATTATGTTTTTTCCACTGGTCATGTATGAATGTGAGAGTTGGACTATGAAGAAAACTGAGCGCTGAAGAATTGATATTTTTGAACTGTGGTGTTGGTGAAGACTCGTGAGAGTCCCCTGGACTGCACGGAGATCCAACCAGTCCATTCTAAAGGAGATCAGCCCTGCGTGTTCATTGGAAGGACTAATGTTGAAGCTGAAACTCCAGTATTTGGCCACCTGATGTGAAGGGCTGACTCATTGGAAAATACCCTGATGCTGGGAGGGATTGGGGGCAGGAGGAGAAGGGGACGACAGAGCATTAGATGGTTGGATGGCATCACCGACTTGATGGACTTGAGTTTGGGTAAACTCCGGGAGTTGGTGATGGACAGGGAGGCCTGGCCTGCTGTGATTCATGGGGTTGCAAAGAGTCATACATGACCGAGGGACTGAACTGAATAAATATTGGCCATTATCATCAGAATATTCACATCCCAGTATTTTGAATGCCCAATGCCTTTTTCTTAACAAATATTCATGTGTAGTTTTATGAATTAGCTTTAGTTGATGTAAAGGACAAACACACAGAAAAACTAAAGGAAAATCTAGCATTTCACAGTTTTGCTTTTAGAATGGAATGTGTTAATATTGGAGATATTTGAAAATTTTAAGGAAATAGAAATGCCTAAGAAGTTATTCAGGGTTTTGTATGTGTTGTTCTAGATTGATAGTTTTTTTTTTATTTATTTATTTTAATTTGAGGCTAATTGCTTTACAGCATTTTGGTGGGTTTTGCCATAATGTGACATGAATCAGCCATGGGTGTACATGTGTCCCTCATCTAATCCCCCATCTAAACCCCCCTCCCAATCCCATCCTTCAGGGTTGTCCCAGTGCACCAGCTTTGAGTGCCCTGTTGCATGCATTGAATTTGGACTGGTGCTCTATTTCACATATGGTAATATACATGTTTCAATGCTAGTCTCTCAAATCATCCCACGCTCACCTTCTCCCACAGAGTTCAAAAGTCTGTTCTTTACATCTATGTCTCTTTTGCTGTCTCACATATAGGGTCATTGTTACCATCTTCCTAAATTCCATATAATGTGTTAATATACTTTGTTGGTGCTTTTCTTTCTGACTTATTTCACTCTGTATAAAAGGTTCAAGTTTCATCCACCCCATTAGAACTGAGGTAAAAAAAATGCGTAAAAACTGCATTATTTTTAATAGCTTAGTAATATTTCATTGTATATATGTGCCACAGCTTTCTTATCCAGTTGTCTGCCAATGGACACCTAGGTTGCTTTCAAGTCTTAGCTATTATAAGCAGATGGATAGTTTTAAATATATATATATATATGTGTGTGTGTGTGTGTGTGTGTGTGTGTGTGTGTGTTTGTGTGTGTGTATTAGGTATATGAACAATAGTCCTATCATTTCCTGTGTGCTTTTTGGAGGTTTTCTGTGTATACTTACAAGTTTAATCTTTGATTATTCCTTTATCATTGAAATCTAAAAGGACTGTGTTTGGTTCATGGGAGGATCTAGATTCTTATTTTGCAGTGTTTTGCACATAAATATTTGTAAATTTATTGTTAAAATTCTGCATGCAGTGTTATCACTTTTATGGCTCCCGGAATATATCAATTCTATTTTATTAATATTTATTTATTTTTTATTGATGTATAATTGTTTTCCAATGCTGTGTCAGTTTCTGCTGTACAAGAAAGTGAATCAGCTATAAGTATACATATTTTCCTTCACTGTTGGATTGGTGTCCCATTCCCAACTGAAAATATTTAATAAGGCTACCTTTCTGTTACAGGTCAATAAGCTTCAGTAAATGCATATTTGTTGAAATCCTGTGTATTTTAAAACATTACTGCCTTTCTGCTAATTTCTTTAGGTTTGATATGATGGGAGAGGGAGAGGGTGGGATGATTTGGGAGAATGGCATTGAAGCATGTATAATATCATATATGAAACAAATCACCAGTCCAAGTACAATGCATGATACAGGATGCTTGGGGCTAGTGCACTGGGACGACCCAGAGGGATGGTATGGGGAGGGATCAGGGAGTGGGGTTCAGGATGGGGAACACCTGTATACCCGTGGTGGATTCATGTCGATGTATGGCAAAACCAATACAATATTGTAAAGTAATTAACCTCCAATTAAAATAAATAAAATAAAATAATAAAATAAAATAAATAAATTCTTAATCTAAATGCTTGGTTCACCTAATCATTTTTTTAAAAACAGAGAAAAATTATAAAGCTACCAGTTTGCAATGAATTCAGAAGCTCTGGTAACCCATAACCTTTAATCACTAGAATACTAAAATTTCTTATATTTTAAAGCTTTTCTTATACATAACCTTGAATTGCAATTTTAATTTTCTCTATTGAAATCTTATTTTAGAAAGTATTTTTTATTTTCTAGGTATTTCATATTTCTTGTTTAAGCTTTGGAAACTACATAGATCATTTTATTCAAACATCAGTGGTTATAAAAAATTTATTTGAAATTTAGATTGCTCTCTATGTAAAACAATCTTTGACTTTTGTAAATATTTTTAAATGTTAAGAATAAAATGCATAAGCATAAACTATCTATTAGGAGATAATGTAAATTATTTGTATTAATTAAAAACTCTCAATAAATTCAAATGTTTTAAATGTGCATTGTTTCACCTACCTAATTTATTTTAATTATTTTCCATTTTTACAAATTCTACTTGAGATTATTATGACTTATTTTTACTCTGATGTCCATGTTTTCTAGACTCTATATTTACAGCAATTGCTATTTATTTTTGCTTGCATTTGTTCAGTAATATACTTTTTGACTCCTCTCTCATCTTTCAGAAGCATAATGCTTTTTCTTATATTTCTGGGCATTTTTCATTTTTCTAGTCTTTTACAAGCTATGTTTATACCTTTTTTCAAGATAAAGGTGATGCATTTATGCAGTGGAGTACAGAACTCATAAAAAATAGCTGGGTTTAATTTTTATTCACTATAATGTGCTTCCCTAAGATCAAAGAGTTGATAATTTTTTTAATGTGTGTGTGTGTGTGTGTGTGTGTGTGTGTCTATGCGTGTGTGTAGAGACATGAAGTATTTTAGCATAGCACAATTCCTAAGCCATTTTGGAGGTATATTTAGAGATTCTCATTTCTCCAAATCAGGCAGAAAAACTTCATTAATTCCATAGTATTAAAAATAAAACTCGGTTTTGCTTTTATTTTTCCTTGAAAAGAGACTTGAACATCAACCTAGTTTAGTGTACTCTTTCCAGCATTGCTACAAAATGACCTCTGGAAAAGATGAAATCCCCACTGCTGCCTTCACTGTGCATGAATCTTGAGAAGGAATGAAACAAATTGAGTGGTCAAAACATTTATTGAAAGGAACCAAAGATTAATTTCATGAAGTTCTTTTAGGAGAAAATACGTGTATTTAAAATATTTGTCTTTTTCTTCAACAAGGTTGTAAGCTCTTTGAGAAAAATTTGTTTAGTCATAGTTTTGCTCTCCACAGCATGGAACAAATGTGTCATATATGCGGTAGATAAGTAAATGCTTTATTTGCTTTTTTGGCTTGTGGAAACATAGTGATGAATTCATTAAGGTTAAGAATTCTATCTTATTCATGTTTATATCTTGCCTGGTATTTAGACAATCTTGTGCATATCAGCACTCAAAAAACATTAGGAAGGTGGGAGGGGAGGTTCAGGATTGGGAACACGTGTACACCCGTGTGGATTCATGTTGATGTATGGCAAAACCAATACAATATTGTAAAGTAATCAGCCTCTAATTAAAATAAATAAATTTAAATTAAAAAAGCCTTAATTGAAAATTCTATTTCTAGAATTCTTTCAAAAACATTGCTTACTTTTATAGTAAAAATAGCATAGTGATTAATAGATTTCTTTCCAAATGATTGTTTTCTTTAATGGTTAGGATAAGGAAATGTATAGGATAAATGTATGTAGATTTATACTTTGCTGATGTGTTTTGTAATGACCACAGTCAACTGGTTAGGCCTTCTGACATATCTTACATACATCACAAACCAACCTTCTGCAGAAATAAACAGTTTTCAGTCTTGGGACTAGCTGAAGACAATTCATGTGAAGGGATATGTGTGTGCACAATGTATACATTTGGTTTTAAAATTTTAACTTTCTCCTCTGATCTACATTACTGATATCTGACTCCTGAAAACTTCACTTTACAATGTGATTTTACATTATAAACTATTGCAAGTGACAGCTGATGAGATATACTTTGTATTATTTGGGGACTTATAGAGCTATTTCAAATCCTGACAGATGATGCTGGAAAAGTGCTGCACTTAATATGCCAGCAAATTTAGAAAACTTAGCAGTGGCCACAGGACTGGAAAAGGTCAGTTTTCATTCCAATCCCAAAGAAAGGCAATGCCAAAGAATGCTCAAACTACTGCACAATTGCACTCATCTCACACGCTAGTAAAGTAATGTTCAAAATTCTCCAAGTCGGAATTCAGCAATACGTGAACTGTGAACTTCCTGATGTTCAAACTGGTTTTAGAAAAGGCAGAGGAACCAGAGATCAAATTGCCAACATCTGCTGGATCATGGAAAAAGGAAAAGAGTTTCAAAAATACATCTATTTCTACTTTATTGATTATGCCAAAGCCTTTGACTGTGTGAATCACAATAAACTGTGGAACATTCTGAAAGAGATGGGAATAGCAGACCACCTGACCTTCCTCTTGAGAAGTGTGTATGCAGGTCAAGAAGCAACAGTTAGAACTGCACATGGAACAACAGAATGGCTCCAAATAGGAAAAGGATTACATCAAGGCGGTATATTGTCATCCTGCTTATTTATCTTATATGCAGAGTACATCATGAGAAACGCTGGGCTGGAAGAAGCACAAGCTGGAATCAAGATTGCTGGGAGAAATATCAATAACCTCAGATATGCAAATGACACCACCCTTAAGGCAGAAAGTGAAGAGGAACTAAAAAGCCTCTTGATGAAAGTGAAAGTAGAGAGTGGAAAAGCTGGCTTAAAGCTCAACATTCAGAAAACTAAGATCACGGCATCTGGTCCCATCACTTCATGGGAAATAGATGGGGAAACAGTGTCAAACTTTATTTTTCTCGGCTCCCAAATCACTGTAGATGGTGATTGCAGCCATGAAGTTAAAAGATGCTTACTCCTTGGAAGGAAAGTTATGACCAACCTAGATAGCACATTGAAAAGCAGAGACATTACTTTGCCAACAAAGGTCCATCTAGTCAAGGCTATTGTTTTTCCAGTGGTCATGTATGGATGTGAGAGTTGGACTGTGAAGAAAACTGAGCATCGAAGAATTGATGCCTTTGAACTGTGGTATTGGAGAAGACCCTTGAGAGTCCCTTGGACTGCAAGGAGATCCAACCAGTCCATTCTAAAGGAGTTCAGTCCTGGGTGTTCTTTGGAAGGACTGATGCTAAAGCTGAAACTCCTATATTTTGGCCACCTAATGCGAAGAGTTGACTCATTGGAAAAGACTCTGATGCTGGGAGGGATTGGAGGCAGGAGGAGAAGGCGACGACAGCGGATGAGATGGCTGGATGACATCACTGACTCGATGGACGTGAGTTTAGGTGAACTCCGGGAGTTGGTGATGGACAGGGAGACGTGGAGTGCTACAGTTTATGGGGTTGCAAAAAGTCAGACATGACTGAGTTACTGAACTGAACTGAACTGAAGGCTGTCTTAGCAACTCATCACTCATTCCCTTCTTAAACCTACATACATTTTTCATTCTATGCACAATATCTGATTCAGATGATTGCTTTCATTATATTTCACCACCATCTTGGAAAGTTATTAAAGTGATATTTCCTTTTCTTTCCCTCTATCAAAGCTTTTCATTTATTCACTATAACTATAATGCTTAAATTTTTTATAGTTGTGTGAAAAATGTCAGCTGCTGAAATTTATTTATATTTACCTATATTTTCCTCAGTTCTTATTGTATGTATTATGTGCACTTGCACTGTGTATGTGTTCTGTAGATCATTTCAGGCCTTTATATTTATTTAGTATTAATAAAATCACATATCAATTGTTGTTTTTTTTTGTTTTAATGTTTCCTAGTTAATCTCTCTCTAAGAGCAGAAACATACCACACTTTTCCAGTTAATCATAAAATGTAGAAATATATTTTACTTGTTGAGTTATGATTAAATGTCCCTATGCATACATATTTTGATATAGACCTCAAACTTATCCTTCATGACCTCTCATCATTCTCTCTTTGAACTGCTCTATCTGTACCATCCCTCAAAACCTCTAATTCATATCTTTCCATAGTGGGTTAAGCAGGTATTACTAAGTCCTAGAAAAAGAACAGTAAATTCAACCTGAAAGGGAACAGAATTTTCAAAGCCAATAGATGCTTCCTATGCTCAAGGATTATCTAGTTATTTAAAAATAAAATAAAATAAAACAGTAGACACAGAAGATATTCTGGAAATTGAGTAGAAGTTATCCTTTTGTAGGAGGCATTTACATTTAAAGGGAAATGTCCATGTAGCTCAGACGGTAAAGAATCTGCCTGAAATGCAGGAGACCTAGGTTCAATCCCTGGGTAGGGAAGATCCCTTGGAGAAGGAAATTGCAACCCACTCAAGTATTCTTGCCTGGAGAATCCCCACGAACAGAGGAGCTTGGTGGACTACAATCCAGTCCATGAAGTCACAAAGTGTTGGGTACTGAGTGACTAACACTGCTACTCTCCATTTGGAAGGATGTCTCCCTCTCTGGTCTTCCCTGCTGGCTCAGTGAGTAAAGAATCTGCCTGCAATGCAGAGGACCTGGTTTTGATCCCTAGGTTGGGAAGATCCCCTGCAGAGGGAATGGCTACCCTCTCCAGTATTCTTGCCTAGAGAACTCCAAGGACAGAGGAGCCTAGAGGGCTACAGTCCATAAGGTCACAAAGATTCAGAGAGTCCGACATGACTGAGTGACTATCACTTTCACTTTGCCTCCCTTTCTATACCAGGAGGAGAAAGATGGCTAAATCTCCATTCAGTGAAGAAGGAATGAAGTTGAGTCTGCATTAACAACTGCACTCTTGGTTACTATTCCTTCCCTGACTCCCACCCTCCCACATCTTCTTTCACCTTTAGCTGGAGATGGTATTTAAGGTAGTGGCTTGGACACTTTTTGGAGAATTACTCAGTTTTCTTGGGTGTCTCCATGTATAAAGGGGGTATACATATTACTACATTTCTATTTGTTTTTATCCTGGTCATATGCCTTTCATTACAAGAAGGTGGGTTTCAGCCAAAAATCGGAAAGGACAGAGTGAAAATTATTTTTTGTTTCCCACAAATCTCATAAAGAAGGTGAAAAATGAAACAAATTAGATAACAATTAATGAATTAGAAAACAAAAAAAGATAATTTCATAGTGCACTAAGTGCAGGCGGCTGCAACCGGCTTGCTAAGTGCGGCCGAGAGGAGCTACCCCACGTCTGAGGTCAGGGGCAGAAGCCGGGAGGACCCCATGACTGAAGGGCAGTGGCCAAGAGGCGTTACCCCATGTCCGAGATAAGGGGCAGCGGCCAAGAGTGCCAGGCTGCGATGGTGCAGGAATGGCCTAGAGGAGCTACCCCACATCCAAGGTCGGGGGGGCGGCCAGGAGGATCAACCCCACGTCCAAGGAGCCGTGGCTGTGTGGGCATAGGAGGGCCTAGAGGAGCTATCCCAAGTTGAAGGTCAGGAAGGGTGGCAGTGAGGAGATACCCCTCGTCCAAGGTAAGGAGCAGCGGCTGTGCTTTGCTGGAGCTGCCTCGAAGAGATACCCTACACACAAGGTAAGAGAAACCCAAGTAAGATGGTAGGTGTTGCAAGAGGGCACCAGAGGGCAGACATACTGAAACCATACTCACAGAAAACTAGTCAATCTAATCACACTAGGACCACAGCCTTGTCTAAATCAATGAAACTAAGCCATGCCCGTGGGGCAACCCAAGATGGTCGGGTCATGGTGGAGAGATCTAACAGAATGTGGTCCACTGGAGAAGGGAATGGCAAACCACTTCAGTATTCTTGCCTTGAGAAATCCATGAACAGTATGAAAAGGCAAAATGATAGGATACTGAAAGAGAAACTCCCCAGGTCAGTAGGTGCCCAATATGCTACTGGAGACCAGTGGAGAAATAGCTCCAGAAAGAATTAAGGGATGGAGTCAAAGCAAAAAGAATACCCAGCTGTGGATGTGACTGGTGATAGAAGCAAGGTCTGATGCTGTAAAGAGCAATATGCATAAGAACCTGGAATGTCAGGTCCATGAATCAAGGCAAACTGGAAGTGGTCAAACAAGAGATGGCAAGAGTGAATGTCGACATTCTAGGAATCAGCAAATTAAATGGACTGGAATGGGTGAATTTAATTCAGAGGACTATTATATCTACTACTGCAGGCAGGAATCCCTCAGAAGAAATGGAGTAGTCACCATGGTCAACAAAAGAGTCTGAAATGCAGTTATTGGATGCAATCTCAAAAATGACAGAATGATCTCTGTTCATTTCCAAGACAAACCATTCAATATCACAGTAATCCAAGTTTATGCCCCAACCAGTAATGCTGAAGAAGCTGAAGTTGAATGGCTCTATGAAGACCTACAAGACCTTTTAGAACAAACATCCAAAAAAGATATCCCTTTCAATATAGGGGACTGGAATACAAAAGTAAGAAGTCAAGAAACACCTGGAATAACAGGCAAATTTGGCCTTGGAATACGGAATGAAGCAGGACAAAGACTAATAGAGTTTTGCCAAGAAAATGCACTAGTCATATCAAACACCCTCTTCCATCAACACAAGAGAAGACTCTACACATGGGCATCACCAGATGGTCAAGCCTGAAATCAGATTGATTATATTCTTTGCAGCCAAAGATGGAGAAGCTCTATAAAGTCAGAAAAAAAAAAAAAAAAATGTCCAGGAGCTGACTGGGGCTCAGATCATGAACTCCTTATTGCCAAATTCAGACTTAAATTGAAGAAAGTAGGGAAAATCACTAGACCATTCAGGTATGACCTAAATCAAATCCCTTATGATTATACAGTGGAAGTGAGAAATAGATTTAAGGGCCTAGATCTGATAGATAGAGTGCCTGATGAACTATGGAATGAGGTTTATGACATTGCACAGGACACAGGGATCAAGACCATCCCCATGGAAAAGAAATGAAAAAAAGCAAAATGGCTGCCTGGGGAGGCCTTACAAATAGCTGTGAAAAGAAGAGAAGTGAAAAGCAAAGGAGAAAAGGAAAGATATAAGCATCTGAATGCAGAGTTCCAAAGAATAGCAAGACAAGATAAGAAAGCCTTCCTCAGTGATCAATGCAAAGAAATAGAGGGAAACAACAGAATGGGAAATATTAGAGATCTCTTCAAGAAAATTAGAGATACCAAAGGAACATTTCATGCAAAGATGGGCTCGATAAAGGACAGAAATAGTATGGACCTAACAGAAGCATAAGATATCAAGAAGAGATGGCAAGAATACACAGAAGAACTGTACAAAAAAGATCTTCATGACCCAGATAATCACAATGGTGTGATCACTGACCTAGAGCCAGACATCCTGGAGTGTGAAGTCAAGTGGGCCTTAGAAAGCATCACTATGGACAAAGCTAGTGCAGGTGCAGGAATTCCAGTTGAGCTATTCCAAATCCTGAAAGATGATGCCGTGAAAGAGCTGCACTCAATATGATATGCCAGCAAATTTGGAAAACTCAGCAGTGGCCACAGGACTGGAAAAGGTCAGTTTTCATTCCGATCCCAAAGAAAGGCAATGCCAAAGAATGCTCAAACTACCGCACAATTGCACTCATTTCATATGCTAGTAAAGTACTGCTCAAAATTCTCCAAGCCAGGTTTCAACAATATGTGAATTGTGAGCTTCCTGATGTTCAAGCTGGTTTTAGAAAAGGAACCAGAGATCAAATTTCCAACATCCGCTGGATCATGGAAAAAGCAAGAGAGTTCCAGAAAAACATCTATTTCTGCTTTACTGACTATGCCAAAGCCTTTGACTGTGTGGATCACAATAAACTGTGGAAAATTCTGAAAGAGATGGGAATACCAGACCCCCTGACCTGCCTCTTGAGAAATCTGTATGCAGGTCAAGAAGTAACAGTTAGAACTGGACATGGAACAAGAGACTGGTTTCAAATAGGAAAAGGAGTATGTCAAGGCTGTATATTGTCACCCTGTTTATTTAACTTATATGCAAAGTACACCATGAGAAATGCTGGGCTGGAAGAAGCACAAGCTGGAATCAAGATTGCCGGGAGAAACATCAATAACCTCAGATATGCAGATGACAACACCCTTATGGCAGAAAGTGAAGAGAAACTAAAAAACCTCTTGAAGAAAGTGAAGTGGAGAGTGAAAAATTTGGCTTAAAGCTCAACATTCCGAAAACAAAGATCATGGCATCCAGTCCCATCACTGCATTGGGAATAGATGTGGAAACAGTGGAAACAGTGTCAGAGTTTTTATTTTTTGGGGCTCCAAAATCACTGTAGATGGTGACTGCATCCATGAAATTAAAAGACAGTCACTCCTTGGAAGGAAAGTTATATCCAACCTAGATAGCACATTCAAAAGCAAAGACATTACTTGCCAACAAAGGTTCATCTAGTCAAGGCTATGGTTTTTCCTGTGGTCATGTATGGATGTGAGAGTTGGACTGTGAAGAAGGCTGAGCACCGAAGAATTGATGCTTTTGAACTGCGGTGTTGGAGAAGACTCTTGAGAGTCCTTGGACTGCAAGGACATCCATTCAGTCCATTCTGAAAGAGATCAGCCCTGGGATTTCTTTGGAAGGAATGATGCTAAAGCTGAAACTCCAGTACTTTGGCCACCTCATGCGAAAAGTTGACTCATCGGAAAAGACTCTGATGCTGGGAGGGATTGGGGGCAGGAGGAGAAGGGGATGACAGAGGATGAGATGGCTGGATGGCATCACTGACTCAATGGACGTGAGTCTGGGTGAACTCTGGGAGTTGGTGACTGACAGGGAGCCCTGGCGTGCTGCGATTCATGGGGTCACCAGGAGTTGGACACGACTGAGTGACTGAACTGAACTGAACTGTGGGAAACCTGGATTCAATCCCTGGGTCAGGAAGATACCCTGGAGAAGGAATTGACAACCCACTCCAGCATTCTTGCCTGGAGAATCCCATGGACAGAGAAGCCTGGCAGACCATGGGGTGGCAAAGAATCAGACACAACTGAGCACCTACATCATGTGATGATGATGTGATCATTTGTATCACTGTAGACCCCCTGTGTCGGTTTCTGAATTTTACATAACTGGAATCAAACTGTATATATTCTTCCATGCATTGTGTTTAGTGAACTCTAATTGTCTGGTTATTGTGTGGATTATTGTCTTAGTTTGCTTGGACTGCTATAGTAAAAATATCATAAACAATACCTTTTTTTTTTTTTTCCCCTGAGAGGTTAGTGGAACTCAGCTTTTGTTCAGTGATTTGGAAGACAAGGGTGATTCATGGTAATGCAAATTTGGATCTTGACAAGATGGAACAGGTCATCACAACACTAAATCTGTAAATAAATGGGGAGTTAAAGTGACAGGAAAGATAAAGAGAGGATAAATAACCTATTGGGCTTCCCTGGTGACTCAGCAGTAAAAATTCTACCTGAAATGCAGGAGCTGTCGGAGACTCAGGTTTGACACCTGGAGAATTCATGGACAGACGACCCTGGCTGGCTATATTCCATAGGGTAGCAAAGAGTTGGACAAAACTGAAGAGACTTAGCACACATGGAAATTACCAATTCATATATATATATATATATATATATATATATATATGTGTGTGTGTGTGTATCACCAGATGAAAGCAAAGAACTACACATCATAGTGAGGAATAAAAGTAGTCTGGGAAGGGGGACTATCATTTGCAAGATTAACAATGGTGACCACTCCTGTAGTAACTCTCTACCTTGGCTAAAAGAATTCATTGTTCTACACAGAATTCTTATCTCAGAAATGTAACAAATAATGTCAGTCTTATACCCATCTTGTCACTACTCAGGTTTGAGAGTATTTAAAGTTCCTATCTATAACAAATTTCAGTTCAGTTTAGTCACTCAGTCTTGTCCAACTCTTTGCAACCCCATGGACTGCAGCATGACAGGCCTCCCTGTCCATCACCAAATCCTGGAGTTGACCAAAACTCATGGCCATTGAGTTGGTGATGCCACCCAATCATCTCATCCTCTGTCGTCCCCTTTCCTCCTGCCCTCAATCTTTCCCAGCATCAGGGTCTTTTCCAATGAGTCAACTTTTCACATCTGGTGGCCAAAGTATTGGAGTTTCAGCTTCAACACCAGTCCTTCCAATGAACACCCAGGACTGATCTCCTTTAGGATGGACTGGTTGGGTCTCCTTGCAGTCTAAGGGACTCTCAAGAGTCTTGTCCAACACCACAGTTCAAAAGCATCAATTCCTGTATCCTGCATTGAACCTGGACTGGCGATTCATTTCTTATATAATATTATGCATGTTTTAATGCCAGCACGGGGATGACCCAGAGGGATGGTATAGGGAGGGAGGTGGGAGGGGGGTTCAGGATGGGGAACATGTGTACACCCGTGGCGGATGCATGTTGATGTATGGCAAAGCCAATACAATATTGTAAAGTAAAAAAATAATAAATAAATAAATATATTTTTTTAAAGCATCAATTCTTCAGTGCTCAGCTTTCTTTACAGTCCAACTCTCAAAATCATACATGACCACTGGAAAAAACCATAGCCTTGACCATGTCCAAGGTCAGGGGTGGTGACCAGGAGGAGCTACCCCCCACCCGAGGCCAGGGGCAGCAGCCGGGAGGAGCTTCCCCACGCCTGAGGTCAGGGGCAGTGACTGAGAGGAGCAACCCCATGTCCAAGGAGCAGTAGCTGCGCAGGCACAGGAGAGCCAAGAGGAGCTACTTCACGTTCAAGGTTAGGAAGGGTGGCTGTGAGGGGATACCCCTCATCCAAGGTAAGAGAAACCCAAGTAAGATGTTAGGTGTTGCGAGAGGCATCAGAGGGCAGACACGCTGAAACCATACTCACAGAAAACTAGTCAATCTAATCACACTAGGACTACAGCCTTGTCTAACTCAATGAAACTAAGCCATGCCGTGTGGGGCCACCCAAGATGGGCGGGTCAAGGTGGAGAGGTCTGACACAATGTGGTCCACATTGTTTCAGAAGGGAATGGCAAACCACTTCAGTGTTCTTGCCTTAGGAACCCATGAACAGTATGAAAAGGCAAAATGATAGGATACTGAAAGAGGAACTCCCCAGATCAGTAGGTGCCCAAATTGCTACTGGATATAGTTCAATTAATTCAATATAGGTCAGTTTATATAATAAATAGTTCAATTATCTTCCTTACAGATTTATAATGTCCAGAAGTTATAAAACAAAAAATCTAATCAACAGAGATAGAATCATTCTTAATGGAGAGTTTGAGTGAGTGAATGAATGAAGTCGCTCAGTCGTGTCTGACTCTTTGTGACTCCGTGGACTGTAGCCCCACCAGGCTCCTCCGTCCATGGGATTCTCCAGGCAAGAGTACTGGAGTGGGTTGCCATTTATTTCTCCAGAGGATCTTCCCTACCCAGGGGCTGAACCCAGGTCTCCCGCATTGTAGGCAGACGCTTTACTGTCTGAGCCACCAGGGAAGTCTTAAGAGCTAAGATCTTAAGAGCCTCCAAATTTAAAGAGATATTAGAATTTATTGTTTTTTTATGTAAAACTTACAAAATAGAGTATTAGCAAATAATCTGAATTTTAAATCTATTCTTAACCAGAGCATAACAAAAGAAATCTCTGTGCTTGATCTACTGAAATGCAGATAACAATATATTGACTATATTTCCAGTATCTAAGCTGTTCCTAGAGGTTGAATGAAGTACCCTGAGAAGTTAGCTACTTTAATTTTGTGATACTTCCAAGATGGCATATGAGTTAGTCACTATAATAAGATAATCTTTGTACACAAACAGCAGTCAACCCTACATGTATGCGAGTCACTTTGCCAGATAAATAAAGGCAAATGGTAACAGTACTTGTCTTAAAAGATCTGTTTGGTGTCTTCATGGTAAAGGAGATAAATGAAGAAAAAATTAACATTAGAAGTGATTAGTTCAATAATAAAGATTTTAATGGAGTAATTCATTGTGTTCTAGAATCAGTATATGGATCAAAGAATAATAACATTTAACAAGAGCTTGAAGGAAAACTAAGTATTTTCTACAAGGACAAGGGTAAAGAGTACTTTCAGATAGAGTGAACATGCAGAGACAAAAGGCTTTCAAGAGAAATCAAATAAATCCATAGGTATATTTTCAAGGATGAATTTTCTACAAGGATCAATTTTTTATAGTACAAAAGAAAACATTTTAAATAAAATGTTTTTATTTTATTAGCAACCAGTCAAATAAACTGAAAGTCCCCATAATAGGCTAAGAAGCATGAATACCCTTGAATGCTACAAGGTAGCAAATCTCTGAATTTTTCTGGAATGTATGTGCTACACCCAAATTATGAAGATGGATTAGATCCAACAATTTATGTTAATTTGTCAAAGAAATAATTTGCAAGGCTTAAATCTATACCTTCGGTCTTTGGGAGGAAAATACAGTAATTAGGGAATCAGAATTTATGTAAATAACAGGAGTACTCTTTCCAGAGCACTTGAATTTCTCTGGTGTATTGGTACAGAATCCACTTGCAATACAGGTAGACCTGGGTTCAGTCCCTGGGTGGGAAAGATCTCCTGGAATATGAAATGGCAGCCCACTCCAGTATTCTTGCCTGGAAATCCGATGGACGATGCAATCAATGGGGCACACAGAGTCAGGCATGACTGAGCGACTAATTCTTTCACTCACCAGAATGATGAGTCCTTTGGAAAATATTCATTTAGAATAGGCAAAGCTTCCATTTCAATGGCATAAAGATACTTATCTAATCTTTACATCTCTACACTTATGCCCTAAATACTAGCACCTGTTTGGTCACTGTATTACATTTAACAACTAATGAAGACAAAAATACAACAAAGTATCCTATAGACAAAGCTATGGTTTTTCCAGTAATCATGCATGGAGGTGAGAGTTGGACCATAAAGAAGGTTGAGTGCTGAAGAATTGACACTTTGGAACTACTGTGCTGGAAACTCTTGAGAGTCCCTTAGGCAGCAAGGAGATAAAATCAGTCCATCCTAATGGAAATCACCCCTGAATATTCACTGGGAGGACTGATGCTGAAGCTGAAGCTCCAGTACTTTGGTCACCTGATACAAAGAGCTGACTCAATGGAAAACGAACCATATACTGGGAAAAATTGAAGAGCAATTGAGCAAACTTGGAGCTAGTGATGGACAGAGAATACTGGCATGCTGCACTTCGTGTGTCACAAAGAGTTGTACATGACTTAGCAACTGAACAACAAAAGACAAAAACAGATATAATAAAAAAAAAAAAAGAAAAAATTTAATATGACTAGTTCCTACTCTTTCCTTTAAATAGGTTCAATGACCACACTCCACAATTTAGGGGGAAAACAACAACAACAACAACTATATATTGATAGGCGTACTTCTTCCATGCACATGGTTGCTTCACTTTCATGAAACAATTATGCTTTTCTATTTTATTTTACCTTTATAAAAATCCTGCAATTGATATAAAAATGCATTAATATTGAGGATAATGGGGCAGAGATAAACACACACTGTTTGCTATAACCTGAGTTTTTTATATTACTATTTTCAAAACAATTTAGCAGAGCTTCCCTGGTGGCTCAGTGGTAAAGAATCTGCCTGTTAACAGAGCGGAGACGGGTTTGATCCCTGGTAGGACGCAATGGCAACCCACTCCAGTACTCTTGCCTGGAAAATCCCATGGGCAGAGGAGCCTCATAGGCTGCCGTCCATGGGGTCTCGAAGAGTTGGACACGACTGAGCGACTTCACTTTCACTTTTCACTTTCATGCATTGGAGAAGGAATTGGCAACCCAATCTAGTGTTCTTTCCTGGAGAATCCCAAGAACAGGGGAGCCTGGTGGGCTGCCATCTATGGGGGTCGCACAGAGTCGGACACAACTGAAGCGACTTAGCAGCAGCAGCAGCAGGACGATCTCAAATGCTGTGGGACAGCTAAGCCTGTGCACTGCAACTACTGTGAAAACAAATATTTTAAGTACTTTCAAAGAATATAATTCTCATACATTTTAAATTGTCTGTGTTGAAATGTAAAACCATATCTTTCTGAGTTTCTCCTTCTCTCTCTTTTTTCAACTCTATTTTGCCATCCATGATACACACTATTATTGAGTGCTCTAATTACATTTTTTGTCTAACTCACATTTTAATGGTCAGTGATGCCATCCAGACATCTCATCCTCTGTCGTCCCCTTCTCCTCCTGCCCCCAATCCCTCCCAGCATCAGAGTCTTTTCCAATGAGTCAACTCTTCGCATGAGGTGGCCAAAGTGCTGGAGTTTCAGCATCATGCTGATGCTCATTCCCTCCAAAGAAATCCCAGGGCTGATCTCCTTCAGAATGGACTGGTTGGATCTCCTTGCAGTCCAAGGGACTCTCAAGAGTCTTCTCCAACACCACAGTTCAAAAGCATCAATTCTTCGGCACTCAGCCTTCTTCACAGTCCAACTCTCACATCCATACATGATCACAGGAAAAACCATAGACTTGACTAGACAAACCTTTGTTGGCAAAGTAATATCTGTGCTTTTGAATATGCTATCTAGGTTGGTCATAACTTTCCTTCCAATGAGGAAACGTCTTTTAATTTCATGGCTGCAGTCACCATCTGCAGTGATTTTGGAGCCCAGAAAAATAAACTCTGACACTGTTTCCACTGTTTCCCCATCTATTTCCCATGAAGTGTTGGGACCGGATGTCATGATCTTCGTTTTCGGAATGTTGAGCTTTAAGCCAACTTTTTCACTCTCCACTTTCACTTTCATCAAGAGGCTTTTGAGTTCCTCTTCACTTTCTGCCATAAGAGTGGTGTCATTTGCATATCTGAGGTTATTGATATTTCTCCTGGCAATCTTGATTCCAGCTTGTGTTTCTTCCAGCCCAGCGTTTATCATGAGGTACTCTGCATATAAGTTAAATAAACAGGGTGACAATATACAGCCTTGACGAACTCTTTTTCCTATTTGGAACCAGTCTGTTGTTCCATGTCCAGTTCTAACTGTTGCTTCCTGACCTGCATACAAATTTCTCAAGAGGCAGATCAGGTGGTCTGGTATTCGCATTTCTTTCAGAATTTTCCACAGTTTATTGTGATCCACACAGTCAAAGCCTTTGGCATAGTCAATAAAGCAGAAATAGATGTTTTTCTGGAACTCTCTTGCTTTTTCCATGATCCAGCGGATGTTGGCAATTTGATCTCTGGTTCCTCTGCCTTTCCTAAAACCAGCTTGAACACAGTTCACGTATTGCTAAAGCCTGGCTTGGAGAATTTTGAGCATTACTTTACTAGCACGTGAGATGAGTCCATTTGTGCGGTAGTTTGAGCAGTCTTTGGCATTGCCTTTCTTTGGGATTGGAATGAAAACTGCCCTTTTCCAGTCCTGTGGCCACTGCTGAGTTTTCCAAATTTGCTGGCATATCATATTGAGTGCAGCACTTTCACAGCATCATCTTTCAGGATTTGAAAGAGCTCAACTGGAATTCCATCACCTCCACTAGCTTTGTTCGTAGTGATGCTTTCTAAGGCCCACTTGACTTCACATTCCAGGATGTCTGGTTCTAAATTAGTGATCACACCATCGTGATTATCTGGGTCATGAAGATCTTTTTTGTACAGTTCGTGTGTGTATTCTTGCCACATTTTCTTAATATCTTCTGCTTCTGTTAGGTCCATACCAATTCTGTCCTTTATTGAGCCCATCTTTGCATGAAATGTTCCCTTGGTATCTCTAATTTTCCTGAAGAGATCTCTAGTCTTTCCCATTCTGTTGTTTTCCTCTATTTCTTTGCATTGATCACTGAGGAAGGCTTTCTTATCTCTTCTTGCTATTCTTTGGAACTCTGCATTCAGATGCTTATATCTTTCCTTTTCTCCTTTGCTTTTCGCTTCTCTTCTTTTCATAGCTCTTTATAAGGCCTCCCCAGACAGCCATTTTTCTTTTTTGCATTTCTTTTCCATGGGGATGGTCTTGATCCCTGTCTCCCGTACAATGTCACAAACCTCATACCATAGTTTATCAGGCACTCTATCTATCAGATCTAGGCCCTTAAATCTATTTCTCACTTCCACTGTATAATCATAAGGGATTTGATTTAGGTCATACCTGAATGGTCTAGTGATTTTCCCTACTTTCTTCAATTTAAGTCTGAATTTGGCAATAAGGAGTTCATGATCTGAGCCCCAGTCAGCTCCTGGTCTTGTTTTTGCTGACTGTATAGAGCTTCTCCATCTTTGGCTGCAAAGAATATAGTCAATCTGATTTTGGTGTTGACCATCTGGTGATGTTCTTGTATAGAGTCTTCTAGAAATGTTTATAGGAGAAAAGTTTGCCCCCTTTCCGGGTGCATTTAAAATAATGTAACAGACTAATTTTGAACTGTTGTCACATTTACTAAAATTTTTAAGTGCCCAAGCCTACAATTTTGTGGCCATTTAAGATGAAAGGAGTAGGAGAATAGGGTATACTGAAGCCAAGGAAAGGACAACAGGAAGTGGAAGTGAGTTATTGAAATTCAATTTCAGTCTAGAAACTATCTCAACTGGTCATAAAGATGTAGATAAGTCTTTAAGAATAGATTGGCAAGTGATGATATTTTAAGATAGTAAATGAAGAAGACAGAAAAGTCATGTAGATGATGGACTCATGCATCTCAAGTGAATATAAATTTCCCAAGGGGAGCCGCCCTTGTCTCCTGTGCCGCAGTAACCCCCAGCTCTTCTCCCTCCTATATCTTTCCAGTCCAATATCTCACAAATGTAAGGACAAGGTGCATTATCTGATTTCAGTACACACAGTGGTTTCCTACTACCCAATGCTATATCAGTAAACCTCTCTTGAGTCTTCATTTATAAAGTAATCTTTTTATCTTGCTCTTGATGTCTTTCTCCCATGGACTTCACAGTCTTCATCTATTCAATATCAGACTTTGTCTAAATAATTTCAAATGAGTTTTATTCTTTCCTAGAATGAGTATAATTTCTGCTTAATCTGTCTTTTAAATTATTTCATACAGGTTTTTTTTGGGGGGGATGGGTGGGATATTCTTTCAACAGATATTCAAAAAGGTTTATATGATTGTCAAGTGCTCACTGTAATATGGTTACTCAGTGTCTGTTAAATACTGAATGAATGAAAATAATGTTATTTCTAGAATGATGAGTGTAAACACAGACCAATCTAAATAAGAAATATATGCAGTGATTCATTTTAACTAGCTAAGAAATTAAGATAGCTTTTAAAACTGCTTTTTTTGTCATCTGACTCCTACTGGGTGAAGATCCAAAACTGAAAGAGTAAGAGAAAGTGCAGCTACAGAAGTCAGGATTTTCATTCCTACCTGACCCAAGGAAAGATTCTGTCAGAGATATTAGTAGCCCAAGTAATGAGTTTGCTAAGAATGATTTATACCCCCCGTATAATTTGGAACTTTTATCACTAAGGCATTTTTAAGTACACTCTGAAGAAATAATTGCAATGTTATTGCAAGAGAAATCTCCTGAGAAATATTAATTTATATGGATTTATACTTATTGGAGAAGGAAATGGCAACCCACTCCAGTACTCTTGCCTGGAGAATCCCATGGACAGAGGAGCTTGGTGGGCTACAGTCATGGGTCACAAAGAGTTGGACACGACTGAGCGACTTCACTTCACTTCACTTCACTTTCACTATACCCATTAGAGTCTTTGCATTTTCACCACGATATTGCATCATTTTGTAGTTATTTTGAACCTGATGGCTTTGGATTATCAAGAGATTTTTGCATTATGGATCACCACTTTTTTTCAATTGGGTCAATAGAACAATTAATAAAGATGGTTACATAATTCATACACTATGATGTTTCTTTGTTATCATTTCCATCTGAATGGTGTTTTTGTAAGTTCTTTCCCCTAAATTACTATTGAGTGAATGCTTGTTAAAAAGACTTTCATATCTAGAATAAAGTGACTAAATTATAAGACACAGGGAGAAAAATCACTTGGACAAGATATCATAATGAATTGTAGTAAAGTCAGTGCAAAATGTGAGGTCCAGGTGTTGGAAAGTAATATTTTATGGAAACCTGGTGAGCATGTAATTTAGCATTATTTTTTATTTGACCACAAATGGAAATATACAGGATAAAGGTGAATACATCATTACTGCATTTTCTTCCAATTTACCAAATATTCAATTATTATCTTCTTCAAGAGATACAAAGATAAAAATGGTATAAACCCATGTGCTTAAGTAGTTCTTAGTCTAACTGGAAAATCTGGAGACAGGTGAATCTTTCAGTAGAACATATCATTCGAAGGATGTATTGAAATCAAAGCTCTCACTATGGTTTATATATATATATATATATATATATATATATATATATATATATAAAGACATATACAATGGAATATTATTCAGTCAAAATAAAAGAGAATAACTGCCATTTGCTACAACATGAATGACTCTTGAAGATATTACATTAAGGGTAACAAGTCAAACAAACAGAACAAAAGTATTAAATACTGTGGAATCTACAACATCAGACTCACAGAAGTATAGAATGGAACTATGATTATCAGGACCTAGAGGTTAGGGAAATGGGAAGAAGTTGGCCAAAGGAACAAACTTCCAGCTATAAGACAAATTCTGGGAATCTAATATACAGCATAGTGGCAACACTTAACTATATGATGTGTATGTGAAAGTGCTAAGAGAGTAGGTGTTAAAGGTTTTCACCACCAAACAATAACAACAAAAAATTGTACTTGTGAGAGATGATAGATGTGACAACTAATATTATTATGATAATCATTTTGTAATACAATATATCAAAATATATACAATATCACATTTTAAGCTTATATAATTTTTTTTTGTCAAATACATACAATAAAGCTGTATAAACATAGTCCTAATAAATTTTCAAAGTTAAAATCATGAGATATATCATCTCTGAAAACAAAGATAAATTAAAAATGCATGATAAAAATTATCTCTTTATATCCCAAATATATGTTAATTAAGCACTGTCATCTAAATAGTGCACAAGTTAACAAAGGCACAGGAAAAAAATATATATTACAAACTCAGGCATAAAACATGGCAAAGTGAATGACTTTCAGCTCAAGCAATACATATGTGAAATATATAAACATTTTGTATAAGAAAAGAAACAAGACTCAAATCAATATTTTAAATTTTCATTAAAAAATTCTAGAAAAGAAAGTAAAAGGTAATCCCAAGTAATCTAAATTTTTCAGATCAATGACACAAAAAGCATTTTTCTTTCCCTAGACCTGAGTATGTGTATTCATAATTGCAGATCTGAGGGAGAAAGTAGGTCTCTACAGATCAGAGGCCTCAAACCAGATCCACAAACAGCTCTCTTGGAAAAGAATGATTATATTCTCTCTTCTCATTCCAGACTGACTATCAAACAAGTGCATTCATAAGAACCAGAAAAGCTATCATGACCCATAGTTTACAGTTTTACTTAGTAAGTTAGGGGAAGAGTACAGAAAGTTGATCTTGTTAAAGATTCTTAGCCCCTCAAAATATGGCAATAAAAAGAGAATAAATTCAAAGAACTGAGCTCACAGCATGTGTATCCTGTTTACTATTATCAGCAGTAAGAGCATACCAGTGCTCCAGGGAATACATAGTAGGATTTTTCATTTAGAGAGGGGCTTCTCAAAATGAAATGACTCAAAGATCTTAAAATTTGATAATAGCAAATGAAGCAACTGACAAACAACTAATCTCGAGAATATACAAACAACTCCTACAGCTCAAGTCCAGAAAAATAAATGACCCAATCAAAAAATGGGCCAAAGAACTAAATAGACATTTCTCCAAAGAAGACATACAGATGGCTAACAAACACATGAAAAGATGCTCAACATCACTCATTGTCAGAGAAATGCAAATCAAAACCACTATGAGGTACCATTTCACACCAGTCAGAATGGCTGCGATCCAAAAGTCTACAAGTAATAAATGCTGGAGAGGGTGTGGAGAAAAGGGAACCCTCTTGCACTGTTGGTGGGAATGCAAACTAGTACAGCCACTATGGAGAACAGTGTGGAGATTCCTTAAAAAACTGGAAATAGACCTGCCTTATGATCCAGCAATCCCACTGCTGGGCATACAACACTGAGGAAACCAGAAGGGAAAGAGACACGTGTACCCCAATGTTCATCGCAGCACTGTTTATAACAGCCAGGACATGGAAGCAACCTAGATGTCCATCAGCGGATGAATGGATAAGAAAGCTATGGTACATATACACAATGGAGTATTATTCAGCCATTAAAAAGAATACATTTGAATCAGTTCTAATGAGGTGGATGAAACTGGAGCCTATTATACAGAGTGAAGTAAGCCAGAAAGAAAAACACCAATACAGTATACTGACGCATATATATGGAATTTAGAAAGGTGGTAACAATAACCCTGTGTACGAGACAGCAAAAGAGACACTGATGTATAGAACAGTCTTATGGACTCTGTGAGAGAGGGAGAGGGTGGGAAGATTTGGGAGAATGGCATTGAAACATGTAAAATATCATGTATGAAACGAGTTGCCAGTCCAGGTTTGATGCACGATACTGGATGCTTGGGGCTGGTGCACTGGGACGACCCAGAGGGATGGAATGGGGAGGGAGGAGGGAGGAGGGTTCAGGATGGGGAACACATGTATACCTGTGGTGGATTCATTTTGATATTTGGCAAAACTAATACAAATATGTAAAGTTTAAAAATAAAATAAAATTAAAAAAAAAGCAGTTCTGAAATAGTTGATCTGAGGTGCATAACTCTATGCTTCATTTCTAACAATATCCCAGGAGATGTTATTACTGCCAACCCAAGTAAACATATTAAAGGACAGCAGTCTAGACTAAGTACAGCTTATTTATTCTCAGTCTGAAGAACAATTGAAACACAGACACAAAGAATATGAAAACTGATCTTATAAATGTAGAGACATTAGAGCCAAAGATTAAGAGTTACTGTTTCTTGGAAATTGAGGCATGGCCATCTTAGTGACTATATTTCTTCTGAGGACTCTCTTCAGTGCTTGTTTTACGTCTTTGTTCCTCAGACTGTAGGTCAATGGATTAAGTACTGGACTTACAAAGGTGTAGAAAACAGCTATTATCTTGGATTCTTCCACCGTCTTCTCTGTTGCTGGTTTTACATACATGCAGAAGGGTGTCCCATAAAATAGCGTTACAGCCATCATGTGGGAACCACAGGTGGAGAATGCCTTGCGCCTTCCTTCTGCTGATTTGATCCTGAGGATTGCAGTGAGAATTAAGGTGTAAGAAATCAGGATGATGATGAGGGAGCTGGAGAGGTTGAAGCCAGCTGATATCAACATGGCATGCTCTTTGACATAAGTATCAGAGCAAGAAAGCTTGATGAGCGGCGGGTCAGCACAGTAGAAATGGTTGATGATGTTGGATCTACAGAAGATCAAGTGGAAGGTCAGGATGGCCTGGAAGAGTCCATCTGAGAAGCCATAGACATAAGGGAATATGGCCAACCTTATGCAGATGCACCTGGACATCTTCACACTGTAGCACAGAGGGTTGCATATGGCCACGTAGTGGTCATAGGCCATTGCTGCCAGCATGTAAAACTCAATGAGGAGAAGTGCTATGAAAAGGTAACATTGTACAAAGCAGCCAGCAAAGCTGATGGTCTTCTTCTGTGATAACAGATTAGTCAGCATCTGTGGGGCTGCAGTAGAGGTATAGCACAAGTCTACAAAAGGATGAAGGAGTGAGGAAGAAGTACATGGATGTGTGAAGGCAAGAGTCCAGTCGGATTAACACCATCATGCCCAGGTTGCCTAGGAGGGTGACCAGGTAAATGACCAGAAACAGCACAAAGAGGAGAGGCTGGAGCTCTGGGCGATCCGTGAGCCCCAGGAGGATGAATTCTCTTAGCGCAGTATCATTGGTGAAGGGCATTTTCTGCACTTGAAACAGATAGAATCAGAGAGATGAAGGGACAATTTTTATTACTGACTATTGAAATGATTTTTATCTACACCTCCAGATCATTCAAAATGAATACTATTCTAAGATGATGTTTTGCTTCTACTAAGCCATTGTTTCAGGTTCTTTAATACAGAACTATTATTCTATTTCCTTCTCTTACTTACCTTGTACCTACATCTGTACCTAAAGATAACTATGCTTATAGCTATGTCCATATGTATAAGTGAACTGCATATTCTCCCTATCTCCCTGCACTTTTTATGCTTCTGCATTTTACATACCTTTATATCCCCAGCTTCAAGGCTGTCCTTTATGAAGTACTTTCACTCCTCTCCCATCATACATAAAACTGAATTACTCCCTTTCTGCTTTCTACTTCTCACACACCCTATATTCTCTCATTTATTCTCTAGCACATTACATCACTACAATGGATCCACTTGCTACTTATATGTTACTTCTTCAAGGGCAGAGTAAATTATTCTTCATTACTGTTCTGTGATTTATAAGGGCATATTTATATACTATTTTAAAATAGAAAAGAAAAAAAAATAGCATGAGCATGAAATACCAAACTACTTGCAATCTTTTATTCATCTCTGAATTCCCACAAAATGATTCACAATGTTATATCTTTCATAGGAAAAACAGGGTCGTACAAACTGTTTGACAAAACAATTGCTCCAAGAAGCTTGTTAATCAAGATAATCTACAGAACATCTGTGTCAGAAAGTACATGGGACAGTGGAGTCTCACACTTAACATTTATCCCCATGATCCTAACACAGATGTTCCCAGAATCACACTTTAAAAATATAATTACAAACCAAAACACAAAGGCACAGTCACCAGAGTCCTATAAACATATGACAAATCAAAGAACAGAGACTTTTTAGATGAAATGAATTCTCACATAGTATTTTGAGGATTGTCTATAGCAATGACAGAGTGTTTTAATAAAGAAAAGAAACAAGCTTGGCATAAAAAGTATTTAAGTTATTAAATATTAATCCATCTATCTAGACATATGACAATTTGTGGCTTACTAGTTCATTGTCACTTCTAAATAAGTGCTGAATCCCCTCGTTTTTACTCCACACATGCTTTTATGTTTTTATTTCTCTCACACTTCATTTTTTAAACTTGCCCAATTCTTGCCTCATTTCCAAATAAGTCACTAAAATTTACTGTAGTTATAATTTAGAAATACAGTTAAAAAAGAGCACTTTCATACCTATACCTCCCTTCCATTTTATATTAAGTACTTAATATACATCTATGGAATATGCTAATAGTAGTTACTGATAGTAGATAATGATTCTTACCCAGAAGTCACTTCATTTCCTTATTTTAAATGGAAATAATAGGATCTGTTCTAAAAAAGTATTTATTGATAATTAATACATTATGTATTTATGCACTGTAGATGGAAAAATGAACCAAAGCTTCAAAATCCCTGCCTTTCTGGCATTTACATTCTAGTGGACACAGAAGGATAATGCCACAATAAATCATTAGTGTTTCAAATGACTCTGGCATGGAGGAAAAGAAAGAAAGTGAAGGAAAGGTTGTTTAAATTTTAAACAGCAGCATTAACAAGGAACTCGTGTAAAAGCAACTTTTTAAATAACAAGCTGAAAGAGAAAGAAAAATCAATCAGGCAATTCAAAGGAGAATATTCTAGGAAGGATAAGGACCAGAGGCAAAGATACCATGTGTGATACATCTGGAAACCTGTAGGTCTATGTGAACTGGACATGGAACAACACACTGGATCCAAATTGGGAAAGGAGTATACCGAGGCTGTATATTGTCACCCTGCTTATTTAACTTATATACAGAGTACATCATGAGAAATGCTGGGCTGGATGAAGCACAAGGTGGAATCAGGATTTCTGGGAGAAATATTAATAATGTCAGATATTCAGATGACACCATCCTTATGGCAGAAAGTGAAGAAAAATGAAAGAGCCTCTTGATGAAAGTGAAAGAGGAGAGTGAAAAAGTTGCCTTTAAACTCAACATTCAGAAAACTAAGATCATGACATTGGTTCCATCACATCGTGGCTAATAGATGGGGAAAGAATGGAAACAGTGACAGACTTTATTTTTTTAGGCTCCAAAATCACTGCAGATGGTGACTGCAGCCATGAAATGAAAAGATGCTTGCTCCTTGGAAGAAAAGTTATGACCAACCTAGACAGCATATTAAAATGCAGAGATATTACCCTGCCAGCAAAGGTCCATCTAGTCAAAGCTGTGGTTTTTCCAGTAGTCATGTATAGATGTGCGAGTTGGACTCCAAAGAAAGCTGAATCGTGAAGAATTGATGCTTTTGAACTGTGGTGTTGGAGAAGACTCTTGAGAGTCCTTTGGTAAACAAGGAGATCCAACTAGTCCATCCTAAAGGAAATAAGACCTGACTATTCATTGGAAGGACTGATGCTGAAGCTGAAACTCCAATACTTTGGCCACCTGATGCGAAGAACTGGCTCATTGGAAAAGACCCTGATTCTGGGAAACATTGGAAGTGGGCAGAGAAGGGGACTACAAAGGCTGAGATGGTTGTATGGCATCACTGACTCAATGGACATGAGTTTGAGCAAACCCTGGGAGTTGGTGATGGACAGGCAAGCCTGGCTGCTGCAGTTCATGGCATCACAAAGAGTCAGACAGGACTGAACAGCTGAACTGAACTGAACTGAGGCCTATATGTGCATGTATAGAAATCATACAGAGGAAAGCAGAAAGTCAGAGCTGATACCTCCACTAAAGCACAAATGTTTCACTTCATTGAGAGACTGATTTATCTCTGCCTATGAGATTTTATCAAGATATCACAACATTCACTGGAGGAAAAAAAAGTTAATTGGTGGTTATTTCAGCTTTCTTATAAGAAGTGTCTAGCAACAAATAAGCTGAAATCAGGTTATCTGCCTGTATGCCAGCAACAAGGTGGCTTAGGAGATTTTTCATGTTCTTCAGCACCCAAGAATCCTAGAGAGAGAAGAGGTAGTAGTTACTGGAAGATAAAATGCTAGAAAGAAAAATATCAGGATGTAGAAATTCTATTAAGACATGGCAGGAAATTAGACTGAAGGACCACTTCACTATTGCAGAAGGACTTGTTTATTACATGTCACATAATGATTGCTTCTGGGATCTGAAAAGGTCTCGATTCACAGTCTCAGTGATCTGTGTGAATCCAGCCATACCCCAGCTGGAGGGCAGCAGGAGTACTGATAGGTGGAGATATACCAAAACATCTATGGAGAGTAAGAAAGAAAATCACAGCTGACCTGGCTACCTTTGTTAGCCTAGAATGACAGGTGAGCATCTTCTTAACAGGGCACTTGTGGGTGGGTTTACTCCCTCACAGGCCTCTCTCTGATGGAGGAAGAGACTGCAAAGGAGCAATTCAAGGACAGTTTCTGCTGCTGCGGCTAAGTCACTTCAGTCATGTCCGACTCTGTGAGACCCCATAGACAACAGCCCACCAAGCTCCCCCATCCATTGGATTCTCCAGGCAAGAGCACTGGAGTGGGTTTCCATTTCCTTCTCCAACGTATGAAAGTGAAAATTGAAAGAGAAGTCGCTCAGTTGTGTCCAACTCTTAGCAACCCCATGGACTGCAACCTACCAGGCTCCTCCATCCATGGGATTTTCCAGGCAAGAGCACTGGAGTGGGGTGTCATTGCCTTCTCTGTCAAGGACAGGAGAAATCTACAAATTGTTAAACCTGGGTAACTAGGACAATCTACACAGTAGATACAATCCAGTAACAGAGAAAATATACAACATCCTTGTTTAAAAATAATTAAGGATTTCAAGACAGTGAGGAAGAACATCATATTTAATCTGTAAAGTTTTTGAAAAGAGAGCCCTGTCAACTGCATTAGTTATATGCACATGAAATCAGCCATTCCTACAGCACTCAGGCCAGCAGAACTGACAATAGGGTACATGGAGCAGGAGAGTATTCTCTCTTCTGCAAAAAAGAAATGGGAGGAAGAAAGAAAGGAAGGATACATAGTCCAGAAAGCAAGAGGTCAACCCTGGTGAGATCATTGTAGAGAGGAACCCAGCTCAGTGGGCTAGAGCTCAAGACTGAGGACTGGAGAAGAGGGCAATAGAAGAGATGATTGGATAGTATCACAGACTCAATGAACATAAGTGTGAGCAAACTCCAGGAGATAGTGAAAGACAGTGAAGCCTAGTTCACTGCAATCCATGGAGTGGCAAAGAGTCGGACATGACTAGATGCCTGAACAACAGCTGCTGCTGCTAAGTCACTTCAGTCGTATCCGACTCTGTCTGACCCCATAGATGGCAGCCCACCAGGCTCCGCCATCCCTGGGATCCTTCAGGCAAGAACACTGGAGTGGGTTGCAATTTCCTTCTCCAATGCATGAAAGTGAAGGTGAAGTCGCTCAGTCGTGTCTGACTCTTCACGAACCTATGGACTGCAGCTTGTCCATGGGATTTTCCAGGCAAGACAATAGCACCTGAAACATAAAGATTTGCATGTGTATATTTTGAGCAAACAGTGTAAAAGTTGGTGCACCTGCTTGAGATTTTACAACAATCTCCTCTTGACTTAAAAATAAGACATACAAAGACTTACTTCTGGTATGGATATGAATCCATTTTCTCAACGTCTGCCTAGCAAAGTTCACTGATGCCTCTCTAAGCTGAATACCATTGATGTATTTCTAGCAGGATTTGGGAGTTAGGAGCCTGTTCTTAAAGCAAATCTCAGAAGTACTTAGCAGCAGCAGAAACAAGTGTTTCATTAGGAATCAGCCCTTCAGGGATTCACTGTAACACTGTGGGATCAAAGAGCTAATCATATGTTCAGGCATATTTTTTCATATTTTCTAATTTATTATTTGCCCTGAGAATTATGTGGAAGGCAAGCAATGATTTCATTTTCACATTTTGAAGATGGTCTTATTTTATGTTTTCTTTTTCTTTTATACTGAAACTTCCACTTCTCCTAAAATCCAGAGCTCTTAGCAATGTCCTTCCTAAAGGAAATCCATGTCTTGGGCAAGATTAGGCATGAACAGGACTATGAAATAGACGAGTATTTGGCAATCACCTTATTAAGCACTTCTTATGTACGGAGCACTTTCCCATTGACGATTTAATTGATTCCTCAAAATGACACTTACAGGTAAGGACTCCCTCCTGTCATATCAGCTAAAGAATCAGACCCTCCACTTAAGGAACAGTAAACTCTATGCCACATGTCTAGAGAGCGGCAGGGTAGGGTTTTTTTTTTTTTTTAATTAATTTTTTATTTTACTTTACAATATTGTATTGGTTTTCCCATACATTGACTTGAATCCAACTTGAGTATACATGTGTTCCCCATAAGGAACCTCCCTCCCACCTCCCTCCCCATCGCATCCCTCTGGGTCATCACAGTGCACCATCCCTGAGCACCCTCTCAGTCAGTCAGTTTAGTAACTCAGTCGTGTCCAACTCTTTGCAACCCCATGAATTGCAGCACGCCAGGCTTCCCTGTCCATCACCAACTCCTGGAGTTCACTCAAACTCACGTCCATCGAGTCAGTGATGCCATCCAGCCATCGCATTATCTGTCATCCCCCTCTCCTCCTGCCCCCAATCCCTCCCAGCATCAGAGTCTTTTCCAATGAGTCAACTCTTTGCATTAGGTGGCCAAAGTACTAGAGTTTCAGCTTTAGCATCAGTCCTTCCAAAGAACACCCAGGACTGATCTCCTTCAGAATGGACTGGTTGGATCTCCTTGCAGTCCAAGGGACTCTCAAGAGTCTTCTCCAACACCACAGCTCAAAAGCATCAATTCTCTGGCGCTCAGCTCTCTTCACAGTCCAACTCTCACATTCATACATGACCACAGGAAAAACCATAGCCTTGACTAGACGGGTCTTTGTTGGCAAAGTAATGTCTCTGCTTTTGAAAATGCTATCTAGGTTGGTCATAACTTTCCTTCCAAGGAGTAAGTGTCCTTTAATTTCATGGCTGCAATCACCTTCTGCAGTGATTTTGGAGCCCCCCAAAATAAAGTCTGACACTGTTTCCACTGTTTCCCCATCTATTTCCCATGAAGTGATGGGACCAGATGCCATGATCTTCATTTTCTGAATGTTAAGCTGTAAGATAACTTTTTGCTCTCCACTTTCACTTTCATCAAGAGGTTTTTTAGTTCCTCTTCACTTTCTGCCATAAGGGTCGTGTCATCTGCATATCTGAGGTGATTGATATTTCTCCCAGCAATCTTGATTCCAGTTTGTACTTCCTCCAGCCCAGCATTTTTCATGGTGTACTCTGCATATAAGTTCAATAAGCAGGGTGACAATATACAACCTTGACATATTCCTTTTCCTATTTGGAACTACTCTGTTGTTCCATGTCCAATTTTAACTGTTGCTTCCTGATAACATATAGGTTTCTCAAGAGGCAGGTCAGGGGGTCTGGTATTCCCATTTCTTTCAGAATTTTCCACAGTTATTGTGATCCACACAGTCCAAGGCTTTGGCATAGTCAATAAAGCAGAAATAGATGTTTTTCTGGAACTCTCTTGCTTTTTACATGATGCAGCAGATATCGGCAATTTGATCTCTGGTTCCTTTGCCTTTCCTAAAACCAGCTTGAACATCTGGAAGCTCACGGTTCATGTATTGCTGAAGCCTGGCTTGGAGAATTTTGAGCATTACTTTACTAGCATGTGAGATGAAAGCAATTGTGCGGTAGTTTGAGCATTCTTTGGCATTGCCTTTCTTTGGAATTGGAATGAAAACTGCCCTTTTCCAGTCCTGTGGCCACTGCTGAGTTTTCCAAATTTGCTGGCATATCATATTGAGTGCAGCACTTTCACAGCATCATCTTTCACGATTTGAAAGAGCTCAACTGGAATTCCATCATGTCCACTAGCTTTGTTCGTAGTGATGCATTTTAAGGCCCACTTGACTTCACATTCCAGGATGTCTGGCTTTAGGTGAATGATCACACCATGGTGATTATCTTCATCATGAAGATCTTTTTTATACAGTTCTTCTGTGTATTCTTGCCACCTCTTCTTAATATCTTCTGCTTCTATTAGGTCCATACCAAATTTGTCCTTTATCAAGCCCATCTTTGCGTAAATTGTTCCCTTGGTATCTCTAATTTTCTTGAAGAGATCTCTAGTCTTTCCCATTCTGTTGTTTTCCTCTATCTCTTTGCATTGATCACTGAGGAAGGGTTTCTTATCTCTTCTTGCTATTCTTTGGAACTATGCATTCAGATGCTTATATCTTTCCTTTTCTCTTTTGCTTTTCACTTATCATCTTCTTTTCATTGCTATTTGTAAGGCCTCCCCAGACAGCCATTTTGCTTTTTTGCATTTCTTTTCCCTAGGGATGGTCTTGATCCCTGTCTCCTGTACCATGTAACGAATCTCATTCCATATTTCATCAGACACTCTATCTATCAGATCTAGTCCCTTAAACCTATTTCTCACTTCCTCTGTATAATCATAGGGAATTTGATTTAGGCCATACCTCAATGGTCTAGTGGTTTTCCCTACTTTCTTCAATTTAAGTCTGAATTTGGCAATAAGGAGCTCATGATCTGAGCCACAGTCAGCTCTCTGTCTTGTTTTTGTTGACTGTATAGAGCTTCTCCATCTTTTCTGCAAATAATATAATCCATCTGGTGATGTCCATGTGTAGACTCTTCTCTTTTGTTGGAGGACGGTGTTTGCTATGACTAGTGCGTTCTCTTGGGAAAACTCTATTAGCCTTTGCCCTGCTTCATTCCGTATTCCAAGGCCAAATTTGCCTTTTACTTTAGTTGTTTATTGACTTCCTAATTTTGCATTTAAGTCCCCTATAATAAAAAGGACATCTTTTTTCTAAAAGGTTTTGTAGATCTTCATAGAACCATTCAGCTTCAGGTCCTTCAGCGTTACTGGTTGGGGCATAGACTTGGATTACTGTGATATTGAATGGTTTGCCTTGGAAACGAACAGAGATCATTCTGTCGTTTTTGAGATTGCATCCAAATACTGCATTTTGGACTCTTTTGTTGACTAGAAGCACACTGGCTGCAACGGACCTCACAGAAGCATGGTTGAGAGGAGCTACTGCACGTTCGAAGTCAGGGGTGGTGGCCAAGAGGAGCTACCCTGCGTTCGAGGTCAGGGGCAGCGGCCATGAGTGCCAGGCTGTGATGGTGCAGGAGCGGCTGAGAGGAGCTACCCCAGATCCGAGATCAGGGGCAGCTGCCAGGAGGAGATACCCCACGCCTGAGGCCAGGGGTGGTGGCAGGCAGGAGCTTCCCCATGCCCGAGGTCAGGTGTGGCGACCGAGGGGAGCAACCCCATGTCCAAGGAGTGGTGGCTGAGCAGGCACACGAAGGCTGAGAGGAGCTACTCCATGTTCAAGGTCAGGAAGGGTAGGAAGTGAGGAGATACCCCTCGTCCAAGGTAAGAAAAACTCAAGTAAGAAGGTAGATGTTGCAAGAGGGCATCAGAGGGCAGACACACTGAAACCATAATCACAGAAAACTAGTCAATCTAATCACAAGGACCACAGCCTTGTCTAACTCAGTGAAACTAAGTCATGCCATGTGGGGCCACCCAAGATGGGTGGGTCATGGTGGAGAGGTCTGACAGAATGTGGTCCACTGGAGAAAGGAATGGCAAACCACTTTAGTATTCTTTCCTTGAGAACCCCATGAACAGTATGAAAAGGCAAAATGATAAGATACTGAAAGAGGTAGGTGGCTCCCCAGGTCGGTAGGTGCCCAATATGCTACTGGAGATCAGTGGAGAAATAGCTCCAGAAAGAATGAAGGGATGGAGCCAAAGCAAAAGCAATACCCAGCTGTGAATGTGACTGGTGATAGAAGGAAGGCCTGATGCTGTAAGAGCAATATTGCATAGGAACCTGGAATGCCAGGTCCATGAATCAAGGCAAATTGGAAGTGGTCAAACAAGAGATTGCAAGAGTGAACATTGACATTCTAGGAATCAGCTAACTAAAATGGACTGGAATAGGTGAATTTATCTCTGCTACTGCTAAGTCAATTCAGTCGTGTCCAACTCTGTGCGACCCCATAGATGGCAGCCCACTAGGCTCCCCTGTCCCTGGGATTCTCCAGGCAAGAACACTGGAGTGGGTTGCCATTTCCTTCTCCAATGCATGAAAGTGAAAAGTGAAAAGTGAAAGTGAAGTCACTCAGTGGTATCCGACCCTCAGCGACCCCATGGACTGCAGCCTTCCAGGCTCCTCCATCCATGGGATTTTCCAAGCAAGAGTACTGGACTGGGGTGCCATTGCCTTCTCCTGAATTTATCTCAGATGACCATTATATCCACTACTGCAGGCAGGAATCCCTTAGAAGAGCACCCTGCATCATGCATCAAACCTGGACTAATGTGAGTTTTGAATTTCTGCCTTCCTGTACCCAAATGACTAGTTTTTCTTTTTCTTTCATTTTTACTTTTTAAATTATGAAAGTGTGATAACACATATGCTGGAGATTTGGGAAATACAGAATGAAATGACATATAGTTCCACTATATTTTACAATTATTTTTAAGTATGAAAAATAAGATTTTTAGTTGGAGTTTTAGTATCAGACTCTCAAAAACTAATAATATATATATATATATATATATATATATATATATATGAACATAGAAGGATACAGTAGTCCTGAAAACACCATGAACCAATTCAGCATAATTAAGATTTATACAATTTTCACACAATAGTAAGATACAAAGCCTATTCAAGTTCCCACAGACTATAAACTAAGAGACACTGGAACATATCCAGGGACATAAAAGAAGGTGCAAAATGTTCAGGGTCTGAAGGTATTGAAACCATACAGAATCTGTTCTCTTATCACTGGAGAATTATGTTAGAAATTGATATAAAAATATATGATCCAGCAATCCCACTGCTGGGCATACACACTGAGAAAACCAGAAGGGAAAGAGACACGAGTACCCCAATGTTCATCGCAGCACTGTTTATAATAGCCAGGACATGGAAGCAACCTAGATGTCCATCAGCAGATGAATGGATAAGAAAGCTGTGGTACATATACACAATGGAGTATTATTCAGCCATTAAAAAGAATACATTTGAATCAGTTCTAATGAGGTGGATGAAACTGGAGCCTATTATACAGAGTGAAGTAAGCCAGAAAGAAAAACACCAATACAGTATACTAACGCATATATATGGAATTTAGAAAGATGGTAACAATAACCCTGAATACGAGACAGCAAAAGAGACACTGATGTATAGAACAGTCTTATGGACTCTGTGGGAGAGGGAGAGGGTGGGAAGATTTGGGAGAATGGCATTGAAACATGTAAAATATCATGTATGAAATGAGTTGCCAGTCCAGGTTCGATGCACGATACTGGATGCTTGGGGCTGGTGCACTGGGACGACCCAGAGGGATGGAATGGGGAGGGAGGAGGGAGGAGGGTTCAGGATGGGGAACACATGTAAACCTGTGGCGGATTCATTTTGATATTTGGCAAATCTAATACAGTTATGTAAAGTTTAAAAATAAAATAAAATTAAAAAAAAATAAATAAATAAAATAAAAAAAAAAAAAAGAAAAAAAAAAAAAATATTTGAAAATAACCCACATATTTTCAAGAGCAATGTGACATTAACCATTGAAAGCTTCAGTAAAATTAGAAAACTGAAAAAATAGAAAATGGGTCATTGCAAAGAAGAAAGCATTTAAATGAGAAATTAATAGCAAAGATACTTTCAAAACCACTTTTTTAATTATGTGAAAGGAAGCTGCCTTTCCTCAACCTGAAGTCACAGTTTGTCCTCTTTCTCTTACCTTTCTTTAAAATTCTTGTTTTGGTTTCTTTTCAGTTAGTCCTTTCCTTGTTCTCCTCTGGTTCATGTTAATCTTGAAACTAGGAAATGCTTACATGGAAGGATTCTCAAAGGATGCTTTCTTGCCTCCACAGAACTGGGTTTCACCTCCGTCCTCCACTCTGTCCTACCACTTTGCCCCGTCCTTGGCCAATACACTCAGTTTTCATCACCTACTAATATTTCTGTTGCCACCACTAGCCTGCAATCTCTTATCTGTAAGAACTGTAATCTCCACAGTTTAGCTTGTGCCCTGGAGATTAATACTTGATCAACAAACACTGATGGGGAGAATCAAGATCCCACATGCCATGTGTCTCATGATGTGGCCAAAAAGAAAATAAAAGTTAACAAATATTGATGGATAATTTAAAGGTTGTGTGCAGTGCATAATTCAGCAAATATACTGCACTTCTTGTTTTCTTGTATATTGCTTCCCAGGTACATTTGCATTTATTGAATACACAACCTCATCCCTCACACTTGAAATTCTGTAGGGAGATCATATGGGGTGAGTGACTCTCTTGTTTAAAAACTGCAGGGAAAAAAATGAATGTAAATAATTGATTGTGGGTAATAGACATCAAATCCTTAATATGTGTGAGGCATTGACCTCACCACTTTACATGGATTATTTCAGTCAATCCTCACAAACTCTTTGGGTCATTGGTATTATTTTATTCACTTTAGAAAAGGGAAACTGAGGACAGTGGAGGATAATTAACTTTCTCTGTCATATTGCTATTAATGAATTGTGAGATTGGGTTTAAACAGATTAATAGATAGTCTTTGATATCATGTTGTTTAGGAAAGATATGTGGCAAGCTCATGCAGTGCTACATTCTGGGTAGAGGCAATCATTCATTCATTCATTTATTCATTAATCCATAGAGTTAATAAATTTTCAAGGAAAAACTTCTGCTTGCACTTTGCTATGAATATAGAGAGTATAATAGAAGAATAAATGATGATTTGTGTCCTTAAACCATTTCTTTTTCACAGTGGGAAAGGTGAGACATGCATATTTAAAGTCACATAATAGGATTTTAGATTGTTAAGAATTCTTCTTGAAGACCATTCTGGAAAGTGGTAGTGTGTAGAGGTTGTACTTAATTCTCCATAATGAGAAAGGGCTATAATAATAGTTCAAGAAATATTTATCGAGAATCATCTTATTCACAGGTTTTGTGAAAAATGTTCACTTCAAACAGTGGGCAAAACTACACATGAACCTTGCCCCCATGGAGCTGAGACCTCCAAAGTTATGCTGTTTCACCTGGTTCATGGACAACATGTTGAAGGGCAACAGCCTAGACTAATAAGTGTAGTTCATTGTTCCAGACCTGAGTATTTTTTGGTGAAATATTCTTCCATAAAGACATATGTCGGGAGCCGCGTTAGGCATTACTGACAAAATGGAGGCATGGCCCCAACCCCCTCTCCTCATTCTGCAGGCACGCCCCGGCATGAAGGAGTTAGCTCTTGTGATTCTGACTTGTTTCTTCCTTTCTTCTGTTGAGTTGGCTGGAAAGAATGTTAAGGTGCTTATTATTCTTGACAGGATCATGAGAAAGCACAAAGCCTTCTGCAGTTGTGCCCAGAAAATAATCCATAAAGTTAACCACTGACATTTGTTCAAGGATCTTTACAAAGAATGTTCCAGGATGAGCACATAGGCCGCAGCTTGAAGCTAGGGGAAGGATTGTTATCTGAGACCTGTTTGTGAGGGGAATGTTTATTGCAAAAGAAGTTTGCTGACCTTAAGGTTAATTAAGAATAGCTAGAAGCCTTTTTAGGAGACAGTGATCTTAAGATACTAGGGACAAACAGGATTTAGAAAAATAAGAAATAAACTGAGGAATGTAGCATGAGTTACACAAGTTAAGTATAGGACACAGAAGAGGAAGTAGATAATAGATAGTAAAGCCCATTCTGAGAGAATCGCTGAAGCAGGAACTCTGTTTGTAGGACAACAATGATTTCTGGAGACAATAAATCTGGGTAGGGGAAACTAAAAATGTCAAACCTCTGACCTAATGCTTTTGTCAAAGTATAAAAGAAAACCTGAAGCTTGAAATAAACATGTAGTCCTGTACTTTGAGTCAAAGGCTACATCATTGTCCGCCGACACTGCTCACCCCTTCAGGCTGATTCCCTGGCTGCTGGAGCTGGACTCTGGCAGATATAGTCATAAAGAACCTGAAAACCCATCATGATAATGCAAAGGTCTTTGAGTCAAATGTTAAGAGTTACCGTTTATTGCAAATTGGAGGCGTTGCCATCTGAGTGACCATATTTATTCTGGGGACTCTCTTCAATGCTTGTTTTACATTGTTGTTCCACAGGCTGTCAATCAATGGATTAAGAACTGGATGTACAAAGGTGTAGAACAGCTATTATCTTGGATCCCTCAGCATTCTTATCTGTTGGTGATCTTAAATATGTGCAGAAGATTGCCCCATAACATAGGGCTACAATCGTCACATGGGAACCACAGGTGGAGAATGCCTTGTGTCCTCCTTTTGCTGATTTGATCCTGAGGATGGCAGCGAGAATGAAGGCATAAGACACAGGATGATGATGAGGGAGTTGCAGAGGTTGAAGCCTGCTGATATGAGCAAAGAAAGCTCATTGACATGAGTTTGAGACCAAGCAAGCTTAATGAGTGGTGGGTCAGAACAGAAGAAATGGTTGACGACATTTAATCTACAAAAGTTCAAACAAAAAGTCAGGATGGCCTGGAAGAGTCAAGCTTATGCAGACGCACCTGGACATCTTCACACTGTAGTGCAGAGGGTTGCATATGGCCATGTAGCGGTCATAGGCCATTGCTGCCAGCATGTAAAACTCAGTGAGGAGAAGTGCTATGAAAAAATAACTGTGCAAAACAACCAGCAAAGCTGATGGTCTTCTTTGTGATAACAGATTAGTCAGCATCTGTGGGGCTGCAGTAGAGGTATAGCACAAGTCTACAAAGGATAAATGAGTGAGGAAGAAGTACATGGGTGTGTGAAGGTGAGAGTCCAGTCTGATTAACACCATCATGCCCAGGTTGCCTAGGAGGGTGAACAGGTAAATGACCAGAAACAGTAAAAAGAGGAGAGACTGGAGCTTTGAGTGATCTGTGAGCCCAAGGTAAATGAATTTTCTTAAGGCAGTGTCATTAGTTAGGGGCATTTTCTACACTTGAAACAAATGCAACCAAAGGAGATAAGAAGGTACACATTTTATTACAATTAAAATGATTTTTTTCTAAAACTCCAGATGTTATTTAAAATGACTATTATCATACACTGCTGCTTTACTTCTATTAAGCCATTGTTTCAGTTTCTTTCTTTTTTTTTTTAATACTGAACTATTATTTTATTTCTATCTTTTACCTATTCTTGTCTTTATGGCTGTATCTATAGATAACTATGCTTCTAACCATAGCTACGTTCATGGGCACAAGTGAGCTGCATAATCGTTATCTCTCTGCACTATTTTTTCTTCTGCAACTCTACTTATCTTATAAGGCCAATTTCAAGGCTACATGCAGAGTACATCATGAGAAATGCTGGGCTGGAAGAAGCACAAGCTGGAATCAAGATTGCCGGGAGAAATATCAATAACCTCAGATATGCAGATGACACTACCCTTATGGCAGAAAGTGAAGAGGAACTAAGAAGCCTCTTGATGAGAGTGAAAGTGGAGAGTGAAAAAGTTGGCTTAAAGTTCAACATTCAGAAAATGAAGATCATGGCATCTGGTCCCATCACTTCATGGGAAATAGATGAGGAAACAGTGGAAACAGTGTCAGACTTTATTTTGGGGGCTCCAAAATCACTGCAGATGGTGCTTGCAGCCATGAAATTAAAAGATGCTTACTCCTTGGAAGGAAATTTATGACCAACATAGACAGCATATTGAAAACCAGAGACATTACTTTGCCAACAAAGGTCCATCTAGTAAAGGCTATGGTTTTTCCAGTGCTCATGTATGGATGTGACAGTTGGACTGTGAAGAAAGCTGAGCTCTGAAAAATTGATGCTTTTGAACTGTGATGTTGGAGAAGACTCTTGAGAGTCCCTAGGACTTCAAGGAGATCCAACCAGTCCATTCTAAAGGAGATCAGCACTGGGATTTCTTTGGAAGGACTGATGCTAAAGCTGAAACTCCAATACTTTGGCCACCTTATGTGAAGAGTTGACTCATTGGAAAAGACTCTGATGCTGGGAGGGATTGAGGGCAGGAGGAGAAGGGGACGACAGAGGATGAGATGGCTGGATTGTATCACCAAGTCAATGGCCATGAGTTTGTGTGAACTCTGGGAGTTTTGATGGACAGGGAGACCTGGCGTGCTGCAATTCATTGGGTCACAAAGAGTCGGACACAAATGAGCGACTGAACAGAACTGAATTCAGTAGCTTCTCCACCAGAAAGATCTCTGAATATCATTTCTATGTCTCAAATCAATATTCAGTGACTTTAATATCAGCATTGTTTATAATAGCCAGGACATGGAAGCAACCTAGATGTCCATCAGCAGATGAATGGATAAGAAAGCTGTGGTACATATACACAACGGAGTATTCCTCAGCCATTAAAAATAATTCATTTGAATCAGTTCTAATGAGGTGGATGAAACTGGAGCCTATTATACAGAGTGAAGTAAGCCAGAAAGAAAAACACCAATCTCTAGTCAAGGCTATGGTTTTTCCTGTGGTCATGTATGGATGTGAGAGTTGGACTGTGAAGAAGGCTGAGTGCCGAAGAATTGATGCTTTTGAACTTTGGTGTTGGAGAAGACTCTTGAGAGTCCCTTGGACTGCAAGGAGATCCAACCAGTCCATTCTGAAGGAGATCAGCCCTGGGATTTCTTTGGAAGAAATGATGCTAAAGCTGAAACTCCAGTACTTTGGCTACCTCATGCGAAGAGTTGACTCATTGGAAAAGACTCTGATGCTGGGAGGGATTGGGGGTAGGAGGAGAAGGGGACAACAGAGGATGAGATGGCTGGATGGCATCACTGACTCAATGGATGTGAGTCTGGGTGAACTCCAGGAGTTGGTGATGGACAGGGAGGCCTGGAGTGCTGCAATTCATGGGGTCGCAAAGAGTCGGACACAACTGAGCGACTGAACTGAACTGAACGCATATATATGGAATTTAGAAAGATGGTAAAGACAACCCTGTATGTGAGACAGCAAAAGAGACACAGATGTATAGAAGAGTCTTTTGGACTCTGTGGGAGAGGGAGGGGGGATGATTTGGGAGAATGGCATTAAAACCTGTACAGTATCATATAAGAAACAAATTGCCAGTCCAGGTTCAATGCAGGATAGCAGAAGCTTGGGGCTGGTGCACTGGGATGACCCAGAGGGATAGTATGGGGAGGGAGGTGGGAGGGGGTTTCAGGATGGGGAACACGTGTGCACCCGTGGCAGATGCATGTTAATGTATGGCAAAACCAATACAATATTATAAAGTAAAAGAAAATAATAATAATAAATAAGTATAGTAAGCCATAGGGGGAAAAAATAAAGGACTATCTTTTTTTTTCTCTCTTTCTTAATTGATAGTTGTATCCAGTGAGTAAATGAATCACTTTAAATTTCTTTAGGTTCCTACAAAAATGTATAGTGGTAAGCATTATTCCAATTTTAAAGAGAATAAAACCAAAATTCAAAAAGATCAATAAACTTGTCAAATATAAGTAATAGAGTCAAAAGTTGATCCAAGGGCTCTACTTTCCACTCTGACCAATGGCAAATATTCAGGCTATTTGAAAATAGTATTTGAAAATAATCTTCATATAGGTTCTGCTGTTTCTGTTTTAAGACTTTGGACAACTTAATAAGTCTCTGTAAGCTTTCATTTATTTACCTACTAAATGGGAATAATTATGCTTACTTTTTAGCATTTGTCCAATAATATGCAGTGATCTCTGTTAAAAATCTGTTACATAAAAAAATAATAATAAAATGCAAACCAGATTAAAAAAATATGTTCCATAAATTATTGAATAAACATAAATTCCTCCTATTTTTGCTTCATTTATATATTAACTGTGAAAAATATCACTGTAACTGTGATGCAATTAAATGAGGAAACTATTTTTTTTCCATGTAAGTGGTGGTTGAAGCATTATATCAACTTATAATGAAAAGAGAAAAGTGGATAGAATATGGATCACCTTAGTCTTAGTCAGTCCCACCAATAATCATGTCAGATAAATCCTGCAATGTCTCTGTACTTCAGTCTTTCCAACAGCAAAATGAAGGCATTCTTTACACTTCACCTATCCTATTAGTTTGCTCAAATAAGTATACATAAATATCTGGTGTTTTAAAAGGTTTGAATTATCTTTCATACATTAAAAACTTTATCCAGCAATACAATCATAATAAAGGTAAATATTTTGATTTTGATCATATTCTCTACAATAGACTACAAAGACCTTTTGAATGGCTATTCCCTTTAATCAACAAAGAACTGGTAAACACCATACTAAGAGCAACTAAAGGCAAAAACGGATGCAGAAGCGGTTAATACAGAAGATGTCAGAGTGAGATAAAGCTGAGGCTAAATTCAGCTTCTCTACTCTCAAGCTATAAAAGCTCAGGTGAGATTTTTTTTTTAACAATTGGTCCTTAAATCTATCTGTCTATCTTTCTATCTATCATTTCTGACTTCACCTAGTTGACATTCAGTTCAGTTCAGTGGCTCAGTTGTGTCCGACTCTTTGAGATGCCATGGACTGTAGCACGCCAGGTTCCTCTCTTCATGGGATTCTCCAGGCAAAAATACTGGAGTGGGTTTCCATGCCCTCCTCCAAGGGATCTTTCCAACCCAGGGATCGAACCTGTGTCTCTTACACTCCTGCATCTTTACCACTAGTGCCACTTGGGAAGCCCCTTAGAGAGGATACTAGGCATAGTTAGAGTCTAAGATTCCTCATCCTATCCCATTGTTGCCCCTATTCCCTAACATGGAAACTGTAAAATTGTCAAAGTCCGTTGCTTAGTAGTCTAAGTCCTCTTCCTTAAACCACTTCTCTGATACTGTTTCTCCCTGCTTGTTTTGTGCAAAAATTCTCCTATAAAGTTATTTCTTGAATGACCTTCACATTTTTCTACCTCTGTATTCTTCCCAGCTTTCTACTCCTTCTGTCTCTACTTCCTGCTTCTCTAATAGTCTGAACTCCACGACTCAGAATATTCAAACTTGTCTCTGCCTTCAAGGATCAGCTTACATACCACTCTCTCAAAAGCCCTCATTCTCTGATCTACTGAACTGATAAAAAACCCTACTCTTCTGAATAGCAAATCCTTTCACTGATAAGTTGCACTTGTGGATGTGATATTTATGCACAGATGTGCATAAATGCCTTGAAACACAGACACTATATAAGATGTGCCTGGGTGTTGCCATGGCAATAGAAACCTCATAATGGGCACTGAGAAACGTTTATGAAAAGAAAGGAGTGAGTTGACATATTTTATGCCTGCTGCTGCTGCTGCTGCTAAGTCGCTTCAGTTGAGTCCGACTCTGCGACCCCAGAGACTGCAGCCCACCAGGCTCCCTGGTCCCTGGGATTCTCCAGGAAAGAACACTGGAGTGGGTTGCCATTTCCTTCTCCAATGCATGAAAGTGAAAAGTGAAGGTGAAGTTGCTCAGTCGTGTCCAACTCTTAGCAACCCCATGGACTGCAGCCTACCAGGCTCCTCCGTCCATGGGATTTTCCAGGCAAGAGTACTGGAGTGGGGTGCCATTGCCTTCTCCGATTTGATGCCTGCTGTTGCTGCTGCTGCTGCTGCTAAGTCGCTTCAGTCCTGTCCGACTCTGTGCAACCCCATAGACGGCCGCCCACCAGGTTCTGCCGTCCCTGGGATTCTCCAGGCAAGAACGCTGGAGTGGGTTGCCATTTCCTTCTCCAATGCATGAAAGTGAAAAGTGAAGGTGAAGTTGCTCAGTCATTTCCGACTCTTAGCGACCCCATGGTCTGCAGCCTACCAGGCTCCTCCATCCATGGGATTTTCCAGGCAAGAGTACAGGAGCAGGGTGCCATTGCCTAGACTGCTTCAAACAACCAAGTACCGAAACTAAGCAGCCACTTGAGGTGCTCTGAAAACAGCTGTTTTGGTATCTTTGTATTTAACTCTACTAGATCAAATGTTAGTAAAATAAGCCTCTTCACCAGACCTGGCTTCTGGAGACAGGAATAGGAGCCCATAATAAAATCAGTGTTATGAATGCCATCCACAGATGACACCTGAAATTCAGCATTTTCAGCTTCATCTTAGGCATTTGCTTCGACATCCCACCTCTTAGAAGTACAAGAAAGTGTTAGTCACTCAGTCGTGCCTGACTCTAAGGACTGTAGCCCACCAGGCCCCTCTGTCCATGGGATTCTCCAGTCAAGAATACAGAAGGGGGTTGTCATGCCCTCCTCCAGGGAATCTTCCCAACCCAGGGATGGAATCCAGGTCTCCCGCATTGCAGGTGGTTTCTTTATTATCTGAGCCACCAGGGAAGCCCAAGAAAAAGGGAGTGAGTAGCCTATTCCTTCTCCCAGGGATCTACCTGGCCCAGGAATCAAACTGGAGTCTTCTGCATTGCAGGTGGATTTTTACCAGCTGAGCTACCAGAGAAACCCCTTACAAGTACAAGTTACATTGAACTCAAATATACCTTAAAATTTCTTGCTTCTAGTCCAATGCATTGACTAAAACTAACCCACCTAGAAAACACATGCTTCTGTTTTATGTCACAAATCAGTCATTACTTTTTCTAGGACTCACTCGTGAAATCACTTTCCAGATTTTTCTCATCTGTAAAATGGTACCAATAATACCTACAACATGGAGTTTCTGTAAGAACAAAGCAAGATAATTTTACATGGCCAGTTGTCCCTTTCCTTGAGAGTTTTATTTTTTTGCCTACTATCTTGGAGTAAGTATCAATTGTGCAAACTTTTACTCTCAAAAATGCCCTGATTCAGATATTAAAATATAAGAAAATTCCAAGTAGTGTTAAGCATTTTGGGTCTTAATTAATGGCAGCAGTCCTTTGTGCTAGAAAAGTACTGCACATGTAATTTTTCTATAACATTAAACCACATACTCTTTTTATATAAAGCCAGTGGTGCCAGTGGTGAAGAACCTGCTGCCAATGCAGGAAACACAAGAGATTCAAGTTCAACCCCTGGGTGGGGAAAATTCCCTAGAGTAGAAAATGGCAACCCACTCCAGTATTCTTGCCTGGAAAATGTCATGGACTGAGGAGTTTGGTGGGTTTCAGTCCATGGGACTACATAGAGTCAAACAAGACTGAGCACAGGGCGTTTTCTTGGTAGACTGTGAAACTTTAAGGTACTCTCTCTTCAACCTCAAATCATATGATATAACAAGATTGAGCTGGTGTCTTCTATGTCTTTTTTGCCCTGGCAAGTGGGTTCTTTACCACTAGAGCCACCTGGGAAGCCCAAATGGCATGTTAATGAGCTCTTAAATAGTAGAGCTGGGAAGAGAGCTGACTTCTACTGGTTCCTAGTCCAGTATTCTGAAAACAGAGAAATGTACAGCATTATAGAAAATGATAAGTATGATTAGAATTGAGAAGAGCTTTGGGGAAACTCTATGAAGGTCTGGTACATGGCTGTATTCAATCTGATATTTTTGATTAAATTGATGAGTCAAGACTTAGACATTATTGTGTTGTGAAGCATTTGTTGAAAGCCCCCCCATTGCCTATGGTTTATGGTGAGCTGGACCACTGAAAATTCAAATGGGCCAAAAAGACACTATTGATGTTTAAGTGAAGGAAAACAGCAAAGTAGATGATATCAAAGAAGCAGTTCAGCTTTCAGATGATTTTGGAATAAAGGTACTGATAACAAATAATTTGTTTCCCTGTGACTTTTCTCCTTTTCAATATTTTACAACCCTCATACTTCCTAGCAGTAATGTTAAATTAATTTTATTCTCTTAAAGGACAAATATACCTATTGAGAAAGCTGGTACCCTGATGTATGATGTATGATAATAGTGTTTCTGTACCTACAGTGATTGCAATATTGTTCTTAAAATTAATATAGCATGTCCAAAAAGTGAAAATGATTTCAGAATAAATTTTGACAGGTTTATAATATATACATTTTAAAATTATTTTATAATAAATCTCTTCTAGAGAGATTAAAGATATCTAGATAAAGATAAAGAGAAGGTTGATGGCTTTTTACTTTTTTAATGAATTTATTTATTTTTGGCTGCACAGCATGTGGGATGTCAGTTTCTCAGCCAGGGATTGAATCCATGACACCTGTATTGGAATTGCAATCTTAAATAAAAAGCCCCTACTTTTAATTTTTTAAAACATTCTTTAAACCAGTGATATTTCCTTCACCTGTTTAACCAGAGATAGTCCTTTTTTTGATTGTGTACAACCTTTGTATTTAGTAAAAAAATAAATGGCTGCATTTAATTATTGGACATCTATAAAACAGAAATTACCTTCTTTTTATTTTATTCTAAATTGTGAAATAAGCAAGTGATAAAATTTTAGAAACCACTACTTCTGTACTCAAAGGCCATCTTTATGGTTTTTTATTTGATTGGCTTTGCTATTCTCTTAAGGAATGATTCTTTTCTAAAGATATCAGTGGTTGAAAAGCTTCAAAACGCAGGAATCGTTTCCACGCGTTTGTGACACACATGTATACCTGTCTGCTACACAGCATTCAGAAAAACCTTTCCAAACTAGTTGTGTCATATCACCCTTCTTGATAATACTTACATATTTCTAAGAATAAATTCCTACTCCTTACCACAGTCAGTTTAGTCTTGCATCGTCTGGCTATTATCTGCTCACCACACACCTCCTGCTTTTCACCAGTTTTCTTTATCCCCTCAGATAGAGAAAGCTGTCTCCAGTCTTTGCCCACAAACCCCCTTTACATAGAAATCTCTTCTCAATGTGACTACTTCTCCTTCCAATCTTTGTATGCAGCTTGTCTGCCACTGCCCCTTGATCAGTACTTCCCTTATTCCATTTATCATAATTTGCCAATATAAGTATCCATATTATATGTATATTATAAATATTTATGTATACATAATGAAAGGAAGTATTTCTATTTTAATTAGCATTATGTTCTATAATCATTCAATAATACACAGCGAATGAATGAGTTTATTTATTCATTCACTTTTGACCGAATCTTCTGCTTCTGACCATTGCTATCCTCTTGTCCACACAATCAGCCTAGGACCACCAGGAATAAGCCTATAGTCAGTTAAAATCAGATTTATTGATCCACTGTAAAGAAGAATACCACACACTAGATTTTAGGGGAAAGAGTATGGTTAAAGTAAAAGTTAAATGAAGAAATATTTAACAGATACATTTCAAAGCAGGGCTGTGTTTAATGGGGTCAAAATCAGGTCTAAACCACAAAGTAGCTGCAGGGTCTTGGTTCCTTAGAAACTACAAAATTAAGATAGATGTGAAATGTGGCATCCAAAAACCCTTACCTGAAGTTCTGCATCTGGGTTAAAAATTGAGAATTTTTCTATCAGGGCCTTTTACATACTTCATGTATAGTTAAGGTAGCAAAAGTTAAGATAATTCACCTTATTGATATGATTTAAAGAAATCACTTACAGAGAGTGTATGTTTTTAGAGAAGCAAGTTTTTTCAGGGAGTAAGAAAACAGTATTCACTTGATAAAAGGTGTTGCTTTGACACATGAAAGCTGTGGTTTGTCCTTGGGGGAGCCATGATGCTTGTTGAGTTTGCAGCTGGAATGATGTGCCTTTTATGAGTTGGCAGGGCAGATACTGACCTTCAGAGCTACTTTTCACTCTATCACTTCATATTCAGAAGTCAATCATCTTATAATAACAGCTGACATCGTGTCCCATTGAGAGCTCTTCAGGTCCTCTGTTTTGCCAGAGCTCTTCTTAGAGCCCCTTTTACATCTTGGTTCCTTAGGCTATAGATCAAGGGGTTGAGCATGGGTGTGATCACAGTGTAGAACACTGCAATGATCTTGCCCCCAGCCCTGGAGGTCTTTGACTGGGGTCTCATGTACATGAAGATACCAGTTCCATAGAATAAGGCCACCACTGTCAGATGGGAAGCACAGGTGGACAGAGCCTTGTGCCTTCCAGAGGCTGACCGCATCCTGAGAACTGTCAGAAGGATTCGGGCGTAGGAAATAACAATGAGGAGAAAAGGAATGAAGACAATGACGATAGTGAAGATGAAAACAACCATCTCGGTAAATGATGTGTCAGTACAAGCCAACCTCAGGATGGAAGGAACCTCACAGAAGAAGTGATCCAGGACATTGGGTCCACAGTAAGGTAAGCTCAAGGTGAAGATGTTGATGACCGTGGAACTCAGGAAACTACTGGCCCAAGAAATGCCTGCTAACTGGACACAGGTCTTTTGGTTCATAATGACTGTGTAGTGAAGAGGATGGCAGATGGCCACATATCTGTCGTAAGCCATGACTCCAAGGAGAACGCATTCAGTCATTCCCAAGGAGAGGGAGAAATACATCTGAGTAGCACATCTAGGAAATGGGATGGTCTTCTTTCTGCCCACCATGTTGGACAGCATTTGTGGGACGTCAGTGGATGTGTAGCAGATATCCAGAAAGGATAAATTAGTGAGGAAGAAGTACATTGGAGTTTGGAGACGTGTTTCTATCTGGATGATAGTGATAATAATAATATTCCCTACCACGGTTAATACATAGAAGAACAAGAATATAATAAAAAGAATGAGCTGCATCTTTGGCTGTGATGAGAGCCCCAGGAACACAAATTCGGTCACAGTGAAGTTTGTTGTTATCATATTCATTTTTGAGGCCACCTCTCTTTCACAGAACCATACACTCACCTAAAGAAGAAATCAAATGCCTTCTAGGTCACAATGTTGGAAATTTAGGACGTAAGTAAGACAGCAAGGAGAAGTATTGGTCTGATTATATATCTTGAGCATCTGAGTTGTATTACAAGTGGAAAGCATTTCTTCTGCTTTCAAAGGAAATATTCTAAGAGAACAGTCAAACTCAAATACTGATGACATGAAATAGATATTCTTGTCTTTTCTCTAAGGGTGCATGCTTTTAGCTGTTCATAATCTTTTCAAGGCTTCCTCGGGGGCTCAGTGCTAAAGAATCTGCCAGCAATGCAGAAGACACAGGAGACACATGTTTGATCTCTGGGTTGGGAAGATCCCCTTGAACAGCAGCCCATGCCCATATACTTGCCTGGAGAACCCTATGGACAGAGGAGCCTGGTGGGCTACAGTCTAGAGGGTCACAAAGAGTCAGACAGGACTAAAGTGACTGAGCATGCATACATGCAATCTTTCCAAATTATACCCATTCTTCAAAACCTTACTTATGCTTCTCTCTTCAAATAGATCTAATTATTTCTGTGTTCTGCATCTAACAATAGCATGTTGTAGCACTCAAGTAAAAAGCAATAAAGGGTTTTGCTTTATGTGCTACCCGCTAACCTTAAAGTAAAAGCCAGAACTGCAGCCTATGTATCTTCTGTATCACCTTGATGCAGCTTTCTAGTGATTAGACACTCTGATACCCTAAGAACAGAGTGTACACACAATCACAAACCAGTGATGGATCACACTAATCGCCAGTTCTCCCAGCTTCACAACTTTCATGCAGAGGGGTCTTGGATGGTTTTATTTTATATATATATATATATACACACTATATATTTACACACACAATAAGAATAATGATAGAACCAATTTTTTGAGGATTAAATGTATATAAAGAATTAAAGACAATTTAATACAATGTTTACACATAAAAGATTATTCATAAATAATACTTATTATTAATAGCCCTAAAACATACAGTGTTCCTGCATTTATCCAGAATTTATTTCTCTAATAAAAAAACATTTCAGAGAAATAATAGCATTAAAAAGGATCCAGACAAGTTAAACTTACTTGGTCGATTCACTGAGAGTTCCTTAGCTTCTATGCCTTGTGTTTACCTACTCTTAGCTTATGCACAGTTATCAATAGTGTGTGTGGGTAACTGATTTGCAGCAGATTAAAAGCAGGGAGTTAGAAAGGTATGGAGTAATGAAGAGTCTTAGAGGTAGGCACAGTTACAATATCAAGAAGCTGCCAGTTATTCATCTACTCATTCTTCATTCTTTATTTTTCTTTCTTTCTTCCTTTGAAATCTGTCTTTTCAATAATTTAGTATGTACCAGATGCTGGGCTTGCCCTGATAAACACAGCAGACATTTTGATACTCTCATAAACCCTACTGTCCATATAAAGTTGAGATGAAGGAAACCAATTGATTCCCAAGAAAGTGAGGAATCTTCATAAATGTCCCAAGAAGACATTTATGAACCAAGTAGTTGCAGATCATGAAAAAGACTACTTTATGCAAAACATCATTTTCAAATAATATTAATTTGCAGGTGACACATTTTAGACGGTCTTCTTATATTTTGATTTAAATCAAGGCTTTCCAAATCAAACAGCTCAGTGAGCTGATAAACCAAATGATCTAAAATATGAAGTCCCGAGATAAAGGAAGGATGAGTCTGGACAGAGGCCTTTCAGACTCTCCAAACAACAGTCAGAAAGTCCTTCTGAAAATGAGCCATTCAGGTAATGTTAAGAAGTGATAGCAGTATAGCAAAGGATATGCAGACTGAGTTTCTCAGTTGACAGTGAGCTGGCACACGGTGAGCAGGGTCCACCACAGGAGAGTTGAGATCACAGGCCTGGCTCCCTTTTCACCAGCTGGGAGGTCTTGCTTGCACAATTCGGACCACCAGTCTGTGCTTAACTTTACTTACCTGCAGGACAGGGGCAAGAGTGGGCATTCTCATAGAATTGATGGGCCAGGTGAATGAGATGATACATGTGAAGCACCTAGAACAGAGTTAGCTATATCTTGTAAGGACTCAAGGTATATTAACTCTATCATTATTTTATATACATATATATGCGATCCTCATTAGGGGATCTTTGTTAAGCGCCCAAGACAGGAATTATGAGCACCCCTAATCCACTCAAGTACTATTGCCCGGAAAATCCAATGGACAGAGGAGCCTGGTAGGCTACACAGCCCATGGAGTCACAAAGAGTCGGACACGACTGAGCGACTTCACTTTCACTTTAATCTCTACACCACATGATAGATAAACTAAGTATTTTAAGAATAGAAAGAAGGGAATGGCTACCCACTCCAGTATTCTTGCCTGGTACCTATTGTTATTCTCTATTACATGGCAAACTGTTTAAGTACTTTGCTGATAGTAAATCATATCTTCATAACAACTCCAGTAGAATTTATGTCCATTTAAATATTAGAAAATTGATGGAGAGTATACAACTGTCTCAAAGTTAGAGTATTTAGCAAAGCCATACATTTATACTTCAGTTTACCTAAGTCCAAAATGCCCTTTAGTTAAATAATTTATTGCTTTATTTTACTACTATTATTTTAATATCTCAATAAACAATTTAAATCAGAAACACCACAGATTAAATACCTAAAGCTGTTAAGTGCTGTGTAGAAATAGTCTTCATATCTGTCCTCACCACATTTTCATGCAAAAAAAAAAAAAAAAAAGAGACATGATATCCATGTGTAAAAACTACAATTCCATGAAAATAAAATAAAGCTTCTTCTATGATAACCACAAATGAGATGCTGCTATAATCCAACCTAACCTTTTTATAGATTAAAAATAAAGATAATGAATGCATGCACAGTGAAATCCCTAAGTTATTTGAGTTTTATCATCTCAGTACCTTAGGCTGAACTTTAGATTCTTGAGGGATGATGTCCCAAGACCAGTGATTAAAATTTAATTAATGATTTGTTCTGAGGGAGTCCTGGTTGCTGTGTGTATCAGTTGCTCCCTTCTTTTCCATCTCCTACATTTGAACCATTACCAGGTTATTTTTTTTAATAAAGTTATTTATTTTAATTGGAGGCTAATTACTTTACAATATTGTATTGGTTTTGCCATACATCAACATTATGCCTTCCAAGTGACCAGGGTGTTCTCAACCTTCCATGTTGCCTAATTCTGGCAATCATAAAAGTAGATGCATTCAACACAAAAACAGCAAACTCTAAAGTGCAGGCATCAAAGACCATGCACAGAATCATGTCCTAAAATCAACTGGAATTTAGAGATGATTATACTCTAGTATACTCTCAGTTGTCCACATAGAATATTTGAACCCTAGATTCTCTTCTCCCTGATCATGCTAAACTCTGGAATCATCCACAATTGCATAGCTGATAAACGCAAACTTCATAAGGAAACAGTAAGCGCAACATGGAAACTTACTAGTTTTGTAAGCTCGAGTGTATCATCTCACTTTCCTAAGTGTATTCATTTTCAAAATGGACATTAACATATTCAGACCACTACATCGCTCCCTTGTTATGAATCTAAAGGGAAGAAAAGAAGGATGGAAGGAAGGGAGAAGGAGGGAAGGAGAGAGGAAGAAAAAGCAAACTAGAAAGTTAATATTAATTAAGCATTTTCAATGTGCAAAGAGCCAGCTGAGTCAAATAATGTTTCCACATAATAATATAACTTAATCATAATTCTCAACTCCTGAATGCACTATACTTGGTTGTTGTCACTTGTTTGATTTTAATATCAATTCCCAGGCCATATCCTGAGGGAGGAGGGTTCAGGATGGGGAATACATGTATACATGTGGATTCATTCCAATGTATGGCAAAACCAATACAATATTGTAAAGTTAAAAAATAAAATGAAAAAAAAATCTCTGCAGATAGGACTCAGATACAGGTATTTTTAAAAGCCCCAGGGGTGAACCCTTGAAATCTTATTCTTTCAACATTTTACTGGGAAAAAGATACAATTGTGGATTAGACAAAGCTAAGCCTGAAATAGGAGAAGGCAATGGCACCCCACTCCATACTCTTGCCTGGAGAATCCCAGGGATGGAGGAGCCTGGTAGGCTGCCGTCTATAGGGTCGCACAGAGTCAGACACGACTGAAGTGACTTAGCAGCAAGCCTGAAATATGCTGGGAGTTCCATTTGTTACTTCTACTTTTTTTGCCTACTGTGTTCCAGCTTTTAAGAACTGTTGTGTGAAAACCATCTAAAATGTACAACATTCATCTAAGGCTTTTCAAAATATCCAATTACATTTTGCTTTAAATGATGCTGGAATCTCCCAGCTTAGATCCCCATTAGTTGTCATCCCCCTCAGAGTGCACTGACCCTGGCATTATGGTGGAAGTTACCCAGTATGCAAAGGAGGAATAGTACATGGTAGACACAGCCTCCTTGAACATAGATTTTCTCATTTGAGTCTCAGGACTCTGGGAAACAGAGGGGACTCCATTAGACTGATATCAGAGCAGATCATGTGATTTGATTTGCATAGTCCACAAGTGATATGAAAAGCGATTAAACATTTCTCATATTAATAGATATGCTGTCTAGGGCCATGGTCATCCCAAGAACATATTACAAACTCTGGAGGCTTCTTGAGCAATATGAGATTACAAGCTAATGTGATCCATGGTTTATCATGACACTATGTGTGTGTTTATATGTGCATGTATATATCTTTAAATATCTGTAAACACATGTAAAAAGTTTCCAGGTGGCACAGTGGTAAAGAATCCACCTGCCAATGTAGAAGGTGCAAGAGACAGGGCTTCGGTTCCTGATTGGGAAGGTCACCCGGAGTAGGAGGTGGCAACTTGCTCCTGTATTCTTGGCTGGAAAATCCCATGGATAGAGGAGCCGAGAGGCCTAGAGTCCATGGTGTCACAAAGAGTCAGATGTGACTGAGTGCATACAAACGCACAAATAAAAGCTAATACATTAAAATATGATTATATATGTCATTTTAAAAAGAAAAGGATGTAGGGACCAAATTATGCTGGATCTTCTGGATGAGTTCTCATCAAGCTTTAATATACGTAGGAATAGCATAGTTTTCTTGTTAAAATGCAGGTTTTAATTCAGTAGTTCTGAGTCAGGGCCCAAGAGTCTTCTTTTCAAACAAGATGCTCACAGTGCTGGTTTTGAACCATGCTTTTGAGGAGTACAGTTTTAGCTAAATTGTAAGAAGTTAAAGTTTTATTCCGATTTACAATATTTGCAAAAATTAAGCAGCAATACACTATGATCTGATTTATATTTAGAATTACTTTTACTATCATGGAGAAAGAATTTTGATAACAGAACACAGGGCAGTGGTACCAATTAGGTGAGAAAATCTGTGGCTCCTCAGTTTAGAATTGTATTGATGAAAATGGCTAAAAATGGAAGAAAAACAAAGAAAAAACCATTTTATCGAGTTCATGCATGGCCTCCATCCTTGCTGCTATGGTTAACTTGTAATGTTCTCACTATTTAAGTACAGGGCTTTCCAGGGAATAAGGCTCACTAACATTCTCGTTGTGGATCCTTTTTGCAAAAAAGACCCTCCAGTGGACGCTTAACAATGGAACATGAATACTACCTTCACAGTCCTTTCCAAAAGATCCATCCATATACCTCTCCCAGACTTCCCTGTAACTTACTTTTCAGTGTTATTCTGAGACCTTGTTCTGTTAGTCAATCAACTGGTTGTTGTTCTTCAATTGCTAAGTTGTGTCCGACTCTGTGGAATGAAGTGTGTCCGATGCATGGACTGCAGCACGCCAGATTTCCCCTTCTTTCACTGTCTCCCAGAGTTTGCTCAAACTCATGTCCACAGGGTCAGTGATGCCATCAAACCTCTCATCCTTTATCATCCCCTTCTCCCCCTGCCCTCAATCTTTCCCAGCATTAGAATCTTTCCCAATTAGTCAGCTCTTCACATCAGGTGGCCAACGTACTATTTATAAAAGTGTAGGGACACATCTCAGACTCCCCTTCTTCCCATGCTAAAAGAAAAGCAAGACATACTTTGTACCCCATGCTATGATGCATGTACATACTCTGGTCCTTAATTTGTATCCCTAATACTGCTGCCTACCTAAAGGAATAAAAATTTCTTATAGAGCAGTCTATGCTTTACAGTGAGAAAATAAATAACTTGTGCCTGAAATTTTCTGTTATGTTTAGAAAATGTAGATGCTTCTACAAATGATTGGGGCAGAGACTAAAGAAACCAACTTAAAGAGCTGCAATATCCTAAATATTAAAATAATTTTAATAATAACTCAAAAATTTCAATTGCAACTTAGTGAATCAATGAAAGCCAAGGACTTCAAGGCTTCTCAAGAAATGAAAAATGTACAGATAGTATAAGAACAATAAACATGATAGATTATTTCATTTTTAATGGACTTTAAAGGTTATGATTTAATTAAGTATATGACATATAAATTCAAATAAATATAGATATGTACATGTTTTATTGGTATAGCAGCAAATGATAAGTATAAATAACTATTTTTAAGAAGTTCCAATAAAATTAGAGGCTCTAAAAAGAACAATAAGGAAAATCAACATTGATGAATATTACTATTAATAATAATCAATAATTGTCACATAAAATAAATAAGTTGAGACAAAGTAAATAGATAACAGTTCTTAAATGAAAGTTAATTATTCAGACTTAATCAGTGACATTGTAGTGGAAAACTGAGTGTGTCTATTAATTAGAATAAAGCTATCAGAAGATTAAATTATTTTTAATAATGTTATATATTAAATTAATATATAATATTATTTAATGCTGGCTGACATTTTAAAAAATTATTTTAGAATAAGATGTCATTTTGCACAAGAAACTATTGTTTAAAATGGTGCACATAAAAAATCATAATGACATTAAAATTTAACTATTAAAAAAAGAAAAGGAACCATTTGACACATTGCTCCTATTTTGTTTACTTTAAGAAAACTGTTCTATTTTTCAATAAGAAACTTCTGCTGGCCCGAGAATATTTTTACTTATTTTTATATTATTTCAAGGAAGGTCTAAATAGTATTCAGTTTAGTTCAGTCACTCAGTCCTGTCTGACTCTTTGCGACCCCCATGAATCGCAGCATGCCAGGCCTCCCTGTCCATCACCAACTCCCGGAGTTCACTCAGACTCACGTCCATCGAGTCAATGATGCCATCCAGCCATCTCATCCTCTGTCATCCCCTTCTCCTCCTGCCCCCAATCCCTCCTAGCAAGACTCCCATTGAGTCTTTTCCAATGAGTCAACTCTTCACATGAGGTGGCCAAAGTATTGGAGTTTCAGCTTTAGCATCAGTCCTTCCAATGAACACCCAGGACTGATCTCTTTTAGAATGGACTGGTTGGATCTCCTTGCAGTCCAAGGGACTCTCAAGAGTCTTCTCCAACACTACAGTTCAAAAGCATCAATTCTTCAGCATTCAGCCTTCTTCACAGTCCAACTTTCACATCCATACATGACCACAGGAAAAACCATAGCCTTGACTAGACAGACCTTTGTTGGCAAAGCAATGTCTCTGCTTTTGAATATGCTATCTGCTAAGTCGCTTCAGTCATGTCCGACTTTGTGCGACCCCATAGACAGCAGCCCACCAGGCTCAGCTGTCCCTGGGATTGTCCAGGCAAGAATACTGGAGTGGGTTGCCATTTCCTTCTCCAATGCATGAAGGTGAAAAGTGAAAGTGAAGTCACTCAGTCCTGTCCGACTCTGAGCGACCCCATGGACTGCAGCCCAACAGGCTCCTCCGTCCATAGGATTCTTCAGGCAAGAGTACTGGAGTGGGGTGCCATTGCCTTCTCAGGAATATGCTATCTAGGTTGGGCATAACTTTCCTTCCAAGGAGTAAGCATCTTTTAATTTCATGGCTGCAGTCACCATCTGCAGTGATTTTGGAGCCCCAAAAAAATAAAGTCTGACACTGTTTCCACTGTTTCCCCATCTATTTCCCATGAAGCGATGGGACCGAATGAATAGCATTACTAAAACATAAAAAGATTACAAATAAGTATATGAAAAAAATCTTAGCTAAACACTGAACATAGACATAACGAAGAAATTAAGCCTATGGTATTAATGTTAACCACAGTTTGCAAGCACTGCATTGGGAATGTTTTGTTTTTGTTAAGTATTTTGAGTTTAAGCAAATCAAAAGAGTTAATCATGACAAATGTTTAATTATAATATGAATGCTTTAGTTTCTTGAGGAAACAGTGAATTCTTGAATACTATAAGAGTGCTGCTGCTGCTGCTACTGCTGCTAAGTCACTTCAATCGTGTCCGACTCTGTGTGTCCCCATAGATGGCAGCCACCAGGCTCCCCCATTCCTGGGATTCTCCAGGCCAGAACACTGGAGTGGGTTGCCATTTCCTTCTCCAATGCACACACGTGCTGATAACTTGGGCTTGATTAATCCTTATAGATCATTCTCCTTGGTTTACCACTTTTATAAGCCAGTCCCTTACATGCTTTCCAGACTCTTGCCAATACAGATTAGTGAGAACCCATAACTTTTTTAGTGTGCATTTCCCATAAGAGCAAGTTTTTTATTTCATCATCTGGGCAAATGATATTTAACTTTTGCTATAAAGGTGATGTGGAGTGGTCAGGTTGAGTGTTGAGGAGAATGACACGAGCTCATAAGTCCCTAAGTCCAGTCACTGAAAGATTTTTGTCCAGGGAAAAGCTGATTCTTTCAGATAGGGGAAGTTAGGGATTGCCTCTTAAAGCAAGGGATTTTGTTTTTACCTTTATTCTTGTCTGCCCAATGTCCCTATCCCATTACTTTATGATCTCAATTATTCTCTCCATCTTTTTATATAGCTTATGATAAAACCCCTAGCATTTAATTAACAGATTTTTTCTGCAGTTCTTACAATCAGGCCCTGGCTTAATCCTCATCCTGAACTTTCCTCAAGGACTAAAGCAGTTGGGAAACTCCTTCAAACCTACTGCTGGGACATTCCAAATGCTCTTTCATGTTCTCAGTAGAATAATCATAATTTTCAATTTAAAAGACCCCATGAATTTTACAACCAATATTATCATGGTCATGATGAATGCTACAACCAATTGAATTTTCAGTGCTTTGTTCTCCGACTGCATTTCATGCTATGCCGTCACTGGTGATAATTTAAACAATCATGACACTACTACATGCCAGGGCTCACCAGTGTCCCCTTTCTCTGGCAAGTGGCATATCTGCACATTTTTTAACTATGTCAGCAAACTAATCCCAGAGATCCAGTTAAAAGGTCTGACTCTTGGGCTACACCTAATGTTAAAAGATGATATCACTAGGCAACATGTAACCTAACTCCTGATTTTTGCTTTACTGAATGCACACGATGGCTTGCCTAACCTGTTGATTTCTTTCCTGGATTAGAAAGAATAAGAATGAAGAGTTATGTAGTTGAAGAATAATTTACTTTCTACCCACCCCCACCCCTCTTCTAGTTAGCAAATTTGCCACATGGGCAGGTTGGCATCCAATTGCAGGTGGACCACATAGACAAAACAGTATCCAGAGGAAGGTCAGGAGAAGTCAGCAGTCTATACACAATGGAAAAATGATGAATAATCTAACCTCTTACTTTAATGATTAACCGAGATTATTTCTCCACTTTCCCTTTACAAATTGTCACGGCTGAGCAGAATCTTGGGAATTAGTCTTCAGACAAGAGTTCACCTTCTCCCCAGGTAGCTCACTTTTCTGAATAAAGCACCTTTCCTTTTTACCAGCATTTGCCCCTTGATCATTGCCTTTGAGTGATGAGCATCTGAACCTGAATTGGTAACAGAAATAGGTATTCTGAACCCAGTCTTTTCTTTGTATTTCCTCCACTCATTGAAAAGTTAATTGACTTAGTTCATGTAGGTTCATCTCCTGGAACAGAAAGCAGGATGGCAAATGATGGTAGACCATCCAGAAGGAGAAATGGAAGCTATCTGAGCATCCCACAGACATATAGATACCTATCTGTATATTAATATTCAAAGGTACATAGTAGATATAATCACTATATATATACATTTGGATACAGCAAAACTCAATACAGAGGTAACAGAAAATTATGGTTGAATATGTCTATCTCTGAGGAATCACAAGTCTCTAAACAAAAACCTTCTGAGTCTTATTTAATAAGACTGAACTGACATAGTCAATGCTTAGTTATGATTAACTACCTAGCTTGCCTTTCCCTCAAACTACAAAACCTGGAAGAATTCCCTTGGGATCAACTGTTATCAATGATTCTAAATTCTGGATAAGGTCACACATCTGAATGCAGAGTTCCAAAGAATAGCAAGAAGAGATAAGAAAGCCTTCCTCAGCGATCAATGCAAAGAAATAGAGGAAAACAACAGAATAGGAAAGACTAGGGATCTCTTCAAGAAAATCAGAGATACCAAAGGAACATTTCTTGCAAAGATGGGCTCGATAAAGGACAGAAATGGTATGGACCTAACAGAAGCAGAAGATATTAAGAAGAGATGGCAAGAATACACAGAAGAACTGTACAAAAAAGATCTTCAGAACCCAGAAAATCACGAGGGTGTGATCACTGACCTGGAGCCAGATATCCTGGAATGTGAAGTCAAGTGGGCCTTAGAAAGCATCACTACGAACAAAGCTAGTGGAGGTGATGAAATTCCAGTTGAGCTATTCCAAATCCTGAAAGATGATGTTATAAAAGTGCTGCACTCAATATGCCAGCAAATTTGGAAAACTCAGCAGTGGCCACAGGACTGGAAAAGGGCAGTTTTCATTCCAATCCCAAAGAAAGGCAATGCCAAAGAATGCTCAAACTACTGCACAATTGCACTCATCTCACACGCTAGTAAAGTAATGATCAAAATTCTCCAAGCCAGGCTTCAGCAATATGTGAACCGTGAACGTCCTGATGTTGAAGCTGGTTGTAGAAAAGGCAGAGGAACCAGAGATCAAATTTCCAACATCCAATGGATCATGGAAAAAGCAAGAGAGTTCCAGAAAATCATTTATTTCTGCTTTATTGAGTATTCCAAAGCCTTTGACTGTGTGGATCACAGTCTGAAAGAGATGGGAATACCAGACCACCTGATCTGCCTTTTGAGAAATTGGTATGCGGGTCAGGAAGCAACAGTTAGAACTGGACATGAAATGACAGACTGGTTCCAAATAGGAAAAGGAGTTCATCAAGGCTGTATATTGTCACCCTGTTTATTTAACTTATATGAAGAGTACATCATGAGAAATGCTGGACTGGAAGAAACACAAGCTGGAATCAAGATTGCCGGGAGAAATACCAATAATCTCAGATATGCAGATGACACGACCCTTATGGCAGAAAGTGAAGAGAAACTCAAAAGCCTCTTGATGAAAGTGAAAGTGGAGAGTGAAAAAGTTGGCTTAAAGCTCAACATTCAGAAAACGAAGATCATGGCATCTGGTCCCACCACTTCATGGGAAATAGATGGGGAAACAGTGGAAACAGTGTCAGACTTTATTTTTCCGGGCTCCAAAATCACTACAGATGGTGACTGCAGCCATGAAATTAAAAGACGCTTACTCCTTGGAAGGAAAGTTATGTCCAACCTAGATAGCGTATTGAAAAGCAGAGACATTACTTTGCCAACAAAGGTTTGTCTAGTCAAGGCTATGGTTTTTCCTGTGACCATATATGGATGTGAGAGTTGGACTGTGAAGAAGGCTGAGCGCTGAAGAATTGATGCTTTTGAATTGTGGTGTTGGAGAAGACTCTTGAGAGTCCCTTGGGCTGCAAGGAGATCCAACCAGTCCATTCTGAAGGAGATCAGCCCTGGGATTTCTTTGGAAGGAATGATGCTAAAGCTGAAACTCCAATACTTTGGCCACCTCATGTGAAGAGTTGACTCATTGGAAAAGACTCTGATGCTGGGAGGGATTGGGGGCAGGAGGAGAAGGGGACGACAGAGGATGAGATGGCTGGATGGCATCACTGATTCAGTGGACGTGAGTCTGAGTGAATTCCGGGAGTTGGTGATGGACAGGGAGTCCTGGCGTGCTGCATTCATGGGATCACAAAGAGTCGGACAGGACTGAGTGACTTATCTGATCTGATCTGACAGATGTTTGTGTGTTTTGTGATGCAGATTTATTTCTGGCATAGAAATACTGTTTAATTTGTATAACTCAGTAACCATTTATATTGGTTAAAATGGGAACTATAAACCAGTATTTCTTATACCTCTTCATTGTCCTATGGCAGTCTCTGAAACTGCCGAGAGTAAAAGTGGGAGACCTGACTTTCCCTACTATTTGTGGTGACAAAGGACAATTTATATTACAGGAAGGAAAGGTAAATAAAATGATATAATTGACACAAAAATGCAACAACATAAAAGCAATTGAGAATCATTTACACTGGAATACGTTTGTAGGTATTCCAAAAGCCCTAGGGGACAGAAGACTAAAAAAAGACATCTATGCTCAGGCTTGAAATAAATCACAAAAAAGTTTAATTTTTTAAATTTGTTTTTGTCCCAGGGGATGCAAGGACAAAGTGTACATTTAAAAAGAATGTTAGACAACAGTTGATCATTCCTCTCAGGTTGTCATAACCTCTGGGTGAGATTGCTGGAAAAAAAATTATATTTTTAAAGTAAAATATTTAACCCATGAGAAGGTCAGGTGGTCTGGCATTCCCATCTCTTTCAGAATTTTCCACAGTTTATTGTGATCCACACAGTCAAAGGCTTTGACATAGTCAATAAAGCAGAAATAGATGTTTTTCTGGAACGCTCTTGCTTTTTTCCATGATCCAGTGGATGTTGGAAATTTGATCTCTGGTTCCTCTGCCTTTTCTACAACCAGCTTCAACATCAGGACGTTCATGGTTCACGTATTGCTGAAGCCTGGCTTGGAGAATTTTGAGCATTACTTTACTAGCATGTGAGATGAGTGCAATTGTGCAGTAGTTTGAGCATTCTTTGGCATTGCCTTTCTTTGGGATTGGAATGAAAACTGCCCTTTTCCAGTCCTGTGGCCACTGCTGAGTTTTCCAAATTTGCTGGCATATTGAGTGCAGCACTTTTATAACATCATCTTTCAGGATTTGGAATAGCTCAACTGGAATTTCATCACCTCCACTAGCTTTGTTCGTAGTGATGCTTTCTAAGGCCCACTTGACTTCACATTCCAGGATATCTGGCTCCAGGTCAGTGATCACACCCTCGTGATTTTCTGGGTTCTGAAGATCTTTTTTGTACAGTTCTTCTGTGTATTCTTGCCATCTCTTCTTAATATCTTCTGCTTCTGTTAGGTCCATACCATTTCTGTCCTTTATCGAGCCCATCTTTGCAAGAAATGTTCCTTTGGTATCTCTGATTTTCTTGAAGAGATCCCTAGTCTTTCCTATTCTGTTGTTTTCCTCTATTTCTTTGCATTGATCGCTGAGGAAGGCTTTCTTATCTCTTCTTGCTGTTCTTTGGAATGCTGCATTCAGATGCTTATATCTTTCCTTTTCTCCTTTGCTTTTCACTTCTCTTCTTTTCACAGCTATTTGTAAATAACTCCAGAAAGAAAGAAGGGATGGAGCCACAGCAGAAAGAATACCCAGCTGTGGATATGACTGGTGATAGAAGCAAGGTCTGATGCTGTAAAGAGTAATATTGCATAAGAACCTGGAATGTCAGGTCCATGAATCAAGGCAAATTGGAAGTGGTCAAACTAGAGATGGCAAGAGTGAATGTCGACATTCTAGGAATCAGCAAACTGAAATGGACTCGAATGGGTGAATTTAACTCAGATGACCATTATATCTACTACTGCGGTCAGGAATGCCTCAGAATAAATGGAGTAGCCATCATGGTGAACAAAAGAGTCCGAAATGCAGTACTTGGATGCAATCTCAAAAATGACAGAATGATCTCTGTTCGTTTCCAAGGCAAACTATTCAATATCACAGTAATCCAAGTCTATGCCCCAACCAGTAACGCTGAAAAAGCTGAAGTTGAATGGTTCTATGAAGACCTACAAGACCTTTTGGAACTAACATCCCAAAAAAGATGTCCTTTTCATTAAAGGGGACTGGAATGCAAAAGTAGGAAGTCAAGAAACACCTGGAGTAACAGGCAAATTTGGCCTTGGAATATGGAATGAAGCAGGGCAAATACAATAGTGTTTTGCCAAGAAAATGCACTGGTCATAACAAACACCTCTTCCAACAACACAAGAAAAGACTCTATACATGGACATCACCAGATGGTCAACACTGAAATCAGATTGATTATATTCCTTGCAGCCAAAGATGGAGAAGCTCTATATAGTCAGCAAAAACAAGACCAGGAGCTAACTGTGCCTCACACCATGAACACCTTATTGCCAAATTCAGACTTAAATTGAAGAAAGTAGGGAAAACCACTAGACCATTCAGGAATGACCTAAATAAAATCTCTTATGATTATACAGTGGAAGTGAGAAATAGATTTAAGGGCCTAAATCTGATAGATAGAGTGCCTGATGAACTATGGAATGAGGTTCGTGACATTGTACAGGAAACAGGGATCAAGACTATCCCCATGGAAAAGAAATGCAAAATAGCCAAATGGCTGTCTGGGGAGGCCTTACAAATAGCTGTGAAAAATCACAAGATAAGACAACAAAAAAGGAATTTTTAAAAGAATTACCCCCCCCCCCAAATGGCATTAAGAAATACACAGGAATACTTATTTTAAATATAAATAGAATATATTAGCAAATCAAAAAATATAGAGTGACTAAATGAATAAGAAAATAAGACCCATGTATGTACTAACTGGGCTTCCCAGGTGTTGCTGGTGGTAAAGAACCCTGCCAATGCAGAAGACATAAGAGAGGCGGGTTCAATCCTTGGGTCAGGAAGATCCTCTATAGGAGGGCATGGGAATTCACTCCAGTATTCTTGCCTGGAAAATCCCATGGGCAGAGGAGCCTGGAGGGCTACAGTTGATATGGTTGCAAAGTGTCAGACACAACTGAAGTGACTTAGTACATACACATACATGTGCTGCCTAGAAGATATTTCAGATCTAAAGACACATACATACTGAAAGTTAAAGAATGGGGAAAAGGTATTAAATGTAAGTGGAAAGAATGTGGGGTAACAATACTTTTATCAGACAAAATCAACTTTAAAACAAAGACAGTGATAGACAAAGGCATTACAAAATAATACAGACATCAATCTAACAGTAAATATATATACACACATATATATTGTGTGCATGCTCAGTTCTGTCCAACTCTTTGCAACCCCATGTACTGTAACCCTCAAGACACTCCTGTGTCCATGAGGTTATCCCAGAAAGAATGCTGGCATGAGTTGCCATTTCCTCCTCCAGGGGACCTTCCCAACCCAGGAATCTAACCTGTGTCTTCTGAGGCTTTTGCATTGGCAGGCAGATTCTTTACTGCCCAGCAACCTGAGAAGCCCTAGACTCACAACTGGAATCAAGATTTCCAAAATAAATAAATAAACAACCTTAAATATACATATGATACCACTTTAATGGCAGAAAGTGAAGATTAAAAAATTCCTGATGAGGGTGAAAGAGGAAAGTGAAAAGGCTGGCTTAAAATTCAAATCGAAAAAATGAAGTTCATGGCATCTGGTTCTACCACTTCATGGCAAATAGATGGGTAAAAAGTGGAAACAGTGACAGATTTTATTTTCTTGAGCTCCAGAATCACTGTGGATGGTGACTATAGCCATGAAATTAAAAAACACTCACTCCTCAGAAGAAAAGCTATGACAAAACTAGACAGCGTGTTAAAGAGCAGAGACATCACTTTGAGGGTAGAGTCAAAGCTATGATTTTTCCAGTAGTCATGTAGGAATGTGAGGAGTTGGACCATAAAAAAGGCTGAGTGCCAAGTAATTGATGCCTTTGAATTGTAGCACTGGAGAAGACTCTTGAGAGTCCCTTGGACAGCAAGGTCATCAAACCAGTCAATCCTAAAAGAAATCAGCCCTGACTATTCATTCATTGGAAGGACAGATGCTGAGACTGAAGCTCCAAAACTTTGACCACCTGATGCGAAGAGCTGACACCCTGGAAAAGACCCTGATTTTGGGAAAGATTGTGGGCAAGAGGAGAAGGGTGTGACAGAGGATAAGATGGTTGGATGGCATCATTGACTCAATGTACATGAGTTTGAGCAAACTCTAGGTTATAGTGAAGGACAATTAAGCCTAGTGGCTATAGTTCATGGGATCACAAAGAGTAGGACATGACTTAGCAACTAAACAACAACCAACCAATGGTTACTAAAAACTTCAAAGAGAAAAGTTTAAAAATGGGAAAAATAATTCAAAAAGAAATAAAACTCTAAATTCTACAGAACATTGCAAAAGCAGTCATTTGTAAGAGTTAAGTCTATAATGTTAAACTCAAGAAACAAGAATAATCTCAAATAAACAACTTCCCAGTACACTTAAAGAAACCAGAAAAAGAAGAACAAATCAAAGTTAGTAGAAATAATAAATATCAGAGTAGAAATAAGTGATAGGTACATTAGAAAAACAATAGAAGATATCAGTGTAACTAAAAATTAGTTCTTTGAAAAGTTAAAAAAAGAGATAAATCTTCAGCCATATTCATTAACAAAAGAGAGAATGACCAAATAAATAAAATTAGAAATAAAATAGAATTTCAGTTCAGTTCAGCTGCTCAGTTGTGTCCAACTCTTTGAGACCCCATGAATTGCAGCATGCCAGGCCTTCCTGTCCATCACAAACTCCCAGAGTTCTCTCAAACTCACGTAGTTACAACCTATTTAACAGAAATACCGGCAATCATAAGAGAATACTATAAACAGATAAGTGCCAACAAATTAGAAAACATGGAGGAAATGGATAAATTCTTATAAATATGCAATATTTAAGGACCAAATAAGGAAGAAAGAGAAAACATGGGCCAACCTGTTATTGGTAATGAGATTGAAAAAAAAAAAAATCAAAAAATCTTCCAATAAACAAACCTGGGACCAGATGAAATTGTATGATTTGCAACCACATGGAAGGATCTAGCAGAGAAGGCAATGGCACCCCACTACAATACTCTTTCCTGGAAAATCCCATGGATGGAGGAGCCTGGTAGGCTGCAGTCCATGGGGTCACTAAGAGTCAGACATGACTGAGCTACTTCACTTTCATTTTTCACTTTCATACATTGGAGAAGGAAATGTCAACCCACTCCAGTGTTCTTGCCTAGAGAGTACCAGGGACGGGGGAGCCTGGTGGGCTACTGTTTATGGGATCACACAGAGTCGGACAGGACTGAAGTGACTTAGCAGCAGCAGCAGCAGCAGGAAGGATCTAGAGGATATTATACTAAGGGAGTAAATCAACTGTGCTGCTTAGTTGCTTCAGTTGTGTCCGACTCTTTGCAACCCTGTGGACTGCAGACTCCAGACTTCTCTGTCCATGGAGTTCTCCAGGCAAGAGTACTTGAGTGAGTTGCCATGCCCTCCTACAGGGGATCTTCCCAACCCAAGGATCAAACCTGGGTCTCCTGCATTGCAGGCAGATTCTTTACCACTGAGACAACAGGGAAAGACAAATACTGTATGATCTCATTTATATGTGGAGTCTAATAACCAGACCAAAATCACTGCAGGTGGTGACTGCAGCCATTAAATTAAAAGATGCTTACTCCTTGGCAGGTAAGTTATGACCAAGCTAGACAGCATATTAAAAACCAGAGACATTATTTTGCCAACAAAGGTCCATAGAGTCAAAGCTATGGTTTTTCTAGTAGGCATGCATGGATATGAGAGTTGGAATATAAAGAAAGCTGAGTGCCAAAGAATTTATGCTTTTGAAATATAATGTTGAAGACTCTTGAGAGTCCCTTCAACGATATCCAACCAGTCCATCCTAGAGGAAATGCATCCTGATTATTCATTGGAAAGACTGATGCTGAAGCCTAAACTCCAATACTGTGGCCAGTATTGGAAGAGCTGATGGGAAGAGCTGACTCATTTGAAAAGACCCTGATACTGGGAGAGATTGAAGGTGGGAGGAGGTGGAGATGACAGAGGAAGAGATGGTTGGATGGCATCACTGACTCAATGGACATATGTTTGAGTAAACTCCAGGAGTTGGGAGACCTGGTGTGCTAGAGTCCATGGGGTCGCAAAGAGTCAAACATGACAGAGTGACTGAACTAAACTGAACCATGTAAGTAAACCTAGGTTAGCTTTCTGGATAATAACACATCTGACTTCATTCTCTTTTTGACTAGCTGACAGCAAGCTGGACTCCAGACTTGTGAGTGGGTCCATTTGTCCTCATCTAGCTCTCACTGAGTTAGCAGCTGTGCACAGGCATATCAGCCATCCTAGCTCTGAGAATACAGGGCTGGTGTGGTCAGCCTTGCAAAACCACCAGGTTGAACTGGCACCTGAGTTCAAATCCTGATTTCACCCCTTCTTAGCTCTGCAATCTTGGGAAAGTACTTAATAGCCACCATCCCCCATCTCTATACCTTTTAAAAGGTAGGAAAATGTCAGTGTTATAGATTAAACAAGTAGCCCAGGCTGGGGACAAAAATTAAACCCAGTAGAAACTAGTAAGAGTAAGATTTAGACTGGTGATGTCCTTCAGAACTTTAAAAAAAATTTTTTTTAATTTTATTTTATTTTTAAACTTTACATAACTGTATTAGTTTTGCCAAATATCAAAATGAATCCGCCACAGGTATACATGTGTTCCCCATCCTGAACCCTCCTCCCTCCTCCCTCCCCATTCCATCCCTCTGGGTCATCCCAGTGCACCAGCCCCAAGCATCCAGTATCGTGCATCAAACCTGGACTGGCAACTCGTTTCATACATGATATTTTACATGATTCAATGCCATTCTCCCAAATCTTCCCACCCTCTCCCTCTCCCACAGAGTCCATAAGACTGTTCTATACATCAGTGTCTCTTTTGCTGTCTCGTACACAGGGTTATTGTTACCAACTTTCTAAATTCCATATATATGCGTTACTATACTGTATTGGTGTTTTTTCTTTCTGGCTTACTTCACTCTGTATAATAGGCTCCAGTTTCATCCACCTCATTAGAACTGATTCAAATGTATTCTTTTTAATGGCTGAGTAATACTCCATTGTGTATATGTACCACAGCTTTCTTATCCATTCATCTGCTGATGGACATCTAGGTTGCTTCCATGTCCTGGCTATTATAAACAGTGCTGTGATGAACATTGGGGTACACGTGTCTCTTTCCCTTCTGGTTTCCTCAGTGTGTATGCCCAGCAGTGGGATTGCTGGATCATAGGGCAGTTCTATTTCCAGTTTTTTAAGGAATCTCCACACTGTTCTCCATAGTGGCTGTACTAGTTTGCATTCCCACCAAGAGTGTAACAGGGTTCCCTTTTCTCCACACCCTCTCCAGCGAGAATATACAAGCAACTCCTACAGCTCAACTCCAGAAAAATAAATGACCCAATCAAAAAATGGGCCAAAGAACTAAATAGACATTTCTCCAAAGAAGACATAAAATTTTTGAATAAATATCTTTGTTACCTATTTGCATGTAATTTGACAAAGGAGCATCACGTTCAGTGTGCAAAGTTCAATGGCCTTGGATGAAGGAGTCCTGTGATAGGGACAGGGCCTGACACCATTTGTGTGACTTTTTAAAATTCAGATTTAATAGACATAATGACATAATGCCTGTATAATTTTAAGAGAGTCACGTGTCCTCCCTGGAACACAAGTTTATCACATGAAGAAATGTGTTGATCCTTTTCTAGAACCAACTTTCTGTGATTTCAATTTATTAAAACCTCTTATAACCTCTATAAAATCTATCATAAATATAAGAACATGTAACCTCACCTGTAATGACACAGTGTGCAGAACAGATTAACAACCTATATGCTATGCATGTATCTTTGTAGACATTAAGCATATCATCATCTTGGCTTAAGTGAGAGATGAAATATATCCTTATTTTAACATGAAGATTTGCATTGTCATACTTGTTTCTATAATAATCAATAATGTGAAACTGCCATGATCTTTGTTTTCTGAATCTTGAGTTTTAAGCCAACTTTTTCACTCTCCTCTTTCACTTTCATCAAGAGGCTCTTGAGTTCATTTCACTTTCTTCCGTAAGGGTGGTATCATCTGCATATCTGAGGTTATTGATATTTCTCCTGGCAATGTTGATTTCAGCTTGTGCTTCATCCAGCTAGGCATTGCTCATGATGTACACTGCATAGAAGTTAAATAAGCAAGGTGACAATATATGGCCTTGATGTACCCCTTTTCTCATTTGGAACCAGTCCGTTTTGCCATGTACAGTTCTAACTGTTGCTTCTTTACCTGCATACAGATTTCTCAGGAGGCAGGTCAGGTGGTCTGATGTTCCAAAGTCTTTAAGATTTTTCCACAGTTTGTTGTGATCCACACAGTTAAAGGCTTTGGCATAGTCGATAAAGCAGAAGTAGATGTTTTTCTGGAACTCTCTTGCTTTCTCTAAGTATCTTTATTCAAAGAGAAAACTGAGATTTGGACACATAAAGAGATACCAGGAATGCTTGTACACAGAGGAAAAAAAAGATGTGTGGAAAAAGCAAGAGGGTTGTTGTTTTTCAGTCACTCAGTCATGTCAGACTGTTTGTGACCCCACGGACTGCAGCATACCAGGTTTCCCTGTCCTTCACCATCTCCCAGATTTTGTTCAAAATCACGTCCACTGAGTCAGTGATGCCATCCAACCATTTGCTCCTCTGTTGTGAGGGTGGCCATCTACAAGCAGAAGATAGCAACCCTGATGGCATTTTAACCTTGGCCTTTTATCATACAGAAATGTGATAAAATAAATTGCTGTTGTTTATGTCACCCAGTCCATGATATTTTGTTATAACCTATGAAAGTAATATACTTTCTTCTCAACAGCAGGGCTTCTTTATGCTGGTAAACATCACGTTTTACATGTATTGGGAATGTGATGACCATAATAAAACATTCTCTAATTTTTAATTAACTTACATATAAAGCTGAACATGCACAGAAATACAAAAATTGGTGGGATCTTAACTGATATTAGTCATTTGTTCACCGTATAGAGATTTTTCAGGCCTTCCCTGATAGTTCACTTGGTAAAGAATCTGCCTGCAATTCAGGAGACCCCAGTTTGAGTCCTGGGTTGGGAAGATCCACTGGAGAAGGGATAGGCTACCCACTCCAGTATTCTTGGGCTTCCCTTGTGGCTCAGCTAGTAAAGAACCCGCCTGCAATTCGGGAGGCCTGGATTCAATCCCTGGGTTGGGAAGATCCCCTGGAGAAGGAAAAGGCTATCCACTCTATTATTCTGGCCTGGAGAATCCTATGGACTGTATAGTCCCTGAGGTTGCAAAGATTTGGACATGACTGAGCAATTTGAATTTTCACTTTCATTGAGATTTTCATTCTGAATCTTTCTTAGATATAGAGCTGTTTGAAATCTTTCTTTTTGTCCCTCTACTTATATATCTATATCTCCATTTATGTTTAAGTCTTCAGTTCAGTTCAGTTCAGTTCAGTCACTCAGTCATGTCTAAATCTTGTCGACTCCATGGACTGCAGCACACCAGGCCTCCCTGTCCATCCTCAACTGCCAGAGTATACTCAAGCTCATGCCCATTGAGTTGGTGATGCCATCCAACCATCTTGTCCTCTGTTGTCCCCTTCTCCTCCTACCTTCAATCTTTCCCAGCTGATTTGACAAGGGGGGTCAGATCACAAAATAAATAATCAATGGCATTGTTCCCACAGAAGTTCAAGGTAAATGTTTCACTAGTGACAATGGTTGGGTTCACAAAGCCACCAAAATATGATGCTGCAACAAGACTGGCACATAACCTTGGGAACACAGCCTGGGAATAAAGCAAGGGGTTAGAGATGGCCACATAGCAGTCATAAGCCACGGCAGCTAACAGGTAACACTCAGTGCAGTTCATTCCAGCAGCAAAGAAGAATTGAGCTAGGCAGCCAGCAAAAGAGATGCATTTATCATCAGAAATGCAGGTCATCAGGATTTGGGGGGCATAGACAGAAGCATACCAGAGATCCAGGAATGACAGACTTCCACTGAACAAATATACAGGTATATGGAGCCGAGAATCAGAACAGATCAGAAAAATCAGGGTCATGTCCCCTAAAAGACTCATGATATAAATGATGAGGAAGATGTAAAAGAGAACTCTCCGTAACCTCAGGTCTGTCATAAATCCTAAAATATGAACTCCTTCACTGTGGTAAAATTTTTTCATCCATTGATTTTGCATGTCTATGGTTCCTTTTTATAAATGGATTGATAAATATGTCATAATTTAAGATATCAGTATATCACCCACTCACCTCCCGGTCACCTAATCTAAAACAGAGAAGGCAATAATACACAATGGGGAAAAGACAGTCTCTTCTATAAGCGGTGCTGGGAAAACTGAAGATTCACGTGGGGGAAAAAAATGAAATTAGAGCAATTTCTAATAGCATACACAAAAACAAACTCAAAATGGATTAAAGACCTAAATATAAGACAAGATACTATAAAACTCTTAGAGGAAAATATAGGCAGAACACTATCTGACATAGATCACAATAAGATTATTTTTGATCCACCTACTAGAGTAATGAAAATAAAAACAAAAGTAAACAAATGAGACTTAAGCAAACTTAAAAGCTTTTGCATAGCAAAAGAAACCATAAGCAAAACAAAACAAAATAACCCACAGAAAGGAAAAAAATATAGCAAATGAACCAACTGACAAAGGATTTATCCCTAAATACACAGCTTATGTAGTCTGATGTCAAAACAAACAAAAACCAATACAGTATACTAATGCATATATATGGAATTTAGAAAGATGGTAACGATTACCCTGTATGCGAGACAGCAAAAGAGACACAGATGTATAGAACAGTCTTTTGGACTCTGTGGGAGAGGGCGAGGGTGGGATGATTTGGGAGAATGGCATTGAAACATGTATAATATCATATATGAAATGAGTCACCAGTCCAGGTTTGATGCATGATACTGGGTGCTTGGGGTTGGTGCACTGGGACGACCCAGAGGGATGGTACGGGGAGGGAAGAAGGAGGGGGGTTCAGGATGGGGAACACGTGTATACCTGTGGCAGATTCATGTTGATGTATGGCGAAACCAATACAATATTTAAAGTAATTTACCTCCAATTAAAATAAATAAATTTATATTTTTTAAAAAATGAGAGGAAAATCTACACAGACATTTCTCCAAAGAAGACTTATAAATGACCAAGAGGCAAAGAAACGATGCCCAGCATAGCTAATTATCAGAGAAATTTGAATAAAAACTATAAGAAGGTATCTCCTCTCACCAGTCAGAATAGCCATCATCAAAAATTCTACAAACAATAAATAAAAACTCTCTCTCTGGAGAGAGAGAGTATGGAAAAAAGGAAACCCTCCTACACCATCGATGAGAATATAAATTGGTATGACCACCATGGAGAACAGGAAAGAGTTTCCTTTAAAAAAAAACTAAAAATAGAACTACCATATGACAAAGAAATCCCACTCCTGAGCATATATCCTTGAAGAAAACCATGATTCCCAATTCATTGCTGCACTATTTACAATAGCTAGGACATGAAAGCAGCCTAAATGTCCATCAATGGAGGAATGGAAAAAGAAAATGTAGTACACAAATACACAAATGGGATATTGTTATTGTTATTTTAGTTGCTAAGTTGTGTGCTCTTTTGCAAACCCATGGGACTATAGCCCACCAGGCCCCTCTGTCCATGGGATTTCCCAGGAAAGTATACTGGAGTGTGTTGCCATTTCCTTCTCCAAGAGAACTTCCCAAACTAGAAATCAAACCTGCATCCCCTGCTTGGCAGTCAGATTCTTTACCACACAGCCACCTGGGAAGTCCACAATGGAATGTTACTCAGACATTAAAAAGAACAAAATAATTCTATTTGCGATGACATGGATGGACCCAGAGATTGTCGTGAAGAGTGAAGTATGTCAGACAAAGGCAAATATCATCTGATACTGCTTATATGATATATATTTTAAAATAGTATAAATGAACCTGTTTACAAAACAGAAATAGAGTCATAGATATAGAAAACAAACGTGGATATCAAAAGAGAAAGGGTGGGGAGAGGAATAAATTGGAGATTGGGATTGCCATGTACACACTACTATGTATAAAGTAGATAACTAGTAAGAACCTAGTGTATAGCAAAGGGAACTCTACTCAATACCTTATAGCGACCTATATGGGAAAAAATTTATCTTTAATAAGTTAATATATGTATATGTATAACTGTTTCACTTTTATATACACAAGAAACTAATACAAGATTGTAAATCAACTGTACTCCAATAAAAACTTGTGAAAAGATATATATATATATATATATATATATATATCATCATATGCCATTTTAAATCATGGAAATTCCAATTGATACATATATACCATTACTTTTAAGACATGTTTATGCTGAATCATTTATCATTTTTTGATATCTAGGAAATCATTGTATGCTGCCTTCAAAGAGCAGATGAACATAACATAGTGTGTGTCACCTCATATTTTAATCTAATTTTACTCCTTTTGAGAGAGCAAGTTTCTTTTCTCCTCTGTTTGCACCTAGGATGATGTGGGGCCAGGTATGCAATGTTTTTTGTTTTTAAAGCACTTTGAAGAAATGCTTTTTGTTCTTCTTGGGTACTTGAATCCTTTGATCATTCTCCAGATAGTCAATGGAGAAACATACTTTATTATTCTAAGTATATTTTGTATTATCTGTGGAAGTGCATTTTGCCTTAACTTCCTTGAAGGCAATACTTATATTTTATTCAAGTGTTTAATCCACAAAGCAAAGAATAATGAAATAGAAAATGTGTAATTTAAATTAAGAAATCAATTAAGTTAGATATTAGGAATTTGAGACCATAGCTAACTATATGATCCTCCTATGCATCCAGAAGGGAAATGAAAAGATTCATCAAAGAAAAACTATGTTCATAATGTGGCTTGGATTTCCCATAGAATTGACATTAAAAAAAAAAAAAACTGCATGAACAAATTATTTTGGTACTATGATACACTGAATAATGGTCCATAAATATAGCCAGATTTTAATTCCTTGGGTTTTCCTGGTAATTCAGCTGGTAAAGTGTCTGCCTGCAATGCGGGAGACCCGGGTTCGATTCTGAACCTGTGAATGGTATTCTAGATGATAAAAAGTTATTAAAATTAACAAATGAGATAGAGAGATTATCTGTGCATGCATGCTAAGTCATTTCAGTCGTCTCCGATTTTTTGTGACCCTATGGACCATAACCAGCTAGGCTCCTCTGTCCATGGCATTTCCCAGGAATGGGTTGCCATTTCCTTCTCCAGGGGATCTTCCCCAGCCAGTGATCCAACCCAAGCCTCCTGCAGCTTCTGCATTGCATGCTGATTCTTTACTGCTGAGTCATCTGGGAAGCCCAAAACAATCACAAACATCCTTATATGAAGGAGGAAGATGGAAATTTAGGTACAGACTCAAGAGTAGGGGGCACTGTGACTGCAGAAACAGAAACCAGTGTGATGCAACCCCAAGGAAACACAGCAGCTGTAGAAAGTCAGGGAGGCAAGCACTGGACTTTTCACTAGACCCTCTAGATGGAGTCTTGGCCCTGCCAACACCTTGATTTTGGCCTGATTATACTGTTTGGAATTCTGATTTCCAGAAATTAGGAGAAAGTAAATTCTTGTGGTTTTAAGCCACCAAGTTTGTGGTAATTTGATATAGGAGCAATAGGAAACTAATAAAGATATCCATGGAACAAAACACCTAACACTCATTTTTTGCTGTAAGGTAGAAGCAGGAGCCTAGACTCTTGCCAGCAATAGAAGAAGCAGCATCTCTGCTTGCCTATGTTACAACCCATAGGCCCCTTACTTCAATGTACCAAGATCATAAAACAACTAACTTATATTTGTCAGTGTTCTAAATTGGCAAGAGACATAAAGTTTCTGTTAATGAGTCCAAGGCTTTGAAAATATATTAGGGAGAAATTTCATCTTGGCCACCTTGCTAAGCCACAGACTTAAAATTGAGATAGCAAATAAAAAATTGCTCTTTTGGAATCACACATACAATGATTGTTGTTTAGTTGCTAAGTCGTGTCTTACTCTTTTACAACCCCATGGACTATAGCCTGCCAGGCTCCTCTGTCCATGGGATTTCCCAGGCAAAACGACTGGAGTGGGTTGCCATTTCCTTCTCCAGAGTATCTTCCCAACCCCAGGTTTGAACCTGCATCTCCTGCATTGGCAGACAGATTCATACCTAAGATATGGCATGAGACGCTCACCTAAGATATGGTAAGAATCTATAATTATAGTATTTAAAACAAATATGAAAGCTATAGATTTAGTCAAAGTAGAAATTCTTCACAATAAGAAAAGAGGGTTGTAATAAAAGACATTTCATTTATTTTTGAATTTCAATGCTGTCAGGTGGAAAGATCATTTTTAACAGAACATATCCTTGAAAACAATTTAAGACCAAGAGACCCGGGTTCTGATCTCAGTTAGGTGCCACCAATTTTAAATAACAGAGGTTTCCCCACTGTCTCAGCAGTAAAAGAATCCATCTGCAATGCAGGAGTTATAGCAGGAGCCACAGGTTCAATTCCTGGGTCAGGAAGATCCCCTGGAGAAGGCAATGGCAACCCACTCCAGTATTCTTTTTTTTTTTTTAAAGAATGATTCATTTATTTAAAATAACAGTGAACTCATTATATGTTAACATAAGCAACTTATTTTAATGAAAAAATAATTGTATTTTTGCCTAGAAAATCCCCTGTACAGAGGAGCCTGATGGACTACAGTTCATGGGGTCACAAAAGAGTAAACACAACTTAGCAAAAAAATAACTCTTGTAAATAACATTCAAAATTATATTTTTTTCACTTACCTTAGCTCAGTGAATTTTATGAGATCACAGATGTGAGAAAGCACTTTGAGGACTAGAAGTTACAACTACAAATTGCATCCTCTATGATTTCATGATATTTTTCATCTCTGCATTCTGTCCTTCAATTATATTTGATTTACCTCCTAAGGATTTTCAATGGCAACCTTACTATGAATTTCATGTATTTCCCATGCATAAATGCCCCACTCTTTAACATATTGCTTTTGCACAAACTGAAAAATTGCTAGGATTGTTTTCAAAATTACAGTTAGAAATAAAAGTTGCAGGAGACATTTCCTCCCTAAACTTTCCTATTTTCTTCTACCATTATTAAGACATAAAATAGGCATAAGTGTGAATGTTTACATACATGAATATATATACAAATGCTTCCATATACAAAAAAAAAAAAAAAAGATTTGGCAGTGGCTTAGGGTAAGACATAAAACCCAGGTAAATAATACAAATTAGAAAAATGTGAAATGGAAAACCAAGTGCTGGGCATAACGGGCAAGGATAAAGCCTGCTACACACTTAACAGGTCCCACCCACTACTCTGTGCAGACCATAAATTTGGCTCAAAATGTTCTGGAAGCCCATGTATACAATTAGTACTGTCCAACACTTCTAATGCTGCTTCATAGGTGGCTCAGCAGTAAAGAATCCACCTGCCAATGCAGGAGACACAGGAGATGTGAGTTGGATCCCTGGGTGGGGAAGATCCCCTGGAGGAGGAAATGGCAACCCACTCCAGTATTCTTGCCTGGGAAATCCCACGGACAGAAGAACCTGGCAGGCTACAGTTCATGGGGTAATAAAGAGTTGGACACAACTTAGTGACTAAATAACAGGTGTATCCAACAAGCAAATAAACTAACCCAAAAAAGGTGGGCAGCAATATTACCAATGGCAATATTACCATTCTTGATACTAACTTTGAAATCACTTCTCTCAAGGATCCTTGCAAAAAAAAAAAAAAAAGAGTAAATGATAATGCATAATATAGTGTATTGAATGAAAGTGAAAGTCATTCAGTTGTGTCTAACTCTTTGTGATCTGATGGACCTCATGGTCCCCATGGACCCCACAGACTCCACTGAATAGAAGACAGATAAATGTAGACACACAAAGAGCTTTTGTTGAGCTGCATTTAGTTGCCATTTATCCATATGCTGCATGCTTTGATTCAAGGGATACTGAGAAACTTTCTCCCCAAAAAACATGTCTCCTTCTCTTCATTTCTCAAACATCTCCCGGCACAGAGACCTTTGTAAAAGGTTGACAGTTGTAGGAGTGGTCATCCAAAATGAGTTGATCTCTTTGTAATCTCCAGTCCTGTCCAGGACTAATGCATTTTGCCATCTGTGTGGTTCAATTTGATACTTTGATCAGACAGTTCTTGAGTTAGATATCAATTGTGATAGTACAGCATAATATCAAAGATAGATGTAGGTATAGATATAAATCATTATGGTCAGATAGGTATAGACGACAATGATGGATGAAAAGATAAATGGGGTTATTGCACTTCTACTCCTGCAGGGCGCCTAAGTTGCTTCAGTCATGTCCGGATCTTTATGACCCTATGGACTATAGCATACCAGGCTCCTCTGTCCATGGGATTCTCCAGGCAAGAATACCTGAACAGGTTGCCATTTCCTATTCCAGGGGATCTTCCTGACCCCAGAGATCAAACCCAGGTCTCCTTTGTCTTTTGTATTGGCATGTAGGTTCTTTATTGATAGCACCACCTGGAAAGCCTGATATAGAAAAAGAAGCATGATAAGGTCATGATTATCAGTCAGTTCAGTTCAGTTCAGTCACTCAGTTGTGTCCGACTGTTTGCAACCCTATGAATTACAGTGGTAAAGTATCCACTTGCAGTTTAGGAGATGCAGGTCTGATGCCTGGGTCAGGAAGATCCCCTGCAGAAAGAAATGGCAAACCACTCGAACATTCTTGTCTGGAGAAACCCAAGGACAGAGGAGCCTGGCAGGCTACAGTTCACGGAGTTGCAACAATCCAGCATGACTAAGCATCTAAATCACAGTTACAGAATCAAGCATACTACAGTATCTTAAAACATCAAACAAACTAATATTGTATGTTTAAAATAGTTTAATCACAAAAAGGGAATAATAAAAACAACATGGTTTAATCAGTGTTTCTTCTTTTAAGTATAACATGCTGCATTTACTTGAACTATGGTAATGTTTACAAACATGTTAATAAGCCAATAACCTAGAAAACGCAATGAGAACATTCTGTAAAAAAGATCACAGTTATCTCTGAGGTCTTATGGTCTTTGCCGCTTTCCAGAAGGCCTCTTTGATGTCTTTGTTTTTCAGGCTATAGATGACAGGGTTGAGCAGTGGGTTGATCAATGTGTAGAACAGGGCAGCCACTTTGTCTCTCTTCAGGGAGTAGGTGGAGCTCGGCCTTGAGTACATGAAGAGCAAGGATCCATAGAAGAGTGTGACTGAGACCAGGTGTGAGGCACAGGTGGAGAAGGCCTTGCACCTTCCTGAAGCTGTGCGGATCCTCAGAATAGCGAGAAGGAGGTTGTAATAGGAAATGATGATGACAAGAATGCTCGAGAGGACCGTGAAACCCACGAGACCCAGGAGGATCTGCTCATAGACCTTGGTGTCTGTACATGACATCTTCACCAGTGGCGGTGCATCACAGAAGAAGTGGTCGATCATATTTTTGCCACAGAAACTCAGGCGAAAAGTGTTGGCAGTATGTGCTATGGCATTCAAGAACCCTCCTGTATAGGAGCCAGCAACAAGTCTGGTACAGAGAGAATGAGACATAGAGCTTGAATAAAGTAGTGGGTTACAGATCGCCATGTGGCGGTCATAGGCCATGGCTGCTAGGAGAAAACACTCAGTGTAGGCCACAACACAAGAAAAGAATAGCTGGGCTCCACATTCAGCCAAGGAAAAGCACTTGTCTTCTGAAATACAAGTAGCCAGGATTCTGGGAGTGTACGCAGAGGTGTACCAGAAATCCAAGAAAGACAGATTTCCAATGGAAAAAAAAAAAAAAAAAAAAACATAGGTGTGTGCAGGTGGGAATCAATATGAATTAGGATAACCAGGGTCATGTTCCCTGACAAGGTTACCAAATAGACAGTCAGAAATACTCCAAATAGTATTAGTTGCCACTGGGGGTCTGTTGAGAGACCCAGTAAGATGAATTCATTCAGGATGGTGTGATTTCCAACATTCATGTCCACTAGGGGAAAGCTTGATACGATAACAAGAAAAAATTGCTGGTTTTTCTTTTGGAATAAAGAAATAGAGGTATCAATTAACAACTGCTAGGAGGTGTATTAATCTCTTACAATGTCTGTAAAATACTGCATCTTCAGTCTGTCACTGGGGAAGACCACTAGAATTTGGGAAAATAATTGATTTTAGAATTAAGGCTTTCACTTGCTATTTGCTTAATGCAGGGTGAGTATCTGAGTCTCATCAAATGAATGAACAAAATGAGGACACTGACAGGTTGTCTGATTGAGTTAAGCAGATACACAGGAAAATGTCATCCAAACGTCTGGTACATGATGAGTGGTCAAAAATTTTGAGAATTCTGCATGTATTATTCAGAATCTATGTGTCTAGCATGATGCTGATAGTTCAACAAATATCAATACACTGTACTGCTCCTGTCACTGTTAGCACACATAGAAATACACACACGCGCACACACACACACACACTTCACTTTGTTTGGACAGTGTCCTAAATCCTATACTTAACCCACTTAATACTTTCCACAGTTTTTGAGATACTATTATAATCTTCATGTAGTTTAAAAAATGTTTCCAAGGGCCTAGAACTGATCAACAGCAGAGATAGTAGTTGAATCTAGAATTTTCTGTACCAAGACCTCATGTTCTCAACTGTTAAGCCATTGACTTCTCTTATAAGTAAATATATTTTTCTCTTCTTCTTCCAGCTAAGGCAATCCTATAATTCTCTGACAACTTGAATTTCTTTGCCTTCAAAGTGAGAAAAGTATTCTGCACATTTCTCTAGTTCGTGTGAGATTTATAAACATAGTTGAAGCATATTTGGATTCAGTAATGTTGAATATAACAAAGAACCAACATTTTGGTGTCAAAGCCCCATTGAAAAATTATGACTCCTTCCAGGTTTATATCTTGAACTTCCAGAGTTCTCGGAGATTGAACTTGCATCTCTCACATCTCCTGCATTGACAGGCAGATTCTTAACCACTAGCTCCACCTGCACAGCCCCCATAGAGGCAGTGAGAGAAAGCTAAAACTAAGAGAACTGTGATTTACTTTAATGTTAAAATACTCATCTTTGAGGCAAACCAGAGACAATTCTATACCTAGAATGCAAATCCAAATTTTCTACCTCAAGATATTTTGGTTTCACTTAGTGAAGTAGCTTAATCTTTCAATGACTTGTAATCCTAACATTCCCAATGTAGCTGAGGGTTCAGAGAGGATGTCACTTGACTGATGACATGATGGTAAAAGCAAATTTGGAGTCTCGAAGGCCATTCCATTTATTTTCAGTATATAATAGATTTCTTTTCATTAATACCCAAAGCACAGACACTTTAGTCATATATCCTAGGTTCTGTAAACTTGTTTTAACGTAAATTTTTATAATCCTCCCTCTTACCACTTCTCTTCATCTATTAGAACTTCAACCAAAGTGTATTACTTACATGATTGATTCCCATACATCCTGGGAGCTTCACAGTTATAGTGCCATTGTTATTCAGTTGTACAATACAACTTTCTAAATATACTCAAACTTAATAGAATTATCTTGGGTGGAGTTTTTGGTTATATATTCAGTTCAGTTGCTCAGTCGTGTCCAATTCTTTGTGACCCCATGGACCACAGCATGCCAGGCCTCCCTGTCCCTCACCAACTCCCGGAGTTTACTCAAATTCATATCCATAGAGTCAGTGATGCCATCCAGCCATCCCATCCTCTGTCATCCCTGTCTCCTCCTGCCTTCAATCTTTCCCAGCATCACAGTCTTTTCAAATGAGTCAGTTCTTCAACATTAAGTGGTCAAAGTACTGGAGTTTCAGCTTCAGCATCAGTCCTTCCAATGAATATTCAGGACTGATTTCCTCTAGGATGGACTGCTTGGATTTCCTTGCAGTCCAAGGGACTCTCAAGAGTCTTCTCCAACACCACAGTTCAAAAGCATCAATTCTTTGGTGCTCAGCTTTCTTTATATTGATAATGTATAAAAGGATGCATTATAGGTTCTTCCCTTTAAGTCCAGTGGCTAAGACTCAACTCTTCCAATGCAAGAGGCCCAGGTTCAATCCCTGTTCAGGAAACTAGATCCCCCATGCTGCAACTAAGAGTTGGCATGCTGCAGCTAATAGATCCTGCATGCTACAACAAACATCAAAAAAGTCTTGCAATGAAACTAAGACTTGATGCAGCCAAAAAAATTTAATAAACATAAATATTAAAGGAAGAAAAAGTAAAACAATGCAAAAAATAAATGATTAAGAAGGCTATAGACACCATCTCGTTACTATAAATTTTCTATGCTACACTATCACTTGACTGAAGAATAAAAAATATCTGAGACTTATTAAGCTCATTTAAAAAAAGTTTACATCAGAGTACAGTTCATTTACAATGTTGTGTTAGTTTCAGGTGTACAGTAAAGGAAATTCATTACATATATCTCCACTGTTTCTTAGATTCCTTTCCCATAGGCCACTGTAGAGTATTGACTAGGGTTTCCTGTGCTCTACAGCCTGTTCTTATTATTTATAGATTTTAAGTGTAGCGTGGTGTGCAGGCATGCTCAGTCCTGTCCAGTTCTTTGTGACCCTATGAACTACAGTCCACCAGACTCCTCTGTCCATGAGATTTTCCAGCAAGAATACTGGAGTAGTTGGCCATTTCCTCCTTCAGGGGATCTTCCCTACCTAGGGATCAAACCCAAGTCTTTTACATCTCCTGCATTGGCGGTGGGATTCTTTACCACTAGCACCACCTGGGAAGCACCTAGATTCATCCATGTGGCTGTAAATGCTATTATTTTATTATTTTTATGATTGAATAATATTCTTCATGTACCACCATAAACATAATATTCATTTTTAAAAGAATATAATTTGGGGAACAAAACTAAAATATCTGCACAGACCAATTACTACTCTTCTATGACTGCCCTCTAGAGAGGAATATAACTAAAAAAAAAAAAAAAAAAAGTTCAGGTCTATGCCGAAAGTTTTCCCAGAAGAAGAGATATTTATATGATCCTGTAAAATGAATCCAATTCTGGCCCCTTGTCAAGAGTAATGTGAGAGAGGAGAGGATTTTCATGACAAGAAAAAACATATCAGATCCTTAACATGAGAGTCTGGTGAGCTAAGAAAGTAAGAATGGTCAACTTGGACTCTGGGAGAGGGAGAGGGTGGGATGATTTGGAAGAATGACATTTAAACATATATAATATCATATATGAAATGAATCGCCAGTCCAGGTTTGATGCATGATACAGGATGCTCGGGGCTGGTGCACTGGGATGACCCAGATGGATGGTATGGGGAGGGAGATAGGAGGGGGGGTTCAGGATGGGAAACACGTGTATACCCGTGGTGGATTCATGTTGATGTATGGCAAAACCAATACAATATTGTAAAGTAATTAGACTCCAATTAAAATAAATAAATTTATATAAAAAAAAAAGAAAGGGGTGGAGAGAGAAATCAGGAATGAGTCGTAAAAGTTATCCATTCACTAAGCTTACTGGAAGTCATATTGGGAATTGAGGTCTTGAAACCAACACAAATGGGAACACTGCCACCATGAGGAAGTAACGTGGTCAGATGTATATTTTCAAGGTTCATTTTAACTGCAAATCAGAGCATGGACTGAAAGAGAGGAAACGTTCCCTCTAAACGGAAATTTCTCTGAAATCCTTAGTTCTTTATTCCCTGCTGAGGCTATCCTAGGATAAAAGTAGGAAAGAGGCACTAAGAAGTCTTGGGAAAATTACTATGGCTTGCATAAACTGGGAACTTACAGGAACAAACAAACTCAATGACTCTCAGTTTCAATTCCTCTTCTAACCAGGAATGTGTACTAATATAGCAACTTAACCTCCAAAGACTAGGAAAGTCTTAAAGACAAGATCTTTTCAAGTTATTAGTTAACAGTGGAAGCATTTTTTCTATATTTTTACACAAGAAACTCCAAAATCTTGGAAAGAGTCAATAAAAAAATTTGGTGGAACTTTTAGGACATTTTATTAAAAGACCAAATCATGTAGTCATCATTCTGAGATCACAGATTAATCATATTATACGTTGTGCGTGTGTGCAGTGTGCTAAGTCTCTTCAGTCTGGCTCTTTGAGATGCTATGGACTGTAGCCCACGAAATGAACTCTCTAACGGGCTTCCCTTGTGGTTCAGATGGTAAAGAACTCACCTTCAATGCAGAAGACCAGGGGTCAGTCTCTAAAATAGAGAGGTAAATTAACCACAAACCAATGATCTATGTAATTAATATTTTAATGACTTTTTAAAAATTGATTTCATGAAATCAAGAGTAGATTCTCTTATTCTACCCTTTGATCTGGGATGATCTTGTGGTTTGCACTAACAAATAGTTTGCCACATTGGCAGCACCATGTAGATATTAAGCACTGATCTCAAGAAACACTGGGGCTTCCCTAGTGGCTCAGACAGTAAAGCATCCACCTGCTATGCAGGAGACCCAGGTTCGATCCCTGGGTCAGAAAGATCCCCTGGAGAAGGGAAGGCTACCCACTCCATCATTCTTGCCTGAAGAGTTCCATGAACACAGGAGCCTGGCAAGCTACAGTCCATGGGGTCACAAAGAGTCAGACATGACTGAGCGACACACATGCAAGACACATTACCTGCTTCTATTCTCACTTTTAAAATTCTGACACCACCATATAAATAAGCCTCAGTTAGATTGCTGAAAGATGAGACATCTGGTTATATTCTCTTTTGGACCTCCTTTCTCACAGCAAGCTGGACCCCAGTCATATGAGCGAGTCTTCCTCACCTAGCCCTCGCTGACATAACAGCTGAGCAGAGACCATCAGCAAGCCTAGTTGGCAACAGACAGGGCTGGCATAGTCAGCCTTGCATAGCTGCACAGTTGGAATGGCACCTGAGTTCAAATCCTGATTGGGTCCCTTGGTGGGTCTGTAATCGTGAGCAAGTCTTTTAATAACCTCCAACCCACACTTTTTCATGTTTAAGAAATGAGAAAAATATCAATGATATGTACACAAAAGTGTCACCAGAAAATATCATACAGTAACAGATATTTTCATTCTGAGAAAAATGAGTAATGCTTGACTTATCTTTTAAATCTGACCTCAAAAAAAAAACAAAACAATGTGGCTAAGTTCCCACAAGGAAACCATTTAAGCCAGAATAGTGGTGTCCCCCAAAATCTTTCTAAAACCCAGAAAAGTAATATATACATATTTGCCTACTCACATGCACTCATCAAAGGATTGGCAGGCTTTGAAACGCACATTTTAGCGCCTTGACTTGACAGGGGCAGAGCCTGATGCTAATCACCTATGTGTGTGTCTGTGTGATTGTTTTTCCTTTTTGTTTCTTTTTTATGGAGGTAGAGCTGGTTTGCAGTACTGTGTTAGTTTCAGGTGTATAGCACAGTAATTCAGTTATCTTTCTGCCTATATTTCAATGTTATTACAAGATATAATTTCCTGTTCTGCACAGTGAATCCTTTTGCTTACCTATTAGGACTATGGGATCAACAGATACAAACATGTGTGCTTTTAAGAATGCCAGTATCCTCCCTGGAGCACAATTCCACCTCAGGAAAAATTAGTTGATCCTTTTCCAGCATTCAGTTCCTAAGATACCATTTATTAACATCCGTTATAGAATCTATCATAAAGATAAGAGTAGAAAGGCTGTCTACATCATGTATAAGAACAGATTAGAGTTAGTCCTCAGTCATGTCTGACTCTTTTGTGACCCCATGGACAGTAGCCCATCAGATTCCTCTGTTCATGGAATTCTCCAGGCAAGAATACTAGAATGGGTTGCCATTCCCTTCTCCAGAAGAACAGATTAACAATCCTTAAATATGCATGTAGTTTTGGATACATGGGCCATTCTCACCATCTGGATTGAAGAGAGAGATGCGATGCACCACAGAAAAAGAGCACTCTTCTTTTCAGTTTAAGATTCTCACATTCTTGTTTCCCTAAAAATCAATCGTTGAGCTTGCTTATTCTAATTACCACTTCCTGGTTCTTTACCTGACTTGGATTAAATCTGTAGACTCGTGGATCTCTTTGAGAACACATTAAAAGGACAATCATCTTCTTCCCAGCATCCAAAATTTCCTGTGTTTAAATAAACAACAACTGGGAGCTGACTGTGGCTCAGACCATGAAGCCCTTATTGTCGAATTCAGACTTAAGCTGAAGAAAGTAGGGAAAACCACTAGACCATTCAGGTATGACGCAAATCAAATCCCTTACGATTATACAGTGGAAGTGAGAAACAGATTCAAGGGTTTAGATCTGATAGACAGAGTACCTGAAGAACTATGGACAAAGGTTTGTGACATTGTAAAGGAGGCAGTGATCAAGACCATCCCCAAGAAAAGGAAACACAAAAAGATAAAATGGTTGTCTGAGGAGGCCTTACAAATAGCTATGAAAAGAAGAGAAGCAAAAGACAATAGGGAAAAGGATATATATTCCCATGTGAATGCAGAGTTCCAAAGAATAGCAAGGAGAGCTAAGAAAGCCTTCCTCAGTAATCAATGCAAAGAAATAGAGGAAAACAATAGAATGGGAAAGACTAGAGATCTCTTCAAGACAATTAGAGATACCAAGGGAATATTTCATGCAAATATGGCCACATAAAGGACAGAAATGGTATGAACCTAACAGAATCAGAAGATATTAAGAAGAGGTGGCAAGAATACACAGAACTGTACAAAAAAGATCTTCACGACCCAGATAATCATGATGGTGTGATCACTCACCTAGAGCCAGACATTCTGGAATGTGAAGTCAAGTGGGCCTTAGGAAAGATCAGTACGAACAAAGCTAGTGGAGGTGATGGAATTCCAGTTGAGCTATTTCAAATCCTAAAAGATGATGCTGTAAAAGTGCTGCACTCAATATGCCAGGAAATTTGGAAAACTCAGCAGTGGTCACAGGATTGGAAAAGGTCAGTTTTTATTCCAATTCCTAAGAAAGGCAATGCCAAAGAAAGTTCATACTATTGCACAACTACACTCATCTCACAATGCTATCAAAGTAATGCTCACAATTCCCCAAACCAGGCTTCAACAGTACATGGACTGTTAACTTGCAGATGTTCAAGTTGGATTTAGAAAAGGCAGAGGAACCAGAGATCAAAATGCCAACATCCACTGGATCATCAAAAAAGCAAGAGAGTTCCAGAAAAACATCTACTTCTGCTTTATTGACTATGCCTAAGCCTTTGACTGTGTGGATCACAAAAAACTGTGAAAAATTCTTAAAGAGATGGGAATACCAGATCAACTCACCCGCCTCCTAAGAAATCTGTATGCAGGTCAAGAAAGTAACAGTTAGAACTAAAAATGAGGAAAACAGACTGTTTCCAAACTGCGAAAGGAGTATGTCAAGGATGTATATTGTTACTTTGCTTATTCAACTAATATGCAGATTATATCATGTGAAATTCTGGGTTGGATGAAGCGCACGCTGGAATCAAGATTTCTAGGAGAAATATCACTAACCTCAGATATGCAGATGACACCACCCCTTATGGCAGAAAGAGAACTAAAGAGCCTCTTGGTGAAAGTGAAAGAGGAGAGTAAAAAGTTGGCTTAGAACTCAACCTTCAGAAAACTGAAATAATGACATCTGATCCCATCTCTTCATTGAAAATATATGGGGAAACAATGGAATCAATGAGGGACTGTTTTTTTGCAGGGGGTGGGGGGCCTCCAAATTCACTGCAGATAGTGGCTGCAGCCATAAAATTAAAAAATCACTTGCTTCTTTGAAGAAAGGCTATGACCAACCTTGATAGCAAGCTAAAAAGCAGGGATATTACTTTGCCAACAAAGGTCCATAGAGTCAAAGCTATGGTTTTTCCAGTAGTCATGTATGGATGTGAGAGTTGGACTATAAAGCTGAGCACTGAAGAATTGATGCCTTTGAACTGTGGTGTTGGAGAAGACCCTTGAGAGCCCCTTGGACTGCAAGAAGACCCAACCAGTCCCTCTTAAAGGAAATCAGTCTTGAATATTCATTGGAAGGACTGATGTTAAAGCTGAAACTCTAATACTTTGGCTACTTTATGTGAAAAACTGACTCATTGGAAAATACCCTGGTGCTGGGAAAGATTGAAGGCAGGAGGAGAAGGGGAAGACAGAGGATGAGATGCTTGGATGGCATCACTGATTTTATGGACATGACTTTGAGCAAGCTTCAGGAGTTGGTGATGGATGGGGAAGGCTACTGTGCTGCAGTCCATGAGGTCTCAAAGAGTCAGACACAACTGAGAGACTGAATTGAACTAAAACAATCAAAAGTTTTGAGAGATGAAAAATCCCTAGATATCTATTCGTTGATTCAGTAGTTATGATTCTTAGGTTAAAAACTCAATTCCTAAAAGATTCCTAAGTTCTTTGCAATGCTAATATTCTATAATTATGAGATGAGTGATAAATACTTTGAACTTCACATGTTTACAGCTGAATTCCTAGTTCTCACTCCCCCAAACAGCTTGAACTACTCATTTCTCTTATTATTAGTAAATTCTACTGAAGCCACACATTTGGAATCAACCTACTCTCCTTCTCTCCTGCCTCCTCTTCACAATTCCAAGGAATCCTCATGTCCCTGCCTTCAAAACATTCCCTGAATCTGAGCCCTTTTCACCATCTCCACTGGCAGCATCTTGGCCAAACTACTACCATTTTTGCCAAACATATTGCAAAATCCTTCAAACTGGTCTACACATTTGTTCCTCTATAGTTTATTTTCAATGTATCAGTCAGTATTTTTGTTTACAAAAATAAGGGAATTCATGTAACTCTTGTTCTAAAAAAAAAAAAAACCCTACAAATTTACTAATTTATTTAAAGTTAAAGTCAAAGTCTGTGCAGTGGCCCTAATGTCCTTCACAAGCAGGCCCTCCATTACCTACAGATCCTTACCTTCTACGACTCACTCCTCCTTTATTTCTGTTTCAACCTCATAGACTTTCTCAATGTTTCTTAAGAATAGCAGCTCAGACCAGCATCAGATATATTGGATCTATCTGTTCCCAGTGTGAACACTATTCCCCAGATGTTTTCAAGACCTACACTCTCATCTTCTTTAAGTTTCTATCAAATGACACTTTCTGGCATTTCTGCTCATCCTCATCAATCTATTTCAAATTTTATATTCCCTTCCCATCAACAACCCCCTTCCTTCTTATTCTGCTCAGATCCTGCCCTTTTTCCCCAGACATAAGATTCTGATGCTGGGAAAGACTGAAAGCCAAAAGGAGAAGGGGACGGCAGAGGTTGAAATGGCTAGATAGCATCATTGGCTCAATGGACATGGATCTGAGAAAACTCCAGGAGACAGGGGAGGACCTGGGAGTCTGGAATGCTGCAGTCCATGGGGTCATTTACAGAGTCAGTCAGTCACTGGACAACAACTGCAATCCTCTCCTTTTGCTTAAGTTTATTGCCCCTCTTTCTTCACCAGAATGTAACAACACAGGTCAGAAAGACTTTTCTGTTTTGCTTACTGCTGTATTCCAAAGTATAGAACAGTTCTTAGCATGTAATTGACACTGAATAAATATTTCTAAAATTAATTACTGAGTAATTACCTTTATAATTTAAAGATGTCTCCTTTCTAACCTTGCTCAAACTCCCCAGGACACATCTTCCCTCAAGTGGTCAGTGTATTATGTCACATGAAAAGGAAAAGTAAATAAAGAGAAGATTCATAACCACCAAGAGGGACTAAAATAATTTCTGAATTTGAGATAAATTGCAATTAAAAAATGAATAAAATAGCAACAAAGAAAATGTCAGAGCCAGTCCTGTTGAGCCTCCCACATAAAAGGACTTCATATGTTGTGTGATCCCTGAAGCACCTCTGTCCCTTTCTCCCTTCACTGGAGCACTTAAAATTCGAGGGAAGAATACATCCTTCTAGCACCAGAAAATGAGGACCAAGAAGGAAAATAACACACACTAGTTGTTTGAACAGCACAGCATTCTCAGAACCACTAGAGTCAAAAAAGCATGTCTTTTTTTGCCTCTTATTTTCTGTACTGTGTACATGAATATATGATGACCCAGCATAGCTATCAGACTGAATTAGAACTCTAAATGAGGGTTACATATAACACGAACGAAATTCAAGTTAGAAGACTCGTGTGTGTGTGTGTGTGTGTGTGTGTGTGTGTGTGTGTGTGTTTGCATAAGAATGACCCTTTGAGAGCCAGGCCAGACTCTGTCTGAGGTCACAGAAAGCCAGAGCACTTAGCTGCCCCTGGCCCTGGTTGCTTACCCTTGATCAGGAAGGACACTCCTGGAAGCGACACCCTCTTCCCTCTCTTCTGATGCTTTGGGGAGCTGTGTTAGATCTAATATAAGTGTTTCCTCAATGGTCCATTGGGACTTCTTCTGCAGAGCATCCCAGAAATATGTGCCTCCCTCTCCAAAGACACAATCGGAGCTCATTTGCAGCATGGGGATAATATATTAATTAGGATATGGTAAAATGAGGAGCATTTCATTAAAAGTCCACTTTCAAAATGAATATGTCAAATGTAATCATAACTGTCTGTGATTGTGTGTGTGGGCTTCCCAGGTGGCGCTAGGGTAAAGAACCTGCCTGCCAATGCAGGAGACTTGGAGGCACAGTTTCAGTCCCTGTGTTGGGAAGATTACCTGGAGAGGGGCATGGCAACCCACAGTATTCTTGCCTGGAGCATCACACGGACAGAGGAGCCTGGCAGGCTATGGTCCATAGGGTTGAAGAGTTGGACACGACTGAATTGACTAGGCACACACAGCATTTGGGTGATAAAAAAACAAACAAACAAACAAACAAAAACAAAAAAAAACCCTCTCCAAATTGTACTAATTGGACTTTTCTAGATATTATCATGTGATTCATCGTGTTTTTCCCTCTCCTGTGTTTCACTATCTGTCCAGGCTACACTTCCTTGTCTCATTCATCAGGAAACACTACCCATTCTTGGGGCCATGGCTTGAATCACAACTCACTAAAATTCATATATTGAAGATGTAACTTCCAGTAAATTCAAATGTGACTGAATTTGGAGATAGAGCCTTTATAAAGGAAATTCAGTTAAAATGAGATGGTTAGAATGAAGCTTAATGCAATCTGACTGGTATCTTTATAAAAACAAACAAAATGGAAACAGGAAAAGAGATACCAGGGATCTTTTGCGCACGAGCGCACACACACACACACACACACACACAGATCCAAGCCAGGAGAAAGTAAGAAAGTGACCAAGTGCCAGCAAAGGAAAAAGACGTCAGAACAAACCAACCATGCTGGCTCATTGATCTTGGCCTTTCAGCCTCCAGAGTTGTGAGAAATATATTTCAATTGTTTATGACAGTCAGTCTCTGGTATTTTGATATGGCAGCCCTGACAAACTCTAAATCCTCTCTTGGATGTAAAGCTTTTGAAATCTTTTTACCTCCCTAATTATCTATCTTTATCTCCTTCTCCATTTCTGTTTCATAGAGCAGCTCTTCTTTTGCCCTTCATTCTTTTATTTCTTTGGGAAAATATTATTTTATTGGAAGCTTGCCATGACTCTAAATATAGTTGTTCTTTCCTATATATGCTGTCAAGGAAATCTTTGTTTCACAGTAAGCAAAATTATGAAAATCAGAAAAGAAAAATAAATTTATTTTGAATGGCATTTTACAGCAGATATTGTACTTACGAACTTTCAACTAGCACTAACTCATAACAAATGAATAAGTACCTCTGGAATCAAAAAATCTGTGTTTGCATTCTTTTTTCTTACCTATGGTTTATCTGATTGGAACCAAGAGATTTCATCCATCTAGTCATGACAGTGATTGCATAACCAATATATTATTCTATATTAGATCATAATATTATACTTACAATTAATTAATAAGCTGTCAACTGTAATTAAAAAAAAAACCCTCAGAATTCCAGTAATACTATAGACTCTGTTCTGAGCTAGCATGCCTAGTAGTTTTTCCAATTGCCACAGACTGATTTATTTTAAAAAATATTCAAGAACATCAGTGCTGACTTAAAAAGACAAATACAGGCTGGTATTTCTACATTATTCAGTGATTTTATCTTTTCTTAATTTATTTATTTCTGAGATTTACAGACTTTTATTAATAAAATAGAAACTAATCTGCAAAACACAAAACAAGCCAAAAAAAAAAAAAAAGAAAAACCACTTTGTTTACCAAGTTCAGTTCAGTTCAGTCCAGTCGCTCAGTTGTGTCCTACTCTTTGTGACCCCAGGAATCGCAGCACGCCAGGCCTCCCTGTCTATCACCAACTCCCAGAGTTCACTCAAACTCATGTCCATCGAGTCAGTGATGCCATCCAGCCATCTCATTCTCTGTCGTCCCCTTCTCCTGCCCCCAATCCCTCCCAGCATCAGAGTCTTTTCCAATGAGTCAACTCTTCCCATCAGGTGGCCAAAGTATTGGAGTTTCAGCTTCAGCATCAGGCCTTCCAATGAACACCCAGGACTGATTTTCTTTAGGATGGACTGGTTGGATCTCCTTGCAGTCCAAGGGACTCTCAAGTATCTTCTCCCATGGCAAACCACTTCAGTATTCTTGCCTTGAGAACCCCATGAACAGTATGAAAAGGCAAAATGATAGGATATTGAAAAAGGAACTCCCCAGGTTGGTAGGTTTCCAATATGCTACTGGAGATCAGAGGAGAAATAACTCCAGAAAGAATGAAGGGATGGAGCCAAAGCAAAAACAATACCCAGTTGTGGATGTGACTGGTGATAGAAGCAAGGTCTGATGCTGTAAAGAGCAATATTGCATAGGAATCTGGAATGTTAGGTCCATGAATCAAGGCAAATTGGAAGTGGTCAAACAGGAGATGGCAAGAGTGAACGTCAACATTCTAGGAATCAGCGAACTGCAATGGACTGGAATGGGTGAATTTAACTCAGATGACCATTATACCTACTGTTTACCAAAGCCTTTGCTAAAGAAACTTTGCTCTATCTAACATTTTCCTCAAGGCATCTTTAACATCTTTATTTCTTAAGCTATAGATCAAGGGATTCAACAAGGGAATCACCACTGTGTAGAACACAGACACCAATTTATCCCTCTCCAGGGCATAGTTCGTGCTTGGCCGGGAGTAAATGAAGAGAACTGACCCATAGTACAAGGTGACAGCTTTCAGGTGAGAGCCACAGGTGGAGAAGGCCTTCAAGCGGCCTTGGGTGGAGCGGATCTTCAAGAGGGCAGCAATGATGAAGAAATAGGAGGCAAGGATAAGCACGGCAGGAGTGATGACGTTGGAGGCAAGTATGAAATACAGCACAGCTTGGTAGCTTTCCTTCATATCACAGGCCAACTTGACAAGGGGGGGCAGGTCACAGAAGAAATCATCAATGACGTTGTTCCCACAGAAGCTGGTGATGATGGCTGAGTTCACAAAGCCACTAAAGTAGGAAGCCGCAACAAGACTGGCACATAAACCTGGGGACATGGCCTGGGAGTAAAACAACGGGTGAGAGATGGCCACATGGCGGTCATAAGCCATGGCAGCAACAGGTAACACTTGTTGTAGGCCAGTCCAGCGGAGAAGAAGAACTGAGCTAGGCAGCCAGCAAAAGAGATGTGCTTGTCATCAGAGATGCAGGTCATCAGGATTTGGGGGGCATAGACGGAAGCATACCAGAGATCCAGGAATGAAAGATTCCCAGTGAAGAAATACATGGGTGTGTGGAGCCGAGAATCAGCACAGATCAGAGAAACCAGGGTGATGTTCCCTAAAAGACTGCTGATATATATGATGAGGAAGATATAAAAGAGAGCTCTCTGTAAACACAGGTCTGTCGTAAATCCAAAAAGTATGAACTAATTCACTGTGGTATAATTTTTTTCATCCATTGCGTCTGAGATTTTTTTCATTCCTTTCTGTAAAAAAATGATCAATATGTCATGATTTAAGGTATTGATGTTATCAGCTTCCCCATTATATGTCATTTTAGATTGTTTAAATACTCAACTGATGCATATACCATGTTCATTAAAAAAAAATTGTTTATGCTGAACTGGAAATTATTCCTGTTAGAAAACTGTGAAATCTTTCTATGCTGCCTTGAAAGACCAGATTATGAACATAATATAGTTTGTCACTATACATTTTTTTCTAATCATTCTCCTTTTGAGAGATGGTAATTTGTTCATCTTCTTTTCTGTTTGCAGCTAGAGTGATTGGGGAGCACGTGGAAGACATAAAAAAGGGAGTTTGCATTTGAGCTCTTAAATCTTTGTTTTTGCTAATGAATTACCAGAAGAAGCATACTTTTATTAGTCTGGCCACACTTTGGAATAACCTTGAAAGTGCATTTATGCTAATTTCTTTGAAGGCAATACTTATATTTTATTTAACTTTTTATCCACAAAACCAATAAAACAGCAAAAATAAAGTTTAAAAAATTAATAATAAAATGTATAACTTGAATAATACATAGGTTTACTTAGATAATAGGAATTTGAAACCATATCTATGTATGTATGACATTCAAATGCATGCTGAAAAGAAGTGAAAATATTAATCAATGGATAATTGTGTTCAAAATGTGGTGTAATTTCCTATAGAAATAAGAATTAAAAACAAGAAACTAAACTTATCAAACTGAATGATTTGGGGGAATGTGGTTGGCAGAATATGGCCCATTAAGATGTTCAAGTTCTTTTTCTTAAAGTTGAAGTTTAGTTGATTTGCATTATTACATTAATTTCAAGTGTACAGCATAATGATTCAGCATTTTTACAGATTATACTCCATTAAAGTTATTACAAGATACTTGCTATGATTCTCTGTGCTATACATTGTATCTTTGTTGCTTATCTATTTTGTATATAGTAATTTGTATCTCTTAATCCCATATCCCTAATTTGTCCCTTTACCTTCATTTCCCCATTGGTAACCACTAATTTGTTTCTTGTAGCTGTAAGTCTATTTCTGTTTTGCATATATATGCATTTGTATTACTTCTTAAATTCTACATATGTGATGCCATACAGTATTTATCTTCATCTTACTTCACTTAGTATTTTCTAGATTAATCTACATTGTTGTAAATGGCAGAATTTCATTAATTTTTGTAGCTCGCAATGTTCTGCTATGTACATATGTATATTACATCTCTACCCAATCATCTGTTGATGGGCACTTGCATTGCTTCCTTATCTTGTCTTTTGTAGATAGTGCTGCTGGGAACATTGGGATGCACATATCTTTTCAAATTAGTGTTTTACTAATTGCCAGAGTCTCATGATAAAAGTCACCTGTAGAGCTTCTGTGTGAAAGAAAGTTGACTGTTCCCACAGCTTACATACAGCTGTAGAAGGTATAAACCTTCTTGTGCAAACATTTATCCTCCATTATTTACTGAGCTTTCAATATTTATTGAGCACTTACCACGTGTCAGACTTGGACCAGATGATGTGACCAAGAGATCCAGGAGCCCAGGTTCTTGAAGCTCACAATCTAGTAGGAAAAAATAAATAAATAAATAAATGGAAGAAAAACCAAGATCATCACATCTGAAGAAAACAAAAGGGTGTTCTGAGAGTGATAAGCAGGGACTAATCAAAATAAGGAGGGTCATGGAAAAGTGACCATAAGAAGAATATGAAGGAGCCTGCAATCAGATTCTAAGGAGCAGAGGTATCAGCCAAGTGCAAAGGCCCTAAGGCAGGACTGAGCTTCTGTTCAAAGAACACAGCCGGAGGCCTGAATGACAGTGGAATAGTGTCCCAGTTTTTTCCTCAATATTACTTCAACTTCATTTCTTCAGTGTATTTTGCTTTGGCTTTTCAGAGGCATTCAAAAATAATTTTCTAGATAAGCAACAAGGATAAATTGTAGAATATAAATGGGGAATTATAGCCATTATCTTGTAATAATTTTAGTGGGGTATTGAGCACCAAAGAATTGATGCTTTTGAAGTGTGGTGTTGAAGACTCTTGAGAGTCCCTTGGACTGCAAGGAGATACAACCAGTCCATTCTAAAGGAAATCAGCCCTGGGATTTCTTTGGAAGGAATGATGCTAAAGCTGAAATTCCAGTACTTTGGCCACCTCATGCGAAGAGTTGACTCATTGGAAAAGACTCTGATGCTGGGAGGGATTGGGGGCAAGAGGAGAAGGGGACGACAGAGGATGAGATGGCTGGATGGCATCACGGACTCAATGGACATGAGTTTGAGTGAACTCCGGGAGTTGGTGATGGACAGGGAGGCCTGGCGTGCTGCGATTCATGGGGTCACAAAGAGTCAGACACGAATGAGCAACTGATTTGATCTGATCTGATCTGATTAACTTTAAAAATGCTGAATCATCATGATGTACACCTAGAACTAAAATTAATATTGTGAATCAATGATACTTAAATAAAAAATAATAAAAGTATTTTCTATTATTTGTACAAGCACAGTTTTCTCGGGAAATCCTCCCAGATTTAACTGACTAGGTTAAATCTCCCTTCATGAACTCTGTGTCTTGTGTGCCTCACTTATACAATTTATTTCTGCCTGTGCAAACACTGAAAACTGAAAACACCAGGAGGGTAGTGACCACCCTATATGTTGTTATTATTTTATCACCAGGCCCAATCCAATGTTTGGCACTGACCAGGTGTTCAATAAATGTTTTAAAGAATAATTAATTAATCATTCTTCTCATGACAGGCATTCCCAAAATTCCTTGTAATTGCTGCCTAGAATCCAGCTGCAATCCTGATGTTCTCTGTTCCATATGGAGATTAAAAAATAATAACACTCCGAAGTGAAAGGAATTGTTAAAGCCTGCAACTTGGATCCCTTTGCTCAGTCAATTGAAAAAGGCTGCACAACAGTGACTTGAGTCTATGCCTCAGTGGAACAAACTCAAATGCTGACTCATACCAACTGAATTTGCATGCTGACACATGTTTTTTGGTGGAAGGAATAGGCAGAGCTGAAGAGATGAGAGAGTAAGGCTGCCCTAAACCACAATGTGGCATTTTCAGCCCTAGATTTGGATTCTCTTAATAGTTCTATATCTATTCCTCACTTACTCTGATCATGAGCTTGCTCCTTACTTTCTAGAGATTAATAGGTTCAGTTCAGATAACTCAGTCACTCAGTCATCTCCGATTCTTTGCAACCCCATGAATTGCAGCACACCAGGCCTCCCTGTCCATCATCAACTCCCAGAGTTTATTCAAACTCATGTCCATGGAGTCAGTGATGCCATCCAGCCATCTCATCCTCTGTCATCTCCTTCTCCTCCTGCCCCCAATCCCTCCCAGCATCAGGGTATTTTCCAATGAGTCAGCTCTTCGCTAGAGGTGGCCAAAGTATTGGAGTTTCAGCTTTAGCATCAGTCCTTCCAAAGAACACCCAGGACTGATCTCCTTTAGAATGGACTGATTGGAACTCCTTGCAGTCCAAGGGACTCTCAATATCGATTTAAATACAAGGCATTATTGGGGCTTATAAAAAGACAATTGTTAGGGAATTCCGTACCTTGCCTGGCACTGGTCAGCTTTCATGGGCTACTGCATCAGCTTTCTAACTGTTCTCATTGTTTACCCTCTTCTTCCCCTCACCAATAGCTTTGAACTTGATGTCCTAGCTATCTGGATCTCCCAGATATTTTCATGATGGGTACATATTTATTATCCTGGCCCCCTGCTATCTAATCAAACTGATGCACGAAATCCCTGTTCCCTCCCTACGAGAGTCTGTCATTCCCTAAGCACTAACCTCTTTTATTTCCTTCACAGTATTCAACACCATCCAAAATAATTTGTTATCTCATTTCATTGGGATATAAGTTTTAACACAGAAACATGCCAAATGAATAAGTATATCCTTGCTCTTCATAAAATTTAAGGGGAACCGGAAAATAACATCAGCTCCTTGAAAGCAGTGGTTTTGTTATAACTCGAGCACCAGAGTTGCCCTGAGGGCCTGTTCAGTAAAGACGTTTTTCAAGGGCTGTTGTTTTTTCTCTTCTCTTCAAGCCACCAAACACATCTCAGAGCGGTCCTGCAGAGGGTACAAGGTCCTGGCTGGAATTTCTGAGGGAAAAAGCCACCAGTGTAGTGGTGGCCACTGTACTCCGAACTTTAGACGTGATGGGCTATTGCCTCTATTGCACCGTCCTACTCGTTTCCGCGGAGGCCAGGGCCACTACCCTGCACCTCTCCGCCTGGAGCCCCTCTTGCCACCAGGCATGCCAGCTGCTCCCGCTGTCCATCCGGGGCCACCCTGGCGGTCACAGGCTGGCTGTGGGGTGAGCCCCTGGCACCCGCCGCCTCAGACGGTGATCCCAGTTGGCGGCACCTCCTCTGTCTCTACGGCCACTGCTGCCTCTCCCGCCTGCACGACTTGCTCCGCTGAGACCTGGAGGACGACTGCCGGAACGGCTGATACTTCTGACTGGCTGCTTTCTGCTGTGGCACTTTGCTGCTCTGGGCACGGAGGCCAGGAGGCGGGCACAAGCTGGGGTAGCCATGCTCCACCGTTGGCCGGCGCCACAGCAAACCCCTGCCCCAGGCAGGAGGCCATTTAAGAGTAACTGACCACCAGCGACCGTAAGTGGCCACTCGGCCATTGGTTAGAGCCACAGTAAGCCCCGCCCCTTCTATAAATAAAGGCCCCCACTTTCGGTGGAACGGAAGATGGCTGTCTGACAGGTGAGGTTGCCCTTTCCCTGTCAGCTTGCTTTCTGACGAGAGTCTTTATCCCCTGTTCCAACAACTCGTCTCCGGATTCGTTGGCCTGGAGCAACAAGCAGAACGAGCTTGGACTCCTTAATCCCAGCCCTGTCCAAGGGAGTAGAACTTGGAGGACTTCCCAGTCCCTCTTCAGAGAAGCCAACATGCAACCATGGAGAACCTTGTATCGGGGCCAAGGTGCACTGCAGACACATGGACTGTGGACACGCTAGTGTTTTGCCCTCAAAGAGCAGACAGCTTTAGTAACAAGACTAAAAAAAATTTAATAGAAAGTTAAAATTAACACTCCAGAGCGACGTTGGATACACCGAGGGGAGGGGCGGGAGGCAGGGCCTGCCCAGTACCTGCCAACATCGGAGAGTCTGGGTTCCATCCACAGGAGGGAGGACAAAGAGAAGCCCCTGAGGCCACGGTGTGCAGCCAAGGCTGGAGGCTGACCTGGCTCCCTCTCACTGGTCCTGGAGAAGCTTCTTGAGAAGCTCTGGCCTGAGACACGCTGTGATAAAGAGAAGGAAAAGCTGGCGGAAGAACAGGCCGAGAAAGCCAAGGGCGAGTCTGGAAGCAGACCTTGCCAGGTGACTGTGAGAGGTTCCACCCTCTGTCCATGGACCCGGATGGGTTCCTGCTGGAGAAGGGCCTCCCCTAGGCCCCAGCCACCTGGCTGAGAACCTTCTGCTGCCTGTGGCTGAGCTGGGAAGGAAGCAGTCTCTTTCAGGGTGTCCCCGCTGCTCCTCCATCACCCTCTTCAGCCCTCAGAAATCTGTCCAGCCGAGTTTGGTGCTGGGTCTTTGGGAGGACCACCTCCCATACAAGGAAGCCCACTGCCTATGGTGGGCTGCTGGTGACCATCCACCCAGTGAGGCCTGGATCCCGGGGGGGTTGTGGGGGAGGTCCTGGTGGGCCCACAGTGGGGAGAAACCATCTGCTCCCCACCCTGCAGCACAGATCTCCCCTCCAACCTGGGGACTCCAGTGTATGTCACAACCATGGCAGCAGCAGTCAGAGCTTTTGTGTTGGTTACTGTGCTGCAGGTGGTGAGGACAGGGCGGTGAACTGCATTTTCACAGCTGCTCTTGACTCCCACATGCACTTTGACTCCAGTTATTGGTAAGCTCAGGCAATAATATTAATGCTAGCTGACATTTATTTAGCACTTACTTTATGCCAGGCATAAACACATGATCCTCACCAAAGAAATGATACTCGTATTCCCATTTTATAGTTGAGAAAACAGAGGCACAGAGAAGTTCAGTAACTTGCTCAAGGTGACACAGATAGTACGCAATAGAGGTAGTACTAGAACCAGAATGTCTGCTGGAGAAGGGCCTCCCCACCGGCCTGCAAGTACTGATTAGCCAAGTATTGCTTAGGCGCTGGCACTAAGAAGATAGTCTGGCAGCAAACGAAGACCAACATCATCTTTGCGATTCCTCTTTCATCCTCTGGTTCTTTTTCAGTTTTACCTCCAGGGATTGGTTGGTTTGATTTTTCCCAAGCCTCTTGGACATGAATCCAGCAGAGCAGATGTGGCCTCCTTTTCAAGGGAGTCTGTAGAGTTTTCTGTAGATTCACTGAAAGACATACAGGGTGATGTCTCCTGGGAAGAATCCCGGAAACTGGTATGGAACCCAGAGAACTTTACCAAAAGATTCTCATACTCTTTTTTGTTTGTTTTTTACTTTTCATTGTGGAAAACTTTCCACAGGCAAAAGCAAAAGGCTTCCATAATGAACCTCCATGTAACTGTCACTCAGCTTCCATAATGCTTAACTTATAACCAGTCTTGTTTTCTGTAGCCCTTTCCATTCCCCATCCTTGATTATTTTCTATCAGTTCCTAGATATTATATCATTTCATCCATAAATATTTCAAAATATATAAAATATAAGCATTCTTTTAAAAAATAGAGCAAAAATATCAATTTTATATCTGAAATAACATTCAAATGTAAAAAAAGAAAAATAGAGATAGCAATAATTAAGACTCTAAGGAGTCAGTGTAGTATTCCAGAAAAATAAAGCACTGGCAATAATGTCTACTGGGCTTTGGCCTGTGTTCCTTGAATCACTCATGTGGTAAATTAAACGAGGGAGTTAAGATGATATTTAAGTTTTCACCTAGCTCTAATATTCTAATAGTTTTCATGACTAGGTAGATTATCCTGTACCTATCTGTATACTCTTTAACATACCCTCAAAGTTTTTATTAATAATTTCAGTAGTATTTAATCTGTCTCCCCGAACAGACTGTCCACTACTTATGGGCCAAAAATTTATCTTCTTATTCACTGCTAGATCCTCAGGGTCTAGTGGGCAAATTGTGAAGAGTCTTGTGTGCTGAGCCAAGGAGTTTGAACTTTATCCTGAAAGAATGAAGAGTCATGGAAGAAACTCAGTGAGAGAAAATGCATCACCAGAAATGTCTTTAAGAAAGATAGGATTTGTGGAAGACGAGAGTAGCTAACGGGAAGTCAATTAGGAAGTTATTCTTGTGATCCTGAGCTTAAGGAGCAAAGGTATGAATTAAGGCAACAGATATGAAAATGGAAAATTTGGAGCTTATGAGTGAGGAGTAGAATTAACTAGGATTTAAAAGAGACATTCAAATAAAAGACCACATTGAGAAACCCAAGTATGGCTGTGGAAGGCAACTGTGGACCTCATTCCTATTCAGATTGAGAGCATTAATTCCCTCTTGGCAAGCTCTGACTCTTGGTGCAACATTAGTCAGTGATCAAGATGTGGTGGGACAGCTGATGAGGGTGAAACATGGTAAATAATTCTGGTCACCATGCACAGGTTCAGTGTAGATTATTCATTAAGTACAGTGAAGATTTGGCCAATCAAATTGCAATTACTACAGTGTCTGCCTACTTGGTAGTTATTCAGGTAACAGATTCAAATATCTTGAGTGCTTCAATAAACATGGATTATATAATGTAACATATGATATAGTCTGAGGTTGGGGGGGTGGCGGTTGAGAGGAGATACCCAGCGTCCGAGGTCAGGGGTGGCGACGAGAGGAGTTACCCCATGTCCAAGGCCAGGGGCGATGGGCGGGAGGAGCTACCCCACGCCCCTAAGCCCAAGGCCAAGGGCAGCAGCGGGGAGGAGCAACCGCATGACCAAGGCCAGGGGCGGTGGCTGGGAGGACCAATCCCATGTCCAAGGAGCCATGGATGTGTGGGCAGAGGAGGGCCTAGAGGACCTATCCCACATTGAAGGCCAGGAAGGGCAGTAGTGAGGAGATACCCCTCGTCGAAGGTAAGGAGCAATGGCTGCACTTTGCTGGAGCAGCTGTGAAGAGATACCCCACGCCCAAGATAAGAGAAACCCAACTAAGACGGTAGGTGTTGCAAGAGGGCATCAGAGGGCAAACACACTGAAACCATACTCACAGAAAACTAGTCAATCTAATCACACTAGGGCCACAGCCTTGTCTAACTCAATGAAACTAAGCCATGCCCGTGGGGCAACCCAAGACAGGTGGGTCATGGTGGAGAGATGTAACAGAATGTGGTCCGCTGGAGAAGGGAATGGCAAACCACTTGAGTATTCTTGCCTTGAGAACCCCATGAACAGTAGGAAAAGGCAAAATGATAGGATACTTAAAGAGGAACTCCCCAGGTCAGTAGGTGCCCAATATGCTACTGGAGATCAGTGGAGAAATAACTCCAGAAAGAATGAAGGGATGGAGCCAAAGCAAAAACAATACACAGCTGTCGATGTGACTGGTGATAGAAGCAAGGTCCGTTGCTGTAAAGAGCAATATTGCATAGGAACCTGGAATGTCAGGTCCATGAATCAAGGCAAATTGAAAGAGGTCAAATAAGAGATGGCGAGAGTGAATGTCAACATTCTAGGAATCAGCGAACTGCAATGGACTGGAATGGGTGAATTTAATTCAGAGGACTATTATATCTACTACTGCAGGCAGGAATCCCTCAGAAGAAATGGAGTGGCCATCATGGTCAACAAAAGAGTCTGAAATGCAGTACTTGGATGCAATCTCAAAAACGAAAGAATAATCTCTGTTTATTTCCAAGGCAAACCATTCAGTATCACAGTAATCCAAGTCTATGCCCCAACCAGTAATGCTGAAGAAGCTGAGGTTGAACTGTTCTATGAAGACCTACAAGACCTTTTAAAACTAACACCCAAAATAGATGTCCTTTTCATTATAGGGGACTGGAATGCAAAAGTAGGAAGTCAAGAAACACCTGGAGTAACAGGCAAATTTGGCCTTGGAATACAGAATGAAGCAGGGCAAAGACTAATAGAGTTTTGCCAAGAAAATGCACTGATCATAACAAACACCCTCTTCCAACAACGCAAGAGAAGACTCTATATATGGACATCACCAGATGGTCAACACTGAAATCAGATTGATTATATTCTTTGCAGCCAAAGATGGAGAAGCTCTATACAGTCAGCAAAAACAAGACCAGGAGCTGACTGTGGCTCAGACCATGAACTCCTTATTGCCAAATTCGGACTTAAATTGAAGAAAGTAGGGAAAACCACTAGACCATTCAGGTATGACCTAAATCAAATCCCTTATGATTATACAGTGGAAGTGAGAAATAGATTTAAGGGCCCAGATCTGATAGATAGAGTGCCTGATGAACTATGGAATGAGGTTTGTGACATTGTACAGGAGACAGGGATCAAGACCATCCCCATGGAAAATAAATGCAAAAAAGCAAAATGGCTGTCTGGGGAGGCCTTACAAATAGCTGTGAAAAGAAGAGAAGCAAAAAGCAAAGGAGAAAAGGAAAGATATAAGCATCTGAATGCAGAGTTCCAAAGACTAGCAAGAAGAGATAAAAAAAAGCCTTCTTCAGTGATCAATGCAAAGAAATAGAGGAAAACAACAGAATGGGAAAGCGTAGAGATCTCTTCAAGAAAATCAGAGATACCAAAGGAACATTTCATGCAAAGATGAGCTTGATAAAGGACAGAAATGGTATAGACCTAACAGAAGCAGAAGATATTAAGAAGAGATGGCAAGAATACACAGAAGAACTGTACAAAAAAGATCTTCACTACCCAGATAATCACAATGGTGTGATCACTGACCTAGAGCCAGACATTCTGGAATGTGAAGTCAAGTGGGCCTTAGAAAGCATCACTATGAACAAAGCTAGTGGAGGTGATGAAATTCTAGTTGAACTATTCCAAATCCTGAAAGATGATGCTGTGAAAGTGCTGCACTCGATATGCCAGCAAATATGGAAAACTCAGCAGTGGCCACAGGACTGGAAAAGGTAAGTTTTCATTCCAATCCCAAAGAAAGGCAATGCCAAAGAATGCTCAAACTACCACACAATTGCACGCATCTCACACGCTAGTAAAGGAAGGCTCAAAATTCTCCAAGCCAGGCTTCAGCAATATGTGAACCGTGAACTTTCTGATGTTCAAGCTGGTTTTAGAAAAGGCAGAGGAACCAGATGTCAAATTGTCAGCATCCGGTGGATCATAGAAAAAGAAAGAGAGTTCCAGAAAAACATCTATTTCTGCTTTATTGACTATGTCAAAGCCTTTGACTGTGTGGATCACAATATACTGTGGAAAATTCTGAAAGAGATGGGAATACTAGACCACCTGATCTGCCTCTTGAGAAATTTGTATGCAGGTCAGGAAGCAACAGTTAGAACTGGACATGGAACAATAGACTGGTTCCAAATAGGAAAAGGAGTATGTCAAGACTGTATATTGTCACCCTGCTTATTTAATTTATATGCAGAGTACATCATGAGAAACGCTGGACTGGAAGAAAGACAAACTGGAATCAAGATTGCATGGAGAAATATCAATAACCTCAGATATGCAGATGACACCACCCTTATGGCAGAAAGTGAAGAGGAACTCAAAAGCCTCTTGATGAAAGTGAAAGTGGAGAGTGAAAAAGTTGGCTTAAAGCTCAACACTCAGAAAACGAAGATCATGGCATCTGGTCCCACCACTTCATGGGAAATAGATGGGGAAACAGTGGAAACAGTGTCAGACTTTATTTTGGGGGGCTCCAAAATCAGTACAGATGGTGACTGCAGCCATGAAATTAAAAGATGCTTACTCCTTGGAAGGAAAGTTATGACCAACCTAGATAGCATATTCAAAAGCAGAGACCTTACTTTCCAACAAAGTTTCATCTAGTCAAGGCTATGTTTTTTCCTGTGGTCATGTATGGATGTGAGAGTTGGTCTGTGAAGAAGGCTGAGTGCCGAAGAATTGATGCTTTTGAACTGTGGTGTTGGAGAAGACTCTTGATAGTCCCTTGGACTGCAAGGAGATCCAACCAGTCCATTCTGAAGGAGATCAGCCCTGGATTTCTTTGGAAGGAATGATGCTAAAGCTGATACTCCAGTACTTTGGCCACCTCATGCGAAGAGTTGACTCATTGGAAAAGACTCTGATGCTGGGAGGGATGGGGGGCAAGAGGAGAAGGGGATGACAGAGGATGAGATGACTGGATGGCATAACTGACTCGATGGACATGAGTCTGAATGAACTCCGGGAGTTGGTGATGGACAGGGAGGCCTGGCATGCTGCGGTTCATGGGGTCGCAAAGAGTCGGACACGACTCAGTGACTGATCTGATACATGTATGTGCATTCCACAATCGCCCTTCCAGCAACAGCAAGGCAGCGATTTCTGATGTCATTAGCTGTATTGTGTAAGGGGAGAAATTGAGATTTAGAGTAAGTGGAAAATCCAGGATGCAGAGCCAAGTTTTCAAAATCCAAGATCAGCTACATGTTGGAACAGTTGGCCCCCAAACTCTTGGAAGTAAAGGAGTGCAAAGTTCCTAATGGACAGACTTGGGGAAAAAAAAATTAAATAGTCTCAACTGGAAAGCTCAGTACTGTACATTCAACTTAGTCCCCAGTGTTTAAGATTCTCATGAGAATGGTCCTTAATCCAATAGCCCTTAAAAATAAATCCCCCATTTGTAGAAAAAGCAAAATGTCGCTTTGCCACACATATAGAGAGGAGTATTCTAACATAAATGGAACTTCCTAAAAAAATAATTCTTGTTGAATTTTTCTAAGCAGACACTTGCTATATGTGTTGGAGGGAAAATCTAATCCTATATATCAGAAATATACACCAGGAATTTTATCTTTGATTCTTTGCAGACTGCAGAAGAATCCTATTCCTGAAAATCAGGAGTGGAAATGAGTAGCAGGATCTGCTGACCAGGAGAGTTGGGAACACTTTGAACATCAGTATTTAAAACAATACCTCAGATATTGCCAATACTCTGAAATTTTTGCAACTGAAATAATTCATCTTAGTTACCAGTTAACACTTTGGGGAAAGGGGAAGTCAGGTGTAGAACCATAATTTACCTTACTTAAGAATATCTTTGAGTAGAACGGTGGTTGCCAGGGAACAGAGGGTGGAGGAAATGTTGGTTGCAGGGCACAAACTTCTAGTCATAAGAGGAATGATTTCTAAGGATCTAATGTACAGCATAGTGACTACAGTTAACCATGTACTTGAAAGTTGCTGTAAAAGTTGATTTTGTACCTTCTCATTGTAAAAAAGACAACGTGGCAGTTGTGTGAGGTGAAGGATGTGTCAACTAATCTTACTATAAATATTTGGCAATATATTTGGTTATCAAATCATCACATTATGCACCTTAGACTTACATGTTATATGTCAGTTATATATCAGTAGATCTGGGGAAACAAAGAATATCATTGAAAGAGATATAAGAAAAATCTGTTATATACTAATATAGAAATTACTGATAATTAGAACAACACTCCATAGCTGTGTATGTGAGTGCCTGTGCCTCTTGCCCTTACTTTGTGGGACAGCAGTCCTATGCGTCCTGTTTGGAGTTACCATCACTCATTGTTCACATCTCTAGTTTATATAATCCCAAATATGTTTTAGTACCAACTTGTCTTTTAATCCTGAAACTGGTAATGCCTTTTAATGTCTAGCAAAGAAGATGTGACTGTGATTTAGTAAAACTGGCAGCATTTTGACTTGCTGAGAGAGGTGGTATGTCTGCAACTTGTGCTTTAAAGGCAATTTGGGGGTGTAAATAATATTTTATATTACAAAAGACATGTAGAATATACAACCAACACATATAACCACCAAATATAAAGCATCACCAGTACCAGGAAAGCCTCAGTATTATACTGTGCTATAATTAGTCAGCTCTTCACCTCAATATTATTTTTTTTTTAATTTGGGTTGAAAAGTGTAGCTCTTGTGAATTCATGTTCATTAATGCATGATGTTCTTCTCTATGACATTGTTGATTTAATTATTACTTGTTTTATTTCTTTTTCATCTTTGTCTATTATATCAAATGGCTTGATTTATATTTATAAAATCCACATTCACAACCTTTGAATTTTAATGATGAGTTCAGTCCATTTTTATTTCCTTACTAATTCATTTGGACTTATTTATACATTCTCAGACTTCTATTTGTCTTAATTTTTCCTATTATTATTTTTACCTTCTTTATTTTTATTTAGATTGATTGATTTTAAAAGGCCATTTATTCCCCTAAACTTTAAAAAAGTTTCACTGTTACCTTTTGTAATTTTTGAAAATACATCAGTTCAGTTCAGTTCAGTCACTCAGTCGTGTCCGACTCTTTGTGACCCCATGAATCACAGCACGCCAGGCCTCCCTGTCCATCACCAATTCCTGGAGTTCACCCAAACTCATGTCCATTGAGTCAGTGATGCCATCCAGCCATCTCATCCTCTGTTGTCCCCTTCTCATCCTTCCCCCAATCCCTCCCAGCATCAGAGTCTTTTCCAATGAGTAAACTCTTCGCACTAGGTGGCCAAAGTATTGGAGTTTCAGCTTCAGCATCAGTCTTTCCAATGAACACCCAGGACTGATCTCCTTTAGGATGGACTGGTTGCATCTCCTTGCAGTCCAAGGGACTCTCAAGAGCCTTCTCCAACACCACAGTTCAAAAGCATCAATATTTTGGTGCTTGGCTTTCTTCACATTCCAACTCTCACATCCATACATGACCACTGGAAGAACCATAGCCTTGACTAGATGGACCTTTGTTACCAAAGTAATGTCTCTGCTTTTCAATATGCTATCCAGGTTGGTCATAACTTTTCTTCCAAGGAATAAGCATCTTTTAGCCAGAATGTTTTCAGGCAGGAGAGACTATCCTCAATCAGGATACAATGTTGTTATATAATCCTTAGTACAGAGTTTAAACTGAGTTGTTTGTTGTGTAATCATCAGTTCAGGCTTAAAGATTAAAAACAAAACAAAACAAAACTTTTATGTGACTAAGACTAAGGAATGTAGAGGGAAAAAATAAATTTTTGTCTTTTCATCCTCCTTGATAATTCCGACCCCTCTCTTTTGGGGACCCCTAGACTACTTATCAATCTGCTTAGGAATTGACTCTCAACTTCCAAACTGGGTTCCCTCTTTTTCTTTTTGCTTCTTCTGATTGCAAGTCTCTTCAGTGTCTAATTTCCACCCTGACACAAGGGGGTGTAGGTTGTGGTCACTTATTTAGGCTCACTTGTTCAGTTGTGCTTTGGGGAGGGAGGAACACTACAAACAAATATCACTTGTGTGTGTGCGCAGTGCTTACAGTGTCTGAGCCACACTGGGTCTGCCCCTGGTCATGGCATGTGAGCAGGTATACACTGCTCAAGTTCCAGGTTGCTCTGCAGGAGAACTGTCTAAAGCAGGTCCTGGGTTGTGTGTACTTCCCAGGTCTAAGGCATTCAGGTTCAGGTTCTCGGGTACTCCACAAAGGCACAGACTCGGTTAGGCCTGCGTTTTTGTGCCCTTCCCAGGTCCAAGCAGCTCAGGCAACCAGAGGCTTGGCGAGTGCACTATCCCAGGTGTGTGATGAGTCTTATCACCTCCCCGGTCCCAGCTGCTTGGTTTCCCGGGTGCACAGCAAGAGCACTGTCTCAGGTGTGCTGTGTGTCTTCTCTTGGGAGGTGATCCCTGGCTGTGACCCTCCCAGGAGATGTCAACCATCCAGGATCCCAGGAAGACTTGGTTAGCAGCTGAAAGCCTGCTCACAGTTTCATGGAGGATGGCATCTCTGGGGCCGAGATTGCCCCTCGCCTTCCAGCTCTTGCTGTCGCCCACCTGCCTCTCTGCCTCCAAGAGGGGGATGGGCTGGTCTTCAGCCAGCTAGCTCTCCGCTGATATTCACTCAGTCCTTTGTTCTGTGAGTGGGCCAGGCTGTGCCTTAGGTTAGAGCTTTTTCCAGGAAAGTTCTCTCTCTCTCTCATTTTTTTTCCCTCTCTCTGGCTATCCCACAGTTTGGGCTGCTATCTTACGTTAGCTTCCTCAGATTGTCCTCAGGGCATTCAGTTCTGGTCCTTACCCTAAGCAGTGCAGTCTGTGACTTCCTGTTCAGCCCCTGCACACTGCTGACAGATGTGAGCATCTGGGCTACTTCTCCACTGGGAGTTGAGGTTTGGTGGATATTGTGTGTGTGTGTGTGTGTGTGTGTGTGTGTTTCCCCTCCCAGTTATGTTGTCCTCTGAGATTCCAAAACTCCCCACACACCCGTCTGTGAGAGGGTTTCCTGCTGTTTGGAAATTATCCTCCTTCATGACTCCCTCCCCAGGTTAGGTCTCCATCCCTAACTCTTTTGTCTCTCTTTTTCTCTTTTATATTTTGTCCTACCTCCTTTCAAAGGGAATGGACTGCCTTTTTGAGTGTCTGGTATCCTCCACCAGCGTTCAGAAGTTGTTTTGTGGAAGTTGCTCAGCGTTCAAATGATCATTTGCTGAATTCGTGGGGGAGAAAATGGTCTCCCCATCCTATCCCTCCACCATCTTAGGACCTCTGGGGGTTGGATTTTAAAAATACATTTAGATTAATGAAGAGTGAATGCTGTAAAATTTATGATTGCTGGGCAGTGGGTGAGGATGGGGGAAGGGATAGTTAGGGTGTTTGGGATGGATATGTACACTCAATTATAAAAAATGTGTAGCCCATAAGGATCTACTGTATAGCACATGGAAGTCTGCTCAATATTATGTGGCAGCCTGAATGGGAGGACTGTTTGTGGGAGAAAGGATACATGTATATATATGGCTGAGTCTCTTCACTGGTCACCTAAAACTATAACAACATTGTTTGTATCCAAATACAAAATAAATTTTAAAAAACATTTATGCTGTAAAATTGAAGAACATGAATTTTGGATCAAAGACACTAAACTTGACACTGCCTCTTACTGGGAAAAAAATAACAATCTCTCAATTTTTTAATTTTTCATCTAAAAATCTCAGGCAAAATAACTGTATTAGATAGGTTAAAATATAATATAGATATAATGTGGTGTATCTTGTGTAACTTAATAAATTTGATTTCATCTTTTTTTTTATACCAAGAAAAACTAGGCTCTCAATTAGCACATGCATTTCTCTTCAGTTCAGTCAATTCAGTCGCTCAGTCGTATCTGACTCTCTGTGATCCCATGGACACGACTGAGCGACTGAACTGAACTGAACTGACTGGACGAGTGGCTTGTCAAGGATTCCTGGTTAGGGAAGCTGGTGTTGATATTCAGCTGCGTCTCTTCTCTCTGGAGTGCAATGAGGCGTCCAGTAGTGAGTTTTGAGGTGTCTATGGGTTTGGTGTGACTTTGGATAGACTGTATATTAATACTTAGGGCTATGTTCCTGCATTGCTGGAGAATTAGTGTGATAAGTCTTGCTTTGGAACTTATTGGCTCTTGGATGTAGCAAGGTTTCAGTGGAGGTATGGGGGCTTTTAGATGAGTTCTGTTGATTAATGTTCCCTGGAGCCAGGAGTTTTCTGGTGTTCTCAAGTTTTGGATTTAAGCTTCCTGCCTCTGGTTTTCAGTCTTATTCTTACAGTAACCTCAACACTTCTCCATCCATATGGCACAAATAATAAAACATCTAGGTTAAAGGAGAAAAGATTCTCAACAGTGAAGGACACCCTGAGAGTTTCGCAGAGTTACATGGAGAAGAGAAGAAGGAGGAGGGAGATAGAGGTGACCAGGAGGAGAAGAGGGGGAATCAAAAGAGGCAAGAGCAATCTAGCCAGTAATCAGTTCCCTATGTGCTCTCCACAGTCTGGACCCCTCAGAGAGGCTCACAGAGTTACATAGAGAAGAGGGAGGAAGGAGATAGAGGTGACCAGGAGGAGAAGAGAAGGAGTCTAAAGGAGAGAGCCAGATCTAGCTAATAATCAGTTCCCGAAGTGTTCTCTACAGCCTGGGATCCCCAAAAAGATTCACAGAGTTGGGTAGAGAAGATAAGGGAGAGGGAGAAGATAGAGTTGACCTTGGGGAGAAAAAAGAGAGTCAAAAGGGGGAGAGGGCAATCAAGCCAGTAATCACATTCCCAAGTAAAAATGGGTACTGACAATTGGATTCTTAAAGGTACAAAATTAATAACAAATGCCAAAAAACAAAGATTAAAAATCTAGGTTGCTTCCATGTCCTGGCTATTATAAACAGTGCTGCGATGAACATTGGGGTACACGTGTCTCTTTCAATTCTGGTTTCCTCAGTGTGTATGCCCAGCAGTGGGATAGCCAGGACATGGAAGCAACCTAGATGTCCATGAGCAGATGAATGGATAAGAAAGCTATGGGACATATACACAATGGAGTATTACTCAGCCATTAAAAAGAATACATTTGAATCAGTTCTAATGAGGTGGATGAAACTGGAGCCTATTATACAGAGTGAAGTAAGCCAGAAAGAAAAACACCAATACAGTATACTAACACATATATATGGAATTTAGAAAGATGGTAACAATACCCCTGTATACGAGACAGCAAAAGAGACACTGATGTATAGAACAGTCTTTTGGACTCCGTGGGAGAGGGAGAGGGTGAGATGATTTGGGAGAATGGCATTGAAACATGTATAATATCATATATGAAACGAGTCGCCAGTCCAGGTTCGATGCACGATACTGGATGCTTGGGGCTGGTGCACTGGGACGACCCAGAGGGATGGTATGGGGAGGGAGGAGGGAGGAGGGTTCAGGATGGGGAACATGTGTATGCCTGTGGTGGATTAATTTCGATATATGGCAGAACCAATACAATATTGTAAAGTTTAAAAATAAAATTAAAAAAAAATCCATAGTAGAGTAAATCTAGACTCTCAAAAATACAATATTAAAAAACCAAACAAAATCACAAAAAATCTTAAAAATATATATGGAATTTGCTTTAAAATAGGGTCTTTTAAAAAATAAGGTAATAGATTATAAAAATGAAAATTAAAGAAATAATAAAGGACTTAAAATTAAAAAAAAATAATAGTAAAATATATCTAGGAATTTCTCTTGAGCTGTTGTGGGCAGTGTGGGGTCAGTTCAGTTTCAGATAATTCCTTGTTCTAGCTTATACTTATTCTCAAGGTCTATAGGCCCCCCTTCCAGTGTAGGCGGTGCCAACTATAGGGTTTTAATATGCTTCACCTGTCACCTCCAAAGCAGATCCCCCTATTTTGGCTTCTTCTGTTTGCAAGTCTCTTCAGTGTCTAATTTCCACTCTGACACAAGGGTGCAAAGGTGGTCACTTATTTAGGTTCACTTGTTTAGTTGTGCTGTGGGGAGGGAGGAACATTGAGTACAAATATCACTGGCATGTGTGGGGAGTGCTCACAGTGTCTGGGCCACACTGGGTTGGCCCCCGCTCATGACGTGTGTGCTTTTCCAGTCTACACTGCTCATGCTCCAGGTTGCTTTTCAGGGGAACTGTCTAAAGCGGGCCCTGGGTTGTGTGCACTTCCCAGGACTAAGCTGCTCAGGTTTAGGTTCTTGGATACTCCACAAAGGCACAGACTCAGGTGGGCATGCATTTTGTGTCCTTCACAGGTAGGTGCAAGCAGCTCAGGTGCCCAGGTGCTTGGCGAGCACTCTCTCCAGGTGGGTGGTTCATCTTATCACCTCCCCGGTCCCAGACGCTTGTTTCCTGCGTGTGCAGCTGGAGCTCTCTCTCAGGTGTGTCATGTGTCTCCTCTGGGGAGCTGATCTCTGGCTGCAACCCTCCTGGTGGATGTCAACCACTCAGGATCCCAGGAAGACTTGGTTAGCAACTGGGAGCCTGCTCACAGTTTGGTGGAGGATCTCTGGGGCCAAGATTGCCCCTGGCATCCTGACTCTGGCTGTTTCCAGCCTGCCTCTCTGCCTCCAGCTGGGAATGGGCCAGTCCGCAGTTGGCTAGTTCTCCTCTGGTATTGCTCAGTCCTTTGTTCTGTGAGTGGGACAGGCTGTGCCTCAAGTTAGAGCTTTTCATGGGAAAGTTCTCTCTCTCTCTCTCTCTCTCTCTCTCTTTTTCCTTTTTTTCCCTCTCTCTCTCTGGCAATCCCACAGTTTGAGTTGCTATCTCAGGTTAGCTCCTTCAGATTGTCCTCAGGGCATTCAGGCCTGGTCCTTACCCTAAGCATGCAGCCCGTGCCTCTTTGTTCAGCCCCTACTTGCTGGTGGCAGACATGAGCATCTGGGCTACTTCTCCACTGGGAGTTGTGGTTAGGCAGATATTCTGCAGGTTTTATTTATTTATTTTTCCCTCCCAGTTATGTTGCCCTCAGATATTCCAAAACTCCCCACAGACTGCCCGTGAGAGGGTTTCCTGCTGTTTGGAAACTTCTCCTCTTTCACGACTCACTTCCCTGGGTGGGTCTTTGTCCCTAACTCTTTTGTCTCTCATTTTATCTTTTATACTTTGTCCTACCTCCTTCTGAAGACAATGGGCTGCCATTCTGGGTGGCTGGTGTCCTCCACCAGTGTTCAGAGGTTGTTTTGTGGAATGTGCTCAGTGTTCAAATGATCTTAGATGAATTTGTAGGGGAGAAATTGGTCTCCCCATCCTATTCCTCCACCATCTTTAGCTATTTGTAAGCCATTTTGGTTTTTTTGTTTGTTTGTTTGTTTTTTGTTGTTGTTGTTTTGTTTTGTTTTGTTTTGGATTTATTTTTCTTGGGGATGGTCTTCTGTAAAATGTTATGTAAAATGTTGATCCATATCTTCTGTAAAACTTCCACCCATAGTTCTCAGGCAGTCTGTCTATCAGATCTAGCCCCTTAAATCTGTTTCTCACTTCCACTATATAATCATAAGGGATTTGATTTAGGTCATACCTGAATGGTCTAGTGGTTTTCCCTACTTTCTTCAATTTAAGCCTGAATTTGGCAATAAGGAGTTCATCACTTGAGTCACAGTCAGCTCCTAGTCTTGTTTTTGCTGAATGTATAGAGCCTGTCGAACTTTGGCTTCAAAGAATATAATCAATCTGATTTTGCTGTTGAACATCTGGTGATGTCCATGTATAGTCTTCTCTTGTGTTGTTGGAAGAGGGTGCTTGCTATGAAGAGTACATTCTTTTGGCAAAACTCTATTAGCCTTTGCCCTGCTTCATTTTGTACTCCAAGGCTAAATTTGCCTGTCACTCCAGGTGTTTCTTGAGCTCCTACTTTTGCATTCCAGCCCCTTACAATGAAAAGGATCTCTTTTTGGGGTGTTAGTTCTAGAAGGTCTTGTAGGTCTTCATAGAACCATTCAACTTCAGTTTCTTCAGCATTAATGGTCAAGGCATAGACTTGGATTACCATGATATTGAATGGTTTGCCTTGGAAATAGCAGAGATCATTCTGTCATTTTTGAGACTGGGTTTTGGACTCTTTTGTTGACTATGATGGCTACTCCATTCTTTCTAAGGGATTCTTGCCCAAAGCAGTAGATATAATGGTCATCTGAGTAAATTCACCCATTCCAGTCCATTTTTCACTTATTCCTAACATTTCACATTCACTCTTGCTATTACCTGTTTGACCACTTGCAATTTACCTTGATTCATGGATGTAACATTTCAGGTTCCTATGCAATATTTCTCTTTACAGCATTGGACCTTACTTTCATCATCAGTCACATGCCCAACTGGGTGTTGTTTTTGCTTTGGTTCCGTCTCTTCATTCTTTCTGGAGTTATTTCTCCATTGATCTCCAGTAGCATATTGGGCACCTACCAACCTTGGGAGTTCACCTTTCAGTGTCCTAATTTTTTGCCTTTTTATAGTGATCATGGAGTTCTCAAGGTCAGAATACTAAAGCGGTTTGCCATTCCCTTCTCCAGTGGACCACATTTTGTCAGGACTTTCCACCATGACCCATTCATCTTGGGTGGCCCTACATGGATGGCTCATAGCTTCATTGAGTTAGACAAGGTTGTGGTCTACGTCATTAGATTGGTTAGTTTTCTTTTCTTGTAGTTTTCTGTCTGTCTGCCCTCTGATGGAGAAGGTAAGAGGCTTATGGAAGCTTCCTGATGGGAGAGACTGACTAAGGAGGAAACTGGGTGTTGTTCTGATGGGCTGGGCCATGCTCTGTAAATCTTTAATCCATTTTTTTTTTTTTTTGATGGGTGTAGCTGTGTTCCTTCCCTGCTATTCACCTGGGGCCAAACTATGGAGGAGGTAATGAAGACAATGGCAAACTCCTTCAAAAGATCCCCCTTCCCTGGTGGCTCAGAGCTTAAAGCCTCTGCCTCCAATGCGGGGGACCTGGGTTCAATCCCTGGGTGAGGAAGATCCCCTGGAGAAGGAAATGGTAACCCAATCCAGTATTCTTGCCTGGAGAATCCCATGGATGGAGAAGCCTGGTAGGCTACAGTCCATGGGGTCGCAAAGAATCAGACACGACCGAACGACTTCACCTTCAAAAGATCCCATGCATGTACTGCCCTACTCAGTGCCCCCAACCCTGAAGCAGGTCACCACTGACTCACAACTCTGCTGGAGACTCCTAGACACCTAAAGGCAAGTCTGGGTCAGTCTCTTGTGGAGTCACTGCTCCTTTCTCCTGGGTCTTGTTGCACAAGGTTCTGTTTGTGCCTCCAAGAGTCTATTTCCCAGTCCTGTGTAAGTTCTGGTGGCTCTATTGTGGGGTTAATGGGGATCTCCTCCAAGAAGACTTATGCCGTACCCAGGTCTGCTGCACCCAGAGCCCCTGTCCCTGAAGCAGTCCACTGCTGACCCGTACCTCCACAGTAGATGCTCAAACACAGTTCTGTCTCAGTCTCTGGGGGGGTCCCTGGGTCCTGGTGCTCACGATGTTTGTTTGAGCCCTCCGAGTGTCTCTGGTGGGACTGGATTTGCCTGTGGGTGTCCAGGAGTCTCCAGCAGAGTGGGATTTGATTCTTAATGCAAATTCACCCCTCCTACAGTCTTGTTGGGACTTCTCCTTTTTCCCTTGTATATGGGGTATCTCCTCCCAGCCACTCCAGCTCCTCCTGTCTCTCTGGGGTTTCTCTGACCTTGGACATGGGGTTCTCATCATGGCTGCTCCTCATTTTGGGTATGGAGTATCTCCCCTTCGCTACTTGCTTCAATGCTGCACAGCTGATAAAAGCATATTACCTCTTCTTATATTTATGGGCATTTTTAATTTTTCTAGTCTATTTGACAAACTGTGATTTTACCTTGATATCAAGATAAAGGGATACATTTATGCAGTGGTTTTTGTTCAGCTGCCAATTCGTATCAACTCTTGGTGACTCCATAGACTGCAGCACATCAGGCTTCCCTGTCCCTCACCATCTCCCAGAGTTTGTCCAAGTTATGCAGTGAGGTACAGTATAAAACAGCAGAATTTTATTTCTTAATCACTATAATGTGCCTCTCTAAGTGCAAAGAGTTTATAACTTTTAAACATTAGAGATAACAAGGAAACACTTCATGCAAAGATGGGCACAATACATAGAAACAGAAAGGACCAAACAGAAGTAAAAGAGTAAGAAGATGTGGCAAGAATCCACAGAAGAACTGTACAAAAAGTTCTTGATGACCAAGATAACCACAATGCCATAGTCACTCACCTAGAGCCATACATCCTGGAGTGTGAAGTCTAGTGGGCCTTAGGAAGCATCACTATGAACAAAGCAGTGGAGGTGATGGAATTCCAGCCAAGCCATTTAAAATCCTAAAACATGATGCTGTTAAAATGTTGCACTCAATATGTCAGCAAATTTGGAAAACTCAGCAGTGGCCACAGCAGTGGAAAAGTTCAGTTTTCATTCCAACGCCAAAGAAAGTTCAAACTACAGTACAGTTGTTCTCATTTCACATGCTAGCAAGGTAATATTCAAAATCCTTCAAGATACACTTCAATAGTATGTGAACCAAGAACTTCCAGATGTACAAGCTGTATTTAGAAATGGCAGAGGAACCAGAGATCAAATTGCCAATATCCATTGTATCAGAAAAAAAGCAAGAGAATTCCAGAAAAACATCTACTACTGCTTCACTGACTATGCTAAAACTTTTGATTGTATGGATCACAACAAACTGTGGAAAATTCTTCAAGAGATGGGAATACCGGAACACTTTACCTGCCTCCTGAGAAACCTGTATGCTGGTCAAGAAACAATTATTACAACCAAACATGGAACAATGGATTGGCTCAATTTGGGAAAGGAGTATGTAAAGGTTATATATTTCCCCCTGCTTATTTAACGTCTATGCAGAGGACATCATGTGAAAGGTACTGCTGGATGAAGCACAAGCTGGAATCAAGATTGCCAGGAGAAGCATCAACAATTTCAGGTATGGAGATGATACTACCCTAAAAGCAGAAAGCAAAGAGGAACTTAAGATCCTCTTGATGAAGTTGAAAGAGGAGAGTGAGAAGCCTGGCTTAAAACTCAACATTCAGAAAACTAAGATCATGGCATCTGGTCCCATCACTTCATGGCAAATAGATGGGGGAAAATGCAAACAGTAACATATTTTATTTTCTTGGGCTCCACAATCACTGTGGATGATGACAGCTGCTATGAAATTAAAAGACACTTGTTCCATGGAAGAAAAGCTAAGACTTGGAAGAAAATATAGGACAAACATAGTTAGCATATTAAAAGGTGAAAGATTTATATGATCTGAAGAGCAACCAGAGTATAGACAGTGTATTAAAAAGCAGAGACATCATTTCGTGGACACATGTCCATATAGTTAAATCTATGGTTTCTCCAGTAGTCATGCATGGATGTGAGAGTTGAACCATAAAGAATTATGAGCACTGAAGAGATGATGTTTTCAAACTGTGTGCTGGAAAAGACTCTTAAGAGTCCCCTTGGCAGCAAGGAGACTCCTAAAGGAAATCAACTCTGAATATTCATTGGAAGGACTGATACAGAAAGTGAAGCTCCACTATTTTGGCCACCTGATGTGATGAACCAACTCATTAGAAAAGACCCTTATGCTGGGAAAGATTGAAGACAAGAGATGGGGGTGATAGAGGATGAGATGGTTGGATGGCATCACCAACTCAGTGGACTTGAGTTTGAGCAAACTCCAGGAGACAGTGAAGACAGGGAAGCTGCTTTATTGCCATCCACATGGTTGCAAAGAGTTGGACACGACTTAGCATCTGAACAACAACAATATGCATGTTTGTGTGTATGTGTATAAACATAAAGTACTAGGTGTAAAATATTCCTGAGGCTATTTGGGGTATATTTAGAGATTCTCATTCCTTCAGATTGGGCAGAAATTTTTCATTAAATCTATATTATTAAAAATAGAAACTGGGTTTTCCTTTTATTATTCCTTGACAAGAGACTTGAACATAAACCTTGTTTAATGTACTCTCCCCAGTATTGGTACAAAATGACCCCTGGAAAAGATGAAATCCTCAGTACTGCCTTCACTGTACATGAATCATTGAGAAGTAATGAAAGTTGAGTAACCCTATTTAAATATTTATTGAAAAGAACTGAAGGTAATCCATAAAGTACTTTTAGGAGAAAATATGTGTGCTTATATTTCTCTCTCTTAGACAAGATTGTAAGTTTTTTGAGAGATGAGTCTGTTTAGTCATAGTTTGACTATTGCTGTCCACAGCATGGAGCAAACACATATGCAATATTTATAATATTTTAATAAGTAAATATTTTCTTTGCTGTTTTTGGCTTGTAGAATCAAAGTGATGAATTTATTAAGATCAGTGATTCTACTTTATTCGTGTTTATATCTTGCCTTGGAATTTGGACATTCCTGTGCATATTAGCACTCAAAAAACATTAGTTCAGTTGAAAATTCTATCTAGAATTCTTTCAAAAGCATTCAGCTCCATTCACTCAGTCATGTCCTACTCAAAAGCATTGCTTACTGGTATATTAAAAATGGCATAGGGATTAATGGACTTCTTTTCAAATGATATTTTTCTTTAATGGTTAGGATACAGAAATCAGTGTGCATAGATCTGTACTTTTTCATATGATTTTAGATCATTGGAGTCAACTGCTTAAGACTTCTTATGTATCACACATCAAAAAGAAACTTCCTGTAGTGATAATTGATCTTTAGTCTTGGGATAGTTGAAGATAATTCATGTGGAGGGTCCTGGGTGTGCACATATATACATTTGGTTTAAATTTTTAATTTTCTTCTCATATATGTATAACTAGTGCCTGATACCAGCAAACTTCATTTTACAACGAAATATTTTACATTACAAAGTATTATAAGTGACAACTGATGAAACATACTATGAATTATTTTAGGGATTTATTGATACTGTCTTAACTCATCACTCATTCCCTTTATTAATTTAACAGCTTTTTAAATTAATTTATCAGTTTTTTTAAATTAATTTATCAGTTTTTTTAAATTAATTTATCAGTTTTTTTCTTCTAAGCACAATGTCTGAGTCAGATTACTTGCCTTTACGATATTTCATTATCATTATTGAAAATTAGTAAACTGATTATACTTTCCTTTCTTTCTTAACCAGGGATTTTCATCCATGCACTATAACTACAATACTCAAATTTTGATAATTGTGTGAAACATCCTCACTGTTGAAACTTCTTTACATTTACTGTGGTTCTAATTGTATATATTATTTTTATTTTCACTTGTATTGAATATACCTTGTTCTGTAGATAATTTCAAGACTTTGTATAATTTCAAGACTTTGCATTTATTCAGTGCTAGCAAAATCAGACTGTAAAGAAAGCTGAGCATCGAAGAATTGATGCTTTTGAACTGTGGTGTTGGAGAAGACTCTTGAGAGTTCCTTGAACCCCAAGGAAATCAAACCAGTCCATCCTAAAGGAAAGCAGTCCTGAATATTCATTGGAAGGACTGATGCTGAAGTTGAAACTCCAATACTTTGGCCACCTGATGTGAAGAACTGACTCATTTGAAAAGACCCTGATGCTGGGAAAGATTGAAGGCTGGAAGAGAAGTGGATGACAGAGGATGAGATGAATAGATGGCATCACTGACTTGATGGACATGAGTTTGAGCAAGCTCTGGGAATTGGTGATGGACAGGGAAGTCTGGCATGCTGCAGTCTGTGGGGTCACAAAGAGTCAGACATGACTGAACGCCTGGACTGACTGAAAATCAGGTATCTAATTTTTATTTCTGTGTTTTAATATTGCCTTGCTATTCTCTTTCTAAGAGAAAAACATGCCACACTTTTCTTGTTAAGCATAAGAAGTAGAAATATATTTTATTTGTTCAGAGCTATGATTAAATGTCCATATATATATTTTTCAAAATGTCCTTGTATTTATCCCTGGTGTACTTTCTATCATTTTAGTATAAGGAAAAAAAGGAAATATATACATGTCATATGAATATATATATATATATATATATATATATATATATATATAATCTATCTGTATATATATGGAAGTGACAATTTAGGCACTAAGTCACGTCTGACTTTTTGTGACACCATGGAATATAGCCCTCAATACTCCTCTGTCCATTGAATTCCCAAGCAAGAATGCTGGAGAGGGTAGCCAATTCCTTCTCCAGGGGATCTTCCCGCCCCAGGGATCAAACCATATTCTTCAGTATTGCAGACATATTCTTTACCATCTGAGACAATAGGGAAGCCCATATGCATATATAAATATGTATATTGCATAGTTAAAACAGTAATGAATTAGGGAATGAAACTATACCATCATTAAATTAAGAGATTTTTAAAATCTCTAATGACATGACACAATGAATGGTATAAGAATAGTTTGAAATCAGGAAAAACACTAGAATGAACAAAATGAGTTTCAATGTTAAAAAATATTAAATAAGAAAAACTTTCTCCTCATATTTTGCATTTATCATGGTTTTTGAGGTGGCTTTTAGTTATAAAATGAGAGTGGATACTGAATATACAGTATGATAATGCTTATGCAAATCTGGAGGTATACAGATTAGTACTCCACAACAAAAATAATTGGGAGAAATTCATTAAATTGTTACAACAGGTTTGAATTGTTTTCATATCATTCTTTGAATTTTGTTATATTTTAGTTTTTTTTTTTTTTTAGCAAACATATTTACTCATTTAATAGTATTACACATTTAAATATAAAAGTTTTATTTTCAAAATGTATCATTCTGCCTCTGATGATTTCAGTCATAGAGTAGATATTTCTCTATAAATAGTTTCTCTACCACCCTGGGCATAAATTTAGAGCATCACAAAGGTAGACCAAACCATTAGGTTTTCATTTTGTGGTGCCTAAGGGAAAAGACAATTAGCTACTCAAATCCAATCCTATCATAGCCGCTTTTGGTCCTTGAACTTTTGTCCCTGAAGACAGGCAAAAAAATCTTTCTTGATAATTGATTCATGATGATGAGCAAACGTTTCATTATTAACAATTCCCAGTATATGAAGTACTCTGGAAATATTAGGATGAGATGAAAAGCCTTCTCTTTGCTAATGTACATGAAGAGTGGATTCCTGAATTTCTTTTCAGGCATAACTTCCTGGAAAATTTTACATATGATCAGGAACTGAATAAAATTTCTAGTCTGATTTATTTTTCCCTCAGAATAAAACAAAATGACTACACCAAAACTGAAAAAAGAACTTATCTCAAAGAAAACAAGTGTATTACAGAAATTGTCAACTGACATGTTTTCTTTCTTTTTTTTTTTTTTTTTGTGAGCAAAATTTGAGGTTGACATACTTCTAGATAGAAAACATTGGAAGAAGTTTATTATCACCAGTCTTGGCTGCCAGTGAGTATTATTCTCAAAATTAGAAGACTTTAGGTAGAATCAAATAAAATGGAGATATTTTCAGAATACGTGCACTGATATCACTTAAACTTTTCTCTAAGAAATGCCAAAATTTGTGGAATCAGAAATACAGAGTTGATGAAATCAGGGTCTGCAATTAATTTGCATGTTTAGAAATAAAATTATGGAAGAAATTACATTTTGAGTGATTAATTTGAAAAATATCACTATGCTGCTACTGCTAATATACTTCAGTCGTGTCTGACTCTGTGCGACCCCATAGACGGCAGCCCACCAGGCTCCCCTGTCCCTGGGATCTTCCAGGCAAGAACACTGGAGTGGGTTGCCATTTCCTTCTCCAATGCAGGAAAGTGAAAAGTGAAAGTGAAGTCGCTCAGTTGTGTCCGACTCTTCGCGACCTATGGCCTGCAGCCCACCAGGCTCCTCCGTCCATGGGATCTTCCAGGCAAGAGTACTGGAGTGGGGTGCCATTGCCTTCTCCGAAATATCACTATATTTGAAGATTAATATTAATACTTGCTCTATAATTTTAACATAACCTACTGAAGTATACTAAGGTTGAAATTTATATTTCATATCAAGTATATTAGGAAACAAGAACAGTGCATGGTGCACTAAGACCATTCTATCATTGTTTATTATATGTGTATATATATCTAACATTTTTTCACAGGTTTGCTGAAATCAATATTAATAAGAATATACTATTGTTGGCATTCCTTCTGAGGTCAATCTAGCTTGGTAGAATTACAGGTCCAACTCAGGTTGAGGTCTGACTCAGGTTCAGTTACTTAAATTCACTGTGCTCTTTTTCTCATATGAAGAATGGGACAAAAGGTACTACCTATGTATAACCTCATGAGAATTAAATGCATTAATAATGAGAATCATTTAAAGCAGCATCAGCCATTCTAATTATTCAATATACTAGCTTTTACTATATTATATCCAAATGTTTACTTACCTCTATTTCTACATTTGGCCATCAATTAAGATTTTTTGCTTCCTACTCTCTACATCCCTCATTATTATCACTTTCTAGAAACATTAAACTAAGCTAAATATATCATGATGTTTCTGGAAACACAATTTCTGGAAACAAAATTCATAGTAATTCTTGCTATGTATCAATTCTGATTTCTCAACATTTTGGAGCATTTGGACACTATGAGTAGAAGGAATATCACACAAGTGTCTGACTTCATCCTCATGGGACTGACAGATTCTGAAGAGATCCGGCTGGTCCTCTTCACCCTCTTTCTCCTGATATACCTGATCACTGTGCTGGGGAATGTGGGGATGATCCTGATAATCCACCTGGACCCCCAGCTTCACACACCCATGTATTTTTTCCTTAGTCACTTGTCATTTCTTGACCTCAGTTACTCAAGTGTCATTACCCCTAAAACCTTAGACAACTTACTGACTTCCAGCAAGTATATTTCTTACCTGAACTGCTTCATGCAGTTGTATTTCTTTGTCTTCTTGGGCGCCACTGAATGTGTTCTTCTCTCCTCCATGGCCTATGATCGCTATGCAGCCATCTGCAACCCTCTGCATTACCCAGCTGTTATGTCCACCAGACGCTGCTGCTCTCTTATCTTTGGATCCTATTTGATTGGTTTTATTGATACCTCTGTCAGTGTTCCATGCATGAGTAGATTGCATTTCTGCAACTCAAATGAAATTTATCACTTTTACTGTGATGGAAGGGCAATTTTACCCCTGTCCTGCACTGACACACATGACATCGAAATCATCATATTCATTTCTGCCGGTTCCACCCTATTGGTGTCCCTTATCACAATATCTGTGTCTTATTTGGCCATCCTGTCTACTATTCTGAAAATCACTTCCACTTCAGGGAAGCAAAAAGCCGCCTCTACTTGTGCCTCCCATCTCCTGGCGGTCACCACCTTCTATGGCACTATGATTTTCACTTACTTAAAACCAAGTAAGTCCTACTCCTTGGGAAAGGATCAAGTGGCTTCTGTTTTTTACACTATTGTCATCCCCATGCTGAATCCCCTTATATACAGTCTTAGAAACAAAGAAGTGAAAAGTGCTCTCAATAGAGTTATGCAGAAAAGAAAGGACTCCAAACAACTAAAATAACAGTGATGTTAAATTTCAAAGCTCATTTTTTTCATTCCTACAGTGTATTTCCTTGCTGTCTCTCCAGAAGCAAATAGAAGTTTTTATCTATTTATTCTGCTGAACCAGTGTTCCCTGACTAAATATAATTTCTCATATTTCTAAGAATATACCTTTATAAAACTATATTATAATTGGAAACCAATGAAGCATGTCAAACTGTGGTCTAAATATACACATTTTTAAGGGCAACTGATTTCATACATGAACAAGTATACTTGTCAGCTCTTAAACTATGTCATATATTCCAATGTTCCAACTTCATTGAATTTTATGATGAAACAGAGTTCAGTTTTGGGGACAATGATACTGATCTCAGAAATAATTTCCTTTACTTTATAGAGAAGCATATAGCAGAGTGATTATGAGCACTTGCTTTGGAACCAAACGTTCCAGAATTTAGATTCTAGGTCTGCTGTTCTATAACTTATGTAACACTAAAAATCACTGAAAATGTAAGCCTCAAGTTTTTAAACTGCATTACATAAATAACAATTCCAGGTCCATATAGTTACTATGAGGGGCTTCCTGGGTGGCTCAGTGGTAAACAAGTGGCAATGCAGGAGACAAACTTCCAATCCCTGGGTCAGGAATATCGCCTGAAGAGGAAATGGCAACCCACTCCAGTGTTCTTGCCTAGAAAATTCCATGGATAGAAGCCTGGTGGGCTACAACTGAGCAACTAAACACACATGCACACACACATCGTTACTGTAAAGATCAAATCAGTTCATTATGTAAAGTATTTAAGGCAGTACTAATACATCCTGGCCCTTATCATTAGAATACTGATATCCTTCCAGTTTTTAGTGCACAATGGCTTTTTTTGATGAACATTCAGTTGTGTTTTAAGAATTATTTTTGATTGATTTAATGCACAAACATACAAACAGCTAAGAAAACACTCAGCACCTCACAATTTTGGATTTAGAATGGACAGTGTTAAATATTGGAAAAAAAATATTGAAACATTTAAGGAAATAGAAATGCCCTAGAAGTTATTAAGCACTTTGTATGTGTTCTTCTAGATTGACAGTTGTGTACATATGTATGTTTATTATGTACATGAGCAATATTTCTGACATTTCCTATGTCCTTTTTGAGACTTTCTGTGTATATTTAAAAATATTATCTTTGATTATCCCTTTATCATTGAAAGCTAAGATGGCTGTGTGTTTGATACATGAGAAAGATTCTCAGTTTGCAATTCTTTGGATACTAAATGTTAATGAATTCATCAAGTTAACATCTGCATGATGTGCTATCATTTTGATAGCTCCCTTAAAATATGTATTCATTTTTAAGATATGTATTTATTTATACCATAGTGTAATTGCTTTACAATGTTGTGTTAATTTCTGCTGTACAATGGAGTGAATCACTTATTATATATATATATGTACATATCCCCTCACTCTTGAGTCTCCCTACCTGCCTTCATTGTGGATGAATTATTGAGTAGAAATGAGAGGAATTGGGCGGTCATATTTAAATGTTTATTGAAAGGAAGTGAAGTTATATTTTATGAGGTAATTTTAAAATAATATGTGTGTTTATAATAATTCTCTCCAAAAATATTATAAACTCTTAGAGATAAGAATTTGCTTAGTCATTTTGTGCTCTCCACAATATGTAGCAAATGTATCACTTATTTAACGTGTAAATAAATGTTTTCTTTGCTTTTGTTTGCTGGTGAAAGCACAGTGATGAATGCATTAAACTGAAGGACTCCACTTCATTCCAGTTTATACCACGCTTTGGTGTTTGCACGCTCCTTTGGCTTCCCAGGTGGCACTAGTGGTAAAGAAGCTGCCTGCCAACGCAGGAGACATGAGAGAAGTGGTTGGATCCCTGGGTCTGGAAGATTCCCTGGAGAAGGGATGGCAACTCACTCTAGTCTTCTTGCCTGGGGAATCCCGTGGACAGAAGTGCCTAGTGGGCTCTGATCCAAAGGGTCCCAAAGATTCAGACACAACTGAAGAGATTTAGCATGCACACACATGCCTATTAGTGCTCAAACGTATTAGCTTCGTTGAAAATTCTATTTCTGTAATTTTTTTTTTCTAAAATGTCTCTAATTCATGTATAAAATATGGCCTGGTGATTAGCTGATAGATTTCTTTTTCAATTACCTTTTCCTTAGTAGTTAGGGTACAGAAATGAGTGTACACAGAATTTTATACTTTGTTCAGATGATTTTAAATCACTGGAGTCAACTGATTAGGACTTATACAATATACATCTCACACACACACACAGACAAATTCCTATAGAAATAATCAGTCTTCAGTCTTGAGAGTAGCTGAAGACAGTTCATGATAAAGGATCTGTATGGGCACAGTAACATGTTTGATTTTACATTTTTAATTTTCTTCTGATCTATATGACTGTGTCTGACTCCTACAAACTTCATTTTACAATTAAATTTTTTACATTGTAAATCATTGTGACAATTGATGAAACAATAGTTGCATTACTTTAAGGACTTATTGAGGCTCCTGTCATTTTAAAATTAACATTTATTTACTCTTCATTTATTTTTACTGTGATGGATGCTATTGCTGTGCACGGACTTTCTTTAGCCCCTCCCATGGTGAGTGGGGGCTCTTCTCTAGTTGTGGTGTGAGGGCTTCTGATTGCAGTGGCGTCTCTTGTTGAGGAGCACAGCCTCTAGGTGCATGGGCTTCAGTAGGTGCAGCTCATGTGCTCCAGAGCCTGGGTTCATTAGCTGTGGCACACTCATGGGCTTAATTTCTCCATGGCATGTGAGGTCTTCCTGGACCAGGGATCAAACCAATGTCCCCTGCATTGCAAAGCAGATTCTTAACCACTGGACCGCCAAGGAATGTGGTGGTTTTAACTCATCTTTGATTGTTTTTTTTTTTAACTCATCACTTATCCACTTTATTACTCCTATATATTTTATAGCATTAACTATACTACTGTTTTAACTACTGTTTTCACTCCTCGCTTATCCACTTTATTAATCCTATATATGTTTGTTTGTTTGTTTCCTTCTAAGCAGCATCAGATTTAGTATCTGATTCAGTTCTGATTCAAGATTTTTCATCATGGTCATTGAGAATAATTAAGCTAATTATATTCCCCTTTCTTTTTTTCTCTACCAGGGATTTTCATTCATTCATTTTAACTACAGTGTACATATTTTTTAAGTTGTATGAAACAAAATTACTGTTGAAGCTTATTTGTAATTACTGTGTCTCTAATTGTATTATTTTCATTTTCACTTGCATTAAATATATAGTCAACTGTAGAAAATTACAAAGATTTATATTTATTATCAATTAATCTCCATTTATGTGTTTCAATATATCATTGATATGATCTCTCATAGAGCAGAAAACATGCCACAATTTTCTTGTTAATCATAAGAAGCAGAAACTTGTTTGTCCAGATTTACGATTAAATGCCCAAATACATTTTTTAAAATGCTCTCTAGTGTAGTTTCCATCATAGTAGAATAAGGAGAGAAAGGAAAATATATGTGTATATATGTTTTTTCTTCCTCTATGAATATTACATATATGTATTGTATAGTGAAATCTGTAATGACTTAGAGAATGAAATTATATCAGTGAGTTAGAGAATGAAACTATGTTAAATCAAGTTCAGTTAGTTCATTGCTGAGTCATGTCTGACTCTTTGAAACTCCATGGACTATGCATGCCAGGCTTCCCTGTCCATCACCAACTCCCGAAGCTTGCTCAAACTCATGTCCATCAAATCAGTGATCCCTTCCAAATATCACATCCTCTGCTGTCCTCTTCTCTTCCTGCTTCCAATCTTTACCAACATCAGGGTCTTTTCCAATGAGTCAGTTCTTCACATCAGGTGGCCAAAGTATTGGAATTTCGCTTTAGCATCAGTACTTCCAATGAATATTCAGAACTGATTTCCTTTAGGATGGACTGCTTGGATCTCCTTGCAGTCCAAGGGATATATTTGATCATTTGATTCTCAAATTATACATATACTAGGAAGATTACATATATTAGTTAATTTATACTTCAAACCAACCCATTTCAGTGGCAATATTTTATTGTCTTTATTTTCAGGGTTATAATCTTGTAATAAATCCAGTAATTTATAGCTCCACAATTACTACCAAATGCACAGTATTATATATTCATATTTACAAAGTATATTCCTTCAACTCTGTCAAGATAAAATAAAAAAGAAATTAGGACTCAAGGATTAAAAGCAACCCCAAAAAAGTCTGATCATCAAAACTGAATCCAGAGAAAGAAGTATTCATACTTCAGTTGATTTACACTGTCAATTTACAGAAAACAGTGATCAAAGCAATTGTTGACCTCTTCCTAAAGATAGAGTCAGGAACATATGTGTAAAGAATTAGTAATGTATATAGTTAATAGTCTTTATGATCTTCACCGGGTATCCACAGTGAATATCTATTACAATAACCAATCTAGCCTAAACAGAAAATACATGCTATAATTTCACTCTCTCCTAATATAAATGTGACTATTGCTATATGTGTCTTCTATCTGATTTTCTGAGATCCATTGTAATCACCATTATCCATCATGAATAATGTTAAATTTCCTTGATGGTAAATGTTCTGTAAGTACTGAATCCAGGCTTATTTTCCCAAACACAGAAAACTGAATTTACTCACTCTTCTATCGATCCATTCATCTGATCCATTCATCCATTTATTCACAATATATATAACACACACACACACATGCCCTACACAAAGCTGCATAGGTTTTGGAAAAATCAACCAAGATACATATCCCCAGCTGCTATGGACTTTCTCATATGGATAGGTTAGCAGACAAATCAACAAATACCTTCAATATTACATGATAAAGAACATAACAAATCAATGTACAAAGAGAAATTATTATTTTAATTCAGAAATGTTTCACAGGGCAGAATTCTGGCAAGTAAATTTGTAAGAGAAGATAAAATCATTTTACAGTATGGAAGATGAAAAGTTATTTTTATTTCTGAAAGGCGGGAAAATGTTTAAAATATTTGACCTATAGGGTGATGTACAGCTGATTGTCAGATTGGAGGGATAGGCTATGCCTTAAATATTCTTAAATAACTTTAAATCCTATTCATTTGAAAGTCCAGTTTCTGTCCAATAGCTTTCTGAGGGCATTTTTTACATCTTTGTTTCTGAAGTTGTAGATTACTGGATTAAACATGGGAAAGACAACCGTATAAAGCACTGCAACTACTTTGTCAGTGTCTAGGGAGTAGCTGATACTGGGATGCAAGTACATAAACAGGAGTGTTCCGTGGAATAAGGTGATTGCTATGAGATGGGAGGCACAGGTAGAGAACGTTTTGCTTCTTGCACCTGAGGACTTGATGCTCAAAACAGTGAGGAGGATACAGATGTATGAGATAAAGATGACCACAAAAGCACTGGTCTGGATGAAGCCACACAAGGCAAAGAGCAGAAGCTCATTGATGTAGGTGTCTGTGCAGGATAAAGCCAGGAGAGGTGAGATATCACAGAAAAAATGGTTGATGATATTGGAGCCACAATATGGCAGCCTGAATGTGAGGCAGACATGGACCTTTGAAATCACACCCCCACTGAAGTACACCAACGCAATGCAGCAGACACAGACTCTCCCAGACACAAGAGCAGAATAGAGCAGTGGATTGCAGATGGCTGCATAGCGGTCATAGGCCATTGCTGCCAGGATAAGGCATTCAGCATTAGCAAAACAACCAAAGAAAAACATCTGTAGCACACAACCATAGAGGGAAATGCTTTGCTTGGATGCTAAGAAATTTCCCAGCATTTTAGGAGGGATTGCTGTTGAGTAGCTAATGTCTAAGAAAGACAAGTTGCTGAGAAAATAACACATGGGGGTTTGAAGGCTTGAATTGATATTAACTAGAATTATTACACCTACATTTCCCACCACAGTTAGTGTATAGACTACAAGAAATACCAAGAATAGTGTAAAAAGCAAGAGAGTTCCAGAAAAACATCTATTTCTGCTTTATTGACTATGCCAAAGCTTTTGACTGTGTGGATCACAATAAACTGTGGGAAATTCTTCAAGAGATGGGAATACCAGACCACCTGACCTGCCTCTTGAGAAACCTGTATTCAGGTCAGGAGGTGACAGTTAGAACTGGACATGGAACAACAGACTGGTTCCAAATAGGAAAAGGAGTATGTCAAGGCTGTATATTGTCACCCTGCTTATTTAACTTCTATGCAGAGTACATCATGAGAAACGCTGGGCTGGAAGAAACACAAGCTGGAATCAACATTGCCAGGAGAAATATCAATAACCTCAGATATGCAGATGACACCACCCTTATGGCAGAAAGTGAAGAGGAACTAAAAAGCCTCTTGATGAAAGTGAAAGTGGAGAGTGAAAAAGTTGACTTACAGCTCAACATTCAGAAAACGAAGATCATGGCATCTGGTCCCATCACTTCATGGGAAATAGATAGGGAAACAGTGGAAACAGTGTCAAACTTTATTTTTTTGGGCTCCAAAATCAGTACAGATGGTAACTGCAGCCATGAAATTAAAAGACGCTTACTCCTTGGAAGGAAAGTTATGTCCAACCTAGATAGCATATTGAAAAGCAGAGACATTACTCTGCCAACAAAGGTCCGTCTAGTCAAGGCTGTGGTTTTTCCAGTGGTCATGTATGGATGTGAGAGTTTGACTGTGAAGAAGGCTGAGCGCCAAAGAATTGATGCTTTTGAACTGTGGTGTTGGAGAAGACTCTTGAGAGTCCCTTGGACTGCAAGGAGATCCAACCAGTCCATTCTGAAGGAGATCAGCCCTGGGATTTCTTTGGAAGGAATGATGCTAAAGCTGAAACTCCAGTACTTTGGCCACCTCATGCAAGGAGTTGACACATTGGAAAAGACTCTGATGCTGTGAGGGATTGGGGGCAGGAGGAGAAGGGGACCACAGAGGATGAGGTGGCTGAATGACATCACTGATTCAATGGACATGAGTCTGAGTGAACTTCGGGAGTTGGTGATGGACAGGGAGGCCTGGCATGCTGCGATTCATGGGGTCACAAAGAGTCGGACACGACTGAGCGACTGAACTGAACTGAGAGGTAGATAATCTATGAATTCAACAAGTAGGAACTCATTCTGCATGGTATCATTATTCTCCAAAATCTTCTTGTTTTTCTTGTCTTTCTCATCTGAAATAGATGGCATCAGAATACATGAATTGATCTGAGTGATTGATTAACAAAGGATACTTTTATTCTTCCTTCTAAAGAGGCAAAGATAAGGATAATAAAATCACTGTTAAGGCATTTTCTGTGATGTATTTGGCTTCTTTTCTTTTTTCTTTTTTTGTCACTTTATTTAAAAAATAATTAAAATCTTCATTGATGCTACAGAATGTTATTCAGGTATGATGCTTTAAGAGGCAGTGACTTTAAAAACTGTACTTTAAGAGATGGTACTGATTCCTTTCAAGATGAAAAAGAATGAATTTGGCTGAGTTGATAAGTCCTGGTAGAACCAGAAGAGCTGGCAAAGTCCTTATAAGTCAACCCCTATTTTTCAGATCCTAAAATCATATTATTCCATGTACAGGAAAGTATAGTTGGGAAAAGTTCTAAGGAGAATTCTCCCACAGATAAACTGGATAAATCTATAGAATATCTGTGATCTTGGGAGGTAGTTTAAAATAACAGATAAGAGCATATCAGTTATGTAAGAGATGACTGGGTTGAAATCTTAGCTTTGCTACATATAGAATATATACTAATTGGTTATGTGATCTTAATAAAGTCATTTAACCACTCTGTGATGATTAGAGGAAAAACAAGTAGATATTTGTAAAACACTTACATAACTGGTACATAATACACATTAAAGTAACTTTTACTTTTAATAGCTTATTCAGTAGGTTGAAATGCCCAGACAATTGTCTCAAAATTCATCTTATCTTTTTAAAATTTTATTTATTGAATTTAATTGGCAGATAATTACTTTACAATATTGTGATGGCTTTTGCCATACATCAGCATGACTCAGCCATAGGTATACATGTTTCCCCTCATCCTGAACCCCCCTCCCAACAAAATTCATGTTATCTTTGACATCATGGGTACAGGATCTGCCTTCTCTTAAAAATAAGACCCATTGTGTATGTGTGTGTGTTCTATACAAATAAATTGCTTGGTTTCAGTAAATCTTTTACACGTGCATATAATTGTTGCTTTCCTTTCCCTAATTTATGTCTCTTTCTTGACTCTAGAGTGTGGATATAATGGTGTCTGGTGTGAGGTCACAAGAACATTCTTTTGAAGGACAACCGTGTCTCTGTCCTTATTAATGAACTTCTAAACTGAGACTATAATGGGAAAAAGTATTATATAGGCAGAAGGAGAAATTACCAAGTGAAAAAACCTTAGGATGAATGTCAATGAAAAATACGGTGAGATGGAATATCTTGCAGGCAATTAAAGATATGTAATGTTGGCTTAAGTCAGTAACACTATGGTGAGTAAGAAGAGAAACAAATAATGGGGATCTATTTTCTGTTATATGTGGGAATCCTGTAATTCTCCTGGCTCCAACAATATGACCTGCTATCTTCTAGAGGATCCAGTCTTTGTCGGGAACTAGATCTTTAAAAGGAAAAAGTTGATTGAAAAAAGATGAATTCAAACTCTTAAATGAGAAAAATAATAATGTATTTATGTTGCACAGATGTCATTTCTATGCTTATAATATTCAGATTCTTATCCTTAACTCTTTGTCTTCCTTTTTTTAATGAATCAATTCAATAATCATGAAAAGGACTTTCTTGAATTTTCTTGTGTGTGCATGTGTGTGTGACTCTCCAACAGCCTGTGTCCTCTTTGATTTGATATCACTGGAACAAAAGAGGCCCCAAAATAAAGAGAAAAAGTAAGTGTATGGAGTCCTGGACTCTAATCCTAGTTCTACTACTTTATTTTATTTTTATTTATGTTATCATATCTTAATTTATAAAGTCAGACCTACTGTATTTACTTTTATGCTTGTCATCTAAAGCAAAATATATATATTCAAGAACTTCATAATGGCTTACTAAACTTTTATACTTGTTTGCAGATTATTAGCAGGAATTGCTGATTCAAACAAGTTTGTTAAAACTGGAAACAACAAATGAACAGACATGCAGCAATAAAAATGTTGTAAACTCTAAACAAACATAAATCAAGTATAACTGCCACTACCAATAAAACAACCAAGGCAAACTATAACTTGTTTTCTTGAACGGTTTTAGTTTGGGTTTTCTAAGAACTGGAGCCCTGATACATTCACTGTGATACCTAGTTACTTGCATTAAAGATGATACTGAGAGTGGTGAAAGCAATAAACAATAGTTAAATTTATCAATGCATTTTCCAATCATTTGGCATGCATCATTTCATCAAAACCTCATATTATTCTATGGATAAACATTTTTCTATCTTTACAAGTGATAAAACTGAAGCATAGAAATGTAATTAAATTTTCAGAGCGTACATTGACAGAATCCTATTCTCACTTCTTAACCGAAGTACTATGGTGGGTCTGATGTTGAAATATTTTCTACTGCTGTAGGAATTTTATGATATATCATTTGAATATAGAATATCAGTGTGGTAAAGAACCTCAGCCATTATTTGGCATTCTTATATTTCAGATGCCACCACTACAAGATCATTCAACATGTGGCATGTCCACTAGTGACTTGCATGAGTATATCATATCCAAAAACAGGTTATGAGATCAAAGTCTGATTTTTCTTCCTTAAGTCCCCATGAAAATTGAAAAACTGTCTAGAGAGTTTCTGTAGTCAGTTGTTGAATGGGAGACTAAGCATCCCACAAAAATTTCACTTCTTTTGAAGGATTCATCTCATACAACTTTGAACTGAGATCTTGATTAATCTAACATAAGCTGAGCCCCACTGATTCCCAAGGAGATCTTTTGTGACAAAGCTACTTCTGAAAACTGCCCATGGATGGATTTTCATTTTGCTCTCCTGCTTAAAGTATTAAATGTAAAGTTTGCCCTCTCTTTCCTTTTCAAATTGTGTTGTACTATAGTAATTAAACACACACAGGATATGGACACACAGGATATGGAGTCAGGCAAAATTTAGTTTAACCTCAGATGTGACATTGAATGTTGTATAAGTCATTGAACTTCTCTATACATAAACTTCTTTATTTCATTTAATTAGCATAACGCATGTGTGCTTTCTAAGTCACTGCAGTTATGTCTGACTTTGCCCAACTCTGTGGACTATATAGCCCACCAGGCTCCTCTATCCATGGAATTCTACAGGCAAGAATACTGAAGTGGGTTGCTATTTCCTCCTCTAGGGGATCTTCCTGACCCAGGGATTGAACCCAACTATCTTATACCATAAAATTGAAATCAGGATTAAATTGGAAAACTTATGACACTTTACAGGGCTTGCTATATCATCAGTTCAGTTCAGTTCAGTCACTCAGTCGTGTCCGACTCTTTGCGACCCCATGAATTGCAGCATGCCAGGCCTCCCTGTCCATCACCAACTCCCAGAGTTCACTGAGATGCATGTCCATCGAGTCAGTGATGCCATCCAGCCATCTCATCCTCTGTCATCCCCTTCTCCTCCTGCCCCCAATCCCTCCCAGCATCAGAGTCTTTTCCAATGAGTCAACTCCTTGCCTGAGGTGGCCAAAGTACTGAAGTTTCAGCTTCAGCATCATTCCCTCCAAAGAAATCCCAGGGCTGATCTTCAGAATGGACTGGTTGGATCTCCTTGCTGTCCAAGGGACTCTCAAGAGTCTTGTCCAACACCAAAGTTCAAAAACATCAATTCTTCGGTGCTCAGCTTTTTTCACATTCCAACTCTCACATCCATACACAACCACTGGAAAAACCACAGCCTTGACTAGACGGACCTTTGTTGGCAGAGTAATATCTCTGCTTTTGAATATGCTATCTAGATTGGTCATAACTTTTCTTCCAAGGAGTAAGCGTATTTTAATTTCATGGCTGCAGTCACCATCTGCAGTGATTTTGGAGCCCCAAAAAATAAAGTCTGGCACCATTTCCACTGTTTCCCCATCTATTTTCCATGAAGTGATGGGACCAGATGCCATGATCTTCGTTTTCTGAATGTTGAGCTTTAAGCCAACTTTTTCACTCTCCTCTTTCACTTTCATCAAGAGGCTTTGTAGTTCCTCTTCACTTTCTGCCATAAGGGTGGTGTCATCTGCATATCGGAGGTTATCGATATTTCTCCCGGCAATCTTGATTCCAGCTTATGCTTCTTCCAGTCCAGCTTTTCTCATGATGTACTCTGCATATAAGTTAAATAAGCAAGATGACAATATACAGGCTTGACGTACTCCTTTTCCTATTTGGAACCAGTCTGTTGTTCCATGTGCAGTTCTAATTGTCACCTCCTGACCTGCATACAGGTTTCTCAAGAGGCAGGTCAGATGGTCTGGTATTCCCATCTCTTGAAGAATTTCCCACAGTTTATTGTGATCCACACAGTCAAAAGCTTTGGCATAGTCAATAAAGCAGAAATAGATGTTTTTCTGGAACTCTCTTGCTTTTTCCATGATCCAGCAGATGTTGGCAATTTGATCTCTGGTTCTTCTGCCTTTTCTAAAACCAGCTTGAACATCAGGAAGTTCATGGTTCATGTATTATTGAAGCCTGGCTTGGAGAATTTGGAGCATTACTTTACTAGCGTGTGAGATGAGTGCAGTTGTGCGGTAGTTTGAGCATTCTTTGGCATTGCCTTTCTTTGGGATTAGAATGAAAACTGACCTTTCCAGTCCTGTGGCCACTGCTGTGTTTTCCAAATTTGCTGACATACTGAGTGCAGCACTTTCACAGCATCATCTTTCAGAATTTGAAATAGCTCAACTGGAATTCCATCACCTCTACTAGCCTTGTTAATAGTGATGCTTTCTAAGGCCCTCTTGACTTCACATTCTAGGATGTCTGACTCTAGGTCAGTGGTCACACCATCGTGATTATCTTGGTAGTGAAGATCTTTTTTGTGCAGTTCTTCTGTGTATTCTTGCTATCTCTTCTTAATATCTTCTGCTTCTGTTAGGTCCATACCATTTCTGTCCTTTATCGAGCCCATCTTTGCATGAAATGTTCCCTTGGTATCTCTAATTTTCTTGAAGAGATCTCTAGTCTTTCTCATTCTGTTGTTTTCTTCTATTTCTTTGCATTACTCACTGAGGAAGGCTTTCTTATCTCTCCTTGCTCTTTGTTGAAACTCTGCATTCATATGTTTATATATTTCCTTTTCACCTTTGCTTTTCACTTCTCTTCTTTTCACAGCTATTTGTAAAGCCTCCTGAGGCAGCCATTCAGCTTTTTTGCACTTCTTTTCCATGGGGATGGTCTTGATCCCTGTCTCCTGTACAATGTCAGGAACCTCTGTCCATAGTTCATCAGGCACTCTATCAGGTCTAGTCCCTTAAATCTCTTTCTCACTTCCACTGTATAATCATAAGGGATTTGATTTAGGGATTTGTTATATTATAGATGCATGAAATAATAAATGCATTATTATTAGTGTTAATACTATTGTGATTACTTAATCATTCAATATATGACTTCAAAATTGTAAGTTCCTTCAGTTGGTAATTACAGGGACAAGCATTAAAGAGTTATACTATATGTTAAATGTGTATATTCTCATAGAAGCTGAGGTTTGTCTTATTGATAAAATTTAGCTTATTTAATTTAGCTATGGAGTAGGAATTGGCAACCCATTCCATTATTCTTGCCTCAAAAAGTCAATGGACAGCAGAGCCTGGCAGGTTATAGCCCATGGGGTCGAAGAGTTAGATATGACCGAGCATACACACCTAATTTAGCTAATTCAATTAATTAGATTATTAGATTTCTCAAGATTTTCAAAATAGCCATACTCAGATTCCCCATCATGGAAATAAGGAGCACAATGAATCAGTCAATGGCTTTAGGAAGATGCCATGGGGAAAGTCAGGCCAGATTTATACTCCACCATCCCCCTGTCCATTCCTCTAGCCCACATACATACACAAACTGAGAAAACCCTACAGAGTCGGGGAAGATACATTTTATCTCAGGCAACTGTATCTTTGCTACATCCACACCACACACCTTGTTAATGCTTCAGGGAATCTGTCACCTACCTTGGCACCATCTGGAAGTTTGAATGTAATATTTATTTTGTACAAGAGGCTGATACCAGATTTTTACACATGGATCTTATGAAGGATAAATATTATATTCTCGTCTGAGACAAGAGGGATATTATCCCAAGATAATTCCCAACCCCAGGTGGATTTTAGATTGGCAATGACCTTTTTCTGAGCAGTGTGGCCTGAATGATTTTCAAAGAGAAAAATGGAGAGCAGAAATATAATTGACTATTATGTAGCCAATTACAATGTAATCTTTAACTGAGAAATCTAAGATAAAACAACAGCAAAAATCTTCTCAGTTCTGCCAGGTGATAGGAAACAAGCAAAAAACTCATATAAATCCTATGATTTCTACCAGATATTACCTTTAGTTATATGAGATGATCTGAAAGTGCAAGTTTAATGCTATTGAGAACAATCCCAGGTACCCACATTTTAGTTTGCTTCTTTCAATTTTCCTAGTGACTTGGAGGAAATATGTCTTGTATGATAAGATGTAAGAGCTTACAACTCAGGGAACCTGGATTTGAAAGTGAGATTTGCCATTTCACAACTGTGAGACTTTGAGTCACTTCTTAAATGTTATTCCTTAGGGCAGAAAGTGAAGAGGAACTCAAAAACCTCTTGATGAAAGTGAAAGTGGAGAGTTAAAAAGTTGGCTTAAAGCTCAACATTCAGAAAATGAAGATCATAGCATCCGGTCCCACCACTTCATGGGAAATAGATGGGGAAACAGTGGAAACAGTGTCAGACTTTATTTTTCTGGGCTCCAAAATCACCACAGATGGTGACTGCAGCCATGAAATTAAAAGACGTTTACTCCTTGGAAGAAAAGTTATGACCAACCTAGATAGCATATTGAAAAGCAGAGACATTACTTTACCAACAAAGGTTCGTCTAGTCAAGGCTATGGTTTTTCCTGTGGTCATGTATGGATGTGAGAGTTGGACTGTGAAGAAGGCTGAGTGCCGAAGAATTGATGCTTTTGAACTGTGGTGTTGGAGAAGACTCTTGAGAGTCCCTTGGACTGCAAGGAGATCCAACCGGTCCATTCTGAAGGAGATCAGCCCTGGGATTTCTTTGGAAGGAATGATGCTAAAGCTGAAACTCCAGTACCTTGGCCACCTCATGCAAGGAGTTGATGCATTGGAAAAGACTCTGATGCTGGGAGGGATTGGGGGCAGGAGGAGAAGGGGACCACAGAGGATGAGGTGGCTGAATGGCATCACTGACTCGATGGACATGAGTCTCAGTGAACTCTGGGAGTTGGTGATGGACAGGGATGCCTGGCGTGCTGCAATTCATGGGGTCACAAAGAGTCGGACATGACTGAGCGACTGATCTGATCTGATCTGATCTGATTAATTGTAAAATGATAAGTACTAATTGTCCACCTCACCAAATTCTTATGAAAATTGGAATAATGCATGTAAAGAGTCCCTTCTTCAGCAGACTGCACACTTTCTTTTGTAATTATAGCAGTATTTGTAACAGTATTTCTTCATAATTTAAAAAGAAGTTCTATATTTTAACTTAAAAAAAAATTATTAACAAGACTTCCCCCGTGGTTCAGTGGTAAAAAAAAATCCACCTGCCAATGCAGGAGAGGCAGGTTGTATCCCTGGATCTTGCAGATCCCCTGGAGAAGGAAATGGCAACCCACTCCAGTATTCTTGCCTGGAGAATCCCATGGACAGAGGAGCCTGGGAAGCTACAGTCCGTGGGTTTGCAAAGTCAGACATGACCAAGCATGCATGCACAGGAGAAACAGGAAAAATGCAAACCTGAGCTTTAGCTTCTAGGGAGCTGGAAGAGAAATGTTTCCTCATCTTCAGTGCTTAGTCAAGGCTCCCAAAAAGGTTCTGTGACACCACCCAATTCTGTAGAGTGCCCAATGCTACCTTAAAGGAAATGGTCTCCTGCATACAGTTGTCTCTAAAGTGACTAAGCCAAGAGTCACAGGGTGATGTAGCAACATTTTTATGAGTATGTCATATATTAAACACTGAACCGTAACAAGGAGACCATCTACACACACTCTAAATGAACTTCCCCTTGCTTACCTGCCAAATCAAATAAATCTCTCTTACCAAGTACTGCCGACAAAAGTGTTTATTTATGGAAGCTCTGTTTATTGATTACATTCATATATATATATATATATATATATATAAGGAATCCCTATTTTGGGGTGAAGTGAAAGTCACTCAGTCATGCCCAACTCTTTGCAACCCCATGGACTACAGTTCATGGAATTCTCCAGGCCAGAATACTGGAGTGGGTAGCCTTTCTCTTCACCAGGGGATCTTCCTAACCCAGGGATCGAACCCAGGTCTCCCACATTGCAGGCAGATTCTTTACCAACTGAGCTATCAGGGAAGCTTGTGGCACAACTGGTAAAGAATCTGTCCACAATGCGGGAGACCTGGATTCCATCCCCGGGTTGCGAAGATCCCCTGGAGAAGGGAAAGGCTACCCACTCCAGTATTCTGGCCTGGAGAATTCCATGGACTGTGAAGTCCATGGGGTTGCAAAGACTGGGACACGACTAAGTGACTTTCCCTTTCACTTTCATCCTGGGGTAATAATACTGCAGCAATGCATTCTTTGCTGTAACCACTATAGCGTAAGAAACAGACTATCATGAGGCTCAGTATTTTGTTTTTTATCTTTTGTTATTATTATTCTTTTTTTGAGCTTTCTTGTTTTTGTTTTTGAATTAATTGATTTTTTTAAAATTGAAGGATAATTGCTTTGCAGAATTTTGTTGTTTTCTGTCAAACATTAACAATAATCAGTCATAGTGACACCCATGCCCCCTCCCTCCTGAATGCCCCTCCCATCTCCTTCCCCACCCCACCCCTCTAGATGGTTACAGAGCCCCTGTTTAAGCTCCCTGAGTCGTACAGCATTGTACAGCATTCCCATTGGCTATTTATTTTACATATGGTATTTTAAGTTTTCATGATGCTCACTCCTTAGTTAGTCACAGAGAGGTCCTCACACTGTCCTGGAAAAGTAAGAAAAATTCTCCTGAAAATTATTTTGACTTTTAGATTTTGCTCAGGTCCAGCTCCTCTTATGCAAATTCCATGAAATAGTTAAAAGTTCTTGATGGATTGCCTGATTTATCATGCAAGAGACCTTATACCTCCATGTTTATAATAGAGAATTTAGGACCCGTGATAACCTGATATCTGATATTGCATGGCAAGGTATTTTATCTCAAATAGATCCCAGTAACAGGATAATGCTCATTCCTCAAAGTTAGAAAGGTAAATTTCTGAGGCAAAAAAAAAAAAACAAAAACTATCTATTTAAAATATCTAAATTCTTCTGCTAGTACATATAGCTTCTTGATGGGCTGAGTCTCAATTTTGGGACTGCTATAGAAATATAGAATTGCCTGCAGTGCTATTTAAAGAGGTCTTTCTGAATATGGTAATGCATCCTACACAAAGTGTCATTCTTTAAGAAGATCTACAGTATGGTTACAAATGCCCTCGTTTATATAGAAGATGCAGCTTCCAAAACTGAAAGCAGCTTATTAATACCTTCTATCTTTTATGTAGGAGGAAACAAAGTTTAGAAAAGTATGCTTTCTCTTCCAGAGGATATCCCAACATGTTCCATGTGACTAGACTCAGAAACAATGAATCTAGATCCTGGACATTTCCAGTTGTTCATTTTATAGTCTATTTTCAATATTGTGGATATATGTGTACTTTATGACATAGTGAGAGGAAAATTTGTTAGTTTTGTTTTTTTCCCTAGAGCCTTATATATACATGTTTAGAGACAAAATACAGAAAGTTCTTTGATAGCCTTGCTAAGAAAAAGGAAAATAATTTGAGAGGTTTGTTTTTAATTTGTGGGGTAGGGAAGTTGAGGAAGTACATTTGCACACATTACAACAAGCTACATAAAGTTTTACTGTGGCTTTCTATATGCTCAGTGGTAAAGAATCCACCTGCCAAACAGGAGATGCAGGAGACATGTGTTCAATCCCTGGATCATTAAGATCCCGTGGAGGATATGGCAACTCACTCCAGTATTTTTGCCTGAAGAATCCCATGGACAAAGGAGCCTGGCAAGCTGCAGTCCAAGAGGTCACAAAGAGTCCGACACAACTGAGCAACTAAAGAGCAACAGCTGAGATTCACTATGCATCGCACTTTAAGAGCACCATGCTTGGAATTGTGGTTATAAACAGAGGGACTTTATGATTAAATTCATAAAGAATAATTAGCTCCTATTTGGAAGATTCAATCATTTTCTTTATTAGCAAAACTAGAAAGTCAATTACAATCACTGATGAATCACTGTCACCATGGTATTTATATTAGTCCCGTTTAGTAAAAGGTCAGCTCAGCCATCCTGGGCCGCCCATCCTGTGTATTTCAGAGGTCTTCAAGACTTGACTGGCTCCTGGGAGATAACATCTAAAACCTTGGAATATCCTGTCTGATAAGAGTAGTTTTGTATCCTGGGGTCCACATCAAACAGTTTATGCTGTCATGGTTCAAGGTTAATGCCTGATTGTTTGTATGCCTGAGCCTTTGAACTGGGTTGTGATATAATCAATTTTAACCTCAGGGTGGTGAAATTCTAGATGAAGTATCTAAGCATAGTTTGTTTGATTCTCCATGCCTGTGAATTGACCCTTAATAAAATCCTGGACACTAAGACTTGGTTAAGCATTTCTGGTTGACAATAATTCCTAAGAGTCATCGACAACATTACTGGGAGAATTAAGTTGTCTGTGTGACTGCACCAGGAGAGGTCAGTGGAAGCTCGTGGCTGGTTCACCATGACACAGTTTATTCACTTTTTTTCTATTGCCTCTTTCACTCTATATCTGTAGCTGTAGTAAAACATTATCACAATAGTTTTTTGGAGTTTTGTGAGACATTCCTTCTACTAAATCACAGAATCTGATAGTAGTCTTTGGCACCCCTGACACAAGCCCTAAATTTGAAAAAATTTTCTCAAGCATTTTTCTTTCTTTAAGATTTTAAACTTTCTTGCACTTATATTACATAAAATATAAAATGTTATTCTAAGAAATTAAATATGCAAATTAGGAAAAAAAAATAAGTGAATACATGTAAAGTTACCTCCTAAGTTAAATAAAAAGCAGCAACAACAACAAAAACTGAGTATTGCTGAAATCAGAAGTTCTCTGTGATCACCTCTGTTATCCTACTTTCTTGAAAATTACAGCCACCATAAGATATCATCTCAGACCTGTCAAAATGGCTATCATCAAAAAGACCACAAACAGCTAATTGGCGAGGATGTGGAGAAGAGGGAATCCTTGTACACTGTTGGTGGAAATGTAAATTGGTGCAGCCACTCTTCAAAACTGTAGGAAGATTTCCAAAAAAGCTGAAACTACCATATGGGCCAGCAATTTCATTCCTGGGTATATTTCTGAGGGAAACAAAAACATTGATTCAAAGAGATATGCATACCCCATTGTTCATATCATCATTTTCTGTAGCCAAGATATGGAAGCCATTTAAGAGTCCATCAACAGATAAATGGATAAAGAAGCTGTGGGATGCATATGGAGTTGAATATTAGCTAGCTCTAGAAAAGAGTGAAATTTTGCCATCTACAATAACATGGATGGTCCTGCAGGGTATTATGCCCACTGAAATAAGTCAGATAGAAAAAGGCAAACACTGTGTGTTACCATTTACATGTGGAATCTAAAAAACTAAAACACATAAAAAATATAAGAATACAGAAACAGATCGATAGAGAACAAACTAGTGGTTGCCAATGGGACAAGAGAAGGAGACGGGAAGAGGGCAAGAGGCAGAGCATTAAAAAGCACAAACGATTCATTTTGATATTTGGCAAAACTAATACAGTTATGTAAAGTTTAAAAATAAAATTAAAAAAAAAAGAATCAAAAAAAAAAAAAATAAATAAAAAGCACAAACGAGGGCTTTGCAGGCGGCCGGTGGCTAAGACTTCACCTTCCCATGCAGGGGGCGCCAGTTCAACCCCTGGGCAGGGAGCTAAGGTTCCATGTGCCTCACAGTCAAAACACCAAAACAAAAAGCAGAGGCAACATTCTAACAGTTTCAATAAAGACAAAAAAAAAATGGTCCACATCAAAAAATATTTAAAAAAATACAGATTAATACAAACTAAATAACCTACAAGGATATATTGTACAGTACAGGGAATACATTCAATATTTAATAACTCAAAATGGCGTAGAATGACAAAAAACCTGAATCACCATGTTGCACCCTTGAAACTAATACAATATTGTAAATCAAATGTACCTCAGTTAAATATGAATAAAATACTCTTCTGTTTTTTCTTATTCCCTAGCTTTCAATTTTAAAAATAAATTCATCCATATCCTAAACTATGTGTTTAATAAATCTGTTTGAATCACATTATAAATGTGATGTCATATAGTTTGTTTCCTACTTTGCTTGTGATTTTCTTCAATATTAGTTTCTAACATTTTCCCATGAAAAGCTGTTACACATGAAAAGCTCAGGTGTATCCCTGTACTCTTAATTTCAAAAATGTATAGTATTATTTTTCTTTAATGTGTCTATTTAATGGTAACTTTCCTTCTATCATGATCAGTGCTTATGCAAATGTTACGTTACAGGTCACTCAGCACACTCCTACAGGAGTTTGTCTAGGTCCATCCCTAGATATGACATTGATTGGATACAGGATATACTTATCCTTAGCTTTAAAGTATAACAAGAATTTTCCTAATTTATGTTTCATATTTATGTCCTCAAGAGCAGCACATCTGACCTTAGCTTCTACATCCTTGCTGATACCTGCTATAGTCAGACATTTAACATATTTTGCCATCATTATGGAGGTACGTGTGTGTGTGTGTAGCCATGTCTGACTCTTTGCAAACCCATGAACTATAGCCCACAAGGCTCCTCTGTCCATGGAATTCTTCAGGCAAGAATACTGGAATAGGTTGTCATTTCCTAATCCAGGGAATCTTCCTGACCCAGGGATCAAACTTGCATCTCCTGAATGTCCTGAATTAGCAGGCAAATTTTTTACCACTGTACCACCTTTCAGATACTTAAATCTTTAACACATCTGGAAATATATATATTTTTTTCCATTGTGTTATTTTAGAATTTTCTTTTTTGAATTCAGATAGCATGTTTTCTCTACTGATCTTTTCTTTAAAAAACATGTGTTCTCCATTTATTGTTAGTGACACCCTGCTGCTGCTAAGTCGCTTCAGTCGTGTCGGACTCTGTGCGACCCCCATAGATGGCAGCCCACCAGGCTTCCCAATCCCTGGGATTCTCCAGGCAAGAACACTAGAGTGGGTTGCCATTTCCTTCTCCAACGCATGAAAGTAAAAAGCGAAAGCAAAGTCGCTCAGTCGTGTCCAACTCTTAGCGACCCCATGGACTGCAGCCTACCAGGCTCCTCCATCCATGGGTTTTCCAGGCAAGAGTACTGGAGTAGGGTGCCATGATGTATCAAATCTTCATTTATCTGTGGATCCGTTTCTGGACCTTGTTTTCTGATCATCAGTCTATTGGTAAGTTTTCCTTTATGTAATGGCAGACACTGCTAGATAATTTTTCAAGAAAGACTTGATCTTTTTGTTCTGAGCTATTTCACCAAAACTTTAAAAAAGGCTTGTCACTCTTAGAATGTTTTTTTTAATTTTGGAGTGAATTTCCTTTACAGACCAATTCTGTAAAACTTATATCTTTCAAATATTGAGTCATTCTCATAAACATAATGTCACTGTTTATTTATGCTATTTATTTAAAGTCTTTTAGTTATGTTTTATCATAAACATAAAAGTTTTGATTGATAGATATATTTCCCTAAAGACCTTATATAATAAAAATCTGTTGTTTAAAAATCATTATCTAAATATTTTCTGCAGTGATGAGAAAATACAATTAATTTTCAGATCGAATATTGATTCTATAGTTAACAATCCACACAGACTATTAACACCCATAGTTTTCATTTTACCCTTTTACATGAGTCTTTTCTTTATGTATCTTAAAAATCTGTAATTTATTGTTTTTGGATATCTTCCTCTGCTAGATGCACCCTCCAGTGAGTTATTACCCAGAGTTGGCAATGTTGGGCATCATTTTCCTTTAAATAATTTTAAAGTGGATAACAGTGAACTTCTGTTCATTAATTTTGATCAAAAGATGTCAATTCAGTTTTAAGTCCTAATTAACTGTATGTCTGAACCTCCAAATGCAATTTCTCCAGCTTCCCATGCATCATATTGGCATAAAGGAAGATGAAGGAAAAGCTTATTTGCAATAGTAAATCTTTTGGAAAAAATTCAAGCAAATAGATTGTAAACTTTTAACCATCAAATTGTGAAAGAAGATGTAACATTCAAGGTAGCTGTCCAGTGAAATTCTGGAAAGCATTTTCATTTCATCTTTTTAATCCACAAATTTGCTGCTAATGCTGCCAACTCTTGAGACAGACCTAACTATGCAAAGTGAATGCTCAATGTGTCTCATTAACAATAATCTTCGGTGCATTTTTTTGGCTTAAATTTAAACAGTATACAGTGCAATTATTGCTGAAAGGATAAGTACCATAAGCAATGATTATCTTGAGAGATAACTGATGAATAAATTGTAAAGGTTTGAAAACTCTTTCAGCCTTTTTTTTTTTTTTTTAGTGTAATGAAATCCCTTTGAAAAATGTCTAATTATGTTATTTCTTATTGAATCTCAAGAGAAATCAATAGACATTATAGCTATTTAATGAATCAACATATTTTTTGTTCTCCAATATTAAAAAGAAAAAATACTGCAGATAGATCTTAGTAAAAGAAGTGGGCAAATAAAGGCCCTGTTTTTCCTAGATTCTTAAATTACTGTTTACTACATGTATTTGCTTTATTATTTCAAATAAACTTATTAGAGTAACAAATTAGCACACTGAGGTAAATCCTCATATAGATGACATGCAGTAAAATGTTCACAATCTAAAAAATAATGATTTTTTTTATTATTAACCTAATAATTAACCTATTCATTTATAAAATTGACTTATTTTTAAATTTACATTTTAAAGTATAATCAAGTATCTTCATTTATTTGCTCATCTATCCACAAATATTTAATGACTGTCTACTATGTAACAGAAAATGTCCTGCCAGCCTAACCAATCATTATAAAGATTTGTGCACTAAAAAATTTATTAGAAGAGTAAAAACAAGAAAAATATAAACAAGTAACTGAAAACAATACTGTTACTAATAAGTATTTTAATACAATTTAATAGATTTTTGCAATTAAGGATTTCATTTTATCTTTGATGTTGAAGCCTTTAAAAATGTTTAATTAAAGAGTATATGATAATTTTATCTAATAAAATCAGGATATGTGGAAAACTGAATTGACAAAAAGTGAATATTATCTTTATGAGATAACTTGATAATTAACAAAAATAGCTATCTCATTTAAAATTATCCTTTTGTAGAGTTTCCTTTGGTCATATTCTTATCCTATATCACATAAACTGCAATGTCCCTTTGATGAATACTCAATTTACACCTAATCAAAAGATAATTATTGAAATGTAAAAGTCTATCTCTGGTGCAAATTATTACATAATTTCTTTATTTCCTCACAGGATAATTAGAAATAAAAAAAATACATATGCACAAAAAGAAGTTTCCAGAGATGTATAAAATTCTTAAAAGATATTAAGTTAAAAATAAAATAAATCTACTATACTTAGCAAAAAGCAAGTCAGTGATGGCATTGAAGAGAAAGCTTTCCATGGGAAAGACATGTGCAGAATGTAAGGCTATGATGCCTGAACACCAACATGTATTTCATGGTTCCACTTTTTTGTGGAAAATAATTCTAATGAGTTCAAAATTTATCCCTTGAAATATTTATTCATATATAATGCTAATGAATACATTATAAAATAAATAGCAAGAGTATCAATTACTGTCAAGGTAAGTTTTCCAGCTAGACTTTAAGCCTTCATAAATATTTTAAAAAGTGGGTTTCCCAGGTGGCTCAACAGAAAAGAATTTGACTGCCAAGCAGGAGATGTGAGTTCAATCCTTGGGTCGGGAAATTCCCCTGGAGTCGGAAATGGCAATCCACTCTAGTATTCTTGCCCAGAAAATTCCGTGGACAGAGAAGCCTGGCAGATTAAGTCCATGTGATCACGAAGAGTAAGACCCAACTCGGTGACAGAACAACAATCTCCTCTTTATTCTATGGAGACATGGAAAAAGTGCAAGAATGTAGTAAGTTTGCATTCCAGAAGACAGCCCTATCTTTGCTACTTACTTAAAAAAAAAAAAAAAATAGGATCAGTTTGTGCATAAGGCCTTGTCATTGAAGGATGGCTATTATGAGCTCTGATGCCTAATTCTGGATATTGGTCTGCTGTTTAGTTGATGTGTGGCAGAACCAATACAATATTGTAAAGTAATTAGCCTCCAATTAAAATAAATAATTTTTTTTTTAAAAAGGAGAGTGCTGAGAAATCATGGTTACATAGAATCTGAAGATCTTGTAACCCACAAAAAGATTCAACTTTCTGGTGGAGAAAAGTATAGATAGAGTAAAAAGACACTTGATTCCAGGGAAACTTTGAAATGACTCTTAGAGCTGCTGCTGCTGCTGCTGCTAAGTTGCTTCAATTGTGTCCGACTCTGTCCGCCCTACCTACTGATGGATTTTATAGATATTTTTAAGATGTTAGTAATCTAGATAATATGAAATAATGATTCTATTAAATTCAGTCTTTAAATTTTAGTGAAAATTTAATTTACTAGTTTTAAGATTGCCATCAGTCTCACAAGCCTTTATCATTTGTACAGAAGTATACCCACAGATCCTACTGTTCCATCAGGGTCAAATATTATGCACTTACATGTCTTAAATAAAATTGTAGTTATTCAAGTTTTTTAGAAAACAGAAGATGATTATGTATATAACGGCAATCCAGATTTGGGTACAAGAGGATTGAGTCAAACTTCATCTTACACATAATATGTAACTGGTATTAAAACATTATTGTATCACCTCACTACTATGAACACATTATATGTTGGTACAGTCATATATCTAGGGTAAGATATAAACATGTTAAAAGCTTTAAGAAGATAATGACTGTATTCCTAGGTTTGAGTGTGTATTCATAACGAATTTGGGGGACTTCTCTGGTGGTCCAGTGGTTCAGAATCTGCCTACCAAAAGAGGGGAAACAGATACGGACCCTGGGCAAGAAGATTCCACATACCATGGGGCAATTAAGCCCAAGCATCACAACTACTGAAGCCCAGGAGTGGAGAGTCAATGCTCTGCAGCAGAGTAGATACCACAATGAGAAGTCCATGCATGGCAACTAGAGGGTAGCCCTGCTCTATGTGGCTACAGAAAGCTATGTGCACAGCAGTGAAGACCTGGCAGAGCCAAAATAAATAAATACATAATATGCTTTTAAAAAGGAGTTTGTGCATTTCTGGTATTACTTGTACAAATATTCAGTTCAGTTCAGTTTAGTCGCTAAGTTGTGTCTGACTCTTTGTGACCCCATGAATCCAGCATGTCAGGCCTCCCTGTCCATCACCAACTCCTGGAGTTCACTCAAACTCATGTCCATCGAGTCGGTGATGCCATCCAGCCATCTCATCCTCTGTCGTCCCCTTCTCCTCCTGCCCCCAATCCCTCCCAGCATCAGAGTCTTTTCCAATGAGTCAACTCTTCGCATGAGGTGGCCAAAGTACTGGAGTTTCAGCTTCAGCATCATTACTTCCAAAGAAATCCCAGGACTGATCTCCATCAGGATGGACTGTTTGGATCTCCTTGCAGTCCAAGGGACTATCAAGAGTCTTCTCCAACACCACAGTTCAAAAGCATCAATTCTTCGGTGCTCAGCCTCCTTCACAGTCCAACTCTCACATCCATACATGACCACAGGAAAAACCATAGCCTTGACTAGACAAACCTTTGTTGGCAAAGTAATGTCTCTGGTTTTCAATATGTTATATAGGTTGGTCATAACTTTCCTTCCAAGGAGTAAGCGTCTTTTAATTTCATGGCTGCAGTCAACATCTGCAGTGATTTTGGAGCCCAGAAAAATAAAGTCTGATACTGTTTCCACTGTTTCCCCATCTATTTCCCATGAAGTGATGTGACCAGATGCCATGATCTTCGTTTTCTAAATGTTGAGCTTAAGCCAACTTTTTCACTGTCCTCTTTCACTTTCAACAAGAGGCTTTTTAGTTCCTCTTCACTTTCTGCCATAAGGGTGGTGTCATCTGTATATCTGAGGTTATTGATATTTCTCCTGGCAATCTTGATTCCAGCTTGTGCTTCTTCCAGCCCAGCGTTTCTCATCATGTACTCTGCATAGAAGTTAAATAAGCAAGGTGACAATATACAGCCTTGACATGCTCCTTTTCCTATTTGGAACCAGTCTATTGTTCCATGTCCACTTCTAAGTGTTTCTTCCTGACCTGCATATAGGTTTCTCAAGAGGCAGGTCAGGTGGTCTGGTATTCTCATCTCTTTCAGAATTTTCCACAGTTTATTGCGATCCACACAGTCAAAGCCATTGGCATAGTCAATAAATCTGGGGTAGCTCCTCCCAGCCGCCGCCCCTGGCCTCTGGCATGGGTGTACAAATGTTACTTAATAGAATTTCATTTATCACAATAAGAGCCTGGATACCCCTTGTGAACATATGGTGATTTAGGCTTGAAAGTTTAGCTGGGAACTGGGAGCAACTCTACAGAATACAGAGCACAGAAATACACTCTTACAAGCAAGATCATTTTCTCTTTTCTTTCTTTAATTTTTTAAACTATGGCAAAGGAGGGAAGAATATACAGTGGAGAAAAGACAGTCTGTTCAATAAACAGTGATGGGAAAATTGGACAGCTATATGTAAAAGGGTGAGATTAGAACACTGCCTCATGAAAATGAATAGAAAATGCTTAAAGACCTAAATGTAAGACTAGAAACCATAAACTTCCTAGAAGAGAACAGAGGCCAAACACACTTTGACGTATGTCACAGCAATATATTTGGGATCTGTCTCTGAAGGCAAAAGCAATAAGAGAAAGAGGGAAAGGGGTATTCAGTTCAGTTCAGTTGCTCAGTCCTGTCCGACTCTTTGCAACCCCATGGACTGCAGCATGCGAGGCATCCCTGTCTATCACCAACTCCTGGAGTTTACCCAAAGTCATGTCCATTGAGTCAGTGAGGCTATTCAACCATCTCATCCTCTGTTGTCCCCTTTTCCTCTGACCTTCGATCTTTCCCAGCATCAGGGTCTTTTCAAATGAGTCAGCTCTTTGCTTCAGGTGGCCAAAGTATTGGAGTTTCAGCTTCAGCGTCATTGCTTTCAATGCATATTCAGGACTGATTTCCTTTAGGACGGACTGGTTGGATCTCCTTGCAGTCCAAGGGACTTTCAAAACTTTTCTCCAACACCACAGTTCAAAAGCATCAACTCTTTGATGCGAAGCTTTCTTTACAGTCCAACACCCACATCCATACATGACTACTGGTAAAACCATAGCTTTGAGGAGACAGAACTTTGCTAGCAAAGTAATGTCTCTGCTTTTTAATATGCTGTCCAGGTTGGTCATAACTTTCCTTCCAAGGAGTAAATGTCTTTTGATTTCATGGCTGCAGTCACCATCTGCAGTGATTTTGGAGCCCCCAAAATTAAAGTCAGACACTGTTTCCACTGTTTCCCCATCTATTTCCCATAAAGTGATGGGACCAGATGCCATGATCTTCGTTTTCTGAATGTTGAACTTTAAGCCAACTTTTTCACTCTCCACTTTCACTTTCAACAAGAGGCTCCTTAGTTCTTCAATTTCTGCCATAGGAGTGGAATCATCTGCATATTTGAGGTTATTGAAAATTCTCCTGGCAATCTTGATTCCAGTTTGTGCTTCATCAAGCCCAGCATTTCTCATGAAGTACTTTGCATATAAGTTAAATAAGCAGGGTGACAATGTATACCCTGACATACTCCTTTTCCTATTTAGAACCAGTCTGTAGTTTCATGTCCAGTTCTAACTATTGCTTCCTGACCTGTATACAGATTTCTCAAGAGGCAGGTCAGGTGGTCTAGTATCCCAATCTCTTCCACAATTTTCCAAAATTTATTGTGATCCACACAGTCAAAGGCTTTGGCATAGTCAAAAAAGGAGAAATAGATGCTTTTCTGGAACTCTTGCTTTTTCAATGATACAGCAGATGTTAGCAATTTGATCTTTGGTTCCTCTGCCTTTTCTAAATCCAGCTTGAACATCTGGAAATTCAGGGTTCACGTATTGTTGAAGCATTGCTTGGAGAATTTTGAGCATTACTTTACTAGCATGTGAGATCAGTGCAATTGTGCAGTAGCTTGAACATTCTTTGGCATTGCCTTTCTTTGGGATTGGAATTAAAACTGACCTTTTCCAGTCCTGTGGCCACTGCTGAGTTTTTCAAATTTGCTGGCATATTGAGTGCAGCACTTTCCCAGCATCAGCTTTTTTAGGATTTGATATAGCTTACCTGGAATTCGATCAGCTCCACGAGCTTTGCTCATAGTGATGCTTCCTAAATCCCACTTGACTTCCCATTCCAAGATGTCTGGCTCTAGGTGAGTGTGAGTGATCACACCATCGTGATTATCTGGGTTGTGAAGATCTTGTTTTGTAGAGTTCTGTTTATTCTTGCCATCTCTTCTTAATATCTTCTGCTTCTGTTAGGTCCATACCATTTCTGTCCTTTATTGAGCCCATCTTTGCATGAAATGTTCCCTTGCTATCTCTAATTTTCTTGAAGAGATCTCTAGTCTTTCTCATTCCATTGTTTTCCTATATTTCTTTGCACTGATCATTGAGGAAGGCTTTCTTATCTCTCCTTGCTACTCTTTGTAACTCTGCTTTCACATGGGTATATTTTTCCTCTTTTCCTTTGTTTTTTTGCTTCTCTTCTTTTCATAGCTATTTGTAAGGCCTCCTCAGACAGCCATTTTGCTTTTTGCATTCCTTTCTCTTGGGGATGGTCTTGATCCCTGTTTCCTGTATAATGTCATGAATCTCCATCCATAGTTCATCAGGCAGTCTATCAGATTGCATCCCTTAAATCTATTTCCCACTTTCACTGTATATTCTTAAGGGATTTAATTTAGGTCATACCTGAATGGTCTAGTGATTTTGCCTACTTTCTTCAATTTAAGTCTGAATTTGGCAATAAGGAGTTCATGATCTTAGCCACACTCAGCTCCTGGTCTTATTTTTGCTGACTGTATAGAGCTTCTCCATCTTTGGCTGCAAAGAATATAATCAATCTGATTTCAGTGTTGACCATTTGGTGATGTGCATGTGTAGAGTCTTCTCTTGTGTTGTTGGAAGAGGGTGTTTGCTATGACCAGTGCGTTCTGTTGGCAAAACTGTATGAGCCTTTTACCTACTTCATTCTGTACTCCAAGGCCAAATTTGCCTGTTACTCCAGAGATTTCTTGACTTTCTACTTTTGCATTCCACTCCCCTATAATGAAAAGGACATCTTTTGGGGGGGGGGTGTTTGTTCTAAGAGGTCTTGTAGGTCTTCATCAGATCAGATCAGATTGACCCCATGAATCGCAGCACGCCAGGCCTCTCTGTCCATCACCAACTCCTGGAGTTCACTCAGACTCACGTCCATCGAGTCAGTGATGCCATCCAGCCATCTCATCCTCTGTCGTCCCCTTCTCCTCCTGCCCCCAATCCCTCCCAGCATCAGAGTCATTTCATATGAGTCAACTCTTCGCATGAGGTGGCCAAAGTACTGGAGTTTCAGCTTTAGTATCATTCCTTCCAAAGAAATCCCAGGGCTGATCTTCAGGATGGACTGTTTGGATCTCCTTGCAGTCCAAGGGACTCTCAAGAGTCTTCTCCAACACCACAGTTCAAAAGAATCAATTCTTCGGTGCTCAGCCTTCTTCACAGTCCAACTCTCACATCCATACATGACCACAGGAAAAACCATAGCCTTGACTAGACAAACCTTTGTTGTCAAGGTAATGTCTCTGCTTTTGAATATGCTATCTAGGTTGGTCTTAACTTTCCTTCCAAGGAGTAAGGGTCTTTTAATTTCATGACTGCAGTCACCATCCGTAGTGATTTTGGAGCCCAGAAAAATAAAGTCTGACACTGTTTCCACTGTTTCCCCATCTATTTCCCATGAAGTGGTGGGACCGGATGCCATGATCTTCGTTTTCTGAATGTTGACCTTTAAGCCAACTTTTTCACTGTCCTCTTTCACTTTCATCAAGAGGCTTTTGAGTTCCTCTTCACTTTCTGTCATAAGGGTGGTGTCATCTGCATATCTGAGGTTTTTGATATTTCTCCCAGCAATGTTTATTCCAGCTTGTGTTTCTTCCAGTCTGGCATTTCTCATGATGTACTCTGCATATAAGTTAAATAAACAGGGTGACAATATACAGCCTTGACGAACTCCTTTTCCTATTTGGAACCAGTCTGTTCTTCCATGTCCAGTTCTAACCGTTGCTTCTTGACCTGCATACATAGAACCAGTCAACTTCAGCTTCTTCAGCATTACTGGTCAGGGCATAGACTTGGATTACCACGATATTGAATGATTTGCCTTGGAAACAAACGGAGATCATGCTGTCATTTTTGAGATTGCATCCAAGTACTGCATTTCAGACTCTTTTGTTGACTCTGATGGCTACTCCATTTCTTCTAAGGGATTCTTGCCCAAAGTCGTAGATATAATGGTCATCTGAGTTAAATTCACTAATTCTAGTCCATTTTAGTTCCCTGATTCCTAAAGTAGTGATGTTCACTCGTGCCATCTCCTGTATGACCACTTCCAATTTTCCTTGACTCCTGGACCTAACATTCCAGGTTCCTATGCAATATTGCTCTTTACAGCATCAGACTTTGCTTCAATAACCAGTCACATCCAAACCTGGATGTTATTTTTCCTTTAGCTTTGTCCCTTCATTCTTTCTGGAGTTATTTCTCCACTGATCTCCAGTAGCATATTGGGCACCTACTGACCTGGGGAGTTCATCTTTCAGTGTCCTATCTTTTTGCCTTTCCATACTGTTCGTGGGGTTCTCAAGGCCATAATACTCAAGTGGTTTACCATTCCCTTCTTCAGTGGAGCACATTTTGTCATAACTCTCGACCATGATCCATCTCTTGGTTGGCCCTACATGGCATGGCTCATAGTTTCATTGAGTTAGATAAGGCTGTGGTCCATGTGATTAGATTGGCTAGCTTTCTGTGACTGTGGTTTCTCTCTGTGTGCCCTCTGTTGCCTTCTGCCTGTTCCTACCGTCTTACTGTGATTTCTCTGATCTTGAACATGGGGTATCTCCTCCCAGCCGCTTACAGCTCCAGCATGTCGCAGCCTAAGAGGGAGTTTAGGGGTATACAATTAAAAGGGACAAGCTACTGTGTGTTAAATAGATGGCCTATAAGGATGTATTGTATAGCATAAGAAATTATACCCACTGTCTTGTAATTTTTTTTAATTTTATTTTTTTTTTAATTGATGGAACATTTTTCTTGGTTTCTTCTGTATAACACATATCCATTATAATTATATATATATATAATTATGTATGTAATTTATACTATATATAATTTATAATTATGTACATATTTATACATAGATATGTATACATAGGATAATTATATCTAATAAAATCAGGGTATGTATATATATCCCCTTCCCTCTTGAGCCTCCCTCCCCTTCCCCTACCCTACCGCTCTGGCTCTTTGAATAGAGTATAATCTGCCAAAATACTTAATCACTATGCTGTTCACTTGAAACTTGTACAATATTGTAAATCAAGTATACCCAGATTTGTAAAGTTAAATGTTCTTAAGCCATTGTCTTAATGTTCATGGTATAGTATTCTTTTAAGCAAATGATGTAGTTAGTGTCCCCTTTGCATTTCACTCAAGAACAGAGTTAGAAGTTAAACTAACCCAGACCAAAGGAGGAGTACACACACATGCACACAAAGGGATGTATAATAATTTTGTTGTGGGTTATGTACCTTTTTGATTAAGCTTAACTGATAAATAAAGAGGCAATTAAATATCCAATTAAAATTATTATATTTTACCTGGACAAAAAATTTTAAATATAGAGATCAGAAACCACTTTATGATTAAAGTACCACATGCTTTATTTCATTTATTTTCATATGGTCCAAGTGCCACATAATGTTTTATTCAGTTATCTGCATATGACCATATTTTAATTGCTTTGAGACTGAAGCTTCTGTCTTAACAGGACTGACTCACAATTAAAACCTATAATCTAGTCCCTATGGTTACCCAACCCTCTTTAAGGAAAGCAAAATAAAAGGGCAGTCATGTGTACATGCTCAGAAGGTGGCTTGAATTTTTTGCAGAGAGTAACTGAACTGAATTCAAAGTTTTATGACTTTTCATTTCATTAAAAAAATGTAAATCTTTTTATTTTAAATTTCACCTGAGCATATTAAGAATTTTAATAAAAAAGAAAATAATGGACAGCACAACTAAGACTCTAAGAAGGAAGCTATAAATATCTGGTGCTGCCATTCCCTGCTGGGGACAGGTGCAGTATATGCAACCACATGGAATTAATTTGATAGCATTCTTTGTAATGAGTGCAGTTCTTTTGGTCCACTTGCAAAACACTACAAAAGCATTCTTAAGAAAGTCATAGATGTCAAAATATTGGTTATTTGCAGTAAGCATTGCTGCTTGAAGAACATTGGAGTGATTTCCGGATGGTGATGCATGAATTTTGCTGTTGAAGAATGTACAGAGCAGTCTTGATGAGAAAAGAAGGCATTTGAGTTAACCATACATGTTTGCGCAGAGGATGAGAGCAAACTCAACAAGAATAGCTCTATACTTCACATTTTGGGTGTGAGTGGGCTAGAAGAGAAAGAATAGAATGTATATGCTGCATTTTCAGAAACTTAAATGGACTATACGGACTTTGACCAGCAAACAGGGAGTTCCACAACCCAGATTCAGTACAGACAATTGCTTATTGAATTCCAATGCTTGTTCATTTGTCCACGAATTTCCCCTTTACTACAGTCACTCCAGGAGTTGGTGATGGACAGGGAGGCCTGGCGTGCTGCAGTCCATGCAGTCTCAAAGAGCCAGACATGATTGAGCGACTGAACTGAACTGAACTGATAGTCACCCTACTTACTCTACTATATTATCCCAGGATTTTATTTTTTCCATGTGTTAGTAACTTCATTAACATTTCTACTATTTCTTGTGAAATTTGGACAATGACACATTTACAAGGAATACAAGTTTAAGCATACAACATCTTTAATAAATGGCCAAAAATAATTGTACTTTGCTGATGGAGTTCATCCTGTTGGGATTAACAGACACACTGATGCTACAAGCTATCCTTTTCTCTCTTTTTTTGGTGATTTACACACTTACAGTTGTGGGAAATACTGGAATGATCCTTTTAATCAGGACTGATTCTCGACTTCACACACCTATGTATTTCTTCCTGGCAATCCTGTCTTTTGCAGATGTTAGTTATTCATCCACCATCACTCCAAAGATGCTGGTAGACTTTTTATCAGGGGAAGAAAACCATCTCCTTTGCTGGCTGCTTTCTGCAGATGTACTTCTTTATAGCCTTGGCCACAACTGAATGCATCCTTTTTGGGTTAATGGCCCATGACCTCTATGTGGCCGTATGCAACCCTCTCCTTTACTCCTTGATCATGTCCAGGACTGTCTGCCTAAAAATGGCAGCAGGAGCTTTTACAGCAGGACTGTTGAACCCTGTGGTTCACACAGGTTATATGAACAGCTTGTCATTCTGCAGTTGCAATGTCATCCATCACTTCTTCTGTGACACCCCTCCAATTTTTAAGCTCTCCTGTTCTGACACACACCTGTATGAAAGCATCTTGTCCACTTTTGCTGGTGTGAATATAGTTGGGACTCTGCTGGTGATCCTCACCTCCTACTGCTACATTCTCTTCTCCATCTTCCGTATGCATTCAGGGGAGGGGAGGCGCAAAGCATTCTCCACATGTGCGTCTCACCTGACAGCCATCATCCTGTTCTATTCCACCTCCATCCACACTTATCTCAGACCTTCCTCCAGCTACTCCCTGAGTCAAGACAAAGTGGCTTCTGTGTTCTACACAGTGGTCATCCCCATGTTGAATCCTCTGATCTACAGCCTCCGAAACAGGGAAGTGAAGAAGGCTTTATGGACTGTAATTACTAGGAAAAGGGTCCCTTCATTTCTGGGGTTGTTTGGTTAATTGTTTGAACTAAATGGACTATTTAATGAATTTTAAAATACTGGTTGAAGCTTTCAATGATTGTGGACTTCATTTTCTTAACTTAGTAGAGTACATATTGAACTTTAAAATGCTGGATCAACATTTTTCATTAGACTATTTTCTAAGTAATTATGTTGTGCTGCTGCTACTGCTGCTGCTAAGTCGCTTCAGTCGTGTACGACTCTTTGCGATCCCATAGATGGTAGCCCACCAGGCTCCTCCATCCATGGGATTTTCCAGGCAAGAGTACTGGCGTGGGGTGCTTATATTTATATCCTAATATATGAATCCAACTGGAGATGGAAATTGCAACCCACTCCAGTATTCTTGCTTGGGAAATCCCATGAACAGAGGAGTCTAAAGGTTTTCTCTGTCCATAGGGTTGCAAAGAATTGGAAATAACTTAGCAACTAACCCTCATATCAAATAGCATAATCTAAATCATAAAATTCATATGAAACTCTAAAACTTTCATCTAATTGTTCTATATTTCCAATGGGTTCTCAAAAATAAGATGTGTTTTAATGAAACTTTGGTTAGAGAATAAAAAGACTAATTATTGGATTTCCCAGGTGGCACAGTGGTAAAGAATCTGCCTACCAATGACAGAGATGCAGGGGACATGGGTTTGACCCCTGGGTCAGGAGGACCCCCTGGAGAAGGAAATGGCAACCCACTCCAGAATTTTTACCTGGAAAATTCCATGAGCAGAGGAGCTTGGTGAGCTGCAGTCTGCCATGGGGTAGCAGAGAGGGAAATGACTGAGTACCTGGTCATTTAGAGACAAAAGTTACAATATCATAGGATCGAATCCACAAAGGTCCATCTAGTCAAGGCTATGTTTTTTCCAGTAGTCATGTATGGATGTGAGTTGGACTGTGAAGAAAGCTGAGCACTGAAGAATTGATGATTTTGAACTGTGGTATTTCTTTAGAATCCCTTGGACTGCAAGGAGATCCAACCAGTCCATTCTAAAGGAGATCAGTCCTGGGTGTTCTTTGGAAGGAATGATGCTAAAGCTGAAACTCCAGTACTTTGGCTACCTCATGCGAAGAGTTGACTCATTGGAAAAGACTCTGATGCTGGGAGGGATTGGGGGCAGGAAGAAAAGGGGACTACAGAGGATGAGATGGCTGGACGGCATCACCGACTCGATGGACATGAGTTTGAGTGAACTCTGGGAGTTGGTGATGGACAGGGAGGCCTGGCGTGCTGCAATTCATGGGGTTGCAAAGAGTCGGACATGACTGAGTGACCGAACTGAACTCAACTGAATCATATTTTTAAGTATTTTTAAGGTCCATTTAGCTTTTCCTTTGGTCTTCTTTGTCAGAATTCATGATTAGTATTAATAAGAGATATTGCTATATTACACATGTGAAAAATGCTTAAAATTGATTTCCATTTTAAGTTTTTGAATTATTTCCCCAAGAGATGCTTAAGTCATATTTCAATACTCAACTTTTAATTGTAGCAGTAAACCTTTTATTTCCCTTCTTCCCCTCATGCACATATATATATGTTCATTAAATAATAAGTATGAGCTTATACAAACATATGCTATCAAGAAAATTGCTGACTGACTAGAATGCACCAATTAAAGTAGCACTCTTTGGATTCCTTCCATTCTCCATAGATTTTCCAATGCTTTTCTCACTTTCTCTCTCTCCCAGACTGAGACATATACACAAACCACAAGCAAAAACATTCAACTATGGCAATTTTTAAGCAGTACATGGCTCCAAATCAGGTAGGTCAATGCTCAGTGAATGAATGTGGCACTTATTCTTTATAACAAGTTCATGGATTTCCTGCATATGGGAATCTGTTATCAAGTTAGCAATAAACATGAGTTAAGATGTGATGTGTCTTAATGTTAAAGTTAAGCATTATATGGAGTTAGCTAGGAAGCTGGCTTAGTAGGATTCTGGAGGAAACTGAGTAGGAGCCTGGACTTGCTAAGGAGACAAGCCCTGAGATGCTGTCAAGCTAACCTTATGGCCTGGCATGAAAGGTCAGTCCATTCTAACATCCATCACCCTATGGTCCACATAGTTGATCTTCACCAAAGGGATATTCATGAAGCCATCAATGTTGTTGGTTCATCCCTGGACCATGCTCTCACCCCACAGGTCCAAATGGTTATCTGGTCCTGGAGGCCATGCTGCGGACTAATCAGGCTCTTCTCAGAGATGGTTCACTCCTTCATTGAGTGACTCACCCACATTTTTCTGTACCAGCTGGCTGCTCATTGACTGTATTTTTCTGCTTTCCCTGTCCTGAGTATTCAATGAAATCATATACATGGTCAAGATATTTCATTAATAAATATCAATATTATATTCCTTGCATCAAATGCTTTAATTTCTAGTATATTTTAGAAATAGAAACAATGTTTGGAAGGTTAAATCCATTTATTCTGTGATTTGGGGCTTCCCTGGAAGCTCAGCGGTAAAGACTCTGCCTATTAATGCAGGAAACATAGGTTTGATCCCTTGGTCAGGGAGAACACCTAAAGAAGGAAATGGCAACCCACTCCAGTATTCTTTCCTGGGGAAGCCTATGAACAGAGGAGCCTGGTGGGCTACAGTCCATGGGATCGCAAAGAGTCGGACATGACTGAGCAACTAAACACCAAATTCTGAGTTTTAGATTTTATGCATATCATATTTTGAACCTTGTTCTCTAATCTCTAAGTCTGCTAAGTCACTTCAGTCGTGTCCGACTCTGTGTGACCCCATAGACGGCAGCCCACCAGGCTCCCCCGTTCCTGGGATTCTCCAGGCCAGAACACTGGAGTGGGTTGCCATTTCCTTCTCCAATGCATGAAAATGCAAAGTGAAAGTGAAGTTGCTCAGTCATGTCCGACTCTTAGCGACCCCATGGACTGCACCCTACCAGGCTCCTCCACCTATAGGATTTTCCAGGCAAGAGTACTGGAGTGGGGTGCCATTGCCTTCTCCAAATCTAAGTCTAGTCTCTTATATTTAGTTACTTTCATTTGCAAAGTCTTCAAGTATTTCCAACTTTGGGAACTATTACCACTTAATTATATTTGTTAATTTTACTTAACTGAATATGTACTGCTTATGTAACTCAAGATTATTTATTTAGCCTTTAATTGCTTGTTAAAATTATTTTTAAATCATATTTTCTTGCTCATTCAAAGAATTTATGTAAAATATATACAAAATATATATTTTTTTAATTTTCTTTGACTCAAAAGAAATTTAGATTGTAAAAGCATTGAGACCTCTAATTTTGAGTTTGATTTGATCCTTCTCTTCTTTAAAAGACAATATTTATTAAACCCTCCCTTATGAATGTAGCATTCTTTTGTGCCTTTGGCTATTTGCATTTTGTTCTGTTTTTCTAATGTCCCTGTCTTTTATTTCACTTAAACATTTAACTTTACCACCTAACACTTATCAACCATGTATTGCCTTATTCAAGGGTTTTTGAGTGTTTTATTTACTAAAGTTAATGAATTTTGAAACCCATGCCTTTATGCTTTGTTCAGTCAGTATTCATCAGCAATTCTGGGAAATCAGAGACTAACTTACAAAACCTGTGAATGTCATAAAGTTGGAAAATTAAGCAAACACACTGGAAAGGATGAAATAATCACAAAGATTCAAATATACAACCTCCCCAAAAGATGAAATTATTGGAGTCCTGCATTTAGGAAAAAGAAATGTGCAGAGACAGTAGGTATTAATGTATAAAAATAATGTTTTATTTACATTAGTTAAATATAAACTAACATACACAAAAATAATTTTCATTGGTTCATTTAAAAATGGGAAGTCTTACATTTTGTAAACAGCTATTAGGTAAAGGGTAGTGGTGAGGTTAAGTGAAGCAATAAGCCTGTTTAACTTCATACTACTCAATTAAGTTAAAACGTAGTGTATTAACTTATAATTATGCTTAAAAAGACAAAGATCAGTGATATTATGTCAAGAGGACAAAAATTAATGGTCACGTGTATGGAAAAAAGTGAAATATAAAGTTGTTGAATAGATTTAAAAAGATTCAATCTGTAGTAAAAGAAAGCACAATGAACTTTATTGAAAATATGTAGATTTATTGAAATATATAAATTTATAGAAGCAATTTTAAAACAAATAGTCTTTTAGAAACTGTATGGAATATATCTCAAATAGAAGGTGTGGTATCAGAAAGCAGAAATGTGGTCATTTGTTGTTAAACTTAGGTATAATTTATTTCTTTGCCTGGGAAATTGGTATGTATCATCTTTTTATCTTTAAATTTTGTGATTTTAATCCTACTGTGAAGACACTGCATATACCTACACTCCATTCTTAAGTCTCAAAATAGTTTGTGGGATGTTTTAGTTGCTTAATAAAAATTACTACCCTAGAGTTGTTACTAAAGAAGGATGAATCTGAATCTTGGCCAAGGAATTTCAAGTTTTTGCAAACAAGAGATCAACTGGTTGAAGAGCTATCTCAAAAACTTGGTTTCTGAATTGGGCTCCAAGTCCTCAACTTCCTGAAACTGTATGATCATTGTAACCTTGTGTTGTAAAACAAATAAACCTATAAGATATCATTCATTATCCATATTTGTGTTAAGTCTGTTTCAGATCCATTAGCACACTGGTAAGAGAAGACAAAAAAATGAAAAGAACATACAGACTTGGAGAGTATATGGAGATACAAAGTTTATCTAAAGGCAACACTGACTCTTGCTTTAGTATATAAAAAAAAAAAAAAATCATTGCCAAGATGCATAATTCAGAGCAGTTTCCCCTACATTTTCTTTTGGATGTTTTATGGTTTCAGGGCTTGTATTTATCCTTAATCAATTTGAGTCGATTTTTGTTCATGCTGTAAGATAGGTGTCCAATTTCATTCTTTTACAAGTGGCTATACAATTTTCTCAGTATTATTCATTGGAGAATTGGTCCTTTTCCCACTGAGTGTTCTTGGCTTCCTTGTCAAATATTAGTTGACTATACACAAATGTTAATTGACTATACACAGCCGTGCTGTGCGGCATGCAGGGTCTTAGTCCCCCAACCACAAATCGAACCCAAGCCCCCTACAGTGGAAGCATGGAGTCTGAACCACTGGACCACCAGGGAAGTCCCTAAAAGACTTGGTCTTAATGCTCACGAGGGGTCGAAGACACAACATTTTAGGCCTGTAAGGAACAGAAGTAGAGTATTATTTGTAATAGTGAAGACATGGAAGCATCCTGACTGTCCATTACTGGATGGATAGGTAAAGAAAATGTTGTATGTGTATGTACATGCACACACACAAAATGGAGTTATTAGCCATAAAAAAGGAAACCTTGTGATTTGTGACAACATGGATGGACCTTGAGGGCGTTATGCTAAGTGAAAAAACTAACCAATCTGATCACATGGACCACAGCCTTGTCTAACTCAATGAAACTATGAGCCATGCCATGTAGGGCCAACCAAGACAGACAGGTCATGGTGGAGAGTTCTGAAAAAATGTGGTCCACTGGAGAAGGGAATGGCAAACCACTTCAGTATTCTTGCCTTTAGGACCCCATGAACCGAGTGAAAAGGCAAAAAGATAGGATACTGATAGATGAACTCCCCAGGTCGGTAGGTTCCCAATATGCTACTGGAGATCAGTGGAGAAATAACTCCAAAAAGAATGAAGAGATGTAGCCAAAGCAAAACAACATCCAGGTGTGGATGTGACTGGTGATGGAAGCAAGGTCCAATGTCATAAAGAGCAATATTGCATAGAAAGCTGGAATGTTAGGTCCATGAATCAAGACAAACTGGGAGTGGTCAAACAGGAAATGGCAAGAGTGAACATCAACATTTTAGGGATCAGGGAAATAAAATGGACTGGAATGGGTGAATTTAACTCAGATGACCATTATATTTACTACTGTGGGCAAGACTCCCTTAGAAGAAATGGAGTAGCCATCATAGTCAACAAAAGAGTCTGAAACCCAGTTCTTGGATGCAATCTCAATAACAACAGAAGGCACACCATTGAATATCAGGGTAATCCAAGTCTATGTCCCTATCAGTAATGCTGAAGAAGCAGAAGTTGAACGGTTCTATGAAGACATACAAGAACATCTAGAACTAACACCCAAATTGCTATTGCTAAGTCACTTCAGTCGTGTTCGACTCTGTGTGACCCCATAGACAGCAGCCCACCAGGCTTCCCCGTCCCTGGGATTCTCCAGGCAAGAACACTGGAGAGGGTTGCCATTTCCTTCTCCAATGCATGAAAGTGAAAAGTGAAAGTGAAGTCATTCGGTCGTGTCTGACCCTCAGCGACCCCATGGACTGCAGCCTTCCAGGCTCCTCCATCCATGGGATTTTCCAGGCAAGAGTACTGGAGTTGGGTGCCATTGCCTTCTCCAACACCCCAAAAAGCTGTCCTTTTCATTAAAGGGGACTGGAATGCAAAAGTCAAGAAATACCTGGAGTAACAGGCAAAGTTAGCCTTGGAATACAGAATGAAACAGGGCAAAGTCTAACAGAGTTTTGTCAAGAGAACACACTGGTCATAGCAAACACCCTCTTCCAACAACACAAGAGAAGACTCTACACATGCACATTACCAGATGGTCAATACAAAAATCAGATTGATTCTATTCTTTGCAGCCAAAGATGGAGAAGCTCTATGCAGTGACCAAAAATAAGACTAGGAGCTGACTGTTGCTCAGATCATGAACTTCTTATTGCCAAATTCAGCCTTAAATTGAAGAAAGCAGGGAAAACCACTAGACCATTCAGGTATGACCTAAATTAAATTCCTTTCATTACACAGTGGAAGTGAGAAATAGATTCAAGGGATTATACCTGAGAGACAGAGTGCCTGATGAACTACAATGTTTATGACATTGTACAGGAGGTAGGGATCAATATCATCGCTAAAAAAAGAAATGCAAAAAAGCAAAATGGCTGTCTGAGGAAACCTTACAAATAGCTGTGAAAAGAAGAGAAGTGAAAAGCAAAGGTGAAAAGAAAAGTTATACTCATTTGAATGAAGAGTTCCAAAAATAGCAAGGAGAGATAAGAAAGTCTTCCTCAGTGATCAGTGCAAAGAAATAAAGGAAAATGATACAATGAGAAAGACTAGAGATCTCTTCAAGTAAATTAGAAATACCAAGGGAACATTTCATGCAAAGGTGGGCTCGACAAAGGACAGAAATTGTAGGCACCTAACGGAAGCAGAAGATATTAAGAGGTGGCAAAAATACACAGAAGAACTGAACAAAAAAGAACTTCATGACCCAGATAATCACAATGGTGTGATAACGCAGCTAGAACCAGACACCCTGGAATGAGAAGCCAAGTGGGCCTTAGGAAGCATCACTATGAACAAAGCTAGTAGAGGTGATGGAATTCCAGTTGAGCTATTTCAAATCCAGAAAGATGATGCTGGGAAATTTGATGACAGCAAATTTGAAAAACTCAGCAGTGGCCACAGGACTGGAAAAGGTCAGTTTTCATTCCAGTCCCAAAGAAAGGCAATGCCAAAGAATGCTCAAACTACTGGACAATTGCACTCATATCACATGCTAGTAAAGTAATGCTCAAAATTCTCCAGGCCAGGCTTCAACAGAGCATGGACCGTGAACTTCCAGATGTTCAAGCTAGTTTTAGAAAAGGCAGAGGGATCAGAGATCAAATTGCCAACATCCACTGGATCATCAAAAAAGCAAAAGAGTTCCAGAAAAGCATCTATTTCTGCTTTATTGATTATCCCAAAGCCTTTGACTGTGTGAATCATGACAAACTTTGGAAAATTCTTAAAGAGATGGAAATATCAGACCACCTGACCTGCCTCTTCAGAAGTCTTTAGGCAGGTCAGGAAGGAACACTTAGAACTGGACATGGAACAACACACTGGTTGCAAATAGGAAAAGGAGTACATCATGCAGAGTTCATCATGAGAAATGCTGGGCTGGATGAAACACAAGCTGGAATCAAGATTGCTGGGAAAAAATATCAATAACCTCAGATATACAGATGACACCACCCTATGGCAGAAAATGAAGAAGACCTGAAGGGTTTCTTGATGAAAGTGAAAGAGGAGAGTGAAAAAAATTGCTTTATGTTTAACATTCAGAAAACTAAGATCATGGCACCTGGTCCCATCACTTCCTTGCAAATAGATGGGAAACAGTGGAAACAGTAACAGACTTTATTTTGGGGGGCTCCAAAATAACTGCAGATGGTGATTTCAGGCATAAAATTAAGACTCTTGCTCCTTGGAGGGACCAACCTAGACAACATATTAAAAAGCAATTACATTACTCTACCAGCAAAGGTCTGTCTAGTTAAGGCTATGATTTTTCCAGTAGTCATGTATGGATGTGAGAGTTGGAGTATAAAGAAAGCTGAGCACCTAAGAATTGATGTTTTCAAACTGTGCTCTTGGAGAAGACTCTTGAGAGTGCCATGGTCTTCAAGGAGATCCAACCAGTCCATCCTAAAGGAGATTAGTCCTGAATATTCATTTGAAGGACTGATGAATCTGAAACTCCAATTCTGGCCACCTGATATGGAGAACTGACTCATTTGATAAAACCCTGATGCTGGGAAAGATTGACGGCAGCAAGAGAAAGTAACGACAGAGGCTGAGAAGGTTGGATGGCATCATTGACTCAATGAACACGAGTTTGAGAAAACTCTGGGAGTTGCTGATGGACAGGGATGCCTGGCATGTTGCAGTCCATGGGGTCACAAAGAGTTGCACACGACTGAGTGACTGAACTGAACTGATACATATATGTTTCTTAATGGTCTCTCAATTCTGATCCATTTTTTTTTTAACATGAGTACCATACTAGCTCAATAACTATAACTTTCAAATATCATTTGAAGTCTGGAAGTGTGATCACTCCAGATTTGCTCTGGCTCAAAATTCCTTAGCTGCCAAGGGGTTTTACATTGCTCAATGTATAAGGAAACTTGATGTAGTTGGGTGCTAAATAATGAACAGTTTCTTTCTAAATACTTTAGCAAATTACATCTCTCAAAGTAAGCTGCAATATGAAATGAATTGTTTCTATTTCTAGTACTTTTTTTATTTCTCCATTTACAAATCCATCCATGAAACTTTAAAATCAATTTGAATCCAGCAAGCAGCCAACTTAGTCATGCTATAAACAGACCTGACATGGGCAATCATGTCATGACAAAGAAGATGAAGAGAATGGAATCACAAAATACACTTTTAATAAGAGGAAGTGAAATGGAAGAAGAGACTGATGACAAGATATTTGTGGGATGTATTCAGGAAAAAATCTCTTGGACAGAATCTGAACTCAGTGACTCAGATTTTAGTGTTAATGTTCTTTATGTATGGATGTGAGAGTTGGACTATAAAGAGAGCTGAGCACTGAAGATTTTATGCCTTTGAACTGTGGTGTTGTAAAAGACTCTAGAGAGTCCCTTGGATGTAAAGGAGATACACCCAGTCAATTGTAAAGGAAATTGGTCCTGAATATTCACTGGAAGTACTGATGCTGAAGCTGAAACTCCAATACTTTGGCCACCTGATGTGAAGCACTGATTCATTGGTAAAGACCCTGATGCTGGGAAAGATTGAAGACAGGAGAAGGGAGTGACAGAGGATGAGATGGTTGGATGGCATCACTGACTTGATGCACAAGCTCTGGTAGTTGGTGATGGACAGGGAAGTCTGGCGTGCTGCAGTCCATGGGGTCACAAAGAGTTGGACATGACTGAGCAACCTAACTGAACTGAACTGAACCTACCAGGTATGAGCTGATAGCTCTTTTGTGTTTTTTATTGGCGAGGCCCTGCTTATTAGTGATGTTGAGCATCTTAATATACTTGTTGACCATTTATATATATTCTTTGGAAAAATGTCTTCAAATCATTTGCCAAGTTTTAATCTTTTTTTTATTATTTTTTTGCTATTGAGCTGCATGAGCTTCTTATATATTTTAGATATTAACCTTTTATAGAATATATGGCTTGGAAATATATATTTTCCATTTGAAGGTAGCCTTTTTATTTTGCTGATGTTTTATTTTGCTGTACAGGAGATTTTTAGTTTGATGCGGTTCCACTTGTTTATCTGTGCTTTTGTTGCTTAAGATTGACTGGTTCGATCTCCTTGCAGTCCAAGGGACTCTCAAGAGTTTTTTCCAACAACACAGTTCAGAAGCATCAATTCTGCAGTGCTCAGCTTTCTTTTTGGTCCAACTCTCACATTCACACATGACTACTGGAAAAACCATAGCTTTGACTACACAGACTTTGTCGACAATGTTATATCTCTGCTTTTTAATATGCTGTCTAAATTAAAAGACGCTTACTCCTTGGAAGAAAAGTTATGACCAACCTAGATAGCATATTCAAAAGCAGAGACATTACTTTGCCAACAAAGGTCCGTAGTCAAGGCTATAGTTTTTCCAGTGGTCATGTATGGATGTGAGAGTTGGACTGTGAAGAAAGCTGAGCACCAAAGAATTGATGCTTTTGAACTGTGGTGTTGGAGAAGACTCTTGAGAGTCCCGAGGACTGCAAGGAGAGCCAACCAGTCCGTTCTAAAGGAGATCAGTCCTGAGTGTTCTTTGGAAGGAATGATGCTAAAGCTGAAACTCCAGTACTTTGGCCACCTCATGGGAAGAATTGACTCATTGGAAAAGACTCTGATGCTGGTAGGGATTGGGGGCAGGAGGAGAAGTGGACGACAGAGGATGAGATGGCTGGATGGCATCACTGACTCAATGGATGTGAGTTTGAGTGAACTCCGGGAGTTGGTGTTGGACAGGGAGGCCTGGCGTGCTGCAATTCATGGGGTCGCAAAGAGTCGGACACGACTCAGTGACTGAACTGAACTGAGGTCTGTCAACTTTTCTTCCAAGGAGCAAGCTCTTTTAATTTCATGGCTGCAGTCACCGTCTGCAGTGATTTTGGAGCCCAAAATAAAATCCTATGTCACTGTTTCCAGTGTTTCCTCACCTATTTGCCACAGAGTGATGGAACTGGATACCATCATCTTAGTTTTTTGAATGTTGAGTTTTAAGCCAGTTTTTTCACTTTCCTCTTTCACGTTCACCAAGAGGCTCTTTAGATCTTCAATTTCTGCCTTAAGGGTGGTGTTATCTGCATATCTGAGGTTATTGATATCTCTCCCAGCAATCTTGATTCTAGCTTGTGTTTCATCCAGCCCAGCATTTCATATGATGTACTCTGCATATAAATTAAATAAGCAGGGTGACAATATACAGTCTTAATATACTCCTTTCCCAATTTTGAACCAGTTTGTTTTTCCATATGTGGTTCTAACTGTTGCTTCTTGACTTGCATACAGATTTCTCAGGAAGCAGGTCAGCTAGTCTGGTATTGCCATCTCTTGAAAAATTTTCCAATTTGTTGTGATCCTCACATTCAAAGACTTTAACATAGTCAATGAAGCAGAAGCAGATGTTTTTCTGGAATCCCTTGATTTTTGTATGATCTGATAGATGGCAATTTGATTTCTGGTTCCTCTACCTTTTCTAAATCCAGCTTCAACATGTAGATGTTCTTGGTTCACATGCTGTTGAAACCTAGCTTGGAACATTTTGCACATTACTTTGCTAGCATGTGAGATGATTGCAACTGAATGGTAGTTTGAATATTCTTTGGCATTACCTTTCTTTTGGAGTGGAATGAAAAGTAACCATTTCCAGTAGGTTATCTGCTATCAAAATGAAAAGAGATTAAAAAAAAAAAAAGTTGGCAAATATGGTTATAAGATAATCCCTGTACACTGCTGGTGTGAATGTAAATTGGCAGAGTCACTATAGAAAGCCTCTGCACAACAAAGGAAACTATAAGCAAGGTGAAAAGACAATCTTCAGATTGGGAGAAAATAATAGCAAATGAATCAACTGAGAAACAACTAATCTCAAAAATATACAAGCAACACCTGCAGCTCAATTCCAGAAAAATAAACGACCCAATCAAAAAATACTGGATGCGTGGGGCTGGTACACTGGGACGACCCAGAGGGATGGAATGGGGAGGGAGGAGGGAGGAGGGTTCATGATGGGGAACACATGTATACCTGTGGCGGATTCATTTTGATATTTGGCAAAACTAATACAATTATGTAAAGTTTAAAAATAAAATAAAATTAAAAAAAAAGTAAAAAAAAAAAAAATGGGCCAAAGAACTAAATAGACATTTCTCCAAAGAAGACATACAGATGGCTAACAAACACATGAAAAGATGCTCAACATCACTCATTATCAGAGAAATGCACATCAAAACCACAATGAGGTACCATTTCACACCAGTCAGAATGGCTGCTATCCAAAAGTCTACAAGCAATAAATGCTGGAGAGGGTATGGAGAAAAGGGAACCCTCTTACACTGTTGGTGGGAATGCAAACTAATACAGCCACTATGGAGAACAGTGTGGAGATTCCTTGAAAAACTGGAAATAGAACTGCCTTATGACCCAGCAATCCCATTCCTGGGCATCCACACTGAGGAAACCAGAATTGAAAGAGACACGTGTACCCCAATGTTCATCGCAGCACTGTTTATAACAGCCAGGACATGGAAACAACCTAGATGTCCATCAGCAGATGAATGGATAAGAAAGCTGTGGTACATATACACAATGGAGTATTACTCAGCCATTAAAAAGAATACATTTGAATCCGTTCTAATGAGGTGGATGAAACTGGAGCCTATTATACAGAGTGAAGTAAGCCAGAAAGAAAAACACCAATACAGTATACTAACGCATATATATGGAATTTAGAAAGATGGTAACGATAACCCTGTATGCGACACAGCAAAAGAGAAACAGACATATAGAACAGTCTTTTGGACTCTGTGGGAGAGGGAGTGGGTGGGATGATTTGGGAGAATGGCATTGAACATGTATAATATCATATATGAAACGAATCACCAGTCCAAATTTGATTCATGATACAGGATGTTTGGGGCTGGTGCACTGGGACAACCCAGAGGGATGGTATGGGGAGGGAAGTGGAAGGGGGTTTCAGGATGGGGAACACGTATATACCTGTGGTAGATTCATGTGTATGTATGGCAAAACCAATATAATATTGTAAAGTAATTAACCTCCAATTAAAATGAATAAATTTATATTTTTTTTAAAAAGAAAACAATATAAATGCATTTCAAAAATAAAAATATACAATAATTACTATATGACACAGCAATCCATTTCTGAGTAAATATTCAAAAGCAATAAAATGTCTCAAAGAGACCTCTGAACTCCCTTGTTTAATACAAAATTATTCACAATAGCCAAGATAGAAGAACAATGTTTTTGTCAACAGATAAATGAATAAAAGTGGTGTGGTATTATATGCAATGAGTTATTATTCAGTGTTAAAAAATAAAGAAATCCTGGCATGAATTATAACATGGATGAACCTGGAGGACATAATGCTAAGTGAAATAGGCCAGACACGAAAGACATATACTGAATGTAGCGCTTATATGTGTAATATATATTAAGAAAATAGAACTCAGGAATGGAGAGTAGAAATACTGATTGCCAGGGTGAGGGAAAGAGGGAGGTATTGTTCAAAGGATGCAATCTTTCTGCTATAAAATAAGTTCCAAGGGAGGCTTTCCAGGTGTGCTGGTGGTAAAGAATCCACCTGCCAATGCAGGAGATGCAAGAGATGTGGGTTCAGTCCCTGAGTTAGGAGGATCCTCTGGAGTAAGAAATGGCAACCCATTCCAGTACTTTCACCTGGAGAATCCCATGGACAGAGGAGCCTGGCAGGCTACAGTCCATGGGTCACAGTCAGACACAACTGAAGCAACTTGGCACGTGGCACACAAGTTCTGTGATTCTCGTGTACTTCACGATGACTATAGAGAGTAATACTGTCAACAAAATTTGCTAAGAGAAAAAACAGATGAGGTGATAGATATGCTAATTTTATTTCAGTAAATATTTAACAATTTATAGATATTTTAAATAATCACCTTGTGTACTTTAAATATATTTCAAAGTTACAATTTGTAATACTTTTACATTACAGCTTTGCCAATCATACTTTAATAAAGCTGGAAACAAAACAAAAGCATTATATTAATGTTTAAATACCACTCCTTAATTCCTACCATGACTCTAAAATCTTCAAATTATATGAACAACTTGATTGAACAAGGAAAATTTACCAGAATTATTTTGTTTTTCTGTCTCCTTAAGAAAATAAAAAGTTAATGTAATTTGTGTTATCCTTTACATATTTCATCTCTAGTTTTGAATGTTCATGCCATTTACCCTTGAACAGAAATGCCATCAGGGCCCAGCAATCAGATTTAGTATCTTTGTGATTGGCTCCAGGAGACTTTACATTCCACGGGAAAGCAGTATAAAGTAGACCTAGACGTGATCTACAGTTCATGAGGTAGTGGCCATATTCACATTTTCACTTCTTCAATAGCAAAAACTTGACTTTCTTCCATAAAAAATGACAGATCAATATTTTTAAAATTTTGTCACAAAATATTCATATAGAAACATCATATATTCCAATAATACAGATTTAAGGCATTTCCACTTGTCACGATTACTGAACTACCTTTCTTCCCATTGGATCAAAAATAAAAGAGAACATGACAGATGTGATTACTAATTTGGAAAGACTCAATGATGAAGGTATAAATTATTGAGTCGTTCAAAAGTCACATAGTTCTCTAGCTAGATGGTACAATACTTGGAGTTGAATGTGCATCAGCAAATAAGACAAATGCCCTAGAATCAAGGAATTATGACAAGAGAGAAAGTCAGATCATGGAACAAATTTTAAAACATAATATAATAAAGGTCAAACTAGCTATTGAATAAAGAACACTACAATAGAAATGTTTAACTTTACTTGAAAGAATAATGGGTTACTTGTCATAGAATGTGACATATCAGCTCTACCTCAGAGATGAACAGGTAATTGGCAGTCAGACCCCATCACCACTTTACAGGCTGTAAAGTTGTCTGTGTCTCATGAAGAGTATAGCACAATACCTGATCCAGCTAGATATTTAGTGAACACCACAATAAACGTGAAGAGGTGACTCATTGGAAAAGACCCTGATGCTGGGAGGGATTGGGGGCAGGAGAAGAAGGGGACGGCAGAGGATGAGAGGGCTGGATAGCATCACCGACTCGATGGATATGAGTCTGAGTGAACTCCGGGAGATGGTGATGGACAGGGAGGCCTGGCGTGTTGCCATTCATGGGGTCACAAAGAGTCGGACACGACTGAGTGACTGAACTGAACTGAACAATAAATAAAGTGCTTCCCTGGAGGCTCAGAGGTAAAGAATCTGCCAGGAATGCAAGAGATGCAAGATCGATCCTTAGGTCAGGAAGATCCCCTGGAGGAGGTGGCAGCCCATTCCAGTAGTCTTGCCTGAGAAATCTCATGGACAGAGGAGCCTAGCAAGCTACAGTTCATGGGATCCCCAAAGAGTCAGACACAACTTAACAACTAGACAATGGCAACAATAAATAAATAAATAGGTAAAGGCTGACTACATGATGGTAAGGAATCATTCTGCAATATAGGAGACCTGGGTTCAATACCTGGGTCTAGAAATTCCTTGGAGAAGCGAATGGCTAGCCACTCCAGTATTCCTGCCTGGAGAATTCCATGGACAGAGGAGTCTGGGGGTTACAGTCCATGGCATTGCAAAGAGTTGGACACGACTGAGTGACTGAACTGAACTGAACTGACACAGCCTACCAAAGATTCAGAGCAACAATAAAAATTCAATCCATCTTTTCTCTCTCATTAAGTTTAAAGCCTTTGTGTCATTTTCCAACTTGACCAACTTCAATAGAAAACTTGAAACTCTGTGTACTATATCCTCTTGTGAAACTGTACTATATCCTCTTGTTAAAGCTTATTTTTTTCTTATGAATATACTTATAATTAAAGAAAAATCCTATACATGGCATGAACAGAGGGCCATAACTCATAAACAAATTAGATAATGCATGAACACTGGACAATTTGCAAGATATAGCCTGTGAAGTTAAGAAATGGTGCATTAATTAGAAACTTAGTATCCAACGAATTCATACACAGATATAGATCAAATTTGAGATTCTGAATGTCCTATTCAGCCTTTCCCAGCAGGAGAACTGCTCTACTTTCCTAAGATGTAGAGTTTGGAGAGATAGGGAAAGGGGAGTGGCCAAGTGGCTAGAGCTCCTCAGAGCATATTCCACAGAGAGAGAAACTTCAAGGCAGCACTAATTGACCCAGAGGCTGTCATGGTTATTTTTTAAGTTATCACTTGATAAACAGTTTATTGAGTTTAAAAATACAGCAGGTCATGAAGAGAAGATTCTCCTCAACAAATCAGAGGGTACTTGTTATACCTAAGTTGTACTGATTTAAGCAAATTATGAACTTCAAGCAAAGTTAAAAATGGGTGAATTTGTTACTTGAATACATCAGACATTTATATTAAAAAGGCCATATTTTCTGTAATAGAGCAACATGTGGTGATTTTTAAAACAAAAGGTAAGCAGCTATAATTTTGCCCTGGTTAATTTATTATAGCATATTTTTAATTCAACAATCAAAAGAAATACAAATTTTTTTTCCAAAAAAGATTTGTTTATGAGATAAATCTTCTGAACCTGAGATATACAGACAGTATATTGAATTTTGATTAACAAAATGGGCTCTGGTGTTACACTGCTGAATTTGGCATCACCTAAATCACACACTAGCTTCTTGACATTGCACAATTTACTTAACCTTTCCTTGCCTCTGGCTTTTTATGAAAATGTGAATCATTAGAGTACCTATTTCATTTATATTGCAATACATGAGATAACAAACAAAGTTAGCACATAATCTGTTTAAATGTTGTTAGAAATAAAACATTTATTTCAGATAATCACATCTCTCTCCTTTCCATTGCTGATCGTCAGTGTTCTTGCCTGGAGAATCCCAGGGACAGGGGAGCCTGGTGGGCTGCCATCTACGGGGTCACACAGAGTCGGACACGACTGAAGTGACTTAGCCGTAGCCGTAGCCGTTGTTATTTAGTCACTAAGTTATGTCCTGCTCTCTCGGATGCCATGGAATATAGCCTGCCACCTCCACTGTCCATGGGATTTCCCAAGCAAGACTACTGGAGTGGTTTCCATTTCCTTTACTGGAAAACCTTCCCAACCCAGGGATCGAACCTGTGGCTCCTGACTTGGCAGGTGAATTCTTTACCACTGAGCCAACAGGGAAGCCCATTGCTATACTTGTTTCTGCTAAAATAGAAAAAAATGGTAAAGGAAGGACTGAAGTTCCCATGTTGGAATTGCCAACAACGATTAATTGTTAGTGGAGAGAACAGATCAACTTCTGGAAAGAGAATAATCAAAAAAAGTTATTTATGGAGATGTTTCAGATATTAAATAGGATTTGAGTTAGATTTTTAATTTAATGGTGCTTTCTATAACATAGCCTCCTTGTCTCATGTTTTCTTAGTACAACTGTAAGAATTGGCATAGATAAGAGAAAAAATACATTAAAAGTCCTGAAAGTTAGAATGTTTTTTCCCAAGATACTGTTTTTGGTCTGTACCTACCCAGCATAAAGTAATTACTAAATTTAACTCAGTATTCCTGACAAAACACTGTCTTGTACATCTTTTCTCTCCCAGGCTGAGAAAAATTCCACTCCAGGGCCAGATACAAAGTAATTTCTGAAAGAGACAAAAGTTAGTTTTAAAATAATAATGATAAATACAATAAGTATGATGATGATCATAAGAAAGAATGCCCTATAGGACTGCAACCATCCATTCAAATCATAGTTAACATAGTTGATGCTTCTTGCCCCTCAAAACAACTGAGATACATCTTAATATTACTGTATATATTTTCAACTAAGAAAAAACAAGCTCTGGTAATTTAAGTAAAGATATATTACAAGAATATATCCAAGTTTCATTTTAAGTTATTCAATGTCAGAATCTTTGGTCAGTGAGTACTTGAATCTGTTTAAATGGACCATGATTGCTGAGATGAGTAGAAAATCTACATGCGTGCAGTTGCCTGTCAAGAAATCCTTATAGATAAGCTGTTCACCTATGTAAGTGCTTGACCAGTTTTTGGAATATGAAACTGAGTAAATATATGAGTGCATTTTTTTTTCCTGGAAAATATTTTACTATGTTTTCTTAAAAGTAAAAATAAAAGAATGATTCTGTGATACCCTATGATATGACAGTCTTCCTCAAGTTATTTTCTGGACCTCCCATAATGCCTTTTAATTCTCACTGCATAGACTCCACACATCCTAGATTTCTGTCTGACTCATCTATCTGAATCCACACTAATTTCTGAGTTTGTAATGACAGAAACTAAATTCATATTATTTATGCTTAGTGTCCATAGTATATAACACACTTTTTATTTAGCACGTGCTTAGTAATAACAGCTTTCCCCAATAAACTACAATATATATGACAAAATATATATTGATTTACTGCCTCATACATTCAAACAAGGGTTTCCCAGGTGGCTCAGTGGTAAAGAATACGCCTGCCAACGCAGGAGTCGCAGGGAGGAGACGTGGGTTTGATCCCTGGGTCGGGAAGGTTCCCTGGAGGTGGGAATGGCAACCCATCCAGTGTCCTTGCCTGGAAAATCCCATGGACAGAGGAGCCTCGTGGGTTACAGTCCATGGGGTCACAAAGAGTCAGACACGACTCAGCGAATGAAGACACACAGACATGTTCATACAAAGATCTGTGTCACTGAAAATTTAATCCCCCCTTTCCTCAGCTGGTTTTTAAATGCTATCATCTCTGAAGAAAAATAAAACATATATACATACATAGAGGTATAAAATCTTGAAAGTGTGAGATGATATGCAAAAGTAGCTACCTAAAAGTGAAAGGAAGAGGAAATAAAAAGCAAAGAGATCAGAAAACGTAAAGATAGAGATGACAAGAGAAGATTCAGAGAAGCACACTAAGTCTGAGTTTGAGCAACATACCATTAATATTTTAACTAGAACTTCTCAGGCCCTTGTTCCCTTCTCTTGACACTTTTGAGCTGTAGACAGAGATAAAACAGGAGGGAACTTCTGCCTTTAGAATTCACTCTGGAAAATTAGTCACCAACTTAAGGATAATTCACTACAATAAGAAGGGAAAAACTTGAAATTAATGAGAGCTAAGAAGTTAAAGTAGAAATGGTAAATATTTGAGTTGTCTGGGTTTTGTGTCAACAGTGGGAAACTGGAGAGCTCCTTAAAAGAAGAGAGGGGAGTTGTGCTCTAAAGGAAGCAAAGGCAAATTAGGGAAATGAAGGTAAAAGTTAAAAAGAATGTATGACAGTGTGGATCTAGGAAATTGCAGCAATCTGTGAAAAAAGTCACAGTTTAGCATTAATTCAGGTTGGCTGGAAATCACAAAAAAATGATTTCAAGGAAGCAGTCTGGTGATGGAGAGACTAAATTTATTTGGTGAAAATGCTTGAATATTAAAAGGAGTTGATTAGAGAAATGGTACACTGCATTTAGCACTGTGTATTTGATAGTTATTCAGATTCAGATATTTAGAATATATATTACTCATTCACAATACATTATACATATATATATAATATAATGCATATATTAAGAAACTCATATTTAAAGATAAGAAAACATACAAATGGACATCTTACATTTTGTCTGACATGAACTCTGAGATTAAATTATGTTAGACATTTTATTTTCCATTTTTCTTATTTAGTTACCCTGTGAAGGCTATAATCTTTTAGTTTTTGTTTTTTAGTCACTAAGTCATGTCTGACTCTTTTAGACAACATGCACTGTAGCCTGCCAGGCTCCTCCGTCCATGGGATTTCCCAGGCAAGAATACTGGAGCATGTTGCCATTTCTTTCTCCAGAGAATCTTCCCAACCTAGGGAATGAACCTGCGCTCCCCATGTCTCCCCCACATTGCAGTCAGATTCATTACCACTGAGCCGCCTGGGAAGCCCCCATGATCTTACTTAAGTACTTCTAAAGATCTGAAATTTGGTAAGCAGGTTTATCGGTCATTAAGATTGTTGAGGCACCATGGTAGGGGTGAGGACGTATTCCAACAATTCTTACTGACTTTATGTCAGGTTCTAAACTTCAAGTGAATGTGTGACCCGCTTTGATGTTTTATTTCTAATATTAATGTCTATGATATATTAAGTGGTATATTGCCCTCTATGATGGAGGCAAGTGGAGAGTTCTAATTTTTTTTCTATCTGGGATCTAAGCCTCTTTCCCAGCGAGTGAGTGACCCAGGCTGACCTGAGCTCCATCTTGCAGTTGAGTTTAATGATCACCATGCTCTTTGGTTATCTGAGATGGAGCTCACTTCAAATCAGATGTGAAAGACTCTTATAAACTAATTGCAAATTAGAAGGTGCTAGGCAGAAAAAAATACAGCTAAAAAGTGAACAGAGACCAGGAAGGGGAAGTATATTTCTTTAGAGAATGTTCCAAGTTACCTAGAGCTGTTCTTATCCTGAGAATAGGCTAATTTTCATGTCTGCTCTTATTTTACTGTTGTCTGTCTTGCTGTGTTATTCATATATTCAAAATCTCTCACATGAGTCAAAAGAACAGAACTCAAGATTTTTTTGTTTTTACATAGTGGAAACTGAGGATATTGGATTTGATATATCTTAAACACAAAACAAATAAAATTTTAAATGGATATATATATATATATATATATTATATTGTGTGTGAGCATGCATTAATTCCCTTCAGTCATGTCTGACACTTTGCGACCCCATGAATCCCCACACTCTTCTGGCCATGGGATTCTCCAGGCAAGAATACTGGAGTGGGTTGCCATGTCCTCCTCCAGAGGATCTTCCCAACCTAGGGACTGGACTTGTGTCTCTTACATCTCCTGCATTGGCAGACAGGTTCTCTATATTCTATCAGTGAAGTTAAAATCATCAATTTATTTTAACCCATTTCACTGCTGGGTCCAGTGAATTGTAGTGACTTCTAACCTTTTGTTCACAGATGGGATCCAGAGGACAAAATCCCCCACAGTGGAACCAGACTACATTGGTGGATTTCATCTTGCTTGGCTTCTCTGATATTCCTGACCTACAAGGATTTCTTTTTGGGGTGTTTTTGATCATGTATATGATTATTCTGGTGGGAAATAGTCTCATTATCATAATAACCAAGATGGATCCTTCCCTCCAGACTCCCATGTACTTTTTCATAGGGAATTTTTCTTCCTTGGAAATATGTTATGTATCAGTCACTGTCCCAAGGTTATTAATAGATCTTTGCAGTCAAAACAGAAATATATCCTTTCTGGCCTGTGCTGCTCAAATGTATTTCTTTCTGGTGTTTGGAGCCACTGAGTGCCTTCTTCTGACTTCAATGGCTTATGACAGGTATGTCGCCATTTGCAACCCACTGCTGTACCCTCTCCTCATGAACAGTAGGTTGTGTGTCCAACTGGCTGCTGGCTGTTGGGTCAGTGGAGTTCCAGTGCATATAGTATTAACCTACCAGATCTTCTCTCTACCCTTCTGTGGCGCTAACCAGTTGAATCACTTCTTCTGTGACATACCTCCAGTGCTTAAGCTTGCCTGTGGGGACACCCTTATAACTGAGACATTAGTTTATGTAGTTGTTGTTCTAGTTGTCACTGTTCCTTTTATGTTGATTCTTGGATCTTATGTGAGAATAATTGAGACCATCTTGAAGCTGCCTTCAGCCACTGGGCGAGCCAAGGCCTTCTCCACCTGCTCCTCCCATCTCATGGTTGTGGCTTTATTCTTTGGATCAGGACTCCTTACATATTTAAGACCAAAGTCCAGTCATTCTATGGGAATGGACAAATTTCTCTCTCTTTTTTATACCATTGTCACACCAATGTTTAACCCCATGATATATTGTCTGAGAAATAAAGAGGTTATGGTGGCACTGAGAAAATTTTTACTGAAATGAATTGTAATATGACTCAAAACAGTCACTTCATAAAATTTGTTTCTTATTTATTATAGTCTCCATGCACTAATCTCTGTTCTTTTCCAAATTTTCTATGAATCTTAATTATTATAGATAAGTGATATCATGTCTAGATTAAATAAAGCCTCCTGCTATTTTTAAATAACAAATTCACCCCAAACTCAGTTCGAGGTATTGAAATCTCTGAAATAACACATGGTGGTGTTGGTTTAGTCGCTAAGTCTTATCTGCTTCTTGTGGCCAGGCTGCTTTGTCTGTGGGATTCTCCAGGCAAGAATAGTGGAATGGGTTTCCATTTCCTTTTCCAGGTGATCTTCCTATCCCAGGTATCGAACCCGGGTCTGCTCCATTGCAGGCAGATTCTCTACCAATTGAGCTACGAAGGAAGCTCTCATAGCAGTTATTAATGGTTTTTGTTAGTGTTGTTGCTTTTTAACATTCAAGAACATTGCCTATATGCGTGCATGCATGCTCCGTTGCTCAGTCCTGTCTGACCCTTTGCAGCCCCATTGTCTGCAGCCCCCAAGCTCCTCTGTCCATGGGATTTCCCAGGCAAGAATACTGCAGTGAGTTGCCATTTCCTCCTCCATGGGATTTTCCTGGCCCAGGCACCCAACCCATGTCCAACCACCTGGGAAGTCCCAATGCCTACATATTCTGATTAAATGAGATTGTTCAAGCTTATATCCCCAGTGCCAACATATTGTCTAAAAAATAATAGACTAAAATAATGACTTATAACAAAGTATAGCAGGCCTAGTACTTTTTGTCCCATTTGAAGATGAGCACTTGAACTGAAAATACATCATTTTTTTTTTAATTTCCATTTTTTTAGTTTATTTTTTTTAATTTTATTTTATTTTTAAACTTTACAATATTGTATTAGTTTTGCCAAATATCAAAATGAATCCGCCACAGGTATACCTGCGTTCCCCATCCGGAACCCTCCTCCCTCCTCCCTCCCCATACCCTCCCTCTGGGTCATCCCAGTGCACCAGCCCCAAAGCCCAGAGATAAATCCACGCACATATGGACACCTTATCTTTGACAAAGGAGGCAAGAATATACAATGGATTAAAGACAATCTCTTTTAACAAGTGGTGCTGGGAAAACTGGTCAACCACTTGTAAAAGAATGAAACTAGAACACTTTCTAACACCATACACAAAAATAAACTCAAAGTGGATTAGAGATCTCAACATAAGACCAGAAACTATAAAACTCCTAGAGGAGAACATAGGCAAAACACTCTCCGACATACATCACAGCAGCATCCTCTATGACCCATCTCCCAGAATATTGGAAATAAAAGCAAAAATAAACAAATGGGACCTAATTAAACTTAAAAGCTTCTGCACAACAAAGGAAACTATTAGCAAGGTGAAAAGGCAGCCTTCAGAACAGGAAAAAATAATAGCAAATGAAGCAACTGACAAACAACTAATCTCAAAAATATACAAGCAACTCCTACAGCTCAACTCCAGAAAAATAAATGACCCAATCAAAAAAATGGGCCAAAGAACTAAATAGACATTTCTCCAAAGAAGACATACAGATGGCTAACAAACACATGAAAAGATGCTCAACATCACTCATTATCAGAGAAATGCAAATCAAAACAACATCATTTTTCAAGACATAAAGTGTTAACTTAGGGTAGATATACCTCTGATGATTTCACAGAATGATGAGAAGAAGTAATAATAACTTGTTGCATTTGAGTTCAGAAAGTTTTTTCCAGATTTTCCTTGTGAAATGTGGCAAGGCAGGTTAGGAAGTTTGTTTTTTTTTCACCGCAAAACACCTCTCATGTAGACAACACTGGAAACCAGTTTCTCGAGTGAGGAAACTAGACAGTGCTGGGAGATAGCCTCTAAAGCTGCCAGTATAGATGTGACCACAGTGATGAAAAAGGGCGGTGCCTGTATGATCATCAATCACTCTAAGTGTGTATAGAAAGCTGTGAGTCCTATAGGACGAGAATCAGTGTAGATGCTCCTACACACAGCCCTGTTTCTACAAGAATTAGAGAGGGAAGGATCTGGGGATGCCTCCATATACGCTGGTAGGGCACCCTCAGGTACTGGCTTCTGAATATAGTATTCATCTCAGAACACACTACATGCTTAAGGGTATGAAAAGACTGTCTTATTTTATAGGAAAAGAACCATTTCGGAGGTCAGTGTTGGTGCCAAAGAGAGATTTTCTGCAATGGCCAACTAATTGATCTCCTGGGTACAAGATCACTTCTATATCATAACATGCATAGAGTCCATTGAGTTCCATTGAGTGAAAGTCCTTCAGCTGTGTCCAGCTTTTTGCGACCCCATGGATGGTAGCCCACCTGGCTCCTCTCTCCATGGAATTCTCCAGGCAAGAATACTGGAGTGAATAGTCTTTCCTTTCTGCCGGGTATCTTCCCAATCCAGGGATCAAACCCAGGTTTCCCATATTGCAGATTCTTTATCATCTGGGTCACATGCATAGAAAACCTTCCCAAACTTGTTCCTTGGTTTTGGCCATTTAAATCTAATTTTAAACTGGGTATTTCTCTCTGAATATGCCTTTTAACTCACTATGTATTATTGTTTGCTTTCCAACATGCTTCCTAGTGTTAGTCAGTCATGTCTGACTCTGCAATCCCATGAACTGTATCCCACCAGACTCCTCTGTCAGTGGAATTCTCCAGGCAAGAATACTGAACTGGGTAGCTATTTCCTACTCCAGGGGGTCTTTCCAACCCAGGGCTCTAACTGGTGTCTCCTGCACTGCAGCAGTCTCTTTACCATCTGAGTCACTGGGGAAGCCCCTGGGATATCCTTATCCTTCCTCAAAAATCCAGGTCAGTACTGGCAAGTGAAGAGATCTGTTTTCCTCAGATACTAGAGGGAAAAGTTCAATGATGCTTTGTAAAAATAAGCTTACATGAAAAATATGAATATTAGAATGAAATTTCTTTACAAATGAGGACAAAATGTTTTACAAAGACTAATAATTAACAAAGGAATTCAGAGCTTTTAATGAGTAGATAAATTATAGGGCAGATTGTTTAGAAGTGAAGTACCACTATGAACATAAGGGTGCATGTATCTTTTCCAACTATAATTTTGTTTGCATATATGCCCAAAAGTAAATTGCTGGATCATATGACAACTCTATTTTCAGTTTATAAAGGAACCTGCATACTCTTTGCTCTAGTAGCTATATCACTTTGCATTCCCACCTACAATATAGGATGGTTCTCTTTTCTACACACCTCCAGCATTTACTATTTGTAGACTTTTTAATGGGCTTCCCTTGTTGCTCAGTTGGTAAAGAATCCACCTGCAGTATGGGAGACCTGGGTGTTTTCCCTGGGTTGAGAAGATCTCCTGGAGAAGGGAACGGCTACCCACTCCAGTATTCTGGCCTAGAGAATTCCATAGATTATATAGTCCATGTGACCACAAAGAGTCGGACACGAATGAGTGACTTTCACTTACTTACTTAGACTTTTTTGTGGCCATTCTGACTTATACGAGGTGCCAGTTAATTGTAGTCTTGATTTGCATTTCTCTAATAATTAAGAAATTTGAGACTTTGTCATGTTCCTGTTAGCCATCTGTAAGTCTTCCTTGTTGAAATGTCTATTTAGGCCACCTGTCCATTTTTGGATTGGGCTGTTTGTTGGTGGTATTGTTATTGAGCTATATGAGCTGTTTGTATATTTTGAAAGTTAAGTGCTTGTTGGTTGTATTGTTTGTAAAAATTTTGACCCAGTTGGAAGATTGTCTTTTCATCTTGTTCATACTTTCCTTTCCTGTGGAAAAGCTTTTAAGTTTTATTAGGTCCAATTGGTTTATTTTTGCTTTTATTTCTATTGCTTTGAAAGAATGACAAAAGAAAATGTTCCTGGGAGGAGGAGCCAAGATGGCGGAGGAGTAGGACGGGGAGAACACTTTCTCCCCCACAAATTCATCAAAAGAGCATTTAAACATCGAGTAAATTCCACAAAACAACTTCCGAATGCCGGCAGAGGACATCAGGCACCCAGAAAAGCAGCCCAACTCTTCGAAAGGAGGTAGGAAAAAATATAAAAGACAAAAAAAGAGACAAAAGAGGGAGGGACGGAGTTCCGTCCCGGGAAGGGAGTCTTAAAAAGAGAGAAGTTTCCAAACACCAGGAAACCCTCTCACTGCCGAATCTGTGCCGAGCTTTGGAAGCACAGAGGGCAACATAAAAGGGAGGGGAAAAAAAAAAATAAACAATTAAAAATCGCGGATTGTGAGCCCTACGGGAACTCCCCCAGCGGAGAAGCAGCGCAGACGCCTGCACACGGCATTAGCAAGCGGGGGCTGGGCAGGGAAGTGCGGCACGGGCTGTGTCCCTTAGAGTAAGAATCGGGCCGAATGTCCTGAGCCCTATCTGAGCGAAATAATTTGGGCTAGCAAACCAGACTGTGGGATATCTACCACGCGAAAAGCCAGCCCTAACCTAAGACACCGCCAGGCCCGCGCACAGAACAAAGGACTGAACAGAGATAGCCGGCTGCAGACCTCCCCCTCCGGTGACAGGCAACCAGAGCCGGAAGGGGGCAATCGCAGCCCCAGAGAGACACTATCTATAAAACTGTAAGCAGGCTTCTTTGCTAACTAAAACTTCTTGGGGGTCTGGACGGTCAACATCTGCCTGAGAAGGTGCGCTGGTTTTACACCCAGATAACCGAGTGGCGGGGAGGGGATAAGTCGCAGCATTGGCGCCCGCCAAGCACCTCATCGCCTGAGCTGCTCGACCTGGGAAGAACACACAACGCAGGCCCAACCGAGTCTGCGCCTCTGAGGACTACCCGAGTGCCTGAACCTGAGCGGCTTGGACCTGGGAGCTCAGTCCAGGGCCGGCCTCTGATTGTTCCCGGCGGAACAACCTAGAGCCCAAGCAGTGTGGGCAGGGAGGTTACACGCGCTGTGAGCGGGGGCAGACCCAGTGTGGCCGAGGCACTTCGAGCGCACGCCAGTGTTATCTGTTTGCAGCATCCCTCCCTCCCTCCCCACAGCGCGGCTGAACAAGTGAGCCTAAATTAAAAAAAAAAAAAAAAAAAAAAAAAAAATAGGGTCCTCCACCGCCCCCTTTGTGTCAGGGCGGGAACCAGACACTGAAGAGACCAGCAAACAGAAGAAGCTCTAACAGAGGGAAACGCCTTGGAAGCTACAGGCCATAGATTAAAACCCTGTGGTTACTACGGATTACATAGGAAGGGGCCTATAGATCTTGAGAAATATAAGTCGGACTAAGGAACTGCCAAAAATGAACTGAACCCACAATACTCACAATAAAACCAGAGAAAGACCTAGATATATTTTTACTATTTTTACGATCAATCTTTCTTTCTTTCTTTTTTTTTTTTAATTAAAAAAAAATTTTTTAAGTCCTCTATTGTCCTTTAATTTTCACTTTTATAACTATTACTTTGCAAAAAAAAAAAAAAGACCCTATTTTTTTTTTTTTTCTTCTTCAGCAAACTTCATATATATATTTTATAATTTTTTGACCGTGGTTTTTTTTTTTTTTTTTTTTTTTTTTTTTCTTTTTTCTTTTTCTTCTTTTCTTTAACATTGCATTTTTGAAATTCCAAACTCTACTCTAGATTTTTAATTTTAGCCTTTTGATATATGTTATCAATTTTGTACCTATAGTTTTTTTCATAATTGCTGTGACTTTTTTTTTTTTTTTCCTCTGTTTCTTTCTCTTCTTCTTTTATATAACATCGTATATCTGCAATTCCAAACTCTACTCAAGATTTTTAATTTATGCTTTTTGGTATTTGATATCAATTTTGTACCTGTATTTTCTTTATAATTTTTGCGACATTGTTTTTGTTGGTTTGTTTGTTTTCTCTCTTTATTTTTCTTCTTCTTCTTCTTCTTTTTTTTTTTTTTTTTTTTTTTTTTTTTTTTTTTTTAACGTTGTATTTTTGAAATTCCAAACTCTACTCTGGATTTCTAATTTTTGCTGTTTGGTATTAGTTATCAATTTTGTACCTGTAGTTTCTTTATTACTTTCACGACCTTGTTTGTTTTTCTTTGTTCGTTTTTTCTCTCTTTCTTTTCCTTCTCCTTTTCATTAACATCGCATTTTTGAAATTCCAAACTCTACTCTAATTTCTAATTTTTGTTTTTATGTATTTGTTACCAATTTTGTACCTTTAAGAACCCAATCTTCAGGACCCATTTTTCACTAGTGTACGAGATTACTGGCTTGACTGCTCTCTCTCCCTTTGGACTCTCCATTTTCTCCACCAGGTCACCTGTATCTCCTCCCTAACCCCTCTCTACTCTACCCAACTCTGTGAATTTCTGTGTGTTCCAGACGGTGGAGAACACTTAAGGAACTGATTACTGGCTGGATCTGTCTCCCGCCTTTTCATTTCCCCCTTTTATCCTTCTGGCCACCTCTGTCTCCTGCCTCCTTCTTCTCTTCCCTGTATAACTCCGTGAACATCTCTGAGTGGTCCAGTTGTGGAGTGCACATAAGGAAGTGACTACTGGCTAGCCCACTCTCTCCACTATTGATTCCACCTCATCTCATTTGGGTCACCTCTAACTCCCTCCTCCCTCTTCTCTTCTCCATGTAACGCTGTGAACCTCTCTGAGTGACCCTCACAGTAGAGAAACTATTCATCTTTAACGTAGATGTTTTATCAGTGGTGCTGTATAGAAGGAGAAGTTTTGAAACTACTGTAAAATTAAGACCGATAACTGGAAGTAGGAGGCTTAAGTCCAATCCCTGACTCCAGGGAACTCCTGACTCCAAGGAACATTAATTGACAGGAGCTCATCAAACGCCTCCATACCGACACTGAAACCAAGCACCACACAAGGGCCAACAAGTTCCAGGGAAAGACATAACAAGCAAATTCTCCAGCAACAAAGGAACACAGCCCTGAGCTTCAAGATACAGGCTGCCCAAAGTCACCCCAAAACCATAGACATCTCATAACTCATTACTGGACATTTCATTACACTCCAGAGAGAAGAAATACAGCTCCATCCACCAGAACATCGACACAAGCTTCCCTAACCAGGAAACCTTGACAAGCCACCTGTACAAACCCACACACAGCGAGGAAACGCCACAATAAAGAGAACTCCACAAACTGCCAGAATACAGAAAGGACACCCCAAACTCAGCAATTTAAACAAGATGAAGAGACAGAGGAATAGCCAGCAGATAAAGGAACAGGATAAATGCCCACCAAACCAAACCAAAGAGGAAGAGATAGGGAATCTACCTGATAAAGAATTCCGAATAATGATAGTGAAATTGATCCAAAATCTTGAAATTAAAATGGAATCACAGATAAATAGCCTGGAGGCAAGGATTGAGAAGATGCAAGAAAGGTTTAACAAGGACTTAGAAGAAATAAAAAAGAGTCAATATATAATGAATAATGCAATAAGTGAAATTAAAAACACTCTGGAGGCAACAAATAGTAGAATAACAGAGGCAGAAGATAGGATTAGTGAATTAGAAGATAGAATGGTAGAAATAAATGAATCAGAGAGGATAAAAGAAAAACGAATTAAAAGAAATGAGGACAATCTCAGAGACCTCCAGGACAATATTAAACGCTACAACATTCGAATCATAGGGGTCCCAGAAGAAGAAGACAAAAAGAAAGACCATGAGAAAATACTTGAGGAGATAATAGTTGAAAACTTCCCTAAAATGGGGAAGGAAATAATCACCCAAGTCCAAGAAACCCAGAGAGTCCCAAATAGGATAAACCCAAGGCGAAACACCCCAAGACACATAGTAATCAAATTAACAAAGATCAAACACAAAGAACAAATATTAAAAGCAGCAAGGGAAAAACAACAAATAACACACAAGGGAATTCCCATAAGGATAACAGCTGATCTTTCAATAGAAACTCTTCAAGCCAGGAGGGAATGGCAAGACATACTTAAAATGATGAAAGAAAATAATCTACAGCCCAGATTATTGTACCCAGCAAGGATCTCATTCAAGTATGAAGGAGAAATCAAAAGCTTTTCAGACAAGCAAAAGCTGAGAGAATTCTGCACCACCAAACCAGCTCTCCAACAAATACTAAAGGATATTCTCTAGACAGGAAACACAAAAATTGTGTATAAATTCGAACCCAAAACAATAAAGTAAATGGCAACGGGGTCATACTTATCAGTAATTACCTTAAACGTAAATGGGTTGAATGCCCCAACCAAAAGACAAAGACTGGCTGAATGGATACAAAAACAAGACCCCTGCATATGTTGTCTACAAGAGACCCACCTCAAAACAGGGGACACATACAGACTGAAAGTGAAGGGCTGGAAAAAGATTTTCCATGCGAATAGGGACCAAAAGAAAGCAGGAGTAGCAATACTCATATCAGATAAAATAGACTTTAAAACAAAGACTGTGAAAAGAGACAAAGATGGTCACTACATAATGATCAAAGGATCAATCCAAGAAGAAGATATAACAATTATAAATATATATGCACCCAACACAGGAGCACCGCAGTATGTAAGACAAATGCTAACAAGTATAAAAGAAGAAATTAACAATAACACAATAATAGTGGGAGACTTTAATACCCCACTCACACCTATGGATAGATCAACTAAACAGAAAATTAACAAGGAAACACAAACTTTAAACGATACAATAGACCAGTTAGACCTAATTGATATCTATAGGACATTTCATCCCAAAACAATGAATTTCACCTTCTTCTCAAGTGCACATGGAACCTTCTCCAGGATAGATCACATCCTGGGCCATAAAGCTAGCCTTGGTAAATTCAAAAAAATAGAAATCATTCCAAGCATCTTTTCTGACCACAATGCAGTAAGATTAGATCTCAATTACAGGAGAAAAACTATTAAAAAATCCAACATATGGAGGCTGAACAACACGCTGCTGAATAACCAACAAATCACAGAAGAAATCAAAAAAGAAATCAAAATTTGCATAGAAACGAATGAAAATGAAAACACAACAACCCAAAACCTGTGGGACACGGTAAAAGCAGTCCTAAGGGGAAAGTTCATAGCAATACAGGCACACCTCAAGAAACAAGAAAAAAGTCAAATAAATAACCTAACTCTACACCTAAAGCAACTAGAAAAGGAAGAAATGAAGAACCCCAGGGTTAGTAGAAGGAAAGAAATCTTAAAAATTAGAGCAGAAATAAATGCAAAAGAAACAAAAGAGACCATAGCAAAAATCAACAAAACCAAAAGCTGGTTCTTTGAAAGGATAAATAAAATTGACAAACCATTAGCCAGACTCATCAAGAAACAAAGGGAGAAAAATCAAATCAATAAAATTAGAAATGAAAATGGAGAGATCACAACAGACAACACAGAAATACAAAGGATCATAAGAGACTACTATCAACAATTATATGCCAATAAAATGGACAACGTGGAAGAAATGGACAAATTCTTAGAAAAGTACAACTTTCCAAAACTCGATCAGGAAGAAATAGAAAATCTTAACAGACCCATCACAAGCACGGAAATTGAAACTGTAATCAAAAATCTTCCAGCAAACAAAAGCCCAGGTCCAGACGGCTTCACTGCTGAATTCTACCAAAAATTTAGAGAAGAGCTAACACCTATCCTGCTCAAACTCTTCCAGAAAATTGCAGAGGATGGTAAACTTCCAAACTCATTCTATGAGGCCACCATCACCCTAATCCCAAAACCTGACAAAGATCCCACAAAAAAAGAAAACTACAGGCCAATATCACTGATGAACATAGATGCAAAAATCCTTAACAAAATTCTAGCAATCAGAATCCAACAACACATTAAAAAGATCATACACCATGACCAAGTGGGCTTTATCCCAGGGATGCAAGGATTCTTCAATATCCGCAAATCAATCAATGTAATACACCACATTAACAAATTGAAAAATAAAAACCATATGATTATCTCAATAGATGCAGAGAAAGCCTTTGACAAAATTCAACATCCATTTATGATCAAAACTCTCCAGAAAGCAGGAATAGAAGGAACCTACCTCAACATAATCAAAGCTATATATGACAAACCCACAGCAAACATTATCCTCAATGGTGAAAAATTGAAAGCATTTCCTCTAAAGTCAGGAACAAGACAAGGGTGCCCACTTTCACCATTACTATTCAACATAGTTTTGGAAGTTTTGGCCACAGCAATCAGAGCAGAAAAAGAAATAAAAGGAATCCAAATTGGAAAAGAAGAAGTAAAGCTCTCACTGTTTGCAGATGACATGATCCTCTACATAGAAAACCCTAAAGACTCCACCAGAAAATTACTAGAACTAATCAATGACTATAGTAAAGTTGCAGGATATAAAATCAACACACAGAAATCCCTTGCATTCCTATACACTAATAATGAGAAAACAGAAAGAGAAATTAAGGAAACAATTCCATTCACCATTGCAACGGAAAGAATAAAATACTTAGGAATATATCTACCTAAAGAATCTAAAGACCTATATATAGAAAACTATAAAACACTGGTGAAAGAAATCAAAGAGGACACTAACAGATGGAGAAATATACCATGTTCATGGATTGGAAGAATCAATGTAGTGAAAATGAGTATACTACCCAAAGCAATCTATAGATTCAATGCAATCCCTATCAAGCTACCAACAGCATTCTTCACAGAGCTAGAACAAATAATTTCACAATTTGTATGGAAAAACAAAAAACCTCGAATAGCCAAAGCGATCTTGAGAAAGAAGAATGGAACTGGAGGAATCAACCTACCTGACTTCAGGCTCTACTACAAAGCCACAGTTATCAAGACAGTATGGTACTGGCACAAAGACAGAAATATAGATCAATGGAACAAAATAGAAAGCCCAGAGATAAATCCACGCACATATGGACACCTTATCTTCGACAAAGGAGGCAAGAATATACAATGGATTAAAGACAATCTCTTTAACAAGTGGTGCTGGGAACTCTGGTCAACCACTTGTAAAAGAATGAAACTAGAACACTTTCTAACACCATACACAAAAATAAACTCAAAATGGATTAAAGATCTAAACGTAAGACCAGAAACTATAAAACTCCTAGAGGAGAACATAGGCAAAACACTCTCTGACATACATCACAGCAGGATCCTCTATGACCCACCTCCCAGAATATTGGAAATAAAAGCAAAAATAAACAAATGGGACCTAATTAACCTTAAAAGCTTCTGCACATCAAAGGAAACTATTAGCAAGGTGAAAAGACAGCCTTCAGAATGGGAGAAGATAATAGCAAATGAAGCAACTGACAAACAACTAATCTCGAGAATATACAAGCAACTCCTACAGCTCAACTCCAGAAAAATAAATGACCCAATCAAAAAATGGGCCAAAGAACTAAATAGACATTTCTCCAAAGAAGACATAAAGATGGCTAACAAACACATGAAAAGATGCTCAACATCACTCATTATCAGAGAAATGCAAATCAAAACCACTATGAGGTACCATTTCACACCAGTCAGAATGGCTGCGATCCTAAAGTCTACAAGTAATAAATGCTGGAGAGGGTGTGGAGAAAAGGGAACCCTCTTACACTGTTGGTGGGAATGCAAACTAGTGCAGCCACTATGGAGAACAGTGTGGAGATTCCTTAAAAAACTGGAAATAGACATGCCTTATGATCCAGCAATCCCACTGCTGGGCATACACACTGAGAAAACCAGAAGGGAAAGAGACACGAGTACCCCAATGTTCATCGCAGCACTGTTTATAATAGCCAGGACATGGAAGCAACCTAGATGTCCATCAGCAGATGAATGGATAAGAAAGCTGTGGTACATATACACAATGGAGTATTATTCAGCCATTAAAAAGAATACATTTGAATCAGTTCTAATGAGGTGGATGAAACTGGAGCCTATTATACAGAGTGAAGTAAGCCAGAAAGAAAAACACCAATACAGTATACTAACGCATATATATGGAATTTAGAAAGATGGTAACAATAACCCTGTGTACGAGACAGCAAAAGAGACACTGATGTATAGAACAGTCTTATGGACTCTGTGGGAGAGGGAGAGGGTGGGAAGATTTGGGAGAATGGCATTGAAACATGTAAATATCATGTATGAAATGAGTTGCCAGTCCAGGTTCGATGCACGATACTGGATGCTTGGGGCTGGTGCACTGGGACGACCCAGAGGGATGGAATGGGGAGGGAGGAGGGAGGAGGGTTCAGGATGGGGAACACATGTATACCTGTGGCGGATTCATTTTGATATTTGGCAAATCTAATACAGTTATGTAAAGTTTAAAAATAAAATAAAATTAAAAAAAAAAAAAAAAAAAAAAAAAAAAAAAAGAAAATGTTCCTATAATTTATTTATTTCTGTAAATATTCTCTCCTTTCATATGGACACCTAATGTAATTTAGTTCACCTGTGACTTGTATATTTGATATCAAAAACCTGTAGTTAATCCCCATGTAAGTTAAGAATCACAGACAATTTCAAAAAAATAAATGCATATGTGCTCTGAGGCATATAGTAATTCCCATTGGCTATCTATTTTACATATGATAATATAAGTTTCCTTGTACACCTGCGGCTGATTCATGTTGACATTTGGCAGAAACCAAATGTAAAGCAATTATCCTTCAATTTAAAAAACTCAATAAATTTTAAAAAAGAAAAGAAAAAACAAATGCAATCTGAAACCATGAAAAAGTTTATATTTTCATATCATTACCCTACTTGCTCAGGTAGAGTTTTTCAATCAGTGGATGTAGTTAGTGTCCCCTTCTCATTTATTTCACTCAAGAAATGAGCAGGATTAACACAAGAATGCGATAAATTCCTTGCACTAAGGTTGAAAAGCAGAGACATTACTTTGCCAACAAAGGTCTGTCTAGTCAAGGCTATAGTTTTTCCAGTGGCCATGTATGGATGTGAGAATTGGACTGTGAAGAAGGCTGAGCACCAAAGAATAGATGCTTTTGAACTGTGGTGTTGGAGAAGATTCTTGAGAGTCCCTTGGACTGCAAGGAGATCCAACCAGTCCATTCTGAAGGAGATCAGCCCTGGGTGTTCCTTGGAGGGAATGACGCTAAAGCTGAAGCTCCAGTACTTTGGCCACCTCATGAGAAGATGTGACTCATTGGAAAAGACTCTGATGGTGGGAGGGATTGGGGGCAGGAGGAGAAGGGGACGACAGAGGATGAGATGGCTGGATGGCGTCACTGACTCGATGGACGTGAGTCTGAGTGAACTCCAGAAGTTGGTGATGGACAGGGAGGCCTGGCGTGCTGTGATTCATGGGGTCGCAAAGAGTAGGATACGACTGAGTCACTGAACTGAACTCAACTGAAGGTAAAGTATAATAACTTGATTGGGGATGTGCACCATTTTGGAATAAGCTAAAACTACAGAGAAAAAGTATATTAAATAACCAATCAAAATTAATAATTTTTAAACTTTGGCAAGAAACATTAAAGTAACAAAGAGATCTGTAACTACATCATGAGTCAAATTCCACATAGAGTTTTATTTTATCTACCTGCATGTGATCATATGTAATTACTTCTGATAATTGAGTTTCCACTTTAGAGGATTGATTCTATAATTAAATCCTATTATCTAGTCCCCATGGTTACCCTGCTCTCTTTAAGAAAAAACAGTATAAAAAGGCAGCAGTGAGCATGTATTCAAAAGTTGTCTCAAATTTTTACAAAGATATAATTCAAATTTTCTCTGCTTATCATTTTATTTGAAGTGACAAATTTCCTATTTTTGTGCCTCTGCTGAGTTAATAGTTATTATAATACAAAAGGAAACAATAGACTAGAAAAGTTAGTACTAAGACAGATGCTATTAAGTGTGTGGTGCTGTCTCTGTCATTTACTACTGTGGACAGGTATATGGCATTAATTTGTTAGTGAGTTGTGTAAAGAGAACAGTCATCTGATTTAAAGTACTGCAGATATTAAAAGACACTTACTCCTTGGAAGGAAAGTTATGACCAACCTAGACAGCATATCAAAAAGCAGAGACATTACTTTACCAACAAAGGTCTGTCTAGTCAAGGCTATGATTTTTCCAGTGGTCATGTATGGATGTGAGAGTTGGACTATAAAGAAAGCTGAGCACAGAAGAATTGATGCTTTTGAACTGTGGTGTTGGAGAAGACTCTTGAGAGTTCCTTGGACTTCAAGGAGATCCAACCATTCCATCCTAAGGGAGAGCAGTCCTGGGTGTTCATTGGAAGGACTGATGTTGAAGCTGAAGCTCCAATACTTTGGCCACCTGATGCAAAGAGCTGACGCATTTGAAAAGACCCTGATGCCAGGAAAGATTGAAAGTGGGAGGAGAAGCGGACGACAGAGGATGAGATGGTTGGATGGCATCACCGACTCAATGACACAGGTTTGGGTAGACTCCAGTAGTTGGTGCTGGATAGGGAGACCTGGCGTGCTGTGATTCATGGGGTCACGAAGAGTCGGAGACGACTGAGCGACTGAACTGAACTGAACTGAACCAAAAGACCTCAAAATTATCTAATTACCTTTCAAGGCCCAACATGTAAAATATAAGTAGAGTTGCTAAGTTTGTTGGGGGCCAGCCATAATGAGGTTGAAGACATGTTACATCAAATTCTTATTTATTTCATATTCTAAACTTCAAGTGAACATATGACTTGCTATGATGTTTTATTTGTACTATAGACTTCTGTGGTATATCACATGGAATTTGCATGATGATGGCAAGAACATATTTCTTATTTTTCTGATGAAAGTTTGAGTCTCTTTCTTACAGAGTGGTCTGGAGAATGGTGGTGGTGGGAGAGGGTGGTGCTGAACGGGGCCTGGCAGTGGAGTCTTAGTGATCACACTGCCCTTTGATTATCTGAGATGCAGCTCACAAGAGAAACATCAAAGAAAACATGAAAAAAAAACATATAAAAATTGAAAATTAAGACACTCAAGGCAGAAAAATACAAATAAAAAGCTAACAGAAACCAAATTGATCAGGAAAGAGAAGCATTTTTCAGAAGAAAATGCCCCCCATTTCCTACAGCAATTCTTATCCTGAAAATAGGCTACACAACATTTTTTTTTTTGCTTTTGTTATTTTCTATTTACTGTTACTCATAAACCCATAATCTTTATTGTGAGCCAAAAGAAAGAGTCTAAGATTATATTCTATTTTACATTGTGGTATTTTAGGATGCTGCATTTGATTTATTAACAAAAATACCAAAAAAAAAAAAAAAAAAGGGTAGCTATCATGTGAATTAATTTGAAATCATCAAATTATTTTGTCCAGTTTTTCTGCTGGACACTGTGCATCTGAGCGACTTTAAGCATTTTATTCACAGATGGAATTCAGAGGGTAAAATCCACCAGAGTGGAACCAGACTACATTGATGGAATTCATCTTGCTTGGCTTTTCTGTTATTCCTGACCTACAGGGATTTCTTTTTGAGGTGTTTTTGATCATGTATATGATTATTCTGATGGGAAATAGTCTCATTATCATAATAAACAAGATGGATCCTTCCTTCCAGACTCACATATATTTTTTCCTAGGGAATTTTTCTTCCTTGGAAATATGTTATGTATCAGTCATTGTCCCAGGTTATTAACAGATCTTAGTAGACAAACTAGAAATATAGCCTTTCTAGCCTATGCTGCTCAAATATATTTCTTTCTGGTGTTTGGAGCCACTGAGTGCCTTCTTCTGACTTCAATGGCTTATGACAGCTATGTCGTCATTTGCAACCCACTGCTGTACCCTCTCCTCGTGAACAGTAGGCTGTGTGTCCAACTGGCTGCTGGCTGTTGGGTCAGTGGAGTTCCAGTGCATAGTGTTAACCCACCAGATCTTTTCTCTACCCTTCTGTGGCTCTAACCAGTCTAATCACTTCTGTGATGTGCATCCAGTGCTTAAGCTTGCCCTTGGGACACTTTTATGACTGAGATATTGTTTTATGTAATTGCTATTCTAGTTGTCACTATTCCGTTTATGTTAATTCTTGGATCTTACGTGAGAATAATCGTGACCATCTTGAAGCTGCCTTCAGCCACTGGGCAAGCCAAGGCCTCTCCACTAGTTCTTCCCATCTCATGGTTGTGGCTTTATTCTTTGGATCAGGACTCACTACATATTTAAGACCAGAGTCCAGTCATTCTATAGGAATGGACAACTTCCTCTCTCTTTTTTACACCATTGTCACATCAACATTTAACCCAGTGATATATTGTGTGAGAAACAAGGATGTTATGGTGGCTTTGAGAGAATTCTTACTGAAATTGATTGTACTGTGATTTAAAAATATTAATTCATAAAATTTGTTTCTTATTCATTACAGTCTCCACTCAATAATTTCTGTTACTTTATCATTAGCTGTGACATAATATTTTAGATAAATGATCTATTATGTTTATATTACATAAAGTATGATGTTATTTTAAACAGAAAATTAATCCCAAACTCTATTCAGGATATTGATATCTCTGATATAACACATAACATTTATTAATGGGTCTTGTTACTGTTGTTGCTTTTTAATTTACAGAATATTGCCTATGTTTCTCTTTCCAATGAAATTATTCAGCTTTCTTTCTCTAATCCCAGCATATAGCCTGAAAACTAATAGGCATCAAATTAACTTTATTAGATTAAAAAACTAAAAGCATGATATAGCAGGCCTGGTATTGACAGTCTCATTAAAAGATGTGTGTCTGAGCAAAAATTATGACATCATATTCAAGACATAAAATGTTAACTCACTGGCAGTTGTACCTCTGCTGACTGTACAGAACAATAGAAAGAAGCACAGATCATTTGTTGCATTTATTTCTTTTTTTTTTTTTTTTTTTTTTTTTTTTTAATTTTATTTTATTTTTAAACTTTACATAACTGTATTAGATTTGCCAAATATCAAAATGAATCCGCCACAGGTATACATGTGTTCCCCATCCTGAACCCTCCTCCCTCCTCCCTCCCCATTCCATCCCTCTGGGTCGTCCCAGTGCACCAGCCCCAAGCATCCAGTATCGTGCATCGAACCTGGACTGAGAAAGGTTTTCCAAATTTTCCATATATGCTGGTAGGGCATCTTCAGATACTGGTTTCTGAATATAACTTTCATGTCAGAACATACTACCTGCATGAGAAGAATATAGTTTTCTAGGAGAACCATTATTCTGATTGATAAAGGTAGAAAAGAGAGATTTTCCAGCCATGGCTGGCTCGTTGACCTCTTGGATACAAGATCATTCCAGTAAAGATTTCCTTCAACATAACACGAAAAGAAAGCCTTTCCAAATTTGATTCCCTGGTTTTGACCACTTATTCAGGCTCAAAAATCTTACTTTTAACTGGGTGACTTGCTCTGAACATGCCTTTTAACATTCTGTTTATTATTATTTGCTTTGAGATATCCTTATTTTCCTCACTGAGGCTGGTGACTGAAGCCATGAAATTAAAAGATGCTTGCTCCTTGTAAAGAAAGCTATGACAAACCTATTTCAGTTCAGGTCAGTTCAGTCCCTCAGTCGTGTCCGACTCTTTGTGACCCCATGAATGGCAACACACCAGGCCTCCCTGTCCATCACCAACACCCGGAGTGCACTGAGACTCACATCCATCGAGTCAGTGATGCCATCCAGCCATCTCATCCTCTGTGGTCCCCTTCTCCTCTACCCCCAATCCCTCCCAGCATCAGAGTCTTTTCCAATGAGTCAACTCTTTGCATGAGGTGGCCAAAGTACTGGAGTTTCAGCTTTAGCATCATTCCCTCCAAAGAAATCCCAGGGCTGATCTCCTTCAGAATGGACTGGTTGGATCTCCTTGCAGTGCAAGGGACTCTCAAGAGTCTTCTCCAACACCACAGTTTAAAAGCATCAATTCTTCGGCGCTCAGCCTTCTTCACAGTCCAAATCTCACATCCATACATGACCACAGGAAAAACCATAGCCTTGACAAAATGAACCTTTGTTGGCAAAGTAATATCTCTGTTTTTAATATGGTATCTAGGTTGGTCAAAACTTTTCTTCCAAGGAGTAAGCATCTTTTAATTTCATGGCTGCAGTCATCATTTGCAGTGATTTTGGAGCCCCAAAAAAATAAAGTCTGACACAGTTTCCACTGTTTCCCCATCTATTTCCCATGAAGTGATGGGACAAGATGCCATGATTTTCGTTTTCTGAATGTTGGCTTTAAGCCAACTTTTTCACTCTCCACTTTTATTTTCATCAAGAGGCTTTTGAGTTCCTCTTCACTTTCTGCCATAAAGGTGGTGTCATCTGCATATCTGAGGTTATTGATATTTCTCCTGGCAATCTTGATTCCAGCTTGTGTTTCTTCCAGTCCAGCGTTTCTCATGATGTACTCTGCATAGAAGTTAAATAAGCAGGGTGACAATATACAGCCTTGACGAACTCCTTTTCCTATTTGGAGCCAGTCTGTTGTTCCATGTCCAATTCTAACTGTTGCTTCCTGACCTGCATACAAATTTCTCAAGAGGCAGATCAGGTGGTCTGGTATTCCCATCTCTTTCAGAATTTTCCACAGTTTATTGTGATCCACACAGTCAAAGGCTTTGGCATAGTCAATAAAGCAGAAATAGATGTTTTTCTGGAACTCTCTTGCTTTTGCCATGATCCAGTGGATGTTGGAAATTTGATCTCTGGTTACTCTGCCTTTTCTAAAACCAGCTTGAACATCAGGAAGTTCATGGTTCACATATTGCTGAAGCCTGGCTTGGAGAATTTTGAGCATTACTTCATTAGCGTGTGAGATGAGTGCAATTGTGCGGTAGTTTGAACATTCTTTGGCATTGCCTTTCTTTGGGATTGGAATGAAAACTGACCTTTTCCAGCCCTGTGGCCACTGCTGAGTTTTCCAAATTTGCTGGCATATTGAGTGCAGCACTTTCACAGCATCATCTTTCAGGATTTGAAATAACTTAACTGGAATTCCATCACCTCCACTAGCTTTGTTCATAGTGATGCTTTCTAAGGCCCACTTAACTTCACATTCCAGGATGTCTGGCTCTAGGTCAGTGATCACACCATAGTGATTATCTGGGTCGTGAAGGTCTTTTTTGTACAATTCTTCTGTGTATTCTTGCTATCTCTTCTTAATATCTTCTGCTTCTGTTAGGTCCTTACCATTTCTGTCCTTTATCGAGCCCATCTTTGCATGAAATGTTCCCTTGGTATCTCTAATTTTCTTGAAGAGATCTCTAGTCTTTCCCATTCTGTTGTTTTCCTCTATTTCTTTGCATTGATCGCTGAAGAAGGCTTTCTTATCTCTTCTTGCTATTCTTTGGAACTCTGCATTCAGATGCTTATATCTTTCCTTTTCTCCTTTGCTTTTTCCTTCTCTTCTTTTCACAGCTATTTGTAAGGCTTTCCCAAACAGCCAGTTTGCTTTTTTGCATTTCTTTTCTATGGGGATGATCTTGAACCCTGTCTCCTGTACAATGTCTCAGACCTCATTCCATAGTTCATCAGGCACTCTATCTATCAGATCTAGGCCCTTAAATCTATTTCTCATTTCCACTGTATAATCATAAGGGATTTGATTTAGGTCTTACCTGAATGGTGTAGTGGTTTTCCCTACTGTCTTCAATTTCAGTCTGAATTTGGCAATAAGGAGTTCATGATCTGAGCCACAGTCAGCTCCTGGTCTTGTTTTTGCGGACTGTATAGAGCTTCTCCATCTTTGGCTGCAAAGAAGATAATCAATCTGATTTTGGTGTTGACCATCTGGTGATGTCCATGTATAGAGTCTTCTTTTGTGTTGTTGGAATAGGGTGTTTGTTGTGACCAGTGCATTTTCTTGGCAAAACTCTATTAGTCTTTGCCCTGCTTCATTCCGTATTCCAAGGCCAAATTTGCCTGTTACTCCAGCTGTTTCTTGACTTCCTACTTTTGCATTCCAGTCCCCTATAATGAAAAGGACATCTTTTTTGGGTGTTAGTTCTAAAAGGTCTTGTAGGTCTTCTTAGAACCATTCAACCTCAGCTTCTTCAGTGTTACTGTTTGGGGCATAGACTTGGATTACTCTGATATTGAATGGTTTGCCTTGGAAATGAACAGAGATCATTCTGTCGTTTTCGAGATTGCATCCAAGTACTGCATTTTGGACTCTTTTGTTGACCATGATTGCTACTCCATTTCTTCTGAGGGATTCCTGCCCACAGTAGTAGATATAATGACAAACCTAGACAAAGTATTAAAAAGCAAAGACATCACTCTGCTGACAAAGGTACATATAATCAAAGCTATGGTTTTTCCAGCAGTCATGTATGGATGTGAGAGTTGGACCATAAAGAAGGCTAGGTGCTGAAGAATTGATACCTTCTAATTGTTGTGCTCAAGAAGACTCTTGAGAGGCCTTTGGCCTGCAAAGAGAGCAAACCAGTCAATTCTAAAGGAAGTCAATGCTGAATATTCATTAGAAGAACTGATGATGAAGCTGAAGCTACAATACTTTGGCCACCTAATGAGACGAAACTCATTGGAAAAAACCCTGATGCTGGGAATGATTGAGTTTAGGAGAAGAAGGGGGCAAGAAAGGATGAGATGGTTGAATGGCATCACAGACTCAACAGACATGAGTTTAAACAAACTCTGGGAGATAGTAAAGGATGGGGAAGCCTGGCATGCTGCAGTCCATGGGTTGCAGAGTCGGTCACATCTGTGTGACTGAACAACAACATAGGATATTAAATATAGCTCCTTGTGTGTATATACACATGCACGTGTGCACACACACGCGTGCACACACACACATACATACTAGGACCTTGCTTGTCATCTATTTTGCAAATAATAGTTTGTATCTGCTAATCCTAAACTCCAAATTTGTCCCCCCTACCCTTTTTCTCCTTAGGTAACTATAAATTTGTTTTCTATGTTTGTGAGTCTCTTTGTTTTGTAAATAAATTCATTTGTGTCATTTTTTTAGATTCCACATATAAATGATATCATACCATATTTGAATATTTGTCTTTCTCTTTATGACTTGCTTCATTTAATATGATAATCTCTAGGTCAATTCATGTTGCTGTGAATGGTATTATTTTATTCTCTTTTATGGCTAGTATTCCATTGTATATATGTACCATTATTTTTATCCATTCATCTGTCAACAGACATTAAGATTGCTTTTATGACTTAGCTATTGTAAATAGTACTACTAGGAACATAAGGGAGCATATATCTTTTAAAATTATAGTTTTATTCAGATATATATCCAGGATTGTGATTGCTGGATCATATGGAAATTATATTTTCAATTTTTAAGGAACCTCAATAAGTTTTCCACAGTGGCTGCACCAGTTTGCATTCCCACCAGCAATGTATTAGGATCCCCTTGTCTCCATAAGATCTCTAGCATTTATTATTTGTAGATTTTTTTTTAAATGATGCTATTTGATTGGTGTGAGGTGATACCTCATTGTAGCTTTGATTTACCTTTCACTAATGACTATTGTTGTTTGAGCATATTTTCATGTGCCTGTTGGCTATCTGTATGTTTTCTTTGTAGAAATGTGTAATCTGGTTTTCTGTCAATTTTTTCTTGGATTGTTTGCTACTTTGCTGTGTTATTGTGATTGAGTTATATGGGCTGTTTGTATATTTTGGAAATTAAGCCCTTGTCATTTGCATGGTTTGCAAAAGTTTTTACCCAGTCCTAGGTTGTCTTTTCATTTTGCTTATGGTTTCTTATGCTGGCAAAAACTTATATGTTTCATTAGATCCTATTTATTTATTTTGATTTTTAGTTCTATTACCTTGGAGATTGAACAAAGAATATGTTGCCATGATTTATTATTTCTCTATCCAAATAGACTCTCTCTTCATATGTACACATAGTGTGATTCATTTCTCTTTGTGATATGTGTTTTTGGTATGGAATATTTGTAGTTTAAATTCTTTGTAAGATCAGAATCACAGACAATTTCAACCAACAAATGTAATTACAGAATCTTAAAAATACATTTTATTTAAATATATTGTCTTATTTAATCAGAGTAGAGCATTTAAAGGGGTTTTTTAAAAGAGTTGAAGTGAGTGTCATTTTCTTATTTATTTCACTCAATTACTGAGCTGGAATAAAGGTTAAACTCACTGAGACAAGGAGAGGGGTGAACACATACATGAACACACACAAACTCAAACAGTAAAGGAAAAATAATAACTTGGTAGTGGGAAATGCACCCTTTTGGAATATGCTAAATCTACAAAGAAGCAATTAAACATCCAATTAAAATTAATATCTTATAAACATTGGGGAAACATTAAGGTAACAGAGAAATCAATAATCACATAAGAATGCAGGATCCATATCTCATTTGACTGTATCTAGCTGCATGTGATCTTATTTTAACTGCCTCTGAGATTAGAGTTTATGCCTTTAGAGGACTGATGCCACAACCAAAACCTGTAATACCGTCCTCATGGTTACCCAACCCTCCTCAAAAAATATAAAAATAAAAAAAAATAAAAGGTAGCTGTGTGTATATGTTCAGAACGTGTCTCAGATTTTTACAAAAAGGTAATTCAAATTTTCCCTGCTTTTCATTTTATTTAGAAAATGAAAATCTCCTTTTCATTTTTGTGCCTCAACTGAGTTATTTGGCTTTCTAATAAAAAAAGAAAACAATAAACTAGAAAAGTTAGTAATGGGAAGGATGCTGCTAAGTACTTGGTGCTGCCATTGATTAATGTGGACAGGTACAGTGTGTGCTAATACTAATTCATGGCATTAATTTGATAGTGTGCTTTGTATTGAAAGAGTCATTTGGTTTAATTTAAAACATGACAAAATCATGTTTATGAATATGGTAAATGTCAAAATGATGAGTATTTGAAATGGAATTTTTTTACTGCATGGGGAATACAGAAGCAATTTTCAAGTATTGATGCATAGATTTTATTTTATTTTATTTTATTTTTAATTGGAGGCTAATTACTTTACATAGATTTTAGAGTTGCAGAATATGCAAAGTGGTCCTGAGGAGAAAAAATTGCATTAAGTTAAACTCACATACCTGTTCAGACCATGGGAGAGACTTCAGCTAGAATAGTTTGGTACTTTGCATTTTGGATATAGGCTAGAAGACAAAGTACAGAATATATATATTGCATTTGCAGAAACTGAAGTGAAATATGTGTACTTGGCCCAATAATTTGAGAATCCTTCAACCCAGGTGTATTTTAACACGGAGAATTGCTTAATAATTGCCAATGTTTATTCTTGGAGAAGGAAATGGCAACCCACTCCAGTATTCTTGCTTGCAAAAATCCCATGGACAGAGGAGCCTGGTGGGCTACAGTCCATGGTGTCACAAAGAGACATGACTGAGCGACTACGCATGATGCTTATTCATTTGTCCACTAATTTTCCTCTTGCTTCACTTGTTCTATATATTATGCTCTGTTATCCTAGATTTTTTTTCATGTGTGATTAATTTTATCAGACCTACTACTTCCTGTAAACTTTTGAGAGGAAAATATTTAGAGTGAATTCAAGTTTCAGCATACATTTTCTGTAATAAATGGCCAGAAAAAATTATACTTTGCTCACTGAGTTCATCCTGTTGGGTTTAGCAGACTCACTGGAGTTACAGATTACCCTGTTTTGCCTTTTTTCTGTGATTTATACACTTACAGTTGTGGGAAATTTTGGAATGATTCTCTTAGTCAGAGCTGATTCCCGACTTCACACACCCATGTATTTCTTCCTGGCTAACCTGTCCTTTGTGGATGTTTGTTATTCACCCACCATCACCCCAAAGATGCTGGTAGATCTATTATCAGAGAAGAAGTCCATCTCCTTTGCTGGGTGCTTTCTGCAGATGTATTTCTTTATAGCCTTGGCCACAACTGAATGCATCCTTTTTGGGTTAATGGCCCATGACCGCTATGTGGCCATATGCAACCCTCTCCTTTACTCCTTGATCATGTCCAGGACAGTCTGCCTAAAAATGGCAGCAGGGGCTTTTACAGCAGGACTGTTGAACTCCATGGTTCTCACAAGTTGTATCAGCAGCTTTCATTTCTGCAGTTCCATTGTCATTCATCACTTCTTCTGTGATAGCCCCCCACTTTTTAAGCTCTCCTGTTCTGACACACACCTGTATGAAAGCATCTTGTCCATTTTTGCTGGTGTGAATATCGCTGGAAGTCTGCTGGTGATCCTCACCTCCTACTGCTACATTCTCTGCTCCATCTTCCGTATGCATGCAGGGGAGGGGAGGCGCAAAGTGTTCTCCACATGTGCGTCTCACCTGACAGCCATCATCCTGTTCTATTCCACCTCCATCTACACTTATCTGAGACCTACTTCCAGCTACTCCCTGACTCAGGACAAAGTAGCTTCCGTGTTCTACACTGTGGTGATCCCCATGTTGAATCCTCTGATCTACAGTCTCCGGAACAGGGAAGTGAAGAAGGCTTTACGGAATGTAGTTACTAGGAAAAGGATTCCTTCATTTCTGTGATTGATTAATTTTCTGAACTAAATAGAATATATAATTTAATTTTCAGAAAGTGGATCAAGCTTATTTTCATTACAACTTAATCTGTATAATCACGTTCTGGTAATTTTCATGGACACGAGTCCTGTTAGATATAACTTATCAAACTTATGTAAGATCATGAAACTTTTTTCTGATCATTGTATGTTTTCCTATAGATTTCTAAAATGTGATTTATTCATAATTCTGTCTTGGTTATGGAAATAAAGGGTTAAGTAGAGATAATTTTTGCAATGTTACATGAATCTAGTTGTGTATTATACTTGTAATTGTCAGCTTTTTTAATGTATTTTTTCAACATTTGTGATTTGTAAAGGATTGTATATATCACATGTGCGAAAATGTTTTCAGTGTAGATTTCCACTTTATTGAATTACGGCGGTAATGCTTAAATCAAAAATCAGTAATATCATTTAACTGCTATAGTAAACATGTGGACTTTCATTTCCTTTATCCCCATAAACACATACTTATTCATTAAAGAATATATAGGAATTTGTTTAAATGTATTTTGTTTAGAAAACTGCTGTCTGGTTAGAAAGCACCAATTGCAACAGCTTTTCTTCTGTTCCCATCTTTTCTTCTCAAAAGTTTCCTGTTCTCTCACATTTACTCTCCCAGACTGATGCACATATTATACACAAAGCCACCTGCACGGTCAGTCAACTAGAGCAGAGTGTAATCAACGTATAGTTCAAAGTAGGTAGATTGATCTTTGAAGGATAAAATAGACCCATATCCTTTAAAACAGTCTCAGGGATTTCCTGATTATGGAAGCATTCTACCAGTCACCAATGAAATTCATTACAGTTAATCTGTATATTATATTAAAGGTAAGCAATAATATATAGGTGGAATGGAGTGGCATAGTAGAATTCTGGAGGAAATTGAGTGGGATTCAGGGCTTGCTAAGATGCTAACCACACTTAGAACTTTTGGAGGGATATTCCCTGTGGCTCTTCCCTTGTCCTTGCTGCTGAAATTGCTCCTGATAGAAGTTACGATATGCAAGTCATCTGGGATATAACAAAGCAGATCCCATGACCTGTCATACCATTCAGTGCCCTCTGCTGTCCATATAGTCCAGCTGGGTCTGATGAACACTCATGTAGGCATGTAGTTAGAAGTTAGTGTCTCCTTCTAATTTATTTCACTTAAAAACAGAGCTTCCATGTTGGCTCAGTTGTTAAAGAATTTTCCTGCAGTGCAGGAGACCTGGGTTCAATCCCTGGGTTGGGAAGGTCCCTGGAGAAGGAAATGGCAACCAGTTCCAGTATTCTTGCCTGGAGAATTCCATGGACAAGGGGGTTCAGCAGGCTACAGACCAGGGGGTCCCGAAGAGTCAGACACAACTGAGTGACTAACACATTCACTTTCAAGAACAGAGCTAAACTGAAGGTTAAATTCAGCCAGACAAGTGTAGGGATACACACACACACACACACACACACACACACACAGAGGGAAGAATCATAATTTGGTAGAGGATTATGTAACCATTGGAATAAGCTTAAACTTCAAGGAAAGAGAAAATTACATAGATCTTTTTTTTTTTTTAATTTGGCAAATAAATAACTTTGAAATAGCAGAGAAATCAGAAAGTTCCATATAGTGTTTAATCACATCTATTTGCACGTGATCATATTTAAATACTTCTGAGACTGCAGTTTCTGCCTTTAGAGGATTCATTACACAATTAAAACCTATAATCCAGTCCCCAAGGTTACCTAACCCTCTTTGAGGAGAACAAAATAAAAGGATAGCAATATGCATATACTCAGAATGTGTCTCAAATGTTTACAAAGTGGTAATTCAAAATGTATTGCTTTACATTTCACTTAAAACACGAAAATTGCATTTTTTATGTTTTTTTTTTATGCCTCACCTGAGTTATTAGGGATACTAGTAGAAACAGAAATAATAGACTAGACAAGTTAGTACTGAGAAAAATGCTGTTAAGTACTTGGTGCAGACTCTGTCATTCACCACCATAAATAGTTATAGTGTGTGCTACCACATGGCATTAATCTGATAATGCACTTTGAAATGAGAACATTTATTTGTGTGCCTTAATATACTACAATATCATCATTAAGAATATGATAGATGTCAAAATATCAGTTATCTAATTGGGCTATTTTTTGCTTCCTGGAGAACACACAAATGATTTCCAAGTGACCATACATAAATTTTGGAGTTAAAGAATATAGAAAGCAGACTTGAGAAAAAAAAAAAAAAAAAATGATTTCGGTTAAATCCAAATACCTGCTCAGAGAATGGAAAAAAACTTCAGCAAGAATAATTCTGTACTTTGCATTTGGATATGGACTAGAGGGGAAAGAATAGAACTTAGATGCTGCATTCGAAAAAGAACCTTAGGTGATGTATCTGTGAAAGGTTGTTGTTGAATCATGCGAATACACCGGGATTCTTGGCCCCCGGAGGAGAAGAATTCAATCCGGGGCCAGAGACGAGGCTTGATCGCTCAGAGCTTTTGTGTAATAAAGTTTTATTAAAGTATAAAGGAGATAGAGAAAGCTTCTGACATAGGCATCAGAAGGGGGCAGAAAGAGTACCCCCTTGCTAGTCTTCAGCTGGATGTTATATAGTCACTAGCAGTCTGTTAATGAAAGAAAGGAATGTCTTATAATTTAGAATAGCACCAGGCCCCTCGCCCATAAGATGCATTTTGGGATAATCTTGGCACCAAATGGTTTATCTTGGGCCATAAAATAATTAACTTGAATCTTAAAGAAGGGCAGACCACCATACAAATAGTTTCATTTACATAGATTAGGGGAACAATATCTGAGTATAACATACTGGTTGTCAAGTAGGTTTTGGGCCAAGAGGCGGAACCGACTTGGAGACAGAGTTTGGGGTAAAGGCGTAGTACATTAGCATAGCTTAAGACAAACATTTCCATAAGAAAAAGGCATTGGTTTTCTCTAGGCTCAAGAATAGCTAACTTCAGGCGAAACCAGGTGTCATTATGGCAACACAGTATTTTAAGAGAAACCTCTCTTTAAATTTGTATAGAGAAGGAAAAAAATATTGCTAGTTTGTTTCCTCCTGCCGTTTAAGAGAGATAAAAATGTCTGACACTTGCAGGCTATTTCCTCCATTTGGAGACCCCTGGCCTTCCTGCCTGTTACCCTCTCATCTGTATTTAGATGAGTCATTAGTGGATCCCTTAGTTCAGAATTAATAGAGCCAATTACTTAATGAAATCCAATGCTTATTCATTTGTTTACTAATTCTCCTCTGACTCTGTTTACCGTGCTCTGTTGTCCCAGGTTTCTTTTCCCTATATGTTTTACTTTATCAATATTTCTATTTCTGGTAAATTGTGCAATGGGAAATATGCACACCCAGTTTAAGTTTAAGCATACTGTATCTGTAATCAATGGGCAGAAAAAGTTGCACTTCACTCACAGAGTTCATCCTGTTGGGATTAGCAGATACATTGGAGCTACAGGTTATCCCCCTTTTGCCTTTTCTTGGTGATTTACATGTTTACAGTTGTGGGGAATGTTGGGATGATCCTCTTAATCAGGACTGATTCAAAACTTCAAACACTCATGTATTTCTTTCTGGCTAACCTGTCCTTTGTGGGTGTTTGTTATTCCTCCACCATCACTCCGACAATGCTGGTAGATTTATTCTCCAGGAAGAAGACAATCTCTTTTATTGGCTGTTTTTTGCAGATGTACTTCTTTATAGCCTTTGCCACACCAAATGCATCTTTTTTGGGTTAATGGCCTATAACTGTTATGTGACCATAAGCAGCCCTCTCCTTTATTCCTTGGTCATGTCCAGGATGTTCTGCATAGAAATGGCAGCAGGGGCTTTTACAGCAGGACTGTTGAACTCCATGGTAAACACCAGTTATGTAAGCAGCTTACCATTCTGCAGTTCCAATATCATTCATCACTTCTTCTGTGACAGCACCCTCCCACACACTTTTTAAGCTCTCCTGTTCTGACACACACCTGCATGAAAGCATCTTTTCCATATTTGCTGGTGTGAATATGGTCAGAACTCTGCTGGTGACCCTCACCTCCTACTCCCACATTCTCTCTCATAAAGTTGTAATCCATCTCAACCATCTGTGGTCCATGTTGTTCATCTCAGTCAATAAATACTCATGTAGGCATTAGGTTAGTAGTTATTTTCCCCTTCTGATTATTTTCACTCAAGAACAAATGTGGAATAAAAGTTAAAATTACTCTGCTAAGGTGAGGGATACACACAAACCCACACAGGGAAGGACAGTAGTATGGTAGTAGGTTATATACCCATTTGGACTAAGCTGCTAACACTACAAAGAAAGAGGCAATTAAATAACCATTTTTAAATAAAGCAAAAACTTTAAAAAGACAGAGATCAGGAACTGGGTTATGATGAAGATCGCACTAGTGTTTGATTCATCTCTCGGGGTGTGATCACATTTTAATTACTTTTGAGACTGCAGCTTCTGCCTTTAGAGGATTGATTTCACAACCAAATCTATAAACCAGTCCCCAAGTGCACCCAACTCTGTTTAAGGAGAACAAAATAAAGAGGCAGCAATGTGTATATACTCAGAAGCTGTCTCAAATTTTTACAAAGAGCTAATTCAAATTTTCACTGATTTTCATTTCATTTAAAACATGAAAACTGTCTTCTTTTTATTTTTTGTGCCTCAACTGATTTATTAGGGATTTTGACAAAAAAGAAAATACTTGACTAAATAAGATAGTACTGGGAAGAATGCAATAGGGACTTGGTACTGCCATTCATTGCCGTGGAAAGGTATAGTGTCTGCTACTATATGGCATTCATTTGATAGTGTGGTTTGTGATGAGAATGGTTATTGGTTTACTACAAAATCATTCTTAACAATATGCTGTGCTGTGCTTAGTCACTCAGTCATGTCTGACTCTTTGTGACCCCATGGACTGTAGCCCACCAGGCTCCTCTGTCCATGGAATTCTCCAGGCAGGCATACTGGAGTGGGTTGCCTTGCCCTCCTCTTCTAAACAATATAATACATGCCCAAATTTTGGTTATTTGAAATGGGCTGCTTTTGCTGCTTGGAGAACACAAAAGCAATTTCCAGGTGGTGATGAATGAATTATTGAGTTGAAGAACATACAGAATGATCTTGAGGAGAAGAAAAAAAAATGTATTTGAGTTAAAATTAAGTGTCTGTTCAGAAGATATGGGATAGACTTCAGCAAGGACATGTCTATATTCTATATTTTGTATGTGGGCTAGAAAAGAAAGAATACAACATAGATACTGGATTTTCAAAAAGAAAAAAATAATTTGAAATGAAATATGTGGACCTTGACCAGTCATTTTTTAATCCCTCAACCCAAATGTGATGCAACTGCTTAATAAATTCCAACAGTTATTCATTTTTTCTACTAACTTAACTATTATGTCAGTTTCAGTATTTACTATGCTCTATTATCCTAGGCGTTATGTATTCTATATGCCAACCACTAAAACTCATCCATATTTGTACTATTTCCTGTAAACTTTGGGCCTAATGCAAATTTAAGCATACTATACCTGTGACAAATGGCCAGAAAAAATTACACTCTGCTGACGGAGTTCATCCTGTTGGGCTTAGCAGACACTTGGGAGCAGCAGCTTGTCCTCTTTCTTTTTTTCTGTGGTTTACACAGTGACAGTTGTGGGGAATGTTGGGATGATCCTCTTAATTAGAGCTGATTCCCGACTTCATACACCCATGTACTTCTTCCTGGCTAACCTGTCCTTTGTAGATGTTTGTTATTCATCCACCGTCACCCCAAAGATGCTGGTAGATCTGTTATCAGAGAAAAAGTCCATCTCCTTTGCTGGCTGCTTTCTGCAGATATACTTCTTTATCCTTTTTGCCACAACTGAATGCATCCTTTTTGGGTTAATGGCCTATGACCGCTATGTGGCCATATGCAGCCCTCTCCTTTACTCCTTGATCATGTCCAGGACGGTCTGCCTGAAAATGGCAGCAGGGGCTTTTACAGCAGGACTGTTGAACTCTGTGGTGAACACCAGTTATGTAAGCAGCTTGCCATTCTGCAGTTCCAATATCATCCATCACTTCTTCTGTGACAGCGCCCCACTTTTTAAGCTCGCCTGTTCTGACACACCTGCATGAAAGCATCTTTTCCACATTTGCTGGTGTGAATATGGTTGGAACTCTGCTGGTGACCCTCGCCTCCTACTGCTACATTCTCTTCTCCATCTTCCGTATGCATTCAGGGGAGGGGAGGCACAAAGCATTCTCCACATGTGCATCTCACCTGACAGCCATCCTCCTGTTCTATTCCACCTCCATCTACACTTATCTCAGACCTTCCTCCAGCTACTCCTTGACTCAGGACAAAGTGGCTTCTGTGTTCTACACAGTGGTCATCCCCATGTTGAATCCTTTGATCTACAGCCTCAGGAATAAGGAAGTAAAGAAGGCTTTATGGAATGTAATTACTAGGAAAATAGTCCCCTCACTCCTGGGATTTTTTGGTGAATTTTCTGCATTAAATAGAGTACATTGAAATTTGAAAAGCTAGACTCAAGTTAGTTTTTCATTAGAATATTTTCTAATTAATCAAATCCATTCATATTCACATACATGTATCCAATTAGATATAAGCAAAGTTACCAAAGTTATATATAAAACTATGGAAGTGTCGTCTAATCATTCTATATTTCTTTTGGGTTCTCAGAAATAGGGGTAACTTGTAAAGAAATTTGGGTTATAAAAATAAGCAATTCAGTGTTTAGAGTCAATAATCGACAATATCACATGAAACTAGCCATGTAGAGTATTTGCAACTGTCAATTTATTTTTTCCTGATGCATGTGTTTTTCACTATTTATAGTTTGTGAGAGAGTGTTATATACAACATATATAAAACTTTTTAAACTTTAAAATAGATTCCAGTTTTATTTCTGGAATTATTTCCTGCAGAGTTGCTTAAGTCTAAATACAGGATTATCCTTTTAATAGCAACAGTAAACATGCCAACTATCATTTCCTTTATCCCTGGAAAAACACACATATCTGTTAAAGAAAAAAAATATGAATTGGTGTAAAAGAGTGTTATTTAAAAAACTGCTGTCTGACTTGAACACACAAATTTATGATAGTTTTTCTTCTATTCTTTGTTTTCTTCTCAAAAGTTCCCTACCCTTCTCTCAATTACTCTGTTGCAGATGATATTAGTACATAAACACAAAGACACATGCACACATACTCAGCTAATCACGTTTCAAAGGAAAATAAACAGTATACTGTCAAGAAGGTAAAATTCAAATGGCTAAGTGTAGAAGAATAAAAACTCCAATATAAAGTAGCTGAATTTATGTGAAAATATGTAAACTGTACAGATTAATGTGCACATAACTTTACTGCAAATATGTAGTAGTGGTGGTAGTGTTAGTTGCTTCAGTTCAGTTGCTCAGTCTTGTCCGACTCCTTGCAACCCCATGAATCACAGCACGCCAGGCCTCCCTGTCCATCACCAACTCCAGGAGTTCACTCAGACTCATGTTCATCGAGTCGGTGATGCCATCCAGCCATCTCATCCTCTGTTGTCCCCTTCTCCTCCTGCGCCCAATCCCTCCCAGCATCAGAGTCTTTTCCAATGAGTCAACTCTTTGCATGAGGTGGCCAAAGTACTGGAGTTTCAGCTTCGGCATCATACCTTCCAAGGAACACCCAGGACTGATCTCCTTTAGAATGGACTGATTGGATCTCCTTGCAGTCCAAGGGACTCTCAAGAGTCTTCCCCAGCACCACAGTTCAAAAGCATCAATTCTTCGGCACTCAGCTTTCTTCACAGTCCAACTCTCACATCCATACATGACTACTGGAAAAACCATAGCCTTGACTAGACAGACCTTTGTTGGCAAAGCAATGTCTCTGCTTTTGAATATGCTATCTAGGTTGAAGTTGCATCTGATTCTTTGACACCCACGCACTGTAGCCCACCAGGGTCCTCTATCCAAGGGATTCTTCAGGCAAGAATACCAGAGTAGGTTGCAAATATATAACTTATTGCAATTAGATAGCTTTATTTTCAATCTGTAGCTTTATAGAAATAATTTTAAAACAAATAGCTTTATTGAAGCTATGTGGGATGTATGTCAAATGGAAAGTACGGCACCAGAAAACAGAAATGTGGTCATTTTTTGCTAACCTGAGATATAATTTACTGCCGTGGATGGGAAATTGATGTGTACTTATGTTAGCGTTCTCTTTAAACTTTGTGATACTAGCCATTCTGTAGACACATTGCTATGTCTAAAACTCTGAATTTGTGAATTGGGCTCAAAGCGTTAAATCTCCTGAAATTGTATTATCATGTTTCCCTTTGTTATAAAACAAATAAGATGTAAAAACACAATTTATTAGTCATGGTTGCACTGTGTGTGTCAGTCATTAACTCATGGGTAAAGGAAAATAGAAAGATGAAAAATGCATACATACTTTTTATACATTGTTTTATTATCCTCTATCTCCCTCATGTCTGACTTTAAATTTTCTCCAGTCAATAGTGAGGAAGATGATATGGAAAACAATTCCCAGTCTAAAAAATAAAATACAACTACAGAAAAAAAGAGATAAACACTTTCTCTTGGTTCTTATTTAAATAGCTGCAATAAATAGTTTGGGTGAACCATCTTTAAACTGTGGACTCAGACACCTGTGCCCAGGTGAGTGCATTCACATGTTAGTGCAATGGCTATGTGGAATGTGGGAGATGAGTGTGAAGAATGTTCTTAGATAATTTATGCAGAAGGAGAGCAGAAAAAAAGCAGTGCATCTGTGCTAACTTGGTTAAACTCTGATAAAGATAGGAAACTCCTGCATTTTTAAGATCTGAGTGTTCTAAAGCAGAGTATTTGCAAAGAGTTGGATGCTACTGAGTGATAAACACACACACACACACACACACATCCTAATTTAAGGTGAAGCTTCATTGTAAACAATCATTCAGGGACAGGTGGCTCTGATATTTTCCACTAATGACTTCCACAGCTTCTGGTGTCATTTTGTGGTTTTGCAGCCAAAATAGGGAGGAGTGGAATTCTAGGAGATGTCCTCTTGTTACCGAGTCCGAGTTTGCTCTGCTCTCCACACGATAGGCCAATGGATGAATCTGAGAGACAAGGTGTTGAGGCAAGGAAAACGACTTTATTCAGAAAGCAGCTGACCCTGAATATTCACTGGAAGGACTTATGCTAAAGCTGAAGCTCCAATACTCAACCTGATGTGAAGAGCCGACACATTGTAAAAGGCCTTGATGCTGGGGGAGATTGAGGGCAGGAGAGGAGGGGTGACAGAGGATGAGATGGTTGGACGGCATCACTCAATTGTCATGAGTTTGGGTAAACTCAGGGAAACAGTGAAGGACAGGGATGCCTGATGTGCTGCAGTCCATGGGGTTGCAAAGAGACATGACTGTGACCGAACAATAATTGTCACATATGGTTGATTGTTCTCTCGAGGCCAGCTATTTCCATGACATTTTCTTCAGCCATTTATTTTGGTCCTCTGGTCCTGGTCAAAATTCTCCTCCTTTGATAATTCTTGCTTTGCTGACTTTATGGCCTTGGGTTTCTGTGGTCAAGTCAGGAGGAAGAAGCAGGAAAGTTGCAGGAAGGGGAACCCCTTCCAGAGCTCAAAAGGGGACTCTCGTCTAAGACTCAGAAATGAATTGTCCAAGGAGACACACTTGCTGACAAAGCAAGAGACTTTATTGGGAAGGAATGCCCAGGCAGAGGCCAGGATGGTGAGGGATCCTGGGAGGACCACTCTGCCTCGTGACTCACAATCTAGGGTTTTATGTTGATGGAATTGATTTCCCGATTGTCTTTGGCTGATCATTCTGACTCAGGGTCCTTCTTGGTGGTGCATGCACTGCTCAGCCAAGGTGGATGTCAACAAGAAGGCTTCTGGGACGTGGTAGGACACATGGAGTCTCCATTTGACTTTTCCCAGATTGTGGAAAATCTGACTTTTCCCAGACTGTTGATGGTGTCTTGTTAGTTTCTTACCAGGACTTCTGTGGTAAAATAAAGAAAGTGAAGTCACTCAGTATGGCTATCAGGAGGTAGGGACCACAGAACCCACCTTGAGTCTGTCCAACATGCAAGGAAATTCACAGTGTTAATCTCATGACCATGCTGGTTTTATGCCTAGAGACAATTTCCTGATCAAAGTATGGATAAATAGAACTGAAAGAATAGCACAGATGTATCACTGAACTGACAGGGCAGAGATCAGAACTCAACAAAAGATCCTAAGATCTGTCTCGAGGCATAAAACATAAGGGAGGTGTGTTGGTGTCTGGGCCTGGGGACCGACCCATAGACCTGTATTAAATTTTCCTGAGAGTCTCTGGGAGAACAATGGGATATGCATATCCCAGAGAAGGTTGCAGGAGGCTTCTAAGAAATGACTACCATATGGTTGCAGAAGGAATGGAGATACTAGAGATAAAGCATAGCTCAGAGTCATAGGAGTTGCCTCCCAACCAGAACAGTCAACTCTGGGTATATCTGTGAGGTGGGCGACAGTGGGCCTCTGGGCCAGACACCTGGTGCTATCAAGTGGAGTAGAATTGAGCCTTTGTTCTCACCCCGATACTCCAAGGACAAAGCCAGTGGTAAAAACAGCCCTGCTAAAGCCAAGAGACAGGTAGGTGCCCACTCCTGAGGTCAAGGAAGACCTCCCTGTCTGCACATGTGCAGGAAGTTCTTAGGGGTTGAAAAGGGAAGGGGCCCCACCCTGTAATAAGTGGGCACCTCTGTGGTGGGATCCATCTTAGAAAAAAAATGTGCACTCCTCTTGAGGAGGATCCAGGGACCAGTCAGGTTGAAGGAAGAAACAAGACAATCGGCCAAAGGTAAACAGAGCCCCGGAAGGATGGTCCTATATATGTGATTTAAACACCTCCACAGTGCACTCCTCCTCACTCAGGACAGCCCCCATTCCTCTCCGGGTGTGTATCTCTGCCTAGTTTCTCATGTTCTGCACTCCTCCTCATTAGAGACGATGCCCATACCCTTTCTTTCTGGGGGTGCATCTCTGCTCTGCTTCTGAGTTGGATAAACAAACTGTTTTCCTGTGTGATCTCCCATGCATTGAGCTATACTCTAATAGTAAAATTTGTACCTGTTTTTACAGTTTTTCTCTTATTGAAACATTCTTGCTTTCAGCTAGAGGCAAGAGTCAGAGATGCTTTAATTCTAGCCCCTGGTGGTCTTGTGGCTAGGACGCTTGGTTTTCATCCCATGCACCATAGGCTATTTAAACTACCTAGAATATGAAAAGCTCAGGAAGACTAACCTACTGTCCAGGAAAAAAAAAAAAAAAAAGAATCAATTGAAAATGACTACAAAATGTCTCAAGTGATGGATTTAGCAATGCCTCCCATAATCTCTTAATAGGATAGCCAAGGACTTGAAATAAAATATAGCTAAACAAAATTTGAGTTAAATACAGAGTTTCAGGGCTTCCCTGGTGGTTCAGATGGTAAAGAATCATCCAGCAAAGGGAAACCTGAGTTTGATCCCTGTCTTGGGAAGATTCCCTGGTGAAGGGAATGGCTACCCTCTCCAGTGTTCTGGCCTGGAGAGTTCCATAGACAGAGGAGCCTGGCATCCTGCAGTCCATGGGGTAACAAAGAGTCAGACACGACTGCATGACTTTCACTTTCACACACAGAGAGTTTCAATAAATACATAAAACCTGTAAAAAATGCACTGAAATTCTAGAGTGAAAGGTAAAAAGAAACGAAATGAAACATAAGTAAAAAAAAAATTAATAGGATTAGATTTACAGTAATTTGGACATGGTCAAAAAAGTGTCAGTGAACTTGAATTCAAATTCTGGAAAAAATAAAACCCATAAAGAGTATTTAAAAAATGATATAAAAAAGTCACAGCCTTAGGAACAGGCGGATTGTCTAAAATTGTCTAAACTATGAATAACCGAAGGTCAAGTGTAAAGCACTAATTATAGTGAGAGAATAATTTTCAAATTTGTTGGAAATCACGAATATATGTATTACAGTGAGCCCCTTTAGAATGAGTAAGAATAAAATCTAGCACACCATCGTGAGACGGTTACAGAATGCAAGGTTGTGTCCCTGATGCACAGTGAAGCCAAACACAGCTGAAACATCCCAGTTTGGAGCAGAGAAAGCTTGACTTCAGGGCCATGCAAGAACAGGTGTCTCACACTCCAAAAGCATTTGAAACTCCGACAAGCGTTTTTAACAAAACATGTTTAAAGACCAGATGAGGGAGGGGTCCCAGTGTACATGATCAGCTCATGTACAATTATGTATTTGGTTGATTCTGAGGTAGCAGAGCAGCTAACGTTATCAATCATTAGGTGTCAGTAGGTCTGGAAATCAAGCAGTTAATTTCCTGCACTTGGTAGTGGTCACTAGCATTTAAGGACTTCCCTGGTGGCTCAGATGGTAAAGAATCTTACTGTAAAGCAGGAGACCTGGGTTTGATCCTTGGGTCAGGAAGATTCCCTGGAAAAGGGAATGGAAAGTCACTCTAGTGTTCTTGCCTGGAAAATCCCATGGACAGAGGAGCCTCGTGGGCTACAGTCCCAAAGAGTAGGACATGACCGAACAACTAACACTTGACTTCTTCAGCATATGAAAAACCCAGGAAATATGTATGAAAAACTATTATCTGGGTACTTCACAGAGGAGCTAGACAGAGGATTTCAGGGAGGTGCAATAGGAGTCCTGATCTGTTAGACAAATGACGACTTAAAGCTAAAATATTGACAGGTATTTGGGATTATAATATAGATACAAGTATAATATATGACATCAATAACACAAAGAATGCAATCTGAGGAACTGGCAGAACACTGTTACAAGATTATGATGTTTGTGAAATGTCAGGTGTGACGTGCTTGATGTGAGACATGAAGTGCAATGTGGAAAGTTGTAAACAAAGATCAAAGTGGAACAATTTTAACTGTAGGCAAACATAGATATCTTGCACATTTTAAATTGTAAACCCTGAAGCAATCATTGAAATAATAATAAAAAGTCAGAGCAATATATCAAATGTAAAATATAAAACAATTAATTCCAAAATTGGCAGAAGAGCAGCAAAACAAAAGAATAAATGGAAACCAATAGGAATTTATAGTAAAAAAAAAAAAAATGTTAAACAAATACGGACTAAGCAGTCCAAGTGAAAGGTAAACATTAAGATTTTAAAAAGCTATATGTTCAATACCTGCCACATTGAACTGCATTTTGAATAAACAGATTAAAAGTGATTGAAAGTAAAAGAAATGAAAAAGTGAGATAATTTCCATATAATAAATTGTTAATAAATATTTTTGAATGTGCAAAAATGGAGAGAAGAAAAAAATGAGATAAGGTATAAAGAAGAAAGAAAGAAAGTGAAGTCGCTTAGTCGTGTCCGAATCTTTGAGATCTCATGGACTGTAGCCCACCAGGCTCCTCAGTCCGTGGAATTTTCCAGGCAAGAGTACTGGAGTGGGTTGCCATTTCCTCCTCCAGGGGATCTTCTCGACCCAGGGATTGAGCCCGGGTCTCCCACGTTGCAGACAGACGCTTTACCGTCTGAGCCACCAGGGAAGCAAGGTATAAGAAAAACGTATTAAATATTAGATATTTATTAAGTATTAAGTATTAGATATTAAAGAGGTCATCGTGCAAGTATGTTCAGCATGGGGGGTGTGTGTGTGTGTGTGTGTGTGTGTGCACGTGCTAAATTGCTTCAGTCACGTTGGATTATTTGCGACACTATGGATTATAGCTCTCCAGGTTCCTACGTCCGAGATTTCTCTGGCAAGAAAACTGGAGTGGGTTTCCATGCCCCCCTCCAGGGCATCTTCCCAACCCAGTGATTGAACCCTGTGTCTCGTGTCTCCTGCACTGGCAGGTGGGGTCTTTAGCACTGGCGCCCCCTAGAGTGTGTTCTGAGTATAACTCAAATCTGTCAAAATCAGAAGCAAACACAGCTCTCAAAGAACACTTTTGAAATAGGAAAGCATTTGTTAAGCAGCAGTAAAATAGGAAAAAAATGAATTAGACATTTGCTTGTACTATCTTGTTTCCTTGCTTCATCCATAAACTTCCATAAACAAATACAGCTTTTGTGTGTGTGTGTGTGTGTGTGGATTACATTTTGTTTATTGATTATTTTATTTTTGGAGGGTAATTACTTTACAATATTGTATTGGCTTTGCCATACATTGACATGAATCCTCCATGGGTGTGCATGTGTCCCCATTCTGAACCTCCCTCCCACCTCCGTCCCCATCCCATCCCTCAGGGTCATCCCAGTGCACCAGCCCTGAGCACCCTGTCTCATGCATCAACCTGGACTGGTGATCCGTCTCACATGTGATGATACACATGTTTCAATGCCATTCTCCCAAACCATCCAGCTTTTGTTGGTAATAAGAATATTTTCCAGCTTCAGGAAGGAGATTTTTTAGGAATTCCTCCCAGTGATGAGAGTTGTGTGTGTGTGAACAGGGGGCGAGGTGGGCGGGATGGAAGACGCATCTTCTCTTTTCTGGCTGCAGGGAGCTCGTGTCAGAGCCTGGTATGATTCTCAAGTTCTCAGTGTGTGCACACTGGGCATGTAGGGATCCTTTTCCCAGGAATAGCGTGGTTTCAGGCACACGTTTCCAGTCAAAATCCCGTGTATAACACGGTCATAAGGTTCCTGCTGCCGTATGCTATGTGGTAAGTGTTTGCCCTAAAACCTGTGGAGTTGGGCGGGGCATATGATTTAGACTCAGAAAACGTAGACTTTATTCTTTTACTTAGAGTCTATTTCTACATTTTTGGCAGTGAAAGTGGGATCCAGCCTATAGAGGTCAGTGTTAGGTACTATTTGAAATTACCTAACATCCCCATTTGGAGAAGGCAATGGCACCCACTCCAGTACTCTTGCCTGGAAAATCCCATGGACGGAGGAGCCTGGTAGGCTGCAGTCCATGGGGTAGCTAAGAGTCGGACACGACTGAGCGACTTCACTTTCACTTTCCACTTTCATGCATTGGAGAAGGAAATGTCAACCCACTCCAGTGTTCTTGCCTGGAGAATCACAGGGACGGGGGAGCCTGATGGGCTGTCATCTCTGGGGTCGCACAGAGTCGGACATGACTGAAGCGACTTAGCAGCAGCAACAGCAACATCCCCAATAGAAGTGTGGTAAAATAATTGCAAGGGAGTATAACCTCCTGACTAAGGAAAAACACTGAGGCTCGAAATTCGAAGAAATAGTCTCCTAATACAGTGTAGATGAGCAGAAATCCAGGCCTGGAAAATGACTCTGTTACAGGAACAATAGCAAAACTTAGTCTGTAAATATTAGATTCACACTTGAAGTGCTTCTCTCCACAAAATATATGCATGTGGGTTGAAACTGAGAAATGTAAATTACTAAATATTTCAACAAGAAAGAGGAGTGTTTAATTTAGAAAATTTTATAAATAATGGTTGTTCTTGGGACTTCCCTGGCAGTCCAGTGGTTAAGACTTCACCTTCAAGTGCAGGGGACGCAGGGTCCATCCCTGGTCAAAAAACCAAAAAACATGAAACAGAAGCAATATTGAAACAAATTTAATAAGACTTTAAAAATGATCCACCTTAAAAAAAAACTTCAAATAATATAGTTGTTCTTAATCTTTGTTTATAGATTTCATTAATGAGCTGTATATTCAGGGATTCCCAGGGTGTCTGAGAGATAATCATACTTTGAATAAAATAATCTTAGTTTCGCTTAAAGGTGAGAGAATAAGTAGAGCATGTTCAGATGATAACTATGCATTGTTTTCGAAAAAAGACTATTCAGAGGAATTATAGAGAATAAAATAACACAGGTAAGAAATCAGTTGATAAAGAATTTGAACATTTTCCTGCAAGTACTGTTGGACCATTCAAAGTGTTGCTTCTTCTAGGACATCTTTACCTGCTGACTGCATTTAGTAAATGGAGAAGGCATGAAATTATATTCTGTGGAAGGCCTGAAGGAAAGTCTGGTCTGCCATGGAAGAATTGTTTGCAAAAACACACCAACTTAATTGGCAACAGGAGCATTTAACTAGCAATTTAGATGTATAGAGGGAAAAGAAATATTCCCTTGAGGAAGTGAGGATTTCCTCTATAAAGAGCCTTGCTTTATAAAAGCAAGTTAAGTTCCTGTTTAAAAATCTTACAGATCTTAAACAGTGTAACATTTTAAAATATATTTTAAAAATTCATCAAGAGGAATAAAGTAACCAGAAAAATTTGAAAAAGGTAAATATAAACTACTATGTATTAATATTCTATTTTAATTCAAGATAGTTTCTAAATTTTAGGATCAAGATTTAATAAATAATATCAAACAACTATGGGCTTTCCCTTGTGGCTCAGATAGTACAGAATCTATCTGCAATGCGGGAGAACCAGATTTGATCCCTGGATTGGGAAGATCCCCTGGAAAAGGGAATAACTACCCATTTCAGTATTTTTCCCTGGAAAATTTCACAGAGTAGGTAAGCTATCCTTCATGGTATCACAAAGAGTCTGACATGACTGAACGACTAACACACATTCCAAACAACTAAAATCATGAGTATATATGGGTTGAACACCTATTTATTCTTTAAGATATCCTTATTTAAGTTAGATTTATTACTTTCTGCATTAAAAAGTTAAATAATGTGTTTGAAGCATTTGAAATATATGCTTCTAATGTGTCCATTGCTAACATAATACTAACATTAATATTATTCATTTCTAGAAATAATCTATTAAGAAAACTGAAATCAAAGAATGCTATATTGCATTCAAATTAATCAAACATATTTTGCTAAACTGACAATGAAGAAAATGTTGCCATTACAACTAAAATAATTTCAATGAGAAAGAATCACATCTTATTAGTGAATTTCCTTCTATAGAGCGTCCTGAGTGGCACTAGTGGTAAAGAATTTGCCTGCCAATGCAGGAGACATAAGAGACACGGGTTGGATCCCTGGGTCAGGAAGATCCTTTGGATGAGGGTATGACAACCCACTCCAGTATTCTTGCCTGGAGAATACCATGAACAGAGGAGCCTGCCAGGCTACAGGATCGCAAAGAGTTGGACACGACTGAACATCTGAGCACTTCCCTCTATAAGGGAATATATGAAGCATTTTTCACATCCAAATTATAATTTCCTGAAAAAGAATATTTAACTTAACCTTTTGGTTGATTTTTATTATTGTTTATGTTACCCAATCAAATCAGACCACAAAGAGGGAAGGAATTGGACACAATATCTGACCACATTTGTGAAACTTTTATATGTACTGATCTTTCTTTTCCTTCAGTTCAGTTCAGTTGCTCAGTCATGTCCGACTCTTTACGACCCCATGAATCGCAACATGCCAGGCCTTCCTGTCCATCACCAACTCCCGGAATTCACTCAGACTCACGTCCATTGAGTCGGTGATGCCATCTAGCCATCTCATCCTCTGTTGTCCCCTTTTCCTCCTGCCCCCAAACCCTCCCAGCATCAGATTCTTTTCCAATGAGTCAACTCTTCTCATGAGGTGGCCAAAGGACTAGAATTTCAGCTTTAGCATTATTCCTTCCAAAGAACACCCAGGGCTGATCTTCAGAATGGACTGGTTGGATCTCCCTGCAGTACAAGGGACTCTCAAGAGTCTTCTCCAACACCACAGTTCAAAAGCATCAATTCTTCGGCGCTCAGCTTTCTTCACAGTCCAACTCTCACATCCATACATGACCACTGGAGAAACCATAGCCTTGACTAGACGGACCTTTGTTGGCAAAGTAATGTCTCTGCTTTTGAATATGCTATCTCGGTTGGTCATAACTTTTCTTCCAAGGAGTAAGTGTCTTTTAATTTCATGGCTGCAGTCACCATCTGCAGTGATTTTGGAGCCCCAAAAAATAAAGTCTGACACTGTTTCCCCATCTATTTCCCATGAAGTGATGGGACTGGATGCCATGATCTTAGTTTTCTGAATGTTGAGCTTTAAGCCAACTTTTTGACTCTCCTCTTTCACTTTCATCAAGAGGCTTTTTAGTTCCTCTTCACTTTCTGCCAGAAGGGTGGTATCATCTGCATATTTGAGGTTATTGATATTTCTCCTGGCAATCTTGATTCCAGCTTGTAGCTCTTCCAGCCCAGCGTTTCTCATGATGTACTAATTTTGGCAGTAGAGTATTTAAATATCTTAAATTACTGCTGCTGCTGCTCCTAAGATGCTTCAGTCTTGTTTGACTCTGTGCGACCCCATACATGACAGCCCACCAGGCTCCTCCATCCCTGGGATTCTCCAGGCGAGAATAGTGGAGTGGGTTGCTATTTCCTTCTGCACAAAAATTACTAGGGTTAAAAATAGTTAAATGTCAAAAAGTTGTGTTTTTAAGCAATGAGATGTATTTTGATTCAGTAATTTGTAATTCTAATCGGTGGAACCTTATGATCTTGAATATAAAAGCTTTGTCTCTTACATTCTTACAGTTTTAACTTTCTCACTCCTTAGAAAATAACCACTTCTAATTTCAGAAGCATTTATGGAGCAGTAAATTAGGGCAGATCTTTATGCCATATCTTTATAAAATGAGTTATTAGATATAATGTTAAGGGTAAAAAGGATATATAAATAGTCAATAGAACATTGTGTTAGATGTTTTAGACCAGATATTATATTATAGATGAGATTGATTGGGAATAAAAATCATGGAATTTAAACAATTAATTGATGTTTTGACTGTAAGAAGTAGTTTATCTGCTTTCTCCATTCTCATGCCATAATTTAAATTAAAATGATGAGATATATAGATTTTATTAGAATGTAGATGTAACATTATAAATCATTTAAAATTTTTTTCCTGCAGATGAGTTTATAGCTCCTGATTTCAAATTAAACCTCCCCAAATCACAGAACACAAGTGTGTGAGACAGTAACTGAGAACTGATTAAAACTAAAGCCCATGTCCTAGTCCAATTGTACAAAAAGAAAATGCAGTCAAGAAATGTAAATTTAAAGAGAGAAGATCATTTGAAAATTACAGAAACAAATCTCACTATCATGATGGAATTTGTCCTCTTGGGCTTCACTGATATTCCCCAATTTCAATGGTTTCTTTTTGGGATATTCTTAGTCATCTATGTGATTATCCTGTTGGGGAATGGTGTCATAATTCTAATAACCAGAGTAGATGCCACTCTTCAGACGCCCATGTATTTTTTCCTCGGCAATTTTTCCTTCCTAGAAATCTGTTATGTATCCATCACTCTTCCCAGGATGCTCATGGACCTTTGGACCCAAAAAGGAACCATTTCTTTTTTTACTTGTGCTACACAAATGTGCTTCTTCCTTATCCTTGGAACCACTGAGTGCTTCCTCCTGGCCGTGATGGCCTATGACCGCTGTGTGGCCATCTGTGACCCTCTGCACTATCCCTTGGTCATGTGCCCCAAGGTCCGCATCAGGCTGGTGGTTGCCTCCTGGATCAGTGCTGTTCCAGTCCAGATAGGCCAAACATGCCAGATTTTCTCTCTGCCTTTCTGTGGCTCCAACACAATCAGTCATTTCTTCTGTGACATTCCACCATTATTAAAACTGGCTTGTGGAGACATCTTTGTGAATGAGATGGTGGTCTATATATTTGGTATATTGTTTGTCACTGTTCCCTTTTTGCTGATATTTGGATTCTACATCAGAATTATCTCCACCATCCTGAAGTTGCCAGCAAACACAGGACGGACCAAAGCTTTCTCCACTTGCTCTTCCCACATCACCGTTGTAATTTTATTCTACGGATCAGCCACTGTCACCTACTTAAAGCCTAAATCAAACCAGCATGAAGGAATAGACAAACTGATATCTCTTTTCTACACCATTTTGACTCCAATGTTCAATCCTATCATATATAGTCTGCGGAACAAAGACGTTAGAAAGGCAATGAGAAAATTTCTTCCCTAATTATCAGTATTATGAGACATTTGAAATAATACAGAAATTATGCTGCATTTATGTATGCAATTTGTTCACAGACTTGATTGAAATTTACTGTTCAATACTGTCCTAAATTTTTAAATACAGCTCATATTGTAATTTCCTTTTAGTAGAGAGTTATGTCCTCAGGTTTTTGGCAATTGTGTTCATTTACTTAGCAATGTTTTACTTTTAAAGATCAGTTTTCTCCTTGCTGTAAACTAATATGTGCTGCTGCTGCTGCATCACTTCAGTCGTGTCCAACTCTGTGTGACCCCAGACACAGCAGCCCACCAGGCTCCCCCATCCCTGGGATTCTCCAGGCAAGAACACTGGAATGGGTTGCCATTTCCTTCTCCAAAACTAATATGTAGAGGTGTCTAAATAAACAAGAAGGTGTGATATTCAGGATGTGCTATAATTGAAAGTATGTCAATTTCCCTTTTTTATGCCTTTCTATACTCCATCTGGGATTTCTTTGGAAGGAATGATGCTAAAGCTGAAACTCCAGTACTTTGGCCACCTCGTGCAAAGAGTTGATTCACTGGAAAAGACCCTGATGCTAGGAGGGATTCGGGGCAGGAGGAGAAGGGGACGACAGAGGACGAGATGGCTGGATGGCATCACTGACTAAATGGATGTGAGTCTCAGTGAACTCTGGGGGTTGGTGATGGACAGGAAGGCTTGGCATGTTGTGATTCATGGGGTCGCAAAGAGTCAGACACTACTGAGTGACTGATCTGATCTGATCTGATACTCCATCACTTCATGGGAAATAGATAGGGAAACAGTGGAAACAGTGTCAGACTTTATTTTTCTGGGCTCCAAAATCACTGCAGATGGTGACTGCAGCCATGAAATTCAAAGATGCTTACTCCTTGGAAGGAAAGTTATGGCCAACCTAGATAGCATATTCAAAAGCAAAGACATTCCTTTGCCAAAAAAGGTCCATCTAGTCAAGGCTATGGTTTTTCCAGTGGTCATGTATGGAAGTGAGAGTTGGACTGTAAAGAAAGCTGAGCACTGAAGAATTGGTGCTTTTGAACTGTGGTGTTGGAGAATACTCTTGAGAGTCCTTTGGACTGCAAGGAGATCCAACCAGTCCATCCTAAAGGAGATCAGTCCTGGGTGTTCATTGGAAGGACTGATGCTGAAGCTGAAACTCCAATACTTTGGCCACCTGATGCGAAGAGTTGACTCATTGGAAAAGACCCTGGTGCTGGGAGGGATTGAGGGCAGGAGGAGAAAGGGATGACAGAGGATGAGATGGCTGGATGCCTTCACTGACTCGATGGACATGAGTGTGGGTAAACTACCGGAGATGGCGATGGACAGGGAAGCCTGGCATGCTGTGATTCATGGGGTTGCAAAGAGTTGGACACTACCGAGCAACTGAACTGAACTGAACTGATACTCTACTTTTATATTCTCTATTAAATAAATAAAACTGCCTCAGGTGCTATAGAATCATTACTAAGTGATTTCCTCATAGGAAAAAAAAAAAAGCCTAAATATGTAAGGGTATACTTATGAGAAGTACTTATAAAAACAATAATGTGTAGTGTAATGTTTATTGCAGCACTATTTTTCTAAGCAAAAAAAAAAAAAGAAAATGAATGTTAATATTGAGAAAAGTTTTAATAAATATTGTGCATAAATATAATAGACAAATATGGAATCATTAATAAAACACATTACATCTATATGGTAAGGACCCCCAATAAATCATTTATTCTTGTATCCATGTTTTTTTGTCATTCCTTCCTAGACTGACCCTTTGTGTAGCTATACAATTACCTTTGGCAAGGAAACTTTAGTATATATGAATCAGATCAGATCAGATCAGTCGCTCAGTCGTGTCTGACTCTTTGCGACCCCATGAATCGCAGCACGCCAGGCCTCCCTGTCCATCACCAACTCCCAGAGTTCACTGAGACTCACATCCATCGAGTCAGTGATGCCATCCAGCCATCTCATCCTCTGTCGTCCCCTTCTCCTCCTGTCCCCAATCCGTCCCAGCATCAGAGTCTTTTCCAGTGAGTCAACTCTTCGCATCAGGTGGCCAAAGTACTGGAGTTTCAGCTTTAGCATCATTCATTCCAAAGAAATCTCAGGGCTGATCTCCTTCAGAATGGACTGGTTGGATCTCCTTGCAGTCCAAGGGACTCTCAAGAGTCTTCTCCTACACCACAGTTCAAAAGCATCAATTTTTCAGCACTCAGCCTTCTTCACAGTCCAATTCTTACTTCCATACATGACCACAGGAAAAACCATAGCCTTGACTAGATGAACTTTTGTTGGCAAAGGAATGTCTCTGCTTTTGAATATGCTATCTAGGTTGGTCATAACTTTCCTTCCAAGAAGTACGTGTCTTTTAATTTCATGGCTGCAGTCACCATCTGCAGTGATTTTGGAGCCCAGAAAAATAAAGTCTGACACTGTTTCCACTGTTTCCCCATCTATTTCCCATGAAGTGATGGGACCGGATGCCATGATCTTAGTTTTCTGAATGTTGAGCTTTAAGCCAACTTTTTCACTCTCCACTTTCACTTTCATCAAAAGGCTTTTGAGTTCCTCTTCACTTTCTGCCAAAAGGGTGGTGTCATCTGCATATCTGAGGTTGTTGATATTTCTCCCGGCAATCTTGATTCCAGCTTGTGTTTCTTCCAGTCCAGCGTTTCTCATGATGTACTCTGCATATAAGTTAAATAAACAGGGTGACAATATACAGCTTTGACGAACTCCTTTTCCTATTTGGAACCAGTCTGTTGTTCCATTTCCAGTTCTAACTGTTGCTTCCTGACCTGAATACAAATTTCTCAAGAGGCAGATCAAGTGGTCTAGTATTCCCATCTCTTGAAGAATTTTCCACAATTTATTGTGATCCACACAGTCAAAGGCTTTGACATAGTCAATAAAGCAGAAATAGATGTTTTTCTGGAACTCTCTTGCTTTTTCTATGATCCAGCAGATGTTGGCAATTTGATCTCTGGTTCCTCTGCCTTTTCTAAAACCAGCTTAAACATCAGGAAGTTCACGGTTCACATATTGCTGAAGCCTGGCTTGGAGAATTTTGAGCATTGCTTTACTAGCGTGTGATGAATGCAATTGTGCGGTAGTTTGAGCATTCTTTGGCATTGCCTTTCTTTGGGATTGGAATGAAAACTGACCTTTTCCAGTCCTGTGGCCACTGCTGAGTTTTCCAAATTTGCTGGCATACTGAGTGCAGCACTTTCACACCATCATCTTTCAGTAAATATGAATAGCACTTTAATATTCGAATTTGTGCTCTCTAACAATGGAAATCTTTTCATCACTGTGTTAAAAAGCTCAGTCTAGACTCCTGGACAATTAAAGAGCACATAGACAGAAGCTACAGCTCATGTATAAATGATATAAAGATGGAATCAATTTCAACAGAACTGCAATCTGCTACTTTAAGGTTTTTTTTTTTTTTTTTTTTTTTTTTTTTTTTTTATCAATTACCCAACATTCTGTACATGTTCTTTCAAGAGTATATTATTCATTGATGTTAAAAATTTCTCAATCTCTTTCTACACTAAAATGTGCATTTTAATTGTTGTTTTGGAATACTCATATATGGTAAATTTTTCTAAGTATTTTCATGTCTGAAAATTTACTTCACAAAGTTAATATCTTTGGTCTAAAATAAAAGTCTCTCTGCTGAGTACTGCAGATCAAAATTTGAATGACCTTCAGTATTACTACAGAGGAATAAGGTACACACACTGTTAGATATTGGGAGTGAGGATAAAAATTTCACAACCTAATTTTTTTAAGTCTACAGTTCTCAACACAATGGTACATGTATCTTTACTTTTTTAAGGAAAAACAAACAAACAAACAAACAAAAAAGACCAAAAACTATAAAACTAAACTAACAAAAAAAAAAAACCCAAACAAACAAACAAGTCAGATTATGTTCATATGTTCTATGGGCACAATGGAATTAAATGCAAATAATATTTTGTGAGTGGTGGGGAGTGGTGAAGGGAGGGAGCATGAGAAAATTTCTGCATATGACAGACATATTCCTTATCTTGGTTGGGATGGTGGTTTCACTGGTGTACACATGTGCAAAATATGCCTAATTATAAGTTTTCAATATTCACTGTTTATTACACTTCATGCATTAGGGCTCCCCAGGTAGCTCACCTGGTAAAAAAATCCACCTGCAATACAGAAGATGCCGGTTCAATTTCTGGGTTAGGAAGATCCACTGGAAAAGGGACAGGCTACCCACTTCAGTATTCTTGGGCTTCCCTTGTGGCTCAGCTGGAAAAGAATCCACCTAAAATCAGGAGATCTGAGTTTGATCCCTGGGTTGGGAAGATCCCCTGAAGAAGAGAATGGCTACCCATTCCATTATTCTGTCCTGGATAATTCCATTGACTATATGGTCCATAGGGTCCCAAAGAGTCAGATATGACTGAGAGGCTTTCACTTTAACACATTAGCAAAATGTTGAAAAGAAATTTTAAAAAGATTGGAATTAAAAGTAGAAACTTTCAGTAAAAGAAAACAAAGTGGAATTGTTACTATCAGTCTTGATCTATCAGCAATGTCAAACAAATATTTAGCCTGTAGTAACATGAACTGTTGGTAATTTCATATCAGAAATAAACTAAAAAAAATATGGTAAATACAAGAATAAACATCACATATGATGTTTCTATTTTATTTTCAATACATATGTGTCTTTAAAACAAGCATTTTAGTATTATAATTATATAACACTAGTTCATAAAAGGTATCATAGGTCTTACGGTAATTTGCTAGGTAATGATCAAGTGTTTAGTTTCTATTAATGCCCTGTAGCAAGTCAAGAGCTCAATATTAAAAAGAAGAGTACTTTGAAGAGAATGAAAGAGTCTTACTCAAAAATCCTAAAGGCTTGAGCTATAATTCTTTTGGGGACCTGTCAAAGGCTTCAAGCAGCATTACTATCTGCCATGGACACTTCAAACACTGTTGGATCTGCTGAAACACATGGACCAAGTGATAGAGAGGCTTAGATAATAGCTTGGACCTATTGCAGAGCCTTCTGTTGTTCTAGGCTTCATTCAAAACTAGCAGCTTTTTGGGTTACTTGGGAAATGGGCCGCAGGAACATACTTAAAAAAGGAATATGTTGCCTCCCAAATCTAAAAAGGCCCGGTATATCTGATCCTTCTTTCTTTGCTCTAGGAGACAAGAGATGCAGCAATGACTATTCATCTGAGAAGAGCCATCCCAGCATGCTCCACTTCACTGGCCCCCTAGAAATTCCACTGAGTCAGAAGACCCTTGAAATTTAGTCATGTTTATTTCTTACCCAGTGATAGGAAAGTACTTTACCAACAAGCCAGAGCATTTGCTGCTTCTTGTTCCCTCGGTCCAGTCAGCATCATTCCATCAGTGTTAGGACCAATGTTATGTTCTTTGGAAGAGAAAGATGATGAAGAGCTCTACAAACTAAATTATGACAGAGAGATGGAGAGCTTCAGTTCAGTTCAGTCCCTCAGTCATGTCCGACTCTTTGCTACCTCATGGACTGCAGCACGCCAGGCTTCCCTGTCCATGACCAATTCCTGGAATTTACTCAAACTCATTTCCATTGAGGCAGTCATGCTATCCACCATCTCATCCTCTGTCAACCCCTTCTCCTCCCACCTTCAATCTTTCCCAGCATCAAGGTCTTTTCAAATGAGTCAGTTCTTCTCATCAGGTGGTCAAAGTATTGGAGTTTCAGATTCAGTATCAGTTCTTCCAATGAATATTCAGGACTGATCTCCTTTAGGATGGACTGGTTGGATCTCTTTGTAATCCAAGGGACTCTCAAGAGTCTTCTCCAACACCACAGTTCAAAAGCATCAATTCTTTGGTGCTCAGCTTTCTTTATAGTCCAATTCTCATACCCATACAGGACTACTGGAAAAACCACAGCCTTGACTAGATGGACCTTTGTTGGCAAAGTAATGTCTTTGCTTTTTAACATGCTGTCTAGGTTTGTCATATCTTTTCTTCCAAGGCACAAGCATCTTTTAATTTCATGGCTGCAGTCACCATCTGCAGTGATTGTGGACCACCCAAAATAAAGTGTCCAGTAGTTACAGAAAATTATGATTATTTCCTTTTCCCCAGTGCATTTACCTTGACAAAATCTTTGAGTCCCTTTGGGGATGGTGGGATAAATATTAAAAATAAAAATTCTGGCTATTGTACCAAGTCCTTCTTTAGAGGACCCAGACTCCCCTTCAGTGAATGGTTCCTGGGGCTGTAAAATGGCTCAATTCTGGGAATTAATGAAGAGCCATGACTATCTATTTTAATAATTTTAGCTAGATTTTGGTTCCCTTGAATTAAATCTTTTCTCCTTACAGAGATTGAGTAAGAATTTAATAAGCATTTATTTTACTTCTAGGGAAACCATGATCACCTAGCCAATACCATAGGTCTACGTGAATCATACTATTCTGATGCTGCTCTCCGTTACAGTAACTAGGACCACTGTACCTTTGGTGATTGATTGTTGCCAGTTGGCACCTGCCACCCTGAAATCCAATAAATATCACAGCATTTTTCAATTTAGTGGCTGTAGTTCCCTTTGTAAGATATGGTCTTAGAGAAGACCACATATGGAGATCTTCAAGAGCTAGAGCTCCCTTCACAAATATATTTCTCATTTTGTTGGTGAAAAGGATGCCTTTTGCACAGTCCAAGTGTGAATTAATAGATCTTAAGTGACAAATCCACTTTAATATTCCAACCCCTCCCTAAGACTGTGAGTCACTTTCCCTACATCAAACAAAGCAGATTGACCATTACCATATATCTCACTGTTGGCACCTTTTTCTCCATGTTTTAGCCAACTCACCAATCAAATCTGTTACAGTCCTTTTTAACTCCCAAAACTGTGGCCTAAAATAAAATCTCTGCTAAGTTGGTCCATACCAATGTTTGGCCTAATCTAACATTACGTTCCTTCCACCGTTATTCCTCACTCTTAATAACCAAACATGTTCCCCATATGACTATCTGTAAAAATCAGAGACTCAGTTAGTATTGACAGAGTATGGCATACCTACACATGGGTCACAGTTCATGGGTCACTCCACTTGGGTCTCACCTTTGGGGGCCTTCTGGGACTCATGTATACAGGTCTAGAAGCCAAGAGAGGCAGTTAGGGTGGGTCCTGATGAGCATCTGCAGTGAAGCAGACGATGGCAGCCTCAGAAGAGGCCATAACACTTCCCTCAGGCAATGCTGGGTTATCTACATTGTCTGTATGGTCATCTCCAATGGGAAGATCAGAGCAGTAACACCACTTCTCTTGGTCATATAGATTTACTGTTTTAATTTTTAGGTCCCTTTTTTTTTTTTATTTTCCGCAGTCAATTTCCTCTCATTAAACAGTATGTACTATACAAGGCCAGCTGATATTGGTTGTGTTTTTAGCAAACTCATATCTGTAGGTATAGGAGATAAGGGCAGACACAGAAAATTTGAAGTCATGTATATAGCACTCAAGTTGGGAATTTGAATCCTTTATTAGTAGAAGGTAGGGGTGTCAAGGGGAAACTGAGCCAAAGCTGAGTCAGGACCAGGAATGGAGAGAAACCCATATAGATGTTCTGCAGCTTAGTGGGATAAGGGAAATATTTAGCAGGTACTGGTATGTTATTCTTGAGTTGTGCTTTTTTTTTTATTCTTTAGTTCATGAACATTATTGATAAATACTAACACCAAGACTCTGTATTTTGTGAGAAAATAATGGTTTATACATGCTTCTGTGTGTATATGTGTGGGTATAAGTAAAATGGCACCCCACTCCAGTGCTCTTGCCTGGAAAATCCCATGGATGGAGGAGCCTGGTCAGCTGTAGTCCATGGGTCGCTAAAAGTTGGACACGACTGAGTGACTTCACTTTCACTTTCCTACATTGGAGAAGGAAATGGCAACCCACTCCAGTGTTCTTGAATGGAGAATCCCAGGGACGGGGGAGCCTGATGGGCTGCCGTCTATGGGATCGCATAGAGTTGGACACGACTGAGGTGACTTAGCAGTAGCAGTATAAGTAAATCCAATATTTGCCTGTTGAAGTCCTAAACTTCTTACCTCAGTCTGTCACTGAATTTAGAAATAGGATCTTTGAGGGGGAAATTATAGGGTGGGACCTTAATTCAATATGATTGTGTATGTTGATGAGAGAGGCCTCAGAAGAAAACAACCCTGGATACACCTTGATTTCAAACACAAAGCATCCAGGACAGTGAGAAAATACATTTGTGTTGTTCAGCCACACAGTGTTATGTAGTTTGTTATGGCAGCCTTGGCAAAAGTATATCACCAGTTATCAGCATGTATATGTATACATGTTGGTATATATGTGTATATTGGGGTGTGCATATATTTATAAACTCATTAAGAAACCAAAGGATGATCATTATCCACATCTGCAAAAACTACACAGTTGGCTGTTGACCATAATCTTTATTTATGAAATATCCAAGAAGAAATAAAAGGCATAAACTTAAAAATAAAAAACTTGTATCTTGACTTTTATATGGAGACAATAACATAAGTCTTAGTTTCTTCAACTCAGTGTTTAGTGTGAAAATGTACTGTATGAAGAAACTGATTTTTTCCCAAACACTCTTTTGATTGCCTCTTTGACATCTTTGTTCCTTAAACTGTAAATGACAGGATTTATCATGGGAATGATAATGCTATAAAATATTGACACAATCATGTCATGGTCTAAAGCATAGCTGGAACTTGGTCTCATGTACATGAAGAGGATGGTCCCATGGTAAATGGACACTGCAGTTAGGTGACAGCCACATGTAGAAAACACTTTCCTTCTCCCTTCAGCAGAATGCATCCTCAGAATGGCCAACAGAATGAAACCATAGGAGATCAGGACAATCAGGACAGTGACTATCTCAATGGAGCCCACAAGGTAGAAGAGCAGAAGCTGGTTTGTGTGAGTGTCAGAGCAAGAAATAGCGAGGAGGGGAGGGATGTCACAGAACACATGTCTGATTTCATTGGAGGCACAGAAGGAGAGGCTGAAAGTAGCCACTGTGTGTACAGAAGCATGCACGATGCCACCAACATAGGAAGCAATGATGAGTGGCACGTAGACTCTGGGTGCCACGCTGACTGAATACAGGAGGGGGTCGTAGATGGCCACGTAGCGATCATATGCCATTGCAGCCAGAAGAAAGCATTCTGTGGTCCCAAAAGTAACTAAAAGAAGTGTCTGTGTTACACACTCAAGATATGAAATAGTTTTATTTTCCACCAGGAAATTGACTATCATTTTTGGAGTGACGACTGAAGAACAGCAAGCATCCAAGGATGATAGCACACTCAGAAAATGGTACATAGGATTGTGGAGCCTGGAATCCACAATGACCAAGAAAACCAACCCCAAATTCCCCATTAGTGTAAAAAGATAGATTGCTAGAAATAGTAAAAATAGAAAAACTTGAACCTCAAAATCATCTGTAAACCCCATCAATATAAACATGGTGATTTCAGTCACATTTCTTACCTGAACCCTGTATAAATCTAAATCTGATCGTGACCCTGACATTTCAGTTTTTATTTTTCTGTTCTAAAGGCAGTATATAGTGAATATAGAGTCCATGCAATTATACCCTCCTATTTTCTTCTTATAAGGGTATATTGAATCCTAAAATTATTTGCAATGAGGGAATAAGCAGGGATTAAACGCTGAGTTTGAGTGGATGCATCACCCTGTAAAAATAAATAAATAAATTATTGTTGGTTAAATTTGTTCCATTAAAAATTTTGCCATTTTAGTTTATTTTCTGTTAAACTTACTGCTTACTGTTTTAGCATTACATCATTTTAAAAATCACAAATGCAAATAAATATAGGAAGTTTTAAATTAACAAATAATGGAAAGTACACATCTGAGTGCTAATCCTAGATTTCATCAGTGATTATACCTTCCTTTAATTTTGCAACTTATAAAATGGGAGCAAACACACATCATAAAATTGTGTTGAATTTAAATGATAAAAACCAATGTGGAAATTATTAAGCTTTAAAGAATGCCCAGATGACTAAATGGGATAAGTTAGACTTACTTTACAACTAGCTCATGATGCAGCTTTTCCAAGCCAAATCATTTTATGTGCTCTTTTCTGACTACTTTCCCTGTTTAACTAGTACTGCTGGAGGAACAGTGGTGAACAGAACAGAATACATTATTCTGCAGTTAAATGCAGTATGCCAAAAAAACATCAAGTTGTTGGTTTGTGGTTTTGCATTTCAGCTTTCATTCTTTGAAAAACATAACATTCAGTTTGTTCATTTTCTCCCCCACAATTTATTATACTGCTAATGTTTTCTTGACTACCAACTAAAATTTTCCTATACATACATTCTATCTCTGCAAAGTCCTTGCATGTGTGTTTGAGACACATTTGTAGCAAAAATAAACTATGGGACGTTCATTCCATATATTATAGTTGCACATGGAATTTCTACAAATACTATAAACTAAATGTCACCTGATGATATATAATAAAGTTCCTTCTATAATGCATTGCTAAAAACATAATATCCTGATTAAATCCCAATGTAGTGTTTTATCACTGCTATATTTCCCTATGCTGGCAGTGTTGCTTATTCAAAGGAATATGAAAACAAGGAAAATGTATAATACATAATCAAAATGTTAATGAATCACCAGTATCTGGTCCTACAGCTTCCATTTTTGAAACATAATTAAGTATTGCATCTATATTATAGGAGCAAGATTTCAGCCTGTTAACTTTTGTTCTTCCTCGGCGTTCCATAGACCAATATGCATTAAGGGTGTGCAAAATCTGTAGTGCAAAGGACTGGGTTGAATTCAATGACTTACAAATGATTTATATTCTTAACATGAAACATTATATTTTTGTTTTGTTTCAGATCAGATCAGATCAGTAGCTCAGTCATGTCCGACTCTTTGCGACCCTATGAATCGCAACATGCCAGGCCTTCCTGTCCATCACCAACTCCCGGAGTTCACTGAGATTCACATCCATCAAGTCAATGATGCCATCCAGCCATCTCATCCTCTGTCATCCCCTTCTCCTCTTGCCCCCAATCCCTCCCAGCATCAGAGTCTTTTCCAATGAGTCAACTCTTCGCATGAGGTGGCCAAAGTACTGGAGTTTCAGCTTTAGCATCATTCCTTCCAAAGAAATCCCAGGGCTGGTCTCCTTCAGAATGGACTGGTTGGATCTCCTTGCAGTGCAAGGGACTCTCAAGAATCTTCTCCAACACCACAGTTCAAAAGCATCAATTCTTCGGCGCTCAGCTTTCTTCACAGTCCAACTCTCGCATCCATATATGACCACAGGAAAAACCATAGCCTTGACTAGACGAACCTTTGTTGGCAAAGTAATGTCTCTGCTGTTGAATATGCTGTCTAGGTTGGTCATAACTTTCCTTCCAAGGAGTAAGCGTCTTTTAATTTCATGGCTGCAGTCATCATCTGTAGTGATTTTGGAGCCCAGAAAAATAAAGTCTGACACTGTTTTCCCATCTATTTCCCATGAAGTGATGGGACCGGATGCTATGATCTCCGTTTTCTGAATGTTGAGCTTTAAGGCAACTTTTTCACTCTCCTCTTTCATCAAGAGGCTTTTTAGTTCCTCTTCACTTTCTGCCATAAGTGTGGTGTCATCTGCATATCTGAGGTTATTGATATTTCTCCTGGCAATCTTGATTCCAGTTTGTGTTTCTTCCAGTCCAGCGTTTCTCATGATGTACCCTGCACATAAGTTAAATAAACAGGGTGATAATATACAACCTTGACAAACTCCTTTTAGACTTCCTTATATCAAGAGGAGAAGTAAATGATTATTAGAAGAAAAAGAAAAAACAAAAAAAAAACAAAAGTTCTATGTCTTTGCTTTCCCAGAAACTTCCTTCTAACACACATAACAAGTAATAATAATGGCATAATGTATGTGCTAAATCATTTCAGTCTTGTCCAACTTTGCAACCCTATGGGCCATAGTCTGCCTGGCTCCACTGTCTGTGGATTTTCCAGGCAAAAATACTGGAGTATGCCACCATGCCCTCCTTCAGGGAATCTTCTTGACCCAGGCTGTTCTATCCTGATCACTGCAGGAACCCACAGCTCTTATGTCTCCAGTATTGGTAGGTGGGTTCTTTACCACTACTGCTACCTGGGAAGCCCCGACAATAGCATAATACATGAAAGTATTAGAATAAACTAGTTAAGTTTGAAAGATATATTAATAAAATAACATAAAACCACAATAATAATATGAAATAGATTAATATATAAATTATCACAAAAATATATTTATGTTTTAAATTTTTCTCATTTTCTTTAACCCTCATCTATTTCTTTCTCTCACTCTTCTCTCTCTCTTTTCCCTCTTTCAAGTAAGGAAATATAGTGTACAAAAGTGTTTACCAGAGAGTGCTAGATACAAAACAGGAATTAGACAAATAAGAAAACACACAGTATAAAGCAAAAAAGATTATGCAAGCAAAATTTGAAAAATGTACCAATAGCTCCTCTACCAACCCTTGACCAACATGAGTTAAACTATGTAGATACACTTAAACATGGGTGTTTTTCAATAAATATGTTGAAAAAAAAATTTGGAGACTTGCAGCAATTTGAAAAAATGTGTAGAACTATGTAGCCTAAAAATATTTTAAAAATTAAAGATTATTTGCGTATGTCATGAATGCATAAAACATATATAGATACAAGTCCATCTTTACATAGGCATGCTGGAATCAAGATTGCTGGGAGAAATATCAATAACCTCAGATATGCAGATGACACCACCCTTATGGCACAAAGTGTAGAGGAACTAAAAAGCCTCTTGATGAAAGTGAAAGTGGAGAGTGAAAAAGTTTCCTTAAAGCTCAACATGCAGAAAACGAAGATCATGGCATCTGGTCCCATCACTTCATGGGAAATAGATGGAGAAACAGTGGAAACAGTGTCAGACTTTATTTTTTGGGGCTCCAAAATCACTGCAGATGGTGACTGCAGCCATGAAATTAAAAGACGCTTACTCCTTGGAAAGAAAGTTATGACCAACCTGTGACAGCATATTGAAAACAGAGACATTACTTTGCCAACAAAGGTCCATCTAGTCAAGGCTATGGTTTTTCCTGTGGTCATGTATGGATGTGAGAGTTGGACTGTGAAGAAAGCTGAGCACCGAAGAATTGATGCTTTTTAATTGTGGTGTTGGAGAAGACTCTTGAGAGTCCCTTGGACTGCAAGGAGATCCAACCAGTCCATTCTAAAGTAACTAACCTCCAATTAAAATAAATAAATTTATATTAAAAAATAAATAAATAAAGAGATCAGCCCTGGGTGTTCTTTGGATGAATAATGATAAAGCTGAAACTCCAGTACTTTGGCCACCTCATGCAAAGAGTTGACTCATTGGAAAAGACTCTGATGCTGGGAGGGATTGCGGGCAGGAGGAAAAGGGGACAACAGAGGGTGAGATGGCTGGATGGCATCACTGACTCGATGGACATGAGTTTGAGTGAACTCCGGGAGTTGGTGATGAACAGGGAGGCCTGGTATGCTGCGATTCATGGAGTTGCAAAGAGTCAGACACGACTGAGCTACTGAACTGCACTGAACTAAATATAAAATCAATAACCTGTTAGTTTTCTATTTTACAATTTTACTTTAGAGGAATCACTTGACTTTACAGAATGCTTCTCTCATTTAAATGGAGAAACCTGTGTATTGGCTGATCATTATAAGTATTTTTTAATGTAACAATGCTTCCAGTAACTGTATTATAAATATGACTGTATTATCATATGCCATAAAATGTAAGGACTTTATCTCTTGCATCCAAGGTGCTCCAGCACAGGCACTTCTATCAACTAATATTTAAGGAAATTAGAACTGATTATATCCAGCAATATTACTTTAAGAGATAGAGCCTAGAAAACAAATTTTTAACAATATATCCACATTCTGGAAAACCAAAATCAAATAATCTCCTCAACTCTCATACAGTAAGAAAACATGCAGAACTTAATATCTGTGAAAAAAAAATACTACAAACACCAGTCTTGAAAAGAAGGAAAGACGTGATAGTGGTTACCATGTGTTATCAAGTGGCTACTAGGTATTAGAATATTTGTGTACTTTGTCTTAAGTAATCTACATAGCAAGCTGTAGTTAAATAATCCAGCATTTTATACATGAGAAACCTAAGGACTAGCTAGACACATAAGTTAACCAAGTTTACATAATAAGTTACTAGCAGAGTCAGGATTCAAATTCAGGATTTTCTGTTCCCGCATGTTAAGCTATTTCCCCTTGACCATATTGCAGACTCTTTGTGATATGTCATAGTTCTGGAAACGACATACCCCAGAAATAATGCCAAATAATATCTTCATGTATTTGAATTCATTTATACATTTATGGATCAGGATATTAAAGCAAAACAAAACAAAAAACAGAAGTACCTTCTAGAGCAATCAACTGACTAGTAAGATAGATTTCAAATTTATTTATATCCCTCCATGAGAAAAACATATTAATCACCAAATGGCACTTACCCTGTTGCTGACTGATTCTTAACTATCTCTCCCTTTAATATATTTTCTTGTTTACATCAACATTTTATTTCTACCATCCTCTTTCTGTTATCTTCCATTGAAGAAATTAATTTTCTAATCTATAGTTCTATATACTTAAGTATAGTAAGAGTGGGTTCTAGTTCTCTACCATGTTCCCTGGAGCTCTTAAAGCTTCTAAAATGTTTTTATAAGTGATGAAAAACCTTTCCTCTTACCTGTGGAAATTAATTGCTCAATTTAGGTATATACGAATATTAGGCATTAGGAGTCTTACACCAGATTGCCGAGCTCTTCTTGAAATCTACAGGGAAGCTCCAAGGAATAAATACACTAATTCTCTTCTGGGAAAGAAAGTAACAACCTGATTTCATTTTTTTCCCCATAGTAAATGAGTAGCTGGCTCTGGAGCAATGAACTCTTATTATAAATAAAATTGAATAAGTGCAGTAGGCCTCTGAATAAAATGATCTCTTAGTGGAAAAAGGATATTCATAGAATTGGAAATTAAATCTGATACAGGACATAGTCCTCATTCTGACACTAAATACCTATGTACCAGGAAATATGACCTGTTATCTCCCAGAACTATGTAGTATTACTTCTCTCAAAATTCTTTATACATACACATAATGAAATTATGTGAAAGCATAAGCTATGAGAGAATTCATAATCATTTAGTGATGATTATTATAGTTACTTAAAAGTGCTAGATTTCTCAGTATTATGAGACAAATTGTTTAAATAAATAGTTTAAATATATTAAATTTAGTGAGTAGTTTAATGGAAGAGGTATGATATAAATATATGAATAGATAGTTTGACAGGAGACATGGTACAGTATACAGGTAATTTTAATATTCTATGTGGTAGAACCTTTTAAATTAGAGATTTGGCAGATAAATTCCAAGCTTTTTCAGTTGCATCAGTTCAGTTCAGTTCAGTCGCTCAGTTATGTCCGCCTCTTTGCGACCCCATAAATCACAGCACACCAGGCCTCCCTGTCCATCACCAACTCCCGGAGTTCACTCAAACTCACATCCATCGAGTCAGTGATGCCATCCATCCATCTCATCCTCTGTCATCCCCTTCTCCTCCTGCCCCCAATCCCTCCCAGCATCAGGGTTTTTTCCAATGAGTCAACTCTTCGCATGAGGTGGCCAAAGTACTGGAGTTTCAGTTTCAGCATCATTCCTTCCAAAGAAATCCCAGGACTGATCTCCTTCAGAATGGTCTGGTTGGATCTCCTTGCAGTCCAAGGGACTCTCAAGAGCCTTCTCCAACACCACAGTTCAAAAGCATCTATTCTTTGGCGCTCAGCCTTCTTCACAGTCCAACTCTTACATCCATACATGACCACAGGAAAAACCATAGCCTTGACTAGACGGACCTTTGTTGGCAAAGTAATATCTCTGACTTGTATTTTGGAATGTGCCATATACCACTCCATAAATTAGTACCTAGAAATGCATTTAAACTGTTTTCAAACAATTCTAAAACAATACATACATGCTTCCAGTCTACATCCAGAGATTCTAAATCAGTGATTAGGAAGTGCTGGTGATAGAGTCTGAGTACTAAACCAAAGAGAGAAAAAAGAAGAGAAAAGCAAAGCAAAGAATGAAAAGAAACAGGAAGGAAAAAAAAAGGAGGGAAGAAAAGAGGAAAGGAAGGAAGAAAGAAGGAAGGAATTTTGTAAACAGTCCAACTGTGAACAAAGGCTCTATATAAAATAGAATGGCAAAAGATCTCTGTATTCAGTGAAGTCCTACTTAAGATTAAACAAGCATTTTTACAGAAAAGACAAGGTAATAAAATATAATTTTTAGGAAAATGTAAAGGAGCTAAGGTATTCAAACATTTTTGAAAGTGTTGGAGGCCTCACATAATTTCAAGATTTAACACAAACCTAAAATAACCAAGATATTGTGGCACTGGTGAGAGGATAGACACCTAAGTCTGCAACAAAATAGACTTTTTGAAGTAAATTTACACAATATAGTCAACAGATTTTTGACAAAGCTGTTAAGAAAAATACATAGAAGAAGGATAGCCCTTTTTCAAAATAATGATGCTGAATATGGATAATAGCTTAAAAGAATACTAAATCTTAACAATATGAAAATGAAAGATTAACAGTAAAACATGGACATAAAGTGCAGATAGTTTATCACAAAAAATACACAGATGACAACTTAGTACATTAAAAAGAAATGTTCAACACCATTTGCAATTCAGTTCAGTTCAGTTCAGTTGCTCAGTCGTGTCTGACTCTTTGCAACCCCATGAATCACAGTACTCCAGGCCTCCCTGTCCATCACCAACTCCTGGAGCCTACCCAAACTCATATCCATCGAGTCAGTGATGGCATCTAGCCATCTCATCCTCTGTCATCCCCTTCTCCTCCTGCCCTCAATCATTCCCAGAATCAGGGTCTTTTCCAACGAGTCAGCTCTTCGCATCAAGTGGCCAAAGTATTGGAATTTCAGCTTCAACATCAGTCCTTACAATGAACATGCAGGACTGGTGTCCTTTAGGATGGACTGGTTGGATCTCCTTTCAGTCCAAGGGACTCTCAAGAGTCTTCTCCAACACCACAGTTCAAAAGCATCAATTCTTCTGCACTCAGTTTTCTTTATAGTCCAACTCTCACATCCATACATGACCACAGGAAAACCCATAGCCTTGACTAGACAGTCCTTTGTTGACAAAGTAATGTCCCTGTTTTTCAATATGCTGTCTAGGTTGGTCATAACTTTCCTTCCAAGGAGTAAGCGTGTTTTAATTTCATAGCTGCATTCGCCATCCACAGTGAATTTGGAGCCCAGAAAAATAAAGTCAGCCACTGTATCCACTATTTCCCCATCTATTACCCATGTGATGGGACCGGATGCCATGATCTCAGTTTTCTGAATGTTGATTAAGCCAACTTTTTCACTCTCCTCTTTCACTTTCATCAAGAGGCTCTTTAGTTCTTCTTCACTTTCTGCCATAAGGGTGGTGTCATCTGCATATCTGAGGTTATTGATATTTTTCCTAGCAAACTTGATTCCAGCTTGTGCTTCTTCCAGCCCAATGTTTCTTATGATGTACTCTGCATATAAGTTAAATAAGCAGGGTGACAATATACAGCCTTGACACACTCCTTTTCCTATTTGGAACCAGTCTGTTGTTCCATGTCCAGTTCTAACTGTTGCTTCCTGACCTGCATACAGGTTTCTTAAGAGGCAGGTCAGGGGGTCTGGTATTCCCATCTATTTCAGGATTTTCCAGTCTATTGTGATTCACACAGTAAAAGGCTTTGGCATAGTCAATAAAGCAGAAATAGATGTTTTATTGTGAAAAGAAGAGAAGCGAAAAGCAAAGGAGAAAAGGAAAGTTATACCCATTTGAATGCAGAGTTCCAAAGAATAGCAAAGAGAGATAAGAAAGCCTTCCTCAGAAATCAATGCAAAGAAATAGAGGAAAACAATAGAATGGGAAAGACTAGCGATCTCTTTGGAGAAGGCAATGGCACCCCACTCCAGTACTCTTGCCTGGAGAATCCCATGGATGGAGGAGCCTAGTGGGCTGCAGTCCATGGGGTAACTAAGAGTTGGACACGACTAAGCGACTTGACTTTCATTTTCATGCATTGGAGAGGGAAATGGCAACCCACTCCAGTGTTCTTGCCTGAAGAATCCCAGGGACGGGGGAGCCTGGTGGGCTGCCATCTATGGGGTCTCACAGAGTCGGACATGACTGAAGCAACTTAGCAGCAGCAGCAGCAGCAGCAGCGATCTCTTCTAGAAAATTAGAGATACCAAGGGAACATTTCATGCAAAGATGGGCTCGATAAAGGACAGAAATGGTATAGACCTAACAGAAGCAGAAGATTTTAAGAAGAGGTGGCAAGAATACACAGAAGAACTGTACAAAAAAAATTTTCACGACCCAGATAATCATGATGGTGTGATCACTGACCTAGAGCCAGACATCCTGGAACATGAAGTCAAGTGGACCTTAGGAAGCATCACTACGAACAAAGTTAGTGGAGGTGATGGAATTCCAGTTGAGCTATTTCAAATCCTGAAAGATGATGCTGTGAAAGTGCTTCACTCAATATGCCAGCAAATTTGGAAAACTCAGCAGTGGCCACAGGACTGGAAAAGGTCAGTTTTCATTCCAATTCCAAAGAAAGGCAATGCCAAAGCATGCTCAAACTACCGCACAATTGCATTCATCTCACACACTAGTAAAGTAATGCTGAAACTTCTCTAAGCCAGGCTTTGGCAATATGTGAACCGTTAACTTCCAGATGTTCAAGCTGGTTTTAGAAAAGGCAGAGGAACCAGAAATCAAATTGCCAACATCCGATGGATCATCAAAAAAGCAAGAGAGTTCCTGAAAAACATCCAGTATGTATACATGCATATATATGTGTGTTTGTGTATACATGTGTTTATCTGTAGATACATACATATATATATATATGTAAGTCTTCATCTGAATATGATAATAAAATACATATTACATACCCATGTTATGTGGAGATAGATGTATATAGATGTCACAGTTTCCTGCATGTGCAAAAACTGCATATGTGGTGGGTTGACTATAATCTTTATTTTAAACATCTAAGAATAACAGGTAGACACAAATAAAGAAGTAGAAAATATTTTAATTACAACTTTTTTATTTGAAAACAATAAACATCAGTCATAATTTATTTCAATTTAATGTTTAGTGTGAAAAATATACTTTGTTGATAAACCAATTTTTCCCAAACACTTTCTTCATCGCCTCTTTGACATCTTTGTTCCTCAAACTATAGATGATGGGATTCAGCATGGGAATTATGATGGTGTAAAATACAGACACGATCATGTCATGATCCAAGGCATAGCTGGAACTGGGTCTCACGTACATAAAGAGAACCGTACCATGAAAAATGGACACTCCAGTTAGGTGAGAGCCACATGTAGAAAAGACTTTCCTTCTCCCTTCAGCAGAACGCATCCTCAGAATGGCCAACAGGATGAAACCATAGGAGATCAGAACAATTAATATGGTGGATATCTCAATAGAGCCTGCAAAATAGAAAACTAGAAGCTGGTTCATGCGAGTGTCAGAGGAAGAAATAGCGAGGAGGGGAGGGATGTCACAGAACACATGTCTGATTTCATTGGATGCACAGAAGGAGAGGGTGAAAGTAGCCACTGTGTGTAAAGTAGCATGCAAGACACCAACAACATAGCAGGAAATTATAAGTGGCACATAGACTCTGGGTGACATTGTAACTAAATACAGGAGAGGATTGTAGATGGCTACATAGCGATCATAAGCCATTGCGGCCAAGATGAAGCATTCTGTGGTCCCACAAGTAAGAAAGAGAAACATCTGTGTGGCACATCCAAGAAAGGAAATGGTTTTATTCTCTGATAGGAAATTGATCAGCATTTTGGGGGTGATAACAGAAGAATAGCAGGCATCCAAGAATGATAATGCTGTCAGAAAACAGTACATGGGGTTGTGGAGCCGGGAATCCATAATGACCAAGAAAACCAACCCCAAATTTCCTATCATTGTAAAAAGATAGATTGCTAGAAAGAGTAAAAATAGAAAGATTTGCACCTCAGAATCATCTGTAAAGCCCATCAGTATAAACATGGTGACCTCAGTGCTGTTTTTCATCTGAGTCCTGTATAAATCTAAGTCTGATGGTGACCCTGACATCTCAGTCTTCATTTTTAAGTTCCAAAAGCAATATATGGCAAAAATAGAGTCCACCAATTATATCCTCACGTCTGTTTCTGAGAAATCCTTTTCAGTGAGGGAACAGTCCAGTGATTAAAAGTTGAGTCCAAGTGGATACATTACTCTGTAAAAATAAATTAACTGCTGTTGATTAAATTTTCATGTTAAAAATAGTGCCGGTTTACATGTTTTAACTTCTAATTTATTTTCTGTTAAATTCATGACTGCTCACTTTCATATTATATCATCTTAAAATCCACAATAACAAATGAATATAGGAGTTTTTAATTCCAAAATTATTATAGTAGAAAATACACATCTGAGTGCTAATCCCAGATTTTCTACAGTATGCATGAAGTTTACAATTTGTAAAATGTGAGCAAATACATTTACATCAGAAGTGAAGTGAAGTGAAGTAGTCGCTCAGTCGTGCGCGACTCTTTGCGACCCCATGGATGGTAGCCTGCACCAAGCTCCTCCATCCATGGGATTTTCTAAGCAAGAATACTGGAGTGGGTTGCCATTTCCTTCTCCAGGGAATCTTCCCCACCCAGGGATTGAACCCAGGTCTCCCGCTTTGTAGACAGATGCTTTATGCTTTACATCAAAAGATAGTGTTAAATTCAAATGTTAAAAACCAACCAAGGAGCCGATTATACAGAGTGAAGTAAGCCAGAAAGAAAAACACCAATACAGTATACTAACACATATATATGGAATTTAGAAAGATGATAATGATAACCCTGTATGCGAGACAGCAAAAGAGACACAGATGTATAGAACAGTCTTTTGAACTCTGTGGGAGAGGGATTGGGGGGATGATTTGGGAGAATGGCATTGAAACATGTATAATATCATATAAGAAATGAATCGCCGGTCCAGGTTTGATGCAGGATACAGGATGCTTGGGGCTGGTACACTGGGATGACCCATAGGGATGATATGGGGAGGGAGGTGGAAGGGGCATTCAGGATTGGGAACACGTGTACACCCATGGCGGATTCATGTTGATGTATGGCAAAATCAATACAATATTGTAAAGTAATTAACCTCCAATTAAAATAAATTAAAAAAATTAAAAACCAACGTGAAAATTATTTAACTGTATCACGTCCCCAGATTACTAGGAAATAGGATTATTATTATTATCATTGTAATATCACTTAGTCATGTCCAACTCTTTGCAACCCCATGGACTGCAGCCCACCAGGCTCCTCTGTTTAGGCAAGAAAACTGGAGTGTGTAGTAGCCATTCCCTTCAGGGAATCTTCCTGACCCAGTGGTCGAACCTGGATTTCCTGCATTGCAGGCAGGTTCTTTATAGTCTGAATCACCAGGGAAGCCCAAGCAGATCCACTTGTACCAGAAATGAGGTTCGAACCCACAAGGATATAAATCCATTGGATCTTAAGTCCAATGCCTTATCCACTTAGGCATTCTGGTACCTGAATTTTCTATAATTACTATAAGATACAGTCATCCCTAGGTGTGGAGCACATAGTTCCAGAATTCCCCTCCCCCATACCAAAATGAAAGATGCACAAGTTCTTTATATAAAATGAGAAGATATTTACTGCCGGGAGCCAGCGTGAGGAACTCTGCCGTGGCAAAGGTCATGAGGAAGGAGGCTCGGCATATGCAAAGGCGGGATCGAGCTTCAGGAGTCCCCCTGGAAATTCTCAAGCATCTACCCCCAAAACCAGAGTCTGCCTACTTTACTGCTTTGTGCTCTCACCTACACCTCTGACTTTACAGGGGGGCTGTCCCCCACCACCTCTCTCTGAAAAAGAGTTAACTTACAGCTCCAGTTAATAAAGTTCCTGGGCGTGACAAGAGTGTTTTAGTTCATAACCGTGAGAGGTATGAGATGTTCTAAACTGTCTGAATACAGATTCCTTTGAGCAGTTAAAAGATTGATTAGAAATTGTATTGGTGAAGGGTTTTTCACTTGTTGGGCCAATGTTTGCTGATACGTTTCCATATCCCTTAGCTGCTGTGTCCCTGGCAGTGTATTGATTAATATAATTGGTGCATAGGAATGTAAGTAGTAGCTTTAATGTTTGTAACCTTGTACCCTTGAGTTAATTCTTTTTCTTGTTATAGCCCACCACACCTTTGCCCTATAGGAATGCAACTTTATCTAATGCTTTTGGAGGGTGGCGCCTGACTAATCACCTTTAGACAAAAGTAAGTTTTCTGAAGAAAGGATCTTAAAATGTTAACAGGCCTCAGGGCCAGAAGATGATGCAAATCACCTAAACTTTTGCATATGATTAAGTTTGCAGGAAGAAAGCCTGGCTTACTGCATGACTCTATCCCTTCCTCCATTATCCTCTATGCATAACCTAAGGTATAAAAACTATTTTGGAAAATAAAGTGCAGGCCTTGTTCACCGAAACTTGGTCTCCCCATGTCGTTCTTTCTCTCACCTTCTGGCTGAATTATTCAGCCTCTTTTCTCCACTGAATTTCCTCACTGAGCTATCCTTATTTAACCACTCTTTATATCTTTAATTAACATTTAATTAAGCAATTGTTTCCTGATCCTCACCAACGCTGTCCCCGCTTCGAATTCCCTGGATCCACCGAGGCTGGACCCCGGCAATTTACAATATAAGCAACACACCTCTTCTCACGTACTTGAACCCATCTATAGATTACTTATAAAACCTAATATAATGTGCATGTTGTCTAAAAGGTTGTAAATACAATTTAAATGCTTTTAAAATAGTTGTTGATGTGCTGCAAATTTGTTTTACTTTTTGAACTCTGCAAATCATTATTTTCACGATACTTTGGATCTACAGTTGATTGAATCCAGGGAAGTAGAACCCTTGGATATAAACAGCACTAATTGTAAATATCTCCTGATGACACATAATAACTCACTGCTAAAAGAAGCACATGACTATATAAACCACAATGTAGTGTTTTATTATGGCTCATATTTCCCTATGATGTCAGACTGTTGCTTATTCAGTGGAGTAAGAAGAAAGCAAAGTCCATAACAAACAAGCAAAATGTTAAAAGGTCATCAGTATCTGTTCCTAAAGTCTCCAGTATTGAAGCCATTCGATATTTCATTTACTGTATTTAGGACCAAGATTTCAGCATCATGACTCTTGTTTTTCTTCAGTGTGCTATACAGATGAATGAAAAATCTGCTGTGGGTGGGAATGAGCTGAATTCAGTGACCTACCAATAGCTCATATTACTAACATGAAATGCACTATGTCTTTGTTATAACGAGACATGCATACATCAAATAGAGAATGAGCAAATTAGCTTAAAATCACTTTTAGAAGGAAAACAAAGTTCCATGTCTTCATTTTCCCAGATAGTTCCACCATTCACGTGAAAATTTTTCTTAATTCATATAATAAATAATTTTTCAACTATGGAGTTGTCAAATAAAAAAGGAAAATCTTACCTTAATCCTTAGAGAAATATATATGGTACAAATATAATATATAACTAAATCAACTGTTTATCTCTTTGTTAATTCAAAGAACTCACATATTACTCTTGAAAGCACATATATACACACAAATGTATTATAAAAATTCCAGTTTAGTTTAAATGGTTATATTAATAAAATATCTTATAAAACCATCAAGTTTATTAACATTAAAGGTATTAAGTGTACTAAATGTATTATTTAAGGATCGACAATATAGTCGTTTTTAAAATTCTTTATTATCAATCTTTCTCTTTCCAGAATCCATATATTACACACAAAAATATTGATTGACAAGAATCAGTTTCAAAATAGGAATTAGACAGATAAGAAATACAGTAAAGATAATTAAAATATGCAGGCAAATTTTGAAAAATACATCAAGATTGTCTAATAAAGAAATTCTTAATAATACATGTTCACTAACCTTCACAAGGGAAACTTTAGCTTTATTTTGATTCTAATTTTTATTTAACTGATGTGTTTGAGGCAGCACAGTTGTGGAAGATAAAAAAAATATTGTATTTAACTCTAGAACCTTAATATTAATCTCAGATTTAGCCCCTAATGTGATTTAGCTAAAGTAACTTGAGCCTTCAAATAAAAGAATAAAATTGATCAAAATTTTGGTGCATATTTTGTTTAACTATATGAACATGGTATGACAACAAATTTCTTATTTATGAGATGCATTAAAATGTTTTATTAAAGTATCAATGATATGTGAAGGATGCATACATATTAAATATGACTATAATTTGTTTCAAATTTTTCTTAACTTGATGGGGAAGTTATAAATAAATAGGGAACTAGGAAATCAAATTTTTGTCAAAGCATTGGATAATAAATGGACTCCAAACCAAAATCTTAAGTAGCTCTTCTTTTAGTTAAGCTTATGTGTTACATGACACTTAATATAAATTAAAAATATCATTCTCATGAAATTAAACTAACTGAGTCCAGTATTTAATCCTATCAGTCATCTTAAAAATTCTCTTTCATTGCATTCTGATGTGGGGCATATCAATAAAATAATAGTATGTTTACTTAAATATCCCGATAATTTTGTCCTTTACAACTTTCTCATAAACCTTTATATCTCTGATCTATTTTTTTTCCTATTCTCCATTTCTTTCTTTTCCTTTTTAAATTTATTTATTCTTTAATTGAAGGATAATTGCTTTGCAAATTTTGTTTTTTTCTATCAAACTTCAACATGAATCAGCCATAGGTACAAAAGGTGGATTATGAATGAAGGCATATGTTATACTTAATCATGCTTCATTAGAGCAATTACCTATTTCATTGTAGAGAAATTAGGAATGATAGACAAAATGTGTTTCCAAGGTGGTGCCAGTGGTAAAGAATCCATCTGCCAATGCAGGAGATGTGGGTTTGACCCTGGATCACGAAAATACCCTGGAGAGGGAAATGGTAATCTAATACAGTACTCTTGCCTGGAAAATTCCATGGACAGAGGAGCCTAGTGGGCCAGCCCATGGGGTGGCAAAGAGTCAGACATGACTTAGCACACACAGACAAAAAAAATGGGGTCATTTACTTCATCCAGGATGCTCTTCAAACAGGCGATTCTGTCCACTAATTAAGGAAATTAGAACTAAATGTTTTTGCATCTAGCTGATTTCACTTTGAGAGAAAGAGTCTAGGAAGATGGGTCCCAGATTTTTGACAAAGTATCATCATTCTGAAAAACTAAATCAAATGAGCTCCTCAATTCTCAAACAGGTGGGAAACACACACAATAATAGACACTCATGCAATGAATAATATTATAAACACTGAGTTTGAGAAAAACAAAGCTGTGTTAACAGCTACCACAAACCATAAAGTGGCTACAAGAGGTTGGAGATGGTATATATGCAATCTACATAGCAACCTACAACCAAATAAATGAGAATTTTTTTATCCAATAGAAAATTGAATGACCAGCTAGGCCTATGAACTGAGTGAGCTCACACAGTGAATTACTAGAGGCACCAAGGCTGAAGTACAAATTTCTCTGTTGCCAGACCCCATGCTATTACCATCAACATATCACAAGCTAATTGTAACATGCCACAATTCTGGAATTGCTATGCCCCTAGGAATACAAATTAACATTCTTATGTGCCTGAATCTTTTTTAAAATCAAGCTTAAGTAGACTATGAAAACAAAATGAAGGAAAAATCTTGCTATAGCTTCTAGATCAATCAGCTAACTAGTGAAATAAATTTAAAATTAATTTATATCCCTCCGTGAGAAAAAATAATGATCTTCAAAAGACATATACCCAATGGCTGGTTAATAAATAATTTTCTTTCCATTTAATAATTTTCCTAAAGTTTAAATATAGCCATTTATTTATACCCTTACTCTGACTGCTGTCTTCCATCTAGGAAATTAAAACAATTTTCTAATTTATAGCTACATTGGGCTAAAAATTCAGGGAGTCTTTCTTATTTCCCCTACTATGTTCTCATAAATTTCCTCACTCAATCCTTAATTCAGTTCTGAATTAACTATAAAAATTTATCTAAGAGTTAAATATTAAGGCATAGAATCTAGTGTGAGATTTAAGGTTATCGCTTCTAAAATATTTTGTCGTCAATGAAAATCCTTTCATATTACCTGTGAAAATGAACTGCATGGTCAGTTAAAAGATGCTATGAGTATTGAGCATTTGAACTCTTATACCAGATTCTCTGGCTCTTGAAATCTTTAGGGATATCTCAGGGACAAAAAACACTAATTCTCTTCTGGGATAGAAAAGTAACAAGATTTTTTTTTCCCTCTTCTTAGTGATGAAAATAAAAGAAAAAAGTTTGATTCTGGAGCAATGAAAAACAAAGTTAAATGATTATGTGAATGCACTCTGGCCTCGGGTGTAAAATGATCTCTCAGTGGAAGAAAAATATGCACAGAATTGGAATGACATCTAATGATATAGGACATGGAACAAGCTCTGATGTTTAATAGCTATGCCATTGGGTTGATAATTTAATTACTCTGAAATCCAATTTCCTCTACTTGAGAATATAACTTGCTACTACTCTCAAAATTTTGTAAATGTTTACATAATGAAATAATGTGAAAGTACCTACAATAGACTTCATTATCATTAAATAAAGATTACTGTAGATATTTAAATTTTAAACTGCTAACTATGAAGGGGTAAAGGGGTAAAGAGATAAAGTTCACTGGCAGTTTATAGAGGAGATATATTAATAAATGAATAAGATTATTGAAGGAGGGATTATAAAGTACACAAAAACAATATTTTATGTAGTAAAATCAAGTTGAATATAATTAGGAACATTTAAACGATGAAGAAGTAACTTTCATTTCTGGTTGTGACATATAGGGTCACAGCAAGACATTCTTCCTGCTGAAAACACTAGACAAATTTGGATAAAAAAATTACAAAACTCCTATTTTGAAGGAAACAGATAGCTATGGAAAAAGTAAAAAGTCAATGACAACATCAAAATGAAGGCTCATTAAGTCAAAGAGAGACAGTCCACTTGATCATTCACAATTGGGTGAATGATCATCTTTTACAAACAATGCTGAAAAATGCAGAAGGACATAAAATCATACTTACTCATGTTTATTGATTCAAATAGTAATTGAAGGTGCCCAGTTCTTCTCCACAGGTTTGGGCATTGGCATTCTCAGGAGTGTAAAACGTATATTTTCCCAAGACATTTATTGGGGAAATGTCTTAGACTGTTTTATGTACTAAACCTACACAATATACATTTTTCATTCCCTTATCTTGAATGCAATTGAGATTTCATCCCTATTTCTAAATGATGATTTTCCTCCCTTTTCTGTGAACTGCTACTTAACTATTTGGTTCATTTTCCTACTTTTGTTTTATTTTGACTTCCTGATATTTAAGTGGAGGTTATTAATAAAAGCAAATAGCACTTTAGGTGAGATATTATGTTTTGTCATCTTTATCAAAACATTTTAATTTTACTTTTAGTGTAAGGTTGTACAAAGTAGAATTATTTATTTTTGTGTAGATTTTTTGGCTTTGGGGTTCTGCATTCTAATTCTGAGTCAATTGAGAAAAAACTTTTTTTGCTTTAACAATATAGAAACATGTACTATAACTCTTTTGTTATTTCACTTTCGAAATATGTAAATGTGTAAACCCTTAGAAGATTTTCCCATTCTATTATAATGTATTAATAAAAATCCATATTTCTTTCTCAAAATTCTCTCAGTAGTAGTCCAATAGCAGATTTTTTTTTTAATGCTCTTATTTTGCCAATTTGGTATGCTATTTTTATTATAAGATAAATTTTAATTTCTATCAGTTTTTCTCAGTATAATTAGTCTATTAATGTGTTTTCCCAGAAAACTACATAGAAAAATATCAGATTATTTTTAACAACTAAATCTCTGTACAGTTACATTTTATTCCTTGTTCATTAACAAGTTGAGTATCTTCCCATTTTTAAACAATCGTTTCCCTCTGTTTTCTGTGAAGTGTTCCTTAAACTATTTGTATCATTTTCTAATTTCACTTTAGACGTGTCCTTGATAACTAAAAAATATCTTTTTGTAATGGAAAATAAAAATCTATCTGAGATATGACATATTTTTTCCAAAACTTTACCCATACTAGTTTAACTTTATTTTTGGTGCATGCTCATTTCCATCAAGTAGAATTACCTACTTTTATGTAGTATTTTTTTTTTTCATGTTTTGTGTCCTGAATTTTAATTTTGACCAAAGTCAAAGTTTTCTTGCTTCAAGATTATAACAAATTTTAATTTAGAATGCTTTCATTATTTCACTCATTTTCTATACTATTTAAACCTATGCATTATGTAAAGCTTTCCTATTTTAAAGCTACCATGCTGTTCCAATAAAATTAATTTAAAAGTCTATATTTTGCAAATATGTTATGGTATTTTGGTATTGGACGATAAATTTGTGTCTTTTTTCTGAATTTTATTTTCTATGGCATCAGAAATTTCCTCTATCCATGCATAATCCTATACTGTGCTAATTATGAGACTTTAGAACTCCTTCCAGCACAGTTGCTTTTTGGTTATGCACCTGCAGTAGCTCAGACCTGGCTGGTTTCTCACATCACGCACTCCTCAGGCACCTTCCGTGATGTCTTCCACATGATCCCTGATACTCTGTTATTACCTTCATAGTCACTCTGTTATACCACTACTATCAGAGCTCGGTCTCAGGGAAATATTTTATGTTTGTAGTTATAAACCCTTAGAAGCCACTGTTTACTAATAAGTAACATGACTGGGTACAAATCAACATTTTTGAAACAATCTAGGTGTTGGGAATAATTTTTTTTTTCCCCAGACTGAAGCCCAGAAGACACAGGTTGTATCTTTTCTATACTATCTCAGTTGGAGAATTCAAGTTATTTTATCCTATACAAAGTTTTGTATTATTTTCCCTTACAACTGCATTCACACTAGAAATGTGAAACTGAGAAAATAAAACCTCTGTTATCCGTGGTTCTAATTTTTTTTTTTAATTCTAGGAATAATAATACAGCATCTATCTATCTCTTAGTTCTCCCTGGTGCCTAGGGAAGAATCAATAACATATAAGGGCATTGAGATGACCCAGAGGGATGGTACTGGGATGGAGGAGGGAGAGGGGTTCAGCATGGGAAACACGTGTATACCCGTGGCGGATTCCTGTTGATGTATGGCAAAACCAATACAATATTGTAAAGTAATTAACCTCCAATTAAAATAATAAATTTATATTAAAAAAAGATTAAAATAGTATTTATCATCTGGGCAATTACATGTGCAGGACCCTAAATAACAATTAAGAATATAATATAGGAGGGTATAAGAAAAACATGCTCAGGAAACTGTGCTGCAAGCTCAGTGTTAACAGAAAGAGGCTCACAGTAGAGTGTTCATGACAGCATTTGAATTCGGTGTGTGTCAGTTTTAGATGGTCTCCAGTTATACTGCTCAGCACCTTATTCATTTTTTTTTTCTACACAAATTATTTAATAGAAAGAAAATAACCTTTGAACCAAATGGTGCTGAAACCTTGGATATTCATAAGCATTTTATAAACAGAAATGAAATTAATTAATTAATTAACTTTTATCAAGTATGCTGTGCACTCTAGTCCATGGAGAGGCTGAAGAGAAAGTACTCTGGGTGGAGTGAGAACTACCTGGGAAAAATAAAAGAAATCATAGGGTGCCAAATGATGCTTTTAATTGGAAATGTAACATGACTGGTCAAAGAGATCTCATGGGGTAGAGAAACTATTAAAGAGCCCTTTATTTTGGAAAGAATGGAATATTTTAAAGGTAAGTTGAATGTCTGATTAAATTGTGATTTCTCATAAACTAATATAATTATTTATATCCTCTACGGTGAGATAAAATCAGCATAATATTATATAAGAATGGTAAATATGAACTATTTTATATTCTTGTAAGCTTTAGTTTATAACTTTTATTTTAAAATGTAATACTTAATATATAATAGCAAGAGTGATATGTTAAAGGAACTTCCATGTATTTCTGACTAGATCAAATATAGTTTATAGTTAAAAATATTTAATAATAATATTAAAGTATTTGAAATGCTAAAGACTTGAATAACTGATATATTTTATATAACATGGGGAGATAACTTCGTTTTGAGCCAATATATTTTAATGGGCATTTTTAAATTAATTAGAATCCTGATGATTTTTTTTAATTTAATTTTATTTTTTGACTTTACAATATTGTATTGGTTTTGCCATATATCAACATCCATCCGCCAAAGATGATACTTTAAGAAGATATTTAATATAAAACAAAGACTGATGCTGAAGCTGAAGCTCCTATACTTGGGCCACCAGATGTGAAGAACTGACTTATTAGAAAAGACCCTGATGCTGGGAAAGACTGAAGGCAGGAGGAGAAGGGGAACACGGAGGATGAGGTGGTTGGATGGCATCACTGACTCAATGGACATGAATTTTAGCAAGCTCCAGAAATTGATGATGAACAGGGAAGCCTGGTGTGCTGCAGTTCACTGAATCGCAAAGAGTCAGACACGACTGAGCGACTGAACTGAAAGGAATATAAAACAATCTAGTTCATAAAATTGCAAGTTCTGGGGAATTCAAGGAACATCTATTTTAAGAAAAAATAAATGCTCTTAAATTAATATAATGAAATAATTTTGAGTTCAATACTGATTTTATATTACTTACATGATTTAACCTGCTAATTAATATTAAATATACAGACCTAACTGAAGTAGATAGGGTAGAGATGGTAATACGACCAATAACAAACTGATATGGAATATCATCATACATCTTCTTAATAATTTGAATTTTTCCAAGTAATGGAGACTTGAGTTCAAAAATAGCAGTATTTGAGCATTAATATCTATTTCCCTTAATAAACACTTAAACATTTACAAGAAAGATGTATAGTGTAGATGATTTAGAGACAGTACACAGAGTCGTTGTTTTTTTCTAAATGGCTCACTGTTGAGAATAACATGCAAAAAATTTCATCTTACCATGAATCTTGTTCATGGTATATGTTGAAAATTTAACTATCAAAATGCTGGACTTGTACAATTAGAAATTATAATTTATTTAGCACTGAAGAACAAGAAATGTTGGGGATGAAGTAGTGAAAGCAAATGCTAAGCCTTTCTCTACAGAGGAAACACAAAAAAGAGAAGACAACAAAAAAAGAACAACAATGGAAAACAAAAAAGCCAAAATAAATATACCAGGATAAAATCTAACTAAATTGAGGGAATTTCTTCTCTGGGTCTTTGCTGATGTTCATCATCTCCAGTGGCTTCTATTTGGGTTGTTTTTAGCTAGGTATATCATTGTTTTGATGGGCAATAGAACCATAATTCTAATAACAAAAGTAGGTCTTGACCCCTACATTTCTATGTATTCTTTCCCTGACAGTTCTTCCCTTTTGGAAATAGCTGTGGAAATGTTACCCTTCTCACAATGCTCATGAATCCTGGAAGTCTAAGAGAACATCTTTTTTTTTTTTTTTCTTAGTTTAATCATGCAAACTTTTGAGCCCTCGTTTCTTCATCTATAATATCAATATGCCATAACATTAACACAATTCAATACTATGCTATTGCAAGTAGCTTACTAACACAAGAGTAGCACAGTTAAAATCATTTGTGTTTTCCAATTTCCTACTTACTATTTAAAGCTATAGCTTACTAATCACCTTTCTTTTAAAATTCTTATATTAGAACTGATTCAAATGTATTCTTTTTAATGGCTGAGTAATAGTCCATTGTATACCTGTGGCGGATTCATTTTGATATATGGCAAAACCAATACAATATTGTATAGTTAAAAAATAAAATAAAAATTAAAAAAAAAGAAAAAAAGTTCTTATATTTTCCAAGTATATCTCAATATAGAAGAAATTTGAGTGTCTGTAGGTCTCACTAATTACTCACTAAACCATACTTGCTTACCTACCTCCTAGCTAAAATATATATTCTCTGCTTTTGATATTTTTGACAACTGTGTATTAGCCATATTTTAAATAATTTATAGTTTTCAGTTTTAATTTTCATGTGCTGCATCTTTTATATATATATATATATATAATTATTATTATTATTAGCATGATAATTTTTAAATGAAAGCGACCTCTGGTACATCAAAGAGATTTTAGAATAGATTTACCAGGCAGAGTTTCAAAAATCATATCATCAATGTAATTCCTTCAAGTTTGTCATTATTAATTAAATAGCTGATAAGTCAAGAACACTGTCAGACATAAGCCGCATCCTTGTAAAATATAAATAAATGTTCCTGCTTTATAATGCCTGATGGCTATGTGCTTATTTTAGTAGATAAAGCCAGTCAGAATGGTCTCAGATAAAGTGCACACACAAGAAGTAAGAGCTATCATTGCAGAATATGGAAAGAAAGGCATGCTTTATTCTTGAAAAAGTTCTAATAGAAGAGTTGGGAAATTCCTGAAAAATGCATTACAGAATTTGGTGATGCCCTACCACTGAGAAAGTGGGATGCAAATATTTCTGCTTCAGAATTTTGCTTTTTTAATAAAAGTAAAACGCATAGATTTTGCTCTGCACACAAACAGATTCAAAATGAAAGTGCATAATTCTTAAAGATATCACTTTTATTTAAAGTTAAACCTTGAACTGTAACTTATGCTTTTATATTTAGAATTTAGCATACATATTCCCCATTAAACTTCAGTTATGTTGAGTCCAGGATATAAAATACTAGGCATTAATAGAGAATAGAAATCTTATGTACTATTAATGATTCCCCTAAATCCCTTTAATTTATAGAAATTACGAAACAAAAATGATAAATGTCTAACTGTGCTATTTTCACAGATGGAACCTCAAAAATATCTAGTGAATGTGAATCTCACTTCAACGATGGGATTTGTTCTTTTGGGATTTTCTGACATTCCCAATCTCCAAATGTTTCTTTTTGTGATGTTTCTGTTTACCTATGTGATAACTCTGATGGGAAATGGCATCATTATTCTCATAACCGGGACAGACCAGACTCTCCAGACCCCCATGTACTTTTTCCTTGGTAATTTTTCCTTCTTGGAAATCTGTTATGTGTCTGCCACTCTTCCTAGAATGCTCATAAACCTCTGGACTCAGAAAAGACATATTTCTTTGTTTGCTTGTGCAACACAGATGAGTTTTGTTCTTATATTTGGAAACATAGAGTGCCTGCTTCTCACAGTGATGGCCTATGACCGCTACGTGGCCATTTGTAGCCCCCTGCACTATCCTCTGGTCATGAACCACAAGGTCTGTGTCCAGCTGGTGGCTGCCTGCTGGGTCACTGGCATTCCGATTGAGATAGGGCAGGCAAGCCAGATTTTCTCTCTGTCCTTTTGTAGGTCCCACCAAATCAATCACTACTTCTGTGACATCCCCCCGGTACTGAAGCTGGCCTGTGGGGACACGTTTCTGAACGAGATGCTGGTCTTTACAGTTGCTGTGCTGTTTGTCATGGTCCCTTTTCCGCTGATACTTGGCTCCTACGGTAGAATCACCTCCACCATCCTGAAGTTGCCATCGGCAACGGGAAGAGCAAAGGCTTTCTCCACCTGCTCATCTCATGTCATGGTTGTGACTTTATTCTTTGGATCTGCAATCGTTACATATTTACGACCTAAATCCAAAAATTCTTCCAGAACAGACAAATTTCTCTCACTTTTCTATACTGTTATCACCCCAATGTTTAACCCCCTGATATACACTCTGAGAAATAAGGATGTCTTGACAGCATTAAGAAAACTTATACCTTAATGTAAAGCATTAGAGGCTTGATTTAAATTCATTTTCTGTTTTCCTATTTAATTTTGTCATTGTATAATCATAGTTTGCTTTTTCCACATGATTAATAGATTTATTATGTTTATTCATTCCTAGTCTTGTTTTATGCTGGATTTTCTAATATCAGGATTATATTATGGTGTCTTGCTGATAAGAAACTATGTATTTAGGCAATCTTATATTCAGTCCACAAATTTACTGGTGATTTGCAATATTATGAGAAAATGTAGTATCACTTATCTACCTTTTCCCCTAAAACCATAGATATTTTTGTACTTTCCTGTTCATATAACTATCATACACTTTTTTTTTTCTTTTCATGATGTTTGTAGATAGTACAGATGGCAAAACTTTGGAGAACAGCTGTTAAATAGCTATGTGTTTTTAACTTTAGACATTTTACCTTTCAACGACTTCAATTTGACCCTTCTGTAAGATTAAAAACAAAACTCTGCATAATGACCCTTGAATTTTGTAGTGTGGCACTAAATTTTTACCCTCTGCTTCTCTCTGAATTCTTCTTTGTAGATATGTTTTTTTTTATGTAGCCAAATCATGCTACTAGCATCTTGATTATTTGTTATCTTAATTTTTACTAATGCAAAAAATATTAATTCATGTTTGCTGTTTGGAGATATAAGATGTACAGGATTCAGTCATTTTGTGTCCATATAGTGTTATCCATTCTGTAAGAACTCTTTTTTTTTATTATTTTGGTGAAGTATATAATTGAAATTAAAATAAAAATAAGTAAACATGTATATGCTGGGAGCCAGCGTGAGGAACTCCGCCATGGCAAAGGTCATGAGGAAGGAGGCTCGGCATACACAAAGGCGGGATGGAGCCTCAGGAGTCCCCCTGGAAATTCTTGAGCATCTACCCCCAAAACCAGAGTCTGCCTACTTTCTGCTTTGTGCTCTCACCTACACCTCTGACTTTACGGGGGCTGTCCCCCACCACCTCTCTGTGAAAAAAGAGTTAACTTACAGCTCCAGTTAATAAAGTTCCTGGGCATGACAAGAGTGTTTCAACCTACAAACTCCTTTGGAAGTCCTCTAGCCTGCCTGAATAGGTTCTTATGGCCACATGTGATTGTTCAGAGCCTCCCAACTGTGAGAGGCATGAGATGTTCTAAACTGTCTAAATACAGATTCCTTTGAGCAGTTAAAAGGTTGATTAGAAATTGTATTGGTGAAGGGTTTTTCACTTGTTGGGCCAATGTTTGCTGCTAAGTTTCCATATCCCTTACCTACTATGTCCCTGGCAGTGTATTGATTAATATAATTGGTGTATAGGAATGTAAGTAGTAGCTTTAATGTTTGTAACCTTGGACCCTTGAGTTAATTCTTTTCTTGTTATAGCCCACCACACCTTTGCCCTATAGGAATGCAACTTTATCTAATGCTTTTGGAGGGTGGTGCCTTACTTTAGAATAATCACCTTTAGAGAAAAATAAGTTTTCAGAAGAAAGAATCTTAAAGAGTTGACAGGCCCCCTGGCCAGAAGATGATGTAAATCACCTAAACTTTTGCATATGATAAGTTTGCAGGAAGAAAACCTGGCTTCGATTAGGATCAAGGACTGCTGTCCTTGCATGACTCTACCCCTTCCCCCATTATCCTCTATGCACAACTTAAGGTATAAAAACTACTTTGGAAAATTAAGTGTGGGCCTTGTTCACCAAAACTTGGTCTCCCCATGTTGTTCTTTCTGTCACCTTCTGGCTGAATTCTTATCTGGAACGTGGACGCTCGTCAAGCCTACTAACTATGCCTGGGCTTCTATGATCTGACCGAGGAGGCCTTAGTGTCTTCTCTCCTTCGGGAGAACGGGAAGGTGCCTGCGGCCTACATAGGTGACGCAAATTCCTTATTTTGGAATTTTATTAGCTTTCCACGTAAACCAAGGTATTCAGCCTCTTTTCTCCACTGAATTTTCTCACTGAGCTATCCTTATTTAACCATTCTTTATATCTTTAATTCTATTGTATCCTGATCGCCAAAGCCATCTCCCCTTCGAAATCCCTGGATTCACCGGGGCTGGACCCTGGCAAGTATATTATTTTCCCAAGTTTTCCTGGTTGTAAAGGATGATACTTGATAAGACAGAATCATTATATTAAGCAAAAAAAAAAAAAAAAAAAAACTATTAAAAAAGATCTTGTATTTCTTCAAATGGAAAGAGTTGAACTACAGACAGTACACTGGATTATTTTCAGTCGAAATGACTGGGAAATGATGCAATCTGAGAAAGGTTTTTTCTTTTATATTTTCTTTTAAATCTGTCTTTTTCTTATTATACTATGTGTTTAAATTGTTTTTCATAAGACCATAATTCATCCATCAGCTAGTTCTCTTCTTTGAGTAGGTATCATGTCATCCAAAAAGACATCTAAAAAGCACACCAAAATTACATCAATCATTTCAGAGGAGATAATGTGCAGATGACAGTCACAGATGATTACTGTGGGTATTACATATTACCCATTGAAAGGAAAGAAGGAAGTAAAATTTAAAAGTTGGTTTTGTAGCCATTTTAAAGTCCTCTGTTTCAATATTCTGTTACTGCACAGCAAATTATGTCCAAAATATACGATTTAGAATAATATCATTTGATTGTATCCCGTACATTGTCCAGTATTGAGGCAGGGATCAGCTGCATGGTTGTTCTCTTCCATATAGTATTGACTGTCATCAATAAAGAGAATTCATATGGTGACTGATTTGGTTTTCATGTCTAAAAAAGCTTCCCATAACTATATCGTGTAGTTACAATGATGCATTACAGAGAAGAAAAATCCAGTTTTCACTTAAATTTCATACTCTAGGGGAATAAAATGTTACTAGATAAATAATAAAGTAATTTAGAATAAAATCATAAAATAAATCATACAGTAAAATGATCCACATTGAACTTGTAATATTAGAATGGTGTTTAACTTAAGTTTGGGAAATAAGAAGTTAAAGAATGCTTTCAGGAAAGGATGACACTAAAGTAATTTTTTTAAATCTCAACAATAGGGCTAACAAACACAATTAAATTAAAAAATATTGAAACATGTCTTTCTGCAATTTGAACCAAGGAAATGGATTTTTCTCTCTTACAGTTTTTTTTTTTCCCCCCAACATTTTACTAGAGATACTAGCCTATACAGTGAAAAAAGAGAGAGAGAAAGAATAAAATGTATATGTGAACATTGTAAAGTGTTAGTCACTCAGTCATGTCTGACTCTTTGTGACCCAGTGGACTGTATCTTTCCAGGCTCCTCTGTCTATGGAATTCTCCAGGCAAGAATACTGGAGTGGGTAGCCATTTACTTCTCCAGGGGATCTTCCCAACCCAGGGATCAAGCCTGGTTCTCCCATATTTCAGGCAGATTCTTTACCATCTGAGCCACCAGGGTTTTATTAACCTAATTGTTGGAAGATGTTATATATGAATATGTGGAAAATATTTAATAATCTACAATGAAGTTATTAGACATAATAAATGAATTCAACATGTGCACTGGATACAGAACCAACAAACACAAATCAACTTATTTTCATATGTGCATGCATGCTAAGTCACTTCAGTCGTGTTCGACTCTCTGCAACCCTATGGACTGTAGCCTGCCTGGCTCCTTGGTCCATGGAATTCTACAGGCAAGAATACTGGGGTTGGTTGTCATGCCTTCCTCCAAGGAATCCTCCTGATCTAAGGATCAAACCCACATCTCCTCTGTCTCCTGCATTGGAAGGCAGGTTCTTTACCACTAGCACCACCTAGGAAGCCCTTATTTCCACACTGAAAAGCAAAAAATAAGTAGACATTGAAAATAGTATTTAAATAGGAACAGAGATATGAAAATTTTAAAAGTAATGGAAATGAAAAACCTTCAGGAAGTTTATTTAGTAAACTAGAAAATAATTTGAGAGAAATTTCAGATAAGGAACTAAATGGATTGCTATAACATTTTTATGTACTGGAAAACTCAATATTTAAAAGATGTCAATTTTCCCTGATATAATTCAATTCAGTGATACAGAAATTCCATAAATTAGGATAAAATTCCTTTGGTGTATGGGTGGGTGAGGTGGTGTATGGGGAGTGTGTGTGTGACTTGGCTGATTCTAAATTGTGTATATAAAGACAAGCAATTATTGCCAAGGCACTCCTGAAGAACAGTAAAGTGAGAGGATTTACTTTACTGGACAGCATGCCTTTTCATAACAGTGCAGAATTCAGACAGTGATTGATAAAGACCTCAGTGATATGTGATAGAGAGCCCAACAAATATCTCCTTCATACACACACACCTTAAAAAAAAAAAAAAAAAAAAAAAGATAAACCTAGAGGTAGCCAGGGTTAAATACATAGCATAACAATGGGACAGATTTGTTTGATGCAGATTTCAATTTGGAAACTATTTAGGATTGAAGAACAGATTACATCTTTAAAGAACTGGATAAAACAAGTATCAAACTAGAATGATTTTTCTAACAAAATTATCCCACAAAACAGAAAGTGAACTTTAAGAATATAAACATCAATATACAAACTAAAGGAAAAAAATATATCACAAGCATATTTCCATATGAGAATGTAAAAGGAAGCTCTTCAAGTAGAAGAAAATAATACAGATTAAAATAATTTGGATCAACACAAAAAATGAACAGATCATAAAACAGAAAATAAGATGACCAATATTAATATTTTTCATATTTTAAAATGTCCATCAAATAATAAATAAAAATTGAAAACTAAAAAAAGAAGTATCATGGTGTTTATAAATTAAAGAACAAAAGTGCTACATATATGTATATATTTATATATGAATAATACTCAGTCATAAGAAAGAAATAATGCCATTTGCAGTGACACGGATGGACCTAGAGATTGTTAAACTGAGTGAAGTGACAGAGAGAGAAAAGTATCATATCATATCATATCATATCATGTATATATGAGATCTATAAAACTGGTACAAATAAAGCTCTTTACAAAGCAGAAATAGAATCACACATATTGCAAACAAACTTAAGGTTACCAAGAGGGAAAGGTGGAAGAGGAGGGGTAAACTGACAGATTGGGATTGAAATATACATGCTAACCTGTCTAAATAGATAGCTAGTAAGAACCTTCTGTATAGCACAGGAACTCTACTCAGTACTCTGTAATAATCTATATGGGAAGAGAATCTTAAAAAGAGTCAAAGAATGTATATGTATCACTGATTCACTTCGCTGTATGGTGGAAGCTAAATAACATTGTAAATCAACAGTATTCCAATAAAAATTAATTTAAAAAGAGTAAGCATAAGGCAATAATCGGAGAAGGCAATGGCACCCCACTCCAGTACTCTTGCCTGGAAAATCCCATGGACGGAGGCCCCTAGTGGGCTGCAGTCCATGGGGTCGCTAAGAGTCAGACACGACTGAGCGACTTCACTTTGACTTTTCACTTTCTTTTTTTTTTTTTCTGGTATTAGGAGTTTATTTACTTGAAGAATATATGTTTCTATGCATTTGTAACAATGATTTGCAAAATTATAAGAAAGTGAAGTGATATTTTCTTCTATTAGATTTATTTATTTAAATTTTATTTTATTGACTTTTCACTTTCATGCATTGGAGAAGGAAATGGCAACCCACTCCAGTGTTCTTGCCTGGAGAGTCCCAGGGATGGGGAAGCCTGGTGGGCTGCCATCTATGGGGTCGCACAGAGTCGGACACAACTGAAGCGACTTAGCAGCAGCAGCAGCAAGGCAATAATACAAAACAAAAGGTAAGATTGTACAAATAGGAATATTTTCTTTTCATGATCTTAACATTTTGCATATTAAAATATATAATTTATTAAATGATAGACTATATTAGGCAGATATTTATTTTGCAAACTTTACAGTTACAACTAAAAGTTAATACGGAACATTGGATAAAAAAATGATTCAGTTCAGTACAGTTGCTCAGTCGTGTCCGACTCTTTGCGACCCCATGGACTGCAGCATACCAGGCTCCTCCATCCATGGGATTTTCCAGGCAAGAGTACTAGAGTGGTGTGCCATCGCCTTCTCTGAGCCTTGACTAGACGGACCTTTGATGGCAAAGTTTTTGCTTTTTAATATGCTGTCTAGGTGATACATAAATACTAAAAGTCTATTAAAACAATGAACAAAATATATGTATAAGAGAAATAAAGCACAAACATCAAGGCAGTGAATTTAAATTTAGTCATATTTATAAAACCAGTATTAAAATGTATAGCAATCCAATCAGTGCACAGCATGGTGGTGGTGTTGTTCAGTGGCTAAGTAGTGTCTAACTCTGCAACTCTATGAACTGCAGCACATCAGGCTTCCCTGTCCTTCACTATCTCCTGGAGCTTGTTCAAACTCATGTTCATTGAGTCAGTGATGCCATCTCATCCTCCATCACCCCCTTCTCCTTTTGCCCTCAATCTTTCCCAGCATCAGGTCTTTCCAATGAGCCAACTCTTTGTGTGAGGTGACCAGTTTATTGGAATTCAGCTTTAGCATCAATCTTTCCAGTGAATATTCAGGGTTGATTTCCTTTAGGATTAACCAGTTTGATCTCCTTGCAGTACAAGGGACCCTCAAAAGTCTTCTCCAACACCACAGTTTGAAAGCATCAACTCTTTGGCGCTCAGCCCTCTTTATTTTCTCTCATATTCATACGTGACTACTGGAAAAACCATAGCTTTGTCAGCAAAGTGACGTCTCTGCTTTTTAATACACTGTCTAGGTTTGTCATAGCTTTTCTTCCAAGGGACGAACGCCTTTTAATTTCATGGCTGCTCACCATCCACATTGACTTTGGTGCCCAAGAAAATATAATAGAGCATGGTGACTATAGTTAAATAATTTTGTATATTTGAAACTTGCTAACAAATTTAAAAACTTCACATCACAAGAAAAAAAATGCATAACTTTGGGTGGTGATGAATATTAACTAGACATTGTGATGATCATTTAAAATATATTTATGTTGAACAGCAGAAGTTAATATAATGCTATAAGTCAAGTATATCTCAAATAATCACTTTGATTGAATTTTTAAGGTCTTGGTTTGTGTTATGCAGATTATGCCTCAATACTATTGCTAATTTAAGCATCAAAGCCTAATGGAAATAATAATGACATTGTGTTGTTGGGCTCAAATATATCTATAAAACAAATTAATATGCATAAATATGTACCATAAATACTTATTCCATTATGTGTCAAGTTAAGTCTTCAGTCTAAAGGTATTCATGTTGCAGCATGCTATAACACCCTTTTTTTTAGTGACCAAAACTGAGGACTGTGGCAGAGTCCGGCTTTATGCTCTTCAATTACATCTGTTTTATTGACATACAGTGAACATCATTCCCTAACCTTCTCAGAACTACATTGGACCAGGTGATTAGTTTCTACAGTGGCATAAGGGTAGAAGTGATGTGTTTATTATGTACAGAAGCTCTGAATAGTGTATTTGTTTCCTTATGCTCTGTCTGTCTGGCGTCTCAGGTTTCTGCATGCTGAAGATCCATTAGGAAACTACAAAGAAGAAGTAGGAACAGTGGGACCCCTACATGGAAACAACCAGGGTTTCTTCATCACTGACTGCAAAGGTGTGCTCTAATATGACTGTAAGATGTTTCTTTATTTTGTTACACTGACACATTTGAGGCATTGTCTCAAACTGTAGATTTGTTTTCAGGTGATGGTGATATTAGATTGAACAGATAAATATTCAATTCACTATCCTAATGATAGAATTAGGGATTAGATCAGTTTACTCATATGGGTGATGGACATTCGATTTGCTCCATCCTGTAAGTAAAACTTAGTTGAAACAAATGAGTGCAATTCTCGTTTGTAAATAAACATGACACTAAAAGACATGGATACCATGTCAATCCTAAAAAAGAGTACATAGGTCCAATTTATGAGGAACATGCTGTAATAAAGATAAGAAATTTAAAATACAAAAATGAAATGCAATTTTAGAAACACTGATAGTGTTTTCAAATTGTCAAAGAATCTCTAAACAGAAATAAAAAAATGTGCTTATGAGCGGAAGTGGATATTGGCCTTGTAACCTCATTCCTGACAATTTTACCTACATTCCTGCCTGGAAGCAGCTGAATAGAAAAAGCATTTTGACAGGAGAGTTTTTTTTTTTTTTTTTTTCCTGTCTTAAATAATTGTGCTAAATGTTTATTTTGGAAGGAGGAGGGAGGGGGGTTCAGGATGGGGAACACGTATATACCTGTGGTGGATTCATGTTGATGTATGGCAAAACCAATACAATATTGTAAAGTAATTAACCTCCAATTAAATAAATTTATATTAAAAATTGGAGGGTAATTGCTTTACAGTGTTGTGTTGGTGCTGCCATACAACAAAGTAGATCAGTCATGCTGCTAAGTCACTTCAGTCGTGTCCGACTCTGTGCAACCCCGTAGACAGCAGCCCACCAGGCTCCCCCGTCCCTGGGATTTTCCAGGCAAGAACACTGGAGTGGGTTGCCATTTCCTTCTCCAATGCGTGAAAGTGAAGTCGCTCAGTCGTGTCCGACTTTTTGCGACCCCATGGACTGTAGCCTACCAGGCTTCTCCGTCCATGGGATTTTCCAGGGAAGCGTACTGGAGTGGATTGCCATTTCTCTACATATATCCGGTCTGTCTTTAACCTCCCTCCCCCCTCTCCCCCGCCCCTCAGGTCATCACAGAGCATCCGATTGAGCTCCCTGTGTTTTATGCACATAGCAACTTCCCACTAGCTATCTGTTTCACATGTGGCAGTTTATGTCTCAATGGTAATCTCTCAGTTTGTCCCACCCTCTCCTTCCCTCGCTGTCTCCACAAGTCTGTTCTCCATGTCTGCGTCTATATTCCTGCCTTGCATATAGGTTTTTCTGTATCATTTTTCTTGGGCAAATATATATATGTGTGTGTGCGGGCACTACTATATGATATTTGTCTTTCTCTTTCTGACTTACTTCACTCTGCATAACAGGCTCTAGTTTTTTTTTTAACGTGCCTTTCACTTTGAATCTGCTAGATACCTATGCTGATGACCGACTAGCTTTCCTATCATGAATAAACCTACCCAGATTTTTGTCAGCAGATACAAGATACTTTAATTTCCACCAAAGTTAATCTAGGAACAGAGTGTTCCACTTCTGAAAAGGGATCTAACCTTCCCTGCAATGGATTGTAAAGAACAAACATACCACGTTTGTGTATTAGTAAGTGACACATTTTTCTAAAGATGTGAAAGATGATATCTGGATGAATTATGGGAATAAAATTAAGGAAGGCAAATTTACAGCAAATACTAATGGTCTGAAATGCAATACATTGAAAGTTTTAATTTTTTTCCAGAAAGTACTATTGATGCGAGAAAATTAAGTGTCATTTCTCTGCTCAGTTTCTACCCCCACAGAGGGGAACCTTACGCCAAGGAGGAGCTGCAGAAGACAAGTCATCTACAGAAAAAGTAGTTTTAAAACATAAACCCAGATGATCAGCAAACAGGAGCAGTGTTCTAGAAATTAAACTGATACTCCAGAGAATATGTCCCCCGGGGTAAGCATGACTACTTCCTATTTCAGAGCAGCTGATCTTTGACGAATCCTCCAGAATGACAGTGACTTCCTGACTCAAAAGAATTATAAAAGTTTACAGGGCCAAAACATCTATATTCTCATAGATAACTTTGTGTAGATCCATGAATGTAAGATGATAGATGGTTTTATTTAAAAATAGTTCTGTATTTGAGGTTTAAGATGCAAAGGATAAAACAGAAAAATATGAAATTCTGAGATCTTTATCTGAAAATTAGTTAAAAACTTAAATTAACCAATGCATTTCTTAACTTTTTTAATGATAAAATAAAAGTAGATATAAGTGAAATAATAATAATAACAGTATTTATAATAAAACTTTCACTTAAGGTAATTTTGAAACCTAATTCTAGTGGAAATAGAGAAATATGAGAGAATATTTGTTGACTCAATTTTATTTATCAAAGTATTAATGCAAAAACAATATTTGTGGGGCTGGAAGATGGGAACAGATACAGTAGATTTAATGAAATATAAAAACACAGTTAGGGAACAAACATTAATGAAGTGTTATGAGAATTGTCAAAGTGTTGACTGCCTGATATGTGATTACATGAACTTGAAATGAAGCAAGATAACGGGCCTGTGTGTGTGTGTGTGTGTGTGCGTGTGTGTGTGTTAGTCCCACTCATATGCATTTGCCATTTGCATTTCTAAAATAAATAATCATAGGGTTTAAATAAAGTTACATTTATTTGATAAAATTACAGCAGAATTATATAGGGCATATTTTATTCAGTTGTAAGAGAAGCAGATGACAATGGATCAGAGAATCACATATGTTAAGAAGAAACTATATTGAATTATCATGAAAATGAAAGTCACTCAGTCGTGTCCAACTGTTTGTGACCCATGGACTATAGAGTCCATAGAATTCTCCAGGCCAGAATACTGGAGTGGGTAGCCTTTCCCTTCTCCAGGTGACCTTCCCAACCCAAAGATCAAACCTAGGTCTCCCACCTTGCAGGCAGATTCTTTACCAGCTGAGTCACAAGAGAAGCCCGGGAATACTGGAGTGGGAAGTCTATATCCCTTCTCCAGTGGATCTTCCTGACCCATGAATCAAAACGTGGTCTCCTGCATTGCAGGTAGATTATTTACCAACTGAGCTATGAGGAAACCCCAAATATCATGAAGAATGGGCCATATTTATGGACTGAGTTAAAGATTAATTGGTATTTGCAATGCAATGTACAATGGGTATTAATAGGGAATGTTATTGGACCCATGATGTAACTAATGCTGTCCATGTGTGGCATAACTGATGGGTGAGGTATACAGACGAGAACAATACAATTACACATATTTGTTCCCCCGGTAACAAGGAATAAGTTTAAGAAAGTCAACTCTCATTAAAGTAGAAATGGGAGGGCTTAAAATGTTTTGAATAAGAATTAGGCAAAAGTTTTAAGTGAAAATCTTTGAATTGAAAGGAGATGGAGTAAGTCAATAAGTATAGAAAAAGAAATTGATGAACCTAAAGAAAAACAATTACAAGCCTGTGTCATATATGATTTCACCCTTAAAAGGGGTGAAATAATTGAATACTATTGCTGCACAATAAGCTCTAAATCAAAATGCATATATTTTATTGTTTCTGGTATCATTACCTCTGCTGCTCAGTCACTTCTGTCATGTCTGACTCTTTGTGATCACATGGGCCATAGTCCATGGAATTCTCTAGGCAAGAATATTGGAGTGGGTTGCCATCCCCTCCTCCAAGGATCTCCCTTACCCATGATCAAACCCACATCTGTATCCCCTGCATTTCAGGCAAATTCTTTTACTGCTGAGATACCAGGGAAGCCCTCTGGTATCACTACATCCAAGTATAAAAAATGAAGATTTTATTTCTCTAATTGATTTTAACTGCACATCAGTTCATTGCTGAGGTTTCAAATCTCATTTCTTAGAAACTGAGGAAGGCAAAGGCAGCAATAATTGAAGGGATTATGTAAATAAGTTCATGCATCTAATTCAGTTAACAGAAGGGAAATGTTGCTCAAAAGCATTAATGAATTAACCATCTTGAATTTACCATATCTGCAGATGGAGTACAAATTAAGAACAGAAAAATCTAACATCACTACAATGATGGAATTTATCCTCTTGGGGTTTTCCGATAGTCCCAATTTCCAGTGGATTCTTTTTGGGATATTTTTAGTGCTCTATCTGACCATCCTGATGTGCAATAGTGTCATTGTACTGATAACAAGAATTGACCCTACTCTGCAGACCCCCATGTACTTTTTCCTCAACCACTTTTCCATTTTAGAAATCTGTTACGTAACTGTCATGATCCCAAGAATGCTCACGGACCTCCTGAGCCAGAAAGGGCACATTTCTTTCTTTGCCTGTGCAACACAAATGTGTTTGGTCCTTCTGTTTGGAGGTTTAGAGTGTCTCCTCCTGGCCGTGATGGCCTATGACCGCTACGTGGCCATTTGTAACCCTCTTCATTATGGTCTGATCATGAGCCCCCAGGTCTGTGTCCAGCTGGTCACTGCCTCCTGGGTCAGTGGTGTTCCTGTCGTAATCGGGCAAACATGGCAGGTTTTCTCTCTGCCCTTTTGTGGGTCTACCACGATTAATCATTTTTTCTGTGACCTCCCTGCAGTGTTCAAGCTTGCTTGTGGGGACACATTTGTGAACGAGATAGCAGTCTATGTAGTTGCAGTCGTGTTCATCATGGTTCCATTTCTGTTGATTGTTGTCTCTTATGGCAAAATTATCTCCAACATTCTGAAACTGCGATCCGCCAGGGGAGGGCTAAAGCCTTCTCCACTTGCTTGTCTCACCTCACAGTGGTGGTCTTATTCTACGGCACAGCCTCCACCACCTATTTACAGCCCAAACCAAATCAGTCTGAAGAAACTGGGAAGCTGATCTCTCTTTTCTACACAGTTTTGATCCCAACGTTGAATCCCATTATATATACACTGAGTAACAAAGATATCACCGTAGCACTGAGAAAACTACTAAGTAAATTATCAACTTGACTCGAAGGCTTGAAATTACAGAAGCAATTTGTTTCTATGTTTGTCATGTAAATACATCAGAAAATGTCATTTGTATTATTTCTATGTTCCTACGAAATGATATTTAATATCATCTCTGCCATCTCACACTATGTGAAAGGACCTTAGTGTCAAAGAGTTAAGGGTTTCTGGGTTATCAAAGTATATATTATCTCCATGGCAATGATCTATTCTGAAGACCCATCTTTCCTCTCATTAGGAAAGGGTGAGTTAAGAGATTTCCTGAGCAATAAAAATGATAGTTAACTACTATATAACTAATGATCAGGGTCATGCCCTGTAAGAAATTTGCTTGAAACTTCCCATTCCTTCAGACATATTCACTGTCCTTTTCTGTAATTAGGATTGGATTTAGACGATGAGAAAACAACAACCACATCCAAGTTGGTGGGAGTAGCAGAATCTTAGTATTTTCTGGCATTTTTTTCCTTCTTTCTCTGTTTTGCAACTGTCCATATCCCTTTCAGAGTACAAACCCTGAAAGGATCCTTTGTTACCTCAATGCTGATTCTTCTCTAGTGACACCATTTCCTCCTGCTTGTTGCTTCATGTTTTGCTTTTGTGGCATCTCCTTAGTATTAGGAATATTGGGAATTTAAACTATAAACAGCATTGGGTTGAATGTTGATCCCTCTAAATATGTCAGGTTATAACCTGAAAACCTGAACTTATTAGGAAAATAAAAGCCTTTGCAGATGTAATTCAGTTAAGGACTTTCAAATAAGATAATCTTAATTCAAGGGAAGGGCACTATATCCTATGATCAGTGTTCTTAGTTCTTGTAAGGGGGGGAAGAGAGATTAAGTGAACTAGAGATGCAGCGACACATAGAAGAATATCACGTGAAGATGCAGGAAGCAACAGGAGTGACACATGCCACAGCCACGAAGTGAAGGAGGCCAGGGACCACCGGAAGCTGAAAGAGGTGAGCCGTGACTATCCCTCCAGAGCCTGTGGAGGGAAACCCTGCCAGCACTGTGATTTGGGACACTGGCTTGTAAAGATGTGAGAAAGTCAACTTCTGTTACTTAAACCACCCAATGTGTGATAATTTGTTACAATAGATCTACAAAAGATCTAGTGTAAAAATACACTATGTAAGCAGTCTTTTTATTATGGTGTTTTTATTCTAATCACCTCGAATAAATTCTGTATTTTTTAGGAACAGTAATTTTTTTAAAAAATGTAGGATTTCTTTTTTTAAAATTTTTTTCATTTTATTTTATTTTTTAACTTTACAGTATTGTATTGGTTTTGCCATATATCAACATGAATCCTCCACAAGTATACATGTGTTCCCCATCCTGGTATAATATCATATATGAAACGAGTTGCCAGTCCAGGTTCGATGCACAATACTGGATGCTTGGGGCTGGTGCACTGGGACAACCTAGAAGGATGGTATGGGGAGGGAGGAGGGAGTAGGATTTCTTTATAACTTTAAAAACTAAATCAATGAAACCCCATAACAATATTTGGCCAAGAATGACGGCTACCTGTGCTTGTCCAAGATGTTTGTTAAAAGCTTTTTTAATACTGCAAAAGACAACACTAGCAAAGCAAAGGAAAACTGTTTTCAGTTGGAACATAGTAGACACAGGCGTCCGTTTACCATGTGATGCTGCATAGCCTCTCAAGACAATGTTTTAGAGCCACACCAGTGAAGAAATCCAAAGCTTTTCAGACATGCAATAAGTACATAAATATGTGTATAAAATATAACCATATTTTTGTAAAACAAAGGGAGATAGCATCCATATGTTCATATAACATTCACATGTGCATCTTTCTAGTTGGTGTGTATATATGTCCGCAGTATCTGGATGTGTATTAGAAGAGAGAATGGGTTTCTTCAAAGTGAAGGGAGTTCAGATAATGCGTGACTTATTTATTTATACTTTTTGGAGTATGGATTTATTATGAAGAGAATAATGTGCACATCACAAAAATCATAAATTTTATTCAGAAAATAAAAAATACATATGGAAGAAAATTACTGCATATCTTTTTTCTTACTGCCTCCCAATATTTTACAGACTATGTAGTAGTTAACAGGGTAACTTTAATATCAGCCAAATAATCTTTGATATTTGAAATAACACGTTTTTTGAAACATGTAAAATATCATGTATGAAACGAGTTGCCAGTCCAGGTTCGATGCATGATACTGGATACTTGGGGCTGGTGCACTGGGACGACCCAGAGGGATGGAATGGGGAGGGAGGAGGGAGGAGGGTTCAGGATGGGGAACACATGTATACCTGTGGAGGATTCATTTTGATATTTGGCAAAACTAATACAATTATGTAAAGTTTAAAAATAAAATAAAATTTAAAAAAATAAAATAAAATAAAAAAAAGAAATAACACATTTTTTGTGAACTAAACAGAATCAGAATATATAATTTTGATAATTTCTTTAAAAAAAAGGACTAAGGTTTAATAATCATTACAAATAGAGATAAATTTAAGATTATGAAATGGATATATGTGTACTTGGGAACTTTTGCATATGTATCTTATATATTTTATATAATATAAACATATAGATTTCAATATTCATTGGAAGGACTTATGCTGAAGCTGAAGTTCCAATACTTTGGCCACCTGATTCAAACAGCCAACTCATTAAAAAAGACCGTGATGCTGGGAAAGATTGAAGGTAGAAGAAGAGGGCATCAGAAGATGAGATGGCTGGATGGCATCACGGATGCAATGGACATGAACTTAGGCAAACTCCAGGAGACGGTGAGAGACAGGGTGGCCTGGAGTGCTGCAGTCCATAGGGATGTGAAGAGTTGAACACGCCTGGAAGACTGAACAACAGTGACAGATATATATTTATATATAGCTATACAAAAATAGAAAAAAAGAACGATTTCACTCTTTTCGCAGAGTAAACATGAAACACACAGACAACCCAGAAGCATATCTCACTTCAGCGATAACATTAGTTCTTTGGGGATTCTTCTGTATTCCCAATTTCTGAGTATTTCTTTTTGTAATATTTTCTTTTTTATGTGATTATCCTGGTGAGAAGCAACATCAATACTCCCATAATCAGAGCTGACCAGGCTCTCAAATTCCCATGTGTTTTTTCCTCAGTTAACGTTTCCTTCCTGGAAATCTGTTATGTATCTGTCCCTCTTTCTAGAATATCCATTCAAATCAGAATAAATATATGTATATATATATATATATTTTTTTTTTTTTTTTGCATGCACTACAAAGATATCTTTTATTTCTATTCTTGGCAACATAGAGTACTTGGTCTTGACAGTCATGGCCCATGACTGCTATGTGGCCAACTGTAGCTTTCACCACGTCCTCTAGTTATAAACCGGGAGCTCTGTATTCCACCAATGACTCTTGGCTCTTGAATCAGTGGTGTTACAGTCAGGATGAGGCAAGCGTGCCAGATTCTCCCCCTGTCCTGTTTTGGATCTCACTACAGGCTGGGCTGTGGTGACGTTTTTCTGAGTGAGGTGTCGGTCTCTATGGTTGCACCCTTCGTGCACGTTTGTCATGATCCCTTTCCAGCTGACACTTGGCTCCCACAGTGCAACCACTTCTCCTTCCTGTGTTTGCCATCAGCAGTGGAATGAGCCAAAGTTTTCTCCACCTGTTCACCTCACATCACGCATGTGCGCTAAGTTTCTTCGGTATTGTCTGACTCTGCAACTTTGTAGACCGTAGCCCACCAGGCTCCTCTGTCTACGGGATTCTCCAGGCAAGAACCCTGGAATGGGTTGCTGTGCCCTTCTCCAGGAGATCTTCCCTACCCAGGGATCGAACCTGCGTCTCTTACATCTGCATTGGCAGGTAGGTTCTTTACCATTAGAGCCACCTGGGAAGCCCCATGGTTGTGCCTTTATTTTGTGGACTCAGAACCATTACATATTTATGACATGATTCCAAATACTTTTACAGGAAAGACTTTTTCTCTCTTCTTTCTAAACCATGTTACCCCGATGTTTAATCCCATTATGTATACTCTGAGGAATAAGGCTGTCACGCTAGCCTTGAGAAAATTACTGCCTTAATGTTTAACGTCTTATCCACTGCTTTGAGCTAGTGATCTTTTTCCCTACTTAGTTCTGGTGTTGTCTTAATCAGACATTATTTGGAATTTTGCTTCCTGCATTAGTATAAATTGATTGTCCTCATGATCCTGCCCTTTTATGCTTGACTTTCTGATATCAGGTTTATCTCCCTAGTGTTTCTATTTATAAGAAATTAATTTTTTGCTGATCTCATATTTAATGGACTAGTCTCTGTCAGGAAAAATTCACTGCTTATTTGATTTGTTGTTGTTGTTCAGTTGGTAATTCATGTCCAACTCTTTGTGTTTTCATGGACCGTAGCATGCCAGGCTCCTCGGTCCTCCACTACATCTTGGAGTTTGCTCAGATTCATGTCCATTGAGTCAGCAACACTATTAATATCCAACCATCTCATCCTCTGCTGTCTCCTTCTCCTTTTTGCCTTCATCTTTACTAACATCAGGGTCTTTTACATTGAGTTGGCTCTGTGCATCAGGTGGCCAAAGTACTAAAACAATATAGTATATTTTATGTAGCAATTGGCCTCCCAATATTTTTATCCAAAATTCATAATGTATATTCTAGTTTATCTCCCTCTATATTGTTAGAATTTACTTAAAACCAAAAGATTTCAGCTAGCAAAGATTACTGCATATGGAAAGCTTTAGAAAATACTTGCTGACTGACTATAGAACATGGCCACACTTAAATAAACAAAAGTTCATACAGTAGAAAATGTAGAAAAGATGGTCTTTTAATAAATTACATTAATTTAAATATATATAATGGTACAAAAAAAAAAAAGACCTTGACCCTCACTTCACAAAATTTATTTTAAAATGTAATCTCAGATATTTTGTAAACTTAAGTAAAAATGCATAACAATGAGTCTTTTCCAAGATAATGTTTATCAACTTCATGACGTTGGTGCGAGAAAAGTGTTTTTGATAAAATTATTAGTCATAATGTAAACATTAATCAGTTGAACTTCCTGGACTAAGAAATGCTGCTATTCTGAGTGAAGTTTTTCAATATAAAAGGTTTAAATACACTATTGTTAAAGGAGTGCACTAAATCAAAAGCATCAAAAATTCAGGAGAAGAATTTACAGCAGACTTTAATATGCATTTCAAAAGATAATAATCTAAATGCCCAGAGAAAAAGAAGAAAATAACTCATTAGCAACCGGTAAATGCAAATTAAAACCAGATTAAAACCAAATGAAATCTATGACACATTCATTATGAGGACGAAATCAAACAAACAAAAATACTCACCCTATCACGTATGTAAGAGGTGTGGAGTAATGAAAGCTCTCCGTCGATGCTGGTGTGTGAATGGTGCACCATATTACCACACAGCCTGCCTTCATCAAGAAAAGCTTACCCTTAGCCACGTACCAGAAGAAATGTGTGCACATGTGTGCCAAGGGACGCATCTGAGAATGCTCATTTCACATCATTCATTATGTCAAATCTTTATCAAACTAGAATTGTGTGTAATTATGATAATTTCACACAGAGGAAAACCAAGGAGTTCTAGAAATGAATAAAATGTAATTCCATACAACATGGATTAAGCATATTTTTGAGCAAACCAAATCATAATCATACTGTACATATCCTTTTTGTTAAGCTAAAAAGCCATATTCAGAACATTATTTATCATATGTATATACATGATTCCCTCTATTTCTTAAATTTTATTTAATGAGCACATTCTATCATGGAAAAAAGCATAATACTATTTCTTATTTTTGGCTATGCTTCTATTTTTTTCTGAAACTAATTCAGAAAAATGAATTACCTTTTATTATAAAAAAAGAAGTAATCAAGCAACAAATATGCAATTCAAGACTGGTGATGCCACTGAATTGCTTTGAAAAATAAATCAACATCTTTATAAAAGGACATACTTAAAGCCAAGTTTAATTTTCCAATCTCTAAAACAACAACAACAAAAAATAACTTTCATTTGTGGTTAAGAGGCACTGGGTCACAACAAGCCAGTCTAGTTTCAGGCACTAGAAATGTTTAATAAATTATAGAACATATTTTAAAGGTACATATAACTATGGGAGAAAAAAGAATAGATGACAATATCAAAATCAAGGCTCATTAAATCATAAAATAGTCACACATTTTCAAGCCACAAATCTGTTGCAATGTTACTGCATATCTTAGTATGTGTGCGTGCTTACTGATTAATTCAGAGGGTGAGCACAGTTGTGCTGTTGGTCGATTGGATATTCCTCTCCACACATACACAACACATAGGAAAATGTCTCAGATTTTTTAATACTGTATCATTGTTCAGATTACAATTTACTTATTTTTTTTTTTTACAAATGGAGCTGTTGTCTGTATGTTGAAAGAATAATTTTCTTCTGTGAATTGTTAATTCATCTGTTTTACCTATTTTTTAAATTTATATTTTGGACTTCTCCTCTGTATTAAAGAAGGAGCCAAGATCACTTTATTTGAAATCAGTTGTAAGAATTTTTTCCGTTATATTAATTATATTTGATACTTAATGGAGCTTGCCACTTTTTAGCATCTAGAATCATTTATCTTTACAGAGTTTTGTGTGTGTATGTGTGTCCTGCATTCTAAATTTTAATGAATTAAACTTTCCTTACTCCAAAATTATAAAACCCATTTCTTAGAATACTTTAATCATTTCACTATAAAATGTATTATTTGGAGTTTATTCTGCTGTGGGATAGTTATCAAAAATACATATACTGTTTTTTTTTTCCCCTCTAAGGGTGCCCAGCTGTCCGAAGACAGTTATTTTAAATGTCCTCACTGTACTAATTTGGTAGGCTATTTTTAGTCAATGACAAATTTTCATGTATATTTGAGCCTTTTCTGGAATTTCTGTTCTATTCCAGCAGAAGGCTTCTTTATTTATGCATAATACTGTGCTGTGCTCTGCTGTGCTCAGTTGCTCAGCTGTGTCAGACTCTTTGTGACCCCATGGACGATAGCCCGCCAGGCTCCCCTGGCCTCCCCTACCTTGGTAGGCAAATTCTTTACCACTGAGCCACCTGGGAAGTCCATGCATAATACTGCACTCTGCTGATCAACAGGTCTTATAACTCCTTTCCAGCACTAGCTATTTCTTTTTTTTTTTTTTAATTTTATTTTATTTTTAAAGTTTACATAACTGTATTAGTTTTGCCAAATATCAAAATGAATCCGCCACAGGTATACATGTGTTCCCCATCCTGAACCCTCCTCCCTCCTCCCTCCCCATTCCATCCCTCTGGGTCGTCCCAGTGCACCAGCCCCAAGCATCCAGTAATGTGCATCAAACCTGGACTGGCAACTCGTTTCATACATGATATTTTACATGTTTCAATGCCATTCTCCCAAATCTTCCCACCCTCTCCCTCTCTCACAGAGTCCATAAGACTGTTCTATACATCAGTGTCTCTTTTGCTGTCTCGTACACAGGGTTATTGTTATCATCTTTCTAAATTCCATATATATGCGTTAGTATACTGTATTGGTGTTTTTCTTTCTGGCTTACTCTATTTCTTGGATGAGCCCTTGAAGGAGCTCAGGCCTGGCTGGCCTCTCACTCCCTTTCTGTCCTTTATCACATCTGGTCCCCATGAGAAGCCTGTCCCACCACCCGCTACTCATGATCTTTACCACAAGGCTCCTGATACTTTTTAATTAACCTTCCAAATCATTCCCACTGTCACATTACTCTCTGTGTTCCCTCTCTTGTAAATATTTTCTCTTCCTAATCATAAACCTGAAGAAATCACTGTTTACTAAATAATAGGAAACAACATCCAATTTGGGGGGCCATGAGAAACTGGCTCTGAGCCAAGATTTTTAAACACTCTTTATGTTGGAGAAATTTCTCCACATTTGAAACATATAACTCACAAACATTTTGCTTAGCATCTTTCCCATAATCTCAACTAGACTTATTCCAGATTCTCATTTTATTGCAACTAGAGGCTGTAAGTATTCACATCTTGAAGATGTGAAGTAAATTTGGGGAAGATTGGTGGTAGGCTGCAAAAGAGAGGAAAAATTTTCTCCTACTAGGATTAACCTTGGGTTAAATTTTTGAATTTTGATGTATGTTTAATATATTCATCAGCTAAATCTCAGGTTGCTTAAGAAATCAATAACACACTAATTTTGCACATAAAAATATTTGCCATCAGAATATGTATTGTAACTACTACACAGATCTGTCCTCTAACTAGGAATCAAGGAACATATCATATAGAAGCTCTGCATAATGCATTCATAACAGTTAAGGTAAGAATTGGATCTGTGTCTATTTGATCAACCCAAATAATAGTGTGTGTGTGTGTGTGTGTGTGTGTGTGTGTGTGTGTGTGTTCAGTCATATCCAACTCTGTAGCCCACCAGACTCCTCTGTCCATAGAATTCTCCAGGCAAGGATTCTGGAGTGGGTTGTCATTTCCTACTCCACGTGAATTTCATGACCCAGGGATCAAACCTGTGTCTCTTCCATCTCCTGCACTGGCCTCTTTGTATTGGTCTCTTGCCTCTCTAGTGAAAAAAATCACCAACATTTCAAGTAAGAAAGGTAAATATGAAAATGATATTAAGGTGTAATTCTTATTTTAAATTTAAAATTAATCATGTACAAAGGTTTTTAATGTGTAAATTATTAATTTTACACATGGTAGCAAATATTTTTGTTCATTAAAGCAACTTCTATATATTTCTTATTCTATTAAATAAAATTTATAATCAAATAATTATAATAAATAATGGTATTAAGTCACTTTGAAATGTCAAAAAATGTAATAGCTTAAGTCTAGGTATAGATAATATTAAGGAAAACTTCATTTGAGCCCACATATTGCAACAAAAATGGTTACATATGTCTATTCAATTTGATATTATAATGAGATTTAAAATAAATTAATACATAAAATAAAGAACAGTTATTTTGAAAAAAAATTATAGAATTCAGGATTTATAAAATAATAAAGATAGCTTCAGTTTCAACAATGTTTTTAAATTATTTTCAAAGATTGAGTTACCAATTTTTATCAAATATACAAATATACTTGAAGTATACCTTGTTTTACTCTTATGAAATTCAAACTCAAATCTTACCTATTTCATGTTATACAAGATTTCATCACCAAAATGTCACATCTGTACAATTAGAAATTATATTTTATATAGCACTGGAAATAATTTTATTCAGGTAATGAGTAAAATACTAAATGCTTCTGTTCATAAAAATGATAAAGATTGCAATTCTATTCTTTTGTATATTAATTTTCCCTCTCTTTTAAGATTGACAATTTTAAATTAAAACTGTCTGTTCCTTTACTCAATTTCAGAATCAAATTATGAAGAATATATTAAGTAAACATGCATTTTCTAAGATCTACATTGCTTCCAAGCAGGAAAACTAGGACTATTTTCCTAGATCATGCAATAACTATTTTCCTAGGTCTCAGTCCTTAGATCCTAGATCATGGAATGTCAGTGGGAAAGAAAAGTGGCATATGAAAGGGATGAGCCAAACTGCAACACTGTGTGCTTCAAAGCCACGGGTGCTCTCCCTGTTAGCTCTACAGAGTGGAGGTGATAGTATTATCAAATTATTGGCAGCAAATTCATGGAGAATTCACATCTAAGAGTCTGGGATTTTTATAACACTGTGATGATTGCATTAATATCTTATTTCATTCCCACATTAACCATGTGATACCAAGCCAAGGTAAACTAGAGAGCAGTTTTTCATAATGTTAAAGCAGAGAGTGAAATTTAGAAGAATAAAATTTAGCTTTTAATAAAAACAATAATAGCTAGCTTTCAAATAGACTTTCTATGAATGCCAAAACAACTTTACATTGCTTTATTGTATCCAATGAATTAATTCATGTCGCAATCCTAACTGTTGGTACAACTGTTAAGTCAGTTTTGCAGCCAAGTGAGTATGGTGCAGAGAGATTAAGCAATTCACACTGTCACACAGCTGGCAAGTGAAGCCATGATTCAATTGCAGGCTATCTTGTCAGGATTGTATTTTTTGTCCATGACACTATATTTAGACTATGCTTACATGGAAAAACTTGAAACGTAAAGGGTGGGGAAATGAGAAGCAGGGCTGGGACTCATGTTGAGTCAAGTGATGCCTGGAGTGTAATATTTAAGGAGACAGTCACTTTAACAATGGGGCAATGCAGAATCAGCCCTGAAACTGAGTGTGTGCTCTTAGATTCTGTACTAGAAGAGTCTTATTCCTTATTTAGGTAAGACCGTATCCCACTCCTGGCTCTGATGAAAGGAAAAAATGGAAAAAAGTAATCATCAATGAGTAACTCAATAACTCTACCAAAAACAATTTTTCTAGGGAATGTGGTACAACCCTGGCACCTAAAGATTTAAGAACATTATACCATATTAATAATTATAATTATAGGACCATGACTTATACATAAACATATTAAAAGTGATAGGTAATTTTATCGATAAAATCATATTTAATTATCTCAAATAAGGAAGCAAACAGAAAATTTAAACAATTACTTAATATAATAGATGATAAATAATGGAGGTAGAATTCAAACTTAAGTATGATTTAAACAATAGGCACTGATTTGCAATCACAAAACCAATGTGCAAATGAGCAATGTATCCATCATTGCTAAATCTGAATATCCTAGCTCAAGAAAAGTGAGTTCAGAAACTTTTATCTGAATTATTATTATTATTATTATTATTATTTGAGGAACAACAAAGACATCAGAGATGCACACAGTACACAGGGTAAAGCATAACAGGAAGTATCTTACACAGCTGGTGAATACATTCCAGGCAACCCCTCTTTTCCCACAGTGACCTTCTTAATTGTTTCTCTCTGTATCTATTCCCACACAACTTTTCCAGAATAAAACCCTCTGATAGCCTCCACGTAGCATCTTACTGAAATATATGTCTTCTATTCCCCTATGTACAAAAAATAAAATATTCTCTCATATTTTTTGTAAACTGCCTAAAAATGTGAATTATATATAAGAACATGTATGATCAAGATCATCAAGTGATGGGAGGGAAATGAAGAGTTGAAATAAGTAGCTGAAAATATATAAGGCAGATAATTTCTGTTATATTAATAGTTCTACTGAAGTATGTAAAGTCATAGAGAAATACAATAAAATTGTCAAAAAATGTAAATATTTGAGGGAATTCCCTAGCAGTCCAATGATTAGGACTCTGTACTTTCACTGCTGTGAGCCTGAGGTTCAATCTCTGGTTGGTGTACTAAGATCCCACAAACTGTGAAACATGGCCACAAAATAATGTAAGTATTTAAAACTGAGATCATGTAACAACACTGTGGGTCTATCTTCAATAACTATCAGTTTGTTCAATGTCTGTGCTGATCAGGGCATTTGGGGCTTCCCTGGTGGCTCAGATGATAAAGAATCCGCCTGCAGTGCAGGAAACCTGGGTTTGATCCCTGGGTTGGGAAGATCCCCTGGAGAAGGGAATGACAACCCACTCTAGTATTCTTGCCTAGGAAATCCCATGGACAGAGGAGCCTGGTGGCCTACAATCCATGAGATCAGAGAGTCAGACACGACTGAATGACTAACACTCTAACTTTTTTGACTTTGGACTATATTCGGAAAGAATGCCCTAAAAGATATTTCAAGGGAGAGTGTATGGTGATAACACATGGATTATAAACTGAGAAAGGGGAAAGCGGAAATAATAAAATTCTTAAATTAGAAACAATTGCATTGATCATGAAAATCAACCTGGATATCCTGATACAACCTATAAAACAGGCACTGATCCCTGATGGTAAAAATAAAAAGCACATAATACATTTACCCTTTCTCACAGATGGAACACCAAGAAAAAGCACCAGAAGGTAATCTTACTAAATTGATGGAGTTTGTTCTCCTGGACTTTGCTGATGTTCCTCATCTCCAGAGGTTTTTATCTGGACTGTTCTTACTCATCTGTATAATTATCTTGATGGGAAATGGCATCATATTTCTGATAACAATACTGAACCCTGGTCTCCAGACCCCCATGTATTTTTTCCTTGGCAATTTTTCCCTTTTGGAAATCTGCTACGTGTCTGTTAACGCTCCCCAGAATGCTCACGAGTCTTTGGACACAAAGAAGAACGATTTCTCTAGTTGCTTGTGCCACACAAATGTGCTTCATTCTTACACTTGGGGCCACTGAGTGCTTCCTTCTGGCCGTGATGGCCTATGACCGCTACGCGGCCATTTGTAGCCCTCTGCAATATCCCCTAGTCATGAACTACAAGGTGTGTATCCAGCTGGTGGCCGGCTCCTGGATCAGTGGAATCCCAATCCAAATAGGCCAGACAGGCCAGATTTTCTCTCTGCCCTTTTGTGGTTCCAAACTCATCCACCACTTCTTCTGTGACATCCCTCCCATACTCAAGCTGGCCTGCAGGGACACTTTTCTGAATGAAATGTTGGTCTTCACAGTTGCTGCGCTGTTTGTTTTGGTTCCATTTCTGTTGATACTTGTTTCCTATGGCAAAATCATCTCCACAGTCCTTAAATTGCCATCAGCCACAAGTCAGGGCAAAGCCTTTTCCACCTGCTCCTCTCATCTTATGGTTGTGGCATTGTTCTTCGGATCAGGCCTCGTCACATATTTAAGACCCAAGGCTCAGCAGGAACTGACAAAGTGCTTTCCCTCTTCTACATGATTGTGACGCCTGTGTTTAACCCCATGATGTACAGTCTAAGGAACAAGGATGTCATGATGGCACTGAAACAATGGCCAGGCAAACACCTTAGTTCATTGAAAAAGTGACTTGTATTTCAGAACTTGATTTCTTATATATGTGTTATAAATTTTCAATAGATATTTATCTTAAACTCAATTTATCTGCCTATAAAGTGGTAGTTATTACCAAAATAAAAATTACTTGTAACACTGAGAAACCTTTTTGTCTAGAGTTATATAGTTGTGTATGGGTCAACAAATAGCAACATTTGCTTAGGAATTCTATAACCTTGTTGTGAAATGTTCTCTTTTAGTAAGAACTTTAGACAACAATTGCTATAATACGCCCAGTTGTAATACAGACTCAGTTATATCACTTATTGGAAAGCATATTATCCAGTTCCATAGAGTTGTCACAGAAATTTTTTAAACTAAGTTAGTAATGGACTTTAATTAAAATATTATGTATAGCTTGGGTTAGCAATTTTTCTACAGAGAAATAATACAATGATTATTATAATATTAATATTATTGTAACAGGATAGTGCAGAGTGAAAAGTACCTCTCATTAGGAATGTAGTTTAATGAATGATGTTGTACAATGGTATTAGTAATTATTAGGCATCCCTTATGTGTATATCAGATTAAATTCATAATATGATTTGTTGAGTTGATAAAACAAAAGATATTATTGAAATCTTTACATATAATAAGATGAGCTTGGAAAAAGTGATGGGAATATTCATAAGCCATGGTTTTTTAATATATTTTCCTAGAGATGATAGTGGGGATAGGAAAGTTAGGGGAAAAGGGAAAGGATTTAAATTTTTGTAAAAGTATCTTCTATAAAAGCACAAGTACTGTACACCTTAAACCTTACAAACATACACATATTACAAACGGTCAATACAAAAATAATCATTGTTGCTAATTATAGAAATCACAGAGTAAATCATTTTATTTTTCCCTTTGTTTTATTGAAATTGTGCAGTTTATTACCATAAACTTGTGCTATTTGGGTAATCAAAATAACAAACAAATTTGTATTTATTCTGGATAAGGAAAATCGCAATTATTAGTTGTGTGTGCTATTTCTGTAGTTACATATTTTTCAAAATTCCATGTGTATATAATAATCCTTCATATAGACAAGCAACAGATCATTGCAGAAATATGACCTGTCACCATTCAGTTCAGTTCAGTTCACTCGCTCAGTTGTGTCCAACTCTTTGCGACTCCATGTATCGCAGAACACCAGGCCTCCCTGTCCATCACCAACTCTCAGAGTTCACTCAGACTCACGTCCATTGAGTCAGTGATGCCATCCAGCCACCTCATCCTCTGTTGTCCCCTTCTTCTCTTGCCCCAGTCCCTCCCAGCATCAGAGTCATTTCCAATGAGTCAACTCTTCACATGAGGTGGCCAAAGTACTGGAGTTTCAGCTTTAGCATCATTCCTTCCAAAGAAATCCCCAGGTTGATCTTCAAAATGGACTGGTTGGATCTTCTTGAAGTCCAAGGGACTCTGAAGAGTCTTCTCCAACACCACAGTTCAAAAGCATCAATTCTTCATCATTCAGCCTTCTTCACAGTCCAACTCTTACATCCATACATGACCACAGGAAAAACCATAGCCTTGACTAGACGAACCTCTTCTGGCAAAGGAATGTCTCTGCTTTTGAATATGCTATGTAGGTTGGTCATAACTTTCCTTCCAAGAAGTAAGCATCTTTTAATTTCATGGCTGCAGTCACCATCTGCAGTGATTTTGGAGCCCCAAAAAGTAAAGTCTGACACTGTTTCCACTGTTCCCCCATCTATTTCCCATGAAGTGGTGGGACCAGATGCCATGATCTTCGTTTTCTGAACGTTGAGCTTTAAGCCAACTTTTTCACTCTCCACTTTCACTTTCATCAAGAGGCTTTTGAGTTCCTCTTCACTTTCTGCCATAAGGGTGGTGTCATCTGCATATCTGAGGTTATTCATATTTCTCCTGGCAATCTTGATTCCAGCTTGTGTTTCTTCCAGTCCAGCGTTTCTCATGATGTACTCTGCATAGAAGTTAAATAAGCAGGGTGACAATATACAGCCTTGACGTATTCCTTTTCCTATTTGGAACCAGCCTGTTGTTCCATGTCCAGTTCTAACTGTTGCTTTCTGCCCTGCATACAAATTTCTCAAGAGGCAGGTCCCGTGGTCTGGTATTCCCATCTCCTTCAGCATTTTCCACAGTTTATTGTGATCCTCACAGTCAAAGGCTTTGGCATAGTCAATAAACCAGTAATAGATGTTTTTCTGGAACTCTCTTGCTTTTTCCGTGATCCAGAGGATGTTGGCAATTTGATCTCTGGTTCCTCTGCCTTTTCTAAAACCAGCTTGAACATCAAGAAGTTCATGGTTCACATATTGCTGAAGCCTGGCTTGGAGAATTTTGAGCATTACTTTACTAGCATGTGAGATGAGTGCAATTGTGCAGTAGTTTGAACATTCTTTGGCATTGCCTTTCTTTGGGATTGGAATGAAAACTGACTTTTTCCAGTCCTGTGGCCAATGCTGAGTTTTCCAAATTTGTTGGCATATTGAGTGCAGGACTTTCACAGCATCATCTTTCAGGATTTGAAATAGCTCAACTGGAATTCCATCACCTCCACTAGCTTTGTTTGTAGTGATGCTTTCTAAGGCCCACTTAACTTCACATTCCAGGATGTCTGGCTCTAGGTCAGTGATCACACCATCATGATTATCTGGGTCGTGAAGATCTTTTTTGTACAGTTCTTCTGTGTATTCTTGCCACCTCTTCTTAATATCTTCTGCTTCTTTTAGGTTCATGTAATTTCTGTCCTTTATCGAGCCCATCTTTGCATGAAATGTTCCCTTGGTATCTCTAATTTTCTTGAAGAGATCTCTAGTCTTTCCCATTTTGCTGTTTTCCTCTATTTCTTTGCATTGATGGCTGAAGAAGGCTTTCTTATCTCTTCTTGCTATTCTTTGGAACTCTGCATTCAGATGCTTATATCTTTCCTTTTCTCCTTTGCTTTTCACTTCTCTTCTTTTCACAGTATTTGTAAGGTCTCCCCAGACAGCCATTTTGCTTTTTTGCATTTCTTTCCCATGGGGATGGTCTTGATCCCTGTCTCCTGTACAATGTCACGAACCTCATTCCATAGTTCATCAGGCACTCTATCTATCAGATTTAGGCCCTTAAATCTATTTCTCACTTCCACTGTATAGTCATAAGGGATTTGATTTAGGTCATACCTGAATGGTCTAGTGGTTTTCCCTACTTTCTTTAATTTAAGTCTGAATTTGGCAATAAAGAGTTCATGATCTGAGCCCCAGTCAGCTCCTGGCCTTGTTTTTGCTGACTGTATAGAACTTCTCCATCTTTGGCTGCAAAGAATATAATCAATCTGATTTAGGTGTTGACCATCTGGTGATGTCCATATATAGAGTCTTCTCTTGTGTTGTTGGAAGAGGGTGTTTGTTATGACTAGTACATTTTCTTGGCAAAACTCTATTAGTCTTTGCCCTGCTTCATTCTGCATTCTAAGGCCAAATTTGCCTGTTACTCCAGGTGTTTCTTGACTTCCTACTTTTGCATTCCAGTCCCCTATAATGAAAAAGACATCTTTTTTGGGTGTTAATTATAAAAGGTCTTGTAGGTCTTCATAGAACCGTTCAACTTCAGCTTCTTCAGCATTACTGGTTGGGGCACAGACTTGGATTACTGTGATATTGATTTGTTTGTCTTGGAAACGAACAGAGATGATTCTGTCGTTTTGACATTGCATCCAAGTACTGCATTTTGGACTCTTTTGTTGACCATGATGGCCACCCCATTTCTTCTGAGGGATTCCTGCCCACAGTAGTAGATATAATGGTCATCTGAGTTAAATTCACCCATTCCAGTCCATTTTAGTTCGCTGAGTCCTAGAATGTCAACATTCACTCTTGCCATCTCTTGTTTGACCACTTCCAATTTGCCTTGATTCATGGACCTGACATTCCAGGTTCCTATGCAGTATTTCTCTTTACAGCATCACTCAAAGTTAAAAAAATATGATGAACCTTGAACTGTTGTATTTAAAGTTTATTCCCATAAAAATAAATGTCAGTTTTGTCACATTTATGTGGAGCTGGCTATTTCCAGATGGATAGGGAGGTGCAGTACCACTTTTTCCTTGGGAGAAAACAACCAGATGACGTGTGACCATTTCTGATAATAAAGTAAAGAAGGAAAAACCAACTCTTATTGAGAACCAAGTAAACAGTAAACCACCAAGTTCCTCAGATAATACAGCCATCATAACCTAGTAAAATCTAATGGAAGCAATTGAATACAGTGAAGGTTAAAAGAAAGAGAACTATAATAACAGCAACAACAAAATTCCAGGAAAATTTCTAGGCAGATGTTGGATAAATCCTGAAACTATCATATGTTGAAAAGATTGAGACAGAAATTAAGAAAGCCTCTCTGTTTTCTCTCCTTCCTGCCTAATTAAAAAAAAAAAAAAAAAAAAAAACATTTTCAGAGAGAAGAGATAACTAATGGAGGGGGCAACACTTAAAAATATTGATATATCGAGCAGATGCGACTGGATCTCTCTCCTTTTATAGAGAAGGGCAAATAAGAGTGATATCTTGGAGCATTATGAGTTTTTGGGTAGATACTGAAGTTTCACAAGCTAAAAATGTCAGTGAACAGTGTCAGAATTTATTTTCACTTTGGCTTGGCAACTAACAAGCCATATCTAAACTAGTTACCACATTCAGTGGTAATAGCTTGCCAAAAATCTGTATCCGTATCACTTGATTTTCAAACACAATGAATGTGTGCAAATACTACCAATGTTTTGTAAATTATAAATATCTTTATTAGCAAGATAATCTTTTGTTACTACTTTGCATTGTACTATTCCCAGAACAAGTCACTTATAATTCTGATAAACTAAGCACACACAATTTCATTATTTAGAAACACAAAAACAGATATTCATTTATGTAGGTATGCATGCTTGTCTGTGTGTGTACTTTAGGATAATATTGCTTTTGTGTACTGAAGTCAACTGACAACAAAGGATGGGAAGGTCAATAATATGTGCAAAGTCTTTCCAAGATTAGTAGACTGATTCGGGGAACGTGAAAAGTGAATATGTCTTCATTGTGCATCTGGATTGTATTAATAGCTATGGATTCTTTGCTGGAAGGGAATAATGGCAGACATCTTCTCTTTCTTTCCTTCTTTGAAAGGTATCTGTATATTTATATTTATATGGGTATCATATGTATAATTGTTTTTTGGAATAGTGTTTTGGTATATGTAACCTTATTGATAAACTATTTCTTTAGCTGTGACATGAAAGCATGTAAGCTTATTTCACTATCATAAGTAGTACAGAGAACATATATGGAAATAGAATAATAGAATTGGAAGATAAAGAGAAAGTGAACATATGGTCTGAGGGAAGAGTTGGAAAAAATATAAATTATGAAACAATGTTTTAGAGAGATGATGTTGAAATTTCAAAAAGGAAGATGATTGAGCTTTGCCACAATAAGCTTTACACACAAAAGATATACATATTTATATATGTGCATTTATATTTTGTGTTTAAAGCATTTAGATAGATGATAGATACACAGATAAAGAGTTTGTGTACATGCATGCAATAACACAGATGAGAACTTTTCTAGGTGGATTCACTGAACTAATTATATTTAGAATGATTAAGTTTGTCATATATGGCCTTCTCCAGTGGCTCAGTGGTAAAGAATCTGACTGAAGTGCAGGAGCTTCAGGAGACGTGGGTTTGATCCCTGAATTGGGAAGATATCTTGGAGAAGGGCATGGCAACCCATTCCAGTATTCTTGCCAGGAAATCCCACGGATAGAGGAGCCTGGCTATCTACAGTCCATAGGGTGGCACAACCAGACACAATTGAAGTGACTTAGCACACACACACAAGGTTGTTATATATATATATATATATATATATATATATATATATATATATATATATAGTTGTTGCTATTCAGTTGCTCGGTTGTGTCTGACTCTTTGTAAGTCCACAGATTGCAGCATGCCAGGCTTCCCTGTCCTTCACCATCTCCTGGAGCTTGTTCAAACTCATGTCCATAGAATTGGTGATGCCATCCAACCATCTTGAACTCTTTCATCCCCTTGTCCTCCTGCCTTCAATCTTTCCCAGCATCAGGGTCTTTTCTAAAGAGTTGGCTCTTCGCATCAGGTGGCCAAAGTATTGGAGCTTTAGCTTCAGCATCAGTCCCTCCAATGAATATTGAGGATTGATTTCCTTTAGGACTTACTGGCTTGATCTCCTTGCAGTCCCAGGGACTCAAGAATCTTCTCCAACACCCCAGTTTAAAAGCATCAATTCTTTGGCACTCAGCCTTCCTTATAAAATGTGTCTTTGAGGGTCATTATTCTGTGACAGCCAACATACTTAACAAAACAGAGAATCAATTAATATCTGCCTCATATATTGGATTTCCATACTGAAAGTATATAAACATTAGCAAACCACTAAATATCTAGAAGAAATGGAGTATCCATCATAGTCAACAAGAGTCCAAAATCCAGTACTTGGATGCAATCTCAAAAATGACAATGATCTCTGTTCGTTTCCAAGGCAAACCATTCAATATCATGGTAATCCAAGTCTATGCCCCAACCAATAATGCTGAAGAAGCTGAAGTTGAACGGTTCTATGAAGACCTACAAGACCTTCTAGAACTAACACCCCAAAAAAGATGTCCTTTTCATTATGGGGGACTGGAATACAAAAGTAGGAAGTCAAGAAACACCTGGAGTAACAGGTAAATTTGGCCTTGGAGTACAGAATGAAGCAGGGCAAAGGCTAATAGAGTTTTGCCAAGAGAACGCACTGGTCATAGCAAACACCCTCTTCCAACAACACAAGAGAAGACTCTACACATGGACATCACCAGATGGTCAACACCTAAATCAGATTGATTATATTCTTTGCAGCTAAAGATGGAGAAGCTCTATACAGTCAGCAAAAACAAGGCCCGGAGCTGACTGTGGCTCAGATCCTGAGCTCCTTATTGCCAAATTCAGACTTAAAATCAAGAAAGTGGGGAAAACCACTAGACCATTCAGGTATGACCTAAATCAAATCCCTTATGACTAGACAGTGGAAGTGAGAAATAGATTTAAGAGACTAGATCTGATTAAAGTGCCTGATGAACTATGGACGGAGGTGTATGACATTGTACAGGAGACAGGAATCAAGACCATCTCCAAGAAAAAGAAATGCAAAAAAGCAAAATGGCTGTCTGAGGAGACCTCACAAATAGCTGTGAAAATAAGAGAAGTGAAAAGCAAAGAAGAAAATGAAAGATATTCCCATTTGAATGCAGAGTTCCAAAGAATAGCAAGGAGAGATAAGAAAGCCTTCCTCAGTGATCAATGCAAAGAAATAGAAGAAAACAATAGAATGGGAAAGACTAGAGATCTCTTCAAGAAAATTAGAAATATATTTTCTTAAAAATATATTTCATATTAATGAAGAATATATTTCACTACACTTTCACAGGTCTTATTAGTAATAGGTTTTGTTTCTTTAGGGAATTTGAAAAATAAGAGGACATAGAATCCTGTTTATACATAAGGAAACAAAAGTCAAAAAGTGAAATAATGGTATTTCGGATTGAATCATTCCCACAGATGAAATATAAAGAGATGGAAGCAGAAGACAATGTATCCACAGTTATACAATTTGTTCTCCTGGGGTTTTCTGACCTTCCAAACCTCCAAGGGTTACTCTTTGGAGTGTTCTCCATAATTTACATCATTATCTTAACTGAAAAGAGTCTCTTAATAATAATAACTTGGCTTGACCCAGCTCTGCAGAAACCCATGTATTTTTTCTTGGCAAATTTTTCCTCCTTGGAAATTTGTTACATGCCCGTCACTTTCCCTAGGATTCTGGTGAACCTTTGAACTCAAAACAGAAGCATTTCTATGTTGGCCTGTGCTGCCCAAATGTGCTTCTTCCTTATCTTCGGAACCACTGAGTATTTCCTCCTGGCGGTGATGGCCTATGACCGCTGTGTGGCCATCTGTGACCCTCTGCATTATCCCCTGGTCATGACCCCAAAGACGTGCCTCCAGCTGGCTGTGGGCTCCTGGGTCACTGGAATCCCAGTGCAGATAGGGCAAACGTGTTGGATCTTCACTCTGCGTTTCTGTCATTCGAACCAGATTAACCACTTCTTCTGTTACGTATCCCCCATTCTGAAGCTGGGCTGTGGAGACACTTCTGTGCAGGAACTGTCAGTCTATGCAGGAGTTCTGCTGGTTGCTGCAGTGCCTTTTATGTTAATACTTCCCTCTTACAGTAAAATCATTTCCACTATTCTGAGGTTGCCAACAGCCAGAAGAGCCAAAGCCTTCTCCACATGTTTGTCTCACCTGTTGGTTGTGCTTTTATTTTTATATCTGCTGCCATTGCCTACTTCAGGCCCAAATCCAGTCACTCTGCAGGAACTGACAGACTGCTCTCCTTGTTCTACCCCATAGTGACTCTGGTGTTAAATCCCATGATATACAGCCTTGAGAACAAGCATGTGATTGCAGCATTGAGACAATTGTTACTTAAAATATAGATTGAAGGCAGGAGGAGACAGGGACCACAGAGGACAAGATGGTTGAATGGCATCACTGACTCAATGGACAACAGCTTGAGCAAACTCTAGGAGATGGTGAAGGACAGGGAAGCCTGGCGTGCTGCAGTCCATGGGGTTACAAAGAGCTGGACTGCACTGAGTGACTGAAAACAATAATAGTATAGTGTGATGAGTATAATTATAAATGTTTTAACTGTTTGCCACACAGTTATCAGAGAAAGGTTTTAAATATCTATAATTTCCCCTTAAAAACTTAACCCTTTCTAGCTTATAAGATACTTTAGATAGTTTAAAATAATCCACTGTTGACTATGCTTAAATATTTATTGGGCTTCCCTGGTGGCTTAGACGGTAAAGAATCTGCCTGCAATGCAGGAGACCTGGGTTTGATCCCTGGATTGGGAAGATCCCCTGGAGTAGGGAAAGGCTACCCACTCCAGTGTTCTTGCCTGGAGAATCTCCACAGACCGAGGATCCTGGTGGGCTAACTTGTGAAAGGATCTTAAATATTTCATACTTAAATAATCCTCTATTGTGAATAAAGAGTAATGTTCATTACATACTTTATGAAAAAAACAAAACAGAATTCAAGTTGTTAAGACTTTTGGCTTAAATATACCTTAAAACATGGAAGATTCCTTATATTTTTCCATTCTTATTGTTGGCTCTTTTTGCTTCAATTGCATGGAAACTGACCAGCAGCAGTTAAATAATGACTATTTGAAGGAGGAATTGAACAACTGAATGAGTGAATGCATATTACCATGCCCTATGTCAGAGCCCTGGAAAAATCTAGAGACTTCATTTCATATTGATGTATGGCAAAACCAATACAATATTGTAAAGTAATTAACCTCAAATTTAAATAAATAAATTTAAAAATTTTTAAAAAAGAAAAAAATAAAGATATTCAGATAAGAAAAAAAAAAATCTAGAGACTTCAAAGAATCAACAGACACTAGGAGTATGTCTATTTATCCCACTATACCCTCATGAGGAATTACTTCAATCATCATACTAAAAGAAAAATTTTCATGTACTGAGTACTTTTCCTAACTGCACATTATAGAAGAATCTCCCTGTTTGTCCCAACATTTTTACTTTGTACATATTTCTATATTCTGAAAAGGAGTACATCAAGGCTGTATATTGTCACCCTGTTTATTTAACTTCTATGCAGAGTACATCATGAGAAACGCTGGACTGGAAGAAACACAAGCTGAAATCAAGATTGCCGGGAGAAATATGAATAACCTCAGATATGCAGATGACACCACCCTTATGGCAGAAAGTGAAGAGGAACTCAAAAGCCTCTTGATGAAATTGAAAGTGGAGAGTGAAAAAGTTGGCTTAAAGCTCAACGTTCAGAAAACAAAGATCATGGCATCTGGTCCCACCACTTCATGGGAAATAGATGGGGGAACAGTGGAAACAGTGTCAGACTTTATTTTGGGGGGCTCCAAAATCACTGCAGATGGTGACTGCAGCCATGAAATTAAAAGACGCTTACTCCTTGGAAGGAAAGTTATGACCAACCTACATAGCATATTCAAAAGCAGAGACATTCCTTTGCCGACAAAGGTTTGTCTAGTCAAGGCTATGGTTTTTCCTGTGGTCATGTATGGATGTGAGAGTTGGACTGTGAAGAAGGCTGAATGATGAAGAATTGATGCTTTTGAACTGTGGTGTTGGAGAAGACTCTTGAGAGTCCCTTGGACTGCAAGGAGATCCAAGCATTCCATTCTGAAGTAGATCAGCCCTGGGTGTTCTTTGGAAGGAATGATGCTAAAGCTGAAACTCCAGTACTTTGGCCACCTCATGTGAAGAGTTGACTCATCGGAAAAGACTCTGATGCTGGGAGGCATTGGGGGCAGGAGGAGAAGGGGACGACAGAGGATGAGATAGCTGGATGGCATCACTGATTCAATGGACGTGAGTCTGAGTGATCTCCGGGAGTTGGTGATGGACAGGGAGGCCTGGCGTGCTGCAATTCATGGAGTCGCAAAAAGTTGGACATGACTGAGTGATTGATCTGTTCTGATGTAGCGATTTTGGCCCAAAAATAATCTGCTTTGAATTATTTCATCTTTTTCATCACTGTCTTCCAAACTACCCCTATGCTAATTCATAAGAATCTATGGTACATATACACAATGGAGTATTACTCAGCCATTAAAAAGAATACATTTGAACTAGTTCTAATGAGGTGGATGAAACTGGAGCCTATTATACAGAGTGAAGTAAGCCAGAAAGAAAAACACCAATACAGTATACTAATGCATATATATGGAATTTAGAAAGATGGTAACAATAACCCTGTGTACGAGACAGCAAAAGAGACACTGATGTATAGAACAGTCTTATGGACTCTGTGGAAGAGGGAGAGGGTGGGAAGATTTGGGAGAATGGCATTGAAACATGTAAAATATCATGTATGAAACGAGTTGCCAGTCCAGGTTCGATGCACGATACAGGATGCTTGGGGCTAGTGCACTGGGACGACCCAGAGGGATGGTATGGGGAGGGAGGAGGGAGGAGGGTTCAGGGTGAGGAACACATGTATACCTGTGGTGGATTCATTTTGATATTTGACAAAACTAATACAATTATGTACAGTTTAAAAATAAAATAAAATTTAAAATAAATAAATAAAATATATATCCTTTTTTGATAATAAGTACTTTATTTTTTCTTTTCTTTTTTTGCATTTGCTTATTTTTTATTATAAATTTATTTATTTTAATTGGAGACTAACTACTTTACAATATTGTATTGGTTTTGCCATACATCAACATGAATCCGCCACGGGGATGGGGAAATATATGTGCTTTTAATGGTAAGAAAATGTTAGAATTTATTTTCAGAATTACACAAAGCTTCCACAATTGCATTTACATTAGTGTGCCTTGCCTAATCCTCTATATTTTTAACATACTCTAAGTGATATAATTTTTAAACCTTTGAACTGATATTCACCAGGAAAATGAGCATCTGTCAATAGAATCATTAACAGGTATCCTCCCAATTCCATTCAGATGGCACGGTAGTAAAGAATCTGCCTGCCAGTGCAGGAGATGCAAGAGACACGAGTTTGATCCCTGAGTTAGGAAGTTCCCCTGGAACAGGAAATAGCAACTCACTCCAGTCTTCTTGCTTATAAAATTCCATGAACAGAGGAGCTTGGTAGTCAGTCTAGACACAGACCGTCTACAGTCTAGTCGGTCACACAGAGTCACATACGACTGAGCACACACACACACATAAGCATAATCAGCAACTCATTTAGAGAATACGTCCTCTGGAAGTTCTTTTGACAATTATGCTCTTTTGTTGTTTTAGTTATAATTGTACACATGTGTATAAGGCAATGTTAGCTTCTGTGTTGAAGCTAGTTATGTTTCACTTCTCATCCATTTGCTTATTTTACCATCTAGGTTGTAAATATGATGTACTAGGTTTAGTTACTTATGCATTTTATCATAGTGTCTATATGTATATATACCTTCTAGTTAAATGTTTAGTATGTTTATATACTTTAATATATAGTCCGTAATGTACTCTAGGATGATGATTATAATAGAGATGACAAAGATAACGATCTAGATGGAGAAAACAATAGTAGTTTTTTTTCTAAAATTTAGGAAAGCAGGAGTCACAGCACCATGGAAATAGTGCTGTCCCCTAAGTTCACATTTCATGTGTAAAATAAGTGATTCAATTATACATATACATGTACCTTTTCTGTTTCAAACAATTCCACATTTACATTGTTATATAACATTGAACAGCACTCCCTGTGCAATAGGCAACTCCTTCTCGGACATCAATTTTAAATACAGCAGTGTGTACATGTCACTTTTTTTTTTTTTTTAGATTCTGCAAGTAAATGATATAATATGATATTTCTCTTTCTATGTCTGACCACAGTCAGTATGACAATCTGTAGGTCCATCCATGTTCTTGCAAATGGAATCATTTCACTCTTTTTAACAGCTGAATAATAAACGGGAAAATTCTGAAAGAGATGGGAATACCAGACCACCTGACCTGCTTCTTGAGAAATCTGTATGCAGGTCAGGAAGCAACAGTTAGAACTGGACATGGAACAACAGACTGGTTCCAAATAGGAAAAGGAGTGTGTCAAGGCTGTATATTGTCACCCTGCTTATTTAACTTATATGCAGAATACATCATGAGAAACGCTGGGCAGGATGAAACACAAGCTGGAATCAAGATTGCCGGGAGTAATATGAATAACCTCAGATATGCAGATGACACCACCCTTATGGCAGAAAGTGAAGAGGAACTAAAAAGCCTCTTGATGAAAGTGAAAGAGGAGAGTGAAAAAGTTGGCTTAAAGCTCAACATTCATAAAACGAAGATCATGGCATCTGGTCCCATCACTTCATGGGAAATAGATGGGGAAACAGTGGAAACAGTGCCAGACTTTATTTTGGGGGGCTCCAAAATCATTGCAGATGGTGATTGCAGCCATGAAATTAAAAGACGCTGGCTTACTCCTTGGAAGGAAAGTTATGACCAACCTAGACAGCATGTTAAAAAGCAGAGACATTACTTTGTCTTCAAAGGTCCATCTAGTCAGGGCTATGGTTTTTCCAGTGGTCATGTATGGATGTGAGAGTTGGACTATAAAGAAAGCTGAGCACAGAATTGATGCTTTTGAACTGTGATGTTGGAGAAGACTCTTGAGAGTCCCTTGGACTGCAAGGAGATCCAAGCAGTCCATCCTAAAGATCAGTCCTAGGTGTTCATCGGAAGGACTGATGTTGAAGCTGAAACTTCAATACTTTGGCCACCTGATGTGAAGAGCTGAATCATTGGAAAAGACGCTGATGCTGGGAAAGATTGAGGGCAGGAGGAGAAGGGGACAACAGGGATGAGATGGTTGGATGGCATCACCGACTCAATGGACATGAGTTTAGGTAAACTCCAGGAGTTGGTGATGGACAGGCAGGCCTGGCATGCTGTGGTTCATAGGGTCACAAAGAGCAGACACAAGTGAGTGACTGAAATGAACTGAATATCAGATTTTGGCACCATTAATGTGTGTGTTATGATTGACATTTTGGATGTTCCAAGGGAAGTGTGTTTTCCTTTTCTGTGCATGCATTTAACCCAACTTCATATGATGTCTGAACTTCTGTGGACATAGACACCTGTGAATATAGACACATTTCATAAGTATCTTGCAAGAATTTAATATATTCACAAGTCAATTGGAAGAGTAGTAAGAAAGGCCCTGGAATGACCTATTGATATTTCAAAGAAAAGTATTGTATGTTTCTGTGAGTGTGGCTTTCATAATTATGATATTCCACAGCTAGATATTTGATGATTTGAAAGCAGTTTTTTGACAAATATCTTACATTTTAAATAAGATTTCATTTTGTAATCTATTTTGTTGTTGTATAATTCTAACATGTAAAAGCATTGTTAAACCTGCAGGCTTTGCACATTTTCTTATAACTTGGTTCACAACAACTATGACTCCTTCATCATTACTTGAAATAGTAGCCCAAAGATAAAAATGATTTCAAGAGATATTATTAATAATGCCTGTATCTGTACTGATCTGTACTTATTTTCAATCTATTTTTGTTGTGAATTTTCATAGTCTTAATAAGCTCCTACATCTAAAATTTTATCAAGATAAATCAGCAAAATGTTTATAAAAGGTCTCTAAAGAAAGAGTAAGTTGTCCCAATTGCCTTCACAAATATAAAGTGAAAGTCAAAGTCACTCCATTGTTTCCTACTCTTTGTGACCCCGTGGACTATACAGTCCATGAGATTCTCCAGGCCAGAATACTGGAGTGGGTAGCCTTTCCCTTCTCCAGGGGATCTTCCCAACCCAGGGATTTAACCCAGGTCTCCCACACTTCAGGGGGATTCTTTACCAGCTGAGCCACAAGAGTAACCAAAGAATATTGAAGTGGGTAGCCTATCCCTTCTCCAGCAGTCTTCCTGACCCAGGAATGGAACTGAGGTATCCTGCGTTGCAGGCGGATTCTTTACCAACTGAACTATTAGGGAAGCCCAAATAGAAAATACAAGCTAAAAGGGAAAACATTTGAAAGTTGCATATATCAAATAATAAATATATAGAAAGATTATGCAAATAATTCTCAAAGCCAACAGGAAGAAGCAATCTAACATCAAATGTAGGAGATTTTTTTTTTGTTTGTTGGTGTATCATTGCTATTTAATATTGTGCTAGTTTCTATTGTATAATGAAGTGAATTAGCTATATGTATACATAGGTCCCCTCCCTCCGACTCCTGACATTCCGTCATCTAGGTCACCACAGAGCATTGAGTTGAGCCCCCTGTGCTTTAAAAAAGGTTCCCACTAGTTCTCTGGCCATCATAAAAAAATACACAAACCAGAAATGCTAGAGAGGGTATAGAGAAAAGGGAACCCTCTTGTACTGTTGGTGGGAACTTAAATTGATACAGCCACTGTGCAGACCAGTATGGAGGTTCCTTAAGAAACTAATATAGACCTGCCATTGACCCAAGAATTCCACTACTGGGCATATACACCAAGAAAACCATAATTCAAAAAGACATATGCACCCCAATGTTCATTGGACTGTTATTTACAATAGCCAGGACATGGAAGTAATCTAAATGTCCACTAAATGTACAAAACTCTTAAATAAATATTTTACTAAAGCGGATAGCAGAAGTCAAATAATCACATAAAGGATAGTAACTGCCATTAGTCATTATCAAAATGCAAATGAAAACAAAACTGAGATTATGCTCTGAATGTATTTCAATTGTTAGAATTAAAATAAAACAAATCACAAAATGGTATAATTCAAAATTAGTGTGTACATATATAACACTTGAACAGTTTTCAACGCATAGGCATAAAATTTATAAACTAGCCTTTAACTATTAATCTTCATAAAAGTATAAATCTATTCCTACTTCCTATAGTTAAATCTCATATTTTTCTCCATTGTATCTTGGATTTTGTGTCTGTGTGTGTTTGTTTGTAGGGTGTGGCACAGAAAATACTATTACCTTATAGTCTCTGTACTGAGAGTTGCCACAATTAACTTGAGGGCATCCTTGGCTGGGGAGACAATATAGTAACTTCTTGGAGTTATAGTTTGTGACAACTGAGGGCAGTTGATATAAATGGGAGTCTTGGCTGGACACACGTTAGCACAGCTAGAAATATTTGCGTCCTCTCTTCCAGTTTAGCGTGATGTTGTAACTAATATTGATATGAGGGGTCATGCCTGGAAATTCAGTATTCTGTTTCCGGTTTGTACATCTGAAAAGGAGTGAATGAGCATTCCTCTGTATCCCTTGTAGTCTGGGAGGCGGTGAGGACTACCCGGCTCATGCGGATGGAGAGGTAGAAGATCTGTATTGAAGATGACACAGCTGCCCCAACAGTCCTGGATTTCTTACTGCAGAACACTTAACGGGAGAGAAACAAAATTCCATGTAAGACAGTGTATATTTACATCTTTTAGACCATCTTTATTTTATAAAAATAATATATCATCATAAATTATTGTTTTACAATGCTTATATTTCTTAGTAATTACAAAATACAGGAAGAGAGAGAATTTAGAGAAGGCGTGGTATAGACAGGTATGGTTTTGCTTGTTGTACCAAACTTCTTGAGTGGCATGCAGAAAGGTTTAGTTCAATTAGATAGTGACCTGGGGAAGAAGCTGATCCCTAGTGTAAGAATAATTCCTATTTAAAAAGCACTATTTGTTATGAAGATAGAAGATATTTTAGAGGGCAGTTAGGCCTGGTATCAAATACTTGGTGTCAAGAATTACCTAACTACCAAAAAAAAAAAACAAACCTTTCACAGTTCTATCAGCTTTTAACTCAATAGCTCAATTAATAAAGGTAAGCATTGTATTTAACTTCAATCTAAACAGGTAAGCATGACTCATTTTTGTCCAATGTCGAATTTAGTTTTAAATGTGCCTATTTATATGTAACATCAGGCAAAAAACATTAATTTCAGAAAATTTAGCAAGGAAACTTTTGTTATTATTGTTGTTTAATTTTAAAACCCTGATTCAGATAGCCTTTTTACTTCTCTGACCCACATCGTTATATTATCAAAAAAAAAATTACAAAAGTACTTTATAATATAGTGGGCCACCATATCAAAGTTTACCAGTCTCTGGGGCCACGCAGAGTCAGACATGACTGAAGTGACTTAGCAGAAGCAGCAGCAGCAGCAGCATCACTATCATAATCATTAAAATGCTAACCTTTATTAAGTGATTAGTATGTATTAAGTATGTATTTAAGAAGTTTGCATGTATTAAACCTGGGGATATCTCATTAAAGTTAATGTATGATAACTAAGGAATAAGATAGCAAATGAACTTTATTAAAAGGATTTTGCACCCTATTAACATCAAATACTGTTTGTTAAAAATAACTTTTATGGTAACTGAATCTGACAATACAAAAGAGATTTAGGTATGTTTTTATTTAAATCTTTAGAAACTTCAAATAAGGAATTCAGTTCAGTTCAGTTCAGTCGTTGAGTTTTGACCGACTCTTTGTGAACCCATGGACTGCAGTGCACAAGGAATTATAGGCTTCTGGAATCACCAATTTTAGACTTTTCTATCTTCAATTTGATTTTACAAACCTGTCTTCAATAGCAGCATGTACATTTTAATGATAGATGATGTACATGCTTATTATAATCATCACACAGTGGAAAGACCAGAAAAGCAAACATGAGTTATTTGGATAAAAACAAAAGTGGCTACATAACCTGAACAATTTTATGGCTTTTCTTTCTGAATGTAGTAGTAGTACTATCTAAAGGTTTCCAGAAGCTGGAAACCAGCAGCAACATTGCAAGATTTGAGAAGAAAAATTTTGATGAGATTGAGTTTATAAAACTAAGAGTAACTTTGGTAGGATTTGAATAACTTTAATATTTCTTACTTTAAATATGATTTTACATTGATAATTCCACTTAAGATTCATAAAATCTTGCTCCATTTGACAAAGAAAAGCAAAGTTAAGAATAAAAAAAAGGTTTCAGTAAATTAAGAACACTATATTTTTAATTGCAAGTTCTGTTTTTTTACTTCTTCTGTCTATTTTTTGAACCTGAGTTTCAGTATGATTTTCAAATGTACTACCCTGTGTGAAAAACTGAAAGTGTTAGTCGCTCAGTTATATCCGACTCTTTACAACCCCATGGACCATAACCCACCAGGCTACTCTGTTTATGGAATTCTCCAGGCAAGAATACTGGAGCAGGTAGCCATTCCCTTCTCCAGGAAATCTTCTTGACCTAGGGATATTCAAATATACTATCCTACTTGAACAGAAAGGAATACTTTAGATAGAAGTCCAAAAAATGAGAGAAGACCTTATATCAAAAGAAGATTCAATAAAATTAAAAAAAAAAAACAAAAAACTGATGGTAGTTTCTGAAGGCAGAGGTTAACTCATCAAATGTAGGGCATGATACATACAGGACTGAAAAGGTTGATAGCTCATTCAACAAGCAATTTTAATCAGTATCCAAGTATTACACTCTACATTGAATTAAATAGGTGAATAAACATGGATAAAGGTGTCAGGATAAGGTAGTGAAAAAAATAGGCACTGTTTCATAGTCTTATACACATAAAATCGTATCTTAATAATGTCACCTATCAGACCCCCATTTCTGATCATTCTAAAGACACAGTTAAAGCATTTTTATATTTCTTAAAATCACATTTTCATTGGGAAAATTCTATAATAATGAGTTAAGTATAAATACCTTCTGATCCTTAATATATATTATATGTAAAATAAAAATATATATAAGTAGTCTGAAATACTGTAGCTGATAAAATAGATTCTGTTCAGCTTTCCTTTTCCTGGGGAAAGGAATTCCCCAGGGTGCTCAAGTGTTGGATGGACTGTTCCTGCTACCCCAGGTGTGTGTCTACACTTCTGTAGCTGAAATGTTGACCCTCGTCCTCACTTAAAACTGTTAGAATGTGGATATAGGTGTGTCTCTTCTTTGCAGTGGCTTAATCTCTGTGAACTTTCAAATTAGTTAACACATACCATGGAAGTTATGTATGTAATACTGAAAACAATGATATAATTTGTAACTTCTACAAGAGTGGGTGAAAATGATATAATTTCTAGACACACACACACTCTACAGAAGGTACACTTGAACTGTACTGGTCTAAAAAGATAGATGATTCTTTCAACAAGCAATTTTAATCAGTATACAAGTACTACAGTCTACACTGAATTAAATAAGTAAATAAAACAGGAGGGTACAGGAGCTTGTTCTGAATTTTGGGTAGAAATCCTCACTTACATCTTGGGGACTATTATAAAGAAACAATCAAGTTGATTCATTTTAATTTATTCAATTAAGAAATTACTTTTGTGAGAAAATATACCTATATCTTCCATAAAAAGATGTACAGAATATCATCAGTTCAGCTCAGTTCAGTTCAGTCGCTCAGTCGTGTCCGACTCTTTGCGACCCCATGAATTGCAGCACGCCAGGCCTCCCTGTCCATCACCAACACCCAGAGTTCACTCAGACTCACGTCCATCGAGTCAGTGATGCCATCCAGCCATCTCATCCTCTGTTGTCCCCTTCTCCTCCTGCCCCCAGTCCCTCCCAGCATCACAGTCTTTTCCAATGAGTCAACTCTTCACATGAGGTGGCCAAAGTACTGGAGTTTCAGCTTTAGCATCATTCCTTCCAAAGAATACCCAGGGCTGATCTCCTTTAGAATGGACTGGTTGGATCTCCTTGCAGTCCAAGGGCTCTCAACAGTCTTCTTCAACACCACAGTTCAAAAACATCAATTCTTCAGCGCTCAGCTTTCTTCACAGTCCAACTCTGACATTCATACATGACTACTGGAAAAACCATAGCCTTGACTAAACAAACCTTCGTTGGCAAAGTAATGTCTCTGATTTTGAATATGCTATCTAGGTTGGTCATAACTTTCCTTCCAAGGAGTAAGCATCTTTTAATTTCAGGGCTGCAGTCACCATCTGCAGTGATTTTGGAGCCCAGAAAAATAAAGTCTGACACTGTTTCCAATATTTCCCCATCTATTTCCCATGAAGTGATGGGACCGGATGCCATGATCTTCGTTTTCTGAATGTTGAGCTTTAAGCCAACTTTTTCACTCCTTTTTCACTTTTATCAAGAGGCTTTTTAGTTCCTCTTCACTTTCTGCCATAAGGGTGGTGTCACCTGTATATCTGAGGTTATTGATATTTCTCCCAGCAATCTTGATTCCAGCTTGTGCTTCTTCCAGCCCAGAGTTCTCATGATGTACTCTGCATAAAAGTTAAATAAGCAGGGTGACAATATGCAGCCTTGACATACTCTTTTTCCTATTTGGAACCAGTCTGTTGTTCCAGTCTGTTGTAACTGTTGCTTCCTGACCTGCATATAGGTTTCTCAAGAGGCAGGTCCGGTGGTCTGATATTCCCATCTCCTTCAGAATTTTCCACAGTTTATTGTGATCCTCACAGTCAAAGGCTTTGGCATAGTCAATAAAGCAGAAATAGATGTTTTTCTGGAACTCCCTTGCTTTTTCGATGATCCAGCGGATGTTTGCATATGGATCTCTGGTTCCTCTGCCTTTTCTAAAACCAGCTTGAACATCTGGAATATCATAAGAATCTTAAAATCTAGCTATAGTAAAGGACAAGTACTTAACAAAGATGGGCAACCTTAATTCAACATATTCTCATTCACATAAAAAGAATATACAAAAATGAAAAAAAAAAAAAAAAAGAATGAATGGATTAAATGGGGCCAGCAGAACAACAGCAATTATCAAGGATGTGAGTAATTTAGGAAGATCAGAGATGAATTGTGGCTGATGTTTCTTTCATGCAGTAAGTGTGTGAGGGGTGAGCATTCTAGTTAGAACTCCTAGCTGGAACATAAGTGCCAGAGATACCTACTTCTTATCTCTTGGGTGTTTCTGGACAGAAAGATCAGCTTAATAATTCTTTTCTCCAAGTTGGAAAATCTGAATTAAAAATTATGACTACTGGAACTTCCCTTTTAGTCCAGTGGTTGAGCCTCCCTGAATCCACTGCAAGGGTCCAAATTTGATCCCAAGTCTTGGAACTAGGATCCTACATGCCATGTGGCCAAACTAAAATAAAAACATGAATAAAAACAGAAATTATATATACAAAAAAAAAAAAAAAACTATGACTGTTGCTTTCATAGACATTACATTGAAATACACCCTTTTAAAAAATAAATAGTATCCCATAATACTCAATGGTCAGCTCATTAATTTGGTTTTATAGTAAAAGAGCTAAATATGCATAATGTCAAAGACAAACAAAATTTGGAAATACCACTGGATGATCATCATTTTAAAAATTAACTATCTTTATCCCCAAAATAATTTTAAGTGGTTTACAAAATATGTACAGGAACAATTAAATTAATTTTGAATTGATAATAGGAAAACAGAATAGAGAGGTGAAAATAGCATGTCCGTTGAAAACATGAAATCATTGTTACAATTGAACATAATTTTCAATTTGAATTTTTAAGTGTTCAGATGAATAGAAAAATTGCAATCACATGTCTTCAGAATCAAAGCAATAAAATAATATATGGTAGAGAAAACATAGACTGAAGTTTTTTTCTTTCATATAGGTTTAATGATAAATAAAAGTATACTTCTCTGTACTTTTAGAGCACCTGGAATTATAAGTTTGGTTTTTATAGGGAAATGAAAAGTAAGAAGACATATAATCTAGTTTATACACACTCAAAAAAAGAGTCTAAAAATGAAATGACAGTACCTCTGGTTGAATCACTCACACAGATGAAATATGAAGAGATGGAAGCAGAGGACAATGTGTCCACAGTGATACAATTTGCACTACCGGGTTTTCTGATCTTCCAAACCTCCAAGGGATATTATTTGGGGTGTTCACCATCACTTACTTTATTATTTTAATTGGAAATAGTCTCTTAATAATAATAACTTGGCTTGACTGCAAAAACCCATGTATTTTTTCCTGGCAAATTTTTCCTTCCTGGAAATCTGTTATGTGCCCGTCATTCTCCCTTGGATTCTGGTCAACCTTTGGACTCAGGACAGAAGCATTTCTGTGCTGGACTGTGCCACCCAAATGTGCTTCTTCCTTATGCTGGAGGCCACTGAGTGCTTCCTCCTGGCAGTGATGGCTTATGACTGCTGTGTGGCCATCTGTGACCCTCTGCACTATCCCCTTGTCATAATCCTAAAGACGTGCCTTCAGCTGACTGTGGGCTCCTGGGTCAGTGGAATCCCAGTGCAGATAGGGCAAACGTGTTGGATCTTCACTCTGCATTTCTGTTGTTGGAACCAGATTAACCACTTCTTCTGTGACATACCCCCCATTCTGAAACTGGCCTGTGGACACACTTCTGTGCAGGAACTGTCAGTCTATGCAGTAGCTCTGTTGTTTGTTGCTGTACATTTTATGTTGATCCTTGCCTCTAACAACAAAATCATTTCCACTATTCTGAGGTTGCCAACAGCCAGAGGGCGAGCCAAAGCCTTCTCCACGTATTTGTCTCACCTGTTAGTTGTGCTTTTATTCTTTGGATCTGCTGCCATTGCATACCTAAGGCCCAAATCCAGACATTCTGCAGGAACTGACAGACTGCTCTCTCTCTTCTATATCATAGTGACTCTTATGTTCAATCCCATGATATACAGCCTTCAGAACAAGAATGTGATTGCAGCACCGAGAAAATCATTACAGAAAAAAGTAGTGTGATGAGTTTATTTAAAAATGCTTTAAATACTGGCCACAGGATGATCAGAGAAATTTTTAAAGATCTCTACATTTCCCAGTTTAGAAGTTAACCTCTTCTTTTTATACTGTATTTTTCAATTCAGTTCAGTTCAGTCTTGCAGTTGTGTCCAACTCTTTGCGACCCCATGGACTGCAGCATGACAGGCCTTCCTGTCCATCACCAACTCCCAGAGTTTACTCAAACTCATGCCCATTGAGTCGGTGATGCTATCCAACCATCTCATCCTCTGTCATCCCCTTCTCCTCCTGCCTTCAATCTTTCCCAGCAACAGGGTCTTTTCAAATGAGTCAGTTCTTCACATCAGGTGGCCAAAGTTTGGAGTTTCAGCTTCAGCATCTATCCTTCCAATGAATATTCAGGACTGATTTCCTTTAGGATGGCTGGTTGGATCTTCTTGCAGTCCAAGGGACTCTCAGGAGTCTTTTTCAACACCACACAGAGCAGCCATGATTATCCCTATATCCTCTCCCATCCCAGCCTCCCTCCCCTCCCTCACCCCATTCCTCCAGGTCATCACCTGCGGCTGGGCTCCCTGTGCTACACAGCAACTTCCCACCAGCTATCCATCTGACTGTGTAAATATGTTGATTCTTTTTTTCCATTCATCTCACTCTCTCCCACCCACACTGTGTAAGTCCATTCCCTACGTCTGTGTCTCCATTCCTTTCCTGCAAAGTTTCATCAGTATCATTTTTTTGTAATTGCATATACATGTGTTACTTAGTAAAGAACGTTTTACAAAATCATGGAACACTGCTGTCCCAGAAGTTCGATCACTGGTTTTTAATCTTCTCTACCAGACATAGAGCAAGTCATTTAGCTATTATTTTTTCCTTTCATTCTTTTAAAGAACAAAATTAAAATAAGTATGAAGCTTATTTAAAAGCACATGGCTAGCTATACCATCCCACCAGAAGTATTGCTGTGTTAAATTAAAAAAAAAAAAGTGTTTTATTGCACAGGCTTAAATATGATTTAAAGGAGAAAATACACATTCATGTTTCACAGTGTTTGGTGGTGATAGATAGTACATCTTTAGTGACTTTTTAGCTGGTGCAGAAGCTCTTTTGTGGTAGAAAATGTTTCCCTGAAGTGCAAGTTTTGATATTTTAATGTATGTGTTATGATTGAGCACTTCGATGTTTAAGGAGTGCTTTCCTCTGCTATGTATGTATTCAACACACCTTCATCTGATGTATGAACTTCTGTGAATATAATCAGCTGTGACTACAGACACATCTCATTAATACTTTGCAAGAATTTAATATACTCATGGTGTCAAAGGGAGAGTAGTAAAAGAGGTCTTATTTTAAAGAAAATAATTGCATGCTTCTGTAGGTGTGGATTTCATAATCAAAATATCCTATAGCTAGATATTTTAGAGCATTTTTTGCACAAATATCTACTATGTTAAAAAGTTTTATTTTGTCATCCAGTTTGTTGCTACTTTTATATGATTTTAACATTAAAAAGCATTGTTGAACATGCAGACTTTGCAGATTTTATTTGGAATTTGGCTTACAAAGAATATGACTCTGTCATCATTATTTGAAATAATGGTAAAATCAGAGTGTGGAAAACTATTTCCACAGCTTATGATTCACTTCAGTTCAGTTCAGTCGCTCAGTCGTGTCTGACTCTTTGAGACCCCATGAATCGCAGCACGCCAGGCCTCCCTGTCCATCACCAACTCCCGGAGTTTACCCAAGCTCATGTCCATCGAGTCTGTGATGCCATCCAACCATCTCATCCTCTGTCATTCCCTTCTCCTGTTTTCAGTCTTTCCCAGCATCAGGGTCTTTTCCAATAAGTCAACTCTTCTCATGAGGTGCCCAAAATATTGGAGTTTCAGCTTCAGCATCAGTCCTTCCAATGTTCACGCAGGACTGATCTCCTTTAGGATGGACTGGTTGGATCTCCTTGCAGTTCAAGGGACTCTCAAGAGTCTTCTCCAACACCAGTCAATAGCATCAATTCTTTGGTGCTCAGCTTTCTTTATGGTCTAATTCTGACATCCATACATGACTACTGGAAAAACCGTAGCTTTGACTAGACAGAGCTTTGTCAGCAAAGTAATGTCTCTGCTTTTTAATATGCTGGCTAGGTTGGTCATAACTTTTTTTTCCAAGGAGCAAGTGCCTTTTAATTTCATGGCTACAGTCACCATCTGCGGCGATTTTGGAACCCCAAAAAATAAAGTCTATAACTGTTTCCATTGTTTCCCCATCTATTTGCCATGAAGTGTTGGGACCAGATGCCATGATCTTAGTTTTCTAAATGTTGAGTTTTAAGCCAACTTTTCCACTCTCCTCTTTCACTTTCTTCAAGAGGCTCTTTAGTTCTTCTTCACTTTCTGCCATAAGAGTGGTGTCATCTGCATATCTGAGGTTATTGATATTTCTCCCAGCAATCTTGATTCCAGCTTGTGCTTCATCCAGCCTGGCATTCCACCTGATGTACTCGGGCTTCCCTTGTGGCTCAGCTGGTAAACAATCCACCTGCCATGAAGGAGACCTGGCTTCCATCCCTGGGTTGAGACGATCCCCAGGAGAAGGGAAAAGCTACCTACTCCAGTATCCTGGCCTGGAGAATTCCATAGACTATAACTTTCCATGGTTTCACAAAGAGTCAAACAGGACTGAGCGACTCTCACTTCACTTCATTTCACTCTGCATATAAGTTAAACAAGGAGGGGAATAATATACAGCCTTGACACACTCCTTTCCTGATTTGGAACCAGTCTGTTGTTCCATGTCCAGTTCTAACTGTGGCTTCTTGTCCTGCATACAGATTTCTCAGGAGGCAGATAAGGTTGTCTGGTGTTCCCATCTCTTTAAGAATTTTCCAGTTTGTTGTGATCCCCACAGTCAAAGGCTTTGGCATAGTCAATAAAGCAGAAGTAGATTCTTTCTGGAACCCTCTTGGTTTTTTCCATGATCCAATGGACATTGGCAATTTGATCTCTGGTTCCTTTGCCTTTTCTTTTTTTTTTTTATTTTTTTTTTAATTTTATTTTATTTTTAAACTTTACATAACTGTATTAGATTTGCCAAATATCAAAATGAATCCGCCACAGGTTTACATGTGTTCCCCATCCTGAACCCTCCTCCCTCCTCCCTCCCCATTCCATCCCTCTGGGTCGTCCCAGTGCACCAGCCCCAAGCATCCAGTATCGTGCATCGAACCTGGACTGGCAACTCATTTCATACATGATATTTTACATGTTTCAATGCCATTCTCCCAAATCTTCCCACCCTCTCCCTCTCCCACAGAGTCCATAAGACTGTCCTTTGCCTTTTCTAAATCCAGCTTGAACATCTGGAAGCTTATAGCTCATATACTGCTGAATCCTGGCTTGGAGAATTTTGAGCATTACTTTGCTAGCATGTGAGATGAATGCAATTATCTGGTAGCTTAAACATTCTTTGCCATTATCTTTCTTTGGGATTGGAATGAAAACTGACCTTTTCCAGTCCTGTGGCCACTGCTGAGTTTTCCAAATTTGCTGGCATATTGAGTGCTGTGCTTTCACAGCATCATCTTTTAGAATTTGAAATAGCTCAACCAGAATTCCATGACCTCCACTAGCTTTGTTTGTAGTGATGTTTTCTAAAGCCCATTTGACTTCGCATTCCAGGATGTCTGGCTCTGAGTGAGTGATCACACTATCGTAGTTATCTAGGTCATGAAGATCTTTTGTATTCAGTTCTTCTGTGTATTCTTGCCACCTTTTCTTAATATATTCTGCTTCTGATTAATAATACCTATATTGGTACTGACCTATAGTTATGTTTCAATCTACCTTTCCTTTGAATGTTCACACGATCATGAGAATAAGTTCCTATGAATAAAATTTTATCATTAAAATTAAATTAATTAAATATTTATAAATAGCCTATAAGGAAGATGGGTTGTCCTCTAGTCTAGAAAGGATCACTTTTTTGTATTTGAAATATAGCACAATTTTAACAATATTGTGCATGTATCATTGGAACAACTGTGACATAACAAACGTGTTTTGTTCTCACATTATTTACTGTCTGTAAATAATGATCTGTGTGTTTCTGTTTGCAAACTGTGTCGACTAGATGTATGAGATTGTCTGTGACAAACAAGTGACTCAGGAATGACAAAGACCTCCTGCCAGCATCTAACTGAGATTATTTCTCAACCCACAGGCTGACCCTGGCAGTGTAGTTGTCAAAGTTGATTGATTGGTAAATGAGGATAAAAGGTCCTCTTTAGACTGGATCAGGGGAATGGACATGTATAATACCGTAGTGATGTTTTCATTAATTGATAGCATTTTAAAATATATTCTATAACATTTTAAATTTGCATGCAAATGAAAATGTATTTTTTTGTTGTAAACTTTTTGAGAAGTCTGACAAATCCACAAAGTTATGTAACCAAAAACATGATCAAAATACAGAGCAGCTTAATAACTTTCCAAAGTTCTCATTCTTTGTCTCTCTAGTTAATATCCTGGGGAAGGCAATGGCACCCCACTCCAGTACTCTTGCCTGGAAAATCCCATGGACGGAGGAGCCTGGTAGACTGCAGTCCATGGGGTTGCTAGGAGTCAGACATGACTCTGTAACTTTCAAGTAGACAACCTGAGCGACTTCACTCTCACTTTTCACTTTCATGCATTGGAGAAGGAAATGGCAAGCTACTCCAGTATTCTTGTCTGGAGAACCCCAGGGACAGTGGAGCATGGTGGGCTGCTGTCTCTGGGGTCACACAGAGTCGGACACTACTGAAACGACTTAGCAGCAGCAGCAGCAGTTAATACCCTACCAATTTACCACCAGCTGACCAGTCCTCTGTACATCTGCCTTCTTCAGAATGTCATACAAATGGAATCATAAAGCCTTTTAAGTCTGAATTTTCACTTTGCATAAAGCATTTAGCATATTGCTGACTGCATCAATATGGTTTGTTTATTTATATTTCTTAGCAGTGTCTCACACTATGTAATGTACCAGAGTTTGTTCGCCCATTTGTTGGATGAAGAACACATGGGCTGTTTCCAGAATGTCACTGTTATAGTTGCCCTGAATGTTTGGCAACTGATTTCTGTGTAAATACAAGTTTTCATTTCTATATAAAGTGAGACTTCCGGATAAATGTAAGTGTGTAATTAATTTTATAATGTATAATTTTATATTTTATATTATTTTATATTTTGTATTATTTTGTATTATTATAATTTTATAATAATTGTAAGTGTGTAATTAATTTTATAATGAACCACAAACCTTCAGAGAAGCTGTCTCAATTTTGCATTCCTACGACAAATGCACAGATGTTTACATGTTCTAAATCCTCACCAGCATTATCTGTGCATTGTTTTTTGTTGTTGTTGTTAATTTGTTTTCATTAGATTTTTCTTTCAATTTGAACATGTCTACTGATATTTCATTTTTTAATTTTGATTTCCCTAATCAAACTCAGTAATTTCACACTGAGTTTTTCATGGTGTAACTTGTCATCTCTATATCTTCTTTGATGAATTATCTGCTCAAATTGTTTTCTAACATTGTACTTGTGCTGTTGATTTACTACTGAGTTATAAGAGTTTTATATATTTATATGTAAATACATAAAGTATATATGCAATGCATATGTATCTGTATATATTTATATTCACTGACAGGCTTCCTTGGAGGCTCAGTGGTAAAGAATCCACCTGCCAAGCAGGATATAAGGGTTCAATCCTTGGGTGGGGAAGCTCCCCTGGAGAAGGAAATGGCCATCCTCTCCAGTATTCTTGCCTGATGAATCCCATGGAGAGAGGAGCCTGGCGGGCTATACTCCATGAAGTTGCAGAAGAGTCGGACACGACTTAGGGATTAAACAACAACAATATTCATTGACAGATCGCAAAATGAAAGAAGGCCATTATCCAAAAATTTTACTGGCAGGAATTAATCTGATAGGGCTGGTCAGCTGCAGATGTATGCTACGATTCATGAAAAGAGACATGTAACAAGGAGTCTAACTCCATATTTGATATCTGACTATGGACAGCTTTTAAAGCACACACTTAGAAAAGTTGAAATGGCCCAGTGTAAAATAAAATGAAGTCATCTAAGACTTAAACTCATTAAACAAAATCTATTTGAAGGAGAAGGGAATTTTTTTTTTTTTTTTTTAGTAATTAGGGGCAGAAAGCACCTTCTGGTCTTCCCCATCCTTCTGTAGCCACACAGGCCGCTGCAGCCCATCCCTGGGGAACAGACTCTCCAGGATGACCCTGGCAGCTTGCAGTGTAAGCCCCTTCCTGAGGGCTGGCCTTGCACAGCCCCAGCTTCAGGCTGGGGTTCACCTGGGAGAGAATGGCCGTAAGTTGGACCCTCCTGCAGTCAGAGATGATGGAGCCCCCAGCAGCCCTGGCCTCCCTAGAAAGGCAGGAGGACCTTTGCTTTGCCTCTGGTCAGGCTGTCTGGGCTCAGAGAGTACAGGCTGGTCCAGAGGCAGCGTGTTCCCAGTCCTGGGGTACAAGCTGCAGGGAACAGGGATGAAGGACTCCAACCCCCAGCCACCCATCCCCCCACCAGCACCAAGGAGCCGCGCAATGCCCTGGGGCCCTTGGTTTGTGGCCTTGCTTTGTCTTTGACCTTCATCCATCCCCTTTCTCCAGTTCAAGTTGATTCAGGAAGAGGGGTGATTAACCCCCAATAGTCCTCCATTTTACAACCCAGTTTGGCCAGTCCATAAAATGGAAATAATGAATGACACCATATGATCACATCCTTAATGCCATAGCCCCAGCTGTGAAGGCTCCACAGGCAATAACAATGACATTACTGACTTCATTCCACCAGCAAGTATTAAGTATTTTACAGCCGTAGATTTAGCTAATATGCTCTGTTCAGTGCCTATTTCAACTGCCTCTCAGAGGAAGTTTGCTTTCACCTCTAAAGGGACACAAGCCACCTTTACTTGACTACTCATAGGGTATCTCAGTAGCTCGGCCATCTCATACAATTTTTTCAAGATATTAACTGCATTCAACTCTTTCTGGAAATGTGGATATGACATGGTGTATAAACAAAGTCAGGCTTCCCCAGTGGCTCAGCAGTAAAGAGTCTGCCTGCTGAGCTGCAGGAGATGCAAGTCCAGTCCCTGGGTCAGGAAGATACCCTGGGGGAGTGTATGGCAATCCACCCCAGTGTTCTTGCCTAGAGAATCCCATAGAGAGAGCAGTCTGGTGAGCTGCAGTCCAGAGGGTCATAAAGAGTCAGACACAACTGAAGCAATTTAGGACTCATGCACATAAAGGGATTCATTTGACAGATTCATTTAGGACCATGGGAGGAGGTCCTCTGGAGAAGGCAACATCTGGTTGATTGGCAAACTGGAACTGGGTACTCCTCACCCTCTCCCTTGTCTATAGAATGTACATTCTGTCTGTCATCCCTTCAGTGAGAGATATTTTCAAAGACCACACAACTGGGACGACCCAGAGGGATGGAATGGGGAGGGAGGAGGGAAGAGGGTTCAGGATGGGGAACACATGTATACCTGTGGTGGATTCATTTTGATATTTGGCAAAACTAATACAGTTATGTAAAGTTTAAAAATAAAATAAAATTAAAAAAAAAAAAAAAAAAAAAAAAAAACAAAGACCATACAAGCAGTCTTGAGAGAGAAACTTGATGTTGAGACCATCTGGACAGTATACATTCTTGAACCTGATTAAGTGAGTGAAGTCACTCAGTCGTGTCTGACTCTTTGCGACCCCATGAACTGTAGCCCACCAGGCTTCTCCATCCATGGAATTTTCTAGGCAAGAGTACTGGAGCAGGTTGCCATTTCCTTCTCCAGGGGATCTTCCCAACCCAGGAATCAAACCCAGGTCTTCCGCATCGCGAGCAGATGCTTTACGGTCTGACACACCTCTACATAAATATTTGAAATTCTGACTGATGGCTATTGAGATCTACTTGCCTCACAGCTTCCCATGAAAAGCCCTATATGTGAGACTATAAGCAATAATTTGATGCTTATTCTAGAACATGAGTTCAACTTTAATTCAATTGTATTTTACTGACCTACCATACTGGACATGGAACAACAGACTGGTTCCAAATAGGAGAAGAAGTTCGTCAAGGCTGTATATTGTCACCGTGTTTATTTAACTTATATGCAGAGTACATCATGAGAAACGCTGGACTGGAAGAAACACAAGCTGGAATCAAGATTGCTGGGAGAAATATCAATCACCTCAGATATGCAGATGACACCACACTTATGGCAGAAAGTGAAGAGGAACTCAAAGCCTCTTGATGAAAGTGAAAGTGGAGAGTGAAAAGTTGGCTTAAAGCTCAACATTCGGAAAATGAAGATCATGGCATCCGGTCCCACCACTTCATGGGAAATAGATGGGGAAACAGTGGAAACCGTGTCAGACTTTATTTTTCTGGGCTCCAAAATCACTACAGATGGTGACTGCAGCCATGAAATTAAAAGATGCTTACTCCTTGGAAGGAATGTTATGACCAACCTAGATAGCATATTCAAAAGCAGAGACATTACTTTGCCAACAAAGGTTCGTCTAGTCAAGGCTATGGTTTTTCCTGTGGTCATGTATGGATGTGAGAGTTGGACTGTGAAGAACGCTGAGTGCTGAAGAGTTGATGCTTTTGAACTGTGGTGTTGGAGAAGACTCTTGAGAGTCCCTTGGACTGCAAGGAGATCCAACCAGTCCATTCTGAAGGAGATCAGCCCTGGGATTTCTTTGAAAAGAATGATGCTAAAGCTGAAACTCCAGTACTTTGGCCACCTCATGCTAAGAGTTGACTCATTGGAAAAGACTCTGATGCTGGGAGGGATTGGGGGCAGGAGGAGAAGGGGACAACAGAGGATGAGATGGCTGGATGGCATCGCTGACTCGATGGACATGAGTCTCAGTGAACTCTGGGAGTTGGTGATGGAGAAGGAGGCCTGGCGTGCTGCGATTCATGGGGTCGCAAAGAGCTGGACATGACTGAGTGACTGATCTGATCTGATCTGATTGGGATATCCGGGCTTCCCCAGTGGTCCAGTGATAAAGACTTCACCTACAGTGCAGGAGACCCAGGTTTGATCACTGGGTCAGCAAGATCCCCTGGAGGAGGAAATGGCAACCCACTCTGGTATTCTTGCCTGGAGTATTCTATGGAAAGAGGAGTCTGGTGGGTTAGAGTCCATGGGTTGCAAAGAATTGGACATGACTTAGAGACTAAACAACAACAAGAATATCTGGATGTTGATACCAAGGATGAGAAGAATCAGGACATTTTTTTTGATCATGGTTTACCGGAACTTGAGAGTCACTCTTTCCTGCACAGAGAGGAGTGTGATCAATTTACTGAGTAATGGGAGAATTTCTTAAAAGAAAATTTAAATTTCTAAAAAAAAAAAAATACACAGTGAGAAACAGAGTACTAACATAATTGGAAATCTCAATTACACAAAAATCTTTAAGAACACTGAAAGTTTCTTTTTCAGAACTGACTCAGAGGCATACTAATTAGATTAGATAGTTGTCTCTGGTGCCATCTATTGTCTGAAAGATGTAAGAACTCTAGGCTCTATGGTAAATGGAAAACACTTTTTAAGTTCATTCCTCTCAAGCAGTACCAATGTGAAAGAGCATTTGCTAGGAAAGTCTGCTTTCTTAAGGCTGGTTCATGGTGAGCATTTAAGTATTTGAGTGGAAGTAGCATAGATTTTCCTGATGACCTCCTTTACCACATTAGTTGCAAGTTCAAATCAAAGATCCTTAATACAAACCCTTTTGACCTTGTCACTTTTCATCCAATTCTTTGCTTTTAAAAATTCAATATATCAATAAATCCATACAACAAGTTGCCAATTTAGATGTATTTTTAAATTCTATTTTGTTTTCTAAGGTTTCCAATCATTTGAGGAATGTCTCCCAACTTTGGCATTTTCAATTTTTTTTTTGACAATTTTCTTTAGGATGTTTTTAGAATTATTTTAAAATTCTTGCTTGCCAACTCCAATTTTGATTCAATATGTATCTGCTTTTGGCATTTTCCCTCTTGTATGGGCATAAAATCTTTCCTGTTATCATGCTTAGTAATTTGTTTATTGCATGCCATACAGACTACAAAGATGTTCTACAGGATTTCTCAAATCAAGGAAGCTTCAATTATTTTTCTGATGCAATTAAGAGTGATAAGCTCCATTCAATAGAAAATTGATTCTTTTGGTTTTGACAACATGCACTGTATCTCCAGTTCACCCCTCTTACTAGGGTGTGGCGATCTAGGACTTTCACATAAGTACTTGAGCTTTCTTAGTCTCTTCAGTGCAAAGTAATATAGAATTGTCTACTCTTGTATTTCAGAGGTTTTTGATATATCTTTAACCCCCCACTCCAAGCAATTTAATATTTGGCAAATGCTATGAAGGGAAGATAGCTCTGTGTTTGTAGCCACGCAAATTTCCAGTTTGGGTGCTCTAGTAGAGTGTAATTACCAAAAGTTCTGCAAGTTTTTCTGAAAGCAGCTGAAATATCATTGTTTTAGTGAAAGTGTCATACAAAATGCACATAAGAACAATCAAGTTGATGATGGAAAACTGTATTTACTAACTGGGATGGTTTTGCCTCCTTTTGATGCTCTCAGGCATAAGACTCTCATTTAAAAATCCTCTGGGACTTTCCTGGTGGTCCAGTGGTTAAGAGTCCACCTGCCCCTGCAGAGGACATGGGGTCAATCCCTGGTCTAGAAAGATAAACACAAGCCACAGGCCATCTAAGCCATGCACTGCAACTGTTGAGCCTGTGATATTAGAGCCCAAGTTCTAGAGCCCATGGTCTGCAACAGAAAGTACCCCCACACTCTGCAACTGCAGAAAGGCCATCCACAGCAAGGAAGACCCTGCACAGCCAAAAGTAAATAGATAGGTCGATAGATAATTTTTAAAAATAAAGTCCTTTCATCTTTTCAGAAAGCACCTACTGATAAGAGGTTCTATAGTAGCCTCCACTGGACTCACCCTTCAGTGAAACAAAAAATATTACATTTCAGTGCTGAGGATATCAAGTAACATTTTTAGGAACTTCCATGTGGTTTTTGAAATAATTTAAATGAGAGCTACATTTTAAAATATATGAACTATTTAAAGAACCTCTAGGGCTTCCCTGGTGCCTCAGAGGTTAAAGCGTCTGCCTCCAGTGTGGGATACCTGGGTTCGATCCCTGGGTCTGGAAGATCTCCTGGAGAAGGAAATGGTAACCTACTCCAGTATTCTTGCCTGGAGAATCCCATGGACGGAGAAGCTTGGTAGGCTACAGTCCACAGGGTCGCAAAGAGTCGGACATGACTGAGCAACTTCACTTTCCACTACAATATTAGAGTGCAGGACTCTAGTGGGATTTCAAGTGTCAGAAAAGAAAACCCACAATATTACTGAGAGTAAAAATTGCCTCTTCAAACTAACACTAACAGAATTGCTATTCTAATTATGCAGTTGTTTCAAAATAATAATTCACAATAACCTACTAATTATTCCCTAGGAATCTCTTGGAAATGAACATGTTTGGAGTCTTCAGTTATTAGGTCCTTAATGACTTTAGAGTGTATATAAAAGTCCTTGGTCCTATTGGTGAAATTATTCATCTGGGTAATAGGAAAATGTCTCCTTCTTTGGTAAGTAGCTTCTGTGTTTACCAGACTGGCTTTAGTGATGCAAAAATAGACTTTTATGGATCTGAGACCACTGACATGTGTCAAAATAGTTACAAAGTCATATGTATTAGCATATTACCCACAAATAGATCTCCCTGTGTCATTCTTCTATAGTTTCTACAGGGATCTGAGACACTCACCTTGTTTAAATAAACTTTGTTGTTAACAGAAATAAGCTGGAACATGATTGGCTACCTGATAGTTTCAATTAATTTATTTTCTGTCCTAACATTGTTTTGCTATATACTTATGAAAAATTTAGTGAATCACTTCAGTTTGATTGAATCTTTTTCGTCATTCCCATTGAAAGCAAGAATCCAAGATTCACTCTCATCTCCAACTTTTCCCCTCATGCTTCTCTACATTCACGTTTCTCTACATGGATGGTGGTGGTGGTGGTAGAGGTGATTTAGTTACTAAGTCCTGTCGACTCTTTGCAACTTCATGGACTTTAGCCCCTCCAGGCTCCTCTGTCCATCGGATTTCCCAGGTAAGAATACTAGAATGGGTTGCCATTTCTTTCACCAAGGAATCTTCTCGACCAGGGATCAAGCCCAGGTCTCCTGAATTGTAGGCAATCTCCTGCATTGAAAGCAGATTCTTTAAGGCTTGAGGCACAGGGAAACTCTTCTTAGTCTATTCGAAGGATGCTTGCTGTGAGTCCCCAAGAGTAATTGTCTGTTTTTAGTAAATAATTGAGTCATTCTGCCCTGCCTTCAGCAAGTCCACACCACAGCCTGTCTCATGGAGGCCACAGTATTAATTCTCTAACCACCTTCATGGTTATCCTCATGAGATTTGACTTCACACATACCTGAATTTGAATTATACCTGTCAACTACTTGCGGAGTGACTTGGAACATTAAGCTTCAATATTCCCATGCAACATACGGAATCAATAATGAGAATCTAGCTTACCAATCTGTCTTGAATCTTACACCCAATCTGTCCTGAAGTTTTGGAGGTGGGAGCCTGGGCGCCAATCCTATTTTCATCATGTCTTAGCTCTCCAGCTCTCTGTGCTTTAGCTCCCTCAACTATAAGAGAAAGATAACAATGATAGCAACTAACTGAAATTTTGTTAGTATATTTCTGTGTGACAATTAAATAAATTATATGTAAAGTTTTTAGAATATTGTATTTCACATCACAATCATTATATAAATGATAACTATTATTTAAAAAATCTAGTGACATAGTTCTAATTATTAGCTAGGGGTAAGCAAGAGCAGTGAGGTTATTTCTGTTGTTGTTTAGTCGTTAAGCCATGTCCAACTCTTTGTGACCCCATGGACTGTAGCCCTTCAGGCCTCTCTGTCCATGAGATTCTCCAGGCAAGGATACTGGAGTGGGTTCCCATTTCCTTCTCTAGAAGATCTTCCCAGATCAGGGATTGAACCTACATCTCCTGCATTGGCAAATGGATTATTTACTGCTGAGCTGAGAGCAGTGGAATAATTGAAACTAATCTTCACTCTTTACCTATTATGTGCCGGTTTATCTAAAGTGAGACAGCAAGAAAGTATAGATAGATAGTTTTCCTAATTTAACCTGGCAGAGAAACCATGTGAAATATTATTGTCATTATTATAGTAATATTTTACATATATATAATGTTATATACAATAATATACATATAATATATGTATTAAGTATAGCAGATTCTCTCTCGATATATATATATATATATATATATATATATATATATATATACACACACACACACACACACACATAATCGTGCAAGGTCATACAGTCCATGTGGCTAATATGAGATACTAACCAAATGCTTATTAACTCTAAATGTAGGTCTTATCATTTCTGAACACTCTGATTACTTTGAAAACAGGCAAAATAAGAATAAATTAACTACTGTCCTAACAAGGTACTGCATCTCATTCTCACTCTTTGAGGTAATAACATAAGACAGCATCCTAACCCTTCTAATTCTCTTAGATTTTTCTGTGCCTATCTTATAGCACACTTTTAGTGAGTAGATGATATTACAACAATGTAGTTCTTAGCCCTGTAGTGGTCTCAATAATTTTATATAAGTGAGAGAATGACCCCAACCATTTGTTCTAGCAGGCTGTGGCAGTAGTAACAAAGCCCACTGGAGGTTTCACTTGCTTGTTTTATAGATTTCCAAGTCATCCCTCAAGGTTACAATAAAACATCTTATATTTCAAAGTCAGGTTCAAATTCTCCTTACTTCCAGAAAAATTCTGAGATTACAGAAACAGAAACTGACAAAATTCTTAGACTCAACATCCTGAATTATACTAGGATAAAAATTAAAGGCAGCTATTTGTGTTTGCTCACAAATATAATTAGTGAGGAGGCTACATAGAGTGATTTTTAAAGATGAAAAGTTAACTTACTAATTTTTTGCCCACTTCACTCAGTCATCTAATATTTATGCTGTACTTACTAGAAGCCAAGAATGATAAAGAATGACAAAGAAAAAAGCAGTTAATTATTTTAATTTCCTTGACTTAGTATCTTGACAGGATTTAAGGAATTGCCTTAAACTCATCCCTGTCTAAAACACACTGTTAGCTGATGTTTACTGACATTTGCTTTCATTTCACTAAAATCACTTTTGCTTTCATTATTATTCTTTAAATAGATGAAGTATAGCTCATTGCACCATTCTATTTACAGTCAAGAGTACAACACACTACTATCAAATACTGGGCAGAAGGACTACATTGTTCTAGAGTTATCGTTACAACATGTACTCAAGTTAACATTTTTTTAATAACAGATGTATTTTTCCTCTTATCATCATTTCATTTATTACTTCATTATTCATTTAATCCTCTGTACTAGCTATAGTACTATACTTGAGAATTAAAAAAAGTAAGAAATATGAGATTTTTCTGCACATGTCTGTCCAGTGGAAGAACTACCTATTAATCAAACAAATAAAATTATCAACCATGATATAAAGCTACTAAATTCTGAAACATGTTTCTCAGAATTTATATTTGGAAGGAGATTTGGTCTGGGACTCTTGACTTGATTGCTTGTTTGTTGAAGCAATAAAATAACCTTATAATTATATCTATTTTTTTTCTCTTTCCATCAACATAGGATCTTAGGATGTTAGAATTCTCGTAAGAAGAAAACAACACAGAATATGGACTTTTTAGATGGAAACTATACCTTGGTGACTGAGTTTATTCTGTTAGCATTTCCAACTCGCCCTGAACTGCAGATTGTCCTATTTCTCCTGTTTCTGACTTTGTACTCTATGATTTTAATGGGGAACATCAGGTTGATGATGTTAATCAGGGTTGATCTGCACCTTCAAACCCCCATGTACTTTTTCCTTAGTAACCTATCCTTTGTAGACCTTTGCTATTCTTCAGTCATCATTCCCAAAATGCTTGTCAACTTCCTCTCTCAGAACAAGTCCATTTCCTATCATGGCTGTGCCCTGCAGTTCTATTTCTTCTGTACTTTCGCAGATACCAAATCCATTATCTTGGCTGCCATGGCGTATGACCGCTATGTCGCCATCTGTAACCCTTTACTGTACACGGCTGTGATGTCTCGGGGCATCTGCATATGGTTGATCGTCTTGTCATACTTTGGAGGCAATATGAGTTCCCTGGTGCACACACATCCTTTGCATTTATTCTGAAATACTGTGATAAAAATGTCATTAATCATTTTTTCTGTGACCTCCCTCCCTTGCTTAAGTTATCTTGCACAGACACATCACTTAATGAGTGGCTTCTCTCCACATATGGCAGCTCAGTGGAAATTATCTGCTTCATTGTCATCATCATCTCCTACTTTTACATTCTCCTCTCAGTCTTAAAGATCCATTCTTCCAGCGGGAGGAATAAGACCTTCTCTATGTGTGCTTCTCACCTGACATCCGTGGCCATCTACCAGGGAACTCTGCTCTTCATTTACTCACGACCCAGCTACCTGTATTCTCCCAACACTGATCAAATCATCTCAGTGTTCTACACCATCATCATTCCAGTGCTGAATCCCTTGATTTATAGTTTGAGAAACAAAGACGTAAAATACACTGCTAAAAAAGTCTTAAAACCAAAGATAAATTCCTCCTGAGATATAAGGCTCCAGGATTCATCTAAATCCCTGATTACAAACTCTATTTGGATGTATGCTCAGTCGTGTCCAGCTCTTTGCGACCCCATGGACTATAGCCCGCCAGGCTCTTCTGTCCTTGGAATTATCCCGAAAAGAATACTGGAGTGGGTTGCCATTTCCTCCTCCAGGGAATCTTTCCCATGCAGGGATGGAACCTGTATCTCTTGCTTATCCTGCATTGACAAGCAGGTTCTTTACCCTTTCAATGCCTGGGACAAACTGTAGCTAAGAGCCTGCAACAACCTTGCCAGCGTATACACAATTTCTCACACAAACATTTTATCAAACACTTGTTTTCAAAGAGCCAAACACATTTCATAGCCCCAAGATAAAGGAAACATTTAAAAGTTTCAAAATTGCTGCAAAGTAATAGTTGAATAGTTTTCCAACTATTCAGTTCAGTTCAGTCACTCACTCATGTCTGACTCTTTGCAACCCCATGGACTGCAGCACGCCAGGCTTCCCTGTCCATCACCACTCCCGGAGCTTCTTCAAACCCATGTCCATCAAGTTGGTGATGCCATCCAACCATGTCATCCTCTGTCATCTCCTTCTCCTCTCGCCTTCAATCTTTCCCAGCTGCAGGGTCTTTTCCAATGAGTCAGTTCTCCATGTCAGGTGACCAAAGTATTGGAGCTTCAGCTTCAGCATCAGTCCTTCCAATGAATATTCCTTTTTTATTGACTGGTTTGATATTCTTGCAGGCCAAAGGACTCTCAAGAGTCTTCTCCAACACGACAGTTCAAGCATCAATTCTTTGGCACTCAGCTTTCTTTATAGCCCAACTCTCACATCCACACATGACTGCTGGAAAAACCACAGCTTTGACTAGACAGAACTTTGTTGACAAAGTGATGTCTCTGCTTTTTAATATGCTATGTTTGTCATACCTTTTCTTCCAAGGAGCAAGCGTCTTTTAATTTCATGGCTGCAGTCACCATCTTCAGTGATTTTGGAGCTCAAGAAAATAAAGTCTGTCACTCCCAACCATAAGGAGCTGGGAGTTAATTCTAGAACAGATTGTATTAGGTTGTCTTAAAAGATATAGAAAGAACCTCAGACATTGTGTCTGTGTTTATTTTCATGTGTAGAATATCTCATTAAGATTTCATTTATGAAATTACTGGATTAGGGAGGAAGCCAGATTCCTTTGGTTTCTGTGCTAGCTCTTGTACCCAACTAGTTAATTGCACTTTGATCAAGTTACTTAATTTTTCTGTCTCAATTGTCTCTCCTGTAAAATGAGGAGAGTATAGTACCTACATCAGTGACTGTTGCATGTTGGACTAAATGCTGAGAATCATGCTTGAATCATTTTAACCACTTGATAGATCTTAAATACACATATTTCTTTAATCGATTAAAATACATATAGTGCAACAAGATGGTGTGAGGCAGGGATGCTAGGAAAGCAATAATACAAAATCAAATACCTTTTCTCAAGTGTTGTCCAATAACAAGTCAAGAACCTTCTCTACCCAATCTAATTCAAATTAATTTGAAAACTTTTTCTAAGTGGCATCTTGCACACTAAAGGTTAATTACAAGCCAAGTATTTGTTTTCCTCCATATCTTTTATGTTTATGTGTGTAAGTATTACTGAAAGTATGGAACATCCTTCTCTGATATCTCAGAAACACAATGAGCTACTGAGTGTATAACCTGTGTCTTCAATGGCCGGTCAACTGACGTGACATTGGGAAGCACCACAGAGAACATTCACTTGAAGCCTGGACATAAAAGGACACATATAATTGCAAAATATATTTCTATAACTTATGTTTTTGCTGTTTATTATTATTTTCATCATCATTATTTATTATATCATTATTTAATTGCCATTTATATATCTATTGGTGAGGTATCTGTTCAAATCATGTCCCTATTTTTAATTGGGTTGTGTTTTTATTATTTATAAACATTTTTGTATACTCTAGCTACAAATTCTTTGTTGCAAAAATGTTTTGCAAATATTTTCTTCACTTCATCTATAAATCTAACATCTATATTACATAATAATGCATAGCATTACATAATAATACAAAACATGTACACATCACTTCATAAAATTATGTAACAGGAATAATTAATAATCAACAAAATACTTCCCCCCCTGCTTATATTCTATTCATACTGCTTCAGCTTTTGTTTGCTATATAAACACTATCTCAAAATGGCACAGGTTAAATAACTGGGCTGTATTCTGTTACTCTTCATGTTGACCATGGTCAGATGATATTGAACCATACAGCATCCCATGGACAGAGGAGCCTGGTGGTCTACAGTCCAGGGGGTCGCTAAAGTCCCAAACATGACTTAGTGACTAAACAACAACAACCAAGTATAAACATTAGTTTGAAGGTTCTTGTTGCTTTATTTCAGAAGTAGTTGAGGTTCCATCTTACAAATAACAACCTGTGAAAAATTGAACTTCATGTGAACAATATGTCATATTCTTTAGGTCTAAAAAATATACACATCACTCACATTCCAATTTTCACATATTATCCAAGACACACACATGCAAACATGTGACACACATATAAATGCATGCAAACACAATGGAGATGAGTCTATATATTTCAGAAACAATTGAAAGTGAAAGTCACTCAGTCATGTCTGACTCTTTGTGACCCCATGAACTATACAATCCATGGAATTCTCCAGACTAGAATACTGGAGTGGGTAGCTATTTTCTTCTCCAAGAGCTTATTCCCAACCCAGGGATCAAACCCAGGTCTCCCACATTGCAGGCAGATTCTTTAACATCTGAGCCACCAGGGAAGCACAAGAATATTGGAGTGGGTAGCCTACCCATTCTCCAGGGAATCTTCCTGGCACAGGAATTGAACTGGGGTCTCCTGTATTGCAGGTTTATTCTTTACCAGCTGAGCTACAGGGTAGCTCAAGAGATAAAAATATATGTGTTACATAAGTTTGTAGAAATGTTTCCTTCAATGAGCAAAGAGATTATTTCTTTGGCACCAGACAATTCCCACAAATAGGTAATTAATATTATGACAAAACAAAAATACACATCTAGAGAACTGCTCATTAATACTTACTTAATGTCTGTGTTGTCGGGTGTTGTCATTATAGACATGCCTGAACCAGCTAAGTCTGCTCCTGCCCCTAAAAAGGGCTCTAAAAAAGCTGTGACTAAGGCCCAGAAGAAGGACAGTAAGAAGCGCAAGTGCAGCCTCAAGGAGAGCTACTCCGTGTACGTGTACAAGGTGCTGAAGCAAGTCCATCCGGACACCGGCATCTCGTCCAAGGCCATGGGAATCATGAAATCCTTCGTCAACGACATTTTCGAGTGCATTGCTGGTGAGGCATCATGCCTGGCACATTACAACAAGTGCTCGACTATCACATCCAGGGAGATCCAGGCCGCCGTGAGCTTGCTGCTACCTGGGGAGCTGGCCAAGCACACCGTGCCCGAGGGCACTAAGGCTGTCACCAAGTATACCAGCTCCAAGTAAATATAATATGCCTAGCCACTGTTAATGGAGAAGGCAATGGCACCCCACTCCAGTACTCTTGCCTGGAAAATCCCGTGGACAGAGGGCCTGGTGGGCTGTAGTCCATGGGGTCGCTAAGAGTCGAACACGACTGAGTGACTTCACTTTCACTAATGTCTCACCAAATACTGAACATAACATAAACCAAAACCAGAAACATAATTATTTTATTTTGATCAATCCATGATGTGCTCATTATTTCTGGAACTGATACAGACACTCTTAAAACATTGATGGTTTTGAGAAATATTAAAACTGTTATCTTGTTTTGTATCCACATGAATATTCACAGAAAATGCTTAATCCTGACTCTTACAGCCTGGTATCTCTAACATTAGAGTCTCATCCCCATTATTTTGAAGAGGAAAAGACAGGTAAATTTATCAAATGCATTCTCTGAAGTAAAGAAAGGAAGGCTCAGAGACAAGCTTGTAGAAAGTAATATGCCTCAAACAGGACATTGAGATTTGGTTCAGTTTCTCAACTTCTTATCCCAGGTATTTGTTGTTAATGAATAATAATAGCTGTGCCTCTTTAAAGAGTGGGTGCATGAATGGATAATTTTCTGAATATGAAGACAATTGTGTATAGAAATGTGTTCTATTTTATGATATACTGCAGATGTGCAGAAGTTTTACACATCCATATGTCCTTTTCCTGAACATTTTCTAAAAGTTTAGACTAGAAAAAAGAAGAATGGATGAAGGGAATTGCTCCTCTGTGACTGAATTCATTTTCTTGGGAATTAGTGTTAACACTGAGGACAAAGTGACAATATTTACCATGGTTCTAATTGTTTATCTCACTGGCCAGTTGGCAAATCTTGGGATGATATTCCTGATTAAGATGGATCCCCAGCTGAACACACCCATGTACTTTTTCCTCGGTCACCTCTCCTTCTGTGTCCACTGCAGTTGACCCCAAGATGCTCTTGGACCTATTTGCCAAGAACAAATTAATCCCTTTCTGTGGCTGTGCTCTGCAATTCTTGGTCTTCTGTATCTTTGCCGATTCTGAGTGTCTCCTGCTGGCAGTGATGGCCTATGACTGGTACAAGGCCATCAGCAGCCCCTTGCTCTATGCAGTCAGTATGTCCAGCAGGGTGTGCTCCCTGCTCGTGGCTGGGGTTTACCTGGTGGGGATGGCAGATGCTCTGATACACACGACATTAGCATTCTGCTTATGCTTCTGTGAGTCAAATGAGATTAACCACTTTTTTGTGATGTTCCTCCTCTCCTGTTGATATCTTGCTCAGACACACAGATCAATGAGTTAGTGATATTCATGATTTTTGGCTTCATTGAACTGAGTACCATTTCAGGAGTCCTTGTCTCTTATTGTTATATTATCTTATCAGTCTTGAAGATTCACTCCACTGACGGGAGATTCAAATTTTCTCTACCTGCACCTCCCACCTAACTGCTGTGGCAATTTTCCAGGGAACTCTGCTCTTCATGAATTTCCGACCAAGTTCTTCCTACTCTCTCAGATCAGATCAGATCAGATCAGTCGCTCAGTCGTGTCTGACTCTTTGCAACCCCATGAATCGCAGCACGCCAGGCCTCCCTGTCCATCACCAACTCCCGGAATTCACTGAGACTCACATCCATCGAGTCAGTGATACCATCCAGCCATCTCATCCTCTGTCGTCCCCTTCTCCTCTTGCCCCCCAATCCCTCCCAGCATCAGAGTCTTTTCCAATGAGTCAACTCTTCTCATGAGGTGGCCAAAGTACTGGAGTTTCAGCTTTAGCATCATTCCTTCCTACTCTCTAGATCAAGACAAAATGAACTTGCTGTTTTACACCCTTGTGATTCCCTTGTTAAACCCTCTGATTTACAGTCTACAAAACAAGGCTGTGAAAGTGGCCCCAGAAAAATTGAAAAATAAATGGCTTTAAATATTTATGTTAGGCGTATGTGAATAAACATGCCTATAGTGACAGATGATTTATTAAAATTATATGGTAGAATACATGACAAACATAATTTTTCACTTTCTTAAAGTAGTATTACACTAAATCTCAATCTTAAATCTATTACTGTTGCTCTCACATGTGATGCTTAATTATCTTTCCAGAATTTGTACATGGCATTTAGTTTAAATGAAAACATTTCTGACATTTCCATTATGCTAATTTTTGTTTAGTTTTTATTCAAATATCGTTTCAATTATTCTGAGACTTATTGTGCATTTATTCAGTGATCTTTGAGCATGTAGATTCTTTTTTTTAATATAAATTTATTTATTATAATTGGAGGCTAAGTACTTTACAATATTGTATTGGTTTATTATAGCGCATCTTGCATTTTGCTGCTGCTGCTGCTAAGTCGCTTCAGTCGTGTCCTACTCTGTGAGACTACATGGACTGCAGCCTACCAGGCTCCCCCATTCCTGGGATTCTCCAGGCAAGAACACTGGAGTGGGTTGCCATTTCCTTCCCCAATGCAGGAAAGTGAAAAGTGAAAGTGAAGTTGCTCAGTCACGCCCAACTCGTAGCGACCCCATGGACTGCAGCCCACCAGGCTCCTTTGTCCATGGGATTTTCCAGGCAAGAGTACTGGAGTGGGTTGCCATTGCCTTCTCCGATCTTGCAGTTTAAATAATACTAAATATAAGCTAAAACAAATAACAAATTAACTAAATGGTCAAGTAACTCATGAAGCAGGGCAAAGACTAATAGACTTTTGCCAAAAAAATGCACTGGTCATAACAAACACCGTCTTCCAACAACTTAAGAGAAGACTCTATATGTGGACATCACCAGATGGTCAACACCAAAATCAGATTGATTATATTCTTTGCAGCCAAAGATGGAGAAGCTCTATACACTCAGCAAAAACAAGACCAGGAGCTCACTGTGGCTCAGACCATGAGCTCCAGTGGATGTTGGCAATTTGATCTCTGGTTCCTATGCCTTTTCTAAAACCAGCTTGAACATCAGGAAGTTCATGGTTCACATATTGCTGAAGCCTGGCTTGGAGAATTTTGAGCATTACTTTACTAGCATGTGAGATGATTGCAATCGTGCAGTAGTTTGAGCATTCTTTGGCATTGCCTTTCTTTGGGATTGAAATGAAAACATTAGTGCAGCACTTTCACAGCATCATCTTTCAGGGCTTGAAAGAGCTCAACTGGAATTCCATCACCTCCACTAGCTTTATTCGTAGTGATGCTTTCTAAGGCCCACTTGACTTCACATTCTAGGATGTCTGGCTCTAGATCAGTGATCACACCATCGTGATTATCTGGGTCGTGAAGATCTTTTTTGTACAGTTCTTCTGTGTATTCTTTTCACCTGTTCTTAATATTTTCTGCTTCTGTTAGGTCCATACCATTTCTGTCCTTTATCGTGCCCATCTTTGCATGAAATGTTCCCTTAGTATTTCTAATTTTCTTGAAGAGATCTCTAGTCTTTCCCATTCTGTTGTTTTCCTCTATTTCTTTGTATTGATCTCTGTAGAAGGCTTTCTTATTTCTTCTTGCTATTCTTTTATATCTTTCCTTTTCTCCTTTGCTTTTCACATCTAGTCTTTTCACAGCTATTTGTAAGGCCTCCCCAGACAGCCATTTTGCATTTCTTTTCCATGGGGATGGTCTTGATCCCTGTCTCCTGTACAATATCACACACCTCATTCCATAGTTCATCAGGCACTCTATCTATCAGATCTAGGCCCTTAAATTTATTTCTCACTTCCACTGTATAATCATAAGGGATTTGATTTAGGTCATACCTGAATGGTCTAGTGGTTTTCCCTACTTTCTTCAATTTCAGTCTGAATTTGGCAATAAGGAGTTCATGGTCTGAGCCACAGTCAGCTCCTGGTCTTGTTTTTGCTGACTGTATAGAGCTTCTCCATCTTTGGCTGCAAAGAATATAATCAATCTGATTTTGGTGTTGACCATCTGGTGATGTCCATGTATATAGAGTCTTCTCTTGTGTTGTTGATAGAGGGTGTTTGCTATGACCAGTGCATTTTCTTGGCAAAACTCTATTAGTGTTTGCCCTGCTTCATTCCGTATTCCAAGGCCAAATTTGCCTGTTACTCCAGGTGTTTCTTGACTTCCTACTTTTGCATTCCAGTCCCTATAATGAAAAGCTACCCCGCTTCTGAGGTTAGGGGTGGTGACGAGAGGAGTTACCATGAATCTGAGGTCAGGGCAGTGGCTGGGAGGAGCTACTCCATGCCAGGCGTGGTGGCCAGGAGAAGCAACCCAACACCCGAGGCCAGAGGCGGCAGCCAGGAGGACCAACCCCACGTCCAAGGAGCCGTGGCTGTGTGGGCATAGGAGGGCCTAGAAGAGCTACCCCACGTTGAAGGTCAGGAAGGGTGGCAGTGAGGAGATACCCCTTGTCCAAGGTAAGGAGTAGCGGCTGTGCTTTCCTGGAGTAGCCATGAAAAGATACCCCATGCCCAAGGTAAGAGACACCCAAGTAAGACAATAGATGTTGCAAGAGGGCATCAGAGGGCAGACACAATGAAACCATACTCACAGAAAACTAGTCAATCTAATCACACGAGGACCACAGCCTTGTCTAACTCAATGAAACTAAGCCATACCCGTGGGGCAACCCAAGATGAGCAAGTCATGGTGGAGAGATCTGACAGAATGTGGTCCACTGGAGAAGGGATTGGCAAACCACTTCAGTATTCTTGCCTTGAGAACCCCATGAACAGTATGAAAAGGCAAAATGATAGGATACTGAAAGAGGAACTGTGCAGGTCAGTAGGTGCCTAATATGCTACTGGAGATCAGTGGAGGAATAACTCCAGGAAGAATGAAGGGATGGAGCCAAAGCAAAAAGAATACCGAGCTGTGGATGTGACTGGTGATAGAAGCAAGATCCAATGCTGTAAAGAGCAATATTCCATAGGAACCTGGAATGTCAGGTCCATGATTTAAGGCAAATTGGAAGTGGTCAAACAAGTGATGGCAAGAGAGAATGTCGACATTGTAGGAATCAGTGAACTGAAATGGACAGGAATGGGTGAATTTAACTTAGATGACCATTATATCTACTACTGCGGGCAGGAATCCCTCAGAAGAAATGGATTTGCCATCATAGTCAACAAAAGAGTTTAAAATGCAGTACTTGGATGCAATCTCAAAAACGACAGAATGATCTCTCTTTGTTCCCAAGGCAAACCATTCAATATCACAGTAATCCAAGTCTATGCCCCAACCAGTAACACTGAAGAAGCTGAAGTTGAACGGTTCTATGAAGACCTACAAGACCTTTTAGAACTAACACCCCAAAAAGATGTATATTACAGCATCTAAAGACTGATGTGACCTACATATTAGTCCAAATAAATATGATACAAAAAAAAGAAAAAAAAATTAAGCCAATTAAATGGAAGTCAAAAATAGTATTGCAGCAGACAACATTTGATTAAAATAGACTTCCTCATCTGAAATTGGATAACTTAAAGAAGAACTGAGTGTTTTTTAGGAAATTCACAATTCAAATCTCAGTTGTGGCAATGGCATGGAGTTACGCTTCTATTCCATGAAAATTCTTGAAATTCCACAAAAATAGGGAACAGCATATCAAAAGACTCTGATGCATTCTAGGCTGTCTACTTCAGTCCTCATCACTAACTTTTCTTCTTCTTTCCATAACACGTCCCTCTTACACATCACCAATGACTGATGGAAAATATCTGTAATGTCTGTTGTTACTTCTCGTCTTTCATTTCTAATTTTATGGACTTGAGTCTTCTCTTTGCTTCTCTTGATGTGTCTGACTGAAGGTTTATCAACTTTATATTCTCAAAGAACCAGCTTTTAGTTTCACTGACCTTTGTTATTATTTTCTTTATGTTTTTCATTTATTTATGCTCTGATCTTTATGTTTTGGTTCCTTCTATTAACTTCAGGTTTTGTTTATTCTTTCTCTAGTTGCTTTAGGTGTAATGTAAGGTTGTTTATTTGTGATTTTTCTTGTTTCCTGAGGTAAGATTGTATTGCAATAAGCTTCCTTCTTAGAACTGTTTTTGCTGAGCACCTTAGGTTTTGGATTGTCTTGTTTTTGTTGTCATTTGTCTCTAAGTATTTTTCGATTTCCTCTTTGTTTTCTTCAGTGATATTGGTTGTTAAGTCACATATAGTTTAGCCTCCATATGTTTGTGTTTTTTACAGCTTTATCTTGTAATGGATTTCTCATATTGTCATTGGAAACAGATGCTTGTTATTATTTCAATTTTTAAAAATTTACCAAGTCTTGGTTTGTGATCCATGATATGATCTACTGTGGAAAATGTTCTGTGTTTACTTGAGATGAATGTGTATTCTGCTTCTTTCAGATGGAATGTCCTACAAATATCAAATCTATCTGTCTGTTGTGTCATTTAAGACTTGGTTTACTTATTAATTTTCTTCCATGGGTGATCCATCCATTGGTGCAATTTGAGTGTTAAAGCTCCCCACTATTGTTGTGTTACTGCTAATTTCCCCTTTTATAGATATTAGCACTTGCCTTATATATTGAAGTGTTCCTGTGATGGGTGCATATATATTTACAATTGCTATGTCTTCTTCATGGATTGGTCCTTTGGTCATTGTGTGTTGTCTTTCCTTGTTTCTTTTAACATTCTTTATTTTCAAGTCTATCTTGTCTGATATGAATATTGCTTTTCCAGCTTCCTTTGATTTTCATTTGCATGTGGAGTATCTTCTTATATCCCCTCATTTTCAGTCTGTATGTGTCTCTAGATCTGAAGTGAGTTTCCTTGTGTATATCTTCTTGATGAGACCTAATTTGTGTTGGGGTCATTTAATGGACTGGAACCTGGTGGTCCGGAGTTGATGATAAGAAAGTGAAAGAGAGAGCCAAAGGGAGGGGAAGAGAGAGAGAGAGAGAGAGAAAGAAAGAAGGAAATATATGGGGACCCAAGCTCTGATGGAGCAAAGGTGCTTTAATGATCTTCCTGTGATATATATAGGCTGTTGTACACGAAATTTCTTTGACAATGATAAAGATCAGAAAACCAAATGTATAGCAACCATTACCAAGGGAACAAGGGATTAATAATGGTCACAAGGTCAGGAGACAATCCATATCTCAAGAAAGAGGTTGAAACTAAGCAGTTTTGCCGTAAAGTGAATGTTTACTGAAGGAGATTCAAGCCTGTCTCATATCATGACCTCAGTCCTGGGAGCAGCTTGCTGCTCCACTGGTTTCTGACAATAGAAACTAAGGAACAGAGGATTTATGAGAAACAGCACGTAGGAATCCTCCTGTTAAACATTCCCTGAAAAATGTGTTCAATTTTTATTAGATTGCTTGTTGTCTTAATGTCTATGAGGACTGTTCATATACTTTGGCTACAAGTTCTTTGTCAGATATATAAGTAGATAGATAGTTTTCAAACATTTTCCCTCAATCTTTGAATATACATGCATTTATATATATATTCAAAAGCTTGCTCCTCTGATTTATTTTTGCACACTCTTCCACTAATCTCTTGCTACATAAACTGCATGTCAAAACTAGATAACTTGAGAAGGACCACTGACCAGGTGTGCTCAGTCATGTCTGACTCTTTGTGACCCCATGGATGTTAGCTTGCCAGGCTCCTCTACCCAAATTTCCCAGGCAAGAATACTGGAGTGGGTTGCCATTTTCTACTCCAGGGGTTCTTCCCGACCCAGGGATGGAACTCACATCTCCTGTTAGGCAGTCAGAATCTTTTCTGCTGAGCCGCCTTGGAAACCCTTGAATATACATGCATTTATATATATTCAAAAGCGTGTTTCTCTTATTTATTTTTGCACACTGTTCTAGTTGTCTCTTCCTACATAAACTGTATTTCAAAACTAAATAACTTAACAGAATGACCACTGACTCCTTATTTTGTTCTTTCTCGTGTTTACTGAGGTTGCATGAAATATTCCGTGGAAAGACTGGCTAGGTTGCAAGTACTTTAATAATTGACATTAGATGAGAATGTCTAGAAAGATGAACCCAAATTCTCCCCTTTCAGTTCATGTAATCTCAGAACGTGCCACAGTGCTTAATCAGATGGCTAGTTGTAACAGTAATTCATGGCTTTCACATACTGTCTTCTTCAAGACAAGACCCAGAAGTGACTTATAATATTTCCACTAATTTTGTTTGTCAAAATAGGTGAAGTATGGAAAAATTTCAAAGAAGGATAAATATGCAATATAGATGAACCTTGAATATGTTTCAATGAAGACAAGAAGGCTGATGAAAAGAATAACAACAACAAAAACAAACTAACAAAAAGCATGTTGCATATTTCTGTTTAAAAGGAGGCTGAGAATTGGAAAGCACAAAGAATCAGAAAGTAAATTAGTAGTTGCCAGGGCTCAGGGAGGAAGGAAGGGAAAGTGATAGCTAATAAATATGGATTTCTTATTGTAATAATGAAAATGTTGTGGAAGTAAATACTGGTGATAACCTAAAAACCTTAAAAATATAGTTAAAACAAAGAACTGTATACATTAGAAGGGTGAATGTAACCATGTACACATTACATTTCAGCAAAAAACAAAACATGAACCAAGTGTGGTAATATCCTTAAATGAGATGTGAAGGAGACTCTAAAACACTATGAACAAATCTAACAAAATGGAAATAATGGAGGGAGGATCTTTTTGAGTTTCAGTAGCTTTACTCTGTAACTAAAGAAGGACGAAACCATTTCAGGATAACTGTGAAGCACATCATACAAAAAAAATTTTGCTGTTTTCTTTTTACCGTAGATCAATTTGATGACAACAGGGAAGTATGAAAATGCAGCCTGTGCTAAGTGGCTCCTGAATTCTCAGGGGAAAATACAGAAGCAGAAGTATAATTCATGAAATGTTTGCATAAGATCAAAGCAGAGGGGCAGTAGCACAGGGATTTAAGCCCCAATGTACCTGGTAAAATAAGAGGCCATCTGCTTATTGTTCAGCTAGCCAAGACCTGCTCATCTCAGGTAGGTTTCCAGTTCCTGACTTAAAGAATATAGAAGAAAATATGTAACATTTTGAGGGAAAAAATTGTAAATGAACCATTTTGTGCCTGCCTACTCATGAAAATCTGAAATCAATGGCTAGAAATATTTCGATCTCAGAATCACAAGAATCTGAACTTGTTAATATCCAGAATGCAACTGTTTATTTTATTTTGCTTTTTCTTCACAGGAAATATTTACTCTTTTTATCATTGGAAAAATGTATACATGAATTTAAAGTATGTTTTACTTTATTAAAATAGAGTAGGTATCGCAGTAAAAATAAAAACATGTACAAATTCATCTCCATGTGAACCACATGCCATGTTTACTTAGGTCTGAGGGGGAAAAAAGTTCATTGCTTCCATTCTATTCTTATAAACGTTAACACATATACACATATACATATATAACAAAGAGGAAAGTCTATGCATTTTAGAAACATTATTGTTCCTCATCTTATTTCCACTTTAGTAACTAACAGGCCATTTAAAATCTAAAATGATGCAAATCAGACAATAAATTCTGTTGTTTTCACTTCCTTTTAGCTCTTTTTTTCCCACTCGTTAAAAGAGATTCACCTTTTGACAACTGCCACTCCACAAAGAGGTAATAAGCATTGCGGGGAAGCAAGAATAAATTTCTAGAAAATCAGGTCAATAATACTTAATTCATGTCCAAGCAAATACTGATCATAACATAAGCTAAAACAAGGAATATAACTATTTTTTATTACTAGTCATTGATATACTCACTGTTTCTGGAATTAAATCAAATTTTCTGAAACCAATCATGCTTTTTTGAGAAGCATAAAAATTGTTATCATTCTTTGTATCTAAGTGGCTATTGTCAGCCCTCATAAATGCTCAGTCTTATGTCTTACAGTCTGGTCTCTCTAACACTGTTGTCTCTTCTAGGTTTCTCTCAAGAGCTAAAGAGTTAAATTTCTCTAAATCTGATCCCTGGGATGAAGAAACTAACACCCAGAGAAGAGCTTATAGAAAGTAAAAAAAACCTCATGAATGACATCTAGATTTACATCCAATTTCTCAAAGGTCTTTCTCAGAGACTTTCTTATTATTGCAGAATAGAGAGCCATGCCTCTTTAAAAAGTGGGTGCATACTGAATAGTTTTCTAAGTATAAAAAGACATTTACAGGAAAAATATTCTGTCTTTTGACATTTTGTAGATGCTGAAAAGTGTCACACATGCAAGTATCATTTTCTTCAAAAGTTTACACAAGAACAAAGAAGAATGGACACAGGGAATTGCTCCTCCTTAACTGAATTCATTTTCTTGGGAATTACTGATAACACCAAGACCAAAGTGATTCTATTTACCATGTTTCTCCTTGTTTATCTCATTACTCTTCTGGCAAATCTTGGAATGATCACCCTGATTAGGATGGATCCCCAGCTGCACACACCCATGTACTTTTTCCTCAGCCACCTCTCCTTCTGTGACCTCAGCATTTCCACAGCAGTTGGCCCCAAGATGCTGGTGGATCTATTGGCTAAGAACAAATCAATTCCCTTCTATGGCTGTGCCCTGCAATTATTGGTGCTCTATACCTTTATAGATTGCGAGTGTCTCCTGCTGGCAGTGATGGCCTATGACCGGTACAAGGCCATCAGCAGCCCCTTGCTTTATGTGGTCAGCATGTCCAGCAGGGTGTGCTCCCTGCTCCTGGCTGGGGTTTATCTGGTGAGTATAGCAGAGACTTTGATACACATGATATTAGCATTCCAATTATGTTTCTGTGGGTCAAATGAGATTAATCACTTTTTTTGTGATGTTGCTCCTCTTCTATTGCTATCTTGCTCAGATACACAGGTCAATGAGTTACTGATATTTACTGCTTTTGGCTTCATTGAACTGAGTACAATTTCAGGAATTCTTGTCTCTTACTGTTATATTATCCTATCAGTCTTGAAGATCAACTCTGCCAAAGGGGGGTTCAAAGCTTTCTCTATGTGCATCTCTCACCTAACTTCTGTGGCAGTTTTCCAGGGAACAATGATTTTCATGTATTTCAGGTCGAGTTCTTCCTACTCGCTAGATGAAGAAAAAATGACCTCTTTGTTTTACACCTTTGTGATTCCCATGTTAAACCCTCTGATTTACAGCCTAAGGAATAAGGATGTGAAACAGACTCTGAAAAAATTGAAGGATAAATGGTTTTAAAAATTTATATTTTGTGTATGTGCACACACACACATCCATGCATATATGGTGATTGTTGATTTATTAAAATTAAATGGGAGGTTACATGAGAAACATAATTTCTATTTGAAGTATATTTCTATTTCCCCCACCTGTCATGCTTCTTTATATTTCCAGAATTTGTATGTGGTATTAGTTTCTGGGAAAAACGTTTCTGACTTTTTCAATATGTTAATTTTGTTCAGTTTTTAGTCAAGCACTATTTAAATTACACTAAGATATATAGTGCATTTTGTTCATTGATCTTTGAACTTTTCAGTTCTTTATGTACTACAATACATCTTGTAGCTTAAATACTACTAAATATAAGCTGGTTTTAATAATGTATTAACTAAACAGTCAAGTAATTCATAATAAGCCTGAAATTAATCATGAGATAACACATAGTGGTCTATTATTCAAAAGTAAAAAATATCTAAAACCAGTCTAAAGGAAAGGTATCTTTGGATATTCGGAAAAGGATTCAATTTGGGAGATGAAAAAATAGCAGGCAGAGGATCTGACAGTTACTCAGATCTTGAAGTGTACGAGTCCATGCCTATTAGAAGAAGTTATATTGGCTACAACATGGAAGAACCATGAGGGGCATATGCTAAGTGGAATAATTCATACAGAGGAAGACAAGTACTGCACGGTCTCACAAACACATAGAATCCAACTGGTCAAGCACATAGAAATAGAGAGTAGATCGGCTGTTGCTACAGGCTGAAAGGTGGGAGCAATGGGTGATGATCAAAGTTTACAAACTTTCTGTTACTTGATGAATAAGTTCTGGGGGTCTAATGTGCACTGTAACTCTAGTTAACAACTGTGTATTGTAAGACTGAAATTTGCTGAGAGAGTAGTTCTTAAGGGTTTCCATGGTATGCACACTCAAAGTGATAGCTACGTAAATTGATGAATGTGTTAACTAACTTTATTGTAGTAATTATTTCACAATGTACACATATATTAAATCTTCATGCTCTATATCATAAGCATGTTATTTGTCAATTTTATCTGAATACAGTTTAAAAAAAGAGTAAAAGAAGTTAAGGGACAGTGGACAGAATCATGGTAAAGTACATAATTGTGCTTCATTATCAGCTATTGATTCTTCTGTGACTCTCTGCACACCAATTTCCTTCCCATTTTCCTTACTCTTAGCTCTGATGAAATACCCCTCTTTGTCTCTTTGTGGTTCACAAAAAAACCACCTATTTAAAATATTACTTTATATCACCCTGTTTATCAGAGTTCTTTGCTAAAGACTGAGCATTGCATTATATAAACAAAGCATTACATGTTGTCTGGAAGATCAAATAAACAAATATATAATAAACTAAAAATAAAAGACAACACTTTTTCACTGCTAATTATATGTCAGTAGTACAAAATTAAATGAGGGTTTGATAAGTAGCTTAAAAATGTATATCAGAATATAGTTAACATATTGAACACATATACACATGTTTGTTTGGAAGGTCCATAAAATAGTTTTGGACATTAAGATAATATACTATAAAGACATGCTTATTAATTTTACTAGAAAGAATAAGCTCTAAGTTCTTGCTATTTGACTATTTCATCTGCTTTTGATCTGGTTTCCTGAAGGCTAAAGCACTAAATTAGTTTGTTGAGAAAGCTAGGATGTGACCATGTATTTAAAATACCATAATGTACTGAAAGAGACATATTTATCCATTGCAATTATAAAATTAAAAGCCTCTGATGGTCTTCAATTTTCTTGCTGCCATTGTAAAATGACCTTATGTGACAATATTTCAGAATGGAAAAATAAAGCCTACATAATTCCTCTGTTGTTCAGGGTGGTATTTGTAAAGTACTATGCTATGTTAAGAAAAATTCTCATAGTGGAAAAATTAGGATAATTCTTACATAATAAAAAAGACTTAAATATGTGTACTCCTGGCATATTTCATCAATTCACTCAGACTTCTTTTGACTTGTTGCTGATGAGCAGCAAAATGGCAACAAATATAGTCAGAAATATAGTTAAAATAGGGTGTCAGTGGACTACCATTAATTCAGAGATTAATAAACATGGATCTAATTAATCCATCCTCATATATATGATCAGTTTTATGTCACCATCTAAAGACTAATTCAACGTGAATACTAGCCCATTTTATTGTATCTAGTGGGGAATATGTAAATAGAAGAATATTTTAAGCCCATTAAATGGAATTCCAAAAATAGAACTGACTGATTCAGTTAATTGTAGGCTTCCTCTCCTCAAATTGAAGAAATTAATGAGAAATTATGGAAAAAAATTTTTAGATAATTTCTAAACAGGAATTTCAGATAGGAATTTGGACAAAATGATTCTTCTTTCTTGACAGTAATCTGTGAAAAAAAGGGAACAAAACATCAAAAACTTTATTCTAGCCTGTCAATTTCAGTATTCTTTGTTCTTTACCATTTTAATGTCTTCACATCACATTATCCTCATACATGCACGAATGACTCATGGAAAATATCATGGTGCAAATGCAATTTATCAATGACATATGTAATGTTTTAATATTACAGTCAAATTCCTATATCTTGACCTCTTTCTTCATCCTTGCCACTGAAATACTTTAGCATAAACATGGCAATCACCAACTCAATGGCATGAGTTTGAGCAAGCTCTGGGAGTTGGGGATGGACAGGGAAGTCTGGCGTGCTGCAGCCCATGGGGTCGCAAAGAGACTGAACTGAGACTGAACTGAACTGAATCATGGCAAACAATGTTAGATTTGGTAAATGTCTAATGCAGAGGGCAGATAGACTCATACCTGTTACAGGCTGTACAAGTATACTCGTTACAAATAGAAAAGCAGTAATGTTCAACACACCAGTAAGTAGGAGGATCTGGGTTAAAGCTAGAGGCAGAAATCTTTAACCACCCTGGATGTCTTTCTCTTTCATTAGAACCATGCTATAAACCAGGCAGGAACACCACTCTAAATACCTCACTCTTGCTTTCTATCCCTCAGATCACCCTGTGTAGAAGAGGGATTTAAGCTATATTACCTCCAAGGCTCTTTTCAGGTGATATGATCTGCCTCTATAAAATATGGCTTTCAGTTCAGTTCAGTTCAGTCTCTCAGTCGTGTCCAACTCTTTGTGACCCCATGAATCGCAGCACGCCAGGCCTCCCTGTCCATCACCAACTCCCGGAATTCACTGAGGCTCACGTCCAATGAGTCAGTGATGCCATCCATCCATCTCATCCTCTGTCGTCCCCTTTTCCTCCTGCCCCCAATCCCTCCCAGCATCAGAGTCTTTTCCAAAGAGTCAACTCTTCACATGAGGTGGCCAAAGTACTGGAGTTTCAGCTTTAGCATCATTCCTTTCAAAGAAATCCCAGGGCTGATCTCCTTCAGAATGGACTGGTTGGATCTCATTGCAGTCCAAGGGACTCTCAAGAGTCTTCTCCAAAACTCTAGTGTAAATCCATCCGTATCAGTGGAAAGAATATGAAGAAAAAACAAAGAGTCACTTCAGATTCAGTCAAAGAATTGATCTGAACATATAGGCCAGGTATCTCAGTTGGTGAAGAATCCACTTGCAGTGCAGGAGACTCCAGTTCAATTCACGGGTCGGGAAGATCACCTGGAGAAGAGATAGGCCACCCACTGCAGTATTCTAGGGCTTCCCTTGTGTCTCAGCTGGTAAAGAATCTGCCTGAAATGCGGGAGACCTGGGTTTAATCCCTGGGTTGGGAAGATCCCTTGGAGAAGGGAAAGGCTACCCACTCCAGTATTCTGCCTGGAGAATTCCACGGACTGTATAGTACATGGGGTTTCAAAGAGTTGGACACGACTGAGTGACTTTCACTCATTCACTCAACCTGAAATGTCAGTTATATGAAGTCATTAAGACAGTGTGAGTTTTAGGAGGCCGAAAACTTTTAAAAACAGCTGTTTTACATGCCCTGTTATCCAATTTCAATATCTCATGGACTCCTTATGAGAGGATAACAGGCAGGAAGGCTAGGGATCCCCAGCCAGAGGAAATAGACTGCAAGTGGCAGGTGTTTTTTGTATGTTTGTTTTGTTTGTTCCTTCTCTGTACAAAATTAAAAGAAGGTTTGTTCAATACAGTATTGTAAAGTAATTAACCTCCAATAAAATAAATAAATTTATATTAAAAAAAAATTCTGTGTTGTCAGGAAGACCCCTGGTTCAGCCTGGACTTAACTTTTCTCAAACATTGAACTGATAATGGCTCAACAAATCCATATGTCTTATTCATGGGAATGTTCTCTTAAGCTATGTTAATAAAACTATGCAGTTGCTTGGAAATCTGCTTTTATTTAAGGTTCATGTCAATTGTTTTATGGCCGGGGATGACTCACCTTGTGCCCCGGTCTGTCTCAAAATGCATATTGTGGGAGAGGGGCCTGATACAACTCTCTCCGTTTTGAGGTGATTCTTTTTTTTTTTTTTAACTTTACAATATTGTATTGGTTTTGCCATATATCAACATGAATCTACCACATGTATACACGTGTACCTTTAACAGATATATAACTCCTTGCTAAAAGCTAGCAAGGGGGTCACTCTTTCTGCCCCCTTCTGATGTCTATGTCAGACCTTCCTCTCTCCCTTTAAACTTTAATAAAACTTTATTACACAACAACTTCAAGTGATCAAGCCTCCTCTCTGACTCCAGATCAAAATCCTCTCCTCTGGAGGTCACAAATTCTGGAGTAGCTCATGGCTCGAGGCTGCAAACTTTCAATTATAGAAGCAGATAGATATCTGACTTTATTAGTGCTGAAGTAAATGGAAGTGAAATAAAATGTTAAGAGTTGTGTTGACATTTACCAAATGGCAAAAGTACTTGTTTGCACACCAAATAGTAAACAAGTATCTACTATTGTTGAGGATGTGAAACAACCATGGTTTTTATGCATTGACAGTAGATTGAGATTTGATACTGCACTTAGCAAAATTCTATGTCTGAGTCTCCTATAGCTGAACAAATAAATGTCCTAAGACCAAAAATATCATTCCTAGAAGCATGCCCAAGCATATAGAATGAATATGTACCCAAAAGACATTCATAGAAATGTTCACCATTGTATTAATTACAGTAGTGTAACATCAAAAGCAACTCATTTCTTTTAATACATTAGATCAAGACTTGACATACTTTTCTGAAAGTATTTAATAATGCATATTTTAGGGTTTGTAGACCATAAAATCTTGGTACATCTGAACTGTTTTGTCCTGTATCACAAAAGCAGCCATCCATAATACATGAATAAATGGTATGTCACAGCTCCAATAAAAATTAACAGGTCAAGTTCACTGACTCCTGCTTTAGATTAGACAAATGACTTTATGATAAGTTTGTATGCTGGAAAAGTACACAGCAATGAGGATGAATATCTACATCCTCATACAAGAGCATGAGAAGACTTCACAAACATAATCTTGAGTGAAAAATGTCAGACATAAGAGTGTAAAACCTGTATGATTTCACTACTATGTACCTTAAAAATTTAAAAAGAGTACATTTAAATCAGTTCTAATGAGGTAGATGAAACTGGAGCCTATTATACAGAGTGAAGTAAGCCAGAAAGAAAAACACCAATACAGTATACTAACACATATATATGGAATTTAGAAAGATGGTAATGATAACCCTGTACACAAGACAGCAAAAGAGACACTGATGTATAGAACAGTCTTTTGGACTCTGTGGGAGAGGGAGAGGGTGGGATGATTTGGGAAAATTGCATTGAAACATGTATAATACCATATATGAAACGAGTCGCCAGTCCAGGTTCGATGCACGATACTGGATGCTTGGGGCTGGTGCACTGGGATGACCCAGAGGGATGATATAGGGAGGGAGAAGGGAGGAGGGTTCAGGATGGGGAACACGTGTATACCTGTGGTGGATTCATGTTGATATATGGCAAAACCAATACAATATTGTAAACTTAAAAAATAAAATAAAATATAAAAAAATAAATAAAAATAAACTCACATATCATATGGAAAATCAATTTCTGATGGATGTAGAGACAGTTTCTGAGAATCTAATAATTTTCTTTTTATTTGGTTCTTGGTGCATGAATCTTTCCATTTTTGAAAGATTTTTTGCAATCTATATTTTTAGATGGAAATTTTTTCTGTACATATATTATACTTTAAAATCACTGTCTTTATTTTTTCTATGAGATTATAAAAATATTAATATGTATTTTTAAGTCTAAAATTTTCTTATATAAAATGATTATTCATATAGACTTATGAAATTGATGTAGAGTATAAGTACCAGAGTATCTCAATACATTATTAATCTTTATATCACTGAAAGCGCTGCCTTGCTTGTAGAACAGCACTGCGTTCGTCCACCCACTGACTCTCCTGGTCACTCTCACAGCAGCGGGAAGCTCAAATGTACTTTAATACCAGACCATGCAATGAGCTCTGTGTCATACTACTCGAGGTTTGAGGAACTGACCATTATATTAAAAAAAAGATCACCTTTGGGTAGTTTTTGCCGACATAAAATTGTTTTCGTGTCAGCAGAGGCAACGGGAAAAACCTAATCACTTTTTTTCCTCTCTTGTGTCTGAAGCATACATTTTCTACTTCAGATGTTTTTTGATTACTTAAAATCTCTATTTTTAACGAAGCACCAACCCCATTGGGAGATATTTTAGGTTACCCACCTTGCAATTTATAATGTAGCTGCCCAAACTCAGGTTTAAATTGTTAGGTGGGGGAAGATAGAAACGATGTTAGTTCACATGTTTTTGAGGAGCAGGCCTGTTAAAAAATTAACACTTGCTTCTGGCTGAACAAAATGTAACCCAAGGGATTTTTGCATCCCTGAAGATAGGGATGTACCTGAGGGAAAAATTAATGTGGATAGGAGTAGAATTAGGGGATTGAGAACAATTTTACATACACCATATGTGTACAGAGAAGTAATGGTAGCAAAACACTTTTGAAACATAATCAGTTTCTTGATTGTGTGTGTGTGTGTGTGTGTGTGCACGTGTGTGTGTGTGTATGTGTGTGTGCATACTCAGTCATGTCCGACTCTTTGCAACCCCTGGATTGTAGCCTGCCAGGCTTCTCTGTCCATGGAATTTTCCAGGCAAGAATACTGGAGTGGGGTGCCATTTCCTCCTCTGGGGATCTTACTGACCCAGGGATCGAGCATCTGTCTTCTGAGTCTCCTGCATTGGTAGTTGGATTCTCCACCACTGAGCTACCTGGGAGCCCTTCTTAATTTTAGTGGGGAATTATTAGCAATCATATTGTGGTTTGAGATTTGCCTCAATGGTGTCTCCACAGGTTACAGGTAACATTTTAGTGTTGAGCTCCTCATAGGCAAGAATGACAATGACATATATAAAGGCATTTTAAAAAATTGAGAATCACTTTTACAAAATTATATATGTACTACATTTATGAATTTTAGCATAAATAATTTCTCAGATTTATAATGAAAAAAAGTAGAAAAACAAACAAAAAAATTGAAAAGAACTGAGAAAACACCCAAACTGATAAGAAAGCCTGTGTATTTCGCAAATGAGAATTCAGATGAAACAGAAAATTAGTTATGATCAGTATTTAATTTCAGTCCATTAACATTTAGGTCATGTTATCTTATTGTGGCTTTATTGCCACTGCCTTGCTGCTGCTGCTGCTGCTGCTAAGTCGCTTCAGTCGTGGCCGACTCCATGCGACCCCATAGACGCAGCCCACCAGGCTCCCCCACCCCTGGGATTCTCCAGGCAAGAACACTGAAGTGGGCTGTCATTTCCTTCTCCAATGCATGAAAGTGAAAAGTGAAAGTGAAGTCACTCAGTCGTGTCTGACTCTTAGTGACCCCATGGACTGCAGCCCACCAGGCTCCTCCGCCCATGGGATTTTCCAGGCAAGAGTGCTGGAGTGGGGTGCCATTGCCTTCTCCATGCCATTGCCTTAATACCTACTGATTCATATAAGAATGAAATTCTTAAGCATTAACCTTTTGCTTATTTATCATCTTGTTGAGAATATTTGTTCAATTTTTTTTTGCTCACTTTTTGTTTTTGATTTTTTTTACTATTGATGAAAGTTCACATATTTTGGATACAAGTTCTTTGTCATATATACAAATGTATGGTTTTTAAATATTTTCATCACATATTATGGAAACATTTCTCTCTATATGCGCTCATACTGCTTAATCCTTGGTGGTGGTGGTTTAGTCACTAAGTCGTGCACAACCCTTGGGACCCCATGGACTGTAGCTTGCCAGGCTCCTCTATCCATGCGATTTTCCAGGCAAGAGTACTGGAGTGGGTTGCCATTTGCTTCTCCAGGGATCTTTCTGACCCAGGAATCAAACCCAGGTCTCCTGAATTGCAGGCAGATTCTTTACCGATTGAGCTACAAGGGAAGCCCCCCTTATGCTAGATTAATTTAGTGACAAGGTCACTAAATAATTGATGTATACAAGGTCATCCTGTGATAAATTTGTCCCTGAATCCATGAGCCAATATGCAGAAGCAGAACCATAGTTAATGACATGTTTGTACAACACCAAAACCCAAAGGCAGTGGCCCAGGGATTTAAATCCCAATGTACATAGTAAAATAAAATGCTATCTGCTTACTGTTCAGCTACCTAAGACCAGCACATCTCAGGTAGGTTTTGAGGTTCTGATTTAAAGAACATAGGACAAAAGCATTCCCATTTGGAGGAAAATCAATTTATAAATAAAACATTTTATACCTGTTTACTCAGTTAAATACATTCTGTAATTTAATGTTCAGGAACAATATTTTCTTCTCAGAACTGGCAGATTCTGTACTTGTTAATATCCATAATATAACTATTAAGTTAATTTATTTTGATTCTGGTTTATAGGAAAGATATTACTTCTTTTATAATCAGAGTAGCATATAGGTGAATTTAAAGGGGTCTTGGTGGGTTTGTTCTCTTTTATTTAAAAATATACTGTACAAGTGAATTTAAAAATTAAAATGTGCAGATTCATCTTCATGTGAAGCCCCATAACTACTAAAGTCAAAAGAAAAAATTCCTTACCCACTCACTGTTTTTATATACATCAGAGACATGTAATCTGCATGCAAACATATGACAGACACATAGTGCATACATACTAGACAGAGAAACCTATTTATCGCAGGAGCATTTATTGTCCCTAAACCTATTTCCACTTTTATAATATAAAAGTCCATTAAAATCCAAAGAGATGCAATATTAGGGGTTAGATTCTGTGGTTTTCACTTCATTTTAGTATTTTTCTTTGTTCAAGAGACTCCTCCTTTGGCAGCAGAAACTCTATAAATAGGTAATAAGTCATGTGTCAAAGCAGTGATGAATTTTTAGAGAAAGATTTCAATGTTATTTATTTCATGTCTCACTAAATACTAAAGACTAGGATCAATAACAATTATTTTCATTGCTACCAGTGCATGGTATACTAATAGATTATAAAACTAATAATAAATATTTTAAATTATGTTTTATGTGCAACATGATAATGAAAATAAAATTTTGTATCCAAGGAATTTTTTCAGCATAGTAAATGGCTGTTCATATACTTTCAGCCTGCTGTCTCTAGCATCGGTGTTTTTTTCACACTGCTTTGGCAATGTAATGAGATGTCAATTCATCTAAATGTCCTTCTCGATACAAAGAATACAGTGCTCAGAGAAATTATAGAGTTTATGGCAGTAGTTTAGTCAGGAAGAACATCTAGAAATAGACAAAATCTCCATGGGTTAAGAATCTTGCCTGCAAAACCCCATGGATAGGGAGCCTGGAGGGCTACAGTTTATGAGAATGCAATGAGTCATACAGAGTTTAGCGACAGAGCATGCATGCAGGCACACACTCAGAAAATGACTTGATCAATGGGCATTCTTTAAAGAGGTATTGCTATCAATCTGATAATAATAAAAATACCTGAGATAGGCAGTTGAGAAACTTCTGTGTAAATCTAGATGTAATTTCTGAGGTATGTTACTGCCTGTGTTGTTGTTGTTCAGTCACAAAGTCGTGTCTGACTCTTTGTGACCCCATGGACTGCAGCACTCTAGGCTTCCTTGTCCTACACGGTCTCTTGGAGTTTGTTCAAATCTATGTCAGTTGAGTTGGTGATGCTATCTAACCATCTCATCTTCTGCTCCCTCTTCTTTTGCATTCAATCTTTCCCAGCATTAGGATCTTTTCTAATGAGTTGGTTCTTTGCAACAGGTGGCCAAAATATTGGGGCTTCAGCTTCAGCATCAGGTGGTCCTTCCAATGAATAATCAGGGCTGATTTCCTTTAGGGATTGACTGGTTGTTGTCATGAACTCTTCAGTTCCTCTGAGCACTACCTCCCTTGTATCAAGAGGGATATTTGGATGAACTGATATCTCATCACATCTTCAAAACAGTGTGCAAAAAACACTGATGTTAGAGAAACCAGGCTGAAAATATTAAAAAAAAAAAAAAAAGACCATTGCAGAAATAAATTGTGTTCTTCCCTGTAGGTATTTTGTGAAAACCCCAAAGTGGTTCCCTTATGTGTATCATTTTCTTGGTCATTTCCTCAAAGGTTTAGACAAGAAGACAGAAGAATGAAAAGAGGAAACTGCTCCTCCTTAACTGAGTTCATATTGTGGGGAATTAACGGATAAACCTGAAGTCAAGATTATCTTATTTATCATGTTTGTTATTGTCTATCTCATTAACCTTTTGGCAAATCTTGGAATGATTATTTTGATTAGAATGGATCCCCAGCTGCACACACCCATGTACTTTTTCCTCAGCCACCTCTCCTTCTGTGACCTCTGCTATTCCACATCTATTGGCCCCAAGATGCTGTTGGATCTTTTAGCCAAAAAGAGATCAATCTCCTTCTATGGCTGTGCTCTGCAATTTTTGGTCTTCTCTAACTTTATAGATTGTGAGTGTCTCCTGCTGGCAGTGATGGCCTATGACCGGTACAAGGCCATCAGCAGCCCCTTGCTCTATGCGGTCAGCATATCCAGTAGGTTGTGCTCCCTGCTCATAATGGCAGTTTACCTGTTGTTCTAGGAGTTATGAGGTCCAAATCTGGGGCTGACTAGCAATGTTTACTATTTTTATGTACTGTAGTAGGAACTGCTAAACCTTCAGATTGGAGCACACTTATAGCCTCTCCTGTCTGGCTCTGACAAATAGCTTTAGGGTATCAATGGGCAGCTTAGGAATTTGTCTGTAGATGAGAAAACAATACATTGATTTGATAAATCATTAGAAGTCTTATCTTCATGAACATCGATAACCTTATAACTGACATTCTATTATTAAAGTCAGAATAAGAATTTGGTAAATGGGGCATAAGGCAAACTAAGTCATCTCTGTTTCTTTCAAATATCTTGATAAATAAAGACTCACAGCTATAAGTAACCTTTCAGCAAGAAAATAAGCAATAATTTAGCTTCAATTCAACCTTTATGCAAGATGTTTCATTGAGAAAAGTTTATAATGTATATAAATGAATAAAGTTTGGTATCTTCTTTCAAGCAGTTTTGAAGATAGTGGGAGGCAGGACAAGATGTTATACCAGAATATCAAGGACTAGATTTGCTTTAATCATGGTGGGATAATGACATAAACATTGTCAATCATTTTGATTTGCTTTTAATGATTCCAAAATTAAGCCACCTGGCCTGTTTTTTTATCGTTTAGTTGCTAAGTTGTGTCTGACTCTTTTGTGACCCCAGTCTCTAGCCTTCCAGGCTGCTCTGTTCATGAGATTTCCCAGGCAAGAATACTGGAGTGGATTGCCATTTTCTTCTCCAGGGGATCTTCTTAACCCAGGGATTGAACCCAGGTCTCCTGCATTGACAGGTGGATTCCTTACCACTGAGCCACCAATTACCTGGACAACAACTTAAATAAAAGGTGAAAAGTGATTTAACATTATATGGGCACTTTTCCAGCTCACTGAAAGTCAAAAGGATTCATGGGTGTGCACGAGTGTTAAAAAAAAAAAAAAAAGGATGGATATGAAACTATTTTGTCTATTATAAAAGCATTTTTTTTCTTTAAGCACTTTAAGATGCTGCGCAGCCCAGTTTTCACTTGCATTGATTATGAGAGAAAATCTGTTTTTATCCTTACTTTTATTCTATAGTTCACACTGTGTCTTTTTTCTGTCTAGATGCATTTAAGATTTCCTCTTTATTTCTGGTTTTGGAAAATTTGATTATGATGTGCCTTGGTGTAGTTTTTGCCTGTTTATTTTGCTTGAGATTTGTGTGTGTGTGTGTGTGTGATTATTGAATGTGTGGTTTTATAGTTTCATCAAATTTCAAGGTTTTCAGCATTAATTAAAAACTTTTTTTATACCAAACCTGTTTTTCTGGTCCTTCAGGAATTCCAATTATACACATATGTGCCTTGTTGAAGGTGTTCCACGATTCTCTGCTCTGTTGTTCATTTATCATTTTGAGTCATTTTTCTCTTATTTTGAATAGTTTCAATTATTAGGTCTTCAAGATCACTAGCCATTTCTTTTGGAATGTCTAATCTCTAGTTAATCCCATTCAATGCAATTGATTTTTTAAAATCATCAGACACTATGGCTCCAAGCTTGTCCTTCACATCTCTACTTGTCTTTTTTGAACATATGGAACATAGTTAGAATAATTGTTTCTATGTCCTTGATTGATAATTCTGACATTTTTGGCAATTTTGGTCAGTTTTGACAATTGAATTTTGTATTCCTTATGGCATGTTTTCCTGGTTTTTGGCATGTATGGCAATTTTGTATTAGCTAACAGGCATGTGAATTTTAACAAGTGTGTTACTAGGTATTTTCATATACTTATATGGTATAAGTATAGAATGTACTATATATATATATATATAGTATATATATATATATATAAAGTATATATATAAAACTTCATATACTTGTAGGTATTTTCATAGACTTATATGGTATAAGATACCATATAAGATCTGATAGATAGAGTGCCTGATGAGCTATGGAATGAGGTTCGTGACATTGTACAGGAGACAGGGATCAAGACCATCCCCATGGAAAAGAAATGCAAAAAAGAAAAATGGCTGTCTGGGGAGGCCTTACAAATAGCTGTGAAAAGAAGAGAAGTGAAAAGCAAAGGAGAAAAGGAAAGATATAAACATCTGAATGCAGAGTTCCAAAGAATAGCAAGAAGAGATAAGAAAGCCTTCTTCAGCGCAATGCAAAGAAATAGAGGAAAACAACAGAATGGGAAAGACTAGGGATCTCTTCAAGAAAATCAGAGATACCAAAGGAAAATTTCACACAAAGATGGGCTCTACAAAGGACAGAAATGGTATGGACCTAACAGAAGCAGAAGATATTAAGAAGAGGTGGAAAGAATACACAGAAGAACTGTACAAAAAAAATCTTCACGACCCAGATAATCACGATGGTGTGATCACTGACCTAGAGCCAGACATCCTGGAATGTGAAATCAAGTGGGCCTTAGAAAGCATCACTACAAACAAAGCTAGTGGAGGTTATGGAATTCCAGTTGAGCTATTCCAAACCCTGAAAGATGATGCTGTGAAAGTGCTGCACTCAATATGCCAGAAAATTTGGAAAACTCAGCAGTGCCCACAGGACTGAAGAAGGTCAGTTTTCATTCCAATCCCAAAGAAAGGCAATGCCAAGGAATGCTCAAACTACCGCACAATTGCACTCATCTCACATGGCAGCAAAATAATGTTGAAAATTCTCCAAGCCAGGCTTCAACAGTACATGAACCATAAACTTCCAGATGTTCAGCTGGATTTAGAAAAGGCAGGGGAACCAGAGATCAAATAGTCAACATCCGTTGGATCACAGAAAAAGCAAGAGAGTTCCAGGAAAAAAAAAAAAAAAATTCTGCTTTATTAACTATTCCAAAGCCTTTGACTACGTGGATCAAAACAAACTGTGGAAAATTCTGAAAGAGATTGAAATACCAGACCATGTGACCTGCCTCCTGAGAAATCTGTAAACAGGTCAGGAAGCAATAGTTAGAACTGGACATGGAACAAGAGACTGGTTCAAAGTAGGGAAAGGAGTACGTCAGGGCTGTGTACTATCACCCTGCTTATTTAACTTATATGCAGAGTACATCATGAGAAACGCTGGCCGGGTGGAAGCATAAGCTGGAATCAAGATTGCCGGGAGAAATATCAATAATCTGAGATATGCAGATGACACCTGCTTTATGGCAGAAAGCAAAGAAGAACTAAAGAGCCTCTTGATGAAAGTGAAAGAGGAGCATGTGAAAGTGCTGCACTCAATATGCCAGCAAATTTGAAAACTCAGCAGTGGCCACAGGACTGGAAAAGGTCAGTTTTCATTCCAATCCCAAAGAAAGGAAATGCCAAAGAATGCTCAAACTACTGCACAATTGCACTCATCTCACATGCTAGTAAAGCAATGCTCAAAATTCTCCAAGCCAGGCTTCAGCAATATGTGAACCATGAACTTCCTGATGTTCAAGCTGGTTTTAGAAAAGGCAGAGGAACCAGAGATCAAATCGCCAACATCCACTGGATCATGGAAAAAGCAAGAGATTTCCAGAAAAGCATCTATTTCTGCTTTATTGACTATGCCAAAGCCTTTGTCTGTGTGGATCACAATAAACTGCGGAAAATTCTGAAAGAGATGGGAATACCAGATCACATGATCTGCCTCTTGAGAAATTTGTATGCAGGGCAGGAAGCAACAGTTAGAACTGGACATGGAACAACAGACTGGTTCTTAATAGGAAAAGGAGTTTGTCAAGGCTGTAAATTGTCACCCTGCTTATTTAACTTATATGCAGAGTACCTCATGAGAAACCCTGGACTGGAAGAAACACAAGCTGGAATCAAGATTGCTGGGAGAAATATCAATCACCTCAGATATGCAGATGACACCACCCTTATGGCAGAAAGTGAAGAGGAACTCAAAGGCCTCTTGATGAAAGTGAAAGTGGAGAGTGAAAAAGTTGGCTTAAAGCTCAACATTCAGAAAATGAAGATCATGGCATCTGGTCCCATCACTTCATGGGAAATAGATGGGGAAACAGTGGAAACAGTGTCAGACTTGATTTTTCTGGGCTCCAAAATCACTGCAGATGGCGACTGCAGCCATGAAATTAAAAGATGCTTACTCCTTGGAAGGAAAGTTATGACCAACCTAGATAGCGTATTGAAAAGCAGAGACATTACTTTGCCAACAAAGGTCCGTCTAGTGAAGGCTATGGTTTTTCCTGTGGTCATGTATAGATGTGAGAGTTGGACTGTGAAGAAGGCTGAGCACCGAAGAATTGATGCTTTTGAACTGTGGTGTTGGAGAAGACTCTTGAGAGTCCCTTAGACTGCAAGAAGATCCAACCAGTCCATTCTGAAGGAGATCAGCCCTGGGATTTCTTTGGAAGGAATGATGCTAAAGCTGAAACTCCAGTACTTTGGCCACCTCATGCGAAGAGTTGACTCATTGGAAAAGACTCTGATGCTAGGAGGGATTGGGGGCAAAAGGAGAAGGGGATGACAGAGGATGAGATGGCTGGATGGCATCACTGACTCGATGGACTTGAGTCTGGGTGAACTCCGGGAGTTGGTGATGGACATGCTGCGATTCATGGGGTCACAAAGAGTCGGACATGACTGCGCGACTGATCTGATCTGATCTGATCTGATATGTTATAACTATAGAATGTACTATATATATAAAGTATATATATAAAACTTCATATTGCTGTTGCTAAGTCGCTTCCATCGTGTCCAAGTCTGTGCGACCCCATAGACAGCAGCCCACAAGGCTCCACCGTCCCTGGGATTCTCCTGGGAAGAACAGTGGAGTGGGTTGCCATTGCCTTCTCCAATGCATGAAGGTGAAAAGTGAAAGTGAATTCACTCTGTTGTGTCTTACTCTTCGCGGCCCCATGGGCTGCAGCCTTCCAGGCTCCTCCGTCCATGGAATTTTCCAGGCAAGAGTACTGGAGTGGAGTGCCATTGCCTTCTCTAAAAACTTCATATACTTGTAAGTATTTTCATAGACTTATAGGTATAAGTATAAAATGTACTATATACATAAAGTATATATATAAAACTTCATATAATTATAGGTATTTTCATAGACTTTTATGGTATAAGTATAAAATGTACTATATGATAAAGTATATATATAAAACTTCATATACTTATAAATATTCTTGGGCTTTGCTCTGGAACACCGTTAAGTGGCTTGGAAATTGCTTGCTCCGTCTGAGTCTTGGTTTGTAGATTTGCTAGTTGTGACTGGAGTAGGGTTTATTTTAGGGCTACTGAGGCAAGTCCTTTCTGTGTGCTCTACCCAAAGCAATGTATCATGTATCTTGAGTTTTGGGTGGTGGGAACAGATGGTATTCCCAGCCTTGTGTGAGCATCAAGCACTGTTATCTATAATCTATTCAGTATTTCTTTCCCTCCCTCAAATTATTTCCTCATGTGTGTACTGAGAAGGCAATGGCACCCCACTTCAGTACTCTTGCCTGGAAAACCCCATGGACGGAGGAGCCTGGTAGGCTGCAGTCCATGCAGTCGCTAGGAGTCAGACACAACTGAGTGACTTCCCTTTCACTTTCCACTTTCATGCATTGGAGAAGGAAATGGCAACCCACTCCAGTACTCTTGCCTGGAGAATCCCAGGGATGGAGGAGCCTGATGGGCTGCTGTCTATGGGGTCTCACAGAGTCGGACACGACTGACGTGACTTAGTAGCAGTAGCAGTACCGATTAGTACTCAGCTAACTAACTGATGGTCTTCCCTGGTGGCTCAAATGGTAAAGAATCCACCAGCATTGTAGGAGATATGGGTTTAATCCTGAGTCAGGAAGATTCCCTGGAAAAGGGAATGGCTACCCACCCCAGTGTCCTTGCCTGGAGAATTCCATGGACTGAGGAACCTGGGGGGCTATAGACCCTGGGGTCACAGAGTTGGACACGACTGAGCAACCAAAACTTGCACTTTCACAAGTAACTGATGAGGGATCTTCTGCAGATCTCGGGGTTCTTTCTCTGTACAACTCACTTTCTTCAGCATTCTATTATGCAAACTTTAGTTGCCTTGCCTTCTCCAAAATTTTAGCTCCATTTCCTTTAGGAAGTCCACTAAACATTTCCTGAGTCTTCCCTTGCTGCACCGTGGTCTAAGAACTTAAAACAGAAAGCTGGGGAAATTTTAGGGCTTATTTGTTTTTAGCTTCTCAGGAACCACTGTCCTTTATTGCCTGATGTACAGTGTCTTGCAGACTAGTATTTCATATATTTTGTCCAGCTTTTCTTGTTTCCGGCAGGAGGATAAATCTAGTTCCTGTTACTCTATGTCAAGCAGAAATGGGAGTTTTGGAAGGGACTTTTAGCTGGATGAATAAAACCTATGTTCTAAAATTGTCCAAATTATATTGCATCCTATTATATTGTATTTAAAGCAACTTTGAGGCTTTATCTTATATTGCTTGCAATGGAAAATGGATAGGCTTTGAAGCTGGAAAGTTCTAGATTTGAATCTTAGAACTGCCATTTAATATTTAATAGATATGTGGTTTAATAGACCTGTAAGTTTCCTCAACCTCAGATTGATAACCTTATTTGATAAAATAAGGTGGAAAAAGTTTACCTGAAACACAAAGATTCTATGCATTACTGGTTTTTTTAATAGCAAAAAATTGACAATAGATAGGGTGATACTGAAACAAACCAGAGTTAATTCATAGTTTGTACCTTCATGAAACAGCTAATAAGAAAGAGAGAAATCTATATTATCCTTAGGGAAAATGTTAATGACATACTGTTAAGTGGGTAAAGCATTTTTCAGAAAAACAAGTGGAGTGTGAACTGATTTTTAATTTAAAAATTTCTGTGTGTGTGTTTACATGAAGAGAACACCATCTGGAAGGATATATGAACAATTTAAGTAAGTTGATGAGTTGGAAGTAGGGCTAGGTTTTTTTAACTTTGAAAAAAACTTTTAAATGCAACTTTTTTTTTTAACCAGTTATATTAAAAAAAAAATGAAAAATAGCCAGTAGAAATCTGCTATATAACACAGGGAGCCCAGCCTGGCACTCTGTGATGACCTAGAGGGATGGGATGGGGAGTTTGAAGTGGGCTCAGGTGGGAGGGGATATATATACATATGAAGTGAAGTGAAGTGAAGTGAAGTCGCTCAGTTTGCAAACCCATGGATTGTAGCCCACAAGGCTCCTCAGGCCATGGGATTTTCATTACATATAATTATGACTAATTTGTGTTGTTGTATGGCAGAAAGTTAAAGTTAGTCACTCAGTCATGTCTGACTCTTTGTGACCCCATGGACTGTAGCCCACCAGGCTCTTCTGTCCATGGAATTCTCCAGGCAAGAATACTGGAGTGGCGATCTATTTCACATATGATAATATACATGTTTCAATGCTATTCTCTCAAATCATCCCACCCTCGCCTTCTCCCACAGTCCAGGTCCGATGTATGAGTCAGGGTGCTCAGGGCTGGTGCACCAGGATGACCCTGAGGGATGAGATGGGGAGGGTGGTGGGAGGGAAGTTCAGGATGGGGAACACATGTACACCCATGGCTGATTCATGTGAATGTATGGCAAAACCCACCACAATATTGTAAAGTAATTAGACTCCAATTAAGATTAAAAAAATCTAGAGAAAGCAAACTGTGATGGAGGGAGTCAGATCAGGGGATATCTGGGGATATGTATATAGGAAAGGATTGACTGTAACGGACCAGGAAGGAATTTTTTGGGGTGATGTCAATTTTATGTTTTGATTTGGGTGGTGGTCACATAATAATATACATTTCTCATGAATTACTGACTTGTACAATGACAAAGTACACATTTTACTGAATGTAAATCATATCTGTATAAAAGTGATTACATTTTTTTAGACAAAAAAAAAAAAAAAGAAAGAAAATACTGGAGTGGGTTGCCATGCCCTTCTCCAGGGGATCTTCCCAGCCCAGGGCTCGAACCCAGTTCTCCCACATTGCAGGCAGACTCTTTACCGACTGAGCCCCTAGGGAAGCCATATGGCAGAAACCAACGCATTATTGTAAAGCAATTATCCTCCAGTAAAAAAAATGGACCCATATTAATTTCTTTTTGCAACAAAAACAGATAACAACAGAAGTAAAGTTGAAGAGAAATAATAGATGTGCCTGCCACAGTTCCAACTGTCTATGCCCACACTGTCTATGCCCACACTGTCTGTTTATGCCCACTAGCCAACAAGCTGCAGAAGCACATACATAGTCCCTGGAGGGACCAGAGTGCTGGATAAGAGGAGCCTGGGAAGGCTTCTTGCAGGATTTAGGCCTGTGCTGGGTGAGTTTAAGAAGGATTTAGGAAGTTATTTTTAGGAATTCAGTGATTGAATATTTTGATAATTTGTACCTAAGAGGTGAGAAAATTAAAGTGAGTAAAGAAGGAGCATTTACTCGTTTCATTTGGAAAAGGGAAGTGTTTAGCTATTTTTCTGGTTGCTAAGAGTCCTTATCTCACTCCTATTTCAGACAAACTCACAGGGTGGCCCTTTTTTATGTCTTGGCCCATCTCAGTCATGGAGTGGCCTTCTCTGTTTATTGTTCAGATTCTGTACGGGTTGTTTATGTTAGGTTGGGAACATTTTAAGCTAATATTTTAGCTGTCATCTTCAGGGCCATTCTGTGATTTATCCATGCCATTAGTAATTTTCTTTCTCCATTTATAGTTTCTTTTGCTGATGATAAGATGGCTCTGTTCACTCTTAGGGTTAATTATGCTAGCATATTGGCTCTAATCCTACAGATTTTACTCTCATCTTCATATTCCAGAATTATGCAAAGCTAAATACGAAACACGCAACCTGTCTTTAGATTTTCTTCCCAGACTAGGGCAGGCTGGCTACCCACCAGATGAATTCCCCACGGAGAGAGTTCATAGCTAAAGTCTATGAGATTACTACTTGTTCCCTTGAGTGTCTGTGACTACAGGTGCTGAGACAGGATCAAAGGAAAAAACCTTTATTAATTAGTTTTCTTCAGAAGGAGAGAGGAGTTTCCCAGAGGGGAAAGTTTTCATGTTGCAAATCTTCAGAGAGTTCTTATCGACTCTGAGTGTGTGTGTGTGTGCGTGATGAAATTGTTCTTGTAATATCTGTCATATCCATGTTGAAAGTCCTTGTTACTACTTATTGGAATAGGAAATGGCAACCTATTCCAATATTCTTACCTGGAAAATTCCATGGACAGAGGGACCTGGTGGGCTTCAGGCTATAGGACTGCAAAGAGCCAGACACAACTGAGCAACTGAACACACACACACACACACACACTCATTACTTTGAACTTTTATCTAGAATTTATGAGTGCAGGGAACTACAATTTCTATGCATTATCTTTTCTGTTCTTGACAAAGAAGCCAACAAGCACATTGAAAAATCTCATGAGATATGTGTTACTAGGAGAAAGAAGGCTTGAAAAATCAGTTAACTTCCAAAAAAAAACACTTCTGGGGAACAGCATGGTTGGGACATAAACCACATTCCAAAAGATTCTAAATCTTGTCCTCTTAAATTAAAATAAATAAATTTAAATAAAAAAAGAAAAAAAACTGCTTTCTAGTGGAGCTTGCAATTAAAGCATCTACAATTCTAGTATCTACAATTCCATTTATATAGATACTTAAAGATATTGGGCTCCATCTGATATTACTGAATTGATATCTCCAGGACTGGGGTGTAGTAATTGACACTATAAAAGCTTTTCCTGGTCATTTGAATGCTGCTAGCCACAGACTGCTATTTGGAGACCATAAAGGTAGGCTATATCCTCACATAACTTACAGTTAGAAAGCTGTTCATCGTATTTTTTTTTTAAATCATCATTCATCCATCCATCTGGTCCATTCAATATTCATAGACTACCTACTGTGTCTAAGGCTCTATACCAGATGTTAAAAGGTCATGAAAGAAAGTGTTTTTCAACTGCTTATAAATGACAGTAAAGAGCTTATATTTAATAAATATTTTAGATAGGAAGTGATAAATAAATAATATTTATTGATACAAGAGAAGCACTATGGGTTTAACGGAAGGAGAAATTACTCCCAGGGGCAGAAATTGGCAGGAAACAGTGCTAACAGTGTGTGGGAGCATCCTTTTTCCTTACATCACAGCGATTAATAGGCATTGTTATTCTTTTTCAGTTTTTGCCAGTCATATTGGTGTAAGGTGGCTATCTTACTGTTACTTTAAATTTCAGATCCATGTTAATAAGTTGAGCAACTTTATGTTGTTTGGCTTTTTGTTTTGATTTCTTAAAAACTGGCACTGTTCGTGTTGTGTAGAGAACCAGAAATCAAGGATTAAACCTGAAGTATTTTTTTTCCTATCCCTTTCAGGGCTTCTCTCACATCTTGGTTCCTCAGGCTGTAGACAAGGGGGTTTAACATGGGGATCACAACCCCATAAAACACAGAAGCCGTTTTTTCTTGCTCTTGAGACTCTGTGGCACGATGGTGCAGATACATGTAAGAGAGCGTCCCATAGAAAATGGTGACAGCTGTCAGGTGCGAAGCACGCGTGGAGAAGGCTTTCTTCTTCCCTGCGGCAGAAGAGATCTTCAGGATGGCAGCCAGGATAAACATGTAGGAAAAGATGATAACTGACATGGTGAGCGTCAAGTTAGACCCCACAGAGGCTGCTAGTACCATGATGTTGAAATAAATGTCGGAGCATGAGAGGGCCAGAATTGGGGGCTCATCACAGAAAAAGTGATTAATTTTATTGGATTTGCAAAAGTTCAGTGAGAAAGTAAAACCTGCATTTACAGAGGCATTTAGGAAACCCATGAAGTATGAACCAATCAAGAGTTGAATGCAGACCCTCCGGGACATGATTGTTGGATAATGGAGAGGGTTGCAGATGGCCACGTGACGGTCCACTGCCATAGCTGCCAGGATGTAGCTGTCACTTGTTATAAAAGTCCCATAGACTAGTAATTGCACCATACATCCCATGAATGAGATGGATTTTTTTGTGCCCACAAAATTCTGCAACATTTTGGGCGTGATAGCAGAGGTATAACAAAGATCAACAAAAGCCAAGTTTTGGAGGAAAAAGTACATGGGGGTGTGAAGGAAAGAGTCAGTCTTGATGAGGAGGATCATGCCAATGTTACCCACCAGGGTGGCCACATAGATCACTAGAAATGCTGTGAAGAGGACATGCCAGTACTTGGGTTGACCAGCGAATCCCAGGAGAATGAATTCAGTCATTTCAGTGCCATTGTTCTGCTCCATGGCTGGTAAAATTAAATATCAGTTGAAAAGTGGCAAAGAAAGAAGAACTGAGAAAGGGAAGGCCATTGTGATTCTTAGACTGATTCTGGAATTGGAAATGCCATAATATTTGGTTTTTCAGTGGGATCAAAGCATATTTCCTGCGGCATAATTTACTTGGACTTTAAAGGCTAACATACAGGTGGCCGAAGCTTGCTCCCCAACTTCGAGAACTTGACACACAGTTTGGGGAAATTGCCAGGGACTGGAAGCTGTGTTCTCAGCTTCTGGTTCATAAATATGTCTTAGAAAGATCATATAGAAACATTTTTATTTATGTTTGCTTCCTTTTGCTCACCATATAATTTTATTAATAGGCTACAATATACCAAAAGACAAACTCTTTTATCCAAAAATCTTGACACATCTGTAGAATTCTGTGCAATTTTGCTCCACTTTACTCCCTGTCCACATCTTACATCTCTTATTTCCTTGCTATTATGCACCCAGCACCCCTGACTCCTCTTGTTCCTGCTCTCCTCCATTTCTGGCTCCTCCGGTCTGGCATGTTCCTCCTCCTGCCTTAAATAATCTGTGGTTCATTTTCTATTTCTATCAGCATTTCCATTGCTAGCTCTTACTTTTCCAGTGGTCTCAGTTTGAACGACTTTTCCTCCAGGATTATTTTCACACAAATGTATCATTTCCTCCTGCCATGGGTCTTGTTCCTTAGGATTTACATCAGTTTTAGTAATTATTTGTAAGATTATTTCTCCATCTTTGCTTAGTTTCTATTTTCTCATAGATTGTAGGTTCCAAGAACACAGCCATTAGGGAAAGTTCCTACCTCTACAAACAGTGATTAACTGGATACATGAATAAATGAATGAGTGAAAGAATCAATGAATGAAGAGATTTATGAGATGTAGGAAAACAGCTATTTAAGTCACATGGAGTTTTATCAAAATCCGTGCACACTGCTTTGTTTTCTTTCAAGATGGTGCATTTATTTATTTTTCTTTAGTATGCCTCTCTGATTCAAAGAGCTGAAACACACAGCTAGGATCAAAAAGAAGTTAAACATTCACACTTTCTTTGGTTTATTTTTCTTTTGAATAATTACCGTGTGTTTACTCTGGGCGAGACACAGAGTAGTTGCTGACAAACCAGTTTGGCGCCTATGCCTTTAGCGTTGACATTGCTCTTGCTTGGTTGCCACTACATAACATCTCTCACTGTCCTTGGCAGTTTTCTTTGCTGTAAAGTCCACTTTGTGTGATATCAATAGAGCCACTGTTTCAATCCTCTGATTAGTCTTTTCACTCTAAATCTTTCCCTTTCTTTAAACAAATGTATATCATTACTTTATTTTATTTTATTTTTTTTTATTTTATTTTTTAACTTTACAATATTGTATTGGTTTTGCCATATATCAACATGAATCCACCACAGGTATACACGTGTTCCCCATCCTGAACCCTCCTCCCTCCTCCCTCCCCGTACCATCACTCTGGGTCATCCCAGTGCACCAGCCCCAAGCATCCAGTATTGTGCATTGAACCTGGACTGACGATTCGTATCATATATGATATTATATATGTTTCAGTATGGACTCTGTGGGAGAGGGAGAGGGTGGGATGATTTGGGAGAATGGCACTGAAACATGTATATCATTACTTTGAAATGATACACAGCATATAGTTCCAACATGTTTTCCTATCCAGTCAACTCTTTCTTTTAACTGAACTAAAAGGAAGAATCTTGGAATATAAAGAAATTAGAGAGAGCATAGAAAGAGCAAAGATATGGATAAACACAATAGACTTACCTTCTCTTAAGTTTTATAAACTATGTTTGACAGCTAAAATAAAAACTTTGACCCTGTATAATGTGGTTCTCAGTGTATGTGGAAGGAATATTTATGACAAGTATTAATACATTCCAAATAGAGAGAGTAAAGAGATGCAAAGGGAAATAAGGTTTCCACATTCATTCAAACTGATAAAATATTTTTGACAAAAGACTCATTTCCAGAGTGTATAAAAAACTGTCAATCTCAACGTTAAAAAAAAAAAAGTAAAAGTGGGTAATGACATAGGCGATTCACCAAAGAGGGCTACAATAGATAGGCAAGCACATGAAAAGATGTCCAATATCATTAGACAACAGGAAAATGCAAATTTAGAATAAAATGAGATATCACTACACATCCAATGGAATGGCCAAAATAAAAAAGAGTGACGATACCAAAAAATTGTGTCATAACAGCTTCGTTTGTAATAACCCCAAACTGTAAACAGCCAAAATGTCCTCCAATAGGTGACTGGTTAAGGAAATGGTGGTGCATCCATACTGTGAAATATTGCTCATCAATAAAGAGACGTGGATTATTGACACTTTCAAAAATTGGATGAATGTCAAAAGTATTCTGCTAAGAGAAAAAGAGCCAACCTTAAAGAAGGTCATGTAGCATCAGATGTTCCCTTTTCTCTAATATTTTCAAAATGACAGAATTATAGGGATGGAGAACAGATTGTCAGAGTGGTGTCAGAAGGGAATTGGTGTGATTCCAAGGCACAGCACGAGGGAGGTCTACTGGAATATGACATAGGGTACATCCACATCTTGATAGTAGTGGTAGTAACACAGATCTACAGATGTGACCAAATGGCATAGAGCTATACACACACAGTCACATATACCAATATAAAAATCCTGTTTGATGTCCTACTATAATTATGTAAGATACAGCCTTGGAAGGAAAACTTGGTAAAGAACACATGGGACCTCTTGGTACTATCTTTGAAACTTTTTGTAAATGCATGCTTATTTCAAAACAAAACTTCATGAAAATGAAGAAGAAGGGGGAAAAGTAAAGCCTGTTTTGCAGAATCACGAAGATCAATAAGTAAATTTATGTAAACTTCCCAGCAAACAGGCAGGTTTGAATTAGTGTTTATCAAGTAGCCATCATAACACATGCAAATAATACATTAAGGGTGTAAATACTGACTGATCTATTGATCAATTGAGTCATTTCATTATTTAATCACTGATGTCCTTATCCAGGCAATGCTCAGCCCAGCTGAGTTCCCTTACTCCATTTCCAGTCTATTCCTACTGGTCCTGGGGCACATGGAACTTTGGCCCTGACCCTTCTCTCAGCCACTTCTTGGACACACAGCAATGATACGCAGCTGATGCTGAAAAATGGAAATTATGTGGCTTTACTTACTTAGGAATGGCCTCCAGATTCTCTTCCTGCAACTGGTGGAGGCTGATGGCTCACCAAGTCTCTCTGTGTGGTTCCTTCCCATCAGGCATTTTCTAGCTGGGGCTTAAGGGATCAATGCTATGTCCCTTGGGAGCCTGAGGTTCTGACACTGAGGTTTCCATCTCAGTGGAGAAAACAAGAAAACAGTGTTTAATAGCTATTTTCTGCTGAAGAAAATTTCAGTTTTCCAGAGGGGACAAACCTATTGTGTGTTTCTGCCATCAGGGACTCTTTGCTTTCGTTTTTGAAGGTTGTCCTGCTTCTGACAAATTGCTTTTTATTTTGCTTCTCTGCCTCCCTCTCCTCCTTGTCTTCATCCTCACCACTCCTTTTTTTTCCCCTTCGTTCCTTTCTTCCTCCCTGCTTCTTTCTTATTTCCTTTCTTCCTGCATCCCTTCTCCTGTCTACTTGCCTTGTATGTGTGTGTGTGTGTGTGTGTGTGTGGTGGTAAAGCAAACAGTCCGCAGGGTTGATAATTCAGATGTGTAAAAGTTCATAGAGTAAGACCCAAGTCTCCTTCTACCCCTTGATTCCCAACCTCTAGTTTGCCTCTCTGAAGATCACCACTGTTAAATTCTTCTGTTATATTTCCAGATACAAACATTGCATTACACCTGTAAACATGTTAATATTTATGTTCTTTATCTTGGCTCACACAAGTGGCAACATATTATACACATGATTTTCAGTGTGTATTCACTTAATACTACTGAGTAATCAGTTGTTGCTGTTGTTTAGTCACTCAGTCGTGTCCAACTCTCTGTGACTCCATGGACTGCAGCACGCAAGGCTTCTCTGTCCTTCACCATCTCCTGGAACTTGTGCAAACTCGTGTCCTTTGCATTGGTGATGCCCTCCAACCATCTCATCCTCTATCATCACATCTCACTCTTTTTCATGATTGCATTACATTTCATTGAATAGCAGCATTCCTTAATTTATTTAGATCACTGTCATGCACTATTGGCAGATGGTTTCCAACCCTACTAATAAAAACAATATTATAATAAATGTACTTGTGTGCATAATTGTGAATATACCTTTAGGACTAGAAGGTATTTAAGCGAGGAATCTCTGAGTCTCTGGGCAGTTATTATCTAGCTGCCTTCCAGAAGGAGGTGCTATCAATTTAAATCACTTCTAGAAAATCCAGGGTATTTCTCCAGATATCCAACACAATGCTGAGAAACTTTTATACACGTTGTCACTACGATACATGAAAACAGTATGTCTCAGTTTTGTCTTTTTCTTCTATGAGTCAGGTTGAGCATCTTTCCACATGTTCACAAAAAAGTAATATTTCTTTTTCTGTGAATTATCTGTTTACATATGTTGCCCTCTTGATAAAGTATTTTGCTTGATTTTATACTGATATTTTGAGTCAAGTACCCTTCCTTACAAGAACTGCAAATATGTATGTCTCAATATTCATTATTTTACTTTGCTAATGGGGTGTTTTGCTGTGAGAAAACTTTGAATCTCGTACAACAAATTTACTTTGCATTTTGTGTCATGTTTATAAAGGCTTTCACTCCAAGGTTTAAAAAATTAAACATTTTCTTTTATTGTCTTTAAAATTTAAATAATCGAACTATTTAAAATTTATTTTTATGTAGTATGTGAGATGTTTCCAGTTTTACTCACCCCAAATATCTAGTCATTTTAAATAGTGTTTATGGCATGGTCTATTATATGCCATAACTGCAATATCACCATTGTCATGTAATAATTTATCTTACGGATTTCGACCTATTCCTGGACTTTCATATCTGTTGTATTGATCTTCCAGTCTCCCCATGTTTCAGGTTATTATAGCTCCACAATGTCTTAGTAGCTGGCTGGGTTATTTTTGCCTTATTATTTTTTTATAGCCCCTAAAAGTTTGACCACCAATATTTGTCATTTTCTTCACACCAAATGCAGAATCAGTTTACAATTTACTACCATTCAACAAAATATTCTATTTGTTTACTTATTGGATTCATATCAAATTTGTATTAACAGATGAGGATCTGCCAAGGAATGGGAGAATATTTCAATTTGCTGAAGTCTGCTTTTTATAGGTGTATTGATGAGCTGTTTCTCATTTCTTATTAAGTTTATTTTTAGGTCTTTCCAAGGAGGAATTTATGTTCTTCCATAATTTATTATTTTAAGCATTATTATTAATTTATGTGGAGCAATTTTTAACTAGACTTCTTGCTGAATTTCCCTGTTGTTTATAACAGTTGATTCTCTGGGTTTTCTAGAAAAGAATCATGTTATTTAAAAATAAATATATTTTGAAAAATCATCTTTGTTGAGGCATAATTTACGTACAATAAAGTGTACTCATTTTAAGGTATTTTGTTTGAGTTTAGAAAGTATATATCCATGAGATTATTATGAGACTAAAAATAAAAGAAGTTTTCATCATAAAAAGAAATCTTGTGCTTTTCCCAGTTATTAACTCTTTTACAGGTAACCATAGATCTGATTTCAGATTTAGCTGTGTTGTTTTATATATTCATAATTCATTCCTTTCTATTGCTGTATTGTATTCCATTGAATTAATATTCTACAATTTGTTTATATATTTAAATCACCACTTACTGAATATTTTTCTTGCTTCCATACTTGGATATTATGAATAAAGATGCTTATGAACATTTTTATGTTTTGAACATATGTCTTCACATCTTGTGGATAAACAAGGAGTGGAATTGACAGGTCATGTGACAAGCATTTATTATTTCCTTCTTTATGGTGGCCTTGAGTTTCATTTGCTTCTTTTTTTTTTTAGCTCCTTAGGAGTGTTCTTGCCTGGAAAATCACATGACAGAGGAGCCAGGCAGGCTACACTCCATAGGGTCACAAAGAGTTGGACAAGACTGGAGCGACTTAACACTCATACAGGAAATGGTATAATACTTGATTATTGACTTGGGCTATTTCTTCATTTTTAATGTGACGTTCACAGCTATAAGTTTCCCTCTGAGTGCAGCTTTCACTGCATCTTACATTTTGTTATATTGTGTTTTTGTTTTCACTCAACACACTCATCATTAGAGTATTTTCTTTTTTCTTTAATTTTATTTTATTTTTCTTTTTTTTTTTAATTTTATTTTATTTTTAAACTTTACATAACTGTATTAGTTTTGCCAAATATCAAAATGAATCTGCCACAGGTATACATGTGTTCCCCATCCTGAACCCTCCTCCCTCCTCCCTCCCCATACCATCCCTCTGGGTCGTCCCAGTGCACCAGCCCCAAGCATCCAGTATTGTGCTCTAATTTCCCTTTGATTTCTTCTTTTACCTGTTGGTTAGATTGTGTTGCTGAATTGCTACATAGAGCTTCCCTGATAGCTCAGTTGGTAAAGAATTCGCCTGCAATGCAGGAGACCCTGGTTTGATTCCTGGATTGGGAAGATCCCCTGGAGAAGGAAAAGGCTACCCACTTCAGTATTCTGGCCTGGAGAATTCCATGGACAGAGAAGCCTGGTGGGCTACAGTCCTTGGGGTCACAAAGTCAGACATGACTGAGTGACTCTGACTCACTTGTGAGTTTTCCAGTTTTTCTTCTGTTTTGATTTCTAGTTTCTTTCCATTGTGGTCAGTGATAATACTTTGTGGGATTTCAGTCTTTCAAAATTCATTGACATATGTTTTGTGGTCTACCATATGGTTTATACTGGAGAAATGTTCCATATGCACATACATTCTGTGTGTTTGGTGGAGTGTTCTTTAGACTTCTGTTAGATCTGATGTTTTTTGAGCCTCTATTTTCTTAAGGACCTTCTATATAGATTTTTGACTTTTTTTCACTCTCTGATATTGTTTTATGCTTTTTTCATAATAAATTACCTTTTTATTGGCATGAAGATAGTTGATACAGTCTTTTCTGCCAGAGTCCAACTCCAGCAACCAGGGATTCAACCTGAAGAGATGATGGTGTTGGCCAATGAGACAGCCTCTCAGTTTTCTATGGACTGCCTGTTTATTACAAGTTTAAGATTCTCTTTTATACTTTTACAAAAACATTAGGCCAGAGGTTTAACATTTTCAGTTCCCCCTCTCCCAGATTTATTATCTCCATAAATCATTGTTGCTCTTCAAACAGAGTTCCTGCTTCAGTGATTCTCTCAGAATCAGCCTTATCACCTATTATCTACCTTCTCTAATGTGTTCTATAGTTAACTTGTGATTACATTGTATGTCATGCTACATTCCTCAGTTTACTACTTCTCTTCCTAAATCCTGTTTGCCCCTAACATCCTGAGCTCACTATCTCTTAAAAAGGCTTCTAGCTATAGTGTCTCTAAAAATTCCTAACTTCTATAAGCTATAGTAAAATATGCTAACTTTACAACATTCCTTAAATCTTTAACTTCTATTTTAATTATTTCTAAGCCCTAAATTCAGTAAACTCCTTTGCCGAAAACATTCTCCTCACAAATAGGCTTCAGATAGCAATCCCTCCCATGGCCTCAAGCTACGGACTATGTGCTCATCCTGGAACACTCTTTTGTAAAATTCCTTGAACAAATGTCAATATTAACTTTATGAATTATTTTCTGAGCACAACTGCAGAAGGCTTTGTGCCTTCTCATGCTCCTCTTAAGAACAATAAGCACCTTAATATTCCTTTTCAGTCAATTCAGCCTAGGAGAGGAAAAGACAAGTCAGAATTACAAGGCCTAACTCCTTCATCCCGGGATCCGTGCCTGTAGAATGAGGAGAGGGGGCCTCCTCATTCTCCATTTTGTCAGTAATGCCTAACGCGGCTCCCGACACTCTTCTGATTTATTTATTTTTTAATTGAAAGATAATTGCCTTACAGAATTTTGTTTTCTGTCAAACCTCAACACGAATCAGCCATAGATATACATATATCCCTTCCCTTTTGAACCTCCTTCCCATGTCACTCCCCTTTCCGCCCCTCTAGGTTGACACAGAGCCCCTGTTGAGTTTTCTGAGCCATACAGCAAATTCCTGTTGGCTGTCTATTTTACATATGGTAATGTAAGTTTCTGTGTTACTCTCTCCATACATCTCACCCTCTCCTCCCCTCTCCCCATGTCCGTAAGTCTATTCGCTATGTTTATTTCTCCATTGCTGCCCTGTAAATAAATTCTTCAGTACTGTTTTTCTATATTCCCTTTATATGCATTAGAAGATGACATTTATCTATCTCTTTCTGACTTACTTCATTCTGTATAATAGATTCTAGGTTCATCCACCTCATGGGAGCTGACTCAAAGGTCCTTTGTCAGCTGTTTCTTTTATTTTATCAACTTTCTGTGGGTTGTCTTTTCACCTTGTTATAGTTTCCTTTGCTGCCAAAAGCTTTTAAGTTTAATCAGGTTCCATTTGTTTACTCTGGTTTTTATTTCCATTACTCTAGGAGGTGGGTCATAGAGGATCTTGCTTTGATTTATGTCATCGAGAGTTCTGTCTATGTTCTCCTCTAGGAATTTTATAGTTTCTGGTCTTACGTTTAGGTCTTTAATCCATTTTGTGTATGGTGTTAGAAAGTGTTCTAGTTTCATTCTTTTACAAGTGGTTGACCAGTTTTCCCAGCACCACTTGTTAAAGACATGGTCTTTAATCCATTGTATATTCTTTCATTCTTTGTCAAAAATAAGGTACCCATAAGTATGTGTGTTTATTTCTGGGCTTTCTGTCTTGCTCCATTGGTCTATATTTCTGTTTATATCCAGGGCCATACTGCCTTGATGACCGTAGCTTTGATTCCTCCAGCTCCATTCTGCTTTCTCAAGATTGCTTTGGCTATCCAGGGTCTTTTGTGTTTCCATATGAACTGTGAAAATTTTTGTTCTAGTTCTGTGAAAAATGCCACTGGTAATTGGATAGGATTGCATTGAGTCTGTAGATTGCCTTCAGTAGTAAAGTCATTTTCACAAGACTGATTATTCCTATCCAAGAACATGGAATATTTCTCCATCTGTTTATGTAATATTTGATTTCTTTCATTTTGTCTTATAATTTTCTGTGTACAGTTCTGTTGTCACCTTAGTTAAGTTTATTCCTAGATATTTAATTTTTTTTGTTGCTATGGTGAATGAGATTGATTCCTTAATTTCTCTTTCTGATTTTTCATTTTTAGTATATAGAAATGCAAGTGATTTCTGTGTATTGATTTAGTATCTGCAACTTTGCTAAATTCACTGATGAGCTCTAGTAATTTTCTGATTCTATCTTTAGGGTTTTCTATGTACAGTATCATGTCATCTGCAAACAGTGAGAGCTTTACTTCTTTTCCAATCTGGATTCCTTTTATTTCTTTTTCTTCTCTGATTGCTGTAGCTAGGACTTCCAGAACTACGTTGAATAATAGTGGTGAAAGTGGACACCCTTGTCTTGTTCCTAATCTTAGGGGGAATGCTTTCAGGTTTTCACCATTGAGAATGTTTGCTGTAGGCTTATCATATATGACCTTTACTATGTTGAGGTAGGTTCCTTCTATGACCATTTTTTGAAGAGTTTTAATCATAAATGGGTGCTGAACTTTGTCAAAGGTCTTTTCTGCATCTGTTGTGATTATCATATGGTTTTTACCTTTCAATTTGTTAATTTGGTGTATCACATTGATTGATTTGCATATACTGAAGAATCCTTGCATCCCTGGAATAAACCCAACTTGATCATGGTGTATGAGCTTTTTGATGTGTTGCTGAATTCTGTTTGCTAAAATTTTGTTGAGGATTTTTGCATCTATCTTCATCAGTGATATTGGCCTGTAGTTTTCTTTTTTTGTTTTGTCTTTGTCCAGTTTTGGTAGCAGGGTGATGATGGCCTCTTAGAATGAGTTGGAAGGGTTCCTTCCTCTGCAGTTTTTTGAAAGAGTTTTAAAAGGATAGGCATTAACTCTTCTCTCAGTGTTTGATAGAATTCCTCTGTGAAGCCATCTAGTCCTGGGATTTTGTTTTTTGGGAGATTTTTGATCACAGCTTCAATTTCAGTGCTCGTATTTGGGTTGTTCATAATTTCTATTTCTTCCTGGATCAGTCTTGGAAGATTGAACTTTTCTAAGAATCTGTCCATTTCCTCCAGGTTATCCATTTTATTGCTGTATAGTTGTTCATAATAGTCTCTTATAATCCTTTGTATTTCTGCATTGTCTGTTGTAACCTTTCCTTTTTCATTTCTAATAATGTTGACTTGATTCTTCTCTCTTTTTCACTTGATGAGTCCGGCTAAAGGTTTGTCAATTTTGTTTATCTTCTCCAAGAACCAGCTTTTAGTTTCATTAATCTTTACTATTATTTCTTTCATTTCTTTTTCTCTTCTTCCTGCTCTGAAATTTATGACTTATTTTCTTCTACTAATTTTGGGGTTTTTCTGTTCTTCGTTTTCCAGTTGTTTTAGATGTAAAGTTAGGTTGTATATTTGATGTTTTTCTTGTTTCTTGAGGTAGGATTGTATTGTTATAAACTTCCCTCTGGGAACTGCTTTTGCTGCATCCCATAGGTTTTGAGTTGTCCTGTTTTCATTGCCATTGTTTCTAGAAATATTTTGATTTTCCTTTTGATTTCTTCAGTAACCTGTTGGTTGTTTAGAAATGTATTGTTTAACCTACATGTGTTTGTGTTTTTTACAGTTTTTTTTTTTGTAATTGATATCTAGTCTCATAGCTTTGTAGTGGGAGAAGATGCTTGACACAATTTCAATTTTCTTATATTTACTGAGGTTTGATTTGTGACTCAAGATGTGGTCTATCCTGAAGACTGTTCCATATGCACTTGAGAAGAAGGTGTATTCTTTTGCATTTGGATGGAATGTCCTGAAGATATCAATGAGATCCATCTCATCTAATGTATCTTCTAAGACTTGTGTTTCCTCATGAATTTTCTGTTTTGATGATCTGTCCATTGGTGTGAGTGGGGTGGTAAAGTCTCTTACCATTATTGTGTTAGGGTTAGGGTTAGGGTTAGGGTTCCTTTTATGTCTGTTAGTGTTTGTCTTATGTATTGAGGTGCTTCTATGTTGGGTGCATAGATATTGGCAATGGCTATGTCTTCCTCTTGGACTGATGCCTTGATCATTATGTAGTATCCTTCCTTATCTCTTGCAATCTTATTTACTTTAAGGTCTCTTTTGTCTGATATGAGGATTGCTACTTCAGCTTTCTTTTGCTTCCCATTTGCATGGAATATATTTTTCCATCCTCTCATTTTCTGCCTATATGTGTCTTGAGGTCTGAAGTGGGTTTCTTGTAGACAGCACATATATGGATCTTGTTTTTGTATCCATTCAGCCTGCTTTTGTCTTTTGGTTGGAACATTTAATCCAGTTACATTTAAATTAATTATTGATAGATATGTTCCTATTGCCATTTTCTTAATTGTTTGGGGTTGATTTTGTAGATCTCTTTCTTCTCTTGTATTTCTTGACTATATAAGTCCCTTTAACATTTGTTGTAAAGCTGGTTTAGTGCTATTGAATTCTCTTAAGTTCTGCTTATGTGAAAAGCTTTTCATTTCTCCATCAATTTTAAATGAGATCCTTGCCAGGTACAGCAATCTTGGTTGTGGATTTTTCCCTTTCATTACTTTACATACGTCCTGCCATTCCCTTCTGGCCTGCAGTTTCTGCTGAAAGACCAGCTGTTAAACATATGGGGTTTCCCTTATATGTTACTTGTTGCTTTTCCCTTGATGGTTTTAATATTCTTTCCTGTGTTTAGTCTTCGTTAGTTTGATTAATCTTGGTGTGTTTCTCTTTTTGTTTATCCTGTATGGGACTCTTTGCACTTCTTGAACTTGACTATTTCCTTTTCCATGTTGGGGAAAATTTCAACTATAATCTCTTCAGAAATTTTCTCATACCCTTTCTTTTTCTCTTCTTCTGGGACCCCTATAATTCAAATGTTGGTGCGTTTGATATTGTCCCAGAGGTCTCTGAAACTATCTTCAGTTCTTTTCATTCTTTATATTTTATTCTGCTCTTCAGAAATTATTTCCACCATTTTATCTTAACAGTTCACTGATTCATTCTTCTGCTTCAGATACTCTGCTATTGATTCCTTCTAGAGTATTTTTAATTTCAGTAATTGTGTTGTTTGTCTCTGTATGTTTATCCTTTAAGTCTTCTAGGTCTTTGTTAATTGATTCTTGCATTTTCTCCATATTGTTTTCAATCATCTTTACTATCATTATTCTGAATTCTTTTTCAGGTAGTTTGCCTATTTCTTCTTCATTTATTTGGGTTTCTGTGTTTCTAGTTTTTTCCTTCATTAGTGTAGTATTTCTCTGCTGTTTCATTATTATTATTATTTTTACCTTATTGTGTTTGAGTTCTCTTTTTCCCAGGCTTCAAGGTTGAATTTTTTCTTCCTTTTGGTTTCTGCCCTCCTACGGTTGGTCCAGTTGTTTGTTTAAGCTTCATATAGGGTGAGATTTTTGTTGAGTTTTTGTTGTTGTTTGTTTGCTTTTTGTTTGTTTGTTTTTCCTCTGATGGGCGAGGCTGGGTGATGTGGTAATCTTGTCTGGTGATGACTGGATTTTTGTTTTTATTTGTTGTTTAGATGAGGCATCCTGCACAGGGTGCTACTGGTGTTTGGATGATGCCAGGTCTTATATTATAATGGTTTCCCTTGTGTGAGTTCTCAGTATTTGATACTCCCTAGGGTTCATTCTCTGGTAGTCTAGGGTCTTAGAGTCAGTGCTCCCACTCCAAAGACTCAGGGCTTGATCTCTTTAAGGACACAGGGAGAATTTTCCTCAAGGATTTCTCTAACATCTGCAGCGGTTATGGGCCTTAAGTGGAACATCTTGGCAGGTACCTTAATCCCACTGTAGGGAGTTTGTCTCTCCCCAGTGTTGATTCCTTACTCCAACTGCCAAGTGCTGGTACAGCTGGTGCCACTTTGGGGAATTTTGAAGTGACAAGTGGTATCAGCAGTTGCTAGGGCCTTACACAGAAATCTCCCAACCAGAGTGGCAAGGGGGTTTGGAGAAGCTGGCCACAAGCAGCAAAGCCCGTGGAAGGCTCCCCCAAAATTGTTACCTAGTCCAAGCTGGTACTGCTTACAGCACCATAGGTCAAAATATCGAAAAACAAGTTGTTGGGACAAGGAAGAGTTTATTCAGAAAGCCAGCAGACTAGAAAGATGGTGGACTCAGGCCCCTAAGAATCATCTTCAATTTAAAGTCTTATATAGTAATTCTAATGCCTGTGCTTTTCAGGGATTTTTTTTTTGTTTGTTTTTGTTTTTGTTTTTGTTTCAGGGATGGTTTCTATTGACTGTTTTCTTTGTGATGGTGACTTTTTTTGAGTTGATCCTGTTAAATGTGTATTCTTCATCATGTGTGGCCACTGAAGTTCCTGCTAAGCTTCAAAGTGTGAAAGTTTTAGTTGCTTCAACTCTTTGTGAGCCCATGGACTGTAGCCCTCCAGGCTCCTCTGTCCATAGGATTCTTCAGCCAAGAATTCTGGAGTGGGTTGCCATTCCCTTCTCCATACGGTATTCCTGACCCAGGGAACAAATCCAGGTCTCCTATATTGCGGTTAGATTCTTTACCCCTGAGCCACCAGGGAAAACTCTTAATTTAGCAGTCAGCTAATGATTAGCAAGTGATTTATTTAAAAGCCCAGAACCAACAAGTGTCTCAGACTTTGCCAGGGGTCTCTGACTGTGTGCTTGGGTATGCCCTCAACTCTCTTCCAGGTAGATTACAACTCCATCCTAGCCTTCATTTCCTGCTTGAGTATATCCTCAAGATTACCCGGAGTGATGGCTTAAGACTTTCTTAGTTCAATTTTGAACAAGCACATGGCCCCTCCTGATGCTCTTGATCTAGTTTCTCAAGATTGTGGAACTTTTAAGTACCCTTATGGCTATTTCATTCATGAGGTGTTTTTTTTTTTTTTTTTTTTTTAGAAGGTTTCATTTGGTCTTAGTTGCAGCTTGTGGGATCTTTTGTTATTGTGGATGGACTCTCTAGCATGGGGTCAGTAGTTACAGCAAGTGGGCCTAGTTTTTCTTTGGCATGTGGAATCTTTGTTCCCTGATCAGGGATTGAACCCGTGTTCCCTGCATTGTAAAGTGGATTCTTAACCATTGGAACAGCAGGAAAATCCCTCCATTCATGAGCTTTTTGTTTTAAGCCTTTTGGATTTGCCTGTTGTTTGCCTTAACTCTTACCTATATCTGTGTGCTATGCTTAGTCACTCAGTTGTGTCTGACTCTTTGAAACCCCATGGGCTATAGCCCTCCAGGCTCCTCTGTCCATGGGGATTCTCCAGGTAAATTCTACTGGAGTGGGTAGCCTATACCTTCTCCAGGGGATCTTTCCAACCCAGGAATCAAACTGGAGTCTTCTACATTTCAGGTGGATTCTTTACCAGCTGAGTTACCAGAGAAGCCCTGGCAGTTGCAGGATTAAACAATTAATTGTCTCTGATCATTTTTGACAAATGATCCCAGAAAAAAGGCTCTTTACACCGAGTGAGCTTCAAGTCAGGACAAATAATGACAGCCTGGCAAGTAGGGCCTTCCAGAGAACCATCATATGGGCCAAAGGGTAACAGTGCTCTGTGAATGGGGCTTTCAAAGAGCTCCAACCCTGATCTGCTCCAACTGGTTGCCAGGCTGCTCCTCAATTTGACTGCCAGCTGTTGGTTTTTAGGGCTTCCCAAGAGATGGGAAGGGAGAGGATGAGAATAGGGCACATTAAAGCATCTCTAAGCTTGGCATTCATACTAAGCCTAAATTGTGTTTTTGTAAATAAAAGCTCCCTGGATTTCTGCAAGCCTTTTATTAATTTCCAGAGTTCTGAAAAGTTTGATTGTGATGTGTGATGTGTGTGTGTGTGTGTGTGTGTGTGTGTGTGCACACCAGCATCCTAGCTACTTATATGGAGTAATGGATTTTCAGAAGATCTTACTCCAAGATTTTCACTGTCACCATTTGCCCATTTTAAAATAAGCAGTTTCATCATTGTGTTGAAAGTATTCTTTATATATTCTTAACAGAGAGATTTTGTCATATATATATATGATATATGCATATAATTTTATTATTTATATGATATGTATAGTTTTGTCATATATATAATTTTTCCTAGTTTGTGGTATATCTTTTCATTTCTTGATGTTTTTAGAAAAGCAAAATTTCAAAATTTAATTGTTTATTTACTAAACCATTAGTGTTGAAATCAGTCTTGAAATCAGATAATGTATGTTCTATGTCTTTTTATTTTAAAGAGTTTTTATTTATTTATTTATTTATTTTTTGGTTATTTCAGGTTTTTTGCATTTGCAAATAAGTCTTAGAATTAGCTTATTATTAATTTACCTGGATATCCAGAAAAGAATGTCATCTTCAAATAATGTTTTACTCCTTTTTGATTTGCATTCCTTTCATTGATTTCTATAATCCAAGTGCTCCAGAATAATCTTAAGAATAATTTTGATTCAGGTCAACTTTTTCATGTTCAACTTTAGAAGAAATATTCTCAATGCTTTCTCATTAAATAACTTTATGGAAATATTTTGTTCTCAGTTTGATCTCTCATGGACTAGAAGAGGTGAATTAGCATTTCTATTGATATTCTGTTTCTTTTGCTCATGTAGTCCTGATGTTTTCACTCTATGAATACTAAACATTATTAGGTACACAGATTCTCCATGACTATTCTACATTTCTGCACAGCTCAGGTCCTCTGAGAAAAGGCATTTATAGCCAGTATAGTTAAGGCTGTTTGTATAAGGTGAAATATCACTTCACTAAAATGTAGAGGTGTCTCTTTCCCTGAAGAGGGTCTAGGTTGATAAGGTGAAGTCTTCTTCCTTCTCTGGAGAGGATTTGCTTATATTATGGAGTAGCAATGTTTCTCTTTACAGAGGGGATATGGGCAGGTAGCTTTATATAAGGTCAGAGTTTCCTAATTGGGAGATTCCTTTCCTTTAATGTACCCTGTTGCATGGGTTGGTATCATCTGGTTTCTCTTGGTATTGGTTGGGTTACCACTGGCTCCCTATCAGAGTATTCTTGCCTTAGTCTATGGATTTGGGATTTCTGAAACTGTTGGGAGCAAACTCCCATTCTGTCAGTCTTCCCAGTAACACTCCCTATGGTTTCACTGACAAACAGGATTGGGAAAAGAAATGAAAAACCCGTAATGTCAGCCTTCTGTTTACACTGCCTGTCCACAGAAGGGCTGTGTGCTTAATCTTTTCTTCTTTTTTGTTTAACCCAAATAGCAAGACCATCAGGGCATGAGCCTTCACTTCTAGAAATAAGCCTAGAGTCCTGCATTTTTCTTCATTCTTGGAGATAAAGAGATACAAGGTAATGATTCTGGATAAATGAGCCTGCTTTATAGCACCAGACTCTGCATTGAATTTTGTTAATGTAATACACCTGTAATGGGATTTAATTGGCAATTAAAGTTAGATTTACAAAAGGTAAAATTAGTAAGATCCACATCTTTCTGATTCTATAGTCAATGTCCTAATGTTCAGAGAACTTGTAGAGAAGGAAGGATATTGATTTTCAGTGTCCCCAAATCAATGAAAATTCTCTCAACGGCTTTTTTCCCTATTTTCTGTGTATTTCCTCCAAAGAAATGAGTCTTTAAAAAATATTTTTTTTTACAAAATCAAAGTAGCTGGGCTATACAAAAATTGCAGAGTATCAGTACCTCTTAATAGAAGATAAATAGCAAGACCATTTGTCCTAATGATTCCTTATAATCTAGTTAATAGAGGTATTTATTTAATATATCCATATAATTTCAATTATGTGTTTCTCCTTAATTTACTTTCTTTTCCTTTTTAATGTTGAGTATTTGAAGAAGGTACCTCAAAAAGTATAAAATAAGTGTCAAAGATCTTCTTTTTAGAAGTTAGATGCTTTCTTTACTAGAAACGAATTAGAAGCTTGTTTAATCATTTGAGATATTTTTCAATATTTTTCAGATGCTACTGATACAACTAAGGAATTCTTTTGTATGTTATGAACACTTGAAACTGCTGCTGCTGCTGAGAAATGTTGGTTTACTTCTTGAACTCTGTTGAGTTAGTTATTGGTGTTAAAACTAGAAACACTTCTTTCCAACTCCTTTCAGGGCTTCTCTCACATCTTGGTTCCTCAGGCTGTAGATGAGAGGGGTTAACATGGGGATCATAACCCCATAAAACACAGAAGCCATTTTTTCTTGCTCTTGAGACTCTGTGGCATGATGGTGCAGATACATGTAAGACAGCGTCCCATAGAAAATGGTGACAGCTGTCAGGTGGGAAGTGCACGTGGAGAAGCTTTCTTCCTCCCTGCAGCAGAAGAGATCTTCAGGATGGCAGCCAGGATAAATATGTAGGAAAAGATGACCACTGATACGGTGAGTGTCAAGTTAAACCCCACAAAGACTGTTAACATCATGACACTGAAGTAAATATTGGAGCATGAGAGGGTCAGAATTGGAGGTGCATCACAGAAAAAGTGGTTAATTTTATTGGATTTGCAAAAGCTCAGTGAGAAAATAAAACCTACATTTACAGAGGCATTTAGGAAATCTATGAAGTATGATCCAACTAACAGGTGAATGCAGACCCTCCGGGACATGACTGGTGGACAGTGGAGAGGGTTACAGATGGCCACGTAACAGTCCACTGCCATAGCCACCAGGATGTAGCTGTCACTTGTTATAAAAGCCCCATAGCCTAGTAACTGCACCATACATCCTATGAATGAGATGGATTGCTCTGTTCCTACAAGGTTTTGCAACATCTTAGGGGTGACAGCAGAGGTGTAGCAGAGATCAACAAAAGCCAAGTTTTGGAGGAAAAAGTACATGGGGGTGTGAAGGAAGAGTCAATCTTAATGAGGAGGATCATGCCAATGTTACCCACTAAGGTGGCCATATAGATCATTAGCAATATTGTGAAGAGGACACGCCAAGACTTGTGTTGACCAGCAAATCCCAGGAGAAGGAATTCAGTCACTGTAGCGTCATTGTTTTCTTCCATGGCTGGCAGAATTAAGAATCAGCTGAAAAGGTGCGAAAAAAGACCAAAGAAAGTTAAGAGGGCTGTGATCATTTACCTAATTGTGAAACTTGAAAGGGTACAGTATTTAACTTCACAGTTAAGTCAGAGAATAATTTTAATGACATAATTGACTTAGATTTTAAAGGATGAACCTTGATACCTGACTTAGACCTTTTCATCTATAGTTTGGGGAAGTGGTCATGGACCACTGTCTACATTCTCAGAATTCAGAGTGATTGGTATTTCATCAACATATCAATTCAGGAACAAGTGAGATGTACTTAAATATGTTTTTATTAAATTATGCTTTCATATGCGCTTTATATTTTAATTAGAAATCCAAGTTTGCTTAAGTAATAATGACTATATTTGAATTCTTGACATATCCACAGAGTTCTATCTGACCTTGCTCCCCTTTATCTCCATATTTTCATTTTATCCCTTACCTCACCCTTAGTAACTATTCTCTGCCATGATGGACTCATGGACCCGTAGAGGTCTGTAAACCTTTATGCAAGTGTTTATCAAGTGTATATGGGTAAAGAATAATTTTCTTTGTAAAATTTCCAACCTGTTGTGGCTTAATATTTTTGTAAATGGCAATAAAAAATTTCTTAGCATTGTCAAAATTCTGTAATAGTTTTATATGCTCCATCTCACTTTTCGTCACTGCCCCATCAGAGAATGGAAACAGAGAGTCCAAGGACTGGTGCTGGTCCATGGACCACACACTTAGTAACACTAGTCTATGATGTCCATCCATCCTGATTTACCTACATGCTTTCCTAGTGATGAATAGCAGACTGCCTCCAACTCGTCTCCACTACAAATAACCCAGTATGATAAATTTTCTAGGGTGCTATAGTAGGGGCAAAAATTTTGAGTCTGAGGGTATGCACATAATTATTCCAGATCATTGTCCATGATGGATGTGCTAGCATGCACTCCTAACTGTGCACGGAGGTTCCTATGTCCTCACACCCTAGTGAACATTGGTATTTTCCTAATACTATTTTTGGTCAGGAAAATAGATATAAACTGATATCTAATTTTAATTTTTTCCCTAACCTAAAATGACTTTGCTCACTGTCTAATATTCTTAGAATTTTGGGTTTCTATTTTTCTGTAAATTGCCTGTTAATACTTTTTACAAATGTTTCTATGATTCAATTTATGAAGGCTCTTTTTAATGTAGATTTGAATACTTTGATGTTGACTTGACAAAGATTTTTTTCACATTTTATCTATTATCTTGGTCTTTGGTATTTTTCACAGATCAGAAGTCCTTAAATTTAAAACAGTAATCCATTATTTTTGTCCTTATAATCTTTCCTTCTGAAAAAAAAAAAAAAAAAAAAGGCAAAGTCCATTCCTGCCTCTAGCTGATACACCCAGGAGAGTCAGATATAATAATAAAATTTATTTTCCTCTTTATACTGGGTGGCTGGTACATAACATTTGAGCCATAATGTTTCATAGCATACATGTAATTACAAAATAGTTATTTTGTATTTACTCAATTTTTTTCTAGAAAAAGCAGACTAAAGGGGGCAGAGAATGATAGTAACTGATGTGTGTGGGTTTGTGTGTTTGCATGTGAAATATTCAAATATTATTTATCTTTTTTGGGGAAACAAATTCATTAATAGTTTCCAGTGTTTTTTCTTCAAACAAATTTGAAGGATTTAAAAATTATAATATTAAAAAATAATCAATTTGTTAGCTTCTAAGTAATTAAAGATATTTTTGATGGTAAACAACTATCAGATTTTTTTTTCTTTTAAATTCAGGTATATTTGATTATTATATAAGCTCAGGTATGCAACATGGTGATTCACTATTTTGAAGGCTATTTTCCATTCATAGTTATTACAGAATATTGGCTCAGTCCCCGGTGCTATGCAATATATCTGTAGCTTATTCTATATGTGGTAGTTTGCACCTCTTAATACCTTACCCCTATATTGCCTCTCCACCCCAAATATTCAAATATTTTGAAACAATTAAGTGGTTTTATTTGTTGTTTTAAAATTTACTCTCACAGGGACTTCCCTGGTGGTCCCGTGGTTAAAAATCTGCCTTGCAATGCAGGGGATGACATTTTGATCTCTTATTGGGGAACTAAGATCCCACATGCCACGGAGCAACTAAGCCCAAGCACCACAGCCACTGAGCCCTTGTGCCTCCATGTACTGCAGTGAAAGATCCCGCATGCCAATGCTGCTAAATAGGTAAATAAATATAAAAAGGATAAACTTTTCTCACACAAACATTTGGCCTAATTATGCTACAGGAAAATTCTACAAATATTTAGGACAAAACTGATTCTATATTATATAAACTTTTCTTGAAAATCTCTAAAAATCACAATAAAGAACATTCTCTAACTCATGCCAATATGACATTGAAACCAAAGTAAATAAAATATGAGAAAAACATTGGAATGAATCTCATTTGCAAATATAGGTGCAAACAGCTTTAAAAAATACACATTCACTAATCAAACTCATTTATACTTTAAACGAACAATTACTAGGGTCTCAAAGAGGCTCTGCCGCTGCTAAGTTGCTTCAGTCGTGTTTGACTCTGTGCGACCCCATAGACGGCAGCCTACCAGGCTCCTCCGTCCATGGGAGTTTCCAGGCAAGAGTACTGGAGTGGGGTGCCATTTCCTTCTATGCAAATAGGCTCTAGTAAGTATTCTCTTCCTTTCCCAGTATCTGGACAATCTGAGACATAAAAGATGGTGAGTAGGTAGTGGTGGGCTGCCGTCTATGGGGTCGCACAGAGTCGGACATGACTGAAGCGACTTAGCAGCAGCAGCAGCAGGTAGAAACCATATCACCTTTACATACCTGGGGAAAGACTTTTAAGTTTATTAGTGAAATATTTGTTGCTAAAAGACACTGTAAGTAGACAGGCTTGTCCACTCAGTCTTGGTGGTGGTGACTGGGGCATCTCTGGTGATGGGAAGCATCTCTGAAGCACAGGGGCACTGGGCTTCAGCAGGCTGGCTGCTCCTGAGGATAAGGGCAGAGCAGAGCATGCTAGCTTGTCTTCAGGTTTACTAGTCAGACACATCACTCCGTCTTTCTAGGAACCGTGTGAATAAAATGGTGTCAGAATGGCCATGATTACACAAAGTCAGCTCACTTTGCAGGAGAGAAACATCAGAAGCATGGAAAAATTATTTTCCATCAACAATCAAGACGAAGTTATATCAACATGATATTCCCCTTCAAATTATTTTTAGTGAAGTGCTTGAGAGAATTGTATGCCCACCTTCATAAACTTATCAAATTTATCTATAAAAGACCTAAAAAAATAGCTAAGATGATTTCAGTAGACAAAAACGAAGGACTTGTTCTATCAGATGTCAGAACTGATTATAAAGCAATAATAATAAAGACAGTGCGGTACTGGCGTGAAGGTAGGTAGACAGGCCAACGGAACTGAGGAGAGAAAAACCATAAACAGACGTTCAAGTCTCTGGAAGCTCAACGTATGAAAACAGTAGCAGGTCCATCAGTGAGAAATGGCCTGGTAAATCGTGGTCTATATGTGCTTATACATATGAAAAAAATATATTGCTTTTCTACTGTGCATTTTATCCAAATGGATTAAAAACTTAAATTACAAAGCTGTGAGAGTAAAACATAGCAGAATGTCTATGACTTAACTACACAGTAGAAATTTAAATAAGACATAGGGTCACAAAGTGTAAAACATGGGAAATTCAACTATGTCAAATATAAAGATAGCAACATTGTTAACAAAGGAAAGGCCAGATACTGACTGAAAATTACTCAGGTACATTGGTTTGAAGCACATATAAATATTAAAGAATTCATATCCAGGGTATTTAAGTAACTTCTACAAATTGCTCCAAGGGAAAAAAAAAAAATCACAAAACTTATAATCAGGATAATTATAGAAGGAAAACTTAAATGGCCAATAGAAATATGGATATATGCACAACTTAATAGTAATCAGATAATTGTATATTAATACTGCATTGAAATGTAATTCTATACTCCTCAGTCTAAAATGCAAATTTTAGTTGAGAATGTGGTGGGAATGTAAATTAGCACAGTCATATTGGGGACAAATTTGGGTATATTAATAAAATTAAATATATGTCTCTGAATGGTCCAGAATTTCCAATACAGGTACATAAGCTAGATAAGTATTTGACCACATAAGCAAGGATACATAAATACACATATCCATACATATGTGTGTAAGTATATGTATGAATATGTGCATATGTGAGTATATACACATATTATTCATAGCAGTATTCTTGAACATGGAAAAATATTATTTATTAAATGAATCAGTGAGACTAGACCGTGTGTGCTTAGGTTGCTCAGTCGTGTCTGATCCTCTGTGATGCCATGGACTGTAGCCCCACCAGTCTCCTCTGTCCATGGAATTTTCCAGGCAAGAATATTAAAATGGGTTGCCATTTCCTACTCCCGGGAATCTTGCCAACCCAGGGATCAAATCCAAGTCTCTTGAGTCTCCAACATTGGCAAGCAGAGTTTTTAGGACTAGCACTACCTGGGAATCACATGCAAATTCACTAAATTGGGGCAATACTGTCTGTGTGGATAAATATCTCAAAGAACATGCTAAGTAAGAAAAAAAAAAAAAGCAAGTTTTAGAAGTTAGATGGAGGCTACATGAGTGGTTCTTATATTATTTAAAATATATTTTTATGCACCCTAAATACTGCGCAATGACAGAAGTTCCTCAGAAGAAGCCCCATATCCCCATTCATCAGTAGAGGGCTCCTTCCTCTGGAGTCAGCAATGCCAGGCAGAGCTGTGGCTCCACAGATGTGATGGTCACTTTGGGATAAGAAGGGGCCTTTCATGGTGGGGAATGTAGGAAACCAAACCTGTGGCTGATATGGACAATCTTGCTCTTTCAAACATCTTGAGAAATGAACAGAGTGGGACAACTCTGTCGTGAAGGAGCAAGAAACAGTTCTCTCCTTTCAAATTTCAACTTGGAGGGAGGGCTAAGCATGATAAGTGTTAGCTACCTCCTCAGGAAACTTTGCTGTGAAATAGACTAAATGCAACCCTTTCAAGTAGGCTTCCATGCCGTGGGTGACTGCACTCGTCAGAGGAAGCTAGCCTAGGTCATGAGTCCACTTAAACCAGAATCTTGATGAGATAATGACATTTACCACATTAACTTAATGTATTTGAATTCAAGTAGAATGTATGATATAAGGGGGGTATTTTTAAAGAGTTATGAAACACCAGTACAAGGCATAAAACATACATGCACACACTTAAACCCAGCACCCAAGTATTTTGAACATGCTTAACCTATACCAAACCCTGATGCTTTTGAAACTTCATTTCCATTGCTCGCTGTGCAGTAGAAAGGAGACAGACTGACCCGGAGTTGAATTCTGGTCGCACATATAGAGACGGCACGTGCAGTTCCCTTCGTCCTCAGTTCCACTCCCTATAAAACGGAGTGCGGGACGACCTACAAGGCAGTCACGCCCACTGTGACACCATGTGCGTTAGCACAAGTTTGGAAATAGAGTTTAATAAATCAACGTAGATACATATTATGAGCCAAAACATAATCTAAGAAGTATGAGATAAATATATACTCTCATGGAAAGGTGCTCATGTCGCATTATCAAATGAACAAAGCATGTTTCAGAATAATACATAGAGCTGGGCCCTTACGAAAGAAAATTTTCTTTCACGCTCACTCTCATTTTCCTTATTTATCCATGGAAAAGTTCAGGAAGAAGTCACAGCAGACTTCTAATGGTTATCTTTGGGCATGGGAGTGGGGAGAGAGAATCCTTTAAATTTATAAACTTTGTCACCTTTTCTTTTTAAAATAGCTTTGATTTCTTTCAAGAATATTGTAAAGTAATTAGCCTTTAATTAAAATAAATAACTTTAAATTAAAAAAAAAAAAAAGTAACAGAAAGAAGCTAAGTCTGCTTTGTGATGGTGACTTAGAGTGAGATGATTTATATAAAGTTCCAAGCACAGGACCAGGCTTTGAATGGGCACTCAAAACCGGTCGTAATAACACATGCACATAATACGCTAAAGCCATCAGTGACTCATTCATTCACTCGGTTAATCTTTCAATCATTTGCTCACGCATATCCTTCTTGGGCAACACTCAGCCTGCTTCACTCCATTTTTCATTATGCCGCCAGGGATGAAGACTTTATTCCTGGTCTGCGGATGAAACTTACTAGAACACTGGCTCTGATCCCTTTGCTCCTCCATTTCCAGCACACACTGGGATGGCACACGGCTGATTTTGAAAAATGGGCTGAGTTCTGTTCTACTTACATGGAAACTGCATCCAGATTCTCTTTCTGCAGCTGGTAAAGGCTGATTGGCCACCAAGGTCTCTGTGTGCCTCCTTTTAACTGGGAGGCACAGTTAACTTAGGGTTGGAGCCTAAGGGATCAGTACTTGCTCCCTTGAGAACCTGAGCTTCCAGGGGCTGTAATGGAATTGGAATAAACAATGTTAGTAGCTATTTTCAGCTGAAGAACATTTAAGCTTTCTCTAGAGAAGATACATATAATCATGTTACTGTCACTAGGGATCCTGTGTATGTGTGTATGTATCTGTGTGTTGCCTTATTATTGAACTAATTTTTTTTTCGTTTTTATGAGTCAGGTTCTAAAAATTTGTGTTCACGTCTATGAACTGACCTTTTATTCATTCTTTTTTATTGATTTCTGCAATATGAGTGCTTTGATTAATAGTGGCTCCAGAATAAATTTAAGAATACTTTTGAGCAAGGCCATCTTTTATTGGTTTTTGAGTTTAAGTTTCTGAGTTAAGTGAAACGCTCTCAGTATTTTCTGATAAATATGGTCAAATATTTCAGTTGAAGTATTGTACCTTTTATTTAATCACTGGTATTACAAATAAATGTTTAATTTTAGCAAATGTTTTTCTTTATCTTTTGACATGATTTCATTATTTACTCCGAAAATTAATGGATTTTTATATTAATGGATTTTATAATATCAAAGTATTCTCTTCTATAATACAACCAACCTGGTTACAGTGTGTTATTTCCTACTGTGCTACTGAGGTTTTTTTCTTTGTGTACTTGCATTTTTATGGGGCTTCCCAGGTGGCACCAGTGGTAAAGAACCCGCCTGCCAAAGCAGGAGACACAAGAGATGTGGGTTCGATCCCTGGGTTGGGAAGATCCCCTGGAGGAAGGCATGGCAACCCACTCCAGTCTTCTTGCCTGGAGAACCCCGTGGACAGCGCAGCCTGGCGGCTGGCGGGGCGCACTACACAGCGTTACACAGAGTCGGACACGATTGAAGCAATGTAGCGCGTCTGCGCGTGTTTTTCTTATGCACTTTTGTATTGATGTTTGAGAGTGGCATTGGCCTATCATTTCTGAGCTGTTTTTGCTAGCTTAGTCATAGAATTTATTCTGAAATGTCCCTTCTTTCCCTATGTTCTCCAAGAGTTCAACCATCATTGATATTATCTATTTTTAATACTTGTGAATAATAGGTGTTTTTTTTGGGAAGAAGATTGTACTTTTATTTTATTTCTCCTGTTAATTATTCTTTTCTCTGTTGTTGTAGCTTTGTTACAATCAGTCTTCCCTTAGAAGAACCATTCATTCTATCAGATTCTCTAATACATTTGTATACTGTTATGTATTCTCTTATCTAAAATTTTTTCTTTGTTCTCCAGCATTTTCTTGATAAATTATCAAACGATTTATCCATTTTATTGCTACCTTTAGCTTCAGAAATGTTTCTGAATTTATTATTGTTGTCATTTAAGAGATTTTAAATATTAATTCAAAAATGTTTATTACTCTCTTCTCTTTATTTATATTATTTTCTCATGTCTAAAATGTATGGTTAATTAATTTATTCAGTTTAGTTCAGTTCAGTCACTCAGTCGTGTCTGACTCTTTGCGACCCGATAGACTGCAGCAAGCCAGGCCTCCCTATCCATCATCCAACTCCTGGAGCTTGCTCAAACTCACGTCCATCCAGTCAGTGATGCCATCCAAACATCTCATCCTCAGTCATCCCCTTCTCCTCCTGCCCTCAATCTTTCCCAGCATCAGGGTCTTTTCCAATGAGTAAGTTCTTCACTTTAGGTGGCCAAAATATTGGAGTTTCAGCTTCAACATCAGTCCTTCCAATGAATATTCAGGACTAATTTCCTTTAGGATGGACTGGTTGGATCTCCTTGCAGTCCAAGGGACTCTCAAGAGTCTTCTCCAACACCACAGTTTAAAAGCGTCAGTTCTTCGGCGCTCAGCTTTCTTCATAGTCCAACTCTCGCATCCATACATGACAACTGGAAAACCATAGCTTTAACTAGACGGACCTTTGTTGGCAAAAGAATGTCTCTGCTTTTCAATATGCTATCTAGTTTGGTCATAGCTTTTCTTCCAAAGAGCAAGTGCCTTTTAATTTCATGGCTGCAGTCACCATCTGCAGTGATTTTTGGAGCCCAAGAAGATAAAGTCTGTCACTGTTTTCATTGTTTCCCCATCCATTTGCCATGAAGTGATAGAGTGGATGCCATGATCTTAGTTTTCTGAATGTTTAGTTTTAAACCAGCTTTTTCACTCTCTTCTTTCACTTTCATCAAAAGGCTCTTTAGTTCTTTGCTTTCTTCCATAAGGTTGGTGTCCTTTGCATATATGAGTTTATTGATATTTCTCCTGGCAATCTTGATTCCAGCTTGTGCTTCATCCAGCCCAGCGTTTCTTATGATGTACTCTACAGGGTGACAATATACAGCCTTGACGGACTCCTTTCCTAATTTTGAACCAGTCTGCTGTTCCACATCTGGTTCTAACTTAATTTATTATTATTTCTTATTTATTAACACTAGTATTTACAGAGCTATGCAATTTTATTTGAAAACTCCTTGTTGTTTATAGATACTTTTGCAACAGTTTGTGAAATATTATCTCATGGATATCTGGAAACATTTTCATATCTTCAACCTAAGATTTGTTTAAATGAGGCTTTTCTGTGTTTAGTGGTATAATTTTAGGTGTTTTTACTTTAAAGTTTTATTATTAAATTCTAGATCTAGGTCTTTGAATCATAAGATATTTTATATAATCTTTCCAATTTTTATAATTTATTGTATTTCTATATTTTTCATGGGCACATAAATAAGAAAAAAGATAGGAGGAAGGAAAAAAGAAAGAAAGAAGGATACATTTGAATCAGTTCTAATGAGGTGGATGATACTGGAGCCTATTATACAGAGTGAGGTAAGCCAGAAAGAAAAACACCAATACAGTATACTAACACATATATATGGAATTTAGAGAGATGGTAATGATAACCCTGTATGCGAGACAGCAAAAGAGACACAGATGTATAGAACAGTCTTTTCAACTCTGTGGGGGGGTGGGGGGGATGATTTGGAAGAATGGCATTGAAACATGTGTAATATCATATAAGAAACGAATCGCCAGTCCAGGTTTGATGCAGGATACAGAATGCTTGGGGCTGGTGCACTGGGACAACCCAGGGGTATGGTATGGGGAGGGAGGTGGGAGGGGGGTTTAGGATGGGGAACACGTGTACACCCATGGCAGATTCATGTTGATATATGGAAAAACCAATACAATATTGTAAAGTAATTAACCTCCAATTAAAATAAATAAATTTAAAAAAGAAAAAAAAAAACAGAAAGAAAGATGTTTTCTTGCTTTTGAGTTACTGTTAACTCCACTGACAAAAATCAGTTCTCATAAGAAATCAGAGTGTGATGTGTCTAATGCGGTGTTAATGGTCTCAAAAAGACAGTAGGAAAAAGTGTTTCTAATTGGACTTCTGTAGTCCACAAGGCAACTGTGGCTGGGTCTTCTAAGTGAGTGCAATCTTTTCTCACCAGTGACATAATTTCCCTATTGTATTCCTTCCCCATCTTGAGCAATGTTTACTGAGATATCCAGTTGCTGATCTATCTCTGCTTTTTTAGAGTATCTAAACCTAGAGAGTACCTGTTCCCCTCTCATCCATACGTGGATGCATTCAGCAAAGCCCATACTCTAGGAAAAGCCCCTCCCCTCCCTTCGATAAAAAGCTTCCCTCATAGCTCAGTTGGTAAAGAACCTGCCCGCCATGCTGCAGACCTGGGTTTGATTCCTGGGATGGGATTATCTCCTGGAGAAGCAAATGGCAACTCACCCCAGTATTCTTGCCTGGGAAATCCCACGGACAGAGAAAACTGGGGGGCTACAGTCCTTGAGGTCACAAGAGTCGGACACGACCTAGTGACTAAACCACCGTCTCCCTTCTTACTGAGTGTAGTGTGCGCTACAGAAGCAAAATTTTGAGTCCTAAACTTTTTGTGTTCTTTCGCTGGGCTTTAGTAATATAGAGTTTCTGAATATGAATTTTTTTCTCATTATGTCAAATAGCTCTTCTGTAACTTTATTTAAATTTTTTTCTTAACTTTGTATGTCATGGACTGGAAGAAATACATTTACTATGATTATGTGTTTTTTTGTCCATGTATTTCCTCTTTTCTACTTTACAAATGTCAAAGGAATATTATTTAATACAGAGATTTTTCCATGAACTTCTCTGCATAGTCCAATTCCTCTATGCAAGGCATTTTCAGTCATTGCATTTAAGAATGTTTCTATAGGGAGACGTATCAGGATAATAAAGCCTGAAAGTTGTCTGTCTCCAGACAGTTCAGGGTAGTAAAGGTGAAGACCTCTCCCCTCTTCTCAGGATTTGATTTGTTAATAAAATCAGGACATGATTTTATTTTCAATTCCAGATTGAATTTAGGGTTTCTCTATGCAGAGGGTGTTATGGGCAGGCCACCAGGAATCCTAAGAGAAAATCAGAGTTTCCTGCTTTTGGGATTCGTCTCCTATAATGCAGTCTGCTGCATGGGCTGGTGCGCTCTGAATTTTCTTGGTATTGCTCAGGTTGTGATTTGCTCCCAGTAAGTGTTCCCTGCCTCAGTCCATAATTTGGAATATCTGGAAATGTTGAGCAAGGCAGTGAACTCTCATCCTGTCTGTTAATCCTCTAATTCACAACTTCCTATGGTTTAACTGATTAATGAGATTGAGAGACGAAATGTAACATGGGATCTCAGGCTTTTTGTTAACATGCTTGTCCTCAGGATGGGCGTGTGATTGATTCTGCTTGAGGATAGAACATGTGTATTCAAGCCCAGGTATGACTTCTTGTGTTAAACCTGGTTTTTTCACCTCTCTCCACTCTTAGAGATAGTGGGAAATAAGGCTTCATTTCTGGATAAATGAGTTTGATCTGTGGCACCAAATTCTGCACTGCATTTGCACCCTTGCAAGAGAGTACAGCTGGGGGATTCAATGATATTTGAAACAAAAATTTAGTAAGAATAAATGGATATGATCCATATTTGCTGGATTCCTATGTTACTTTCCTAGTTGGTTAGAGACCATGTGTAGAAAGGAGGGATACTGGTCCATAATATCTGAATATGTATGAGGATTCATTCAATTGTTCTTTTCTCCCCCTCTTTCTTTTCAGCACATTTTCTCTAAAGAGATGGAGAACATCTTTAAATTATTCATTACAATACCAAACCAGCTTAGTTACAGACAATAGCAAGAGTAACAGTACCTCTTAAGATAAACCAGAAACAATTTTTGCACTGGTGTCTTTATACTACTGTTGTTGGAGGTACTTTACAACATTGACTAACACGTTTGTTTATTGATCTTTTCTATTTTAACAGCAAGATATTTGAAAAAAGGGCTCCTCAGAATGTACACAAGCAATATCAAAGATCTCTTTAGATGCCTTCTCTCTAAGTTTGCTTTAGTCGCTAAGTCACAACCCTATAGACTGTAGCCCACCAGGCTCCTCTGTCCATGGGATTTCCTAGGCAAGAATACTGGACTGGGTTGTCATTTCCTTCTCCAAGGGATTTTCCCAACTAAGGTTAGAACCCATGTCTCAGGCAGATTCTTTACCATTGATCCACCAGGGAATGTCTCTAAGAAATATGAATTAGAAGGGTATTTGATCGTTTAAGATGGGGAAGTTGATCATCTTTCAAAAGCTACTGATACAATTAAGGAAATATATTTTATATAATTTTTTGTTTATATCTCACAAATATCTTCTACATCTGCTGCTGTTGAGAAATAAGAGAGAACTGCTGGTTGCCTATTGAACAATGTTGAGTTAGAAATTGATGTTCAGTCTAGAAACACTTCTTTCCAACTCCTTTCAGGGCTTCTCTCACATCTTGGTTTCGCAGACTATAAATGAGGGGATTTAACATGGGGATTATAATGCCATAAAACACAGAAGCCATTTTTTCTTGTTCTTGAGATTCAATGGTGCGATGGTGCAGATACATGTAAGAGAGCGTCCTATAGAAAATGCTGACAGCTGTCAGGTGGTAGGTACACGTGGAGAAGGCTTTCTTCCTCCCTGCAGCAGAAGAGATCTTTAGGATGGCGATCAGGATAAACATGTAGGAAAAGATGACATCTGACACAGTGAATGTCAAGTTAAACCCCACAAAGACTGTTAGGAGCATGATGTTCAAATAAATACTTGAACATGAGAGGGCCAGAATTGGGGGTGCATCACAGAAAAAGTGATTAATTTTATTGGATTTGCAAAAGTTCAATGAGAAAGCAAAACTTGTGTTTACAGAAGCATTCAGGAAACCCATGAAGTATGAACCAGTTAAGAGTTGACTGCAGACTCTCTGGGACATAACAGTTCCATAGCGAAGTGGGTTACAGATGGCCACATAACGGTCCACTGCCATAGCCGCCAGGATGTAGCAATCACTTGTTGCAAAAGCCCCATAGACTAGCAATTGCACCATACATCCTATGAATGAGATGGATTGCTTTGTTTCTACAAAGCTTTGCAGCATTTTTGGAGTGATAGCAGAGGTGTAGCAGAGATCAACAAAAGCCAAGTTTTGGAGGAAAAAGTACATGGGGGTGTGGAGGGAAGAGTCAGTCTTGATGAGGAGGATCATGCCAATGTTACCCATCAGGGTGACCACATAGATCACTAGAAATACTGTGAAGAGGACGTGCCAAGACTTGTGTTGACCCGTGAATCCCAGGAGAATGAATTCAGTCACTGTAGTGCCATTGTTTTGTTCCATGGCCAAAAAAATTCAACATTAGCTGAAAAGGTGCAAAGAGAAGATAAGAGAAAGCTAAGAGGATTGTGATGCTTTAACTAAAACTGTATTTAATTTCAGAGCTTCCCTGGTGACTCAGATTGTAAAGAATCCACCTGCCAATGTAGGAAACCCTGGTTCAATTTCCTGGAGAAGAGAATGGCTACCCACTCCAGGATTCTTGCCTGGAGAATCCCATGAACAGAGGAGCCTGGTGGGCTAGAGCCCATGGAGTTGCTAAGTGTTGGACATGACTGAATGACTAGCACATACATATTTAATTTCATAGTGAGAGGGATCAGAGAATATTTTCCATGATTGAATTAGATTTTAAAGGCTGAACCTTGACACCTAACTTAGACATTTCCATTGATAGTTTGGGGAAATTGCCAAGGACCAGTAGCTGTGTTCTCAATATGCAAACTGACCATACTTCATACATACATCAATTTGGGAACACACAAGAACATTGTTTTATTTAATTAAGCTTTCTTTTATATTCCCTATATTTTAATTAGAAATACCAATTTGCCTAAATACTAATCATTATATTTGAAATTTGACATACGCATGGGGTTCTATATTATCTTGTTCCCACCTACCTCTATATATATATATTTTTTTTCTTTTTCTTCCTTGTAGATCTGCTCTGCCATGATGGCTTCATGGAATTGTAGAGCCCTTTGTAGAATGGTTTATCAAGGTATTTACAGTAAAGTGTAATTTTCTTTATAAAATTTCCAATCTGTTGTGGCCCCGTGTTTGTAAAAGTCAGTAAATGGGTCTCAGTATTGTTAAAGTTCCGTAATAGTTTTAACCATCCACTCTCAGTCAGTGTCTCATACAGTAGAAACCGAGAGTCCAAAGACTCGCACTGGTCCATGGACCACACGTCAGGTAGCACTGCTCCATGGTACCCATCCATCCTCGTTTACCCATGTGTTTCCCTAGTGACAGACAGCAGACTGCGTACAACTTGCCTCCACCACAGTTAACTCAGTGAGAAATTTTTCTAGGATGTATTCCTAGGGACAAAATTTTTGTGTCTGAAGGCATGCATATATTTCATCTGACCAAGTTTTTCCAGATCATTTTACATAATGGATGCACCAGTGTACCGTCTTGCTAATTGTATATGTGGGTTCCCACATCCTCACTTCTGAGTGAGCATTGATATTTTCCTAATTTTTTTGGTGGAAAATAGGTGTAAAGTGATGACTTATCTTTCCCTTTTCCCCTTTAATTACAAGCAGGTTTGATCATTATCTAATAGCCTTAGAATTTGGGGATTTTATTATTTCATAAATTATTTATTAATTATTTTGGCAAATGTTTCTATTGAAATGATTTCACATGTTCTTTGTTTACCCAAGATTAAAATCTCCTCTCGGTTGACTTGGTAAATATTTTCTCACATTCTGTTATCTTTGATGTCCTTCACAGACCAGGAAACCTTACATTTAAAATAACTGTCTTTTTTTTTTTTTTTTTTTTGCCTTGTGGTTTGTTCTTTTAAAAAATAATTGAGGGAAGTATTTTCTTTCCTAATTCATATCTCCAGTGGAGTAAAAAGCAATTATCATATTTTTCCACTTAAACTTGGTTGCTGGCATATGGTGATTGTTGCATCATGACATTGTATATCAGACAAAAATTTTTTAAATGCTATTTGTGCTTTCAAATATATTTAAAAAAATAAAGCAGATTAACAGGATAGAAAGCAACTATTGTCACTGTGTGTGTGCGTTTGTGTGTGTCTGTGTGGGGATGAGGTGTAGAAAATATTTAATTATTTTAATCATTATGTGATTTGACTTGACATTTAAAAATCTATGTGCAAACACTAGACCCAGTTATGTTACAGGAGTTCTACTAAACTTTATATAATGAATAATTCTAATATATACAATTTTTTCCTGTGAGTCTCAAAAAAGAAAAAAAAAAATCCGCTAGTCATTTCATAAGGCTAATATAACCTTGACACACATTTAAGTAACTTTCGAGGAAAAACATTAGAAGCAATTTCATTTATGAATGTAGACACAAACAGGTTTAAAGATATACTTTCAATAACCAAATCCACCTATAAATTGAACGGACAATTGCTAAGGTCTAAAGGAGGTTCCTGATCATTGAGGAAGGCTTTCTTATCTCGTTTTGCTATTCTTTGGAACTCTGCATTCAGATGCTTATATCTTTCCTTTTCTCCTTTGCTTTTCTCTTCTCTTCTTTTCACAGCTATTTGTAAGGCCTCTTCAGACAGCCATTTTGCTTTTTTGCATTTCTTTTTCTCGGGGACGGTCTTGCTTCCCTGTCTCTTGTACAATGTCATGAACCTCCGTCCATAGTTCATCAGGCACTCTATCAGATCTAGTCCCTTAAATCTATTTCTGACTTCCACTGTATAATCGTTAGGTAATACCTGATTTAGGTCCTACCTGAATGGTCTAGTGGTTTTCCCTACTTTCTTCAATTTAAGTCTGAATTTGGCAATAAGGAGTTCATGGTCTGAGCCACAGTCAGCTCCTGGTCTTGTTTTTGCTGACTGAATAGAGCTTCTCCATCTTTGGCTGCAGAGAATATAATCAATCTGATTTCAGTGTTGATCATCTGGTGATGTCCATATGTAGAGTCTTCTCTTGTGTTGTTGGAAGAGGGTGTTTGCTATGACCAGTGCATTCTCTCGGGAAAACTCTTATTAGCCTTTGCCCTGCCTCATTCTGTACTCCAAGGCCAACTTTGCCTGTTACTCCAGGTGTTTCTTGACTTCCTACTTTTGCATTCCAGTCCCCAATAACGAAAAGGATATGTTTTTTGGGGTGTTAATTCTAGAAGGTCTTGTAGGTCTTCATAGAACCATTCAACTTCAGCTTCCTCAGTGTTACTGGTTGGGGCATAGTCTTGGATTACTGTGATATTGAATGGTTTGTGTTGGGAATGAACAGAGATCATTCTGTTGTTTGTGAGATTGCACCCAGAACTGCATTTTGGACTCTTTTGTTGACTATGATGGCTACTCCATTTCTTCTAAGGGATTCTTGACCACAGTAGTAGATATAATGGTCATCTGAGTTTAATTCACCCATTCCAGTCCATTTTAGTTCCCTGATTCCTAGAATGTTGATGTTCACTCTTGCCATCTCCTGTTTGACCACTTCCAATTTGTCTTGATTCATGGACCTAACATTCCAGGTTCCTTTGCAATCTTGCTCTTTACAGCATCGGACCTTGCTTCCATCACCAGTCCCATCCGCACCTGGGTGTTGTTTTGGCTTTGGGTCTGTCTCTTCATTCTTTCTGTAGTTATTTCTTCACTGATCTCCAGTAGTATACTGGGCACCTACCGACCTGGGGAGTTCCTCTTTCAGTGTCCTATCTTTTTGCCTTTTCATACTGTTCATGGGATTCTCAAGGAAGGAATACTGAAATGGTTTGCCATTCCCTTCTCCAGTGGACCACATTTTGTCAGAACTCTCCACCACGAGCTGTCCATCTTGGGTGGCCCTACACGACATGACTCATAGTTTCACTGAGTTAGGCAAGGCTGTGGTCCATGTGATTAGACTGGTTAGTTTTCTGTGATTGTGGCTTTCAGTCTGTCTTCCCTCTTATGGAGAACGATAAGAGGCTTATTGCCGGGAGCTGGCGAGAGACATTCCACTCGTGACAAAGGTCATGAGGAAGGAGGCTCGGCATACGCAAAGGTGGGATCGAGCCTCGGGAGTCCCCCCAGATATTGTCGAGCATCTACCCCCAAAAAACCAGAGTCTGCCTACTTTATTGCTTTGTGCTCTCACCTCTGACTTTACTGGGGGCTGTCCCCCACCACCATCTCGCTCTCTCTGTCAAAGAGTTAACCTACAGCTCCAATTAATAAAGTTCCTGGGCAATTAGGAGTGTTTAAATCCAAACCCCTCAGATGGCTCTCTAACTCGCCTGACAAGTTTACCCGGACTCCTACAGCTATGCCTATGATTGTTTACAGTCTCCCAGCCTCGAGAGGCACGGGAAGCTTAAGATATTCAAATAGCTTAGAGCCTCTCAGAGAGTTAGAAAACTGTCAGTATAAAACTAGTAAAAGATTTCATTAATGAGCCAATGTTTGTTGCCAAGTTTCCACATCCCCTGTATTGTATCCTTGAATGTGTATTAATTAATATAGTTGGTAAGTAGAAAAAATAAGTAGTGGCCTTGGTGTTAGTAACTTTAGACCCTTAAGGTAATAAATTCTTTCCTTTGTTGTAAACCCATTACACATCCGCCCTATAGGAATGCAATTTTATCTTCGGAAGATGGTGCCAAACCTTAAAATAATTACTCTTAGAGAAAATAAGTCTTTGTTGATAAGTCTTTGTCAAGAGTCATAAAATGTTAATAGGCCTTCTGGCCAGAAGATGATGTAAATCACCTAAACCATTTCTATACGATAAATTTGCGGGAAAGAAACCCTGGTTTTTGATAAGGATCAAAGACTGCTGACTTTGCATCCCCTATTATCTTCTATGTGTAACTTAGGGTATAAAAACCCCTGTTGAAAATAAAGCTATGGGCCTTGCTCACCAAAGCTTGGTCTCCCCATGTCATTTTTCTCCTTAATCTCCAGCTGAGTCTCCATCTGGAGCGCAGATATCCTCTGCGACCATTTATTTGCCTGGGCTTCTAAGACCCACTTGAGAAGGTGTTTAAGGTGGGGCACCTTCCGCTATTCGAGAGGGTGCCTGAGGCCTCCATGGTCAGAGCTAACCTGGTGTCACAGGTTATATTGATTTTCTGTGTAAACCAAGCTACTCAGCTTCTTTTCTCCACTGAATTTTCCTACTGAGCTATCCTCATTCTATTACTCTTTATATCTTTGATAAATAAATAAATAAATAGGTCGCCTATGCCATCTCTCCTTCTAATACCCTGGATCCGCCGGGGCTGGACCCCGGCAGCTTATGAAGACTTCCTGATGGGATAGACTGACTGAGGGGGATACTGGGTTTTTTTTCTGATGTGCAGGACCATGCTCAGTAAATCTTTAATCCATTTCATGCAAAGATGGGCTCAATAAAGGACAGAAATGGTATGGACCTAACAGAAGCAGAAGATATTAAGAAGACGTGGCAAGGACACACAAAAGAACTGTACAAAAAAGATCTTGACAACCCAGATAATCACGATGGTGTGCTTACTCACCTAGAGCCAGACATTCTGGAATGTGAAGTCAAGTGGGCCTTAGGAAGCATCACTATGAACAAAGCTAGTGGAAGCAATGGAATTCCAATTGAGCTATTTCAAATCCTAAAAGATGATGCTGTGAAACTGATGCACTCATTATGCCAGCAAATTTGGAAAACTCAGCAGTGGCCATAGGACTGAAAAAGGTCAGTTTTCATTCCAATCCCTAAGAAAGGCAATGCCAAAGAATGGTCCAAATACCGCACAATTGCACTCATCTCACACTAATAAAGTAATGCTCAAAATTCTCCAAGCCAGGCTTCAGCAATATGTGAACTGTGAACTTCCAGATGTTCAAGATGGATTTAGAAAAGGCAGAGGAACCAGAGATCAAATTGCCAACATCGCTGGATCATCAAAAAAGCAAGAGAGTTCCAGAAAAACATCTATTTCTGCTTTATTGACTATGCCAAAGCCTTTGACTGTGTGAATCACAATAAACTGTGGGAAATTCTGAAAGAGATGGGAATACCAGACCACCTGACCCGCCTCTTGAGCATCTGTATGCAGGTCAGGAACCAACAGTTAAAACTGGACATGGAACAACAGACTGGTTCCAAATAGGAAAAGGAGTATGTCAAGGCTGTATATTGTCACCCTGCTTATTTAACTTATATGCAGAGTACATCATGAGAAACGCTGGGCTGGAGGAAGCACAAGCTGGAATCAAGATTGCTGGGAGAAATATCAATAACCTCAGATATGCAGATGACACCAACCTTATGGCAGAAAGTGAAGAGGAACTAAAAAGCATGTTGATGAAAGTGAAAGAGGAGAGTGAAAAAGTTGGCTTAAAGCTCAACATTCAGAAAACAAAGATCATGGCATCTGGTCCCATCACTTCAGGGGAAATAGATGAAGAAACAGTGGAAACAGTGGCAGACTTTATTTTTCTGGGTTCCCAAATCACTGCAGATGGTGATTGCAGCCATGAAATTAAAAGATGCTTGCTCCTTAAAAGGAAAGTTATGACCAACCTAGACAGCATGTTAAAAAGCAGAGACATTACTTTGCCAACAAAGGTCCATGTAGTCAAGGCTATGGTTTTTCCAGTGGTCATGTATGGATGTGAGAGTTGGACTGTAAAGAAAGCTGAGCACTGAAGAACTGATGCTTTTGAACTGTGGTGTTAGAGAAGACTCTTAAGAGTCCATTGGACTGCAAGAAGACCCAACCAGTCCATCTTAAATGAAGTCAGTCCTGGGTGTTCATTGGAAGGACTGACTCTGAAGCTCAAACTCCAATATTTTGGCCACCTTATGTGAAGAACTGACTCATTTGAAAAGACCTTGATGCTGGGAAAGATTGAGGGCAGGAGAAGAAGGGGATGACAGAGGATGAGATGGCTGAATGTCATCACCAACTCAGTGGACATGAGTTTGAGTAATCTCTGGGTGTTGGTGATGGACAAGGAGGCCTGGCGTGCTGCAGTCCATGGGGTCGCAAAGAGTCGGACACGACTGCGTGATTGAAATGAACTAAACTGAAAGGAGGTTCCAGAGAACAGCTATTTTCTTCCTTTCCCAAAATTTAAACAAGTAGAGAAATAAAAATTAGTATACATATGAAGACTGTTATATCACCTGCTGATACATGGGAGGAAACTTTCAAGTTTCTTAGTCAAGTTACTTGCTCCTAGTGAACACCACAAGTTACCAGGCTTGTCCGCCCATCTTGGTGGTGGTGACTGGGCTTGCCCCTTGCACGTTCTGGAGGAGCAACTCTGAAGTGCTGGGGGGCACTGGCCTCAGCAGGCTGGCTGCTTCTGAGGTTGAGGGCAGAGCCGAGCATGCCAGGTTGTTCTCAGATTTACCAATCAGATACATCACTCCATCTTTCTGGGAAATGAGTGAATAAAATGATGTCAGGATGGCTGTGATTACACCATTTGAACTCCCATTGCAGGAGAGAAACATCAGAAGCAGGGAAAAACATTTTCTATCAGCAATTAAATCCAAATTGTATCAGCATTAAATTTCCTTCGTATTAATTTCAGTGAAGTGCTTGAGAGAATGTTATGCTCATTTTCATAAACTTATAAAATTTATATGAAAGAGAAAAGAACTTAACAATAGCTAAGAGACTTTTAAAGGGAAAAAAGTGGAGAGTTGTCCTTGCAAATATCAGAAATTTCTATAAAATAATAACAATAAAGACAGGTGGTACAAGTGGTACAAAGAGAACAATGGAATTGTGAAAAAGGAATCATAAACAGGCCTACAAGTCTCTGAAGCCTCAATGTATGAAAACAGTAGCATGTCCATCAATGAAAAATGGTCCAATAAACTGTGGCGTATTGGTGCTTATACTTTGGAGGAAGAAATGGCAACCTACTCCAGTAGTCTTGCCTGGGAAATTCCATGGACAGAGGAGCCTGGTGGGGTACAATCCCTGGGGTTCAAAGGGATCGGACAACTAACCAGCTGAGCATGTAAATGCATATACATGTGAAAAAATTATATTGTGTTTCTACTTTTAATTTTACCAATTCCAAATGACATTGAATTATAAAGGTGTAAGGGTATATCTTTTTACACTTATATTATAATTATAAAGGTATAAGGGTAAATCATATTAGAATATCTATGAGCAGCACACTTAAATAATTTCCATAAATTGTGCTGAGGAAAAAATTCACCAAAGATATAATCAGTATACATACAGAAAGAAAAACTTAGGCAATTGATATAGGGACATAAAGGGATAGAACTCCCTAGTAGTACAGTATATTAATACTGCATTGAAATATAATTTTAGACTAAAATGCAAATTAGAGGTGAGAATGTGGACTCACATTCCAGGTGGGGATATAAATTAGAATACTCATATTGGAGGCAAGTTTGGAAATATTAATAAAATTAAATGTATACCTCCCTTAGGTTCAGAATTTGTATTATAGATACATACCTGGATAAATTATTGGCCATGTAAACAAGAATATACATACATACACATATGAGTATATGCATGAATATGTGTATATATAAATGTAATTAATACACATGGGAAGGTCCATAGCAGTGTCTTTGAGCATAGGAAAAAATAAACTATTAAATAAATCATCAAGAATTCAGTCTGTTGGTGCTATAACATCTAGGTAGATAAATTTCTGAAATGGAAAGTTGAGTAATACAGAGCAAGCTACAGAAGTTTAGGTGGTGCCTGCATGCATGGCTGTTTCATTTTGTTAAATGCATTTTTATGTTTCTTAAATTTTGTACAATGACAGAATTTCCTCACAAAAAAACCCCACATCCCCATACATCAGTAGAGGGCTCCTTCCTCTGGAGTTAGTAATACCAGGCAGAGCTGTGGCTCCACAGATACGATGCTTAGTTTGGGATAAGAAGGGGCCTTTAGTGGTGGGCTTCCCCAGTGGCTCAGATGGTAAAGAATCTCCCTGCAATGAGGGAGACCTGGGTTCAATCCCTGGGTAGGGAAGACCCTCTGGAGGAGGGCATGGCAAACCACTCCAGTATACTTGCCTGGAAAATCACCCTGGACAGAGGAGCCTGGTGGGCTAAGGTCGTTGGGTCACAGAGAGTTGGACACAACTGAACGACTAACATTTTAGTCGTGAGGAGTGTAGCAAACCACACCTGTTGTTGATGTGGACAATCTGGTTTTTCCAAACATCTTGAGAAATGAGCAGAATGGGATAGTAAAGGAACAAGAAACAATTGTCTTCTTTCAGTATTTACAAAGGGCTAAAGGTTATTAAGTGTAAGTTACGACCTCAGGTAAATTTATGGTCAGTTCAGTTCAGTTCAGTCGCTCAGTCATGTCTGACTCTTTGCGACCCCATGAATCGCCAGGCCTCCCTGTCCATCACCAACTCCCGGAGTTCACTCAGACTCACGCCCTTCGAGTCAGTGATGCCATCCAGCCATCTCATCCTCTGTCGTCCCCTTCTCCTCCTGCCCCCAATCCCTCCCACCATCAGAGTTTTTTCCAGTGAGTCAACTCTTCGCATCAGGTGGCCAAAGTACTGGAGTTTCAGCTTTAACATCATTTCTTCCAAAGAAATCCCAGGGCTGATCTCCTTCAGAATGGACAGGTTGGATCTCCTTGCTGTCCAAGGGACTCTCAAGAGTCTTCTCCAACACCACAGTTCAAAAGTATCAATTCTTCAGTGCTCAGCCTTCTTCACAGTCCGACTCTCACATCCATACATGACCACAGGAAAAACCATAGCCTTGACTAGACGAACCTTTGTTGGCAAAGTAATGTCTCTGCTTTTGAATATGCTATCTAAGTTGGTCATAACTTTACTTCCAAGGAGTAAGCATCTTTTAATTTCATGGCTTCAGTCACCATCTGCAGTGATTTTGGAGCCCCCAAAAATAAAGTCTGACACTGTTTCCACTGTTTCCCCATCTATTTCCCATGAAGTGGTGGGACCAGATGCCATGATCTTCGTTTTCTGAATGTTGAGCTTTAAGCCAACTTTTTCACCCTCCACTTTCATGTTCATCAAGAGGCTTTTTAGTTCCTCTTCTCTTTTTGCCATAAGGGTGGTGTTATCTGCATATCTGAGGTTATTGTTATTTCTCCCAGCAATCTTGATTCCAGCTTGTGTTTCTTCCAGCCCAGCATTTCTCATGATGTACTCTGCCTATAAGTTAAATAAGCAGGGTGACAATAAATAGCCTTGACGTACTAGTTTTCTGATTTGGAACCAGTCTGTCGTTCCATGTCTAATTCTAACTGTTGCTTCCTGACCTGCATATAGGTTTCTCAAGAGGCAGGTCAGGTGGTCTGGTTTTCCCAAGATGGGCGGGCCATAGTGGAGAGATCTGACAGAATGTGGTCCACTGGAGAAGGGAATGGCAAACCACTTCAGTATTCTTGCCTTGAGAACCCCATGAACAGTATGAAAAGGCAAAATGATAGGACACTGAAAGAGGAACTCCCCAGGTCAGTAGGTGCCCAATATGCTACTGGAGATCAGTGGCGAAATAACTCCAGAAAGAATGAAGGGATGGAGCCAAAGCAAAAACAATACCCACTTGTGGATGTGACTGGTGATACAAGCAAGGTCCGATGCTGTAAAGAGCAATATTGCATAGGAACCTGGAATGTCAGGTCCATGAATCAAGGCAAATCGGAAGTGATCAAACAGGAGATGGCAAGAGTGAACATCGACATTCTAGCAATCAGCGAACTAAAATGGACTGGAATGGGTGAATTTAACTCAGATGACCATTGTACCTACTACTGTGGGCAGGAATCCCTCAGAAGAAATGGAGTAGCCATCATGGTAAACAAAAGAGTCCGAAATGCTACTTGGATGCAATCTCAAAAACGACAGAATGATCTCTGTTAGTTTCCAAGGCAAACCATTCAATATCACAGTAATCCAAGTGTATGTCCCAACCAGTAACGCTGAAGAAGCTGAAATTGAATGGTTCTATGAATACTTCCAAGACCTTTTAGAACTAACACCCCAAAAAAGGTGTCCTTTTCATTATAAGGGACTGGAATGCAAAAGCAGGAGGTCAAGAAACACCTGGAGTAACAGGCAAATTTGGCCTTGGAATATGGAATGAAGCAGAGCAAAGACTAATAGAGTTTTGCCAAGAAAATGCACTGGTCATAACAAACACCCTCTTCCAACAACACAAGAGAAGACTCTACACATGGACATCACCAGATGGTCAACACTGAAATCAGATTGATTATATTCTTTGCAGCCAATGATGGAGAAGCTCTATACAGTCAACAACAACAAAAAAATTACTGTAAAATAGATTAAAAGCAACACTTTCAGGGAGGCTTTCATCCAGTGGGTGACAGCGCTTATCAGAGGAAGCTAACACTTATCACAAGTAGACTTAACTAGACTCGTGATGAGATAATGACGTTTGCTTTGTTAACGTAATCCTTTTGAATTCAAATAAAATTCATGACATGGGGATGTTTTTAAGAGCTGTGGAATGTTAGTATAAGGGTTACAACACACAGGCATACATACGACATACACATACACACAGACACATGTGAGCGCTCATACCAAGTACCCGAGTATTTTGAACACGCTTAACCTATATTGAAACTTGGTGCTTCTGAAGATTCATTTACATTCAGTGCTGTGCTCTGGAAAGGAAATAGACCGATCTGGGTTTGAGTTCTGCGTGCACTGCCTCATACAGACAAAGCAGGCAGCTCCCCTTGGCCTCAGTTCTGTGCTCTAGAAAATGGGGGACACAGGGTGACCTACAAGGTGATAATGTTCACTGCCACACTGCACAATAGCAACAGTTTGGAAACAGAGTAAAATGAATGAGTAAATCGTATTATGAACCAGTACATCATCCAAAAAGTATGAGACTTGGGAAGGTGCTTATTTCACACTACCCAGTGAACAGAGCAAGTTGCAGAATAGTATGTAGAGCTGGACCTTCGTAAAAATAAAATTTTCTTTCACTCCTTTCTTTTTCTTATTTTCTTTATTTATCCATGAGCAAGCACAGGAAGAATTCATACCACACTTCAATGATCATCCTTAAATGTGAGAGTAGAGAGAGAATGTCTTTAAACTTATGAACTTCATAACCTTTTCATTTTATTTATTTATATATTTATTTTTAAATTTTAAATTTATTTGTTTTAATTGGAGGCTAATTACTTTACAATATTGTATTGGTTTTGCCATACATCAACATGAATCCACCACGGGTGTACACATGTTCCCCATCCTGAATCCCCCTCCCACCTCTCCCCATACCATGCCACCTTTTCATTTTAAAATGTGCTGTGCTTAGTTGCTCAGTCGTGTCTGATTCTGTGACCCCATGGTCTGTAGCCCACCTGGCTCCTCTGTCCATGAGGATTCTCTAGGCAGGAATACTGGAGTGGGTTGCCATGCCCTTCTCCAGGGGATCTTCCCAACCCAGGGATCGAACCCAGGTCTCCCACTTGCAGGCAGATTCTTTACCATCTGAGCCACTAGGGAAATCATTTTAGAATAGATTTATTTATTTTGAAAGATAAGAGTACGAGAAAGAAGTCTGCTTTGTAATGATGTGACTTAAAGTATAAAGTGACATGTAAAGTTCCCAGAACAGGGCCAGGCTTTGAATGGGTACCAAAAACTGGTCATAATAACACAAGCAAATAATACACTAAATGAATACTATAATGTGCATTCATTCATTTGCTTAACTTTTCAGTCATTGGTTTATTCACATCCTCAGGCAACACTCAACCAAGTTCAGCCCCCTTACTCCATTTCCACCATGTCACCAGGAGTGAAGCCTTTATTCCTGGTTTCAAGGTCAAACTCACTAGGACTTTGGCTCTGACCCTTTGCTGCACCATTTCCAGCACACACTGGGATGACACACAGCTGATTTTGAAAACTGGGCTGTGCTCTGTTTTACTTACAGTTGCATCCAGATTCTCTTTCCAAAACTGGTACAGGCTGATTGCCCACCAAGGTCTCTGTGTGCCTCCTTCTAACTGGGGAGTTTAAATCTGGGGCCTAAGAGATCAGTACTTGCTCCCTTGAGAATCTGAGCTTTCAGTGGCTGTAATGGATTTAGAATAAACAGTGTTCAGCTGAAGAACATTTATGCCTTCTCTGGAGAAGATACATTTAATCATGTAACTGTCACTGTGGGCTTTTTTGTGTGTGTTGTCTTGTTATAGAACAACTCCTTTAAAATTTTTCTCCTTATGAATCAGGTTAAACAATTTTTACTATGCCTAAAAATTGTGTTCAGGTCTAGAAAACTGACCTTAATCAGTTTTGTCACCATAATAAGCAAAAAGCATGGCTACATGAAAAAAGAAATCCAATGCTAACATTAGTTTAAGGGCATGTGCATCTAATGTGACAAATAATATTTAGCTCAGTGGTTAAGAAACTGCACGCCAATGCAGGAGACACGGGTTCAATCCTTGGTTAGGGAAAATCTCCTGGAGAAGAGAATGGCAACTGAGTCCAGTATTCCTGCCTGGAGAACCCCCATGAACAGAGGAGCCTCATGGGCTAGTCAGTGGGGTTGCAAAGAGTCCCACATGATGGAGTGACTAACACTTTCAATTCACTTTCACTATTTAAATGTCTTATATTGCCACTTTGAGCTTTTTTTTTTTTTTTTTTTAATTTGGAGAAAACAGTGACTTTTGACCCTTCTTCCATTTTTTTCCCCTAAAAACCAGATATATTAAAAAAGCTTAGCCCTGGATAATAGCATCCTTTCTTCCAATTACACTTTGCACCATTAAAATATTTCAGTTAACAGTCACAGAAGAAGAGATTTTGTGTAGTGTTTGGCTATGAGGTTGCTAAGGTTAAGCCTTTAATCAGTGAAAGAAGAAAGCTAGATTTAGTCAGTCTGTAGCTTCTTGATTAAGAGGTGGCTTCTAAAAGTTGAAGAAATTAAGGAAATGAATTGTTCCCTAGTTTATCTAGAAAAGAATATAGCCCCATTGACACTTGATCTGGAGATTTCTTTTGAATTGCTGGCTTCAGGACCCTAATACATTTGTGTTGTTTTCAGTTTAGTCACTCAGTCGTGTCCAACTCTTTGCGACCCCATGGTCTGCAGCATGCCAGGCCTCCCTGTCCATCACCCACTGCCGGAGCTGGCTCAAACTCATGTCCATTGAGTCAATGATGTCATCCAACCATCTTATTCTCTGTCGTCCCCTTCTCCTCCACTTTCAATCCTTCCCAGCATCAGAGTATTTTCCAATGAGTCAGTTCTTCACATCAGGTGGCCAAAGTATTGGAGTTTCAGCTTCAGCATCAGTCCTTCCAATGAATGTTCAGGACTGATTTCCTTTAGGATGGACTGGTTGGATCTCCTTGCAGTCCAAAGGACTCTCAAGAGTCTTCTCCAACACCACAGTTCAGAAGCATCAATTCTTCGATGCTCAGCTTTCTTTATGGTCCAACTCTCACATCCATACATGACTATTGGAAAAACCATAGCTTAGACTTTGTGTTGTTTTAAGCCACTAAAATTATGGTAATTTGTTGTAGTAGTGACAGAAAACTAATATACCCCTAATGGTAACATTTTGCAAAACTGTAATAAAATATCACAACCAGATTATTGACATTGGTGATGTATGTGTTTGTAATAATTTCTAAAAAATTTATGGTCCATAGTGATCCTGTACTCACCATCACAGTCCAGACACTGAACAGCACAGACAAGAATCCCATGTGTTCCTTTACAGCACTACCTAACCTCACCCCACCCCTTCTTCACTTGCTCCTAATCCTGGTAACCATTAATCTGTCCTCGATTACTACATTTTTGTCACTTCAAATACATTCTGTAACTGGAACTCACAGCGTACAACTCTGTGGTTTGGCTTTTTCCCTCAGCATAATTTCCTGGAAATTAATCAAAGTTGTTGTGTGTACCAAACTTTCATTCACTTTTATTTTTGAGTGATTTCACTTTTTAGGAGGGTATCCCCTTGATGACAGAGTTTTAGGCTTCTGCTTCATGAACAAGTGCTTAGTCTTCATCCCGTTTTGACCTCTAGCTACCCTTCCAGGTGGTTCTCTCAGGTTCCCAGGCTGCTATGCTAGGCTGGGAATAAGTCCTAGTTCCATTCCTCCAACTGCTTTGGAAAGAAGGTGAACAGGTTAATTATAGTATTATTTTCTTTCTTTCTTTTGAGCGATCTTGGTGTTCCTAAATCTCTTGCTAGAGAGTATCCGATTCAATTATGGGTGTCCCATGATTCTATACTAGTAAATGTTTACATGTAAATGTTTAAAATTTATGAAAAATATATAAATGAATGCACAAAATACTGATTTAAGAGTAGGGTTTATATTTTCTACTTCCCTCAGTCCAGTCTCAAACCACCCAGCCTAAAGTATAAAGCTCATGTTTATGAAAAATACATGGTTATGCAACATCAGACCATTACTGGTCTACATAATGTCAGAAAGGAGGGCTCTCTCTTGGACAAGGGCTAATGACTGCTAACTGTTCGTATGTCAGAACTGATGTCAACGTCAGAGATTTTGCTGCTTTTGTTTATTTGTCATGGAGTTTACTTCCTTTTGGGATTTCTTTCACCTCTGTTGAAAGTGCAGCACTGTGTGACTGCATTTTGAGTGTTATTTCCTATTTGGCCACATAGACTTACACACATACACTAAATTCTTCTTTGCTTTATCATCTCCTTCCTACCAGCTTCATTGAGATATAACTGACAAAATTTGCATGTATGTAATTTGCATTTTGATATAGGCTGTAGCATGATCACAATAATTAGGCTCATTAATAGATCTATCACTCACATATTTCCTCTTTTTTTCTTTCATTCCTTCCTGTTTCTCCTCCCCGCCCCCCCCCCAACTCCCTCTGTTCCTTCTTTCCCTCCTTCCTTCCTGTGATGACAATGCTTAAAATCTTTTCTCTAGGCAGATTTCAAGTATATGGTACTGTATTTTAACTATAGTCAAAACTCTGTACATTAATCTCCAATTTTCCCTCCAAGATTTCAGGAGCCCCTCTGTTTGCGTTCCAAGATTCTCAGTTACTGCTCCTGGCCTTTGAAGTTACATGGGCCTGCCGTGGAGAGAAGGTTTCTTCCTTGATAGACAAACTCTTTGCTGGGCAGATTCTGGTTCTGCTCCACTGACTTCATGTTACTTTTACTCTTTTCTTAGAATTTAGGAAGCACAGTGTATTTGAAAAGATATATTTTCTTTTCCTTTTTTGCCCAGTAATTCTTGTGTTCTTTATTTTACTTATTTTTTTTAATATTTTATTTAATTTTTTAACTTTACAATATTGTATTGGTTTTGCCATATATCAACATGAATCTGCCACAGGCATACACGTGTTCCCCATCCTGAATCCTCCTCCCTCCTCCCTCCCCGTACTATCTCTCTGGGTCATTCCAGTGCACCAGTCCCAAGCATCCAGTATCATGCATCGAACCTGGATTGGTGACTCATTTCGTATATGATATTATACATGTTTCAGTGCCATTCTCCCAAGTCATCCCACCCTATCCCTCTCCCAGAGTCCAAAAGACTGTCCTATACATCAGTGTCTCTTTTGCTGTCTCGTATACAGGGTTATCGTTACCATTTTCTAAATTCCATATATATGTGTTAGTATACTGTATTGGTGTTTTTCTTTCTGGCTTACTTCACTCGGTATAATAGGCTCCAGTTTCATCCACCTCATCAGAACTGATTCAAATGTATTCTTTTTAATGGCTGAGTAATACTCCATTGTGTATATGTACCACTGCTTTCTTATCCATTCATCTGCTGATGGACATCTAGGTTGCTTCCATGTCCTGGCTATTATAAACAGTGCTGCGATGAACATTGGGGTACATGAGTATCTTTCAATTCTGGTTTCCTCGGTGTGTATGCCCAGCAGTGGGATTGCTGGATCATAAGGCAGTTCTATTTCCAGTTTTTTAAGGAATCTCCACACTGTTCTCGATAGTGGGTGTACTAGTATGCATTCCCTCTAACAGTGTAAGAAGGTTCCCTTTTCTCCACACCCTCTCCAGCATTTATTGCTTGTAGACTTTTGGATCTCAGCCATTCTGACTGGTGTGAAATGGTACCTCATTGTGGTTTTGATTTGCATTTCTCTGATAATGAGTGACGTTGAGCATATTTTCATGTGTTTGTTAGCCATCTGTATGTCTTCTTTGGAGAAATGTCTATTTAGTTCTTTGGCCCATTTTTTGATTGGGTCATTTATTTTCCTGGAATTGAGCTGTAGGAGTTGCTTGTATATTTTTGAGATTAGTTGTTTGTCAGTTGCTTCATTTCCTATTATTTTCTCCCATTCCGAAGGCTGTCTTTTCACCTTGCTTATAGTTTCCTTAGTTGTGCAGAAGCTTTTAAGTTTAATTAGGTCCCATTTGCTTATTTTGGCTTTTATTTCCAGTATTCTGGGAGGTGGGTCATAGAGGATCCTGCTGTGATGTATGTCGGAGAGTGTTTTGCCTATGTTCTCCTCTAGGAGTTTTATAGTTTCTGGTCTTATGTTTAGATCTTTAATCTATTTTGAGTTAATTTTTGTGTATGGTGTTAGAAAGTGTTCTACTTTCATTATTTTACGTGTGGTTTACCAGTTTTCCCAGCACCACTTGTTAAAGAGATTGTCTTTAATCCATTGTATATCCTTGCCTCCTTTCTCAAAGATAAGGTGTCCATAGGTGCGTGGACTTATCTCTGGGCTTTCTATTTTGTTCCATTGATCTATATTTCTGTCTTTGTGCCAGTACCATACTGTCTTGATGACTGTGGCTTTGTAGTAGAGCCTGAAGTCAGGTAGATTGATTCCTTCAGTTGCATTCTTCTTTCTCAAGATTGCTTTGGTTATTCGAGGTTTTTTGTATTTCCATACAAATTGTGAAATTATTTGTTCTAGCCCTGTGAAGAATACTGTAGGTAGCTTGATAGGTATTGCATTGAGTCTATAGACTGATTGGGGTAGTATACTCATTTTCAGTATATTGATTCTTCCAATCCATGAACATGGTATATTTCTCCATCTATTAGTGTCCTCTTTGATTTCTTTCATCAGTGTTTTATAGTTTTCTATATATAGGTCTTTAGTTTCTTTAGGTAGATATATTCCTAAGTATTTTATTCTTTCCGTTGCAATGGTGAATAAAATTGTTTCCTTAATTTCTCTTTCTGTTTTCTCATTATTAGTGTATAGGAATGCAAGTGATTTCTGTGTGTTGATTTTATATCCTGCAACTTTACTATATTCATTGATTAGCTCTAGTAATTTTTTGATGAAGTCTTTAAGGTTTTCTATGTAGAGGATCATGTCATCTGCAAACAGTGCGAGTTTTACTTCTTCTTTTCCAATTTGGATTCCTTTTATTTCTTTTTCTGCTCTGATTGCTGTGGCCAAAACTTTCAAAACTATGTTGAATATTAATGGTGAAAGTGGGCACCCTTGTCTTGTTCCTGACTTTAGGGAAATGCTTTCAATTTTTCACCATTGAGGATAATGTTTGCTGTGTGTTTGTCATATATAGCTTTTATTATGTTGAGGTATTTTGCTTCTATTCCTGCTTTCTGGAGAGTTTTTATCATAAATAGATGTTTAATTTTGTCAAAGGCTTTCTCTGCATCTATTGAGATAATCATATGGTTTTTATTTTTCAATTTGTTAATGTGGTGAATTATATTGATTGATTTGTGGATATTGAAGAATCCTTACATCCCTGGGGTAAAGCCCACTTGGTCATGGTGTATGATCTTTTTAATGTGTTGTTGGATTCTGATTGCTAGAATTTTGTTAAGGATTTTTGCATCTATGTTCATCAGTGATATTGGCCTGTAGTTTTCTTTTATTGTGGCATCTTTGTCAGGTTTTGGTATTAGGGTGATGGTGGCCTCATAGAATAATTCTTATGTTATTTAATAGCAAATACATTTTTCTGGCCAGTTCATTAGACTGGCTGGTATTATTTTATGTGAAACCTGCTCTTTCATCTAGCTAACATGGCATCTTTAGAGTCATCTGAGGGTTTTGATCACTTAACCTGAATCTATCTACTAAAGCTCTTCCCCCTTCCCCCCCTCCCCCAACAGTCTGTCTTCCTGACTCAGAGCACTCTTGGCCTTTTCATTTTCTCATTTAAATAAATGAATGATTACTGTCATTTTAGATCCATCTACATTCCAGGTTTTCTATTGCTATGGAGTAAGATATACAAAAAGACACTCGCTCTTTAGAAAGAAAGTTATGAGAAACCTAGAGAGCATATTAAAAAGCAGAGACGTCATTTTGCTGACAAAGTTCCTTATGTTCAAAGTTATGGTTTTTCCAGTAGTCAGGTATGGATGTGAGAGTTGGACTATAAAGAAGACTGAGCACTGAAGAATTGAAGCTTTCAAACTGTCATGCTGGAGAAGAATCTTGAGAGTCCCTCGGACTGCAAGGATATCAAATCAGTCAATCCTTTAGAAAATCAACCCTTGGCAAAACTAATACAGTTATGTAAAGTTTAAAAATAAAATAAAATTAAAAAAAAAAAGAAAATCAACCCTGAATATTGGAAGGACTGATGTTGAAACTGAAACTGAAGCTCCAATACTTTGGCCACCTGATGGGAGAAGCCGACTCCTTGGAAGAGGTCCTGATGCTGGGAACAATTGAGGGCAGGAGGAGATGGTAAAGGACAAGGAAGCATGGTGTGCTGCAGCCCCTATGGTGGCAAAGAGTCAGACACAACCAAACAACTGAAGAAAAACAACAATAATAGTCTGAGTTATAAGGCACTTTTCAAAGGAGTACATTTATTTTACATTTCAGGTTATGCAATAATTGGAACAGAACCAATTAGAAGCCTCTATGTAGACAATTTAGGGAATGTGTTTAAATGAATAGGAAATTATGAACCTCAATTTTAATATTGATTGAGCTTCCGAGGTGGCACAGTGGTAAAGAATCTGCCGGCTAATGCAGGAGACACAAGAGATACAGGTTTGATCCCTGGGTTGTGAAGATCCCCTAGAATAGGAAATGGCAACCTCATCCAGTATTCCTGTCTGGAAAGTTTCATGGACAGAGGAGTCTGGCAGGATGCAGTCCACGGGCTTTCAAAGAATTGGGCACAACTAAGCACTTAGCAGCACAAATACAAAACTGGGGTTTTCTACTCTTTAAGAATATATCTGAAATATATTTAAAATAATCATATACGTTGTCAAGTCTATACACACTTTATATCTTATAATCTTAAAATAAGAGATTATATTATAAAAAGCCCCTTTTCATGGGTAGTATGGGATATGGTCCTCAAACTAAAACCAAGGGAAAATAAGTCCTATGATATGTTGTTGAATTTCCTGCATTTAGAGAAATTATCTACTGTAGGTAGCATTGGGGCTTCCCTGGTCGCTCAGTCATTAAAGAATCTGCTTGCAGTGCAGGATACCCAGGTTCAATCCCTGGTTCGAGAAGATCCCCTGGTAAAGGAAATGACAACCCACTCCAGTATTCTTGACTAGAAAATCCTGTAGATGAAGGAACCTGGTGGGATACAGTCTATGGGGTCGCAAGAGTTGGACATGATTTAGCAACTAAACCACAACCACAACAAAGATGTGAAGAAGTTGTCTATTTCAGAAATATTAAATAGTGATCAAACAACTATACTGGATGCTTTGATGTGCTGAATTTTAACACTTTGGATCCAATCTGAAAAAGAATTTTTTCCATATGATTTTTAGAGCTTCTTTTACCTCCTTATTTCTTAAACTATAGATCAGGGGATTCAAGATGGGAATCACAATGCCATAAAATACAGAGGCCACGTTCCTATTTTCATGGGAATTATGCAAATAAGACTGTAAGTACATGTAAGAGAGGGTTCCATAGAAAATGGTGACTGCTGTCAGGTGGGAGGCACAGGTGGAGAAGGCTTTTTTTCTTTCCTGCATTGGAAGAGATCTTCAGGATGGCAGCCAGGATAAACATGTAGGAAATGATGATGGCCAACACAGTGCATGTCAGATTAAATCCCACAAAGACAGAAAATAGCATGATGTTGATGTCAGTGTTGGAGCAGAAGAGGGCAAGAACTGGAGGAATGTCACAGAAAAAGTGATTGATGGTATTGCCCTTGCAGAAGACCAGTGAATATGTAAAACCTGTGTGCACAGAGGCATTTATGGAGCCCATGATGTACGAACCAGCTACCAACTGGATGCAAAGTCTTTGGGACATGACGGTGGGATAGTGAAGTGGATTATAGATGGCCACATAACGGTCCACTGCTATAGCAGCAAGGAGGTAACAGTCACCGGTTACAAATGTTGTATAAACCAATAATTGTACGACACAGCCCTCAAATGAGATTGATTTATTTTCTATTATGAAGTTTTTCATCATCTTGGGAGTGACATCAGAGGTGAAACAGATATCAACAAAAGCCAAATGCTGTAGGAAAATGTACATGGGTGTTTGGAGTCTGGAATCTGTCTTGATGAGTAGGCTCATTCCAATATTACCCACCATGGAGGTCCCATAGATGACCAGAAATACAGTGAAGAGGAAATACTGAAACTCATGTTGGACACCAAATCCCAGAAGGAAGAATTCAATCACTTCAGTGCTATTTCTTGGTGTCATGAGCACAAAAAGTGTAGAAAGGACCAAGAGGGAGACCAGCAAAAGAAAAGAAATGACTTGTTGAATAGAAAAGGCCCTTAACACTTTATGTCACTTTGTAAAAAATTATATGTTCATGCTAATCACTCACAACAGGGTTTATTTATTTCCTAAATTTCTTTTAATGTTTTAAAATAAGAAATCACCACATAAAAACAATATATTAGCCATAGATTCATTTTCAAAACAAAGAAGTTTTCACAGAAGAAGATTCACTTTTAATATTTGGATGCTAAGAAACATAGATTGACATACATTTCACCAAACCTGCCAGTTTCCTTTCCATAGCCCAATGTTGAACATAAATGAAGCCTCAGAAGCACTGAGAGCCAGCAGAGGTTAAGCACATTCAAATTGCTTAGGCAGTTTCTTCATAGTAGAGAGGCTTATGGCCGTCATAGTAATCATTTAATCAGCAAAGACCTTCATCATAAATGAAACAAAGAATTTCATACTGAGACAACCCAAGCTTAAAACATATACACGTGTCAGATGTGGATGGTAGGACTTGTCTTAGTTTCATTAGCTCTTGAAAAGTCTTCCTAATGTCATATCTATACTTGAATTCAGAGTGATGAAAATCAAGTTGATATAGTAAATGCAATAATAATTATCCTATCAAGATTCTGATTAAGTGGACCACTGATCACTTCTAGCTTCCTCGTATAAGTACTTGTATCCATGGGTGGCTGCTTCCTTAAAAGTGTTGCATTTCCATTCTTTTACACCAAATTATCCTGTGGAAGGAACTTGCACTAACATTTCTTCTTGAATAAGTTAGTGCAACTGAATTAAAGATAATGATTTCTTATCCTTACAATGAAGTTATCCAACTGTGCTTATTTCTCAAATGGTTTCAGAGAATCAGAGGAGCCCATATCAACAGGAGGCTTAGTCTGCAACATTTTTAACACTGAAAGCACCTTCTTACTCACCATCTTATTATGGGGCTACATTGCTTGACTTACAGTTATTTATAAGATGAGGTTATTTTACCCTAATATATATATATGAAATAAGAGGACTATCTGGCTTTTAAAGAATATCAGTTAAAGGGAAGTATATTGTAAGGATAATGGTACAAAGATAATGGACCAAACATATATGGTCATGAATGCCACAAACATTTCTCTCTCTAATTAAAAAGATACTAATTTCAGGAAATTTAACTGGGATTAAAATGATAAATGGCTGAGAAAAACTATAGGTTGCTGAAAATGTACATAAGTTGTGTTTGACTATTGCTTTATGAAACTATGGATACATGTTTAATGTGTGTGTGTGTGTGTGTGTGTGTGTGTTAATTGCTCAGAAGTGTCTGACTCTTTGTGACTCCATGGACTGTAGCCTGCCAGGCTCCTCTGTCCATGGAATTCTCCAGGCAAGAATACTGGAGTGGGCAGCTGATTCTCTTCTCCATGGGATCATCCCAAACCAGGGATTGAACTCGGGTCTTTTTCATCACAGGTAGATTCTTTACAGTTTGAGCCACCAGGGAAGCCCTTATCCTCACCGTGAACCTGCATTCTTCACAAGTCAGATGGTCCTCTTATTTCATATATGTATCAGGGAAAGTACCCTCATCGAATCAGTAGCTCTAAGCCAAGCTATGTACCTCTGTATGTGAGATGACTAGTAAAAATGTGCTTTCAGTGTTAGGAATGTTGCAAACTAACTTATGAATAGGTGAGAAACTGAGTGAGAGAAAAAATCACTTTATAAACTTATAAATATCTGCATTGTTTCTTTAATTTAAAAAATGCTTTTTTAAAAATACTTTTTTGTTTTAAAACAAAGATGACCATTTATATTGTATAGATTAACTGATTTGCTCAGGCTTAAGTCTACCATTTTATACTTTTTTATGTGTCTTATTTCTGGTTTTATTTGTTTCCATTTCTGTGAGTCACTTGAATTTTTTGAAGAATGTCACTTTTTAAATTTATTTATAGTGTTTTTTATCACAGATATTTATATAACTTTTTTGTGGCTACTCAAGAGATTCTATCATGTGTATGAATAGCTGGTCTTACATTTTACCAGCTTGAGTGAAATGCTCTATATATTGAGAATCACATTAGTTAGAATTAGTCTTTCTACTTCTACTGTCAAACATAGTTTAGAAATCTCAAGAGAAAGCCAATTTTATTTATTCATACTTTTCTCTTTCCTTGGCTTTCTTCTTTCTTATTGTTATAAGATATACTATCTGAACCCCAACTAAAAGAAAGAACTTGATTAGGTGCATAGATAAGAATGACACAAATACTGTGTGTCAGAAACCCACTTCACACAGAATGATATATGTGTGTTTCAAAGAAAAGGAAAAACATATGCTTGTTCGAACATCAGTCAAAAAATGAAAGACTGGCTATATTAATAGCAGATGAATAGACTTCACAGCATAGAAAATTACCAAAGATAGTGCGATAGTGTGTAATGATAAAAGGGTTAAGGTACCAAGAAGAAATAGAAATCCTAAGGGTATGAGTACCAAAGAAGAGAGATGCAACATATGCGATGCAAAAACTGATAGAACTGAAGGGAAACATAGACAAGCATAGTTATAGTTGGATACATAAGCACTCTTCTCAACACTTGGTAGAACAAACTGGACAGAAAACGATAAGAATATGAAAAAACTCAACAGCACCATCAAACAACTGGATTTAGTAGACATTTACCAAACATGCCGTCTAAAAGAGAATATGAATTTTTTTTTTATAGCACCAGCAGAATATATGTCAAGGTAGACCATATCCTAAGCCATAAAAAAAAAAAAAAATCCTTTAAAAATTTAAAAGAATTGAAATCATGGTGTATCTTCCCTGAACGTGATGGTTTCAAACATGGTAGCTTTATTTACTAACTTTGCAACTTCCAGTGAATGCATTTTTATTCAGAATGACAGTATATAAAGGAAGAAGAAAAAAATGTAAAGCCTGCTTTGCAATGATGTGAGCTTCAAGGGAGCAAATTTATGTAAATTTATCAGCATGAGGACAAGTATTAAATCAGTGTATATCAATAACCATCAATAACCAATGGCCATCATAACCCATGCAAATAATACACTATGGGCATAGAATATTGATACAGTGATTGATCAGTGAATTAAGTCATCCAATTATTTGTTCATTTATGTGCCTTCTCAGGCAACACTCAGCCCTACTGACTTCCCTCACTCCATTTCCATTACATCACCAGTGATGATGGGTTTCCTCCTGCCCTTAGGGCAAAACATGATGAACTTTGACTCTGACCATGTCACCTGCCAGTCTCTGCATGCCATGCAGTGAGACATGGCTGATGTTGAAAAGTGAAAGTTATTTTGTTTTACTTACACCAATGCTGCTCCCAGATTCTCTTTCTGCAACTGGTGGAGGCTGACTGCCAAGGCTCTCCGTGGGGTTCCTTCCTGACTGGGAGTTTCTAGCTGGGGTTTGAGGGATCACTACTGGATCTCTTGAGAGTCTGAGCTTCTAGAGGCTGTGGAAGAACCGGAAAAAAATAGCATTCATTAATTATTCTCTGCTGAGTAAAAGTTCATTTTCCAGAGGGGACAAAATGTAATTTTGTCCTTTAGGGAGTTAGTGGTTTCACTGTTGAAAGAGTTGCCCTGTTAGTAACAAATTACCTTCCTGACCTCTCTAGCTTTCTCCCTCTGTTTTCTCTTTCTTCCCTGTCTTCTTTCTTTCCTGTTCCCTCCGCTTTTCTATCCTGGTGTTGTTTAGCCTCCATATGATTGTATTTTTAATAGTTTTTTTTTTTTTTTTTTTAGTTGACATCTCATCTTTCCACATTGTGATCAGAAAAGATGCTTGAAGTGATTTCAATTTTTTTGAGTTTACTAAGGCTAGATTTTGGGGCTTCCCTGGTGGCTCAGAGGATAAAGCGTCCGCCTGCAATGCAGGAGACCTGGGTTCAATCTCTGGGTTGGGAAGATCCCCTGGAGAAGAAAATGGCAACCCACTCCAGTATTCTTGCTGGAGAATCCCATGGACAGAGGAGCCTGGTGGGCTACAGTCCACGGGGTTGCAAAGAGTCGGACACGACTGAGCGACTTCACTTTCACTTTTCAAGGCTAGATTTATGGCCCAGGATGTGATGTATCCTGGAGAAGGTTTCGTGTGTACTTGAGAAAAAGGTGAAATTCATTGTTTTGGGGTGAAATTTCCTATAGATATCAAATAGGTCTAACTGGTCTGTTGTATGGAGAAGGCACTGGCACCCCACTCCAGTACTCTTGCCTGGAAAATCCCATGGATGGAGGAGCCTGGTAGGCTGCAGTCCATGTGGTCGCTCAGGGTTGGACACGACTAAACAACTTGACTTTCACTTTTCACTTGCATGCATTGGAGAAGGAAATGGCAACCCACTCCAGTGTTCTTGCCTGGAGAATTCCAGGGACGGGGGAGCCTGGTGGGCTGCTGTCTCTGGGGTCGCACAGAGTCGGACATGACTGAAGTGACTCAGCAGCAGCAGCAGCAGCAGGTCTATTATATCATTTAAAGTTTGTGTTTCCTTGCTTATTTTCTGTTTAGTTGATCTATCCATAGGTGTGAGTGGGGTATTAAAGTCTCCCACTATTATGGTGTTACTGTTGATTTCCCCTTTCGTACTTGTTAGCGTTTGTCTTACATATTGCGGTGCTCCTATGTTGGGTGCATATATATTTATAATTGTTATATCTTCTTCTTGGATTGACCCCTTGATCATTATGTAGTGTCCTTCTTTGTCTCTTTTCACAGCCTTTACTTCAAAGTCTATTTTATCTGATATGAGTTTTGCTACTCCTGCTTTCTTTTGGTCTTCATTTGTGTGAAATATCTTTTTCCAGCCCTTCACTTTCAGTCTGTATGTGTCGCTTGTTTTGAGGTGGGTCTCTTGCAGATAGCATAGATAGGGGTATTGTTTTTGTATCCATTCAGCCAGTCTTTGTATGTTGGTTGGGGCATTCAACCCATTTACATTTAAGGTAATTGTTGATAAGTATGATCCAGTTGCCATTTACTTTGTTGTTTTGGGTTCGAGATAATAAATCTTTTCTGTGTTTCCTGTCTAGAGAAGATCCTTTAGCATTTGTTGGAGAGCTGGTTTGTTGGTGCTGAATTCTCTCAGCTTTTGCTTCTCTGTAAAGCTTTCGATTTTTCCTTCATATTTTAATGAGATCCTTGCTGGGTATACTAATCTGGGTTGTAGGTCTTTCTCTTTCATCACTTTAAGTATGTCCTGCCATTCCCTTCTGGCCTGAAGAGTTTCTATTGAAAGATCAGCTGTTATCCTTATGGGAATCCCCTTGTGTGTTATTTGCTGCTTTTTCCCTTGCTGCTTTTAATATTTGCTCTTTGTTTTTCATCTTCATTAATTTGATTAATATGTGACTTGGGGGTGTTTCACCTTGGGTTATTTTATTTTATTTTATTTTTAAACTTTACAATATTGTATTGGTTTTGCCAAATATTGAAATGAATCCACCACAGGTATACATGTGTTCCCCATCCTGAACCCTCCTCCCTCCTCCCTCCCCATTCCATCCCTCTGGGTCGGCCCAGTGCACCAGCCCCAAGCATCCAGTATCGTGCATCAAACCTGGACTGGCGACTCGTTTCATACATGATATTACACATGTTTCAATGTCATTCTCCCAAATCTTCCCACCCTCTCCCTCTCCCACAGAGTCCATAAGACTGTTCTATACATCAGTGTCTTTTTTGCTGTCTCGTATACAGGGTTATTGTTACCATCTTTCTAAATTCCGTATATATGCGTTAGTGTACTGTATTGGTGTTTTTCTTTTTGGCTTACTTCACTCGGTATAATAGGCTCCAGTTTCATCCACCTCATTAGAACTGATTCAAATGTATTCTTTCTAATGGCTGAGTAATACTCCATTGTGTATATGTACCATAGCTTTCTTATCCATTCATCTGCTGATGGACATCTAGGTTGCTTCCATGTCCTGGCTATTATAAACAGTGCTGCGATGAACATTGGGGTACACGTGTCTCTTTCCCTCCTGGTTTCCTCAGTGTGTATGCCCAGCAGTGGGATTGCTGGATCATAAGGCAGTTCTATTTCCAGTTTTTTTAAGGAATCTCCACACTGTTCTCCAGAATGGCTGTACTAGTTTGCATTCCCACCAACAGTGTAAGAGGGTTCCCTTTTCTCCACACCCTCTCCAGCATTTACTGCTTGTAGACTTTTGGATCGCAGCCATTCTGACTGGTGTGAAATGGTACCTCATAGTGGTTTTGATTTGCATTTCTCTGATAATGAGTGACGTTGAGCATATTTTCATGTGTTTGTTAGCCATCTGTATGTCTTCTTTGGAGAAATGTCTATTTAGTTCTTTGGCCCATTTTTTGATTGGGTCATTTATTTTCCTGGAATTGAGCTATAGGAGTTGCTTGTATATTTTTGAGATTAGTTGTTTGTCAGTTGCTTCATTTCCTATTATTTTCTCCCATTCTGAAAGCTGTCTTTTCACCTTGCTAATTGTTTCCTTTGTTGTGCAGAAGCTTTTAAGTTTAATTAGGTCCCATTTGTTTATTTTGGCTTTTATTTCCAGTAGTCTGGGAGGTGGGTCATAGAGGATCCTGCTGTGATATATGTCGGAGAGTGTTTTGCCTATGTTCTCCTCTAGGAGTTTTATAGTTTCTGGTCTTATGTTTAGATCTTTAATCCATTTTGAGTTTATTTTTGTGTATGGTGTTAGAAAGTGTTCTACTTTCATTATTTTACGTGTGGTTTACCAGTTTTCCCAACACCACTTGTTAAAGAGATTGTCTGTAATCCATTGTATATTCTTGCCTCCTTTGTCAAAGATAAGGTGTCCATAGGTGCGTGGACTTATCTCTGGGCTTTCTATTTTGTTCCATTGATCTATATTTCTGTCTTTGTGCCAGTACCATACTGTCTTGATGACTGTGGCTTTGTAGTAGAGCCTGAAGTCAGGTAGGTTGATTCCTCCAGTTCCATTCTTCTTTCTCAAGATAGCTTTGTCTATTCGAAGTTTTTTGTATTTCCATACAAATTGTGAAATTATTTGTTCTAGCTCTTTGAAGAATACCATAGGTAGCTTGATAGGGATTCCATTGAATCTATAAATTGCTTGGGGTAGTATACTCATTTTCACTATATTGATTCTTCCAATCCATGAACATGGTATATTTCTCCATCTATTAGTGTCCTCTTTGATTTCTTTCATCAGTGTTTTATAGTTTTCTATATATAGGTCTTTAGTTTCTTTAGGTAGATATATTCCTAAGTATTTTATTCTTTCCGTTGCAATGGTGAATGGAATTGTTTCCTTAATTTCTCTTTCTGTTTTCTCATTATTAGTGTATAGGAATGCAAGGGATTTCTGTATGTTGATTTTACATCCTGTAACTTTACTATATTCATTGATTAGTTTTAGTAATTTTCTGGTGGAGTCTTTAGGGTTTTCTATGTAGAGGATAATGTCAGCTCCAAACAGTGAGAGTTTTACTTCTTCTTTTCCAGTTTGGATTCCTTTTATTTCTTTTTCTGCTCCAATTGCTGTGGCCAAAACCTCCCAAACTATGTTCAATAGTAGTGGTGAGAGTGGGTGCCTTGTCTTGTTCCCGACTTTAAGGGAAATACTTTCAATTTTTCACCATTGAGGATAATGTTTGCTGTGAGTTTGTCATATATAGCTTTTATTATGTTGAGGTATGTTCCTTCTATTCCTGCTTTCTGGAGAGTTTTTACTATAAATGGATGTTGAACTTTATCAAAGGCTTTCTCTGCATCTATTGAGATAATCATATGGCATTTATTTTTCAATTTGTTAATGTGGTGTATTACATTGATTGATTAGCAGATATTGAAGAATCCTTGCATCACTGAGATAAAGCCCACTTGGTCATGGTGTATGATCTTTTTAATGTGTTGTTGGATTCTGATTGCTAGAATTTTGTTAAGGATTTTTACATCTATGTTCATCAGTGATACTGGCGTATAGTTTTCTTTTTTTGTGGCACATATGTCAGGTTTTGGTATTAGGGTGATGGTGGCCTCATAGAATGAGTTTGGAAGTTTACCTTCCTCTGCAATTTTCTGGAAGAGTTTGACTAGGATAGGTGTTAGCTCTTCTCTAATTTTTTCATAGAATTCAGCTGTGAAGCCATCTGGACCTGGGCTTTTGTTTGCTGGAAGATTTTTGATTACAGTTTCAATTTCTGTGCTTGTGATGGGTCTGTTAAGATTTTCTATTTCTTCCTGGTCCAGTTTTGGAAAGTTATACTTTTCAAAGAATTTGTTCATTTCTTCCACGTTGTCCATTTTATTGGCATATAATTGTTGATAGTACTCTCTTATGATCCTTTGTATTTCTGTGTTATCTGTTGTGATCTCTCCATTTTCATTTCTAATTTTATTGATTTGATTTTTCTCCCTTTGTTTCTTGATGAGTCTGGCTAATGGTTTGTCAATTTTATTTATCCTTTCAAGGAACCAGCTTTTCGCTTTGTTGATTTTTGCTATGGTCTCTTTTGTTTTTTTTGCATTTATTTCTGCCCTAATTTTTAAGATTTATTTCCTTCTACTAACCCTGGGGTTCTTCATTTCTTCCTTTTCTAGTTGCTTTAGGTGTAGAGTCAGGTTATTTATTTGACTTTTTTCTTGTTTCTTGAGGTATGCCTGTATTGCTATGAACTTTCCCCTTAGGACTGCTTTTACCGTGTCCCACAGGTTTTGGGTTGTTGTGTTTTCATTTTCATTCATTTCAATGCAAATTTTGATTTCTTTTTTGATTTCTTCTGTGATTTATTGGTTATTCAGCAGTGTGCTGTTCAGCCTCCATATGTTGGAATTTTTAATAGTTTTTCTCCTGTAATTGAGATCTAATCTTATTGCATTGTGGTCAGAAAAGATGCTTGGAATGACTTCAATTTTTTTGAATTTACCAAGCCTAGATTTATGGCCCAGGATGTGATCTATCCTGGAGAAGGTTCCATGTGTGCTTAACAAAAAGGTGAAATTCATTGTTTTGGGATGAAATGTCCTATAGATATCAATTAGGTCTAACTGGTTTATCGTATCATTTAAAGTTTGTATTTCCTTGTTAATTTTCTGTTTAGTTGATCTATCCATAGGTGTGAGTGGGGTATTAAAGTCTCCCACTATTATTGTGTTATTATTAATTTCTCCTTTCATACTTGTTAGCATTTGTCTTCCATATTGTGGTGCTCCCGTGTTGGGTGCATATATATTTATAATTGTTATATCTTCTTCTTGGATTGATCCTTTGATCATTATGTAGTGACCGTCTTTGTCTCTTTTTACAGCCTTTGTTTTAAAGTCTATTTTATCTGATATGAGTATTGCTACTCCTGCTTTCTTTTGGTCCCTATTTGCATGTAAAATCTTTTTCCAGCCCTTCACTTTCAGTCTGTATATGTCCCCTGTTTTGAGGTGGGTCTCTTGTAGACAACATATGTAGGGAGGTGTCTTGTTTTTGTATCCTTTCATCCAGTCTTTGTCTTTTGGTTGGGGCATTCAACCCATTTACGTTTAAGGTAATTACTGATAAGTATGATCCTGTTGCCATTTACTTTATTGTTTTGGGTTCGAATTTATACACTGTTTTTGTGTTTCCTGTCTAGAGAATATCCTTTAGTATTTGTTGGAGAGCTGGTTTGGTGGTGCTGAATTCTCTCAGCTTTTGCTTGTCTGAAAAGCTTTTGATTTCTCCTTCATATTTGAATGAGATCCTTGCTTGGAACAATAATCTGGGCTGTAGGTTATTTTCTTTCATCACTTTAAGTATGTCTTGCTATTCCCTCCTGGCTTGAAGAGTTTCTATTGAAAGATCAGCTGTTATCCTTATGGAAATTCCCTTGTGTGTTATTTGTTGTTTTTCCCTTGCTGCTTTTAATATTTGTTCTTTGTGTTTGATCTTTGTTAGTTTGATTAATATGTGTCTTGGGGTCTTTTGCCTTGGGTTTATCCTGTTTGGGACTCTCTGGGTTTCTTGGACTTGAGTGATTATTTCCTTCCCCATTTTAGGAAAGTTTTCAACTATTATCTCCTCAAGTATTTTCTCATGGTCTTTCTTTTTGTCTTCTTCTTCTGGGACCCCTATGATTCGAATGTTGTAGCATTTAATATTGTCCTGGAGGTCTCTGAGATTGTCCTCATTTCTTTTAATTCGTTTTTCTTTTGTCCTCTCTGATTCATTTATTTCTACCATTCTATCTTCTAATTCACTAATCCTATCTTCTGCCTCTGTTATTCTACTATTTTTTGCCTTCAGAGTGTTTTTTTATTTCATTTATTGCATTATTCATTATATATTGACTCTCTTTTATTTCTTCCAGGTCCTTGTTAAACCTTTCTTGCATCTTCTCAATCCTTGTCTCCAGGCTATTTATCTGTGATTCCATTTTGATTTCAAGATTTTGGATCAATTTCACTATCATTATTCGGAATTCTTTGTCAGGTAGATTCCCTATCTCTTCCTCTTTTGTGTGGTTTGGTGGGCGTTCATCCTGTTCCTTTATCTGCTGGGTATTCCTCTGTCTCTTCATCTTGTTTAAATTGTTGAGTTTGGGATGTCCTTTCTGTATTCTGGCAATTTGTGGAGTTCTCTTTATTGTGGCGTTTCCTCGCTGTGTGTGGGTTTGTACAGGTGGCTTGTCAAGGTTTCTTGGTTAGGGAAGCTTGTGTCGGTGTTCTGGTGGGTGGAGATGGATTTCTTTTCTCTGCAGTGCAATGAAGTGTCCAGTAATAAGTTATGAGATGTCTGTGGTTTTGGGGTGACTTTGGGCAGCCTGTATCTTGGAGCTCAGGGCTGTGTTCCTTTGTTGCTGGAGAATTTGCTTGGTATGTCTTGCCCTGGAACTTGTTGGCCCTTGTGTGGTGCTTGGTTTCAGTGTAGGTATGGAGGTGTTTGATGAGCTCCTGTCAATTAATGTTCCCTGGAGTCAGGGTTTGGACTTAAGCCTCCTGCTTCCAGTTATCGGTCCTATTTTTAGAGTCATTTCAAAACTTCTCCTTCTATATAGCACCAGTGATAAAACATCTACATTAAAGATCAAAAGTTTCTCCACTGAGAGGGTCACCCAGAGAGGTTCACAGCGTTACATGGAGAAGAGAAGAGGGAGGAGGGAGTTAGAGGTGACCCGAATGAGATGAGGTGGAATCAATAGAGGAGAGAGTGGGCTAGCCAGTAATCACTTCCTTATGTGCACTCCGCAACTGGACCGCTTAGAGATGTTCATGGAGTTATACAGAGAAGAGAAGAAGGAGGAAGGAGACAGAGGTGGCCAGGAGGATAAAAGGGGGGAATGAAAAGGAGGGAGACAGATCCAGCCAGTAATCAGTTCCCTAAGTGTTCTCCACCATCTGGAACACACAGAAATTCACAGAGTTGGGTAGAGTAGAGAGGGGTTAGGGAGGATACACAGGCGACCTGGTGGAGAAAAAGGAGAGTCCAAAGGGAGAGAGAGCAGGCAAGCCAGTAATCTCGCTCCCTAGTGAAAAATGAGTACTGAAGACTGGGTTCTTAAAGGTACAAAATTGGTAACAAATACATAAAAGCAGAAATTAAAAATCTAGAGTAGAGTTTGGATTTTCAAAACTACAATGTTAAAGAAAAGAAGAAGGAAAAGAAATAGAGAAACAAACAAACAAAAACAAAGTAGCCAAAATTATAAATAAAATATAGGTACAAAATTGATAACAAATACCAAAAAGCAAAAGTTAAAAATCTAGAGTAGAGTTTTGAATTTCAAAAATACAATGTTAAAAAAAAGAAGAGAAAGAAAGAGAGAAAAAAAAGTCACAAAAATTATATATTAAAAATATATAGGTACAAAATTGATAACAAATACCAAAAAGCTAAAATTAAAAATCTAGAGTAGAGTTTGGAATTTCAAAAATGCAATGTTAAAGAAAAGAAGAAAAAAAAAGTCAAAAAAATTATAAAAAATTTATATATGAAGTTTGCTTTTAAAAAAAATACGGTCTTTTTTTTTTTTTCTGCTAAGTAATAATAGGTTATAAAAGTGAAAATTAAAGGAATAATAGAGGACTTAAAATTCTTTAAAAAATTAAAAAAATAAGAAAGAAAGAATGATCATAAAAATAGTAAAAATATATCCAGGACTTTCTCTAGTTTTGTTGTGGGTATTGTGGATTCAGTTCATTTTCGGCCAGTTCCTTGGTCCGACTTTTATTTCTCAAGATCTATAGGCCCTTTCCTATGTAGTCAGTACTAACCACAGGGTTTTAATCTATTGCCAGTAGCTTCCCAGGCGGTTCCCTCTGTTATAGATTCTTCTGTTTGCTGGTCTCTTCAGTGTCTGGTTTCCACCCTGACACAAAGGGGATGGTGGAGGACACTTTTTGTTTTTTTAGGCTCACTTGTTCAGTCGCACTGTGGGGAGGGAGGGACGCTGCACACAAATAACACTGGCGTGTGCTCGCAGTGCCTCAGCCACACTGGGCCTGCCCCCACTCACGGCGCTTGTAGCCTCCCTGCCCACACTGCTCAGGCTCTAGGTTGCTCTGCCAGGAACCATCTGTGTCCAGCCCTGAGCTGCTTGTACCTCCCAGGTCCAAGCCGCTCAGGTTCAGGCACTCGGGTAGTCCTCAGGGGTGCAGACTCGGTTGGGCCTGCGTTTTGTGCCCTTCCCAGGACCGAGCAGCCCAGGTGATGAGGTGTTTGGTGAGTGTGATTGCTGCGACTTATCGCCTCCCTGTCACTCCGTTATCTAGGTGTATGACCGGCGCACTTTCTCAGGTGGATGTTGACCGTCCAGACCCCCAAGAAGTTTTAGTTAGCAAAGAAGCCTGCTTACAGTTTTATAGATAATGTCTCTCTGGGGCTGCGAATGCCCCCTTCCGGCTCTGGCTGCCTGTCACTGGAGGGGGATGGTCGGTAGCCGGCTATCTCTGTTCAGTCCTTTGTTCCATGCACGGGCCTGGCGGTGTCTTAGGTTAGGGCTGGCTTTTCACGTGGTAGACATCCCACAGTCTGGTTTGCTAGCCCAAATTATTTCTCTCAGATAGCAGTCGGGGTTTTCAGGCCATATCCTTACTCTAAGCGATGCAGCACGCGCCGCGCCTCCCTGCCCAGCCCCCACTTGCTAGTGGTGTGTGCAGGCATCTGCGCTGCTTCTCTGCTGGGGGAGTTACCGTAGGGCTCGTAGTCTGCGGTTTTTAATTGTTTATTTATTTTTCCTCCCTGTTATGTTGCCCTCTGTGCTTCCAAGGCTCAGCACAGATTCGGCAGTGAGAAGGTTTCCTGGTGTTTGGAAACCTCTCTTTTTAAAATTCCCTTCCCGGGACAGAACTCCGTCCCTCCCTCTTTTGTCTCTTTTTTTGTCTTTTATATTTTTTCCTACCTCCTTTCAAAGACTTGGGTTGCTTTTCTGGGTGCCTGATGTCCTCTGCCGCCATTCAGAAGTTGTTTTGTGGAATTCACTAGGCGTTTAAATGTTCTTTTGATGAATTTGTGGGGGAGAAAGTGTTCTCCCCGTCCTACTCCTCCGCCATCTTAGCTGCTCCCTCGCCTTGGGTTTATTATTTTTTTTTATTTATTTATTTATTTGTTTTTTTAAGTTTCAGGTTTATCCTATTTGGGACTCTCTAGTTTTCTTTGACTTGGGTGTCTATTTCCTTCCCCATTTTAGGGACGTTTTCAGCTATTATCTCCTCAAGTATTTTCTCATGGCCTTTCTTTTTGTCTTCCTCTTCTGGGACTCCTGTGATTTGAATGTTGGGGCGTTTAACATTGTCCCAGAGGTCTCTGAGGTTGTCCTCATTTTTTTTTTTTTTATTCTTTTTCCTTTTTTCCTCTCTGCTTCATTTATTTCTACCATTCTATCTTCCACCTCACTTATCCTATCTTCTGCCTCCGTTATTCTACTGTTGGTTCCCTCCAGAATGCTTTTGATCTCAGTTATTGCATTATTCATTATATAGCAACTCTTTTTTATTTATTCTGGGTCCTTGTTAAACCTTTCTTGCATCTTCTCAATCCTTGTCTCCAGTTTATTTATCTGTAACTCCATTTTGTTTTCAAGATTTTCCAATAATTTTTACTATTATTGTTCTGAATTCTTTTTCAGGTGTACTCCCTCTCTCTTCCTCTTTTGTTTGGTTTGGTGGGCATTTATCATGTTCCTTTATAAAGCAGTACATTTATTTTACATTTCAGGCTTATGCAATAATTGAAACCCAACATATGAGGAGCCTCTTTGTAGACAATTTAGGGAACTTGTTTAAATGAATTGAAAACCATGAACCTCAATTTTAATATTGATTATATACAAAATTGGGGTTTTCTAATCTTTAAGAATATATCTGAAATATATTTGAAATAACAATGTACTTTGTGATGTCTATACATACTTATATGTTAAATAATCTCAGTAAAGTCCCTTTTCATGGGTAGTGTGGAACATGTTTCTCAAACTAAGTCCAAGGGAAAAGTAGAGATGAGATGAGATGTTACTATGTTGTGCGCTCAGTCGCTCAGTCATGGTCAACTCTTTGCGACCCCATGGACTGTATGTAGCCTGCCAGGCTCCTCTGTCCATGGAATTCTCCAAGCAAGAATACTGGAATGGGTGGCCATTTCCTTCTCCAGTTACTATATTACTTTCACTCAAAGAAATTATCTGTTGAAGAAAGAAGCATTAGTTTAAGATGTGAGCATTTTCTCTATTTCAAAATACCAAAGAGTGTTTAAACATCTCTACTGGATGACTTGATGTGCTGAATTTTACAGTTTGGTCCGACCTAGAAGAATTTTTTTCCATATGACTTTTAGAGCTTCTTTAACGTCCTTATTTCTCAAACTGTAGATAAGGGGGTTCAACATGGGAATCACAATGCCATAAAACATGGAGGCCACTTTCATATTCTCCTGGGAATTATTAGAATGAGGTTGTAAGTACATGTAAGAGAGAGTTCCATAGAAAATGGTGACTGCAGCCAGGTGGGAGGCACAGGTGGAGAAGGCTTTTTTCCTCCCTGTAGTAGAAGACATCTTTAGGGTGGTAGTAATGATATTTCCATAGGAAAAGATGATAACCAACTCGGTAAATATTAAGTTAAATCCCACAAAGACAGCAAGTAGCATGATGTTGATGTCAATGTTGGAGCATGAAAGGGCAAGAATTGGAGGGACATCACAGAAAAAGTGATTGATAGTATTACCCTTGCAAAAGACCAGTGAAAATGTAAAACCTGTGTGCACAGATGCATTTATGAAGCCCATGATGTATGAACCAGCTACCAATGGGATGCAGACTCTTCGGGACATGACTATGGGGTAGTGAAGTGGGTTACAGACGGCCACATAACGGTCCACCACCATAGTAGCAAGGAGGTAACAGTCACTGGTCGCAAATGTTGCATAAATCAATAACTGCATGACACAGCCCTTGAATGATATTAATTTGCTTCCTACTGTGAAGTTTTGCAGCATCTTGGGAGTGATAGCAGAGGTATAACAGATATCAACAAAAGCTAAATGTTGTAGAAAAAAGTACATCGGTGTTTGGAGTCTGGAATCTCTCTTGATGAGCAGGATCATTCCAATATTACCCACCATGGAGGTCACATAGATGACCAGAAATCCAGTGAAGAGGAAATACTGATACTTATATTGTGCACCAAATCCCAGTAGAAAGAATTCAGTTACTTCAGTGCTATTTCCTTCTGTCATGAGTAAAAAAGTCTAGAAAGGGCCAAGATGAGGACCAAGAACAGACAGGAAATCTTTGTGATTTGTTGAGTAGTAAAAGGTCTTAACTCTTCATGTCACTTTGTAAAAAATAGATTTTTATGGCAATCACTCATAACAAGGTTTATTTCTTTCCAAATATTTCTTTCTATTTTCTTGATAAGAAACCACCACATAAAAGTAACATGTAAGCCTTGGATTCAGTTTTGAAACAAAGAAGTTTTCACAGAAGAAGTTTCACTTCTAAAGTCTGTGATTCTAGGAAACATAGATTAACATACATTTCAGATATCTAAAGTTTCATAAAGCAATAGTCAAACATAATTACATACATTTTAAGCAACCTATAGTTTTCTTCAGCCATTTATCATTTAAACCTAGTTTTAGATCTCAAAATTAGTAGAGTGTTAATTAGACAAAGAAATTTTTGAGATTTATTCATGACCATATATGTTTGAAGGCCTCAGAAAATCTGTACCACTATTCTTACCATGCACTTCCCTATGTATGATATTCTTCAAAAGCCAGACAGTTCTCTCATTTCATATATATATGTATATATGTGTGTATATATATATATATATATATCAGGGTAAAGGAGTCTTATTTAAATAACTCTAAGTCATCTATATACCTCCATACTTGAGGTGGCTAGTAAGGATGTGCGTTTAGTGTTAGGGGCTTCCATGGTGGCTCAGATGGTAAAGCATCTGCTTACAATGAGGGAGACCTGGGTTCAATCCTGGGGTCGGGAAGATCTCCTGGGGAAGGAAATGGCAACCCACTCCATGGATGGAGGAGCCTGGTGGGCTACAGTCCATGGGGTCACAGAGTCAGACACGACTGAGCAACTTCACTTTCTTTAGGGTTAGGAATGTTACAGACTAAGCCTCCTACTGACATGAGCTCCTCTGAAGCTCCCTTATGTGTTTGCTGAAATCTTTTGAGAAGTCAGCTCAGTGGGATAACTTTGTTGTAAGGACAAGAAACTATTCTCTTCAATTCAATGTTTAGTGTAGGCGGAGAAGAGATAAGTTAGTGCAAGCTCCTCCCTCAGGTTAATCTGGTGTAAAATAGATGAAATACAGCCCTTTTAAAGAAGCATCCAACCACAGATACAAGTATTTATTAGAGGAAGCTAGAATAGAGAAGGGGTCCACTTAATCTAGAATCTTGATAGGATAATTACTATTTCATTTACTATATCAACTTGACTTTCATCACTCTGAATTCAAGTGAAGTATAGATATGACATTAGGAAGACTCTTTTTTAAGAGCTAATGAAACTAGTCGAAGTCCCACCATTCTCATCTGACACAGAAAGTGAAAGTGAAGTCGCTCAGTCGTGTCCGACTCTTTGCGACCCGTGGACTGTAGCCCACCAAGCTCCTCCATCCATGGGATTCTCCAGGCAAGAATACTGGAGTGGGTTGCCATTTCCTTCTCCAGGGGATCTTCCTGACCCAGGGATCGAACCCAGGTCTCCCACATTGCAGGCAGACGCTTTAACCTCTGCGCCAACAGGGAAGCCCTTAAAAACAAGAATACAGTTTCTCCTATAGAGACACAGAACTTCAGATCCAAGTACTAACATCAAAGACTTCAAAGGGAGGAAAGGAAGCCAGGTTGAAAGAAGAAGGGGGAGGAGGCGGGAGAGGGGGGTGAAAGGGGTGGCCTTACAGACGTCTCCTGCCACCTACAGATAGCCAGGCGTTATGGGACTTTCCCCTGTGCCTCCAGAGAAGGGAGGACTGGAACTCGGCCCTACCAGAAATCAGACCAGGCCAGAACCAGAATTTGAGTTCTCTACCAAGAGGTGATCAGTCTCCAATCCTCAGCCCAGGCTGAGGGCCCGTCGACCAGATTCCTGCATCCAGAACTGGGGGTCTAGAAAAATGGGGAAGGATAGGAAGGGTTAAGGAGAGGAAAGAGAGACGGAAGGGGATAGAGGTCAATAAAGTCTCTTGTTCCTTACTGGTCAGGGCATTCTGGCCAGTTGTCTGCATCAGGAGGAGACCAGGGACAAAAGGGTTCCAGTTGAGGCCGCTGGGTCTGGTCCATTGGCAGGCAAGTTGGCCCCTGAGTACCCCAAGTGGTCAGGATGTCAGTCTCAGTGAAGAAGAGTCCCCGCCAGAGTCTCCATTTGTTGAAGGAAGGCGGACCCCTTCCAGGGCCTGAAACTGGGCTCTTGTCTAACACTCGGAAATAAATTGTCCGAGGAGACACATGTGCTGACAAAGCAAGAGATTTTATAGAATGTGTATGCTAAGTTTGAGTTGTCTCAGCATGAAATTTTTTCCTTCATTTATGATGAAGGTCTTTGCAATTCAAATGATTACTATGAAGAAAGGCCAACTGTCTGAGCAATTGGATGTGCTTAACCTCTGCTGGATCTCAGTGCTTCTGAGGATTCGTTTATGTTCAGCTTTGGGCTCTGGGAAGGAAACTGACAGATTTGAACTTGAATTTTTATCCTATCAGTTAATAGAGAAAAAGGATATATCCCCCTTCAGCCTCAGTTCCTCTGCTACAAGGGTAATCCCAGAACTACTTAGAAGTTAATGATATCCACTGAACCATCATTTACAAGAGCAAAAATTTGGAAATCAGGTTAACTAGCTCACATCAGATTCATATGATGGATCAATACTCAGTCCTAAAAGGGTGAGATAAATATACACTCATAAAAAAAGTGTCCCTTTATATTATCAAGTGAGAAAAGTAAAATGTAGAGTAATAGGTAGAGTTTATAACCTTTTAAAAATCAAACTTTCTCTCATGCTTTCATTCTCTTTATTTCTTCAGGCAAAAAGGTCAGGAAGAATACACAGCAAGCACTGAAAATATAAGTTTCAATTAGGAAACAAAACTCTTTAATTTATCCATAGTTGTGGCATTGAATGAGAGAAAATCTCACTTAAACTTGTAAACTCAACACTTGGCTTTCATTTTAAAAGGGGAAATTCATAACGTTAAGTGTTTTATAAATAAAGTGACTGTTTACATGTTATGGATTTACTGATTAGCTAATTCTGAAGTCTGGCATTTTATATTTCATTTTCTGTCTTTTTCATTTCTGGTTTTGTTAATTTCCATATCTCTGGGCCACTTGAACTTTTTTGAGAATTCTATTTTGACTTATCTATAGGTTTGTGTTTTGTTTTTTTTTTAATCACATATCACTGCATAACTTTATTAGTGGCCACTCTAGAGGTTCTATTGTATGTACACACAGCTGCAGTTACATTTTACCAGTTTGAGCGAAATGTGGAATACACTGAGAACAATATTAGTCAGTGTTAAATTTTTTGCTTCTATTGTCAAACATAATTTAGAAACCTCAATGGAAAGTAAATTGTATTTAACCATATTTGTGCTCTTTGCTTTCTTTTTTGTTGTTACAAGGTTTACTATTTAAACATGAAATTAAAGAAATAATTTGACAGGGTGGATGGAAACGCATGACACAATTAAATACTGTGTCCCCAAACCTACTTCAAATGAAATGACATATGTACGTTTTAAGGAAAAGAAAAATTGTATACTTGTGCAAACATCAGACAAATGACAGATTGGCTAATCTTCATGTGTTAATAGCAGATAAAGGAGACTTTGTGGTGTAGAAAGCTACCAAGGACAGTGAGAGACATCGTGTAATGATAAATGGTAACCTACCAAGAGGAAATAGCAATCCTAAGGGTTTTGTTGTTTTTTAGTTGCTAAGACATGCCAAACTCTTTTGCAACCCCATGGACTCTAGCCTACCAGACTCCTCTGTTCATGAGATTTCCTAGGTAAGAATACTGGACTGAATATTGCCACTTTATTTTCCAGGAGATATTCCAGACCCTGGGGTTGAACCTATGTCTCCTGCATTGTGGGTGGATTCTGTACAGCTGAGCCACCAAGGAAGCCATCCTAAGGGTATAGACTCCAAACAAGAGAACTACCATATATATGATGTGAAAACTGGTAGAAACGAAGGGAGAAATAGACAGGCACATAATTGTAGTTGGGTACTTCAACATTTTTCTCCCAATGCTTGATAAAACAAGTCAGAAAGCAACAAGGATACAGAAAAACTCAATAATGACCCCAATTAATCAACTGAATGTAATAGATATTTACAAAACACTCCACCTAAAAGAGAATATACATTTTTTTCCCAGCTCCAGAAGAATATATATGTGTCATTCAATTATTTGTTCATTTATATGCTTTCCCTGGCAATGCTCAGTCTAACTGAGTTCTTACAGTCCACTTCCATTACATCAGTGGAAGTGAGGGAAGTCCTCCTGGTCCTGGGGTAAAGCACAGTGAAGTTCTGGTCCCTTTAATTCTGCCACTTTCTGCACGCACTAGGATGATACATGGCTGATGTTGAAAATGGGATTACTTTGTTTTACTTACACCGATGCTGCTTCCAGATTCTCTTTCTGCAACTGGTGGAGACTGACTGCTCACCACATCTCTCCATGCGGTTCCCTCCAATCTGGGAGCTTATAGCTGGGGCCTGAGGGATCTCTACTGGGTCCCTTGAGAACCTGAGCTTCCAGGGCTGTGACAGAATTGAAAAAAAAAAAAAATTCATTAGTTATTCTTTGGTGGATAAAAGTTCATATTTCCCGAGGGGAGAAAACATGATTTTGTGTTACTGCCTTTTGGGATTTGGTTTCTTTGTTAAGAGCCCTGAGTGTTAGTTGCTCAGTCGTGCCTGGCTCTTTGCGACACCATGGACTGCAGTCCACCAGGCTCTTCTCTCCATGGAATTTTCTAGGCAAGGATAATGGAGTGGGTTGTCATTTCCTTCTCCAGGGGATCTTCCCAACCCAGGGATCAAACATGGGTCTCCTGCACTGCAGGCAGATTCTTTATGCACTGACTTACGAGGGAAGCCCCACTGTTGACAAATTATCATACCTCCCTTCCTTTTTCCCTCACTGGTTTTCCCTTCCTCCTTGTCTTCCTTCTCCACCCTCCCTTGTTTCCTTTCCTTTCTCCCGCCTGTCTCCTTGCCTTCCTTTTTTTGGGGTGGTGGTGGTGGTGACGGTGGTAAGGTGTATAACAAGCCATCCACATGATTAAAAATGCAGATGTACCAAAGTGCATAGAATAAGACACAACTTCCCTCTATCCCTTGATTCCCAATCTCTAGTTTCCCTCCCTGGAGAACATCACTGTCCCAACTTCTTTATTCTTCCAGATTAGCCTTGCATTGCATTTTCAAACATATCAATATTATATTCTTTATTCCTCAGCCATACAAATGACAGTGTATCACTCACATTTTTCAGTGGCCTGCAGTTCACATAATATTTCTGGGTGATCTACATGGAAAGGGAAATCTCACTCTTACCCTGTTGTATAGTATTTCATGGGACAGCTGCATTTCTTAGTATGTTTAACCAAATTCTCTTCCCTATTAGTAGATATTTAAATGATTTCCAATCTTCCCTAAAAAACATACAATACATATATTAGCGTGCATAAGTGTGAACTATATCTCTAGGATTGAAAGACATTTAGGAGAAGAACCTCCAGTCAAAGAGCATGAACACTATAAATGTTGATAGGTATTGCCCAAGTGTCCTTCAGAACAAGATTCTGTCCATTTAAATCACATCTAGCAAATCTAAAGTGACTATATCTGTATATCTTCTCTAACAAAATGCTAAGAAATGTTATTAAACTTTGTCACTGTGATATGTAGAGAACAGTAGAATTTAGTTTTGTTTGCAGTTTTCTACTAAAAACCAGACTTAGCAACTTTTTCAATGTCCAAGAAAGATTAGTATTTCCTTTTCTGTGAGTTATCTGTTTATATATGTTGCCCTGTTAAAATTTTTTGATTTTACAATGATGTTTGGAGTCAAGAACTCTTCCTTGTAAAATCTTCAAATATTTATTTCTCAATATTAACTATTTAATACTGTTGCTGTTCAGTTGCAAAGTCATGTCTGACTCTTTGTGACCCCATAGAGTGCCACGTGCCAGGCCTCCCTGTCCCTCACCATCTCCCGGAACTCACTGAAGTCCATGTCCTCTGAATCAGTGATGCCATCCAACCATCTCATCCTCTGTTGCCCTCTTCTCCTTTTGCCTTCAATCTTTCCCAGCATCAGGGTCTTTTCCAATAGGTCTTTGTCTGATTCTGCCACTAGCTCTCTGATCTTGGGTGTGTTATTTATGTCTTGAGTCTTAACTTCCTCACTTGTAAAATGAGGACAATGAAAGTGCCTACTTCAGAAGGGTTGTGAAGGTTTAAATAAAATCAAGTTTGCAAAGCTCTTAACACTCATTAGCCAGTCTTTAAACCCTTGTCTTCAAACAATTTACAGTTTGAGACCATGGAAATGAGACTAACTTTCGAGACCAACATTGAGTGGCAAATACTGGGAACAGGAAATCAGCTCAGTTCAGTCTCTCAGTCGTGTTCGACTCTTTGTGACCCCATGAACCACAGCACGCCAGGACTTCCTGTCCATCACCAGCTGGAAGAGCAGGAGTCAATCCAGAAGGATTTCCTGTAAGAGTGAGGTGTGTGCAGAGCATGTGGGAAGGATGGGAAAGCAAATGGGACAACTTAAGGGGACTTGGAGGTGAGAATCAGATGGGTGTGCTTTTTGGACAGAGAGGAGTTTAGACTGCCCAGTGGGTAGGAAGAACTGCCAAGTGGTCCAGGAGAAGGGGGATTATTGCACCAACTCTGGGAGGTCCAGTGAGAATCTCGCAGGGCATACATAGCCTGTGTGGGCAACAGCCTCACAGTCCTAGAAAATGCTCATGGGCTCTGATTAAAACTTGGGTGCCCAGGGAAGCTGAAATGTTCTGCCTTTTTGTCAAACCCCAATTGTACTTCTTGGGGCTGCTTAGTGGGTGGGTCTCGTCCCAGTGTCTCAGTTCTGTTTTACCAAGTGAGGAATCCTGGTCCCACCCTCTCTTCCCTGGTCAGAAAAGCAACCGCAATCATATTTCAGACATTACTTTGTCAACAAAGGTCTGTCTAGTCAAGGCTATGGTTTTTCCAGTAGTCACATATGGATGTGAGAGTTGGGCTATAAAGAAAGCTGAGTGCCAAAGAATTGATGCTTTTGAACTGTGGTGTTGGAGAAGACTCTTGAGGGTCCCTTGGACCACAAGGAGATCTAACCAGTCCATCCTAAAGGAAATTAGTCCTGAATATTCATTGGAAGGACTGATGCTGAAGCTGAAACTCCAATACTTTGGCCACCTGATGCGAAGAGCTGACTCATTGGAAAAGACCCTGATGCTGGGAAAGATTGAGGGCAGAATGAGAAGGGATGACATGGGATGAGATGGTTGGATGGCATCACTGACTCAATGGACATGAGTTTCTTCATGGGCATGAGTCCATCACTGACTCAATGGACATCACCAACTCCTAGGTGGACTCCGGGAGTTGGTGATGGGCAGGGAGGCCTTGCGTGCTGCAGTTCATGGGATCAAAAAGAGTTGGACACGACTGAGCGACTGAACTGAACTAAACTGATTTGTGGGAAGACTGGCAGTAACATAGCCCCTGCCCAGTGTGCAGACACTGAGCAGCGTCTTCTTGGCCAGATGGCACCCATTCCCAAGTGGGGCCCTTCTTGCCATAACATCAGCAAAATGCTTTCCATTATTCCTGGAATTGGAGGAGGGTTAACCTTCCACATGCAGTGCTTCTCTCCTCATTCTGAGGAGATTATTATTACTACAAATAATTACAAGATAATTATTTTGTAATAATAACATATAACAACCCTGGAAATCAGATTATTATTTCTCTCTAGCATTTGTTACTGGTGCTGTTTGTTGTTGTTAATGTTTGTGTTTCATGACTTATCTGAATGAATCCTGCAAAAATTATATTCCTTTTCATGTGTGCTCATTGCAGTGTCTCTGCCTCTTTACTTTAGTGGTTGGCTTGTAATTTGAAAAAGATGTACTGAAATTCCTGGAAAAGTCTCCCAGTCTTTACAACCAGCTCTGAGTGTATGTTGGGTTATGCAACCAACCCTCAGTAAAAGTAGTGTATAATGTCATCTTAGCCTTGACTTCCTGCTTGAGTATGGCTTTAAGATTAGCTAGAGTTCATTTCTAAGATTTTCCTAAGTCTTTCTTCTTTTTTTTTAATATAAATTTATTTATTTTAGTTGGAGGTTAATTACTCTACAGTATTGTATTTGCTTTGCCACACATCAACATGAATCCACCACAGGTATACACGTGTTCCCCATCCTGAACGCCCCCTCCCACCTCCCTCCCTGTACCATCCCTCGGGGTCGTCTCAGTGCACCAGCCCCAAGCATCCAGTATCATGCATCGAACTTGGTCTAGCGATTCACCTCATACATGATATGCATATTTCAATGCCATTCTCCCAAATCATCCCACCCTCTCCCCCTCCCACAGACTCCAAATGACTGTTCTATACATCTGTGTCTCTTTTGCTGTCTCACATACAGGGTTATCATTACCATCTTTCTAAATTCCATATATATGCATTAGTATACTGTATTGGTGTTTTTCTTCCTAAGTCTTTCTTGAAAATGAATGTAGCCCTGGGACAGCTCACAGTCCTACAGATGGTCACAGTCTTGTAATTCTCAGGAATATATTGGAAGTTTTTCATACCCTTGTGAAAATTTCATTCTCTAGCTTTTATTTTTAGGCGTTTTGGTTTTCCTATTGTTTGGCTCAACACTTAGCTACATCTGTAAGCAGCTGCAGAGTTAAAGTATGACTTCATATTTCTTTAGACAAATGCACTTGGGGAAAAAGTCTCTTTACATTGAATGAACTTTCAGTTAGGTCAAATAATGATAGTTTTGCTAGGGAGGTCTTCCAGGGAGCAACCCTATGGGTAAAATATCACTATTATTAATCCATAGTTGGTTGAATGCACTAATTTAGAAACTGCAGACATGGAGGGGAGACCACAGAGTAGTTTTCAACACAATTTTTTTGAAAAGAATAATTTCATCATGAGATTGGTTAAGTATTATTGTTGAAAATCTGCTGATCATATATTTGTTGATTTATTTTTTCCCCTCTATATCTTTTGAACTTGAGAGAGTCAATTCCTAGGCAGGTTGATAAGAAGTCAGGGGGTCTCCAAGGAGTGAGGGGTCTGGAATTCTCAAGGAGGTGGAAAGGACAAACATTTTTTCCCCCTAACTTCCTTAGGCTTAGTCACATAAAACGTTTTTATCTTTAAGCCTCCAACTGATAATTACACAAACAAACAATTCAGTTTAAACTCTGTATTAAGGATTATGTAACAACAATGTATCCTGTTTGAGGACAGTTTCTCCTTGCTGAAAACCTTCTGGCTAATCCTGTTATCTGAAAATGTAAATTACAGGAATGGGTCTAGTTAGATCCAGACATTCTTTTAATTCATTGTAATAACTAATTAAAAAGTATATAACTCCCTTGCTAACACTAGCAATGCCATGTTAGACATGCCGTGTGGGGCCAACCAAGACGGACGGGTCACGGTGGAGAGTTCTGACAAAATGTGGTCCACTGGAGAAGGGAATGGCAAACCAATTCAGTATTCCTGCCTTGAGAACCCCATGAACAGTATGAAAAGACAAAAAGATAAGACACTGAAAGAAGAACTCCCCAGGGCAGTAGGTGTCCAATAAGCTACTGGAGATCAGTGGAGACATAACTCCAGAAAGAATGAAGACATGGAGCCAAAGCAAAAACAACACCCAGCTGTGGATGTGACTGGTGATGGAAGAAAGGTCCAGTGCTTCCAGTGTAAAGAACAATATTGTATAGGAACCTGGAATGTTAGCTCCATGAATCAAGGCAAATTGGAAGTGGTCAAACAGGAGATGGCAAGAGTGGACATCGACATTTTAGGAATCAGCAAACTAAAATGGACTGGAATGGGTGAATTTAACTCAGATGACCATTATATCTACTACTGCGGGCAGGAATCCCTAAGAAGAAATGGAGTAGCCATTATGGTCAACAAAAGAGTCCGAAATGCAGTACTTGGATGCAATCTCAAAAATGACAGAATGATCTCTGTTCGTTTCCAAGGCAAACCATTCAATATCACAGTAATCCAAGTCTATGCCCCGACCAAGTAATGCTGAAGAAGCTGAAGTTGAATGGTTCTATGAAGACCTACAAGACCTTTTAGAACTAAGACCCCCAAAAAAATGTCCTTTTAGTTATAGGGGACTGGAATGCAAAAGTAGGAAGTCAAGAAACACCTGGAGTAACAGGCAAATTTGGCCTTGGAGTACAGAATGAACGAGGGCAAAGGCTAATAAGAGTTTTTCCAAGAGAATGCACTGGTCATAGAAAACACCCTCTTCCAACAACACAAGAGAAGACTCTACACATGAACATCACCAGACAGCCAACACTGAAATCAGACTGATTATATTCTTTGCAGCCAAAGATGGAGAAGCTCTATACAGTCAGCAAAAACAAGACTAGGAGCTGACTGTGGCTCAGATCATCAACTCCTTATGGCCAAAGTCAGACTTAAATTGAAGAAAGTAGGGAAAACTGCTAGACCATTCAGCTATGACTTAAATGAAGTCCCTTATGATTATATAGTGGAAGTGAGAAATAAATTTAAGGGACTAGATCTGATAGACAGAGTGGTTGATGAACTATGGATGGAGGTTCATGACATTGTACAGGAGACAAGGAGCAAGATCATCCCCAAGAAAAAGAAATGCAAAAAGCAAAATGGCTGCCTGACGAGGCCTTACAAATATCTATGAAAAGAAGAGAAGCCAAAAACAAAGGAGAAAAGGAAAGATATACCCATTTGAATGCAGAGTTCCAAAGAAGAGCAAGGAGATATATGAAGCCTTCCTTAGTGATCAGTGCAAAGAAATAGAGGAAAACAACAGAATGGGAAAGACTAAAGATCTCTTCAAGAAAATCAGAGATACCAAGGAAACATTTCATGCAAAGATGGGCTCAATAAAGGACAGAAACGGTATGGACCTAACAGAAGCAGAAGATATTAAGAAGAGGTAGCAAGAATATACTGCCGCTGCTGCTAAGTCACTTCAGTTGTGTCCAACTCTGTGCGACCCCATAGACAGCAGCCGAACAGGCTCCTCCGTCCCTGGGATTCTCCAGGTAAGAACACTGTAGTGGGTTGCCATTTCCTTCTCCAATGCATGAAAGTGAAAAAATAAAGTGAAGTCGCTCAGTCATGTCCGACTCTGTGCGACCCCATGGACTGAAGCCTACCAGGCTCTTCTGTCCATGGGATTTTCCAGGCAAGAGTAATGGAGTGGGGTGCCATTGCATTCTCCAAGCAAGAATACACAGAACTGTACAAAAAAGATTTTGACAACCCAGATAATCATGATGGTATGATCACTCACCTAGAGCCAGACATCCTGGAATGTGAAGTCAAGTGGGCCTTAGGAAGCATCACTACAAACAAAGCTAGTGGAGGTGATGGAATTCCAGTTGAGCTGTTTCAAATCCTAAAAGATGATGCTGTGAAAGTGTTGCACTCAACATGCCAGCAAATTTGGAAAACTCAGCAGTGGTCACAGGACTCAAAAAGGTCAGTTTTCATTCCAGTCCCTAAGAAAGGCAAAGCCAAAGAATGCTCAAACTACCGAACAATTGCACTCATCTCACATGCTAGCAAAGTAATGCTCAAAATTCTCCAAGTCAGGCTTCAACAATATGTGAACCGTGAACTTCCAGATGCTTAAGCTGGTTTTAGGAAAGGCAGAAAAACCAGAGATCAAATTGCCAACATCCGTTAGATCATCCAAAAAGCAAGAGAGTTCCAGAAAAACGTCTAGTTCTGTTTTATTGACTATTCCAAAGCCTTTGATGGTGTGGATCACAATAAACTGTGGAAAATTCTGAAACAGTTAGGAATACCAGACCACCTGATCAGAGTCTTGAGAAATCTGCATGCAGGTCAGGAAGCAACAGTTAGAACTGAACATGGAATCACAGACTGGTTCCAAATAGGAAAGGGAATACGTCAAGGCTGTATATTGTCACTCTGCTTATTTAACTTATATGCAGAGTACATCATGAGAAACGCCAGACTGGTTGAAGCACAAGCTGGAATCAAGATTGCTGGGAGAAATATCAATAACCTCAGATATGCAGATGACACCACCCTTATGGCAGAAAGTGAAGAGGAACTCAAAAGCCTCTTGATGAAAGTGAAAGTGGAGAGTGAAAAAGTAGGCTTAAAGCTCAACATTCAGAAAACAAAGATTATGGCATCTGGTCCCATCATTTCATGGCAAATGGATGGGGAAACAGTGGAAACAGTGGCAAACTTTATTTTGGGGGGCTCAGAATCACTGCAGATGGTGATTGCAGCCATGAAATTAAAAGACACTTACTCTTTGGAAGGAAAGTTATGACCAACCTAAACTGCATGTTAAAAAGCAGAGACATTACTTTGCCAACAAAGGTCCATCTAGGCAAGGCTATGGTTTTTCCAGTAGTCATGTATGGATGTGAGAGTTGGACTCTAAAGAAAGCTGAGCACTGAAGAACTGATGCTTTTGAACTGTGGTGTTGGAGAAGACTCTTGAGGGTCCCTTGGACTGCAAGGAGATCCAACCAGTCCATTCTAAAGGAGATCAGTCCTGGGTGTTCATTGGAAGGCATGATGCTGAAGCTGAAACTGCAATACTTTGGCCACCTGATGTGAAGAGCTGACTCATTTGAAAATACCCTGATACTGGGAAAGATGAAGGCAGGAGGAAAATGGGACAACAGAGGATGAGATGTTTGGATGACATCACGGAGTCAACGGCCATGAGTTTGAGTAAACTCCAGCGGTTGGTGATGGACAGGGAGGCCTGGCATGCTGCAGTCCATGGGGTCACAAAGAGTCGGATGTGACTGAACGACTGAACTGAACTAAACACTAGTGAGGGGGCACTCTCCATCCCTCTTCTGATGTCTGTGTCAGAAGCTTTCTTTATCTCTCTTATACTTTAATCAATCCTTATTACAGAAAAGCTCTGAATAATCAAGCCTTGTCTCTGGCCCTGGATTGAATTCTTCTCCGCTGTAGACCAAGAATCCTGGCATCTCTTGTGGTTCAGCAACAACCTTTCACATTGATCAATATGTATTCATTATATTATTGCAAGATATGTTTACCATGTCTTTAAATTAGATGTGATAACAGGCTACTGCTGCTAAGTCGCTTCAGTCGTGTCCGACTCTGTGCGACCCCATAGACGGCAGCCCACCAGGCTCCCCTGTCCCTGGGATTCTCCAGGCAAGAACACTGGAGTGGGTTGCCACTTCCTTCTCCAATGCATGAAAGTGAAAAGTGAAAGTGAAGTTGCTCAGTCGTGTCCGACTCCTAGCGACCCCCATGGGCTGCAGCCCACCAGGCCCCTCCGTCCATGGGATTTTCCCAGGCAAGAGTACTGGAGTGGGGGTGCCATTGCCTTCTCTGTAACAGGCATCTAAAGTCCTGCAACTTTGGTCTTCATTAGAGATTTTTTTTTTTTGGATCATTCTAGACTTTTTTTTTTTTTTCTCTTTCCAAATGGATGTGGTGCTTTTTTTTTAGGGGAAGGCTGCACTATCATGACTTTCTTCTATGTTAAATGCTCTTTAATCTCCTCTCTGTTACCTTTTGGCAATTAATATTCTTTTAGTAAAAAAAAAAAAATCTAATTTCATTAGGTTCTCAAATACAGTTGGATATTGTTGATTTCAGTGTTCTTCTCTTATTTTAAATTTTCTTTGTTCCCCAAATTAGTTATCCACTTTATTGTTATTTTGAGCTTTGGAGAATGCTGCTGTTGCTGCTGCTAAGTCGCTTCAGTCATGTCTGACCCTGTGTGACCCCATAAATGGCAGCCCATCAGGCTCCCCCGTCCCTGGGATTCTCCAGGCAAGAACACTGGAGCAGGCTGCCATATCCTTCTCTTCGGAGAATAAGTTCTGTAATGTATTATTTCTGTCATTTATTGGGTTTTCAACATCAATTAAAAATAATCACTACTCTCTTCTCCTTTCTTTAATATTATTTTCTGATGCCTTGAAATGTATACTTACTTAATTTATCATTATTTCCTATTTATTAACTCAAATATTTATAAAGTTATAAAAATTTATTTGAACACCCCTTATAGTTTGTAATGTAATGGTTTGTAAAGTATTATTGTATACATATTTTTCAATTTTGTTTTTAACCAACCAAAGAGTTGTTTAAATGAGAATTTCAGTTTTAAGTGGTAGAATTTTAGGTGTTTTTAACTTCAAGCTTTACTGTTAAATTCTAGATCTACTTCTTTAGATCAGAGAATATTTTCTACACTAGTTCTGATTTTTGGAGTCCATTGTATTTCTGTAATTCTTCCTGGGACATATAAAAAGGACATAGGAAAGAATTAAAAAAAGGGGGGGAAAGAAAGAAAAAAGGGAGGGAAAGAGGAAGGAAAGAAAGAAAAAGAGAAAGAAAAAGAAGGAACAAAGAAAGATATTTGTCTGATTTCAAGTTATTTTGAAAGGGGAAAATCAGTTATTCCAATAAACCAGACTGTGATGTGTCTAACACAGTATCAATAGCCACAAAAAACCAATTAGAAACAGTGTTTATAACTGGATTCCCCCACTCTACAAGGAAACTGTAAAAAGACAAAGAAATCTCTAAGTATCTGCTACTTTCTCACTATGGCTTTTCCTACTTTATTCCTTGCACCTCTTGAGCACTGATTACAGAGATGCTCAGTTGCTGATCTTCTTTTTGCCAGTAACTAAATCTAGAGAGTACCTGCTTCCTTAATTCATACTTGGATTTGTTAAGCAAAGCATGTATTCTATAAAAAGTCCATTCCCACTTATTGAAATGTCTATAGCTTCTGTGCAGTGAGCTAAAGAAGCAAAATAAACCTAAATTTTGATTTTAAGTGTGTTTGATTGGTTGGTCGGCTTCCACAATATAGAGTTTCTGTATGTATTTACTCTCATTAATTATATCAAGTAGTTTTTCTATAACTTTATTTAATTTTTTTTTCTCAACTTGATCTTTCATGAACTGGGAGAGGTAAGTTTAACATTTACTATTACAGTACCATTATGCTTTTTTCATCCATGCATTTTGTGATCTTTCACCTTGTAAATAATAAGGCAATATTATTTAATATACAGATTTTTTCATGAATATAGCTACACAATCAAAGTTCTCTATGCAAGTTATTTAAAGATATTACATTAAAGAATGTTTGTATAAAGAGACTTTTCAAAATATTAAAACTTAGAAGCACCTCTATCTTCAGAGATGATTCAGGGTGGTAAATATAAACATCTTTCCTTTCCTCTCAGAAGAGGATTTGCTTACACTTCGGGTGAAGATAAGGTTTCTCTCTGCAAAGCAAATATGAGCAAGTCACCAGCAACCTTAAGTAATATCAGAGTTTCATAATTTTGGGCTTTCTCTCCCAGAGTGCAGAAAAATGCACCCTGTTGCATGGGCTGGTATCATCTGGTTTCTTTTGATACTGTTTGTGTTAGAACTGGATCCATATCACTATGCTTCTATGCTCATAATTCAGTCCACAATTTGGAACTTCTGGAAATGTTGAAGAAGGCAATGAACTCTCATCCTGCCAGTCCTCTCAGTTACAACATCTTATGGTTTAACAAATGAGAGATTGAAAGAAGTATAATAAGTGATCTCAAGTCTGTTTTTTTTTTTTTTTTTTTAACATGCTTGTCAACAGGATGGGTGTGTAATTAATTCTTTTTTTTTTTTTTTTCCCCTCAAGTTCAAGCTCAGGTATAACTTCTTCTGTTCAACCTCAACTCCTCCAACCTCAAGGCCTCACTTGTGGGTAAATGAGTCCATTCTGTAGCACCAAATTATTCATTGCATGTTATATATGTGTAAGATGGTATTGCTGGAGATTCATGTTATATTTAAAATACAATTTCACCAAAATGAACTGATATGATCTGCATTTGCCTGACTCCTGTGTCAGCTTCCTAGCTGGTTAGAGAACATACAAAGAAAGGACAGATACTACTTCATAATGTCTGCATAGGTATGCAGATTCACTGAAGTGGTTTTCCCCCTTACCTTTCTGCATGTTTTCTCAAAAAATGGCACTTTCAAGTATTCTTTATAAAAGTAAAATAGCTTAGCTATAGACTCACAGTGAGAGTAATAGTACCAGACACCAAAAAATATTTTTGTCCTGAGATTTTTTTATATTATACATATAGAGGGTATTTAAAATTGTTATGCACTTTATTTTCTTGTTCTTTTTTAAGGGCAGGTGTTTGAAAAAAGGGCTCATCAAAAGGTTCAAAAGGAGTATCAAAGATCTTTTCAGACACTTTCTTTTTAATAAACACATGAATTAGAAAATTATTTAATCGCTTAAGATGTTTTCATTAAATTTCATATCCATTGATAATTAAAGAATGCCTTTGGAACTCATGGGGTTCCCCGGTAGCTCAGCTGGTAAAGAATCCTCCTGCAATGCAGAAGACCCTGGTTCTATTTCTGGGTTGGGAAGATCCACTGGAGAAGGGACAAGCTACCTACTCCAGTATTTTGGGGCTTCCCTGGTGGGCTCAGATGGTAAAGAAACCACCTGCAATGTGGGAGACTTCTTTTGGATCCCTGGGTTGGGAAGATCCCTGGAGAAAGGAATGGCTACCCACTTCAGTATTCTGACCTGGAGAATTCTATGGACTGTATAGTCCATGGGATTGCAAAGAGTCAGCACGACTAAGTGACTTTCACTTCACTTGGAACTCACCAAATATTTGAAACACCTTCTGCTGTTGGAAAATAAGAGAGAACTGTTCCTTTCTTGTTGAATCATACTGAGTTAGTAATTGATGTTCAGCCTAGGAACACTTCTTTCCAACCCCTTTTAGGGCTTCTCTTACATCTTGGTTTCTCAGACTGTAGATGATAGGGTTTAACATGGGAATCACAATCCCATAAAAAATGGAAGCCATTTTTTCTTGCTCTTGAGTCTCTAGGGTACCATGGTACACATACATATAAGAGAGTGTTCCATAGAAAATGGTGACCGCTGTCAGGTGGGAGGCATAGGTGGAGAAGGCTTTTTTCCTTCCTGCAGAAGAAGAGATCTTCAGGATGACAGACAAGATAAACATGTAGGAAAAGATGATGACCAATATAGTGAATGTCAAGTTAAACCCCACAAAGGCTGCTAGTACCATGATGCTGAAGTAAATATTGGAGCATGAAAGGGCCAGAATTGGGGGTTCATCACAGAAAAAGTGGTTAATTTTATTGGATTTGCAAAACTTCAGTGAGAAAGTAAAGCCTACATTGACAGAAGCATTCAGGAAACCCATGAAGTATGAACCAGTTAAGAGTTGAATGCAGACTCTTTGGGACATGACAGTTCCATAGTGAAGTGGATTACAGATGGCCACATAACGGTCCACTGCCATAGCCGCCAGAATATAGCAATCACTTGTTACAAAGGTGCCATAGACTAGCAACTGCAGCATACATCCGAAGAATGAGATGGACTTTTCAGTGCTCATCAAATTATGCAACATCTCGAGAGTGATAGCATTGGCATAACCGAGATCAACAAAAGCCAAGTTTTGGAGGAAAAAATACATGAGGGTGTGAAGGGAAGAGTCAGTCTTGATGAGGAGGATCATGCCAATGTTACCCACCAGGGTGACCCCATAGATCACTAGAAATACTATGAAGAGGACATGCCAAGACTTGTGTTGACCAGCGAATCCCAGGAGAATGAATTCAGTTACTTCAGTGCCATTGTTTTGTCCCATGGCTTGTAATGATTACCAGCTGAAAAGTTGCAAAGAAAGAGCAGAGAAAGCTGACTATTGTGATTCTTAAATTCTAGAACTGGAAATAGTACAATATATAACTTCACAGTAGGGCCAGAGAATAATTTCCATGACATAATTGACTTAGATATTTAAAGGTTGAATCTTGATATTTGACTGAGATATTTTTAGTTTGGGGATGTTGTTGTGGACCAAAGGGCATCTGTGTTCTCAAAGTGCAGAGTGATGGGTATTTCATAAGTATATCAATCCAGGAACAAATGAGATATACATAAAGAAATACTCTAATTATTCTTTCTTTTATGCTCCCTGGAGATCCAACCAGTCCATTCTGAAGGAGATCAGCCCTGGGATTTCTTTGGAAGGAATGATGCTAAAGCTGAAACTCCAGTACTTTGGCCACCTCATGTGAAGAGTTGACTCATTGGAAAAGACTCTGATGCTGGGAGAGATTGGGGGCAGGAGGAGAAGGGGACGACAGAGGATGAGATGGCTGGATGGCATCACTGACTCGATGGACGTGAGTCTGAGTAAACTCCGGGAGTTGGTGATGGACAGGGAGGCCTGGTGTGCTGTGATTCATGGGGTCGCAAAGAGTCGGACACGACTGAGTGACTGAACTGATCTGATACTTTAATTGGGCTTCCCACCTTGCTCAGTGGGTAAAGAATCTGCCTGCAATGCAGGGGACACAGGAGACATGGGTTCAGCTCCCCTGAAGGAGGGCGTAGCAACCCATTCCAGTACTGTCTGGAGAATCCCATGGACAGAGGAGCCTGGTGGGCAATAGTCCATGGGTCACAAAGAATCAGATGCGACTGAAGCAACTGAGCATGCAAGCATGCTCACATAATTTAATTAGAAATTCTAATTGGTTTAATTATTAATCATTGCATTTGAAATCCATAGAATTCTATATGATCTTGTTTACACTCATGTTTGTATTTTTCCTTTTATCCTTTTCCTTTCCTTAGCAGCTCTTCTCTGCTATGATGGTCTCAATGAAATTGTAGAGTTTCTTATGGAAGTGTCTATCACAGTATTTATAGTTGGTAAAGGATTTATTTTTTATAAAATTTCCAACCTGTTGTGATCCTTTACTTTTGTAAAAACAACGAAAAGTTCTCAGCATTGTGAACATTTTTTGATCATTGAAGCGCCCGATCTCACTTTCAGTAGTTGCCCCATCACAGACTAGAGACAGAGAGTCCAAGGACGGGTGCTGGTCCGTGGACCACACATTGAGTAGCACGGCTCCGTGGTGTCCATGCATCCTAATTTACCGGTGTGATTTCCTAGTGATGGATAGCAGACTGCCTACAAGTTGTCTCCACTCCAAATAACCCAGAGTGAAATTTTTGTAGGATGTATTCCTAGAGAAAAAAAATTCGATCTAGAGGTATACTCATATTTAACTTAATCAAGGTTTTTCAGATCACTTTCCATAATGGATGTCCTGATGTACAGTCATACTATTCATGCATGAGGATTTCCATGTCCTCACTTCCGAGTGAAAATTTGTTATTTCCCTAATGTTTTTCTGCCAGGAAAATAGGTACAAAGTGTTGTCTCATTTTTATTCATTTGTCCCCTTTAATTTCAAAAATTTTATTATTGTCTGATATTCTTCTTAGACTTTGGGGGTTCTATTGTTTTGTAAATTGCCTATTTATATTATTTATAAATCCTTCTATTGATTGATTTTATATGTTCTTTGTTTATCTAAGATTGGAATATCTTGTCAGTTTTTGCCTGAAAATTTTTCTCACATTCTGTCATCTATTAATTTTGCTTATCCTTTAGAAAACAGAAATTCTTAAATTTAAAATAACAAGTCTTCATTTATTTGCCTCATGCCTGTTTGTTTGAAAAGTAAACTTAGTTTCCCAGTTCATTTCCCCAGGATAGTAAAATGCAACAATAAAACTTTTTTCATTTTAGGTTGCTGGCATATGGTGTTTATGGCACATCACATTTTATATCATATATATAATTTGATAAATCTTATTCATATTTTCTCAGTATTTTTTTTTTAAAGAGGAGGCAGGAAAACAGGATAGAGTAATAGTAGTCACTGTGTGTCTCACTCTGTGTGTGTGTGCAAAATATTTAAATATTTTAAAACCATTATGTGATTTGACTTTTATTAAAAGTTTGTAGATAATAGACCCAGTATATTATAGGTAACTTCTACCAAACATTTTTGAAACGATTAATTCTAATATTTATTTATGTAAATTTGTTTCAAACACATACAAATATCAAAGAGTTAGTATCCAGTGTAAGTAATTTCTATAAATTGCCCCATGGGCAAAATTCACAAATGATATAATCAGGACAACTGTAGAAGGGAAACTTATATTGCAAATAGCAAAATGTCACATATAACAACTCACCAGTAATCAGACGTGTGTATATTAGTACTGCTTTGAAACAGAATTCTACACTTCTCAGTCTAAAATGCAAAGTTTAGGTGAGAATGTAGACTCACATATTTCTGATGTAAAGGTAAATTAGGATAGTCACATTGGAGACAAGTTTGGAAATATTAATCAAATTAAACACATACCTCCCTTTGGTCCATAATTTCCATTATAAGTACATACTTTAACCAAATATGTAACTGAGCCTCCAATGAAAATAGTGATGACTAGGCAGCTTGCAGCAGTTGATCAATACATAGTTCTGTATATGATCAATGATTGTAATGGTGTCACTCTAGTTATGGGAAGATGCAATAAGAGGGAATGTTTTCCTGGACCATAGAAGACAGGTGTCCAGAGAACTTTAATTATAAGACTGAGTCCAGTAATAGCACACTGAATGGTCTATCAGTAAAATCTTCTCTGGAACTAGGAAAGAGCCTTAGCAGTGTACATGGAATGGTCATGAAATGCCTCCCAAAGTATGGTTGAATTTATGACCATTTGGAGAACCTATCAACTACAAACTGGCACTGCCAAGGGCATTTGCCATCTGCCTCCACAATTTCTGTAGATTGAATCCTGTGCTCCTGCAGCTGTTGACCTTGGACATGCCCGGAAGGGAGTTCAGGGTGGAGACTCAGGCATTTTGTGCTCCAGGAAAACTGGTAGAACAGGTCTTTAGGCAGATAGATATTTTCAGGAACTGATTTCATGATCTGAATCCTTGCATCTCCACATGTCCAGGAAAGCACTAAATCCCTTCGTGATGACATCAGCTCCTCATGACAAGCAGAAAACCTCTTATAAAGTAAACTCTTGATTGTGGTGAACTCCTTCTTCACCAAAAACATATATATTGAGCTTCCCCCACTACCTCTTTGGGGCAGCTTCTCAGAACTATCTAAGGTGCTGTCTCCAGGACTGCAGCCCTTATTTTGCCTCAAATAAAACTTAACTCACACACACACACAACGTACATATTCTAGATAAATTAATGACAACATAAACAAAGATATATAGGCATACTAGACTTATAAATATGTGTACATATGAATGCATACACAGAAGAATGTTCATAGCAGCATTCTTTTTTTTTTTTTTTTTTTTATTTTATTTTTTTTTTTTTTTTTTAAATTTTATTTTATTTTTAAACTTTACATAACTGTATTAGATTTGCCAAATATCAAAATGAATCCGCCACAGGTTTACATGTGTTCCCCATCCTGAACCCTCCTCCCTCCTCCCTCCCCATTCCATCCCTCTGGGTCGTCCCAGTGCACCAGCCCCAAGCATCCAGTATCGTGCATCGGACCTGGACTGGCAACTCATTTCATACATGATATTTTACATGTTTCAATGCCATTCTCCCAAATCTTCCCACCCTCTCCCTCTCCATAGCAGCATTCTTGAACTCAGGAAAAATAAAACTTTTATTAATATCATTTAAAAAATAATATTAATAAGACAGTGAGCATTCAGTAAACCGGTGCTGTGACATTTATGTAGATGTATTTCTGAAATGGAAAACTGAGTAATAAAAAGCAAGTTGCCGAAGTTAGATGGTGGCTACATGAATAACTCATTTGAAAAAACCCTGATGCTGGGAAAGATTGAAGGCAGGAGGAGAAGGGGACGACAGAGGATGAGGTGGTTGGATGGCATCACCGACTCAATGGACATGAGTTTGAGTAAACTCTGGGAGTTGGCGATGAACAAGGAGGCCTGGCGTGCTGCAGTCCATGGGGTCGCAAAGAGTTGGACACGACTGAGCGACTGAACTGAACTGAACTGACATGAATGCTTGTTATATTATTTTAAATATACTTTTATGCACCTTAAATATTGTGCAATGACAGAAGTTCCTCACAAAACCCCCACATCCCCATACATCAGTAGAGGGCTCCTTCCTCTGGAGTCAGTAACTCCAGACAGAGCTGTGCCTCCACAGATGCGATGGTCAGTTTGGGATAAGAAGGGGCCTTTAGTGGTGGGGATGGAGTGTATCAAACCAAACCCCATGACTGATGTTGACAATCTGGCTCTTTCAAACATCTTGAGAAATGAACACAGTGGGATAACTCTGCAGTGAAGGAACAAGAAACAATTCTCTCCTTTCAACTGAGTGAGAGCTAAAGGCCAGTAAGTATGTGAGTTGCCTCCTCAGGTAAATTTACTGTGAAATAAATTAAATGCAGCACTGTCATGGAGGCTTCCATCCGGTAGGTGAAAGCGCTTGTCAGAGGAAGCTAACATTGATCATAAGTCCATTTAACTAGAATCTTGATGAGATAATGACACTTGCTGTGTTAATTATTTAGAATTCAAATGAAATGTAAGCCATGACATTCTCCAAGTTATGTGAAAATCAGTACAAAGGCACACACACACACACACACACAACAACCTAAGTTTCTGAACATGCTTAACCTATTCTGAGACCTGCTGCTTTGCAGCTTCATTTGTATTCAGGACTATGCAGTAGAAAGGACCTGAGTTTGAACTCTAGTCCTACAACCTCACAGAGAAAAATGATGTAACTCTACCCCTCAGCCTCAGTTTTACTTTATATAAAATTGGGATCACAGAATTACTTATAAGGTATGAGACTCATTGCGACACCATGTACAGTAGCAAAAGTTTGGAAACAGAGTTAAATAAATCAGAATAGATTCATACCATGAATTGTGGGTTTCCCCTGTGGCTCAGACAGTAAAGAATCTGTCTGCAGTGCAGTATACTCAGGTTCAGTCCTTGGGTTGGGAAGATCTCCTGGAGAAGGGCATTGTAACCCACTCCAGTATTCTTGCCTGCAGAATTGCATGAAAAAGGAGCCAGGCAGGCTACAGTCCATAGGATCACAAAGAGTCGGACACAACAGAATGACTAACACTTTCACTTTTTCTTTCATGAATCAATAAACAGTCCAAGAAGCATGAGATAAATACATACTCTTATGGAAAGGTGTTCATATCAGAATGCCAAATGAACAAACCAAGTTGCAGAATAGTATGTAAATCTGGACTCTCTTAAAATAATACTTTTTTGTTTTGAACTCACCCTCCTTTAGCTAATTTTCTTTATTTATCCATGAAGAAGCTCTGGAAGGATTCATGTCAAACTTTTAATTGTTATCCTTGGGCATGGGAGTAGATAGAGGAGGTCTTTAAACTGCAGCACTTTTTCATTTTAAAATAATTTTGTTTTATATGATGAATGTGACTTAAAGTGATATGGTTTATATAAACTCTCCAGCACAGGGCCAGCCATTGAATGGGCACTCAAAACTGGTCATAACACATGCAAATAACACACTAAAATCATGTACTGCTGACTACTAATCATTCATTCATTCATTAAATCTTTTAGTCAATTGTTCATTCATATCCTCAGACAACACTAGCCCAGTTCAAAGATCCCTTACTCCATTTCCACTGTGTCATCAGGGATGAAACGTTTATTCTAGGTCTCAGGGTGAAACTTACTAGAACTTTGACCCTTTTGTTCCACTATTTCTAGCACACACTGGGATGATACATGACTGCTTGAAAAATGTGCTGTGCTCTGGTCTACTTACATGAGCGTTTCATAAAGATTCTCGTTCTGCAACTGGTACGGGCTGTTTGCCCACCAACGTCTCTGTGTGCCTCCTTCTAACTGGGGAGTTTAAAGCTGAAGCCTAAGGGATCAACACTTGTTCCCTTGAGAACCTGAGCTTCCAGGGGCTGTAATGGAATCAGAATAAACAATGTTCAGTAGTCATTTCTGCTGAAGAACATTCAAGCTTTCTCTAGAGAAGATACATTTAATCATGCTACTGTCACTGGGGACTTTTCTTTGTGTGTTGTCTTGTTACAGAACAACTCCTTTAAAATTGTTTTATTATGAGTCAGGTTGAACAATTTTTATTATGCCTAAGAATATAAGTTCACTTCTAGAAAACTGGTCTCATCACCAAAATCAGAAAAAAATAGAGCTATCTGGAGAAAAGAAAGCCCAAACTGATATAAATTTATAATCAGACAGAGTTACTACTATTTGAATACATTTTTTTGTATTACCACTTTGAGCATTTTTTTAATTTTAAGGAAAAACTGACTCTGACCTCTTTTTTTTTCTAATAATGTTTACATTTTAAAACGAGCCCTGGATAAAGACACTCTTTCTTTCGGTTACACTTTGCACCATGAGAATGCTTCAGTTAACAATCTGTGGAATAAGAGATTTTGAGTAGTCCTTGGCTATCAGGCTGCTAGGGTTACATTTTTAATCAGTAAAAGGAGAAAGCTAGATTCAATGAGTCTGTAACTTCTTGTTGAAGGAAAGTGATTGGCAAAGGCTGGTGAACTGACATTCAATATTCCTCATTTTGAGTAGACCAAAATCCAACTTATGTTTGGCTGTTACTTTTTCAAAAAAGACTCATTTTTCCTTCATAGTAATAGTTTGGGAGTCAAGGTTCACATTTTGTGATTTTCTGTCCCTTCCACATGCTGGTTGCCTCTCAGTCTAACCTGTCTGCTCTAGTGCTAGGCACTACACTTCTTCTCAAATCAGGAAAAAGGGTCCCAGAGGGCAGGGTGACAACCGCATACACACTTTTGGTCAGGAAGACAAAAGCTTTCCCCAAGGCCAGCAGACTTCTGCGTACACCTCACAGAGCTCTGACTCTGGGTCCTGCACCACACGTCCGCCATTACTCGATTTCAGTGCACCTGTGGTCAACAGCTCTGCCAGTGTTACTAGTGGCAGGTTTCCTAAGGTATATCCCTGCTTCTCTGCCTCAGGAATATCTCATATGCCATGGAAGACATTGAGTGACCATCAAGCAGTGGGGGAGGAGAAGGGAATAACTGTCTCACGCTCTTGTTTTCCAGAGGGACAGGTGTCTGGGACATGTTACATAGTTTAGTAAAATCCCTCGTGTCACTGAGTTGCAGTTTCCTGGGTGTCAGACAGCTAATATATTCATCCTTTCCATGCTTTGGTCCTTCTATATATCATTCTTCTTGCTCTCTCCCTGTGCTGCTTGGACAGTTCTCTCCCAAAAGTTTAGTACACTGCATAGTAGGAGGGAACTGTCCCTGTAGGACTGCTGTCAGTTCAGACAATAGACAACAGAACAAGGGTCCTCAGAGCCACTCTTACTCATTGCTGTTGTTTAGTCACTAAGTCATGTCTGATCTTTTGTGACCCCCTGGACACCAGCACACCAGACCTCTCTGTCCGTCACTGTCTTTCAGATTTTGCTCAAACTCATGTCCATTGAGTCGGTGATGCCATCCAACCATTTCATCCTCTGTCACCCACTTCTCCTCCTGCCCTCAATGTTTCCTAGCATCAGGGTCTTTTCCAGTGAGTTGGCTCTTCCCATCAAGGGGGCAAAGTATGGAGCTTCAGCATCAGTCCTGCCAATGAACATTTAGGTTTGATTTCCTTTAGGAATGACTGGTCTGATCTCCTTGCACTCCAAGGGATTCTCAAGGGTCTTCTCCAACACCACAGTTTGAAAGCATCAATTCTTAAGCCCTCAATCTTCTTTATAGCCTAACTATCACATGTATACATGTCTATTGGAAAAATGTTAGCTTTGACAAGACAGACCTTTGTTGTCAAAGTGAGGTCTATGCTTTTTAATATGCTGCTTGGTTTGTCATAGCTTTTTTCTAAGGGGCAGTTCAGTTCAGTTCAGCTCAGTTGCTCAGTCGTATCCAACCCTTTGCGAACCCATGAATTGCAGCATGCCAGGTCTCCCTTTCCATCACCAACTCCCGGAGTTCACCCAGACTCACATCCATTGAGTCAGTGATGTCACCCTACCATCTCATCCTCTGTCGTCCCCTTCTCCTCCTGCCCCCGATCTCTCCCAGCATCAGAGTCTTTTCCAATGAGTCAACTCTTCACATGAGGTGGACAAAGTACTGGAGTTCCAGCTTTACCATCATTCCTTCCAAAGAACACCCAGTGCTGATCTCCGTCAGAATGGACTGGTTGGATCTCCTTGCAGTACAAGGGACTCTCAAGAGTCCTCTCCAACACCACAGTTCAAAAGCATCAATTCTTCAGCGCTCAGCCTTCTTCACAGTCCAACTCTCACATCCATACATGACCACTGGAAAAACCATAGCCTTGACTAGACAGACCTTTGTTGGCAAAGTAATGTCTCTGCTTTTGAATATGCTATCTAGGTTGGTCATAACTTTCCTTCCAAGGAGTAAGCATCTTTTAATTTCATGGCTGCAGTCACCATCTGTAGTCATTTTGGAGCCCAGAAAAATAAAGTCTGACACTGCTTCCACTGTTTCCCCATCTATTTCCCATGAAGTGATGGGACCGGATGTCATGATCTTCGTTTTCTGAATGCTGAGCTTTAAGCCAACTTTTTCACCCTCCACTTTCATGTTCATCAAGAGGCTTTTTAGTTCCTCTTCACTTTCTGCCATAAGGGTGGTGTTATCTGCATATCTGAGGTTATTGATATTTTTCCCAGCAATCTTGATTCCAGTTTGTGTTTCTTCCAGTCCAGGGTTTCTTATGATGTACTCTGCATATAAGTTATATAAGTAGGGTGACAATATACAGCCTTGACATACTCCTTTCCCCATTTGGAACCAGTCTGTTGTTCCATGTCCAGTTCTAACTGTTGTTTCCTGATGTGCATACAGGTTTCTCAAGAGGCAGGTCAGGTAGTCTGGTATTCCCATCTGTTTCAGAGTTTTCCACAGTTTATTGTGATCCACACAGCCAAAGGCTTTGGCATAGTCAATAAAGCAGAAATAGATGTTTTTCTGGAACTCTCTTGCTTTTTCCATGATCCAGCGGTTGTTGGCAATTTGATCTCTGGTTCCTCTGCCTTTTCTAAAACCAGCTTTAACAGCAGGAAGTTCATGGTTCACATATTGCTGAAGCCTGGCTTGGAGAATTTTTAGCATTACTTTACTAGCATGTGAGATGAGTGCAATTGTGCAGTAGTTTGAGCATTCTTTGGCATTGAGTTTTTTAGGGATTGGAATGAAAATTTACCTCTTCCAGTCCTGTGGCCATTGCTGAGTTTTCCAAATTTGCTGGCATATTGAGTGCAGCACTTTCACTGCAATATCTTTCAGGATTCGAAATAGCTCAACTGGAATTCCATCACCTCTACTAGCTTTGTTTGTAGTGACGCTTCCTAAGGCCCACTTGACTTCACATTCCAGGATGTCTGGCTCTAGGTGAGTGTGAGTGATCACACCATCGTGATTATCTTGGTTGTGAAGATCTTTTTTGTACCGTTCTTCTGTGTATTCTTGCCACCTCTTCTTAATACTAGCATGTAGCACAGGCCAAAATCCCCTTTCCCTTCAAGGGTAAGTGTCACTACAAGATTGTCTTGTCGCTCTGCTAGCTCTATTGCAGAAAGCCTTAGGGACCATCATGGCTGCCAGAGAGAAGGAAGCTTTGTTTCCTCTACCAGTTTGAAATACATTTCTTAACAAATTCAGTGATATATCTGACCTATGTTTGGTTTAAAGACCTTCCTATGAATCTCCCTGAAGATTAAGCATTTTTGCAAAACATCAGCTTATCTGATTATTAAAACCTTAAAAGGTAAGTTTAAAGATATGACCACAATATGTTGACAAAGAATTTTAATAAAGTTGCTCTGATAAAACCAGAATTATGACTGATGGATTATACCAGAACATATCTACAATTCATAAACTTTATATAATTTCTAGAACTTCTACAGTAATAACATTTACCCACACAGTATAATCTTAGAAATTTTACCACTCCTTGGACAATATTTTAAATGTAATTCAACATACCAAATAAAATTGATTAAATATTCCTCCTTGAGATGCCTTAAAAAAAGTGAAAGTCACTCAAGGGCACCCTAACAAACCTCGAAGTTAGCTGGCAGTCAAAAGAAGTTTAATTAGCATTTGATATTTGGGAAGTTTGTCAAAAAGTTTCAAAACACTTGGTCAAATAAGATCATTGATCACTGTAAGACATTAAAAATAGAGTCTAAAGGTTAAGTAAATTATGGCACAAAATCTGGTACTCAATAATAACTTAAAAAATGGATGACTAAAGGATAAATGCAGTGAAATTAGTTAATATTGCCATCACCTATGTCTTCACTAGAAATCTTGTAAAATATTTGAGCCCAAATTCCTCCAAGTTGCTCCTCCCAATGTGAATCTTTGTTTGGTGGTTGAAGGTTTTGTAGGAAACCTGAAATACTCATAACTTTAGGCTCAAAGGAGCTTCCTCTGAAAATACATACTAGTATTATCTCATCTTGGGAGATTAAATCTCTTTTAAAACAGCATTTTCATCTAGTGCTGGCTGCATGGAAACTTCCGAGAAGTATAAGTTTCTGGAGCGCTGCTTATTCTGGCAACAAAAGAGAAAGCCTTAATTAGTAGAATATAGGCAACTATTTTCTGACAAGGAGGCACATCTCAGAACTGTAAGTCAGTACAGCAGTGCTGAACTGTGATGCTGAAGCTGATGGTGAGCTCCTCAGGAAAGCAGTCTCAACCTTGGGAATGACTGCTCTTTTAAAGCAAAAAGACCAGCACCTGACACCGTTTGTAAGTCTAAACATCCCACGCTGTTAGTCACTGCAAGATTGATTCCTGGTCGAATGTTTGTCTTCTTTCTATTATAAATTTTATAAATGAAGAAAATTTTAAAGAAAAAAATAAAATCACTAGCCACTCAAAGAGAGTCAGCATTAAAATCTGGAGAGTTTCCCTCTTGTCATTTTTCTATGTATATTTTAAAATAATTATATTTCTGTATTATATGTAAAGATTTTACATTTTGATATTTTTCCAACTTAATATGATAATACACCATTTCTCCATTTTTTTTGCAAGTTATCCATATATATTAGCAGAATCCTATTACCTAAGTTTAATTTCATCCTGACCATGCATAAAACTCATTTTTTACTCAAAACATATATACTATTTTCCTACTATATACTGATAACTTTTTCCTTTATTCTTAGTAGGTTTAATTACATATTTAGATTAGAATCCTCGACTCTTAAACACCTTAATTTTTATTGAAAGCCAAGAGGAAAGTAATTGTGAACTGTTTTTCATACCAGCATTTTCTGATTGGAAACTTAGGCTTTAGTTTTCCTCTCCTAAGAAGGCAAAGGTTGTTGTGATTAAAAACTTAGATCTGTGGTAAATCCAAGCGGTAAACTTAGTTTTGCCTAGCAACCAATGTTCCAATATTTTATCCTACTTGAAATGACCCAGACAGTCAATTAATCATCACCATTTAACTCAGTTCAGTTTCAAGTTACCAAAATCTGGAGAGGTTATTTTAGATAGACTTAATGTTTCATTATATCAAGGTTTTGATATTTTCTTGCTGATAAATTTGTAACAGATATAAGGTCCTATTTGACATGTAACAAACCTATATACAATAGTGTTACAATTAGCAAAACAACAGACTTAAGCTAGCAATACCAAATATCAATTTGGTACTAAATACTTCCGAAATCATGAGGACTTGAAATTCTTTTTGGCCTTATTTCTAAATACTACCAAGTATTTAATTTGTAAGCACTTACTTTTGAATTAGTTAAATAGAGCTCATTTACAAGTTAACTCAGAAGTTTTATAACCAAAAATGGTCCAGTTCTGGAGACTGAAACTCAAGTAGCTGCATTCAGGAAACAAAATTGAGTTTCCCATAGCTGGCACACTTATACACAAGACTAACATACACAAAGAACAGAATCTAATTCCTGCAGGATAAAAACAGAAGGATGAAGTTCAACAATTTCTTTAACAAAAGTCTATCTTTTTAACAACAAACAACATTCAAATGGAAAGGTAGGGAATCACGACCACATGTGTGGTGGCAATTCACCTGGCAAACACAAAACCAAACAGTTGGAATAAGTTAAATGTACTTAGCTTCATGCTTTCTCCTAGAAATATTTTTATTTTCTCAGAGTCAGAATTCTGAAAAAAAGTATTTCCACAAGCCAGCTTTCTCCAACTGCATGCATAAAAAGAACAAGTTTTGGAATTTCTAAAGTTTCATCTTAATCACTTTTTTCCTCTGGAGTCTAAAGAATATAGTGGCCATGCAATGTTTAAAAGCTTATTTCTTACACAGAAAGTGAAGAGGAACTAAAAAGCCTCTTGATGAAAGTGAAAGAGGAGAGTGAAAAAGTTGGCTTAAAGCTCAAAATTCAGAAAATGAAGATCATGGCATCTGGTCCCATCACTTCATGGGAAATAGATGGGGAAACAGTGGAAACAGTGTCAGACTTTAGTTTTCTGGGCTCCAAAATCACTGCAGATGGTGACTGCAGCCATGAAATTAAAAGACGCTTACTCCTTGGAAGGAAAGTTATGACCAACGTAGATAGCATATTGAAAATCAGAGACATTACTTTGCCAACAATGTCTGTCTAGTCAAGGCTATGGTTTTTCCAGTGGTCATGTATGGATGTGAAAGTTGGACTCTGAAGAAGGCTGAGTGCTGAAGAATTGATGCTTTTGAACTGTGGTGTTGGAGAGGACTCTTGAGAGTCCCTTGGACTGCAAGGAGATCCAACCAGTCGGTTCTAAAGGAGATCAGCCCTGGGTGTTCTTTGGAAGGAATGATGGTAAAGCTGGAACTCCAGTACTTTGGCCACCTCATGCGAAGAGTTGACTCATTGGAAAAGACTCTGATGCTGGGAGGGATTGGGGGCAGGAGGAGAAGGGGATGACAGAGGATGAGATGGCTGGATGGCATCACCGACTCCATGGACATGAGTTTGCGTGAAGTCTGGGAGATGGTGATGGACAGGGAGGCCTGGCGTGCTGCGATTCATGGGGTCGCAGAGAGTCAGACATGAATGAGCAACTGAACTGAACTGAAGGGAACCAAAAGATTGAATACAGCTCTGATTAGCATGTTCATTCAGAAAACAAAGTGTGTGCTAAGTCGCTTCAGTCACGTCCAACTCTTTGCATCACTATGGACTGTAGCCAGCCAGGTTCCTCTGTCCATGGGCTTCTCCAGGCAAGAATACTGGAGTGGGTTAGCCATGGCCTCCTCCAGGGAATCTTCCAGATCCAGGGATAGAACCTGTGTCTCCTATCACTGTGGCTCCTGCACTGTAGGTGAATTCTTTACCACTGAGCTAGTGGGGAAGCTAGATTATCAAGGCAGGTGTTAGCAAATACCAAACAGACAAATGCAAAGCAAAATAATCTCTCTGGATTATAGTTCTGTACTATCAAATATCGACAAAGGACAGAAATTGTATGGACCTAATGCATTAGAGAAGGAAATGGCAACCCACTCCAGCGTTCTTTCCTGGAGAATCCCAGGGACGCAGGAGCCCGGTAGGCTGCCGTCTGAGGGGTCATACAGAGTCGGACACCACTGAAGTGATTTAGCAGCAGCAGCAACAGAAGCAGACGATATTAAGAAGAGGTGGCAAGAATACACAGAAGAACTGTACAAAAAAGATCTTCATGACCAAGATAATCATGACGGTGTGATCACTCACACTCACCTAGAGCCAGATATCCTGGAATGTGAAGTCAAGCGGGCCTTAGAAAGCATCACTACGAACAAAGCTAATGGAGGTGATGGAATTCCAGTTGAGCTATTTCGAATCCTGAAAGATGTTGCTATGAAAGTGCTGCACGCAATATGCCAGCAAATTTGGAAAACTCAGCAGTGGCCACAGGACTGGAAAAGGTCAGTTTTCATTCCAATTCCATAGAAGGGCAATGCCAAAGAATGCTCAAACTACCACACAATTGCACTCATCTCACACACTAGTAAAGTAATGCTAAAAATTCTCCAAGCCAGGCTTCAGCAATATGTGAACTGTGAACTTCCAGAGGTTCAAGCTGGTTTTAGAAAAGGCAGAGGAACCAGAGATCAAATTGCCAACATCCACTGGATCATGGAAAAAGCAAGAGAGTTCCAGAAAAACATCTATTTCTGCTTTATTGACTATGCCAAAGCCTTTGACTGTGTGGATCACAGTAAACTGTGGAAAATTCTGAAAGAGATGGGAATACCAGACATTTGACCTGCCTCTTGAGAAACCTATATGCAGGTCAGGAAACAACAGTTAGAACTGCACATGGAACAACAGACTGGCTCAAAATAGGAAAAGGAGTAAGTCAAGGCTGTATACTGTCACCCTGCTTATTTAACTTATATGCAGAGTAGATTATGAGAAACCCTGGGCTGGAAGAAGCACAAGCTGGAAACAAGATTGCTGGGAGAAGTATCAATAATCTCAGATATGCAGATGACAGCACCCTTATGGCAGAAAGTGAAGAGGAACTAAAAAGCCTCTTGATGAAAGTGAAAGTGGAGAGTGAAAAAGTTGGCTTAAAGCTCAACATTCAGAAAACGAAGATCATGGCATCTGGTCCCATCACTTCATGGGAAATAGATGGGGAAACAGTGGAAGCAGTGTCAGACTTTAGTTTTCTGGGCTCCAAAATCACTGCTGATGGTGATTGCAGCCATGAAATTAAAAGATGCTTACTCCTTGGAAGGAAAGTTATGACCAACCTAGATAGCATATTCAAAAGCAGAGACATTACTTTGCCAACAAAGGTCCGTCTAGTCAAGGCTATGGTTTTTCCAGTGGTCATGTATGGATGTGAGAGTTGGACTGTGAAGAAGGCTGAGCGCTGAAGAATTGATGCTTTTGAACTGTGGTGTTGGAGAAGACTCTTGAGAGTCCCTTGTACTGCAAGGAGATCCAACCAGTCCATTCTGACGGAGATCAGCCCTGGGTGTTCTTTGGAAGGACTGATGGTAAAGCTGAAACTCCAGTACTTTGGCCACCTCATGCGAAGAGTTGACTCATTGGAAAAGACTCTGATGCTGGGAGGGATTGGGGGCAGGATGAGAAGGGGATGACAGAGGATGCGATGACTGGATGGCATCACGGACTCGATGAATGTGAGTCTGAGTGAACTCTGAGAGTTGGTGATGGACAAGGAGGCCTGGCGTGCTGTGACTCATGGGGTTGCAAAGAGTCAGACACGACTGAGCGACTGAACTGAACTGAGGGATTATATAACAACAGTGTATCCTGCTTGAGGACAGTTTCTCCTTCCTGAAAACCTTGTGATTAATCCTGATATTTTAGAATGTAAATTATGGGAATGGGTCTGGTAGGATCTTTCTATTGTTAAGTTCTAATCCTGTTATCCTAAAATGAAAATTGTGGGAGTGGATCTGGTAAAATTTTCACAAACTTGAGATATTCTTTTGATTTATTGTAATAACTAATTAAAAAGTATATAATTCCCTTGCTAAAGACTAGTGAGGTGGGCACTCTCCATTCTCCCTTCTGATGTCTATGTCAGAGGCTTTCTCTGTCCCTTTTTCACTTTAATAAAACTTCTGCCACGCAAAAACTCTGAGTGATCAAGCCTGGTCTCTGGTCCTGAAGCTAAATCTTCTGTGGAGATCACAAATCCGATATTGTTCACCATAAGCTATCAATACCTGGTGTTGTCACACGCAAGCTCTATTATTCAAAGATGTCTCAACTAGCCAATGCTAGTACTGATTCACACACATGCAGCATACACATAACAAGCATGGTCCCACAGACAAAAGGACAAACTGAGTGGCTCAACGCAAACACACACACACACAAACAACAAATAAGCTGTAGTTGCACAGACAGAAAATCAGAAAGCTGTAGTCTAAAATTCCACTTCCGCTCCCAGATGGAGGTCTCCAAACAGTGGCTCAGCTCTCAAAGGAGAACAGACGCAAAGTAGCTCACTTCCTGCAATGGAAGCAGCCCAGATGCAGTGGAGAGAATTCCCAGCCTGCACTAGCTGGAGTGACTTACCCAGGTGACACCAGACGTGGACTATAGTTCTGGACATTTCTCTGCCCGAACAGACTCATGCTTTGGGAGAGCCGGCACTTGTCCTGGAGAGTCCTTCTCAGTTCCTGAGAGCAAAAGGAACTCCCGCAGCTGCTGGGCACTTGGGAAAGGGTGGCCTCCAGCCAGGGTCAACCTGCCCCAGGCACAAGTGTCCTACAGCAGTCGCCATAAATAGTTACTGAAAACACAAGTTCATGTGCCCGATGCACAGTGAGGCCAAACACTAAACCACTGGAATTTGGAACAGAGAAAGGTTGATTACAGGACCATGCAAAGAGTTGGGTGGCTCATGCCCTAAGACCCCCAAAGTTACTAAAGCTTTCAGCAAAGCCCTTTTATTTTTTTATTTTTATTTTTTTTAATTTAATTTTATTTTATTTATTTTTTTAATTTTAATTTTATTTTATTTTTAAACTTTACAATATTGTATTGGTTTTGCCATATATCAACATGAATCCACCCCAGGTATACACGTGTTCCCCATCCTGAACCCTCCTCCCTTTTAAAAGCAAGTGGGGAGGGAGGGTTGCCGTTAGTTGTTGCAAACTTGTTGGTGTCAGATCCTTTGTTCTCGAAGTCAGCTCATGGTCAAGAAACGATGTTTCTGTAACTCTCTACCAAATACTTTGTCCTGCCCAGAAAGGGTAAGATCCCAAGGCATAATTTCACCCTCCAATGTCCCAGTCCAGGCGAAGAGGAGGCAGATATCTGTCGGCAGCTCCCTCAGGGCCAGGTCCCCGGACTCTGCCCAGCTGTCATTGCTGAGGGAGCCAGGGGCCCAACCCAACTGGTCCTCACGTTCCTCAGGCCACCACAGGGGAGAGACCACAGACGGGACCTAGGCAGACTGCCACTGCTGATCAGGTAGCCGCGGCCATGACGGGGGAGAGGGTCACCGCTTCCTCGAGGCCTGGGTCAAGGCTGGCCAGTGGCCTTGGTGAGGCCTCTGACACCCTACAGAACACAGCTCCCGGCCTGTCCTCTGGCCCGGTGGGCCCAGGACCGCTTGAGCTGGAGGGCCTTGGGGAGAATGCCAGGCTCTGCCCCACACCTGACTCCCGCCTTCTTTGGGGAGAACGCCAGGCTCCGCCCCTCAACTCACTGCCCGCCTCACTGGGGTAGAACGCCAGTCTCCACCCCACACCTGACTCCCCGCCTCGTTTGGGGAGAACGCGAGGCTCCACCCCTCCCCTCCCCGTATCTCTAGGGAGCCAAGCTCCGCCCCGCCCCTCCCTGCCCGCCTCACTGGGGTAGAACGCTAGACTCCGCCTCTCCCCTCACTGCCCGTCTCGCTGGGGAGAATGCCAGGCTCCGCCCCTCCCCTCACTGCCCTCCTGGTGACACCCACTCCACCGTCGTGTCCTCCCTTCACTGTCCTTTCCAAACGGTAGGCTGCTTGTGGGAGGGGCCCTCCACTGCGCTGTCAGTGGCCGAGCAAGACCCGCTGCTTGGGAACAGGCTGAGGATAATGACCACGGCGATGGCTGCCTTGCTGAGGGCTGCGCTCCCCGCCATCTGTTACAGTGTGGCTCCAGAGCCCTCACCCAGGCCACTCACTAGCCAGTCCCAGGCCTGAGGAAGCGGTGAACCCTCTCTTCCAGCCCTGTCTCTGTGACCTAATAGCAAGGCATGCTGCCTGTGTCATGGTCTGTGGGAGCCCACCTCCCGGCTTTGGACAGCCTGAGGAGCCAGAGGGCCAGTCAGGTTGGGCCCCCGGCTCCCTCAGTGATGACAGCTGGGTGGGGTCTGGGAACCTGGCCCTGAAGGAACTGTCAGCTGAGATCTGCCTCCTGTTCGCCAGGACCAGGGAATTGGAGGGTGAAAGTTGGGCCCTTCCTTGTCAGAAGCGAGAATAGCATTCATGTCATAGAGAGTTACAGTGACATCATTGCCTGACCATAAACTGACTTCAGGAACAAGGATTTGACACCAAGAAGTTTACAACAACTGGCCACGCCCCTCCCTCACCTTTCCTATCAAAGGGCAGTGCTGAAAGCTTTCAGTGATTATGGGGTTCTTGGGCATAAACCACTCACCTCCTTACATGAGCCTCTAATCAGTCTTGCTCTGTTCCAAACTCCAACGTTTTAGTATTGTTTGACCTCACCGTGCATTGGGCACATGGACTTGCAATTTGGTAACAGGAGGTGGTCCTGACCAAGGACCCAGCACCAACCTCCGCTGGACAGGTTTCTGAGGGCTGAAGAGGGCGATGGAGGACCAGCGGGGACGCCCTGGAAGAGACTCCTTCCCTTTCAGCTAGGCCATGGGCAGCGGCAGGTTCTCAGCCACGTGGCTGGGGCCTGGGGGAGGCCCTTCTCCAGCAGGAACCCGTCCTGGACCACATACTGCAGGTGGAATATCTCGTGGTCACCTGGCAAGGTCTGGTCACAGGCACGCCACATGAGGGAGACTGAGATGGCCATGGTGCTGGCTGTCTCAGCCCATTCTTCCTCCAGTTTTTTCCTTCCACTCATCTTTATTGGGGCGTGCCTCATGGCGGTGGTAGTGGAGGGGGAGGAGGGTGCTGGTTCTCCAGTAGCTTCTCCAGGACTAGTGAGAAGGAGCCAAGCAGGCCTCTTACCCTGGCTGCATACCCTGGCCTCAGGCCTGGCCTCACCTGTGGCTCCTCAGGGAGCTTCTTGTTGCCCCTTGTAACTGTTGGAGCTTGTAGCTGTTGGAGCACTGGACCTGCAGCTGTGGATGCTGGCAGCTGGTGCAGGCTCCCAGCAGCCCCCTTCCCTGCCCTCCACAACCCCTCCTCTCTTCTGCTCACGCCTCCTGCTGCCCTTTCTGCATTGGACATGGCCCTAGCCATCTTAATTTCTTCTTTTTCTTGTTCATTTTTAAAAATTTATTTATTTTAATTGGAGGCTAATTATAGTTTCTATTTTCCTCTTAAATGTATATTATTCTTGTCTTAATAAAATTGTCAGCTCTTTGAGAGTGAAACACTAGCGGGTCCATATTCCGTGTGCCTGCAGTGCCCCTTAACCACAATACAAGGTTTTCCATTGTTGCATGTTGGATTGTCTGAAGTCCTCCAAATCTTACTCAGTTGGATAGTGCTCGTGGCTTTTTACCACAGAAATTCCAGCAGGTCTGGACTTTGTATCCTCTGCAGGACTACTCTGAGATGTGTTCAGTGCTTGAATAGAAAAGCAGCAGTCCCTGAAGAACAGGTATTTATTGAACAGGCACTCAGGGCAGGTTTGGTGCTGGAGGTATAACAAATTAGTCCAAAACCACTGCTTTCAAGGACCTGATGGTATTTTCCCACTCTCTTCACACTTTATAAATGACAAGGGTATACTTACATTCATTCACTTACCAGATTTTTATGTTAAAGCTTATATTCCAATAAGATAACAAATAATTTCATATGGTGTTGAAAACTATGAAGGAACCAAAAACAGATTAATGCTTAGGGAATTATAGGTTCTCCTGGTGAGGGAGGAACAGGGATTCTATGCATAAATTGGATTGGATGGAAGGTGACCATGAGAATAAGTAGATACCTGTCATGCATATATCTGGGAGATCCCAGGTAGCTAGGACACTGAGTTCAACTGTGCTGATATTGGAAGAAGAGGGTAAATAATGAGAACAGTTAGGAAGCTGATGCAGTAGCCCATGAAAGCTGATCGGGGTAGGCAAGGTACTGACACTCTAACATATTGACTCTTTATAACCCCAAATAATTCCTTGTATTTCATTAGATTATCTATGAATAAAGGAGGTACTCTCTAGAAAGGAAGGAGCAAGCTCATGATCAGAGAGTAAGTGAGAAATAAATGTGTAACTATTAAGAGAGCCCAAGTCTAGGGCTGGAAACTTCACATTGTGGTTTAGGGCAGCCTTACTCTCTCATCTCTTCAGCTCTGCCTATTCCTTCTCCAACAAATCATCTGGCAGCATGAAAATTCTTTTAGTATAAGCCAATATTTGTACCAGTGAGAAGTAGACCTAAGTCACTCTTTGTAGCCTTTTTCAATTGACTGAGCAGAGGGTTCCTAATTACAGACTTAAAACTCAAAATTCTAACAACTAAGATCATGGCATCCAATACCATCACTTTTTGGCAAATAGATGGGGGTAAAAATGGAAACAGTGACAGACTTTGTTTTCTTGGGCTCCAAAATCACTGAGGGTGGTGACTGCAACCATGAAATGAAAAGACACTTGCTCCTTGGGCAAAAAGCTATCACAAACCTAGATAGCATATTAAAAAGCAGAGACATCACTTTGCCAACAAAGGTCCATATAGTCAAAGCTATGGTTTTTTGAGTAGTCATGTATGGATGTAAGAGTTGGACCATAAAGAAGGCTGAGTGCCAAAGAATTGATGCTTTTGAACTGTGGTGTTGGAGACTACTCTTGAGAGTTCCTTGGGCAGCAAAGAGATCCAACCAGTCTGTCCTAAAGGAAATCAGTTCTGAATATTCATTGGAAGGACTGATGCTGAAGCTCCAATACTTTGGCCACCTGATGCGAAGAACTGACTCATTGGTAAAGACCCTGATGCTGGGAAATATTGAGGGCAGGAGGAGAAGGGGGTGACAGAGGATCGTCAACTCAGTGGACATAAGTTTGAGTAAACTTTGGGAGATGATTCGGGACCAGGCAGTCTGGCATGTTGCAGTCCATAGGGTCACAAAGAGTTATACACTACTGAGCCACCAACAAAAACAAGGCATGTTTTTTATTTTTTATTTTTTTTGCTAGGGGTAGATGCCATATGGAACTGAGAGCATCAGAATGACAGCTGGAGTCTAGGCAGCAATTACAAGCAATTTTTGGAATGCTTGTCATGAGAAGATAGATTAACTAATTATTATTAAAACATTTATTGAATACCTGGCCAGTGCTAAACACTGGAGAGGGGCTGGTGATAAAATGGTGAGTAGCAGCATACAGGGTGGCGACTGCCCTCGTGGAGTTTTCAGTGTTCAGTGGGCACATAGGCAGAAAACAAGTTGTGTTAGTGAGGTGCACAGGACACAAGGGCTTGTAAAAGGAAATTTAACCTGGTCAGTTAAATCTGGGAGGCTTTCCAAAGAGAAATCTATGCTCATATTAATAAAGTAATAGAAATTTACTTTTATTATTTTTTTATTGAGATATAGTTTATTCATAATATTCTGTTAGTTTTGGTGAACATCACAGTGCTTAAGAGTTTTTATAGTTTTTTTTGGTTGCTGTTGTTTAGTTGTTAAGTTGTATCTGGCTCTTTGTGACCCCATGGGCCTTAGCTTGCCAGGCTCCTTTGTCCATGGTATTTCTCAGTCAAGAATACTTGAGCGGGCTGCCATTTCCTCCAGGGGATCTTCCCAACCCAGGGATCAAATCTGCAACTCCTTCACTGGCAGGCAGATTCTTTACTGCTGAATCACCAGGGAAGCTCTTTTACAGTTTATACTCCATTAAAATTTATTACAAGATAATGGCTATGATTTCATGTGCTATGCAGTTTCCTTGTTCTTTATCTGGAAAATTGTTTTTGAATGCCTCTGAAGAGCCAAGACAAAATACACTGAAGAAATGAAGTTGAAGTGACAGTGAGGGAAAAACCTGGGACACTATTTCATAGTCATACAGGCAGCTGTGTTCTTTGAACAGAAGTTTGTTACTTAGAAGCAACGGCCTTTGCACTTTGCTTCTAATGATGCTGCTCATCAAGATATCATGGCAGTCTTCACATCCTCACAGTCAGTTTTTCATAACCCCCTTATTGAAACTAGTCCCTGCTTATCACTCTCTCACACAGCCTTTGGTTTTCTTCATTTGTGATGATCTTGGTTTTTCTTCCATTTACTTTTCTTAATGACTTTTTTCCCCCCACTAGATTGTATGCTCCAAGAGCCCAGGCCACTGCAACTCTTTTCATATCACTTGGCCTGATTCTGACACATGGTAAGTGATCAATAAATATTGCCAAGTGAAAGAGAATGAAGGAGTTACATATACATCAGTAATCAAAAAATAGAGGATAAATGCATGCACAAGAAGGTTTATTCTGTTTTGAGTTAATAATTTCTTTTGCACAATGTTAACCATGTTATATTCCCTTCACATAGCAAAATTCCCATAAAACTCCCTCAAAGGTGAAACTGCTACACAATTCTTTACTGAAGACAAGAAATGAACTTTGTTGTTTGCGTAATCTGAGCTTTAGTTTTAAAAAGCCTCTGGAAATTTACTTTGAAGCACATAAAAAGGGTAGAGTAATGAATAGAGAGGTAGATGGATATAAAATAAAACAAGTTTACTAAAAATGTAACTTCAAAATTTTGATTATGGTTAGACAGATGTTCACTGTAAAATCCTTTCAACACTACACATTATCATAAATGAAGTTTAGAAAGAAAGGGTATCTGAGTGTTCCTCTTCTCAACAGAATTTATGTTTAATCTTTATTGATGTTAATAAAGCACATTAAATTTTTTATATTTAATTTAGTACTTTCTGTATCTTTAGGGTACATGATTAGCAGGGGAATAGTCAAGAAAATCCTTTACAATATACTGATTAAGCAACAAGTGATATAGTTCTATTTGGCATGATTTCCAGTAGAGAATTGTGTACTTACATGATTGACTGGAAGCTTGGAAAACTAGAGCCCATGGCTCTCTACTATTCTTCCAGCCTGAGATCTGACTGCTGGTTCCAGGGGACTGAGTAAAGTCAGAAGTGGAAGGTGATGCCCAGGTGTTATCTGTTGTAACAGGAGAAATAATTTTCTCACTTGTGACTCACAGCCCTCTCATCTAAGGAAATGTGCCCTTGTCGTCATTAAAATGGTTCAGTGTCTTTCTGTCCCTAGAGTCTATTTGACTTTGTGGCTGCTCTTGCTGTTGTTGGGGCCAGGATGGAAGGAACCCTAGTTACATTCATAACAACAACCATCATCAGGAATGGGTGTTCCTGGCTTATGAAAGTATTTCTATTTGCTTTCTTTATTCAGCTTTCCCAACAAAGCTATGATGCAAATAGGCCAGGTAATATTATGCACCCCACCTATTTTACAGAGTGAGGCAATGTGTGCGAGACATGGCCAATTTCATGGTAGGGCATTGAGGAGCTGAAATTAGGACTGAGGTTCCCGCCTTCTAATCCAGTCAATCATCCTTACTTCATGCCCAACTGAAAATACAACTTCTCACTGCCAGAATGTTTCACATTTGGAAAAGAGTGAAGCTTTGGAGGAAATAGGCTATCAGGGAAAAGCCATGTGAAGGTAGCCACAGGTAAGGTGAACTTTCCCCGGGTTGAATTCATGCCATGTCACCACCAAAGCTCCGATCCATTTCTCCATTCCATTCTTCCATGTTTAATGCAGTGTCTTCCCCTTGAAAAGTTAAATCTCTGCTTGATTCTCCCCTAGTGAATTTCTCTGAGCTGGATAATACTCTTAGGATGGGGAATAGTCAGTCAACGGGGACTGTTTCTATGCTTGTCACATGTTCCTCCAGTCTTCCCCTCCCCACGTGCCTGTTCTTGCTGAGGTGGAAAGATAACTACATTTGTGCTTATTTCACCAGCTCCCAGGAAGCTTATTCTTACCAATACTTGCGAGCATCTACCAAGCAGTAAGTACTGAGTTGCACCCTTCATGTGTGGAATGGGTGTTATTCCATTTAACCCTCACAACAGCTCCACAGGGCAAGTCCTATAATTAATCTCATTTTATAGATAAAAATATGCTACTTTGGGAGGCCAAGAAACTTTCCTGATGGCACAGGTAGGAAAGGGTGTGCCTTTTTATGAGGAAAGGGTGTGCCCTTTCCAAGTATGTCCACTGCTCACAGCTTGTAATACCACTTAATATCCTTTATTTTTGGTTTCTGGGTATGAATGTTAATGAGTATTGACTATGGAATCAGAGATCCGTGGGTCTGAAACTCTACTCACCCCTTCCTACCTGTGCCATCAGGCAAGTTGCTTGGCCTCCCAAAGTAGCATATTTTTATCTATAAAATGAGATTAATTATAGGACTTGCCCTGTGGAGCTGTTGTGAGGGTTGTACACCCATTCCACACATGAAGGGTGCAACTCAGTACTTACTGCTTGGTAGATGCTCATAAGTGTTGGTAAGAATTTTAATAATTCAGAGTTAAAATATAAAAGTACTCTTCATATACTTGATAAAATTCATCTTACTATCTGGGCTTCCCCAGTGGCTTATTGGTAAAGAACCCGCCTGCTAATGCAGGAGATACCGGTTCAATCTCTGGTGAGGAAAATCCCCTGGAGATAGAAATCTTATTGTCTAATTAGAAGGAATAACATTTACACACAGCTTTTTCTTCCTCCTTCCTTCCCTCTCTTCCTCCCCCGCTTCCCTCCCTCTTCTATCCTTCATTTCTTCCCTCCTTCCCTCCTTCTCTCTTCCTCCCAGGCTTCCCTCTTTCCTTCTGTCCTGTAGACTGAAAAAAAGGCACAACATGAGAGCTGTGAGTTAAGTTTTACTGGGGCAAAATGAGGACTATTGCCCTGGAGACAGGATTTCTGGTAGCTCTGAGAAACTGCGCCAAAGATGAAGCAGGGGGGTGAGTACATACATGATTTGAGTGAAGAAGGTACATGCCGTCAAGCACACATTTTGGCAGAAGCTTGCTGCTAGTTACAGGGAGCAGATGTCACCATTAATTATCTTAGTGTTTTCCTCAGATGTGAGGAGATGCAAGATTTGGGCTCATAAAATCTTCCCCTGAAAATATCTAACTATCTGAGTAACCCTTCTGCCCATTTTTCCCAGAACACAGTGCCTGATTCCTTATCTCCTCCCTGAATTCATTTCAGGTCGTGTTGAAGGTCAGCGGCTGTGATGGCTCATGATTCATTCCTTGTAGAGGTAGCAGGCAAGTGCCAGAAGTTGACACTTCATTTTTCCTATCATCCTTCCTATCCTCACCCACCCCCTTTCTTCCTTCCTTCCTTATTCACATATTTACTGAGCATCTCTATCATGTGAGGCAGTCCCTAATCTCATGGATGGTGCAGGCTACCATAGAAGACAAATTATTAAAGTAATTACACAAATGGCTGTAAGATTATATCTCTAGTAATTACTACAGGGCTACAGAGTATATCACAGGAGGCCTTGACTTAATAGGGAAGCTTCCCTGAAACTGTTACCAAGCAAAGGACTCACTGCTTGATGTGCATGAAAGCCAATACTATATATACTCAGTTGTTCAGTCATGTCCAGCTCTTTGTGATCCCATGGACTGTAGCCCACCAGACTTCTCTGTCCATGGGATTTTCCAATCAAGAGTACTGGAGTGGGTTGCCATTTTGGTACCAGCTTTTGAGGTTTTATTTTGAGGCTCACTGGCAAGGAGATGGGGGCAGGGCTCAAATCTGTGTTTTGATCTGTGGTCTGGTTAAACTTTTATGAATTAATGGTGGCTGGGTTGGTCTGCACAAATGCTGGTGGGGCAGACTGCCAATAGCGAGCTTCAGAACATGGTCATCTCTGGTAAAATGTGCTTCAGGCTTCAACATGGGATCCTCAAGGACCGTGGGCCCTTCACTTCTAAAAGGATTCTGGCATTCAAGTTTCAGCCATGCCCTGATCCTTTGGTTTCCTGGGGGTTGTGGTGGGTCCTTTGGTTTTGGGTGTTACTTGAGGTCAACAATTCTCTCCTCTGCACTCACCTTGGCTGCCTGGCTTGCATTTGGTTCTCTTGTCTTTGAAGAAGTCTCAGTGACTTGTTAGAAACAGAACCAGTTAGAGGTGGTTCTGTGGTTCCAGGATTGCAGGTAAGTGGCAACTAACCAGGTGAGGAGTAAGGGCAGGGATGGTGACAGAGCAGTTCAGACACTGGATTCAGAAGCCAAGACCCTTTCGCAGAAGAGTGTGTGAGCCTGGAAGGAAACCACCTGGGCTGAAGAAGAGGCAAGTAGTCTAAGGTGGGGCAGGCTCTGTTGGGGAGGACCAACATGTATAGTCTGTTGGCAGTCACCAGGTTTCATCTTCATTCCAAGGGCAGCCATGGGAGTCCATTGAAGAGCTGCAGGTAGGGCTGTAACATAACTTTCATGAGCCGCTTAGTGTACAGGGATGTCAACACAAGTTCCTGTACCTGATGCCTAGTGAGGCCAAAGAAACTCAAATGGAGTTTGGAGCAGAGAAAGGTTTATTGCAGGGCTGTGCAAGGAGAGGAGGTGGCTCATGCCCTGAAAAGTCTAGACTCCCAGAAGGGTCTTGTCAAAGCAGTTTGTAAGGGCACGTGAAGGGGAGGTCCCGGGGTTTGGGATCAGCTTGTGTACAGTTCTCTCACTGGCTGATGGTGAGGCACAGGGGTTCCCATCTTCAGTTCTTAGGCTCTAGGTGGCCTTGGGCTATGTGTTCATGGTCAAAAAGTAGTTCCTCCTTTTGGTGGTGGGGGTGGGGGGATGGGTTCCTATATGCAGAACTGTTCAGGAAATTTGCATCAAGTACTATTTTCTGGTGCCTCAGAGAGGAAATAAAGCAGAGGATGTGCCAAGATCGCCTTTTGGGGGAAGCTGTTGCCAGGAGGCTCCATCAGGTCCTGCTTGGTTACAGAGACAGAGGTCTGGCCAATCAAGCCATCTTTATTCCTGTGGCCAAAGAGTAGAGGGCAGAAATGATCTGCAGGATGGATCATCTGAATTCTAACTAGTGCTCAGTGATCCTGGGAGTCGTGAAAGTAGCAGGCCTTGGGTCTTCTCCTCTGGGAAGATTATTGAACAAGCTTTTAGAAAACAAAAATTCAACTGAGTATATTTGATGATTGAATTGGCTTTATTCAGTGATTTATGAACAAAGTTAATCAAATGGGGCTCTGATGGGTTGGGCAAATGGAAGGCTTTTATCGGAAGAAGAGAGGGGCAAGGAAGCTCTCAGCAAAGAAATTTAGGGCAGACACCTTTTTTAGTGACGGGGAGGGGGTGACAAGGGTTTTATCCTCTTCTTCCTCTGGGCTGGGGTCAGGGATGGAGAACAACAGATTACCTCCTAGATAGCTGATCCAAAAAAAATACAGATAGTTGATCAGAAAAATTACAGACAGTTGATTAAAATTTCACTTTGGGGAAGGTTAAAACTGCAAGTAAGTCAGGCATTAGAGAGGTTTGGTATCATGAGCTTTAGCACAAGTGACACCTTGGGGCATGTGGCTTTCTCTTTAACACAGACTCACGCACATCCACATTATGTTTCTGGATGGCTGTAGTAAGCATCCATCCAGAGGGCTGCGGACTTCTTCAGGGCCCTGCGAGAGGAGCAGACAAAATTGTGAGTAGGCGATACTCAGGTCAAAGGAGCTACTTCATGGAACATTTGCTGTTTTACTTAATTCAGGGCAACATTATCATTTTCAGCTATATCTGAAAAATGTCTTTCTATCTTGCCAGTGTGGAGCATCAAATACACTGACTTATGTATTAGAAGGTGAGTCCACCTTTTCTGGCTTCCCAGGTGGCTCATTGGTAAGAATCCGCCTGCTAATTCAGGAGAAGCAAGACACACAGTTTCTATCCCTGGATTGGGAAGATCCCCTGGAGAAGGAAATGTCAACCCATTCCAATATTCTTGCCTAGGAAATCCCATGGACAGAGGAGCCTGGCAGTCCCCAGTCCATCAGCATTTCTATATGGAAGAGATTGAGTTTTTCTTTCAATTATTTTTCTTCTATACTCCAAAGCATCACTTATTCTTTTTTTCATATTAAAAGAAAAATCTCTACTGAATTTCTACAAGGTAAATCATATACCTATACCAACCTAACCTGTATCCACCTACCTCTCATACTTTATAAAGTTAAAGACTTTTCTAGGCTCTGGTGATACAGCTGTGAGTAGGAGTAGTGAGAGTCTTTCCACCTGGAGCTGTGGTCTACATTGGGAGACACATATTACATAATTTATTACCCAATATGCTATTAAATCATGATTGTAATAAGGATCAGAAATGAAGAGAAACAGGTGTTGTGAGAGCAGGTGCTGTGCGAGCACATGACGGGTTTAGTCTTGGGGGCAAGGGAGGACCGAGATGAAGAAGACCTTTCAGGTGAGCTTTGGAGAGTGAACGGAACTTGAGAAGGTGACAGGAGGGGGTGGCAAGTTGGGAGATTATTCTAGGTAGGAGAAAAGGTGACCAAGGATGTGTCATGGCAAGGGGCAGGAAGTTATGTAGTGGCTGAAGGGAGGCCAGATATTGGGAGGGCAGGAAAGGAGGAGGGCAGTGGTGAAGAGTGAAGATGGGTCACTGTTCAGGGATGAGATCTGACCAGCTCTAGGCTTGCTGGTTTATTTATTCATATTAAAAAGATGCTTTTGCTTTACTTTTTCCTAATTTTAAGATAAATTATACAACCAAGGTTTTGGCTATTAATTTGATGAGCAAAGGATCCGCTAAGGCACTGTGAATGCTTCAGGATGAGTATGGATTCTCAGTTCCTGTAGGAAGAGTCACCCCTGTCTGTCCCACCAGACCCTGCAAGCATCTTAGTTTGCAACCTTGGACCAGATGATTTGAGAGTCCCTCCCACCGGTTAAGTTGTAAAGCGTGTCAAGGCTCTGTGGATGATACAGAGACAAATAATACAGAACCCTGGTTTATAAGAAGCTTGAAATTTAGTAGGGCATCAAGGTATTTTCACTAAGTACCCAGAAGGCAGAAGCTAAATGGTAGGAATGACTGTTATCATTTCTGTGTTAGTGCTGTTCTGTATAGAGCCTCATCTCCATACTGGGCACATGAATGCTCCATAATAAACAGCTATTGGCTGAATGATTCATAAAGCAGTGAAGAGTCTGGGGACCAACAGTGAAGGGAAATGAGAGCTGTGGGTTGAGGGACTGTTATTACCTGATAATATCTCCAAATGCCTTCAATATGGGCTTATTCACATATGGTAGTCCATGCTTGGCACACAGTGACTTCACCAGAGGTGCCGCCTTGTGATAATTATGGCGTGGCATTGTGGGAAATAGACTAGGAAACAGAGAAAGGAGATATAAAACTTCTCAGACCTAAGGAGAAACCCAAAGTTCCCTTTCCCCTTTTACAAAATAAAATGGTATCAGCCACGCAGACCCAACCTTGACCTTCCACAATACTTTTGTTTTGGGAGGTTAAAAAACTTGCTGGCAGACTCATCTTATCCCTTAAACCTCTACAAGCCTTGTGGGTGGCAGATGTTTAGGAAGAACTAAGGGAATATGTTTTAGCTCCATCAACTGTTTATTTTTGGCCTGATCCAATGAAAGTATATCATTTAGAACTTTCTACCATTTAAAACGACCCACTCTTTAGAACTACCCAGAGAACTAGAGATACTGAACCACCCACCCTGCCCCTGCTAATCTCTGTCTTAGTCTCTCTTTCTAACTTCCTTAGCAAGAATAGATGGATGTATATTAAGTCATGGTAAATAGCTAAAAGTCCTAGGAAAGGAATAAGAAGTGAGGAGAGATGGATTTTTAATCACAAGTTTTCATTAGTCAGCCAGATGACCGTCTTGGATGTAAACCTCTCCTTTAATAAAACTATGAGTAATAGTCTTTTTTGTTTGTTTGTTTTGCTGAAATTTTCAAGCCCTAATATGAGAAATAGAATGAAAAAAAATTCCTTGAACAAATAAAGGTCTTGTTCCTTCTCTGACTATCATAGACTCACATGGCTTAGACAAAGAGAATGTGGAAAGCCTTTCCCTGATACTCTGGAGAAATTGACTCTCAATGTTTTAACTTGCATCAAGGTGTGAACTACCCGTTTCCTCTCTGTAACTGACCCATTGGTTAAGTATTACCAGATACCATTTAGAAATTGCAGCAGGGACTCCACTTTATTAGTTATTTTGTAAACTTGGCTATAAAACACAGATAAGTAAATATTTGAATTACAGCATAGTTAAATTTCAACACAAGTTGGTTACCCAAGTGTCCTGATTTTTCTTAGGTTTTGCCAACAAAGCAAATGCAAGGAAATCACCAATTCCTAAGCCCATAGAAATCTGGAAACTGAGTCACTGATACTTTTCCAAGATTTCACTCCATTTACTCAAGACTTTATATTGTTGGGCTCTAAAATCACTGCAGATGGTGACTGCAGCCATGAAATTAAAAGATGCTTATTCCTTGGAAGGGAAGTTATGACCAACCTAGACAGCATATTCAAGAGCAGAGACATTACTTTGCCAATAAAGGTCCGTCTAGTCAAGGCTATGGGAGAAGGCAATGGCACCCCACTCCAGTACTTTTGCCTGGAAAACCTCACGAATGGAGGAGCCTGGTAGGCTGCAGTCCATGGGGTCCCTAGGAGTCGGACACGACTGAGCGACTTCACTTTCACTTTTCACTTTCATGCATTGGAGAAGAAAATGGCAACCCACTCCAGTATTCTTGCCTGGAGAATCCTAGGGACAGGGGAGACTGGTGGGCTGCCATCTATGGGGTCGCATGGAGTTGGACACGACTAAAGTGACTTAGCAGCAGTAGCAGCAGTCAAGGGTATGGTTTTTCCAGTGGTCATGTACGGATGTGAGAGTTGGACTATAAAGAAAACTGAGCACCAAAGAATTGATGCTTTTGAACTGTGATGTTGGAGAAGACTCTTGAGAGTCCCATGGACTGCAAGGAGATACAACCAGTCCATTCTAAAGAAGATAGAAAGCCTTGGACAAAATTCAACATCCATTTATGATAAAAACTCTCCAGAAAGCAGGAATATAAGGAACATACCTCAGCATAATAAAAGCTATATATGACAAACTCACAGCAAACATTATGCTCAATGGTGAAAAATTGAAAGCATTTCCTCTAAAGTCAGGAACAAGACAAGGGTGCCCACTTTCACCACTACTATTCAACATAGTTTTGGAAGTTTTGGCCACAGCAATCAGAGCAGAAAAAGAAATAAAAGGAATCCAAATTGGAAAAGAAGAAGTAAAACTCTCACTGTTTGCAGATAACATGATCCTCTATATAGAAAACCCTAAAGACTCCACCAGAAAATTACTAGAACTAATCAATGAATATAGTAAAGTTGCAGAATATAAAATCAACACACAGAAATCCCTTGCATTCCTATACACTAATAATGAGAAAACAGAAAGAGAAATTAAGGAAACAATTCCATTCACCATTGCAACGGAAAGAATAAAATACTTAGGAATATATCTACCTAAAGAAACTAAAGACCTATATATAGAAAAATATAAAACACTGGTGAAAGAAATCAAAGAGGACACTAATAGATGGAGAAATATACCATGTTCATGGATTGGAAGAATCAATATAGTGAAAATGAGTATACTACCCAAAGCAATTTATAGATTCAATGCAATCCCTATCAAGCTACCAAAGGTATTCTTTACAGAGCTAGAACAAATAATTTCACAATTTGTATTGAAATACAAAAAACCTCGAATAGCCAAAGCGATCTTGAGAAAGAAGAATGGAACTAGAGGAATCAACCTACCTGACTTCAGGCTCTACTACAAAGCCACAGTTATCAAGACAGTATGGTACTGGCACAAAGGCAGAAATATAGATCAATGGAACAAAATAGAAAGCCCAGAGATAAATCCACGCACATATGGACACCTTATCTTTGACAAAGAAGGCAAGAATATACAATGGATTACAGACAATCTCTTTAACAAGTGGTGCTGGGAAAACTGGTCAACCACTTGTAAAAGAATGTAACTAGAGCACTTTCTAACACCATACACAAAAATAAACTCAAAATGGATTAAAGATCTAAACGTAAGACCAGAAACTATAAAAGTCCTACAGGAGAACATAGACAAAACACTCTCCAACATACATCACAGCAGGATCCTCTATGACCCACCTCCCAGAATATTGGAAATAAAAGCAAAAATAAACAAATGGGACCTAATTAAACTTAAAAACTTCTGCACAACTAAGGAAACTATAAGCAAGGTGAAAAGACAGCCTTCAGAATGGGAGAAAATAATAGCAAATGAAGCAACTGACAAACAACTAATCTCAAAAATATACAAGCAACACCTACAGCTCAATTCCAGAAAAATAAATGACCCAATCAAAAAATGAGCCAAAGAACCAAATAGACATTTCTCCAAAGAAGACATACAGATGGCTAACAAACACATGAAAAGATGCTCAACATCACTCATTATCAGAGAAATGCAAATTAAAACCACTATGAGGTACCATTTCATGCCAGTCAGAATGGCTGCGATCCAAAAGTCTACAAGCAGTAAATGCTGGAGAGGGTGTGGAGAAAAGGGAACCCTCTTACACTGTGGGTGGGAATGCAAACTAGTACAGCCACTCTGGAGAACAGTGTGGAGATTCCTTAAAAAACTGAAAATAAAACTGCCTTATGATCCAGCAATCCCACTGCTGGGCATACACACTGAGGAAACCAGAATTGAAAGAGACACGTGTACCCCAATGTTCATCGCAGCACTGTTTATAATAGCCAGGACATGGAAGCAACCTAGATGTCCATCAGCAGATGTATGGATAAGAAAGTTGTGGTACATATACACAATAGAGTATTACTCAGCCATTAAAAAGAATACATTTGAATCAGTTCTAATGAGGTGGATGAAACTGGAGCCTCTTATATAGAGTGAAGTAAGCCAGAAAGAAAAACACCAATACAGTATACTAACGCATATATGTGGAATTTAGAAAGATGGTAACAATAACCCTGTATACGAGACAGCAAAAGAGACACTGATGTAGACTCTGTGGGAGACGGAGAGGGTCGGATGATTTGGGAGAATGGCATTGAAATACATATAATATCATGTATGAAACGAGTCGCCAGTCCAGGTTCAATGCATGATACTGGATGCTTGGGGCTGGTGCACTGGGACGACCCAGAGGGATGGTATGGGGAGGGAGGAGGGAGGAGAGTTCAGGATGGGGAACACATGTATGCCTGTGGTGGATTCATTTCGATATTTGGCAAAACCAATACAATATTTTAAAGTTTAAAAATAAAATAAAATTAAAAAAAAAAAAAAAAAAAGGAGCTTGGTCTTGGATGTTCTTTGGAAGGAATGGTGCTAAAGCTGAAACTCCAGTACTTAGGCCACCTCATGCGAAGAGTTGACTCATTGGAAAAGACTCGGATGCTGGGAGGGATTGGGGGCAGAAGGAAAAGGGGACGACAGAGGATGAGATGTCTGGATGGCATCACCGACTCGATGGACGTGAGTTTGAGTGAACTCCGGGAGTTGGTGATGGTCAGGGAGGCCTGGTGTGCTGCGATTCATGGGGTCGCAAAGAGTAGGACACGACTGAGTGACTGAACTGAACTGAACTCGCAATTGTGACACTTCCTTCATTTCTTTCTTCCTTTCTTTATCATTGTTGTTAATTGAAAAATAGCATCCTTTAGAGAATCCTGGTTCATTTTTTTTCCCCTTAAGATCGCAAGTCTAGTGCTCTGGACTATATGGAGGACAGTTATTAGTGACAGCCCTTGCCCTTTATCATAAACTATTTCTCTTACTGGTGCTCAATTTGGAAGTTCAAGTGCCCAGTGAACCAGTCATTGAAAAAGGACTGTTCAACATTACAGGTGGCCAAGACCTGCAAAGAAAAAGCTTACATTAGATGTAAATCAACACATGTCAAACAAGAGATTGTTACTCTTTTATTTATCTATCATTCAACAAGTACTGATTGAGTACATATTTTGTGTAACAAACCATGAGGGATAAAAATAAATCCCAGGTCTCAGGGACCTTACAATTATGAAGTAAATAAGACATTTTGCTAAGAAGTATAGATAAGGCAATAGATATGAAGAAGTAAATAGGATTTGAGAGGACTAAGTCACTATCAGCCCTCAAAATCAGAAGACTAAGGTGTCATGAGTAAGGACTTTGGCAGATGGAAGCGGGATTGTAGGACTCTGGTAGAAATTATAGGAGTTTGAATATTATTACCACAGAATAGATGTAAAGGACTTCTAAATGGGGAATAAAGCATGCAAGGGCTTTAATCAAGGGTTTTGTGCATAGAAATACATTTATTAATATATACAAGTAGCTTCCTTTTTAATCTAATGTATTTTATTTTGTACAAAGACAGACTGAGAAGAAGTTCATAGGATTCTCCAGACTACTTAGAATGCTTATGAATGTGATTTTTATTCAGTGCCTTTCTAAGATTTAATTCTTGTTAGGGTTGTTGGCATTTTGAATGTTATTTTTGCAGTTGCTCTATGTCAGGGTTCCTCGAAGTGTGCTTTAGAGCACCTTGGGGTTCCCTAGGACACTTTCAGAGGATCTTCAATGATTCCCCTAATACTTCTGAGGCAGTATTTGGCTTTTTCATTCTCATTCATGCATGCTTATAGCATCGGTTCTTCCAAGGGCTATTAAGCATGGGGTGATGTCATCACTCTGATGTTAACCTTTATTGGGTTTATCTTATTATTTTAAAATTAATTCATAGATATTTTAAAACTCCCAGTTTCAATTTCAAATACAGTAAGTATCAGTAGATATAACCTCCACAAACGAAAGCTCTTTGATGTTCTCAATAAGTTTTAAGAGTGGTTTCTTGACCAAAAAGAAAGAATGGTTTCTTGACCAAAAAGATTGAGAACCACTACTGTGTGGAATGTCCACTGAATTTGGAAATGAGCATGGAGAAGGAAGCAGTATGATGACTGGATTCTCCAGTTAATCACGGCACAGCCAGTGTCAGGCTTAGGAGGCAGTGGTATTCTGCATGGGTCATGAATCTTTTAATCATTAATAGCACACTTGCTGAGAATGCTGACTCTCCTTTCTGGGCCCCACTATCTATACAATGAAATGAGGAGGATTCCAGGGTTCTCCCTTCTGTTATTCTAGGAGTGTGAGATTTCACTGAAAGACTGTATCATGTTGAAGCAGGTTTAGTAAACCTTGCCTGTAAAGTGCAGCACAGTAAATGTTTCAATTCTGCATCACCACTACGCAGTTCTGCTGTTTTAGAATGAAAGCTATCATAGAGAATATGTAATGTATGAGTATGGCTGTGTTCCAATAAAACTACAAAAACTCAGACTGGGCTAGACTGGCCCCTGGACTGTAGTTTATTAAGCCTTAGTTAAGAGCAAAGCTTCTGAAATCAAACTACCGAGGTTTAAAACCTGCTTCTAGGGAAATCCCACTGGTCCACTGGTTAAGACTGTGTACTTAACACAGGTTTGATCCCTGGTAGGAGAACTGAGACCCTGCATGCCACACAGTGTGGCCAAATAAATAAATAAAACCTGCTTCTGCCACTTATTAGCTGTGTGATCTTGCACAAGTTGTGCAACTTCTTCATACCTTAATGTTATCATTTGTAAAGTGGGAATATTCCGAGCACATAGCTACATGAGATGTAGCAAAACAATTGACAGTGCCTGGCCCCTGGCAAGCCTCCAATAAACATCATTTGAGGTCAGCAGATGGTAATCAGGATGCTTTGGTGGATGCTTTCCTGGAACAGCATTATTACCTGAGAGCTGAACCAGTCCTGATTCTCCTCTGTGTTCATTTTCATTGGTATGTGGCTCATCTGGGTAACATATGCAATCCAGGGACTTTCAAGAAGGCTTTAAGAGAATAAGAAGAAGATATGATCACTCCTTGGGGAGTTTCAGTTCCACTCACTGGGCTTGTGTAACAACTGGCAGATCTGGCTGAGCAGTAGAGGAAATGGCAGTGACTCAAAGGTTCCAATCATGTGGTGGTTGTTTGTTTTTCATCTTTGCAGACCTTTTATATCTAAAGATGACATACTAGGTATTCAGTCACACTACCTGTCTTGCAGCCTACTGTACCAGAGCATGTGCCCAGTATTTTCTGTAGGCATTGGTGCAAGGCTCAGAAGATACCTAGATAACTGAAGGTCAGGCTTCCCTGGTGGATCAGTGGTCAAGATTCCATCTGCCAATTCAGGAGATCCAGGTTTGATTCCTGGGTTGGGAAGATCCCCTGGACAAAGAAATGGCAACCAACTCCAGTATTCTTGCCTGTGAAATCCCCAGAATAGAGCAGCCTGGCAGGCTACAATCCATGGGGTCACAAAAGAGTCAGACATGATTTAGCGACTAAAGCAACAACAATTTAAGGATATGTGCAATGTGATTAACAGCTTGGCTGTTGTCATCAGATAGAACTGGGTACAAGTTTTGATTTGGCACTGCCACTGGCCCTTGCTCTTGAGTAAGTGATTTAATTTCTCTGAACTTTAGTTCTCTTATCAGACAAATGAAATTGATACTATCTACATTGCCATGGTTTTGCATTTTGGATTACATCAAATAAGATAATGCATGTAAAGCCTTTAGCAAATGGCCTGATGCACAGTAGCTACTGTTATTGTTATGAATAGTAATGCAAATGAATGAGGAAGGACTAAATTGGGAAGTTGAAGAGGGTTATTCAGTTTAAAGTCATTTTGATTTGGGGAAAATCTCTAGTCATAAAATAACATTTTAAAAAACTGGCCTCCTATTATCTTTGGTAAGAATTATGATGCCCAGCTGGATTACAGTTTGAAGGACTTGGTGATCAGGCAGAATACAGTAGACCTTTGAGAAACACGCAGGTCCACTTAAATGTGGATATTTTTAAGTAAACCCAGAGTACTACAAGATTAGAGTTTGCATGAATCCACAGTAGTGGAACCACATATATGGATAGATGACTATGGAGCTTGAATATCTTTGGGTTTTGGTAACTGAGGTGGGTCCAGGGACTAATCCTCCTCAGATGGTAAGGGACTGTTGCTACTGCTAAGTTGGTTCAGTAGTGTCCGACTCTGTGCAACCCCATAGATGGCAGCCCAACAGGCTCCTCTGTCCCTGGGATTCTCCAGGCAAGAACACTGGAGTGGGCTGCCATTTCCCTCTCCAATGCATGAAAGTGAAAAGTGAAAGTGAAGTTGCTCAGTCATGTCCGACTCTTCGCGATCCCAAGGACTGCAGCCCACCAGGCTCCTCCGTCCATGGGATTCTCCAGGCAAGAGCACTGGAGTGGGATGCCATTGCCTTCCGTAATTGGGAATTAATCATGTGGGAAAAAAGGCAAGATTGGGCAAATGCAGTTTCCAAGAAACTAATTCAACTATTTCAGCTGTTTTATCCCACATTTTCTTGGAAATGTCTCAGCTATAAGAATGCAGTCTGGTGTCATAATCTGCTAATCATTGCTAATGATAAATAGATCAAGTAAGAAAGGTAAGAGGAACATCCAGGTAATAAGAGTAGGAGATATTATTGTTTTCTTACTTGACTAAGTATATGAGCACCAGGGTTCCGAAGATTCCATAGAAAGGGCCAAATGTGATGAAATAGCGGATATAAAAGCTGCTGACTCAGGCAATGTCCTGTGGAAAGAAGTGCTTGAAAGTTAAGCTAGTGGAAATAAAACTGGCTAAATCTTATATCCTGATACTCAAGGAAGCTATGTCTGGAAAGGACCAAGCATTTACCTTTCCCCTTTCCTACCAGCCTGATCTAGCTCTAGAGAAACAATCGAGTTGCTCACCTCCCAGTACCTTCTACAGTACATCACTCGAATGGAATCCAGGTTGAAGTATACTGGCATGAGAAGGGCAGCCCCAACTGAAAACAAAACAAAACAAAAAACAAGAAGATGGTGAACAAATGAGCAGATATGATTCCTGTGGAAGCTAGTGGGAGTTGATCTCCTTAACATGCTACCCCTGGAATATTGCCCCTGAGAAGGATGCAAGGTGGAGATCCACAACCACATCCTGGATGCTGCTGGGCTTTTAGAGTCTCTGAGGGTGAACCAGGACTTTGGTTCAAGCTCTCTTAAGGAGACTAGTGAAGGTTTGAAGATCTGAGTCATTCCTGATGAAGGCATCCCACAAGGGCTTCTGCTGTGAGCTTTCAAGTTTTCTCAAGGTCCCTGGAATCCTTCAATCCTTCACGATCCTTTGTGTTGGGCCCTGTCACAATATGTCGAGGTGGCAGATACAGAGCAGGCATACTGAGTCTGGCCAGATAGTTATTTACCTGCATCTCCCCCAGGACCAGTGAAGTTGCCTGGAGCAGGTAGGAGTCTCATGGAGACCCTTCACATTTCGACAACTCTCTTCTTGATCAAACTTGAGTCAGATGCTCTGGAGCCTCCTTCCTGACGAGGCTTCAAACTTGACCTGTAAACTTTCAAAGCCTGCAAACTGTCAGCATAAATGATTTTGTCCACCTTACACACTAAGAGACTCGCAAAAATGCTAGAAATAGTTTCTGAGAACAATTCAGGGCTGTGCTCCTGGGATGACTCCAGCACCTTTAAAATTCTTGAGAAATTTCAAGACTGTCCAGAGAACTTACTGCTTGTTCAGTAGGCTTCTGACCTCCTTTTCTTCAATCATTGTTAGAAAACTTACAATTATAAAATTCTTACTGTGTCCCTCTGGGATGGATTGTCCCTGATCCAGAGTGTCTTTCTCAAGGACTTGGGGGTCATCCCTTTGAAGTGCAATCTTTGAGGGTCTGACTCCGTCCTGCAGCCTCTGGGAGGGTAGGGGTTTGACTTTGATAAGCACCAGTGAGAAGACACACGTGGCTTAACCACATGACCAGCTTCCCCTCCTTTTATCCTCTTTCACTAATTTCCTTTAGCATGTTCCCGTGTTTTAAAAGTCTCCCACCTTTCATTTCTGGTGAGTTGAGCTCAGCCTATACTGAATTACCTTTCCCTACTACAGCAATCTGCATGAAAGCTGTCTCGCCACCTTTATGAAATGTCAAACCTCATCTCTCTCTGACAGGTTGAGTATGACTCATTTGTACCTGTCATACTACACTGAAGACATTTGAAAGAAAATGGCAAAATGAAACAGCTCCTGAGGACGATGTGGTTTGTAAGCTGGGCATTCTGCAGTGAAGCTACAATATTCATCCATTCCTCATAAGCTAAGGCTATATTGTTTCACTACAGGAGGAGAGTTCAGACAAGAGGCTCCAACAGTTTTTTCTTATGTGAATACACATCTGTCTGGGCTGGAAGAGTTCCCTTTCAAACTGGGGCACCAATGACCTCCACACCCTTTTTGGTCATGAAAGAGAATAACTGCATTAGGATAAGTCCTCAGGATTCTAGCTCTGGAAGAGGCTGCAGTGGTGGTTGAGCCTCATGTCTCAGAATAAGGACTCACAGGCCATCCTGGTCAGGCACAAGACAGATGACCACTGGTGGCCAATGTTTGGGCACGCCAGATCATCTGCAACACTTTCTCAATCTTAACACTGTTGGCATTTTGGGTCAGATAATTCTTATTGTTCAGGGCTGTTCTGTGTACTGTAAGACATTTCATAACATCCCTGGCTTCTGCCCCATGGGTGTCAATACCATTCCTCCCTCTTTGTTGGGATAATCAAAAAAGTATCTGTATGCTGTCAAACGTCCCACTGGGGGCAGCAATGCTATTAGTTGAGAACCACTGATCTACAGGAAATATTTGCAATCTTCTCTAAATTGGGTTTCTTTTCCAAATGAGTAAGCATGTTTCAGATGAGCATATTTTGGGGTCCTAAACTTTTCTTTGTGGGCTCTCATGAGTTTGACTTGGTTAAGAGCAAAACATTTTTGCTTCTAATATTTTTTATTGATACTTGCATTATTAAGCTACCCTATTTTCTCTCAAGCCTAGAACATATCCAGACTTGTCTTATTATGTGTGTGTGTGTGTGTGTGTGTGTGTGTGTATCTGTCCACTAAAATACCTTCTACAGCTGTATGTAAGCTGTGGGAACAGTCAACTTTCTATCACACAGAAGCTCTACAGGTGACTTTTATCATGAGACTCTGCTTTTTCGGGCACCTACTGTCGGTGCTTGAGCATTCTTTTCCTAATTTTCCCCCTATCCATACACCACTATCCTTTTCTTCTTGATAAGGATTGTATTTAGTTTATCCAGGACGAGAGTCACAGATACCAGACCCCTTGATTGGCATCCTGCATCCCATCCTTCTTGGAGCATCTTCTTCCCTGTACAGTAGCCAGAGTGATGAGATGCCCATTAAGAATGCCTAATCACTCTTCTGTTTTCCTCTTCAGATTTCACCCAAGTAAGTCTGAAATAAAACATGCTGCTTTTTTGAGGCACAAGACCTGGGATCGTCTCTCTGTGGGAGGATTTCAGTCCTGCCTTCTGGCTTGACCACTGTTTGCTTCAAGGAAATGGGATGATAAGGATTGTGGCTCCCTGGTGACTCACCCGTGCAGAAGTACAGGTGCTGCTTCTTGAAGTCAATGTATTTGATTTTGTTCTTGCCATACTGAATGAAGAGAGAATAAAACTAAAGTAAGAACAATATAGACTTCCGTTATTATACTCAAGGTTGTGTGTGTGTGTGTGCGCGCACATGCGCGCGTGTGTGTGTCTGTGTGTGTGCGCGTATGTGTGTGTGTCTGTGTGTGCGCATGTGCACGCACGTGTGTGTGTCTGTGTTTGTGTGTGTGTGTACGTGTGCGTGTGTGTCTGGATGTGCGTATGTCAGTGTCTCTGTGTGTGTGCATGTGTGTTTGTGTGTCTGTGCGTGTGTCTGTGCATGTGTGCATGTGCATGTGTGTGTGTGTCTGTGTGTGTGTGCGCATGTCTGTGTGTGTGTATCTGTGTGTGTGCTTGCACACGTGTGTGTGTGTCTGTGTGCCTGTGTGTGTGTGCATGCGTGCATGTGTGTGTGTGTTTGTAGTCTTTACAGAAAGAGCCATCTGGTCAGAGTTCATTTACTGTTAAACTGAAGGCACTGAGGAACCAGAACTAAAGGGGGAGGAAATATTTTGGTGACTTTTTCTTTATTTACATGTGGGCAATTCTTGCAGGGATGGTTTATTCCATTTGAATTCAGGGGTTGTGATAGTTTATTATTATTCCCATGGGAGCCATTTTAAAAATTTTTTCCTGGTGTGGAATGGAATGGTGATGGAGGAGAAATATTTCTGATAAGTTTTCAAGGTCTTCTTCAACCTATGTGCTTAGAATTCTGCTTGAAGCTCAGTCTGCTTGTATCCATTCATCCATTTAACAGATATCTGTTGAATGGTTACATTATAAAACACATAGTCATAACCTCTAGTATCTACCTCATATTTCCTCCTTTATTTCCATCAGTGGATCTCATGCTGTGCTATACTCATTTTAAGGCATGGTAACATAATTGCACTCATCTCACATGCTAGTAAAGAAATGCTTAAAATTCTCCAAGCCAGGCTTCAGCAATATGTGAACTGTGAACTTCCAGATGTTCAAGCTGGTTTTAGAAAAGGCAGAGAAACCAGAGATCAAATTGCCAACATCCTCTGGATCATCAAAAAAGCAAGAGAGTTCCAGAAAAAACATCTATTTCTGCTTTATTGACTATGCCAAAGCCTTGGACTGTGTGGATCACAATAAACTGTGGAAGATTCTGAAAGAGATGGGAACACCAGACCACCTGACCTGCCTCTTGAGAAACCTGTATGTAGGTCAGGAAACAATAGTTAGAATTGGACATGGAACAACAGATTGGTTCCAAATAGGAAAAAGAGTATGTCAAGGCTGTATATTGTCACCCTGTTTATTTAACTTATATGCAGAGTACATCATGAGAAACTCTGGGCTGGTGGAAGAACCACCTGGAATCAAGATTGCCAGGAGAAATATCAATAACCTCAGATAGGCAGATGACACCACCCTTATGGCAGAAAGAGAAGAAGAACTAAGGAGCCTCTTGATGAAAGTGAAAGAGGAGAGTGGAAAAGTTGGCTTAGAGCTCAACATTCAGAAAACGAAGATCGTGGCATCTGGTCCCATCACTTCATGGCAGATAGATGGAGAAAGAGTGGAAACAGTGGCTGACTTTATTTTGGGGGGCTCCAAAATCACTGCAGATGGTGAGTGCAGCCATGAAATTAAAAGACGCTTACTCCTTGGAAGGAAAGTTATGATCAACCTAGACAGCATATTTAAAAGCGGAGACATTACTTTGCCAACAAAGGCCCGTCTAGTCAAGGCTATGGTTTTTCCAGTGGTCATGTATGGATGTGAGAGTTGGACTATAAAGAAAGCTGAGCACCAAAAATTGATGCTTTTGAACTGTGGTGTTGGAGAAGACTTTTGGAAGTCCCTTGGACTGCAAGGAGATCCAGCCAGTCCATCCTAAAGGAGATCAGTCTTGGGTGTTCATTGGAAGGACTGATGTTGAGGCTGAAACTCCAATACTTTGGCCACCTAATGTGAAGAGGTGACTCATTGGAGAAGACCCTGATGCTGGGAAATATTGAGGGAAGGAGGAGAAGGGGATGACAGTGGATGAGATGGTTGGATGGCATCATCAACTCGATGGACATTGGTTTGGGTGGACTCTGAGAGTTGGTGATGGGCAGGGAGGCCTGGCGTGCTGCTATTCATGGGGTCGCAAAGAGTCAGACACGACTGAGCAACTGAACTGAACATATAATCTTACCACTGGGAATTTGAGTCATTTTCTAGGGGTTTTCTTAGTTTATTTAGTCAGTGCCCAAATGCACAAAGGCAGCAAGTATCTTGAGAGGAGGCATAGATGTAATGGTTTATCTCTATTTCCTAAGAGACACTTAATAAATGTTTAGTTGAAGGAATGAATGAATGAATGATAATTCAAGTCTCCTGTATAATTTTACCTTATGTTCAGTCAGTTAAAACACAGTAAGCCATGTTTAATTTTTTGCTTTTCCCATTCTTTTGATACCTTCCCTTCTACATATTTCTTCTGTTATTTGGATGTAAGACTTGACCCTTGTTTCTCTTACTATCACAAATAAAAATAAATGTCATGGTGATAAAGTAATGATAGTTATTTGCAGTTACTCCCAAGCTTCTGGATATTTAAGCGGTAGGAAACTTGAAAGAGGGAGTCGGTGGGAAACAGTGGAGAGTTGGCAAATGTAGGTGAAGGACTGACTTTTGAGTATGGCTCCAAAGGAGAAGTCGAACTTTTCCAGAGTATGAGCACAGGACCTGGCCCTAGATGATTAAATTAATACTCATTAAAGGAATGAATGTTTGAAGAAAGTGGTAGAAAGACTGACAGTAAAATGGGAAGAACAGAAACATTTAGGGCTTATCAGAATTAGTTTTGTTGCAAAACAACTGAATTTAGAGATTAAATGATTGTAAGTAATGTGGTGTCCATTGGCTTTGAAATTATAGTAAACAGAAACCTAAAGCTCGAAGGATATGTCTCTCGAACGATGGAGAAGTGATGATGTCTCCATCCTCTGTGAAGAGGCAGCATGTGAACTAGATACAGTTCTACAGAAGGTGCTTCTGGAGGGGGCCAGGCTGCCTCATGAACTCCAGTGAGACAAGTCTCCATTGCTGTGAGGGACTGAGGAGAGAAGTCAAAGTGTCATAAGTTTAGTGATCAGCTGAGGAGTTCACAGGGATTCCCTGGTGGCTCAGACTGTAAAGTCTGCCTGCAATGTGGGAGACCCAGGTTGGATCCCTGGAGAAGGAAATGACAACCCACTCCAGTATTGTTGCCTGGAAAATCCCATGAGTGGAGGAGCCTGGGGGGCTACAGTCCATAGGGTCACAAAGAGTCAGACACGACTGAATGACTTCACTTTAGGAGTTTGCAAACTTCAGAGAGCTCTGACTTGTTTGTGGAGTCTTTGGAAGGACAACTGACTGAAGACTACAGTCAAGATTTCTTTCTTTCTTTTATTTTCTTTATATCTTGGCAGGAGACTTTTCCCTAATTGGAAGAATGCTGTCTTCCAAAACTGGGAAAACCTATTTTGAGAAAGTTACACAATCCTGGTTACCACAAAGTCCACGCAGCAAGTGACCAAGCTACATTCCTCTGTTTTTACAAAGCTCCTAAATTCTTCCAGAAGGAGATAGAACCTCTTCCTAAGCACTTAATTCTCAGGATCCATCATTTCTTTCAAGGAAAAATACCTTTCTATGATTATCCTTATACCTTCTGTGTTGAAAGCAGACTATAAACATCTTGGTAATAATCCTTACATGCTGGTTTTTAAGCTGAGGTTTAAGAAAGTCAACAGCTGAGACATTCTGGAGTTTGCCTTCCTTTTTCTTTTCCTTAAGAAGTCTGAACTAGAGGCGAGGTCCTGTGTATTATGAAGCATTTGAGCTGAGTTTCATGTATGCTGCTGCTGCTGCTAAGTCGCTTCAGTCGTGTCCGACTCTGTGCGACCCCATAGACGGCAGCCCACCAGGCTTCCCCATCCCTGGGATTCTCCAGGCAAGAACACTGGAGTGGGTTGCCATTTCCTTCTCCAATGCATGAAAGTGAAAGTCAAGTCACTTAGTCGTGTTCGACCCTCAGCGACCCCATGGACTGCAGCCTTCCAGGCTCCTCTGTCCATGGGATTTTCCAGGCAAGAGTACTGGAGTGGGGTGCCATTGCCTTCTCTGGGGTTTCATGTATAAATGAGCCAAAATGGACCTAAATTAAAATAACAGCTTAGTTTCTTCCAACAGCTAGAATTAGTTGACATAACTAGATATGTAGATGGTTCATGATTTAGCACTTGTTGAATGTACTGCCATGCCTTCTATGACTGATTTAGCCTGAATGACTTTTAAGATCATGGAGTTATTCATTCCACATTTTCTTCTTTTCTTACAACACCAGATTCACTTATTTAAAATTTATATCCTGGAGTTAAAAGAAGAGATGCTCTGAAAACATGCTTGAAGCCAGAATCTCCAGCCTGATCTCCTCAAGACAAAGGTGTAGACCTTTCCGAGAACCACTTCCTGGAATATTTCTCTAGTGCTTAGGATTTGTAAACATACCTTGACAGGTTGTAAATCTCCAACAACAAAAATTGGGCCTACATCAGTATCTGGATCTTTGGAGTAGATGTTTGTTTTTACATGGTGTTGGAAGTGTTGGTTATTCCACCATTTTGCAGATAAACCCTGAGGAGAAGAGAACATTCATTAGCTGCAAGATTTCTCTCCTAAAATATCTTTCATTATCAGAGTTTTTCAAAACCAAACAAAATCAACCCTGAATATTCATTGGAAGGACTGATGCTGAAGCTGAAGCTCCAATCCTGGCTACCTGATGCAAAGAGCCAACTCACTGGAAAAGACCCTGATGCTGGTAAAGATGGAGGGCAGGAGGGAAAGGGGATGACAGAGGATGAGATGGTTGGATGGTATCACCAATTCAATGGACATGAGTCTGAGCAAAATTTATGAACTGGTGAAGGACAGCCAAGCCTGGTGTGCTGTGTTCATGGGGTCACAATGAGTTGGACATGACTAGCACTTGAATTGGAGAAGGCAATGGCAACCCACTCCAGTATTCTTGCCTGGAAAACCCAATGGACGGAGGAGGCTGGTGGGCTGCAGTCCATGGGGTCGCTAGGAGTCGGACAAAACTAACCAACTTCACTTTCACTTTTCACTTTCATGCATTGGAGAAGGAAATGGCAACCCACTCCAGTTTTCTTGCCTGGAGAATCCCAGGGATGCGGGAGCCTAGTTGGCTGCCGTCTATGGGGTCGCACAGAGTCGGACATGACTGAAGCGACTTAGCAGCAGCAGCAGCAGCAGCGCTTGAATAGTAGCAATCAGAGTTTTCTGCCTACATCTTTAAAGTTTAAGTAGGATATGGATTCCTGGAACATGTCACCCCCCATTCCTGGGTCACAGAATGATTCATTGGCTAGAGGCTCTAAAAGCCTACCATCAAATCATTATCTTATCCAGGAACATAAATTCCAGGCTAAAACAACTCCTGATAATGAAGAAGAATAAAAACCATTGAAATGAAATGTTTTTCCATCTATCTTTTTATTGTCCTCATTTTAAAAAGAAATATGAAATAGGTAGAGCAGATAGTACACTTCTTATTTTATAAATAAAGAAACTTCAGCTCTAAAACTAATTAGTTCGGGGGGGGGTGGGGGGTGGGGAATGGAACCAGGGTTCCATCTTCAATGAATATTTAAAAGAGTCATGGATCTGAAGTCATCTCCTATGGGGGCTTGCCTCTGATCATCACATGTTAAAGCTTCAATGATCTCATTAAATATAAATGAGAATAAAAGTATTTTAGTTGATGCCGAGTTCATGTCATCTCTGATTAATTTGTTTGGGATTTTCTCTCTTTCAATGAAAATCTGAAGGTTTTAACAGAGAAAAGGATTTGGAAGCACATCAACTTAGTTGCATCCACTAGATGTATAAATGCTTCTGTGTGGTTTGAGAAAATTGTCTACCCTTTGATGTTCAATTTCATCTTCAGTAAATATAGTATAATATAATGACATTTACCTGCATGGGTTGTTTGAGGAGACATGAGATGCTGTGTGTAGAATGCTGGCATACTGAGACATTCAATTTCTCTTCTCTTCCCCTATTATGTTAATCATTTATAGAAGAATAAGCAATAGTCATAGTTTTTACTGCATATTTGACATCTCTCAAAAATTGATTAATGTGTATTTTAGATCTGCAGTGCTCAATAGAGTAGCCCTTATCTGTGTATGGCCACTGAGCACTTAATATGTGACCAGTCAAATTGAGGCGGGCTGTGTAAGGATATAATACATACTAGATTCAAAACCTCAGAATGAAAAAAAGAAATGTAACATATGTTAATAATTTTTATATTTCTTTCACGTTAAAATGAAAATATTTGGAATATATACAGGAGTAATAAAGTTGGAAGAGGGTGTTTGCTGTGACCAGTGTGTTCTCTTGGCAAAATTCTGTTGGCCTTTGTCCTGCTTCATTCTGTACACCAAGGCCAAACTTGCCTATTACTCCAAGTATCTCTTGACTTCCAACTTTTGCATTCCAGTCCCCTATAATGAAAAGGACATCTTTTTTTTTTTTTTTTTTTTTTTTTTTTTTGGTGTTGGTTCTAGAAAGTCTTGTAGGTCTTCATAGAACCATTCAACTTCAGCTTCTTCGGCATTAGTGTTTGGGGCATAGATTTTGATTACTGTGATATTGAATGGTTTGCCTTGGAAATGAACAGAGATCATTCTTTAATTTTTGAGACTGCATCCAAGTACTGCATTTTGGACTCTTTTGCTGACTATGATGGCTACTCCATTTCTTCTGAGGGATTCCTGGCTGCAGTAGTAGATATATGGTCATCTGAATTACAGTTGCCCATTCTGGTCCATTTTAGTTCACTGATTCCTAAAATGTCTATGTTCACTCTTGTCATCTCCGGTTTGATCACTTCCAAATCACCTTGATTCATGGGCCTAACATTCCAGGTTCCTATGCAATATCGCTCTTTACAGCGCTGGACTTTACTTCCACCACCAATCACATCCATAGCTCAGCATTGTTTTCACTTTGGCTCTGTCTCTTCGTTCTTGCTGGTGTTATTTCCCCACTTTTCTCCAGTAGCATATTGGGTACCTACCGACCTGGGACTTCATCTTTCAATGCCATGTCTTTTTGCCATTTCATACTGTTCATGGGGTAATCAAGGCAAGATTACTGAAATGCAGTACAAAATGAAGCAAGGCAAAGGCTAGCAAAGTTAGCTAGACTTGGATTACTGTGATACTGAATGGTTTGCCTTGGAAATGAACAGAGATCATTCTGTCATTTGGTTTCTCACCAAATCCTAGAACATCATAGAAAGGCTGATATCCAGTTGAAGTCCTAGTTTTAGAGATGAGAACACTGAGAGCCAGAGATAGAATCTGACTTGTTCAGGGTTGCACAGTGAGCGTTATCAGAGCCAGGGCTAAAACCTACTTTCATCAATCCTTGTACTATTATCTAGCATCTGTCCCTCTATCCATCCATCATTCCACCCATCCATCCATTCCTTCATGCATTCAGCAAATGCTTATTGAAGGCCTACTGTGTGTTAGGCACTCTGTTAGGCACTGCATTTCAGGGGTGCATAGGATAGTGTGCCTGTCCTCCTGGAGCATATCTGAGGCGGATAAGACCAACTGCCCCTGCTTTTTCCAGCAATCTGGGTTTTGCAACCCTCAACTCTTAAACAGAGCTATCTAACTTCCCTTGGTTCTCTCTTTTGTTAAACTTTGATCTGTTCTGTATCTTTTCTTTTATTTATACATAGTCCTCCCAGGATTAAATGTTGCTGGATTCCCATAGCCTCCCAGAAGAGCATGTCCAGACCCCTTCTAAGAATATCCCTACTCATGACTTTATAGGGTATATCTCCTGAGAGGTGGTTCTTTAATGGTGTACCAGCTGCTGCTAAGTCGCTTCAGCCGTGTCCGACTCTGTGCGACCTCATAGATAGCAGCCCACCAGGCTCCTCCATCCCTGGGATTCTCCAGGCAAGAACACTGGAGTGGGTTGCCATGTCCTTCTCCAATGCATGAAAGTGAAAAATGAAAGTGAAGTTGATCAATCGTGTCCAACTCTTAGTAACCCCATGGACTGCAGCCTACTAGGCTCCTCTGTCCATGGGATTTTCCAGGCAAGAGTACTGGAGTGGGGTGCCATTGCCTTCTCCAATGGTGTACCAGGGATTGGGCCAAATAGTTTATTGGCTAAGAAAAAAACAGAACTTTTTAATAAAAATAAACTTTTTCTCCTAAATATTTAAATTTCTAGTTTTAGCATATATGTTATAATATTATGTGCATGTGTGTATAAATATCTATTTATGCTTTATTGACTATGCCAAAGACTTTGACTGTGTGGATCACAATAAACTGTGGAAAATTCTGAAAGAGATGGGAATACCAGACCATCTGACCTGCCTCTTCAGAAATCTGTATGCAGGTCAGGAAGCAACAGTTAGAAATGGACATGGAACAACAGACTGGTTCCAAATAGGAAAAGGAGTACGTCAAGGCTGTATATGGTCATCCTGCTTATTTAACTTATATGCAGAGTACATCATGAGAAACGCTGGACTGGAAGAAGCACAAGCTGGAATCAAGATTGCTGGGAGAAATATCAATAACCTCAGATATGCAGATGACACCACCCTTATGGCAGAAAGTGAAGAGGAACTCAAAAGCCTCTTGATGAAAGTGAAAGTGGAGAGTGAAAAAGTTGGCTTAAAGCTCAACATTCAGAAAATGAAGATCATGGCATCTGGTCCCATCACTTCATGGGAAGTAGATGGGGAAACAGTGGAAACAGTGTCAGACTTTATTTTTCTGGGCTCCAAAATCACTGCAAATGGTGACTGCAGCCATGAAATTAAGACACTTACTCCTTGGAAGGAAAGTTATGACCAACCTAGATAGCATATTCAAAAGCAGAGACATTACTTTGCCAACAAAGGTTCATCTAGTCAAGGCTATGGTTTTTCCTGTGGTCATGTATGGATGTGAGAGTTGAATTGTGAAGAAGGCTGAGCACCGAAGAATTGATGCTTTTGAACTGTGGTGTTGGAGAAGACTCTTGAAATTCCCTTGGACTGCAAGGAGATCCCACCAGTCCATTCTGGAGATCAGCCCTGGGATTTCTTTGGAAGGAATGATGCTAAAGCTGAAACTCCAGTACTTTTGCCACCTCATGTGAAGAGTTGACTCATTGGAAAAGACTCTGATGCTGGGAGGGATTGGGGGCAGGAGGAGAAGGGGACAACAGAGGATGAGATGGCTGGATGGCATGACCGACTCGATGGACATGGGTTTGAGTGAACTCTGGGAGTTTGTGATGGACAGGGATGCTTGGCATTCTACGATTCATGGGGTCGCAAAGAGTAGGATACAACTGAGCGACTGAACTAAACTAAACTGATATTTATATAATAATTATATATATAATAATAATATATATAATGATATAATATATTATATACATATATAATTATTATATGTATATAATATATATATAATATGTATAGTCACTATATTGTTAGTATATGTACATTTACTTTTGTGTTGTGTAGTAACATTTTTTGCTGATAAGTGTATATAGAAACCACTGCTTAGTGAAATGACTTTCAGAATCCCATCATACTCCTGGAACATTCTGTACCTTGAGATGATCCATCACAAATATTTGCATCAGGCGATTCCACTTGGACTTCTTAAATATGGAAAGGTGCCCCATGTCATGTTGCAGAAATGAACCCTGAGCCTAGAAGAGACAGGGCTACTGTCAGAGAAGTTGACAAGGTAAGAAGAAAGTAGTAAGTGAGCCCACTGGTAGGTTCGGGAACCCATGAGAACAGTGGGAGATCTTGTCTGACCTCAAACCAAGTGTGTCACACTTGCTGAGTTCTTTCCCATCTCTGTGCCTTTGCACAGGTGGTTCTCTCAGCCTAGAATGCTCTTCTCTCCACTGTCAGAATCTTCCAGTGTGGAATGGAAAGAGGATGCCTTTCGAGTCAGGCTAACTTGGGCTCTAAACTGTCCTTCACCACTTTACAAGTTATACAACTCTTGGCAAGCTAGTCGGTAGCTCTGAACTCAGTTCTTTGTCTGAGAAGCAGGGATTATAATAAACCTTGCTCATTCAGCTGTCGTGCAGCCAAAATACATGTAAAATTCCTGATAATGCTAAGCAGTCAAACAAATATTTGTTTCCTTTCTTGATTCTAAAAGTTGCTTTTCAAAGAATAAAGCAAGTTGACTTTCCAAGAAAAAAATGAGCATATAAAATTTTGTAATTAACACTGATGTTAATTCTCCATGAAATCATCCCCAATTGCCTCAATTAGAATTAGATGCCTCTTTCTGCTCCCACAGCACATGCTTGTTTCTTTTCCTTCTGTCTTGTATCCTGTCTAGATATTTAAATGACCAGCTCCTCCCCTGGATGACTGTTTCCCAAGGGCAGGGTCAGATGCATTTCCCTTTGTGTCCAAATACAGTGTTGTGGTTATAGAAAGCCATCTTCAGAGATCTGTGCTTCATTCAAAGGATTTATCAATTGCCCTGCTACATGCCAGTTGCTGATTGCCATTTCTGGCAGAATACATGATCCTATTATCATGTAATAATAAATAGACTTTCTTCATAGACTGATGTATTGATAAGTATTGGTGAAATGAGGATTTTGGCTAGGGTCTCAGAGAATTTAAAAAAAAAATACAGATAGATAACATCTTTAGTAGAATCTTTTATTATGAAACATCATGTATAAATAGTGATATATATATATATGTATATATATATATATACATATATATATATACACACACACACAGGTATAAATTAATGTGGGGCTTCCTTTCTTCATGGTGGCTAAGATGGTAAAGAATCTGTCTGCAATGTGGGAGACTCGGATTTTGATCCCTGGGTCAGGAAGATTCCCTGGTAAAGGGAATGGCAACCTACTCCAGTATTCTTGCCTGTGGAAATCCACAGACAGAGGAGCCAGTTACAGTCCACGGGGTCAAAAAAGGTTGGAAACAACTGAGCAATTAAAAAGAAAACAAAATAAGTTCATGTATGTGCCTATAGTCTTAATAAAATCATTGAACCACCATGAAAAATGTTGGTTGGTTAATGAACGAAAGACAAAGGTGAAGGTTACATGGCCTAGAACGGAACTTCAGTTACTGACATTGTGTGGATAATGGCGGGCAAAGAGCAACAACTGTCAAGGATATTTACCACATGCCAGTCTCTGTGCTAGGTACTCTACAGAGTAACTTGTTTAGTTCTCCTCAGAATATTTCCATAAAAAATTGTTACCCTATGTTACAGATAAGAGAACTGGGGCCCTGTGGGTTTTGAAAATTTATTGGTGTCAGACACTGATGACTAGCTTGCCAGGAAGTGCCAGGCCGCTGCTGACACCAGTGTAAAGAGAGAAGAAAAAATTCTGAGGCTTCCCACAGAGCCACTGCCTGGGCTTGGGATACCTACTCACCTGAGCAACTGTGAGAAGAAAAGAAATGAATATTGTGATAAGCTAGCCACTGCCAAAATGCCACACTATTACCCAAGCCAGGGCCTCCAAAATCAAGACCTGGGCGAGGTGAAGGAAGAAGAACCCCAGGTTGGCACTGAACATATTCATGGTCTCTAATGTCCTCCGCAGTTCTTGGAAATCTTCTACCAGCTGGGACTGTGAGATAAATATGCAAGAAAAGAATTAGTTCCTTCAGTGGAGAGGGAGTACAGATCAACATAATTATTAATCTATTTTAATAATTTAATCTATGATACCTTAATTTTATGAATAGACATTTATTTATTTAATAAGTATAATTAGGCATAAACAAAAAACCCAGACCTTAAAAAATTAACATAAAAGCAAAATGCTTAAAACAAGTTATGAAATTTTTTTTTTTTCTGGAGAAGAGACAGATGAGTAGTGATTTGTAAACTGTCCTCAAATTGTTACGGGACTTATAATTTACTTCTTTTTTGGGGAGTGGGGGGGTTCAATGAAGAGATACATATCTCTAACAATTCTCTTTTTAAAAGTGATTAATTAAATTTTTTTTTGATGCAGATCATTTCTTTTAAATCTTTATTGAATTTGTGACAATATTGCTTTTATTTTATTTATTTGTTTATTTTTTGGCTGTGAGGCATGTGAGATCTTGGCTCCCTGATGAAGAATCAAACCTGCACCCCCTGCATTGAAAAGAGAAGTCTTAATGACTGGGCTGCCAGGGGAAAACCCCCAAAATTAATTTTCTACTTATCAGAACAAAAAATTTGTTTCTTCAGATTCTATTCCATTGTAGATCATTATGAGATACTGAATATAGATCCCTGCCAAACAGTAGGTCCTTGTTATTCGTCTATTTTATATGTAGAAGTGTGTATCTATTAATAATAGTTGCCTTTTTAAATTAATGTGTTGTTTGAACTCTGATTATACTTTGGGCAACTTTGCTATCTACATGGATCTATGTTACTTTCTATGTTATCAGCTGATAACATAGATAAGTGGCTGGCTTATCACAATATTCATTTCTTTTCTTCTCACAGCTGCTCAGGTAAGTAGGTGTCCTATGCCCAGGCAGTGGCTTTATGACTGGCATATCAATATGCCAGTCTTTAGTGTGTGCAAAAGACTCCTTTATGAAAGATAGAGTTCACTTAGATTAGCCCAAAAGATGCATTTCCTGTGAGATGCTCAGGAGCTCTACAGGAATGAGACAGGGTCTCCTGTGGTATTAGTGACTGTGTCTTCCCTGGTGGCTCAGATGGTGCCCAGTGTCTCCCTGCAACGTGGGAGACCGAGGTTCCATCCCTGGGTCAGGAAGATCCCCTGGAGGAGGAAATGGCAACCCACCCCAGTATTCTTGCCTGGAGAATCCCATGGAAAGAGGAGCCTAGTGGGCTGCAGTCCATGGGGTCACAAAGAGTCAGGCATGACTGAGCGGCTTCACTTTCACTTTCCATTGGCTGGAGGAGTCCTGACTCTGTGTACATGCACTGTGCTTATGTATGTAGGTCAAGTGCTAGCACTGATTTACAAACTTGCACATCATACTCAAGAGTCAGTGAAAGGCCTGGGAAGAAATATCTCCTTAGCTTAATGACTATAATGGGTTTGAAACTCAGACTGTTGAGAAAGTGACCAGGGTATAAGAATGAAAATTGGATTGTTCAGATGTAAAAGAGAAGAAAAATTTGAAATAATAATAAAAAAGAGATATGAACATAATCCTAGAAGGAAGAAAATTCATTTCAAAATTCACTGATACTTTTAAATGATCCAATGCCTTGGAAAAGTCTGGATGGGCTCATCTTGAAAGGCCCCATGACCATCAGAATTCTGGTGGCCATAGATAACTTTAAGAGATCACACAAGTGTGCTAGTCAACAAAAGAGTCTGAAATACAGTACTTGGGTGCAAAATCAAAAAAGAAAGGTGATCTCTGTTCATTTCCAAAGGAAACCATTCAATATCAGAGTAATCCAAATCTGTGCCCTGACCACTAATACTGAAGAAGCTGAAGTTGGATGGTTCTCTGAAGACCTACAAGACCTTCTAGAACTATTACCAAAAAAGATGTCCTTTTCACCATGAGTTCAGTTCAGTCACTAGTCGTGTTCGACTCTTTGAGACCCAGTGGACTGCTGCACACTGCTTCCCTATCCATTACCATCTTCTGGAGCTTACTCAAACTCATGTCCATTTAGTCGTTGATGCCATCCAACCATCTCATTCTCTATTGTCCCCTTCTCCTCCCACCTTCAATCTATCCCAGCATCAGAGACTTTTCAAATGAGTCAGTTCTTTGCATCAGGTGGCCAAAGTATTGCACTTTCAGCTTCAGCATCAGTCCTTGCAATGAACACCCAGGACTGATCTCCTTTAGGATTGACTGGCTGGATCTCCTTGCAGTCCAAGGGACTCTCAAGAGTCTTCTCCAACACCACAGTTCAAAAGCATCAATTCTTCAGTGCTTAGCTTTCTTTCATCATAGGGGATTGGAATGCAAAAGTAGGAAGTCAAGACATACCTGGAGTAACAGGCAAGCTTTGCCTTGGAGTATAAAAGGAAGCTGGGCAGAGGCTAACAGAGTTTTGCCAAGAGAACACACTGGTCATAACAAACACCCTCTTCCAACAACATAATAGATGACCCTACACATGGACATCACCAGATGGTCAATACCAAAATCAGATTGATTATATTCTTTGCAGCCAAAGATGGAGAAGCTCTATACAGGCAGCAAAAACAAGACCAGGAGCTGATTGTAGTTCAGATCATGAATTCTTTATTGGAAAATTCAGACTAAAATTGAACAAAGTAGGTAAAACCACTAGGCAATTCAGGTACGACCTGAAGTAAATCCTTTGAAGTTATACAGTGGAAGTGAGAAACAGATTCAAAGGATACGATCTGATAGACAGATTGACTGAAGAACTATGGACAGAAGTTCATAACATTGTACTGGAGGTGGTGATCAAAATTATCCCCAAGGAAAAGAAATGCAAAATGGCAAAGTGGTGTCTGAGGAGCCCTTACAAATAGCTGAGAAAAGAAGAGAAGTGAAAGGCAAAGCAGAAAAAGAAAGATATACCTCTCTGAATGCAGAGTTCCAAAGAATAGCAAGGAGAGATAAGAAAGCCTTACTCAGTTATCAATGCAAAGAAATAGAGGAAAACAATAGAATGGGAAAGACTAGAGATCGCTTCATGAAAATTAGAGATACCAAGGGAAAATTTCATACAAAGATGGGCACAATAAAGGACAGAAACCATATGGACCTAACAAAAGCAGAAAATATCAAGAAGAGGTGGCAAGAATACACAGAAGAACTGTACAAAAAAGATCTTAATGACCCAGATAACCACGATGGTGTTGTGATCACTCACCTAGAGCCAGACATGTGGAATGTGAAGTCAAGTGGGCCTTAGGAAGCATCACTACCAACAAAGCTAGTGGAGGTGATGGAATTCCAGCTGAGATAATTCAAATCCTAAAAGATGATGCTGTGAAAGTGCTGCACTCAATATGCCAGCAAATTTGGGAAACTTAGCAGTGGCCACAGGATTTGAAAAATCAATTTTCATTCCAATCCCAAAGAAAGGCAATGACAAATAATGTTCAGTCTTCTGCACAATTGCACTCATTTCACATGATAACAAACTAATGCTTAAAGTTCTCCAAGCTAGGCTTCAACAGTACATGAACTGAAAACTTCCAGATGTTCAAGCTCGATTTAGAAAAGACAGAGGAACCAGCAATCAAATTGCTAACATCTGTTGGATCATAGAGAAAGCAGGGGAATTCCAAAAGACATCTACTTCTGCTTCACTGACTATGCTAAAGCTTTTGACCATGTGGATCACAACAAACTGTGGAAAATTCTTCAATAGGTGAGAATACCAGACTGCCTTACCTGCCTCCTGAGCAACCTGTATGCAGGTCAAGAAGCTACAATTAGAACTAGACATGGAACAATGCAGTGGTTCCAAATTGGGAAAGGAGTACATCAAGGCTGCATGTTGTCACCCTGCTTATTTAACTTCTATGCAGAGTGTATAATGCGAAATGTCAGGCTGGATGAAGCAGAAGCTGGAGTCAAGATTGCTGGGAGAAATACCAATAACCTCAGATATGCAAATGACACCACCCTTATGGCAGAAAGTGAAGAGGACATAAAGAGCCTCTTGTTGAAGGTGAAGGAGGAGAGTGAAAAAGCTGGTTTACAATCCAACATTCAAAAAATGAAGATCATGGCATCCGGTCCCATGATTTCCCATGACAAATTACAGTAACATTGAACTGGAGGTGGTGATCAAAATCATCCCTAAGGAAAAGAAATGCAAAAAGGCAAAATGATGTCTGAGGAGGCCTTACATAGCTGAGAAAAGAAAAGAAGTGAAAGGCAAAGGAGAAAAGGAAAGATATACCCAACTGAATGCAGAGTTCCAGAGAATAGCAAGTAGAGATAAGAAAGCATCTTATGTGAACAAAGCAAGAAGTAGAGGAAAACAATAGAATGGAAAAAACTAGAGATCTCTTCAACAAAATTGGAGATGTCAAGGGAGCATTTCAGGCAAAGATGGGCACAACAAAGGACAGAAATGGTAAAGACCTCACAGAAAAGAAGATATTAAGAAGATGTGGCAAGAATAAATAGAATTATACAAAAAAGCTCTAATGACCCAGATAACCAGGATGTTATGGTCACTCACCAAGAGCCAGACATTTTGGAGTGTGAAGTCAAGTGGGCCTTAGAAAGCATTGATATGAACAATGCTAATGGAGGTGATTTAATGCTAATGGAGGTGATGGAATTCCAGCTGAGCTATTTTAAATCCCAAAAAGATAATGCTACTATAGTGCTACACTCGATATGCAAATTTGGAAAACTCAGCAGTGGCCACAGTGGTTGAAAAATCAATTTTTATTCCAATCCCAAAGAAAGACAATGCCAAAGAACATTCAAAGTACCACATAATTGCTCTCATTTCACATGCTAGCAAGGTAATGCTCAAAATCCTTCAAACTAGGCTTCAACAGTACATGAACTGAGAACTTCCAGATATACAAGTTGGATTTAGAAAAGGCAGAGGAACCAAAAATTAAATTGCCAACATCTGTTGGATCATAGAATAAGCAAGAGAATTTTAAAACAAAACAAAACAAAAAAAAACCTGCTTCACTGACTACTCTAATATTCCTCTGGGTTTACTGTTTCTTCTGACCCTTTGTGGATCACAAGCTGTGAAAAATTCTTAATGAGATGGGAGTACTAGACCTGCTTCCTGAGAAACCTGTATGCAGGTCAAGAAGCAACAGTTCAAACCAGACTTGGAACAATGGACTGGTTCAAAATTGGGAAAGGAGTACATCAAGGCTGTATATTGTCACCCTGCTTATTTAATGTATATGCAGAGTACATCATGTGAAATGCTGCGCTGGATGAAGCAGAAGCTGGAATCAAGATTGCTGGGAGAAATATCAACAACTTCAGATAAGAAGATCATACCACTCTAATGGCAGAAAGTGAAGAAGAACTAAAGAATCTGTCTGTTGATGAAAGTGAAAGAGGAGGGTAAAAAAAGCTGGCTTCAAACTCAACATTCAAAAAATGAAGATCATGGCATTCAGTCCAATCACTTCATGGCAACTAGATGGTGAAATAATAGAAACAGTGACAGTTTATTTTCTTGGGCTCCAAAAATCACTGCAGCTGGTGACTGCAGCCATGAAATTAAAAGATGCTTGCTCCTTGGAATAAAAGCAGTGACAAACATAGGTAGCATATTAAAAAGCAGAGACCTTACTTTGCCAACAAAGGTCAATATAGTCAAAGTTATGGGTTTTCCAGTAGTCATGTATAGATGTGAGAGTTGGACCAGAAAGAAGGTTGTGCACCAAAGAATTGTTGTTTTTGAATTGTGGTGTTGGAGAAGACTCTTGAGTGTCCCTTGGACAGCATGGAGATCAAACCTGTCAGTCCTATAGGAAATCAACCCTGAATATTCATTGAAATGACTGATGGTTAAGCTGAAGCTCCAATACATTGGCCACCTGATGGGAAGAACCAACTCATTGGAAAAGACTCTGGTGCCTAGACAGGTTGAGGGCGGGAAGAGCAGAGGGCGACAGAGGATGAGATGGTTGGATGGCATCATGGACTCAATGGACATGAGTTCGAGCAAACTCTGGGAGATAGTGAAGGAACATGGAAGCCTGGCATGCTGCAGTTCACAGGGTCACAAAGAGTCAGACATGACTTACTGACCGAACAATATCTCGGCTCCTACACCTTGTCATAGGAACTGGGCTTGTCATAGGAACCGGGCTATGTGTCCAGGCTGTCTGCCTGATGGCCCAATCATCTCAGTACCGTGCGTTGCTTCCTGACACACAGCCTTGAGGGATGCACATGGGCCTCAGGAGTCAGCCTAAGTATTCGTCTTGGGCCTGCACGTAACCAGTCGTCTCTCCTCAGATTCCTCCTGTCCCCTTGTGAGTTTGGTTCTTCATTTCTTTAAGTGGAAATGTAATTCGTATTCTTTCTGTCTCACAGTGATATCTGGATCACCACTTTGTACAAAGTATTTCAAAAGAATGGTACAATTGTAAGCTGTTTTAAAACATAAAGTGCAAAAACAAACAAACAAACAAACAAAAAAATCACGCAGTGCTTAATATTAGCTAAAATACCTTTAAGTGCAACCATTCTAGTGAAGTCTAGTCTTATGGAGGCCCTGCCTCCTGAAGACAGTTTTTCAGTCAACCAAAGTCTTGGCAAAAGAAAAGTGGTGCTTTTCGTGGGGGATACCCAAAGGTTTGGAGCCAGAAAGAGGTGAACTGGAGTTCCTGTCCTTTGCTTTTCAGAAGGTAGTTTATTCTCCTGGAACTGTAATTTCTCCAATTGTAAAAAGAACTATAGTTAGGATATAGTCACATCACTGACTCAACAGCTATTTACGGGAATTCCTACTACAGGTCCAATCCTGCGGCAGTAGGTATTGAGGAGTCAGATCTGATCAGATCAGTTGCTCAGTCGTATCCAACTCTGTGACCCCATGAATCGCAGCATGCCAGGCCTCCCCGTCCAACACCAACTCCCAGAGTTCACTCAGACTCACATCCATCGAGTCAGTGATGCCATCCAGCCATCTCATCCTCTGTCGTCCCCTTCTCCTCCTGCCCCCAATCCCTCCCAGCATCAGAATCTTTTTTCAATGAGTCAACTCTTCGCATGAGGTGGCCAAAGTACTGGAGTTTCAGCTTTAGCATCATTCCTTCCAAAGAAATCCCAGGGCTGATATCCTTCAGAATAGACTGGTTGGATCTCCTTGCAGTCCAAGGGACTCTCAAGAGTCTTCTCCAACACCACAGTTCAAAAGCATCAATTCTTTGGTGCTCAGCTTTCTTCACAGTCCAACTCTCACATCCATACGTGACCACAGGAAAAACCATAGCCTTGACTAGATGAACCTTTGTTGGCAAAGCAATGTCTCTGCTTTTGAATATGCTATCTAGATTGGTCATAACTTTCCTTCCAAGGAGTAAGCGTCTTTTAATTTCATGTCTGCAGTCACCATCTGCAGTGATTTTGGAGCCCAGAAAAATAAAGTCTGACACTGTTTCCACTGTTTCCCCATCTATTTCCCATGAAGTGGTGGGACAGGATGCCATGGTCTTCATTTTCTGAATATTGAGCTTTAAGCCAACTTTTTCACTCTCCACTTTCACTTTCATCAAGAGGCTTTTGAGTTCCTCTTCACTTTCTGCCATAAGGGTGGTGTCATCTGCATATCTGAGGTTATTGATATTTCTCCCAGCAATCTTGCTTCCAGCTTGTGCTTCCTCCAGCCCAGCGTTTCTCATGATGTACTTTGCATATAAGTTAAATAAGCAGGGTGACGATATACAGCCTTGACATCCTCCTTTTCCTATTTGGAACCAGTCTGTTGTTCCATGTCCAGTTCTAACTGTTGCTTCCTGACCTGCATACAAATTTCTCAAGAGGATGAGCAAAATTGACATAGTCTCTGCTCTCATGGAAACTGGTTTAACAGGGAACATCAGAGAATTATAAGCAGTCATGGAAAAAGAAAAGTTATGTGTAAGTTGCATGCCAAAAAGTAGGTGGTTAGAAACATGGAATTACTATTTGGCACAGGGCCATGCATCCCATTCCTTTGTTTCTCAGAGGTTTAAGAATTCTGAGGATCTCAGGAGGATGACATTGCTTTGAAATACTTGGAATCCTCTCATTTATACTATTGCAGGTCCTTCCAGGCAGGATGGCTGGTTTCCCACAGAAAATGATAAATTGGCCCTGTAATATACCTCGTCCCCATCCCTCTACATACTTGTGAGTCCCGAGACCTCACTCACGTTTTTGTTTATCTCCTGATTGGGCTCTTCAGGAGCAAGGTCTCCGATGAGCAGTGGTTTAAGGTACAACCGCACAATGTCAGGGTCCGGATGCATGGCTCTGAAGATGTCCTGTGAATCAGAGAGAACTGTTAGAGGCTTAAAAATGACATGCTTCTCTGCACAGATATCTCCCTTTTCTTACTTCGTTCTGTATTGACCTTAGGAATAAGCACAGACTATGTTATAGAGCATTTACTTCTAACTCTAGGTTGACACTTCAAGTTCATTGATCAGAATTACCCTTGAAATTCCTCTATGAAAGCCTCACACTGCAGATCCACCCACTGAGTGCATGGCTTACTAGGCAAGTCCTGGGTAGAAAGTTGATCCCCAAGCACTGGAAGAGATCATTGTTTATTTTATTGAGCCCAGAAGAAGTAGTTGGCTTTGAGATTATGGGCCATGGTGAATTTTTAGAGTCAAACCTCAGGTTTGGTGTGGGAGTTGCCCACATTGTTTGGAGCATGCATCAACCAAGACTGCCTATGCAAATCACATCTATCAGAGTTTCCCTTTTAGTTCTTGGTCAAGGATCAGGGGACAGAGGTGCTTGAATTAAGTTATTTCCAAGGAAAGACAAGTTAAAGTTGATGATGATAACAAATATCTAAGACAGCATGGGAGCAAAGCCCTCGAATCCTTAGATGTCTAAAGTGGCACTTTCTTGGCTAAGTTTATCACTGAAGGAACCTTAGCACTCTTTCTAAGCAACAACAACAACAAACACCAAAGCATTCTCTGTAGGGGCTGGAGACAGGCACAAAATAGAGCTGACCAACTATATTTTTCCAACTCCATTCCCATGTTAAGTAGTAACTCCAAGCGGCTATGAGAAGAAGTGTTGGTTCTCATGTTCTGCTTAAGTTTGGAAATAAGAGATAGACTTTTTTATTTTTCTCCAGGTATTTAAACTGCTTTGGGGGGAAGGAGGCTTCTCCAAGAGTAAGATACTGGACTTCTTGCTATTATGGTTTTGAGAATAGGAATGATTAATATGAAGAAAAATAACCAAGGTTTTAATTTGAATATGTGGAATCCATACACAATACCCTGGAGTGGTGGTGTTTCATAGTGCTGATTAGGAAACCGGATCCCCGAGCAGCCTTCCTACACCTAAGTTCTACACTTGCTGTGTAATTGTGGACAAGTCTCTTGACCAGTTCATGCTCCTGTTTTCTCTTCCCTAACATGGGAGTGACGGTAATAGCTACTCAATTTATAAAGTTATTATAAAAATTAAGTGAATTGATTAGAATCTGAGTGGTTTATAGTAAATTCTCAAACATATTAGTTCTCTTTCCAATATGTATACGTCTAGGCTTCCCTGGTGGCTCAGATGGTAAAGAATCTGCCTGCAATGTGGGAGACCCCAGTTAGATCCCTGGGTTGGGAAGATCCCCTGGAGGAGAGAAAGGCAAGCCATTCCAGTATTCTTGCCTGAGAATTCCATGGACAGAGGAGCCTTAGTGGGCTACAGTCCACGGTGTTGCACAGAGTTGTACATGACTGAGCGACTAAGACACACCTGGATAAGAGCTATCTGCCTTCCTTCTCTTCAGTAAAATATAACAGTTCAGAGAGTTTCTTTCCATACTCCACTCAGAGTGAGCTCTGAATTATTTTAGTGAATATAATGAACCCTCCATCTTCAAAATCTAAAGCAACTTTAGATACATCTAGAACTACATACAAGCCTACACATAAAGCATGTCCATATGTGTAGGCTTGTATGTGTGTATATATATATATATATATATATAATGGATGAGGTTATTCAGAAGGGTGCAATATCAACTCTTTAGACTCACTTTTCTAGATTCAGTGATGTAAGAAGGGATTTGTATCTGCTAGAACCAGTCCAGGTTCTACTGTTCATTCTGCCTTTGTACACTTTCTCTGACCCTCTTGGGAAATGCTGCTTTCAAAGATGTGTTTTCATTGTCACATTCAATGACCCTAAAGTTAGTTTACCTAACCAGGATGAGAGTCATTCAGTGATTAACAATGTGACTAAAACATTTCAGGGTGGCCCATACTGAAAAATCATGTTCTGCCTGCTGTTAAGGAAGAGATGAGGGTGAGAAACATTCTGAGGGATCAAGATCAGAGTGTAGAGGAGGGGTGAGGCCCTGCATTTGCATCTTACTCTGAGCAGTCATCCAGAGCCCTGGAACAGTATGCTGATGCTAATATTCCTCTGGGCTCACTGTTTCTTCTGATCTTCAGCAAGATTCACAGGTCAATACTGCGACAACAGAACCTGAAGACCTACAGAGTTTTCCAGAATAGTAAGAATTTCCCTGCTGTGTGGAACTCTTTTCATTGTATTAATGGGCAGTACAAATGTGGTTTAGGCAGTCTTAGAATATTCAATTTGAAGGAATTCACTATTAGAGTCTAGATACCGAGTAAGTTGTGAAATCTCAAAAGACCTTCAAAAATGAGTTGTTGTTGTTGTTGTTTTTTAGTTAACTTTATTTGGCAAGTATGCTCCTCCTGAAGAAAGTCCAGGGGTAAATGAAGGGGAGAGGGAGTAACACCATTTTTTTTTAGTGTATCCTGTATACAAGGTGCTCTATGGGCCAACTCATCATCATCAACTTAGTTCTGTGAGGTTCTATCATTTTTGTTATACATATAAAGACTTCAAATTGCAGGACATTGCCACGGTAAGTGGAAGAGCCAGGATTTGAACTCAAGTCTATGTGGCTTTAAAGCCAGGAAGCCATAAAGGTCCATTCCAGCTTTAACATGTACAGTTCTTTTTCTGAAAGAAGGATGACACAAGATTGTTTTGGGAGGATGTTAAGATCAGTATATGCATGCTAGGCAGTTAGTAAAGTATTTCCCCACCTTAGGTTTTAATGATGTGCATCACTTTGTCTGTGGCCCAAACCTACTTCTCCAGGTTTACCTCTCACCATACCCTTCATGCCTCATCCTGTCCAATGGAACCAGTGGAACTTTCCCTATTCGATAAACATTCCATGACCCTATATAGTTCTGAAGCTTTGTAATACATACTGCTCCCTTTGCCTTGACTGCTTTCCTCCATTTTTTTTCTACTTAAATTTCCTTCTCATTCTTGAACATCCAGATGAAATATGCCTTCCTAACACAGTCAGGAAAGTTATTGATGATCTCTCTGGGCTCCCATGACACTTTGTTCCTAAAGCTTTTCAAATGATGTTGCAGTGAATCTTTGTATTCACAAAGGCCTTCTCCAGTGCCTTTTGACTTTTTTGAAGACTGAGACAATGCATTATTGATTAAATTATACCTGATATTTTTCGCTGTGCCTGGAATATGACATGTGATCAAGAGAGATCTGATGAATAAGGGGAAGGGTGAATGAATAGAGCAGCATACGACTTCTCTAAAAAGGAGAAAGTTGAGAAGTATTGAGTTCAAAGGATATGGGTCTTAAGCACTTCTGTCTCTTCCCCACTCTCAGCATCTCTATTTTCTGACCTTTTACCTACTTTATCATCTCTCATTTTCATCTGTTATCTTTTGATTCACTTTCCAACCATCATCTCTGTTTCCTAACCTATTCATAAATTTATACTATAGCTCTTCTTAACACTGATTATTTCCCAAACAGTATCAACACAGAGGAAAGATGCGATTATCTTTGCTTTCACAGTGACTTTGGAAATCCTGCTGATTTTTTGCTGTTATTTAAAGGGGGCTGGATAGATGTCCATTATTGGAAGAGCAGTATGATCCCTAGTGGGAGAGACAAGTATGTAAAGTGAGAAGGCCTGAGAAGGAGCATGTCCTTACATCTTAACTACTGTATACAGGCTGTGCCCTGCATCAAGGCACTTGGCCTAGAGGGCATGTGTGGGTTGAAATTCAGGAGACACTCCATTTGCCAAATATTCTTCTGCAATCAATCAAAGTATGTGCCTATTAAATTTACACCAAAATACAGTATAGGGAGCAGTGCAGTATGTTGTTTATATTGGGAAATTTGCTTAATCTCTGAAGCTTCAATTTGTTTTCTAACTGTGGATACTACTTAGTCTGCTCCATGGGCTCATTTATCCCTTCATTCATTTATTCAGTCATTACAAAACCTTGCTGAATACCTAGCCAAGCATCAAAGAGCTTAAGCTTTGGAATCAGATGCCATTAAATGATGATATTTTTATATTAATATTATTATTTGGTTCCTCTGAAGTGGGTTGAAATTTCCCGAAATTCAGAAAAAAAAAAAACCCACCCATGGTGAATTTATGTATATAGTCACAAAACAATATAACTAGAACATAGATTTTGATTTACTTATCTCAAACAGCCCACAGGGGACTTCCCTGTCAGTCTGGTAGTTAAGACTCCATGCTTCCAATGGAAGATGTGGATCCCATCCCTATTGGGTAACTAAAGTCCCACCTGCCTTGCAGCACAGCCAAAAAAATAAAAATAAGAAACTCACCAGAATATTCAATACCCAACCACGGACACCCATTCCTACACATTTGGGTAGTTCCTCTTCTGGTTCCTTTTCAGATCTCATCTGTTTCAAGGCAAATGCTAAATCAAGGTCCCTCGTATTTCTGGGAGATCACAAGTTTTGAGTAGGCTGATTTATGGGGAGAGTATAGTCTTTGCCTTAATTGTGGAAAAGAGCCACTTTGAAGTGGAGAATGTTTACGTGAAGTCACCAAGATTCCCCTCCACCCACACACGGATAAACAGAGGGTTATTTATTAATTTATTTTGCCATAACTCACTCTATTGTTTGAGAACTTTCATTATTTGAGATTTTTTTCCTGTGATATACTTAACTAAGCTCCGGCCAGACTTTCTCTATGTCCACTGTCCCTACCAAACCTATTCATCTTTCTGGCTTCATTATCTCATAATGGCAACTGCCATCCCCCTACCTATATAAGGCATCCATCATACAGTTTAGACCCCTTACTCCTGCTTACTTACCCAGCCACTTATCCCTATTATAAATTATGTCTCCTGGTTATCCACCCCCTCTTCCTCATTTCTGTTGTCAGTGCCTTATTCAGGACTTCATCATGTTCCCTGGACTCCTTCCTTCATTTTGACTCTTTAAAAAAAAATTTATATGGGGCCATAGCCTATTAACAATGTTGTGATAGCTTCAGGCAGACAGCAAAGGGCCTCAATCATACAGATGCCTGTATCCATTCTGCCTTGACTAACGCTTCTTGATCTTCAGCCTTTACTTAACCAACAGGCTGGCATTTGAAAAAGAGTCCCTCTTCATGGCCATTGTCATCCATTAGCACTTTAACTGCACTTGTCTCTATTCTCATACCTATTTTTCACCTTGAACCATCATTCAAATGAGAAACAAATTAAAATTTAATTTTAAAGTAAAAAAAAAAATGTTGACAGCCCACAAAAGATGCAGTTATTACTGATGACAACTTTCCTTTTACAAACAGCTAGGTTTCCTTGTAGGATTGGGTGTAGGGAGGGATGCTGGGCTAGAGAAGTGTCATTACCTGCAGTGGGAGGAAAGGAAGACCTACAGTGATGGTGAAATCCAGAGTCCTTCGCTCAGAACTCAAGACCCTTTCTCCCCCTCCTCCGTCTCTTGTCTCTTTCTTTACCTCCCATACCCTTAATCCTCTCTTCCTCCTTCCCCTCTTCTCATCCTCAAGCCATCATATTGACCAGGATTGTGTTAAGCAAAGGATGTGGCCAGGCCGGGACACCTATTCTGCTGGTGCTTACTCACGATGTGGACCTGATCTGTATTCCACCTCTGTACACATCCTCTCTTGCCCCACCCCAGCCTTGCTTCTGTTGATTCCACAGGAGTCTTTTGGACTTGCACACAGCTCTAACCTCTTCCACATTGTAGTCTTCCAAGCAGTTGAAACACATTTTGCTATATTTCCTCTAGGCTTATGTCATCTTTTTCCTGTCATATTGAATTTTTACCCTGATGAAGAGCTTGAGTTTCTCAGTGTCCCTCTCATACCCTGATGTTTAGAACATGAGGTGGCTTAGCATGCACCTTTGGTAATAACCATGACTTCTTTGTTCTGAATTTTCTGCTCTTGTGCATACCACACAAGATTGTGTTTACATCTTTTGTGGAGCCCAGAAATATTATTGACTTACTTATATAAAACTTGAGACTTTCCAGGTTGTGCTAGTGGTAAAGAACCCACCTGCCAATGCAGGAGACATAAGAGATGCAGGCTCGATTCCTGGGTAGGGAAGATTCCCCCGGAGGAGAGCAGGACAATCCACTCCAGTATTCTTGCCTAGAGAATCCCCAAGGACAGAGGAGCCTAGTGGGCTATAATCCATAGGGTTGCCCAGAGTCAGAGATGACTGAAGTAACTTAACACAACTTAGCATGTAGCATGCTTCATATGGACATATTGTAATCTATATGATTAATTCTTCTTGTTGGACTTATAGGTTGTTTCTGGCTTTTCATAGGTAAGTTTTTCTAGGTGAGAAAATCTTTAGTTATTAGCATTGTGCATTAGTTTTAAATCATATAATTTGAAAAAAAATCAAATAAATAATATGTTCTATAATAGGAATTGATGTGCCTGTGTCTTGTATTATAGACTTACCCTCTTCCAACAACACAAGAGAAGACTCTACACATGGACATCACCAGACTGTCAACACTGAAAACAGATATATTATATTTTTGCAGCCAAAGGTGGAGAATCTCTATAGAGTCAACAAAAACAAGACTGGGAGCTGACTGTGGCTCAGATCATGAACTCCTTATTAGCAAATTCAGACTTAAATAGAAGAAAGTAGAGAAAACCACTATAAAATTCAAGTATGACCTAAACCAAATCTGTAAGTATTCTTAAGTGGAATCGATAATAGATTCAAGGGACTAGATCTGATAGAGTGCCTGATGAACTATAGATGGAGGTTTGTGACATTGTACAGGAGAAAGGGAGCAAGACCCTCCCCAAGAAAAAGAAATGCAGAAAATCAAAATGGCTGTTTGAGAAGGGCTTACAAATAGCTTTGAATAGAAGAGAAGTGAAAAGCAAAGGAGTAAAGGAAAGATATACCCATTTGAATGCAGAGTTCCAAAGAATAGCAAGTAGAGATAAGAAAGGCTTCCTCAGTGATCAATGCAAAGAAATAGAGGAAAACAATAGAATGGGAAAGACTATGGATCTCTTCAAGAAAGTTAAAGATACCAAGGGAACATTTCATACAAAGATGGGCTCAATAAAGGACAAAATGATTCCGTCCAAAACAGAGGCAGAAGATAATAAGAAGAGGTGGCAAGGATACACAGAAGAACTGTACAAAAAAGACTTTCACGACCCAGATAATCATGATGGTGTGATCACTCACCTAGAGCCAGACATCTTGGAATGTGAAGTCAAGTGGGCCTTAGGAAGCATCACTACGAACAAAGCTAGTGGAAGTGATGGAATTCCAGTTGAGCTATTTTAAATCCTAAAAGATGATGTTGTGAAAGTGCTGCACTCATTATGCCAGCAAATTTGGAAAACTCAGCAGTGGCCATGGGACTGGAAAAGGTCAGTTATCATTCCTATCCCTAAGAAAGGCAATGCCAAAGAATGTTCAAACTAGGGCACAATTGCACTCATCTCACATGCTAGTAAAGTAATGCTAAAAATTCTCTGAGTCGGGCTTCAGCATTGCATAAACCATGAACTTGCAGATTTTCAAGGTTAATTTAGAAAAGGCAGAAGAACCAGGTATCAAATTGTCAACATCCACTGGATCATCAATAAATCAAGGGAGTTCTGGGAAAAACATCTTTTTCTGCTTTATTGACTATGCCAAAGCCTTTGACTATGTGGATCACAATAAACTGTGGAAAATGATGAAAGAGATTGGAATACCAGACCACCTGATCTGCCCCTTGAAAAATCCATATGCAGGTCAGGAAGCAACAGTTAGAACTGGACATGGAACGACAGACTGGTTCCAAACAGGAAAAGAAGTATGCCAAGGCTGTATATTGTCAACCTGCTTATTTAACTTCTATGCAGAGTACATCATGAGAAACACTGGGCTGGATGAAGCAAAAGCTGGAATCAAGATTGCCGGGAGAAATATCAGTAACCTCAGATATGCAGATGACACCACTCTTACAGCATAAAGTGAAAACTAAAGAACCTCTGATGAAAGTGAAAGAGGAGAGTGAAAAAGTTGGCTTAAAGTTCAATATTCAGAAAACTAAGATCATGGCATCTGTTCCCATCACTTCATGGAAAATAGATGACGAAACAGTGGAAACAGTGGCAGACTTCATTTTGGGGGTTCCAAAATGACTGCAGATGGTGATTACAGCCATGAAATTAAAATACGCTTACTCCTTGGGTGAAAAGTTATGACCAACCTAGACAGCATATTAAACAGCAGAGAGGTTACTCTGCCAACAAAGGTCCATCTAGTACAGTCTATGATTTTTTCCCATTAGTCATGTATGGATATGAGAGTAGACTATAAAGAAAGCTGAGCACTGAAGAATTGATAGTTTTGAACTATGGTGTTGGAGAAGACTCTTCAAAGCCCCTTGGACTGCAAGGATATCCAACCAGTCCATCCTATAGGAAATCAGTCCTGGATATTCTTTGGAAGGACTGATGTTGAAGCTGAAAGTCCAATACTTTGGCTACCTGATGTGAAGAGCTGATTCATTTTATTAGACCCTGATGCTAGGAAAGATTGAAGGTGGGAGGAGAAGGGGATGACAGAGAATGAGATGGTTGAATGGCATCATTGACTCAATGGACATGAGTTTAAGTAAACTCTGGGAGTTGGTGATGGACAGGGAGGCCTGGCGTGCTGCAGTCCATGGGGTGGCAAAGAGTCAGACATGACAGTGTGACTGAACTAACTAACTAACTCTTAGTAAAAGTCTTTGGACAAAATGACAACTTATCTCAGAATAACTAAGGAATGATAAATGTCATTTTTGAGTGTTTAATCTGTGCCAGGTATAAGAAGAAAACCTTTATTTTATCTTCGCTGACTTTGACATCCATAATAAGATAGAAGTATCATTATCCCACTTTCTAGATAAAGGAGCTGAGGCTCCAAGTCTTCAGCAAGCTCCTCAGGACATTCCTAGCAAGTGGTGGAGCCCAGATGCAAACCACACCTCTTTCATTCTCAAATTTGTACTCTTAATCATTAGACTGGACACCTCAAAAAGTTTTAGAATAATTGACCACATGAATGAATGAATGAGTGGCCCTATGGAACAAGCTACCTTGGTATCATTATGTACTTTTCGTAAGAAGAATGGAGGCTTGGAGAAGAATTTCTGTGTAAATAAGGAAAGATGCGCCGCTCTGGGCAGGTGTAGCTATGGGCCAGGGCTTGTGCACAGAGATCATATGTTGGTGCACATTTGCCTTTCAGGGCACAGCCTGCAAACACTTTAGGCTGTAGAGAGAGAGCGTCTGACCTCAGGTTCTCTGACTTCATGTTCTTCCTTCTTTCCCTAGAGTCATGCCGTTTCTCCACCACATACTCCTCTGTTCCCAGTTAGCAACAAACAATCAGGATTTCTAAGCAGGTGGTAAACAGGAAATGTGACTCACACCTCTGAGTCTATGGTGGTGTGATATGAATAACAATAGCTATGATTTAATGAAAAGTGCATCTGGTATTATGCTAAACACTTTACAAGCTTTAGTCTCATTTCCTAATTAGATGGGTAAGGCCATTCCCATTATGCAGATGATGAAGCTGAGTTTCAGAGCATTTCAGGGACTTTCCCAGGCTTGTATAACCAGTATACCGCACCTCAGGCTCCATGTACTCTGAGTGGCCATGGAATACTGCCAGGGTCCAGCCCCGGAGGATCCAGGGAATTCGAAGCGGGGATGGTGTTGGCGAAAATCAGGAAACAACTGCTTAATTAAACGTTTATTAAGGATATAAAGAGTGGTGAAATAAGGATAGCTCAGTGAAGAAATTCAGTGAAGAAAAGAGGCTGAATAAAATTCCAAAGCAGGGAATTTATGTCACCTACGAAGGCCGCAGGCGTCCTCCCGTTCTCCCGAAGGAGAGGAGACACTAAGGCCTCCCCGGTCAGATCTTAGAAGCCCAGGCAAAATTAGTAGGCTTGACGAGCTTCCCTGCCTCAGAGGAAAAGTTCAGCTAGAAGGTGAAAGAACGACATGGGGAGACCAAATTTCGGTGAACAAAAAAAGGGCATACTTTATTTTCCAAAGTAGTTTTATACCTTAAGTTGTGCATAGAGGATAATGGGGGAAGGGGTAGAGTCATGCAAAGACAGCAGTTCCTGATCCTTATCGAAGCCAGGCTTTCAAACTTATCATATGCAAAAGTTTAGGTGATTTACATCATCTTCTGGCCAGGAGGCCTGTTAACATTTTAAGAAACTTATTTTTCTCTAAAGGTGATTATTCTAAAGTCAGGCGCCAGCCTCCAAAAAGCATTGGATAAAGTTGCATTCCTATAGGGCAAACGGTGAGGTGGGCTCAATCAAGAAAAGAATTAACTCAAGGGTCCAAGATTACAAACATTGAGGCTACTACTTACATTTCTATACACCCATTAAATCAATCAATACACCGCCAAGGACACAGTAGGTAAGGGATATGGAGACTTAGCAGCAAACGTTGGCCCAACAAGTGAAAAACCCTTCACCAATACAATTTCTAATCAATCTTTTAACTACTCAAAGGAATCTGTGTTTAGATAGTTTAGAACATCTCCTGCCTCTCACACATTGCCGGAAAAAAACTATTCAGGCAGGCTAGAGGACTTCCAAAGGAGTTTGTAGGTTGAAACACTGTCACACCCAGGAATTATTAACTGGAGCTGTAAGCTAACTCTTTTTTCAGAGAGAGGTAGTGGGGGACAGCCCCCTGTAAAGTCAGAGGTGTAGGTGAAAGCACAAAGCAGAAAGTAGGCAGACTCTGGTTTTGGGGGTAGATGCTCGAGAATTTCCAGGGGGACTCCTGAGGCTCGATCCCACCTTTGTGTATGCCGAGCCTCCTTCCTCATGACCTTTGCCACGGGCGGAGTGCCTCACGCTGGCCCCCAGCAGTGATAGAATTCTAGTTGAGCTATTCCAGATCCTCACTCAATATGCAATATGCCGGCTCCCGGCAGAATACTGTGGTTGTCAGAATTCTTCTGGCACCCTTCCACTCTTCTCTAGCCATCCTCTGGAGACTTTACTCTGAACATTCTGGATCTGCCTTCTAAAAGTCCAGGGTACATGACTGACCACGCTCAGGTGTTCATCCTTAAGACACAAATCCTGAGGTATCGTGGGTATTTTCCCATAAGGTTTAATTCTTTCTTGTTAACTAGACTTGGATGCAGAATTGTGGTCTTTCTCTAACTTCTGGGAGGTAAAAACTCACCAGCAAATTACAAATTCATCAGCTGAGCTGCTTTCTGCAAGCTATGTCTACCAGTTATATTCAAGGTGGTTGAAAGTACATATTTTTGCTAACACATCCTCTGAGCTGATTCTGTGACTTGTGTTAGAAAGCATTGCCCATATTTTCTTTGTGTAGTGGAGGTGAGATATGTGGTATTTTTCCATCTTTTTTGCCACTTTATTTTTTAAATTGAAGTATAATTGCTTCACAGAATTTTGTGGTTTTCTGTCATACATCAACAAGTATTTTTTCCCTTTATTTTTGTTAATTTTTCTTCTGATTCTTGCACAAATGACTGTCCCTTGGCTCCTTCTATCCTCAGCTCTCTGGCTTCCTAGGGTCTTCCTGACACATGTGAGAATCCCATTATGGACTACAAGCTCATGCACACTTTACCAGGAAAAGGTTGAACTTTGTTTTAAAAACATCAGATCAGACCAGAGTGGTGGGGATGTGGAAGGGTCTGCTCAGAAAGGCATTCCTCTGACTGCAGAATCAAGATGAGAAGATGGTAGAAGGCCCTGATTAGACAGAGAAGTTGAGAAATTAGGGGGAAATGAGAATTGGGGAAAGAAGATGTTGCTAGTGTCAAAAAACAAAATCTTTCTTTCTTTGCAAACTAGCCATATGCTTCTGTATTCTGTTTTTATCTGTCAGGTAATGCTCACAGAGCAGAGCTTCCTGAATCAATATTTTTAATGCTATGCTTTGAAACCCGTTGGAAAAATTATATACTAACATGAAAACGACAAGGATAACATAAAAAACTCTTTAAATTTCTACTCTATAATATGTTAATTTTCTGATCTTGAATTAGTTTATTTAACACCTTTTATTCTCCATTTCTTCATGTGTATAATATGGAGAAAAAGTTCCTAATTGGGCTAAAATCAACTTTCTTATAGAATATTTTAGAATGGATTCCTAAATGCATTTAAGGATTGAGAAACCTCCTTCTTCAATATTAAATGGAAATTTTATTTTTAAGATCAGCTATAAAGGGCTTTCGGAGAAGGCAATGGCACCCCACTCCAGTACTCTTGCCTGGAAAATCCCATGGATGGAGGGGCCTGGTGGGCTGCAGTCCATGGGGTCGCTAGGAATCAGACACGACTGAGCGACTTCACTTTATTTTTTCACTTTCATGCATTGGAGAAAGAAATGGCAACCTACTCCAGTGTTCTTGCCTGGAGAATCCCAGGGATGGGGGAGCCCAGTGGGCTGCCATCTATGGGGTCACGCAGAGTCAGACATGACTGAAGCGACTTAGCAGTAGCAGCATAAAGGGCTTTATGGTAAAAAACTTATCTGATTTAAAAATTTGTCACTGTTATTTGTGTGCTCTGAGATACATTATTTTCATGTTTTAGTATCAGTTCTTTTAATCTTTAATATGGGAATACCATTCACTTTCCTTAGAGGTGAAACTCCAGTACTTTTGGCCACCTCATGCGAAGTGTTGACTCATTGGAAAAGATTCTGATGCTGGGAGGGATTGAAGGCAGGAGGAAAAGGGGATGACAGAGGATGAGATGGCTGGATGGCATCACCGATTCGATGGATGTGAGTTTGAGTGAACTCTGGGGGTTGGTGATGGACAGGGAGGCCTGGCGTGCTGTAATTCATGGGGTTGCAAAGAGTCGACGACGACTGAGCTACTGAACTGAACTGAACTGATTCACTTTCCTTATGATAAGGTTTAAGTGAGGTCATGCATTTGAATGTGTCTATGTTGTCTTTGGGCTTCCCAAGTGGTACTAATGGTAAAGAACACTCCTGCCAATGCTGGAGAGGTAAGAAGTACAGTTTCGATCTCTAGTTCAGGAAGATCCCCTAGAAAAAAGCATGGCAACCCACTCCAGTATTCATACCCAGAAAATCCCAAGGATGGGGGTGCCTGCCGGAATGTGGTCCATAGGGTCGCAAAGAGTTGGACACAGCTGAAGCAACATGTGATGCGTGATATTTTAGGCATCCATTGAAAGTCTATTTTTTCAGCTATTTTGGTGGAGGAGAGTTATGAGGAAAAAAGGAAAGTGGTTAAGACTGAAAGTTCAGAAAGATAAGCGTTTTGAATCTGAGATCTGCTGGCTGGGTGAACTTGGGCCAGTCACTTAACCACTCTGATTTCAGTTACTTCTTCCATAAAAGTGGGTTGTATTACCTGTATCACATTGAATTAACTACACAACAAAAAATAACTCTATAAAGTCTAAAAGCCTATGTCACTGTATGCTTTCAACATTGTTCAACATTTTGATGCTCACCAGATGAGCTGCTGTCTGTTTCAGGCACTCCAGTTGTAGGAGTCTGAGAAATTTCTACTTGAATGAAGTCATTTTTTTCCAGATTTTACTCACCTATTTGTAACTTTCTTCTTGTAAGACAATGACTCTATTTCAAAACAAAACAAAACAAAAAAAACATAATGCCAAGAACAAAAACCAAAACCTGAAATACACATAGTATCTACTGTCAGCATCTGAGCCCATCCCAAACCTAGTGCAAATAATAGCTAGACCTTGAGGCTTAATTAGCTTTCAACTTTTTCCTGGATAGGAATCCAGAAAAATTGGTTTGGGAGGAGATGAGTGATCATGGAGCTTGAACACGTACTTGAAATGCTTTTGGAAAGACAGTCAAGGTCCCAGCCACCCAGCAGCTGGAACAGAGAGAGAGAGGGCAGACTTGGAGCTCCTTACCGTGGCATCTTCCCCAGCACAATGGTTGAGGACCAGCCGCCCACCGGGATGCCTGTCTGCCCAGCCAGTAACATCATAGACCTTGCGATTGATCACCAGCCTCTGGTCAGTCTCCTGATTGTGTCTCTGGATCTTCTGCCAGGTGTACGTGCTGAGGCTTTTTCTGGGCAAGCCACACTTCGCGTTTGCCTCCTGCCTTGCAGGGAGCTTGGTTCTCCCACTTGCTGCTGGTTTCCTGTTTGCCTGATGCTTCGCACTCAGGTCCAGCTGGTTCTCATCCACAAGGCTCCCATTGCCCTCAGGCTTTTCTTCAAACGTCATTGTCTTTGTACTTTTAGAATTTCTGGCGTGACACCAGGAATTTCTAATTCTCACCTGAATAAACTACAGAATGACCTTTTCCCTCTCCTTTTATTCCATGAAGTAAGAAGCCTACACAGAAAACTTTTTAGCCTACTTGACTCTTGGCAAACCTGATAGTGAACTCCTTCCCGGCTTCTCACTTCTCTGTCCTGAGTCTTTTTTTTTTTTTTTTTTTGTCCTGATGAAGACTGTACCACCTTTCCCGGTACCCAAGAAGATTAGTCTACCATTCTCTCTTCTCTCTCTCTGTTGGCTGATCGTTTACCAGCGTTCTTATTCATCATTAAATGTCCCTTAGTCAAGAGCTGGAGCCAATCACAGCCCAGAGCATGGTGTGGCCTGACCTCTAGGAGGGGCTGGGCTCCTTCTCTGCTGACTGCCTGCACTGGCATCATGCTGGATCAGGCTCATTAGCTCTCCCCCATTGAAAGGAACAGTTGTTTTAATTCAACACATGAGCAGAAGATTTCAAACCCTCTAGGAAGATATGAACGCCTCCTGGAATTGGGAAATGTTCTTTTGTTGTTAAGATTGGAAATTTTCCTTTTATTCTGATTTTCTCAGATTACTGTTTTTGTTTTGTTTTTTTAATTAATTGAGAAACCTATATGCAGGTCAGGAAGCAACAGTTCAAACTGAAAATGGAACAACAGACTGGTTCCAAATAGGAAAAGGAGTACGTCAAGGCTGTACATGGTCATCCTGCTTATTTAACTTATATGCAGAGTACATCATGAGAAACACTGGGCTTGAAGAAGTACAAGCTGGAATCAAGATTGCCAGGAGGAATATCAATAATCTCAGATATGCAGATGACACCACCCTTATGGCAGAAAGTGAAGAGGAACTAAAAAGCCTCTTGATGAAGGTGAAAGAGGAAAGTGAAAAAGTTGGCTTAAAACTCAACATTCAGAAAACAAAGATCATGGCATACGTTCTCATCACTTCATGGGAAATAGATGGGAAACAGTGTCAGACTTTATTTTTCTGGGCTCCAAAATCACTGCAGATGGTGATTGCAGCCATGAAATTAAAAGACGCTTAATCCTTGGAAGGAAAGTTATGATCAACCTAGGCAACATATTAAAAAGCAGAGATATCACTTTGCCAACAAAGGTCCATCTAGTCAAGGCTATGGTTTTTCCAGTAGTCATGTATGGATGTGAGAGTTGGACTGTGAAGAAAGCTGAGTGCTGAAGAATTGATGCTTTTGAGCTGTGGTGTTGGAGAAGACTCTTGATAGTTCCTTGGAGTGCAAGGAGATCCAACCGGTCCATCCTAAAGGAGATCAGTCCTGGGTGTTCATTGGAAGGACTGATGTTGAAGATGAAACTCCAATACTTTGGCCACCTTATGGGAAGAGCTGACTCATTGGAAAAGATCCTGATGATGGGAAAGATTGAGGGAAGGAGGAGAAGGGGACAACAGAGGATGAGATGGTTGGATGGCATCACCGACTCAATGGACATGGTTTGGAGTGAACTCCGGGAGTTGGTGATGGACAGGGAGACTTGGCGTGCCATGGTTCTTGGGGCCACAAAGAGTCGGACACGACTGAGCAACTGAACTGAACTGAATTTATTTTTTTAACTGAAGAATAATTGCTTTGCAGAGTTTTGTGGCTTTCTGTCATACATCAACAAGAATCAGACACAGGTATGACCATATCCTTTGCATCTGCCTCCCCATCCCACTCTTCTAGATTATCATAGAACCCCTGTTTCAGTTCCCTGAGTCATACAGCAAATTGTTCTCTTGACAGACGTTATTTCTCCCTAAGGGTTTTAAATTTCTGAAAAAAAAAGCATTTTGACTTTAAAACGTTTATAACACCCTATTGAGGTTACCTTGGTTTATAACATTATATAAATTTCAGGTATGGAAAATTATATTTCAACTTCTGAAGCACTACAGTATACTCACCACCAAAAGTTTTATTTTCCATCAGTCACGATACAGTTGACCTTTGTTTTTTGCCCTCTCTCATCTTTTTTTTTCTCTCATCTTTTTTTTTTTTAATTGGAGGCTAATTACTTTACAATATTGTAGTGGGTTTTGCCATATACTGACATGAATCAGCCATGGGTGTGTATGTGTTCCCCATCCTGAATCCCCCTCCCACCTCCCTCTCCATCTCATCCCTCAGGGTCATCCCAGTGCACCAGCCCTGAGCACCCTGTCTCATGCATCAACCTGGACTGGCGATCTGTTTCACGTATGATAATTTACATGTTTCAATGCTATTCTCTCAAATCATCCCACCCTCGACCTCTCCCACAGAGTCCAAAAGACTGTTCTATACATCTGTGTCTCTTTTGTTGTCTCGCATAGAGGGTCATTGTTACCATCTTTCTAAATTACATATATGTGTGCTAATATACTGTATTGGTGTTGACGTTCTTTACCCATTTTACCATGCTCCTAACTCCTTCCACTCAGGTAGTCACTGCACTGTTCTGTATGTTTGTTTGTAACTTATTTTATTTTTGTATCCACAAAGGAGTGAAATCATATGATATCTGTCTTTCTCTGCTTGATTTTGTTCACTTAGTATAATATACTCAAGAAAGTGAAGTTGCTCAATCATGTCTGCTCTTTGCAACCCCATGGACTGTAGCCTACCAGGATCCCCTGTCCATGGGATTCTCCAGGCAAGAATACTGGAGTGGGTTGCCATTTCCTTCTCCAGGGGATCTTCCCAACCCAGGGATCGAACTTGGGTGTCCCGCATTGCTGGCAGATGCTTTGCCATCTGAGCCACCAGGAAAGCTCAAATTCTCAAGGACCATCCCTATTTCCAAAAGTGTTAAGATTTCAACTTTTAATCATTTTTGATTATCTTTTAATGATTTCTGATAATTTTTGTCTGTTTTGTTTTCTTTGCTTTATTGTTCAGTTGGCACTCTGCTTTGGTTTTGTTTTATGCTTTGTTTAGCTTTTTAAAAATTGTTTGATTTCTTTTTTGATTTCCTTAGTTTGGTTGTTCTCTTGTGTGTGTGTGTGTATGTGTTTTAACATGCTATTTTATTTTATTTTTAATATAAATTTATTTTAATTGGAGGTTAATTACTTTACAATATTGTATTGGTTTTGCCATACACCAATCTTGTGTTTTGTTTTGGGTTCTGTTTTTATTTCTTTTTTGTGTGTTTGTGTTACTTTGCTTTTGTTTCTATTTACAGTTTGGGGTTTTGTCTTTTCTTTCTTTTTTCCTTTTCTTTAATCCTCATTGTGGTTTTCATTTACATTTCCCTGATGACTAACGATGTTGAGCATCTTTTCATATATCTGTTAGCCATCTGCATATCTTCTTTGGAAAAATGTCTATTCATTTCTTCTGCCCATATTTTAACTGAGTTCTTTGGTTTTTAGAGGTTGAGTTGTATGATCTGTTTATGTTGAGTTGTTTGGATCCCTTTTTGCTCATATCATTGTAAATATTTTCTTCCATTCAGTAAGTTGTCTTTTTTGTTTTGTTTCTGGTTTCCTTTGCTGTGGAAAAATTTTAAGTAGGTCCATGGGTTTATTTTTGTTCATTTATTTTATTTTTCATTGTGCTTGATCTTCATTGCTGAGCACGGGCTTTCTCTAGTTGCAGTGAACAAGGGGTAGTCTCTGTTGAAGTGGCTTCTCTTGCTGTACAGTATGGACTCTAGGAACACAGGCTTTAGCAGTTGTCTTGAAGGCCCTAGAGTGTGGGCTCAGTAGTTGTGGTGTAGTGTGGCTTAGTTATTCCATGGCATATGGGCTCTTCCTGGACAAGGGATTGAATTTGTGTCCCCTGCATCAGCAGGTGAACCCTTAACTGCTAGACCACCAGGGACGTCTCCTATGTGTTTATTTTTGCTTTTATTTATTTTGTTTTATGTTGTTTAGTTGTTCAGTCATGTCCAACTCTTTGTGACCCCATGGACTGCAGAACACTAGGCTTCCCTGCCGTTCGACATCTCCTGGAGCTTGCTCAAACTCATGTCCATTGTACATGTGTACATGTATGCTCACCCAAGTTTATGCCCAAGTTCAAGAAGAATGAAAGTGGAGAAGCCAGTTAAGAAGCTCTTGCAGTACTCTGAGGGAGAGGTGATGATGGATTGCACATGAGGAGTGGCAGTAAAAGTGGAGAGATTGTGCAAATGAACTTATTCTTTAATATTTTTCTCTGATATATTGCTTTTCTAACAAGGAAAAAAGTTGAATTTTTAAAAGCCAGGTTTTTAGTCCATGTAGCTATTTCCCCATACTCCAACAATACCCAATGATTAATCCTATCAGAATGCTGATTAGGTTAAATCACATATAATTGCTGCTTTTTAAACATCAAGCCAGTCGAGTATGATTAGTGTTTTATGGCTCAGTGTAAGAAACAAAATTCATCTGAACATGCTCACGTTGAGCGTTTATTTTGTGCCAGCCTTGTACTGGTTCCTACAACGTTGTATGTGTTCATTTTAATCACTTGAGTTTCACCCAGGGACACTTACTAAGGATTATGACCTTAATATCTGTGTTCTAACCACCTAGACAGTGACTGGAAACTTTTAATAGAAAGAGCACTATTTGTACAGAAGAAGCAAGGTTGGGGTCCTTGATAAAGCTAGAAATAAAAGAATCAACAAAGACAGTGATTTGGGGATGGATTTCTCTGGTTCAAACTGATATTGTCCTCATGGTTGGTAATTGACTCAAGAGATAAAGGATTGGCATTAATAGAAACAATTCTCTCTAACTCCTACCAAAACCTAAGGGAGCACTGGTCTCATCCTTTGAGCCAAAGTCCTAAGAATATGCAGGAAATAATTCTAAATTTGGAATTTACCTGTCTCTGTGGTGTGGAGTTGTGTTTTTGAGATTGGTTCATGCTTTGGAACATTATTCTGAAAGAATGAAGTTGGATTCTGGTTTATAGACTCCATGGTGGGGACTGGGCTGAATGACAGGTAGAGCTAGTAGAAATCTTTTATACAACCAAGTAGAATTAGTAATTCTTGGTGGGAGTATATGATTGTGTAAAAACAGCATGTGATTTTTTGAAGAATGGAATTTCCTCAGCTAAGTCTATGGCATCTACCATGACTTTATCAGCAACCTAATGTAAGTGATCTTTGAACTTACTCCTTTGCCCCTGGGCCACATTCAAATCACGATATTTGTGGTATGATGATAAACAAAATGGACTCTCCTCTCACAAGTAAAAGAAACACCGCCAGCACAAAAAGCACATTTGTTCAAAATAATGGTGATGATGATTTGACAGTGGTAACAATAATAAAACATTTATTAAGCACCAAAGATGTGCCAGCAGTATTCTAAACCCTTCACGTGCATTAGAAAAGTTAATCCTCACAACACTCCTATGGGACAAGCACTAAAAGCTTTAGTGTTGCTGCTAAGTCACTTCAGTCGTGTCTGACTCTGTGCGACCCCATAGACAGCAGCCCACCAGGCTCCCCCGTCCCTGGGATGCTTTAATAACTTGCTTTTATTTTCACAGCTTACAGTGGCAGGACTGGCAAATCACTTACACAATGACTAGTCTTCTAGCCATAGTTACACTTCTCAACCATGAAACTTCCTTCTGCTGCACAAAAAGTTTGTTTCTATAGTATGCTTTGTTTGGGAACCTTCTCACTTTACCTGGCTAGGAAAACGTCTATGTATCCATTAAGACTCATTTAAGGAAACATGTGAAGGTTTCTTTAACTCTCTTGTGTTTTCTTCGTACCTAGTATATTTCACTATACACTAATGTTCATTATGTGCCTGTTTGGTGGCTCAGAAAGTAAAGCGTCCGCCTGCAATGCAGGCGACCTGGGATCGATCCCTGGCTCGGGAATATGCCCTAGAAGGAAATGGCAACCCACTCCAGTACTGTTGCCTGAAAATTCCATGGACAGAGGAGCCTTATAGGCTACAGTCCATGGGGTCACAAAAGAGTCGGACATGACTGAGCGACTTCACTTCACTTCGGGGACTACTGATGAAAGGATCATATGTATGTAAACAACAGCACAAACTGATTGCTCTGCTTTTAAAATTTCCTGGTGAAAAATCAGTTACCATCATCCTTCAATAAAGAAAATAACAATTCTTACTTTTGCTCAGAAGTTTCAAGGTACTATCTAATTAGAATGTAAGACAAACCCCACTTTTATGTGTGAAGGCACGAATCAGTAATATGACAAGGCCAAGGAATGTGGGTTTTTTTTTTTTTAAAAAAACGCTGTTTTTAATCATTGTAAGCTGGCCAGTTTATTCTGACCCTTTCTTTTTGCTTTCCAAAGACTTAGTTTTAGTTCAAGATAAACTGGAAGCTGAAACTCCGTCCATAAACGTAAATTGTACCATTGTGAATTATGAATGTGTCTGTAATTAGAGATTCTGAAAGTCGTGGTACTGGTAGCTGCCTATTCAAACACATGGTGCCTAAACTGTGATAAACAGAGTCCCTTGGACTGCAAGGATATCCAACCAGTCCATCCTAAAGGACATTGTTCCTGTGTGTTCATAGGAAGGACTGATGTTGAAGCTGAAACTCCAATACTTTGGCCACCTGATGGGAAGAGTTGACTCATTTGAAAAGACTCTGATGCTGGGAGAGATTGAGTGCAGGAGGAGAAGAGGATGACAGAGGATGAGATGGTTGGATGGCATCACCGACTCAATGGACATGGGTTTGGGTGGACTCCAGGAGTTGGTGATGGTCAGGGAGGTCTGGTGTGCTGCAGTTCATGGGGTTGCAAAGAACTGGACACGACTTCACTTTCACTTTCACTTTCACTTTGATGCATTGAAGAAGGAAATGGCAATCCACTCCAGTGTTCTTGACTGGAGAATCCCAGGGACAGGGGAGCCTGGTGGGCTGCCAACTATGGGGTCACACAGAGTCAGATACGACTGATGTGACTTAGCAGCAGCAGCATGTCCATTGGGCCAGTGATGCTATCCAAACATCTCATCCTCCGTTGCCTCCTTCTCCTGCCCTCAGTCTTTCCCAGAATCAGGGTCTTTTCCAGTGTGTCATCTCTTCACATCAGGTGGAGAGAATATTGGAGCTTCAACATCAACATCAGTCTTTCCAATGTACATTCACAGTTAATTTCCTTTAGGATTGACTGGTTTGATCTCCTTGCTGTCCAAGAGACTCCCAAGAGGCTTCTCCAACACCACAGTTCAAAAGCAGCAATTCTTCAGTGCTCAGCCTTCTTTATGGTCCAAATCTCACATCCATACATGCCTACTGGAAAAATCATAGTTTCACTATATGAACCTTCCCTGGCAAAGTGATGTTTCTGCTCTTTAATATGCTCTTTAATAGGTTTGTCATTGCTTTTCTTCCAAGGAACAAGTGTCTTAATTTCGTGGCTGCAGTCATCATTTGCAGTGATTTTGGAGCCCAAGGAAATAAAATCTGTCACTGTTTCTAGTTTTTCCTCCTCTGTTTACCATGAAGTGATGGAACTGGATGCTATGATTTTTGTTCTTTTAATGCTGAGTCTTAAGCCAGTTTTTCACTCTCTTCTTTCACTTTCATCAAGAGGTTCTTTAGTTCCTCTTCACTTTCTGCCATTAGAGTGATATCTGCATGCATGAGGTTGCTAATTCTCCCGGCAATCTTGATTCTGGCTTGTCATTCACCAAGCCCGGCATTTCACATGATGTACTCTGCATAGAAGTTAAACAAGCAGGGTGAAAATATACAGCCTTGATGTACTCCTTTCCCTATTTGGAACCAATCCATTTCCCCATCCTGTTCTGCTGCTTCTTGCCGTACATACAGGAGGTGGGTAAAATGGTCTAGTATTCCCACTTCTTTAAGAATTACCCAGTTGTTGTGATCCACACAGTCAAAGGCTCAGTGTAGTCAATGAAGCAGAAGTAGGTGTTTTTCTGGATTCCCTTACTTTATCTATGATCCAACAGATTTTAATAATTTGATCTCTAGTTCCTTTGCTTTTTCTAAATCCAGCTTGTACATTTGGAACTTCTTGGTTCACATACTGCGGAAGACTTGCTTGAAGGATTTTGTGTGCATTACCTTGCTAGCTTTTGAAATGAGTGCAATTGTACGGTAGTTTGAACATTGCTGATTATCTGGATGCATTGCACAACCATTTTTTCTCTTTGGGGTCTCCATGTCTTCATATCACATTGCGTGATGCATTCATGTTGTTCTCAAAAACTCAGTGATCCCAAAGAATACTGAATTAGAAATCAAAAGCTATTTTTTGGCTGATCATTGAACATTGCATTGGATAATATCTGAGATTTTTTTCCAGCTCTTAGATGAAAAGAGGCCATGTCTGTTTTCCTTGCTCTGGTAAAGTTAGATCTTCATTGTTCTCCCTTAACCATTGGCAAAGTGTACTTCTGATTCTGCTCTATTGCATATGGGATTAAATCTTCAGATAATATGAGATTTCATAAAAAATACTTGTCTCTGTTATAGATCAGATTAAATCTTCAGATAATATGACATTTCATAATAAATATTTATCTCCTGTGAACATGTGTGCCAATCATCCTGCTAGGTGTTCTTAGATGATGTGCAAGAAAGGCAGAGTGTGTGATCTCTGCTCACAGTGGTTTCCTATCTGCCACCCTCTTATACTTTCTGAACTCCTGTTATGGTCTATGTGTGAAGTCACAAAGTCACCATGCCTATGTTAGTCCCCACCATCCTGCCTTTCTAGGGTACTCCCGCCCATTCTTCAGAATTCAGTTTAAGCACGTGCTTGTGTTGTTTCATGCTAAGTCTTGATGGAGCGGAAGCTCCTCGTCTGTGTTCTCACTCTTCCTGCGGCACGGTGAGGTCACTGCTTTGGTCTCCTTTGTGTTGCTGTCACCGCTGTTGTGTCTTTGCTCCTCTAGATCATCAGTTGTTTGAAGGCAGGGAGCATGCCTTTTCCACTTCTGCATTTTTCAAAGCAGGCACTAACTAGTGTTCAGTATTTGCTTACAGAGTGAATGACTGGTTCAGTGGATAGCTAAGACCCAGGGCTGTGTGTGCTCTGCTCTGTCATATGTACTTTCTGCGGTGGAGGTGAAGGGAGTGAGTGCAAGCTCCACTTAAACTAACCCCCCAGCTCCTATCTCACCTTAGCAGCGCCAAGCCTTGTGCCTGATTTCAGTGTTATCCCTGATTGTTCTTTCTCACCTGATGAGGACTGTCCTTAGGTCTTTAATTCTAGGTGCACTCATTTGTTTTTTGATGTGCTGTTTACATTCTTGTATCATTTACATAATCTTTAAGTCTGGTGATATTTGCAAAGTTTGCTAAGTAAATTCTCAAGAAGGGCAAAAGGTAATTTCTGAATGTCTAACAAACTCTTCAGGTGACAAACTAAAGACCCAAACTGTGCTTTTCTAAGAAGCATTTGCTGTTGCAAGTGGCAGATTCATGCCTTTGCATTCAGTACTGCAGTTGATCTTCTGATTCTCATAGTTGTTGTTACCTTTTATTGCACAACTGCTGTATTCCAAATTGTTAATTGCAATTTCTCAGTCAGTCTTAACAGTTGATCCTTAGCCCCATTTTGCAAATGAATTTCAGAATAGATATGAACTGCTCAAAGTCACATAGCTGGAAAGTGACTCAATTAGATTTGAACTTGATTGTGGTTGCTTCATAGCTGAAGCTCTTTCTGTTTTACACAATGTTATTCCACTATGACTAATTTCCTTACATACCAGTTTATTGTCCAGCTTCATCCTAATTACCCTCCAACTTTCCCCCTGAGTTTGAGCAGAGCCATTGGATATTTCAAGAAGAAATCTTCAATTTCTGACATCTATTGGGGGGTGGTGGGAGGAAAAGTAGAACTACCACATTAACCATCAGTTTTACTCCTAGGTATATATCCAAGGAAAACAAAAACACTGATTCAAAAATGATGTATGCACCGGAATTTATAATTACCAAGCTATGGAAGCAACGTATGTGCCCATCCATAGTTAGATGAATAAATAAAGACGTAGCAAATAGGGGGAGTTTTATAATCACAGTTTCAATTTCAATACTGGTGATTAGTCTGTTTATATTTTGTTTCTTCATGCTTCAGTCTTGGGAGATTGTTCATTTCTAAGAATTTGTCCAGTTATTCCAGGTTGTCCATTTTGTTGGCGTGTTGTTTGTAGTTGCTTGCAATAGTCTCTTATGACACTTCTTATTTCTAGGGTGTCTGCTGTAACTTATTCTTTTTAATTTAATTTTATTTTTAATATAAATTTATTTATTTTAATTGGAAGCTAATTACTTTACAATATTGTATCAGTTTTTGCCTTACATCAACATGAATCTGCCAAGGGTATACAGGTGTTCCTCATCCTGAACCCCCCTCCCACCTCCCTCCCCATCCCATCCCTCTGGGTCATCCCAGTGCACCAGCCCTGAGCACCCTGTATCATGCATCAAAACTGGACTGATATTATACATGTTTCAATGCCATTCTCCCAAATCATCCCACCCTCGCCCTCTCCCACAGAGTCCAAAAGACTGTTCTATACATCTGTGTCTCTTTTGCTGTCTCACATAGAAGGTTATCCTTACCATCTTTCTAAATTCCATATATATGTGTTAGTATACTGTATTGGTGTTTTTCTTTCTGGCTTACTTCACTCTGTATGATAGGCTCCAGTTTCATCCACCTCATTAGAACTGATTCAAATGTATTCTTTTTAATGTTGTAGCTTCTTTTCATTTATCTCTTTATCAACTTGAGCCCTCTCCCTTTTTTTCTTGATGAGTCTGACTAGAGGTTTATCAATTTTGTTTATCTTCTAAAAGAACCACTTTTAGTTTCATTTAATTTTTTTTTCAATCCTTTTCTTTATTTCTATTTGATTTATCTTTGTCCTGATCTTTTTTTATTTCTTTCCTTCTGCTAACTTTGAGTTTTGCTTGTTCTATCTCTAATCTTTTAAGTATAATGTCAGGTTTTCTTAGGTTTGTGATTTTTTTTTTCTTTCCTGAGGTAAGATTGTGTCACTATAGACTTTCCTCTTAGAACTGTTTTTGCTGAATCCTATACGTTTTGGATGATTGTACTTTCATTTTCATTTGTATCCAAGTGTTTTTGTTTGTTTGTTTTTTTGTTTTTTTTTTTCTGTTTTATTTCTTCTGTCATCTACTGGTCATTTAGTAACATATTATTTAGCCTCCACCTAGTTTACAGTTCTGTTTTGTTTTGTTTTGTTTTTTCCATGTAGTTGATTTCAAATCTCATAGTATTGTGGTTGGGGAAGATGCTTGATGTGATTTTGATTTTCTTAAATTTACTGAGGTTTTCTTTGTGGCCCAGCATGTGGTGAATCTTGGAGAATGTTCCCTTGTGCACATGAGAAGAATGTGTACTCTGCTACTTTTGAATGGAATGCTCTATAAATATCAATTAAGTCTTCCTGGCTTTACATGTTATGTAAGGTCTGTGTTTCCTTATTTGTTTTCTGGATGATCTGTCCATTAATGTATCACTGTCATTTTCCCTTCTCCTTTTCTTGGCTGTATTTGACTTATGTATTGGGATGCTCTTATGATGGATGCATATATGTTTACAATTATTACATCTTCTTCCTGGATTGATCACTTAATCACTATGTAGTGTCCTTCTTGTCTTTTATACTGGTCTTTATTTTAAAGTCTATTTTGTCTCACATGAGTATTGCTACTGCAGCTTTCCTTTGATTCACATTTGCATGGAACTCCCCTTTTCCATATCTTCACTTTTAGTCTGTATTTGTCCCTAGGTCTGAAGTGGATCTCTTAAAAACAACATATATACAGGTCTTGTGTTGTAACCCATTCAGCCAGTCTGTGTCTTTTGGATGGAGCTTTTAATCCATTTATCTTTAAAGTAATTATTGATATCCATGTTCTTATTGCCATGTTTGGTAACTGTTTCAGATTTGTTTCTGTGGGCCTTTTTTCTTCCTCTTTTGCCCTTTTCTCTTGTGATTTGATGGCTACCTTTAGTATTGTGTTTGAGTTCATTTTTCTTTATCTGTGTGTGTATCTGTTGTATTGGGTTGGCCAAAGTGTTCATTTGGGTTTGTCTGAAGACCTGAATGAACTCTTTGGCCGACCCAATAGATTTTTGGTTTCAGGTTACCATGAGGTTTTGATATAGCAGTCTGTATATAAACAAGATTGCTTTAAGTTATTGGTCTTTTAATTCTAAATGCATTTCCAATATGCTGCATTTGTGCTCTTTATCACAGTTGCTGCTTTTGATATTATATTTGTGTGCAAATAATTTCACACCCTTCCAGTAGTCATGTACGAATGCAGAGTTGGATCATAATGAAAGTTGAGCATTGAAGAATTGATGTTTTCAAACTGTGGTGTTGGAAAAGACTCTTGAGAGTCCCTTAGACATCAAGGAGATCAAACCCATCAATCCTAAAGGAAATCAACTCATCATAGGGGAATTAAGAGGAAATTCTAAAGGAAATCCCTCATTGGAGGGACTGATGCTGAACCCTAAGCGCCAATACTTTGGCCACCAGATTCAAAGAGGCAAGTCATTGGAAAACAATGGTTTTCTCATTTTATAGAGGTTTTCTCATTTTATGGAAATATTTAAAGTACTTAGACCCTAAACACAATATCAAGGAAGCCCAATATGTGTTCAGTGGTGTAAATTAATTCTAATTCATATATTTCTTCCCTTGAACTCCATTTCTCCCCATCTAAGCTGACTGGGGGAGGCTTAACTTAAACTGTATATTATGATGTCATATTACATAACATTTTATGTGTGTGTTTGTGTGTGTGTGTGTCTGTGAGTGTGTATAGCTTTAGCATAATGAGGTGGAGAGAAGAGTTTTTTCCCAATCACTTTGCCTAATGTCACCAGCTTAGATGAGTAATTCAGGCCTCTCAATGGCAAAGTTTCCAGTGTTCACTATCTGGTTGATTACTTCAGTTTCCTGCTACATAGATGTAGACGGAATTAATGAGGTGTACAAACTGGGAAATTTATATACAATATTACAGACATTGTACAAGGGAGTCTTTAAAGATTCTGCTTTGCACTTAAGAGCTTACCAGAGATGTCCAGAATGTGAATTTGGAGAGACATTTGCTTTCTGTGAGATACATTCCCACCCCCCTGCATGTGTTATATTTCTCATCTAACTGGTATTTGAGGAAATAGTCTTGTACAGGTGCTGCTTTCATGGGTTAGGGAATTGGAGATGATCAAAAGATTCATTTCAAGGTAAGGGACTGAAATCAAACCCTCTGATTTTTCTCAATCGGAATTTTTTTTTTTTTTTTTTTACCCAGCACGAAGAAAACTGATTTCTGCTAAGCCAGAGCAGTAAGCAGAGAGTAAATCAGGTGAACTGTAGCATTACTGCATTAGATTGTTAAAAGTACAAGGCAGGGAATGTGCCTTGTTCAAATTCGTACCTTGCAGTACCATATAGCGGGCAATCAACTGATGGTATTTTTCAGTATCCATAATAGCAATGGCTTTAGCTTAAAAAACACTTTGAAATGCACCAGTGTCTTTAATATTTATTACTTAACACAAATGCCAGTAGATCAAAGCTTTGTATATGATCCTTATTTTGCAAATAAGGAAACAGACTCTGATAATTTAAGAAATTGCTCCAAGTCACAGATCAGTTCAGTTCAGTTGCTCAGTTGTGTCCGACTATTTGTGACTCAAAGGACTACAGCACGCCAGGCTCCCCTGTCCATCACCAACTCCTGGAACTTGCTCAAATTCATGTCCATCAAGTCAGTGATGCCATCCAACCATCTCATCCTCTGTCGTCCCCTTCTCTTCCTACCTTCAAACTTTCCCAGCATCAGGGTCTTTTCCAATGAGTCAGTTCTTTGCATCAGGTGGCCATATTATTGGAGTTTCAGCTTCAACATCAGTCCTTCCAATGAATATTCAGAACTGATTTCCTTTAGGATTGACTGGTTGGATTTCCTTGCAGTCCAACGAACTCTCAAGAGTATTCTCCAACACCACAGTTCAAAAGCTTCAATTCTTCAACGCTCAGCTTTCTTTATCCTCTAACTCTCACATCCATACATGACTCCTGGAAAAATCATAGTATGACTATATAGGACTTTGTTGGCAAAGTAATGTCTCTGATTTTTAATATGCTCTCTAGATTGGTCATTGCTTTTCTTTCAAGTAGCAAGCATCTTTTAATTTCATGGCTGCAGTCACCATCTGCAGTGATTTTGGAGCCCAAAAAAGTAAAGTCTCTCACTGTTTCCATTATTTCCTCATCTATTTGCCATGAAGTAATGGAACTTCATGCCATCATCTTAGTTTTTTGAATATTGAGTTTTAAGCCAAATTTTTCACTCTCCTCTTTCACTTTCATCAAGAGGCTCTTTAGATCTTCTTCACTTTCTACCATAAGGGTGGTGTGCTCTGCATTTATGAGGTTATTGATATTTCTTCCAGCAATCGTGATCCCAGCTTGTTCTTCATCCAGCCTGGCATTTCATATGATATACTCTGCATATAAGTTAAATAAGCATGGTAGCAATATACAAATAAGCAGCCTTGCTGTACTCCTATCTCAAATTGCAACCAGTCTGTTGTTCCATGTCCAGTTCTAACTTGCTTGTTGACCTGCATACAGATTTCCCAGGAGGCAGGTGAGGTGGTCTGGTATTCCCATCTCTTCAAGAATTTTCCAGTTTACTGTGATCCACACAGTAAAAGACTTTAACATAGTCAATAAAGCAAAAGTAGTTGTTTTTTTCTGGAACTCTCTTGCTTTTTTGGTGATTAAATGGATATTTGCCATTGGATCTCTGGTTCTTCTCCCATTTCTAAATCCAGATGGCATATCTGGATGTTAACAGTTCACATACTGTTGAAGCCTCTCTTGGAGAATTTTGAGCATTATTTTGCTAGCATGTGAGATGTATCCAATTGTGCAGTAGTTTAGTTCTGAGGGCACTAATGAATGAATGAATGAATGATGGATGGGGTAATATGCCATGTCTCCAGATTGAAGAGATTACCCTGGCAACCTTATTTAAGTTCTGCTTAATTAATAACACCTTGTTTATCTAACTTCTATGCAGAATACATCATGTGAAATGCTAGGCTGTACTTTTCACCCTCCTTCTTTGACTTCTATGCAGAGTACATTAAGCAATATGCCAGGCTGGATGACACACAAGCTGAAATCAAGATTGCCAGGTGAAATATTAACAGCTTCAGATATGCAAATGATACCACTTATATGGCAGAAGGTGAAGAGGAACCAAAGAACCTCTTGATGAAGGTGAAAGAGGAGAGTCAAAAAGCTGTCTTAAAACTCAGCATTCAAAAAATGAAGATCATGCCATTGATCCTGTCAGTTTCAGTTCAGTCACTCAGTCGTGTCTGACTCTTTGTGACCCCATGGGCTGCAATATGCCAGGCCTCCCTGTCCATCACCAACTCCTGGAGTTCACTCAGACTCACGTCCATCAAGTCAGTGATGTCATCCAGCCATCTCATCCTCTGTTGTCCCTTCTCCTCTAGCCTTCAATCTTATCTAGCATCAGGGTCTTTTCAAATGAGTCATCTCTTCACATCAGGTGGCCAAAGTATTGGAGTTTTAGCTTCAGTTCAGTCCTTCCAATGAACATTCAGGACTGATCTCTTTAGGATGGACTGGTTGGATCTCCTTACAGTCCAAGGGACTCTCAAGAGTCTTCCCTAATACCACAGTTCAAAAGCATCAACTCTTTGGTGCTCAGCATTCTTTATACTACAACTATCACATCCATACATGACCATTGGAAAACCATAGCCTTGACAAGACCAACCTTAGGTGGCAAAGTGATGTCTGATTTCTAATACACTGTCTAGGTTGGTCATAACTTTTCTTCCAAGGAGTAAGTGTCTTTATATTTCATGGCTGAAGTCACCATCTGCAGTAATTTTAGAGCCCAAAAAATAAAGTCTGCAACAGTTTCCCCATCTATTTGCCATGAAGTGATAGGAATGGCTGCCATGATCTTTGTTTTCTGAATGTTGAGCTTTCAGCTAACTTTTTCTCTCTCCTCTTTCACTTTCCTCAAGAGGCTCTTTAGTTCTTCTTCACTTTCTGCCATAAGGGTGGTATCATCTGTATACCTCTCCTAGAAATCTTAATTCCAGCTTGTGCTTCTTCCAGCCCAGCATTTCTCATGATGTACTCTGCATATAAGTTAAACAGGGTGATAATATACAGCCTTGACATACTCCTTTTCCTATTTGGAACCAGTCTGTTGCTCCATGTCCAGTTCTAACTGTTGCTTCCTGACCTGCATACAGATTTCTGAAGAGGCAGGTCAGGTGGTCTGGTATTCCCATCTCTTTCAGAATTTTCCACAGTTTATTGAGATCCACACAGTCAAAGATTTTGGCACAGTCAATAAAGAAGAAATAGATGCTTTTTCTGGAACTCCCTTGCTTTTTCAATGATCCAGCAGATGTTGGAAATTGATCTCTCATTCTTCTGCCTTTTCTAAAACCAGCCTGAACATGTGAAAGTTTATGGTTCATGCAATGTTGAAGCCTGGCTTGGAGAGTTTTGAGCATTACTTTACTAGCATGTGAGATGAGTGCAATTGTGTGGTATTTTTAAGCATTATTTAGAATTGCCTTTCTTTGGGATTGGAATGAAAATTGACCTTTTCCAGTCCCGTGGCCACTGCTGAGTTTTCCAAGTGTGCTGGCATGTTGAGTGCAGCACTTTCACAGCATCATCTTTTTGGATTTGAAATAGCTCCACTGGAATTCCATCCCCTCCACTAGCTTTGATCATAGTGATGCTTCCTAAGGCTCACTTAAATTCACATTCCAGGATGTCTGGCTCTAGGTGAGTGATCACATCATCATGATTATCTGGGCCGTGAATATCTTTTTTTGTACAGTTTTTCTGTGTATTTTTACTACCTCTTCTTAATATCTTCTGCTACCATTAGGTCCATATCATTTCTGTCCTTTATTGAGCTCATCTTTGCATGAAATGTTCCATTGGTATCTGTAACTTTCTTGAAGAGATCGCTAGTCTTTCCCATTCTATTGTTTTCCTCTATTTCTTTGCAATGATCACTGAGGAAGACTTTCTTATCTCTCCTAGCTATTCTTCGGAACTCTTCATTTAAATGGGTATATTTTCCTTTTCCCCTTTGCCTTTTGCTTCTCTCCTATTCTCCTTTGCCTCTTGTTTCTCTTCGTTTCACAGCTATTTGTAAGGCCTCCTCAGACAGCCATTTTGATTTGTTGCATTTCTTTTTCTTGGGGATTTTCTTGATCCTTTCAATGTCACAAACCTCTGCCCATAGTTCATCAGGCACTCTGTCAAATCTGATTCCTTAAATCTATTTCCCATTTTCACTGTATAATCATAAGAGGTTTGATTTAGGTCATACATGCATGATATGTTGGTTTTACCTATTTTGTTCAATTTAAGTCTGAATTTTGCAAAAAGGAGTTCATGATCTGAGTCACAGTCAGCTCCCATTTTGTTTCTGCTGACTGATGGAGCTTCTCCATCTTTAGCTGCAAAGACTATAATCAATCTGATTTCAGTGTTGACCATCTGGTGATGTCCATGTGTATAGTCTTCTCTTGTGTTGTTGGAAGAGGGTGTTTCCTATGACCAGTGAGTTCTCTTCGCAAAACTCTATTAGCATTTTCCCTGCTTCATTCTGTACTCCAAGGCCAATTTGCCTATTGCTCTAGGGGTTTCTTTTCTTCCTAGCTTTGCATTCTAGTCCCATATAATGAAAAGGACATTTTTTTTTAGTGTTAGTTCTAAACGGTCTTGTAGGTCTTCATAGAACCGTTCAACTTCTACTTCTCCAGCCTTACTGATAGGGGCATAGTCTTGGATTACCGTGATACTGAATGGTTTGCCTTGGAAATGCACAAAGATCATTCTGTCGTTTTTGAGGTTGCATCCAAGCACTGCATTTCAGACTCTTTTGTTTACTATGATGGCTACTCCATCTCTTCTAAGGGATTCTTGCCCACTGCAGTACATATAATCATCATCTGAGTTAAATTCACCCATTCCAGTACAGTTTAGTTCACTAATTTTTAAAATGTCAATGTTCACTCTTGCCATCTCCTGTTTGACCACTTCCAATTTGCCTTGATTCATGGACCTAACATTCCAGTTTCATATGCAATATTGTTATTTGCAGCACTGGACCTTGCTTCCATCACCAGTCATATCAACAACTAGTGCTGGAGTCCAACTCCAGCAAACAGGGATTCAACCGGAAGAGATGACGGTGTTGGCCAATGAGACAGCCTCTCGTTTTTCTATGGACTGCCTTGCCGGGAGCCAGCACGGGAGTCCCCACCCATAACAAGGTTATGTGGGAGAGTTCTGGTGGGCAAGGCGAGCCAGAACTCCAGGGGTGCCCCTCTGGGCCTTCCTGAGCGTTTACCCCAAAACCAGTGTCTGCCTGCTTTATCTCACCTACACCTCTGACTTTACAGGGGGCTGTCCCCCACCACCATCTCTCTCTCTGTAAAAGAGTTAACTTACAGCTCCAGTTAATAAACTTCCTGGGCGTGACAAGAGTGTTTTAGTTCACAAACCCCTCTGATGGCTCTCTACCTTGCCTGACAAGTTTACCTGGACTCCTACAGCTATGCATATGATTGTTTAGTCTCCCAGCCTCCAGAGGCACAGGAAGCTTAAGATATTCAAATAGCTTAGAGCCTCTCGGAGAGTTAGAAGCTGTCAGAATAAAACTAGTAGAAGATTTCATTGATGAGCCAATGCTTGCTGCCAAGTTTCCACATCCCCTGTATTGTATCCTTGAATGTGTATTAATCAGTATATTTGGTATGTAGGAAAAATAAGTAGTGGCCTTGGTGTTAGTGACTTTAGAACTTTAAGGTAATAAATTATTTCCTTTGTTGTAAACCCACTGCACCTCTGCCCTATAGGAATGCAACTTTATCTAACATCTTCGGAGGATGGTGCCAAACTTTAAAATAATTACTCTTAGAGAAAATAAGTCTTATGGTTGACAAACCTTTGTCAGAGTCATAAAATGTTAATAGGCCTTCTGGCCAGAAGATGATGTAAATCACCTAAACCATTTGTATACGATCAGTTTGCAGAAAAGAAACCCTGGTTTTGAGAAGGATCAAAGACTGCTGACTTTGCATGACTTCACACCCCCTATTATCATCTATGTGCAACTTATAGTATAAAAGCCCCTGTTGAAAATAAAGCTACCGGCCTTGCTCAACGAAGCTTGGTCTCCCCGTGTCATTCTTCCTTGTTTCCTTTTCCTCTTTTTCTCTTCTGTTCTTCCTTCACGCCAAACTAATTTGGAGCGTGGGGGTCCTCTGCGACCACTTATTTGTCTGGGCTTCTAAGACCCACTTGAGAAGGTGCCTAAGGTGGGGCACCTTCCGCTATTCGAGAGGGCACCTGCGGCCTCCGTGGTCAGAGCAAGTTTGGTGTCATGAACTTTATTGATTTCCCACGTAAACCAGTTATTATTGAGCATCTAATAAATCTCTCAGCCTTTGCTATCCCTTAATCGCCAACGCTGTCATCCTGAGGGAATTCCTGGATCCAACCGGGGCCGCACCCCGACAAGTGGCGCCCAAACCAGGCTTCCAGTCAGGTAATCCCCCTAACTGTGCAGTTTTCAGTTGGCTAGGACCCCACTCAAGGGTGCCTGGGACCCCCCTGCATAAGATAGGTAGGGTAAAGAAGGGTGGGAAGTAGTAAAATCTTTTCAAAGAGAAAAGTAGAAAAGATAGTACATTTTCTGACATGGGTAACACTGAACCTAAAGAACGGCAACTCTTTACACAAGTAATCTTGAAGTTGTTAAGTAAAAGAGGAATTAAGGTTAAGGAAACTAATATTCAATCATTTTTTACATTTGTACAAGAGCAATGCCCTTCGTTTCCACAAGAGGGCACTGTTAACCTAGATATCTGGGAAAAAGTAGGGAAACAACAAAGAGCTTATTGTGCTCAGCACGGCCCAGAGAAAATTCCTACTAACACCTTTTCTCTGTGGAATAAGATTAGAGATGCTTTAGATCCCGCTCTTGAATCTAGAAAGGGACTCGCTAAAAAGGAAAATAAAAATGAAAAAATACCAGATAGAAAAGAAAGTGGGACTGAAAAGGTACCTGTGGAAAAGGTAATGAAAATGAAACGGTACCTGATAAAAAAGAAAATGAAAATAAAGAGCCCATGCATACCTATCAAGAACTAAGGACTATATTAACTGCTATGAAAACCAGCAGTCATAAAGATGAAAAGAAAGATCAGCTTTCCCCTCAAGACAAAACAGCTTTAGAGGAGGCAGCAGCTCAATATCATTCTGATGAGGATCTGCCTCTCCTAGCACAAAACATCCCTAAAGAAGTAAGAGAAATATCCGCAATCAGGCCATCCACTCCTTAGAGCTTTGGAGAAACATTCCCGATTAGACCATCTGTAAGATTTGGGTATCAGACAGTCAGGGGATCTCCAGAACAGGAGAGGAGACGCTTCCACTCTCCCACTCCTCCTCGCCCTTATGGGAATAAAAGGCCTCTATCAGGAGTTCCCCCGAGGACGGTCCTCTCGGGCCCTGACAAGGAGATTGATCCCCACATTGAAGCCTGTTTTCCAATAGTGTATGATGCACTATTCCAACCCCCTTACTGGGAACCCATTCCAACAAAAATGATAAAAGAGCTTAAACAAACTTGTGCTACATATGGGCCTACAGCCCCCTATACTATAACACTGTTAGAGGCCTTAGCAGCCAGATGGATGACACCTCATGATTGGAAATCAGTTGCTAAGGCTTGCCTATCTGAAGGGCAATTTATACTTTGGAAAGCTGAATATTCTGATGCTGCCCATCAGCAGGCTGATGCCAACCGCAGAGATGACCTGAGTCATATTACCAAAGATATGATAGCAGGAACTAATGCATTTGGAACTCTGGGAGATCAAATGGCTCTAGACACAAGGATTCTAGATCAAGCGACAGGCTGTGCCCTTAAGGCCTGGCGATCATTGTATCAAGGAAAGGAATCAACATCTTCCTTTTCAAACATCAAGCAAAAACCAGAGGAGCCATATGAGGACTTTGTAGCATGGCTTATGGAAGGAATTCACAGAGTAATTTCTAGTAGTGAGGCAGCTGACATATTGATAAAACAATTAGCATTCGAAAATGCTAACTCTACTTGCCAGGCTATCCTATGTCCTGTAAAAAAATATGGAACACTGTCAGATTTCATCAAGCAATGTGAAGATGAAGGGCCAGCAATGATGCAGGGTATTGCCATAGCAGCGGCCATAAAAGGAAATTCTTATCAGCAAGCAGTTCAATCTTTTCTTACAGGCAGGAATTCCAACAATCAAGTCCAGAATGCTGGCTCATCCAGAGCCTGCTTTTCTTGTGGTCAGGAGGGGCACTTTACATGCGCCTGCCCTCAAAAAACTGCTAACTCTTCTCAGCCAAACCCTGCCACCACGGCTATGATTCCTAGTCTCCCTAAATCACTTTGTCCTCGTTGTCAGAAGGGATATCATTGGGCTAAAGACTGCAGATCAAGATTCCATAAAAACGGGACCTCGCTAGTTCCTGACCAGCAGTCAGGAAACGGGTTGAGGGGCCAGCTCCAGGCCCTGATAATGATTGGGGTAATGACAACAACAATGAACCCATTCATACCCTTCGTCATCACAGAGCTCATCAGAGCAACCCCAGGCAGTGCAGGATTGGACCTCAGTTCCACCACCTCAACAATATTGACACCAGATAGTCCCACTATAAAAATCCCTACTGGGATTAGAGGCCCATTACCGACTGGCTTGGTAGGAATCATATTAGGCAGAAGCTTTTTAGCCATGCAAGGACTTACAACTGTCCCTGGAGTAATTGATTCAGGCTATAAGGAGAAATTCAAGTAATGATTTCACCCCCAACTAAAACTATACAAATTCATAAAGCACAAAGAATAGCTCAGCTTTTACTTTTACCTTATCACACTGCCATAGGGCACGCTGCTACTCAAAGTGAGAGAAGAAAGAGGGTTTGGGTCTAGTGATATGGTCTTTTGGGTAACAGAGATTACTCAGAAACGCCCTGTGAAAACTATCTTGGTTTCTGGCAAGTCTGTTGTGGGGCTGTTAGATACAGGGGCAGATGTTTCCTGCATTGCTGGGAAAGATTGGCCTAGTTCCTGGCCAACGCATACAACTGAAAATGACTTGGTGGGAATAGGGAGAGCCCAGGCGGTAGCTAAAAGTGCAAAAATATTAAATTGGCAGTTTGAAAATACCTGCGGAACTTTCCAGCCTTATGTAGTTCCTTCACTCCCCTTTGTTCTATGGGGAAGGGATGTGTTATCTCAAATGGGAGTGCTACTTTTCAGTCCTGATGAAAAAGTGACCTCTCAAATGCTCCATATGGGCTATGATCCATCAGAGGATTAGGTAAACAATGGGAAGGAATAATTGAGCCAATTTGTCCAACCCCTCGACAGCTATGTACTGGATTGGGATATCCAAATTTATAATGGAGGCCATTGTTTTTGCTGCCGACCCCGTTACATGGAAATCTCAAGACCCAGTGTGGGTAGAACAATGGCCTCTGCCTCAGGAAAAATTACTGGCAGCGAAAATGTTAATTTTTGAACAACTGCAATTGGGACATACTGAGCCCTCCAATAGTCCCTGGAACACTCTTATTTTTGTTATTAAGAAAAAATCTGGCAAGTGGTGACTCTTACAAGATTTAGGAACCCCTCAGAAGAAATGGAGTAGCCATCATGGTCAACAAAAGAGTCCGAAATGCAGTACTTGGATTCAATCTCAAAAACGACAGAATGATCTCTGTTTGTTTCCAAGGCAAACCATTTAATATCACAGTAGTCCAAGTCTATGCCCCAACCAGTAACACTGAAGAGGATGAAGTTGAATGGTTCTATGAAGACCTACAAGACCTTTTAGAACTAACACCCCAAAAAAGATGTCCTTTTCATTATAGGGGACTGGAATGCAAAAGTAGGAAGTCAAGAAACACCTGGAGTAACAGGCAAATTTGGCCTTGGAATACGGAATGAAGCAGGGCAAAGACTAATAGAGTTTTGCCAAGAAAATGCACTGGTCATAGCAAACACCCTCTTCCAACAACACAAGAGAAGATTCTATACATGGAAATCACCAGATGGTCAACATCAAAATCAGATTGATTATATTCTTTGCAGCCAAAAATGGAGAAGCTCTATACAGTCAGCAAAAACAAAACCAGGAGCTGACTGTGGCTCAGACCATGAACTCCTTATTGCCAAATTCAGACTTAAATTGAAGAAAGTAGGGAAAACCACTAGGCCATTCAGGTATGACCTAAATCAAATCCCTTGTGATTATACAGTAGAAGTGAGAAATAGATTTAAGGGCCTAGATCTGATAGCTAGAGTGCCTGATGAGCTATGGAATGAGGTTTGTGACATTGTACAGGAGACAGGGATCAAGAACATCCCCATGGAAAAGAAATGCAAAAAAGGAAAATGGCTGTCTGGGGAGGCCTTACAAATAGCTGTGAAAAGAAGAGAGGCGAAAAGCAAAGGAGAAAAGGAAAAATATAAACATCTGAATGCAGAGTTCCAAAGAATAGCAAGAAGAGATAAGAAAGCCTTCTTCAGCGATCAATGCAAAGAAATAGAGGAAAACAACAGAATGGGAAAGACTAGGGACCTCTTCAAGAAAATTAGAGATACCAAAGGAACATTTCATGCAAAGATGGGCTCGATAAAGGATAGACATGGTATGGACCTAACAGAAGCCGAGGATATCAAGAAGAGATGGGAAGAATACACAGAAGAACTGTACAAAACAGATCTTCATGACCCAGATAATCATGATGGTGTGATCACTGACCTAGAGCCAGACATCCTGGAATGTGAAGTCAAGTGGGCCTTAGAAAGCATCACTACGAACAAAGCTAGTGGAGGTGATGGAATTCCAGTTGAGCTATTCCAAATCCTGAAAGATGATGCTGTGAAAGTGCTGCACTCAATATGTCAGCAAATTTGGAAAACTCAGCAGTGGCGACAGGACTAGAAAAGGTCGGTTTTCATTCCAATCCCAAAGAAAGGCAATGCCAAAGAATGCTCAAATTACCACACTATTGAACTCATCTCACACGCTAATAAAGTAATGCTCAAAATTCTCCAAGCCAGGCCTCAGCAATATGTGAACCGTGAACTTCCTAATGTTCAAGCTGGTTTTAGAAAAGGCAGGGGAACGAGAGGTCAAATTACCAACATCTGCTGGATCATGGAAAAAGCAAGAGAGTTCCAGAAAAGCATCTATTTCTGCTTTATTGACTATGCCAAAGCCTTTGACTGCATGCATCACAATAAACTGTGGAAAATTCTGAAAGAGATGGGAATACCAGACCACCTGATCTACCTCTTGAGAAATTTGTATGCAGGTCAGGAAGCAACAGTTAGAACTGGACATGGAGCAACAGACTGGTTCCAAATAGGAAAAGGAGTTCATCAAGGCTGTATATTGTCACCCTGTTTATTTAACTTATATGCAGAGTGCATCATGAGGAACCCTGGACTGGAAGAAACACAAGCTGGAATCAAGATTGCTGGGAGAAATATCAGTAACCTCAGATATGCAGATGGCACCACCCTTATGGCAGAAAGTGAAGAGGAACTAAAAAGCCTCTTGATGAGAGTGAAAGTGGAAAGTGAAAAAGTTGGCTTAAAGCTCAACATTCAGAAAATGAAGATCATGGCATCCGGTCCCATCACTTCATGGGAAATAGATGGGGAAACAGTGGAAACAGTATCAGACTTTATTTTTCTGGGCTCCAAAATCACTACAGATGGTGACTGCAGCCATGAAATTAAAAAATGCTTACTCCTTGGAAGGAAAGCCATGACCAAACTAGATAGCATATTCAAAAGCAGAGACATTACTTTGCCAACAAAGGTTCATCTAGTTAAGGCTATGGTTTTTCCTGTAGTCATGTATGGATGTGAGAGTTGGACTATGAAGAAGGCTGAGCGCCAAAGAATTGATGCTTTTGAGCTGTGATGTTGGAGAAGACTCTTGAGAGTCCCTTGGACTGCAAGGAGATCCAACCAGTCCATTCTGAAGGAGATCAGCCCTGGGATTTCTTTGGAAGGAATGATGCTAAAGCTGAAACTCCAGTGCTTTGGCCACCTCATGTGAAGAGTTGACTCATTGGAAAAGACTCTGATTCTGGGAGGGATTTGCTGCAAGAGGAGAAGGACGACAGAGGGTGAGATGGCTGGATAGCATCACTGACTCGATGGACTTGAGTCTCAGTGAACTCCAGGAGTTGGTGATGGACAGGGAGTCCTGGTATGCTGCGATTCATGGGGTCTCAAAGAGTCGGACACGACTTAGCAGATGATCTGATCTTATCTGATCTGCAACCTGGGCTTCCTTCCCCAGTAGCCATCCCAGAAGGTCGTAATATTATTGTAATTGATTTGCAAGACTATTTTTTCACCATCCCCTTTAATGCTGAGAAAAAAAAGTGATTTGCCTTTAGCTTACCATCAGAAAATTTTAAACAGCCTCATTTAAGCTTTCAATGGAAAGTGTTGCCCCAGGGAATGAAAAATAGCCCTACTTTATGTCAAAAATTTGTTAATGCAGCTATAGAAGATATTAGGGCTAAATATGAACAACTGTATATGATTCACTATATGGATGATATTTTAATAGCTCATTCTGATAAAGCTCATTTACAAACTGTTCTCCAAGATTTCATCCAGGCACTGACAGCCAGAGACTTAAAAATTGCCCCAGAAAAAATTCTGGTCAATCCGCCCATAACTTACTTAGGAAGGGTTATCAACTCAGAAACTCATGCTACTTTACAATTAAGATAAGATCATCTTGTTACTTTAAATGATTATCAAAAACTTTTAGGTGATATTAATTGGATTAGGCCCTATTTAAAATTAACCACTGCCAAGTTAAAATCTCTTTTTAACATTTTATGTGGGAATCCTGATCCAACTTCTAAAAGACAATTAACTGCTGAGGCTCAGGAGACCTTAGACAAAATAGAAGCAGCTTTATTTGATAGCTATGTAAAAATAATTGATTTACAAACAAACTGGCAACTCCTCTGCGTGGCTACTCCAACAGCACCTATGGGAGTTTTATGGCAAAATGGCCCCCAGAGTGGATCCATCTTCCCGATCAAGCTAAAAAGGTAGTGGCTTCTTATCCAGGTTTAGCGGCTACTTTAATATTAAAGGGGAGAAAGCGGAGTATTGAATTATTTGGTAAAGAGCCAGCAGAAATTATAATTCCATATAATAAAGAACAACTTGATGCTCTTCTAATGTTTGATGAAAATTGGCAGATTGCTATAGGAAATTATTTTGGCCAAATTCTGCATCATTTACCTTCAGATGTTTTGCTAAATTTTATGTCTAAACATCCAGTTATTTTCCCTGTTAGATGTAAATACTCCCCCATCTCAGAGGCTCTAATGGTTTTCACTGACGGGTCAACTAAAGGCAGAGCTTCTATAGTAAGAGATCAGCATAAAGTTTTACATACGCAGGAGACTTCAGCCGGAGAGCTGAACTCACAGCTGTTATAGAGGCTTTTGTTATGTTTGCAGAGGAGGAATTTAACCTTTACTCTGACTCTCAGTATGTGGTCAGGCTGTTTCCACACATTAAGACTGCGGTTCTGCCTGAGAACAAAACTGCAATATTTCACTTGTTAACTAAACTGCAGCAGCAAATTTGGAAAGGAAGCCGAGCATATTTTATTGGCCACATTCAGGCTCATTCTGGATTGCCTGGACCTTTAAATGACTTAAATGACCTGGCAGATTCACTAAGGTCACAGTGCTTCTGCTTTTGAAGAAGCCCAAGCTTCTCATTCACTCCACCATCAAAATGCTACTGCGCTAAGATATCAATTTCAGACTCCTCGAGAATCTGCTCGGGAGATTGTTTGTTCCTGTTCTCATTGTCCCACTGCTGTAAATAGTTTACCTATGGGAGTTAACCCTCGAGGTTTCAAACCTAATGCACTCTGGCAGATGGATGTAACTCACATATCTTCATTTGCAAAATTGTCTTTTGTTCATGTAACTGTGGATACCTTTTCTCATGTTATTATTGCAACTGCTCGTACAGGGGAAGCAGTTAAAGATGTAATACAAAAATCTCTTTACTTGTTTTTCATATTTGGGCCTGCCAAAAGCTTTGAAAACTGACAATGCTCCTGCTTACACTTTCAAGTCTTTTCCAGAATTTTGTCTAAGGTTTCAAATTAAACATAATACAGGCATCCCTTATAATCCACAAGGACAAGCCATTGTGGAAAGAGCACATCAAACGTTAAAAATCCAAATTCAAAACCTAAAAGAAGGGGAGTTTAAATATAGTTCTCCCCATCACATCTTGCAACATGCTCTTTTTGTAACAAATATTTTAAATACTGATTCAGCTGGAATTACTGCAATGCTTTGCCATTGGTGCCTGGAGCAACTGAATACAAAACCATTAGTTGAATGGAAGGACCTCCTTTCCAGACAATGGAAAGGTCCCAACCCATTGTTAACCAGCGGTCGAGGATATGCTTGTATTTTTCCACAGGACGCAGATTCTCCAATTTGGGTTCCAGATAGATTGATTCACCATGGCTCAGCCCCTCGGATACTGGATTCCACGGCCACCAGGACCCCAAAAGAGGAAGGGGCCTCCTCTATCTCCACTCCCTCTGCCAACACGGGAAGCCCAGCTGGTCCTGAGACGAATGACGCCAGAGATCCTGGATGAATAGGAGAGGGAGCCACCCACCAGACAGATGTCATAACTCTGCACAAAGGATATTGTTCCCCCTAATTCTTTGCCTTACAGGAGACCACCAGGACTCCCAGCTACTGCAACTCAACAAGCTCCCATACCTACCTGGGGACAGATTAAGGCGCTCTGTCACCAGGCACAAGGGATATAGCTTCCCCGCAGGGCTCTCCTGCCTCCCCTGAGAAGGTGTTTATTGCTACGCTTGCCTTATTATCTTGCCAGGTAAGCACCTCCTCCCCTATTCCTGAAAAGTATTGGGCTTACCTCCCAGATCCAACCTTTCAAGTAGTTACTTGGAACTGTGACCCCTTACGGGTCCACACAAACCAGCCTCAGTTACTGGGAGGGTCATATACTTCCCATACAACAGATAAATATCCTATTAATTTCAATTTTACCTTCAGGGGATTAACAGACGATCTTCCTGTTTGCTTCAACTTCCCCAACTATATAGAAAGCTTTATTACTACCCCTAAGGAAGGATGTATTGGAGCCTCTAAAAAAGCAATTCTGACCCATTCTCCAGCCTCAAGTATTGAACTTAGAGGGCGTCTAGCGGTTTGGATGTTGCAGGCTCGTATGCCCGGGGCCCTTGATCCCCACAAAACTGTATTCCATAGATCCCCTCCTGGATATCCAAGTTGTTATAACACCGAGCGGTCAGATATCATATGGAACACCATAGATGATCGTACAGGGTATCCGATTTGGAAATCATATACGTATGATTCGAGAATTGATTATAGAATACCAGGAGGAGGAAATTACATGATTCAAGACTGGAGTAACCCAGACCCAGGTACGAGCCCATTGATCCTTGGTGACTTTCTCAGTAGATATTATAATTGGAAGAAAGACTTGGTTCCTTGGCCATTAAGCATCACTAGATGGCATAATAATCAATTTGTTCCTCCTATATTGTCTTATACAACTAAGAACAGAACCTTTTGGCAGCCAGAAATTTGGAGGGCCCTTGCTGCCTCTGGTCCCATTTCTTTATTCCATCCAGATAGCAATTCTACTTATTCTGTTTTAGCTTGTCTACCCTCACCTTATGTTTTTCTCTTTACTAATGACTCCAAGAGACTAAATGTATACATGAATTATTCAGGTGGACCTAATATAGTAACTTGTGAACAATGAATGCTTTCATCTTGTTTGACCCCCCAATATAATGTTTGGTCTCTTGTGGTGTTGAAACGCCAGCCTATCTCATGATACCTGTAACTGTGCCTAATTACTGGTATAATAATTACGGTTTGGCTGTATTACAACAACTACAGGATTTGATGCAAACACGACAGTTTGTGGGCTTACTTATCTTGGGAATAGCAGCTTTAATAACTGCAATTACTTCTGTTACCATGGCAGCAATATCATTGACTCAACAAGTACATACTGCTCAATATGTTGATACTATGTCCAAAAGTGTTTCTTTAACATTGGCAATCCAGGAAGCTATAGCCAGGAAATTAGAAATGAGGGTAGACACCCTAGAGGAAGCAATAATACATATTGAGACTGAATTTCAGGCTTTAAAAGTGAAAATGGCATTGTCCTGTCATGCTGACTACTGGTGGATATGTGTAACACCCTTAAAGTAAATGAGACAGATTATGACTGGGGAAAAAAATTAAAAACCATATTTCAGGGGTCTGGAACAGCTCTGACATTGGTTTAGATTTAGGGAAACTTCACTGTCAAATAGCAACCATGGAACACTCCCGATTAGATTTTACTGCCGCTGGAGCAGCAAATGACTTCTTCCACACTTTCTCTAACTTCATTTCAGGAAAGAATAGTCTATCTACTGTTTTTAGCTATGTTGCTGTGGCTGCTTTAATTCTGCTTCTCATAATCATTCTTCCTTGTATTGTCAGAATTCTTCGACAGAGCACTCAGAAGCTCGCGACTGAACTGCATCTGGCTGTTTTAAGAAGTAAAAGAGGCGGAGATGCTGGGAGCCAGCACGGGAATCCCCACCCATAACAAGGTTATGTGGGAGAGTTCTGGTGGGCAAGGCAAGCCAAAACTCCAGGGGTGCCCCTCTGGGCCTGCCTGAGTGTCTACCCCAAAACCAGAGTCTGCTTGCTTTACTGCTTTGTGCTCTCACCTACACCTCTGACTTTACAGGGGGCTGTCCCCCACCACCATCTCTCTCTCTGAAAAAGAGTTAACTTACAGCTCCAGTTAATAGAGTTCCGGGGCACGACAAAAGTGTTTTAGTTCACAAACCCCTCAGATGGCTCTCTAACTTGCCTGACAAGTTTACCTGGACTCCTACAGCTATGCATACGATTGTTTAGTCTCCCAGCCTCGAAAGACACAGGAAGCTTAAGATATTCAAATAGCTTAGAGCCTCTCGGAGAGTTAGAAGCTGTCAGAATAAAAACTAGTAGAATATTTCATTGATGAGCCAATGCTTGCTGCCAAGTTTCCACATCCCCTGTATTGTATCCTTGAATGTGTATTAATCAATATATTTGGTATGTAGAAAAAATAAGTAGTGGCCTTGGTGTTAGTGACTTTAGACCCTTAAGGTAATAAATTCTTTCCTTTGTTGTAAACCCACTGCACCTCTGCCCTATAGGAATGCAACTTTATCTAACACCTTCGGAGGATGGCGCCAAACTTTAAAATAATTACTCTTAGAGAAAATAAGTCTTATGGTTGACAAACCTTTGTCAGAGTCATAAAATGTTAATAGGCCTTCTGGCCAGAAGATGATGTAAATCACCTAAACCATTTGTATACGATCAGTTTGCAGAAAAGAAACCCTGGTTTTGAGAAGGATCAAAGACTGCTGACTTTGCATGATTTCACACCCCCTATTATCATCTATGTGCAACTTATAGTATAAAAGCCCCTGTTGAAAATAAAGCTATGGGCCTTGCTCACTGAAGCTTGGTCTCCCCGTGTCATTCTTTCTTGTTTCCTTTTCCTCCTTTTCTCTTCTGTTCTTCCTTCATGCCAAAATAATTTGGACTGCGGGGGTCCTCTGCGACCACTTATTTGTCTGGGCTTCTAAGACCCACTTGAGAAGGTGCCTAAGGTGGGGCACCTTCCGCTATTTGAGAGGTCACCTGCGGCCTCCGTGGTCAGAGCAAGTTTGGTGTCACGAACTTTATTGATTTCCTGCATAAACCAGTTATTATTGAGCATCTAATAAATCTCTCAGCCTTTGCTATCCCTTAATGGCCAACGCCGTCATCCGGAGAGAATCCCTGGATCCAACCGGGGCTGGACCCTGATGCTGCCTGTTTATTTCAAGTTTAAGATTCTCTTTTATACTTTTACAGAAACATTAGGCCAGAGGTTTGACATTTTCAGTTCCCCATCTCCTGGATTTATTATCTCCATAAATCATTGTTGCTCTTCAAACAGAGTTCCTGCTTCAGTGATTCTCTCAGAATCAGCCTTATCATCTGTTATCCACCTCTTCTAATGTGTCCTATAGTTAACTTGTGATTACATTGTAACTCATGTTACATTCCTCAGTTTACTACTTACCTTCCTAAGTCCTGTTTGCCCTTAACATCCTGAGCTCAGTCTCTCTTAAAAAGGAGTCTAGCTATAGTGTCTCTAAAAATTCCCAACTTCCATAAGCTATAGTAAAATATGCTAGCTTTACAACATTCCTTAAATCTTTAACTTCTAACTATTTTAATTATTTCTAAGCCCTAAATTCAGTACACACCTTTGCCATAAACATTCTCCTCACAAATAGGCTTCAGATATCAATCCCTCCCATGGCCTCAAGCTACGGCCTATGTGCCCATCCTGAAACACTCGTTTGTAAAAAGTCCTTGAACAAACGTCAAAGATTAACTTTATGAATTATTTTCTGAGCAATGTTGCAGAAGGCTTTGTGCCTTCTCCTGCTCCTCTCAAGACCAATAAGCACCTTAATATTCCTTTTCAGTCAACTCAGTTGAGAAGACGAAAAGACAAGTCAGAATTACAAGCCCTAACTCCTTCATCCTGGGATCCGTGCCTGCAGAATGAGGAGAGGGGGCTGGGGCCATGCCTCCATTTTGTCAGTAATGCCTAATACAGCTCCTGACAAACTAGGTGTTGGTTTTGCTTTGCCTTCATCTCTTCATTCTTTCTGGAGTTATTTCTTCACTGATCTCCAGTAGCATATTTGGTACCTACTGACCAGGGGTAGTTTGAGCATTCTTTGGCATTGCCTTTCTTTGGGATTGGAATGAAAACTGACCTTTCCCAATCCTGTGGCCACTGATGAGTTTTCCAAATTTGCTGGCATATTGAGTGCAGCACTTTCACAGCATCATCTTTCAGGATTTGAAATAGCTCAACTGGAATTCCATCACCTCCACTAGCTTTGATGTAGTGATGCTTTCTAAGGCCCACTTGACTTCACATTCCAGGATGTCTGGCTCTAGGTCAGTGATCACACCATCGTGATTATCTGGGTCATGAAGATCTTTTTTGTACAGTTCTTCTATGTATTCTTGCCACCTCTTCTTAATATCTTCTGCTTCTGTTAGGTCCATACCAATTCTGTCCTTTGTCTAGCCCATCTTTGCATGAAATGTTCCTTTGGTATCTCTAATTTTCTTGAAGAAATCTCTAGTCGTTCCCATTCTGTTGTTTTCCTCTATTTCTTTGCATTAATTTCTGAGGAAGGCTTTCTTATCCTTTCTTGCTAGTCTTTGGAACTCTGCATTCAGATGTTTATATCTTTCCTTTTCTCCTTTGCTTTTCACTTCTCTTCTTTCACAGGTATTTTAACGCCTCCCCAGACAGCCATTTTCCTTTTTTTGCATTTCTTTTCCATGGGGATGGTCTTGATCCCTGTCTCCTGTACACTATCACAAACCTCCGTCAATAGTTCATCAGGCACTCTATCTATCACATCTAGTCCCTTAAATCCATTTCCCACTTCCACTGTATAATTATAAGGGATTTGATTTAGGTCATACCTGAATGGTCTAGTGGTTTTCCCTACTTTCTTCAATTTCAGTCTGAATTTGGCAATAAGGAGTTCATGGTCTGAGCCACAGTCAGCTCCTGGTCTTGTTTTCTTGACTGTATAGAGCTTCTCCATTTTTGGCTGCAAAGAATATAATCAATCTGATTTCGGTGTTGACCATCTGGTGATGTTCATGTGTAGAGTCTTATCTTGTGTTGTTGGAAGAGGGTGTTTGCTATGACCAGTGCATTTTCTTGGCAAAACTCTATTAGTCTTTGCCCTGCTTCATTCCGTATTCCAAGGCCAAATTTGCCTGTTACTCCAGGTGTTTCTTGACTTCCTACTTTTGCATTCCAGTCCCCTATAATGAAAAGGACATCTTTTTTGGGGTGTTAGTTGTAAAAGGTCTTGTAAGTCTTCATAGAACCGTTCAACTTCAGCTTCTTCAGCATTACTGTTCAGGGCATAGACTTGGATTACTATGATATTGAATGGTTTGCCTTGGAAATGAACAGAGATTATTCTGTCGTTTTTGAGATTGCATCCACGTACTGCATTTCAAACTCTTTTGTTGACCATGATGGCTACTCCATTTCTTCTGAGGGATTCCTGCCTGAAGTAGTAGATATAATGGTCGTCTAAGTTAAATTCACCCATACCAGCCCATTTTAGTTCGCTGATTCCTAGAATGTCAATGTTCACTCTTGCCATCTCTTGTTTGACCCCTTTCAATTTGCCTTGATTCATGGACCTGACATTCCAGGTTCCTATGCAATATTGTTCTTTACAGCATCGGACCTTGCTTCTATCACCAGTCATATCCACAACTGGGTATTGTTTTTGCTTTTGCTCCATTCCTTCATTCTTTCTGGAGTTATTTCTCCACTGATCTCCAGTAGCATATTGGGCACCTACTGACCTGGGGAGTTCCTCTTTCAGTATCCTATCATTTTGTCTTTTCATACTGTTCATGGGGTTCTCAAGGCAAGAATAGTGAAGTGGTTTGCCATTCCCTTCTCCAGTGGACCACATTCTGTCAGACCTCTCCGCCATGACCCTCCCGTCTTGGGTGGCCCCACAGGCATGGCTTAGTTTTATTGAGTTAGACAAGGCTGTGGTCCTAGTGTGATTAGATTGATTAGTTTTCTGTGAGTATGGTTTCAGTTTGTTTGCCCTCTGATGCCCTCTTGCAACACTTACCATCTTACTTGGGTTTCTCTTACCTTGGGCGTGGGGTATCTCTTCACAGCTGCTTCAGCAAAGCACAGCCACTGCTCCTTACCTTGCATGAGGGGTATCTCCTCACAGCCGCCCCTTCTGACCTTGAATGTGGAGTAGCTCCTCTAGGCCCTCCTGTGCCTGCGCAGCCACCGCTTTTTGGAGGTGGGGTTGCTCCTCCTGGCTGCCGCCCCTGGCCTCGGGCATGGGGTAGCTCCTTTTAGCCACCGCCCCTAACCTTGCATGTGGAGTAGCTCCTCCCAGCCGCCACCCCTGGCCTCGGACGTGGGGTAGTTCCTCTCGCCGTGCTACTAAAGTAATGCTCAAAATTCTCCAAGCCAGGCTTCAGCAATATGTGAAACGTGAACTTCCAGAAGTTCAAGCTGGTTTTAGCAAAGGCTAAGGAACCAGAGACCAAATTGCCAACATCTGCTGGATCATTGAAAAAGCAAGAGAGTTCCAGAAAAACATATATTTCTGCTTTATTGACTATGCCAAAGCCTTTGACTGTGTGGATCACAATAAACTGTGGAAAATTCTTCAAGAGATGGGAATACCAGATCACCTGACCTGTCTCTTGAGAAATTTGTATGCAAGTCAGGAATCAACACTTAGAACTGGACATGGAACGACAGACTGATTCCAAATAGGAAAAGGAGTACGTCAAGGCTGTATATTGTCACCCTGCTTATTTAACTTCTATGCAGAGTATACCATGAGAAGCGCTGGGCTGGAAGAAGCACAAGCTGGAATCAAGGTTGCTGGGAGAAATATCAATAACCTCAGATATGCAGATGACACCACCCTTATGGCAGAAAGTGAAGAGGAACTAAAAAGCCTCTTGATGAAAGTGAAAGAGGAGAGTGAAAAAGTTGGCTTAAAACTCAATATTCAGAAAATGAAGATCATGGCATCTGGTCCCATCACTTCATGGGAAATAGATGGGGAAACAGTGGAAACAGTGTCAGACTTTATTTTTCTGGGCTCCAAAATCACTGCATGGTGACTACAGCCATGAAATTAAAGGACACTTACTCCTTGGAAGAAAAGTTATGATCAACCTAGATAGCATATTCAAAGGCATAGACGTTACTTTGCCAAAAAAGGTCCATGTAGTCAAGGCTATGCTTTTTCCAGTTGTCATGTATGGATGTGAGAGTTGGACTGTGAAGAAAGCTGAGCACCAAAGAATTGATGCTTTTGAACTGTGGTGTTGGAGAAGACTCTTGAGAGTCCCTTGGACTGCAAGGAGATCCAAGCAGTCCATTCTGAAGGAGATCAGCCCTGGGAATTCTTTGGAAGGAATGATACTGAAGCTGAAACTCCAGTACTTTGTCCTCCTCATGCGAAGTGTTGACTCATTGGGAAAGACTCTGATGCTGGGAAGGATTGAGGGCAGGAGGAGAAGGGGACGACAGAGGATGAGATGGCTGGATGGCATCACGGACTCAATGGACGTGAGTCTGAGTGAACTCTGGGAGTTGGTGATGGACAGGGAGGCCTGGCATGCTGCGATTCATGGGGTTGCAAAGAGTCAGACACGACTGAGTGACTGAACTGAACTGAACTGAACCGATCTGTGGAGTTCATCTTTCAGTGTCCTATCTTTTTGCCTTTTCATCCTGTCCATGGGCTTCTCAATGGAAGAATACTGAAATGGTATGCCATTCCCTTGTCTAGTGGACCACATTTCATCAGAACATTCCACCACGACCCATCCATTTTGGGTAGGCTTACACAGCATGGCTCATAGTTTCATTGAGTTTGGCAAGGCTGTGGTCTATATAATTAGATTGGTTAGTTTTTGGTGATTGTGGTTTTCAGTCTGTCTACCCTCTGATGGAGAGGGATAATAGGTTTATGAAAGTTTCCTGATGGGAGAAACTGACTGCAGGGGAAACTTGGTCTTGTTCTGATGGATGGGGTGGATTTTATGTGGGGTGGAAGAAAAGGAAGAAAATCAGGGTGACTTCAACATCTTTGGCTTGAGTAACTAGAAAAATGAAAATATTGCTAATTAATATGTGGCTCCTTGCTTCATGGAATTCTTCAGGAAAGATTACTGGAGTGTGTAAGCCATTCACTTCTTCAGGGTATCTTCTTGACCCAGGAATTGAACCTGGATCTCTTGCATTGCAGGCAGATTCTTTACCATCTGAACCACCAGAGAAACCCAATATGTGGAAAGCTGTAGATGGGTCAGGTTAAGAGGGGATGATCAAGCATTTGATTTGGGACATATTCATTTTGAGATGCCTATAAAATATCCAATATTATTTGCTGAATAGTTGTGTGGAGTGTGTGTTTAGTAAGACTTCTACTGGATATATGAATTTGAGAGTCAAACCCATATGACAATGAGATTAGATGAGCTAATCAAGGGACTAATTATAGACAGAAACAAAAATTAATAACACAACAGAGGCCTTTCCCAGCATTCCAGACCCTTAAATCCAACTTTCTACTGGATGTCTCTTTAGATATCCTGCAAGCATCTCAAATTCAATATGTCCAAAACACAGTGCATGTTTTGACCCATCCCAAAGCATGCTAAGTAATCACCATGCTAATATGTAGCTCAATTATTTTAATAATAATATTCTTATTATGTATCTTGAATAGTAAAAAATCTTCCTGTCATTCAAGAGATCTGGTTTTGATCCTTGGATGGGGAAGATTCCCTGGAGAGGGACTGGCTACCCACTCCAGTATTCTTGCCTGGAGAATGCCATGGACAGAGAAGTCTGGCAGACAGTCCAAGGGGTCGGACACCACTGAATGACTAACACTTTCATATGCATTATTTTAACCCTCACAATGCCATTTGGAGATTATTACTATTTTCTTTCTATTGAAAATAAAGAAAAATAAGGTTAGGAAGTTTTAATAAATTAACCAGTGATGCACAGCTAGTTAAGTGAAGCAGTTGAGTGAAGATTCCAGCTCTCTTGTATCCAGAACTCATATTCATAACCACCATGTTATATAGTTTCTTAATATTCAAAAGAATAAGTCTGGAGATTATTATGAATCCTCAAAACCATGATTCATCACATTGTTTTGGATCATGGGGTCTTTTGGAAAATGTCACATAAGTTCCCTAGAAATATATACATTTGCAAAGAGATTCAATATTTTGTGTACAGTTTCAAAGGCACCCTAAAAGCTATGCAAGAACTATCACCACTTAAAGATCAAAGACCTCTGAAAAAGAGTTTTTGCATTCTGTCCCTCACATTTTCATTCATAAACTACAATGAACACTTACTAAAAAAATTTAAGTGGTTCAGACTTTATTTTTTTTTTAGGATATTGGATTCATATAGGTCAAAAATAAATACTATACAGCTTATTTCAAACTTCATTTCTACCTCTAGTTCTACTCACGTGTCAATACCTAATATTTGTGTAACAACTTCTATTACTCTCTTGGGTCTCTATTGAGAGTCTAATATAAACACAATCATGAATGTATATATTTGTCTGTGCACCAATGTCTTTCTTATATAAATGTAATGAAGCAGAAGATATTAAGAAGAGGTGGCAAGAGAACAGAGAAGAACTATACAAAAAAGATTTTCATGAACCAGATAATTACAATGGTGTGATCATTCAATTAGAGCCAGGCATCCAGGAATGCGAGGTCAAGTTGGCCTTAGGAAGCATTTCTTTGAACAAAGCTTGTGGATGTGATGGAAATCCAGTTGAGCTACTTCAAATCCTAAAAGATGATGCTGTCAAAGTGCTGCACTCAATATGCCACAATTAGAAAACTCAGCAGTGGCCACAGGACTGGAAAAGGTCAGTTTTCATTCCAATCCCAAAGACAGGCAATGCCAAAGAATGTTCAAACTACCACACAATTGCACTCATCTCACATGCTAGCAAAGTCATGCTCAAAATTCTCCAAGCAACTCCATGGTTTTGTGTTCTCCAGTGTCTCGAGGGAGCCCTGCCAGAAGGGAGGACAATGAAAGCTATTCCAGGTGAACTGCAGACCTACACGGTGTTAGCAGTTTAGGAATCAGCTGGTCCAGGGAATCTTTTTTTCCAGATTTTTTTAACATGGGAAGCTGTTCATCAAACAAGTCAAAGTGTGAAACAGATCAAAAATTTAAAAAAAAGGAAAAAAAAAAATTCTCCAAGCAAGGCTTCAACAGTACACGAACTGTGAACTTCCAGATGTTCAAGGTTGATTTAGAAAAGGCAGAGGAACAAGAGATCAAGTTGCCAACATCTGCTGGATCATCAAGGAAGCAAGAGAGTTCCAGAAAAAAAATCAACTCCTGTTTTATTGACTGTGCCAAAGCCTTTGACTGTGTGGATCACAATAAACTGTGGAAAATTCTACAAGAGATGGGAATACCGCACCCCTAACCTGCCTGTATGCATGTCAGGAAGCAACAGTTAGAACTGGACATGGAATAACACACTGGTTCCAAATAAGAAAATGAGTATGTCAAAACTGTATATTGACACCCTGTTTATTTAACTTATGTGCAGAGTACATCATGAGAAATGCTGGGCTAGAGGAAGCACAAGCTGGAATCAAGATTGCTGGGAGAAATATCAATAACCTCAGATATGTAGATGACACCACCCTTATGGCAGAAAGTGAAGAAGAACTAAAAAGCCACTTGATGAAAGTGAAAGAGGACAGTGGAAAAAGTTGACTTAAAGCTCAACATTCAAAAAACTAAGATCATGGCATCCGGTCCTATCACTTCATGGCAAATAGATGGGGAAACAGTGGAAACAGTGACAGATTTTATTTTTCTGGGCTCCAAAATCACTGCAGATGGTGATTGCAGTCATGAAATTAAAAGACACTTACTCATTGGAAGGAAAGTTATGACTAACCTAGACAGCATATTAAAAAGCAGAGACATTACTTTGCCAACAAAGGTCTGTCTAGTCAAGGCTATGGTTTTTCAGGTAGTCATGCATGGATGTGAGAATTGAACTGTAAAGAAAGCTGAGCCCCGAAGAGTTGATGCTTTTGAACAATGGTGTTGGAGAAGACTCTTGAGAGTCCCTTGGACTGCAATGAGACTCAACCAGTCCATCCTAAAGGACATCAGTTCTGGGTGTTCATTGGAAGGACTGATGCTGAAGCTGAATCTCCAAAACTTTGTCCACCTGATAGGAAGAGCTGACTCATTGGAAAAGAGCCTGATGCTGGGAAAGTTTGAAGATGAGAGGAGAAGGGGACAACAGAGGATGAGATGTTTGGATGGCATCATAGACTCAATGGACATGAGTTTGTGCAAACTTTGGGAGTTGGTGTTGGACAGGGAGTCGTGGCATGTTGTGGTTCATGGGGTCACAAAGAGGTAGACACAACTGAGGGACTGAACTGAACTGAACAGATAGGAATAATTCTCGACATTGTTTAATTAATTTTGACAGTATATTGCTCAATCAAAAAGCCAGGTTGGTTACTTATGAGTTTCTAAGTGTTATTTTTGTTGTGATTGGAGAAGGGCTTACTACAGTGGTTTTTCAAGTCAGGAGCTGAATTGCTAACTTGTCCTTTGAATCCTAGTTATTGTCCACCCTGATAAACACTTTCTCAAAGAGAGAGATCAATCTTTCAGAGAAGCAGCAGTTTTAGTGAATTTGAGTTCATCAGCAGCAACTTAGGAGAAGACCTTGCAAGTAAGCCTTCACAGAGACATTATAGGCACTGCGTGATTTATGTTCTAACTTGACTCAATATCCTTTCCATTTCAGCTGCTGGCAAGTGCATCAAGTGAAGTCCTTTAATCTGAGTAGAGAACCACTTACAACAGTGGTGCTGAGCTTATATGTGGTCAGCACCCACATTAGCAGCCAAGGTCCAGAGTATTCAGCTTTAACTTAACTGGCAGGAAGAAAGCAGTGATTCTCCCTTTTGTGTCTGAGAACATCATCATTGAGGCTGGAAAGAGAATCTTCTATCTCTAGCAACAGAGACTAGTCAACCATCATTTTGATGTATTAATACTTTTGGATGTACTTAGTGGCAACCAAGTCCAACCCCAAGGAGAAAAAGCAGGTCCCAGGCTCAGTTGCAGCCAGTGACCAAGAAGATTTCAGGGATCTTCTGAAGGCTATCCAGGGCTGAAAGGGAAATATTTGAATAGGGATAGGTAGGGATGAGTTATAGAGATGGAGCCAAAAGATATTTCCTATCATTGTTTTAACATTTCATTTTTAATTGTCCCCTCATGGCCTGAGGAAGTGCAGGTTACATATGTGAGTACAAAATTAATCTCAGCTGACTTGTTAGAATTCTGTGCTTATTTCAGGGACACCTAGAGCCAAGGTGCTGATCCTGGCTAACCTGGGATGAAGTCAACTAGCTAGTCATAGATATTCCTGTGCCAGGGTCTGAGAGAGACATGGTGTGCCGTCTGTGCTAGTTTATTAATGTTGGTCATAAGAACAAACAAGCAAAAAAACAAACAAACAAACCACCAGCTTGCCTGGTGGCTCAGAGGTTAAGAATCCACCTGCTAGTGCAGGACACATGGGTTCAATCCCTGACTTGGGAAGATACCACATCCCATGGAGCAACTAAGCCCATGAACCTCAACTTTTGAGCCTCTGCTTTAGATCCTGGGTGCCAGAAAATGAGAAGCCACCACAATGAGAAGCCCACTTACCACAGCTAGAGAGTAGCTCCCACTTGCTGCAACTAGATAAAAGCCCACATAGCAATGAAGATTCACAGCCAAAAATAAATAGAATTATTAAACAAACAAACAAAAAATGAAACTGATAGATGATTTGCACCCAGTTTCTGTAATTGTACCCAAACAGGAACCTATGTGTCCTTCCAGGGACCAGCCTTCCCCTATATCATCATCTCTCCAGAAGTGTCTTTTTATAGATAACAGTATCAGATGGGCTTTACCTGACTTGTTTTACAGATGGGAAAAGCCCCTACCAAATAGAAGATGTTAACTACTGGATGACCATGAGCACATAGCCCCAGGGCCTTCTGGAGCTTAAGAACTGATAGAGTTAACCTCTGGAACATCATCCTGCTCCCTCCCATCAGCCAGTTGGAGAATAGTGCATGAGCTGATCAGGGCAACCTACCCTGGGACCCGCCCCTCCCACACCTGGCTTTTAAAAATGCTTGGTCAAACCCTTCAGGGAACTTGGGGCTTTTTAGGGCATGAGCCACCTGTCTCCTTGAGTGACTCTGCAATAAACTTTTCTCTGCTCCAAAATCCGATGTTTTGGTTTGTTTGGCTTCTCCATGCATCAGACACATGAACTTGATCTCACATTAGGTTTTCTTGGTTTCTTCTCTTGCTCTTGGTCAGGCAGCCTAATTTTGGTCACCTAGCCTTCCCTGGACATTAATGTGGCTTTCCTAAGTCCAGGTCTTGTAGTCATCTGGTAATTCATGATTAAAAATACAAAGAGCATCCTATGCCCCTGAGGAAGGAACTTGAGAGCTGTGTCTCCAAGTCTTGGACCTCACTGATGTTTATCTGTGCTGTCTCTTTCCTCGTTTATTGGAGTCTCATTTCAATGATTCAGCACTGTGTAATTGATGCTTTATGCTAGTTTTGTATATTCACTCTGGAATATGATACAGTTATAAGTCTATATGCATTGTCAGCTCCTGTCTCAAGCAAATCTCAGGTGTCACTGGATGAGGTCAGATGAGCAGCTGACAGCCTTGAATACCTGATTTTTGGCCCTCCTCTTCCTCCTTTCTCCTCATCCCCCTCAGACTAGAATTCCCTCATATTTTCCCTTAACATTCTCTCTTCAAAACTGTCTGTGGATTGTTCCTAGTTGTTTTGTTCAGTCACTCAGTCATGTCTGACTCTTTGCGACCCCAAGGACTGCTGCATCCCAGGCTTCCCTGTCCTTCAACAACTCCCAGAGTTTGCTCAAACTCATGTCCATCAAGTTGGTGGTGCCATGTAACCATCTCATCCTCTGTCATCAGCTTCTTCTCCTGCCTTCAATCTTTCCTAGCATCAGGGTTTTTCTTTACCCATGAGTTGGCTTTTCACATCATGTGAGCAAAATATTGGAGCTTCATTTGCAGCTTCAATCCTTCCAATGAATATTCAGGACTGATTTCCTTTAGGACTGACTGATTTGATTTATTTGTATTCCAAGGGACTCTCAAGAGTCTTCTTCAACACCACAGTTCAAAGGCATCAGTTCTTTGGCACTCAGCCTTCCTTATGGCCTAACTCTCACATCCATACATAACTACTGGAAAAAACCATTGCTTTGGCTAGAAGAACCTTACGGAAAAAAAAAAAAAAAAAAAAAAAAACAAAAACAAAAAAAAACAAAAACAAAAAACCTGATGAACTATGGACGGAGGTTTGTGGCATTGTACAGGAGACAGGGAGCAAGACCATCCCCAAGAAAGAGAAATGCAAAAAAGCAAAATGGCTCTCTGAGGAGGCCTTACAAAAAGCTGTGAAAGGAAGAGAAGCAAAAAGCAAAGGAGAAAAGGAAAGGTGTATCCATTTGAATGCAGAGTTCCAAAGAATAGCCAGGAGAGATAAGAAAGCCTTCCTTACCGATCAGTGCAAAGAAAGAAAGGAAAACAATAGAATGGGAAAGATTAGAGATTTCTTCAAGAAAATTAGAGATACCAAGGGAATATTTCATGTAAAGATGGGCTCAATAAAAGACAGAAATGGTATGGACGTAACAGAAGCAGAAGATATTAAGAAAAGCTGACAAGAATACATAGAACTGTACAAAAAAGGTCTTCATGACCCAGATAACCATGATGGTGTGATAACTCACCTCGAGCCAGACATTCTGCATGTGAAGTCAAGTGGGCCTTAGGAAGCATCACTATGAACAAAGCAAGTGGAGGTGATGGAATTCCAGTTGAGCTATTTCAAATTCTAAAAGATGATGTTGTGAGAGTGGTGCAATCAATATGCCAGCAAATTTGGAAAACTCAGCAGTGGCCACAGGACTGGAAAAGGTCGGTTTTCATTCCAATCCCAGAAAAAAGCAATGCCAAAGAATGCTCAAACTACTGCACAATTGCACGCATCTCACATGCTAGTAATGTAATGCTCAAAATTCTCAAAGTCAGCCTTCAATAATATGTGAACCATGAACTTCCAGAGGTTCAAGCTGGTTTTAGAAAAGGCAGAGGAACCAGAGATCAAATTGTCAACATCTGCTGGATCATCATAGAAAGCAAGAAAGTTCCAGAAAAACATCTATTCCTGCTTTATTTACTATGCCAAAGATTTTGACTGTTTGGATCATAATGAACTGTGGACAAATCTGAAAGAAATGGGAATACCACACCCTCTGACCTGCCTCTTGAGAAATCTGTATGCAGATCAGGAAACAACAGTTAGAACTGGACATGTAAAAATGGACTGGTTCCAAATAGGAAAAAGAGTAAGTCAAGGCTATATATTGTCATCCTTATTACTTAACTTATATGCAGAGCACATCATGAGAAATGCTGGGCTAGATGAAGCACAAGCTGGAATCAAGGTTGCAAGGAGAAATATCAATAACCTCAGATATGCAGATGACCACCACCCTTATGGCAGAAAGTGAAGAAGAAATAAGAGCCTCTTGATGAAGGTGAAAGAGGAGAGTGAAAGAGGAGGGTGAAAGTGTTGGCTTAAAGCTCAACATTCAGAAAACTAAGATCATAGCATCCTGTCTCATCACTTCATGGCAAATAGATGGAGAAACAGTGCAATCAGTGACAGATTTTATTTTCAGGGGCTCCAAAATATCTGCAGATGATGACTCCAGCCATTAAATTAAAAGTCTCTTACTCCTTGGGAGAAAAGTTATGATCAAACTAGAGAGCATATTAAAAAACAGACATTATTTTGCCAAAAAATGTCCATCTAGTCAAGGCTATGATTTTTCCAGCAGTCACATATGGATGTGAAATTTGAATTATAAAGAAAGCTGAGCACCGAGGTATTGATGATTTTGAATTATGGTGTTAGAGAAGACTCTTGAGAGTCCCTTGGACTGCAAGGAGATCCGAACAGTCAATTCTAAAGGAAATCAGTCCTGAATATTCATTAGGACTGATGTTGAAGCTGAAACTCCAATACATTGGCCACCTGATGGAAAGAGCTGACTCATTTGAAAAGACCCTGATCCTAGGAAAGCTTGAAGGCAGGAGGAGAAGGGGAGGACAGCGGATGAGATGGTTGGATGGCATCACCGCCTCAATGAGTAAACTCCTGGAGTTGGTGTGGACAGTGAGGCCTGGTGTGCTGAGGTTTATGGGGTCGCAAAGAGTTGGACATGATGGAGTGCCTGAATTGAACTGAACTAATATATATTTAACTGACTCGATGGACATGAGTTTGGATGGACTGAGGGAGTTAGTTATGGACAGGGAGGCCTGGCATGCTGTGGCTCATGGGGTCGCAAAGAGTCGGACATGGCTGAGCGACTGAACTGAACGGAACTAATATATATTTTATTTTTCTGCTGGTCAGTGGAATTGGACTATTAAAATGTCATTGTTTGCACCTTTAGCTTCCATCAATAGGAGTTGGTACAATAATGATGTGGGGTTTTATGTTTAACCTCATAAAGGGAATGAAAGCCTTGGCTATACACACCACTTTTGGGAATGGCCTTGATACAAGGAGCCATGTGTATCTCAGGAACTAAAGATCTATTTGTGTTCAACTCTGACAAACTGAGCGGTCCACAGAGCCTGTTTATAGTAACACAGACCCTTGGACTTATCTCTAATGCATTTCAAGCTTGAAAGAGCTTTTGATGGAATGGGGTAAAATTATACACACACACACACACACACACACACGTCAGTTCAGTTCAGTCGCTCAGTTGTGCCTGACTCTTTGTGACCCCATGAACCGCAGCACGCCAGGCCTCCCTGTCCATCACCAACTCACAGAGTTCACCCAAATTCATGTCCATTGAGTCAGTGATGCCATCCAACCATCTCATTACCTCTGTTGTCCCCTTCTCCTCCTGCCCTCAATCTTTCCCAGCATCAGGGTCTTTTCAAATGAGTCAGCTCTTCACATCAGGTGGCCAAAGTATTGGAGTTTCAGCTCAATATCAGTCCTTCCAAAGTATACCCAGGACTGATCTTTAGGACGGACTGGCTTAAACTCCTTGCAGTCCAAGGGGCTCTCAAGAGTCTTCTCCAAAACCACAGTTCAAAACCATCAATTCTTAAGAACTCAGCTTTCTTTATAGTCCAATTTTCACACTCGTACATGACCACTAGAAAAACCATAACCTTGACTGAAGGGACCCTTGTTGGCAAAGTAATGTCTCTGTTTTTTAAAATGCTGTCTAGCTTGGTCATAACTTTCCTTCCAAAGAATAAGCGTCTTTTAATTTCATGGTTGCAATAATCATATGCAGTGATTTTGGAGCCCCCCCCCACAAAAAAAAAATTAAAATTAAAATAAATTCAGTCACTGTTTCCACTGTTTCCCCGTCTATTTCCCATGAAGTGATGGGACCAGAAGCCATGAGTTTTTGAATGTTGAGCTTTAAGCAAACTTTTACACTCTCCTCTTTCACCTTCATCAAGAGGCTCTTCAGTTCCTCTTCACTTTCTGCCATAAGGGTGGTGTCATCTGCATATTTGAGGTTACTGATATTTCTCCTGGCACTCTTGATTCCAGTGTGCTTCATCCAGCCCAGCATTTCTCATGATGTACTCTGCATATAAGTTAAATAAGCAGGGTAACAATATACAGTCTTGACATACTCATTTTCCTATTTGGAACATTCTGTTTTTCCATGCCCAGTTCTAACTGTTGCTTCCTGACATGCATACAGGCAGGTTAGGGGTGTGGTATTCCCATCTCTTTCAGAATTTTCCACAGCTTATTGTGACCCACACAGTCAAAGGCTTTGTCATAGTCAATAAAGCAGAAAGAGATGTATTTCTAGAACTCTTTTAATTTTTTGACGATCCAACGGATGTTGGCAATTTGATCGCTGGTTCCTCTGCTTTTTCTAAAGCCAGCTTGAACATCTGGAAGTTCGCTGTTTACGTATTGTTGAAGCCTGGCTTCGATAATTTTGAGCATTACTTTACGAGTGTGTGAGATGAGTGCAATTGTGCACTAGTTTGAGCATTCTTTGGCATTGCCTACCTTTGGGATTGGAATGAAAACTGACCTTTTCCAGTCCTGTGGCCACTGCTGAGTTTTCCAAATTTGCTGACATATTGAGTGCTGCACTTTCACAGCATCATCTTTTAGGATTTGAAATAGCTCAACTGGAATTCCATCACCTCCACTTGCTTTGTTTGTAGTATGCTTCCTATGGCCCATTTGACTTCACATTCCAGGATTTCTGGCTCTAGGTGAGTGATCACACCATCGTGATTATCTGGGCTGTGAAGATCTTTTGTGTACAGTTCTTCTGTGTATTCTTGGCATCTCTTCTTATATCTTCTGCTTCTGTTAGGTCCATACCATTTCTGTCCTTTATCAAGCCCATCTTTGCATGAAATGTTCCCTTGGTATCTCTAATTTTCTTGAAGAGATCTCTAGTCTTTTCCATTCCATTGTTTTCCTCTCTTTCTTTGCATTGATTGCTGAGAAAGGCTTTCTTATTTCTCCTTGCTATTCTTTGTAACTCTGCATTCAGATGCTTATATCTTTCTGTTTCTCCTTTGCTTTTTTGTTCCCTTATTTTCTCAGCTATTTGTAAGGCCTCTTCAGACAGCTGTTTGCCTTTTTGCAATATATTTATATATGTATATGTGTGTATATATATATATGTGTGTGTGTGTGTGTGTGTGAGGAAATATACAATATTAGTCTTTTTCTATCTAATTTATCTCGTTAAGCATTGTCTTTTACAGGTCCACCATCCATGTTGATACAAATGGCAAATTTTCATCTTTTTTTTTTTTTTACGGTTGTGTAAAACCTCTGTGAAATATCACCTCACACCTGTTAGGATGGAAAATTTAAAAAGACAAGGAATAATAAGTGTTGGCGAAATGTGAAGAAAAGGTAACCCTTTTTGCATGTGCATGGGATGGAAATTAAAGCAACCACTATGATAAATAATTGGAGGTTTCTCAAAAGATTAAAAATGGGACTACCATATAGTCTAGCAATTCCACTCCTGGGTATCTATCCTAAGAAAACAAAAACACTTATTTGAAAAGACATATGTACCCTAAAGTTCAAAGAAGTTATGGAATTTACATAGCCTAGTTATGGAATCAACCTAATTGTCCATAAATAGATGAATGAATAAAAAAGATGTGGTACATATATTTAATGGATATTTTGGGGGTGTTTTGTTTAAAAATCATGATGGGTAAATATAAGCATAACATAATACCAGTAAAGATACATGGGGATAGTAGCACATTTTTTTTAAGCTTAAAATAACTGTAGGAAAAAACCTGATAGATTTGAAGACCATATATTGTGAAACTTTATTCCTGCTTTATTTTATTCTATTCCTTTAAACAATTCTATTCTATTCTGTCCTACCAAACAGATTTTATTAATATTCCCATTGTTGTTTTTTAGTCATGAACTCGTGTCCTACTCTTCGCAACCCCATGGACTGCAACATGCCAGGCTTCCCTGTCCTTCACCATCTCCTAGAGTTGGCTCAAACTCATGCCCATTAAGTCAGTGATGACATCCAACCATCTCATCTTCTGTCACCTCCTTATCCCCCTGTCCTCAATCTTTCCCAGCATCAGGGCATTTTCTAATAAGTTAGTTCTTGACATCAAATGGCCAAAGTGTTAGAGCTTTAGCTTCAGTATCAATCCTTCCAATGAATATTTGGAGTTGATTTCCTTTAGGATTGACTGGTTTAATCTCCTTGCAGTGCAAGGGACTCTTAAGACTGTTCTCCAGCATCACAGTTCAAAAGCATCAATTCTTCAGTGCTCAGCCTTCTTTATGGTCCAACTCTCACATCTGTACATGACTACTGGAAAAACCATAGCTTTGACTCTATGAACATTTGTAGGCAAAGTGATGTTTCTGTTTTTTTTAATATACTATCCAGGTTGTTCATAGCTTTTCTTCCAAAGAGCAAGCCTCTTTTAATTTGATGGCTGCAGTCTCCATCCACAGTGATTTTACTTCGAGTAATAGAACTTAAATTGTGATTTTAAAAGTGCTATTCTTATTCAGATCTAGAGAAAAAGTATATTATTAGTACATACTAATTAAGATCATATGAAATAAAACATAACTTGGGTTTATATTCTTACTTTGTACTTAATAGCTGTGTGAACCTGGGCAAGTTACTTAATACCTCTGAGCTTCTGTAACCACATATATAGAGTGAAATTGATAATAATAAGAGTTACAAAGCTAGATTTTGTGAAGTGATTGGAATAGTGTCTTGTTACATAGGGAGCACTAGTTGTTTTCTATTATCATTGTGTTTGTATTAGGGTCTTCCAGAGAAACAGAATCAATAGGATGTGTGTGTAAGTAGAATGACATTTATTTTAAGTATTCAACTCATGATATTATGGAGGCTCAGTTCAGTTCAGTCGCTCAATCGTGTCTGACTCTTTGCAACCCCATGAACCACAACACGCCAGGCCTCCCTGTCCATCACCAACTCCCGGAGTCCACCCAAACCCATGTCCATCAAGTCAGTGATCCCATCCAACCATCTCATCCTCTGTCATCCCCTTCTCCTCCTGCCCTTAGTCTTTCCCAGCAGCAGGGTCTTTTTCAATGAGTCAGCACTTTGCATCAGGTGGCCAAAGTAGTGGAGTTTCAGCTTCAACATCAGACTTACCAATCAACACCCAGAACTGATCTCCTTTAGGATGGACTGGTTGGCTCTCCTTGCACTCCAAGGGACTCTCCAACACTACAGTTAAAAAGCATCAATTCTTCAGCACTCAGCTTTCTTTATAGTCCATCTTTCACATCCATACCTGGCTACTGGAAAAACCATAGCCTTGACTAGATGGACCTCTGTTGACAAAGTAATGTCTCTGCTTTTCAATATGCTGTCTAGGTTGGTCATAACGTTCCTTCCAAGGAGTAAGCGTCTTTTAATTTCATGGCTGCAATCACCATCTGCAGTGATTTTGGAGCCCAGAAAAATGAAGTCAGCCACTGTTTCCACTGTTTCCCCATCTTTTTGCCATGAAGTGATGGGACTGGCTGCCATGCTCTTAGTTTTCTGAATGTTGAGCTTTAAGCCAACTTTTTCACTCTCCTCTTTCACTTATTATGGAGACTGGCTAGTACAAATTCTGCAGCGTGGAGATTCAGGAAAGAATTGATGTTATAGTTCCAGTCCAACCATCAGGCTGAAGGCACAGGAAAAGCCAATGCTTGAATTTCAAATCTGAAAGGAGCCTGCCACAGGATTCTCTCTCGTTCAGGAAAGATCAGTGTTTTAGTATATTCAGGACTTCAAGCGATGAGATGAGGCTCACGCACTTGCTGGAGGGCAATTTCATTCAAAATTCACTGATTTGAATGTTATTCTTACCCCCAAGCGCCTGCACAGAATCATCTAGAATAATGTTTGACCACAGATGGGCATTGTGACCCAGCCAAATTGACACATATAATTAGTCATCATAGAGCTTAATAGATTTCATGTCATGGTAAAATAAAGAAACATGCTAATTGTTCAGCACACTGAAGACACTGGGATACGACTGGGGTATCCAAGTGGAATATTATATTATTTTCAAATATCATATTTTAATGAAACAAATACAATTCAAAATAATGAGAAAGGTTATTTGAATTTGTATAACAATTACAAATATTTTTCCAAAATTTTTGAATGGAAAACTTGAGTTTTCTTCCAACAGTTTATCTCAGCTTTTTCAGTTGAAGTGACTATGAAAATTTCTGAAGAATAATCTTTTAAAGTAAAAAAAAATATTTAATTTTCTTTCTGGAGTATAGTTGCTTTACACTGTTGTGCTAGTTTCTACTATATAGCAAAATGAATCAGCTCTACATATGCATATACTTAAAGGGCCTGATATTAAATTTAGAGAAATGATGTTAAAGCTATTCTTCATTTTCTGTCTTTGAGAAACACAGTGTTGAGATTTCTTATTACAATGCAAATTAATTTCAAATCCAGTCTCATGTTCACATATAGCATATTCCAAAAGCTGATGAATCTCTAAACTGTGGAAGTTCACGTGGTGTTAGATAGTCACGTTGCAGCCTAGATGTCAGTAAAACGACAAGTCAGCTAAAGGTGCACATGTTTCTGTGAAGATACATGTGAAGATAGATTTGGGAGCCCAGGTGGACCTGTATTTGCCAGGAAATTTCACCAGACACAATATTCACCCCTTCCTGCCCGACTGCCTCTCCACAGACCTATCCTGCTGTACCATGGCCCTTATCCACAATGGGGCCATGGAGACAGTTGTTCAGGTGGCTGAATTAACCAGATTAGCATACGATGGTAAAGCAGAGAATGAAGCAGAGGATGTCGGGATTAGTCTCCTTGTTGTCCTGTGGGGCAGACCATCAGAGCACTCTATGCAAACTGCCTTCTGTATTGTACCTGAGGAGGCTGCCAGGTCTGTGTGGCCAGCTCCCCACCTTTGTCCCAATATTTCTAGGCACTTGTACATTGTACATTGATCAAAAAGCTCTTTTCATTCAGCACTGTGACCCTAGAAGAATGTCTGCTACAGAGTAGGTGCTTAGTAATATTTATTCAATAATATTTGTTCATAAACTAGCTAATATTTTATATTATCATATTCATACTAATTTCAGTTGAAAATCTTTTCTTTGTCCTTGTGTGGCTAAGAAGTTTACTGACAATAGCTGGACTATTCATCATAGTGAAAAATGTGTGGAAAAAAACTCCAAATATCCATTGACAAATGGATAATCAAAGTGATGTATTCATATAGTGAAAGTGAAAGTGAAATTCGCTCAGTCCTATCCGACTCTTTGGGATCCCATGGAATATACAGTCCATGGAATTCTCCAGGCCAGAATACTGGATGAGGAGCTTTTCCCTTCTCCAGGGGAATCTTTCCCAACTCAGGGATTGAACCCAGGTCTCCCACATTGCAGGTGGATTCTTTACAAGCTGAGAAACAACGGAAGCCCCAAATACTGGAGTGAGTAGCTTACCCTTCTCCAGAGGATCTTCCCAACCCAGGAATCGAACTGGGGTCTCCTGCATTTCAAGTGGATATCCATATTGTGGAATATTATTCAGCCTTATAAAGGAATGGGATTCTGATACATGCTACAACATAAATGAAATTTAAAATATTCAGCTAAGTGAAATAAGCCAGACACAAAAGGAGAAATATTGTATGATTCCACTTAGGTAAGGTACTTGTGCTAAGTCGCTTCAACTGTTTCTGACTTTGTGTAACCCTATGGACTGTCGCCTGTCAGGTTCCCTCTGTCCATATGGGACCCTCCAAGCAAGAATACTGGAGAGTGTTGCCATTTCCTTCTCCAGGGGATCTTCCCAATCCAGGAATCAAACCCGCGTCTCTTACATCTCCTGCATTGGCAGGCGAGTTCTTTACCATTAGCACCACCTGGGAAGTAGCTGCTGCTAAGTTGCTTCAGTCCTGTCCAACTCTGTGTGACCCCATAGATGGCAGCCCACCAGGCTCCCCCGTCCCTGGGATTTTCCAGGCAAGAACACTGGAGTGGGTTGCCATTTCCTTCTCCAATGCATGACAGTGAAAAGTGAAAGTGAAGTCGTTCAGTCTTGTCCGACTCTTCATGACCCCATGGACTGCAGCCCACCAGGCTCCTCCGTCCATGGAATTTAAGAGAAGTCAAATTCACAGAGATGGAAAATAGAATGTGGTCACCAGAAGGTAGGGGAGGGGACAGCATGGAGTTACTGTTTGTTAGGTTCAGGTTTTAGTTTCGAATGATTAAAAAATAATTCTGGAATTGGATGGGAGTAATGGTTGTATGATGGTGTTATTTACTTAATGTTACTTATACATTGTCAATTATGTATAATGTCAATTATACATTGAATCATTAAAATGACAATTTTATATATGTTTATGTTATTTTACTATGATTTTTTAAAAAGTTGATTGACAGGATTTTTACAGAATAAGGGTGTATGTTCTGCCTTAAAGAAGTCTCTAACTTTTCTCTAAAAAAAAAAAATAAAAAAAAAATAAAAATGAGAACCTCAAAATGATTTTAAAATGGCTTTTATGAATTTCATCCTTAAAAGTACAAGCTTTGGGCTCAGATGCACCTGGCTAGAGATGGAATGATCAACTACTAAAATAATCATTATTCTCTGTTAAATATTTAAGCCCAATGAACTGTAACATTATGTCCTATGTATAAAACTATTTTTCAGCTCCGTCGTGTCTGACTCTTTGCGACCCCATGAATCGCAGCACGCCAGGCCTCCCTGTCCATCACCAACTCCCGGAGTTCACTCAGACTCACGTCCATCACTTCAGTGATGCCATCCAGCCACCTCATCTGCTGTCATCCCCTTCTCCTCTTGCCCTCAATCCCTCCCAGCATCAGAGTCTTTTCCAATGAGTCAACTCTTCGCATGAGGTGGCCAAAGTACTGGAGTTTCAGCTTTAGCATCATTCCTTCCAAAGAAATCCCAGGGTTGATCTCCTTCGGAATGGACTGCTTGGATCTCCTTGCAGTCCAAGGGACTCTCAAGAGTCTTCTCCAACACCACAGCTCAAAAGCATCAATTCTTCAGCACTCAGCCTTCTTTACAGTCCAACTCTCACATCCATACATGACCACAGGAAAAACCATAGCCTTGATCTAGATGAACCTTTGTTGGCAAAGTCATGTCTCTACTTTTGAATATGCTATCTAGGTTGGTCATAACTTTCCTTCCAAGGAGTAAGCGTCTTTTAATTTCATGGCTGCAATCACCATCTGCAGTGAGTTTGGAGCCCAGAAAAATAAAGTCTGACACTGTTTCCACTGTTTCACCATCTATTTCCCATGAAGTGATGGGACCAGATGCCATGATCTTCGTTTTCTGAATGTCGAGCTTTAAGCTAACTTTTTCACTCTCCACTTTCACTTTCATCAAGAGGCTTTTGAGTTCCTCTTCACTTTCTGCCATAAGGGTGGTGTCATCTGCATATCTGAGGTTATTGATATTTCTCCCAGCAATCTTGATTCCAGCTTGTGTTTCTTCCAGTCCAGCGTTTCTCATGATGTACTCTGCATATAAGTTAAATAAACAGGGTGATAATATACAGCCTTGACGTGCTCCTTTTCCTATTTGGAACCAGTCTGTTGTTTCATGTCCAGTTCTAACTTTTGTTTCCTGACCTGCATACACATTTCTCAAGAGGCAGATCAGGTGGTCTGGTATTCCCATCTCTTTCAGAATTTTCCACAGTTTATTGTGATCCACACAGTCAAAGGTTTTGGCATAGTCAATAAAGCAGAAATAGATGTTTCTTCTGGAACTCTCTTGCTTTTTCCATGATCCAGCAGATGTTGGCAATTTGATCTCTGGTTCCTCTGCCTTTTCTAAAACCAGCTTGAACATCAAGAAGTTCATGTTTCACATATTGCTTAAGCCTGGCTTGGAGAATTTTGAGCATTACTTACTAGCGTGTGAGATGAGTCCATTTGTGTCGTAGTTTGAGCATTCTTTGGCATTGCCTTTCTTTGGGATTGGAAGTGTTTATAAACCATGAAGATATTATTCTCTGGCTAAATATGTAGTAAAAAATAAAATGTCATACAGATGTTGTCAAAACACTACACAAGGGGGAAAGTTTTCAAACAGGGAAGATCAGAAATGAAACACCTAACTTAGTAGCAGTTATATTTGTGTGATGAGATCATTGAAAAAAAAAAAAATCTATGTTTCTGTGTTGTTTAACCTTTTTATAATGAGTACGTCTCTATAATGTCTGCTTAAAAAGGATCCTAGAATACCCTTAAGAATGTCCACTTAATTCTTTATTGTCCTTTTCAAGGGTAGTAACTCTCCTTTTATTTATTTTTAACTGAAATTTGGATTTGAAAATAAGCGTGTTTAACATATTTATTATTCAGTATCAGTCAACAACAATGCTTTAAGCATTCCCTTGCTAATTTATAGCCTTCCAATTTTTAATTTACTATTTCTTGGTATAAAAGACACATTCACCGTTCTCATTTCATACTTTGATTTACCTGGTTTTAAACTTGAGGCCTCTGTGGCATGGATTTTGCCTTTGATGAGGTACTTCTAAGGGCGTTTAGGAGATTCTGGGCTCGTGGACCCTTATGTGGGAAAACAAATAAACAAACAACGGGAATAGAAGACAAGACTGGGGAAGTTAAATGACTATAATCTTTGCATAATTTTACTTGTAAAATTGAGATGAAACTAATAACTCTGGCAAATGTGTAAGAGTTTATGGGGGAGGCCTGAGAGTATATGGACTGTTGACAATGTTGACAATATAGAACTGGTGATCTTGTCCCAGTAAGATTAAGAAGATATTGGTTTCAGAAGCTTACCGGATAGGAAGTCAAAGGGGAGAGTATCAGACTGAACTTTGTCATTAATTTTTATTTAACCTCCAGAAGCTACCTTGCTCTGAGGGAGGCTTCATTTTCACATTTATAAAATAGACTTACAACTATTTCTGAGCAACAAAATAGGACTTATTTACTAAAATTAAAATGCTATAGTTTGTTGGCCTTTATTGTTGCTATTAATAAAAATAACCAGCAAAATATAGTCTCTATGCTTAGGAAAGTCTCAATCGAATAATGCACCACTAAAGTATAATGACTAAAATTTATGACAGAATTGTTAATAGTCATAAGAAGGAAACACAGAGGAAGGAAGGAAAGAAGGAAGGAATATTCATTGTGTATTAGATTAGGCAGTAAATAATCATTGTGGAGGAGGTGACCTTTGAGACGGGCACTGAAGGTAGGATTTGGATGTCCAGCTGTGATGAGAGGAATAGCAGGTGAAGGGAATGACCCAAGGAGGGGCCTGGTGATGTGACAAACAAGGGGTCACATTTAGCTGAGATTATGGGAACGGTAAAGTCGAGTGGCATGGGATATGAATAGAAAAATAGATGGAATCATATTATGATCTAATTGGTGTAGTGAGTTGGAACATAATTTTCTACAAAGAGGCTAATTTATATCACATTAGGGCTACCCTGTTGGAAAGCTGGCTTTGTGTAGGATGGTCAGAGTGTCTAGAGGTGATAAGACCAGGTAGGAGCTACTGCAATAGTCTGGATGAGAATAATAGTGATAATTAAGCAAGAATGAGAAGTAATATTTATTGAGTACTTACTATCTTCTAGGCACATAATATGCACTATCCCATGTAATTCCTTACTGTGAGTACCACTAACTTGCAGCTATGTTTGAAGAAACAGAAACTCAGGGGTTTTAAATAACTTGCTCAAGATCAAGAGCTGGTGTTCCAACCTGAAAGTATCCTCCTGAGGTACACACACTATTTTGTTTTTGTTTTTAATTAAGTTTTTATTTTGAGATAATTGTAGATGAAATAATGAGAAATAATTATGAGAAATATGAGAAATAATACAGAGAGATCCTATGCACTTTTTTCTTAATTTTTCTAATGTAACATCTCCTGTGCTTCACCTACTTTATGTATCTACCCTCCTCCAAACCCCTGACAATCAGTGATCTTTTTCTGTCTTTATTTTTCTGCCTTTTCTATAATGTCATGTAATGGGAATAACAAAATATGTAGCTTTTGAAGACTAGGACCTATGTTCCTCAACTAGCAAAGACTTTGAATTGCAGCCTTTCCTATATCTTCTGATTTTTATAAAGGAATTTAATCTTCCACCTTTGCCAGTTTTTGCTAAATGGGAATAAATTTTTCTTTTGTTTGTTTTGTAGGGAAAACAATCTAACTTCAAGAAACCAGGATAACAATCAATAAACTGATAATGCTAGAAAGAACTACCCTGCACCTTATGTTAATTTACAAAGTCATTGTGATACCCCGGGGTCAGTTCTTCTCTGCTGCCTTACAGTATCAGGCCTCAAGAGCTACATTTCAGAGTTGAACAGCAATTATCACCCAGGAAGTTTTCTTATTTAAAACTGCCTTCATTAATTAGTTCCTCTGAAACTTATTTAGGAGTGATGCAAATAATTTCTTTCAAAGTTAGTAATCACCTATCTCTAAACACTCAATCAGTCTTAATAATGCCCAAAGCATCTTGTTAGAGAGAAGATTAGTAAAAATTTTGGGTCTTGGAGTTTGTCTCACACTGGGATGAAAAACTTAAGTTAGTTTTTTGCTGTAATAGCTTCTCCGAAGATTTAACTACTGATTTCTCAGGTTTGAAACTCATTCAAAGTTTTTTTTTTAATTCCATAAATGTTAGAAGTGAGAACTACCTTAGCAATAATCAGGGCTGATCCTTCTGGATTGTGACATGAGGGAACTAATAAATAAAGAATCGATTGGCTTAAGGTCATGGAGGTAGAAGTGCAATATTAAGAACTTGGTCCTCATGATGATTAGGGAGGTTACACCTTGTAGGGTCCCATGATATTATAAGAAACAGAGGAAAGAAGCAAGGAGGGAGGAAAATAAAGCTCAAATAACTAATCACACTGAAAGAGAATATTAAGCAATTTATGATTAACTCATGACTATTCCCAAAGGACATTCTATTAGAAAAGACAATAATGTTCTTGTGGAATTTTAGAAATATGTGATAGAGAAGTAAAGGAGAATTTTAAAAAAGAAAGTCAGTGCTTCCTGGTACTTTTTGACAGAGGCCGTAAGGGGAAGGAAATAGTCTTGAGCACTCAGGGAAATAATGACCCTTGCTCTCAACTAAGTCGACTTCACTTTCTTTTCTGGCCAGCTTTTTTTTTTTTTTTTTAATTAATCTTTTCTCTGAGAGATAGTTGACTGGTATAATCTGCTGAATGGGTATAGCAAATATATGCAAATATACTTTATATAGCTTCAATGCATGTAAACTTTGTATTTTGGAGCCCAAAAAGATAAAGTCTGACACTGTTTCCACTGTTTCCCCATCTATTTCCCATGAAGTGATGGGACCAGAAGCCATGATCTTCGTTTTCTGAATGTTGAGCTTTAAGCCAACTTTTTCACTCTCCACTTTCACTCTCATCAAAAGGCTTTTTAGTTCCTCTTCACTTTCTGCCATAAGGGTGGTGTCATCTGCATATCTGAGGTTATTGATATTTCTCCTGACAATCTTGATTTCAGCTTGTGCTTCTTCCAGCCCAGCGTTTCTCATGATGTACTCTGCATATAAGTCAAATAAACAGGGTGACAATATACAGCCTTGACGTACTCCTTTCCCTGTTTGGAACCAGTCTGTTGTTCCATGTCCAGTTCTAACTGTTGCATCCAGATTTCTCACGAGGCAGGTCAGGTGTTCTGGTATTCCCATCTCTTTCAGAATTTTCCACAGTTTATTGTGATCCACACAGTCAAAGGCTTTGGCATATACTGTATACACACACATAAACACACTCAGAGGAAATGTATGACAGAACAAGCATTATACTAGTTTAGGGGGAGGTCCTGAATTGATGAGGTAATTTTGAATAGGTATTACAAGGCATAACAATGCTGTTTTAAGATAAAAGTGAGAGGATTGCAGTAAAAAGCCATGAGTATTTATGCAAAAAAGAAATATGGATGGGCCCCTGCTGTTACAGCACATGCAATAGTCAACCCAAAATGGATTAGAGACTTAAATGTAATACTTTATACTGTAAAAGCTAGAAGAAAACATAGAGGGAAATATCCTTGACATTGGCAATGATTTTTTGAATGTGGCACCAAAAGCCCAGAAATCAAAAGCAAAAATACACAAGTGGACTATATCAAAATGCTTCTGCACAGCAAATAAAACTATTATCATAATGAAGAGGCAACTTGTGTTTAGAAAAATACTTGCAAATCATAGATCTGATAAGGAGTTAATGTCCAAAACATTTAAAGATCTCAAACATCCTAGTAGCAAAAAATATCAAAGACATTGATTTAAAAAATGGGCAAAGGACTTAAATAGACATTTTTTTCTGAGGAAGACATACAAATAACAAATATAAAAATATACTCCACTGCCGGGAGCCGGCAAGAGACATTCCACTCGTAACAAAGGTCATGAGGAAGGAGGCTCGGCATACGCAAAGGCGGGATCAAGCCTCAGGAGTCCCCCTGGATATTCTCGAGCATCTACCTCCCCAAAAAAACCAGAGTCTGCCTATTTTATTGCTTTGTGCTCTCACCTCTGACTTTACTGGGGGCTGTCCCCCACCACCATCTCGCTGTCTCTGACAAAGAGTTAACTTACAGCTCCAATTAATAAAAGTTCCTGGGCAATTAGAAGTGTTTAAATCCAAACCCCTCAGATAGCTCTCTAACTCGCCTGACAAGTTTACCCGGACTCCTACAGCTATGCATACGATTGTTTACAGTCTCCCAGCCTCGAGAGGCACAGGAAGCTTAAGATATTCAAATAGCTTAGAGCCTCTCAGAGAGTTAGAAACTGTCAGAACAAAACTAGTAAAAGATTTCATTGATGAACCAATGCTTGCTGCCAAGTTTTCACATCCCCTGAATTGTATCCTTGAATGTGTATTAATTAATATAGTTGGTATGTAGAAAAAATAAGTAGTGGCCTTGGTGTTAGTGACTTTAGACCCTTAAGGTAATAAATTCTTTCCTTTGTTGTAAACCCATGTACACATCCGCCCTATAGGAATGCAATTTTATCTTCGGAAGATGGCGCCAAACCTTAAAATAATTACTCTTAGAGAAAATAAGTCTTTGTTGATAAGTCTTTGTCAGGAGTCATAAAATGTTAATAGGCCTTCTGGCCAGAAGATGATGTAAATCACCTAAACCATTTGTATAAGATAAATTTGCAGGAAAGAAACCCTAGTTTTTTGATAAGGATCAAAGACTGCTGACTTTGCATCCCCTATTATCCTCTATGTGTAACTTAGGGTATATAAGCCCCTGTTGAAAATAAAGCTACGGGCCTTGTTCATCAACGCTTGGTCTCCCCATGTCATTTTTCTCCTCAATTTCCAGCTGAGACTCCATCTGGAGAGCGGATATCCTCTGCGACCATATATTTGCCTGGGCTTCTAAGACCCACTCAAGAAGGTGTCTAAGGTGGGGCACCTTCCACTATTCGAGAGGGCGCCTGCGGCCTCCGTGGTCAGAGCTAACCTGGTGTCACGGGTTATATTGATTTTCCACCTAAACCAAGCTACTCAGCTTCTTTTCTCCACTGAATTTTCCTACTGAGCTATCCTCATTCTATTATTCTTTATATCTTTGATGAATAAATAAATAAATAGTCGCTGACGCCATCTAACCTTCAAATACACTGGATCAGCTGGGGCTGGACCTCGGCACTCCACATCACTAGTCATTAGGAAAGTGCAAATTAAAACCATAATGAGGTATGGACTCATACTTGTTGGAATGACTATTGTCAAAAAGACAAAAGTTAACAAGTGCAGTCAAAGATGTAGAGAAAAAGGATCCTCATGCATTTTGGGAAAGGAAAATTGTCATAGGCTTTATGGAACAGAGTTTGGAGGTTTCTCTAAAAACAGAACTACCATATGATTTGGTAATTTCATTTCTGAATATGTATCCAAAGAAAATGAAATCAGTATATTGGATATTCTAAATGTCCATTGATGAATGAATGGATAAAGAAATTGTGATATATCTTTATCTATACCTATAATTTTAGAATGAAGGGAATTCTGTGTTTTTCAACAACATGGGTGAATCTGGAGAAGAGTGTGCTCGGTCACCGAGCACAATTGTGTCCAACTCATTGCGACCCCATCAGCAGTAGCCACCAGGCTCCTCTGCCCATGGGATTTCCCAGGCAAGAATACTGGAGTGAGTTACATTTCCTCCTTCAGAGGATCTTCCCGTTCCAGAGCTTGAACCCGTATCTCTTGTGTCTCCTGTATTGCAAGTGGATTCTTTATCACTAGTGCCACCTGGTAAGCCCCCAGAGGACATTATCCGAAGCAAATGAGCCAGGCATAAAAGGACAAACACTGCAGGACCCCACTTACATGTGAAATCTCAAAAAGTCAAATTCCTAGAAATGGTGAGTAGAGCGGGGACAGGGAGGTGTGGGAAACAGGGAGGTGTTTGTCAAAGTGTGTGAAGTTTCAGTTATGTAGGATGAATAAGTTTGAGAAACCCAAAGTGCTGCATGGTGATCATAGTTAATGATTATATTATATTGGAAACTTGCTAAAAGAGTAGATCTCAGGTGATCTCAACACAGGCACGTGCACACACACACACACACACACACACGATGATGATGTGAGAAGATGGATAGGTTAATTACCTTGGATATAGTACTCATTGCACTATATATATGTGTGTGTATGAAAACACTGTGTTTTACTTCTTGCATGCGTGCTCAGTCATATCTGACTCAGGGCAAAAATCACCCAGTGTTCTTGGGGTTTGTGGTTTACAGAAGAGACAGGAAAATAAACTACTGCAAATATATGTAAATTATCCAGCATAATAAATACTACAAAGTTAGGATTCTAGATTATGGATACTCGGAAGGGTATGGATTCTATAAGTAACTAGGGCAGGAGAGCCTGGCTAAAGGACAGTGCTTCTTGTTGAACACATGTGTGAATACTTTAAGCACAGTATTATTTTTATACACCACAAGGTGGCAAGATTTATCCAACAAAACCATCCTTCCTTGTTATGCTGAAGTTGGACTGGGTTTTTTGACTGTACACATATGGACACAAATAATTATATAGAAAAGAATTTTAAGTCATTCATAAACATTGCCATTAATTATATTTAATATGTTTATAGATAGAGGGAAATAATTCTTTTAAATTTCTATTAGAAGGCTATATTAATTCATGTCTGCTACTAAAAAGAGTCAAAATCCCTAAAGTATATAGAAGGAAGATGAAAACTCCATTCAACCTACCCCTTTATGTTTAATCTGCTTCAGGTTCAACTGATGACCCAGAGGGATGGGATGAGGAGGGAGATGGGAGGGGAGTTCAGGATGGGGAACACATGGCTGATTCATGTCAATGTATGGCAAAAACCACTACAATATTGTAATTAGCCTCCAATTAAAATAAATAAATTAAAAAACAACAAATAAACAAAAACAATCACTTTATTTCATCTTTTTAAATAGACTAATATTTTTTTAAGGTTAAGTTTAATTTCAGGACAAAATTTATTGGAAAGTACAGAAGATAAATCCTTTTAACTTTTTTTTCCTTTTATATTTGCCTGAAAAAGATAGAGTATTATAATGTTGTTGTCTAGTCACTCAGCTGTGTCTGATTCTTTTGTGACACCATAGTGAGACCGCCAGGCTCCTCTGCCTATGGGATTTTCCAGGCAAGAATTCTGGGATGAGTTGCCATTTCCCCTTCCAGGGGATCTTCTGACCAAGGGATTGAACCCGTGTCTTCTGCATTTGCAGGCAGATTCTTCACCACCGAGCCACTTGGGAATCCTGGTGTTATATTTGCTTTCAATTACATTTCCATGATTGATTAATTTATCTTTCTTGAAGGCAAGGACTACATGTTTGTTTGCTTTTGATTTTTAAAATCAGCAATGCCTATTTGTCTAACCATTCATACATCTCTAATGTTCTTGTCAGAGCACTACTTGATAAAATTTATGGAATTAGATAGGAATTTCACATTACCAGAAAAGCTGCAATTTCTGAGATTTTATGCCATCTTTCCTAAAGGACATGAAAAGCACCTCAGGGTTCAAAATAAAGAAATCAAACAATATTAATATTAATTCTAAAATTATATATTATCTATTTTAAACAAGGTTCTAACCACTTTATGTGTTTTAACTTATTTTGAAAATTATTCATAGAATGCTTAAATACAGTTGCTATTTGCTGTTTTTAAAAACAATTTTACTTCTTAGAGAAATGTATATCTTATACACTTTTTATTTTAGTTATCTGAGGTTTAAGAAAGTTTCCCACTGCCCTAGGCAAGTTTTTATCTCTTTCAATTGTTTGAGGTTTGAGTGAGATAATATCCATAAAATTATCAACCCTGCGCCTGGAATTCAGCAAGAACTTGCCATAGTAACCATTCTTTTTATTAAGTGTTGAGAGTGGAGGACAGATGTGGAGGGAATCCTGAGTTCTTCGTGTTGATGGTGCTTTGCACATGTGTCTTTCTGAATCATGGTTTTCTCAGTTATATATTCAGTACTGGTGATTCCATTTTTAGAAATGTTTAAAGGAATCTCCATACTGTTCTCCAAGTGGCTGTATCAATTTACATTCCCATCAACAATGCAAGAGAACTCCCTTTTCTCCACACCCTCTCCAGCATTTACTGTTTGTAGGTTTTTTGATGATGGCCATTCTGATCAGTGTAGATTGGCACCTCATTGTAGATTTGATTTGCCTTTCTCCTGTATGGATGTGAGAGTTGGACTATAAAGAAAGTTGAGCACAGAATATTTGATGCTTTTAAACTGGAGAAGACTCTTGAGAGTCCCTTGGACTGCAAGGAGATCCAGCCAGTCCACCCTAAAGGAGATCAGTCCTGGGTGTTCATTGGAAGTGCTGATGTTGAAGCTGAAACTCCAATACTTTGGCCACGTGATGTGAAGGACCAACTCATTTGAAAAGACCCTGATGCTGGGAAAGATTGAAGGCGGGAGGAGAAGGGGACGATAGAGAATGAGATGGTTGGATGACATCACCGACTCAACGGACATGAGTTTAAGAAAACTCCGGGAGTTGGTGATAGACAGGGAAGCCTGGCGTGCTGCAGTCTATGGGTTCACAAAGAGTCAGACATGACTGAGCGACTGAACTGAACTGAACTGAACAATTAGTGATGCTGAGCATCTTTTCCTGTGTCTCTTGGCCATCTGTGTGTCTTAGACCTTAGGCCAATTTTTTGATTGGTTGTTTGTTTTTAGATAGTGAGTTGCATGAGTTCTTTGTATATATTGAAGATGAATCCTTGTCATTACCTTGTACGGAAGTGCACCTCGTTGGGAATCACAATTACAAAGAACAGTGAGTGATTCATACTATTTTTGCAAGATAGTGGGGAATGCCAAATGTTTTAGGCTAATTTCTGACTTGAATTATGTGGCGTGACTAGAAGAATGCAAGGTGGAGCAGCTTGCAAAAATATTGAAAGCTCAAGGAACAACATGCTCAAATCCAAGGACAGGTGCTCATGGTGGAGGCTTTTCCAGGTAATAAGACAGAGTTCTAAGGGTCTGCGCCATTGAAAGCATGGAGGTGATGACTAGCAGAAGACGTGACTAGGCAGGAAGGCCGTAATTTACCAGCCTTTTGTGTCATGTAGGGAGGCATGAACTATTATCTTGTCAAGATCCAAGACTGGTCCGAGGTTACTTAGAGGGACTGTGATTTACAGTAGGGTCATAAACAGAACTGAAGCAACTTAGCAGCAGCACCAGCAGCAGCATAAACAGAAACATTTTTCTTTGATTGAGGTTCTGTTTATAGAAGTGCAAATGACTCAGCCTTAATTTGTCCAGCCTTGTGCAGGGATCTCCTGTATTATGCAGCTCAGTTGGTAAAGAATCCACCTGCAATGCAGGAGACCCTGGTATGATTTCTGGGTTGGGAAGACCCGCTGGAGAAGGGACAGGCTACCCACTCCAGTATTCTCAGGCTTCCCTTGTGGCTCAGCTGGTAAAGAATCTGCCTGCAATGTGGGAGACCTGGGTTCAATCCCTGGATTGGGAGGATCCCCTGGAGAAGGGAAAGGCTACCCACTCCAGTGTTCTGGCCTAGAGAATTCCATGGACTAGTCTATGGGGTCATAAAGAGTCTGACTCGGCTGAGCCACTTTCACTTTCCTCTATTATGCAAGAGTATTTCATAAATTTAAGAACACAGTCAGTTATGACCTTTTTCCTTTTTCCTCTCCTTCCAAAAAATGGCCCCTGTGCCTGACGTAGTTACACTTAAGCACCTTTGCCCTCTTGCATTCTCTGAGTATATTAGTGTGACTTGCTTGTGTCTGACTCTGTGATCACAAAGATTGTAGCCCACCAGGCTCCTCTGTCCATGGAATTCTCCAGGCAAGAATACTGGAGCAGGTTGCCATTTCCTTCTCCAGGGGATCTTCCTAATCCACGGATAGAACCTGGATCTCCTGCATTGGCAGGCAGATTCTTTATCATCTGAGCCACCAGGGAAGCCTCATTCTCTGAGTGGTCCTTAGGGATCCTAGGCACACAGTGACATTTTCTGCCCCTTTGCCTTAGTTCCCCTCCATCCTTTGCTTCAAGGTCAGGCATGTGTGGATGGCACTGAGGGGGTGTTTATATAGAGGAGGGCTCTCCTACCCCACTTGTAGTGGTGAAAGCCTCCAAGTCACAGGATAGTAGTGACACATAGGTTTTGCAGAGATTCTAACAGCACTTTGACTACCAAGTACTATTTCCTCCTTTTTCTTTCCAGGACTCAGATATGAATACTTGAGTACATCATCAAAAGACGCTTTTTAAAAATTGATGAAAAGTTTTATATATTTAAGATGTACGACATGATGCTTTGATATACATATACACTGGAAAATGATTATCACAATTAAGCTAATTAACACATTCATTACTTTATATAGTTACCATTTTTTATGAGTCATAAGAGCACTGAAGATTTATTCTCTTAGCAAGTTTCAAATACATGATATACTTGTTTTCTACAGTACTTTTAAAAAATTAGTTTTAATTGGAGGATGATTGCTTTACAGTGTTGTTTGTTTCTGCCATAAATAGACATGAAGCAGCCATAGATATGCCTCCATCCCCCTACTCTTGCACCTCCCTCTCATTTCCCCACACCATTCCACCTCCCCACCCCATCACGCCTCCTCAGCCCATCCCACCCCATCCCTGTAGGTTGTCACAGAGCCCCACACCCCTTTAGCTTGTCACAGAGCACTGGGTTGAGCTGCCAATGTCATACAGCAGATTCCCACTGGCTGTCTATTTTGCATATAGTAATGCATATGGTAATACATATGGTAATGTATATGCTTCTGTGCTCCCCTCTCAATTTGCCCCACCTCTTCCTGCCCCCACTGTGTCCACAGGTCTGTTCTCTATGCCTGTGTCTCTGCTGCTGCCTGCAGAGATGCAGAGGAGACTGGCGGGCTCCAGTCCATGGAGTCACAAAAAGCTGCACATGGCTGAGTGTCCTAGCACAGAGGTTCATCAGTACCAGTTTTCTAGAGGCCATCAATTCAGCTGTTCAGTCGTGTCTGACTCTTTGCGATCCCATGAATCACAGCACACCAGGCCTCCACTTCCATCACCAAATCCCAGAGTCCACCCAAACTCATGTCCATCGAGTCAGTGATGCCATCCAGCCATCTTATCCTCTGTCGTCCCCTTCTCCTCCTGCCCCCAATCTCTCCCAGCATCAGGGTCTTTTCCAATGCGTCAACTCTTTGCATGAGGTGGCCAAAGTATTGGAGTTTCAGCTTCAACATCAGTCCTTCCAAAGAACACCTAGGGCTGATGTCCTTTAGAATGGACTGGTTGGATCTTCTTGAAGTCCAAAGGACTCTCAAGAGTCTTCTCCAACACCACACTTCAAAAACATTAACTCTTCAGCACTCCACTTTCTTCACAGTCCAACTCTCACTTCCATACGTGACCACTGGAAAAAATAACCTTGACTAGACGGACCTTTCTTAGCAAAGTAAGTCTCTGCTTTTGAATATGCTATCTAGGTTGGTCATAACTTTCCTTCCAAGGAGTAAGCATCTTTTAATTTCATGGCTGCAGTCACCATCTGCAGTGATTTTGGAGCCCCAAAAAATAAAGTCTGACACTGTTTCCACTGTTTCACCATCTATTTCCCATGAAGTGATGGGACCAGATGCCATGATCTTCGTTTTCTGAATGTTGAGCTTTAAGCCAACTTTTTCACTCTCCACTTTCACTTTCATCAAGAGGCTTTTGAGTTCCTCTTCACTTTCTGCCATAAGGGTGGTGTCATCTGCATATCTGAGGTTATTGATATTTCTCCTGGCAATCTTGATTCCAGCTTGTGTTTCTTCCAGCCCAGCGTTTCTCATGATCTACCCTGCATATAAGTTAAATAAGCAGGGTGACAATATACAGCCTTCACATACACCTTTTCCTATTTGGAACCATTCTGTTGTTCCAAGCCCAGTTTTCACTGTTGCTTCCTGATGTGCATATATATTTCTCACAGGCAAGTCAGGTATTCTGGTATTCCCATGCTTTACAGAATTTTCTACGGTTTATTGTGATCCATACAGTCAAAGGCTTTGGCATAGTCCATAAAGCAGAAATAGATGTTTTGCTGGAACTCTCTTGCTTTTTCAATGATCCAGGGGATATTGGCAATTTGATTTCCGGTTCCTCTGCCTTTTCTAAAACCAGCTTGACCATTTGGAAGTTCACAGTTCATGTATCGCTGAAGCCTGGCTTGGAGAATTTGAGCATTACTATACTAGTGTGTGAGATGAGTGCAATTGTGCAGTAGTTTGAGCACTCTTTGGAATTACCTTTCTTTGGGATTGGAATGAAAACTGACCATTTCCAGTCCTGTGGCCACTGCTGAGTTTTCCAAATTTGCTGGCATATTGAGTGCAGCACTTTCACAGCATCATCTTTCAGGATTTGAAATAGCTCCAGTGGAATTACATCACCTCTACTAGCTTTGTTTGTAGTGATGCTTTCTAAGGCCCACTTGACTTCACATTCCAGGTTGTTTGACTCTAGGTCAGTGATCACACCATCGTGATTATCTGGGTCGTGAAGATCTTTTTTGTACAGTTCTTCTGTGTATTCTTGCCACCTCTTCTTAATATCTTCTGCTTCTGTTAGGTCCATACCATTTCTGTCCTTTATTGAGCCCATCTTTGCATGAAATGTTCCCTTGGTATCTCTGATTTTCTTGAAGAGATCTCTAGTCTTTCCCATTCTGTTGTTTTCCTCTATTTCTTTGCATTGATCACTGTGGAAGGCTTTCATATCTCTCCTTGCTGGTCTTTGGAACCGTGCATTCAGATGCTTATATCTTTCCTTTTCTCCTTTGCTTTTTCATGTCTCTTCTTTTCACAGCTATTTGCAAGGCCTCCTCAGGCAGCCATTTTGCTTTTTTGTATTTCTTTTCCATGGGGATGGTCTTGATCCCTATCTCCCGTACAATGTCATGAACCTCCATCCACAGTTCATCAGGCACTGTCTATCAGATCAAGTCCCTTAAATCTATTTCTCACTTCCACTGTGTAATCATAAGGGATTTGATTTAGGTCATACCTGAATGTCTAGTGGTTTTCCCTACTTTCTTCAATTTAAGTCTGAATTTGGCAATAAGGAGTTCATGATCTGAGCCACATTCAGCTCCCAGTCTTGTTTTTGCTGACTGTATAGAACTTCTCCATCTTTGGCTGCAAAGAATATAATCACTACATATGTATTAATATATAATGCTTGTTTTCCCTTTCTAACTTACTTCACTCTGTATAGCAGGCTTTAGGTTTATTTACCTCCCTAGAACTGACTCAAATGTGTTCCTCTTAGTGACTGATTAATATTCCATTGTGTATATGTACCACAGCTTCTTTATCCATTCATCTGTTAATGGGCATCTAGGTTGCTTTCATGTCCTGGCTATTGTAAATAGTGCTGCAATGAACATTGGGCTACGTGTACATTTGCACTATTATTTATTACAGTCATCATGCTGTACATTATATCCTCAAAGCTTCTGGATCTTAAACTGAAAATCTGTACTCTTGGATCAAATTCCTCCCATTTGCAGCACTGCCCAGTCCATGGCAACCACCCTTGAATTCTACTGTTTTGATTTAACATATAAGTGAGATTCTGCAGTATTTTTTTCTACCTCTGTATCTTTCATTTTGCAATATGCTCTCCAGGTTTATCCAGATAGCAAGGATTCCCTCTTGCTTATGGCTGAATATAATAAATTTGATCCACATGTTCTACAAATCACCTCTGTCTGCTCCCATGCTCTGGGATCAGATTTGCACAATCAATCTCTTTTTCCCTCCAAGGCTGAGTGTGGTCAAAGGATGCTCTCTAGTTCTCTGTGTAAATTTGCATTTATGTGCCCACATTTGTGTTATCCTTATACTTCGTGAAATAGCAAGAATTAACATAGGCACACAGCCTAAGCTTACCCATAGTCATACCTGTTTCATTTCTGGAGGAAATGAGGAAACAATGTGATATGTTTTAAAGCACTGGAGTAAAAATATGACACAAGATTCTAGACAATTATTAGAGCAGCTGTGAAGAGGAAGGATTCAAAGCAGGAGCCAGAAGTTTAGTTCCAGCACAGTAGTCTAAGCATGAAGCAGGCGGCAGCCAGATGGGGAGGGTGTTTTTGAGATAATGCGTTGCAGTAGGTTTAACAAGAGGTGTAGGAACTGAAAACTGAAAGAAAAAAATAGATATAAGAGAAAATTCTGGGGGGAAATCAGACAAAACCTGCTGTTTTTGTGTAAATAGTCTACTTGGATTTCCATATAGGATATTGTATAAGGTGGCAAACAATAACCCCTCACCTCCAGTTGGGGAAGTAGAAGTAAAAGCAGTTCCATTTATAAATTTTTAATATATTATTATAAGCTGTTATGAAATTATGAAAGCAATCTCCAGCAAGATTTTTTTTTTTAATTTGGAATGTCTACAGACAGTGTGCATGTGTTTGCTCAGTCATGACTAACTCTTTGTTAGACAAAGACTAAAAACAGTCTCCATGGACTGTAGCCTGCCAGTCTCCCCTGTCCATGGGATTCTCCATGCAAGAATACTGGAATGGGTTGCCGTCCCCTTCTCCAGGGATCTTCCCAACTCAGGGATTGAACTTGTGTCCCTTACATTGGTATGCAGATCTTGAGACCCATGTGGTCTTTTTTTTTTTTTTTTAATTTATTTATTTTAATTGGAGGCTAATTACTTTACAATACTGTAGTGATTTTTCCCATACATTGACATGAATCCACATATTTGAGGCTTTGTGTCTCTGAGGTGCTGAATTAAGGCTGTTTCAACCAAGGTAGGAAAAGCTGCAAGCTGTAGCCAAATGTAAAACTACTGGAATACAATTGCTAATTAAATGAAGAAGCGTTTCTAAGGTGACACTGACAGGCACAGGGAGTGAAAACAGAAAGGAACAAGCCTTTTACCCTCCTTCACCATGTGTTAAACTCCTTTAGTATAACTTCCAGGCAAACGTCCCAGGTCTTGCTATGAAAATTTGCATAATCCAACTCCTCTTCAGGTGTGTCCCAGAGTAGTCCTTGTACTCTCCCTCTGAGTTCTGCTTGGATATTATCTCTTGTACTTGGAAGCAAAAAAAGATGTCGTATGATCTCTACTTCATTATTATAATTGTTCTTCAGTAGCTAATTTGTGTGTGACTCTTTGCAACCCCACGGACTGCAGCAGCCAGGCTCCCCTTTCCTTGTCTATCTCCTGGAGTTTGCTAAGACTTTGGTCCATTGAGTTGGTGATGCCATGCAACAATCACGTCCTCTGTCATTGTGGTGGTGATTGAGTCGCTAAATCGTGTCTGGCTCTTGTGACCCCATGGACTGTACCCACCAGTCTTCTCTGTCCATGGAATTCTCCAGGCAAGAATACCAGAGTGGGTTGCCATGCCCTTCTCCAGGGGATTTTCCCAACCTGGGAACTGAACCCAGGTCTCCTGCATTGCAGGCAGTTTCTTAATTGACTGAACTGTGGACTACAAATTATTCTTGAGCATTGGTGGTATGCTGACTATTCTTTGGCTATTCCTCTCTGCCAGACTCTCTTTTATCACAAATGCAGGCATGGAAGTCACAAAGCTGAAGGGTTTTACAGATCATCTGGGCCAATTATATTCATGATGAGAGTTCTTTTCCTACTTCATCCCAGAAAGATAACTGGCATTAAAATTGGTCACTTGGCACCAAGATAGCACGTGGCATGTTCTTTGCTTTTAGAAGCAAATCCCAAAGGGATTCTCAGGCTTGTATTTTCTCCCAGTATTGTTATCTTTGGAAACAGGATTCCTGTAGAGTGAATAGAAGGCACTTTTGATTCTAAGGTAATCTGTAAAAAATTTGGCTTTATTTGAAATTCAAATGAAGAAACTATTTATAAATCACAAAGGAACTACCTTGTTGAATTGACCAGGCAAAAAAGGTCAGTAAATCACCATATGGTCAAAAACAAAACACTTTACAATATAATCAAATCATAATATAATTCCACTTCATGAAATACAGTAAGGTTTTCTTTCCTATAGTTATAATTGATGAAGAAAGCTGAAAAAAAAGAAGTGAGGTCACTCAGTTGTGTCCGACTCTTTGCAATCTCATGGACTATAGCCTGCCAGGCTCCTCCATCCATGGGATTTTCCAGGCAAGAATACTGGAGTGGGTTGCCATTTATTTCCCCAGGTGCCGGAGTCCAGCTCCAGCAGCCAGGGAATCAGCCTGAAGAGATGAGCGGTGTTGGAGGGGAATGATGCAGCCTCTGACTCAAGGTGCGGGACTGCATGTTTATTTCAAGCTTCAGGTTCTCTTTTATACTTTGACAAAAGCATTAGGTCAGAGGTTTGACATTTTCTGTTTCCCCTCACCCAGATTTATTGTCTCATTGTTGCCCTTCAAACAGAGTTCCTGCTTCAGCAATTCTCTCAGAATCGTGTTTACTTGTGATTACATTGTAACTCATGCTTATGTCTGGGCTGCATACCACATTCCTCAGTTTATTTCTTATCTTTCTAAATCCTGCTTGTCCCTAGTATCCTAAGCTCACTATCTCCTAAAAAGGCTTTTAGCTGCAATTCATGGTGTCACAAAGAGTTGGACACGACTGAGCGACTGAACTGAACTGAACTGAACTGAGCCTGTATTTGTCTTTTTAAGTTGGCACTGATGTTCTGGGGCAATTGGAAAAACTACTAGGCATGCTAGGTCAGAACAGAGTCTATAATAATTACTGGAATTCTGAGAAGTTTGTTTTTTTTTTAATTACAATTGACAGCTTATTAATTAATTGTAAGTATAATAATATAATATCTAACATAGAATAATAGTATTGGTTATGCAATCACTGTCATGACTAGACAGATGAAATTTCTTGGTTCCAATTAGATATAAATCATAGGTAAGAAAAAAAGAATGCAAACACAGATTTTTTTTATTCTAGAGGTACTTATTCATTTGTTATGAGTTAGTGCTAGTTGGTGGAGAAGGCGATGGCACCCCACTCCAGTACTCTTGCCTGGAAAATCCCATGGATGGAGGAGCCTGGTAGGCTGCGGTCCATGGGGTCGCTAAGTTTGACACGACTGAGCGACTTCACTTTCACTTTTCACTTTTCACTTTCATGCATTGGAGAAGGAAATGACAGCCCACTCCAGTGTTCTTGCCTGGAGAATCCCAGGGACGGGGAAGCCTGGTGGGCTGCAGTCTATGGGGTCGCACAGAGTTTTACATGACTGAAGCGACTTAGCAGCAGCAGCAGCAGTGCTAGTTGGAAGTTCATAAGTACAAGATCTACTGTAAAATGCCATTCAAAATAAATTTATTTTTCTTTTCTGATTTTCATATTTGGAGATAGAGCGTTTATAAAGGAAATTCAGTTAAACAGTCAGTCTCTGGTATTTTGATATGGCAGCCCTGAAAAATTCTAAATCCTCTCTTGGATGTAAAGCTTTTTGCTTACTGTGATACAAAGATTTCCTTGACAGCATATATAGGAAAGACTGACTATATTTAGAGTCATGGCAAGCTTCCAATAAAATAATATTTTCCCAACAAATAAAAGAATGAAGGGCAAAAGAAGAGCTGCTCTACGAAACAGAAATGGAGAAGAAGATAAAGATAGATAATTAGAGAGGTAAAAAGATTTCAAAAGCTTTACATCCAAGAGAGGATTTAGAGTTTGTCAGGACAGCCATATCAAAATACCAGAGACTGACTGTCATAAACAATTGAAATATATTTCTCACAACTCTGGAGGCTGAAAGGCCAAGGTCAATGAGCCAGCATGGTTGGTTTGTTCTGACGTCTTTTTCCTTTGCTGGCGCCTGGTCACTTTCTTACTTTCTCCTGGCTTGGATCTTTGTGTGTGTATGTGCGTGTGTGTGCATGTGCAAGTGTGTGCGCAAAAGCATCCCTGGTATCTCTTTTCCTGTTTCCATTTTTGTTTGTTTTTATAAAGATACCAGTCATATTGCATTAAGGTTCATTCTAACCATCTCATTTTAACTGAATTTCCTTTATAAAGGCTCTATCTCCAAATTCAGTCACATTTGAAATTATTGGAGGTTACATCTTCAATATATGAATTTTAGAGGGTTGCAATTCAAGCCATGGCCCCAAGAATGGATAGTGTTTCCTGATGAATGAGACAAGGAAGTGTAGCCTGGACAGATAGTGAAACATAGGAGAGGGAAAAACACTATGAATCACATGATAATATCTATAAAAGTCCAATTAGTACAATTTGGAGAGGTTTTTTTTTTTTTTTTTTTTTTTTTTTTTTTTATCATGCACATGTTGTGTGTGCTAAGTCAATTCAGTCGTATCCAACTCTATAAGCCTATGGACCATAGCCTGCCAGGCTCCTCTGTCCGTGTGATGCTCCAGGCAAGAATACTGTGGGTTGCCATGCCCCTCTCCAGGTAATCTTCCCAACCCAGGGATTGAAACTGCGTCTCCTAGGTCTCCTGCATTGGCAGGCAGGTTCTTTACCCTAGCGCCACCTGGGAAGCCCACACACACAATCACACACAGGTATGATTACATTTGACATATTCATTTTGAGAGTGGGCTTTTAATGAAATGCTCCTCATTTTACCATATCCTAATTAATATATTACCACCATGCTCCAAATGAGCTCCAGCTGTGTCTTTGGAGAGGGAGGCGCATATTTCTGGGATGCTCTGTGGAAGAAGTCCCAGTGGACTGTTGAGGAAACACTTATATTAGATCTAACACAGCTCCCCAAAGCATCAGAGGACAGGGAAGAGGGTGTCACTTCCAGGAATGTCCTTCCTGATCGAGGGTAAGCAACTAGGGTCAGGGGCAGCCAAGTGTTCTGGCTTTCTGTGACCTCAGATAGAGTCTGGCCTGGCTTTCAAAGGGTCATTCTTAGGCAAACACACACACACACACACAGTCTTCTAACTTGAATTTCGTTTGTGTTATATGTAACCCTCATTTAGAGCTCTAATAAAGTCTGGTAACTATGCTGTGTCATCATATATTCATGTACACAGTAGAGAAAATAAGAGGCAAAAAGACATGCTTTTTTGACTCTGAGAATGCTGTGCTGTTCAAACAGCTAGTGTGTGATATTTTCCTTCTTGGTCCTCATTTTCTGGTGCTAGAAGGATGCATTCTTCCCTCGAATTTTAAATGCTTCAGTGAAGGGAGAGAGGGACAGAGCTGCTTCAAGGATCACACAACATACGAAGTCCTTTTATGTGGGAGGCTCAACAGGACTGGCTCTGATGTTTTCTTTGTTGCTTATTTCATTCACTTTTTAATTGCAATTTATCTCAAATTCAGAAATTATTTTAGTCCATCTTGGTGGTTATGAATCTTCTCTTTATTTACTTTTCCTTTTCATGTGACATAATACACTGACCACTTGAGGGAAGATGTGTCCTGGGGAGTTTGAGCAAGGTTAGAAAGGAGAAATCTTTAAATTATAAAGGTAATTACTCATTAATTAATTTTAGAAATATTCATTAAGCACCAATTACATGCTAAGAACTGTACTATACTTTGGAATACAGCAGTAAACAAAACAGAAAAGTCTTTCTGACCTGTGTTGTTACATTCTGGTGAAGAAAGAGGGGCAATATACCTAAGCAAAAGGAGAGGATTGCTGTTGTTGTCCAGTCACTGACTGACTCTCTAAGTGACCCCATGGACTGCAAAACTCCAGACTCCCAGGTCCTCCCCTGTCTCCTGGAGTTTGCTCAAATCCATGTCCATTGAGCCAATGATCCTATCTAGCCATTTCAACCTCTGCCGTCCCCTTCTCCTTTTGGCTTTCAGTCTTTCCCAGCACCAGAATCTTATGTCTGGGGAAAAAGAGCAGGATCTGAGCAGAATAAGAAGGATGGGGAGCTGGTGGTGGGAAGGGAATATAAAATTTAAAATAGTGACGAGGATGGGCAGAAATGCCAGAAAGTGTCATTTGATAGAAACTTAAAGAAGATGAGAGTGTTGAGTCTTGCAAATATCTGGGGAATAGTGTTCACACTGGGGAACAGATAGATCCAATATATCTGATGCTGGGCAGGGGCTGCTATTCTTAAGAAACATTGAGAACGTCTAAGAGGTTGAAACAGAAATAAAGGAGGAGTGAGTTGTAGAAGGTAAGGATCTGTAGGTAATGGAGGGCCTGCTTGTGGAGGACATTAGGGCCACTGCACAGACTTTGACTTTAAATTAAATTAGTAAATTTGTAGTTTTTGTTTTTTTTTTTAAGAACAAGAGTTACATGAATTCCCTTCTTATTTTTATAAACAACAATATTGACTGATACATTGAAAATAAACTATAGAGGAACAACTATGTAGACCAGTTTGAAGGATTTTGCAATATTTTTGGCAAAAATGGTAGTAGTTTGACCAAGATGTTGCCAGTGGAGGTGGTGAGAAGGGCTCAGATTCAGGGAATGTTTTGAAGGCAGGAACATGAGGATTCCTTGGAATTTAGAAGAGGAGGCAGGACAGAAGGCGAGTATGTTGATTCCAAATGTGCGGCTTCAGTAGAATTTACTAATAATAAGAGAAATGAGCAGTTCAATCTGTTTGGGGGAGTGAGGGCTAGGAATTCAGCTATAAATATGTGAAGTTCAAAGTATTTATTACTCATCTCATAATTATAGAATATTAACATTGCAAAGAACTTAGGAATCTTTTAGGAGTTGAGTTTTTAACCTAAGTATCATAACTACTGAATCAACGAATAGATATCTAGGGATTGCTGCTGCTAAGTCACTTCAGTCATGTCCAACTCTGTGTGACCCCATAGATGGCAGCCCACCAGGTTTGCCATCCCTGGGATTCTCCAGGCAAGAACACTGAAGTGGGTTGCCATTTCCTTCTCGAATCTAGGGATTGTCATCTCTCAAAACTTTTGATTGTTTCAGTTCAGTTCAGTCTCTCAGTTGTGCCTGACTCTTTGAGACCTCATGGACTGCAGCACCCTAGGCTTCCCTGTCCATCACTAACTCCTGAAGCTTGCTCAAACTTGTGTCCCTAAAATCAATGATGCCATCCAACCATCTCATCCTCTGTCTTCCCCTTCTCCTGCCTTTAATCTTGCCCAGCACAAGGGTCTTTTCCAATGAGTCAGTTTTTCACATAAAGTAGCCAAAGTATTAGAGTTTCAGCTTCAACATCAGTCCTTCCAATGAATATTCAAGACTGATTTCCTTTAGGAGGGACTGGTTGGGTCTCCTTGCAGTCCAAGGGACTCTCAAGAGTCTTCACCAACACCACAGTTCAAAGGCATCAATTCTTCAGTGCTCAGCTTTCTTTATAGTCCAACTCTCACATCCATACATGACTACTGGAAAAACCATAGCTTTGACTCTATGGACCTTTGTTGGCAAAGCAATGTCTCTACTTTTTAGCTTGCTATCCAGGTTGGTCATAGCTTTTCTTCAAAGAAGCAAGTGTTTTTTTCATTTCATGGCTGCAATCACTATCGGCAGTGAATTTGGAGCCCCCCTCCCCCACCACCACAAAAAATACAGTCTCTCATTGATTCCATTGTTTCCCCATCTATTTGCCATGAAGGGATGGCCATTATTTCAGTTTTCTGAATGTTGAATTCTAAGCCAACTTTTCACTCTCCTCTTTCATTTTCATCAAGAAGCTCTTTAGTTCTTCTTCTCTTTCTGCCATAAGGGTGGTGTCATTTGCATATCTGAGGTTACTAGTATTTCTCCCAGCAATCTTGACTCCAGGGTGCGCTTCATCCATTCCAGAATTTCACATGATATACTCTGAATATTAGTTGAATAAGCAGAGTAACAATATACATCCTTGAAATACTCCTTTCCCAGTTTGGAACCAGTCTTTTTTTCTTTTTTTTTTCCATTTTCAGTTCTAACTGTTACTTTCTTGACCTGCATACAGACTTCTCAGGAGGCAGGTGAGTTCATCTGGTATTCTCATCTCTTTAAGAATTTTTCACAGTTTGCTGTGATCCACAGAGTCAAAGGCTTTGGCATAATCAGTAAAGCAGAAGTAGATGTTTTTCTGGAACTCTCTTGCTTTTTTGATGATCCAGTGGATGTTGGCATTTTGATCTCTGTTTTCTATGCCTTTTCTAAATCCAATTTGAACATCAGGAAGTTCACAGTTCATGTACTGTTGAAGCCTGGCTTGGAGAATTGTGAGCATTGCTTTGATAGCATTGTGAGATGAGTGCAATTGTGCAATAGTTTGAACTTTCTTTGGTATTGACTTTCTTAAGGATTGGAATGAAAACTTACCTCTTCCAGTTCTGTGGTCACTGTTGAGTTTTAAAAATTTCCTGGCATAATGAGTGCAGCACTTTCACAGAATCATCTTTTAGGATTTGAAATAGCTCAAATGGAATTCCATCACCTCCACTAGCTTTGTTCATACTGATGTTTCCTAAGGCCCACTTAACTTCACTTTCCAGGATGTCTGGCTCTAGGTGAGTGATCACACCATTGTGATTATCTGGGTTATGAAGATCTTTTTTGTACAGTTCTGTGTATTTTTGCCACCTCTTCCTAATATCTTCTGATTCTGTTAGGTCCATACCATTTCTGTCCTTAATGTGGCCATCTTTGCATGAAATATTCCCTTGGTATCTCTAATTTTCTTGAAGAGATCTCTATTCTTTCCAATTATATTGTTTTCCTCTATTTTTTTTGCATTGGTTACTGAGGAAGGCTTTCTTGTTTCTCTTTGCTATTCTTTGGAACTCTGCATTCAAATGGGAATATATTTCCTTTTCCCCATTGCCTTTTGCTTTTCTTCTTTTCTCAGCTATTTGTGAGGCCTCATTAGACAACCAACCATTTTGCTTTTTTGCATTTCTTTTTCTTGGGGATGGTCTTGATCACTGCCTCCTGTACAATGTCACAAACCTCTGTCCATAGTTCTTCAGGTACTCTGTCTATCAGATCTAATCCTTTGAATCTATTTGTCACTTCCACTGTATAATTGTAAGGGATTTGATTTAGGTCATATCTGAAGGGTCTAGTGGTTTTCCCTACTTTCTTCAGTTTAAGTCTGAATTCGGCAATAAGGGCTTCATGGTCTGAGCCACAGTCAGCTCCCAGTTGTTGTTTATTTAAACACAGGAAATTTTGGATGCTGGGAAGAAGATAATAGTCCTTTTAATGTGCTCTCAAAGAGATTCACGAGTCCACAGATTTAATCCAAGTCAGGTGAAGACCCAAGAAGTGGTAATTAGAATAAACAAGCTCAATGATTGATTTTTAAGGAAACAAGAATGTGAGAATCTTAAAGTGAAAAGAGGAGTGCTGTGCATTGCATCTCTCTCTTCAATCCAGATGGTGAGAATGGCCCATGTATCCAAAACTATATGCATATTTAAGGATTGTTAATCTGTTCTTCTGGAGAAGGGAATGGCAACCCATTCTAGTATTCTTGCCTAGAGAATTCCATGAACAGAGGAACCTGGTGGGCTACTGTCCATGGGGTCACAAAAGAGTTGGACATGACTGAGGACTAACTCTAATCTGTTCTTATGCATGATGTTATAGACAACCTTTATACTCTTATCTTTATGATAGTTTCTATAAGGGATGTTAATAAATGGTATCTTAGGAACTGAATGCTGGAAAAGGATCAGCTAATTTTTCCTGGGGTGAAATTGTGCTCCAGGGAGGATACTGGCATTCTTAAAAGCACACATGTTTGTATCTGTTGATCCCATAGTCCTAATAGGTAAGCAAAAGGATTCACTGTGCAGAACAGGAAATTATATCTTGTAATAACCTTGAAATATAGGCAGAAAGAGAACTGAATCACTGTACTATACACCTGAAACTAACACACTACTGCAAATCAGCTCTACCTCCATAAAAAAGAAACAAAAAGGAAAAACACACACACAGACACACACATAGGTGGCTAGCATCAGGCTCTGCCCCTATCAATTCAAGGCACTAAAATGTGCGTTTCAAAGCCTGCCAATCCTTTAGTGAGTGCATGTGAGTAAAACCTTACTTTTCCAGGTTTTAGAAAGATCATGGGGGACACCACTACTCTGGCTTAAATGGTTTCCTTGTGGGAACTTAGCCACATTGCTTTTTCTTGAGGTCAGATTTAAAAGATAAGTCAAGCATTACTCATTTTTCTAGGAATGAAAATAGCTGTTACTTTATGATATTTTCTGGTGACATTTTTATGTACATATCATTGATATTTTTCTCATTTCCTAAACATGAAAAAGTGTGGGCTGGAGGTTGTTAAAAGACTTGCTCATGATTACAGACCCAGCAAGGGATCCAATCAGGATTTGAACTCAGGTGCCATTCCAACTGGTCAGCTATGTAAGGCTGACTATGCCAGCCTTGTCTGTTCCCGGCTAGGCTTGCTGATGGTCTCTGCTCAGCTGTTATGTTAGCAAGGGCTAGGTGAGGAAGAATGGACTCGCTCATATGACTGGGGTCCAGCTTGCTGTGAGAAAGGAGGTCCAAAAGAGAATGTAACCAGATGTCTCATCTTTCAGCAATCTAACTGAGGCTTATTTATATGGTGGTGGCAGAATTTCAAAAGTGAGAATAGAAGCAAGTAATGTTTCTTGTATGTGTGTTGCTCAGTCATGTCTGACTCTTTGTGACCCCATGGACTGTAGCTTACTAGGCTCCTTTATCCATGGAACTCTTCAGGCAAGAATGATGGAGTGGGTAGCCTTCCCTTCTCCAGGGGATCTTCCTGACCCAGGGATAGAACTTGGGTCTCCTGCATAGCAGGTGGATGCTTTACTGTTTGAGCCACTAGGGAAGCCCAGTGTTTCTTTCTTTCTTTCTTTCTTTCTTTCTTTCTTTTTTTACTTTACAATATTGTATTGGTTTTGCCATACATAAACATGCATCCACCACGGGTGTACACATGTTCCCCATCCTGAAAACCCCCCTCCCATCTCCATCCCCATACCATCCCTCTGGGTCATCCCAGTGCACCAGCCCCAAGCTTCCTATATCCTGCATTGAACCTGGACTGGCGATTTGTTTCTTATATGATATTATACACTCTCACTGTTTGCCCATGACATGATCCTCTACATAGAAAACCCTAAAGACTCCACCAGAAAATTATTAGAGCTAACCAATGAATATAGTAAAGGTGCAGGATATAAAATCAACACACAGAAATCCCTTGCATTCCTATACACTAATAATGAGAAAATAGAAAGAGAAAATAAGGAAACAATTCCATTCACCATTGCAATGAAAAGAATAAAATACTTAGAAATATATCTACCTAAAGAAACTAAAGACCTATATATAGAAAACTATAAAACCAGTGTTTCTTGAGATTGGTGCTTAATAACCACATGGTGCTGCCAATGTGGCAAACTATTTGTCAGTGCAAGCCACAAGATCATTCCAGATCAAAGGGTAGAATAAGAGAATCTACTCTTGATTTCATGAAATCAGTTTTTTTTTAAGTCATTTAAAAAACATTAATCACATAGATAATTGGTTTGTGGTTAATTTACCTCTCTATTTTAGAGACTGACCCCGAGTCTCCTGCATTGACGGTGATTTTTTTACCATGTGAAACACCAGGGAAGCCCATCAGAGAGTTTATTTGGTGGACTACAGTCCATAGCATCGCAAAGAGTCAGACTGAAGTGACTTAGCACACAAGCACAAGCACAACGTATAACATGATTAATCTGTGATCTCAGAATGATGACTACATGATTTGGTCTTTTAATAGAATGTTCTAAAAGTTCCACCAAATGTATTTATTCTTTCCAAGATTTTGGAGCTTCTTGTGTAAAAATACAGAAAAGACACTTCCACTGTTAACTAATAACTTGAAAAGTTCTTGTCTTTAAGACTTTCCTGGTCTTTGGAGGTTAAATTGCTATATAAATACACATTCCTGGTTAGAAGAGGAATTGAAACTAAGAGTTTTTGAGTTTGTTTGTTACCATAAGTTCCCAGTTTATGCAAGCCATAGTAATTTTCCTAAGACTTCCGAGTGCCTCTTTCCTACCTTTATTGGAGGGTAGCCTCAGCAGCTAATAAAGAACAAAGGATTTCAGAGAAATTTTTGTTAGAGGGAACTTTTCCTCTCTTTCAGCCCATTCTCTGATTTGCAGTCAAAATGAACCTTGAAAATATGCTTCTGACCATGTTACTTCCTCATGATGGCAGTGTTCCCATTTGTGTTGGTTTCAAGACCCCAATTTCCAATATGGCTTCCAGTAAGCTTAGTGAATAGATAACTCTTATGACTCATTGCTGATTCCTCTCTCCACCCCTTTCTTAAGTTAACCATTCTTAGTTTCTTAGCTCACCAGACTCTCATGTTAAGGATCTGATATATGTATATGTATGTGTGTATATATATATATATATATATATATATATATATATATATATATTTTGTCATGAAAATCCTCTCCTCTCTCACATTACCCTTGACAATGGGCCAGAACTGGATTCATTTTACAGGGTCATATAAATATCTCTTCTTCTGGGAACACTTTCAGCATAGACCAGAACGTTTTTGTTTTCTTTTTTTCCAGTTATATTCCTCTTTAGAGGGCAATCATAGAAGAGTAGTAATTGATCTGTGCATATTTGTTCCCCAGATTATATTCTATTAAAAATGAATATCATGTTTATGGTGGTACATGTAGAATATTATTCAATCATAAAAATAATAAAACAATAACATTTGCAGCTATATGTATGTATCTAGGCGCTTCCCAGGTGGTGCTAGTGGTAAAAAACCCTCCCGCCAATGCAGGAGATGTAAGAGACTTGGGTTTGATCCCTGGGTAGGGAAGATCCCCTGAAAGAGGAAATGGCAAACCACTCCAGTATTCTTGCTGGAAAATTCCATGGACAGAGGAGTCTGGTGGACTGTAGTTCATAGGGTCACAAAGAACTGGACAGGACTGAGCATGCATGCACACCATGCTACACATAAAATCTATAAGTAATAAAACAGGCTGTATAGCACAGGAAACCCTAGTCAATACTCTACAATGGCCTATGGGAAAGGAATCTAAGAAAGAGTGGAGATGTATATAATGAATTTTCTTTACTGTACACCTGAAACTAACACAACATTGTAAATGAACTGTACTCTGATATAAACTTTTTTAAATGAGGCTTAATAAGTCTCAGATATTTTTTATTCTTTAATTAAGTGATAATGTAGAAGAGAAAATTTATATTAACTATTGAGATGGTGTCTATAGCCTTCTTATTCATTTATTTTTTGCATTGTGTTACTTTTTCTTCTTTTAACATTTATGTTTATTAATTTTTTTGGCTGCATCAAGTCTTAGTTTCATTGTGAGACATCTTTGATGTTCGTTGTAGCATGCAGGATCTATTAGTTGCAGAAGCCAACTCTTAGTGGCAGCACATGGGATCTAGTTTCCTGAACAGGGATTGAACCTGGGCCTCTTGCATTGGGAGAGTGGAGTCTTAGCCACTGGACCTAAAGGGAAGAACCTATAATGCACCCTTTTATACATTACCAATGTAAAGAAAGCTGAGCACCGAAGAATTGATGCTTTTGAACTGTGTTGGAGAAGACTCTTGAGAGTCCCTTGGACTGCAAGGAAATCCAAGCAGTCCATCCTAGAGGAAATCAGTCCTGAATATTCATTGGAAGGACTGATGCTGAAGCTGAAACTCCAGTACTTTGACCACCTGATGTTGAAGAACTGACTCATTTGAAAAGACTGTGATGCTGAAAAAGATTGAAGGCAGGAGGAGAAGGGGATGACAGAGGATGAGATGGTTGGATGGCACCATCGACTCTATGGACATGAGTTTGAGTAAACTCCGGGAGTTGGTGAGGGACAGGGAGGCCTGGCATGCTGCGGTCCATGGGGTCACAAAGAATTGGACATGACTGAGCAACTGAACTGAATATAATAACCAAAAACTCCACCCAAGATAATTCCATTAAGTTTGAGTATATTTAGAAAGTTGTATTGTACAACTGAATAACAATGGCACTATAACTGTGAAGCTCCCAAGATGTATGGGAATCAGTCATGTAACTAATACACTTTGATTGAAGTTCTAATAGATGAAGAGAAGTGGTAAGAGGGAGCATTATAAAAATTTAAGTTAAAACAAGTTTACAGAACCTAGGACATATGACTAAAGCATTTGTGCTTTAGGTATTAATGAGAGGAAATCCATTATATGCTGAAAAGAAATGGAATGGCCTTCGGGACTCCAAAGTTGCTTTTACCATCATGTCATCAGTCAAGTCACATCCTCTCTGAACCCTCAGCTACATTGGAAAGGTTAGGAAAACAAGTCATTGAAAGGTTAAGTTACTTCACTAAGTAACAAGTGGAACCAATATATCTTGAGGTAGAACATTTGGATTTGCATTCTAGGTATAGAATTGTCTCTGGTTTGCCTCAAAGATGAGTATTTTAACATTAAAGTAAATCATAGTTCTCTCTGTTTTAGCTTTCTCTCACTGCCTCTATGGGGGCTTCGCAGGTAGAGCTAGTAGTTAAGAATATGCCTGTCAATGCAGGAGATATAAGAGATGCAAGTTCAATCTCTGAGAGCTCTGGAAGTTCAAGATATAAACCTGGAATGATTCATAATTTTTCAATGGAGCTTTGACAGCAAAATTTGGTTCTTTGTAATATTCAACATTACTGAATCCAAATATGCTTCAACTATGTATATAAGTCTCACATGAACTAGAGAAAAGTGTAGAATACTTTTCTCACTTTGAAGGCAAAGAAATTCAAGTTGTCAGAGAATTATAGGATTGCCTTAGCTGGAAGAAGAAGAGAAAAATATATTTACTTATAAGAGAGGTCAATGGCTTAACAGTTAAGAACATGAGGTCTTGGTACAGAAAATTCTAGGTTCAACTGCTATCTCTGCTGTTGATCAGTTGTAGGTACTTGGAAACATTTCTTAACGAAGAAATTATACATGAAGAAATTATACATTACTACATGAAGATTATAATAATATCTTTAAAAACTGTGGAAAGTATTAAGTGGGTTAAGTATAGGATTTAGGGCATTGTCCAAACAAAGTGAAATGTGTGTGTGTGTGTGTATTTCTATGTGTGCTAACAGTGACAGGAGCAGTACAGTGTATTGATATTTGTTGAACTATCAGCATCATGCTAGACACATAGATTCTCAATAATACATGCAAAATACTCAAAATTTTGACCACTCATCATGTACCAGAGGTTTGGCTGACATTTTCCTGTGTATCTGCTTAACTCAATCAGCCAACCTGTCAGTGTCCTCATTTTGTTCATTCATTTGAAGAGACTCAGATACTCACCCTGCATTAAGCAAATAGCAAGTGAAAGCCTTAATTCTAAAATCAGTTATTTTCCCCTATTCTAGTGGTCTTCCCAAGTGATAGACTGAAGATGCGGTATTTTACCGACATTGTAAGGTGTTTATATGCCTCCTAGCAGTTTTTGAGTTAATTGATACCTTTACTTCTTTATTCCAAAAGAAAAATCAGCAATTTTTTTCTCATTATCTTATCAATCTTTCTCCTAGTGAACATGGATGTTGGAAATCGCACCGTCCTGACTGAATTCATCTTACTGGGTCTCTCAACAGACCCCCAGTGGCAACTAATACTATTTGGAGTATTTCTGACTGTCTATTTGGTAACCTTGTCAGGGAACATGACACTGGTTATCTTAATTCATATTGATTCCCACCTGCACACACCTATGTATTTTTTCATTGGCAATCTGTCTTTCTTGGATTTCTGGTACACCTCGGTGTACACTCCCAGAATCCTGGCTACTTGTATCTCAGAAGACAAGCGCATTTCCTTGGCTGAATGTGGAGCCCAGCTATTCTTTTCTTGTGTTGTGGCCTACACTGAGTGCTATCTCCTAGCAGCCATGGCATATGACCGCCACATGGCAATCTGTAACCCGCTACTTTATTCAAGTTCTATGTCTCATTCTCTCTGTACCAGACTTGTTGCTGGCTCCTATACAGGAGGCTTCTTGAATGCCATAGCCCATACTGCCAACACTTTTCACCTGAGTTTCTGTGGCAAAAATATCATCGACCACTTCTTCTGTGATGCACCGCCACTGGTGAAGATGTCATGTACAGACACCAAGGTCTATGAGCAGGTCCTCCTGGGTCTCGTGGGTTTCACGGTCCTCTCGAGCATTCTTGTCATCATCATTTCCTATTTCCACATCCTTCTCGCTATTCTGAGGATCCACACGGCTTCAGGAAGGCGCAAGGCCTTCTCCACCTGTGCGTCACACCTGGTCTCGGTCATGCTCTTCTATGGATCCTTGCTTTTCATGTACTCAAGGCCGAGCTCCACCTACTCCCTGAAGAGAGACAAAGTGGCTGCCCTGTTCTACACTGTGGTCAACCCACTGCTCAACCCTCTCATCTATAGCCTGAGAAACAAAGACGTCAAAGAGGCCTTCTGGAAAGCGGCAAAGACCATAAGACCTCAGAGATGATGGTGACCTGTTTTTGCAGAATGTTCTCATTGCATTTTCTAGGTTATTGGCTTATTAATATGTTTGTAAACATTGCCATATTTCAAGTATATGCAGCATGATGTACTTAAAAGAAGAAACACTGATTAAACGATGTTGTTTTTTATTACTTCTTTTATTGTGATTAAACTATTTTAAACATACGATATTAGTTTGTTTGATGTTTTAAGATACTGCAGTATGCTTGATTCTGTGGTTGTGGTTTAGTTGCTTAGTCATGCTGGAGTGTTGCAACTCCGTGAACTTTAGCCTGCCAGGCCCCTCTGTCCTTGGGTTTCTCCAGACAAGAATGTTAGAGTGGTTTGCCATTTCTTTCTGCAGGGAATCTTCCTGACCCAGGCATCAGACCCACATCTCCTAAACTGCAAGTGGATTCTTTACCACTGAGCCGTGATGGGAACTTATTCTTCTTCTTAGCAATACTATATTTTCCATAACATTTATATGCCTGACTATCTTTGGAAGGTCTTAGAGACAGAAAGGAATATGGATTTTTGTATAAAGTTTGATTTTGAATCTTAGTGCACAAACTTCATTCTGTGGGGAAAATATTTGCAGTGGCTGATTTTTGGAAATTGACTCAAGATTTTATACATGTTTATTTTTAGCAAGTAATTCCACCATATTTATTCAAGAACTCTAAATGAGTACATAGAAAATATTGTTGTAAATTTTTGTCTTTGTAAAATTGATGTACTCTACATTAATTTAATATAGGGTCAAATATTTGGCAAAGTATTAAATTGATGTAGACGAAATGCTAGGTCCATGAATCAAGGCAAATTGGAAGCGGTCAAACAGGAGATGACAAAAGTGAACATCGACATTTTAAGAATCAGCGAACTAAAATGGACTGGAATGGGTGAACTTAACTCAGATGACCATTATCTACTACTGTGGGTAAGAATCCCTTAGAAGAAATGGAGTAGCCATCATAGTCAACAAAAGAGCCTGAAATGCAGTACTTGGATTCAATTTCAAAAATGACAGAATGATCTCTGTTTGTTTCCACAGCAAACCATTCAGTATCACGGTAATCTGAGTCTATGCCCTGACCAGTAATGCTCAAGAAGCTGAAGTTGAATGGTTCTATGAAGACCTAGAAGATGTTCTAGAACTAACACCCAAAAAATATGTCCTTTTCATTTTAGGGGAATGGAATGCAAAAGTAGGAAGTCAAGAAATACTTGGAGTAACAAGCAAACTTGGCCTTGGAGTATAGAATGAAGCAGGGCAAAAGCTAATAGAGTTTTACCAAGAGAACTCACTGGTCATAGCAAACACCCTCTTTCAACAACACAAGAGAAGACTTTACACATGGACATCACCATATGATCAATAACAAAATCAGATTGATTATATTCTTTGCAGCCAAAGAAGGAGAAGCTTTATCAGTTCAGTTCAGTTCAGTCACTCAGTCGTGTCTGACTCTTTGCAACCCCATGAATCACAGCATGACAGACCTCCCAGTCCATCACCAACTCCCAGAGTTCACACAGACTCACGTCCATTGAGTCAGTGATGCCATCCAGCCATCTTACCCTCTGTCGTCCCCTTCTCCTCCTGCCCCCAATGCCTCCCAGCATCAGAATATTTTCCAATGAGTCAACTCTTTGCATGACGTGGCCAAAGTACTGGATTTTCAGCTTTAGCATCATTCCCTCCAAAGAAATCCCAGGGCTGATCCCCTTCAGAATGGACTGGTTGGATATCCTTGCAGTCCAAGGGACTCTCAAGAGTCTTCTCCAACACCACACTTCAAAAGCATCAATTCTTCGGCTCTCAGCCTTCTTCACAGTCCAACTCTCACATCCATACATGACCACAGGAAAAACCATAGCGTTGACTAGCCAGACCTTTTTGGCAAAGTAATGTCTCTGCTTTTGAATATGCTATCTAGGTTGGTCATAACTTTCCTTCCAAGGAGTAAGCGTCTTTTAATTTCATGCCTGCAGTCACCATCTGCAGTGATTTTGAAGCCCCAAAAAATAAAGTCTGACACTGTTTCCACTGTTTCCCCATCTATTTCCCATGAAGTGATGGTACTGGATGCTATGATCTTCGTTTTCTGAATGATGAGCTTTAAGCCAACTTTTTCACTCTCCTCTTTCACTTTCTGCCATAAGGGTGGTGTTATCTGCATATCTGAGGTTATTGACATTTCTCCCAGCGATCTTGATTCCAGATTGTGTTTCTTCCAGCCCAGCATTTCTCATGATGTACTCTGCATAGAAGTTAAATAAGCAGGGTGACAATATGCAGCCTTGACATACTCCTTTTCTTATTTGGAACCAGTCTGTTGTTCCATGTCCAGTTCTAAGTGTTGCTTCCTGACCTGCATACACATTTCTCAAGAGGCAGATCAGGTGGTCTGGTATTCCCATCTCTTTCAGAATTTTCCACAGTTGATTGTGATCCACACAGTCAAAGGCTTTGGCATAGTCAATAAAGCAGAAATAGATGTTTTTCTGGAACTCTCTTGCTTTTTCCATGATCCAGCGGATGTTGGCAATTTGATCTCTGGTTCCTCTGCCTTTTCTAAAACCAGCTTGAACATCAGGAAGTTCATGGTTCACATTTTGCTGAAGCCTGGCTTGGAGAATTTTGAACATTACTTTACTAGCAGATGAGATGAGTACAATTGTGGGGTAGTTTGAGCATTCTTTGGCACTGCCTGTCTTTGGGATTGGAATGAAAACTGACCTTTTCCAGTCCTGTGGCCACTACTGAGTTTTCCAAATTTGCTGGCATATTGAGTGCAGCACTTTCACAGCATCATCTTTCAGGATTTGGAATAGCTCAACTGGAATCCCATCACCTCCACTAGCTTTGTTTGTAGTGATGCTTTCTAAGGCCCACTTGACTTCACATTCCAGGATGTCTGGCTCTAGGTCAGTGATCACACCATAGTGATTATCTGGGACATGAAGATCTTTTTTGTACAATTCTTCTGTGTATTCTTGCCATCTCTTCTTAATATCTTCTGCTTCTGTTAGGTCCATACCATTTCTGTCCTTTATCGAGCCCATCTTTGCATGAAATATTCCATTTGTATCTCTAATTTTCTTGAAGAGATCTCTAGTCTTTCCCATTCTGTTGTTTTCCTCTATCTCTTTGCATTGATCACTGAGGAAGGCTTTCTTATCTCTTCTTGCTATTCTTTGGAACTCTGCATTCAGATGCTTATATCTTTTCATTTCTCCTTTGCTTTTAACTTCCCTTCTTTTCACAGCTATTTGTAAGGCCTCCCCAGACAGCCATTTTGCTTTTTTGCATTTCTTTTCCATGGGAATGGTCTTGATCCCTGTCTCCTGTACAATGTCACGAACCTCATTCCATAGTTCATCAGGCACTCTATCGATCAGATCTAGGCCCTTAAATCTATTTCTCACTTCCACTGTATAATCATAAGGGATTTGATTCAGGTTATACCTAAATGGTCTAATGGTTTTCCCTACTTTCTTCAATTTAAGTCTGAATTTGGTAATATGTAGAAGCTCTATACAGTCAAAATACAAGACCAGCAGCTGACTGTGGCTCAGATCATGAACTCCTTATTGCCAAATTCAGACTTATATTGAAGAAAGTAGGAAAAACAAATAGACCATCCAGGTCCGACCTAAGTTAAACCTCTTATGATTATACAGTGAATGTGCAAAATAGATTCAAGGGATTAGATCTGATGGACATAGTGCCTGAAGGACTATGGATGGAGATTTGTGACATTATACAGGAGGCAGGGATCAAGACCATCCCCATGGTAAAGAAATGCAAAAAAGCAAAATGGTTGTCTGACGAGGGCTCACAAATAACAGAAAAAAGAGAAGCTAAAGGCAAAGGAGAAAAGGAAATATATGCCCATTTGAATGCAGAGTTCCAAAGAATAGCAAGGAGAGATAAGAAAGCCTTCCTCAGTGATAAATGCAGAGAAATAGAGGAAAATAATAGAATGAGAAAGACTGGAATGCCTGTCTCAGCAAGGTCCAGGAGTTGGTCATGGATACAGAAGCCTGGTGTGCTGCAGTCCATGGGGTCACAAGAGTTGGACATGACTGAGTGACTGAATTGAAGATGGAGAAATTTTTTTCTGAGACTAAATATTCCTAGTGAGAATTTTCATTCTCATTTTTCTTTAGTTATGTAGAAGCCAAATTAAACTTATGTGTATACTATGTGTATACATAGGCATACTATATATATATATATATATATATATATATATTCAGAACATACACATATATGTGCATATGTTATTAAAATCATGTGCATATTAAAATCATATGTTCATTAATATTATTTTCTAAACATTTTAATTTATCTATTTTTAGTTGAGGGAGAGTTTCTTTCCAGTATTGTGTTGGTTTCTGCCATACAGCAACATGAATCAGCCATAGGTATATATATATGTGTCTCTCTCTCCTGAACCTCCCTTCCACTTCTCACCCAATCCCACATCTCTAGGTTTGTCACAGCATTCCAGTTTGGGCTCCCCGAGTCTTACAGCACATTCCCACTGGCTATCTGTTTTACATATGATAATGTACATGTTCCCGTGCTACTCTTTCCATTCGTCCCATGGTCTCCTTCCATGCCTTCTATCCACAAGTCTGCTCTCCATGTCTTTGTCTCCATTGCTGCCTTTGTTACATGTTGAATACTTTTCCTCTGTTCTCCCAAATCCATGCTGCATCCTTTTAATCTCATCTCTGCTCCAGGATGCTCAGCTGTATTAACTGCATCAGTGGGCTCATTTGTTCTCTGCATACTTAGTGTGTTTAGCCAGTGGTTGTGACTAGAAGGGAAGAGAGGAGGGTCAGAGTGTTTTTTCCCAGCCTCCTTTCTAGCAAAATTATCATAGCTGGCTTCATCCCTGGACCTAAACCATAGATCCTGATGGATGGCCCATTTCAAAGCTTCCCCTTCAGTGCTCATAGCTTCTTTCTTTTCTTATATTGATACCTCCAGGAATAGAGGAGGTAACAGCTCTCAGAAGTTATTAGTTCTAGATTTATCACACTAGTCTGGAAATTCTGCAAGCCTTAGATATCCCTTTGTATTAATACCTTTATTTAACCCTCACCAAATTAACCAGTTTGTGTGGCCTTCTGCTACGTGCCAGGTTCATAACTGATATTGGTGTTAGAGCAGTCTCAGGAGACACACATTCAAATATAGTTGAATTGTTAACATATTTGAAGATTAGACATTTAAACTCATTCTGGTGGGAAATGGCACAGTGGTAACATATAGCATCTTGGAGTGGTTTACCATGCCCTTCTCCAGTGGGTCTTCCTGACCCAGGAATCAAACCCATGTCTCTTATGTCTCCTGCATGGGCAGGTGGGTTCTTTACCACTAGCGCCACCTGAGAAGCCCCTGCAGTAGTATCAGACTTACTTAAGTGATCACCAGTGGCATCATGGAGTGAAAGCTAGGTGGAAACAAAGTACCGAGGGATCGATTCCTGTAGCAGAGAAGCATGCAGTCGGAGATTATAAACATCATGGCGGGAGTTGGCTTCTGCTGCAGTGTAAACCCGAGACTAACCAATTGATAAAACAAACAGGTGGCAGAAAGCTTAAACTATATATTTGAAGAAGTCTCTCACTTCCTCTGGTCCTTGGGAAACTATATTTGAGGACAGATGCTATGACCATATTGTAGTAGTGTAGAGTTACCTCCATAAATAAACTTGTTTGGTATTTAAGGAAAGATAAGAATATGACCAGAAAGGAGTGAGGTTCTGAGGCATAGGATAGGGGAATTTGGGCAGAAAAGTAAAAATCTGAGAATTTTTCATCTCAAGTCCTTAAGTCTCATTTCAAAAACCAGTGACTTCCCCCTTTATCTAGGGAATAAGAACTTTCACAGCACTGTCTCATTATTGACTGTACCTGGAGGGTTGAACACATGCAGAAACAAGTCTCCCTTACACTCAGCCCCATCATCCTCCCTTTTCTCTGTGTTTGGTGTGAAACTTCAAAACCCACATAGCCCAGACGGTGAAATACCAAATAATTTCAGGACATCACCAATCAAGGTTGACAAGAATCTGGAGAATATATATAGGAATGGATTCTGAAAGCATGAGGCCAAGGACAATGGAACTCTAAGTTTAGTGTGGCTAACTGTATTGACACAGGAACACTAAGCAAGGGTTTGGGATTTGAAATCAGAATGTCAGACCAACCTGGCATGGTATTGAAGATGGATGACAGAAATATTGTGAATAACCTATTAGATGTGATCTACTCCACTGCTGCCTAAAGGTCACCCTCCTCACCTCTCACCTGGCTTCTCCAAGGGCTTCGAGAACATTTACTTTTCCAAGGTATTCATTGGAGGGTCTGATGCTGAAGCTGAAACTCCAATACTTTGGCCACCTGACAGGAATAACTGACTCATTTGAAAAGACCCCAATGCTGGGAAAGATTGAAGGCAGGAGGAGAAGGGGATGACAGAGGATGAGATGGTTGGATGGCATCACTGACTCAGCGGACATGCATTTGAGTAAACTCCGGGAGTTGGTGATGACAGGGAGGCCTGGTGTGCTGCAGTCCATGTGGTCTCAAAGAGTCAGACACGTCTGAACGACTGAACTGAACTGTACTGAAGAAACACATTGTTTAGGGAGTCATTAGCACCCTTGTAAAGCTCAGCAGGAGCTACCATCAGTATGCTATGGGTGATGGCAAGAGAAGCTGCTGTGGGATTGGACTCCAAAACACTAGAGTATGCCAGGTTGCAGTGCATAGCTGTCAGTCTCACCCTAGAAAGAATGGCTTAAGTGGGTGTTTTTCTGTCACGGTTTCTCTGAACAGTTAGCTACCAATTGCTGAGGATCAAGACAAATGTATGCACATATCTGTTTGCTTACAGAGATGTTATATATAAAAACTACCTTAGAGGTGAATGGGCTCCGTTCCTTGTCAGATGAAGGCACTAGCAACTATGGTGGAAACCTGATGTGCTCAAAGTCACATAGGTAAAAACACAACTTTGTCAAGAACCTGGTCCTCCTGATAGATTCTAGGGTACCGTGATATCTGTTCACAGAAAAAGGACAAAAAGAAAGACAGAAGGGAGAAATGAAGGAAAAAAGCTCCAATAGCTATCACACTGAAAGGGAATATTAAGCATTGTAATAATCCATTAACTCATGACCCTTCCCCAAAGACCTTCCATTAAAGAAAAAAGAAGATAATTGCATTTTTGTGGGATTTTATACATCACAATGAAGTAGCTTGGGAATCTTACCCTTTATTCATTTATTTTTACAGAGAGTCAGTGTTTTCTGATACTTTCTGATGAAGCTTTAAAGGGAAGGAAATAGTGTTGAGCACTCAGGGAAATAATGACACTTGGTCTCCTTTACCTTTACTTTGTCCTCTTTTCTTTCTTTTTTAAAGAGCTTGTTTTCTTTTGATGTGGACTCTTTTTAAAATCTTTATTGAACTTGTTACAATATTGCTTCTGTATTATGTTTTGTTTTTTTGGCCATGAGGTGTGTGGGATCTTAGCTCTCTCACCAGGGATTGAACCCACACCTCTGCATTGGAAGACAAAGTCTCAACAACTGGGAAATCAGGGAAGTCCCCGGAAGGTGTTTCTTGTTGAGCACATACCTCTATAAACAGATGTTGTTGCTGTCACACACATTTGGTAAAAATTCTTCAAGAAAGATAACTTTCCCTACTAAGCTCAACTCAGAATATATTGTTTGACAGTTCACATATGGATAAATGGTAATATAAAAATGCAGAAGTTTTAAGTAAATTATAAAAATGTCAATATTTATATACAATATATTTATAAACACTTGCAAAACTACATTAAATCTTTTTAAAGTTCTATTTCATATATGTGAAATAAAACTCATATTTTATGATGACACAAGAAAAATTTAGAGATAAAAAAAAAGTTTTGATGTCCTTTGGTCTCCTCGCTCCTCTGTGCTGTGCATCGTGTAGCAGCATTACGAATCGACCCGTCAACAGAAACACGTGCTCAATCGTAAAGACCAACCCTCTCCCAGTGTCAACAGCTCCTTAAAAGAAAACCTTGCTTCTTGATTTGTAAGGGGCCACGGGCATATTTAGATTTGGATTGTGTAACATGTCAATGGGCTTCCCTGATTGCTCAGTTGGTAAAGAATCTACCTGCAACACGGGAGACCTGGGCTCAGTCCCTGGGTTCAGAAGATCCCCTGGAGAAGGGAAAGAGTACCCACTCCAGTATTCTGACCTGGAGAATCCCATGGGCTATATAGTCCATGGGGTAACAAAGAGTCGGACACGACTGAGTGACTTTCACTTTTTTCAACCTGTCAATAATCCATTATTTAATGTGCATCCCTCTGTATCAAAAAACTTCTACAACTGTGCCTTAACTTCTTGCTGTAGCTAATGGGGTTGCAAAGAGTTGAACACAACTTAGCAACTGAACAACAAATAACAACAACTTGACTTCTAAAGTGCAGAAGGCTTCTCAGAGTTTTCTGAGATGTTATAGTTCTCAATTTGGCTTGAATAAAATTTTCCATTTCTTTCTCAGACTCGCTAATTTTTTATTGACATAGGTAATATGTTAATTCATGCCTGCTTGCTACTAAAAGAATTAAGTCATGCTGAAATATAAAGACAAAAAATGATGAAAGCCCCCTTTAACCTTTTACTTCGTAATCTTCAAATACACCTTTCTTCTCATGAGATAACAATCTTGCCTCTTAACTTTTTAAATGGACTCTTTTGTTTTTTAAAGAATTTTTGTTTCCCAGAAAAATTGAGTGGAAAGACTTGAAATAATTATTAGCCCCAACATGGAATCTCTTTTGCCTCAGGTGCCTGTCAGTAAAACTGAACAGGTAAATGTTCAGGTAAATGTTTCACTTGAACAGAAGCTTTTCTTCTTTTTTTAAATTTATTTTTTTTTAATTGGAGGCTAATTACTTTAAAATATTGTAGTGGTTTTTACCATACATTACCATGAATCAGCCATGGGTGGACATGTGTTCCCCATCTTGAACCCCCCTCCCATTACCCTCATGGTTATCCCAAATCACCAGCCCTGAAGACCCTGTTTCATGCATCGAACCTGGACTGGTGATCTATTTCACATATGATAATATATATGATTCAATGCTATTCTCCCAAATCATCCCACTCTCGCTTTCTCCCATAGAGTCCAAAAGTCTGTTCTTTACATCTGTGTCTCTTTTGCTATCTCGTATATAGGGTCATTGTTATCATCTTTCTAAATTCCATATATATGTGTTAATAGACTGTATTGGTGTTCTTCTTTCTGACTTACTTCACTCTGTATAATAGACTCCAGTTTCATCCACCTCATTAGAACTTATTCAAATGCATTCTTTTTAATACCTGAGCAATATTCCATTGTGTATATGTACCACTGCTATCTTATCCATTCATCTGCCGATGGACATATAGATTGCTTCCATGTCCTGGCTATAGTAAACAGTGCTGTGATGAACATTGGGGTACATGTGTCTCTTTCAATTCTGGTTTCCTCGGTGTGTATGCCCAGCAGTGGGATTGCTGGGTCCTATGGCAGTTCTACGAACAAAGCTAGTGGAGGTGATGGAATTCCAGTTGAGCTACTCCAAATCCTGAAAGATGATGCTATGAAATTGCTGCACTCAATATGCCAGCAAATTTGGAAAACTCAGTAGTGGCCACAAGACTGGAAAAGGTCAGTTTTCATTCCAATCCCAAAGAAAGGCAATGCCAAAGAATGCTCAAAGTACCGCACAATTGCACTCATCTCACTGCTAGTAAAGTAATGCTCAAAATTCTCCAAGCCAGGCTTCAGCAAAATGTGAACTGTGAACTTCCTGATGTTCAAGCTGGTTTTAGAAAAGGCAGAGGAACCAGAGATCAAATTGCCAACCTCCACTGGATCATGGAAAAAGCAAGAGAGTTCCAGAAAAACATATATTTCTGCTTTATTGACTATGCCAAAGCCTTTGACTGTCTGGACCACAATAAACTGTGGAAAATTCTGAAAGAGATGGGAATACCAGACCACCTGATCTGCCTCTTGAGAAATTTGTATGCAGGTCAGGAAGCAACAGTTAGAACTGGACATGGAACAACAGACCGGTTCCAAATAGGAAAAGGAGTTCGTCAAGGCTGTATGTTGTCACCCTTTTTATTTAACATATATGCAGAGTACATCATGAAAAACGCTGGACTGGAAGAAACACAAACTGGAATCAAAATTGCTGGGAGAAATATCAATAATCTCAGATATACAGATGACACCACCCTTATGGCAGAAAGTGAAGAGGAACTCAAAAGCCTCTTGATGAAAGTGAAAGAGGAGAGTGAAAAAGTTGGTTTAAAGCTCAACATTCAGAAAACGAAGATCATGGCATCCAGTCCCACCACTTCATGGGAAATAGATGGGGAAACAGTGGAAACAGTGTCAGACTTTATTTTTCTGGGCTCCAAAATCACTGCAGATGGTGATTGCAGCCATGAAATTAAAAGACGCTTACTCCTTGGGAGGAAAGTTATGACCAACATAGATAGCATATTCAAAAGCAGACACATTACTTTGCCAACAAAGGTTCGTCTAGTCAAGGCTATGGTTTTTTCTGTGGTCACGTATGGATGTGAGAGTTGGACTGTGAAGAAGGCTGAGTGCTGAAGAACTGATGCTTTTGAACTGTGGTGGAGAAGATCTTGAGAGTCCCTTGGTCTGCAAGGAGATCCAACCAGTCCATTCTGAAGGAGATCAGCCCTGGGATTTCTTTGGATGGAATGATGCTAAAGCTGAAACTCCAGTACTTTGGCCACCTCATGCGAAGAGTTGACTCATTGGAAAGGACTCTGATGCTGGGAGGAATTGGGGGCAGGAGGAGAAGGGGATGACAGAGGATGAGATGGCTGGATGGCATCACTGACTCAATGGACGTGAGTCTCAGTGAACTCCGGGAGTTGCTGATGGACAGGGAGGCCTGGCGTGCTGGGATTCATGGGGTCGCAAAGAGTCGGACACGACTGAGCAACTGATCTGATCTGATAGCAGTTCTATTTCCATTTTTTTTAAAGGAATATTCACACTGTTCTCCATTGTGTCTGTACTAGTGTGCATTCCCACCAACAGTGTAAGAGGGTTCGCTTTTCTCCGTGCCCTCTCCAACATTTATTGTTTGCAGACTTTTTGATACCAGCCATTGTGACTGGCGTGAGATGGTACCTCATTGTGGTTTTGAATTGCATTTCTCTGACAATGAGTGATGTTGAGCATCTTTTCATGTGTTTGTTAGCCATCTGTACGTCTTCTTTGGAGAAATGTCTGTTTAGTTCTTTGGCCCATTTTTTTTTTTTATTGTGTCATTCATTTTTCTGGAATTGAGCTGCAGGAGCTGCTTGTATATATTTGAGATTAATTCTTTGTCAGTTGCTTCATTTGCTATTATTTTCTCCCATTTTGAAGGCTGTCTTTTCACCTTGTTTATAGTTTCCTTCATTGTGCAAAAGCTTTTAAGTTTAATTAGGCCCCACTTGTTTATTTTTGCTTTTATTTCCATTACTCTGGGAGGTGGGTCATAGAGGATCCTGCTGTGAGTTATGTCAAAGAGTGTTTGCCTATGTATCCCTCTAGGAGTTTTATAGTTTCTGGTCTTATGTTCAGATCTGTAATCCATTTTGAGTTTATTTTTGTGTATGGCATTAGAAAGTGTTCTAGTTTCATTCTTTTACAAGTGGTTGACAAGTTTTCCCAGCACCATTTCTTAAAGAGATTATCTTTTCTCCATTGTATAGTCTTGCTTCCTTTGTCAAAGATAAAGTTTCCATAGGTGTCTGGATTAATCTCTGGGCTTCCAATTTTGTTCCATTGATCTATTTTTCTGTTTTTGTGCCAGTACCATACTGTCTTGATGACTGTAGCTTGTAATATAGTTGAAGTCAGGCAGGTTGATTCCTCCAGTTCCATTCTTCTTTCTCAAGATTGCTTTGGCTTTTTTGAGGTTTTTTGTATTTCCATACAAATTGTGAAATTATTTGTTCTAGTTCTGTGAAAAATCCCGTTGGTAGCTTGATAGGGATTGCACTGAATCTATAGATTGCTTTGGGTGGTATACTCATTTTCACTATGTTGATTCTTCCAATCTATGAACATGGTATATTTCTCCATCTATTTGTTTCATCTTTGATTTCTTTTGTCAGTGTTTTTTAGTTTTCTGTATATAAGTCTTTTGTTTCTTTAGGTAGATTTCAGTTCAGTTCAGTTCAGGCACTCAGCCATGTCCTACTCTTTGGGACCACATGAACTGCAGCACGCCTGGCCTCCCTGTCCATCACCAACTCCTGGATTCCACTGAAATCCTTGTCCATTGAGTCGGTGATGGCATCCAACCATCTCACCCTCTGTCGTCACCTTCTTCTCCTGCCCTAAATCTTTTCCAGCATCAGGGATTTCCAAATGGATCAACTCTTCACATCAGGTGGCCACAGTGTTGGAGTTTCAGCTTCAACATCAGTCTTTTCAATGAACACGCAGGACTTATCTCCTTTAGAATGGACTGGTTGGATCTCCTTGCAGTACAAGGGTCTCTCAAGAGTCTTCTCCAACACAATAGTTCAAAAGCATCAATTCTTTCATGCTCAACTTTCTTTATAGTCCAACTTTCACATCCATACATGACGACTGGAAAAACCATAGCCTTGACTACACGGGTCTTGGTTGGCAAAGTAATGTCTCTGCTTTTGAATATGCTATCTATGTTGGTCATAACTTTCCTTCCAAGGAGTAAACGTCTTTTAATTTAACAGCTGCAATCACCATCTGCAGTGATTTTGGAACCCCAAAAAATAAAGCCAGCCACTGTTTCCACTGTTTCCCATCGATTTGCCATGAAGTAATGGGGCTGCATGAGATGATCTTAGTTTTCTAAATGTTGAGCTTTAAACCAACTTTTTCACCCTCCTCTTTCACTTTCATCAAGAGGCTGTTTAGTTCTTCTTCACTTTCTGCCATAAGGGTGGTATCATCTGCATATCTGAGGTTATTGATATTTCTCCCTGCAATCTTAATTACAGCTTGTGCTTCTTCCAGCCCAGCGTTTCTCATGATGTACTCTACATATAAGTTAAATAAGCAGGGTGACAATATACAGCCTTGACTTCCTCCTTTTCCTATTTGGAACCAGTCTGTTGTTCCATGTCCAGTTCTAAGTGTTGCTTCCTGACCTGCATGCAGGTTTCTCAAGAGGCAGGTCAAGTGGTCCAATATTCCCATTTCTTTCAGAATTTTCCACAGTTTATTGTGATCCACACAGCCAAAGGCTTTGGTATAGTCAATAAAGCATAAATAGATGTTTTTCTGGAACTACCTTGCTTTTTCCATGATCCATCAGATGTTGGCAATTTGATCTCTGGTTTCTCTACCTTTTCTAAAACCAGCTTGAACATCTGGAAGTCCACAGTTCACGTGTTGCTGAAGCCTGGCTTGGAGAATTTTAAGCATTACTTTAGTAGCATGTGAGATAAGTGAAACTGTTTGGTAGTTTGAGCATTCTTTGGCATTGCCTTTCTTTGGGATTGGAATGAAAACTGACCTTTTCCAGTCCTGTGGCCACTGCTGAGGTAGATTTATTCTTCTATTTTATTTTGTTTAACTTTACAATATTGTATCAGTTTTGCCATATATCAAAATGCATCTGCCGCAGGTATACATGTGTTCCTCATCCTGAACCCTCCTCTCTCCTTCCTCCCCATATCATCCCTCTGGTTCGTCCCAGTGTACCAGCCCCAAGCATCCAGTATCAAGCATCGAAGCTGGACTGGCGACTCATTTCATATATGATATTATACATATTTCAATGCCATTCTCCCAAATAAATGAGGTAGATTTATCCTTAAGTATTTTATTGTTTTCATTGCAATGGTGAATAGAGTTGTTTCCTTAATTTCTGTTTCTGTTCTCTCATTATTACTGTGTCGGAATGCAAGAGGTTTCTGTGTGTTTATTTTATATCCTGCAACTTTACTGTATTCATTGATTAGCTCTAATAATTTTCTGGTGGAGTCTTTAGGATTTTCTATATAGAGGATCATGTCATCTGCAAGCATTAAATGTTTTACTTCTTTTCCAATTGGGATTCCTTTTATTTCTTTTTCTCCTCTGATTGCTGTGGCTAAAACTTCCAAAAATATGTTGAATAGTAGTGGTGAGAGTGGGCACCCTTGTCTTGTTCTTGATTTTAGGGGAAATGCTTTCAATTTTTCATCATTGACGATAATGTTTGCTGTGGGTTTATCATATATGGCTTTTATTAGGTTGAGGTATGTTACTTCTATGCCTGCTTTCTGGAGGGTTTTCTCATAAATGGATGTTGAATTTTGTTAAAGGCTTTCTCCGCATCTATTTGGTTTTTATCTTTCAATTTGTTACTGTGGTGTATCACATTGATTGATTTGTGAATGTTGAAGAATCCTTGCACTCCTGGGATAAAGCTCACTTGGTCATGATGTATGATCTTTTAAATATGTTGTTGGATTCTGTTTGCTAGAATTTTGTTAAGGATTTTTGCATCTATGTTCATCAGTGATATTGACCTGTAGTTTTGTTTTTTGTGTGGCATCTTTGTCTGGTTTTGGTATTAGGGTGATGGTGCTCTCATAGAATGAGTTTGGAAGTTTATCTTCCTCTGCAATTTTCTGGAAGAGTTTGAGTAGGATAGGTGTTAGCTCTTCTCTAAAATTTTGATAGGATTCAGCTGTGAAACCGTCTGGTCCTGGGCTTTTGTTGGAAAATTTCTGATTACAGTTTCTTTTTTGTGCTTGTGACTAGTCTGTTAAGATCTTCAATCTTCCTGGTTCAGTTTTGGAAAGTCATACTTTTCTAAGAATTTGTCCATTTCTTCCAAGTTGTCCATTTTATTGGCATATAGTTGCTGACAGTAGTCTCTTATGATCCTTTGTATTTCTGTGTTGTCTGTTGTAATTTCTCCATTTTCATTTCTAATTTTGTTCATTTGATTCTTCTCCCATTTTTTCTTGATGAGTCTGGCTAATGGTTTGTCTATTTTATTTATCTTCTCAAAGAACCAGCTTTTAGTTTTGTTGATTTTTGCTATGGTCTCCTTTTTCTTTTCATTTATTTCTACCCTAATTTTTATGATTTTTTTTCCTTCTATTAACCCTGGGATTCTTCAATTCTTCTTTTTCTAGTTCTATTAGGTGTAGAGTTAGGTTATTTATTTGATTTTTCTCTTGTTCTTGAGGTAAGCTTGAATTGCTATGAACCTTCCCCTTCGCACTGCTTTTACTGAATTTTATAGGTTTTGTGTTGTTGTGTTTTCATTTTCATTCGTTTCTGTGCATATTTTGATTTATTTTTTGATTTCTTCTGAGATTTGTTGGTTATTCAGAAGTGTGTTGTTTAGCTTCCATATGTTTGTATTTTTATTTTATTTTTCCTGTAGTGGACATCTAATCTTACCACATTGTTATCAGAAAAAAATGCTTGGAATGATTTCTTTCTTTCTTTCTTTTTTTTTTTTTTTTACCAAGGCTAGATTTATGACCCAGGATGTGATCTAACCTGAAGAATGTTCTGTGTGCACTTGAGAAAAAGGTGAAATTCATTGTTTTGGGGTAAATGTCCTATAGATATCAATTAGGTCTAACTGGTCCATTGTATCATTTAAAGCTTGTGATTCCTTGCTAATTTTCTGTTTGACTGATCTATCCATAGGTGTGAGTTGGGTATTAAAATCTTCCAATATGATTGTGTTACTGTTAATTTCCCCTTTCATTCTTGTTAGCATTTGCCTTACATATTGCGGTGTTCCTATGTTGGATGCATATATATTTATAATTGTTATGTCTTCTTCTTGGATTGATCCTTTGATCATTATGTAGTGTCCTTCTTTGTCTCTTTTCACGGCCTTTATTTCAAGGCCTATTTTATCTGATACGAGTATTGCTACTCCTGCTTTCTTTTGATCTCCATTTACATGAAATATGTTTTTCCAGCCTTTCACTTTCATTTTGTATATGTCCCTAGGTTTGAGGTGGGTCCTTTTTAGACAGCATATATAGGGGTCTTGTTTTTGTGTCCATTCAGCCAATCTTTGTCTTTTGGTTTGGGCATTCAACCTATTTACATTTAAGGTAATTATTGATGAGGATGATCCCGTTGCCATTTACTTTGTTGTTTTTGATTCGAGTTTATAAACCTTTTGTGTGTTTCCTGTCTAAAGAACATTCTTTCGCATTTGTTGAAGAGCTGGTTTGGTAGTACTGTATTCTCTCAGCTTTTGCTTGTCTGTAAAGCTTTTGATTTCTCCTTCATATTTGAATGAGATACTTGCTGGGTGCAGTAATCTGGGTTGTAGGTTTTTCTCTTTCATCACTTTAATTTAAGTATGTCCTGCCATTCCCTTCTGGCCTAAAAAGCTTCTATTGAAAAATCACTTGTTATCCTTATGGAAATCCCCTTGTGTGTCATTTGCTGCTTTTCCCTTGCTGCTTTTAATATTTGTTCTTTGTGTTTGATCTTTGTCAATTTGATTAATACATGTCTTGGGGTGTTTCGCCTTAGGTTTATCCTGTTTGGGACTCTCTGGGTTTCTTGGACTTAGGCTGCTATTTCCTTCCCCATTTTAGAAAGTTTTCAACTATTATCTCAAATATTTTCTCATGGCCTTTCTTTTTGTCTTCTTCTGGAATGCCTATGATTCTAATCTTGGGGCATTTGACATTGTCCCAGAAGTCTCTGAGGTTGTCCTCATTTCTTTTAATTCTTTTTTTTTCTTTTTTCTCTCTGCTTCATTTATTTCCATCACTCTATCTTCCACCTCACTTATCCTATCATCTGACTCAGTTATTCTACTGTTGGTTCCCTCCAGAGTTGTTTTTGATCTCATTTATTCCATTATTCATTATTGTTCCATTATTCATTATTGATTGACTCTTTTTTATTTCTTCTAGGTCCTTGTTAAACATTTCTTGCGTCTTCTCAATCTTTGTCTCTAGATTATTTATCTGCAACTCCATTTTGTTTTCAATATTTTGGATCATTGTACTATCATTATTCTGAATTCTTTTTCAGGTAAACTCCCTATCTCCTCCTCTTTTGTTTGGTTTGGTGGGCATTTATCATGTTCCTTTACCTGCTGAATATTTCTTTGCCTTTTTATTATGTTTAGATTGCTGTGTTTGGGGTGTCCTTTCTGTATGCTGGAAGTTTGTGGTTCCTTTTTATTGTGGAGGTTCCTCCCTGTGGGTGGGGTTGGACGAGTGGCTTGTCAAGGTTTTCTGGTTAGGGACACTTGTGTCAGTGTTCTTGTGGGTGGAGCGGGATCTATTCTCTCTGGAGTGCAATGAAGTGTCCAGTAGTGAGTTTTGAGGTGTCTGTGGGTTTGGTGTGACTTTTGGCTGCTTGTATCTTAATGCTAAGGGCTATGTTCCTGCATTGTTGGAGAGTTAGTTTGGTATGTCTTGCTCTGAAACTTGTTAGTTCTTAGGTGGAGCTTGGTTTCAGTGTTTGGAGGCTTTTGGAAGAGCTCTTGTTTATTAATGTTCCTTGGAGTCAGGAGTTTTCTGAAGTTCTCAAGTTTTGGATTTAAGCCTCCTGCCTCTGGCTTTCAGTCTTATTCTTACAGTTGTCTCAAGACTTCTCCATCCATACAGCACCAATGATAAAACATCTAGGTTAATGGTGAAAAGATTCTCTACAGTGAGGGACACCCAGAGAGGTTCACAGAGTAACATGGAGAAGAGAAGAGGGAGGAAGGAGATAGAGGTGACCAAGAGGAGAAGAGGGGGAGTCAAAAGGAGAGAGACAGATCTTGCCAGTAATCCATTTCCTAAGTGTTCTCCACAGCATTGAATACCCAAACAGATTTATAAAGTTGGGTAGAGAAGAGAAGGGGGAGGGAGGAGATAGAGGTGACCTGGGGGAGAAAAAGGTGAATCAAAAGGGGGAGAGAGCAATCAAGCCAGCAATCACACTCCTAAGTAAAAATGGACACTTAAGATTGGATTCTTAAGGTACAAAATTGATAATAAATACCAAAAAGCAAAGATTAAAAATCTAGAGTAGAGTCTAGACTCTCAAAAATGCAATTTAACAAAACAAAACAAAATCAGAAAAATTATAAAAAATATATATGAAGTTTGCTTTAAAAGTGAGGTCTTTTTTTGCAAGGTAATAGTAGGTTATAAAAATGAAAATTAAAGGAATAATAAAGAACTTAAAATTAAAAAAAATTTAAGGGAGGAGGGAGGAGGGTTCAGGATGGGGAACACATGTATACCTGTGGCGGATTCATTTTGATGTTTGGCAAAACTAATACAATTATGTAAAGTTTAAAAATAAAATTTAAAACTTTTTTTAAAAATTTTAAAATGATAATAGTGAAATATATCTAGGAATTTCTTTGGAGCTGTTGAGGGCAGTGCGGGGTCAGTTTAGTTTCATATCTTTCCTTGTTTTAGCTTATACTTCTTCTCATGGTCTATAGGCACCTTCAAATGTGGCCAGTGCTAACTACGGGGTTTTATCTGTTGCACCTGTCACTTCCAGAGCAGTTCCGTCTTCTTTGTTTATTTTGGCTTCCTCTGTTTGCAAGTCTCTTCAGTGTCTAATTTCTGCCCTGACACAAGTGGGCAAAGATGGTCACTTATTTAGGCTAACTTGTTCAGTTGTGCTGTGGGAAGGGAGGAACACTGCAAAGAAATATCACTGGCGTATGTGGGGGTTGCTCACAGCATCTGGGCCACACTGGGTTTGCCCCCGCTCATGGCGTGTGTCCTTTCCCGGTCTACCCTGCTCAGGCTCCAGGTTGCTCTGCAGGGGAACTGTCTAAAGCAGTCCTGGGGTGTGTGCACTTCCCAGGTCTAAGCTACTCAGGTTCAGGTTCTTGCATACTCCACAAAGGCACAGACTTGGTTGGGTCTGCATTTTGTGCCCTTCCCAGGTCCGAGCAGCTCAGGTGACCAGGTGCTTGGAGAGTGCACTCTCCCAGCTGGGCAGTGCCTCTTATCACCTCCCTGGTCCCAGAACTTTGGTTTCCTGGGTGTGCCGTGTGTCTCCTCTGGGGAGCCGATCTCTGACTACAACGCTCCTGGTGGATGTCAACCGTCCAGGATCCCAGGAAGACTTGGTTAGTAACTGGGAGACTGCTCACAGTTTGATGGAGGATGCCATCTCTGTGGTTGAGATTGCCCCTCGCCTTCAGGCTCTGGCTGTCGCCCGCCTGGCTCTCAGCCTCTGGCGGGGGGCTTGGGGGAGGGGCCAGTCCACAGCCCACTAGCTCTCCTCTGGTGTTCCCTCAATCCTTTGTTCTGTGAGTGGGCCAGGCTGTCGTGGGAAAGTTCTCTCTCTCTCTCTTTTTTTCTCTCTGATTATCCCACAGTTTGGGTTGCTATCTCACATTTGCTCCCTCAGATTGTCCTCAAGGCATCCAGGCCCTGTCCCCACCCTAAGCAATGCAAAATGCCTCCCTGTTCAACCCCACTCGCTGCTGGTGGACTCAAGCATCTGGGCTACTTCTCTGCTGGGAGTCGTGACTAGGCACATAATCTCTGGGTTCTTTCCCACCCACCCCCCACCCCCCACCCCTCCCAGTTATGTTGCTTTCTGAGATTCCAAAACTCCCCACAGACCCACCAGTGAGAGGATTTCCTGGTGTTTGGAAACTTCTCCTCTTTCACGACTCCCTCCCCTGGGCGAGTCTCTGCCCCTAACTCTCTTATCTCTCTTTTTATCTTTTATATTTTGTCCTACCTCCTTTTGAAGAGAACGGGCTGCCTTTCTGGGTGCCTGGTGTCCTCCACCAGCATTCAGGAGTTGTTTTGTGAAATTTGCTCAGCGTTTAAATGAACTTTTGATGAATTTGTGGGGGAGAAAGTGGTCTCCCCATCCTATTTCTCCCCCATTTTAGGACCGCCCCCAATAAATATTATTTTAAAAAAAGACAGTCTTAATAAGTCCTTAAAATAATGCATACTATGCTTCATCAGTTGTCACAATGATTTATAATGTAAAATACCTAATTGTAAAATGAAGTTTGTAGGAGGCAGACACCAATAATATAGATCAGAGAAGAAAACTAAAAATTTAGACCCAAACATGTACATATACACACACAGATCCCTTCTCATGAATTGTCTTCAGCTATTCTTAAGACTGAAGCCTGATAGGTCTATAGGAGGTTTGTTTGTCATGTATGATGTATGAGAAGTCCTAACCAGTTGATTCCAATTATTTTAAATCATATGAACAAAATATAATTATGTGTACACTCATTTCCATATCCTAACTACAATGGATCATCTCCAAGAAAAAGAAATGTAAAAAAGCAAAATGGCTATCTGAGGAGGCCTTACAAATTAGCTGTGAAAAGAAGAGATGCAAAAAGCAAAGGAGAAAAGGAAAGATATACCAATTTGAAGGCAGAGTTAAAAAAAAAATAGCAAGGAGAGATAAGAAAGCCTTCCTCAGTGATCAGTGCAAAGAAATAGAGGAAAATAATAGAATGGGAAAGACTAGAGATTTCTTCAAGAAAATTAGAGATGCTGACTCAATGGACATGAATTTGGGTAAGCTCTGGGAGTTGGCAATGGACAGGGAGGCCTGGTGTGCTGCAGTCCATGGACTCACAAAGAGTCGGGCACTACTGAGTGACTGAACTGAACTGAGCTGAACTACAAAGGAAAAAGTAATTGGAAATGAAACCTATCGGTTAATCACTAGGCCATATTTTGCACATGTGTTAGAGTTTTTTTGATAGTCAATATTTTCAATTAAAATAATATTTTTTGAGTACTAATATTCACCTTTGTGCCTGCTATGTAGCTTCAGGAATGTCTGACTCTGTGTGACCCCATGGACTGTAGCCTGCCAGGCTCCTCTGTCCACATGATTCTCGAGGCAAGAGGACTGGAGTAGGTTGCCATGCTCTCCTCCAGGGATCTTCCCAACCCAGGGATCAAGCCACATCTCTTATGTCTCTTGCAGTGGCAGGCAGGTACTTTACAACAATGCCACCTGGGAAGCCACAGGAAGAAGTGCAAATACCAAAACATAATATAAACTTGAAGGAAGTAAAATCTTTCATTTTAATGAATTCATCACTGTGCTTTCACCAGCAAGCAAAAATGAAAGAAAATATTTACTTGCTTATTGAATAAGTGATACATTTGCTACATGTTGTGGAGAGTAAAACTATGACTAACCAAATTCTTTTCTCAAAGAGCTTACAACATATTTGGTGAGAGAGAAATATTATACACATACATTTTCTTTTAAAAATACTTCTTCAAATTAATCTTCACTTCCTTTCAATAAATATTTACATGTGATTGCCCCAATTCTTTCATTACCACTCAGTGTTTCATGCATAGTGAAAGTGTGGAGAGAGGCTCAGAGTGAGGGGATATATGTGTAATAAGTGATTCACTCTGTTGTACAGCAGAAACTAATACACTGTTGTAAAGCTATTACACTCCAAAATAAATAAATAATAAATAAAAAATTAAAAAAATAAAATCAATATTTTCAGGGAGTCATCAAAATTATAACATTTCTTGCAGAATGTTAACTTGATGAATTCAATATTTCATGTCCAAAGAATGGCAAAATGAGCATCTTTCCCACATACAAACTCAGTTGTCTTAGATTTCAATGATAAAAAGAATATTCAAGTTTATACATGTAGGTGTATGAAGAAAGTCTCAAAAATGTAGGAAATGTCAGAAATATCACACATGTTCATAATATACACACACATAACCTACATAATTATCAATCTAGAAGAACACATACTAAACACATAATAACTTCAATGCATTTCTAGTTCCTTAAATTTTCAATATTTTTCAAATTTTTACAATATTAACATATTCCACTAAAAATCCAAAGTTGTGAGGTGGTGAGTGTTTCCTTAGCTGTTTGTGTGTTTGCCTTTTAAATCAACCTAAAATAACTCATAAAACACAACTATATATCCATTACAAAGAAGTCACTGTGTGTTAAAAATACTGGAGGGATATCAATATTCTTATGATAATGGCCAACATTTATTAGTACTGCCTTAAATGCTTTACATACATGAATTGATTTAATCTTTATAGTAATTATGTGTGTGTGTGCATGTATGCTCAGTCACTCAGTCCTGTCAGACTCTTTGCAAACCCATGGACTATAGCCCACCAGGCTTCTCTGTCCATGGAATTTTCTAGGCAAGAACACTGGAGTGGGTTGTCATTTCCTTCTCCAGGGATCTTCCAGACCCAGGGATCGAACACATGTCTCTTGCATAGACAAATGGATTGTTTACCACTGAGCCACCTGGGAAGCCCCTTATAGTAACTATATGGCCCTGAAATTATTATTTATCTAGTGCAGTTGAGGAAACTTGAGGCTTGAATTTTCAATGATTTATGGGTTATATACGTAATAGAGCAGCAGTCCTAGAATCTAAATTTTGGAATGTTTGGTTCCCAAGCAAGTGCTCATAATCACTCTACTATAACCGTTCTCTACAAAGTAAAGGAAATGACTTCTGAAATCGGCATCATTGTTCCCAAAATTGAGCTCTTTTCCATCATAACATTCTCTGAAGTTGGATTACGTTTTGGAATATATATGAAATATTTGAAAAGCTGACAACTATACTTTTTCATTTAGGAAATCAGTTTCACTTAAAAATGTGTATAGTTAGACTATGGTTTAATATGGTTCTGGTTTCCAATTATAATATCGATTTCCAAAGGCACATTCTTAAAAATAAAATTATATTTTTTATATTTAGATAGATTATATTTAGTTAGGCAAATGATGGCTCAGCAAAATAAATAAACAAACAAACAATTCTATTTGTCTCTGAAGAGACAGCAAGGAAATACACTACAGGAATGAAAAGAAAAATGACTTTGAGGTTTAACATCACTGTTACTTTAATTATTTGGAGTCCTTTCTCTTCTTCATGACCCTATTGAGTGCATTTTTTGCTTCTTTGCTTCTAAGCCTGTATATAAGGGGGTTCAACATGGGGATGACAATAGTATAAAAAACAGAAGCCACTTGATCCTTTCCCAAGGAGTAGGACTTACTTGGTTTTAAGTAAGTGAAAATCATAGTGCCATAGAAGATCACCCGGTGACCACCAGGAAATGAGAGGCACAGGCAAAGAAGACTTTCTGCTTCCCTGCAGTGGAAGTGATTTTTAGGATAGTGGACAGGCTGGACACATAGGACACAGATATTGTGATAAGAGACACCAGTAGTGTGGAGCCAGCAGAAATGAATATGATGATTTCGATGTCATATGTGTCAGTGCAGGACAGCGCTAAAATTGCTGGTCCATCACAGAAAAAGTGATAAATTATCTTTGAGTTGCAGAAATGCAATCTAATCAAGTACAGAACATTGACAGAGGTGTCCATACAGCCAATCAAATAGGATCCAAAGACGAGAGAGCAGCATAGCCTGGTGGACATAACCACCTGGTAATGCAGAGGGTTGCAAATGGCTCCATAGCGATCATAGGCCATGGAGGAGAGAAGGAAACATTCAGTGGCACCCAAGAAGACAAAGAAATACATCTGAGTGAAGCAGTTCAGGTATGAAGTATTCTTCTTGGAAGTTAGTAAGTTGTCTAAGGTTTTAGGGGTGATGACACTTGAGTAGCCAAGATCAAGAAATGACAAGTGACTGAGGAAAAAGTACATGGGGGGTGTGAAGCTGGGGGTCCAGGCGGATTATCAGTATCATCCCCACATTCCCCAGTACAGTGATCAGATATATCAGGAGAAAGAGGGTGAAGAGGACCAGCCGGATCTCTTCAGAATCTGTCAGTCCCATGAGGATGAAGTCAGACACCTGTGTGATATTCCTTCTGCCCATAGTGTTCAAGTGCTCCAAATGGTTGAGATCAAAGTTGATACTTGACATGAATTACTTCAAAAAGCTTGGGGTTTTATAAACAACATGGTATATTTATATTTGATGTTATAGTTTGATGTTCCTAGAGAGTGAGAAGGTTGTAGAGAGTATGAAAAGAAAACTCTTAATTTGACTGTCAAATATAGAAATAAGGGTAACTATATTGGGATATAATGTAGCAAAACCTAGTACAATTGAATAGTTAGAATGACTGATACTGTTTTAAGCTTTGTCATTATTAATGCATTTAATTACCATCAGATTATTATACCATAGTTAGTACCATTTGACACATTCTTCATATGAGAAAGAAAGCACTGTGAATTTAGTTAACCCAACCAGAGTCAGAGCTATTAAATATTGGATCTGATATTCTACCAAGACAGATTGACCACAAAAGGAATACCCATAATACTATATTCTTATTTATGGTTGATTTCAACAAACCTGAAAAATTTTTAGATTTATAATAAAAAAATTGTTTGAGGTATATATAATTCATAATTATATATATATGTGTATATATATATAGATACATATATAATTGATATATATAATTTAATGCATCATGCACTACTCTTTCTTTCCCAGTATATATATATAATAATATATATATATAGTATATATATATATAATAGTAAATCTATTATACTAACAGTAATATACATTATTGTACTAATGAAATATTCATTTCATCTTTAGTGAATTTCAGTAGCATATGCTAAATTATAGACCATATATTAGTATTAATGTTCAAACAATAGAATGCTTGTACAACTTGATAATTCAAAATTAAATTTCTTACAAAATTATATTTCTATATTTGCACATTGATTTCAGAGCCTGATTACATCAACTCTGTATTTCTGGTTCTACAAATCTTGGCATTACTTAGGGAAAGGTTTAAACGATATCAGTGTACATATTCTGAAAATATCTCCATTTTATTTGATTCTACCTAAAACCTTCTACCTTTGAGAATAATACTTACTGGAGGCCAAGGTTGGTAAAATACACTTCTTTCAATATTATCTGTCTATGAAGTATGTCAGCCACAAATTTTGCTCACAAATAAAACACAAAGATCATGTAAGTTGAAAATTTCTGTAATAAACATGGTTCTTTTTTGAGATAAATTATTTTTAAATTTTAATGCAGTCATTTTGTTTTCTTCAGTAGGGAAAAGTAAATCAAACTAGAAATTTCATTCAGTTCCTGATCAAATGTAAAATTCGCCAGGAAGTTGTGCCTGAAAAGAATTTCAGGGCTCCACTCTATAGGTGTATCAGCAGAAAAGAGTGTGCTTTTCATCTCATCCTAATATTTACAGGGTAGCTCATATACTGGGAATTGTTGATAATGAAACGTTTGCTCATCCCTGTGGAACAATTATCAAGAAAGATTGCTCTGCCTTTTTTCAGGGACAAAAGTGCAAGGACCAAAAGCAGCTATGATAGGATTTGAGAATTTAGTTGTCTTTCCCTTGCTGCTAAGTCACATCAGTCGTGTCCGACTCTGTGACCCCATAGACGGCAGCCCACCAGGCTCCCCCATCCCTGGGATTCTCCAGGCAAGAACATTGGAGTGGGTTGCCATTTCCTTCTCCAGTGCATGAAAGTGAAAAGGGAAAGTGAAGTCGCTCAGTCGCATCCGACTCTTCGCGACCCCATGGACTGCAGCCCACCAGGCTCCTCCGTCCATGGATGTTTCCAGGCAAGAGAACTGGAGTGGATTGCCAGTGCCTTCTCCCTTAGGAGCCACAAAATGAAGAGCCTAATGGTTTGGTCTACCTTTGTGATGCTCTAAATTTATGCCCAGGGTGGTAGAGAAACTATTTCTAGTGAAATATCTACTGCATGACTAAAATCATCAGGGGCAGAATGATACATTTTTTACAATAAAAGTTTTATATTTAAATATGTAATACTATTTAGGGAGTAAATATGTTTGTTAAAAAGAAAACTAGAATATAACAAAATTCAAAGAATGATACAAAAAAAAAAAAAAACTGTTGTAACAATTTAATGAATTGCTCCCAATTATTTTTGTCATGGAGTACTTATCTGTATGCCTCTAAATTTGCATAATCACTATCATACTGTATAGTTAGTATCCACTCTCATTTTATAACTAAGTGAAAGTGAAAGTGAAGTCGCTCAGTCATATCCAACTCTTTGCGACCCCATGGACTGTGGCCCACCAGGCTCCTCCGTCCATGGGATTCTCCAGGCAGGAATACTGGAGTGGGTTGCCATTTCCTTCTCCAGGGGATCTTCCCAACCCAGGGATCGAACCCAGGTGTCCTGCATTGCAGGCAGATGTTTTAACCTCTGAGGCACCAGGGAAGCCCTAAAGCCACCTCAAAAGCCATGATAAATGCAAAACTATGAGGAGAAAGTTTTTCTTACTTAATATTTTCTAACACTGAAACTCATTTTGTTCATTTTAGTGCTTTTCCTGATTTCAAACTATTCTTATACCATTCATTGTGTCATGTCAAAAACCAAAGCATGATCTGAGATGTTTAAAATCTCTCTTAATTTAATGATGGTATAGCTTCATTCCCTAAGTCATTATAGTTTTAACTATGCTATACACACACACACACACACACACACACATATGGGCTTCCCTGGTGGCTCAGATGATAAAGAATCTGTCTGAAAAGCTGGAGAATAGGGTTTGATCCCTGAGGTTGGAAGATCCCCTGGAGAAGGGAATGGCTATCCAAGTCAGCACTTGGAGAATTCAATGGACAGGGAGGCTGGAGGGCTACATTCCATGGTGTTGCAAAAAGTCAGACATGACTGAGTGCCTAACACTGTCACTTCCATATATATACAGATAGATAGATAGATTATACACACACACACACATACACACACACACACACACACACACACACACATATATATTCCTTTTTTCCTTAATCTAGAAAGACAGAAAGTACACCATGGATAAATACAAGGACATTTTGAAAAAAAAAAAAAATATATATATATATATATGGACATTTAATCATAACTCTGAACAAATAAAATATACTTCTGCTTCTTATGCTTAACAAGAAAAGCATGGCATGTTTTTCTCTTAGAAAGGGAATAGCAAGGCAATATTAAAGCACAGAAATAAAAATTAGATACCTGATTTTATTAGCATTAAATGAATACAAAATCTTGAAATTATCTACAGAACAATATATATTCAATACAAGTGAAAATTAAAATATATATACAATTAGAACCATAGCAAATGTAAGGAAGTTTCAACAGTAAGGATGTTTCATACAATTATCAAAATCTGAGCATTGTAGTTATGATGCATGGATGAAAATCCCTGGTCAAGAAAGAAAGGGAAATATAATCAGTTTACTAATTTTCAATAATGATAATAAAATATCTTGAAGGCAACTAATCTAACTCAGACACTGTGCTTAGAGGAAAAAAATTGATGTTAAATTAATAAAGGGAATGAGTGATGAGTTAAGACAGTATCCTCAATAAGTCCCTAAAGTAATACATAGTATGTTTCATCAGTTGTCACTTACAATACGTTATAATGTAAAATATTTTATTGTAACATGAAGTTTGCTGGCATCAGGCACCAGTAATACATATCTGAGAAGAAAATTAAAAATTTAAACCAAACATATATATGTGTACTCACAGATCCCTTCACATGAATTGTCTTCAATTATCCCAAAACTGAAGACCAATTATCACTAGAGGAAGTTTCTTTTTGATGTACGATACAAAAGAAGTCCTAAAAACTTGACTCCAATGATTTAAAATCATACGAGCAAATACAGATCTACATACATTCATTTCCATATCCTAACCACTAAAGGAAAAAATCATTTTAAAAAGTCTATTAATCTCTATGTCATGTTTAATATACCAGCAAGCAATGTTTTTGAAAGAATTCTAGATAGAATTTTTAACTGAACTAATGTTTTGGAGTGCTAATATGCACAGGATGGTCCAAATTCCAATGCAAGTTATAAACATGATTAAGGAAGAATCACTGATCTTAATAAATCCATTACTTTGTTTCCAAAAGCCAAACAGAGCAAAGAAAACATTTACTTAGGAGGTGGTCCTAAGATGGCGAAGGAATAGGACGAGGAGACCACTTTTTCCCCACAAATTCATCAAAAGAACATTTAAACGCCAAGTAAAATCGACAAAACAACTTCTGAATGCTGGCAGAGGACATCAGGCACCCAGAAAAGCAGCCCATTGTCTTCAAAAGAAGGTAGGAAAAAATATAAAAGACAAAAAAGAGACAAAAGAGGGAGGGAACAGAGCTCCGTCCAGGAAGGGAGTCTCAAAAAGAGAGAAGTTTCCAAACACCAGGAAACACTCTCACTGCCGAATCTGTGCCAAGCCTTGGAAGCACAGAGGGCAACATAATAGGGAGGAAAAATAAGTAAATAATTAAAACCCACAGATTAGAAGCCCAACGGTAACTCCCCCAGCGGAGAAGCAGCTCAGACGCCTGCACCTGACACTAGCAAGCGGGGGCTGGGCAGGGAGGCGCAGGCTCCATTGCTTAAAGTAAGGATCACGCCTGAATGCCCCCGAGGGTAATCAGAGTGAACTAATTTGGGCTAGCAAACCAGACTGTGGGATAGCTACCACGTGAAAGGCCCTAAAACACCGCCAGGCCTGCACACAGAACAAAGGGCAGAACAGAACTAGCTGGCTGCAGACCATCCCCTTCCGGTGACAGGCAGCCAGAGCTGGAAGAGGGCAATCGCAGCCCCAGAGAGACATTATCTACCAAACTGCAAGCAGGCTTCTTTGCTTACTAAGACTTCTTGGGGTTCTGGGCAGTCATCTGCCTGAGAAGGTGCACTCGTTGTACACCCAGAAAACCGAGCTGCAGAGAAGGGAGAGGTGTAAGTCACAGTGACCGCGCTCGCCAAACACCTCATCACCTGAGCTGCTCAGAGCTGGGAGGGGCACAAAACGCAGGCCCAACGGAGTCTGCGCCTCTGAGGACTACCCGAGTGCCTGAACCTGAGTGGCTTAGACCTGGGAGGTGCATGCAGCCAAGGGCTGGCCTCGGATGGTTCCCGGTGGAGCAACCTAGAGCCTGAGCTGTGTGGGCAGGGAGGGTGCACACGCCGTGAGCGGGGGCAGGCCCCAGTGTGGCTGAGACACTAGGAGCTCACGCCAGTGTTATTTGTTTGCAGTGTCCCTCCCTCCCCACAGCACGACTGAACAAGTGAGCCTTTAAAAAAATGTCCACCACCACCCCCTTGTTTCAGGGCAGAAATCAGACACTGAAGAGACCAGCAAACAGAAGCTAAAACAGAAGGAACCGCCTTGGAAGTGACAGGTGTAATAGATTAAAATCCTGTTGTTAGTACCAACTACATAGGAAGGGGCCTACAGATCTTGAGAAATATAAGCCGGACTAAGAAACTATCCGAAAATGAACTGACACCACACTGCTCACAACAACACCAGAGAAAGTCCTACATACATTTTTACTATTTTTACCATCATTCTTTCCTTTTTTTTCCTTCTTCTTCTTCTTTTCTTTTTCCTTTTTTTCTTTTTCTTAACTTTTTTTAAATTTTTAAGTCCTCTAATACTCCTTTAATTTTCATTTTTATAACCTACTATTACTTTTCAAAAAAAAAGACTATTCTTTAAAGCAAACTTCATATATATATATTTTTTTAAATAACTTTATGACTTTGTTTTTTTTTTTTTCTTCTTCTTCTTCTTTTCTTTAATATTGTATTTTTGAAAATCCAACCTCTACTCTAGAATTTTAATCTTTACTTTTTGGTATTTGTTATCAATTTTGTACTTTAAGAACCCAATCTTCAATACCTGTTTTTACTTGGGAGCGAGATTACTGGCTTAACTGCTCTCTCCCCCTTTGGACTCTCACTTCTCTTTACTATGTTGCCTCTGTCTCCTCCCTCCCCCTTCTCTTCTCTACCCAACTCTCTGAATCTCTGTGTATTCCAGACAGTGGAGGACACTTAGGGAACTGATTACTGGATGGATCTGTCTCTATCCTTTTCATTCCTCCCTTTTATCCTCCTGGCCACCTCTGTCTCCTGCTTCCCTCTTCTCTTCTCTGTATAAATCCATGAACATCTCTGAGTGGTCCAGACTGTGGAGCACACAAAAGGAAGTGATTACTGGCTAGCCTACTCTTTCCTCTTTTGATTCCACCTCATCTCATTCGGGTCACCTCTAACTCCTTCCTCCCTCTTCTCTTCTCCATGTAACTCTGTGAACCTCTCTGTGAGTCCCTCACTGTGGAGAAATTTTTCATCTTTAACCTAGATGTTTTATCAATGGTGTTGTAGAGAAGGAGAAGTCTTGAGACTACTGTAAAAATAAGACTGAAAACCAGAAGCAGGAGGCTTAAGTCCAAATCCTGAGAATATCATAGAACACCTGACTCCAGGGAACATTAAGCAACAGGAGCTCATCAAATGCCTCCATACCTACACTGAAACCAAGCACCACTCAAGGGCCAACAAGTTCCAGAGAAAGACATACCATGCAAATTCTCCAGCAACACAGGAACACAGCCCTGAGCTTCAATATACAGGCTGCCCAAAGTTACTCCAAATCCATTGACATCTCATAACTTGCTACTAGACACTTCACAGCATTCCAGAGAGAAGAAATCCAGCTCCATCCACCAGAACACCAACACAAGCTTCCCTAACCAAGAAACCTTGACAAGCCATGGATACAACCCCATCCACAGTGAGGAAACTCCATAATAAAGAGAACTCCACAAACTGCCAGAATACAGAAAGGCCACCCCAAACTCAGCAATATAAACAAGATGAAGAGACAGAGGAATACACAGCAGGTAAAGGAACAGGATAAATGTCCACCAAACCAAACAAAAGGGGAAGAGATAAGGAATCTACCTGAAAAAGATTTTCAAATAATGATAGTGAAAATGAACCAAAATATTGAAATAAACATGGAATCACAGATAAATAGCCTGGAGGCAAGGATTGAGAAGATGCAAGAAAGGTTTAACAAGGACCTAGAATAAATAAATAAGAGTCAATATATAATGAATAATGCAAAAAATGAGATCAAAAACACCCTGGAGGTAACAAATAGTAGAATAATGGAGGCAGAAGATAGGATTAGTAAAATAGAAGATAGAATGGTGCAATAAGTGAATCAGAGAGGAAAAAAGAAAAACGAATTAAAAGAAATGAAGACAATCTCAGAGACCTCCAGGACAATATTAAACACCACAACATTCGAATCATAGGAGTCCCAGAAGAAGAAGACAAAAAGAAAGACCATGAGAAAATACTTGAGGAGATAATCATTGAAAACTTCCCTAAAATGGGGAAGGAAATAATCAACCAAGTTCAAGAAACCCAGAGAGTCCCAAACAGGATAAACCCAAGGCAAAACACCCCAGATCAAATCAGATGAGTAGCTCAGTCATGTCCAACTCTTTGCGACCCCACGAATCGCAGCATGCCAGGCCTCCCTGTCCATCACCAACTCCTGGAGTTCACTCAGACTCACATCCATCGAGTCAGTGATGCCATCCAGCCATCTTATCCTCCGTCGTCCCCTTCTCCTCCTGCCCCCAGTCCCTCCCAGCATCAGTCTTTTCCAATGAGTTAACTCTTCACATGAGGTGGCCAAAGTACTGGAGTTTCAGCTTTAGCATCATTCCGTCCAAAGAAATCCCAGGGCTGATCTCCTTCAGAATGGACTGGTTGGATCTCCTTGCAGTCCAAGGGACTCTCAAGAGTCTTTTACAACACCACAGCTCAAAAGCATCAATTCTTCAGTGCTCAGCCTTCTTCACAGTCCAACTTTCACATCCAGACATGACCACAGGAAAAACCATACCCTTGACTAGACACCTTTCTTGGCAAAGTAATGTCTCTGCTTTTGTATATGCTATCTAAGTTTAGTCATAACTTTCCTTCCAAGGAGTAAGCTTCTTTTAATTTCATGGCTGCAGTCACCATCTGTAGTGATTTTGGAGCCCAGAAAAATAAAGTCTGACACTGTTTCCACTGTTTCCCCATCTATTTCCCGTGAAGTGGTGGGACCAGATGCCATGATCTTCATTTTCTGAATGTTGAGCTTTAAGCCAACTTTTTTCCACTCTCCACTTTCACTTTCATCAAGAGGCTTTTTAGTTCCTCTTCACTTTCTGCCAGAAGGGTAGTGTCATCTGCATATCTGAGGTTATTGATATTTCTCCCGGCAAACTTGATTCCTGCTTGTGCTTCTTCCAGTCCAGCATTTCTCATGATGTACTCTGCATATAAGTTAAATAAACAGGGTGACAATATACAGCCTTGAATTCCTCCTTTTCCTATTTGGAACCAGTCTGTTGTTCCATGTCCAGTTCTAACTGTTGCTTCCTGACTTGCATACAAATTTCTCAGGAGGCAGATCAGGTGGTCTGGTATTCCCATCTCTTTCAGAATTATCCACAGTTTATTGTGATCCACACAGTCAAAGGCTTTGGCATAAGACAGATATTAGTCAACTTAACAAAGATCAAACACAAAGAACAAATATTAAAAGCAGCAAGGGAAAAAGCAAGAAATAACACACAAGGCGATTCCCATAAGGATAACAGCTGATCTTTCAATAGAAACTCTTCAGGCCAGGAGGGAATGGCAAGACATACTTAAAGTGATGAAAGAAAATAACCTATAGCCCAGATTACTGTACCCAGCAAGAATCTCATTCAAATTTGAAGGAGAAATCAAAAGCTTTACAGACAAGCAAAAGCTGAGAGAATTCAGCACCACCAAACCAGCTCTCCAACAAATACTAAAGGATATTCTCTAGACAGGAGACACAAAAACGGTGTATAAACGTGAACCCAAAACAATAAAGTAAACTGCAACGGGATCATACTTATCAATAATTACCTTAAACGTAAATGGGTTGAATCCCCCAACCAAAAGACAAAGACTGGCTGAATGGATACAGAAATAAGACCCCTATATATGTTGTCTACAAGAGACCCACCTCAAAACAGGGGACACATACAGACTGAAAGCGAAGGGCTGGAAAAAGATATTCCATGCAAATAGAGATCAAAAGAAAACAGGAGTAGCAATACTCATATCAGATAAAATAGACTTTAAAACAAAGACTGTAAAAAGAGACAAAGAAGGACACTACATAATGATCAAAGGATCAATCCAAGAAGAAGATATAACAATTATAAATATATATGCACACAACATAGGAGTACTGCAATATGTAAGACAAATGCTAACAAATATGAAAGGGAAATTAACAATAACACAATAATAGTGGGAGGCTTTAATACCCCAGTCACATCTATGGATAGATCAAGTAAACATAAAATTAACAAAGAAACACAAACTTTAAATGATACAATAAACCAGTTAGACCTAATTGATATCTATAGGACATTTCACTCCAAAACAATGAATTTCAACTTTTCTCAAGCACACATGGAACCTTCTCCAGGATAAATCACATCCTGGGCCATAAATCTAGCCTTGGTAAATTCAAAAAAATTGAAATCATTCCAAGCATCTTTTCTGACCACAATGCAGTAAGATTAGATCTCAATTACAGGAGAAAAAATATTAAAAATTCCAACATATGGAGACTGAATAACACATTGCTGAATAACCAACAAATCACAGAAGAAATCAAAAAATAAATCAAAATACGCATAGAAACGATTGAAAATGAAAACACAACAACCCCAAGCCTATGGGACACTGTAAAAGCAGTGCTAAGTGGAAAGTTCATAGCAATACAGGCATACCTCAAGAAACAAGAAAAAAGTCAAATAAATAACCTAACTCTACAACTAAAGCAATTAGAAAAGGAAGAAATGAAGAACCCCAGGGTTAGTAGAAGGAAAGAAATCTTTAAAATTAGGGCAGAAATAAATGCAAAAGAAACAAAGGAGACCATAGCAAAGATCAACAAAGCCAAAAGCTGGTTCTTTGAAAGGATAAATGAAATTGACAAACTATTAGCCGGACTCATCAGTAAACAAAGGCAGAAAAATCAAATAAATAAAATTAAAAATGAAAATGGAGAGATCACAACAGACAACACACAAATTCAAAGGATCATAAGAGACTACTATCAGCAATAATATGGCAATAAAATGGACAACGGTGAAGAAATGGGCAAATCTTAGAAAAGTACAACTTTCCAAAACTGGACCAGGAAGAAATAGAAAATCTTAACAGACCCATCACAAGCACGGAAATTGAAACTGTAATCAGAAATTTTCCAGCAAATAAAAACCCAGGTCCAGACGGCTTCACAGCTGAATTCTACCAAAAATTTAGAGAAGAGCTGATGCCTATCCTACTCAAAGTCTTCCAGAAAATTGCAGAGGAAGGTAAACTTCCAAACTCATTCTATGAGGCCACCATCACCCTAATACCAAAACCTGACAAAGTTGCCACAAAAAAAGAAAACTACAGGCCAATAAAACTGATGAACATAGATGCAAAAATCCTTAACAAAATTCTAGCAATCAGAATCCAACAACACATTAAAAAGATCATACACCATGACCAAGTGGGCTTTATCTCAGGGATGCAAGGATTCTTCAATATCCACAAATCAATCAATGTAATACACCACATTAACAAATTTAAAAATAAAAGCCATATGATTATCTCAATAGATGCAGAGAAAGCCTTTGATAAAATTCAATACCCATTTATGATAAAAAAAACTCTCCAGAAAGCAAGAATAGAAGGAACATACCTCAACATAAAAAAAGCTATATATGACAGACCAAAGCAAACATTATCCTCAATGGTGAAAAATTGGAAGCATTTCCCTTAAAGTCAGGAACAAGACAAGGGTGCCCACTCTCACCACTACTATTCAACATAGTTTTGTAAGTTTGGGCCACAACAATCAGAGCAGAAAAAGAAAATAAAAGGAATCCAAATTGGAAAAGAAGAAGTAAAACTCTCACTGTTTGCAGATGACATGATCCTCTACATAGAACACCCTACAGATTCCACCAGAAAATTATTAGAGCTAATCAATGAATATAGTAAAGTTGCAGGATATAAAATCAACACATAGAAATCCCTTGCATTCCTATACACTAATAATGAAAAAATAGATAAATTAAAGAAACAATTCCATTCACCATTGCAACAAAAAGAATAAAATACCTCGGAATATATCTGCTTAAAGAAACTAAAGACCTATATATAGAAAACTATAAAACACTGGTGAAAGAAATCAAAGAGGACAGTAACAGATGGAGAAATATACCGTGTTCATGGATCAGAAGAATCAATATAGTGAAAATGAGTACACTACCCAAAACAATCTATAGATTCAATGCAATCCCTATCAAGCAACCAACAGTATTTTTCACAGAGCTAGAACAAATAATTTCACAATTTGTATGGAAATACAAAAAACCTCTAATAGCCAAAGCAATCTTGAGAAAGAAGAATGGAACTGGAGGAATCAATCTGCCTGATTTCAGGCTCTACTACAAAGCCACAGTCATCAAGATAGTATGGTACTTGCACAAAGACATAAATATAGATCAATGGAACAAAATAGAAAGCCCAGAGATAAACCCACACACCTACAGACACGTTATCTTTGACAAAGGAGGCAAGAATATACAATGGAGAAAAGACCATCTCTTTAACAAGTGGTGCTGGGGAAACTGGTCAACCACTTATAAAAGAATGAAACTAGAACACTTTCTAACACCATACACAAAAATAAACTCAAAGTGGATTAAAGATCTAAACATAAGACCAGAAACTATAAAACTCTTAGAGGAGAACATAGGCAAAACACTCTCCGACATACAAACAGCAGGATCCTCTATGACCCACTTCCCAGAATATTGGAAATAAAAGCAAAAATAAACAAATGGGATCTAATTAAAATTAAAAGCTTCTGCACAACAAAAGAAACAATAAACAAGGTGAAAAGACAGCCTTCAGAATGGGAGAAAATAATAGCAAATGAAGCAACTGACAAACAACTAATCTCAAAAATATACAAGCAACTCCTGCAGCTCAATTCCAGAAAAGTAAACGACCCAATCAAAAAATGGGCCAAAGATCTAAACAGACATTTCTCCAAAGAAGACATACAGATGGCTAACAAACACATGAAAAGATGCTCAACATCACTCATTATCAGAGAAATGCAAATCAAAACCACTATGAGGTGCCATTTCACGCCAGTCAGAATGGCTGTGATCCAAAAGTCTACAAGCAATAAATGCTGGAGAGTGTGGAGAAAAGGGAACCCTCTTACGCTGTTGGTGGGAATGAAAACTAGTACAGCCACTATGGAGATTCCTAAAAAAAACTGGAAATAGAACTGCCTTATGACCCAGCAATCCTACTGCTGGGCATACACACCGAGGAAACCAGAATTGAAAGAGATACATGTACCCCAATGTTCATTGCAGCACTGTTTATAATAGCCAGGACATGGAAGCAACCTAGATGTCCATCAGCAGATGAATGGATAAGAAAGCAGTGGTACATATACACAATGGAGTATTACTCAGCCATTAAATAGAATACATTTGAATCAGTTCTAATGAGGTGGATGAAACTGGAGCCTATTATACAGAGTGAAGTAAGCCAGAAAGAAAAATACCAATACAGTATACTAACGCATATATATGGACTTTAAAAAGATGGTAACGACAACCCTGTATGTGAAACAGCAAAAGAGACACAGATGTATAGAACAGTCTTTTGGACTCTGTGTGAGAGGGAAGGGGGGATGATTTGGGAGAATGGCATTAAAACATGTATATCATATAAGAAACGAATCGCCAGTCCAGGTTGGATGCATGATACAGGAAGCTTGGGGCTGGTGCACTGGGATGACCCAGAGGGATGGTACGGGGAGGGAGGTGGGAGCGAGGTTCAGGATGGGGAACACGTGTACACCCATGGCAGATGCATGTTGATGTATGGCAAAACCAATACAATATTGTAAAGTAAAAAAACATATATAATAATAATTAAAAAATTAAAAAAGGAAAAAAAAACATTTACTTATTGTAAATATCATAAATATTACATATGTGTTTGTTCCATGCTGTGGAGAGCAATAGTCAAACTATGACTAAACAGACTCTTCTCTCAAAAACTTACAATCTTGTCTGAAAGAGAGAAATATAAGCACACATATTTTCTCCTAAAAGTACTTTATGGATTATCTTCATTTCTTTTCAATAAACATTTAAATAGGAGGAATGCATGTATACCTGTGGCAGATTCATGTTGATGTATGGCAAAACCAATACAATATTGTAAAGTAATTAACCTCCAATTAAAATAAATAAATTTATATTAAAAAAAATAAGACTACTCAACTTTCATTACTTCTCAGTGATTCATGCACAGTGAAGGCAGTACTGAGGATTTCATCTTTTCCAGGGGCCATTTTGTATCAATGCTGGGGAGAATACATTAAACAAAGTTTATGTTCAAGTCTCTTGTCAAGGAAAAATAAAAGGAAAACCCAGTTTCTCTTTTTAATACTATAGATTTAATGAAATTTTTCTGCCCAATCTGTAGAAATGAGAGTCTCTAAATATACCTTGCAAACGTTGCAGTGGTATTTTATACCTAGTACTTCATGATTATACACATACACACAAACATGCATATCGTTGTTGTTGTTCAGTTGCTAAGTCGTGTCTGACTCTTTGCGACTGTGTGGATGGCAACAAAACAGCTTCCCTGTCTTCACTATCTCCTGGAGTTTGCTCAAACTCAAGTCCACTGAGTTGGTGGTGCCATCCAACCATCTCATCCTCTGTCATCCCCTTCTTGTCTTCAATATTTCCCAGCATAAGGGTCTTTTCTAATGAGTTGGTTCTTCACATCAGGTGGCCAAAGTGTTGGAGCTTCAGCTTCAGCATCAGTCCTTCCAACAAATATTCAGAGTTGGTTTCCTTTAGGAGTGACTGGTTTGATCTCCTTGCTGCCCAGGGGACTCTCAAGAGTTTTCTCCAGCACCACAGTTTGAAAACATCATTTCTTCTGTGCTTATCATTCTTTATGGTTCAACTCTCACATCCATGCATGACTACTGAAAAAGCCATAGATTTGACTATATGAACCTGTGTCCACAAAGTGATCTCTGCTTTTTAATATGATGTCTATACTCTTGTTTTTCTTCAGTTCATATAAATCTTTCACCTTTTAATATGCTGACTAGGTTTGTCATAGATTTTCTTCCATGTCATAACTTTTCTTTCATGGAGCAAGTGTCTTTTAATTTCATGGCTGCAGTCACCATCCATAGTGATTTTGGAGCCCAAGAAAATAAAATCTGTTACTGTTTACATTTTTCCCCATATATTTGCCATGAAGTGATGGGACCAGATGCAATGATCTTAGTTTTTTGAATGTTGAGTTTTAATCCAGGCTTTTCACTCTCTTCTTTCAACTTCATCAAGAGGGTCTTAAGTTCTTTTTCATTTCTATTTTTAAGGTAGTATCATCTGCATACCTGAAGTTGTTGATACTTCTCCCAGTAATCTTGATTCCAGCTTCTGCTTCATCCAGCTGTGCATTTCACATGATGTCCTCTTCATAAATGTTAATAAGCAGGGTGAAAATATAAAACCTTGACATACCCCTTTCCCAGTTTTGAACCAATCCATCATTCCATGGCTGATTCTAACCATTGCTTCTTGACCTGCATACTGGTTTTTCAGGAGCCAGGTAAGGTGGTCTGGTAGTCCCATCTCTTGAAGAATTTTCCACAGTTTGTTGTGATCCACACAAAATTTTTAGCATAGTCAATGAAGGAGTAGTAGATTTTTTTCCTGGAATTCTCTTGCTTTTTCTCTATACAATGGATACAGGCAATTTGATCTCCAGTTCCTCTGTCTTTTCTAAATCCAGCTGGTACATTTGGAAGTTCTTGGTTCACATGCTGTTGAAGCCTATCTTGAAGGATTCTGAGTATTACCTTGCTAGCATGTGAAATGAGAGCAACTGTACCGTAGCTTGAACTTTCTTTGGGATTGCCCGTCTTTGGCATTGAAATGAAAACTGACCTTTTTCCAGTCCTGTGGTCACTGTTGAGTTTTCCAATTTGCTGACATATTGAGTGCAACACTTTAACAGCATCATCTTTTAGGATTTTAAATGGCTCAGGTGGAATTCCATCACCTCCACTAGCTTTGTTCATAGTGATGCTTTCTAAGGCCCACTTGACTTCACCTTCCAGGATGTCTGGCTCTAGGTGAGTGACTATGCCATTGTGATTATCTGGGTCTTTAAGACCTTTTTTGCACAGTTCTTCTGTGTACCACCTTTTCTTACTCTCTTTTGCTTTTGTTAGGTCCTTGCTGTTTCTGTCTATTGTGCCCATCTTTGCATGAAATGTTACCTTGTTATTTCTAATCTTTAAAAGTTATCAATTCTTTGAACTTAGAGAGACACATTATAGGCATTAAAAAATTAAATTTTGCTGTTTTATGCTATACCTCACTGCATAACTTGGACAAACTCTGGGAGATGGTGAGGGGCAGGGAAGCCTGATGTGCTGCAGTCTATAGGGTCTCAAAGAGTTGGACACGAATTGGCAACTGAACAACAACCACTGCAAAAATGCATTGCTTTACCTTGATATCAAAATAAAGTCATAGTTTGTCAAATAGACTAGAAAAATTTAAAAAAAAGTCCATAAAAATAAAACGAGGTAATATGCTTTGAAAGAGGAGAGAAGAGCCAAAAAGTTATTCTTAAACAAATGGAAGTGAAAGCAAATAACAATAGCTGTAAATATAAAGTCTAGAAAACATGAATATCAGAACAAAAATAAGTCTTAATAATTTCATGGTAATCAAATATGAAAGGGAATTTTTAAAGTAAAGTAGGGGAAAGTAATGCAAGACAAATAAATTTGTCTAGACTTTTGAATTAGTAAAAATAATTTAAACTTTTATTTCCTAAAAGAGAGTTTGAATTTTAACATTTAAAAAAGTACTTTGTAAAAAAATAAACAAACACAATTTTAGATAGAAACCAATATAAATTTTAAAAAATGTTTATAATCATTATTATTTGAATATAATGATCTATTTAATTACAAAGGTATAGAAAATTATGAAATATTTGGAAAATTTAAAATATATTCTTATGCTTTATGTAGAGAAAATTAAAGGTAATATACAAAATTTTTAAATAAAGGCAATTTTAGCACCCTATCTGATTAAAGCTAATAGGTTGCTCTATGTCTGATTTCATTGTAATTTAGTAGCTTTACAACTTGTCTTTGCTGAAAGTATTAATACAAATTAGACAAGCATTTAAGTAAAAACAATATTTTTAATAATCATGTCAAACCAATAGAAATAAGGAGAAAAGCAATGAGGTCTTAAAATACATAGAATTTCTATGAAGAAGCAGTGTATTGAAGCTTGTTGACATGTCACAGAAGTAAGCCTTTTAAAATGTTTCCTTTGGAGCGAGATTTAATCCAAGAGGGATGGGATGTGTATATATCTACCTGATTCAGTTCATTGTAATGTAGAAAATAACCAAATCAATCAAAAGTAATTCATAAAAAATGAATATTCGATAAGAAAAAGCCATTGTACATATAAAATACTGCTGGGTTATGAGTTTTCAAACAATAATGGCCAGCGTTTATTAGTATGTCCTTAAATGCCATCATTATCTGATTTAATCTTTACAGAATATTTATGGACCTGGAATTATTAATCTTGAGCAAGATAAATTACTTTTTTTCTTGAGGAAACTTCAAACTTAAACTTTCAGCAATGCTTTAAAGGGTTATATAAGTAAAAGTGCAGCAGATGTAGACTCTAAATTCTGGAATGGTTGGTTGGGTTGGGCAAGTGCTCATAATCAGTCTGCTATGTTGATTCTCCAGAAGGTAAAGGAAATAATTTCCAAAATAATTTATTATTCCCAAAACTGAGCTATTTTCCATCATAAAATTCTGGGAAGTTGAATTATGCATGTGAACTTGTATGATATAATTTAAAAGATGAAAACTATAATCTTTCATTTTGCAAACCAGTTGCCTTTAAAAATGAATATACATAGACCATGGTTTAACATGGTTCATGATTTCTAGTTACAATGTAGATTTCTAAAGACATATTCTTAGAAATATTTGACATTATATTCAACAAGCAGGATGGTTCAACAACAACATAAATACATAAATAATAAATATAAATAATTCTATTTGTTTCTGTAGAGGAAGCAAGGAAATACACTCTAGGGATGGAAAAAAAATGAGCTTTAAAATTTATCATCACTGTTATTTTAATTGTTTGGGGCCTTTTCTCTTCTGTATGACTCTTCTGAGAGCATTTTTCACTTCTTTGATTCGAAGACTATATATGAGTGGATTCAGCATGGGGATGACAATAGTATAAAACACAGAAGCCACGTGGTCCTTCCCCAAAGAGTAGGACTTACTTGGTTTTACATAAGTAAAAATTGTAGTACCATAAAAGATGGTGACCGCCAAGAGATGGGAGGCACAAGTAGAGAAGTCTTTTTGTTTCCCTGAAGTGGAAGTAATTTTCAGGATGGTAGACAAGATGGCCACATAGGATGCAGACACAATGATAAGAGACACCAGTAGAGTGGAGCCAGCAAAAATGGATATAATGATTTCAATGTCAGTGCATGACAGGGCTAAAATTGAGGGTGCTTCACGGAAAAAGTGATAGATTACATTAGAGCCACAGAAATGCAATCTGCTCATGCAAAGCACATTGACAAAAGAGTCCATAAAACCAATCAAATAAAATCCAAAAAGTAGGGAGCAGCACTGTCTGGTGGACATAGCAACCCGGTAATGCAGAGGGTTGCAGATAGCTACATAGCAATCATAGGCCATGGAGGAGAGAAGGAAACATTCAGTGTCACCCAAGAAAACAAAGCAATTCAACTGGATGAAGCAGTTCAGGTATGAAACATACTTGTTGAAAGTCAGTAAATTTTCTAAGGTTTTAGGGGTGATGACACTTGAGTAACTGAGATTAAGAAATGACAAGTGACTGAGGAAAAAATACATGGGTGTGTGAAGCCGGGGGTCCAGGGAGATTATCAATATCATTCCCACATTCCCCAGCACAGTGATCAGGTATATCAGGAGAAAGAGGGTGAAGAGGACCAGCTGGATCTCTTCAGAGTCTGTCAGTCCCATGAGGATGAAGTCAGACACTTGTGTGATATTCCTTCTGCCCAATAGTGTTCAAATGCTCCAAACAGTTGAGATCAAAGTTGATACTCAGGAAAAATTTCTTCAAAAAGTTTTCATTTTCATTAATGACATGGCAAATTTATATTAGTGTTTCTAGGATGTGATAATAATGAAGTGTGTACAGAGTATGAAGAGAAACATCTTAATTTGATTGCCAAATATATAAATATAGAAACAGGTATAAACTGACATTTGGATATAATATAATAAACACTAACATATTGATGCTTTTGAACTGTGGTGTTGGAGAAGACTCTTGAGAGTCCCTTGGACTGCAAGGAGATCTAACCAGTCCATCCTAAAGGAGATCAGTCCTGGGTGTTCATTGGAAGGACTGATGCTGAAGCTGAAACTCCAATACTTTGGCCACCTGATGCGAAGAGCTGACTCACTTGAATAGACCCTGATGGTGGGAAAGATTGAGGGCAGGAGGAGAAGGGGATGATAGAGGATGAGATGGCTGGATGGCATCACTGACTCGATGGACGTGAGTTTGAGTGAACTCCGGCAGTTGATGATAGACAGGGAGGCCTGGCGTGCTGCAATTCATGGGGTCGCAAAGAGTCGGACACAACTGAGCGACTGAACTGAACTGAATATATCAAAAACAATTAGGATATCCCTAACACCATTTCCCTTTGTTAAAATGTTTAATTCTCATTAGAATATTACATCATAGGTATTACCCATGTTTTTTAGTTGAGAAAAAGCACACAGAGAATTTAGGTAATTTTTTCAGTCAGGGCTATTTCATATTTTCTCTGTAATTCTACCAAGAGAGATTCATCCCAGAGAGTATGCTCATGATACTCTATTCCTATTTATAATTAATTTCAGTAAACCTGAAAATAAATGCTAGATATAAAAGGAACAGTGGTAGAATTGTTTTAATGTATCATGTACTGTTCACTATATTTAAATATTCTTTAATACTAATGAAAAACAAATATCAACCTCTTGACTTTTTAGTTGTAAAGAGTATTAAGATTATAGCTTCATATATTAATTTTCAAAATATACATTTTACTAATTTGACTATTAAAATCAAATTTCTTCTAAAATTAACAATTTCCTGCAGACCTTGATTACATCAATTTTATATTTCTGGATCCACAAGTCCTGGAACTTCTTAGGGTAAGAAGAAGAAATGATAAAGTAAGCAATCATTCAAATAATATTTGTAAGAAATGATATAGAAATCATTTAAATGATATCTGTAAGATATGATACAGGTATCATTTAAAAAATGGCACCTGTATGCAGAGACTTCTGATAATTCCTTATTATATTTGAACCTAACAAAAGTCTTCTAATTTTGAGAATAGTACTTACCAGGAGGCAAAGTTAGTGAAAAATCATTTTCTTCTAATATTATCTGTCTAGAAGTATGTCAACCTCAAATTTTGCTCACAAATGAAATATGAAGATCTTTTCAGTCAAAAATTTCTGTAATATAATATTTGTTTTCTTTGAGATAAGTTCTTTTGACTTCTTAGTGCATTCTTTTTTTTATTATTCTGAGAGAAAAATTAATCAACATAGAAATTCTGTTCAGCTGCTGATCATGTGTAAATTTTGCCTGGAAGTTGGTCTAAAAAGCACATCAGGGCTCTACCATGTAAGTAAACAGAGCAGAGTATGCTTTGCCTCTTATATTAACAATTTCAAGGTACTTCACATACTGGGGATTGATGTTAATGCAAAATTTCATCATCTCTGTGGACTAGTTTCAAGGCATATTATATTGTATGTCTCCAAGGAAAACATTTCTTAAACTAAGTGTAGCTATGCTAAGGTTTTCAAAAGCTTGTTATCTTTTCCCTTAGGAGTCAGACAGTGAAGAGCATGATGGTTTAATCTTCCTTTGTGATGCTCTAGATTTATGCATGTGGTAATAGAGAAACTATTTCTAAAAAAATGCTTGATTGCTTTATGACTGGAGCCATTAGGGACAAAATGATGCATTTTTCACAATGAAACATTTATATTTAAATGTGTAACACTATTATAGGAGTTATTATGTTCATTAGAAACGAAATCTGAAAATGTGAAGGGAATTCTAGGCAAGGTAAAAACTAATTATTTTTAAGTTTTATTGAAATATAATTGAAACAGGAAGATTGGCACTCATTTACTAGTACATATTAATAAGTTTGGACTTCTGTATATATCCATGATGCCATCACCACAATCAAAGCTCTAAACCTATCAAAAAATCTCCAAAAATGTCCTTGTGTTCTTTTTTCCATATGTATAATTTATGATTACAACTGATTTTTCTAAAATAACTGTTGCATGCTAAATTGTATCAGGAAAAATAAAGATACAAAATAAGAATATAATAAAATTCAAAAATGATATGAAAATAATCAACCTCTTGTAATATTTGATAAAGTTTTCTCAATTTTTCTGGTTCATAAATGCTTATTTGGGTGCCTCTAGATTTGCATACTTTTTTATCATACTGTATATTTAGTATCCATCTGCATTTTATAACTAAAATTTCACAATATACTATGACCAATGTTATGCTGTCCTTTCCTAAAACCCATAATTTCATGCATTATGCATTGAGTGATACTCCATGACCAATTTTCCTCCAGAAATGTTCATCAAATGCTGCATTGTGGTGAACCAAGGATGAAAGAGCAGATAAAACCAAGGCAGGTCCTGGAACGTAGGAACAGAAAAACCAGACCCTTATCATCTTTCCCTCCCCCATGTTGTAACTATTAATGGATTTCAGGTCCTCCTGAGCAGTAGAACCTGTCTCCCCTCCTACCCCATAGGAGGGAAGAAGGCATTTGCCTTACTCTTCCCCCGGCTGAGTATACCTGCCTCATCCAATCAGCAAATGACCCACAAGTCCCATATCCCACTCCTTGTACCCTGGGAATAAAAGTGGATTAAGGACCTGTGTTCAGCGTCAGCTCTCCCTTGAGCAGGCCTGCTGTCTCCCGCTCTAATAAACTTTATTTCCCTCTCACTCTGTCTATTGTCTGGAAATTCTTTTCCAACTCGTGCCCACACCATGACAGTTTTTGTGGCCCATAAGGCGACTTGGGGTCTTTTTCCCCACCTCCTCACTTCTCCTTTCTCATAGGGATCCTCTGAGAACAGGCGAGTGCTGTGGAAGCAACTGAGGATCTCTGGCCATGGTTTCCCTCTGGTGTGTTCCAAAGGCCCCACTGCTCACAGAGCCCCAGTAGCTGCTCCCTGAATGGGTGAGGGTCTCTCCTTTTTCTTCTCTCCAACTGAGGACTGCTAAGTCACTTCAGTCGTGTGATCCTGACTCTGTGTGATCCCGTAGATGGCAGCCCACCAGGCTCCGCCATCCCTGGGATTCTCCTGACAAGAACATTGGAGTGAGTTGCCATTTCCTTCTCCAATGCATGAAAGTGAAAAGTGAAAGTGAAGTCGCTCAGTCGTGTCCGACTCTTAGCCACTCCATGGACTGCAGCCTACCAGGCTCCTCCGTCCATGGGATTTTCCAGGCAAGAGTACTGAAGTGGGGTGCCATTGCCTTCTCCGCAACTGAGGACTAGGCCAACCAATATTGTGAACATGGGTCAGGCACTTAAAAGCCATTAGGGTGCCTGTCACATGAAGACACCTGTGCAAGGATATGGGGGACACAGAACCAATCAGGCCACAAGGGCATCCGCCCCCAGCAAGACAGCTTCCGTGCACCATGTCAGGTACATAGTGGTTGAAGCAAAACAGATCATTGTCCCCTGGCCACCGCCTTCCCGATAGGATTGTAAGGCTGATTCCTCATCCTTCTTTCCTGTCACTTTCACTTCTTTTCCTTTCGGTCTGGATTGATTTACAGGAGCCTAGGTGTAGCCTCTGAACCATCACAAGAGTGCCTTCCACATTTCAGGAAATCACCAAACGGTGAGTCACCTGGTTGCTCCCAGGAATCTCTGTCTTTCTCTGCCTGGGTCACATGGTGCCTTAGCTGCAACCGTTCTCAGGGGTCACCTCTGTGGACTCGACTGCTGGGACGGTCAGCCATTTGTGTGCCATTAGTCTCACGCAGAGATCACTGGGACAAATAGGACAACTTTCTGTCAGCCGGTGACTCTTTGTAACCACATTCCAGGGCACATAGGCTAAGAGTGTGTTCTGGTATGTTCCAGGAGCCTCACTCAGACTTACCCTTTGGCTATATTCTCAGAAACTGGAAAACGTTGACCCTGAAAAAGGCCTGGCCCCAATACAAACTGGGGGAGCAAAAAAAAAAAAAAAAAAAAGGCCTCTGAATGGCACATTCAGTTCAGTTCAGTCACTCAGTCAACTCTTTGTGAGCCCATGAATCGCAGCATGCCAGGCCTCCCTGTCCATCGTCAACTCCCAGAGTTGACTCAGACTCACATCCATCAAGTTGGTGATGCCATCCAGCCATCTCATCCTCTGTCGTCCCCTTCTCCTCCTGTCCCCAGTCCTTCCCAGCATCAGGGTCTTTTCCAATGAGTCAACTCTTCTCATGAGATGGCCAAAGTATTGGAGTTTCAGCCTCATCATCAGTCCTTCCAGTGAACACCCAGGACTGATCTCCTTTAGGATGGACTGGTTGGATCTCCTTGCAGTCTAAGGGACTCTCAAGAGTCTTCTCCAACACCACAGCTCAAAAGCATCAATTCTTCAGCGCTCAGCTTTCTTCACAGTCCAACTCTCACATCTATACATGACCACTGCAAAGACCATAGCCTTGACTAGACAGACCTTTGTTGGCAAGGTAATGTCTCTGCTTTTCAATATGCTATCTAGGTTGGTCATAACTTTCTTTTCAAGGAGTAAGCATCTTTTAATTTCATGGCTGCAATCACCATCTACAATGATTTTGGAGCCCCACAAAATAAAGTCTGACACTGTTTCCACTGTTTCCCCATCTATTTGGCATGAAGTGATGGAACCAGATGTCATGATCTTCATTTTCTGAATGTTGAGCTTTAAGCCAACTTTTTCACTCTCTTCTTTCACTTTCATCAAGAGGCTTTTAAGTTCCTCTTCACTTTCTGCCATAAGGGTGGTGTCATCTGCATATCTGAGGTTATTGATATTTCTCCCAGCAATCTTGATTCCAGCTTGTGCTTCTTCCAGCCCAGCGTTTCTTATGATGTACTCTGCATATAAGTTAAATAAGTAGGGTGACAATATACAGCCTTGACGTACTCCTGCTTCTATTTGGAACCAATCTGTTGGTCCATGTCCAGTTCTAACTGTTGTTTCCTGATCTGCATATAGGTTTCTCAAGGGGCAGGTCATTTGGTCTGGTATTCCCATCTCTTTCAGAATTTTTCAGTTTATTGTGATCCACATAGTCAAAGTCTAGCTTTTGCCAAAAGCAGGGAAAGGTCTCAGAATTTCCTTCCACTCAGTCCTTCCTGACCCTCAGTCAGAATCCTCAGATTTGAGGGACTCATGCCGCATGTGTCTTTCTGTTGCCTCCCTATCTCCTTTTGCTCTCTGTCTCTCTCCATCAGATTTCCTAGACAACCCCAGCTCAATCTGTCATATCCACATGATCTCTAGCATAGGATTCTGAAGTTCCCTTTGATCCAGGTCTTTCTTCTATATTCAAAAGCCTGAAGGGTCAAAAACTCTCCTCTATGTTTCAAAACTGGTTCTTTTTGCATATGCAATTAAAAACAACTAGTTTGTTTAAAAGTCTGCCTAAGGGAAAGCTTGAAGTTAACCCATTCCATGTCCATGAAATACACAGCCCACTTTGCCTGAGACCTCTGCTATTGCTGCTAAGTCACTTCAGTCGTGTCCAACTCTTGCGACCCCATAGACGGCAGCCCACCAGGCTCCCATGTCCCTGGGATTCTCCAGGCAAGAACACTGGAGTGGGTTGCCATTTCCTTCTCCAATGCATGAAAGTGAAAAGTGAAAGTGAAGTTGCTCAGTCATACCCGACTCCTAGAGTCCCTATAGACGGCAGCCTACCAGGCTTCTCCATCCATGGGATTTTCCAGGCAAGAGTACTGGAGTTTGCCATTGCCTTCTCAGCCTTGGGCAAATTAGAACTTAAAAAAAAAAAAAAAAAAGAGGGGGTGTCAAAGAGACATTTTAAATAGCAAGTGGAAAGCTATGAGATCTCTCTCTGTCTGCCTGGGTTTATGTATATCTCAGTGTGTGTCTTTTTTTTTTTTTTTAAATAATATTGCTGAACTTGTAAGTGAGTTCTAATTTAATTGGCCTAAAGAAAAGTAAGTGCTTACAAGAGAAATTCTAAATATAAGAGAAATTAACTTAAATGAATTTCAGATTCATGTGAACTGGGAAATATTCAATATTAAATATCTAGCATTAATGTTTGTTTGCTAATCTAATATAGACATGTCTAAGAGCTATTAACATTAAGCATAATATTTTCATTGTGCCTAGGTTTAGTATAAATTACATATTGTCATATTTCTATATCTGTTACAAGTTTGTCAGAAAGGAAAATACCTCGAGTGAAGAAACTTTAAAAAAATGTAAATGAGATATGAGCTTTTAGATAAACTCTATTAAGAATAATTATACTTTAAAACTGTCTGTCTAAAACAGTCTGTCTAGAATTTGGTAACCCGAATTTCTAGGGTTGTGCTAAACTAAGTCACAGAAGTTTATTGGATAGCTAGGTCATTTCCAAATAAAATAAGACTCCAAAACAGTCATAACTTAACTCTAACTTCCTCTTACACAGAAACTAAAGAGATTTTGGACGATTAATGAATAATGTTTGGTGCCACCCTGAGATGGTCTCCATAAGAAAGCAAATTTTTAAAGAAATTATCACTGGTATTTATGTTCACCAATCTACAGAATGCTAATATAAAGGTCAGTTCTTGGTTGCTTAAGGAAAGTAGGATGTGTGTTTTTAGTAAAGAAGGTTTGAGGAATGAAATTACATTTTATGAAGGGAAAAGGAAGTAGGCCTGACTTTCAGGTGGCCGTTTCAGGATGGGAGAACAAATGGGCACAGAAAGTGATAAGAAGGTTTTATGGAAAGTGGACCCCAAGGGAAGAGTTTTGTGCATAAATACCAGTGTTCTTGAAATATTGAACTGCCTTTGATAATGGATTTTAAGTTTCTTTACCTCTGAAGTGATCTGTTCTATGTTTACCTTTAAAATCTTATTTGTTACTTTGGCTAAGTGAATATATTGTTTCACAGTGATATATATGATTCTATCTGATTGAGTGTTATAAATCCTTTTAATATTTATTGACAAAACTTCCTAAATAACTTGACTTCTAGCTAACTTTGGGACGCTTCAGAGGGCCCCTGAAACATCTAAAAGAGCTATTAAACTACCTGAGTTCATTTGACATGTTAAATTACATGGGAAGTATTGTTGGAGGAGTGATGGAATCTTCTCAGGTTATATTGTATATTGATGTTACTTATATAAATATCTTGGAAATTATGTGAAATTCATAAAAATCTGATATGTCCTGGTAAAATGTTTTCAGTTATAATTCTAGTTATCATGTTAAAGTGTTACAAGCCACAGCAATGACCAGGCTACTTTGTCAATTTCACTTTAATTAGATTTTAAACATGTCTTCTATGGTTTCACACTCACGCCTTAAGAAAAATACTGCTAGTTTTTCAAGGTGTATGGAAAAGACTTCTCTAAGATTAAGTGATAAACAAATTTTCTTTGTTATCTGGTACTCTGGTAACAGACTGGAATTTAGTCTACTCTCTATGTTAAGAGAGCAAAGTTTTCTTATAATGAAGCTTTCAATAAAAGATTATGAATTTATTTGCCTCTGAATGATTTATATTTGTTTTTAAAATTTGTTGTGACTTTGGTAAAGTAAATAAGCATTATTTAAGATTATGGTACATGTAAAAGCTCATTCTGCTTCTACAAAAACTAACCCCTCACTGTTAGATTTTTGCTATCCTGATGTCCTTAAAACATGGCAACAGTCTACTCCTAAATCAGGCAATTAAAAATGGGTGAACAACAGCTGTAAATCAAAAAGCCAGGGCTATGGGAAATCCAAGATGGCTCCTTGGCTTTACCCGGCTCCCTGACGAACCTCATTTTCATTTGATGGGTTAAAACCTTCTCTGGCACTAGGGTTAATGCCCTCATAATGAAAAAAATAATGTTTCACTGAATATTAAGTTTTTCTAATTGTTAAACTAAGTTTCTAGTTTTGTTTACTAAGACTCCTGAGATAGCTCCTCGTTATGTTATATTGCTCAAAAATTTAATTAAATTATTAAAAAGGACACTCTAAGTTTGTTTGTCAATCTTATCTCAGTAACCAGCCTTCGGATAAAGATCAGATGCTCCATGGTGTACAATCAGGAGATTAACACAGGCTATAGTCATTTAACAAATGAAGTCAGATGACCTGGGGTATACTGGACTCTACCTAATGAAAGTTCTTGACTTATAATTCTTATTTATGACTTCACTAATAACTTCTAGCTATAGCTATTTTATTTTCTATGTCACTTGTTCCCGAAGATTCTTACCTTATCAAATGTGTGACTGAGTCTGTGATAAAATGCTGATACGCAGTTCCATATGAGATCAATGATTGTACTAATGTAACTCTAGATATGGAAAGCAGCAACAAGAGGGAATATTTTCCTGGATCAAGAGGCTAGTAAGACAGATATAATCCAGAAACTTTTGCTCTCACAAGGCCCGGTCCAATAACAGCACACTGAGGAGCCTGTCAATGGAATCTTTCCTAGACCTGGGAATGAGTTTTTCCAGCCCCGTGGGACACAATGGCCATAAAATGCCCCCAAAACATAGTCAAATAGTGGCTTTGAAGGGACCCTGCTGACTGAAAGCTGCCCCTACAAAGATTACATCATGACCACTGCAAGCTGCTAACCCTCAACACTCCCTGAAAGTGGAATTCAGAAAAAAAGGCACCCTGTGCTCTGGGAAAAACCCAGAAGAACTGGCCTTCAGATAGTCAGATGTTTTCAGGTAAAGATTTTATGAGCCCTAATCCTTGCCTCTTCTTGCACCCAGAGAAACACTAACGCCATAAACCAAGGTCTGGTCCTGCTTCTCCTGGTATCCCCCGAGCAGCTCTTCTGCTTCTATTCATCTTTAGGCCACATACCTTTAACTTTCTTGTTAAGCTTGTTTCTCTTAGAATACCGCAAGTCTCCAAGTACGACAAGAATCTCCCTGAGCAACACCTAGACGATGCTGAAACAAGTCACCTTATCATCTCCCTCCTAAATGCACCCTGACAGAGAGCAGGCAAAGGGAACCCAGAGCTAATCAGCAAATGACTCTCAAGACCTCTATCCCACTCCTTGTACCCTGGGTATAAAAGTGGACTAAGGAACCCTGTTCAATGTCAGTTCTCCTTTGAGCTGGTCTGCTGTTCTAACAGCATCTCCCACTCTAAAATACTTTAATTCCCTCTCATTCTGTCTATTGTCTGTAAATTCTTTCCAACCCATGCCTGGACCACAACAAGTATTTCACTGAAGATAATTTATCAAGATGAAGAAACACAGGAAGGGTCTAAAAAGGAGCAGATTAAGATGGTAACAATAACCCTGTGTACGAGACAGCAAAAGAGACACTGATGTATAGAACAGTCTTATGGACTCTGTGGGAGAGGGAGAGGGTGGGAAGATTTGGGAGAATGGCATTGAAACATGTAAAATATCATGTATGAAATGAGATGCCAGTCCAGGTTCGATGCACGATACTGGATGCTTGGGGCTGGTGCACTGGGACGACCCAGAGGGATGGAATGGGGAGGGAGGAGGGAGGAGGGTTCAGGATGGGGAACACATGTATACCTGTGGCGGATTCATTTTGATATTTGGCAAATCTAATACAGTTATGTAAAGTTTAAAAATAAAATAAAATTAAAAAAAAAAAAGAATAGATTACAATGTTATTATAAAGTTTCTGCTGATTTGTGATAATTAAATCCATGTTAATATAGATTTAAAAGTGACTCTTACAGAGAAGGCTGCTCATACTGCAGACTTTCAGGTGATAGCTTATTGGTGTCGATAAAGGAGCTACTTTTGTATGTGCTATTGAAGGGTGATTCTACTCAACAAATTTAGTTTTGATAAAACAGGCCTCTTTGGAAACAAAAAAAAAAAAAAAAAAAGAAAAGCGGTGTAAATCTACAACAGGCAACTGTGAGAGTTAAGCCAATAATTGAGAAACTAACGGCAATTTTTAATGTAAATGCCACCGCTGTACCAATGGTAAGTGCAAAATTACCAGAATCGAGTTGTTCATGCTCAATAATGTCCCAAAGTTGAAACTCATTTTGCTCATGCTTAGTGTTATGACTTCACGCTACTCTCATATGTCAGCTACAAACTGGCACTTATCAAGAGTGTTGCCAACAACTGAACAACAAAGGCGTTTGCCATCTGTCTCTATGGAGATTGAACCCCATGCTGCTATAGCTTTTGACCTCCAACAACCCCTGAGAGAGTTCAGGGTGCAGTGAGGTACTCTGTGCTCTAGGGAATCTGGTGGGACAGGTATTTAGATAGTTAAATGATTTTATGATCTCAGTGCTTGCATATCTTATATCTAGAGAAGCGTTAAGCACTAAATCCCTTCACAGTGACTCTGTGCTCTAGGGAATCTGGTGGGACAGGCATTTAGATAGTTGAATGATTTTATGATCTCAGTGCTTGCATCTCTTATATCTAGAGAAGCGTTAAGCACTAAATCCCTTCACAGTGACCTCAGATCCTCATGACTAACAAAAAACCTTTTGTAGAATGAGTGCTTCAGGGTATTAACTCCCTTCACCAAAACCTTATATATTGACTTTAACCCACTGCCACTTTGGAGCAGTCTCTCAGAGCTGTATGAGATGCTGCCTCCTGGCTGCAGTCCTATTTTTGCCCCAAATAGAACTTAATTCACAACTCTCAAGTTATACATCTTTTTTAGTGGACTTATACCATCTATTTTGTCACGTTGAAACCAGGTCCTCTTAAAATTGAGCTCCCCTGCTGAATTTATTATTAACGTCTCTATGCAAAATGGGATCTCTTTTCTTATTCATCACTTGTTTCCCACAAGGTTGAAGATTATCAAAGAAAAGTGGGATTGAAATGCAGAGGACAGGCTGGGGCCCTTTCAAATACAAAACCATTGTCCCCCAGTTTCTTATTTGTAGAAAAAAGTCTTTCTTCCTCCTAGACCTTCCCTGTTTCCCAAAGGGCATATTCACACAGTAACTAATTAAGGCTTGAAAAAGTTGGCTTAAAACTCAACATTCAGAAAACTAAGATCATGGCGTCCGGTCCCATCACTTCATGGCAAATAGATAGGAAAACAATGGAAATGGTGAGAGCCTATTTTTTGAGGCTGCAAACTCACTGCAAATGGTGACTGCAGCCATGAAATTAAAGATGTTTTCCCTGGGAAGAAAAGCTGTGACCAACCTAGACACCATATTAAAAAGCAGAGACATTACTTTGCCAACAAAGGTCCATCTAGTCAAAGCAATGATTTTTCCAGCAGTCATGTATGGATGTAAGGTTTGGATTCTGAAGAAAGCTGAGTGGTGAAGAATTGATGCTTTTGAACTGTGATGTTGGAGAAGACTCTTGAGAGTCCTTTGGACTGCAAGGAGATCCAACTAGTCCATCCTAAAGGAAACCAGTCCTGACTATTCATTGAAGGACTGATGTTGTAGCAGAAACTCCAATCTTTGGCCACGTGATGTGAAGACTGACTCATTGGAAAAGACCCTGATGCTGGGAAAGATTGAAGGCGGGAGGGGAAGGGTTCAACAGAGGATGAGATGATTAGATGGTATCACTGACTCAATGGACATGAATTTGAGCAAGCTCCAGTAGTTGGTGATGGACAGGGAAGCCTGTGTGCTGCAGTCTATGGGTCGCAAAGAGTCAGACATGACTGAGCGACTGAACTGAACTGAACTGAACTGGACTGCAGCATGCCAGGATTCCCTGTCCATCACCAACTGCCAGAGCTTGCTCAAATTCATGTGTATTGAGTTGTGATGCCATCCAAATACCTCATCTTCCGTCTGCAGTGGTCCATTTATGTATCAATTTGTTTCAATTTTGGCTACTACATTACTAAAGGATCCTCAGTTGAATTTGTAGAAGTGGATGAACCACAAAAACAGAGGGAAGACTCACAATTACACATGGATTTTTCAACTGCACAAGAGGACTGGCATCCCAACACATTATTCAAGAGTCAGTTGTGCATTTCTTATATAAATATGTCATATGTGGACTGAAAATGGATTATATATTAAAAAACAAACAAACAGAGAACACATCAAGTACTTAAAGTGCTCTAGGTCTCATCAAATAATGGAGTATCTTCTGGCCTAACTCAAGCTTAGAATATCAACTAACCCCCACTCCTAACCTTTGCCCCATCAGCTGTTAATTCAGACATTTAAGAAATTTTCATTTAGGTTGAAAAATTGTAATTGATTATAGAATAAATAATAAAGGAATATATATATATATATATATATATATATATATATATATATATATAATATGGAATAGTTTGAAATACTGCTACCAGAATCACTCATGATTCATTTTAAGATAAAGATAAAAACCCCCAAATTTTTATCAGCAAACACAGGCTAGATTGGATGAATGATTGACTTCTTTACAAGGAAGACTTTTACAATGTAGTAGTTTTAATTCTAATTTTCTTGATGACATTCTTACAATCCAAGGAAGTAAAGGGATAGATTTTTTAATTATCAGGTCTTGTTCTACTACCTTAAAGCTCACTGGAGTTTGCTTTTGCTTCTGTTTGTGTGTTTACTGGAATATGTGTGCATGTGTGTGTGTTTCCAACATTAGGCACAGATAATACATTATGAAAAGCTCCTCTTCCTAAAGCACCAAGCAGGGATCACTATCAATTGCATCAATTGCATTTCAGTTCAGTTCAGTTACTCAGTTGTGTCTGACTCTTTTCGACCCCATGCACTGCAGCACCCCAGGCCTCCCTGTCCATCACCAACTCCCGGAGTTTACTCAAACTCTTGTCCATCGAGTTGGTGATGCCATCCAGCCATCTCATCCTCTGTCGCCCCCTTCTCCTCCTGCCTTCAAGCTTTCCCAGCATCAGGGTCTTTTCCAGTAAGTCAGTTCTTTGCATCAGGTGGCCAAAGTATTGGAGTTTCAGCTTCAGCATCAGTCCTTCCAATGAATACTCAGGACTGATCTCCTTTAGGATGGACTGGTTGGATCTCCTTGCAGTCCAAGGGACTCTCAACAGTCTTCTCCAACACCACAGTTCAAAAGTATCAATTGTTTGGTGCTCAGCTTTCTTTATAGTCCAACTCTCAATACATTTATGACTACTGGAAAAACCAAAGTTTTGACTAGACAGACCTTTGTTGGTATGTATGTATACACACACACACACACACACACACACACACACAAATTTTTCTCTTTACTTGTGGCAAATTTCCTTTATTCATTGTAAAGTAAGGAAGTAAAATCCTTAGGGGCAAATTGCATTCTTGTGAGTTTCCTAAATCTCTCAAGATACACAGAGGAACTTTTAAATAACATATTTATTATATCCTTTGATCACAAGATGAACTCCAGGGACTATTTCCATTTGAACTGAGGTAATTATATAAATTAACTTTTTAACTAAATCTGTTTTCTGATATGATTGTTCTTTGTTCATCTTGCTCTTGTGTTGACAGCATGGAATCTGTGCCTTTTCTTTTATATTAAAATTTTTAAATTTCAAATCTACTACCTGCTAACTTCTGCCACTGACTTAATTTATGCATCACTGAAAACCAAGAGATTTAACTATCTTTTGTGTGTTTGTTTTTGTTTGGGGGGAAATATAGAAAAATAGACCACAAGAACGGGTGATGATGAGGCTCATAAATGAGCTAAGTTGTCGCACATTTTTTTCTTCCACTCACTGATAAGTAAAATTCATGCAATACTCAGTATATATGCACTCTGTCAAAAGTTGAAATACAAAGAAGAAGAAGAAGAAGAAAATCACATTCAGATTTTAATGTGATCACGACTTCACGGTGTAGGGGAGGAAAGGATTTGTAATTTGGCTCTCATCTCCTTGTATATCCTCCACTTAAGTCTTTTTCTCTATATTAACCTCAAAGTTGTCATGCAACTTCTTTGGGAGTAATACAAATGAATGTTTGGATTCAATTTGGAATATTTTCTAAAGAATGAATTTCAATATAAAACATAACTATGTAATCTTATGAAGATTATTCACCTGTCTCCACAGATTTCTAGATCTATAAAAGTATTATCATAGAAGAACAATATTGTGAGATTATGAAAATAATAGGAAATAAGGAAATATTGGGCTTTACATACTGAACACAGGGCTAGCACCTCACATGTGAAAGGATGATAAATCCAAGAAAACCTAATCCTTTATTCTGTAGAAGTAAAGTTACTATGTGTGTGTCAGTTGTTCAGTCTTATCTGACTCTTTGCCACCCTGTGGACTATAGCCAGCCAGGTTCTTCTGTCCATGGAATTTCCCAGGAATGGGATGCCATTTCCTTCTCCAGGGGATCTTTCCAACCCAGAGATTCAACCCAGGCAGATTGCAGGCAGGCAGAATTTTGTAGCATCTGAGCCAAGGTTGCACTAGTAATCCTGCTTATTTACAATGTTTTCATTTTTAATATAAATGTAAAAAAAAAGAGTTCCATTTTGTGGGCAATATATAGAAATAATAAACGTGCATTGGAAAAGACATGGCATATTTTAAGAAACTTGCTGCGATATCATGAAAAAAATATTGCAAAGAAGTAGCCATATATTCTATAGTTGGTTTTATTTTATGGGACTTTCCAAGTGCTCAGAAGATGTCTATTGGTTAAGTGGAAAAAACGTGGCATATTTTAAGAAACCTGTTGCAGTATCATGAAAAAAATTATTGCAGAGAAGTAGTTGTATGTTTTATAGGTTGGCTTTATTTTATAAACTTGCTTTACTTAGAAAAGTATAAAGATTGTTTCCTGAGTCTCTTATGTATGGCATTTCTATTGGATATCAAAGGCCATAGATCTTCCTTTGTATTAGAAATGCATTGTTAATACAAACCATCCAGAGTAGATTAATAAAAGTTCTGCTTCTTATGTCATTTATTCTATGAGACTTTCCACACTATCATATGAATGTAGGAGTATATTGTTGTATGGCTTGTCCTTTTGGAAAATGGGAACCACCCAAACATGCAAACTATTTCAACAAATTTTTTTTTAAAAAGGAAGTTTATCCCAAAAAAGGCCAATTATAAGCTCTACTTATCATATTTCGTATTTCAGCTCAGAGTACCCTCTCTCTCAATTTCTAGTGGACATTCTTCTTAAAAGCCAATTCTTCCTGCTATTTTCTAAGAATGAATCCAGAATTTTTGATATTGAGAACTTGCCTTTTGTCAAATCAAAGTTTAAAAAAATGTGGACTACACACTAAACATGAGAACATAAGTGGGAAAACAAGCTAAAAGGTTATGACATAGTTTATACTCAGATATTTATAGATATGACATTCAGTTCTGTTCAGTTCAGTCGCATCCAACTCTTTGCGACCCCATGAATTGCAGCACGCCAGGCCTCCCTGTCCATCACCAGCTCCCAGAGTTCACTCAAACTCACATCCATCGAGTCAGTGATGCCATGCAGCCATCTCATCCTCTGTCATCCCCTTTTCCTCCTGCCCCTAATCCCTCCCAGCATCAGAGTCTTTTCCAATGAGTCAACTCTTCCCATGAGGTGGCCAAAGTATTGGAGTTTCAGCTTTAGCATCATTTCTTCCAAAGAACATCCAGGACTGATCTCCTTTAGAATGGACTGGTTGCATTTCCTTGCAGTCCAAGGGACTCTGAAGAGTGTTCTCCAACACCACAGTTCAAAAGCATCAATTCTTCGGCGCTCAGCTTTCTTCACAGTCCAACTCTCACATCTGCACATGACTACTGGAAAAACCATAGCCTTGACTAGACGGACCTTTGTTGGCTAAGTAATGTCTCTCCTTTTCAATATGTTATTTAGGTTAGTCATAACTTTCTTTCCAAGGAGTAAGTGTCTTTTAATTTCATGGCTGCAGTCACCATCTGCAGTGATTTTCGAGCCCCCCAAAAATAAAGTCTGACACTGTTTCCACTTTTTCCCCATCTATTTCCCATGAAGATATGACATTAGCCACAATTAAATCTGTTATGTTTATTTTTTTGTTCTTGTGTATGTATAGTTGATTTATAATATTGTTTTAGTTTCTGGTGTATGGCAAAGTGATTCTCGCTCGCTCTCTCTCTCTCTATATATATATATATATATATACACACACACATACACACACACACACATATATATATGTATATAATACATATAAATGCTTTGTATATAATGTATATGGAATCGTTTTCAGATTCTTTTCCCATGTAGCTTACTACAAAATATTGAGTATAGTTCCCTGTGTCATTCAGTAGGTCCTTGTTTTTATCTATGTCATCTATGCTGCTGCTAAGTCGCTTCAGTCATGTCTGACTCTGTGTGTCCCCGTAGACGGCATCCCTCTAGGCTCCCCTGTCCCTGGTATTCTCCAGGCAACAACACTGGAGTGGGTTGCCATTTCCTTCTCCAATGCATGAAAGTGAAAAGTGAAAGTGAAGTCGCTCAGTCCTGGCCGACTCTTAGCGACCCCATGGACTGTAGCCCACCAGGCTCCCCCATCCTTGGGATTTTCCAGGCAAGAGCACTGGAGTGGGGTGCCATTGCTAGTAGTGTGCATATGTTACTCTCAAAACCCTACTTTATGTCTCCCCATCCCCTTTCCCTTTGGAGACCATAGGTTTGTTTCCTATGTCTGTAAGTCTGTTTCTATTTTGTAAATTAGTTCATTTGCATCATTTTTAAAAACTTTTTTCTTTCAGTTTTTGACTGAGGGATCTTAGTTCACCGATCAGAGATCAAACCTACAACCCCCTGCAACAGAAACGTGGAGTCCTAACCACTAGACTCCAGGAACACCCCTGTATCATTTTTAAAAGAGAACTTCAGTGGTATTACAGATTACAGTTCCAACTTAAATAATTATGCTTTATAATATAGATTTTGCCTATTTTAGAAGCTTCCCTGATGGCTCAGATGGTAAAGAATCTGCCTGCAATGCAGGAGACCTGGGTTTGATCTGTGGGAAGATCCCCTGGAGAAAGGCTACCCCCTCCTGTATTTTTGCCTGGAAAAATCCCATGGAGGAGGGACCTGGTGGGCTACAGTCTATGAGGTCACAAAGAGTAGGACACAACTGAGCAATGCACACACACACAGAATGAAATTCACTTAAGTTTTTTTCTTCACACTAAGAACAGCATTTTGAATGTATCCTGAAGCTAAAACTCTAATGTTTTCTTGCTTCAATTCTTGGAATTTTCTATGGGACAAGCAAATAGTGCTTGAAGAGACTAGATATTTCTAGTTAAATTGTTTTCTAATTTTATACCTAAAACACCTGAGCATAGCAGTCAATAACTCAAGTCATATTGCTAGTTAGAGATTCCGAGTAGTCTTGATAATGCTGCATGACCATTCTCAATTTATTTGTTGACAGTTACCAAGGTAAACAAACCCATGGCTGATGTTAATTTTACACTGGTGACTGAGTTTATCCTTTTGGGACTGACAGATCATGCTGAACTGAAAGTGGTCCTCTTCCTGGTGTTCCTGCTCATCTATACCATTTCCTTGGTGGGTAATCTAGGAATGTTCCTTCTAATCCAAATAACTCCCAAACTCCAAATGCCCATGTATCATTTCCTCAGCTGTCTGTCATTCATTGATGCCTGCTATTCGTCAGTCTTTGCACCCAGAATGCTGCTGAACTTCTTTGTGGAACGGGAGACAATCTCGTTCTCTGTATGCATTCTGCAGTACTTTTCATTCGTGTCTCTCCTTACCGCTGAGGGTTTCTTGCTGGCAGCAATGGCTTATGACCTCTACATGGCCATTGTGAACCCTTTACTTTATACCGTGGCTATGACAAAAATAGTTTGTGTTGTTCTGGTCATTGGATCATGTGTAGGGGGCGTAATCAACTCCTTGACTCACACAATTGGCTTGCTGAAGTTGTCTTTCTGTGGGCCAAATGTCATCAGGCACTTCTTCTGTGGCCTGCCCCCGCTGTTGAAGCTGTCCTGCTCTGACACATCCATGAATGAGCTGCTGCTTTTAATCTTCTCTGGCGTTATTGCCTTGATCACTTTCATGACTGTGATGATCTCCTACATCTTCATTGTTGCCGCTATCCTGAGCATCCGCTCAGCAGCAGGCAGACACAAAGCCTTCTCCACGTGTGCATCATACCTCACGGTTGTGACTCTATTCTATGGCTCTGTAAGCTTTAGCTACATTCAACCAAGCTCCCAGTATTCCTTAGAACAGGAAAAGGTAGTATCTGTGTTTTATACCCTAATTATTCCTATGTTAAACCCATTAATTTATAGCTTAAGATACAAGGAAGTGAAGGATGCTGTGAAAAGGGCTAAAGAAATGAAGCATATTCCTTGTTAATGTCATACCATATGTGCCAAATTGTTTGTAGACAAATGAGTGCTTTGGATAATGGTATGTATATGCATTTACTCAAATTATGAACTGTTTTGCAATGGAAGGAAAAGGCTTGGAAGTATAGCATGTCATAGTACATATGGTTGGTTATTGTTTAAACTAAGCTAATAAGCCATACTAGGTTACAGTTTAGCTATCTCTGGCTAATTGTTAACATTCTTATTCCTGTATTTAGGTAGAAATAAATATATACAGGCAGATACACAGACACACCCACAAATAGGGAGACACAAACATAAAATTCAAAAGTAATGAAGTATCTCTTAACTCATTTTCTCTATTGAGCACAGACAAAAAGCAAAATAATTTCAAAGCAAAAGGCACTGATATTTGAACTATCCAATAAAACTGACAGATACATGTTCCTGGAATTAGCCTGAAATACTTACAGTCAGATATTCTGCAAAATGAATGCAAACACGCAAAAATTTTCAGAAAGAGGACTTGGTTCTTGATTACCTTTCCACTCACAGGGGTTAGTCCAGACCATTTCTTTTTTTCTTGCCATGGTTTCCATTACTATTAAATCATATGAAACTGAGAAAGGTGGAATGCCTCAGTTTCTGTACCATTTCACACAGAAGGGCCACTAAGATTCACAGGAAATATACCCTGAAAAAGTTTATTAATGTTTAGAAAGGGTGCTGTCAAGTTAATTAAGGAACCATTAATAATCAGACTTATTCCCCTTTCCTTTAAGGATCTTCCAACATCTTCTTCAGACATTAAACAAAAAATTTTCTGCCAGTAGTTTAGATAGGAGAAAACATGCTCCAAATTCTAGGGAGAGAAAATGTGTGAAGCCAGTTGCTTTCCTTTTGACTCAAATTATATGTGTATTTTTTGATCATGGCCATTCTGACTGGTGTGAGGTGATACCTCATCACAGTTTTGGTTTGCATTTCTCTAATAATTAGTGATGTTGAGCATCTTTTTATATATTTTTTCAACATGTGTATGTCTTCTTTGGCAAAATATCTGTTTAGGTCTGCCACCCATATTTTGATTGCATTGTTTTTTGTTTTTGTTTTTTTTCATACTGAGCTATATGAATTATTTTTACATTTTGGAGATGAATTCTTTGTCAGTTGCTTCATTTTCAAATATTTTCTCCCATTGTGAGGGAGGCTTCTGGATTGCTGGTAATGTTGTGTTTCCTGATCTGAGTGGGTGTGACATGACTGTGTTCATTCTATTAAAATCTATTCACTTAAAATTTATGGCTTCTCTATGTGACTGGCGCACTAAGTGCAGCTGAGAGGAGCTACCCCACGTCCGAGGTCAGGGCAGTGGCTGAGAGGAGCTACCCCGCGTCTGAGGCCAGGGGTGGGGGCTGGGAGGACCAACCCTAGGTCCAAGGAACAGTGGCTGAACGGGCGCAGGAGGGCCTAGAGGAGCTATCCCACATTGCAGGTCAGGAAGGGCGGCGGTGAGAAGATACCCCTCCTCCAAGGTAAGGAGCAGCAGCTGTGTTTTGCTGGAGCAGCCGTGCAGAGATACCCCACGCCCAAGGTAAGAGAAACCCAAGTAAGATGGTAGGTATTGCAAGGGGCATCAGAGGGCAGACACACTGAGGCCATACTCACAGAAAACTAGTCAATCTAATCACACTAGGACCACGGCCTTGTCTAACTCAATGAAACTAAGCCATGCCTGTGGGGCAACCGAAGATGGGCACGTCATGGTGGAGAGATCTGACAGAATGTGGTCCACTGGAGAAGGGACTGGCAAACAACTTCAGTATTCTTGCCTTGAGAACCCCATGAGCAGTATGAAAAGGCAAAATGATAGGATACTGAAAGAGGAACTCCCCAGATCAGTAGGCTCGCAATTTCTCCAATCAGTGCAAAAATATTTCTCCAATCAGTAGAGAAATAACTCCAGAAATAATGAAGGGACAGAGCCAAAGCAAAAACAATACCCAGCTGTGGATGTGACTGGTGACAGAAGCAAGGTCTGATGCTGTAAAGAGCAATATTGCACAGGAACCTGGAATGTCAGGTCCATGAATCAAGGCAAATTGGAAGTGATCAAACAAGAGATGGCAAGAGTGAATGTCGACATTATAGGAATCAGCGAACTGAAATGGACTGGAATGGGTGAATTTAACTCAGATGACCATTATATCTACTACTGCAGGCAGGAATCCCTCAGAAGAAATGGAGTAGCCATCATGGTAGACAAAAGAGTTCGAAATGCAGCACTTGGATACAATCTCAAAAATGACAGAATGATTTCTGTTTGTTTCCAAAGCAAACCAGTCAACACAATAGTAATCCAAGTTTATGCCCCAACCAGTAACGCTGAAGAAGCTGAAGTTGAACGGTTCTATGAAGACCTACAAGACCTTTTAGAACTAACACCCAAAAAAGATGTCATTTTCATTTTTGGGGACTGGACTGAAAAAGTAGGAAGTCAAGAAACACCTGGAGTAACAGGCAAATTTGGCCTTGGAATTCAGAATGAAGCAGGGCAGAGACTAAAAGAGTTTTGCCGAGAAAATGCACTAGTTATAACAATCACCCTCTTCCAACAACACAAGGGAAGACTCTGCACGTGGACATCACCAGATGGTCAACACCAAAGTCAGATTGATTATATTCTTTGCAGCCAAAGATGGAGAAGTTCTATACAGTCACCAAAAACCAGACTGGTAGCTGACTGTGGCTCAGATCATGAACTCCTTATTGCCAAATTCAGACTTAAATTGAAGAAAGTAGGGAAAACCACTAGACCATTTAGGTATGACCTAAATCAAATCCCTTATAATTATACAGGGGAAGTGAGAAATAGATGTAAGGGCCTAGATCTGATAGATAGAGTGCCTGATGAACTATGGAATGAGGTTCGTGACATTGTACAGGAGACAGGGATCAAGACCATCCCCATGGAAAAGACATGCAAAAAAGCAAAATGGCTGTCTGGGGAGGCCTTACAAATAGCTATGAAAAGAAGAGACGTGAAAAGCAAAGGAGAAAAGGAAAAATATAAACATCTGAATGCAGAGTTCCAAAGAATAGCAAGAAGAGATAAGAAAGCCTTCTTCAGCGATCAATGCAAAGAAATAGAGGAAAACACAGAATGGGAAAGACTAGAGATCTCTTCAAGAAAATTAGAGATACCAAGGGAACATTTCATGCAAAGATGGGCTCGATAAAGGACAGAAATGGTATGGACCTAACAGAAGCAGAAGATATTAAGAAGAGATGGCAAGAATACACAGAAGAACCGTACCAAAAAGATATTCACTACCCAGATAATCACGATGGTGTGATCACTGACCTAGGGCCCGACATCCTGGAATGTGAAGTCAAGTGGGCCTTAGAAAGCATCACTATGAACAAAGCTAGTGGAGGTGATGGAATTCCAGTTGAGCTACTCCAAATCCTGAAAGATGACGCTGTGAAAATGCTGCACTCATTATGCCAGCAAATTTGGAAAGCTTAGCAGTGGTCACAGGACTGGAAAAGGTCAGTTTTCATTCCAATCCCAAAGAAAGGCAATGCCAAAGAATGCTCAAACTACCACACAATTGCACTCATCTCACATGCTAGTAAAGTAATGCTCAAAATTCTCCAAGCCAGGCTTCAGCAATACTTGAGCTGTGAACTTCCTGATGATCAAACTGGGTTTAGAAAAGGCAGAGGAACCAGAGATCAAATTGCCAACATCCGGTGGATCATGGAAAAAGCAAGAGAGTTCCAGAAAAACATTTATTTCTGCTTTATTGACTATGCCAAAGCCTTTGACTGTGTGGATCACAATAAACTGTGGAAAATTCTGAAAGAGATGGGAATACTAGACTACCTGATCTGCCTCTTGAGAAATCTGTATGCAGGTCAGGAAGCAACAGTTAGAACTGGACATGGAACAACAGACTGGTTCCAAATAGGAAAAGGAGTACGGCAAGGCTGTATAATGTCACCCTACTTATTTAACTTCTATGCAGAGTATATCATGAGAAACACTGGGCTGGAAGAAACACAAGCTGGAATCAAGATTACCAGGAGAAATATCAATAACCTCAGATATGAAGGTGACACCACCCTTATGGCAGAAACTGAAGAGGAATTAAAAAACCTCTTGATGAAAGTGAAAGTGGAGAGTGAAAAAGTTGGCTTAAAGCTCAACATTCAGAAAACGAAGATCATGGCCTCTGGCCCACCACTTCATGGGAAATAGATGGGGAAATAGTGGAAACAGTGTCAGACTATTTTTCTGGGCTCCAAAATCACTGCAGATGGTGACTGCAGCCATGAAATTAAAAGACCCTTACTCCTTGGAAGGAAAGTTATGACCAATCTAGATAGCATATTCAAAAGCAGAGACATTACTTTGACAACAAAGGCCCGTCTAGTCAAAGCTATGGTTTTTCCCTGTGGTCATGTATGGATGTGAGAGTTGGACTGTAAAGAAGGCTGCGCACCAAAGAATTGATGCTTTTGAACTGTGGTGTTGGAGAACACTCTTGAGAGTCCCTTGGACTGCAAAGAGATCCAACCAGTCCATTCTGAAGGAGATCAGCCCTGGGATTTCTTTGGAAGGAATGATGCTAAAGCTGAAACTCCAGTACTTTGGCCACCTCATGCGAAGAGTTGACTCATTGGAATAGACTCTGATGCTGGAGGGATTGGGGGCAGGAGGAGAAGGGGACAACAAAGGATGAGACGGCTGGATGGCATTACTGACTCGATGGACGTGAGTCTGAGTGAACTGTGGGAGTTGGTGTTGGACAGGGAGGCCTGGCGTGCTGCATTTCATGGGATCGCAAAGAGTCAGACACGACTGAGTGACTGAACTGACCTGAACTGAACTGATGTGTATGTGTATGCTAATTCTTGGAAAGGAAATGGCAACCCACTCCAGTATTCTTGCCTGGAGAATCCCCATGGACGGAGGAACCTGTCAGGCTACAGTCCATGTAATCGAAGAGTTAGACACGACTGAGCAAGTGAGCACAATACATGTTAAATCTCAGTTAAAAACTTAAAAAAAAAAATTATGTACAGATGCATAATGATAAAATCAGGCCTGTAAATACTGATTTTCCCATAGTGATCTCCTTTCCCTAAATTGCTATAAATTGGACTATCTGGAAAACAGAAACAGTTTTCTAAAAATATTTCATTTATAAATAAAATCATATTTAATTTTCTAAATACTGAAATAACTAGTGGCAAGTAGGCTAAACAGTACAATGACAAAGCTGAAGGCTCACTAAATATTGTCATATTTTAAATTTTTTTCTCAGTTGCAATTAAAATAATATGTAAATTGTTCTACTACCTGAGAAGGTAGCAAGTTGAAATACTTATTATATTAGCCATTCATGCAAAGTAATTCATTTGAATGTTTACTTTTTAGAATGAAATAACACCACAACTACTATCAAAAAGAGCATATAACATTTGTATGAAAGTGAAGTCGTTCAGTCGTGTCTGAATCTTTGCGACCCCATGGACTGTACCCTACTAGGCTCTTGTATCCATGGGATTTTCCAGGCAAGAATACTTGAGTGGGTTGCCATTTCCTTCTCCAGGAGATCTTCCTGACCTAGAGATTGAACCCAGGTCTTCCACATAGAGTATGGAACACAAGGAATGGTACACAGATAAGATTTTTAAACTAAGAAAAATAAATTTTTATTTTTTAAATTCTGTTATAGTATATTCTGTGTGCTGTACTAATTTGCTTCAGTTGTGTCTGACTCTTCACGAGGCTATGGACTATAGCCCACCAGGCTCCCCTGCCCACGGATTCTCCAGGCAAGAATACTGGAGCGGGTTGCCATTTTCTCCTCCAGATGATCTTTCTGACTTACGCTGAATCTGCTTTTCTTGCATCTCCTGCACTGGTAGGTGATTCTTTACCACCTGAGTAGCCCAAGAGCTCCTATCAGTTCAGTTCAGTCACTCAGTCATGTCCGACTCTTTGCAACTCCATGGACTGCAGCACACTAGGCCTCCCTGTCCATCACCAACTCCCTGAGTCTACTCAAACTCATGTCCACTGAGTCAGTGATGCCATCCAACCATCTCATCCTCTGTCGTCTGCTTCTCCTCCCACGTTCAATCTTTCCCAGCATCAGGGTCTTTTCCAATGAGTCAGCCCTTGGCATCAGGTGGCCAAAATATTGGAGTTTCAGCTTCAACATCAGTCCTCCCAGTGAATATTCAGTACTGATTTCCTTTAGGATGGACCGGTTGGATCTCCTTGCAGTCCAAGGGACTCTCAAGCGTCTTCTCCAACACCACAGTTCAAAAGCATCAATTCTTCAGTGCACAGCTTTCTCTATAGTCCAATTCTCACATCCATACATGACTACTGAAAAAACCATAGCCTTGACTAGATGGACCTTTGCTGGTATGTATATATATAATATATATATTATATATATATACACACACACACAGTTTTTTTCTCTTTACTTGTGGCAAATTTCCTTTATTCATTGTAAAGTAAGGAAGTGAAATGCCTTAAGCAGGCAATTGCATTTATGTGAGTTTCCTGAATCCCTCAAGATACACAGAAGAACTTTTAATAACATATTTATTATATCCTTTGGTCACAAGATGAACTCCAGGGACTCTATTGCCATTTGAGCTGAGGTAATTATATAAATTAACTTTTTAACTAACTCTGTTTTCTGATATGATTGTCTTTGTTCATCTTGCTCTTGCATTGACAGCATGAAATCTGTGCTTTTTATTCTTTTATTTAAAAAACTTTAAATTTCAAATCTACTACCTAGTAACTTCTGCCACTGACTTAACTCATGCATCACTGCAAACCAACAGATTTAACTATCTTTTGTGTGCTTGTTTTTGTTTGGGGGGAAATATAGAAAAATAGACCACAAGAATGGGAGGTGATGAGGCTCATAAATGAGCTAAGTTGTTGCAATTTGTTTTTCTTCCATTCACTGGTAAGTAAATTTCATGCAATACTCAGTATATATGCACTCTGTCAAAAGTTGAAATACAAAGAAGAAGAAGAAGAAGAAGAAAATCACATTCAGATTTTAATGTGATAAAGACTTCAAGGTGTAGGGGAGGGAGGGATTTGTAATTTGGCTCTCATCTCCTATATCCTCCACTTAAGTCTTTTTCTCTATATTAACATCAAAATTGTCATGCAGCCTCTTTGGGAGTAATACAAATGAATGTTTGGATTCAATTTGAAATATTTTCTAAAGAATGAATTTTAATATAAAACATAACTATGTAATCTTATGAAGATTATTCACCTGTCTCCACAGATTTCTAGATCTATAAAAGTATTATAATAGAAGAACAATATTGTGAGATTATGAAAATAATAAGAAATAAGGAAATATTTGGTTTTACATACTGAACACAGGGCTAGCATCTCCCACGTGAAAGGATGATAAATCCAAGAAAACCTAATCTTTTATTCTGTAGAAGTAAAGTTACTGTGTGTGTGTGTGTGTGTGTTAGTTGTTCAGTGGTATATGACTCTTTGCCACCCAGTGGACTGTAGCCCTTCCAGGCTCTTCTGTCCATGGAATTTCCCAGGCTAGAATACTGGATTGGGTTGCCATTTCCTCCTCCAGAGGATCTTTCCAACCCAGAGATTGAACCCAGGCAGATTGTTTTAGCATCTGGGCCAAGGTTGCACTAGTAATCCTGACTTATTTACAATGTGAAAAATGAGTTCCATTTTGTGTGCAATATTTAGAAATAATAAATGTGCATTGGAAAAGACATGATATATTTTAAGAAACTTGCTGTGATATCATGAAAAAAATATTGCAAAGAAGTAGCCATATGTTCTATAGGTTGGTTTTATTTTATGGGACTTTCCAAGTGCTCAGAAGATGTCTATTAGTTAAGTGGAAAAGACGTGGCATATTTTAAGAAACCTGTTGCAATATCATGAAAAAAATTATTGCGGAGAGGTAGTTGTATGTTTTATAGGTTGGCTTTACTTTATAAACTTGCTTTACTTAGAAACATATAGAGATTGTTTCCTGAGTCTCTTGAATATGGCATTTCTATTGGATATCAAAGGCCATAAATCTTCCTTTGTATTAGAAATGCATCGTTAATATAAACCATCCAAAGTAGGTCAGTAACCGTTCTGCTTCTTATGTCATTTATTCGATAAGACTTTCCACACTATCATATGAATGTAGGACTATATTATTATATGGCTTGTCATTTTGGAAAATGGGAACCACCCAAACATGCCAACTATTTCAATAAAATTTTTTATAGCAAGTTTTCCCCAAAAAGGCCAATTATAAGTTCTATTTATCATATTTCAGCTCAGAGTACCCTCTCTCTCAATTTCTAGTGGACATTATTCTCAAAAGCCAATGCTTCTGGCTATTGCCTAAGAATGAATCCAGAATTTTTGATACTGGGGCCTTGCCTTTTGTCAAATCAAAGTTTTAAAAAATGTGGACTACACACTAAACATGAAAACATAAGTGGGAAAACAAGTTTAAAGGTTATGATACAGTTTATGCTCAGATATTTATAGATATGACATTAGCCACAATTAAATCTGATGTAAGTTTATTTTTTTGTTGTTGTATGTAGTTGATTTACAATATTGTGTTAGTTTCTAGTGTATGGCAAAGTGATTCTCTCTCTCTCTCTCTCTCTATATATATATATACACACACACACACACACACACACATATATATGTATGTATATAATGTGTATAAATTCTTTGTATATAATGTAAATGGAATCCTTTTCAATTTCTTTTCCAATGTAGCTTGCTATAAAATATTGAGTATAATTCCCTGTGCCATTCAGTAGGTCCTTGTTTTTATCTATTTCATTTATAGTAGTGTGCATATATTACTCTCAAATTCCTACTTTATATCTCCCCATCCCCTTTCCCTTTGAGACCATAGGTTTGTTTCCTATATCTGTAAGTCTGTTCCTATTTTGTAAGTAAGTTTATTTGTATCTTTTTTTTTTAACTTTTTTCTTTCAGTTTTTGACTGTGCGGACTTAGTTCCCTGATCAGAGATCAAACCTACACCCTCCCCTGCAATGGAAGCGTGGAGTCCTAAGGGACTCACCAGACTCTAAGGGACATCCCTGTATCATTTTTTAAAAAATATATTCAGTAGTATCAGAGAATAAATTTCTAATTTAAATAATTATGATTTATAATTTAGATTTTGCCTATTTTAGAAGCTTCTCTGGTGGCTCAGATGGTAAAGAATCTGCCTGCAATGCAGGAGACCTGGGTTTGATCTGTGGGAAGATCCCCTGGAGAAAGGCTACCCCCTCCTGTATTTTTGCCTGGAAAAATCCCATGGACAGAGGGACCTGGCAGGCTACAGTCTATGAGGTCACAAAGAGTAGGACACAACTGAGCAATGCACACACACACAGAATGAAATTCACTTAAGTTTTTTTTTCTTCACACTAAGAACAGCATTTTGAATGTATCCTGAAGCTAAAACTCTAATGTTTTCTTGCTTCAATTCTTGGAATTTTCTATGGGACAAGCAAATAGACAGTGCTTGAAGAGACTAGATATTTCTAGTTAATTTTTTTTTCTATTTTATAGCTAAAACACTCAGAGCAGAGCAGTCAATAACTCAAGTCATATTGCTAGTTAGAGATTCCGAGTAGTCTTGATAATGCTGCATGACCATTCTCAATTTATTTGTTGACAGTTACCAAGGTAAACAAACCCATGGCTGATGTTAATTTTACACTGGTGACTGAGTTTATCCTTTTGGGACTGACAGATCATGCTGAACTGAAAGTGGTCCTCTTCCTGGTGTTCCTGCTCATCTATACCATTTCCTTGGTGGGTAATCTAGGAATGTTCCTTCTAATCCAAATAACTCCCAAACTCCAAATGCCCATGTATCATTTCCTCAGCTGTCTGTCATTCATTGATGCCTGCTATTCGTCAGTCTTTGCACCCAGAATGCTGCTGAACTTCTTTGTGGAACGGGAGACAATCTCGTTCTCTGCATGCATTGTGCAGTACTTTTCATTCGTGTCTCTCCTTACCGCTGAGGGTTTCTTGCTGGCAGCAATGGCTTATGACCGCTACATGGCCATTGTGAACCCTTTACTTTATACCGTGGCTATGACAAAAATAGTTTGTGTTGTTCTGGTCATTGGATCATGTGTAGGGGGCGTAATCAACTCCTTGACTCACACAATTGGCTTGCTGAAGTTGTCTTTCTGTGGGCCAAATGTCATCAGGCACTTCTTCTGTGGCCTGCCCCCGCTGTTGAAGCTGTCCTGCTCTGACACATCCATGAATGAGCTGCTGCTTTTAATCTTCTCTGGCGTTATTGCCTTGATCACTTTCATGACTGTGATGATCTCCTACATCTTCATTGTTGCCGCTATCCTGAGCATCCACTCAGCAGCAGGCAGACACAAAGCCTTCTCCACATGTGCGTCACACCTCACGGTTGTGACTCTATTCTATGGCTCTGTAAGCTTTAGCTACATTCAACCAAGCTCCCAGTATTCCTTAGAACAGGAAAAGGTGGTATCTGTGTTTTATACCCTGGTTATTCCTATGTTAAACCCATTAATTTATAGCTTAAGAAACAAGGAAGTGAAGGATGCTGTGAAAAGGGCTAAAGAAATGAAGCATATTCCTTGTTAATGTCATACCATATGTGCCAAATTATTTGTAGACAAATGAGTGCTTTGGATAATGGTATGTATATGCATTTACTCAAATTATGAACTGTTTTGCAATGGAAGGAAAAGGCTTGGAAGTATAGCATGTCATAGTACATATGGTTGGTTATTGTTTAAACTAAGCTAATAAGCCATACTAGGTTACAGTTTAGCTATCTCTGGCTAATTGTTAACATTCTTATTCCTGTATTTAGGTAGAAATAAATATATACAGGCAGATACACAGACACACCCACAAATAGGGAGACACAAACATAAAATTCATAAGTAATGAAGTATCTCAACTCATTTTCTCTATTGAGCACAGACAAAAAGCAAAATAATTTCAAAGCAAAAGGCACTGATATTTGAACTATCCAATAAAACTGACAGATACATGTTCCTGGAATTAACCTGAAATACTTATAGTCAGATATTCTGCAAAATGAATGCAAACATGCAAAAACAGTCAACGAGGACTTGGTTCTTGATTACCTTTCCACTCACAGGGGTTAGTTCAGACCATTTCTTTTTTCCCTGCCATGGTTTCCATTACTATTAAATCATATGAAACTGAGAAAGGTGGAATGCCTCAGTTTCTGTACCATTTCACACAGAAGGGCCACTAAGATTCACAGGAAATATACCCTGAAAAAGTTTACTTAATGTTTAGAAAGGGTGCTGTCAAGTTAATTAAGGAACCATTAATAATCAGACTTATTATCCTCTCCTTTAGGGATCTTCCAACATCTTATTCAGACATTAAACAAAAAATTTTCTGACAGTAGTTTAGATAGAAGAAAATGTGCTGTGAACTCTAGGGAGAGAAAATGTGTGAAGCCAGTTACTTTCCTTTTGACTCAAATTATATGTGTATTTTTTGATCTTGGCCATTCTGACTGGTGTGCGGTGATACCTCATCATAGTTTTGGTTTGCATTTCTCTAATAATTAGTGATGTTGAGCATCTTTTCATATATTTGTTGAACATGTATATGTCTTCTTCAGAGAAATGTCTGTTTAGGTCTTCCACCCATATTTTGATTGCATTGTTTGTTTTTTTTCATACTGAGCTATATGAATTATTTTTACACGTTGGAGATTAATTTTTGTCAGTTGCTTCATTTGCAAATATTTTCACCCATTTTGAGGGAGTCTTCTGGATTGCTTATAATGCTGTGTTTCTTGATCTGAGTGTTGTTCCATGACTGTGTTCATTCTATTAAAATCTATTCACTTACAATTTATGGGCTTCTCTATGTGTGTGTGTATGTTAATTCTTGGAGAAGGAAATGGCAACCCACTCCATTATTCTTGCCTGGAGAATCCCCATGGACAGAGGAACTTGGCAGGTCCATGAAGTCGGAGAGTCAGACACGAGTGAGAAAGTGAGCACAGCACATGTTAAATCTCAGTTAAAAACTTTACAAAATAAGAAAAAAAAAATTTTATGTACAGATGCATAATGATAAAATAGGCCTGTAAATACTGATTGTCCCATAGTGATCTCCTTTCCCTAAATTGCTATAAATTGGACTATCTGGAAAACAGAAACAGTTTTCTAAAGAATACTTTCATTTATAAATAAAATCATATTTAATTTTCTAAATACTGAAATAACTAGTGGCAAGTAGGCTAAATAGCACAATGACAAAGCTGAAGGCTCAATAAATATTGTCATGTTTTTAATTTTTTTTCTGTTTCAATTAAAATAATATGTAAATAGGTCCACCACTTGAGAAGGTAGCAAGTTGAAATGCTTCTTATATTAGCCATTCATGCAAACAAATTCATTTGCAAGTTTACTTTTTAGAATGAAATAACACCACGACTGCTATCAAAAAGAGCATATAACATTTGTATGAAAGTGAAGTCGCTCAGTCGTGTCTGACTCTTTGCGACCCCATGGACTGTACCCTACCAGGCTCTTCCATCCATGGGATTTTCCAGGCAAGAATACTGGAGTGGGTTGCCATTTCCTTCTCCAGGAGATCTTCCTAACCTAGGGATTGAACCCAGGTCTCCCACATTGTAGGCAGATGCTTTACCATGTGAGCCACCAGGGAAGTCCATTTGTATAGACCTTGACAAGTTTCCAAAATCATTTAATATATTGTTTTATATTGACTCCTATATGGCTACATTAATTTTTTTTTTTTTTTGGTATGAGACTTCATGTAAATGTATTTGTATGAAAGTAATTTTCAGAATAAAATAAAATAATGGCAATATTTAAGCCTAATTTTATATAATTCTTCACAATTTCTGCAGAACATTCAATATCTTGTATCTAGAGTATGGAACACAAGGAATGGTATACAGATAAGATTATTAAACTAAGAAAAATAAATTTTTATTTTTATTTTTTAAATTCTGTTATAGTATGTTCTGTGTGCTGTACTAATTTGCTTCAGTTGTGTCTGACTCTTCACGAGGCTATGGACTATAGCCCACCAGGCTCCCCTGCCCACGGATTCTCCAGGCAAGAATACTGGAGCGGGTTGCCATTTCCTCCTCCAGATGATCTTCCTGACTTACATTGAATCTGCTTTTCTTGCATCTCCTGCACTGGCAGGTGATTCTTTACCACCTGAGTAGCCCAAGAGCTCCTATCAGTTCAGTTCAGACACTCAGTCGTGTCCGACTCTTTGCGACCCCATGAATCACAGCACACCAAGCCTCCCTGTCCATCACCAACTCCCAGAATTAACTCAAACTCATGTCCACTGAGTCAGTGATGCCATCCAACCATCTCATCCTCTGTCGTCTGCTTATCCTCCCACCTTCAATCTTTCCCAGCATCAGGGTCTTTTCCAATAAGTCAGCCCTTGGCATCAGGTGGCCAAAGTATTGGAGTTTCAGCTTCAGCATCAGTCCTTCCAGTGAATATTCAGGACTGTTTTCCTTTAGGGTGGACTGATTGGATCTCCTTGCAGTCCAAGGGACTCTCAAGAGTCTTCTCCAACACCACAGTTCAAATGCATCAATTCTTCAGTGTGCAGCTTTCTCTACAGTCCAACTCTCACATCCATACATGACTACTGAAAAAACTATAGCCTTGACTAGACAGACCTTTGTTGGCAAAGTAATGTCTTTGCTTTTTAATATGCTGTCTAGGTTGGTCTTAACTTTTCTTCCAAGGAATAAGCATCTTTTAATTTCATGGCTGCAGTCACCGTCTGCAGTGAGTTCACTCTTGCCATCTCCTGTTTGACTACTTCCTATTTGCCTTGATTCATGGACCTGACATTCCAGGTTCCTATGCAATATTGCTCTTTACAGCATCGGACCTTGCTTCTATCACCAGTCACATCCACAGCTGGGTATTGTTTTTGCTTTGGCTCCATCGCTTCATTCTTTCTGGCATTATTTCTCCATTGATCTCCAGTAGCATATTGGGCACCTACTGACCTGGGGAGTTCCTCTTTCAGTGTCCTATCTTTTTGCCTTTTCATACTGTTCATGGGGTTCTCAAAGCAAGAATATTGAAGTGGTTTGCCATTCCCTTCTCCAGTGAAGAGCTACTATATTATACTATAAAAAGAAACTGGCTGTTTAAGTGAGGAAAATAAATCTCTGTCTTAGAATTCTCAGACAAATGGAGAGTCTGTTGCAAATTTGTAGTTCATATTATTAGATTGAAAAATTAAGAATATAACAAAAATTAGTAACAAACTAAATATATATATTAGTATATAACCTGAAAGTAAATAAACCAAGTAAGCACATTCTAAATGTCTTTAAATAATAAATATAATTAGTCAATGGGAAATCAATGAGGACTTCACCAATGAAATATCTGGTAGTACTCTATCAACTGTCATGTAAAATATCAGGAAAAAAATTGAGAATGAGCACTTGTAGCTCTAAGCCCTGCACTTCATACATAAAACTGGTTACTGTTTAATATCCATATTGAGAGAAATCACAGCTCAGCTGATGTTTATATCACATAATTCCCTCTCAGAACTCATAGAACCTCTATCAAATATGTGCTAATTTTATTTCATATGTGTAAACATAGAGTCTGCAATTTGGAAATGGTCCAAATCATTATAAAAATGATCTGGACTAGCCATGGCAAACTGGCATTGTGGTCATTTTTGATACATATTAGAAGACTCTCCAGAGAAGGCAATGGCACCCCACTCCAGTACTCTTGCCTGGAAAATCCCATGGATGGAGGAGCCTCATAGGCTACAGTCCATGGGGTTGCTAAGAGTCCTACACGACTGAGCGACTTCACTTTCATTTTTCACTTTCATGAATTGAAGAAGGAAATGGCAACCCACTCCAGTGTTCTTGCCTGGAGAATCCCAGGGACAGAGGAGCCTGGTGGGCTTTCGTCTATGGGGTCACCCAGAGTCGGACACAACTGATATGACTTTGCAGCAGGAGACTCAAGCCAATGCAATCAATTTGTGTTTCTAAGATTTGAGATTTCTTTGGCCTTCCCAGGTGGTGCTAGTGTAAAGAACTCACCTGCCATTGCAGGAGATGTAAGAGACATGGGTTCAATTCCTGGGTCATGAAGATCCCCTGGAAGAGGGCATGGCAACCCACTCTCATATTCTTGCCTGGAGAATCCCATGAACAGAGGAGGCTGGAGGGCTACAGTCCATGGGGCAGCAAAGAGTCGAACATGGCTAACGGCTGAACAACAACTACAACAGAAACATGTGGTCATCAAAAAATGGGACTTAGGATTCTTTAAAACACACACACACACACACACACACAAATATATATATAATTAGGCCATGTAAATCATAACTATAAACACCATGGAGTTCATTTTTAATAATTTGGTTTTCCCTCCTTGTTGTTGTTTAGTTATTAAGTCATGTCCAACTCTTTTGTGACCTCATGGACTGTAGCCCACCAGGCCCCTCTGTCTGTGGGATTTCCCAGGCAAGAATACTGGAGTGGGCTGCCATTTCCTTCCCCAGAAGATCTTCCTTACCCAAGGATCGAACCCACTTCTCCTGTATTGCAGGCAGATTTTTTTCCACTGAACCACCAGGGAAGCACTTTCCCATGTAGAGCCTCCTATTAGTTAGACAAGAACATCAACAATTTTCCCTAAGACTGAGAAAAAGCCAAATCCATGAACTGCTGTAATTTGGAAAGATAGTGCTGGGACCTTACTTCTCCCATGCCTCTTGTTAGCCGTTTTGATGAAACTCAGTATTCACAGAATCCCCGATGATCACATCCTCCAAAGGCCCAGAGCCAAATATAAACACAGGTCAGGAAACTAAGAGAGAGGAACAGACTTCCTTTTGGCACCAGGTAGGTGTTGCATTTGTGTGTTCTAACAAAGGAATTACAAATGCCTTTTCCACTTCTCAAAAACACTATCTCTCAGTACATGCTGTGAATGGAAGGGGAAGAAAAATCACCTGCCTCAAATCTATTCTGATCACTGGAAATAGAACTGTCTCACAATACAAGTCAACTAACTCTCTTGAAAGAATCAGTGGGCTTAGTCCATATTTCCTGAAGTAGCTCTGCTTAAAATTTCACATAACTACATAAATTAAAAGAATTAATATATTCAAAGAAATTCTTTAAGAACTAAAATGAATTATTGCAAACTGTTGAATTTTGTTAAATCTGAGGGAAAGAACAGTCATTTATTATCAAAGCTAATCCTGAGACTCAAAGATTATTTTATATACCTGAATCTATAGCAAAAGAAAAGTGCTGTTATAAGGCAGTATAGAGAAAAATTACTGTTTATTAAGTGATTCTTGGTGACTCGGATAGTAAAGAATTTGCCTGTAATGTGGGAGACTTGTGTTTGATCTGTGGGTCAGAAAGATTGCCTGCAGAAGGGGATTCCAATCACTCCAGTATTGTTGTCTGGAGAATTTCATGGACAGAAGAACCTGGCGGGCTATAGTCCATGGGGTTGGAAAGAGTCAGACATGACTGAGAAATTGACACTCAAGCAAAAAAGAAATATGAAATCAATAAAATAAGAAACTCAGGATTAAAGAAAGTTAGTCAATGCAAAGTTAACAAAACGAAACCCAAAAGAGCAAAGATCCAAAAAGTGACTTTAGCCAAAAGCTGTTTGTCCTGTATATCAACAGATAGTCTTATCTCTATTTTCCCTATTAGTTTTACTTTGAATATAAAGCAACCTTTCAGAGAGTACCTATGGTATACAACATGGCTTTCACATGTTTTCTTATTTAATTCCCTTAACTACATCTGAGGAAGGGCTTTACATGAAGCTAAGAGACATGAAACCACAGCTTAATGTGGTAAAAAGTGTCTAGTCATTCTTTTTTACATCTTGTGCTTTGGTAACATGGACATAATCAAAGGTATTTTGTAGCATGGTTTCCAGTATTTGAATTGTTATTAATAACTTACATCACACTAATGTTATTAAATAGCTTACTTTACACCACATTGATAATAGGGCATAGAGATCCAAACTCATTCATTCTTCATTCAATACCAGGAAGTATTATTTCCAAAGCACAGATTTTTGGAACATCATATTCATTAATTTTTAGTGAAAATATATTCAACTGTTAATTGGATGTGAAACATGTTCTATATTTATTTCTTTGTTTATTTATTTATTTGTTGGCACTCACAAAACATAGTCATATACTATGCACTACTAAAAGTTCTGCAGTAAAGAAAACCTTCCTTAAAAATTGTTTAATCAAGTATTTCCCCAATATATTAAATATCAAAACCTTGCTTTTTAAAATTTATTTATTTTTAATTGAAGGATAATTGCTTTACAAGAACCTTGACTTTTATGTGCTTTGAGTTATATGATAAAAACCTAAAAGAAAATAATGATCTAACTATTCCTGGATAATTATACCTGAGTAAAAATTCACTCCAGTGTTCTTATCTGGAGAATCCCAGGGACTGCAGAGCCTGGTGGGCTGCCATCTATGGGGTCACACAAAGTTGGACATGACTGAAGCGACTTAGCAGCACCAGCAAAAATTCAGATATGGGATGAAATATGCCAAAAGCATATGCATTATACTTGAAATTAGATTTGAGACTTTTTGACTGCCAGGATTAAAAAATATTGAAAGTTTTCTATCTTAATTTAAAAATCTGATATGGACTAATTCAAGCCATTAGATAATAAAATGGGAAATCAGGATGAAATAATAAATATCTATTGGAGGAGCAAAGAAGGACTTCCTGCAGTGAGTGCATTTTAACAAGTAAGGTATGTTAGGATAGACAATTTTTAAATTTGTTACTTTTTATATTCTAGATGCCCATAATTGCCATTTTCCATTTTTATGGATAATCATTAATTTTATTAGGTGATATTATATACATGCATATGTATATACATATATATATATATATTCTATTCATTTGTTATTTTTATTGCTTAACATGTTTTTTGTCTAGGTGGAAAAGTTATAGAGAATAATTTTGCTAGATGTCTCAAGAATTTACCTGTTAAATACTAATTTTTTTTTTTTTTTTTTTTTTGCTCTTTGTTAACAGATGTACTTTCTTAAAATATGAGATTCTTGTCTATGTCTGGAATTTGGACTATACTGTTATCCAGGATCTATCTCCTGAATTTTCTTTGTTAAAGACTCCTCTTAGGGCTCTTAACAAGGAATTTAATTTCTCTAGAGGTTCTTGTATGGTGGGTAATGCCAGGTTACATGCACTGGTGACACTTTGTACCAAATAAAGTTTTGTATCTGGTAAACTTTTCATACTAAAAAGAATTGGATTATTATAGATTACTATTATTATTATTATTATTGAGGCTTCCCTGGTTGCTCAGACAGTAAATAATCTGCCTACCAGGCAGGAGACCAGGTCCCATCCCTGGGTCAGGAGGATCCTCTGGAGAAAGCAGTGTCAACACAGTCCAGTGTTCCTGCTTGCAGAACTCCCTGAACAGAGGAGCCTGGCAGGTTTACAGTTCATGGGTCCACAAAGAGCTGAACAAGACTGACTGCCTAGCACTTCACTTTCACTTTCAGCTTATTAACTAAAACCATGCAGTTTTCTAAAGCTACTAGCAAATGGAATTCATATATTCAAGTTGTTGCTTTGCTTATTTTCTTTATTCTCTTACCCTCTGCAGATCCGTCTTAGAGGAGTCACATAAATGGCTGACAGCAATGTCAGTGGGATAACTGAATTCATCCTCCTGGGGCTGACTGATAACCCGGAACTGAATACAGTCCTATTTGTGGTATTTCTCTTGATCTATCTCATTACTGTCCTGGGCAATGTCTGGATCATCACCATCATCCTGGTTAGTGATCAGCTCCACTCTCCCAAGTACTTTTTCCTTAGCCAGTTGGCTTTCCTGGATTTCTGCTATTCCTCAGTCTTCATTCCTAAGCTGTTGGTGAACTACGTAGCAGGACAGAAAGTTATCTCCTACAGAGGTTGCCTCCTGCAATACTCCTTTGTCAGCTTGTTCCTGACCACGGAATGCTTCCTCTTGGCCGCCATGGCCTATGATCGGTACCTTGCCATCTGCCGCCCTCTTCACTATAAAGGTCTCATGACACCCACCTTCTGCATCCACCTGGTCGCTGCCTCCTATCTACTGGGCTGTGCCAACTCACTCACCCACCTGTCTGGTTTGCTCAGTCTGTCCTTCTGTGGACACAATGTCATTAACCACTATTTCTGTGATATCCCACTGCTTTTCCAACTTGCCTGTTCTGACACCCATTACAGTGAGGCTTTATTTACTGTCCTCTCTGGAGCCACATCAGTGGCTACCTTTCTGATGGTGGTTAGTTCCTATCTGGGAATCCTTCTCACGGTCCTGAAGACACGGTCTTTGAGAAGCAGATACAAAGCCTTCTCCACATGTGCCTCCCACCTAACGGTAGTGAGTGTCTTCTATGGAACAGTGATTTTTACTTATTTGGGGACCAGCTCTAGCTACCCAGACAAGAAAGCCAAAATCTTGTCTGTGTTCTATACCCTTTTGCTGCCAGTACTAAATCTTCTGATATACAGCATAAGGAACACAGAAGCCAAAGAAGCAATGAAAAGAATTATCATGAGAAAAATATTTGCTCAGTGACTATGATTTTCAAGCAGAAACTTTTAAGAATACTAGTTGATGCTACATATGGGTGCATTATTAAATATGTGAGAGAATTTTGGAGAAAAGAAGGATGATATTTTAAATTAGCATATGCACAAAGATACTTTTCATTGGCATTTGGAAACAGATGCCCATACGTTATATTACATTTTATGTGTGTGCATATACATACATACCTATGCAATACTTTCTGTCATGAAGGAAGAAACCTTTTTTTTGACTTCCTTAGGTTTATTAATTAAAGGACTGTGGATTAAATTGACAAAAGGTAGATTATTGGGAGAATAGATGAAGTTTATTCATATGTATATAAAAGTGTACAACAAATTTACTTGTTCAGTAATGTGACAATATAGGAAAGGGAGAGTGAGAAATGGCTTCTGTGAGAAAAACAAATGGGCTTCTAAGGGAAGAGATGGGAGATAAGAAATCCTGGGGTATCATTTATTTATGATAGAGGCATGTGGCCTTCTCTGTCTTTTCCTGGCAGACGAAGAAGCCCGAAAGAGAGGTGGTTTATGGCAGCCTCACTCTCAGAAGTTCTGCCTTCAGTCAGATAAAGGAAGCTCTGAGAAGTCTCTCTACATTGAATCCAAAGTATCTCCAGTATACAATAATTTTATACCACTGTACACTTTGGATTCCTTCAATTCCAAAATTATTATTTGGAATCTCTTCTAACTTCTTATGTAAGAAACTGACATCATCTTCTACAGGTTGTTTAGTTATAAAATATGATTTTAAGTTTTGGTTGAATAATAATAAACCAGTAGATGATAATCACACATACACCCACACATACATGCTTCTATACAAAGCACCTCCCCCCAAAAATCAGTTACAGACAGTGGTCTCAATTTTCCTTCTTTTTTAAACTCTAAAAGAACTATTCTATTTTATAGTTGAGGAAACAAAGGATCAATGGAGTTAAAAGCTTGATCAAGATAAAAAAACATCAAGATTTCAGAAGTAGAATTCAAGCACACATATGTTCATATATTAGTATATAGTCCTCCTACCATTTTACATAAACAAATAGAATTTCCTATATGTATTTTGTAATTCCATATCGACCTACAGAAGAAACCAACACAACATTGTACATCAATTATACTCCAATAAAATTTTTAAAACATGTATAAAAATAAACAACAAAAAATCATGATTAGTGTGAAAGTCAAACAGTAGAGGAAACAGTTCAATAAATGTGGCTGTATGGTTGTAATAGATTATTATAAAGCATTTACATTAAGGACATGAGATATTGACTGAAGGTGTGCTTAGTCATTCAGTCATGTCTGACTCTTTGCGACCCAATGGACTGTAGACCACCATACTCCTCTGTCCTTGGGGACTCTCCAGGCAAGAGTACTGGAGTAGGCTGCCGTGCCCTCCTCCAGGGGATCTTCCCCACCCAGGGATGAAACTCAAGTCGTCCACATTGCAGGCAGATTCTTTGCCATCTGAGCCACCAGGGAACTGATTGAATATATGAAAGTCCACTCAGGTAATTGTTGAATACCTGGGGAATCTTAATACCATGCAGTATATTTTATAATTTAATTTAATTTTCACAAACATGTAAGGTGGGTACTACTATTGTCACTTTGCAGGCAAGGACACTGTGAATCAAAGTGATAAGGAATGCTTACATGGCCATAAAGCTAGCAAACGGCTTTTCTGAACACAAACTCAGAATTATGTTTCCCAGTTCTAAACATCTTCAACTAAGGCATAGAGTCTTCATTTATAAAATCATGATTAGAAAGACTTGAAACTTAAAAACATTAACAATGTTAAAAACTTGTTATATATTCTTAAGGGAAAAATATAAATGCACACACAAAAATGAAATGCAAGTGAAAATAAAATATCTTGGAGTCCAAACACCCTACTCTCATAAAAGATAACAGGCATCCTTGGAAAAGTGGTTGTCTCCCCAGGAAAATATAAAATAAACCTGGATACACGTGTCTCTTTCCCTTCTGGTTTCCTGATTAGTGTGTATGCCCAGCAGTGGGATTGCTGGATCATAAGGCGGTTCTATTTCCAGTTTTTTAAAGAATCTCCACACTGTGAAGGAAGCCAGAAAGAAAAACACCAATACAGTATACTAACACGTATATATGGAATTTAGAAAGATGGTAACAACAACCCTGTGTACGAGACAGCAAAAGAGAAACTGATGTATAGAACAGTGTTATGGACTCTGTGGGAGAGGGAGAGGGTGGGAAGATTTGGGAGAATGGCATTGAAACATGTAAAATATCATGTATGAAACGAGTTGCCAGTCCAGGTTCGATGCACGATACTGGATGCTTGGGGCTAGTACACTGGGACAACCCAGAGGGATGGTATGGGGAGGGAGGAGGGTTCAGGGTGGGGAACACATGTATACCTGTGGTGGATTCATTTTTATATTTGGCAAAACTAATACAATTATGTAAAGTTTAAAAATAAAATAAAATTAAAAAAAATAAAAATAAAATAAACCTGGAGTACCTTGCGCTTCCAGGGTGTAAGAAGTAAAAATAAAACAAAGAGGAATGACAAGCATGTACAAACAACAATGCACAGAGGAACAGTGATGTCCCCACTAACAAAGCTAGAACAATTGGAGCAACAAAGTAAGTGATGACAGTGTTGGATAATAACCTCAAAGGACAAAGCACTTATAAACAAGTACATACTGGTATAAATAAATGCATAAGAACCACTCTCCCTTAGAGGATATTTTCAATTAAAATACATTGAAAGAATATGGGAAATGGAAATTTACTATGAAAGCACCACTGTGATATTCATCAGATGTAGCTTATTGATGGATTCCAAAAAGTATCAGTGAAATAACCTGACATAGTCTGTTTTCTTACATATATATGAATTTGTATAAAAGACATAGTAAATGATATTAATTTAAGTAAGAATGTTCATACTGCATATATATGCAATTACATATTCATATTAATTTATGTAAATTACATAATAAGGAATCATATTTTTACAGTAAAGAATTCAGGCAGACACTACCTTAACTAAGTGACCAAGTTTAATATTACTAGAAATATTTATCAATGTAATGTATCCTCTGATAATATGAACAAGGCATATATATGGGCCTTTGGTACTTTTTCCCATAATGAATAATTTCAAGTTAGTCATGAGAAAAAACCAGGCTAACTTAAATTGAGACATTCTTCAAAATACTTGACCAATTTCTTTAAAATGCCTCAAGATCATGAAGGAAAAGGAAAGGAAAAGAGGCAATCACTGATAACAGAAAACTAAAGAGATAAGACATTAACTGTGTTGCCAAAAAAATGACCTCTCTTTGCTAATATTGAAAAGAAATATGGAGACAGAGTTTTGGAGGAGTAGAAAGGAGTAACTATATTACTTTGCCAGTCAAAGGGGAACCACAGCAAACTAATACTTCCAAGACTGCACCCCCTTCCTCAGAAGTTGGAAGAGGTCTTATAGTTTCAGGATGGAAAGTGGGGCTGAAGATAAAGATCAGGGTTGATGTGGTCTTGTATTCTTCTCCTCCTGGAGGCAGTGAGATCTTTAGGGTGATTCCAGGACCTCAGGTGATTCTAGGACAGGTTCTGATGTTTCTTGAGGTCATCATCCTGTGATAATCTTTCTGGAATGAAGAATGCCCCCAGAGGAAAGGACTGTTAGAGAGTGTTGTCTTGGAGGGGTGTAGCTAGAGGGTAAATATTTTCAGAGTGCAATTAAGCAAGAAAAAGAGGAAGAACAAACATCTGTAGGTTAAATGGGTGGAGAGAACAAGAGCTGAAGAAAGGCTAACGTAATGGGGTGCCTCAATAGTGTCTGCGAGAGCAACTGCTGCATGCTATGCTGACTCAGATCTTGGAACAGGAAAAAAGAAATTAGTGTAAACACTGGTAAAATTAAGTAAACTCTTTAATTTATTTCTTCTTTATGCTAATAATTATGCTATAATCATGTAAGCTGTTAGCGTTCCTGAGCAAGGTAAGGTGCATCTGTAAGTCTGAAAATATCTAATAAAAAGTAAAAATATAGCTAATTAACAGCCAGAACCCAAAGTGGGTTTATTTTCTTATTATTGTTGTTTACTGGCTAAATCATATCTGACTCTTTGCAACCCCATGGCCTGCAGCATGCCAAGCTCCTGTCATTCACTATTGCACAAATTCACGTCCGTTGAGTCAGTAATACTCTCAACTATCTCATCCTCTGCCACCCACTTCTGTTGCCTTCAATCTTTCCCAGCATCAGGGTCTTTTCTTCACATCAGGTTTTCTTGTCTTCACATCAGGTGGCCAAAGTTTGGAGCTTCAGCATCAGTCCTTCCAATGAATATTCAAGGTTGATTTCCTTTAGGATGGACTGGTTGGATCTCCTTGCAGTCCAAGGGACTCTAAGAGTCTTCTCCAGCATCACAATTCGAAAGCATCAGTTCTTTAGCGCTCAGCCTTCTTTGTGGTCTAACTCTCACATGGTGTAACTCACGGTCTAACTCAGTCCCGACATGGCTAATGGAAAAGCCACAGCTTTGATGTTATGGATCTTTGTCTGCAAAGTGACATCTCTGCTTTCTAATATACTGTCTAGGTTTGTCACAGCTTTTCTTCCAAGGAGCAAGAATTTTTCAGTTTCATAGCTGCAGTCACTTCCTGCAGTGATTTTGGAGTCCAAGAAAATAAAATCTGTCAATAAAACCTTCCACTTTTCCCCTTCTATTTTCCATGAAGTAATGGGACTAGATGTCATGATCTTCATTTGTTTGTTTGTTTTAATGTTGAGTTTCAAGGAAGTTTTTTCACTCTCTTATAAATGGGTTTATAAGATATATGAATTGAATTGAGCAAGCATTTATTACATGGTAAAGAACCCTCCTGCTAAGGCAGGAGACATGAGCCGTGGGTTCCATCCTGGGTTGGGAAAATCCCCTGGAGGAGGGCACAGGAACCCACTCCAGTATTCTTGCCTGGAGAATCCCCATGGACAGAGGAGTCTGGTGAGCTGCAGTCCATAGGGTTGCAAAGGGTTGGACATGACTGAAGTGACTTAGCATGCACACACACATTCACTCTATAGCGAGGCCAAATAAAGTCCCTAAACCAATTAAACAATGGTAGCCACAATAACTTTAGCTCATCAAACGTCAGAATATTGAAGAACTGAGACAAATTTTGAAACTTGAAGGAGGCAACCAACTCTAAGGGATGCAAAAGTAGAGATGATTTTATTCTCATCTTTGTTTTCCCACATAAAGCACAGTTGCTGCTAAGTCACGTCAGTCATGTCCAACTCTGTGCGACCCCATAGATGGCAGCCCAACAGGCTCCTCGGTCCCTGAGATTCTCCAGGCAAGAATACTGGAGTGAGTTGCCATTTCCTTCTCCAATAAACCGCAATGAACCTTAAACATATCGAACAAGATTAAATGATTAAAAGTTTAAACGTTCTTCGTAGTTTCCAGACCATCCCTAATTCCACTATCAACTGCAGGTACTGAACAAATGTTCAAAACCCTTACTCCATAAGCTCTGCTGTCAAAAGGAGGAGTTTATCTTGTCTCATAATTTCACAATGATACAGGAAAACAGGTTTCCCACTAGGCTGTTAATAAACTGGGAAATGGCAGTAAAGTACAGATCGGGGAAATGGCACGTAACAACGGGTCTACCTAGCCAACTACGTCTATGCAACTCTACTGGTGAGAAAGGTAAAGAGATAAGCCACTCAGAGTCCGAGAGACGCAGAGACAACATTTCTAACAGAGCACAGTTAGAAAGCACCGTATCTGTTATTTAATAGTTGCTCGATAAAAGTATGTTGAAAGAAGTAAGATAATGGATGGAAATTTGATATTTACAGCCCAATGTTTTCAAAGTCTAAGTTTTTCAAGACACATACTAGAGGGGGGAAAATGTAGTACAATTTCTTGCTTCCTAATGTCTTAATTTGCTGTCCACCTTTAACTGATATGGCCCATGCATAATAGATTTTATTTCTCTTTTTAAATCTATAGTGCAACAAGTAGAATTAGAGATGTGGTTTTTTTTCTTCCCCAATGAAAAATCTGTCATGTTTCATCATTGTAATACTAAATGCCTTCTAAAGGTAAGTAAAATAATAAAATATAATAATACCAATTGAAAAGTAACTTAATTAGATAAATCTGTGAGATTCTTCTAAGCTAGTATTTGGAAAGAGTCCATGGACCTGAGACACTTTAAAAATTTTGCCTTTGTGGGTCAGTCACAGATTTACTAACCTAGAATCTTTATAGAGTGTGTCCTACCAAGCTGATTAGAAAATAAAGAAACAATAATCATATAATTAAATTGTTTCAAATTACTGACCATTCTGCTGAGCATGAAACTCAGAGCACAAACTTTAAAATTTTTTGTTTATTTTTCTAGATGGCGTACTTATTCTCAACTAGTTATTTTGTGTACATACAATGGAGCAAGTCAATTAAAAATCACTGAATGCCTGCATTAAAAAAAAAAAGCATACATGATTTATTAACCTAGGTGGTAACATGATTTCAATGTTAAATCAGTAGATAGGAAGACGCACTTCTCTTTGCTGGGAGAGTTACCTGGGAAGCTTAGAAAGGGGCAGTATTTATCTGATATTTTCTAGTGCCATGAATCTCATATACATTTCATATTTTAGAAAAGCTGTTATATATATTTATATATAATATGAATAATATAATATATATATAAATTTAATAACAGAAAATCTAAAATGTATAAAATAAAAACAAATATAATAAATATAATGTTAATAATTTAAATGTATAATAAAAAATAAATATAATTTTGAAAACTATATTAAATTGCATTTTTCAGTATGCCTATGGACATTTAAACAAATACACACAAGTAAGGGCTATTTATTTCCAAACCTTTTCACTGCGGATGTATCCCATGCAAATTAAAAATAAACCTTGGGGTACAATTAAAATACAAATCTCAAGAGATGAAAGGTGCTAATTGGCCAGTTTCTTTATGATTTATATTTGTGAGTTTAAACAGAGATTTTGGTACAAAAAGACAGTTTAAGACTAGATAGATTTCTGAAGATAATTCTTTGTCATGAGAATGCTTTATAAAAACACTGAGAACAAAAATAATTCTGAATACAAATCTAAATTTGAACTAAAAAATAGATTTGAATTCTTGAGAAGTACATGCAGATAAACAATCACTTTGCTAATTTGGCTCATATTTTATCCCGTCATTAGAAGATGATATATGTATTTTCCATAATTGTCATCAAAACCACCATTTTCCCCATCAATTTCCTGATATCATTAGGGGTCCATTATGTTAGAAATAGAGCTCTGTGATAAGCACAGTGGCAGCAAAAACAGCAACAGATCCAAGTCATCTTACTGGGAATTCACAGAGTTCAGAATTATAGGTGAGAAAAATATAATTATGTGCCAAAAAAATGATGAATTTTGCAAGTATTAAGCAATGTTTTCTCTTTCTATTGTCTGATCATAAACCTGATAAAAGGTGGAAGAGTCCTGAATGAAAAGAGAGTTTCCTTTTGATGACTAAATCCCAGGTAAGTCTGATTTTATCACCCTTTTCTTTTAATTATTGTGTAGTTATGTGTGTTTCTCACATTGACACAGTTTTATTTTTATACACCTGAAGCTTCCAGTATGCTTTAAGAAAAGTGCCTTTAATGACAGCCAAGACAAAATGTCTTCATTGACTAAATGCTAAATACAGGAATGAATGGATAAGTAAATAGGAACACTGTGAACATGAGATATACTAAGGGATTAAGTATACTTTATATAACATAAGATTCCTTTGGGCTACTCAAGCAGAGTGCCACATGTCTGAAATAAACTGCATTAATATCACACCAGTTTTCAGTTTTCCTTATCGCATGCTTATGTCAATGTAACTAGGAAAATAAGTTCTTTAATTTTTAGTGAAATCACTTTATATTTAAATTTTCTGTTTTAAATATAACATATCATATTCATTTTACCATTTGTACGCTTCTTCACACCATATTATTGAGTTGAATCCTGCTATTGGCAATGAATTATTTATTGCCTGATGTTGTAGATAACCAAGTGTTTCATTCTGGCAATAAACCTGATTCTAACCACAGAGACAAAACAATTTGGCTGCATCATAGACTATGTTCCCCATTTAGAAATGTTCACCAATAGAAAGAAAGGGTATGTGATAGAAAAAAAAAGTAGAGAGGATTTTAGCATTAAAGTATAAAATAAACAAGATGTTTCTTTCCTTTTATATTAACATATAAATCCCCTACATATGAATGAGTTCTGTTCCTAGAGCACATTGGGAAGTCCAGTTTGTTCATTAAGTCCAACAAAGTTAAGTTAGGTACCTAGCTAACACAACCAGCTATCTAGTTTTGTCCTGTAGTAGGTTTATAATAATTTTTGCACAAATAATGCATAAAACACACATAAGAGAAAGAAAACATTTTTAATCTTACAGAACAGTACCTTGAAAGGCTCAGTACTACAGAACAACAGCTCCATACAGGGGCTGGCACTGAGTGAGCAGGAAAGAAGAGTTACCGACTGAAGGGAAGAGAGGAGCTGGGAGATGGCAGAGCTGAAGATCCTCAGCGATAGTAACAGGGAAAGCTGCGGCGTCACTCAGGCCTGACGCTGATGCACAGGTTCTTGCTCCTTGCCGGATTCAGTTCTATCGATGAATACCCTTTTGAAAAATCGATGCAGAGATGTCTGAGTAGTAGCTCTTTTATTCTTTTCGTAGATGACAGGCTAGCAATGGGTTGCATTCCAAACGGCTGCTGCAGCTTTCATGCACCATTCTACTTACGGGTCCTGTGCCTCAAAAAACTGCAATGTCTCCTCAAATAAATAAAATCCCCTTACCATTTTCTGAATCTCTTCTGAGCAGTACCAGCTACATCACTGCTGCTTTTATGCTTGCTTCCCCCCAACCTGCACTTGAAATAAAGATCCTGCACTACCGCACTCCACATAGCAATGTACAGTAAAATACACAGAAGCACAACCAATTGTAGAGGACGGACAACACACGCCAGACACATAAACTGGCATGCGATTGAACATGTGAACTCACATTTGCATCTTTGAAAGTTCACAACTTGGGGGTTCATATTAGGGGACGTACATATCACTCACTCACTAAGTCACTTCAGTCGTGTCCGACTCTGTGTGACCATAGACGGCAGCCCACCAGGCTCCCCCGTCCCTGGGATTCTCCAGGCAAAAACACTGGAGTGGGTTGCCATTTCCTTCTCTAATGCATGAAAGTGAAAAGTGAAAGTGAAGTCACTCAGTTGTATCCAACTCTTAGCGACCCCATGGACTGCAGCCTACCAGGCCCCTTCATTCATGTGATTTTCCAGGCAAGAGTACTGGAGTGGGGTGACATCGCCTTCTCTGGGACTTACATATATGTATATATAAAGTGTGTGTGTGTGTGTGTGTGTGTGTCCAAATCTTTGTGACCCCATGGACTCTAGCTCACCAGGGTCCTCTGTCCATAGGATTCTCCAGGCAAGAATGCTGGAGTGAGTTGCCATCCCCTTCTCCATTTTATGTATATAATATCTCACTTACTATATGTAAATATATGCATATGTGTATATATAACATTTTGTGAAATATACATTTTATATATTTATATACATATATATATTTGCAAAATGTAGCAAGCTTTATTGAGTCCAAAGCACTATTAGATATGCCCACTGAAGATCTCATTAAGCACCTAAAACAAGCCTGTAAAGTAGTTATTGGCTGCTGAAATCTTATGACTGCCACACAAGGTATCATTACATACCAAAATTTAAATTTCCAGTTGAGCTCCATGTTTTTTAAGAATAATACATAATCAATTACAGTATGTAAGTTTCTAAGTATATGAATTGGGTCCCGGTGATAGATAAGGGAAGAGGGTGATTTATCTCTAGAGAAATTTCCTTAAAAAGCAATCCAGATAGATTTGGTTTTTTAGAGTGCAACCAATTCCAGTGAATGTGTGCTTGGAATTTTTGATTAGTGTTTGTTAGTTCTATTGTTTTTAAATCAAAATCATGTATAAATTCTCAATTAACTTGAAATCATTTAATATATGCTTCCCATCTGTTACTCTCATTATGGGAGTCTAGGTCAGTGCTAGTTATCATGCCTTTGGACTTGAATTTCCTCTAACTTTTCTTATCATTTTTCAGTAGAGAAGTCAAGGGTCTGAGTTGACAGAAATGGCTGGGAACAATTTCACGGAGGTGACGTTCTTTATTCTCTCTGGATTTGCAAATCACCCTGCACTACAAGTCAGCCTCTTCATAATGTTCCTCTTTATTTATCTCATCACTGTTTTGGGGAACCTTGCACTAATTCTGATCATCAGAATTGACTCTCAACTCCACACACCTATTTGCTTTTTCCTTAGCAATTTAGCATTCATTGATATATTTTATTCTTCTCCTGTAACACCAAGGCACTGGTAAATCTCCAGTCAATTCAGAAAACCATCTCCTTCGTTGCTTGCTTTGTTCAAATGTACTTTTTTGTGGGTTTAGTGTGTAGTGAGTGTTTTCTTCTGGGGTCTATGGCCTATGACCGCTATGTAGCTATCTGCAATCCCTTACTGTATTCCGTGGTTATGTCCCAGAAAGTGTGCAGGTGGTTGGGAGTCATCCCTTATATGATTGGCTTCACCAATTCTCTGGTCTCCATCTGTGTGATCAGCAGGTTGGCATTCCATGATGCCAGCATCAATCACTTTTTCTGTGACACCACAGCTCTTCTGGCTCTGTCCTGCGTGGATGCATTCAGCACAGAAATGGTGATCTTTGTTTTAGCTGGCTTCACCCTTCTTAGCTCTCTCTTCATCATCACAGTCACCTACATTGCCATCATCTCAGCCATCCTGCAGATCTGGTCTGCGGCCAGCAGACAGAAAGCCTTTTCCACCTGTGTGTCCCACATCATGGGGGTGACTGTCTTCTCTGGGTCCCTGATTTTCACGTATTTGCAGCCTGATAACACATCCTCCTTGACCCAGGCACAGGTGGCGTCTGTATTCTATACCATTGTCATTCCCATGCTGAATCCACTTATCTATAGTTTGAGGAACAAAGATGTAAAAAATGCTCTCCTGAAAGCATTTCAAAAACTGTTTCCATGACAAATCTGTGCATGTTGCAACTAAAGCAAACCTGGAGTGCTTCAGGCATTCAACGGCTCAAAAATTTGGGAGCTAGTAGAGTAACCCCCAAAAGAATAAGACAAAATAAATGATAACAGAATCATGAAATGCAGGAGATAAATTATCATTTTATTTGTTGATATGGATACTGGATCACCATGGAAGGTGTTCATTTCAGTACTAAAATTATTCAGACATAGACATGCACAGATATGTAAAGCATCTGGATGGTGGCTAAACCCCACCTATGATGATGCCATCACACTGCAAAATGTTGAACTGCTATTAAATTGACTTTTAATAAGTTTTGACATGGTGTTTTCTCCACTATCAACAAATTGAGAGTAGAAAATTGGTAGATTAAGAAATGATGACTCAAATGCTATTAACAAGAAATGATTGCTGATTAGCGGAGAGGAAGTGAAAGCATGCTGCTGCTGCTGCTAAGTTGCTTCAATCATAGAGAAATAATAAAAGTGATTATAAATCTGTGGCCAGAAGGGAGTGGTGAGGGTTAGAGTTATTAATTTTCATGAGGTGTAAACACAAGTGATAAGAGGACATTGGGTGAAACAGAGAGATCTCTTGGTAATGCGCATTCATTTTGCCGTGAGAGTTAAAATTCTTACCATTTATCTATGAAACCTCATTTTATGAAGTAGAGGATATTTCAAAAACCGCAGAGTTCCATTTCTTAACAAGCACAACGTACCTCTCTAAGTTCAAAGACTGAATAAACTGTGTGTGTGTATGTAGATTAATAAAGCAGTGGCTATAGCACAATTCCTGAGGCATTTTGGAGGCATCTATAGAGGTGGTGGCTCAGACACTAAAGAGTCTGCCTGCAATGCAGGGGGCCGGGGTTTGATCCCTAGGTCGGGAAGATCCCCTGGAAAACGGAATGGCCACCCACTCCAGTATTCTTGTGGGAGAATTCCATGGACAGAGGGGCCTGGCAGGCTACGGTCCATGGTATCCCAGAGAATTGGACATGACTTAGCAACTGAGTACAGATGCACATTAGCACTCAAAAACTATTAGTTTTATTGAAAATTCTATTTAGAAAATCATTTCAAAGACATCTGTCAGGGTCTGGGCATGGGTTGGAAACAAATTTCTAGACATGAGACAGAAGGAAAGGGAAATAAAGTTTATTAGAGTGGGAGATGCTGTTAGAACAGCGGATCAGCTCAAGGGAGAACTGATGTTGAACAGGGATCCTTAGTCCACTTTTATACTCACAGTACAAGGAGTGGAATATGGGTCTGGCGGGTCATTTGCTGATTGAATGAGGCAGGTATACTGAGCGGGGGGGCAGAGTAAAGCAAATGCCTTCTCCGTATGGAGTAGGAGGGGAGACAGGTTATGCTGCTCAGGAGGACCTGAAATCCATTAATAGTTACAACACAGGGGAGGGAAGGACAAAAAGGGTCTGGTGTTTCTGTTCCTGCATTCCAGGACCCTCCCTGGTTTTATCTGCTCTTTTGTCCTTGGTTCACCACAACATCTTTTATTTATAAATATCTTTTCAAATCACGTTTTCCTTGGTGCTTAGGACATTGAAATGAATGTATACAGAATTATACATTGCATAGGTGATTATAAGTAATTGAATTCAACTGGTTAGGTATTGTTGAGAAATGTTGCTATTTGGAGCAAAGAAAGTTTTATTCCAAGGTTAAGCAAGGAGGATGTGGTTTTCATGTTCAAAGGGCTTCCCACGTGGCTAGTGGTAAAGGACTCGCCTGCCAATGCAGGAAACATAAGACATGGGAATTCAATCTCTAGGTGGGGAAGCTCTCCTAAAGGAGGGCATGGCAACACACTGCAGCATTCTTGTCTGGAGAATCCAATGGGCAGAGGAACCAGCAGACTACATTTCATTGCATCGCACAGAGTTGGACACGACTGAAGTGAGTCAGCACACATGCACACAGGTTCAAAAGACCAAAACTCCCAGATGATTTTCAAGGAAAAGTTTTATAGGCAAAATTTGAAGGGAGTTCTACAGGATACGTGACCTTCCTCTGATTGGTTGGTGGTGAGGTCACAGGGTGGTGTTCCAGGGATCTACCTTCTGGTACCAACCAGTCTGGTGTCCCTGTTCTTGTGCTCAGCCTGAAGTTACCATGCTCCACCTGGGTGGGGACTTAGTTCCTATAGAAGCTCTCCATGACATGCACTGTTACATGCCTCCCTTGTGGAGGAAGCAGGACACTGGCCCATTACTACACTATTGTTGCTTTCCACGTGTGCTAACTAACCTAAACAGTTATTGTTTGAATATGTCCTTCGGAATTCAAGAAAGGTCAAGGAGGATGAAAACCTTCTTTCTACAAAAAGGAAACTGGGAACTAGAAATGGCATTTGTACCTGGGAGGGCCCCACAAGGTCCTTCTGGGTTTCAATCCCTCTTTTCTTTGATAATCCTCAACTTTGTGGGGAACAGGTGTTGGACAAGGAAGGGAATGACATTTTGGATAAAGATGTTAATCATAAACTCAGCAGAGGAGCTCAGTTTTATGAGGACTTCGTATCAACATGACAAAATAAATGGTCATGGTCATATAAATAGATATTCTGAAAGCATAATCCTAAACTTTAACAGAATGAGTTTCAACATTGGGATATTACTGAGCAAGAACTTACTTCTGATAATTTTGCAATCACTATGGTTATTGAGGTGACTTTAGACTGAAAATAATTGAGAGTTTCTCAGTTGGTTTAACTCCCAAAGTTGTCTGTTGTCAAATAAGTTTACACTGGCATTTTAATTTCTAAAGATTCCTGTTTTAGCTGCACTATCTTTTGATGAATAGAATTGCCCTGCATCAAATGTATAGCACATAAAAATGTAGCTTCTTTATCAACACCAATAAATTATTACCTGAAATTCTGGATGTACAGGAAAACTTTCTTGTAAGATTCACTTTTAAGTCTACATAAACATTGAGTTCATTATCATGAATCAGCAGAAAATTTATAATAATATTGTAATCTGATATTTAATCTACCCCCTTTTTGAATCTTCTTCTTCTTGGGCAAATAATCCTCAATGAAATATTTAATATTTGATTAACTTTTCTGGAGGGGCAGAAATTGCTTTGTTGACAAAGGATCATATAGGCAAAGCTATGGTTTTTCCAGTGCTCATGTATGAATATGAGAGTTGGACCATAGAGAAGGCTGAAAACCAAAAAATCGATGCTTTTGAACTTGGTGTTGAAGAAGACTCCTAAGAGTCCCTTGGACTGCAAGGAGATCAAACCAGTCAATCCTAAAGGAAATAATTTCTAAATATTCTTGGAAGGACTGATACTGAAGCTGAAGCTCCAATAGTTTGGCCACCTAATGTGAAGAACCTACTTATTAGAAAAGACCCTGATGCTGGGAAACATTGAAGGCAGGAGGAGAAGGGGATGACAGAGGATGAGATGGTTGGATGGCATCATCAACTCAGTGGACATGAGTTTGAGCAAACTCCAGATGATGGTGAAGGACAGGGAAGCCTGGCATGTTACAGCCCTTGGGGTCACAAAGAGTCGATACAACTCAGTGACTGAACTGAACTCTGGAGAAAAGTTGTTCAAGGGGTATCAGTCAATGCATAAGGCATTTAATTATGGGATTTATGAAAGGCTAGTATAAAATTGATCACACTATATTGTGAAATTTTAGTTATAAAATGCAGATGGATAATGACTATATAGTATGATAAGTATGCAAATATAGAAGAATACAATTAAGAATTTAATGAACAAAAATAGTTCAGACATTCACCAAAATTTGTGTCTGATTATTTTCATATCATTTTTGAATTTTGTTATATATTAATTTTATTTTTGTGCATGCTATATTTTAGTATGTGGTGGTGATCTTTAGAAATCATTTTTTACCACAAAACACACACATGCATAGAAGAATACAAGGGAATTTTTGGAGATGATAGCTAGGTTTAGAACCTTGAATGTGGTGATGGCATTTGGATATATGCAGATGTCTAAATTCATTAATAAATATACAGTAAATGTGTATAAATCCTCCTGTATCAATGATGCTTCAGTAAAGCTAAAAAAATCAGTTTTGATCACCCCTAGAAGAATTATCCTATTCACATTTGGAGATTTCATTTTGTATCTAATGGACATATTTACTCTTAGCATAGTGTCACACATATATTTAAATATAAAATATAAATATAAAATTTCATTGTAAAAAATGTATCTTTCCATCCTTAATGGTTACAGTCATAGATTAATCATTTCTCTAGAAATAATTACTCTACCACCACAGGAATAAATTTAGAACATCCCAAAGGAAAACTAAAGCATTGGGCTCTTCATTGTGTGGCTCCTAAGGGAAAATGCAACCAACTTTTCAAAGCTTAGCACAGCTGCATTTATTCCTTGAACTCTTGTCTTGGAGACACGCAAAGCAATCTTTGATGGAAATTGGTCCATAGGAATGACCAGATGTTGCATAATTCCAATCCCCAGTATATGAGGTTCCCTGGAGTTACCAGGATGAGAGACAAGGCATATTCTACTCTGCATTCATGCACAGTTTGATCCATGGTATTCTTTTTAGACACAACTTCCTGACAAATTTTACATTTGAACAGCAGTTGAACAAAATTTCTACATTGATTTACTTTTCCCACACAATAAAACAAAAGAACTAAAATTTAATAAGAACGTATCAAAAAAATATTATGTTACAGAAATTTTCAGCTGAAATGGGTCTTTATATTTTATTTGTGAGGGAAACTGTCATACTGCTAGTCAGATAATATTGGAAATAGTTGTTTTTCCACCAACTCTGGCTGCTGGTAAGTATTATTCTGAAAATCAGAAAGTTTTAGTTAGGTTCAAATACAACAAGGACATTAGAGAAGCATACATGCAGATATCATTTAACCTTACCCTAGGTACTCCAAAGACTTGTGAAAGATAACATTGACATAATCAGGGACTGCAAGGAATGTGTGTATTTTAGAAATATAATTTTTTTTGTAGAAATGTGATTTTGAATATCAAGTTATTTTTTGGAAATTAATGCTAATATGTGGTCTATCATTTTAGTACAGCCTACTGAATTCTGAAGGTTGAATTTATATTGCATTAGTATTAAATAATATTTGAAAAAAAGAATTGTGCATGATGTGTTGAAACAATTTTTTCATCATTATTTTATATCTAGCGTTTGTTTTTCAGGGTTGCTGAAATTAATTATGAATAGTAATTAGTATTATGGGCATGCACTCTGTGATCAATCTATCTTCATAGAATTACCGAGACAACATGTACTAGCTCTGACTGGATAAATTACCTAAATTCTCTATGTACTTTTTTTCATCTAAAAAATGTGACTATTCTTGCCTCCTTTGTCAAAGATAAGGTGTCCATAGGTGCATGGGTTTATCTCTGGGCTTTCTATTTTGTTCCATTGATCTATATTTCTGTCTTTGTGCCAGTACCACACTGTCTTGATGACTGTGGCTTTGTAGTGGAGCCTGAAGTCAGGCAGTTTGATTCCTCCAGTTCCATTCTTCTTTCTCAAGATTGCTTTGGCTATTCGAGGTTTATTGTATTTCCATACAAATTGTGAAATTATTTGTTTTAGCTCTGTGAAAAATACCGTTGGTAGATTGATAGGGATTGCATTGAATCTATAGATTGCTTCGGGTAATATACTCATTTTCACTATATTGATTCTTCCAATCCATGAACATGGTATATTTCTCCATCTATTAGTGTCCTCCTTGATGTCTTTCATCAGTGTTTTATTGAATCAGTTCTAATGAGGTGGATGAAACTGGAGCCTATTATACAGAGTGAAGTAAGCCAGAAAGAAAAACACCAATACAGTATACTAACTCATATATATGGAATTTAGAAAGATGGTAATGACAACCCTGTATGTGAGACAGCAAAAGAGACACAGATGTATAGAACAGTTTTTTGGATTCTGTGGGAGAGGGAGAGGGGAAGATTTGGGAGAATGGCATTAAAACATGTATAATATCATATAAGAAATGAATCGCCAGTCCAGGTTCGATGCAGGATACAGGAAGCTTGGGGCTGGTGCACTGGGATGACCCAGAGGGATGGTGTGGGGAGGAAGGTGGGGGGGGGGGGTTCAGCATGGGAAACACGTGTACACCCGTGGCGGATGCATGTTGATGTATGGCAAAACCAATACAATATTGTAAAGTAAAATACTACAACTACTAATAATAATAAATAAATAAAATTTAAAAATGTTACTAATGTTAATATCTATGGTATAATTTTCTCAATGGAATTAAATGCTTTAATAAAGTGAAACATTTAAAACACTACAAGGTTATTTCTAATTTTCCAATACAGTAGTTTCTAATATATTATATCTAAATGTTAATTTATACACATTTCTATATTTAGAAATAAAGTAAAGATTTTTCTCTTTATACTTGAGACACCCATCGATATTATCCTCTTTCAGAAAAAGCTAATATAAATATGCTATGTTGTTCATAGAAACATAAATCTTTTTTTGCAGCGATTCCTGCTAAGAATCAACTTTGATTTTTCAACAGTTTGGAGCATTTTAAAACTATGGGCAGAAGAAATATCACTCATGTGTCTGACTTCATCCTCATGGTACTGACAGACTCTGAAGAGATCCAGCTGGCCTTCTTCACCTTATTTCTCCTGATGTACCTGATTACTGTGCTGGGCAGTGCAGGAATGATGTTGATAATCTGCCTGGATCTCCAGCTTCATACACCCATGTATTTTTTCCTCACTCACCTGTCATTTCTTGACCTCAGTTTCTCAACTGCCGTCACCCCTAAAGCTTTAGACAATTTACTGACTTCCAACAGGTATATTTCATACCTGAACTGCTTCATCCAGATGAATTGTTTTGTCTTTGTGGGTGTCACTGAATGTCTTCTTCTCTCCTCCATGGCCTGTGATCTCTATGTAGCCATCTGCAAGCCTCTGCATTACCCAGCTATTATGTCCACTAGACGCTGCTGCTCTCTTGTCTTTGGATCCTTCTTGATTGGCTTCATGGACACCTTTGTCAATGTGCTTTGCTTGAGCAAATTGCATTTCTGTGACTCTAATGTAATCTAGTACTTTTTCTGTGATGCACCCCCAGTTTTAGCACTGTCCTGCACTGACACACATGATATTGAAATCATAATATCCATTTTTGCTGGCTCCACCCTAGTGGTGTCTCTTATCACAATATCTGTGTCCTATGTGTCCATCCTATCCACTATCCTGAAAATCACTTCCACTGCAGGGAAGCAGAAAGCCTTCTCTACCTGTGCCTCCCATCTCCTGTCAGTCACCATCTTCTATGGCACTGCGATTTTTACTTATGTAAAACCAAGTAAGTCCTACTCTTTGGGAAAGGATCAAGAGGTTTCTGTTTTTTATAGTATTGTCATCCCCATGCTGAATCCACTTATATACAGTCTTCGAAATAAAGAGGTAAAAAATGCTCTCAGCAGAGTCTTACAGAAGAGAAAGAGCTCCAAACAATTAAAGTAACACTGATCCTGAACTTTTAAGCTCCTCTGCTTGTCTGTGTGTGTTTTTATTTTTGTCCCTATAGTCTATTTCCTTGCTCTTTCTCCAAAACGCATAGAACTATTTATTTATTTATTCTATTGATCCATCCTTTGCTTGAATAAATACAATCTCAGGCCTTTCTAAGAATATGACTTTAGAAATCTACACTGTAATTGGAAACCATGAAACACGTTTAAACCATGGTCTCAATATGTATGTTTTTAAGGGCAACTGATTTTCAAAATGAAAAGTATAGTTGTCAGTTTTTTAAGTGTGCTGTACAAATCCCCATGCATAATCAAACTTTAGAGAAATTTATGATTGAAAACAGTCCCATTTTGGGAAAAATGATACCAGTTTCAGAAATCATTTCCTTTACTTGGTGGAGAAGCAAGAGAGCAGAGTAATTATGAGTACTTGGTTGAGAACCAAATGTTCTAGGATTTAGATTCCAAACCTTCTACTCAATTACCTGTAGAATGCTTTTAAAAAATCACTGAAACTTTAGATTTCAAATTCCTAAACTGCACAGATAAATAACAATTCCAGGTCCAAAGAGTTACTGTAAGGATTAAATCACTTAATTGATTTTAACTTTTTAAGGCTGGATCATGGAAAAAGCAAGAGAGTTTCAGAGAAACATCTATGTCTGCTCTATTGACTATGCTAAAGCCTCTGACTGTGTGTATCACAATAAACTGTGGAAAATTATGAAAGAAAGGGGAATACCAAACCACCTGACCTGCCTCTTGAGAAACCTGTCTGCAGGTCAGGAAGTAACAGTTCGAACTGGACATGGAACAACAGACTGGTTCCAAATAGGAAAAGGAGTACGTCAGGCTGTATATTGTCACCCTGCTTATTTAACTTATATGCAGAGTACATCATGAGGAACACTGGGCTGGAGGAAGCACAAGCTGGAATCAAGATTGCCAGGAGAAATATCAATAACCTCAGATATGCAGATGACACCACCCTTATGACAGAAAGTGAAGAAAAACTAAAGAGCCTCTTGATGAAAGTGAAAGAGGAGAGTGAAAATGTTGGCTTAAAGCTCAACATTCAGAAAATGAAGATCATGGCATCTGGTCCCATCACTTCATGGGAAATAGATGGAGAAACAGTGGAAACAGTGACTGACTTTATTTTTCTTGGCTCCAAAATCACTGCAGATGGTGATTGCAGCCATGAAATCAAAAGAGGCTTACTCCTTGAAAGGAAAGTTATGACCAACCTAGACAGCATATTCAAAAGAAGAGACATTACTTTGCCAACAAAGGTCCATCTAGCCAAGGTTATTGTTTTTCCTGTGGTCATGTATGGATGTGAGAGTTGGACTGTGAAGAAAGGTGAGTGTCGAAGAATTGATGCTTTTGAACTGTGGTGTTGGAGAAGACTCTTGAGAGTCCCTTGAACTGCAAGGAGATCCAACCAGTCCATCCTAAAGGAGATCAGCTCTGGGATTTCTTTGGAAGGAATGATGCTAAAGCTGAAACTCCAGTACCTTGGCCACCTCATGCAAAGAGTTGACTCATTGGAAAAGACCTTGATGCTGGGAGGGATTGGGGGCAGGAGGAGAAGGGGACAACAGAGGATGAGATGGCTGGATGGTATCACCTACTTGATGGATATGAGTTTGGGTAAACTCCAGGAGTTGCTCATGGACAGGGAGGCCTGGTGTGCTGTGATTCATGGGGTTGCAAAAAGTCGTACATGACTGAGTTACTGAACTGAATAAATATTGGCCATTATCATCAGAACACTCACCTCCCAGTATTTTGAATGCCCAATGCCTTTTTCTTAACAAATATTCATGTGTAGTTTTATGAATTAGCTTTGATTGATTTAAAGGACAAACACACAAAAAAAACTAAAGGAAAACCTGGCATTTCACAGTTTTGCTTTTAGAATGGAACGTGTTAATATTTGAGATATTTGAAAATTTTAAGGAAATAGAAATGCCTAAGAAGTTATTCAGGGTTTTGTATGTGTTGTTCTAGATTGGTAGTTTTTTATTTATTTATTTTAATTTGAGGCTAATTACTTTACAATATTTTGGTGGTTTTTGCCATAATGTGACATGAATCAGCCATGGGTGTACATGTGTCCCTCATCTAATCCCCCATCTAAATCCTCCTCCCCATCCCATCCTTCAGGGTTGTCCCAGTGCACCGGCTTTGAGTGCGCTGTTGCATGCATCAAATTTGGACTGGTGCTCTATTTCACATATGGTAATATACATGTTTCACTGCTATTCTCTCAAATCATCCCACCCTCATCTTCTCCCACAGAATCCAAAAGTCTGTTCTTTACATCTGTGTCTCCTGTGCTGTCTCGCATATAGGGTCATTATTACCATCTTCCTAAATTCCATGTATATGCGTTAATATACTGTATTGGTGCTTTTCTTTCTGACTTACTTCACTCTGTATAAAAGGCTCAAGTTTCATCCACCTCATTAGAACTGAGGTAAAAAAAATGCATAAAAAGTGCATTATTTTTAATAGCTGAGTAATATTTTATTATATACATGTGCCACAGCTTTCTTATCCAGCTGTCTGCCAATGGACATCTAGGTTGCTTCCAAGTCCTAGCTATTGTAAACAGATGGATAGTTTTATATACATATATATATATATGTGTGTGTGTGTGTGTGTGTGTGTATCAGGTATATGAACAATAGTCCTATCATTTCCTGTGTCCTTTTTTGAGGTTTTCTGTGTATACTTATGGGAGAAGGCAATGGCACCCCACTCCAGTACTCTTGCCTGGAAAATCCCATGGATGGAGGAGCCTGGTGGGCTGCAGTCCATGGGGTCACTAAGAGTCAGGCATGACTGAGCGACTTCACTTTCACTATTGACTTTCATGCATTGGAGAAGGCAATGGCAACCCACTCCAGTATTCTTGCCTGGAGAATCCCACAGAGGGGAGCCTGATGGGCTGCCGTCTATGGGGTTGCACAGAGTCAGACACGGCTGAAGCGACTTAGCAGCAGCAGTCTATACTTACAAGTTTAATCTTTGATTATTCCATTATCATTGAAATCTAAAAGGACTGCGTTTGGTTCATGAGAGGATCTAGATTCTCATTTTGCAGTGTTTTGGACATGAAATATTTGTAAATTTATTTATTTATTTTTTTTTTTAATTTTTATTTTTTTTATTTTATTTTATTTTTTTTTTTAATTTAATTTTATTTTTAAACTTTACATAACTGTATTAGATTTGCCAAATATCAAAATGAATCCGCCACAGGTATACATGTGTTCCCCATCCTGAACCCTCCTCCCTCCTCCCTCCCCATTAAGTTAAAATTCTGCATGCCGTGTTATCACTTTTATGGCTCCTGGAATATATCAATTCTATTTTATTAATTTTTTTTATTGATGTGTAATTGTTTTGCAATGCTGTGTTAGTTTCTGCTGTACAACAAAGTGAATCAGCTATAAGTATACATATATTCCTTCACTCTTGGATTGGCGTCCTGTTCCCAACTGAAAATATTTAATAAGGCTACCTTACTGTTACAGGTCAGTAAGCTTCAGTAAATGCATCTTTGTTGAAATTCTACATATTTTAAAATATTACTGCCTTTCTGCTGTTTTCTATAGATTTGATATGATTATTAAAAATAAATTCTTAATCTAAATACTTGGTTGATCTAATTATTTTTTTTAACAGAGAAAAGTTATAAAGCTACCAATTTGCAATGAATTCAGAAGCTCTGGTAACCTATAATCTTTAATCACTAGGATACTAAAATTTCTTATATTTTAAACTTTTCTTGTACATAACCTTGAATTGCAATTTTAACTTTCTCTATTGAAAGCTTATTTTAGAAAATATTTTTTATTTTCCAGGTATTTCATATTTCTTGTTTAAACTTTTGAAACTACATAGATCATTTTATTCAAACATCAGTGGTTGTAAAAAAATTTATTATTTGAAATTTAGATTGCTGTCTATGTAAAACAATCTTTGATTTTTGTAAATATTTTTAAATATTAAAAATAAAATGCATAAGCATAAGCTCTTTATTAGGAGATAATGTAAATTATTTGTATTAATTCAAAACTCTCAACAAATTCAAATGTTTTAAATGTGCATTGTTTCACCTACCTAATTTATTTTAATTATTTTCCATTTTTACAAATTTTAATTGAGATTATTATGACTTATTTTTGCTCTGATGTCCATGTTTTCTAGACTCTATATTTACAGCAATTGCTATTTATTTTTGCTTGCATTTGTTCAATAATATACTTTTTGACTCCTCTCTCAGCTGTCAGAAGCATAATGCTTTTTCCTATATTTCTGGGTAGTTTTCATTTTTCTAGTCTTTTGACAAGCTATGTTTATATCTTGTTTTCAAGATAAAGGTGATGCATTTATGCAGTGGAGTACAGAACTCATAAAAAAATAGCTGGGTTTAATTTTTATTCACTATAATGTGCTTCCCTAAGATCAAAGAGTCAATAATTTTTTAATGTGTGTGTGTGTGTGTGTGTGTGTGTGTGTCTATGCATGTGTGTAGAGACATGAAGTACTTTAGCATAGCATAATTCCTAAGCCATTTTGGAGGTATATTTAGAGATTCTCATTTCTCCAAATCAGGCAGAAAAACTTCATTAAGTCCATAGTATTAAAAATAAAACTGGGTTTTGCTTTTATTTTTCCTTGAAAAGAGACTTGAACATCAATCCAGTTTAACATACTCTTCCCAGCATTGTTACAAAATGACCTCTGGAAAAGAGGAAATCCCCGCTGCTGCCTTCACTGTGCATGAATCTTGAGAAGGAATGAAACAAATTGAGCAGTCAAAGCATTTATTGAAAGGAACCAAAGATTAATTTCATGAAGTTCTTTTAGGAGAAAATACGTGTGTTTAAAATATTTGTCTCTCTCTTCAACAAGATTGTAAGCTCTTTGAGAAAATTTGCTTAGTCATAGTTTTGCTCTCCACAGCATAAAACAAATGTGTCACATATGCAGTGTATAATTAATCGCTTTCTTTGCTTTTTTGGCCTGTGGAAACATAGTGATGAATTCATCAAGGTTAAGAATTCTATCTTATTCATGTTTATATCTTGCCTGATATTTAGACAATCCTGTGCATATCAGCACTCAAAAAATATTAATTGAAAATTCTATTTCTAGAATTCTTTCAAAAACATTGTTTACTTGTATATTAAAAATGGCATAGTGATTAAGAGATTTCTCTTCAAATGGTTGTTTTCTTTAATGCTTAGGATAAGGAAATGAGTGTATGTAAATTTATGCTTTGTTGATGTGTTTTGTAACCATTGCAGTTACAAAAACCATTTGTAACTGGTTAGGCCTTCTTATATATCTTACATATATCACAAACCAACCTCCTGCAGAAATAAACAGTCTTCAGTTTTGGGACTGGCTGAAGACAATTCATGTGAAGGGATATGTGTATATGCACAATGTATACATTTGGTTTTAAAATTTTAACTTTCTTCCTTGATTTACATTACTGATATCTGACTCCTGAAAACTTCACTTTACCATGTGATTTTACATTATAAACCATTGTAAGTGACAGCTGATGAGATATACAATGTATTATTTAGGGAATTATTGAGCTATTTCAAATCCTGAATGATGATGCTGTGAAAGTGCTGCATTCAATATGCCAGCAAATTTGGAAAACTCAGCAGTGGCCACAGGACTGGAAAAGGTCAGTTTTCATTCCAATCCCAAAGAAAGGCAATGCCAAAGAATGCTCAAACTACTGCACAATTGCACTCATCTCACACGCTAGTAAAGTAATGCTCAAAATTCTCCAAGCCAGGCTTCAGCAATACGTGAACCATGAACTTCCAGATGTTCAAGCTGGTTTTAATAAAGGCAGAGGAACCAGAGATCAAATTGTTAACATCCACTGGATCATGGAAAAAAGTAGAGAGTTCCAAAAAAAAAAAATCAATTTCTACTTTATTGACTATGCCAAAGCCTTTGACTGTGTGGATCACAATAAACTGTGGAAAATTATGAAAGAGATGGGAATACCAGACCACCTGACCTGTCTCTTGAGAAACCTATATGCAGGTCAGGAAGCAACAGTTAGAATTGGACATGGAACAACAGACTGGTTCCAAATAGGAAAAGGGGTACATCAAGGCTGTATATTGTCACTCTGCTTATTTAACTTATATGCAGAGTACATCATGAGAAACACTGGGCTGGAACAAGCACAAACAGGAATCAAGATTACTGAGAGAAATATCAATAACCTCAGATATGCAGATGACACCATCCATATGGCAAAAAGTGAAGAGGAACTAAAAAGCCTCTTGATGAACGTGAAAGAGGGGAGTGAGAAATCTGGCTTAAAGCTCAACACTCAGAAAATGAAGATCATGGCATCTGGTCCCATCACTTCATGGGAAATAGATGGGGAAACAATGGAAACTGTGTCAGACTTTCTTTTTCTGGGCTCCAAAATCACTGCAGATGGTGATTGAAGCCATGAAATTAAAAGATGCTTATTCCTTGGAAGGAAAGTTATGAGCAACCTACATAGCATATTCAAAAACAGAGGCATTACTTTGCCAACAAAGGTCCATCTAGTCAAGGCTATGGTTTTTCCTGTGGTCATGTATGGATGTGAAAGTTGGACTGTGGAGAAGGCTAAGCACTGAAGAATTGATGCTTTTTAACTGTGGTGTTGGAGAAGACTCTTGAGAGCCCCTTGGACTGCAAGGAGATCCAGCCAGTCCATTCTGAAGGAGATCAGTCCTGGGTGTTCTTTGGAAAGACTGATGCTAAAGCTGAAACTCCAATACTTTGGCCACCTCATGCAAAGAGCTGACTCATTGGAAAAGACCCTGATGCTGGGAGGAATTGGGGGCAGGAGGAGAAGGGGATGACAGAGGATGAGATGGCTGGATGGCATCACGGACTCGATGGATATGAGTTTGGGTGAACTCTGGGAGTTGGTGATGGGCAGGGAGGCCTGGAGTGCTGCATTTCATGGGGTTGCAAAAAGTCAGACACGACTGAGTGACTGAACTGAACTGAAGGCTGTCTTAACAACTCATCACTCATTCCCTTTCTTAAACCTACATACATTTTTCATTCTAAGCACAATATCCGATTCAGATGATTGCTTTCATTATATTTCACCATCATCATGGAAAATTATTAAACTGATATTTCCTTTTTTTTCCTCTATCAAAGCTTTTCATTTATGCACTATAACTATAATGCTTAAATTTTTATAATTGTTTGAAAAATGTCAGCTGTTGAAATATATTTATATTTACCTATATTTTCCTCAGTTCTAATTGTATGCATTATTTGCACTTTCACTGTATATGTTGTCTGTAGATCATATCAGGCCTTCATATTTATTTGGTATTAATAAAATTATATATCAAATTGTTACTTTTTATGTTTTAATGTTTCCTAGTTAATCTCTCTCTAAGAGCAGAAACATATCACACTTTTCCAGTTAATCATAAAATGTAGAAATATATTTCACTTGTCGAGTTATGATTAAATGTCCATCAGATCAGATCAGATCAGTCGCTCAGTCGTGTCCAACTCTTTGCGACTCCATGAATCGCAGCACGCCAGGCCTCCCTGTCCATCACCAACTCCTGGAGTTCACTCAGACTCACGTCCGTCGAGTCAGTGATGCCGTGCAGCAATCTCATCCTCTGTCGTCCCTTTCTCCTCCTGCCCCCAATCCCTCCCAGCATCAGAGTCTTTTCCAATGACTCAACTCTTCGCATGAGGTGGCCAAATGTTCATATGTATACATATTTTAATATACACCTCAAACTTATCCTTCATGACCTCTCATCATTCTCTCTTTGAACTTCTGTATCTGTACCATCCCTCAATACCTCTAATTCATGTCTTTCCATAGTGAGTTAAGCAGGTATTACTAGGTCCTAGAAAAAAAAAAACAGTAAATTCAACCTGAAAGGGAAAAAAATTTTCAATGCCATTAGATGCTTTCTATGCTCAAGGATTATTTAGTTATTTTAAAATAAAATAAAACAGTAGACATGGAAGATGTTCTGGAAATTGAGTAGAAGTTATCCTTTTGTAGGAGGCATTTACATTTAAAGGGGAAATGTCCATGTAGCTCAGACTGTAAAGAATCTGCCTGAAATGCAGGAGACCTGGGTTCAATCCCTGGGTGGGGAAGATCCCTTGGAGAAGGAAATGGCAACCCAGTCCAGTATTCTTGCCTGGAGAATCCCCACGAACACAGAAGCTTGGTGAACTACAATCCAATCTATGGAGTCACAAAGAGTTGGGTACTGAGTGACTAACACTGCTACTCTCCATTTGGAAGGATGTCTCCCTCTCTGTGGGCTTCCCTGCTGGCTCAGTGAGTAAAGAATCTGCCTGCAATGCAGGAGACCTGGTTTTGATCCCTAGATTGGGAAGATCCCCTGGAGATGGAATGGCTACCCTCTCCAGTATTCTTGCCTGGAGAACTCCAAGGACAAAGGAGCCTGGAGGGCTACAGTCCATGAGGCCGCAAAGATTCACAAAGAGTCTGACATGACTAAGTGACTATCACTTACACTTTGCCTCCCTTTCTATACCAGGAGAAAGATGACTAAATCTCTATTCAGTGAAGAAAGAATGAAGTTGAGTCTGCATTAACAACTGCACTCTTGGTTACTATTCTTTCCTGACTCCCACCCTCCCATATCTTCTTTTACCTTTAGCTGGAGATGGTATTTAAGGTCGTGGCTTAGACCCTTTTTGGAGAATTACTCAGTTTTCTTGGATGTCTCCCATGTATAAGGGGGATATATATATTACTAAATTTCTATTTGTTTTTATCCTGGTCATCTGCCTTTCATTACAAGAAGGTGGGTTTCAGCCAAAAATAAGAAAGGACAGAGGGAAAATTATTTTTTGTTCCCCACAAATCTCATACAGTAGGTGAAAAGTGATACAAATTAGATAACAATTAATGAATTAGAAAACAAAAAAAAAAGATAATTTAATAGCATTTGTCAAAAAAGACAGAGGAGCTTGGCGAGCTATGGTCCATAGAGTTGCAAAGAGTTCGACATGAATAAAGTGACTAAGCAGCAGCAACAGCAGCATCCAAAGAAAACAAAAGAATCATTCTTTCACTCATTAAAGAAAAAAAAACAACAGTAGAGTCCAAGAGAAAAAGGAATGTTTGTGGATGGCATAGTTAAAACCAACAAATTAAAGGATGAAACTATATCATATTAAATCAAGAGAGACTTTTAAAAAAATCTCTGAGCAGACTTTTGTTTCTGCCGTGATACAATAAAAGGTACAGTAATAGCCACAAATCGTGTAAAAAAATATATATATATATATTGAACATAATCAAGATAAATTTCAAGGATGGGAAAATATTAAGCAAGTGACTTGCTCCTGGTAATTTTGCAGTAACCAATTTAGAGTCACAAATATAGAGTCAAAATTATAGTCACCAAAAGCTACAGGGAAGCTCCTGTAGCTCAGATGGTAAAGAATCTGCCTGAAATCCCCAAGACCCGGGTTTAATCCCCAGGTCGGGAAGATTCCCTGGAGAAGGGAATGACTACCCACTCCAGGATTCTCGCCTGAAGCATTACAAGGACATAGAAACCTGGTAGGCTATAGTCCACGGGGTTGCAAAGAGCTGGACACAACTAAGTGACTAATGTTAATATTATGGTTGTTGAGGTGGTTTTTACATTGAAAATTACTATTAGCCTCTTATTTTACTTAACTCCCAAAGTTACTTATCATCAAATAAGTTTACTCTGGCTTTCTAATCTCCAAATAAGACTGGATTCCCGGGTGGCTCAGAGGGTAAAGAGTCTGCCTGCAATGTGGGAGCCCTGAGTTTGATCCCTGGGTCGGGAAGATCCCTGGAAAAGAAAATGGCAACCACTCCAGGATTCTTGCCTAAAAAAGTCACACGGATGGAGGAGCCTGGTGAGCTATAATCCATAGGGTCACAAGGAATCAGACTTTCAGTGAAAAATTAACTGGTCACTCGAAGAAAGAAATGGAAACTTTTATTCAAGTCAAATTGAGGATTGTAACTTGAGGACAGCTCAGAAATCCAGGAACTTTTTGCCTGTTAGAAGTCAAAGGACAGTTACATAAGTTTTTGAGACAGAGACCTGTATATTAAATGATGTATATTTGACAGTGGATACAATCTAGATCTAAGCAAGTACTAGGTCATGGTTCATGTGAAAGGGTTAGTTTCTCAGTCGGGTCTGACTCTTTATGACCCCATGGACTGCATCCCACCAGGCTCCTCTGTCCATGGGGTTTCCAAGGCAAGAATACTGGAGTGGGTTGCCTTTTCCTTCTCCAGGGAATCTTCCCGACCCAGGGATCAAACCCAGATCTCCCACATTGCAGGCAGATTCTTTACCATTTGAGCCACCAGGGAAGTCGTGGGTCATAGTGGTATCATATGAGATTAAAAAGGAATATCTTAAGGAGTTGCTTTGTTGATGCTAGAAGAATGTTGCTTTTTATGGCTGAGCAGGTTTCTGTTGACAGTGGAGGTTTGGCCAAGGCATAATGTAGATACACAATGCACCGTAGAGGGGAGGGAGGAGGTGAAAGGACAGAAGGACATTTTTGCTTATAATTTTTCTTATCATAAAATATGAATTTTATTTCACACCTATTCTAGCAGAACAAAGTTTGAGTGAGTATAAATGCCCTTCCAAAATTCATTAAAATTACAATAAATGCACAATTTTTTCCTTTTTTCCAAACAACAAATTATCTCTTGAAATTCGGGAGGATGACCAGAGTTTCCTATAAGAGTCACTTTTAAATCTATATGAAAATTGGTTTAATTCTCATGAATTAATGAAAGATTCATAAGAGTATTTTAACCTGATTCTCAGTTTATCCCTTTTTATAGTCTTTCCTTGTTATCTCACCTTGGATAAACAATATTCAATAACATTCTTAACATCTGAAGAAGACTTCACTAGAATAAAGTTGGTTATAGGGTGTCAGTCAATAAATAAAACATGAAGTTATTGGTTTTATGAGAGACTAGAATAACATTGGCTATAGTATGTTATGAAATTTAAATTATAAAATAAGGATGGATACTGAACATCCAGTATGATAATAATTATGAAGTTCTACAGGTATGCAAACAAGCATTATATTAAAAAATCATCTGGAGAAATTTATCAAAATGTTACAAAATTTATCAAAATGTTATATAATGTTGAATTTTTTCATATTCTTTCAATTTTGTTAAATTCTCAGTTTGTTTCTAATGAAAATGTCTACTCCCATAATAGTGTCATGCAATTAGATATAAAAGACTCATTGTGAAAAATAAGTCTTTCCTCAGGAATGAAAAAATCATTCTTTCCCTGACAGTTTCAGGTATAGAGTAAGTATTGCTCTAGAATAGTTTCTCTACCACCCAGGCAAAAATTTAGAGCACCACACAGGAAGACCAAGCCATTAGGCCCCTCACTGTGGGTCTTGCAAAGGAAGACATCTAGTTTCTCATGGCCTAGCATACCTGCATCTAGTCCCTGAAGACATGCCAAGTCCCTTTTGTCCTTGGAGATATGCCAAGAATTCTTCCTTGGAAATTGGTCCACAGGGATGACCAAGTGTTGCAATCATCAATCCCCAGTATGTGAGGTGCCCTGGAATTATTAGGATAAGAGGCAAGGCATACTCTGCTCTGCTTCTGATATCCATTTTAGACATACATTCCTGGCAGATGTTACATTTGATCGGGAACTGAACAAACTTTCTAGGTTGATTAATTTTTCCTTCAGAATAAGACAAAATGACTGCACTAATATTTAAAAAGAATTTATCTCAAAGAAACAAATATTATATTACAGAAAGACAGATAATATTAGAAGAAGGTGTTTTTCAGTCAATCTTGCTTCCCAGTAAGTATTGTTCTAAAAAATTGAAGATTTTAGTTGAAATCAAATAAAGCATGAATAATATCAGAAGAGTATGCATGCAGATACCATTTTAGATATCTTTGCCTTCAGTAGTGCCAGGACTGGTGGACCCAGAAACAGAGTTGTTATGATCATGATCTCTTAGCCATTTAGAAATATAATTTTAGAAGAAATTTGATTTTGAATGGCCAGGTTATGATGTTTGTATCTTTTGGAAATTAATACTTTGTATGTGGTCAGTCTACTAAAGTCCAAAGATTGATAGTTATTTTTCATTAGTATTAAATAATATTAGGGGAAATAGCAGAGCATAGTATATTAAAAATATTCTACTATGATTGTTTATGATATATATAGCATTTTAATAGGCATATTTGAAACTAACTATGACAGGAATATAATGGACACGCTCTCTGGAGTCAGTCTATCTTGGTAGAAATACAGAGCCAATATTTAATAGTTCTAACTATGGAAACATTACCCAAATTCTGTTACCTTTTTCTTATATGAAAAATGTGGGTAATAATACTATGGTATAATAAACTAATGGGAATTAAATTCATTAATAATGGGAAGCATTTAGGAGGCTTCCGTGGTGTCTCAGAGGTTAAAGCCTCTGCCTCCAATGCAGGAGACCCAGGTTCAATTCTTGGGTTGGGAAGATCCCCTGGAGAAGGAAATGGCAACCCACTCCAGTACTCTTGCCTGGAGAATCCCATGGATGGAGGAGCCTGGTAGGCTACAATCCGCGGGGTCGCAAAGAGTTGGACATGACTGAGCGAGTTCACTTTCTTTCACTTTCAGGCTTATACAATTTATTCAATATACTACTTTTTGTTGTATTTAAATGTCAATTTACATCTATTTGTATATTTGGGAATCAAATTAATATTTTTTTCTTCATACACAGTCCATACCTCATTATCATCAGTTTTTAGAAACACTAAATGAATATAAATATGTCAGGTCTTATATAGCAACACAAACTTTTTGAAGTAATTTCTGATAAGTTTCAACTTTGATTTCTCAACAGTTTGGAGCATTTGAACACTATGGGCAGAAGGAATATCACACAGGTGTCTGACTTCATCCTCATGGGGCTGACAGACTCTGAAGAGATCCGGCTGGTCCTCTTCACCCTCTTTTTCCTGATATACCTGATCACTGTGCTGGGGAATGTGGGGATGATCCTGATAATCTACCTGGATTCCCAGCTTCACACACCCATGTACTTTTTCCTCAGTCACTTGTCATTTCTTGACCTCAGTTACTCAAGTGTCATCACCCCTAAAACCTTAGACAACTTACTGACTTCCATCAAAACTATTTCATACGTGAACTGCTTCACTCAGATGTCTTTCTTTGTCTTCTTGGGTGCCACTGAATGTTTCCTTCTCTCCTCCATGGCCTATGATCGCTATGCAGCCATCTGCAGCCCTCTGCATTACCCCGTTGTTATGTCCACCAGACGCTGCTGCTCTCTTGTTTTTGGATCCTATTTGATTGGCTTTACAGATTCCTTTGTCAATGTGCTTTGCATGAACAAATTGCATTTCTGCGACTCCAGTGTAATCTACCACTTTTTCTGTGACACATCCCCAATTCTATCCCTGTCCTGCACTGACACACATGATATTGAAATCATAATATCCATTTTTGCTGGCTGTACCCTAGTGGTGTCTCTTATCACAATATCCGTGTCCTATGTGTCCATTATGTCCACCATCCTGAAAATTACTTCCACTGCAGGGAAGCAGAAAGCCTCCTCTACCTGTGCCTCCCATCTCCTGGGAGTAACCATCTTCTATGGCACTATGATTTTCACTTACCTAAAACCAAGTAAGTCCTACTCCTTGGGAAAGGATCAAGTGGCTTCTGTTTTTTATACTATTGTCATCCCCATGCTGAATCCCCTTATATACAGTCTTAGAAACAAGGAAGTGAAGAATGCTGTCAGTAGAGTCATGCAGAAAAGAAAGGTTTCCAAGCAATTAAAATAACTGTGATGCTGAACTTTTAAGCTATTTTTTTTTCCTTCTTCCCTTTACGGCATTTCCTTCCTCTTTCTCCAGAAATGAATTGAAGACTTTACTTGTTCTTTATTTATTCATTTATTCAGTAGAATTATCCTTTGAATGAACAAATATTTTCTTGGACATTTATTAGAATATGCCTTTAGAAATCCACATTGTAATTGGAAACACTGACACATGTTAAATCCATGGTGCACATCTATCTGTTTTTAAGGCTAACTGATTAGCAAAATAAAAATTTTATTTACCACCTTTTAAAGTATTTCATGCATATTCAGAGAATTTTATGACAGAAAAGAGCTTCATTTTTGGAACAATGACAACACTTTTAGAAATTATTTCATTTACATTGTGGAAAAGCAGTATAGCAGAGTGCTCTTGTTATTGAACCAAACACTCCAGACTTTTGATTCTAGATCTGCAGCTCTTTCAGCTGTGTAACTCTTAAATAAACACTTTCTCAATTGAATATAATAAATTATGATTCCAGGTCCATAGAGTTTTTCTAAAGATTAAATCGTATAACTGATATAAGTGTTTAAGGTAGTACTATTAAAGGCAGACCATTATCATTAGAAGAAGGCAGAAAGCAATGGCACCCCACTCCAGTACTCTGACCTGGAAAATCCCATGGACGGAGGAGCCTGATAGGCTGCAGTCCATGGGGTCACTAGGAGTCAGACAAGACTGAGTGACTTCACTTTCACTTTTCACTTTCACTTTTCACTTTTATGTATTGGAGAAGGAATTGGCAACCCACTCCAGTGTTCATGCCTGGAGAATCCCAGGGACGGCAGAGCCTGGTGGGCTGCCGTCTAAGGGGTCACACAGAGTTGGACATGACCGAAGAGACTTAGCAGCAGCAGCATTATTTTTAGAACACTCTTATTTGTTCAGTATTTTTAATGCAGTGTCTTATTCTTACAGAATATTCTCTTGTTTGTATAAAATTACTTTTGGTAGATTTAAAAGACAAACACACAAATAGCTAAAAAAAAAAACTCAGCACCTCACAGGTTTGGATTTAAAATAGTACATGCCAATATTGCAGAAAACTTGAAAAATGTTGAAAATTTAAGGAACTAGAAATGCCCTAAAAATTAATAACTTTTATGTTTTCTTCCAGATTGATAGTTATGTGTGTGTATATGTGTATATATATATAATATATATATTATATATATAAAATGTGCTAGAACAATACTTCTGTCATTTCATATGCACCTTTTTGCAGTTTACTGTGTACATTAACAAGATTAACCTTTAACTATTTTTTTGTCAATGAATTCTAAGATGAATGTGTTTTTGATACATGGGGAAAATTCACTTTCATTTTGCAATTCTTTGAATGCGAAGTGTTTGTAAATTCATCAAGTTAAAAATCTGCAGACAGTTATATCTCTTTGGTTACTATCTGAAAATATTTAAAAAAATCCTTCCTTTCTATGATGTGTCAACAAGCTTCAGTAAATTGCTTTTTAATTGAAATTCTGTGTATTTTATAGTGTAATTGTCTTTCTCTCGATTTCTAGAGATTTGTAAAATTAAATTAAATGCTTTTTTAATTTTTATTTTATTTTATTTTTTAACTTTACAATATTGTAAATGCTTATCTCATTTGTTTTAAACTACTTAACAGAGATAAGTAGTTCAGTTCAGTTCAGTTGCTCAGTCGTGTCCGACTCTTTGTGACCCCATGAACTGTAGCACGCCAGGCTTCCCTGTCCATCACCAACCCCCAGAGTTTACCCAAACCCATGTCCATTGAGTCAGTGATGCCATTCAACCGTCTCATAACCTCTGTCATCCCCTTCTCCTGCCCTCAATCTTTCCCAGTATCAGGGTCTTTTCCAATGAGACAGCTCTTCGCATCAGGTGGCCAAAGTATTGAAGTTTCAGCTTCAAAATCAGTCCTTCCAAGGAACACCCAAGACTGATCTCCTTTAGGATGAACTGGTTGGATCTCCTTGCAGTCCAAGGGACACTCAGGAGTCTTCTCAGACACCACAGTTCAAAGACATCAATTCTTCGGCACTCAGCCTTCTTTATAGTCTAACTCTCACATCCATACATGACCACAGGAAAAACCATAGCCTTGACTAGATGGATCTTTGCTGGAAAAGTAATGTCTCTGCTTTTCAATATGCTATTTAGGTTGGTCATAACTTTCCTTCCAAGGAGTGTCTTTTAATTTCATGGCTGCAATCACCATCTGCAGTGATTTTGGAGCCCCCCAAAATAAAGTCTGACACTGTTTCCACTGTTTCCCCATCTATTTGTCATGAAGTGATGGGACCAGATGCCATGATCTTCATTTTCTGAATGTTGAGCTTTAAGCCAACTTTTTCACTCTCAAGACTCTGTCTCTTTCATCAAGAGGCTTTTGAGCTCCTCTTCACTTTCTGCCATAAGGGTGGTGTCATCTGCATATCTGAGGTTATTGATATTTCTCCCAGCAATCTTGATTCCAGCTTGTGCCTCATCCAGCTCAGGATTTCTCACTGACTATGCCAAAGCCTTTGACTGTGCGGATCACAGTAAACTGTGGAAAATTCTGAAGGAGATGTGAATACCAGACCATCTGACCCACATCTTGAGAAACATGTATGCAGGTCAGGAAGCAACAGTTAGAGATAAGAAGTAAAACTACAAATTTACAATGAATTCAGTTTTTGTGTTAGCTCATTAATTTTAGTCTGGTAGAGCGCTAAAAATTTCCCTTAAAGTTTTTCTTGTATATAATATTGAATTTCAATTTTAATCTATTCTGCTATTTAAAGGTTAAGATCATATTTTTTATTTACCAAGCATTTAATATTTTTTGTTTAAATTTTTTTAACTAGATAATTTTATTTACACTATAATAATTTTAAACTTTCATTTTTTTATTTTATTTTATTTTTTTTAATTTTATTTTATTTTTAAACTTTGCATAACTGTATTAGTTTTGCCAAATATCAAAATGAATCTGCCACAGGTATACATGTGTTCCCCATCCTGAACCCTCCTCCCTCCTCCCTCCCCATTCCATCCCTCTGGGTTGTCCCAGTGCACCAGCCCCAAGCATCCAGTATCATGCATCGAACCTGGACTGGAAACTCATTTCATACATGATATTTTACATGTTTCAATGCCATTCTCCCAAATCTTCCTACCCTCTCCCTCTCCCACAGAGTCCATAAGACTGTTCTATACATCAGTGTCTCTTTTGCTGTCTCGTACACAGGGTTATTGTTACCATCTTTCTAAATTCCATATATATGCGTTAGTATACTGTATTGGTGTTTTTCTTTCTGGCTTACTTCACTCTGTATAATAGATATTTTATTTTATTTTTAAACTTTACAAGATTGTATTAGTTTTGCCAAATATCAAAATGAAACTTTCATTTTTTAAATTAATTTTTTTATCTACAAAACTATATTTGATTATTTTAATAATAAGATGCAAAAGTGCAATTCTCTTTTAGGAGTTAAAAGTTTACATTGTTTTACTAGTTCAAACTGTTAATAAATTGAAGTGTTTTAAATATGAATTATTTGCTGATAATTAGTTTAAAAAGTCACTTATCATTTATCAAGGCCATTTGAAGTTATCATGACTGCTTTTCTCTGATTTCAATGTTTTCTAGATTCTATACTTAGAGCAATTGCTACTTGTTTTTGCTTCCATTAGTTTAACAGTATACTTTTTGTCTCCTTTGTTATCATTCATAAACATAATGTAGCTTCATATATTTATGAGCCCTTTTCAGTTTTCTAGCCTCTTTTATAAGTTATGCTTTTACTATGCTTTCATTTCTATTTCTATGATTAGGAAATGTATTTTCTGCAAACAAATATGATGAACAGATTCTATGATGTGGACAATTCTTAAATTAGGTAAATTTTAAAACAACTTAAACTTTATAAATTGACTATACTATTCTTATAAAAATGTAGTTTAGAATACATTTATGTGATTATAGAAACATAAGTAATATTATTACACATGTGCATTGTGTTATATCATCTATAGGCCATATGAAATATTTCAAATATTTTTATTTTCCTAAATTTATATTAGTGCATACCACATTTTATGTAAAATGGAGTCTGAAGTAATTTAAAATATAATATGCTTTTTTACGGTGCCATGTCAAAATGCTATTTAATAAAAGTATGATACAGAGAAAGATACAAAAACATAAACAGCTGCATTTACTGTCATAAATTGATAAATAGAATGATCATGATATATTTTGCTAAGTATTTCCCATCTACAAGCCAATATTTAAAGGGCTTTAGATAAAGAGTGAAAAGAGTTTATCTTCACAAGAGAACTTACAGGTAAGTACCAGCAACATCTACATGCTAATTTCAGGTGATGGAAGGCCATCCTCCTACTTATTCAGTCAACAACTTAAAAGGACTCCTGAAATTTTATCTTTATCTCACACACCTCACATCCAATCTATCAAGATAGTATATAAATTCAAAATACACGGTATATTTGAAGTCTGACTACTTCTCAACATCTTTTCTGGTACCCACACTGGTTCAAAGAACGATCATAGTCTTAGAATCATTGCTGCAGTCTCTGGACTTGTCTCTGCTTGGCCTTGTCCTTCTTGAATTTAAATGTCAATCTAAGAGCCAGAGCAATCATACTGTTAAAGAGTAAGTTGGAATATATTACTTTATTTAATAATCCTACAGGTCTTATCTCACTAAGAGTAAAAAGGAAAATCTTCATAAGATCCCACTGGTCCATAATAACCTTGCATCCAATACTAACCTCCGTGAACTCATTCCTTACTATTGTATCAATTATATTCACTTTGATTTAACCACATGACATCCTAACTCTTCAGTGTATACTAGTCCTGATACTACCTGAGATTTTTCCATTTTTCCTTCATTCAGAAATTCCTGTTCATAGAGAACTACATTTTTTTTTTTTTAGTCTTATCTACCAGTTCCAAATAGGAAACAGAGTTCGTCAAGGCTGTATATTGTCACTCTGTTTATTTAACTTACATGCAGAGTACATCATGAGAAACAGTGGACTGGAAGAAACACAAGCTGGAATCAAGATTGCCGGGAGAAATATCAATAACCTCAAATATGCAAATGACACGACCCTTATGGCAGAAAGTGAAGAGGAACTCAAAAGCCTCTTAATGAAAGTGAAAGTGAAGAGTGAAAAAGTTGGCTTAAAGCTCAACATTCAGAAAATGAAGATCATGGCATCCGGTCCCATCACTTCATGGGAAATAGATGGGCAAACAGTGGAAACAGTGTCAGACTTTATTTTTCTGGGCTCCAAAATCACTGCAGATGGTGACTGCAGCCATGAAATTAAAAGACGCTTACTCCTTGGAAGGAAAGTTATGACCAACCTAGATAGCATATTCAAAAGCAAAGACATTACTTTGCCAACAAAGGTCCGTTTAGTCAAGGCTATGGTTTTTCCTGTGGTCATGTATGGATGTAAGAGTTGGACTGTGAAGAAGGCTGAGCGCTGAAGAATTGATGCTTTTGAGCTGTGGTGTTGGAGAAGACTCTTGAGAGTCCCTTGGACTGCAAGGAGAGCCAACCAGTCCATTGTGAGGAGATCAGCCCTGGGATTTCTTGGAAGGATTGATGCTAAAGCTGAAACTCCAGTACTTTGGCCACCTCAGGCGAAGACTTGACTCATTGGAAAAGACTCTGATGCTGGGAGGGATTGGGGGCAGGAGGAGAAGGGGACGCCAGAGGATGAGATGGTTGGATGGCATCACTGACTCGATGGATGTGAGTCTGAGTGAACTTCGGGAGTTGGTGATGGACAGGGAGGCCTGTCATGCTGCGATTCATGGGGTCACAAAGAGTCGGACACGACTGAGCGACTGATCTGATCTGATCTGATTGAATAAAAACACCCTTGCCACTTTATTTAAAATTGTACCTGTTCTCTATTCTTTTTCATGTTTCGTTTGTTCCCCATACCAAGTATCTACATCCGACCATTAATAATATTTTGCTAGTGCATTTTTTTTCTTTTCTGCTCCTCTTCCCTCTCCACACACACACTATCATATAAACGTAATCAGTTCAGGATTCTTGCTTAATTTGTTCAACATTGTATCCCCAGTACTAGATCTATGCCTCAAAATATTTTTGAAGGTTGCAATTTACAGATAAGGAAACTGCAGAGCAGAAAGAGTAGACAGTGGTCCATGGTCACTCCACTAGTTAAAGAACCAGCCAGCTCACATTTGAGCCCAGATACCCTAACTCTAGTGTTCATAACGACAACTAGTGTCCTTATCACCACTCTCTCATTGGATATTTTTTCAACATAATTGTACTATGATTATCAGAGTTGAAAAAGTAGAATTCACAGCTATATTAAAGAAAACATTAAAGAAAATACCAGAGGCTGTCGAAAGCTGTATGTAGCTGGCAGACAGTCTCTGGAAATGCTGATTGAAGACAGTATAGTTTTGGCATTACTAGATAGGCCTTGGCAAACATACAGTCACAGTCCTATTCACAGAAGGAAAAGTAAAGAACAGTTTATCCCTTAATAGTATTAGTCTAAAAAATAAATCTGTGATAGTCAGGGAACAGGCTATGTTGGTATAAGAGTGGGATTCAGAAACAGTGGCTCAATAAAGAAAACAATATCCTCAGTTGCAAATTCCTAGATGTTAACTGTTTAGGGTGTGTGGATGACTTTTTTTCACAGAACAATCCTGGAAATTACGTTTCTTTTATGTTTTTGATTGGTTAGCCCCCAAATGTTGTCCTCTTCTGCATTGTTGAAAGTGAAGAGGAACTAAAAAGCCTGTTGATGAAAGTAAAAGTGGAGAGTGAACAAGCTGGCTTAAAGCTCAACATTCAGAAAACGAAGATCATGGCATTCGATCTCATCACTTCATGGGAAATAGATGGGGAAACAGTGGAAACAGTGTCAGACTTTATTTTTGGGGGCTCCAAAATCACTGCAGATGGTGACTGCAGCCATGAAATTAAAAGACACTTACTCCTTGGAAGGAAAGTTATGACCAACCTAGATAGCATATTCAAAAGCAGAGACATTACTTTGCCAACAAGGGTTCATCTAGTCAAGGCTATGGTTTTACCTGTGGTCATGTATGGATGTGAAAGTTGGACTGTGAAGAAGGCTGAGCACTGAAGAATTGATGCTTTTGAAGTGTGGTGTTGGAGAAGACTCTTGAGAGTCCCTTGGACTGCAAGGAGATCCCACCAGTCCATTCTGAAGGAGATCAGCCCTGGGATTTCTTTGGAAGGAATGATGCTAAAGCTGAAACTCCAGTACTTTGGCCACCTCATGCGAAGAGTTGACTCATTGGAAAAGACTCTGATGCTGGGAGGGATTGGGGGCAGGAGGAGAAGGGGACGGTGGAGGATGAGATGGCTGGATGGCATCACTGACTCGATGGACGTGAGTCTGGGTGAACTCCGGGAGTTGGTGATGGACAGGAAGGCCTGGTGTGCTGCGATTCATGGGGTCGCAAAGAGTCAGACACGACTGAGTGACTGAATTGACTGACTGACTGACTGATGAATGGATATAATGTATTCTTTATAAGTCAGTAAAGAATGATCAAAGTATTGGTTAAAGTCGAAATGTCTTTATTATGTTAAATTTTTTAATATAATTTAAAGCAAAAATTAAAAATTTATGCATAGTTTTATCTTATCTTGCCATAAACCTGATTTTTATTTCACACTTGTTTTAGTAGAACTAACTTTTGGTGAAAAAATTTGCCCTTCTAAAGTTCAAAAATGATACAATAAATGCAAAAGTAGCTCCTTTATCTAAACCAACAAATTATCTCCCGAAATTCTGAAATATGAGCAGAGTTTCCTGTAAGAGTCACTTTTAAATCTATATAAAATAGGTTTAATTATCATGAGTTGATAAAAGATTCACAAGAATATTTTAATCTGATACATCTCTATATATCTAATATATATATATATATATATATCCTGAGAAAACCATAATTGAAAAAGACACATACATTTACCCCAGTTTTCATCATTGACTATATTTTTATGAGATGTATTCACTTTGAAATTATTTGTCAGGACTTGTTTTCCATTATCTAACATAAATAATATTTAGAGAAACCATAGGCATTTTCTTAAAGTTGTATGCCATAAATTTCACCTATATTGTACAACACCAAAGCCTTTTTCTATGTGAACAATAAACTGTGGAAAATTCTGAAAGAGATGGGAATATCAGACCACCTGACCTACCTCCTGTGAAATCTGTATGCAGGTAAAGAAACAACAGTTAGAACCGGACATGGAAAAACAGACTGGTTCCAAATTGGGAAAGGAGTACGTCAAGGCTGTATACTGTCACCCTGCTTATTTAACTTATATGAAGAGTACATCATGAGAAATGCTGAGCTGGATGAGGCACAAGGTGGAATCAAGATCACTAGGAGAAATATCAATAACCTCAGATATGCAGATGACACCACCCTTATGGCAGAAAGTGAAGAAAAACTAAAGAGCTTCTTAATGAAAGTAAAAGAGGAGAGTGTAAAAGTTAGCTTAAAGCTCAACATTCAGAAAACTAAGATTATGGCATCTGGTCCCATTGGCAGATAGATGGGGAAACAGTGGAAACAGTGGCTGACTTTTTTTTTCTGGATATATATATATATATATATATATATATATATATGGAATGGAGAAGGCAATGGCACCCCACTCCAGTACTCTTACCTGGAAAATCCCATGGATGGAGGAGCCTGGTAGGCTGCAGTCCATGGGGTCGCTAAGAGTCGGACACGACTGGGTGACTTCACTTTCACTTTTCACTTTCATGCATTGGAGAAAGAAATGGTAACCCACTCCAGTGTTCTTGCCTGGAGAATCCCAGGGACGGGGGAGCCTGGTGGGCTGCCATCTATGGGGTCGCACAGAGTTGAACACGACTGAAGTGACTTAGCAGCAGCAGCAGCATATATATGGAATCTAAAAAGATGGTAATGAAGAACCTATCGGCAGGGCAGCAATGGAGATGCAGACACAGGGAAGAGACTTGTGGACACAACAGGGGATGGAGAGGGGGTACAAATTGAGAGAGTAGCGTGGAAACCTATACATTACCATATGTAACATTAGATAGCCAGTGGAAATTCGCTATATGACACAAAGAGCTCAAATCTTATACTCTGTGACAACCTAGAGGGGTGGGATGGAGTGGGAGGTGGGAAGAGGGTTCAAGAAGGGAAGGACATATGTATACCTATGGCTGATTCGTGTTTTTGTATGACAGAAGCCAACACAACTTGTAAAGCAATTATCCTCTAATTATAAATGAATAAATTAGAAAGAATATAGTGAGGAAGATAGTAGGACAACATAGATCAAGAACCCAGAATATGCATATATTTTGATCCTCCAAAAATGAAAACTAAATCAAAGAAAGAGAAGAGATATCACAAAACATAACAAGATTTATCTTTCCCCCAAATATAAAAATATTAAAAATTACCTATTGAATACATATAATGTGTTATGAGTAAGTCAACAAAGAATAACCAGTATTAAAGTATGTATTAAAAGTGAAAGTGAAAGTCACTTAGTCGTGTCTGACTCTTTGCGACCCCATGGAATAACCTGCCAGGCTCCTCTGTCCATGGAATTCTTCAGGCCAGAATATGGAGTGAGTAGCCTTTCCCTTCTCCAGGGGATCTTCCTAACCCAGGAATTGAACCCACGTTTCCTGCACTGCAACAAAATACTTTACTGGTTGAGTTATCAGGGAAGCCCAAGAAGACTAAGTGAACCAGGGTCTCCTGCATTATAGGGAGATTCCTTACTAGCTGAGCTACAAGGGAATATCTTTATAAAGTTGAAGTTTCTTTATGCAATTAAAAAAATTAAATTTATGTTAATGTTTTTTTTTTCTTTTTTTTAATTTTATTTTATTTTTAAACTTTACATAATTGTATTAGTTTCTCATCTAGCCATAAGAATGAATTTTGTTTCACAATTGCTTTAACAGCACTAATTTATGATGCATAGATTTGCCAGTTCAAGGTTCATCAAAGATACAATAAGCAAAAAAGTACCTCCTTTATCCAAACTAACAAATTATCTCCTGAAATTCTGGAGTATGAGCAGATATTCCTTTAAGAGCCACTTTTAAATCTACAGGAAAGTTGGTTTAATTATTCTGAGTTAATTACAGAGTCACAGGAATATTTTAATTTGATTCTCAGTCTCAGTATAATGATAATTATGCAAATCTCAGTTCAGTTCAGTCGCTCAGTCATCTCCAACTCTTTGCAACCCCATGAACCGCAGGACACCAACTCCTGGAGCTAACTCAAACTCATGTCCATCGAGTCAGTGATGCCATCCAGACAGCTCATCTTCTGTCGTCCCCTTCTCCTCCTACCCCCAATCTTTCCCAGCATCAGAGTCATTTCCAATGAGTCATTGTTTCCCATCAGGTGGCCAAAGTATTGGAGTTTCAGCTTCAACATCAGTCCTTCCAAAGAACACCCAGGACTGATCTCCTTTACCATGGACTGGTTGGATCTCCTTGCAGTCCAAGGGACTCTCAAGAGTCTTTTCCAACACCACAGTTCAAAAGAATCAATTCTTTGGCACTCAGATTTCTTTATAGTCCCACGCTCATCCATACATGACCACTGGAAAAACCATAGCCCTGACTAGACAGACCTTTGTTGACAAAGTAATGTCTCTGCTTTTTAATATGCTGTTTAGGTTGGTCTTAACTTTCCTTCAAGGAGTAAGTGTCTTTTAATTTCATGGCTGCAATTACCATCTGCAGTGATTTTGGAGCCCAGAAGAATAAAGTAAGCCACTGTTTCCACTGTTTCCCCATTTATTTTCCATGAAGTGATGGGACCAGATGCCATGGTCTTAGTTTTCTGAATGTTGAGCTTTAAGCCAACTTTTTCACTCTCTTCTTTCACTTTCATCAAGAGGATCTTTAGTTCCTCTTCACTTTCTGCCATAAGGGTGGTGTCATTTGCATATCTGAGGTTATTGGTATTTCTCCCAGCATTCTTGATTCCAGCTTGTGCTTCCTCCAGCCCAGCATTTCTCATGATGTACTCTGTTTTGGGGGGTCGGCGTGAGGCACTCCGCCCATGGCAAAGGTCATGAGGAAGGAGGCTCAACATATGCAAAGGCGGGATCGAGCCTTAGGAGTCCTCCTGGAAATTCTCGAGCATCTACCCCCATAACCAGAGCCTGCCTATTTTACTACTTTGTGCTCTCTCCTACACCTCTGACTTTACAGGGGGCTGTACCCCACCACCTCTTTCAGAGAAGGAGTTAACTTAGAGCTCCAGTTAATAATAATTAACTGGGCGTGATAGGAGTGTTTCAACCTACAAACTTCTCTGAAGGTTCTCTAGCCTGCCTGACAGCCTTGTCTGGCCACATGTGATTGCTCACAGCCTCCCAACCGTGAGAGGCGCGAGATGCTTTAAACCTTCTAAAAACAGGTTCTTTAGAGAAGTTAGAAAACTATTAGTATAAGTATAATGGGCTGATTAGAAATTGTATTGGTGAAGGGTTTTTCATTTGTTGAGCCAATGTTTACAGCTAAGTCTCCACATCCCCTGCTCTTATACACGTTAATGAATATATAGAAGAAATAAGTATTAACCTTTGATATAAATCACATTAGACCTTAGACTAAGTAAATTCTTTCCTTAAGTAAAACCCACTACACCCTCACCCTATAGGAATGTAACTTTATTTGGGTGGCATCTGTTTTAAGAATAATCACCCTTGGAGAAAAAAGTGTTCTGGTTGACTGACCACTGTCACAAGGAGAGGGTCATAAATTGTCAGCAGACCCCCCTAGCCAGAAGATGATGTAACACCCCTAAGACCTCTGTATACATTTGTATGAAGCACCTGACTTTAATAAAAGTCAGGACTGCTGTCCCCACGTGACTTTTGTATAACATCTCAGTGTATAAAAACAGACTCTGGAAAATAAAGAATTGGGATCAGTTCCTCGAAATACTGGTCTCCTTATGTCTCTCTCTCTCTCAAACTCTGGCTGAGTCTCCATCTGGAGCATGGAACCCGCCATGCTTACTAATTATGCCTGGGCTTCTAAAATCCGACCCAGGAGGCCTCAGTGTCTCCTCTCCTTCGGGAGAACAGAAGGACGCCTGCGGCCTACGTAAGTGGTGCAAACTTCTTGTATTGAAGTTTTATTGGTCTCCCGCGTAAACCAAGCTACTCAGCCTCTTTTCTCCACTGAATTTTCCTACTGAGCTATCCTCATTCTATTACTGTTTATATCTTTGATGAATATGTAAATAGTCGCCGACACCATCTCCCCTTCGAATACCCTGGATCAGCCGGGGCTGGACCCCAGCACTCTGTATATAAGTTAAATAAGCAGGGTGACAATATATAGCCTTGACGTATTCCTTTTCCTATTTGGAACGAGTCTGTTGTTCCATGTCCAGTTCTAACTGTTGCTTCCTGACCTGCATATAGGTTTCTCAAGAGGCAGGTCAGGTGGTCTGGTATTCCCATCTCTCTCAGAATTTTCCACACTTTATTATGATCCACACAGTCAGAGGCTTTGGCATAGTCAATAAAGCAGAAATAGATGTTTTTTCTGGAACTCTCTTGCTTTTTTGATGATCAAGCAGATGTTGGCAATTTGATCTCTGGTTCCTCTGCCTTTTCTAAAACCAGCTTGAATATCGGGAAGTTCACAGTTCATGTATTGCTGAAGCCTGGCTTGGAAAAGTTTGAGCATTACTTTACTAGAGTGTGAGATGAGTGCAATTGTGTGGTAGCTTGAACATTCTCTAGCATTGCCTTTGTTTGGGATTGGAATGAAAGCGGACCTTCTCCATCCCTGTGGCAACTGCTGAGCTTTCCAGATTTGCTGGCATATTGAGTGCAGCACTTTAACAGCATCATCTTCAGGGATTTGAAATAGGTCAATTGGAATTCCATCACCTCCACTAGCTTTGTTCATAGTGATGCTTCCTAAGGCCTACTTGACCCACATTCCAGGATGTCTGGCTCTAGGTGAATGGTCACACCATCGTGATTATATGGGTCATGGTGATCTTTTTGTACAGTTCTTCTGTGTATTCTTGCCACCTCTTCTTAATATCTTCTGCTTCTGTTAGGTCCATACCATTTTTGTCCTTTATTGCAAATCTAGAGGTCTACAAATAAGCATTTTATGAAGAAAAATATAATTGGGAAACTTTAATCAAAATGTTAAATTAATTCTGATTATTTCATATTGTTCTTTGAATTTTATTATATTGACTTTTTTTTTTTCCAACGTACATATTTACTACTATAATGCATGTGTGCTAAGTCGCTTCTTTTGTGTCCAGCTCTTTTCAACACTAAGGACTATAGCCCACCAGGCTCTTCTGTCCATGGGATTCAATAGGCCAGAATACTAGAGTGGGTTGTCATCTTCCCAGGCCAGGAATTGAACCCGTGTCTCTTATGTCTCCTGCATTGGAAGCAGATTCTTTACCACTACTGTCACCTGGGAAGTCCACTCCTATAATATTGGCACAATTTAAGCATAAAAGTTTCATTGTAAAAAATGCATCATTCCATCCCTGATAGTTTCAGTCACAGAATAAGAAAGTATTTCTCTAAAAATAGTTTCTCTACCAAAGCAGGCATAGATTTAGAGCATCACGTTGGAAGGCCACAGCATTAGGCTCTTGACTGTGTGGCTTCTAAGGGAAAAAATTAGTTAGAACTTAGCATAGCAGCGTTTAGTACTTGAACTTTTGTCCTTGGAGACATGCCAAGTAATCTTGCTTGGAAATTGGTCCACAGAGATGACCAGTTTGCATTATCAACAGTCTCCAGAATATGAGGTAGCCTGGAGTCATCAGGATAAGAGGCAAGAGATATGGTGCTCCACTTACATCTATGTACACAGTTGATCCCTGATACTCATTCTAGACATAACTTCCTGACAAATTTTATGCATGATCAGGAGTTGAACAAAACTTTATTTGATTTATTTTTGCCTCAGAATAAAACAAAATGAATGCACTAAAATTTAAAAGAACTTATCTCAAAGAAAACAAATATTGCATTATAGAAATTTTCAACTCAAATGGTCTTATGTGTTATTTGTGAGAAAAATGGGAGTTTGACATACTTCTAGAGAGAAAATATTGGAATAAAGTATTTTTTCACCAACTTGGCTGAAAGTAAGTATCATTCTCAAATTTGGAAGGTTTTAGGTAGGATCCAATAAAACGGGAACTTTATCAGCAGAATATGCATGCAGATATCTTTTAGACCTTATTAAAAAAGTGTCAGGATGTGTGGAAGGAGAAGTACAGAGTTGATATGATCAGGGTCTACAAGTCATTTGCATTTTTAGAAATATAATTTTGGAAGAAATTTGATTTTCACTGGTCAGGTTAGAAAAATATCATATATTTTGGAAATTAGTACTAACATATGGCCTATCATTTTAATACACCCTATTAAAGTCCACTAAGTTTGGATACTTGTCATTAACATTAAACAGTATTTGAAATGAAAGAACAAAACATGGTACATTAAAATTTTCTTTTATCATTCTTTATTATATAGCTAGCAGTTTACTCTTGGTTTTGTTGAAATTAATTATAAATAGGAGTATGGTATTATGGTGTGGTGTAGTGGTAAAGAATCTTCCTGCTATGCAAGAGACATGGGTTTGATCTCTGAGTGGGGAAGATATACTGGAGGAGGATACTGCAACCCACTCCAGTATTCTTGCCTGGAAATTCCATGGACAGAAGAGCCTGCAGGGCTACAGTGCATGGGGTTTGCAAAGAGTCGGACATGCCTGAGCACACACACACAAGGTCTTATGAACAAGCTCTCTAGAGTCAATCTATGGAGGTGGAATTGCAGGTTCAAAATTTAGTAGTTCTGTATCTGGACAAGTTAATTAAATTATTTGTGCACTTGTCTCATCAGAAAAATATGGCTAAAACAGTACTAATTATGATATAAAAATCTCATGAAATGCATTAATTAAATGCCTTAACAGGAGCATTTAGGAGCATATCAGGCTTATTCTAATTCTTCAATGAATTAGTTTGTTTGTTTTTTTTTATAATATATCCAAATGTCAACTCACACCTATTTTTATATTTGGAAATCAAAATAAGTTTTTGTCTCTGCATACACTATACACACCTCCTTATCATCATTTCATGGGAACACTAAATTAATATAAATAAGTGATGTCATTATACATACACAAAGTAATTTTTTTTTTAATTTTTTAAGTAATTCCTGCTGAATATCAACTTTGATTTCTCAACAGTTTGGAGCATTTGAACACTATGGGCAGAAGGAATATCACACAGGTGTCTGACTTCATCCTCATGGGACTGACAGACTCTGAAGAGATCCGGCTGGTCCTCTTCACCCTCTTTCTCCTGATATACCTGATCACTGTGCTGGGGAATGTGGGGATGATCCTGATAATCTACCTGGATTCCCGGCTTCACACACCTATGTATTTTTTCCTCAGTCACTTGTCATTTCTTGATCTCAGTTACTCAAGTGTCATCACCCCTAAAACCTTAGACAACTTACTGAATTCCACCAAGAACATTTCGTACCCGAACTGCTTCATCCAGATGAGTTGCTTTATATTCTTGGGTGCCACTGAATGTTTCCTTCTCTCCTCCATGGCCTATGATCGCTATGTAGCTATCTGCAACCCTCTGCATTACCCGATTGTCATGTACACCAGACGCTGCTGGTCCCTAGTCTTCGGATGTTATTTGATTGGCTTTATGGACTCTTTTGTTAATGGACTTTGCATGAGCAGATTGCATTTCTGCAAATCCAATATAATCTTTCACTTTTTCTGTGATCTATCCCCAATTTTAGCCTTGTCCTGCACTGACACACATGACATAGAAATCATCATATCCACTTTTGCTGGCTCTAGCCTAGTGCTGTCTCTTCTTACAATAGCAGTGTCCTATGTCTCCATCATGTCTACTATCCTCAAAATTACTTCCATTTCTAGTAAGCAAAAAGTTTTCTCTACCTGTGCATCACATCTTCTGGGGGTCACCATCTTTTACGGCACTATGATTTTTACTTACTTAAAACCAAGTAAATCCTACTCCTTGGGAAAGGATCAGATAGCTTCTGTTTTTTACACTATTGTCATCCCCATGCTGAATCCACTCATATACAGTCTTCGAAACAAGGAAGTAAAAAATGCTTTCAGTAGAGTCATGCAGAAGATGAAATGAAAGTCGCTCAGTCGTGTCCAATTCTTTGTGACCCCATGGACTATACAGTCCATGGAATCCTCCAGGCCTGAAGTGGGGAGCCTTTCCCATCTCCAGGGAATCTTCCTAATTCAGAGATCGAATTTGGGTCTCCTACATTTCAGGCAGATTCTTTACCAGCTAAGCCACAAGGGAAGCCCAAGAATACCTGAGTGGGTAACCTGTCCCTTCTCCAGGGGATCTTCCAGACCCCTGAATCAAACCGGGATCGTCTGCATTGAAGGCTGATTCTTTACCAACTGAGCTATGAGGGAAGCCCAGGTAAAGTGTTCTGAACAATTAAAATAGCATTGAAGGTAAGTGTTCATGCTCACAAGTTTTTTTTTTTTTTTCTTATCTGTATTTTATTCCCCTTTTTTCTCTTTCCAGAAACAAACTGAACTATTTATTTATTTGCTTTCTTTTTGAACGATTATTTGCTTGATCTAATATGATCTTGGGCATTTCCTGGCACTTTGGTCATGCTCAGTCGTGTTTGACTCTTTGTGACCCCACGGACCATAGCCCACCAGGCTCCTCTGTCCACAGAATATTCCAGGCAAGAATATGGAAATGGGTTGTCATTTTCTACTCCAAGGGATCTTCCCAACCCAGGGATTGAACCATGCATCCTCTACATCTCTTGCATTGGCAACAAATTGTAACCTTGAGCCACGGGAAGCCCTTTTCCTGGAATATGCCATAAGAAAATAATTTTAAATGTTGAAACATGCTAAATTCATGGTGTTCTTTTAAGGACAACTGATTTGCAGAATGATGACTTATGGTTATTATCTTTTAAACAGTATCATACAAATTTAGAGAATTTTATTATGAAAAAAGGTCCATTTTAGGAACAGTAAAAACACTTTTAGAAATTATTTCATGTACTTTGTGGAGAAGCAATACAACAGAGTGATTAGTAGCACTTGCTTTGGAACTATCCATTACAGAATTTCCATTCTTGATTGCAACCCTTGTAGCTCTATAACATTTGAAAAAATCACTGAAACTTTTGGACTCGTTTCCTCAACCTCACCAAGTAAGTAATAATTCCAGATCTATAGTGTTATTGTAGGTATTATACCACACAATTGATGTAAAGCATTTAAGGCCTTACAAAGAAATGCTATTATCATTAGAATGTTCACATCCTTGCTTATTTTTAACTTATAATGTTTTATTTTTTTCTTAAAGAATATTATTCTAATTTATAAATTACCTTTAGTTTATTTAAAAGAAAACACACACACAACTAAGTAAATGATCAATGCTTCAAGATTTCTTCAAAAAACTTGGAAAATATAAAATTGGAAGAAAAAAAAAGTTTTTTATATATGTTCTTCTGGGCATTCCTGTTGGCTTAGTGGTAAAAAATTGGCCTGCCAATGAAGGAGATACAGGCTCAATCCCTGATTTAGGAAGATTCTCCAGAGGAGGAAATGGCAACCCACTCCACTATTCATGCCTGGCAATCCCCACAGACAGAGGAGGCTGATGGGCAACAGTCCATGTGGTCACACAGAGTCAGACACAACAGAGCAACTGAACAGCAGCAATAATATATTCTTCTAGGGGGCTTCCCTGGTGGCTCAGTGGAAAAGAATCCACCTGTCAATGTAGGAGTTACCAGTTTGAGCCCTGGTCCCAGAAGATTCCCTGGAGAAGGAAATCACACTCACTCCATGGACATGCCATGAAAACGCACTCTGTGAAAATGCCCTTGGACAGAAGAACCCAGTGGGCTAGAGTCCATGCAGTCGCAAAGAGTTGGACACCATTTAGGGACTAACAACTACAACATATGCTCTAGATAGATAGTTATGTATGTACATGGTATTACATTATATATGTCATATTTCTCTCATTTCCTATGAAGTTTTCAGCAGCTTTCTTTGTACTCTTACAAGTTTACCATTAGTTTTTCTTCTGTCATTGAAATCCAGAGTGAATGTGTTTTTGGCAAATGGGAAAAATCCAGACTCATTCTGCAATGCTTTGGACATGAAATGTGTGCAAATTCAAGTTAAAAATCTGCATGCAGTGATATTTCTTCAGTAGCTATCTGAAAATATTTAAAACCCATAAATGTGTCTGATGTGTCAAAAGCTTCCAAAAACTGCTGCTGTTGTTGTTGTTGTTGTTGAAATTCTGTGCATTTTACAATAGCATTGCCTTTCTCCTAATTCCTATGTTTGTTATGATTATTAAAGATAAATTCTTTAATTAAAAGTTTCACTCTGTTAATGGACATATAGCTTGTTTCTATGTTCTGGCCTCTGTAAATAGTGTTGCAATGAACACTATCAGAACTAATACTGAGAGTTCTTGGAATTTTTCCATTTTCCCTTTCATTCAGAAATGAACTCACTTTTTGAATTACAGTTTTTTCTAGGCATATGCCTAGGAGTGGGGTTTCTTTGTCATGTGGTTGTTCTTTTTGTGTTATAATCTTCATAATAGCCCACTGCTCCACAGTGACCTTGTCCCCACTCCTTACCTGCATTAACTCATTCTTTATTATTCTACCAATCATACTCACTTTGATTTGACGACTGACACCCTAACTGTTCTGTCCACACTAATACTGATAGTTCTTGGAATTTTTCCATTTTCCCTTTCATTCAGAAATTTCCTATTCGCAGAGAAATGCATGCTTTCCTTCCCATTTTATTCTTAATAAAAACATTCAAAAATGTACCTATTCCCTTCCTCCTTGCATGTTTCATTTCTTTTCCATGGCAGTTATCTACATTTAACCTTTTATAATATTTTACTAGTGTATTTTGCTTCTTGTCTGCCGCACCTCACACACTATCATGTAAGTTTAATGAATGAGGATTCTTGTTTAGTTTGTTCAACATCATCGCCCCAGCACCTAGATCTAAACCTCAATGAATGTATCTGAAGTCTGCAATTTATAGAGGATGAAACTAAAGAACACAGTAAACAACTGGCCCATGATCACACACTAGTGAAAGAACAAGCTCACATTTGAACACAGATAGTCTAACTCTACTGTTAACATTTCTCATCACCACTGATTGGGCATTTTCAACAAAATTGTACTACGATTACCAGAACTGAGAAAATAAAATTCACTACTATATTAAAGAAAGTATTACATAAAACACCAGGGGCTGTTGAAAGGCTTATACGGCTGGCAGACATTCTCTAAAACATGCTAATACCAGCCAACATGATTTGGACAATACTAGCTAAGTCTTTTCAAACATCCAGGCCCAGTCCTATTCACTGAAGGAAAATTCCATTAAGCAAAGAACAGTTTGCCCAAAGATGATATTGTTCTAGGAAGAGAATCTGCATTAGTCAGGGTACAGGCTAGCTTGATGTAAAATGGGATTCAGAAAGACTGGCTTAGCAAAGAAAAAAGTATCCTTGGTTATAAACTTCCAGATTTTATCTGACTAGGGTATGTGGATGAGTCTTTTTCAGAACATAATTCTAGAAACTGGGCTTCCTTGGTGAATCAGTGGTAAAGAATACTGCTGCCAATGCAGGAGCAACACATATGGGCCCTGGTCAGTAAGATCCCCTGGAGAAGGCCCAGGCTAGCATTCTTGCCTGGAAAAGCCCATGGACAGAGGAACCTGGTGGGCTACAGTACATGTGACCAAAAAGAGTCTGACATGATTTAGTGAATAAATGACACCAATCCTGCAAACTAAGTTTCTTCTGTGTTGCTGATCATTAATCTCCCAAATGCTGTCCTCTTCTTCACTGTTGAATGATTGATTTAAAAAAAAAATAATATTTGGTACATTTCATCACAAAGCCATCTGGTTTTGGTCTAATATTCAGTATCTAAAGTTAACTGAAAGCATAAATTCACTTAAATGCATGCATGAAAATGTTCATAAGCACTATGAATGAAAGCCAAAGAACAGAAACAACTCAAATGACCATCAAGTGATTCATTGGAAGGACAGATGTTGAAGTGTTGCAGCTGAAGCTCTATTACTTTGGCCACCAAATGGGAAGAGCTGACACACTGGAAAAGACTCTGATGCTGTGAAAGAGTGAAGGCAGGAGGAGAAGGGGACGACAGAGGATGAGATGGTTGGATGGCATCACGGACTCAATGGACATGAGTTTGAATAAACTCCAGAAGTTAATGGAGGACAGAAAAGCCTGGCATGCTGCAGTCCATGGTGTCACAAAGAGTTGAACATGACTTTGTGACTGAGGAACAACAAAATATTATTTACATGAGATGAAGGAAAAGAGATCATGGGAATTTTTTTCATATAAATTTATTTTAATTGGAAGCTAATTACTTTACAATATTGCATTGGTTTTGCCATACATCAACATGAATCCACAAAGGGTGTACATGTGTCCCCCATCTTGAACCTTCTTCCCACTTCCCTCCCCATACCATCCCTCTGGGTCATCCCAGTGCACCAGCCCCAAGCATCCAGTATCATATACTGAACTTGGACTGGCGATTCGTTTCACATATGATATTATACATATTTCAATGCCATTCTCCCAAATCATCCCACCCTCTCCCTCTCCCACAGAGTCCAAAAGACTGTTCTATATATCTATGTCTCTTTTGCTGTCTCGCATATGGGGTTATTGTTACCATCTTTATAAATTCCATATATATGCGTTAGTATACTGTATTGGAGTTTTTCTTTCTGGCTTACTTCACTCTGTATAATAGGCTCCAGTTTCATCCACCTCATTAGAACTGATTCAAATGTATTCTTTTTAATGGCTGAGTAATACTCCATTGTGTATATGTACCACAGCTTTCTTATCCATTCATCTGCTGATGGACATCTAGGTTGCTTCCATGTCCTGGCTATTGTAAACAGTGCTGTGATGAACACCGGGGTACACGTGTCTCTTTCCCTTCTGGTTTCCTCAGTGTATATACCCAGCAGTGGGATTGCTGGGTCGTAAGACAGTTCTATTTCCAATTTTTTAAGGAAAAATGAATAAATTTTATTAAACTAAAATCAGGAAAATAGAACAAAGGAAAAATATATAGACAAAGAAAGCAAGACATGCTTCAAAGATGTTCAAAGATGAACACCAAGCCAAATTAACAGAAAACATATCACAAGGTACAAATAAGGCTTTTATTCCCCTGAAAAGAAAAAAATATATATTTTAAACTTTCTAATGAATTGATATAATGTATTCTAAGTCAAGGAAAAATATTTATTAAAGTCATTTTTTGTTATTTATTAAATTAATTTTTACAAATTTTAAGAAATAAATTCCTTTAAAATTTTTTTACATTTTTCTTATCTAGCCATAAATATGATTTTTATTTTACACTTGTCTAAGTAAGACAAACATTTCATGATTGCACTCATCTCACATGCTAGTAAGGTAATGCTCAAAATTCTCCAAGCCAGGCTTCAACAAGAAGCCTCTGAACTTCCAGATGTTCAAGCTTGTTTTAGAAAAGGCAGAGGAATCAGAGATCAAGTTGCCAACATCTGTTGGATTGTCAAAAAAGCCAGAGATTTCCAGAAATACATGTATTTCTGATTTATTGACTGTTCCAAAGGCTTTTATTGTATGGATCACCACAAACTCTGGAAACTTCTGTAAGAGATGGGAATACCAGATCACCTGATCTGCCTCTTGAGAAACCTGTATGCAGGTGAGGAAGCAACAGAACTGGACATGGAACAACAGACTGGTTCCAAATAGGAAAAGGAGTACGTCAAGGCTGTGTATTGTCACCCTGCTTATTTGACTTATATGCAGAGTGCATCATGAGAAATTCTGGACTGGATGAAGCACAAGCTGGAATCAAGATTGCTGGGAGAAATATCATTAACCTCAGATATGCAGATGACACAACCCTTATGGCATAAAGTGAAGAAGAACTAAAAGGCCTCTTAATGAAAGTGAGAGAGGAGAGTGAAAAAGTTGGCTTAAATCTCAACATTTTGAAAATGAAGATCATGGCATCTGATCCCATCACTTCATGGTCAATAGATGGGGAAACAATGAAAAGAGTGTCAGATTTTCTTTTTCTGGTCTCCAAAACCACAGAAAATTGTGACTGGAGCCATGAAATTAGAAGAGGCTTGCTTCTTGGAAGAAAAGTTATGACCAACCTAGACAGCATAATAAAAAGCAGAGGCATTACTTTGTCAACAAAGGTCCGTCTAGTCAAAATTACAGATTTTCCAGTAGTCATGTATGGATGTGAGGGTTGGACTATAAAGAAAGCTGAGCACCAAAGAACATAAGCTTTTGAACTGTGGTGTTGGAGAAGACTCTTGAGAGCCCCTTGGACAGCATGGAGATCCAACCAGTCCATCCTAAAGGAGATCAGTCCTGAATGTTCACTGGAAGGACTGATGTTGAAGCTGAAACTCCAATACTTTGGCCACCTGATGGGAAGAGCTGATTCATTGGAAAAGACCCTGATGCTGGGAAAAATTGAGGGCAGGAGGAGAAGGGGACGACAGGATGAGGTGGTTGGATGGCATAACCGACTCAATGGACATAGGTTTGTGTAAACTCCGGGAGTTGGTGATGGATAGGGAGGCCTGGTATGCTGCGGTTCACGGGGTCACAAAGAGTTGGATACAACTGAGCGACCGAAATGAACTGACTTAACCTTAAGCATATTCTTAATAAATATTACCATCTATCTTCAGTATAATTTTTGGAGTTTCAAAATGGACCTAATCTATTTCTGTGATTTGACAGTAATAAGAAAATACTTTAATAATGGAATAAAGATATATGATGTTGAGCCAAACTGGAAAAGTCATGCCCATATACCTGGATGGAACATATTGTGTGAACTCACATGGAGGTTCTTCACAGGAGCTCCAGAATGGAGAAATAACTTCATGATGTGTGCTGAAGACTTCCTATAATTAATGTGAGCTAATATCAATCTACTGAATCCCAAGATTATAGCTATAACAATAGAGTGTGAAACAAATCACAGAGTGAATGACAACTGCAATATACTTACATCAGTAAATATTTAATATGGATCAGTTTAAATGTAATAATCAGCATATAAATGATATGAACTATATTTGTAAATTGTTACATTGATGGACTCAGTTCAGTTCAGTTTAGTTGCTCAGTCGTGTCTGACTCTTTGCAACCACATGAACTGCAGCACACCCAGGTCTCCATTTCCATGACCAACTAGCAGAGTTTACTCAAATCCATGTCCATTGAGTTGGTTATGCCATCCAATAATCTCATTCTTTGTTGTCCCCTTCTCCTCCTGCCCTCAATCTTTCCCAGCATAAGGGTCTTTCCAAATGACTCAGCTTTTCCCATCAGGTGGCCAAAGTATTGGAATTTCAGCCTCAGCATCAGTCCTTCCAATGAATACCCAGGACTGATCTCCTTTAGGATGGACTGGTTGGATCTCCTTGCAGTCCAAGGGACTCTCAAGAGTCCTCTCCAACACCACAGTTCAAAAGCATCAACTCTTCAGTGCTCAGCTTTCTTAATAGTACAATTCTCACATACATGCATGACTACTGGAAAAACCATAACCTTGACTAGACAGACATTTGTTGGCAAATTAATGTCTCTGCTTTTTAATATGCTGTCTAGGTTGGTCTTAACTTTCCTTCCAAGGAGTAAGCATCTTTTAATTCCATGGCTGCAATCACCATCTGCAGTGATTTTGGAGACCAGAAAAATAAAGTCAGTCACTGTTTCCACTGTTTCCCAATCTATTTGCCATGAAGTGATGATGGGAACTGTTGCCATGATCTTTGTTTTCTGAATGTTGAGATTTAAGCCAACTTTTTCACTCTCCTCTTTCACTTTCATCAAGAGGCTCTTTAGTTCTTATTCAATTTCTGCCATAAGGGTGGTGTCATCTGCATGTCTGAGGTTATTGATATTTCTCCTGGCAATCTTGATGCCGACTTGTGCTTCTTCCAGCCCAGCATTTCTCATGATGTACTCTGCATATAAGTTAAATATACAGGGTTGATGTACTCCTTTTCTTATTTGGAACCAGTCTGTTCCATTTTCTGTTCTAACTGTTGCTTCCTGACCTGCATACAGGTTTCTCAAGAGGCAGGTCAGTTGGTCTGCTATTCCCATCTCTTTCAGAATTTTCCACACTTTATTATGATCCACACAGTCAGAGGCTTTGGCATAGTCAATAAAGCAGAAATAGATGTTTTTTCTGGAACTCTTTTGCTTTTTTGATGACCAAGCAGATGTTGGCAATTTAATCTCTCGTTCTTCTGCCTTTTCTAGCACCAGCTTGAACATCTGGAAGTTCACTATTTACATATTGCTGAATCCTGGCTTTGATAATTTTGGGCATTACTTTACTAGCATGTGAGATGAGTGCAATTGTGTGGTAGTTTGAGCATTCTTTGGCATTGCCTTTCTTTGGGATTGGAATGAAAACGGACCTTTTCCAGTCCTGTGGCCACTGGTGAGGTTTCCAAATTTGCTGGCATATTGAGTGCAGCACTTTCACAGCATCATCTTTCAGGATTTGAAAGAGCTCAACTGGAATTCCATCACCTCCACTGGCTTTGTTCATAGTGATGCTTTCTAAGGCCCACTTGACTTCATATTCCAGGATGTCTGGCTCTAGGTGAGTGATCACACCATCATGATTATCTGGGTCATGAAGATCTTTTTTGTACAATTATTCTGTGTATTCTTGCTACTTTTTCTTAATATCTTCTGTTTTTGTTAGGTCTATACCATTTCTGTCCTTTATTGAACCCATCTTTGCATGAAATGTTCCCTTGGTATCTGTAATTTTCTTGAAGAGATCTCTAGTCTTTTCCTCTCTATTGTTTTCCTCTACCTCTTTGCATTGATGGCCAAAGAAGGCTTTGTTATCTCTCTTGCTATTATTTGGAACTCTGCATTCAAATTGGTATGCCTTTCCTTTTCTCCTTTGCTTTTCACTTCTCTTCTTTTCACAGCTATTTGTAAGGCCTCCTCTAAGAGCCATTTTGCTTTTTTCAATTACTTTTTCTTTGGGATCATCTTAATCCCTGTCTCCTATACGATGTCATGAACTTCTGTTCATAGTTTATCAGGCACTCTGTCTATCAGATATAGTCCCCTATGCCAAGGTCCAGCCCCAGCTGATCCAGGGAGTTTGAAGGGGAGACGGCGTCGGCGATTAATTTAAATATTCATCAAAGATATAAAGAGTAATAGAATGAGGATAGCTCAGCAGGAAAATTCAGTGGAGAAAAGAGGCTGAGTAGCTTGGTTTACGTGGGAAACCAATAAAACTTCAAGACAAGAAGTTTGCACCACTTATGTAGGCCACAGGCATCCTTCCATTTTTCCAAAGGAGAGGAGACACTGAGGCCTCCCTGGTCAGAGTTTAGAAGCCCAGGCATAATTAGTAAGCTTGGCGGGCTCTGCGCTCCAGATGGAAACTCAACCAGAATTTAAGAGAGAGAACGACATGGGGAGACCAGTATTTCAAGGAGCTGATCCCAATTCTTTATTTTCCAGGGTCTGTTTTTATACACTGAGATGTTATACAAAAGTCAAACAGGGTTAGCAGTCCTGACTTTTATTAAAGTCAGGTGCTTCGTACAGATGTATACAGAGGTCTTAGGGGTGTTACATCATCTTCTGGCCAGGGGGCCTGCTGACAATTTATGACCCTCTCCTTGTGACAGCAGTCAGTCAACACTTATTTCTCCAGGGGTGATTAATCTTAAAACAGATGCCACACAAATAAAGTTACATTCCTATAAGGTGAGGGTGTAGTCAGTTTTAGTTAAGGAAAGAATTTACTTAGCCTAAGGTCTAACGTGATTTATATCAAACGTTAATACTTATTTCTTCTATATATTCATTAATGCGTGTAAGGGCAGGGGATGTGGAGACTTAGCAGCAGACATTGACTCAACAAATGAAAAACCCTTCACCGATACAATCTCTAATCAGCCCATTATACTTATACTAATAATTTTCTAACTTCTCTAAAGAACCTGTTTTTAGAAGGTATAAAGCATCTCGAGCCGCTCATGGTTGGGAGGCTGTGAGCAATCACATGTGGCCGGACAAGCCTGTCAGGCAGGCTAGAGAACCTTCAGAGGAGTTTGTAAGTTTGGAACACTCCTGTCACACCCAGGAATTATTATTAACTGGAGCTCTAAGTTAACTCTTTCTCCGAAAGTGGGGGTGGGGGAGAGCCCCCCATAAAGTCAGAGGTGTAGGTGAGAGCACAAAGTAGTAAAGTACGCAGACTCTGATTTTGGGGGTAGATGCTTGAGGATTTCCAGGGGGCTCCTGAGGCTCTATCCCACCTTTGCGTATGTCAAGCCTCCTTCCTCAGACCTTTGCCACAGGTGGAGGTCCTCACGCTGGCTGCCCGCACCTTTAAATCTATTTGTCACTTCCACTGTATAGTCATAAGGGATTTGGTTTAGGTCATATCTGAATGGTCTATTGGTTTTCCACACTTTCTTCAATTTAAGTCTGAATTTGGCAATAAGGTCTTTATGATCTGAGCCACAGTTAACTCCCAGTTTATTTTTGATGGACTCAGATCAGATCAGATCAGTTCAGTCACTCAGTCGTGTCCGACTCTTTGCGACCCCATGAATCACAGCATGCCAGGCCTCCCTGTCCATCACCAACTCCCGGAGTTCAGTGAGACCCACTTCCATTGAGTAAGTGATGTCATCCAGCCATCTCATCCTCTTTCATCCCCTTCTCCTCTTGCCTTCAATCCTTCCCAGCATCAGAGTCTTTTCCAATGAGTCAACTCTTCGCATGAGGTGGCCAAAGTACTGGAGCTTCAGCTTTAGCATCATTCCTTCCAAAAAAATTCCCAGGGCTGATCTCCTTCAGAATGGACTGGTTGGATCTCCTTGCAGTCCAAGGGACTCTCAAGAGTCTTCTCCAACACCACAGTTCCAAAGCATCGATTCTTCAGCGCTCATCCTTCTTCACAGTCCAACTCTCACATCCATACATGACCACAGGAAAAACCATAGCCTTGACTAGACGGACCTTTGTTGGCAAAGTAATGTCTCTGCTTTTGAATATGCTATCTAGGTTAGTCGCAACTTTCCTTCCAAGGAGTAAGCGCCTTTTATTCATGGCTGCAGTCACCATCTGTAGTGATTGTAGAGCCCAGAAAAATAAAGTCTGACACTTTCCACTGTTTCCCCATCTATTTCCCATGAAGTGATGGGACCGGATACCATGATCTTTGTTTTCTAAAAGTTGAGCTTTAAGCCAACTTTTTCACTATCCACTTTCACTTTCATCAAGGGGCTTTTGAGTTCCTCTTCACTTTCTGCCATAAGGGTGGTGTCATCTGCATATCTGAGGTTATTAATATTTCTCCAGTAATCTTGATTCTAGCTTGTGTTTCTTCCAGTCCAGCGTTTCTCATGATGTACTCTGCATATAAGTTAAATGAGCAGGGTGGCAATACACAGCCTTGACATACTCCTTTTCCTATTGGGAAACAGTATGTTGTTCAATGTCCAGTTCTAACCTATGCTTCCTTACCTGCATACAAATTTCTCAAAAAGCAGGTCAGGTGGTCTGGTATTCCCATCTCTTTCAGAATTTTCCACAGTTAATTGTGATCCACACAGTCAAAGGCTTTGGCATACTCAATAAAGCCGAAAGAGACATTTTTTCTGGAACTCTCTTGCTTTTTTCATGACCCAGGGGATGTTGGCAATTTGATCTCTGGTTCCTCTGCCTTTTCTAAAACCAGCTTGAACATCAGGAAGTTTTCGGTTCATATATTGCTGAAGCCTGGCCTGGAGAATTTTGAGCATTACTTTACTAGCATGTAAGATGAGTGCAATTGTGCGGTAGTTTGAGCATTCTTTGGGATTGAAATGAAAACTGACCTTTTCCAGTCCTGTGGCCACTGCTGAGTTTTCCAAATTGGCTGGCATATTGAGTGCAGCACTTTCACTGCATCATCTTTCAGGATTTGGAATAGCTCAACTGGAATTCCATCACCTCCACTAGCTTTGTTCGTACTGATGCTTTTTAAGGCCCACTTGACTTTACATTCCAGGATGTCTGGCTCTAGGCTAGTGATTACACCATCGTGATTATCTGGGTCGTGAAGATCTTTTTTGTACAGTTCTTCTGTGTATTCTTGCCATCTCTTCTTAATATCTTCTGCTTCTGCTAGGTCCATACCATTTCTGTCCTTTATCGAGCCCATTTTTGCATGAAATGTTCCTTTGGTATCTCTGATTTTCTTGAAGAGATCACTAGTCTTTCACATTCTGTTGTTTTCCTCTATTTCTTTGCATTGATCGTTGAAGAAGGCTTTCTTATGTCTTCCTTCTATTCTTTGGAACTCTGCATTCAGATGTTTATACCTTTCATTTTCTCCTTTGCTTTTCGCTTCTCTTCTTTTCACAGCTATTTGTAAGGCCTCCCCAGACAGCCATTTTGCTTTTTTGCATTTCTTTTCCATGGGGATGTTCTTGATCCCTGTCTCCTGTACAATGTCAAGAACCTCATTCCATATTTCATCAGGCACTCTATCTATCAGATCTCGGCCTTTAAATCTATTTCTCACTTCCACTGTATAATCATAAGGGATTTGATTTAGGTCATACCTGAATGGTCTAGTGGTTTTCCCTACTTTCTTCAATTTCAGTCTGAATTTTGCAATAAGGAGCTCATGGTCTGAGCCAGTCAGCTCCTGGTCTTGTTTTTGGTGACTATATAGGGCTTCTCCATCTTTGGCTGCAAAGAATATCATCAATCTGATTTCGGTGTTGACCATCTGGTGATGTCCATGTATAGAGTCTTCTCTTGTGTTGTTGGAAGAGGGTGTTTGTTATGACCAATGCATTTTCTTGGCAAAACTCTATTAGTCTTTGCCCTGCTTCATTCCGTATTCCAAGGCCAAATTTGCCTGTTACTTCAGGTGTTTCTTGACTTCCTACTTTTGCATTCCAGTCCCCTATAATGAAAAGGACATCTTTTTTTGGGTGTTAGTTCTAAAAGGTCTTGTAGGTCTTCATAGAACCGTTCAAATTAAGCTTCTTCAGCGTTACTGGTTGGGGCATAGACTTGGATTACTGTGATACTGAATGGTTTGCCTTGGAAACGAACAGAGATCATTCTGTCATTCTTGAGATTGCATCCAAGTACTGCATTTCGGACTCTTTTTTCGACCATGATGGCCACTCCATTTCTTCTGAGGGATTCCTGCCCGCAGTAGTAGATATACTGGTTATCTGAGTTAAATTCAACCCATTCCAGTCCATTTCAGTTTGCTGATTCCTAGAATGTCGACATTCACTCTTGCTATCTCTTGTTTGACCACTTCCAATTTGCCTTGATTCATGGACCTGACATTCCAAGTTCCTATGCAATATTGCTATTTACAGCATCAGACCTTGCTTCTATCACCAGTCACATCCACAGCTGGGTAGTGTTTTTGCTTTGGCTCCATCCCTTCATTCTTTTTTGAGTTATTTCTCCACTTATCTCGAGTAACATATTGGGCACCTACTGACCTGGAGAGTTCCTGTTTCAGTATCCTATCTTTTTGCCTTTTCATACTGTTCATGGGGTTCTCAAGGCAAGAATACTGAAGTGGTTTGCCATTCCCTTCTCCAGAGAACCACATTCTGTCGGATCTCTCCACCATGACCCGCCCGTCTTGGGTTGCCCCACGGGCATGGCTTAATTTCATTGTGTTAGACAAGGCTGTGGTCCTAGTGTGATTAGATTGACTAGTTTTCTGTGAGTATGGTTTCAGTGTGTCTACCCTCTGATGCCCACTTGCAACACCTACCATCTTACTTGGGTTTCTCTTACCTGGGCGTGGGGGTTCTCTTCACAGCTGCTCCAGCAAAGGCAGTCATTGCTCCTTACCTTGGGCGAGGGATATCTCCTCACCACCCGCCTTCCTGACCTTCAACGTGGGATAGCTCCTCTTGGCCCTCCTGCACCCATGTAGCCACGGCTCCTTGGATGTGGGGTTGGTCCTCCTGGCCACCACCCTTGTCCTCGGGCGTGGAGTGCTCCTCTCAGCCCCCACCCTGGCCTCAGGCTTAGGGGCATGGGGTATCTCCTCCCAGCTGCTGCTCCTGACCCTGGACGCGGGATAACTCCTCTAGTCGCTGCCCCTGACCTCGAACGCAGGGTATCTCCTCTTGGCCGCCCCCCTGACCTCGGATGCGGGGTAGCTCCTCTCAGCCGTCCCTGAGCCATCACAGTCTGGTTCTTTCGGCCGCTGCCCCTGAGCTCAGATGTGGGGTAACTCCTCTTGGCTGCAGCCCTTTGGGCATGGGGTCCTCCCGGCTTCTGCCCCTGGCCTCAGACATGGGGTGGCTCCTCTCGGCTGAGCTTAGTGTGCTGGTTTCAGCCGCCTGTGCCTAGCGTGCCAGTCATAGCTTTATCCAGTACTAAAAATACATTATGTTTACAAACCAACTTCTCTCAACAATTTTTTCATTGCCTCTTTTACATCTTTATTCCCTAATCTGTAGATGATAGGATTCAGCATGGGAATGATAATGGTGTAAAATGTTGACACGATCATGTCGTGGTTTGAGTCATAGCTGGAAGTTGGTCTCATATATGTGAAGAGGATGGTTCCATGATAAATAGTCACTCCAGTTAGGTGAGAGCCACATATAGAAAAGACTTTACTTCTCCCTTCAGCAGACTGCATCCTCTGAATGGCCACAAGAATGAAACCATAGGAGATCAGAACAATCAGGACAGTGACTATCTCCATGGAGCCCACAAAATAGAAGAGCAGACGCTGGTTTGTGTGAGTGTCAGAGCAAGAAATAGCGAGGAAGGGAGGGATGTCACAGAAGACATGTCTGATTTCATTGGAGGCACAGAAGAAGAGGCTGAAAGTAGCCACTGTGTGTACAGTAGCATGCACGATGCCTCCAACATAGGAAGCAATGATGAGTGGCATGTAGACTCTGGGAGCCATGCTGACTGAATACAGGAGGGGGGTCGTAGATGGCTACATAGTGATCATATACCATGGCAGACAGAAGAAAGCATTCTGTGGTCCCAAAAGTAAAAAAGAGAAGCATTTTTGCTGCACATCTAAGATAGGAAATGGTTTTATTCTCTGACAGGAAATTAATCAACATTTTTGGAGTGACCATTGAAGAATAGCAGGCATCCAGGGATGATAAGACAGTCAGAAAATAGTACATTGGGTTTTGGATCTGAGAATCCACAAGGACCAACATAACCAGTCCTAAATTTCCTACCTGTGTAAAAAGATAGATTGCCAGAAAAAGTAAAAATAGGTAGACTTGTACCTCTAAATCATCCTTAAAGCCCACCAGTATAAAAATGTTTACTTCAGTCACATTTTTCATCTGGATCCAGTATGAATCTAACTCTGATGAGAGCTGTACCATTTTAGTTTTTCTCTATAGAAAAGGCAGTATTTTGTGAGAACAGAACCCACCCAACTATATCTTCCTATCTGTTTCTTCAGTTCAGTTCAGTCGCTCAGTCGTGTTCGACTCTTTATGATCCCATGAATCGCAGCACACCAGGCCTCCCTGTCCATCACCAACTCCCAGAGTTCACTCAGACTCATGTCCATCGAGTCAGTGATGCCATGCAGCCATTTCATCCTCTGTCATCCCCTTATCCTCCTACCCCTAATCCCTCCCAGCATCAGAGTCTTTTCCAATGAGTCAACTCTTCGCATGAGGTGGCCAAAGTACTGGAGCTTCAGCTTCAGCATCATTCCCTCCAAAGAAGTCCCAGGGATGATCTCCTTCAGAATGGAATGCTTGGATCTCCTTGCAGTCCAAGGGACTCTCAAGTGTCTTATCCAACACCACAGTTCAAAAGCATCAATTCTTCAGTGCTCAGCCTTCTTCACAGTCCAACTCTCACATCCATACATGACCACAAGAAAAACCATAGCCTTGACTAGACGGACCTTTGTTGGCAAAGTAATGTCTCTGCTTTTGAATATGCTATCTAGTTTGGTCATAACTTCCCTTCCAAGGAGTAAGCGTCTTTTAATTTCATGGCTGCAGTCACCATCCGCAGTGATATTGGAGCCCGAAAAAATAAAGTCTGACCCCATCTATTTGCAATGAAGTGATGGGACCAGATGCCATGATCTTCGTTTTCTGAATGTTGAGCTTTAAGCCAACTTTCTCTTGGCAATCTTGATTCCAGCTTGTGCTTCTTCCAGCCCAGCGTTTCTCATAACGTACTCTGCATATAAATTAAATAAGTAGGGTGACAATATACAGCCTTGACGTACTCCTTTTCCTATTTGGAACCAGTCTGTTGTTCCATGTCCAGTTCTAACTGTTGCTTCCTGACCTGCATATAGGTTTCTCAAGGGGCAGGTCAGGTACTCTGGTATTCCCATCTCTTTCAGAATTTCCCACAGTTTATTGTGATCCACACAATCAAAGGTTATTAGGGAAATACAAATATAAAACATTGTTATAAATCTGAGGCTGAATGACTTTATTTATTCAACAAATATTAATGGGTCATGAATTATTCCAGGACCATTTTCTTTTTTATTGAGTGAGTCACCATGTTGCTGTTTTGAACTAGATCATAATTGGAGTGTATTCCCCCTTGGGGACTCTTCTGTGGTTTCATCAACAGTTGAGTAGGTAGATATAAGCAGTTTGAGTTAATTGTATTCATAGCACATCAAAACATGCTTTGGCTGAGGTAAGAGAGAACTTCTGGAGAAGGAAATGGCAACCCACTCCAGTGTTCTTGCCTGGAGAATCCCAGGGACGGGGGAGCCTGGTGGGCTGCCGTCTATGGGGTCACACAGAGTCGGACACGACTGAAGCGACTTAGCAGCACCAGCAGCAGCAGTAGCAGCAAGAGAGAACTTCAGGACATTTGCTGAATGTTTTAGGAGTTTGGACCTAACAAGATCAGATATTCTGTGTAATCCTTTTATTAATAGTTGTTTCCTATCACACAGGTGAATAAATACAGCAAAGATAGTACAAAGGATTAAATTTATGTTTATATTTGTTTATTATTGTCATAATTTAGTTACAATTTTTATAAGTGACTTTAATTGCAACTTGGATTGTCTAGTTGATAATTCACTGGAACCACAATAAACAATGTCTAGACAAGTATAATAATTTAAAAAATTGATTTTGTTTTCAGAAAAATTCACCTTTTAACCACAGGTCTTGAGACCATTGAAAATCAAAGACTTTAGATATCTGAAAATAATAAATATGACTGATTATTTAGTAAATTTAAAACACAATATAATGCTAAATATCTCAGAAATACATTTAAATGAACTATAAGTTGCAATATACTTTCTTAATTCAATCATGACCCATCATCTTGAAAATCTTGATTATTTCCTTTGGATACATCTAATAAGGGCTAATAGAATTAGAAAGAATTTGGGAATAGCACATAAAATGTTCCAGTCTGAGAAGTTGCTATTCTGCAAGACCAACCTAATTTAGCATTATCTATTTAACAATATTTTGAAGGTTCAGCTATATGAATGTATTTTATAGTACAATATTTGCTCCACCTTGTAAAATCAATATTAATGTTCCATTCTATATATAAGAAAATTATAAGAAAAAATTTTACACAGTTAATGAATATAACTATATTGCTGATATCCTATTAAAGTTATCTGCACACTGATACAGTAGGTCATGTAAGAAGGAAATTTATTTTAGCCAATGATTTGGTGTTTTAAGCTAATTTAATATGGAAACAACTAATAGAATTCAGTGGTAAATTAACTGGTTTATCTAATGGATTTAGATGGCATGAATTCAGCCCTTGAGTGAATGAATACACATATTTTCCCTTTTGAGTCTTCAGTGAGTGGCGTGTACGCTTGACCCACTGTCTTGTCACCATGTTCTGATCTACAACTGGGAAATTATACTCTGGCAAAAAATAAATATGAGGACACAAACCACATTCCATTGAATCACAATGTTTTTCATTCTTTTGGTAGGAAATGAATTGCAATTTTTTAAAAAATCTTCTTCAAGTTTGTTCCATGAGGTATGAAGATGAAGAATGTCACCGAAGTAACATCTTTTTTACTGAAAGGCTTCACAGACAATCTTGAACTGCAAATCATCTTATTCTTCTTGTTTCTAGCAGTTTACCTCTTCACACTGATTGGAAATTTAGGGCTGGTTGTGTTGGTCATTGGGGATTGCCAGCTCCACAGCCCCATGTACTATTTTCTGAGTGTGCTTTCATCTGTGGATGCCTGCTATTCCTCAGTAATTACTCCCAAAATGTTAGCAGATTTTATGTCAAAGAACAAAGCCATTTCCTTCCTTGAATGTGCAACACAGATGTTTCTTGCTGTTACTTTTGGGACCACAGAATGCTTTCTTCTGGCTGCAATGGCATATGATCGCTATGTGGCTATCTACAACCCCCTCCTGTATTCAGTCAGCATGGCACCCAGAGTCTACGTGCCACTCATCATTGCTTCTTATGTTGGTGGCATCTTGCATGCCTCTGTGCACACAGTGGCTACTTTCAGGTTATCCTTCTGTGGATCCAATGAAATCAGGCATGTCTTCTGTGACATCCCTCCCCTCCTCGCTATTTCTTCCTCTGACACTCACACAAACCAGCTTCTACTCTTCTACTTTGCAGGCTCTATTGAGATAGTCACTATCCTGATTGTCCTGATCTCCTATGGTTTCATTCTGCTGACCATTCTGAGGATGCCATCTGCTGTAGGGAGAAGGAAAGTGTTTTCTACATGTGGTTCTCACTTAACTGGAGTGTCCATTTTTCATGGTACTCTTCTTTTCATGTATGTGAGACCAAGTTCCATCTATGCCTCAGATCATGATATGATTGCGTCTATATTTTATACCATTGTAATTCCCATGCTGAATCCCATCGTCTATAGTTTAAGGAACAAAGACGTAAAAGAGGCAATGAAAAAAGTGTTTGGGAAAAATTGGCTTATCAATAAAGTATATTTTCATAGTAAATATTAAAAAATTGAGAGTGAGGTTCTGTACATAATATCAACAAGACATAATGAAAATGCTTTATTTTAGTTTATTAATATATTTCTCTTCTTCCTGGATATTTTAATATAAGATCATACTTAAATTTCAATCTATGTTATTTTATATGCAGAAAAAACTGTATCATCCATCTGTGCCTTAATAATTTCTTACTGATAGATTTATCCACACACATACTCACACACACATGCACACACACATATAAATGCTTGTATGTAAGAAGCATGTTGATTGATACAACACAAACACACATAGGCATGTGTGTATGTAACTTTTCTTTAGCATATTATGTATTATTTTCTTCTTTCATCTTGATATAACTAGAATGTATAGTCCCCAATATTCACAACATTATTAACATTATATCTGACTAGCTTGATTAAATGCCAGCTAATAAATAGCAAAACCATAGTTCATATGGTTCCAAACCACGGAGTCATTGGTATTTGAATTCATTTCAAAGCATTCTGATCTATCCTTAGATTTATTCATTGGCAGCTATCTAATCCCAGTCTGTGGTTTGGGGACCATAGATAACATGTTCAAATTCCTGGTGTTAACTACCATGCTGATTTGTAAGGATGCATTTCTTCCATTTTTGTTATTTCATTCAGAGCTTGAGTGCTAAGCAAATCTTTAATTTCTCACAGAAAATAAAGTCCAGGCATTGACATCTATCATGATCACACATGAAAAAAAGACAAACACAATTCAGAGAGTACTGTATAACTGGCCTGTGTATTCGGTTCTTTCCACAGCTGAGCCCCAATCCACCTTTATGGATTTGATTACAGGTCTGGTGCTGACTCGGATTTTAGTTCTCTGTTCCTTGGACCCTTTCAACTCTGATATGCCCCTGCAGAAACCCCCACTCCTCATGTTCAGGCCCAAGAACCTCATTACAGAAGGGTCCCTCCTACATGCATGTTTAAGCCTTGTTTCCAATAGACCTCATTTTCATTGCGAGGACATGTGTCCTTCAGAGATAACTTTAAGATGTAGTATTCTCCTTTCCTGCTTTCATCCATTTATTAACTTTTAATTACAATTTTGCAAAAACTCATTTTCTTCTTAAAGTGAAGTGAGTGAAGTCACTCAGTCGTGTCCGACTCTTTGCGACCCCATGGACTGTAGCCTATCAGGTTCCTCTGTCCATGGGATTTTTCAGGCAAGAGTGCTGGAGTGGATTGCCATTTCCTTCTCCAGGGGATCTTCCCAACCCAGGAATCGAACCCTGGTCTCCTGAATTGCAGGCAGACGTTTTACCATCTGAGCCACTAGGGAAGAGTTTTAAATGCTTCTTAAAGGAGAATCCTTATTTTTAAATCCAAGACAGTTTTCTAAGATTTAGGGTCCAACCTAATGATACTTTTCTGAATTGAGATTAAGTTTAAATTATAATTCAACAGTTCTTGCGCAGAACCCTCTCACCTATATTACCTGTATTTGAAAGTGCTGGTAGCTCAGTTGTTTCCATCTCTTTGCAACCCCATGGACTATAGCCTGCCAGGCTCCTCTGTCCATGGAATTCTCCAAGCAAGAATAATGGAGTGGGTTGCCACTTCCTACTTTAGGGCATCTTCCTGACTGAGGGATCGAACCTGGGCTCCTGAATTGCAGGAAGGTTCTTCACTGCTTGAGCCATCAGGGAAGCCCTTATTGTATTTATTCCTATGCAATATCTCTGCTCTTATTTCTCCTGTTTGGGATACTCTCCTTGCTGCTATTCATACGGTTTCTTCTACTAAATATCAAAACTAAACCATGTTCACTGATATTAGTTATAGTTGCAAATCCAAACTATGCCAATGTGCTTAATAGTGTGTGTATATGCGTGTGTGTGTGTGTGTGTATCATTCGGCATTGAAGAGATTCTTAAACATAATTCAATATCACAAGATTAAATTTTATGCTTTAAAGAAAAATAAACACAAATATAGGGAAAAAACTAGCTATAAATAAGAGAAAATAGATACAGTTATGCATCTATTAAATTTATAAATAATAGACTGCATACAGAAGTATGTACATACAGAAGAAGTACCTAGAATTATGGTTTCTCAGATGGTGCTTTGGTAAAGAATTAGCCTGCCAATGCAGGAGACACTAGAGATGTGGGTTCAATCCCTGGATCAAGAAGATTTCCTGGAGAAGGAAATGGCAACACACTCCAGTATTCTTGCCTGGGAAAGCCCATGGACATAGAAGTCTGGTCTACAGTCAATGGGGTCCATCAAGCTCCTCTGTTCACGGGGTTGCAACAGAGTCAGAAGTGATTTAGTGATTTTAGCAAGGTCAACTAAAGTGATTTAGTGATTTAGCAACAACAACTAAAGACTTGAAGTTAATTATCTCCATGAAAATCCTATTGCTATAACAGTTACATTCTGAAGTACAGAGGGTTAGGATTTCAATTTATGTATATTGGTATATATTCTATGTATATTTACACACACACAGTCCCATAGGCATGAAATTTTTACCTTAAAATATGTAGTATCAACTTTCTTCTCATATAATCCAAAATAGCTATGTTACTGTAGTTGCAATTACTAGTAATTTGATAATTATATATCTGACTAGCTTAAGCAAACACAATCTAATCAATAGGAAAACCACAGCTCACCTACTCCCATATCATGTGCCATGGAATCATTAGTTTGGACTCCAGTTCTAATCACTCTGCTCCAGCCTCAGATCTCTGCATTGCTATGCTATGCTAAGTCACTTCAGTCATGTCCGACTCTGTGTGACCCCATAGACAGCAGCCCACCAGGAACCCCCGTCCCTGGGATTCTCCAGGCAAGAACACTGGAGTGGGTTGCTATTTCCTTCTCCAATGCATGAAAGTGAAAAGTGAAAGTGAAGTCACTCAGTCGTGTCCGACTCTTCGCGACCCCATGGACTGCAGCCTACCAGGCTCCTCCGTCCATGGGATTTTCCAGGCAAGAGTACTGGAGTCGAGTGCCATTGCCTTCTCCAGATCTCTGCATTGGCAGCAGTCTATTCCCAGTCTGTGGTTCACACGTGTGTGTTCAAATGCCTGTTGCTATTTTTATGCTCTTTGTATCGGTGCATTTCTCTCCCTCTTAGCATTTCATCCAGAGTATGGGAGGAGAAGGGGACGACAGAGGATGAGATGGTTGGATGGCATCACTGTCTCAATGGACATGAGTTTGGGTAAACGCTGGGATTGGTGATGGACAGGGAAGCCTGGCGTGTTGCAGTTCAGGGGGTCGCAAAGAGTCGGAAATGACTGAGTGACTGAACTGACTTATGGATAGTAAATTCATTCAATAATTCATAACAGAATACAGAGACTAGGCATTAGCATTTACCAAGATAACACTTAATTCTCAAGGATGACAAAAGACAAGCACAATTCAGAGAGTTAGGTAGGACTGGCTGGCATATGGAGCTTGTCCCAAGCTAAGCTCCACCACATCTTCCTGGCTTTCCCTGAAGGCCTGGTCCTGACTCAGCTTTGCCTGTTTTCTTTTGACTCTTTCCACTCTGTGAGCCGATAGATGCCACCATTCCTCGGTGTCAGAGACAATGAACAAGGTACAAAAAGCATCCCTACTGTGCTCATATTAAACCCTGCTTCCAACAGACTTCCTTTTCATTGCAAGGGCATGTTTTTTAAAGTTAATTGTATCAATATTATATGTATTTTTCCTTCCTCCTATCAATCCTTCCATTATCATTAATATTTTTGGGGTGTAAAATCATTTTGGTTTTAATAGGGCTTCCTCCTTAAATAGAGTCTAAGCTGAAAATATTTCCCTAAAATGGGATTACATTACAAGTTATTACATTTAGTTGTTGGCTAAATTAATCATGTTTAAATACCATATCAATTAAAGTAGTTTATTTTACAGCTTATTTTTGTTACATTCTTTATCATGTTTTCATATTTTAAAGTCCACAGATATGAATAAATGTAGTTCTTTCAATATTGAAATGTTATTGTGAAAACTATACAACTACATACTAGCTTTGCTACGAGGTGCTTGAAGTGCCTTTTTACATTCACAATTGTAAATATGGAAGTAAGTAAGCACACATAGCAAGATTTTGATTTGCTTAAAATAATAAAATAATATAAAAATTATTTAAGTGCTTCCAGATAACTAGAAAATGGCATAAATGAAACTAACTTATTTCAACTTATTGTGCAGAGCTGCCTGTTTAAGTAAAATCACTTAATATCATTATCCTATTCATTAGCTTCCAGTGTTGAATTGAAGAGCATACAGTATTTTGGAGATGTACTCTTTTTGCAAAAAATAACAATATGATTTTATTTTTCTTCTTATTTTCTAAGAATACATGTTACTAAGTTGTTCATTTTGACCTCTGCAGCTTATCATATGGGTACTGATTTTCAAATTTTTTCAAGTAACATGTGAGGTGCTTCTCAATCATGGTCTTATTATCTCTGCAAAGTCCTTGGAAATATTTTTGAAATATATTTCAGTCAAAAACAAATTGTGGAATTTTTTATTATGTTATAGTTGCTTATGGAGTTTCTATTTTTTCCCCCAATGTCATTACACCATTTCTTTTTATTTATTTATTTAACTTTACAATATTGTTTTGGTTTTGCCATATATCAAAATGAATCTGCCACAGGTATACAAGCGTTCCCCATCCTGAACCCTCCTCCCTCCTCCCTCCCCATACCATCCCTCTGTATCGTCCCAGTGCACCAGCCCCAAGCATCCAGAATCATGCATCCAACCTGGACTGGTGACTTATTACATATATGATATTATACATATTTCAATGCCATTCTCCCAAATCATCCCACCGTCTCCCTCTACCACAGAGTCCAAAAGACTGTTCTATACATCTGTGTCTCTTTTGTTGTCTCGTATACAGGGTTATTGTTACCATCTTTCTAAATTCCATATATATGCGTTAGTATACTGTATTGGTGTTTTTCTTTCTGGCTTATTCACTCTGTACAATAGGCTCCAGTTTCATCCACCTCATTAGAACTGATTCAAATGTATTCTTTTAATGGCTGAGTAATACTCCATTGTGTATATGTACCACTGCTTTCTTATCCATTTGTCTGCTGATGGACATCTAGCTTGCTTCCGTGTCCTGGCTATTATAAACAGTGCTGCGATGAACATTGGGGTACACGTGTCTCTTTCAATTCTGTCTTCTTCAGTGTGTATGCCCAGTAGTGGGATTGCTGGATCATAAGGCAGTTCTGTTTCCAGTTTTTCAAGGAATCTCCACACTGTTCTCCATAGTGGCTGTACTAGTTTGCATTCCCACCAACAGTGTAAGAGGGTTCCCTTTTCTCCACACCCTCTCCAGCATTTATTGCTTGTAGACTTTTGGATTGCAGCCATTTTGACTGGTGTGAAATGGTACCTCATAGTGGTTTTGATTTGCATTTCTCTGATAACGAGTGATGTTGAACATCTTTTCATGTGTTTGTTAGCCATCTGTATGTCTTCTTTGGAGAAATGTCTATTTAGTTCTTTGGCCCATTTTTTGATTGGGTCATTTATTTTTCTGGGATTGAGCTGTAGGAGTTGCTTGTACATTTTTGAGATTAGTTGTTTGTCAGTTACTTCATTTGCTATTATTTTCTCCCATTCTGAAGGCTGTCTTTTCACCTTGCTTATAGTTTCCTTTGTTGTGCAAAAGCTTTTAAGTTTAATTAGGTCCCATTTGTTTATCTTTGCTTTTATTTCTAATATTCTGGGAAGTGGGTCATAGAGGATCCTGCTGTGATGTATGTCGGAGAGTGTTTTGCCTATGTTCTCCTCTAGGACTTTTATAGTTTCTGGTCTTATGTTGTGATCTTTAATCCATTTTGAGTATTTTTGTGTATGAAGTTAGAAAGTGCTCTAGTTTCATTCTTTTACAAGAGGTTGACCAGTTTTCCCAGCACCACTTGTTAAAGAGATTGTCTTTTCTCCATTGTATATTCTTGCTTCCTTTGTCAAAGATAAGGTGTCCATATGTGCGTGGATTTATCTCTGGGCTTTCTATTTTGTTCCATTGATCTATATTTCTGTCTTTGTGCCAGTACCATACTGTCTTGATGACTGTGGCTTTGTAGTAGAGCCTGAAGTCAGGCAGGTTGATGCCCCTAGTTCCATTCTTCTTTCTCAAGATAGCTTTGGCTATTTGACGTTTTTTGTATTTCCATACATATTGTGAAATTATTTGTTCTAGCTCTGTGAAGAATACCCTTGGAAGCTTGATAGGGATTGCATTGAATCTATAAATTGTTTTGGGTAGTATACTCATTTTCACTATGTTGATTCTTCCAAACCATGAACATGGTATATTTCTCCATCTATTAGTGTCCTCTTTGATTTCTTTCACCAGTGTTTTATAGTTTTCTATATATAGGTCTTTAGTTTCTTTAGGTAGATATATTCCTAAGTATTTTATTCTTTTTGTTGCAATAGTGAATGGAATTGTTTCCTTAATTTCTCTTTCTGTTTTCTCATTATTAGTGTATAGGAATGCAAGGGATTTCTGGGTGTTGATTTTATATCCTGCAACTTTACTATAGTCATTGATTAGTTCTAGTAATTTTCTGGTGGAGTCTTTAGGGTTTTCTATGTAGAGGATCATGTCAGCTCCAAACACTGAGAGTTTATTTCTTCTTTTCCAATTTGGATTCCTTTTATTTCTTTTTCTGCTCTGATTGCTGTGGCGAAAACTTCCAAAACTATGTTGAATAGTAATGGTGAAAGTGGGCACCCTTGTCTTGTTCCGGACTTTAGAGGAAATGCTTTCAATTTTTCACCATTGAGGATAATGTTTGCTGTGGGTTTGTCATATATAGCTTTTATTATGTTGAGGTATGTTCCTTCTATTCCTGCTTTCTGGAGAGTTTTTATCATAAATGGATGTTGAATTTTGTCAAAGGCTTTCTCTGCATCTATTGAGATAATCATATGGTTTTTATTTTTCAATTTGTTAATGTGGTGTATTACATTGATTGATTTGCGGATATTGAAGAATCCTTGCATCCCTGAGATAAAGCCCACTTGGTCATGGTGTATGATCTTTTAATGTGTTGTTGGATTCTGATTGCTAGAATTTTGTTAAGGATTTTTGCATCTATGTTCATCAGTGATATTGGCGTGTAGTTTTCTTTTTTTGTGGCGTCTTTGTCAGGTTTTGGTATTAGAGTGATGGTGGCCTCATAGAATGAGTTTGGAAGTTTACCTTCCTCTGCAATTTTCTGGAAGAGTTTGAGTAGGATAGGTGTTAGCTCTTCTCTAAATTTTTGGTAGAATTCAGCTGTGAAGCCGTCTGGACCTGGGCTTTTGTTTGCTGGAAGATTTCTGATGACAGTTTCAATTTCTATGCTTGTGATGGGTCTGTTAAGTGACCTTCTTTGTCTCTTTTCACAGCCTTTGTTTTAAAGTCTATTTTATCTGATATGAGTATTGCTACACCTGCTTTCTTTTGGTCCCTATTTGCATGGAAAATCTTTTTCCAGCCCTTCACTTTCAGTCTGTATGTGTCCCCTATTTTGAGGTGGGTCTCTTTTAGACAACATATGTAGGGTCTTGTTTTGTTTCCATTCAGCCAGTCTTTGTCTTTTGGTTGGGGGCATTCAACCCATTTACATTTAAGGTAATTACTGATAAGTATGATCCCGTGGTCATTTACTTTATTGCTTTGGGTTCGAATTTATACACCCTTTTTGTGTTTCCTGTCTAGAGAATATCCTTTAGTATTTGTTGGAGAGCTGGTTTGGTGGTGCTGAATTCTCTCAGCTTTTGCTTGTCTGTAAAGCTTCTGATTTCTCCTTCATATTTGAATGAGATCCTTGCTGGGTGCAGTAATCTGGGCTGTAGGTTATTTTATTTCATCACTTTAAGTATGTCTTGTCATTCCCTCCTGGCTTGGAGAGTTTCTATTGAAAGATCAGCTGTTATCCTTATGGGAATTCCCTTGTGTGTTATTTGTTGTTTTTCCCTTGCTGCTTTTAATATTTGTTCTTTGTGTTTGACTTTTTTAATTTGATTAATATGTGTATTGGGGTGTTTCACCTTGGGTTTATCTTGTTTGGGACTCTCTGGGTTTCTTGGACTTGAGTGATTATTTCCTTCCCCATTTTAGGGAAGTTTTCAACTATTATCTCCTCAAGTATTTTCTCATGGTCTTTCTTTTTGTCTTCTTCTCTGGGGCGCCTATGATTCGAATGTTGTAACGTTTAATATTATCCTGGAGGTCTCTGAGATTGTCCTCATTTCTTTTAATTAGTTTTTCTTTTTTCTCTCTGATTCATTTATTTCTACCTTTCTATCTTCTAATTCACTAATCCTATCTTCTGCCTCTGTTATTCTACTATTTGTTGCCTCCAGAGTGTTTTTTATTTCATTTATTGCATTATTCATTTTATATTGACTCTTTTTTATTTCTTCTAGGTCCTTGTTAAACCTTTCTTGCATCATCTCAATCCTTGTCTCCAGGCTATTTATCTGTGATTCCATTTTGATTTCAAGATTTTGGATCAATTTCATTATCATTATTCAGAATTCTTTATCAGGTAGATTCCCTATCTCTTCGTCCTTTGTTTGGTTTGGTGGGCATTTATCCTGTTCCTTTACCTGCTGGGTATTCCTCTCTCTCTTCATCTTGTTTAAATTGCTGAGTTTGGGATGTCCTTTCTGTATTCTGGCAGTTTGTGGAGTTCTTTATTGTGGTGTTTCCTCACTGTGTGTGGGTTTGTACAGGTGGCTTGTCAAAGTTTCTTGGTTAGGGAAGCTTGTGTCAGTGTTCTGGTGGGTGGAGCTGGATTTCTTCTCTCTGGAGTGCAATGAAGTGTCCAGTAATGAGTTATGAGATGTCTATGGTTTTGGGGTGACTTTGGGCAGCCTGTATATTGGAGCTCAGGTCTGTGTTCCTGTGTTGCTGGAGAATTTGCTTGGTATGTCTTGCCCTGGAACTTGTTGGCCCTTGTGTGGTTCTTGGTTTCAGTGTAGGTATGGAGGCATTTGATAAGCTCCTGTCAATTAATGTTTCCTGAAGTTAGAGTTTGGACTTAAGCCTCCTGCTTACAGTTATTGGTCTTATTTTTACAGTAGTCTCAAAACTTCTCCTTCTGTACAGCACCATTGATAAAACATCTAGGTTAAAGATGAAAAGTTTCTCCACTGAGAGGGTCACCCAGAGAGGTTCACAGCGTTACATGGAGAAGAGAAGACGGAGGAGGGAGTTAGAGGTGACCCGGATGAGATGAGGTGGAATCAATAGAGGAGAGAGTGGGCTAACCAGTAATCACTTTCTTATGTGCACTCCACAACTGGACCACTCAGAGATGTTCATGGAGTTATACAGAGAAGAGAAGAGGGAGGAAGGAGACAGAGGTGGCCAGGAGGATAAAAGGGGGGAATGAAAAGGAGAGATGGATCCAGCCAGTAATCAGTTCCCTAAGTGTACTCCACCATCTGGAACACACAGAAATTCACAGAGTTGGGTAGAGTAGAGAGGGGTTAGAGAGGAAACACAGGCGACCTGGTGGAGAAAAAGGAGAGTCTGAAGGGGGAGAGAGCAGTTAAGCCAGTAATCTCGCTCCCTAGTAAAAAATGGATATTGAAGACTGGGTTCTTAAAAGTACAAAATTGGTAACAAATACCTAAAAGCAAAAATTAAAAATCTAGAGTAGAGTTTTTAATTTAAAAAATACAATGTTAAAGAAAAAAAGAAGGAAAATAAATAGAGAAAAAGAAAAAGAAGAAAAAAATGTCACAAAAATTATAAAGAAAATATAGGTACAAAATTGATAACAAATACCAAAAAGCAAAAGTTAAAAATCTAGAGTAGAGTTTGGAATTTCAAAAAGACAATGTTAAAGAAAAGAAGAAGAAAAAGAAAGAGAGAAAAAAGAAACAAAACAAAAACAAAGTCACAAAAATTATAAAGAAGATATAGGTACAAAGTTGATAACAAATACCAAAAAGTACAAATTAAAAATGTAGAGTAGAGTTTGGAATTTCAGGAATACAATGTTATAGAAAAGATGAAGAGAAAGAAAGAGAGAAAAAAAAGTCAAAAAAGTTATAAAAAAAAAAAAGTACAAAATTGATAACAAATCCCAAAAAGCTAAAATTAAAAATCTAGATTAGAGTTTGGAATTTCAAAAATACAATGTTAAAGAAAAGAAGAACCAAAAAAAAAAAGAAAGAAAGAGAAAAAGAGAAAAAAACCAAGGTCACAAAAGTTATAAAAGTATATATATGAAGTTTACTTTTTTTTTTTTAAAAGGGTCTCTCTCTCTCTCTCTTTTTTTTTTTTTTTTTTTTTGCAAAGTAATAGTAGGTTATAAAAAGAAAAATTAAAGGAGTAATAGAGGACTTAAAAATTAAAAAAAAAAAGAAAGAAACAATGATCGTAAAAATAGTAAATATATATATATATAGAGAGAGAGGACTTTTCTCTGATGTTGTTGTGGGTATTGTAGGGTCAGTTCACTTTCTGCTAGTTCCTTGTTCCGGCTTATATTTCTCAAGATCTATAGGCCCCTTCCTATGTAGTCAGTACTAACCACGGGGTTTTAATCTATTGCCTGTCGCTTCCAAGGCGGTTCCCTCTGTTATAGCTTCTTCTGTTTGCTGGTCTCTTCAGTGTCTGATTTCCACCCTGATACAAAAGGAGCTGTGGTGGACCCTTTTTTTGTTTGTTTGTTTGTTTTTAAGGCTCACTTGTTCAGTCATGCTGTGGAGAGGGAGGGATGCTGCAAACAAATAACTCTGGCATGTGCTCGCAGTGCCTCAGCCACACTGGGCCTTGCCCCTGCTCACGGCACATGTAGCTTCCCTGCCCACACTGCTCAGGCTCTAGGTTGCTCTGCCGGGAACCATCTGCAGCTGGCCCTGGGCTGCTTGCACCTTCCAGGTCTAAGCCGCTCAGGTTCAGGCACTTGGGTAGTCCTCAGAGGCACAGACTCATTTGGGCCTGCGTTTTGTGCCCTTCCCAGATCCGAGCAGCTCAGGTGATGAGGTGTTTGGCGAGCATGGTTGCTGCAACTTATCGCCTCCCCGCTGCTCGGTTATCTGGGTGTACAACCAGCGCACCTTCTCAGGTGGATGTTGACTGTCCAGAACCCCAAGAAGTTTTAGTTAGCAAAGAAGCCTGCTTACAGTTTTGTAGATAATGTCTCTCTGGGGCTGCAATTGCCCCCTTCTGGCTCTAGCTGCCTGTCACCAAAGGGGGATGGTCTGCAGCTGGCTATCTCTGTATAGTCCTTTGTTCCGTGCACGGGCTTGGCGGTGTCTTAGGTTAGGGCTGGCTTTCTGAGTGGTAGATATCCCACAGTCTGGTTTGCTAGCCCAAATTATTTCACTCAGGTAGCACTTGGGGTATTCAGGCCAGATCCTTACTCTAAGCAATGCAGCCCACGCTGCACCTCCCTGCCCAGCCCCCCCTTGCTAATGGCGGATGCAGGCATCTGTGCTGCTTCTCCACTGGGGGAGTTACCGTAGGGCTCGTAATCTGTGGCTTTTAATTGTTTATTTATTTTTCCTCCCTGTTATGTTGCCCTCTGTGCTTTCAAGGCTCGGCACAGACTCAGCAGTGAGAATGTTTCCTGGTGTTTGGAAACTTCTGTCTTTTTAAGACTCCTTTCCTAGGACAGAGCTCCGTCCCTCCCTCTTTTGTCTCTTTTTTTGTCTTTTATATTTTTTCCTACCTCCTTTTGAAGACAATGGGTTGCTTTTCTGGGTGCCTGATGTCCTCTGCCGGCATTCAGAAGTTGTTTTGTGGAATTTACTCAGTGTTTAAATGTTCTTTTGATGAATTTGTGGGGGAGAAAGTGTTCTCCCAGTCCTATTCCTCTGCCATCTTAGCTCCTCCCATTACACTATTTCTTAATTGGTGGTATAGGAACAAAGGGAAGTATATGACTTTTTTTTTAAGTTAAAGACATTTTTGTATCTGAACTGAAATCTTAGTTATTGAAACAAAATTAATTACTGGATTCATCACATTAAGGGGCAGACTTTTGGCATGTTAACTTTTGTTTTTCCTTCAGCTTGCCATAATTAAAAAAGTATTTAAGTAGTGAGAAATCTGCCATATACAGGGTCAGGCTGAATTTAATAGTTTATGATGTTAAACATGCTACATTTTTATTGAATTTAATTGTCCATATCTCAGGAAGAATAAAGCTTCAGCTTGCTGTTAGAAGAAAGTAAGTCACATCTTTATTTTCCCAGAAATGTTTCCATAAATCCATGTAGAAGACATTTCTAACACACAAAATAAATTGATAAGTATGAGTTTAAGGGCTTCCCTCGTTGGTCAGTGGTAAAGAATCTGCCTGCCAATGCAGGAGACCTGGGTTGAATTCCTGGCTTGAGAAGATCCTCTGGAGAAAGAAATGGCAATTCACTCCAGTAATCTTGCCTGGGAAATCCCAAGGACAGAGAAGCCTGGCAGGCTACAGTCCATGGAGTCACAGAGAGTCAGATACGGCTTAGGGATTAAAAAACAACAATACAGGCATGAGTTTACCACACCAAAATATGTTCATTTAATTCTCACAAAAGTCTAGTGTAAAAAAAAAATACAATTAAATTTTATTTCTGTATAAATTCATACAACTTACATAATAATCATGAGAACACACAGAGGCAAAAATAACAAGGTATCATTAGGTTTGAATTGTTATATTAATAAAATAATCTATAAAGCATCAATTAATGGTACAAATATATATTAATAAATTTGGAATATCATAAAAATTACCTTAATCTTTAAAAATTCTATTTTCTTTTTCTCTCCAAACCTCTCTCCTACTTTCCTTCTCTTCCTGTTGCTTTCTCTTTCTCTCTCAAATCCATGGAATATATACAAAGATGTTTACTATAGAGAGTAAGATGAAAAACAAGAATTAGGTACAGAAAATAAATACAAATATGCAAATGAATTTTGAAAAATGGACCAGTAGGTAGTCTAGCAAGGAATCCATCACAAAATATAAATTAACTGATAGATACAGGAGACATTTCAGTGACATTACAATTCTAACCTTTCCTTAACTAATGTGCTTGAAATAAAATAACTGTGGTAAATTAAGAACTTTATTTGGAGTTAAAAAAAAATGTATTGAAATCTCAGATTTAGCACTTAGTGACAGCATTAACTCAGAAAAGTTATTTCTGAACCACACACACACAGAAAAAAACTAATTGACCAAAATTTTCAGGTATATTTTGTTCAACTACATGGATATGGTGTAATTTCAAAGCATTTTTAGCAGCTGATTAAAATATGTTTCATAAGTTAAAATATTAAGCATCTGTGAAGGTTGCCTATATATGAACTATAACTTATAAATTTTACTTAAATCAATGAAATTAATAGAGAATTTAAAATCAAAGTGTAAAAATAAAAGCACTGGGCAATTAATGGGTCCCAAAAAGAAACAAGGAATTTATTTTTTAAGCTATGCATACATTTGCATGAGATAAAATATATAATAAACTCTATTTTATTGATATTAAACTGGGTCAGTCCCAATATTCTATGCTATAAGAAACTTTAAAAAGCCTTTCTGTCCCTGCATTATGCCTTTCCCCAAATTAGAATGGTAAATCATCTTTTTTGAAAATTAGCCCAATCATGAACATCCTTTCAAAAAAAAAAATCAAAATTAAAAGTGTCTTTAAAATTAGAATTTATAAGCTGTATTCTGTGATTCAGTACACCAAAACCAGACAATTTTGACTGGTGAACTTTTTAAGCTTAACAAAGGAAAATTTAAAGAATTAGCACCAATTTCTTAAATAAAAATATAGAATGGTAAATAAAAATTTGTGGACACATCAATAAAATAAAATACTAGTATATTTATTTAAGTTCTCCTGATAGGTATAAATTTATACCTGGTAGGTATAAATTTCTAGTAAACTTTTATGTCTCTGTTCTTGCCCGTAGAGCAAGAAGAGTTCATGAATGAAAGTGTGTTTTATTCCAATTTATGTCCCATTAGAAAATGTATCTATTTCACTATAGGGCACTGGGTTCATGATAGAGAAAAGTATGAGGTTTAGCTACTGTACAACTCCATTGACTGTAGCCAACAAGGCTTCTCTGTCCATGGAATTCTCCAGGCAAAAATACCAGAGTGAGTAACCATTCCCTTCTCCAGGGGATCTTCCTGACCCAAGGATACTAACCTGCATATTCTACATTGCAGGCAGATTCATTACCACTGAGCCACCAGGGAAGCCTACCATTGAGGTATAACATATGTAAACTTACATGCATATTTAATGCACTCCTCTTGAAGATTTGGGGGAAGAGTACATCCATGAAAGCATGACCACTATCAAGGCCATAAAAATATCCTTATTTCTCAAAGTTTCCTCTGCCTCTTTTATTTTTATTATAATTTTATAATAAAAACATTTAACATAACATCTACCTTATTAGCAGCTTTGAGTATACAAAACAGAATTATTAACTATAGGGACTACACTGTATAGAAGATCTCCTGAACTTAATTTAACTTGAATAACTGAAACTTTGTATGTTCTGATGATCACTTTTCCATTTCTCCCTTCCCCAGTCCCTAGAAACCACCATTCTTCTCTCTTTGCTTCCATGAGTTTGACTGTTACAGATAACTCATATAAGTAAGATCATCCAGTATTTACCTTTCTGGGTCTGAATTATTTCACTTAAAAAAATGGCCTCCAAATCCTTCTATATTATTGCAATGTCAGGATTTCCTCCTTTATTAAACTTGAGTAATGTTTCAGTGTTTGTATATGTCAGTTTTTAATCCATATTTCCATAGACATTTAAGTGGTTTTTATATCTTAGTTATTGTGAATAATATTGCAGTGAACATGGGAATGCAGTATCTCTCCAAGATTCTAATTTCAATTTTTTTGTGTAAATATCCAGAAATGACTGGCAAATGACATAGTATATTTAATTTTTTGACAAACCTCTATAACGTTTTCCACAGTGGCTGTACCAGTTTCCTTTATATCATCAATGCCCAAGGGGTTCTTTCTCCATATCTTTGCCAACACTTGCTGATTTTTAATTCTTCAATAATAGCTATCCTAACAGCTCTAAGGTTATATGCAATTGTACTGTTGATTTGAATTTGATAAAATATCCATACTACCCAGGTCAATGAAAGATTCAATGCAGTGCTTATCAAAATAACATTGGAGTCATCATGTATCCTGGTTTCAAAATATGTTACAAAGCTACATTATTTGAACAATATAGTATTGGTATAAAGACAGACACATAGACCAACAGAACAGAATAAAAAGCTTGCATATTAATTTACATATATTTAGTCAATTGATCGGAGAAGGCAATGGCACCCCACTCCAGTACTCTTGCCTGGAAAATCCCATGGATGGAGGAGCCTGGGAAGCTGTAGTCCATGGGGTCGCTAAGAGTTGGACACGACTGAGCGACTTCACTTTCACTTTTCACTTTCATGCATTGGAGAAGGAAATGGCAACCCACTCCAATGTTCTTGCCTGGAGAATCCCAGGGATGGGGGAGCCTGGTGGGTTGCTGTCTATTGGGTCGCACAGAGTTGGACATGACTGAAGCGACTTAGCAGCAGCAGCAGCAGTCAATTGATATTTGACAAGAGTGCCAATAATACACCAAGGGAAAAGAATAGTCCCTTTAGCAAATTGTGTTGGGAAAGCTGGGTATTCACATGGAAAAGAATGAAGGTCAACCCTCAGCTTTCACCATGAATGAAAATCAAAAGACTTAAACCTAAGACCTGAACTTAAAAAACTAGCAGAATATATAAGGGTAAAACTTCATGACACTGTACTTATTAATGATTTCATGGATATGACACGATAAGCACAGGCAACAAAAACAAAATTAGATAATTGAGAATACATCAAACTAAAAATATATACAGCAAAGGAAAGAGTCAAACAGAGTAAGAAGGCAACTTTCAGAATCGGAGAAAATACTTGCAAGCCCCTTGAACACATGTTTTCTTCAAAGTATATACACAGACAGCAGGTTAGTATGGAAAACATAATTAATATCAATAATTATCATGGAAATGTAAATCTAAAATTTTGTTATAAATCAGGGACCAAAGGACTCTATTTATTCAACAAATATTAGCATGCATTCAATCATTTCAGGACTGTTTTCTTTTTTATTGAGTAAATTGTCATGTTGCTATTTTGATCCAGAAGGTAATTAGGACATATTCCCCTTGGAGAATCTCCTGTGGTTTCATCAATAGTTGAGTAGGTGGATATAAGCATTTTGAGCTACTTTTATTCACACTGTACCTAAACCTGCCTTTGCTGATCCATAGGTAAGAGGAAACTTCAGGTTATTGCAGAATAACTTAATATTTGCAGAATAATAATAAGACATAGTATCAGATATGACATGCAATCCTGTTAGTTGTTGCCTATCCCATAGGTGAATAAATACAACAGAGAAGATAGAAGACATTATATGGTTTTAGTCAAATGAGGATGTGTGTATTTGTGCTCAGTTGTGTCCAACTCTTTGCAACCCCATGGACTGTAATCCACCAGGCTCCTCTGTCCACGGAATTTCCTAGGCAAGAGTACTGGAGTGGGTTGCCATTTCCTCCTCCAAGGGATCTTCCCAACGAGGGATCAAACATGCACCTCTGGCAACTCCTGCACCGGCAGTCGGGTTTTTTACTGCTGCACCACCTGAGTGTATTCTTTTATTTACTTGACAGATGACGATAGGTTTAAGCCAGAAACAACCATGAAAATGTCTTATTCAAAAAGAATTTGTCCTATCAAACTATCTGAGGGATTATCTTTTGCTATAATGAGGAAAACAATTATCCTTTTATTTTTGCCTTTGTGATGTACAAGCTACATCAGGTTACTACTGCTTCAGAATGTTTCTCTAGATTTAATATTTAGAAAAATATTTGAAAAATGAACTTCCCTGGTGGCTCAGATGGTAAAGCATCTGCCTAAAATGTGGGAGACACAGGTTCGATTCCTGGGTTGGGAAGACCCTCTGGAGAAGGAAATGTCAACCCACTCCAGTACTCTTGCCTGGAAAATCCCATGGACAGAGGAGCATTGTAGGCTACAGTCCATGGGGTCACAAAAAGTCGGACACGACTGAGCAACTTCATTTTTTGAAAAATGCACATCAAAAAGCATGTTTCATTTGCTGTAAAGGTGAAGAATGAGGGGAAAGGACAGATAGGGAGTTTAGAATGGACATGTATACACACCAATATTTAAAACGGATAACCAAAAAGGACCTCCTGTGGAGCACATGGAATTCAGCTCAATGTTATGTGGCTGCCTGGATGGGAGGGGAGTTTGTAGGAGAACAGATACATGTATGCATATGGCTGAGTCCCTTTGCTGTCCACCTGGAACTATCACAGCAACGTTAATCGGCTATAAACTTATAAAAAATAAAAAGTTAAATAATAAAATAAATAAAATTCTCAGAAATGGAAAGTTTTATTTCACTGAGAGGAGCAAGTAGCAGGTCAGTTTCAGAAAGAAGCCATGGTATTACAGGAGGTGGTGAAAAATGATGAAAAGCGGATGCATCGTGGGGGATACCTGGGATTGGATCTTGGCTCTGACAGTTATGAGAGCTTCTATAAAGGGGAAATAAAGTAACATGTACATGTTTTGGTATTACCAGAATACAAAATTTACAAAGCTTCCTTACTCTCTAAAGAAGATACCAGAGGCATGAAGAGTGAACAGGGGAATCAAAATCAAATTATGATGCATTGTATTTCTTCCTAGCAGAATATTGTTTTGGCATGTATTAAAAATCACGAAACAAATACATGACAAGTAGATAAGGGACAAAATATCTGGATCAAGGATCTGATCACATATATTGTAAAATTATTAGTTATAGTATTAATTTTGTAATCCAGCATTTGCTAATGTTTTAAAAATATATACATTTGGTGATCAAAGTTCAATTATATGGTCATCCCAAATGTATAACCAAACAAGACATATTTAAAGGAAATTGTTTTACATATTTATATTTTTTGCTTTGCATATTTAATTAGCCTGTGTGGCTGTGTATTATTTTATCTGCTTCAGCATGTACATGTCTTAGTACTTTGAAGAAGGAAAACTTTGGAGAACAATATTAACATTGCCCATGGCTCTTAATCATGAGCCTGGCCTGTGAACAAATATTTTCAGTTTCTTAATCCTGTGTTATTTGTCTTGAATGAACTATATCATTGAAATGATGTTAAGAATCATAATGGGGCTAATCATCTTGTGTCAAGCTCCCATTTAAAAATAATCATTCTAATAGTATCAGAAATACTAATGTTCTGATTCTACAGTTGACTAGATAGTAATTGTAAGCCATTTTACACAATAACTGAAAGTTGTGGAATGCTGCTATTCTGTTCTAGGGATCTGTACACTGATACACTATCTTATGTGTTTGGATATCAGAGGGAAATTATATTTTATTCAGTCATTTGGTGCATTTTAATGTGATTTAGTATGAGGACAGATAATAGAATGCATTGACACATTAACCAGTTAACCTGATGGTTTTATAAATTACATGGATTCAAGAAGTAAGTGAACACACAAATATTGGTATTTGATTCTCCAGTGAGCAGCACAGACACTTTACTCACTGCTTTGTCATGTCTCCTGATCAACAACTTGGAAATGAAACATCCCCCAAAATAAATATGAGAGAATATGTCAATTTCCTGTCTACAGTTTATTGTGATCCACACACTCAAAGGCTTTGGCATAGTCAATAAAGCAGAAATATATGTTTTTCTGCAACTCTCTTGCTTTTTCCATGTATGGATGTGAGAGTTGGACTGTGAAGAAGGCTGAGCACCAAAGAATTGATTCTTTTGAACTGTGGTGTTGGAGAAGACTTTTCAGAGTCCCTTGGACTGCAAGGAGATCCAACCAGTCCATTCTGAAGGAGATCAGCCCTGGGATTTCTTTGGAAGGATTGATGCTAAAGCTGAAACTCCAGTACTTTGGCCACCTCATGCAAAGAGTTGACTCCTTGGAAAAGACTCTGATGCTGGGAGGGATTGGGGGCAGGAGGAGAAGGGCTGGATGGCATCACTGACTCGATGGATGTGAGTCTGGGTGAACTCCGGGAGTTGGTGATGGACAGGGAGGCCTGGCGTGCTACGATTCATGGGGTCACAAAGAGTCGGACATGACTGAGTGACTGAACTGAACTGAGAAGATAAATCCACTGTTTAACATGGATAATGGAAATGTAGAGTCTTCCATGCCATTTTTCTGTATATTTGTATCTGTGGGCCTGTTTCTTACAAATATTTTTGAAAGGTGAGATTTTGTGATCCAGTGATGGCACTGTCTTACAGTTTTGTCTAACCAAGATATGTTTATTATATAACATACAGAAGATTTAGGAAATTAAAAAAAAAAACCTTTTGTACAATAAATAATAAGCTTCAAATGAGAGATCAAGTTGCAAAATAACACAACAATAAGAATGGAAATTGTGAATAAAAGAATCTTAACAATGTTATGTGTGTGTGTGGTCAGTTGTTTCTGACTCTGTGTGACAGCAAGGACTCTAGCCAATCAGGCTCCTCTGTCCATGGGATTTCCCAGCAAGAATTCTGGAGTGGATTGCCATTTCCTACTCTTGGGCTTCTTCCAGATCCAGGGATGAGACCCACATTTCCTGTATCTCCTGCACTGGCAGACATATTCTTTACCACTGAACCACCTGAAAGCCCAACATTGTTATAGGAATACTGAATCAGTGGAGAGGTTGGCAGAGCTATGAACAGACGAAGGTCTTGTTAACTCTGCATGGTGCAGACAGTGTCACTGGTTACATGACAGACAAGATACAAAGGACACCAGAGGAAGCAACAGTGCAACATTCAAGAATTTATATCATTGTAAAAAGTGACTTCATGGTAAAAAATCTTTGGAACTTCCTTTCTATGGTCCACAATTTATCTGTTATTTTGTTAATTTTAGAGACAAGAATATACCATAACTTTATTAATTTTAGGACTAAGTCGATGAAGAAAGAACAGCTGTGCCCTGCACTAAAGTAGTGAGTATTCTAGAAAATGATATGTAGGTTGTCTCTGTTTCTTTATCAAAGTCAAAATGATTTTAATAATCATATTACCATAAAACTATGGGCCTTGGAACAAAAATCTCATACTTTATTTCAGAATTTCAGGATTGATATTGTATACATTCATTCCTTCACTTATTCACCATTCGTCTCTTTCAGACAGTCAGTTAGCAAGTAACTTTTGAACATCCACTGTTCAAAAGTAGATTTGGGGCTTATTTTAGAAGCTATTAATGCAAAGGCAATTTATTTAGACATACTCTATATCCCACAATACTTATAGACCAGGAACTTGCAAAAGGAGAAGGGCAAAGGATGAAGGGAAAAATATACCCAAATGAATGCAGATTTCCAGAGAATAACGAGGTAAGAAAGCCTTCTTAAGAGAGCAATATAAAGAAATAGAGGAAAATAATAGAATGGGAAAGACTTCAGATATTTTCAAGAAAATTGGAGATACTAATGGAATATTTCATGCAAAGATGGACTCAGCAAACAACGGAAACGTCAAGGACCTAACAGCAGTAGAAGAGATCAAGAAGAGGTGGCAAGAACACACAGAACATTATACAAAAAAGTTCTTAATGAGCCAGATAACCACAACAGTGTGCTCATTCACCTAGAGCTAGACATCCTGGAGGATGAGGTCAAGTGGGGCTTAGGTAGCATTATTACAAACAAAGCTAGTGGAGGTGATGGAATTCCAGTTGAGCTAATTTAAACCCTAAAAACTGATGCTGTTAAAGTGCTGCAGTCAATATGCCTGCAAATTTGGAAAACTTGGCAGTGGCCACAGGGCCAGAAAAAGTCAGTTTTCATTCCAATACCAAAGAAAGGCAATGCCAAAAATGTTCAAGCTACCAAACAATTGCTTTCATTTCACATGCTGCTAAGGTAATGCTCAAAGTCCTTCAAGTTAGGCTTCAGCAGTTCATGAACTGAAAACTTCCAGATGTACAAGCTGGATATAGAAAAGGCAGAGGAACCAGAGGTCAACTTATCAAACATCTGTTGGATTATAGAAAAAGAAGAGATTAAAAAAAATTTACTTCTGCTTCATTGACTTTGCTTAAGTCTTTGACTGTTTGGATTGCAACAAACTGTGGAAAGTTCTTAAAAAAAGTGAAGTTGCTCAGTTGTGTCTGACTCTTTGTACCCTATGGACTGTACCCTGAAAGACTCCTCTGTCCATGGAATTTTCTAGGTCAGAATACTGGAAAGGGTTGCTATTTCCTTCTCCAAGGGATCTTCCTGACCAAGGGATCAAACCCAGGTCTCCTACACTGCAAGCAGACTCTTTACCCTCTGAGCCATCAGGAAACGTCTTAAAGAGATGGGAATACCATACTGTCTTACCTGCCGCATGAGAAATCTGTATGCAGCCAAGAAATGTTTAGAAATGGACATGGAACACTGGACTGGTTCAAATATGAGAAAGGAGTATTAAGGTTGTATATTGTCACCCTGCATATTTAACTTATATGTAGAGTACATCATGCTAAATACAGGGCTGGATAATTCACAAGCTGGAGTCAAGATGCAGGGAGTAATATCAACAACCTCAGATATGCAGATTATACCATTCTGATGAAACAAACCAGCAGGAACTAAGAGTTGAAAGAAGAGAGTAAAAAATCAGGCTTAAAATGCAACATTCATAAAACTAAGTTGATGGCATCTGGTCCCATCAGTTCAGTGGCTCAGTCATGTCTAACTCTGTGACACCATGAACTGCAGAACGCTAGGCCTCCCTGTCCATCATGAACTCTGGGAGTTTACACAAACTCACATCCACTGAGTCAGTGATGCCATCCAACCATCTCGTCCTCTGTTGACCCCTTCTCCTCCACCTTCAATCTTTCCCAGCATCAGGGTCTTTTCAAATGAGTCAGTTCTTAGCATCAGGTGGCCAAAGTATTGGAGTTTCAACTTCAGCATCAGTCCTTCCAATGAATATTCTGGACTGACTTCCTTTAGAATGGACTGGCTGGATCTCCTTGCAGTCCAAGGGACTCTCAAGAGTCTTCAACACCACAGTTCAAAATCATCAATTCTTTGGCGCTGAGCTTTCTTTATAATCCAACTCTCACATCCATACATGACCACTGGAAAAATCATAGCCTTGACTAGACGGACCTTTGTTGACAAAGTAATGTCTCTTCTTTTTAATATACTGTCTATGTTGGTCATAACTTTCCTTCCAAGGAGTAAGTGTCTTTTAATTTCATGGCTGCAATCACCATCTGCAGTGATTTTGGAGCCCATAAAAATAAGTCAGCCACTGTTTCCACTGTTTCCCCATCTATTTGCCATGAAGTGATGGGACCAGATGCCATGATCTTAGTTTTCTGAATATTGAGTTTTAAGCCAACTTTTTCACTCCTCTTTCACTTTCATCAAGAGGCTTTTTAGTTTTTCTTCACTTCCTGCCATAAGGGGGGTGTCATCTGTGTATCTGACATTATTGATATTTCTCCCAGCAATCTTGATTCCAGCTTGTGCTTCATCCAGTCCAGCATATCTCATGATGTACTCTGCGTATAAGTTAAATAAGCAGGGTGACAATATACAGACTTGGAGTACTCCTTTCTTGATTTGGAACCAGTTTGTTTTTCCACGTCCAGTTCTAACTGTTGCTTCATGACCTGCATACAGATTTCTCAGGAGGCAGGTCAGGTGGTCTGGTATTCCCATCTCATTACAAAATTTCCACAGTTTGATGTTATCCACACAGTCGAAGACTTTGGCATGTTCAATAAAGCAGAAGTAGATATTTTTTCTGGAGCTCTCTTGCTTTATTTCCTCACTAAGAAGAAATCAGAAATATAGATAGCTCCAGGGAACTGCACTCAAGTGATTAAATTCATTCTAATGAGGATCTCAGACCATCCAGACCTCCAGATTCCTCTATTCTGGGTGTTTCTGGTCATCTATGGAATGAACATGACAGGGAACCTGGGAATCATCATTCTCACCAGCTTGGACTTTCAGCTTCAAATTCCTGTGTACTTTTTCCTCAAGCACTTGGCTATCATCAATTTGGGCAATTCTTCTGTCATTGCCCCCCACCAAATGTTGGTTAACTTCTTGGTTACAAATAAAACCATATCTTACTATGCATGTGCAGCCCAGCTGAGTGGATTCATAGCTTTTGTTGTGGCTGAGATTTTCGTGCTGGCTGCCATGGCCTATGACCACTGTGTGGCTATTTGCAGCCCCCTGCTCTACCAGGTGGTGGTTTCTCCATGGATCTGCCTTCTCCTGGTGGCCCTTATACATGTCTGCAGTCTGACCACAGCACTGACGATTTTTCCTGTGTGTTTACCGTGTCATATTGTTCATCCAATGTGATCAGCCATTTTTATTGTGATTATGTCCCTTTGTTGCTGCTGCTGCTGCTAAGTCGCTTCAGTTGTGTCCGACTCTGTGACACCCCATAGGTGGCAGCCCACCGGGTTCCCCTGTCACTGGGATTCTCCAGGCAAGAATGCTGGAGTGGGTTGCCATTTCCTTCCCCGATGCATGAAAGTGAAAAGGGAAAGTGAAGTTGTTCAGTCATGTCCAACTCTTTGCGACCCCGTGGACTGCAGCCTACCAGGCTCCTCCGTTCATGGGAGTTTCCAGTCCAGAGTACTGGAGTGGGTTGCCATTGCCTTCTCTAGGGAATCTTCTTGACCCAGGGATCGAACCCACATTTCTAGTGTCTCCTGCATTAGCAGGCTAATTCTTTACCATAGCACCATGTGGGAAACCATAATTCTATGTACTTCTAGTCTATTATTTATAAATTTAACAGATGCATAACTGTATCTATTTTCTCTGTTTATGGTTAGTTTTTTTCCTATATTAGTGTTTATTTTTCTTTAAAACTAAAATTTTAAAGCATAAAATTTATTTTTGTGATATTGAATTATGTTTAAGAATCTCTTCAATGCGAATGATACATACACATGCATACACACACAGTATTCAACAACACGTTTGCATAGTTTGGATATGCAACTATAACTAATATCAGTGAACATGGTTTAGTTTTGATATTTAGTAGAAGAAACTGTATGAATAGCAGTGAGGAGAGTATCCCAAACAGGAGAAATAAGAGCAGATATATTGCATAGGAATAAATACAATAACAGCTTCTCTGATGGCTCAAGCAGTGAAGAAGAACCTGCCTGCAATGCAGGAGACCCAGGTTCAATTCCTGGGTCAGGAAGACCCCCTGAAGTAGGAAATGGCAACTCATTTCAGTATTCTTGCCTAGAGAGTTCCATGGACAGAGGAGTCTGGCAGGCTATAGTCCATGGGGCCGCACAGAGATGGAGAAGACTGAGCTACTAGCACTTTCAAATACAGGTAACATAGGTAAGGGAATTCTGCACAAGAACTGTTGAATTATAATTTAAACTTAATCCCAATTCAGAAAAGTATCATTAGGTGGGACTCTAAATCTCAGAAGATTGTCTCGGATTTAAAAATAAGGATGCTCCTTTAAGAAGAGAAAGAGTTTTTGCAAAATTATGATTAAAATTAATAAATACAAATGAGTGAAAGCAGGAAAGGAGAACGCTACATCTTAAAGTTATCTCTGAAGGACACATGTCCTCACAATGAAAATGAGGTCTATTGGAAACAAGGCTTAAACATGCATGTAGGAGGGACCCTTCTGTAATGAGGTTCTTGGGCCTGAACATGAGGAGTAGGGGTTTCTGCAGGGGCATATCAGAGTTGAAATGATCCAAGAAAAAGAGAGCTAAAATCTGAGTCAGCACCAGACCTGTAGTCAAATCCATAAAGGTGGATTGGGGCTCAGCTGTGGAAAGAACCGAATACACAGGCAAGTTATACAGTACTCTCTGAATTGTGTTTGTCTTTTTTTCATGTGTGATCTTGATAGATGTCAATGCCTGGACTTTATTTTCTGTGAGAAATTAAAGATTTGTTTTGCACTCAAGCTCTGAATGAAATAACAAAAATGGAAGAAATACATCTTTACAAATCAGCATGGTAGTTAACACCAGGAATTTGAACACGTTATCTGTGGTCCCCAAACCACAGACTGGGATTAGATAGCTGCCAATGAATAAATCTAAGGATAGATCAGAATGCTTTGAAATAATTCAGATACCAATGACTCCATGGTATGGGATCATATGAACTGTGGGTTTGCTATTGATTAGTTGGCATTTCATCAAGCTAGTCAGATATAATGTTAATTACAGTTTTGAATATTGGGGACTATACTTTCAAGTTATATCAAGATGAAAGAAGAAAAGAATATATAATATGCTAAAGAAAAGTTACATACACATATGTCTGTGTGTGTTTGTGTTATATCAATCAGCATGCTTTTACATACAAACGTGTATAGGTGTGTGTGCATGTGTGTTTGAGTGTGTGTATGGACACCTCTATCAATGGGATAATATTAAGGCACAAATGGATGTTACAATTTTCTGCATATAAAAATAACATAGATAGAAGGTTAGCTATGATGTTTATATTAAAATATCCAGGAAGAAGAGAAATATATTAATAAGATAAAACAATTTCATCATATCTTCTTGGTATTGTGGTACATAACATCACTCTTGATGTTTTTAGATTAATTTTTACTGTGATAATAGACTTTATTGATAAAGCATTTTTTTGCAAACACTTTCTTCAATGCCTCTTTTACATCTTTGTTCCTTAAACTATAGATGATGGGATTCAGCATGGGAATCACAATGCTATAAATTATAGACACAATCATATCATGATCTGTGGCATAGCTGGAACTTGGTCTCACATACATGAAGAGAACAGTACCATGACAAAAGGATACTCCAGTTAAGTGAGAACCGCATGTAGAAAACACTTTCCTTCTCCCTACAGCAGATGGCATCCTCAGAACAGTCAGCAGAATGAAACCATAGGAGATGAGGACAATCAAGACAGTGACTATCTCAATAGAGCCTGCAAAGTAGAAGAGTAGAAGCTGGTTTGTGTGAGTGTCAGAGGAAGAAATAGCGAGGAGGGGAGGGATGTCACAGAAGACATGCTTGATTTCATTGGATCCACAGAAGGATAACCTGAAAGTAGCCACTGTGTGCACAGAGGCATGCAAGATGCCACCAACATAGGAAGCAATGATGAGTGGCACGTAGACTCTGGGTGCCATGCTGACTGAATACAGGAGGGGGTTGTAGATGGCCACATAGCGATCATATGCCATTGCAGCCAGAAGAAAGCATTCTGTGGTCCCAAAAGTAACAGCAAGAAACATCTGTGTTGCACATTCAAGGAAGGAAATGGCTTTGTTCTTTGACATAAAATCTGCTAACATTTTGGGAGTAATTACTGAGGAATAGCAGGCATCCACAGATGAAAGCACACTCAGAAAATAGTACATGGGGCTGTGGAGCTGGCAATCCCCAATGACCAACACAACCAGCCCTAAATTTCCAATCAGTGTGAAGAGGTAAACTGCTAGAAACAAGAAGAATAAGATGATTTGCAGTTCAAGATTGTCTGTGAAGCCTTTCAGTAAAAAGGATGTCACTTCGGTGACATTCTTCATCTTCATACCTCATGGAACAAACTTGAAGAAGATTTTCAAAAAATTGCAACTCGTTTCCTACCAAAAGAATGAATAACATTGTGATTCAATGGAATGTGATTTGTGTCCTCATATTTATTTTTTGCCAGAGTATAATTTCCCAGTTGTTCAGAACATGGTGACAAGACAGTGGGTCAAGCATACATGCCACTCACTGAGGACTCAAATGGGAAAATATGTGTATTCATTCACTCAAGGGCTGAATTCATGCCATCTGAATCCATTAGATAAACCTGTTAATTTACCACTGATTTCTATTAATTGTTTCCATATTAAATTAGCTTAAAACACCAAATCATTGGTTAAAATCAATTTCCTTCTCTCATACAAATACATGACCTAGTGTATCAGTGTGCAGATACCTGGAATAGGATATCAGCATTCTAATTACTTTCAATAACTGTGTAAAATTGTTATAATTTGTTTATCTATAGAATGAAATCATTAATATTGATTTAACAAAGTAGAGTAAATCAAACTTGATTTACAAATATTGTAACATAAAATACACTAATAAAACTGAATATTCAAAATGATGTTAAATAGATAATGCTAAATTAGGCTGGACCTACAGAGTAGCAGCCTCTCAGACTCTAATATTTTATGAGCTATTCCCTAGCTCATAAATTCTTTCTAACAATTTTAGCCCTTCTTAAGTGTATCCAAAAGATTAATGAAGATTTTTTTTAAGATTATGGGCCATGATTAAATTATTATATGACAAGATATTTCATTCAAATGTATTTCTCCATTATTTTACATTACATTGTGTTTTTTCTTTTACTAAATAATCACTCGCATTTATTGCTTTTGGATATCTAAATCCTTTGCTTTTCAACTGTCTCAAGACCTGTGGTGAAAATGTAAAGAATCTTGTTGAAAAAACAAAACAAAACATTTTTTCCAAATTATTATACTTGTTTAGATATTGTTTACTGTGGATCTAGTGAACTATCAACTAGACAAGCTGAGTCACAGTTAAAGTCACTTGTAAAAATTGTAACTAAACTGTGACAACAGTAATTAACCAACACAAATTTAATACTTTATTTTCTTTGATGTATTTATTCATCTATATGAGAGACAACAGCTATTAATGAAAGGATTACACAACATCTCTTGATATTGTTAGGTCCAAACTCCTAAAGTACTCAGCAAATGCCTGAAACTTTCTCTTACCTGTGGATTGGCAAAAGCAGGTTTTGATATACTCTGAATGTAATTAACTCAAACTGCTTATATCTACTTACTCAACTGCTGATCAAACCACGGGAGAGTCCTCAAGGGGAATACACTCCAATTATGATCTGGTTCAAAATAGCAACATGATGATTCACTCAATTAAAAAAAAAAGTAGTCTTGGACTAATTCAAGACCTAGTAATATTTGTTGAATAAATAAAGTCATTCAGCCTCTGATTTATAATAATGCTTTATATTTGTATTTCCCTAATAACTAGTGGTTTTATGTACTTTTTCATAATAACCTGTTGTCCATTTCTGTGTCTTCCTTGGAGAAGATTCTGTTCAAGTGGTTTGAATGTTTTCTCCCACTCTGCAGGAGGCCTCCTTACTCTGTGGATTGTGTTCTTTGCTGTATATACTTTTAGTGTGATGTATTCACACTTATCTAATTTTTCTTTTGTGCCTGTGCTTGTGATGTATTATCTATTAAATCACTAATCTAATGTCATGAGGCTTTTCCTTTATATTTCTTTTGAGAGTTTTATAGTGTCATGTATTATGTTTAAGTCTTTAAGTTTACTTTTGTTCATGGTTTAAGAGGAGGGTTGAGTTTTGTTATTTTGCATGTGGATATCCAGTTTTGCCAACACAGCTTGTTGAAGTGATTATCCTTTTCCCACTGTCTTTTGTCGACACCCTTGTTGAAGATCAATTGACTATATATGTGAATTGATTTGTGGGCTCTTTATTCTGCTCCATTGGTCTATATGTCTGTTTTTATACCAATACTGTATGGTTCAAGTACTGTAGCTTTGTAATACATTCTTGAAACCAAGATGTGTGATGATACCAGCTTTGTACTTTTGCACAAGATATCTTTGGATATTTGAAATCTTCTTTGGCATCAAATAAATTTAGAATTGTTTTCCTATTAAAAAAAACAATGTTATTTGATAAGCATTGCATTATATTTTTTATTGCCTTGGGTACTACAGAAATTTTATCAAATGCAAATCAAAAGTGCAATTGCATATCACCTCACACCTGTTAAGTTATTATTGAAGAAGAAAAAACCTACAAACATGACAATCAGAGAACACAAGGAATAAAATGATCAGTGGTTGCCAGAGGTTTGGGAGCAGGAGGATAAAGAGACAGAGTACAGAGGACTTTTAGGCATTGAAAACAATTCTATATAAGAATATGATGATGGATTCATGTCATTGTATGTATTTTTGAAACTCATAGGACAAAGAGCCCCAGTAGTGAAGTCTAATGTAAATAATGGACTTTGAGTGATTATGATGTGTCAATGTGGGCTTATTAAATGTAAAAAAAATACCACTTTGATGAAGAATATTAATAAAGGGGCATGCATGTAAAATATCTGTACCTCCCTCTTAATTTTGTTGTGAACTTATTACTTCTGTTTATAAAGTAATTAAAAAATTGAATGGAAATTATACATCAGGCAGAAGAAAATTCTCATTAATAAGCCAGAATATCCTCCAAAATATTTCCTGAAATAAACCTTAGAAACAGCAATAAACAAGTTAAAATAAAGAAAGCAGTGAAAGACAAATAGATGATAATTTGACAAAACAATATCACAAAATTCTTCTATTAAACCCCACAATAAGTATCTCTGAAATGTTAGGACGCTTTAAAGCATTGGCCTATTATTGAAATCAACACTTTTTCTCCAAGCACAAGAGTCACGTGAAAAGGAAGGTATTAACATGAGCTGTGACACTGAAACCTAGCAGTTTACTGTGTGAGAATTAAATGTTTATATGCATCTAAGTAAGTTGTAGAAGACTCTTGAGAGTCCCTTGGACAGCAAGGCGTTTAAACCAGTCAGTCCTAAAGGAAAGCAGCCCTGAATATTCATTGGAAGGACTGATTCTGAAGCTGAAGCTCCAATACTTTGACCACCTGATTTCGTTTTAATAGGGCTACCTCCTTAAATACAGAGTGTAAGCTAAAAATTTTTCCCTAAAATGGGATTACATTACAAGTTATTGTGGTTTATTTTACAGTTTATTTTTTGTTACATTCTTTATCATGTTTTCATATTTTAAAATCCACAGATATGAAAAAATGTAGCTCTTTCAATATTGAAATGTTATTGTGGAAAGTATACAACTACATACTAGCTTTGCTACGAGGTGCTTGAAGTGACTTTTTACATTCATAATTGTAAAAATGGAAGTAAGTAAGCACACATAGCAAGATTTTTGCTTTTATGTTGTACATCGTCTGGTTCTTGTGGTAAATACACCAGGGTTTATCTTGACACAAGAATGGAAGCTTTACATTTGGTTCTATTTCCAATATATACGTTAAAATTCAACATGGGAGCCAGAATCCTGTGCTTTTCTCCATTCAAGAGCTTGAGGCAACACTTCCGAACAATGTAGGGGTAAAATTCAAATCAAAAAAGGGTGGAATCAATGGATGCAATAGTTAATCAATGGTTTTCAAGAATACTCCCTAGCTATCTACAGATTTGCACCTTGTGTGACATTTTTGCATACAAGCTTGACTAATAAACATTCAGTTTTTCTTTACTTCCCTGGGGGACCTGATCTGTACTGGGAATTTTGATTCTCCTGTTTAGGGACTAGGGCCATGACACACATTTCAGTGTGAAGGTCTTCAGAGATTTCAAGCACTTGTATAAACCAGTTAGCACACTTCATGCAAAGGCCTCCAGAGCAGGTCTGGGCAGATCACTCTGCTCAGGTAAGTAAAATCAAATACCTTATTTATTTCAAATTTCAGAAGAGGAGAGTAAGGATACTGGAAACTTCATCAGTTCAAATTAAACTCAGAACTGATGATATCTGGTCCATTCTCTTGCCAAGTCACTCATGTCTCTGCCCACTGATTGCTAAGTAGAAGTGCTGATGATACATACAAATACAATGATTTTTAAAACCCTATTGATAGATTATGGATAAGGAAATGGCAGCCTCCTCCAATATTCTTGTCTGGAGAACCACATGGACAGAGAAGCCTTGCAGTCTACAGTCCCTGGGATCAGAGAGTTGGACATGACTGAACAACTAACTCTTATTGATATATTAAACTCTGAGCATTTGTACAGAATAATGAATAGTCCTTGAAGTATATTTTATTTTGAACTATAAGGGAATGTTTTCTGCCACGGAACTGGTGAAATTGGTGGATATTTTAGAGGACACTTACTAGATAAGAAACTTAAGTGTCTTTGAAATATAAGATTCTCTCCTTATACAGTTCTCTCCTATATAAAAATGCTCTCCTTTTAAAAAGCTGATTACACACATTCAGAGTAGACAATAATTGTTGTTAATGCTTTTTTTCTTGTTAAATTAATAATAGACTTGTTATATATGTTATCTCTGAGTGAAACATACACTGAGTTGCTGTATGTGTAGCAAACAAATACTTTTTTTAAAAAATAGAAATTTATTTATTTTAATTGGAGGTTAATTACTTTACAATATTATATTGGTTTTGCCATACTTTAATTAGAGTGAGGGTTGCCACTATGTTTTCCATCAAGAGCTTACTTATGCATCTGTTTTAGATACAGTGTTAGAAAGCAATAAATAAGGACAGTTGTTGCAATGCTATTGTATCAGCTCATCAAACATAGAGTTGATGTATGGACTAGATATCCTTAGGCACTTCCCAAGTGGTGCAGTGGTAATGAATCTGCCTGCCAACACAGCAGATCCAGGACAGATATGAATAAGAGAAACAATCAACAACAATAAAAACACCACAGATTTAAAAGAGAATCAGGTTGAGGGAGAGTACACTGGGTTTTTTGTTGTTGCTAAATATATAGTTAGATACCATGTGTCCCAGTGTTTTGTATATGCAAAATTATAATTCACTTGTTATTTCTATCTCAAATATGAAAACTCTCAGTAAGATAGAATGAGTTACTGGAACTGAAATAAGAAACCACATTTAAAAAATCATTCAAAACATGTTAATATCAGTAACTTCTGGTACAAATTATTTTGCTTTCATTGTCACAAGGCTCTGTGCTAAATAACATACATATGTACACTATCTCATTTAATCCATACTACACAAGACTATAAATATTTGGGAAAATCATATAGCTATTAATAAAGTGCTTCCCTGGTAGTTCAGATGGTAAAGAATCCACCTGCAATGCGGGAGACCTGGGTTCAGGTTGATGTATGGAATAGATATCCTTAGGCACTTCCCAAGTGGCACAGTGGTAATGAATCTGCCTGCCAACACAGTGGAGAAGGGAAAGGCTACTCAATCCAGTATTCATGCCTGGAGAATTACTTGGAGAGATGATCCCGGAAGGCTACACAGTCTATGGGGTCTCAAAGAGTTGGTCATGACTGAGTGACTTTTACTTTTTCATTAGTAAGTGTACTAACTACTAACCACCAACTAAACAAACAAAAAAGCACACCCAAAACATCATAGAAACATAGTACTGATAAATATCCTATAAAGGCTCTTGGTCTTCCCTGGTGGCTCACTGGTAAAGAGTCTGCCTGCAGTGCGGGAGACTCAGGATATACAGGTTCTGTTCCCTGGGTTGGGAAGATCCCCTGGAGGAGGAATTGACAACCTACTCCAGTATTCACACCAGGGAAGTCCCATTGACAGAGAAGCCTAGTGGGCTACAGTCCATAGAGTCACAAAGATCTGGACACGTCTGAGCAACTGAACACACACGCACACACACACATACACACACAAGAAGCTCTTTGAGTAACTGAATCTCACTGAGCCTAAATTATCTCATCAGACATATAAATAATTAATTATATGCACATTCTGGGACACTCCTGCAGAACAAAGAAATCATTATTCAAAGTGCCTCTGTATGTGCTGGGCGTGGACTACAGTACTATTAAATAATGTTAGACTCTATGATTTCCGTATAGAAGCAAACAAACCGATCAACCTCTAACAAATCAAAACTATATATTATGTATTTAAAAAAATTAAAATTGGCTTTAAGTTATTTAAAGGAAAAACATACAGCTTTTCTTTAAACAGGAAAAGAAAGAAAGGGTTGCCAGAAAAAAATAAAAAGTTTGAGCTGCTAAAAGACAGAGATTAGATAAGAGTAATTTATTTTACAAAAGAAAGGAAAGGTGATTTTCAAAAAGCAGATTCAGAATGTCTGAATGATACTAAGAATGAACAGTAGCAAAGTGTAAATTTGCCTGTGGGCAGCTGAATCCGAGGAGTATTGTAATGATTGTTAAGGAAAAAAACAGGCTAATGAGTAAGTTTTCCTCAGAAATACTAAAATAACCAGTATGATGACAATGTACGAGAGGGCAAGAAGACCTGTAGCAGCAAAGAGAAAAATAAGTAGATGTCACTCGAGCTCATCAACTTATTATACGTACCTCTCTTTTATCTCAAGAAACACAAGCACATAGAGAGGCATGTATGTGTGTATAAATAAACACCTACACATATATAGATGCCGTATATTTTTACATGTGCTAAGTCACTTCAGTCATGTCCAACTCTTTGTGACACTATGGACTGTAAACTGCCAGGCTCCTCTGTCCACGGAGTCTCCAGGCAAGGTTACTGGAGTGCCATTTCCTTCTCCAACATACATATACATGCAGCATATTTTCATGAGACATTGATATAATTTACATATGCATATAAATATAAATACATCTCATCATGCAATTTATGTATGTTTATCCAATAAACACCATATTCTATAGTACATAAATACATCAGTTGCTTGGTCAAACAGTTCTAAGATCCTGAAATGGAACTCTGGAGAGTTTGTATTGCTGAATTTGATGAAAAGATGAAGAGAAAAGACCATTAAGAAAGTTCTGAAACTTTTAAGTGTTTGTCAACAGAAGTGAACTGATTTTAGGTGAAATACTTAACAATATGGCATGTAACAAAAATAGAGACCACTTTACAGTCTATTAATCACTTCCATTTTCCCCACTAAGCTGAAATCAGCAAAATATATGGCTCCAGGGAATCGCACTCAAGTGACTGAATTCATTCTAATGGGAATCTCAGATATTGCAGAACTCCAGATTCCTTTTTTCTGTGTGTTCCTGGTCATCTATGGACAGGTCATAACAGCAAACCTGGGAATCGTCATCCTCACTAGCGTGGACTCTCAGCTTCAAACCCCTATGTACTTTTTCCTTAAGCACTTGGCTATCATCAATTTGGGCAATTCTTCTGTCATTGCCCCCAAAATGTTGGTTAACTTCTTGGTTACAAAGAAAACCATATCTTACTATGCATGTGCAGCACAACTAGGTGGATTCATAGCTTTTGTTGTGGCTGAGATTTTCGTGCTGGCTGCCATGGCCTATGACCGCTATGTGGCTATTTGCAGCCCCCTGCTCTACCGGGTGGTGGTTTCTCCACGGATGTGCCTTCTCCTGGCGGCCCTTATTTACATCTACAGTCTGACCACAGCACTGACGGTCTCTTCCTGTGTGTTTTCCGTGTCATACTGTTCGTCCAATGTGATCAACCATTTTTACTGTGATAATGTCCCTTTGTTAGCATTGTCCTGTTCTGATACCTACATTCCAGAAACAGCAGTGTTTACCTTTTCAGGGACCAATTTGTTTTTCTCTATGATTATTGTTCTAACATCATACTTCAACATCATCCTTGCCATTTTGAGGATACGTTCTTCAGAAGGGCGACAAAAAGCGTTTTCCACCTGTGCTTCTCACATGATGGCTGTCACTGTGTTCTATGGGACGCTTCTCTTCATGTATTTGCAGCCAAGGACCAACCACTCATTAGATAATGATAAGATGGCATCGGTCTTCTATACCCTGGTGATCCCAATGCTGAACCCCCTCATTTACAGCCTGAGGAACAAGGACATGAAGGATGCATTGAAGAGATTCCTGGATAACTCATGTCAGTCATTCAGATTAATGCAAATTTAAAACTACAGCTATCTTCATTTAAGAATTAAATCCTGCTGAGTGAATAGGTAGTAAATTTTTAATATTCCATTAATATCAATAGAGAAATTTTAATCCTTTTCATTCCAACTTCAAGTACCCAATTTTCCCTATTTTAAAAGCCATTAATTGTTCAAAGAAAACATACTAATATAAGTAACACACAATAAATTGAAAATAAATATAATCTAAAATAAAATATATGTTAGAAAAATATTTTTATAAGTTTTAAACAAGAAAGAAACATCCTGATAGTTAAGGTGGATTTATGTAGGAATCGATTCTTGGATGGTTGTTAAGAGTCAGATCATTTTCCTTGCCACAGATATGTTGACATTTTGTTTGATTACTGAAAGTTTTATTATTTTTTTGCAGCATTTTACCTATTAAGTTATCAACCTTACTGAACTCATTGATATCTTGCATCTAACCAAATTTATATCACAAGAAATAAAGCTTTCAGGAATAATGAAACCTAATAAAAAGTATACTTTGAAAAAAAAATGTGTTGAAACAAATAGGCAAGCACATCAACCAAGCACTAGTTTTCAAGGAAGTAAGATAGAAAAAGGAATTTGTCTGCCAGCTCTCATTTTTATTACTCAAAGCTTACCCAGTGGGACATTGTCACCTGTAATCCCAAATTACGCTTACTTGAGTGCTCAAGTGGTTCCAAAACATTCATGTCCAAACCATTAGAGCAAAACCTTGTTGGTGGTTAGGGGAGACAGGAAACACAGGACATAGTCACAAAGCAAGGTCTGAGAATACCTGTGGAAGTTCAGTTCAGTCAGTTCAGTCACTCAGTTGTGTCCAACTCTTTGCGACCCCATGAATCGCAGCGTGCCAGGCCTCCCTGTCCATCACCAACTCCCGGAGTTCACTCAGACTCACATCCATCGAGTCAGTGATGCCATCCAGCCATCTCATCCTCTGTCGTCCCCTTCTCCTCCTGCTCCCCATCCCTCCCAGCATCAGGGTCTTTTCCAATGAGTCAACTCTTCACATGAGGTGGCCAAAGTATTGGAGTTTCAGCTTCGGCATCAGTCCTTCCAATGAACACCCAGGGCTGATCTCCTTTAGAATAGACTCGTTGGATCTCCTTGCAGTCCAAGGGACTCTCAAGAGTCTTCTCCAACACCACAGTTCAAAAGCATCAATTCTTTGGCTCTCAGCTTTCTTCACAGTCCAACTCTCAAAGAGTCTTCTCCAACACCACAGTTCAAAAGCATCAATTCTTTGGCTCTCACCTTTCTTCACAGTCCAACTCTCGCATCCATACATGACCACTTGACTAGACATAGCCTTGACTAGACGGACCTTTGTTGGCAAAGTAATGTCTCTGCTTTTGAGGTTGGTTATAACTTTCCTTCCAAGGAGTAAGTGTCTTTTAATTTCATGGCTGCAGTCACCATCTGCAGTGATTTTGGAGCCCAAAAAAGTAAAGTCTGATGCTGTTTCCACTGTTTCCCCATCTATTTCCCATGAAGTGATGGGACCAGATGCCATAATCTTAGTTTTCTGAATGTGAAAAGTTAGGAAAGAGGAAAGATCAACTACAGGGTCTCTCATTGTGTAGCTGCAACAAAACTAATTGTTAAGAGCTTCATAAATTTGCATGCAGATATCCAGTATCTCGGTACTGTAAATTCATTTTTAGTGTTCATAATAAAATGACAATCATATACCATTGCCTCCTTTCAGCTAGCAAAGTTTAACTTACATGACATCATGAAAAGCTGTTAGAGGTGTTGTTGTTTAGTATTAAAGTCATATCTGACTTTATTGTGATCTCACAGGCTGTAGTCTCCCAGTCTCTTCTGCCCATGGGATTTTCCAGGCAAAAATACTGGAGTGCATTGCCATTTTCCTTCTCCAGGGGATATTTCCAATCCAAGGACTGAACCCAAGTCTCCTGCATTGGTTGGTGGATTCTTTACCTCTGAGCCACAGGGATACAGTTCAATTCAGTTCAGTTCAGTCACTCTGTCTTGTCCAACTCTTTGCGACCCCATGGACTGCAGCACACCAGGCCTCCCTGTCTATCACCAGCTTTCAGAGTTTACCTTTACCAGGGCTACAGGTGTTAGTAAATAAATAATCCCCAAATTTTCTCAATATATAAACTGATAGAATCATTATGAAACATCTATGATGTATCTATTAGATACACTATGACCTAATAATTTTCAAGTATTATCCAAATACATAGACTAGACACATTATTGTGTATGGGTAACATGAGGAATAAAAATATGTGACCTGCATCATTATCCATAATAAGAATACTCAAAATAACTACAATGTCTATGTAGATCAAATATGTGAATCAAATCCATAACAATCAAGATAGTTAATCTCAAACTTTTAAGGTTGAGCAAGAAAAAAGCTTACATATACATACATATATGTAACACCGATCACAAATTACATATATATATATAGAGACATATACAATTACACATGTATATAACCAATCACAAAAATATATAAATATCTTAAATTCACTCATATCAATTTTAAAACCACATAACTAACAATTATACATATATACATATGTAATATGTATATGGGGCTTCCCTGTTGACTCAGATGGTAAAGCCTCTGCCTGCAACGTGGGAGACCTGGGTTCAATCCCTAGGTCAGAACGATCCCCTGCAGAAGGGAATGGCAGCCCACTCCAGTACACTTACCTGGAAAATCCCATGGATGGAGGAGCCTGGCAGGTTACAGTCCATGGTGTTGCAAAGAGTCAGACCCGACTGAGCAACTTCACTTTTCACGTATGTATACAGTTCTTCCCTGGTGGCTTAGTGGTAAAGAATCCTCCTCAATACAATGGGTTTGATCCCTGGATTAGGAAGATCTACTGGACATGGAAATGGCAACCCACGCCAGTATTACTGACTGGGAAATCCCATGGACAGAGAAGCCTGGTAGGCTACAGTCCATGGGGTTGCAAAAGAGTTGGACATGTTGTATTAGTCAATTCTAATTTTCTCTAGATGAGGTGGCTGAATGGGATTGAGAGAGGTTGGACCAATGGAAATTAGGTTTATTATTATGTGTTACTTTAAAATAATGAACCCAGTAAGACAAAACTATGGTTTAATGTGAGTGATCAAATTATAGTGTCCATAAAGTCATTATTCTGCTTATTTATATGTGTGTGCTTCTTATAAATAGTTTGAAAGTGAAATTTTGTGATTCACTGATAGAAAATATGTCTTATATCAATAAATAGTAGGCTAAAATGAGAGATCAAGTTGTCAAAGCATCAATGAAAGTGAAAAGTTGTAAAAGAAGTAGTTAACTAAACAACAGCAATAACATGTATGAGAGCTACTCTAAGAACTTCAATTAAAAAATTGATATTCATTGTCTTCAAAACCATTCCCATTTTGACTTTATGTTGAAATTCTGTGATTTTTTTTTTGTTTTTTTGTTTTTATTATTTTTTAATTGACCCAGAGGGGTATTATTATTATTTTTAATGTAAGTTTATATAATTGGAGGCTAATTACTTTACAATATTGTATTGGTTTTGCCATACATCAACATGAATCCGCCATGGTTGTACGCGTGTTCCCCATCCTGACCCCATCCCACCTCCCTCCCCATATGATCTCTCTGGGTCATCCCAGTGCACCAGCCCCAAGCTTCCTGTATCATGCATCGAACCTGGACTGGTGATTCATTTCACATATGATATTATACATGTTTCAATGCCATTCTCCCAAATCATCACACCCTCGCCCTCTCCCACAGAGTCCAAAAGACTGTTCTATGCATCTGTGTCTCTTTTGCTCTCTCACATACTGCGCTATCATTACCATCTTTCTAAATTCCATATATATGTATTAGTATACTGTATTGGTGTTTTTCTTTCTGGCTTACTTCACTCTGTATAATAGGCTCCAGTTTCATCCACCTCATTAGAACGGATTCAAATGTATTCTTTTTAATGGCTGAGTAATACTCCATTGTGCATATGTACCACAACTTTCTTATCAATTCGTCTGCTGATGGACATCTAGGTAGCTTCCATGTTCTGGCTATTATAAACAGTGCTGCGATGAACATTGGGGTACACATGTCTCTTTCAATTCTGGTTTCCTCAGTGTGTATGCCCAGCAGTGGGATTCCTGGGTCATAAGGCAGTTCTATTTCTAGTTTTTAAAGAAATCTCCACACTGTTCTCCATAGTGGCTGTACTAGCTTGCATTCCCACCAACAATGTAAGAGGGTTCCTTTTTCTCCACACCCTCTCCAGCATTTATTGCTTGTAGACTTTTGGGTAGCAGCCATTCTGACTGGCGTGAAATGGTACCTCATTGTGGTTTTGATTTGCATTTCTCTGATAGTGAGTGATGTTGAGCATCTTTTCATGTCTTTGCTAGCCATCTGTACGTCTTCTTTGGAGAAATGTCTCCACTGGCCCAGTTCTTTGGCCCAGTTTTTGAATGGGTTGTTTATTTTTATGGAATTGAGTTGCAGGAGTTGGTTGTATATTTTTGAGATTAATTCTTTGTCAGTTGCTTCATTTGCTATTAGTTTCTCCCATTCTGAAGGCTGTCTTTAAACCTTGCTTATAGTTTCCTTTGTTGTGCAGAAGCTTTTAACTTTAATGAGGTCCCATTTGTTTATTTTATTTTCAATATTGTGGGAGGTGGGTCATAGAGGATCCTGCTGTGATTTATGTCAGAGAGTGTTTTGCCTACGTTCTCCTCTAGGAGTTTTATAGTTTCTGGTCTTATGTTTAGATCTTTAATCTATTCTGAGTTTATTTTTGTGTACGGTGTTAGAAAGTATTCTAGTTTCATTCTTTTACAAGTGGTTGACCACTTTTCCCAGCACCACTTGTTAAAGAGATGGTCTTTTCTCCATTGTATAGTCTTGCCTCCTTTGTCAAAGATAAGGTGTCCATATGTGCATGGATTTATCTCTGGGCTTTCTATTTTGGTCCATTGATCTATATTTCTGTCTTTGTGCCAGTGCCATACTGTCTTGATAACTGTGGCTTTGTAGTAGAGCCTGAAGTCAGGCAGGTTGATTTCTCCAGTTCCATTCTTCTTTCTCAAGATTGCTTTGGCTATTTGAGGTTTTTTGTATTTCCATACAAATTGTGAAATTATTTGTTCTAGTTCTGTGAAAAATACCGTTATTAGCTTGATAGGGATTGCATGGAATCTATAGATTGCTTTGGGTAGTATACTCATTTTCACTATATTGATTCTTCCAATCCATGAACACGGTATATTTCTCCATCTATTAGTGTCCTCTTTGATTTCTTTCACCAGTGTTTTATAGTTTTCTATATATAGGTATTTTGTTTCTTTAGGTAGATATATTCCTAAGTATTTTATTCTTGTCGTTGCAATGGTGAATGGAATTGTTTCCTTAATTTATCTTTCTATTTTCTCATTATTAATGTATAGGAATGCAAGGGGTTTCTGTGTTTTGATTTTATATCCTGCAACTTTACTATATTCATTGATTAGCTCTAGTAATTTTCTGGTGGAGTCTTTAGGGTTTTCTATGTAGAGGATCATGTCATCTGCCAACAGTGAGAGTTTTACTTCTTCTTTTCCAATCTGGATTCCTTTTATTTCTTTTTCTGCTCTAATTGCTGTGGCCAAAACTTCCAAAACTATGTTGAATACTAGTGGTGAAAGTGGGCACCCTTGTCTTGTTCCTGACTTTAGGGGAAATGCTTTCAATTTTTCACCATTGAGGATAATGTTTGCTGAGGGTTTGTCATATATACTTTTTATTATTGGAGAAGGCAATGGCACCCCACTCCAGTACTCTTGCCTGGAAAATCCCATGGACAGAGGAGCCTGGTAGGCTGCAGTTCATGGGGTCACTGAGTCGGACACGACTGAGCGACTTCACTTTCACTTTTCACTTTCATGCATTGGAAGAGGAACTGGCAACCCACTCCAGTATTCTTGCCTAGAGAATCCCAGGGATAGGGGAGCCTGGTGTGCTGCCGTCTATGGGGTTACACCGAGTTGGACATGACTGAAGTGACTTAGCAACAGTAGCAGTTTTTATTATGTTGAGGTATGTTACTTCTATTCCTGCTTTCTGGAGAGTTTTTATCATAAATGGATGTTGAATCTTGTCAAAGGTTCTCTATGCATCTACTGAAATAATCATATGGCTTTTATTTTTAAATTTGTTAATGTGGTATAGTATATTGATTGATTTGCAGATATTGAAGGGTCCTTGCATCCCTGGGATAAAGCCCACTTGGTCATGGTGTATGATCTTTTAATGTGTTGTTGGATTCTGATTGCTAGAATTTTGTTAAGGATTTTTGCATCTATGTTCATCAGTGATATTGGCCTGTCGTTTTCTTTTTTTGTGGCGTCTTTGTCAGGTTTTGGTATTAGGGTGATGGTGGCCTCATAGAATGAGTTTGGAAGTTTACCTTCCTCTGCAATTTTCTGGAAGAGTTTGAGTAGGATAGGTGTTAGCTCTTCTCTAAATTTTTGGTAGAATTCAGCTGTGAAGTCGTCTGGACCTGGGCTTTTGTTGCTGGAAGATTTCTGATGACAGTTTCAATGTCTGTGCTTGTGATGGGTCTGTTAAGATTTTCTATTTCTTCCTGGTTCAGTTTTGGAAAGTTGTACTTTTCTAAGAATTTGTACATTTATTCCAAGTTTTCCATTTTATTGGCATATAATTGTTGATAGTAGTCTCTTATGATCCTTTGTATATCTGTGTTGTCTATTTTGATCTCTCCATTTTCATTTCTAATTTTATTGATTTGGTTTTTCTTCCTTTGTTTCTTGATGAGTCTGGCTAATGGTTTGTCAATTTTATTTATCCTTTCAAAGAACCCGCTTTTGGCTTTGTTGATTTTTTGCTATGGTATCTTGTGTTTCTTTTGCATTTATTTCTGCCATAATTTTTAAGATTTATTTCTTTCTACTAACCCTGGGGTTCTTCATTTCTTCCTTTTCTAGTTGCTTTAGGTGCAGATTTAGGTTATTTATTTGTCTTTTTTCTTGCTTCTTGAGGTATGCCTGTATTGCTATGAACCTTCGCCTAAGCACTGCATTTACAGTGTCCCACAGGTTTTGGGTTGTTGTGTTTTCATTTTCATTCATTTCTATGCATATTTTGATTTCTTTTTTGATTTCTTCTGTGATTTGTTGGTTATTCAGCAGCGTGTTGTTCAGCCTCCATATGTTGGAATTTTTAATAGTTTTTCTCCTGTAATTGAGATCTAATCTTACTACATTGTGTTCAGAAAAGATGCTTGGAATGATTTCAATTTTTCTGAATTTACCAAAGCTAGATTCATGGCCCAGGATGTGATCTATCCTGAAAAAGGTTCCGTGTGCACTTGAGAAAAAGGTGAAATTTATTGTTTTGGGATGAAATGTCCTATAGATATCAATTAGGTCTAACTGGTCTATTGTATCATTTAAAGTTTGTGTTTCCTTGTTAATTTTCTGTTTAGTTGATCTATCCATAGGTGTGAGTGGGGTATTAAAGTCTCCCACTATTATTGTGTTATTGTTCATTTCTCCTTTCATACTTGTTAGTATTTGTCTTACATATTGCGGTGCTCCTATGTTGAGTGCATATATATTTATAATTGTTATCTCTTCTTCTTGGATTAATTCTTTGATCATTATATAGTGTCCTTCTTTGTCTCCTTTCTAAGATTTGTTTTAATGTCTATTTTATCTGATATGAGTATTGCTACTCCTGCTTTCTTTTGGTCTCTACTTGTGCGGAATATCTTTTTCCAGCCCCTCACTTTCAGTCTATATGTGTCCCATGTTTTGAGGTGGGTCTCTTGTAGACTACATATATAGGGGTCTTGTTTTTGTATCCATTCAGCCAGTTTTTGTCTTTTGGTTGGGGCATTCAACCCATTTACATTTAAGGTAATTATTGATAAGTATGATCCCATTGCCATTTACTTGATGGCTTTGGGTTTGAATTTATACTCCCTTTTTGTGTCTCCTGTCTAGAGAATATCCTTTAGCATTTGTTGGAGAGCTGGTTTGGTGGTGCTGAATTCTCTCGGCTTTTGCTTGTCTGTAAAGCTGTTGATTTCTCCTTCATATTTGAATGAGATTCTTGCTGGGTACAGTAATCTGGGCTGTAGCTTATTTTCTTTCATCACTTTAAGTATGTCCTGCCATTCCCTCCTGGCCTGAAGAGTTTCTATTGAAAGATCAGCTGTTATCCTTATGGGAATCCCCTTGTGTGTTATTTGTTGTTTTTCCCTTGCTGCTTTTAATATTTGTTCTTTGTGTTTGACTTTGTTAATTTGATTAATATGTGTATTGGGGTGTTTCACCTTGGGTTTATCTTGTTTGGGACTCTCTGGGTTTCTTGGACTTGAGTGATTATTTCCTTCCCCATTTTAGGGAAGCTTTCAACTATTTTCTCCTCAAGTATTTTCTCATGGTCTTTCTTTTTGTCTTCTTCTTCTGGGACTCCTATGATTCGAATTTGGGGCGTTTAACATTATCCCAGAGGTCTCTGAGGTTGTCCTCATTTCTTTTAATTCGTTTTTCATTTTTCATCTCTGTTTCATTTATTTCTACCATTCTATCTTCTACCTCACTTATCCTATCTTCTGCCTCCATTATTCTACTATTTGTTCCTTCCAGAGTGTTTTTGATCTCATTTATTGCATTATTAATTATATATTGACTCTTTTTTTTATTTCTTCTAGGTCTTTGTTAAACCTTTCTTGCATCTTCATCCTTGTCTCCAGGATATTTATCTATGATTCCATTTTGTTTTCAAGATTTTGGATCATTTTCACTATCATTATTCAGAATTCTTTATCAGATAGATTCCCTATCTCTTCCTCTTTTGTTTGGTTTGGTGGGCATTTATCCTGTTCATTTACCTGCTTGGTAATCCTCTGTCTCTTCATCTTGTTCATATTGCTGTGTTTGGGGTGGCCTTTCTGTGTTCTGGCAGTTTGTGGAATTCTCTTTATTGTAAAGTTTCCTCACTGTGGGTTGTACGGGTGGCTATCAAGGTTTCCTCATAAGGGAAGCTTGTGTCGGTGTTCTGATGGGTGGGGCTGTATTTCTTCTCTCTGGAGTGCAATGAAGTGTCCAGTAATGAGTTATGAGATGTCAGTGGGTTTGGAGTGACTTTGGGCAGCCTGTATATTGAAGCTCAGGGCTATGTTCCTGTGTTGCTGGAGAATTTGTGTGGTATGTCTTGCTCTGAAACTTGTTGGCCTTTGTGTGGTGCTTGGTTTCAGTGTATATATGGAGGCATTTGATGAGCTCCTATCTATTAAAGTTCCCTGGAGTCAAGAGTTCTCTAGTGTTCTCAGGATTTGGACTTAAGCCTCCTGCTTGTGGTTTTCAGTCTTATTTTTACAGTAGCCTCAAGACTTCTCCATCTATAGAGCACCATTGATAAAACATCTGGATTAAAGATGTAAAGTTTCTCCACAGTGAAGGACACTCAGAGAGGTTCACAGAGTTACATGGAGATGAGAAGAGGGAGGAGGGAGATAGGGGTGACCTGGATGAGATGAGGTGGAATCAAAAGAGAAGAGAGCAAGCTACCCAGTATTCACTTCCTTATGTGCGCTCCAAAGTCTGGGCCCCTCAGAGATGTTCGTGGAGTTATACAGAGAAGAGAAGAGGGAGGAAGGAGACAGAGGTGGCCAGGAGGATAAAGGGGGGAATCAAAAGGAGAGAGACAGCTCCAGTCAGTAATCAGTTCCCTAAGTGTTCTCCACTGTCTGGAATACACAAAGAGATTCACAGAGTTTGGTAGAGAAGAGAAGGGGGAGGGAGGAGATAGAGGAGACTTGGTGGAGAAAAAGTAGAGTCCAAAGAGGGTGAGAACAATCAAGCCAGTAATCTCACTCCCAAGTAAAAATGGGTACTGAAGATTGGGTTCTTAAAGGTACAAAATTGATACCAAATAGCAAAGATTAAAAATCTAGAGTAGAGGTTGGATTTTCAAAAATTCAATATTAAAGAAAAAAAGTCACAAAAATTATAAAATATATATGTATGAAGTTTGATTTAAAAAATAAGGTCTCTTTTTTTTTTCTACAAAGTAATAGTAGGCTATAAAAATGAAAATTAAAGGAGTAATAGAGGACTTAAAAATTTAACAAAGTTTAAAAAAAAAAGAAAAGAATGATCATAAAAATAGTAAAAATATATCTAGGACTTTCTCTGGTGTTCTTGTGGGCAGTGTGGGGTCAGTTCATTTTTGGATAGTTCCTTGGTCCGGCTTATATTTCTCAAGATCTATAGCCCCCTTCCTATGTAGTTGGTACTAACTACAGGGTTTTAATCTATTGCACCTGTCACTTCCAAGGCAGGTCCCTTGGTTTTAGCTTCTTCTGTTTGCTGGTCTTTTCAGTGTCTGATTTCCGCCCTGACACAAGGGGTGCTGGTGGACACTTTTTTAGGCTCACTTGTTCAGTCGTGCTGTGAGGAGGGAGGGACACTGAAAACAAATAACACTGGCGTGTGCTCGCAGTGTCTCAGCCATGCTGGGCCTGCCCCCACTCAAGACACGTGTGCCCTCCCTGCCCACACTGCTCAGGCTCTAGGTTGCTCTGCGGGGAACCGTCCGAGCCAGCCCTGGGCTGCATGCACCTCCGAGGTCTAAGCTGTTCAGGTTCAGGTACTCGGGTAAGTCCTCAGAGGCGCAGACTTGGTTGGGCCTGCGTTTTGTGCCCTTCCTAGGTCCGAGACGCTCATGCGACCAGGTGTTGGCGAGTTCTGTTGCTGTGACTTATTGCCTCCCCCATCCCTGCTGCTTGGTTTTCTGGGTGTACAACCGGCACACCTTCTCAGGCGAAGGTTGACCATCCAGAATGCCAAGAAATTTTGGTTAGCTATGAAGCCTTCTTGCAGTTTGGTAGATAATGCCTCTCTGGGGCTGCAATTGCCCCCTTCTGGCTCTGGCTGCCTGTCACCGGAGGGGGATGGTCTGCCGCCTGCTAGCTCTGTTCAGTCCTTTGTTGTGTGAGCGGGCCTGAGGGTGTCTTAGCTTAGGGCTTTTTGCGTAGCTCTAGTCAGACCTTTGTTCTGTGCGTGGGCCTGGTGGTGTCTTAGGTTAGGGATTTTCGCGTGGTAGCTGTCCCACAGTCTGGTTTGCTAGCCCAAGTTAGTTCCCTCAGGTTGCCCTTGGGGCATTCTGGCCCGGGCCTTACTCTAAGCAATGCAGCCCGCACCTCCCTGCCCAGCCCCCGCTTGCTAGGGGTGGATGCAGGCGTCTGCACTGCTTCTCCGCTGGGGGAGTTACCGTTGGGCACTCTGTGCCCAATCTGTGGGTAATCTGTGAGTTTTAATTATTTATTTATTTTTCCTTCCAGTTATGTTGCCCTCTGTGGTTCCAAGGCTCGCCACAGACTTGGCAGTGAGAGTGTTTCCTGGTGTTTGGAAACTTCTCTCTTTTTTAAGACTCCCTCCCCCAGATGGAGCTCCATCCCTACCTTTTTTGCCTCTCTTTTTACTTTTATATTTTTTCCTACCTCCTTTAAAAGACAATGGGCTGCTTTTCTGGGTGCCTGATGTCCTCTGCCGGCATTCAGAAGTTGTTTTGTGGAATTTACTCAGCGTTCAAATGTTCTTTTGATGAATTTGTGGGGGATAGAGTGGTCTCCCTGTCCTATTCCTCTGCCATCTTAGGACCGCCCCTGTGATTTTATTTTAATATGCAGCAAATACAGCAGGGTTTATTCTTGACACAAAATTGGAGGCTTTGCCGTTGGTTCTACTTCCAACATTCACATTAAGTTGAACATTGGGATCAGAATTCTGTGCTTTCTAGCCACTGGATTTTCTCCAACCCAGGGCCAGAGGCAACACTCTCAGAAAATGTCAGAAGATGTAGAGGTACAAGATGAAATCACTGTATGCAATAGTTACTGAATGTGATTATCCAAGCATGCCCCCAAGCTGTCTCCACATTTTCACTCTGGGGGGCAGTTTTGCATAGAGACTTGACTAATGAATATTCAGTTTGTCATTCTTTCCCTGTGGAATCTGGCCTGAGCCAGGGGATTCTGGTTCTCCTGTTCAGGAACTAGGCTGTGAACAGAGATTTCATTGTGAAGGTCTTCAAGGACTTCAGAATCTTGTATAATTCAGTCACCTGTGGCTCAACAGTAAAAAAATTCTCCTGCCAGGGAGAAGACACAGAAGATGCAGGTTCCCTGGGTTGGGAAGATCCCCCAGAGGAAGGCATTGCAACCCACTCCATTTTTCTTGCCTGGAAAATTCCACCAACAGAGCAGCCTGGCAGGTACAGTCTCCAAAGAGTCACAAAGAATGAGACATGACTGAAGCTACTGAGCACAGCACATAAACCAGTTAGTACACTTCATACCAAGGCCTCAGGAGCAGGTCTCAGCAGATCTCTCTTTTCAGGTAGGTAAATTTAAAAATCATGTTTATTACAAATTCTGAAAGAGACAAGCAAAGATATTGAAAACTTAATCAATTCAAATCAGAACTGGCACTTGTCCAGTGGTTAAGATTCTGCACCCTAATGCTGAAGGCATGGGTTCAATTACTGACTGGGGGAGTAATATCTATCCTGCATGCTTTTCAGAGCATGGCCGGGGTGGGGGGGGGGGCAAAAAGTAGTGAACTGTAATCATAATTGAAGTTATATCCACTTTGTTCTCTTTTCAAGTCATTCACTTTTCTACCTGCTGATTGCAAAGTGGAAGTTCTGGTGATACAGCATCAACAGTATTTTCTAGCATTTCCACCGATAGACTGACCTTTTGCACAGAATAACAAAGTGTGACTAAAGAATTCTATTTTACCTTAATTTATAAATAAATGTTTTCTGCAGAATTGATGGATGTTTTAGATGACACACTACACCACATAGGAAACTCTGTGTCTATTCAAGATTCTATGTCTCCAAGTAAGATCTATTCTTACTTAATGCCAATAAAAACAAGTTTTTCTTCCCTTCCTGTTTTTTGTGTTGCCTAGTGTGATAAACCTTCAGATGGAAAGACTTCTGGTGTCAGCAGTCATTCTCTATTGCTGGTGGACACTGAGATCTCATGTTGAGATGCAGTGTTTATCTCTAACACAACCTATTTAGGATAAATTCCATAGTCAGAGACCAATGGAACATACTCTTGAAATCACATCAGCATCTATTTAAAAAATAACTTGCAATATTATTTTTCATTCACATTTTGAGATAAATGATTAACATTTGTATTTTTTTTAATTTTGTTCACTGAGAATCTGTTTTTAGAAAATCTACAAAATAGTTTATTTTGAAAATAAATTTGAGAAAACTATTTTCCAAGAATTAAAATAGTTACCATCAGTAGCAAATTCTAAGTCAAACAAGATTATAAATACATAGGTGAAAACTGGAGCTCTTTTATAGAAACTTTATTTCAGTGGCGAATACTTACCTAATGAAAAAGCTTCGCATCCTTTATATCTTATGATAAGTGGTAACCAGTAATAGACCATGATGCATATCATGGCCTCCATTTTAAAAGCTAACTGCACAAATTGAGATTAGACAATATTTTCTGTTATTGACACTCTTTTTATCCTTCTTAAATTAAGAATGAGTTTATTGAATATATTATCTCATAGTGAAGCTTGCACTGACTTGCTTTATGTGAAGCAAACGAATATTTTGCTTTGAGTGTTGCCACTATGTTTCTCATCAAAAGCTTACTTACGCATTTATTTTAAATGCAGTAGTAGAAGGCAAGAAATAAGGCATAGATGGTGCAACAACATCAGATCAACTCATTAGACCCATATTTGATGTATGGAGCAGAGAATCTTTACTTAATAGAAACAAAAAAGGCAGATGTAAGAGAGTCAGGTTGTTGGAGAGCATATCTGGATTTGTTTAACTGTACAGCTAGATACCATCTGTCCCTGTGTTTTGAATACACAAAATTATAATTCATTTAATATTTTCATCTCAACTATAAAATTTCCAGTAAGGGAAAATGAGTTACTGGGACTAAAATAATTAATCACATTTTAAAAAGTTATTCAAGGGACTTTCCTGGTGGTTTCAGTGGTTAAAAATCTGCTTGTCAATACTGGGAACATGGGTTCAGTTCCTGGTCTGGGAAGATCCCAGATGCTGTGCTGCAACTAAGCCCTTGAACCACAACTACTTAGCCTGTGCGATAGAGCCTGCAAGCTCCAACCACTGAGCCCGCATGCTGCAAGTACTGAGACCGCATGACTAGTTATGTTAGGTTCATTATTTCCACTTTGTGAGAAATAAGTTTATGTGTACAATACTTCATTTAATTTATAAAACACGAAGACACAATTACCTGGTAAAAATCACACAACTAATAATTGGTGGACTAACAAATAACCAAAAGATTAATAGACCAAATAAGCAAACAAAAATACATAAAAAAATTATAAAACCATGTTATTAACTGATATCCTATACAGACAGTGAGTAACTTAATTTCACTGAGCCTAAATTGTCTCATCAGATAAAAAAAAAAGTTTTTTACCCATCTTCCAGGATGCTCCTGCAAAATAATTAAATGATTATTTCAAAATACTTCACATATTTCTGGGCACAGCATATAGAAAGAAAGAAAGAAAACAGAGTGAAGTCACTCAGTCATATCCAACTCTTTGAGATCCCATGGGCCATATTCTGCCAGGCTTCTCTATCCATGGGATTTTCCAGGCAAGGATACTGGAGTGGATTGCCATTTCCCTCTCCAGAGGGAAATGAACATGGGTCTCCTGCAGTGCAGCCAGACTCTTTACCGTCTGAGAGACCAGGGAAGTGTATACTACATACTAAGTAATGTTAAGCTTTCTACTCATTTATCTATATAAATAAACAAATCGAATTTTTTAAAAAATAAAAATGGACTTTAAACCATTTTAGGAAAAGGGGTATATGTTGGAAAGGAAAAAAAAAAAGGCTGTCAGAATAAAACAATAAGGAAGAGTGAGCAATTAGAAGTCAGAATCATAAGAAAGGACTGGTTTGTTTTATTTAGCAGAAGAAAGGAAATGACATAAAGGAAAAAAGATTCAGAGGAATTTTCTCTGATACTAAGGAACAATATTGAAATATAAGACTGCCTGTGGGCAGCTGAAGCAGAAATGGTAATGATTATCAAAGATAAAATTGCGTTTCTGAAAGTGTTCCCCATAGAAAAATGGAAATTCCCAGAAATGATGAAAAAGCCTGGTCTGAGGTGATGACCTGTAGCCGCTAAGGTAAAATAATTGGATATTTCTCTAGCTCATCAACATCTTATAGGTACCTTTTGTTAATCACTGGAAATACCTACACAGAGGCAAGTGCATGTGTATTAAGTATGTATTAATTAAATATTCATTAAATATGTGTAATATGATTAATAATATTAATATGAATACATGTAATAGCATAATACAATAACATGCATTTATTCAATATAAACCATATCTGCAGTGAATAATACATTCATATTTTGGTCAAATAGTTATAAGATCCTGAAACGGGTCTCTGCAGAGTTAGTATACCTGAATTTTGTGAAAAGATAGGAAAACAAGGAAGATCTGAGACTTTTGACTGTTTTTGAACAGAAGTAAACTGATTTTAAATGAAACCTTTAACAATCTGACAGAAAAAAACATGATTTTATCCTCTGTTATTCTCTTTCCATTTTCCCCATTAAAAGAGGAAATCAGCAAAATATATGGCTCCAGGGAATCACACTCATGTGACTGAATTCATTCTAATGGGAGTCTCAGACCGTCCAGAACTCCAGATTCCCTTTTTTTGTGTGTTCCTGATCGTCTATGGACTGACCCTGGCAGGGAACCTGGGAATCGTCATCCTCACCAGCGTGGACTCTCAGCTTCAGACCCCCATGTACTTTTTCCTCAAGCACTTGGCTATCATCAATTTGGGCAATTCTTCTGTCATTGCCCCCAGAATGTTGGTTAACTTCTTGGTTACAAAGAAAACCATATCTTATTATGGATGTGCAGTTCAACTAGGTGGATTCTTAGTTTTTATTGTGGCTGAGATTTTCGTGCTGGCTGCCATGGCCTATGACCGCTATGTGGCTATTTGCAGCCCCCTGCTCTACCGGGTGGTGGTTTCTCCACGGATGTGCCTTCTCCTGGCGGCCCTTATTTACATCTACAGTCTGACCACAGCACTGACGGTCTCTTCCTGTGTGTTTTCCGTGTCATACTGTTCGTCCAATGTGATCAACCATTTTTACTGTGATAATGTCCCTTTGTTAGCATTGTCCTGTTCTGATACCTACATTCCAGAAACAGCAGTGTTTACCTTTTCAGGGACCAATTTGTTTTTCTCTATGATTATTGTTCTAACATCATACTTCAACATCATCCTTGCCATTTTGAGGATACGTTCTTCAGAAGGGCGACAAAAAGCGTTTTCCACCTGTGCTTCTCACATGATGGCTGTCACTGTGTTCTATGGGACGCTTCTCTTCATGTATTTGCAGCCAAGGACCAACCACTCATTACATACTGATAAGATGGCATCGGTCTTCTATACCCTGGTGATCCCAATGCTGAACCCCCTTATTTACAGCCTGAGGAACAAGGACGTGAAGGATGCATTGAAGAGATTCCTGGATAACTCATGTCAGTCATTCAAATCAGTGTAAATTTAAAACTGCAACTATCTCCAGTTAAAGGTTTTATTTGTTCCTGAAAATTTTGCTAAGTGACGAAGCAGTAAATAAAATTCCGCTAATTTTAAGGAAAAATCTTAATCCTTTTAATCTCATCTTTAAATACTAAATTTTCCATACAAAATGCATTAAGTGACTGCAAAAATATATTTATATAAATAATACAAAATTATTTGAAAATAAATACTTTAAAAAATAAAATATAAGTATATACAAGGTTTTCAGAATTTCTAAATATGGAAGATAAAAATGAATGACTGTAGGAATTTTTTTTTGGATGTTTACTATGAGTTAGATTATCTTCTTTGTCACAAATATCTTTTCTTCAACTACTAAAAGTTTCATAATTTTTTGTAGTATTTACCCATCAGCTTTTCAACCAATTGTTAATTTGCATTTTAAATAAATTTGAAAAAAATAAGTTTGTACAGGAAAATTAATGTTGAATACAGAATGCTTAGATATACATGAAAATAGGACATTTGGCAAAACTGACTAAAAATACATATGAAACTTTATTCTATTTTTTCATCCTTTATGTTTCATACGTAAAGCAAAATATCAATGTTCATTCAAATATAAAGTATATAATTGTTTTTCCTAACATAGACTCATATTAAAAAGTTTTGGTTATAAAATCATAACAGCAAATACTTCTTTTAGTGAGAGTCAAGTTCATGAGTTAATTTTCAACTTTACTCACAAATAAGTAGATTATTTGAAGACAGAAAAGTTGTAGTATATAATGTATATATCTGGTTCTCAGGGACAAAGCCAGTAATAACTTGGTACCATTAGCCTTTAGAATTTTATATTTTATTATTTATAATTATATAAAAGTCCATAGGGAATGTTTGTTTTCTTTTATTACGGTTTTATTTAGCTTCATCAACCTAGGTACTTGCAATCAGAGAAGTTTACTTTATAGCAGAAAACAATTCTCTCTGAGTCTGGTTAGGTCAACAGAAATAGATCAACAGGACTAATCTCACACTTGTATTTCTACCAATTATCTGCAACCTATTTAATTAACTTAAGTTAGGAATTTAAGTTAAGGAAATCTGTCCTGAGTATTCATTGGAAGAACTGATGCTGAAGCTGAAGCTCCAATACTTTGGCCACCTAATGCAAAGTTGACTCATTGAAAAGGGATGTTGGGAAAGATTGAAGGCAGGAAGAGAAGGGGACAGCAGAGGATGAGATGGTTGGATGACATCACTGATTCAATGGACATGAGTTTGAGCAAGGTCCAGGAGCTGGTGACAGACAGGCCTGGCGTGCTACAGTGCATGGGGTCACAGGGTGTTGGACATGACTGAGAAACTGAACTGAAATGAAGTTAAGAATGAAAACTGTAGTGTTTCTTACTTCTTAATTTGGTTGACATATATGTATTTTCTAAAATAATTATGTTGTCACTTGTATTAGCTTCTGAACAGTGCTATAATAAATCATCACCAATTTAGAAGCTTGAAACAATGTGAGCTTCTTGTCCCATAATTTTGGAGGTCAGAACTTCACAATGAGTCATCCAGACCTAAAATCAAGGTATCAGAAGATTGTATTCCTTTCAGAACCCAAATAGGGTTCAATCTGTCTCCTTGCCTCTCCCAGCTCCTGCAGGTTCCACATACCTTGCCTGGCGTTCACCTTCCATCCAACAAAGCCATCATTCTAACCTCTGATTTCACTGACACATCTCCTCTGCTTCCTACTTTTGCATCTTTCTCTCCCTGTGACTACTTTTGACTCACTCACATAAGGCCCTTTACTTAATCACATTGGCAAATCTCTTTTTTGCTTTAACATTTCCATTGGAGGATAATTGCTTTACAATATTGTGTTGGTTCCTGCCATATGTCACAGAATCGACCACAGGTGAACATATAGCCCCTCACTCCTGAACCTCCCTTCCATCTCCCAAGGTTTGGGAATACCGTTGGAAGTTAGGAAAGACTTGAAACAGCAACCAGAAGGACCTCTCATTCTGTAGCTGCAATAGAGACAGTAAGTATGAGCCCAGCTCTGTAATATAAGGATGCCCTAGGCAGAAAGCACTGCAAGTGTGTTAATCTTGGAGGTGGAGGTCATAAATAAATCCTTTCAAGATCATGAAAATAAGAAAAGCCATTCAAATTTCCCAAATTCAGAATAGCAAATGCCATTTTACAAATTTAAAACCAAAAACCTACTAAAAGGCCCTGCCATTTTCTCGTAATGCCTTTTGTTTTGAAGGACTGTGATCAGGTATCTCCATTATTTTACATATGTTATCAAAATACTCAGGTTTAAAAGATGTTTCTAGTTCAATAACCAAAAAGATAATAGAAACTGGTCCCACTTATGTTTTTTTTTTTTCTTTTCTTTTCTTTTTCATTTAAAAGCAAACTTGAGTTTTAAGGTTTTCAGTGAAGATTTGCTTGTCTCTTGGTCAGAAGAGGTTACTAATGATTGAAAAAAGAATACTTTATGAGCTATTATGGGTAAGTTTAGTTTGAGCAGCTACTGCTCCCACCCTGGAAGTCCACAACAATTGACTCCATTTGTCTACATTGTCATACCTGCATCTCTACTTTCCAAAGGGCTGTTTCCATAAGCCACTTCTATGGAAATGAAAAAGTCCATTCAAAGATATCATTCAAAATATAAGTAGGCTGAACTAAAAATTGGATATATAGGTAGAAGTGGTCAAAATGAAAACAAAAACGATTTGATGATCAATTTCTGCTACAGGATATATGTGGCAGATTTTGTGTCACTTCAATGATTATTTCTTCAGCATTATTCAAAATTGGCAGTCTTATCACTATCATAGACATTTGAATATTGAAACTATTTTAAAATATGTGTTATCTGTATTAGTTGGCATGGATAGTGCTTAGTATATCATTCTATTCCGAATCATTTGGATGATTATTTTAAAAAAATAATGTATTAAGAAAGCAATTTTGGCTCTAAAAATTTGAATCTGGTTTAATTATTTTTTACAGTCCCTTATCATGTGAACAAATTGTACATATTCATATGTTCGATGTCCAAAGTATAAAATATTGTGTAGTGATGATATAATGTATATTGATAAATCTTGGCATAGATTCATATTAATTTAAATAAATTAATTTTGCTTGTATTTCTCTTATCAGGGACTCACTCCAGGAGATATTGAGTTGGTCAAAAAGTTTCCTCAGTTTTTAAGTGCAAGTACAAGAAATATTTTTAATTTTGTCCAAGAACATCATTGAACAATGTATTCACCATTTCATTCTACTTCCTTCTGCCACTTTTTAGGTAGCTTCATATTTCCATCTTCCCAACAACTTTTGTCTTTTTTTTTTTTTTTTTTGAGCAAAGACCTGTTCCAGGTGCCTTTTATAGTCTTCCAGGGAATTGAAAATGTTTCCCATTATGAGAATCTTATAAAGAGCAGAATAAATGGAAACCTGAAGGTACAATATCTGGTGAATACAGTGGTTGAATCAGAATTTCCCAGCCAAGCTGTAACAGTTTTTGCCTGGTCATCAAAGAAATATGTGGCTTTACGTTATCCTGATGGAAGATTAAATGTTTTCTGTAACTATTCTGGATGGTTCTCATCACGTGTTGCTTTTAGATGATATAATTGAGAGCAGTATGTGTTGGAATTAATTATCTGGTTTTCCAGAAAGAACTCATAATAGAGGACTCCCTGATAATCCCACCATATACACAACATCATCTTTGAATGAAGAACAGCCTTTGGTGTGGTTGATGGTGGTTCATTTCACTTGCACTGTGATTTCTTCCATTCCTCAATAGTGTACAGTATCCATTTTTCATCACCCACCACATTTTTTTTTAAAACAAAATGTTTTTTATTATGTTTAAGGAGAGAATAGCTTGTGGAAATATGATCATGAAGGTTTTTTTTCATTTAACTTATGTGGAAACCAAACATCAAAGTGATTAATATAATCAGGCTGGTGCAAAAGATGTTCAGTGCTTGATTTGGATATTTTGAGTATGTCAGCTATCTCCCACGTGGTATAATGTTGATTGTTCTCAATGTCTCGAGTTGATAACTATCAACTTCAACTGGTCCACCCAATGGTGGAGCATTGTCCAGCAAGAAATCTCTAGCACAAAACTTGGCAAATCATTTTTGACACATTTGATCAGTCACAGCACCTTCTCCATAAACTGCAAAAATCTTTTTTGAGGGTTTCAGTTGTGCTTTTATCTTTCTTGAAATAATAAAGCATAATATGCCAAAATGTTGCTTTTTGTTTCCATCTTTGATATTAAAATGGCTATACAAACATTCACCAGTTTTGATAATTTTTTTTTTTTTAGTTTTTTTTTTAATTTTATTTTATTTTTTAAACTTTACATAATTGTATTAGTTTTGCCAAATATCAAAATGAATCCGCCACAGGTATACATGTGTTCCCCATCCTGAACCCTCCTCCCTCCTCCCTCCCCACACCATCCCTCTGGGTTGTCCCAGTGCACCAGCCCCAAGCATCCAGTATCGTGCATCGAACCTGGACTGGCAACTCGTTTCATACATGATATTTTACATGTTTCAATGCCATTCTCCCAAATCTTCCCACCCTCTCCCTCTCTCTCAGAGTCCATAAGACTGTTCTATACATCAGTGTCTCTTTTGCTGTCTCGTACACAGGGTTATTGTTACCATCTTTCTAAATTCCATATATATGCGTTAGTATACTGTATTGGTGTTTTTCTTTCTGGCTTACTTCACTCTGTATAATAGGCTCCAGTTTCATCCACCTCATTAGAACTGATTCAAATGTATTCTTTTTAATGGCTGAATAATACTCCATTGTGTATATGTACCACAGCTTTCTTATCCATTCATCTGCTGATGGACATCTAGGTTGCTTCCATGTCCTGGCTATTATAAACAGTGCTGCGATGAACATTGGGGTACACGTGTCTCTTTCCCTTCTGGTTTCCTCAGTGTGTATGCCCAGCAGTGGGATTGCTGGATCATAATGCATGTTGATATGACAGCTGTTTTGATACAATCTATCTAAATTGTTTCAAATGAAATTAAAGATAAATAAATGCTATTAGAGTCATTTTATGGGAAAAAAGCAAACAAACTTTTTGACTAACCCAATATATCATAGAAAGTTCATTCATGGATCTGTGGGGACCACACACATAAAGTCATTAACTGTAGTGACACAGATAAAATTCCAGAGTTGGTAACTAGCTGAATCCCAATACTATGGAAGCAAACATTTCAAACTAAAGGAGACCCAGGTTATAGTAATTTTACAAAACAGAATAGAGAGAAATAATAGTGTGTTTGTACTAAAATGGTCCCTGAAGAAGGAAAAGGCAACCCACTCCAGTACTATTGCCTGGAAAATCCCATGGATGGAGGAGCCTGGTAGACTACAGTCCATGTGGTCGCAAAGAGCTGGACATGACTGAGTGACTTCACTCACTTACTCACTCACTAAAACGGAAGCCCACCAGGCTCCTCTGTCTGTGGAATTTTCTAGGCAAGATTACTAGAGTTGCAAAGAATTGGACACGACTGAGCAATTAACACCCCACCCTCTCCACCACACACACAGTAAAATGAATGTGCTTCAAAAATGCAGAGTTGAATGAGACTCTTTAGGCATCAAAGCAAGTTAAATGACAACATGCCGCTGATGGTGCTGCTGCTACTAATTCGCTTCAGTCGTGTCCAACTCTGTGCGACCCCATAGACTGCAGCCCACCAGGCTCCCCCGTCCCTGGGATTCTCCAGGCAAGAACACTGGTGTGGGCTGCCATTTCCTTCTCCAATGCATGAAAGTGAAAAGTGAAAGTGAAGTCGCTCAGTCATGTCCAACTCTTCACGACCCCATGAACTGCAGCCTACCAGGCTCCTCTGTACGTGGGATTTTCCAGGCAAGAGTACTGGAGTGGGTGCCATCGCCTTCTCTGAATGATAACATGAGTGCACATTAAAATGTATACTATATTTACATTATACGGCTGTATTTCTTTTGAAGAGCATATAGCAGCTCTCATAAAGAAGGTGCATGTATGAGGAAGGAGAACTGGGGTGGGGATGGGAAATGAGGATTGAAGAGGATTATAGGATACAGAATTAGGGTGTGATTAACTCAATTTAGTCCCTTAAAAATGAAAAATGAGTTACATATACATTCACAATTTGTATTCCTTCCGAGTCTTTAGAACCAAAGAAGAGTTGGCAAGAATACACAGAAGAATGGTACAAAAAAAATCTTCACGACCAAGATAATCACAATGGTGTGATCACTGACCTAGAGCCAGACATCCTGGAATGTGACGTTAAGTGGGCCTTAGAAAGCATCACTACAAACAAAGCTAGTGGAGGTGATGGAATTACAGTTGAGCTCTTTCAAATCCTGAAAGATGATGCTGTGAAAGTGCTACACTCAATATGCCAGCCAATTTTGAAAATTCAGCAGTGGCCACAGGACTGGAAAAGATCAGTTTTCATTCCAATCCCAAAGAAAGGCAATGCCAAAGAATGCTCAAACTACTGCACAGTTGCACTCATCTCACATGCTAGTGAAGTAATGCTCAAAATTCTCCAAGCCAGGCTTTAGCAATACGTGAACCATGAACTTCCAGATGTTCAAGCTGGTTTTAGAAAAGGCAGAGCAACCAGAGATCAAATTGCCAACATCTGCTGGATCATCAAAAAAGCAAGAGAGTACCGGAAAAAATATCTATTTCTGCTTTATTGACAATGCCAAAGCCTTTGACTGTGTGGATCACAATAAACTGGAAAATTCTGAAAGACCTACCTCTTGAGAAACCTATATGCAGGTGAGGAAGCAATAGTTAGAACTGGACATGGAACAACAGACTGGTTCCAAATAGGAAATGGAGTACATCAAGGCTGTATTTTGTCACCCTGCTTATTTAACTTATATGCAGAGTACATCATGAGAAACGCTGGACTGGAAGAAACACAAGCTGGGATCAAGATTGCCGGGAGAAATATCAATAACCTCAGATATGCAGATGACACAACCCTTATGGCAGAAAGTGAAGAGGAACTAAAAATCCTCTTGATGAGAGTGAAAGAGGAGTGAAAAAGTCGGCTTAAAGCTCAACATTCAGAAAACAAAGATCATGGCATATGGTCCCATCACTTCATGGGAAATAGATGGGGAAACAGTTCAAACAGTGTCAGACTTTATTTATTTATTTATTTTTTTTTTTTGGTCTTCAAAATCACTGCAGATAGTGACTGCAGCCATGAAATTAAAAGATGCTTACTCCTTGGAAGAAAAGTTATGACCAGCCTAGATAGCATATTCAAAAGCAGAGACATTACTTTGCCAGCAAAGGTCTGTCTAGTCAAGGCTATGGTTTTTCCTGTGGTCATGTATGGATGTGAGAGTTGGACTGTGAAGAAAGCTGAGCACCGAAGAATTGATGCTTTTGAACTGTGGTGTTGGAGAAGACTCTTGAGAGTCCCTTGGACTACAAGGAGATCCAACCAGTCCATTCTGAAGGAGATCAGTCCTGGGTGTTCTTTGGAAGGAATGATGCTAAAGCTGAAACTGCAGTACTTTGGCCACCTCATGCGAAGAGTTGACTCATTGGAAAAGACTCTGATGCTGGGATGGATTGGGGGCAGGAAGAAAAGGGGACGGCAGAGGATGAGGTGGCTGGATGGCATCACTGACTCAATGGATGTGAGTTTGAGTGAACTCTGGGAGATGGTGATGGACAGGGAGGCCTGGTGTGCTGTGATTCATGGGGTCACAAAGAGTCGGACAGGACTGAGTGACTGAACTAAACTGGACTGAGGACATGTTTAAAGAGTTTTGTCTTTATCCTCAGACATAAAACTTGGGCAGAAGCCACGGTGGAAAATACTGAATATTGAAGTAATTTATGGGTGATTAAAGGATTTATCCAACAAATGATAAATGGAAATCCAGATATTTGAGTGAGTGCAATAAAATTAATAATAAAAAAGCATGTGAATTGCATTTAAAAGAGTGTTTTCTCAATAGGGAAATCAAAAATAATTAACCAAGACTATAGTGGCTTCATTTCATGTTCTTAGATGCTTTGGGAATAATCAAGAAATTGCACTCAGATTCCTAAGAGACTGTCTCAAAGGGGAGGAACATTCATAAATTCTTCTGACTCAGTCAGACTACTAACCACATGGCAGAACAAGAAGGCATTCCTTGTTTTTGGTGAGTGGATGGCTGATTACTAGATTAGCTCCAGTGACAATTCTTGATTTCTGTCTTCAGTTTAAAATTATGGATGAATTTAGGCACTGATGCCAGACCCAATACATTAGTCGTGAATATTAATACTCTCTTGTCATAACTGATTTATGGAGAAATGATATATTTTACTACTCCATTATTGTATTCTTGGCAAATAGTAAACAATCTTTTTTTTTCTATTTGTTATTAACTCTATACTGGGATTCTAAAACCATAAACATTCTGAAGGGAGTGTAGGTATTTCTTGAAACCTCCACATAAAATGCTGTTAATGCAAAGATACTGATTGCAGGCCAGAGTTTTTGATACTAAAGGACCGTCTATGCCTCAGATGGTAACAGTTTCTGACAGAACTTTCAGTTATACAATAACACATTGTTATCATTATCATGGCTCCATAGAGTTTTATTTGTGCTATATATATATTTGTTGCCTCTGTCTGTTAATATCATATAAGAGACAGTGTTGGTCAGAGTATAAATTTCAAAAGAAGGCTCTGAGGTAAGGAGCTGGACTTTTAATGTTTACTTGGTAGAGGATTTTAGGAAGCAAAAATAAGGGATAAGTGTTATGGTCTTCTTGACAGACCGGAACCTAGGGACAGGAGTCGACGAAAAGAAGGCGAAGAAAAGAAGGACGCGGGGGACCCAAGTCTCTAGTGGAACAAGGTTGCTTTAATCATGGCAGCGTGAGCTTATATATTGTTATACAAGGAAGCTTTAGGCAGAAAAATAAAGTTGATCAAAAACACCAAAACCAAATGCATAACCACAGTAACTAGGGGAATAACAATCATCTCAGGGCCAGAAGACAACCCATGTGTTGGAAATAGGAACATGACTAAGTAGTTTTACAGAAAAGTAAAATGTTACTGAAAGGAATTCACGTATGCATTCCATCTCATGACCTCAGTCCTGAGAGATGCGTGCAGGCCTGCTCATTCCTGTTTTCCAGGCACTGATAAGGAACAGAAGGCCCTTGAGAAACGGAAGACAACATATAGGATTCCTTAAAATTAAACGTTCCCTGACAGATAAGGAATGTGAGACTCCCCTGATTAGGGAGACAGCTAACAAAATATGCAATAAAAAAAAATTACTGCTGCATGCAACTAAATTTCAATTACTTAAGATAGTTTAGCTTCCTGCATTAAAGAGGGCTAGAAAAGCTTGAGTTTTTATCCATTGAGTCCTGTCACTTATTAGTTTAATATGTCTCTTAACACATTAGATCTCAGGCCCTTACAAACTGCTGTGGGTGGGGTCCAAGCAAGATCCCTTTGCCCTTAAGAAATGAAGTCAAACACTAGAGATGGAAAGCAACCAGCATGTCAGAAAACAATCTATCTTGGCTTGAAGGGCTGCAGTCCATGGGGTCACTGGGAGTCGGGCACGACTGAACGACTTCACTTTCACTTTTCACTTTCATGCCTTGGAGAAGGAAATGGCAACCCACTCCAGTATTCTTGCCTGGAGAATCCCGGGGACAGAGGAGCCTAGTGGGCTGCTGTCTATGGGGTTGCACAGAGTCAGACACAACTGAAGCAACTTAGCAGAAGCAGCAGCAGTAGCAGCAGGTCAAGTCAGAAAGAAAAATACAGTGTCAGTCAAGCAATCATGTCTGACTCTTTGCAACCCCATGGATTATAACTCACCAGACTCCTCTCTCCATGGAATTCTCCAGGTATGAATACTGGAGTGCACTGCCATTCCCTTCTCCAGGGCATCTCCCCATCCAGGATCGACCCAGGGTCTCCCGAATTGCAAGCAGATTCTTTACGGTCTGAGCCAACAGAGAAGCCCAGGTCAATTCAGAGGTGACCTCAAACACAAAGCGTGGAAGACAGCTGTGTCTGCTACAGTGATATTTGCAGTAGTAAGTTGATGGAAAAGGCAAAATAATACAGAATAAACTTTTAAAAACATTTTCTGAGAAGCTGCCATTGGTTCCTCTTTCACTCCTTCTCTGGGTCATTCTTCATCAATATTATGCTGAGGAATCACATCTACATCTTTAGAATTTGCCTCCAAAGTCACAGTTCCTTCACCGGCCCCCAACACACCCACAGGCAGAAGGGCCTTGGGATCCCAAAAAGGCCAACCTCTTCTGCCCTTTGTCTCTAGAGGCATTCAGGAAAAACCAGCTCCTATACAGAGATGAAGCTGTCAATTTATTCTTTCCTGTTTGCAGGTATTTTCTCCTTACACAGATGTCAGTAAATTCTGCTAACATGAGTGTGTGGGCTACACTGACTTGGCCCTTTCAAACCCATGCAACAGGAAGGAGCCTTTTGCTCTTCCCTGGTTTCCAAACAGACTTTTTGACTCTGGGTACAATGTCCTCCACACCACCATGATAGGATGTCTTTGACCCTATCACCTTTGTATCAAATCTAATTTTATATAGATAATGAGGCTGAAGGCTTGGAAGCATTATACATATAGTGGAGCAAAACTGGGTCTAAAATCAATACCAATAAGAGACAAGAAATATCAATCTTTGGAAGATTTCTTAATCTAGTGCATGCATTATAGTTTTAGCATTTGTGAATTTGCCACACCTTAAACACTTCATAATCTAGGCTAGGGTATTGCCTTTTCACTCTCATTAATCTAAATGCCTTAAGAGAAGCTTTCTTCTTGATCTCTTGTGTTTTGTGTTACAAACTGCACACATTGGAATTGAATAGGAGGAATTATTTTTTGAAGGATGAGAAAAAGAGGGCAGAAGGCCTCCCTACACCTCTCCACAGCTCCCAGGTATATAGCACAAGTTAAAAAACTGTGTTACTCAGCTCAAAGAATTTCTGCATGTTTAAGAATCTAGCGTCATGGGATATCATTATAATGAAGTGATACAGTTTTAAATAATCTTTATGGATTATAAAAAGCCACATAATAGTGCTCTAGTGATCGGGACTGAATCCCACATTTGGTAAGTATAATACTGGGCATCTTAAGTTAGAAAATTTTGGCGTTTGCTAAGGAGGATTTGCCAAGTGCACTATTTGTCAAATTCCAAAGATGTAATTGGAAAAGATTTAGACTGATTTTATGCCCTTCACTAATGCTACATAATGGCAGAGTTAGTGCTCCCTGATTAAGAAAATATGGTGCATTTTACAAAATAAGGTAAGGGAAGATAAGGACTTTTGGCCTTATTAGCTGTATTAAATGAGAAAGTATTGTTGTTCTTTTATACTTTTAAATTAATGTGTGTAAATATTTCTGCCAATGTTAACTCACCTAAAGACTGCTGACCCTGACCTACTTTAAGACCCATTCAAGATTCTTCTTCTTTTTTATCCTCCTTAGTTTTTTTGTCTGCCCTTTGAAAGAGAATATTCTCAATCTCACCAACCCATGTATCTTAGTTGAGACTGTTTGCAAAGTTTTAGAATACATAGCTAAGACTGGGTGTTTGAGTTTGCATAAGATAATAATTAATGGGTTTTACGTACATTCATTCCCCAAGTCCTGGAGAAACTCTGAAGTTTGTGCTTCTATCAGAGAAGAATAAGTCTTATTGCTCAATTTTCCTGTTTTTCTTTTTTTTTTTTTTTCCCAGTTGGTGCTTTGATGCTTGGGTAGGGCTGATGTGGGGAGAATCAGATGAAAGTATATAATGATAATAGTAAGATGAGAGCTTGTTGTTATGTACAGAAGTGAATATTCCTCTGATTATATCCAAGGAGCCCTCTAACCACAAATAAACCATCCTGCTCTTTAATCCATCACATGAAGACCCAGACACATAAGGCTGAGTGTCAGTTTCACAGTTAGGAAGCCAAACTCCTCCAAGCCATAAACATGCCCATGAATTAAAAGATTGTCTTGTTCTCAATACCATAGGACTTTATCTCAAACTGCCTTAATAAAGGTAATTTGATGGTACGGGGAGGGAGGAGGGGGGAGGGTTCAGGATGGGGAGCACGTGTATACCTGTGGTGGATTCATGTTGATATATGGCAAAACCAATACAATATTGTAAAGTTAAAAAAATAAAATAAAAAAAGAATCAACTCAGTTGGCTTTCAGAACTCCAAGGATTTGTAAAGTACAACATAATTTGGATGAAAAGGTTTGCCAGAATACACAAACTTCTGGGGAAAAATTCTTTTCCTTGAGTATAACTCTTGTAGCTAAAGGCCATAGATTTTTCCCTCTTTCTTGTTTGGTTGCTGCTAATGAATGTTTGTTTTTTACCTTTTTTGTAAATAATTTGTTAATATTGTGAATAGATTTTTAGAAAGTATGAATTGTATGAGGCAGATTTAATTTTCCAAATTAAGCAAATTTATACTCTGATTTTCTTGAAATTTCTATTTGCTTAGTGACATCCAGAAGTTCTAGCTTTTAACTTGGTGTTGCTCAGTCCCTAAGTCATGTTCTAGTCTTTGCAGCCCCAAGGACGGTAGCAAGGCTCCTCTGTCCTTCACTGTCTCCCATAGTTTGCTCAGATTCACCTACATTGAGTAGGTGATGCCATCTAACCACCTTATCTTTTGCTCCCCCTTCTCTTTTGGCCTTCAATTCTTCCCAGCATCAGGGTCTTTCCTGATGAGTTGGCTTTTTGCATCAGGTGGCCAAAATATTGGAGCTTCAGTTTCAGCACCATGAGTTTAAAATTTTTCTTTTAATACCAAGTTCTTGAGCAGTCTGTGAATAATTTTTATACAGATGAGCTAAAGATTCAATTTCACCATTTTCTTTGGAGATAATCAATTTAGTACAATTTTTTACAAAACGGATATTGGAATGAAAATAATGTTTGACTATGTGGAGTTACACTAAAGAGAAGTAAATCAAGTCTATTAAATAAGTTATTAATAGTTTTCTTCAGAGACTGGGACTGAAGTTCCAAGGGTAAGAAAGTAAGTACTGTTACTTTGTATTATGACTGTTTCTAAAATTTGATACTTTTTTAAAACCAATTATATGTATTTCAACTGAAAAATAACGACCCAGAGGGATGGTATGGGGAGGGAGGAGGGAGGGGGGTTCAGGATGGGGAACACGTGTACACCCGTGGCAGATTCATGTTGATGTATGGCAAAACCAATACAATATTGTAAAGTAATTAATCTCCAATTAAAATAAATAAATTTATATTAAAGAAAATCAGGTTTTCCACTCTGGCCAAATGTTTAAAATGATAGTTTGTTAACAGAGCCATAAAGGGACTGTGTATATTTTGTAATGTGAATCAGTAAATGACACAAAAAGTAAAATGACTATTATATATGTTACGTTATGATGGTGGTGGTGGTGGTTTAGTTGTGTCTGACTCTTTGCAACTACATAGACTGTAGTCTGCCAGGCTCCTCTGTCCATGGGATTTCCCAGGCAAGGAGAGTGGAGTGGGTTGCCATTTCCTTCTCCAGGGGATCTTCCAGGATCAAACCACCTCTCCTGCATTGCAGGCAGATTCTGTATCGCTGATCCACCAGCAAAGTCCATCTTACCTTACAATAGTTTATAAATTTGGTTCCAGGTTCAGTGATAGAGGTGAGTCTTGTTTTAAATCACTCCATTGAAAATAATTAGATTCATCTTACACATAATGGCTTTGCATACTAAACTTTTATCAGATGGTATCTTCTGAACCCCAACGTCTATTCTTACGGCTCTCCCCACAGTTATTTCCCTTGATGGCCTGGATGGACAAACAAAATCAAACAGTGCCTGGTGAATTCATCCTCACAGGAATCACAGACCGGCCTGAGCTGCAGGCTCCCTTCTTTGTGCTGTTCCTCACCATCTATGCAGTGTCAGCGGTGGGAAACTTGGGCATGATCGTTCTCACCAAGGTGGACTCCAAGCTACAGACACCCATGTACTTCTTTCTCAGAAACCTGGCTTTCATCGATCTTGGCTATTCCACATCTGTGGGACCCAAAATGCTGGTAAATTTTGTAGCTGATCAAAACACAATCTCCTATCATCGGTGTGCTACGCAGCTGACTTTCTTCATCTTGTTCATCATCAGTGAACTTTTCATCCTGTCGGCAATGGCCTATGACCATTATGTGGCCATATGCAACCCTCTGCTCTACACAGTAGTTATGTCACCGAGAGTATGCTGGGTGCTGGTCACAGTCCCCTATGTTTACAGTGCCTCCATTTCTCTGATAACTACCATCAAGATATTTATTTCATCCTTCTGTGGCTATAACATCATCAGTCATTTCTACTGTGACAGTCTCCCCTTGCTAACTTTGCTGTGCTCAAGCACATGGGAAATCGAGCTGTTCATACTGATCTGTTCCATGTTTAATTTGGTTTCATCTTTTCTGATAGTGCTTGTGTCTTACATACTGATCCTTAAGGCCATCCTAAAAATGAACATTGCACAGGGCAGGCAGAAGGCTTTCTCCACCTGTGGCTCTCATCTGACAGTGGTGGCTGTACTATATGCCACTCTAGCCTTCATGTATATGCAGCCCAAGGCCAGCCACTCTTTTGATACTGACAAAATGGCCTCTGTATTTTTCACTTTGGTCATACCCATGCTGAACCCTGTGATCTACAGCTTGAGGAACAAGGAAGTAAAAGGTGCTCTGCATAGGATGTGGAAAAATCTCTGCAAAATTCCTATATAAAAGTAAATAGAAGGCATGCATGATAAATTAGATTATGGACAACTGTTTATTTTCTGTGACAAATTACTCAAAAGCAGTAATGTGTGAAAATCATGCAAACTAGAAATGGTTTTTCTTGTGTCAACTGTAGATGTTCAAGTTGTGATCATTCTTCTGTGTCAACTTTGGTTTAACCTCAAGTTTCATTGCAAGAAACTCAAGTCCAGATCACTGTTCTCACTTTGCCAAGTGTTTATGTTTTAATTGAAGGGAAGCCTTTTTTTTTTTTTTTTTTTTTTTTACTATATCCATCATTAAATATTTTTTAAAGACATTCTTGTGTCTTTTAATAAAATTGTGTGTGTGTGTGTGTGTGTGTGTATTACATAACATTTAAATACTAGTGCCCATCATACTGGCTAAGTAGAAGATGGCAGTTAGTGTTCTTTTGCTGGCGAGTACAGAAATGATCGATACATCAAAAATATTTGCTTTAATGAAACATTAGCCATATCCCTTTTATGGTTGCTGCCATCTCAAATTTCTGTCAAATTATGAAACAAACATTTTTAAGCTTGGAGAAACAGAAATAAAATGGCAGTTATTCTCAAATGGATATGTGTTAATTAAAAATCCAAAAAATAAATTTCAAGCTAAAATATTAGAAATAAGAAGTGAATTTTACCATGTTGATGGCTATAATGTCAGCATACAAAAATAGTTATTATTTTGTAGACTATTTTTGTAGAGTAGCCTTCTTCATTTTATTCTTTGAAGCCAAATTTGCCTGTTACTCCAGGTTCTTTTGACTTACTGTTTTTGCATTTAACTCCCAATGATGAGTAGAACCTCTTTTTTTTTTTTTTTTTCTTTTTGGTGTTAGAATCGATTACATTCTTTGGAGCCAAAGATGGAGAAGCTGTTTACAGTTAGCAAAAACAAGACCTGGAACCAACTGTGACTCAGATCATCAGCTCTCATAGCAAAATTCAGGCTTAAACTAAAGAAAGTGGGGGAAACCACTAGGCCAGCCAGGTATCAGTTCAGTTCAGTCCCTAAGTCATGTCTGACTCTCTGCAACCCCATGGGTCCATTACCAACTCCTGGAGCTTGCTCAAGCTCATGTTCATCAAGTTGGTGATGCCATCCATCTCATCCTTTGTCATCCCCTTCTCCTCCTGCCTTCAATCTTTCCCAGAAGCAGGGTCTTCTCCAATCAGTCAGTTCTTTGCATCAGGTGGCCAAAGTATTGGAGTTTCAGCTTCAGCATCAATCCTTTCAATGAATATTCAGGACTGATTTCCTTTAGGATGGACTGGTTGGATCTCCTTGCAGTCCAAGAGACTCTCAAGTGTCTTCTCCAACACCACAGTTCAAAAGCATCAATTCTTCTGTGCTCAGCTTTCTTTATAGTCCAACTCTCATATCCATACATGACTACTGGAAAAACCATAGCTTTGACTAGATGGACCTTTGTTGGCAAAGTGATGTCTCTGCTTTTTAACATGCTGTCTAGGTTGGTCATAACTTTTCTTCCAAGGAGCAAGAGTCTTTTAATTTCATGGCCACGGTCACCATCTGCAGTGATTTTGGAGCCCCCCCTCCCCGCAAATTAAGTCTCTCACTGTTTCCATTGTTTCCCTATCTATTTGCCATAAAGTGATGGGACCAGATGCCATGATCTTAGTTTTCTGAATGTTCATTTTTAAGGTATGACTTTAATCAAATCCTCTGTAAATACACAGGGGAGATAACTAATAGATTCAAGGCATTAGATCTAGTAAACAATGTTCCTGAAGAACTATGGGCGGAGGTCCATAATATTGTACATGGCAAATAGAAGGGGAAAAGGTGGATGTAGTGAAAGATTTCCTCTTCTTGGGCTCTAAGATCACTGTGGATGGTGATTGCAGCCATGAAATCAGAAGATGATTGCTTCTTGGCAGGAAAGCTAAGAGAAACTGAGATAGTGTGTTGAAAAGCAGAGACATAACTCTGCCAGCAAAGGTCCATATAGTCAAGGCTATGGTCTTCCCAGTGTTCATGTATGGTTGTAAGAGCTGAATCATAAAGAAGACAAAACACCAAAGAATTGAGGCCTTAGAACTGTGGTGCTAGAGAAGACTCCTGAGAGTCCCTTGGACAGCAAGGAGATCAAGCCACTCAATCTTAAGGGAAATCAACTAAATACTCATTGTAAGGACTGAATCTGAAGCTGAAGCTCCAGTATTTCAGTCATCTGATGCATACAGATGACTCAATGGAAAAGTCCCTGATGCTGGAAAAGATTGAGGGCAGAAGAAGAGGGCATTGGAAGATGAGAGATGGCTGCATGGCATCACTGATGCAATGGACATAATCTTGAGTAAACTTTGGGAGATGGTGAAGGACAAGGAGGCCTGGCATGCTGCAGTCCATGGGCTTGCAAAGAGTCTGTCACAATGGGCGACTGAACAACAGCAAACATCTTTATTATATTTTTTGATGAAAGCTACACATTTAGTTTGATACTATAGGCTAGTCCTCTTTGAATAGTGAAAACAAAAATGTAACCCTTGGAAAGGGAGTTAATGTTATTAAGAAACTTTACCTTTTAAGATTTTCATGATTGTACTTGGACTCTTAATGAAGATATGAAATATGATATTTGATATCATATGATATAAAATGGTATATAAATATGATATAGATTTGATATAAATGGAATTTATTTCAAAAATTTAACACCAAATAATGACAGATTCTCACAGTGTTTTCCAACTATATCTGAATTAAAAGCATTATATCAATGTGTTTATAGTCCTTGTAATTTATCTGCTTCTAACATATGAGTTCCCCAGATTTATCCATATATTGCAAGGATCAATGCCATTTGAAAGTCATCATTTTTTATTTTTTGCTAGAGGTGAGGTCAAAATAAAATATTAAAGCATCCATTTCACTACATTGTGACTTATCACACCATAATATCTAATTCTGGTTAGAGGACTCTCACTCCCTCCCACCTACAAATCTTTGAGGCTGTCAAAGCATCCCTTCAATGACTAACTGCACATCTAATGGAGATTGGAATGAAAAAGAAAATCTGTACAGATACAGATTTACACACAGGACAGTCCTTTCAAAATTATGAAGCGGGAATGTATATTTTTCTTAAAATTAAGGTTATTTTTCATTCTTTATTTAGTACCTCTTTCCAAAACTCACTTTATTCTCTCTCAAAAAATTACTTTGATGTTTAACTATATGCATTTAAATGTATATTGTTGATCTCTCTTTGTAGATTACATTTACTGTCATGCATTTACTGTTGAAAGGTATAGTTGGTGGCACCAGCGGAGGGGGTGGGGGAGAAGGACTAGAAATGATTCAGCTTCTCTAACCTCTGTCCTTGGTGTGCATAGTGAAGGTCCATGTTCACCCTTGTCCATGGTGTTTTGTACATCTTTCAGGTGATTATTGGCCATTTGTATATCTCCTGAGAGAAATTTCTGTTCACATCCTTTGTCTGCTTTTAATTTGGGTGTTTTTTCTATTGTTGAATTATAAAAGTGTTTTGTATATTCAATGTATTAGACACATCAGACATATGATTCCCAACTTTTTCCATTGTGAGGATCATGTTTTTTAATACTTTGAGAATGTCCTTTGACAGACAAAACTTTGTTTTAATTTTTATTTATATAAAGTCAAATTATTTATTTTTGGTTTTTTGTACTGTTTATGTGTCATGTCTAAGACACCTGTCAGGAGTTAAGTGACTTGGGAGAGAGAAAACTGAGCTGCCAATTAAATTAACAAACCATGAACATAAGATTTAAGATTGTAACCACTTATTACAATGATAATCCCATCATAGCTCATGAAGGTTAATCATTATTTTTATATTTATTCCCAGGTTATGCTTCCCGAATGGCCTGGCTGGACAAACACAATCTGACGATTCTGAATGAATTCATCCTTGTAGGAATCACCGATCTCCCTGAGCTACAGGCGCCTTTGTTTGGACTCTTCCTCATTGTTTACATGGTCTCAGTGGGGGGTAACCTAGGCTTGATCATTCTTACCATGATAGACTCCAGGCTATACACACCCCTGTACTTTTTCCTCATCAGATCAGATCAGATCAGATCAGTCGCTCAGTCATGTCGGACTCTTGGCGACCCCATGAATCGCAGCACACCAGGCCTCCCTGTCCATCACCAACTCCCGGAGTTCACCCAGACTCACGTCCATTGAGTCAGTGATGCCATCCAGCCATCTCATCCTCTGTCATCCCCTTCTCCTCCTGCCCCCAATCCCTCCCAGCATCAGAGTCTTTTCCAATGAGTCAATTCTTTGCATGAGGTGGCCAAAGTACTGGAGTTTCAGCTTTAGCATCATTCCTTCCAAAGAGCACACAGGACTGATCTCCTTCAGAATGGACTGGTTGGATCTCCTTGCAGTCGAAGGGACTCTCAAGAGTCTTCTCCAACACCACAGTTCAAAAGCATCAATTCTTCGGCGCTCAGCCTTCTTCACAGTCCAACTCTCACATCCATACATGACCATAGGAAAAACCATAGCCTTGACTAGACAAACCTTTGTTGGCAAAGTAATGTCTCTGTTTTTGAATATGCTATCTAGGTTGGTCATAACCTTCCTTCCAAGGAGTAAGCATCTTTTAATTTCATGGCTGCAGTCACCATCTGTAGTCATTTTGGAGCCCAGAAAAACAGTCTGAAACTGTTTCCACTGTTTCCCCATCTATTTCCCATGAAGTGGTGGGACTGGATGTCATGATCTTCATTGTCTGAATGTTGAGCTTTAAGCCAACTTTTTCACTCTCCACTTTCACTTTCATCAAGAGGCTTTTGAGTTCCTCTTCACTTTCTGCCATAAGGGTGGTGTCATCTGCATATCAGAGGTTATTGAGATTTCTCCTGGCAATCTTGATTCCAGCTTGTGTTTCTTCCAGTCCAGCGTTTCTCATGATGTACTCTGCATATAAGTTAAGTAAACAGGGTGACAATATACAGCCTTGACATACTCCTTTTCCTATTTGGAACCAGTCTGTTGTTCCATGTCCAGTTCTAACTGTTGCTTCCTGACCTGCATACAAATTTCTCAAGAGGCATCTGGCTTTTATTGATCTTGGTTACTCAACAGCTGTAGGACCCAAAATGCTAGTAAATTTTGCCATAGATCAGCGTACAATCTCTTATCATTGGTTAGATACCAAACTCTCTTTCTTCAGTAGGTTTATCATCAGTGAAATTTTCATTCTGTCTGCTATGGCTTAAGTCTCCTATGTGGCCATCTGTAACCCTCTGCTCTATACAAGCATCATGTCACAAAGGTTATGTCACACACTAGTGGCCATTCCCTATATATACAGCCTCTTTTTGTCTCTGCTAACCATCATAAAAGTTTTTATTTTGTCATTTTGTGGTCATGATGTCATTAAGCATTTCTATTGTGATAGTCTGCCCTTGATATCTCTGCTCTGTTCAGACACATGTGAAATTAAATGGATAATTCTGATCTTTTCGATTTTTAATTTGGTTTCATCTCTTCTGATAGTTCTCGTGTCCTATATCTTGATCCTTGTTGCCATCTTAAGGATGAACTCGGCGGAAAGCAGACACAAGGCTTTCTCCACCTGTGGATCTCATTTGACAGTGACAGTCATATTCTATGGTATTCTCTTCTTAATGAACATGCAGCCCCAATCCAGTGATTCCTTTGATACTTATAAAATGACATCTTTATTTTATACTTTATTAATACCTATGCTGAGAGAAGGCAAAGGCACCCCCACTCCACTATTGTTGCCTGGAAAATCCTATGGACGGAGGAGCCTGGTAGGCTGCAATCCAAGGGGTCCCTGAGGGTCGGACACAACTGAGTGATTTCACTTTCACTTTTCACTTTCATGAATTGGAGAAGGAAAAGGCAACCCACTCCAGTGTTCTTCCCTGGAAAATCCCAGGGACGGGGGAGCCTGGTAGACTGCCGTCTATGGGGTCACAGAGAGTCGGACATGACTGAAGTGAATTAGCAGCAATCAGATCAGATCACATCAGTTGCTCAGTCGTGTCCAGCTCTTGACGACCTCATGAATCGCAGCACGCCAGGCCTCCCTGTACATTACCAACTCCCGGAGTTCACTCAGACTCACGTCCATCGAGTCAGTGATGCCATCCAGCCATCTCATCCTCTGTCGTCCCCATCTCCTCTTGCCCCCAATCCCTCCCAGCATCAGAGTCTTTTCCAATGAGTCAACACTTCGCATGAGGTGGCCAAAGTACTGGAGTTTCAGCTTTAGCATCATTCCTTCCAAAGAACACCCAGGGCTGATCTCCTTCACAATGGACTGGTTGGATTTCCTTGCAGTCCAAGGGATTCTCAAGAGTCTTCTCCAACACCACAGTTCAAAAGCATCAATTCTTCGGCGCTCAGCCTTCTTCACAGTCCAACTCTCACATCCATACATGATCACAGGAAAAACCATAGCCTTGACTAGACGGACCTTTGTTGGCAAAGTAATATCTTTGCTTTTCAATATGTATCTAGATTGGTCATAACTTTCCTTCCAAGGAGTAAGCATCTTTTAATTTCATGGCTGCAGTCACCATCTGTAGTGATTTTGGAGCACAGAAAAATAAAGTCTGGCACTGTTTCCACTGTTTCCCCATCTATTTCCCATGAAGTGATGAGACTGTATGCAATGAAATTCGTTTTCTGAATGTTGAGCTTTAAGCCAACGTTTTCACTCTCCACTTTCACTTCATCAAGAGGCTTTTGAGTTCCTCTTCACTTTCTGCCATAAGGGTGGTGTCATCTGCATATCAGAAGTTATTGAGATTTCTCCTGGCAATCTTGATTCCAGCTTGTGTTTCTTCCAGTCCAGCGCTTCTCATGATGTACTCTGCATAGAAGTTAAATAAGCAGGGTGACAATATACAGCCTTGACGTACTCCTTTTCCTATTTGGAACCAGTCTGTTGTTCCATGTCCAGTTCTAACTGTTGCTTCCTGGACTGCATACAAATTTCTCAAGAGGCAGATCAGGTGGTCTGGTATTCCCATCTCTTTCAGAATTTTCCACAGTTTATTGTGATCCACACAGTCAAAGGCTTTGGAATAGTCAATAAAGCAGAAATAGATGTTTCTCTGGAACTCTCTTGCTTTTTCCATGATCCAGCGGATGTTAGAAATTGATCTCTGGTTCCTCTGCCTTTTCTAAAACCAGCTTGAACATCAGGAATTTCACAGTTCACATATTGCTGAAGCCTGGTTGGAGAATTTTGAGCATTACTTTACTAGCATGTGAGATGAGTGCAATTGTGCGGTAGTTTGAGCATTCTTTGGCATTGCCTTTCTTTTGGATTGGAATGAAAACTGACCTTTTTCCGGTCCTGTGGCTACTGCTGAGTTTTCCAAACTTGCTGGTATATTGAGTGCAGCACTTTCACAGCATCATCTTTCAGGATTTGGAATAGCTCAATTGGAATTCCAGCACCTCCACTAGCTTTGTTCGTAGTGATGCTTTCTAGGGCCCACTTGACTTCACATTCCAGGATGTCTGACTCTAGGTGAGTGATCACAACATCGTGATTATCTGGGTCATGAAGATCTTTTTTGTACAGTTCTTCTGTGTATTCTTTCCATTTCTTCTTAATATCTCCTGCTTCTGTTAGGTCCATACCATTTCTGTCCTTTATCAAGCTCATCTTTGCATGAAATGTTCCTTTGGTATCTCTGATTTTCTTGAAGAGATCTCTAGTCTTTCCCATTCTGTTGTTTTCCTCTATTTCTTTGCATTGATCACTGAAGAAGGCTTTCTTATCTCTTCTTGCTATTCTTTGGAAGTCTGCATTCAGATGCTTATATCTTTCCTTTTCTCCTTTGCTTTTCGCTTCTCTTCTTTTCACAGCTATTTGTAAGGCCTCCCCAGACAGCCATTTTGCTTTTTTGCATTTCTTTTCCATGGTGATGGTCTTGATCCCTGTCTCCTGTACAATGTCACGAACCTTATTCCATAGTTCATGAGGCACTCTATCTATCAGATCTAGGCCCTTAAATCTATTTGTCACTTCCACTGTATAATCATAAGGGATTTGATTTAGGTCATACCTGAATGGTCTAGTGGTTTTCCATACTTTCTTCAATTTAAGTCTGAATTTGACAATAAGGAGTTCATGGTCTGAGCCACAGTCAGCTCCTGGTTATTTTTGCTGACTGTGTAGAGCTTGTCCATCTTTGGCTGCAAAGAATATAATCACTTTTATTTCGGTGTTGACCATCTGGTCATGTCCATGTATAGAGTCTTCTCTTGTGTTGTTGGAAGAGGGTGTTTGCTATGACCAGTGCATTTTCTTGGCAAAACTCTATTAGTCTTTGCCCTGCTTCATTCCGTATTCCAAGGCCAAATTTGCCTGTTACTCTAGGTGTTTCTTGACTTCCTACTTTTGCATTCCAGTCCCCTATAATGAAAAGGACATCTTTTTTGGGTGTTAGTTCTAAAAGGTCTTATAGGTCTTCATAGAACCATTCAACATCAGCTTCTTCAGCGTTACTGGTTTTGGCATAGAATTGGATTACTGTGATATTGAATGGTTTGCCTTTGAAACGAACAGAGATTATTCTGTTGTTTTTGAGATTGCATCCAAGTACTGTATTTCAGACTCTTTTGTTGACCATGATGGCTACTCCATTTCTTCTGAGGGATTCCTGCCCACAGTAATAGATATAATGGTCATCTGAGTTAAATTCACCCATTCCAGCCCATTTCAGTTCGCTGATTCCTAGAATGTCAACATTCACTCTTGCCATCTCTTGTTTGACCACTTCCAATTTGCCTTGATTCATGGACCTAACATTCCAGGTTCGTATGCAATATTGCTCTTTACAGCATCGGCCTTTCCTTCTATCACCAGTCATATCCGCAGCTGGGTACTCTTTTTGCTTTGGCTCCATCCCTTCATTCTTTCTGGAATTATTTCTCCACTGATCTCCAGTAGCATATTGGGCACCTACTGACCTGGGGAGTTTCTCTTTCAGTATCCTATCATTTTGCTTTTTCATACTGTTCATGGGGTTCTCAAGGCAAGAATACTGAAGTGGTTAGCAGCAATACCCATGCTGAATCCAATGATCTACAGTTTGAGGAACAAAGAGGTAAAAATGCCCTGTCTAGAAACTGGAAAATATGTGCAAATATACTATTTAAAATTCACTCTAGGATATGCTAACAATGGGCAATGTAGTAGTGGATGTATACCATTATTGGTGTTGTTTAAGCTTTGTAAATTTGCATCTATTGGATGGAAAAGAATTGATGTATGAGAAGCATAGAAATAAAGAAAACTATTCATTACTCTGAAACAAAATATATCATTAACAGATGACTAATCCTTGCTCATATATTCACCCATGCCTAGTTTCAGGCCCTCATCTGCCATTCCCACGTGTTCTTATGTGTGGCCTATTATGTGTCTCTTCCTTAAAACACTTATTTTTATAAACCAGATAATGTATAGTACATTAACAGTTTTTCTGTAGTGCTAGCAGAGTAAAAGTTACAAAAAAGAATGGCTGATAAATATTACATAAATGATTCATTCAAGAAATTAAACATGCACTGGCTTTTTAACAACCAAGACTCATTCTTCATGAGGCTTAGAGAAAATAAAGAAAATTTGCAGAATGAAAAGTGAGCTGTATAGTATGATTGATGTTGTTGAGCAATATTAAAATGAAAAAGAGGACATAGCCAGGATGGAGCCTAAATTTTGATTAAAGTTGTCAGGTGGCCTTGTGTAAGAATGATGCTTAAATAAACACTTGAGAAGTTGAGTGAATGGAATATGTGTATATTTAGGGGAAGTCTACTCCCAGTCAAAAAATGAGCAGAAGATCTAAATAGACATTTCTTCAAAAAGACATACAAATGGCCAATAAGCATATAAAAAGATGCACAACTTTGATAATTATTAGAGAAATGCAAATCAAAACTACAGTAAGATATCACTTCCCACTCTTCAGAATGACTATCATTTTAAAAGTCTACAAATAGTAAATGCCAGAGAGGGTATGAAGAAGAGGGAATACTCCTACACTGTTGGTGGAAATATAATTTGGTGCTGCCACTATAGGGTCGCAAGAGTTGGGCACGACTTAGTGACTGAATCGCCATCACCACTACGTAAAACAGTATGGAGGTTCCTGTACAAACTAAAGTTTCCATATGATCCAGCAATCCCACTTCTGAGCACACATATGGAGAAGAGCAATTCAAAAAAATACATGAACCTCAAGGTTCATAGAAGCGCTATTAACAATAGAAGCACTATTAACAATAGCCAAGACATGGAAGACACCTGCCCGCTGAGGGATGGACAGATAAAGATGTGGTGTATGTACATGATGAAATACTGTTTTCATAAAAATAGAGTGAAATAATGCCACATATCAATATTGATAAATTTAGAGCGTATCATACTAAGTGAAGTCAGGAAGAGGAAGACAAATACCGCATGATATCACTTACATGTGGAATCTAAAAGCAATGCTACAAACTAGCTTAGCAACAGAACAGAAATAAACTCCTAGAGGCAGGGAAAAGAAGCTTATGGTTACCAAAGTGGAAAGTGGGGGGAGGGATCAATGTGGAACTTGGAAATAGATAAAGACTATAAGGCAATGGCACCCCACTCCAGCACTCTTGCCTGGAGAATCCCATGGATGGAGGAGCCTGGTGGGCTGCAGTCCATGGGGTCGCTGGGAGTCAGACACGACTGAGCAACTTCACTTTCACGAATTGGAGAAGGAAATGGCAACCCACTCCAGTGTTCTTGCCTGGAGAATCCCAGGGACAGGGAGCCTGGTGGGCTGCTGTCTATGGAGTTGCACAGAGTCGGACACAACTGAAGCGACTTAGCAGTATATATATATATATATATATACACACATATATATATATACACACATATATATATATACACACATATATATATATATATCCATTATGGTTTATTACAGGATATTAAATATAGCTCCCTGTCCTATATATATATCGGAGAAGGCAATGGCACCCCACTCCAGTACTCTTTCCTGGAAAATCCCATGGACGGAGGAGCCTGGCAGGCTGCAGTCCACGGGGTCGCTAAGAGTCAGACACGACTGAGTGACTTCACTTTCACTTTTCACTTTCATGCGTTGGAGAAGGAAATGGCAATTCACTCCAGTGTTCTTGCCTGGAGAATCCCAGGGACGGGGGAGCCTGGTGAGCTGCCATCTATGGGGTCGCACAGAGTTGGACACGACTGAAGCGACTTAGCAGCAATATATATATATATATATATATATATATATATATATAATCTACCTGATGCATTGTTACTTTCAGTTTATTTAATTACTTACATAGTGTCTAGAGACAGACACTTTTTCCTTTAAAGGACTTCAGTATTTGCTTTTGAAGACCTTCAAATGATTAGATGAAGCCCACTTATATTTTGAGGAGCATTTGGCTGTACTGAAAGTCTATTCATTTAAAAGTTAATAAAAATTTAAAAAAGAATAATTTTCACAGTGACACTAGACTGATATTTAACTAAACAAATGGGCACCACAGCCTAGCCAGATGGGTACAGAAATTAACCATCAAAGCAGGAAAAAAGGGAATATTAATAAGGGGTAAAAAATAGGAAACCAATGTATGTAACTTATTTACAGGTACATACAAACTGCTCTGGATTATTAATAAATACACTTCATTACTTGCATTCTGTGATATTTTAATGCTTCAGGGACAGTCAAGAAATTGCTTGGCAACTCCTCAGGGAGAATCAGAGAGGGAGAGAAAAATGAATAAGTTGTTCTCACTATTTGTGTTGCAAAGCACATGAGAAAGTCAAACAGAGGTTTCATTACAGGTAAATAACATATTTCATGTGGTGCCTTATTTTAACAATAGATGGATAGCTTTGGTGGCATTTGCAAGATAGCAGTTTTATTCTATGACAAATCACAGCAAAACATGAGGATATTTGGCTCTTTTCCATGTACAACTTTCTACTGATAATGTATGAGCAGAATAGAACTGCATTCCTTTTCCTGCCTATAACTGTTCAAATATTTTCACAAATACTAAGGAGCATCTTTGAAATGTCAGTGTCATATTATTTAATATTTGGAGGCCTGGTGTGCTGCAGTCCATTGGGTCACAGAGACTGACATGACTTAGGGACTGAACAATAGCAACAAATGTTTTCTATAAATTAATTGTATGAATAAGAAAGGACACAACTGTGGGACAAGAAAACCTGAAGATTCAGTAATTAAAAAAAAAAATTAAGTCAGAATTACAAATCTGCCAGTGGTCAATTTCTAGTTTGGTGTTCTTACAAGTCCTTAGTCAGTTAGTGACTCTGGGATCTTATTGCCTTCTCAAAATATTGTGTTTTTAATGAATAATTAAATCAATATATTCATGGGAGTGTTTCTGATGTTTTGATGAGCAAAAGCAGGGTTTTCCATCTTGCATTGTGATGTGAAAAGAAATTTTTGGAGGCTAGGGATTTCGAGTACCCAGTGTTATGGTGAATCTGCAATCCAGCAAGTTCAGTTTCTAGTGGAATTGGGCAAAAAACACATAATTTTTTAGAATATAGTTCTAAAAATAATAATCAGAAGGTCAGCACAGGTAGTAAACTAGGAAGTGACTTAGCAGCAGTAGCAGTAAACTACGGAAAAGTAGGTTCATACATTTCATACAATTCTAAAGGTGGTGAAACAAACAAAAAAATTCTCTTCAATGCCCCCTCCCCACCCCCCTCCGCCACCCCCGCCTTATCTTACAGGAAAACCTGCATTTACCAGTGTAGTTGTTTTTTGTTTGTTTGTTTGTTTGTTTTTGCTGTAGTCTTTCATAACATAAACAAAGATTTATGTCACTTCATGGTTTCCTATTTGTAGTGCCATATTTCTGATATAAGAAATCATGTATATGGGGATAGGTTAGGACATCAGAGGTTCAAAACCTTATAAGCAATGTATTTGATGAGATAAATGTGGATTTCCAATCAACACATACATAATCTAATTTTATGAATATTATATTTTTATTTACTTTTCTAGAGTTCACAGAGAATCCTGATACTTGTTTTTCTTGTAATAGTATCAATTCTATTTCTTATTCTTTTTTTTTTTTTTAGTAAAGCATTAGTACACTTTTAAAAATGACTTTTTTTTTTCCTTGCTATTGCTTTTCTTTTTTATTTTTTTTTGTGGGGGGTGCTCCAAAATCACTGCAGATGGTGACTGCACCCATGAAATTAAAAGACGCTTACTCCTTGGAAGGAAAGTTATGACCAACCTAGACAGCATATTCAAAAGCAAAGACATTACTTTGCCAACAAAGGTCTGTCTAGTCAAGGCTATGGTTTTTCCTGTGGTCATATATGGATGTGAAAGTTGGACTGTGAAGAAGGCTGAGTGCCAAAGAACTGATGCTTTTGAACTGTGGTATTGGAGAAGACTCTTGAGAGTTCCTTCGACTGCAAGGAGATCCAACCAGTCCATTCTGGAGGAGATCAGCCCTGGGATTTCTTTGGAAGGAATGATGCTAAAGCTGAAACTCCAGTACTTTGGCCACCTCATGCAAAGAATTGACTCATTGGAAAAGACTGATGCTGGGAGGGATTGGGGGCAGGAGGAGAAGGGGACGACGGAGGATGAGATGGCTGGATGGCATCACTGACTCGATGGATATGAATCTGAGTGAACTCCAGGAGTTGGTGATGGACAGGGAGGCCTGGCGTGCTGTGATTCATAGGGTCACAAAGAGTCGGACACGACTGTTAGCGACTGAACTGAACTGATTGCTTTTCTTTTAGTTGTTGACACTCCATCGTGTCTGACTCATTGTAACCCCATGGACTGCAGCATGCTAGGTCTCCCTGTTCTTCACCATCTACTGGATCCTGCTCAAACTTATGTCCATTGAGTCGGTGATGCCATCCAACCATCTCATCCTCTGTCGTCCCCTTCTCCTCCTGCCTTCAATCTTTCCCAGCATCAGGGTCTTTTCTAATGAGTCAGCTCTTCACATGAGGTGGCCAAATTATTGGAGCTTCAGCTTCAGCATCAGTCCTTCCAATGAATATTCAGGATTTATTTCCTTTAAGACTGACTGGCTGGATCTCCTTGCAGTCCAAGGGACGCTCAAGAGTCTTCTCCAACACCACAGTTCAAAAGCGTCAATTCTTCAGTGCTCAACCTTTTTTATGGTCCAACTCTCACATATATGCATCACTACTGGAAAACCATAGCTTTGACTATACAGTCCTTTGTTGGCAAAGGACACCTTGGTCCATGTCTGGTTTCATCTGTTGCTTCTTGCATATGGTTTTCTCAGGAGGCAGGTTAGGTGGTCTAGTATTACCATCTCTTTAAGAATTTTCCCCAGTTTGTTGTGATCCACAGTCAAAGGCTTTGGCACAGTCAATGAAGCAGAAGTAGATGTTCTTCTGTAATTCTCTTGCTTTTTCTATGATCCAATGGATGTTGGCAATTTGATCTCTGGTTCCTCTGCCTTTTCTAAATTCAGTTTGAACATCTGGAAGTTCTCGATTCATGTAATGTTGAATCCTAGCTTGGAGAATTTTGAGCATTTCTTTGTTTGCATGTGAGATGAGTGCAATTGTGTGGTAGTTTGAACATTCTTAGGCACTGCCTTTCTTTGGTATTAGAATCAAAACACCTTTTCCAGTCCTGCGGCCACTGCTGAGTTTTGCAAATTTGCTGCCATATTGAGTGATCACACCATTTTGGTTATCTGGGTTATTAAGTTTTTTGTTTTTTTTTTTAATTTTTAATTTTTTTTTGGTTCTTCTGTGTATTCTTGCTAGCTCTTCTTAATATTTTCTGCTTCTGTTTGGTCCATAACATTTATGTCCTTTATTGTGCCCATATTTGCATGAAATATTCCCTTGGTATCTGTAATTTTCTTGAAGAGATCTCTACTCTTTCCCATTCTATTGTTTTCCTCTATTTCTTTGCATTGATCACTTAGGAAGGCTCTCTTATCTGTCCTTACTATTCTCTGGAACTCTGCATTCAGATGCTATATCTTTCCTTTTCTCCTCTGTCTTTAGCTTCTCGTCTATTCTCAGCTATTTGTAAGGCCTCTTCAGACAACAATTTTGCCTTTTTGCGTGTCTTTTTCTTGGAGAAGGTTTTGATCACCACATACTGTACAGTGCTGCAAACCTCGGTCAATTCTTTTCCGTTAAAAAATCTACATTCTACTCTGGTATCATTCTGTTTTCTGAGTAATATTCATGATAAGAATGATGTTTTCTGAGGAATATTCATATGTATCTTTAATTCACTGTACTTACACCTCTGCATTTAATGTTGTATGGATGCTATTTGCAGCCTTAATGTGAAAGCAGACAAAATAACATTCTGGAAATATATAATACATATAAATATAGATAGATAGATACAGATGTATGCTTGTATATCCTTTTTTAACTTTTTTTAGCATGCAACATGGACGTGAGTCTGAGTGAACTCCGGGAGTTGGTGATGGACAGGGAGGCCTGGCGTGTTGCAGTTCTTGGGGTCGCAAAGAGTCAGATATGACTGAGTGACTGAACTGACTGACTGACTGTGTAATATATAATAATCTAAAAACTTTTCTTTTTCTATAGAGAACCCTTTTATCCAAAGAAAGTATTTATGAAACTTCATTATCTAAAACCAATTTTAGTTACATCACAGTCTCTCGAGTTACTCAGTTTCCTCATTGTGACCTCGGTTTCTCCTTGGCTAAATATACTGTCCGTGTTACAAATAATTCAGTATATGTCAGTTTTAATGAAAATGCAGTTGGGGAGGAAGAAAAATGTTACATTTTAAGTAAATATATATCACATATTTTAAGCTATAAAGAAGATTAAAATACCTAGAGCAAGAGCTCACCGATGGTCCCAGTTGCAGTCATGGGGAGGGGTCATGGGGGGAGTGGGGGCACTGAAGGCTGTTTCCTGGGTAACACAGCCCTCAGTCTATTTACCATCATACACCCAAGAAGGAAGTCACACAAAAATAATTTATATATGCATGTGTAAGGAGAATCCAATTCAGGTAGCGTGCTTTCTCCACTAAGAAATTAAAAGCAAATGCACACAAAAAGTCTATGTATTAGACATTGAAGGGTATTTTCAGATAACACAAATGGAATTAAATGTTTAAATCTCATATATCTTCCCAACAACCTGGCAGGAAAGAGATTGAAATAACCTACCATATTTGCCAGGGTACTTGTTTGCATATACAAAACGTATAGCTGTAACAGAGATCATATCAACCCATTTATGTTATATGGAATGTTTCCCTGTAAAAACAAACAAACAAACAAAAAACAGTGTGGTATGATATGTTAGAACTCCCTTATTTTTAAACCTCTGTTCAATATTGGTCAAATGTATTAATTTTATCATCTTGCACCCCCTATAGACATAAAGGCTTTCAGATAAATTTATTTTAACATAAAGGCTTCTAAATCTTTCCACACATAATTGCAATTTGGGTTTCATTTTTTATGAGGTAAAGTTTAGCATGTGTAGTATGTAATATTATGTGACTTTAATTTTGTAAATATAATGGTGTGATGGTCATTATACAAAAAGATGACAGAAAAGTTTGCCTTCACCTATAAAACAGCACCTAAAATTTATAAAATGTTTTAGACATGTTTTCCTCATCTATATTTATATCAGTCCATATCTATATCCACACATCTACTAACTCTGGTCAGTCTTGGCCCTTTGGCATTTTGGGCTGTATAATTTCTTGTTGCTACGTCAAACACTTTGTGATCCCACAGATTGTATCCACTGAATTTTCTTGACAAGAATACTGGAGTGGGTTGCCATTTCCTCCTCCAGGGTATCTTCCAACCCAGGGATTGAACGCATGTCTTCTGAGTCTCCTGCATTGCAAGCAGATTCTTTACTCACTAAGCCATTGGAGAAGCCCCCTTGTTGTTTTGGGAGCAGCCCTAATATACTAGGATAAATACCAGTCTCACTGGTTTCTAACTACCTCCAGTGCTGACAACCAAAATGCATCAAAATACTGTTACATGTTCTTTGGGGGGTTAATCTTCACCAGTGAAAAACTACAGGTCTCTCTCTTTCTCCAGATGTATATTTACCTCTCTTTTTTATTTCTATTTCTATTTGTATGTTTTATTTATAGGATGCAGAATTTTTTCTTTGTGTTTAAAATATAATTTAAATTTATTTTATTTATGTCATGTATGTAAACTAAAAGAAATCACTAAAGTTCATTAATGATATCATTAACTATACGATGTCTCTATTAAAATAGGTTTTCTGATTAAATGGAAACACACAATGGAACAGTGCTGAGCGAATTCATCCTCATGGGAATCACAGACCGCCCTGAGCTGCAGGCTCCATTGTTTGGGCTCTTCCTCATCATCTACATGATCTCAGCGGTGGGCAACTTGGGCATGGTCATCCTCACTAAGGTGGATGCCAGGCTACAGACACCCATGTACTTCTTCCTCAGGCACCTGGCTCTTACTGATCTGGGTTATTCAACATCTGTAGGACCCAAAATGTTGGTACAGTTTGCTGTGGATCAGAATAAAATTTCCTATCATTTGTGTGCCACACAGCTGGCTTTCTTCATCGTGTTCATTATTAGTGAGCTTTTTATTCTGGCTGCAATGTCCTATGACCGCTACGCAGCCATCTGTCACCCCCTGCTTTACACAGTCATCATGTCACAAAGGGTGTGTTGGGCACTGGTGGCAATCCCCTACCTCTATAGCACATTGGTTTCTCTTCTAGTCACTGTAAACATTTTTAATTCATCCTTCTGCGGCTATAATGTCATCAGTCATTTCTACTGTGACAGTCTCCCCATATTATCACTGCTCTGTTCAAATACACATGAAATTGAGTTAATTATCCTGGTCTTATCAGGATTTAATTTGATTTTCTCCCTTCTAATAGTCCTTGTGTCTTACCTGCTCATCCTCACAGTTATTGTCAGGATGAACTCTACTGAAGGTAGGCGGAAGGCTTTTTCTACCTGTGGATCCCACCTGACAGTGGTCACTGTATTCTATGGGACTTTGATATTTATGTATGTGCAACCAGAGTCCAGTCACTCCTTTGACACTGATAAAGTGGCATCTATATTTTACACCCTTTTTATTCCCATGTTGAATCCCTTGATCTATAGCTTAAGAAACAAAGATGTAAAATACGCACTACAAAGGACATGGAAAAAAATTTGCAATATCTTTCCTTAAAAGTCACTGTCAATGTCATTCCTACAAACTAGGTTAGCTACTTTCCACCTTGTGGTGGGTGCTTTCAGAGGGAAAAGCAAATGCATATAAGATAATTGTGAATTTGGAGTATTCTATTTCATAGTCACACTCCTAGGTGATATAAACACATTGGCAAAAATAAAAAGGCAAAACCTTTGCCATCTTTGAGAAGTGATGAAATATAAGCATAACAATCAAGTATATTTTATAGGACAGTAGAATAGACCATCAGAGCAATCAAGGACTGTGTGTATGCTATGTGAGGGTAAGGAAGAACAGTAGGTACAGAAGGGAAATTTAAATGATTTAATTGCCACAACTTGACCATAATATGTTTCTGTGTGAGTTATGGAAGTTTTTCCCCCACTTATATGTGTTAGTTTCTTGCATTTGTACTTTGGTATCTGTCTTTCTTCAAATGTGGGGAATTCTTGCCCATTATTTCCTTAAATAAACTCTTTTAGTGGTGTCATCTAAGTCCCTTAGTATCTCTTCACTTTATTATTATTATTACTATTAGTATTATTATTCACTCCTCAAACTCAATACTTTAAAATGACTTGAGTTTAATTCCCTGATTATTAACTTCTGATTGTTCTAATCTGTTGGTGAAACCAGGTAGTAAAATTTTAATTCAATTGTTATGTTTTTGGCTTTTGAGTTTTTGATTTGCTTCTCTTTAAATTACTTTCTACCTCTGTTTGTGTCCTCAGTTTGTTTATATATGGGAGAGTTATGTTTATTTGAATTGATCTATTTTCCTTGTTTCCTTGTGATATTTCTGTGTGTTTCTTTGTGATGCCCTGTGATATTTTGTTAAAAATTTGGCATTTGAAAAAAGCAAGCACTTCTCCCATGATCTGTGGTATGGACTCTCAAATCAGACTGGCATAAAAACTCAAAAGTCCTGTCTCTATCTCTGTCTACACAGGAACACTCACAGAGGCAGATATATGATGTGTGTATCACATAGAATTTGTTCACAACATATTAACATGTCAAACTCAAGGCTTTTTATTGGCTTATATGTTGTAGGAGTGTTCATGATAGCTGAGGATGAAAAAACAACAACATATACATTAATAAAGAAAAGATCCACAACTTTATGTATTTTTTACTGTAATGAATAAAGAAGAAAAAAATCACATCATGGTATATGACAAATAATCAGCAAATTACATTAAACAATGCAATTTGCTGCTCAATAATAATATGTAGACATAGTAAAACATATGTGCACAAAATATGACAATACTGAAAAATATATTGATCATGCAAGGCTTACATGAAGCACAGTAAAATCTGTGAATTGAGACAGAAAAATAAGAATGGGTATTGCATGTGGTAGTGAAAATGTTGAATTCAACGTTTCAGTACATTGAAATGTAATGAAAACAAAGCAAATGAAAGAGAATTCTTTAATAAAATGATGCTGATGCTGTATGGAATGAGAATGTAAAATAGAAGTAGCTAATTCCTCTCCTTAGAGTTTTAAAAAGAAAAAAAAAAAGGGAAACATGATCTTATCTAGACACATCATATTATTATAGTTAGTGCAGTTAAACATTTTAAATAAGACAATGACTTAATACATCTCCATTATGCTATCCACTTAAGGACATCACTGAGGAGCTACAGGAATGCTGAAGGGCTTGTACTATGGATAAAATTTATCTTAATCCAAATCCTTATGAGGTTGTATTAGGGTGAACCATAGGAACAGAATTAATATGAACCAAAGTATGGGCTGTTGCCTATGGGGTCGCACAGAGCTGAACTTGACTGAAGTGACTTAGCAGCAGCAGCAAGTATGAGGAAAAGGAAAATGAAATGCACAGAAATAAGTCTGACTAGGCTATTGGAAAACACAAATTGCTCAAGACTACTAATAGCCACATCTCCTCCCTTGTTTCTGTTAAGATTTCAAATGCTTCAGGGATGATCACGAAATTGCTTGGCATCTCCTTACGGAGAGTCTCAAAGGGCAGAAAAGAATCCATAAATTGTTCACAATATGTATTTTATGAAGCACACAAGAAAGCCATGGCAGAGTTTTCATTACAAGTAAACAGATAGTATATTTTGTGTGGTGCCATATTTTATCAATATCTAGATTGTCTGATGATTTGCAATATAGCACTGATTCTACGCCCCTTGTAGGCATCAAGTTGGTCATGGTGGGGGCACTGAGGACTCTTACCTGGAAACACAATGTCTATTCATCATCATACCCCTGAAAAAAATTTTAGTCACACAAACAGAATTTGTATGTACATGTGTAAAAAAAAAATCTGTTTTAGGTAACTTGCTGTCTCTATTAAGAAATGAAAAATAAATATCAGGAAAATCCTATTTAGCTGACATACGAAGATATTTCCAGGTTCCATGAATATACTGAAAGATTTCATTCTTAGTTATCTTCCCAACAACCTTGCAAGAAATAGTTGATTTTGCTGATGGATATAAAGACATTAGGGGCTTCCCCTATGGCTCAGTGGAAAAAAATCCACCCGCACTGCAGGAGACAAGGGTTCAGTCCCCTGGAGGAAGGCACAGAAACCCACTCCAGGATTCTTACTTGGATAACCCTGTGGATAGAGAAGGCAGGTGGGCTAAGGTGCATGGGGTTGGGAAGAGTCAGACACAACTCAAGTGACTGAGCAGGCATGCATTCATAAACAGATTAAGATAGCTTGTATTTGCCAAAGTACTACTTTGTATGTACCAAAAATGTACATATAATGGATTATACCATCTATGCACACTTCTCAAAATGTTTCCTGATATGAAAGCCGATTATGTTTAACATGATCTGATAGAATTTCTTTAACTTCAGATCTCTTTCCAATATTAGGCAAGTGTGTTCATCATTTCATCCTGTGCATTCAGTAGACATAAAGTCTTTCACATAAATATGTTTTAAAGTGAGGGCTTCTAAACATCCCCCCCCATAAAGAAGCTAAAGTGTATATCGTTTCTTTTTCTTTCTGTTTTTTATTTACCTTTGTATGGATCTATGGGTGTGTGTGCTAAGTTACTTCAGTTGTGTCTGACTCTTGGCTACCCTATGGACTGTAGCTATATGCACACACATGATCAGGGTTCTCCAATCTTAGGTCTCTGACATTCTGGGCTGTATAATCCTTATTTGGAGAAGGCAATGGCACCCCACTCCAGTACTCTTGCCTGGAAAATCCCATGGATGGAAGAGCCTGGTAGGCTGCAGTCCATGGGGTCGCTAAGAGTTGGACACGACTGAGCGACTTCACTTTCACTTTTCACTGTCATGCATCAAAGAAAAAAAATGGCAACCCACTCCAGTGTTCTTGCCTGGAGAATCCCAGAGACGGCGGAGCCTGGTGGGCTGCCGTCTATGGGGTTGCACAGAGTCGGACACGACTGAAGCGATTTAGCAACAGCAGCAGCAATCCTTATTTATTGGGTCTGCTCTAATCTAGTAGGATGTTCAGAAGCCTCACTAAATCTTAACTATTAGAAGCCAGTAGTATCTGTCCTGCGGTGGTGAAAACCAAGATTGTTCAAAGCATTATCAAATATTCTTTGGAGGGCAAATTTTCCCCTTTGGGAAGCTACACATCTCTCCCTATCTCCACATGTATTTCTATCTTCATTTCTGTTAATATTTCTATACATCTAGGCTTTATTTCCAGGCAGAGGGCATAGAGTATTAATAAAGCTTAAAATGTAAATGTAGATATATAAAATACCAAAAATTTACCTAAATGTACTACATGACTGTGCTGATAACTCTGTCAAGAATAGATTTTCCAATAAGCCCAGATGGGAAAACACAACAGAACAGTGCTGACTGAATTCATCCTCATGGGAATCACAGACGGCCCTGAGCTCGGCTCCACTGTTTGGGCTCTTCCTCATCATCTATGTGATCTCAGTGGTGGGCAACTTGGGCATGGTCATCCTCACCAAGAGGGACTCCAGGCTACAGACACCCATGTACTTCTTTCTCAGATACCCGGCTCTTACTGATCTTGGTTATTCAACAACCACGGTACCCAAAATGTTAGCAAATTTTGTGGCGGATCAAAATAAAATCTCATATTATTTTTGTACAGTACAACTAGCTTTCTTTCTTCTGTTGATTATTCATGAACTTGTTATTCTGGAAGCAATGCCCTATGACTGTCACCCTCTGGTCCACCCAGTCACCATATCACAAAGGGTGTGCTGGGTGTTGGTAGCAACTCCTTATTTCTATTGCACATTTGTGTCTCTTCTAGTCACTGTAAAGATTTTTAATTTATCCTATGTAGCTACCATGTCATCAAATATTTCTATTGTTACTGTCTCCCCTTGATATCTTTGCTCTGTTCAACTACACATGAAATTCAATAGATTATTCTTAGCAAGTTTTAATTTGATAGTCTCCCTTTTGATAGTTTCTTGTGTCTTACCTTCTTATTCTTGAATCCATTCTCAGGATAAACTCTGCTGAAGGCAGGCACAAGGCTTTTGCTACCTGTGGGTCCCACCTGACAGCAGTCATCATGTTTTATGGAACTTTACTACTTATGTATGTGCAACCAGAGTCCAGACACTCCTTTGACACTGATAAAGTGGCATCTATATTTTACACCCTTGTTATCCCCATGTTAAATCCCTGATCTACAGTTTGAGGAACAAAGATGTAAAATATGCCCTATAAAGGATTTGGATGAAATTATGAAATATTTTTTTTCCTTAAAGATCACTATCAATCTGATTCCTGTAAATTAGTTTCAGGACTTTATACTTTTCTATCTGTGCTTTCAGAAGAAAAAGCAAATATAAATAAGTTCTTCACATATTTTAGAGAATGGCTTTTGTGTGTCACTCACACTTCCAAGGGCTATAAATCCATTCATGTAAGAAAAACAGAAGAAAAAAAACTTTGCCACTTCTGAGAAAAAGAAATGAAACATAAGCAAAGTAGTTAAATCAATTTTTAGAGTGTATTAGAATGAATTAGGAGCTGTAGACCACAGAATAGTCAAGGAGATTGGGCATGCTATCGGGGACAGAGAGAGAGAGAATGGTAGGTACAAAAGGGGAATTTAAATGATTCATTTTATTCTCAAATTTTTAGAATAAACATTGAAGTTATCTTTGTGTGCTTGTGTACAGGCGTGGGTTTTTGTTTATTAACATTTATTTTGATTTATCATTCATACTCTTTCATGGTCCATGTTAAGAGCAAACTTATTTGTGGTTTCAAGCAAACTCCTTGGAATGGGATGACTTAAACTCAATAGTCATATGAATTTGCTCAAACACCCTCCTTCCACATGGGGAACTTAGGGTCCTGTTTTTTCTCCTCAGTTTTATTATTATCACATATGAATTCTACAGAACCTGTTCACTCAACATCATAGCGTTTCAGGAACTCAGGTCAGCACAGCATCTGTTTTTGTTTTATTCAGTCTTTTTGTCTACACTTGTGAATAAATCAATTATGACAAATTTCTTAGAGACAAAAATTATTTTAAATAATTCTTGTCTAAGTGTCATTTTGCAATGACAAATGAAGGTCATTTGCAAACTATAAGGGTCATATGCAAACTATATTTACATAAGAGGTCCACTATATGATAAATTATATTTGTTACTTCTTTTTCATGTTGCTGTTTTCCCTCAAATTTGACTGATTGAGTGTGCATTATATGTTGATAAGGATACATTATCTCACTGCATTGATTTCATAGTTCCTCTTCTAATATAATGCGTCAGTTCCATGACTTGGTCTATGCTGTATTTTGAGTGAAAGTATAGCGTGACATGTAACAATTGATGTACATGTTATGATATCTGTACTAACTTACTCCAAACTGCCATTCAGGTTCAGTTCAGTTGCTCAGTCGTGTCCAACTCTTTGTGACCCCATGAACTGTACCACGCCAGGCTTCCCTGTCCATCACCAACTCCAGGAGTTTACTCAAACTCATGTCCATGGAGATAGTGATGCCATCCAACCACCTCATCCTCTGTCATCCCCTTCTCCTGCCTTCAATCTTTCCCAGCATCAGGGTCTTTTCATTTTTTTTTTTTTAATTTTATTTTATTTTTAAACTTTACATAATTGTATTAGTTTTGCCAAATATCAAAATGAATCTGCCACAGGTATACATGTGTTCCCCATCCTGAACCCTCCTCCCTCCTCCCTCCCCATTCTATCCCTCTGGGTCGTCCTAGTGCACCAGCCCCAAGCATCCAGTATCGTGCATCGAACCTGGACTGGCAACTCGTTTCATACATGATATTTTACATGTTTCAATGCCATTCTCCCAAATCTTCCCACCCTCTCCCTCTCTCACAGAGTCCATAAGACTGTTCTATACAAATGAGTCGGCACTTCGCATCAGGTGGCCAAAGTATTGGAGTTTTAGCCTCAGCATCAGTCCTTCCATTGAATATTCAGGACTGATTTCCTTTAGGATGGACTGGTTGGATCTCCTTGCAGTCCAGGAGATTCTGAAGAGTCTTCTCCAACAACACAGTTCAAAAGCATCAATTCTTTGGTGCTCAGCTTCTTCACAGTCCAACTCTCCCATCCATACATGACTACTGGGAAAAACATAGCTTTGACTAAATGGATCTTTGTTGGAAAAGTAATGTCTCTGCTTTTTAATATGCTGTCTAGATAGGTCATAGCTTTTCCTCCAAGGAACAAGCATCTTTTAATTTCATGGCTGCAATCACCATCTGCAGTGATTTTGGTGCCCCCCCCCCAAAATACTGTTTCCCCGTCTATTTGCCATGAAGTGATGGGACCAGATACCATGATCTTAGTTTTCTGAATGTTGAGTTTTAAGCCAACTTTTTTACTGTTCTCTCTCTCTTTCATCAGTTCAGTTCAGTTCAGTCGATCAGTTGTGTCTGACTCTTTGTGACCCCATAAATCGCAGCACGCCAGGCCTCCCTGTCCATCACCAACTCCCGGAGTTCACTCAGACTCACGTCCATCGAGTCAGTGATGCCATCCAGCCATCTCATCCTCTGTCGTCCCCTTCTCCTCCTGCCCCCAATCCCTCCCAGCATCAGGGTCTTTTCCAATGAGTCAACTCTTCACATGAGGTGGCCAAAGTATTGGAATTTCAGCTTCAACATCAGTCCTTTCAATGAACACCCAGGACTGATCTCCTTTAGGATGGACTGGTTGGATCTCCTTGCAGTCCAAGACACTCAAGAGTCTTCTCCAACACCACAGTTCAAAAGCATCAATTCTTTGGTGCTCAGCTTTCTTCACAGTCCAACTCTCACATCCATACATGACTACTGGAAAAACCATAGCCTTGACTAGATGGACTTTTGTTGGCAAAGTAATGTCTCTGCTTTTTAATATGCTGTCTAGGTTGGTCCTAAGTTTCCTTTCAAGGAGTGTCTTTTAATTTAATGGCTGCAATCACCATTTGCAGAGATTTTGGAGCCAAACAACAAAAAAATCTATTGCATTTTCCAACTTTTAAATCAATGCTTTACGGTAGTATAAAAAACAAGAAAATATATTAAGAAAAAAATACAAGTTTTAATAGATATTCAAAAATTCTAAACAAAAATTGAACAGATTTAATCTAGCAATATGTATAAATAATAATGCATTAATGATTAGCTAATTTTGAAAGGTATCATAAATTTAATATTAAAAAATAAATTTACATACATACCATTTAATTCACCTCAAGTAAAATGAAATACTTAGGCAAAAACTAAGCAAACTTGGACATCAGCAAGTGTAGTGAAATACTTTTGTGGAATGAAGAAAAAAATTAAGAAGATCTGTATACTGAAAAGTACAAAATACTAATTAACAAAATCAAAGATGTTCAGAATGAGATGTTAAACATACTCAGTTTACAGTTGAAAGACTAAATGTGGTAAAGATCCTAGTTCTCTCTAAAGTGATCTATAGATTTAATTCAAAGTCCATGAAGTTTCAGCAGATATTCTATAGACACAGATGAGTTTATACTACAATATGTATGACAGGCCAAGGACCTAGAATAACTAAATCTGAAGAGTGACCTTGTGACTTCATGGACTGTAGCCCACCGGGCTCCTCTGTCCATGGAATTTTCCAGGCAAGAATATGGGAGTGGGTTGTCATTCCCTTCTCCAGGGGATCTTCCTGACCTAGGGATTGAACCCTGGTCTCCTGCATTGCAGGCAGAGTCTTTACCATTTGAGCTGCCAGGGAAGCCCAACACATGTTAAAATGTAGAATAATAAAAAAAAAAAAATAAATAAATAAAAAATAAAATGTAGAATAATAAAGAATGATCACTCCTCATTGTGCTAAGACTTACTATCTTACTATGTAGCTACAGTATAAAAACTGCTGGTACTGGTGGAGATGGCCATATAAATCAACAGAACAGAATAAAAACTCATAAGTAGCCCTTGAAATCTGATTAATTCTTTATGAATGTGCAAAGGTAATTCAATAAAAGAAAGACAGTCTACTTTAAAATGGGGCTAGATGAATCAGACATTCAAAAGGGAAACAACCTGATGTGAAGGGCTGACTCAGTTGAAAAGACCCTGATGCTGGGAAAGACTGAGGGCAGGAAGAGAAGGGGACAACAGAGGACGAGATGGTTGGATGGCATCATCGACTTGATGGACATGGGTTTGGGTGGCCTCCGGAAGTTTGTGATGGACAGGGAGGCCTGGCATGCTGCAGTCCATGGGGTTGCAAACAGTCAGACACGACTGAGCAACTGAACTGAACTGAAGGGAAACAAACTACAAATAATGTTTATCTAAACCGTTTAAAAATCAAATTAAAAGTAGAAAAATGCAAAATGTAAGACAGAAAATCTTTAGAGAATAATATAGGGCAAAATCTCTGTCTGGGACCCAGAATTGTTACCCAGCCTAAGCTTGTACTGCAGAATAGGACAATACATCGAGAGAGGAGTTGCTGGTACAAGGAATAGTGAGTTTATTAGGAAAGCCAGCAAACAGAGAAGATGATAGACTAATGTTCCAAAGAATCATCTTAACAGAGGTAAACTTCAGGCTTCTTTAATAATAAAAGGGAAAGGGTTGTGGCTGGTTGTTGAAAACTTTTCAGTGCAGGAATGCTGTGTTCTTGCAGAAGTCCACACAGATCTGGTCACAATGTTCATGCCAACCTCCAGCAAGACAATTGTTACACTCTTTGCACCTTTAAATATCAGAATTTTAAAAAGGAGCTATTAGGTATATTTCAGACTATATGCAAATTAATTTTCAAAAAGGGGCAGGTCCAACATGACTAAGCACAGGCAACAGAGCATATAATTCAGAGCTAAAAGAATACGTGATATGGAGGCAGGTTTGTTCTCTGTTATAGAACTAGTGAAGAGTTTATAGATCATGATATCAAAATTAGTAGCTATCATAGTAAACTTTATAAACTGAGCTGCATCAGAGTTCAAAGGGTATATTTAATACCAATCGCTCTTGAGCACTCAGCTGAGGAAATGAAAACTTATTCTTGGGCAACCAACTTTATGAAAATTCAGATAGAGTCAGACACAACTGAAGTGACTGAGCACAGCACAGCAATTAAAAGAGTAATCCCCTATATTAAAAAAAAAAAGAAGAAAGAAATATGAAAGAAAACAGTTTGTATATGCACAATGTACTATTATTTTTAGTTCGTTTACATGTTTTATGTAACACAATAAGACAGTGATTCAACAGATCCCCTTTGCATCACCCACTTGAGGAGATCATTACAGAATGATAGGAATACTGGCAGGCTTGTTGTACAGGTAAATTACATTATTCCAGATCCCTATCTGGTGGGATCAGAGTACACCAGAGAAACAGAATCAACAGAAAGATAACTAAGAGGGAAAACACACAAATAAATCTTATTCACTTTGCTGCTGCTGCTGCTAAGTCACTTCAGTCATGTCCGACTCTGTGCGACCCCAAAGATGGCAGCCCACCAGGCTCTCCTGTCCCTGGGATTCTCCAGGCAAGAACACTGGAGTGGGTTGCCATTTCCTTCTCCAATGCATGACAGTGAAAAGTGAAAGTGAAGTTGCTCAGTCATGTCCGACTCTTAGTGACCCCATGGACTGCAGCCCACCAGGCTCCTCCATGGGAGTTTCCAGGCAAGACTACTGGAGTGGGGTGCCATTGCCTTCTCCGTTACTCACTTTGGGGGAATACAAATCACTGTGGACTAGTAATAAACACATCTGCTCCCTAGATTCCATTAAGGTTTCCAATGCCTCAGGGACAATCACAAAATTGCTTATCATCTCAGGGAGAGACACAGAGACTGAAAAAGTTTCCATAAATTGCTCTCACTATTCATATTCTGAAACACATGGACAGGTCAAGACACACCTTTTGTGACAGGTAAGCAGGTAGTATATTTCATGTGGTATCATATTTTACCAATATACAAGTAGTTTGGTAATTTGCAATAGAGCACTTATTCTATAACCAAGCATATCAAAATATCAAGATTTCTGATTGACTTCTGTGTGCATCCTGTTATTGATAACAGGTTGTTATCTGATGCACAATCAGAATAGGATGGCTCCCCTTTTTCTTTAGATTAATATACAAATATTTTCACTGCTGCTGATGACCACCTTTGAAACATCAGTGCCACAATGCTTATGTACTATTTATGTTCTATATCAAGACTTTAATATGTGAATTTGTTGTTCAGTTGCTAAGTTGTATCCAACTCTTTGCTATCCCATGGACTACAGCCTGCCAGGCTTCCCTGTCCTTAACTCTCTCCTGGAGTTTGCTCAAATTCATGTCCATTGAGATAGTGAAGCTATTCAACTATCTCATACTCTGCCACCCTCTTCTTTTTTTTTGCCTTCAAGCTTTCCCAGCATTAACATCCTTTACAATGAGTCAGCTCTTCTCATCATGTGTCCAAGGGGTTGAAGTTTCAGATTTAGCATTAGTCCTTCCATTGAATATTAAGAGTTGGTTTCCTTTAGGATTGATTAGTTTGATTTCCATGCAGTCCAAGGGACTCTTAAGAGTCTTTTCAGCATGACAATTCATATAAGAAAGGACAAAACTGAAAGATAAGACAGCCTAAAGAGTAAGATGCATCATCACTGCAGATGGTGATTACAACCATGAAATTAAAAGACGCTTACTCCTTGGAAGGAACGTTATGACCAACCTAGATAGCATATTCAAAAGCAGAGATATTACTTTGCCAACAAAGGTCCGTCTAGTCAAAGCTATGGTTTTTCCAGTGGTCATGTATGGAAGTGAAAGTTGGACTGTGAAGAAAGCTGAGCGCCAAAGTATTAATGCTTTTGAACTGTGGTGTTGAAGAAGACTCTTGAGAGTCTCTTGTGCAAGGAGATCCAACCAGTCCATTCTAAAGGAGATCAGCCCTGTGTTTTTTTTTGTTTGTTTGTTTGTTTTTTTGAAGGAATGATGCTAAAGCTGAAACTCCAGTACTTTGGCCACCTCATACAAAGAGTTGACTTACTGGAAAAGACTCTGATGCTAAAGCTGAAGCTCCAGTACTTTGGCCACCTCATGCGAAGAGTTGACTCCTTGGAAAAGACTCTGATGCTGGGAGGGATTGGGGGCAGGAGGAGAAGGGGACGACAGAGGATGAGATGGCTGGATGGCATCACTGACTCGATAGACATGAGTCTCAGTGAACTCCGGGAGTTGCTGATATATATAAAGATATTCACAAAATTTACACTTGCCAAATTATTCCTTTGTATATGCCAAAATATAGGAATAACAGATTATATCAACCTATGTATATTTCTTAAAATTTCCTTGTATGAAGACAAATGTCTAATGTGTTCTGATAGAATTTCCTCACTTTTACACCTCTGTCCAGTATTAGTCAAGAGTATTAATTAGTTCCTCTTTTACTATCAGTAGACAGAAGGTCTTTCACATAAATATGTTTGAATACAGGGGCTACTAAATCTGTCTACACACAATTGCAAATAGGATTTTAAAAATTTATGCAATTAGAACATGACTATGTTATACTATATGATTGTAATTATGTAAGTATAATTATAATTACACTAAGTCCTCTACATAATAATGGGTTTCCTTCCGAGAGCATGTTTGCAAGTTTGATTTGTCTGTAGGATTCCTTGCGTCTCAGATGGTAAAGAACCTGCCGGTAATTCAGGAGATGGCGGTTCGATCCCTGGGTATGGAAGATCCCCTGGAGAAGGGAATGGCAATTCATTTCAGTATTATTGCCTGGATAATCCCATGAACAGAGGAGACGGTGGGCCACAGTCCATGGTGTCACAAAAAGACAAGACTGAGGAGCTAACACTTTCTTTTTTCATCAGCAAAGTTACCCTAGGTCCCCAACTAATGCAATTGACTATATAGTATTGAACTTTAATAGGTTTATAGCACCCATCACCATTGTTTGTACACTTGCTTCCAGATATCCTGGGATAGAAATAAAGATGGTGTATTACAGTACAAACTACTGTACAGTAAGTGCAAAAAATCACAGCTACATGGATGCAGGTGCATTATAATGTATGGCAGACACCTGAACTAACTTACATGATTGTACATATTAAAACACGCTTGCATCTTAGAGAGTTTACAAATTAAAGATTTGTAGTTACAGAATTGATAGCATATAATATAATTAAAAAGTTGTCAAGTAATAAAGGTTATGTCAATACTTTTACTTTCTGTTTCCTTTATCTATTTTTATATCAATCTATATATCTACACATGTGTCAGTGTTTGCCAAAAATAGCCATTTGGCATTTGAGTAAAGGGAAAGTTGCTAAGTTGTGTCCAACTCTTTGCAACCCCATGGACTGTAGCTTGCCGGGTTCCTCTGTTCATGGAATTCTCTAGGCCAAAATACTGAAATGGGTAGCTGTTCCCTTCTCCAAGGAATCTTCCCAACCCAGGGATCAAACCCAGGTCTCCTGAATTGCAAGCGGATTCTTTACCATTTGAACCACAAGGGAAGCCCAAGAAAAGTGGGGTGATTCACCTCTACCTTCTCCAGGGATCTTTCCCATCCAGCAATTGAACAAAGGTCTCCTGCATTGCAGGCAGAGTGTTTATCATCTGAGCTACCAGGGAAGCCTGTAAAAGTGAAAGTATTTGTTGGTGGGCTCTTTGTGTCCCCATGGACTCTAACCACCAGGCACCTCCATTTATGGACTTCTCCAGGCAAGAATACTGGAGTGGGTAGCCATTCCTTTCTCCAGGAGATCTTCCTGACCCAGGGATCTAACCCAGGTCTGCTGCATTGCTGGCAGATTCTTTACCATCTGAGCCACAAGAGAAGCATAATAATTCTCTCTGGTTGGGGGATACCATGATACAGTATCATATTTAGAAGTGTCACTGGGCTATAACCATTTGAAGCCAGCAGCACGCTTCCTCCATTGGTGACAATCAAACTGCCTCAAGATATTATTGAATGCTCTTTTGGGAACTATTTTTTCCCATTGGAAAATGAAAAACCTAGCTCTCTCTCCAACTGTATTGCTATCTCTGTAACCGTTTCTATGTCTATAAATGTATGCTTTACTTCCAGGAGGCAGTCATTTCAATAGAATCTAAACTTTAAAATTCAATTTATTATATTTATATTAACTTTGAATGCTAAAAAATCACCAGGATTTAAATCATAACACTATTTACTACTCTGAGGTCTCTAACCAGCCTATGTTTTCTGATACAATGGAAGAACACAACAGAACAGTGCTGAGTGAATTCATCCTCATGGGAATCACGGACCACCCTGAACTGCAGGCTCCATTGTTTGGGCTCTTCCTCATCATCTACGTGATCTCAGTGGTGGGCAACTTGGGCATGGTCATCCTCACTAAGGTGGACTCCAGGCTACAGACACCCATGTACTTCTTTCTCAGGCACCTGGCTCTTACTGATCTGGGTTATTCAACAGCTGTGGGCCCCAAAATGTTGGTAAATTTTGTTGTGAATCAGAATAAAATCTCTTATTATTTGTGTGCTACACAGATGGGTTTTTTCATCATGTTCATTATTAATGAACTTTTTATTCTGGCGACAATGTCTTATGATCGTTATGTGGCCATTTGTAACCCTCTACTCTACACAGTCATCATGTCACAAAGGGTGCGTAAAGTGCTGGTGGCAATCCCCTATGTCTATAGCACATTTGTGTCTCTGTTGATCACCATAAAGCTTTTTAATTCATTCTTCTGTGGCTATAATGTCATCAATCATTTCTACTGTGACAATTTCCCTTTGTTATCTTTGCTTTGCTCAAACACACATGAAATTGAACTTATGATAATGATTTTCTCAGCCTTTAATTTGACTTTCACCCTTGCGATAGTTCTTGTGTCTTATCTGCTCATCCTTGCAGCTATTCTCAGGATGAAATCTGCTGAAGGTAGGCGGAAGGCTTTTTCTACCTGTGGATCCCACAGTGGTCACAGTGTTCTATGGCACTTTGACATTTATGTATGTGAAACCCAAGTCCAGTCATTCCTTTGACACTGATAAAGTGGCATCTATATTTTACACTCTTGTTATTCCCATGTTGAATCCTTTGATTTATAGCTTAAGAAACAAAGATGTAAAATATGCACTACAGAAGATGTGGAGAAAACTATGTAGCATCTTTTCCTAATGATCAGTGTCAATGTGATTTCTACAAATTAGGTTAAGGACTTCATATCTCACTTTTTGTGTTTTCAGAGGGGAAAATGGACACAACAGTTTAGATATTTAGAGAATAACTTCTACATGCCATTCACACTTCTATGTGATATAAATTTATTAGTGTAAGAAAAAATAGGAAAAATATTTGCCATCTTTCATAAGAGACGAAATATAAGTGAAATATGAAATCGATTTTGGAGTACAGTGGGATGAATTAGGACACAATAGACCATAAGAGCAGTCAAGGAGAGTAAGCTATGTAGGAATGATGAAAAACAGTAGGTACAGAAGGAGAATGAAATGACTTTTAGGATAGTCAGTCTTTGGAATAAACTTTAAAGTATCTATTTGTGTTTGTGTACATGTGTGTGTTTTGTGTTAGCACATTCACTCCATTTTAGTCTTCATGTTCTTCCATAAGGTGTGTTAAAATCAAACACAATTTCTCTTTTAAGAAGTAAAAAGGAGGCAGTCTCATGATTTTGTCTATGCTGTATTTAAAGTGAATGTGTAATGTGAAATGTAGCAATTGATATATATCATATGATATCTGGACCAACTTCCTCCAAACCCTCACTAAAGTCCCCCATTTTTTGCTTACTTTTAGTATTTTTAACATTCCAGACATTTTCTTTACATCGAGGGACTAGACTCACTTCTTTGTCTGCCAACAAAGAAGTAGAATTTTCTATGTAGTCAATTAAATTTCAATAAATAACATTCATTGAAATAAAATAATTATGTGTGTGTTGTTTTTGCTGTTCAGTTGCTAAGTCATGTCCAACTCTTTGCAACCCCATGCCCTGCAGCATACCCGGCTCCTATGTCTTCTGCTATCTCCCAGATTTTGCTCGAATTCATGTCTATTGAGTCAGAGATGCTACCTAGTCCTCTCATCTACTACTTTTTCATCCTCTTTTCCTTTTTCCTTCAATCGTACCCAGCATCAAGGAAATATGTATCAGTTCAGTTCAGTCGTTCAGTCGTATCTGACTCTTGGCGACCCCATGAATTGCAGCATGCCAGGCCTCCCTGTCCATCACCAAATCCCGGAGTTCACTGAGACTCATGTCCATCGAGTCAGTGATGCCATCCAACCATCTCATTCTCTGTCGTCCCCTTCTCCTCCTGCTCCCAATCCCTCCCAGCATCAGAGTCTTTTCCAAGGAGTCAACTCTTTGCATGAGGTGGCCAAAGTACTGGAGTTTCAGCTTTAGCATCATTCCTTCCAAAGAAATCCCAGGGCTGATCTCCTTCAGAATGGACTGGATGGATCTCCTTGCAGTCCGAGGGACTCTCAAGAGTCTTCTCCAACACCACAGCTCAAAGGCATCAATTCTTCAGCGCTCAGCCTTCTTCACAGTCCAACTCTCACATCCATACATGACCACAGGAAAAACCATAGCCTTGACTAGACGGACATTTGCTGGCAAAGTAATGTCTCTGCTTTAGAATATGCTATCTAGGTTGATCATAACTTTCTGTCCAAGTAGTAAGCATCTTTTAATTTCATGGCTGCAGTCACCATCTGCAGTGATTTTGGAGCCCCCAAAAATAAAGTCTGCCACTGTTTCCACTGTTTCCCATCTATTTGCCATGAAGTGATGGGACCAGATGCCAGATATGTATAATGTCATATAAAAATATGGGGAAGGAAGTGGCAACCCACTCCAGTACTCTTGCCTGGAAAATTTTACAGATGGAGGAGCCTGGTAGGCTACAGTTCATGGAGTCACAAAGAGTCAGACATGACTGAGTGACTACACTTTCTTTCTTTCTATAGTTCCTTTTGGAGAAGGAAATGGCAACCCACTCCAGTGTTCTTTCCTGGAGAATCCCATGGATGGAGGGGTCTGGTGGCCTATAGTCTATGGGGTTGCAAAGAGTTGGACATGACTAAGCAACTAACACACACACACATATAAAATAAATATTACTAAAAGTTTTTACAGTTGATTTTTAATTAGGAAAAAAGTATGAATAATACACATATAAGTAAAATAAAAACATTTGTTTCTAGGAAATTATGTTGACAGAAATACAGTAAAATAACATTAGATAATAGTGGCTATTGAGATTATTAAAATGCTTAATTTTATATTTTTGTTTATATATTCTTCCCCAAACATCTTAAATGAATGGTTATAACTCTCATGATCTTTCCCCTAGCTCAGATGGTAAAGAAGCTGCCTGCAGTACAGGAGACCTGGGTTAAATCCCTGGGTCAGGAATATCCTCTGGAGAAGGGAATGGCAATCCACTCCAGTATTCTTGCCTGGAGAATCCCATGGATAGAGGAGCCTGATGGGTTTGGTTCATGAGGTCACAAAGAATCAGACAGGACTGAGCTACTAACACTATAACTTTCATAATGAAGAAAGATATAGTCTCTAATATCTGAATTTTAAAAATTAACTGTGACTAAGTATATATAATATCCCATATATCAGTTATTTAAGGAAGTTGGCTAATTTTTCATAGAATGCAAACATTGAAAAATACCAGTTTATACACAAATGAATAATTTGAATGGACATTTTTGATGTAAATATAATTTAATGCATAATATAATAATATTTTTTTAAATAAATAAAATTAGATAAAAAGGAAAGTACAAGGAAAATTTACCAACCCCAATATTTCTTTGAAATAGCAATTTGTGCTTAAGGCCAAAATCATATGAAAGGATATAATTTAAATATATATATATATTGATGTGTTTGGACACTAAGACACACTATTAAAAAATCAAGAATTAAGATGATCTCAAGCATAAATTTGTGTTAAAATAACTCCACTCCAAAATCTGATTCAGGTGCTTTGATTGCAAAACTCTACATAATGTTTAGGGCTAAAGAGGTAAACGAATAACTTCTAATTCCTTCAGAAAACTAAAGAGAAGGTACATTTCCTAACACTACTTGGAAAACTTTCCTGTTATAAAAGTGCAAGAGAAGTTATTTTAAGAAAAAAATAACAGTATCAGTCAATATATATATTAAAAAATTCTAAACAAAATTGTATCAAATTTAATGTAGCAAAATATGGAAACAATAATGCATAATGAGAAACTAATATATTTCACATTAAAAAAGTAATTTGCACACATACCATTTAAATCTCGCCAATATTAATATAATAAAATAATTGAGTAGAAACTAAGAAGGCATGTAAATTACCTGAGCAAAATGAAATGTTTTGGTGAAACAAACAAATAAATAAATACATAAACAAGATCAGTATACTGAAAAGTACAAAGTGCTGAGTAACAAAACCAAAGACAAATTGAATGAGTTGGTAAACTTACTCACTTCACATAGTTTAATACTGAAAACAATCCACATGTCTTTCAATGAGTGAATAAGGTGTATCACCATGTAATAATATTCAGCCCCGATAAAGAACAGGGATTGATATACAAAAAGTCTGAATGCACTTCAAGAAAATTATGCTGAATGAACACAACCTATCGGGAAAGATTACACGTGGTATTTTCTTTATAAAATATTCAATTGTTAAAATTATAGTGATGAAAGCTGCTTAGTATTTAGGTTAAAGATAAGAATTAGAGGAGAGAATGGGCGTGATGATGAAGGAACGACATTAGCGATATTCATGGTGATGAAGTAAGTCTGTGTGCTGGCAATAGTGTGGTTATACAACTGTGCACATATAATAACATTGAGGAGGGTATGTGATTATATAAATGAAGATGCACAAATCAGTGCATGCAAGTCTGGTGAAGTCGGAACAAATTTAGTCAATTTTACCAAAGATAATTTCATGGTTATATTGTACTGTTTCATGCAAGTTGTTACCACTAAGAAAACTAAAATGGACAGAAGTCTCTGTGTTCTCTTTTTGAAACCTTCTTGTGATCCTATAATTACTTCAACATAATTTAAAAAAAAAAATCAAGTTTAAGGCTGCTTGGAACAATATGGGATAAGAAAGAGTAGTCTGTATTTCCATAAGTCTGGGAGATGGTTTATATCAAAGAGTGCTCTGCCTATATTTTCTTCTAACGGTTTTATAGTATCCGGTCTTACATTTTGATCTTTAATCTACTGTGTATAGTGATAGAGAATGTTTTAATTTCATTCTTTTACACATAGTTGTCCATTTTCCCCACCACCATTTGTTGAAGAAACCATCTTTTCTTCATTGCAGTGTTATTTTCTACTTGGTCGTAGATTAATTGGCCATTAAAAAGAATCAATAAAGAAAAAATCCATGAATTTTTAGTTTAATGAATAGTGAAAAGTTACAGCATAGATAAACCACAAATAGCTACTGAATTATGTTCAACAATGAACATTTACAGCTCAATAACAAGTTATATTGTTGTAGAATATGTGGATTACATGAGACACATGAAAACATATGTCAAGGTAGACAAGCAGAACTGGAGAGGATATTGGACATGATGGAAAAGCAAGAAATATTGAAATGTGTTAAAGCCAAATCCACTCCAGTATCCTTGCCTGGAGAATCCCATGGACAGAGGAGAGCTGGCTAAGGTCCATAGGGTCACAAAGATTCGGACATGACTGCTCCATAGAGTTAAAAAAAGCAAAGAATATATATACAAAATTCTTCATATGTATATATATATACAAAATTTATTATTTGTATTTCATTTAAACATTTTAAATAATGCCATAGAACAGTAATTTAGCAGAGCATTTTGAAATCCACTAGAGAGACTTTTGGAGAGCTGGAGGAATACTGACAGGCTTGTCTTACGGATGAGATATATTAATCCAGATTCCTATATGGTGGTATTAGGGTATTCCAGGGAATATAATATAGATATATGATAGACAGATAGATAAATAGATTTATTTAAGAAAGTGTACAATGTTATAATGGGGGCTGGTAAGGCAGAAATTTGTGGGCCAGGCTGGCAGACAGCACTAGATGATGCTGAGCACAAATGCAGGAAACCAAGGCAGACTTTTTTTGTGGCAATCTGGAAAAATGATTCCTTTTTCTTTGGGGTTCCACACTCTTAATTGAAAGAATCTTATCATATTCTGGAGGGAAATAAGCTGTACTCAAAATCTACTGCTTTGAAAGTTTATCACATCTAAAAAAGTATCTCTGCAGAGACACCTTGACTGTTTTTTTATTAAACATCTGGGTAGCATAGTCTAGCCACACAAACACAGAAAATAAACTTTAGCGTCATGTGAAAAAGAAAATTATTCAAGAGTAAAAGGTAAAATGGCACACAAAAATACCTGTAAATATTCTAACTCATTGGTGTGTATAAATAATCCTGGACCACTAACAAAAATACCCCCTCCCTTGTTTCTGTTGAGCTTTCAAATGCTTCAGGGCCAAGCAAGAAATTGCTTGTCATCTCCTCAGGGAGAATCCCAAAGGATGGAAAAGAATCCATAAGTTGTTCTTACTATGCATGTCATGAAGCACATGAGGAAGCCAAGACAGAGGTTTCATAACAGGTAAGCAGTATAGCTCATGTAGTGTCATATTTTATCAATATCCAGATAGTTCTGAAGACACTAACAAGGTAATATTTTTATTTTATGATAAACCACAGCAAAATAAGAGGATTTCTGTTTTAATTCTGTGTATACCTTGCTATTGTTAATATATAAGCAGAATAGGATGTCAATACTTTTTCTTCAGACTAATTATACAAGTATTTTCACAAACACTAATGAGCATCTTTGAAACATCAGTGCCATGTTATGTAATATTTATATTTTTATAAATGCCTAATTATACAAATAAGAAGGAAAAGTATAACACAAGAAGCCTAACTAAAGGGTTAAGAATAAAAATGAAAATCATGGCAGAATCATGAAGCTGCAAGTGGTTAGTTTCTAGCTAAATTTTATTCAGTCATTGTCTCTGTGCTCTTCTTATTTTCTTCTCAGAAATATTAATAGTGAAAGTCGCTCAGTCATGTCTGACTCTTTGGGACGCCATGGACTATACAGTCCATGGAATTCTCCAGACCAGAGTACTGGAGTGGGTAGCCTTTCCCTTCTCCAGGGGATTTTCGCAACCCAGGGATTGAACCCAAGTCTCCTGCATTGCAGGTGGATTCTTTACCAGCTGAGCCACAAGGGAAGCCCAAGAATACAGGAGTGGGTAGCCAACTCCTTCTCCAGCAGATCTTCCTGACCCAGGATTCAAACCAGGGCCTCCTACATTGAAGGCAGATTATTTACCAGCTGAGCTACCAGGGAATTAATACAAATTTTTAAAAATCTATAAATTTTATTTTTTTTCTGGTATTTTAATAAGCAAAGATGGGCATTTCTACTTTACACTGACAAGAAAAAACATTTTTTGGTAGTTAGGAATCTCTTAAGTATTCAGGTTTATGGTGGTATTATGATATATAACATGTTAAGTTTCCAGGAGAATCTGAAACAAATACGTATATTTTTCTCAAAATGGATAGTCTTAAAAATAATAATCAGATAATCAACCCCTAAACACACTAAGAACACACTAAATACATGATATTTGAGGCATATTTCTAAATACTACTGACACACTGAAACATTTAATTCTCATCTCTCTTCCCAGAAACTCTGCACAAAAGGAAGAGTTGATTTTTCTAGTATGGAAAAATAGAGTAAGATTAGTTATATCATTTTTTTCAAAGTATTCCTTTACATATACCACATGTAATATACCACATATACCACATGTATGTATAGCTGACTCTATCTACCCATGTCTATTTCCTGGAGTATTTCCCAGGATATATACAAGTAGTTTCTACTACAATCTGTTAGAGTTTCCTTTTGAAAGCTTATGTCCTGTATCAACAGTATTAATTGCTTCATCCTGCACCATCTGCATTCACAAAGGGTCTCGCATGACTTTTACTATAAACTGATTTAATGTTTCCATAGAGTATTAAAATTTGGGTTCAGTTTTTATTATGTAACTAACATATATTAGTTAGTGTTAGTCGTTCAGTTGTGTCTGACTCTGTGGCCACATAGACTGTAGGGTCTGTCCATGGAATTCTCCAGGCAAGAACACTAGAGTGAGTAAGCATTCCCTTCTCCATGGAATCTTCCTGACCCAGGGATTTAACCCAGGTCTTCCACATTGCAGGCAGATTCTTTACCATCTGCACCATCAGGGACAGTTATGTGATAATGTAATTATGTTATTATTGATTTTTAGTCACTGTCATGTCTGAATCTTTTGCAACCCCATGGACTGTAGCCCAACAAGGCTCCTCTGTCCTCAGAATTTACCAGGCAAAAATACTAGAGGGGGTTGCCATTTTCTTCTCCAGGGGTTCTTCTCAACCCAAGGATCGAATTATGTCTCTTGCATTAGCAGATTCTTTACAACTGAGCCACCTGGAATGCCCCAATTATGTTATCATTATATAAATGACATACTAAAAGTTTAATAATCATCTGCAAAATTAATATATAAAGTATTAACTTTTTTTTTCATTTTTACCTCCTATATCTTTGTATCTATTTATATCTATCTTTAAAAGTCTTTGTGAATCTTGGCCCTATTGATATTTTGGGTTTGGTAAATTTTTGTTTTTTATGCTGATGGGGGAGTGGTTCATTCCAGCAGCATCACTAGACTCTAACCATTACATGCCAGCAGTAGCCTCCCTCCAATATCTGCAATTCCTGCATCCAAATCTCTCAAAAGATTATCAGGGTTATTTGGAGGACAGCTTTTCACCAGTTGAAAAACCACTGATTTATTTCTATTGCCACCCCTATCTCTATCATCACTGATTATCTATAATCTATCTATCATTGTTATGTGTATTTAGTGTGACAGTTAGGATTATTTTAAAATACCATGAATTAGAAATTCAAATTTGTCATATTTGTACTAGCTTTGGGTACTAAACCCTACCAGATGGTACTGTATGACAACTACTGACTATGCTGATATCTTTATCTGGAATAGGTTTTCTGATAAACCTTGATGGAAAAGCTCAATTGAACAGTGCTGAGTGAATTCATCCTCATGGGAATCACAGACTGCCCTGAGCTGCAGGCTCCATTGTTTGGACTCTTCCTCATCATCTACATGACCTCAGTGGTGGGCAACTTGGGCATGGTCATCCTCACTAAGGTGGACTCCAGGCTACAGACACCCATGTACTTCTTTCTCAGGCACCTGGCTCTTACTGATCTTGGTTATTCAACAACTGTGGGACCCAAAATGTTGGTAAATTTTCTTGTGGATCAAAATAAAATCTTCTACAATTTTTGTGCCATTCAGGGAGCTTTCTACATTATGTTCATTATTAGTGAGCTTTTTATTCTGGCAGCAATGTCCTATGACTGCTATGTGGCCATCTGTAACCCTCATCTCTACACAGTCATCATGTCAAAAAGGGCATGCTGGATTCTGGGGACAATCTCCTATGTCTACAGCACATTTGTGTCTCTTCTAATCACTATAAAAATGTTTAATTTATCCTTCTGTGGCTACAATGTCATCAGACATTTCTACTGTGACTGTCTCCCTTTGATATCTTTGGTTTGTTCAAATACACGTGAAATTGAACTGATTATTCTGATCTTTGCAGGTTTTAATTTAATTTCATCTCTGCTAATAGTTCTTGTGTCTTACCTGCTTATTCTTACAGCTATTCTCAGGATGAACTCTGATGAAGGAAGGCACAGGACTTTCTCTACATGTGGATCCCACTTGACCGTGGTTACAGTGTTCTATGGGACTTTGATATTTATGTATGTTCAACCAGAGTCCAGCCATTCCTTTGATGCTGATAAAGTGGCATCTATATTTTACACACTAATTACCCCCATGTTAAATCCCTTGATCTACAGCTTGAGGAACAAAGATGTAAAATATACTGTTCATAGACTATGGAAAAAACTATATAATATCTTAAGCTCATTTTACTATGTGGTTCCTTGAATGAGGCTATGAACATTGAAATTTGTTATAAGTTTTCTCAGAGGGAAATGCAAGGATAAATGATTTCAACATATGTTTAGAGATTGACTTCTGTGCACCAGTTAAACTGAGTGCTCTGAACACATTAATAAATGAACATATTCTAGTTGTTTTTGTCTCCTTACATATTAAGTCTACTCTATGGCAAATAAGGGTCTTGCCTCTCTTTCATTTGGCTCACTTTCCACAAATTGGTTAAAATGTGTATCATGTTTTGATTAAGAGACCTTGTATGACTATATGCATTTGATGATCTTACTTGGAAAAAGCAGCATGAGATGATTCTATGATTTGAATGGTGAAAGTGTAGTGCAATATTCTGTAATCTATAAGTCTGTCATGTCCTTTGAATATACTTCTTACATAACTCTCTTTAACTTTCCTAATTTCTTTTTTGCTTACTTCAATTACTTTTTAACATTCAATAGATTTATTTGCATCATAGAGATGCTGGATTGTCTTCTATGTACATCATCAGGAAATAAAATAATCAATGAACAAATCTAATTTGCATAAAAATAATTTATAAGAATAGTCAAGTGAGGATAATTATTACTTATATTTCATATGTCATTTAAAATTATTAATAAATGTGCATTTATATGTCTCATCTATTCATATATAAACATAAAAATGTGTGCATCTGAGATTATGTATAATGAGCAGAAATACACAGGAATGCTAACAGCACATGGATTTGAGAAGGTAAACTGAGTAAATATAACCTAATATCCCACTCCTAGAATACATGTTAGAATACATTTGATTATCCCTCAGATTATAAAACAAAACAAAAAAAAATACTGAGTTACAGATTTGGATATTTTACATTCTTTTAAAACTTAATCACATTATTAAGTTGATACATAATATATCAGAAAATATTCTATTTTCCATAGAACATAAAAATGTAAAAATCCAGAAATGCTACATACCATAAAAAGTAGCTCAGTGTCATTACATATCGAATACTTTCAATTTAGATTTTAAGTAGATAACACCATATATCAGCTAGAATATCTAGTAGTTTGTGAGTATTTGGAGGAACCTAAACTTATACATTGTTAGTAGAAAATACAATGGTATAAATATTTTAAATACATTTAAGATTCATTTTTTTTCTGCAGCAGCATATAGTAGCTCTATTTTCAGTTTTTTGAGGAACTGCCATACTATTATTTGTATTGACCATACCAATTTCATTTCTATCAACAATGTGGAAGGGTTCTCTTTTCTCCACACCCTCTTCAGCATTTATTGTTTGTAGATATTTTAATGATTACTGTGTGTGAGATGGTATCTTATTCTAGTTTTGATTTGCTTTTTTCTAATAATTAGCAAAGTTGAGCATGATTTTATGTGCCCACTGGCCATGTGTATATCTTTTTTGAGAAATGCCTATTTAGATCTTCTGCCCATTTATATTGGGATATATATATAGAGAGAGAGTCCATGGAATTCTCTGGGGCAGAATACTGGACTGGGTAGCCTTTCTCTTCTCCAGGGGATCTTCTCAACACAGGGATCAAACACAGGTCTCTTGAAATGCAGGCAGATTCTTTATCAGGTGAGCCACAGAGAAGCCCAAGCTGGTTTCCTTGGGAAGCCCTAGAAAATCAGTCTTGAATATTCATTGGAAGGACTGACGCTGAAACTGAACCTCCAATACTTTGGCCATCTGATGCAAAGAACTGACTCTTTGGAAAAGACCCTGATGCTGGGAAAGATTGAACACGGGAGGAGAAGGGGACGACAGAGGATGAGATGGTTGGATGGCATCACGGACTCGATGAACATGAGCTTGAGCGAGCTCTGGGAGTTGGTGATGGACAGGGAAGCCTGGCATGCTGCAGTCCATGGGTCACAAACAGTCGGACATGACTGAGTGACAGAACTGACTCCAGGATTCTTACCTGGAGATCTTATGGAGAGAGGAACCTGGTGGACTATAGTCCATAGCGTTGCAGAGAGTTGGACACAGCTAAAGCAACTTCACACACACACACACACAAACTTATAAGCTGTTTGTGGGGTTTGGAGATTAATCCTTTGTTGGTTGTGTTGTTTGCAAATATTTTCTCCTCATTGTGTATGTTGTCTTTCTGTTTGGCTATGGTTTCATTTTTTGGGCAAAAGTTTTTAAAAGTTTTAGGTCCCATTTGTTAACGTTCATTTTATTTTTGTTATTTTTATTTCTGTTATCTAGATGAATCCAAAAAGATATCGCTGTACTTATTTGTCAATGAGTGTTCTGCCTATGTTTTCCATTAATGGTTGTATAGTATCCAGCCTTACATTTAGGTGTTTAATCCTATTTGAGTTTATTTTTGTGCATTGTGTTAAAGAATGCTCTAATTTTATTTTAATTTTTTAACATGCACCTGTCGAATTTTCACAGCAGCATTTAATGAAGAAACTGTTTTCTCCCCATTCTATGTAGGTTTACTTCTGTGTCTTCTATCCTTTTCCTTTGATCTATATTTCTGGTTTTGTGTCTGTACCATACTGTTTTATTACTGTAGTTTTTGTAATATGTTCTGAAGACTGATACTATGATTCCTTCAGTTCCCTTTTTTCTTTCTCAGGGTTACTTTGTTTATCCAGGGTCTTTTTTTCCCCCTTAATTTCTTTTCTTAAATTAATTAATTTATTTATTTGACTTTACAATATTGTATTGGCTTTGCCATGCATTGACTTGAATCTGCCATGAGTGTACATGTGCTCCCCATCCTGAACACACCTCCCACCTCCATCCCCATCCAATCCCTCTGGGTCATCCCAGTGCACCAGCCCCGAGCACCCTGTATCATGCAATAAACCTGCACTGGTGATTCGTTTCACACATATTTTACATGTTTCAATGCCATTCCCCCAAATCATCCCACCCTCGCCCTCTCCCACAGAGTCTAAAAGACTGTTCAATACATTTGTGTCTCTTTTGCTGTCTCGCATACAGGGTTATCATTACCTTCTTTCTAAATTCCATATATATGCATTAGTATACTGCATTGGTGTTTTTCTTTCGGGCTCTGTATAATAGGCTCCACTTTCATCCACCTCATTAGAACTGATTCAAATGTATTATTTTTAATGGCTAAGTAATATTCCATTGTGTATATGTACCACATGTTTCTTATCCATTCCTGTGCTGATGGAAATCTAGGTTGCTTCCATGTCCTGGCTATTATAAACAGTGCTGAGGTGAACATTGGGGTACACATGTCTCTTTCGATTCTGGTTTCCTCAGTATGTATGCCCAGCAATGGGATTGCTGGGTCATATGGCAGTTCTATTTCCAATTGTTAAAGGAATCTCCACACTGTTCTCCATAGTGGCTGTACTAGTTTGCATTCCCACCAACAGTGTAAGATGGCTCCCTTTTCTGCACACCCTCTCCAGCATTTATTGCTTGTAGACTTTTGGATCGCAGCCATTCTGACTGGTGTGAAATGGTACCTCGTAGTGGTTTTGATTTGCATATCTCTGATAATGAGTGATGTTGAGCATCTTTTCATGTGTTTGTTATCCATCTGTATGTCTTCTTTGGAGAAATGTCTCTTTAGTTCTTTGGCCCACTTTTTGATTGGTCTTTTATTTTTCTGAAATTGAGCTGCAGGAGTTTCTTGTATATTTTTGAGATGAATTCTTTATCCATTGCTTCTTTTGCTATTATTTTCTCCCATTCTGAAGGCTGTCTTTTCACCATGCTTATAGTTTCCTTTATTGTGCAGAAGCTTTTAATTTTAATTAGGTGCCATTTGCTTAGTTTTGCTTTTATTTCCAATATTCTGGGAGGTGGGTCATAGAGGATCCTGCCGTGGTTTATGTCAGAGTGTTTGCCTATGTTTTCCTCTAGGAGTTTAATAGTTTCTGGTCTTACATTGAGATCTTTAATCCATTTTGAGTTTATTTTCGTGTATGGTGTTAGAAACTGTTCTAGTTTCATTCTTTTCCAAGTGGTTGACCAGTTTTCCCAGCACCACTTGTTAAAAAGATTGTCTTTTCTCCATTGTATATTCTTGCCTCCTTTGTCAAAGATAAGGTGTCCATAGGTGCATGGGTTTATCTCTGGGGTTTCTATTTTGTTCCATTGATCTATATTTCTGTCTTTGTGCCAGTACCATACTGTCTTGATGACTGTGGCTTTGTAGTAGAGCCTGAAGTCAGGCAGGTTGATTCCTCCAGTTCCATTCTTCTTTCACAAGATTACTTTGGCTATTTGAGGGTTTTTGTATTTTCATAAAAATTGTGAAATTATTTGTTCTAGTTCTGTGAAAAATACCGTTGGTAGTTTGATAGGGATTGCATTGAATCTATAGTTTGCTTTCAGTAGTATACTCATTTTCCTATATTGATTCTTCCCATCCATGAACACGGTATATTTCTCCATCTATTAGTGTCCTCTTTGATTTCTTTCACCAGTGTTTTATAGTTTTCTATATATAGGTCTTTAGTTTCTTTAGGTAGATATAGTCCTAAATATTTTATTCTTTTTGTTGCAATGGTGAATGAAATTGTTTCCTTAATTTCTCTTTCTGTTTTCTCATTGTTAGTGTATAGGAATGCAAGGGATTTCTGTGTGTTGATTTTATATCCTGAAACTTTACTATATTCATTGATTAGTTCTAGTAATTTTCTGGTGGAGTCTTTAGGGTTTTCTATGCAGAGGATCATGTCATCTGCAAACAGTGAGAGTTTTACTTCTTCTTTTCCAATTTGGATTCCTTTTATTTCTTTTTCTGCTCTGATTGCTGTGGCCAAAACTTCCAAAATTATGTTGAATAGTAGTGGTGAAAGTGGGCACCCTTGTCTTGTTTCTGACTTTAGGGGAAATGTTTTCAATTTTTCACCATTGAGGATAATGTTTGCTGTAGGTTTGTCATATATAGCTTTTATTATGTTGCTTTCTGAAGAGTTTTTTATCATAAATGGATGTTGAATTTTGTCAAAGGCTTTCTCTGCATCTATTGAGATAATCATATGGCTTTTATTTTTCAATTTGTTAATGTGGTGTATTACTTTGATTGATTTGCTGATATTGAAGAATCCTTGCATCCCTGGGATAAAGCCCACTTGGTCATGGTGTATGATCTTTATAATGCGTTGTTGGATTCTGATTGCTAGAATTTTGTTAAGGATTTTTGCATCTATGTTCATCAGTGATATTGGCCTGTAGTTTTCTTTGTTGTGGGATCTTTGTCAGGTTTTGGTATTAGGGTGATGGTGGCCTCATAGAATGAGTTTGGAAGTTTACCTTCCTCTGCAATTTTCTGGAAGAGTTTGAGTAGGATAGGTGTTAGCTCTTCTCTAAATTTTTGGTAGAATTCAGCTGTGAAGCCGTCTGGACCTGGGCTTTTGTTTGCTGGAAGATTTTTTATTACAGTTTAAATTTCCATGCTTGTGATGGGTCTGTTAAGATTTTCTATTTCTTCCTGGTCCAGTTTTGGAAAGTTGTACTTTTCTAAGAATTTGTCCATTTCTTCCAAGTTGTTCATTTGATTGGCATATAATTGCTGATAGTAGTCTCTTATGATCCTTTGTATTTCTGTGTTGTCTGTTGTGATCTCTCCATTTTAATTTCTAATATTGTTGATTTGTTTTTTCTCCCTTTGTTTCTTGATAAGTCTGGCTAATGGTTTATCAATTTTATTTATCTTCTCATAGAACCAACTTTTGGCTTTGTTGATTTTTGCTATGGTCTCTTTTGTTTCTTTTGCATTTATTTCTGCCCTAATTTTTAAGATTTCTTTCCTTCTACTAACCCTGGGGTTCTTCATTTCTTCCTTTTCAAGTTGCTTTAGGTGTAGAGTTCAGCTATTTATTTGACATTTTTCTTGTTTCTTGAGGTAAGGCTGTATTGCTACGAACCTTCCCCTTAGTACTGCTTTTACCGTGTCCCATAGGTTTTTGGTTGTTGTGTTTTCATTTTCATTTGTTTCTATGCATATTTTAATTTCTTTTTTTATTTCTTCTGTGATTTGTTGGTTATTCAGCAGCGTGTTGTTCAGCCTCCATATGTTGGGATTTTTAATAGTTTTTCTCCTGTAATTGAGATCTAATCTTACTGCATTGTGGTCAGAAAAGATGCTTGGAATGATTTCATTTTTTTTTTTTTTTTTTTAATTTACCAAAGCTAGCTTTATGGCCCAGGATGTGATCTATCCTGGAGAAGGTTCCATGTGTGTTTGAGAAAAAGGTGAAATTCAGTGTTTTGGGGTGAAATGTCCTATAGATATCAATTAGGTCTAACTGGTCTATTGTATCATTGAAAGTTTGTGTTTCCTTGTTAATTTTCTGCTTAGTTGATCTATCCATAGGTGTGAGTGGGGTATTAAAGTCTCCCACTATTATTGTGTTATTGTTAATTTCCCCTTTCATACTCCCTAGCATTTGTCTTACATATTGCAGTGCTTCCCTGGTGGCTCAGAGGTTAAAGCATCTGCCTGCAATGTGGGAGACCTGGGTTCGATCCCTGAGTCAGGAAGATCCCCTGGAGAAGGAAATGGCAACCCACTCCAGTATTCTTTTCTGGGGAATCCCATGGGCGGAGGAGCCTGGTGGGCTACAGTCCATGGGGTCACAAATGTCGAACATGACTGAGCAACTTTACCCACTCACTATGTTGGTGCATAAATATTTATAATTGTTATATCTTCTTATTGGATTGATCCTTTGATCATTATGTAGTGTCCATCTTTGTCTCTTTTCACAGCCTTTGTTTTAAAGTCTATTTTATCTGATATGAGTATTGGCTGCCCTCGCCTGCCTGTCTCCAGTGGGGGATGGACCAGTCTGCAGCTGGCTAGCTCTGCTCAGTCCTTTGTTCTGTGAGCCTGACTGGTGGTGGTTAGGGCTTTTTGCAGGATCGTGGAATAGCTATCCCACAGTCTGGTTTGCTATCTCAAGCTGGTTCCCTCAGATTGTCCTCAGGACATTCAGGCTTGGTCCTTATCCTAAGCACTGCCCCTGGCTCCTCCCTGTCCCTCCCCCGCTTGCTAATGGGGGACGCAAGCATCAGGGATGTTGCACCGCTGGGAATTGCTGTTGGGCATGTAATCTGTGGGTTTTAATTATTTATTTATTTTTCCTCCCAGTTATTTTGCCCTCTGAGATCCCAATGCCCACCACAGACCCACTGGAGAGAGTGTTTCCTGGTGTTTGGAAACTTCTCTCTCTTTTTTTTAAATATGAATTTATTTATTTTAGTTGGAGGCTAATTACTTTACAATATTGTATTGCTTTTGCCATACATCAACATGAATCTGCCATCGGTGTACATGTGCTCCCCCTCCTGAACCCCCCTTCCACCTCCCTCTCCATACCATTGAAACATGTATAATATCATATGTGAAATGAATCAGCAGTCTAGGTTCGATGCATGATACAGGATGCTTGGGGCTGGTGCACTGGGATGACTTCCCTCTTTTTTAAGACTCCCCTCCCGGGATGGATCTCCATCCCTACCTCTTTTGTCTTTCTTTTTATCTTTTATATTTTGTCCTACCTCCTTTTGAAGACAATGGGTTGCTTTTCTGGGTGCCTGATGTCTTCTGCCAGCATCCAGAAGTTGTTTTGTGGAATTTGCCAGCGCTCAAATGTTATTTTGATGAATTTGTGGGGGAGAAAATAGTCTCCCCATCCTATTCCTCCACCATCTTAGGACCGCCTCAGAGTCTTTTTTATTATACAAAGTTAAAATTTTCTTGTTCTAGTTCTGTGAAAATTTTCACATGATCCTGTTATCCCACTCCTGGTCATATAACCACAGAAAACAATAATTCAAAAAGATACACCCCAGTGTTCATTGCAGCTCTATCTACAATAGTGAAAACATGAAGGCAACCTATTTGTCCTCTAACAGATAAAAAATGTGGTATATTTATAGAATGTAATAATGCTCAGCCATAAAAATGAGTAACAGTGGATGAAATAATGGCATTTGCAGCAACATAGATGGATCTAGAGACAATCATATTCAGTGAAATAAGCCAGGCTGAGAAAGACAAATGTTGTTTGATATCACTTATATGAGGAACATGAAAGAAAGTGTTGCAATTGAAACTCTATATAGAATGAAGATAGACCCTCAGACATAGAAGTGAAACTAATGGTTACCTGAGTGGGGAAAAAGGGAGCAGTTTAGGAGTCTGGGATTGACATAAACACACACTATATATAAAATAAATGGCCATAAGTACCTATTTTATAGTACAGAAAACTATATTCAATGTTTTGTAATAGCCTTTAAGGGAAAAAAAGATGAGAAAAAAAAATGTTTACCTATGATTGAATCACTTTGCTATACACCCAAAACTAACACAGCATTGTAAGTAAATTATGCTTCAATAAAAATACAAAAAAAGTCTTAAAATTTTAACATATCTAAACTCTAACATAATATTTATCCATTTCACTGCCTTGTACTTACCCAAGAGAAAGAGCAGCAGATTTTTTTCTATTCAAATGTTAATAGAAGCTTTATTTATATTAGCCAGACCTTGGGAACAATCTAAATGTTCCTCCACTGAGGATTAATAAGTAAATCGTGACAAGTGAATTTCACGCTGCTGCTGTAAAGAGTAATAAATTGTTGGTATACACAAAAATATGACAACTCTCAAAGTTATTAAGCAGAGTAAAGGACACCAGACTTAAAAGATAAGATAATCTAAAATTTAGTTGCAAAAACATTCTAAAATGAAGATTCATTTATGGTTGCACAAAGCAGATCAAACAAGAAATGTCAGAAATTAATAAAACATGTCATACAAGGCATACAGTGTGGAAAAAGAAAGAAATTAGATTCTCTTATAACTGCAAAGGACCTGTTTTCTAACAGAAAACCTCAAGGAACTCTGTCATAAATGTGAGTTCAGGAATCCCCTCACAATTGTGAGTTCAGCAAGATAAAAGGATACAAACTCAACAAGCAAATATCTTGTCAATGCATATATATATATATATATATATATATGAATATACTGATATAATACATAACATGCAGGAACCAAAATATGCATATTTTTGACTTTCCAGGTGGCACAGTGGTAAAGAATCTGCCTGCAATGCAGGAGACACAGGAAACGTGGGTTTGATCACTGGGTTGGGAAGATCCCCTGGAGGAGGAAATGGCAACCCACTCCAGTATTCTCACCAGGAAAACCCCATGGACAGAGGTAGGCCACCATCCATATGGTCAAAAATTGTCAGATACAACTGATTATGTAAACACACATGTATATATATATATATATATATATATACATATACATGTGCCATTTACAATACAAAGGGTAATGAAATAATAAACTCAGAAAATGTGCAGGATATATATGTTGAAAAGTATGCTAGTTAAAGAAATCAAAGATCTGAACACATTATAAGACATACTGAGCTCATAGTATAAAATATTCATAGATGGGAAAGAAAATTGGAGTAGGAATTAGAGTTGGACAGAATGAAATAAATGAAGATGGCAACTAACTATGAAATGAGAAAAATGAGCAACTAATGTCTGCCTCAGAAGTGAAGAAAAACAGCAAAACCAACTAAATCAAGGAAATAACATGTCACATTTACCTAATGTGTAATTTTAAATCTTTTTAATTAAAAAATGATATATTAAAAATGAATTTTGACATTTCTCTACCCTTGAATTTGACAATTCACCCCTTTGAGCAGACCATTGTAGAAATGGCCTTTCCTAAATGTATTAATACATCATTTGAATCAAAAGCCCCACGTGCTAAAAGTGCGAAGTTAACTAAGAGTGAAAAATAAGAGTTAAATAAGTATTAAACTTACTCACAGGTGAATATAAATTGTCCTTGACAATTATTGAAAGACCTCTAGACATTTTCTTGCGTTCTCCTAGGCATTAGGGCTAATCAACAAAGTGCTTGACATCTCCTCAGGGAGAGTCTCAAAGGTAAGGGAATCCATATATTGTTCTCAAAGCCATGTAAGAAATACAAGAAGTCAACACAGAAACTTCATTACAGGTAAAAATAATATTGCATGTGGTACAATATGCTACCAATATCCACAATATTTCAGTGACATTTGCCAAGTTCCACTTTAATTCTATGACATAGATTCTACATTTAGTTATGGGATAGGGGGTGGGGTGGGGACTGAAATAAATTATATGTGTTACATCCTACTTGAGCAATTCCTCACTTACCCATCACTATAGTCGTGACAGAGACATAAAACAACAGTCCAGAGAATATGTTTATATGGTGAAGAAAATCTCTTTCAGGTAAGTTGCTATCACTATTAGAAACAAATAAACATTAAAAAAAAAAAAAAACCTAGATATTTGACATTTGAGAACTATTTCCAGGTAAGAGAGACTCATTGAATTATTGACTCTTCATGTATCTTTCCTCAAAACTGTGCACACTCTTTTCCATTATATGTGGTAACAAAGAGTTTTAGATAATTTACACTATTGACCCAGATTAACCCTTTGTTGTTGTTCAGTCACTAAATCCTGTCTGACTCTTTGTGACCCCATGGACTGCAGCATGCTATGCTTCCCTTTCCTTCACTATCTCTTGGAGTTTGCTCAAATTCATATTCACTGAGTTGGTGATGCTATCTAGCCACATCATCCTCTGCTGCCCTCTTCTCACCATAAATGAAGGCACTGCAGAAACTGTATAGACATATATGTTCCATACATGGACATACATGTCCTATACATAGTCAGGCATGTTCTGGTATGACTCACCATGTGAACAAATTTAATTCCCACTGTGGTCCATTATGCATTTCTTATTCATACACTTATTCATACCTGTCAGGTGTGCTAAATTCAAGTCAGTACCACATGAAGGAAAAGTATCTTTCACAGACTATGTTTGAGTAGTGGGTTATACGAATTTTGGGAACTTTTGGTTTGGAAATTTATTGTATAATTAGCATATGCATTATATCCTAGACAGCATATTAAAAAGATGAGACATTACTTTGCCAACAAAAGTCCATCTAGTCAAGGCTACGGTTTTTCTAGTAGTCATGTATGGATGTGAGAGTTGGACCATAAAGAAAGCTGAGTGCCAAAGAATTGATGCTTTTGAGCTGTGGTGTTGGGGAAGACCCTTGAGAGTCCCTTGGACTGCAAGGAGATCCAACCAGTCAATCCTAAAGGAAATCACTCCCAAATATTCATTGAAAGGACTGATCTTAAGTTGAAACTCCAATACTTTGGCCAGCCGATGCAAAGAACTGCCTCATTTGAAAAGACCCTATTATACAGAGTGAAGTAAGCCAGAAAGAAAAACACCAATACAGTATACTAACGCATATATATGGAATTTAGAAAGATGGTAACAATAACCCTGTGTACGAGACAGCAAAAGAGACACTGATGTATAGAACAGTCTTATGGACTCTGTGAGAGAGGGAGAGGGTGGGAAGATTTGGGAGAATGGCATTGAAACATGTAAAATATCATGTATGAAACGAGTTGCCAGTCCAGGTTTGATGCACGATACTGGATGCTTGGGGCTGGTGCACTGGGACGACCCAGAGGGATGGTATGGGGAGGGAGGGGGGAGGAGGGTTCAGGATGGGGAACACGTGTATACCTGTGGTGGATTCATTTTGATATTTGGCAAAACTAATACAATTATGTAAAGTTTAAAAATAAAATAAAATTTAAAAAAAAAAAAGAAAAAGAAAAGACCCTGATGCTGGGAAAGACTGAAAGTGGAAGGAGAAGGGGACAACAGAGGATGAGATGGCTGGATGGCATCACCAACTCAATGGGCATGAATTTGAGTAAACTCCAGGACTTGGTGATGGACAGGAAAGCCTGGTATGCTGCAGTGCATGGGGTCTCAAAGAGTAGGACACAACTGAGCAACTGAACTGAACTGAACTGAACTATATCCTAGGATAGATGCATTTTTAAAATGTCATTCTGTGATTATATCTTATAAAGAATAAAGATAGACCTTTAAGGAATAGTATAATAATTATTATAATACCTAATTTTATGATTGTTTAGCTTCTCGGTTTTGCTTTGCTATCTATATTTATGTATCTCTAATTGCCTATGTTTCTATACCTATACTATAGTGCTTGTCAACTCAGATATTATTGTGACTACTGGCTCAATATTGTTACAGGTTGTGTATATGATATGTTAAGATATTGAACGCTTTAATTGGCCTATAAACATTACAAGCCAATAGCATTTCAACTGTCAGTTATGACAGCCAAAATGTCTCCAGACAGTGGAAAAATATTCTTTGGGGGAGTAAAATCACTCTAATTGAGAATAGCTGTTCTACCTTCATATCTCCTTCTGTCTCTATTTATGTATATTTTAATGTGCGACAGATGGACTTACATTTAAATATTTTAAACTGGACATTTAAATTTATCTTACTTACCAGTTCTGCATACTAACACATCTAAGAAGATATTTTACACAAAATCTATTGACTCTGCTGCTGTGTCTACTCAGAATAAGTTTCCTCATAAACCTGGATGGAACCACACAATGGAACAGTGCTGAGTGAATTCATCCTCTTGGGAATCACAGACCGCCCTGAGCTGCAGGCTCCACTGTTTGGGCTCTTCCTCATCATCTACGTGATCTCTGTGGTGGGCAACTTTGGCATGGTCATCCTCACTAAGGTGGACTCCAGGCTGCAGACACCCATGTACTTCTTTCTCAGGCACCTGGCTTTCACCGATCTTGGTTATTCAACAACCGTGGGCCCCAAAATGTTAGTAAATTTTGTGGCAGATCAAAATAAAATCTCCTATTACTTTTGTGCCACACAGCTCACTTTCTTTCTCGTGTTCATTATTAGTGAGCTTTTTATTCTGGCAGCAATGTCCTATGACCGCTATGTGGCCATCTGTAACCCTCTGCTCTACCCAGTGGTCATGTCGCAAAGGGTATGTCAGGTGCTGGTGGCAATGCCCTATTTCTATAGCATATTTGAGTCTCTTCTTATCACTGTAAAGATATTTGACTCATCATTCTGTGGCTATAATGTCATCAGACATTTCTACTGTGACAGTCTTCCCTTGTTATCTTTGCTCTGCTCAAATGCAAGTGAAATTGGACTGATTATTCTTATCTCAGCAGGTTTTAATTTGGTTTTCTCTCTTCTGATAGTTCTTGTGTCTTACCTTCTTATTCTTGCATCCATTCTCAGGATGAGCTCTGCTGAAGGCAGACAAAAGGCTTTTTCTACCTGTGGGTCTCACCTGACGGTGGTCACAGTGTTCTATGGGGCTTTAATATTCATGTATGTGCAACCAGAGTCCAACCATTCATTTGACACAGATAAAATGGCATCTATATTTTACACTCTCATTATCCCTATGCTAAATCCCTTGATCTACAGTTTGAGGAACAAAGATGTAAAACATGCCCTACAAAGTACATGGAAAAGAATATGCAATTCTTTCTCTTAAGTCTTGTGTACAATATGAATCATATAATTTAGGTGATGGGCTTCAAACTGTTCTCTGTGTGTCTCTAAAAAGAATAAAAAGTATGGAAATGTTCAGCACATATTTAGAAATTGCCTTCTAAGGGCTGGTCATACTTCTATGTGCTATATATACTTTAGCACCCAAAGGGGGAAAATATCTGCCTTTCTTGAGGGGAAGAGATGAATTACAAATATAATTAAGTAAATAGCACCATATCTTAGAATGAGTTAGGACACTCTAAGGACAAGTAAAGAGAGTCAAGTGAGAAAGAACAGCATATATAAAAAGATTCGAATGATTATCATTATTCCCAACTATTAGAATAAATTTCCTAATGTCTACATGTGTTTGTGCATATACATGTGGTTTTATGTAAGCACATACTTCTGCTTTTATTCACTATACTTCTCTAAGGCATGTATTAAAATTAAACTTATGGTGGTTTTATAGGAGGCTCAGTGTTGTAAAATGATTGGAATTCATCATTCATCTGAATTAATTCAGAGGCTCCCTTATCACGTGGAAGGGTTTAGGATCCTGCTCTGTTCTCATCAGTTAAGTTACTTTTATATTTGAGCCCTAGAAAGTCTTTAGACTCAGCACACTTAGCAATTCAGTAACTCACAGCATCTTATTTATCTAAATCAGACTGTTTCTCTGTAAATTCAAGTTCAGTCACTCAGTCATGTCCGACTCTTTGCTACCCCATAGGCTGCAGCACACCAGGCTTCCCTATCCCTTACCAACTTCAGGAGATTGCTCAAACTCATGTCCATCACACCAGTGATGCCATACACCAACCTCATGCTCTGATGTCTGCTTCTCCTGCGTTCAATCTTTCTAAACAGGAGGGTCTTTCTTTTCCAATGAGTCCGTTCTTCACATCAGGTGGCCAAAGTATTCTCTGAACCAGATACGTTTTCTTAATTGTCTTTAATAATATTCTGTACTTGAAAGTTGCTAAGAGAGTGGGCCTTAAATATTCTCACCTCAGAAAAAGAAATGATAATCATGTAACGTGAAAATGTTCAGTTCATTTCAGTCGCTCAGTCGTGTCGGACTCTTTGCAACCCCATGAATTGCAGCACGCCAGGCCTCCTTGTTAGCTAGTGCTAAATTGTAGCCATATTGAGCTATATAAATGCATAAAATCAACATGTTGTCAACTTTAAATTTACACCATATTAATTGTCAATTATGTCACAATAAAGCCAGAGGGAAAAAATTTAAATTTCTTGAGATTCTCCCATGGAAGCTTTGAGTTATATTTTTATATTTTATTGGGATCTTGATTCCTAACTGCTTTTTGATCAAACAAAATAGTTACATTTCCTTATCTGTCTGAAAAACAAAAATATTTCTTATTTAAAATTTGTGTTTTGATTATTTTTGTACTTTTGCATAAGAGGTCTACTCTATGCTGAACTAGCTTTGTGCCTTTGTTATGGGATAACCTTCTTTAGTATTGGTTCATAAGAGTGTGTAAAAAATCTTTTACTACGTATCCATGCATATATGTGTACCATATTGCATATTTTATTGTAAAATATTTTATTATATTCTATAATTTTTATTCTATTGTTTGATTGCCATGGTTTGATCATCTCTTTGTAGCAAACAAAAGACAAAATTCCATGATTTGGTCAATATTTCTAGGAAAAATGTAATAAGATGTGTAGCAATTTGTTTATATATGATATGCATACAAATATCTTCACTGGTGGTTCAGACAGTAAAGCGTCTGCCTGCAACACGGGAGACCCAGGTTCAATCCCTGGGTCGGGAAGATCTCCTGGAGAAGGAAATAGCAACCCACTCCAGTACCCTTGCCTGGAAAATTCCATGGACTGAAGAGTCTGGTGGGTTACAGTCCATGGGGTCGCAAAGAGTTGGACACAACTGAACGACTTCATTTTCATTTTCATCCTCTTCAAAATTATCACTTTTTTGTTTAATTTTGTATTTTTAACATTTATGATATTTTATTTACATCATAGAGAGACTGCACTGTTCTTTGTTCACCATCCTTAAAAACTCAAAAACATTTTTACTAATTCAAGAAAAAGGCAAGTAGGACTCTTCCTTCCCATGATATAGACATTTTAATGGAGGTGGCATTCAATATGGCAAAGAAAAAAAAATAAACAGTCCAGATTGGAAAGAAGGAATTTAAATTGTATTTATTAGTATATGATGAGATTGTACAGGTAGAAGTATAAGCTATAAAAAAAAAAAAAGCATTGCATTAAAAGGTGAATTTAGGATGGTCAAGGAAAGATCAGTACACACAATAATTTTTATTTGTATATACTACAAATGAAATATTAGAAATGAAATTTTTAAATGTTGTTGTTATTGTTCAGTCGACAAATCACGTCTGACTCTTTGCGACCCTATGGACTGCAGGATGCCAGGCCGTTCTATCCCTCATCAACTCCTGGAGTTTGCCAAGTTCATGCCCATTGTATTGATGATTCCATCCAATCATCTTATTCTCTGTCACCCTCTTCTCCTTCTGCCTTCAATTTTTCCCAGCATCAGGGTCTTTTCCAATGAGTCGACTCTTCACATCAGCTGGCCAGAGTTTTGGAGCTTCATATTCAGCATCAGTCCTTCCAATGAATATTCAGGGTTGATTTTCTTTAGGATTGCCTGATTTGATCTTCTTACAGTCCAAGGGACTCTAAAGAGTCTTTTCTAACACCACAATGCAAAGGCATCAATTCTTAGGCTTTCTGCCTTCTTTATGGTCCAACTCTCACATCCATACATGACTACTGGAAAGATCATAGCTTTGTTAAATTGTTAAACACCTGTTATAAATTCATCATAATTATGAAATCCTTAAAGATATATACAAAATATGAAAGCCTGTATGGTAAAATGTAGAAAATATTCCTGAAAAATATTAATGGCGACATAAACAAATGAGATCTTACCATATTTATTTACTGATTTATTCAATATTAGGTCAATCAGTGCAGTTCAGTTGCTCAGTCGTGTCCGACTCTTTGTGACCCCATGAACTGCAGCACCAGGCCTCCCTGTCCATCACCAACTCCTGGAGTTCACTCAGACTCACGTCCAGAGTCAGTGATGCCATCCAGCCTTCTCATCCTCTGTTGTCCCCTTCTCCTCCTGCCCCAATCCCGCCCAGCATCAGAGTCTTTTCCAATGAGTCAACTCTTCACAAGAGGTGCCCAAAGTACTGGAGTTTCAGCTTTAGCATCATTCCTTCCAAAGAAATCCCAGGGCCGATCTCCTTCAGAATGGACTGGTTGGATCTCCTTGCAGTCCAGGGGACTCTCAAGAGTCTTCTCCAACACCACAGTTCAAAAGCATCAATTCTTCGGCACTCAGCCTTCTTCACAGTCCAACTCTCACATCCATAAATGACCACAGGAAAAAAACATAGCCTTGACTAGATGGACTTTGTTTGGCAAAGTAATGTTTCTGATTTTGAATATGCTATCTAGGTTGGTCATAACTTTTCATCCAAGAGTAAACGTCTTTTAATTTCATGGCTGCAGGCACCATCTGCAATGATTTTGGAGCTGCCCCCCAAAAGTCTGACACTGTTCCCACTGTTTCCCCATCTATTTCCCATGAAGTGATGGGACCATATGCCATGATCTTTGTTTTCTGAATGTTGAGCTTTAAGCCAACTTTTTCACTCTCCATTGTCATTTTCATCCAGGGGCTTTTTAGTTCCTCTTCACTTTCTTCCATAAGGGTGCTCTCATCTGCATATCTGAGGTTACTGATATTTCTCCTGTCAATCTTGATTCCAGCTTGTGCTTCTTCCAGTCCAGCGTTTCTCATGATGTACTCTGCATAGAAGTTAAATAAGCAGGGTGACAATATGCAGCCTTGACATACTCATTTTCCTATTTGGAACCAGTCTGTTGTTCCATGTCCAGTTCTAACTGTGGCTTCCTGACCTGCATACAAATTTCTCAAGAGGCAGGTCAGGTGGTCTAGTGTTCCCATCTCTTTCAGAATTTTCCACAGTTTATTGTAATCCACACAGTCAAAGGCTTTGGTATAGTCAATAAAGCAGAAATAGATGTTTTTCTGGAACTCTCTTAATTTTTTGATGATCCAACGGATGTTGGCAATTTGATCTCTGGTTCCTCTGCCTTTTCTAAAACCAGCTTGAAAATCTGGAAGTTCATGGTTCATGTATTGCTGATGCCTGGCTTGGAGAATTTTGAGCATTATTTTACTAGCATGTGAGATGAGTGCAATTGTGCGGTAGTTTGAGCATTCTTTGGCATTGCCTTTCTTTGGGATTGGAATGAAAACTGACATTTTCCAGTCCTGTGGCCACTGCTGAGTTTTCCAGATTTGCTGGCATATTGAGTGCAGCACTTTCACAGCATCATCTTTCAGGATTTGAAATAGCTCAACTGGAATTCCATCACCTCCACTAGCTTTGTTCGTAGTGATGCTTTCTAAGGCCCACTTGACTTCACATTCCAGGATATCTGGCTCTAGGTCAGTGATCACACCATGGTGATTATCTTCGTCATGAAGATCTTTTTTGTACAGTTCTTCTGTGTATTCTTGCCATCTCTTCTGCTTCTGTTAGGTCCATACCATTTCTGTCCTTTATCAAGCCCATCTTTGCATGAAATGTTCCCTTGGTATCTCTAATTTTCTTGAAGAGATCTCTAGTCTTTCCCATTCTGCTGTTTTCCTCTATTTCTTTGCATTGATCTCTGAGGAACGTTTTCTTATCTCTTCTTGCTATTCTTTGGAACTCTGCATTCACATGCTTATATCGTTTCTTTTCTTTTCTCTTCTCTTCTTTTCACAGCTATTTGTAAGGCCTCCCCAGACAGCCATTTTGCTTTTCTGCATTTCTTTTCCATGGGGATGGTCTTGATCCCTGTCTCCTGTACAATGTCACGAACCTCAATCCATAGTTCATCAGGCACTCTATCTATCAGATCTAGGCCTTTAAATCTATTTCTCACTTCCACTGTATAATCATAAGGGATTTGATTTAGGTCATACCTGAATGGTCTAGTGGTTTTCCCTACTTTCTTCAATTTCAGCCTGAATTTGGCAATAGGAGTTCATGATCTGCACCACAGTCAGATCCTGGTCTTGTTTTTTTGACTGTATAGAGCTTCTCCATCTTTGGCTGCAAAGAATATAATCAATCTGATTTCGGTGTTGACCATCTGGTGATATCCATGTGTAGAGTCTTCTCTTGTGTTGTTGGAAGAGGGTGTTTGCTATGACCAGTGCATTTTCTTGGCAAAACTCTTTTCATCTTTGCCCTGCTTCATTCCGTATTCCAAGGCCAAATTTGCCTGTTACTCCAGGTGTTTCTTGACTTCTTACTTTTGCATTCCAGTCCCCTATAATGAAAAGGACATCTTTTTTGGGTGTTAGTTCTAAAAGGTCTTGTAGGTCTTCATAGAAGCATTCAACTTCAGCTTTTTCAGCATTACTGGTTGGGTCATAGACTTGGATTACTGTGATATTGAATGATTTGCCTTGGAAACGAACAGAGATCATTCTTTCATTTTTTGAGATTGCATCCAAGTACTGCATTTCAAACTCTTGTTGACCATGATGACTACTCCATTTCTTCTGAGGGATTCCTGCCCACAGTAGTAGATATAATGGTCATCTGAGTTCAATTCACCCATTCCAGTCCATTTCAATTCCCTGATTCCTAGAATGTCGATGTTCACTCTTGCCATCTCTTGTTTGACCACTTCCAATTTGCCTTGATTCATGGACCTGACATTCCAGGTTCATATGCAATATTGCTCTTTACAGCATCGGACCTTGCTTCTATCACCAGGCACATCCACAGCTGGGTATTCTTTTTGCTTTGGCTCCATTCCTTCATTCTTTCTGGAGTTATTTCTCCACTGATCTCCAGTAGCATATTGGGCACCTACTGACCTGGGGAGTTCCTCTTTCAGTATCCTATCATTTTGCCTTTTCATACTGTTCATGGGGTTCTCAAGGCAAGAATACTGAAGTGGTTTGCCATTCCCTTCTCCAGTGGACCACATTCTGTCAGACCTCTCCACCATGACCCACCCATCTTGGGTTGCCCCATGGGCATGGCTTAGTTTCATTGAGTTAGACAAAGCTGTGGCCCTAGTGTGATTAGATTGACTAGTTTTCTGTGAGTATGGTTTCAGTGTTTCTGCCCTCTGATGCCCTCTGATGCAAATTTGGCCTTAGAATATGGAATTATGCCTTCAATATTAGGTAAATACCACAATTTCTCAAATCAAACACAATTAAAATTTAAGCAGAAATTCTTTTTTGCTAGGAATTGAGAAGCTAAAACCAAAATACATAAAGGAGCTAAAATCAAACTATATGAAGCAAAAATCTAGAATAGCTGAACTTTAAAAAGAGGAATAAACTTGTATTATGAACATTAAGACATGGAATAATGATATCCAGTCTTATTCCAAAGCTACAATTATTATTATTTTTTAATTATGCTCCTGATATAAAAATTGGTAATATATATCAATGAAAAGATATTGATAGATCAGAAATAGACTCATGTGTATATGAACAATAAATGTTCCACAAGCAAAAGAGAAAAAAAAAAGAAAAGAAAAAAGCCATTTTGAGGAGAAAGGATAGACCTCTCAACTTCTCCTTTCATCTTGTTTATGTCCTGAGACCTTGTAACCAGGGGGATGTTCCCTTCGGTTTCTGCTGACTGAAGATGCTGGTTGTCAGGCTTGCATCAGGCCAGCTGGCTGGGGCCAGAGTCATGAAGTGACAGGCAGCATTCCCTTGTCCAGCCATACCAGTTCTCAGTGGAGTTAGTCTTAAGAACGAGTTCCAGTCCATAAGGGAACTTTGTCACTTTTATCTTCATTGCTGAAAAATATCCAGTTCTGGAAAAATCCAGTCACAGTATTGCCTACTTGTCACAGTTTTGTAGTTCTGTGGCTGGAGGCACACAAAGGACTTTACTTTCTTAGGCTATCTTTGGAAGGAACTCTGGACCGTGGGGAAGGAAGCTGCATATTTTTGCCCTTCTTTGATAATGTCTCTTGCTTCCATAGACAAGTCATGTCATCATTGTTTAGCCACTAAGTGTGTCCAACTCTTTCCTGACCCCATGGACTATAGGCCTGCCAGGCTCCTTCTGTTAATGGGATTTCCCAGGCAAGAATACTGGAGTGGGTTGCCATTTCTTTCTCCAGGAGATCTTCCTGACCCAGGGTTTGAACCTGCGTCTTTTGCATTAGCAGGTAGGTTCTTTACCACTGAGTCACCAGGGAAGTCTATAGATAATGACATACAAAGGCCTATTATTAATAGTTTTGAGTTAATAAAAAGGCTTGGGCCTTCCCAGGGGCCTCAGTGGTAAAGAAGCCTCTTGCCAATGCAGGAGACCTGAGTTTGATCTCTGGGTCCAGAAGATCCCCTGGAGAAGAAAATGGCAACCCACTCCAGTATTCTTGCCTGAAAAATCTCATGGCGAGAGGAGCCTGGCAGACTACAGTCCATGAGGTTGCAAAGAGTGGGAAACCACTTAGTAACTAAACAAACAAATGGATGAATAAGCAAAGTATGATTCTTAAGTACTCAATGAGTGTAATCACTTATGGGCTAAATTGGATATATATTTTTAAAACATGAGTTTGAATACTCCAACTTTGCCTTTAGGTATTACCTCAATATTGCATTTGACCTGCAATGAGCTTTCAGTACAAAATTGATTGCTAAGGTAAAGCAGTGAAGGTTAAAACGAATCACATACCTCATTGGATGACATTCAAACTTAGAGTCAATGTTCTAAAAAATCCTATCCTAGACACTTAAACCAAAACATGAGTAGTTGGAAAATCATCAGATTACCAGATTATTGTTAAATTAAAGAAAAGAAGACATCTCAAATTAATGAATTCACATCTTTCTATGAATAGAAATGTGCAAGCATCTGGGCTCATTGAAATTATTGCTTTTATATTCCAGAAAATTTATATTTACATAAAAGTAAATATAAAAATTTTATATTTACAGAAAAGTGAAGGTGAAACTGTTAATTGCTTCAGTAGTGTCCAAGTGTAAGGAAAAAAAAAACTAATAAAATTCATAGAAATTTGGAAGAAAGAAATGAAAACATCCCTATTTGCAAAAGATATGCTAATAAAAAAAATTTCCACAAAACTGAGGAAAATAAAACAATCAGGAAAACATGAGTTCACAAAGGAGACAAGATATGTGATTAACAAAAATTATATAAATATATTTATCTCTATATATAGGTATTAATAAAACAAGACCATTTACAGTCACTTCATATCTAATGAAAATGTACATAAAAACTAACAAAGCCTGCACAGGATCTGTATGCTGAAAAGTACAAATCCAAATTTTAAAAATCAAAGGAGATTTCAATAATTTAGTAGATATATTTAGCTCAGATCAGAATACATAAGATAAAATTCTTCCAAAATTGATCCATAGATTTAATGCAAACCTAAATAAAATCTCAGCAAGATTTAGTGCAGAGGTGATTTTATACTGAATTTTATTGAAAGGTTAAGGACAGAACATAGATGAAAACACATTTTAAAATTTAGTATAACTAGGAAAAAACACTCCTTAATGTTAGGGTTAATTATATAACCATAAAATCAAGATTTTGATATTGGTAGAAACACAAACATATAAATTAATGGAACAGAATTGACAACACAGAAATAGATTTTTATAAATAGTTCAACCAATTTTTCATAAAGTTGCAAAAGTAATTCAAAATAAGGGGTGTAGCCTTTTAAAATCATCGTGCTGAGCTAATTAGGGATATAGAGGAAAAAATAAGCAAGCAAATAAATAATGTTGACCTAATACAATAATTAACTCAAAATGAATAACAACTTAACTGTAAAAATGCTAAACTATGAAACATTTAGGGCTTCCCTGGTGGCTCAGTGGTAAAGAAACTGCCTGTACTGCAGGAGACTCCAGGTTGGGAAGATTCCCTGGAGAAGGAAATGGCAATCCACTCAATATTCTTGCCCGGAGAATTCCATGGACAAAGGAGACTGGCAGGTTACAGTCCATGGGTTCACAATAGAGTCAGACATGACTTAGCAACTAAACAACAGCCACAAATAAAATATTCAGATAAAACAATAGGGGAAAATCCGTATCTAGGATCTAGGCCTGGTGAAGACTTCATAGCATGCATATGTGCTCAGTCCCTCAGCTGTGTCCAACTTTTTGAGACCCCATGGATTGTAGCCCACCAGGTTCCTGTGTCCATGAGATTTTCCAGGCAAGAATTCTGGATTGGGTTATCATTTTCTTCTCCGGGGGCTCTTTCTGACCCAGGAATAGAACTTGCTTCTCCTACCAGGTAAGCAGATTCTTTACCACTGAGCCACCTAAGAAGCCCATCTTTAATTCCCTATTTTTCAATAATTAAATAGGACAATGTTTAAACATTTCTATACCATCATTCATTTGAGAAGACCACTGTGGACTTGCAGACTTAATGGGCCTGCCCTAGTGATAGGTTTAATTAAAAGACTTGCATACTACAAAAGGAAAGTTAGCCAAGAATAAAAAAAAAAAAAAAAGGAAAGAAATAATTGCCCTAGAAAATTGGAAAGACAATCTCCAGATATTTTGTTGTAGTCTTAGGACTTTAGGGATGATCAGCACATTCTTTGACATCTCCTCAGGGAGAGTATCCAAAGGTGAAAGAGATCCATAAATTGTTCCACTTAGCCATGTAAGAGCCACATGAGGGAGTCATGACAGAGACTTCATTACAGGTAAAATGATGGAGTATTTCATGTGATGTCTTGTTTCCAATATGCTGACAGCATTTCAGTGACAGGTTCAAAGTCTCACATTAATTCACTGGCAGCGCCTGAGCGAAATGAGACCATTTCTGGTTCAGTTCTCTCAGGAATAGGACTCCTCTTGTCTTTTCATATTAATTTTTTGAAAATATTCACATATTTACAGACTAAACCCTGAAAAGCATTTCTGAAACATCATTGTGATACCCATTTGTATAAATAATGATATCTCTAGTGAAAGGCAAAACTAAGAGTAAATAAAGCAAAACCAAAGATGCATGAGGGCTTCTGTGATGGCCCACCTGGTAAAGAATCTGCCTGCAATAGCCCTGGTTCCTTCCCTGGGTCAGGGAGACCCCCTGGAGAAAGAAATGGCAACCCACGGCAGCATTTTTGCCAGAGAAACCCCTTGGACAGATAAGCCTGGTGGGCTACAGTCCAGGGGTTACAAGAGTCAGACATGCTTTAGCAACTGAAACACCACCACTGCCAAAAACACATGAATATTTAGAAACTGGCAAAATTAGAAGCCTCGTGTATTCAGTCTCTTATTGTGATGTTCTTCTAAATTCTTAGTCATTTAGTGCTCTGGGTATTTTTTTTGTAACTGTTTCAATATAATTTAATATTTAATGATTATGTACATCAGTATATAAATATGATTATTTCTGGATCTCTTGATGAGACAGAAGAGCATTTCCACCTTACAATGGGATGTAGAAAGTGTTATTTGGTTATTAGCAGGCTTTTAAGTACCTAGTTTTACAGTGCAATTTTCAGCGTGTCCTTCAATTTCAAGGGAATCTGACCACAAATTAGGTAAAATTATCTCACAGGGCACAGCTTTAAAAAACTGACAATCAGAATTTTTAAAAAATTTTAAACTCTGAGATAGCTATTTGGGTCTATCCATAGAATGATAAAGCTGTGACAAAACAACCAAAAACGTTTCTATCATTTCTGACCTTTACAGGAAACTTGGAATTTACAAAGTCTGATTTTTTTTTTTTTTTGGCTTTTCATAATTGCAAAACAAAGACAAGAAAACAAGATTTATACTACTTCTTATTACATTTACTGAAGATATTTATCCACAATAACTGTTGATTGATATACATTTCATGTTTCTAATATTAGAAAATTGTTTGCATCAAGTCCAGGTAGACTATCAGGAGGTCTTAAAATTGTAAACAATATTTTAAGTGAGCAAAATGCTAATTTCATGTAAATACTTTTATATTTAATGTTATAAATTTTAAAATAGTGAAATAATATGTAAATTAAAAAATTAATTTTCTTACAGAGCACTCAGAGACTGCAGTCATTGAAAATTTATTGTAGCCAATGTTATTGATATTTTTTAAAGGAGGTGTTTATGCTGACAATATTTTGCACCTAATAATCTTTTTACCTTGATCTGCCATTTACCTCTTACTCTTGTGAGTTAGTTGCTTAGATATACCTGACTCTTTGAGACCGCTGGCTCTTCTGTCCATGAAATTCTCCAGGAAAGAAGGCTGGAGTGGGTAGCCATTCCATTTTCCAAGGTATCTTCCCAACCCAGAGATCAAATTCAGGTCTCCTGCATTGCAGACAGATTCTTTATCGTCTGAGCCACCAGGGAAGCCCACCTCTTATTCTGGTACATTCGTACTACGTATATTATTATTATATTCAGATACACTTTTATTTGATTTTATAAAATGTTGATTTGTGTTTTGTATTACATTATCATTTGGTGGAGTTTTGTGGCCTTAAAATACAAAAAAGTTAAATAACAGCCCTAATTCATGTATATTCTTTTATTCACATCTACAGTATTGTGTGGGGCTTCCCTGGTGGCTCAGTGGTAAAGAATCCACCTGTCAATGCAGGACCTATCCCTGGGTCAGGAAATGGCAAACCCACTCCACTAATCTTGTCTGGGAATTCCCATGGACAGAGGATCCTGGCAGAATACAGTCCATGGGGTCACAAAGAGTCAGAAAGGAATTAGTGACTAAACAACAGCATAGCATTGTGTGACACAGTAACCTTACCCATTTTTTTTTTTTAAAGCACAGCATCTTCTTTTCCAAAAGGAGTTTTTAATGAATCTTCATTATGTGGAAAAAAAATGCCAATGACTACTCTTTCTTTCAGTTTGTTTAGATCTCCTCGCATTCTCCTGGGCTCATGCATGACAAAGTATATTTGAATCGGTACATACAAATTAATATATGCCAACTGTAGTGAAAATGCTCCTAGGGAAAGATTATATTTTAGGAAAATTTGCATCATAATGAACTTTTATTTTTGCTAACATAGTAAATAAAACTAGAGCATAAAGAATCCACTTTATGGACTTTAGAGGTCCAATTTTAGTCCTGCAGAGGGGAATAGTGAAGGGCTTGGACTAACTTAAATATGCTCCATTCTACTCGACCTAATCCTAACCTATTGATCATTATATCATAGCCCTGACAAATAAGATAATGTCACAGTGCAGAAGAACTGATGCACAAATACATAAAGAAACTCTCTTTGAGCTAAGTTATTGTCACCATGTAATATATATATATTTTTTTTTACCTGAATTCCAGGTAAGCCTAAACACATTGAATCCTTTAATCATTTTTCTCTCCCAACCACCCTGTAAAGAAATATTGGTTTTGCATAAGAAAATAAAGATTTTCAGATAAATTATTTGCCCAAAGTAATCATTTGTATATAACATAAAAGAAAATATAGCAGAGATTATATCTATATACTGGAGAAGGAAATGGCAACACACTCCAATACACTTGCCTGGAAAATCCCATGAATGGAGGAGCCTAGTAGTCTCCAGTGTGTTCTGTACATTTTTGGAATTTATGGCTTCACATTTTTATCATAATTCTCATACAATTGAATAATATAATTTTAATATGTATTAAGTGATATGATTAAGTGATATTATCAAATATAATTTATAAATATCGCAATGTGATTGCAATTATATAAATGACTAGTAGAAAACTTTAAATATGTATCATATAAGTTTATATATGTATAAATTTATATATGAAACACACTTTTAATTTTTATTTCATTTCTAATGTACTTCTATGCATACATTTCTGTATCTTTATCTATGTATCTATAGGTTGGATGGCATCACTGACTCGATGGACGTGAGTCTCAGTGAACTCCGGGAGTTGGTGATGGACAGGGAGGCCTGGCGTGCTGCGATTCATGGGGTTGCAAAGAGTCGGACACGACTGAGAGACTGATCTGATCTGATAGGTATCCACACCTATATGTGTATCCATATATTTATATGGGGCTTCTCAGGTGGCCCTAGTGGTAAAGAATCTGCCTGCCAAGGCAGGAGACATAAGAGACACAGGTTCAATCCCTGGATCAGGAAGAATCCCTGGATAAGGCATGGCAATCCACTTCCGTATTCTTGTCTGGAGAATCCCATGGACAGAGGATATTTATCTACCTCTGTATTTATGTCTAGATATACCATCTATACCACTCTTGTTTTTCAGCTTTAGCACTACTGAGATTTTGGACTGATAAGGGGTGTTATGAGATGTTTAGGAACATAACTGACCATGGACAATTATATGCAAGTACCACTCACCTTCCAGCTGCAATAACAAATATGTCTTTCAGATGTTGACAGCTGTTATTTGCTTAGTAAAATAACTCCTATTTGAGAACTAATGAATATCCCAGACTCTGTTTCTATCTTTATTTATGCATATTATTATACATAGGATATGGGATTTTAAAATATATCCTGTTTTGGGAAGTTAGGATATATTTTACTTATGCAAGCTTCACATATGAAAAATATGCCAGGTGATAATACATGAAATCCGCTTACTATGCTTGATGTCTCCACACAGAATACATATCCTGATAAAGCTGCATGAAAACACAAAATCTAACTGTGCCAAATGAATTCATCCTCATGGGAATCACAGACCGCCCTGAGCTGCAGGCTCCATTGTTTGGGCTCTTCCTCATCATCTATGTGACCTCAGCGGTGGGCAACTTGGGCATGGTCATCCTCACTAAGGTGGACTCCAGGCTACAGACACCCATGTACTTCCTTCTCAGACACCTGGCTCTTACTGATCTTGGCTATTCAACAGCTGTAGGACCCAAAATGTTGGCAAATTTTATTGTGAGCCAAAATTCAATCTCCTATTATATGTGTGCCACACAGCTGGCTTTCTTCATCATGTTCATTATAAGTGAACTTTTAATTCTGGCGGCAATGTCCTATGACCGCTATGTGGCCATCTGTCAACCCCTGCTTTACACAGTCATCATGTCACAAAGGGTGTGTTGGATACTGGTGGCAATCCCCTACATCTATAGCACATTCGTGTCTCTTACAATCACTGTAAAGATTTTTAATTTATCCTTCTGTGGCTACAATGTCATCAAACATTTCTACTGTGACTGTCTCCCCTTGATATCTTTGGTCCATTCAAATACGCAAGAAATTGAGCTGATCATTCTGATCTTCGCAGGTGTTAATGTGATCCTCTCCCTTCCGATAATTCTTACGTCTTATTTGCTCATCCTTGTAGCCATTCTCAGGATGAACTCTGCTGAAGGCAGGCACAAGGCTTTTTCTACCTGTGGATCCCACCTGACGGTGGTCACAGTGTTCTTTGGGGCTTTGATATTTATGTATGCTCAACCAGAGTCCAGACACTCCTTTGACACTGATAAAACAGCATCTATATTTTACACCCTTGTTATCCCCATGTTAAATCCCTTGATCTACAGTTTGAGGAACAAAGATGTAAAATATGCACTACAAAATGTGTGGAATAAGCTTTGTAACATTTCCTCTTAAAGCCTACGTACCTATGACTTAGATTCTGGGCTTCAAACATTTCTCTGTGTGTCTTCAAATGGACTAGTGAACACAAATGCGTTCAATACACTTTTAGGGATTGGCTCTTCTGCGCCAGCAGCACGTTTATGCGCTGCACCTACACTAGCGCACAAAGTCCGGAGAGCGTCTGCCTTCCTTGCGTGAGCGATCAGTCAAAATGTGATAAGTAACTGCCATTACACAGGAGGACCGGTTAGGAAACTACAGAGTACTCACGCAGGTAAGGAGAGTGGGTATGCTGTGTGTGAGAAAGGAAGAATCAGTTCAGCCGCTCAGTCGTCCAACTCTGCAACCCCATAAACCACAGCACGCCAGGCCTCTCTGTCCATCACCAACTTCTGGAGTCCACCCAAACCCATGTCTATTGAGTCAGTGATGTCATCCAACCATCTCATCCTCTTTCATCCCCTTCTCCTCCTGCCCTCAATCTTTCCCAGCATCAGGGTCTTTTCCAATGAGAAAGGAAGAATAGTAGATATAAAAAGTGAGTTTAAATCTTTATTGCTTTTCTCAACTACTAGAATAAACTTCCCCATGGCTATGTGTGTGTTTGGGCATGTGCATATGTTTTTGTGTAAGAACATCTATCTGTTTGAGCCTCCATACACTTCTAAGGCATATGAAAAATTAAACTTTCCTGGAAAAAGACATGGCAACCCACTCCAGTATTCTTGCTTGAAAATTCCATGGACAGAGGAGCCTGGTGGGCTACACTCCATGGGGTCACAAAGTATTGGACATGACTGAGAACACAACACAAAAATTAAACATGTTGTGGTTTCAAGGAGGCTCAATGTAGCATAATGATTTGACCTCAGCAATTATCTGAACTTTCCCAGCTGTTTCCATACCGCATGGAGGAGGTTAGTGTCCTGCTCTGTTATCAGTGAAGTTACTTTCATACATGAGCCCTAGAAAGCCTATTAACTCAGCACACTTTGCAATTCAGTAACCTACAAAATCAGCACAATATTTTATTTCAATCAGTTCATTTTCTGTACCACTGGACATTCCAATTAAGATCAATTTCCTTGATTGTAGTTAGCAATCTTTACTGTATATCTGAAGGCTAAGAGAGCAATATTTAAATGCTTTCATCACAAAAGGAAAGGTAATATGATGGAGGTATTGTTGGTGGTGGTGTTCAATCACTAGGTCATGTTTAAGTCTTTGCAACCCCATAAATGACAGCACTCTAGGCTTCTCTGTCTGCCACTATATCCCATCTTTATTGTTTAGTTGGTAAGTCATGTCTGACTATTTGTGACCCCATGGACTACAGCCAGGCTCCACTCCATGGGATTTCCCAGGCAAGAATACTGAAGTGGGTTGCCACTTCCTTCTCCAGGAGATATTCCTGACCCAGGGATCAAACCTGCATCTCCTGCATTGGCAGGCAGATTCTTTACCACTGAGCCACCAGAGAGTCCCAGAGTTTGTTCAAATTCATGTCCATTGAGTCAGTGATGCTATCTAATCATCTTATCCTCTGCCACTCCCTCCTCCTTCTACTGATGGAGGTATTACCTCATGCTAAGTTGTAATCATGCTGCAGTGCGTAAGAGTATCAAATAACATCTTGTACACCACAAACTTACACAATGCTGCAAGTCAATTATATCTCAGTGATGCAGAAAAAATAAATCTCTTGAGGTCTCCCATGGACACTTTCAATTGTGTATTTATAATTTTTGGAGATTTTTATTCCTGTTTCTTTTTGTTTAATGTTGTTGTTCAGTTTGAGATCCAATGGACTGCTGCATTTCAAGCTTCCCTGTCCTTTGCCATCCCCCTGAGTTTGAGCAGACTCATATCCTTTGAGTCATTGATGTTAACTAACCACCTCATTCTCCACCACCCCTTTCTCCTCTTGCCCTCAATCTTTCCCAGCATCAGGATCTTTTCCAATGAGATTACTCTTCCCATTAGGGGGCCAAAGTAATGGAGCTTCAGCTTCAGCATCAGTCCTTCCAATGAATATTCAGGGTTGATTTCCTTTAGGATTGACTGATTTGGTCTCCTTGCAGTCCAAGGGACTCTCAAGAGTCTTCCCCAGCACTACAATATGAAAGCATCAATTCTTCAGCGCTCATCCTTCCTATGGTACAACTCCTACATCTGTATGACCACTGGAAAATCTATAGCTTTGACTATATGGACCTTTGTTTCATGAGGTTGTTACATTTCCTGACCTCTGTGAACATCAAGAATATTTCTTGTTTAATATTTGTGCATCTTTACATAAGTGATCTATTCTATACTGTATTAGGCTTGCTGTCTCTTTCACGGGGTGACTTTCCTCAATATTGGCTCATAAGGGCTTATGATATATTTTTATTAAGATCAATTTGATAATTCTTCTTATAAGAAGCAAGAGAAGGTAACTCCATGATTTGTTCTATGGTATGTTTCTAGTGAAAGTGTAGTAAGATAAGTACCACTATATAAATATTATGTCTTGTGAACTCTCCTAACCCTTCTAAATTTCCACTTTCTTTGGTTATATTTAGTATTTTTAATGCTCGTGAAAGTTTATATGCATCATACTTTAAACACTTTTTTTTTTTACCATCACAGATTAAATTCTTTATGTAGACAGTCAAATTCAAATTAAAATAATTTATTGGAATAAAAAATAATTATAGGTACTCTTTCAAGTGAGGTAAAATGTAAGGAATTTATATAGCTGATTTTTTAAAATTACTAAGAAAAATATGTACTGAATATAAACATTCCAAATATAAATGCAGAAAAATTTTGATTTTTGGAAAACGTATGTTGGACAAAGATACAGTAAAATGATGATTATATATTGATAGCTTCTGAGAACATGAAAATGTTTAAATTAATATTTTTGGATATGTACTTTTCTAAATTATATTCAGTGGATATGTGTGATTTTTATAACAGAAAAAAGTAGAAGAATCTAATATCTGGATTTGAAAAAAATAAACTGTGGCTATATATAATCCCAATATCCTATTTCTAAAATAAATCTTGCTGTACATTGTGTAGTCCCTCCAAAGATGAACCAGAAAAAGAACAAAATATGTAGAGATTTACAAAGTTTGCTAATATATATTTTTTTCCATTTTAAATGTTGTTCTTCAGTCACTAAGTCATGTCTGACTCTTTGTGACCCATGAACTGCAGCTCGTCAAGCTTCCCTGTCCGTCACTATCTCTTGGAATTTGTTCAAGTTCATGTCCATTGAGTCAGTGATGCCATCCAACCATCGCATCCTCTGTCACCCTCTTCTCCTCCTGTCCTTAATCTTTCCCAGCATTAGATCTTTTCCAGTGAGTCAGCTCTTTGTATCAGGTGGCCAAAATATTGGAGCTTCAACTTCAACATCAGTCCTTTTAATGAATATTCAGAAGTAAGTTCCTTTGTCTTTAGTCTTCCCAGATATACTTAGTGACTTGCCTACAATTGCTGCTTTTGGTTTAGCCTAGCATATAAACATTTGTATGATCAGTTGCTCAGTTGTGTCTGACTCTTTGTGACCCCATAGACTAGCCCACCAGGCTCCTCTATCCATGGAATTCTCCAGGAAAGAATACTGCAGTGAGTTGCCATTTGCTACTCCATGGGATCTTTCCAACCCAGGAATCGAACCCTGTTCTCTTCTGTCTGCTGCATTGGCAGGCAGATTCTTTACCACTAGGCCACCTGCAGAGCCCATATAAGCAATTAAGCCTACCCATTTCTTGGATCTTAATTAGTCTGGTGATGACTCCCAACTACATGTACAATTACTAAATAAAATATATATGATTTGGTCTTGTTAACCTTATGTCAATCTAATTATTAATCCAGGCAAGAGCCACTGTGTAAAGAAGATGTTTTTCTTCCACTTGAGCTATTGATTGATTGATTGATTTTTGTGTGGTGATCAAAGCCCATAAACAGCAGAAATGTCCATCCATTTGAGGTCAAAAGCCTAGAAGAGTAGAGGAAAACTTTCATCACCAAAAATGCAATCACTTTTAAGTGAATGCTCATGGTAGCTGTATTTATCATAGTAGAAAAGTGGAAAGAACCCACAAGTCTTTCAATAAGTGAATATTTAAACAAATTATCATCAATATCACGGAATATTACTCAACAACATAGGGAACAGATGATCTATACACACAAAAGTGTCAAAGAATCTCAAGAGATTTATGTTGAGAGAAAATTCCAATCACTATTTTCTATATGAAAAAGTGTAGTAATAGAAAAGATTAGTGATGACCAAGGGTTGGGAATGGTAGCAGAGGAGGAAAGAGGTGTGGTTAAAAAGGCACAGGGAGTATGTGATGACACAGGTGCTTATTGGAATGGGGTAACAGACTGGAATAACTAAAATGGTAATTTATGCAGTGAAGAAAAAGAAAAAAAGAGCAGAAGTTGTAAACAGCCATGTGATAGAAACTCACGATGAAATAAGAAGTGCTGTGTTGTGCTTAGTCGCTCAGTCATGTCTAACCCTTTGCAACCCCATTGACTGTAGACAAGCAGGTTCCTCTGTCCATGGGATTCTCCAGGCAAGAATATTGGAGTGGGTTGCCACTTCCTTCTCCAGAAATAAGAAGTAACAGTAAGTAACTAATTTCTGCCTCTGAGAGATAAGTAAAAACAATCACATGGGCAACAAAGCAAGGGGGTGAAACCTCATATCAGCATAACACATTATTTTAATTTCCTAAATATATTAAATACTGTAATAAAATAATGCTGAAAATTTCTCCACAGTCACACATTTGAGGAGAACCTGTAGAAATACTGACTCTTGGTGGGCATGCCCTATCGATGCAAGATTTAATCAAGAGTCTTGTGTGCTACAAAAGGAAAGTTAACCAAGAGTTAAAAATATATATAAATGTATGTATATATATGCAAAGAAAGAAGGGGTGTGCGTGGAAGGAAGTCAGGAAGTAAGAAAGAAAAGAAAAATGCCACAGGCAATTAAAAGACAATCTCTAGACATGTTGTTTTGCTTTCAATACTCTAGGGATAATCAACAAATTGCTTGGCATCTCCTCAGGGAAAATCTCAAAAAGTGAAAGAAATCCATAAATTCTTCTCACTTAGCCATGTCAGAAATACAGGTGAGAGTCATGAGAGATGCTTCAGTACAGGTAAAATGACAGGATATTGCATGTTTTGCCTCATTTTCAATATCAACAATGTTTCAGTGACATATTCAAAGTTCCAGTTTAGCTCAATGACAAAGCCCAAGCAAAATGACACCACTTTTGATATTGTTTTGTTTGTTTTCTACTACTCCATAATTCCTGAGCAGGAATAGGACCTCTCTTCTTGTCTCTTCATATTAATTTGCTGAATATTACTCCATAGGATGACAGACAAAATGCCGAAAAGCATCTTTGAAACATCACCATGATATTTATTTTATATAAACAACGATATCTCTAATGGAGGGCAAAGTAGAGAGCAAATGACACATAACAAAAGAGATGTGAATTTTTAGAAACTGGGAAAATTCAGAAGCTGGGGGTATTGTCTTTCTTTTTTAACTCCTTCAGTATTCTTAGTTATTTAGAGCTCCACGTGTTTTTTTGTGACCTCCACTGAACATCATTTAATATTTAATGATTATTTAAATAAATGTAAAAGTATAATTCTTTCCAGATCCCTTGATGAGGCAAAATGGAATTCCCACCTCACACTGAGATGTAGAAAACATTATTTGCATATTAAGAGACTTCTAAGTGGCCAGTTTTATGGTAATGGTACAATGATCAACATGTTCTTTGATGTCAAGTGAGATCTGACCAAAAATATATAATTATCTCATGAGGTACAGCTTTAAAAAAATAACAACTGATATTCAACAAAGATGTTAAATTCTGAGAAAACTATTTGGTTTTTGTAGAATGCTAAAGCATGAGAGAGAAACGAAAACACTATCTTTTCTTATATTTACAGGAAAATTGAAATTCGCTAAGTTTGTATGTTCTCACTTTCATAATTGCAAAACATAGCAAAGAAACAAAAACAAGTTTCATACTACTTCTTATTAAATATATTGAAGATATTTCTCTAAATTTATTATCTAGTGATGCACATTTCAATATTTCTGATATAAGAAAAGTATATACATCAAGGCAAGACTGGTGATTAGGCGGTCATAAAATTGTAAGCAGTATTTTTAGTGAATTAAATGCAGATTTCATGTAATCATTTTCACATGCAATGTTATAAAATCGTGCTTTTATTCCTTTTCTTATAGAGATCCTTTAGCGATTACTGTCACTGTAATTTTTATTGTAACCTGTATCATTTCTATTTCTTTAAAGAAACAATCAGGCTCACAATATTTTAAATTTCATAATTATCTATGTTAATCTGCCATCCACTTCTTACACTGGTGTATTCTTGATGTGTGTATTATTAGGGACCTTCAGATATATTTTTATTTGATTATATAAAAATAACTATGTTTTGTATTATAGTTTGAAGGAATTTCTTTGGCTTAAGATGTAAAATTTAAAATAATATGCAAGGATCCATGTATAGCTATTCTATAGTGTATATCATCCCATCACTCTAGTACATTATTACTTAACACAGGAACTTTGAACATTTTTTTATCATACTGTGGCCCGTTGTGCTCAATTGCTAAGTTCCAGGTGACTGTTACCCCATGGACTTTAGCCTGCCAGGCTTCTCTGTCCATGGGCTTTTCCATGGCAAAAATACTGGAATGTGTTGCCATTTCCTTTCCATGGGATCTTTCTGACCCAGGGATTGAACTCATGTCACCTGCATTGGCAGGCAAATTCTGTAATCCTGAGTTACAAGGGAAGTCCCCTTTTAAAGTTTAGCATCCCTTTATTCAAAGCAAGTTATTATGATATTCAAGATATGAAAACAATGCTAATTACTTCTCTTTCTTCCAATTTGCTCAAATTTCCTCATATAACCCTGGGTTCTTGCATAATAAAGTACATTTGAATTCTTACAAGTTAGTAGAAGTCCATTATAGTGAAAACGCCCCTTGGGTCAGACTAATATTTTAAGGAAATATGGATCAAAATAAAGTTTTATTCACATTTTGCTAAAATAACTAAGAAATTTAGAAGATAAAAAAATCCAAGCACTCTGATGGCCCAGTATTATTTCTGCAGAGGGGGCAAGGCTTGGAGTAAATTGCATGTATTCCATTGTACATTATATAATCCTCACCTGTTAATCATATTGCCTTGACAAAGAAGGTATGTCACAGTGCAGATGAACTTACATACATAAAGAAGATCTCTTTGAGCTAAGATATTGATTTCATTATATATCAGTCAGTTCAGTTCAGTCGCTCAGTCGTGTCCGACTTTGCGACCCCTTGAATCACAGCACGCAAGGTCTCCCTGTTCATCACAAACTCCCGGAGTTCACTCAGATTCATGTCCATTGAGTCAGTGATGCCATCCAGCCATCTCATCCTCTGTCATCCCCTTCTCCTCCTGCCCCAATCCCTCCCAGCATCAGAGTCTTTTCCAATGAGTCAACTCTTCGCATGAGGTGGCCAAAGTACTGGAGTTTCAGCTTCAGCATCATTCCTTCCAAAGAAATCCCAGGGCTGATCTATCTATCTATTTATATATATATAAAAAATAAATATATAGAATATTAATATTATATATATAATTAATATAATATAATATATATTATATATGTATATATATTATATATAATATATATTATATATTTAATGTATATATATTATATACATTTATATATTTAAATGTATATTTAAATATATAAATTTATATATTTAAACCAATATGTATTTGATTTCCAGGTAACATAAAGACATTTAATTATTTAGTCCTCATTTTCCTACTCGACAATCCTGTAACCATATTGGCTTTGTATAAGAAAATAAACTTCCAGATAAGTTGAATTATTTGCCCAAACTAGCCCTTTTTATATACCATAAGGAAATTTAGAACAGAAATTCTATCTATCATCTATCTATCTATCTATCTACTTATTATATGTTTCTTCACAGAAATACAGGTAAGTCTCACTGCAATCTGTTACAGTTTTCTTACTTATACAGCTGTCTAATATGTGTCAAGTGTGTTAACTGTTTCAGCCTGTATCAACTGTGCATAGAACTATATAGAACTCTCTGTTGGAGTAGCAAGTTCTACACATTTTCTGAATTCTGGTTTTAAAATTTTATTATGGATCATATTTAATTGCATCATAATTTATTATATAATTTGCATATGTATTGTCATATTATTAAATTTAATTTATACATGTCACTATGTAATAGCAATTATATAAATAACTAGATAGAAAATACAGAAAGTTTACAAGAACCGCACAATAATAGTTTATATATATAGCTCTCAAATTTAAGTCTTAACTTTTTTCTTGTCATATCTATGTCTGTATCTATTGTATTTCTTGTCTGTATCTATATTTATGTATGTATATATGTATCTGTCTATTTATCTATCATCTATCTATCTATAACATCCTGGTTTTTCAACCTTAGTATTATTGAGATTTTAGACAGATATGGTGCTTTATAGGATGTTTAGAGACATCACTGACCTCCAACTATCATATGCCAATAGCTTCCACATTTCATTTGTAACAATTAACATGTCTTCTCAATTTTGACAAATGTCCTTTGGTTAGTAAAATAATTTCCAGTTGAGAAACAGCAACTATCTCTGTCTCTATCACTATTTATATATTTTATTATATGTAGGAAAATGAAAGTGTTAGTTGCTCAGTCATGTTTGACTCTTTGCATGGGGTCATGGACTGTAGCCTGCCAGGCTCCTCTGTCCTTGGGATTCTCTGGGCCAGAATACTGGAGTGAGTTGCTATTCCCTTCTCCAGGGGATTTTCCTGATTCAGGGACTGAACCCAGATCTCCTGAACTGCAGGCAGATTCTTTACTAATCTCAGCCACGAAATTAGTTTATTTTCAAATATCCTATACTGGAAAGTTTAATCTGTTTATACTAGCTTTGCATAGTGAAACTCTTCCAGATGATGATACATAGAAGCTATTGACTATGTTGATGTTTCTACCCAGAACAGGCTCTTTAATAAACCTGAATGGAAACACACAATGGAACAGTGCTAAATGAATTCATCCTTATGGGAATTACTGAACACCCTGAGCTGCAGGCTCCATTGTTTGGGCTCTTTCTCATCATCTACGTGATCTCAGTGGTGGGCAACTTGGGCATGATCATACTCACCCAGATGGACTCCAAGCTACAGACACCCATGTACTTCTTTCTTAAACACCTTGCTTTTACAGATCTTGGTTATTTAACAACTGTGGAACCCAAAATGTTAGTAAATTTTGTTGAGGATCAAAATATAATCTCCTATTACTCTTGTGCTATGCAGCTAGCTTTCTTTCTTGTGTTTATTGTTAGTGAAATTTTTATTCTGTCAGCAATGTCTCATGACCACTATGTGGCCATCTGTAACCCTCTTCTCTACCCAGTCATCATGTCACAAAGAGTGTGCTGGGTGCTAGTAGTGAACCCCTATGTCTAGAGCACGTTTGTGTCTCTTCTCGTCACCGTAAAATTATTTATCTTTCTGTGGCTACAGAGTCATCAGTCATTTCTACTGTGATAGTCTTCCTTTGTTACCTTTGCTCTGCTCAAATACACATGAAGTAGAAATGATTATTCTGATTTTAGCTGGGTTTGATTTGATTTTCTCTCTTCTGATAGTTCTTGTGTCTTACTTTCTCCTTCTCACATCCATTCTCAGGATGAGCTCTGCTTAAGGCAGGCACAAGGCTTTCTCTACCTGTGGATCCCACTTGACTGTGGTCATAGTATTCTATGGGACTTTATTATTTATGTGCAACCAGAGTCCAGCCATTCCTTTGACACTGATAAAGTGGCTTCCATATTTTATACTCTCGTTATCCCTATGTTGAATCCATTAATGTATAGCTTGAGGAATAAAGATGTAAAATGTGCACTACATAGGGTGTGGAAAAAATCATGCAACTTTTTATATTAACATGCAATACAATTTCTATAAACTGGTTATGGACTCTGAATTTTGTTCTATGTGCCTCCAAATTAAGTAGTGAGTATAAATATGTTCAATAATTATTTATAGATTATATTATATATACCAGGCAATTCCTATTGTTGCAAATAGATTAATGAACAAAATAGTAAAAAAAAAAATTGCCTTAAGCACAAAAGATCAATTTTGGACATAAATTAAGTAAATGTTAGGAGAATGTGTTAGGTGGATATAGACAAATAAATGACTGTCCAAGTTTCCGAATGTTTTTTCATCTTTTAGAATAAAATTACAGCATGTTGTGTGTCAGTGAGTTCTTTATTTTCTTTTGTTTTTGCCTTCACACTTTTCTGCAGTATGTTTCATCTGTGTATTTGAAGTCAACAATCACATTTGTTTTCTCAAATACCCTTATTTTTTACATTGAGATCCCACATTTTTTATCATCAATTCCTCTAATTCCTTATAAGAATCTATTCACCTATTAACTGAAAATATGGCAGAAAGTGAAGAAGAACTAAAGAGCCTCTTGATAAAAGTGAAAGAGGAGAGTGAAAAAGTTGGCTTAAAGCTCAACATTCAGAAAACTAAGATCATGGCATCCAGTTCCATCACTTCATGGCAAATAGATGGGGAAACAGTGGAAACAGTGGCAGACTTTATTTTTCTGGGCTCCAAAATCACTGCAAATGGTGATTGAAGCCATTAAATTAAAAGATGCTTACTCCTTGGAAGGAAAGTTATGACCAACCTAGATAGCATATTCAAAAGCAGAGACATTACTTTGCTAACAAAGGTCCATCTAGTCAAGGCTATGGTGTTTCCAATGGTCATATATGGATGTGAGAGTTGGACTATAAAGAAAGCTGAGCGCTTTTGAACTGTGGTGTTGGAGAAGACTCTTGAGAGTCCATTGGACTGCAAGGAGATCCAACCAGTCCATTCTGAAGGAGATCAGTCCTGGGTGTTCATTGGAATGACTGATGTTGAAGCTGAAACTCCACTACTTTGGTCACCTGATGCGAAGAGCTGACTCATTTGAAAAGACCCGGATGCTGGGAAAGATTGAGGGCAGGAGGAGAAGGGGATGGCAGAGGATGAGATGGCTGGATGGCATCACTGACTCGATGAACATGGATTTGGGTGAATTCCGGGAGTTGGTGATGGACAGGGAGGCCTGGCATGCTGCGGTTCATGGGGTCACAAAGAGTCGGACATGACTGAGTGACTGAACTGAACTGAACTGAACTGATGTTGCAATTCAGCAGTTCATAAGTCCAACTGAAGCCTTATTTTGTCTCAATTCATGCATTTTGTTGAAATCAGAGGACGTTTAAATCAAGATAAACTTTGGGATCCCTCAGTAGCTTCCAGATCGGTACTTCTTGTTCTCTCAAGTGGTAATTCTTTCTTCACAACTGGTAGTTTGATTGAAGGGATACTAAAATAATTCTGTGTTTTTGAAAAAAAATATTTATCCATGTTTAAAAGTAATGTTCTACTTTTTGCATTCTAGAGTAAGAGAAGCACTGATGAATTAATTGTGTTGGCTTTCTTTCCTTGGGTTGATGCTTCCAATTTTTATCAACACTGTTTATGCAGTAAGTTTTAATTGACTTTCACTATTTAACTGCACAATTCATTATTCTACTTGTGGGAAGCAAAGGGAACAATCTCATTGTTGGCACTATACCATATTTCTAAGGCCTGATACACGGCAGGGATGCAGTTATCTTGCTTTGTAAATTGACTTCTACATTTTCCCATGTGCTACCTTTTACTGTAATTAATAATTCTGCAACTTTACTGAGGTTATTAGTCTACAGTATATGCTTTGTTCAGTATCTTGCAGTAAAATTATTTGTTTATCCCATGAAGCTTTAATAAAAAATCTTCACTGGAACACAATTTTTAAACAACATGACACAAAACAGCCAAGATCTCCTTTAACATATGTGGATTAAAAAAAGATGGTATATCCAGAAAATGGATGATAGCTTTTAAAAACATGTGCTGATGTTATTGGGAGTACCGAGGCAAAAATAAACAAATTATCAAATAATGCTGACCCGAACCATATAAAAATGCACTCAAACTGAAAAAAAAATTAAGTTTAAAATGCTAAACCATAAAACATTCAGATAAAGCAATAAGGGAAAATCTATATCCAAGACCAAGAGCTAGTGAAAAGTTTGTATGACATCAAAACATAATCTAGATAATACAATAAAAAAATGATCAGAAGACATAGTTATTTCTCAAAATAAGGCATACAGATGGTCAAGAGACACATGAAAATATGTTCAGTGTTTCTGATTATTAGAAAAATGCAAATCAAAACTTCAATGAAATATTACCTCACATTAGCCAGAATGGCTATCCTCAAAATATCCACAAACAGTAAATTTTGGAAGGGTGTGAAGAGAAAGGAACCCTCTTAAAATATTGGTGGGAATATAAATTGGTGCAGAAACTATGGAGGACAGTATGGAGGTTACATAAAAGATAAAAACAGAGCTACCATATGACCGTGGAATCCCACTCCTGGGCATATATCTAGATAAAAATATGATTCAAAATATATACACAACCAAATGTCATTGCAGCACTGTTTACAGTAGTCAAGACATGGAAGCAACATAAATGTCCAACAACAGAGGAATGAATAAAGAAGATATAGCACATATAGACAATGGAATATTACTCAGTCATTAAAAAGATCAAAGCCATTTGCAGGAACATGAATGAACCTAGGGATTGTTCAGTTCAGTTCAGTTTAGTCACTCAGTCATGTCCAACTCCTTGTGATCCCATGGACTGCAGCACGCCAGGCTTCCCTGTCCATCACCAACTCCTGGAGCTTACTCAAACTCATGTCCATCGAGTCAATGATGCCATCCAACCATTTCATTTTCTGTCATCTCCTTCTCCTCCTGCCTTCAATCTTTTCCAGCATTACAGTCTTTTTCAATGAGTCAGTTCTTCACATCAAGTGGCCAAAATATTGAAATTTTAGCTTCAGTATCAGTCCTTCAAATGAATATTCAAGATTGATTTCCTTTAGGATTGGCTGGTTTGATGTCCTTGCAGTCCAAGGGACTTTCAAGAGTCTTTTCCAACACCACGATTCTTCAGTGCTCAGGTTTCTTTATAGTCCAACTCCCACATCCATACATGACTACTGGAAAAACCATAGCTATAACTAGATGTACATTGTTGGCAAAGTAATGTCTTTGTTTTTTAATATTCTGTCTAGGTTAGTTATAGCTTTTCTTCCAAGAAGCAAACATCTTTTAATTTCTTGGCTGCAGTCATCATCTGCAGTGATTTTGGAGCCCAAGAAAATAAAGTCTCTCACTGTTTCCATTGTTTCCCCATTTATTTGCCATGAGTGATGGGACTGGATGCCATGATTTTAGTTTTCTGAATGTTGAGTTTTACGTAAGCTTTTTCACTCTCCTCTTTCATTTTCATCATGAGTCTCTTTAGTTCCTCTAAACTTTCTCCCATAAGGGTGGTGTCATCTCCATATCTGAGGTTATCAATATGTGTCCTGGCAATCTTGATTCCAGCTTGTACTTCTTCCAGCCAGGCATTTTGCATGTTGTACTCTGCATATAAGTTAAACAAGCACGGTGATATACTCCTTTCCCAATTTGGAACCAGTCTGTTTTTTCATGTCCAGTTCTTGGGCATGATCATCCTTACCAAGACAGACTTCAGGCTACAAACCCCATGTACTTTTTTCCCTGGACATTTGGCTTTTACTGACCTTGGTTGCTCTACAACTATAGGACCTCAAATGCTAGAAAATTTTGTTTTGGATCAAAATACAATCTCTTATTATTCTGTGCTATACAGCTAGCTTTCTTTCTTGTGTTCATTAGTAGTGAACATTTTATTCTGTCAGCAATGTACTATGACTGTTATGTGGCCACATGTAACCCCCGCTCTACCAAGCTATCATGTCACCAAGGCTATGTCGGGTGTTGGACAATTCCGTACCTCTATAGTGCATTTGTATATCTTCTAATCACTGTAAAGACATTTAGTTTACCATTCTGTGATTATAATGTTATCAGACATTTCTACAGTGACAGTTTCCCTTTGCTATCTTTGCTCTGCTCAAATACACATGAAGTAGAAATAATTATTCTAATTACAGCTGGTTTTTATTTGATTTCATTCTTTCTGATAGTTCTTGTGTCTTACCTTCTTATTCTTGCATCCACTCTCAGGATGAGCTCTGATAAAGGCAGGCACAAGGCTTTTTCTAACTGTGGGTCTCACCTGGAGGTGGTCACAGTGTTCTATGGGGCTTTAATATTCATGTATGTGCAGCCAGAGTCTAACCATTCATGTAACACAGATAAAATGGCATCTATATTTTACACCCTCATTCAGTTCAGTTCAGTTGCTTAGTCATGTCCGACTCTTTGTGACCCCATGAATTGCAGCATGCCAGTCCTCCCTGTCCATCACCAACTCCTGGAGTTCACTCAGACTCATGTCCATTGAATCAGTGATGCCATCCAGTCATCTCACCTCTGTCGTCACCTTCTCCTCCTGGCCCCAATCCCTCTCAGCATCAGAATCTTTTCCAGTGAGTCAACTTTTTGCAAGAGATGGCCAAAGTAGTGGAGTTTCAGCTTTAGCATCAGTCCTTCCAAAGAATACACAGGACTGATCTCCTTTAGAATGGATTGGCTGGATCTCCTTGCAGTCCAAGGGAGTCTCAAGAGTCTTCTCCAACACCACAGTTCAAAAGCATCAATTCTTAGGCGCTCAGCTTTCTTCACAGTCCAACTCTCACTTCCATACATGACGACTGGAAAAACCATAGCTTTGACTAGACAGACCTTTGTTGGAAAAACAGTGTCTCTGCTTTTTAATATGCTATCTAGGTTGGTCATAACTTTCCTTTCAAGGAGTAAGCGTCTTTTAATTTCATGGCTGCAATCACCACACTCATTATCCCTATGTTAAATCCCTTGATCTATAGTTTGCGGAAAAAAGATGTAAAACATGCCCTCCAAATATGTAGAAAAGACTATGCAATTTTCTCTCAAGGCTTCTGTACAATATGAATCCTATAATTTAGGTGATGGTCTTCAAACTGTTCTCTGTGTGTCTCTAAAAGGAATAAAAAGTATGGAAATGGTCAACACATATTTAAAAAATGGCTTCTAAAGTGAAAGTGAAGTCACTCAGTCATGTCTGACTCTTTGCGACTCTGTGGATTATAGCCCACCAGGCTCCTCCATCCATGGGATTCTCCAGGCAAGAATACTGAAGTCGGTTGCCATTTCCTTCTCCAGGGGATCTTCCCCACCCAGGGATCGAACCCATGCCTCCCGCATTGTGGGCAGACACTTTAACCTCTGAGCCACAGTGCTAGTCATACTTCTATGTGCTATACATACATTAGCACCCAAAGGGGGAAAAATATCTGCCTTTCCTGAGGGGAAGCGATGAATTACAAGTATAATTAAGTAAATAGCACCATGCCTTAGAATGAGTTAGGACACTGTAAGGACAAGTAAAGAGAGTCGAGTGAGGAAGAATAGCATATATAAAAGTATTCAAAGGATTATTGTTATTCCCAACTATTAGAATAAATTTCCTAGTGTCTACATGTGTTTGTACATGTACAGGTGGTTTATGTAAGTGCATACTTCTGCTTTTTTATTCACTATACTTTTATAAGGCATGTATTAAAATTAAACTTATGGTGGTTTCTAGGAGGCTCATTGTAATACAATGATTTGGATTCATCAGTGATCTAAAATTGGTACAGATGCTCCTTTATAATGTGGAAGATTTTAGGATCCTGCTCTGTTCTCATCAGTGAAGTTGCTTTTATATATGAGCCCTAGAAAGTCTTTAGACTCAGCACAATTAGCAATTTAGTAACTCACAACATCTTATTTATCTAAGTCACACCGTTTCTCTGTAAATTCAAGTTCAAACACTCAGTCATGTCTGACACTTTGGTATCCCATGGGCTGCAGCACATCAGGCCTCCCTGTCCATCACCAACTCCGGGAGATTGCTCAGACTCATGTCCATCACACCAGTGATGCCATCCACCAACCTCATGCTCTGCTGTCCCCTTCTCCTCCTGCCTTCAATCTTTCACAGCAGGAGGATCTTTTCCAAAGGACCAGTTCTTTGCATCAGGTGGCCAAAGTATTCTCTGTACCAGATACATTTTTATATTGTCTTTAACAATATTCTATACTTGAAAGTAGGGAAAACCACTAGACCATTCAGGTATGACGTAAATCAAATCCCTTATGATTATACAGTGGAAGTGAGAAATAGATTTAAGGGACTAGATCTGATAGGTAGAGTACCTGATGAACTATGGACAGAGGTTCTTTACATTGTACAGGAGACAGGGATTAAGACCATCCCCATGGAAAAGAAATGCAAAAAAGCAAAATGGCTGTCTGGGGAGGCCTTACAAATAGCTGTGAAAAGAAGAGAAGCGAAAAGCAAAGGAGAAAAGGAAAGATATAAGCATCTGAATGCAGACTTCCAAAGAATATCAAGAAGAGATAAGAAAGCCTTCCTCAGTGATCAGTGCAAAGAAATAGAGGAAAACAACAGAATGGGAAATACTAGAGATCTCTTCAAGAAAATTAGAGATACCAAGGGAACATTTCATGCAAAGATGGGCTCGATAAAGGACAGAAATGGTATGGACCTAATGGAAGCAGAAGATATTAAGAAGAGGTGGCAAGAATACACAAAAGAACTGTACAAATAAGATCTTCATGGCCAAGATACTCACGATGATGTGATCACTCACCTAGAGCCAGACATTTTGGAATGTGAAGTCAAGTGGGCCTTAGAAAGCATCACTATGAGCAAAGCTAGTGGAGGTGATGGAATTCCAGTTGAATTATTTCAAATCCTGAAAGATGATGCTGTGAAAGTGCTGCACTCAATATGCCAGCAAATTTGGGAAACTCAGCAGTGACCACAGGACTGGAAAATGTCAGTTTTCATTCCAATCCCAAAGATGGGCAATGCCAAAGAATGCTCAAACTACCACATAATTGCACTCATCTCACAGGCTAGTAAAGTAATGCTCAAAATTCTCCAAGCCAGGCTTCAGCAATACATGAACCATGAACTTCTAGATGTTCAAGCTGGTTTTAGAAAAGGCAGAGGAACCAGAGATCAAATTGCCAACATCTGCTGGATCATGGAAAAAGCAAGAGAGTTCCAGAAAAACATCTATTTCTGCTTTATTGACTATGCCAAAGCCTTTGACTGTGTGGATCCCAATAAACTGTGGAATATTCTTCAAGAGATGGGAATGCCAGACCACCTGACCTGCCTCTTTAGAAACTTATATGCAGGTCAGGAGGCAATAGTTAGAACTGGACATGAAACAACAGACTGGTTCCAAATAGGAAAAGGAGTACATCAAGGCTGTATATTGTCACCCTGCTTATTTAACTTATATGCAGAGTACATTATGAGAAACGCTGGGCTGGAAGAAGCACAAACTGGAATCAAGTTTGCTGGGAGAAATATCAATAATCTCAGATATGCAGATGACACCACCCTTATGGCAGAAAGTGAAGAGGAACTAAAAGCCTCTTGATGAAAGTGAAAGAGGAGAGTGAAAAAGTTGGCTTAAAGCTCAACATTCAGAAAACGAAGATCATGGCATCCGGTCCCATCACTTCACGGGAAATAGATGGGGAAACAGTGGAAACAGTGTCAGACTTTATTTTTTTGGGCTCCAAAATCACTGCAGATGGTGACTGCAGCCATGAAATTAAAAGACACTTACTCCTTGGAAGGAAAGTTATGACCAACCTAGATAGCATATTGAAAACCAGAGACATTACTTTGCCAGCAAAGGTCCGTCTAGTCAAGGCTATGGTTTTTCTTGACAAAGAAAGAATCTCCATCTTCCACTTTCAGTAAGCTTTGGACTACGTGCCCGGTAGCTATGGGGATAACATACCTATGGCCGAACTGATAACCACCAGATTCCATACCAATATTTCCCATTGCCAAAAAGAATGTAATAATCCCCTATGTAGTCAATCACCTTTGTCATCTTTATGGCACCTATTGGTGTAGGCTTCAATGTAAAACCAGCTGACCCTTCTGATTATGAATCCTGGCTGTAACCTGATTGCATCGCCCTTTAATACTTCCCAGGCTAGGTTTAAGGAATTTGGTGATGTGAGCTTGAGTGGTACAATTAAGGTATATAAGGTTTTCACAAAAGTTGGTTGGGGTCCCGGGCTAAAAAGGAAACTCTGCCTCAGACCCGCCGGTGTAATAAACTGCATTCCCCTATCCACACTGTCCTTCTGAGTGAGTTTGTTTCCTGGAGTATTTGGCTATAACAATAGAACTCTTTCATGAAACATGTTTCATGTTTCATGAAAGAGTTCTATGGTTCTGTATAATGTAGGCTAAATCTGAAAAGAATAAATAGAAAGACACTAATTTAACTTACCTAAGATAGAAAAGTTTAGGATATCAGTTTATGTAGAATACTCATATGTATATTTTCATGGTTTCTTACTGTCTTATTGGACATGAAATCAGTTAATGTTTTTTTCTGAGAGTCAGATTGATCAATTCTTTAATGATAAATAACTGAAGATCTTTCCAGGTTAAAAAATGCCCAAATAAAACAATACAAAGCAAACATATTGGAAAAAAGAAACAACGGTTTTATGTCTTTAATTCTCTCCTCAAAGAGAACAAATTGGAAAGAAAGGGCAGGTACACATATATACATATGGAGGTTTTTGTTTTAGTGAGGTCAGCTTCCTGTAGTGGAAATGTTGATTATACTAAAGCTACAAGAACAACACAATTACACTTTGAATTGCATCCTAGTTTCTCAAGGGATCTTCTCAGGGTACCTCAGTGGAACTGTTTATTTTTGTTGTTGTTGTTGTTGTTGTTTTTAAGATGTGCAATATAAAAAAAAATGTTACAAAGGGTGGAAAGGGACAAAGCCAAAGGTTAAAAAATAGTAGAATTATTGATTATAAATAACTTGCATAACATGGAAAGAATTTCATTAAGATATAATATGGACTGAACCTACCCTTTGCAAGGAAAAATTGCATAAGTAAAATTGGCTTCACAAGGCTATTGTGTCTAGAAACTTCTTAGGAAGTGACATCTTACCACCTATATCTATACAATTCTGTTTAGAACCCAATTCTGCATTTGCTATCACAGGTAGAATGAACATGTGTTACTCCTATCTGGAGTGATCTTTAGCTTCAATAATCTCATTTATTTCACAAATATTTCTTGAATGAAAAAGTCAAGCTGGACATTGTGTTAGGGACAAATAGCCAGGGATTATCAGAATCAAACAGGTAAGCAAACATGGTTGGCTATCCATTACTAACAAACGGAAGACAAGTTATAACTCCATGCTCCTCAAAATTATTTTAAAAGATAACACATTGAAATGCTAAACATAGATGTAAAATATTCTATAACATTTGCAGGTTACAAAAAATGAATGAAATGATCAGGCTCAAAAGGAAGAAAAAGAAGTAAATCAGAAGTAAATATAGGTGCTGACATCATGGCTCTCCTATGGGCATTTACAAAGCTTTTTAACTTCATAATTGAGACGAAGTTTAAAAATGCACTGGGACAACCCATAGGGATGGAACGGGGAGGGAGGAGTGAGGGAGGTTCAGGATAGGGAACACGTGTATACCGTGGCAGATTCATGTTGATGTAAGGCAAAACCAATACAATATTGTAAAGTAATTAACCTCCAATTAAAATAAATTTATATTAAAAAATGCAAAGCCTTTGAGAATAAGAGCAGCATAAGATCCCATTAAAATCTATATATAAATCCATTACCTTTAAAAACTGACATTTTCATTATCAGTGTTAATTAAATAAAATTGCTTATCCACAAAAATCATAAATAACCTTATCTATCATGGTTGGATATCTGGTTAGGAAAAAATCCTCATGTGGAATCAACTGTCACAGCCTTTCCTCACATGGGTTAAAGTTTGGATTTTGCTGTCTGCACAAGTTAGGCTCCTTCAAGCTAGAAATTAACATACAGCAGACTGAGTTGGTAGCACTGAGGGATCCCTAACAGAGGTAGTCTTCCAGGAATATCACAGAGAAGTCCTGTTTAATGTATATTCACCATCCAATTGCAAATCAAAATGAGAAAGAACATCTTCAAATTTCTGAGACACAAACTGAGAGCAAAATAAAGGGGCTGTTATTTCAACACACTAAACTTTTGGGTAGTTTGTTATGTAGCATCTTTATCAGAACAATAAAAATTGATTGATGAAAACCATTGATTAAGTTGACTTGATTGAAGGTAATAAATTTGAACTTCTGTTCATCAAAATACAGAAAGAAAATAGATAACAGGGAGAATTTTATTGAAACATGAAACCAATAAATGACAACATCCGAAATATTCAAATAACTCCCATTGCTTGCAAAAGCAATACTTTCTAAAGAATTTAATATAATCTATACCAAACTATATCAGCTATAAGTTCCATAGGCATGACCTGAACACAATAATAACCAAGTATTTGAAAATATATCAATCAGTTCAGTTCCAGTTCAGTTCAGTTACTCAGTCATGTCCAACTGTTGGTGACCCCATGGACCGAAGGACACCAGGCCTCCCTGTCCATCACCAACTCCTGGAGTTTACCCAAACTCATGTCCATTGAGTCAGCGATGCCATTCAACCATCTCATCCTCTGTCATCCGCTTCTCCTCCTGCCTTCAATCTTTCCCAGCATCAGGGTCTTTTCAAATGAGTCAGCTCTTCGCATAGGTGGCCAAAGTAGTGGAGTTTCAGCTTCAGCATCAGTCCTTCCAGTGAATATTCAGGACTGATATCCTTTAGGATGGACTGGACGGATCTCCTTACAGTCCAAGGGACTCTCAAGGGTCTTCTCCAACACCATAGTTCAAAAGCATCAATTCTTCCGTGCTCAGCTTTCTTTATAGTCCAACTCTCATATCCATACATGACTACTGGAAAAACCATAGCTTTGACTAGATGGACCTTCGTTGGCAAAATAATGTCTCTGATTTTTAATATGCTGTCTAGGTTGGTCATAACTTTCCTTCCAAAGAGCAAGCATCTTTTAATTTCATGGCTGCAATCACCATCTGCAGTGATTTTCGAGCCCCCCCTCAAATAAAGTCAGCCACTGTTTCCCCATCTATTTGCCAATAAAAATACTAGAGTAACTAGAAAAATACATTGAAATTTTATATGTGAATATTAACATAAATATGAGCTATATATTAAAGGAATGTAAAGACAAGATAGGAAATGTCGACAGATAATTGTCTTGAGTTGCAAACTAGCCCCCATACATGGAGGGCAAATGGAGGCAGCAGAAAGAGCCTGACCACTCCAGATTGAAGGTGGCAGGTTTAATAAACAAGGGAAATTAACAAATGAGCTTGTCTTGGGAGACCAAATTTTTTGTAAATCGCCACCCCTGCCTGCCAGAATCTTCAAATTTATGGAGAGCCCTTAACTGGATTCAGTCATATATTCAGTCCAGATTATCTCAACAGCACCTTCCTCTCTCAGGGCAGTGTCCCTAAACAATGCCTGTTATAGGAATGCTGGGCAGAACATATATTCCCAGGATGAGGGGTGGTGAGGAACATCCACTATCTGGGTCCAGCTCACCATCAACACACAATCATATCCTTTGCAATAACTCCTCAAACAAGCTGGAACCTATAAACATCTCTTTAAATGAAATATCTGCTTCTGTATGGGTAAAGATAAGTTAGTATCTCTACAGTAGAAAGGTAGAAAATGCTAAATTGCTATGGGGCAATGGTCCAACTAACAAACTTTAATGTTACATAATTTTTAGAATCCTAATTTAAGGCTTCAGTGACTGTAAAAATACTTATTTTTATATAAACTCTAGTTTCTACTGGAGATTTTTTTCAAAACAAGTGAGAAACTCCAGTCATTCCCCCGTGCCCCCCTCCCCAGGGAGTATTTGCCTAATCCGAAATATATTACTGGGTCAATTTATCCAGATTGGGAATCTCTGATGGGAAAGTGAAAAATTGTAAAGAATGTGTTGACCAACACTAATATGAAAAATATGAAATTAAAATAAATTCAAAACTGTGTAAGGTTATTTCCATGAAGCATTTTTGATACTGTAAATGGTTTAGAGACGTAGACTAAACCTATGAAAGACAAAGTTAATTATATTTCAGTTGTATCTGTGCATTAGAAATAGAATTCCATCAATATGTATTGATTATCAAACTTATATGAAAAGTATAAAGAGTCAGTCGAGAGTAGCTAAATCCTTCTGAAAAAGAAGACCAAGGGACATGTTCCAGTTCACACAGATACTAAGACACAGTGGCTAGAGTGTTTGATAAACTGTAATATTGGCACAGGAATAGGTCAATAGAATTCTGGAGTAACACTGAATGAGAATTGTTTTCCACATATATATGAATCCCTAAATTAGGAAGAATTGATACAAAACAGAAAATAGCTGCTCTTTTTGATAAATAGTGCTGAATATTTGTGTATTTGTATATAAAAGCAAGGGAAAACATAATCTTTTTAGATGATAATATATCTCATTAGACTCAGGGTAGACAATACTAACTGTAAAGAAAAAAATATATATAAATTTATCTTACACTGAAATTTTACATGTTTTTGTTGTCAAAGTGGGCTTCCCTCATAGCTCAGTTAGTAAAAAATCCTCCTGCAGTGCAAGAGACCCTGGTTCCATTCCTGGGTCAGGAAGATCCCCTGGAGAAGGGAAAGGCTACCCACTCCAGTATTCTAGTCTGGAGAATTCCATGGACTATATAGTCCATGGGATCGCAAAGAGTCGGGCACGACTGAGTGATTGTGCAACTTTCACTTGTTGTCAGAAGAGGAAATAAAGACAAGACAAACCTTGATGGAAGAGTATATTTCTGATAGATGCAACTAACAAGAAGTTGGGGTCCGATCACATCACTCCATGGCAAACAGATTTGGAAAAAAGTAGAAACAGTGGCAGATTTGTTTTTCTTGGGCTCCAAAATCACTGTGGTATGGGACTGGAGCCACCAAATTAAAAGACACTTGACCCTTCAAAGAAAATCTATGACAAACCTAGGCAGCATATGAAAAAGCAGAGACATAACTTTGCCAACAAAGGTCCATATAGTCAAAGTTATAGCTTTTCCAGTAATCATGTACAGATGTGAGAGTTGGACCATAAAGAAGGCTGGGTGCTGAATAACTGACCCTTTTGAATTGTGGTGCTGGAGAAGACTGTTGAGAGTTCCTTGGATAGCAAGGAGATCAAACCAATGATTCCTAAAGAAAATCAATCCAGATGTGAAGAGCTGACTCATTTTAAAAGACCCTGATATTGGAAGGATGGCATGCCCCCTGCAAAATGTATGGGCAAAGACAACCACTTTTACATTATTTTGTAATTATTTTTCATAGGAAAGGTAAAATTTGCTTTTCCTGCTTTAAATCCTATCATCCTTGCTAGCATATTGACTATGTCTTCATTGCCAAGTATGAACTAGTGAATGTAAGCTTGTTTAACTATTTTAGACACTTTCTCATTTGTTTTAAAAATCCCAATCTGTATCTTTCTGATATCAGTAGTTAATAAAGACTCTAAAAATACAGAAAACTGTCCATAATATAACTAATTTTTATTTTCAAAATTTATTGAAATATTATTCACAGGAACTTTGGTAACAGATAATCATTTCTAAAATGATGGGGAACACATGTATACCTGTGGCGGATTCATTTTGATATTTGGCAAAACTAATACAGTTATGTAAAGTTTAAAAATAAAATAAAATTTAAAAAAAAAATAAAATGATGGGGAGTTTTGAAGTTACATAATCAAGTAAACCATCATTGCAGAATAGAAACTCTCATCCAGCAGTACCACCCATCATGTGATTTAAAGACTGCTAGAGTTTTTTCTTTTTTTCTTCTTCTTCTTTTTTTTTTTTTAATCTTTAAAGACTATGACATAGGTTCTAAAAATCAGAATTGAATGGGAAGGGTGCTGAAAGTGTGCTGAATTATATCTACTCTCAAATTCCAAATATGTATCTATCTTTATACTAGGTCTTTTTTTAGGAAGAGAACATTACTGCAAACTGAAAATTACAATAGTGTCATTTTCCAACAACCCAACGTTTTTGTTGATGTCATGGATGTCCAAGAATCCAAAGAAAAGTAAGAAAATCACTACTAGTTAGAAAATCTCATTTGGAATCATAGTGTCCTTTTTTGCTAATATAGGCATTTACCAATATTTAAAATTTTAATACAAGCTTTAAGAGGAAAAGAAAATGCCATGTATAAAATTATTTTAATTTTCTGAGTCAATACATTTAAGTATTTTATAAAAATATTTAATTCTTTATATTTCCAATAGTATACACACATTCACAAACTTTGTTTTCCAAATTTCAGAGAAGATGTATGTAATTCTATGAATTGATAAAATAAATTTATTAAAATCATTTTTTTAAAAGTGATTAGTACAGATATTAATAACCTGAGTTTTTAGTTTGGCTTTTTAAAAATTGACTTATGCATAAAATCACTTCTGATTTCTAGTCTCAGTTTCTCATGTGAAAAGGACTGCATAGAATGAAACAATTTGTCCTGTACTTAGAAGCTCTAGAATTCATTGAATTCATGTGGATGTTGGTAAGAAAAGAATTTTTATTTTATTTATTTTTTATTTATTTATTTTTTTATTTTATTTATTAATTTATTTTATTCCTATGGCCCTTCTCACAGCACCCTTTACCTCTTTGTTTCTCAGACTGTAAATCAATGGGTTTAACATGGGAATCACTAGTGTATAGAACACTGAAACCACCGTCTCTTGTTCTACAGAATACTGGGAACTTGGCTGAATGTAATTAAAACTCAAGGTGCTGTAGAATATGGTCACAGCGGTCAGGTGAGAGGCACAGGTGGAGAAGGGTTTCTCTCTGCCTGCTGCTGAGCGGATCCTCAGGATAGCAACAGCAATGTAAGTGTAGGAAATGATCACAATCAAGGTGGCCATGGCAATGACTCCAGAGAAGGTTAGGAGCAACAGCTCATTCATGGAGGTATCAGAACATGACAACTTCAGCAGTGGGGGGACATCACAGAAGAAGTGACTGATGACTTGGACCTGCAGAAAGACAATCTTCCAAAGCTTATGGTGTGGGTCAGTGAGTTAATCATTCCACCAATGAGTGATCCAGTGACCAGTCCTACAGACTTCCTCTTAGACATGGCTGCAGCGTAAAGCAAAGGGTTGACAATGGCCACATAACGGTCATAAGCCATCGTGGACAGCAAGAAGCCTTCTGTGGTGATGAACACCCCAAAAAACAAATGCTGCACTATGCAGGCAGAGAAGGAGATGGTTTGCCTCACAACTAGGAAGCTGATCAGCAATTTTGGTGCAATAACAGATGAATAACAGGCATCCACAGATGAAAGGCAGCTGAGGAAAAAGTACATGGGCGTGTGGAGCTTGGGGGTGGTTTGGATTAGGAAGATCATGCCCAGATTCCCCACCAAAGTAACAGCATAAATCACCAGGAACAACACAAAAAGAACACCTTTCAGTTCAGCATTGTCTGTCAGTCCCAAAAGAATAAATTCAGTAACAACCGTAAAATTCTTTGTAGCCATTTAATTCCTTAATCTTGAAATCTGTAAGTAGAACAGATGTGGGGATTAGAATGTACACAGGAGAATCTGGTGTTTAATAATAAAGACTCAGAGAAATATGTATAGGCTTCTGTCTGTGGAAAAATAAATTATTTTGCCAAACCAAGCTTGATTAGATGTTTTTTTTTATTTATTTTTTTCATTTAGTGCTAGTTATAATTCTACTCCATAAGCAAATATGTGAAAATTCATTTTGGTTCTCAAAAACCTAATTCTGTCTCCAAGTGCCTGCCTCTATGAGAAAGTGGTACTGGCTTGAGGGATACTGATGGAAAATATAAGGAATTCACAAAATTAAACTTAATTCTTGCTAATCTATAAAAGCACTATGATATAGCCAGATAAAAGCAAAGCTGTGAGATGGAGTCCTGACCTCCAAAGATGCCATGATGCTCTTTAAGGTGCATAAATCTCTGGCCTCTTATGACGCTTCCTTATAAGCATCACAGAAAGAGACCCTCAGTGAAATCACACAAGGGTGAGATTCAGAACATAGAAAATAAGGTCTTGTCTAAATGGAGCAGTTAAAAGATGCTATATATTACATGGGGCTTTTTAGCTACATCTGTTTTTATATAAATTTCTGTACATAATATTTAACTATTTATTATAAACATTCACATATAAACATATATACACACACACACACACACACACACACACATAGAAAAGATAAAATGTGGAATAACACAATCATTTGTTGTTCTGGAATGTTGTTTGTAGCCTTTATATAATTCTATATATAAAATTTAAGTGTGGCTCAGTTGTGTCTGACTCTTTGCAACCCCATGGACTGTAGCCTACCATGTTCTTCCGTCCATGGGATTTTTCCAGGCAAAAGTACTGGAGTGGGTTGCCATTTTCTTCTCCAGAGGATCTTCCCAATTCAGGGATCGAACCTGAGTCTCCCACATTGTAGGCAGATGTATATATTTATATTTGTATATGTGTATGCTGTGCTGTGCTTAGTCTTTCAGTTGTAGCCAACTCTTTGCGAGCTCAGAGACTGTTGCCCACCAGTCTCCTCTGTCTTTGGCTTTCTCCAAGCAAGAATATTGGAGTGGGTAGCCATTCTCTTCTCAACCCAGGGATTGAATCTGGGTCTCTCTTTCTCTCTCTCTCTCTCTATATATATATATATATATGTATATATATATATATATATATGATTAATTATATATATATATAACACTAATATATATATTAGTAAAACAGCACTTTGAAATGAAAGTCATTCAGTCAAGCCTGACTCTTTGCAAGCCCAGGGAATGTATTCTGCCAGTCTCCTGTCCTTGGAATTCTCCAAGCAGGAATACTGGAGGGGGTACCCCATTTTCTTCTTGACCAGGGATTGAATCCGGGTCTCCTGCATTGCAGGCAGATTCTTCACAGTTTGAGCCACCAGGGACCACTATGGTTTTCTAAATCCATTTTCTATTCTTTAGGTAGTTTGGTTACTTAGGCTTTTTAGTCTATTTTACCAGGCTTCTATGCTACGTGAGTGCTCTGTCATTTCTGACACTTTTCAACCCCATGGACTGTAGCCCACCAGGTTCCTCTGTCCATGGCATTTTCCAGACAAGAATACTGGAGGGAGTTGTCATTTCCTCCTCCAAGGACTCTTATGGATTCAGGGATGGAACCTGTGTTTCTTTTGCCTTCTACATTGATGGGCAGATTATTTACCACCATACGACCTGGGAAGCCCCACTATGCTTATATAATATATGGAATTTAGAAAGATGGTAACAATAACCCTGTGTACGAGACAGCAAAAGAGACACTGATGTATAGAACAGTCTTATGGACTCTGTGGGAGAGGGAGAGGGTGGGAAGATTTGGGAGAATGGCATTGAAACATGTAAAATATCATGTATGAAACGAGTTGCCAGTCCAGGTTCGATGCACAATACTGGATGCTTGGGGCTAGTGCACTGGGACTACCCAGAGGGATGGTATGAGGAGGGAGGAGGGAGGAGGGTTCAGGATGGGGAACACATATATACCTGTGGTGGATTCATTTCGATATTTGGCAAAACCAATACAATTTTGTAAAGTTTAAAAATAAAATAAAATTTTAAAAAAAAGATAAAATCAAATCCAAAAAAATAAAAAAAAAAGAATCAATACATCCATAAGAGGATAGGGCTTTCCATATATTTTTAGATATAAAGAAATAAACACAATGATAAAATTTGGTTTATCTATGTCAATTTTATTAATTTCTTTTAATAAATATTTCAACTGCCACAAAAGCGAAATAGTTGGCATCAGCCCAACCTACAATTAAAATATGTTGCTAACATTTATTGATTTATTGACTTTGGGAAAGTCATTTATCTTCTTCCATACTAGTATAATCACACCTACATCACATGATTACTGAAAATAAGAGATACTATGGGAAAAATGCTAGGTTTTGCCTTGAGTTAATAATAAATGCGCAAATTATAAGATAGATAAATAGGAAGGTGGGGAGATAAGTAGATAAGCAATATATTGACAGAGAATTGCAACGTGAACAAATTTAATGGGCATGCAGATGAGTATAAATCATGAAAAAAGGTGCAACAGTAAATCTATTAACACTTCCCAAATTTGAAATCTTTAGTTCATTCTGTTTAAAAATACAATGAAATAGAAATGGATGTTTTAATATTTTCTTTCATAAATTTGTAGCCTAGAAGTTTTCACAATTGCTAATACATTACTCAGAAACTATCAAAACATTTGCCAAAATGCATGAGCTCTTCAAACTGTAATGTTAAATCTAGACATTTCAAAACAAAACGTAACAGTAGTTCATCACATCTGAGCTATCTAATTCAGTAGTTAGTAACTTTATGTGAATGTTTAAATAGAAATTAAACATAATAAAAATAGGTAAAATTCTACAGTCCGATGTAGTCTCAAGTGCTCTATAGTCATATATAACGATATAGCCACTATATTGAAGAGTGCTAATTACAGAACATTTCAATCACTGCAAAAAGACTTGTATTGATTAGAGCTCTCATCTAACTCTCTAACTCATCTTTCTAAAGTATCAATTAAATAGCATTGTCTCAAGGAAAGATACTTTACAGATAGTTTGCATTGTAAGCATAATTAAAAAGGATTTCCAAATGGATTTTAGAAATTAAATTATATTACTCATCAGGCATGCCTATCCCTGTAAAACGTAAGACAATATTGTGAATAAAACTAGATGATACAGGTGTAGTGGATAGAGTGAAGTTGATTTAAATGACCTCTAATATTCTTTTTTCTTTTTTTTAATATTATTTTATTTTTAAACTTTACAATATTGTATTGGTTTTGCCAAACATCGAAATGAATCTGCCACAGGTATACTTGTGTTACCCATCCTGAACCCTCCTCCCTCCTCCCTCCCCATACCATCCCTCTGGGTCGTCCCAGTGCACCAGCCCCAAGCATCCAGTATCATGCATTGAACCTGGACTGGCGACTCGTTCCATATATGATATTATACATATTTCAATGCCATTCTCCCAAATCATCCCACCCTCTCCCTCTTCCAGAGTCCAAAAGACTGTTCTATACATCAGTGTCTCTTTTGCTGTATCGTATACAGGGTTATTGTTACCATCTTTCAAATTCCATATATATGCATTAGTATACTGTATTGGTGTTTTTCTTTCTGGCTTACTTCACTCTGTATAATGGGCTCCAGTTTCATCCACCTCATTAGAACGGATTCAAATGTATTCTTTTTAATGGCTGAGTAATACTCCATTATATATATATATATATATATATATATATATATATATATATATACCACAGCTTTCTTATCCATTCATCTGCTGATGGACATCTAGGTTGCTTCCATGTCCTGGCTATTATAAACAGTGCTGTGATGAACATTGGGGTACACGTGTCTCTTTCAATTCTGGTTTCCTCAGTGTGTATGCCCAGCAGTGGGATTGCTGGATCATAAGGCAGTTCTATTTCCAGTTTTTTAAGGAATCTCCACACTGTTCTCCATAGTGGTTGTACTAGTTTGCATAACCACCAACAGTGTAAGAGGGTTCCCTTTTCTCCACACCCTCTCCAGCATTTATTGCTTGTAAACTTTCAGATCGCAGCCATTCTGACCGGGGTGAAATGGTACCTCATAGTGGTTTTGATTTGCATTTCTCTGATAATGAGTGATGTTGAGCATCTTTTCATGTGTTTGTTGGCCATCTGTATGTCTTCTTTGGAGAAATGTCTATTTAGTTCTTTGGCCCATTTTTTGATTGGGTCATTTATTTTTCTGAAATTGAGCTGTAGGAATTGCTTCTATATTTTTGAGATTAGTTGTTTGTCAGTTGCTTCATTTGCTATTATTTTCTCCCATTCTGAAGGTTGTCTTTTCACCTTGCTTAGAGTTTCCTTTGTTGTGCAGAAGCTTTTAAGATTAATTAGGTCCCATTTGTTTATTTTTGCTTTTATTTCCAATATTCTGGGAGGTGGATCATAGAGGATCCTGCTGTGATGTATGTTGGAGAGTGTTTTGCCTGTGTTCTCCTCTAGGAGTTTTATAGTTTCTGGTCTTACGTTAAGATCTTTAATCCAATTTGAGTTTATTTTTGTGTATGGTGTTAAAGTGCTCTAGTTTCATTCTTTTACAAGTGGTTGACCAGAGTTCCCAGCACCATTTGTTAAAGAGATTGTCTTTAATCCATTGTATATTCTTGCCTCCTTTGTCAAAGATAAGGTGTCTATATGTGCGTGGATTTATCTCTAGGCTTTCTATTTTGTTCCATTGATCTATATTTCTGTCTTTGTGCCAGTACCATACTGTCTTGATGACTGGCTTTGTAGTAGAGCCTGAGGTCAGGTAGGTTGATTCCTCTGGTTCCCTTCTTCTTTCTCAAGATAGCTTTGACTATTCGAGGTTTTTTGTATTTCCATACAAATTGTGAAATTATTTGTTCTTGCTCTGTGAAGAATACCGTTGGTAGCTTGATAGGGATTGCAATTAATCTATAAATTGCTTTGGGTAGTATACTCATTTTCACTATATCGATTCTTCCAATCCATGAACATGGTATATTTCTCCATCTATTAGTGTCCTCTTTGATTTCTTTCACCAGTGTTTTATAGTTTTCTATATATAGGTCTTTAGTTTCTTTAGGTAGCTATATTCCTAAGTATTTTATTCTTTCCGTTGCAATGGTGAATGGAATTGTTTCCTTAATTTCTCTTTCTATTTTCTCATTATTAATGTATAGGAATGCAAGGGATTTCTGTGTGTTGATTTTATATCCTGCAACTTTACTATATTCATTGATTAGTTCTAGTAATTTTCTGGTGGAGTCTTTAGGGTTTTTTATGTAGAGGATCATGTCATCTGCAAGCAGTGAGAGTTTTACTTCTTCTTTTCCAATTTGGATTCCTTTTATTTCTTTTTCTGCTCTGATTGCTGTGGCCAAAACTTCCAAAACTATGTTGAATAGTAATGGTGAAAGTGGGCACCCTTGTCTTGTTCCTGACTTTAGAGGAAATGCTTTCAATTTTTCACCATTGAGGATAATGTTTGCTGTGGGTTTGTCATATATAGCTTTTATTATGTTGAGGTATGTTCCTTCTATTCCTGCTTTCTGGAGAGTTTTTATCATAAATGGATGTTGAATGTTTTCAAAGGCTTTCTCTGCATCTATTGAGATAATCACATGGTTTTTATTTTTCAATTTGTTAATGTGGTGTATTACATTGATTGATTTGTGGATATTGAAGACTCCTTACATCCCCATGATAAAGCCAACATGGTCATGGTGTATGATTTTTTTAATGTGTAGTTGGATTTGATTGCTAGAATTTTGTTAAGGATTTTTGCATCTATGTTCATCAGTGATATTGGCCTGTAGTTTTCTTTGTTGTGGGATCTTTGTCAGGTTTTGGTATTAGGGTGATGGTGGCCTCATAGAATGAGTTTGGAAGTTTACCTTCCTCTGCAATTTTTGGAAGAGTTTGAGCAGGATAGGTGTTAGCTCTTCTCTAAATTTTTGGTAGAATTCAGCTGTGAAGCCGTCTGGACCTGGGCTTTTGTTTGCTGGAAGATTTTTGATTACAGTTTAAATTTCCATGCTTGTGATGGGTCTGTTAAGATTTTCTATTTCGTCCTGGTCCAGCTTTGGAAAGTTGTACTTTTCTAAGAATTTGTCCATTTCTTCCACATTGTCCATTTTATTGGCTTATAATTGTTGATAGTAGTCTCTTATGATCCTTTGTATTTCTGTGTTTTCTGTTGTGATCTCTCCATTTTCATTTCTAATTTTATTGATTTGATTTTTCTCCCTTTGTTTCTTGATGAGTCTGGCTAATGGTTTGTCAATTTTATTTATCCTTTCAAAGAACCAGCTTTTGGTTTTGTTGATTTTTGCTATGGTCTCTTTTGTTTCTTTTGCATTTATTTCTGCTCTAAGTTTTAAGATTTCTTTCCTTCTACTAACCCTGGTGTTCTTCATTTCTTCCTTTTCTAGTTGCTTTAGGTGTAGAGTTAGGTTATTTATTTGACTTTTTTCTTGTTTCTTGAGGTAAGGCTGTATTGCTATGAACTTTCCCCTTAGGTCTGCTTTTACAGTGTCCCACAGGTTTTGGGTTGTTGTGTTTTCATTTTCATTTGTTTCTATGCAAATTTTGATTTCTTTTTTGATTTCTTCTGTGATTTGTTGGTTATTCAGCAGCGTGTTGTTCAGCCTCCATATGTTGGAATTTTTAATAGTTTTTCTCCTGTAATTGAAATCTAATCTTACTGCATTGTGGTCAGAAAAGCTGCTTGGAATGATTTCTATTTTTTTGAATTTACCAAGGCTAGCTTTATGGCCCAGGATGTGATCTATCTTGGAGAAGGTTCCATGTGTGCTTGAGAAAAAAGTGAAATTCATTGTTTTGGGAAGAAATGTCCTATAGATATCAATTAGGTCTAACTGGTCTATTGTATCAATTAAAGTTTGTGTTTCCTTGTTAATTTTCTGTTTCGTTGATGTATCCTTGGGTGGGAGTGGGGTATTAAAGTCTCCCACTATTATTGTGTTATTGTTCATTTCTCCTTTCATACTTGTTAGCATTTGTCTTACATATTGTGGTGCTCCCGTGTTGGGTGAATATAAATTTATAATTGTTATATCTTCTTCTTGGATTGATCCTTTGATCATTATGTAGTGACCGTCTTTGTCTCTTTTCACAGCCTTTGTTTTAAAGTCTATTTTATCTGATATGAGTATTGCTACTCCTGCTTTCTTTTGATCCCTATTTGCATGGAAAAACTTTTTCTAGCCCTTCACTTTCAGTCTGTATGTGTCCCCTGTTTTGAGGTGGATCTCTTGTAGACAGCATATGTAGGGGTCTTGTTTTTGTATCCATTCAGCCAGTCTTTGTCTTTTGGTTGGGTATTCAACCCATTTACGTTTAAGGTAATTATTGATAAGTATGATCCCATTGCCATTTACTTTATTGCTTTGGGTTCGAATTTATACACCGTTTTTGTGTTTCCTGTCTAGAGAATATCCTTTAGTATTTGTTGGAGAGCTGGTTTGATGGTGCTGAATTCTCTCAGCTTTTGCTTGTCTGTAAAGCTTTTGGTTTCTCCTTCGTACTTGAATGAGATCTTTGCTGGGTACAATAATCTGGGCTGTAGGTTATTTTCTTTCATCATATTAAGTATGTCTTGCCATTTCCTCCTAGCTTGAAGAGTTTCTATTGAAAGATCAGCTGTTATCCTTACGGGAATTCCCTTGTGTGTTATTTGTTGTGTTTCCCTTGCTGCTTTTAATATTTGTTCTTTGTGTTTGATCTTTGTTAATTTGATTAATATGTGTCTTGGGGTGTTTCGCCTTGGGTTTATCCTGTTTAGGACTCTCTGGGTTTCTTGGACTTGAGTGATTATTTCCTTTCCCATTTTAGGGAAGTTTTCAACTATTATCTCCTCAAGTATTTTCTCATGGTCTTTCTTTTTGTCTTCTTCTTCTGGGACCCCTATGATTCGAATGTTGTAGCATTTAATATTGTCCTGGAGGTCTCTGAGATTGTCCTTATTTCTTTTAATTCGTTTTTCTTTTTTCCTCTCTGATTCATTTATTTCTACCATTCTATCTTCTAATTCACTAATCCTATCTTCTGCCTCTGTTATTCTACTATTTGTTGCCTCCAGAGTGTTTTTTATTTCATTTATTGCATTATTCATTATATATTGACTCTTTTTTATTTCTTTTAGGTCCTTGTTAAACCGTTCTTAGATCTTCTCAATTCTTGTCTCCAGGCTATTAATCTGTGATTCCATTTTGATTTCAAGATTTTGGATCAATTTCACTATCATTATTCGGAATTCTTTATCAGGTAGATTCCCTATCTCTTCCTCTTTGGTTTGGTTTGGTGGGCATTTATCCTGTTCCTTTATCTGCTGGGTATTCCTCTGTCTCTTCATCTTGTTTAAATTGCTGAGTTTGGGGTATTCTTTCTGTATTCTGGCAGTTTGTGGAGTTCTCTTTATTGTGGCGTTTCCTCACTCTGTGTGGGTTTGTACAGGTGGCTTGTCAAGGTTTCCTGGTTAGGGAAGCTTGTGTCGGTGTTCTGGCGGGTGGATCTGGATTTCTTCTCCCTGGAGTGCAATGAAGTGTCCAGTAATGAGTTATGAGATGTCTATGGTTTTGAGGTGGCTTTGGGCAGCCTGTAGCTTGGAGCTCAGGGCTGTGTTCCTGTGTTGCTGGAGAATTTGCTTGGTATGTCTTGCCCTGGAATTTGTTGGCCCTTGTGTAGTGCTTGGTTTCAGTGTAGGTATGGAGGCATTTAATGAGCTCCTGTCAATTAATGATCCCTGGAGTCAGGAGTTCCCTGGAGTCAGGGTTTGGACTTAAGCCTCCTGCTTCCAGTTATCGATCTTATTTTTACAGTAGTTTCAAAACTTCTCCTTCTATACAGCACCACTGATAAAACATCTACGTTAAAGATGAAAAGTGTCTCCACCGTGAGGGCCACCCAGAGAGGTTCACAGCGTTACATGAAGAAGAGAAAAGGGAGGAGGGAATTGGAGGTGACCCGAATGGGATGAGGTGGAATCAATAGAGGAGAGAGTGGGTTAGCCAGTATTCACTTCCTTATGTGCACTCCACAACTGGGCCACTCAGAGATGTTCACAGAGTTATACAGAGAAGAGAAGAAGGAGGAAGGAGACAGAGGTGGCCAGGAGGATAAAAGGGGGGAATGAAAAGGAGGGAGACATATCCAGCCAGTAATCAGTTCCCTAAGTGTTCTCCACCGTCTGGAACACACAGAAATTCACAGAGTTGAGTAGAGTAGAGAGGGGTTAGGGAGGAGACACAGGCGACCCAGTGGAGAAAAAGGAGAGTCCAAAGGGAGAGACAGCAGTCAAGCCAGTAATCTCACTCCCTAGTGAAAAATGGGTACTGAAGATTGGGTTCTTAAAGGTACAAAATTGATAACAAATACATAAAAGCAAAAATTTAAAATCTAGAGTAGAGTTTGGAGTTTCAAAATTACAATGTTAAAGAAGAGAAGAAGGAAAAGAAAGAAAAAACAAACAAAAACAAAGTCGCAGAAATTATAAAGAAAATATAGGTACAAAATTGTTACCAAATACCATAAAGCATAAATTAAAATATCTAGCATAGAGTTTGGAATTTTAGATATACAATGTTATATAAAAGAAGAAGAGAAAGAAAGAGAAAGAGGAAAAAAAGTCACAAAAATTATAAAGAAAAATATAGGTACAAAATTGATAACAAATACCAAAAAGCTAAAATTAAAAATCTAGAGTAGAGATTGGAATTTCAAAAATACAATGTTAAAGAAAAGAAGAAGAAAAGAAAAAAAAGAAAACAAGGTCACAAAAATTATAAAAAATATATATATGAAGTTTGCTTTAAAAAAAATAGGGTCTTTTTTTTTGCAAAGTAATAGGTTATAAAAGTGAAAATTAAAGGAATAATAGAGGACTTAAAAAGTTTTTAAAAAATTTAAAAAAAAATAAAGAAAAAATGATCACAAAAATAGTAAAAATATATCTAGGACTTTCTCTGGTTTTGTTGTGAGTATTGTGGAGTCAGTTCATTTTCGGCTAGTTCCTTGGTCTGACTTATATTTCTCAAGATCTATAGGCCCCTTCCTATGTAGTTGGTATTAACCACAGGGTTTTAATCTATTGCCTGTAGCTTCCAAGGAGGTTCCGTCTGTTATAGCTTCTTCTGTTTGCTGGTCTCTTCAGTGTCTGGTTTCCACCCTGACAGAAAGGGTACGGTGGTGGACACTATTTTTTTTTTTAGGCTCACTTGTTCAGCCGTGCTGTGGGGAGGGAGGGAGGGATGCTGCAAACAAAAACACTGGCATGTGCTCGCAGTGCCTCAGCCACACTGGGCCTGCACCCACTCACGGAGCGTGTAGCCTCCCTGCACACACTGCTCAGGCTCTAGGTTGCTCCACCGGGAACCATCCGTGGCCGGCCCTGGGCTGCTTGCACCTCCCAGGTCTAAGCTGTTCAGGTTAAGGCACTCAGGTAGTCCCCAGAGGTGCAGACTCGGTTGGGCCAGCATTTTGGGCCCTTCCCAGGTCCGAGCAGCTCAGGTGATGAGGTGTTTGGCGAGCGCGATTGCTGCGACTTATCACCTCCCCACCACTCGGTTATCTGGGTGTACAACCGGAGCACCTTCCAGGCAGATGTTGACCATTCCAGAGCCCCAAGAAGTCTTAGTTAGCAAAGAAGCCTACTTAAAGTTTTATAGATAATGTCTCTCTGGGGCTGCGATTGCCCCCTTCTGGCTCTGGCTGCCTGTCACTGGACGGGGATGGTCTGCAGCCAGCTATCTCTGTTCAGTCCTTTGTTCCATGCGCGGGCCTGGTGGTGTCTTAGGTTAGGGCTGGCTTTTCACGTGGTAGATATCCCACAGTCTGGTTTGCTAGCCCAAATTATTTCGCTCAGATAGCGCTCGGGGTATTCAGGCCAGATCCTTACTCTAAGAGATGCAGCACACGCCACGCCTCCCTGCCCAACCCCTGCTTGCTAATGGCATGTGCAGGCGTCTGCGCTGCTTCTCCGCTGGGGGAGTTACCTTAGGGCTTGCAATCTGCAGGTTTTAATTGTTTGTTTATTTTTCCTCCCTGTTATGTTGCCCTCTGTGCTTCCAAGGCTCGGCACAGATTCGGCAGTGAGAAGGTTTCCTGGTGTTTGGAAACCTCTCTTTTTAAGACTCCCTTCCCGGGATGGAACTCCGTCCCTCCCTCTTTTGTTTCTTTTTTTGTCTTTTATATTTTTTCCTTCCTCCTTTCGAAGACTTGGGTTGCTTTTCTGGATGCCTGATGTCCTCTGCTGGCATTCAGTTGTTTTGTGGAATTTACTCTGCATTTAAATGTTCTTTTGATGAATTTGTGAGGGAGAAAGTGTTCTCCCCGTCCTACTCCTCCACCATCTTAGCTCCTCCTCCTCTAATATTCTTAACACTTATAATTCTATCAGATTTAAAATAGTCTTTTAAGTGATCTATTAAAATATGGGAAAAATTTTAAAAACAAAAGAAAGAAGTCACTTATTGTAAAATAAATTCAACTTACCAAAAGAAAATATTTTAAAATTTCAGCTTTAGAAACTTCATGTTGTTTTCCATGTTTTTTTTTAACTTTATTAAAAACAATAATTAAAAGTATATGATGAAGATAATATCTCCAAGTAAAACAACTGAAGGCAAGTCATCATTAATACACAATAAATAGAGTAATAAAGTAAAAAATTTTTAACATTTTTTATTTTTGCTCTAAAAGAACAAATTTGAATAGAAGGTACAACTAAATATATATATACAGGCACTTTTTACATCAGCTTCTAATGAGTTCTACTACAGCTTAAATATTACAAAGTTAACAAATGAAACCTTGGGAAACACAGTTCTTAAGGGACTTTACATTTTACCCTGATTCATAAAAGTCCCTAAAGTGTGTAATTAACTAAAACACTATAAAGAATTTTTAAACCCATCAAGCTTGGAGGATTCTTGAATTCAGTAAAATTTTAAAAGAAAAATAATTGAAAATAATTTGCTCCACAGAACAGAGATTTACTAAATGATAAATGGTCAGGTGTCACTAGGCTTGTTATGCAGATATGCAAGATAAGGAAACTGAAAACACAGTTAATTTTAAAGATTCTTTAAAAGCATCATACACAGAGAGAGAATCAAAAAGTGAATTTCTGCCACGGGTGTACACGTGTTCCCTATCCTGACCCCCGCTAACACCTCCCTCCCCGTACCATCCTTCTGGGTCATCCCAGTGCACCAGCCACCCATGGCAGACTCATGTTGATGTATGGCTAAACCAATACAATATCATAAAGTAATTAGCCTCCAATTAAAATAAATAAATTTAAATTTTTAAAAAAAGTGAATTTCTGGTGGTTAGATTGCCGATCTCTATTTTCAGTTTAACTTGGAAACTGAGTTCAAAAGGATCCTTCTAGAACTCTGGTGAAAATTCAAGGCTTACATTCATCAAACTAATATTTACTGAAGAACAACATATTCTATGCATCATTTACAAACAGAGATAAAGAGGTTATCAAAAATGATTCAATCTTCAATTTTAGAAAGATCGGAGAATAAATATACTCCCAAAGACAGTTAGATTATATATAAATCTATAATTAAAATAGAACATTGAGTTTAAAATCAATCATTTAAATCAAAAAATGGGTAATCACCATGGGGAGAAATGAGAGAATGCTCAAATTAGACAAATAGGAAAATTGGTAGCATGCATTTCCTGAGGGCTTTTATCAATCTTTGTAACAAGAATATTGGATTTTAATAACTGTTGGTAAAAATAACTGGAAAATTCGAGACAGACATGTAACAAAAGTTTTCAGATATTGGACAACTGGTGGCCCATGACAGAAGGATCATGATTACTGGCCCCTGACATGGAATGATGGTGGGGCACATGAAGAACATGATAGTCATGTAGAGAGGAAGACACTGAGTCAGGTCAGGAAGGGCTACAGTGCCTGGAATATGCAGGGCTGAGCACTGGAGTGGAGACACCTAAGCAAAATGATTTCACATCAGCATGAAGTTGGCCTGTGACATTTCTGATGGTTTCTAAATTGCAGCTATTGAGATTGTATAAAGCCAAGCCAAGAATGGGCTTCCCTCATAGCGCAGTTGGTAAAGAATTGGCCTACAATGCAGGAGACCCGGATTCAATTCCTAGGTAGGGAAGATCCCCTGAAGAAGGAAATATCAACCCACTCCAGTATTCTTGCCTGGAGAATCCGATGGGCAGAGGAGCCTGCTGGGCTACAGTCCATGGGGGTCACAAGAGTTGGACACGATTTAGTGGCTAAAGAGAAAGTCTAGAACAGCTACTAGGAAAAAAAGGAACTGCAAGGAATTTGTACCTTGAAAACTACCAGTTCTCATGGGGTTGGGATACATTCAAATTTGTCAAATCTTATTGAAGAATGTCATTGAACATCTAGGGCTTTCAATAAAGACAGCTGAAGAGAGAACTTGCCCCAAAGGAAATAATCCACTTTAATCCATCTAACAGAACTCAACATCAACTCTCAAAAGGATTAAGCAGGTGAGCAAGCAAATAAGCTGACTGGCAAAACAAATCCAAACATTTTGAAGACAGAATTTAAAAAAATAAAAAAATAAAAAAAATAAAACTATGGACTCAACTGAAAAATGCTCTCAATGTCCAGCATCCAAAGAAATATCTGCAAGTTGAAGAGAAAAGTTTATCCACAACCATGAGAAAAATGTCATCATTTCTAGATCCAGGAATAACAGAGATGAGAGAATAAGTGGTGAAAGAGTTAGTCCCTCAGTCGTGCCCAACTCTTTGCAACCCCATAGGCTGTAGCCCGCCAGGCTCCTCTGTCCATGGAATTTTCCAGGCAGGAATACTGGAGTGGGTGGCCATTTCCTTCTTCAGGAGACCTTCCCAACCCAGGGATCACGTGTCTCCTGCATTGCAGGGAGATTCTTTACCATCCGAGCCACCAGGGAAGCCCCAGAATAGGTAAACAAGGACTTTAAAAGCAGTAGCAAATATTTTAAGAATTCAAAGGCAAATATAAATATGAAAATTAGAACTAAGAGTTATAATAGAAAACAAAATTGAGTCACTAGGATTCAGTAATCAAGAATGAGCATTTTACTGTGTATGTGTTAAAAGCAGATTAGACATTGAAGAAATAACTTAGTGAAAAAGACACAAAACAATAGAACTCTCTGCATTTAAGTACCAAGAGATAAATAGAAATCACTAAAAAGTTAGACACTTGACAGGCGTAAGAAAAACACATTATATATAGAAAAAAGAATAATAAAACACCTACTTTGTGAAAAATAATGCACACTAAAAGAAAATGAACAAACATTTAACAACACTGGAAAAATATCAAACAATAATTTTATATCAGATAAAAACATAAAGTAGAAATTTAAAGAAATACACATTTTCCTTATCTGCTTCTGGCAATCACCAGGTAAAATTTGGTAAAATATCACATCACAGTTAAAAACTTTGAGAAAAAAAGAAATAGCCAACCTTGAAAGTACTGCAGACAGAAAATTAAGCAAATTATGAAAGGCATTAGAAATTTATTAATGGAACAAGTGATGTTCTCATTTTACAAATTCTCTTTTCAGAAGGGCTTGATCTTGCAACAAATGAATACCCTGTAAATAGCCCACAGTCTTTCTGAGCTGAACAACAAAAGAGACAGAATTGGGACAAACATAGTCAAAGGGAACAAATGAGAGAGAGAGATGAATTCTAGGAAGGAGAAAGCCAGGGAAGGGGAGATTAATACCCTGTGTAAAACATTGTCCAGTTCACTGATCCTGAACCATGAAAGTATGGTGCAGGCTCCATATGCTAGACAGAGTTAAAAATATGAAGTAATATTTGTATTACAACCCATGAGACAGAGTTTGAACCAAAACATGTCAGTTTTCGGCTAAAAGAAAAAAGAACAAATAAAATAAACTCTCTTAAGATAAGGACAACAATATTCAGACATAGCAGGATATTACAACATCCAAGATACAATAAAAAATTTCTTGACACACAAATGTGCAAGAAAATTAGAACAAGCCTTGAAAGGGCAGCAGAAATTGATTCTTTGTTCTTTTTCTCCCTTTTCAGTCTTTAGATAGTTCTGTATAGTTTGAGAGGTGGCTTTAACTTTTCAGTCTCCCCTTCCCACTTCATTCCCAAATCTCTTTTATATTTGAGTGGCTTCCCTGGTAGCTCAGTGGTAAAGAATCTCACCTGGAAGGCAGAAGACACAGGAATTTCAGGGGCTTGGGAAGATCCCCTGGAGGGGGTTATGGCAATATCCTCCAGTATTCTTGCCTGGAGAATCCCATGAACAGAGGAGCCTGGCCACTACAGTCCATGGGATCGCAGAGAGTCCGATAGGGCTGAAGCCAGTGAGCACACAGGAGCAAAGGTGGGAGAGGGTTTTCTGCCCTCCCTAGTGGCAGCACAATTCTTCTTTGTATCACTGCAGGACCCTGGGCCAAATAACTAATAAAACAGTGAAATGTATAAAGGAAATCTGAATAAGTAGTTTTATCTAGCACAGATATACAAGTTCAAAAAAATATATTGATCAGAAAGAAAAACAACCAAATTAAAATGAACCAAAGGGTAGATGCTTCAAAAGGAAGTGTATGAAAGACTCACATGTTATACAGAAAAGTGTTTATTATTATTAGTCTTCAAGCAAAAAAAAAATAACAATGAAATAATTTTCACTAATTTCTATTTCAAAATTTTAAAACTTCTACATGAAATATTGGCACAGATACTCAGAAAATGGGACTCTCATGGATACTTGTTGGTAATGTAAAAGGCTACAATAAGCTTGGAAGGCTTCAAATTTCTTATAAGTTTAAACATTCATTTATCCTGTGATCCAGTAATTTCACCCTTAGATCTAACCATGAGAAATTAACTCATCCTCTGCAAACATATTTAAATGGAAATGTTTATACTAAGCTTTTTATAATAACCCAAAACACTGATATTCATCAATGACTAAAGAATGGTGGCACGTGCATGTATTGGAATATAATGTAGCTATAACAATCACAGCATAGATAAATTTCAAAATCATTATATGAAGTGAAAGATACCATATAAACAGTATGTATTGCATTACTCTACTTACATGAAACTCAGGAACAGGGAAAATGAGATTATGGGTACAAACCAGAGCAGTGGTTGCTGGAGGTGGGAGGATTTTATTTGAGGTGTAAAGGGGAGAGGAACCTTTCTACAATGGAAATGGTCTAGATAAAGGATATAAAGCATCAGAAAAATTTCTGTGGCACTGAAAGTGTTCTATGTATTGATTTAGGTATTAGAAACAAATAAAACAGTTTTTAGAACTTATCCATTTGTACAATTTAGATCCGTCTTTAACTGTATATGAATTTCCCTCAATTATTGTATGTACAGAAGTCATAGAGGAAGATGGCACAGGTAGAATGTTATGAGAGGGACTATAATATTTTATGTTAGATTTTATTCTTGACGAGGTTGTACTGAACATTATCCAAGCATGGTTGAATCTCAGCTCAGGCAACACTGTGGTTGAGACGATCATCACAGTAAGATACTGCATCTTAGTGATTGTTATGGTTGGCCATATGGAAGGACAAGACAAGAATATATTATCCATTTAAAGATGAGAGTTTAATTTCAAATCATCTAGTTATAATTATATGGCTTTGGTCAAATTATCTGGTTCTTCTAAATTTGATGTCCTCTGAATATGGAAATAATACCTATCTCACATAGATTAAATGATATATTTTTAACCCAGTGTTCACTACATATTTTTACTTGAGTAACACATTTAAAGAAAAAAAAAAGTATGTGATGATGATAATGCCATTTAAAATTTATCATGGGTTTTGTAATTGTTCCAGTTTTACTGGAATAAAGCTGATTGAAGAATTTTTCATTGCTACTTCAATCATTGACTCTGTGTGAGAGGATACGTATTTTTACAGAGCTCTCCGTGAACTGCACAGATCATTTATGCTGTTTGGTTTCTTTCCTTGAATCATCCCTTACACTTTTTTTTTTCTTTCTATTGGGAATATGCAGAACATTCTGAATAATTAGCAGTCATCACAGGCAGTTTTTAATAAATGTTCAGATGATTTAGGTGTAATCATCTGAATAAATTATACTTCCTCTGGGATCATCACAGAGGAAGAGAAAAGGTATATATTCTCCTTACCCAAACAAAAAGTAATTTTGGAGAAGAAAATCCAATTCTTCATTAGAGGTGAGTGAATATAAGTTGTCGGTTTTGATTATCACCTGGGTGTTGGTCATTTCCTAAGTTTTCTGGCCTCTGACCATGGACTCTAATGACTCTTAATGGTCACTGAGCACTAATTCTTTACATGACAAAAACATTATTATCTCTCCTTTTATCTGGAGTAGTATGAAATTTTTAGAGTATTAGATCCTATGAATTGACTAGAAGTAATATATCCACTTGATTTCTGAAATGTGAAAGTGCATTTGGATATTTCATGGGATGAAAAAGTTAGAAATATCTGAAAAAATCATCACTGATCTCATCTATTAGAATCTATTAAGATTAAGATTCATCTAGATAAGATATAGGATACCCAGTTACCTCTGAATTTTAGATAAAAGAATTTTTAGTAGATGTCTTTTGTACTACTTGATCATTATTATTCATATAAACATATACAATGCAATATTTAAAAAGAATACATTAAATTATGTATTATATATTATAATATATATTTTTAAAATTTGCAATATTTTAAGTGAAAACAATTTTAATATAATGATATGTCTTTATGGCACTTTCCTGGTGGCTCATATGCTAAAGAATCTGCCTACAATGCAGGAGGGTTTGATCTCAGAGTTGGGAAGATCCTCTAGAGAAGGGAATGGCTACCCACTCCAGTATTCTTTCCTGGAGAATTCCACAGACAAAGGAGCCTGGCAGCCTATAGTCCTTGGGCTCGCAAAAAGTTGGACACAACTAAGTGACTAATCAAGTCCTTATATTTGAACTTTTACATTTTTTAGTTGTCTGCTTTTTTCCCCTACTGGTTGCTTACTACTTGATTTGTATTTTTTGTTTGCTTGTTTGTTTTCAGGAAAGGCTTTACAAACTGAAAAAAATAGACTGGCAAATAAATAGAATGATTTAAGAGTTAACGAGAAAGCCCTGACCCTCAGATAACTCCTAACTGCTATCATTATGTCTGAAGATTGAAAAATCAGTCATTCTTTTGCATAATTTTTGGATTTTTAATGCCTTAATTCCCTAAATGGAAGTGCATAAAATTCTGCATCAAAATGACTGGAGATATTCTTTCCGGAAATAGAAGAATGGGCAGGATATCAATACCTCTTTAAGATTCTAGCAGCAGCTATTTCTATAAATAGTAGAAGTAAGATTGTTGGATCATATGGGGAACTTTTAATCAACAGGTATAAAATTACAATTTTTCAAGACAAATAGGATAAAAATACGCTGTACACTATTGTGTACACAGTTAATACTGCATTGTACACTTCAAAGTATTTTAATGGGGTAAATTCTCATACTAGAATGATCAGGGTAAAAGAATCAAGACATCTTCAGAAGGAGGTAATCACTAACACTGAAAATGGAGATCAACTCAGTAAACACTAAAATAATTCTTGGCAAACACTGAAGACTTCAAAGGGTACTGAAATTTTGGATTGTCTTAACTCAGTTATGACCAACCTAGACAGCATATTAAAAATCAGAAATATTACTTTGCCAACAAAGGTCCATTTAGTCAAGGCTATCGTTTTTCCAGTAGTCATGTATGGATGTGAGAGTTGGACTATAAAGAAAGCTGAGCACCGAAGAACTGATGCTTTTGAAATGTGATGTTGGAGAAGACTCTTGAGAGTCCCTTGGACTGCAAGGAGATCCAACCAGTCCATCCTAAAGCAGACCAGTCTTAAGTGTTCATTGGAAGGACTGATGTTGAAGCTGAAACTCCAAGACTTTGGCCACCTGATGTGAAGAGCTAACTCATTTGAAAAGACCCTGATGCTGGGAAAGATTGAGGGCAGGAGGAGAAGGGGTTGATAGAGGATTAGATGATTGGATGGCATCACCAACTCAATGGACATGAGTTTGAGTAAACTCCAGGAGTTGGAATGGACAGGGATGCCTGGTGAGCTGCAGTCCATGGGATCACAGAGTCGGACAGGACTGAGCAACTGAACTGAACTCAGTGTGTCTCCCATTCTGCAGGAAAACCTTGAGAGTACAGGCTGAAACACTGGGTTCTTATCTGTAAAATGAGAAGGAGCCTGAAAGCAGAATGGGATTCAGTGGGGACTCTGCAGACGAAATCATCTAGGAGAAAGGGGTAGAAATGGCTCAGCAATCTCCAGTATTGCATCCCTAGTCTTTGAATCAAACTGGCTAAATCAGTACTAAAACTACAAAGTGCCAACTAAGTGGCCTCAGACTCCAGCTAACCTTCTGGTTGGCTTTGTAGGGGAGCAATATTTGACCCCCCAGCCCCCCAAAATGTCTCTTTGGCATGCGGATTATTTCCAGCTGAAAACAATCAAGATCCAGAAGACTCCAGAAGAATTTTTGATCTTCCCCCTGATTGTCTAAAAAATACTAGATAAAGGGCTTGTTGATATCTGCAGAGAAAGTCGGCTAGGTGTAGTCAGGCAAATGCAGGCAAAGTCTAGAGATCTAAGTCCACTCTGTACCACTCTCTCTACCAGATCCAGCAGACATCAGTTTATCAAGCATTTGTTTTTCCATCTCCATGCGAATTCTCTCCTGCTCCTTTGAAGTCCCAAACAACTACCCTCAACATCCTCCTTTGTCTCTAGCTGAAGACAGTATTTAAGGTAAAGACTTTAGCCATTTTAACGAGCTACTCAGTTTTCCTGAGTTGCTTCCATGTATACATGTCCTACAACTTTTATTTGATTTCTTCCTGCAAATCTGTCTGATGACAGCCAAAAGAACTTAGGAAGGTGGTAGAAGAGAATCCTTTCCTCTCTGATAGCTCTGATGAGGTAAAAATGCACATTCTAAGGCAAGTCAGAGAAATGTGTACAAAATTTTTGTTTCTCTTCCTTTGACATCCTCTCTCCCCTCTACTGTGCACTGTGTATCTCTATTATGCCTCAACCAAACTTCCCATCAGCAGAAATGTCTACTGAAAAACAAAGAGACACATTCTCCTAGCATCAGCAAGATAAATCCTTAGGAAATAACCTTCCTTCTTGTAAGAGGCTCACCATGATGACCCCTGACCCATCACTAACTGTACATGTAGATCTGGTTTGTTTACACTGTCAAAAATACATCATTCAATGAACAGCTCTTCGTCTCAGAAAATTACTTGACTGTGCTTTGACCTTTAAAAGATAGAACAATTCCAGAACTTTCTGAGAGGCTGTTTCTGGGTTATAATCCTTAGTTTGGTTCAAATAAGATCTTCTACTTAATTCTTAGATCAACTGATAAATTTTTTCATTGACAGATTCCACAAGTTTCACCTGATATGAGTTTCTGCCTTGGCCCATTTGGATTTCTCAGGCAAAAGTTGAGCATTTTATTACTTTTAATAATTCTATCCTATATTTTCTCTGATTGAGATTTTTGAACTCGAATTACTCCTCCAATTGAAAGTCATGCTAACAGAGTTCCAGATTTTGTTGACGGAGAAACTGAAAGAAAGGGAATCCAGATGGATTAAGCTAAGAGAAGTTCTAATTGTTTTTACTGATTGGTGATTTATTCGCTAAGTATTTGACTCTTTGTGACCCCATGGACTGTAGCCTACCAGGCTCCTCTGTCCATGGGATTTTCCAGGCTAGAATACTGGAGTAGGTTGTCATTTTCTCCTCCAGAGCATCTTCTCCACCCAGGGATCGAACCTGGGTCTTCTGCATTGCTGGCAGATTCTTTACCAATTGAGCCACCAGGGAAGCCTATGTAAATTTTATGAAATGCAGAAGGCAGCACTTAACCGTGAAACATTATACTAGATAATGTTTTATATATATATATATATATATATAGTATAATAATATACTATATTGTGCAATTTGAGAAGTCCAAAAGAATTCTCAGATGAAAGTGGAAGTGTATTAAAGAAAAATGTGATATCCTTGTATAGATGAAATAAAGTCTATATTTCTGCATTAATACCTATATGGTAATTTAAATCAATGGATATTTTCCAAACATCACTGACTCTATTTAATCTGTAGTAACCGTGCATGTAATTTCCCAGGATTTCCACTTTTTGGAAAGTAGAAGATTCTGTCCTTTATTTTAGTTTCAAAATAAGATATGGAAATTACTTTTCTATCCCTTGTCATGACGTAAAATATCTATTCTCTCTAAAAATATTATACTTAATTAAATGACATCATGGGAAAATTAACCTATTTCTTTCCAGAAAAGCTGACTGGACTAAATGGACCCACAGAATCGATCATCACTGACTGAATTCATTCTGATGGGGGTCACAAAGCAGCCTGAGCTTCAGGCTCCCCTTTTCGGAGCCTTCCTCATCATCTACACAATCACAGTGGTGGGAAATCTGGGCATGATCATCTTAACTCAAGTGGATTCCCGGCTGCACACACCTATGTACTTTTTTATCAAACACCTGGCTTTCATTGATCTTGGTAATTCTACTGTCATTTGTCCCAAGATGCTGGTGAATTTTGTTGTGGATCAAAATACCATTTCCTATTATGCATGTGCCACACAGTTGGCTTTCTTCCTTATGTTCATTATCAGTGAATTTTTTATTTTGTCAGCCATGGCCTATGACCGCTACTTGGCTATCTGCAACCCTCTGCTGTACAATGTTATCATGTCCCAGAGACTTTGTCATATGCTGGTAGGCATTCCATACCTCTACAGTACCTTTCAGGCACTCATGTTTACTATTAAGATTTTTACATTGACTTTTTGTGGCTCTAATGTCATCAGTCATTTCTACTGTGATGATGTTCCCTTGTTACTTATGCTCTGCTCAAACGCACAAGGAATAGAATTGTTGATCATACTGTTTTCAGCATTTAATTTGATCTCTTCCCTCCTGGTCATCCTAATGTCCTACATACTGATCCTGACAGCAATATTTCAAATGCATTCTGCAGAGAGCAGGAAAAAAGCTTTCTCCACATGTGGTTCTCATCTGATGGTGGTGGTAGTGTTCTATGGGTCTCTACTATTTGTGTATATGCAGCCCAACTCCACTCACTCCTTTGATACAGATAAAATGGCCTCTGTGTTTTATACTTTAGTGATTCCCATGCTTAACCCCTTCATCTACAGCTTAAGGAACAAAGAAGTAAAAAGTGCCTTCCAAATGGTCTTAAAGAATAACTGCAAACTTTGTATCTAACATCCAATAATGAAATAAGAAATAGTATTTCCATCAGCAGATGAATGGATAAGAAAGCTGTGGTACATATACACAATGGGGTATTACTCAGCAATTAAAAAGAATACATTTGAATCAGTTCTAATGAGGTGGATAAACTGGAGCCTATTATACAGAGTGAAGTAAGCCAAAAAGAAAAACACCAATACAGTATACTAACGCATATATATGGAATTTAGAAAGATGGTAACGACAACCCTGTATGCGAGACAGCAAAAGAGACACAGATGTATAGAACAGTCTTTTGGACTCTGTGGGGGAGGGAGGGTGGGATGATATGGGAGAATGGCATTAAAACATGTACAATATCATATAAGAAACGAATCGCCAGTCCAGGTTCGAGGCAGGATGCGGAAGTTTGGGGCTGGTGCACTGGGATGACCCAGAGGGATGGTATGGGGAGAGAGGTGGAAGGGGGGTTCAGGATGGGGAATATGTGTACACCCGTGGCAGATGCATGTTGATGTATGGCAAAACCAATACAATATTGTAAAGTAAAAAATAATAATAATAATAATAAATAAAAGAAATAGTATTTTAATAAACTATGATTAAGGCATATGTCACTTGATGTTTCTAAAAAATATGTATCATTCTTTTTGGCTCCAAAGCAAAAGCTCATTAAAATACACAGAGAAATAGATTGTTTCCTTTGTATTCACTCCAGTTAATTTTCATACTTTAAATCTCAATGAAATCTCACTCTCTTCCCCACATTCCTTGTTGATTCAATGTTTCCTTTAATGATTTCACAGAACCCTGAATCTATCCCAAAGGAAGCTCTTATTAAACTCTACCTAGTAAACTCTGTGGCTGTTTCTGCAAAGCTTTTTGTTTGTTTTCTAGGAAGGTGTCCTTTCAATCATTTTGCATTGTATTTTCTGAACATAAACAACTGTGTGTAGATCAAGTTGAGTCTCTTACATACAGCAGACATTTGCATCATGATTAAAAAAAAAATCATTCTACTCATCTCAACCTTTGGGAAATTTAATCCATTTTCATTTAAGGTAATTACATTACAAGATTTCCTGGATTGTGAGCGAAACAATCCGAGATCACACAGAACAGGAAGACATCAGTGTTCCAAAAAGCCAGAAAGCGGAATCCTCGTTCCACACCTGAGCATCCAGTAGAGATCTCAGAGGTATAATAAAAGCTACTTTAGACTCACATAGCTTGAAAACAAGTCTTGAAAGGAGCTAGTTGATCCTTGTTTAAAACATTCTTTTAGGAAGACAACAGGAACTTGCAGCACTCATTATTCTGTATTTCTTCACAGTATTTAGCATCTAGTCACAAATACTAGACAAATGTGAAAGCAGGAACATGTGACCCCCACCCAGGAGATAATTAAAACAGATCCTGAAATGTCAGTGAAGATATAATTAACAGGCAAGGACTTTAAAACATATTATAAATATGTTCCATATACCAGATCATTTAATAAGAACACTAAACTTAGGAACAAAATATTTATTGAATGAGCGTAACAGCATATTGTGTTCTGAAAAAGAGATGATGGCTACACTTAAGCACATCTCAGTGACGGCACTCAAAGAGCAAAGCCAAACACTGAATAAACACCGCAAAAAGAGCTTCAGTGATCTGTAGAACAACAGCAACCCAAATACTGTATAGTTAAGGGTAGGAAAGTGGAAAGAAGAGATTACATATGATTGAAAAATCGATGAGAGAAATGTTGGCCAGAGTTTTTTCCAAACATTAAAAAAGATAATCCTAAGATATAAAGAGCTAAAATAATTCTAAGCAGGATAAACAGAAAGGAAATTACACCAAAGTATGTCATGTCAAGTTTCTGAAAACTGAAGATAAAAGCATTAATAACATAGAAATGAAAGATATAGATGAACAGATAAATAAAAGAGTCATCACTAATCTTTATGCAGAAACAATATGTCATAAGACATTGTTTTGTGTCAACCTGCAATTTTACATCCTTCAAAAACATTCTTGGTTAACGAATGCTATGTTATCAAATATTGCATAATCTTTTTCTACAAAGTCATTTTTAATTTACTCATACACTGGGTGCATGTGTAACATATCTAATATGTGCATTAAATTGTGTAACTGAGATGCTGACAAAAGTATATTTATGTTTTCCAATGTTTAGTGATATTGCATAGTTTGTTCAATTACACCAGGGAATGAAATACTTTTAACTTTTCCTAATGAGACATTTGGAGAATAACTAACATATCCAAGGCACTCTCCCTAAGGTAATTATGTTCAATTTTTTTTTTTAATCTTTGAATCAGATCAAAATTTTAACAAAATGAGTCTCAAAGGGATAGAAAAACACTTGAAACCATTCTGCAATAGACAAGGAGGACTGAACAGTAGGAAGTCGATGCATCTTCTCCAGTAAGGTAAGTAGGAAACACTGGTCTGCAAGTTTCTCAGGGCATACAGCTCAAACTCAATCATCACCAAAGATCTTGAAGGCATTATGCTCTGTGAAACTGTTTCTTCCTTTCAGTATACTTTCCTGATCAAAAAGATTAACGTGTGCGACAGACCTTTTGTATGGACTCTGATGCAATGCATTTAGACTCTTAGCTTTCCAAATGAACTTAAAGCTCTCCTATCTATTTTAACAAGGATCTTTCTCTATCCTTGATTACTGGGTGCCTCCCTTTCTCCATTTTTCATTGCCTGTGTGCTCAGGATGACCATGATAGAACAGAAGACTGCCATGTTTGTGAGAATATATTCTGAAGAAAGTTAATTTTATTTGAATCCTAACTCTGCCAGTTATTGTCTGGGCTATCTTGATTAAGCTATTTTATTCTTGACATGTAAATGGATTATGCTCATATAGTTGACCCTTGAACAACACGTTTTGGACTATATGGGTCCACTTATATGCAGATTTTTTTTTTTCCTCAGCAACTACACCACTATGTTTACCAGTGATGGTTGGCCAAATATACAGATAGAGTATCCCCAGTGGATAAGGAAGGTGGACTCTGAGACTTTAGCATCTGTAGATTTTGTTATCTTCAGTGGATGCTGGAACCAATTCCCCACAAGTACCAGGGACAACTGTGCTATTTATTTTCTAGAGTTATTGTGTGGGTCATGTGAATTAATACATGCAAAGTCCCTGGCAAATTATAAGCTCCATATCACTGCTTGGTATTCACTTACATTCTTCTTTCCAGTGGATCTATTTACATGGATCTCCATAAATAACCAGATTCATAAATAATCAGAATGATCAACCCTTTATTTTTCAGAAGAGGGATATGTGATTGGAAGACCATTAGAAGTGATTCAGTTGTCAGATACAATCAATATGGCAAATGAAGATTAAGATATTAATAGCAAAATTTGAAAATTAAGACATTATAGCATTGGATTTTGTATTGGATAAACAAGCTGAGCTTATAGTAAATGACAAACATTGAAATTTATGTTTAATTATCAGGTTTTCTACTCACTACATCATTCATCAGTCTACCAACAGAGAATCTTTTTATTATTCCTTGCAACTTTGAACAGATAAGATGATTGTCAATAATATAAGCTTTATTGTCTGAGTGTAGATGTTTGTTTTAAAATTTATCTGAACATTTTTTAAAAGTTCAAATGTAATAGACAGATCTTTTGATATATTTAAAAGACCATGTGAAAACAAGTAGGCCATAGAAGCTGTATCAAAGCAATCATTTCAAAATGTCTTGTCCCTTTAAAGCAAAATTTCCCAGAGTTTCCATGAATGTGCTTTGTGCTGGTCTCAGCCTGTTGATAGTGACTCTATCAGTGAGCACTGCCTGTGGGCTCTCAAGTGGGCCCTATTATTGGTGGTGAGCTGCACAGACATGTCCCTGCCCAGAGCCAGTGCTGTGGCTGGAAGAGCACTTGGGATTCTTTTACGATTGCAAGATGCATCCAGCAACACGTGTCAGGTAACTTTGAAAAACAAGCCTTGTTACATTCTGGGGGGTACGTGGCACACCAAGGCCACACAGAGAGGTTAAGGAGAGAAAGAGAGAAAGAATGAGAGTAAGAGAGATCAGCGTGGTTCTGCCTTTGTTGTGATCAAGGATGGCGTGCCTACATTAAATTTTTATTGGTTAATTTAAAGCATAAGAGCAGGAATTATAAAATTCAGAAAGGGAAAACTAGGGTCAATCAAGCTGGCAGTTACTTATATCATTCAGGGCTTTCTAAAAGGGAAATTTCATAGGACAACCCAGCTATTTATCTAAGGGTTTAGCTAGAAATATGTTTATTTGAGATATATATCTTTCGAATCTATTGTCTCAGCAATGAAAAGGTTAATATCAGAACTTACATAACAATTTAAAAAGCTGATCATTATGCACTTACATTGCAATGTGAATATAGGTAGGTGTAGTCTCGACCTGATGGGAAGATGAATCTGTATTTATAATTTTAGACAAAGAAAATGACTCACATATCATGTATTAAATTCTCCTAGATGATAGCATTGCAAATACAAAGTATTGATTTTATACCCAGGTAACCAGGATGGACCCCATGGAGAAACACAATCATACTGCCATGCACAAGGTGACTGAGTTTGTTCTTATGGGGATCACAGACAGTCCTGAGCTGCAGGCGCCTCTCTTTGGAATCTTCCTGGTCATCTACTTGGTCACAGTGACAGGAAATCTGGGTATGGTTATCCTGACCCATTTGGACTCCAAGCTACATACTCCCATGTACTTTTTCCTTAGACATTTGTCAATTACTGATCTTGGTTACTCCACTGTCATTGGCCCAAAAATGATGGTCAACTTTGTGGTGCACAAAAATACGATTTCCTACAATTGGTGTGCCACCCAACTGGCATTCTTCGAGACTTTCATTATCACTGAACTCTTCATTCTATCAGCAATGGCCTATGACCGCTATCTAGCCATCTGCAAACCTCTTCTCTACGTGGTCATCATGGCACAGAAAGTGTGTTGGGGGTTGGTACTTACTCCCTACCTCTACAGCACCTTCGTGTCACTATTTTTCACCATTAAGTTATTTAAATTGTCCTTCTGTGGCTCTAATGTCATCAGTTATTTTTACTGTGACTCTGTCCCTCTGATATCTCTGCTCTGTTCTGACACACATGAGTTAGAATTGATCATCTTAATCTTTTCAGGCTGCAATTTGCTCTGTTCCCTCTTGATTGTCCTTGTATCCTACTTGTTCATTCTTGTGGCCATTCTCAGAATGAACTCAAGCAAGGGGAGGTACAAAGCCTTCTCCACCTGTAGTTCACATCTGACAGCGGTGGTCGTGTTCTATGGGACATTACTGTTTATGTACCTGCAACCCAAGTCCAGCCATACTTTTGCTGTTGATAAAATGGCCTCTGTGTTTTATACTCTGGTGATCCCTATGCTCAATCCATTGATCTATGGTCTAAGGAACAAAGAAGTAAAAGATGCTCTGAAGAGAACTTTAACTAATCGATGCAAAATTCCCAACTAATATCTTAATACAAGTTGCAAATGTGGGTCCAGAATCCTTGTAGAATGCTCTATCAGTCCAATGAAAGCATCAAAAATAAAAATGTTTTACCCCATTGTTTCATCTTTTTCAGGATAAAATGCTCCCTTTCATATCTCCCAGGACTCTTCTCCACCTCACCTGAATAAACATGGTGTCAGATGATTAAGTCTCAAGTGATTTTCACGATCATATTGGAACCTATGTTATTTAGAAAGAAGGCAAATCATGTCAAATTTTTGGTCAAATTCAGACTTGCAGAGGTTAAAAATGTATTTATTAGTCAAAATGGCGTACAATGGACCAAAAATTAGTGATATATATGTTAAATCAGGCACTGCACTAAAGGTAAAGAATATTAAACCATGAATAATGTGTAGACTAGACAAGAGGCAAGAAAGTGAATAAGCTTATGATTATAACTGAACAAGTTATTTCAAGAACATATGCAATGTAGAAAATAAAGTATGCCTCTCAGAATTGAATTCTCAGTCAGATTGAGTTAATATTTTCTATCTCTGGGATACAGTGGAGATTTTGGAAGATATTTAAATTAAGAAACATGAGAAGCCTACTGGCTAACTCTGAGTCTCCCTTGACAGAGTCACATGCTATAGTTAGCTTTGGTTTATGCTAGCTTCCTGATAAACGTGTTTATTTAGGATTAGCAGATTCAAGAAAAATGAGTTATCTGGTCATTTTGTTGTTGGTGGTGGTGGTTTTCAGTCACTAGGTTGTGTCTGACTCTTTGACACTCTATGGGCTGCAATACACCATACCTCCCTATCCCTCACTATCTCCCAGAGTTTGCCCAAGTTCATGTCCATTGAGTCAGGAATGCTATCCTACCATCTCATCCTCTGCCACCCTCTTCTCTTTTTGCCCTCAATCTTTCCCAGCATCAGAGTCTTTTCATTTGAGTCTGATCTTCACATTAGGTGGCCAAAATATTGGAGCTTCAGCCTCAGCATCAGTCCTTCCACTGAATATTCAGGGTCGGTTTCCTTTAGGATTGACTGTTTTGATCTCCTTGCAGACCAAGGGACACTCAAAAGTTTTTCCAGCACTACAATCTGAAAGAATCAATTTTTTGGTGCTCAGCCTTCTTTATGGTCCAACTCTAACATCCATACATGACTACAGGAAAAACCACAGCTTTGACTATACAGCCTTTTGTCAGTAAAGTGACATCTTTGATTTTTAATACACTATCTAGGTTTGTCGTAGTTTTTCTTCCAAGGAGCAAACATCTTTTAATTTCATGGCTGAAGTCACTGTCTGCAGTGATTCTGGAGCCCAACAAGAGACAATTTGTCACTGTTTCTACTTTTTCTTCTAGTTGCCATGAAGTGATGGGACTGGATGCCGTGATATTTGTTTTTTGAATACTGAGTTTTAAACCAGCTTTTTCACTCTCCTCTTTCACCCTCATCAAGAGGCTCTTTAATTCTTCTTTCTGCCATTAGAGTGGTATCTTCTGCTTATCTTATCTGAGGTTGTTGATATTTCTCCCAACAATCTTGATTCCAGCTTGTAACATCCAGCTTGGCATTTCATGTGATGTGCTCTGCATAGAAGTTAAATAAAGAGGATAACAATATGCAGCCTTGTCATACTTCTTCCCCACATTGATCCAGTCAGTTGTTCCACATAAGGTTCTAACTGTTGCTTGTTAAATCTTATGCAGGCTTCAAAGGAAACTGGTCAGGTGGTCTGGCATTATCATCTCTTTAAAAATTGTCCACAGTTTGTTGCGATCCACACAGTCAAAGGCTTTCAGTTAATGAAGCAGAAAGAGATGTTTTTTTCCTGGAATTTCCCTTGGAAATTTGATCTTTTGTTTCTCTGCTTTTTCTAAACCCAGCTTGTAATCTGAACGTTCTTGATTCAAGTACTGCTGAAACCTAGCTTGAAAGATTGTGTGTATACAGTCATTTACTAAAGTGACATAAATATTTTGCAAATCCATAGCAAAGATAACCTAGGCTAGAGACGATTGGTACACTCTAGGGTTAACTGACCTTTCGTCGTGTATTTTGCTTTCTTCCTCAGCTTGTATACACAGATCCAGTATTTTGCATGAACTCTATGCTAACAAAATGCTTCATCCTTTGTACTTACTCAGGGCTTCCCTGGTAGCTCATGGTAGAGAATCTGCCTGCAACGTGGGAGAAGTGGATTCGATCTCTGGGTGGGGAAAATCCCCTGGAGAAGGGAATGGCTATCCACTCTAGTATTCCTGCCTGGAGAGTTAGTTCCATGGACAGAGGAGCCTGGCAGGCTACAGTCCATAGCGTGCAAAAGAGTCAGACATGACTGAATGACTAACACACAGCAAATGAACTGATTCCTTATACATTAGTTGTTTGAATAGACAATTTTTAGATTTTTAAAAGGTTATAAACACTACCCCAGTCATTTTGATTCAGTCTAGCACTCAAAGCGAAAATTTTGTGGAATTAAATCAAAATATGAACCAGAGTCTCTTTATCTTCAGTTCAGTTCAGTTCAGTTCAGCCGCTCAGTCATGTCCAACTCTGCGACCCCATGAATCGCAGCACGCCAGGCCTCCCTGTCCATCACCAACTCCTGGAGTTCACTCAAACTCATGTCCATTGAGTCGGTGATGCCATCCAGCCATCTCATCCTCTGTCGTCCCCTTCTCCTCCTGCCCCCAATCCATCCCACCATCAGGGTCTTTTCCAATGAGTCATCTCTTCACATGAGGTGGCCAAAGTATTGAAGTTTCAGTTTCAGCATCAGTCCTATCATTGAACACCCAAGACTGATCTCCTTTAGGATGGACTGGTTGGACCTCCTTGCAGTCCAAGGGACTCTCAAGAGTCTTCTCCAACACCACAATTTAAAAGCACTAATTCTTCGGTGGTCAGTTTTCTTCACAGTCCAAGTCTTACATCCATACCTGACCACTGGAAAAACCATAGCTTTGACTAGATGGACCTTTGTTGGCAAAGTAATATCTTTGCTCTTTATTTTAGATGCATTTATTTTATTTATTTGCCCCTTCTTTAATGTACTGCCATTTACTTTATTAAGTGTTACCATAAAAGGAAAAAAAAAAAGCTATCCCTGTGAGATGGTGGATATGTTAATTAGGTGATTATGATAATACTTCACCTTTATACATATATATCGGAATATCATATTTGCACTCTGGAAATACATACAAATTTTATTTATTAATTTTAACATTATAAAGATAAAATTTTAACTTTTTAAAATGAATCAATGAAATAAAATATAACAAATTAAAATCACACAATTGCATTCTCCAAAAACATCAATTTTACTTGCTACAGTATCTTTGGATCCTGTCTGTAAGTATATTTATTGTCATGAATAAATTTTATTTTTTAGAGCAACACTTTATATTGTACTGTAGAGATTTTTGGTCACATATTGTCCCCAAATTATATCATTTCCTTTAATTTTCACAATCCATAAGTGAAGTTAAATAATATTGAAAGCATCTTTAGTTTCATCCACATAGTAAAGCATTAAAGAAACCATGGTACATCATATTACCTACAATTTACTTTCCTAATTGAGAAAGCATCACATTATTCTTCTTAGTTAATAAAAGTTACTTTTAAAATTTTTTATTGAAAATTAATAAAGTGATACATGGCAATGAATAAAATGATACATGATGCAATACTATTATGATGATATTAAATTAATGCCTTGAATTGACTTTAGCAGGGCAGACTTCAAGAAGCAAGATTTCTACAGCAAGACCCTCAGAATAATTATGTTTGTCAGATTATGACACTTTATCACAGTATACAACTGTGGAGTACACATTGATCTCTTTTTATTTGGATATTCTTCGACTGATGGACCTAGTTGTTGGCAGATGTTTTCTTTGCCACTATAAAAAGTGCTGTAATAAATAGCTTTGTACTTATAACATGATACACTATTGCTTTTTGTTTATAAAATAGATGCATAAGGATTCTTCCACATTCTAACTGTGTTGTTGGTAAATTATTTACCTATTTGTATAATAAATTAAAATAAAAAATAAAATGCTAATAAAAAGTACTATGCTTTGTGATAGAGTGTGGAGCAATTCACTGTAAAGAAACATTGAGGAACATTTCAGGATGGTGGAAATTCTCTTATTGGGAGCAGTAGTAGCATGTCATCATTTTTCAAGGTCAGCATGCATACTCCACATTTTTTTCTATTCTATTGTGCCTAAAATATACATTATTAATGTCTTTAAAATGGAATATGACTTTTTCAATACTATTTTTGCTTTTTTTAGACACTTTTCTAGAATTTTTATATAATCCATATAGACAAAGATTTAAAGGATATATAAAAGTATATTAAATATATATCTATAACTCATTGCACAAACTTCTGAACTGTATACATAGCTTGCAGTATTTCTCTATACTGATAATACTGTCATGACAATATTAACTTAATACCTTGAACTGACTTCATCAGAACAGTCTTCAAGAAGCAAGGTTTCTACAGCAAGACCCTCGAAATAATTATGTTTTTCAGATTGTGACACTTTGTCATTATTGGGCCAGGCAGAACCTCTTCTCTTATTTATTTATTTTTTCTTCCAAGTTGTTGTGGGCAGAAATGTGTCCCACCAAAATTGATATGTTGAAGGCTCAATCCACAAAATCTCAGAATCTAGTGTATTCAGAGATAAGGCTTTTTAAAGAAGTAATTAGTTAAAACAAGTTATTAAGGTGAGCCGTAATCCAGTATCATAAGTGTCCTTATAAGAAGAGGCTAAAACACATAGAAAGACACCCCAGACACTTCGATGTACCCAAACCGAGTGACAATCACATGAAGATACAGCAAGAAGGGGGCCATCTATGCAAGGAAAGAAGGGTCCATCATATGCAAGCCAAGGAGAAAGGCCCCAGAAGAAATCAAATCTGCTAACCTCTTACTCATAGACTTTATTTATTTGTTTAAGATTTTTTGATATGAGTGCTTATTTGCTTAGTTGTGTCTGCCTCTTTGTGACCCCTCGGACAGTAGCCCTCCAGGCTCCTCTGTCTGTGGGATATTTTAGGCAAGAATTCTGCAGTGGGTTGCCATTTTCCTCCTCCAAGAATCTTCTGACCCAGAGATTGAACTCGTATTGGCAAGAGATTCTTTGCCTGCTGAACCATCACGGAAGTCCTTTTTGATATGAACTACTTTTAAAGTCTTCACTGAATTCGTTACAGCATTGCTTCTGTTTCATGTTTTGCTTTTTTTGGACCATAGGCATGTGGGATCTCAGCTCCCTGACCATGGGTCAAACCCACACCCTCTGTGTGAAGCCTTAACCAGTGGGATATTAGGAAAGTCCCTTGATCATGGGCTTTTAGACTCCAGAACTGAGAACACATATTTCTTTTATTTAAACAAACCTGTTTTTGGTGTTTGTTATAGCTGCTCAAGCAAATTAATGCATTTTTCATCTTTATTCATTTACCCCACGATGTGGGCTTCCCAGTGGCTCAATTGTAAAGAATCCACCTGTAATACAGGAGACACAAGTTTGATCCCTAGGTTGGGAAGATCCCCTGGAGAAGGAAATGGCAACCCAACCCACTCCAGTATTCTTTCTTGGGAAACCCCATGGACGGAGGAGCCTGGCAGGTTACAGTCCATGAGGTCACAAGAGTTGGACATGACTTAGTAACTAAACAATAACAAAAGCTTACTATATAACCATCCCAAAGTATTTAATGTGAATCTACTCCAACTTCCAGCTTTAAATTCAAGGCCTAAAGGGGAAAATAATATGACACACACACAAAAAAATGTTGCAAAGAGAACTTAATCCCCAAAGCTGATAATTTCTCCAGGGCATTTTTCTTTCTACATGATTCTCTTAGTCTTTAAATGCATGAAAATATATGTCTAAAATATTTAGTGTTTAAAAAAAAATTGTGTGAAAGGAAATTTATAGACATTAAATAAAAGCTGTAGTTTCAAATATTATATTTGATCCTTGCCTAGAATTTATCTTCTACATTTTTTCACCTGAAATACATTTATAAAGAAAGGATTAAAATAATATTTTTAATATATAATATTTTTTGGAGGACATAGCTTCACCTTTAATATCCAATTTATCCTATTCTTGAAATAATGACTGTGCTAAATTGCATTCTTTGACGTAAAAGTAGGAAACAAAGAGAAATAGTGTCATATAAAAACAAAATGTGTAAATGGAATTTGTTTTTATTTCATTGTTAGTCCATTTGTTTCTAGCTCTTTGGTTTGCATTTTTGCCGTAATGAGTCGCTGAATGCAATGAAGTTACTTTGATAGATACACTTTAATCAGATGTCATGGAGTTGAACTCATTTCAATAATATAGGTCATACTGCCACCAAAAAAAAGAAGAAGAAGAAGACTGAAGAGACGTCTGGTGAATTCCTAGGGGGAGATCTTATCAAACAGCAAATCCCAGATGGCATCTTCCCAAAGGATGCAAAAGACAATTTGTGGATATTAGAATCATCTGGGTTTTAGTTAGGTTCTCAAAGGTTTATAAAGCCCCACCAACTCTCACTGACACAGCCATGTAGAAATTCTAAGAGGCTGAAACAGATGTGCCTTAGAGGTGGGTAGAAAATATTTATCTTATTTTGGTATAATGGCCTTCCCATGGCAGATGCATGTTGATGTATGGCAAAACCAATACAATATTGTAAAGTAAATAATAATAATAATTAAATAATTTAAAAAAATAAATACATAAAATGGCCTTCAAAAAATGAAATCTACACCTCAAAGTGCACCATGTCACTTTCATTTTGGAAGGCATCAGACATTATGTATGATCAAATAATACAATACTTAAGTAAAGGTTGGAGAAAACAAGTTATTAAAAACTATCTAGCTGTTTATATTTCAAACTTACAACTGGTATCATTAGATATTATATACTTATACCTCTATTTAAACAATGGATTTTTGCTCACTGAGATTATTTATATCATAGTCTTGTTTCTGCAATACTAACTAGAATGAAAAATTCATCTTTCACACACATATGCAAAAAAACTTGTGAAGGAAAACTGAGTACAGAATCACCCAAATTTTAAATGATGATTCTTTTTGAGAATACAATGATATACCATCAATTTTCTCAAGAAAATTTCCATTAGCTCTGGTAATATATTCAATACAATAGAGGTGAATATATATATATATATATATATATAACCAATGCTATAATAATGTATATTTAGATAAATCATGTATGTACAATAAAATGAATCTGACAACATTTTACTCAAGAAGTTTTCAGAAAGAAGACTTCAGTTTTAAGAGACAGTGCATAAACAGGATCAAGACATTAAGAACTGCAGACCCCTAAATTTCTGGTTTGATAAGTCAAGGCTTTCTGTAACATTCTCAAGGAGAAAATGAAACCCAGGAAGAAAGAGAATGCTCATTTACTGGGATGCTTTTAGTTCAAGTAACCCAAAATAAAATATCTGAAATAAATTTACTTTAAAAAAATACTGGCCTTATAATTTTATAATAAAATAAATTTCTAAGTACATGGAGAAAATTATATATATATATATATATATTATTATTATTACTCCTCTTTAGTCATAAGCTTTGTTGCTAATTTAAAGATAATTCCCCTCTCTTTTAGCCTGCCTGTTACTCATTAGTGCTCATAAGAAGATTGAAAATGCCGAGAGTATGATCAGGAATGACATTTTTCAATACCACAAGTTCAAGTTTTGTAACCTCAATTGAGGTTACATTCATTTGCAGTTTCTGGTAGCATGGGGCAACTGCTGCAAATGATGTGCAATCTTTTTTCAGATAATAAGGTACCTCTCACCAATCTATGTATTTGAAGAATCAATATGAATATGGACACAAAATGCCAGAGATCCTAATACAATCCAAATTCCCTACTTTGACACATTATCTTCTGCCAGAAATGCTGTAACCCTGCTTAACTTATTGTTAAAATTTTACTCCTCCCTTCCAATTTCTACCCCTTCCAATCATACAGTTTCTATCCTTCCCAATCATATAATTAATTATCTTTATAACAGCAAGAATAATCTTTTTTTTAAATTTAAACCTGACCTTATTATTCACCTACATTAAAACCTATCAGTTTTACAATTTACTAGAAAAAATTCAAATATTTATTGTGACCTAAATTATCTGATTTTACTGATTTTATTTTCAGATTTTCAATGTATCCTGGTATAAGCTAGTAAGACAAGAAAATAATGTGAACCTGATTGTTAAATGTATTGAAAATGAAGCTAAAGATACTTCAATTATTATAAAAACCAAAGCTTAGGTTGCATGAATTAATAAATCGAAAATTTGTGATACTGCCATTTGCCTACCAGCTAATCTGAGAATCGTGACACAGCGCCATTAAGGATAACAGTCACTGACTGTGGTAATGAGCCAGGGAAGTCTAGACCTAAGAAAGAAAAAGGGGGTGCTTAGGATGGCAAAGTATTACATAAATTGCCAAATACTTCAATGTGGAACCTTGAATAAGAAAACTAGAGAATGAATAGAATGCTTGTGATCTAAAATAGTTGTTTTTTGAAATGTAATTTTACAATTTAAGAGCAAGCATATAACCAGTGAGGCATTAGACTTCAGCAGAAATACAGGAGCTGGTATAACTTGGAAGTTTTGTTTGGGCTGATAGTTGATATGTTTGCCAAGGGAGACAATGGAGACACTGACAGCTGTACACAAAACATTAAACATTGTAAACATGGAGAAGACAAAAAAAAAAAAGAGGCATGGTGGGGACAGGGGGAACACAGAAGCAATATTCTGTAGCTCAGTGTCTGAGGGAAAAAAAAGCTAGAATCTCAAAATAGAGGATTGTCCACAGTGTATAAGGATGGAGATTGAGGAACATATTAGGAATTTTTCTTACAACCTTTAACAAATAATTTTGAAATAAATGAAAAAAATATAGTATACCTATCAAGGTAGGCATTTTCTTAAGTACCTGTAAGAATAAACACAAGAAATATGTCCCAGACTTAAATATTAACTTGCCTGAATGTTTTATAAATGTCTCATAAGAACCTAAAACTTAATATGTTCAAAGTATCACTTTGATCACTTCATTTTAAATCATATCTTTTAATATTTGAAAAATGTCATGGCCAATGGCCTAACTGTGAAAAGATCACAAAAGTCTTTCCTATTCCTTCAGTTCACTCACTCAGTCATATCTGACTCTTTCTGACCCCATGGACTGCAGCATGCCAGGCCTCCCTGTCCATCACCAACTCCAGGAGTTTACCAAAACTCAAGTACATTGAGTCGGTGATGCCACCCAACGATCTCATCCTCTGTCGTCCCCTACTCCTCCTGTCTTGAATCTTTCCCAGCATCAGGGTCTTTTCCAATGAGTCAATTCTTCCCATCTGATGGCTGAAGTATTGGAGCTTCAGTTTCAGCACCAGTCCTTCCAATGAATATTCAGGACTGATTTCCTTTAGGATGGACTGGTTGGATCTCCTTGCAGTACAAGGAACCCTCAAGCATCTTCAACAACACAGTTCAAAAGCATCAATTCGTCGGCCCTCAACTTTTTGTATACTCCAACTCTCATATCCATGCATAACTACTGGAAAAACTGTAACCTTGACTAGACGGACTTTTGTTGGCAAAATAATGTCTCTGCTTTTTAATATGCTGTCTAGGTTGGTCATAACTTTCCTTCCAAGGAGTAAGAGTCTTTTAATTTCATGGCTGCTATCACCATCTGCAGTGACTTTGGAGCTCAAAAAAATAGTCAGTCACTAATTCTACTGTTTCCCCATCTATTTGCAACTGGAATGCAAAAGTAGAAAGTCAAGAAACACCTGGGATAACAGGAAAATTTGGCCTTGGAATACGGAATGAAGCAGGAAAAACACTAATTGAGTTTTGCCAAGAGAACGCACTGGTCATAGAAAACACCCTCTTCCAACAATGCAAGAGATGACTCTACACATGGACATCACCAGATGGTCAACACCGAAATCAGATTGATTATATTCTTTGCAGCCAAAGATGGAGAAGCTCTACACAGTCAGCAAAAACAGGACCGGGAGCTGACTGGGGCTCAGATCATGAACTCCTTATTGCCAAATTCAGACTTAAATTGAAGAAAGTAGGGAAAACACTAGACCATTCAGGTATGGCCTAAATCAAATTCCCTATGATTTTACAGTGGAAAGTGAGAAATAGATTTAAGGGACTAGATCTGATTGATAGAGTGGCTGATGAACTATGGACAGAGGTTCGTGACATTTTACAGGAGACAGAGATCAAGACCATAGCCATGGAAAAGAAATGCAAAAAAGCAAAATGACTGTCTGGGGAGGCCTTACAAATAGCTGTGAAAGAAGAGAAGTGAAAAGGAAAGGAGAAAAGGAAAGATATAAGCATCTGAATGCAGAGTTCCAAAGAATAACAAGGAGCGAAAAGAAAGCCTTCCTCAGAGATCAATGCAAAGAAATAGAAGAAAACAATAGAATGGGAAAGACTAGAGATATCTTCAAGAAAATCAGAGATTCCAAGGGAACATTTCATGCAAAGATGGGCTCCGTAAAGGACAGAAATGGTATGGACCTAAAAAAAGCAGAAGATATTAAGAAAAAGTAGCAAGAATACACAGAAAAATTGTACAAAAAAGATCTTCACAACCCAGATAATCATGATGGTGTGACCACACTCACCTAGAGCCAGACATTCTGGAATATGAAGTCAAGTGGGCCTTAGAAAGCATCACTACGAACAAAGCTAGTGGAGGTGATGGAATTCCAGTTGAGCTATTCCAATCCTGAAAGATGATGCTGTGAAAGTGCTACATTCAATATGCCAGCAAATTTGGAAAACTCAGCAGTGTCCACAGGCCTGGAAAAGGTCAGTTTTCATTCCAATCCCAAAGAAAGGCAATGCCAAAGAATGCTCAAACTACTGCACAATTGCACTCATCTCACACGCTAGTAAAGTAATGCTCAAAATTCTCCAAGCCAGGCTTCAGCAATATGTGAACCTTGAACTTCCTGATGTTCAAGCTGGTTTTAGAAAAGGCAGAGGAACCAGAGATCAAATTGCCAACATCCACTGGATCATCGAAAAAGCAAGAGAGTTCCAGAAAAACATCTGTTTCTGCTTTCTTGACTATGCTAAAGCATTTGACTGTGTGGATCACAATAAACTGTGGAAAATTCTGAAAGGGATGGGACTACCAGACCACCTGACCTGCCTCTTTAGAAACCTATATGCAGGTCAGGAAACAACAGTTAGAACTGGACATGGAAAAACAGACTGGTTCCAAATAGGAAAAGGAGTATGTCAAGGCTGCATATTGTCAGCCTGCTTATTTAACTTATATGCAGAGTACATCATGAGAAATGCTGGTCTGGAGGAAGCACAAGCTGGAATCAAAATTGCTGGGAGAAATATCAATAACCTCAGATATGCAGATAACACCACCCTTATGTCAGAAAGTGAAGAGGAACTAAAAAGCCTCTTGATGAAAGTGAAAGAGGAGAGTGAAAAGTTGGCTTAAAGCTCAACATTCAGAAAACGAAGATCATGGCATCTGGTCCCATCACTTCATGGGAAATAGATGGAGAAACAGTGGAAACAGTGTCAGACTTTATTTTTGGGGGCTCCAAAATCACTGCAGATGGTGATTGCAACCATAAAATTAAAAGACGCTTACTCCTTGGCAGGAAAGTTATGACCAACCCAGATAGCATATTCAAAAGCAGAGACATTATGTTGCCAATCAAGGCTCATCTAGTTAAGGCTATGGTTTTTACTATGGTCATGTATGGATGTGAAAGTTGGAGTGTGAAGAAAGCTGAGCACTGAAGAATTGATGCTTTTGAACTGTTGTGTTGGAGAAACTCTTGAGAGTCCCTTGGACTGCAAGGAGATCCAACTAGTCCATTCTAAAGGAGATCAGTCCTAGGTGTTCATTGGAAGGACTGATGCTAAAGCTGAAACTCCAATACTTTGGCCACCTCATGTGAAGAGTTGACTCTTTGGGAAAGACTCTGATGCTGGGAGTGATAGGGGCAGGAGGAGAAGGGGATGACAGAGGATGAGATGGTTGGATGGCATCACTGATTCGATGGACATGAGTTTGAGTGAACTCCGGTAGTTGGTGATGGACAGGGAGGCCTGGCATGCTGTGATTCATGGGGTCACAGAGTCGGACACGACTGAGAGAGTGAACTGAACTGAACCGAACTGATGGGACCATATGCCATGATCTTATTTTTCTGAATGTTGAGCTTTAAGCCAACTTTTTCACTCTCCTCTTTCACTTTATCAAGAGGCTCTTTAGTTCTTTTCACTTTCTGCCATTACGGTGGTGTCATCTGTATGTCTGAGGTTATTGATATTTCTCCTGGCAATCTTAGTTCCAGTTTCATCCAGCCCAGCGTTTATCATGATGTACTCTGCACCTAAGTTAAATAAGCAGAGTGACAATATACAACCTTGATGTACTCCTTTTCCTGTGTGGAATCAGTCTGTTGTTCCATGTCCAGTTTAACTGTTCCTTTCTGACCTGCATGCCGATTTCTCAAGAGGCAGGTCAGATGGTCTGGTATTTTAATTTCTTGAAGTATTTAATACTTTAAGCATACAGATTTCTCAAGAGGCAGGTCAGATTGTCTGGTATTTGAATTTTCCAGTTTGTTGTGATCCACACAGTAAAAGGCTTTGGCATAGGCAATAAAGCAGAAGTAAATATTTTTTTCTGGAACTCTCTTGCTTTTTTGATGATCCAGGGGATGTTGGCAATTTGATCTCTGGTTTCTGTCTTTACTAAAACCAACTTGAACATCTGGAAGTACACGGTTCAGGTACTTTTGAACTTTCTAGCTGCAGCACTGGAATGGTGGCTGTATGGCATGGAGCAGCCATGAGGACATACCCCGCACCCAAGGTCAGAGAAACTCCAGAAAGATGGGGGGAGGTGCAAATTCAGGTTTAGAATCAAACTCCATTTCCTCCAGAGATGCTCAGAGGGCTCAAACAAACCTTGTGTGCACCAGGACCCAAAGACCCCACAGAGACTGAGACAGAACTGTGTTTAAGTGTCTCCTGTGGAGGTAAGGGTCAGCAGTGGACTGCCGCAGGGACAGGGACTCTGGGTGCAGCAGATTAAGGTATGGCATAAGCCCTCTTGGAGGAGGTCGCCAGTAACCCTATCAGAGAGCTGCCAGAACTTACACAGGACTGGGAAAACGACTCATGGTGGGCACAAACAGAACCTTGTCCACCAGGACCCAGGAGAAAGGAGCAGTGACCCCACAAGAGACTGACCCAGACGTGCCTGTGAGTGTCCAGGAGTCTCCAGCAGAGGCATGGGTCAGTGGTGGCCAGCTGCAGGACTGGGGGCACTGAGTGTAGCAGTGTCTGCATGGGATCTTTTGAAGGAGGTCACCATTATCTTCATTACCTGCAACACAGTTTGGCCCCAGGTAAAGAGCAGGGAGGGAACACACCTCTACCCATAAACAGAAAATTGGATTAAAGATTTACTGAGCCTGGCCCCACCCATCAGAACAAGACTCAGTTTTCCCCTCAATCATTCTTTCCCATCAGGAAGCCTCCATAAACCTCTTATCCTTCTCCATCAGAGGGCAGACAGGCTGAAAACCACAATCACAGAAAACTAACCAATCTAATCACATGAACCACAGCCTTGTCTAACTCAGTGAAACTATGAGCTATGCCCTATAGGGCCACCCAAGACAAATGGGTCATGGTGGAGAGTTCTGACAAAACGTGGTCCACTGGAGAAGGGAATGGCAAACTGCTTCAGTATTCTTGCCTTGAGAACCACATAAACAGTATGAAAAGGCAAAAAGATAGGACACTAAAAGATGAACGCCCCAAGTCAGTAAATGCCCAATATGCTACTGGAGATTAGTGGAGAAATAACTTCAAAAAGAATGAGGGGATGGAGCCAAAGCAAAAACAATAACCAGTTGTGGATGTGACAGGTGATAGAAGCAAAGCCTGATGCTGTAAAGAGCAATATTGCATAGGAATTTGGAATGTTAGGTCCATGAATCAAGGCAAATTGGAAGTGGTCAAGCAGGAGATGGCAAGAGTGAACGTCGACGTTTTAGCAATGAGTGAAGTGAAATGGACTAAAATGGGTGAATTTAACTCAGATGACCGTTATATCCACTACTGTGGGCAAGAATCCCTTAGAGGAAATGGAGTAGCCATCATAGTCAACAAAAGAGTCCAAAATGCAGTACCTGGATGCAATCTCAAAAATGACAGAATGATCTCTGTTCATTTCTAAGACAAACCATTCAATATCAAGGTAATCCAAGTCTATGCCCCAACCAGTAATGCTGAAGAAGCTGAATTTGAATGGTTCTATGAAGACCTACAAAACCTTTTATAACTAACACCCAAAAAAAGATGTGCTTTTTATTATAGGGGACTGGAATGAAAAAGTAGGAAGTCAAGAAACATTTGGAGTAACAGGCAAATTTGACCTTTGAGTACAGAATGAAGAAGAGCAAAGTCTAATAGAGTTTTGCCAAGAGAATGCACTGCTTATTGCAAACACCCTCTTCCAACAACACACAAGAAGACTCTACACGTGGACATCACCAGATGGCTAACACTGAAATCAGATTGATTATATTCTTTTCAGCCAAAGATGGAGAAGCTCTATACAGTCAGCACAAAGAAGACCTGGAGCTGACTGTGGCTCAGATCATGAGCTCCTTATTGCCAAATTCAGACTTAAGTTGAAGAAAGTAGAGAATACCACTAGGCCATTCAGGTATGACCTAAATCAAATCCCTTTCCTGTTCCCAATGTAGCACAAATTATATCACAGATATTATCTTTTTTCTTCTTCCAATTGTTAAATTTACCTCTTCTCTCTATTGCCAAGTTTTCTACTTTGGCTCATTATCTTCTGCCAGAAATCCTGTAATACTGCTTAGCTAATTGCTAAAATTTTATGCCCCTCTTCAATTTTCTACTCCCTTCCCACATATATTTTCTACCCCCTTCCAACCTATAATTTCTACCCCTTTCCAATCATATAATTCATTATCTTTGTAACTGCAAGATTAATCTTTTTTTATATAAATGTAAAGAAGACCTTGTTACCCACGTACCCAAAAACCTATCAGTGTTTTACAATTTACTTAGAAAAAAATCCAAATATTTATTGTGACCTACATTATCTGATTTTACTAATACTCACTATTATTCAGTGACTCTGGCCTTAAAGGAAACACTAGCCTCTATTAAGTTCCCATGACACAAACAAACAAAAACAAAAAAGATTTTTTTTTGTTTTTGGGCAAAGGACAGCATCTTTAGGAAATACACTATTCTTATAATTGTGAATGTATCTCTTAAAGATGCCTGGAATCCTGGGATATTCTTCCTGTGATTTATTCAGTACTTGATTACTTCTCATTCTTTAGGTTTTAGTTGAAATTTCACCCACAGAAAGGAATTCTCTTAACAACATCTAAGAAGTAATTCTCCCAGGTTATCTTGATAAATCATTTTTGTTTAGTTTACTTATGGAATGTAAAACAATCTACAGTTATCTTGTTTATGTTTTTTATTCTAGCCCTGTGTTTCTTTCTCACTATTGGAATAGTAGGTCCAGAGGTACACAGGACTTCAGACTGGGACTGAATTATACCACTGGCTTTCCTGGCTTTATACCTTGTAGGCAGGAGATTGTGGAATTTCTCAGCCTCCATAAATAGTGAACTAAACTCCTCAAGATAAACCTCCTTTACATATATATAGGCTCCCCTCATAGTTCAGTTGGTAAAGAATCTGCCTGCAATGCAGGAGACCCAGGTTTGATTCCTGGATCAGGAAGATCCCCTGGAGATGGAAATGGCAACCCACTCCAGTATTCTTGCCTGGAGAATCCCATTGGCAAAGGAGCCTGGCAAGCTAAAGTCCATGGGGTCACAAGAGTCGGACACAACGTAGTGACTAAACCAACCAACCAACCAACCAGGTCCAGAGGTAAGGGGCAAATAAAGTAACTGAAACTTTGATATCTCTTGGCACAAGTAGGAAACAAATAAGATTATATTGTTGTTGTCCAGCTCTTTGTGACCCCATGAACTGCAGCATGCCAGGCTTCCCTCTCCTTCACTATCTCCCAGAATTTGCTTAAACTCATGTCCATTGTGTCAGTGATGCCATCCAACCATCTCATCCTCTGTCACTCCCTCCTCCCCCTTCCCTAAATCTTTCCCAGTGTCAGGTTCTTTACCAATGAGTCATCTCTTTGCATCAGATGGCCAAAGTATTGGAGCTTCAGCATCAGCCCTTTCAATGAATATTCAGAGTTGATTTCTTTTAAGATCGACTGGTTTGATCTCATTGCTGTCCAAGGGACTCTTACAAGTTTCTCCAGCACCGCAGTTTGAAAGCGTCAATTCTTGGACACTCAGCCTTCTAGTATGACTAAAGTGTTAACAGAAAGAATGATTTGGAGTCAGAAACGACTAATATCAAATACTCAAAACTGTTTGGTGTTATTACCACTTTATTTCTTCATTTGTTTTATATCACCGCTTCATTTTTTATTTCATTGCAGAATTTTTTTTTAATCGTCTTTAGGAGAAGAGATATCAAATCTCTTCTTTAGAAGAAGGATATCAATAACTTTTATTGGTCAGGCAATTATGATACATATCTTAAAAATCACTTTACTGAGTTATGTTTGACATAAAAGAGCTGTATGTGGTTAATGCATACAATTTGATGAATTTGAAGATAAGTATATATTAGTGATACAGTTACCAAAAATCTATGCTGTAAACATATCCACCATTCCCAAAAGTATCATCTTGCCCATTTTATTATGATTATTTTATACATATACATAATTAAATTTTCATTAAAGGGTAGATCTTATGTTAAATGATGAAATAGTGTTGATTCTTTGGATCTAAATTTTACCTTTTCATATAAGAGACTGTGATAGAATATTTAAGACCACAGACCATTACTGAGCTCAATTAAAAGTGAGAAGGGACTATAATTGGCTTATTTAGTAACAGGAAGCTATCCTTCAAGCAGATATTTCTAGGAAAATATTATATCATAATTCCATGCTGATTCTTTGGCAACTATATACAATGTAATTCTCAGAGAAGCCTTATGAAAATAAAATGTTTAGCATTATTACAGCTAAAAATTATCAAAAGTGTAAAAATGACAGAATTTGCAATTTCAGTCTACATTGACTAAATGTTAGTACAAGGATGGAATAAAGAAAAGAGGGCAGAATGGTGATTGGATCAGTGGTACAGTGGTGAAGAATCCACCTGCCAAAGCTGGAGATGTTGGTTTGATCTGTGGATCAGGAAGATCCTCTGGAGGAAGAAATAGCAACCCACACTAGTATTCTTGCCTGGAAAATCACAGGGACAGAGGAGCCTGACAATCTACAGTCCATGGGGTCACAAAAAAAGAGTTGGACATGATTTAGCAACTAAATAATATTTAAAAATGACTAGATCATGCATTTTTCAGAAGAAGCAAATATTTTCAAATTAGAGATTACAAGGAACATTGAATTATTTGGATGCATACAATTACTCAAGAGTTTCTCACACTCAGTGCAGAAGATATCAATATGATGTCATGGTATGAATCATGGCTTTAAATATTTTCAAGCTAATAAGATATCCATAACTTAATAAAATTCAATGGATTGGATCTTTGAAATATTCATAATGTTGGATCATCTATTTAATTTGCTACACTTGAATATTCTTTTTAATAGATGATTTCAAATATGATTTAATACCTAGAAACATGAGTTCAATAAATTCTTTGAGGAAATCTCATCCAAGGGATGCTTTTGCCATCTATTGACAGTCCTAGAAGATAATTCCTTAATTTCTAACCAAGTCTCTTTTTCTTCCATATAGGTGACTTTCCAAACTCATACATGGCTAATGGAAATTTCACCCGAGTCACTGAGTTTATTCTCACAGGAGTCTCAGAACGTCCAGACCTCCAGATCCCACTCTTCTTTGTCTTCCTGGTCATCTATGGACTGACTATGACAGGGAACCTAAGCATCATCACTCTCACCAGTGTGGACTCTCGACTTCAGACCCCCATGTATTTCTTCCTCAGGCACTTGGCTATCATTAATCTTGGCAATTCAACTGTCATTGCCCCTAAAATGCTGATCAACTTTTTAGTAAAGAAGCATACCACCTCCTTCTATGAATGTGCCACCCAACTAGGAGGGTTCTTGGTTTTCATTGTAGCTGAAATTTTCATGTTAGCTGTGATGGCCTATGACCGCTATGTGGCCATTTGTAACCCCCTGCTCTACATGGTGGTGGTGTCTCGACAGGCCTGCTTTCTGCTAGTTTCCCTCACACACCTCTATAGCTTTTCCACAGCTGTTGTAGTTTCATGTTGTGTATTCTCTATGTCTTATTGCTCTTCCAATGTAATCAATCATTTTTACTGTGATACTGTCCCTCTGTTAGCATTGTCTTGCTCTGATGCTTCCTTTCCAGAAACAGTAGTCTTCATATCTGCATCTACAAACTTGATGATTTCCATAACTGTAGTTGTAGCATCTTATTTCAACATCATTGTGTCCATTCTAAGGATACGTTCATCAGAAGGAAGGAAAAGAGCCTTCTCCACATGCGCTTCACATATGACAGCAGTGTCGATCTTCTATGGAACTCTGCTTTTCATGTATTTGCAGCCTCGAAATAACCATTCACTGGATACTGATAAATTGGCCTCCATGTTTTATACACTGGTGATTCCCATGCTGAATCCCATGATTTACAGCCTGAGGAACAAGGAAGTGAAGGCTGCCTTGAGGAAATTTCTGACCAATTATTAATGTAGTGTTAGAACTCTATAGGTCACTGAAGAGATGGTTAAGATAGGCTACCACTGTGTGGAATATAGTCTGAACAACATTAGAAGCTAAAGGAATGGATGATTTTCCGATTTTACAATTTCTGTTTTGAGACAAGGTCCTAGTCCACATCTTTCAAACAGAAATCTTAAATACAAGCCCTTTTTTCTAATCTAAAAAGTGAAAAATTTGAGACAACAGCCACAGAAATGTTGGGGATAAACAGCTAGTGAAAGTCAGATACATATTATTTGTACAAAATCTGTGCAATTCACTGGTCTTGAGGCATGTATGTGTGGATATTTCAGTATCCCAGGAAAGGTTGTGTGTGTATGCGTGCGTGCAAGTGCCCAGTCATGTCTGACACTTTGAGACCCCATGGACTTTAGCCCACCAGGCTCCTCTGTCCATTGAATTGTCCAGGCAAGAATATTCAAATGGGTTGCCATTTCTTCCTCCAGGAGATCTTCCTGATCCAGGGATAAAACCCATGTCTCCTGAGTCTCCTGCAGGTGCATTCTTTACCACTGAACTACCCAAGAATCCCAGACAAGGCTAAAAATATAAAGACATATTTATGTAACCACTCATGAGACAGAGTTTGTTGTCTGACACAACCTTGTTAATTTTTTCTAAAATAAAAAAGGAAAGGAACAAATAAAATAAACTCTCTTAAGATTATAACAATATTTAGAAATGTTCACAATATGATGTCCCCATGTCCAACGTAGACCCCAAGTCCCCTGAACATCAATGTTTTCAAGAAAATTAGCGTAATCCTTGAAGTGACAACAGAGAGTGATTCTGTGTTCTCCTGCTCCCTTCTTAGGCTTCAGTGTCAGTCTGTGTATCTTAGGTTGGGAATTTTTCAGCTTTATGTCCTCTCCTACCCACTTCATCATCTTCATCCCAATCTGTTTTGTACACATAGAACTCTTTGGTGGGAGAGACTGTTCTGTCTTCTTCAGTGGTAACAAAACTCTTCTTTGTAAAACTGCAAGATCGTGGGTCAAAGTGCTAAAGAGAAAAATCAAAAAGTAAAACTTCTCAAATAAAATTTGAAAAAATAATTTTATCTATCACAATTATAAAAATTCTAAAAATCAATGAAAAGAAAAATCAATTAAAATGAACAAAATTTAGACATTTATGATGGAGATAAATGAATGAACAATAAGTATATAGAAAATTGTTCAGTATAATTAATCAAGTAAGTGAAAATCAAATTCACAGTATTATTTTTTATCCCAGTTTCAATTTATAAATCTTTTTTTTTTAATTTTGACTTCAAATATTGGCAAGTATGTGGGGAAAGTATGAATTCTCATACATGCTTTTAGGTAATGAAAATGCAACGGTTAGCATAGAAATCTGCAGTTTGTTATAAAGTTAAATATATAGTAATCTATGTTCCAGTAACTTCCCTCATAGATCTATTGCTAGGGAAATTAATACCTCTATACACATGCATGCTAAGTCACTTTAGTTGCACCCGACTCTGCGACACTATGGACTCCTCTGTCCATGGAATTCACTAGGCAAGAATACTGGAGCTGGTTGCATGCCCTCTTCCAGAGGATCTTTCCAACCAGGGATGGAAACTGCATCTCATCTCATGTCTCCTTCATTGGCAGGCGGGTTCTTTACCCCCGGGAAGCCCCACATATATGCACATATATGGTTATATAGGAGTGTTAACACTAGACTTATTACAACAAGCCAAAATTCAAATACCCATCAACAAGAGGACGGTTAAAGATGGGATATATGCATGTAGTCAGTTATTATGTATCTGTATAAATGCAGCACAAATAAATTTCAATATCATTATGCTGAGTGAAAGACTGCTTATTTGAGACTATTTATTGTGTGATTCCACTTATATGAAATTCAGAAACAGGGAAAATAAGCTTATAGCAGCAATAAGTAGAAGTTGGGGGATGTTGTTCATCATTATAATGGGAGTAGCCTAGGGTGTAGGGATATTCTGGGGGCATTTAAAATATCAGGGACCATTTTTGGTGTTGATAATGTTCTATATCTTGATTAGGTATTAGGATCAAATGGCACATTTATCAAAACATACCCATTTTTACATTTTAGATCCATCTTTAACTATATCGAATTCCCCTCAATTCTGCATGAGGAATTAATAGAGGAAGAGAGCATGGCTAAATGTTATGAGAGGGAATATATTATCTTCTGTTATATTTTAATATCTACGAAGTTGTGCTGAACATTATGCAAGAATGATGAGATAGCTCAGAAAACACTACCATTTAGACTATTGTAACACATTTCACAGCAAGAATTATGTGTTTGTTGTATTAAAGGCCAATGTATGTATATCACTCAAAGATGAGGTTTTAATTGCAAATCTTCTAGTCACCAATTACACGTTTTTGATCAAATGAAATACTTTGTCTTAACTCGGAGTCCTCTGAATGTGGGGATAGTAATATCTATATCATATAGGTCAAATGCTATATTTTTAACCCAGGGCCTACTATTTATTTTACTAGAAAAATTAAAAAAAAAAAAACAATATGCAGTGATGATGATTCATTTACAGTTTTATCATGACTTTTCGAACTGTTCCAGTTTTGCTGAAATAGAACTCATACAGTAATGCTTTTATTGTTATTTAAATCACTGACTCTGTGAGTAAGTACTTTATGACATGTAGGTCTCCGTGGAACTCTACAGATCATTTATGCTGCTTTCTTCCTTTCCTTAAATTATTCCTTATAATTTTTCCACTAGAGAATATGCAAAATATCCTGGAGAATTAGCAGGCACCACAGGCAATTTCTTTTTTAAATCTCTCAGATGATTTAAATTCCATACTACTTCCTCAGGGACATTACAAAGAAAAAGGAAAAGCATATATTCTCTCTACCCAAAGAAATATCAGGAGAACAGAAGAGCAGAAAATCCAGTTCTTCATAAAGGTGAACACATAAAAAATATTGATTTTGATAACAACTCTGGTGTTGGTAATTTTCCTTGATTCTTAGATTTTGACCAAGGACACTATCATGGTCACTGACTGCTTATTCTTTACACCACAAACATTTCATTATTTCCTTTGCTAACTGGTTTCCCTGGAATAGAATGGTAGTTTTAAAGGCATTAATCATATGACTTGACTACATGTCATTTATTCTTCGATTTGTGAAAGTCAAAAGTGGTATTTGGATTGCAAGTGAAGAAGTTACAGGTACCTGAAAATAATCATCAGCAATTTAATCTAAGAGAATCCATTTATGTTAGGATTTCCAGATAAAATACAGGCTGCTCAGTGGCATTTAAATTTCAGATCAGTAACAAATACTTTTTAGTATTTATTTAATATAATATTTGTTTTATGTAAATATACCCAATGCAATATTTGAAAAATAATAATCTACATATTATTCATGAAACACTGTATATACCTAAAATATTTTTTTATTTTTTTTACTTTTATTTTATTTTTTAACTTTACAATATTGTATTGGTTTTGCCATATATCAAAATGAATCTGCCACATTGACTCTGAAGTGAAGTGAAGTGAAAGTTGCTCAGTCGTGTCCAACTCTTTGTGACCCCATGGACTGAATTCTCCAGGCCAGAATATTGTGGGTATAACAGAGTGAGTAGCTGTTCCCATCTCCAGGGGATCTTCCCAACCCAGGGATTGAACCCAGGTCTCCCACATTTCAGGGGAATTCTCTACCAGCTGAACCACCAGGGAAGACCCCAAATAATTTTAGTATATAGATATGCATATTCTTCAGTATAAAAATAACTCCCATGCATAAACTTGGATAATTTTTACTTGTTTGTTTTTCTTGCTGGTTTCTTAGCACTTGTTTGTTTGTTTTTCAGAAAGGATTTTACAAACTTAGTGAGTAGACTGGTAAAAAAGTATAATGATTTATTAAAAGCTATAAGAAAGTCATGAACCCCACATAACTCCTAACTGCTATCACCAGGACTGAAGATTGAAAAGTCAGTCTTCCCACTGCATACTTTTTGTATTCTGTCTACTCTAAATATTAGTGCTCAATGGAAGGATATAAAATGTTGCAGTAGGATATTTAAAAAAATGACCAGAAATACCTTTTCCCAAATAAGAAGAATCGGCAGGGTATCCCTATCTATTTAAGATACTGAAGCAGTTCTTTTGGATAAATAACCAGAAGTTGTAAGTTGAATTACATGGGGAATTGCTAATCAACAAACATAGTTTCATTTACCTAAGATTGAATAAGATATAGAGATCCACTGTATAATATAGTAACTTTAATTAACAATACTGTACAATTGACCCATAAATCATTTAATGGGGCAGATCACATGCTATATATTCTTAAAGCAGAAAAGTAAAATCAAAATTAAAAAAAGAATGGGCAAGGTAAAAGAATCTGAAATTTCAGAAAGAGATAATTACTGACACTGAACATGGAGATACCCTCAGTAAGCATTTGAATAATCCTAGCACAGCTGACTGAGAAGGCAGTGGCACCCCCACTCCAGTACTCTTGCCTGGAAAATCCCATGGACGGAGGAGCCTGGTGCACTGCTGCAGTCCATGGGGTCACTAAGAGTCGGACACGACTGACCAACTTCACTTTCACTTTTCACTTTCATGCATTGGAGAAGGAAATGGCAACCCACTCCAGTGTTCTTGCCTGGAGAATCCCAGGGACTGGGGAGCTGGTGGGCTACCGTCTATGGGGTCGCACAGAGTCGGACACGACTGAAAGCACAGCAGCAGCAGCAGCACAGCTGAAGACTTCAGAGTTGTAGGACTGATACTAGAAATCTGAATTCCTTTGCTTAATCCAATGTGTCTCTCTTTGTCCAGTGAAACCCATGAGAGCAGACCAGGCAACACCTGGTCCTTATCTGTGTGTGAGGGAGGAGCCTGAAAGCAGAGTCGGACTCGGTAGAGAAACAGCCATCTCCTTCTCCAGGGGATCTTCCAGGGATAGAACCTGGGTCTCCTGCATTGCATGCAGATTCTTTACCACCTGGGCCACCACGGAAGCCCAGAGAAACAGCAGAAAATACTATCCAGGAAAGAGGAATAGAACTGGCTCAGCAACCTTCAGGATTGCCTTTCTTTCTTAACCCCACTCCTTGGATTGGACTAGATTCCTGGTTTGATAAACCAGAACCTCTGCAGCATAAGAGAGAATAACAGTAAGAATAAAAGGTTTACATTCTAGGTTGTGTGCTCTTAGTGCAACTGGTCCTTTTGAATGTCAGCAGGGAAACAGAAAGACTGAGATGAAAATTTAGAGTTCAAAAAGCCTGGTCTGATGTGATATGAATAGAAAAAATGATATGTATCTGATTGTGGAATGCATTGAAAACAAGGCTAAAGCTTTTTTTCAATTATCCTAAAAATATCTCAGATTACATGCTACCCCAAAGTTTTAATGACTGCTATCTGCCTATCAGCTAATATGAATCATGACATGGAGACCAGAAGGATACAATAGTCCATGACAGTGTTAATACAAGCTTGACCTCAGGAGGTAGGTGAGGGGATGCTTAGGATGGCAAATATCATGAAAATTAGCAAAAAAAAAAAAAAAAAAAAAAAAACAATGTGGAACTCTGACAGAGAAAATTAGAGGATGGATACAATGTTTGTGCTTTACAGTGGTTGCTTTTTCACATTTATTTTTTTTCCATTTAGGAAAGCTATATAAGCTGGAGCACACTAGAGTTCAGCAGAAGTAGAGGAGCTGATGTAATTTGGAAACATGATTTCAGGAAACCCCACCCCAAGAATTGCCCTTGTCATCTAATGACAATCCATAAAAATAATTACTTGGAAGTTTGTAACCACATTTTATTTTCTTCCCCAAATAGATTAATTTCCAAACTGTTACATGGCTAATGGAAATTTCACCCGAGTCACTGAGTTTATTCTCATAGGAGTCTCAGAACGTCCAGACCTCCAGATCCCACTCTTCTTTGTCTTCCTGGTCATCTATGGACTGACCGTGACAGGGAACCTAAGCATCATCACCCTCACCAGTGTGGACTCTCAGCTTCAGACCCCCATGTATTTCTTCCTCAGGCACTTGGCCATCAACAATCTTGGCAATTCAACTGTCATTGCCCCTAAAATGCTGATCAACTTCTTAGTAAAGAAACACACCACCTCCTTCTATGAATGTGCCATTCAGCTAGGCGGGTTCTTGGTTTTTATTGTAGCTGAAATTTTCGTTTTAGCTGTGATGGCCTATGACCGCTATGTGGCCATTTGTAACCCCCTGCTCTACATGACGGTGGTGTCTCGACAGGTTTGCTTTCTGCTAGTTTCCCTCACATACCTCTATAGCTTTTCCACATCGATTGTGACTTCCTTTTCTGTATTTTCAATGGCTTATTGCTCTTTCAATGTAATCAATCATTTTTACTGTGATATTGTCCCTCTCTTAGCATTGTCCTGCTCTGATACTTCCTTTCCAGAAACAGTAGTCTTCATATCTGCATCTACAAACTTGATGTTTTCCATAACTGTAGTTGTAGCATCTTATTTCAACATCATTGTGTCCATTCTAAGGATACGCTCATCGGAAGGAAGGAAAAGAGCCTTCTCCACATGCGCTTCACATATGACAGCAGTGTCAGTCTTCTATGGAACTCTGCTTTTCATGTATTTGCAGCCTCGAAATAACCATTCATTAGAAACTGATAAAATGGCTTCAGTGTTTTATACACTGGTGATTCCCATGCTGAACCCCATGATCTACAGCCTGAGGAACAAGGACGTGAAGGCTGCCTTGAAGAGATTTCTGACAAATCCGTGCTGTTGATGTCTTTTTGAACTCTATAGGTCAATGAAGAGATGGTTAAGATAGGCTGCCATTGGGTGGAGGAGATTCTTACAGCTTTAAAAGCCAAACGAATAGGTTATTTTCCCATTTTGCAATTTCTATTTTGAGGAAAGGTCCTAGTTTGCACCATTCAAATAGAAATCTTGAATACAACCCAGGTTTTCTGATCTACAGAATAAAAATGTTTGAGTCAATAGTCACAGAATTTGGGGGCTGAATTGAAGAAAAAAAAGAGCCAATGAAAGTCAGATCCTTATTCTTTGTATGAATTTTCCAGTTCACTTATCCTGATGCATGAGGCTGTGGGGGACAATTCCAGTACCCCCAGACTAAATGCTAAAATATGAACTAGTATTTATGAAATCATCCATGAGGCAGAGTCTGTAGTTTAACACAAACCTTGTTAATTTTAAAAAAGAAAAAATAAAATCAATTCACTTAAGAAGATGACAATATTCAGATATCTTCAGAGCAGAGTGTCACCATATCCAAAATAGACTCCAGATTTCCTAACACACCAGTATATTCAATGCAACAAAATTAGAGTGATGTTTGAAGTGATAGGGTTTCCTTGGTGGCTCAGATGGTAAAGAATACATGGCAAAACCAATACAATATTGTAAAGTTAAAAAATAAAATAAAATAAATTTTAAAAATAAAAAGTGAAAAAAAAAATCTGCCTGCAATGTGAGACATCCGAGTTTGATCCCTGGGTTGGGAAGATCCCCTGAAGGAGGACAGAGCAATCCACTCCAGTATTCTTGGGACTTCCCTGGTGTCTCAGAGGGTAAAGTGTCTGCCTGCGATGCGGAAGACCCGGGTTCGATCTCTGGGTCAGGCAGATCCCCTGGAGAAGGAAATGGCAACCCACTCCAGTCCTCTTGCCTGGAGAATCCCATGGATGGAGTAGCCTGGTAGGCTACAGTCCCTAGGATCACAAAGAGTTGGAGAAACTGAGTGACTTCACTTTCTTTTCTTTCTTTCTTTTGAAGTGATGACAGAGAGAGAGTTCTAGTTTTCCTGCTTCCTTTCCTGTCTTCAGAATGTTTCTCTACGTGCCTTGGCTTGCAGTTTTATCAGTTTTATGGCCTCTCCTACCCACTTCATCTCCTGTATCCAAAACTGCTTTGTTTGAAACTTTTTGGTGGGAGGGGGTTTTCTGCCCTTCCTACTGGCCACACAACTCTGAATTGTATCACTGTAGCAACTTGAGACAGAACTAAACAGAAACATCAGAAGCAAGAGAGTCTAGGAAAAAAAAAATCTGAAAAAGTAGTTTTATCTAGCAAACTTTTAGTATTCAAAAAATCAATAAAAAGAAGAAAACAATTAAAATGGGCAAATTTTAGAACTGTAAGAGGTGGGTATATGAATAACCAAGTACATAGAAAAGTGTCCACTTTCACTAGCCACCAAGTAAATGAAAATTCAACTCACAATGAGATTATTTTATACCAATTCCATTTATAAGTTATTTTTAAAATGTCTACATCAAATATTGCCAAGGCAATGGGGCAAATAGAATTCTCATACATGGCTTTGGTAATGTAAAATGTTACCATAAGTTCAGAAAGTTAGCAGGTTCTTATAGAGTTAAGAATGCAGATGTTTATGTTACAGTAATGGCATCTGGTCCCATCACTTCATGGGAAATAGATGGGGAACAGTGGAAACAGTGTCAGACTTTATTTTTGGGGGCTCCAAAATCACTGCAGATGGTGACTGCAGCCATGAAATTAAAAGACGCTTACTCCTTGGAAGGAAAGTTATGACCAACCTAGATAGCATATTCAAAAGCAGAGACATTACTTGGCAGCAAAGGTCCGTCTAGTCAAGGCTATGGTTTTTCTCATGTATGGATGTGAGAGTTGGACTGTGAAGAAAGCTGAGCACTGAAGAACTGATGCTTTTGAACTTTGGTGTTGGAGAAGGCTCTTGAGAGTCCCTTGGACTGCAAGGAGATCCAACCAGTCCATTCTGAAGGAGATCAGCCCTGGGATTTCTTTGGAAAGAATGATGCTAAAGCTGAAACTCCAGTACTTTGGCCACCTCATGCAAAGAGTTGACTCATTGGAAAAGACTCTGATGCTGGGAGGGATTGGGGGCAGGAGGAGAAGGGGACGACAGAGGATGAGATGGCTGGATGGCATCACTGACTCGATGGACGTGAGTCTGAGTGAACTCCGGGAGTTGGTGATGGACAGGGAGGCCTGGCGTGCTGCGATTCATGGGGTTGCAAAGAGTCAGACACGACTGAGCGACTGAACTGAACTGAACTGATTTACCTCTTAGATCTATAACTAGTAAAAATAATACATATATACACACCTATGCTTTTATAAGGGTGTTTATACAAGAAATTTTATAATAAACCAAAACTCAAATATCTATTGGTAAGAGAACAAGTAAGATGGAATATATGTATGCAGAGGACTATATGTATCCATATAAACTCAGCACAGCTGAATTTCAAAACAATTAAGCTGAATGCAAGATACAGACTAAGAATATTTATTGTGTGGTTTCACTTATGTGAAATTCAGGAACAGGGAAAATGAGATTAGGGATAGAAACCAGAGCACCATTTGGAAGTTAAGGTATGAGGGAAATTGCCTTTATGATGGGAGTAGCCAAGAAGCGGGGGTTATAAAGTATCATGGAAATGTCTGTGGTGTTGAAATGTTATCTTGATTCAGGTATTAGGAACAAATGGCACATTTTCCAAAACTTACCTATTTGTACAATTTAATGCCATCTTTTACTGTATGCAAATTTTCCTTAATTCTAAAGCAAAAGGAATTCATAGAAGAAGAGAACATAGGCTAAATGTTATGAGAGGTAATGTATTTCCTTATATTAGATTTTATCTTCTATGAGACTATGTGAACATCATGCAAAAGTGGTAGATCTCAGCTCAGGAAACACTACGATTTAGACAACTATTATTGCAACACATTGCACTACAATAATTGTTATGTGTTTGTCATATGAAAAGAAAATGCATGTATATCACTCATTTAAAGACAAGGCTTTAATTTCAAATCTTCTAGTCATCAATTACACATCTTTGGTCAAATCACATAGTTTATCTGAGATTAGTGTCCTCTGAATCTGGGAATAGTAATATACACCTCATTTAGGTTAAATGGTATATTTTTAATGCAGCACCTATGACATATTTTTACTGGAATAATAAACTTAAATAAATTATATGCAATGGTGGTGATTAATTTGCAATTCTATCATTACTATTGAAACTGTTCCAATTTTGCTGCAATAAAGCACGTTAGTCTTTTTCATTGTTGTTCTGATCATTGACTCTGTGTCAGTGATTGAGTACTTTTGTCATGTGGGTCTCCGTGGAACTGTAAAGATCATTATGCTGATTTCTTCCTTTCTTTGAATTATTCCTTACAATTGTTCACTAGAGACTAGGCCAGATATCCCTGAGGATAGGTAGGCACGCAAGCAATCGTTTTTAAATCTCTCTTTAGATTTAAGAGAAATCATTTGAATAACTCACATGCTAGTAATACTTTCTCAGGAAACATCACAACAAGATATGAAAAGCATAAATTCTCCCTACTCAAAGAAAAGTCAGAGAAATTTGAGAGGAGAAAATCCAATTCTTCATTAACATGAGTAGACAGAAATTGTTGATTTTGATTATCACCTTGACATTGGTAATTTCTTAGATTCTGACTATGAACACTTTTATAGACACTGACAGATATTCTTTAACCACAAAAACTCAATTATTATTATTTTTTGTTGTTGTTAAATTGTTTCCCTGGAATACTGTGGTACTGTCAGGGCATTACCTATGAATTGACTAGAAGTCATATATCTATTTTATTTATGAAAGCTGAAAGTCAGATGTGGATATTTTAAGTGCAGAGGGAGTAAGATATATCTGAAAAAATCATGAGCAATCTAATCTACTAAAATCCAGTATGATTAGAATTTCAGATAAAATATAAGATATTCAGTTGCATTTAAATTTCAGATCAATGACAAATACTTCTTAGTACTTGTCTCATATAATATTTGAATTTTCTATAAATATATCCAATGCAATATTTGAAAAATACTTTAAGATATGTATTACCCATGAAACATTTTATAAACTGAAAATAATCTTAATACAAGGATATGTATATTCTTCTATAAGAGAATCAATTCCCACACATGAACTTGGAGAATTTTTAGTTTCCCCTAATGGTTGCTTACTTTTTTTTTCTTTCAGGAATGACTTTACTAACTGATTGAGTAAATGAGTAAATGAATAGAATACTTTTTTAAGAGTTAAGGAGAAAGCCATGAACCTCAAGTAGTTCCTAATTCTTATCACCAGGTCTGAAGATTGAAATATCAGTTATATCTTTGCACATTTTTTATATCCTGTGTGCTCTAATGATTAGCCCTAAATAGAAGCATATAAATGTTGCATCAGAATGGTCAAAAGTGGCCAAAGATATCCTTCACAAAATAAGAAGAATGGGCAGAGTATCACTATCTCCTTAAGATTCTTATAGCAATTCTTTTTGATAAGTACCCAGAAGTTGTAAGTTGGACCATATGAGGAATTGCTAATCAACAGATATCAAATTTCAGTAATAGAAGATGAATAAGTTCTAGAGAGGAGCAGCATTGTGCCTATAATTAAGAATGCTAGTCTATTCAACCTTAAATCTTTTAATGGAACAGATCTCATGTTATATATTCTTAAGGAGAAAATTAAAATTAAAAATGAATGGGTAAGGTAAAATAATCTGGAAATTTAGAAGAAAATAATAAAAGACACTGAAAATGAAGATACCCTCAATAAATGCTAGACTAATCCTTCGCAGAACTGAAGACTTCAAACTGGTAATATTGGTAGCAGATGTCTGAATTCCTTTGCCTAAGTCCGTGTGTCTCACATTCTACAAGAAAACCCATGATAGCAGACCAGGCAATACATGGTTCTTCTCTGTGAAAGAGGAAAGGGCCTGAAAGCCGAGTGGGACACAATAGAGAAACAGCAGACAGTGTCATCTAGGAAAAAGCAGTAGAACTGGCTCCACAAAGCCCAGCGTCACCTTCCATCCTTAAACTCATTTTTGCATCAGACTAGTTTCTTGATTTCAGAGAAGGCAATGGCACTCCACTCCAGTACTCTTGCCTGGAGAATCCCATGGGCAAAGGAGCCTGGCAGGCTAAAGTCCGTGGGGTTGCAAAGAGTCAGACACGACTGAGCGACTTCACTTTCAAATTTCACTTTCATACATTGGAGAAGGAAATGGCAACCCACTCCAGTGCTCTTGCCTGGAGAATCCCAGGAACAGGGGAGCCTGGTGGGTCGCACAGAGTCTGACACGAGTGAAGCGACTTAGCAGCAGCAGAAGCAGTTTCTTGATTTAACAAGACAGAAACTCTGTAGTATCTTAATAAGGAAATAAAACCTAGGAAGAAATGTTTATTTTCTAGGTTGCTCTTAGTTCAACTGGTATTTTTGAATGTCAGCAAGGACACAGAGGGCAAGAGAAAAAAATGTAGGGCTGAGTGTATGCTGAGTGAGGTGATGTGAGTAGAAAGGCGATACAGACCCTGAATGTCAAATGCACTGAATATGAGGCTAAAGCTTATTCTTCAATTATTCTAAAAATAATCTCAGATTACTAATTTGACTATTCAAAAAGTATTAAAGACTGTTATTTGTCTATCAGCCAAACTGAGAGAATCATGACATGGAGATCAAAATGATACAGTTGTCAATGACACCGTTAATTAAAGCTTGACCTAAGGAAGTAGGAGTGTGTAGAATGGCAAAGTATTATTGACACTGGCAAATAATAAAATGTGGAACTTTGAAAGAGAAATTTAGAGGGTGGGTACAATATTTGTGATTTAAAGTGGTTCCTTTAAAATTTTTATTTTTGCCATTTAAAAAGTGTACGCAGCCAGCAACACACTAAATTTCAGCAGAAATAGAGGAGCTGGTATAATTTGGAAGCATGATTCCAGGAAATCTCACCCTAGGCATTGCCTGTGCCATCTAATGGCAATCCTGCTGCTGCTGCTAAGTCACTTCAGTCATGTCCGACTGTGCAATCCCATAGACGGCAGCCCACCAGGCCCTGCCATCCGTGGGGTTCTCCAGGCAAGAACACTGCAGTGGGTTGCCATTTCCTCCTCCAATTCATGAAAGTGAAAAGTGAAAGTGAAGTCGCTCAGTCCTGTCTGACTCTGAGCGACCCTATGGACTGCAGCCTACCAGGCTCCTCCATCCATGGGATTTTCCAGGTAAGAGTACTGGAGTGGGTTGCAATTGCCTTCTCCGAATGGCAATCCTAGGAAATACAATTTTTAAAAACTGTAACCATTTATCCTTTCTTGCTCAAACAGATGACTCTCCAAACTCTACCATGGCTCATGAAAATTTCACCCGAGTCATTGAATTTATTCTCACAGGAGTCTCAGAACGCCCAGACCTCCAGATCCCACCCTTCTTTGTCTTCCTGGTCATCTATGGACTGACCGTGACAGGGAACCTAAGCATCATCACCCTCACCAGTGTGGACTCTCAGCTTCAGACCCCCATGTATTTCTTCCTCAGGCACTTGGCTATCATCAATCTTGGCAATTCAACTGTCATTGCCCCTAAAATGCTGATCAATTTCTTAGTAAAGAAACACACCACCTCCTTCTATGAATGTGCCACCCAACTAGGCATGTTCTTGGTTTTCATTGTAGCTGAAATTTTCATTTTAGCTGTGATGGCCTATGACCGCTATGTGGCCATTTGTAACCCTCTGCTCTACATGGCGGTTGTATCTCGGCGGATCTGCTTTCTGCTAGTTTCCCTCACATACCTCTACAGCTTTTCCACAGCTATTGTGGCTTCATCTTCTGTATTTTCTATGTCTTATTGCTCTTCCAATGTAATCAATCATTTTTACTGTGATATCATCCCTCTGATAGCATTGTCTTGCTCTGATACTTCCTTTCCAGAAACAGTAGTATTTGTATCTGCATCTACAAATTTGGTGTTTTCTATAATTACCGTTGTAGCATCTTATTTCAACATTGTTCTGTCCATTCTAAGGATACGTTCATCAGAAGGAAGAAAAAGAGCCTTCTCCACATGCACTTCCCATATGACAGCTGTGTCAGTCTTCTATGGAACTCTGCTGTTCATGTATTTGCAGCCTCAAACTAACCATTCTATGGGTGCTGATAAAATGGCTTCCGTGTTTTATACACTAGTGATACCCATGCTGAATCCTATGATCTACAGCCTCAGGAACAAGGACGTGAAGGCTGCATTAAAGAGATTTCTGACAAATTCATGCTGTTCTTTTAAGCTGATGTAATTTTTAACTCTAAGGTAAATGAGGAGATGGTTAAGAAAGGCGCATTGTGTGAAGGAGATTCTGAACAGCATTAGAAGCTAACGGAATGGGTGTTTTTCCCATTTTATTTATTTTGAGGCAAGGATCTAGTCTGCATCATACAAATAGAGATCTTAAAAATAACCTAGGTTTTTTTTTTCTGATCTAAAGACCAAAAAGTCAGAATTTAGACAATAGTCTCAGAATTTTGGCAATGAATTGCAGAAAGGAAACAGTGTATGAAAATGAGATCCCCATTCTTTGTTAAAGCTGTCCAGTTCACTTATCCTGAGCCAAGTTTATTTATCCTACTGAGCCATGTAGGTTACTGGAAGATTTCAGTTGTCCCAGACCAAACAAACAAACAAAAAAAAAAAAAAAAAAAGAACTAATATTTATGAAATCATCCGTGAGGCAGAGTTTGTAGTTTGCCACAAACCTTGTTAATGTCTTGCTCTAATTAAAAAAGATCAAATAAATCAACCATCTTAAGAAGAAGATAACAATATTCCCATGTCTTCACAGCACAATATAACCATGTTCAAGACAGATTCTAAGTTCCTGACAAGCCAATATAGTCAATAGAAGAAAATTAGAGTAATCCTTCAAGTGACAGCAGAGAGTGGCTCTCAGTTCTCCTGCTCCCTTCTCAGCCTTCAGATCTTCAGAGCATTAGTCTGTACCTTCGTTTGAGACTTTGTCAACTTCATGGCTTCTTCTACCCACTTCATCTCCTGCATTCCAATCTGCTTTGTACTTGTGGAATGTTTCTTGTGGGAGATAACTTTTTGCTCTCCCTAATGATAGCAAAAATCTCTTTGGTAATATAATAAGATATAGGGACATAGAACAAAACAGAAATATCAAAATATAAAACATCAGGGAGAAAATATGTAAAAATTGTTTTATCTAGGACATGTAAAAATTCAAAAAAATCAAGTAAAGTTTAAATTTCAATGGACAAAATTTAGACAACGTAAGATGTAGATTTGAACACAGACTGGGTCCAAATAGGGAAAGGAGTACATCAAGGCTGAATACTGTCACCCTGCTTATTTAACTTACCTGCAGAGTACATCATGAGAATCGCTGGGCTGGATGAAGCACAAGCTGGAATCAAGACTGCTGGGAGAAATATCAATAACCTCAGATATGCAGATGATAACACCCTTATGGCAGAAAGTGAAGAAGAACTAAAAAGCCTATTGATGAAAGTGAAAGAGGAGAGTAAAAGGGTTGACTTAAAGCTCAACATTCAGAAAACTAAGATCATGGCATCTGGTCCCATCACTTCAAGGCAAATAGATGGGAAAGATTGGAAACAGAGACAGACTTTATTTTGGGGGCCTCCAAAATCACTGCAGATGGTGACTGCAGCTATGAAATTAAAATATGCTTGCTCCTTGGATTGAACCCAGGTCTCCCACATTGCAGGCAGATTCTTTACTGTCTGAGCAGCCAAGGAATAGAATTATTTTATTCCAATGTCCATTTACATTTATGTGTGTATTAATTTTTACATCAAATATTGGTAAGAATATGGTGAAAATGAAATTCTCATGCACGGCTTTTGCTAATGTAAAATGCTACAGTAAGTTTGGTAATCTTGCAGTTTCTTGTAAAGCTAAATATACAGTGACCTATGTCCTAGTTCAATATCATAGTATCTTCTATGTCCATTCAATATCACAGTAATCCAAATCTATGCCCCAACCAGTAACACTGAAGAAGCTGAAGTTGAACGGTTCTATGAAGACCTACAAGACCTTTTAGAACTAACCCAAAAATGATGTCCTTTTCATTAGAGGGGACTGGAATGCAAAAGTAGGAAGTCAAGAAACACCTGGAGTAACAGGCAAATTTAGCCTTGGAATATGGAATGAAGCAGGGCAAAGACTAATAGAGTTTTGCCAAGAAAATGCACTGGTCATGACAAACACCCTCTCCCAATAAAACAAGAGAAGACTCTATACATGGACATCACTAGATGGTCAACACCGAAACCAGATTGATTATAGTCTGCAGCCAAAGATGGAGAAGCTCTATACAGTCAGCAAAAACAAGACCAGGAGCTGACTGTGACTCAGACCATGAATTCCTTATTGCCAAATTCAGACTGAAATTGAAGAAAGTAGGGAAAACCACTAGACCATTCAGGTATGACCTAAATCAAATCCCTTATGACTATACAGTGGAAGTGAGAAATAGATTTAAGGGCCTAGATCTGATAGATAGAGTGCCTGATGAACTATGGAATGAGGTTCGTGACATTCTACAGGAGACAGGGATCAAGACCATCCCATGGAAAAGAAATGCAAAAAAGCAAAATGGCTGTCTGGGGAGACCTTACAAATAGCTGTGAAAAGAAGAGAAGTGAAAAGCAAAGAGAAAAGGAAAGATATAAACATCTGAATGAAGAGTTCCAAAGAATGGCAAGAAGAGATAAGAAAGCCTTCTTCAGCGATCAATGCAAAGAAATAGAGGAAAACAACAGAACAGGAAAGACAAGAGATCTCTTCAAGAAAATCAGATACCAAAGGAACATTTCATGCAAAGTTGGGTTCGATAAAGGGCAGAAATGGTATGGACCTAACAGAAGCAGAAGATATTAAGAAGAGATGGCAAGAATACACAGAACTATACAAAAAAGATCTTCATGACCCAGATCATCACGATGTTGTGATCACTGACCTAGAGCCAGACATCCTGGAATGTGAAGTCAAGTGGGCCTTAGAAAGCATCACTATGAACAAAGCTAGTGGAGGTGATAGAATTCCAGTTGAGCTATTCCAAATCCTGAAAGATGATGCTGTGAAAATGCTGTACTCAATATGCCAGCAAATTTGGAAAACTCTGCAGTGGCCACAGGACTGGAAAAGGTCAGTTTTCATTCTAATCTCAAAGAAAGGCAATGCCAAAGAATGCTCAAACTACCACACAATTGCACTCATCTCACACGCTAGTAAAGTAATTTTCAAAGTTCTCCAAGCCAGGCTTCATCAATATGTGAACCGTGAACTTCCTGATGTTCAAAGTGGTTTTAGAAAAGGCAGAGGAACCAGAGGTCAAATTGCCAACATCTGCTGGATCATGGAAAAAAGCAAGAGAGTTCCAAAAAAACATCTATTTCTGCTGTATTGACTATGCCAAAGCCTTTGACTGTCTGGATCACAATAAACTGTGGAAAATTCTGAAAGAGATGGGAATACAAGACCACCTCACCTGCCTCTTGAGAAATTTGTATGCAGGTCAGGAAGCAACAGTTAGAACTAGGCATGGAACAACAGAGTGGTTCCAAATAGGAAAAGGAGTACATCAAGGCTGTATATTGTCACCCTGTTTATTTAACTTCTATGCAGAGTACATCATGAGAAATGCTGGACTGGAAGAAACACAAGCTGGAATCAAGATTGCCAGGAGAAATATCAATAACCTCAGATATGCAGATAACACCACCCTTATGGCAGAAAGTGAAGAGGAACTAAAAAGCCTCTTGATGAAAGTGAAAATGGAGAGTGAAAAAGTTGGCTTAAAGCTCAACATTCAGAAAATGAAGATCATGGCATCCGGTCCCATCACTTCATGGGAAATAGATGGGGAAACAGTGGAAACAGTGTCAGACTTTATTTTTGGGGGCTCCAAAATCACTGCAGATGGTGACTGCACCCATGAAATTAAAAGATGCTTACTCCTTGGAAGGAAAGTTATGACCAACCTAGATAGCATATTCAAAAGCAGAGACATTACTTTGCCAACAAAGGCTTGTCTAGTCAAGGCTATGGTTTTTCTGTGGTCATGTATGGATGTGAGAGTTGGACTGTGAAGAAGGCTGAGCGCTGAAGAATTGATGCTTTTGAACTGTGGTGTTGGAGAAGACTCTTGAGAGTCCCTTGGACTGCAAGGAGATCCAACCAGTCCATTCTGAAGGAGATCAGCCCTGGGATTCCTTTGGAAGGAATGATGCTAAAGCTGAAACTCAGTACTTTGGCCATCTCATGAGAAGAGTTGACTCATTGGAAAAGACTCTGATGCTGGGAAGAATCAGGGGCAAGAGCAGAAGGGGACGACAGAGGATGAGATGGTTGATGGCACCACTGACTCGATGGATATGAGTCTGAGTGAACTCTGGGAGTTGGTGATGGACAGTGAGGCCTGGCGTGCTGCGATTCATGGGGTCGCAAAGAGTCAGACGCAACTGAGTGACTGATCTGATCTGATCTGATCTGATGTCCTAGTTATTCTAAAATCCCTAGCTAGGAGAAAGTAATGTATGTATACTCACACATACACTTTTATAGGACTCTTTATGCTAGACGTTTTAATAGCACAGCACAAACCCAATATTCATCAGTATTTGAAGAGTCGTGGAGTCACATGCAGTGGGATGTCATATAGTTATAAAATTACACATGGATAAATTTCAAAATCACTATGCTGAGTGAAAGATACCAGACTGAGAATATTGTGTGGTTCCATTTACATGAAATTCAAAAGCAGGATAATGAGTTTAGGGATAGAAAGCAGATTAGTAGTTGCTAGAGTTGTGAGAATGTTGGTGGAGTTAAATGAAGGAAATTTCCATTATTCCTGGAGAGGTGAAGGGTGGAGGGGTTATAAAGCATTGGAGAGGTTTCTGTGGTGCTGAAAACATTCTATATCTTGATTTAGGTATTAGGAACAAATGACACATTTTCCAAAACTTACCCATCTATGCAATTTAGATCCATCTTTAGCTGTTTATGATTTTTCCTCAATTCTAATACATAAGGATGAGGATATAGGTAAAATGTTATGAGAGAGCATGTCCTGTCTTATGTTAAATTTTACCTTCCATGAGATTGTACTGAGCATTATCCAAGTGTGTTGGTGTCTTAGCTCAGGAAGCACTATAGTTTAAACACACACTGCATTTCAATAATTGTTATGGGTTTGTCATATTAAAGGTCAGGGTATGTATACCACTCACTTAAAGATGAGGCTTTAATTTCATCATGGCTTTGGTCAGATTACATAATTTATCTGAACTTAGTTTTCCTCTGTTTATTGTTATAGTCCATATTTATATCATATAGGTTAAATGATATATTTTCATCCCAGTGCCAACTACATATTTTTTTTACTGGAATTATAAATTCAAAAAATTCTATGCAATGATGATGATGATTCATTTATAATTATATCATGACTTTTGGAACTGTTTCGGTTTTGCTGAGTTAAAGCCCATACAGTAGCATTTTCATTGTTACTATAATCATTGAGTCTGTGCAAATGAATGAGCACATAAAACAGGCTGTAGGTCTCAGTGGAACTGTGCAGATCATTTATGCTGTTTTCTTCCTTTCCTTAAATTTCCCCTTACACTTTTTCACTAGGGAATATGCAGAATATCTTGGATAATTAGCAGAAACTACAGGCAATTTTTTAATCTCTCAGATGATTTAAACAAAAATGTCTGAATAAATACCATACTACTTCCTCAAGGAACATCAGGAAGAGAGAAGAAAAGCATAAATTCTCTTTACTCAGAGAAAAGTCAGAAACTTGAGAGCAGAAAACTGCAATTATTCTTTTTTTCTCTCTTTTAAATTTTATTTTATTTTTAAACTTTACATTGCTGTTGATTTTGATGATCACCTAATGTTGGTAATTCACATTGATTCTTAGATTCTGACTCAAGACACCTTTATGGTCACTGACAGAGCATTCTTTATGTCACAGGAATTTCATTATTTCTTTTTTTTAACTGGTTTCCCTGGAATAGTATGGTATTTAAGGCATTAAAATCCCATGAATTGACAACATGTTCTGTATCTATTTGACTTGTGAAAGTTGAAAGCTGCATTTGGATATTGCAAGTGCAGAAAGAGTGCACAGATCATCACCAATCTATTAGAATCCAGTAAGGTTAGAATTTGCAGATAAAATGCAGGATATTCAGCTGCATTTAAATTTCAGATCAATAACAAATACTTTTTAGTATCTGCCTTATGCAACATTTAGCTTTTTTGTTAATGTAACCAATTCAATATTTTAAAAAGAATATTTTAAAATATTGTGTCACCCATTAAATATTTTATAAATTGAAAATAATTAAATTTAAGATATGCATATTCTTATATATAAGATCAACTCCCATGCATAAACTTGGAGATTTTTTATTCGTTTGTTTTCTCTCAGTTCAGTTCAGTCACTCAGTCGTGCCCAACTCTTGTTTTCTCTACCAGTTGATAACTTGCTAACTATGTAGTCCATTTTTTTCTTTTTCTTTTTTTTAAAGAAAAGACTTTACAAATTGAGCAAGTAGACTGGCAAATATAGGATGATTTTTTAAGAGTTTTGGAGAAAGACTTTAAGCCCAAATAATCCCTAACTGCCATCAGCATATCTGAAGAGTCAAAGTGCAGTCATCCCTTTGCACACATTTTGTATCTTGTCTGCGTTAATGCACACATGCAGGCTCAGTTGTGTCCGACTCTTTGGGACCCCATGAACTGTAGCCCCCTCTGGGATTTTCCAGGCCAGAATACTGGAGTGGGTTGTTATTTTCTCATCCAGGGTATCTTTCTGACCCTATAGGAATAGAAACTGCATCTATAACCAGACATATACTTTCCTTAAAAAAAAAAAAAAAAAAACAACTTGGCAGGGTATCAGTTCAGTCTAGTCACTCAGTCATGTTGGTTTGTCGATGATCCAGCAGATGTTGGCAATTTGGTCTCTGGTTCCTCTGCCTTTTCTAAAACCAGCTTGAACATCTGGAAGTTCATGGTTCACATATTGCTGAAGCCTGGCTTGGAGAATTTTAAGCATCACTTTACTAGCGTGTGAGATGAGTGCAATTGTACGGTAGTTTGAGCATTCTTTGGCATTGCCTTTCTTTGAGATTGGAATGAAAACTGACCTTTTCAAGTCCTATGGTCACTGCTGAGTTTTCCAAATTTGCTAGCATATTGAGTGTAGCACTTTCATAGCATCATCTTTTAGGATTTGAAATAGCTCAACTGGAATTCCATCACCTCCACTAGCTTTGTTTGTAGTGATGCTTCCTAAGGCCCACTTGACTTCACATTCCAGAATGTCTGGCTCTAGGTGAATGATCACACCATCGTGATTATCTGGGTCATGAAGATCTTTTTTGTACAGTTCTTCTGTGTATTCTTGCCATCTCTTTTTAATATCTAGCTTCTGTTAGGTCCCTACCATTTCTGTCCTTTATTGAGCCCATATTTGCATTAAATGCTCCCTTGGAATCTCTAGCGTTTTGAAGAGATCTCTAGTCTTTCCCATTCTGTTGTTTTCCTCTATTTCTTTGCATTGATCACTGAGGAAAGCTTTCTTATATCTCTTTGCTATTCTTTGGAACTCTGCATTCAAATAGGTATCGCTCTCCTTTTCTCCTTTGCTTTTCGCTTCCCTTGTTTTCACAGCTATTTGTAAGGCCTCCACAGACAGCCATTTTGCTTTTTTGCATTTATTTTTCTCGGGCACAGTCTTGATCCCTGTCTCCTGTACAATGTCATGAACCTCAGTCCATAGTTCATCAGGCACTGTCTATCAGATCTAGTCCCTTAAAGCTATTTTTCACTTCCACTGTATAGTCATAAGGGATTTGATGTAGGTCATATATGAATGGTTTAGTGGTTTTCTCCACTTTCTTCAATTTCAGTCTGAATTTGGCATTAAGGAGTTTTCATGATCTGAGCTACAGTCAGCTCCTGGCCTTGTTTTTGCTGACTGTATAGAGCTTCTCCACCTTTGGCTGCAAAGAATATAATCAATCTGATTTCAGTGTTGTCCATCTGGTGATGTCCATGTGTAGAGTCTTCTTTTGTGTTGTTGGAAGATGGTGTTTGCTATGACCAGTGTGTTCTCTTGGCAAAAATCAGCCTTTGCCCTGCTTCATTCCATATTCCAAGACCAAATTTCCCTGTTACATCAGGTGTTTCTTGACTTCCTACTTTTGCATCCCAGACCCCTTTAATGAAAAGTACATCTTTTTTGGGTGTTAGTTCTAGAAGGTCTTGTAGATCTTCATAGAACTGTTCAACTTCAGCTTCTTCCGCATTACTGTTCAGGGCATAGACTTGGATCACCATGATATTGAATTGTTTGCCTTGGAAACAAAGAGATATCATTCTGTCATTTTTGAGATTGCACCCAAGTACTGCATTTCAGACTCTTTTGTTGACTATGATGGCTACTCCATTTCTTTAAGGGATTCCTACCCACAGTAGTAGATATACTGGTCATCTGAGTTAAATTCACCCATTCCAGTCCATTTTAGTTTGCTGATTCCTAGAATGTCAATGTTCACTCTTGCCATCTCTTATTTGACCACTTCTAGTTTGCCTTGATTCTTGGACCTACCATTCCAGGTTCCTATGCAATATTGCTCTTTACAGCATCAAACCTTGCTTCTATCACCAGTCTCATCCACAACTGGCTGGTGTTTTTGCTTTGGCTCAATCCCTTCATTCTTTCTGGAGTTATTTCTCCACTGATCTCCAGTAGCATATTGGGCACCTACCGACCTGGGTAGTTCATCTTTAAGTGTCCTATCTTTTTGCCTTTTCATACTGTTCATGGGGTTCTCAAGGTAAGAATAGTGAAGTGGTTTGCCATTCCCTTCTCCAGTGGACCACGTTCTGTCAGACCTCTCCACCATGACCTGCCTGTCTTGGGTGGAAATTATTTTCTTTTTTTAAAATTTTATTTTTTAACTTTACAATATTGTATTGGTTTTGCCATATATCAAAATGAATCCGCCACCAGTATGAAGTCATAAGTTGGACTATACAGGGAGTTTCTAATCAACAGGTATATAAGTTTCAGTTAAGGAAGGTGAATAAAATCTAGAGATCTACTCTATAGCATTTAACTGTAATTTACCATACTGTACTGTTCACTCATAAATTATTTAATGGGGCAGATCTCATATTATGTATTTTATCACATTAAATCAAAATTTAAAAAGTAGACAAAGTCCAAGGAATTTCCCAAGCAAAAATACTAGAGTGGGTTGCCATTTCCTACTCCAGGGGATCTCTCCAATCCAGAGATCAAGTCTCCCACATTGGTAGGCAGATTCTTTACCACTGTGTCACCTGGGAAGCCCAAATCAACTATATGTCAATAATCCCCCCCACCCCGGGGGAAAAAAAAAAAAAAACAGGCATGAGAGACACAGAATCAACATCCTGTATGTAGTGCAGTGTTACAGGACAAAAGAAAAACTAGAATCTCAAAAGAGAGGGTTGTCCTCAGTGGAAAAGGATGCAGGTAGATTGAGAAACCTATTTTGAAGTTATGCTACAATTAAAAAGAAAAAAAACTTGAAGCAGATGAAAAAATCTTGAAATAGATGAAAAAATACCGTATGATCATTAGGGCTCATGTCCTAAATATTCACAAGTCTAACTTACATAGTAGCTTGCCTAAATTAATATTTAAATGTCTCATAAACAGTTAAAGTTTAATAAGTTCATAATATAACGTTCATCACTCCATCTTAAATCATAACCTCAAATATTTGAAAAACCTTATCTGATCCAGTCACACACACACACAAAAAAATTCACAAAAGTATTTTTTGTTCCTAATCTCAGTGTCATTCCCTCATCTCTTTCTCATAGAGCCCACACCATGAATTATGTTGCTGATGCTTTCTTGTTTCTGCTCTCAACTGTAAATGTACCATCTTCTTCTATTTCCATTTCTCTACTTTGGCTCATTATCTTCCACCAGCAATCCTATAGCAACTGCTTACTCATTTTTAAATTTTCACTCATATTTTTTCCTACCTCCTTTTGAAGAATTGGGTTGCTTTTCTGGGTGCCTGATGTCCTCTGCCAGCATTCAGAAGTTGTTTTGTGGAATTTGCTCGATGTTTAAATGTTCTTTTAATGAATTTGTGGGGGAGAAAGTGTTCTCCCTGTCCTACTCCTCCGCCATGATTTCTACCTCCTTTCAATTATGTAATTATTATCTTCATGGCAGCAAGAGTTATCTTTTTAAAGTTTAAAACTGGCCATGTTCCCTGTCTGCCTTCAAACTTATCAATGCTTTAGAATTCACTTAAAATAAAATCCAAATATTTACTGTGACCTATATCATATGATTCTACTGTCCCCATTTCCTCATTAGTATTTAGTCACACTGGCTCCATTAAGTTTTGCTATAAAAACAGACAGGAAAAAGAATGGTTATTTTCTACCCCAAAACAGCATCTTCAAGAAATCGGAATCCTGGAATATTCTTCCGGTGATTCATTCCAAAGTTGGTTCTGCCTCACTGTTCAGTTTTAGTTCAAATATCATGTCTCAAAAAAGTCTTCTCTTAACATCTTGTGTGAAATAATTCTCCCAGGTTATCCTAATGTACATTTTGTTACTTGTTCTTATTAAAATTAATATACTCTACAATTATCTTGTGCTTATATTTTGTTACCAGCCCTTTTTCTCTTCCCTATTATTGGAATAGAATGTCCATGAGGTAAGGGACAAGTCATTCAACTGAAGCTTGGCTATTTCCTGACAAAAGTAGAAAATCAACAAATACCTGATAATTAAGTAAGAAAATGATTCAAGGGACCAAAGAGAATGTTTGGTGTCAGAAACAAACTAGTATAAAATATTCAACAATATTAGAAGTAATTTTGGTCTTATATCTCTGATTCTTTTTCATTGTCACACTTTTTTTTTTTTCTTACTGTAGAATTTTTGTTTTAATTTTGTTTAGAAGAGAAATGTCAACAGTTCTGGTCTTTGAAAAGTCACATATTTATGATATATAGATTTAAAAAACACTTTATTGAATTCTGATTGACATGCAAAAACTCTACATGCTTAATGTATGCAACTTGATGAGATTGGAGATACGTGTGTATCAGTGAAATCATCACCACAATCTATGCCATAAGCAGATTCACCCTCTACAAAAGTTTCTTCCTGCTCACTTTACTAATTATTATTAATGTAGTGCATATATATATATATATATATGTTAATTGTGCTAAAGGGTAAATCTTATGTTAATTGATCATGTAGCTTTGACCCTCTACAACTTCTCTCCAAGTCCTCGGATTAGAGACTATGAACAGACTTCTCTTGTCAGGTGCCCCCAACTAGATATCAATTGTTATTGAGAAAAAGCTCAACTTAGTGAGGTCAAATATCACCTTTCAAATATCTCTAGCAAAATATTCAGTTGCATTATAATCTCATGTAGATCCTTTAGCAAATATATGTAATGAAATTACCATAGAAGTTCTATAAAAGGATGTTTAATATTATTGCATTGATGAAAAACTATCAAAAATCTGATAAAATATCAGTAAAGTGATGAACTAAAATTGAGGTCAGAAGTATTTCATAATTCAAAAAATAACATTATAAAATTGTATAAATAAAAAATAATGGTTAAAAATAAAAGCACATTGAAATAATATGAGGAATTGTATCAACTTGTGGGCAAGAAGGAAAAGAGCTATGAAAGGGAGGAAAACACTTTCAAACAGAAAAATTTTTTTTAAAGCTGAAAAGAGAATAGTTGATGTAAAAACTGTATCTGAGAACACGTCTCCATATATTTTTTTCTGGTAATAAAGTGAAAAATGAGCAAAGAGTTTAACAGAAATAGATGGTCAAAGTTGCAAGTTCAACATACACTGAATAGAAGCTATAGAAATACAGTATAAACGAAAAGGGGTAGAGCATTGGCTAAATTATCTGTTCTTAAGAAAAAGCAAGAAATCTCAGATTAAGAAATTAAGAATAGATGTCAAATTATTTGTGTGCTTAGTCGCTCAGTCATGTCCGACTCTGTGACTCCCATCAGGACTGTTGCCCACCAGGGTCTTCTGTCCATGGAGTTTTCCAGGAAAGACTATTGGAACAGGTTGCCATTTCCTATTCCCAGGGATCTTCCCAACCCAAGGATAGAACCTCTGTCTCTCGCGTATCCTGCATTGGCAGGCAGATTTTTACCATTAAGCCACTTGAGAAATCTTGAATTTTTAGGGAACTTGCAGTTCCTCATGTCTTCCTCACACTCTGTACAAGAGGCATCAGATTGGAATCTCCATTCTATTTTTTAAGCTACTAAAACAGTCATAATTTAATAAGATTATGAGAAAATAAATTTTCAAAATATACATTACACTGGATCATCTGTTTAAACTTTGCCATACCTGTTACATCTCTTCAGTAAATGATTGCAAAGTTGGTTTACTAGACCTAGAGCTTTGAGTTTAATAACTGAGACCAATAGGAAATCTCGTCAAAGAATTGCTTTTGACATCTAATAACAGTCCTGGAAAATAATTCCATAAGGTTTCTGACTATTTCTTTTTTTCTTCAAACAGATGACTTTCCAAACTGTTACATGGCTCATGGAAATTTCACTCAGGTCACTGAGTTTATTCTCACAGGAGTCTCAGAACGTCCGGACCTCCAGATCCCACTCTTCTTTGTCTTCCTGGTCATCTATGGACTGACCGTGACAGGAAACCTAAGCATCATCACCCTCACCAGCATGGACTCTCAGCTTCAGACCCCCATGTATTTCTTCCTCAGGCACTTGGCTATCATCAATCTTGGCAATTCAACTGTCATTGCCCCTAAAATGCTAATCAATTTCTTAGTAAAGAAACAAACCACCTCCTACTATGAAAGTGCCACCCAACTGGGAGGGTTCTTGGTTTTCATTGTAGCTGAGGCACCTCAGCTACATCCTGTTAGCTGTGATGGCCTATGACCGCTATGTGGCCATTTGTAACCCCCTGCTCTACATGGTGGTGGTGTCTCAGAGGATCTGTCTTCTGCTAGTTTCCCTCACATACTTCTATAGCTTTTGTACATCAATTGTGACTTCATCATCTGTATTCTCTATGACTTATTGCTCTTCCAATGTAATCAATCACTTTTACTCTGATACCGTCCCTCTGTTAGCATTGTCTTGCTCTGATACTTCAGTTCCAGAAGCAGTAATATATATATCTGCATCTACAAATTTGGTGTTTTCCATAATTACTGTCGTAGCATCTTATCTCAACATTGTTCTGTCCATTCTAAAGATACGTTCATCAGAAGGAAGGAAAAGAGCCTTCTCCACATGTGCCTCACATATTACAGCAGTGTCAGTCTTCTATGGAACTCTACTTTGTATGTATTTGCAGCCTCAAACTAACCATTCTATGGGTGCTGATAAAATGGCTTCAATGTTCTATACACTGGTGATTCCCATGCTGAACCCCATGATCTACAGCCTGAGGGACAAGGACATGAAAGCTGCATTGAAGAGATTTATTAGAAATCCATGCTGTTTTTAAAGTCATTCTAGTTTTAAAACTCTGTAGAAAAATGAAGATAGGCTGCCATTGGTTGGAGAAAGCTGAGATTAGATGTCTGGATTATAGGTTCTCAAGTAATCCTGGAAATTAAATAGGATTCTGTTTCTAGGAAATGGTGATTTAAAAAATAAACTGACTCTCCTGGAATTCTCAGATAAATACAGAAATGAAGCATGTTCACTAACTTTGCTAAGTGTTCAGTTATCTAGATCGAAAGAAATGTTTCCAGGAGTCAGGAAAGATATGTTAAGAAATAAGTAAACTAGAACAAAGCAATATTATAAATAAAACAAGCAAGCTGATCTTTCTTATTATTTTGTTTCTTTTTCTTTTTATCCTGAATATGTATGGGTATAGTAGATAACTACATCTTGAAGAATTGTAATTAGAGATGGCTAAAATCCTTTTTACTCTTTCTAGCAAAATTATGCCAGTTATCTTTAAAGTAAAACTCCCTACTCTTTCTTAATATTGTTTGTTTGATAAAATATTTAGTAGGAGTGAATTTATATTCTGAATGTCAACCCAAATATCACTATTTTATTCTATTATTATACTTTATATATTTTGAATTTGTTATAAATGTATATAATGTATACATCAACATAAAAACATAGTCAATGTTCTAATATGCTCTCATTTTATTCATGAGCTTAGTGGATACCATTAAGATATTCCTTTCTCCTTACTGAGTATAGTCCTCTTTATCATGTTTAATATATGGACTTTATTGTGAGACAATGGACATTCAGTGAACAATCTTTTTCAGAGTTCTTTATACCATTACAAAAACAACTTGTTTTCCAAAAATATTCTGTTGTGTTTTCTGATAGTTTTTGATCAGTGAGCTTACACTAAAATCTGTTCTCCAACTGTGAATGGATAACGGTGACCAGACCATATCACAGACTTATTAAATCAGATAACCAAATAAAGATTATTAAAACCATATTTTAAGATAAGTTGAAAGGAGTTGAGGTTACAAAAATATTCAGAGATAAGATTGTAAAGACTCACATTAACATATAAGCTTTCAAATACAATTCACACTTTATTTTTAACGCAAAATAAAATGGGTTTTATGTCCAAATATCAGAAGTTTATGTTTTGAAAGGACTGAAAAGCAATTGGGAGGAAATGAAATCAGGAAAATAAGGGAACTTTGGATACACTTTATTTTTCATGAAGTGTTGTTGATTTACAATATTATATTAGTTTTAGATGTAGTTGAACATTACATATGTGAAATAAATAAATAAAACACACTAATGACTATAGCAAAATAGAAATAGATTCATAGGAACAAAGAGCAGACTAGTGGGGAAAGGGAAGAGGAGAGAGATAAGATATGTGCAGAGGAAGAGGCACAATCCACTGGGTGCAAAATTACTGAAAAATTGGCGAACAGAGAGGACATATATGTAATGAGTGTTTTCAGATATCTGACAATTGGCAGCACAGGACTGTGATGTCAGTAAAGGGTACAGTTAACTGTCCTTCACATGGGGTGATGGTGGGCATTAAGAGAACACAGTAGTCAGGTAAAGTTGAAGACACAGTCAGACCAAAAGGGCCGAGGTGCCTGGGATATGTGATTGGGAACTGGAGTGGAGACACCTAAGCAGACACAGTGACTACCCAGCAGCCTGAATTCTGCTTGAGAGGTCCAGTGACTTCTGAACCATACCTATTAAGATGAGATTCCATAAGGCCAGGTCAAGAACAGCTACCAGGGAGTGAGAAATGGCTGGAGGTCTGGATGATGAAGACTACCACTTCGCACAGGATTGAAATACATCACAATTCTGTCAAACTCTAGTGAGAAAACTCACTGAATGTCTAGGGCTCTGTCCAACTCAAACCTGAGCCATGCGGGTGGGGGGAAAGGTTGAAGACCCCAGACAAAGCTAAAAATGTGCACGAACATTATTATAACTACCCATGAGACAGAGTTTGACACAAACTTTGTTAATTTCCTGCAAAAATAAGTAACTACAAGAACAAATAAATTCAGCCCTCTTAAGAAGAATATAGCAATATTTAGATATCGTCACAGTATCCTATCACAATTTCCATTTTGACTCCAAAGTTCTCTAACACAGCACAATCCTTGAATTGATAACAGAGAGTGGTTTCTAGTTTTCCCTCTCGCTTCTCAGTCTTCAGAGTGTTAGTCTGTGTACCTTGAGATAGGACTTTATCAGCTTTATGGCCTCTTCTACCCACTCCATCTCCTGCATCCCAATCTGTTCTGTACATGAGAAGCTGTCTGAGGGGAGAAGATTTTTTTGCCCTCCCTGCTGCTGCTGCTGCTGCTAAGTCGCTTCAGTCGTGTCCAACTCTGTGTGACCCCATAGATGCCAGCCTACCAGGCTCCCCTGTCCCTTGGATTCTCCAGGCAAGAACACTGGAGTGGGCTGCCATTTCCTTCTCCAATGCATGAAAGTGAAAAGTGAAAGTGAAGCCGCTCAGTCGTGTCCGACTCTTCGCAACCGCATGAACTGCAGCCTGCCAGGCTCCTCCATCCATGGGATTTTCCAGGCAAGAGTACTGGAGTGGGTTGCCATTGCCTTCTCCGTCCCTACTGGTGCATTTTTTTACTTTGTATCACTGAAGGATTTTGAGCCAAAGAACTAAACAGAGACATCAAAATAATAAAACCTCTGTGTGTTTATTGGCCATCTGGATGTCTTCTTTGGACAAATCTCTGTTTAGGTCTTCTGCTCATTTTCTTGATTAGGTTGTTGTTTTCCTAATATTGAGCTATACCAGCTGCTTATATATTTTGGAGATTAATACTTTGTCAGTTGTTTCATTTGGAACTATTTTGTCCCATTCTGAGGATTGTCTTTTTATCTTGTTTATTGTTTTCTTTGCTGTGCAAAACTTTTAAGTTTAAATAGGTTCCATTTGTATATTTTTGTTTTTATTTCCAATACTCTCGTAGGTGGGTCAAAGAGGACCTTGCTGTAACTTATATCAAAGAGTGTTCTGTCTATATTTCCTTTCAAAATGTTATAGCTTCTGGTCTTATATTTAGTTTAGTTTTGTTTTTTAATTCACTTTGAGTTTATCTTTGTGTATGGTGGGAGGAACTGTTCTAATTTCATTCTTTTACACATACTTGTCCAATTTTCCCAGCACCACATATTGAAGAAACTATCTTTTCTCCATTGTATATCATTGCTTTCTTTGTCAAAAATGAGATGTCCATAGGTGTGCAGGTTTATCTCTGGACTTTCTATCTTATCCCATTGGTCTATATTTCTGTTTTTGTACCAACCCCCCCAAAAATGGGCAGAAGACCTAAGTAGACAGTTCTTCAAAGAAGATATACAGATTACAAATAAACACATAAAAAAATGCTTAGCATTGCTTATTGCTAGAGAAATGTAAATCAAAACCACAATGAGGTATCACCTCACACAGGTCACCAATGGTCATCATCAAAAAATCTACAAACAATAAATGCTGGAGAGAATGTGGGAGAAAAGGGAATCCTATTGCACTGTTGGTGGGAATGTAAATTTATACAGCCACCATGGAGAACAGTATGGAGACTCCTTAAAAACACTAGGCATAAAACTACCATATGACCCAGTGATCCCACTACTGGGCATATACCCTGAGAAAACCATAATTGGAAAAGACACATGTGCCCCAATGTTCATAGTGGCATTATGTACAATAGCTACAATGTTGAAGCAGCTTAGATGTCCACTGACAGATGAATGGATAAAAAAAAGTCATACAAATATACAATGGATATTCAGTTCAGTTCAGTCGCTCAGTCATGTCCGATTCTTTGCGACCTCAGGAATCGCAGTACACAAGGCCTCCATGTCCATCACCAAATCCTGGAGTTCACCCAGACTCACGTCCATAGAGTCAGTGATGCTATCAAGCCATCTCATCCTCTGTCATCCCCTTCTCCTCCTGCCCCCAACCCCTCTAAGCATCAGAGTCTTTTCCAATGAGTCAACTCTTCGCATGAGGTGGCCAAAGTACTGGAGTTTCAGCTTTACCATCAGTCCTTCCAAAGAAACCCCGGGACTGATCTCCTTTAGAATGGACTGGTTGGATATCCTTGCAGTCCAAGGGACTCTCAAGAGTCTTCTCCAACCACAGTTCAAAGGCATCAATTCTTCAGCGCTCAGCCTTCTTCACAGTCCAACTCTCACATCCATACATGACCACAGGAAAAACCAAAGCCTTGACTAGACAAACCTTTGTTGGCAAAGTAATGTCTCTGCTTTTGAATATGCTATCTAGTTTGGTCATAACTTTCCTTCCAAGGAGTAAGTGTCTTTTAATTTCGTGGCTGCAATCACCATCTGCAGTGATTTTGGAGCCCAGAAAAATAAAGTCTGACACTGTTTCCACTGTTTCCCCATCTATTTCCCATGAAGTGATGGGACCAGATGCCATGATCTTCGTTTTCTGAAATTGAGCTTTAAGCCAACTTTTTCACTCTCCTCTTTCACTTTCATCAAGAGGCTGTCGAGTTCCTCTTCACTTTCTGCCCTAAGGGTGGTGTCATCTGCATATTTGAGGTTATTGATATTTCTCCCAGCAATCTTGATTCCAGCTTGTGTTTCTTCCAGTCCAGTGTTTCTCATGATGTACTCTGCATAGAAGTTAAATAAGCAGGGTGACAATATACAGCCTTGATGTACTCCTTTTCCTATTTGGAACCAGTCTGTTGTTCCATGTCCAGTTCTAACTGTTGCTTCCTGACCTGCATACAGATTTCTCAAGAGGCAGATCAGGTGGTCTGATATTCCCATCTCTTTCAGAATTTTCCACAGTTTATTGTGATCCACACACTCAAAGTCTTTGGTATAGTCAATACAGCAGAAATAGATGTTTTTCTGGAACTTCTTGCTTTTTCCATGATCCAGCAGATGTTGGCAATTTGATCTCTGGTTCCTCTGCCTTTTCTAAAACCAGCTTGAACATCAGGAAGTTCATGGTTCACATATCGCTGAAGCCTGGCTTGGAGAATTTTGAACATTACTTTACCAGCATGTGAGATGAGTGCAATTGTGCAGTAGTTTGAGCATTCTTTGGCATTGCCTTTCTTTGGGATTGGAATGAAAACTGACCTTTTCCAGGCCTGTGGACACTGCTGAGTTTTCCAAATTTGCTGGCATATTGAGTGTAGCACTTTCACAGCATCATCTTTCAGGATTTGGAATAGCTCAACTGGAATTCCATCACATCCACTAGCTTTGTTCATAGTGATGCTTTCTAAGGCCCACTTGACTTCACATTCCAGGATGTCTGGCTCTAGGTCAGTGATCACACCATCGTGATTATCTGGGTTATGAAGAACTTTTTTGTACAGTTCCTCTGTGTATTCTTGCCATCTCTTCTTAATATCTTCTGCTTCTGTTAGGTCCATACCATTTCTGTCCTTTATTGAGCCCATCTTTGCATGAAATGTTCCCTTGGTATCTCTAATTTTCTTGAAGAGATCTCTAGTCACCAGATGGTCTACACCGAAATCAGATTGATTATATTCTTTGCAGCCAAAGATGGAGAAGCTCTATACAGTCAACAAAAACAAGACCAGGAGCTGACTGTGGCTCAGACCATGAACTCCTTATTGCCAAATTCAGACTGAAATTGAAGAAAGTAGGGAAAACCACTAGACCATTCAGGTATGACCTAAATCAAATCCCTTATGATTATACAGTGGAAGTGGGAAATAGATTTAAGGGCCTAGATCTGATAGATAGAGTGCCTGATGAACTATGGAATAAGGTCCGTGACATTGTACAGGAGACAGGGATCAAGACCATCCCCATGGAAAAGAAATGCAAAAAAGCAAAATGGCTGTCTGGGGAGGCCTTACAAATAGCTGTGAAAAGAAGAGAAGCAAAAAGCAAAGGAGAAAAGGAAAGATATAAGCATCTGAATGCAGAGTTTTGAAGAATAGCAAGAAGAGATAAGAAAGCCTTCTTCAGCGATCAATGCAAAGAAATAGAGGAAAACAACAGAATGGGAAAGACTAGAGATCTCTTAAAGAAAATTAGAGATACCAAGGGAACATTTCATGCAAATATGGGCTCGATAAAGGACAGAAATGGTATTACTCAGCCTCAAAAAGAATGGATTTAACTCCATTCTAGGGATGTGGATGAAATTACAGCCTGTTATATAGAGTGAAGTAAGTAATAAAGAGAAAAACAAATGTTGAATGTTAACATACACACACACACACACACACATACATATATATATAGAGAGAGAGTGAATCTAGAAAAAAATGGTATTGATGAATCTATTTGCAGAAAAGGAATGGAAACTCAGATATAGAGAATGGACTTGTGGATACAGTGGAGGAAAAGGAGAACAGGATGAATGGAGAAAGTAGCACTGATGTATATACACCACCACATGTAAAACAGATAGCTGGTGAGAAGTTGCTATATAACACAGGAACCCAGACTAGCACTCTGTCATGACCTAGAGGGGTGGAATAGGTGGAGGGGAGGGAAACCTCAGCGGGATGTGATACATGTATAATTATGGCTGATTTGCATTGCTATATGGCAGAAAATAACAAAACACTGTAAAGCAAATTTCCCTCAATATGAAATAAATTAAGAAAACTTCTAGAAGAAAATCTCCAAAAGCAGTTTCATATAACACACTTATAAAAAGTCCAAAAAATCAATAAAAGATTGATTAAAATGGACAAAATTTAGACACTTTAAAATGTATATATATATATATATATGAATGACCAGCAAATACATTGACAAATGTCCAATATCATTAGTCATTAAGTAAACGAAAATTAAACTCACAATGAGATAATTTCATCTCTATTTCCATTTATAAGCAGATTCATTTTGATATATGGCAAAACCAATACAATATTGTAAAGTTAAAATAAAATAAAGTAAAAAAAATCCTACCCAATGATGATGATTTGCTTACAATTTTATCATAACTTCTGAAACAGTTGTAGTTTTACTGTGAGAAAGCACATCCATCTTTTTCATTGTTACTGTAATAGCTGTCTTTAAGTAAGTGTCTCCCTGGAACTGTACAGATAAATTATACTGTCTTCTGCCTTTCCTTAAATTTTTCCTTACAATTTTTCACTAGGGAATATGCAGGTTATCCTAGGTAATTTGAAGACATCACATGCAATTAAAAAAAAAAAAACATATAATTTGGGGAGAATCATCTGAATAAATTTCATACTACTTCCTCAGGGAACATCACAAGGAGAGAGGGAACATATAAATTGCCCCTACCCAAAGACAAGTCAGAGTAATTTGAGAGCAGAAATTCGAATTCTTCATTAAAGGTGAGTAAATAGGAATTGTAGATATTGCTTAACACCACGGTTTTGGTAATTTCACTTAATTCTTAACTATGGATACTCTTTCAGTCACTGACAGCTTATTCTTTACATCACAAAAATTTCATTATCTCTTTTGTTAACTGGTTTCCCTGGAAAAGCATGGCAGTTTTAGGACATAAATCCTATGAATTGACTAGAGGTCATATATTCATTTGGTTTGTGAAAATGAAAATTGGTAGTTGGATATTGCAAGTGAAGAAGTAATTAGGAATATCTGAAAATCATCAGCAAATTAATCTGTTAAAATTAGTAAAGTTAAGATTTCCAGATAAAATACAGGATGTTCAGTTGAATTTAAATTTCAGGTAAATAGTAACTATGTTTTAATATCTGGCTCATTTGGAGAAGGAAATGGCAACCCACTCCAGTATTCTTGCCTGAAGAATCCCAAGGACAGGGGAGCCTTGTGAGATGCTATCTATGTGGTCACACAGAGTTGGACATGACTGAAGTGACTTAGCAGCAGCAGAATGTAATATTTGACTTTTTTTCTATAAATATACCCAACACAGGTCTTCCCTGGTGCATCAGTGGTAAAGAATTCCCCTCCAATGCAGGAGACTTAGATTCAATCCCCGGTCCAGGAAGATCCCGTGGAGAAGGAAATGGCAACCCTCTCCAGTATTATTTCCTGGAAAATCCCATGGATGGAGGAGCTTGATGGTCTACAACCCATGGGGTTGCCAGGGGTTGAATGTGACTTAGCAACTGAACAACAACAAAAACAAATACCCAGTTCAATCTTAGAAAAATAATATTTTAAGACACGTGTTACTCATGAATCATTTTATGAACTGAATAATTTTACTACATTATTCCTTATATATGTGAATAAACTCCCATGCTTAAATTGAGAGACGTTTTAGTTGTTTTCCCTACTGATTGCTTATGCTTATGTTTGTTCATTTGTTTGTTTCTTTTCAGACAAATATTTACAAACTGAGTGAATAGACTGGCAAATGAATAGAATTAAAAAAATGTTATGGAGTTTTTTTAAGAGTTATGGAGAAAGCTATGAACCTCAAATAATTCCTGCTATCACCAAGTCTGAAGATTGAAAAGTCAGTCATCCCATTGCATAATTTTGTACTCTGTGATTTAACGTCTAAGTCATGTCTGACTCTTGCGAACCCATGGACTGCAGCCCACCAGGCTCCTCTGTCCATGGGATTCTCCTCTAATAGCCCTAAATGAAAGTATATAAAATGTTTCATCAGGATATTAGAAAATGACCAGAGGTATCATTTCCCAAATTAGCAGAATGGGTAGGGTTTCACTTTCTCTTAAACATCCTGATAGCAATTCCTTTTGATAAATACCTGTAAGTTGTAAGCTGGACCATATAGAGAGCTGCTAATCAACAAGTATAAGTTTCAGTTACATGAGGTGAATAAGATCTAGAGATCTGCTGCACAGCATTGTGTCTGTAATTAACAATACTGTTCTGTTCAGCCATAAATCTCTTAACAGGGCAGATTTCAAGTTATGTATTCTTACCACATTGTTTAAAATAAAAATTTAAAAGAATGGGCAAGGTGCAAGGATCTGGAAATGTAGAAGAATGTAATAACTGACACTGAAAATGAAGACATGTCTAATAAACATAAGGATGATTCTTAGTAGAAATGAAGACTTCAAAGTGGTAAAACTGATACTATAAATCTGAATTTCATTGCTTAATCCAATGTGTTTCTCTTTCTATTAAAAAAAAAAAAAATGATAGCAAGCCATGTTACCCCTGTAAATCAGAGTGGGACTCAGTAGAGAAACAGCTGCTGCTGCTGCTGCTGCTGCTAAGTCGCTTCAGTCGTGTCCGACTCTGTGCGACCCCATAGATGGTAGCCCACCAGGCTCCCCCGTCCTGGGATTCTCCAGGCAAGAACACTGGAGTGGGTTGCCATTTCCTTCTCCAATGCATGAAAGTGAGAAGTGAAAGTGAAGTCGCTCAGTCGTGTCCGACTCTTACCGACCCCATGGACTGCAGCCCACCAGGCTCCTCTGTCCATGGGATTTTCCAGGCAAGAGTACTGGAGTGGGGTGCCATTGCCTTCTCCAGGGAAACAGCAGACAACACCATCTAGAAAGAAGAAATAGAATTGGCTCAGCAATCTCCAGCACTGTCTTTCCTTCTCAACTCCACTCCTTGGATCAGACTAGATTTCTGGTTTGTTAAGTCAGAACCTCTGTAGTATCTTAAAGAGAAAAGAAAATCTAAGGGGAAAAAATGTTTATTTTCTAGATTGCTTGTCTTCGCTCAACTGGTATCTTTGAATATCAGTAGGGAAACAGAGGGACTAGGGTTGAGTGTATGTCTGGTGAAACAATATGACTAGAAAAGTGATACAGACCTGAGTGTGGAATGCATTGAATATGAGGCCAAGGCTTTTTCAATTATTCTAAAAGATATCTCAGATTACATGTTTGATTAATCAGAAAGTTTTAATGACTCCTACTTACTTATCAACAAATCTTAGAGAATGGTAGCCTGAAGAAGAGAAGGATACAGCAGTCCATGACAGTGTTAATGACAGCTTGACCTAAGGAAGTAGGAGAGGGGGTGCTTAAGATGGCAAAGAAATATGGAAATTGGCAGAAAATACAACATAGAGCTTTAAAAGAAACTTAGAGGAAAAATATAATGTCTGTGATTTAACTCATTGCTTTTCAACATTTACTTTTGCAATTTAAGAAGAGTATATAACCAGCCTGCGTGTGCTCAGTCACTCACTCATGTCCGACTTTGTGCCACGCCATGGACTGTAGACTGCCAGGCTCCTCTCTCCAGGCGAGAATACTGGAGCAGGTAGCCATTCCCTCCTCCAGGTGATTTTCCTGATCCAGGGGTTGAACCCATGTCTCCTGCATTGGCAGATAGACTGTACTATTTCACCCCCTGGGAAGTTATAAACCATCAGGACACTTGATTTTAGCAGAAGTAAGGGAACTGATGGGCTTCGCTGGTGGCTCAAATGGTAAAGAATCTGTCAGCAATGCGGGAGACCTGAGTTCAATCCGTGGGTTGGGAAGATCTCCTGGAGAAGGCAACAGCTACCCACTCAAGTATTCTGACCTGGTAAATTCCATGGACTGTAAGGTACATGGGGTCACAAAGAGTCAGACATGACTGAGTGACTTTCACTTACTCAAGGGAATGGATATATTTTCAAAGTATGATTCCAGGAAATCTTACCCCAGAAATTGCCCTTGCCATATAGCAACAGTTCTGGAAATTTTTAAAAACTGTAACCACTTCTCCTTTCTTTCCCAGATGACTTTCTACACTCTTACATGGCTAATGGAAATTTCACCCGAGTCACTGAGTTTATTCTCACAGGAGTCTCAGAACATCCAGACCTCCAGATCCCACTCTTCTTTGTCTTCCTGGTCATCTATGGACTGACCGTGACAGGGAACCTAAGCATCATCACCCTCACCAGTGTGGACTCGCGGCTTCAGACCCCCATGTATTTCTTCCTCAGGCACTTGGCTATCATCAATCTTGGCAATTCAACTGTCATTGCCCCTAAAATGCTGATCAACTTTTTAGTAAAGAAACACACTACCTCCTACTATGAATGTGCCACCCAACTGGGAGGGTTCTTGGTTTTCATTGTAGCTGAGGTGCTCCTGTTAGCTGTGATGGCCTATGACCGCTATGTGGCCATTTGTAACCCCCTGCTCTACATGGCGGTTGTATCTCGGCGGATCTGCTTTCTGCTAGTTTCCCTCACATACCTCTATAGCTTTTCCACAGCTATTGTGGCCTCATCTTCTGTATTCTCTGTGACTTATTGCTCTTGCAATATCATCAATCATTTTTATTGTGATATCACCCCTCTGCTAGCATTGTCCTGCTCTGATACTTCCTTTCCAGAAACATTTGTGTTTATATCTGCAGCTACAAATCTGGTGTTTTCCATAATTATAGTTCTTGTATCTTATTTCAACATTGTTTTGTCCATTCTCAAAATACGTTCATCAAAAGGAAGGAAAAAAGCCTTTTCCACCTGTGCATCACATATGATGGCAGTATCTGTCTTCTATGGCACAATGATATTCATGTATGCGCAGCCTCAAACTAACCATTCTATGGATACTGATAAAGTGGCCTCCGTGTTTTATACTCTGGTGATCCCCATGCTGAACCCCATGATCTACAGCCTGAGGAACAAGGACGTGAAGGCCGCCTTAAAGAGATTTCTGACAAATTCATGCTGTTCTTTTAAGCTGATGAAATTTTAGAAATCTGTAAATAAATAGAGTTAAGACAAACTGCCATTGTGTCAGAAAAAGCAATGGTTAGATGACTGATTAATAGGTATGCAGCCTACTCTGAGAATTAAAAGGTGCTAGAATTTGGGAGGCACTGATTTAAAAAATAATCTGAAGCTCTTGGATGTATGAATTTAATACAGAAACAAAGCAGTATTCACTGATTTTCTCAAGGATTATACAAACATCTACATTGAAATAAATATTTCCAAGAGTCAGGAGATATGAATTTGAAAATTTTAAATAAGTCAAAAGAGAAGAAGGAAAATAATAGCTGAGGGAAGTAAGTGGATTTTTCTCATTCTTTGGCTTTTTTTAACTTTCTGTGCATGTAGCAGATCACTGCATCTGGAATTGCAGATGGCCTAAATCCTTTTCATCACTAAATAGCAAAATTAAACTGACAAATTTATTTAAAACAATCCTTAACTCTTTCTTAGTATGGTTTGAAGGAAAAGCTACACACTCCTCATACATTTGTATTTTGAATGATAACCAAAATGCAGTTGAAATTATTTTTATGGCAATTAATACAATTTATACAACTTATTAATGAAGAACACAAGGCATCATCACTGATGGCTTTCACTCTGAGTACTACTGTATGATAATTGTAGTGGAGTTTATAAGAATTTTCCTTCTCCTTACCCTAAGTGTAAGTTTTCTGTAGTATGTTTAATAAATGTACTGTGTTTTGATGTAAGTAAGCATTCAATGAATTATGTTTTTGAAAGTCCCTCGCATCATTAAGAAAAAAAATTTAATTGTTTTTGTAATTTTTTGATTTCTGAGTTTTTTTTAAATTTTATTTTATTTTTAAACTTTACAATATTGTATTAGATTTGCCAAACATCGAAATGAATCCACCACAGGTATTCCCGTGCTCCCCATCCTGAACCCTCCTCCCTCCTCCCTCCCCATACCATCCCTCTGGGTCGTCCCAGTGCACCAGCCCCAAGCATCCGGTATCGTGCATCGAACCTGGACTGGCGACTCGTTTCACACATGATGTTATACATGTTCAAATGCCATTCTCCCAAATCTCCCCACCCTCTCCCTCTCCCACAGAGTCCATAAGACTGATCTATACATCAGTGTCTCTTTTGCTGTCTCGTACACAGCATTATTCTTACCATCTTTCTAAATTCCATATATATGTGTTAGTATACTGTATTGGTGTTTTTCTTTCTGGCTTACTTCACTCTGTATAATAGGCTCCAGTTTCAGCCACCTCATTAGAACTGATTCAAATGTATTCTTTTTAATGGCTGAGTAATACTCCATTGTGTATATGTACCACTGCTTTCTTATCCATTCATCTGCTGATGGGCATCTAGGTTGCTTCCATGTCCTGGCTATGATAAACAGTGCTGCGATGAACATTGGGGTACACGTGTCTCTTTCCCTTCTGGTTTCCTCAGTGTGTATGCCCAGCAGTGGGATTGCTGGATCATAAGGCAGTTCTATTTCCAGTTTTTTAAGGAATCTCCACACTGTTCTCCATAGTGGCTGTACTAGTTTGCATTCCCACCAACAGTGTAAGAGGGTTCCCTTTTTTCCACACCCTCTCCAGCATTTATTGCTTGTAGACTTTTGGATTGCAGACATTCTGACTGGCATGAAATGGTACCTCATAGTGGTTTTGATTTGCATTTCTCTGATAATGAGTGATGTTGAGCATCTTTTCATGTGTTTGTTAGCCATCTGTATGTCTTCTTTGGAGAAATGTCTATTTAGTTCTTTGGCCCATTTTTTGACTGGGTCATTTATTTTTCTGGAGTTGAGCTGTAGGAGTTGCTTGTATATTTTTGAGATTAGTTGTTTGTCAGTTGCTTCATTTGCTATTATTTTCTCCCATTCTGAAGGCGGCCTTTTCACCTTGCTAATAGTTTCCTTTGTTGTGCAGAAGCTTTTAAGTTTAATTAGGTCCCATTTGTTTGCTTTTATTTCCAATATTCTGGGAGGTGGGTCATAGAGGATCCTGCTGTGATGTATGTCAGAGAGTGTTTTGCCTATGTTCTCCTCTAGGAGTTTTATAGTTTCTGGTCTTACGTTTAGATCTTTAATCCATTTTGAGTTTATTTTTGTGTATGGTGTTAGAAAGTGTTCTAGTTTCATTCTTTTACAAGTGCTTGACCAGTTTTCCCAGCACCACTTGTTAAAGAGATTGTCTTTAATCCATTGTATATTCTTGCCTCCTTTGTCAAAGATAAGGTGTCCATACGTGCATGGATTTATCTCTGGGCTTTCTATTTTGTTCCATTGATCTATATTTCTGTCTTTATGCCAGTACCATACTGGCTTGATGACTGTGGCTTTGCAGTAGAGCCTGAAGTCAGGTAGGTTGATTCCTCCAGTTCCATTCTTCTTTCTCAAGATAGCTTTGGCTATTCGAGGTTTTTTGTATTTCCATACAAATTGTGAAATTATTTGTTCCAGCTCTGTGAAGAATACCATTGGTAGCTTGATGGGGATTGCATTGAATCTATAAATTGCTTTGGATAGTATACTCATTTTCACTATATTGATTCTTCCATTCCATGAACATGGTATATTTCTCCATCTATTAGTGTCCTCTTTGATTTCTTTCACCAGTGTTTTATAGTTTTCTATATATAGGTCTTTAGTTTCTTTAGGTAGATATATTCCTAAGTATTTTATTCTTTCTGTTGCAATGGTGAATGGAATTGTTTCCTTAATTTCTCTTTCTGTTTTCTCATTATTAGTGTATAGGAATGCAAGGGATTTCTGTGTGTTGATTTTATATCCTGCAACTTTACTATAATCATTGATTAGTTCTAGTAATTTTCTGGTGGCGTCTTTAGGGTTTTCAATATAGAGGATCATGTCATCTGCAAATTTGCAGTAAAACTCTCACGATTTCTGATAGTTTTTGAGTGCATATCAAAATTTATCATACAACTTGCATATATGCAGGTGACCAGAATGGAGTTAACCAATATGAGGATAAATTAATGGAGTATTATTTATATAGTACATGTAGCCAAGCTGGGCATTTCCAGTAAATAAGAACAGTAAGTCTTGTTTGGTACTAATTTACTAAAAATGTCTGGATTTCTAGACTAGCCATGTACCTGGTACACAAATAGTATCCCTGAAAAAGGTTAGTTTCATTTGGATCCTCAAATAGAGAATATTAAAACCCTCAGTGTTTCATGATAAAACGTATCAGGTTAATTAAAAAAAAATCAGGTTGTACAAACTAACAGTGCTATGGGTGTAACTGCATTTGGAAGGAAATCTCTGAATATCCTTTTTTAATTTCAGAAATTTCTTCTCAACATCACTGGGTAAATATTTCCCAACTGTGTCTCTGTTACACCTCTCTTCTGTGGACCAGAATAAATTTGTTTTGTCACTTACTTCTATTTATCATTTGCCTTTAAAAAGATATCATATTTAAAATACAAAGAAATTGCACAGTGAATTTGCTATATCTGTACATGTGTAATATCACTATTAATACCCTTATGGCAGAAAGTGAAGAACTAAAGAGCCTCTTGATGAAAGTGAGAGAGGAGAGTGAAAAAGTTGGGTTAAAGCTCAACATTCAGAAAACTAAGATCATGGCATCTATTCCCATCACTTCTAGGCAAATAGATGGGGAAACAGTGGAAACAGTAGCTGACTTTATTTTGGGGGGCTCCAAAATCACTGCAGATAGTGATTGCAGCCATGAAATTAAAAGACACTTACTCCTTGAAAGGAAAGTTAAGACCAACCTAGACAGCATATTAAAAAGCAGAGACATTACACTGTCAACAAAGGTCCATCTAGTCAAGGCTATGGTTTTTCCAGTAGTCATGTGCGGATGTGAGAGTTGGACTATAAAGCAGGATGAGCGCAGAAGAATTGATGCTTTTGAACTGTGGTGTTGGAGAAGACTCTTGAGAGTCCCTTGGACTGCAAGGAGATCCAACCAGTCCATTCTAAAGGAAATCAGTCCTGCATGTTCATTGGAAGGACTGATGTTAAAGCTGAAACTCCAATACTTTGGCCATCAGATGTGAAAAGCTGACTCATTTGAAAAGACCCTGATATTGGGAAAGATTGAGGGCAGGAGGAGAAGGGGATGACAGAGGATGACATGGTTGGATGGCATCACTGACTCAATGGACATGAGTTTGGGTAAACTCTGGGACTTGGTGATGGACAGGGAGGCCTGATATGTTGTGGTTCATGGGGTCGCAGGGAGTCGGACACAACTGAGCGACCAAACTGAACTATTAATGCTATCATTGCAAATAGAAATGTGTGATCTTATTAGAAAATGCTATTTATTAAAGAAAATGAAAGAGAGTAGCTTCTAACCAGGCACTCAAAATTGATACTGTGGTATTTCCTTGGCAGTTCAGTGGTTGAGACTCCACACTTACAATGCAGGGGGTGCAAGTTCAATCCCTGTTCTGAGAATTAAGATCCCTTATGTCACACAACACAGCCAAAAAAAAAGAAAAAGAAAAAGAACTGACATCGTTTCAGGTCAAACAGTGTGATATGACAGGCAAAAGTAGCAACACGGATAAATAAATCATGTACCAACATGAATACAGTAAGACAAGAGATCAAAAGAGAATGAGGAGAACACAGGATGCATGAAGACATTATAGTATAAGGTGCACTATGCTATATTGATGGAAGTGAAAGAGGAGGGTGAAAAAGTTGGCTTAAAACTCAATATTCAGAAAACAAGGATCATGGCATCTGGTCTCATCACTTCATGGCAAATAGATGGAGAAACTGTAGCAGGCTTTATTTTGAGGGGGAGCTCCAAAATCACTGCTGATGGTGACTACAGACATGAAATTAAAAGACACTTCTTGGAAGAAAATTATGACCAACCTAGGCAGGATATTAAAAAGCAAGAGACATTACTTTGCCAACACAGGTCCATCTAGTCAAGGCTATGGTTTTTCCAGTAGTCATGTATGGATGTGAGAGTTGGACTATAAAGAAAGCTGAGCACTGAAGAATTGAGGCTTTAGAACTGTGGTGTTGGAAAGACTCTTGAGTCCCTTGGACTGCAAGGAGATCCAACCAGTCCATCTTAAAGGAGATCAGTCCTGGGTGTTCATTGGAAGGACTGATGCTGAAGCTGAAACTCCAGTACTTTGGCCTCCTGATGTGAAGAGCTGACTCATTTGAAAAGACCCTGATGCTTTGAAATATTGAAGGCAGGAGGAGAAGGGGATGACAGAGGATGAGACTGTTGGATGGTGTCACTGACTCAATGGACATGGGTTTGAGTAAATTCTAGGAGTTGCTGATGGATGGGGAGGCCTGGCATGCTGCAGTCCATGGGGTTTCAAAGAGTCAGACACGACTGAGCTGAGCTTAACTGATGTTATATGCATTCACAACCTACAAGGGAAACACTCTATAGGTTCAAAGCCTAATCATTCTTAGGAGAAGGGAAAGTCAATCCACGCCAGTATTCTTGTCTGGAGAATCCCATGGACAGAGGAACCTGGTGGGCAACAGCCCATGGAGTTGCAAAAGTTGGACAAGACTGCGACTAACACACAAATGGTTTTAAGGACCGTATATAATTAGAAAGATGTAAGGCAAGAGAAACGTACTACAAGGACATGTAGTGTGATACGAGAAGACTGTGTGGTGGTGACTTGAGCATATTAACCACTTGTCATTCAGTAGCACAGTCCTGTCCGCCTCTTTGCAACCCCATGAATCGCAGCATCCCAGGCCTCCCTGTCCATCACCAACTCCCAGAGTTCACTCAAACTCATGTACATCAAGTCAGTGATGCCATCCAGCCATCTCATCCTCTATCGTCCTCCTGCCTCCAATCCCTCCCAGCTTCAGGGTCTTTTCCAATGAGTCAACTCTTCACATTAGGCGACCAAAGTATTGGAGTTTCAGCTTTAGCATCACTCCTTCCAATGAACACCCAGGACTGATGTCCTTAAGAATGGACTGGTTGGATCTCCTTGCAGTCCAAGGGACTCTCAAGAGTCTTCCACAACACCACTGTTCAAAAGCATCAATTCTTCGGTGCTCAGCTTTCCTCACAGTCCAACTCTCACATCCATACATGACCACTGGAAAAACCATAGCCTTGACTAGACGGACCTTTGTTGGCAAAGTAATGTCTCTGCTTTTCAATATGCTATTTAGGTTGATCATAACTTTCCTTCCAAGGAGTAAGCATCTTTTAATTTCATGGCTGCAGTCACCATCTGCAGTGATTTTGGAACCCCAAAAAATAAAGTCTGACACTGTTTCCACTGTTTCCCCATCTATTTGCCATGAAGTGATGGGACCAGATACCATGATCTTAGTTTTCTGAATTTTGAGCTTTAAGCCAACTTTTTCAGTCTCTTCTTTCACTTTCATCAAGAGGCTTTTTAGTTCCTCTTCACTTTCTGCCCTAAGGGTGGTGTCATCTGCATATTTGAGGTTATTGATATTTCTCCCGGCAATCTTGATTCCAGCTTCTGTTTCTTCCAGCCCAGCATTTCTCATGATGTACTCTGCATATAAGTTAAATAAGCAGGGTGACAATATACAGCTTTGACGTACTCCTTTTCCTATTTGGATCAGTCTGTTTTTCCATGTCCAGTTCTAACTGTTGCTTCCTGACCAAATAGATGTAAACAAAAAGTTATAAACTGACATTTCCTGACTTAAAAAACTTTCATACAGCCTAGTAGCTTCTGATATTCAGTGGGGACTGATATTGCTCATCATGACTTATTTGTGACAATAGAGACAAACCACAAAGACCTTTAATGTACAACAGGAATAAGATTACAATCCATGAAAAAGCAAAGTTGAACCAACTCTTAGACAAAGAACAAAAGTCATCACAATCCTTAAAATAAGAAGACATAAGAAAAGATAATTTAAAATGTTATGTCATCTATTATGACCACACTTTGAAATAAAAAGTTCATTTCAGCTTGTGAATTAATTTATGTGGAAATAGTTAATTAAATAAATAACAAAAATGGGAAAAAATAATTTTTAATTGCTATACATTTTTGAAGTGTACTATTTCTGACAGTGTGTTAAGCAGTTTATAGACATATTGACTACTCAATAGTTACATTAAATCTGTTTGTTTTTTTTAACTCAAATCAAACAGCATTTGAATTTGAAACAGATTTTCAGATAAAATAACTATGACTTTGAGAAGAGTAATTGCCAAAATCTTCCAACTAATAAATGACAAAGTTGAGATTCAAAATGGAAATTTGACTCAAAAGCTCACACTCCCAAGAACTAAACACAATTACATAGCATCAAATCATGTTCAGTTCATATTTTCACTACACAAAATTCAACTAAATTTAAATATTTATAGTATATAAATAATTGATCATACAAATTTTATAATGACTGGATAAATTGGGCATTAGCCAAGACATGAAAAAAATATCCTCTACATTGAATTTGATAATGTTTTAACAGTGTTAATAAAGTATACATATGCAACATAAAATGCACCTATTGTGAGGAAATAAATTTTAAGTGAATTAGTATTCTTTTATTAGAGTAAATTTATAGTAATTATGCAACCATATCATTATCCAGATTCAGTTCCAAAGTTGCAAGTTTATAAAGTATATATTTATAAATAGAGTTGTACATATGCAACCATGTTCCAGTTGTAAATATTTATGTTGTCACCACATAAAGTTTCTTTCTGCTGATTTCCTGTTAATTTTCACTTCCATCCATATCTCCAGGCAGCTTGTGATCTACATTCTGTCTCATATATTTGCCATTTTAGGAATTTTCATTAAAATAGAGTTTTAAAATGTGCAAACTTCTATGTCTGAATTCTTACACTAATAAAAGATTTTGTGTTTCATTCATGTTGTAGCATGTGTTAAAAATATTATTTTTTATTACTGAATAGCATTTGCTTATATGCATATACCATTTTTGTTTGTTCATTTATTGATTGGTAGACATTTGGATTATTCTACTTTTTGCTTATTATGAATACTATTGGTATGTATATTTGTGTAACTGTCTCATGTTCATATTTTTATCTTTCTTGGATTGATATTTTGGAGCAGAATTGCTAGGGTGATTGGAAAGTCTTATGTTAAATCTTTTATGAAAATACCAATAAAAGTTTTCCAAAGTTTTTATTCTAACAGACAAATGAGTGTTTTAACATCTTTACACTTGGTATTGACAGTAATTTTCATTAAAGTCATTCTAGTGTATTCGTAGTGAAACAGTACTGTGATCTTAATTTGTTTTTCCTTAGTGGCTGATAATTTTGAGTTTAATATTGCTATTAAATAGGCAGCTGATCTGCTAATCTATTGTTTTTATCAACCAGTACTGTGACTTCACATTATCTACAACTTTAGTGTTTCCAAGAAAAGCCACTGAGATCACATTTGCTTTGAAATTCATCTCTAGAAATGGATTTCTTCAAGCTCTGCATCATATTAAATTAGCCCATATCTAGCAGCAAAGCTGTAGATCCTCATGACACCTCCAAAATGACATTTCTAGATAGTTAGCCAATAGATTTTATTTATTTAAACTGCAATTTTATTTACTGCAGCCATATTTATAATTGATAGTGAAAACAACCATTTATCCTTTAATAGGTGAATGGATAAACAAATTATAATACATCCATACAATGGAATACTATTCAGAAATAAAAGGGATTGAGATATCAAGGTACAAGCAGAGATGGGACATTTGTTCAAATGTAGATTCATTTATAAATTTAATTAATGAAATAAAACAGGCATTACATATTCATAGAATATTTAATATTTCCAATATACTGTTTCTGCCTATATAATTCCTATCCTGATCATCACTTATAGAATATAATCAAGCTGCTATTTTTAAAATATTTAACACCTCATTGAAAGGACTGATGCTGAGGCTGAAGCTCCAATACTTTGGCCACCTGACGCGAAGAGCCAACTCATTGGAAAAGTCCTGGATTCTGGGAAAGATTGAAGGCGGGAACAGAAGCAGACAACAGAGAATGAGATGGTTGGATGGCATCAACGACTCAGTGGACATAAGTTTGAGCAAATACCTGGGGATGGTGAGGGACAGGGAAGCCTGGTGTGCTGCAGTCCATGGGGTCACAAAAAGTTGGATATGACTGAGTGAACAATAACACTTTAGATATTTCATGAAACTTTTAGCTGTAGATATGCAGTTCTTCAAAAATGAACTTGTGTTAATATATCTTCAGTCAGCCTTTGCCTCCCAACTGAGCACAGACTGTAATTTTTTTGATGATCTCACTTACATTACGCTCTGAGGTAAAGTCCTTTGGGACAGAGATACTGGCAAAAGCATGCAGTCATCTGTTACTCAATCTATTAGGAAGAGAAATTTGTGCGGCCTCTGCTCAGGTAGGTTAGAAGAATGCACTTCAAAATGGCAAGCTATGAGTCACAGATGTGGAATAACATTGCTATAGTAGCTCAAGATAAGAATTTTTAGAAATAAAGAGTATGATATTAATACAACAAAGTGAAAGTGAAGTGAAGTCACTCAGTCGTGCCCAACTCTTTGCTACAGCATGGAATGTAGCCTACCAGGCTTCTCCATCCATGGGATTTTCGAGGCAAGAGTACTGGAGTGGGTTGCCATTTCCTTCTCCAGTGTATCTTTCCGACCCAGGGATTGAATCCAGGTCTCCCACATTGTAAGCAAGACGGTTTACTGTCTGAGCCACCAGATAACTGGGCTAGAGTAAGACAATTTGAAATAAATTTTGTAACCTAAAGATAGTGCTTTATCTGTATTTATATTAGTTTTGGCAAAAGTATCAAAAGCATCTAGTTTTTCAAGTAAACAGTTAAAGAATTAGAAGGAAGTGGAGAGATAACCTATCCTGCTGCTGCTGCTGTTAAGTCTCTTCAGTCGTGTCTGACTCTGTGCGACCCCATAGATGGCGGACCCCAGACTCCCCAATCCCTGGGATTCTCCAGGCAAGAACACTGGAGTGGGTTGCCATTGCCTTCTCTGATAACCTAGTCTAGTGCCTTTTAAAATATATATTATTGTTAGTTGTTCACTCACTAAGTGGTAAGTGACTCTTCACGACCCAATGGACTGTGGCATGCAAGGTCCCCCCCATCCTTCACTATCTCCTGGAGTTTGCTCAAATTCATGTCCACTGAGTTGGTGATGCTATCTAAACATCTCATCGTCTGTCATCCTCTTCTACTCCTGCCTTCAATCTTTCCCTGCTTCAGGGCTTTTTCCAACAAGTCAGCTCTTCACATCAGGTGGCCAAAATATCAGAGCTTTAGCTTCAGCATCAGTCCTTCCAATGAATATTCAGGGTTGATTTCCTTTAAGATTGACTGGTTCAACATATATACATGAATAAATTGAACTCCAAAATGTTCAAGTGGGTTTCCCAAGCTCATGTAACTAATTAAAGACAGAACCAAGTCTAGAAGGTAAAGTTGAATAAGCATCATGTATGCATATGTCTAGAATTTACAGAAATTATGCATGTACTTAACTAGTTGCTCAGCGCCTAAGCTCCTAAGCTGAGTGCTGAAGGATTGATGCTTTTGAACTGTGGTGTTGGAGAAGACTCTTGTTGTCCCTTAGACTGCACGGAGATCCAACCAGTCCATCCTAAAGGAAATCAGTCCTGAATATTCATTGGAAGGACTGATGTTGAAGCTGAAACTCCAATATTTTGGCCACCTGATGCAAAGAACTGACTCATTTGAAAAGATACACTATTGTAAAGTAAAAAAGAAAAGAAAAGACCCTGATGCTGGGAAAGATTGAAGGCAGGAGGAGAAGGGGACGACAGAGGATGAGTTGGTTGGATGGCATCACCAACTGGATGGACATGAATCTGAGTAAACTCTGGGCGTTGGTGATGGACAGGGAGGCCTGTCGTGCTGCAGTCCATGGGGTCGCAGAGAGCTGGACACAACTGAGTGACTGAACTGAACCAAACCATCTAGTTGCTTTTTCACATATTCTCTGCTTGAAACTTCCCTTGTCTTAAATCTTTCCATGTTAATTTTTACATGTATATCCAGGGAAATCTTCCCTTAACTGTCCCCTCCTCAAAGTCTTTTAGTTTTCAGGCCTCCTCTCATATGTGTTTCTGGTGTACAGCACTGAGCTCCATTAGGTTATTATACAGTAACTCACTATTCCGAATAGGCTTGATTGCTCTCTTCCTGTTTTTACTCCCTGATATCTGAAGTCTGACTTTTATTTGATGTCCCCTCAAAACACAGAAAAGTATTTAATAATATGGAGTCAGTAAAGATGTTTTAATGCATTCAAATTGCAAATGAATGACATATGTTGCTCTTATATATGTGTATATGTTTGTTATTAAAAAATAAAAATTACAGTTTTGACTCTATGAGGAGATTTGAAAAAAGCAGGCATATGATTGACGGTATTGCAATCTATGTTGAAACTATGCTTTCTACTTTGGGAGGATTATATTAGATAAATGTCATCATTATATGCTTAGAGATAGCCACCAAAATGAAGAATATAACTTAAGAATAAGGAAACGGAATGGTTAAATACAATTAGCATGATATGAATCTTTAATTAACCCAGATAAGATTTAATTTCCCATTACCCTGGTGGCTCAGTGGTAAAAGAATCTGCCTGCCAATGCAGGAGACCTGAGTTTGATTTATCCCTTGATCAGGAAGCTCCTCTGGAGGGGGAAATGGCAATCCACTCCAGTATCCTTGACTGGGAAATCAATGAACAGAGGAGTCTGGTACGCTACAGTCCTTGGGATTGCAAAGAGTTGGACACAACTGAGAGACTAACACTTTACCTAACATTTAGAAGAGACTTCACTTAAAAATAATTTTAAAAAATAACAAAAACAAAATCACTGAGAACAAGGCTGTCAAACATAAAGTATTGAAACTCTATCAAGGACAGAGTTATGGAAACATTTGGTTTCATAAATGCGAGAGAAAATATAAATAGAGTATGTCTGAACTGATTTTACAACACAAATATGAAATATGTTAACTAAACTTGGGAAGCAACTTCAAAGAAGAGGTGATAATTAAATGGGCCTTAAAAGTAAATAGTTTTCCCTTTATGTATTTTTCTTGTAGGGAAGTGTACTAGGAATGGCAAAGACAGTGGAAGAGAAGCAAAGCAAGTCATGTTTTTATTGACAAAGAGACCAGTGGGCATCCCTTATTGGTTGGGAGAGTTGAATGGAATCAGAACAATAAGACTATTCAGGGACACAATTATGAAAGGTCACATATATTGTAAAATGTAATTCACACCTTATTTTTTTTAATTTTATTTTATTTTTAAACTTACATAATTGTATTAGTTTTGCCAAATATCAAAATGAATCCGCCACAGGTATACATGTGTTCCCCATCCTGAACCCTCCTCCTTATTTTTGATATACAGCAAAATGATTTGAAATGTATAAATGTCAAAGTTTTGTGTTTTGGAAGTGGAGAAAGATGACTGAGAGGAAGAGCCCAGAAAAATAAAGAACGTGTGAATAAAGCTTTTTTTTTTTTTTTTCTTTTTTCTTTCTGATCTAGTCTACTGTCTTTTCTTTGAGACTCTAAGTAGTATTTGGAAATTAATAATTCTCAACATATATTCTTGAATGAGGGAATGAGTGAACTGAAAATGGCTCCTAAAGAAGCAGCATTTAGACATGAAAAACCCTGAAAGTGAAGTTGCTCAGTCGTGTCCTACTCTTTGCAACTCCATGGACTGTAGCGCACCAGGCCCCTTGGTCCAGGGGATTTTCCACGCAAGAATACTGGAGTGGGTTGCCATTCCCTTCTCCAGGAGACCCTCCCGACCCAGGGATTGAACCCAGGTCTCCCACATTGTAGGCAGATGCTTAACTGTCTGAGCCACCAAGGAAGCCCTTTAGACATAATCAAGACAAATGTTAAGGATAGGAGGTGCACAGTCTTGGCTATAGATCAGAGTGGGAGGTGTAGCCTAGACCTGTTTATCAATGAGTTGTTTATCTGTGTTTGTGAAAATGGTGATGGTGGGGGATGGGCTAGATTATAGTTTTTGATATTGTGCTTGTAATGGCCTCTGTATAATGAACTCAATTTTTAGAGTCTTGGCCTGTATAATTTGGACAAAATAAAATAGAACAGATTATAGTACAACACAATGGACCATGCAAGGTAAGTGATGCCAGGTAATCAGAGTAATATTCTAGATGCATTTATTAGTCAACACCATCAAGTAAAAGATATTTATTTCTGTGATTTGTAGTCAAAAAGTTTGAGTCTGAAAGCTAGTTGTCTAGAGAAGTGGCTTGGTCTGGGCAGTTTTATGAACAAAAACAATGTCTCTTTTTTTCTTTCTTTTTATTTATTCAAAAATTACATTTGTTTTTTTTTTTTAATTTAATTTTATTTTTTAACTTTACAATATTGTATTGGTTTTGCCGTGTATCAACATGAATCAGCCTACTCAGCCATTTGTTTTTTTAAAATGCAAATTATTTTCATTTCTTTTGATCATGCAAATTCCTGCTTTAGAGACAAAAATGTGCAATATTATAGCAAAAAAAAATCTGGAAATAATTTGCTTCATACCATAGAACTAATAAGATATAGTGATAGCATAATAATAAGGTGTGGACTCGTCAGAAACTCACAGATTTGTAATCATATGCAGACCAGCCTGCTGATTTCGTTTGAGATGCTTGTTTTGATCTCCTTTTCCTCATATGCAGAATGAGTGTAATGATATGATTTTAGGTTTAAAGTTTTGGTAAAACAAATGAAGTAAATAAACTCCTCATTGTTTTCTTCCATACTTACCTATTTTCAGTATTTGCATTATTAACATAACTAAGAAGATAGTCTATAATTGATAGTGACCTTTTAGTGATAAATTATTAAAGGAAAACAGAAAATGCAGAACTGTGTTTCCACCTGCCTTGAAATAATATGGAGTTCTGTCTGCACAGGTACAATGACAGATACATCAAAGACAAGCACCACTGCAGAATATTTCCTTTATGCTATTAATGCTAACAGTTTCTCAATAAAGAAAAAATAGCTACGGACTTCCAGTGGTTAAGACTTTGCCTCTCAGTGCAGGGGTACGGGTTCCCAGATGGCACTAGTGGTAAGGAAGCTGCCTGCCAATGCAGGAGACTCAAGAGAAGTGGGTTCTGTCCCTGGGTTGGGAAGATCCCCTAGAGGAGGAAATAGCAAACCCCTCCAGTATTCTCGAGGGGAGAATCACATGGATAGAGGAGACTGGCAGGCTACATACAGTCCACTGGATCACAAAGATTTGGACATGACTGAGAGTCTGAGCAATAACTGGATAAAATAAAATAAAACATTAATTAGGTAAGATATCACTTGACTCAAGGCCAAAAAAATAAAATAAAATAAAAATAAAACATAAAGCAGAAGCAATACTGTAATGAATTCACCAAAGACTTTCAAGAATGGCTGAACATTTTAATAAGTCAGATTAAAGTTGCAGACAGCTTAATGTTCAGGAACTTTCAACAGAAACCAGAATGTTCCACAGCTCCCTTCTTTGTATAAACAATGAATCTGGGAGAGGAGAGCTATGCCTTTCCCATATTTATCTGTTTCTACTCTCCATCCCATTCCCAGAATCCCTGTATGCTAACTATATGTTAGCATTAAATCTCCTTACAAGATATCAAAGCATAAAAATACCATTTATATAACGGCAACTTGAACTTGTCTTTTTTTCTACTTCCTCATGCAGATGTCTGGAAGAGATATGGCACAGATCAACTGCACTCAGGTAAAGGAGTTTATTCTCGTGGGCCTCACCGATCAAGAGGAGTTGAAGACGCCCCTCTTTGTCCTGTTCTTATCCATCTACCTCTTCACAGTAGCAGGCAACCTGGGTCTGATCCTAGTCATCAGAACAGATCCAAGACTCCACACGCCAATGTACTTCTTCCTTAGCAACCTGGCCTTTGTTGATTTCTGTTATGCTTCTGTCGTTACACCCAAAATGCTTGGAAATTTCTTGTACAAGCAAAATGTTATCTCTTTCAACTCATGTGCTGCCCAGTTAGGCTGTTTCCTCACTTTCATGGTATCCGAGTGCTTGCTACTGACTTCCATGGCCTACGATCGATACGTGGCCATTTGTAACCCTCTCCTCTATATGGCCTCAATGTCCCGAGGAATCTGTATTCAGCTCGTAGCTGTCCCCTACAGCTATGGCTTTTTGATGGCACTGTTTCACACCATCTTCACTTTTCATCTCTCCTATTGCCACTCGAATACCATCAACCATTTCTACTGCCATGACATGCCTCTTCTCAGGCTCACTTGCTCAGATACACGTTCCAAACAGCTATGGATTTTGGCCTGTGCTGGTGTTACTTTCATCTCCTCTGTTCTGATTGTCTTTATCTCCTACATGTTTATTATTTCTACCATCCTGAGAATGCGCTCAGCTGAGGGAAGACACAAAGCCTTCTCCACATGTAGCTCCCACATACTTGCAGTCACCATATTCTACGGGACCCTCATCTTTATGTACTTACAGCCAAGTTCTCAGCATTCTCTCGACACAGATAAGATGGCCTCTGTCTTCTATACAGTGATCATTCCCATGTTGAACCCTTTAATCTACAGCCTCAGAAATAAGGATGTTAAAAATGCCCTGAAAAAAATCATCACCAATAAAAACCTGGCTTCTGTGTTCACAACATTTAAAAAATGATTCGAATAAATAAATGTGGACATTCTCTCATGGTGATTCTTTTTTTTTTTTAGTTGACTATGAAAAACTAGCCAAATGACCTGACCTTATTTGGTGTTCAATAAAGATTTCTTCAAACTAAAATAAATTCATTCCCTGAATTCTCTGTAATCAAACTTGACTTAGAATAATAATTTATATGTAGCAAGTATCATAGTAACTTACATGCCATTTCTCAAATTTTATATATGCATATATATATTTACACATAAAAGTATATATAAGTATATTTATATATTTATAAAAATCCATTTCATCTGATATCAACATAACTAGATATAAGCCAAAGGTAGACAAAACTGAGTTCCCTTTAATACCCGGTTTAAAATTATAAGAATGCTTTAATAATGTATGTTAGAGTGCTTTTGTAATATATTCCCAATTAAATGCTAAGAGACAACTGTAAATCAGTGATTTCAATCTGAATTGATTTTTCTCCCAGGGGCTATTTGGCAATGTTTGGAAATATTATTGATTTACACCATGACAAGGTGGTGTAAACGAGTAGTCTTGTTATGTAGACAATCAAGGGTGTGGGTGTGTTAGTTGCTCAGTCATGTCCGACCCTTTGTGACCCCATGGCCCATAACCTGCCAGGCTTCTCCGTCCATGGGATTCTCCAGGAAAGAATATTGGAGTGGATTGCCATCTCCTTCTCCAAGGCTGTAGATGCTGCTACATAAACTGTAGTGGACATGAAAAATTCATTACACACAAAACAATTATACAGTCCTAAACACTAAGTTTCAATGCTGGGAAAGTCTTCCCTCAACAGCTGTTTTCTAAGAATTGTAGACTTCATCCTGGTCATACTGGTGAATGGTGTTACTAAGGCTTCCTACGTTCTTGGCCACTCAGTCATGTCTGACTCCTTGTGGCCCCATGGACTGTAGCCCATCATGTTTCTCTGTCCATGGAATTTTCCAGGCAAGCATACTGGAGTGGGTTGCCATTTCCTCCTTTTGTGTCTCCTGCCTTAGCAGGCAGATTCTTTACTACTAGCCACCTGAAAAGTCTCCTATAGACTTGCCAATTTTCCCTTTATTTTTTTTTTCCATCAGTACAGTTCAGTCGCTCAGTTGTGTCTGACTCTTTGCGACCCCATGAATCGCCGCACGCCAGGCCTCCCTGTCCATCACCAACTCCCGGAGTTCACTCAAACTCACATCCATCGAGTCAGTGATGCCATCCAGCCATCTCATCCTCTGTCGTCCCCTTCTCCTTCTGCCCCCAATCCCTCTCAGCATCACAGTCTTTTCCAATGAGTCAACTCTTCGCATGAGGTGGCTAAAGTACTGGAGTTTCAGCTTTAGCATCATTCCTTCCAAAGGAATCCCAGGGCTGATCTTCAGAATGGACTGGCTGGATATTCTTGCAGTCCAGGGGACTCTCAAGAGTCTTCTCCAACACCACAGTTCAAAAGCATCAATTCTTCAGCGCTCAGCTTTCTTCACAGTTCAACTCTCACATCCATACATGACTACTGGAAAAACCACAGCCTTGACTGGACGGACCTTTGTTGGCAAAGTAATGTCTCTGCTTTTGAACATGCTATCTAGGTTGGTCATAACTTTCCTTCCAAGGAGTAAGCATCTTTTAATTTCATGGCTGCAATCACCATCTGCAGTGATTTTGAAGCCCCCCAAAATAAAGCCTTACACTGTTTCCACAGAAAATTAGTCAATCTTTTTTCCATCAAGTGCCAGTAAATCCCCAGTTGAATTATGCTTTTCTGTTCACATATGTCACTTTCTATTTCATAAATCTTGAGGTGACTGTGTCACTTGTTCATGAATTTATAATTGCAAATTTACTGTGTTTTCCTGTTATTATTATTAAAAACCTGTCTTTGTTTACTGTAGTCCTATTTTTCTATGACTTTAATATAAAATTTCAGCTCTTTTATAGTTACTATTTTCATGGAATCATTTTCTATCATTTTACTTTTAAAATATATATTTATTATTTTATTTTTGGCTGCACTGGGTCTTCTTTGCTGAGAACTGGTTTTCTCTAGCTTTGGTGAGTGTACTACTCTCTAGCTATAGTATCCAGGCTTCTCACTATGGTGAGTTCTCTTGGTACAGAGTTCTGGCTCCTGACCGTGGTCTCAGTAGCTGCAGTGCACAGACTTAGTTGCCTTGAGGCATATGGCATCTTCCCGGACCGGTGACTGCACCCATGTCCCCTGCATTGGCAGTGGCAAAAACTGAGTGAAAATTGTGTTTCTTTTAGGCAGCCAGTTGTTGGATTTTGCCTTTTTAAAGTAACTAAATATATATGCCTTTTGATTGGTGTAATTAATACCTTTCTACTTAATGACATCTGGAGGGCTTGTTAGAACACATATTCGTGGATCAAACTTCCAGAGTTTAAGACCAGTAGGTCTGATTCTTTGAGGGATTCCCTGGTGGCTTAGACAGTAAAGCGTCTGCCCACAATGCGGGAGACCCGGGTTCGATCTCCGGGTCGGGAAGATCCCCTGGAGAAGGAAATGGCAACCCACTCCAGTATTCTTGCCTAGAAAATCCCACGGATGGGGGAGCCTGGTGGGCTACAATCCATGGTGTCGCAAAGAGTCGGACATGACTGAGCAACTTTATGGAGGTTTAATGGAGGTCTGATTCAGAGCAAGAAAAAAAAAATTGCATTTTCAACAGCTATTTATAGTTTCCAAGTGTTGAATGAGGTTACTGAGAGGATGTGACCTTTGGTTGACTCTTGAGCTGGACCTGGACAATCAGAGGGTCCTCACTATCAATCCCTGCCTCCATGCCTTTGGAGTGCACTTTTCTGCCTGTTGCTTCCATGGCAGGAGCCATTGTCAAGGATGCAGCCTGGAGAGCCTAAGGTGTTGAAACCATCTGGATGGTAGGCATGCTGCTGCTGCTAAGTCACTTCAGTCATGTCCGACTCTGTGTGACTCCATAGACAGCAGCCCACCAGGCTCCCCCGTCCCTGGGACTCTCAAGGCAAGAACACTGGAGTGGGTTGCCATTTCCTTCTCCAATGCATGAAAGTGAAAAGTGAAAGTGAAGTCACTCAGTCGTTGTCCAACTCTTAGCGACCCCATAGACTGCAGCCTACCAGGCTCCTCGGCCCATGGGATTTTCCAAGCAAGAGTACTGGAGTGGGTTGCCATTGTCTTCTCCATGGTAGGCGTGAGTGAACCCGTAAGTCTTTTAGGAGTCCAGGGGGCCTTTGCAGAGATTTATTCATTTTAGAGCCACCCAAGCCAAGACTCATAGGTATATTCCCTTGTTGTTTAAAATTGCCACTGACCAATATGGGTTGATCTGCTTCTTTCTTTTTTTTCTCCCTGCCCTTCATGTATGCTTGTCTAGTTTCAGATTTCACCTGGGAAACTCTCATGTTTGCAAACCAATATCAAGTTATCTTGATGTTGCTTGTCCAGGGCTCCACTTTTATAGCCATTGCCTCAAATGATCTCTTTATTATATCTATATTCAGCTTCTGGTGGCTTTTCTCACTTAAGAGTAAGTGCCTACATTTCTTTATTGGAGAACTGCATCAAGTTTCCTGAAGCTGTTATGCCTGTGGGCCAGGTAAGACAGAAGCAACTGGAAATTTACATCCCACAGGGACTAGCCCTTAGCAATGATTGATATGAGCACAGGAGTATACAGGTGTCCAAGGTGGCCCTTGGACACCTGCAAGTTTGAATTGCACAGGTCTGCCTATGCTATCCTATGCTAAGTCACTTTCAGTCGTGTCCAACTCTGTGGGACCCCATAGACGGCAGCCCACCAGGCTCCCCCATCCCTGGGATTCTCCAGGCAAGAGTACTGGAGTGGGGTGCCATTGCCTTCTCCAACAGGTCTACCTACACATGCATAATTTTCCATTAGTAAATATTATAGTACTACAAGGTCGCTGATTGTTTGAATCCAATGATGGAGGGAGGAATCATTGATACAGTAGGCCAATGCTAAGTTATACACAGATTAATACATACATTTGTGGGTTATGGGTTGTTCAGGGTCAGCTGTTTATATCCAAGCTCTTTTGCCCACTCATATCAACTTGAGCTACCTCTCTCCAGAACTCTTCCATGGAATCTAACCAAAATTCCTATCATGGGGACTTTGATACTATATCCTTGCTTGGCTTACTTTCTTAGCAGGTGCCACTTCCCACTCAATCCAATAGCTATTCGTGGGAAAAATTCTTAACAAATCACATTTACACCAATCATTGATTCAGTATCTCATTCTGGGGGAACCCAAATTAAGATGGTATTATAATTTTTTGCAATATATTATTTGTGTAATTTTCCAGAAAGAAAAGTCCTCTTGATAGTCATATATATTGAAACATTAAAATTGTTTAACATTCATCAACTTTTATCAGCCTACTTAATAGGAAGTGCTTCTAGCACCTCTTCTTATCACAAAAAGGGCTCAGAAGTTTAAAAACGAAACTTTAAAAAAGTAAAAGTCTGAAGAATTATTTAGGCTATGTTGTCAAATCTAGTTTGCTCTTAGCCATGAAATTCTGGGTCCTTTTTCTTCTGGGGCCTTCCCTGGTAGCTCAGATAGTAAAGAATTTGTCTGCAATACAGGAGACACAGGTTTGATCCCTGGGTCAGGAAGACCCCCTGGAGAAGGGAATGGCAACCCACTTTAGTATTCTTGTCTGGAGAATCCCATGGATAGAGGAGCTTGGCAGGCTATAGTCAATGGGGTCTCAAAGAGTCAGACATGACTGAGCACCTTCATTTTCTTTCTTTTCTTCTGGAAAAAGAAAGCTAACTGAATGGATGTGGATATCAGGAGGCATGAATTTGACTCCTAATAGAACCACTAACTTTATTTCCTGTTTAAGATGTGAGCTTTCTCATTGGTAAATAATTGGTTTGTGTTAGATATATGATTTTATTTTTTGTAGAATTATTTTGGTTAGAGTTTTTTTATGTTATTAATAATAGTATCAATGTGTGCATGGGTGCTAAGTCGTGTCTGACCCTTTGCGACCCTGTGGACTGTAGCCCACCAGGTTCCTCTGTCCTTGGGATTCTCAGGCAAGAATACTAGAGTGGGTTGTCATCCCCTCCTCCAGGGGATCTTCTCCATCCAGAGACCAAACTTGCATCTCTACATCTCCTGCATTGGCAGGTGGGTTCTTTACCAGTAGTACCACCTGGGAAGCTCCAAAAAACAATAATAACTAAAATTAGTCTGGTGGAGTGAGGTGGCATAACCAAAGCTCTGACCAATTTTTCCTCCTAACACATTTTCCAGCGATCTTCCTTCTGGTCACTCAGAAACAACTTGTGTCATTGCCACAAGACCAAGTTGCACTCTCTGAAAGGTATGAGACTAAACATGATCTGTGGTCCCATGCTGCCTGGTAGTTCTTTGAGTTCCAATCTTTTCATAAGCATCACAGGAATTCTATTTTAACAAGGGAAATCTCTTTCACCACTGCTGTTTCTGACCTGTTCCTAAATCTCCCCCAGTCCTCACAATATTAATGTCCAGTTGTTCTTCCAATTACAAACTTTCTTAAATGTAGTATCATTCATGAGGGTGTAAATTCTACCAGGACTTCTACCAGTCTGAAAATGGCAAAACCTAAATTTGAAAAATAAACTTTATTTATTTATATATGTTTGCTGTTTTTTTGGCCACATGGCTTGTGAGATTTTAGTTCCCTGAACAAGGATTGAACCCAGGTGCTCAGCAGTGAGAAGCCAGAGACCTAACCACCGGATCACCAGGGAATATCCAAGAAAGCTTATCTCTTGAAAACTTTGAGATCTAGGTAACTAGCACTGCTTGGAAAACAGCTGTGATTTTCAAACTGTTAAGTATAACTTTTCTTTAATAATGCTGTTAAGGAAAACATGAAATGGTGAAAATTGCTGTGTGGGTCTGATTTAAAATGTGTTATTGAAATGAGGTTAATTTTATTGATGTGTTTGGGGATTCAAGGTTTCAATGATCATTATTTGTCATAATTTTTGTCATAATCTATTCTACAAAGTTTCTAAATAACTGTAGTAATACATTTGCTTTATTTACAGAGAGGTTCAATTCTCAAGTTCTCACAAATCAGTCTCTTGTGACAACTCAGAAAGGAATGTGAGATAAATGAGTCCCAATGGTACTTTCTCATGAAGATGGCATGAAATCTTTTTTCAGGTTCTCCCAGGCTTTCAAATGAAGATCTTGGGAGAGGAAAAAATAAATAAATAAATAAAGCAAACTCACAAATCTCCCAAACTCTCTCTCTACAAGTGAAAATCCCATTGTTGAGGACTATTTTCCAGGGAACAGCTGCCAGGAACACTGTCTAAATTGCATGTTTATTTGTAAAGCTCCTGCCTCAGCAACATGCTTATCTCATTTGCAAGCTTATTTGTCAAGTTTCTCTCCAGCAGTGAAAAACCTGGCCCCACTACTTAAAAGTCATTTAATTACTTGTTCAACACCAATATACATGTACAGCCTTTCAGAATTAACTTGGACCACCATGAGAAACAGATTTATAAACCAGAATGCAAAGTTTATATGCAGTTCCTTTTGTCTATAATTTTACAATGACTAATCAAAGAGCCATTTTCCAAAGTTACTCATGACAATAAATCTTCCATCTTAAGTGTGATTATGTCACACATTCATAATACAGTTAAATACATTTGTATGCAATTTTTCCTGGCATTGTCTGACAATCTCACTAACTTATATATATATATATACTATGCTATGTTAAGTCACTTCAGTCATGTCCAACTCTGTGTGACCCCTTAGATGGCAGCCCACCAAGCTCCATCATATAATTTAGTCTTTGCAATATGCAGTTCTATGAATTTATGATAATTGCAGAGAGTTAAATAACAACCCCCTAGGTAACATGCAGAACAGTTCCTTCACCTTAAAAATTCCCTTAATGTATCTCCTAGTCAAATACTCTCCCCTCCCCAAAACTTTGATCAACTGAACTGAACTCTTTCTCCTAAAAGTTTAAGAAATGGAAAGATAAACCTTTCCCTGGGAAGAGCCCTTGATGACATATATGTATATATAACTAATGTTGAAATAGCTTTATAAAAACTCAATCCTAACAAGTTGTGGTTAATAACTCCTCTTTATTGTCACTTGAATTCAACTAATGTATTTGCATGCAGGGATTTATACAGAAGATTACTACTTAGTTAATTTTCCAACATCCCTATACCAAGTAGAAGTCAAGCCATTTTACAGGTCAACATAAATGAGATCAGAACATTTTTCCAAATGCATTAACCATATTTGTCATTTAAAATAAAATACAGAATAATTACGTAACTTACTAAGCATCAGTTCAGTTCAGTCGCTCAGTCGTGTCGGACTCTTTGCGACACCATGAATCTCAGCAGGCCAGGCCTCCCTGTCCATCACCAACTCCCGGAGTTCACTCAGACTCATGTCCATCGAGTCAGTGATGCCATCCAGCCATCTCATCCTCTGTCATCCCCGTCTCCTCCTGCCCCCAATCCCTCCCAGCATCAGAGTCTTTTCCAATGAGTCAACTCTTCACATGAGGTGGCTAAAGTACTGGAGTTTCAGCTTTAGCATCATTCCTTCCAAAGAAATCCCAGGGCTGATCTCCTTCAGAATGGACTGGTTGGATCTCCTTGCAGTCCAAGGGACTCTCAAGAGTCTTCTCCAACACCACAGTTCAAAAGCATCAATTCTTCAGTGCTCAGCTTTCTTCACAGTCCAACTCTCACATCCATACATGACCACTGGAAAAACCATAGCCTTGACTAGACAGACCTTTGTTGGTAAAATAATATCTCTGCTTTTGAATATGCTATCTAGGTTGGTCATAACTTTTCTTCCAAGGAGTAAGCGTCTTTTAATTTCATAGCTGCAGTCACCATCTGCAGTGATTTTGGAGCCCAAAAAAATAAAGTCTGACACTGTTTCCACTGTTTCCCCATCTATTTGCCATGAAGTGATGGGATTGGATGCCATGATCTTCGTTTTCTGAATGTTGAGCTTTAAGCCAACTTTTTCACTCACCTCTTTCACTTTCATCAAGAGGCTTCTTAGTTCCTCTTCATTTTCTGCCATAAGGGTGGTGTCATCTGCATATCTGAGGTTATTGATATTTCTCCTGGCAATCTTGATTCCAGCTTGTGCTTCTTCCAGCCCAGCATTTCTCATGATGTACTCTGCATACTAAGCATAATTCATGTTAATTCATATAATCCTGATTGATGCTGACAAATCATGATCATGTCAAGCTGTGAAATGCAAAGATTTGCTGCTTTTCCTGTTCACTGAACCACGTATGTTAATGCATCGTGTACAACAGTGTTAGATACTAACACTGCCCCTGCCCTGCAGCCATTATATTAAAGCCCATAGTTATCACTGGAAATTTATTTCATAGAAAACTACATGGTAAAATTTATATTCAAAATCACTATACAAAGCAGACAAATCCCTCCCTGTATCCTCACAAACCATATGCAGGATAATCTGGTTCAGTTCAGTTCAGTCCCTCAGTCGTATCCGACTCTTTGCGACCCCATGAATCGCAGCACACCAGGCCTCCCTGTCCATCACCAACTCCCGGAGTTCACTCAAACTCATGTCCATCGAGTCAGTGATGCCATCCAGCCATCTCATCCTCTGTCGTCCTCTTCTCCTCCTGCCCCCAATCCCTCCCAGCATCAGAATCTTTCCCATGAGTCAACTCTTCGCATGAGGTGGCCAAAGTATTGGAGTTATCCATCATTAATCCAGAATCCTTAGGGATGCAAACTTCTCCTTGCTTTGGGCCTCACAGTTTACATCAAATGTTTTACTAATCCTCTCATTTATGTCTTTTAGGTTCACTATGTGTAACTGAAGTTTTATTTTTCACCTCCTATCCGAATCCTCTGGAAGATATAATTAAAGTATCTGGTGAATTCTCAGTTAATTTCTGGATGCCCTAAATTATGGAGAAGGCCAGAAACAAAAATACCAATACAGTATACTAACACATATATATGGAATTTAGAAAGATGGTAACAATAACACTGTATGTGAGACAGCAAAAGAGACACAGATATATAGAAGAGTCCTTTGGACTCTGTGGGTAAGGGCGAGGGTGGGATGATTTGGGAGAATGGCATTGAGACATGTATATTACCATATGTGAAACAAACTGCCTGTCCAGGTTCAATGCATGATACGGGATGCTCAGGGCTGGTGCACTGGGCTGACCCAGAGGGATGGTATGGGGAGGGAGGTGGGAGAGGGGTTCAGGATGTGGAACACATGTACATCCGTGGCGGATTCATGTCAATGTATGGCAAAACCAATACAGTATTGTAAAGTAATTAGCCTCCAATTAAAATAAATAAATTTATACTAAAAAAAATTATGGAGAAGGCAACAGAAATTGCTCTATATTGGAAAAATAAAGATGATTCCATAGTTCCTTTCTCCCTCATTACCCCCTCTCATAAACCCAACAAAAACTGTTTCAATGTAGAGAATTATTGTTTCCATAAACATGCTGTCTTTGTCCATTCAAGTTATAACAAAATACTATAAAAATAAGTGGTTTTTAACAACAGAAAGTTATTTTCTCATAATCTGGGGGGCCAGTAAGTCCAAGATCAAGCTCCTGATCAGTTTGGTTCTTTGTAGAAACTCTCTTGCGGTATTGTATGTGGCTGCTCTCTAACTGTGCTCTCCTCACATGAGCTCTTCTGTGTGTGTATGTGTGTGTATCAGAGAGTGTGTGTTTACATGTTAAAGAGAGAGAGAACAAACTAGTGTCTCTCCTTATAAGGCCACTGATTTATCATGAGGATCCCATTCTCATTATCGCTTCTAACCCTACCTCCCTCCCTAAGGACCATCTGCAAATACCATCACATTGGGTTTGGGCCCTTGATCTATGAATTTGGGAAGGATACAATTCAGTTTACAGCAGACACATTGTTTCCAAGTAAATTTTAAAACCATCTTCTATCTGTACACCCTTGTTGTAGACACAGAAGAGCTAAGAAAGCTCTCTGGGAGAGTGTTCTTTAGACTAGGTCACCAAGGAAATCAAGTAATGATGGAAAGAGCCAACCTAAAGAGAAAATGAACATTTCACGAACATTTCAAAGAATAGGACAATGATGTTCAGAAATAGATTCTTGGAGGAGTTATATATTTATTTCTTTGAAAGAAATGTAGTTAGAAAATTCACAAGGCAATTTTTATTTTTCTTCCAAGCATACATTTAAATCCTTCTGTTGAACAACAACAACCACATAACAATTAAAGCAACAAATAAATAAGAATAATTCAAAAACTAGAAAATCTTAGGGCAATGATATCAAATGCAGAACTGTACACCTGAAGTTCTTCAAAACAGAATAATAATGCTAATTGATCTCCAGCCTGCCTTGGGATCCCTTTGGGGTGTGGGCTCTAAGCTTTCTGATTCTTTTACTTGCCTCCTACTCTAAGTAAGAAAGAACCCCTGGGATACGTCAGTGACAAAACCTTGCAGTTTGCTGCTGCCCAGACCTGTTTGGAGAAGAAATAGGAACACAGTCTTCCCAGGTAGAGTTTAGCAGAGTATATTTAAAAATTGGGATACAAATGACAGTTTTCAAATGAATTAGAATAGAATAAATTTTAGAATAAAATATTTTGGATGGCATTTTGGAAACAAGGGAAAGAATATCTCCTCTAATCTTATTTCAGTTATGCAGACATGTGGTATTATATAAAATGCATTTTTAGTAGTTTGGGATGAAAAAAATATTTGAAATCTCTGAGATAGAATCTATTCAAATATTTAGACAAGTTAGGCACTTACCTGATTAGACTGTAAACTATGTCAAGACTCTCCTTTCCATTTTAGCAAATCTAGTCATTTTACCCAGAATGAGAGATAAGCACATTAAATTAAATCATCATTGTGACCCTTAAGGTATTTGATACAAATAAAAGTATGAATTATGAACAGGGGCATAAATTGAAATAGTGTGACAAAATTAATATTTAATTCATTGTCACCAAGCATGTAGAAGGGGCTATATTAAGAAATGAATAAAGAATTCATGACTCCCACCCATGGAGTAGATAATCTATCAAAAAAAGAAATATAGAAATAGATGGAAATAATAAATTATATGTAAATAAATTAGGTATAAAGTGTTTCCAGAACATAAAAATGAAAACTGGTAAGTAACAGAGGAACTGGAATTTAAAGAAGTCTCTTCTCAGGAAAGGTTGAGTTTTGATAGGCTTTGAAGAATAAATAAGATTTTTTCTTCCAACTCTTTAATTACCATTCACCGGATAGAGATAAGTATATAAAACACATAGGAAGTAGGGAAAAATGGAAAGTCATACTGTAATTGAGGATTGCAAAATAATTATGTGTGTTGACTGCAGCATGAGATGTGAGTATATAAATTTTGAATATAAAATATCATGAGTGAGATCATAAAAGATCATATATAATATACTTTCAAATATATTGTCAAATATATGCATGTGCTACCTTTAAGATAAGATAAAATGGCATACTGAAGCATGTCTAGTTGCTAAACAATGAACTCTTAGCTGCTGGCTTGGAACTAGTAAACCAAACTTCCAATAAAATACTTGCTTAATTATTTCAATGTAGAATTCATTTATTCGTGGGACAACTAACTAGGCTTTTAAACACTCTGATGGCTTGCTTTATGTATTGATCAATACCATCAAAAATTATCTTCTTCCCATAGAAAGTTGTAGAAACATTCACACATGCCCACTTAAAAATTATTTTTGATTTAGATAAAATAGGCACCACTTTAAATTAGGAAAATGAGGAACAAACTGAATTTTTGACATACTAAAATTAATGTATTTTGAGGGTGACAGAGCATTCAAATAAAGATCTCCCAATTTCATTCAAGGTTGTTTCTGCTGTGCCTTGCTTGGCATAAACCTCAATGAAATGGCATTTATCAACATTTATCTATTAAAAAATCAATGGTTCATTACTGAGACTCCATTGTATTTTTTTATCATAGATATAATAGAATAAGTGAAATAAAATAGAAATTTTACATTGACTTTAAAATTTTTATTGGAGCATATTTTTTTTATTGATTTACAATATTGCAATTCCTGCTGAACAGCAAAGTGACTCACTTATACATATGCATCTATCCAATCTTTTGTAGCTACTTTTCCATTTCAGAGTATTGGGTAGACTACCCTGCATTAAAAGGCAGATGCTTGTTAGTTATCTAATAGTGAGTGGTCTCCTGCATCAGAACACTAGTTTGAAAGCCCTGTGCTACAGACAGGCTGTCTAAGCTTACGTCAGTTGCTTTACCTCTCAATGTTTCTTCCCTGTCTATAAGATGGGAATATAAGAAGCAAAGTAGGACTTCCCTCATGGTCCAGTGGTTAAGAATCCACCTGCCAATGCAGGCGACATGGGTTTGATACCTGGTCCAGGAAGATCCCACATGCCATGGGACCAGTAAGCCCATGTAACACAACTACTGAGCCTGTGTTCTGCAACCAGGAAAGGCAGCAAAATGAGAAGCCTGGGCACCACACAGAGGAGTAGCCCTGGTCACTGCAAGCTGAGAATGCCTGAGTGCACTGAGGAAGACCAGGGCAGTCAAATAAAAAAATATATATTTTTTATAATATAAGTTTTTATATTATAATTTATTTTATATATATATATATATATATATTATTTGACTGCCCTGGTCTTCCTCAGTGCACTCATAAAATAACAAACAACCCATGAGGCAGCTATAGTCCTTAATGAAGTTGCCCATTTCCAGCATTTGCATTATTAACACATTTGTGAAGATTATGTAGCAATCAATGGTGGCCTCCCTGCAATAAGTACTGAGTATAGAATAGATGGATAGAGCATGCTGTTCATTGCTCTGTCAGGACTGCAACAATGTGGGGTTTGTATCACATATGCAAGTCTGTCAGAGTGATGTCACTGCAGGGGGCTCATTTTCCTTTATATTATTAATGTTAGGATATTTTTGATAAAAGCAATAGCTTTAATGTTTTGAAAAAATAATGTTAAATTTTAAACAGCATAAGAGCTTTGAGCAAAGAGTCAGTGTGGACTGAATCCTATCTACAGCTGTTAATTTCATAAAATGTACTTATTTGGGGGAGATAAATATGTCTCTCCTATAAAACATCTCCATCTACTCTTTGTCCCATTGCCAGGCTCAAGGATGCTAGCACTTTCACTGTTAGCATTTTCATCTTGATAATACCAATTGCTTTAAAGGATATTAAGACTTGAATTTGATTAAGTTGGATTTCATTATCCCCTCTTCATCCAGACATAGTGAAGACACATGATCCAGATGAACTGCACCCAGGTGACAGAATTTACTCTCTTGGGCCTCACAGATTGTCAGGAGTTGAAGATGCCCCTCTTTGTCCTGTTCTTATCCATCTACCTCTTCACAGTAGCAGGCAACCTGGGTCTGATCCTAGTCATCAGAACAGACTAAAGACTCCACACACCAATGTACTTCTTCCTTAGTAACTTGGCTTTTGTTGATTTCTGTTATTCTTCTGTCATTACACCCAAAATGCTGGGGAATTTCTTGTACAAACAAAATGTTATCCCTTTCAATGGATGTGCTGCCCAGCTGGGCTGTTTCCTGGCCTTCATGACTGCTAGTGTTTGCTGCTGGCTTCCATGGCCTATGACCGGTATGTGGCCATCTGTAACCCTCTGCTCTATATGGTCATAATGTCCCCAGGAATCTGCGTTCAGCTTGTGGTTGCCCCCTATGGCTACAGCTTCCTGGTTGCCCTATTTCATACCATCCTCACCTTTCGCCTCTCCTACTGCCATTCCAACCTCATCAATCATTTATATTGCAATGACATGCCTCTTATCAGGCTTGCTAGCTCAGATACTCACTCCAAGCAGCTATGGACTTTTGCCTGTGCTGGTCTCAGGTTCATTTCTTCCTTTCTTGTTGTCTTTGTCTCCTACATGTACATTATTTCTGCCATCCTGAAGATGCACTCCGCTGAAGGCAGACGCAAGGCTTTTTCCACCTGTGGCTCCCACATGCTGGCAGTCACCATATTCTATGGGACCCTCATCTTTATGTACTTACAGCCAAGTTCTCATCATTCCCTTGACACAGATAAGATGGCCTCTGTCTTCTATACAGTGATCATTCCCATGTTGAACCCTTTAATCTACAGTCTTAGGAATAAGGAAGTGAAAGATGCCCTGATAAAAGTCATCATGAATAGAAACCAGGCTTTTATGTTCATGAAATTAAGAAAGTGACTTAAATGAATAAAAACAGAATTTTCTTCACAGTCTGATTTTTTTCTCTTAAGCTACCAAAATGCCTACTCTTAATACTGGATTTCTACATGTATGTTCATTGTGCAATAAAATTTTCTAAAGATTTTCACTTAGAATGAGATTTCAGATATAAAAGTGCCCATTAGAATTTTTTGCCAATTCTCTCATTTTCAAATGAAATTATATTAAAAAATAATTATTTGCTCCATAAGAATTTATACCAATGTTTTTTATTTCTCAAATGAATAATTGCATTGAATAATTGCATGAATAATTCAATCGACTTGAACTGTGTGTGGGCTTCCTGTAGCTTATTTGTCAATTAAATAAGGACAGCATTAAAAAATTTTGAGTGTTCTAAAATATTGAATACACAAAAGAGTAATAATAAATCATAAGCATTTGCACAAACCATTATCTGGGTATATAACTAGTTATAGGACAAAGGTTTCACCTTTCCACCACTTTAAAATCCCTGGTTCAGGATTCTCCAGTTCCATTAATCATATCCCATATGAAGAGCAAAGATGCACATGTACTTCTTTCCCTGATTTGCTAGTTTCTTTGAAAAATATAACATTATAAAACTGTTCCATAATTTTAAATTAATGAATGAATTAATAAAACTGCTCCATATTTATATATTTAACAAATTGCCTTTATTTATTTATTTTTTTTAAATTGTCTTTGTTCAGAAGAATAATACATCTGAAGTTTACCTTAGTCACTGATTTAACATGGCCTGGCATCTGGTCTGGTTTCTGAAGACTAATTTTTTAATTTAATTTTATTTTATTTTTTAACTTTACAATATTGTATTGGTTTTGCCACACATCAAAATGAATCCGCCACAGGTATACATGTGTTCCCCATCCTGAACCCTCCTCCCTCCTCTCTGAAGACTAATTTTTAAGTGAACTTCTTTTTTTAAGGCCTATGAGATCTTGTTATATTTTTTCAAGTTATCTAAAAAAGGTGTAACTCAAGAATGGAATCCCAGGGGTATCATATATTCTAAATTAATATACACAAAATAATTGAAACGTCATAGATCATTTTCCAGTAGCAAGGATCCTATGCAATTATACTGGGCAGATCTCAGGTAAGTTGGCCATCACTGGATAAGGTGTAGTTTATAATGTGATGAGCACACTAGGCCATGCAGTCTAGCTTGGAAAAGAACACGTCTTGTAGTCAAAGGATCGACTTGAACTGTGTGTGGGCTTCCTGTAGCTTATTTGTCAATTAAATAAGGACAGCATTAAAAAATTTGGAGTGTTCTAAAATATTGAATACACAAAAGAGTAATAATAAATCATAAGCATTTGCACATCATCTCTCTTGCTAAAGAACCTGAATTCTAGTCCCAACTATACTATACGTGAGAGTCCAATTTATAAATGAGGATTAACGTTCACAACAGATAACTGTGATATAAATAGATAGATATAGATATACAGGTATGCATATATAATTTCAGATAAGTGTAATGATAATTGAACAGTTTGCAATTACACAGAAAATGGTTTTGAGTTTGTAATTTGCATATCATTTTAATATATATTAATGAATGTATATAGTATGTGTGTGTGTGTGTGTTCAGTTGCTGTTATGTCTGACTCTTTGCAACCCAATGGACAGTAGCCCACCAGGCTGCTCTGTCCATGGAACTGTCCCGGCAAGAGTACAGGAGTGTGTTGTCATTTCCTACTCCAGTGGATCTTCCTGACCAAAAAATCGAATCTGTATCTGCTGCATCTCCTGAGTTGGCAGGCAGATTCTTTATCACTAGCACCACCTGTGAAGACCATATGTGTGAGTGTGTGTGTGTGTGTGTGTGTGTGTGTGCATGTGTGTATGCCATTTGAATGTTTGATGAAACATAACCAGAGAAAGGAAATAGGGTATATATTTTGGTGAATCATAGAGATACAGGGTTGACTTAATCTACAGTTCTCAAAAGTTTCTTTTTTTTTGTCTTTCTTTAAACACATTTATCCACTATTTGAACATTTCAGTGGTTCCTGCAGCAAATTTTGAGTCTCTATTCTGTATACTCAAAGCCTGTCATTAATGTCTTTGAATTCACACTGTCCTGTCTTGGCAAGATGGAGCTTTTACCATGACACAGCTCTTCAATTAAAGAGCATAGATTCCTTGGTGTCTGAAAGCCCGAATCTGAATACTAGGTCTGACCTTTGAGGAGTCAAAATATCTCAGACACTTATGTACACCTCCATCTCTTCAACACTGTGAAGGTGAAACGAATAGCAAACTCTAAATCTATTGTCCTGAGACCAAGACTATAGATGAATTTCTTTTCTAAATGTCATTCTACCAAAAATAATGTTAAACTATGAATTTATTTGACTTAAACATAAATAACATGAATATATAAGATGAATATAGTAATTTAATATTGCTAAGCTCAATATTAAATTAAGCTTTATGTTTAAATATTTTGTTTATCATATGAAGTGGAATTCTGAAAACTATGTTTTCACTTTTCTTTGAAGTTTCACATTTTTGTGAAAATTATGTTATAATTCTCATTACATAGCATTCTTCTACCTATTGTAATAGAAGACATTGTCACAATCATAAAAAAAATCCAATATCATCTTTTCACTAAACATATTGGTTTAGATACACTTTCATACTTTATACATAACTATATTACATAACTATATTTCACCTTTTCTTTCATTGCATTGGCTAGCACATTAAGAATAATATTTAGTAAGAGTCATGATTGTCTTAATTCTAGTTGAAATGCCTTGTGTTTCATCTTAATATATTACTCTTAATATATTCATGGCCATCTCTTTAACTCTTAAAATATTTATCCTGCTATACTACCTATGATGCTGGAATTTTGTATACATGGTATCCTATATTTTAATTCAAGATATTCTGTCTTCCTTAACAAATATCCTGTCTACTGATTGTGTTGGAATTCCTGCCTGCAGCAAGTCCCTTCAAATCCAAAGCAGGCAGCACTGAAATCTGAGAATGGCCTGTTGACCAGTGAGGATTTTTCTCTCCAATATGGTCACCATAAAATAAACATGAGCCAATTCCTTAATCCACAACGTGAAAGAGTACCTGCGATGGATGTTCTGCAGATAACAGTATGATATGCGTCTATATACAATTCATGGCCAAACACAATAATTCAGAAGTAACTGAATTCATCCTCTTGGGACTCACAGACAATCCTGAGCTTCAAGCCCTTCTTTTTGGGATCTTTTTAGTGATCTACTTAATTAGTGTCATGGGTAATCTTGGATTAATCATGCTAATTTGTGTCAGTCCTCAGCTTCATACAGCTATGTATTATTTCCTTAGCCACCTAGCTTTTGTTGATTTTTGCTATACCTACTCGGTCACTCCTAACACTCTGGTGAACTTCCTCCAAGAAACTAAAAGAATATCCTTACCTGCTTGTGCCATTCAGTTGTTTTGCTTTATCATGTTTGTGGTGTGTGAGTTGTATATGCTCTCAGTCATGGCTTATGACAGGTATGTGGCCATTTGTAATCCTTTACTCTATACCATTGTCGTGAACAAAAAGGTCTGTATTCAGATGGTGCTTAGCACATATCTGTATAGCTTTTCTGTGGGACTCCTACAAGCAACTCTTACATTCCACTTATCTTTCTGTCATTCAAACATAATAAATCACTTCTACTGTGACGATGTCCCCTTGGTTGCCCTGGCCTGTCATGAAACCCATCACAAATATATCAAAAAGTTTTTATTGTTCACACTTGCTGGGTTCAATATCTTTTTCTCTCTTTTTATTGTCCTTGTCTCCTATGTATTCATTCTATTTGCCATTCTAAGGATTAAATCAGCTGAAGGCAGAAAAAAGGCATTTTCTACTTGCGCTTCCCACTTGACTTCCATCACTATATTTTATGGAACGATCATCTTCATGTATATGCAACCAGAAAGAAGCCATTCCTTGCATACTGATAAAATATCTTCTGTATTCTATATAGTGGTAATTCCCATGCTAAATCCTCTCATATACAGCCTGAGGAACAAGGAAGTAAAAAATGCTTTGAAGAGAACTATGGAAAAAGTGTATTCTAATATAATATAAGTGATCCATGCTTTAACTGAAAGCCTTCACATTTAGGAGCCCCCGCCCCCCAAAAAAAGCAAATAAGCAAAAAACAAATAGTTTTTCTGCATGATCATGCCTTTAGTAACATGCTTTCTAACACTGCAATATTTAAAAAGTGAAAGTGGTAGTGTTGTCTCATCCTGTCCGACTCTTTGCGACCCATGGACTGTAACCCACCAGGCTCCTCTGCCCAAGGAATCCTCCAGGCAAGAAGACTGGAGTGAGTTCCATTCCCTTCTCCTGTGGATCTTCCTGACACAGGGATGGAGCCAATCTCCTGCATTGCTGGCAGATTCTTTACCATCTGAGCCACCAAGTGAAAGTTAATACAGAAGATACATTTAGTTTCTAATTTTATTTTTATTATTTTGTAAATTATAACTTCTGATAATGTTGAATATGCATTGGAAAGACTGATGCTGAAGCTGAACCTCCAATATTTTGGTCAACTGATGTGAAGAGCTAATTCACTGGAAAAGACCCTGATGCTTGTAAAGATTGAAGGCAGTAAGAGAAGAGAACAACAGAGGATGAGATGGTTGGATGGCATTCTCAATTCAATGGATGTGAGTCTGAGCAAACTCCAGGAGATAAGGAAGGACAGCGAAGCATAGAGTGCTATAGTCTACTATAATATAAGTCTATATATAGTCTACTATAATATAAGTCTACTATAGTGCTATAGTCTACTATAATATAAGTCTATATAAGACTATAATATAATATAGTCTACTATAATATAATATAATATGGGGTTGCAAAGGTTGTACATGGTTAGTGATTGAACTACAACAGCAATATTGAAAGATATGAGTCTGAAATAAGTTCAGTTGCAAATAGTGGGTTGAATTTTCTTTTGTAGATCACTTAAAATCTCTCTCTTTTTTTCATAGTGGAATTTTGACTTGAATGCTTCAATTCATAAATTTTACATGATAAAAATCATATTGTCTTTAGATTACTAAAGCAGCTTTCAATTAATAGTATGATATAAAATACACTCATGCACACACACACACATATACACACACACAGAGTAAGAAGAATCTGAAAAGAACTGTTGATTCTAAAACTCTAACATGGACACTGATATCAACACTGACAGAAAATCTAACTTAAAAAGACTGAAACAGTAACTTGAATTTTAACAAGGGAAGCATGTCCTTCTGCAAAGAGTAAGGTCTACAGATCCAATAATATAGTTAATCTGCTGATTTTTACTGAAGTTATTTGGTCTTTGAAGAATGTCCTTGCTTTGAGTAACATACACCTATGACCATATGAAAACAATTACACTGAACATATAAACTGCCTTGGAGAATATAATTATTTTAACAAGACTAATGAGCAGAATATTTATTTTCATTTATTTTGTCTTTAATTTTATTCATAAATGTCATTGATTTCTGAGAAAATTCTTTGGCTAGATTTATTCCCAGATATTTTATTCTTTTTATTCAATTGTTAATGAGATTGTTTTCTTAATTCCTATGATGATTCATTATCACTATATAGAAATATAACAGATTTTTATTTATTAAATTTGTGTCCATCAATTTTATTCATTGGTGAGTTCTATCAGTTTTTTGGTGACCTGTTGGAATGTTTTATACAGAAAATCATATCCTCTGCCACTGTTCCTTTCAAAAGAAGATATTTCATTGAAGGTTTTTGCATCTATGTCCATCATGGATATTAACCTGTAATTATCTCTTTTGGTAGTGTCTTTATCTGGTTTTGGTATCAAGGCCATAACTGCCTTGTAAAATGAGGTTGCAGGGAAATGCAAATTAAAGCCACAATGAGATATTACCTCACATCTGTCAGAATGACTATTACCAAAAATGTAACAAATAACAAATGCTGCCAATAAAATAGAGAGGACACCCTTGTGCACTGTTGATACAGCAACTACAGAAAAGAGTAGGAGACTCCTCAAGAAACTAATAGTAGATATCAAGTGATCAGAACTTCATTTCTGGGTATTGTTCTAAAGGAAACAAAACAGTAATTTGAAAAGATATATACACCTTTATGTTCACTGCAGAATTATTTACAATAACCGATTTATGAAAGTATCATAAATATCCATCAAAGAAAATGGAATTTTACTCAGCCATTAAAAGAAAAAGAATGACATCCTGTCATTTGTGATAACGTGGGTTAACCTAGGGGGTATTATGCTACGTGAAATGTCAGATGGAAAGAGACAAATACCGTACAATTCAACCGCCATGTGAAATCTAAAGAAACACATAGTAAAACAGAGAATAAGAAGTTTCTTGACGAAAGTGGAGTGGGGAGATGTGTGAACAAGGTGAGAGACCTTAAGAAGAACAATCCTCCAGTCACAAAATGAATGAGTCTCTGTGTGAAATGCAGCCATCGTGGGGCATATAATCCATTGCACTGCAACTCAAGCGTATGGTAACAGACAGTGACTAGACAAGCCACGGTGACTGTTTTGTAACATGTAAGAGTACTCAGTCACTATGTTGTGCAGATGGAACCAACGCAGTGTTGTAAGTCAGTTAGTTTGTTATTGTTGTTCAGTCACCCAGTTGTGTCTGACTCTTTGCGATCCCCTTGACTGCAACACCCCAGGCTTCCCTGTCCCTCACCGTCTCCTGGAGTTGGACCAAGTTCAAGTCCATTGCATCAGTGATGCCATCCAGCCATCTCATCCTCTTATGCCCTCTTCTCCTTCTTCCCTCAGTCTTTACTCAAATCAGTGACTTTTCCGATGAGTCAACTATTTGCATCAGTTCAGTTCACTTCAGTCGCTCAGTCATGTCTAACTCTTTAGGACCCCATGGACTGCAGCACGCCAGGCTTCCCTGTCCATCACCAACTCCCAGAGCTTGCTCAAACCCATGTCCATCAAGTCGATGATGTCACACAACCATCTCATCCTCTGTCATCCACTTCTCATCCTGCCTTCAATCTTTCCCAGCATCAGGGTCTTTTTAAATGAGTCAGTTCTTTGCATCAGGTGGCCAAATTATTGGAGCTTCAGCTTCAGTATCAGTCCCTCCAATGGCTATCCAGGACTGATTTCCTTTAGGGTGGATTGGCTTGATCTCCTTGCAGTCCAACAGACTCACAAGAGTCTTCTCCAACACCACAGTTTCAAAGCATCAATCTTTCAGCTCTCAGCCTTTTTTATGGTCCAACTCTCACATCAGATGACCAAAACACTGGAGCTTCAGCATCACTCCTTTCAATGAGTATTCTATAATTCAACTTAAAAAAAATAAAGAAAGAAAAAGTAGGCACTGGGATAAAAGCAAATGAAGGTTATCTCTGAGAATGGAGATTATAGCTGATGGTTAATTTTTACTTTAGGTTTTTCTGTGTTTCTATTTGTGGGCAATGAAAAGTATTGTTTATATAATTAGAGAGAAAATAAATGTTATAAAAAGTAGTATATAAAAATAAAGAGGTATCATGTCTTTGACAATCAAAGAAAAAAAATGTGTTAAAATGGTTAATATTTAAGGAATATGGGCGAAGGTTGTACTGGAATTCTTTGTAATATATTAGCACCTTTTCTTGAAACTCTGAATTTATGTCAAAATAAAATGTTAAATAAGTCATCTAGCATTTGCTATTTAATTTTAGTTTAATGCTTTAATTGAATAATATTTTAACACATTTCTTATTTTGATGTTCCAATTCATAATATTTTGTAAATTTAAAAGGCTATAACTTCTTGCCAGTAATACTTAAAAGTAATATATCTTTCCTTAAGAAAATAAATAAAACAATTCATGCATCTTCCCTAAAGTTTATTTTAACACAATTGCCTTTTGCTTTATAAGGGCTTATTACTAAGATTGTAGTTTTCATTTGTCACAATTTGTCACAAAGCAATATACCATACTTTTTAAGAAAACTTTAAATTGCGATTTTGTATAATATTTTTAAATGGCTGTATGTTTGTTAGTAACTTTATGATCAGCCTTAAAATTACAGCCAAAGTAATGAACATATCAAGGTATCTTCTCAAGTATTCAACTCTTTTAAATTAGGAGGAGAAATGCAGCTCTTTTAGACTCAGTTTCAGTACTTCATGTTGGGAGGTCAAGTACTTTGCAGGCATGACAGAGGAAAATCAACATCTGTATCATTTTTATTGTGCCTCCTGGCCCAAGCAGAGGAGGCTTAAATCACAGCCACCACCTGCCAGATTCCAGGTCACTTCCACAGATTCCACTGTGCCTGCATCACTATGTACTGTGTGCTATGTACTCCTAAGACAGGTCTTCTCAAGTAGGTTTCAAGATATTATAGACTCATGGTGATGATCTATAAAAGGTAATTCAAAGCTGAAATAAGTTTTAAAAATGGTTTATGATACAGTCTCTTGCTTGAAGGCACAATTTCCATTAGCATAAAAAGAACTGACATGTTTACATTCTTTATTTATTGAGGTAACATTGGTTTACAATATTATATGTTTCAAGTGTACAACATTATATTTCAACATCTGCATACACACAGCACAAGGAAAAGGAGGTTACATATATATGCCTGCATGTGTTTTTAGTTGTTTTAGTCCTGTCTCTTTCTGACCCTATAGACTGTAGCCCACCAGGCTCCTCTGTCCTTGGGATTCTCCAGGTAAGAATACTGGAGTGGGTTGCCATTTCCTCCTCCAGGGGATCTTCCCAACACAGGGATCCAATCCATGACTCCTGCATCTCCTTGCAGGTATATTCTTTACCACTGGAATAGGCACCCCTCTCCAGTATTCTTACCTGGAAAATTCCATGGACAGAGGAGCCTGGTGGATTACATTCCATGGGGTTGCAAAGAACCAGATACAACAGAACAAGCATATACAAAATCACAAGATCCAAAAAACAGGGTGAGGTCAATCTTCATATAAACCTCAAACATGCTCTTCAGGATCCAACTCAAGCCCCCGAAAATTTTCCCCAATTTGTAGTATATTTGAGAAAGGCAGATGCCTTTTCACCTGAAATTTTTTCAGTGACCTTCCCTGTTGCCTCACAACATTAATCCAGTACATCAGGATATGTTAGATTGCAGGGACTTCACCTTAGCCCACTTGGAGAAAGTCTAAGACAAATTTATCAGCAACCACTACTTGCTTCCACTGTGTGTGGCCACAAATCTTTCTGTGTGCAACGTTCCATGTGGCAGGCTGAACAGTGAGGCCATTGGCAACAGCCCAGGAACCAAAAATACAATAATTTATACATAGTAAGTTTTTCTTTTAAGGACTTCAGAATGTCTCATTTAAAACAAGCTCCTGACTAAGGCTCCCTGGACACAAGCATCTCCTTGAGGATAGGTTGGCCCTCCTGAGCCCTCCCTAACCCTGCAGACAGGGCAGCTTCAGGAGGCTGGTCATGCTCAGGGCTGGTTGTTGGTTGTGGTCTCTGAGTATTGCCATTCCTCAATCTGTGTGTCGTCATCCCTTCCTCCCATGGCAGATCACTAGTGGACCAGCATGTGCTGGGCATGGCCTGGGAGGTTCCAGCTGACAAGCTGACAGACTCTGTGCTGGGACATGGTCAGACTGTTGTCCAGGCTCACCTCACAGACTCCCAGTACAGGCTCCTGAGGGACTCGTCTTCCAGACGCTGTGTCCACTAGCCATGTGTGCTCACCAGAGAGGCCTGGGGCAGCCCCAAGGGCATATCCTCTTGGGTGCCTTTGTCCAAACCTCAGTCAACTCACAGCTCATCAAATTTTGTTTCTCACTCTTCCTTGACTCTTTCCCTTGTTTCATTACACAAATAATCTCACCCTATATCACAGAAAGAGTCTTCCTTATTTGGGACAGAAAAGGATGTATTTAAATGCATGATTGTAAAATTCATCCCTGATATCACAGGATGGGGAACCTGATGAAGCAAAGAGGTGTGGAGAGCAGTGTCTAACTCTGTCTTTTGCTGTTTGACTGCTTACAGCTTTCCAGCTTCACCAATTGTATCCTTTTAGTCCATCACTGGAGTAACGGATGCACTGCTCCTTCCTTTGCAGAATTCAAGCCCTGCAAGTCTTTCCTGCACATGGGAATCCTCACTCAGTCCCACTCACTCATCAAAATAAAAAACCTCAAGCCCGGTAACCATTACTGGCTCCTGCTAGCTATGTTTTCAGGTCAGATTGGGAATTCACCTTCCTCTCCCTAGAAAGCCCCATTATGTGAACAAAACTCTTATTATCTTTTCTTCTTAGATGTGTGGTATCATCTGGCTGGCCATCTAAAGCAAGTTGTGAATGGAGTGGTCCATATATTTCTGTGAAATGTCAGTTGAACTATGATTTGTATGTTTTATCTTCTAGATACGGAAGAGAAAGAAATGAATACTATTTTAATCTTTGCAGCCGAACTGAAATGTCAATCATAATATTGATTTGAACATTAATCTCAGAAGGAAGGAATAAAAGTTACTTATGGGGAAAGTAATTTTTATCCAATGGTTTCCAAAAAATAAATACAGGGCCTATAGATGTAACATTTATTTTAAATAAATTTATAATTTTAATATGAAGCCAATGAGACAGACTTCAAGACAATCAAAGCAGACATAGCAACTAATCAAATTTTTTTCCCAAAAGAGATCATTAAAACTTTCCTTTACTCTGGATTCTTTAACTAAACATGGCTGAAAAAGTGATCTACCATTTCAAGGGAAACAGTTTTTCCCCAAGTTACTAAACATTAAATAATTATGTTCTTGTGTGTATAATTATATTATCTTTCAATGTTTGTTAAAAAGGATGTAGTACAGAAAGAAATCTCCCTGAGGGACTACATACACAAAATACAAAGTTGTATCATAAATACCCAGGTAATTTAAAATGTTACTGGCCTCACAAAGATTCCTTTCAGGTACACTGAACTATTTAGGGGTTTGTTGTTGAATTGAATGATGGCATATTGAATATTGAAAGGCATCAGGTTGTAGAAAAATATGTTCAATCCCTTTTTTGGGGGAAACAATTTGGACATACAAAAATATAACTTTTATCCACTTAATCATTTAAGGATAATTATTGACCATCTTCTGTATACTAGGTACAGTTGGCGGTAACGATTAAATTGAATATGAGACAGAAATATTATTGCTTTCCAAAAGGAGTTGAAGCTTAGGATGTGTTATAGATATATTGATAGCTGTCTTCAATATAGTGTGGTTTAAGTATTATTAAGGAATTAGTGGCTGCAAAAATGTATATAAGAGGAGGACTTAAACTGCTTTGAAATCCTCTACGAGGAAGTGATTCAATAGAAGAGAGAAAATTAAGTAGAAGAATAATCAGGCAAATAGAATGATGGCAGAGGAAAAGTGTTCTAGGAAGAGCATAAAGGATGTATAAAATTTTGTCTCATATTTAAATATATACAGCAATTTGGAATACCTGTGACATAGAAACTAGATAAAAAATGTTTCAGGAGGCACCTGATCTGAGATGCAGAAATGAAGTTTTCAAGGGCTATTCTAGAAAGAACTTGAAGTTTATCCAAATGACAATGGGAAGACACTGAAGGATTTCATCAGGACAAAATAAGAATAAAGTTTCTGTAAAATTTCATATAAGCTGATAACTGAGGAACAGAGAACAATGACTGACTGGAGACAAGACTAAAAGTTCGATTTCATTTGCAAAAAAATAAACAAACAAAGCATCATTGTGCTTGGACCAATAAAGCAATAAATATGAGCAGATTTGAAAATTGTGTAAGGGATAAATTGTTAGTGTTGTCATTGTTTAGTCACTCAGTCGTGTCCGACTCGTTGGAGTAGCCCACCTGTAGCCCACCGGGCTCCTCTGTCCATGGGATTTCCCAGGCAAGAATACTAGAGTGGGTTGCTATTTCCTCCTCCAGGGGATCCTCCCAACACAGGCATTGAACCCGCATCTACTGGGTCTCCTGCTTTGACAGGCAGATTCTTTATCAGTAGTAAGGGGGCAAATTGAACATGGGCATGAGGATCAGGAAAGCATAGTAAAAGAAACCGCTCTCTGATTTGGAGAGCAAATGGATAATGGCACTGTTCATTTCGACTCTTTGTGACCCTATGGACTAGAGCCTGCCAGGCTCCTCTGTCCATGGAATTCTCCAGGCAAGAATACTGTAGTGGGTTGCCATTTCCTCCTCCACGGGATCTTCCCTACCCAGGGATCGAACCCACTTCTCTTATGTCTCCTGCATTGGCAGGCAGATTCTTTACCACTAACGCCATCTGGGAAGCCCGTTCATTGTGCTAGGAAATATATATTCCAAGTCTTATGTTTTGGGTCCCATGTGCAGAAATATCAAGTTATTTTCTGTGTGCAATACTTTTGATGAAAGTATTTTTACTTTTGATAAATGGTAATTTCTGAGAGATATTTAGATGTATAAAGCTATAGCAGAAAAAAGATAATTGGAAAATTAATTTATTAATATATTTGCTCATAATCTGCATATAGATGCCTATCCAGCACATAGGATTGGATAACTGATCCAAGAAGGTGCCAAAAAGAGAAGAAGGAGCTTTGGCGAGAACATGAAGAACATGCCTTCTAAAGCATAGTAATAGGAACAGACTCCAAGGTTGAGAATCAAAATGAACAAATAAATTAAAAAGACTGCTTTAGAATGCAAACTTGTATTCAATAGAGTTCAGTGCTACAGTGCTGCGGAAAAATACAGGTTTTATTGGATTTGAAAATAGGGAAATTGATAATAAACATGCGCAGGGAATGTTTTTGTTGTTTTAATGGGAAAGAGAGGTGGATCACACCTTGTTAAGTTATAAATGGAGCTTCCAAGGTGGCACTAGTGGTAAAACAGTCTGCCTGTCAATGCAGGAGGCATAAGAGATGCAGGTTACATATCTGAGTTGTGAAGATCCCTTGGAGTATGAAATGGTAACCCACTCCAATATCTTTGCCTGGAAAATTCCATGGACAGAGGAGCCTTGTGGGCTACAATTCGTTGGATCACAAAGAGCCACTCTAATGGCAGAAAGTGCTTCTTGATGAAGGTGAAAGAGGAGAGTGAAGAAGTTGGCTTAAAACTCAACATTAAAAAAACTAAGATCATGGCATCCAGTCCCAACTGTTCATGGCAAATAGAAGAGGAAAAAGTGGAAACTGGCAAATTTTACTGTCTTGGGCTCCAAAATCACTGTGGACAGTGCCTGAAGCGTTGAAATTAAAAGATGCTTGCTTCTTGGAAGAAAAGCTATGACAGGTCTAGGCGGCATATTAAAAAGCCAAGACATCACTTTGTTGACAAAGGTCCGTATAGTCAAAGCTATCATTTTTCCCAGTAGTGGTGTATAAATGTGAGAGTTGGACCATAAAGGTTGAGTGCCAAAGAATTTATGCTTCAAAGTGTTGTGCTGGAGAAGACTCTTGAGAGCCCCTTAGACTGCAAGGAGATCAAACCAGTCAATCCTAAAGGAAATCAACCCTGAATATTCACTGAAAGGACTGATGCTGAAGTTGAAGCTGCAATACTTTGGCCACCTGATGTGAAGAGCAGCCTCATTGATAAAGATCCTGGTGCTGGGAAAGATTGAGGACAGGAGAAGAAGAGGATGAGATAGGGTGAGATGTTTGAATGACATCAATGACTCAAAGGACATGAATTTGAGCAAATTCTTGGAGAGAGTGAAGGACAGGGATGCCTGGCATGTTGCAGTCCATGGAGTCACAAAGATTCAGATACAACTTAGCAACTGAAAATAGCTATAAATATATTTGAGAAATTGGGGACAGATACCTGTTCCAATAAGTTTGGTTGAAAATTGGTGATGGGAACAGAAAGAGAAAGGAATAACCAAGATAAGTTTTCAAGGGAATGTCAACCCAAATTTAACATGGGAGGAGCTCTTATGTTTATTTTGTCATGTTTTGAGGTGCATGTGAAGTAACCTGAGTCAATACAGTGATAAAGAAAAATCATATTAACTTATCCTCTGCCCTGTTAAGAAAGGATGGGAACAAATTCAGTTGTACCAGTTTTTGAGCATTGAGAATCCACCTTGGATCTGTATCAATCTTCTGTGAAATGAGGTTCTTCTAAATGCTGTCCAAATGGTATTCACTTGGGACCATTTAATACTCAAGATAGAGCTTAAAAACATATACCTTAATTATTTGAAAACATTTTAAAATCTGGAAAATTGTTCATTGATGTGTATTTTCCCAAAAGATACCTAGAAAGTTTCACAATGCAGTTTTCCTAAATATCAATATTATGTATGTACTGAAAAAATAGAACATAAATATAAACAAAATGGAGAAAATTTTAATATTATACCAAACTGGTTCCCTAAAGATACATACTGTTAGTATTTTGATTTTGGACTTACACTTTCCATGCTTGATTTTTCTAATTTTTAATATTCTTGTGAAATGATCAAATGAGTTCTGTGAAAGAAATTTACAACTTAAGAAATTATGTTAATGTATTTACTATCAGAGAAATTTTATATTCTGAATGCTTTTTTTTTCCTTTAAAGAAAAGTACAACACAGGCTTTGCTATTTTATTGATTATAAAATTTTAATTGAAATTCTCCCTTTCTTCTTTTACAGCTTCTTAGTGGAATTTCCCCATATTTTTTACAGTAAATTCACAAGTAAATCTACACATAATTCAGAGCCCTTATCAAGATTCAACTTTAACTGAATTAAGCATAACATCCTGGAGAGCCAGAGATACCTCTCACACTTAATCATTCCTTACGGAGTCAAGATTATTCAGAGTGTGTGCTCTGGTGGAATTTACTGTAGAACTGTTTGTTTCATGGCAGAAAGCAATCATTCAGCAGTTACTGAGTTCATCCTCTTAGGCCTCACGGATAACCCAGAGCTTCAGCTCATTTTCTTTTGTGTTTTATTGTTGATCTACTTGATTACTGTCCTGGGTAATCTTGGTTTGATTGTGCTAATACAAGTGAGTCCTCAACTTCGCACACCCATGTATTTTTTCCTCTGTCATCTGGCTTTTGTGGATTTTTATGGTTCCTCCACCATCACACCAAACACCCTTGTAAACACTTTTCGTGAAATTAAAAGCGTGTCATTTTATGCATGTGCCACTCAAGTGTGTGGCTTTATCACATTTTCAGTTTGGGAATTATTAATGCTGTCGGTCATGGCTTATGATCGGTACGTGGCAATATGCCACCCTTTACTCTATGTGGTTCTTATGCCTAGGAAACTCTGCATCCAAATGGTCACCAGCTCTTATATTTATGGATTCCTGGTGGGATTCATACAAGCAGTGGCTACATTCCACATGGCTTTCTGTGGCCCTAATGTGATCAACCAGTTCTACTGTGATGATGTTCCTTTGATTGCTCTGGCCTGCTCTGATACGCGAGTTAAAGAGCTGATGTTATTAGCCATTGCAGGATTCAATGTCTTCTGTTCCCTTCTCATTGTTCTCACATCCTATGTGTTCATCGTCTTTGCCATCATAAGGATCCATTCGGCTGTAGGGAGACAGAAAGCCTTTTCTACCTGCGCCTCTCACCTGTTTTCTATTACTATGTATTATGGGACCCTCAGTTTTATGTACCTGCAGCCCAAGTCAAGCCACTCACTAGATAAAGACAAATTTGCCTCAGTTTTCTATACTGTGGTGATTCCTATGCTAAATCCACTGATCTACAGCTTGAGGAATTGGGAGGTAAAAAATGCTTTGAGAAAAATAACTGAAAAGATGTATTTGAATAAAAAATAAGAATAATGTTGTTACTAAAGATATGCCGGGTATAGATTTAAGTTCAGTTCAGTCACTCAGTCACGGCCACCTCTTTGCCACCCCATGGACCGCAGCACTCCAGGCCTCCCTGTCCATCACCAACTCCCGGAGTCTACCCAAACTCATGTCCATCGAGTCGGTGATGCCATCCAGCCATCTCATCTTCTGTCGTCTTTTCTCCTCCTGCCCTCAATCTTTCCCAGCATCAGGGTCTTTTCCTTTTTTTTTTTTAATTTAAATTTATTTATTTTAATTGGAGGCTAATTACTTTACAATACAGTATTGGTCTTTTCAAATGAGTCAGCTCTTTGCATCAGGTGGCCGGATTATTGGAGTTTCAGATTCAACATCAGTCCTTCCAAAGAACACCCAGGGTTGATCTCCTTTAGGATGGACTGGTTGGACATCCTACAGTCCAAGGGACTCTCGAGAGTCTTCTCCAACACCACAGTTCAAAAGCATCAATTCTTTGGTGCTCAGCTTTCTTTATAGTCCAACTTTCACATCCATACATGACTACTGGAAAAACCATAGCTTTGACTAGACGGACCTTTGTTGGCAAAGTAATATCTCTGCTTTTCAATATGCTATCTAAGTTGGTCATAACTTTCCTTCCAAGGAGTACGCATCTTTTAATTTCATGGCTGCAATCACTATCTGCAGTGATTTTGGAGCCCAAAAGAATAAAATCAGCCACTGTTTCCACTGTTTCCCCATCTATCTGCCATGAAATGATGGGACCAGATGCCATGATCTTAGTTTTCTGAATGTTGAGGTTTAAGCCAACTTTTTCACTCTCTTCTTTCACTTTCATCAAGAGACTCTTTAGTTCTTCTTCAATTTCTGCCATAAGGGTACAGATGTAGGACATTTAAAATCAAGGCTTGTACAATGATTCAGTATCAATAGGCAGAGGAGCCTTTGTCCTTTGTCACTCAGTTTGCTGATGTCTTATTTCCTCCTTGAAAACAGATATTTTCCTATTTTGTCTTGCATGTAGTAGATACCTCATAAATATTTTAATGGTCTAATTCTAAAAGGGAGATAGAAATTATCCATTGTCTTTGAACATAAAATGTTTTGTCAATAGAGATAAAAAAATAAAACACTTTAAAATCATAATTTTGTCTCATTTCTCCCTAATATTGAGGATTTTGGGCTATCTTGACAGACACAAACTATACAAATAGTATAAACACTGTGTAATTTTTTTCCTCCACATTGAACCAAAGTTAAATATAATACGTTGCTTGGTTAAAGTGTTTTGGTTTTAAAATGTCCGTAAAATGACTTATTATTATATTTACAGTGTTACATTTATATGGTTGTGCATGTTTTGAAAGGCTTTATTTTTTAGAGAAGGTTTATATTTACAACAAAATTGAGAGAGAGATGCAGAGCTTTGGTCTTATACCCCTTACTGTCACAGATGCATAACCTCCCAGTTATCAACACCACTCACCAAAATGGTGCACTTGTTCCAATAGATGAATCTTCATTGATGTATCTTAATCATGCAATGTCCATAATTTACCTTAGGTTTCACTCTAGGTATTGTGCATTCTGTGATTCTGGTCAAATGTGTAATGACTTAATCCCTCATTGCACTTCTGCACAGAGTATTTTCACTGCCCTAAAGGTCCTCTCTGCTCTGTCTATTCATCTTGTCCCCACTGCCCTCACCCATGGCAAACATGGATTTTCTGATCGTCTCCGATGTTTTGCCTTTTCCAGAATGTCATAGAGTTGTAATTATATAGTATGTAGCTTTCTCTGGTTGTCTTTTTTCACTTAGTAACATGCATCTAAGTTTCCTCTGTGTCTTTTCAAAGCTAATAGCTCATTTCTTTTTAGCTTTGAATAACATTCCTTTGTCTGGATGTACCACAGTTTATTTATCAGTTCACCTACTGAAGGACATCTTGGTTGCTTCAAAATTTTAACAATTATGAATAAATCAGCCATAAATATCTTTATGCATATTTTTATGTAGATGCATGTCTTCAAATCCTTTGGATAAATTGTTGATTTGTATGGTAAAAAATGTGTTTATTTTTGTATTAAACAGCCAAACTCTCTTGGTTGAACATTTTAACATGATCATTTAAGCACAGTCCTTTTATGTTCAGCCTGCACTTTAGCTCCACTGATTACTTCTGGGTGCAGTGACATAAATTTTATTCTGCATGATTACTGAGAAATTAATTGCCCCATATTTGTTAATTTATATTAATAGTTTGTGCAGTTTCCCACTGGCGGTAGCATTATCACTGGGCACAGAAGTTCTAAAGATGCCATATGAACCCCTGTGTTTCATATATATTTTTCCTGGCTCCGTTGTGCATGAGTACCCCTAATTTCTTAAGCAAATCAGAGTTGATCACCTTAACTGTCCCACGAAGTCCTTCCTGTCTGCCAGTCTGTTGGTGTGAAGTAGTCAAGGATTCCAGTTTCTCAAAACACTAATTGAACTGTTAGTGCAAATATTTGCCCTCCAGGATGCTCATCCTACAATCCAGAGAGCCTAATATGATAGGAATAGGAGACATAAAATCAGAAAATTGGTCACAGGATGTAATGATAATGATCAATTCTGCTATAACGTGTTTGTTTCCAGACCCATGATCCCATGCTATTAGGGACACCGTAACTTATGTTCTCATCGGTTCATTACCTACAGCGTATCATGGAGGACGGTACGCCAATGCAGCAAAATCATTTTCTGAGCTGGTGACTTGGCTGTGTGGTCAGGTTGCCATTCATAAGTCCAATCAAGCCAACTGAGTCTTGACAGGAGATAATCGGTTAATACCATTATTATATGCCATGGCCATGTCAAACTTTCATTGCTGTGGAGTGAGTGTATTTCTTCTGAGGAAATATTGTATGGCTTATTATTTAAAGAACAAAATGCCCTTTAAACTATTGAAAGATGACACATCCTAAGATAGTGAGTCTTGGGAAGAAAAATTCCTTTTCAATCTATTGATTTCAGTGAGGACGAACTGCTGTTCCGCCCAACATTGAAGGGGTCTGATATAACTGTTGCATCATGTGTTTCTGATTTTTATCTCAAAAGAGCGGTGCCACATGCAGGGCTTGGCATAGGTCTCTGCTTCTAACAGATTGGGCACTCAGCATTGGCAGCAGTAGGAAGGAGCCGTGTTTTGGGGAACATACATGGTCTTCATTCCTGACACTGTGACTATGCTGTCCATGGTGTCCCTGGGGCTGTGAGGCAGAAGGGAAGGTGGTGAGTATGCCTGTGATGGGTTTTCCAACCCTTCTCATCAGTGCAGACCTCTTCTGCAGTAGTTACTCCTTGCTGTTTAGTCACTAAGCCATGTTCTATTCTTTGTGGCCCCACAGACTGGAGCCCACCAGGCTCCTTGTCCATGGGATTTCCCAGGCAAGAATACTGCAGTGGGTTGCCATTTTCTTCTCCAGGCAGTCTTCCTGATCCAAGGATCAAAGTCTTATCTCCTGCTTAGCAAGCAGATTCTTTACCACTGAGCCACCTGGGAAGCCCAGTGACTCCTTGGAAGTTTAAAATAAAAAATAAATCAGCATGCTTTGTGCTTTTCACAAGTTCATCTAAAGTCCTCTTCTTCAAATGCCATGTTCTCGGACACTTGATATCCTCAGTCCATAAACAAGTGTCCAGCACTATTTATCACCATCTATGGGTCAGAGAGTGGCCATGATCTTCAGGCCACAATCTCCCCATTTGAAATGGGGCTTCCCTGGTGGCTGAGACAGTAAAGTGTCTGCCTGCAATGTGGGAGACCCAGGTTCGATCCCTGGGTGGGGAAGATCCTCTGGAGAAGGAAATGGCAAACCCACTCCACTCCAATTTTATTTGGAACCTATTTCTTTGGACCCTCTTAAGCTCCAAATTAAAAAGCAGAGACATTACTTTGCCAACCAAGGTCCATCTAGTCAAGGCTATGGTTTTTCTAGTAGTCATGTATGAATGTGAGAGTTGGACTGTGAAGAAATCTGACTGCTGAAGAATTGGTGCTTTTGAACTGTATTGTTGGAGAAGACTCTTGAGAGTTCCTTGGACTGCAAGGAGATCCAACCAGTCGATTCTTAAGGAGATCAACCCTGGGTGTTCTTTGGAAGGAATGATGCTAAAGCTGAAACTCCAGTATCTGGCCACCTCATGCAAAGAGTTGACTCATTGGAAAAGACTCTGAGGCTGGGAGGGATTTGGGACAGGAAGAGAAGGTGATGACAGAGGATGAGATGGCTGGATGGCATCACCAACTCGATGGATGTGAGTTTGAGTGAACTCTGGGAGTTGGTGATGGACAGGGAAGCCTGGCGTGCTGCGATTCATGGGGTCGCAAAGAGTTGGACACGACTGAGCGACTGAACTGAACTGAACTGAAGCTCCAAATATTATTTGGGACCTCCTAATTTGGAACCTCTAGCTTATTAAACTGTAGCACAGACTGTGTGGGGGTCTGTGTGGCAGAGACAGGCAATATAAAATCTGCATCCCTTGTTCATATAATTTGTTACTAACATCTCAACCTAATTTAACCAGGTTGTAAGCGAATGACTTCCATTTGATGGATTCCTATTGGGCTTGGCTGAAATTTGAGTTGGTGGATCCTGTAATATCCAGCATAGAATAAGCAGCAGATGCTAAATGTTTACTTGCTGTCTTATCATCTGGCACTTAGTTTCTAATAGGGTGCACTAGAACACAGAACACCATTTTATTTCTTCATCAGAAGGTCTGGCTTTTCTCCAAGGCCTGTGCAGTAATGCTGATTTCAGTTTTCCAGAGACTCAAACATCATTGTTTGCCAACACAGATATTTCCAACATCTTTGGATTACTTGCAGAAGCTACTCTTTTTGAGATTAAATAAAATCTGGTAGTCTTTCAAAATATCCAACATGTAGCTGAGAGCTACAGTGCCTGTGACGTGCCTTATTCAATAGAATGCTTAAAAGTGTACAACTTCCAAGGCTAGAACTTTTTTCCAGGGAAATTTTAAATGTTTGAACTCAACCACCATATTTTCATTGGAAGCCCAAGCCAGACACTCATCACATGGACCACATCCAGCTGTCAGCCTCATCAAGTATAATATCAGCCATGTGACTGAGGTCTTCACAGACCATACAGACAGCCTACTGCCCAGCTGACACCACAATGTGAAGAGAGATTGTCCATAGCCCGCAGGATTATGAGAGATAATAAATCATTGTTGCTTCAGGTCTCTAAAACTTGGGGGTTTTCTTTAAAAAAGCTATTAGATAGTTGAAGCAATAGTGATCATAGAATGAATTGCAAAAAACTTTGAAGTGAAATGAACTCTAACAAGAAATCCTGAAGATAGATTTTATGATTTTGACAGAAGGAAAATGTTTAAAATATTTTCCTAAAATAATTGAGGAATGTATTTTAGACACTCATAGCCTTGTTCATGCTGATAGAGCTCTTTTAAACTTTCTTGAATTTCTACCAAGCCTCTAAGAAAAACTACAGAGTTAAATCATTACAGATTGGTTAGAAATAAACTGCAAACAAATATGATGACTTCTGTACAATTTATGTTTAGGGTTCTTTGTCATTTATGCTTTTATTCTACTAGAGAAAATGGTGTTATAAAAACCATAACAGTCTTCCTAGGATAAAATGTTCACATTTAATAATAACTGTTCTTTCTTTGTAATAAGCATTGTCTATGAATTTTTTATCTGTATGTGTTTCTATTTATCACTCTATACATGTGTGGAATGAGGAGAATTTGTTAGAGAGTTTGAAGAAAAGAAATGCTCATTTCTATCTGATTTGCATGCCTTTAAGTGCTATTAGACTTCAGGAAAAAATAAAGTTAATTTTAAATTATTTTCTTCTTTGAACAGAATGTTCAAACAACAGTTTTCTGAGACTGAACTAAATGTGCCTCCAAGCTTCTAAACTCATAGCTTAATTGTTATTCCTTACAACCCAACAGATAATTGAGTGGATTGCAGATGTAGGGCTGGATCTTTGGTGCACTATAAACTATTACTCATTAGCCTTGCAAAGTCCAACAGCAAAGTTAACTCACTGCTTTAATGTGCACTGACTTCTTATAAAATTAAAACTTGAATAAGGCTCATGTGCATGTATGCGTGCTAAGTCACTTCAATAGTGTCTGACTCTTTGCGACCCTGTGGACCGTAGCCCACCAGGCTCCTCTGTCCAAGGGATTTTCCAGGCAAGAATACTGAAGTGGGTTACCATGTCCTTCTACAGGGTATCTCCCGACCTAGGGTTTGAACTCCTGTTTTTTATGTATCCTGCGTTGGCAGGAGAGTTCTTTACCACTAGTGCCCCTGCAAACCCCAATAAATCTCATACTAAAGCATAAAAAGTAAATAAAAACAGTTAAACTTTTCTGAGTTTTTTTCCCACATGTTAAAATAATCTTTGCTAGTAATTATTAATGTTTTATTTTACTTAGATTCAGCAGAATGATCTGAAACATCAAGTGATCAATCCCTGTGTGTTAAGCAAACTGAGTCCCAAAAGATCAGCCATAATGATTGTTTATGCTGTGAGACATCATTACATTGTTTTGTTCAGAAATTGCTTAAAATTATGCAACACAGGGAACACATTCTGGAGGGACCAACGAATAATACAAATTATACTCACTACAGTTAAATAATGTTAAATTTTGATGACATTCACAGAGTTTGCCACAAGGTATATTGGACACCTTTTTGGTTTCATTTTGGGTTGCTCAGAGGCAGCAGGCAGTGAGGAAAAATCAAGGTAACTGAAGTAGTAGAAAAGGGTTTAGGGTAACACAAAACTTGTATTTATGTGCCCCATTATTCTACTAGTATATTTGAATTTTCTAAACAGTGCTAGCTCCTACAAGGTTTGGGGGAGATGAAAAATAACTATCTGTTTTTTCAAAAATTTGAAATTTAGATTATTTTACAAAGTAATTAATAGTTTCATTCAATGAATGAATTGTTAGACGTAACACTTGAGAAGTGATGAGACACCTCTAGGAAGAAGTGAAATTTCACCCGAGATCTGATGGATACATAGAAAGATAAAGCCAACTAGATTGTGAAGACAGAAGGAAGTGTTTCTGCTTCAACTATGTACAAAATTCATGATCACATCTGAGAAACCGACAGTACTCATGATGGCTGAAGCCTGGGAATTACATGAAAACGCCACAAGAAGTGAGACTACTTTGAAAAGAAGGGGTTGCTTATCAAAGGTTAAGTTAGCCAATCTTTGGGACTCTATCCTATGTCAATAGGAAATAGTAAGCTATGATTTGCATGTTAGAAAGTACACTCTAGTTACAATGAACAGAGAAAGGATGAATAAGATAAATGTTTGGACAATAATACAGTAAGTTGTGATAGAGGCTTAAATTTCAAGTAGACAGATTTGGGAAAAAATAGGTTAAATAATTAGTATGTTCAATATCTAATTTTTATCAGTGGAGTTTAGAAAGATATATGAAGTATATTTTCTTGGCTTTGTGCCTGAATAACTGACTGGAAGATGACACCACTTACTGAGTTAGAAAATGCACGCTTCAAAGCAGGCGAAAATATAGGATGGTTTTTGAATTGCTGAATTCTCTTTTGAGCATGCTATATTTAGGAACTTTAGGAATACCTAAATGAAGTTGTCTGTGAATCTCTTGAATACATACCTAGAGATCAGAGGTGAAATCTGGCCTAGAAATTTAGACTTTTGTGACACAAAAGTGGCAACCATCCCCAGAACATTTGATGAGAGCTTCAGAAGAGTGTGCAAAAAATGACACAGGATGGCTTAGGAACGAAATGTAAAGTAATGCTTTAATTAAAACATAAACACAGGGTGAGTGGAGCCACAAGAAGAGTAAACATGGACAGAAAGATGGAATTCTGATGACTTGCAAACCAAACCAAACCAAAACAATGGTTTTCATGAAAAGTAATGTCAATGATATCTGGGGCTACATAGACAACATAAAAGAAGTCTCCATTGCCTATGGAAGAAGGAGATAGTTTGTGAACTTGGAATGAGTAATTGTATAACAATTATGGTGAGAACAATTTCAGAATACAAGTTGATATATAAATGCTAAAAATAAAGCAAATGACTCTCCAGGATGTTTAGTACTGAAAGAAAGAAGAGGACAGTGGTTGATGGATAAAGGAAAAGGAAAAGAAGTCACAGGTCATTAGTAATGATTTCAGCATGTATCTTGTTTTTAAACTGATGGGGAAGATCAAATAAATTAGTAGAGGATGAACATATGGGATGAACAAAACAGCTTGGGAACCAAAATATTAGTTTATACATTAGAAAGAGAACTTGTATGTTGTGAATAGTCATTGTGGCAATTGATCACAGAGTCTAAGCTGTTTAGGGTGAGCATTGAATAAAGGAGGCAATGGTAGGTAAAGAATACTTAGTGTTAAAGTGATTGAGTGGATACATAAAAGGTTGTAGTGTCATAACTGATGTGAAAGGAAAGTTCCGAAAGTTGTGGTCATAGGATAAGTTTTTGATTTTGGATAGCTACTATTTTATCAATTGTCACATAAAGCAAGCTTCAAAATGGAATCATGGTAGTAGGATGCTCAAGTGGAATAGCAGTGGGGTCCCTGATTCCAAGATCAAGGATCTAAGAAGCCAAGGTATGAAATAAGTGGTGTTCATGACGCTGATGGCAAATTTGTGGAAGATAAACATGATGGCATCAGTACCTGAGCCTTTAGTGAATAAGAGGGAGCGACCTGGATGCATATGTGATGACAGTGAATATGGGGACAAGCCTCTAGGCATCAGAGAAGTGTACCTGAATGCAAGGCATAGCAAAAAACAGGAAAGAATGTCCCAGCATGAACAGTGCCTTATTTCACCTGCCAGATTTAACATATGTGGATAGTTTCAAATGGAACAGCCTTTTGAAACCTGGAGAAAAATACATTTCAAGGATGATCCAAGTTTCAGTTTAAAGAGAGGAAAGTAAAATGACTGAAGATATTGGTGAGTTTGGTAACGTCAAAGCAAGAGCTACACAGACTCCAACGCATCAGAGAAATATAAGTACTAGAAAAATTAACAGCCAGGAAAGGTAATGATCTGAGATCACAAGTCAATGGAAAAAGACCTCAAAATATTGCAAAAAGAATAAGCTACAGTCATGGGTGTAATGGGATTGCACAGTCTTTTCTTTTGAGAACAAGCCTAAATCTGAATACTATTAATACTGATGGAATGAAAAACCATGTGTGCATGCTCGGTCATGTCTGACTCATGGACGGTAGCCAGCCAGGCTCCTCTGTCCATGGGCTTTTCCAGGTAAGAATACTGGAGTGATTTGCCATTTCCTCCTCCAGGGGATCGTCCAACACAGGGATACAAGCCTTGTCTCCCCCATCTCCTGCATTGGCAGGAGGATTCTTTGCTACTACGCTGCCATGTGGGAAGCCCACTTTTTTTTTTTTTAACTGAGGAAGTTCTTTTATTTATTTATTTATTTAAATATAAATTTATTTATTTTAATTGGAGGCTAATTACTTTACAATATTGTATTGGGAAGCCTATTTTAAGAGCTAAAATTTGCTCACTTAACACATACTGCATGAAAGGCACTATTTTAAGCACTTAAGGTGGACAAACTTAGAGATCGCCTTTCCAAAATTTTCTGATTAATGGGGAAATTCTTGCCTCTATGAAAAGAGTTCATTTCTATAAACTATGAACTGAGGTCAGGGAGTCCAGAACTAGTTCATGAGCTATTTTGCTTCACCCCACACTAATCATGAAATAGCAAGAGGGTTTAAGCTCCCACTCTCAGCTTCCATCTGAAAATGAAGATGATAGCTTATCACCAGTTGATAGGGTTGATGGAAAGATGATCTGAGATGAAGTAGTAGAAAAATTTTAAAAATCAAACATATCTGCTCAAATGAAGATCATTAAAAGCTGTTTCTTTTAATAAGCCAGAAACCGGTTTTTAGTTCTACAAAATTATCTTGATTTTTTCTTCTCCTGTTTTGCATTTAGATGTTAGGAGCCACCTGATAAATATGTTTTCTGAATTATTTTAATGTAATTTTAATCATCCCATGCATATTTCAGCAAAAGCAAGACTATCTATGTTTCTAAGGGCTTTTCTCCCTTTACTTCCCAAATATTACCTAGTAATTGAAAGAAAACTAGAAATCATAGTAAGAGAACAAAATAAAATAAAAATCATCCTGAACAGTTGATATAAAGATGGTCAGAATTTAAAATTACCTTTCACACTACCCCTTCTGAAATTATTTTTTAATTTATTGTTTTCTGTTAATTAACAATTTTCAAAGAATTATCATTTTTGTTTGAAGTATTTCAATAATTTAAAAAATATTTGTGCTCAAATAACTGTCTTTATTTTCTTTTATTAAAAATAGATAAGAAATTATTCAATTATGTTAGATTTTAAATATTATGCCATGTTTCTATCTTTCCAAACCCCACAGAATTTCATACTTTGGAAATTCTGCCGAGAACAAATCACTTCATTCTGAAACCAGAATTTGCATGGAGAGTCTCCTTTGAATGTGCAACATAAGATCAGGGTAGATCAGAATCAGTTCCCAACATCTGCTTGATTATCTCTAAGGGAGACAAGAATACTCAGACTGTGTGGTCTAGGGGTTTTATTGTTAAAAACAAAAGTTAAATCTCTACCATGGCAAAAGGCAATTATTCTGCAGTGTCTGAGTTTATCCTCTTGGGACTCACAGATAATCCAGAACTTCAAGCCACTCTCTTTGGTGTGTTCCTAGTAATCTATTTTGCTAGTGTCCTGGGTAATCTTGGTTTGATTGTGCTAATACAAGTCAGCCCACAGCTTCACACACCCATGTATTTTTTTCTCAGCCACCTGGCTTTTATTGATTTTTCTTTTACTTCGTCTGTCACCCCAAACACCTTGGTGAATTTCCTGTGTGAAGTTAAAAGTATAACATTTTATGCATGTGCCATTCAGGTGTGCTGCTTCATCACATTTGTAGTTTGTGAACAGTATTTGCTCTCAATCATGGCCTATGACAGGTATGTTGCCATTTGCAACCCTTTACTCTATGCCATCCTCATGCCTACAAAGCTCTGTAATCGGATCATTGCTAGCACATATATTTATGGATTCATTGTGGGTCTTGTGCAGACAGTCGCAACATTCCTCTTGTCTTTCTGTGGCTCCAATAGGGTCAACCACTTCTACTGTGATGACGTTCCCTTGGTCGCGCTGGCTTGCTCTGACACTCATGTCAAAGAGCTGATGCTGTTAATCATTGCTGGGTTCAACACCCTTTGCTCTCTACTGATTGTGATCATTTCTTATATCTTCATCCTCTTTGCCATTCTGAGAATCCGTTCTGCTGAAGGAAGGCAAAAAGCCTTTTCTACCTGTGTTTCCCATCTCACCTCCATCACCATATTTTATGCAACAATCATTTTTATGTACCTCCTGCCCAATTCAAGCCATTCTCTGAACACAGATAAATTTGCTTCGGTGTTCTACGTGGTAGTGATTCCCATGTTAAACCCATTGATCTACAGCTTGAGGAATCAGGAAGTAAAGAATGCACTGAAGAGAATTATAGAAAAGTTCCATTTGGCTATCAAATAACTGAAAAAATCAAGGACAGGGAGGAATCAGAGGACTTGGAGTTGTGGCTTATCTAGAGTCAAAATGCTGATAAATGATAGGGTCAAATTCCTCACTTCCAGTGTTCATATTTACTCAATATGTCTTACCCACTCTGTCATTCTTGGTGATTTACACATGAAAGGCATTTTGTAAATTTTGAGGTGTTAAATTTAAAAGGAGAAAGAGACAGACAAACAAGGAAAGACAGCGAAACAGAGATAGAGATATCTTCAGTTCAGTTCAGTTGCTCAGTCGTGTCCGACTCTGCAACCCCATGAATCGCAGCATGCCAGGCCTCCCTGTCCATCACCAACTCCGGGGTTCACTCAGACTCACGTCCATCGAGTCAGTGATGCCATCCAGCCATCTCATCCTCTGTCATCCCCTTCTCCTCCTGCCTCCAATCCCTCCCAGCATCAGAGTCTTTTCCAATGAGTTAACTCTTCACATGAGGTGGCCAAAATACTGGAGTTTCAGCTTTAGCATCAGTCCTTCCAAAGAACACCCAGGGCTGATCTCCTTCAGAATGGACTGGTTGGACCTCCTTGCAGGTATCTTAGAGATATCTTAACCTGTTTGAAAAGACATCTTTATGATTAAAGAAATGGAACATCGGGCATAGTGCCTTTATCTGAATTCTGTGTCATATGGGTCATACTAAGATAGACCAACATTTGGTATCTTATATTTCAAGTTTGCTGCATAGATAATCTGGAAAAAAGGCAAAGATTAATAGCAAGATTTTTTTTTTCCAACAGGCTGAATAATCTTCCTAACACTCCTCTACTTGCATTCAGCTCAAAGAGTAGCAAAAGCAGAGCCACCTTGACACTGAGCCCTTGGTGACCCCGATGCTGACACTGTGTCAGTTTAGCTCACTAGAGCTCTTTCCTGCCATATAACTCCTTGCTTGTTCTGTATCAATTGTGATTAGGAACATGGGCTCTTCCTTCATACAGTATGGCTAACAATTTTAGTTTTCCAACTAATAGCTGTTATCTTAGGTAAATTATTATATTTCACATCTCTTTTTCTTGGTTTCTTCATCTACAATAGTAATAGTTCCTTTGTCCTGGACTGATTGTGATGATTAAATAAGATTATGACTATAAAAGGCTTACATTGTTCATAGCACATGACAAGCGCTTCATAAGCATTAACTATTACACCTAATTAGTAACATAATTTTCAGCATTGTTATTGCATGTATAGCCTCTTTAGAAAGAGTTGGCAATGTGATATGCTTTATTTTAAAATCAACAAAATGAAAATATAAAAGCTAACAAGTTATTGTATTGTCATCATTAAAACAATTTAATTCCTTTTCATTTTTGTTCCAAATTGATATCAATGACTTTATAAGCTGTACATATTTAAAGTGCTCAATTTGATAAGTTTTGAAACATCACCACGTGAAAATGCTGAACAAGTTTGTCCCATCCCCCAAGGTTCCTCCTCCACTGACCCTGGGCAACCACCAACTGGTTCCTGTCACTATGATTGCTTTGCGATTCTCACATGCATGCTGCATATGCTAAGTTGCTTCAGTCATGTCTGACTGCTTATTTCCTACAGTTTTATATAAATGGAATCAGCAATATGAACTCTTTAAGACAGATAAATTTTATATTTCAGAAGTGCAAACAGCTTCGTGTTGAACATTTGGCATAATTATTCTCTAAAAGTGCATTGCCCACACCACTGAGATGCCGTGCAGTGCCCACACCACTGAGCTATTCCAAGGCCATTCTATCTCCCACGCATGTGTGCACACTGTCCCTTCAGTCATGTCCTTGTGACCCCATGGACTGTAGCCCACCAGACTCCTCAGCCCATGGGATTCTCCTGGCAAGAACACTGGAGTGGGGTGCCATGCCCTCCTCCAGGGGATCTTCCCGATCCAGGGATGGAAGAGGGGCCCTGGCTTCTCCTGCATTGGCAGGCAGGTTGTTTACCACCAGCACAAACTGGGAAGCCCATCCTACCTCCCACTGCCCCTAAATTTCATCACAATGGCTTTTATTAATTTTGTTGGTATAGTTGCTTTACAATACTGCATTAGTTTCTTGCCATACAGCAAAGTGAATTAGTTGCACATATAAATGTATCCACTCTTTTTTCAATTCACTTCCCATTTAGGTCACCACAGACCACTGAGTAGAGATCCCTGTGCTATACAGTGGGTTCTCTTCAGTTATCTATTTCATACAGAACAATGTGTATATGTCAATCCCAATCTTCCAGTTCACTCATCTGTCTTTCCTCCCTTGGCAATCATAAGTTTATTTTCTATACCTATAATTCTATTTCTGTTTTGCAAACAAGTTCATCTGTACCATTTTTGTAGATTCCACATATAAGGAAGATTATATATTTGTCTTTCTCTTTCTGACTTACTTCACTCACTTTGACAGTCTCTAGGTGTTGGGAGCAAGAGTGAGGCACTCCGCCCATGGCAAAGTCATGAGGAAGGAGGCTCAACATACACAAAGGCGGGATCAAGCCTCAAGAGTCCCCCTGGAAATCCTCGAGCATCTACCCCCATAACCAGAGCCTGCCTACTTTACTACTTTGTGCTCTCCCCTATACCTCTGACTTTACAGGGGGCTGTCCCCCACCACCTCTTTCGGAGAAGGAGTTAACTTAGAGCTCCAGTTAATAAAAATTCCTGGGCGTGACAAGAGTGTTTTAACCTACAAACTCCTCTGAAGGTTCTCTAGCCTGCCTGACAGTCTTGTCCGGCCACATGTGATTGCTCACAGCCTCCCAACCATGAGAGGCAGGAGATGCTTTAAACCTTCTAAAAACAGGTTCTTTAGAGAAGTTAGAAAAACATTAGTATAAATATAGTGGGCTGATTAGAAATTGTATTAGTGAAGGGTTTTTCATTTGTTGAGCCAATGTTTGTTGCTATGTCTCCACATCCCCTGCCCTTATACACGTTAATGAATATATAGAAGAAATAAGTATTAACCTTTGATATTAATCACGTTAGACCTTAGGCTAAGTAAATTCTTTCCTTAACTAAAACCCACTACACCCTCACCTTATAGGAATGTAACTTTATTTGGGTGGCATCTGTTTTAAGAATAATCACCCTTGGAGAAATAAGTGTCCTGGTTGAGTGACCACTGTCACAAGGAGAGGGTCATAAATTGTCAGCAGGCCCCCTGGCCAGAAGATGATGTAACACCCCTAAGACCTCTGTATACATTTGTGTGAAGCACCTGACTTTGATAAAAGTCAGGACTGCTGACCCCGCGTGACTTTTGCATAATATCTCAGTGTATAAAAGTAGACCATGGAAAATAAAGAATTGGGATCAGTTTCTCGAAATACTGGTCTCCCCATGTCGCTCTCTCTCTCACTCTGGCTGAGTCTCCATCTGGAGCGCAGAACCCGCCATGCTTATTAATTATGCCTGGGCTTCTAAGATCCGACGGGGGAGGCCTCAGTGTCTCCTCTCCTTCGGGAGAACGGAAGGAAACATGCGGCCTACGTAAGTGGTGCAAACTTCTTGTCTTGAAGTTTTATTGGTCTCCTGCATAAACCAAGCTACTCAGCCTCTTTTCTCCACTGAATTTTCCTACTGAGCTATCCTCATTCTATTACTCTTTATATCTTTAATTAATATCTAATTGAAGCTATTGTATCCTGATCCTCGCTGACACTGTCCCCGCTTCGAATACCCTGAATCAGCCAGGGCTGGACCCCGGCATCTAGGTCCATCCCTGTTCCTGTTAATAGTATTGTTTCGTTCTTTTTATGACTCATTGGAAAAGACTCTGATGCTGGGAGGGATTGGGGGTAGGAGGAAAAGGGGGTGACAGATGATGAGATGGCTGGATGGCATCACTGACTCGATGGACGTGAGTTTGAGTGAACTCTGGGAGTTGGTGATGGACAGGGAGGCCTGGCGTGCTGCGATTCATGGGGTCGCAAAGAGTCGGACACGACTGAGCGACTGAACTGAACTGAACTGAAGATTCCATTCATCTGGTCCCATCACTTCATGGGAAATAGATGGGGAAACAGTGGAAACAGAGTCAGACTTTATTTTGGGGGGCTCCAAAATCACTGCAGATGGTGATTGCAGCCATGAAATTAAAGGACGCTTACTCCTTAGAAGGAAAGTTATGACCAACTTAGATAGCATATTACAAAGCAGAGATATTGCTTTGCCAACAAACATCCATCTAGTCAAGACTATGGTTTTTCCAGTGGTCATGTATGGATGTGAGAGTTGGACTGTGAAGAAAGCTGAGCACTGAAGAATTGATGCTTTTGAACTGTGGTGTTGGAGAAGACTCTTGAGAGTCCCTTCGACTGCAAGGAGATCCAAGCAGTCCATCCTAAAGGAGATCAGTCCTGGGTATTCATTGGAAGGACTGATGCTGAAGGTGAAACTCCAATACTTTGGCCACCTGATGTGAAGAGCTGACTCAGTGGAAAAGACCCAGATGCTGGGAGGGATTGGGGACAGGAGGAGAATGGGACAACAGAGGATGAGATGGCTGGATGGCATCACAAACTCGGTAGACATGGGTTTAGGTGAACTCCGGGAGTTGTTGATGGACAGGTAGGCCTGGTGTGCTGCAGTTCATGGGGTCGCAAAGAGACAGACACGACTGAGCAACTGAACTAAACAGAACTGGAGATTCCATTGTACATATGTACCACATCTTCTTTATCCCTTCCTCTGTTGATTTACATTTAAGTTGCTTCCATGTCCAGGCTATTGCAAATTGTGCTGCAATGCACATTGGGGTGCATTCTTAGAAGTTATGGTTTTCTTCAGATATATGTCCAGGTGGGCTTCTCCAGTAACTCAGCTGGTAAAGTTGCCCAGGAGACCTGGTTTAAATCCCTGGGTGGGGAAGATGACTCAAAGAAGGGCATGGCAACCCACCCCAGTATACTTGCCTGGAGAATCCCCATGGACAGAGGAGCCTGGTGGGTGACAGTCCATAGGGTTGCAAAGAATTGGACATGAATGAGCAACCAAGACACAGATGGCAGCTGTAGTTTTATTTATTTTAAGGAACTTCCATATTGTTCTCCATAGTGGTTATACCAATTTACATCCCCACCAACAGTACAGGAGGGTTCTTTTTTCTCCATACCCTCTCTAGCATGCATTGTCTGTAGATATTTTGAAGATGGATAGACATTTTTCCAAAGAAGACATATAGATAGTAAAAAAAAAAATACATTAAAAGATGCTCAATATCACTAATTGTTAGTGAAATACAGATCAAAACTACAGTTGGGTAGCAATGACAACCCACTCAAATATGCTTGCCTGGAGAATTCCATGGACAGAGGAGTCTGGCAGGCTACAGTCCATTGGGGTCTCAAAGAGTTGGACAGGATTGAGCAAATATCACTCACTCACTCACTTACCTAGTTGGCCATTTTAAATTTATTTTTGAATGGCCATTTTAAATTTAGTTTTTCTTGTGTTGTGAGCATATTTGAAACTGATATTTTTTGGTTTTTCCATTCCTGCTATTAAAATAAGCATATATTTTCTTGAAACAAAATTTGAGCTATTTTTTGCATTTAGTAAGGATTGCATTAATAAAATTAATTTATTTTGTTCCACTTTTCAAAGTAAAAACAGAGATAAACTCAGTTGAATCTTCTTCTGTGTGTCTGGTGCTGGATGAAACTCTTTAAATGGATGGTATCAGCTAATTTTTATAACACTTTACTGAGAAGGGTATTTAAAAAATAAAAAAGCCCAAAACAGTTTATGTAGTTCTTTAATAAGCATGTAGCTAATAACTAGGAAAAAAAAATGAGTTTAATTTTGGTAAAACAGGTTTTTAGTGACTATTTTAAACATTTTTAACTATGGCGTCAGAGAAGACTCTCAAGAGTCCCTCGGACTACATGGAGTTTTTCATGTAAGTTGAGATATTCAGGAGAAATGAACTCTAATGGTATCAGCCTGGATTATTACTTACATAATAAAATATCAACATCCTATGCTTAAAAACTCTGATGCTGGGAGGGATTGGGGGCAGGAGGAGAAGAGGACTACAGAGGATGAGATGGCTGGATGGCATCACTGACTCAATGGACATGAGTCTGAGTGAACTCCAGGAGCTAGTGATGGACAGGGAGGCCTGGCGTGCTGCGACTCATAGGGTCGCAAAGAGTCGGACACGACTGAGCAACTGAACTGAACTGAACTGATGCTTAATTTAATTATCTAAAAACCAAATTAAATGACAAGAAGAAAGTCTGAGGGAAAAAAATCAGTCTATAAATATATAATTACTAATAGTTTTTCTTCATAGATAACACTGTAATGTTACTATGAAGCAGTCAAACTATATTAAAATATGGGCTTCTCTGAACTAATATGTAAATAAAAAATATAATTGAGGGAATATAAGGTACTTACACATAAGCAACAAAAAATTAAACTCATCAGAATATTTACATTCTAAACATATTCTTGATAATCTAGTACTTCTACATTTTTTTGTTAAATTAATAAATCATACTTCAAGAAAATTTAACTGCATGTGTTTTCTATTTATCATTTTCAAAAAGGTAAAATGGGTTAAAGCTCACTTTCTTTATTTTGTAAATCCTGATTTTCACATTGCTAAACTTAAATGCATGTGATTTATTTCTTAGCATTGGTAAGAGGATTAAATGAGTTGATAAAATTCAAAATTAGGCTAAACAATAGCAAGCACTCAATAAATGTCAGGTACCTTTCTTCTTTTTCTTTGTTGCTAGTAAATAAATTGTATAAGTGAGTGATGGTCTTTGTTTAAATATATCACGTAAAAATAAGTTGTAAAGAAAGTGTGCTGTCCTTTTTAAAATAATTCAATTGTCACTCAAGAAACCAAAAAGTTGATGTATGGCAAAACCAATACAATATTGTAAAGTAATTAGCCTCCAATTAAAATAAATAAATTTATATTAAAATAATTTTTTTTTTAACTGAAAAGAATTGAGAGGAGCTTACTTTCTGTACCAAAGGGTCTGTTTTCTTCCTCAGGTTAATTTTCTGCCTTTTTAAAAATTTATATACAAATGTATTATTTTTGAAATTATTTCCATTATAGGTTACTACAAGATATTGAGTATAGTTCCCTGCTACACAGTAAACCTTTATTGCATGTCTATTTTTTAATTAGAAATTTAACATTCTATTCAGAGTAAGTCAAACAAGTGTAATCAAATGTCATAAATTTTTAGTTAGGCAAAAATTAATAATTTTTCTAAAATACATGTATTATATATATTATTTATATGCTGCTGCTAAGTCACTTCAGTTGTGTCCGACTCTGTGCGACCCCAGAGACGGCAGCCCACCAGGCTCCACTGTCCCTGGGATTCTCCAGGCAAGAACACTGGAGTGGGTTGCCATTTCCTTCTCCAGTGCATGAAAGTGAAAAGTGAAAGTGAAGTCACTCAGTCGTGTCCGACTCCTAGCTACCCCATGGACTGCAGCCTACCAGGCTCCTCCGTCCATGTGAGTTTCCAGGCAAGAGTACTGGAGTGGGTTGCCATTGCCCTCTCCGATATTATTTATATAAGTATATATAAAAGATTTTCTATTACTTTTGATAAATGTTTAAGAAAGAACATCCCCCCCCAAAAAAAAGAAGAGATGGAGAAATTGGAAAACATAAACTAAATGAAATGGGAGCATTGATTATGAAATAGAAAAAGTGAAACAAAAGAGGTAAAAGTAAGAGATCATCATATAGTCCAGTTGTTTTTAAACATGATTGCTCATTAGAAATATATCTGGAACCATGGGAAAAAAAAAAAAATACTGTATACCATTATTTCTTCAAATACATTTTCTGCCCCTATCGCTCTCTCTTCTCTTTCAGGGATCCCTTTAATTTGAATATTATTATACTTGATATTGACACAGAGGTCCCTTAACTCTCCTCATTTTTATAAATTTTGTCTTCTTGTTGCTGTTCTTATTGGGTGATTTTCACTATTCTATCTTCCAAATCATTTCATTTTTCTCTAACATTGATTCCCTTTCATGTATATATATATATATATATATATATATATATCTCTTTTAAAATTTCAGTTATTATATTCAGTTGTGTTGTTTCTTTCTTATATTTTCTGTCTCTGTTGATGTTTCTCACTGAATCTCTCCATTCATTTTCTGAGTTTGGTGAACCTCCTTTGATCATTTCTTTGAACTCTATATCAGGTAAACACTTATCTAAAGACCATTTCATTAGGGTTTGTTCTGGGGTTTTATTTTGCTCTTTTGTTTGGAACTCATTCCTTTGTCTCCTCATTATGTTTGACTTTTGATTTCTGTTCCTACGAATTAGACAAAACATCTACCTCTCCTTGTCTTGAAGGAGTATCTTTGTGTGGGTGCATCTCTTGTGTCCACTGCTTGCAGCTGGTCACTTTGGCAGGTTGACTCCAGCTACAGTGAGTGCAGGCCTGGGATAACCTGGGGAAGTGCTGCTCCTAAGACTGCATAAGAATGTGGATTTTGATACTTTAGCTGAGGGAGTGATGTTTCACAGTACAGTTTTAAAGCCCGCACAGAATTGTATGTGTCTGTTTAGGAAGAAGCTGAATAACATAACTATTGACTACATGTGAGTTTCTTCTTGAATGTCCCCTGAGAAAAGTCAGGATTACTTTAAGAAATTACTGCTAATAGTAAGGAATTACAATTGTGTAGACATAAAAACTCCAATTAGTGTTTCAACATTGCTATTGTAAATAATCATTGGAAGCAAAAAGGTAAAGTGAAACATCAGAAGAGCAGAGTTCCTCAAGTGAGGCATTAAGATTCTTTAGGTTTGAACCTCTTTACCTGTGAAAGAGAAACTTCCTGTGTTGTTTCTCTGTGTTTTGTATGTGATATGTGAGAATATGTGTGAATATCCATCAGATAAATATGCACTCACAAGGCGTAGTGCCGTGACTAGAAGCACCATGTTCTCTGTCAAATCTGACTTAAAAATCTGAGGATTCATTCAACTCACAAGATTCTAAACACACTTCATGGCAACATACATGGGTTTCTTACAAATTAAGTGCAGAAGAGGAAATAATTCCCTTGTACAATATACCTCAAGACTTCCCTATTGGTTCGGGGTGAAGAATTCAGATGCCATGCAGGAGACTCAGGTTTGATCTCTGATTGGGAAGATCCCCTGGGGAAGGAAAGGGCAACCCTCTCCAGTACTCTAACCTGGAAAATGCTATGGACAGAGGAGCCTGGTGGGCTAGAATCCATAGGGTCACAAAAAAGTCAGACATGACTTAGCAACTAAACAACAACATTACAAACCTCAAACTGTGTTTTATATAATGACTGTAACTAGCAAAGTCACCTTCCAAAATTGTAAAATGATAATATTAAATCAGTAATTTAATTAATTTTTATAAACTGTCAAAATAATAAAAGAACTTAGAATCACTACTTTTTAAATTTCATGTCATGATCCTATAAGGGTGACTGAATAAATGACATTGTAACCTAAGATTATTTCTATTTGAACATATGAGAATTTATTCATTTTTTAAATATAATTTCTTATAAACCATGTTTTCCAATTATATTTAAAAATCTGATAATGACACCTCTAAGTACAGATAACCTATAATTAGGTTTCCCAGCTGGCTCAGTGAATCTGCCTGCCAATGCTGGGGACCTGAGTTTGATCCCTGGGTCAGGGAGAACCCTGGGAGAAAGGAGTGGTAACCCACTCCAGTATTCTTGCCTGGGAAATCCCATGGACGAGGAAACTGGTAGGCTACATTCCATGGGGTCACAAAGAATCTAACAAAACTTAGCAAACTAAATAGCAATAACACAATGATCTATAATTAGAGCTTCCCAGGTGATTCTAGTGGTAAGGATTCTGCCTGCAGTGCAGGAGACACAGGAGAGGCAAATTCAAGCCCTGAGTGTAAAAGATCCCCTGGAGTAGGAAATGGCAGCCCACTCCAGAATTCTTCCCTGGAGAATCCAGTGCACTGAGAAGCCTGGTAGGGTACAGTCCGAAGTGTTGCAAAGAATTGGACATGACCGGGAGACTAAGAGTGCAATCTATAATACCCTTTACTCTTAACATCCAAAGTGTTAAGAAAACAAACTTCAAATAGATTTGAATTTGAACTTAGAATATTCCTATTATTAGTTATGTGACCTTAGACAATTTTTAAACTATTGAGACCTAGAAGTGAAACCTTACACTCCAGTAGATTTGATATATAGGATTCAGTGGAACTAGGTGTTTAAATTCCTGGAAGGTAGTAGAAATCTAAAAGCTTTATCTTTCTTGTTTAAGACTGATAAACTTTTGAGAACTTAACTGATTGATTTTTAGTTACACATAAAAGCATTTATATAACAACACATAGAACTTATGGGCTTCCCAGGTGGACCTAGTGGAAAAGAATCTGCCTCCAGGAGACATATGAGATGCAGGTTTGATTTCTGGGTCAGGAAGATCCCCTGGAGGGCATGGCAATCCACTCCAGTATTCTTGCCCAACAAATCCCATGAACAGAGGAGCCTGACAGGCTGTAGTCCATGGAGTCACAGAGAGATGAACGTGACTGAAGTGACTTAGCAGGCATAGCACTTACAGGATACAGTTCTAAGCCTTTCATAAACATTAACCTGCTTAAGCTTCAAAACCAATCAACCATCCGGTTCCCATTATTTTGTAAAGTTGGAAAGAGAGTCATGCAGAGTTCAGGTCAATTGTCCAGAGTTTCACAGCTAATAAAAGAAGATAGAATTGAAACGCATGCAGTCTTGGTTCTAGAGTCCTGAGTTCTAAGAAAAAGATGCTGCTACCTTTGTTTGGGATACATTTATATGTGTTTGGGAGAGTATTTGTGTTTGCTTTTGAAGATGATTTCATGGTCTTTAAATGCTACTATGTCCTGCCTGAGCAGGACTCAGAATCAAACTGACTTTCCAGAATTGACCTGGGTCCTTGTAGTAATTATCAGGGCCTGTTGAAGTAATAATCACATTTTCAGTTTACTGGTAAAGAAATTATAAGCAATGTCAAAAAGGGAAAGACTCACTTATTTTTCTTCTTGTATTTAATACAATGTTATTATTATTATTTTCTTAATTTTAATATCTTTAAAGTTTCACAACCTTTTCCCAAGACTTTCTTGGAGGCATTCTTCACCTCTTTGTTTCTTAGACTATAGATGAGTGGGTTCAACATGGGGATCACCACAGTGTAAAACACAGATGCCATTTTGTCTGTGTCCAGGGAGTGGTTTGACTTGGGTTGCAGGTACATAAAGATCAGCGTGCCATAAAAAATAGTAACAGCCACCATGTGGGAGCCACAGGTAGAAATGGCCTTGAGTCGCCCCTGGGTAGAACGAATCCTTAGGATGGCGGTGATGATGAAGAGGTAGGAGGTGAGGACAATGGAAGACGAACAGATCATATCAAAACCAGCAAAGGCAAAGATCAGAATTTCCTTCATGCGTGTGTCTGAGCATGACAGAGCCAAGAGAGGGAGGTCATCACAGTAGAAATGGTTAATGACTTTGGGGCCACAGTAAGTTAGATGGAAGGTGATGATGGTATGGAACAGGGCAACCAGAAAGCTGTATACATATGGAACTGCCACTAGTCGAATACAGACTCTCTTTGACATCAGTGTGGAATAATGCAGGGGACTACAGATGGCTACATAGCGATCATAGGCCATGGAAGCTAAGAGGAAACACTCCGTGATCATGAAGGTGAGAAAACAGCCCAGTTGCATTGCACAAGCATAGAAAGCAATAGTATTGTGCTCCACAACAAAGTTCACCATCATCTTTGGTGTGATAGCAGAGGAGTAGCAAAGATCAACAAAGGCCAAGTGACTGAGGAAATAGTACATAGGTGTGTGGAGTCGAGCATCAGTTCTAATCAAGGTAATCAAGCCCAGGTTGCCCAGCACCGTGACCAGATAAATGACCAAGAACACCACAAAGCAGGGGACCTGAAGCTCTGGCCGTTCTGTAATTCCCTTGAGAATGAATTCAGTGACAAAAGTAAGATTCACTTTAGCCATTTAATCTGATGGATTTTGAAGAGTTTGTTGTGAGTTGAAGAATAAAAATGACACCTTCTACAGCCTCTGCCAGTGTTTGGGAAGGTGATCATTAGCATCTTCTATCCGTGAGTCACACCACCTTGTGGGCACAATGTAGCTACGGCTCTCCAATGACATGCCATTCTTGCTCCAGGGAAAGGAATCTATTACTCTCAGAGTAGTCTTCTTAAGCCTTACTTTGCTTTACAAAGAAGTGGTGCTTCTTTGCTTTATGATGTAGAAAATATGGGAAGATGCTGATGAAAAATTAAATAGTATCTGAAAGAAAGCACTTGAGACAATTAATAGTAATATTCCAGTGTTTCAGGTGCCACCAAGGTTTTGGTGCCCATGTATATGTTACAGGGAATAATTTACTCCGTGTTGGATATATTTCTTTCCTTTAACCTTTGTTTCCTGTGGCATTTGTTCACTGAAAGAATACTGTTCATACATATTGGTCTACTTTGGAAAACCCTGCTCCTCTGCCTGAATGTTAAATCAAAGTGCATCTGTTCAGGACCCTGTCCACTTGTGGATGGCTACAGGAGGGAAGAAATGAACACATCCTCTGCCCAAGGCTTGCCATTCCAGGAGATAACTGCAAAACTAATGGCCTTTTTAATTTACTTCTTCACCCTCCCCTGATCTCTGTTCTATAAAAGAACCTGTCATCTGGACCCCGATTAGATGATTATTTTGAGACATCAGTCTGCTATCTTCTTTGTCTGCTGGCTTTCTGCATAAAGTCAATATTCCTTGCCTCAACACCTAAACTCACAGCTAATTGGCTTGCCTTACAGTAAACAGAGTGAGCTTGGATTAGGTAACATATGTAGCAGTTAAAAATACATAACAGATACATGAAAGTACATTTTTATTTCCCTGTTTTTCAATTTTGTGTAAGTTCCCAAAGCTTTAAAATATAAAAATGATCTAGCATGACTTACTTACTTACTTTTATAAAATAAGTTCTTGATGCTATGTAAGTTAAAAGGTAATTAATCAGACCTATGGGAAACTATCATTTTATTTGCATAGGAATTAAAGAGACTTAGCATTATTTCCCAATTCAAAAATTGACTACATTTTGTAGTTTGTTTCTGAGAGATAACATTAAGTAGTCTGTTAGATAATTTATTCTGTACTATATGTAGATGAACACCTTTTCCCATAAACATGTGTCAGTATATTTCAGGGGCTTAAAATATCCAAAGTACTTACTTTCAGTTGTAAACGAAGTTTTGTGGAAGCATGTATAGTAGTCTTCAGAATAATTACTTGTATTTTTGACAGCTCTGGAAAAATAAGACTAGTTTCTCTAAATCCAATGTTAGCCTGTTTGAATTTTATTTTTTATCCTGTCTTTATTTCCCACATAGTGGAGCCATGAAATATTAACAAAATAAGGAGCCTCAAGATATTACTGTGTATAACTCCTTCATATTTCAAATTTTATTTATTAATACTATTATTATTTATCTATTGAAGTTGAGGACTGTCCTTACAGATACTCTACATAGTGCAAAACATGAATTCACTTGTGGTATGGGCTTCCCTCACAGAGCAGTTGGTCTACCTGCAATGCAGGAGAACCCAGTTCAATTTCTGGGTTGGGATAATCCACTAGAGAAGGGATAGGCTACCCATTCCAGTATTCTTGGGCTTCTTTTGTGGCTCAACTGGTAAAGAATCTTCCAGCAATGTGGGAGACCTGGGTTCAATCCCTGGGTTGGAAAGATCCCCTGAAGAGGGGAAAGGCTATCCACTCCAGGATTCTGGCCTGGAGAATTCCATGGACTGTGAAGTCCATGGGGTCCCAAAGAGTTGAACATGACTGAGCGACTTTCACTTTTCATAGTTTCTTGCTAACACACTCTGATGAAATTTCTATCCCATCATATCTGAATAGCAATGGAAAAAACCCAGGCTTAGAGCTATGGTCACAGAGTAGGGACTTCCCTGGTGGCTCAGCAGTAAAGAATATGCCTGCCAGTGCAGGCGATGCAGGTTCAATTCCTATGTTGGGAAGATCCCCTAGAAAAGGAAATGGAAACCCACTCCTGTATTTTTGTCTGGGAAATCCCATGGACAGAGGAGCTTGGTGGGGTACAGTCCATGGGGTTGCAAAGGGTTGGAAATGACTTAGCAACTAAACAGCAACAGCAACACAGAGAGTATATGGTACAGTATGGGTGTAACTGGGTTTGTTTGACTGCAGAGCCCATATTCCTAATCCATCAAGCCATGCTGCCCACTGTGTAACAATACTGGCAGATATGTCCACTTTGCTCTGGTATGAACCTAATGTTTAGAGAAGTCAAACATGAAAACTGTAGTTGAGCCAAATTTCAGGAGATCAAACTTGTAAAAAGTTTTCTAAAAGCATTTGAAGTACAATTAGATATCCTGTAGAAAGGACTGAAATGCAGAGTATGAAAGTAAGAAATGCACTTAAGACGTTAGAAGTATTATGATTCCATTTAATACAGCAGCTCATAAAGCAGAAAGGTTTCCAGTGGAAAGCTAAGTTCCAGGTGGATGGTTGACTATTCACTCTACAAACTTCACGGGACTCACCTGCTTAGCCATGATTCTGGCTCCGAATGTACTCATTCCGAAGTTGTCTGGGTCATTTAATAGCTCCTAGATCCCTCTGAGTCTAAATTTGAACCTCTAGAGATATCTGAAAGATGTAATATCTCCTTCTCTGTTTCTCTCAAAGTATGACGAGCTGAACAAATTATATTGAAAAAAAATATATAATTATCTGTATTCCTGAGGGAACTATACTTCAAGTATACCTATCAGACAATTTCCACAGAAGCAAAAGAAGGCTGTATTAAAGACAGCAATGTAAAAAGACCATACACTTTCATTCATTTAAATAAGAACTCAAGTTTTGTGAAAGGTTAAGACCAGCATTTAAATTCTGAGTAAATTATGGGAATGTGGGTAATGTCCGTATTTCTTTTTTTTTTTTTTTGGATTTCCGCTTTCTCAATTGTAAAGTCAAGTGAAACATGTTTTATGTTTTAATGAATATTGAATGTATTACTGTATGTAAAGACTCAGTAAACTCTATGATAATGAATACTCAAAAGCGATTTGCTTTAAAAAGGAAAGTAAATCAGAACATAAAAAAAAATAAACATACTTACTCCAAAAAACTACCTGAAAAATAGAACCACTTCATCACAGTGTCAGACTCTATCTTGGTGAATCTACACAGTAAAGAAAACGTTATCATTAATGATGAAATCCAGATTTTTTTTTAAACAAATTTCAAACTAGAAAATCAACTTTAAACCAATTTCAAAATATGTTTGTGCATGAAAACGGTAATCACAGTAGTAGACCAACTTCCTGAAAAGTTATCCACTGCTTCTGGTTTCTCCTAACCTTAGTCCTTTCCAACAAGTTTTTTCCCACAGCACTGACACCAGTCCTTTCTAGCTTGTGTGATTATTATATGATCGATAAACACAATAAACTTTTGCCAAGTCTTAGTTAGATTCCTCTGAAATCTGAAAATGTTGTACATTATCTCACTTCTTGTCATTTATGATACCATGATTTCCTTGACTTATTTTTTTAATGTTATTTTTAATTTGTTCATTTTGGTCTTCATTGCAGTCCATGGGTTTCTCATCCCAGTGGCTGTGCTCCTTATGGAGCACGGGGTCTAGGGCCACAGGCTTTGGAAGTCTGTGAGTCTGTGGTGCACAGACTCAGTTTCTCCACAACATGTGGGATCTTTCCAGACCAGGGATAGAGCCTGTGTCCCCTACATTGGCAGGCAGGTACTTAACCACTGGGCCACCAAGGAAGTTCCTGTTTCTTTCTTTCTTTTGCTATTTTTTTTTAACCTGTAGTAAGCCAAAGATGGAGAAGCTCTATACAGTCAGCAAAAACAAGAACAGGAGCTAAGTGTGTCTGACTCCTTATTGCCAAATTCAGGCTTAAATTGAAGAAAGTAGGGAAAACCACTAGACCATTCAGGTATGACCTAAATCAAATCCCTTATGATTATACAGTGGAAGTGAGAGATAGATTTAAGGGACTAGATCTGATAGATAGAGTGCCTGATGAACCATGGAATGAGGTTCGTGACATTGTACAGGAGACAGGGATCAAGACCATCCCCATGGAAAAGAAATGCAAAAAAGCAAAATGGCTGTCTGGGGAGGCCTTACAAATAGCTGTGAAAAGAAGAAAAGCGAAAAGCAAAGTAGAAAAGGAAAGATATAAACATCTGAATGCAGAGTTCCAAAGAATAGCAAGAAGAGATAAGAAAGCCTTCTTCAGCGATCAATGCAAAGAAATAGAGGAAAACAACAGAATGGGAAAGACTAGAGATCACTTCAAGAAAATCAGAGATACAAAAGGAATATTTCATGCAAAGATGGGCTCGACAAAGGACAGAAATTGTATGGACCTAACAGAAGCACAAGATATTAAGAAAAAGTAGCAAGAATACACAGAAAAATTGTACAAAAAAGATCTTCACAACCCAGATAATCACGATGGTGTGACCACACTCACCTAGAGCCAGACATTCTGGAATGTGAAGTCAAGTGGGCCTTAGAAAGCATCACTATGAACAAAGCTAGTGGAGGTGATGGAATTCCAGTTGAGCTATTCCAATCCTGAAAGATGATGCTGTGAAAGTGCTACATTCAATATGCCAGCAAATTTGGAAAACTCAGCAGTGGCCGCAGGACTGGAAAAGGTCAGTTTTCATTCCAATCCCAAAGAAAGGCAATGCCAAAGAATGCTCAAACTACTGCACAATTGCACTCATCTCACACGCTAGTAAAGTAATGCTCAAAATTCTCCAAGCCAGGCTTCAGCAATATGTGAACCGTGAACTTCCTGATGTTCAAGCTTGTTTTAGAAAAGGCAGAGGAACTAGAGATCAAATTGCCAACATCCGCTGGATCATGGAAAAAGCAAGAGAGTTCCAGAAAACATCTATTTCTGCTTTATTGACTATGCCAAAGCCTTTGACTGTGTACATCACAATAAACTGTGGAAAATTCTTCAAGAGATGGGAATACCAGATCATCTGATCTGCCTCTTGAGAAATCTGTATGCAGGTCAGTAAGCAACAGTTAGAACTGGACATGGAACAACAGACTGATTCCAAATAGGAAAAGGATTACGTCAAGGCTGTATATTGTCACCCTGCTTATTTAACTTATATGCAGAGTACATCATGAGAAACACTGAACTGGAAGAAAGAAGCTGGAATCAAGAATGCCGGGAGAAATATCAATAACCTCAGATATGCAGATGACACCACCCTTATGGCAGAAAGTGAAGAGGAACTCAAAAGCCTCTTGATGAAATTGAAAGTGGAGAGTGAAAAAGTTGGCTTAAAGCTCAACATTCAGAAAACGAAGATCATGGCATCTGGTCCCATCACTTCATGGAAAATAGATGGGGAAACAGTGGAAACAGTGTCAGCTGTTATTTTTGAGGGCTCCAAAATCACTGCAGATGGTGACTGCAGCCATGAAATTAAAAGACGCTTACTCCTTGGAAGGAAAGTTATGACCAACCTAGATAGCATATTGAAAAGCAGAGACATTACTTTGCCAACAAAGTTTCGTCTAGTCAAGGCTATGGTTTTTCCAGTGGTCATGTATGCATGTGAGAGTTGGACTGTGAAGAAGGCTGAGCGCTGAAGAATTGATGCTTTTGAACTGTGGTGTTGGAGAAGACTCTTGAGAGTCCCTTGGACTGCAAGGAGATCCAATCAGTCCATTCTAAAGGAGATCAGCTCTGGGATTTTTTTGGAGGGAATGATGCTAAAGCTGAAACTCCAGTACTTTGGCCACCTCATGCGAAGAGTTGACTCATTGGAAAAGACTCTGATTCTGGGAGGGATTGGGGGCAAGAGGAGAAGGGGACGACAGAGGACGAGATGGCTGGGTGGCATCACTGACTTGATGGATGTGAGTCTGAGTGAACTCCGGGAGTTGGTGATGGACAGGGAGGCCTGGCGTGCTGCGATTCATGGGGTGGCAAAGAGTCAGACATGACTGAGTGACTGATCTGATCTGATCTGATCTGAAGGACACTTAACATAAGATCTACCCACTTTAATTTTTAAGTACACAATAAGATATTGTTAACTATAGACAAAGTGTTGTACAGGAGATCTCTAGAGCTATTCATCTTGTATAACTGATAGTTTTCTTTCCTCAACAACTCTTATTGACCCCTCCTCCCAGATCCTGGCAAACACCATTCTACCATTTCTTTGAAGGACTATTTTAGATACATTATATAAGTGGGATAATAAGCAATGTATCCTACTCTAACTGGCTTATTTTACTTACAACATCCTCCAGGTTCATTTATGTTGTCACATATGGCAGAATTTCTTTTTAACACTGATATTCCTATGTATGTATAAGGCACATTTTATTTTTTAAAAAATTTTTATTAAAGGATAGTTGACATTAATTTCTTCTGCAGAGCAAATTGATTCATATCTGTGTGTGTGTGTGTGTGTGTGTGTATATATATATATATATATATATATAATGCCTGGAAGGCTTACAGTTCATGGGGTCTCAATGAGGTGGACATGACTGAGCATGCATTATATATATATATATATATATATATATTCTTCATGTTCATTTCTCTTATGGTTTATCACAGAATATTGAACATAGTTCCCTGTGTTCCCTATGTTATACAGTGGGATCTTGTTGTTTATCCATCCTATATGTCCTTACAATTAAAATATATACAGTGGAATACTACTGCTGCTGCTGCTGCTAAGTCTCTTCAGTCGTGTCCGACTCTGTGCGACCCCATAGACGGCAGCCCACCAGGCTCCCCCATCCCTGGGATTCTCCAGGCAAGAATACTGGAGTGGGTTGCCATTTCCTTCTCCAATGCATGAAAGTGAAAAGTGAAATTGAAGTCGCTCAGTCGTGTCCGACTCTTAGCGACCTTATGGACTGCAGCCCACCAGGCTCCTCCATCCATGGGATTTTCCAGGCAAGAGTACTGGAGTGGGGTGCCATTGCCTTCTCCAAGAATACTTCTACTGAGCCATAAAGAAAAAATGAAATAATGCTATTTGCAGCAACATGAATGGACCTACAGATGAACTGAGCCACTGAACAACAAGAGGTACGGATGGAACCTATCTGACAATGAACAGACATGTTAAAGCTGGCAGTTTTTATGGAGGAAATTATTGTATCAAATCTTGTAATTTTGTATAGGTTTGAAAATTTCCATAGTAAAAAACCTGATTATATGATAATTAGTTTTCTTAGTAAAAAGATAAAAATCATTGAAAGTCTGTAAGTAGCTGTTTCAGCTTGTGCTTTGAAATACTAATACATCTTTTTTAAAACTAATATCATACAGGTCAGCAAATCTTCACACATGAAAAAAAAAATATGTATATATACCTTCAAACTGTCCTTTACAGTTGTTACCTCTGAATGTGATAGAAAAAATGGAATTCAAAGTGAAAAAAATACATATTATAGATGATGTGTGTGTACTTCAAAAACAAGGGAATTTAGAGATGTAATTTTATAGTTTATTGCTCTCTGGTTTATGTTGGTGTGATAGGGGTTCTATAGTGGGATTCTTATTTGAGCAACGAAAATTTCTTTGGTTGAGATATAAAACAATTTAATGATATGTGTAAGCATATATGTATGTGTGTATTTGTCTATCATCTGTCTATTATACTACTACAAAAATGACACAAGTATCCAGGAATTTTGTTAGACATTCTGAAAGGGACACAGTAATAGTGCATTCTTGAGAATTTTAGATTGCATTAATTTTGAAATAATAGCCATTCTGCAGTTAGACCTTGATTCTTGATATTAGCTAAAGTTTTAATCAGCTGTGACTTGAGGCAAATTATTCAAATTGTCTGAATTTCTCTTATCTAAAATATGGGAGCATTTTTCCTGCATCATTGTGTTTTGTAAGGAATAACGATATAACGTATGTAGATCTTTTTAATACCTTGCTTGGCACATAATTAGGACCCAGTAAATCTTAGTCACAGTTACCACCATTACTATCATTCTACTTGCAATTATTACAGCAGCATCAATTTTCAGCTTGCAAATTCATTTACTGTCCATTAAAGGTTTATTCATCAAAAGTGCCTGGTGTTATAAGTAGTATTTTTCTTTCTTAATTGGGACTCGGAGTTCATGACTTTCCCAAGTGTGTGTGGGGAGGTAATTGATAAGCCTGAGTCAAACCTACATCCTGCTCTAAAACCTTTAATCTTACTGCAGTCTGCAGTTTGATCTCCCAAAGGAAGATGCCTGAAGGCGGAGGACAGAGTCATCCCTGAGGAATCAGATGATTCCTTCAACACACTCAAACTGCACCCCATATTCATTAATCCTGAGTTGAAACCTTGTTTGTTGAAATTGGTTTCTGTTAATACATCCCCAAGAAAAAGCTGAGAAATTATTTTAATAAGTCTCCTTGAAACTGATTAAAAGGTAAATCTACTTTCAGCAATTACAGTAGGGGATTCTGTTTGCGGGGAAGAGTTTTGTAATAAGACCCAGAGAGACAGTTTCATCACTGGCACTCAAGCACGCTCTGACTTCAGTTTCTCTTTACTTAATGATCAGCAATTATTCAATCAAAATAGACAAGTAAAGAATGGTAGCTACAAAAATATATATATTTTTCTTGGTTTTCCCAGATATTCTGAATTTTTGCAAACAGACTAGAAATGGAAATATTAACCTAATTTATTTAATATTATATATTATGGGCAAGCAACAGTCACTTGGGAACTTGTAAATTTTGTGGAGAGATACTTCATATTCACTAACACCAAATAATTTGGTAATAGGATCACTGATTAATTCTTTTTTCAAATTCAATGTTGCTACTATTTTTTTTTCATATTTCGGATTTCTAACTTATCAGGGAAGGTCCTGCTAGAATGCATTAAAGGATATCAATGGGTTTAATACTTCCCTGAATTAAAAAATAAAATCCTAAATAGTCAGCTAGGTAAAAGCTAACTCAGATGGGAGACAGGATTGAAGTAGCAAATGTGAAATATATGTACTACCAATGTGAGACGCCATACACCATGTGTGCATAGTCTGGATGAGGTGATAGTGTGTGAGCTGCAATAATTAGACAAAGTTTTGGTTTCTTCATAACTCTAGAATGGAAATTATGAAACAAAATATGATTAAAATGCTCATATTTACGGTTTGATCATTTTCTGGAAATTAGGGCACAAAAGTCTCATCACAATGAAAACAAGATAATGAAGGCATCAAATGAAGTCCAATCAGTGCCAGGGCTCAGTGTCCAGCTGTGCCCAACTCTTTGTTACTTCGTGAATTGTAACCTGCCAAGCCCTCTGTCCATGGACTTTTCCAAGCAAGAATACTGGAGTAGGTTACCATTTCCTAATTCAGGGAATCTTTCCAGCTCAGGGATTGAACCTGCATCTGTTGCTCTCCTGCACTGGCAGGCAGATTCTTTATCATTATCTGGGGGGCCCTCAAATCAACTTACTTTGTGAAAACAAATACAAAACTTGCTTCGAGGAATAAGTCAAGTTTTCAGCTTAAAAGTATCAGAGAAAAAATTGTGTATGTGTGTGTGTTTAATATCAGGGTCTCCTACACTGCAGGCATATTCTTTACCATCTGAGCTACCAGGGAAGCCCAAATAAAAGCTAAAAAAAAATACAAATGAAGGTATATGTAGAGAATTATTCATGAATAGCCGTATCTTCCTTGGTAGTTAAATAAGAAAGATTGAAACTAGGGAGGGAGGTGGGCGGGGGGTTCAGGATGGGGGACACGTGTATACCTGTGGAGGATACATGTTGATGTATGGCAAAACCAATACAATATTGTAAAGTAATTAGCCTCTAATTAAAATAAATAAATTTACTTTTTTTTCCCCTTGGTGGCTAATTTATTGTGCAATTGTCCAAAACCAATACAGGAAATTTCACAAACTTTTGTGGGTGTCTAAAAAATAAATAAACATAAAAAAAGAAATTAAGTACAAAAAACTGGGTAAAGAAAATAAAAAGCCTTATGTAACTTGATTTAGGAATTAAAAACCAAAAACAACAAAGAAAACATAACTAAATGCAGTCATTTTTTAGCCACTTTATCTGTAGTTCCTGACACAACTGGGGACTTAATAAATTATTGTTGAGCAATAAATGAATTTCTCAAAAAGTTTTGGCAGTTTGACTGACAACAATAGCAATCTCATTATTTTCAAAGGATGTTTCCTCTTTTATGTTTATTTATTTAAGTATTAGTAAAATTTATATTTTACTAATGATTAACATAAAATTTACTAAAGATTTAATGCTTCCCTGGTGGCTCAGTGATAAAGAATCTGCTGCCAATGAAGGAGACACGAGTTCAATCCCTGGGTCAGGAAGACCTTCTGTGGAAGGAAATGGCAACCCACTCCATATGCTTATCTGGAAAATCCCATGAACACAGGAGCCTAGTGGGTTACAGTCCTCAGGGTTGAAAAAGAGTTGGAAATGACATAGCAACTAAACAACAACAATGATTTAATAGGCATAAAAGAGAAAATATTACTTTTAAAGAATGAGCTTGGCAAGTGATAACTGTGTATACATATATGATTATTAATGTTAGTGCAGAAAAAATGTAAACTGTTACAACTCTGTTGAGAATCTTTATTGAGTCTCCAGTTTGTGTCAACAAATACATATAAAGAGACTGATAAGAGACCAAAACTTCTTCCCACATGATACATAAAAGAGAAGACAAAGAAACAAACCAACTAAAAATTTGGTATAATGATAAATGATATTGGGGGGAAGAAAGTAAGTTAGGGAAGAGAAGTAATGTACTAGCAATTAATGCTGATGTGGCATTTATGATAACACAGACATGATTCTAATGGACTTAGTAACTGCTTCTGGTGTGGCTCTGAGGATTAAATGTGTGTGTGTGTAAACTATGCAATATTACATCCTTCATATTTGCATAGTTTACATACACACACATTTAATCCTCAGAGCCACACCAGAAGCAGTTACTATGTCCATTTTTGTTTCAAAGATGTTGAAAACAAAAGGGTGTTATGTGAATAAGTATTGTCATGGCGCATAACAACAAAGCCAGAATTTGGGCCTAGATAACCTAACTCTAGTGTTCTCACATTTCACACTGTGAAAGTGTCCAGGGGGTGAAAGATTGACATGTTAAAGAAAGGTATTCCAGGCAGAGGGAGCAAATGCAAACATGGGATCTCCCAGGTGGCTCCAGTGGTAAAGAACAAGTTTGCCAATGCAGGAGATATGAGACATGGGTTTGACACCTATGTTGGGAAGATTTGCCTGAGGGAGGGCATGACAATGAATACTCACTCCAGTATTCTTGCCTGGATTATCCAATGGACAGAGGAGCCTAGAACACACACTTGCAAGCTGGCATGCCCCGAAATATTAAAATGTATATATATGGATAGAAAGAAGGGAATGGGGGAAGGGGAAGAATTAAGATAAATGTAGTCAGAAAGCCATAAACAGCCTCAGATCATATCAGATCAGTCGCTCAGTCCTGTCCGACTCTTTGTGACCCCATGAATCGCAGCACGCCAGGCCTCCCTGTCCATCACCAACTCCTGGAGTTCACTCAGACTCACGTCCATCGAGTCAGTGATGCCATCCAGCCATCTCATCCTCTGTCGTCCCCTTCTCCTCTTGCCCCCAATCCCTCCCAGCATCAGAGTCTTTTCCAATGAGTCAACCCCTCACATGAGGGGGCCAAAGTACTGGAGTTTCAGCTTTAGCATCATTCCTTCCAAAGAAATCCCAGGGCAGATCTCCATTAGAACAGACTGGTTGGATCTCCTAGCAGTCCAAGGGACTCTCAAGAGTCTTCTTCAACACCACAGTTCAAAAGCACCAATTCTTCGGTGCTCATCTTTCTTCACAGTCCAACTCTCACATCCATACATGACCACTGGAAAAACCATAGCCTTGACTAGACGAACCTTTGTTGGCAAAGTAATATCTCTTCTTTTGAATATGCTATCTAGGTTGCTCATAACTTTCCTTCCAAGGAGCAAGCGTCTTCTAATTTCATGGCTGCAGTCACCATCTGCAGTGATTTTGGAGCCCTCAAAAATAAAGTCTGACACTGTTTCCACTGTTTGCCCATCTATTTCCCATAAAGTGATGGGACCAGATGACATGATCTTCATTTTCTGAATATTGAGCTTTAAGCCAACTTTTTCACTCTCCACTTTCACCTTCATCAAGAGGCTCTTTAGTTCCTCTTCACTTTCTTCCATAAGGGTGGTGTCATCTGCATATCTGAGGTTATTGATATTTCTCCCGGCAATCTTGATTCCAGCTTGTTTCTTCCAGTCCAGCGTTGCTCATGATGTCCTCTGCATATAAGTTAAATAAGCAGGGTGACAATATACAGCCTTGACGAACTCCTTTCCCTATTTGGAATCAGTCTGTTGTTCCATGTCCAGTTCTAACTGTTGCCTCCTGACCTGTATACAAATTTCTCAAGAGGCAGATCAGGCGGTCTGCTATTCCCATCTCTTTCAGAATTTTCCACAGTTTATTGTGATCCACACAGTCAAAGGCTTTGGCATAGTCAATAAAGCAGAAATAGATGTTTTCTGGAACTCTCTTGCTTTTTCCATGATCCAGCGGATGTTGGCAATTTGATCTCTGGTTCCTCTGCCTTTTCTAAAACCAGCTTGAACATCAGGAAGGTCATGGTTCACATATTGCTGAAGCCTGGCTTGGAGAATTTTGAGCATTACTTTACTAGCGTGTGAGATGAGTGCAATTGTGCAGTAGTCTGAGCATTCTTTGGCATTGCCTTTCTTTGGGATTGGAATGAAAACTGACCTTTTCCAGTCCTGTGGCCACTGCTGAGTTTTCCAAATGTGCTGGCATATTGAGTGTAGCACTTTCACATCATCATCTTTCAAGATTTGGAATAGCTCAACTGAAATTCCATCACCTCCACTAGCTTTGTTCATAGTGATGCTTTCTAAGGCCCACTTGACTTCACATTCCAGGATGTCTGGCTCTAGGTCAGTGATCACACCATCGTGATTATCTGGGTCATGAAGACCTTTTTTGTACAGTTCTTCTATGTATTCTTGCCATCTCTTCTTAATATCTTCTGCTTCTGTTAGGTCCATACCATTTCCGTCCTTTGTCGAGCCCATCTTTGCATGAAATATTCCTTTTGTATCTCTGATTTTCTTGAAGAGATCTCTAGTCTTTCCCATTCTGTTGTTTTCCTCCATTTCTTTGCATTGATCGCTGAAGAAGGCTTTCTTATCTCTTCTTGCTATTCTTTGGAACTCTGCATTCAGATGTTTATATCTTTCCTTTTCTCCTTTGCTTTTCGCTTCTCTTCTTTTCACAGCTATTTGTAAGGCCTCCCCAGACAGCCATTTTGCTTTTTTGCATTTCTTTTCCATGGGGATGGTCTTGATTTCTGTCTCCTATACAATGTCACAAACCTCATTCCATAGTTCATCAGGCACTCTATCTATCAGATCTAGGCCCTTAAATCTATCTCTCACTTCCACTGTATAATCATAAGGGATTTGATTTAGGTCATACCTGAATGGTCTAGTGGTTGTCCCTACTTTCTTCAATTTAAGTCTGAATTTGGCAATAAGGAGTTCATGGTCTGAGCCACAGTCAGCTCCTGTTCTTGTTTTTGCTGACTGTATAGAGCTTCTCCATCTTTGGCTGCAAAGAATATAATCAACCTGATTTCAGTGTTGACCATCTGGTGATGTCCATGTAGAGAGTCTTCTCTTGTGTTGTTGGAACAGGGTGTTTGTTATGACCAGTGCATTTTCTTGGCAAAACTCTATTAGTCTTTGCCCTGCTTCATTCAGTATTCCAAGGCCAAATTTGCCTGTTACTCCAGGTGTTTTTTGACTTCCTACTTTTGCATTCCAGTCCCCTATAATGAAAAGGACATTATTTTTGGGTGTTAGTTCTAAAAGGTCTTGTAGGTCTTCATAGAACTGTTCAACTTCAGCCTCTTCAGCTTTACTGGTTGGGGCATAGACTTGGATTACTGTGATATTGAATGGTTTGCCTTGGAAATGAACAGAGATCATTCTGTCATTTTTGAGATTGTATCCAAGTACTGCATTTCAGACTCTTTTGTTGACCATGATGGCTACTCCATTTCTTCTGAGGGATTCCTGGCTGCAGTAGTAGATATAATTGTCATCTGAGTTAAATTCACCCATTCCAGTCCATTTCAGTTTGCTGATTCCTAGAATGTCAACATTCACTCTTTTTTTTTTTTTAGGTTTCTCTGTCCTTATTTTTATTTTATTTTATTTTATTTTATTTTTAAACCTGATACCCTGTATTAGTTTTGCCAAACATCAAAACGAATCCGCCACAGGTATACATGTGCTCCCCATCCTGAGCTTGGGGCTGGTGCACTGGGATGACCCAGAGAGATGGTGTGGGGAGGGAGGAGGGAGGAGGGTTCAACATTCACTCTTGCCATCTCTTGTTTGACCACTTCCAATTTGCCTTGACTCATGGACCTGACATTCCATGTTCCTATACAATATTGCTCTTTACAGCATTGGACCTTGCTTCTATCACCAGTCACATTCACAGCTGGGTATTGTTTTTGCTTTGGCTCCATTCCTTCATTCTTTCTGGAGTTATTTCTCCACTGATCTCCAGTAGCATATTGGGCACTTGCTGACCTGGGGAGTTTCTCTTTCAGTATCCTATCATTTTGCCTTTTCATACTGTTCATGGGGTTCTCAAGGCAAGAATACTGAAGTGGTTTTCCATTCCCTTCTCCAGTGGACCACATTCTATCATATATTAATGCCTATATATGGAATCTAGAAAAATGGTGCTGATGAACCTGACTGCAGGACAGGAATAGAGACACAGACGTAGAGAAAGGACCTGTGGACACAGGAGAAGGAGTTGTCAATCAGCCCCTAAGCATGTCCAGCTCTTTTCAAACCCATGGACTGCAGCATGCCAGGCTTCCCTGTCTTTCACCGTCTCTTGGAGTTTGCTCAAACTCATGTCCATTGAATCAGTAATGCCATCCAACCATCTCATTCTCTGTCACCCCTTTCTCTTCCAGCCCTCAATCTTTCCCAGTACTGGGGTCTTTTCCAATGAGTCAGTACTCCATATCAGGGGGCCAAATCATTGGAGCTTCTTCATTAGTCCTTCCAATGAATACTCAGTGTTGATTTCCTTTAGGATTGACTGGTTTGATGTTCTTGCAGTCCAAGGGACTCTCAATAGTCTTCTGCAGCTCCACAATTTGAAGGCATCAATTATTTAGTGGTCAGCCTTATTCATGGTTCAACTGTCACATCTTTACATGACTACTGAAAAAATCATAGCTTTGATTATACAGACCTTTGTCAGCAGAGTAATGTCTCTGATTTTTAAGAAGTTGTCTATATTTATTATCTTTTCTTCCAAGGAGCAAACATCTTTTAATTTTGCGGCTACAGTCACAGTCTGCAGAAATTTTGGAGCCCAAGAAAATAAAATCTAGCACTGTTTCCACTTTTTCCCCATCTATTTGCCATGAAGTGATGGGATTGGATGCCATGACCTTAGTTTTTTGAATGTTGAGTATTAAGCCAGCTTTTTCACTCTCCTCTTTCACCTTCATCGGAAGGTTCTTTAGTTTCTCTTTGCTTTCCACCATTAGAACAGTGTCCTCTGCATATCCGAGAGAATGGGGCACACTGAGAGTGGAGCATTGACATGTAAACACCACCATGTGTATAATAGAGCTAGTGGGAAATTGCTGTAGAGGACAGGGGGCTCATTTGGTGCTCTGTGATGACCTAGAGAATGGGATGGAGCAGGGAACTGGGAGGGAAACTCAAGAGGAGATATATGTCTACTTAAAGCTGACTCACATTGTTGTACAGCAGAAATCGACACAACATTGTCAAGCAATTATCTTCCAATTCAAAATAAATTTGAAAAAAAAAAAAACATAAAAAAGAATCTGATTTCTATAATGAGTGAAATGGGCAACTACTGGAGGATTCTGTGCCAGGGAATGAGATAACCTAATTTACGTTTTAAACAAATTACTCTGCTTTATGATCGACTGAGGAGAGAAAGGATGGAAACAGGGAACCTAGCTGAAAGGATGATGGATAAAAACATGGAGTAGCATTTTATCTGGTAAAATAAGTTGGATGCCAGATGAACTGGAAGGTAACACCACTCTGAATTTCTCCAAATCAAGAGTCATTCAAGGGTATTTGCCTGGAGCAACCACAGGATTCAGAGGAGTTTGAGAGGAACAGGCTTGAGAAAGGAAAGGGCATGGTATTAGAAACTCAGCGTTGGACACTAAATCTAAGATGCTTAGTGCACTACCAAGTAAAGACATCAATCTGATGTTAAATGTGAGAGTTCAGAATTCAGAATGCACTAAGGTGAAGAGTTACAATGGGAACAATTTGCATATCAGATCAGTCGCTTAGTCGTGTCCGACTCTTTGTGACCCCATGAATCGCAGCACGCCAGGCCTCCCTGTCCATCACCAACTCCAGGAGTTCACTCAGATTAACATCCATCGAGTCAGTGATGCCATCCAGCCATCTCATCCTCTGTCGTCCCCTTCTCCTCTTGCCCCCAATCCCTCCCAGAATCAGAGTCTTTTCCAATGAGTCAATTCTTAGCATGAGGTGGCCAAAGTACTGGAGTTTCAGCTTTAGCATCATTCCTTCCAAAGAAATCCCAGGGCTGATCTCCTTCAGAATGGACTAGATGGATCTCCTTGCAGTCCAAGGGACTCTCAAGAGTCTTCTCCAACACCACACTTCAAAAGCATCAATTCTTCGGTGCTCAGCCTTCTTCACAGTCCAACTCTCACATCCATACATGACCATAGGAAAAACCTTAGCCCTGACTAGACGAACTTTGTTGGCAAACTAATGTCTCTGCTTTTGAATATGCTATCTAGGTTGCTCATAACTTTCCTTCCAAGGAGTAAGCGTATTTTAATTTCATGGCTGCAGTCACCATCTGTAGTGATTTTGGAGCCCAGAAAAATAAAGTCTGACACTGTTTCCACTGTTTCCCCGTCTATCTCCCATGAAGTGATGGGACCAGATGCCATGATCTTCGTTTTCTGAATATTGAGCTTTAAGCCAACTTTTTCACTCTCCACTTTCACCTTCATCAAGAGGCTTTTTAGTTCCTCTTCACTTTGTGCCATAAGGGTGGTGTCATCTGCATATCTGAGGTTATTGATATTTCTCCCGGCAATCTTGATTCCAGCTTGTGTTTCTTCCAGTCCAGCATTTCTTATGATGTACTCTGCATATAAGTTAAATAAACAGGGTAACAATACACAGCCTTGACGTGCTCCTTTTCCTATTTGGAACCAGTCTGTTGTTCCATATCCAGTTCTAACTGTTGCTTCCTGACCTGCATACAAAATTTCTCAAGAGGCAGATTAGGTGGTCTGGTATTTCCATCACTTTCAGAATTTTCCACAGTTTATTGTGATCCACACAGTCAAAGGCTTTGGCATAGTCAATACAGCAGAAATAGATGTTTTTCTAGAACTCTTGCTTTTTCCATGATCCAGCGGATGTTGGCAATTTGATCTCTGGTTCCTCTGACTTTTCTAAAACCAGCTTGAACATCAGGAAGGTCATGGTTCACATATTGCTGAAGCCTGACTTGGAGAATTTTGAACATTACTTTACTAGCGTGTGAGATGAGTGCAATTGTGTGGTAGTTTGAGCATTCTTTGGCATTGCCTTTCTTTGGGATTGGAATGAAAACTGACCTTTTCCAGTCCTGTGGCCACTGCTGAGTTTTCCAAATGTGCTGGCATATTGAGTGCAGCACTTTCACAGCATCACCTTTCAGGATTTGAAATAGCTCAACTGGAATTCTATCACCTCCACTAGCTTTGTTCATAGTGATGCTTTCTAAGGCCCACTTGACTTCACATTCCAGGATGTCTGGCTCTAGGTGAGTGATCACACCATTGTGATTATCTGGGTCGTGAAGATCTTTTTTGGATAGCTCTTCTGTGTATTCTTGCCATTTCTTCTTAATATCTTCTGCTTCTGTTAGGTCCATACCATTTCTGTCCTTTATTGAGCCATCTTTACATGAAATGTTCCTTTGGTATCCCTGATTTTCTTGAAGTGATCTCTAGTCTTTCCCATTCTGTTGTTTTCCTCTATTTCTTTGCATTGATTGCTGAAGAAGGCTTTCTTATCTCTTCTTGCTATTCTTTGGAACTCTGCATTCAGATGCTTATATCTTTCCTTTTCTCCTTTGCTTTTCGCTTCTCTTCTTTTCACAGCTATTTGTAAGGCCTCCCCAGACAGCCATTTTGCTTTTTTGCATTTCTTTTCCATGGGGATGGTCTTGATCCCTGTCTCCTGTACAATGTCACGAACCTCATTCCATAGCTCGTCAGGCGCTCTATCTACCAGATCTAGGCCTTTAAATCTATTTCTCACTTCCACTGTATAATCATAAGGGATTTGATTTAGATCATAAGGAATAAGACTGAATGAAATTAACAAGTAAAGGAAAATGTGTAGATATAAACAGATGAAATTGACAAAGACTTGAACTTATGTCTGTCCAACATTTAGAGGTCAAGGCAAAGAAGAGAAACCAGCAATGAAACTGAGGATGAACATTCAGGGAAAAACTCAGGGGGGCATGAAAATTCAAATGTGAGAAAACTCATCAAGGAAGGAAAAACTATGGCAAATATGGCTGATAGATTAAATAGCATGATCTTCTTAAGTGGACTTTATTGTGAATAATGGGAGTAAAAGAGTGACTGGAATGATTTCATGAGGAGTGGGAGGACATACACTAGAGGCAGCATATGAACACAAATAACTTTGCAAAGAACAGTGCTGAAAAAAAGACAATTTTGCACTAAAGTAAGTACAAGTCTATGTTTGTTTGTTTGTTTGTTTCCAGTTGTCATGTATGGATGAGACGGTTGGACTATAAAGAAGACTGAGGGTCAAAGAATTTATTCTTTCAAATTGTAATGCTGGAGAAGATTCTTGAGAGTCCTTGGACTGCAGGGAGATCAAACCAATTAATCCTAAAGGAAATTAAACCTGAGTATTCATTGAAAGGACTGATGCTGAATCTGAAGCTCCAATACTTTGGCCACCTGATGTGAGAGCCAACTCATTAGAAAAGACCTTTATGCTGAGAAAATTTGAGGACAGGAGGAGAAGGAGGTGATGGAGGATGAGATAGTTGGATGGCATCACTGACTGAATGTACATGAGTTTGAGCAAACTCTCAGAGATAGTGAAGGACAGGGAAGATTGGCATGCTGCTTCCATGGGGTTGAAAAGTGATCATGCCATAGTGATTATCTGAGTCATGAAGAGCTTTTTTGTATAGTGCTTCTGTGTATTCTTGCCACCTCTTCTTAATATCTTCTGCTTCTCTTATGTTCATACCATTTCTGTCTTTTATTGAGCCTATCTTTATCTAATGCAAAATTAAAGCAAATTCTACAACCAGTGGGGTTTGTGTCCCTAATCCTACCCCCACTGGTTGTAGAATTTGCTTTAATTTTGCATTAGATATGCAGTTCTTCATCTGAAGAGTCAACCAACTTTGAATAGAGTAGGACTGCAGTGGTATTTATTGAAAAGAAAATGGCATATGAGTGGATCCATGCAGTTCAAACTCGTGTTGTTCAGGTGTCAACTATACTTTATTTATGTTCTTAAAAAACATTTTCTTTTCATAAAGTAAAGCATATATAAAAGTGCCCTAAAAGTTTTCTAAAACTCTAAATTCATGGATTTTATTGAGATATTTTAGTAAATGAGTTGATACTTTTAAAGTCTTGTTAATTATAAATATAATAAGAAGGAGATAGATTATTTAATTAATAATATTAAGGAAATTAGTTCACTGTGTGGAAAAACAATAGCTTAGATTTTTGCCACAGGTCACACACAAATTAATGCTATGTAATTTTAAAAGCTGAATTTTAGTGACATATGATGTAAATAGAGGGTACTTATTGTTCTTAGGCCTACACGTAGCAAAGAATATAGAAAACAACTTAAGATTTATATTATGGCATCTGGTCCAATCACTTCACTCAAATAGATGGGGAAACAGTGAGAAACTTTATTTGGGAGGCTCCAAAACCAGTGCAGATGGTGAATGTAGCCATGACATTAAAAGATCCTTGCTCCTTGGAAGAAAAGATATTATCAACCTAGACACCCTATTAAAAAGCAGAGACATCACTTTGCCAACAAAAGTCCTTCTAGTCAAAGCTATGGTTTTTCCAGTAGTCACATATGGATGTGAGAATTGGAATATAAAGAAAGCTGAGTGCAGAAGAATTGATGCTTTTGAACTTGGACAGCAAGGAGATCCAACCAACCTATCCAAAAAGTAAATCAGTCCTGAATATTTATTGTAAGGACCAATGGTGAAGCTGAAACTCCAGTACTTTGGCCACTTGATGCTAAGACCTGACTCATAGAAAAGACCCTCATGCTGGGAGAAATTGAAGGCTAGAGGAGAAGGGACCGACAGAGTATCAGATGTTTGGATGGCATTACTGACTTGATAGACATGAGTTTGAGTAAGCTTCAGGAGTTGGTGATGGATAGGGAAGCCTGGCATCCTGCAGTCCATGGGGCTGCAAAGAGTTGGACATGACTGAGTGACTGAAGTGAACTGAATCAAGGATTAGTGATTTCATGATTACATCGTTATAGTTTATTTTTTTTTAATTTATTTATTTTAATTGAAGGCTAATTACTTCACAACATTCTAGTTTAAAATAAGACCTATTGTTACCTTTGTCTTTATAGGTTATTTTTTTCTTTTTTTCTAATTGAAGCTTTCTAATCACAGTTGCACCCTGGAGGGTCAGTGAACCTGATGTAGTCACATCTGGGGAATATTAGGAATTAACTCCCCAAGGAATAGGGACTGCACTTTATAAAGGCCTACTTCACACATTCAGGTACCCTGGGTATTTCAACTTTCAGGGGAATATTTCTTCTACAAACAAGTAGGTTAAGAGGTACTGTCAGTCATTTCCATAACCCCCCTTTCCCAAGCCTCTACACTTTTCACAATTTAAAGGAAAGTAGATGACCCTGCCTAACTCTTCCCCAGCTGGATGAAGGTGACATGTATACACAATAATGAAATACCTGTCTTGGGCCACCCCAAATAAAATATCCTCTTTGACTTTTGCCCAGGACTTGGGTTTCCTTTAGAAGAAAACACTTTATTGATGAAACTGTAGAAGCCAATTCCTAAGGCAGAAAAGAATTTGTATGTGTGAGTGTTGTCTTTCTCTCAGGGGAAACTTTTGATGGTTTAAAAAAATGCAAAAAAGAGACATTTGTGGCTGAAAGTAATTCACAAAATAAGGAAGTTGTTTTTTTTTTTTTTTAATTGATGTGGCTGTGTGAGTTTGGCATCTTTTTCCTTTTATTACAAAGAAGAAATATAAAAAAATAAGCCTGGTTTCAATGTATGCTCAATGAAAAGTAACTCAGTATCAAAATATCTGTTAATTACCTCTAAAATATCCAAATTGATATTTATCATGGAAGACCAAAGTGAGACCAGAGTTATTATATTACCATAATGGAAATGGGCAAATGACGTTCAGATCAATATTTTATCATTTTTTCCATTCTTTTGCCAGAATGGTGATCTGTAGTGCCAGTAGCTCTGTTAAGATGTCTGTTCAGGAAGATAAGTTAGTTAAAACAACGCCTTTCACAAGCTAGGTTTTGCCTCCAGCAAGAGGAAAATAAATGAATGGGGGAAAATAGTTTTCATGTGACATGTATGTACTTATGTGTAAGTATGCATGTGTTTGTATATATGCATATGTATGTATATATGTATGTGGTGGTGGTTTAGTCAGTAAGTTGTGTCTGACTCTTGCGACCCTATGGACTGTAGCCCACCAGGCTCCTCTGTCCATTGGATTCTCCAGGCAAGAATACTGGAGTGGGTTGACATTTCCTTCTCTTAGGGGCTTTTCCCAACACAGGAATCGAATCTGGGTCTCCTGCATTGCAGGCAGATGATTTACCATATATGTATGTGTGTGTGTGTGTGTGTGTGTGTATGTATGTGTGTGTGTGTGTGTGTGTGCGTGTGTATATATATATATATATATATGGGCTTCTCTAGTGGCTCAGCAGTAAAGCGTCTGCTTGCAGTTCAGGAACCAAAGGAGATGCAGGTTCGATTCCTGGGTTGGGAAGATTCCCTGGAAAAGGATACAGCAACCCGTCAAAGTATTCTTGCCCGGAGAATTCTGTGGACAGAGGACCTTTGCAGATTACAATTCATAGTGTCACAAAGAGTCAGACACAACTGAAGTGACTTAACACACACAAGTATATACACATAGGTGCATGTGTATTTTTTTTTTTTTTTCTGGAAAACACATTAGGTACAAGTCATCGCATTAAGCTGAGTCAATAGAAAGAGGAGGAAAAACTAAAAGGACACATTTTCTGACTACTCACAGTAACTTGTTAAAAAACAACAACAAGAAACAAAGCTTCCCTTTGGGTGAAATGTTTAGGGGAAAAGTAAAGGGTTATTCTTTCTATTTTGCACACTTCATTTTAATTTGCTATGGTGAAATATTTTTATTTTTAACTTTACTCCTGAAATTAAAATTAGCTGGTTATCTTCCTTTGCCTCAGAAGTGAAAAGAGGCATAGAACTCTCAAAAACCACATCATGCAAGTTGAACATTATGGTAGGAGTACCATTTCCACATAATTGCTATTTCTCTTGTCAAAGAGATGGCTACCTTTCAAAAGCAAGAGTGCATGCTATTGTTACACCAAAAATTGACCAGATAATTTAGAAAGCATTCCTGATTATAAGTGTTGAAAATAATTAATGTAAAACTATTTGTTATTGTTCACTCACTCAGTCATGTCTGGTTCTTTGTGACCCCATGGGCTGCAGCATGCCAGCCTTCCCTGTCCTTCACTATCCCCTGGAGATTGCTCAAACTCATGTCCATTGAGTAAATGATTATCAAGAACTCTACTTTTTAACATATGTGTAATCTAACTCTAACTACAAGTGTACGGTATCACTTTTAGAAAGTAGCATTTGAAAAGGAATCCAAAATTTGCCTAATTCACAAATAGGAATATTTAATTGCCTCCATTTTTCCATCCATTGACTATCCTGTTTAGCTTTGTATTATTATATTTAGCATAATGTACATTTTTAAAAATAAAATATATGTCTGTTAAAACAGATAAAATATTATGTATTAAAATTTTACTCCACTGAGAAGTAAATATTGGGAGTAGGATATTTAACAACATCTTTATTCTCTCTATTATTTAATATAACTAAAAATAATCTAAACCTAAAATATCCCATATTTTTATAAACATTATTTTTATTAAACCTCAATTTTTGGCTTCAGAAAATTATAAATAGTCAAACAGGAGAGTTTGAGAGGGGCTATATTTATTTGTTCTGATATTCTGCTTCAATGAGCAGTAATTTCTCAAGTTAAAACACACACGTTTTGGCATCTGATGACAATTCCTTACTCCTGATAACTTATCTGTCCTTACCTTGTCTCTTTTCTGCAGTTCAGAGACTAAAACAAATGATTGAAGAGAATATTACCAGGGTGATGGAATTCATTCTTTTGGGTTTTCCAGTCCAGAGGGAGATTGAAATCCTTCTCTTTCTTCTCATTTTAGTGGTATATTCTCTGACTCTGGTGGGAAACATTGGCCTGATTTCCGTAATCCGGTTGGATCCTCACCTTCACACACCCATGTATTTTTTTCTCAGTAATCTGGCATTTGTGGACTTTTGTTACTCCTCATCAATAGCCCCAAAGTTCCTGGAGGCCCTCCTGACCAAGCACAGGTCCATATCTCCCTATGCATGTGCGACACAGCTGGGCTTTTTCCTAAACTTCTTGGTTTTGGAGACGTTCCTTCTTGCAGTAATGGCTTATGACCGCTATGTGGCCATCTGCAATCCTCTTCTCTACATGGTGATCATGTCCCAAAAGGTGTGCATGCAACTGGTCACAGGCCCTTACTTATACAGCTTTTCTGTTGCTTTCCTCCACACAGTTGTTACTTTTCGATTGATCTACTGTGGCCCCAATGCTATTAATCACTTCTATTGTGATGATGTCCCTTTGATGGCCCTTGCATGCTCAGACACCAGCCTCAAAGAGATCTTGATTTTTATCTTTGCTGGATTCAACATGATCAGCTCTTTGACCACGGTCCTTATTTCTTACCTATACATTGTGGCTGCCATCCTGAGAATCCAGTCTGCAGAAGGGAGGTGCAAAGCATTCTCAACCTGTGGTTCTCATCTGACTGCTGTCACTGTATTCTACGGGACTCTGATCTTCATGTATCTGCAGCCCAAATCAAACCATTCCCTTCACACAGACAAAATGGCCTCTGTCTTCTACACAATAGTCATTCCTATGTTGAATCCCATGATCTACAGCCTGAGGAACCAAGAGGTAAAAAATGCCTTGAGGAAAGCCTTTGAAAAATGTTATTTTCTGTCTCTAATAAACATTAGAATGTAACTTGTAACACTGACTGTCTTGGAACTGTGCCACATGCCAATATGTTGTTTTTATTATCTTTGATAGGTTAATTTTACCATTTTTGTATGAGCAAAATGACATTGCACATGTGTTCTATTTTTCATGTAATTTATAAGTAAGATAAAAGGTTTAAAAGATTATAATGCATATTTTTAACAAATTGCTACTATTTGCATATGTGACACTTGATAGTTTTGACCTGGATAGTTTCTATTTAACTGATAATAAGATTTAGCCACTGCTTTCAAAAATGTTTCTATTTTGTACATTGTGGAGACAGAAAAAGGGAGGTGGTAAAGGAAGTTTACCACCCCATGTCATTCCATGTCATGCAGCAGCTGTTCCTCAACTGTATCCTGTCTGCTAAAAATCATTCCTCTCTGCTTCTGACCCCCACTAGATTCACTGTTGGTTACTTTCTGTAATTCCATGGTTCTCATGTTGTTCAAAAAGATGTCATTATTTGCCATGCAGATCTGGGAATCAGGGTTAGCTTTTGGAAAGTCATACTCTCTTTTTCTGTATCAAAGCAAAAATGAAGACATAACCCTATATTCCCTCAGCAAAGCTTAAGATCCTTTTATATTTTAGGGATTTGAAGAAATTACAATGGGTTGAAGGGATAGGAAGTGGTAGTGTAAAATCAAGTTATAAATATGGTTGCTGTCAGATGTCAGGAATATAGTTTTATGTTGGGGTGGTTGTAAAGTGATGCAATCTAAGACCCACTTAAGCCATCAACTGGAATGTTTTGTTTTGTTTATAATTTAGATTCAAATATTTGGTGTCTACCATGTGGGTGATATTGTGAACTATTCTTGTAGGGCAAAATCAAAAACTTTCCTGAACATGCTGAACAGTTTGCTATTTTTGGAAATACTGGCCAAAAAAAAAGAAAAAAAAAACCATGATGGTATAAGTTATTCAGAAACATTTAGCTTATTTTATCCAAGTTATCTTAGTACACATTTCATTGTTAGATTTCAGATTTATGTGAAGACATCAATATTGCCATGTTAAATTATTTATATTAAACTTTTTTTAATATATGCCTCTATTTTAATATATGCCTTTAGTATATGCCATTGTTAAAGCAGCAACAAGGTGTTCTAAGTGGAGGTAAATTGTACAAATTCTTAAGAGAAGCAATGGGGGGGGGAGCTAAGATGACAGAGGAGTAGGATGGGGAGAACACTTTCTCCACCACAAATTCATCAAAAGAACATTTAAACGCCGAGTAAATTCCACAAAACAACTTCTGAATGCTGGCAGAGGACATCAGGCACCCAGAAAAGCAACCCATGTCTTCGAAAGGAGGTAGGAAAAAATATATAAGACAAAAAAAGAGACAAAAGAGGGAGGGACGGAGCTCCATCCCAGGAAGGGAGTCTTAAAAAGAGAGAAGTTTCCAAACACCAGGAAACTTCTCACTGCCGAATCTGTGCCGAGCCTTGGAAGCACAGAGGGCAACATAACAGGGAGGAAAAATAAATAAACAATTAAAAATCACAGATTGTGAGCCCTACGGTAACTCCCCCAGTGGAGAAGCACTGCAGATGCCTGCATCCGCCATTAGCAAGCGGGGGCTGGGCAGAGAGGCGCGGCGCGGGCTGCATCGCAAGGATCTGGCCTGAATACCCCAAGCACTATCTGAGCAAAATAATTTGGGCTAGCAAACCAGACTGTGGGATATCGACCACGCAAAAAGCCAGCCCTAACCTAAGACACCACCAGGCCCGTGCACGGAACAAAGGACTGTACAGAGATAGCCGGCTACAGACCATCCCCCTCCGGTGACAGGCAGCCAGAGCCGGAAGGGGGCAATCGCAGCCCCAGAGAGACATTATCTACAAAACTGTAAGCAGGCTTCTTTGCTAACTAAAACTTCTTGGGGGTCTGGATGGTCAACATCCACCTGAGAAGGTGCGCCAGTTGTACGCCTAGATAACCGAGCGGCGGGGAGGCGATAAGTGGCAGCAATCACACTCACCAAACACCTCATCACCTGAGCTGCTCGGACCTGGGAAGGGCACAAAACACTGGCCCAACCGAGTCTGCGCCTCTGAGGACTACCCGAGTGCCTGAACCTGAGTGGCTTAGACCTGGGAGGTGCAAGCAGCCCAGGGCCGAACACAGATGGTTCCCAGCGGAGCAGCCTGGAACCGGAGCAGTGTGGGCAGGGAGACTACATGCGCCGTGAGCGGGGGCAGACCCAGTGTGGCTGAGGCACTGCGAGCACACACCAGTGTTATTTGTTTGCAGTGTCCCTCCCTCCCCACAGCGAGACTGAACAAGTGAGCCAAAAAAAAAAAAAAAAAAAAAAGTGTCCACCACTGTCCCCTTTGTGTCAGGGCTGAAACCAGACACTGAAGAGACAGATAGATAGCAAACAGAAGAAGCTATAACAGAGGGAACCGCCTTAGAAGCTACAGGCAATAGATTAAAACCCTGTGGTTAGAACTGAATACATAGGAAGGGGCCTATAGATCTTGAGAAATATAAGTCAGACCAAGGAACTAGCTGAAAATGAACTAACCCCACAATACCCAAAACAAAACCAGAGAAAGTCCTAGATATAGTTTTACTATTTTTATGATAATTCTTTCTTTTTTTTTTATTTAAAAAAAATTTTTAAGTCCTCTATTATTCCTTTGATTTTCACTTTTATAACCTACTATTACTTTGCAAAAAAAAAAAACCCTATTTTTTTTAAAAGCAAACTTCATATATATATTTTTTATATTTTTGTGACCTTGTTTTTTTTTCTTCTTTTCTTTAACATTGTATTTTTGAAATTCCAAACTCTACTCTAGATTTTTAATTTTAGCTTTTTGGTATTTGTTATCAATTTTGTACCTACATATATATTTTTTTATAATTTCTGTGACTTTTTTTTTCTTTCTTTCTTTCTCTTCTTCTTTTATATAACATTGTATATCTGAAATTCCAATCTCTACTCTAGATTTTTGATTTATTCTTTTTGGTATTTGTTATCAATTTTGTACCTATATTTTCTTTATAATTTTGAAAGGTTGTTGTTGAATCACGTGAATACACTGGGATTCTTGGCCCCCAGAGGACAAGAATTCAATCCAGAGCCAGAGATGAGGCTTGATCACTCAGAGCTTTTGAGTAATAAAGTTTTATTTAAGTGTAAAGGAGATAGAGAAAGCTTCTGACATAGGCATCAGAAGGGGGCAGAAAGAGTACCCTCCTGTTAATCTTCAGCTGGATGTTATATAGTCACTAGCAATCTGTTAATGAAAGAAAGGAATGTCTTAAAATTCAGAATGGCACCAAATGGTTTATCCTGGGCCATAAAATGATTAACTTGAATCTTAAAGAAGGGCAGACCACCAAACAAATAGTTTCATTTACATAGATTAGGGGAACAATATCTGAGTATAACATACTAGTTTGTCAAGTAGGTTCTGGGCCAAGAGGCAGAACCGACTTGGAGACAGAGTTTGGGGTAAAGGCATAGTACATTAGCATAGCTTAAGACAAACATTTCCATAAGAAAAAGGCATTGGTTATCTCTAGGCTCAAGAATAGCTAACTTCAGGCGAAACCAGGTGTCATTATGGCAACACAGTATTTTAAGAGGAACCTCCCTTTAAATTTGTATAAAGAAGAAAAAAAATATTGCTAGTTTGTTTCCTCCTGCCGCTTAAGAGAGATAAAAATGTCTGACACTTGCAGGCTATTTCCTCCATTTGGAGACCCCTCTCTCCTTGGGGACCCCTAGATTTCCTATCAACCTGCCTAGGAAATGACTCTCTCAATTTTTGCAACTTGGTTTGTTTTTTCTCTTTCTTTTTCTTCTTCTTTTTTTTTAACACTGTATTTTTGAAATTCCAGACTCTAGATTTTTAACTTTTGCTTTTTGGTATTTGTTATCAATTTTGTACCTATATTTTCTTTATAATTTTTGTGACATTGTTTGTTTTTTTCTATCTTTCTTTGCCTTCTTCTTTTCTTTAACATTGTATTTTTGAAATTCCAAACTCTACTCTAGATTTTTAATTTTTGCTTTTATGTATTTGTTACCAATTTTGTATCTTTAAGAACCCAATCTTAAGTACCCATTTTTCACTAGGGAGTGAGATTACTGGCTTGACTGCTCTCTCCCTCTTTGGACTCTCCTTTTTCTCCACCAGGTCACCTGTGTCTCCTCCCTAACCCCTCTCTACACTATGCAACTCTGTGAATTTCTGTGTGTTCCAGATGGTGGAGAACGCTTAGGGAACTGATTACTGGCTGGATCTGTCTCCCTCCTTTTCATTCCCCCTTTTATCCTCCTGGCCACCTCTGTCTCCTTCCTCCTTCTTCTCTTCTCTGTATAATTCCGTGAACATCTCTGAGCGGTCCAGTTGTGGAGTGCACATAAGGAAGTGATTACTGGCTAGCCCGCTCCCTCCTCTATTGATTTTACCTCATCTCATTCAGGTCACCTCTAACTCCCTCCTCCCTCTTCTCTTCTCGATGTAACGCTGTGAACCTCTCTGGGTGGCCCTCACGGTGGAGACACTTTTCATCTTCAACCTAGATGTTTTATCAATGGTGCTGTATAGAAGGAGAAGTTTTGAAACTACTGAAAAAATAAGACCGATAACTGGAAGCAGGAGGCTTAAGTACAAACCCTGACTCCAGGGAACTCCTGACTTCAGGGAACATTAATTGACAGAAGCTAATCAAATGCCTCCATACCTACACTGAAACCAAGCACCACACAAGGGCCAACAAGTTCCAGGGCAAGACATACCAAGCAAATTCTCCAGCAACACAGGAACACAGCCCTGAGCTCCAAGCTACAGGCTGCCCAAAGCCACCTCAAAACCATAGACATCTCATAACTCATTACTGGACACATCATTGCACTCCAGAGAGAAGAAATACATCTCCACCCACCAGAACACCGACACAAGCTCCCCTAACCAAGAAACCTTGACAAGCCACCTGTACAAACCCACACACACTGAGGAAATGCCACAATAAAGAGAACTCCACAAACTGCCAGAATACAGAACGGACACCCCAAACTCAGCAATTTAAACAAGATGAAAAGACAGAGGAATACCCAGCAGGTAAAGGAACAGGATAAATGCCCACCAAACCAAACCAAAGAGGAAGAGGTGGGGAATCTACCTGATAAAGAATTTCGAATAATGATAGTGAAATTGATCCAAAATCTTGAAATCAAAATGGAATCACAGATTAATAGCCTGGAGACAAGGATTGAGAAAGATGCAAGAAAGGTTTAACAAGGACCTAGAAGAAATAAAAAAGAGTCAATACATAATGAATAATGCAATAAATGAAATCAAAAACACTCTGGAGACAACAAATAGTAGAATAACAGAGGCAGAAGATAGGATTAGTGAATTAGAAGATAGAATGGTAGAAATAAATGAATCTGAGAATAAAAAAGAAAAACGAATTAAAAGAAATGAGGACAATCTCAGAGACCTCCAGGACAGTATTAAACGCTACAACATTCGAATCATAGGGGTCCCAGAAGAAGAAGACAAAAAGAAAGATCATGAGAAAATACTTGAGGAGATAATAGTTGAAAACTTCCCTAAAATGGGGAAGGAAATATTCACCCAAGTCCAAGAAACCCAGAGAGTCCCAAACAGGATAAACCCAAGGCGAAACACCCCAAGACACATATTAATCAAATTAACAAAGAACAAATATTAAAAGCAGCAAGGGAAGAACAACAAATAACACACAAGAGAATTCCCATAAGGATAACAGCTGATCTTTCAACAGAAACTCTTCAAGCCAGGACGGAATGGCAAGACATACTTAAAGTGATGAAAGAAAATAACCTACAGCCCAGATTATTGTACCCAGCAAGGATCTCATTCAAATATGAAGGGGAAATCAAAAGCTTTACAGACAAGCAAAAGCTGAGAGAATTCAGCACCACCAAACCAGCTCTCCAACAAATACTAAAGGATATTCTCTAGACAGGAAACACAAAAACGGTGTATAAATTCGAATCCAAAACAATAAAGTAAATGGCAATGGGATCATACTTATCAATAATTACCTTAAACGTAAATGGGTTGAATACCCAACCAAAAGACAAAGACTGGCTGAATGGATACAAAAACAAGACCCCTACATATGCTGTCTACAAAGAGACCCACCTCAAAACAGGGAACACATACAGACTGAAAGTGAAGGGCTGGAAAAAGATTTTCCATGCAAATAGGGACCAAAAGAAAGCAGGAGTAGCAATACTCATATCAGACAAAATAGACTTTAAAACAAAGGCTGTGAAAAGAGACAAAGACGGTCACTACATAATGATCAAAGGATCAATCCAAGAAGAAGATATAACAATTATAAATATATATGCACCCAACATGGGAGCACCACAATATGTAAGGCAAATACTAACAAGTATGAAAGGAGAAATTAACAATAACACAATAATAGTGGGAGACTTTAATACCCCACTCACCCCTATGGATAGATCAACTAAACAGAAAATTAACAAGGAAACACAAACTTTAAACGATACAATAGACCAGTTAGACCTAATTGATATCTATAGGACATTTCATCCCAAAACAATGAATTTCACCTTTTTCTCAAGTGCACATGGAACCTTCTCCAGGATAGATCACATCCTGGGTCATAAATCTAGTCTTGGTAAATTCAAAAAAATTGAAATCATTCCAAGAATCTTTTCTGAACACAATGCAGTAAGATTAGACCTCAATTACAGGAGAAAAACTATTAAAAATTCCAACATATGGAGGCTGAAAAACAGGCTGCTGAATAACCAACAAATCACAGAAGAAATCAAAAAAGAAATCAAAATTTGCATACAAACGAATGAAAATGAAAACACAACAACCCAAAACCTGTGAGACACTGTAAAAGCAGTCCTAAGTGGAAAGTTCATAGCAATACAGGCATACCTCAAGAAACAAGAAAAAAGTCAAATAAATAACCTAACTCTACACCTAGAGCAACTAGAAAACGAAGAAATGAAGAACCCCAGGGTTGGCAGAAGGAAAGAAATCTTAAAAATTAGGGCAGAAATAAATGCAAAAGAAACAAAAGAGACCATAGCAAAAATCAACAAAGCCAAAAGCGGGTTCTTTGAAAGGATAAATAAAATTGACAAACCATTAGCCAGACTCATCAAGAAACAAAGGGAGAAAAATCAAATCAATAAAATTAGAAATGAAAATGGAGAGATCACAACAGACAACACAGAAATACAGAGGATCATAAGAGACTACTATCAGCAATTATATGGCAATAAAATGGACAACGTGGAAGAAATGGACAAATTCTTAGAAAAGTACAACTTTCCAAAACTGAACCAGGAAGAAATAGAAAATCTTAACAGACCCATCACAAGCACAGAAATTGAAACTGTAATAAAAAAATCTTCCAGCAAACAAAAGCCCAGGTCCAGACGGCTTCACAGCTGAACTCTACCAAAAATTTAGAGAAGAGCTAACTCCTATCCTACTCAAACTCTTCCAGAAAATTGCAGAGGAATGTAAACTTCCAAACTCATTCTCTGAGGCCACCATCACCCTAATACCAAAACCTGACAAAGATCCCACAACAAAGAAAACTACAGGCCAATATCACTGATGAACATAGATGCAAAAATCCTTAACAAAATTCTAGCAATCAGAATCCAACAACACATTAAAAAGATCACACACCATGACCAAGTGGGCTTTATCCCAAGGATGCAAGGATTCTTCAATATCTGCAAATCAATCAATGTAATACACCACATTAACAAATTGAAAAATAAAAACCATATGATTATCTCAATAGATGCAGAGAAAGCCTTTGACAAAATTCAACATCCATTTATGATAAAAACTCTCCAGAAAGCAGGAATAGAAGGAACATACCTCAACATAATAAAAGCTATATATGACAAACCCACAGCAAACATTATCCTCAATGGTGAAAAATTGAAAGCATTTCCTCTAAAGTCAGGAAAAAGACAAGGGTTCTCACTCACACCACTACTATTCAACATAGTTTTGGAAGTTTTGGCCACAGCAATCAGAGTAGAAAAATAAATAAAAGGAATCCAAATTGGAAAAGAAGTAAAACTCTCACTGTTTGCAGATGACATGATCCTCTACATAGAAAGCCCTAAAGACTCCACCAGAAAATTACTAGAACTAATCAATGATTATAGTAAAGTTGCAGGATATAAAATCAACACACAGAAATCCCTTGCATTCCTATACACTAATAATGAGAAAACAGAAAGGGAAATTAAGGAAACAATTCCATTCACCATTGCAATGGAAAGAATAAAATACTTAGGAATATATCTACCTAAAGAAACTAAAGACCTATATATAGAAAACTATAAAACACTGGTGAAAGAAATCAAAGAGGACACTAATAGATGGAGAAATATACCATGTTCATGGATTGGAAGTGAAAATGAGTATACTACCCAAAGCAATTTATAGATTCAATGCAATCCCTATCAAGCTACCAATGGTATTCTTCACAGAGTTAGAACAAATAATTTCACAATTTGTATGGAAATACAAAAAACCTCGAATAGCCAAAGCTATCTTGAGAAAGAATGGAACTGGAGGAATCAACCTGCCTGACTTCAGGCTCTACTACAAAGCCACAGTCATCAAGACAGTATGGTACTGGCACAAAGACAGAAATATAGATCAATGGAACAAAATAGAAAGCCCAGAGATAAGTTCACGCACATATGGATACCTTATCTTTGACAAAAGAGGCAATAATATACAATGGATTAAAGACAATCTCTTAAACAAGTGGTGCTGGGAAAACTGGTCAACCACTTGTAAAAGAATGAAACTAGAGCACTTTCTAACACCGTACACAAAAATAAACTCAAAATGGATTAAAGATCTAAACGTAAGACCAGAAACTATAAAACTCCTAGAGGAGAACATAGGCAAAACACTCTCCAACATACATCACAGCAGGATCCTCTATGACCCACCTCCCAGAATATTGGAAATAAAAGCAAAAATAAACAAATGGGACCTAATTAAACTTAAAAGCTTCTGCACAACAAAGGAAACTATTAGCAAGGTGAAAAGGCAGCCTTCAGAATGGGAGAAAATAATAGCAAATGAAGCAACTGACAAACAACTAATCTCAAAAATATACAAGCAACTCCTACAGCTCAATTCCAGGAAAATAAATGACCCAATCAAAAAATGGGCCAAAGAACTAAATAGACATTTCTCCAAAGAAGACATACAGATGGCTAACAAACACATGAAAAGATGCTCAACATTACTCATTATCAGAGAAATGCAAATCAAAACCACTATGAGGCACCATTTCATACCAGTCAGAATGGCTGTGATCCAAAAGTCTACAAGTAATAAATGCTGGAGAGGGTGTGGAGAAAAGGGAACCCTCTTACACTGTTGGTGGGAATGCAAACTAGTACAGCCACTCTGGAGAACAGTGTGGAGATTCCTTAAAAAACTGGAAATAAAACTGCCTTATGACCCAGCAATCCCACTGCTGGGCATACACACTGAGGAAACCAGAAGGGAAAGAGACACGTGTACCCCAATGTTCATCACAGCACTGTTTATAATAGCCAGGACACGGAAGCAACCTGGATGTCCATCAGCAGATGAATGGATAAGAAAGCAGTGGTACATATACACAATGGAGCATTACTCAGCCATTAAAAAGAATACATTTGAATCCGTTCTAATGAGGTGGATGAAACTGGAGCCTATTATACAGAGTGAAGTAAGCCAGAAAGAAAAACACCAGTACAGTATACTAATGCATATATATGGAATTTAGAAAGATGGTAACAATAACCCTGTGTACGAGACAGCAAAAGAGACACTGATGTATAGAACAGTCTTTTGGACTCTGTGGGAGAGGGAGAGGGTGGGAAGATTTGGGAGAATGGCATTGAAATATGTATAATATTATATATGAAACGAGTCGCCAGTCCAGGTTCAATGCACAATGCTGGATGCTTGGGGCTGGTGCACTGGGACGACCCGGAGGGATGGTATGGGGAGGGAGGAGGGTGGAGGGTTCGGGAGGGGGAACACATGTATGCCTGTGGTGGATTCATTTCGATATATGGCAGAACCAATACAATATTGTAAAGTTTAAAAATAAAATTAAAAAGAGAGAGAGAGAGAGAGAAGCAATGAATTACAATCCTGATTTTCAGGTTCTTAAATCAACTTCTTTCGGAGTCAGGGAGCATAGATGCAGAGAAATCAATCTTGGAAATCATGACTGTCAATTGCCAAAGATAAAACTCAAGAAAAGAGAACATCTTTGTTGTTGCTATTTTTTTTTTAATAATTCCAAAAGTATAATTTAAATAGTTAAAAGCACAGCAGCGAGCTTCTATAGTAAACTGCAGAGTAAGGGCTGAATCTGAGATTGGCAATGTGAGAAGGGTTTAAAGGTCAGTGAATCTTTCAAAAGGAACCCGGTACCCCTTCTGGGTAGCACACTGGATTCAGGGGAGGTTGCTGCAAAACCACACGTTTACCAAAGAAACTTCAGATACAGTTAAAGAGCTCCCAGAGAAGAAAGGATGATAGCCTGGGAGACTAAAAAAGACTAAAGTAAAACCAAAGTTCTAACACTGAAACAAAACTGTAAAGAAATATATTAGTTTAATCGGTCTGCATTAACAAAGTACCATTGACTTAGAACAACAAAAATTTATTTTCTCACATTTCTAGAGCCTACAAGTCTGAAGTCAAGGTATTGGCAGAACCACGCTCTCTATGAAGCTCTAGGGGAGGTTCCTTCCTTGTTTTTTCCAGCTGCTAGTGGTCCCAGGCATTCCTTGGCTTGTAAGCATCTTTCCAGTCTCTGCTGTCTTTTCATGATCATCTTCCCTCTACATCTGTGTCCAGATTTCTTCATTCCTGTAAGGACATCACTCACACGGGATTAACAGTCCACCTTACTTCAGTATGACTTCATATTAACAATTTCATCTTCAACGACCCTATATCCAAATAATGACCCTATAACCCAATGATCCTATAACCAAACTCTTAAGTTCTTCAGGTTAGGAACTTAACACATCTTTTTGGGGAACAATTTCACTCATAATAAGTGCATGTAAGTGTGTGCATGCTCAGTTGTTTTCGACTCTGTGTGACCCTATGGACTGTAACCCGCCAGGCTCCTCTGTACCTGGGATATTCCAGGCAAGAATACTGGAGTGGGTTGCCATTTCCTTCTCCAGGGGATGTTCCCCCAGGGATTGAAACCATGTCTCTTGCCTAGCAGATGATTCTTTACTGCTGAGCCAGTGGAGAAGCCCCACTAATAAGTAAGGATAGTTAAAGATGTACTGGCTCAAATGTATGGTGAAAATGCACCTTATCTACACCTGCAAGCACAGTGCAGAAAGAAAAAAAAAATAGCTGAGATTTCATAAGCTTAAGAAAGAGATATGTAAGTACCTAAAAAGGCTAGCAAAATGACCTAGATGGCAGGTCAAAAGGGATCCAAAACCATTTAATGTGAAAACTGGAGGTCTTAAGACTTCCCTGGTGGCTTAAAAAGCCCAAGGATTCATCAAGTAGTTAGGACAAAGGGATATATAGCCTAATATCTGAGATAGATCAGAAGTTTGAGTTTTCTCCTTCCGGTTAAGACAGAATACAAGATGACCTTCTCTCAATACCAGAATCGTTTCTGAAGAGACTTGATCATTCTCAGGTAAAAATCGTCCTAGTGAGTGGTAAGAGGCAGAGGTGAAGTGTCAAGGATATGTTTATGGAAAGGATTATAAAAAGTAAATATAGCACTATAGCTAAGTGAACTCCCAAGATGCAGTGACTTAATAAAGTAATTTATTCCTTTCTCAGGCAACAGTATGAGTTAAGGGGTTTGGGAAGGGCAATTAGACCCTCAATATATGTTTTCCATCTTTATCTAAAAAGTGATCATTTCAGCAGAAACATTTTCAAGTGGGAAGGAAGAGAAAAAAGTCCGTATCTAATGGCTTTAACATACAGAAGGTGATCTCTAGGTTTCAGGCATCACTTTCTACTGATGGCTCATTGCCAAGACTTGTCAACATTATGTACCCACTGACAAGGGGCAATGGGAATGGTGGTGAGCAGCTGCATGACAAAGGTTTTACTTATAAAATAAAATGTCAAATAGTGGACACTGAGGAATATGTCTGCCATAAGCATCACAGAAAATGTGATCTTAAAGGGTAAAGTTATAATGATCTCTGTCAATACGATTGTTTCTTGAGCAGCCTATCGTTTCATACTTGACACCAACTTGTTAGAAGTAAACTGGGTGATTTGAAAACATTAAAAAAAAAAAAACTTTGTTAATGTAGTTTCCAATACTAATCAAATGGTACTCTTTCTTCCTGCTCAGAACCTAAAGTTATGAAAAGGAACTTTCCTCATTTGCCTTTTCTCAGAACCAATCTGAGGGAATGTGGCTTGTGGGCAATTAGTAAATTAGCCTGAGTAACAATACTTTCTGTGCTTATATGAATACATCTTTCCAGTGATATTACCACAAGTAAATGTTACTTCTCAGAGTCTTTCTACACATGTTCACTTGTCTACCCCTTTTAATTGGATTAGCCCTTAAGCAAGAATAAACTCATTCATGAGAAATTACTTCTGCTTCTGATTTGCTTTTATGCTGGTATTATTAGCAAGAGTCAACAAGGACAAAAAAAATGTATTCCACTTATATTAAGAATGAAGGTAGAATAAGTGGACACCAATCAACATAAATTGAATAGTAAACATGTAATCAGATCCCAGTGGATACCAGTTTGAGCTGTGCTGATCACATTTCAACACATGTCTGGTGCAATGGCATTGTTTCACAGAGATTCTTATCTGGTTTATCCACTCTAGTTATTAAAAGCTTGACTTAGGCAGCTAAACTGGAGAAGGCAATGGCACCCCACTTCAGTACCCTGCCTGGAAAATCCCATGAATGGAGGCGCCTGGTAAGCTGCAGTCCATGGGGTCGCTAGGAGTCTGACACAACTGAGCTACTTCACTTTCACTTTTCACTTTCATGCATTGGAGAAGGAAATGGCAACCCACTCCAGTGTTCTTGCCTGGAGAATCCCAGGGACGGCAGAGCCTGGTGGGATGCCGTCTATGGGGTCACACAGAGTCAGACACGACTGAAGCGACTTAGCAGTAGCAGCAACAAGCAGCTAAACACAGACCTAAGAATGTAATGTTAGTGACAAGAATTTGGAATCAAACAATAGCTTCATCATAGCAATCAAATGTTTAACAGGGCATTCTTCTGATTAAAAGTTAGATTTTAAATGACAAAAATCCATATTGCTTCATCTTTTTAAACTATGAGAAGGACATGATAGGCTTTAGTCATAAATATTTCACCTATTTAAATTAATAAAGAGAAAAACAACTAGCCAAAATCCAAATCAAAGAGTAGAATCACAGTGAGTCAACAGATTGTTTGAAACACAAATAGTGTTAATTCTAGAGCAATATATACTGAGAATTAATCTTCTGAATTCATGACACTAGTTTGCTGAGGTCTAGTCCTGGTGGATCCAGGGAATTCGAAGGGGAGACAGCTTCAGCAATCAGGATAGGATAGAATTTAAGATATAAAGAGTGGTTAAATAAGGATAGCTCAGTGAGAAAATTCAGCAGAGAAAAGAGGCTGAATAACTTGGTTTATGTGGAAAGCTAATAAAATTCCAAGACAAGGAATTTGCATCACCTACGTAGGCTGCAGGCGTCCTCCCGTTCTCCCGAAGGAGAGGAGACACTAAGGCCTCCCCGGTCAGATCTTAGAAGCCCAGGCATAATTAGTAGGCTTGACGAGCCTCCATTCTCCAGATGGGAATTCAGCCAGAAGGTGAGAGAAAGAACAACATGGGGAGACCAAGCTTTGGTGAACAAGGCCCGCACTTCATTTTCCAAAGTAGTTTTTATACCTTAAGTTGTGCATAGAGGACAATAGGGGAAGGGGTAGAGTCATGCAAGGACAGCAGTCCTTGATCCTTATTGAAGCCAGGCTTTCAAACTTATCATATGCAAAAGTTTAGGTGATTTACATCATCTTCTGGCCAGGAGGCCTGTTAACATTTGATGACCCTTTCTTCAGAAAACTTATTTTTCTCTAAAGGTGATTATTCTAAAGTCAGGCGCCACCCTCTGAAAGCATTAGATAAAGTTGCATTCATATAGGGCAAAGGTGTGGTGGGCTATAACAAGAAAAGAATTAACTCAAGGGTCCAAGGTTACAAACATTAAAGCTACTACTTACATTGCTATACACCAATTATATTAATCAATACACTCCCAGGGACACAGTAGGTAAGAGATATGGAAACTTAGCAGCAAACATTGGCCCAACAAGTGAAAAACTCTTCACCAATACAATTTCTAATCAATCTTTTAACTGCTCAAAGGAATCTGTATTTAGACAATTTAGAACATCTCATGTCTCTCATGGTTGGGAGGCTGTGAACAATCACATGTGGCTGGAAGAACCCTTTCAGGCAGGCTAGAGGACTTCCAAAGGAGTTGGTAGGTTGAAACACTCTTGTCACGCCCAGGAACTTTATTAACTGGAGCTGTAAGTTAACTCTTTTTCAGAGAGAGGTGGTGGGGGACAGCCCCCCATAAAGTCAGAGGTGTAGGTGAGAGCACAAAGCAGTAAAGTAGGCAGACTCTGGTTTTGGGGGTAGGTGCTCGAGAATTTCCAGGGGGACTCCTGAGGCTCGATCCCGCCTTTGCATATGCCGAGGCTCCTTCCTCATGACCTTTGCCACGGGCAGAGTTCCTCACGCTGGCTCCCGGCACTAGTTGAAGATTCTGAATACATTTTTGTTTTCAAAAGTCCATGCATGTATGAATGTTATTGAAAGCTTTCTTGGTAAATGAGAGTTCACCAACTTTTATATTCATGGAAAAGTGATGAAGTCTTAATTTTTCTCATGAACTTATATATTACTTATAAAACAAGTGAAGAGCAATTTTATATAGAAAATATCCTAAGAAATCATATTCGACTCTTACAAAGATACCCTCCAAATTAGCATGTGCTTATCCAAATGTGCTTATCAGTTATCCGATGACTACACTTAGCACAATTTTACATACACTGTGACTATCAGTAATAGATCAGGGTTAGTATGTTTGCACACATAGATAAGGGAGGCTTAGTCCTGAGAATCCATTCATGGGGTGAATGGATTCAGTCTAACCATCGCTGTGTTAGGCTGGACCTCTTAGTATATTTAAGTGTTGCCTGTATACAGTCTATTTTAAACAGGGAATTTATATGCCTGGACATTTATAACAGGAAGTGGCATACACGGAATTATGTATTGTAGGTTCACTGCCTCAAGTTTGCCTTGACAATTGCTTTGTTGACTGCCTCTTTCACATCTTTGTTCCTCAAACTGTAGATCATGGGATTCAGCATGGGAATCACTGTGGTGTAAAACACGGCCACCATCTTCCCCTGCTCCACAGACTCTTCAGTGGGCCTCCTGAGATACATGAAGAGGAGAGTCCTATAAAACATTGTAACAGTGGAGAATGCCTTCCTCCTGCCATTGGCAGAGCGCATGTGCAGCATGGCTGCTCTGCTGAGGGTATAGGAAATGAGAACCACTGAGAGGGAATGTGTGAAATTAATCCCAGCAATAACAATCATGGTGCATTCTTTAATGTGGACCCCTCCACAGGCAGTCTTGATAGAGGAGGGTCAGCACAGTAGAAGTGGTTGATTTCAAAGTTTCCACAGAAGCACAGGCCATATGTCCACAGTGTGCAGATTAGGCTGACAGAGAACCCATAGATGTACGTCACAGAGATGAGATGATCACAGACAGTCCTGGACATTTTACTGCCATAAAGCAGAGGGTTGCAGATGGCCATGTAGCAATCAAAGGCCATCACAGCCAAGATATATACTTCCATGTGGACAAGGGGTGTGAAGAAGTAACACTGCACCAAACACCCCACATAGGAAATGGTTTTTGATAGTAAGTTTTCCAGCATCTTCAGAGTGACATTGGAAGAGAACCACACATCCACAAAAGACAAATGACTCAAGAAAAAGTACGTGGGGCTCTGAAGCTGGAGACTGATGCTGATCAAAATAATCATACCAATGTTCCCTATCAGAGTGATCATGTAAACTACTAGAAACACCACAAAAAAGAGAACTTGAAGCTCCTGATGACTGGTCAAAGCCAGAAGAACAAATTCTGTCACATCTGTGAACTTTGGCATTGCCTTCACTTAGACCCAGTCTGTATTGCCTATGGACAAATTAAAAGAAACAAATGGATTTATTTTATTCTTGAAAATTTTGAGTCATGTTTATTAGTATTCTAGTTCAAATGATAGAAAAATCAATGTAGACTTTGCACAAAGTCTAAAGTAAAACTATATAAATACATTTATTTCCTTTAATAGGCCTTATAGGTAATTATTGCAATATTTATTAGTTTCTTAACTCTAAAACAGACAATTACATTCATATACTACTAGTATTAGACACTTATTTTTGCGAAATTATTACAATGATGTTAACCTCATAGAGTTCCAGTAAAAGTAAAGCTAGACTGAGAGTCATCAGAGAATGACTACATCCATTTCAACGTATTGTCTTATAGAAAAAGACTTGAGACTCATAAATGTAAATATTCAACCAAGGTCAGACAACCACTTTGTGCCAAACAGGGAAGTAAGAAGAGTGAATCATTGAAATTCCATTGAATACTAATTTTGTGTATGATGGTTGCCTCTCATTGTCAATATTAATACACATACACATGCAATATTAACTTACTCATTTTCCTATGACTTGGAAGATATCCTTTTTTTAAAAAAATGTATTTATTTATTTTTGGCTGCGCTTGGGCTCCTCTTGGTTGGGGTGTGTGGGCTTCTCACTGCAGGGCTTCTGTTGTGGAGCACTGACTCTAGGTGAGCAGGCTCCAATGGCTGTGGCTCGCAGGTTCTAGAGCGCAGGCTCAGTAGTTGTGTTACTCGGGCTTAGTTGCTCCATGGCACGTGGAATCTTCCTCCAAGCAGGGATCGAACTTATGTCCCCTATATTGGTAGTCAGATTCTTATCCACTGTGCCACCAGGGAAGTCCAGAAGGTATCTTCTTATCCACACAATTTTACGGGATGATTGTCTTAAACCTTGGTCTTACAATCTAGTCATTGACATACTTTTCTACACTATGTCAGCATATGATACCAAAACCTTTCAACTTATGAAAATCCTAGTCATGTGTTATTTTATTTAGCTATATATTGCACTTGCTTGATTACTGCTGCTTGCAGGATGAGGTAAGAGGTATTTAACAACACGGACTGTATCAGTTTAACAGTTAGAAAAGTAAACTGCAAGTGGTTCAATCACTGTATCAAAATTATATCAATAGATAAATTCTATATACATATAAAATAAAATTCAGGTGCCATGTTTTCAAAATTACTGTCTTATTTCAGTTTCTACTGCTTTTCAGCAACAATCCATTATTTGTCTAATTATTTATTTTCAAATTTAATGTCATTACAAGGAAAATGTCCTCAAGGAATATTTTCTCCATTTAATACATTTCCCCAGATAAGTCTTCCGAGAAGTAAACTGCTCTGAGTATTTAGGGATGCATCTGTAGGATTTACATCATCTTTGGAATTTAAGATCCCCATAATAATATTGCTTTAGGATAATATTATGATATAAATGGGCTGTAGTTATAATTGCTTATAATAATTAATTTACACACATCAAAACCAACTTTATGTCAAATATATTTGCTATATTATATTTATTATTCATTAATTTATATCTAGAAGTAGTCTAAGTTTTGTAATATGAAATTGAACAAGCTACATGAGATTCTGGTTTGTATCATAATTGTTCAGTCCTCTAAGTCATATTCGGCTATTTGAGACCCCATGGACTGCAGCACGCGAGGTTCCTCTGTCCTTCACTATCTCCCAGAGTTTGCTCAGACTCATGTCCTTTGAGTTGGTGATGCTATCTAACCATCTCATCCTCTTATAGTTAGTTGTACCAATAATCCAAGTAAAACTTTGTTAATTAGGTAATTATGGATTCACCAAGCAGAGTCAAGAGTTTTTATACATGAAAATTCTTGGTTTTAGCTTTATCTCCCAGTGAAAATCAGCAACTCTCATCTGGTTTAGTATATCCACACTTAGCAGCCAGAATATCTATGATCGTGAAAATATAGGGTACAGGTGAACACAGACCAGAACTGAAATATCAGTGCCTATGTTATGTGCCCAAATCGTTTTCTCTATGGTGTATATAATTACCATATGAATAATTTCAGGGGTAGGGAAAATACTTCACAGTGATTAATCAAATTCCAAATTGTGAGTTGCTACTAGTTGGAGGGAGACATGATACAATCACAAAGTTTATACACTTTTAAAAATATTTCCTCTTTTAATTTTTCATATTTTCATTCTCTTTATCCTCAATATTTTACATGGCTGGCTGCTGCTGCTGCTGCTAAGTCACTTCAATTGTGTCCAACTCTGTGCGACCCCATACACGGCAGCTCACCAGGCTCCACCATCCCTGGGATTCTCCAGGCAAGAACACTGGAGTGGGTTGCCATTTCCTTCTCCAACATAGCTGGCTACTTCCCAATAACTGAAAAGTCACTTCTTCAAAGAGATCTTTGACCATTCTGTGTGCATCCTGCTTCTTCTTATTTCTGTGTTTATCAGCATGCTCTGTTTTTGTCTCGCTCCATTCCCTAAATTGTCTCATTTGTATATTTTTCATTCACTCCTTTTCAGTCAGTTCAGTTCAGTCGCTCAGTCATGTCAAACTCTTTGTGACCCCATGAACCGCAGCACACCAGGCCTCCCTGTCCACCACCAACTCCTGGGGTCCACCCAAACCCATGTCCATTGAGTCCGTGATGCCATGCAACCATCTCATCCTCTGTAGTCTCCTTATCCTCATGCCCTCAATCTTTCCCAGCTCAGGGTCTTTTCCAATGAGTCAGCTCTTCCCATCAAGTGGCTAGAGTATTGGAGTTTCAGCTTCAACATCAGTCCTTCCAATGAACACCAGGATTGATCTCCTTTAGCATGGACTGGTTGGATCTTCTTGCACTCCAAGGGACTCTCAAGAGTCTTCTCCAACACCACAGTTCAAAAGCATCAATTCTTCAGCATTCATCTTTCTTCACAGTCCTACTCTCACATCCATACATGACCACTGGAAAAACCATAGCCTTGACTAGATGGACCTTTGTTACCAAAGTAATGTCTCTGCATTTTAATATGCTATCTAGGTTGGTCATAACTTTCCTTCCAAGGAGTAAACTTCTTTTAATTTCATGGCTGTAATCACCATCTGCAGTGATTTTGGAGCCCTCAAAAATAAAGTCTGACACTGTTTCCACAGTTCCCCATCTATTTCCCATGAAGTGATGGGACCAGATGCCATGATCTTCGTTTTCTGAATGTTGAGCTTTAAGTCAACTTTCAAGAAGCTTTTTAGTTCCTCTTCACTTTCTGCCATAAGGGTGATGTCATATGCATATCTGAGGTTATTGATATTTTTCCCAGAAATCTTGACTCCAGCTTGTGCTTCTTTCAGCCCAGGGTTTCCAATGATGTACTCTGCATATAAGTTAAGTGAGCAGGGTGACAATATACAGCCTTGACGTACTCCTTTTCCTATTTGGAACCAGTCTGTTGTTCCATGTCCAGTTCTAACTGTTGCTTCCTGACCCGCATATAGGTTTCTCAAGAGGTAGGTCAGGCGGTCTGGTATTCCCATCTCTTTCAGAATTTTCCACAGTTTATTGTGATCCACATAGTTCAGAGTCTCTTGGACTGCAAGGAGATCCAACCAGTCCATTCTAAAGAGATCAGTCCTAGGTGTTCTTTGGAAAGAATGATGCTAAAGCTGAAACTCCAGTATCTTGGCCACCTCATGCAAAGAGTTGACTCATTGGAAAAGACTCTGATGCTGGAAGGGACAGAGGGCAGGAGGAAAAGGGGACAACAGAGGATGAGATGGCTGGATGGCATCACCGACTTGACGGACATGTGTTTGAGTGAACTCCGGAGTTGGTGATGTACAGGGAGGCCTGGGGTGCTGTGATTCATGGGATCTCAAGGAGTTGGACACGACTGAGTGACTGAACTGAACTGAACCACACAGTTACACTCATCTCACACACTAAAAAGTAATGCTCAAAATTCTCCAAGCTAGGCTTCAACAATACGTGAACCATGAATTTTGAGATGTTCAAGCTGGATTTAGGAAAGGCAGAGAAATGAGAGATCAAATTGCCATCATCTGCTGCATCATGGAAAAAGCAAGAGAGCTCCATAAAAACATTTATTTCTGCTTTATTGACTATGCTAGAGCCTTTGACTGTGTGGATCACAATAAACTGTGGAAAATTCTGAAAGAGATGGGAATACCAGATCACCTGACCTGCCTCTTGAGAAACCTATATGCAGGTCAGGAAACAACAGTTAGAACTGGACATGGAACAACAGACTGGTTCCAAATAGGAAAAGGAGTACATCAAGGCTGTATATTGCCACCCTGCTTATTTAACTTATATGCAGAGTACATCATGAGAAACGATGGGCTGGAGGAAGAACGAGCTGGATCAAGATTGCCAGAAGAAATACCAATAACCTCAGATATGCAGATAACACCACCTTTAAGGCAGAAAGTGAAGAGGAACTAAAAAGTTTCTTGATGAAAGTGAAAGAGGAGAGTGGTAAAGTTGGCTTAAAGCTCAACATTCAGAAAACGAAGATCATGGCATCTGGTCCCAATCACTTCATGGGAAATAGATGGGGGAACAGTGGAAACAGTGTCAGACTTTATTTTTCTGGGCTCCAAAATCACTGCAGATGGTGATTGCAGCCATGAAATTAAAAGATGCTTACTCCTTGGAAGGAAAGTTATGACCAACCTAGATAGCATATTCAAAAGCAGAGACATTACTTTTCCAACAAAGGTCCGTCTAGTCAAGGCTATGGTTTTTCCAGTGGTCATGTAGAGATATGAGAGTTGGACTGTGAAGAAAGCTGAGTACCGAAGAATTGATGCTTTTGAACTGTGGTGTTGGAGAAGACTCTTGGGAGTCCCTTGGAGTGCAAGGAGATCCACCCAGTCCATTCTAAAGGAGACCAGTCCTGGGTGTTCATTGGAAGGACTAATGCTGAGGCTGAAACTCCAATACTTGGGCCACCTAATGTTAAGAGTTGAGTCATTGGAAAAGACCCTGAGGCTGGGAGGGATTGGGTGCAGTTGGAGAAGGGGATGACAGAGGATGAGATGGCTGGATGCCATCACCGAATTGATGGACATGAGTTTGGGTGAACTCCAAGAGCTGGTGATGGACAGGCATGCCTGGCTTGCTGCAATTTATGGGGTCGCAAAGAGTCAGACAAGACTGAGCGACTGAACTGAACTGAGTCATTCAGTTGTATCCAGCTCTTTGTGACCCTGTGAACTTTAGCCCACCAGGCACCTCTGCCCATGGGATCTCCAGGCAAGAATACTCGAGTTGGTTGCCATTCCCTTCTCCAGGGGGTCTTCCTGACCTAAGGATTGAACCCAGATCTCCTGCATTGCAGACAGATTCTTTACCATTTGAGCCACCAGGCATGCCTCTTCCACTGTTTGACTGCTGCTATGTCGCTTCCGTTGTGTTCGAGTCTGTGCGACCCCATAGATGGCAGCCCACCAGGCTCCTCTGTTCCTGGGATTCTCCAGGCAAGAACACTAGAGTGGGTTTCCATTTCCTTCTCCAATGCATGAAAGTGAAAAGTGAAAGTGAAGTTGCTCAGTCGTGTCTGACTCTTAGTGACCCCATGGACTGCAGCTTACCAGGCTTCTCTGTCCATGGGATTTTCCAGGCAAGAGTACTGAAGGGGGTTGCCATTGCCTTCTCCCTCCACTGCATGACTGGTATATGCTTAATGCTCTATTATGGTTTTATGTGAGCTTCCCAGGTGGTGCTAGTAGTTAAAACAAAACAAAACAACAACAACAACAAAAACTACCTGCCAATGCAGGACACTTAAGAGATGCTGGGGAGTTAAATCTTTGGGTCAGGAAGACTCCTCGGAGGAGAAGGGAATGGCTACCCAGTCCAGTATTCTTGCCTAGAGAATCCCAGGGACAGAGAAGTCAGGCAGGCTACAGTCCAGGTCCATAGGGTCTCGAAGATTCAGACACAACTGAAGTGACTTAGCATGCACACGTATGGTTTTATGTACTTGGGAAACAAAAATATGTCCTTTGTGGGAATTCCCTGGTCGTCCAGTGGTTAAGACTAAGTGCTTTCACTGTCGTGGGTCCAGCTTCCTGGGTGGAGAACTAAAATCATACAGCTTAGCAGCATGGTCCCCACACACAAAAAATGTCCTTTGCACAACTACAAAATCATTAATAATATTAGTGGTGTATACATTCAATCATTTTAACTCATTGGCCTAGCAATTTATGCCCATCCATCAAACTTGTTTCCTTTCCTCCCCAGATCAGTGTACTCACACTGCTTCCCCTTCAGTTCTTATAACAAGAGCCTATTTCTGCTTACGAAGAACTATGAAGGAAATTGCTGATTTTCTTCCAAAGCTATTCTTGTTTTTCTGTTGCAATAAACCTTTTATTAGAGAGCTTTGGGCATGGCCCTGCCCCAGGACCCATGACACATGGGGCACATGGTAGAAGTGCAAGAAATATTCATTCAATAAAGAAAATGAATGATTATCAGATTTTCAAATAGGTGACTGACACAGGTAAGAGAGGCATATATCTAACTAACACTTAGATACATCTCAGATTAAGGCTGAGAAGCCCTAGTGTTACAATTAAACCATACTTTGGTAATTGGTATAAACATATTTGGTGCGTATAAGTTAGCGCTCTGAGTGGATCTTGAGAGAAAAACTTCTAACTTGAGAAAATCCACGTGCTCCCCAGGAATAGGAATCGACTCCTCACAGAAGTTTTGGATCTAGTATCTTTCAGAGAAACCTACCTCTGACCCAGGATACTTTTCAACTGCCAATTAATTTTATCACCTTAATGTTTTTCTAAGTTTAATTTTTAAAGCCATTCTCTACAGGACACTAAACAGCCTCATGTGATGCCCTTGGGTTTTATGGTACAAATATGGTTCTCAATATAAGTAGCCAGGAGGATCACTCATTTATCACAGAGAAATCTAGGCAGGACAACTCACTTAGCAAGACACTGAGTTTCATGATTCTATTCTTCAGGCCCCAAAGATGTAGATAAAGCAGAATCTACTTTTGCAATTCATGTAAAAATGACCACCTCTTTCACCATCATTTCTTTGGGGCTACCCACGTAAAGCTTATCACTTCCTCACCTTCATTTCCCACGCTGAAAGTGAAAGTGTTAGTTACTCAGTAATGTCCAACTCTTTGTGACCTCATGGACTGTAACCTACCAGGCTCCTCAGTTCAGTTCAGTCGCTCAGTTTTGTCCAACTTTTTGTGACCCCATGAACTGCAGCACGCCAGACCTCCCTGTCCATCACCAACTCCTGGAGTCTCCAAAAGCATCAATTCTTCAGCATTCAGCTTTCTTCACAGTCCAACTCTCACATGCATACATGACCACTGGAAAAGCCATAGCCTTGACTAGATGGACCGTGGTTGGCAAAGTAGTGTCTCTGCTTTTGAATATGCTATGTAGGTTAATCATAACTTTCCTTCCAAGGAGTAAGCATCTTTTAATTTCATGGCTGCAATCACCATCTGCAGTGATTTTGGAGCCCCCCAAAATAAAGTCTGCCACTGTTTCCACTGTTCCCCCATCTATTTCCCATGAAGTGATGGGACCAGATGCCATGATCTTAGTTTTCTGAACATTGTCAAGCCAACTTTTTCCACTCTCCTCTTTCACTTTCATCAAGAGGCTTCTTAGTTCCTCTTCACTTTCTGCCATGAGGGTGGTGTCATCTGCATATCTGAGGTTATTGATATTTCTCCTGGCAATCTTGATTCCAGCTTGTGCTTCTTCCAGCCCAGAGTTTCTCATGTTCCATGGAATTCTCCAGGCAAGAATATTGGAGTAGGCTGCCATGCCCTTCTCCAGGGGTTCTTCCTGACCTTCTGGATCTCCTGTATCACAGGTAAATTTTTTACTGTCTAAGCCACATGGGATATTTAGCTCATATTGCTTATACAGTCCTTATTACATTGTATCACTTATAGGTTCAATTGCCTGATTCATAATGTGAAATTAGAACAATCTGAAAAAATGCACAGTGTTCTATTATTGCACTCTTCATAATTATTTAATACAAAGCATTTGTTAGGTCTTATGAAGGATGCAAGAAGGTGTGTAACATCATATCCTGTTCAAGCGGGGGTAGTGGTAAAGAGTCCTGCAGGAGACACGAGAGACAAGTGTTCAGTCCCTGCTTCGGGAAGATCCCCTGGACAAGGAAATAGCATACTCACTCTGGTAGTTTTGTCTGGGAAATTCCACGGACAGAGGAGCCTGGTGTGTTACAGTCCATGGGGTTGCAAAGAGCTGGACATGACTGAGCACGCACACACACACACACACACACACACACACACACATACACACCTCACACCTGTTGGAACACATAGAGACACACTGAACACATAATAGACACACAAAATTCATCCCTACCTATCCTTACCTGGTTTCCCTTGTGGCTCAGCTGGCAAAGAATCCACCTGCAATTTGGGAGACCAGGGTTCAATCCCTGGGTTGGGAAGGTCCCCTGCAGAAGGGAAAGGCTACCCACCCCAGCATTCTGGCCTGGAGTATTCCATGGACTGTATAGTCTGTGAGTCGCAGTCAGACACGACTGAATTTCACTCTCACTTTCACTTTCTCCCAGAAACTTCGGAGCTTTTTCAACCTAAGAGTATTTGAAATAAATTCTTGGCTTAGTATTTTTAAGACAAAATAGCTAATAGAATTTCATGAACCCCTGAGAGCTGAGTTCATCATTGCAATTTCAGTGCCCAAGTATGCAGGAGTCCTCAGTTCCTTCTCACTAACTGTGGAGAAAATGCATCAGGTAAACTTACTGGCAATAGGTCACTACAGTGTAATCTGCACTCTCTCAAGGAAATGTAGATTTCAGAAGAAGAAACTGTGGTATTTGTGTGTGTGTGTGTGTGTTAGTGAGGGAGAGATCAAGAAAGAGAGAGGGTGACTGAGAAAGATAAGTACACTTTATGCTGAAGATGCTTAACTATAATGATGCCAGTAAACATAGAAACAAATGTAGCAATGCTGCTGCTGCTGCTGCTAAGTCGCTTCTGTCGTGTCTGACTCTGTGCGACCCCAGAGACGGCAGCCCACCAGGCTCCCCCGTCCCTGGGATTCTCCAGGCAAGAACACTGGAGTGGGTTGCCATTTCCTTCTTCAATGCATGAAAGTGAAAAGTGAAAGTGAAGTCGCTCAGTTGTGTCCGACTCTTAGAGACCCTATGGTCTGCAGCCTACCAGGCTCTTTTGTCCATGGGATTTTCCAGGCAAGAGTACTGGAGTGAGGTGCCATTGCCTTCTCCGAATGTAGCAATAGCATTCAGTTTTAAAAGCCATTTTACAAAACTATTCTAAATGAAAACTATCCTTAATTTAAAAGCTTTAAAATTACATTTTAAAATTTATTAGTAATCATCAACTAATTTGGAATGCCAAGAGTTTTCCAATGAATGGTGAATAAATAGTCTTACAGACAAAAGGAATTACGTTTAGCTCACCCAAATAGTAACATTAAGTAAGAGCTTAAATTCTTTAGGGAGGTTAAGTTTTGCATTACAGACACAATGATATTATTATAACTTAATCAAAACCCCCAGTTTGCTTACATACAAACAGCTTTGAAATGTTGCCCATGATGTATGTGTGAATGAATGGAAATGAGTTTATATGTGCTTCTGCTTTCCCCTGAGGAAAATAAAAGCTCACATTGGACAAAGAGGACTTCCCTGGTGGCTCATTGTAAAGAATCCACCTGCCAGTGCAGGAAACACGGGTTGATCCCTGATCCAGGAAGATCCCGCCTGCCATAGAGCAGTTAAGCCCAAATGCTACAACAGTTGAGCCTGTGCTCTAGAGACTGGGAGCCACAACTCTTGAGCCCATGTGCTAAAACCACTGAAGTCCACATGCTCTAGAACCTGCGCTGGGCAACAGGAGATGCCACTGCAATGAAAAGCCCATGAACTGCAACTAGAGATCAGCCTATGCAGCTAGAGATTCCCTCCACTGGCCACAGCTAGAGAAAAGCCCTCACAGAAATGAAGATCCTGCATATCCAACAATAAATATATAACTATAATAATTAAAAAAGAACATTGGACAAAGAGAAATATTTGTTCTCCTATACATCATTCTTATTTTATATATACATCTCTGTAGATAAATTATGCATTTTGTGATGATTTAAATGCATGATCTTAATGTGTGAATGACATTTCAGTGGCTATGCGTTTCTGTGTTGAGATATCAGGATATTTATTTGTTTACTTATATCAGAAGACATAGAAACATTATGGATGTCCAAGTTGTAAACTTGTTGCCTCATCGCTGTACTAGATGAACCAAGCTACAAGAGAGAAGCAAACTATGTTTACACTATTAAGTCAGGATGTGTTATTAAGAAAAAAGAGAGCACCCAAACATTCCTTCTTTCAAGTAAAAAGAAATTAGTATTTGATATAATAGGTAAAAAATGTGCAAAATAATCCACATGAATATTAATTTAATTTGTGAGGAGAAATATGTAGCTTTGTACTTGCAAAATGACACTAATTCTACCTACTTCTCAGTTAGAATGATGGCACTTTGGCTGGGGTACATGACATGTGCACAGTCTGGCTACACAACAGCTATTAGAATCAGTAAAAGAGAGACACTTATGCTGTTGTGTCTCTTAAATACAAAAATATTGGAAAAGGATTACATATCATAGTATTTCTATTTTCAAAACAAAGATCTATGGACAAATCTACTTTTCACATTGAAAAAGGCATTAACTGTCAGGCTTAAGTTTTTCAACTACCCAGTGAGGTTATTATAATTTGAACAAAATTCCCAATTTGTTTATGTGCAAAGAGCTTTGAAATGTTGCCCATAATGCACGTGTGAGTCAGTGGAGATGAATTCACATGTGCTTCTCCTTTCCCCACAGGAAAATAAAAACCATTAGCAAGACCACCATCTTTATGCACTTACATTAGAGAACTGAATGAAATATGTTGTTATTTCTTCTACCTCAGATTGTAGTCTAGTAGATAAATAGATAAACATTTCCTAAATTCATTACTACATTTTTGAATAAGAAAATCAAAATCTTTTTATTCTAACAAAGGATATAAACAATGTCAATACATATACCTGTGAACTTGGGCTGAAATAGTCTTCTCTATTTATTAATTTTAGCTAAGCTTGACTACTTGTATCAATGAGAGAAAATTCACTTTTTCCCTCTGAATTTTAATTTTTTCTTGTTTTTTGTAAAGGGTAAAGTTCTTACTTTTTGTGAATTCTCTAAAGCTGTGTACTAAGCAGTAGTCTTTTGACAAATGAGTATTGATGAAATGCAGAGAACAAAAGTAACACAACTTTAATTTGTTAAAACTGTCCTGCCGATCACTTTGTTCATGGCTTCTTTCACATCTTTGTTCCTCAGACTGTAGATCATGGGGTTAAACATGGGGATCACCGTGGTGTAAAACACAGCCACCATCTTCCCCTGCTCCACAGACTCCTCTGTGGGACGTCTGAGATACATGAAAATAAGGGTTCCGTAGAACATGACGACAGCTGTCAAATGGGACCCACAGGTGGAGAAGGCCTTGCGCCTCCCTTCCGCTGAGTTCATCCTTAGAACGGCGATGAGGATGAACAGGTAAGATATGATAACTACAGTTAGAGAATATACGAAGTTAATGCCAGCGAGTATGAGCATCGTATATTCTTTTACAAAGGTTCCAGCACAGGCCATTTTGATGAGAGGTGGGTCTGCACAGTAGAAGTGGTTGATCTCAACCTTCCCACAGAAATACAAGCCATAGGTCCATAATGTTGCTGCCAGACTAATCGGAAAACCATACACATACGGGAAAGAAATCAGTCGGATACAGACAGCCCTTGACATTTTGCTGCCATAGAGCAAAGGGTTCCCAATGACCATGTATCTGTCAAAGGCCATCACAGCAAGAATAAAAACGTCTACATGGACGAGAGCAATAAAAAAGAAACACTGTACCAAACAGCCAGCGTATGAAATCGTTTTTGTCTCTGATAACAGGTTTTCCAGCATTTTAGGAGTGACATTGGAGGAAAACCACACATCAACAAATGACAAATGACTCAAAAAAAAGTACATGGGGCTGCCGAGTTGTGGACTGACCTTAATTAACAGGATCATGCCGATATTACCCACCAAGGTGATCAGGTAGACCAGCAGGAAAATGACGAACAAGAGAACTTGCCATTCCCGACGACTGGTTAGTCCCAAAAGAATAAACTCTGTCACATCCATGAAGTTGAGCATTTTCTCTTCTTTAAGTCAATGTTCAATACAAACTTCTATGATAAGTTTTAGTAAATAAATTTAAAATCAAATGTTGATTATTCTCAATTTACATTTTATTCATGCTCTCTTTTATTTTTTTAATTAAATAACTATGACTTCATTTTGACAGTCTTTTTCAGCAATTTTTTTCTGAGCATCTGCTGTTTAACAAGCTCCCTGAAGGTATCTACATTGACAAATATAATACACTGACCCACTTACATAAGAGTTGTACAAAATGTGATTGAAACATGCTATTCCTAAAAATTGTAATTGTCCAAATGTCCAAGTGTATATGTGTGTGTGTGTATTCAGTTGTGTCCGACTCTTTAGGACTCCAGGGACTATAGCCCACCAGAGTCTTTCCAGGCAAAAATACTGGAGTAGATTGCCATTTCCTCCTCAAGGGGATCTTCCCAACCCAGGGCTGAACCGGAGTCTCCTGCATTGGCAGGTGGATTCTTTACCACTTAGCTACCAGGGAAGCTCAAGACTATTTCTTAAATATCCCTTGCTTTCAACTGGCATTTTGGTAATTATTCATTTTAAGATATTTATGGAGGGTAAGATTTCTCTTTTTAATGTCACTCAAAAATAATATTTTTTCTCCTTTTTAATATAAGCATGTTCTCCAGGATTATGGGCTTCCCTTGTGGCTCAGACTGTAAAGTGTCTTCCTGCAATGTGGGAGACCTGGGTTCAATCCCTGGGTCAGGAAGATCCCCTGGAGAAGGAAATGGCAACCCATTCCAGGATTCTTGCCTAGAGAATCCCATGGACAGGGGAACCTGGTGGGCTGCTGTCCATAGGGTCGCATAGAGTTGGACACGACTGAAGTGACTTAGCATGCATGCATGCATCCAGTACTCTTGCCTGGAAAATTCCATGGATGGAGGAGCCTGGTGGGCTACAGTCCATGGGGTCACAAAGAGTCGGGCAAGACTGACCGACTTCCCTATCACTTCCAGGATTATAGGGCAAAACCATTTAATCCAATAAACTGTCAGCCCTAAAGATCAGATAAAATTTGTTTTTAATCTAACCTCATACTTGGACTCATTTAAAGAGGGACAAACTGTTCACAGTAATCTTTGAAATAAAGGATTAAATTACTTACACACTTTCATATATTGTGTGTATTCCCTGGATAAGGACTCTGACAAACCTAGCATGTAATTATAATCTACTAGACACCCTCCACTGTTATGTTCTGCAGATTCAAAGATAAGACCAGGAGATCAGTGTCACTAGTGAGAAGTGGTAGTAATGTAATTAAACCTTGTAAAATCATGATGTATTCCTACAGTGTTATAATACGGGGATAAAGCAGGGAATGATTGACTCTTCCGTGGAGATCCAGTGGTCTAGGAAAGCTACAAATTTATTTTCAAATACAGATTGTATCATATGAACCTCTCCAGGACAGTACTTCACAAAATATTTTCCTGAGAAAATACTAGTGCCTTGCATTCTGTTAATAAGTATTATGGAGGAAAATCCACAAGCGTTTATTCATCAAAAAATGAGAAATTTTTGTGTCTTATCCAAATTCTTATAATTATGCAACTTACCTCATAAAATATGCAAAACAGTTTGGGAAAGAATTCTAATACACTTAGTCTAGCTAGCATTTACTTAGCTTTAAATGAGAGAAAGGAGAAAGAGATAGAGGTGACTTTAAAAGGATGTGCATAGGTTTTATGCAATCATGACACCATTGTATACAAGGGACTTGAGCTTCTGCAGATTTGGGGATCCTGGGGAGATAGGGTGGAGGGTGATGCTCTAGAAGCAATCCTTCTGAGATACGAAGGAGAGCCATATTTGTCCTAAATGTGCCACAGTATCATTTTGAGCTGCTTATGAACCTGCTCAGTCCAAGGGAACCAGAACAATAAAAACGGAACACAGAACTGTTTGTAAACCACCCAACAATGCAGCTTAATAAAAAGTTTTAAAAATAGTATGTTAGCTTTTGAATAAGATGAATGTCCTCAACAAAAAAAAAAAGGATTTTTAAAGATTGAGATATTAATGAAAGATATGTTTTAGACACCATCATAAATGATAGAGAAAATATAAAGATGAAGGAGAGATTCTGAATGTGGAAAGAGATTACAAATATGTTAATAGAGCATGTTGATATTGTGCTAACAAAATGTGCCAGGATTTTCCACTTATTTTTAAAACAGCAGAAGAGGAATTTTTATTTGGAATGTCAGATCTCACTGCATCTAACTGTACCAAGGATGATCCAGAAAGATGATATAAAAGATCAGTGTTGTTAGTACTTCACAAAGGGAAAACACATGAAAACCTGTGTGGTGGTTAGACAGGTAATTGAGAGCTCTGAGGAACTCACAGGGAAAATGGAATAGTCAGATCTGATCTTAGGAATTATGGAGACTGGAAAAAAGAGAAGGGTTTGGAGACAGACGGTTTTGCTCACCACCTTCTTCAGGCAAAAATATACACACAAACTACCCATATTGTATCTCCCTGGATTTCAAATTAAGTTACCAGTAATTGTAGATTATTTTCCCCCAGGACCAGAAAAGAGGAAACATTAAGTATTCCAGTTAGAGAATTCTGTTTCTGTTGTAAAGTGGTTTTGAATTCTGGCCCCATGACTTATTTTGTGAACTTAGGCAGGCTTTGCTCTTAGTTTGTTTTGTGTTTCATTTTTCTGTGTCTTAAGATGATGTAACAAGTATTAATTAACAGTATTAACTTCATTGTTTGAGAGTATGAAAAGACATATTCAGCTCTCTAGCAACCCCATGGGTGGTAGCCCACCAGATTCCTCTGTCCATGGGATTCTCCAGGCAAGAATACTGGAGTGAGTTGCCATTTCCTCCTCCAATAATAAATAAGAAGGTGCAATTATTACTGAATGCACTTGTGGAAACTGTAGCTTCATTAATAGCTTTTAATCATCAAATATTCAAATCTAAATATAAAATTTCTGTCTCTGACAAATAGACACCTCCATACATGGATAATATAAATGGAATAATTAATGAAGAATATAATAAAATAAAATATATAATGAAAGCTTCATCTTCCAGCTTCAGATAGATGTGTTTGTATACCAACCTCTAAATAGAGCAAAGTATTCCCAGGAAGGATGCAGAATGGGAAAGTGAATGTTGTGTAAGAGATGAGATGATGCCAGGTAGAAAAGAAACTGGAAATCCACAAGAGAAGTTTCCCTTAAATTATTGCCTTATTTAAAAAAAAAAAATTAAGAATCTTCTAGAAATAATCCTGGGGAAAGTATATCTCTAGAGGAAAAGTTGATCACTGAGTTTTTGTTTTGTAACAGATTAACAAAAAATCCACCTCCCCCATTCAAGTTATTTTGAAAGTATTCTGGGATCAAATAACGTTCTTTGCTTTGGGTTTGCATCACACTAAACTTGGTGATGACGTTCCTCAACATTCATAAGCCCAGCTTGTGTTCTGTGCTTCATGGCTCACAGGATCTTGGCCTCTGGTCCCTTATCATGCCTATGGTCTCATATTCCATTAATTTTCTCACTGCCCTGGGCTGCAGCCACATTGGCTTCCATTTGTTCTTAAAACTTTCCTTGAACGCTTGCATCTGCCTTTCCCTTAGTTACTCCATCTTCTAAAACACTGCTCCGTAAGGACCTCCATGGCTCATCTCTAAACCACCTTCATGAGATTTTTGTTCAATTATCCTCTTCTCAATGAAATCAACCTTCATTCTCATATCTGAGCCAGAGATCCCCCTTTGCTCCTTTATCTTAGAAGATGATTTTTTCCAGATTTTTCTATAACATCACTAATATACTCTAAGATTTATTTATGTATTTTCCTGATGGTTTATGCTTGTTTCACACAAATGGAATATAAGTCTCATGAGATCAAGGATTTCTTTTTCTGTTTTGTTCACTGATAACAAATAACTAAAATAGAGCCTAAAACATAACAGGCACTCAGCTAATATTCGTTGGACAAATAAGTGAATTAATTAATTCAACTGAAGGTTAAAATGCTTAGAAGTAGGCCAAAATAATTATAAATAAGTTTATGTATTTATTATTGGCATTTTAATATGATTAGGGATAGAGAGATTATTAATTTACTAATGGTAATGTCTTATGAGAATTAGTGTTGGTATCTTGCTTCAGACTGCATGCAAAAACTAAATTGCAAACTATATAAATTAAATATTTAAATATGTGTGTAATGCAATAACTTTTATGTAAATGATTATATAGTTTCTCATAGTAGTTAAAATTGCACTAGTTGCATAATTACCTCTGAAATCGTCTGGCTTTCAAATTGATTAAGTTTTATAATCTAGGGCAAGAATACAGCTAGGTAGAGAAATTAGTTCTGCTGTTGGTAAATTAGGCAGTTTAGAGTTACACACATAAATAGAAGGATAAAAATAGCATACAAGATTATGTTATTAATGTTGATTATTTTATGTGACAACTAATTTAACCCTGAGGTAAATTCTTAAACAAAATTCCTAGAAAGTATTGATCAAGTTGAATACTCTGGAACATACATATGCACACACATGTGCAAACACACATATAACCTACCTATATATGTGTAACATATATAACATTTATACTTACATATATAATGTCCACGGATAATTTTGTTTGATTTGTGGAAATCATTGTGAGAAAAACTTTATTTTTAAAATTTTCTTATAAAATATTGATAAATAAAAGAAAATGAACAGAATTTGAATATTGAAAAGAAAGCTTAAGATTCATTCACAATCAAGCAGCTATCTGTGCCTCAAATTTTTCTCATCTTTCAAATAAAAACATTTTGAAAACCAGGCAACAGTATTGCTAAAAATAAAATTCAGGATATCTGCTATATTGATAATGTGTTCATTTTAAAATCAGATATAAAAGAATCACATTACATATGTATGTACTAGGACTAGCAAGGTTTCTGCTAGTTTCTGCTATCACCAAGCCCAAAAATAGTTTTTAAAAATAAAACAAAATAAGAGTAAATATATTTTTCTATTTTCCAAAAATTGTCTAAAGATAAGTTGTTGAAATATATTTACGGAAACACATCCCAAACTCCAAATCAACAGTGAGATTATATTACCTTCTGATAGTCATTATAAGGTAAGACACAAATAGGGCCTTAAATAGAAACCATATAATTAAAATACGCTTACATATAAATGAGGTTTATTTAATTAATTAGTAAACATTTGAAAATCCAGACTCATCTAGGATACAGTTGCATTGATTAATATTATTGCATGAGGCTTGTAGCATATTTTGAATAAAATATTCCACAATCAGGGATATTATCTACAATTATAACAATGAGATACAGTGAAATAACGTCAATTTAAGCACCTAAAAATAACAGATATCCCAAACCAATATCTATTTTAGGTGCAAGAAAAGACTATTACACTTTCTCTAAAATCAGAATCTAAACAGGAAACACATGTATACCTGTGGAGGATTCATGTTGATATATGGCAAAACCAATAAAATATTGTAAAGTTAAAAAATAAAATTAAAAAAAAACTGAATTTATAAAAATTGCAACTATTTTACATAAAAGTTTTTCCAGTCACACCTACTAAATTTAGATTTCATAGACCCAGAGACTCTTGTTTCAAATGTGCTTATTTTATGTTTACAGTATTATTCCATTTTCAATTATATATAATCTTCATCTATTCTTGGAAAACATAAATGACAAATTTCCTCAAAATTACCCAAAAGAAATGATAACTGTCTACCCCTTCTATTGAACCATGGGTCTCATCATATACTTTAACTTTCAATTTTATTTAGTTAAAGCTGTTCTGCTAATTGCTTTGCTCATGACCTCCTTCACATCTTTGTTGCTGAAACTAAAAATCATAGAGTACAACATTTAGGAATTACTGTGGTGTAAAACGTAGCCACCATTTCCCCCTGTTCTACAGACTCTTCAATTGGACTTCTGAGACAAATGAAGAAAAGATTTCCATAAAATATTGGGACCGCTGTCAAGTGGGGTCCACGTGTAGAGAAAGCTTTCTTCCTTCTGCTGAGCGCATTCTCAGGACAGCAATAAGGATAAATGTGTTCAGTTCAGTTCAGTTCAGTTCAGTCACTCAGTTGTGTCCGACTCTTTGCGACCCCATGAATTGCAGCACACCAGGCCTCCCTGTCCATCACCAACTACTGGAGTTCACTGAGACTCACGTCCCTCGAGTCGGTGATGCCATCCAGCCATCTCATCCTCTGTCATCCCCTTCTCCTCTTGCCCCTAATCCCTCCCAGCATCAGAGTCTTTTCCAATGAGTCAACTCTTCGCATGAGGTGGCCAAAGTACTGGAGTTTCAGCTTCAGCATCATTCCCTCCAAAGAACACCCAGGACTGATCTCCTTTAGAATGGACTGGTTTTATCTCCTTGCAGTCCAAGGGACTCTCAAGAGTCTTCTCCAACACCACAGTTCAAAAGCATCAATTCTTCGGCACTCAGCTTTCTTCACAGTCCAACTCTCACATCCATACATGACTACTGGAAAAACCATAGCCCTGACTAGATGGACCTTTGTTAGCAAAGTAATGTCTCTGCTTTTGAATATGCCATCTAGGTTGGTCATAACTTTCCTTCCAAGGAGTAAGCGTCTTTTAATTTCATGGCTGCAGTCACCATCTGCAGTGATTTTGGAGCCCCCAAAAATAAAGTCTGACACTGTTTCCCCATCTATTTCCCATGAAGTGATGGGACCAGATGCCATGATCTTCATTTTCTGAATGTTGAGCTTTAAGCCAACTTTTCCACTCTCCTCTTTCACCTTCATCAAGAGGCTTTTTCGTTCCTCTTCACTTTCTGCCATAAGGGTGGTGTCATCTGCATATCTGAGGTCATTGATATTTCTTCTGACAATCTTGATTCCAGCTTGTGCTTCTTCCAGCCCAGTGTTTCTCATGATGTACTCTGCATATAAGTTAAATAAGTAGGGTGACAATATACAGCCTTGATGTACTCCTTTTCCTATTTGGAACCAGTCTGTTTTTCCATGTCCAGTTCTAACTGTTGCTACCTGACCTGCATATAGGTGTCTCAAGAGGCAGGTCAGGTGGTCTGGTATTCCCATCTTTCAGAATTTTCGAGTTTAATGTGATCCACACAGTCAAAGGTTTTGGAGTAGTCAATAAAGCAGAAATAGATGTTTTTCTGGAACTCTCTTGCTTTTTTCCATGATCCAGAGGATGTTGCAATTTGAACTCTGGTTCCTCTGTCTTTTCTAAAACCAGCTTGAACATCTGGAAGTTCACAGTTCATGAATTGCTGAAGCCTGGCTTGGAGAATTTTGAGCATTACTTTACTAGTGTGTGAGATGAGTGCAATTGTGTGGTAGTTTGAGCATTTCTTGGCATTGCCTTTCTTCTTGGATTGGAATGAAAACTGATCTTTTCCAGTCCTGTGGCCACTGCTGAGTTTTCCAAATTTGCTGGCATATTGAGTGCAGCACTTTCACAGCATCATCTTTCAGGTTTTGAAATAGCTCAACTGGAATTCCATCACCTCCACTAGCTTTGTTCATAGTGATGCTTTCTTTATAGTCCAACTTTATAGTCTCAGCTTTCTTTATAGTCCAACTCTCACATTCATACATGACAACTGGAAAAACCATAGGCTTGACTAGACAGACCATTGTTGGCAAAATAATGTCTCTGCTTTTTAATATGGTGTCTAGATTGGTGATAACCTTTCTTCCAAGGAGTAAAAGGTCTTCTAATTTCATGGCTACAATCACCATCTGCAGTGATTTTGGAGCCCAAAACAATAAAGTCTGCCACTGTTAGAAATGGACTTGGAACAACAGAATGGTTCCAAATTGGGAAAGAAGTCCATCAAAGCTGTATATTGTCACCCTGCTTATTTAATTTCAATGCAGAGTACATCTTGTAAAATGCCAGGCTGGATGAAGGACAATCTGGAATCAAGATTTCTGGGAGAAATAACAATATCCTCAAGATGATGACATCACCCTTATGGCAGAAAGTGAAGAACTAAAGAGCCTCTTAATGAAAATTAAAGAGGAGACTGAAAAAGTTGGCTTAAAACTCAGCATTCAGAAAACTAAGATCATGGCATCTGGTCCCATAACTTCACGGAAATAGATGGGGAAGCAATGGAAACAGAGAGATACTTTATTTTGGGTGACTCCACCCATGAAATTAAAAGATGCTTGCTCTTTGTCTAGCCAAAGCTATGGTCTTTCCAGTAGTCATGTATGGATGTGAGAGTTGGATTGGAAAGAAAGCTGAGTGGTGAATAATTGATGCTTTTGAACTGTGGTGTTGGAGAAGATCCTGAGAATCTCTTGGACTGCAAAGAGATCAATACAGTCAATCTGAAAGCAAATAAACCCTGAATATTCTTTGGAAGGACTGATGTTGAAGCTTAAGCTCTAATATTTTGGCTACTTTATGCGAAAAACTGACTCCTTGGAAAAGACCCTGGTGCTGGGAAAGATCAAAGGAGGGAGGAGAAGTGGATGACAGAGGATGAGATGGTTAGATAGCATCACCGGCTCAATGGACATGAGTTTGAATAAGCTCCAGGAGTTGGTGAAGGACAGGGAAACCTGGCTTGCTGCAGTCCATGCGGTCGCAAAGAGTCGGACACAACTTAACAACTGAACTGAACATCACAATGTGGTCAATATGAATAGCACTTCATTTTTCAGCTGCCCAAACCATATAAATGAAACTAATAGACCTATATAATTTGAATAAATGTATAAAAAATATAGCACAGAAGGCAATGGCGACCCACTCCAGCACTCTTGCCTGGAAAAATCCCATGGATGGAGAAGCCTGGTAGGCTGCAGTATATGGGGTCATGAAGAGTCAGACATGACTGAGCGACTGCACTTTCACTTTTCGCTTTCATGCATTGGAGAGGAAATGGCAACCCACTCCAGTGTTCTTGCCTGGAGAATCCTAGGGATGGTGGAGCCTGGTGGGCTGCCGTCTATGGGGTCACACAGAGTCAGACACGATTGAAGCGACTCAGCAGCAGCAGCATAACAGTATAGGATGCTTGGGGCTGGTGCACTGGGATGACCCAGAGGCATGGTACGGGGAGGGAAGGTGGGAGGGGGGTTCAGGATGGGGAACATGTGTACACCCATGGTGGATTCATGTTGATGTATGGCAAAACCAATACAATATTGAAAAGTAATTAGCCTCCAATTAAAATAAATAAATTTATATTTAAAAAATATATAGGGCTTTGATAGTGATTCAGAGGGTAAAGAATTTGCCTGCAGTGCAGGAGACCAGGATTTGATCCCACAGATTGGGAAGAGTACTTGGGGAAAAGAATGGCAAGGCACTCCAGTATTTGTGCCTGGAGAATTCTTCCATATAGCAATAATAAGAACCCAATTTGTTGGGTTCTTAAAATCCATGCAGCATATTAAAATAGCTTCCTTCATATGTTTGCTTAATTACAGCAATCCTTTGAAATATACACTATACTAACTCATTTTACAATAAAGAAATACACATGGTTTCTTTGGCCTTCTGATTTCAAATCTCATTGTCTTAATTATTAAATATTATGAGGTCTTTGAACAATTGCACCCACCTTGTTAGCATTCAGGTTTATAGTTCACAACATTTTAAGTTACTAAATAAGTTATTCACTCATTTATCTGTACATGCTTATCACAAGTTATTATTGTGCATCTTTCAAAACTCAGATGTGATGCTGGAGGCTAGAAGTAAGATGATGGACAAAACAACTGCAAAAGGTTAAGTTAGGTGGATAACCAAGTCCAGAACATTTAACTCTTGGACCCTGGCTCACAGCTCAGTTATGGAAGAACTAGAAGAGGAATCAGATATTATAGTCCCCAGTTTGCTATAGACATCACATACTTCTTTCCTCTGTAACATTCTACCTTCCTGAGGAAGTCCATCTCTTCCTCTCAGTTAAATAGACTGCTTAGGGAAAGACAATATGCTGCCAGAGTTTTAAAATTCAATTTATCTAACACTACTGCCCCCCTGCTGCTGCTGCTAAGTGACTTCAGTCATGTCCGACTCTGTGCGACCCCATAGATGGCAGCCCACCAGACTGCCCCGTCCCTGGGATTCTCCAGGCAAGAACACGGGAGTGGGTTGCCATTTCCTTCTCCAATGCATGAAAGTGAAAAGTGAAAGTGAAGTCACTCAGTTGTGTCTGACCCTTAGCATGGACTGCAGCCTACCAGGCTCCTCCATCCATGGGATTTTCCAGGCAAGAGTACTGGAGTGGGGTGCCATTGCCTTCTCCGGTTAATTAAGCACTATCATCTAAATAGTGCACAAGTTAACAAAGGCACAGAAAAAATATATATATTACAAATTCAGGGATAAAATATAGCAAAGTGAGTGACTTTTAGCTCAAGCAATACATATGTGAAATATATAAAGATTTTTTATAAGAAAAGAAACAAGACTCAAAACTATATTTCAAATTTTTGTTAAAAAATCTAGAAAAGAAAGTAAAAGGTAATCTCAAGTCATCTACATTTTTCAGATCAATGACACAAAAAGCATTTTTTCTTTCCCTAGACCTGACTATGTGTATTCACACTCGCAGATTTGAGGGAGAAAGTAGGTCCCTACAGATCAGAGGCCACAAATCAGATCCACAAACAGCTGTCTGGGAAAAGAATGATTATATTCTCTCTTCTCATTCCAGACTGACCATCAAACAAGTGCATTCATAAGAACCAGAAAGCTATCATGACCCATAGTTCACAGTTTTACTTAGTAAATTAGGGGAAGAGCACAGAAGGTTGGTCTTCTTAAAGATTCTTAGCCCCTCAAAATAGATGGTAATAAAAAGAAAATAAATTCAAAGAACTGAACTCACAGCATGTGTATCCTGTTTACTATTATCAGCAGTAAGAGCATACCAGTGCTCTAGGGAATACCTAGTAGGAATTTTCACTTAGAGAGGGGCTCCTCAAAATGAAATGACTTCAAAGAACCTAAAATTTCATTCTAAAAGCAGTTCTGAAATAGTTGATCTGAGGTGCAGAACTCTATGCTTCATTTCTAACAATATCCAAGGAGATGTTACTACTCTCAACCCAGGAAAACATATTAAAGGACAGCAGTCTAGACTTACTACAGCTTATTTATTCTCAGTCCGAAGAACAACTGAAACACAGACACATAGAATATGAAAACTGATCTTATAAATGTAGAGACATTTGAGCCAAAGATTAAGAGTTACCGCTGATTGGAAATTGAGGCATGGCCATATTAGTGACTATGTTTCTTCTGAGGACTCTCTTCAGTGCTTGTTTTACATATTTGTTCCTCAGACTGTAGATCAATGGATTAAGTACTGGACTTACAAAGGTGTAGAAAACAGCTATTATCTTGGATTCTTCCACCGTCTTGTCTGTTGCTGGTCTTACATACATGCAGAAGAGTGTCCCATAAAATAGCGTTACAGCCATCATGTGGGAACCACAGGTGGAGAATGCCTTGCACCTTCCTTCTGCTGATTTGATCCTGATGATTGCAGTGAGAATTAAGGTGTAAGAAATCAGGATGATGATGAGGGAGCTGGAGAGGTTGAAGCCTGCTGATATCAACATGGCATGCTCTTTGACATAAGTATCAGAGCAAGAAAGCTTAATGAGTGGCGGGTCAGCACAGTAGAAATGGTTGATGATGTTGGATCTACAGAAGGTCAAGTGGAAGGTCAGGATGGCCTGAAAGAGTCCATCTGAGAAGCCATAGACATAAGGAAATGTGGCCAAGCTTATGCAGACGCACCTGGACATCTTCACACTGTAGCGCAGAGGGTTGTATATGGCCACGTAGCGGTCATAGGCCATTGCTGCCAGCATGTAAAACTCAGTGAGGAGAAGTGCTATGAAAAGGTAACATTGTACAAAGCAGCCAGTGAAGCTGATGGTCTTCTTCTGTGATACCAGATTAGTCAGCATCTGTGGGGCTGCAGTAGAGGTATAGCACAAGTCTACAAAGGATAAATGAGTGAGGAAGAAGTACATGGGTGTGTGAAGGCGAGAGTCCAGTCTGATTAACACCATCATGCCCAGGTTGCCTAGGAGGGTGACCAGGTAAATGACCAGAAACAGCACAAAGAGGAGAGGCTGGAGCTCTGGGCGATCCGTGAGCCCCAGGAGGATGAATTCTCTTGGTGCGGTGTCATTGGTGAAGGGCATTTTCTGCACTTGAAACAGATGGAATCAGAGACATGAAGGTGCACTTTTTATTACTGACTGTTGAAATGATTTTTGTCTACACCTCCAGATCATTCAAAATGAATACTATTGTAAGATGATGTTTTGCTTCTACTAAGCCATTGTTTCAGGTTCTTTAATACAGAACTATTATTCTATTTCCTTCTCTTACCTACCTTGTACCTACATCTGTACCTAAAGATAACTATCCTTATAGCTATGTCCATATGTATAAGTGAACTGCATATTCCGTATCTCCCTGCACTTTTTAAGCTTCTGCATTTTACATACCTTTATAGCCCCAGCTTCAAGGTTGTCCTTTATGAAGTATTTTCACTCCTCTCCCATCATACATAAAACTGAATTACTCCCTTTCTGCTTTTTACTTCTCACACACCCTATAATCTCTCATTTATTCTTTAGCACATTACATCACTAAAATGGATCCACTTGCTCCTTATATGTTAGTTCTTCAAGGGCAGAGTAAATTATTCTTCATTACTGTTCTATGATTTCTAAGGGCATATTTATATGCTACTTTAATGGCACCCCACTCCACTACTCTTGCCTGGAAAATCCCATGGATAGAGGAGCCTGGTAGGCTGCAGTCCATGGGGTCACTGAGGGTCGGACACGACTGAGTGATTTCACTTTCAATTTTCATTTTCATTCATTGGAGAAGGAAATGGCACCCCACTCCAGTGTTCTTGCCTGGAGAATCCCAGGGACGGGGGAGCCTGGTGGGCTGCCATCTATGGTGTCACACAGAGTTGGACACGACTGAAGTGACTTAGCAGTAGCAGTTAAAATAGAAAAGAAAAAAAATAGCATGAGCATGAAATACCAAACTACTTGCAATCTTTTATTCATCTCTGAATTCCCAAAGAATGATTCACAATGTTACATCTTTCACAGGAAAAACAGGGGCTTATAAACTGTTTGACAAAACAATTGCTCCAAGAAGCTTGTTAATCAAGATAATCTACAGAACATCTGTGTCAGAAAGTCACATGGGTCAGTGGAGTCTCACACTTAACATTTATCCCGATGATCCTCACACAGATGTTCCCAGAATCACTCTTTAAAAATATAATTACAAACCAAAACACAAAGGCACAGTCACCAGAGTCCTATAAACACATGACAAATCAATGAACAAAGAATTTTTAGATGAAATGAATTCTTACACAGTATTTTGAGGATGGTCTACAGCAATGACAGAGTGTTTTCATAAAGAAAAGAAACAAGCTTGGCATAAAAGGTATTTAAGTTATTAAATATGACCTCCATCTGTCTAGGCATATGATAATATTTGGCTTACTAGTTCATCGTCACTTCTAAATAAGTGCTGAGTCCCCTATTTTGTACTCCACACATGCTTTTATGTTTTTATTTCTCTCACACTTCATTCTTTTTAAACTTGCCCAATTCTTGTCTCATTTCCAAATAAGTCACTAAAATTTACTGTAGTTATAATTTAGAAATACAGTTTTATAAAAGTGCTTTTGTACCTATACCTCCCTTCCATTTTATATTAAGTACTTAATATACATCTATGGAATATGCTAATAGTAGTTACTGATAGTAGATAATGATTCTTACCCAGAAGGTGCTTCATTTCCTTATTTTAAATGGAAATAGTAAAATCTGTTTTGTTTTACTCTAAAATCTTTACAGAGATCACAGAGTAGTCCAAAAGTATTTATTGATAATTAATACATTATGTATTTATGCACTGTAGATGGAAAAATGAGCCAAAGCTTCAAAATCCCTGCCTTTCTGGCATTCACATTCTAGTGGACACAGAAGGATAATGCCACAATAAATCATTAGTGTTTCAGATGACTCTGGCATGGAGGAAAAGAAAGAAAATGAAGGAAAGGTTGTTTAAATTTTAAACAGCAACATTAACAAGGAACTCATGTAAAAGTGACTTTTTAAATAACAAGCTGAAAGAGAAAGAAAAATCAATCAGGAATTCAAAGGAGAATATTCTAGGAAGGATAAGGACCAGAGGCAAAGATACCATGTGTGATACATTTGGAAACCTGAAGGTCTATGTGAACTGGACATGGAACAACACCCTGGATCCAAATCAGGAAAGGAGTATACCAAGGCTGTATATTGTCACCTTGCTTATTTAACTTATATTCAGAGTACATCATGAGAAATGCCAGGCTGGATGAAGCACAAGGTGGAATCAAGATTGCTGGGACATATATTAATAATGTCAGATATTCAGATGACACCATCCTTATGGCAGAAAGTGAAGCAAAACGAAAGAGCCTCTTGATGAAAGTGAAAGAGGAGAGTGATAAAGTTGCCTTTAAACTCAATATTCAGAAAACTAAGATCATGGCATCTGGTCTCATCATTTCATGGCTAATAGATGGGGAAAGAATGGAACAGACTTTATTTTGAGGGGCTCTAAAATCACTGCAGATGGTGAGTGCAGCCATGAAATTAAAAGATGCTTGCTCCTTGGAAGAAAAGTTATGACCAACCTAGACAGCATATTTAAAAGCAGAGACATTACTTTACCAACAAAGGTCCATGTAGTCAAGGCTGTAGTTTTTCCATTGGTCATGTATAGATGTGAGAGTTGGACTCTAAAGAAAGCTGAGTCATGAAGAATTGATGCTTTTGAATTGTGGTGTTGGAGAAGACTCTTGACAGTCCTTTGGTAAACAAGGAGATCCAACCAGTCCATCCTAAAGGAAATCAGGCCTGAATATTCATTGGAAGGACTGATGCTGAAGCTGAAACTCCAATACTTTGGCCACCTGATGCGAAGAACTGGCCTATTGGAAAAGACCCTGATTCTGGGAAACACTGGAAGTGGGAGAAGAGGACTACAAAGGCTGAGACAGTTGTATGGCATCACTGACTCAATGGACATGAGTTTGAGTAAACCCTGGGAGTTCGTGATGGACAGGGAAGCCTGTCTGCTGTGGTTCATGGCATCACAAAGAGTCACACATGACCGAACAACTGAACTGAACTGAGGCCTATATGTGCATGTACAGAATTCATACAGAGGAATGCAGAAAGTCAGAGCTGATACCTCCACTAAAGCACAAATGTTTCACTTCATTGAGAGACTGAGTTATCTCTGCCTATGAGATTTTATCAAGATATCACAACATTCACTGGAGAAAAAGAAGTTCATTGGTGGTTTATTTCAGCTTTCCTATAAGAAGTGTCTAAAAATGAATAAGCTGAAATCAGGTTATCTGCTTGTATGCCAGCAACAAGGTGGCTTAGGAGATTTTTCATGTTCTTCCGCACCCAAGAATCCCAGAGAGAGAAGAGGTAGTAGTTACTGGAAGAGAAAATGCTAGAAAGAAAAAGATCAGGATGTAGAAATTTCAGGTATATTAAGACATGGCAGGAAATTAGACTGAAGGACCACTCCACTATTGCAGAAGGAGTTGTTTATTACATGTCACATAATGATTGCTTCTGGGATCTGAAAAGGTCTTGACTCACAGTCTCAGTGACCTGTGTGAATCCAGCCATACCCCGACTGGAGGGCAGCAGGAGTACTGATAGGTAGCAAGATACCAAAACATCTATGGAGAGTAAGAAAGAAAATCACAGCTGACCTGGCTACCTTTGTTAGCCTAGAATGACAGGTGAGCATCTTCTTAACAAGGCACTTGTGGGTTTACTCCCTCACAGCCAAGGAGAGCCTCTCTCTGATGGAGGAAGAGACAGCAAAGGAGCAATTCAAGGACAGTTGCTGCTGCTGCTGCTAAGTCGCTTCAGTCATGTCTGACTCTGTGAGACCCCATAGACAGCAGCCCACCAGGCTCCCCCGTCCCTGGATTCTCCAGGCAAGAACACTGGAGTGCGTTTCCATTTCCTCCTCCAATGCATGGAAGTGAAAAGTGAAAGAGAAGTCGTTCAGTCGTGTCCGACTCTTAGCGACCCCATGGACTGCAGCCTACCAGGCTCCTCCATCCATGGGGTTTTCCAGGCAAGAGTACTGGAGTGGGGTGTCATTGCCTTCTCTGTCAAGGACAGGAGAAAGCTACAAATTGTTAAACCTGGGTAACTAGGACAATCTACACAATAGACACAATCCAGTAACAGAGAAAATATACAACATCCTTGTTTAAAAATAATTAAGGATTTCAAGACAGTGAGGAAGAACATTATATTTAATCTGTAAAGTTTCTGAAAACAGAGCCCTGTCAACGGCATTAGTTACATGCACATGAAATCAGCCATTCCTACAGCACTCAGGCCAGCAGAACTGGCAATAGGGTACATGGAGCAGGAGAGTATCCTCTCTTCTGCAAAAAAGAAATGGAAGGAAGAAAGCAAGCAAAGAGACAGAGTCCAGAAAGCAAGAGTTCAACCCTCGTGAGATCACCCTAGAGAGGAACCCAGCTCAGTGGGCTAGAGCTCGAGATTGAGGACTGGAGGAGAAGGGGGCAATGGAAGAGATGGGTGGATAGCATTACAGACTCAATGAACATGAGTGTGAGCAAACTCCAGGAGATAGTGAAGGACAGTGAAGCCTAGTGCACTGCAATCCATGGAGTGGCAAAAAGTCGGACATGACTAGGTGCCTGAACAATAGCTGCTGCTAAGTCATTTCAGTCGTGTCCGACTCTGTGCGACCCCATAGATGGCAGCCCACCAGGCTCCCCCGTCCCTGGGATTCTCCAGGCAAGAACACTGGAGTGGGTTGCCATTTCCCTCTCCAATGCATGCAAGTGAAGGTGAGTCACTCAGTCGTGTCTGACTCTTCGCGACCCCATGGACTGCAGCCTACCAAGCTCCTCTGTCCATGGGATTTTCCAGACAAGACAACAGCAAGTGAAACATAGAGATTAGCATCTGTATATTTTGATCAAACAGTGTAAAAGTTAGTGGACCTGCTTGAGATTTTACAACAATCTCCTCTTGACTTAAAAATAAGACAAACAAAGACTTACTTCTGGTTTGGATATGAACCCATTTTCTCAATGTCTGTTTAGGAAAGTTCATTGATGCCTCTCTAAGCTGAATACCATTGATGTATTTCTAGCAGGATTTGGGAGGTAGGAGCCTGTTCTTAAAGCAAATCTCAGAGATTTGCTTAGCAGCAGCAGAAACAAGTGTGTCACTAGGAATCAGCCCTTCAGGGATTCACTGTAACACTGTGGGATCAAAGAGCTAATCATGTGTTTCAGACATATTTTTTCATATTTTCTAAATTATTATTTGCCCTGAGAGTTACGTGGAAGGCAAGCAATGATTTCATTTTCACATTTTGAAGATGGTCTTATTTTATGTTTTATTTTTCTTTTATACTGAAACTTCCTCTTCTCCTAAAATCCAGAGCTCTTAGCAATGTCCTTTCTAATGGACATCCATGTCTTGGACAAGATTAGGCATGAGGAGGACTATGAAATAGACTATGAAATTGGCAATCACCTTATTGAGCACTTCTTGTGTGAAGCACTTTCCCTTGGCAATTTAATTGATTCCTCAAAATGACACTTGGAGGTAGGAACTCCTTCCTGTCATTTCAGCTAAAGAATCAGACCTCCACTAAAGGAACAGTAAACCCTATGCCACATGTCTAGACAGTGGCAGGGTAGGTTTGTTTTTTTTGTTTGTTTGTTTTTTTAATTTATTTATTTATTTATTTTACTTTACAATATTGTATTGGTTTTGCTATACATTGACTTGAATCAGACACGAGTATACATGTGTTCCCCATCCTGAACCCTCCTCCCACCTCCCTCCCTATCCCATCCCTCTGGGTCATCCCAGTGTACCAGCCCTGAGCACCCTGTATCATGCATCAAACCTGGACCGGTGTAGGTTTTGAATTTCTGCCTTCCTGTACCCAACTGACTAGTTTTTCTTTTTCTTTCTTTTTTTATTTTTTAAATTATGAAAGTGTGATAACACATATGCAGGAGACTTGGGAAATACAGAATGAAGTGACATATAGTTCCACTATATTTTACAATTATTTTTAAGTATGAAAATAAATTTTTAGTTGAAGTTTTAATATCAAACTCTCAAAAATTAATAAAAAAATATATAGGAACATAGAAGGGTATAGTAGTCCTGAAAACACCACGAATCAATTCAACATAATTAAGATTTATACAATTTTCACACAATAGTAAGATAAACATTCTATTCAAGTTCCCACAGAGTATAAACTAAGAGACACTGGAACATATCCAGGGACATAAAAGAAGGTGCAAAATGTTCAGGGTCTGAACGTATTGAAACCATACAGAGTCTGTTCTCTTATCACTGGAGAATTATGTTAGAAATTGATATCAAAATATATTTGAAAATAACCCACATATTTTCAAGAACAATGTGACATTTGCCAAGAGAGATCTTTGACTTAGCCACTGAAAGCTTCAATAAAGTTAGAAAACTGAAAAAAAAAAAAAGAAAGAAAGAAAGAAAGAAAACGGGTGATTGCGGAGAAGAACGCATTTAAATGAAAAATTAATATCAAAGATACTTTCAAAACCACTTTTTCCACTATGGGAAGGGAAGCTGCCTTTCCTTAACGTGAAGTCAGTTTGTCCTCTTTCTCTCACCTTTCTTTAAAATTCTTGTTTCCGTTTCTTTTCAGTCAGTGCTTTCCTTGTTCTCCTCTGGTTCATGTTAATCTTGAAACTAGGAAATGCTTACATGGAAGGATTCTCAAAGGTTGCTTTCTTGCTTCCACAAAACTGGGTTTCACCTCCGTCCTCCACTCTGTCTTACCACTTTGCCCCTTCCTTGGCTGACACACTCAGTTTTCATCTCCTACTAATATTTCTGTTGCCACCACTAGACTGCAATCTCTTATCTGTAAGAACTGTAATCTCCACAGTTTAGCTTGTGCCCTGGAGATTAATACTTGATCAACAAGCACTGATGGGGAGAATCAAGATCCCACATGCCATGTGTCTCATGATGTGGCCAAAAAAAAAAAAGTTAACAAATATTGATGAATAATTTAAGGGTTGTGTGCAGTGTATAATTCAGCAAATATACTGCACTTCTTGTCTTCTTGTATATTGCTTCCCAAGTACATTTGCATTTATTGAATACACAACCTCATCCCTCACACTTGAAATTCTGCAGGAAGATCATATGGGGTGAGTGACTCTCTTGTTTAAAAACTGCAGGGGAAAAAATGAATGGAAGTAATTGATTATGGGTAATAGACATCAAATCCTTAATATGTGTGAGGAATTGACCTCACCACTTTACATGGATTAGTTCAGTCAATTCTGACAAACTCTTTGGGTCATCGGTATTATTATATTCACTTTACAAAAGGGAAACTGAGGACAGTGGAGGATAATTAACTTTCTCTGTCATATTGCTATTAATAAATTTTGAGAAAGGGTTTAAACAGATTAACAGATAGTCTTTGATATCATGTTGTTTAGGAAAGAAATGTGGCAAGCTCATGCAGTGCTACATTCTGGGTAGAGGCAATCATTCATTCATTCATTTCTTCATTAATCCATAGAGTTAATAAATTTTCAAGGAAAAACTTTTGCTTGCACTTTGCTATGAATATAGAGAGTATAATAGAAACCTAAATGATGATTTGTATCCTTAAACCATTTCTTTTTCACAGTGGGAAAGATGAGGCATACATAATTTAAAGTCACACAATAGGATTTTAGATTGTTAAGAATTCTTCTTGAAGACCATTCTGGAAAGTGGTAGTGTGTAGAGGTTGCACTTAATTCTCCATAATGAAAAAGGGCTATAATAATAGTTCAAGAAATATTTATTGAGAATCATCTTATTTACAGGTTTTGTGATAAATGTTCACTTCAGACAGTGAGCAAAACTACACATGAACCTTGCCCCCATGGAGCTGAGACCTCCAAAGTTATGCTGTTTCTCCTGGTTCATGGACAACGTATTGAAGGGCAACAGCCTAGACTACTAAGTGTAGTTCATTGTTCCAGACCTGAGTATTTTTTGGTGAAATATTCTTCCATAAAGACATATGTCGGGAGCCGCGTTAGGCATTACTGACAAAATGGAGGCACGGCCCCAACCCCCTCTCCTCATTCCTCAGGCACGGTCCCGGAATGAAGGAGTTAGCTCTTGTGATTCTGACTTGTTTCTTCCTTTCTTCTGTTGAGTTGGCTGGAAAGAATGTTAAGGGCTTATTGTTCTTGACAGGAGCGTGAGAAAGCACAAAGCCTTCTTCAGTTGTGCCCAGAAAATAATCCATAAAGTTAACCACTGACATTTATTCAAGGATCTTTACAAAGAATGTTCCAGGATGAGCACATAGGCCACAGCTTGAAGCTAGGGGAAGGATTGTTATCTGAGACCTGTTTGTGAGGGGAATGTTTATGGCAAAAGAAGTTTGCTGAGCTTAGGGTTAATTAAGAATAGATAGAAGCCTTTTTAGGGGACAGTGATCTTAAGATACTAGGGGCAAACAGGATTTAGAAAGATAAGAAATAAACTGAGGAATGTAGCATAAGTCACAATGTAATCACAAGTTAAGTATAGGACACATAAGAGGAAGTAGATAATAGATAATAAAGCTGATTCTGAGAGAATCGCTGAAGCAGGAACTCTGTAGGACAACAATGATTTTTGGAGACAATAAATTTGGGTGGGGGAAACTAAAAATGTCAAACCTATGACCTAATGCTTTTGTCAAAGTATAAAAGAAAACCTGAAGTTTGAAATAAACATGTAGTCCTGTACTTTGAGTCAGAGGCTACATCATTGCCCGCCGACACCACTCACCCCTTCAGGCTGATTCCCTGGCTGCTGGAGCTGGACTCTGGCAGATATAGTCATAAAGAACCTGAAAACCCATCATGATAATGCAAAGGCCCTTGAGTCAAAGGTTAAGAGTTACCATTTATTGGAAATTGGAGGCGTTGCCATCTGAGTGACCATATTTCTTCTGGGGACTCTCTTCAATGCTTGTTTTACATTGTTGTTCCACAGGCTGTCAATCAATGGATTAAGTACTGGATGTACAAAGGTGTAGAAAACTGCTATTATCTTGGATCCCTCAGCATTCTTATCTGTTGGTGATCTTAAATATGTGCAGAAGATTGCCCCATAATATAGGGTTACAATCGTCACGTGGGAGCCACAGGTGGAGAATGCCTTGTGCCTTCCTTCTGCTGATTTGATCCTGAGGATGGCAGCAAGAATGAAAGCATAAGACACAGGATGGTGATGAGGGAGTTGCAGAGGTTGAAGCCTGCTGATATGAGCAAAGAAAGCTCTTTGACATGAGTTTGAGACCAAGCAAGCTTAATGAGTGGTGTGTCAGCAGAGTAGAAATGGTTGACTACATTTGACCTACAAAAGTTCAAACAAAAAGTCAGGATGGCCTGGAAGAGTCAAGTTTGTGCAGATGCACCTGGACATCTTCACACTGTAGTGCAGAGGGTTGCATATGACCACATAGTGGTCATAGGCCGTTGCTGTCAGCATGTAAAACTCAGTGAGAAGAAGTGCTATGAAAAAATAACTGTGCAAAACAACCAGCAAAGCTGATGGTCTTCTTCTGTGATACCAGATTAGTCAGCATCTGTGGGGCTGCAGTAGAGGTATAGCACAAGTCTACAAAGGATAAATGAGTGAGGAAGAAGTACATGGGTGTGTGAAGGTGAGAGTCCAGTCTGATTAAAACCATCATGCCCAGGTTGCCTAGGAGGGTGACCAGGTAAATGACCAGAAACAGTAAAAAGAAGAGAGACTGGAGCTTTGGGTGATCCATGAGCCCCAGGAAAATGAATTCTCTTAGTGCAGTGTCATTGGTGAGGGGCATTTTCTACACTTGAAACAAATGCAACCAAAGGAGATAAGAAGGTACACATTTTATTACAATTGAAATGATTTTTCTAAAACTCCAGATGTTATTCAAAATGAATATTGTCATACACTGCTGCTTTACTTCTATTAAGCTATTGTTTCAGTTTCTTTCTCTTTTTTTAATACTGAACTATTATTTTATTTCCATCTTTTACCTATTCTTGTATCTATGGCTGTATCTATAGATAGCTATGCTTCTAACCATAGCTACATTCATGGTCACAAGTGAGCTGCATAATCGTTATCTCCCTGCACTATTTTTTCTTCTGCAACTCTACTTATCTTATAAGACCAACTTCAAGGCTAGTCCCTTGTGATGCATTTCTCACTCTTCTGTCATTATACCTGAGATTGAATTAACCCCCTTCTGTTTTATACTTCCCAAATACCCTATAAACTCTAATTTATTCTTCAGCACATTACATCACCAAAGGAGATCCACTTTCTACTCATGTGTTAGTTCTCCAGTTCACTTCAGTTCAGTCACTTAATCGTGTCTGAATCGTTGCAACCCCATGGACTGCAACAGGCCAGGCTGCCCTGTCCATCATCAACTCCCGGAGTTTACCCAAACTCATGTCCATTGAGTTGGAGAAGACATACAACCATCTCATCCTTACCATCCTCTTCTCCTCCTGCCCTCAATCCCTCCCAGCATCAGAGTATTTTCCAATGAGTCAACTCTTAGCGTGAGGTGGCCAAATTACTGGAGTTTCAGCTTGAGCATCAGTCCTTCCAATGAACACTCAGGACTGATCTCCTTTAGGATGGACTGGTTGGATCTCCTTGCAGTCCAAAGGACTCTCAAAAGGCTTCTCCAACACCACAGTTCAAAAGCATCAGTTCTTTGCCACTCAGCTTTCTTTACAGTCCAACACTCACATCCAAACGTGACTACTGGAAAAACCATAGCCTTGACTAGATGGACCTTTATTGACAAAGTAATATCTCTGCTTTTGAATATGCTATCTAGGTTGGTCATAACTTTCCTTCCAAGGAGAAAGCATATTTTAATTTCATGGCTGCAGTCACCATCTGCAGTGATTTTGGACCCCAAAAAATAGTCAGTCACTGTTTCCACAGATTCCCCATTGATTTGCCATGAAAAGATGGAACTGGATGCCATAATCTTACTTTTCTGAATGTTGAGCTTTAAGCCAACTTTTTCACTCTCCTCCTTCACTTTCATCAGGAAGCTCTTTAGCTCCTCTTCACTTTCTGCCATAAGGTTGATGTCATCTGCATATCTGAGGTTATTGATATTTCTCCCCGTAATGCTGGTTCCAGCTTGTGCTTCATCCAGCCCAAGGTTTCTCATGATATAGTCTGCACATTAGTTAAATAAGCAGGGTGACAATATGCAGGCATGGCTTACTCCTTTTCCTATTTGGAACTACTCTATTGTTCAATGTCCAGTCCTAACTGTTGCTTCCAGACCTGCATACAGGTTTGTCAAGAGGCAGGTCAGGTGGTCTGGTATTCCCATCTCTTGAAGAATTTTCCACATTTAATTGTGATCCACACAGTCACAGGCTCTGGCATAGTCAATAAAGCAGAAATAGATAGTTTTTTGTTGTTGTTTTTTTTTTTTTTAAACTCTCTTTCTTTTACCATGATCCAGCAGATGTTGGCAATTTGATCTCTGGTTCCTCTGTCTTTTCTAAAACCAGCCTGAAAATCTGAAAGTTCACAGTTCATGTATTCCTGAAGCCTGGCTTGGAGAATTTTGAGCATTACTTTGCTAGTGTGTGACATGTGTGCAATCATGTGACAGTTTGAACACTCTTTGATATTGCCTCTTTGGGACTGGAATGAAAACTGACCTTTTCCAGGCCTGTAGCCACTGCTGTGTTTTCCATATTTGCTGACATATGGAGGGCATCTTTTTCACAGCATCATCCTTTAGGATTTGAAATAGCTCAGCCTGGAATCTATCACCTCCACTAGCTTTGTTCACAGTGATGATAGTGATACCTCCTGAGGCCCGCTTGACTTCACACTACAGGTTGTCTGACTCCAGGCAAGTGATGATACCATCGTGGTTATCTGGGGCATTAAGGTCTTTTTGTATAGTTCTTCTGTGTATTCTTGCCACCTCTTCTTAATATCTTCTGCTTTGTTAGGTCCATACCATTTCTGTCCTTTATTTAGCCCATCTTTGCATGAACTGCTTCCTTGGTATCTCCAATTTGCTTGAGGAATTCTCTAGTCTTTCCTAGTCTATAGTTTTCCATTTCTTTTCACTGATCACTTGGGGTTGCTCTCTTATCTTTCCTTGCTATTCTTCCGAAATCTGTATTCAGATGGATATATCTTTCCTTTTCTCCTTTGCCTTTCATATCTCTTCTTTTCTCAACTATTTGTAAGGTCTCCTCAGACAACCATTTTGCCTTTTTGTGTTTCTTCATGGGGACGGTTTTGATCACTGACCAAGTACAATGTTATGAATCCTCGTCTGTGATACCCCAGGCACTCTATCTATCAATTTATTTCCTTGAATCTATTAACCTCCATCAGATCAGATCAGAGTAGTCGCTCAGTCGTGTCCGACTCTGCGACCCCAGGAATAGCAGCACACCAGGCCTCCCTGTCCATCACCAACTCCCGAAGTTCACTCAGACTCACTTCCATCGAGTCAGTGATGCCATCCAGCCATCTCATCCTCTGTCGTCCCCTTCTCCTCCTGCCCCCAAACCCTCCCAGCATCAGAGTCTTTTCGAATGAGTCAACTCTTCGCATGAGGTGGCCAAAGTACTGGAGTTTCAGCTTTAGCATCATTCCTTCAAAAGAACACCCAGGGCTGATCTCCTTCAGAATGGACTGGTTGGATCTCCTTGCAGTCTAAGGGACTCTCAAGAGTCTTCTCCAACACCACAGTTCAAAAGCATCAATTCTTCGGTGCTCAGCCTTCTTCACAGTCCAACTCTCACATCCATACATGACCACAGGAAAAACCATAGCCTTGACTAAACAGACCTTTGTTGGCAAAGTAATGTCTCTGCTTTTCAATATGCTATCTAGGTTGGTCATAACTTTCCTTCCAAGGAGTAAGCGTCTTTTAATTTCATGGCTGCAGTCACCATCTGCAGTGATTTTGGAGCCCTCAAAAATAAAGCCTGACACTGTTTCCACTGTTTCCCCATCTATTTCTCATGAAGTGATGGGACTGGATGCCATGATCTTCGTTTTCTGAATGTTGAGCTTTAAGCCAACATTTTCACTCTCCACTTTCACTTTCATCAAGAGGCTTTTTAGTTCCTCTTCACTTTCTGCCATAAGAGTCGTGTCATCTGCATATCTGAGGTTATTGATATTTCTCCCAACTGTCTTGATTCCAGCTTGTGTTTCCCCCAGTCCAGGGTTTCTCATGATATACTCTGCATATAAGTTAAATAAACAGGGTGACAATATACAGCCTTGACGTACTCCTTTTCCTATTTGGAACCAGTCTGTTGTTCCATGTCCAGTTCTACCTGTTGCTTCCTGACCTGCATATAAATTTCTCAAGAGGCAGATCAGGTGGTCTGGTATTCCCATCTCTTGAAGAATTTTACACAGTTTATTGTGATCCACACAGTCAAAGGCTTTGGCATAGTCAATAAAGCAGAAATAGATGTTTTTCTGGAACTCTCTTGCTTTTTCCATGATCCAGCGGATGTTGGCAATTTGATCTCTGGTTCCTCTGCCTTTTCTAAAACCAGCTTGAACATCAGGAAGTTCATGGTTCACATATTGCTGAAGCCTGGCTTGGAGAATTTTGACCATTACTTTACTAGCGTGTGAGATGAGTGTAATTGTGCGGTAGTTTGAGCATTCTTCGGCATTGCCTTTCTTTGGGATTGGAATGAAAACTGCCCTTTTCCAGTCCTGTGCCACTGCTGAGTTTTCCAAATTCGCTGGCATATTGACTGCAGCACTTTCACAGCATCATCTTTCAGGATTTGGAATAGATCAACTGGAATTCTATCGCCTCCACTAGCTTCATTCGTAGTGATGCTTTCTAAGGCCCACTTAACTTCACATTCCAGGATGTCTGGCTCTAGGTCAGTGATGACACCATCGTGATTATCTGGGTCGTGAAGAACTTTTTTATACAGTTCTTCTATGTATTCTTGCCACCTTTTCTTAACATCTTCTGCTTCTGTTAGGTCCATACCATTTCTGTCCTTTATCGAGCCCATCTTTGCATGAAATGTTCCCTTGGTATCTCTGATTTTCTAAAAGACATCCCTAGTCTTTCCCATTCTGTTGTTTTCCTCTATTTCTTTGCATTGATCGCTGAAGAAGGCTTTCTTATCTCTTCTTGCTATTCTTTGGAACTCTGCACTCAGATGTTTATATCTTTTCTCATTTGCTTTCTGCTTCTCTTCTTTTACAGCTATTTGTAAGCTTCCCCAGACAGCCATTTCGCTTTTTTGCATTTCTTTTCCATGAGGATGGTCTTGATCCCTGTCTCCTGTACAATGTCACGAACCTCATTCCATAGCTCATCAGGCACTCTATCAGATCTAGGCCCTTAAATCTATTTTTCACTTCCACTGTATAATCATAAGGGATCTAATTTAGGTCATACCTGAATGGTCTAGTGGTTTTCCCTACTTTCTTCAATCTAAGTCTGAATTTGGCAATAAGGAGTTCGTGGTCTGAGCCACAGTCAGCCCCTGGTCTTGTTTTTGCTGACTGTATAGAGCTTCTTCATCTTTGGCTGCAAAGAATATAATCAATCTGATTTCGGTGTTGACCATCTGGTGATGTCCATGTGTAGAGTCTTCTCTTGTGTTGTTGGAAGAGTGTGTTTGCTATGACCAGTGTATTTTCTTGGCAAAACTATTACTCTTTTCCCTGCTTCATTCTGTATTCCAAGCCAAATTTGCCTGTTACTCCGGGTGTTTCTTGACTTCCTATTTTTGCATTCCAGTCCCCTATAATGAGGAGAAGGCAATGGCACCCCACTCCAATACTCTTGCCTGGAAAATCCCATGGACAGAGGAGCCTAGTAGGCTGCAGTCCATCCGGTTGCTAAGAGTTGGACATGACTGAGCGACTTCACTTTCACTTTTCACTTTCATGGATTGGAGAAGGAAATGGCAACCCACTCCAGTGTTCTTGCCTGGAGAATCCCAGGGACACGGGAGCCTGGTGGGCTGTCATCTCTGGGGTCTCACAGATTCGGACATGACTGAAGCGACTTAGCAGCAGCAGCCCCTATAATGAAAAGGACATCTTTTTTGGGTGTTAGTTCTAAAAGGTCTTGTAGGTGTTCATAGAACAGTTCAACTTCAGCTTCTTCAGCTTTACTGGTTGGAGCATAAACTTGGATTACTGTGATATTGAATGGGTTGCCTTGGAAACAAACAAAGATCATTCTGTCGTTTTTGAGAGTGCATCCAAGTACTGCATTTAGGACTCTTTTGTTGACCATGATGGCTACTCCATTTCTTCTGAGGGATTCCTGCCTGCAATAGTAGATATAATGGTCATCTGAATTAAATTCATCCAGTCCAGTCCATTGCAGTTCCCTGATTCCTCGAATGTCAACATTCACTCTTGCCATCTCTTGTTTGACCACTTCGAATTTGCCTTGGTTCATGGACCTGACATTCCAGGTTCCTATGCAATATTGCTCTTTACAGCATTGGACCTTGCTTCTATCACCAGTCACATCCACAGCTGGGTATTGTTTTTGCTTTGGCTCCATCCCTTCATTCTTTCTGGAGTTATTTCTCCACTGATCTCCAGTAGCATATTGGGCACCTACTGACCTGGGGAGTTTCTCTTTCAGTATCCTATCATTTTGCCTTTTCATACTGTTCATGGGGTTCTCAAGGCAAGAATACTGAAGTGGTTTGCCATTCCCTTCTCCAGTGGACCACATTCTGTCAGATCTCTCCACCATGACCCGCCCATCTTGGTTTGCCCCACGGGCATGGCTTAGTTTCATTGAGTTAGACAAGGCTGTGGTCCTAGTGTGATTAGATCGACTAGTTTTCTGTGAGTATGGTTTCAGTGTGTCTGCCCTCTGATGCCCTCTTGCAACACCTACCATCACACTTGGGTTTCTCTTACCTTGGGCGTGGGGTATCTCTTCATGGCTGCTCCAGCAAAGCGCAGCCAATTATCCTTACCTTGGGCGAGGGGTATCTCCTCACTGCTGCCCTTCCTGACCTTCAATGTGGGATAGCTCCTCTAGGCCCTCCTGTGCCTGGGCAGCCACAGCATGGGGTTGGTCCTCCCAGCCACTGCCCCTTGCCTCGGGCATGGGGGGCGTGGAGTAGTTCCTCCCTCCCACCACCCCTGGCCTCGGGCTTAGGGGCATGGGGTAGCTCCTCCCGCCCACCGCCCCTGACCTCAGATGTGGGGTACTGCATGCTGTATTACCACTCTGCCTTATCCTTGGCTAACACACTGCTTTCATTACCTACTAATATTTCTGTTGCCACCACTGGACTGCAAACATTTTTGAAAGATGTGATACCCACAGCTATTAAGGTCCCTGGAGATAATAATTGAAGGGCAAATATGTGCTGAATAATTTAAGGAAAGTGCAGTGTTCATTTAATTCAGTGACTGTACAACGATTTTCTTGGCATTTCTCTCTCAGGTAATTTTGCATTCATTGAAGACATATCTTTCTCCCTAGAAATGGAAACTCTGTAGGGAGATGATATGGGATAAGGGACTCTCTTGTTTAAAAAATATAGGAAAGAAAACAGAATTGGAGTAGTTTTATATAGATCATAGGCACTGAATACTTAGTATGTGCCAGCATTAGGCTTATCACTTTACACGTATTAGCTTAATTAATCCTCACAAGACCATGCGCCATTAGTACTATTGTCTCCATTTTTTAGATTGGAAACTGAGGTTAGTAGAGGTTAATTAATTTCTCTGGGAGAGATAACTAGTGAATTGTAAGGCTGGGATTCAAACAGACTAATAGATAGTTTTTGTTTTTTTTTTTTTTTTTAATATCAGTTTAAGAAAGAAATGTGACAAGTTTACATATTATTACATAGCCTCTGGAGGTTTGTAACATTGTACAGATGACAGAAATCAAGACCATCCCCAAGAAAAAGAAATGGAAAAAAGCAAAATGATTGTCTGAGGAGGCCTAACAAATAGCTATGAAAAGAATGGAAGGGAAAAGCAAAGGAGAAAAGGAAAGATATACCCATTTGAATTCAGAGTTCCAAAGAACAACAAGGAGAGATAAGAAAGCCTTCCTCAGCAATCAATGAAAAGAGGAAAACAATAGAATGGGAAAGACTAGAGAACTCTTTAAGAAAATTAGAGATACCAAGGGTACATTTCATGCAAAGATCGGCTCGATAAAGGACAAAAATGGTATGGACCTAACAGAAGCAGAAGATATTAAGAAAAGGTGGCAAGAATACACAGAAGAACTGTACAAGAAAGATCTTCACAACCCAGATAATCACAAAGGCGTGATCATTCACACTCTCCTAGAGCCAGACATCCTGGAATGTGAAGTCAAGTGGGCCTTAGGAAGCATCACTACAAACAAAGCTAGTGGAGGTGATGGAATTCCAGTTGAGCTATTTCAAATTCTAAAAGATGAGGCCGTTAAAGTGCTGCACTCAATATGCCAGCAAATTTGGAAAACTCAGCAGTGGCCACAGGACTGGAAAAGGTCAGTTTTCATTCCAGGCCCAAAGAAAGACAATGCCAAAGAATGCTCAAACTACCACACAATTGCACTCATCTCACATGTAAAGTAATGGTCAAAATTCTCCAAGCCAGGCTTCAGCAATATGTGAATCGTGAACTTCCTGATGTTCAAGATGGTTTTAGGAAAGGCAGAGGAGCCAGACATCCAATTGCCAACATCCACTGGGTCATCAAAAAAGCAAGAGAGTTCCAGAAAAAAAACATCTATTTCTGCTTTATTGACTATGCCAAAGCCTTTGACTGTGTGGGTCACTATACACTGTGGAAAACTCTGAAGGAAATGGGAATACCAGACCACCCAACCTGCCTCTTGAGACACCTATATGCAGGTCAGGCAGCAACAGTTAGAACTGGACATGGAAAAACAGACTGGTTCCAAATAGGAAAAGGAGTACGTCAAGGCTGTATATTGTCACCCTGCTTATTTAACTTATATGCAGAGTACATCATGAGAAACGCTAGACTGGAAGAAACACAAGCTGGAATCAAGATTGCCAGGAGAAATATCAATAACCTCAGATATGCAGATGACACGACCCTTATGGCAGAAAGTGAAGAGGAACTAAAAAGCCTCTTGATGAAAGTGAAAGAGAAGAGTGAAAAAGTTGGCTTAAAGCTCAACATTCAGAAAATGAAGATCATGGCATCTGGTCCCATCACTTGATGGGAAATAGATGGGGAAACAGTGGAAACGGTGTCAGACTTTATTTTGGCGGACTCCAAAATCACTGCAGATGGTGACTGCAGCCATGAAATTAAAAGATACTTAATCCTTGGAAGGAAAGTTATGACCAACCTAGATAGCATCTTCAAAAGCAGAGACATTACTTTGCCAACAAAGTTCCATCTAGTCAAGGCTATGGTTTTTCCAGGAGTCATGTATGGATGTGAGAGTTGAACTGTGAAGAAAGCTGAGTGCCAAGAAATTGATGCTTTTGAACTGTGGTGTTGTAGAAGACTCTTGAGAGTCCCATGGACTGCAATGTGATCCAACCAGTTCATTCTAAAGGAGATCAGCCCTGGATGTTCTTTGGAAGGAATGATGCTAAAGCTGAATCTCCAGTACTTTGGCCACCTCATGCGAAGAGTTGACTCATTGGAAAAGACTCTGATGCTGGGAGGGATTGGGGGCAGGAGGAAAGGGGGACAACAGAGGATGACATGGCTGGATGTCATGACCGACTTGATGGACGTCAGTTTGAGTAAACTCCGGGAGATGGTGATGGACAGGGAGGCCTGGCATGCTGCAGTTCATGGGGTCACAAAGAGTTAGACACACGACTGGGCCACTGAACTGTGTTCTCTTAATTAAATTAAATTATTTCCATTAAATTCTCTTCTATTAATGAGTATAATTTTGTTTTGCCTCTGGAGTTTGACCTCCATTCACCATGCCGTCTACCTGTCTGCCCTACCCTTGACTAACACACTCTGCTTTCATTACTTACTTATATTTCTAGCGTCAATGCTAGAATTCAAATCTTTGTGAGCAGAGGTGTCATTTCCATAGCTAGCACAATGCCTGGAGATAACAGTTACAAACCAATATTTCCTAAATTCTTCAGGGAGTGTGCAATGTGTATTTATTGAGGACTGTAAAACAATTTTTAGTTTTCCTGCTCTCAGGTAAATCTGCATTTCATTGAATGCATAATCTCAGCCCTCAAGCTGAAAGTCTACAGAGAGAGGATTTGGGATAATGACAAACTTGTTTCAAAGTCACAGGAAGAAAACACAAGAGGAGTAATTAGTTATAGGTAACAGGCATTGAGTAATTAATATGTGCCAGACTTAGGCTTAACAGCTACATACGTATTAGCTCAGTTAAACTTGGAAATGGTGTAGGTTCTTAGTATTAGCACCTTCATTTTACAGATAGGAGACTGAAACAAGTAAAGGTTAATTAACATTCCCTGGAACTTACAGTTAATACATTGTGAAGCTGGGATCAAACAGACTATTAGTCAATGATATCATATTGCTTAGAATAGAAATGTGGCAAGTTCACACAATGCTGCACATTCTCTGGGTATAAAGGCATTCACTTATTGATTAATCCGTTCACACATCCATCCACATAGTTGTGAAATATTCAGAGAAAATCTTCTGTTTGCCACTGTGTGGTCAATGGAGAAAGTGTAAGGAAAAGACAAAGATGGTTTTTGTCCTTCAAATGTTTCTGTTTCATGGTAGGAGGCATAGAAACTGTACAGTCAGATTCTAAATAAAAATTGAATAAAAATTATGTTGGAAAGTGGAAGGGAGTAGATCTTTCACTACTCAAAGAACTGTAATGCAAAGGTCATAGTGATATTTTATTAACTCAAGTGATATTTATTCAGAATATTTCTATTCAAGGTTTTGTGATAAATTCTGACTTTAAATTAGTGAGCAAAGCTAGACAAGGACCTTTAGACCTGGCCCTCATGACACTGAGAATACTGGGCATAATATAATCATGAGTCAATCACAATGATAATAATAAAAATGCAGTTTTAAAATTTCTATGAATTAAAGTTATATGATATTGTGAGAATATATTCTAAGAGGATATGACTTTAAGAGATCAGCAAAGAAGCACTGAAAATACAAAAGCATAAATATAACTAAATCCCAACAAACACTGAAACTGAATATTAGAAAATGAAAAAGATAGTATCTTACCCAAAGAGAAATAACAAATAATCTGGTGATACATCCATCTGCATCAGTTCAGTTCAGTCGCTCAGTCATGTCTGACTATTTGCGACACCATGAATCGCAGCACGCCAGGCCTCCCTGTCCATCACCAACTCCCGGAGTTCACTCAGACTCACGTCCATCGAGTCAATGATGCCATACAGCCATCCCATCCTCTGTCGTCCCCTTCTCCTCCTGCCCCCAATCCCTCCCAGCATCAGAGTCTTTTCCAATGAGTCAACCCCTCACATGAGGGGGCCAAAGTACTGGAGTTTCAGCTTTAGCATCATTCCTTCCAAAGAAATCCCAGGGCTGATCTCCTTCAGAATGGACTGGTTGGATCTCCTTGCAGTCTAAGGGACTCTCAAGAGTCTTCTTCAACACTACAACAGTTCAAAGGCATCAATTCTTCGGCGCTCAACCTTCTTCATAGTCCAACTCTCACATCCATACATGACTACTGAAAAAACCATAGCCTTGACTGGACGAACCTTTGCTGGCAAAGTAATGTCTCTGCTTTTCAATATGCCATATAGGTTGGTCATAACTTTCCTTCCAAGAAGTAAGTGTCTTTTAATTTCATGGCTGCAATCACCATCTGTAGTGATTTTGGAGCCCAGAAAAATAAAGTCTGACACTGTTTCCACTGTTTCCCCATCTATTTCCCATGAAGTGATAGGACCAGATGCCATGATCTTCATTTTCTGAATGTTGAGCTTTAAGCCAACTTTTTCACTCTCCACTTTGACTTTCATCAAGAGGCTTTTGAGTTCCTCTTCACTTTCTGCCATAAGGGTGGTGTCATCTGCACATCTGAGGTTATTGATATTTCTCCTGGCAATCTTGATTCCAGCTTGTGTTTCTTCCAGTCCAGCGTTTCTCATGATGTACTCTGCATATAAGTTAAATAAGCAGGGTGACAATATACAGCCTTGACGTACTCCTTTTCCTATTTGGAACCAGTCTGTTGTTCCATGTCCAGTTCTAACTGTTGCTTCCTGACCTGCATATAAATTTCTCAAGAGGCAGATCAGGTGGTCTGGTATTCCCATCTCTTGAAGAATTTTACACAGTTTATTGTGATCCACACAGTCAAAGGCTTTGGCATAGTCAATAAAGCAGAAATAGATGTTTTTCTGGAACTCTCTTGCTTTTTCCATGATCCAGCAGATATTGGCAATTTGATCTCTGGTTCCTCTGCCTTTTCTAAAACCAGCTTGAACATCAGGAAGTTCACGGTTCACATATTGCTGAAGCCTGGCTTGGAGAATTTTGACCATTACTTTACTAGCGTGTGAGATGAGTGCAATTGTGTGGTAGTTTGAACATTCTTTGGCATTGCCTTTCTTTGGGACTGGAATGAAAACAGACCTTTTCCAATCCTGTGGCCACTGCTGAGTTTTCCAAATTTGCTAGCATATTGAGTGCAGCAGTTTCACAGCATCATCTTTCAGGATTTGAAAGAGCTCAACTGGAATTCCATCACCTCCACTAGCTTCGTTCGTAGTGATGCTTTCTAAGGCCCACTTGACTTCACATTCCAGGATGTCTGGCTCTAGGTCAGTGATCACACCATCGTGATTATCTGGGTCGTGAAGATGTTTTTTGTACAGTTCTTCTGTGTATTCTTGTCACCTCTTCTTAATATCTTCTGCTTCTGTTAGGTCCATACCATTTCTGTCCTTTATTGTGCCCATCTTTAAATGAAATGTTCCCTTGGTATCTCTGATTTTCTAAAAGACATCCCTAGTCTTTCCCATTCTGTTGTTTTCCTCTATTTCTTTGCATTGATCACTGAAGAAGGCTTTCTTATCTTTTCTTGCTATTCTTCAGAACTCTGCATTCAGATGCTTATATCTTTCCTTTGCTCCTTTGATTTTCACTTTTCTTCTTTTCATAGCTATTTGTAAGGCCTCCCCAGGCAGCCATTTTGCTTTTTTGCATTTCTTTTCCATGGGGATGGTCTTGATCCCTGTCTCCTGTACAATGTCACGAACCTCATTCCATAGTTCATCAGGCACTCTATCTATCAGTTCTAGGCCCTTAAATCTATTTCTCACTTCCACTGTATAGTCATAAGGGATCTGATTTAGGTCATACCTGTATGGTCTAGTGGTTTTCCCTACTTTCTTCAATTTCAGTCTGAATTTGGCAATAAGGAGTTCATGATCTGAGCCACAGTCGGCTCCTGGTCTTGTTTTTGTTGACTGTATAGAGCTTCTCCATCTTTGGCTGCAAAGAATATAATCAATCTGATTTTTGTGTTGACCATCTGGTGATGTCCATGTGTAGAGTCTTCTCTTGTGTTGTTGGAAGAGGGTGTTTGTTATGACCAGTGCATTTTCTTGGCAAAACTCTATAAGTCTTTGCCCTGCTTCATTCCATATTCCAAGGCCAAATTTGCCTGTTACTCTAGGTGTTTCTTAACTTCCTACTTTTGCATTCCAGTCCCTTATAATGAAAAGGACATCTTTTTTGGGTGTTAGTTCTAAAAGGTCTTGTAGGTCTTCATAGAACCGTTCAACTTCAGCTTCTTCAGCTTTACTGGTTGGAGCATAAACTTGGATTACTGTGATATTGAATGGTTTGCCTTGGAAACAAATAAAGATCATTCTGTCGTTTTTGAGAGTGCATCCAAGTACTGCATTTAGGACTCTTTTGTTGACCATGATGGCTACTCCATTTCTTCTAAGAAATTCCTGCCTGCAGTAGTAGATATAATGGTCATCTGAGTTAAAATCACCCATTCCGGTCCATTTCAGTTCGCTGATTCCTAGAATGTCAACATTCACTCTTGCCATCTCTTGTTTGACCACTTCCAATTTGCCTTGGTTCATGGACCTGACATTCCAGGTTCCTATGCAATATTGCTCTTTCAGCATCAGACCTTGCTTCTATCACGAGTCACATCCACAGCTGAATATTCTTTTTGCTTTGGCTCCATCCCTTCATTATTTCTGGAGTTATTTCTCCACTGACCTCCAGTAGCATATTGGGCACCTACTGACCTGGGGAGTTTCTCTTTCAGTATCCTATCATTTTGCCTTTTCATACTGTTCATGGGGTTCTCAAGGCAAGAATACTGAAGTGGTTTGCCATTCCCTTCTCCAGTGGACCCATTCTGTCAGATCTCTCCACCATGACCCGCCCATCTTGAGTTGCCCCACGGGCATGGCTTAGTTTCATTGAGTTAGACAAGGTTGTGGTCCTAGTGTGATTAGATCGACTAGTTTTCTGTGAGTATAGTTTCAGTGTGTCTGCCCTCTGATGCCCTCTTGCAACACCTACCGTCACACTTGGGTTTCTCTTACCTTGGGCTAAGTATCTCTTCATGGCTACTCCAGCAAAGCGCAGCAGCTGCTCCTAACCTTGGGCGAGGGGTATCTCCTCACTGCTGCCCTTCCTGACCTTCAATGTGGGATAGCTCCTGTAGGCCCTCCTGCACCTGTGCAGCCACGGCTCCTTGGACATGTGGTTGGTCCTCCCGGCCGCCGCCTCTGGCCTCGGGCGTGGTGATGTGGGGTAGTTCCTCCCGGCCGCTGCCCCTGACCTCGGACGCGGGGTAACTCCTCTCGTTGCAGCCCCTGACGCGTGGTAGCTCCTCTCGGCCGCCCCCTTGATCTCGGATGCAGGGTAGCTCCTCTAGGCCGTTCCTGCGCCATCGAAGCTTGGCACTCTTGGCCGCTGCCCCTGACCTCGGACACGGGGTAACTCCTCTTGGCCGCCGCCCTTCAGGTATGGGGTCCTCCTGGCTTCTGCCCCTGACCTCAGACGTGGGGTAGCTCCTCTCGGACACGCTTAGTGCGCCGGTCGTCGCAGCCGCCTGCGCTTAGTGCGCCGGTCGTCGCAGCCTCGCCGGTCGTTGCAGCCGCCTGCATAGCTAAACAAAAATAAGCCAGAATATAAGATATTTTAAATACTGAAAGCAAGTATCTGTCTTTCTACATTCATACCCAAATAAATTCTCTGAGAATGGACAAGTGATATTCTCAGATAAGTGGATAGAGAGGGACTCTCACTGAAAGAACTGATTAAGGATATATATCACACAGAAGAAAACTAAACCATAAATGAAGAATGGGTGCCATATAATGTGAAAGTGAAGTCGCTCAGTCGTGTCCGACTCTTTGTGACCCTGTGGACTGTAGCCCACCAGGCTTCTCCGTCCATGGGATTCTCCAGGCAAGAATACTGGAGTGGGTTACTATAATAGTGAGAGAAAAATTGATAAATGTCATGAAAGTTAAAGGAACATGAACATTGAATCACCATTTAATATAACTGTAATCATATATAATAAAGATAATATTTAAAGTTCATTAATAAATAATTTACTATTGATGATTTATTCTATACCTGCAAATGACAGTTTATAAGTTAGAAGCAGGATGAATTCATAATTAAAATATTGTATATTCCTTTTGGGAGAAGGCAATGGCACCCCACTCCACTACTGTTACCCAGAAAATCCCATGGATGGAGGAGCCTGGTAGGCTGCAGTCCATGGGGTCGTTAAGAGTCAGACACGACTGAGCAACTTCACTTTCACTTTCCACTTTCATGCATTGGAGAAGGAAATGGCAACCCACTCCAGTGTTCTTGCCTGGAGAATCCCATGGACGGAGAAGCCTGGTAGGCTGCAGTCCACGGGGTCGCACAGAGTCGGACACGACTGAAGCAACTTAGCAGCAGCAGCCTATTCCTTTCATTATTTAATATCAATGTAGATATACTGATTAATGAAAACTAAGTTAAGACAAGTATGCATACACAATTTAAGGGAACTTACTAATAATAGAAAATAGAATGTGTCATAGTCAAACAAGGATTAAAAAGGAAAGAAAGTTGCAAAATATGATTTAATTGACAGAAGGTAAACAGGAGAAAAAGCACAAAAAGTTTGTGAAAAGCACAAACTAAGTTGTCAGAAATATTCAAAAGTGTCAATATCCACAATAAAATAAGAAATAGTGATCAAAAGGACTCTGGGCCTGAAAATAAAAAAGGTAAAAATAAACATACTGGACATAACCAACTAAAAACAAAAAATAAACAGCCAAATATATGTGAATAACAGACAAATCAGACTTTTAGACTTTATACATCATAGAAGGGATAGAAAGTATAAGTGATAAAAGGAATAAAAAAAAAAGGAATAATACCAGTTCAGTAGTTGATAAGACCTAATAATATAGTCTAAATAGTTTTAAAAACTACAAAAGAAAATAGGCAAGTCCACATCATCGTTCTCCATTTTCATGTCTGAAAATTCAAACATCTATAAGGACACTGAAGATGTGATAAAAGAAAATTCACTGGATTGACTTAATAGGACCCTGCTCTGCTCAGTTCCCACCTCTTCTCAGCATGTTTCAGTGTCATAGTCTTTCCCCCAGATATGCTTCAGGAGGAGATGCCAAAGATGAGCACTAGTGTCCATGACATGGAGAGGTGATGGATCTGAGTTTCTGAAACAATGAAATAAAAAGACCTGCTGTTATAGCACAGGGAGGACTGCTCAATATTCTACAATAGTCTAAATGGGTAAACAATTTGAAAAATATAGATACATGTATAGTTATAACTGAGTCGCTTTGCTGTACACCTGAAACTCACATAACATTGTTAATCAACTATGCTCCAAGATGATAAGAAAGCTGTGGTACATATACACAATGGAGTATTATTCAGCCATTAAAAAGAATACATTTGAATCAGTTCTAATGAGGTGGATGAAACTGGAGCCTATTATACAGAGTGAAGTAAGCCAAAAAGAAAAACACCAGTACAGTATACTAATGCATATATGTGGAATTTAGAAAGATGGTAACAATAATCCTGTATCAGTTCAATTCAGTCACTCAGTCATGCCCAACTCTTTGCGAGCCCATGAATCGCAGCATGCCAGGCCTCCCTGTCCATCATCAATTCCCAGAGTTCACCCAGACTCACGTCCATCAAGTCAGTGATGCCATCCAGCCATCTCATCCTCTGTCGTCCCCTTCTCCTCCTGCCCCCAATCCCTCCCAGAATCAGAGTCTTTTCCAATGAGTCAACACTTCGCATGAGGTGGCCAAAGTACTGGAGTTTCAGCTTCAGCATCATTCCTTCCAAAGAAATCCCAGGGCTGATCTCCTTCAGAATGGACTGGTTGGATCTCCTTGCAGTCCAACGGATTCTCAAGAGTCTTCTCCAACACCACAGTTCAAAAGCATCCATTCTTCAGCGCTCAGCCTTCTTCACAGTCCAACTCTCACATCCATACATGACCACAGGAAAAACCATAGCCTTGAATAGACAGACCTTTGTTGGCAAAGTAATGTCTCTGCTTTTCAATATGCTATCTAGGTTGGTCATAACTTTCCTTCCAAGGAGTAAGCGTCTATTAATTTCATGGCTGCAGTCACCATCTGCAGTGATTTTGAGCCCCAAAAATGAAGTCTGACACTGTTTCCACTGTTTCCCCATCTATTTCTCATGAAGTGATGGGACCGGATGCCATGATCTTCGTTTTCTGAATGTTGAGCTTTAAGCCAACTTTTTCACTCTCCACTTTCACTTTCATCAAGAGGCTTTTGAGTTCCTCTTCACTTTCTGCCATAAGGGTGGTATCATCTGCATATCTGAGGTTATTATGAGACAGCAAAAGAGACACTGATGTATAGAACCATCTTTTGGACTCCATGGGAGAGGGAGAGGGTGGGATGATTTGGGAGAATAGCATTGAAACATGTATAATATCATATATGAAACAAGTCACCAGTCCAGGTTCAATGCACGATACTGGATGCTTGGGGCTGGTGCACTGGGATGACCCAGAGGGATGATACGGGGAGGGAGGAGGGTTCAGGATGGGGAATGCGTGTATACCTGTGGTGGATTCATGTTGATATATGGCAAAATCAATACAATATTGTAAAGTTAAAAAATGAAAAAAATAGAAAAAAATTTAATAAATGAAAAATATGGCATTGTGTGATATCCTAACACTGCTAGTTATCCTGACACTGATAGTCTATGCTGTTTTATATTTTGGATGTATGCTGGAAATTGTTCATAACAAAATAAAAAAAAATTGGAGCCTCAAAACTAGTTTTGTGATGGGGATATAGATAGATTAAAACACTTAAAATATATAATGAAAATATTCTGTAGGATATTTAGGATTTACTTCAACAAACTTATGAATGAAGATTCTATTGGACCACTACTAATAGCTAAAGATATATCTTGGAATAATAACCTGAGATTCCTAAAGATTTTCACTTCTATATAATTTGAATAAAAAATACAAAAAAAAAAAAATCCAACAAGCAAGTTCACATATTTGGTGACTATGGGTAATGTAGATAGAATAATCTGTTTTTTGCTAATTTTATACAACAATGGCAATGCTGTTTGGTCTTGTGTCTTAATATATGTGTGGTATTATTTTAATATACTGAGTCAAAACTAACAATTTGATAACATTCTTCCAAGTCTTATAGGTGAATTATAAAAGGAAAAGAATAGTCAATAGGCAAAATGATTTGTTAATTTAAAGTGCTCACTGATTGATCAGAGAATACAGATATGTTACATACCAGTGACCAAAATGTCTACACTATTTGGCAAATAGCTTCTCTTGAATCGCTCTTCTTACTGCTTTTTAAACATTTTCTCCACCAGTGGATCTTCCCAACCCAGTTCTGAAAACTGCATTTTCTGAGTTCCCTGAACTGCAAGCAGATCCTTTACCACTGAGCCATTGGAAAAGCCTCTTTAACAGTTCTAAAAATTGTAAATCACTATGCTGAACACCAGGCTTCCCTGGTGGCTCAGACTCTAAAGAATCTGCCCGCAATGTGGGAGACCTGGGTTCGATCTCTGAGTTGGGAAGATACCCTAGAGAGGGGCATGTCAACCCACTTGAGTATTCTTGCCCAGAGAATCCCCATGGACAGAGGAGTCTGGCAGGCTACAGTCCATGGGATCACAAAGAGTCGGACACGACTGAGCGACTTTCAAATGTTGCATACCTGAAACTTAAAATTACAAATCAGTTATAAATCAGTTTTTTTTGTCTTTTATTTTATTTTTTTTAACAATGCACTCACTTTATTTTTTTAACAATAATTCATTTTAATTTTTTTATTTTATTTTATTTTTAACTTTACAATACTGTATTGGTTTTGCCATATATCAAAATGAATCCGCCACAGGTATACATGTGTTCCCCATGCTGAACCCTCCTCCCTCCTCCCTCCCCATACCCTCCCTCTGGGTCGTCCCAGTGCACAAGCCCCAAGCATCCAGTATCGTACATCGAACCTGGACTGGCGACTCGTTTCATATATGATATTACACATGTTTCAATGCCATTTTCCCAAATCATCCCACCCTCTCCTTCTCCCACAGAGTCCAAAAGACTGTTCTATACATCAGTGTCTCTTTTGCTGTCTCGTATACAGGGTTAGGGTTAGGGTATTACTCAGCCATTAAAATGAATATATTTGAATCAGTTCTAATGAGGTGGATGAAACTGGAGCCTATTATACGGAGTGAAGTAAGCCAGAAAGAAAAACCCCAATACAGTATACTAACACATATACATGAAATTTAGAAAAATCAGTTTTTTAAAAAATCAACTCGATTGACCTAACAGAACCAAGTTCTGCTCAACTCTCATCTCTTCTGAATTTTCCAGCATCGTGAGTTTCCCCAACTTGTATGTCCCGGGGGAGATGCCAAAGGTGAGCAGCCAGGTCCATGAAATGGAGATTTGTGCAAATTTGAAACAAGCGTCATTGTGTGAAAACTTAATGATGATTAGTTATGCTTCGAAAAGTGTTCTTTATATCATTCACTATTTTTGTCTGTGAGCTGGTAACAGAGCATAATTTAAAAAAAAAAAAGTGAAAGCCTAATATAAGTTAGTGCTGGAGGCATATTGGTTTAAAAAAATTAAAAGAAATAATTTTTTAAAAATCTGAAGGAAATTTGGCATTTCTGTCAAACATTTAATCAATGAGGATTCCGTTAGTATAGTTCTTAAGTAATAATTTAACATACCCAAAGATCTTGGACATATAATGTGAACAAAGGAAAAAAGCAACCAACCAAAGAAAAAACTTTCCTCCTTATACGATTGACAAGTTTTGGAAAATAATTTGGAAAATATTAAACCCCTCAAATCAAACAAATTGGCAATCTCTTAGGATCATTGGTAATTCTGCCTTTTACAACTTTCTACCTTTATAAGTACTGTGCACAGAATTATCTGTCCTTTACTAATATTACAAAAATAGCAATGCTGTCTGGTCTTGTCATTGAATTTCCATGTGGTATTCCTTTTAAATACACTGAAATGACACAAGCTAATGATCTGACAGATTCTTTCACATTTCATAAGTGAATTTCAAAAGGAAAAACTAAGTCAATGACAAAAAGTGACTTATTAATTTAAAATTCTCTCTAATCAGTCATAAAATACAAATATATTACATACCTCTGGCCAAATGTGTACGTAATTAAACAAAAATTTTCTCTTGCATTACTCTCCTTATCGCTCTTTTAACATCTTTGTTCCGAAGGCTGTAGATCAAAGGGTTAAGCATAGGACTCAGAAAGATATAAAAAACAGCTGCAGTTTTGGTCTGTTCTACAGATGCCTCAGAAGGCGGCCTCAGATACATCCAGAACAGTGTGCCATAAAACATAGTGACAACTGTCAGATGAGACCCACAGGTGGAGAAGGCCTTGCGCCTCCCTTCTGGAGAATGCATTTGCAGAATGGCTGTAAAGATGAAAGCGTAGGAAATGAGGATGATGGTGAGAGAAAACACGAGGTTGGAACCAGCCACCACGAACATGGCAGTTTCATTGACATGAGTGTCTGAGCAGGCCAGGACTAGGAGAGGTGGGTCCGCACAATAAAAGTGGTTGATTTCATTGGGTCCACAGAAGGAGAGGCGGAGCATCAGGATGGTCTGTGCGAGACCGTTTACAAAGCCATAAGTATAAGATGTAGCAACGAGAGAGAGACAGACACCTCGGGACATTTTGCTGCCATATAACAAGGGTTTGCAGATGGCCGTGTAGCGGTCATAAGCCATTGCTGTGAGCATATAGCTATCTGTGAGCCCCAAGGAAATGAAAAAGTCAAACTGTATAAAGCAACCAAGGAAGGAAATAGTTTTTCTCTTGGATAAAAGATTGACCAGCATCTGAGGAGTGACATTGGTTGCATAACAGAGATCTACAAAGGAGAGGTGGCTGAGGAAGAAGTACATTGGAGTCTGAAGCTTTGAGTCAGCTCTGATTAACAAAATCGTGCTCACATTGCCAAAGACTGTGATCAGGTAGATGACTAGGAAGACCACAAAAAGGACAGGCTGCAACTCAACTCGATCTGTCAGTCCCAGGAGGATAAACTCTGTCACTTCTGTGTAATTTTCCCTTAACATTGTGTTTGCTCAGCTTCCAATGATGTCTAAAGTAAATGAAATAAAAATGCATTTGTTTTTTATCATTTTCCATTACTCACATCATCAATGCCTACTTCTTTCAAACTTCTAAACACATATGGCATAAAGAAGTTACATAGGGGACTTTCTAGGTGATTCAGCAGTTAAAACTTCATTTTGCAATGCAGGGAACAAGGATTTGAACGCCTTTTAGGAAACTATGATCCCACATGCCTCATGGCCAAAAAAGCAAAACATAAAACAGAAGCAATATTATAAGAAATTCAGTAGTCTTTTAAAATGTTCCACATCAAATTTTTCTTTAAATATCCAGAAATAACCTAGTAATCATGCACTAGATGCTTCAATATTTAACTTAATATAGAACACAATTACATAGTTTCAAATGCTTTTCTGCAAGTCTTTTCATAGTTGAGAAGCTTAGATCTTTTCTACAAATCATTATCATGAATAGGTCACTTACCATCCCTTTAAATATTGCTTTTCTTTAAAACTATGATTCTTTGTTTTCAGAATGATTTTGATGTGGTGTCTAAAGAGTCAGTAATTGAAATTCATTCTGTTCCCCCCACAGGTGAATGATTTAGGGAAACGGAACAGATAGATCTTTATAGAACCAGTGTCTGCCTACCTGCCACTCTAACCTCAAGGTCATTTTCAAGCTAGTCCCTCACCCTGTGATGTATGTTCATTTTATCCACACTTGCCTACCTCAGGTTGCCCTTACATTACCAAATCTTACTTCAGTAAGGTATCCCAAGCTATCCTTAGCTTTGTATATTTCAGCCAATTATTTGGGGCAATAATTGACTTAGCAGCAGCAGCAATTGGCTCATGGGACACAAAATTAAATCAGTGTTTTTGTATAAATACAGGTAAAAATATAGTACATAAACAATATGTGATTATTTTTATATATCCAGATTTATCAGTGGTATTAAATATTAAAGGAGGCAATAATTGGGATAAAATAATGTATTAAAAATGTCCCCTTGAGGAGAAGACATTTTTTTAAAAAGTGATTGACACACTCATCCCCAAACTCTAATAATTTCGTTGTAACTTTACCTCATTTTAACTCTTTCATAATGTAAGAATAAGTTGTATGATTGGGATTCAATTTGAGTTCTGTAAAGGTCACACTGATAATAATGATAGTACTTTTTATAAAACTGAGACAGTATGTAATAAATCATAAAGTGCATTTTGCAACTTTTGTACATGATAAAGGAGACCATCTCCTTGGAAGAAAATCTATGATGATCCTAGACAGCATATTAAAAAGCAGAGACATTACTTTGCTGACAAAGGTCTGTCTAGTCTAAGGTATGGATTTTCCAGTAGTCAGGTATGGATGTAAGAGTTGGACCATAAAGAAAGCTGAGCACCTAAGAACTGATGTGTTTTGGATTTTTTTTAATTTTATTTTATTTTTAAACTTTACATAATTGTATTAGTTTTGCCAAATATCAAAATGAATCCACCACTGGTATACATGTGTTCCCCATCCTGAACCCTCCTCCCTCCTCCCTCCCCATACACTCCCTCTGGGTCGTCCCAGTGCACCAGCCCCAAGCATACAGTATCGTGCATCGTTTTTGAGCTATGGTGTTGGAGAAGACTCTTGAGAGTCCCTTGGACTGCAAGGAGATCCAACCAGTTCATCCTAAAAGAAATCAGTCCTGAACATTCATTGGAAGGACTGATACTGAAGCTGAAGCTCCAGTACTTTGGCCACCTGATGCGAAGAACTGACTTGGCAAGGTAGTCTTAGAGAGTAGTGGACAGAAATGGCTTGTGACACTATAAACCTTTCTATTCTTGACAGACGCTCACGACCTGAGGCTCTGTCTTGTGCCCTTTGATCTATTTCTTTTTCCATTGTGATACCACTCTATGGTATATTTATAGATATTTGTACTATGAGAAAAATAGAATTTTGCTTAGCTGGTAAAGAATATGCCTGCAATGCAGGAGACGCCGTTTTGACTGCAGGGTCCAGAAGATCCCCTGGAGAAGGGATAGGCTACCCATTCCAGTATTCTTGGGCTTCCCTGGTGGCTCAGATGGTAAAGCATCAGCCCTCAATGCAGAAGACCTGGGTTTGATCCCTGGATTGGGAAAATCCCCTGGAGGAGGCCGTGGCAACCCACTCCAGTATTCCTGCCTGGAGAATCCTCATGGACAGAGAAGTCTGGTGGGCTACAGTCCATGGGGTCGCAAAGAGTCAAACAAGATTGAGTGACTAAGCACACACCACAGCAAACTGTGCAATACCTAGTCCTACCTAAGAAAGAAGGTGACTTCCCAGTGACAGAACAAATATGTAGAAGCTGAGAAATTTATACCAGAATTGTCACAGAGGGATCAACACCTTAGGGCTCAATTATTTTTCACAGAAAATCATTTAGACTATAAACCACCATTAGTAATTTACTCTTTTTAAAATCTTAAGCCCATTGAGGACATGATTCTTGCCTCTCCCCAGTATTTTCAGGGAATCAAATCTTCTGAAATGGTATACTAATGGGACTCATTTTTTTTAACTTATGCCTAAATGTCTTGATATTTTGAGACTTGACTTGAGTAAGTTATTAAGTTATCATGCAGATAGAAGACTGAATGATATAGGAAAACCATCAGACAGTCAGATAACTTTGGCTGCATTTGAACTACTTATTTACTGATTCTGAACCTTGCTATGAACCACATAGCAAAGGGAACACCATGGATATACAGATAATATAAATGTGCTAATGATGCTTCTTTTGTCAGTCTAGACCATCTGTACAGTTTATCGTTTTTATCTTTTTTTTTTTTTTTTTTTTTTTTGGTCTAACTGGAGCTTAATCTTTAAATTCCATCAATAGGGCTCCTTGAGTGTCTAGTTTCCATCTGAGTTAGGCCAATGGAAGAAACCAGGAGCATAACAGAAATGAGAGGAAGATAAAAGTATGCAAATTTCATTTTCTCCCAGTTTCACAATGAAGTGCAAAGGTGGCTGCATCTTTTCAAGGAAAATTCCTGCTAAGGTGTGTGTTGAAAAGGTGGCCTGGCATGCTCTTCCTGGATCTTGTGACACTAGAATCCTGACAGAGGCCCTTGTGTTGACTGCTTTGGGACTGGTATGAAAATTGCCTTATGAACTTAGCCTCTAGGTACTTCAAGTTCATGGACTGATTTACTTAACACTGCCAGTATTCTCCTTATTAAATTAAATTCTTTCCATTAAATTCTCTTCAGTTAAAACATCTGAGTATGATTTTGTTTTGTCTCACATCCCTGACTCAGACCAGAGTGTTGCACAATAATTATTCAATAAATGTGATTGAAGTGATATTTCTGGCTTCACCATTGCTGGATACAAAAAGGACCATTGAATCATCATCCTTCTGGGTCATGGATCACTTGTAGACTACACACAGGAGTCAGAGATTAAAATTAATAGAATTGTGCTGTACTTATTCACTCAACTAGTCTGACTCTTTGTGACTTCATGGACTGTCACCTACCAGGCACCTCTGTCCATAGGGATTCTCCAGGCAAGAATGTTAGAGTGGGTTGCCATGGCCTCCTCCAGTGGATCTTTTCAATCCAGGGGTTGTACCCAAGTCTTTGCATTGCAGGCAGATTCTTTACTGTCTGAGTCATCAAGGAAGCCCAAGAACACTGGAGTGGGTAGTCTACTCCTTCTGCAGGGGAACTTCCTGACCCAGGAATTGAACCACGGTCTCCTGCATTGCAGGTGGATTCTTTATCAGCTAAAATACCAGCATTATTGCAGATAAAACTGGATATGAGAATGTGGCTTATACATGCTTCTCCACCCCCTTTCGTGAGAATTAGAGTCACCTGGGCAAGCAGAATAGTGAGATAATTCTTGCTCCCTCCTCCCCTTTGACATGACCAAGCAGTATCTCTGACTGAGATGGACATGGGTATCAACTACACAGAGCAGAAAAGGACATTTCTATTGATGATGAGGCACCTGTAGTTATCTTTTTCTTCATGTCATATGTTTCCATTCATCAAACCAGTGTAGTTAAGTGGGAATCTATACAGAGGATCTGAAGTGTCCTTCAAAATCAACACTGCTTTTACACTTGCCTCTGGATATCTTTGAAAGAAAGATAATGTACACTATTGTACAGTAGAATACACAAAAGCACAACCAACTTGTAGAGGATTTACACACATAATGTACACCAGTCATGAGAACTAAATTATGTGATTTGACATGTGAACAACACATTCACATTTTTGAAAATTCAGAGTTTAAAGGTTCATATGTAAAGGATTTATTGTATATGAATACAGTTTTGCTGTTTGTGAGAACATGGATTCATTTGGAGGGTATTAAACTGCTGAAATAATGCAGAAAGAGAAAACACACAAATATTGTATGATATGACATGTATGTGGAATAGCAAAAATATAAAAAACTTGATAAGTAAACAAAAAAAAGAAGTAAACTCAAAAATATAGAAACCAAACTATGGCTACCAGTGGGGAGAGGGAAGTGGGGAAAGGCAATATAGGGTTAGGGGAAAATCGAGTTATTAGAATATGTAAAATCATGTGTATGAAACTTGAAAATTTTAAAACATTGAAGAATTTTAAAAATCTTTCACTAAACAATGATGGAGGTCCTAAGATGGCAGAGGAATAGGATGGGAGACCACTTTCTCCCCCACAAATTCACAGAAGGATCATTTGAACGCTGAGCAAATTCCACAAAACAACTTCTGAATGCTGGCAGAGGACCCCAGGCACCTAGAAAGGCAACCCATTCTCTTCGAAAGGAGATGTTTTATCATCAGTGTGATATAGATGAAGAAGTCTTGAGGCTACTATAAGAATAAGACTGAAAACCAGAGGCAGGAGGCTTAAATCCAAAATTTGAGAACACCAGAAAACTCCTGACTCCAGGGAACATTAATTGACAAGAGCTCATCCAAAAGCCTCCATACCTACACTGAAACCAAGCCCCACCCAAGAGTCAAAAAATTTCAGAGCAAGACATACCAAGCTAATTCTCCAGCAACACAGGAATATAACCCTGAGCATTAATATTCAGGTGGCCAAAAGTCACACCAAACCCATAGACACCTCAAAACTCACTACTTTACACTTCATTGCACTCCAGAGAGAAGAGATCCAGCTTCACCCACCAGAACACCAATGCAAACTTCCCTAACCAGGAACCCTTGACAAGCCATTCATCCAACCCCACCCACAGGGAGGAACCTCCACAATAAAGGGGAAACACAAACTACCGGCATACAGAAAGGCCACCCCAAACACAGCAATGTAAACAAGATGAAAAAGCAGAGAAATATTCAGCAGGTAAAAGAACATGATCAATGCCCACCAAACCAAACAAAAGAGGGGGAGATAAGGAGTCTATCTGAAAAAGAATTCAGAATAATGATAGTAAAAATGACCCCAAATCTTGAAAACAAAATGGAGTTACAGATAAATAGTCTGGAGACAAGAATTGAGACTATGCAATAAATGTTTCACAAGCACCTAGAAGAAATAAAAGAGTCAATCAATAATGAATAATGCAATAACTGAGATCAAAAGCACACTGGAGGGAACCAACAGTAGAATAACTGAGGCAGAAGATAGGATTAGTGAGGTGGAAGATAGAATGATGGAAATAAATGAAGCAGAGAGGAAAAAAGAAAAAAATAAAAGAAATGAGGACAACTTCAAAGACCTCTGGAACAGTGTCAAATGCCCCAACATTCGAATCATAGGAGTCCCAGAAGAACACAAAAAGAAAGGTCGTGAGAAATACTTGAGGAGATAATAGTTGAAAAGTTCCCTAAAATGGTGAAGGAAATAGCCATCCAAGGCCAAGAAACCAAGCAAGTCCAAACAGGATAAACCCAAGGAGAAACACACCAAGGCACATATTAATCAAATTAATTAAGATCAAACACAAAGAATGAATATTGTCTTTCAATAAAAACTCTTCAGGCCAGAAGGGAATGGCAGGACATACTTAAAGTGATGAAAGAGAAAAGCCTACAACCCAGATTACTGTACTCAGCAAAGATCTCATCCAAATATGAAGGAGAAATTAAAAGCTTTACAGACAAGCAAAAGCTGAGAGAGTTCAGCAGCACCAAACAAGCTCTACAACAAACGTTAAAGGATCTTCTCTAGACAGGAAACAGAGAAAAGGTGTATAAACTCGAAACCAAAACAACAAAGTAAATTTAAATGGAATCATACTTATCAATAATTACCTTAAATGTAAATGGTTTGAATGTCCTAACCAAAAGACAAAGACTGGCTGAATGGATACAAAAACAAGACCCCTATATATGCTGTCTACAAGAGACCCACCTCAAACCAAGGGACACATACAGACTGAAAGTGAAGGGCTGGAAAAAGATATTTCATGCAAATAGAGACCAAAAGAAAGCAGGAGTAACAATACTCATATCAGATAAAATAGACTTTGAAATAAAGGCTGTAAAAAGAGACAAAGAAAGACACTACATAATGATCAAAGAATCAATACAAGAAGAAAATATAACAATTATAAATATATATGCACCCAACATAGGCACACCACAATATGTAAGGCAAATGCTAACAAGTATGAAAGCAGAAATTAACAGTAAAGCAATAATAGTGGAAGGCTTTAATACCCCACTTACACCTATGGATAAATCAACTAAACATAAAACTAGCAAGGAAACACAAACTTTAACTGATACAAGGGACGGGTTAGATCTAATTGATATCTATAGGACGTTTCACCCCCCCCCCAAAATGAATTTCACCTTTTTCTCAAGTGCACATGGAACCTTCTCCAGGACAGATCACATCCTGGCCATAAATCTACCTTTGGTAAATTCCAAAAAATGGAAATCATTTCAAGCCTCTTTTCTGACCACAACGTGGTAAGATTAGATGTCAACTACAGGGGGGAAAAAAAAAAAAAACTATTAAAAATGCAAACATATGGAGGCTAAACAACACACTTCTGAATAACCAACAAATCACAGAAGAAATTTTAAAAAAGAAATAAAAATATGCACAGAAACAAATGAAAATGAAAACACAACCCAAAACCTATGGGATTCAGTAAAAGCAGTGCTAACGGGAAGGTTCATAGCAATACAAGCTTACTGCAAGAAACAAGATAAAAATCAAATGAAAACCTAACTCTACACATAGAGCAACTAGAAAAAGAAGAAATGAAGAACCCCAGGGTTAGTAGAAAGGAAGAACTCATAAAAATTAGGGCAGAAATAAACGAAAAAGAAAAAGAAAAAAAAGAAACAAAACTATAGCAAAAATCAACAAAGCTAAAAGCTGGTTCTTGAGAAGATAAATAAAATAGCCAAACCATTAGCCAGACTCATCAAGAAAAAAACGGAGAAGAATCAAATCAATAAAATTAGAAATTAAAATGGAGACATCACAACAGACAACACAGAGATACGAAGGATCATAAGAAACTACTATCAGCAACTATATGCCAATAAAATGGACAACTTGCAAGAAATGGGAAAATTCTTAGAAAAGTATAACTTTCCAAAACTGGCCAAGGAAGAAATAGAAAATCTTAACAAACCTATCACAAGCACAGAAATTGAAACTATAATCAGAAATCTTCCAACAAACAAAAGCCCAGGACCAGACAGCTTCAAAGCTGCATTTTACCAAAAAATTCTACCATTCTACCATTTAGAGAAGAGCTAACACCTATCCTCCTCAAACTCTTCCAGAAAATTGCAGAGGAAGGTAAACTTCCAAACTCATTCTATGAGGCCACCATCACCCTAATACCAAAACCAAATAAAGATGCCACAAAAAAAGAAAACTACAAGCCAATATCACTGATGAACATAGATGCAAAAATCCTTAACAAAATTCTAGCAAACAGAATCCAACAACACATTAAAAAGATCATACACCATGACCAAGTGGGCTTTATCCCAGGAATGCAAGGATTCTTCAATATTTACAGATCAATCAATGTGATATACCACATTAACAAATTGAAAGATAAAAACCATATGATTATTTCAATAGATGCTGAGAAATCCTTTGACAAAACTCAACATCCATTTACAATAACAATTCTCCAGAAATCATTCATAGAAGTAACATACCTCAACATAATAAAAGCAATATATGATAAACCCACAGCTAACATTATCCTCAGTGGTGCAAGATAGAAAACATTTCCACTAAAGTCAGGAACAAGACAAGGGTGCCCACTCTCACCACTACTATTCAACATAGTTTTGGAAGTTTTAGCCACAGCAGAAGAAAAGAAATGAAATCCAGATTGGAAAAGAAGTAAAACTCTCACTGTTTGCAGATGACATGATCCTCTACATAGAAAACCCTAAAGACTCCACCAAAAAATTACTAGAGTTAATCAATGAACATAGTAAAATTAACACACAGAAATCCCTTGCATTCCTATACACTAACAATGAGTAAACAGAAAGAGAAATTAAGGAAACAATTCCATTCACCATTGCAACAAAAAGAATAAAATACTTAGGAGTAAATCTACCTATGGAAAAAAAAAAGACCTATATATAGAAAACTATAAAACATTGATGAACAAAATCAAAGATGACACAAATAGATGGAGAAATATACCATGTTCATGGATTGGAAGAATCGCTATAGTGAAAATCAGTATACTACCCAAAACAATCTATGTATTCAATGCAATCCATATCAAGCTACCAACGGTATTTTTCAGAGAACCGGAATAAATAATTTTGCAATTTGTATGGAAATACAAAAACCTCGAATAGTGAAAGGAATCTTGAGAAAGAAGAATGGAACTAGAGGAATCAACCTGCCTAACTTCAGACTATACTATAAAGCTACAGTCATCAAGACAGTATAGTACTGGCACAAAGACAGAAATATAGATCAATGGAACAAAATAGAAAGCCCAGAGATAAACCCACAGATCTTATCTTTCACAAAGGTGGCGAGGATATACAATGGATAAAAGACAATCTGTTTAACAAGTGGTGCTGGGGAAACTGGTCAACTACTTGTAAAAAAAAAAAAAAAAAAAGAATGAATCTAGAACACTTTCTAACACCATACACAAAAATAAACTCAAAATGGACTAAATATCTAAATGTAAGACCAGAAACTATAAAACTCCTAGAGGAAAACATAGGCAGAACACCCTGTGACATAAATCATAGCAGGATCCTCCCAGATTTATGGAAATAAAAGCAAAAATAAACAAGTGGGGCCTAATTGAAAGCTTGTGCACAGCAAAGGAAACTATAAGCAAGGTGAAAAGACAGCCTTCAGAATGGGAGAAAATAATAGCAAAGGAAGCAACTGACAAAGAATTAATCTCAAAAATATACAAGCAGCTCCTGCAGTTCAATTCTAGAAAAATAAACGACCCAGTTAAAAGACGGGGGCCAAAGAACTAAACAGACATTTCTCCAAAGAAGACATACAAATGGCTAATACACACATGAAAAGATGTTCAACATCACTCATTATCAGAGAAATGCAAATCAAAACCACAATAAGGTACCATCTCACGTCAGTCAGAATGGCTGCTGTCAAAGTCTACAAACAACAAATGCTGAAGAGGGTGCACAGAAAGTGGCAAAGATGATGGATGTCACTTACATAATTAGGCAATATAAAATTGTTACTTTTGTCTTGCCAGTAGTATCTCTTTCTCTCTGGATTTGAGATAAGCAGATATATTGCGAGTTTCCTTAGGAAGATACCATTGTGACAATGAACTGTGTGTGGACACTTTCAGGAGCCAACAAGAAACTGAAGTCAATGAGGTACCATCTCACGCTGGTCAGAATGGCTGCTATCAAAAAGTCTACAAACAATAAATGCTGGAGAGGGTGTGGAGAAAAAGGAACACTCTTACACTGTTGGTGGGAATGCAGACTAGTACAGCCACTATAGAGAACAGTATGGAGATTCCTTAAAAAAATGGGAATAGAACTACCATACGAACCAGTAATCCCATTACTGGGCATACACACCAAGAAAACCAGAATTGAAAGAGACACGTGTACCCCGATGTTCACTTCAGCACTGTTTACAACAGCCAGGACACGGAAGCAACCTACATGTTCATTGGCAGATGAGTGGATAAGAAAACTGTGGTACATATACACAATGGAGTATTACTCAGCTATTATAAATAATGTATTTGAATCAGTTCTAATGAGGTGGATGAAACTGGAGACTATTATACAGAGTGAAGTAAGTCCAAAGAAAAACACCAATACAGTATATTAACGCACATATATATGGAATTTAGAAAGATGGTAACCATGACTCTCTGTGCAAGACAGAGACACAGATGTAAAGAACAGGCTTTTGAACTCTGTGGGAGAAGGCAAGGGTGGGATGATCTGAGATAATAGCTTTGAAGCACGTATATTATTGAAAGGTTGTTATTGACTCACGAAAAGATGCCAGGATTCTTGGCCTCTGGAGGAGAATTCAACCCAGGGCCAGAGACGAGGCTTGATCGCTCAGAGCTTTCGTGTAATAAAGTTTTATTAAAGTATAAAGGAGATAGATAAAGCTTCTGACATAGGCATCAGAAGGGAGCAGAAAGAGTACCCCCCTGCTAAGTAGGACACAACTGAGCAACTGAACTGAACTGAACTGAGCAGTCTGTTAATGAAAGAAAGGAATGTCTTAAAACTCAGAATGGCACCAGGCCCCTCATCCATAAGATGCATTTTGGGATAATCTTGGCACCAGAAGATTCATCCTGGGACATAAAATGATTGACTTGAATCTTGTAGAAGGGCAGATTACCATACAAATAGTTTTGTTTACATAGATTCAGTTCAGTTCGGTTCAGTCGCTCAGTCATGTCCGACTCTTTGCAACCCCATGAATTGCAGCATGCCATCACCAACTCCCGGAGTTCACTCAAACTCATGTCCATTGAGTCGATGATGCCATCCAGACATCTCATCCTCTGTCATCCCCTTCTCCTCCTACCCCTAATCCCTCCCAGCATCAGGGTCTTTTCCAATGAGTCAACTCTTTGCATGAGGTGGCCAAAGTATTGGAGTTTCAGCTTCAGCATCATTCCTTCCAAAGAACACCCAGGACTGATCTCCTTCAGAATGGACTGATGGATCTCTTTGCAGTCCAAGGGACTCTCAAGAGTCTTCTCCAGCACCACAGTTCAAAAGCATCAATTCTTTGGCACTCCGCTTTCTTCACAGTCAGGGGAACAATATCTGAATATAACATAACTGGTTTGTCAAGTAGATTCTGAGCTATTAGGTGGAACCAACTTGAAGACAAAGTCTGGGGTAAATGCATAGTACATTAACATAGCTTAAGACAAACATTTCCATAAGAAAAATGCATTGATTAACTCAAGGTTTGAGAACAGTTAACTTCAAGTGAAACCAAATGTCATTATGGCAACACAGTATTTTAAGAGAAACCTTTTAAATTTGTATAGAGAAGGAAAAAAAATATCGCTAGTGCGTTTCCTCCTGCCGCTCAAGAGAGAGAAAAATGTCTGACACACGCAGTCTATTTCCTCCATTTGGAAACCCCTAGCCTTCCTACTTGTTACCCTCTCGTTATCATATGTGAAAGAGATCACCAGTCCAGGTTCAATGCATGAGACAGGGTGCTCAGGGCTGGTGCACTGGGATAACCCAGAGGGATGGGATGGGGAGAGAGCTGTGAGGTGAGTTCAGGATGGGCAACACATGTACGCTCATGGCTGATTCATGTCATTGTATGGCAAAACCCACTACAATATTATAAAGTAATTAGCCTCCAATTAAAATAAATTAATTAATTAAAAAATACAGGGAAAATATTACATTTTATATATTTTGGTATTTCTTTGTTTTTCTACAATTAATATGTTCAATTATTTTTGTAACTAAGTTAGTGTGATTTAATTGTTAATATTAACTGCATTAAAAGTGGTGTTCACCGAAAATAGTATCTTTGAAATGTAAACCTTATACTATCAAATGAAACTCAAGATTTATATATAGCACATGATTCCAATTTTGCTTTATCAATTATAATAATATATGTGCATAATATTATTGAGAAGCAATATTTAAAAACACAAAGAGAATTCATTCATTGGTTTAGAACACATAACTCATAAAAGTTATTTCTTCACATCTGTTTTTATTTTCTAGTCATTTATAATTAACATGTATGTTTTATCATCTGAAAAATATATTCATAAAATATGGTCAAAATAAATCTTCCACATATCAAAATTGCCTGCTTTACATGGAACAACAAGACAGTTCTATTATATTACCCACAAATTATCCTGAGGACATGTAGAAGAAATTCACATTAGCTGTTATTAGTTATCTTGCTCTCATTACAATCACCATGATCATTTATAGCAATAGACTGGTCAATTCATCACCCCCAACATCCCATCCGGTATTTGTTGTATAATAAGTGGTTTATTAATACACACACACAGAAGACAAAGAAACATCAATGAAGACATAAACTATATATTTATAGTGAGTAGAAAATATTATTTCTTTTTGTGAAAATTATTTTGTTTTTAAAACAAGTGTATCAATTACTAAATAAAAGTGGCAATAGTTTAAAAATAAAAAATAAAAAAATAAGTGGTTTAGCTGAGTTCTTCAGGTGGTTCTAGTGCTAAAGGAACCCCCTGCCAAAGCAGGAGAGGTAAGAGATGCGGCTTCGATCCCTGGGTTAGGAAGGTCCTCTGGGGGAGGCATGGCACCCCACTCCAGTATTCTTGCCTGGAGAATCCCATGGTCAGAGGAGCCTGGTGGGCTACAGTCCATAAGGTCACAAAGAGTCAGATACAACTGAAGTAACTTATCATGCACACAAAAGAGGTTTAGCCACTTCAATATGAATTTGAAAGAGAGAGAATATGAAATCAAATTGCCTTTGTGCTACTAAATGGCTGAATGACTTTGGGTAGATCCTAAAGGGTCTCCCTGTGCCTAACAAAGTAAAACTTATAAATGGAGATGATCATTTTCTCACTAGTTCATTTGTTAGGATTTAATGCATAATGACATAAAAGTGAGAACTCAAATATAATTGTGTTACTTATGATTATTTTCATACATGTTGATGTATACTCTCAATAATTTCTGAGGTAAGTTTCACACAAAGACTTACAGAGTACAAAAACATAAATCACAAATAGAGGTCAATAATTAGAATATTAAAAAATAAGAGACTCCAAATAGGTCAACCATTGGATTAAGAATTGCAAAGACTGAGTTTAAATTTGGGTCCTAAAAGCCACAGTGATTTTCAAGACTACAAAATTTAGGCAAAATGTTAAGTACTTTACAATGATTTTAAAACACATTTTCAAACTGGATATAAATCTTGACATCAGAATATTCTGTTGGCTAAGAGTGAAACACAGCTCTTTGCTTAACCAAAAGAAGAGATTGCTATACGTCATGTCCCAATGTCTAAATGATTCTGATCCTCAAAAAAAAAAAAAAAATGGAACCTGGAATTCTATCACAGTTAGAGTTCTGTGTTATTCATTTCTAATCTCTATAACACAAAGTTGCTATGGACACTTAGTCATATCAAGTGAACAGATGCTTAAACTGCAATTTTATGAAAGATTTCTCTTAATCATTTGCTGCATGGCTTGGATCACATCCTTGTTCCTCATACTGTAGATCAATGGGTTCAACATTGGGCTCAAAAAACTATAAAAGACTGCAAATATTTTGGACTCCTTTACAGACTTCTCAGTTGGAGGCCTCAAGTACATGCAGAAGAGGGTTCCATAAAATAGAGTGACTATTGCCAGGTGGGAACCACAGGTAGAAAAGGCTTTGTGCCTGCCTTCCACAGAACGGATCGCCAAGATAGATGCAATGATGAAAACATAAGACAGAAGAATGATGAACAAAGAACTCGAGAGAGTGAAACCAGCAACCACAAACATTGCCATCTTTTTGACATAGGTGTCAGAGCAGGCCAACATTATCAGAGGAGGATCAGCACAGTAGAAATGGTTAATCTCAAGGGAGTCACAGAAGGACAAGTGAAAGGTCAGCAGTGCCTGAGAGAGACCATTGAAGAATCCACAAGTATAAGGGACTGTGACTAGAAAGATGCAAATGTCCTTGGACATCCTGGTGCTGTAATATAGAGGGCTGCAGATGGCTACATAGCGGTCCAAGGCCATTGAAGCAAGGAGATAAAACTCAGTGATCACCAGGGCAATGAAGAGAAGGCACTGTGTGAAGCATCCAGCATAGGAGATGGTCTTCTGGTCTGAGAGGAAATTGTGCAGCATATTTGGAGTAACATTGGAGGAATAGCAAAGGTCTACAAAGGAGAGGTGGCTGAGGAAGAAGTACATGGGGGTCTGGAGGTGGGGATTGGTCCTGATCAGCATGATCATGCCCAGATTCCCTGCCAGTGTGACTAGATAGATCACCAGGAACACCCCAAACAGGGCCTTCTGTAGCACTGGGTCATCTGTGAGTCCCAGGAGAATGAATTCAGTCACTGCAGTGTGGTTAGGGGAAGACATATTATCATCCCTTAAAAACTGAAAGTGGTAAAGTGAAGAATTCTATCTGATCCTGATTCTGCATTTATTCCATTCTTTTGTCATTTACTTTTGACCTATCTCTCTATAAGGAAATTACTCTTCTCAACCAATGCATCGGAGCATCTATGTAAATATTTGCACCTTATCTCTTTGTGATATATTTTTCTATGTATATACTGGAAACACACTCACAAACTCACACATTCTCTTTCTCCTTCTTATTTGTAAATCTTGTATACGCATATACAATTAAACCTGTTTTCTTGGGAAACTCCATATTCAGTATTTTTTTTTTTTCAAATTCTGTGAAAAAGAAACCCAAAAGAATTAAAACCAGGTCTGGAAAGCAGCAGGTCAGTGGCATCATTCAAATGGACAAATGAAGGATGCAGAGTTTCTATGGTCCCTGCACCTCTGATACACTATTGTTTTTGACACACATTAGAAGACATGTTCAGTCCAGCATTTTCTCCTGAAACCCATACTTGTCTAGCTTAAATTCATTCAGAAGACATTTAATTAGTAGATGCATCTCTTGACATATGGCTAAGAAGGTACAGAATTAAGAATTGTTCTTTCTGCTTTTTAAATTCACCCACTCATTATTTATGGAGGCTTTTTTTTTTTTTTCTATTCTAGCTCCTGGGGTTACATGAGTGAGCAAATTACCTATCCTGGTGAACCATATATTGTAAGAGAGGTAATAGATATTTACCACATAGACAAATGTTTACCGCAGTGTGTCACTTAGAAGAAAACACTATGAGGAAAATTAAAGGTGGAGTGCTTTTAGATGGCCATTCAAAGAAAATCTAAAAGGGCAGAATTTGAACAGTAAATAAAGAATTCGAATATCTGAAGAGGAATTTGTTTCCATTATTTTTTAAAACTGACACACCTCTGAATATATTTGTTTAGGAAAACACATCAGGATAATATTTAAATGCAGACTTAGCTCCTAGCTGGAATTATCATTTCTGGTTGTTTTTTTGTTTTTGTTTTTGTTTTTGTTTTTTGTGAAAGTAAGATATGACTGGAAGCATTCTGCCTCAAGAATCTCACCTTAGGGCTTTTTAAATTTAGTTTTCACATACACATCAGAAAAACCTGTATATAATACTTGATTTTTCAGAGATGCCATGAAATATTAACATTTGAATAGAAAAGTATAAATGATGAAAATAATTTTTTCAATATTGGTGAGAATATTAATTTTCACACAAAATAAAAAACATATTTTTAGTGAACAAATGTAGAAAATGACTTACCTGTAAAACTGAATTACTATATTTTCTAAAACAAGGTGGGAAGATTTATAGTGTTTCTTAGGAATATTCCCTAGAGTATTTTTTAAAAAATTCTTATAATCCAATTAAGATAGATTTTGTTCCCTCAAGGGAATAACCTTAATTTCATGCGTTGAGATCTTTAATTTTCCTTCAAGACCAAAATCTCTATGCAACATCTTTGTACCCTGCTTTATACTATGTGGCTGAAATCTTTGGCAAAAAAAAAGAAGTTCACCATCACTTTTAATAGTATGAAAGGACAAAAATATGGTTGGATGAATTTCGCATTTTTTGTGTCTAAAAGTGACTGAGAACCAGGATCATTCATAAAATTGATGTATCACAAAATTGGCAATTTAGGAGGAGAGGTCAAATATGAGTAAAGAATATGTGAATATTGTTTGATACTGCATTTGTTAGAGAATAAAGGAATTTATAGATGGTCTCAGTAGCCTCTATCTTCCAGGGCATTGATAACTCCAGCCAATTCAATCAAGGGAATTAAAGTAGAGTCTCATTAAGACAAGAGAGGCATCTCTGATTGTTTTAGATTTCCAAATACTGGGTTATAGTCTGAGAAATCAGTCAGTGAAATAAAGCTGTATATCATTATAAAAATATATATTGTCATCAACTTAGCACATTAGGAGAGATTTAAGCATAACAGTGTATTTTTCAGATTGGGGTCGAAAATATTTATTTATCCCAACATTTTCTGTTTTACCTTGATTCCTTGAACAAATTAAATAAAAATTTAAAGTGTAAAATCCTAAATATTCCCATGAAACAAAAGTTTCTTATATGATTGTAAGGCTAATTGTAGGATAGTAGAGCTCTTATTTCCTGACCCCTTAATGTAAAGATTCCTTATCTTGCATAAAGATACTTGAATGTTTGACCCTTCTTTAAGCTGAATGTCAGTGCTGGTTTCCTAAAGTACTTATATATGTATGTAAGTACATTCTGATATGGGCTTCTCTGGTGGCTCAGATAATAAAGAATCCGCCTGCCAAGCAGGAAACACTGGCTCAAGCCCTGAGTTACGAAGATCCCTTGGAGAAGGAAATGGCAACCCACTCCAGTATTCTTGCTTGGAGAATCCCATGGACAGAGGAGCCTGGGGGCTACAGTCCATGGACACACAAGAGTTGGACACGACTCAGTGATTAAACCACCACCACCACTATATCCTGATATACTTTAATATAGAATACCGTTGCAATAATCATAATATTTACAAACAGATTTTTCCAAGAAGAGGTAGGACTAACTCAGTAGCAATTGAACAAGTAGGGAAAAAGTAGTGAATTAACTCTGGATAGGCAAAATAACAATACTTTTCAGTATGGGATTACTTGATCAAAATGTCACGCATAAGAAGTAAATGCTTATTTATTTTACATGTATAACAACAAGTAATACTGGAGGGCACAGAATTTACCTATCTACCATTGATACTGGTTAAAAGAAGGCTTTTCGGCATTCTTATTTTATTTTCCTAGAAAGCCTTCAGGAGATTCTATTTAATTTATATTTGAAGACACAAATGCCTTAGTTAATATCACTCTGCTTCAATTGCAATGACCAGTTGACACATGTCTGCTAAAAGAACACATAATTGCTTTAGCTACACAAATGTCAAACAGTCAGATAATTGAAACTATCTCACTGACCCTGCTATTTGTGTTCTTATGATTATTTAATTCACTATATTTTTGGTTATGGCAGATTCAATAATATACTGGAAGTTCTAATCTATGTAATAAAATTGTATTGACTGAAAGCACAAAAAAATAAAAGCATCCTATTCATAGATCGCTTAATAGTTTATATGCTGCTGCTGCAGCTAAGTCCTGTCTGACTCTGTGCGACCTCAGAGACAGCAGCCCACCAGGCTCCCCCGTCCCTGGGATTCTCCAGGCAAGAACACTGGAGCGGGTTGCCATTTCCTTCTCCAATACATGCAAGTGAAAAGTGAAAGTGAAGTCGCTCAGTCGTGTCCGACTCTTAGCGACCCCATGGACTGCAGCCCACCAGGCTCCTCTGTCCATGGGATTCTCCAGGCAAGAGTACTGGAGTGGGGTGCCATTGCCTTCTCCGAATAGTTTATATAGAATCTCCTTTTAAGATACACAAATAAAATGTTAACTAGATTTATTGTGGTGATCATTAAGTTGTACATCCCATTTTTTAATATGCAGAAGAAAAGCTAAGAGTACATAGTGGAAGGTCACAAGGTAAAGATCAATATGCAAAGATTATTTATATTGTTATGTAAAAGCCAACCATAACTAGAAAATAAATGCTTCTATATATCACTTGGAGAAGGCAATGGCACCCCACTCCAGTACTCTTGCCTGGAAAATTCCATGGACTGAGGAGCCTGGTAGGCTGCAGTCCATGGGGTCGCTAAGAGTCGGATACTACTGAGCGACTTCACTTTCACTTTTCACTTTCATGCATTGGAGAAAGAAATGGCAACCCACTCCAGTGTTCTTGCCTGGAGAATCCCAGGAACGGGGGAGCCTGGTCGGCTGCCGTCTATGGGGTCGCACAGAGTCGGACACGACTGAAGTGACTTAGCAGCAGCATATATCACTTATAATAACATCAAAAGAGTAAGCCACTTAAAAATGATTTTTTAATAAAACTTCAGGAGTTACATACTGATAACCACAAAACACTGCATGCAGAGAGAAATTAAAGGAGACTTAAATAATGGAGAGATATATCTTCCTTGTGGATTGTAATATTCAGTAGTTTTAAGTCCAATATTTTTAAGTTACCAATTTGTCTAAAATTGATCAATAGTTTTAATGCCAGTTCAGCTTGCTTATTTTTAATAGACAAACTGATTCTAAGTTATATAGTGGTTGTTAAAAAAAAAAAATCTTAAATTATCCAAAACAATTTTGAGACAGAAGAAAAATCTTTAAATGATTTACACTATCTAATTTTAAGAGTTAATAAGGAACTACAGCACTCAAAACAATAAATTTAGCTACACTGAACAAGATATTTTCAATACGGGTGAAATAGCTTTATATTGGAAGGAGATGTTATCTAGGGCTTCCAAAGCTAAAGAGAAGTCAAAGTTTCAAAGGACAAGGTTTGCCTCACTTCAAACCTTCAAAGGATTGACTGACTCTCTTGTTAGGGGCTAATGTAGCTCGAGGCTTCAATTGAAGCCAATGCTCATTTACCACTTTGAAAATTCTAGGGCCCTTAAGAAGTATGCTAAACCTACTCTGCCTCTGCTCTATAAATAAAACAACAGTGTAGATGATAGCGCATCTGCTTACAACATGCTGCTGCTGCTAAGCTGCTTCAGTCGTGTCCAACTCTGTGCTACACTATGGACTGTCACCTGCCAGCCTTCCTCTGTCCATGGGATTCTCCAGGCAGGAATACTGGAGTGGGTTGCCATGCCTACTCCAGGGGAATCTTCCCGACTCAGAGTTTGAACCCACGTCTCTTGTATCTCCTGCATTGACAGGTGAGTTCTTTACCACTAGTGCCGCCTGAGAAGCATGGTTTGCTAAATATTTTAAGCTCACTGTTGAGATCTACTGCTCAGAAAAAAATAAAATAAAAGGAAGAAAATAAGATTTCTTTTTAAAGTACTATTACTTATTGACAATGCACCTGTTCACCCAAGAGTTCTAATGGAGATGTACAACAAGATATGTGCTGTTTTTATGCCTGCTAACACAACAGAGCAATCACATTCCCCATCCATTCTGCAGCCTATAGATCAAGGTATCATTTCAACTTTCAGATGTTATTATTTTAAAAATATGTTTTGTAAGGCTATGGCTGTTGTAGTTAGTGATTTCTTTGATGTCTGGGCAAAGGAAATTGAAAGCTTCCAGAATTGATTCATTATTGTGAATGCCATTAAGAACATTCATGATCCATTTGGAAGAAGTAAAAATACTAACATTAACAGGATTTGGGGTAAGTTGTATCCCACCTTCATGAATGACTTTGAGGAGTTCAAAATTTCAGTGGCGAGAGTAGCTGCAGATGTATTAGAAATAGTAAGAGAACTTGATTAGAAGTAGAGACTGAAGATGTGTCTGAATTGCTGCAATCTCAGGATAAAACTTTAGTGGATGAGGACTTGCTTCTTGTGGATGTGCAAAACAAATCGTTTCTTGAGATTGAATCACTCCTGGTGAAAAATGTTGTACAGATTGTTGACATGACAACAAAGGATTTAGAATATTACATAAACTTAGTTGATAAAGCAGTGGCATCCTTTGAGAGTATCAATTTGAGATTTCAAAGTTCTGCTGTGGGTAAAATGCTGTGGAACAGCATTACATGCTACAGGCAAATCTTTTGTGACAATGTCAATTGATGTAGCAAACTTCATTGCTGCATTTTAAGAAACTGTCACCACAACCCACATTTTGAGCAACTGCCACCCTGATCACTCAGCAGTCATCAGCAGTAAAGCAATACCCTTCACCAGTAAAATGATTGTAACTCACTGAAGACTAGATTTTAATAAAGTATTTTAACTAAAATATATATGCTTTAGACATAATGCTGTTGCATACTTAATAGACTATAATATAATATAAATATAACTGTTACATGAGCTGGGAAACCAAAAAAATTGTGTAATTTGCTTTATTATGCCATTCATGTATTGCAGTGGTCTAGAACAAAGTTTACACTATATTTTAGGTATGTCCATTTTGAGTTTTATGCTCCTAAATAGGGAGTTGAACTATGATAATTGGTTTTTTCAAGCATATAAGTTCTCTGGAATAAATGGGATTTATATACAGCAATCATATTCCTGAGGATGCTTGGAATATTTGGTCCAATTCCACTAGTAAAAAAAAAAAAAGCAAAAACAAAACAGGAAACCTCATGACAGAATGACATGGAGCCAGAGTAAACACATGTGGATTTGACCATTTCTAAGTTCCCTCTGAGCCCTAAAAGCCCATGCTTTGGCAATTCTAAGTACAGAAGCAAAAAGAGGATGTTTTAAAAAGGGCTGGTACACTGGGATGACCCAGAGGGATGGTACAGGGAGGGGGGTTCAGGATTGGGAACACGTGTACACCCATGGCAGATTCATGTTGATGTATGGCAAAACTAATACAATATTGTAAAGTAATTAGCCTCCAATTAAAATATATAAATTTAAATTAAAAAATTTTTTGCCAAAGGAAACTTTGACCTCCTTATTTCTCAGACTATAGATGAGAGGATTTAACATGGGGATGACCACCATATAAAACACAGACAGCACTTTGTCTTGGTCCATTGAGTATCTGGACCTGGGGTGCAGATACATGAACAGGATTGTGCCAGAGAAGATGGTGACCACCATCAGGTGGGACGCGCAAGTGGAGAAGGTTTAGTGCCTCCATCAGCAGAGCGGATCCTCATGACAGCATTGAGGATGCAGAGATAGGAAGTGAGAATGGTCAGGAGGCAGCTCAGCTCATTAAAACTGGCAAAAGCAAGAATGACAGCTTCATTGACACGAGTGTCAGAACAAGTGAGTTTCAGGAGGGGTGGAATGTCACAGAAAAAGTGGTTGATGACACTGGAGTGGCAGAAAGGCAGCTGGAAGGTGAGGCCCATGTGAATGGCAGCATTTATGAAGCCAGTGAGGTATGTGGTCAACACCAGCAGGACGTTAAGTTGGGGGGGACACAGTGACCGTGTAAAGGCGAGGTTTGCAGATGGCCACCTAACGGTCATAGGACATCACAGTCAACAGGAATCCCTCAATGTCAGCAAAAGAACCAAAACAGAAGAACTGAGTGGCACATTCATTGAATGAAATGACTGGGTTCTCTGCCCAGAAATTTACGAGTATTTTAGGGGCAATGACAGAAGAGTAACAGAAGTCAACAAGGGACAGGTTACTGAGGAAAAAATACATTGGCATGTGGAGATGTGAGTCAATCTTGACTAAGAGGATCATGCCAAGATTTCCAAACACAGTGATCATACAGATGACTAGAAATACCATAAAAAGAAGACTGTAGCTCTGGATGATCGCTGAGCCCCAGGAGAATAAATTCAGTCACTGTCGAATGGTTGCTCATCCCTTTGTCTCAGAATGGATGATTGGCTTGCTGAGATAAGAAAGAAATTGGTGATATAAATTATGAAAAAAAAAAAAAAGAAAATCAAACAGTTTATTCTCTACTGTAGAATTACTTCTAAAATGTCCAAAGAACATGTATATTAACGCTATTTATTTTTTTAACTGAAGAACAACAAAAAGATTTCTTAAGTGAACTCAGCAACTTTTATTTTAAAATGAGCATTTATCCATGTGTGTGTGAAATTGTTGATAATCAACCCCTGCTTGTCTATATCTAACCTTACCTCCCGAAGTTTTTCACGTCTTCCGTTGACCTTTTTGCCTTCACTGTCTATTATCCAGTTCCTTTACATTCTCTTTGGCAATGAAATGTAAGACATACTTGGATATATAATAAATACTTCCTGAATTCAGTTTGTTTTTTTTCCTGTTTTCTCTTAAGCCCACTCTAATCAAACTTTCACTCCATCACTCCACAGAAATTGTTCTTGTCGAGGTTGTTAGGGTTCTTTATGCTGCTAAATTCAGTGGTCAGTTCTCAATCTTCATCTTTTTGATCTATTGATAATATTTGGCAGAGTTAATTGCTAACTACTCCCTGAAAAACTATCATCTCTTGTCTCCCAGGACACACCATTCTGAGTTTTCCTCCTACCATATGGGCTGCTCCTTCTCAGCCTTCTTTGTTTATTCCTCTTTTCTCTGACTGTTAAGATTGGAGTAGCTCAGAACTCATTTTGTGATCTTCTTCTATTTTTTTTTTCCTATTTACACTCTACCTTCATGATCTTATTCAGTCTCATGACTATAAATACTATCTATATATTTACAACTCCTGAATTTATTTCAGCCCTGACCTCTTTCCCAAATCCCAGACTTATAATGCAATCACTTACTGACATTTTCATACTAATATCAAATAATGACTCAACCTAACTCAGAGCTGATTTGCTCATGTCTTCCTTTAATTTTCCCAAACATAACATTCTCTGTCTCAAGTCAGTGACAACTCTCTACTTCCATGTGTTCAAATAAAAAATAAATACAAGCAAATAAATATTAAAGAAATTGTTCTCTTTTCTTTCTCGCATACTATGTAACTAGTCTATCAGATAATCATGTTGTCTCTATTTTCGAAATGTCTATGTCAACAAGCCAACTTTATTTATTTCTACCATTAAGGCTCAAGTCAACATCATCTTTCACCTAGATTACTACAATAGTCCTTTAACTGACCGTTCTTTCTTTAAAATCAGTTAAATTCCACCCTATAAAATACCATTTAAAAAAATTCACAGCCATTTTGTAGATCTCTACTTTATACATATAAATATATATATATACATCTATATATATGATATAAATTATATTCTACATGACATATATGACCTCATATGTGTGTATGTGTTTACATATGTTTCTGTATATAGATAGATAAAGGCTGGCAATTGCAGTAGTTCCTGAAAGCCTGCATATAAGAGCATAAAACAATTTTATTTAATGCACTACACAGTGTATTAGATATGCCAAGTGCCTTGGCACTCTTTCTACACAAAATTCATTAAATTTCCCTGCTTCATACATGAGAAGGCAATGGCAACCCACTCCAGTGCTCTTGCCTGGAAAATCCCATGGACGGAGGAGCCTGATAGGCTGCAGTCCATGGGGTCGCACAGAGTCGGACAAGACTGAAGCGACTTAGCAGCAGCAGCTTCATACACACACAAAAACACACATATATACACAGAGAGATGCATGTGTACATGTGTGTTTCTATGTGTACGCCTAGGTTGAATATTCTATAAAGTCCTCATCTCTTATTAGTCGTCCTAAACTCCTTTCTTCTAAAAAAAAAAAAAATAGTGTTAGTTTAGTGGCTAACCTTCAATTCAGTGTTTCAGACACTGCAATTTAGAGACATAGTGTTTTTAAAATTTTAATTTATTGATCTTAATTGGAGGATAACTACTTTACAATACTGTGATGGTTTTTGCCTTCATCAATATGAATCTGCCATAGGCACGTGTGCGTCCCCTCCATGCTGAGCCTCCCTCCCTGTCAACCCTGTCCTTCCAGGTTGTCACAGAGCACTGAGAGGTTTTTGTCTTAATTCCTTGAACGCTTTTTGAATCCTCTTTGAAGCTTTCTATATCTAACCAGTTAGAGATAAATCATCTTACCTGCTGTCCTTAAGACATACTCACTGAAAGTAGTGGTGTTTATAAGTTTAGTTTTATTTATTGCTTTTTGGAGGAATACAACCTTTTTTCCCCTACAGTGTGAAATTTATAGCTTTGATGAAAATGGAAGTGGCCTAAGGACCTCAGCTGTGACAGACTTAAGATATGGTTAATTAATTCAACAAAGAATATAAGATGCTACTTCTGAATTTGAGGCTGAGGGTCAGATTATTAAGGTTGTGATGATGCTCTTGAGATTTAATCATCTTTGCAAAACACTAAAAATCGAAAGCCTGAAATATACCAACCCAAAATTAAGGCATCCACTTTTTTTTCACTGAGATAATTGAACTATTTTCTCCCCAGGGAGTCACTTATACCTTTGTGAATAAGTTAGGCATTTGAAGTACAAAATGTCTTTTATGGTCTTAAGACTCCATTGTGAATAACACTGAATTAAATTAAATGATATAAAATGTATTAGGTCTTGCCTCAAAAATTCACAATTCCACTGAAAATATAATCCATACTCATATCTATTTTAATAGGCAAGAATACTGGAATGAGTTACCATAACCTACTCCAATTGATCCATCACTCCCCAAACACCTTCCTGAAATTGCAGTTTTTTTCTCTCTTTTTATTTGCTCACTCTGTTCCATGTATAATTTGTTCCCTTACTATTCTTTTAACAAACCAAGGAGGATCTCACCTCAGGGCCTTTGATTCACCACAGATATTCATGCAATGTTATTCCTATGCAGGACTTGCTCAAATGTTATTTCCACAGGTTGCTCTACTCCCATACAAACCTTTTCTCTCACTTTAATTTCTTTAAAGCACAACTCTTATCCATGTCACACACGTGCATCCCACACAAACAGGAGCAAATGCCTGTGCACACATGCATACACACTTTGCTGTTGACAATAAAGTCTTCCTCACTCAAAAACAAGTTTAATGAAATCAAGAATTTTGTTTTCTCACGAGGTATATCTTCAGCATGTGTTACCTGCTGAATACATTTTTCCACTAATGTCCTTGAGAGAAACGTTGGTTAATAATTAAAAGTGGAATTAACAGGAGATTGGAGGGTTGTTCCAGGGGGATAGGATGAGTTACCTCCTCCTTTGTGGTCTCTAACAAACCTTTTGGGGATGAAGTGGTCTCATTTGGAACATTGGTATTCCACCTTCTGGTCTGTAGTGGAGAGTGGTATGGAAAGACATAGGAAACAGACATTTAGCTGATTCCAAATTATTTCTTCAACATATCATCTCATGAAAGACAGTTTTTTCCCTGTTGCTCCAACATTGAAAGCCCCGACCCCACTACAATAAGCAATAAATAAATAATTGTGTTTGATAACTGTTTATTGAAAATTATGTGAAACTTTGGCTGGGCTACAGATAAAAAGTTAGAACACTTTGACTTTGAGATTACTACACTTAAATATTTCAGTTAATTCACAAAGTCAGTAAGCTATACCCCCATTATTGCTATGGCACCCTTATTATTAAACAGCTAAGACTTTCTTCTATAGTATTTGGTACTCTTGACATCCATGTGAATGGAAGAGTGTTACTATTTACAATAGATGCTGTGATATACTACCCAGATTGGACGTTCAGTATTGAAATATTTACTTCCCCAGCTTCCTAGGGCATCTACAGCTCACACCTCATAGCTGAGCTCTACTCTTGGAATATCCCTGCTGAAAGGCATTGTCATTCTGAAAGTTAGACTGCTTCCAGTGGGTGACCCATATCTAAAGCAGGTTATTATGGAGGTATAAATACCTGTTCAAATTTGAAACATCTCTGAGAAGGATAATCTCAGCTCCAGATCTCCACATGGAACTGGCTGAATACTCTGTTGCAATTTCATCACAAATTAGTTTCTTCTACCCAATCCGTTTTCCCTTACTTCTTTATCAGTATTGTTCCTGGGAACACTCTCCAGTAAATTTCCTAAATACAAATATCTGTCTCAGAGTCTATTTTCCAAGATCCAATCAAAGTCATATATATATATATATATATATATATATATATATATATATATATATAAAATTAAGAGTGAAAAAGCTCAAATTTGAAATTGAGATTTAAATCTAGGCCAGCCAATTCCAAGTATTTTGATATTTTACCAGACACTGCCTTCCTTCACTGTATTGATTCATGGTACAGGCTAATAAATACACATTTAGGACACCAGGAATTTAAGAATACATCTCATTTTAAACAATATACTTTAACACAGAAAAACAGTTCAAGCAATTAGACAATACAATTAACATGAAAACATTCTTATTCCACATAATAGGGTGATATGTAACATGGCTTCACAGTATCTGTTGCTGTAAGATCTTCTTTAAGGCCCCTTTCACATCCTTATTTTTCAAACTGTAGATGAGGGGATTTAGCATAGGGATCACTACCGTATAAAAGACAGAGACAATCTTGTCCTGCTCCATTGAGTAGCTAGTCTTAGGACGCGAGTACATGAAGAAAATTGTCCCAAAGAATATGGTGACGGCCATGAGGTGAGAGGCACAGGTGGAGAAGGCTCTGTGCCTGCCCTCCAAGGAGGGCATCCTCAAGATGGCAACGAGGATGCATAGGTAGGAAGTGAGGATGATCATAACACAGCCGATGACAGTAACGCTGGAGAAAGCCATGATCACGATGCCATTGATGTGGGTATCAGAGCAAGAGAGTTTGAGCAGGGCTGGTGTATCACAGTAGAAATGATTGATCTTATTGGAGCCACAAAAGGACAACTTGAAAGTCATTCCTGTGTGTATGGCTGCATTTCCAAAACCTGCTAGGAATGAGGTAACCGCTAGCAAGAAGCAAATTCTCCCAGACATGAGAACTGGATACAGCAAAGGGTTCCAAATGGCTACGTAGCGATCATATGCCATCGTAGCTAACATGAAGCACTCAGTCCCCAGGAAAGAGCCAAAGAAATAGAACTGGGCAGCACACCCATTAAAAGAAATGGCCTTGCTCTCAGCCACAAGGTTCACCAGCATCTTAGGAGTGACAGAAGAAGAGTAAGAGGCATCAACAAAGGAGAGACTGCTGAGAAAAAAGTACATGGGGGAGTGGAGACAAGGATCCATCTTAATTAACACAATCACCCCCAAATTACCCACCATGGTTGCCATATAGATCAACAGAAATAATCCAAAGAGGACGACCTGTAGCTCTGAATTGTCTGAGAGTCCTAAGAGGATAAATTCTGTCACTTCTGTTTGATTCCTGGTTTGCATCTCTTTCATATATCTGACCTGGGCTGCAATAAGAGAAAAGATGGAACATGCTATTTGGTCAGATGAATACATGACTTTTGGGGTTCCCTGCTGGCTCTATGGTAAATGAGCTCGCCAATACAGGAGCTTCAAGTTCGATCCTTGGCGGGGGGAAGATCCCCTGGAGAAGGAAATGGCAAGCCACCCCAATATTTTTGCCTAGAACATTCCATGGACAGAGGAGACTCATGGTGAAGCTGAAATGCCAATACTTTGGCCACCTGATTCAAAGAACTGACTCATTGGAAAAGACCCTGAGTCTGGAAAAGATTGAAAGCAGGAGGAGAAGTGGATGACAGAGGAGGAGATGGTTGGATGGCATCGCTTACTCAATGGGCATGTGTTTGAGCAAGCTCCAGGAGTTGGTGATGGACAGGGAAGCCCGGTGTGCTGCAGTCCATGTCGCAAGCAATCAGACATGACTAAGCCACTGTATGGATGTGAGAGTTGGACTGTGAAGAAAGCTGAGCGCCGAAGAATTGATGCTTTTAAACTATGGTTCTGGAGAAGACTCTTGCAAGTCCCTTGGACTGCAAGGAGATCCAACCAGTCCATTCTGAAGGAGATCAGTCCTGGGTGTTCTTTGGAAGGAATGATGCTAAAGCTGAAACTCCAGTACTTTGGTCACCTCATGCAAAGAGTTGACTCATTGGAAAAGACCCTGATGCTGGGAGGGACTGGGGGCAGGAGGAGAAGGGGACGACAGAGGATGAGATGTCTGGATGGCATCACCGACTCGATGCACATGAGTTTGGGTGAACTCTGGAAGTTGGTGATGGACAGGGAGGCCTGGTGTGCTGCAATTCATGGGGTTGCAAAGAGTCGGACATGACTGAGCGACTGAACTGAACTGAACAGAAGCAACTGAACTGAATTAATATCAATCTTTAAAAAAAAAAAAAAAACTTAAAACAGAAGATCAAAGTAACTCAGCACCTGTGCTAATATTGATGTTAAAGGATCTACTGAGCACAGCTTGGGGGAAGGGTGGCAAGATCTGGTTCCATTCTTACAGACACCACTGTACAAGAAGTGCCTAGTCATGCTCAGATCCACTCAGTTTCCACTGGGACAGGGACTCAATACTCCAATAAGAAAAAGCCTGGCATTTTTATACAGTACTGTAATACTTTCAATGTATCACTGCACTCATTATCTTATCTAAACCTCACCACAATTCAGTGAGGGAGATAATCAAGAATAAGCCTATGAGTATTAAGAAGATACTCTTTTGTTAGGTGAGGTCAGTGAAGTATATGAATGTCTCAGCTAATCAGTGGTGAATGCTGGATAGAACATAGGTCTCTTGATGCCACATTATTTGTTCCTCAAAACTACACTGCCCCTCTTCTGATTTCACTGGGCAGATATTCAGCCTAGGTCCTTGTCCTTGGACTAAAGCTAGTTTGAATTTCACAGAAGAGCATTTTCAGCAGGTATTAAAAAGGAGGAAAGGGTCTTTTCCTCTCATCTTCAACATGAAAGCTTCCATGAGAGTACTTCTCCATCAGAAATAGCAGAGAGAATAAAATGCTCTAGAAACTTGTGTGTGTGTGTGTGTTAGGCACATAAAGAAAGGCAACAACGTGTAAAAATAGCAAGTACTAAATTAGGTTACTCATTCCCTATGATCTACAAGCTCTGTGTTAAGTATGTTTCCTGCATTATTTTATTTAAATTCTATGAGGTAAGCAGTATTATAGTCCTCTTTTTGCACATGAGAAATGAGAGGTACAAAAGATTGATGACTGCTGCTCAGAGTCCCATAGATCGATTATGGATGTCTAATTTACATCCAGTCAGTTCAGTTCTCCTTCTCTTAACATTCAAGGTCATTTATAAGGATCTTGTCAATAATAGATGTGAGCACTAATATACATAGATGTTGATATTGTAATTCTCAGAACTGTATTAATACATTAGAATCCATTTACCTACATTAGGAAAAAAAATGTGTATATCTCCTAAAAAGAAAATACAGTGGCTGAAAATTGCCTTTTTCAGAACTCACTCTCATTAATTTGTCTTTTAGCAAAATACCATTTATTTTACATCTAGCATTGTAAATTACATGCCTCATTCTCTCCTCTTCCTTAGCAAATACATTTCTTGTTTTTATGAAATATACTCTTTCCCCCAACTGAGAGTTTGCAGTCAACCATTTAGTCCAAAGATTCTTCATCTGGGTTTTCAATTTCTATGAGTTTGTGAAAATAATAGTAAGATTTCCTTAAAATCTCTGGTGTTTAAAAAAGCATTCAAGTCATATATTATTTATTCTCCTTAGCTTTCTCCTAAAGACTAAGAAATTTTGTGTTGATAAAAGTGGACAGAACAGTTATTTAACATACTTTCTTAGTCATTTAGTATTCTTGGAACCTTGGGTCTGTGGGTAATTGGAGAAATTAACAAGATTGTGAATTTTTCTTGAGATCAGTAAGCTACATGGGACACAAGTTTAATATTTTTTTTCTTACCTTTCTTAATTGGTTGACTTCTACTTGATCCCTTTGCTTGTTCTTATCCAATGCCCAAATTCACCAGAAAAAGAAAATCAGGAGGCAAGAAAACATAAAAACTTTTTAGAAAAGTGTCCTCTAATTGTCCCAGGTTAAACAGTAGACACAGTTGTAAAGGACTTTAGACACCAACTATTACAGAGACGAGAAAACTGAAACACTTATACCTTCCCTGTCATGAGAGAATCACTCACATTCAGCAGAGACTGAGCCCTTCTTATTTTTACTTTTCCTTTAAGGTAAGAATCCCAATGTGTTAAAATGTAAAATACATTTCAAAATATACAATACATTGCTGCAGTATATTTGTAATACTGTTTGCAGCTATTTCCAGTTCGAGAGTCCCTAGACCAGAGACTGGAGTAAGCATCCTGACATTTTAAATAGGATATATTTCTTGTTCTTATGGCTCTGGGGACTGTGTTCTCCATGTCATCTCATTTTAATATACTTGTTTTTTGTTTTTTTTTCCCCTCTGCAACTAAGGGACTCACATGTCTGTTTCATGTTCCTCTCCTTTACCCTTGGGATACCTGGGGCTAAATAGAATGAATTTTCAGATGAGTAGTCCTAACCACTGTTTTGATTTTTTTTTTTTTTTTGATTCATTGCTTCATTGCTATGTCAGACTTTCACTAATTGCCATGAGCAGGGACTGCTCTCTCACTGCAGTACTTCTCATTATGCAGGCTTCTCGTTATTGTGGTCTTTTGTTGCAGCGCATGGGCTCCGGTGTGTGGGCTTCAGTAGTTGTAGCTCACAGTCTCCAGGGTGCTGAGTGCTGAGGCATAGGCTTAGTAGCTCCAGCACCAGGTCTTTCTGGCATGTGGGATCTTCCCAGACCAGGGATCTGAACCCATGTCCCCTGCACTGGCAGGCAGATTCCTAATCACTGAAACACCAGGGAAGCCCTGCTAATCACCATTAAACACCCTTTTATTGTCATCCCAACAGTTAGTGGTCTAGTCCCCTTGGGAGCATTACAAGTATCCACAAAAGAGCAGGTTAGTTCAATCTCTGATCTTGCCTTTTATAAGGACTTTGGGTATATAGCGGAAATTATGCTACCTGAATCACGGTAATGGACTAATTGAGGGAGGTAAAGGGATCCATATGCAGAGTATATGCAGAGCACATCATGAGAAACGCTGGGCTGGAAGAAACACAAGCTGGAATCAAGATTGCCGGGAGAAATATCAATAACCTCAGATATGCAGATGACACCACCCTTATGGCAGAAAGTGAAGAGGAACTAAAAAGCCTCTTGATGAAAGTGAAAGTGGAGAGTGAAAAAGTTGGCTTAAAGCTCAACATTCAGAAAACAAAGATCATGGCATCCGGTCCCACCACTTCATGGGAAATAGATGGGGAAGCAGTGGAAACAGTGTCAGACTTTATTTTTCTGGGCTCCAAAATCACTGCAGATGGTGACTGCAGCCATGAAATTAAAAGATGCTTACTCCTTGGAAGAAAAGTTATGACCAACCTAGATAGCATATTGAAAACCAGAGACATTACTTTGCCAACAAAGGTCTGTCTAGTCAAGGCTATGGTTTTTCCTGTGGTCATGTATGGATGTGAGAGTTGGACTGTGAAGAAGGCTGAATGCCGAAGAATTGATGCTTTTGAACTGTGGTGTTGGAGAAGACTCTTGAGAGTCCCTTGGACTGCAAGAAGATCCAACCAGTCCATTCTGAAGGAGATCAGCCCTGGGATTTCTTTGGAAGGAATGATGCTGAAGCTGAAACTCCAGTACTTTGGCCATCTGATGGGAAGACTTGACTCATTGGAAAAGACTCTGATGCTGGGAGGAATTGGGGGCAGGAGGACCTGCCCCCATCGACCTGACTCAATGGACGTGAGTCTGAGTGAACTCCGGGAGATGGTGATGAACAGGGAGGCCTGGCGTGCTGTGATTCATGGGGTCTCAAAGAGTCGAACACGACTGAGCGACTGAACTGAACTGAACTGAACTGAAAGGGAGCCAGCAAGAAAAAGGATTGACCTGACTTTCAGTCATGGGTATCTGTCACTGATTGTGTGATTTTGGTTAATGCATTAAACCTCTTTATATATCAGCTTTTTCATTTCTATGTAGGAATACTGACACCCACCTCATAGATTGAATCTGTAGATAAATGGATGAATGCATGTGAATTGTTGCATCAAATACATATAGATAGCTGACTGATAAGCAAGAGTTCCCCCACCTTGACTCTCCTTCCTACTGTCTAGAATAAGAAATAGTTATTAGCGTATGTAGTCTAGATTGATGCTTACAAGTTTCCCATCGCCTAAATGTGTCTTCCATATAAGAGATACAGAGTCTAAAATAAATTGATCAACATATTACAATCATTTATATTATCTATGTCACTTTGAGAAGATACCCCAATTAATTTCTCTCATTACAATGTAATCAATGTAATTTGCACTAAATTCTGGGGGACAGAAAGACTTAAAAGGTACATTGCTTTATCTCTAGCAATTCAGACAATATTTGCATTATTTTGGTTAAATCTTAGCCTTTTTTTAGAGGGAAAATACAGTAGGCTCCTATCAACACAGAGTCTGAAACATAATTGGCAAACAATGAAGTTTACTTAATAAGTAAATAAATAACCTTTCTTCAATTAATAGTGAGTTCATTATTATACAGGAGTGTGAGTGGAAGCTGGAAGAAAGATCACATGGCATTAAGAGATCAATGGTAAGGGATATAGGACTAAAAGGACCCTAGGTGACATCACAGTGGTAGAATGAGACCACTGAACAACACAGGAGTAATTAATCATGGACAGGATAGGGGACATGTCCTAGTCAGCCCAAGCTGTGAAGCAGAAAGTCTCAAGGAGCTTCAGAATAAGAAAATAATTTCTAAACCCAGTTTAAGTGTCATTCAAAGAGGCACCAGACAGGGACTTCCTTGGCAGTGCAGTGGATAAGAATCCACCTTGCCAGGGGGCATGGGTTCAATTCCTGGTCAGGGAACTAGGATCATACATGCCCAGAGCAACTAAGCTTACCCTCCACAGCTACTGGAACCAGCTGGCCTCAACTACTGAGCCTATGTGCCACAACGAGAGTCCATGCACTGCAACGAAAGATCCCACATGAAGCAACAAAGACTCCACATGCTGCAACTAAGACCTGGCGCAGCCAAATAAATAACTATCTTAGAAAACAGACAGCATTTTATCTCCCTAACCAAGATGAGAACCATCAGAAGTTAGGATGCAATGAGAGCTCCATGGAGTTTTCTGAGAATTCACCTTGGAAATAAGAATGTGAGATTGGCACCATAAAAGAGAAACCACTGACAAGTTGTAACACAGTTTTCATGGAGAGCCATGGGACTCTCAAGTCCAAAAAACAAGCAACTACCATTTATTCATCACGAAACAGAGGTAATGCTGACTAACGAAGATATGATTTTCCTCATATGGCTTTTCTGATTTCAATCATGGTACCATCAGAAGATTCAATTGACCAAATAAGAAATTACCCTGCAGAATCTCTGATGAATAAATGCTCATAAGGTGTTAATTTTCTGCAGCCCATTTTTTTTTCTTTTCCTATCCACTAGGCTCTCAAAAACGATCAATCTCAAAAATTTGGGTTTTGTTGTTGTTGTTGTTAAATTTCAGTCTTTTATTCCACATTCTTTCAAATTAAATAGAGAAGTATAGTTTAAATATGAGATGGTTGGATGGCTTCACTGACTCAAAGGATATGAGTCTGAGCAAACTCAGGGAGATGTTGAAGGACAGGGAAGCTTGGCATACTATAGTCCATGAGGTTGCAGAGTCAGACATGACTGAGTGACTAAACAGCAACAAAATATGGCCACTCTGTATAGCTTGTAAAGTCTCATCCTCTTTGAAGTGATTTCAGCCATCAGTAAGCAGAACTTTCTAAATTACAGCCAAAATAATATCATGAAGGCAGTTTGGGGGTTGTAAAAACAGTGCAGGTAACATTCATCATTGACTCAGTTACCACAACTAGAGAGGCTGAAAAAAATTCCCTTGTGTTTCCTTCTTTTATCACTAAAGTTGAAGGAAGAGAGAGTGAAATTCCATAGGGAATGGTAGTTCATCAAATCTTTGAGTCTCCTGTGAGTGCAAAAACCATTTCATCATATTTCCTCTGGGAGAAGTGATGACTGAAACTTAAATATTTTCTGCAAATAGAGCAAAAGTGGGATGAGCGGATGTCTCAGGGACAGCAGGAGGGAGATTGCTCATCTTGGGATTCTTCTCAGAATATTTGTTCAGCATAACTCAGTAAGAGAAGAGGAGGCATTGGACCTCTCCCCAAAGGTAAAAAACAAACAAACACACACAAAACCACACAAGTTCTTCCCATGTCAGCATGTTTGGGGCTAAAAAGAAATATGACCTGTTCAGAATGGAGTGTTATGCTACTAAGTGCTTCTTTGGGCATGGATTTCCTTGGCATCAGGTCCATGCCATCTTAAAGTTTACAAAAGAGATATAGACCATGGGTTTGACTTTTAGATGTCTCACTCTAAGTCAGAATTTAAACTGCTAGAATTAGAAATTTCGCAGATAAGGAAGCTGCATCTCACAGCAATTCATCAAGTTCAAACAATTAATTTAGTTGATGGTGGTATTACTATCAATCACACCAAGATTTAGCTTATTATGAATGTGTGCATACTGCATGCTAAGTCACTTCAGTCATGTTTGACTCTCAGGATGCAGGACTGCATCCTGCCAGGCTCCTCTGTCCAAGGGATTCACTAGGAAAGAATACTGGAGTGGATTGCCATGCCCTCCTCTAGGGGATCTTCCAGACCCAGGAATTGAACCCGGGTCTCTTACATCTACCTGCATTGACAGGCAGGTTCTTTACCACTAGCACCACCTGGGAAGCCCATTATGAATGACCACACCCCAATGAAAGATGCACTATACTTCTCTACTTTCTTGAGCAATAAACCAAATAGAGTAGATTCAGTCTGACTTCTTTCAGGTTTACATAGAGGGCACCCTATTTATTTCTAAGTTCATATTTTGGTTTAGTTTGGTTTACTCTTGCCCACTCCCTTCTTAGAATTTTTCAATGGACCAGTTATCCATAAAAACAGAGAAAAAGTTTATCAACACATGCTCCTGTGTGTCCATAGAGATGGATAACACTTTCCCTATTCTCCCAAGAGAGGAATCCTTGAATCTTAACTCTGAGTTGAAGCTGTTGGCTAGGCAATAAAATTGTCCAAAGACACAGCAGTGTTTTCATCCTTGTTATGCTCCATGCCAAAATCCTGGGTGTTTCTAAAGATCAGAGAAACCAAAGAACTAATTCCATGCCCATGAATAATAGGCAAGACAGGAAAGAAAGAAAGGTGGGCACAAAAGTAAAGATCTATAATCTCCATCAAATCACATATACACAGAAGATGACAAAGTGAAGTAGATTCTAGAGTCAGATCCAGCTCTGCTACTTACTGGCTCTTGATTGTACAGAAGCTACTTAGTATCTAGCCTTGCTCTTTTCAGATGTAAGATGGAGATAATGTCGGCACCTACTTCATAGAGCTGTGATGAGGATGAAATTACATAATGTGTGGATGAAAGGAAAATTCTGGCATACAGTTAGCATTCTGGCCTTTTAAAAATTATCATTTTTCACTGCTTTAATCTTGTATTGCTCACCCTCTGCTCCAAGTATTTCGCTTTCTGTGTATGTGTGTGTGTGTGTGTGTGGAGAGTGGGGTGGTATGATGTGTTATGTCCTGAGACCCTGGGATCTTTTTGTGTGTGTTTGTGTGCCTGTATGCAATGAGAGTGAATGTTTGCTGTCTGCTTTGTTTTAGAAAGAACGGGCACGCAAAACTATTCTTTACTAATTAATTAGGTATATATTCACACCAATCAGGTCAAACATTTGGTACTATGTGGTAAATGACTTCAGAACACCAAGGTTTTTGGAGAGGATGATTTGCCATCCCTAAGAGGCTAACATCTTCTCCTATGTTGACTGAGTTCGTGCAGGAAACCCATGGCCATCACCTTCACCAAAGTCATTTGATTTGCCCTGTGGATCACTGAGTCTAATTACTGGGAGGATTTTTAAGAATCACCTCAAACAATAAGCCAAATCCAGACACACATAAAATTGAAAAGATGGATAAAGAAAACCACTCAATGGTGACTGAGTTTATCTTTATGGGCATCACTCAAGACCCTCAGCTGCAGGTCATCTTTTTTGTGATCTTCCTCTTGGTCTACCTGGTCAATGTAGTGGGGAATGTTGGGATGATTATCCTGATCATAACAGACACTCAGCTTCACACACCCATGTATTTTTTCCTCTGCAACACCTCTTTTGTCGACCTGGGCTACTCCTCAGCCATTGCCCCCAGGATGCTGGCTGACTTCTTAACAAAGCACAAAGTCATCTCTTTCTCCAGCTGTGCCACCCAGTTTGCATTCTTCGTAGGCTTTGTGGATGCCGAGTGCTATGTCCTGGCTGCCATGGCCTACGACCGCTTTGTGGCCATCTGTCGACCCCTCCGCTACAGCGCTCTCATGTCCAAGCAAGTCTGCTTGGCTCTCATGCTGGGCTCCTACCTGGCTGGCTTGGTGAGTTTAGTCGCCCACACTGCCCTCACTTTCAGTCTGAGTTACTGTGGTTCCAACATCCTCAACCACTTCTTCTGTGAAATCCCACCACTCTTAGCCCTCTCTTGCTCAGACACCTACATCAGCGAGATCTTGCTCTTCAGTCTCTGTGGCTTCATTGAATTCAGCACCATCCTCATCATCTTTATCTCCTATGCCTTCATCCTCATCGCAATCATCAGAATGCACTCAGCTGAAGGCCGCCTTAAGGCTTTCTCCACCTGCGGGTCTCACCTCACTGGCGTCACACTTTTTTATGGTACAGTCATGTTTATGTACCTGAGGCCAACATCCAGCTACTCCCTGGATCAAGACAAATGGGCCTCTGTGTTCTACACTGTTATCATCCCCATGTTGAATCCATTGATCTACAGTTTACGAAACAAGGATGTGAAGGCTGCTCTCAAGAAAATAATTGGAAAGAAACCTCAATAATATTAATCACAAAAATGAAAAAAAATATTAACACAGGTAAATAATAGTGGTAGAAGGATGTGGCAGGAAATAAAAAAAATTCTAGTAACTTTCTCATAAGCCCTACAACTTACCAAATATTTGCTGAGTCAATCTTCTATTTTTTTTTAGTTGAGGTATAGTTGATATGCCATTTTGTATAAGTTTCCATGTACAGCATACTGATTCAAAATTTTTAAAGGTTATGCTTCACTTATAGTTATTATAAAATACTGCCTATGTTTCTTGTACTGTACAAGATATTCTTGTAGCTTATTTATTTTTTATGTTTGCTATATTGACTAGTTTGTTTTGTTTTGTTAGATTCCACATATAAGAGATATCATGCAGTATTTGTCTTTCTCTGTCTGACTTAATTCACTAAGCATTATATCCTCCAAGTCAATCCTAAATTCCTAAGGATTTTCAGTAATCTTTAACTCTATGATCTGAAGAAAAGATAAACTAATATTTTTGAAAGTCAAGCTGAGAAAGATGCATTAGGCTTTTCTTTTTTAAAAAATTCTTATTGGAAGATAGATCATTTTCAATGTTGTATTAGTTTCAGGTGTACATTAAAATGAATCTGATATACATATATCCACTCTTTTTTAGATTCTTTTCCCATATAGGTCATTAGAGAGTATTGAATAGACCTCCCTATGCTATCCAGTAGGTCCTTACTAATTATCTGTTTTATATACTGTAGTGTGTATGTCCGGAGAAGGCAATGGCAACCCACTCCAGTACTCTTGCCTGGAAAATCCCATGGACGTAGGAGCCTGGTAGGCTGTAGTCCATGGGGTCGCGAAGAGTCGGACACGACTGAGAGACTTCACTTTCATTTTTCACTTTCATGTGTTAGAGAAGGAAATGGCAACCCACTCCAGTGTTCTTGCCTGGAGAATCCCAGGGATTGGAGAGCCTGGTGGGCTGCCACCTATGGGGTCATGCAAAGTCGGACACGACTGAAGCGACTTAGCAGCAGCAGTGTGTATGGCAATCCCAATCTTCCAATTTATCCCTCCCTCACATTACCCACTGACATACATGTTTTTTTGTTTGTTTGTTCCTGTTTTTGAAATTGGCTCACAGGTTGATTCGAAATGGAGACAGGACATGAAAGATGAAATAAACAACCAATCGCTCTAAAGAATATTTTTTTTCAGAGTCAAGAAGAATGATAGATTCAAATGTTGAAAATTTCTCTACTGTGAAAGGAAGTCAGAGAAAACTTAGCCAAATACATGAGGAATGGGGCTGATGTGAACGATAACTTAACTGATCCCAGGATCCTTTCACTCATATATTTAGCAAAACCTTATAAATGCCAGATATGTGCCTCTGGAGGATACAAACATGAGACACACATGTGCCAAGGACAGGGGTTTTCTGTGCTTCCAGAGAGAGTATACCGTGTTTTCTCTCTGAGACTCCTGCCACCAACAAAATCAGGAGCTATGCAAAGGGAAAGATTGAGGGCAGGAGGAGAAGGGGGTGACAGGGTGAGATGTTTGCATGGCATCATCAACCCAATGGACATAAGTTTGAGTAAACTCTGGGAGACAGTGAAGGACAGGGAAGCCTGACACACTGCAGTCCATGGGGTTGCAAAGGGTTGGACACGACTGAGCAACTGAACAACAATGCAAAGCCCAAGAATAAGAGCTGGAGACTCAGGCTCTGCTAACTAGATTTGTGAATATTGACAAGACTCTTTTCTTTTCTTTTTTGTTCCTGTCCTCAGTTTTCCCTGATGCCAAGTGGTTGGTTTCACCTAATAATCACTGGTACACTATGGTCTCTTCTTCTTAAAATTGAAAGGGGTAGACATCTGAGTTTGGTCAACTTCACATATTTACATCCTTTCAGTCCTCAAAGGATACAGTTTGGATCAATCCCTAAGGCTAATTTTAGCAAGACTGTAATGTCTATAGGACTGGCTGTCCAGCTCTCATCCTTAATTTCCCCTCTGCCTTCCTTTCCCTCTCTTCCAATTGCACGTAAACTCTAGCCTCTTGGGGCACCAAGAGTCTTCATGTTTTCCACCATCATCCCAAGGCCCTTATCAAAGAATAGTTCCATTAACTCTGACATATCAATGACTGACGATAGAGAAGGATATAATTTCTCTTTGCGTGTTGTCAATGTTATGGTGTGGGTGCACACGTGTGTCCAATTCTGTGTGATTCCATGGCTGTAGCCCTCCAGGTTCCTCTGTCCACGGAGTTATCTCAGCAGCAATACTGTGTGGGTTGCCATTTCCTACTCCATGGGATCTTCCCGACACAGGGATCAAACCCCCATTTATTGCATCTCCTGCATTGGCAGGCAGATTCTTTTTTACCACCGTGCCACCTGGGAAGTGGAGAAGGAAATGGCAACCCACTCCTGTATTCTTGCTTGGAGAATTCCGTGGACAGAGGAGCTTGGTGGCTATAGTCCATGGGGGTCACAACTGAGTGACTGAGCACCTGGGAAGCCTACAAATCTTGAATTAGAAAGCAAGAGTGCTAGTATCAGGTTTGGGTAAAGACAGAAACTGGGATCTAAGGACACCTAAGTTTTTCTCAGATATGTTGAAATTCCATCACATCATCCATTTCAAATACTTGCACTGTTTCTATCTCAGCCCTTCCTCCAGTCCAATATAGTGAAAGGTCAGGGAAACACAATGGTTGCCTTAAAGTATAGAGCATCCACACTCATCATGAAAAGCATAAGAGAGCTCTAGGGATAGAAGCCTCAGAATTTACCAGTCATTCTAATGAGTGTCATTATATATGAGTTGAAATTGATCTGGTTCAAAATCACTCAATCACAACATGAGTTCTTAAAATATCACTGGTGTCACATTATGGAGGAAACTATAGGGGTTAATAGACAGATGTAGAGTTGGGAGGAGAAGGAAATGGCAACCAACTCCAGTATTCTCACCTGGAGAATTATAGGGACAGAGGAGCCTGGCAGGCTGCTATCTATGGGGTCACACAGAATCGGACACGACTGACGTGACTTAGCAGCAGCAGTGTTGGCAGTCCTGAAACAGTCCAGAGATTCAGCCTTGTGTCTTGAGTGTTTTTGTTTTTATTTTTAATAATTCAATGAATAATCCTATATGCTATGTGAAAAATAAGAAAATGGGATTTCCTTTCCCACTAACTACAAACCAAGCAGTATATGTCATAATTTTAAAAAAAGAAAAGAATAGTAAACAAGAAAGAAAACAAGACCAGGAGCTGACTGTGGCTCAGATCATGAACTCCTTATTGCCAAATTCAGACTGAAAATGAAGAAAGTAGGGAAAACCACTAGACCATTAAGGTGTGACCTAAATCAAATTCTTTATGACTATACAGTTGAAGTGAAAAATAGATTTAAGGGACTACATTTGATAGAGTGCCTGATGAACTATGGACGGAGGTTCATCACATTGTACAGGCAACAGGGATCAAGACCATCCCCATGGAAAAGAAATTCAAAAAAGCAAAATGGCTGTCTAGGGAGGCCTTACAAATACCTGTGAAAAGAAGAAAAGTGAAAAGCAAAAGAGCAAAGGAAAGATATAAGCATCTGAATGCAGAGTTCCAAAGAAGAGCAAGAAGAGATAAGAAAGCCTTCCTCAGTGATCAATGCAAAGAAATAGAGGAAAACAACAGAATGGGAAAGACTAGAGATCTCTTCAAGAAAATTAGAGATACCAAGGGAACATTTCATGCAAAGATGGGCTCAATAAAGGACAGAAATGGTATGGACCTAACAGAAGCTGAAGATATTAAGAAGAGGTGACAAGAATACACAGAAGAACTGTACAAAAAAGATCTTCACGACCCAGATAATCACGATGGAGTGATCATTGACCTAGAGCCAGACATCCTGGAATGTGAAGTCAAGTGGGCCTTAGAAAGCATCACTATGAACAAAGCTAGTGGAGGTGATAGAATTCTAGTTGAGCTATTTCAAATCCTGAAAGATGATGCTGTGAAAGTGCTGCACTCAATATGCTAGCAAATTTGGAAAACTCAGCAGTGGCCACAGGACTGGAAAAGGTCAGTTTTCATTCCAATCCCAAAGAAAGGCAATGCCAAAGAATGCTCAAACTACCACACAATTGCATTCATCTCACACGCTAGTAAAGTAACGGTCAAAATTCTCCAAGCCAGGCTTCAGCAATACGTGAACTGTGAACTTCCAGATGTTCAAGCTGGTTTTAGGAAAGGCAGAGGAACCAGAGATCAAATTGCCAACATTTGTTGGATAATCGAAAAAACAAGAGTTCCAGAAAAACATCTATTTCTGCTTTATTGACTATGCCAAAGCCTTTGACTGTGTGGATCACAATAAACTGTGGAAAATTCTGAAAGAAATGGGAATACCAGACCACTTGACCTGCCTCTTGAGAGACCTATATGCAGGTCAGGAAGCAACAGTTAGAACTTGACATGGAACAACAGACTGGTTTCAAATAGGAAAAGGAGTACATCAAGGCTGTATATTGTCACCCTGCTTATTTAACTTCTATGCAGAATACATCATGAGAAATGCTGGGCTGTAAGAAGCACAAGCTGGAATCAAGATTGCCGGGAGAAATGTCAATAACCTCAGATATGCAGATGACACGACTCTTATGGCATAAAATGAAGAGGAACTAAGAAGCCTCTTGATGAAAGTGAAAGAGGAGAGTGAAAATGTTGGCTTAAAGCTCAACATTCAGAAAACGAAGATCGTGGCATCTGGTCCCATCTGTTCATGGGAAATAGATAGAGAAACAGTGGAAACAGTGTCAGACTTTTTGGGGGGGGGCTCCAAAATCACTGCGGATGGTGATTGCAGCCATGAAATTAAAATACGCTTACTCCTTGGAAGGAAAGTTATGACCAACGTAGATAGCATATTCAAAAGCAGAGACATTACTTTGCCAACAAAGGTCCGTCTAGTCAAGGCTATGGTTTTTTCAGTTGTCATGTATGGATGTGAGAGTTGGACTGTGAAGAAGGCTGAGTGCCGAAAAATTGATGCTTTTGAACTGTGGTGTTGGAGAAGGCTCTTGAGAGTCCCTTGGACTTCAAGGAGATCCAACCAGTCCATTCTGAAGGAGATCAGTCCTGGGTGTTCTTTGGAAGGACTGATGCTAAAGCTGAAACTCCAGTACTTTGGCCACCTCATGCGAAGACTTGACTCATTGGAAAAGACTCTGATGCTGGGAGGGATTGGGGGCAGGAGGAGAAGGGGACGACAGAGGATGAGATCTCTGGATGGTATCACCAACTCGACGGACATGAGTTTGGGTGAACTTCAGGAGTTGGTAATGGACAGGGAGGCCTGGTGTGCTGCAATTCATGGGGTCACAAAGAGTTGGACACAACTGAGTGACTGAACTGAACTGAACTGAACGTAACTGAGTAGCTTCACCACCAGAAAGATCTCTGAATATCATTTCCATGTCTCAAATCAATATTCAATGACTTTAATATTAAAAGGACTATCTTTTTTTTCTTTCTTAATTGATAGTTGTATCCAGTGAGTAAATGAATCACTTTAAATTTCTTTAGGTTCCTACCACAATGAATAGTGGTAAGCATTATTCCAATTTTAAAGAGGATAAAACCAAAATTCAGAAAGATCAATAAACTTGTCAAATGTAAGTAATAGAGTCAGAAGTTAATCCAAGGGCTCTACTTTCCACTCTGACCAATGGCAAATATTCAGGCTTTTTGAAAATAGTATTTGAGTATAGTCCTCATATAGGTTCTGCTATTTCTTTCTGTTTTAAGACTTTGGACAACTTAATAAGTCTCTATAAGCCTTCATTTCTTTACCTACTAAATGGGAATAATAATGCTAACATTTTAGCATTTGTTCAATAATATGCAGTGATCTCTATTAAAAATCTGTTCCATAAATTATTGAATAAACATAAACTCCTCCTATTTTTGCTTCATTTATATCTTAACTGCAAAAATATCACTGTAACTGTGATGAAATTAAATGAGGAAACTAAGTTTTTTCCATGTAAGTGGTGGTTGAAGCATTATATCAACTTATAATGAAAAGAGAAAAGTGGATAGATGTTGGATCACCTTAGTCTTAGTCAGTCCCACCAATAATCATGTCAAATAAATCCTGCAATGTCTCTGTACTTCAGTCTTTCAACAGTAAAATGAAGGCATTATTTACACTTCATCTATCCTGTTAGTTTGCTCAAATAAGTATACATAAATGTCTGGTGTTTAAAAAGGCTTGAATTATCTTTCATACATTAAAAACTTCATCCAGCAATACAATCATAATAGAGGTAAGTATTTCGATTTTGATCATATTCTCTACAATAGACTACATAGACCTTTTGAATGGCTATTCCCTTTAATCAACAAAGAACTGGTAAACTCCATACTAAGAGCAACTAAAGGCAAAAACTGATGCAGAAGCGGTTAATACAGAAGATGTCAGAGTGAGATAAAGCTGAGGCTAAATTCAGCTTCTCCACTCTCAAGCTATAAAGGCTCAGGTGAGATTGTTTTTTTAACAGTTGGTGCTTAAATCTATCTATCTGTCTATCTATCATTTCTGACTTCACCTATTTGACATTCAGTTCAGTTCAGTGGCTCAGTCGTGTCTGACTCTTGGAGATGCCATGGACTGTAGCCTGCCAGGCTCCTCTGTCCATGGGATTTTCCAGGTAAGAATACTGGAGTGGGTTTCCATGCCCTCCTCCAAGGGATCTTTCCAAGCCAGGGATAGAACCTGTGTCTCTTACACTCCTGCATCTTTGCCACTAGTGCCACTTGGGAAGCCCCTTAGAGAGAATACTAGGCATAATTAGGGTCTAAGATTCCTCATCCTATCCCATGGTTGCCCCGATTCCACAACATGGAAACTGTAAAATTGCCAAAGTCCTTTGCTTAATAGTCTAAGTCCTCTTCCTTAAACCACTTCTTCGATATTGTTTCTCCCTGCTTGTTTTGTGCAAAAATTCTCCTATAAAGTTATTTCTTGAATGGCATTCACATTTTTCTACCTCTGTATTCTTCCCAGCTTTATACTCCTTCCTTCTCTACTTCCTGCTTCTCTAATAGTCTGAACTCCACGTCTTGGAATATTCAAACTTGTCCCTTCCTTCAAGGATCAGCTTACATACCACTCTCTCAAAAACCCTCATTCTCAGCACCACTTTGGGTGCTGGGAAATCGGGTCAACCACTTGTAAAAGAATGAAATTAGAACAGTTTCTAACACCATACACAAAAACAAACTCAAAATGGATTAAAGATCTAAGCGTAAGACCAGAAACTATAAAACTCCTAGAGGAGAACATAGGCAAAACACTTTCTGACATACATCATAGCAGGATCCTCTATGATCCACCTCCCAGAATATTGGCAATAAAAGCTAAAATAAACAAATGGGACCTAATTAAACTTAAAAGCTTCTGCACATCAAAGGAAACTATTAGCAAGGTGAAAAGGCAGCCTTCAGAATGGGAGAAAATAATAGCAAATGAAGCAACTGACAAACAACTAATCTCAAAAATATACAAGCAACTCCTACAGCTCAACTCCAGAAAAATAAATGACCCAATCAAAAAAATGGGCCAAAGAACTAAATAGACATTTCTCCAAAGAAGACATACAGATGGCTAACAAACACATGAAAAGATGCTCAACATCACTCATTATCAGAGAAATGCAAATCAAAACCACTATGAGGTACCATTTCACGCCAGTCAGAATGGCTGTGATCCGAAAGTCTACAAGCAATAAATGCTGGAGAGGGTGTGGAGAAAAGGGAACCCTCTTACACTGTTCGTGGGAATGCAAACTAGTACAGCAACTCTGGAGAACAGTGTGGAGATTCCTTAAAAAAACTGGAAATAGAACTGCCTTATGATCCAACAATCCCACTGCTGGGCATACACACTGAGGAAACCAGAAGGGAAAGAGACACGTGTACCCCAATGTTCATCGCAGCACTGTTTATAATAGCCAGGACATGGAAGCAACCTAGATGTCCATCAGCAGATGAATGGATAAGAAAGCAGTGGTACATATACACAATGGAGTACTACTTAAAAAGAACACATTTGAATCAGTTCTAATGAGGTGGCTGAAACTGGAGTCTATTATACAGAGTGAAGCCAGAAAGAAAAACACGAATACAGTATACTAACGCATATATATGGAATTTAGAAAGATGGTAACAATAACCCTGTGTACGAGACAGCAAAAGAGACACTGATGTATAAACAGTCTTATGGACTCTGTGGGAGAAGAAGAGGGTGGGAAGATTTGGGAGAATGGCATTGAAACATGTGTAATATCATGTATGAAACGAGTTGCCAGTCCAGCTTCAATGCACAATACTGGATGCTTGGGGCTGGTGCACTGGGACGACCCAGAGGGATGGTGTGGGGAGGGAGGAGGGAGGAGGGTTCAGGATTGGGAACACATGTATACCTGTGGCGGATTCGTTTTGATGTTTGGCAAAACTAATACAGTGTTTCAGGTTTAAAAATAAAATAAAATTAAAAAAAAAAAAAAAGCCCTCATTCTCTGATCCACTGAACCGCTCAAAAAAACCTACTCTTCTGAATAGCAAATCCTTTCATTGATAAGTTGCACTTGTTGATGCGATATTTATGCACATATGTGTATAAATGCCTTGAAACACAGACACTATATAAGATGTGCCTGAGTGTTGCCATGGCAATAGAAACCTCATAATGGACACTGAGAAACGTTTATGAAAAGAAAAGAGTGAGTTGACATATTTGATGCCTGCTGCTGCTGCTGCTGAGTCGCTTCAGTCGTGTCTGACTCTGCGACCCCATAGACGGCAGCCCACCAGGCTCCCCCGTCCCTGGGATTCTCCAGCCAAGAACACTGGAGTGGATTTCCATTTCCTTCTCCAATGCATGAAAGTGAAAAGTGAAAGTGAAGTCGCTCAGTCGTGTCCGACTCTTCGCGACCCCATGGACTGCAGCCCACCAGGCTCCTCTGCCCATGGGATTTTCCATGCAAGAGTACTGGAGTGGGGTGCCAGTGCCTTCTCTGATTTGATGCCTAGACCGCTTCAAACAACCAAATACCAAAACTAAGCAGCCATTTGAGGTGCTCTGAAAACAGCTGTTTTGGTATCTTTGGGTTTTTTTGTTTTTGTTTTTGTTTTTTTATTTAACTTTACAATATTGTATTGGTTTTGCCATACATCAACATGCATCCACCACGGGTGTACACGTGTTCCCCATCTTGAACCCCCCTCCCACCTCCCTCCCCGTACCATCCCTCTGGGTCATCCCAGTGCACCAGCCCCAAGCTTCCTGTATCCTGCATCAAACCTGGACTGGCGATTCGTTTCTTATATGATATTTTACATGTTTTAATGCCATTCTCCCAAATCATCCCCCTCCTCCCTCTCCCACAGAGTCCAAAAGACTGTTCTATACATCTGTGTCTCTTTTGCTGTCTCGCATACAGGGTTGTCATTGCCATCTTTCTAAATTCCATATATATGCGTTAGTATACTGTATTGGTGTTTTTCTTTCTGGCTTACTTCACTCTGTATAATAGGCTCCAGTTTCATCCACCTCATTAGAACTGATTCAAATGTGTTCTTTTTAATGGCTGAGTAATACTCCATTGTGTATATGTACCACAGCTTTCTTATCCATTCATCTGCTGATGGATTGTTTTTAACTCTACTAGATCAAATGTTAGTGAAATAAGCCTCTTCACCAGACCTGGCTTCTGGAGACAGAAATAGGAGCCCATAATAAAATCAGCGCTATGAATGCCATCCACAGATGACACCTGAAATTCAGCATTTTCAGCTTCATCTTAGGCATTTGCTTTGACAACCCGCCTCTTAGAAGTACAAGAAACTGTTAGTCACTCAGTCGTGCCTGACTCTATGAGACTCTAAGGACTGTAGCCCACCAGGCCCCTCTGTCCTTGGGATTCTCCAGTCAAGAATACAGAAGGGGGTTGTCATGCCCTCCTCCAGGGAATCTTCCCAACCCAGGAATGGAATCCAGGTCTCCTGCATTGCAGGTGGTTTCTTTATTATCTGAACCAGCGGGGAAGCCCAAGAAAAAGCGAATGAGTAGCCTATTCCTTCTCCCAGGGATCTACCTGGCCCAGGAATCAAACTGGAGTCTTCTGCATTGCAGGTGGATTTTTACCAGCTGAGCTATCGGGGAAACCCCTGAGAAGTACAAGTTACATTGAACTCGAATATACCTTAAAATTTCTTGCTTCTAGTCCTATGCATTGAATAAAACTAACCCACCTAGAAAACACATGCTTCTGTTTTATGTCACAAATCAGTCATTACTTTTTCTAGGACTCACTTCTGAAATCACTTTCCAGATTTTTCTCATCTGTACAATGGTACCAATAATACCTACAACATGGAGTTTCTGTAAGAAGAAAGCAAGATAATATTACCATGGCCAGTTGTCCCTTTCCTTGAGAGTTTTATTTCTTTGCCTACTATCTTGGAGTAAGTATCAATTGTGCAAACTTTTACTCTCAAAAATGCCCTAATTCAGATATTAAAATATAAGAAAATCCCAAGTAGTGTATTTAAGCATTTTGGGTCTTAATTAATGGCAGCAGTCCTTTGTGCTAGAAAAACACTGCACATGTAATTTTTCTATAACATTAAACCACATACTCTTTTTATATAAAGCCAGTGGTGCCAGTGGTAAAGAACCTGCTGCCAATGCAGGAAACACAAGAGATTCAAGTTCAACCCCTGGGTGGGGAAAATCCCCTAGAGTAGAAAATGGCAACCCACTCCAGTACTCTTGCCTGGAAAATGTCATGGACTGAGGAGTTTGGTGGGCTTCAGTCCATGGGACCACAAAGAGTCAAACAAGACGGAGCACAGGGCGTTTTCTTGGTAGACTGTGAAACTTTAAGGTACTCTCTCTTCACCCTCAAATGATATGATATAACAAGAATGAGCTGGTGTCTTCTATGTCTTTTTTGCCCTGGCAAGTGGGTTCTTTACCACTAGAGCCACCTGGGAAGCCCAAATGGCATGTTAATGAGCTCTTAAATAGTAGAGCTGGGAAGAGAGCTGACTTCTACTGGTTCCTAGTCCAGTATTCTGCAAACAGAGAAATGTACAGCATTATAGAAAATGATAAGTATGATTAGAATTGAGAAGAGCTTTGGGGAAACTCTATGAAGGTCTGGTACATGGCTGTATTCAATCTGATGTGTTTGATTAAATTGATGAGTCAAGATTTAGACAGTATTGTGTTGTGAAGCATTTGTTGAAAGCCCCCCATTGCCTATGGTTTATGGTGAGCTGAACCATTGAAAATTCAAATGGGCCAAAAAGGCACTATTGATGTTTAAGTGAAGGAAAACAGCAAAGTAGGTGATATCAAAGAAGCAGTTCAGCTTTCAGATGATTTTGGAATAGAGGTACTGATAACAAATAATTTGTTTCCCTGTGACTTTTCTCCTTTCCAATATTTTACAACCCTCATATTTTCTAACAGTAATGTTAAATTAATTTTGTTCATTAAAGGACAAAGATACCTATTGAGAAAGCTGGTACCTGATGTATGATGTATGATAGTAGTGTTTCTGTACTTATAGTGATTCCAATATTGTTCTTAAAATAAATATAGCATGTCCAAAAAGTGAAAACCATTTCAGTAGAAATTTTGACAGGTTTATAATATATACATTTTAAAATTATTTTATAATAAATCTGTTCTAGAGAGATTAGAGATATCTAGATAGAGATAAAGAGAAGGTTGATGGCTTTTTACTTTTTTAATGAATTTATTTATTTTTGGCTGCACAGCATGTGGGATCTTAGTTTCTCAACCAGGGATTGAATCCATGGCACCTGCATTGGAATTGCAATCTTAAATAAAAAGCCCCTGCTTTTAATTTTTTAAAACATTCTTTAAACCAGTGATGTTTCCTTCACCTGTTTAACCAGAGATAGTCCTTTTTTTGATTGTGTACAACCTTTGTATTTAGTTAAATGGTTGCATTTATTTATTGGACATCTATAAAACAGAAATTATCTTCTTTTTATTTTATTCTAAATTGTGAAAAAAGCAAGTGATAAAATTTTAGAAACCACTACTTCTGTGCTCAAAGGCCATCTTTAAGCTTTTTTGTTTGATTGGTTTTGCTATTCTCTTAATTTAAAGAATGATTCTTTTCTAAAGATATCAGTGGTTGAAAAGCTTCAAAACGCAGGAATCGTTTCCACGCGTTTGTGACACACATGTACACCTGTCTGCTACACAGCATTCAGAAAAACCTTTCCAAACTAGTTGTGTCATATCACCCTTCTTGATAATACTTACATATTTCTAAGAATAAACTCCTACTCCTTACCACAGTCAGTTTAGTCCTGCATGGTCTGGCTATTATCTGCTCACCACACACCTACTGCTTTTCACCAGTTTTCTTTATCCCCTCAGATAGAGAAAGCTGTCTCCAGTCTTTGCCCACAAACCCCCTTTACATAGAAATCTCTTCTCAATGTGACTACTTCTCCTTCCAATCTTTGTATGCAGCTTGTCTGCCACTGCCCCTTGATCAGTACTTCCCTTATTCCATTTATCATAATTTGCCAATATAAGTGTCCATATTATATGTATATTATAAATATTTATGTATAGATAAGGAAAGGAAGTATTTCTATTTTAATTAGCATTATGTTCTATAATCACTCAATAATACATGGTGAATGAATGAGTTTATTTATTCATTCACATTTGACCAAATCTTCTGCTTCTGATCATTGCTATCCTCCTGTCCACACAATCAGCCTAGGACCACCAGGAATAAGCCTATAGTCAGTTAAAATCAGATTTACTGATCCACTGTAAAGAAGAATATCACACACCAGGATTTAGGGGAAAGAGTAGGGTTAAAGTAAAAGTTAAATGAAGAAATATTTGATAGATTCATTTCAAAGCAGGGCTGTGTGCAATGGGGTCAAAATCAGGTCTAAACCACAAAGTAGCTGCAGGGTCTTGGTTCCTTAGAAACTACAAAATTAAGATAGATGTGAAATGTGGCATCCAAATACCCTTATCTGAAGTTCTGCATCTGGGTTAAAAATTGAGAATTCTTCTATCAGGCCCCTTTACATACTTCATGTATAGTTAAGATAGCCAAAGTTAAGATAATTCACCTTATTGATATGATTTAAAGAGATCACTTACAGAGAGTGTATGATTTTAGAGAAGCAAGTTTTTTCTGGGACTAAGAAAAGAGTAGTCACTCGATAAAGGGTGTTGCTTTGACACATGAAAGCTGTGGTTTGTCCTTGGGGGAGCCATGATGCTTGTTGAGTTTGCAGCTGGAATGATGTGCCTTTTATGAGTTGGCAGGGCAGATACTGACCTTCAGAGCTACTTTTCACTCTATCACTTCATATTCAGAAGTCAATCATCTTATAATAACAGCTGACATCATGTCCCATTGAGAGCTCTTCAGGTCCTCTGTTTTGCTAGAGCTCTTCTTAGAGCCCCTTTTACATCTTGGTTCCTTAGGCTATAGATCAAGGGGTTGAGCATGGGTGTGATCACAGTGTAGAACACCGCGATGATCTTGCCCCCAGCCCTGGAGGTCTTTGACTGGGGTCTCATGTACATGAAGATACCAGTTCCATAGAATAAGGCCACCACTGTCAGATGGGAAGCACAGGTGGACAGAGCCTTGTGCCTTCCAGAGGCTGACCGCATCCTGAGAACTGTCAGAAGGATTCAGGCATAGGAAACAACAATGAGGAGAAAAGGAATGAAGACAATGACGATAGTGAAGACAAAAACAACCATCTCGGTAAATGATGTGTCAGTACAAGCCAACCTCAGGATGGAAGGAACCTCACAGAAGAAGTGATCCAGGACATTGGGTCCACAGTAGGGTAAGCTCAAGGTGAAGATGTTGATGACCGTGGAACTCAGGAAACTACTGGCCCAAGAAATGCCTGCCAATTGGACACAGGTCTTTTGGTTCATAATGACTGTGTAGTGAAGAGGATGGCAGATGGCCACATATCTGTCATAAGCCATGACTCCAAGGAGAACGCATTCAGTCATTCCTAAGGAGAGGGAGAAGTACATCTGAGTAGCACATCTAGGAAATGGGATGGTCTTCTTTCTGCCCACCATGTTGGACAGCATTTGTGGGACGTCAGTGGATGTGTAGCAGATATCCAGAAAGGATAAATTAGTGAGGAAGAAGTACACTGGAGTTTGGACACGTGTTTCTATCTGGATGATAGTGATAATAATAATATTCCCTACCACGGTTAATACATAGAAGAACAAGAACATAATAAAAAGAATGAGCTGCATCTTTGGCTGTGATGAGAGCCCCAGGAACACAAATTCGGTCCAAGTGAAGTTTGTTGTTATCATATTCATTTTTGAGGCCACCTCTCTTCCATAGAACCATCCACTCACCTGAAGAAGAAATCAAATGCCTTCTAGGTCACAATGTTGGAAATTTAGGATGTAAGTAAGACAGCAAGGAAAAGTCTTGGTCTGATGATATATCTTTAGTATATGAGTTGTATTACAAGTGGAAAGCATTTATTCTGCTTTCAAAGGAAATATTCCAAGAGAATAGTCAAACTCAAATACTGATGAAGTGAAATAGATATACTTGTCTTTTCTCTAAGGGTGCGTGCTTTTGGCTGTTCATAATCTTTTCAAGGCTTTTTCGGGGGCTCAGTGGTAAAGAATCTGGCAGCAATGCAGAAGACACAGGAGACACATGTTTGATCCCTGGGTTGGGAAAATTCCCTGGAACAGCAACCCACACCAGTATTCTTGCCTGGAGAATCCCATGGACAGAGGAGCCTGGTGGGCTACAGTCTAGAGGGTCGCAAAGAGTCAGACAGGACTAAAGTGACAGAGCATGCATACATGCAATCTTTCCAAATTATACCCATTCTTCAAAACCTTGCTTATGCTTCTCTCTTCAAATAGATCTAATTATTTCTGTGTTCTGCATCTAGCAATAGCATGGTGTAGCACTCAAGTAAAAAGCAATAAAGGGCTTTGCTTTGTGTGCTACCCGCTAACCTTAAAGTAAAAGCCAGAACTGCAGCCTGTGTATCTTCTGTATCACCTTGATGCAGCTTTCTAGTGATTAGACACTCTGATACCCTAAGAACAGAGTGTACACACAATCACAAACCAGTGATGGATCACACTAATCGCCAGTTCTCCCAGCTTCACAACTTTCATGCAGAGGGGTCTTGGATGGTTTTATTTTATATATATATACTATATATACACACACACAATAAGAATAATGATAGAACCAATTTTTTGAGGATTAAATAATGTGTATAAAGAAAGACAATTTAAGACAATGTTTACACATAAAAGATTTATAAATAATACTTATTATTAATAGCCCTAAAACATACAGTGTTCCTGCATTTATCCAGAATTTATTTCTCTAATAAAAAAAAAACACTTCAAAGAAATAATAGCATTAAAAAGGATCCAGACAAGTTAAACTTACTTGGTCAATTCACTGAGAGTTCCTTAGTTTCTATGCCTCGTGTTTACCTACTCTTAACTTATGCACAGTTATCAATAGTGTGTGTGGGTAACTGATTTGCAGCAGATCAAAAGCAGGGAGTTAGAAAGGTATGGAGTAATGAAGAGTCTTAGAGGTAGGCACAGTTACAATATCAAGAAGCTGCCAGTAATTCATCTACTCATTCTTCATTCTTTATTTTTCTTTCTTTCTTCCTTTGAAATCTGTCTTTTCAATAATCTAGTATGTACCAGATGCTGGGCTTGCCCTGATAAACACAGCAGACATTTTGATACTCTCATAAACCCTACTGTCCATATAAAGTTGAGATGAAGGAAACCAATTGATTCCCAAGAAAGTGAGGAATCTTCATAAATGTCCCAAGAAGACATTTATGAACCAAGTAGTTGCAGATCATGAAAAAGACTACTTTATGCAAAACATCATTTTCAAATAATATTAATTTGCATGTGATATGTTTTAGACAGTCTTCTTATATTTTTATTTAAATCAAGGCTTTTCAAATCAAACAGTTCAGTGAGCTGATAAACCAAATGATCTAAAATATGAAGTCCCGAGATAAAGGAAGGATGGGTCTGGACAGAGGCCTTTCAGACTCTCCAAACAACAGTCAGAAAGTCCTTCTGAAAATGAGCCATTCAGGTAATGTTAAGAAGTGATTAGCAGAATAACAAAGGATATGCAGAGTGAGTTTCTCAGTTGACAGCAAGCTGGCACATGGTGAGCAGGGTCCACCACTGGAGAGTTGAGATCACAGGCCTGGCTCCGCTTTTCACCAACTTGGAGGTCTTGCTTGCACAATTCGGACCACCAGTCTGTGCTTAGCTTTACTTACCTGCAGGACAGGGGCAAGAGTGGGCATTCTCATAGAGTTGATGGACAAGGTGAATGAGTTGATACATGTGAAGCACCTAGAACAGAGTTAGCTATATCTTGTAAGGACTCAAGGTATATTAACTCTATCATTATTTTATCTACATATATATGCAATCCTCATTAGGGGATCTTTGTTAAGCACTCAAGACAGGAATTATGAGCACTCCTAATCTCTACACCACATGATAGATAAACTAAGTCTTTTAAGAATAGAAAGGGAATGGCTACCCACTCTAATATTCTTGCCTGGTGAATTCCATGGACAGAGCAGCCTGGAGGGCTACAATTGGTGGGATGCCAAGAGTCAGACATAACTGAGCAACTGAGCACGCACACATGGGCGCACACACACACACACACACACACACACACATACATACACTAAGGGAATTAAATCACTTTTCCACCTGAACCCAACCCGTAGAAAAAAAAAATATTTCTATATGGAAAAGAAAAAAAAATCACTTAAAAAAGTGACATTAAATGCTACCTATTATAATTCTCTATTACATGACAAACTGTTTAAGTACTTTGCTGATAGTAAATCATATCTTCATAACAACTCCAATAGAACTTATGTCCATTTTAAATATGGACATAAGAAAATTGATGGTCAGAGAGTATACAACTGTCTCAAAGTTAGGATGTTTAGCAAAGCCATAAATTTATACTTGAGTTTACCTAAGTCCAAAATGCCCTTTAGTTAAATAATTTATTGCTTTATTTTACTACTGTTATTTTAATATCTCAATAAACAATTTAAATCAGAAACACCACAGATAAAATACCTAAAGCTGTTAAGTGTCGTGTAGAAATAGTCTTCATATCTGTCCTCACCACATATTCATGCAATAAAAAAAAAAGACATGATATCCATGTGTAAAAACTACAATTCCATGAAAATAAAATAAAGCCTCTTCTATGATAACCACAAATGAGACGCTGCTATAATCCAACCCAACCTTTTTATAGATTAAAAATAAAGATAATGAATGCATGCACAGTGAAATCCCTAAGTTATTTGAGTTTTATCATCTCAGTACCTTAGGCTGAATTTTAGATTCTTGAGGGATGATGTCCCAAGACCAGTGATTAAAATTTAATTAATGATTTGTTCTGAGGGAGTCCTGGTTGCTGTGTGTATCGGTTGCTCCCTTCTTTTCCATCTCCTACATTTGAACCATTACCAGGTTAAACAATGCCTTCCAAGTGACCAGGGTGTTCTCAACCTTCTGTGTTACCTAATTCTGGAAATCATAAAAGTAGATGCATTCAACACAAAAACAGCAAACTCTAAAGTGCAGGCATCAAAGACCGTGCACAGAGTCATGTCCTAAAATCAACTGGAATTTAGAGATGATTATACCCTAGTATACTCTCAGTTGTCCATATAGAATATTTGAACCCTAGATTCTCTTCTCCCTGATCATGCTAAACTCTGGAATCATCCACAATTGCATAGCTGATAAACGCAAACTGTTTACAAGGAAACTGTAAGGGCAGCATGGAAACTTACTAGTTTTGTAATCTCGAGTGTATCATCTCACTTTCCTAAGTTGATTCATTTTCAAAATGGGCATTAAAATATTCAGACCACTACATCACTCCCTTGTTATACATCTAAAGGGAAGAAAAGAAGGAAGGAAGGAAGGGAGAAGGAGGGAAGGAGAGAGGAAGAAAGAGCAAACTAGAAAGTTAATATTAATTAAGTACTTTCAATGTGCAAAGAGCCAGCTGAGTCAAATAATGTCTCCACATAATAATACAACTTAATCTCATGATTCTCAACTCCTGAATGCACTATAGTTTGTTGTTGTTGCTTGTTTGATTTTAATATCAATTCCCAGGCCATATCCTGAATCAAAATCTCTGCAGATAGGACTCAGATTTAGGTATTTTTAAAAGCTCCAGGGGTGAACTCTTGAAATCTTATTCTTTCAACATTTTACTGGGAAAAAAGATACAATTGTGGATTAAACAAAGCTAAGCCTGAAATATGCCGGGAGTTCCATTTGTTACTTCCACTTTTTTTTTGCCTACTGTGTTCCAGCTTTTAAGAACTGTTGTTTGAAAACCATCTAAAATGTACAACATTCATCTAAGACTTTTCAAAATATCCAATTACATTTTGCTTTAAATGATGCTGGAATCTCCCAGCTTAGATCCCCATTAGTTGTCATCCCCCTCAGAGTGCACTGACCCTGGCATTATGGTGGAAGTTACCCAGTATGCAAAGGAGGAATAGTACATGGTAGACACAGCCTCCTTGAACATAGATTTTCTCATTTGAGTCTCAGGACTCTGGGAAACAGAGGGGACTCCATTAGACTGATATCAGAGCAGATCATGTGATTTGATTTGCGTAGTCCATAAGTGATATGAAAAGCGATTAAACATTTCTCATATTAATAGATGTGCTGTCTAGGGCCATGGTCATCCCAAGAACATATTACAAACCCTGGAGGCTTCTTGAGCAATATGAGATTACAAGCTAATGTGATCCATGGTTTATCATGACACTCATGACACTATGTGTGTGTTTATATGTGCATGTATATATCTTTAAATATGTGTAAACACATGTAAAAAGTTTCCAGGTGGCACAGTGGTAAAGAATCCACCTGCCAATGTAGAAGGTGCAAGAGACAGGGCTTCGGTTCCTGATTGGGAAGGTCACCCGGAGTAGGAGGTGGCAACTTGCTCCTGTATTCTTGGCTGGAAAATCCCATGGATAGAGGAGCCGGGAGGGCTACAGTCCATGGTGTCACAAAGAGTCAGACATGACTGAGCACATACAAACACACACATAAAAGCTAATACATTTAAATATGATTATATATGTCATTTTAAAAAGAAAAGGATGTAGGGAACAAATTATGCTGGATCTTCTGGATGAGTTCTCATCAAGCTTTAATATACATAGGAATAGCATAGTTTTCTTGTTAAAATGCAGATTTTAATTCAGTAGTTCTGAGTCAGGGCCCAAGAGTCTTCTTTTCAAACAAGATGCATATGATGCTGGTTTTGAACCATGCTTGTGAGGAGAACAGTTTTAGCTAAATTGTGAGAAGTTTAAGTTTTATTCCAATTTACAATATTTGCAAATTTTAAGCAGTAATACACTATGATCTGATTTATATTTAAAATTGCTTTTACTATTATGGAGAGAGAATTTAGATTAAAAACACAGGGCAGTGGTACCAATTAGGTGAGAAAATCTGTGGCTCCTCAGATTAGAATTGTATTGATGAAAATGGCTAAAAATGTAAGAAAAAACGAAGAAAAAACAGTTTTATCGAGTTCAGGCATGGCCTCCATCCTTGCTGCTATGGTTAACTTGTAATGTTCTCACTATTTAAGTACAGGGCTTTCCAGGGAATAAGGCTCACTAACATTCTCGTTGTGGATCCTTTTTGCAAAAAAGACCCTCCAGTGGACGCATAACAACGGAACATGAATACTACCTTCAAGATCCATCCATATACCTCTCCCAGACTTCCCTGTCACTTACTTTCCAGTGTTATTCTGAGACCCTGTTCCATCAATCGATCAACTGGTTGTTGTTCTTCAGTTGCTAAGTTGTGTCTGACTCTTTGCGGAATGCCGTTGTGTCTGATGCATGGACTGCAGCACGCCAGGTTTCCCCTTCTTTCACTGTCTCCCAGAGTTTGCTCAAACTCATGTCCACAGAGTCAGTGATGCCATCCAACCTCTCATCCTTTACCGTTCCCTTCTCCTCCTGCCCTCAATCTTTCCCAGCATTAGGGTCTTTCCCAATTAGTCAGCTCTTCACATCAGGTGGCCAAAGTACTATTTATAAAAGTGTAGGGACACATCTCAGACTCCCCTTCTTCCCATGCTAAAAGAAAAGCAAGATATACTTTGTACCCCATGCTATGCTGCATGTACATACTCTGGTCCTTAATTTGTGTCCCTAATACTGCTGCCTACCTAAAGGAGTAAAAATTTCTTAGAGGATAGAGCAAGACTGCTTTACAGTGAGAAAGTAAATAACTTGTGCCTGAAATTTTCTGTTATGTTTAGAAAATGTAGATGCTTCTACAAATGATTGGGGCAGAGACTAAAGAAACCAACTTAAAGAGCTGCCATATCCTAAATATTAAAATAATTTTAATAATAACTGAAAAAGAAATTTCAATCTCAACTTAGTGAATCAATGAAAGCCAAGGACTTTGAGGCTTCTCAAGAAATGAAAAATGTACAGACAGTATAAGAAGAGTAAACATGATAGATTATTTCATTTGTAATGGACTTTAAAGGTTATGATTTAATTAAGTATATGACATAGAAATTCAAATAAATATAGATATGTACATGTTTTATTGGTACAGCAGCAAATGATAAGTATAAATAACTATTTTTAAGAAGTTCCAATAAAATTAGAAGCTCTACAAAGAACAATAAAGAAAATCAACATTGATGAATATTACTATTAATAATAATTAATAATTGTCACATCAAATAAATAAGTTGAGACAAAGTAAATAGATAACAGCTCTTAAATGAAAGCTAATTATGCAGACTTAATTGCTGACATTGTAGTGGAGAACTGAGTGTATTTATTAAATAAAATAAAGCTATCAGAAGACTAAGTTATTTTTGAATAATGTTATATACTAAAATAACATATAACATTATTTAATGCTGGCTGACATTTTTAAAAAGAATTTTAGAATGAGATGTCATTTTGCACAAGAAACTATTGTTTAAAATGGTGGACATAAAAAATCATATTGACATTAAATTTTTTTTTTTATAATTCAATCTTCTTTTTTTTTTTTTTAAACTTTACAAAATTGTATTAGTTATGCCAAACATCATAATGAATCCGCCACAGGTATACATGTGTTCCCCATCCTGAACTCTCCTCCCTCCTCCCTCCCCATACCATCCCTCTGCTATTAAAAAAGTAAAGGAACCATTTGACACATTGCTCCTATTTTATTTAAGAAAACTGTTCTATTTTTCAATAAGAAACTTCTGCTGGCCCAAGAATATTTTTACTTATTTTTTTATTAGTTCAACTCCAAGGAAGGTCTAAATAATATTACTAAAACATAAAAAGATTACATACAAGTATATGAAAAAGTCTTAGCTAAACACTGAATATAGACATAATGAAGAAATTAAGCCTATGGTATTGATGTTAACCACATTTTGCAAGCACTGCACTGGGAATGTTTTGTCTTTGTTAAGTATTTTGAATTTAAACAATTCAAAAGAATCAGTCATGACACATGTTTCATTATAATACAAATTCTTAAGTTTCTTGAGGAAACAGTGAATTCTTGAATCCTATAAGGGTGCACACGTGCTGATAACTTGGACTTGATTAATCCTTATAGATCATTCTCCTTGGTTTACCACTTTTATAAGCCAGTTCCTTACATGCTTTCCACACTCTTGCCAATACAGATTAGTGAGAACCAATAAATTTTTTAGTGTGCATTTCCCCTAAGAGCAAGTTTTTTATTTCATCATCTGGGCAAGTGATATTTAACTTTTGCTATAAAGGTGATGTGGAGTGGTCAGGGTGAGTGTTGAGGAGAATTACATGAGCTCATAAGTCCCTAAGTGTAGTCACTGAAAGATTTTTGTCCAGGGAAAAGCTGATTATTTCAGATAGGGGAAGTTAGGGATTGCCTCTTAAAGCAAGGGATTTTGTTTCTACCTCTGTTCTTGTCTGCCCAATGTCCCTATCCCATTACTTTATGATCTCAATTATTCTCTCCATCATTTCATATGAAGTGAAGTGAAGTGAAGTCGCTCAGTCGTGTCCAACTCTTTGCAACCCCATGGACTGTAGCCTACCAGGCTCCTCAGTCCATGGGATTTTCCAGGCAAGAGTACTGGAGTGGGTTGCCATTTCCTTCTCCAGGGAATCTTCCTGAACCAGGGATCAAACCTGAGTCTCCCTCATTGTAAGCAGACGCTTTAGTGTCTGAGCTACTAGGGAAGCTTACGATAAAACCCCTAGCGTTTAATTAATAGGTCTTTTTTGCAGTTCTTACAATCAGGCCCTGGCTTAAGCCTCAACCTGAACTTTCCTCAAGGACTAAAGCAGTTGGGAAACTCCTTCAAAACTACTGCTGGGACATTCCAAATGCTCTTTCATGTTCCCAGTAGAATAATCATAGTTTTCAATTTAAAAGGCCCCATGAATTTTACAACCAATATTATCATGGTCATGATGAATGCTACAACCAATTGAATTTTCAGTGCTTTGTTCTCTGACTGCATTTCATGCTGCGCCGTCACTGGCGATAATTTAAACTATCATGACACTACTACATGCCAGGGCTCACCAGTGTCCCCTTTCTCTGGCAAGTGGCATATCTGCACATTTTTTAGCTATGTCAGCAAACTAATCCCAGAGATCCAGTTAAATGGTCTGACCGTAGGGCTACACCCAATGTTAAAAGATGAGATCACTAGGCAACATGTAACCTAACTCCTGACTTTTGCTTTACTGAATGCACACGATGGCTTGCCTAACCTATTGATTTCTTTCCTGGATTAGAAAGAATAAGAATGAAGAGTTATGTAGTTGAAGAATGATTGACTTTCTACCCACTCCCACCCCTCTTCTTGTCAGCAAATTTGCCACATGGGCAGGTTGGCATCCAACTACAGGTGGACCACAAAGGCAAAACAGCATCCAGAGGAAGGTCAGGAGAAGTCAGCAGTCTATACACAATGGAAAAATGATGAAGAATCTAACCTCTTACTTTAATGATTAACCGAGATTATTTCTCCACTTTCCCTTTACAAATTGTCATGGCTGAGCAGGATCTTGGGAATTGGTCTTCAGACAAGAGTTCACCTTCTCCCCAGGTAGCTGGCTTTTCTGAAAAAAGCACCTTTCCAGTATCATGCATCAAACCTGGGCTGGTTGCTTGGGGCTGGTGCACTGGGATGACCCAGAGGGATGGTACGGGGAGGGAGGAGGGAGGGGGTTCAGGATGGGGAACATGTGTACACCTGTGGTGGATTCAGGTTGATGTATGGCAAAACCAATACAATATTGTAAAGTAATTAACCTCCAATTAAAATAAATAAATTTATATTAAAAAAGCACCTTTCCTTTTTACCAGCATTTGCCCCTTGATCATTGCCTTTGAGTGATGAGCATTTGAACCTGAGTTGGTAACAGAAATAGGTATTCTGAACCCAGTCTTTTATTTGTATTTCCTCCCCTCATTGAAAAGTTAACTGACTTAGTTCATGTAGGTTCATCTCCTGGAGCAGAAAGCAGGATGGCAAATGATGGTAGACCATCCAGAAGGAGAAGTGGAAGCTATCTGAGGACCCCACATACATACAGATACATATCTGTATATTAATATTCAAAGGCACATAGTAGATATAATCTCTCTATATATATACATTTGGATACAGCAAAACTCAATACAGAGGTAACAGAAAATTATGGTTGAATATGTCTATCCCTGGGGAATCACAGTCTCTAAACAAAACCTTTCTGAGTCTTATTTAATAAGACTGACCTGACTTAGTCAATGCATAGTTATGATTAACCTCCTAGCTTGCCTTTCCCCCAAACTACAAAACCTGGAAGAATTCCCTTGGGATCTGCTGTTATCAATGATTCTGAATTCTGGATAAGGCCACACTACAGATGTTTGTATGTTGTGTGATGCAGATTTACTCCTGGCATAGAAATACTGTTTAATTTGTATAACTCAGTAGCCATTTATAATCTGTTACAATGGGAACTATAAACCAGTATTTCTTATACCTCATCATTGTCCTATGGCAGTCTCTGAAACTGCTGAGAGTAAAAGTGGGAGACCTGACTTTCCCTTCTATTTGTGGTGACAAAGGACAATTTATATTAAAGGAAGGAAAGGTAAATAAAATGATATAATTGACACAAAAATGCAACAACAAAAAGGCAGTTGAGAATCATTTACACTGGAATATGTTTGTAGCTATTCCAAGAGCCCTAGGGGACAGAAGACTAAAAAAAGCCATCTATGCTCAGGCTCGAAATAAATCACAAAAAGTTTAATTTTTTAAATTTGTTTTTGTCCCAGGGGACACAAGGACAAAATGCACATTTAAAAAGAATGTTAGACAATAGCTGATCATTCCTCTCAGGTTGTCATAACCTCTGGGTGAGATTGCTGGAAAAGAATTATTTTTTTAAAGTAAAATATTTAACCCATGGGAAGGTAACTGTGTTTAAGCTTAAAGGGAAACACAGTGAAAATGTGTGCACTATCTTGTTTGTGTATGTGTTTATGCTGTGGATTTGAGCATTTTCTTTTTTTTTAATTAATTTATTTATTTTATACTTTACAATATTGTATTGGTTTTGCGATACATCAACATGCATCCACCACGGGTGTACACGTGTTCCCCATTCTGAACCCCCCCCACACCTCCCTCCCTATACCATCCCTCTGGGTCATCCCAGTGCATCAGCCCCAAGCTTCCTGTATCCTGCATCAAACCTGGACTGATGATTCATTTCTTATATGACATTATACATGTTTTAATGCCATTCTCCCAAATCATCCTCCCCACCACAGAGTCCAAAAGACTGTTCTATACATCTATGTCTCTTTTGCTGTCTCGCATACAGGGTTGTCATTACCATCTTTCTAAATTCCATACATATGCGTTAATATGCTGTATTGGTGTTTTCAATTGAGAAGGTCCACAGAGGTATCAGTGACCCCCAAAAATCCATAGTTGGAGCATAAGACAGAGAAATGCAATCACCAAAAGATGGGGTGAGGCACCATGATAGGCAATTTTAACTCATCAAAAGAGCTCTGGGGTAAAGGAGAATGTGCTTGACTAGCAGAGGAAAAGAACAAAGGTTGGAAAAGAGCAAAGGAAAAGGAATGTTTCACCACCAATTTTAGCACCTTTGTTCTTTTGCTTAATAGTAATTCTACCACTTAGCAATTATATGACATTAATAACTAACATAACATCAACTAATCAATACATCGTATTGGATCCCAACCATTCTTATCACTTCAAATGCATTGTCCCTATTAACTCTCCCCACAACTGTAAGAAATGCAGAATTACAGATGAGAAGTCATTACATAACCTTAGATTCTCCTAAATAAAGTCAACACACTTTTTGATTAATTGCTGTTTAGACTTTCAAAGCTATGAACCCATGAAGTACTTAACAGGTTAAATACACTGGGAACCTTGAGCAAGTATAATTTATCTGGACCCACTTTATGGTCCTGTTGGCTGTGACTGTGAGAGCTACAGGCAACTGTCATGGTCCTGGGTGAGGTGAGTGGAATATCTCTATACTCATAATTGGTATTGGCTGCCAGTGAAGAGACACAGGACTCTGCCAGAAGGTGATTTGGAAGCTACTTGGAAGCGTTCATCTGATGCCAGTGGTATGAAGTACTCACCTGGATAGCCTCTGAATCTCTCGGCATTATTCTATTGTGTTTGAGTTAAGGTCTTATAACTAAAAAGAGAGGGACCCATGGAATGCATAAACAGCTCTTAACCTAGTATCAGATATTAAAGGAAGTGGCTTAGAGGTTAAGTACCAGCTCTCTGAAGGAAGACAGCACAATTATTTATTAACTCTGAAATTACTACATACTTTTAAAACCTTGATTTGGTCATCTATAAAATCACTGCTATTAATCTTTAAACATATCTATGATAGATGTTGTGGGAATAAATAGAACAATTCATGTGAAACACCTAGCAAAGCATTTGAGTCAGAGATGTTTTTGAACTGTGGTGTTGGAGAAGACTCTTGAGAGTCCCTTGGACTGCAAGGAGATCCAACCAGTCTATCCTAAAGGAAATCAGTCTTGGGTGTTCATCGGAAGGACTGATGCTGAAGCTGAGACTTCAATACTTTGGCCACCTGATGCGAAGAGCTGACTCATTTGAAAAGACCTGATGCTGGGAAAGATTGAGGGCAGGAGGAGAAGGGGACAACAGAGGATGAGATGGTTGGATGGCATCACCAACTCGATGGACATGGTTTGGGTGGACTCCGGGAGTTGGTGGTGGACAGGGAGGCCTGGTGTGTTGCGGTTCCTGGGGTCGCAAAGAGACACAACTGAGTGACTGAACTGAACTGAACTGAAAGTATTCAAAATACTTATCTAATATTTTTTATATATGACAAACTTCTGGAATAATATGAGAATCATATAACATAAAGGAATGGAATATAGGAATGGTAAAGTGTGGTCCAGGATTGTTCAACACTTTCTCATAGGAAACCACATCTAGTTTTCATGAATCCATGATTTCAAAGATTTTGCCCAGCCACCAAATGTTTTTGGTATATATATTTTTGTATTCAGTTAGAAAAAAACATCCCACAAAACTTTCATGTTAAACTTACAAATTAAAATAAAATAACAATTGAACTGACATACATTTTCCATCAAAAGCAAATGTGAAAGATTACACTTTATTAATAATAAAAGGAAAAGAGAATAAGTTAAACTAATGGGATATATGTAATATTAGAAAATAAGCAGTCCTAGTGATAATCATACAAAAGAAAAGGGCTATAAGAATATCAGGAAGCAGACTGAGTTCGGTGATCAGGTGAAAACAGGTGATATTGGTGGCAAATGGACACCTAAAAAAAGACAGGGAAATATCTTCTCTGTAAAGATATTTGAGGAAAGGCATTCTAACCACAGGAATGAATAAGTACCAAGGCTCTGAGTGAATCAGTTTATGTGGGAACTGAAAAGAGGGTGGCAGAGCTGGAGTGAGCAGTGAAAGGGAGGACAGCAGAACCAGAGCAGAAACGTCATAAGTTTTGCACATCTTCACAAAGATTTGGACCTTTACTCTGGAAAAGTTCTGAAGTCGTTGGAGTGTTTGAAGATGAAAAGTAACATAATCTATCTGGTATTTTAAGAGGATCACTCTGGCTTCCTTGTTGAGACACTCAAATTAGGTAAGGACGGAAGTAGGGAGGAGGCAGGGAGGCCATTAGGAAACTGCAATAATACAAATGTGAAATGAGAGTGGGCTCGTGTACAGTGGAATCACTGAAACTGGGAGCAGTTGGTTAAGTTCTGGATATATTTTGAAGGTGGAATGAAGATGTTGCCAATTAGCTACAGTGTAAAAAACAAAAAGGAGTAAAAAATGTCTGATAATTTTCCCTAAATTAAGATAATGCCTTTACTGCAGTGAAGAAGATTGAGAGAAAGTAGGCTTAGGAAGGATTGTTAGGAAGACACTTTTTCCTAAACTTCCCAATAGACATCCTATAAGAGATGTTAAGTAGGCACTTGGATCCATGAGTCTGAACTTCAGGGAAGAAAAATGGTCAGGAGTTAAAAGGTAGGTAGGTAGATAGATAAATAAGACTATGGAGAGTATTTACAGTCATTAGACTGTATGGTCTACCAGAGAGTGATTGTGAAGAGAGAAGAGAAGAAAAGAGAAGAGTGAAAGCAAAAAGATTTGAGGAAAAGAGAAGAGATTTGAGGGTTGATTCTGGGGTTCTCCAAAATTCCAACCTGGGAACAATAACACTAAGATCATGTAGGTTCAGAAGGAGAAGAAAATCCATGCAAGTTTGATGACCTGGAAATCTGATGAAGAGACTGTTTCAAGCAGGAAAGACTGAGAAACTATTTCCAATGCTACTTATAGATTAGGGGTTTCCTTGGTAGCTCAGCTGGTAAAGAATCCACCTGTAATGCAGGAGATCCCAATTCAATTCCTGGGTCCAGAAGATCTGCTGGAGAAGGGATAGGCTACCCACTGCAGTATTCTTGGACTTCCCTGGTGGCTCAGACAGTAAAGAATCCACCTGCAATGTGGAAGCCCTGGGTTCCATTCCTGGGTTGGGGAGATCCCCTAAAGGAAGGTCTTGGAGGGATGGCAACCCACTCCAGTATTCTTGCCTGGAGAATTCCCATAGACAGAGAAGCCTGGCAGTCTACAGTTCATGGGGCTTCAGAGAGTCAGACATGACTGAGCGACTGAGCACAGCACGGTCCAAGAGATAAACTTTCAGAGGGCTCTGAGAAATTCCTCCAAAAGGAAAGGGGAGGAGATAGGATATGTAGTGATTTTGCAACAAAGGGCAGGTAGTCTGAGCATCAAAAAATCATTGTAAATGAAAGAAAACCAAATATCTCAAGTTAAAGAATTAAGCACTTTTCTATGTATGGGAAGATGCAAGAGTCTGGGCTCTCGGAAATCTTGCCTTTGATATGTGCCTCAGCTATCTGGGGCCAGTATCATGTATTTTCACATCCTAAGTTTCTTCAGGGTTCACCATAGGGAGTGCCTGTAGTCTCATGGCTGCTGGATAGCAGGTATTCTTTTCTTTCCTGAGTTCCCTCAGGGCTCAACAGTTAACCATCCTGGTGGCTGCAATTGCCAGTGACTGTGACATCCTTCGTTTACTGAAATGGCAAGAAATATTCCATTTTTTTCACCTCTACAGAAATTGACAGACTTTTTGGTTAATTGCCTTTGAGGCAATTTTTTTAAGTTTTTAAGTCCTGAGGTACTTCAGGAATCATATGCACAGGAGACCCTGAGCAAGTATAATTTATCTGGATCCATCATGTGGTCTTTTGTTGGCTGTGACTGTGAGTTATAGGTAAGTGACCTGGACCTGGGTGAGGTGAGTATAATGTTTCTGTACTCACAGTCAAGGTGGCTGAAACTATAAGAGACACAGGACTTTGCCAAAAATGACTTGGACACACCACTTAGAAGTATTTATCTGAAACTGCATGCATGAGGTATTCCTGCTGACAGCATCTGATTCTCTCAGCATCATCTTACTGGTGTTGAGTTCAGGTGTTATAACCAAAAGGACAGGGACCCATGAAGCCTGCAAGAAACTCTTAGCCTAGTATCAGGTATGAAAGGAGGTGACTCAGTGGTTAAGTACCAGGTCTCTGGAATAATTTTTAAGCATATGTGTAATTGATGTGGCTGAAATAAATGTTAAAATGCTGTGAAACAATAAACACAGTACTTGACTCAGAGTAAAGCATTCAAAATTAACCTATCACTTTATAGATAATAAAATGTTAATATTGTCTTGAGAACCAGAGAACAAAATAGAGAATATTAAGTCCAGGGATTTTCAATTTTTTTTCCCCCAAAGAAATAGAAACCACTTTTAGTAGTCATGGATCCAAGCTTTCAAAGATTTTCCCCAGCCACAATATAGTTCTAAATTTGTATTGTGTTTCATGTAAAATAAGCAACCCATAAAACCTAATAAGCTTATGAATTAAGATGAGATAAACATGGAACTATATGTGTTTTCCATTTAAAGCATACAGGAAGGAATATATTCTAATGGAGGAAAAGAGAAAAAGTTAACCTAATGAAACGTATAAGTGTGTGTTTGTTGCTCAGTTGTGTCTGATGCTGTGACCCTATGGACTATAGCCCACCAGGTCATCTGTCCAAGAGACTTCCCAGGCAAGAATAGTGGAGCAGGTTGTTATTCCCTTCTCCAGGGGATCTTCCCGACCAAGGGATCAAACCTAGGTCTCCAACATTGCAGGCAGATTCTTCACCATCTTAGCCATCAGGGAAGCCCCAATTATATGTATATAATATTAGATAATGAACAGCTCTAAGGAGAATAATAAAGTATAAAAATGATATTAAAAAATGTCAAGGAAGTGGATTACAGTACTTTGATCAGGGAACACCTGAAAAGGGGTGATAGTACCAGCAATTGACACTGTAAGAAGGGAGGGTGTTTCTTACAAAGATATCTGAATAAGGGCATTCTAACCACAGGAGCCATGAAATTAAAAGACGCTTACTCCTTGGAAGAAAAGTTATGACCAACCTAGATAGCATATTGAAAAGCAGAGACATTACTTTGCCAACAAAGGTCCATCTAGTCAAGATTATGGTTTTTCCAGTGGTCATGTATGGATGTGAGAGTTGGACTGTGAAGAAAGCTGAACGCCGAAGAATTGATTATTTTGAACTGTGGTGTTGGAGAAGACTCTTGAGAGTCCCTTGGACTGCAAGGAGATCCAACCAGTCTATTCTGAAGGAGATCAGCCCTGGGATTTCTTTGGAAAGAATGATGCTAAAGCTGAAACTCCAGTATTTTGGCCACCTCATGGGAAGAGTTGACTCATTGGAAAAGACTCTGATACTGGGAGGGATTGGGGGCAGGAGGAGAAGGGGACGACAGAGGATGAGATGCCTGGATGACATCACTGACTCAATGGACGTGAGTCTGAGTGAACTCCAGGAGTTGGTGATGGACAGGGAGGCCTGGCGTGCTGCAATTCATGGGGTCGCAAAGAGTCGGACACGACTGAGCGACTGAACTGAACTGAACTGATAGGTCGAACTGATAGGTCATGACAAGAAAAAGCCAGTAAGAAATATAAGCAAATAATTCCCCCAGTATGTGATAACTCATGAGAGGAAAGTCATTACCTTTGCAACTCTTAGGAAGCTGTCTGATCTAACCATCCTGTTACCCAGTGGTTTACCAGAAATGTTTTTGTTTTTGTTTTTGTTTTTGCCTTGTTGACACCTCATGCATGCATGCTAACTCACTTCAGTCATGTCCGACTCTTTGTGGCTCTATGGCCATAACCATCTGCCAGGCCCCTCTGTGCGTTTTGACAACTCACAACGATATTAACCAAATTAGCCTTAGTAAAAAGATGGTCATGTTGAGCTCATTTCAACTGCTATGGCCACTTTTTACAAGGGCCCTGTGAACATGAAGTCTGGTGTAGGGGGAAGGAGGCTGACTAATACTCAGGAGGAAGGTCACTTCATCCACCTCATTCGTGAAGCCTCCAGTTTATGTATGTGTGGCTAGAGTTCTGTGCATATGTGTGAGCATAACGGGTTTAGGATATCTTCTGATTCAGTTCAGTCACTCAGTCATGTCCGACTCTGCCACCCCATGGACTGCAGCATGCCAGGCCTCCCTGTCCATCACCAACTCCCAGAGTTTACTCAAACTCATGTCCATTGAGTCAGTGATGCCATCCAACCATCTTATCCTCTGTCGTTCCCTTCTCCTCCCACCTTCAATCTTTCCCAGCATCAGGGTCTTTTCAATTGAGTCAGTTCTTAGCATCAGGTGGCCAAAGTAGTGGAGTTTCAGTTTCTGATTAGTCTATGACTTTGAAGATTCAATGAAATGTGACAATCTCTCAGCCTCTCTAGCAAATTTAATGACCTCACAATGCATTGGGTATTCCTCAGTCTACAACCACTGAATGCTAGTGTGGTGTTGTTCAACTGTACTGTTTCAAGAGGTATATAAATCTATTTTTATTCCAAACTGACTTCCTCAATTTTACTTCTCAAAACAAATGTTATTAGTCCTGCATCCTTTTTTCAACTTCTCTTCCTGTAAACGTTGTTCATTCATGATCTCCACTTAGAAGATCTTCAATTCTTTTCCCCTCAGACAAACAGAGGAGTTAACGGTGATAAATTGGGATCTTCACCATTGCATCTTTCAAGTCTTTATAAAAACACTAAACTTTGCACTTCTCTCCAGTGATGCAATATGTTTTTCTGTTTACTGTCTGAGCAGAGAATGTATTGGGGGAGTAACTTCACAGACATCCATTTGAAAATTCCAATAATTATAACACTGTGTCCAGAGACCAGGGACAGGAAACTAAAATTAGGATTCTGTATTATTCTGTATGTCCGGAAGTTGGTGATAGACAGGGAGGCCTGGCGTGCTGCGATTCATGGGGTCACAAAGAGTCGGACACGACTGAGCGACTGAACTGAACTGAACTGAACTGATACCCAGTATGATTTCTGAATATGGGTAAATAATGATCACCTGTATATCTAGTCTCAGACCCAATGAAAGAAGAAAGCAGATCAAAGCTATATTTAAATTATTTCATTAGACCCAGTGGCAAGAGTGTACCTTGGGTGTTTTTCTGTCACTTAATGTTAGTATTAACTCAGAGTCAGAATCCAATAACCCACAGAAGAGCTGGGTACTTACCTTTGCCCAGGGTAGGATTATTCTCATAAGTGGTTTCTGGCCATCTACAAGAAGGCTTGGAGGAATATGTATAGAATATATGTTGGCTAAATGTCAAGATCCTTTATCAAAGGCTCCATGCTTCTCCATAAGTCTAAGGTTTCAGTGGCTGTAAACTAGCTTAGGTCAGAGAATTACATGAGATGGTATTTGCCTACTGGAACATTTTGTGCTGATTTTTATCCAAGTAAAAATGAAATATTACTGTGGTTATTTTCCCATCTACTTCATTCCATTAGAATCCCTTGATCCATGAGACACTGCCATGAATGTGTGAACAACAGAATACTTGGTTAAGATCTAGAGTTTGTGACTTATTGGAAAATTGCTTCCATCTTGTCTCTCAGAGTTACCCACTAAGATATGGCTTTCTGGCTTCTTGGGTTCTTTTTTTTTTTTTTTTTTCTGTTTGGTTGAGCACTCCAGGTTTAATTGTCAACAAATGTCAATTTACCACACTACACTTATAATTTCTATTGCATACCAAACAATTTTAATAACTTTAGAACTTGTAACTTCTGAGAGCAATTATCTCCTCTATTCCTGAAGGAGCAAGACAAAGAACAGCTTATGAGTTGAAAGGAGTGCTGGGAAATGGGTCACCTGGCAGGTTCCATGGTCTAGGTCCAGGGATGAAGCCAGCTGTGGCATCTTTGCAAGAAATAGGGAAGAGAAAACCACTCTGACCCCACTTCCTGTCCTGCTATTTATAGCCACTGGCTAAACCCATTAAGTAAACAGAGAGCAAAGGAACTCATGGATACGTTTATGGAGCTGAGCATCCTGGAAAGAAGATGAGCTTAAAAGTATAGAGAATGGATTGGGAAGAACAAAGGAAAGGTATTCAACAGATAATTGTGTTGGATTCATTTTGATATTTGGCAAAACTAATACAATTATGTAAAGTTTAAAAATAAAATAAAATTTAAAAAAAGAAAAATAAATAAAGATTTAAAAAACAGATAATAAAGATATCAGTATCATTGAACATATGTGTTTTAATATCCAAATATACACATATGAATATATAGTACACTTACTTAATAAGTGTCACACATGTTTATTTTGGCTTCTACACAACTGGAGAGAATGAGAATGAAAATTATGATTGATTACATTTCAGCTGAGAATTGTAGTCTTAAAATTTTTTTTTTCATCACTGAATAATGCCCAATTCATCAACACACAATTTTATTTAATTGTCTTGTTAGTCATTTCCCATGACCATGAAAACCTAAGGGACTGCAGAATCTATCATCCTGGGGATTCAGAAACTAGTATAGAGGATTCTGGAACACTCATATTTGAATTCTGTTGAGGTGGTGGTGTGGCTGAGAATTTTAGGTAAGTTATATAACTGAGATATTAGAATTAGATGGAAAATTTTACTTATTCCTCCAACCAATACTAAGGTCATTTCCATCCTAAGACATATATGTGCTAGTAAGAGGGCCTCTTTTCCAATATCTCTCCATCTTCCTATTGAAGTTTCTGAGCCTGCTCAGAGTTCACAAGAGAAAGTAGCATTTCTCATTATTAGAGACAAAAAAGAGCAATCAATATTACCAAAAACTGACAAGGAATGTGAAAAAAAAATGTAAAATAAAATAATGATATATGCTACAACATGGATAATAAAGGAAACATTATTTCAATAAGGTCTCTTTCTATAGAATTCTTTTGATCTCAAACTCCTGTGTATAATAATGATCATAGGAATATTTCTTTTTTGTTGGGATATTGGACTTCCCAGTTGGTGTTAGTGGTGAAGAATCTGCCTGCCAATGCAGGAGATGCAAGAGACATGAGTTCTATCCCTGGGTCAGGAAGATCTTCTGGAGTAGGAAATGGCAAACTGCTCCAGTATTATTGCCTGGAGAATTCCATAGACAGGGGAGACTGGTGGGCTATAGCCCATGGAGTCGTAAAGACTCAGACATAACTCAGTGCACAACACAGGTATTGAGAATGCAGTTCTCACGTGAGTTTTATCTCCTGCTTTCAGTAAGAGAAGGGGATATCAGAGTGTCCCTTAGGTTTCTGCTGTTTTTTAAATGCTAATGAAATAATTCTTCTGTCAAAGTGGCATATCTGGGGATGGCAATACCTACCACCCTTCATATGTCACTACCTCCTAAACCATGGGGACTTTACCATGTCTTATGAGCTTTGAACAACTTGTTCGTTTGTAGCTGGGAAATATAAAACAGATTTTTTTTCTCCCTCTCTCTCTCAGGGCAAAAATTAAATTAGCTCCTTTCCCAGTTCCTCTTAACAAAATCACTCACTTTGTTCTTTTTAATATCATCTATCATTAAATGAAAAAATTTCTTATTTGTTTCCTTGTAAAATGGCTGTCTGGGGAGGCCTAACAAATAGCTGTGAAAAGAAGAGAAGCAAAAAGCAAAGGAGAAAAGGTAAGATATAAACATCTGAATGCAGAGTTCCAAAGAATAGCAAGAAGAGATAAGAAAGCCTTCTTCAGCGATCAATGCAAAGAAATAGAGGAAAACAACAGAATGGGAAAGACTAGAGATCTCTTCAAGAAAATCAGAGATACCAAAGGAACATTTCATGCAAAGATGAGCTGGATAAAGGACAGAAATGGTATGGACCTAACAGAAGCAGAAGATATTAAGAAGAGTTGGCAAGAATACACAGAAGAACTGTACAAAAAAGATCTTCACGACCCAGATAATCACAATGGTGTGATCACTGACCTAGAGCCAGACATCCTGGAATGTGAAGTCAAGTGGGCCTTAGAAAGCATCACTACGAGCAAAGCTAGTGGAGGTGATGGAATTCCAGGTAAACTATTTCAATCCTGAAAGATGATGCTGTGAAAGTGCTGCACTCAATATGCCAGCAAATTTGAAAAACTCATCAGTGGCCACAGGACTGGAAAAGGTCAGTTTTCATTCCAATCCCAAAGAAAGGCAATGCCAAAGAATGCTCAAACTACCGCACAATTGCACTCATCTCACATGCTAGTAAAGTAATGGTCAAAATTCTCCAAGCCAGGCTTCAGCAATATGTGAACTGTGAACTTCCTGATGTTCAAGCTGGTTTTAGAAAAGGCAGAGGAACCAGAGATCAAATTGTCAGCATCCGCTGGATCATAGAAAAAGCAAGAGAGTTCCAGAAAAACATCTATTTCTGCTTTATTGACTATGACAAAGCCTTTGACTGTGTGGATCACAATAAACTGTGGAAAATTCTGAAAGAGATGGGAATACTGGACCACCTGATCTGCCTCTTGAGAAATTTGTATGCAGGTCAGGAAGCAACAGTTAGAACTGGACATGGAACAACAGACTGGTTCCAAATAGGAAAAGGAGTTTGTCAAGGTTGTATATTGTCACCCTGTTTATTTAACTTATATGCAGAGTACATCATGAGAAACACTGGACTGGAAGAATCACAAGCTGGAATCAAGATTGCCAGGAGAAATATCAATCACCTCAGATATGCAGATGACACCACCCTTATGGCAGAAAGTGAAGAGGAACTCAAAAGCCTCTTGATGAAAGTGAAAGTGGAGAGTGCAAAGTTGGCTTAAAGCCCAACATTCAGAAAACGAAGATCATGGCATCTGGTCCCACCACTTCATGGGAAATAGATGGGGAAACAGTGGAAACAGTGTCAGACTTTATTTTTCTGGGCTCCAAAATCACTGCAGATGGTGACTGCAGCCATGAAATTAAAAGACGCTTACTCCTTGGAAGGAAAGTTATGACCAACCTAGATAGCATATTCAAAAGCAGAGACATTACTTTGCCAACAAAGGTTCGTCTAGTCAAGGCTATGGTTTTTCCTGTGGTCATGTATGGATGTGAAAGTTGGACTGTGAAGAAGGCTGAGCACTGAAGAATTGATGCTTTTGAACTGTGGTGTTGGAGAAGACTCTTGAGAGTCCCTTGGACTGCAAGGAGACCCAACCAGTCCATTCTGAAAGAGATCAGCCCTGGGATTTCTTTGGAAGGAATGATGCTAAAGCTGAAACTCCAGTACTTTGGCCACCATATGCGAAGAGTTGACTCATTGGAAAAGATTCTGATGCTGGGAAGGATTGGGGGCAGGAGGAGAAGGGGACGACAGAGGATGAGATGGCTGGACGGCATTGCTGACTCGATGGACGTTAGTCTGAGTGAACTCTGGGAATTGGTGATGGACAGGGAGGCCTGGCGTGCTGCAATTCATGGGGTCACAAAGAGTCGGACACGACTGAGCAACTGATCTGATCTGGTCTGATCTGATAGTGTGTACCTGCTCAGTCACTAAGTCGTGTCTGAGTCTTTGTGACCTCATGGACTGTAGTCCGCCATGCCCCTCTGTCCATGGGATTTTCCAAGCAAGAGTACTGGAGTGGGTTAGCATTTCCTCCTCCAGGGTATCTTCCTGACTCGGATCAAACCTGCATCTCCGGCAGCTCCGTCATTGGCAGGCGGATTCTTTATCCCTGCATCACCTATATATCTCTCTTTTCTAAATAAAGCCTCCACAGAATAATGGTCAGTGCCGTTAGTTTCACTGCCGTATCCTAATGCCCAGACAGCCCCAAGCACTCAAAAAATATTTTCCTAATAAATGAGTAAGCCCCAAACAGCATTAAGGCTTTCTAGTAGTCAAGTCACATTGTTGAAATAAATATGTTGAGGCTCAGAAAGCTTCCCTCATCTTCCCAAATATGCCAAGACTCCTGTTCAGCTCTTCCTTACTGTAATAACCATAGTCTTGACCATATTTCATAGATTTGTATAAGAGAATGTCCTTCTTTGCTATCGGTTGAGGTAATTAAACTCTTAATTCCTTCATTTGTAGGTGAGGTCTCTTTAAACCATGGAGAAGAACAATCATACGGTGACTGAGTTCATCCTTGTGGGATTCACAACAGACCCCAAGATGCAGCTGGTCCTGTTTGTGGTGTTCCTTGGTGTGTACTCCATGACCCTGGTAGGAAATACCACCCTCGTAGTGTTGATCTGTAGTGACTCTCGACTGCACACACCCATGTATTTTCTCATTGGGAATCTGTCTTTTCTGGATCTCTGGTACTCCTCTGTGTACACCCCAAAGATCCTAGTGACCTGCATTTCTGAAGACAAAAGCGTCTCCTTCACTGGCTGTGCAGTCCAGTTCTTCTCGGCGGGGCTGGCCTACAGCGAGTGCTACCTGCTGGCTGCCATGGCTTATGACCGCTATGTGGCCATTTCCAGTCCCCTGCTCTATGCTCAGGTCATGTCGAGGAGACTCTGTGTCTGTTTGGTTATATATTCCTATACTGGGGGTTTTGTCAATGCAATAATACTCACCAGCAACACATTCACGTTGAATTTTTGTGGTGGTAACATTATTGATGACTTTTTCTGTGATGTTCCCCCTCTCGTGAAATTGGCTTGTGACGTGAAAGAGACGTACCAGGATGTGTTGTACTTCCTCCTGGCCTCCAACGTCATCACGCCCACTGTGCTCATCCTGGCTTCCTACGCCTTCATCGTTGCTGCCATCTTGCGAATTCGCTCCACCCAGGGCCGCCTCAAAGCCTTCTCCACCTGCTCCTCCCACCTGATCTCTGTCACCTTGTACTGTGGCTCCATTCTCTACATCTACTCCCATCCAAGTTCCAGCTATTCCCTTGAGAGGGACAAGATGGTACCTACATTTTACACCGTGGTGTTCCCCATGTTGAACCCCATGATCTACAGTCTGAGGAATAAAGATGTCAAAGATGCTCTGAAAAAACTCTTCAGGTTCACATAATCTGAAGTCTAAACTGACATAAATTTCTTGAAACATTGCTCAGTGAAAACAGACTGCTTCAGGGGAAGCTTGAGAAGGAATATTAAAACACGCACACACACACACACACACACCTGTATCTTTACTCAAAGAAATTCAGTGAAAAAGTATTTTTCTTTGCTTTAGTTTGTTTTGTTTAATAATTCTGCTATAATCTATTCTACAACTTAATAAATTCAACTTAATATAACTTTTAAAAATGATATCAAAATTTAATGCAATACAAGAGTATATATCACTTCTGAAATTCCAAATGATTAAATTTTACTATTTCCTTGGGATAGACCCATTTTCCACCTACTTGATAAGCATTAAACGATTGTGAAGAAACCATTAAATGGATTCTTGACATTTGTGGAATATATCCCAAATTCTTCTTGTCTGATACAATGCTTCTGTGGTAATGAAAGAGTAAGCACTGTGAAGAATTTTTTGATGGAAAGAGGAGGCAATGAGGTGTTAGATAATAAACACAGATAAAAAGAAAAATCAGAAATATCAGAGCTAGTACAAATAATGAATTGGTCTCAACTATTGGTTCTAAAGCTTTTATTTAACTGTATTTTATAAATGTACCCATTACAACAATAGCTATATTCTTTCAACAAAAAAGTGTAACTTCTGATGTGCAAACTCCTCATTTGTCAAATATAACCAACATTCTGTAATTTGCAGTGTTGTTGTAAAGAACATTTTTTTAATTAGTCATATCAGGTGGTCAAAAAGTAAAAAGAAAATAAATTAAAATTATTAAAAATTAAGTAAAGTTGACCTGAAAATTTTAAATGTTGTTCTAAAATACCTTCCTTTCAATGTTTATCAGTGAATGATTTTAACTTTTTTCATAAGAAATGAGTTCCTCTGCTTTCTTCTGGTTTTCTTCCATCTTTCTCCATCTAATCTCTAGCTGATTCAGACATTTCCCACCAGCCTATGATATCATATATAGTCCATAAATATAGAATCTATACATATTATGTTCAAAGTATTTCAAAAGCTACTTGCTGAAGAGACTTGGCAGGAGGTAGACAAGTCAAACAGAGACAGAACCAATACCAGGATGTGCTCACTTTTAGGGTAATAACCAGAGGTGGATACTACTAAGTACTTAGCTTTCCCTTGCCATGCAAATTCACATTTGGGGATGGTAGCCTGATTTGAATTTAGCCTCTTTTTAAAGGTAAAATGTAAACTGCCTAATACATATTACAAAAATGGGGCGGGGGGGTAATAACAAGATAAGTTTTTAACTTAATCGCCTGTGTCAGAAGCTTATAATTCCAGATTAGAATCATAGATCCATTGTTTTGCACTTGCCTAGCTATCATTTATGCATATGTGTGGAAATTAAAACATATCTTGAAGGATCACCTACAACAAATGAATAGTATGTTTGGAAACATTATCTTCACTTTTATAGTTTACAGTTTCTATAATCTGTTTTTATAGACATGAAAGTATTTTTGAGAGTCAAATATATAACATCAGATTATGAACAACAAGAGTATCTGGAGAGTTACTGTTCATTACCTTTGTTATGAATATTGATGACAGTGAAAGGATCAGTACTCTTCCAAAAGCAATAGAGATTATTATTGCTTACAATGAACTTTTTAAAATGTTAAACATAAAATGCAGAATCAGTTTTCAAAAATAGCTATATATTGCAAGCAAATCACAGGAAGAAAAACAACTAAACCTGCCTTGTACTAAATATTGACCTGTAAGGTTCTAGGTAATTAAAAAGCCCCATCATTGTCTGTGAGGGTGGGAACAAACACTGAATCTAGAATACAGCAGAGCTTTAATTTGTTGGGGCTTTGGTGTTTTTTTTTTTTTTTCTTTTTGTTTCTATTTGCCCCATGTGATGTTGTTATTTTCCTTCATGGGAAATATGCAGTTCATCATCAGATGGATGGCATGGCAGACTACTCATTCTATCTGGAAGAGATCACACTTAAGGTAGTAATCCTAATAACATATGTTTCTCTATATTTATAAAACTGTTTTCTTCATAATCTAAACAATTCAAACACTTTGCTTAATATTTCATCGAAGTTGAAGGCACAAGGATGACAAAGAAATAATCAATATACACAATTAGAGTTTTATGAAGGAGTTTGGAAGAATGTCTTAATAAAAACAAATATTTGTCAAATTTTGTTTCCAGCTTTTCACTATTTTAAATCTACTTCCCAATCAATGAAGTTTGCTCACCAAGATTCAAACTCAAACTATGTATTTGAAAGCCATCCAAATCTACTTTCTTTTTCAAAGAGCTCCCACAAAATCAAAGAGGATGAGTTTTTATGAAAATCGAGTACTGCAAAGTAGCAGAATGCAATATTGTAGAGCATCAAACAACTCAATGTTAGTTTTAAAAGTTTAATCACAACAAAGGAATAAGCAACAGAAAATGGTTCAATCAATGATTCATCTTTTAAGCAAAATGTGTTGTATTTACTTGAAATATGGCAATGTGCACAAGCATGTTTATAAGACAATAATTTGGAAAATGCAATGTCAGCATCCTGCAAAAAGATCACCTTCATCTTTGAGGTCTTATAGTCTGTGTTGCTTTCCAGAAGGCCCCTTTAACATCTTTGTTTCTCAGGCTATAGATGAGAGGGTTGAGCAATGGATTGACCACAGAGATGCTACTTTGTCCTTCCCAAGGGAGTAGGTGGAACTTGGCCTTGAATATGTGAAGAGCAATGATCCATAGAAGAGCATGACCGAGACCAGGTGTGAGGCACAGGTGGAGAAGGCCTTGCGCCTTCCTGAAGCCGTGCGGATCCTCAGAATAGTGAGAAGGATGCGGAAATAGGAAATGATGATGACAAGAATGTTCGAGAGGACCGTGAAACCCACAAGACCCAGGAGGACCTGCTCATAAACCTTGGTGTCTGTACATGACATCTTCACCAGTGGTGGTACATCACAGAAATAGTGGTCAATAATATTTTTGCCACAGAAACTCAGGCGAAAAGTGTTGGCAGTATGTGCTATGGCATTCAAGAACCCTCCTATGTAGGAGCCAGCAACAAGCCTAGTACAGAGAGAAGGGGACATTGAACTTGAATAAAGTAGCGGGTTACAGATCGCCATGTGGCGGTCATAGGCCATGGCTGCTAGGAGATAGCACTCAGTGTAGGTTACAGCACAGGAAAAGAAAAACTGGGCTCCACATCCAGCCAATGACATGTGCTTATCCTCTGAGACACAAGTTGCCAGGATTTTGGGGGTGTACACAGAGGTGTACCAGAAATCCAAGAAAGACAGATTGCCAATGAAAAAATACATAGGTGTGTGCAGGCAAGAATCAATATGGATTAAGATAACTAAGGACATGTTACCTGACAAGGTGATCAAATAAAGTATCAGAAATATTCCAAATAGGGTCAGTTTCCACTGGGGGTCTGTTGAGAGGCCCAGTAAGATGAATTCATTCAGAAGGGTACGATTTCCAACTTCCATGTCCACTAGGAGAAAGTCTGATAAGGTAAGAAAAAGCTGCTAAATGATTTAATGATTTTCTATTGAAAGAAATAAGCTGTATATTAAACCAGCAATTCCTAGGAAGCTTATGGACTTTTATCTCTTATTGCTTAGAATGATAGAACATCAGTCTGTGACTTAGGGGCCACTGGAATTCAAGTTAGAATCTCATTTTGAAATTTGGTCTTTCACTTCCTAATTGTTTAATGTAGAACACCTCCTCCCATAGGCACCCCAAAATTACTTTACAGAGCAACTATCAATGAGAAAAACCTGATTCCAATAGACCATATTTGGGGCCATAAAAACACTCAATAATTTTAAAATAATTCAAGCTATGGGAAGTATATTTTCTGACCCCCATGTGTTGATAATTACATTAGAAACCAGAAGTAGGAAATAGATCTATGGAAAATTCCCAAATATTTGAAAGAATATTTAAAACACTTCTAAATACCTTATAAGCAAAACTTAAAAGTACATATAGAAATTATTTTTAAGAAAGTGAAAATAAAACACAACATATTAATAAGTGGGAAATAGTAAAGCAGCACTTACAGGGAAATTTCCAGCACTGAACACCAACAAAAAATAAATAAATAAATAAAAGCTCTTTAATCGGTGATATTTGCTTGTAAGTGTGGGCAGGAAGTGGCCCAGATGACAGAGTAGAACACTGAGCTCACCTCCTCCCTTGAGCACACCTAAATTATAACTATTTACAGAGCAACTATTGATTAGCATCATCTGAAGACTTTCTACAACTGAAGAAACTGAATATATAAAGAAGAAACTGTGAGATAAATAGGAGATATGACGATACAGATAAGTTGACACCTTGCATATATAGATAGAGAGAAAGATAGCTATATTTACATGTCACGGTAGTCACAAAAAGAGAAGAGAGAAGAATCCAAACACAACACTAAAGATAGTCAAAAAATCACAAGAGAAGACAACAAAAAAGGAATTTTTAAAAGAATTACCAAAAAATTAACAAAATGGCATTAAGAAATACATATGAATATTTATTTTAAATATAAATGGAATATATTAGCAAATCAAAAAATATAGAGTGACTAAATGAATAAGAAAATAAGACCCATGTATGTACTAACTGGGCTTCCCAGGTGGCGCTGGTGGTAAAGAACCCCTGCCAATGCAGAAGACATAAGAGAGGCGGGTTCAATCCTTGGGTCAGGAAGATCCTCAATAGGAGGGCATGGGAATTCACTCCAGTATTCTTGCCTGGAAAATCCCTTGGGCAGAGGAGCCTCGAGGGCTACAGTTGATAGGTTTGCAAAGCATCAGACACAACTGAAGTGACTTAGTACATACACACACATGTACCGCCTAGAAGATATTCTAGATCTAAAGATGCACACATACTGAAAGTTAAGGGATGGAAAAAAGGTATTAAATGTAACTGGAAAGAATGTGGGGTAACAATACTTTTATCAGACAAAATCAACTTTAAAACAAAGACAGTGATAGACAAAGGCATTACAAAATAATAAAGACATCAATCTAACAAAGTGAATATATATACACACATATATAATGTGTGCATGCTTGGTTCTGTCCAGCTTTTTGCAACCCCATGTACTGTAACCCTCAAGACACTCCTGTGTCCATGAGCCTATCCCAGAAAGAATACTGGCATGAGTTGCCACTTCCTCCTCCAGGGGACCTTCCCAACCCGGGGATCTAACCTGTGTCTCCCGAAGCTTTTGCATTGGCAGGCAGATTCTTTACTACTGAGCAAACTGAGAAGCCCTAGACTCACAACTGGAATCAAGATTGCCGAAAAAAAATATCAACAACCTCAAATATACATGTGCTACCACTTGAATGGCAGAAAGTGAAGATTAACTTTAAAAATCCTGATGAGGGTGAAAGAGGAGAATGAAAAGGCTGGCTTAAAATTCAACATTCAAAAAATGAAGTTCATGGCATCTGATTCCACCACTTCGTGGCAAACAGATGGGTAAAAAGTGGAAACAGTGACAGATTTTATTTTCTTGAGCTCCAGAATCACTGTGGATGGTGACTGTAGCCATGAAATTAAAAGACACTCACTCTTCAGAAGAAAAGCCATGACAAAACTAGAAAGTGTGTTAAAGAGCAGAGACATCACTTTGAGGGTAGAGTCAAAGCTATGATTTTTCCAGTAGTTATGTAGGGATGTGAGGAGTTGGACCATGAAAAAGGCTCAGTGCCAAGTAATTGATGCCTTTGAATTGTAGCACTGGAGAAGACTCTTGAGAGTCCCTTGGACAGCAAGGTCATCAAACCAGTCAATCCTAAAAGAAATCAGCCCTGACTATTCATTCATTGGAAGGACAGATGCTGAGACTGAAGCTCCAAACCTTGACCACCTGATGCGAAGAGCTGACACCCTGGAAAAGACCCTGATTTGGGGAAAGACTGTGGGCAAGAGGAGAAGGGTGTGACAGAGGATAAGATGGTTGGATGGCATCATTTACTCAATGTACATGAGTTTGAGCAAACTCTAGGTTATAATGAAGGACAATGAAGTCTGGTGGCTATAGTTCATGGGATCACAAAGAGTAGGACATGACTTAGCAACTGAACAACAACCAACCAATAGTTACTAAAAACTTCAAAAAGAAAAGTTTAAAAATTGGAAAAATAATTCAAAAAGAAACAAAACTCTAATTTCTACAGAACATTGCAAAAGCAGTCATTTGCAAGAGTTAAGTCTATAATGTTAAACTCAAGAAACAAAAATAATCTCAAATAAACAACTTCCCAGTACACTTAAAGAAACCAGAAAAAGAAGAACAAATCAAAGTTAGTAGAAATAATAAATATCAGAGTAGAAATAAGTAATAGGTACATTAGAAAAACAATAGAAGATATCAGTGTAACTAAAAATTAGTTCTTTGAAAAGTTTAAAAAAAAGATAAATCTTCAGCCATATTCATTAACAAAAGAGAGAATGGCCAAATAAATAAAATTAGAAATAAAATAGAAGTTCAGTTCAGTTCAGTCGCTCAGTTTTGTCCAACTCTTTGCGACCCCATAAATTGCAGCACACCAGGCCTCCCTGTCCATCACCAACTCCTGGAGTTCACTCAAACTCATGTAGTTACAACCTATTTAACAGAAATACAGGCAATCATAAGAGAATACTATAAACAGATAAGTGCCAACAAATTAGAAAACCTGGAGGAAATGGATAAATTCTTAGAAATATACAATATTTAAAGACCAAATAAGGAAGAAATAGAAAATATGGGCCAACCTGTTATTGGTAATGAGATTGGAAAAAACCCCAATCAAAAAATCTTCCAATAAACAAACCTGGGACCAGATGAAATTGTATGATTTGCAACCACATGGAAGGATCTAGAGGATATTATACTAAGGGAGTAAATCAACTGCTGCTGCTTAGTTGCTTCAGTTGTGTCCGACTCTTTGCGACCCTGTGGACTACTGCCTCCAGGCTTCTCTGTCCATGGATTTCTCCAGGCAAGAGTACTTGAGTGGGTTGCCATGCCCTCCTCCAGGGGATCTTCCCAACCCAAGCATCAAACCTGGGTCTCCTGCATTGCAGGCAGATTCTTTACCACTGAGACAACAGGGAAAGACAAATACTGTATGATCTCATTTATACATGGAGTCTAATAACCAGACCAAGTGGAAAAACATAACAAAACAGAATCAGGCTCAGGGGTACAAAGAACAAAGATGTGATTGCCAAAGGAAAGGAGGATTGGGGGTGGTGGTGAATAAAATGGGTGAGGAACAAACTTCTGGTTTCAAAATATATAAGTCATGGAAATGAAATGTACACCATGGTAAATACAGCCAACAGTATTGTTAAGAAGAAGAGGTATGACAATAGTTTGGAAGAAAAGGTGTGACCAACCTAGACAGGATACTGAAAAGCAGAGACTACTATGCCGACAAATGTCTATCTAGTCAAAGCTATGGTTTTTCTAGTAGTCATGTATAGATGTGAGAGTTGGAATATGAAGAAAGCTGAGTGCCGAAGAACTGATGCTTTCTAACTGTGGTGTTGGAGAAGACTCTTGAGAGTCCCTTGGACTGCAACGAGATCAAAACAGTCAATCCTAAAGGCAATCAATTCTGAATATACATTGGAAGGGCTGATGCTGAATCTGAAGCTCCAATAATTTGGCCACCTGATGCGAATAACTGACTCATTGGAAAAGACCCTGATGCTGGGAAAGATTGAGGGCAGGAAGAGAAAGGGATGACAGAGGATGAGATGGTTGGATGGCATCATCAAATTGATGGACATGTGTTTGACCTAGCTCCGGGAGTTGGTAATGGAATGGGAGACTGGCATGCTTAGTCCATGGGGTTGCAAAGAGTCAGAAACAACTGAGTGACAACTGAATACTGTCAAGATGTAATAACTTTGTATGGTGGCAGATGATACCTAGAATCATCATGGTGATCATTTTGTAATGTGTATAAATATTGACTGGCAATGTTGGAAATAAGCATTGTTGGTAGTTATACTTCAATTAATGCTCTAACTTTTAAAAGAGAAAGAAGGTAAAAATAGAAGATGGCGGAGGAGTAGGACGGGGAGAACACTTTCTCCCCCACAAATTCATCAAAAGAACATTTAAACGCCTAGTAAATTCCACAAAACACCCTTGTCTTGTTCCTGACTTTAGAGGAAATGCTTTCAATTTGGAAGAATCAATATAGTGAAAATGAGTATACTACCCAAAGCAATCTATAGATTCAATGCAATCCCTATCAAGCTACCAACAGCATTCTTCACAGAGCTAGAACAAATAATTTCACAATTTGTATGGAAAAACAAAAAACCTCGAATAGCAAAAGCGATCTTGAGAAAGAAGAATGGAACTGGAGGAATCAACCTACCTGACTTCAGGCTCTACTACAAAGCCACAGTTATCAAGACAGTATGGTACTGGCACAAAGACAGAAATATAGATCAATGAAACAAAATAGAAAGCCCAGAGATAAATCCACGCACCTATGGACACCTTATCTTTGACAAAGGAGGCAAGAATATACAATGGATTAAAGACAATCTCTTTAACAAGTGGTGCTGGGAAAACTGGTCAACCACTTGTAAAAGAATGAAAGTAGAACACTTTCTAACACCATACACAAAAATAAACTCAAAATGCATTAAAGATCTCAATGTAAGACCAGAAACTATAAAACTCCTAGAGGAGAACATAGGCAAAACACTCTCTGACATACATCACAGCAGGATCCTCTATGACCCACCTCCCAGAATATTGGAAATAAAAGCAAAAATAAACAAATGGGACCTAATTAACCTTAAAAGCTTCTGCACATCAAAGGAAACTATTAGCAAGGTGAAAAGACAGCCTTCAGAATGGGAGAAGATAATAGCAAATGAAGCAACTGACAAACAACTAATCTCGAGAATATACAAGCAACTCCTACAGCTCAACTCCAGAAAAATAAATGACCCAATCAAAAAATGGGCCAAAGAACTAAATAGACATTTCTCCAAAGAAGACATACAGATGGCTAACAAACACATGAAAAGATGCTCAACATCACTCATTATCAGAGAAATGCAAATCAAAACCACTATGAGGTACCATTTCACGCCAGTCAGAATGGCTGTGATCCGAAAGTCTACAAGCCATAAATGCTGGAGAGGGTGTGGAGAAAAGGGAACCCTCTTACACTGTTCGTGGGAATGCAAACTAGTACAGCCACTATGGAGAACAGTGTGGAGATTCCTTAAAAAACTGGAAATAGACCTGCCTTATGATCCAGCAATCCCACTGCTGGGCATACACACTGAGGAAACCAGAAGGGAAAGAGACACGAGTACCCCAATGTTCATCGCAGCACTGTTTATAATAGCCAGGACATGGAAGCAACCTAGATGTCCATCAGCAGATGAATGGATAAGAAAGCTGTGGTACATATACACAATGGAGTATTACTCGGCCATTAAAAAGAATACATTTGAATCAGTTCTAATGAGGTGGATGAAACTGGAGCCTATTATACAGAGTGAAGTAAGCCAGAAAGAAAAACACCAATACAGTATACTAACGCATATATATGGAATTTAGAAAGATGGTAACAATAACCCTGTGTACGAGACAGCAAAAGAGACACTGATGTATAGAACAGTCTTATGGACTCTGTGGGAGAGGGAGAGGGTGGGAAGATTTGGGAGAATGGCATTGAAACATGTAAAATATCATGTATGAAACGAGTTGCCAGTCCAGGTTCGATGCACGATACTGGATGCTTGGGGCTGGTGCACTGGGACGACCCAGAGGGATGGAATGGGGAGGGAGGAGGGAGGAGGGTTCAGGATGGGGAACACATGTATACCTGTGGCGGATTCATTTTGATATTTGGCAAAACTAATACAGTTATGTAAAGTCTAAAAATAAAATAAAATTAAAAAAAGAAAAAAAAAATTCCACAAAACAACTTCTGAATGCTGGCAGAGGACATCAGGCACCCAGAAAAGCAACCCAAGTCTTCGAAAGGAGGTAGGTAAAAATATAAAAGACAAAAAAAGAGACAAAAGAGGAAGGGATGGAGTTCCATCCCGGGAAGGAAGTCTTAAAAAGAGAAAAGTTTCCAAACACCAGGAAACCTTCTCACTGCAAAATCTGTGCCAAGCCTTGGAAGCACAGAGGGGAACATAACAGGGAGGAAAAATAAATAAACAATTAAAACCCGCACATTGCAAGCCCTATGGTAACTCCCCCAGCAGAGAAGCAGCACAGACGCCTGCATCCGCCATTAGCAAGCGGGGGCTGGGCAGGGAGGCGCAGCGCGGGCTGCATCGCAAGCATCTGGCCTGAATACCCTGAGCGCTATCTGAGCGAAATAATTTAGGCTAGAAAACCAGACTGTGGGATATCTACCACGCGAAAAGCCAGCCCTAACCTAAGACACCGCCAGGCCCGTGCACGGAACAAAGGACTGAACAGAGATAGCCAGTGGCAGACCATCCCCCTCCGGTGCTAGGCAGCCAGAGCCGGAAGGGGGCAATCGCAGCCCCAGAGAGGCATTATCTATAAAAGTGTAAGCAGGCTTCTTTGCTAACTAAAACTTCTTGGGGGTCTAGACAGTCAACATCTGCCTGAGAAGGTGCGCCGGTGCATACCTAGATAACCGAGCGGCAGGGAGGCGATAAGTCGCAGCAATTGTGCGCGCCAAACACCTCATCACCTGAGCTGCTCGGATCTGGGAAGAGCACAAAATGCAGGCCCAAATGAGAGTCTGCGCCTCTGAGGACTACCCGAGTGCCTGAATCTGAGAGGCTCGGACCTGGAAGTGCAGGCAGCCCAGGGCCAGCCACGGATGGTTCCCAGCGGAGCAACCTAGAGCCTGACCAGCGTGGGCAGGGAGGCCACACGTGCGGTGAACGGGGGGCAGACCCAGTGTGGCTGAGGCACTGCGAGCACACGCCGGTGTTATTTGTTTGCAGCATCCCTCCTTACCTCCCCTCAACGCGACTGAACAAGGGAGCCTAAAAAAAAAAAAAAGTGTCCTCCATCATCCCTTGTGTCAGGGCAGAAACCAAACACTGAAGAGACCAGCAAACAGAAGAAGCTGTAACAGAGGGAACCGCCTTGGAAGCTACAGGCAATAGACTAAAACCCTGTGGTTAGTACCAACTACATAGGAAGGGGCCTATAGATCTTGAGAAATATAAGTCGGACCAAGGAACTAGCCAAAAATGAACTGAACCCACAATACTCACAACAAAACCAGAGAAAGTCCTAGATATATTTTTACTATTTTTACGATCATTCTTTCTTTTTCTTCTTTAACTTAAAAAAAAATTTTTTAAGTCCTCTATTATTCCTTTAATTTTCACTTTTATAACTGATTACTTTGCAAAAAAAAAAAAAAAAAAGAAGACCCCCATTTTTTTAAAAGCAAACTTCATACATATATATTTTTTATAATTTTTTTGACCTTTTTTTTTTTTCCTTCTTTTCTTTAACATTGTATTTTTGAAATTCCAAACTCTACTCTAGATTTTTAATTTTAGCTTTTTGGTATTTGTTATCAATTTTGTACCTATAGTTTTTTTTTTTATAATTTCTGTGACCCTTTTTTATTTTTTCTTTTTCTTTTTCTCTGTTTCTTTCTCTTCTTCTTTTAAATAACATTGTATATCTGAAATTCCAAACTCTACTCTAGATTTTTAATTTATGCTTTTTGGTATTTGTTATCAATTTTGTACCTGTATTTTCTTTATAATTTATGCAACTTTGTTTGTTCTTGTTTGTTTGTTTTTCTCTCTCTCTCTTTTTTTTCTTCTTTTTTTAACATTGTATTTTTGAAATTCCAAACTCTACTCTAGATTTTTAACTTTTGCTTTTTGGTATTAGTTATCAATTTTGTACCTATATTTTCTTTATAATTTTTGTGACCTTGTTTGTTTTTGTTTGTTCGTTTTTTCTCTCTTTCTTTTCCTACTTCTTTTCTTTAACATCGTATTTTTGAAATTCCAAACTCTACTCTAGATTTTTAATTTTGGCTTTTATGCATTTGTTACCAATTTTGTACCTTTAAGAACCCAATCTTCAGTACCCATTTATCACTAGGGAGCGAGATTACTGGCTTAACTGCTCTCTCTCCCTTTGGACTCTCCTTTTTCTCCATGAGGTCGCCTGTGTCTCCTCCCTAACCCCTCTCTACTCTACCCAACTCTGTGAATTTCTCTGTGTTCCAGACGGTGGAGAACACTTAGGAAACTGTTTACTGGCTGGATCTGTCTCCCTTCTTTTCATTCCCCCCTTTTATCCTCGTGGCCACCTCTGTCACCTTCTTCCTTCTTCCTTCTTCTCTTTTCTGTATAACTCCGTGAACAACTCTGAGCGGTCCAGTTGTGGAGTGCACATAAGGAAGAGATTACTGGATAGCCCACTATTTCCTCTATTGATTCCACCTCATCTCATTCGGGTCACCTCTAACTCCCTCCTCCCTCTTCTCTTCTCCATATAACGCTGTGAACCTCTCTGGGTGACCCTCACGATAGAGAAACTTTTCATCTTTAACGTAGATGTTTTATCAATGGTGCTGTATAGAAGGAGAAGCTATGAAACTACTATAAAAATAAGACCAATAACTGGAAGCAGGAGGCTTAAGTCCAAACCCTGACTCCAGGGAGCTCCTGACTCCAAGGAACATTAATTGACAGGAGCTCATCAAATGCCTCCATACTTGCACTGAAACCAAGCACCACACAAGGGCCAACAAGTTTCAGGGCAAGACATACCAAGCAAATTCTCCAGCAACAAGGAACACAGCCCTGAGCTCCAAGATACAGGCAGCCCAAAGTCACCCCAAAACCATAGACATCCCATAACTCATTACTGGACATTTCATTACACTCCAGAGAGAAGAAATACAGCTCCACCCACCAGAACACAGACACAAGCTTCCCTAACCAAGAAACCTTGACAAGCCACCTGTACAAACCCACACAGAGTGAGGAAACGCCACTATAAAGAGAACCCCCAAAACTGCCAGAATACAGAAAGGACACCCCAAACTCAGCAATTTAAACAAGATGAAGAGACAGAGGAATACCCAGCAGATAAAGGAACAGGATAAACGCCCACCAAACCAAACAAAAGAGGAAGAGATAGGGAATCTACCTGATAAAGAATTCCGAATAATGATAGTGAAATTGATTCAAAATCTTGAAATCAAAATGGAAACACAGATAAATAGCCTGGAGACAAGGATTGAGAAGATGCAAGAAAGGTTTAACAAGGACCTAGAAGAAATAAAAAAGAGTCAATATATAATGAATAATGCAATAAATGAAATTAAAAACACTCTGGAGGCAAAAAATAGTAGAATAACAGAGGCAGAAGATAGGATTAGTGAATTAGAAGATAGAATGGTAGAAGTAAATGAATCAGAGAGGATAAAAGAAAAACGAATTAAAAGAAATGAGGACAATCTCAGAGACCTCCAGGACAATATTAAACACTACAACATTTGAATCATAGAGGTCCCAGAAGAAGAAGACAAAAAGAAAGACCATGAGAAAATACTTGAGGAGATAATAGTTGAAAACTTCCCTAAAATGGGGAAGGAAATAATCACCCAAGTCCAAGAAACCCAGAGAGTCCCAAACAGGATAAACCCAAGGTGAAACACCCCAAGACACATATTAATCAAATTAACAAAGATCAAACACAAACAACAAATATTAAAAGCAGCAAGGGAAAAACAACAAATAACACACAAGGGAATTCCCATAAGGATAACAGCTGATCTTTCAATAGAAACTCTTCAAGCCAGGAGGGAATGGCAAGACATACTTAAAATGATGAAAGAAAATAACCTACAGCCCAGATTATTGTACCCAGCAAGGATCTCATTCAAATATGAAGGAGAAATCAAAAGCTTTTCAGACAAGCAAAAGCTGAGAGAATTCAGCACCATCAAACCAGCTCTCCAACAAATACTAAAGGATATTCTCTAGACAGGAAACACAAAAACAGTGTATAAAATCGAACCCAAAACAATAAAGTAAATGGCAACGGGATCATACTTATCAGTAATTACCTTAAACGTAAATGGGTTGAATGCCCCAACCAAAAGACAAAGACTGGCTGAATGGATACAAAAACAAGACCCCTATATATGTTGTCTACAAGAGACCCACCTCAAAACAGGGGACACATACTGACTGAAAGTGAAGGGCTGGAAAAAGATTTTCCATGCAAATAGGGACCAAAAGAAGGCAGGAGTACCAATACTCATATCAGATAAAATAGAGTTTAAAACAAAGGCTGTGAAAAGAGACAAAGATGGTCACTACATAATGATGAAAGGATCAATCCAAGAAGAAGATATAACAATTATACATATATATGCACCCAACACGGGAGTGCCACAATATGTAAGACAAATGCTAACATGTATGAAAGGAGAAATTAACAATAACACAATAATAGTGGGAGGCTTTAATACCCCACTCACACCTATGGATAGATCAACTAAACAGAAAATTAACAAGGAAACACAAACTTTAAATGATATAATAGACCATTTAGACCTAATTGATATCTATAGGACATTTCATCCCAAAACAATGAATTTCACCTTTTTCTCAAGCGCACATGGAACCTCCTCCAGGATAGATCACATCCTGGGCCATAAATCTAGCCTTGGTAAATTCAAAAAAAAAAAAATAGAAATCATTCCAAGAATCTTTTCTGACCACAATGCAGTAAGATTAGATCTCAATTACAGGAGAAAAAATATTAAAAATTCTAACATATGGAGGCTGAACAACACACTGCTGAATAACCAACAAATCACAGAAGAAATCAAAAAAGAAATCAAAATTTGCATAGAAACTAATGAAAATGAAAACACAACAAGCCAAAACCTATGGGACACTTTAAAAGCAGGCCTAAGGGGAAAGTTCATAGCAATACAGGCATACCTCAAGAAACAAGAAAAAAGTCAAATAAATAACCTAACCCTACACCTAAAGCAACTAGAAAAGGAAGAAATGAAGAACCCCAGGGTTAGTAGAAGGAAAGAAATCCTAAAAATTAGGGCAGAAATAAATGCAAAAGAAACAAAAGAGACCATAGCAAAAATCAACAAAGCCAAAAGCTGGTTCTTTGAAAGGATAAATAAAATTGACAAACCCTTAGCCAGACTCATCAAGAAACAAAGGGAGAAAAATCAAATCAATAAAATTAGAAATGAAAATGGAGAGATCACAACAGACAACACAGAAATACAAAGGATCATAAGAGACTACTATCAGCAATTATATAGCAATAAAATGGACAACGTGGAAGAAATGGACAAATTCTTAGAAAAGTACAACTTTCCAAAACTGGACCAGGAAGAAATAGAAAATCTTAACAGACCCATCACAAGCACGGAAATTGAAACTGTAATCAAAAATCTTCCAGCAAACAAAAGCCCAGGTCCAGATGGCTTCACAGCTGAATTCTACCAAAAATTTAGAGAAGAGCTAACACCTATCCTACTCAAACTCTTCCAGAAAATTGCAGAGGAAGGTAAACTTCCAAACTCATTCTATGAGGCCACCATCACCCTAATACCAAAACCTGACAAAGATCCCACAAAAAAAGAAAACTACAGGCCAATATCACTGATGAACATAGATGCAAAAATCCTTAACAAAATTCTATCAATCAGAATCCAACAACACATTAAAAAGATCACACACCATGACCAAGTGGGCTTTATCCCAGGGATGCAAGGATTCTTCAATATCCGCAAATCAATCAATGTAATACACCACATTAACAAATTGAAAAATAAAAACCATATGATTATCTCAATAGATGTAGAGAAAGCCTTTGACAAAATTCAACATCCATTTAGGATAAAAACTCTCCAGAAAGCAGGAATAGTAGGAACATACCTCAACATAATAAAAGCTATATATGACAAACCCACAGCAAACATTATCCTCAATGGTGAAAAATTGAAAGCATTTCCTCTAAAGTCAGGAACAAGACAAGAGTGCCCACTTTCACCATTACTATTCAACATAGTTCTGGAAGTTTTGGCCAGAGAAATCAGAGCAGAAAAAGAAATAAAAGGAATCCAAATTGGAAGAAGAAGTAACACTCTCACTATTTGCAGATGACATGATCCTCCACATAGAAAACCCTAAAGACTCCACCATAAAATTACTAGAACTAATCAATGATTATAGTAAAGTTGCAGGATATAAAATCAACACACAGAAATCCCTTGCATTCCTATACACTAATAATGAGAAAACAGAAAGAGAAATTAAGGAAACAATTCCATTCACCATTGCAACAGAAAGAATAAAATACTTAGGAATATATCTACCTAAAGAAACTAAAGACCTATATATAGAAAACACTGATGAAAGAAATCAAAGAGGACACTAGTAGATGGAGAAATATACCATGTTCATGGATTGGAAGAATTAATATAGTGAAAATGAGTATACTACCCAAAGCAATTTATAGATTCAATGCAATCCCCATCAAGCTACCAACAGTTTTCTTCACAGAGCTAGACCAAATAATTTCACAATTTGTATGGAAATACAAAAAACCTCGAATAGCCAAAGCAATCTTGAGAAAGAAGAAGGGAACTGGAGGAATCAACCTACCTGACTTCAGGCTCTACTACAAAGCCACAGTTATCAAGACAGTATGGTACTGGCACAAAGACAGAAATATTGATCAATGGAACAAAATAGAAAGCCCAGAGATAAATCCACACACATATGGACACATTATCTTTGACAAAGGAGGCAAGAATATACAATGGATTAAAGACAATCTCTTAAACAAGTGGTGCTGGGAAAACTGGTCAACCACTTGTAAAAGAATGAAAGTAGAACACTTTCTAACACCATACACAAAAATAAACTCAAGATGGATTAAAGATCTAAACGTAAGACCAGAAACTATAAAACTCCTAGAGGAGAACGTAGGCAAAACACTCTCTGACATACATCACAGCAGGATCCTCTATGACCACCTCCCAGAATATTGGAAATAAAAGCAAAAATAAACAAATGGGACCTAATTAACCTTAAAAGCTTCTGCACATCAAAGGAAACTATTAGCAAGGTGAAAAGGCAGCCTTCAGAATGGGAGAAAATAATAGCAAATGAAGCAACTGACAAACAACTAATCTCAAAAATATACAAGCAACTCCTCAACTCCTACAGCTCAACTCCAGAAAAATAAATGACCCAATCAAAAAATGGGCCAAAGAACTAAATAGACATTTCTCCAAAGAAGACATACAGATGGCTAACAAACACATGAAAAGATGCTCAACATCACTCATTATCAGAGAAATGCAAATCAAAACCACTATGAGGTACCATTTCACGCCAGTCAGAATGGCTGTGATCCGAAAGTCTACAAGCCATAAATGCTGGAGAGGGTGTGGAGAAAAGGGAACCCTCTTACACTGTTCGTGGGAATGCAAACTAGTACAGCCACTATGGAGAACAGTGTGGAGATTCCTTAAAAAACTGGAAATAGAACTGCCTTATGACCCAGCAATCCCACTGCTGGGCATACACACTGAGGAAACCAGAAGGGAAAGAGACACGTGTACCCCAATGTTCATCGCAGCACTGTTTATAATAGCCAGGACATGGAAGCAACCTAGATGCCCATCAGCAGATGAATGGATAAGAAAGCAGTGGTACATATACACAATGGAGTATTACACAGCCATTAAAAAGAATACATTTGAATCAGTTCTAATGAGGTGGATGAAACTGGAGCCTATTATACAGAGTGAAGTAAGCCAGAAAGAAAAACACGAATACAGTATACTAACGCATATATATGGAATTTAGAAAGATGGTAACAATAACCCTGTGTACGAGACAGCAAAAGAGACACTGATGTATAGATCAGCCTTATGGAGTCTGTGGGAGAGGGAGAGGGTGAGGAGATTTGGGAGAATGGCATTGAAACATGTATAATATCATGTATGAAACGAGTTGCCAGTCCAGGTTCGATGCACGATACTGGATGCTTGGGGCTGGTGCACTGGGACGATCCAGAGGGAAGGTATGGGGAGGGAGGAGGGAGGAGGGTTCAGGATGGGGAGCACGGGTATACCTGTGGCGGATTCATTTCGATGTTTGGAAAAACTAATACAATATTGTAAAGTTTAAAAATAAAATAAAATTTTAAAAAGAATAAAAAAATAAAATAATCCACAAATATTCATTAAAAAAATAAAAGAGAAAGAAGGTAAAAATAAACCACAAACCAATGATCTATGTTATATACTGCAAAAGAGATAGAATTCTTTACTGATTTTCTGATTTCAAAAATAGATTCTCTTGGTGTCAAGATTCTATCCTTGGTGTCTGGGATGGCCTTGTCATTTGTTTAGATCAACAATTTATACCATATACTATATGCCAAGCCTGGGTCTCAAGAGGCTTTGCATGTTGCTTTTATTACTTTTGAAATGCGACTACTATGTAAACCAGTGATCAGTAAAAAGAAATAGAGGAAAGCAACAGAATGGGAAAGAGTAGAGATCTCTTCAAGAAAATTAGAGATACCAAGGAAACATTTCATGCAAAGATGGGCTCAATAAAGGACAGAAGTGGTATGGACCTAACAGAAGCAGAAGATATTAAGAAGAGGTGACAAGAATACACAGAAGAGTTATACGAAAAAGTTCTTCATGACCCAGATAATCACTATGGTATGATCAATCACCTAGAGCCAGACATCCTGGAATGTGAAGATAAGTGGGCCTTAGGAAATATCACAATGAACAAAGCTAGTGAAGGTGATGGAATTCCAGTTGATGATTTCAAATCCTAAAAGATAATGCTGTGAATGTGCTGCACTCAATGTGCCAGCAATTTTGGAAAACTCAGCAGTGGCCACAGGACTGGAAAAGGTCAGTTTCATTTAGTCCCAAAGAAAGGCAATGCCAAAAAATGCTGAAACTACCACACAATTGCACTGATCTCACACAGTAATAAAGTAATGCTCAGAATTCTCCAAGCCACTCTTCAATAATATGTGAACTGTGAACTACCAGATATTAAAGTTGGCTATATGATCTCTCGGAACCAGAGATCATATTGCCAACATCTGCTAGATCATTGAAAAAGCAAGAGAGTTCCAGAAAAACATCTATTTTTACTTTATTGACTATGCCAAAGCCTTTGACTGTGTGGATCACAACAAACTGTAGGAAATTCTTCAAGAGATGGGAATACCAGACCACCAGACCTGCCTCTTGAGAAATCTGTATGCAGGTCTGCTACTGCTACTGCTGCTGCTGCTGCTAAGTCGCTTCAGTCGTGTCCAACTCTGTGCGACCCCATAGACGGCAGCCCATCAGGCTCCCCTGTCCCTGGGATTCTCTAGGCAAGAACATTGGAGCGGGTTGTCATTTCCTTCTCCAATACATGAAAGTGAAAAGTGAAAGTGAAGTTGCTCAGTCATGTCTGACTCTTTGCGACCCCATGGACTGCAGCCCACCAGGCTCCTCCATCCATAGGATTTTCCAGGCAAGAGTACTGGAGTGGGGTGCCATCGCCTTCTCCAATGCAGGTCAGGAAACAACAATTAGAACTGGACATGGAACAACAGACTGGTACCAAATAGGAAAAGGAGTATGTCAAGGCTGTATATTGTCACCCTGCTTATTTAACTTATATTCAGTGTACATCATGAGAAACACTGGGCTAGATGAAACACAAGCTAGAATCAAGATTGCCGGGATAAATATCAAGAACCGCAGATATTCAGATGGCACAAACTTTATGGCAAAAAGTTAAGAGGAACTAAAGAGCCTCTTGATGAAAGTGAAAGAGGAGAGTGAAAAAGTTGGCTTAAAACTCAACATTCAGAAAACTAAGATCATGACATTTGGTCCCATCACTTCATGGCGAATAGATGGGGAAACAGTGGAAATGGTGGCAGACTTTATTTTGGGGGCTCCAAAATCACTGCAGATGGTGACTGCAGCCATGAAATGAAAAGACGCTTCCTCCTTGGCAGGAAAGTTATGACCAACCTAGACAGCATATTAAAAAGCAGAGACATTATTTTGCCAACAAAAGTCCATAGAGTCAAAGCTATGGTTTTTCTAGTAGACTTGCATGGATGTGAGAGTTGGAGTATAAAGAAAGCTGAGTGCCAAAGAATTTATGCTTTTGAAATATGGTGTTGAAGACTCTTGAGAGTCCCTTCAACAATATCCAACCAGTCCATCCTAGAGGAAATGCGTCCTGATTATTCATTGGAAAGACTGATGCTGAAGCCTAAACTCCAATACTGTGGCCAGTATTGGAAGAGCTGATGGGAAGAGCTGACTAATTTGAAAAGACCCTGATGCTGGGAGAGATTGAAGGTGGGAGGAGATGGAGATGACAGAGGAAGAGATGGTTGGATGGCATCACTGACTCAATGAACATACATTTGAGTAAACTCCAGGAGCTGGGAGACCTGGTGTGCTAGAGTCCATGGGGTCGCAAAGAGTCAAACATGACTAAGTGACTGAACTAAACTGAACCATGTAAATAAACCTAGGTTAGCTTTCCAGATAATAAGACATCTGATTTCATTCTCTTTTTGACTCTAACTGACAGCAAGCTGGACCCCAGACTTGTGAGTGGGTCCATTCTTCCTCATCTAGCTCTCACTGAGTTAGCAGCTGGGCACAAGCATATCAGCCAGCCTAGCTCTGAGAAGACAGGGCTGGTGTGGTCATCCTTGCAAAACCACCAGGTTGAACTGGCACCTGAGTTCAAATCCTGATTTCATCCCTTGATATCTCTGCAATCTTGGGAAAGTACTTAATAGCCACCATCTCACATCTCTATAACTTTTAAAAGGTAGGAAAATGTCAGTGTTATAGATTAAATGAGCAGCCCAGGCTGTGGACAAAAATTAAACCCAGTAGAAGCTGGTAAGAGTAAGATTTATACTGGTGATGTCCTTCAGAACTTTTTTAAAAATTTTGAGTAAATATCTTTGTTACCTATTTGCATGTAATTTGACAAAGAAGCATCACGTTCAGTGTGCAAAGTTCAATGGCCTTGGATGAAGGAGTCCTGCAATAGGGACAGGGCCTGACACTTACCATTTGTGTGATTTTTTTAAAAAATTCAGATTTAATAGACATAATGACATAACGCCTGTATAATTTTAAGAGAGTCACTTGTCCTCCCCGGAACACAAGCTTATCACATGAAGAAATGTGTTGATCCTTTTCTAGAACCAACTTTCTGTGATTTCCAGTTTGTTAAAACCTCTTATAACCTCTATAAAATATATCATAAATATAAGAACATGTAACCTCACCTGCAATGATACAGTGTGCAGAACAGATTAACAACCTTTATGCTATGCATGTATCTTTGTAGACATTAAGCATATCATCATCTTGGCTTAAGTGAGAGATGAAATATATCCTTATTTTAACATGAAGATTTGCATTGTCATACTTGTTTCTATAATAATCAATAATGTGAGCATGTATACATTCCTTAATTTCTTTATCAGGAAAATAATTAACTGCTCTTAAATTTTTGAAATGTTAAACCTCTTTGAAAACCTAACAAAGCAATGTATGTTCTCCCCAACTTCCAAAACTGCATGTATGTTTAAACAAACAAAATTTTAGAGGGTTCAAGAATCCCTATAAATCTACCCATAGATTTGTGGTCATGATTCTAAATTAAAAATTCTACCCGTAAAAGGGGCTTACCTGGTAGCTCAGGCATTAAAGAATCTGCCTGCCATGAAAGAGACCCGGATTCAATCCCTGGGTCAGGAAGATCCTCTGGTGAAGGGAAGCCAACCCATGCCAATATTCTTGCCAGAGGAATTCCATGGACAGAGGAGTCTGGCAGGCCACAGTCCATGAGGTCAGAAAGAGTCAGACAAGACTGAGTGACTCACACACCCAGTAAAAGATATCTAATGCTAACATTCTATACTCCTAAGAGATGCTGCTGCTGCTGCTAAGTCACTCCAGTCGTGTCGGACCCTGTGCGACCCCATAGACGGCAGCCCACCAGGGTCCCCTGTCCCTGGGATTCTCAAGGCAAGAACACTGGAGTGGGTTGCCATTTCCTTCTCCAATGCAGAAAAGTGAAAACTGAAAGTGAAGTCGGTCAGTCGTGTCTGACTCTCAGCGACCCCATAGACTGCAGCCTACCAGGCTCCTCCGTCCATGGGATTTTCCAGGCAAGAGCACTGGAGTGGGGTGCCATTGCCTTCTCCATCCTAAGAGATGAGTAACAAATAATTCAAACTTCAGAAGTTCGCAATTGAATTCCTAACCTTCAGTCCTCCAAAGTGATCTCTCTGTTCATTTGTTATATCAGGTAACAAATTCTATTATTCTAGCTTCTCACGCTACAAATTTGGACTCAATCTACTTTCTTTTCCCTCCTATTTCCTCTTCAAACTTCCCTCTGAAGTTTGCACCTAAAAAATGAACACCAAGAAGTTAAAATATTACACCTATAGTTGAGTCAACACAGAGTATCAGAATCACTAGAGTCAAAAAGCATGTCACCTTCTATGTCCTCTTGTTTTCTCCACTGTGTAAAAGAATATGTGATGAGTCAGCATAAATGTCACACTGAATTTTAATTCTAGATGAGAGTTACGTTTATCATTAATGGACCTCTGTTTAGAAGTGTGTGTGTGTGTGTGTGTGTGTGTGCATGCGTGTGTGTGCATTTGGCATAAGGCACACTTTGTACTTCTCTTCTGATTTCAACTGAAGTCGGGTGAAAGTGTAAGTCTCTCAGTTGTGTCCAACTCTTTGTGACCAATGGACTGTAGCTCTTCTATCCATGGGATTTTACAGGCAAGACCACTGGAATGGGTAGCCATTCTCTTTTCCAGGGTATCTTCCCAACCCAGGGATAAAACTCAGGTCTCCTGAATTGCAGGCAGATTCCTTATTGTCTGTGTTACCAGGGAAGCCCAACTGATGTCAAAGAGAAACCAAATCACTTAACTGCCTCTGATCTGAGATGCTTACCTTTGACCAGAAGGACACTCCTGGGAGTGATACTCTTTTCTGTCTCCTCTAAAGTTTCAGCCTGCTTTGTAAGACCTGATATATTTATTTCTTCAGGAGCCCTTTGGGATTCCTTCCACACAGAAGCCCAGAAATATGTACCATAGTCTCCAAAGACATAATTAGAGTTCATTTGAAGTATGGGGATAATGTGTTAATTAGAATATAAGAATATGATGAGTACTTTATTAAAAATTGGTTCTTTAAATGGATTTAAGCCACAATCTTACTATTAAATATGTCTGATAATTGAAACTCTCCAAATTGTATTAATTAGACTTCTCCAAAATGAATCATGTAATCCATAATTTTCTTCTTTGCCATATGCTCTTCTCTCTGTCAAGGCCACACTTTCTTTTCTGATTAATTAGACAATTCCTACCCCCCTTTGTTGTTATGGTTTGAATTGTATCCCTTCAAAACTCTTTTGTTGGAGCCCTAACTTCCCCTGGCTTACTAACTCAGAATATGACTGCATTTGTAGATGGTGGTGATAGTCACGTCCGATTCTTTGCGACCCTGTGGACTGAAGCCTTCCAGGCTTCTCTGTCCATGGGATTTTCGGGGCAAGAATACTGGAGTGGGTTGCCATTTCCTTACCCAGGGATCTTCCCAACCTAAGGATTGAACCCACATCTCCTGCATTTCAGGCGGGTTCTTTACTACAGAGCCACCAGAGAAGCAGGTAGGGCCTTAAGAGACATGATTAAGTTACAGTGAGGTGACTAGGATAAGCCTTAATCCAATATTACTTGTCAGTCAGTCAGTCAGTTCAGTGGCTCAGTCATGTCCAAATCTTTGCTATCCCAAGGATTGAAACACCCAGGCTTTCCTGTGCATCACCAACTCCTGGAGTCTTCTCAGACAAATGTCCATTGAGTCGGTGAAGCCATCCAATCATCTCATCCTCTTTCCTTCCCTTCTCCTCCTGCCTTTAATCTTTCCCAGCAGTAGGGTCTTTTCAAATGAGTCAGCTCTTCACATCAGTGGCCAAAGTATTGGAGTTTCAGCATCAGCACTAGTCCTTCCATTGAATATTCAGGACTGATCTCCTTTAGGATGGACTGGTTGGATCTCCTAGGCATCCAAGGGACTCTTAAGAGTCTTTTCCAACACCACACAGTTCAAAAGCATCAATTCTTCCACGCTCAGCTTTCTTTATAGTCCAACTCTCACACCTGTACATGACTACTGGAAAAACCATAGTTTTGACTCTATGGACCTTTGTTGGCAAAGTAATGTCTCTGCTTTTTAATATGCTGTCTGCTGCTGTTTCTGCTGCTAAGTCGCTTCAGTTGTGTCTGACTCTGTGCAACCCCATAGATGGCAGCCCACCAGGCTCCCCCATCCCTGGGATTCTCCAGGCAAGAAGACTGGAGTGGATTGCCATTTCCTTCTCCAATGCACGAAAGTGAAAAGTGAAAGTGAAGTCGCTCAGTAGTGTCTGACTCTTCACGACCCCATGGACTCCAGCCTACTAGGCTCCTCCGTCCATAGGATTTTCCAGGCTAGAGTACTGGAGTGGGGTACCATCGCCTTCTCTGAATATGCTGTCTAGGTTGGGCACAACTTTCCTTCCAAGGAGTAAGTATCTTTTAATTTCATGGCTAGAGTCACCATCTGCAGTGATTTTGGAGGTCAAAAAGATAGTCTGTCACTGTTTCCACTGTTTCCTCATCTATTTGCCATGAAGTGATGCAACCAGATGCCATGATCTTAGTTTTCTGAATGTCGAGTTTTAAGCCAACTATTTACTTTCCTCTTTCACTTTCATCAAGAGGCTCTTGAGTTCATTTTCACTTTCTTCCATAAAGGTGGTATTATCTGCATATCTAAGGTTATTGATATTTCTCCTGGGAATCTTGATTTCAGCTTGTGCTTCATCCAGTTAGGCATTTCTCATGATGTACGCTGCATAGAAGTTAAATAAGCAGGGTGACAATATATGGCTTTGATGTACTCCTTTCCTGACTTGGAACCAGTCTGTTTTGCCATGTCCAATTCTAACTGTTGCTTCTTTACCTGCATACAGATTTCTTAGAAGGCAAGTCAGGTGGTCTGATGTTCCAATGTCTTTAAGATTTTTCCACAGTTTGTTGTGATCCACACAGTTAAAAGCTTTGGCATAGTCAATAAAGAAGAAGTAGATGTTTTTCTGGAACTCTCTTGCTTTTTCTAAGTATCTTTATTAAAAAGAAAACTGAGATTTGGACACATAAAGAGATACCAGGAATGCTTGTACACAGAGGAAAAACTAATGTGTGGAAAATGCAAGAGGGTTGTTGTTTTTCAGTCACTCAGTAGTGTCCGACTGTTTGTGACCCCACGGACTGCAGCACACCAGGTTTCCCTGTTCTTCACCATCTCCCAGATTTTGCTCAAACTCATGTCCACTGTGATACCATCCAACCATTTGCTCCTCTGTTGTGAGGGTGGCCATCTACAAGCAGAAGACAGCAACCCTGGCCTTGGCCTTTTATCATACAGAAATGTGATAAAATAAATTGCTGTTGTTTATGTCACCCAGTCCATGATATTTTGTTATAACCTATGAAAGTAATATACTTTCTTATCAACAGTAGGGCTTCTTTATGCTGGTAAACATCACGTTTTACATGTGCAAAGACTACTTAAGTTAGGGAATGAGATGACCATAATAAAACATTCTCTAAGTTTTAATTAATGTATACATAAAGCTGAACATGTAAAGAAATACAAAAATTGGTGGTATCTTAACTGATATTAGTCATTCATTCACCGTATAGAGATTTTTCAGGCCTCCCCTGATAGCTCAGTTGGTAAAGAATCTGCCTGCAATGTAGGAGACCCCAGTTTGATTCCTGGGTTGGGAAGATCCACTGGAGAAGGGATAGGCTACCCACTCCAGTATTCTTGGGCTTCCCTTGTGGCTCAGCTAGTAAAGAATCTGACTGCAATTCGGGATCCCTGGATTCAATCCCTGGGTTGGGAAGATTCCCTGGAGAAGGGAAAGGCTATCCACTCCAGTATTCTGGCCTGGAGAATTCTATGGACAGTATAGTCCCTGAGGTTGCAAAGATTTGGACATGACTGAGCAGTTTTCACTTTCACTTTCATTGAGATTTTCATTCTGAATCTCTCTTAGATATAGACCTGTTTAAAATCTTTCTTTTTGTCCCTCTACTTATCTATTTCTATCTACATCTCCATTTATGTTTGAAGTCTTCAGTTCAGTTCAGTCACTCAGTCATGTCCGAATCTTGGCGACCCCGTGGACTACAGCACACCAGGCCTCCCTATCCATTGTCAACTGCCGGAGTTTACTCAAGCTCCTGCCCATTGAGTTTGTGATGCCATCTAACCATGTCATCCTCTATCTTCCCCTTCTCCTCCTGCCTTCAATCTTTCTCAGCATCAGGGTCTTTTCCAGCATCAGGGTCTTCGCATCAGGTGGACAAAATATTGGAGTTTCAGCTTCAGCATCAGTCCTTCCAATGAATATCAGGACTGATCTCCTTTAGGATGGACTGGTTGGATGTCCTAGCTGTCCAAGGGACTCTCAAGAGTCTTCTCCAACACTATGGTTCAAAACATCAATTCTTCAACACTCAGCTTTCATTATAGTCCAACTCTCACATCCATACATGACAACAGGAAAAATCGTAACCTTGACTAGATGAACCTTTGTTGGAAAAGTAATATCTCTGCTTTTTAATATGCTGTCTAGGTTGGCCATAACTTTTCCTTAAACGAGCAAGCGTCTTTTAATTTCATGGCTGCATTCACTATCTACAGTGACTTTGGAGCCCCCCAAAAATGAAGTCTTTCACTGTTTCCAATGTTTCCCCATCTATTTGCCATGAAGTGATGGGACCAAATGCCATGATCTTAGTTTTCTGAATGTTGAGCTTTAGGCCAACTTTTTCAGTCTCCTCTTTCACTTTCATCAAGAGGCTCTTTAGTTCTTCAATTTCTGCCATAAGTGTGGTATCATCTGCACATCTGAGATTACTGATATTTCTCCAGGCAATCTTAATTCCAGACTGTGTTTCATCTGGTCCAGTGTTTCTCACGATGTACTTTGCAAATAAGTTAAATAAACAGGGTGACAATACACAGCTGTGACATACTCTTTTACCCATTTGGAACCAGTTTGTTGTTTCATGTCTAGTTCTAACTGTTGCTTCTTGACCTGCATACAGATTTCTCAGGAGGCAGGTCAGCTGATCTTCTATTCCCATCTCTTGAAGAATTTTCCATAGTTTGCTGTGATCCACACAGTTAAAGGCTTTGGCATAGTCAATAAAGCAAAAGTAGATGTTTTTCTGGAACTCTCTTGTTTTTTTTTGATGAGCCAACAGATGTTGGCAATTTGATCTCTGGTTCCTCTGCCTTTTCTACAACCAGCTTGAACATCTGGAAGTTCACAGTTCATGTACTGTTGAAGCCTGGCTTGGAGAATCTTGAGCACTACCTTGCTAGCATGTGAAAGTGAAGTCACTCAGTTGTGTCCCACCCTTTGCGACCCCATGGACTGTAGCCCATCAGCCTCCTCCGTCCATGGGATTCTTCAGCCAAGAATACTGGAGTAGGTTGCCATTTCCTTCTCCAAGGAATCTTCCTGACCCAGGGATCAAGCCCGAGTCTCCTGCATTGCAGGCAGATGCTTTACCTCTGAGCCACCTGGAAAGTTCATGCTACTGTGTGTTCAGTTCAGTTCAGTTCAGTCACTCAGTCGTGTCTGACTCTTTGCGACCCCATGAATCATAGCACACCAGGCCTCCCTGTCCATCACCAACTCCCAGAGTTCACTCAGACTCACATCCATTGTGTCAGTGATGCCATCCAGCCATCTCATCCTCTGTCGTCCCCTTCTCCTCCTGCCCCCAATCCCTCCCAGCATCAGAGTCTTTTCCAATGAGTCAACTCTTCACATGAGGTGGCCAAAGTACTGGAGTTTCAGCTTTAGCATCATTCCTTCCAAAGAAATCCCAAGGCTGATCTCCTTCAGAATGGACTGGTTGGATCTCCTTGCAGTCCAAGGGACTCTCAAGAGCCTTCTCCAACACCACAGTTCAGAAGCATCAATTCTTCGGCGCTCAGCTTTCTTCACAGTCCAACTCTCACATCCATACATGACCCCAGGAAAAACCATAGCCTTGACTATACAGACCTTTGTTGGCAAAGTAATGCCTCTGCTTTTGAATATGCTATCTAGGTTGGTCATAACTTTCCTTCCAAGGAGTAAGCGTCTTTTAATTTCATGGCTGCAGTCACCATCGGCAGTGGTTTTGGAGCCCAGAAAAATAAAGCCTGACACTGTTTCCACTGTTCCCCATCTATTTTCCATGAAGTGATGGGACCAGATGCCATGATCTTGGTTTTCTGAATGTTGAGTGTTAAGCCAACTTTTTCACTCTCCTCTTTCACCTTCATCAAGAGGCTTTTTAGTTCCTCTTCACTTTCTGCCATAAGGGTGGTGTCATCTGCATATCTGAAGTTATTGATATTTCTCCCGGAAATCTTGATTCCAGCTTGTGCTTCTTCCAGTCCAGTGTTTCTCGTGATGTACTCTGCATATAAGTTAAATAAGCAGGGTGACAATATACAGCCTTGATGTACTCCTTTTCCTATTTGGAAACAGTCTGTTGTTCCATGTCCAGTTCTAACTGTTGCTTCCAGACCTGTATACAAATTTCTCAGGAGGCAGGTAAGGTGGTCTGGTATTCCCATCTCTTTCAGAATTTTCCACAGTTTATTGTGATCCACACAGTCAAAGGCTTTGGCATAGTCAATAAAGCAGAAATAGATGTTTTTCTGGAAATCTCTTGCTTTTTCATTGATCCAGTGGATGTTGGCAATTTGGTCTCTGGTCCCTCTGCCTTTTCTAAAACCAGCTTGAACATCAGAAAGTTCATGTTTCACGTATTGCTGAAGCCTGGCTTGGAGAATTTTGAGCATTACTTTACTAGCATGTGAGATGAGTGCAATTGTGCGGTAGTTTGAGCATTCTTTGGCATTGCCTTTCTTTGGGATTGGAATGAAAACTGACCTTTTGCAGTCCTGTGGCCACTGCTGAGTTTTCCAAATTTGCTGGCATATTGGGTGCAGCACTTTCACAGCATCATCTTTCAGGATTTGAAATAGCTCAACTGGAATTCCATCATCTCCACTAGCTTTGTTCGTAGTGATGCTTTCTAAAGTACACTTGACTTCACATTCCAGGATGTCTGGCTCTAGGTCAGTGATCACACCATCGTGATTATCTGGGTCATGAAGATCTTTTTTGTACATTTCTTCTATGTATTCTTGCCATCTCTTCTTAATATCTTCTGCTTCTGCTAGGTGCATACCATTTCTGTCCATTATGTGCCCATCTTTGCATGAAATGTTCCCTTGGTATCTCTAATTTTCATGAAGAGATCTCTAGTCTTTCCCATTCTGTTGTTTTCCTCTATTTCTTTGCACTGGTTACTACTGAGGAAGGCTTTCTTATCTCTCCTTACTATTCTTTGGATCTCTGCATTCAAATAGGATTATCTTTCCTTTTCTCCTTTGCCTTTAGTGTCTCTTCTTTTCAGAGCTATTTGTAAGGCCTCCTCTGACAACCATTTTGCCTTTTTGCATTTCTTTTTCTTGGAGATGGTCTTGATCCCTGCCTCCTGTGTAATGTCATGAACCTCTCTCCATAGTTCTTCAGGCACTCTGTCTATCAAATCTAATTCATTGAGTCTATTTGTCACTTCCACCATATAATCATAAGGGATTTGATTTAGGTCATACCTGAATAGTCTAGTGATTTTCCTTACTCTCCAAGGGCAAAGGTCAAGCCCCAGCAAGATGGTAGAAGGGGCAAAATTGTGTTTAGAATCAAACTCCATACCTTCCAGAGACACTTAATGGGCTCAAACATATCTTGTGCACACAAGTACCCAGAGACCCCACATACACTGAGACAGAACTGTGTTTGAGTGTCTCCTGTGGAGGTACAGGTCAGCAGTGGACTGCCACAGTGGCAGGGGTTCTGGGTATGGCATAAGTCCTCCTGAAGGAGGTTTCCATTAATGCCACCATAGAGCCACAAAAACTTACACAGGATTTGGAAACAGACTCTGGGAGGACGCAAACAGAACCTTGTGAACCAGGATCCAGGGGAAAGGAGAAGTGAACCCACAAAAGACTGACCCAGACTTGCCAGTGAGTGTCCAGTTGTCTCTGGTGGAGCTGTGGGTTGGTGGTGGTGCTGCAGGGTTGGGGGACTGAGTGTAACAGTTCGTCCATGGGACCTTTTGAAGGAGGTCACAATTATCTTCATTATGCCCACCATAATTTGGCCTCAGGTCAAATAACAAGAAGGGAACACAGCCCCTCTCTTCAACAGAAAATCAGATTAAAGATTTACTGAACATGACCCCGATGGGAACAAGACCCAGTGTCCCCCTCAGTCAGTCTCTCCCATCAGGAAGCTTCCATAAGCCTCTTATCTTTCTCCATCAGAGGGCAGACAGATTGAACACCATAATTACAGAAAACTAACCAATCTGATCAATGGACCACAGCCTTGTCTAACTCAATGAAACTTTGAGCCATGCCGTGTAGGGCCACCCAAGATAGATGGGTCATGGTGGAGGGTTCTGACAAAATGTGGTCCACTGGAGAAGGGAAAGACACTCAAGTATTCTTGCCTTGAGAACCCCATGAATAGCATAGTCTATATTTACCTTTTGCCAAACCATCTGTTGGTGATGGTGACCTCAAAAGCAGAAAAGAACCAGACCTGAGAGTCACTGATTATTAGGAAGATGATGCTTCCCAAGAACTTGAACTGCAATGTAGTCTAGCCTATCCCCAACTCCAAAGGTTTTGGTCATTTATTTAAAAATCAAACAAATACATATGGAAACCCCAACAATTAAATAGGCATTGCAATTGCTTACAATTAAAAATGAACAAACACGCAGTTCCTGCTTTTAAGAAAGATAATTTAATCATGGAAAATGTAATTCCAAGCAAGTTATTAGAATACAATATCTCTTCCACAGAAGTATAATAACAAACAAACAAGCAAAGACTGTTAGAGAATTTTATCATGTGTACTTTTGTCAAATGAAAAAGAAAAAGGAAAAATTAGCACCAGGTTTGATACCTTTATTCAAAGGAAAACAATCCACGAATGGGGGACTACAGTGCCTCACAGGCAGTGCAAACTCTTTCTTAGGGATTTTGGATAACAGCAAATTTTATAGAGTATTAGAAGCAGCAAGCTCCAGCAGTTAGTGATGGACAGGGAAGCCTGTTGTGCAGCTGTCCATGGGGTCTCAAAGAGCCAGACACAGCTGAGCAACTGAACTGACTGAGAAGCAGCAATGCAGAAAGAGGGCATGATTGGTGGAGTTTTCATATTTGACCTTGATGGGTCTAAGGGCAGGCTTCTCCAAGACATGGCCCTCTGGCATGTAGATTATTTTAGCTGTAACCTATCAAGACTTAAAGAGTCAGGCTGATGAATATATGATTTGGTGTTTTTATAAAATGTTTTAAAGTTTCCACCAAATTTATTTATTCACTCTTTCAAAGATTTTGTAGTTTCTTGTGTAAAACTACAGAAGAGATACTTTCATTACCAACTAATACTTTAAAGTATATTGTCTTTAAGTCTTTCCTAGTCTTTCGAAGTAAAATTACTATATAAATACATATTCCTGGTTAGAAGAGAAGATGAAACTGAGAGTCTGTGAGTCTTGTTTATTGGATAAGTTCACAATTTATACAATTCCTAGTAATTTCTCCAAGTCTTTTAATTACCTTTTTCCTGCCTTTATCAGAGGACTGGCCGCAGCAGGGAATGAAGGACTAAGGATTTCAGAGAAATTCAAGTTAAGAGGAAACTTTTCCTTCATTTCAATCCATTCTCTGATCAACTTCCAGAGTAAACCTTGAAAATGTAAATCCGATCATGTTACATCCTCATGATGGTATTGTTTCCATTTCTGTTGTTTTCAAGTCCAAACACCTTATATGGCTTCCAGTAAGCTTGATGAGCTGATAACATTCATGGTTCATTTCTGGATGCTTTCTCCAAACCATCTTAAGTTAATCACTTTCAGCTTCTGTGCTCATCAGGCTCTCTCTTACGTTAGAGCTCACAGTTGAATTGACCTTTGGGGACTGGTAGATTAGATATACAAAGCTTCTGGTCAAGTGGAACATTTACCTGAACATAAAAGTTCGGTTTTACTGACAGGCACCCGAGGCAAAAGAGATTCCATCTTGGGACTAATAATTTATTTCAAGTCTTTCCATTCAATTTTTCTGGGAAGTAAAAATTCTTAAAAAAAAAAAAGTCCATTTAAAAAGTTAAGAGGCAAGATTGTTATTTCATGAGAAGAAAGTTGGATTTGAAGATTATGAAGTAAAAGGTTAAAGGGGACTTTCATCATTTTTCATCTTTATATTTCAGCATGACTTAACTCCTTTTAAACTTCCCTGGTGGCTCAGATGGTAAAGTGTCTGCCTACAGTGTGGAAGATCCAGGTTTGATCCCTGGGTAGGGAAGATCCCTTGGAGAAGGAAATGTCAACCCACTCCAGTACTCTTCCCTGGAAAATCCCATGGACTGAGGAGCCTGATGGTCTACAGTCCAAGGGGTCTCAAAGAGTCAGACACGACTGAGCTACTTCACTTTCTTTATAACTCCTTTTAGTAGCAAGCAGGCATGAATTAATATATTACCTACGCCAATGAAAAATTAGTCAATCTGAGAAAGAAAAGAAAAATTTTATTCAAGCCAAATTGAGAATTATAACATCTCAGAAAACTCTGAGAAGCCTTCTGCACTTTAGAAGTCGTTATTGTTGTTTGTTGTTCAGTTGCTAAGTTATGTTTGACTCTTTGCAACCCCATTAACTGCAGCAAGAAGTCAAGGCACAGTTATAAAAGTTTTTTGAGATAGAGGGATGTACATTAAATGATGGATTATTGACAGGCTGAAAAAAGTGAAAGTTACTCAGTCATGTCTGACTCTTTGCGACCCCATGGACTATACAGTCCATGGGATTCTCCAGGCCAGAATACTGGAGTGGGTAGCCTTTCCCTTCTCCAGGGGATCTTCCCAACACAGGGACTGAGCCCAGGTCTCCTGCGTTGCAGGCAGATTCTTTACCAACTGAGCAATCAGGGAAGCCCATTGACAGGTTACACAATCCAAATCTAAATATGCCATGGCCCCTTACAGGATCAAGAAGCAAGGTTTCTTTTAAGGAGCTGTTGACACTGGGAGAGGGTTGGTCTTTATGGTTGAGGGTGCATTTCTGTTGATGGGTTGATGCGTAATGCTGATACACAATGCACAACACAGAGGAACAAGGAAACCAAAGGACATCAAAACTCTTTTTTTATCTCTAAATTTTTCTGGTGTTATCATAAAATATGAATTTTATTTCACTTCTATGTAATAGAACTTTAAAAAGATTTAATGTGGTTTTGCCAGTGTTTATAAATATATTGTATATAAATATTGACATTTTTATAATATACTTAAAACTTTTGCATTTTTATATTACCATTTATCCATATGTGGACAGCCAAACAATATATTCCAAAGTGAGCTTAGTAGGGAAAGTTACCTTTCTTGAAGAATTTTTACCTAATGTGTGTGAAAGCAACACCATCTGTTTATAGAGGTATGTGCTCAACAAGAAGCACCTTCCAGGGACTTCCCTGATTTCCCAGTGGTTAAGACTTCATCGTCCAATGCAGGGGGTGTGGGTTCAATCCCTGATGAGAAAGCTAAAACCCCACACACCTCATGGCCAAAAAAAAAAACAAAACATAAAATGGAAGCAATATTGCAACAAGTTCAATAAAGACTTTAAAAAGAGTCCACATCCAAAGCAAACAAGCTCCTTAAAAAAGAAAGAAAAGAGGACAAAGTAAAGGTAAAGGAGACCAAGTGTCATTATTTCCTGAGTGCTCAACACTCTTTCCTTCCCTTTAAAGCTTCATCAGGAAGTACCAGAAAACACTGACTCTCTGTAAAAATAAGTAATTAAAGGGTAAAATTCATATGCTACTTTATTGTGATTTCTAAAATCCCACAAAAAAATGCAATTATCTTCTTTTTTCTTTAATGGAAGGTCTTTGGGGAAGGGTCATGAGTTAATGGATTATCACAATGCTTAATATTCCCTTTCAGTGTGATAGCTATTGGAGTTTTTCTCCTTCATTTATCCCTCCTGTCTTTCTTTTTGTCCTTTTTCTATGAACAGATATCACGGTACCCTAGAATCTATCAGGGGGACCAGGTTCTTGAGAAAATTGTGCTTTTACCTATGTGACTTTGAGCACATCAGTTTTCCACTATAGTTGCTAGTTCCTTCATCTGACAAGGAACGGAGCCCATTCACCTCTAAGGTGGTTTTTATATATATAACATCTCTGTAAGTAAACAAATAAGTGTATACATGTGCCTTGACCCTCAGCAATTGGTAGCTAACTCTTCAGAGAAACTATGACAGAAAAATATCCACTTAAACCTTTCTTTCTAGTGTGAGACTGACAGCTATGCACTGCAACCTAGCTTCTAATGTTTTGGAGTCCAATCTCACAGCAGCTTCTCTTGCCATCACCCATAGCATACTGATGGTAGCTCCTGCCGAGCTTTACAAGGGTGCTAATGACTCCCTAAACAATGTGTTTCTTCAGTTCAGTTCAGTTCAGTCTTTCAGATGTGTCTGACTCTTTGCAACCCCATGGACTGCAGCATGCCAGGCATCCCTGTCATCAACAACTCCCGGAGTTTACTCAAGTGCATGTCCATTGAGTCGGTGGTGCCATCCAACCATCTAATGCTCTGTCATCCCCTTCTCCTCCTGCCTTCAATGTTTCCCAGCATCGGGGTCTTTTCAAATGAGTCAGTTATTCCCGTCAGGTGGCCAAAGTATTGGAGTTTCAGCTTCAGCATCAGACCTTCCAATGAATACCTTGGAAAAGTAAATGTTCTCGAAGCCTTTGGAGAAGCCAGGTGAGAGGTGAGGAGGGTGACCTTTAGGCAGCAGTGGAGTAGGTCACACCTAATAGGTTATTTACAATATTTCTGTCATCCATCTTCAATACCATGCCAAACCCTTGCTTAGTGTTCCTGTGTCAATACAGTGAGCCACACTAAACTTAGAGTTCCATTGTCCTTTACCTCATTCTCTCAGAATCCATTCCTATATATATTCTCCAGATTCTTGTCAACCTTGATTGGTGACGTCCTGAAATTATTAGCGATCAGATTTGGCATTTCACCATCTGGGCTATGTGGGTTTTGAAGTTTCACAGCAAACACAGAGGAAAGGGAGGATGATGGGGCTGAGTGTAAGGGAGACTTGTTTCTGCATGTGTTCAACCCTCCAGGTACAGTCAATAATGAGACAGTGCTGTGAAAGTACTTATTCCCTAGATAAAGTGGGAAATTATTGGTTTTTTAAATGAAACTTAAGGACTTGAGATGAAAATTCTCAGATTTTTACTTTTCTGCCCAAATGCCCCTATCCTCTGCCTCAGAACCTCACTCCTTTCTGCTCATATTCTTCAGTTCAGTTCAGTTCAGTCACTCAATCGTGTCTGACTCTTTGCGACCCCATGAATAGCAGCTCGCCAGGCCTCCCTGTCCATCACCAGCTCCCGAGGTTCACCCAGACTCACATCCATTGTGTCAGTGATGCCATCCAGCCATCTCATCCTCTGTCATCCCCTTCTCCTCTTGCTCCCAATCCCTCCCAGCATCAGAGTCTTTACCAATGAATCAACTCTTCGCATGAGGTGGCCAAAGTACTGGAGTTTCAGCTTTAGCATCATTCCTTCCAAAGAAATCCAGGGGCTGATCTCCTTCAGAATGGACTGGTTGGGTCTCCTTGCAGTCCAAGGGACTCTCAAGAGTCTTCTCCAACACCACACTTCAAAAGAATCAATTCCTTGGTGCTCAGCCGTCTTCACAGTCCAACTCTCACATCCATATATGACCACAGGAAAAACCATAGCCTTGACTAGACGGACCTTTGTTGGCAAAGTAATGTCTCTGCTTTTGAATATGCTATCTAGGTTGGTCATAACTTTCCTTCCAAGGAGTGTCTTTTAATTTCAAGGCTGCAGTCACCATCTGCAGTGATTTTGGAGCCCAGAAAAATAAAGCCTGACACTGTTTCCACTGTTTCCCCATCTATTTCCCATGAAGTGATGGGACCGGATGCCATGATCTTTGTTTTATGAATGTTGAGTTTTAAGCCAACTTTTTCACTCTCCCCTTTCACTTTCAACAAAAGGCTTTTTAGTTCCTCTTCACTTTCTGCCATAAGGGCGGTGTCATCTGCATATCTAAGGTTATTGATATTTCTCCCGGAAATCTTGATTCCAGCTTGTGCTTCTTCCAGCCCAGCGTTTCTCATGATGTACTCTGCATATAAGTTAAATAAGCAGTGTGACGATATACAGCCTTGACGTACTCCTTTTCCTATTTGGAACCAGTCTGTTGTTCCATGTCCAGTACTAATTGTTGCTTCCTAACCTGCATACAGATTTCTCAAGAGGCAGGTCAGGTGGTCTGGTATTCCCATCTCTTGAAGAATTTTCCACAGTTTATTATGATCCACACAGTCAAAGGCTTTGGCATAGTCAATAAAGCAGAAATAGATGTTTTTATGGAAATCTCTTGCTTTTTCATTGATCCAGCGGATGTTGGCAATTTGATCTCTGGTTCCTCTGCCTTTTCTAAAACCAGCTTACACATCAGGAAGTTCATGGTTCACGTATTGCTGAAGCCTCTCTTGGAGAATTTTGAGCATTACTTTACTAGCATGTGAGATGAGTGCAATTGTGCGGTAGTTTGAGCATTCTTTGGCATTGCCTTTCTTTGGGATTGGAATGACAACTGACCTTTTGCAGTCCTGTGGCCACTGCTGAGTTTTCCAAATGTGCTGGCATATTGAGTGCAACACTTTCACAGCATCATCTTTCAGGATTTGAAATAGCTCAACTGGAATTCCATCACCTCCACTAGCTTTGTTTGTAGTGATACTTTCTAAGGTCCACTTGACTTCACATTCCAGGATGTCTGGCTCTAGGTCAGTGATCACACCATCGTGATTATCTGGGTCATGAAGATCTTTTTTGTACAGTTATTCTGTGTATTCTTGCCACCTCTTCTTAATATCTTCTGCTTCCGTTAGGTCCATGCCATTTCTGTCGTTTATCAAGCCCATGTTTGCATGAAATGTTCCTTTGGTATCTCTAATCTTCTTGAAGAGATCTCTAATCTTTCCCATTCCGTTGTTTTCCTCTATTTCTTTTGCATTGATCACTGAGGAAGGCTTTCTTATCTCTTCCTGCTATTTTTTGGAACTATACATTCAGATACTTATATGTTTCCTTTTCTCCTTTGCTTTTTTTTTTTTGAACTTTAAAATATTGTATTGGTTTTGCCATATATCAAAATGAATCCATCACAGGTATACATGTGTTCCCCATCCTGAACACTCCTCCCTCCTCCCTCCCCATACAATCCCTCTGGATCATCCCACTGCACCAGCCCCAAGCATCCAGTATCATGCCTCAAACCTGGACTGGTGACTCGTTTCCTATATGATATTACACATGTTTCAATGCCATTCTCCCAAATCATCCCATCCTCTCCCTCTCCCACAGAGCCCAAAAGACTGTTCTATACATCAGTGTTTCTTTTGCTGTCTCATATACAGGGTTATTGTTACCATCTTTCTAAATTCCATATATATGTGTTAGTATACTGTATTGGTATTTTTCTTTCTGGCTTACTTCACTCTGTATAATAGGCTCCAGTTTCATCCACCTCATTAGAACTGATTCAGATGCATTCTTTTTAATGGCTGAGTAATACTTCATTGTGTATATGTACCACTGCTTTCTTATCCATTCATCTGCTGATGGACATCTAGGTTGCTTCCATGTTCTGGCTATTATAAACATTGCTGTGATGAACATTGGGGTACTGGTGTCTCTTTCCCTTCTGGTTTCCTCAGTGTGTATGCCCAGCAGTGGGATTGCTGGATCATAAGGCAGTTCTATTTTCAGTTTTTTAAGGAATCTCCACACTGTTCTCCAGAGTGGCTGTACTACTTTGCATTCCCACCAACAGTGTAAGAGGGTTCCCTTTTCTCCACACCCTCTCCAGCATTTATTGCTTGTAGACTTTCGGATCACAGCCATTCTGACTGGCGTGAAATGGTACCTCATAGTGGTTTTGATTTGCATTTCTCTGATAATGAGTGATGTTGAGCATCTTTTCATGTGTTTGTTAGCCATCTGTATGTCTTCTTTGGAGAAATGTCTATTTAGTTCTTTGGCCCATTTTTTGATTGGGACATTTATTTTTCTGGAGTTGAGCTGTAGGAGTTGCTTGTATATTTTTGAGAATAGTTGTTTGTCAGTTACTTCATTTGCTATTATTTCTCCCATTCTGAAGGCTGTCTTTTCACCTTGCTTATAGTTTCCTTTGTTGTGCAGAGCTTTTAAGTTTAATTATGTCCCATTTGTTTATTTTTGCTTTTATTTCCAGTATTCTGGGAAGTGGGTCATAGAGGATCCTGCTGTGATGTATGTCGGAGAGTGTTTTGCCTATGTTCTCCTCTAAGAGTTTTATAGTTTCTGATCTTACATTTAAATCTTTAATCCATCTTGAGTTTATTTTTGTGTATGTTGTTAGAAAGTGTTCTACTTTCATTCTTTTACAAGTGGTTGACCAGTTTTCCCAGCACCACTTGTTAAAGAGATTGTCTTTTCTCCATTGTATATTCTTGCCTCCTTTGTCAAAGATAAGGTGTCCATATGTGCATGGATTTATCTCTGGGCTTTCTATTTTGTTCCTTTGATCTATATTTCTGTCTTTGTGCCAGTACCATACTCTCTTGATGACTGTGGCTTTGTAGTAGAGCCTGAAGTCAAGCAGGTTGATTCCTCCAGTTCCATTTTTCTTTCTCAAGATTGCTTTGGCTATTCAAGGTTTTTTGTATTTCCACATAAACTGTGAAATTATTTGTTCTAGCTCTGTGAAGAATACCTTTGGTAGCTTGATAGGGATTGCACTGAATCTATAAATTGCTTTGGGTCATATACTCATTTTCACTATATTGATTCTTCCAATCCATAAACATGGTATATTTCTCCATCTATTAGTGCCCTATTTGATTTCTTTCACCAGTGTTTTATAGTTTTCTATATATAGGTCTTTAGTTTCTTTAGGTAGATATATTCCTATGTATTTTATTCTTTCCGTTGCAATGGTGAATGGAATTGTTTCCTTAATTTCTCTTTCTGTTTTCTCATTATTAGTGTATAGGAATGCAAGGGACTTCTGTGTGTTGATTTTATATCCTGCAACTTTACTATAGTCATTGATTAGTTCTAGTAATTTTCTGGTGGAGTCCTTAGGGTTTTCTATGTAGAGGAGCATGCCATCTGCAAACAGTGAGACTTTTACATTTTCTTTTCCAATTTGGATTCCTTTTATTTCTTTTTCTGCTCTGATTGCTGGGACCAAGACTTCCAGAACTATGTTGAATAGTAATGGTGAAAGTGGGCACTCTTGTCTTGTTCCTGACTTTAGAGGAAATGCTTTCAATTTTTCACCATTGAGGATAATGTTTGCTGTGGGTTTGTCATATATAGCTTTTATTATGTTGAGGTATGTTCCTACTATTCCTGCTTTCTGGAGAGTTTTTATCCTAAATGGATGTTGAATTTTGTCAAAGGCTTTCTCTACATCTATTGAGATAATCATATGGTTTTTATTTTTCAATTTGTTAATGTGGTGTATTACATTGATTGATTTGCGGATATTGAAGAATCCTTGCATCCCTGGGATAAAGCCCACTTGGTCATGGTGTGTGATCTTTTTAATGTGTTGTTGGATTCTGATTGATAGAATTTTGTTAAGGATTTTTGCATCTATGTTCATCAGTGATAGTGGCCTGTAGTTTTCTTTTTTTGTGGGATCTTTGTCAGGTTTTGTATTAGGGTGATGGTGGCCTCATAGAATGAGTTTGGAAGTTTACCATCCTCTGCAATTTTCTAGAAGAGTTTGAGCAGGATAGGTGTTAGCTCTTCTCTAAATTTTTGGTAGAATTCAGCTGTGAAGCCGTCTGGACCTGGGCTTTTGTTTGCTGGAAGATTTCTGATTACAGTTTCAATTTCCGTGCTTGTGATGGGTCTGTTAAGATTTTCCATTTCTTCCTGGTCCAGTTTTGGAAAGTTGTACTTTTCTAAGAATTTGTCCATTTCTTCCACGTTGTCCATTTTATTGGCATATAATTGCTCATAGTAGTCTCTTATGATCCTTTGTATTTCTGTGTTGTCTGTTGTGATCTCTCCATTTTCATTTCTAAGTTTATTGATTTGATTTTTCTCCCTTTGTTTCTTGATGAGTCTGGCTAATGGTTTGTCAATTTTATTTATCCTTTCAAAGAACCAGCTTTTGGCTTTGTTGATTTTTGCTATGGTCTCTTTTGTTTCTTTTGCATTTATTTCTGCCCTTTTTTAGGATTTCTTTCCTTCTACTAACCCTGGGGTTCTTCATTTCTTCCTTTTCTAGTTGCTTTAGGTGTAGGGTTAGGTTATTTATTTGACTTTTTTCTTGTTTCTTGAGGTATACCTGTATTGCTATGAACTTTCCCCTTAGGACTGTCGCCTTTGCTTTTTGCTTCTCTTCTTTTCACAGCTATTTGTAAGGCCTCCCCACACAGCCATTTTGCTTTTTTGCATTTCTTTCCCATGGGGATGGTCTTGATCCCTGTCTCCTGTACAATGTCACGAACCTCATTCCATAGTTCATCAGGCACTCTATCTATCAGATCTAGGCCCTTAAATCTTTTTCTCACTTCCACTGTATAATCATAAGGGATTTGATTTAGGTCATACCTGAATGGTCTAGTGATTTTCCCTACTTTCTTCACTTTAAGTCATATTCTTATCTTTCCTTAAATACCAAACAAGTTTATTTCGGGAGGTAACTCTGCACTGCTACAATATGGTCATAGCATCTGTCTTCAAATATAGTTTCCCAAGGACCAGAGGAAGTGAGAGACTTCTTCAAATATATAGTTTAAGTTTGCTGCCGCCTGTTTGTTTTGTCAATTGGTTAGTCTCGGGTTTAAACTGCAGCAGAAGCCAAATCCCCCCATGATATTTATAATCTCCATCTGCATGCTTCTCTGCTACAGGAAGTGATCCTTCGGTGCTTTGTTTCCACCTAGCTTTCAGTCCATGATGCCACTGCTGATCATTTAAATAAGTCTGATACTACTGCAGGGGCTTCTCAGGTGGGCTCGTGGAAAAGAACCCACCTGCCAGTGCAGGAGACATAAGAGACATGGGTTTGATCCCTGGGTCAAGAAGACCCACTGGAGAAGGGCATGGTAAACCACTCCAAGATGCTATAGGTTACCACTGTGCCATTTCCCACCAGGATGAGTTTAAATGTCTAATATTCAAACAAGTGAACAATTCAATTATATTTGAATGCTTGTCTCCTGAGACTGCTCTAACACCAATATCAGTTATGAACCTGGCAGGTAGCGGAAGGCCACACAAACTGGTTAATTCGGTGAGGGTTTAATAAAGGTATTAATACAAAGTATTCAAAAGCAGAGACATTACTTTGCCAACAAAGGTCCGTCTAGTCAAGGCTATGGTTTTTCCAGTGGTCATGTATGGATGTGAGAGTTGGACTGTGAAGAAAGCTGAGCACCAAAGAATTGATCCTTTTGAACTGTGGTGTTGGAGAAGACTCTTGAGAGCCCCTTGGACTTCAGGGAGATCCAACCAGTCTATTCTAAAGGAGATCAGCCCTGGATGTTCTTTGGAAGGAATGATGCTAAAGCTGAAACTCCAGTACTTTGGCCACTTCATGCGAAGAGTTGACTCATTGGAAAAGACCCTGATGCTGGGAGGCATTGGGGGCAGGAAGAGAAGGGGACAACAGAGGATGAGATGGCTGGATGGCATCACCGACATGAGTTTGAGTGAACTCCGGGAGTTGGTAATGGACAGGGAGGCCTGGTGTGCTGCAATTCACAGGGTGGTAAAGAGTCAGACACGACTGAGCAACTGAACTGAACTGAATACAAAGGGATATCTAAGGCTTGCAGAATTTCCAGACTAGTGTGATAAATCTAGAATTAATAACTTCTGAGAGCTGTTACCTCCTCTGTTCCTAGAGGAATCAATATAAGAAAAGAAAGAGGTTATAAACACTGAACGGGAAGCTTTGAAGTGGGCCATCCATCAGGATCTATGGTTTAGGTCCAGGGATGAAGCCAGCTATGGCATTTTGCAAGAAATGAGGCTGGGAAAAAACACTCTGACCCTACTCTCTTCCCTTCTAGTCACAACCACTGGTATGTTCTAAACACACTAAGTATGCAGAGAACAAATGAGCTGACTGATGTAGTTAGTACAGCTGAGCATCCTGGAGAAGAAATGAGATTAAAAGTATGGAGCATGGATTTGGAAGAACAGAGGAAAAGTATTCAACATGTAACAAAGGCAGCAATAGAGACAAAGACATGGAGAACAGACTTGGGATAGAAGGCGTGGAAGGAGACCATGGGACGAATGGAAAGAGTAGCACGGGAACAAGTACATTATCATATGTAAAACAGAATGTGCTGTAAGACTCAGGGAGCCCAAACTGGGGCTCTGTGACAAACCTAGAGATGTGGGATCAGGTGGGAAGTGGAAGGGAGGTTCAGGAGAGAGAGACGCATATATATACCTATGGCTGATTCATATTGCTGTATGGCAGAAACCAACACAATACTGGAAAGAAACTCTCCCTCAACTAAAAATAGATAAATTAAAATGTTTAAAAAATAATGTTAATGAACATGTGACTTTAATGTGCACATGACTTGAATAACATATGCATATATATGCATGTTCTGAATATATATATATATATATATATATATATAGTATGCATATGTATACACATAAGTTTAACTTGGCTTCTACATAACTAAAGAAAAATGAGAATGAAAATTCTCACTAGGAAAACTTAGTCTCAAAAATAAATTTCTCCATCTTCAGTTCAGTCACTCAGTCATGCCCAACTCTTTGTGACTCTGGACTGCAGCACACCAGGCTTCTACATCCATCACCAACTCCTGGAGCTTGCTCAAACTCTATGTAAAACTCATCCAGTCGGTGATGCCATCCAACCATCTCATCCTCTGTCGTCCCCTTTTCCATTTTGCTGCTGCTGCTGCTAAGTCGTTTCAGTCGTGTCCGACTCTGTGCGACCCCAGAGATGGCAGCCCACCAGGCTCCCCCGTCCCTGGGATTCTCCAGGCAAGAACACTGGAGTGGGTTGCCATTTCCTTCTCCAAAGCATGAAAGTGAAAAGCGAAAGCGAAGTCGTTCAGTCGTGTCCAACTCTTCGTGACCCCATGGACTGCAGCCTACCAGGCTCCTCCGCCCATGGGATTTTCCAGGCAAGAGTACTGGAGTGGGGTGCCATTGCCTTCTCCGCTTTTCCATCTTCCTAATTCTCAATTTCTCAAAACACAGTTTTATTTAATTGCCATCAAATCCTAAGGGTTTGTAGGAATCCACAATCCTGGGGGTGCAGAAACTGATTGAAATTATTCTGATAAAGGCATTCTAGTCTTTCCCATTTTATTATTTTCCTCTATTTCTCTGCATCTATCACTGAGGAAGGCTTTCTTATCTCTCCTTGCTATTCTTTGGAACTCTGCATTCAAATGGGCAAATCTTTCCTTTTCTCCTTTGCCTTTAGCTTCTCTTCTTTTTTCAGCTATTTGTAAGGCCTCGTCAGACAACCATTTTGCTTTTTTGCATTTCTTTTTCTTGGGGATGGTCTTGATCACTGCCTCCTGTACAATGTCATGAATCTCCATCCATAGTTCTTCAGGCACTCTGTCTATCAGATCTAATCCCTTCAATCTATTTTGCACTGTCACTGCATAATCATAAGGGGTTTGATTTAGGTCAGACCAGAATGGTCTAGTTGTTTTCCTTACTTTCTTCAATTTAAGTCTGAATTTGACAATAAGGAGTTCATGATCTGAGCCACAGTCAGCTCCCAGTCTTGTTTTGTGGACTGTATAAAGTTTCTCCCTCTTTGACTGCAAATAATATAATCAATCTAATTTTGGTATTGATCGTATGGTGATGTCCATGTGTAGAGTTTTCTCTTGTGTTGTTGGAAGAGGGTGTTTGCTATGACCAGTGCGTTCTCTTGGAAAAACTCTATTCGCCTTTGCCTGCTTCATTCTGTACTCCAAGGCCAAATTTGCTTGCTACTCTAGGTATTTCTTGACTTCCTACTTTTGTGTTCCACTTCCCTAAAATGAAAAGGACATCTTTTGGCGGTGTTATTTCTAGAACATCTTCTAGGTCTTCATAGAACCATTCAACTTCAGCTTCTTGAGCATTACTGGTCAGGGCATAGACTTGGGTTACTGTGATATTGAATGGTTTGCCTTGGAAACAAACAGAGATCATTCTGTCATTTTTGAAATTGAATACAAACACTGCATTTCCGGCTCTTTTGTTGACTATGATGTCTACTCCATTTCTTCTAAGGGATTCTTGGCCACAGTAGTAGATAATGGTCATCTGAGTTAAATTCACCCATTCCAGTCCATTTTAGTTCGCTGATTCCTAAAATGTTGATGTTCACTTGTGTCATCTCCTATTTGACCACTTCCAACTTGCCTTGATTCATGGACCTAGCATTTTGTGTACATCAATTTAATATTTTGCCAAATATTTGACCCTATATTAAATTAATGTAGAATACATCAATTTTACAAAGACATAAATTTACAATGATATTTTCTATGTACTCATTTAGAGCTCTTGAATAAATATGGTGGAATTACTTCCTAAAAATAAACGTGTATAAAATCTTGAGTCAATTTCCAAAAATTTAGCCACTCCAAATATTTTCCCCACAGAATGAAGTTTGTGCACTATGATTCAAAATCAAACTTTATACAAAAATCTATCAAGTTCCTTTCTGTCTCTAAGACTTTCCAAAGATAATCAGGCAGACAAATGCTATGGAAAATATAGTATTGCTAAGAAGCATAGTAAGTTTCCCATCGTGGCTCCGTGGTAAAGAATCCACTTGCAGTTTAGGAGATATGGGTCTGATGCCTGGGTCAGAAAGATCCCCTGCAGAAAGAAATGGTAAACCACTCTAACCTTCTTGTCTGGAGAAACCCAAAGACAAAGGAGCCTGATAGGCTACAGTTCACGGAGTTGCAACAGTCCAGCATGACTAAGCATCTAAATCACAACTACATAATCAAGCATACTACAATATCTTAAAACATCAAACACACTAATATCGTATGTTTAAAATAATTTAATCACAAAAAGGGAGTAACAAAAACAACATGGTTTAATCAGTGTTTCTTCTTTTAAGTATAACATGCTGCATTTACTTGAACTATGGTAATGTTTACAAACATGTTAATAAGCCAATAACCTAGAAAACGCAATGAGAACATTCTGCAAAAAAGATCACCGTCATCTCTGAGGTCTTATGGTCTTTGTCGCTTTCCAGAAGGCCTCTTTGACGTCTTTGTTTCTCAGGCTATAGATGAGAGGGTTGAGCAGTGGGTTGACCACAGTGTAGAACAGGGCAGCCACTTTGTCTCTCTTCAGGGAGTAGGTGGAGCTCGGCCTTGAGTACATGAAGAGCAAGGATCCATAGAAGAGCGTGACCGAGACCAGGTGTGAGGCACAGGTGGAGAAGGCTTTGCGCCTTCCTGAAGCCGTGCGGATCTTCAGAATAGCAAGAAGAATGTGGAAATAGGAAATGATGATGACAAGAATGCTCGAGAGGACCGTGAAACCCACGAGACCCAAGACGATCTCCTCATAGACCTTGGTGTCTGTACATGACATCTTCACCAGTGGCGGAGCATCACAGAAGAAGTGGTCGATGATATTTTTGCCACAGAAACTTAGGCGAAAAGTGTTGGCAGTATGTGCTATGGCATTCAAGAACCCTCCTATATAGGAGCCAGCAACAAGTCTGGTACAGAGAGAATGAGACATAGAACTTGAATAAAGTAGCGGGCTACAGATCGCCATGTGGCGGTCATATGCCATGGCTGCTAGGAGAAAGCACTCAGTGTAGGCCACAACACAAGAAAAGAATAGCTGGGCTCCACACTCAGCCAAGGAAAAGTGCTTGTCTTCTGAGATACAAGTAGCCAGGATTCTAGGAGTGTACACAGAGGTGTACCAGAAATCCAAGAAAGACAGATTGCCAATGAAAAAATACATAGGTGTGTGCAGGTGAGAATCAATACGAATTAAGATAACCAAGGTCATGTTCCCTGACAAGGTTACCAAATAGACAGTCAGAAATATTCCAAATAGTATTAGTTGCCACTGGGGGTCTGTTGAGAGACCCAGTAAAATGAATTCAGTCAGGATGGTGTGATTTCCAACATCCATGTCCACTAGGAGAAAGCTTGATAAGATAACGAGAAAAAATTGATGATTTTTCTTTTGGAATAAAGAAATAGAGGTATCAATTAGCAACTGCTAGGAGGTGTATTAATCTCTTACACTGTCAGTAAAATACCGCATCTTCAGTCTGTCACTTGGGAAGACCACTAGAATTGGGGAAAATAACTGATTTTAGAATTAAGGCTTTCACTTGCTATTTGCTTAATGCAGGGTGGGTATCTGAGTCTCATCAAATGAATGAACAAAATGAGGACACTGACAGGTTGTCTGATTGAGTTAAGCAGATACATAGGGATATGTCAGCCAAATGTCTGGTACATGACAAGTGGTCAAAAATTTTGAGTATTCTGCATGTATTATTGAGAATCTATGTGTCTAGCATGATGCTGATAGTTCAACAAATATCAATACACTGTACTACTCCTGTCACTGTTAGCACACATAGAAATACACACACACACACACACACACACACACACTTCACTTTGTTTGGACAGTGTCCTAAATCCTATACTTAACCCACTTAATACTTTCCACAGTTTTTAAGATACTATTATAATCTTCATGTAGTTCAAGAAATGCTTCCAAGGGCCTAGAACTGATCAACAGCAGAGATAGTATTTGAACCTAGAATTTTCTGTACCAAGACCTCATGCTCTCAACTGTTAAGCCATTGACCTCTCTTATAAGTAAATATATTTTTCTCTTCCTCTTCCAGCTAAGGCAATCCTATAATTCTCTGACAACTTGAATTTCTTTGCCTTCAAAGTGAGAAAAGTATTCTGCACTTTTCTCTAGTTCATGTGAGATTTATATACATAGTTGAAGCATATTTGGATTCAGTAATGTTGAATATTACAAAGAACCAATTTTTTGGTGTCAAAGCTCCATTGAAAAATTATGAATCATTCCAGGTTTATATCTTGAACTTCCAGAGCTCTCAGAGATTGAACTTGCATCTCTTACATGTCCTGCATTGACAGGCAGATTCTTAACCACTAGCTTCACCTGCAAAGCCCCCATAGAGGCAGTGAGAGAAAGCTAAAACTAAGAGAACCATGATTTACTTTAATGTTAAAATACTCATCTTTGAGGTAAACCAGAGGCAGTTCTATACCTAGAATGCAAATCCAAATATTCTACCTCAAGATATATTGGTTCCACTTGTTACTTAGTGAAGTAGCTTAATCTTTCAATGACTTGTTATCATAACCTTTCCAATGTAGCTGAGGGTTCAGAGAGGATGTGACTTGACTGATGACATGATGGTAAAAGCAACTTTGGAGCCCCAAAGGCCATTCCATTTCTTTTCAACATATAATGGATTTCTTCTCATTAATACCCAAAGCACAGATACTTTAGTCATATATCCTAGGTTCTGTAAACTTGTTTTAACTTAAATTTTTATAATCCTCCCTCTTACCACTTCTCTTCATCTATTAGAACTTCAAACAAAGTGTATTAGTTACATGACTGATTCCCACACATCCTGGGAGCTTCACAGTTATAGTGCCATTGTTATTCAGTTGTGCAATACAACTTTCTAAATATACTCAAACTTAATAGAATTATCTTGGGTGGAGTTTTTGGTTATTATATTCAGTTCAGTTGCTCAGTCGTGTCCAACTCTTTGTGACCCCATGGACTGCAGCATGCCAGGCCTCCTTGTCCATTACCAACTCCTGGAGTTTACTCAAACTCATGTCCATAGAGTCAGTGGTGCCATCCAACCATCTCATCCTCTGTCATCCCCTTCTCCTTCAGCCTTCAATCTTTTCCAGCATCACAGTCTTTTCAAATGAGTCAGTCCTTCAACATCAGGTGGTCAAAGTACTGGAGTTTCAGCTTCAGCATCAGTCCTTCCAATGAATATTCAGGACTGATTTCCTCTAGGATGGACTGCTTGGATTTCCTTGCAGTCCAAGGGACTCTCAAGAGTCTTCTCCAACACAGTTCAAAAGCATCAATTCTTCGGTGCTCAGCTTTCTTTACATTGATAATGTATAAAAGGGTGCATTATAGGTTCTTCACTCTAGGTCCAGTGGCTAAGACTCCACTCTCCCAATGCAAGAGGCCCAGGTTCAATCCCTGTTCAGGAAACTAGATCCCATGTGCTGCCACTAAGAGTTGGCTTCTGCAACTAATAGATCCTGCATGCTACAACCAACATCAAAGATGTCTCACAATGAAACTAAGACTTGATGCAGCCAAAAAAATTAATAAATATAAATGTTAAAAGAAGAAAAAGTAACACAATGCAAAAAATAAATGAATAAGAAGGCTATAGACACCATCTCAGTAGTTACTATAAATTTTCTCTACTACATTATCATTTAATTAAAGAATAAAAAATATCTGAGACTTATTAAGCCTCATTTAAAAAAGGGTTTATATCAGAGTACAGTTCATTTACAATGTTGTGTTAGTTTCAGATGTACAGTAAAGAAAATTCATTACATATATCTTCACTTTTTCTTAGATTCCTTTCCCATAGGCCATTGTAGAGTATTGAATAGGGTTTCCTGTGCTATACAGCATTTTCTTATTATTTATAGATTTTATAATGTGCATGCATGCTTGCTCAGTCCTGTCCAGTTCTTTGTGATCCTATGAACTATAGCCCACCAGACTCCTCTGTCCATGGGATTTTCCAACAAGAATACTGGAGTGGTTTTCCATTTCCTCCTTCAGGGGATCTTCCTTACCCAGGGATCAAACCCATGTCTGTTACATCTCCTGCATTGGCAGGAGGGTTCTTACCACTAGCACCACCTGGGAAGTGCCTAGATCCATCCATGTGGCTGAAAATGCTATTATTTTATTACCTTTATGATTGAATAATATTCTAAATGTACCACCATAAACATAATATTCATTTTTAATAGAAAATAATCTGGGGAACAAAACTAAAATTTCTGCACAGACCAATTACTACTCTTCTATGACTGCCCTCTAAAGAGGAATATAACTGGGGGGAAAAAAATTCTGGTCTATGCCAAAAGTGTTCCCAGAAGAAGAGATATTTATATGACCCTGTAAAATGAATCCAGTTCTGGCCCCTTGTCAAGGGTAATGTGAGAGAGGAGAGGATTTTCACGACCAAAAGAAATATATATATATCAGATCCTTAACATGAGAGTCTGGTGAGCTAAGAAACTAAGAATGGTTAACTTAAGAAAGGGGTGGAGAGAGAAATCAGCAATGAGTCGTAAGAGTTATCTATTCACTAAGCTTACCAGAAGCCATATTGGGAATTGAGATCTTGAAACCAACACAAATGGGAACACTGCCATCATGAGGAAGTAACATGGTCAGAAGTATATTTTCAAGGTTCATTTTGACTGCAAATCAGAGAATGGACTGAAAGAGAGGAAAAGTTCCCTCTAACAAAAATTTCTCTGAAATCCTTAGTTCTTTATTACCTGCTAAGGCTACCCTCCGATAAAGGTAGGAAAGAGGAACTCAGAAGTCTTAGGAAAATTACTATGGCTTGCATAAACTGGGAACTTATGGTAACAAACGACTCTCAGTTTCAATTCCTCTTTTAACCAAGAATGTGTATTAATATAGCAATTTAACCTCCAAAGACTAGGAAAGTCTTCAAGACAAGATCTTTTCAAGTTATTAGTTAACAGTGGAAGCATCTTTTCTGTATTTTTACACAAGAAGCTCCAAAATCTTGGAAAGAGTGAATAAATAAATTTGGTGGAACTTTTAGGACATTCTATTAAAAGACCAAATCATGTAGGCACCATTCTGAGATCACAGGTTAATCATATTATACGTTGTGCATGTGTGCAGTGTGCTAAGTCACTTCAGTCACACTCTTTGCAATGCTATGGACTGTAGCCCACGAAATGAACTCTCTAATGGGCTTCCTTGGTGGTTCAGATGGTAAAGAACTCACCGTCAATGCAGGAGACCCGGGGTCAGTCTCTAAAATAGAGAGGTAAATTAACCACAAACCAATGATCTATGTGATTAATATTTTAATGACTTTTAAAAATTTATTTCATGAAATCAAGAATAGCTTCTCTTATTCTACCCTTTGATCTGGAATGATCTTTTGGTTTGCACTGACAAATAGTTTGCCACATTGGCAGCACCATGTAGATATTAAGCACCGATCTCAAGAAACACTGGGCTTCCCTAGTGGCTCAGACAGTAAAGCATCCACCTGCTATGCAGGAGACCCAGGTTCGATCCCTGGGTCAGGAAGATCCCCTGGGGAAGGGAAGGCTACCCACTCCATCATTCTTGCCTGAAGGGTTCCATGGACAGAGGAGCCTGGCAAGCTACAGTCCATGGGGTCACAAAGAGTCAGACATGACTGAGCAACACACATACAAGAAACATTACCTGCTTCTATTCTCACTTTTAAAATTCTGACACCACCATATAAATAAGCCTCAGTTAGATTGCTTAAAGATGAGACATCTGGTTACATTCTCTTTTGGACCTCCTTTCTCACAGCAAGCTGGACCCCAGTCATATGAGTGAGTCCATTCTTCCTCACCTAGCCCTTGCTAACATAACAGCTGAGCAGAGACCATCAGCAAGCCTAGCTGGGAACAGACAGGGCTGGTATAGTCAGCTTTGCATAGCTGCACAGTTGGAATGGCACCTGAGTTCAGATCCTGATTGGGTCCCTTGATGGGTCTGTAGTCATGAGCAAGTCTTTTAATAACCTCCAACCCACACTTTTTCATGTTTAAGAAATGAGGAAAATATGAATGATATGTACATTAAAATGTCACCAGAAAATATCATAAAGTAACAGCTATTTTCGTTCCGAGAAAAATGAGTAATGCTTGACTTATCTTTTAAATCTGACCCCAAGAAAAAACAATGTGGCTAAGTTCCCACAGGGAAACAATTTAAGCCAGAATAGTGGTGTTCCCCAAAATCTTTCTAAAATCTGGAAAAGTAATATATACATATTTACCTACTCACATGCACTCAGCAAAGGATTGGAAGGCATTGAAACGATATTTTAGTGCCTTGACTTGATAGGGGCAGATCAGATCAGTTGCTCAGTCGTGTCCGACTCTTTGTGACCCCATGAATCGCAGCACGCCAGGCCTTCCTGTGCATCACCAACTCCTGGAGTTCACCCAGACTCACGTCCATCGAGTCAGTGATGCCATCCAGCCATCTCATACTCTGTCATCCCCTTCTCCTCCTGCTCCCAATCCCTCCCAGCATCAGAGTCTTTTCCAATGAGTCAACTCTTCACATGAGGTGGCCAAAGTACTGGAGTTTCAGCTTTAGCATCAGTCCTTCCAAAGAAATCCCAGGGCTGATCTCCTTCAGAATGGACTGGTTGGGTCTCCTTGCAGTCCAAGGGACTCTCAAGAGTCTTCTCCAACACCACACTTCAAAAGCATCAATTCTTTGGCGCTCAGCCTTCTTCACAGTCCAACTCTCACATCCATACATGACCACAGGAAAAACCATAGCCTTGACTAGATGAACCTTTGTTGGCAAAGTAATATCTCAGCTTTTGAACATGCAGAGCCTGATGCTAATCACCTATGTGTGTGTGTGTGCGTGTGTTTTGCTTTTTTGTTTCTTTTTTATGGAGGTAGAGCTGGTTTGCAGTAGTGTGTTAGTTTCAGGTGTGTAGCACAGTGATCCAGTTCTCTTTCTGCCTATATTCCAAGGTTATTACAAGATATACTTTCCTGTTCTGTACAGTGAATCCTTTTGCTTACCTATTAGGACTATGGGGTCAACAGATACAAACATGTGTGCTTTTAAGAATGCCAGTGTCCTTCCTGGAGCACAATTTCACCCCAGGAAAAATTAGTTGATCCTTTTCCAGCATTCAGTTCCTAAGATTCCATTTATTAACATCCCTTATAGAATCTATCATAAAAATAAGAGTAGAAAGGTTGTCTACAACATCATGTATAAGAACAGATTAGAGTTAGTCCTCAGTCATGTCCGACTCCTTTGTGACCCCATGGACAGTAGCCCACCAGGTTCCTCTGTTCATGGAATTCTCTAGGAAAGAATATTGGAATGGGTTGCCATTCCCTTCTCCAGAAGAACAGATTAACAATCCTTAAATAAGCATGTAGTTTTGGAGAAGGAAATGGCAACCCACTCCAGTACTCTTGCCTGGAAAATCCCATGGACGGAGGATCATGGTAGGCTACAGTCCATGGGGTCGCAAAGAGTTGGACTTCGCTTTGGATACATGGGCCATTCTCATCATCTTGATTGAAGAGAGAGATGCGATGTGCCACAGAAGAGGAGCACTCCTCTTTTCACTTTAAGATTCTCACATTCTTGTTTCCCTAAATATCAATCATGTGAGCTTGTTTATTCTAATTGCCACTTCCTGGTTCTTTACCTGACTTGGATTAAATTTGTAGACTCGTGGATCTCTTTGAGAACACATTAAAAGGACTATTATCTTCTTTCCAGCATCCAAATTTTCCTGTGTTTAAACAAACAACTGGGAGCTGACTGTGGCTCAGACCATGAACCCTTATTGCCAAATTCAGACTTAAACTGAAGAAAGTAGGGAAAACCACTAGATCATTCAGGTATGACCTAAATCAAATCCCTTATGATTATACAGTGGAAGGGAAAAATAGAATCAAGGGATTAGATCTGATAGACAGAGTACCTGAAGAACTATAGACAAAGGTTTGTGACATTGTACAGGAGGCAGTGATCAAGATCATCCCCAAGAAAAGGAAACACAAAAAGATAAAATGGTTGTCTGAGAAGGCCTTACAAATAGCTGTGAAAAGAAGAGAAGCAAAAGGCAATGGGGAAAAGGAAAGATATACCCATCTGAATGCAGAGTTCCGGAGAATAGCAAAGAGAGATAAGAAAGCCTTCCTCAGTAATCAATGCAAAGAAATAGAGGAAAACAATAGAATGGGAAAGACTAGAGATCTCTTCAAGAAAATTAGAGATACCAAGGGAATATTTCATGCAAAGATGGCCACATAAAGGACAGAAATGGTATGAACCTAACAGAATCAGAAGATATTAAGAAGAGGTGGCAAGAGTACACAGAACTGTACAAAAAAGATCTTCATGACCCAGATAATCATGATGGTGTGATCACTCACCTAGAGCCAGACATCCTGGAATGTGAAGTCAAGTGGGCCTTAGGAAACATCAGTACGAACAAAGCTAGTGGAGGTGATGGAATTCCAGTTGAGCTATTTAAAATCCTAAAAGATGATGCTGTAAAAGTGCTGCACTCAATATGCCAGCAAATTTGGAAAACTCAGCAGTGGTCACAGTATTGGAAAAGGTCAGTTTTCATTCCAATCCCTAAGAAAGGTGATGTCAGAGAAAGTTCATACTATCGCACAACTGCACTCATCTCACAATGCTATCAATATAATGCTCATAATTTTCCAAACCAGGCTTCAACAGTACATGGACTGTTAACTTCCAGATGTTCAAGCTGGATTTAGAAAAGGCAGAGGAACCAGAGATCAAAGTGCCAACACTCACTGGATCATCAAAAAAGCAAGAGAGTTCCAGAAAAACATCTACTTCTGCTTTTGACTATGCCAAAGCCTTTGACTGTGTGGATCACAAAAAACTGTGAAAAATTCTTAAAGAGATGGGAATACCAGGCCAACTCACCTTCCTCCTAAGAAATCTGTATGCAGGTCAAGAAATTAACAGTTAGAACTAAAAATGAAGAAAACAGACTGGTTCCAAACTGGGAAAGGAGTATGTCAAGGATGTATATTGTTACTCTGCTTATTCAACTAATATCTAGATTATATCATGTGAAATCCTGGGATGGATGAAGCGCACACTGGAATCAAGATTTCTAGGAGAAATATCAGTAACCTCAGAAATGCAGATGACACCACCCTTATGGCAGAAAGAGAAGAACTAAGAAGAGCCTCTTGATGAAAGTGAAAGAGGAGAGTAAAAAGTTGGCTTAGAACTCAACCTTCAGAAAACTGAAATAATGGCATCTGATCCCATCCCTTCATGGCAAATAGATGGGTAAACAATGGAATCAATGAGAGACTGTTTTTTTTTTTTGCAAGGGGGGGGTGCGGGAGGCTCCAAATTCACTGCAGATAGTGACTGCAGCCATGAAATTAAAAGACACTTGCTTCTTTAAAGAAAAGCTATGACCAAGCTGGATAGCAAGCTAAAAAGCAGGGGTATTACTTTGCCAACACAGGTCCATAGAGTCAAAGCTATGGTTTTTCCAGTAGTCATGTATGGATGAGAGAGTTGGACTATAAAGAAAGCTGAGCACTGAAGAACTGATGCCTTTGAACTGTGGTGTTTGAGAAGACCCTTGAGAGTCCTTTGGACTGCAAGAAGACCCAACCAGTCCCTCTTAAAGGAAATCAGTCTTGAATATTCATTGGAAGGACTGATGTTAAAGCTGAAACTCTAATACTTTGGCTACTTTATGTGGAAAACTGACTCACTGGAAAAGACCCTGGTGCTGGGAAAGATTGAAGGCAGGAGGAGAAGGGGAAGACAGAGGATGAGATGGTTGGATGGCATCACTGATTTTATGGACACAACTTTGAGCAAGCTTCAGAAGTTGGTGATGGACGGGGAAGCCTAGTGTGCTGCAGTCCATGAGGTCTCAAAGAGTCAGACAGTGAATTGAACTGAAACAATCAAAAGTTTTGAGAGATGCAAATGCCTAGATATCTATTAGTTGATTCAGTAGTTATGATTCTTAGGTTAAAAACTCAATTCCTAAAAGAGTCCTAAGTTCTTTGCAATGCTAATATTCTATAATTATGAGATGAGTGATAAGTATTTTGAACTTCACATGTTTACAGCTGAATTCCTAGCCCTCACTCCCCCAAGCAGATTGAACTGCTCATTTCTCTTATTATTAGTAAATTCTACTGAAGTCGCACATTTGGAATCAACCTACTCTCCTTCTCTCCTGCCTCCTCTTCACAATTCCAAGGAATCCTCATGTCCCTGCCTTTAAAACATTCCCTGAATTGAGCCCTTCTCACCACCTCCACTGGCAGCATCTTGGTCAAACTACTACCATTTTTGCCAAAAATATTGCAAAATCCTTCAAACTGGTCTACACATTTGTTCCTCTATAGTTTATTTTCAATGTATCAGTCAGTGTTGTTTACAAAAATAAGGGAATTCATGTAAGTCTTGTTCTTAAAAAAAATATGAATTTACTAATTTATTTAAAGTCAAAGTCTGTGCAGTGGCCCTAATGTCCTTCACAAGCAGGCCCTCCATTACCTACAGATCCTTACCTTCTACAACTCGCTCCTCCTTTATTTCTGTTTCAACCTCATAGACTTTCCCAATGTTTCTTAAGAATAGCAGCCCTGGCCCAGCATCAGATATATTGGATCTATCTGCTCCCCAGTGTAAACACTATTCCCCAGATGTTTGCAAGACTCACACTCTCATCTTCTTTAAGTTTCTATCAAATGACACTTTCTGGCATTTCTGCCCATCCTCATTAATCTATTTGAAATTTTATATTCCCTTCCCATCAACAATCCTCATCCTTCTTATTCTGCTCAGATCCTGCCCTTTTTCCCCAGACATAAGATTCTGATGCTGGGAAAGACTGAAAGCCAAAAGGAGAAGGGGACAGCAGAGGTTGAAATGGCTAGATAGCATCATTGGCTCAATGGACATGGATCTGAGAAAACTCCAGGAGACAGGGGAGGACCTGGGAGTCTGGAATGCTGCAGTCCATGGGGTCATTTACAGAGTCAGTCAGTGACTGGACAACAACTGCAATCCTGTCCTTTTGCTTAAGTTTATTGTCCCTCTTCCTTCACCAGAATGTAACAACACAGGTCAGAAAGACTTTTCTGTTTTGTTTACTGCTGTATTCCAAAGTACAGAACAGTTATTAGCATGTAATTGGCACCTGATTAATATTTCTAAAATTAATTAATGAGTAAGTACCTTTATAATTTAAAGATGTCTCCTTTCTAACCTTGCTCAAACTCCCCAGGACACATCGTCCCTCAATTGGTCAGTGTATTACGTCACATGAAAAGGAAGAGTAAATAAAGAGAAGATTCATAACCACCAAGATGGACTAAAATAATTTCTGAATTTGAGATAATTTGCAATTAAAAAATGAATAAAATAAGCAACAAAGAAAACGTCAGAACCAGTCCTGTTGAGCCTCCCATATAAAAGGACTTCATATGTTGTGTGATCCCTGAAGCACCTCTGTCCCTTTCCCCCTTCACTGGAGCACTTAAAATTCGAGGGAAGAATGCATCCTTCTAGCACCAGAAAATGAGGACCAAGAAGGAAAATATCACACACTAGCTGTTTGAACAGCACAGCATTCTCAGAACCACTAAAGTCAAGAAAGCATGTCTTTTTTTGCCTCTTATTTTCTCTACTGTGTACATGAATATATGATGACCCAGCATAGCTACCAGACTGAATTAGAACTCTCAATGAGGGTTACATATAACACGAACGAAATTCAAGTTAGAAGACTGTGTGTGTGTGTGTGTGTGTATAAAAATGACCCTTTGAGAGCCAGGCCAGACTCTGTCTGAGGTCACAGAAAGCCAGAGCACTTAGCTGCCCCTGACCCTGGTTGCTTACCCTTGATCAGGAAGGACATTCCTGGAAGCAACACCCTCTTCCCTCTCCTCTGATGCTTTGGGGAGCTGTGTTAGATCTAATATAAGTGTTTCCTCAATGGTCCACTGGGACCTCTTCCACAGAGCATCCCAGAAATATCTGCCTCCCTCTCCAAAGACACAATCAGAGCTCATTTGGAGCTTGGGGATAATATATTAATTAGGATAGGGTAAAATGAGGAGCATTTCATTAAAAGTCCACTCTCAAAATGAATATGTCAAATGTAATCATAACTGTGTGTGATTGTGTGTGTGGGCTTCCCAGGTGGTGCTAGGGTAAAGAACCTGCCTGCCAATGCAGGAGACTTGGAGGCACAGTTTCAGTCCCTGGGTTGGGAAAATTACCTGGAGAGGGGCATGGCAACCCACAGTATTCTTGCCTGGAGCATCACACGGACAGAGGAGCCTGGCAGGCTATGGTCCATAGGGTTGCAGAGTTGGACACGACTGAATTGACTAGGCACACACAGCATTTTCATGATTAAAAACAAACAAACAAAATTCTCCAAATTGTACTAGTTGGACTTTTCTAGATATTATCATGTGATTCATCGTGTTTTTCCCTCTCCTGTGTTTCACTATCTGTCCAGGCTACACTTCCTTGTCTCATTCATCAGGAAACACTACCCATTCTTGGGGCCATGGCTTGAATCGCAACCCTCTAAAATTCATATATTGAAGATGTAACCTCCAGTAAATTCAAATGTGACTGAATTTGGAGATAGAGCCTTTATAAAGGAAATTCAGTTAAAATGAGATGGTTAGAATGAACCTTAATGCAATCTGACTGGTATCTTTATAAAAACAAACAAAAATGGATACAGGAAAAGAGATACCAGAGATGCTTTTGCACACACACACACACGCACACACACACACACACACACACACACACACACAGATCCAAGCCAGGAGAAAGTAAGAAAGTGACCAAGTGCCAGCAAAGGAAAAAGAAGTCAGAACAAACCAACCCATGCTGGCTCATTGATCTTGGCCTTTCAGCCTCCAGAGTTCTGAGAAATATATTTCAATTGTTTATGACAGTCAGTCTCTGACATTTTGATATGGCAGCCCTGACAAACTCTAAATCCTCTCTTGGATGTAAAGCTTTTGAAATCTTTTTACCTCTCTAATTATCCATCTTTATCTCCTTCTCCATTTCTGTTTCATAGAGCAGCTCTTCTTTTGCCCTTCATTCTTTTATTTCTTTGGGAAAATATTATTTTATTGGAAGCTTGCTGTGACTCTAAATATAGTCATTCTTTCCTATATATGCTGTCAAGAAAATCTTTGTTTCACAGTAAGCAAAATTATGAAAATCAGAAAAGAAAAATAAATTTATTTTGAATGGCATTTTACAGTAGATATTGTACTTATGAACTTTCAACTAGCACTAACTCATAACAAATGAATAAGTACCTCTGGAATCAAAAAAATCTGTGTTTGCATTCTTTTATCTTACCTATGATTTATCTGATTGGAACCAAGAGATTTCATCTGTCTAGTCATGACAGTGATCGCATAACCAATACTATTATTCTATATTATATTATAATATTATACTTACAATTAATTAATAAGCTGTCAATTGTAATTTAAAAAAAAAAAACTCTCAGAATTCCAGTAATACTATAGACTCTGTTCTGAGCTAGCATGCCTAGTAGTTTTTCCAATTGCCACAGACTGATTTATTTTAAAAAATATTCAAGAACATCAGTGCTGACTTAAAAAGACGAATACAGGCTGGTATTTCTACATTATTCAGTGATTTTATCTTTTGCTTAATTTATTTATTTCTGAGATTTACAGACTGTTATCAATAAAATAGAAACTAATCTGCAAAACACAAAACAAGCAAAAAAAAAAAAAAAAAACCCACTCTGTTTTCCAAGTTCAGTTCAGTTCAGTTCAGTCACTCAGTTGTGTCTGACTCTTTGCGACCCCATGAACTGCAGGACACCAGGCCTCCCTGTCCATCACCAACTCCCAGAGTTCACTCAAACTCATGCCCATCGAGTCAGTGATGCCATCCAGCCATCTCATCCTCTGTTGTCCCCTTCTCCGCCTGCCCCCAATCCCTCCCAGCATCAGAGTCTTTTCCAATGAGTCAACTCTTCCCATCAGGTGGCCAAAATATTGGAGTTTCAGCTTCAGCATCAGTCCTTCCAATGAACACCCAGGACTGATCTTTAGGATGGACTGGTTGGATCTCCTTGCAGTCCAAGGGACTCTCAAGTATCTTCTCCCATGGCAAACCACTTCAGTATTCTTGCCTTGAGAACCGCATGAACAGTATGAAAAAGCAAAATGATAGGATATTGAAAGAGGAACTCCCCAGGTCGGTAGGTTTCCAATACGCTACTGGAGATCAGTGGAGAAATAACTCCAGAAATGATGAAGGGATGGAGCCAAAGCAAAAACAATACCCAGTTGTGGATGTGACTGGTGATAGAAGCAAGGTCTGATGCTGTAAAGAGCAATATTGCATAGGAACCTGGAATGTTAGGTCCATGAATCAAGGCAAATTGGAAGTGGTCAAACAGGAGATGGCAAGACTGAACATCGACATTCTAGGAATCAGCGAACTAAAATGGACTGGAATGGGTGAATTTAACTCAGATAACCATTATATCTACTGTTTACAAAGCCTTTGCTAAAGAAACTTTGCTCTATCTAACATTTTCCTCAAGGCATCTTTAACATCTTTATTTCTTAAGCTATAGATCAAGGGATTCAACAAGGGAATCACCACTGTGTAGAACACAGACACCACTTTATCCCTCTCCAGGGCATAGCTCGTGCTTGGCCGGGAGTAAATGAAGAGAATTGACCCATAGTACAAGGTGACAGCTGTCAGGTGAGAGCCACTGGTGGAGAAGGCCTTCAAGCGGCCTTGGGTGGAGCGGATCTTCAAGAGGGCAGCAATGATGAAGAAATAGGAGGCAAGGATAAGCACGGCAGGAGTGATGACGTTGGAGGCAAGTATGAAATACAGCACAGACTGGTAGCTTTCCTTCACATCACAGGCCAACTTGACAAGGGGGGGCAGGTCACAGAAGAAATCATCAATGATGTTGTTCCTGCAGAAGCTCAAGGTAAATGTCTCACTGGTGATGATGGTTGAGTTCACAAAGCCACTAAAGTAGGAAGCTGCAAGAAGACTGACACATAAATTTGGGGACATGGCCTGGGAGTAAAGCAGCGGGTTAGAGACGGCCACATAGCGGTCATAAGCCATGGCAGCCAACAGGTAACACTCGCTGTAGGCCAGTCCAGCGGAGAAGAAGAACTGAGCTAGGCAGCCAGCAAAAGAGATGCGCTTGTTGTCAGAGATGCAGGTCATTAGGATTTGGGGGGCATAGACGGAAGCATACCAGAGATCCAGGTACGAAAGATTCCCAATGAAGAAATACATGGGTGTGTGGAGCCGAGAATCAGCACAGATCAGAGAAATCAGGGTGATGTTCCCTAAAAGACTGCTGATATATATGATGAGGAAGATATAAAAGAGAACTCTCTGTAAACACGGGTCTGTCGTAAATCCTAAAAGTATGAACTCCTTCACCGTGGTATAATTTTTTTCATCCATTGAGTCTGAGTTGTTTTTTTTTTTTTCATTCCTTTCTGTAAAAAAATGATCAATATGTCATGATTTAAGGTATTGATGTTATCAGCTTCCCCATTATATGTCATTTTAGATTGTTTAATACTCAACTGATGCATATACCATGTTCATTTAAAAAAAATTGTTTATGCTGAACTGGAAATTATTCCTGTTAGAAAACTGTGAAATCTTTCTATGCTGCCTTGAAAGACCAGATTATGAACATAATATAGTTTGTCACCATATGCTTTTTTCTAATCATTCTCCTTTTGAGAGATGGTAATTTGTTCATCTTCTTTTTTGTTTGCAGCTAGAGTGATTGGGGAGCACGTGGAAGACATAAAAAAGGGAGTTTGCATTTAAGCTCTTAAATCTTTGTTTTTTCTAATGAATTACTGGAAGAAGCATACTTTTATTAGTCTGGCCACACTTTGGAATAACCTTGAAAGTGCATTTATGCTAGTTTCTTTGAAGGCAATACTTATATTTTATTTAACTTTTTATCCACAAAACCAATAAAACAGCTAAAAATAAAGTTTAAAAAATTAATAATAAAATGTATAACTTGAATAATACAATAGGTTTACTTAGATAATAGGAATTTGAAACCATATCTATGTATGTATGACATCAAATGCATGCTGAAAGGAAGTTAAAATATTAATCAATGGATAATTGTGTTCAAAATGTGGTTTAATTTCCTACAGAAATAAGAATTAAAAACAAAAAACTAAACTTATCAAACTGAATGATTTGGGGGAATGTGGTGGGCAGAATATGGCCCATTAAGATGTTCAAGTTCTTTTTCTTAAAGTTGAAGTTTAGTTGATTTGCATTATTACATTAATTTCAAGTGTACAGCATAATGATTCAGCATTTTTACAGATTATATGCTATTAAAATTATTACAAGATACTTGCTATGATTCTCTGTGCTATACATTGTATCTTTGTTGCTTATCTATTTTGTATATAGTAATTTGTATCTCTTAATCCCATATCCCTAATTTGTCCCTTTACCTTCGTTTCCCCATTGGTAACCACTAGTTTGTTTCTTGTAGCTGTAAGTCTATTTCTGTTTTGCATATATATTCATTTGTATTACTTATTAAATTCTACATATGTGATGCCATACAGTATTTATCTTCATCTTACTTCACTTAGTATTTTCTAGATTAATCTACATTGTTGTAAATGGCAGACTTTCATTAATTTTTGTAGCTAGCAATATTCTGCTATGTACATAGGTATATTACATCTTTACCCATTCATCTGTTGCTGGGCACTTGCATTGCTTCCTTATCTTGTCTTTTGTAGATAGTGCTGCTGGGAACATTGGGATTCACGTATCTTTTCAAATTAGTGTTTTACTAATTGCTGGTGCATGGGGATGTACTTTATGGGGAAAGGATCATTAAGTTAAAAATTAAGAATTTTGAAATAAGAAATTTACCAGTGTGGGCCCTAAATCCAACCACAGATATCCTTATAGAAAGGAGGTAGAGAGGGATTTGACCACAGACCCCAGAGATGGAACAGTGTGACCAGAGAAGCAGAGTTCAGAGTGATACGACCACAGGGAATGCCAGCAACCTCACAAAGCCTAAGAGACAAGAAAGAGAAGCTCCACTAGAGTCTCTGGGTGGATTGTGCCTCTGTTGGCACCCGGATTTTAACCTAGTGCCATTGAGTTCTGAGCTCCAGAACTATGAGAGAATAAATTCTTGCTGCTTTAGGCCACCCAGTTTATGATCATTTAATACATGAAATTAAAGAATTCAACCTCTAATAGTCTTCTTTCCTTCGAAAGTAGAAGCATTTCTGCCACCAGCAATGGGGGAAGAACCATCTCGGCTTGTCTATGGTACAACTTTCAAGAAACATAACACCACATAGCACAATCAAAAAAGGGCTAAATCAGGATTTTCAGGGCTCTGAACAGGCATGGATATATTTCTATTAGAGCCAAGGCTTTCAAAACCTCTTATACTCAAGAAAAAATAAAATATATATTTTTAGGTGATGAGTGTGTGTGTGTGTGTGTGTGCATGAGTGTGCACACTCAGTTGCGTTTGACTCTTTGTGACCCCATGTACTGTGTAGTCTGCCAGGCTCCTCTGTCCATGGAATCTCCCAGGCAAGAATATTGGAATGGGTTGCCATTTTCTTCTCCAGGAGATCTTCCTGACCCAGGGATGGAACCTGCATATCTTACATCTCCTGCATTGGCAGGCAGATTCTTTACCACTGAACCACCTAGGAAGCTTTAGGTGATGGATTTAAGCTAAAAAATATAAATAATTGCTCTCTTGAAACTGTATCTTTTTGATGAATGGAATCCATAATTTTAATTAAAAATGTTAATGCTACTTTTATTATCAAAGTAGAATTTATTCAGAATAAGCAAACGAGGATTGGAGTAAATAATGTTTCCATTCTTTTAGAATTTCAGGAGTGCCAGGAGCCACGATCCTTTTTAACAAAGCATCTTCCTGGAAGCTGCTTAAGATCAAGAATCAATAAATCTGGATTCTGATCTGAGTTGGTTGTTGCCATTTGAAATAAAATGATAACCTCTAAAGCTTTATTTTCTCACGTACCTTCTCAATTCAGTGAGACTTTAGTGAAAGTGTTAGTCACTCAATAGTGTCCAACTCTTTGCGACCCCACAGACTATAGCCTGCCAGGCTCCTCTGTCCATGGAATTCTCCAGGCAAGAATACTGGTGCAAGTTGTCATGCCCCCTTCCAGGGGATCTTCCCAACCCAGGAATCAAACCTGCATCTCCTGCATTGCAGGCCGATTCTTTACCACTGAGCTACCAAGGAAGCCCTCATAATATATTACACAATAATCTTATATATAAAAACACAAGAGAGAGATTTTTGAGGTACCCTTACTTGCCATTCATTCTTAGACTTAAAGCTGGCTGCATGCCTTGTTAGAAGGAACACTCAGAAACTTTTTTCCCACAGAATATCTCTCCTCATCTCTAAAACATCTCTCATTATCAGGAGACCCATTTAAGAGGTAGGTGGTTCTGGGGGTGGCTATCCAAAAGAATCTGAGGTCTTTGTGATCTCCCAGCCCTCACCAGGGTTAATGTGTTTGCAATCTGTGTCATTCAGTTTGATAATTTAATCAGGTACTTCTTGAGTTGTAGTTATAATAGCATAATACGATCCCAAAGAAATGCCTAAATATATTAATCTATATCTGTATTTTATATGTTATTCTTAGATGTTAAAAAGTGAAATATATATAGAACTATAAGTATAGATTGATATATTATATATGGAAATAGATATAAATATAGACAAAGATATAGATATACATAGAGCTAGATTGATAGACATATAAAAGTTTTCTCTTTCTCTTAAAGAGCTTCTATCCAATGAACTTCACAACATACAAAAAGAAACATTTCAAAGTCATGAAAATATTGACCAATATTAGTATTTCTATACTCTTACCAACATTAAGGATGGATCAGCTTACTACAAGATAAAGGGAGACATTGGGCCACACAGAGCTACATGCAACTACTCAGGGTTTATGAGAATGAAAACATCCACAAAGTATACATCTAATTATCTGTTTCACTGAAAAGGAGAACAAGAATGAAAGAAAAGACATTTGAAGGCATTTCAGTCTGCCTGCAGTGTGGGAGGCCAGGGTTTGATCCCTGGGTTAGGAAGATGCCCTGGGGAAGGAAATGGCAACCCACTCCAGTATTCTTGCCTGGAAAATCCCATGGATGAAGGAGCCTGGCAGGCTACAGTCCATGAGATTGCAAAGAGTCGGACACAACTGAGTGACTTCACTTCTTTCTTTCAGCTTTCTTCATCAATTATAACTATAGGAAAGAAAACCTTACTGTATTTCTTGAAATGGAATTATATTATTATTTGATTCTATTGTAAAGTGTTTTGTTTTTGCCCATATGGTGATTTACTGACCTTTTTCGCCTGGTCAATTCCACAAGGTAGTTGCTTTGTGAATTATAGTTTTCTCACTTTAATTTCAACTAAAGCCCAAATTTTTTCAGATTACCTTAGAATAAAAAGTGTCTTCTATTCACTCCACAGGAATCCTGTTTCCAAAGATAACAATACTGGGAGAAAATATAAGCCTGAGAATCCCTTTGGGATTTGCTGCTACAAGCAAAGAACATGCCACGTGCTGTCCTGGTGCCAAGTGACCAATTTTAATCCCAGTTATCTCTCTGGGATGAAGTAGGAAGAGAACTCTCATCATCAATATAATTGGCCCGGTTAATCTGTAAAACCCTTCAGCTTTGTGACTTTTGTGCATCCATTTGTGATAAAAGAGTTTGGAAGAAAGGAGTAGCCCAAAGCACACAACCAATGCTCAAGAATTATTTGTAGCCCATGGCTCAGCCGGTTAACAAACTGCCTGCAACGCAGGAGACCCGAGTTCGGTTCCTGGGTTGGGACGATCTGCTGGAGAAGAGCATGGCAACCCACTCCAGTATTCTTGCCTGGAGAATCCCATGGACAGAGGAGCCTGGCGGGCTACAGTCCATGGGGTCACAAGAGTCGGACACGACTTAGAGACTCAACCACCACCACAGTGACAGAGGAGGTGATGGTTGCATGGCATCACCAACTCAATGGACACAAGTCTGAGCAAACTCCAGGAGATAGAGAAAGAAAGGGAACCCTGGCTGCTGCAGTCCATGGGGTTGCAAAGAGTTGCACACAAATTAGCTACTGAAGATCAATTACAATAATGAAATAGAAATCATACAACATCTTTCCTTGCTTCCAAGTACAAGAGATAATATCCAAGCAGAACTCAGAGGGAGAGTACAAGGACTACTCTGCTACACACCTGAAGAGCAGTGGGATTATGCAAATTTTCATGCAAGACCTGGGAAGTTTGCCTGGAAGTTATACTAAGGGAGCTGAACACATGGTGAAGGAGGCTAGCAAGCTAGAAGAGGGTAAAAGCCTTGTTCCTTTCTGTTTTTACTCCCTGTCCCTGTCAGTGTCACCTTAGAAACTCTTCTTCATTTAATTAGCAATTGTATTCCAGTAGTTTTGCATTTGGTTACAGCTTGCAACTTTTCCTACCTTGGTTGCTGCTGCTGCTGCTAAGTTGCTTCAGTCGTGTCCGACTCTGTGCAACCCCATAGACGGCAGCCCACCAGGCTCCCCCGTCCCAGGGATTCTCCAGGCAAGAACACTGGAGTGGGTTGCCATTTCCTTCTCCAATGCATGAAAGTGAAAAGTGAAAGGGAAGTCACTCAGTCGTGTCCGACTCTTAGCGACCCCATGGACTGCAGCCCACCAGGCTCCTCCGTCCATGGGATGTGCCAGGCAAGAGTACCTTGGTTGAAACAGCCTTAATTCAGCACCTCAGAGACACAAAGCCTCAAATATGTGGATTCATGTCAATGTATGGCAAAATCCACTACAATTTGTAAAGTAATTAGCCTCCAATTAAAATAAATAAATTTTAAATAAAAGACCACATGGCAAAACCAATACAATATTGTAAAGTTAAAAAATAAAATACAATTAAATTAAAAAAAAAAAAAGACCACATGGGTCTCAAAATCTGCATGCCAATGTAAGAGACACAAGTTCAATCCCTGAGTTGGGAATATCCCTGGAGAAGGGAATGGCAACCCATTCCAGTATTCTTGCATGGAGAATCCCTGGACAGGGGAGCCTGGCAGGCTACAGAACATGGAGACTGTTTGTTAGTCTTTGTCTAACAAAGAGTTAGACATGAAAAAGCATACACATGCACAATGTCTGTAGACATTCCAAATTAAAAAAAAAAATCTTTCTGGAGAATGCTTTCATAATTTCATAACAGCTTATAATAATATATTAAAAATTTATATATGGAACTGTTTTTACTTCTACTTCCCCAACTGGAGGGGAGGGGCTGTCGTTTGCCAGCTTATACAATATCCTATATGGAAATCCAAGTAGACTATTTACATGAAAACAGCAGGTTTTGTCTGATTTCCCCCCAGAATTTTCTCTTATATCTATTTTTTCTTTCAGTTTTCAGTTCCTACACCTCTTGTTAAACCTACTGCAACGCATTATCTCAAAAACACCCTCCCCATCTGGCTGCCGCCTGCTTCATGCTTAGACTACTGTGCTGGCACTGAACTTCTGGCTCCTGCTTTGAATCCTTCCTCTTCACTACCAACTACCAAGTCACGTCAGTCGTGTCCGACTCTGTGCGACCCCATAGACGGCAGCCCACCAGGCTCCCGTCCCTGGGATTCTCCTGGCACTAAACTTCTGGCTCCTGGTGGCTCCTGCTTTGAATCCTTCCTCTTCACAGCTGCTCTAATAATTCTCTAGAATCTTGTGTCATATTTTTACTCCAGTGCTTTAAAACATATCACATTGTTTCCTCATTTCCTCCAGAATTGAAACAGGTATGGCTATGGGTAAGCTTAGGCTGTGTGCCTATTTTAATTCTTGCTATTTCACGAAGTATAAGGATAACACAAACGTGGGCACATAAATTCAAATTTACACAAAGAACAAGAGAGTGTCCTTGCACAACACTCAGCCTTGGAGGGAAAAGAGATTAATCATGAAAATCTGATCCCAGAGCATGGGAGCAGACAGAGGTGACTTGTAGAACATTGTAGATAAAGTCTATTATTATTCAGCCAGAAGAAAGAGGGAAACCTTGCTATCTGGATGAACCTGGAGGGCATATTGCAAAGTGAAAGATCCAGACGCAGAAAAAAATACAGCAGAATATCACTTATATGTTAAATCAAAACAGTAGAATTCAAGAGTGGTTGTCATGGACTGGGCATTGCTGCAAATGAGAGGACTTTGGTCCAAGAGGACAGCTTTTCAGTTTAAAGATCCAGAAGCTTTGAGGATCCAATGTACAGCATGATGGCTGTAATAAATACTAATGCAAGTACACACGTAGCCCAGTGTTCATTGCAGCACTATTTACAATAGCCAGGAAGCAACCTAGATGCCCATCAACAGATGAATGGATAAAGAGGCTGTGGTACATATACACAATGGAATATTATTCAGTCACTAAAAGGAACACATTTGAGTCAGTTCTAAGGAGGTGAATGAACCTAAACCTTCTAAACAGAGTGAAGTAAGTCAGAAAGGGAAAAACAAGCATTGTATATTAATGCATATATATGGGCTCCAGAAAAATGGTACTGATGAACCTATGTGCGCAGATGCTCAGCCATGTCCAGCTTTTTGTGACACCATGGACTGGAGCCCGCCAGGCTCCTCTGCATCTCTGCAGGCAGCAGCAGAGACACAGGCATAGAGAACAGACCTGTGGACACAGTGGGGGCAGGAGGGGGTGGAGCAAATTGAGAGGGGAGCATGGAAGCATATATATTACCATATGCATTACCATATGCAAAATAGACAGCCAGTGGGAATCTGCTGTATGACATTGGCAGCTCAACCCAGTGCTCTGTGACAAGCTAAAGGGGTGTGGGGCTCTGTGACAACCTACAGGGGTGGGGTGGGATGGGCTGAGGAGGCATGATGGGGTGGGGAGGTGGAATGGTGTGGGGAAGTGAGAGGGAGGTGCAAGAGTAGGGCGATGGAGGCATATCTATGGCTGCTTCATGTCCATTTATGGCATAAACAAACAACACTGTAAAGCAATCATCCTCCAATTAAAACTAATTTTTAAAAAGTACTGTAGAAAACAAGTATATCATATACTTGAAATTTGCTAAGAGAATAAATCTTCAGTGCTCTTATCACTCACAAAAAATGGTAACTATATGAAGTAATGAATGTGTTAATTAGCTTAATTGTGATAATCATGTCCCAATGTATATGTATATCAAAGCGTCATGTTGTACACCTTAAATATATAAAACTTTTTGTCCATTTTTAAAAAATACCTTTTGATGATGTACTCAAGTATTCACATCTGAGACCTGGAAGGAAAAAGGAAGAAATAGTACTTGGTCAGGCAAAGTGCTCTTAGAGTCTCTACAAAACCTATGAGTCACTCCTATGCCGGGAGCCAGAGTGAGGAACTCCGCCCGTGGCAAAGGTCATGAGGAAGGAGGCTCGGCATACGCAAAGGGGGGATCGAGCCTCAGGAGTCCCCCTGGATATTCTCGAGCATCTACCCCCAAAACCAGAGTCTGCCTACTTTACTGCTTTGTGCTCTCACCTCTGACTTTACAGGGGGCTGTCCCCCACCACCATCTCACTCTCTCTGAAAAGGAGTTAACTTACAGCTCCAATTAATAAAGTTCCTGGGCATAATAGGAGTGTTTAAATCCAAACCCATCAGATAGCTCTCTAACTTGCCTGACAAGTTTACCTGGACTCCTACAGCTATGCATACGATTGTTTACAGTCTCCCAACTGCGAGAGGCACGGGAAGCTTAAGATATTCAAATAGCTTAGAGCCTCTCGGAGAGTTAGAAGCTGTCAAAATAAAACTAGTAGAAGATTTCATTGATGAGCCAATGCTTGCTGCCAAGTTTCTACATCCCCTGTTTTGTATCCTTGAATGTGTATTAATTAATATAGTTGGTATGTAGAAAAAATAAGTAGTAGCCTTGGTGTTAGCAACTTTAGACCCTTAAGGTAATAAATTCTTTCCTTTGTTGTAAACCCACTGCACCTCTGCCCTATAGGAATGCAACTTTATCTAACACCTTCGGAGGATGGCACCAAACTTTAAAATAATTACTCTTAGAAAAAAATAAGTCTTATGGTTGACAAACCTTTATCAGAGTCATAAAATGTTAACAGGCCTTCTGGCCAGAAGATGATGTAAATCACCTAAACCATTTGTATACGATAAGTTTGTGGAAAAGAAACCCTGGTTTCAAAAAGGATCAAAGACTGCTGACTGCATGATTTCACACCCCCTATTATCCTCTATGTGCAACTTATGGTATAAAAGCCCCTGTTGAAAATAAAGCTACAGGCCTTGCTCACCGAAGTTTGGTCTCCCCATGTCATTCTTTCTTTCACCTTCTGGCTGAATTTCCATCTGGAGCGTGGAGGCCCACCAAGCCTATTAATTTTGCCTGGGCTTCTAAGATCTGACCGGGGAGGCCTTAGTGTCTCCTCTCCCTCAGGAGAACGGGAAGATGCCTGTGGCCTATGTAGGTGGTGCAAGCTTCTTGGCTTGAAGTTTTATTGGTTTTCCGTGTAAACCAAGCTATTCAGCCTCTTTTCTCCAATGAACTTTCTTACTGAGCTATCCCTATTTAACCACACTTCATATTTCTAATTAATACTTAATTAAGCTATTGTTTCACTGATGCCGTCTCCCCTTCAAATTCCCTGGATCTGCTGGGGATGGACCCCGGCACTCCTATCCTGTGACTTGGAGGCTTTCACCACTGCAGGTGAGATAGGAGAGCCCTCCTCTATCTAAACACCCCCTCAGTGCCATCCACACATGCCCAACCTTGAGACAAAAGATGGAGGGGAACTAAGGCAAAGGGGCAGAAAATGTCACTGTGTGCCTAGGATCCCTAAGGACCACTCTGAGAATGAGGCTTCCCTGGTAGCTCAGATAATAAGGAACCCCTGCCAATGCAGGAGATCCAGGTTCTATCCATGGATTAGGAAGATCCCCTGGAGAAGAAAATGGTAACCAGCTCCAGTATTCTTTCCTGGAGAATTCCATGGACAGAGGAGCCTGGTGGGCTACAATCTATGGGATCACAGAGTCAGACACAACTAAACAAGTCATGCCAATATACTCAGAGAATGCAAGAGGTCAAAGCTGCTTAAGTGTAACTATGTCAGGCACAGGGGCCATTTTTTGGAAGGAGAGGAAAAAGGAACAGGTCATAATAACTGATTGTGTTTTTAAATTTATGAAATACTCTTGCAAAATAGGGGAATGTGAAAGTGGCTCAGCCGTGTCAGACTCTTTGCAACCTCATAGACTAGTCCATGGAACTCTCTAGGCCAGAACACTGGAGTGAGTAGCCTTTCCCTTCTCCAAGGGATCCTCCCAATCCAGGGATTGAACCCAGGTCTCCCACATTGCAGGCAGATTCTTTACCAGCTGAGCCACAACAGAAGCCTGAGAATACTGGAGTGGGTAGCCTGTTCCTTCTCCAGCAGTTCTTCCCAACCCAGAAATTGAACTGGGGCCTCCTGCATTGCAGGTGGATTCTTTACCAACTAAGCTGCATAATAGAAGAGATCCCTGTACAAGGCTGGACAAATTAAGGCTGAGTCATTTACACTTCTATAAACAGAACCTCAATCAAAGAAAAATATTTCTGTTTATGCTGCTGCTGCTGCTGCTGCTGCTAAGTTGCTTCAGTTCTGTTTATGACGCTACTGTAAATCACAGTCCCTCTAAGTAACCTCGGACCAGTCTTGGAACTTGACAAGATAATAGTTCATGCTTCCCTACATGACACAAAAAGGCTCATAAATTATGGCCTTCCTTCCCAGTCATGTCTTCTGCTAGTCATCACCACCATGCTTTCAATGGCGCAGACCCTTAGAAATCTGTCTTATTACCTGGAAAAGCCTCCACCATGAGCACCTCTTCTTGGATTTGAGCATGTTGTTCCTTGAGCTTGCAATATTTTTGCAAGCTACTCCACCTTGCATGTTTCTAGTCACGCCACATAATTCAAGTCGAAAATTAGCCTAAACCATTTGGCATTCCCCCACCATCTTGCAAAAATAGTATGAATCACTCACTGTTCTTTGTAATGGTGATTCCCAACGAGGTGCAATTCCGTACAAGGTACTGACAAGGATTCATCTCCAATATATACAAAGAACTCATGCCACTCACTATCTAAAAACAAACAACCAATCAAAAAATTGGCTGAAGGTCTAAGAGACACCGATGGCCAAGAGACATAAGAAAAGATGCTCAGCATCACTGCAGTTCAGTTCAGTTCAGTTCAGTCGCTTAGTCATGTCTGACTCTTTGTGAACCCATGGACTACAGCACACCAGGCCTCCCTGTCTATCACCAACTCCTGGAGTTTCCTTAAACTCATGTCCATTGAGTCAGTGAGGCCATCCAACCATCTCATCTTCTGTTGTCCCCTTCTCCTCCCACCTTCAATCTTTCCCAGTATCAGGGTCTTTTCAAATGAGTCGGTCCTTCACATCAGGTGGCCAAAGTACTGGAGTTTCAGCTTCAACATCAGTGCTTCCAATGAACACCCAGGACTGATCTCCTTTAGGATGGACTGGGTGGATCTCCTTGCAGTCCAAGGGACTCTCAAGAGTCTTCTCCAGTTCAAAAGCATCAATTCTTCTGCTCTCAGCTTTCTTTGTAGTCCAACTCTCATATCCATACAGGAGAAAGGCAAATCAAAGCTACACTGATCAGAATGGCCATCATCAAAAAACCTACAAACAATAAATGCTGGAGAGGGTGTGGAGGAAAGGGAGTTCTCTTGCATGGTTGATGGGAATGTAAGTTAATACAGCTACTTGAAGAACAGTATAGAGATCCCTTAAAAAAAAAAAAAAAAAAACTAAAAATAGAATCACCACTACTGAACATGTAACTGAGAAAACCATGATTCAAAAAGACACATGTGCAAAGCACCATCAGCACCAAGAACTCAGGATTCCCTCCACATCTGTCCTGGACTCTCAACACTTAATAAAAAGAATGGTTACTATGGCAAGTTCTTGCTGAATTCCAGGCACAGGGTTGATAATTTTATGGATATCATCTCACTCAAACCTCAAACAATTGAAAGAGATAAAATCCTGCTTAGGGCAGTGGGAAACTTTCTTAAACCTCAGTTAACTAAAATAAAAAGTGTATAAGATATACATTTCTCTAAGAAGTAAAATTGTTTTTAAAAACAACAAATAGCAACTGTATTTAAGCATTCTATGAATAATTTGCAAAATAAGTTAAAACACATAAAGTGTTTAGAACCTTGTTTAAATAGATAATATATAATTTTAGAATTAATATTAATATTGTTTGATTTCTTTATTTTGAACACTGAGGTGCTTTTCATATCCTTTAGGGAAGATGCCATAAAATCTGAGAAATGGCAGTTTTTCTGGTAATGTGAAATTCCTACCTAATTCCATAAATTTTATCAAGTAGTGCTCTGACAAGAATATTAGAGATATATGAATGGTAAGACAAATAGGCATTGCTGATTTTAAAAATCAAAAGCAAACAAACATGTAGTCCCTGACTTCAAGAAAGATAACATAATCAATCATGGAAATGTAATTGAAAGCAAATATTATAACACCAGGGTTCCCAAGTGGCTCAGTGGTAAAGAATCTGCCTGCCAATGCAGAAGACACGGGTTCAATCCCTTGGTCAGATGATCCCCTGGAGGGGGAAATGGCAACTCACCCCAGAATTCTTGCCTGGACAATCCCATAGACAGAGGAGCCTGGCAGGCTCACTATGGAGTCACTAAAGAATCAGACACAGCTGAGTGACTAGACAACAACATTATAATACTCTGTCTTTTGCAGGAAAATATAAAAGGAAAACAATCTGTTAAAAGGATTTATCTTCAGTGCTTTCCAATAAATTTCATGCTGAAATTAAACTTAAAAAAAAAATAGTCTATTTAAAAAGATGAAAGAAGGTGATTGTTATCTGAAAAGAAAGTTGAACCTGAGGCAGGTTAAATGTAAAGGGGTAGTTGAATGGAGTTTTCATTTTCTTTCTACATACTCTAGGGATTTTGACTCTTTAATAACAGGCATGAATTAATATAACATTCTAATAAAAACTTAAAAGAATCATTTACTTCTATTTATAAACATATTAAATACAATTAATGACATTTATGAATGATATTTTTTATTTTTCTATAGAATTATTTTTGTCCATATGTGTACAGTCATACAATACCCAGTCCAACTTCAGGATAACAAGGAAATATGCTTTTCTTGGAGAAATCTTGCCACCTTGTGGTGTCTAAAAATAATACTGTGCTTAAAGAATTCACACGTGTTCAACAAAAGCACTGTCCTTTAGCCAGGCTCTCCTGCCCTAGTTACTTATAGAATCCATACCCTTCCAAGTATCCATAATCTAGAATCCTAACTTTGTAGTATTTATAATACTGAATAATTTACATTTATTTGCAGTTGTATATTTCCCTGTATCTTCTGTAAATCACAAACCCCCAAGAACGCTAGGTGATTTTTGCCCTGAGTCAGATATGACTGAGCACGCATGCAAGAAGTAAAACACAGTGTTTTGATACACACATATATATAGTGCTGCTGCTGCTGCTAAGTCGCTTCAGTTGTGTCCAACTCTGTGCGACCCCATTGACGGCAGCCCACCAGGGTCCCCCATCCCTGGGATTCTCCAGGCAAGAGTACTGGAGTGGGTTGCCATTTCCTTCTCCAATGCATGAAAGTGAAAAGTGAAAGTGAAGACACTCAGTCATGTCCAACTCTTCGCGACCCCATGGACTGCAGCCCACCAGGCTCCTCTGCCCATGGGATTTTCCAGGCAAGAGTACTGGAGTGGGGTGCCACTGCCTTCTCCGATATATAATGCAATGAGTACTATATCCAAGCTAATTAACACATCCACCTTCTCACATCATCATCGTGTGTGTGGGGTGTGTGTGCCTGTGTTGAGATCACCTGAGATCTACTCTCTTAGCAAGTTTCCAATATAATATAATCATTAACTATGATCACCATGCAGCACTTTGGGTTTCTCAAACTTATTCATCCTGCATAACTGAAACTTCACACACTTTGACAAACACCTCCCTGTTTCCCACAACTCCCTGTCCCCGCTCTACTCACCATTTCTATGAATTTGACTTTTTGAGATTTCACATGTGAGTGGGGTCCTGCAGTGTTTCTCTTTTTATGCCTGGCTCATTTGCTTCGGATAATGTCCTCTAGGGGCTTACCAGTTGGCACTAGTGATAAAGAATCCACTTGCAACGCAGGAGACACAAGAGATACGGGTTCAAGCTCTGGGACCAGAAGATCCCCTGAAGGAGGAAATGTAACCCACTCCAGTATTCTTGCCTGGGAAATCCCATGGACAGAGGAGCCTGGTGGGCTACAGCTGATGGGGTCGCAATGAGTTGGACACAATTGTGCTCAGTGACTGAGCACACTATCCTCCAGATTCACCCATGTTGTTGCAAAACGCAGGATTCCCTTCATTCTAAAATTATAGGTATAGATAAACATATATCACAATTTCTTTATCCATTCATTCATCAATGGACATTTAGAATGTCCAATGTACTGATTTCATTTTCTTTGGATACATATTCAGAAATAAAATTACTGAGTCATATGGTAGTTCAGTTTTTAGAGAAACCTCCAAACTCTGTTCCATAAAGCCTATGACAATTTTCCTTCCCCAAAATGTATGAGGGTCCTTTTTCTCTACATCTTTGACTGCACTTGTTATCTTTTGTCTTTTTGACAATAGTCATTCCAACAAGTAAGAGTCCATACCTCATTATGGTTTTAATTTGCACTTTCCTAATGACTAGTGACGTGGAGCATATTTTTATATATCTGTTGGTCATTTGTATGTCTTCCTTGGGGAAAAAAAATGTCTATTCAAGTCCTTTTCCCATTTTTTAAATCAACTTCTTTGATACTTTTTACTACTAGGATGTTTGAGATCCTTGCATGATTTGGACATGAACTCCTTATCAGATGTATGATTTGCAAATATTTTCCCAAACACAAGTTGTCTTTTCATTATGATAACAGTTTTCTTTGCTGTGCAGAAGCATTTTGATATAGTCCACTTGTACACTTTTGTATATTTTGATTTCTGGGCTTTTGGTGCCACATTCAAAAAATCATTGCCAATGTCAAGGATAATTCCCTCTATGTTTTCTTCTAGTTTTTACAGTATAAAGTATTACATTTAAGTCTCTAATCCATTTTGGGTTGACTATTGCATGTGCTGTAACAGCAGGATCCTACCCATATTTCTCTTTTGCTTGATTACTCATGGCTTTTATTGCAACCCTCTCACTTTTATCTTAAAACTTAGCATTGTTATGCCTTGTAATACCTATTCAAAATTGTTTTATCAATTCAGAACCTCCCCCTAAGCTAGTAGAATGCTTGCTGTGTCGTATATTTGCTCTGAGTGTGTTTATGTGTGTGTGTCGGACACGACTGAGCGACTTCACTTTCACTTTTCACTTTCATGCATTGGAGAAGGAAATGGCAACCCACTCCGTGTTCTTGCCTGGAGAATCCCAGGGACTGCGGAGCCTGGTGGGCTGCCGTCTATGGGGTCGCATAGATTCGGACACGACTGAAGTGACTTAGCAGCAGCAGCAGCATACAGCATATACACATACAAAGTTTACATACATTGAAAATATATAAAGTATATTTGCATATATTTCCTATATCCATTCAGCAGATTATACCATCAACTATCTCTGAGAAAATATTCAATTTATTTTTTTTAAAAAGCTGGCCAAAAAAAAGCAAAGTTGATTTAATTGAGAGCAAGGGTCATTATTTCCCTGAGTGCTCAAGACTATTTCCTTCCCCTTACTGCCTCTGTCAAAAAGTACCAGGAAGCTCTGACTTTCTTTTAAAAAAAATTCTCCTTTATTTCTCTATCACATATTTCTAAAATTCCACAAGAATAAGATTGTCTTTTTTAATAGAATGTCCTTTGGGACTAGTCATGAGTTAATCATAAAATTTTTAATATTCTCTTTCAGTGTGATTAGTTATTTGAGCTTTCTTTTCTTCCCTCCTTGCTTCTTTCCTCTGTTTTTTTAAGTATCATGGGACCCTACAAGGAGTAACCACCCTAATCATCAGGAGGCCCAGGTTCTTAATATTGCACTTCTATCTCCATGACCTTAAGCCAATCGATTCTTTATTTATTAGTTCCCTTATCTCACAAACATAAGTATCAGCCCAGATTGTTGCTAAGGTAGTTTTCACTTCTAACACTTCTGGGATTCAAAAAAACTGAATGAGTTTCAAACCTGAGCAATCAGTAGTTAAATCTTCGGAGAAGCTATTACAGCAGAAAACTAACTTAAGTTTTTCATCCCAACATTTTTACTAATCTTCTGTCTAACAAGATGCTTTGGGCATTATTAAGACTGATTGAGTGTTCAGAGATGGGCGATTACTAACCTTGAAAGAAATTATTTGCCTCACTCCTAAACAAGTTTCAGAGGAACTAATTAATGAAGCCAGTCTTAAATAAGAAAACTCCCTGGGTGATAATTGCTGTTCAACTCTGAAATGTAGCTCTTGAGGCCTGATACAGTGAGGCAGCAAAGAAGAACTGACCCCGGGGGAATCACAATGACTTTGTAAATTAACGTAAGGTGCAGGGTAGTTCTTTCTAGCACTATGAGTTTATTGATTGTTATCCTGCTTTCTTGAAGTTAGATTGTTTGCCCTACAAAACAAACAAAAGAAAATTTACTCCCATTTAGCAAAAACTGGCAAAGCTACAGGAATAAATTACTTTATAAAAATCAGAAGCTATAGGAAAGGCTGTAATTCAAACTCTTTGCTAGTTGAAGAACATGGGTCCTAGTCTTCAATGGCTGCATATTTTGTTATTCCCATTACATGATATTATAGAAAAGACAGAAATATACAGACAGAAAAAGATCAGTGATTGTCAAGGGTTTGGAGGTGGGTAGATATGTAAAGTAGGTGAAGCAGAGGAGATGTTACATTAGAAAAATTAAGTAAAAAGTGCATGGGATTTCTCTGTATTATTTCCTGCTGCTGCATGTGTGTCAACAATTATATCAAATAAAAACTTAATTAAAAACAAAAACAGAAGAGTGTGTGTACCTCAGGAGGACACTTTCAGGTTGGAACACCAGCTCTTTTTTTTTTTTTTTTTTAATTTTTAAACTTTACATAATTGTATTAGTTTTGCCAAATATCAAAATGAATCCGCCACAGGTATACATGTGTTCCCCATCCTGAACCCTCCTCCCTCCTCCCTCCCCATTCCATCCCTCTGGGTCGTCCCAGTGCACCAGCCCCAAGCACCCAGTATCGTGCATCGAACCTGGACTGGCAACTCGTTTCATACACGATATTTTACATGTTTCAATGCCATTCTCCCAAATCTTCCCACCTTCTCCCTCTCTCACAGAGTCCATAAGACTGTTCTATACATCAGTGTCTCTTTTGCTGTCTCGTACACAGGGTTATTGTTACCATCTTTCTAAATTCCATATACAGAGTGAAGTAAGCCAGAAAGAAAAACACCAATACAGTATACTAATGCATATATATGGAACACCAGCTCTTGATCTTGAGCAAGTTATCTAAAACCCCTGAGTTTCTGTTTCTTACAGTGGAGCAGCAAGTTAGTGGTACTCACAGACAGGAATTAAATAAGACAGTGTATATAATATGCCTAGTAGATAGTAACTGCTCAATAAATATTAATTCTCATTCTTGCTTCAGTTCAGTTCAGTTCAGTTCAGTTGCTCAGTCGTGTACGACTCTTTGCGACCCCATGAATTGCAGCACGCCAGGCCTCCCTGTCCATCACCAACTCCCAGAGTTAATTCAGACTCATGTCCATCAAGTCGGTGATGCCATCCAGCCATCTCATCCTCTGTCGTCCCCTTCTCCTCCTGTCCCCAATCCCTCCCAGCATCAGAGTCTTTTCCAAAGAGTCAACTCTTCACATGAGGTGGCCAAAGTACTGGAGTTTCAGCTTTCGCATCATTCCTTCCAAAGAAATCCCAGGGCTGATCTCCGTTAGGATGGACTGGTTGGATCTCCTTGCAGTCCAAGGGACTCTCAAGAGTCTTCTCCAACACCACAGTTCAAAAGCATCAATTCTTCGGCGCTCAGCTTTCTTCACAGTCCAACACTCACACCCATACATGACCACTGGAAAAACCATAGCCTTGACTAAACGGACCTTTGTTGGCAAAGTAATGTCTCTGCTTTTGAATATGCTATCTAGGTTGGTCATAACTTTCCTTCCAAGGAGGAAGCGTCTTTTCATTTCATGGCTGCAGTCACCATCTGCAGTGATTTTGGAGCCCAGAAAAATAAAGTCTGACACTGTTTCCACTGTTTCCCCATCTATTTCCCATGAAATGATGGGACTGGATGCCATGATCTTCGTTTTCTGAATGTTGAGCTTTAAGCCAACTTTTTCACCCTCCACTTTCACCTTCATCAAGAGGCTTTTGAGTTCCTCTTCACTTTCTGCCATAAGGGTGGTGTCATCTGCATATCTGAGGTGATTGATATTTCTCCTGGCAATTTTGATTCCAGCTTGTGCTTCTTCCAGCCCAGCATTTCTTATGATGTACTCTGCATATAAGTTAAATAAGCAGGGTGAAAATATATAGCCTTGACGTACTCCTTTTCCTATTTGGAACCAGTCTGTTGTTCCATGTCCAGTTCTAACTGTTGCTTCCTGACCTGCATACAAATTTCTCAAGAGGCTGATCAGGTGGTCTGGTATTCCCATCTCTTTCAGAATTTTCCACAGTTTATTGTGATCCACATAGTCAAAGGCTTTGGCATAGTCAATAAAGCAGAAATAGATGTTTTTTCTGAAACTCTCTTGCTGGCAAAGAGAGTTGCTGGATCTTCTCATGATCCAGCAGATGTTGGAAATTTGGTCTCTTGTTCCTCTGCCTTTTCTAATACCAGCTTGAACAAATGGAAGTTCATGGTTCACGTATTGCTGAAGCCTGGCTTGGAGAATTTTAAGCTTACTTTACTAGTGTGTGAGATGAGTGCAATTGTGTGGTAGTTTGAGCCTTCTTTGGCATTGCCTTTCTTTGGTATTGGAATAAAAACTGACCTTTTCCAGTCCTGTGGCCACTGCTGAGTTTTCCAAATTTGCTGGCATATTGAGTGCAGCACTTTCACAGCATCATCTTTCAGGATTTGAAATAGCTCAACTGGAATTCCATCACCTCCACTAGCTTTGTTCATAGTGATGCTTTCTAAGGCCCACTGGACTTCACATTCCAGGATGTCTGGCTCTAGGTCAGTGATCACACGATTGTGATTATCTGGGTAGTGAAGATCTTTTGTGCACAGTTCTTCTGTGTATTCTTGCCACCTCTTCTTCTTATCTATCTTATCATTCTTATCTTGTCTTCTTGTCTGTCTTATCGTTCTTGCTTAACTATCACTAATATTCTCACCCAGGCTATTGCAGTAGCTCCTACCTGGTCTTATCACCTCTAGACACTCTGACCATCCTACACAAAGCCACCTTTCCAACAGGGTAGCCCTAATGTGATAAAAATTAGCCTCTTTCTAGAGAGTAATGTTCCAACTCACTATACCAATTAGATCATAATATGACTCCACCTATTTTTCTGTTTATATCCCATACCACTCGACTTTACTGTTTCCACAATCTCAGCTAAATGTGACCCCCACTTTGTCACATCTCCAGGCCCCTCCTTGGGTCATTCCCTTCACCTGCTATTCCTCTCATCACAGCTGGACATCCAAAATCTACCTTCCATGCCCGTCTCAAAGGTCACCTCCTCCACAATGATTATTTACTGCCTAATCTAATACACAATGAATATTCCTTCCTTCTTTCCTTCCTTCCTTTGAGTCTTCATCAAACCCTGTGTTTCCTTCTTATGACTATTAACAATTCTGTAATAAATTTAGTCATTATACATTAGCCATGCATTATTCAATTGGGACTTTCGTAAGGATAGAGACTATATTTTTCTAGTTATTGTTATTAATAGCAACAATAAAGGCCAACAAACTATAGTATTTTAACTTTAGTAAATAAGCCCTATTGTGTTGCTCAGAAACGGTTGTAAGTCTATTTTATAAATGTGAAAATGAAGTCCTCCTAGGAGCAAGGTATCTGGAGGTTAAAGAAAAAATTAATGACAAAGTTCAGTCTGATACTCTCCCCTTTGACTTCCTATCCAGTAAGCTTCCCAGACCAATATCTTCTTAATCTTACCTGGACAAGATCACCAGTCCTGTATTGTCAACGTTGTCAACAGTCCATATGCTCTCAGGCTTCCCACATAAACTCTTACACATTTGCCAGAGTATTAGTTTCATCTCAATTTTACAAGTAAAATTATGCAAAGATTATAGTCATTTAACTTCTCCAGTCCTGTCTTCTATTCCCATTGTTTTGTTTTGTTTTGTTTTCCCACCAAAGGGTCCACAAGCCCAAAATCTCCTAAAAGCCCTTAGAAGTACCTCATCAAGGGCAAAATCCATGCCACAGAGGCCTCAAGTTTAAAACCAGGTAAATCAAAGTATGAAATGAGAATGGTGAATGTGTCTTTTATACCAAGAATAGTAAATTAAAAATTGGAAGGCTATAAATTGGCAAGGGAATGCTTAAAGCATTGTTATTGACTGATACTGAATAATAAATATGTTAAACAGGTTTATTTTGAAATCCCAATCTCAATTAAAAATAAATAAAAGCAGAATTACTACCCTGAAAAGGACAATAAAGAATTAAGTGGACATTCTTAAGGGTATTCTAGGATCCTTTTTAAGTAGATATTATAGAAATGTACTCATTATAAAAAGCTTAAGCAACACAGAAACATAGAAAAAATTTTTCAATGATCTCATCACACAAATATAACTGCTACTAAGTTAGGTGGTTCATTTCTGATCTTCCTTGTTTTAAACCTTTCCCCTCTGTTTAGTGTTTTGAAAACATCTGTATAACATTTTATTTTTACTACATATTTAGCCAGAGAATAATATCTTCGTGGTTTATAAGCACTTGTTTAAGACTGGCAATAGCTGAAAAGTAGTTTTATAAAGAGGACAAAATGCTACAGTTTATTGGGCTTAAATATTCAACAGAGAAAAATTATTATTTTAGTAGTTGATCATTCCATCTGTAGCCAGGTGAATCTGAGCCCAAAGCTTGTACTTTTAAGGATAAAATTCATAAAAGCCATTTTAAAATCGTATTGAGGTTCTCATTTTTTAATTTTTGTTTTTTGTAGAGAAAAGGTAGAGACCTGGATACTGCTTTAAGGCAGAACATATACCCTTATTCTGTATAAATCCTGTTTATCAATTTTTTTAAAAAAATCGTAGTAAAATAACATAAACACATATAAAATTGTCATTTTAACCATTCAATATATAATTGACATTATACATAATTGACAGTGTTTAAGTAACATAAGGTAAATAACACTGTCATACAACCATTACTGCCATCCAACTCCAGAATTATTTTTTCACCATTCGAAACTAAAACCTGTACCTATCAAACAATAACTCCATGCTGTCCCCTCCCCTACCTGCTGGTGTCCACATTCTATTTTCCATCTCTGTGAATTTGACTACTCTTAGCTTTCCAGATGGCGCTAGTGGTGAAGAACTCGCCTGCCAATGCAGGAGATGTAAGAGATTCGGGTTTGATTCCTGGGTTGGGAAGATCCCCTGGAGAAGGAAATGGCAACCCACTCCAGTATTCTTGCCTGGAGGGTCCCATATGGACAGAGGGAACCTGACGGGCAACAGTCCATAGGGTTACACAGAGTCAAAAACAACTGAAGCAACTTGGCACAAGTACCTCACTTAAGTGGAATCATACAATATTTGTCCTTTGTGTCTGGCTTATTTCACTTAGCTGAATATTTTAAATTTCATTCATGTTGTAGCATGTATCAGAATCCCATTCCTTTATAAGGCTGAATAATATTCCACAATATGTATATCTGCCTGCAATGCAGGAGATCCTGGTTTGATTTCTGGGTCGGGAAGATCCGCTGGAGAAGGGATAGGCTACCTACTCCAGTATTATTGGGTTTCCCTTGTTTCTCAGCTGGTAAAGAATCCGCCTGCAATGTGGGAGACCTGGGTTCAATCCCTGGGTTGGGAAGATCCCCTGGAGAACGGAAAGGCTACCCACTCCAGTATTATGACCTGGAGAATTCCATAGACTGTATAGTCCATGGGGCCGCAAAGAGTCAGACACGACTGAGCAAATTTCATTTTCACTTTCACTATATGGATATATCAATTTGATTATCCATTTATTTGTCAATGGATATTTGGGGGTTTTTTCCCCACATTTTTGACTATGATGAATAGTCCAGCTATTGTCAGTAAGCTTTCTAGCCATGCAAGGACAAAGAAAAGATTTTCTACTGAAATTAGGATGAATATGATAATATAAAATATTAGCTAGTTTATGAACATTCATTTAACAAATAAGTGTGTCTGGTGAAGTTTCCTGGCAAATACAGCTCCACCTGGGCTCCCAAGTCTGTCTTCACTTTCATCAGACACATGCGCACCTTTGGCTGACTTGTGTTATTGATATCTAGGCTGCAACATGACTATCTGACATCTCGTGAACATTTTGCAGTTTGGAGATTCATCAGCTTTTGAAATATCCTATATGTGAACACGAGGCTGGATTTGAAATTCATTTGCATTGTAAGAAGAAATCTCAACACTGTGTTTCTCAAAAGGAGGAAATGAAAAGCTTTAGCATCATTTCTTTAAATTTAATGTCAGGCCCCTTAAGTATTTGAATGAGACAAAAATTAAATTTCAAATTATTATGGACAAAATTGATAGGGCTTCTCTGGTGGCTCAGGTGGTAAAGAATTTGCCTGCAATGCAAGATACCTGGTTTCGATGCTTGGGTCAGGAAGATACCCTGGAGAAGGAAATGGCAACTCACTCCAGTATTCTTGGCTGGGAAATCCCATGAACAGAGAAACCTAGTGGGCTACAATCCATGGGGTCACAAAGAGTTTGACATGACTTAGCGACTAAACAACTCAAACAAATAAAGTAGAAAACTGATGAGAACTGACTACATAGCAAACTCTACTCCCTGCTCTGTGGGGAAATAAATGGGAAGAAAATCAAACAAAGAGGAGGAGATAATATGCATATGTAGAGCTGATCCACTCTGCTGTATAACAGAAACTAGCACAACAGTGTAAAGCAACTATACTTCAATAAAAAAATATTTTTTTTTAATTTAAAAGATTATTCTTCAGAAATTTTTCATAGTCATTTCAACTGAAAAGGCTGAGGTAAACTGTTGGAAGCACACTCAAGTTTTCCATTCGAACATTTGGGAAAAAAATTATTTGTAATTTTTATACAAATTCAAATCGCCTTTATCATTTTGAATTGTATTTGCTTCATTAAAATATGATATTTGAAAATAATATAATATTCCACTTGGATATCCCAGTCGGTTCCCAGTGTCTTCAGTGTGCTGAACAATTAACATGTTTCTTTATTTTACCATGACATGAAATCTATTCAGCTCTATGATGACTGATTATATGTGTCAATTTGGCTGGGTCACAATGCCCATCTGGGGTCAAACATTATACTAGATGATTCTGTGCAGGTGTTTGGGGATAAGAATAACATTCAAATCAGTGAATTTTGAATCAGATTGCCCTCCAGCAAGCACCTGGGCCTCATCTCATCAGTTGAAGGCCTGAATATACTAAAACACTCATCTTTCCTGAACAAGAGAGAATCCTGTGGCAGACTCCTTTCAGACTTGAAACTCCAGCAATGGGTTTTCCTGTGTCTTCAGCCTGATGGTTGGACTTGAACTATAACATCAACTCTTTCCTGAATCTCCACCCTGCAGAGTTTGTACTTGCCAGCCTCTGCAATATCATGAGTTCATTACTTAAAATAAATGCCATTCTACTTATACACACACATGCTATTGGTTCTGTTTCTCTGGAGGACCCTGACTAGTACAAACACAAATGATAACAGCAAACAACTAGAGTTCCTTGTGTAACAAGACACTATTCCAGTCACTTTACAAAAATTAACTATGTAACTACTATTATTATCATTTCACTCTATATATGTGGTTATAGAAGCTCAGAGGTATTAAGTAACTTGCCCAGGATCACACAGCTATTAAGTATAAAAGTAAGAATGTAAACCCAAATTCTGTTTTAATGTATATGATCTTAATTAATATGTATTAATAATATACTTCTTCTCTAGATATGAATAAGAATAGTGTTTTTCAAACTGCAATTTAAGTTCTATCCATGGGAGTAAAATCACTGTGCATGGAGACTGCAGCCATCAAATTAAAAGAGGCTTGCTATTCATCTCATATATGATATTATACATGTTTCAATGTCATTCTCCCTAATCATCCCACCCTCTCCCTCTCCCACAGAGTCCAAAAGACTGTTCTATACATCTGTGTCTCTTTTGTTGTCTCACTTACATGGTTATCGTTACCATCTTTCTAAATTAAAATAAAAAAAAAGATATTGGTCAACTTAAAATAAATAAATAAATAAATAAAAGAGGCTTGCTCCTTGGAAGAAAAGCTATGACAAACCTAGATAGCATATTAAAAAGCAGAAACATCACTTTATCTACAAATGTCCATATAGTCAAGGCTATGGTTTTTCCAGTAGTCATGTACAGATGTGAAAGTTGGACCATAAAGAAGGCTGAGCACTGCAGAATTTGTGCTTTTGAACTGTGATGCTGGAGAAGACTCTTGAGAGTCCCTTAGACTGCAAGGAGATCAAACAAGTCTGTCCTAAAGGAAATCAACCCCAAATATTCATTGGAAAGATTGATACTGAAGCTGAAGCTCCAATACTTTGGCCACCTGATGTGAAGAACTGACTTGCCAGGGTCCAGCCCTGGCTGATCCAGGATATTCGAAGGAGACACGGCATCGGTGACTTATTTAAATATTAATTAGAGATATAAAGAGTAATAGAATGAGGATAGCTCAGTAGGAAAATTCAGTGGAGAAAAGAGGCTGAGTAGCTTGGTTTACACGGAAAATCAATATAACCTGTGACACCAGTTTAGCTCTGACCACGGAGGCCACAGGCACCCTCTTGAATAGCGGAAGGTGCCCCACCTTAGACACCTTCTCGAGTGGGTCTTAGAAGCCCAGGCAAATAAATGGTCACAGAGGACCTCCGCACTCCAGATGGAAACTTCAGCCGGAATGTGAAAAGAAAGAATGACATGGGGAGACCAAGCTTTGGTGAGCAAGGCCCGTAGCTTTATTTTCAACAGGGGCTTTTATACCCTAAGTTACACATAGAGGATAATAGGGGATGTGAAATCATGCAAAGTCAGCAGTCTTTGATCCTTATCAAAAACCAGGGTTTCTTTCCTGCAAATTTATCGTATACAAATGGTTTAGGTGATTTACAGCATCTTCTGGCCAAAAGGCCTATTAACATTTTATGACTCTTGACAAAGGTTTATCAACCGTAAGACTTATTTTCTCTAAGAGTAATTATTTTAAGGTTTGGCGCCATCCTCCGAAGGTGTTAGATAAAGTTACATTCCTATAGGGCAGATGTGCAGTGGGTTTACAACAAAGGAAAGAATTTACCTTAAGGGTCTAAAGTTGCTAATACCAAGGCCACTACTTATTTTTTCTACCTACCAACTATATTAATTAATACACATTCAAGGATACAATACAGGGGATGTGGAAACTTGGCAGCAAGCATTGGCTCATCAATGAAATCTTTTACTAGTTTTATTCTGACAGTTTCTAACTCTCTGAGAGGCTCCAAGCTATTTGAATATCTTAAGCTTCCCGTGCCTCTCGAGGCTGGGAGACTGTAAACAATTGTATGCATAGCTGTAGGAGTACAGGTAAACTTGTCAGGCGAGTTAGAGAGCTATCTGTGGGGTTTGGATTTAAACACTCCTAATGCCCAGGAACTTTATTAATTGGAGCTGTAAGTTAACTCTTTGTCAGAGAGAGTGAGATGGTGGTGGGGGACAGCCCCCAGTAATGTCAGAGGTAAGAGCACAAAGCAATAAAGTAGGCAGACTCTGGTTTTGGGGGGTAGATGCTCGAGACTATCCAGGAGGACTCCTGAGGCTCGATCCCACCTTTGCGTATGCCGAGCCTCCTTCCTCATGACCTTTGTCATGAGTGGAGTGCCTCTCGCCGGCTCCCGGCACTGACTTATTGGAAAAGACCCTGATGCTGGGAAAAATTGAGGGCAGGGGGATAAGGAGGCAACAGAGGATGAGATGGTTGGATGGCATCACCAACTCAATGGACATGAGTTTGAGTAAACTCCAGGAGTTGGTGATGGACAGGGAAGCCTGGCGTACTGCAGTCCATGGGGTCGCAAAGAGTTGGACATGACTGAGTCACTGAACTGAATTGAACTGTTAAACTTTATTCCTTCTTTATTCTATTCTATCCCTTTAAACAATTCTATTCTATTCCATCCTACCAAACTGGTTTTATTAATATTCCCATTGTTGTTGTTCAGTCACTAAGTCGTGTCCGACTCTTTGGAACTATCTCCTGGAATTGGCTCAAACTCATGTCAATATATGGTCAAATCTATCAGGTTTTTTTCTACAGTTATTTTAAGCTTAAAAAATGCACCACTACCCCCATGTATCTTTATTGGTATTATGTTATGCTTATGTTTACTCATCATGATTTTCAAACCAAACCCCCACAAAATATCCGTTAAATATATGTACCACATTTTCTTTACTCATTTAACTATTTATGAACAATTAGGTTGCTTCCATATCTAGGCTATGTAAATAACACTTCTATGAACATTAGGGTACATATGTATTTTCAAATAAGTGTTTTTGTTTTCTTAGGATAGATACCCAGGAATGGAGTTGTCAGATTGTATGGTAGTCCCATTTTTAATCTTTTGAGGAACGTCCATATTGTTTTTCATAGTGGTTGCTTTAATTTACATCCCCACCCATGTGCACAAAGGGTTCCCTTTTCTTCACATTTCACCAACACTTGTTATTACTTCTCTTTTTTAATTTTCCATTCTAACAGGTGTGAGGTGATAACTCATTGTGGTTTTACTCAACCATAAAAAAAATGAAAATTTGCCATTTGTAACAACATGGATGGACCTGGAAGGTTTAATGCTTAGTGAGATAAGTTAGATAGAAAAAGACAGATGCTGTATATTTTCTCTCTCTCACACACACACACATATAATTTTAGTCCATTCCATCAGAAGGTCTTTCAAGCATGAAATTCATTAGCTATAATCCCAAGGGCCTGTATTACTATAAACAGGCTCTGTGGACCACTCCGTTTGTCAGGGTTGAACACAAATAGATCTTTAGTTCCTGAGATACACATAGCTCCTTTTATCAAGGCCATTCCAAAAAGTGGTGTGTACAGCCAGGGATTTCATTCCATTTATGAGGTTGAACGTAAAACCCCACATCATTTATTGTACCAATTCCTATCGATGGGAGCCAAATGTGAGTGCAAAACCTTGTGCAAACACTGGCATTTTAAAAGTCGAATTCCAAAGAGTCAGCAGAAAAAGAAAATAGATATACAGAATTTTTATTTAAAATAGTAGCTAATAGTAAATAATAAGCTTTTTCTGAAAATGATTGGACTATGAGGTGGCTGAAAGGAACCAAATTAAATGGGCTGTGGATTTAAACTATAACTTTGGCTTATTATACAGAAAAGATCAAGGCTTAAGGAATCCACGTTGATTGACAAGATGAATGAATAATTGGATGGATGAATGGATAAAGGGGTACCACTACGTCCCCAAATACTTGCTAGAGGCCTGGAACCTTAGGAATCCACACAGTCTGTCATTTTTAGCTTTTTCCTCCAATTTCCATTCTAGATAAGAATTTATGCCCTAGAAAACGTCCTTTTAAACACGGCCCTATGGATGGCATCTTTGACCTCCTTATTCCTCAAGCTATAGGTAAATGGGTTCAACATGGGGATGCCTGCAGTATAAACCACGGACACCACTTTGTCGAGACCCAGGGAGACACAGGCACTAGGCTGGACATAAATAAAGAGAAGAGGGCCATACAAGATAGACATGGCTGTCCAGTGTGCAGAGCAGGTAGACGAGGCTTCGCGTCTCCCATCAGCAGAGTGGATCTTCAGGATGGGGATGAGGATGTCTGTGGAGAAGCCCAGGACAGTCAGGCCACTGAAGATGCCCGCAGCTGCAGCCACAACAAAAACCACCCACTTGCTGAGACTGGTGTCAGCACACAAGGGGAAGCAGAAAGGGCAAGTCACAGAAGAAGCGATGGATGACATGGAGCTGCAGAAAGGAAGGCGAAAAGCATCATGTGTGCGTCATGGGGTTCACGAACCCCCAGTGACATAGGGACCCACCACCAGCTGGACTCAGAGTCTCTTGGACATGGCGACAGAATACCACAGTGGGTTTCAAATGGTGCCACAGCGGCCATAGGCCACAGACGCCAGAGAAAACACCCTGTTGCGACGAAGAACCCAAAGCACCCCTGTTGCGAAGCACAGCCCCGGAAAGAGATGGCTTTCTTCCTCACAAAGAAGTCGGAGAGCATCTTGGGGCTCATGACCAAAGAGAAGCACATGTCCACAACAGACAATGACTGAGGAAAAAGTACATGGGGTGCAAAGGCGGGAATCCATGTGTATCAGAATAATCACACCCAAGTATCCTGTTAGGTTGATGAGGTAGAAACTCAGAAAGAGCAGGAAAAGGCAGACCTGCAATTGAGGGCTGAAATTCAAACCTCTGAAGGTGAACTCTGTGAGCCTCATGTCACTTTCATTAGCTGGGGACAGACTCTGGATTCCACTGGAGAAGAGAAGAGATATTTGGTAAACATGTCTTCAAAAAGGGGACACAGGAGAAAATAAACTAGTCCCTAGGAGAGCATATGACTTTTAGGTGCATGCTGTGGGTAAGGAAACAGTAGTGAAATAGAGACCAGAGCAAAGGATCGGATTTGAAGCTATAATATTACAAGGCTCCATAGGAATCAATCAATATATGGGTGAGAAAACCACAGCTTAGAAACTCAAATTCCCGTAACCGATAGCAGAGAAAATTCCAGAATAACTTTCCAGTAATTCTAACTTCAGTGAAGTTTACCTGAGTTCACCAGGTGGGTACAAGCCTGGTGAAGTGATGTGGGAGAGTGAAATGAAACAAGCAGAGAAGAATGAGCCGCTGCTCAGTTTCAGGCCATGTGCTGTGCACTTTGGGATTACAGCTTAAGCCATAGTGCACACTCTGCAAGTGCTCTGACCCTAGGAAAGTTACTTTTCTTCACCTGTGAAATAGGAGTAATAATAGTAACACCTACCTTGTAAATTGCTGTGAGGATTAAATGAGTTAATGCGTGCAAACATTTAACAGAGTCTTATTGACTTCCTAGTAAGTGCACACTAATTATTGGCATTTGTGCCTTACATATTGTCTTTAACAAGCCTGCAAGCTAAACATCATTATTTCCTTTTACATAGGAGCAAAATAAAAGTTTAATCTGTGTTCCCTATTCTAGTGACTGGCAGAAGTGGGCATTGAGTATTTACCTGTCAAAACAGACTGTAATCTTTCTTTTTTCACACTGTAACAGTGTTTACTGTGTCTTCATAAATCCTTTCATCTTAAAGAGCTTAAACATTGTACATTGCAATAGGAGTACACAATAATGCATTTTGGCTTCCTATTTTTTTGAGGTTATAGCCAATGGTCATTAGTGGGAAGCCCATAGGATAATAGAATGCTGAGTTGAAGCATCACTTTATGGAAACAGTACATGGAAGAAACCATGAGAAGAGCCTGAATTAGCCCACCTCTATATCCTCTATGTATTCTTTTTTCATGCACTGTAAGAATGGCCTTGGTTAAGTCAACTGATCTCCTTGAACCTGAGTTGCTCAAGCATTCATTGCTGGCCGTGCTGGGATTTCATGGCTGAGCGGCTTTTTCCCTGGGTGCGGCGAGCGGAGGCTCCTCTCTAGTTGTGGTGCTCAGGCTTCTCACTGTGGCCCTTCTCCTCTTCTTAAGCCCCAGCTCTAGGGTGCTCGGGCCTCAGTGGTTGCAGCCCATGGGCTCGATGGTTGCAGCGTGTGGACTCCACCACAAGCTCAATAGTTGTGGAGCACCCACTAAGCTGATCCACAGCAAGTTAGATCTTCCCAGGTCAGAGATCAAACCCATGATTCCTGCATTGGCAGACTGATTCTTTACCATTGAGCAACCAAAGAAGCCCTTGCCCAAGCCTTCTGCATGACATTTTAATTTCTCAGTTTTTCGATGTGGCTTGATGCCTAAAATAGACTACTGTGCTCCAACAGGTGAGACCACGCAGGATGAGGAACACAGGTCTCCCTGGGGTTCAGAGCACTTAGGATAACAACAGCACAGCCCACAATAACCTTCTTTCAGCAAGGAGAAAGGAATCACCCAGACGGCTCAGACTGGAATGTGAATTGAATTCAGCGCTTTTCTTTTCCCCTTTTCCTGCTGCTAAGGCATCTCTGACCCATTTTATACTCATGTTATAATATTTTGGTCCAGTTGCAGAATCTAAACTTTTCTCTACCTAGGTTATCTCTTCTTAGACCTTCCTTAACCATCAAAGACAAGGATCATGCCATCGTGGCCATGAATCAAATATAAAATTTATTTTCAATTTACTTCATTTATGTTCTCCTGAACTTGCTAAAAAATCAGGTAGGAATAATGATTTAGAAGTTCTTAACGTTTCAATGGGGTCCCTCTTGTTTAAAGATGGCAATAAGAACTAAAGTAAAAACAAATCAAGTTGGTTAGCTTTCATCTCTTCCCTTACCTTCACACATAGAATGGGTCCAAATTTTCAGCAGTCATTTGATTTTACTTTTTACTTTCTTCCAGAAAGAAAGTGTGGGAGACTCCACTGTGACACATACAGAGTCTTAGTCAACTAGCTGAAAGTCCCCTGAATTAGCTGCATCATTTTCTGCTTGTTCTTATTGAAGATTTCCTGTCCCCAAAGTGTACTGTATCTTGGGAAAGAACAGTTAAGGGGAAGTGCAATTAAAATTCTGCTCAATAACCTCAGTCAGTCCAATGAGATCTATTTTCTGATAATTTTATATTTGTTTCTAACCGGATATAGGCTCTCCATTTTCTCTAGTTCCAAGCTACACAGGAAACTCTATGGAATCCTTTGTAAATTAAAGTAGTAGAGGGGACTTCTCTGGTATTCAGTGGTATCCGGTATCCAGACCTTGTCTTCTGATGCAGGAGGCATCCCTGGTCGGGGAACTAAGATGCCTTGTGCTTTGTGGCAAAAAAAATAATAATAATAATAATAAAATAACGTAAAATAGAAGCATTATTGTAACAAACTCAATAAAGACTTTAAAAATGATCCATATCCAAAAAAAAAAAAAAAATCTTAAAAAATAATGAAGGAAATGTGAACACGCTTTTATTGTGATTGATAAGCTGATGCTGCCACCTCGTGGCAACGTTTAACACCACCTTGAAAAAGAACTATAACAATGTTACTTCACTAAGAACCTTGCCTACACTTTATTTGAACACACCCTATATTCAATATAGGGGCAATATAGCAGAAAGTGGGCTTCCCTGGTGGCTCAGACTGTAAGGAATCTGTCTGAAATGCCGGAGATGCAGATTCAATCTCTGGGCCAGGAAGTTCCTCTGGAGAAGGGAATGACCACCCAGCTCAGTACTCTTGCCTGGAGAATTCCATGGACAGAGGAGCCTGGGGGGGCTACAGTCGATGGGGTCACAGAGTCAGACACGACTGAGTGATTATCACTTTCACTTCACTGTATTCACTGAGACCCTGTTAAATAGGAGATGAATAAAAAAGCAGAGGGGAATCTTTCATTAAGAATGTGAAATAGCGCATCTCATGGTACTGAAGGTACAACAAATTTTAATAAACTTTGACCCTCTTGTTTTCAAGTAATATTGTAAAGTAATCAGCCTCTAATTAAAATAAATAAATTTAATTTTAAAAAATGTAAAAAATAAATTAAAATTGGGTTTATAACAGTTTAGAAAATAAGGTCATTTTGAGGGAATCTTTAAAAATCATGTAGAAGAATGGAAGGATAGCATCTCCCAAATTCTTCAAATTTTTTAGCATCTTTAGATGATGGTCAGATAGTCTAGCCATGTCTGGAAGCTTTACTTTTTAATCTATTTTCTGTTTTAGATGGAAATTTAACTTTTGAGGCAAAACTTTCTCCTGGCGATGGTCCTGCACATAGCAGCTTTCACTTCTTTATTTCTCAAGCTGTAGATGAGAGGATTCAACATGGGAATCACTGCTGTGTAGAACACTGCCACCACTTTATTGAGATCCAGAGAAAAAACTGCGCCCGGCCTCACGTAGGTAAAGAAGAGAGTCCCATACAAGATGGAGACAGCTGTGAGATGGGAAGAGCACGTGGAAAAGGCCCTGTGCCTCCCATGAGCAGAGTGGATGCTCAGGATAGAGATGAGGATGTAACAATAGGAGATTAATATAGTCAGGCTGCTGACGACCAGTACAGCTCCAGCCACGATGAAAACTAGCAATTTATTGATCCGCGTGTCAGCACATACCAGAGATAGAAGCGGGGACATGTCACAGAAGAAGTGATGATAATGTTGGAACCACAAAAGGGAAGTCGGAAAGCAGCTGTTGTGTGGGTCATGGTGTTCAGAAATCCAACAGCGTAGGGTCCGACCACCAGCTGTATGCAGAGTCTGTGGGACTTGATGACGGAATACAGCAATGGGTTACAGATGGCCACATAGCGGTCATAAGCCATGGACGCCAGGAGAAGGCACCCGATGGCCACAAAGAACCCAAAGGACCACTGCTGCAAGGCGCAGCCCAGGAAAGAAATGGCTTTCCCTTCAGCGAAGAAGTCTCTCAGCATCTTGGGGCCAACCACGGATGAAAAGCAGACATCCGCAAAGGACAGGTGACTGAGAAAAAAGTACATCGGTGTGTGCAGGCGGGAATCCATCCGGATGAGGATAATCATGCCCAGGTTTCCTGTCATGGTGACAAGGTAAAAAAGAAGGAAGAGCAAGAAGAGGAAGCCGTGCACGTGCGGATGGTACTTAAAGCCTGTGAAAATAAACTCTGTGATCCTTGTATAGTTTTCACCAGCCATTGGTTAGCTCAGTCACTAGAGCGAGGAAAAAAAAAAAAAAAAAAAAAAAACAAGAAATTTATCGTGCACAAAGCTTTAAATTACTTAGAAGCATAACATTATCCATAAGAAAAGAAATTGCAGGTTTTCAGTTTGGGAACCTTGGCATACAAAAGCTAGAATAAAATGCCAGCAAAGCAAATACAGTTCTAAAGAGCAATATGGCTTAAACGTTTTAGAGAGAAAATTAGGGTTTAACTAAGAGTTTGTTCGACATTAGAAAACCTATAAAATATTTTAAATGTTGGTCAATCTTATTTTCCCATAAATCCAGTTAACTCATATTGAACTTTTGAAGATATAGAGAAGCAGAAATAGGTTTAAAAAGTGAGTTAAACTTACATGGCAGTGAGTTCCTTTCTTCTTTAGAGAATTAACATTGGAGTACAAACTGTGCTCTTTTTTCAGCACACATTTCATCTTCCCACCCAGACCTGTGCCTTTGCACAGAGAGGAAGTCCGACTGTCTAGCAGTCACTTGGTTGTATTCTTAGATTTTCCCCCAAGGAAATAGGAAGATTCCACTCTGAAAAAAAAAAAAAAAAAAAATCTCCACGTGAATTAAGGTTTTAAGAAGTAATTACATCATTTTTTGTTCTGGGAGAATTTGTTTCCCTAAAGTATGCCATACCTTGGGAATTTTATTAAAAGGAAAGTAAATTAAAACGTATTGCTGCCTCTAAATGCTTTTAAAAATCCTCTGGGATCAAAATATTTGTTTTCTGTGTTTGACTCCTTTTCTTACCTCCTTCTTTAGGTATTTACAGAGTAAACTTCAGAGTAATGATGACACAATTTCTGGAACTGTTTATCTAAAGTTCATTATAATAGAGAATTTTCCACAGGATACCTTATTTGACATTGTGATCATTTTAATTAGTGTCTTTTTCCAATACGGACAAAAAAAAAATCACTGAAAATCAAAATGTGTGAAGAATTTCTACTGTATATACAGGTTTTTCCATGAGAAATTGAGAGATGTTTCACTGACAAAGGCAAATCTAATGCTGCATTGGAGCTTTACCAGCCATTGCCGATTTCTAGTGAGATTGAGCAACTTTGCAATATTTACAGGACATTTACATAACCAATAGTTATTCAAGTGTTGGCCCACATTTTTTCACTAGATTGCCTGACTTGTTTAAAAAATATATGGTAATTATTCATGTATTTCAGGTATACCCAGCTATATTCACTGTAAATACATCTTTCCTTGGTGTGTCTTACATGTTTATGCTCTTAAAGGCAAGCCTATGGTCTCAATTTTAATGTGGTTTAGGGAATCAATATTTTCCTTCATGTTTAGTATTTTTGTAGCTTATTTTTTTTTAATTTGCAACCACATATCACAGAGATCCTCTCCCGTATTATTTTCTAAATGTTTTAATCCCTTGCCTTTCACATTTTGATCTCCAAATCATCTTTTTTTTTTTTTTGCTATCATAATAGATCATTTTATTCCATTTATTCAACACTCAACACACTTTTTTTTTTTAGAAATATATGTCTTGCTATAATTTTATTTTTTTTAATTTAATTTTATTTTATTTTATTTATTTATTTATTTTTTGTGTCATTCTTTTTTTTTTAATTTTATTTTATTTTTAAACTTTACATAATTGTATTCCAAATCATCTTGAGATGACCTTAGTATGTGCTGTGAGGTAAGAGTAAATGATCACTTTTTTCCCATGCAGATCCCATGGATCCAATACCATTTTTTCAAATCTTTTCTCACCTCAGTATCAGTCAGTTCAGTTCAGTAGCTCAGTTGTGTCCGATTCTTTGCTACCCCATGAATCGCAGCACGCCAGGCCTCCCTGTCCATCATCAACTCCCAGAGTTCACTCAAACTCACGTCCTTTGAGTCAGTGATGCCATCCAGCCATCTCATCCTCTGTCGTCCCCTCCTCCTCCTGCCCCCAGTCCCTCCCAGCATCAGAGTCTTTTCCAATGAGTCAGCTCTTCACATCAGGTGGCCAAAGTACTGGAGTTTCAACTTTAGCATCATTCCTTCCAAAGAACACCCAGGGCTGATGTCCTTTAGAATGGACTGATTGGATCTCCTTGCAGTCCAAGGGATTCTCAAGAGTCTTCTCCAACACCACACTTCAAAAGCATCAATTCTTCGGTGCTCAGCTTTCTTCACAATCCAACTCTCACATCCATACATGACCCCTGGAAAAACCATACCCTTGACTAGACGGACCTTTGTTGGCAAAGTAATGTCTCTGATTTTCAATGCTATCTAGGTTGGTCATAACTTTCCTTCCAAGGAGTAAGCGTCTTTTAATTTCATGGCTGCAGTCACCATCTGCAGTGATTTGGGAGCCCAAAAAAATAAAGTCTGACACTGTTTCCACTGTTTCCCTATCTATTCCCCATGAAGTGATGGGACCAGATGCCATGATCTTTGTTTTCTGAATGTTGAGCTTTAAGCCAACTTTTTCACTCTCCTCTATCACCTTCATCAAGATTTTTTTAGTTCCTCTTCACTTTCTGCCATAAAGGTGGTGTCATCTGCATATCTGAGGTTATTGATATTTCTCCTGGCAATCTTGATCCAGCTTGTGCTTCTTCCAGCCCAGCGTTTCTCATGATGTACTCTGCATATAAGTTAAATGAGCAAGGTGACAATATACAGCCTTGATGTACTCCTTTTCCTATTTGGAACCAGTCTGTTGTTCCATGTCCAGTTCTAACATATACTGCCGTGTAATTAACCAACATAGTCACCAAAACTGGCAGAAAACATGATGAAAAATACATAAAACAAAAATTCTAGGGTATTACTAACTACTTTTATCCTTCAAAGTTACTGAACTAAAATTAAATGCATTTTTGTTGTTCTTTAATTTTTTAAATTAAAGTTTAAATACATTTTAAAGAAAGTCTTTAAGGATGACAAAGTGTAGATCTCAATAAGTCTTATACTAGTACAAAAACATCATTTATTCCCCCATTTTTTGCATTTGTTGCCATGTTCCAGAAAATAGAACACAAAAATACGGCTGAAGGAATATTGTAACTGGAGAAAATAAAAGTATGAGACCGAATTATGAAGTCACAGATAATGCATTGACTCTTCATGGCTGTTGGTGCATTATCTGTAAATATAGAACTAATATCCTGCCTATGTCACAAAGATCAATAAATAATAACAATAATAGCTAATACTTTATTAAAGAACATGGAGGCATTCTGTACTTCATATGCACAAAGCATATGATTACAGCAGCAAAATCCCAATAAGTTATTACTATGACTAAAGAGTATAGAGGATATAAAAGGCCTTGGGAATAAATCTATGCTAAACATGAAGGTAATATTAGAGAGTGCTATGGTTACATGTTTCTGAATATCTCACTTTCTTCAGGTTTATTGATATATAATTAACATAATATTTTATTAGTCCAAGGTATACACAATAATGATTCAATATTTGTGTATATTGCAAAATGATTACCCCAATTAGCTTATCAATCACCTAACAGAGTTCTAAATTTCATTTCTCATGATGAGAATGATTAAAGGAACAGTCTTTTGGACTCTGTGGGAGAGGGAGAGGATGGGATGATTTGGGAGAATGGCATTGAAACATGTATAATATCATGTATGAAACGAGTCGCCAGTCCAGGTTTGATGCACGATACTGGATGCCTGGGGCTGGTGCACTGGGATGACCCAGAGGGATGATACGGGGAGGGAGGAGGGAGGAAGGTTCAGGATGGGGAACACATGTATACCTGTGGTGGATTCATGTTCATATATGGCAAAACCAATACAATATTGTAAAGTTAAATAATAAAATAAAATTTTAAAAAATCTCCTCTCTCAGCAACTTACAAATATAAAATACAGTGTTGTTAGCTATAGAAACTGTGCTATATTTTACAGCCCCAGAACATATTTATCTTATAATTGAAAGCTTTAAGCTTTTGACCTTAATACATTTTTTAACAGTCTATGTTTAAAGAGTCAAGGTCAAGATTACAGACAACAAGAGATCTCAACACACTGTAAGGAAAACGAAAGTACTGCTAAGTCACTGCTATGATTACAACATTTACTCAGGACTTAACAAAGAACTTCTGATATCCTAGTCATAAAATTTTTTATATGAATAAGAATATTTTTAAGTCTTGGGATTCAATAATCTACTCTTTTAAGTTTAAAAGTTCTAAAAATCCATCCCTACTGAATCAGAAATGAGAAAAACAAAGTGAGAAAAGTATAACCCAAGACATTGTATGACTTGTCAATGACCCAAAATCTCAACATAAAATAAAGATTCTCTATACCCAGCCCATGTGGTTACATCTTGCATTCAGATTACTCTCAATCTGTAGTATAAATGGTGTTCCAGTTTATTTACCCATAAGAAACTTCTTTTCTGAATGATTCTTTTACTTCCTTGTTTCTCAGGCTATAGATAAGTGGGTTCAACATGGGAATCAGGTTTTTGTGTAGAACACAAAAACCACTTTATTAATATCCATGGAGAAACTGGAACTTGAACGTACATAGATGAAGAAGAGTGTCCCATAAAGGATGGAGACAGCACTCAGGTGTGAAGAGCAGGTGGAGAAGGCTTTCCACCTCCTGTCAGCAGACGGATCCTCAGGACAGTGATGACAACTAAATGTAGGAGACCAAAATGATCCGGCCACTGAGTACTCCTGGAGCTCCAGCCAAGAGAGAAGTAAAACTTCATTGACCCATGTATCTGCACATGCCGGGGAGAGAACAGGAAGAAGGTCACAGAAGAAGTGATTGGTGATTTTTGGACCACAGTAAGGCAGTCAAAAGGTGAAAGTTGTGTGGATCATGGTGCTTATAAGGCCCTCTATAGAAGGAGCTACCACCAGCTGCCCACAGACTTGCTGAGACATAATTAGTGTCTACAACAGGGGCTTACAGATGGCCATATGCCAGTCATATGCCATGGAAGCCAGGAGAAAACACTCAGTCACTATACACTGACCAAAAAAAAAAAAAAAAAACAGATCTGGGCAGCACAATCGAAGAAAGAGATGACTTTTTTCTCCACAAAGATGTCAGTTAACATCTTGGGACCAATGACAGAAGAGGAATAGATGTCCACAAAGGACAAGTGGCTGAGAAAAAAGTTCATGGGGCTGTGCAGTCAAGAATCCATCCAAATGAGAGTGATCATCCCCAAGTTTCCCAGAAAAGTGGCAACATAGACCAGGAGAAATAACACACAAAAAACAACCTGGAGCTGGAGACGATTTGTCAAGCCCATGGGAACAAACTCAGTCACCAGAGTTTCATTTTCCATAATCCATTTCTCTGAAAGAGAGAGATCTTTCATAATTCATAATTCATAAGTCAATTCATAATTGGGTTTCCTCATTTTAAAAATGAATGAATCTTTTATCTTTTTTACATTTACAGGGTAGATCGAAAGACAACATTCCTGACTTCTACCTCTGAGTGGTCATCCATCCACTTATTGTTTGCATGATATTAAGTCACTAAACCTCAATTTCTTCTTGATTAAAACAGAAATTTTTGAAGAGAATCATAGATTTTTAGGTGTAGAAGTAGCTTTTGGAGATTATCTAAAGCAATTCCTCTAACTGTGCCAGATGACATTTCTAAAAATCCCTGCCTTTGAACCAAGGATATTTTAAGACATGTTTCACAGATAAGGTATCATGTGCATTTGATGAATTCAGGCTGATAGTTCTCACTCTCACCTTAGATAAAGGCTGTAAGAAATATAATTTCCTTGCTAATTTCTTCAGATTCTGGAAAAAATTGTCAGTGTGTTGTCTAAAAGATTACTTTTGAAGTCTAAGAAGGAACGCAAACTCAGACAAATGAAGTTGGCTTTCGAACAGAGTTCAAAGTCCTCAGCAGTGTCTACTCTGTGATGCCTTCTCCAAAACACCTGTATTCCTCATATTATTAATGCACATGCTGATTACTTTATCAAACTCCATTCTCTTTTCAGCCCATTAGAGAGACGAGTTCTTAAACATTTAATAGGTGCTGAAATCAATTGTGACTTATCAGAATCTTGGAGAGAAAAATAATATCTTAAGCATGAAAATGACACACCTAGGCATTTATCCCCCTAAAAACCTCTGCTGACAGAAAAACCTGGACAACTGTATTCATAGAAGCATTATTCATAATGGCCAAACACTTGAAATAACAAAAATAATTGAGCAAACTGTGGTATATACATACCACAGAATACTATTCAGTAATAAAAAGGAGCAAAATATGATACATGCAACAATCTGGCTGAGTGTCAATAGCGGAGTTGATAAAAAAAAAAAATCTGAAAAGGCCATGTACTCTATGATTCCATTTATAAAACATTCTCAGATGGCAGAATTTTAGAGATGGAGAAGAGATTGCCTGGGATTAAGAATGTTGGGAAGGTTACCGTCTTTCTAAATTCCATATATATGTGTTAGTATACTGTATTGGCGGAGAAGGCAATGGCACCCCACTCCAGTACTCTTGCCTGGAAAATCCCATGGATGGAGGAGCCTTGTAGGCTACAATCCATGGGGTCGCTAAGAGTCTGATACGACTGAGCGACTTCACTTTCACTTTTCACTTTCATGCATTGGAGAAGGAAATGGCAACCCACTCCAGTGTTCTTGCCTGGAGAATCCCAGGGACGGGGGAGCCTGGTGGGCTGCTGTCTATGGGGTCGCACAGAGTCGGACACGACTGAAGTGACTTAGCAGTAGCAGTAGCAGTATACTCTATTGGTGTTTTTCTTTCTGGCTTACTTCACTCTGTATAGTAGGCTCCAGTTTCATCCACCTCATTAGAACTGATTCAAATGTATTCTTTTTAATGGCTGAGTAATACTCCATTGTATATATGTACCACAGCTTTGTATGCGAGACAGCAACAGACACACAGATGTATAGAACAGGCTTTTGGACTCTGTGGGAAAGGGAGAGGGTGGGATGATTTGGGAGAATGGCATTGAAACATGTATAATATCATGTAAGAAATGAATTGCCTGTCCAGGTTCGATGCATGATACAGGATGCTTGGGGCTGGTGCACTGGGATGACCCAGAGGGATGGTATGGGGAGGGAGGTGGGAGGGGGCTCAGGATGGGGAACACGTGTACACCCGTGGTGGATTCATGTTGATATATGGCAAAACCAATAAAATATTGTAAAGTAATTAGCCTCCAATTAAAATAAATAAATTTAAATTTTAAAAAAATAAAAATTAAATTAAAAAAAAAAGAATGTTGGGAAGGAGGGTGGTGGTGTTACTATAAAAGGATAACATACAGGAGATCTTTGTGGAGATGGAATAGTTTTGTATCCTGATTGTGCTGGTGGTTAAATAAATCTACATTGAGTACTAAAACAATACAGAATTATACACATAACATACCAATGTCAATTTCCTGGTTTTTGTATTGTACTATAGTAGTAAACGGGAGAAGACAATGGCAACCCACTCCAGTACTCTTGCCTGGAAAATCCCATGGGCGGAGCTTCATAGACTGCAGTCCATGGGGTCGCTAAGAGTCTGACATGACTGAGCAGCTTCACTTTCACTTTTCACTTTCATGCATTGGAGAAGGAAATGGCAACCCACTCCAGTGTTCCTGCCTGGAGAATCCCAGAGATGGGGGAGCCTGGTGGGCTGCCGTCTGTGGGTTCGCACAGAGTCGGACACAACTGAAGTGACTTAGCATAGTAGTAAACTGGGGTAAAACTGAGGGAAAGGTACATGAGACCTCTCTCTACTATCTTTAAAGCTTCCTGTGAATATTTATTTAAAAATAAAAAGGTTTTAGAAAAAAAATGAATAGAAAGTTAGAAGAAGGGGAAGTGAGTATAGCACCAAAAAGAAAAAGAAAAACTGGAGAAGGGAGGTATGCATTTTGGACATGGAAATAATGGCGGTGATGCAACACAATCACACAGAAATATTAAGTGCAGTGTGTGCAGCAGATGTGTTGACAGAAAATGAATGCCAGTGTTCCCTGGTAAGACACCTTGAAAAGGATTTTACTTAACAGGAAATTAATGAAATAAAAGCAACAGATCTCCTGTGGTCTCACAGGCAATGGAGCTCAGAAAAGAAAAGGCCTGGAGGGGTGGAATTTCAGATTAGTCAAAAAATCATACCTAAGTAGTGACATGTTTCTTTGTAAACACAGAATTCATTTCAGGTCATTTATACTTATGTTTGCTCTCACTCAAAGATGGAAACTAAGCATTTTAAGTGTCAAAATAAATTAAGGTGATAAAAAAAATCTATGAAGATGTAACTAGAATACGCTTCTCTGTGATCTCAACCAACTCAAATTATTATGTGAAAACAACAGTTTTTGATGGTCAAAATGCATATCACTTTATTTTTCCCAGCCTTGCCCAGATAAAATTTTCCAGTTCAGAAAACTCATGATCTTTGGATATGAGTAGCATAAGATGTAAGTTAGCTGATTCATAGGTTTGTTTTCTACATATAATATTCCAGTATATGTAATGTGAAGAAATTAAGACCCAGAGAAACCAACCAAGGTCTCATCATTCTAACATTCTATGAGCCCATATGTCTTCAAGCACATTCAGCATCTCTATGCCAAATACAAAATTCAAACAAAATGTACATTCAAGTTAGGTCATTTAAACCAAAAGACAAAGACGAAACGTTCTATTTCTACCAAATTATCCCTCAGAATAAGCTTAAAGATAATGCTTTCCTAAGCTTCTAAACTCATCTTCCACGTCTGGCTTCCTGATGGCAATTTGGGAAATTTCCTAAAAAGGAAAAGAAAAAATGCCCTACTGTGACAACCTAGAGGGGTGGGATGGGGAGGGAGGTGAGAGGAGGGTTCAAAAGGGAGGGGACATATGTATACCTGTGGCTGATTCGTGTTGATGTATGACCGAAGCCAACAGAACATTGTAAAGCAATTATCTTTCAATTAAAAATAAATTAAAAACAGACATGACCAAAACTAGTTATGTCAAAATTAATTATGAAATTAACATTCCCTTATATGAAAATGAATTACTCTACAAATGTAGACATGCCATTTTTCTCTCAGCTTCTTCATGTTGACTAGGAGGATAGATAATATTCTGATACCATCTTGATTTTTGGACCTTCTTAATGGTACTTTAGTGAATTCATTGACTCAATTCTGCACAACCCTCACCAGAGGATTTTCTAGAGAGCTGTTGTGTAAATTAGCAATAACTCCCACAAGGAAATGGTAGCTCAGGAGATCAGGCCTATAGGGAAGAAATTAAAGTTATTTTATGAGAAAATAATTTTGGGACTTTGAATCAAATGTACTTGCACAAAGTAAAACTACACCTCCATTTGGGACCATCTGCCTCTTTGAAATTCCAACTCTGAACCTTCAACTACCACATAATTATCACCAGCCCTTGACATTGTGCAGTTTGAGAGTGTAAGCTAAAGTCCTGCTTCAGAGAGATTACAATTAGAAGGGGAGTCTGAGTCCACAGCAGCACTAAGGACCCCAAAACTGGTTCGTGAGCTAAACTAAAAGGGTGGGATCATTGCAACAAAAGTTTTGGAAATAGTCTCCTGGACATAAGCAATCTCAAAAGGTGATTAAGGTATTCAGTTCAGTTCAGTTCAGGCACTCAGTCGTCTCTGACTCTGCAACCCCATGAATCGCAGCACGCCAGGCCTCCCTGTCCATCACCAACTCCCAGAGTTCACTCAAACTCATGTCCATCGACTAGCTGATGCCATCCAGCCATCTCATCCTCTGTCGTCCCCTTCTGCTCCTACTTGCAATCCCTCCCAGCATCAGGGTCTTTTCCAATGAGTCAACTCTTCACATGAGGTGGCCACAATACTGGAGTTTCAGCTTTAGCATCAGTCCTTTCAACGAACACCCAGGACTGGTGTCCTTTAAGATGGACCAGTTGGACCTCCGTGCAGTCCAAGGGACTCTCAAGAGTCTTCTCCAACACCACAATTCAAAAGCATCAATTCTTTGGTGCTCAGCTTTCTTCACAGTCCAACTCTCACATCCATACATGACCACTGGAAAAACCATAGCCTTGACTAGATGGACCTTTGTTGACAAAGTAATGTCTCTGCTTTTGAATATGCTGTATAGGTTGTTCACTTTCTTCCAAGGAGTAAGCATCTTTGAATTTCATGGCTGCAATTACCATCAGCAGTGATTTTGGAGTCCAAAAAAAATAAAGTCTGACACTGTTTCCACTGTTTCCCCATCTATTCCCCATGAAGTGATGGGACCAGATGCCATGATCTTTGTTTTCTGAATGTTGAACTTTAAGCCAACTTTTTCACTCTCCTCTTTCACTTTCATCAAGATGCTTTTTAGTTCCTCTTCACTTTCTGCCATAAGGGTGGTGTCATCTGCATATCTGAGGTTATTGATATTTCTCCCGGCAATCTTGATTCCATCTTGTGCTTCTTTCAGCCCAGCGTTTCTCATGATGTACTCTGCATATAAGTTAAATAAGCAGGGTGACAATATGCAGTCTTGACGTACTCCTTTTCCTATTTGGAACCGGTCTGTTGTTCCATGTCCAGTTCTAACTGTTGCTTCCTGAACTGCATATAGGTTTCTCACCATCATGATTATCTGGGGCAGTGGCCAAGAGGAGTTACTCCACATCCGAGGACAGGGGTGGTGGACGAGAGGAGCAACCTCACGTCCAAGGAGTGGCGGCTGTACGGGTGCAGGAGGACCAAGAGGAGCTACTCCACATTCAAAGTCAGGATGGGTGACTCATCCAAGGTAAGGAGCAGTGGCTGTGCTTTGCTGGAGCAGCCATGAAGAGATGCCTCACATCCAAGGTAAGAGAAACCCAAGTAAGACGGTAGGTGTTGCAAGAGGGCATCAGAGGGCAGACACACTGAAACCATAATCACAGAAAACTAGCCAATCTGATCACACAGACCACAGCCTTGTCTAACTCAGTGAAACTAAGCCATGCCCGTGGGGCCACCCAAGACAGACTGGTCATGGTGGAGAGATCTGACAGAATGTGGTCCACTGGAGAAGGAATGGCAAACCACTTCAGTATTCTTGCCTTGAGAACCCCGTGAACAGTATGATTAAGGTATAGGTAAGTAAAAATAAGGTGGACTGATGGTATCTATGCAGCAGTGGAGTGCTAAAATTTGGACAACATCTTTGAAAGACAAAATCAGTACATGCTGTATATATTAAAATTTCAAAAACAAGAAAAATATTGGACTCAAACTTCAAAGCATTTTAACATTTAGAGTAAAAAATTCTTACTCTAAGAAATGAAGAATCTTTCAAGGTATTACAGAAAACAGATAATATCTATTCACATAAACGTCACCCCAGGTCATTCATCTTGTCATTAGAGATGCATACTAGGCATCCCTCAAGAGGATACACTGGTCGTAACAAACACCCTCTTCCAGCAACAAAAGAGGAGACTCTACACATGGACATCACCAAATGCTTTATACCAAAAATCAGACTCATTATATTCTTTGCAGCCAAAGATGGAGAAGTTCTATACAGTCAGCAAAAACAAGACCAGAAGCTGACTCTGGCTCAGATCATGAATTCATTATTGCCAAATCCAGACTTAAATTGAAGAAAGTAGAGAAAACCTCTAGACCATTCAGGTATGACCTAAATCAAATCCCTTATGATTATACAGTGAAAGTGAGAAATAGGTTTAAGGGATTATATCTGATAGACAGAGTGCCTGAAGAACTATGGATGGAAGTTCATGACATTGTATAGGAGGCAGGGATCAAGAACATCCTTAAGAAAAAGAAATGCAAAAAGGCAAGATGGTTGTCTGAGGAGGCCTTACAAATAGCTGTGAAAAGAGAAAATGAAAATGAAGTTGCTCAGTCGTGTCCGACCCTTTGCGATCCCATGGACTGCAGCCCGCCAGGCTCCTCTGTCCATGGGATTTTCCAGGCAACAATACTGGAGTGGGCTGCCATTTCCTTCTCCAGGGGATCTTTCCAACCCAGGGATCAAACCCAGGTCTCCAACATTGTAAGCAGATACTTTTACCATCTGAGCCACCAGGGAAGTCCCTGTGAAAAGAGAAGTGAAAGGCAAAGGAGAAAAGGAAAGATACACCCATTTGAATGCAGAGTTCCAAAGAATAGCAAGGAGTGATAAGAAAGCTTTCTTCAGTGATCGATGCAAAGAAATAGAGGAAAACAATAGAATGGGGAAGGCTAGAGATCTCTTCATGGAGAAGGCAATGGCAACCCACTCCAGTACTCTTGCCTGGAAAATCTCATGGATGGAGGAGCCTGGTAGGCTGCAGTCCATGGGGTCGCTAGGAGTCAGACAAGACTGAGCAACTTCACTTTCACTTTTCACTTTCCTGCATTGGAAAAGGAAATGGCAACCCACTCCAGTGTTCTTGCCTGGAGAATCCCAGGGACGGGCGAGCCTGGTGGGCTGCTGTCTATGGGGTCACACAGAGTTGGACACGACTGAAGCGACTTAGCAGCAGCAGCAGCAGCAGAGATCTCTTCAAGAAAATTCAAGATACCAAGGGAACATTTCATGCAAAGATGGGCACAATAGAGGACCTAAAAAGTATGGACCTAACAGAAACAGAAGATATTAAGAAGGGGTGGCAAGAATACACAGAACTGTACAAAAAAAAGATCTTCATGACTCAGATAATCATGATGGTGTGATCACTTACCTAGAGCCAGATATCCTGGAATGTGAAGTTAAGTGGGCCTTAGGAAGCATCACTACAAACAAAAATAGTGGAGGTGATAGAATTCCAGTTGAGCTATTTCAAATCCTAAAAGATGATGCTGTGAAAGTGCTACACTCAATATGCAAGCAAATTTGGAAAACTCAGCAGTGGCCACAGGACTTGAAAAGGTCAGTTTTCATTCCAACCCCAAAGAAAGGCAATGCCAAAGAATGCTCAAACTACAGTACAATTGCAGTCATCTCAGATGCTAATAAAGTAGTGCTCAAAATTCTCCAAGCCAGGCTTCAACCATACGTGAACTGTGAACTTCCATATGTTCAAGCTGGATTTAGAAAAGGCAGGGGAACCAGAGATCAAATTGCCAATATCTCTTGGATCATCAAAAAAGCATAGAATTCCAGAAAAACATCTACTTCAGCTTTGTTGACTATGCCAAAGCCTTTGACCTTGTGGATCACAATAAACTGTGAAAAATTCTTAAAGAGATGGGAATACCAGACTACCTGACCTGCCTCCTGAGAAACTGGTATGCATGTCAGGAAGCAACAGTTAGAACTGGACATGGAACAACAGACTGGTTCCAAATCAGGAAAGAGTCTGTCAAGGCCATAAATTCTCACCCTGTTTATTTAATTTATATGCAGAGTAAATCAAGAGAAATGTTGGGCTGGATGAAGCACAAGCTGGAATCAAGATTGCGGGGAGAAATATCAATAACCTCAGAAATGCAAATGACACCACCCTTATGGCAGAAAGTGAAGAACTAAAGAGCCTCTCAGTGAAAGTGAAAGAGGAGAGTGAAAAAGTTGGCTTGAAACTCAACATTCAAAAATCTAAGATCATGGCATCTGGTCCCATCACTTCGTGGCAAATAGTTGGGGAAACAATAGAAACAATGATAGACGTTCTTTTTGAGGTCTCCAAAATCACTGCTGATGGTGATTGCAGCCATGAAATTAAAAGATGATTGCTCCTTGGGAGAAAAGTTTTGACCAACCTAGACAGCATATTTGGAAAAGGCAATGGCACCCCACTCCAATACTCTTGCCTGGAAAATCCCATGGATGGAGGAACCTGGTAGGCTGTAGTCCATGGGGTCGTTAGGAGTCGGACACGACTGAGCAACTTCACTTTCACTTTTCACTTTCATGCATTGGAGGAGGAAATGGCAACCCACTCCAGTGTTCTTGCCTGGAGAATCCCAGGGATGGGTAAGCCTGGTGGGCTGCCATCTATGGGGTTGCACAGAGTCGGACATGACTGAAGCGACTTAGCAGCAGCAGCAGATAGCATATTAAAAAGCAGAGACATTACTTTGCCAACAAAGGTCCATCTAGTCAAAGCTGTGGTTTTTCCGGTAGTCATGTATGGATGTGAGAGTTGGGCTATCAATAAAGTTCAGCACCGAAGAATTGATGCTTTTGAACTGTGGTGTTGGAGAAGACTCTTGAGAATCCCTTGGACTGCAAGGAGATCCAACCAGTCCTGCATGTTCATTGGAAGAATTGATGTTGAAGCTGAAACTCCAATACTTTGGCCACCTGATGTGAAGAGCTGACTCATTGGAAAGGACCCTGATGTTAGGAAAGATTGAGGGCAAGAGGAGAAGGGGACAACAGAGGATGAGATGGTTGGATGGCATCACTGATGCAGTGGACATGATGCAGTGGACACGATGCAGTGGACATGAGTTTGAGTAAACCCTGGGAGTTGGTGATGGACAGGGAGGCCTGACATGCTGTAGTCTGTGGGCTCGCAAAGAGCTGCACATGACTTAGTGACTGAACTGAACTAGGCATCCTTCAAAGAGATTAAGGTAATTAACTCATATATAATCTCACAAGAGCCCAATGAAGTAGATTACTACGAAGTCCTAGATTCTCCTGTCACCAGTACCCTCAGATACTTTCTACTCTTGCAACAAGTAAAGCAAAATGCTGCCTCACAAACTTACTCTCTCTTCCTTCTGTTTACAGTGCATCTCTAACTTACATCTGCACAGTTTTCTCCTTCACTTTATTCAGGTGTCTGCTATAGTATCCCCTCATCATGGACCCCACTCAGTGGAAATAAAATGACAAAAAAAAAAATCCACTATAAGAAAATGCTAGATGGTTAAACATTAAAGAAGGAAATAGAGTTAATGTTTTCATCTATTTGAGGAGGATTCAACTTAGATGTAATACATTTCCTCTAAAATCAAGGCAGTCTCCAAAATCTCTCATACAAGATCTCATGAGAAAGAAAAGTATGGAAAGGGAAGGGAGAGGAGCAGGAAGGAGCAAAGGAAGTGGAGAAAAGAATAAAATGTTGTTTGGGGAGGACTATGGCCATGCTGATATTTTGAAAAGTAAAAGAAAAAGAAAGCATTCTTAGTCTCAAAAATCTCATGTAACAAGAGTAAGCCATTTATAACAACCTTAGTCCCTTGTGGCTCAGCTGGTAAAGAATCCGCCTGCAATGTGGGAGACCTGGGTTCAATCCCTGGGTTGGGAAGATCCGCTGGAGAAGGGAAAGGCTCCCCACTTCAGTGTTAAGGCCTGGAGAATTCCATGGACTGTATAGTCCATGGGGACACGACTGAGTGACCTTCACTTTCATAGCTAAAGGAGTAGAATAAAGAATTGTCAGGAGTATATGTAGTGAAAGTGAAGTCGCTCAGTCCTGTTGGACTCTTTGCAACCCCATGGACTGTAGCCTGCCAGGCTCCTCCACCTGTGGGATTTTCCAGGCAAGAATACAGGAGTCAGTTGCTGTTTCCCTTTGCAAGGGGTCTTCTTGACCCAGGAATCGAACCTGGGTCTCTCACATTGCAGGCAGACTCTTTACTCTCTGAGCCATGAGGGAAGCTAGACTGGAAGCTAAAAGCGAACAGAGAGACTAAAAATCAATAATCCTATAAGGTGAGTGAACATTCCAATGATGAGTGATGTGAATCTTAAATCAACTTATGGTGAAAAGACATCAATGAGCAGAATGATGAAAGAAACTGATCCAGGGAGAACTGGAATAGAAGTATTTCTCTAAACCATCTCTCTTTCTAGTTTGTTAAGAAGATATTATAATTATGACTTAAAGCAACTGTTGGAGAACGCAATGGCACCCCACTCCAGTACTCTTACCTGGAAAATCCCATGGATGGAGAAGCCTGGTAGGCTGCAGTCCATGGGGTCGCTAAGAGTCAGACACGACTGAGCGACTTCAGTTTCACTTTTCACTTTCATGCATTGGAGAAGGAAATGGCAACCCACTCCAGTGTTCTTGCCTGGAGAATCCCAGGGACGGGGGAGCCTGGTGGGCTGCCGTCTATGGGGTCACACAGAGTTGGACACAACTGAAGCGACTTAGCAGCAGCAGCAGCAGCAAAGTAACTGCATGTTTATTCACTCACCCATTTAACATTTTCTCCTGAGAATTTACAATGTGCCAGGTGCTCTTCATTTCTGTGAAAACCACATGTGATGCTTTCTCCCTCACAATTTTCATCAAGGTCTTCAGTGTACTGTTTATAAAGTGTTAAAATATCATTCCATTTTTTTTATCATCAATCTTTTTTAACAGATTTGTATTAGCATGATAAATTACTGAGTTGAAAAACCTTCCAGGTAATATCCTGAAGGATTATATAGGGAGACCACATCCCTAGAAGGAAAAACTAGAAACTTGGAGCATAACATTGCTGGGAAGCTCTTTCTTTCAGTCAGTATATGAAAAGATAGCATTCAGGTTATCAATGGGGAATGGGGGGAGGGATAAATTTTGAGACTGGTGTTGACAAATACACACTACCATATATAAAATAGTTAACTAATAAGGACCTACTGTACATCATAGGGAACTCTACTCAATACTCTGCTATGGCCTCTATAGGGAAAAAACTGAAAAACTATATATACATACATATATGTGTGTATAGCTCATTCACTTTGCTGTACAATAGAAATTAATGCAACATTGTAAATCAACTATATTTCAATAAAGCTAAATTTTACAAGATGGCATTCATAGAAACTTGGATATATTATATAGAATCATAGAACTTTAGAGAAGGCAGTCATTTAGATGGCATTGTCTATTACCCTCATTTTACAAATTAAGATATTGAGAACCAGAAATGATACAGGATTTATCTGTTTTTAGTCTTTTTAATATTTGGTGACCTTCTTAGGCCAAATCTGGTTTTTCTTTTTAATAAACACTTTAGCCATTCCCTGTATAGCTCAAATGGTAAAGAATCTGCCTGTGACACAGGAGACCAGGGTTCGATTCCTGGGTTGGGAAGATCCTCTGGAGAAGGAATTAGCAATCCACTCCAGTATTCTTGCCTGGAGAATCCCATGGACAGAGAAGCCTGGCAGGCTACAGTCCATGGGTCTCAAATAATCAGATATGACTGAGCGACTTAGCACACATACACGCATTCAGTCACTGCAACATTTAAACATATACCACCACAGGGAGCAAGAAGTGTTATGAAAAAAAAGAAGGAATCTCAGTTCAAATGTCACTGTCTGTGGCAGATAGTATAGTGGAGGGGTGCCGGGGTCCAGCCCCGGTGGAGTCAGGGGTTTTGAAGGGGAGATGGCATCGGTGATCAGGAAACAACAACTTATTTAAATGTTAATTAAAGATATAAAGAGTGGTTAAATAAGGATAGCTCAGTGAGAAAATTTAGTGGAGAAAAGAGGCTGAATAATTCAGCCAGAAGGTGAGAGAAAGAACGACATGGGGAGACCAAGTTTCGGTGAACAAGGCCCGCACTTTATTTTCCAAAGTAGTTTTTATACCTTAAGTTATGCATAGAGGATAATGGGGGAAGGGGTAGAGTCATGCAGTAAGCCAGGCTTTCTTCCTGCAAACTTATCATATGCAAAATTTAGGTGATTTACATCATCTTCTGGCCCGGAGGCCTGTTAACATTTTAAGACCCTTTCTTCAGAAAACTTATTTTTCTCTAAAGGTAATTAGTCAGGTGCCATCCTCCAAAAGCATTCGATAAAGTTGCATTCCTATAGGGCAAAGGTATGGTGGGCTACAACAAGAAAAAGAATTAACTCAAGGGTCCAAGGTTACAAACTTTAAAGCTACTACTTACACCGAGTATATTAATCAATACACTGCCAGGGACACAGCAGGTAAGGGATATGGAAACTTAGCAGCAAACATTGGCCCAACAAGTGAAAAGCCTTTCACCAATACAATTTCTAATCAATCTTTTAACTGCTCAAAGGAATCTGTATTTAGACAGTTTAGAACATCTCATGCCTCTCACAGTTGGGAGGCTCTGAACAATCACATGTGGCCAGAAAAACCTATTCAGGCAGGCTAAAGGACTTCCAAAGGAGTTTGTAGGTTGAAACACTATCACACCCAGGAACTTTATTAACTGGAGCTGTAAGTTAACTCTTTTTTCAGAGAGAGGTAGTGGGGGACAGCCCCCCATAAAGTCAGAGGTGTAGGTGAGAGCAGAAAGTAGGCAGACTCTGGTTTTGGGGGTAGATGCTCGAGAATTTCCAGGGGGACTCCTGAGGCTCGATCCCGCCTTTGCATATGCCGAGCCTCCTTCCTCATGACCTTTGCCATGGGCGGAGCTCCTGCTCCCAGCAGAGGGGATCAGCACAAGGCTGGAACCAAAGGGATTTAGAATTAAATACTGACTCGGCTCTACTTTCTCTGGTTTCCCTGGTGGCTCAGTTAGTAAACCATCTTCCTGCAATGAAGGAGATCTGGGTTCGATCCCTGGGACAGGAAGTTCCCCTGGAGAAGGAAATGGCAACTCACTCCAGTACCCTTGCCTGTAAAATCCCATGGATAAAGGAGCCTGGTAGACTACAGTCGGAGTCGATGGAGCAACTTCACTTTCACTTTTCACTTGCTGCTTGTTTATGTCATGCGAGTGCATGTTCCTCGGTTCTTTGTCTCGTCACAACAAAGATTTGGAGTGACAGACATTAAAGCCCTCGGCACATCACAGCTCTTGGGTCTTGGACAAACTGTGCTACAGCTCTTAGGCAAATCAGTGTTACAGCTCTATTTTATTTAGAAGATAGCAGGAGAGTGAGAGAGAGAGAGAGAGAAAAGAGTGCACGCACACGGGAGAGAGAGTCCAAGAGAAAGTGCTTTGGCTCCTCCTTTTATATGTTTTTTCCTCCACCTGGGCCTGCCCTATGCAAATTGGGCTTAGCCAGGAGTGCTGTTTGTTCTGCCTGGAGTCTTCACTCTGGTCCTCGGACCTTCCTTTGACCTTCCTTGTCTTTAAGCCACCGCCATTTTGGACTCCTTTTCCCTATTCTACCTACCTAACATTCCCCCCTCAAGAGATGGGAGGCCCAATTCTTTGGGAATAGGGGCGTTGAGGTCTTTCTGGCTACTTCCTGCTGAACTGGGATGGCGAGGGGTATTGGGCCTCCCCCTCTTGCTAGTCTCAATCCTCAGAGTCCTTATAGCAATGTCCAAGGGTGTGTGATATTTTCCGTGGTCAGCTGTAGTTTTATATCTTTGTTGAACTGGCACTGCATGTTGTAGCTGGTTGACCTTGGCAGAGACAAAACAGGTTAGACAATTGACAGTACATGGAATAATCATAAGCATCATCAATATAGCATAACAAGGGACATTAGTCAATTTTAAATTCACATTACCAGGATAGCTCAAGTCCCTCCTTATTCAGGGATCAGAAGATCTATCTCCTGTCTGTCTTGGAGTACAATCTCTGTCAAGCTGTGTTGACTCCTTAGAGTTATCCTGAGAAATCTTATCCCCAGAAACCAGATTTTGGGTGTGTTCATTAGAATGGCACTCATTGGTAGTTCTGAATAGGTATCTGAGATCTCCCAGGGGCTCACAGGTGTATTGAGTGTCCTCTTCTGTTTTCTTCCATGGCTTGACTCATGAGTAGTGAATCCAGGAGTCATGTCCTGGTACCTTGACTGCTGTGGGGGTAGAAAGTATTACAGGGTAGGGGCCCTTCCATGAGGGCTGGAGTTGAGCCTTTGGGGACCCATCTTTCCAGACTTTAATTAGGACTTGAGTTCCTGGAGCATATAGTGGTGACTCTTTAGAATCTTTTGGGTCCTGGTTCATACCCCACAAGCGTATATCCTGTTGGAATTGCCCAATGGCTATGGTATAAGACTGGAGGGTCTGAACCTCTGGATCTAGGAAGAGATCCTTGACATAAAAAAAAAGGTCTCCCATATAGCATCTCATAAGGACTAAGACCAACCTGTTCCTTAGGGGCAATGCCGGTACGGAGGAGAGCTATTGGTAAAGCTTCCTTCCATCCCAGTGAGGTCTCCTGGGTTATCTTTTTTATCGCTGATTTTAAGAATTGATTGGCTCTTTCTACTTTTCCTGAAGATTGAGGCCTCCAGGCACAATGGAGATAATAAGTAATGCCCAATGCTTTCGAGACCCCTTGGGTGACCTTAGAAGTAAATGGTGTCCCATTGTCACTTTGTAATGACCTAGGCAGACCAAATCTTGGAATGATTTCATGGAGCAGTTTTTTAACTACCTCCTCAGCCTTCTCGGTCCGGGTGGGAAAGCCTTCAATCCATCCTGTGAACTAATAGGTATTTATACCCTTGAGAAACTGGCATCTGGGTGAAGTCCATCTGCCAGTCCTCTCCTGGGTAGGCCCCACATCGTTGGATGGGCTGGGCCAGCTGGGGTCTTTGAGCTCCTTGCGGGTTGTTTAATTGGCAAGTGAGACAAGAGGAGACCACCTGTCTTATAGTTGTTTGGAGGCCTGTTCCTCTGAAGGACCTTTCTAGTAATCTTTGGAGGGCCTTTTCTCCTAAATGAGTAGTGGCATGTAAGGAGTTAACCAACTTCCATTGGAGGTTTCCAGGCAGAAAAAGGAGTCCCTCCTTTTGGAACCACCCCATATGATCTTCTTGAAAGCCCTCGCTCTTAGCTTTAAGAATTTCACCTTCAGTATATGAAGGAGTTTCTGGCAAATTAGTCTGTGGAACTAAGGTGGCAATCCCTATTAGGTCATGGTTCTGTAATGCTGCTCTCCTAGCTGCCTGATCAGCTGCTTGGTTCCCTCTTGCCACTTCTGTGTTCCCTTTTTGGTGTCCTTTACAGTGGGAGGCTGAAATCTCAGTAGGCAGATGGACTGCCTCCAAGAGTCGAAGAATTTGATCACCATATTTGATTGGGGACCCTTGGGTGGCCAAGTGGCCCCTTTCTTTCCAAACAGCTGCATGTGCATGTAGCACCAGAAAGGCATACTTGGAGTCAGTGTAAATGGCTATTCTTTTTCCTTTTCCCACCTCTAAAGCTCGAGTCAGGGCTATGAGCTCAGCTAATTGGGCTGAAGTACCTGGTGGCAGAGGCTTAGCCTCTATGGTCTCAAAATTGGAGACTACTGCATACCCGGCTCTTCTTTTTCCATCCAAGACAAAGCTGCTTCCATCAGTGTACCAGATTTCCTCAGGATTGGTCAGAGGATTCTGACAATCCCTCTCGGGATTTTGTCCAGTGGTTCAAGGTTTCTAGACAAGAGTGAAAGGGGAGAGACCCCTGGGGGTAGGTAGGAGGGTGGCTGGGTTAAGAACCTCACAAGGGGATATAGTGAGGCCTGGATTTTCCATCAGCATTACTTGGTATCTGAGGATTCTTTGATCAGACATCCATAAATGGCCTCTCCCATTTAGGAGTTGTTTTACTTGGTGGCTGGTAAAAATAGTTAGTTTGTCCCCAAAGGAGAGTTTTAAAGCATCTTCTATCATGATTGCAATAGCTGCAAGATTTCGAAGGCAGGGGGGCCAGTCTTGGGCAGTTGGATCGAGCCTCTTGGATAAGTGAGCTACAGGCTGGGGCTCAGATCCCAACCTTTGAGTTAACACTCCCAAGGCTATTCCCTCTCTTTCATGGACATAAAGTTGGAATGCTTTTTCTGGGTCTGGCAACCTCAAGGCAGGTGCCTGAGTTAAGGCCTGTTTTAGTGTAGCCTCTGCCTTCTTTTGAGGAGTTCCCCACATCAGTGGGATTGAATCATCTCGTCCCTTTAAGCTTTCATATAAAGGGTGGGCAATTAGACCATAATTGGGTATCCAGATTCTACAATAACCAGGTAGCCCCAGGAAAGCTCGCAATTGTTTTCGAGTCGTGGGGGAGGGCAACTGGAGAATTCCTTGTACCCGATCAGAGGACAGCCTCCTGGACCCATGTGTAATCTGAACTCCCAGGTAAGTGACCTTTGTATTGACCATCTGTGCCTTAGCACAGAAGACTTTATATCCCCTTTCTGCCAATTAGTTTAGAACCTGAATTGCATGTTCTTGGGCACTTTTCTCATCTGGAGAGCAGATTAGTAGGTCATCTATGTGTTGTAAAATTTTCCCATTAGGTCCCAGGTCCAGATCTAGGAGGTCCTGGCTAAGGGCCTGTCCAAACAGGTGGGGGCTATCTCTGAACCCCTGAGGTAATACTGTCCAAGTCATCTGTTGGTGTTTTTCTCCTGGAGCTTCCCACTCAAAGGCAAAAAGGTATTGGGATTCTTTAGCCAGTGGTATGCAAAAAAATGCACCTTTGAGATCCAAGACTGTAAATCACTTGGCACTGGGTAGGATTTCACCCAAGATTACATAGGGATTGGGTACTGTGGGATGGAGGGGGACTACAGCTTCGTTTATAATCCGGAGATCTTGAACCATTCGCCAGGTTCCATCTTTTTTCTTTACTGAGGATTGGGGTGTTACATGGCGAACTGGTGGGGACCAATAGCCCACAAGCAAGGAATTTATTTATTAAAGGCTGTAGTCCCTCCCGAGCCTCTCTTTTGAGAGGATATTGTTTCTGGTTAGGAAACCGAGTGGGATCTCGGAGGACAATGATGACTGGTTCAGCTTGGTGGGCTCATCCAGGAATCCCCTGGTCCCACACCTGGGGGCTAAATTTGTCTTCCCATAGTTTTTGGTCCCTCTCTATTGAAGGTGTAATGGGTTCTTCAGTAGTAACCAGGAGCTGTAGAGCTCTAGGGGCTGAAAAACTTCCCATCACAAGGGTGGTCCCCAGTTTAGTGAGTATATTTCTTCCCAATAAGGGGGTAGGACACTCAGGGACCACCAGAAACTGGTGGGAAAATATTTGCCCATCCCAGCAATAAAGAAGTGCTTGGGTGAATCTTTTAGTAGTTGCTTTTCCTGTAGCACCCAAAATGGTACAGGTTTGGGAAGAGAAGCCTCCAGATTAGGAGATCAAGACAGAGTAGGTAGCCCCTGTGTCAACCAAGAAATTCTCGGACCTACCTGCCACATCCAGTTGCACCCTTAGCTCTAGCCCCGTGATGGTTATCTGTGACAGGTGGGCTGGCTGGAGTGGGCTGCTTCAGTCCTCTTGAACCATCGTGAGGTAGGCTTGGCGCTTGACCTTGAGTCTCTTGGGTCCCGAGGGCAGAGTGCCGCCCAATGTCCCAGTTGATGGCATTTGTGGCAAGCCGTTCTAGGAGACTTGTCACGGTTTGGACACTCTTTGGCCCAATGTCACATCTGTCTACAGATCAGGCATCTGTCTCGTGCCTTGTCCCTCAAGGACTTGGGGTTTGCCATAGGGCTTCTCTGGAGGGCGGCCAGCATCTGGGCATGCCTTGTCTTTCTTTCTCTCCTTCTCCTGGGCCTTGGCCTCCTTCTCTGGTTTTCTGTTATAAAAGGTATTGGTGGCTGTCTGGACCATCTCATCTAAAGAGGCAGCAGGGTCCTGCTGTTGTAGCTGCTGTAACTTAATTCTGATATCTGATGTACATTGGGACAGGAATTTGTCCTTTAAAATCACCCATCCCTCATAAGAGTCTAAGTCCAGATTGGTAAACTTTTGGAGTGTCTCTTTTAGCCTCTCTAGAAAGGCAATGGGGTTCTCATTGGGCTCCTGAGTTATTGCTGAGACCCGGGCATAGCTAATTACTTTTTGTTGGGCTGCTTTCAGTCCTGCCTTCACACAGATTAGAAAATTATCTCTTTCCCAGATGTGCTCAGGGTCATTATAATTTCAATTAGGATCAGAGGAGGGGACTGCAGTTTCCCCTACTGGGTATCTGTCACTGGACATGTGGAGCCCTGTTGCATACCTCTGGGCTTCCTTTAAGACTCTGGTATGTTCAGGATCAGATAAAGTTTGGCTAAATATGACCATGATGTCTTTCCACGTCAAGTCAAAGGCCAAGGTAATATGTTGGAATGTATCTATATATTTGCCTGGGTCATCTGTATAGCTTCCCAGGTCTTGTTTGATCTGCCTTAGTTCTAAGAGGGAGAAGGGCTTATGGACCAGGGTTGGTCCGAATTTTCCTCCAGTTTCAATTAAGGGACATACTCGACCTGGCTTTTGTGGAGGAGGTGCTCCCGGATATGGAGGCACGTTTGGGTATGAGGAAGGAGCACCAGGCAACTCGGGAGCTGTGGGAGGTGAGCCTTCACGAGGGGGTTCCTTTTCTTGGTTGCCTGTGCCTAACACCATTTGCCTAGTGGGCTCACTTTTAGGGCGTACTACAATCCCATACTTAAGACAGAGTTCCTTCATATCTCTAAGTCGGAAGAAAATTTGGACATAGGGGATCTCTGTCCATTTCCCTCATCTTTTGCAGAATAATTCTAATTGCAGGATGGTATTGTAATTTAAAGTTCCATCCTCAGGCCAGTGTTCCTCATCCCCCAGTGGATACTGTGGCCACGCAGTGGCACAAAAGAATTTCAAACGACTTCTCCTTAGAGCTAGAGGGTCAAACAGCTTCCAGTTATCAAGGATACACTTCAAGGGCGTCTGCCGGGAAGTGGATTGGTTATTTCCCATCTGAAAGACAGTCATGACAGGGAGAAAAGAAAAAGACCTCTTTAGATTTCCTTAAGGGTGAATCTTTCTGAAGCTTATCCTACCCAGAACTGTTGCAACCTGAGAGCCAGGCATCCCTGGGTCAGGGTGCAGATCCCCAGGCAGGCTGAGTCGTGACAGCCTCCTAGAGATCGAATCCCCGGGCAGGTCGAGGCATGACAGCCTCCCGAGAATTGGGTCCCTGGGCAGGTCGAGGCTTGACGACCTCCTGGGATCCCTGGGACTAGAGGATCCCCGAGCAGGTTGAGGCGTGACAACCTCTCAAAGACCGATCCCTAGGCAGGTCAAGGTGTGATGACCTCCTAGGACCCCTGGGACTGGAGTTTGAGCGTCCCCAAGATCTCCAGTGTGACCAGTGCTGGGTAGAATTAAGAGGTTTGTAACTCATTGCTAGTTTGCCTACCGTGGATGGGAATAGATATGATGTAAGTTCATCCTACCCAGAACTGGGCAGGTCGAGGCGTGACGACCTCCTGGGACCCCTGGGACTAGAGGATCCCCAAACAGGTTGAGGCGTGACAACCTTTCGAAGACCGATCCCTAGGCAGGTCAAGGCGTGATGACCTCCTGGGACCCCCGGGACTGGAGTTTGGGTGTCCCCAAGATCTCCAGTGTGACCAGTGCTGGGTAGAATTAAGAGATTTGACAGGAATACATATGATGTAAGTTCATCCTATCCAGAACTGTTGCAACCTGAGAGCCAGGCATCCCCGGGTCAGGGTGCAGATCCCCAGGCAGGCTGAGGCATGACAGCCTCCTAGAGATTGAATCCCCGGGCAGGTTGAGGCGTGATGGCCTCCCGAGGATTGGGTCCCTGGGCAGGTCGAGGCATTATGACCTGTTGGGACCCCTGGGACTAAAGGATCCCCGAGCAGGTTGAGGCGTGACAACCTTTCGAAGACTGATCCTTAGGCAGGTCAAGGCGTGATGACCTCCTGGGGCCCCCCGGGCTGGAGTTTGGGCGTCCCCAAGATCTCCAGTGTGACCAGTATTGGGTAGGATTAGGGGGTCAGATATTATAGAGTATTTCCCTCCCAAGGCCAGCTATTTTCTGGTTGTCTCTCTAGAAGATTGTAGAGGTAGTCTTGTGGGTCTGGATGGGGCTCAGGAAAAAAAGCATGAAACAGGAGGGAAGGGGGCAGAGCACAACCTTTGAAAGAATGACATAGCACAAGGGTATAATGTAAACCAATTAAGATCAATTGGGTCCAAGATGACAAGTCAAATTCAAGTAAACCTTAATCCCCAATCTATAAGCCAACAGACCCACCCAGAGGTGGCAGGACAGCTCCAAGGCACAAGGTCAAAAGAGGGAGGAGTGGGTGGTTCCCCAATGGCTGGGATGATCCTCTCACTCATTAGCATATGAATTCCATCCCCTCACAAAACTTAGCCAGGCCTAATACCGTGGCCGCAGCCCTTGCCCTTGGCAATGGTTCACACCCTGAAGGGTGGCTTCTCTCTGGATCCTTACAAATCTACCTCGTATCACTTTGTCTCTCAATGAATTTTTGCAATGAGACATCAGAGCCTGAGTTTCATTAGTTTTGGCCGGGCTTGAGTCCTGGGAGAGAGCTGAAGGACAGGAGGAAAAAGCAGTGGGAAAAACGTGCCAAGGAATCCCCTTCATAGCCCGCCGGAAAATTTGCTAAATATCTGGCTGGTGCTCACAGTTTCATTGGTCTGATCCTTGGCACAGAGAAGAAAAAGGACAGAAGAACCCCCACCGACTTGTGTAACAGCTACTGGGGCTCAGCAGATAGCGCCTTTGGGACATGCTGAGGAGTAGCCTCTCCAGAGTCCCTCAATTGTGCCCCTGCCGCCTGCCTGTTCACGGGAGGTTTGAGGAAACAAGAAACGAGAGATTGTAAAGGTCCCTCTAGCCATAGGATCGAGGACCTCTTACCTTAACTGGAGGTCTTCTGGAATCTGACTGGGCTGCGTGAGCTTTCTGCTGAGTTCGTTTTTTGCTGTCCTGTTTTCCAGCACGATGGGCCTTCCCTTGTGCTGGGTTTCTTCGCCTTCCACTTGTAGCACAGGAGCTTCGCTGAGTTGGGCTCCTGTTGTGCTTGGCCTCTTCCACGCAGAGATTGTTTCAGCCAGGTTATATCCGAGTCACGGCACCATAGATGTCACGCGAGTGTATGTTCCTCGGTTCTTTGTCTTATCACAACAAAGATTTGGAGTGATGGACATTAAAGCCCTCGGCGTGTCACAGGTCTTGGGTCTTGGACCAACCGTGCTACAGCTCTTAGGCAAATCAGTGTTACAGCTCTATTTTATTTAGAAGATAGCAGGAGAGTGAGAGAGAGAGAGAGAGAGAGAAAAGAGCGCATGCACGCAGGAGAGAGAATCCAAGAGAAAGTGCTTTGGCTCCTCCTTTTATATGTTTTTTCCTCCACCTGGGCCTGCCCTATGCAAATTGGGCTTAGCCAGGAGTGCTGTTTGTTCTGCCTGGAGTCTTCACTCTGGTCCTCGGACCTTCCTTTGACCTTCCTTGTCTTTTAGCCACTGCCATTTTGGACTCTTTTTCCCTATTCTACCTACCTAACATTTATATATACATATATAGCTTTGTATTATTAATATATGTTAAAAAGTAATAAAGTATACTTAGCTCAGAGAGCTATTTTTGAAAAAGTGGATTAAATAAAACATGCAAAATGCCTCCTATATATTAAGTGCTCACTAAAACTCACTGCTCCTTTTATTCTTTCATCTAGTAGGTTTTTCGTAAATCTGAGGTCACCATTTGTTTCTGATTCACTGTGATTCCATGGCATCATAACATACCTTTATTAAAGAATTTCAGATCATAATATTATTTCCCAACATAAAACAATGTGAGCTTCCTCAGTGCTTATCAGAGTACCTGGAGGGCGTGGGAGATGTGCTAGATACTTGAATAAATAAATTAGAAGTAGAGAAAATTAGCATTATAATTCCAACCATGCTTTCACCGATCACACATCATCCCTGGACAGTATCTTTGTGCAGTTATGAAGACAATACATATGTCTGATTCTCAACAAAGAAATATGGAGAGAGCAAGAGTACCAACAAAAGTACAAACAACAATAAAGTCAGTGACACAATCTTAGGTGTTGCTGTGATCTTACTGGAAATAGGAGCTTTAGGCTGGAGACAAGATTCGAAAACATGCCATCTTGTCTTCAAATACTGAAAGAGATGTTATGACAAAGGGCTGTTGTGAACAACAATGGTTTCACTTTTTTCATTGAGCCACCCCCAAAGACAGATGGTATCCTTGAGGATTTCAGCCATAAGGTCATTTACTTAAGCTAAGAAGGTAAGGATATTTTCAACAATTAGAAAATTCCAAGAGTAGTTGCTTTTGGAGGTACAAAGATCCACAACATTTTAGGGGACCCAGACAGGCAGTGATTGGATGGCAATTTAACAGCAATATTTCAGAACCAATGAGGAAAAGAAGTTGAGAAATTATCAGCAGAACTTGAGCTTCTGTCATCTTATTAAGTACGTTATTCTAATTCAAAGTAACAGAATTATTTTATTTTCTCAATTCCATCTGAACATAATTCAAGATGTAATAGATACAGAGCCTATTAACATGGATAAATCCCTAATCAGTGTTTTTGACTCATCCAAGAGGAAAGGGAAAAGAGGAATGGATTATTTCAAATGACCAACAGAAAGTCAAGGCAGAGGACACTGGGAAGGTCATCTGAGCCCTGGAAGCCTCAGTACTCAGTGTGGGAGTCAGCTGCACCTGCATCACTTGGAAGCGTATCAGAAATGCAGAATCTCAAGCTGTGCTCCAGCTTAACCGAACCTACATTTTAACAAGATCCACAGATGATACATACACACATTAAATATTTAAGCACAAGCATAATCACCCACATTTCCCTACATGTGAGCTTCCCAGTGAATCACCTGTGTAAACAAGGGCACTGAAATGTCATTGTCTTATGACATTGAACAATATTAAATATAAAATCGAATTCCCTTTATAGAGTAATCATGGTAGGCCAAAGTATTTGCAGTTGCATATTTTATCTCTGCCATAAATTATCTGTGGAAGATCCGTGGGGATTGTGTTTGCTTTAGTCAAATGGTGACTGTCATTTCATGATAGTTCTTACAGAAGTCTAAGCTTCCAACAGAAGCATGAGCCATTTCAGATTGTATTTTTATTTGCTTACAAATTAGTGAATATAATATAGGAAAAATAATGAAATACAGTTTTTAAATAATCAGTTTTGACAAAGCGTTTGTCAAAACACACCAGTAATGGAATACCAGTCAAGTTACATCCCTAGATCTTCATTAAAATGGAGAGATTTATGAATATTTTAACAACTCAAATAGGCCAAATTAACCTGCTATCCATGTTTAAGAATCACTTGTTTAGTGTGAAGCACACAAGAGAATATCTAAGTTAAGCTGTTCTGTTTGGAGGGCTTTTAAAACTAATTTTGGCCAAGTACTTATCATATCATTTTATGAATCTGGCTTATCAGCAAGCTCACCTCTTTGGTAAAGTCTTTTATTCATCTATTTTAATTACTTCAGAATGATACCAAAATGTGTGGACTTCTAGCCTTAGGCAAGCATAATTATCTCTAGTACACTGTTCTTTAAGCATCATCAATTCTTACTGTGTTCCCTTCAAGATGGGTGGCCTCTGTCCTGATTCACCTGGGTTCTCCTAACACATGCAAAATAATTCCTTGCCCTTTTCTGGCTCCCATACTGCACAGTATGATGCACCTATTTTCCTTGAAAGTTTTGAGTCAATTGCACTTGTTCCCCAAAGAAACCTGAACCTCAAGGGTCTATATCCATAGAAGAGAAATTAAAGTAAAACAGATACAGAGTTTGACCCAACATTACCTCACAATAGGACTTTTTTTCTCAAAAGAAGATCTCTAAAGAAAAAAAATACTCTCATTTTGGGACCATCTTTTAAAAGTGAAGCAGATTTCTACTGAAAATGAAGCACTGAATGCTGAGATAAAAACTCAAAGTTAAAAAACTATTTCTGAAAGTTGATACAGATTGCTTTGGGAGATGGAACATAAATGAGGGAAAATCAAATATATAACACTAACTATACACAACACTTTGGAATATCTTGCTTTAGGTTTATTTAGACCGACTAGGGAAAGTCCATCCAGTAGTCATGTATAGATGTGAGAGTTGGATCATAGAGGCTGAGCACCAAAGAACTGACACTTTTGAACTGTGGTGTCAGAGAAGACTCTTGAGAGTCCCTTGGACTGCAAGGAGATCAAACCAGTCAATCCTAAAGGAAATCAGTCCTGAATAGTCATTGGAAGGACTGAAGCTGAAACTCCAATACTTTGGCCGCCTGATGTGAAGAGCTGACTCAATGGAGAAGACGCTGATCCTGGGAAAGACTGAAAGCAGGAGGAGAAGGGGACGACGGAGGATGAGATGGTTAAATGGCATCATGGAATGGATGGACATGAGTTTAAGCAAGCTCCAGGAGATGGTGAAGGATAAGGAAGCCTGAGTGCTTCAGTCCATGGGTTCACAAAGTGTCGGACATGACTGAGCAACTGAACAACAACAGGGGAAATCCCCAGTTGAGGAATGGGCTCCCAGAGACCACTTGCCAATATACTTTTAAGTATATAATGTACTCATACTAAGTTGCTTCAGTCATGTCTGACTCTTTGCAACCCTATGGACTTGTAATCCACCAGGTTCCTCTGTCCGTGGGGTTCACCATTCAAGAATAATGGAGTGAGTAGCCACGCCCTCTCCAGGGGATGTTCCCAATCCAGGATCAAACATGCATCTCTTGGGTCTCCTGCACTGATAGGCAGGTTCTTTATTACTAGCACCACCTGGGAAGCTGTTAGGGGTCCAAAACTTATTTTCAAATACACCACAGTACTTGGTACTTCTAGGAGAAACTAGTTAATCAAAGCCTAACTTGACAGGGTATTATTAGAGTTTAACTGACCTATGGGAAGGGAGAGGGCCCACTTCAGCTTCCTCTGAACTTCCACGTGGGAGAAGGGAAATACCCAACTCCAGCTCACTCTAACCTTCTTAGGCCAACTTATGGGCGTGAGGAGACCCTGTGAAACAATTGTGAAGTTTACAATTCAGATACATCAGTTCACTAAAAGACTGAGACCTAATCATAGGACATAGAATACTTCTTTCCCCACACACCTCACACCACAGTAGCAGAGACCTATTTACAGCAATTCCTTTTACTCAGTGCATTATGTCTGGCTATCAAGAGAAAAAAAAAAAAAAAAAAAAAAACACAGAATGTCTAAGGACTGTGGGATAACTCAAAAGGTGTAACACATGCACAATGGTAATATCTGGAGAAGTATTTCAAACAAAATGACTAAGAATTTCCCCACTAATGTCAGACGCCAAACCACAGATCCAGGGAACTCAGAGAACAGAAGTGGGATAAATGCCAAAAATGAATGATAACTATACTTATAAAATTTTCAAACTTTGAAAATCAATAGTAAAGAAAAAAATCTGGAAAGAAGCCAGGGGCAAAAAAAATATCACCTACAGAGAAACAAAAGTAGGGATTACATCGGAACTCTTCTGAGAAACTATACCTTATGAAAATTACTTACCTCCTCCCAGGCACTAGCACTGCCAATCAGGTGAATAAGTGTGTGGATGCCATAATTGACATTTAATTTTCCTGCTACTGATATTGAGACTCAGCCTTTTTTTTACAAAATAAGGAGAACCACTTACAGACTTATAGCGTGAACAAAAATGCAGCTCCAACTGAATTTCTGTCACTTCCTAACATGAAGAATCAGCTACAAACATTTCTCACTAATAAAAGCAAAGGAAAATAAAAATGATCTTAACAAGCAACATGTTACACTTATAAAGTCTGAAGGAAAAGAATATGATGCTGTAAGGGAAAAATACAGACTGGCTCAAATGAGATTGAAATGTTAGGGTTATTCTCAGAATGAAAGCCACATTAGCCAGTATTTTTAAAAAGTAGTTATCCATGTAAATATGATACAAAAAGTATTCTAGACAGACGATACATTAGGATTTCAGAAACAGCAACAGCTAGAGCTAGAGAGGACAGTTGGTTTTGAATATATTTGCATATACTTGGGGAAGGAACACAGAGACATTGAGAAAACTTATAATTATCATTTGTTTCCTATCATTCTTCTCTCAATCCCCTTTCAAAATATGTTGCATCATAAATATTTAAGTAAAAATTAAACAGACCTGAACTACTTCAGGTGTCATATTAAGAAATGGAAATCTCAAAAGGTAATGTGATTTGTGATATGCTATATAACAAATACACAGAACAGATGAATTTTAAGGTAAAATTTGATGGAAAAGAAGCTGTTGATCTTTCTAGATAAAAACAGGAAGAATGTATGTTTCCCCTTGTCATACCTTAGTCCACGTTTTAACAATTCTTGTAATATTTGTTTTATATTGGAGTATGTTTGATTAACAATGTGCTAATTTCAGATGTGCTACAAAGTGATTCAGTTATACACATACGTATATCTATTCCTTTTCAAATTCTTTTCCCATTTAGGCTATTACAGAATATTGAGCAGAGTTCCCTCTGCTATACATAGGTCTTTATTGGTAATCCTTTTTAAATATATTTTAAATATAGTAGTGTGTATAGGTCAATTCCAAACTCCCAAATTATTCCTTCCCCCACCCACCTTTCCCCTTTGATAACCATAAGTTTGTTTTCTAAAACTGTGATCATGTTTTTGTTTTGTAATTAAGTTTATTTGTATCATTTTTTTTTTACATTGTGCATATAAGTGATATCCTATGGTATTTGTCTTTCCCTCTTTGACTGTCTACACTTACTATGATAATTTCCAGGGTTAGTAAAATGATATTGGAAATTTTTACAAGACTGACAATTAGTGATGGTAGTTTCATATCTGGATAAACTTAAGATAATATTTTGTATACCATTCAAATTTCATATTTGCATTTTCACATGTTCAACAATTGTTGACTCACTTTCCATTGCTCAGCTTTTACCAAGGTCCATGAAACCTTTATTAATTAACTCTGGTGAACTTTCCCTTATACCATTTGATTTTCTGGGGAAGATTAGAATGTTATCAATCACTTTTTAATCAATTAATCACAATCTAATCAAAGATTAGAATGTTATCAATCACTTTTTAATCAATCACAATCTAATCAAAGATTAGAATGTTATCAATCACTTTTTCTGTGACATTTCACCACTGCTTTCCCTAGCGTGCACAGACACCTCAGTGATTAAATGTACACTTTTCACCTTGGCTGGAGCAATAAGCGTACTCAGTGGCCTGATTATCATGATCTCCTATGTTTGCATCCTGGTGGCCATCCTGAGGATCCAGACTGCCGATGGGAGGACGAAAGAATGCATTAATGTTCTTCTGGATTATGTTACATTTTTACCATATATATATATATATATATATATATATATATATATATATATAATATTTTGTATTCCCTATTATTTTCCAAAGGAGAAGACTGAAGAAAAAACAATATAAACAGTAGTTTCAGTATATACAACTGTCAGACCTAGGGATTAAAAAGAGTCTATTTCTCAGTCCAGTATTCTTTTTACCACACATAATCAAATCAACATCTTTGAAGGAGCACAATTAGAATTCTATTTTATTCACCTTTAAAAATAGTTTTCCTTTCAAACTTTCTACTGAATGGATTCTTCACCTCTTTGTTCCTCAAGCTGTAGATAAGAGGGTTCAACATGGGAGTTAATACCGTGTAAAAGAGGGAAATCACTTAACTGATATCTAAGGAGGAACTTGAGCTAGGTTGAACATAAATGAAGAACAGAGTCCCATATAGGATGGAAACAACTCCCAGGTGAAAAGAACAAGTAGAGAAAGCTTTCCTCCTCCCATCGGCAGTCTGGATCCTCAGGATGGCCACGAGGATGCAAACATAGGAGATCATGATGATCAGGCCACTGAGTACGCCTATTGCTCCAACCAAGGTGAAAAGGGTACATTTAATCACTGAGGTGTCTGTGCATGCTAGGGAAAGCAGTAGTGAAATGTCACAGAAAAAGTGATTGATAACATTTGGACCACAGAAGGGTAAGCAAAACATCAGTGTGGTATGGATCATAGAGCTTATAAGAGCCACAGGATAAGGGCCTATAACCAGCTACACCCAGGCCCTCTGGGACATAATGAGTGTGTACAACAAGGGCTTACAGATGGCCGTATACCGATCATAGGCCATGGAAGCCAGCAGGAAACATTCAGTTGCCACAAAAAAAAAAAAAAAAACAAGGAACCACATCTGTGCAGCACAACCCATGAAAGAGATGCCCTTTCTGTCCTCAAAGATATTACACAGCATCTTGGGGGCAACGGAAGAAGAGGAACACAAGTCTACAAAGGACAAGTAGCTAAGAAAAAAGTACATAAGAGTGTGGAGCCTGGGATCAATCCCTATGAGAGTGATTATCCCCAAGTTACCCCCTACTGTGACAAGATAGACAAAAAGAAGAATGAAAAAGAGAACAATCTGCTGATAGAGATGATCTGTAAGCCCCGAGAAAAGAAATTCAGTCACTGCTGTCTGATTCTGATCTTCCACTGGTCATTTGTAACCTATGTAAGAAATGAAAAACACATGGCTTTTTTTTAATCCATAAGCACATATAAAATAGTCTTTTAAACTAATTATAGTTTTTTTATTCTAATCTAGATAGGTGGCAGTTACAGAAATAGCGTTAGACTGGTTGGCAATATTTCTAGGGACTAGACCCTGTCACTTGTGCACAGACCCTGTAAACTTGGGCAAGTTTATAGTTGATCTTTTCGGGTTCAGCATTCTCTGCCTTCAAGAGTCTAACTGCAATATCAAAAACTCCCATGGGTTCTAAAATTGTATTCGATATGAGATTCAATCTTTGTATTTCATCTTTATTGCATGATAGAAAAGAACACCCCCTAAGAATACAGTTACCAGTGATATTGTAAGACACAAAAGAAAATTTAGATCTTGATAACAGACACTGGGATAAGCTAAGTAGAACAGATATAAAACACTTTCAGTTCCTCTACTGATGGAATGAATAGTGTCATTCAGATATTATGAAGACAACATTCATATCTGTGTACATTAATCTATTCCCTTATGAAAAGAAAGTATTCTAAAGGTAAATGTATACAACTGCCAGAGTGTTGTTTAGCATGAAGAACATTATGTTGTAACACATGACAATTATATTTATGTTTATGTAGGGTTTTCTTGAAAATAGAGACTGGATTCGTTTACTCTTTGACAATTCTGAAGATAGGAGTGGCACAAAAAGCAAAAGGATTTAAAATCGGGGTTAGCCTGAAGAAAATTTCACCAACCATATAATTTGAATACTGGAATATAATGCCTAGGAGAGACTTAGATGCCCTTCTTTCAAGATTAACTAATCTGTCAAAAAACACATAACAACTTTTTATGGAAACTATATTAAAAAAAACACCTGCATTAAGCTCATCTGACTTAATCTCTAGATTTCTTTTTTATAATTTTATATTATAAATTTATAAATTTATTATTATATTATATATTATATTATTATATTATATTCTAAATTTATAAATTTATATTATAATTAAATTTTATAATTTTAATTTTATAAATGTATAAATATATTCTGTTAACCAGAATAATAAGATTATTTCCAAAATTTTATAATATTTAAAAACATTTAAGATGTAGATTTTAACAGGTAATATCTCTGTTATTAGGAAAATGTGTATAATGTCAAATGTTTAAAATTTTTATTTAGACACAATTTTTGCATGCGTGCATGCTAAGTCATTTCAGTCACATCTAACTCTTTGCAACTCCATGGACTGTAGCTCACCAAGCTCCTCTGTCCATCAGATTCTCCAGGCAAGAATACTAGAGTGGATTGCCACTTCCTCCTCCAAGGGATCTTCCCAAACCAGGGATCAAAACTGCATTGCCTATTATTCTGCTTTGGCAGGAGATTCTTTACCACTAGTACCACCTGGGAAACCCTGACAGCATTTTAAGATAAATATTATTTTTCTGACTCATCAATTGAGGAAGACGATACCAAGCTGTTATAATTACAGTAAGAAGCCCAAGGTGTATCAGTATCCATAGCAAAGATTCTAGTTTCAAATCATGTGTATAATCAACTCACTTCCCTCTAAAAGTAAAACAAAACATACCACATTTTGAAGATACAATAATTAGGATGTGGAACATGAAATGGTATGGTATAAAACAATAGTTCAAAAAAGTCTACATCTCTATTTTATTTTTATAATTTAAGAAATTATCTATAGGATTCATTTCACAAGGCAATTGCCTATTAAATGTCAACTAATAATGTCAGTTATTATTTTTAGGAATTTAAACTTGGTTGGGGAGACAGGACTTAGAAAGAAAAAGAAAACTTACATTTCAGACAGATCCAAGATGAAACATGCCCTAGGGTTTCAGAAGAAGGAAGGGTCACTGTGAGCCGAAGTGGTTGGTGAAATTTCTCATCTGAAACATTTCTCAAAGCATAGCTTTCAAGCAGTGGTTGTGGATGTTATGGGCATTGCAGGCAAGTGTGTGTCATGAGGGTAGGATGCCACACCTGCCACTAACCAGCATGTGAACCTGAACAGGACACATATCCACTTCTGCAAACAAGGAGAATGATCTCTATGCACTTTCCATTTCTGGCATCTATGACCTTAGAATTCTTCTTGGACATTATGCTATCTCTATAATGTTTAAAAAAAAAAAAAAGAACAAATTCAGTTTAAAAAGTCAGAAGATTAGTTGCTTAGTGCTCTGAAAAGCTGGACTAAACACCAAAGAGCACTCTCTTTGGAGTACTTGGAAGGTGAGTTTTATATTTCCTAAATCTCCAAGTTCATCCAAAGTCTTTCCACTATATTTCAAATTTTCTTTTTATTCCCAAACTATGGAATACTCACTTCATTAAAAGAATTGTTTTTCCATTCACTGCTTCAAGAGGAATAGCAAAACCCAGGGATTTCTGGTTTCCATCAGAAAGTCAGTGTGGAAGATTTAATTCCCAGCTTGGCAGACAGCTTCTACAACAAGCACGATGCCCTCAACACTTGGTAAGAAAAATAAGTCTGGATGCTGATGAGTCTGCGGATCAAGAGAGGCACCTTGTCCTGAACACCGACTCACGTGCAGCGCAATTAAAGGATGCATGTCCCTATAGTTTTAACTGCTCTAAAGCCAGGTCTCTGAAGAACTAAGCCTCAAGAGTGTACACCTGAGGGACAAAATTAAAGCACTATCATTGGACTTTGTGCCAAGGTTATTTCCAAAATAATGTCTTTTCTCAAATAGAAGATTCCTGAGGGGGAAAAAAAATGTTTTTCCCCCTTTAGATACTCTTTGAAAAAAACAGGACCTCATTTGCATCCAAGGAGAAGGCAATGGCACCCCACTCCAGTACTCTTGCCTGGAGAATCTCAGGGACGGCGGAGCCTGGTGGGCTGCCGTCTATGGGGTCGCACAGAGTCGGACACAACTGACGCGACTTAGCAGCAGCAGCAGCAGCATTTGCATCCATAGAGAGTGATGAGCTAAAAAACTGAGCACCGACAGAGATGAGTAGTGCTCTGCCTGGATCCTGAAGCCTAGGTTCAAATCACAGCTCCATGGCTTGTCCCTTTGAGCTAGTGGGGTTTTGCTTTTTTTTTTTTTTTCTATTTTCTATTTGTTTTTAACTATCTGTTCCTCAGTATCCTTAACTATAAAATGGGGATGATGGATAGCTTGCTCACACTGGAAGAATTAGATGAATTATTACATGCAAAGCACTTACAAGATTACATGCCACATAAGCACTCATTAATGCCTAGAAAAAAAGATTCTATGTTTTATAAAAATAATTTCCTGAACGCCACATTGTTTTGATTAGGTCTTTGATTACTTAAGAATTCCATCTTGGCTAGACTTACCAAAAAAAAAAGAAAAAAAAGACTATGAGAGAAATGCAGTCTTTTAGTTTTACTACACGAAAGTAAGATTCTCTGTTGGCTTAGACAGTAAAGCATCTGCCTGCAATGCAGGAAGCTCGGATTTCACCCCTGGGCTTGAAAGAGAAGGGAAGGGAATGGATACCCAATGGGAGAAATATCAATAACCTCAGATATGCAGATGACACCACCCTTACGGCAGAAAGTGAAGAAGAACTAAAGAGCCTCTTGATGAAAGTGAAAGAGGAGAGTGAAGAAGTTGGCTTAAAGCTCAACATTCAGAAAACTAAGGTCATGGCATCCAGTCCCATTACTTCATGGCAAATAGATGGGGAAACAGTAGAAACAGTGGCTGACTTTTTCTGGGCTCCAAAATCTCTGCAGATGGTGCTTGCAGCCATGAAATTAAAAGACGCTTGCTCCTTGGAAGGAAAGTTATGACCAACCTAGATAGCATATTCAAAAGCAGAGACATTGCTTTGCCAACAAAGGTCCATCTAGTCAAGGCTATGGTTTTTCCAGTAGTCATGTATGGATGTGAGAGTTGGACTATAAAGGAAGCTGAGCGCCAAAGAACTGATGCTTTTGAACTGTGGTGTTGGAGAAGACTCTTGAGAGTCTGCAAGGAGATCCAACCAGTCCATCCTAAAGGAGATCAGTCCTGGGTGTTCATTGGAAGGATTGATGTTGAAGCTGAAGCTCCAATACTTTGGTCACTTGATGGAAAGAGCTGACTCATTGGAAAAGACCCTGATGCTGGGAAAGATTGAGGGAGAGAGGAGAAGGGAACAAAAGAGAATGAGATGGTTGGATGGCATCACTAACTCAATGGACATGGGTTTGGGTGGACTCTGGGAGTTGGTGATGGACGTGGGGCCTGGTGAGCTGCAGTTCATGGGGTCGCAAAGAGTCGTACATGACTGAGCGACTGAATTGAAATAAACTGAACCCACTCCAGTATTCTTGCCTGGAGAACAGGTTCACAAAGAGTCAGACACAACTGGGCAACTAACACTTTCAAAGTGAATTTAATAGATTTTTTTTGTTAGAAACTTCCATGCCAATTCATTAGAAATAAACATGGTCTTTTCCAACCATATAAGCTATAGTATTAAGATAGAAATAATAACAGAACAATTTTTCTCACTGTAATAAGTCTAAAATTTTGTAATCTTGTCCCTTGACATCAAGTTTTGCACTGTTAAGTAACGAGCTTTCACATTTTTGATAGAAAGCTTAAAATCAAAGAGGGGATTCTTTTTTTTTTTTTTCATTGCAATTTTGTTTACAATAACCAAGATAGCCAAGACATAGAAACAATCTACATGTCCGTCAGCAAATGAAAGAATAAAGAAGATGTGGTACATATATACAATGGAATATTACTAAGCTATTAAAAAGGATGAAATAATGCCAATTGCAACAACATCGACTTGGAGAATCTCATACTAAGTGAAGTAAGTCAGACAAAGACTTATATGATAATGCTTATATGTGGAATCTAAAAAGCATGATGCAAATGAACTGATTTATAAAACAGAAACAGACCCACAGGCTTAGAAAATGAATTTATACTAGGGATACTAAGGTTAAAGGGTGGAGAGACAGATGGACTGGGAGTTTTGGATTGACATGTACACACTGCTATATTTAAAATAGATAATCAAAGAGGACTTACTATATAGCACAGAAAACTCTGCTCAGTATTCTGTAGTAATCTAATTAAGAGTTTGAACTGCTAAGTCACTTCAGTCATGTCCGACTCTGTGCCACCCCATAGACAGCAGTCCACCAGGCTCCCCCATCCCTGGGATTCTCCAGGCAAGAACACTGTTGTGGGTTGCCATTTCCTTCTCCAATGTATGGAGTTTGAAAGTACATGTATAAATGAATCACTTTGTTGTACATCTGACATTAAGATGACACTGTTAATCAACTATTGTGCATGTTCAGTCACTCAGTTCTATAAGACTCTGCGACACCATGGCCTGTAGCCTGCCAGGCTCCTCTGTCCATGGGTTTTACAGGCAAGAGTACTGGAGTGGGTTGACATTTCCTCCTCCAGGGGCCCTTCCTGACCCAGGGATCAAATCCATGTGTCCTGTGTTTCCTGCTTTGGCAGGTAGATTCTTTACCACTGAGCCATCTAGAAAGCCTGTTAATCAACTATACTCCAATATAAAATAAAAATTGAAAATAGTGCTAATAAAATGCTTAGAGAAACTTACGGTGTGAAACTTCAAACTACTGAAGGGCCAACCTTGTTTTGACGGCAAAAACCAACCAGTGCTTCTTCAGGATTCTGTCACCTTCCCAGGAGAAGACCAGGCTTGGCACATAAGAAATTGGTGGTCATTAACTGCTTGCCTTTATAATAAAATAACTCGCCTCTGAAATTTATTCTTTTTTTAATTAGGAAATTAAAGATTTTTTTAAATTGAAATATAGACTGACCTACAATATTACGCTTGTTTCAGATGTATTGGGCTTCCCTGGTGGCTCAGCTGGTAAAGAATTCACCTGCAATGCGAGAGATCTGGGCTCGATCCCTGAGCTGGGAAGATCCCCCGGAGAAGGGATAGGCTACCCACTCCAGTATTCTGGCCTGGAGAATGCTATAGACTGTATAGTCCATGGGGTCGCAAAGATTCAGGCAAGACTGAGTGACTTTCAATTTCAGATGTGTGTTATATTATGTTGCTATCTGCCTACATTATGAAATTATCACCATGAAGATATGTCTAGTAACCATCTGGTCCTATACAAAGTTATTACATTGTTATTGACCATATTCCTTATGCTCTGTATCATATCACCATGACTTTTATATAACTGGAGGTGTGTACCTCAATCCCCTTCACTTATTTTGCCCACTCCTTTCAGCCTCTTTCCTTCTGGCATTTACCCATTTGTTCTCTGTATCTCTGAGTCTGTTTTTATATTGCTTTGGTTTGTTTGTTCATTTTATTTTTTAGATCCCATGTATAAGTGAGATCATGCAGTATTTCACCTAACATGACACCCTCTAAATCCATTCATGTTGTCACAAATGGGCACTTCATTTTTTATGACTGAGTAGTATTTCATAATGTGTGTGTATATATATACATACTTACATATCACATCTTCTTTATTCATCCATCTGTTGAAAGGCATGTAGGTTACTTTCATATGTTGGCTACCGTAAATAATGCTACAATAAATACCTTTTCAAATTAGAGTTTTTGTTTTCTTCAGGTAAATACCCAGAAGTGAAAATCCTGGATCGTATGACAGTTCTACTTTTAATTATTTGAAAAAATTCCATAGTGTTTTCCAAAGTACAATCGACACTAGTTTTCCAATCCACAATGCCACCAACAGTGCACGAGGGTTCCCTTTTATCCACATCCTTGCTAGCACTCGTTATTTGTCATCTTTTTCATATTAGCCATTTGGATAAATGTGAGGTGATGTCTCACTGTGGTTTTGATTTGCATTTCCCTGATGAATAGTGAGGTCTAGAGTTCTTAACTGAATTGATCTTTAAATCTGTAGCCAGTCTTTACAGGACCATATATGAGCTCAAGTCTTAAGTGATCTGTTCTTCTTGGAGTTCTTTCTTGAATTCAAGGGGTAAATAAGGACTAAAATTTCTTAGAGCAAGCCATTCCAGAAGGATAGTTTTCTGAAATTCAGTTTCCAAATTTTATTGGAAAGTGTTTTCCGTGTCTTTGTGTTAGAAATTCGCCGAACCATATATGTAAATAGATTGAGTTAATTCAGATTATTGAAATTATTCAGATGAAGCAGTGGCAGATTAACTATTTTAAAAATCCAAGCTTTCACCACATTAAACACTAATGTTTTTGTTTGTTTATAATATATGTAGAAAATTTTGTTTAGGTTTTGTAATTCTAACAACTTATCTTAGTAAATTGTTTGACTAGTTCATTCAGCAGATTCTTGGAATGGGATCCTGGAATCAGACCACTCACAGACAAATGGAAATGAGAGTCTATTGTTGGTGGAATGAGGTGGTCATAACCATCAGCATGCCCTAGCACAGCATTACTAAAACTCACCAGCATCGAAATGGGGTAGAGTACAGTTGAAAACTGTGCATTGGCTTTGGCAATTTTTTCTAACATGTGAGAACTATTGAGAGCAGTGGTAACCATTGCACAATGAAGCTGACAATTGTGAGATTCCACTAATATGATAAATGATGAGAAAATAACATTTAGGCCAGGTAATTTCCAACTCAAGGATGTAAGAGCAGAGAAGGTATTGGGTGACTGTTTCCTGAGAAGGCATGTCTTCCACTAAAGGAATTTTTTAAAGACACTAATGGAAAGGACTCAAGTTTCATGAGAAACTCAGTGGTAGAACGTTCTGTTGTGGATCTAAACTTCCTAGAGTCAATGGAGATGATAGGATTCCAGGATACTTGAAACGAGAAATTAATGCCTTCACCAAAGATATAAAGGCTGCTTCAGAGGTAGTCGCATTATTTCTCTATTTAATTCAGCAGTCTAGACCATCCAGAAACCAGATGACTCTAAAAGAATGCCTGTAACTGAACAACTACATGTAAAAGATGAAATTAGAAGATTCGAAGCACCAAATACAAAAATAAACCCAAAATGAACTAAAGACCTAAACGTAAGACTGGATATTCTAAAACTCTTAGAGAAAAACATAAGCAGAACACTCTATGACATAAATACATAAATTATAGCAATATTTTTTTCAAACTGCCTCCTAGAGTAACAGAAATAAAAGCAAAAATAAACAAATGGGACCCAATTGAACTTAAAAGATTTTGTAAAGGAAATGATAAAATGAAAAGACAGCTTATGGAATGGAAGAAAATATTTACAAATGATGTGACTGACAGGGGATTGACTAATTTCCAAAATATACAAACGTCTCATACAGTTTAATGTAAAAAAAAAAAAAATCAAGTAACTCAATCAAAAAATGGATGTGCATGCATGCTAAGTTGCTTCAGTCATGTCTGACTCTTTGAGACTCCATAGATTATAGCTATCCAGGCTCCTCTGTCCATGGAATTATCCATGCAAGAAAACTGGAGTGGGTTGCCATTCCCTTCTCCAGGGGATATTCCCAACCCAGGGATCGAACCCAGATCTCCTGCATTGCAAGTGGATACTTTACCTCCTGAGCCACTAGGAAACCCTCACCTCAAAAAAAAAAAAAAAAAAAATGGGCAGAAGACCTGAATAGACATTTCTCCAAAAAGGACATACATAGAGCCAACAGGCATGTAGAAAAACGCTCAGCATTGCAATTATAAAAGAAATGCAAATCAAAACTACAATGAGGTATAACCTCATGCCAGTCAGAATAGCTGTCATTAAAAAGCCTACAAATAATAAATCCGGGAAGTGATGTGGAGAAAAAGGAACTCTACTGTTGGTGAGAATATAAATTTGTTTAGCCACTATATAAAACAGTATGATGGTTCCTTAAAAGCTAAAATTAAAGTTAACATAAGATTCTGCAATAACACTTCTAGGCGTATATCCAGAAGAAAAAAAAAAAACATAATTCAAAAAATACATGTACCTCAATATTCACTGCAGCACTATTTACACTAGCCAAGACGTGGAAGCACATTACTTGTCCATCAATGAATGGATAAACAAGATGTGATATTTATATATACTATGGGATAATACTTGGCCGTAAAAAGAATGAAATATTGCCATTTGCAGCAACATAGATGGGCCTACAGATTATCATATGAAGTGAAGTAAATAAGACAAAGAAAGACAAATATCATATGATATCACTGATATGTGGAATCTTAAGAGAATGTATGAAAATGATAAAAATGAATGCATTTAAAAACCAGAAATAGATTCACAGACTAGAGACATTATGGTTACCATAATGCAAGGAAAGTAAGGGCGTGAAACAAACGTAACATTGTAAATCAACTATACTTCAGTTGTTTTTTTTATTAATGAATTAAAAAAAAAAAAAAGGATGCCTGTAGACTGCTTCAAGTTCCAATAAGCATTAGTACCTCTGACAGTGCTCCACAAATACAGGATACTTTAATGGAGCTCCAGTACACGGCATGCAGTCATGATTTGAGGAATGTAGTCTTTTCCATTCTGATTAGAAAAAATAAATAATCAGAAACAGTTTACTTTCATGTAAGATGAACAAAAATATTCATTTACAATATTGCTTTAAGGCTGTGTTAACCCTATTTCATTGCTTGATATAGTCTGCAGATATCTGACCCCACTCCGCATCCACTACACTTAGTGGATACAACACTTAATGTCCTTTACACTGATAACATCACATTAATACAGCAGGTCACACAAACAGGTGCTCCAATATTGGAGGTCTTGGTAAAACGCATGTGGTACCCAGTTCAATCTTGCTCTGCTCACTACATGACAGGCCAGTAAATCTGAGAGACCAGGAGTTGAAGCAAAGATTACTACTTTATTCACAAAGTCAGCTGACCGAGAACATGACTGATGTCTCAAAATAACCATCTTATTGTGGCCTGGATGCTAGTTTCTTTTATAGAAAAGAGATGAGGTAGGGAGAGGTGAGGAAACAAAGTAAAAAGACCATTAATCTTGTAAATATCTCTGGAATGGCAAGACTCAGGGAGGGGATGTGTTAATTTTTTCCTTCTTGTAGCCATTCACGGGTGGACAGGGTCCCAAACAAAGGCATTTTGGTTTAATTTTCTGGCAGAGGGGTAGGGTTCCCAGGCCCAGGCCATTAGGTATAAACAGTATCCTTTTAATAAACAAAAGGAATGGGAAGCAAGGTAAAAGTAAAAGAAACAGATCTAATGTGGAGTCACAATAGGCTCTTCCCAATTGGCAACATACATTCTCCAAAGGATGAGAGAAAACTCATTAAGATTCAGAAATTTGACACATTAGGTAAATATTTACAGATGTAGGGGTTAAGTCTAGTGCTCATGCTAGAACACCTCCTACAAAGAAAAATTCATGAAGAAAGAACTTGAGTGTCCAGGGAGGCTTCTTTCAGTTTGGAGACAGCATATTCCACAGTTGGGACTATACCTAGATGGCATATTGAAAAGCAAAGATATTACTTTGCCAACAAAGGTCCATCTAGTCAAGGCTATGGTTTTTCCTGTGGTCATGTATGGATGTGAGAGTTGGACTGTGAAGAAGGCTGAGCGCCGAAGAATTGATGCTTTTGAACTGTGGTGTTGGAGAAGACTCTTGAGAGTCCCCTGGACTGCAAGGAGATCCAACCAGTCCATTCTGAAGGAGATCAGCCCTGGGTGTTCTTTGGAAGGAATGATGCTAAAGCTGAAACTCCAGTACTTTGGCCTCCTGATTCAAAGAGTTGACTCATTGGAAAAGACTCTGATGCTGGGAGGGATTGGGGGCAGGAGGAGAAGGGGACGACAGAGGATGAAATGTCTGGATGGCATCACTGACTCCATGGACATGAGTCTGAGTGAACTCCGGGAGTTGGTGATGGACAGGGAGGCCTGGCGTGCTGCGATTCATGGGGTCACAAACAGTCGGACATGACTGAGCGACTGAACCGAACTGAACTGAAGAGAGATACGATCCGTCACTTGGGTCACATGCATAAATATTCTCTTTTGTTTCATTATTTTTTCTTTAACACTGACTGTGGTACATTAAAGTTTCCTTGTAACGTTGAGTTTTCCCAGTTTAAATAGAATTCACATATCCACAATTGTATAAATATTCAGTTTCTTCTAGTATATTTTTATATTTATATTCTCAATTCATTTCTATATTGTTTTTAAACCATTCTCATATGACAAAGAACAAGATTGGAACAGAAAAAAAAAAAAAAAAACCTTGAGGACTACACCATTTCTCAAATCGTCTTCAACAGGCAGAACCAGGACTCACATGAAATTTCAGATTTCCAGGCTAGTGTTCTTATCACTAAATGTTCTGCACCAACATCTACACTAAAACATTAATAGACTTCTATTTCACCTACCAATTGGACAGTTTTTCTTTTCAAATTTTGTACTGAATGAATACTTCACCTCTTTGTTCCTCAAGCTATAGATAAGGGGGTTCAACATGGGGGTAATCAGAGTGTAAAAGAGGGAAATCACTTTATTGATATCTAGGGAGGAGCATGAGCTAGGTCGAACATAATTGAAGAAAAGAGTTCCACCTAGGATGGAGACAACTGCCAGGTGAGAAGAACAAGTAGAGAAAGCTTTCCTCCTCCCATTGGCAGTCTGGATCCTCAGGATGGCCACCAAGATGCAAACATAGGAGATCATGATGGTCAGGCCACTGAGCACTCCTATTGCTCCAGCCAAGGTGAAAAGCACCAACTTATTGATCCAGGTGTCTGCACACGCAAGCGAAAGCAGTGGTGAAATATCACAGAAAAAGTGATTGATAACATTTGGACCACAGAAGGGTAAGCAAAAAGTGAGACTCGTATGAGTCATGGTGCTTATAAGAGCCACAGCATAAGGGCCTATAACCAGCTGCACACAGACCCTCTGGGACATAATGAGTGTGTACAACAAGGGCTTACAGATGGCTGTATACCGATCATAGGCCATGGAAGCCAGCAGGAAACATTCAGTGGCCACAAAAAGACCAAAGAAAAACATCTGTGCAGCACAACCCATGAAAGGGATGCTTCTTTTCTTTGCAAAGATATCACACAGCATCTTGGGGGCAATGGAAGAAGAGGAACACAAGTCTACAAAGGACAAGTGGCTAAGAAAAAAGTACATAGGAGTATGGAGTCTGGGATCAATCCATATGAGAGTGATCATCCCCAAGTTACCACCCAGAGTGGCAAGATAGACAAAAAGAAGAATGAAAAAGAGAACAATCTGCTGATAGAGATGATCTGCGAGGCCCAAGAAAAGAAATTCAGTCACTGCTGTCTGATTCTGATCTTCCATTGGTCATCTGCAATCTGTTATAAGAAAGATTTTTATTGATAAAAACAATCATTGAGTTACAAATAACATATTAAGCCAATAAAAGGTTCTGTTAACTAGGTCTATAATAGACAATTACTGAAACACTCTGGAACTAGAAAATAATATTCCCAGATTCTAAGTTAGGCTTCCTAGTTGGTGCAGTGGTAAGGAATCCATCTGCCAATGCAGGAGATACTAGAGACGTGGGTTCAATCCCTGGGTCATGACGACCCCTGGAGTAAGAAATGGTAACCTGTTCCAGGATACTTGCCTGGAAAATCCCAAGGGCAGAGGAGCCTGATGGGCTACAGTATGGGGTCGCAAAAGTCAGACATGACTGAATGACTGAGCACACACACAGATACTAGATCAGGGCCGTTTGCGCAAGATCCTGTATAAACTTGGGTGATTCACCATTAATTCCTATTGTTTGCCACAAAGAGTCCAAGCCTGTTATCTAAAACTCTTTCAAGTTACAAATTTGTATATGAACTACCTTTCATGTTTAATCTTATTGCATAATTGGATATAAAACCCGAGCTAGAAAAACCTTGCTAGGAATACTGTAAGATCAATGAGATATTCAGATCCTATTATATGACATCTGAGAAATGAAAAACAGGGAATTTCTTGATCTTACTGAATGATAACAACCATCCTAATATTATTAACATACAACTCACGTATGTGTTGATAATTCTATTCCCTACTCCCCCTTATACAAAGATGTGGAAAGGGCAATATACACAAATGACAGAGTTTACTCATATATTTTATATCATATACAAAATGATATGATCCATGGAAGGAATGGGGATGCTTTGTCTGTAAAATCAAATTGATCTGACAATGTTAGACAGCAACTTGTCATGGAAATTGTATAGAAAATTAAGCATCTTTTGCACCAAAATATTATAGAATTGTATTATGTGACTTACTTTTTCATATAAACTACTTTTTAGGGCACTTATCTTGAAATCTGTTAGGCAATATCAATTACAGAAATAATTTATGCAAAATATCAAATATATAATTTTTAATGCAGGGAATACATTTAATAATACATATGTTCTGACTCACTAGACAAGGAAGAAAATATCAAGTTGTTTAAAATTTCTAAGAGATTACTACATAGGTAATTCATATTTTAAAAATCTTGTTTTAAATACTATTTATTATTACTGTAATTAATTTCCTATTTAAGTAAAACAAAAACAGTGTACTATTATTCTTTATATAGTAATCATATGTCAAGTTTGATAAAAAAAATCATGACTATATCTATTTGATTATTCATCATTTTCATGATTACTTGCTTAATGCTATGTGGGGTACAATTTCAGTGGTCACAAATACAATTCTAGGCTTGGATTAGGAGCATTAGCCATTGCATGAATGTTTTTGTTTATATCCATTCAAATATACCGATATAGGTGTATGGAGGTAAGGGGTTGACCATACTAATTCTATATTTGATCCAAATACTATTTATGTATTTTAATGTATGTCATGTTCAGGCTTCTATAAAACAAGGAGGATGGTCTTTATGCCACTTTACAGCTAACATTCTGTGACCTTAGAATTCCTTTCGTTGTATCTCTGTATTATAGAAAAATAAACAAGAAAATCAGTTTACAAAAAGTCACACACAAAAAAAGTTGACTAGTCTCATAAAGATGTGAACAAAATGCCAGTCTGCTCTCTTTAGAGAACCTGATCCAGAATGGTTATATCCCCAAAGTTCAAACACAGCCTGAAGTTTCTCCATCACATTTCAAAAACTTCATGTTATCCAAAGCACAATGTACTCACTTCTTTAAGGATATCCTTTATGTAGGTCCTTTAATTGCTTCAAGGAATTAACCATTTTCTAGAAATAAGGATGGAACTTTCAACTTCGCTCATGGTGGCAACTTTTTCTAAAGAGGCATGACTTTCTAGGTACTTGGTGAAGACGACAAATCCCTCATCTTGAACATCCTGGGAGTAAACAGATACTCGTTGACCTGCATATTGATTAACATACTGCATAGAATAAGGGACAGTTTCTTGGGAGTTTACAATAATTTAGAGCCATGTCCCTAAAGAACTAAAGCTTCAAGAGCTTATATCTGGAGGCACAAAACTAACATGATCTCAGTGGCATTTGGACCAACATTATTTCCTAACTGTATCTTTTCTCATAGGGAAGAGTCCTAGGAAAACAGTGTAGATGCTCTCCGTTGGGAGCCTCCCTTGCCAAAAAAGAGCTGTCTTTTTTATCCGTGAGGAGTGATGCATTAAGCCCCCAGCACCAGTTGGAATTTGCTGCCTGGGCATAGTCTTAATTTCATCACTTACTGCCTGTGTCAGTTGGAGCAAGTTTTTAAATCTCTCTGTAGCTTGCTCTCTTAAATATATAAAAGTGGTTTCTAGTTCACAAAGATGTTGGAATGATTTAATGAGGCAATAATTTTATTTAAAGGAGTATCCAGCACAGAATCAAAGTTTAGTATCAAAAGGGGTCTACAGGATAGTTAGGAGATAATAACTAGATATAAAAACAAAACATATGTTCAAAGTAACATTTGTCTATATCTAGGCAAAAGTAGAAAACAGTATCTGATTTAGGGAGCTGGGATATGGGGGTGGGGTGGAGTCCCAAGAAGGAGGGGATATACGTATACTTATAGCTGATTCACTTTGTTGTAAGGTAGAAATCAACACAATATTGTACAACAATTATCCTCCAACTAAACACAAATTTTAAAAAATAAATAAACAAAATAAGCAACAACAACAACAAAAAAAACACACACCAGTCTCTGGACTCCAAAGGAAGGACAGATCACTGCAAGCTGGAATAGACCAGAAATTTTTTAAAGAAGGAATTGGTCTGAAAAGATAACCATAATTTAGATAAATTGAAGTTAAGAGGAAAGGCATTCCAGGCAGTGCTATATGAGATGATCTGAAGCAGGGAAGCAGGAACAAAGGAAAGAAGGTTATATGGAGTAGAAGGGTCACCAGAGAGAGAAGAATGTATAGAGTCTGATGACATGGGGTGAACTATCTCAATCACCATCTTCTCTGAGAACCTAGTTCTTTATACCTTCAAGAAGAGTGGATAATTCAATTTATCAACCCCCAAAACATTTCACTGATGGTTCACTTATAACTCTTATTCATTATCTATCTCAGAAGGCTGTCAATAATCGGTGTTGCATACATATTTGTTGAATTATTGGAAAACAAACCCATAAAATCTATATAATTCTTGATGGTTCATGTTTAGCAATTATGCTACATAACATTTTGATTAAAAATGTCAGGGGAAAAATATTTCTGCCTCTTATTCTTCTTAAAACCATTTAAAAACAATAAGAAAAGAGAAAAAACAGATTAAAAAAAAAAGAAAATGATACTTCATTACACCTACCAAAAAATGGAATATAGAAAAAGAACAAGAAGAAGTTTCCCATTAGCAAAAAAAGATAGGAAAATAATTCTTTACTTCATTTTTATAAAAATCAAAAAATACGTTCTGTGAAACTGCAATATTGAAAAAAGAAATAGCAAACTTATATCATGTGATAGGAAGTTAACTGGCTAAGCCCAGAAAAGGAAAGACTATCAGAATTGTCAGTCACATGTAACAAAACAAAACAAAAGGAATATACGTACCGCTTAAAACAATGATGGAATATTTGAGAAATTAAAACACAAAATTTGAGTATAAACTACACATTTAGAGAGAAAATTATTAATATAGAGAAAGGAAGACATAAGATTCTAAAATCCATGAAAAAAGAACCAGAGGGTCCTGGAAGCTCTCTTTGCATTTCAGTGGCAGTGTATTCCACAGTTACGACTGTGTCTCTAGTCCATATGTTGAATGGCAGAGAAGGCTGCCAGTATTAAGCAAATCAGAGGAGGAAAGGGCTCTGTTGCAGGTCCCAGTCACAGTACAAGCAGTATGGCCACTTGGGCTACATGTTATAACAGACTCTGTGATCAAAGGTATACTGGGAAGAAAGAAGCAGTGTGGAGCTTATTACAAGCTTCAGTAAGGCAATAACTCAGGTCCTAGGGCTTCAGGAGCAATTCTATGCCATTTACAGCAAAGAACGCTATGGCTTCTGAAAAAGAACTTCAACACTTGAATAAATGACATCATGGGAATAAGCATACAGTCTGCCATAATAACCTGGAACCTGTCAGGTCCTCCCATTACCAGAAAGGCACAGCAGCAATGTGTAATAAGATGAAAGTGGTGCATCAAGATCACATCCAAGCAAGACCAGAGAGCATGTGCAGTTCAGTTCAGTAGCTCAGTCGTGTCTGACTCTTTGCGACCCCATGAATTGCAGCATGCCAGGCCTCCCTGTCCATCACCAACTCCCGGAGTCCACCCAAACCCATGTCCATTAAGTTGGTGATGCCATCCAACCATCTCATCCTCTGTTGTCCCCTTCTCCTCCTGCCCTCAATCTTTCCCAGCATCAGGGTCTTTTCAAATGAGTCAGCTCTTCGCATCAGTTGGCCAAAGTATTGGAGTTTCAGCTTCAGCATCAGTCCTTCCAATGAACACCCAGGACTGATCTCCTTTAGGATGGACTGGCTGGATCTCCTTGCAGTCCAAGGGACTCTCAAGAGAGCATAAATAAGACACAACTCAACTGCATATGTATAAGGCCTCCTCAGACAATTACTTTGCCTTGGTTGCATTTCTTTTTCTTGGAGATGGTTTTGGATATCACCTCCTGTACAATGTTATGAACCTTGATCCATAGTTCTTCAGGCACTCTGTCTACCAGATCTAGTCCCTTGAATCTAGGAGGAGACCTTACAAATAGCTGAGAAAAGAAGAGATGCAAAAGGCAAAGGAGAAAGGAAAAGATATCTCCAACTGGATGCACAGTTCCAGAGAAATGCAAGGAAACATAAGAAAGCCTTAAGTGACAAATGTAAAGAAATTTTGGAAAACAACAGAATGGGAAAGACTAGAGACCTCTTTAACAAAATTGAAGATACCAAGGGAACATTTCATGCAAAGATAGGCACAATAAAAGACAAAAAAGGCAAGAACCTAACAGGAACAGAAGAGGTGGCAAGAATACAAAGAGGAACTATACCAAAAAGCCCAGTTAACCACAATGATGTGGTCACTTACCTAGAGCCAGACATCCTGGAGTGTAAAGTCACGTGGGCCTTAGACAGCTTTACTATGAATAAAGCTCCTGGATGTGATGGAATTCCAGCTGGGCTATTTAAAATCTTAAAAGATACTGTTGTTAAAGTGCTGCACTCATTATACCAATGAGTGCAGCAAATTTCCAAATTTGGAAAACTCAGCAGTGGCCACTGGACGGATAAGTTCAGTTTTCATTCCAGTCTCAAAGAAAAGCAATGACAAAGAATGTTCAAATTACCATACAATTGTACTCATTTCACATGCCTGCAAGATTATGCTCTAAATCCTTCAAGTTAGGCTTCAGCAGTATGTGAACCAAGAACTTCCAGATGTTCAAGCTGGATATAGAAAAGTCAGAGGAACCAGAGATCAAATTGCCAACATCTGTTGGATCATAGAAAAAGCAAGGGAATTCAAAAAAAAAAAAAATATATATATATATATATACTTCTGCTTCATTGACTATGCTAAAGCCTTTGACTGTGTGGATCACAACAAACTGTGAAACATTCTTAATGAAATGGTAATACCAGACCTCATTACTTGCCTCCTGAGAAACCTGTATGCAGGTCAAGAAGCAACAGTTAGAACTGGACATGAAACCACAAACTGGTTCAAAATTAGGAAAGGAGTACATCAAGGCTGTATGTTGTCACTCAATTTATTTAACTTATAGGAAGAGTACATCATAGGAAATGTCAGAATGGATGTATCACAAGCTAGAATCAAGATTGCTGGGAGAAATATCACCAACCTCAGATATACAGATGATATCACGTTAATGGCAGAAAATGAAGAGGAACTAAAGAGCCTCTTGGATAAAGGTGAAAGAAGAGAGTGAAAAAGCTGCCTTAAAATTCAACATTAAAAAAAAAATCATGGCATTTGGTCCTATCACTTCATGGTGAATAGATGGGGAAAATGTGAAAAAACAGTATCAGATTTCATTTTCTTGGGCTCCAAAATCAATCCAGATGGTGACTGCAGCCATGAAATTAAAAGAGGCTTGCTCCTTGTAAGAATAGTTATGACAAACCTTGGCAATGTATTAAAAAGCAGAGACATCACTTTGCTGACAAAGGTATGTATAGTCAAAGCTATGGTTTTTCCAATAGTCAGGTATGGATGTTCTGAGAGTTAGACCATAAAGAAGGCTGAGCACTGAAGAATTGATGCTTTTGAACTGTGGTGTTGGAGAAGACTCTTGAGAATCCCTTGGACTGCAAGGAGATCCAACCAGTCCATCCTAAAAGAAATCAGTCCTGAATATTAATTGAAAGGACTGATACTGAAGCTGAAACTCCAATACTTTGGCCACCTGATGTGAAGAGCTGACTCATTGGAAAAGACCCTGATGCTGGGAAAGATTGATGGTGGGAGGAGAAGGGGATGACAGAGGATGAGATGGTTGGATGGCATCACTGACTCGATGGACTTGAGTTTGAGCAAACTTAGGGAGATAGTGAAGGGCAGGGGAGCCTAGCATGCTGCAGTTCTTGGGGTCGCAAACAGTTAGATGCAATTTAGTGACCGAACACCAACAACAACTGTTTATGAGGAAGAGCTCTCCTTTCCTACCTCCAATGCCATTCACATTGAAATAATCATTGTCAGTAGCTCATTATATATTGTTTATAATTTTCCCTGTGCTCACTTACACCTACACACACATATACATTTTTTTCATTATATAGGTTTTGCTCTTTTCCTTAATGACCAGCATAAGCACTGATCTTCAACCTGATTTTTTTCTAAACTAGCAGTAGCCTGCATGCAATAGGTCTTGCCAATTCAATCCATCAATACCTAATTCAGTCTTTATTTGCTGCACAACATTACACTGAAAAATATGTACCTTTCTTCGATGATTAGTATTCAAGTTATTTCTTTTATTTTATTCACCACAACACATAGCACTTAAATACGTGAAATCTTATGTTTTGGCATTTATACATCTGTAGTCTAGATTTTTGGGAGAAGGAAATGGCAACCCGCTCCAGTACTCTTGCCTGGAGAATCCCAGGGACAGGGGAGCCTGGTGGGCTGCCATCTATGGGGTTGCATAGAGTCGGATACGACTGAAGTGACTTAGCAGCAGCAGCAGCAGTCTAGATTTCTAATAAAGGAATCTCTCAGTCAAAAGTCATATAAATGTATCATTTTAAATGAAAACTACCAAATGGCCTTGTGGAAATAGTGGAGTAGATTCTTGCTACCAGTAGAAAATAATGAATGCATCACTACATACCAAAAAAGATCTCTTCTTCCATCAGTGGCATGGAATGAAACTGTTAACATTTCACCTGCATTGAAAGGAACTGCCTTGGCATTCTAATTTTATTTCATTTACTTGACCAATCATGATGCTGAACATTTTCTCCATGCACCTTTGGCAGTTTGCATTTCCATCTTTGTAAAATGCCAGTTCATTTAGTTGACACTTACCTATTGTTTTTCTCATTGTGAACTTTAGACTTATTTGAATATTAGGGATATTATCCCACTCTTTGTTACAGGAGCACAAATATTTTCTCTCTTTTTTATTTGCCTTTTAATATTGTTTGTCATACTTTAAGCTTTCCGTTATAACTTCTATTTTTCATGTCTAGATTAAACATGATTCACAGATGTATGACTGTACAATATTCACCTGAGTTCTCTTCTAGTATATTTATACATTTATATTCTCACTCCATCTCTGTATTATTTTAAAGCCACTCTCATGTCACAGAGAACAAGATTGAAGCAGAAAATTATTAAAGAACTGCCCATTTCTCAGATTATCTTGAAGAGACAGAGCCAGGACTCACATGAAGCTTCAGATTTCCAGGCTAGTATTCTTTTTACTAAGCATTCTGTACCAATATCTATGGTACAATACAAGTAGAGTTCTACTTTACCTAGCTACTAAGCAATTCTTCCTTTCAAATTTCATACTGAATGCAGTTTTCACCTCTTTGTTCCTCAAGCTGTAGATGAGGGGGTTCAACATGGGGATCACCATGGTGTAAAAGAGGGAAATCACTTTATTGATATCTAGAGAGGAACTTGAGCTTGGTCGAACATAATTGAAGAAAAGGGTTCCATATAAGATGGATACAACTGCCAGGTGAGAAGAACAAGTAGAGAAAGCTTTCCTCCTCCCATTGGCAGTCTGGATCCTCAGGATGGCCACCAAGATGCAAACATAGGAGATCATGATGGTCAGGCCACTGAGCACTCCTATTGCTCCAGCCAAGGTGAAAAGCACCAACTTATTGATCCAGGTGTCTGCACACGCAAGCGAAAGCAGTGGTGAAATATCACAGAAAAAGTGATTGATAACATTTGGACCACAGAAGGGTAAGCAAAAAGTGAGACTCATATGAGTCATGGTGCTTATAAGAGCCACAGCATAAGGGCCTATAACCAGCTGCACACAGACCCTCTGGGACATAATGAGTGTGTACAACAAGGGCTTACAGATGGCTGTATACCGATCATAGGCCATGGAAGCCAGCAGGAAACATTCAGTGGCCACAAAAAGACCAAAGAAAAACATCTGTGCAGCACAACCCATGAAAGGGATGCTTCTTTTCTTTGCAAAGATATCACACAGCATCTTGGGGGCAATGGAAGAAGAGGAACACAAGTCTACAAAGGACAAGTGGCTAAGAAAAAAGTACATAGGAGTATGGAGTCTGGGATCAATCCATATGAGAGTGATCATCCCCAAGTTACCACCCAGAGTGGCAAGATAGACAAAAAGAAGAATGAAAAAGAGAACAATCTGCTGATAGAGATGATCTCTGAGGCCCAAGAAAAGAAATTCAGTCACTGCCGTCTGATTCTGATCTTCCATTGGTCATCTGCAATCTGTTATAAGAAAGATTTTTATTGATGAAAAACAATCATTGAGTTACAAATAACATATTAAGCCAATAAAAGGTTCTGTTAACTAGGTCTATAATAGACAATTACTGAAACACTCTGGAACTAGAAAATAATATTCCCAGATTCTAAGTTAGGCTTCCCAGTTGGTGCAGTGGTAAGGAAGCCACCTGCCAATGCAGGAGACACCAGAGATGTGGGTTCAATCCCTGGGTCATGACGACCCCCTGGAATAAGGAATGGCAACTTGCTCCAGGATACTTGCCTGGAAAATCCCAAGGGCAGAGGAGCCGGATGGACTACAGTATGGGGTTGCAAAAGTCAGACATGACTGAACGACTGATCACACACACACATACTAGATCCTGGCAGTTTGTGCAAAGATCCTGTGTAAACTTGGGTAGTTTACCTTTAATCTCTATTGTTTGCCACCACAAAGAGTCTAACCCTGTAATCTAAAACTCTTTCAAGTTACAAATTTGTATACGAACTACCTTTCATGTTTCATCTTATTGCATAATTGGATGTAAAACCTCAGCTAAAGAAACCTTGCTAGGAATACTGTAAAACCAATGAGATATTCAGATCCTAACATATGACATCTGAGAAATGCAAAACAGGGGATTTCTTGATTTTAATGATCACACGCATCCTAATATTTTTAACACACAATTCACATATGTGTTTATCAGTCCATTCCCTACTACCACTTATACAAAGATGTGGAAAGGGTAATATACACAAATGACAGAGGTTACTAATTTAAAAGAATATGACCCATGGAAAGAATGAGGATGCCTTGCCTGTAAAATCAAATGATCTGGCAATGTTGGACAGCAAGTTGTCATGGAAACTATATATAAAATTTAGCATCTCTGCACCAAAACAATGGAGAATTATTTTATATGATATATTTTATATAAACTTCTTTTAGGGAATTTATCCTGAAATCTACCAGGCAATATCAATTATGGTAATGTTATATGTAATATATCAAATGCATGAGACTTTATGCATGAAATACATTCAAGGATATGTTGCTTTCAGACTCATTAATTAAGGAATTAGGAATCAAACTGTTTAAAATTCCTACAAGAAGATCACTATGTAGGATAATTTATATGAAAAATAACGTTTTAAATAACATTTATTATCACTACAGTGATAAATAAATACAACAAACTACTCGAATTATATAATAGTTATATGTAGAGCTTGACAAATGAAAAACAAAAGTGACTCAATTTGTGATTATCTATCATTATGATTTTCTGCTAATGCTAAGATGGAGTATATTTTCAGCAGTCACAAAGATATTTCTCAGCATAGATTAAGAGCATTATCCATTGCATAAATGCTTTTGTTTAGTTCAAGTTTTAGTCCAAGAACTTTTTATTTATTTGAATGTGAGTCAATTTAGGTCCTTTATAAAGCAAGGAAGATGGTCTTTATGCCACTTTCACAGCTAACATTCTGTGACCTTAGAATTCTTTATGGACTTTGTAGTATCTCTATATTATACAGAAATAAACAAGAAAATAAGTTCTGGAAAAAGTCACAGAAAACAGTTACTTTGTCTGTTTAAGGAAGTAAACAAAGTGCCAGTCTGCTCTCTTTAAAAGAGAACTTGGTCTGGAAGGGTTATATTCCCAACTTTCAAGCGCAGCCTGAAGCTTCTCCATCGTACTTCAGAAATGTCATATTATCTAGAATGCAATGTACTCACTTCCTTAAAGATATTATTTATGTAGGTCCATTGATTGCTTCAAGTAAATAACCATTTTCTTTATATAAGGATGGAATATTCAATTTCCTTCATGGTGACAACTTTTTCTAAGAGGCATGACTTTTGAGTATTGGTGAAGAAGACAAATCTGTCATCTTGAACATTCTAGGAGTAAAGAGATACTCTTTGACCTGCATATTGATTCATATACTGCCTAGAAGAAGATACTTTCCCTTGGGAGTTTACAATAATTTAGAGCCAGGTCCCCAAAGAACTAAAGTGACAAGAGTTTACACCTGGAGTCACAAAATTAACATGATCACAGAGGCATCTGGACCAAGTGTTATATCCTGTCTTCCCTGGAAAGAAGATTCCTAGGAAAACAGTGTATGTTTTTCCCCTTTTGGATCCTCCCAAAAGACAGGTCTCTTTTCTATCAGTGAGGAGTGATCCATTGAGCACCCAGCACCAGCTTGGATCTGGTGCTACCAGATAACAGTCTGCTATCTGATTCTAGAGCCACACTGCCTGGGTGTAAATCTTAATTTCATTGTTTACTGGCTGTGTCACTCTGAGCAAGTTTTTAAATCTGTCCATGCCTCATTCTCTTAATATGATAAATAAATAAATAAAAATGGTTTCTAGCTCACAAAAATGTTGGAAGGACTTAACAAAGCAAAACATTAAAAGAAATAAAAACAAGGTCCATCATAGAATCACTGTTCACTAGTCATTTACTATCATAAGGGAATGATAAGAGTATTTAGGAGACAATATCTAGATATAAAACAACAGAATGATCTTTGTTCATTTCCAAGGCAAACCATTCAATATCATGATACCAACTCTATGCCCGGACCAGTAGTGCTGAAGAAGCTGATGTTGAACGGTTCTATGAAGACCTACCAGACCTTCTAGAACTAACATCCAAAAAAGATGTCCTTTTCATTATAGGGGACTGGAATGCAAAAGTAGGAAGTCAAGAAACACCTGGAGTAACAGGCAAATTTGGCCTTGGAGTACAGAATGAATCAGGGCAAAGGCTAATAGAGAGAGAGAACACACTGGTCATAGCAAACACCCTCTTCCAACAACACAAGAGAAGACTCTACAGTGGACATCACCAGATGGCCAACACCAAAATCAGATTGATTATATTCTTTGCAGCCAAAGATGGAGAAGCTCTATACAGTCAGAAAAAAACAAGACCAGGAGCTGACTGTGGCTCAGAACATGAACTCCTTATTGCCAAATTCAAACTTAAATTGAATAAATTGGGGGAAACCACTAGACCATTAAGGTATGACCTAAATCAAATCCTTTACCATTATACAGTGGAAGTGAGAAATAGATTTAAGGGACTAGATCTGATAGACAGAATGCCTGATGAACAAAGGACGGAAGTTCATGACATGGTACAGGAGGCAGGAATCAAGACCACCCCATGGAAAAGAAAGGCAAAAAAGCAAAATGGCTGTCTGAGGAGGCCTTACAAATAGCTGTGAAAAGAAGAGAAGCGAAAAGCAAAGGAGAAAAGGAAAGATATAAGCATCTGAATGCAGAGTTCCAAAGAATAGCAAGGAAAGATAAGAAAGCCTTCCTCAGAGACCAATGCAAAGAAATAGAGGAAAACAATAGAATGGGGGAAAAAAAAAAACAATAGAATGGAAAAGACTAGAAATCTCTTCAAGAAAATTAGAGATACCAAGGGAACAAACATTTCATGCAAAGATGGGTTTGATAAAGGACAGAAATGGTATAGACCTAATAGAAGCAGAAGATATTAGGAAGAGGTGGCAAGAATACACAGAAGAACTGTACAAAAAGATCTTCATGACCCAGACAATCACAATGGTGTGATCACTCACCTAGAGCCAGATATCCTGTAATGCGAAGTCACATGGGCCTTAGGAAGCATCACTACAAACAAAGCTAATTGAGGTGATGGAATTCCAGTTGAGCTATTTCAAATCCTAAAAGATGTTGCTGTGAAAGTGCTGTGCTCAATATGCCAGCAAATTTGGAAAACTTAGCAGTGGCCACAGGACTGGAAAAGGTCAGTTTTCATTCCAATCCCAAAGAAAGGCAATGCCAAAGATCGCTCAAACTACCACACAATTGCACTTATCTCACATGCTAGTAAAGTAATGCTCAAAATTCTCCAAGCCAGGCTTCAGCAAAACGTGAACCATGAAATTCCAGTTGTTCAAGCTCGTATTAGAAAAGGCAGAGGAACCAGAAATCTAATTGCCAACATCTGGATCATCGAAAAAGCAAAAGAGTTCCAGAAAAATATATATTTCTGTTTTATTGACTATGCCAAGGCCTTTGACTGTGTGGATCACAATAAACTGTGGAAAATTCTGAAAGAGATGGGAATTCCAGACCACCTGACTTGCCTCTTGAGAAACCTATATGCAGGTCAGGAAGCAACAGTTAGAACTGGACATGGAACAACAGACTGGTTCTAAATAGGAAAAGGAGTACGTCAAGGCTGTATATTATCACCCTGCTTATTTAACTTCTATGCAGAGTACATTATGAGAAATGCTGGGCTGGAAGAAGCACAAGCTGGAATCAAGATTGCCGGGAGAAATATCAATAACCTCAGATATGCAGATGATACCACCCTTATGGCAGAAAGTGAAGAAGAACTAAAGAGCCTCTTGATGAAAGTGAAAGAGGAGACTGAAAAAGCTGGCCTAAACTCTACCTTCAGAAACTAAGATCATGGCATCCAGTCCAATCACCTCATGGGAAATAGATGGAGAAACGGTGGAAACAGTGGCTGACTTTACTTTTCTAGGCTTCAAAATCACTGCAGATGGTGAGTGCAGCCATGAAATTCAAAGATGCTTACTCCTTGGAAGGAAAGTTATGACCAACCTAAACAGCATATTAAAAAGCAGAAACATTACTTTGTCAACAAAGGTCTGTCTTGTCAAGGCTATGTTTTTTCCAGTAGTCATGTATGGATGTTAGAGTTGGACTATAAAGAAAGGTGAGCACCGAGAATTGATGCTTTTGAACTGTGGTGTTGGAGAAGAGTCTTGAGAGTCCCTTGGACTGCAAGTAGATCCAGCCTGTCCATCCTGAAGATCAGTCCTGGGTGTTCATTGAAAGGACTCATGTTGAAGCTGAAACTCCAATACTTTGGCCACCTGATGTGAAGAGCTGACTCATTTGAAAAGACTCTGATGCTGGGAAAGATTGAGGGCAGGAGGAGAAGGGGACAACAGAAGATGAGATGGTTGGAGGGCATCATCGACTAAATGGACATGAGTTTGGGTAAACTACAGGAGTTGGTGATGAAGAGGGAGGCCTGGCATGCTGCTGTTCATGGGGTTGCAAAGAATCGGACATGACTGAGCAACTGATCTGAACTGATCTAGATATAAAAATAAGACACCAGTTCAAAGTAGCATATTCTTATCTCTAGACAAAAGATGGGGAAAAAAAAAAAGTCTCTGGATTTGAAAGGAGGACAGGTCACTGTAGGAATAAAGAAGGAAATTTTCAAAAAAAGAAGTTGGTCTGAAAAGTACAATTTAGATATACTGAAGTTAAGAGCAAAGGCATTCCAGGCAGTGCTGATGAGTTGATAAGAAGCAGGGAGGCAAGAACAAAGGCAAGGGTTTTGTTTTGCATAGAATGGTTGCAGAAGAGAGAGAAGAACATGCAGAGTCTGATGACATTGGGTGAATTCTCTAAATCACCACCTCTCTGAGAATCCTAATTGCTCATCCCCCTCAACAAGGGCAGATATCACTGCCATAACACTTCACTATTAGTTCATTGATAACTCCTCTTAAGTATCTAACTCAGAAGGCTGTCAATAATTGTGTTCTGTACATATTTGTTGAATTTATGGAAACAAACCTATAAAATCTATATATTCATAATGGTTCATGTTTTGCAATTAAAATTATGCTATATTCTTTTTAAATTGGAGGATAGTTGCTTTATAATGCTGTGTTGATTTATGCTTTACAACAATGTGAATCAGCTATAAGTACACATAACTTTTGCTATAATTAAAGATACTGATGGAAAAATACTTCTGCTATTTTTCTTAAAATGATCTAAAATCAATGAGAAAGCAATGAAAACAGATTTTTAATAGAGAACGATAGTACATTAAACCAACCAAAAAAGGAATATGAAAAATAACAGAACATTTTCAATCAATTAAACAATTTTGGGGAAATCCTTGTTTGTCACATTAAAATAAAAGTAATATCTACTCAATGGAATAGCAAGGTTAAAAAAAGAAATAGCAAAATGATATCAGGTAATGCAAGGTGAGCCAGCTGAGCCCAAGAAAGAAAATTATATGAGAATTTTTTAGTCACATGAAACAAAACAAAAAAAGGAGCATAGATGCTTCTGAAAGCAATCATGAATGACACATAAGATCTCTGTGGAATAAAAGTGTACAAATTGTCTTGAAAGAAAAAAATATAAATTAAATAGCTCATGGTTTATTCTAGTAAAGTGTGTGGACTTCATTTTTTTCTTAACTGTAGGATAAAACTCAAACTGTTCTCAGACTTCTCCACGATATCATTCCACACTACATTCTTTGCAATGAATACTCTTATTGATGGAACCAAGACTGCAAAACTCCGTTTACAGGAAATGGTGGTATGACAATAATAATTTAACCAGTAAAGACTAATAATATAGTAATATAATCAAACAACAAACTTGAAATAAAAAATAAGGAATTTTGCAGGCACTCTGTACAGCCCACCAGCCTCCACCTCTTGTGTGTGCCCGACTCTGTTACCCCATGAACTCTAGCCAGCCAGGTTCCTCTGTCCATGGGATTTTCCAGACAAGAATACTGGAGTGGGTTGCCATTTCCTTCTCCACCTCTTGGTGTAGGAAATTGTTAAATATTGCTTAAGTGTAACACATATCATTTTATATGTAAGTATATTCTAAGATGGAAAATTTGCCACTGGGGCATTGAAAAGTGAAAGTGAGAGTGGCTCAGTCATGTCCAACTCTTTGTCACCCCATGACAAAGAGTAGCTTGCCAGGCTCCTCTGTCCCAATACAGGAGTGGATGGCCGTTCTCTTCTCCAAGGGATCTTCGCAACCCAGGAATCACACCTAGTTCTCCCGCATTGCAGGTGGATTCTTTACCATCTGAGCCACCAGGGAAGCCCAAACATGGAGCCCCACCACTAAGAGCAGAGAATCCTAACCACTGAACTGCCACGGAAGCCCCTAGGGGCATTAGGGATAATAATGTAAACTATCAAAATCAGGCTATGGAAAGAACGTAAAGAATGTAAATGTACTAATATTAAGATCTTTCATACCAATATGATCTTAAGGTAATAATTCTAGAAACCAAAATGTATAATATTGCTTCTAAAGATTAATATCAGAATGGATAAAAATGAATTGTAAAATTTTCAAATTACCAGAAGAAATTCACATATTTTATACATGCCAAAAACATGAAAAATTTATACTATAAAGTAAAATATTTTTAAAAGAAATACTAAAAGCAAAAAAGCTTTTAAATGAAATAGCACATTTAAAACAGAACGTATTTATTGTTGCAGCACAATCATTTATAATAACAAAAGATTGGGAGTATCAATAAGGGATATATTAAATAGTTCTCAAAATGAGTTAGAGCTATGTGTATTGATTCAACATAATATCCTAAAGTATTTGACTCTAAAAAGGAAGGAGTAGAAGTGTGTACAAGGCAAGCTTTCATTTGTGTTATTATGAAAGCACACAAATTTACATCTGTGTATGCTTTTACTCAATGGACATGGGTTTGGGTGGACTCCAGGAGTTGGTAATGGACAGGGAGGCCTGGTGTGCTGTGGTCACAAAGAGTCAGACACGACTGAGCAACTGAACTGAACTGATGCTTTTATATGCAGAGAAAAACTTCTTGATAGGAAATCTCTCCATAGGAATCTATGTAAAGTGGATGGGAAGCAGCATTTATTTACCTTTGCTGTCATGCAATTTAATTTTGTACTAAGTGCAATCATACTGCATAACTGAAAAGGAACAGACACTAAAAGTCTTGTTGGAAGTAATATTTAATATTTGATATTTAATATTTAATCAGATGTATTCATGTATTTATGAAAAACAGAAGAAGAAACAGCATGTATAATATGCATGATCAAAGGGATTTTATTCAAATTTACTATTTTACCTATGTCTTCACCTCTAAACCTTATAATTTACTTTCTTCCTACAGCTTTACCAAAAATAAATGTAACATGTAAGCTACCATCCCTAAAACAATAAATTTACTTTTCTAAAAAATGTATATGTGTTAGTAGAGGTGGTCCTAGTTTAGAGTGCTTCTGATTGTCAATTTCTCACATTACATCACCATCTTTAATTCTTTGCTCTATAATCCCTTTCATATTCAATATCTATTCTGGTATGCAGCCAAGTAGTAGTCATAAAGCTAGTGCAGCTGACATGATAAATTAAACTAATGCCACATCCTAATATTCTCAGCAGTTTATTGGAATCATATTTGTAGTTTCTTCCAAACTGAAACAATAATTTAAAAGAAGCCTCAGTTACTTACTCATTGGGCTGTCTACTACATCATGAGATTTCCTTTTCAATTATTAGCCAGTGAGATTTTAAAATCACAACTAAGTTAACTTCAGGCACTAAAGAAAGTGTAGTGCATACACTGCTCCCCATGGTTACATTGGTTAGCATGGCAGACTCGCTGTCTCACTCATCATTTCAGTGCACACCACCTGCATTTCTTTACTTGAGAATTTGTCTTCCCACTACTTTTCCTCCAGGGTTCCCAGGTGACTCAGTGATAAAGAATCAGCCTGCCAGTGCAAGAGACCTAGAAGACACAGGTTTGATCCCTGGGTCAGGAAGATCCCCTGGAGGAGGAAATGGCAGCTTGCTTCAGTATTCTTGTTTGGAGAATTCCATGGGCAAAGGAGCCTGGCAGGCTACAGGCCAGGGGGTCTCAAAGAGTTAAACACAACTGAGAAAACACAAACACATGTATTTCTCTACCACCCAACAAGCCAGATGTGCCAAAAGAATAAAGTTCTCAGGAATAAACTTCAGCCAAATACTGATTCAAAGAAATGAGAAAATGAAGCAAAAATGAACCAACTACAGATGAGGCAAAAAGCAAACAAGAAGAAAGAAGGCAGATTTAAGTCTAAGCATATCAATAATCACTCTAAATCAGTTCAGTTCAGTCGCTCAGTCATGTCCAACTCTTTGTGACCCCATGGACTGCAGCATGCCAGGCTTCCCTGCCTATCACCAATTCCCAGAGTTTACTCAAACTCATGTCCATTGAGTCAGTGATGCCATCCAACGATCTCATCCTCTGTCATCCCCTTCCCCTCCTGCCTTCAATCCTTCCCAGCATCAGGGTCTTTTCACTCTAAAGAGCCCCAACTAAAAGTCAAAATTTTTATCACTGTGAATAAAGCAAGATCATCAATACAAAAACTCCTAAGAAAAACCTACTTCAAATATGAAGACACCAATAGGTCATTAAAAGATTATACTATACCAAACATTTAGAGACAAGTTAACACTTATCCTTCTGAAACTATTCCAAAAAATTTTCAAAATAAGGTAGACTTCCAAACTTATTCTATGAGGCCACCATCACCTTGACACCAAAACCAGACAAATATGTCACACACAAAAAAAAACGAAAATTAGAGGCCAATATTACTGATGAACACAGATGCAAAATTTCTTAATAAAATACTGGCAAATGGAATCCAACAATACAGTAAAGAGATCATACATCATGATCAAGTGGGATTCACCCCCAGGGATGCAAGAATTGTTCAATATCCATAAATCAATCAATGTGATACACCATATGAACAAATTGAAGAATAAAACCTATATGGTCATTTCAGTTGATGCAGAAAAAGCTTTCGATAAAATTCAACATCCATTTACCATAAAAACTTTCCAGAAATCAGGCATATAGGGGATATCAGTCAGTCAGTTCAGTCACTCAGTGGTGTCTGACTCTTTTCGAACCCATGAATTGCAGCACGCCAGGCCTCCCTGTCCATCACCAACTCCTGGAGTTCACTCAGACTCACGTCCATCGAGTCAGTGATGCTATCCAGCCATCTCATCCTCTGTCGTCCCCTTCTCCTCCTGCCCCCAATCCCTCCCAGCATCAGAGTCTTTTCCAATGAGTCAACTCTTCACATGAGGTGGCCAAAGTACTGGAGTTTCAGCTTTAGCATCATTCCTTCCAAAGAACACCCAGGACTGATCTCCTTTAGAATGGACTGGTTGGATCTCCTTGCAGTCCAAGGGACTCTCAAGAGTCTTCTCCAACACCACAGTTCAAAAGCATATATAGAAAATCCTAAAGATGCCACCACAAAAAAAAAAAAAAACTATTAAACCTATTAAATGGATTCAGTAAAGTTGCAGACTACAAAATTGATATACAGAAATCCATTGTGTTTTTTGATAAAAACTATCAGAAACAGAAATTAAGGAAGCAATCCCATTTACAATGCACCAAAAGAAGAAAATAACTAGAAATAAATATTACCAAGGAGATAAAAGACTTATACTTGGAACACTATAAGGCACTGATGAAAGAAACTGAAGATGACACAAACCAATGGAAAGCAACTGGATTAGAATAATTAATATTGTTAAAATGATCATACTACCCAAATCATTCTACAGATTTAGGGCTATCCCTATCAAAATCCCAATGACATTCTTCACAGAACTAGAATAAATGATTCTAAACTTTGTATGGAAATACAAAACACCCCAAATAGTCAAATCGATCTTGAGAAAGAACAAAGCTACAAATATCACACTTCTTGATTTCAACTTATTCTACAGAGCTACTGTAGTCAGTACCATATGGTGCTGGCACAAAAACAGACATGTAAATCAATGGGACAAAAGAGAAAGCTCAGAGACAGGCACACTTATATAGGCAATTAACCTACAACAAAGGAGGCAAGAATATACAGTGAGGAAAAGACATTCCCTTCAGTGAACTGTGTTAGGAAAACTGGACAGCTATATGCCAAAGAATCGTGGGCTACTTCCTTACACCACATTCAAAAATAAACACTAAGTGGAGAAAAGACTTATATTTAAGACCAGAAACCAAAAATTTGCTAGTAGAAAGCATAGGCAGTGCCATCTTTGACACTGGTCTTCACAATATTCTTTTGGATATGTCTCAGGCCAGAAAAAAAGAAGCAAAATTAAACAGATAGGACTGTATCAAATTAAAATGATTTTCACAATGAGGGGAACTCTCAAAAAAAAAAAATGGCAGCGTACTGGGTTGGAGAAGAAATGCAAATGAGAGTTTGATATTTAAAGAACTCATATAACTCAACAACAAAAACAAAATCTGATTTTAAAAGGGAAGATAAAAAAATAGATATTTTCCAAAAAAGACATACAGATGGCCAACACACACATGAAAAGATGCTCGACATTACTAATCAACAAGGAAAACCAAATGAGATACCACCTCACACTTTTCAGAATAACTATCAAGAAAAAGATAAAAAATAACAAGTATTGGTGAAGATACAGAGAAAACGAACACTTTGTGCACTGTTGGTGGGATTATTGATCAATGTAGCCATTATGGAAAAGAATATAGGCGTTGCTCAAAAAATTAAAAAAAATAAAGCTGCCATTTGATCTGAATCTTCTGGATATTTACCCAAAGGAAAACAAAAACTAATTCATAATACATATACAGGGAGGTGGGATGGAGGTTCAAGGGGGAGGGGATATATGTATGCCTATGGCTTATTCATGTTGATATATGGCAGAAAACAACTCAATAATGTAAATCAATTAGCTTCCAAATAAAAATTAAGTATAAAAAATACATACACACCCAATATCATTGAAGTATTATTTACATTAGCCAAGATAGGGAGACAACTTAAGTGTTCACAGCTTGGTGTATATACAGACATATATATATAGAAATATGTGTATATATACCCATACTCACACACTCAATGGAATATTATTCAGCCACAGGAAGGCATGAAATCTTGACATTTGTGAGAACCCAAATGGATCTAGAGGATATTATGCTAAATGAAATAAGACAGCAATAAACAAAACAAATACAGCATGATTTCACTTATATATGAAATTTAACCAAAACAAACCAAAATTAAAATAATCTCATAGAGAACAAAATGATTTCCAGAATGGAGGAGGGTAAAGTTGATATGGGTGAAACAGATGAGGCAGATTAAGAGGTATAAGCTTCCACTTATATAATAAATAAACCACAGTTCAGTTAAGTTCAGTTGCTTACTCATGTTAGACTTTGTGATCCCATGGACTGCAGCACGCCAGGATTCCTTATCCATCACCAGCTTCCGGAGCTTGTTCAAACTCATGTCCATCCAGTCGGTGATGCCACCCAACCATCTCATCCTCTTGTCATCCCCTTCTCCTGCCCTCAATCTTTCCCAGCATGAGGGTCTTTTACAGTGAGTCAGTTCTTCCCATCAGGTGGCCAAAGCATTGGAACTTCAGCTTCAGCATCAGTCCTTCCAATGAATATTCAGGATTCGTTTCATTTAGGATGGACTGGCTTGACCTCCTTGCAGTCCAAGGGACTATCAAGAGTCTTCTCCAACACCACTGTTCAATAGCATCATTTATTCGGCACTCATCTTTCTTCACAGTCCAACTCTCACATCCATACATGACTACTGGAAAAACAATCTAGCTTTGATTAAATGGACATTTGTTGGCAAAGTGATGTCTCTGCTTTTTAATATGCTATCTAAGTTGGTGAGCAAGTGTCTTTTAATTTCATGGCTGCAGTCACCACCTGCAGTGATTTGAAGCCCAAAAAAAAAAAAAAAAACAAAGTCTCTCACTGTTTCCATTGTTTCCCCAACTATTTGCCATAAAGTGTTGGGACCAGATGTGATTACCTTAGTCTTTTGAATGCTGAGTTTTAAGCCAGTTTTTTCACTCTCCTCTTTCACTTTCATCAAGAGGCTCTTCACTTCCTCTTTGCTTTCTGTCATAAAGGTGGTGTCATCTGCATATCTGAGGTTATTGATATTTCTTTCAGAATCTTGACTCCAGATTATGCTTCCTTCAGTCTGGCATTTTGCATGATGTACTCTGCATATAAGTTAAATAAGCAGGGTGACAATATACAGCCTTGTTGTACTCCTTTCCCAATATGCAACCAGTCTGTTGTTCCACGTTCGGTTCTAACTGTTGCTTCTTTACCTGCATACAGGTTTCTCAGGAGGCAGGTAAGGCAGTCTGGTACTCCCATCTCTTGAAGAATTTTATACAGTTTGTTGTGATCCACACAGTCAAAGGCTTTGGCATAGTCAAAAAGCAGAAGTTTATGTTTTCCTAGAACTCTCTCGCTTTTTCGATGATCTAGCAGATGTTGGCAATTTGATCTCTGGTTCCTCGGCCTTTTCTAAATACAGCTTGAACATCTGGAAGTTCTTGGTTCACAAACTGTTGAAGCCTGGCTTGGAGATTTTTGAGAATAATTTGCTAGCATGTGAGATGAGTGCAATAGTGCAATAGTTTGAACATTCTTTGGCATCACAAGATGAAATATACAGCATAAGCAATATGGTCAATAATACTGTAATATCTGAGTATAGGTGCAGATATTAGACTATCATGGTGATCATTTAATAAGCATGCAGGAGGGAGGAGCCAAGATGGTGGAGAACACTTTCTCCCCCACAAATTCATCAAAAGAACATTTAAACATCGAGTAAATTCCACAAAACAACTTCTGAATGCCGGCAGAGGACATCAGGCACCCAGAAAAGCAACCCAACTCTTCGAAAGGAGGTAGGAAAAAATATAAAAGACAAAAAAAGCGACAAAAGAGGGAGGGACGGAGTTCCGTCCTGGGAAGGGAGTCTTAAAAAGAGAGAAGTTTCCAAGCACCAGGAAACCTTCTCACTGCCGAATCTGTGCCGAGCTTTGGATGCACAGAGGGCAACATAACAAAGAGAAAAAATAAATAAACAATTAAAACTCACAGATTGCGAGCCCTACGGTAACTCCCCCAGCGGAGAAGCAGTGCAGACGCCTGCACACACCATTAGCAAGAGGGGGCTGGGCAGGGAGGGGTGGCGCGGGCTGCATTGCTTAGAGTAAGAATCTGGCCTGAATACCCCGAGAGCTATCTGAGCGAAATAATTTGGGCTAGCAAACCAGACTGTGGGATATCTACCATGCGAAAAGCCAGCCCTAACCTAAGACACCGCCAGGCCCACGCACAGAACAAAGGACTGAACAGAGATAGCTGGCTGCAGACCTTCCCCCTCCAGTGATAGGCAGCCAGAGCTGGAAGGGGGCAATCGCAGCCCCAGAGAGACGTTATCTATAAAACTGTAAGCAGGCTTCTTTGCTAACTAAAACTTCTTGGGGGTCTGGACGGTCAACATCTGCCTGAGAAGGTGCACCGGTTTTACACCCAGATAACCAAGCAGCAGGGAGGCGATAAGTCGCAGCATTGGCGCTTGCCAAACACCTCATCACCTGAGCTGCTTGGACCTGGGAAGGGCACAAAACGCAGGCCCAACCGAGTCTGTGCCTCTGAGGACTACCCAAGTGCCTGAACCTGAGCGGCTTGGACCTGGGAGGTGCATGCAGCCCAGGGCTGGCCTCGGATTGTTCCCGGCAGAACAAACTAGAGCCCGAGCAGTGTGGGCAGGGAGGCTACACGCACCGTGAGCGGGGGCAGACCCAGTGTGGCTGAGGCACTGCGAGCACACGCCAGTGTTTTTGTTTGCAGAGTCCCTTCCTCCCCACAGGGCGACTGAATAAGTGAGCCTAAAAAAAAAAAAAAAGTGTCCTCCACCGTCCCCTTTGTGTCAGGGCGGAAACCACACACTGAAGAGACCAGCAAACAGAAGAAGCTATAACAGAGGGAAACGCCTTGGAAGCCACAGGCAATAGATTAAAACCCTGTGGTTACTATGGACTACATAGGAAGAGGCCTATAGATCTTGAGAAATATAAGTTGGACCAAGGAACTAGCCAAAAATGAACTGAACCCACAATACTCACAACAAAACCAGAGAAAGTCCTAGATATATTTTTACTATTCTTACGATCATTCTTTCTTTCTTTCTTTTTTTAAATTTTTAAAAAAAAAAATTTTTAAGTCCTCTATTGTTCCTTTAATTTTCACTTTTATAACCTATTACTTTGCAAAAAAAAAAAAAAAAACTATTTTTTTCTTCTTCAGCAAACTTCATATATATATATTTTATAATTTTTTGACCTTGTTTTTTTTTTGTTTTTTTTTCTTCTTTTCTTTAACATTGTATTTTTGAAATTCCAAACTCTACTCTCGATTTTTAATTTTAGCTTTTTGGTATATGTTATCAATTTTGTACCTATAGTTGTTTTTATAATTTCTGTGACTTTTTTTTTCCCTCTGTTTCTTTCTCTTCTTCTTTTATATAATATTGTATATCTGAAATTCCAAACTCTACTCTAGATTTTTATTTTATGCTTTTTGGTATTTGATATCAATTTTGTACCTGTATTTTCTTTATAATTTTTGTGACATTTGTTTTTGTTTTTTTGTTTTCTCTCTTTATTTTTCTTCTTCCTTTTTTTTAACATTGTATTTTTGAAATTCCAAACACTACTCTAGATTTTTAATTTTTGCTTTTTGGTGTTAGTTATCAATTTTGTACCTGTATTTTCTTTACAATTTTCGCAACCTTGTTTGTTTTTCTTTGTTTGTTTTTTCTCTCTTTCTTTTCCTTCTTCATATTTTTAACATCGTATTTTTGAAATTCCAAACTCTAGATTTTTAATTTTTGCTTTTATGTATTTGTTACCAATTTAATACCTTTAAGAACCCAATCTACAGGACCCATTTTTCACTAGGGAGCGAGATTACTGGCTTGACTGCTCTCTCTCCCTTTGGACTCTCCTTTTTCTCCACCAGGTCGCCTGTGTCTCCTCCCTAACCATTCTCTACTCTACCCAACTCTGTGAATTTCTGTGTATTCCAGACGGTGGAGAACACTTAGGGAACTGATTACTGGCTGGATCTGTCCCCCTCCTTTTCATTTCCCCCTTTTATCCTTCTGGCCACCTCTGTCTCCTTCCTCCTCCTTCTCTTCTCTGTATAACTCCATGAACATCTCTGAGTGGTCCAGTTGTGGACTGCACATATGGAAGTGACCACTGGCTAGCCCACTGTCTCCACTATTGATTCCACCTCATCTCATTTGGGTCACCTCTAACTCCCTCCTTCCTCTTCTCTTCTCCATGTAACACTGTGAACCTCTCTGAGTGACCCTCATGGTGGAGAAACTTTTCATCTTTAACATAGATGTTTTATCAATGGTGCTGTATAGAAGGAGAAGTTTTGAAACTACTGTAAAAATAAGACCGATAACTGGAAGCAGGAGGCTTAAGTCCAAACCCTGACTCCAGGGAACTCCTGACTCCAAGGAACATTAATTGACAGGAGCTCATCAAACTCCTCCATACCGACACTGAAACCAAGCACCACACAAGGGCCAACAAGTTCCAGGGCAAGACATACCAAGCAAATTCTCCAGCAACGAAGGAACACAGCCCTGAGCTTCAAGATACAGGCTGCCCAAAGTCACCCCAAAACCATAGACATCTCATAACTCATTACTGGACATTTCATTGCACTCCAGAGAGAAGAAATACAGCTCCACCCACCAGAACACTGACACAAGCTTCCCTAACCAGGAAACCTCGACAAGCCACCTGTACAAACCCACACACAGCGAGGAAATGCCACAATAAAGAGAACTCCACAAACTACCAGAATACAGAAAGGACACCCCAAACTCAGCAATTTAAACAAGATGAAGAGACAGAGGACTACCCAGCAGATAAAGGAACAGGATAAATGCCCACCAAGCCAAACAAAAGAGGAAGAGACAGGGAATCTACCTGATAAAGAATTCCAAATAATGATAGTGAAATTGATCCAAAATCTTGAAATCAAAATGGAATCACAGATAAATAGCCTGGAGACAAGGATTGAGAAGATGCAAGAAAGGTTTAACAAGGACCTAGAAGAAATAAAAAAGAGTCAATATATAATGAATAATGCAATAAATGAAATTAAAAACATTCTGGAGGCGACAAATACTAGAATAACAGAGGCAGAAGATAGGATTAGTGAATTAGAAGATAGAATGGTAGAAACAAATGAATCAAAGAGGATAAAAGAAAAACGAATTAAAAGAAATGAGGACAATCTCAGAGACCTCCAGGACAATATTAAACGCTACAACATTCGAATCATAGGGGTCCCAGAAGAAGAAGACAAAAAGAAAGACCATGAGAAAATACTTGAGGAGATAATAGTTCAAAACTTCCCTAAAATGGGGAAGGAAATAATCACCCAAGTCCAAGAAACCCAGAGAGTCCCAAACAGGATAAACCCAAGGCGAAACACCCCAAGACACATAGTAATCAAATTAACAAAGATAAAACACAAAGAACAAATATTAAAAGCAGCAAGGGAAACACAACAAATAACACACAAGGGAATTCCCATAAGGATAACAGCTGATCTTTCAATAGAAACTCTTCAAGCCAGGACGGAATGGCAAGACATACTTAAAGTGATGAAAGAAAATAACCTACAGCCCAGATTATTGTACCCAGCAAGGATCTCATTCAAATATGAAGGAGAAATCAAAAGCTTTTCAGACAAACAAAAGCTGAGAGAATTCTGCACCACCAAACCAGCTCTCCAACAAATACTAAAGGATATTCTCTAGACAGGAAACACAAAAAGGGTGTATAAATTCAAACCCAAAACAATAAAGTAAATGGCAACGGGATCATACTTATCAGTAATCACCTTAAACGTAAATGGGTTGAATGCCCCAACCAAAAGACAAAGACTGGCTGAATGGATACAAAAACAAGACCTCTACATATGTTGTCTACAAGAGACCCACCTCAAAACAGGGGACACATACAGACTGAAAGTGAAGGGCTGGAAAAAGATTTTCCATGCAAATAGGGACCAAAAGAAAGCAGGAGTAGCAATACTCATATCAGATAAAATAGACTTTAAAACAAAGGCTGTGAAAAGAGGCAAAGACGGCCACTACATAATGATCAAAGGATCAATCCAAGAAGAAGATAGAACAATTATAAATATATATGCACCCAACACGGGAGCACCACAGTATGTAAGACAAATGCTAACAAGTATGAAAGGAGAAATTAAGAATAACACAATAATAGTGGGAGACTTTAATACCCCACTCACACCTATGGATAGATCAACTAAACAGAAAATTAACAAGAAATACAAATTTTAAATGATACAATAGACCAGTTAGACCTAATTGATATCTATAGGACATTTCATCCCAAAACAATGGATTTCACCTTTTTCTCAAGCACACATGGAACCTTCTCCAGGACAGATCACATCCTGGGCCATAAAGCTAGCCTTGGTAAATTCAAAAAAATAGAAATCATTCCAAGCATCTTTTCTGACCACAATGCAGTAAGATTAGATCTCAATTACAGGAGAAAAACTATTAAAAATTCCAACATATGGAGGCTGAACAACACGCTGCTGAATAACCAACAAATCACAGAAGAAATCAAAAAAGAAATCAAAATTTGCATAGAAACGAATGAAAATGAAAACACAACAACCCAAAACCTGTGGGACACGGTAAAAGCAGTCCTAAGGGGAAAGTTCATAGCAATACAGGCATACCTCAAGAAACAAGAAAAAAGTCAAATAAATAACCTAACTCTACACCTAAAGCAACTAGAAAAGGAAGAAATGAAGAACCCCAGGGTTAGTAGAAGGAAAGAAATCTTAAAAATTAGGGCAGAAATAAATGCAAAAGAAACAAAAGAGACCATAGCAAAAATCAACAAAACCAAAACTGGTTCTTTGAAAGGATAAATAAAATTGACAAACCATTAGCCAGACTCATCAAGAAACAAAGGGAGAAAAATCAAATCAATAAAATTAGAAATGAAAAGGGAGAGATCACAACAGACAACACAGAAATACAAAGGATCATAAGAGACTACTATCAACAATTAGATGCCAATAAAATGGACAATGTGGAAGAAATGGACAAATTCTTAGAAAAGTACAACTTTCCAAAACTCGACCAGGAAGAAATAGAAAATCTTAACAGACCCATCACAAGCACGGAAATTGAAACTGTAATCAAAAATCTTCCAGCAAACAAAAGCCCAGGTCCAGATGGCTTCACAGCTGAATTCTACCAAAAATTTAGAGAAGAGCTAACACCTATCCTACTCAAACTCTTCCAGAAAATTGCAGAGGAAGGTAAACTTCCAAACTCATTCTATGAGGCCACCATCACCCTAATACCAAAACCTGACAAAGATGCCACAAAAAAAGAAAACTACAGGCCAATATCACTGATGAACATAGATGCAAAAATCCTTAACAAAATTCTAGCAATCAGAATCCAACAACACATTAAAAAGATCATACACCATGACCAAGTGGGCTTTATCCCAGGGATGCAAGGATTCTTCAATATCCACCAATCAATCAATGTAATACACCACATTAACAAATTGAAAAATAAAAACCATACTATTATCTCAATAGATGCAGAGAAAGCCTTTGACAAAATTCAACATCCATTTATGATAAAAACTCTCCAGAAAGCAGGAATAGAAGGAACATACCTCAACATAATCAAAGCTATATATGACAAACCCACAGCAAACATTATCCTCAATGGTGAAAAATTGAAAGCATTTCCTCTAAAGTCAGGAACAAGACAAGGGTGCCCACTTTCACCACTACTATTCAACATAGTTTTGGAAGTTTTGGCCACAGCAATCAGAGCAGAAAAATAAATAAAAGGAATCCAAATTGGAAAAGAAGAAGAAAAGCTCTCACTATTTGCAGATGACATGATCCTCTACATAGAAAACCCTAAAGACTCCACCAGAAAATTACTAGAACTAATCAATGAATATAGTAAAGTTCCAGGATATAAAATCAACACACAGAAATCCCTTGCATTCCTATACACTAATAATGAGAAAACAGAAAGAGAAATTAAGGAAACAATTCCATTCACCATTGCAACAGAAAGAATAAAATACTTAGGAATATATCTACCTAAAGAAACTAAAGACCTATATATAGAAAACTAAAAAACACTGGTAAAAGAAATCAAAGAGGACACTAACAGATGGAGAAATATACCATGTTCATGGATTGGAAGAATCAATATAGTGAAAATAAGTATACGACCCAAAGCAATTTATAGATTCAATGCAATCCCTATCAAGCTACCAACAGTATTCTTCACAGAGCTAGAACAAATAATTTCATAATTTGTATGGAAATACAAAAAACCTCGAATAGCCAAAGCTATCTTGAGAAAGAAGAATGGAACTGGAGGAATCAACCTACCTGACTTCAGGCTCTACTACAAAGCCACAGTCATCAAGACAGTATGGTACTGGCACAAAGACAGAAATATAGATCAATGGAACAAAATAGAAAGCCCAGAGATAAATCCATGCACCTATGGACACCTTATCTTTGACAAAGGAGGCAAGAATATACAATGGATTAAAGACAATGTCTTTAACAAGTGGTGCTGGGAAATCTGGACAACCAACGGTAAAAGAATGAAACTAGAACACTTTCTAACACCATACACAAAAATAAACTCAAAATGGATTAAAGATCTAAACATAAGACCAGAAACTATAAAATTCCTAGAGGAGAACATAGGCAAAACACTCTCTGACATACATCACAGCAGGATCCTCTATGACCCACCTCCCAGAATAGTGGAAATAAAAGCAAAAATAAACAAATGGGACCTAATTAACCTTAAAAGCTTCTGCACATCAAAGGAAACTATTAGCAAGGTGAAAAGACAGCCTTCAGAATGGGAGAAAATAATATCAAACGAAGCAACTGACAAAGAACTAATCTCAAAAATATACAAGCAACTCCTGCAGCTCAATTCCAGAAAAATAAATGACCCAATCAAAAAATGGGCCAAAGAACTAAATAGACATTTCTCCAAAGAAGACATACAGATGGCTAACAAACACATGAAAAGATGCTCAACATCACTCATTATCAGAGAAATGCAAATCAAAACCACTATGAGGTACCATTTCACACCAGTCAGAATGGCTGCGCTCCAAAAGTCTACAAGCAATAAATGCTGGAGAGGGTGTGGAGAAAAGGGAACCCTCTTACACTGTTGGTGGGAATGCAAACTAGTACAGCCACTATGGAGAACAGTGTGGAGATTCCTTAAAAAACTGGAAATAGAACTGCCTTATGACCCAGCAATCCCACTGCTGGGCATACACACTGAGGAAACCAGAAGGGAAAGAGACACGTGTACCCCAGTGTTCATTGCAGCACTGTTTATAATAGCCAGGACATGGAAGCAACCTCCATGTCCATCAGCAGATGAATGGATAAGAAAGCTGTGGTACATATACACAATGGAGTATTACTCAGACATTAAAAAGAATACATTTGAATCAGTTCTAATGAGGTGGATGAAACTGGAACCTATTATACAGAGTGAAGCAAGCCAGAAAGAAAAACACCAATACAGTATACTAACGCATATATATGGAATTTAGAAAGATGGTAACAATAACCCTGTGTACGAGACAGCAAAACAGACACTGATGTATAGAACAGTCTTATGGACTCTGTGGGAGAGGGAGAGGGTGGGAAGATTTGGGAGAATGGCATTGAAACATGTAAAAGATCATGTATGAAACGAGTTGCCAGTCCAGGTTCGATGCACGATACTGGATGCCTGGGGCTAGTGCGCTGGGACGACCCAGAGGGGTGGTATGGGGGGGGAGGAGAGAGGAGGGTTCAGGATGGGGAACACAGGTATACCTGTGGCAGATTCATTTTGACATTTGGCAAAACTAATACAATTATGTAAAGTTTAAAAATAAAATAAATTAAAAAAATAATAATAAAATGTGCTATGTCCTCAAAAAAAAATAATAATAATAAGCATGCAAATGTTAAATCATTAGTACATCCTAAATTAGCATAGTATTGTATATCAACTATATTTCAAAAAATAAAATATGTAATAAATGTCATTTTGTAAACACAATGAAAATTTGATTCCCATGATCAATCTTTGGCTAATTTTCAAATGGGAATATAACCATACAAAACCACTGGGATTTGTCCAGGATCATGAAGCAAATTAGTACCATTGTTGGAACTAGAATCCATGTCTCCTGATTCTCACACAGTGCAAAAAAGACATTGAGGAGAATGTTAAGATCTCTGGACAAAAAGTGGTAACTGGAGTGAATCTAAATCTGCACCTCAATGTTCATCGCAGCATTATTTAATACAGCCAAGATATAGAAGCAACCTAAATGTGCATCAGCAGAAAAATGGATAAAGAAGACATGGTGCATATAACGCAATAGAATGTTACTTAGCCACAAAAACCATGAAATCTTGCCATTTGCAACATCATGGATGGATCTAGTAGGTTTTTTCCTGAAAAAAATAAGTCAGAGAAAGACAAATACCATAAGATTTCACTTATATGTGGAATCTAAAAAGAAAAACAAACATAATAAAAACCAAAGCAGTCTCATATATAGAGAGAACAAACTTACAGACAAGAGGAGTGTGGTCAATTGAGCAAAATAAGTAAAGGGTATTAAGAGGTGCAAATGTTAGTCGCTCAATCACATCTGACTCTGTGATCCCATGGACCAGCAGGCTCCTCTGCCCACGGAATTTTCCAGGCAAGAATATAAGAGTGGGCTGCCAATCACTTCTCCAGGACATCTTCCTGACCCAGGGATCGAACCCGGATCTCCTGCATTTCAGGCAGATTCTTTACCAACTGAGCCACCAGGGTAAACTTCTAGTTATAAAATAAATAAATCATGGCGCTATATGGTGACTATAGTCAATATAATATTGTAATAATGTTGTATGGCAATAGATCGTGATTAGACTGACTGTGATGGTCATTTAGTAATAAAATCATTATGTGTATACCTGAAATAATATAATACTCTGGGACAATTATATTTCAACACACACAAAAAAGCCACTGAAACAGGAGCCTTCAAAACCTGATCAATGACAAGAAAAGACCAATAGATGGCAGTATATCCACATACAAAGAGGTCAGCTGTGCTTCCTTTCTTCAAATGTTTTTTCTCTCCCTTCTCAAAAACACAACAGAACATCCAAACTAGCCATTGATATCCTGACCACACCATAGTTTCTCCTTTGCCTGAGTAAGCTTCAGTTCAGTTCAGTCTAGTTGCTCAGTCGTATCAGACTCTTCACGACACTGTGGACTGCAGCACATCAGGATTCCCTGTCCATCACCAACACCCGGAGCGTACTCAAGTCAGTGATGCCATCCAACCATCTCATTATCTGTCGCCCCTTCTCCTCCCGCCTTCAATCTTTCCCTGCATCTGGGTCTTTTCCAAGAGTCAGTTCTTCGCATCAAGTGGCCAAAGTACTGGAGCTTCAGCATCAGTCCTTCCAGTGAATATTCAGGACTGATTTCTTTTAGGATTGAATAGTTTGATCTCCTTACAGTCCAAGAACTCTCAAGAGTCTTCTCCAGCACCACAGATCAAAAGCACCAATTTTTTGGTGCTCAGCTTTCTTTATACTCCAACTCTCACATCCATACATGACTACCGGAAAAACCATAGCTTTGACTAAACGGACCTTTGTTGGCAAAGTAATGTCTCTGCTTTTTAACATGCTGTCTAGGTTGATCATAACTTTTCTTCCAAGGATCAAGCGTCTTTTAATTTCATGGCTTCAGGCAGCATCTGTAGTGATTTTGGAGCCCAGAAAAATAAAGTCTGTCACTGTTTCCATTGTTTCCCCAACTATATGCCTTGAATTGATGGACCAGAGGCCATAATCTTAGTATTCTGAACGTTGAGATTTAAGCCAACTTTTTCTTTCTTTTCTTTCTTTCTTTCTTTCTTTTTTTTTTTTTTTTCATTTAGCACCCATTTGGGATTGTCTCTATTTTTTATATAAATTTATTTATTTTAATTGGAGGCTAATTACTTTAAAATATTGTATTGGTTTTGCCATACATCAACATGAATCCGCCAGGGGAATAACACGTGTTCCCCATCCTGAACCCTCCTCCCACCTCCCTCCCTGTACCATCCCTCTGGGTCATCCCAGTGCACCAGCCCCAAGCATCCTGTATCCTGCATCGAATCTGGACTGGTGATTTGTTTCTTATATGATATTATACATGTTTCAATGCCATTCTCCCAAATCATCCCACCCTCTTCCTCTCCCACAGAGTCCAAAAGACCAAAAGACTATTCTATACATCTGTGTTTCTTTTGCTGTCTCGCATACAGGGTTATCATTACCATCTTTCTAAATTCCATATGTATGTGTTAGTATACTGTATTGGTGTTTTTCTTTCTGGCTTACTTCACTCTGTATAATAGGCTCCAGTTTCATCCCACCTCATTAGAACTGATTCAAATGTATTCTTTTAAATGGCTGAGTAATACTCCATTGTGTATATGTACCACTGCTTTCTTATCCATTCATCTGCTGATGGACATCGAGGTTGCTTCCATGTCCTGGCTATTATAAACAGTGCTGCGATGAACATTGGGGTACACGTGTCTCTTTCCCTTCTGGTTTCTTCAGTGTGTATGCCCAGCAGTGGGATTGCTGGATCATAAGGAAGTTCTATTTCCAGTTTTTAAAGGAATCTCCACACTGTTCTCCATAGTGGCTGTACTAGTTTGCACTCCCACCAACAGTGTAAGAGGGTTCCCTTTTCTCCACACCCTCTCCAGCATTTATTGCTTGTAGACTTTTGGAGCGCAGCCATTCTGACTGGTGTGAAATGGTACCTCATAGTGGTTTTGATTTGCATTTCTCTGATAATGAGTGATGTTGAGCATCTTTTCATGTGTTTGTTAGCCATCTGTATGTCTTCTTTGGAGAAATGTCTGTTTACTTCTTTGGCCCATTTTTTGATTGGGTCATTTATTTTTCTGGAATTGAGCTGCAGGAGTTGCTTGTATATTTTTGAGATTAGTTCTTTGTCAGTTGCTTCATTTGCTATTATTTTCTCCCACTCTGAAGGCTGTCTTTTCACCTTGCTTATAGTTTCCTTTGTTGTGCAGAAGCTTTTCATTTTAATTAGGTTGCATTTGTTTATTTTTACTTTTATTTTCAATATTCTGGCAGGTGGATCATAGAGGATTCTGCTGTGATTTATGTCGGAGAATGTTTTGCCTATGTTCTCCTCTAGGAGTTTGTTTCTGGTCTTACATTTAGGTCTTTAATCCATTTTGAGTTTATTTTTGTGTATGGTGTTAGAAAGTGTTCTAGTTTCATTCTTTTACAAGTGGTTGACCAGTTTTCCCAGCACCACTTGTTAAAGAGATGGTCTTTTCTCTATTGTATATTCTTGCCCTCTTTGTCAAAGATAAGGTGTCCATAGGTGCGTGGATTTATCTCTGGGCTTTCTATTTTGTTCCATTGATCTATATTTCTGTCTTTGTGCCAGTACCATACTGTTTTGATGACTGTGGCTTTGTAGTAGAGCCTGAAGTCAGGCATGTTGATTCCTCCAGTTCCATTATTCTTTCTCAAGATTGCTTTAGCTATTCGAGGTATTTTGGATTTCCATAAAAATTGTGAAATTATTTGTTCTAGCTCTGTGAAAAATAGTTGGTAGCTTGATAGGGATTGCATTGAATCTATAGATTGCTTTGGGTAGTATAATCATTTTCACTATATTGATTCTTCCGATCCATGCATAGAAATGAATGAAAATGAAAACACAACAACCCAAAACCTGTGGGACCCTGTAAAAGCAGTGCTAAGGGGAAGGTTCATAGCAATACAGGCATACCTCAAGAAACAAGAAAAAAGTCAAATAAATAACCTAACTCTACACCTAAAGCAACTAGAAAAGGAAGAAATGAAGAACCCCAGGGTTAGTAGAAGGAAAGAAATCTTAAAAATTAGGGCAGAAATAAATGCAAAAGAAACAAAAGAGACCATAGCAAAAAATCAACAAAGCCAAAAGCTGGTTCTTTGAAAGGATAAATAAAATTGACAAACCATTAGTCAGACTCATCAAGAAACAAAGGGAGAAAAATCAAATCAATAAAATTAGAAATGAAAATGGAGAGACCACAACAGACAACACAGAAATACAAAGGATCATAAGAGACTACTATGAGCAATTATATGCCAATAAAATGGACAACGTGGAAGAAATGGACCAATTCTTAGAAAAGTACAACTTTCCAAAACTGAACCAGGAAGAAATAGAAAATCTTAACAGACCCATCACAAGCATGGAAATTGAAACTGTAATTAGAAATCCTCAAGCAAAAAAAAGTCCAGGTCTAGACGGCTTCACAGCTGAATTCTACCAAAAATTTAGAGAAGAGTTAACACCTATCCTGCTCAAACTCTTCCAGAAAATTGCAGAGGAAGATCAACTTCCAAACTCATCCTATGAGGCCACCATCACCCTAATCCCAAAACCTGACAAAGATGCCACAAAAAAAAAGAAAACTACAGGCCAATATCACTGATGAACATAGATGCAAAAATTCTTAACAAAATTCTAGCAATCAGAATCCAACAACACATTTAAAAGATCATATACCATGACCAAGTGGGCTTTATCCCAGGGATGCAAGGACTCTTCAATATCCACAGATCAATGTAATACACCACATTAACAAATTGAAAAATAAAAACCATATGATTATCTCAATAGATGCAGAGAAAGCCTTTGACAACATTCAACATCCATTTTTGATAAAAACTCTCCAGAAAGCAAGAATAGAAGCAACATACCTCAACATAATAAAAGCTATATATGACAAACCCACAGCAAACATTATCTTCAATGGTGAAAAATTGAAAGCATTTCCCCTAAAGTCAGGAACAAGACAAGGGTGCCCACTTTCACCACTACTATTCAACATAGTTTTGGAAGTTTTGGCCACAGCAATCAGAGCAGAAAAAGAAATAAAAGGAATCCAAATTGGAAAAGAAGTAAAACTCTCACTGTTTGCAGATGACATGATCCTCTACATAGAAAACCCTAAAGACTCCACCAGAAAATTACTAGAGCTAATCAATGAATATAGTAAAGTTGCAGGATATAAAATCAACACACAGAAATCCCTTGCATTCTTATACACTAATAATGAGAAAATAGAAAGAGAAATTATGGAAAGGAAGAGAAATTAAGGAAACAATTCCATTCACCATTGCAATTAAAATAATAAAATACTTAGGAATATATCTACCTAAAGAAACTAAAGAGCTATATATAGAAAACTATAAAACACTGGTGAAAGAAATCAAAGAGGACACTTATAGATGGAGAAATAAGCCAACTTTTTCACTCTCCTCTTTCATTTTCATCAAGAGGCTCTATAGTTCTTTACTTTATAGCATAGGGGTGGTGTCATCTGTATGTCTGAGGTTATTGATATTTCTCCCAGAAATATTTATTCCAGCTTGTGCATCATCCAGTCTGGCACTTTGAATGATGTACTCTGCACGTAAGCTAAATTAGCAAGGAGACAATATACAGCCATGATGTACTCCTTTACCAATCTGGAACCAGTCTGTTGTTCCATGTCCAGTTCTAAATGTTGCTTCTTCACATGCATACAGATTTCTCAGGGAAAAGATCAGGTGGCCTGCTATGCCCATCTCTTGGATAATTTTACAGTTTTTTGTGATCCACAAAGTCAAAGGCTTTGGTATAGTGAATAAAGCAAAAGTAGATGTTTTTCTGGAACTCCCTTGCTTTTTTGATGATCCAACGGATGTTGGCAATTTGACCTCTGGTTCCTCTGCCTTTTCTAAATCCAGCTTGAACAGTCGGAAGTTCATGATTCACGTAATACTGAAGCCTGGCTTGGGGAATTTTGAGCATTACTTTGCTAGAGTGTGACAAGAGTACAATTGTGTGATAGTTTGAACATTCTTTGGCATTGCCTTTCCTTGGAATTGGAATGTCCTTGGAATTCCAGAACTGTGGCCATTGCTGAATTTTCCAAATTTGTGGCATATTGAATGCAGCACTTTCGCAGCATTCTCTTTTAGGATTTGAAATAGCTCAACTGGAATTCCATCATCTCCATCAGCTTTGTTTGTAGTGATGCTTCTTAACGCCCACTTGCCTTTACATTCCAGGATGTCTGGCTCTAGGTGAATGATCACACCACCGTGATTATCTGATTTATGAAGGTTTTTTTTGTTTGTTTGTTGTTGTTGTTTTTTAGTTCTTCTGTGTATTCTTGCCACCTCTTCTTGATATCTTTTCCTTCTGTTAGAAGCATTTCTGTCCTTCATTGTGCCCATCTTTGCATGAGATATTCCTTTGGTATCTCTAATTTTCTTGAAGAAATCACTAATCTTTCCCATTCTGTTTCCTCTATTTCTTTGCATTGATCACTGAGGAAGACTTTCTTATCTCTCTTTGTTGTTCTTTTGAACTCTGCATTCAAATGGATATATCTTTCATTTTCTCCTTTGCCTTTCACTTCTGTCCTTTTCTCAGCTATTTGTAAGGCATCCTCAGACACCCATTGTGCCTTTTTGCATTTCTTTTTCCTGGGATGGTCTTGACCCTGTCTGCTGTACAATGTCAGGAACCTCTGTCCATAGTTTTTCAGGCACTCTATCATATCTAGTCCCTTGAATCTATTTGTCACTTCCACTGTATAATCGTAGGGATTTGACTTAGGTCATACATGAATGGTCTAGTGGTTTTCCCAACTTTCTTCAATTTAAGTCTGAATTTGGCAATAAGGTGTTCATCATCTGAGCCACAGTCAGCTCCCCGCCTTGTTTTTGCTGACTGTATAGAGCTTCCCCATTTTTGTCTGAAAGGATATAATGAGTTTGATTTCAGTATTGACCATCTGGTGATGTCCATGTGTAGAGTCTTCTCTTGTGTTGTTGGAAGAAGGTGCTTGATATGAACAGTGTGTTCTCTTGGGAAAACTCTATTGGCCTTTGCCCTGGTTCATTTCGTACTCCAAGGCCAATGGGTCCGGTCCCATCACTTCATGGGAAATAGATGGGGAAAGAGTGGAAACAGTGTCAGACTTTATTTTGGGGGGCTCCAAAATCACTACAGATGGTGACTGCAGCCATGAAATTAAAAGACACTTACTCCTTGGAAGGAAAGTCATGACCAACCTAGATAGCATATTCAAAAGCAGAGACATTACTTTGCCAACAAAGGTTCGTCTAGTCAAGGCTATGGTTTTTCCTGTGGTCATGTATGGATGTGAGAGTTGAACTGTGAAGAAGGCTGAGCACCGAAGAATTGATGCTTTTGAATTGTGGTGTTGGAGAAGACTCTTGAGAGTCCCTTGGACTGCAAGGAGATCCAACCAGTCCATTCTAAAGGAGATCAGCCCTGGAATTTCTTTAGAAGGAATGATGCTAAAGCTGAAATTCCAGTACTTTGGCCACCTCATGCGAAGAGTTGACTCATTGGAAAAGACTCTGATGCTGGGAGGGATTGGGGGCAAGAGGAGAAGGGGACAACAGAGGATGAGATGGCTGGATGGCATCACTGACTCGATGGACATGAGTCTGAGTGAACTCCGGGAGTTGGTGATGGACAGGGAGGCCTGGTGTGCTTCGATTCATGGGGTCGCAAAGAGTCAGACACGACTGAGCGACTGATCTGATCTGACCAGGTATCTTTTGCATTCCAGTCCTCTATGATGAAAAAGACGTCTTTTTTGGTGTTAGGTCTAGAAGGTATTGTAGGTCTTCATAGAACCACTCAGCTCCTTTGGCATTAGTACTTGAGGTATAGACTTGAATTGCTGTTACATTGAATGCTTTACATTGGAAATGAACAGAGATCGTTTTGTCCTTTTTGAAATTACACACAAGTACTGCATTTCAGAATCTTTTGTTGACTATGAGGGCCCAGTACAGTTCAGTTCAGTTCAGTCGCTGAGCCGTGTCCAGCTCCTGGAGACCCCATGGACTGCAGCACACCAGACCTCCTTGTCCATCACCAACTCCTGGAATTTACCCAAACTCATGTCCATTGAGTCGGTAATGCCACCCCACCATCTCATCTTCTGTCATCCCCTTCTCCTCCTTCCTTCAATCTTTCCCAGCATCAGGGTATTTTCAAATGAGTCAGCTCTTCACATCAGGTGGCCAAAGTATTGGAGTTTCAGCTTCAACATGAGTCCTTCCAATGAGCACCCAGGACTGATCTCCTTTAGGATAGACTGGTTGGATCTCCTTGCATTCCAAGGGACTCTCAAGAGTCTTCTCCTCACCACAGTTCAAAAGCATCAATCCTTCAGCACTCAGCTTTCTTTATATTCCAACTCTCACACCCATACATGACTACTGGAAAAACCATAGCCTTGACTAGACAGACTTTTAATGACAAAGTAATGTCATTGCTTCTTAATTTGCTGTCTAGGTTGGTCACAACTTTCCTTACAAGGAGTGTCTTTTAATTTCATGGCTGCAGTCACCATCTGCAGGGATTTTGGAGCCCAGAAAAATAAAGTCTGACACGGTTTCCACTGTTTCCCCATCTATTTGCCATGAAGTGACTGAACAAAATGCCATGATCTTAGTTTCCTGAATGTTGAGCTTTAAACCAACTTTTTCATTCTCCTCTTTCAATTTCAACAAGAGGCTCTTTAGTTCTTCTTCACTTTCTGCCATAAGGGTGGTGTCGTCTGCATATCTGAGGTTATTGATATTTCTCCTGGCAATCTTGATTCCAGCTTGTGCTTCCTCCAGCCCAGCGTTTCTCATGATGTACTCTGCATATAAGTTAAATAAGCAGGGTGACAATATGCAGCCTTGATGTACTCCTTTTCCTATTTGGAACCAGTCTGTTGTTCCAAGTCCAGTTCTAACTGTTGCTTCCTGACCTACATATAGGTTTCTCAAGAGGCAGGTCAAGTGGTCTGGTATTCCCATTTCTTTCAGAATTTCCCACAGTTTATTGTGTTTCACACAGTCAAAAGCTTTGGCATAGTCAATAAGGCAGAAATAGATGTTTTCCTGGAACTCTCTTGCTTTTTTGATGATCCAGCAGAAGTTGGCAATTTGATCTTTGGTTCCTCTGCCTTTTCTAAAACCAGCTTGAACATCTGGAAGTTCACAGTTCACATATTGCTGAAGTCTGGCTTGGAGAATTTTGAGTGTTACTTTTCTAGCGTGTGAGATGAGTGTAATCGTGCAGTAGTTTGAGCATTCTTTGGCATTGCCTTTCTTTGGGATTGGAATGAAAACTGACCTTTTCAAATCCTGTGGCCATTGTTTAGTTTTCCAAACTTCTCACATATTGAGTGCAGCACTTTCACAGCATCGTCTTTTAGAATCTGAAATAGCTTAACTGGAATTCTATCACTCTGCTAGCTTTGTTCATAGTGATGCTTCCTAAGGCCCACTTGACTTCACATTACAGGATGTCTGGCTCTAGGTGAGTGTGAGTGATCACACCATCATGATTATCTGGGCTGTGAAGATCTTTCTTGTATAGTTCTTCTGTGTATTCTTGCCATCTCTTCTTAATATCCTCTGCTTCTGTTAGGTCCATACCATTTCTGTCCTTTATTGAGCCCATCTTTGCATGAAATGTTCCCTTGGTATCTCTAATTTTCTTGAAGAGATCTCTAGTCTTTCCCATTCTATTGGATTTCCTCTATTTCTTTGCACTGATCACTGAGGAAGGCTTTCTTATCTGTCCTTGCTATTCTTTGGAACTCTGCATTCAAATGGATATATCTTTCCTTTTCTCCTTTGCTTTTCACTTCTCTTCTTTCACAGCTATTTTAAGGCCTCCTCAGATAGCCATTTTGCTTTTTTGCCTTTCTTTTCCATGGGGATGGTCTTGATCCCTGTCTCATATACAATGTCATGAACCTCCTTCCATAGTTCATCAGGCACTCTGTCTATCAGATCTAGGCCCTTAAATCTATTTCTCACTTTCACTGTGTAATCATAAGGGATTTGATTTAGGTCATACCTTAATAGCCTAGTGGTTTCCCCCACTTTCTTCAATTTAAGTCTGAATTTGGCGATAAGGAGTTCATGTTCTGAGCCACAGTCGGCTCTCGGTCTTATTTTTGCTGACCGTATAGAGCTTCTCCATCTTTGGCTGCAAAGAATATACTCAATCCGATTTCAGTGTTGGCCAGCTCGTGATGTCCATGTGTAGAGTCTTCTCTTGTGTTGTTGGAAGAGGGTGTTTGCTATGACCAGTGTGTTCTCTTGGCAAAATTCTATTAGCCTTTGCCCTAGTTCATTCTGTACTCCAATGCAAGATTTGCCTGTTACTCCAGGTGCTTCTTGACTTCTTACTTTTGCATTCCAGTCCCCTATAATGAAAAGGACATGTTGGTTTTGTTTTGTTTTGTTTTTGGGCGGGGGGGGGGGTGTTAATTCTAAAAGGTCTTGTAGGTCTTCATAGAACCGTTCAACTTCAGCTTCTTCAACATTACTGGTCAGAGCATAGACTTGGATTACCATGATATTAAATGGTTTGCCTTGGAAATGAACAGAGATCATTCTGTCGTTTCAGAGATTGCATCCAAGTACTGCATTTTGGACTCTTTTCTTGACTATGATGGCTACTCCATTTCTTTTAAGGGATTCCTGCCCACAATAGTAGATATAACAGTCATCTGAGTTAAATTCACCCATTCCAGTCCATTTTAGTTTGCTGATTTCTAGAATGTTGACGTCCACTCTTTTCATCTCCTGTTTGACCACTTCCAATTTGCCTTGATTCATGGACCTGACATTCCAGGTTCTTATCAATATTGCTCTTTACAGCATCGGACCTTGCTTCTATCACCAGTCATATCCACAACTTTGTGTTGTATTTCCTTTGGCTCCATCCCTTCATTTTTCTGGAGTTATTTCTCCACTGATCTCCAGTAGCATATTTGGCACCTAATGACCAGGGGAGTTCATCTTTCAGTGTCTTATCCTTTTGCCTTTTCATACTGCTCATGGGGTTCTCAAGCAAGCATACTGAAGTGGTTTACCATTCCCTTCTCCATTGGACCACATTCTGTCAGACCCCTCCACCATGACCCGTTCGTTCATCTTGGGTGGCCCCACATGGCATGGCTTAGTTTCATTGAGTTAGACATGGCTGTGGTCCATGTGGTCAGATTGGCTAGTTTTCTGTGATTTTGGTTTCAGTCTGTCTGCCCTCTGATGCCCTCTCTCAGCACCTACTGTCCTTACTTGGGTTTCTCTTACCTTGGATGTGGGGTATCTCTTCATGGCTGCTCCAGCAAAGTGCAGCCTCTGCTCCTTACCTTGGAAGTAGGGCAGCTCCTAACAGCCGCCACTCCTGACCTTGGATGTGGGATATCTCCTCTCAGCCACTCCTGTGCCATGCAGCCACCGCCCCTGCGTGACACAGCTGCCACTCCTGTATAATGGTATAATTGTCATCTGAGTTAAATTCGCCCATTCCAGTCCATTTTAGTTTACTAATTCCTAAAATGTCAATGTTCACTCTTGCCATCTCCTGTTTGACCACTTCCAATTTACCTTAATTTATGGACCTAATATTCCAGGCTCCTATGCAATATTGTTCTTACAGCATTGACCTTTACTTCCATCACCAGTCACATCCACAACTGGGGGTTGTTTTTGCTTTGTCTCTGTCTCTTCATCCTTTCTGGGGTTACTTTTCCACTCTTCTCCAGTAGCATATTGGCCACCTACTGACCTGGGGAGTTTATCTTTCAGTGTCATATCTTTTTGCCTTTTCATACTGTTCAAAATTTGTCTTTGGAAGCCAGTGGGATTTGATTACAGAACTTACACAGGACTAGGGAAACAGACTCTTGGAGGGCACAAACAAAACCTTGTGTGCACCAGGATCCAGGAGAAAAGAGCAGTAATCTCACAGCCTTGACATATTCCTTTTCCCATTTGGAACCAGTCTGCTGTTCCATGTCCAGTTCTAACTTTACTTCTTGACCTGCATACAGATTTCTCAGGAGGCAGGTAAGGTGGTCTGGTATTCCCATTTCTTGAAGAATTTTACATAGTTTATTGTAATCCACACAGTTAAAGGCTTTGGCATAGTCAATAAAGCAAAAGTAGATGTTTTTCTGTAACTCTCTTTCTTTTTCTATTATCCAATGGATGTTGGCAAATTGATCTCTGGTTCCTCTGCGTTTTCTAAATCCAGCTTGAACATCTGGAAGTTCACAGTTCACGTACTGTTGAAGCCTGACTTGGAGAATTTTGAGGTGCATATGAAAGGAATGAATTCAATGAGTCCAAAAAGCTTGCATCTTCCCATACATAGAATGCTACATTTTTTAACTTGATACCTGATCTTTGATTTTCAGACTGCCTGCTCCCTCTGTTGCAAAATTCTATATATCCTGACTTCTCCTCCTGCCTCCTTGGAGCAGCTTTCTCAGAGTTGCTGAGCTGTTGTCTCCTCAGAGTCCTAAACATTCCCACCAAATAAAATAACTCTACTTTCAGGTTGTGACCATATTTTTTAGATAACAGAATTTTACAGGCAAGAATATTGAATGGATTGCCATTTCCTACTCCAGGATACTCCCCTACCCATGGATAGAACTCCCATCTCTTGTATCTCTTGCAATGGCAGATGGATTTTTTTACCACTTCACCACCTGGAAAGCCACGATGGAAAGATCATGATGCCATGATTTTAGTTTTCTGAATGTTGAGCTTTAAGCCAACTTTTTCACTGTCCTCTTTCACTTTCATCAAGAAGCTTTTTAGTTCTTTGGTAAGGGGTTTTCCCATCTGTAAAACAAGTCATGAAAAGCCCATCTGATACTGTTATCTATACAGTAGACACTTCTGGAGAGATGCTAAAGCACATAATATGGGGGAAGGCCGGTCCCTGGAAGGGCACATAGGGTCCTGTTTGGGTACAATTACAGAAACTGGGTGCAAATCATCTATCAGTATCGTAGTTTGTTTGTTTTTTTTATTTCATTTATTTTTGACTGTGGGTCTTCATTGCTATGTGGGCTTTTCTCTAGTTGCATCAAGTGGGACCTAATCTCTAGTTGTGGTAAATGGGCTTCTCATTGTGGTGGCTTCTCTTTTTGTAGTTCCCAGGCTCTAAAGCAGAGGCTCAAAAGTTGAGGTTCATGGGTTTAGTTGCTCCATGGGATGTGGTATCTTCCTGAATCAGGGATTGAACCCATGTGTCCTGCATTGGCAGGTGGATTCTTAACCTCTGAGCCATCAGGGAAGCCAGTGCTTTTTTTTTCTTGTTTGTTCCTATGAACAACATTAATAAACTAGCACAGACTGCCCACCATGTCTCTGTCAGACCCTGGCACAGGAATATCTATCACTAGCTAGTTGACTTTATCCTGGGTTAACCAGGAGCAGCACCTTGGCTCCAGGTGTCCCTGAAATAAGCACAGAATTCTAACAGGTCAGCTGAGATTAATTCTGTACTCACATATGTAACCTGCACTTTCAGGCCACGGGGAGACAATTAAAAATGAAGTGCTAAAACAATGATAGGAAATGCTTTTGGCTCCATCCCTATAACTCATCCCTACCTGTCCCTATTCAAACATTTCCCTTTCAGCTCTGGCTAACATTCTGAAGATCCCTGAAATCTTCTGGCCACTGACTGCAACTGAGCCTGGGACCTGCTTTTCTTCCTGGGACCCGACTTGGTTGCCACTAAGTACATCCAAACAGTATTAATACATCCAATTGATGGTTGACTACTCTCGTCTCTGTTGCTGGAGATAGAAGATTCTCTTTCCAGCCTCAATGATGATGGCTCATCAATGATGAGCCACATTGATGAACAACATCAATGATGATGTTCTCAGACACAAAAGGGAGAGTCACTGTTTTATTCCTGCCAGTTAAGACTGGACACTCTGGACCTTGGCTGCTAATGTGGGACTGGCCACATAAACGCTCAGCACCACTGTTGTAAGTGGTTCTCTACTCAGATTAAAGGACTTCACTTGGTGAACTTGCCACAGCTGAAATGAAAAGGATTTTGAGTCAAGTTAGAACATAAAGCAAGCAGTGCCTATAATGTCTCTGTGAAGGTGTGCTTGCAAGGTCTTCTCCTATGTTGCTGCTGATGAACTCAAATCCACTAAAACTGCTGCTTCTCTGAAAGATTGCCTTCTCTATTTAAGACGATGTTTATCAGGGTGGACAGTCACTAGGATTCAAAGGACAAGTTAGCAATTCAGGTCCTGACTTGAAAAGCCACTGTAGTAAGCCCTTCTCCAACCACAGTAGAAAAACACTTAGAAGCTTATAAGGAAGCAACCTGGCTTTTTGATTGAGCAATATATTGTCAGGATTAACTAAGCAATGTTGAGAATTATTCCTATACCAAGAACAAATTTATTTTTCCAGGTCAATTGAGAAACAATTAGCATTGCATAAGTTCAAGATGTACAACTTGATGATTCGATTTCCACATATTGTGAAATAAAGATCGCAATCATTTCAACTAATAGCCGTCATCTCATATAGATACAAGAGAATTAAAAGAAAGAAGACGGTGAAAAAGAAAAAATTTCTTCCTATGATGAGACCTTTTAGGATGTACTCTCTTAACATTTTTCCTATATGTCATAGAGCAGTGTGAACTATCGTATTGTCAAGAGCCAACTATTAATTGGATCAGGATGTAGGAACACAAGGGAGCAAATCTCATGCACAATATAATGGAGAACAGAGGGATGAAATTTAAGGAGGGCCCAAGCAAGTAAGATGAGTAAACACGATCCCCACCCCACAGCCAGCCTAAGTGAAGCGTGGAGTCTGCATGTCCCTGGCTCCCTGCCTGTGGAACACAAGGGGTCAGAAGGGGAACGGTCAGAATCACACTGATTGACACTCAGTCTCTGATTAATTGTGAACCCAGAGGACATGGACTCGATCCCAATATGTTAGAGATGGAGATGGCTGTCTAGTGTCTGCTTTCCTCCTAGACCCCTTTCCTACTCACAGCAGAAAGCCTGGTCTTGGAAAGGGAGCCTGAATTCTAATTCTGATGAATTTGCTCCTGGACAAAATTATTCCCAGCCTCCAGGCTTTTCCAGGAGGGACTGTCTTCAGCCAAGCTCCCCTGAGCAGCAATTTCAGATCATGGTAGATGATACTTTGATAAAAGGCTAGAGAAGCGAGCTGCTTATTAGACATTGCTCCACAGGAATATACAAAGATGGATCAGGGTGACAGTTGGACAGATAAAAACAGTCAGATAGTCAAAAACAGAGTCAGAGAGGAAAAAACCTCGTTGTATGTAGGTTTGCAACCTTCTCTACTCAGCTCCCCAGCCCAAATAGAGCATTTAGTCATAGCCTATTTGCAAATATAAAAGAAAGATCAGTAGTGGTGTAAGTAGATCTGGAGGTGGGGGGGTGGCAGGGGGAGGCAGGGGTGTCGGGGAGGGTAGTGGGGGATGAATTACCCTTTCCAGAGAGCTGTGACCCTGTGAGAGGGTCATCATGAAGAATGCAGGGATCCAATGGGAGAACAGAAGGAGAAAGGAGAACAGAGATGGGATGGCATGAATGAAAAGGAAAATTCAGGGACTTCCCTGGTGGTCCAGTGGTTGGGACTTCCAATGCAGGAAGTGCAGATTCTATCCCTGACCAGGTAGTTATCCTACATGCCTCAGGGCCAAAAAAGCCAAAACATAAAACAAAAATAATATTATAACAAATTCAATAAAGACGTTAAAAATAATCCACATCAAAAAAATATTTGTAAAAAAGAAAATGATAATTCTTCTCAAGTGGAAAACTCAGTGACTCCTGGAAGTTGTAAGTGTTAGAAAATGAGAGCGATGACAGAGGAGAATATTGATCTTGAATTTAAATTTGGTAGGCCTTTGGTAAATGTGAAAGTCATAGTTCCTTCCTTTGAAGAGCTAAAGATTTCTTTAAAAAAAAAAAAGAAAGAAAAAGCAAGCTGTTCACAGAGGAGGTATGAATGCCTATTAATACATGAAAAATGTGTTAAAACAAAACTGCATTAAACTAAAAAGACTTCATTGACCTATGGAAATGGCAAACTGCAGCAGGAATCTAATGAAGTAGCCACCCCTGTGGATCTCAGCCTTAGGAGGTTCATTACTCCAACTAAAATTTTCTGCTGTGTAAATTTGTGGTTCATTTGCAGCTTCTACACTCCCGGTTAGAAATGTTCTGGCAGGGATGCTCTTGATACAAGTGTAGCCCCTAAATGATTAACATGACGCTCATCTTTATATCAGTACGAGAATGATGGAAGTTTAATTATAGAAATAGAAGACCTGTTGCCATTTGGAGGTTTGTGAGAATGAAAGCATCATATTTATAGGTTTATGGCCAGCCCTACTCTATGCAGCCACTTTTATTGTCTTATGTTACAAATTTTTAATCACACTGTAAGAGAGTTCTCATGAGACAATCTAGCCATGATAAACCTCCTTTTAGGAAGAAGTAGATATGATAGCTCAAATGGTAAAGAATCCACTGCAATGCAGGAGACCTGGGTTTGATCCCTGGGTTGGGAAGATCCCCTGGAGGAGAGAATGGCAACCCACTCCACTATTCTTGCCTGGAGAATCCCATGGACACAGGAGCCTGGTGGGCTACAGTTCATGGGTCACAAAGAATAGGACACGACTGAGAGACTAACAAAATAATAATAATAGAGAGAGAGAGAGAAAGCCAGCTTCTAGTATTGGAGATGGATGTGAAGAATCTGAGAAAATAAGAGTCCTCAGCCTGAAAGCAAAAGGTTTGCTTGAATGTAAAATCAGAATATCAAGTTTAGTAATAATTCACATCTCCAAGGTGAATATTCAAGTCCAAGTACTCTCTAGTCAGAAATACAGGAATTTAACAGAGCTATTTCAGTTAAGTGTTGTCACCAGAGGAAAAAACTACTCAACAAGTGAGAGAAATGATTGTAGTGGAAGCTGAAAAAGTGGTCGACTTGTCATGAGAAGATAAATACAGGAAACAAATGCCTCTCAGTAAGAATGTACTTCAGGACAAAGTCGGGAATATGTAAATACTCATTCTTAAACTATAAATGATAAAGGTACTAATGCATCTGCTGAAACGAAGTTTACCACTGAGTAAAGGTTGGTGGGAAATTTGTAAGATTCATTTTAGCTTGCTTAATGAAAATTCAATCTAAAAAGGAACATTATTTTTTTTTTCTAAATTGAAAAGCTGAAAAAGTTCATTGTGGAAAAAGTGTGGATAAGGATATATGCTCAACATATATCTAACATATCATCTAATATAATATCATCTAATACAAGACAAAATATACTTGTATTAGATGAAAATGCTTTGGCACACAAAGATATCCAAGGAAAAATGAGCCCCTGAGGTTAGCAAGTTAGAGCCAGCTAACTCAGTTTTGGAAGGTGATGCTACAGTCTTTATTATTAAGCTGGATGTGTCGCACCATGAAGAAAGAAAACTCTCCAGCACTGAGGAATAATAAGAAGAACTTACTGCAGGCATGTTGGCTGTAAAAAACGAAAGAATGGAAAAGGAAAGGGAAAGAAAGGAAAAGAAAAAGAAGCTTGGCCAGAGCCATATTGAATAAATTTTAATAATATTTATCTTAGTAACTTTATATACCACTTCAGTCACATATTTGTACAATTTATTAATATGCAAAGGAACCAAATCCCAATTGAAAAGTAGAGAACAGAAAGTTTTCAGAAAATGAAATATAAATGCATCCCAAAACATATGAAAAGTTCTCATCCCTCTCGTAAAATTAAAAATGAAAATTAAGACTATGTTTAAATGACATTTCTCACCTACTTGACTGGCAAAAATGCAAAAGTTTAACACTATATCAGCTTCTGCGGAAGCTGTGGAGAAATAGCCATTCACTTAGATCACACTGCTGGTGAAGATGCAAAATGTTTCAGTATCTAAGGGGTGCACTTTTATAATATATAGTAAAGTTGTAAATAAATTACTCTTTGACTCTGATACTCTACTTCTGGGACTTTATCTGATAGATATTCCTGCAAGTGTATCAACTCATATTACTGGTTATTTGCTGAAGTACTGTTTGTAGGAGAAAATATTAGAAATTACCCAAGTGTCCATCAGTGTGGGACTAATGGACTATATTGCAATAAAAAAATTAATGAAGACACTTTCTATATTAAGTTTGAAATATGCCCAGGATATAGGAATAAAAGCAAACTGAAGAACTACTGGCAACTACATCAAGGCTGTATATTGTCGCCCTGCTTATTTAACTTATATGCATAGTACATCATGAGAAACACTGGGCTGGAGGAAGCACAAGCTGGAAGCAAGATTTCTGGGAGAAATATCAATAACCTCAGATATGCAGATGACACCACCCTTATGGCAGAAAGTGAAGAAGGACTAAAGAATCACTCCCTGAAAGTGAAAGAGGAGAGTGAAAAAGTTGGCTTAAAGCTCAACATTCAGAAAACAAAAATCATGGCATCTGGTCCCATCACTTCATGGGAAATAGATGGGGAAACAGTGGCTGACTTTATTTTGGGGGGCTCCAAAATCACTGCAGATGGTGAGTGCAGCCATGAAATTAAAAGACGCTTACTCCTTGGAAGAAAAGTTATGACCAACCTAGACAGCATATTCAAAAGCAGAGACATTACTTTGCCAACAAAGGTCCCTACAGTCCAGTCTATGGTTTTACCAGTGGTCATGCATGGATGTGAGAGTTGGACTATAAAGAAAGCTGAGCACCAAAGAATTGATGCTTTTGAACTGTGGTGTTGGAGAAGACTCTTGAGAGTCCCTTGGACTGCAAGGAGATCCAACCAGTCCATCCTAAAGGAGATCAGTCCTGAATATTCATTGGAAGGACTCATGTTGAAGCTGAAAATTCAATACTTTGGCCACCTGATGTGAAGAGCTGACTCATTTGCAAAGACCATAATGCTGGGAAAGATTGAAGGTGGGAGGAGAGGGGATGACAGAGGATGAGATGGTTGGATGGGATCACCGACTCAATGGACATGGGTTTGGGTGGACTCCGGGAGTTGGTGATGGACAGGGAGGCCTGGCGTGCTGCAGTCCATGGGGTCACAAAGAGTCGGACATGACTGAGTGACTGAACTGAATGATAACTAAAATCTATTTGCATGATCATGGCCTTACCTTCCTTTTATCTCTCTAATCTCATTTTCGATTTTTATTCTCTTGACTCATTACTTTTGAGCCCCACTGACCTTCCAGCTCATTCACCATCTACCTGAAACAGCCCGACCTTCTCTCTCAAATTATCTTCCAGATATCCATGTGGTTCACTTCTTCATCTCCTTAAGTTTTTGCTCAAATGTCATCTCAGTGAGATGTTTTCTGATCAAACCAATTAAATTGCAATGCCTTCCCCATCCTCCTTAACAGCATTATTTTTTTCCTGCAATAGTTGTCACCAGTTAACATACTATAAATTTCATTTAGTTATTTTATGTATTATCTGACATCCATTCTTGAATATATGCCTCATGAAGTTAGATATTTGTGCCCGTATTTTTCTTCTCCTAACTCCACAACTCTCACTCCACTGATTTTTCCCCAGTGTCTAGAAGAGTGTCAGTACCTGTTGGCTCACATGGTGAAGAATCTGCCTGCAATACCAGAGCCGCTCCTCCTAAGTCTCTTCAGTCATGTCCGACTCTGTGTGATCCCATAGATGGCAGCCCACCAGGCTCCCCCGTCCCTGGGTTCAATCACTGGGTCAGAAAGATCCCCTGGATAAGGGAATGGCTACCAACTCCAGTATTCTTGCCTGGAGATTTCCATGGACGGAGGAACTTGGCAGGCAACAGTCAATGGGGTCGCAAAGTGTCGGACATGACTGAGTAACTTTTATTTTCACTTTAGTTCTTTCACATCATAGACATTTAATAAATATTGGTTTTTATTTTAATTACTCTAATTTCTCATAGCACACTCACTCTACCCCTGAATTTACAAAACATTTCCCTGGGATAGGTCAAGAGACTCTGAGGTTCACAACTCTGTGTCAAAGCTAGGTATTTCTCCGCAACCAATATCCAGCCACTACCCTGAAGAACCAAAGGCCCTCAGTGCTTGCCTAACTCAGAAAGGTCACTTCACCTATATAAGGCACACTCTGAGAAGATAAGTAGTACACAGAGAGTGTACTACTCTCTTTTATAATCCTCTTTGCATAACTTGGAGTTCACTGACCCTGTGGCCCCTCTAAAACTGACTGTTTAGGATGCTAATCAAATCCTTCTTCAAGAGTAACTGACTACTCCCCCTAAATCCCTTGACTAGCCAGGAGAATTTTCATCATTTCCTCTCCCTTTCAACTCTGTAAGCTCAATGGAAGCTAGTTTGAAGAGATGTGATAAGTTGGGATGCTGGGTAAAGGGTGCTCCCCAGGCCTGACAGTATAAATAGAAACAGCTCAAGGTCTGTTTTGCTTTCAACACTTAGGAATACAGACTCTATCTTTGGACTGAACTGATAGGCACACAGCCCCTTCCCAGATCTCTGCACTTATTTTAACCAATGTCATCATCACCAGGTCTTCCCAGGTAGCTCAGTGGTAAAGAATCTGCCTGCCAAGCAGGAGATGTAGGTTCAATCCCTTGGTCAGGAAGATTCCCCAGAGAAGGAAATGGCAACCCACTCCAGTATTCTTGCCTGAAAAAATCCCATGGGCAAAGGATCCTGGGGGGACTGCAGTCCTTGTGGTTGTAAAAGAATTAGATCCCCTGGAGAAGGACATGGCAACCCACTCCAGTATTCTTGCCTGGAGAATCCCATGGACAGAGAAGCCTGGTGGGCTGCAGTCCACAGGGTCTCAAAGAGTCGGACACGACTGAGCAACTTCACTTTCACTTAGTGACTGTTGTTGTTCAGCACTAAGTTGCGTCCAACTCCTTGTGACCCCATGAACTTCAGCACACCAGGCTTTTCTGTCCTTCATTACCTCCTTGAGCTTGCTCAAACTTAAGTCCATTGAGTCAGTGATGCAATCCAATAATCTCATCCTCTGTCACCCACTTCTCTTCCTGCCTTCAGTCTTTCCCAACATCAGGTTCTTTTCCATTGGGTCAGCTCTTCACATCAGGTGGCCAAAGTATTGGAGTTTCAGCTTTAGCATCAGTGCTTCCAATGAATATTCAGGGCTGATTTCCTTTAGGATTCACAGGCTTGATCTGCTTGTAATCCAAGGGACTCTCAAGAGTCTTCTCCAGCACTACAGTTTGAAATTGTCAGTTCTTTGGTGCTCAGTCTTCTCCATGGTCCAACTCTCACATCCATATATGACTATTGGAAAAACCATAGCTTTGACTAGATGAACCTTTGTCGGCAAAGTGATGTCTCTGCTTTTTAATACACTGTCTAGGTTTGTCATAGCTATTCTTCCAAGGAGCAAGCATCTTTTAATTTCATGGCTGCAGTCACTGTCTACATGGATTTCGGAACCCAATAAAATGGAATCTGACATGATTTCCACATTTTCCCCATCTATTTGCCATGAAATGATAGGATCAGATGGTATGATCTTCATTTTTTCAACGTTGAGTTTTAAGACAGCTTTTTCTTTTTTTTTTTTTAATTTTATTTTATTTTTAAACTTTACATAATTGTATTAGTTTTGCCAAATATCAAAATGAATCCGCCACAGGCACACATGTGTTCCCCATCCCGAACCCCCTCCCTCCCCCCTCCCCACACCATCCCTCTGGGTCGTCCCACTGCACCAGCCCCAAGCATCCAGCATTGTGCATCGAACCTGGACTGGCAACTCGTTTCACACATGATACTTTACATGCTTCAATGCCATTCTCCCAAATCTTCCCACCCTCTCCCTCTCTCACAGAGTCCATAAGATTGTTCTATACATCAGTGTCTCTTTTGCTGTAAGACAGCTTTTTCACGCTCCTCTTTCACCTTCATCAAGAGGCTCTTTGGTTCCTCTTCACTTTCTGTCATTAAAGTCATATCATTTGCATATCTGAAGCTGCTAATACTTTCCTGGCAATCTTGACTCCAGTTTGTGAGTCATCCATGCTGGCATATTGCTTGAGGTACTCTGCAAAGAAGTTAGATAAGCAGGGTGCTATTAATTCAGCAAAAGTTAAATAAGATTGCCAAGGTAATCTCTCCAATCTGGAGCCATGGTATATTACCCCAGCCATCATTCATTCATTCGTTCATGTTTCTTTCAAACTTTACAGAAAAATGAGGGCAGCAGAGGCAGAACAAGAAGAATCAACTGAAATATGGAAGAGCTTTTGCCAGCCCTCATAGGTACTAATAAATACCTGCTGTATGTCTCCAAAACTCAGCAGTGGCCACAGGACTATAAAAGGTTTGTTTTCATTACAATCCCAAAGAAAGGCAATGCCAAAGAATGCTCAAACTACCGCACAATTGCACTCATCTCACATGCTAGTAAAGTAATGCTCAAAACTCTCCAAGTGAGGCTTCAACAGTATGTGAACTGTGAACTTCCAGATATGAAAGCTAGATTTAAAATGGGAGAGGAACCAGAGATCCAACTGCCAACATCTGTTGGATCATCAAAAAGCAAGAGAGTTCCAGAGCAACATCTACTTCTGCTTTATTGACTGTGCCAAAGTCTTTGACTGTGTGGATCACATTAAACTGTGTAAAATTCTTGAAGAGATGGAAACACCAGACCACTTCACTTGCTTCCTGGGAAATGTTTGCAGGCCAAGAAGCAAGTTCGAACTGGACATGGAACAGCAGACTGGTTCCAAATTGGGATAGGAGTACAGTAAGGTGGCTTATTTACCTATGTCACCATGTTTATTTAACTTATATGCAGAATACATCATGTGAAATGATAGGCTGGATGAAGCACAAGCTGGAATCAAGATTGGCAAAAGAAATATTAATAACCTCAGATATGCAGTTAACACCACCCTTATGGTAGAAAGCGAAGAAGAGCTAAGGAGCCTCTTGATGAAGGTGAAAGAGGAGAGTGGAAAAGTTGTCTTAAAACTCAATATTCATAAAACTAAAATTATGGCATCTGGTCCCATCACTTCATGGTAAATAGATGGGGAAATAATGGAAACAGTGAGAGACTTTACTTTTGGGAGCTCCAAAACCACTGCAGATGGTGAGTGAAGCCATGAAATTAAAAGATGCTTGCTCTTTGGAAGAAGACCAATGACCAACCTAGACAGCATATTAAAAAGCAGAGACATTACTTTGCCAACAAAGGTCCATATAGTCAAACTATGGTTTTTCCAGTGGTCACATATGGATGTTAGAGTTGGAGTATAAAGAAAGCTGAGCACTGAAGATTGATGCTTTTGAACTGTGGTGCTGGAGAAGACTCTTGAGAGTCCCTTGGACTGCAAGGAGATCCAACCAGTCCATTCTAAAAGAGATCAGTTCTGAATATTAATTAGAAGGACTGATGCTAAAGCTGAAACTCCAATACTTTGACCACCTGATGCAAAGAACTGAGTCATTGGAAAATACCCTGATGCTGGGAAAGGTTGGAGGCAGGAAGAGAAGGAGATGACAGTGGATAAGATGGTTGGATTGCATCACTGACCCGATGAATGTGAATTTGAGCAAGCTCTAGGAGTTGGTGATGGACAGGGAAGCCTGGGGTGCTGCAGTCCATTGGGTTCCAAAGAGTCGGACACAACTGAGCAACTGAACTGAACTGAGCTGTGACTTGGAGCAATTTCTTAAATTATCAGTGTCTGTTTCCTTATTTGCAAAATAAGGATCATATACTCATACTTTGTTCTACTGGCACTTGTATTAAGTAATAAATATTAAAGACACGGGTGCATTTCAAAATGCTTTTTAAGCTGAAGCCATTGCTATTATGGATACTGAAACATACCATCAGTTGATTGCCCGCTATATGGTACTGAAGGTGCAAATCTGAACAAGGCACATTGCCTGCCTTGTGCAGTCATGCTGTTACAGTTCACCTGATTTACTCTCTGCTTACTGCTCTGGCTTAGCAGAAATCAGTTTTCTTCATGCTGGGGAAAAAAAGATTCCAATTGAGGACAATCAGAGGGTTTGATTTCAGTCCCTTACCTTGAAATGAATCATTTGATCATCTCCAGCTCCCTGACCCATGAAAGCAGCACCCGCACAAAATTCTATTTCCTCGCACACCAGGTAGGTGAGAAATATAACACACGCAGGGCGATGGAAATGGATCTCACAGAAACAAATGTCTCTCCAAACTCACATCTTGGACATCTCTGCTAATCTCTTAAGTGCAAAGCAGAATCTTTAAAGACTCCCTTGATAATGTCTGTAATCTTGTTCACCTCATTAATTCAGTCTACATCTGTGTAGTGGGAAACTGAAGTAATCAACCAGATAATGAACACCTGAAAATTTGCCATTGAGAGGCCTGAATTACTCATCTAAGCTGGTGACATTAGGCAAAATGATTGGGAAAAAACGCTTCTCTCCACCTCATTATGCTAAAGCTACACACACACAGACACACACAGACATACACATAAAACGTTATGTAATATGACATCATAATATACAGTTTAAGTTAAGCCTCCCTCTGGCCCCAGTGAGCTTGGATAGGGAGAAATGGAATTCAAAGGAAGAAATATGTGAATTAGAACTTAGTTTACACCACTGCACACATACTGGGGTTCCCTGATAGCATATTGTGTTTAGGGTCTAAGTACTTTAAATATTTCTCTATAAAATCAGAAAACCAGGATTTAAAAAAAAAAAAACTAATTACATGAAAAAGGAAAAAATACATTTTTTGTCTCTCTCTCTTCTGCTTCCCCAAGGTGAAATTAAGCTCAAATATATTACTTTTATTAGGGAGGGGGGGAAATGTTTTCCCTCTGGAGAATTTGTAGAGGGAGAAGATAATTAGACTCGTTTCTGATAAGATATGCAGATGAATTATAAGTGATTATCTGACACCAAGGTGCAACCAGCTACAAAGCTGCTCTCCCCCTGAGTTTGCGTCTTAGAGAGGACATGGTTCTTTGGTTTCTGTCTGTTGTGGAACAAAACCAGAGTGAGATTGCAAAGAGGCAGGGGAAACACTGAAAGTCTTTTTAAATGTAGAAGGTTGATCTAGGGAGCAGGAAAGTGGCCTTTCTTTGAGAAAGTCTTTAAATTTTATTAAATTCTTACTCCAAATGTGACTGAACAACAACTCAAAATGCTTTCTATATGAGGCAAGTCACGCTGTTAAGGTTAAACAAATAACCTAAGAAAGGACCTGAAAAAGTATTTGAAGAGATATAATAGCTTCCCTAAGTTGAAAACTTGAAAGTTGAAAACTTGAAAACTTGAAAACTTCCCTAACATGAGAAAGGAAACATTCACCTAAGTCCAGGCAGCAGAGTCCCAGGCAGAATAAACCCAAATAGGAACACGCTGAGACACATAGTAAGCAAACTGACCAAATTTAAAGAAAATTTATTAAAAGCAACAAGGGAAAAGCAACAGATAATATACAAGGGAAATGCCATAAGATTATCAGCTGATTTATCAGCAGAAACACTATAGGCCAAAAGGGAGCAGCATGACATTAAAATAATGAAATGAAAGGCCCTAGAAGAAAGAATACTCTAATCAGCAAGGCTCACACTCAAGTTTGATGGAGAAATCAAAAGATTTACAGACAAGCAACAACTAAGGCAATTCAGCACCACCATCACAGCTTTGCAAACAAATGTTAAAGGAACTTCTCTAAGCACACACACACAAAAGATCACAACCAGAAACAAGAAAATTACAAATGGAAAAGCTCACCAGTAAAGGCAAACAGAGTTGTTGCCATTGTTTAGTTGCCAAGTTGTGCCTGATTCTTTGTGACCTCATGGACTGCAGAATGCCAGACTACCCTGTCCTTCACTATCTGTCAAAGTTTGTTCAAACTCCTGTCCATTGAGTCAATGATGCCATCCAACCATCTTATCCTCTGTTCCCCCTTCTTCTCCTGCCCTCAATCTTTCCCAGCACCAGGGTCTTTTCCAACAACTTGGCTCTTTCCATTAGGGCCAAAGTATTGGAGTTTAGGCTTCAGTATCAGTCCCTCCAATGAGGGATTTCCTTAAAAATTTCCTCTCCATTCCCTCCCAATGAGTTGATTTCCTTTAGGATTGATGGGTTTGATCTTCTTGATGTCCAAGGGACTCGCAAGAGTCTTCTCCAACACCACAGTTTGAAAACATCAGTTCTTCGGCACTCAACCTAGATTATGGTCAAACTCCACATTGCTACATACTACCGGAAAGGTGTGAACTCATTTGCACACAAATATAATATGAAAAGCAGCAACTGTGATAGAGGAGAGCAGAAATGCAGTATATTGGAAATGCATTTAGAATTAAAAGACAAACAACTTTGTTTATATGCAGACTGCTATATCAAAACCTCATGGCAACCTGAAATCAAAAATCTATTGGGTTGGCCAAAGAGTTCATTCAGGTCTTCAGACAAACCCAAATGAACACTTTGGCCAACCCAATACAACAGATACACACACAGATAAAGAAAAATGAACACAAACATGACACTAAATGTAGCCACCAAATCACAAGAGAAGAGGACAAAAGAGGAAGAAAACAGGCCTACAGAAACAAACCTGAAACAGTTACCAAAAATGGCAATAAGAACATGGATATCAATAATTACTTTAAACATAAGTGGATTAACTGCTCCAACCAAAAGACATAGACTGGCTGAATGGATAAAAACACAAGACCTGTATATATGTTGTCTTTAAGAGATCCACTTCAGTCCTAGGGACAAATACAGACTGCAAGTGAAGAAATGGAAAAGGGGATCCCATGCAAATATGAATCAAAGGAAAGGTGCAGTAGCAATACTCATGTGAGACAAAATAGACTTTAGAATGTTGCTGCTACTGCTACTGCTAAGTCCCTTCAGTCGTGTCCAACTCTGTGTGACCCCATAGACGGCAGCCCACTAGGCTCCCCTGTCCCTGGGATTCTCCAAGCAAGAATACTGGAGTGGGTTGCCATTTCCTTCTCCAATGCATGAAGGTGAAAAGTGAAAGTGAAGTAGCTCAGTCCTGTCCGACTCTGAGCGACCCCATGGACTGCAGCCTACTGGGCTCCTCCGTCCACGGGACTTTCCAGACAAGAGTACTGGAGGTGGTGCCATCGCCTTTTCCAAGACTTTAGAATAAAGACCATTAAAAAAGACAAAGAAGGACACTACATAATGATCAAGTGATCAACCCAAGAAGAAGATACAATAATTGTAAACATATACACACCCACGAAATTAAAAGACGCTTACTCCTTGGAAGGAAAGTTATGACCAACCTAGATAGCATATTCAAAAGCAGAGACATTTCTTTGCCAACAAAGGTCCGTCTAGTCAAGTCTATGGTTTTTCCTGTGGTCATGTATGGACGTGAGAGTTGGACTGTGAAGAAAGCTGAGCACCAAAGAACTGATGCCTTTGAACTGTGGTGTTGGAGAAGACTCTTGAGAGTCCCTTGGACTGCAAGGAGATACAACCAGTCCATTCTGAAGGAGATCAGTCCTGGGTGTTCTTTGGAAGGAATGATGCTAAAGCTGAAACTCCAGTACTTTGGCCACCTCATGCGAAGAGTTGACTCATTGGAAAAGACTCTGATGCTGGGAGGGATTGGGGGCAGGAGGAGAAGGGGACGACAGAGGATGAGATGGCTGGGTGGCAATCACTGACTCGATGGACGTGAGTCTCAGTGAACCCCGGTAGTTGGTGATGGACAGGGAGGCCTGGCATGCTGCAATTCATGGGGCCGCAAAGAGTCGGAAACGACTGAGCAACTGAACTGAACTGAACTGACACACCCACTGTAAGAGCATCCCAATACATAAGTCAAATACAGCCAAAATAGGAGAAGGGAAAATGACAGTAACACATTAATGGACAGATCATCCAGAAAACAAATAAGGAAACACAGACCTTAAATAACATGTTAAGCCAGATAGACTTAATTGATACTTATAGAGCATTCCACTCAAAAGTAGCAGAATATACATTCTTCTCATGTGCACAAGGGAACATTCTCCAAGATTCACCACCTGCTGGGCCACAAAGCAAACCTCAGTAAATTTAAGAAAATCAAAATCACATCAAGCATCTGCCCCAACCACAATACTATGAGATTAGATATCAACTACAAGAGGAAAAAAAAAGTGTAAAGCAGGCGGCAGCTAAGTAATATGCTACTAAACAACCAGAGGATCACAGAAGAAATAAAACAGAAAATCAAAAAACACTTGGATACAAATGACAATGAAAGCACAATCATCTAAAACCTATAGGATTCAGCAAAAGCAGTTCTAAGAGGAAAGTCCATAGTGATACACTCTTACCTCAGGAAGGAAGAAAAATCACAAACCTAAGAAAACCTGACATTATACTTAAATGCACAGAAAGAACAAGCAAAACTCAAAGTTAGCAGAAGGGAAGAAATCAAAAAGATCAGGACAAAAATAAATGAAATAGAAATGAAGAAAATGATAGGGAAAAACTCAGTGAAACTAAAAGTGGTTCTTTTAGAAGAAAAACAAAGTTGATAAACCTCTAGCCAGACTCATCAAGAAGAAAAGGAAGTGGGCTCAAATTGGTGAAGAGATAAATGAAAAAGAAGTTACAACAGACACCTTAGAAATGAAAAGAATCATAAGAGACTATTACAACCAACTACAAACAACATGCCAATAAAATGGACAACCTGGAATAACTGGACAAATTCTTAGAAACGAACAATCTCCCAAAACTGAAGCATGAAGAAACAGAAAATATAAACAGACTAATCACCAGTATTGAAATTGAAACTGTGATTATAAAATTCCCCCTATATGCCACATTTTAATGTATTCATCTATCTATGGATGGGCATATAGGTTGCTTCCATAGCTTGGCAATTATAAACAAGGTTGCAGTGAGCATTCCAGTGCATATATCATTTTGGAATTAGTGGTTTTGTTTTCCTTGGACATATACCCAGGAGTAAAACTAATGGTTAATGTGGTAGTTCTACTTTTACTTGGTTGGGTTTTTTGTTTGTTTGTTTGTTTGTTTGTTTGTTTTCCCATAGATGTCAGAAATTGAAGAAAGATTCCTTTCTGAAATATCCAATGGCTCTGCTCAAACTCAGGGGGAAAGTCGGAGGGTCATTAGGATGCAGGTTGACAATAAACTGGTATGTAACAAAATTAGTCATAGTGGAATAACACTGTGTCAAAACAGAAAGAGCTTCAGCTATGAAGCCAACCACAACCAAGTTCAAATCCTAATTGAGTCACTTTCCAGCTATGTGACTTTGAGCTGTTCATATCTATGCTGAAACTCATCTGCAATGGGGCTAAGGATCAACTGTTAAGACTGACTGAGAAATTGCAATTAACATTTTGGAACACAGCAGTTGTGCAATAAAAGGTAAAAACATCTATGAGAATCAGAAGGTCAACTGCAGTACTGAATGCAAAGGCATGAATCTGCCACTTGCAACAGCAAATGCTTCTTAGAAAAGCACAGTTTGGGTCTTTAGTTTTTCACCTGAAGAGTTTGTTAGACATTCAGAAATCACCTTTTGCCCTTCATGAGAATTTACTTAGCAGACTTTGCAATTATCACCAGACTTAAAGATTATGTAAATGATACAAGAATGTAAACAGCACATCAAAAGATAAATGAGTGCACCTAGAATTAAAGACCTAAGGACACTCATCAGGTGAGAAAGAACAATCAGGGATAACACTGAAATCAGGCACAAGGCTTGGCACTGCACATCATCTAAGAACGCCTAGCAGGATGATTGGCACACATGTTCACAGGAGATAAATATTTATTATGAAATGTTATATTATCTGAAGATTTAATCTGATATAAAACAGAGACAAGCATTTGTTATGAAATCTCATATTATCTGAAGATTTAATCCCATACGCAATAGAGCAGAATCAAAAGTACACTATGTCTATGGTTAAGGGAGAACAGTGAAGACCTAACTTTACCAGAGCAAGGAAAACAGACAGGGCTTCTTTTCATCTAAGAGCTGGAAAAAAATCTCAGATATTATCCAATGCAATGTTCAATGATCAGCCAAAAAATAGCTTTTGATTTCTAATTCAGTATTCTTTGGGATCACTGAGTTTTTGAGAACAACATTAATGCATCACACAATGTGATATGAAGACATGGAGACGCCAAAAAGAAAAAATGGTTGTGCAATGCATCCAGCTAATCAGCAATGTTCAAACTACTGTGCAATTGCACTCATTTCACAAGCTAGCAAGGTAATGCTCAAAATCCTTCAAGCAAGTCTTCAGCAGTATGTGAACCAAGAAATTCCAAATGTACAAGCTGGATTTAGAAAAGGCAGAGGAACTAGAGATCAAATTATCAAAAGCTGTTGGATCATAGATAAAGCAAGGGAATTCCAGAAAAACATATACTTCTGCTTCATTGACTACACGGAAGCCTTTGACTGTGTGGATCACAACAAGTGGGTAATTCTTAAAGAGATGGGAATACTAGACCTTTTTACCCACCTCCTGTATGTACGACAAGAAATAACAGAACAGGATGGGGAAATGGACTGGTTCAAAATAGGGAAAGGAGTACATCAAGGCTGTATATTTTCACCCTGCTTGTTTAACTTCTATGCAGAGAATATCATATGAAATGCCAGGCTGGATGAATGACAAGCCAGAATCAAGATTGCCAGGAGAAATAACAACCTCATGCATGCAGATGATATCACTCTAATGGCAGAAAGAGAAGAGGAACTAAAGAGCTGCTTGATGAAAGTGAAAGAAGAGAGTGAAAAAGCTGGCTTAAAATTCAACATTCAAAAAATGAAGATCATGGCATACAGTTTCATCACTTCATGGTAAACAGGGGAGGAAACAGCAGAAACATTGACAGATTTTATTTCCTTGGGCTCCAAAATCTGCAAATGATGACTGCAGCCACAAAAGTAAAAGATACTTGTTCCTTGAAAGAATAGCTATGACAAACCTAGACAGTGTTTTAAAAAGCAGAGACATCACTTTGCCAACAAAGGTCCATATAGTCAAACTATGATTTTTCCAGTAGTCATGTATGGATATGAGAGTTGGACCATAAAGAAGGTTGAGCACCAAAGAATTGATGCTTTTGAACTGTGGTTTTAGAGAAGCCTCTTGAGAGTCCCTTGCACAGCAAAGAGATCAAACCAGTTGGAAAGACTGATGCTGAAGTTGAAGCTCTGATACTCTGGCCACCTGATGTGAAGAGCTGACTCATTGGAAAAGACCCTGATGCTGGGAGAGATGGCAGGTGGGAGGAGAAGGGGATGACAGAGGATGAGATGAGACAGAGGATGGCATCACTGGTCCAATGGGCATGAGTTGGAGCAAACTCCAGGAGATAGTGAAGGACAGGAAGCCTGGGGTGCTGCAGTCAGTGGGGTCACAAAGAGTTGGACACGACTGAGTGAACAACAACAATCAATAATGAGGGTTAGAACCCAGATGTCTTGATTAATATTTGCTTTATCACAGTTTAGGCACCACCTGTTTGAATAACAACCATCAGCACCATGACTCTCAGGATCTCTAATTACAGACCCATTCACAATTCACAATGGTACAATTTATGTTTATGGGCAGAGTTTCAGCTTCCAGTTTATCTTGAATAAAACTACGTCTGTGGAAAGCAAACAGAAAGTGTCAGGATAAATGAGACCAGCTTACAATGATGAAAATATGGTTTTTGAAAAACCTACATTCTCTGGCCTTGTCATATTACTGATTCATGCCTTCACACATAAAAGCGGGGTTTTTCTTACATTCTGATTAGATGGTACCTTGAAACTTCTGAGCCAAAAGTAAGAATTGTTGTTTTCTTCATTGAAGGATGGTGGTAACTGATTTTTCACCAGGAAATTTTAAAAGCAGAGCAATCATGTTCTTTACATATATTTGATCCTTTCATCAGTAGTCCCTGATGAATGGCAAATTGATGTTATCTAAAACACACTTAATGGAACAAAGAGTCTACTACTAGAAGTGGGAGATGAATGAACCATAGGGTGTGGCAATTCAAGTAACTCTAAAAACCTATTTGTTCAGTAAAATCATCTGGGAGACTTAGAAAATGTAGAATCTGGAAACCCCATCTTGAACCAACTGAATCAGAATTTCCACAGGCTGATACCCAGAATTCAACATTTACAAAAGCTTTCCAGGTAACTCATGATTATCTAATCCACCCAAGTAAATGTTTGCAACATTTTTCAGAACGTAAGATTCTAAGTTCAAATAATGGCATCAACTATGGCAATCAATCACAATTCTGCATGAGATATAAGAACTAGACCTGCTGCCCTTTTCCTTCCTCCAGGTATTTCATCTTTATAGGACCCTGCCTACTTATTCATTGAACAATAATTATTAAATGCCTATTCTGCTAGACTTGAGAATATGATAGTGGACTCAATAAAAATGATTATTTTCTCATGGAGCCTGTTGCTGGAATACTACAAGAGATCTATCCAGGAAATTTTCCTGAATTTATATCTTGACTTTTTTTAGTCTCACTTTTTGCACTTGCCACAGATAAGCCTTTGGGCTTCCTGGTCCAAGTGGTGGAGAGCAACTGTGGTCAATAGCTTTTAAATTTACATATCCTCCATTCAAGATAATAGCTAATTCCAAAAGAAGTTCTCTGGCTCAGCTGGAGTTGAGTAGCTCTCCTGAATCATCCTCTGTGGTTTAGAAGAGAAGGGTCACATTACAGAGACAGAGTTGCTCCAACTGAACTACATCATCAGAGGCTGGGGCAATACTATTAGAAAGAGATGACGGATAGACAATTAAATACATTTCAACAGCACTTCGGAGAAGGCAATGGCACCCCACTCTAGTACTCTTGCCTGGAAAATCCCATGGACAGAGGAGCCTGGTGGGCTGCAGACCATGGGGTCACGAAGAGTCAGACATGACTGAGCGACTTCACTTTCACTTTTCCCTTTCATGCATTGGAGAAGGACATGGCAACCCACTCCAGTGCTCTTACCTGGAGAATCCCAGGGACGGGGGAGCCTGGTGGGCTGCGGTCTATGGGGTCGCACAGAGTCGGACACGACTGAAGCGACTTAGCAGCAGCAGCAGCAGCAACAGCACTTCTCTGAGGACAATTCATTTGGGCTGCTTATTGTCTGAATTTTGGCACTGCTCAAATAATTAAGCTCTTATAGTCATTCTTTCATTATTCACTCATAAAACATTTATTATGCATTGACCTGGTGCCAAGGATTAAAGAAGCAAGAATTGTGTAGAGATTAGCAGTGAATGCAAACAGGCACATAATGAACATTAGCGTGTAGCGAAATATTCTAAGTACCAAGAAAACACAAGAGACTTAAAGAAATCTCCACATTTTCCTTAAATGAGTCTTAATAGATATATAGACGTTGTCCTGGCCAGGTAAAGTAAGAAGATTCTCAAACAAAGCATACTATAGAAACAAAGTTTTTGTGCAGCAGAAGGAAGTTTCATGGTTGAGAAGTGTAACTATAGCTAGAAGACTAGTCATTGTGTAAGTGATTTTCCAGTCCTGCCACTGTGAGCTGTGAAAATAAGGGCAAGTTACTAAAGCTTTTAGTGCTTGTCCCATAGGAGTGTTGTGAGGATTAACTTTTCTAATGCACATGAAGGGTTTAGAATACTGCTGGCACATCTTTGGTGCTTAATAAATGTTTTATTATTGTTACCATTGTCAAATCATTATCACCATCATTTCGAATAAATGTGCTGTTCCTGGGGTTTTTCTTTTACTTGTGAGAGGAGACCCCATTTTGTTTATCATCATACCACAAATATTGTGGTTTGGACGTGGCCCACGGTGCAAAGGAGTAAGTTCAAAGATCACGTACATTAGGTTACTGATAAGGTCATGGTAGATGCCATAGACTTAGCTGAGGAAATTCCATTCTTCAAAAAACCACGTGCTGTTTTTACAGAATCATATACTCCACCATGAATTACCAACTCTACTTGGTTCTACTTGGAGTGTATAAACCAGAATCCAACTTCATTCTTTCAGAATAATGTTCCAAAGCACGAACCAATCTCAAAAACAACATCACACCACAGAGACAGCTAAATTCCAACTTTAGATTTATTTCCTGTGTATTCTTAAGACTTTGGCTCAAGAGATGAGACCAATGCTCCCTTGTTTTAGTAGGAGTTATAGAATTTTTTCTATTCCTGCCAATCCTTTATCTCTTCAGTCAATTACCAACCATGAGGACACTATCATTTTGAACCAGAAAAAGCCATCCCCAAACCACTATCTTTCTGGATTCTTTTATTTCTAGCTTTGCCAAGGACCCCAACCTTGCTTCTTCTGTACAAATAGGGCTCTTTCTATTAAAATTTGCCAGTCACTGTATAGGTGGTTAGATATAAAGGTCATGGTCCTTAGTAAGTGTCCCTGGGTGAAACTCAGATGATTAAAATGAACACATACAATGTTGTAGGAACCAGCACAAGGCTGGCACAAAATAGATGCTCATTGTGAGCATGTTCAGATGAATTTTGTTTCTTATACTGAGCCATAAGGCACTAATTATATTTGACTGGCTTGATGTTTAAAAAACAGCAATTATATGTGATTCAACCTAATGAGGGTTCTGATGGGATTAATCATTGGGTATTGTTGGAGTATGGGGAAATAGCTACATGGACTAAGGACCTGGCTTTTAAAAATTCAACTTTTTTCCTTGTTGCTGCTGCTAAGTCGCTTCAGTCGTGTCCGACTCCATGCGACCCCATAGATGGCAGCCCACCAGGTTCCCCCGTCCCTGGGATTCTCCAGGCAAGAACATTGGAATGGGTTGCCATTTCCTTCTCCAATGCATGAAAGTGAAAAGTGAAAGTGAAGTCACTCAGTCATGCCTGACTCTTAGCAACCCCATGGACTGCAGCCTACCAGGCTCCTCTGTCCATGGGATTTTTCAGGCAAGAGTACTGGAGTGGGGTGCCATTGCCTTCTCCATTTTTCCTTGTTAGAAAAGCAATATATCAGAGAAGAATCTTAAAGAATAAGTTCATTTGCACAATCTCTCCACTTTTACTGCCACTCCTCACATGCGATCCATCATCACCTCTCCCTTGGAGTACTGCAAGAGCTTCTCAACTGGCTTCTCTGCTTTCATTCTTCTTGAACTTGGGCATAAACTTGGGTGAGCATACATGTACACATGTACAATGGACATGAGTTTGAGCAAGCTCCAGGAGATGTCTAAGGATAGGGAAGCCTGGTGTGCTGCAGTCCATGGGGTCACAAAGAGTTGGACATGACTGAGCAACTGAACAGCATAAAAGAAATAAAAGCAAAACTAAACACATAGGAGACTTCCCTTGTGATCTAGCAGTTAAGGGTTCACCTGCCGATGCCGGGGACACAAATTCAATCCCTTGTCCAGGAGGATCCCACATGCCATGGAATAATTAAGCCACACTACACCACAACTACTGAGCCCACACTCTAGGGCCTACAAGAAAACTGCTAAAGCCTGTGTTCCTAGAGTCCATACTGCACAGCAAGAGAAGCCACTTCAACAAAGACTACCCCTTGTTCACTGCAACTAGAGAAAGCCCATGCTCAGCAATGAAGACCAAGCACAGTGAAAAATAAAATAAATAAACAAAAATAAACCCATGGCACCTACTTAAAAGCTTTCCACAGCAAAGGAAACCACCAAAAAAACAAAAAAGACAACTTACTGAATGGAAGACAATATTTACAAATGATATGAGCAAAAAGGGATCCAAACAACATAAACAGCTCATATAACTCAACCTCCAAAAAACAAACAACCCAGTTAAAATATGCGCACAATAAATGAATAGACATTTTTCCAAAGAAGATATGCAGGTGGCCAACAGATATATGAAAAGATGCTCAACATCATTAGTCATCAGGGAAATGAAAATGAAAACCACAATGAGAATTAAAGAAAAGGAAAAAAGAAAGAAAAGACAAAACCCCAAATTGTAAATAGAAACAAGAACAAAGTGATATATACACAAAAGAAATGAAAACAGAACCAAAAACAAAGCAAAACACAAGAGAACTAAAGAAACCAAAATAGAAATCAAACAATTTTTAAAAAGCTAAAAATAAAAAATAAAAAAACCAAAGCAGAGTGCCAACTGAAGAATAAAACAAAGAAAACAAAACAGACAAAAATTATCAGAAATCATTAAAAAAATAATTAAAATGAAAGATGAAATCTTCACACTTTTGGAAATAGGGATGGCCCTTGAGAATTTGGGCTTCCTTGGTGGCTCAGATGGCAAAGCATCTGCCCACAATGTGGGGGAGACCCAGGTTCAATCCCTGGATTGGGAAGATCCCCTGGAGGAGACGGCAACCCACTCCAGTATTCTTGCCTGGAAAATCCCATGGACAGAGGACCCTGGTAGGCTACAGTCCATGGGGTTGCAAAGACTTGGACACAACTGAGCAACTTCACGTTCTCGAGAATATTATACTAAGTGAAAAAAAATTGAGCAGAGAAAGACAGCTACCATATGATTTCACTCCTTTCTGGATACAAATGTGAAATGTTAACAACAAACATACAGTGCAGAGGCTACTCAAGTGGAAGTGTTGGGAGGACGGTAAAACGGGTCAAGAAGGTCACCTGTATGCTGACTAATGGAAAATAAAACTTTTGGTGGTGAGCATGCTGTACTGTTTCAAAAGTTAAATTATAATATTCCACACCTGAAATGTATATAATGTTATAAACCAACGTAACCTCAATAGGGTGTTACAAACATTTTTAAGTCAAAAATGCTTTTTTCAGAAATGTAAAACCCTTAGGGAGAAATAACAGCTGTCAAAAGAACAATTTGCTGTATGACTGAGGGAATTCAAACAGAGATTCTATGATAGTCTAAAAGGGTGGGATGGGGAGGCAGATGCAAAGGGTATGGTCGTACCTGTGGCTGATTCTTGTTGATGTATGAGAGAAAGCCACAAAATTCTGTAAAGCAATTATCCTTCAGTTCAAATTAAAAAAAAAAAAAATTTTAAGTAATCTGAGAAAAGCAGAATAAAAGGAAAATTTCCAATCTTAACAACAACAAAGAACGAACATTTCACAATTCCAGGAGGCGTCCATATCCTCCTACAGGTTTTGCAAGCTTCTGCTTATGTGTTGAATTAAAACAACTCTTCCTTTCAATGCGGGAGAGCTAATGAACCTGACCCAGAATGATGCCAGTGCAGGCAGTCAGCAGAGAAGGAGCCCAGCCCCTCCTCCCAGAGGTCAGGCCACACCATCCTCTGGGCTGTGATTGGCTCCAGCTCTTGACTACGAGACACTTAATGATGAATAAGAACGCTGCTGAAAGATCAGCCAGCAGAGAGAGAGAAGAGAGAAAGGTAGACTAATCCTCTTGGGTCCAAGGAAAGGTAGTACAGTCTTCATCAGGACAAAAAAAGACTCAGGACAGAGAAGTGAGAAGCTGGGAAGGAGTTCACTATCAGGTTTGCCAAGAGTCAAGTAGGCTAAAAAGTTTTCTGTGTAGGCTTCTTATTTCATGGAATAAAAGGAGAAGGAAAAGGTCATTCTGTAGTTCAATCAGGTGAGAATTAGAAATTCCAGGTGTCAAGTCAGAAATTCTAAAAGTACAAAGACAATGACGTTTGAAGAAAAGCCTGAGGGCAATGGGAGCCTTGTAGATGAGAACCAGCTAGACCTGAGTGCGAAGCATCAGGCAAACGGGAAGCCAGGAGCAAGTGGGAGAGCCAAGCTCCCTGCAAGGCAGGAGGCAAACACGAAGTCCGGCTTGCCCAGAAAAAGCCTCAGCACGTACACCTGGCAGGAGATCCAGAGACACAATCAGGAGACTGACCAGTGGCTGGTGATCAATCGCAAGGTCTACGATGTTACTGGCTGGGCGGACAGGCATCCCGGTGGGCGGCTGGTCCTCAACCATTGCGCTGGGGAAGACACCACGGTAAGGAGCTCAAAGTCTGCCCTCTCTCCCTCTGTTCCAGCTGCTGGGTGGCTGGGACCTTGACTGTCTTTCCAAAAGCATTTCAAGTACGCGTTCAAGCTCCATGATCACTCATCTCCTCCCAAACCAATTTTTTCAGGATTCCTATCCAGCAAAACCTTGAAAGCTAATTAAGCCTCAAGATCTAGCTACTATTATCTAGCTATTATCTAGCTATTATTTGCACTAGCTTTGGGGTGGGCTCAGATGCTGACAGTAGATACTATGTGTATTTCAGGTTTTAGTTTTTGTTCTTGGCATTATGGTTTTTTGTTTTGTTTTGTTTTGAAATGTAGTTATTGTCTTATAAGAAGAAAATTACAAATAGGTGAGTAAAATCTGGAAAAGAAGTCCTCACCCAAGTAGAAATTTCTCAGACTCCTACAACTGGAGTGCATGAAATAGACAGCAACTCATCTGGCGAGCATCAAAATGTCGAACAATGTTTAAAGCGTACAGTGACACAGGCTTTTAGACTTTGTAGAGTTCTTTTTTGTCCTGTAGTTCATTCAGTGTGATACAGGTAATACAGCCCACTTTTATGGAAGAAGTAACTGAAATCAGAGTGGTTAAGTGACTGACCCAAGTTCACCCAGCCAGCACATCTCAGATTCAAAACACTTATCTTTCTGAACTTTCAGTCTTAAGCACTTTCCTTCACTGTTTTTCCTCATAACTTTCCTCCACCAAAATAGCTAAAAAAATAGACTTTCAGTGGATGCCTAAAATACCATGCATCACATATGTTAAGTAGCTTTCAGTTCAGTTCAGTTCAGTTGCTCAGTCGTGTCTGACTCTTTGCCACCCCCATGAATCGCAGCACGCCATGCCTCCTTGTCCATCACCAGCTCCCGGAGTTCACTCAAACTCAAGTCCATTGAGTCGGTGATGCCATCCAGCCATCTCATCCTCTGTCATCCCCTTCTCCTCCTGCCCCAATCCCTCCCAGCATCAGAGTCTTTTCAAATGAGTCACCTCTTCGCATCAGGTAGCCAAAGTATTGGAGTTTCAGCTTTAGCATCAGTCCTTCCAAAGAACACCCAGGACTGATCTCCTTTAGAATGGACTGGTTGCATCTCCTTGCAGTCCAAGGGACTCTCAAGAGTCTTCTCCAACACCACAGATCAAAAGCATCAATTCTTCGGTGCTCAGCTTTCTTCACAGTCCAACTCTCACATCCATACAGCCACATTCAACTCTTTGCGACCCTATGGACCACATCCCACCAGGCACCTCTGTCCTTGGGATTCTCCAGGCATGAATACTGAAGTGGGTTGCCATGCTCTTTTCCAGGGGATCTTCCTGACCCAGGGATTGAACCTGTATCTCTTACCTCTCTAGCAATGGCAGGAGTGCTCTTTACCATTAGCACCACTTGGGAAACCTTAAGATACCATAGACACATTCAAAGGCATGACCTCACTTAAACCTCACCATAAGGAAAGTGAATGGTATTCCCATATTAAAGATGAAAAAACTGATGCTAAAACATGAAAATAATGTATCTCACAGTCCACAAATAACAGTGACAAATTTTTAAATCAGATAGGTTTTTTTTGTACCATAAAGCCCTTTATAGCTGATCTTAAAAATAAAATTCCCATTTAATATTGAAGAGGGATATTTCTCAATCCTTAAATACATTTAGGAATCCCTTCTAAAATATTCTATAAGAAAGTTGGTTTTAGCCCAATTAGGAACTTTTTCTCCATATTATACACATGAAGAAATGGAGAATAAAAGGTGTTAAATAAACTAATTCAAGATCAGAAAATTAGCATATTATAGAGTAGAAATTTAAACAGATTATTTTTATGTTACCCTGGCTCCAAGGTTAAAGCGTCTGCCTGCAATGCGGGAGACCTGGGTTCAATCCCTGGGTTGGGAAAATCCCCTGGAGAAGGAAATGGTAACCCACTCCAGTATTCTTGCCTGGAGAATCCCATGGACAGAGGAGTCTGGTGGGCTACAGTCCACAGGGTCGCAAAGAGTCGGACACAACTTCACTTTCACTTTCGCTTATTGTTTTCATGTTAGTATATAATTTTTCCAACTGGTTTCAAAGCATAGGATTAAAAATACTGATTCATGAAGCTCTGCTCTGTGAGTGTTACCTGACAGATAAAAACAGAATACACAAACATATGGCAAGTTTGCAAAGTAAGGAAGATTTTGTTTTTTGACACTAGCAACATCTTCTTTCCCCGATTCTCATTTCCCCCTAATTTCTCAACTTCTCTGTCTAATCAGGGTCTTCTACCATCTTCTCATCTTGATTCTGCAGTCAGAGGAATGCCTTTCTGAGCAGACCCTTCCACATCCCCACCACTCTGGTCTAATCTTATGTTTTTAAAACAAAGCTCAACCTTTTCCTGGGAAAGTGTGCATGAGCTTGTAGTCCATAATGGGATTCTCACATGTGTCAGGAAGACCCTAGGAAGCCAGAGAGCTGAGGATAGAAGAAGCCAAGTTACAGGCATTTGTGTAAGAATCGGGAGAAAAATTAACAAAAATAAAGGGGAAAAATACTTGTTGATGAATGACAGAAAACCACAAAAATCTGTAAAGCAGTCCTACTTCAATTAAAAAAAAAAATAAAGTGGCAAAAAAGAGGAAAAAACACCACAGATCTCATCTCCACAACACAAAGGAAATATGGACGATGCTTTTCTAACACAAGTCACAGAATCAGCTCAGAAGATATGTTAGAAAATATGTACCTTCAACCATCTTGCATGTCACTGGTAGACATTGCTTGCAGAAAGCAGCTCAGCTGATGAATTTGCAATTTGCTGGTGAGTTTTTATCTTCCAGAAGTTAGAGAAAGACCATGATTCTGCATCCAATTCTAGTCAACAAGGAAGAATTAATTAATAAAATAGAAACAATCAGAACCTTATGGGAAAATACCCACAACACCTCAGGATTTGTGTCTTAAGGATGAACACCCTAAGTGTGATCAGTCATGTACCCTGGACTTTTAGAAGGCAGATCCAGAATGTTCAGAGAAAAGTCTCCAGAGGATGGCTAGAGATGAATGAAAGGGGTGCCAGGAGAATTCTGACAACCACGGTATTCCATGGCCACTCAGAGTACATGGAGTCTGAGGTGTGGTATACTGGTTATACAAGCCTGGGAAAGTCCCTGAAATGCTCTGGAACTCAGCTTCATCATCTGCATAATGGGAACAGCCTTACACATCTAATTAGGAAATGAGACTAAAGTTTGTAAAGTGTTTAGCATAATACCAGATGCACTTTTCATTAAATCATAGCTATTGTTATTCATATCACACCGCCATAGACTCAGAGGTGTGAGTCACATTTCCTGTTTACCACCTGCTTAGAAATCCTGATTGTTTGTTGCCAACTGGGAACAGAGGAGTATGTGGTGGAGAAACGGCATGACTCTAGGGAAGGAGGAAAGAACATGAAGTCAGAGAACCTGAGGTCAGACGCTCTCTCTCTACAGCCTAAAGTGTTTGCAGGCTGTGCCCTGAAAGGCAAATGTGCACCAACATATGATCTCTGTGCACAAGCCCTGGCCCATAGCTACACCTGCCCAGAGTGGGGCATCTTTCCTTATTTACACAGAAACTCTTCTCCAAGCCTCCATCCTTCTCATGAAAAGTACATAATGATACCAAGGTAGCTTGTTTCATAGGGTCACTCATTCATTCAGTCATTCATGTGGTCAATCATTCTAAAACTTTTTTAGGTGTCCAGTCTAATGACTAAGAGTACAAATTTGAAAATGAAATGGGTGTGGTTTCCATCTGGGCTCCACCACTTACTAGGAATGTGCTGAGGAGCTTGCTGAAGCCTTGGAGCCTCAGCTCCTTTATCTAGAAAGTGGGATAATGATACTTCTATCTTAGTATGGTTGTCAGAGTCAGCAGAGATAAAATAAAGGTTTTCTTCTTATACCTGGCACAGATTAAATATTCAAAAAATGGTGTTTAGTATTACTTAGATAAGTAATTACTGAGATAAGTTGTCATTTTGTCCAAGGAATTTTACTAGGAAAAATAAGTCTATTGTACAAAACACAGGCACATCAATTCCTGTTATTGCACACATTATTTATCTGATATTTTCAAAGTATATGGTTTAAAACTAATGCACAGTGCTAAAAACTAAAGTCTAGGCTCAGATCTTCTCACCTAGAAAAGCTTACCTAGGAAAAGCCAGAAACAACCTATAAGCCCAACAAGAAGAGTTAGTTACATAGATTACAATATGCCCATATGAAGCATGCTGCATGCTAAGCTGCACTAAGTTTCTTCAGTCATGTCTGACTCTGGGCAACCCTATGGACTATAGCCCACTAGGCTCCTCTGTCCTTGGCGATTCTCCAGGCAAGAATACTGGAGTGGGTTGTCCTGTCCTCCTCCAGGGGAATCTTCCCTACCCAGGGATCGAACCTGCATCTCATATGTTTCCTTCATTCACAGGTGGGTTCTTTACCACTAACACCACCTGGGAAGTCCCAAGTTTTATAAGTAAGTCAACAATATTTCTGGACTCCACAAAAGAAGCAAGCACAATCTTGTGAGGTATGCACAGGAGCAACATGTTCAGAACAAAGAAGTCAGGGTTATTATCCAATGTGCACAGCCAGCCACCTCCTTGTGTCTGAACATCGTGCTCTGAGAGGGACACTGAGAAACTCAATCTCTTCATCAGAGTAAAAATCCAATATGACAGGAAAAAGATGACAAAAGCCTAGAGGAAATATAGCAAAATGTGTTTCAACTGCTTGGAAGACTGCAAGGCGGAAGAGGTTAGAGCTGTGTGCAAGTCCAAAAGACTCACCTGGAATCAACAGAAGCAAGGCTGGGGCGGGGCAAGAGAGGATGTGTACAGAGGTGGAATACAGATCAGGTTCACATCGTGAATAAGCACGAGCAGAATTTGTGTCCCAACTTGGCCACATCCTTTGCTTAGCACAATCCTGGTCGATATGATGGCTTGAGGATGAGAAGAGGGGAAGGAGGAAGAGAGGATGAAGGGTGTGGGAAGTAAAGAGACAAGAGAAGGAGGAGGGGGAGAAAGGGTCTTGAGTCTGAGCGAAGGACTCTGGATTTCACCATCACTGTAGGTCTTTCTCTCCTCCCACTGCAGGTAATGAAACTTCTCTAGCCCAGCATCCCTCCCTACACCCAATCCTACAAGGAAGCCTAGCTGTTTGTAAAAGGAAAGTTGTCATCAGTAATAGCTGCATCTTTTGTGGGCTGTCAACATTTTTTTACTTTAAAATTAAATTTTAATTTGATTCTCATTTGAATGACGCTTCAAGTTGAAAAATAGGTACAAGAGCAAAGAGACAAGTGCACTTAAAGGGCTAATGGGTGACAATGGCCATGAAGAGGGACTCTTTTTCAAACATCAGCCTGGTGGTTAAGTAAAGGTTGAGGATCAGGAAGCGTTAGTCAAGGCAGAATGGATACAGGTATCCGTATGGCTGAGTCCCTTTGCTGTCCACCTGAAGCTATCACAGCATTGTTAATAGGCTATAGTCCCATGTAAAATAATTTTTTTAAAAAAGAGTCAAAATGAAGGAAGGAGTCCAGGGAACATGCTGAAGTCCTGAATAAGGCACTGACAACAGAAATGAGGAAGAGAGGATGGGTAACCAGGAGACATAATTTATAATAGGGGATAAGTGGCTGGGTAAGTAAGCAGGAGTAAGGAGTCTGAACTGTCTGATGGATGCCTTATGTAGGTAGGTGGGTGGCAGTTGCCATTATAAGATAATGAAGCCAGGAAGATGAGCAGGTTTGGTGAGGACAGTGGAGATAGAGAGAGTCTGGCCTGGAGCTTAGTTAAGTATATCACAGGAAAAAATCTCAACTAAGGAAAGTTCTCAAACGATAGAGTGAGTTATTGCAAAAAATAATAATAATAATAACTCTCTGTTTATCTGTGTGGGTGGAGGGGAATCTTGGTGACTTCACGTAAACATTCTCCACTCCAAAGTGGCTCTTTTCCACAACGAAGGCAAAGACTATATTCTCCCCATAAATCAGCCTGCTCAAAACTTGTGATCTCCCAGAAATGCGAGGGACCTTGATTTAGCATTTGCCTTGAAACAGGTGAGATCTGAGAAGGAACTAGAAGAGGAACTACCCAAAGGTATAGGAATGGGTGTCCCTGGTTGGGTATTGAATATTCTGGTGAGTTTTTTTGTTGTTGTTGTTGTTTTTTTTTTTTTTTTGGCTGTGCTGCAAGGTGGGTAGGACCTTAGTTGCCCAACAGGGATGGAACCCACACCCTCCATTGGAAGCATGGAGTCTTAACTACCAGACTGACAGGGAAGTCCCTTGTGAGCTTTTTGAGATAAGTAAATCAACATCTATGTTCTAGTTATATTGTTTTGTGACTATATACATATATTCACCATGGGTGGGTGTTTTATTTTTCTGAATTTGGGGAAGTTTCAACCCACTTCAGATGAACCAAATAATAATAATTTAAAAATATCATCATTTAATGGCATCTGATTCCAAAGCTTAAGCTCTTTGATGCTAGGCTAAGTCTTGAGCAAGGTTTTGTAATGACTGAATAAATGAGCCTATGGAGCAGACTAAGTAGTGTCCACAGTTAGAAAACAAATCGAAGCTTCAGAGATTAAGCAAATTTCCCAATATAAACAACATACTGCACTGCTCCCTATACTGTATTTTGGTGTAAATTTAATAGGCACACACTTTGATTGATTGCAGAACAATATTTGGCAAATGGAGTGTCTCCTGAATTTCAACCCACACATGCCCTCTAGGCCAAGTGCCTTGATGTGGGGCACAGCCTGTATACAGTAGTTAAGATGTAAGGACATGATCCTTCTCAGGCCTTCTCACTTTACATACTTGTCTCTCCCACTAGGGATCATACTGCTCTTCCAATAATGGACATCTATCCAGCCCCCTTTAAATAACAGCAAAAAATCAGCAGGATTTCCAAAGTCACTGTGAAAGCAAAGATAATTACATCTTTCCTCTGTGTTGATACTGTTTGGGAAATAATCAGTGTTAAGAAGAGCTACAGTATAAATTTATGAATAGGTTAGGAAACAGAGATGATGGTTGAGAAGTGAATCAAAAGATAACAGACAAAAATGAGAGATGATAAAAGGTCAGATAATAGAGATGCTGAGGTTGGGGAAGAGACAGCAGTGCTTAAGACCCATATCCTTTGAACTCAATACTTCTCAACTTTCTCCTTTTTAGAGAAGTCATATACTGCTCTATTCATTCACCCTTTCCTTGTTCATCAGACATCTCTTGATTACATGTCATATTCCAGGCATAGCGAAAAACATCAGGTATAATTTAATCAATAGTGCATGTTCCCAGTCTTCCAAAAAGTCAAAAGGCACTAGAGAAGGCCTTTGTGAATACAAAGATTCACTGCAACATCATCTGAAAAGCTTTAGGAACAAAATGTCATGGGAGCCCAGAAGAGATCATAAATAACTTTCCTGACTGTGTTAGGAAGGCATATTTCATCTGGATGTTCAAGAATGAGAAGGAACTTTTAAGCAGAAAAAAAAAAAAAAAAATGGAGGAAAGCAGTCAAGGCAAAGGGAGCAGTATGTATCACAAAGCTTCAGAACTATACAGGGTCATGGAATGTTTATCGAGTAGGGAGAGTTCCATTGGACAAGATGAGGCATGAAGGGTATGGTGAGAGGTAAACCTGGAGAAGTAGATTGGGGCCACAGACAAAGTGATGCACGTCATTAAAACCTAACTTTACTTTACTAACTGCCTAGCATGCATATACTGATCTTAACATCCTCCCAAAACAATCTTGTGTCATCCTTCTTTCAGGAAAAGAACTGTACATGTTAAGGCTGGAATGGACCTTTATGGCTTCCTGGCTTTAGAGCCACATAGCCTTGAGTTCAAATCCTGGCTCTCCCACTTACTGTAGCAATGTTCTGAGATTTGGAATCTTTATATGTATAACAAACATGATAGAACCTCACAGAAGTAAGTTGATATTGATGAATTGGCCCATAGAGCACCTTGTACACAGGATACACTAAAAAAATGGTATTACTCCCTCTCCCTTTCATTTACCCCTGGACTTTCTTCAGGAGGAACACACATGCCAAATAATGTTAATTGAAAAAAAAAACAATAACTCATTTTTGAAGGTCTTTTGAGAAGGAGATTTCACAACTTACTCAGTATCTAGACTCTAATAGGGAATTCCTTCAAACAATATTCTAAGACTACCTAAGCCGCTTTTGTACTGCCCATTAATACAATGAAAAGAGTTCCACACAGCAGGGAAATTCTTACTCTTCTGGAAAACTCTGTAGGTCTTCAGGCTCTGTTGTCGCAGTATTGACCTGTGAATCTTGCTGAAGAACAGAAGAAACAGTGAACCCAGAGGAATATTAGCATCAGCACACTGTTCCAGGGCTCTGGATGACTGCTCAGAGTAAAATGCAGGGCCTCACCCCTCCTCTACACTCTGATCTTGATCCCTCAGAATGTTTCTCACCCTCATCTCTTCCTTAACAGCAGGCAGAACATGATTTTTCAGTATGGGCCACCCTGAAATGTTTTAGTCACATTGTTAATCACCGAATGACTCTCATCCTGGTTAGGTAAACTAACTTTAGGGTCATTGAATGTGACAATGAAAACACATCTTTGAAAGCAGCATTTCCCAAGGGGGTCAGAGAAAGTGTACAAAGGCAGAATGAACAGTAGAGCCTGGACTGGTTCTAGCAGATACAAATCCCTTCTTACATCACTGAATCTAGAAAAGTGAGTCTAAAGAGTTGATATTGCACCCTTCTGAATAACCTCATCCATTATATATATGCACATACAAGCCTACACATATGGACATGCTTTATGTGTAGGCTTGTATGTAGTTCTAGATGTATCTAAAGTTGCTTTAGATTTTGAAGATGGAGGGTTCATTGTATTCACTAAAACAATTCAGAGCTCACTCTGAGTGGAGTATGGAAAGAAACTCTCTGAACTGTTATATTTTACTGAAGAGAAGGAAGGCAGGTAGCTCTTATCCAGGTGTGTCTTAGTCGCTCAGTCATGTACAACTCTGTGCAACGCCGTGGACTGTAGCCCACTAGGCTCCTCTGTCCATGGAATTCCGCAGGCAAGAATACTGGAATGGCTTGCCTTTCTCTCCTCCAGGGGATCTTCCCAACCCAGGGATCTAACCGGGGTCTCCCACATTGCAGGCAGATTCTTTACCATCTGAGCCACCAGGGAAGCCTAGAGGTATACATATAGGAAAGAGAACTAATATGTTTGAGAATTTACTATAAACCACTCAGATTCTAATCAATTCACTTAATTTTTATAATAACTTTATAAATTGAGTAGCTATTACCGTCACTCCCATGTTAAGGAAGAGAAAACAGGAGCATGGACTGGTCAAGAGACTTGTCCACAATTACACAGCAAGTGTAGAACTTAGGTGTAGGAAGGCTGCTCGGGGATCCAGTTTCCTAATAAGCACTACGCAACACCACCACTCCAAAGTATTGTGTATGGATTCCACATATTCAAATTAAAACCTTGGTTATTTTTCTTCATATTAATCATTCCTATTCTCAAAGCCATAATAGCAAGAAGTCCAGTATCTTACTCTTGGAGAAGCCTCCTTCCCCCTAAAGCAGTTTAAATCCCTAGAGGGAAAAAAAAGTCTATCTCTTCATTCCAAACTTAAGCAGGACATGAGAAACAACACTGCTTCTCATAGCCACTTGGAGTTACTACTTAACATGGGAATGGAGTTGGAAAAAATATAGTTGGTCAGCTCTATTTTGTGCCTGTCTCCAGCCCCTACAGAAAATGCTATGGTTTTTTGTTTTTGTTTTTGTTTTTAAAGAGTGCTAAGGCTTCTTCAGTGATAAACTTAGCCAAGAAAGTGCCACTTTAGACAACTAAGGGTTCAAGGGCTTTGCTCCCATGCTCTCTTAGACGTTTGTTATCATCACCAACTTTAACTTGTCTTTCCTTGGAAATAACTTAATTCAAGTGTCTCTGTCCCCTGGTCCTTGATCAAGAACTAAAAGGGAAATTCTGATAGATGTGATTTGCATAGGCAGTCTTGGTTGCTGCATGCTCCAAACAATGTGGGCAACTCCCACACTAAGCCTGAGGTTTGACCCTAAAGATTCACCATGGCCCATAATCTCAAAGCCAACTACTTCTTCTGGGCTCAATAAAATAAACAACGATCTCTTCCAATGCTTGGAGATCAACTTTCTACCCAGGACTTGCCTAGTAAGCCATGCACTCGGTGGGATCTGCAGTGTGAGGCTTTCATAGAGGAATTTCAAGGGTAATTCTAATCAACGAACTTGAAGTGTCAACCTAGAGTTAGAAGTAAATGCTCTATAACATAGTCTGTGCTGATTCGTAAGATTGGTACAGAATGAGGTAAGAAAGGGGAGATAATCTGTGTGTAAGCGTGTCATTTTTAAGCCTCTAACAGTTCTCTCTGATTCACAGGACGTCTTCAGAGCCATGCATCCAGACCCTGATATTGTGCGGTTGTACCTTAAACCACTGCTCATTGGAGAGCTTGCTCCAGAAGAGCCCAATCAGGAAAGAAACAAAAACGTGAGTGAGGTCTCGGGACTCAAGAGTATGTGGAGGGTTGGGGACGAGGTATATTACAGGGCCAATTTATCATTTTCTGTGGGAAACCAGCCATCCTGCCTGGAGGGGCCTGCAATGGCATAAATGAGAGGATTCCAAGTATTTCAAAGCAATGTCATCCTCCTGAGATCCTCAGAATTCTTAAACCTCTGAGAAACAAAGGAATGGGATGCGTGGCCCTGTGCCAAACAGTAATTCCATGTTTCTAACCACCTACTTCTTGGCATGCAACTTACACATAACTTCTCTTTTTCCATGACTGCTTATAATTCTCTGATGTTCCCTGTTAAACCAGTTTCCATGAGAGCAGAGACTATGTCAATTTTGCTCATCCCTGAGTCCTCAGTACCTAAAGGCACAGGATTGGACCTGTAGTAGGAATTCCACAAATAGCTGTTGAGTCAATGATGTGACTATATCCTAACTATAGTTCTTTTTACAATTGGAGAAATTACAGTTCCAGGAGAATAAGCTACCCTCTGAAAAGCAAAGAACAGGAACTCCAGTTCACCTCTTTCTGGCTCCAAACCTTTGGGTATCCCCCACGAAAAGCACCACTTTTCTTTTGCCAAGACTTTGGTTGACTGAAAAACTGTCTTCAGGAGGCAGGGCCTCCATAAGACTAGACTTCACTAGAATGGTTGCACTTAAAAGGATTTTAGGTAATATTAAGCACTGAAGTTTTTTGGGGGGTTTTTTTGCACTTCATGTTTTAAAACAGCTTACAATTGTACCATTCTTTTGAAATACTTTGTACAAAGTGGTGATCCAGATATCACTGTGCAGCAGAAAGAATAAGAATTACATTTCCACTTAAAGAAATGAAGAAACAAACTCACAAAGGGATAGGAGGAATCTGAGGAGAGAGGACTGGTTACGTGCAGGCCCAAGACGAATACTTAGGCTGACTCCTGAGGCCCAGGTGCATCCCTCAAGGCTGTGTGTCAGGAAGCAACGCACTGTACTGAGATGAGTGGGCCATCAGGCAGACAGCCTGGGCACATAGCCCTGTTCCTATGACAAGGTGTAGGAGCCGAGATATTGTTCAGTCAGTAAGTCATGTCTGACTCTTTGTGACCCCGTGAACTGCAGCATGCCAGGCTTCCATGTTCCTACACTATTTCCCAGAGTTTGCTCGAACTCATGTCCATTGAGTCCATGATGCCATCCAACCATCTCATCCTCTGTCACCCTCTGCTCTTCCCGCCCTCAACCTTTCCAGGCACCAGGGTCTTTTCCAATGAGTTGGTTCTTCCCATCAGGTGGCCAATGTATGAGCTTCAGCTTAACCATCAGTCATTTCAATGAATATTCAGGGTTGATTTCCTATAGGACTGACAGGTTTGATCTCCATGCTGTCCAAGGGACTCTCAAGAGTCTTCTCCAACACCACAGTTCAAAAGCAACAATTCTTTGGTGCACAATCTTCTTTCTAGTCCAACTCTCACATCCATACATGACTACTGGAAAACCCATAACTTTGACTATATGGACCTTTGTTGGCAAAGTAACGTCTCTGCTTTTTAATATGCTATCTACGTTTGTCACTGCTTTTATTCCAAGGAGCAAGCATCTTTTAATTTCATGGCTGCAGTCACCAGCTGCAGTGATTTTTGGAGCCCAAGAAAATAAACTCTGTCACTGTTTCTATTTTTTCACCTTCTAGTTGCCATGAAGTGATTGGACTGAATGCCATGATCTTCATTTTTTGAATGTTGAGTTTGAAGCCAGCTTTTTTACCCTCCTCTTTCACCTTCATCAACAGACTCTTTAGTTCCTCTTCACTTTCTGCCATTAGAGTGGTATGATCTTCTTATCTGAAGTTGTTGATAATTCTCCCAGCAATCTTGATTCCAGCTTCTGCTTCATCCAGCACAGCATTTCACATGATGTACTCTGCATATAAATTAAATAAGCAGGGTGACAATATACAGCCTTGATGTACTCCTTTCCCAATTTTGAACCAGTCCATTGTTCCAAGTCTGGTTCGAACTGTTGCTTCTTGACCTGCATACAGGTTTCTCAGGAGGCAGGTCTAGTACTCCCATCTCATTAAGAATTTTCCACAGCTTGTTGTGATCCACAAAGGGTCAGAAGAAACAGTAAACCCAGAGGAATATTAGAGTAGTCAGTGAAGCAGTTTTTTTGTTTTGTTTTGTTTTGTTTTAGAATTCTCTTGCTTATTCTATGATCCAACAGATGTTGGCAATTTGATTTTTGGTTCCTCTGCCTTTTCTAAATCCAACTTGTATATCTGGAAGTTCTCAGTTCATGTACTGTTGAAGCCTAGTTTGAAGGATTTTGAGCATTACCTTGCTAGCATGTGAAATAAGAGCAATTATGTGGTACTTTGAATGTTCTTTGGCATTGCCTTTCTTTGGGATTGAAATAAAAATTGATTTTTCAAGTCCTGTGGCCACTGCTGAGTTTTCCAAATTTGCATATCGAGTGTAGCACTATAATAGCATTATCTTTTGGGGATTTAAAATAGCTCAGCTGGAATTCCATCACCTCCATTAGCATTAAATCACCTTCATTAGCATTGTTCATATCAATGCTTTCTAAAGCCCACTTGACTTCACACTCCAAAATGTCTGGCTCTTGGTGAGTGACCATAACATCCTGGTTACCTGGGTCATTAAAGCTTTTTTGTATAATTCTGTTTATTCTTGCCACATCTTCTTAATATCTTCTTTTCTGTGAGGTCTTTACAATTTCTGTCCTTTATCGTGCCCATCTTTGCCTGAAATGCTCCCTTGACATCTCCAATTTTGTTGAAGAGATCTCTAGTTTTTTCCATTCTATTGTTTTCCTCTACTTCTTGCTTTGTTCACATAAGATGCTTTCTTATCTCTACTTGCTATTCTCTGGAACTCTGCATTCAGTTGAGTATATCTTTCCTTTTTTCCTTTGCCTTTAACTTCTCTTCTTTTCTCAGCTATTTGTAAGGCCTCCTCAGACATCATTTTGCCTTTTTGCATTTCTTTTCCTTGGGGATGATTTTGATCACCACCTCCAGTACAATGTTACTGTAATTTGTCATGAAATCATGGCACCGGATGCCATGATCTTCATTTTTTGAATGTTGGATTTTAAACCAGCTTCTTCACTCTCCTCCTTCACCTTCAAGAGGCTTTTTATGTCCTCTTCACTTTCTGCCATAAGGCTGGTGTCATCTGCATATCTGAGGTTATTGGTATTTCTCCCAGCAGTCTTGACTCCAGCTTCTGCTTCATCCAGCCTGACATTTAGCATTATACACTCTGCATAGAAGTTAATTAAGCAGGGTGACAACATGCAGCCTTGATGTACTCCTTTCCCAATTTGGAACCACTGCATTGTTCCATGTCTAGTTCTAACTAGCTTCTTCACCTGCATACAGGTTGCTCAGGAGACAGGTAAGGCAGTCTGGTATTCCCACGTATTGAAGAATTTTCCACAGTTTGTTGTGATCCACATGGTCAAAGGCTTTAGCATAGTCAGTGAAGCAGAAGTAGATGTCTTTTGGAATTCCCTTGCTTTCTCTATGATCCAACACATGTTAGCAATTTGATTGCTGGTTCCTCTGTATTTTCTAAATCGAGCTTGAATATCTGGAAGTTCTCCGTTCATGTACTGTTGAAGCCTAGCTTGGAGAACTTTAAGCATTACTTTGTTAGCGTGTGAAATGAGTGCAATTGTGCAGAAGTCTGAACATCATTTGGCATTGCCTTTCTTTGGGATTAGAATGAAAATTGATTTTTCAAGTCCTGTGGCCACTGCTGAGTTTCCCAAATTTGCTGGCATATTGAGTGCAGCACTTTCACAGCATCATCTTTTAGGATTTGAAATATCTCAGCTGGAATTCCATCACCTCCACTAGCTTTGTTGGTAGTGATGTGTCCTAAGGCCCACTTGACTTCATATTCCAGCATGTCTGGCTCTAGGTGAGTAATCACAACACCATCGTGGTTATTTGGGTCATTAAGATCTTTTTTGTACAGTTCTTCTGTGTATTATTGCCACCTTGTCTTGATATCTTCTGCTTCTGTTAGGTCCATAAGGTTTCTGTCCTTTATTGTGCCCATCTTTGTATGAAACTTTCCCTTGGTATCTCTAATTTTCATGAAGATATCTCTAGTCTTTCCCATTCTATTGTTTTCCTCTATTTTTTTGCATTGATCACTGAGGAAGGCTTTCTTATCTCTCCTTGCTATTCTTTGGAACTCTGCATTCAGAGAGGTATATCTTTCTTTTTCTGCTTTGCCTTTCACTTCTCTTCTTTTCTCAGCTATTTGTAAGGGCTCCTCAGACACCACTTTGCCATTTTGCAGTTATTGTCCTTGGGGATGATTTTGATCACCACCTCCAGTACAATGTTATGAACCTCTGTCCATAGTTCTTCAGGCACTCTGTCTATTAGATCTTATCCCTTGAATCTATTTCTCACTTCCACTGTATAACTTTAAGGGATTTACTTCAGGTCATACCTGAATGGCCTAGTGGTTTTACCTACTTTGTTCAATTTTAGTCTGAATTTTGCAATAAGGAATTCGTGATCTGAACCACATTCAGCTCCTGGTCTTGTTTTTGCTGCCTGTATAGAGCTTCTCCATCTTTGGCTGCAAAGAATATAATCAATCTGATTTCGGTATTGACCATCTGGTGATGTCCATGTGTAGAGTCATCTATTATGTTGTTGGAAGAGGGTGTTTGTTATGACCAGTGTGTTCTCTTGGCAAAACTCTGTTAGCCTCTGACCAGCTTCCTTTTGTACACCAAGGCAAAGCTTGCCTGTTACTCCAGGTATGTCTTGACTTCCTACTTTTGTATTCCAATCCCCTATGAGGAAAGAAAGCTAAGTGCTGAAGAATTGATGCTTTTGAACTGTGGTGTGGAGAAGACTCTTGAGAGTCCCTTGGACTGTAAGGAGATCCAGCTAGTCAATCCTAAAGGAGATCAGTCCTGGGTGTTCATTGGAAGGACTGATGCTGAAGCTGAAAGTGCAATACTTTGGCCACCTGATGCAAAGAACTGACTCATTTGAAAAGTCCCTGATGCTGGGATAGATTGAAGGTGGGAGGAGAAGGGGATGAAAGAGAATGAGATGGTTGGATGGTATCATCAACTAAATGGACATGAGTTTGAGTAAGCTCTGGGAGTTGGTAATGGATAGGGAAGCAGCGTGCAGCAGTCCACTGGGTCTCAAAGAGTCGAACACGACTGAGTGACTGAACTGAACTGATGATGAAAAGGACATCTTTTTTTGGTAATAATTCTAGAAGGTCTTGTAGGTCTTCTTCAGCTTCTTCAGCATTAGTGGTCAGGGCACAGACTTGGATTACTCTGATACTGAATGGTTTCCCTTGGAAGTGAACAGAGATCATCTTTCTTTTTTGATTTTGCACCCAAGTACTGTATTTCGGACTCTTTTGTTGACTAGCACACTTGTGTGATCTATTAAAGTTATCTATGGCCACCAGAATTATGATGTTCATGGGGCCTTTCAAGATGAGCCCATCCAGACTTTTCCAAGGCATTGGATCATTTAAAAGTATCAGTGAATTTTGAAATGAATTTTCTTCCTTCTAGGATTATGTTCATATCTCTTTTTTATTATTATTTCAAATTTTTCTTCTCTTTTACATCTGAACAATCCAGTTTTCATTCTTATACCCTGGTCACTTTCTCAACAGTCTGAGTTTTAAACCCATTATAGTCATTAAGCTAAGGAGATATTTCTTCCCAGGCCTTTCACTGACTCTTGAGTATGATGTGCAAGTTTGTAAATCAGTGCTAGCACTTGACCTACATACATAAGCACAGTGCATGTACACAGAGTCAGGACTCCTCCAGCCAATGGAAAGTGAAAGTGAAGCCGCTCAGTCATGCCTGACTCTTTGTGACCCCATGGACTGCAGCCCACTAGGCTCCTCTTTCCATGGGATTCTCCAGGCAAGAATACTGGGGTGGGTTGCCATTTCCTCCTCCAGGGGATCTTCCCGACCCAGGGATGGAACCTCGGTCTCCCACGTTGCAGGCAGACGCTTTACCATCTGAGCCACCAGGGAAGACACACTCGCTAATACCACATGAGACCCTGTCTCATTCCTGTAGAGCTCCTGAGCATCTCACAGGAAATGCATCCTTTGGGCTAATCTAAGTGAACTCTATCTTTCATAAAGGAGTCTTTTGCACACGCTAAAGACTGGCATATTGATATGCCAGTCATAAAGCCACTGCCTGGGCTTAGGACACCTACTTACCTGAGCTGCTGTGAGAAGAAAAGAAATGAATATTGTGATAAGCCAGCCACTTATCTATGTTATCAGCTGATAACATAGAAAGTAACACAGATCCATGTAGATAGCAAAGTTGCCCAAAGTATAATCAGAGTTCAAACAACACATTAATTTAAAAAGGCAACTATTATTAATAGATACACACTTCTACATATAAAATAGATGAATAATAAGGACCTACTGTATGGCAGGGATCTATATTCAGTATCTCATAATGATCTACAATGGAATAGAATCTGAAGAAACAAATTTTTTGTTCTGATAAGTAGAAAATTAATTTTGGGGGTTTTCCCCTGGCAGCCCAGTCGTTAAGACTTCTCTTTTCAACGCAGGGGGTGCAGGTTTGATCCCTCATCAGGGATCCAAGATTTCACATGCCTCACAGCCAAAAAAATAAATAAATAAATAAAATAAAAGCAATATTGTCACAAATTCAATAAAGATTTCAAAAGAAATGATCTGCATCAAAAAAATTTTTAATTAATCACTTTTAAAAAGAGAATTGTTAGAGATATGTATCTCTTCATTGAACCCCCCCCACTCCCCAAAAAAGAAGTAAATTATAAGTCCCATAACAATTTGAGGACAGTTTACAAATCACTACTCATCTGTCTCTTCTCCAGAAAAAAAAAAAATTTTTCATAACTTGTTGTAAGCATTTTGCTTTTATGTTAATTTTTTAAGGTTTGGGGGTTTTTTTATTAAATTATGCCTAATTATACTTATTAAATAAATAAATGTCTATTCATGAAATTAAGGTATCATAGATTAAATTATTAAAATAGATTAATAATTATGTTGATCTGTACTCCCTCTCCACTGAAGGAACTAATTCTTTTCTTGCATATTTATCTCACAGTCCCAGCTGGTAGAAGATTTCCAAGAACTGCGGAGGACGTTAGAGACCATGAATATGTTCAGTGCCAACCTGCGGTTCTTCTTCCTTCACCTCGCCCAGGTCTTGATTTTGGAGGCCCTGGCTTGGGTAATAGTGTGGCATTTTGGCAGTGGCTGGCTTATCACAATATTCATTTCTTTTCTTCTCACGGTTGCTCAGGTGAGTAGGTATCCCAAGCCCAGGCAGTGGCTCTATGGGAAGCCTCAGAATTTTTTCTTCTCTCTTTACACTGGTGTCAGCGGCTGCCTGGCACTTCCTGGCAAGCTAGTCATCGATGTCTGACACCAATAAGTTTTCAAAACCCACAGGGCCCCAGTTCTCTTATCTGTAACATAGGGTAACAATTTTTTATGGAAATATTCTGAGGAGAACTAAACAAGTTACTCTGTAGAGTACCTAGCACAGAGACTGGCACGTGGTAAATATCCTTGACAGTTGTTGCTCTTTGCCCGCCATTATCCACACAATGTCAGTAACTGAGGTTCCGTTCTAGGCCATGTAACCTTCACCTTTGTCTTTCGTTCATTAACCATTTCGTCCATCAACCATTAACATTTTTCATGGTGGTTCAATGATTTTATTAAGACTATAGGCATATACATGAACTTATTTTGTTTTCTTTTTAATTGCTCAGTTGTTTCCAACCTTTTTTGACCCCGTGGACTGTAACTGGCTCCTCTGTCCATGGATTTCCACAGGCAAGAATACTGGAGTAGGTTGCCATTCCCTTTACCAGGGAATCTTCCTGACCCAGGGATCAAATCCGAGTCTCCCACATTGCAGGCAGATTCTTTGCCATCTTAGCCACCATGAAGAAAGGAAGCCTCACATTAATTTATACCTATATGTGTGTGTGTGTATATATATATGTATATATATATATATATCACTATTTATACATGATGTTTCATAATAAAAGATTCTACTAAAGATGTTATCTATCTGTATTTTTTTTTAATTCCCTGAGACCCTAGCCAAAATCTTCATTTCACCAATACTTATCAATACATCAGTCTATGAAGAGAGTCTATTTATTATTACATGATAATAGGATCATGTATTCTGCCGGAAATGGCAATCAGCAACTGGCATGTAACAGGGCAATTGATAAATCCTTTGAATGAAGCACAGATCTCTGAAGATGGCCTTCTATGACCACAACACTGTATTGTGGACACAAAGGGAAACACACCTGACCCTGCCCTTGGGAAACAGTCATCCAGGGGAGGAGCTGGTCATTTAAATATCTAGACAGGATACAAGGCAGAAGGAAAAGAAACAAGCATGTGCTGTGGGAGCAGAAAGAGGCATCTAATTCTAATTGAGGCAATTGGAGATGATTTCATGGAGAATTAACATCAGTGTTAATTACAAAATTTTATATGCTCATTTTTTTTTTGAAAAGTCAACTTGCTTTATTCTTTGAAAAGCAACTTTTAGAATCAAGAAAGGAAACAAATATTTGTTTGACTGCTTAGCATTATCAGGAATTTTACATGTATTTTGGCTGCACGACAGCTGAATGAGCAAGGTTTATTATAATCCCTGCTTCTCAGACAAAGAACTGAGTTCAGAGCTACTGACTAGCTTGCCAAGAGTTGTATAACTTGTAAAGTGGTGAAGGACAGTTTAGAGCCCAAGTTAGCCTGACTCGAAAGGCATCCTCTTTCCATTCCACACTGGAAGATTCTGACAGTGGAGAGAAGAGCATTCTAGGCTGAGAGAACCACCTGTGCAAAGGCACAGAGATGGGAAAGAACTCAGCAAGTGTGACACACTTGGTTTGAGGTCAGACAAGATCTCCCACTGTTCTCATGGGTTCCCGAACCTACCAGTGGGCTCACTTACTACTTTCTTCTTATCTTGTCAACTTCTTTGACGGTAACCCTGTCTCTTCCAGGCTCAGGGTTCATTTCTGCAACATGACATGGGACACCTTTCCATATTTAAGAAGTCCAAGTGGAACCGCCTGATGCAAATATTTTTGATGGGTCATCTCAAGGTACTGAATGTTCCAGGAGTATGATGGGATTCTGAAAGTCATTTCACTAAGCAGTGGTTTCTACATACACTTATCAGCAAAAAATGTTACTACACACCACACAAGTAAATGTACATATACTAACAATGTAGTGACTATACATATTATATATATATATAATTATATATATATATAATAATTATATATGCATATAATATATTATATAATTATATATATTAGTATTATATATATATAATTATTATATAAATATCAGTTTAGTTTAGTTCAGTCGCTCAGTTGTATCCGACTCTTTGCGACCCCATGAATGGTAGCACGCCAGGCATCCCTGTCCATCACAAACTCCGGGAGTTCACTCAAACCCACGTCCATCGAGTCGGTGATGCCATCCAGCCATCTCATCCTCTGTTGTCCCCTTCTCCTCCTGCCCCCAATCCCTCCCAGCATCAGAGTCTTTTCCAATGAGTCAACTCTTCACATGAGGTGGCCAAAGTACTGGAGTTTCAGCTTTAGCATCATTCCTTCCAAAGAAATCCCAGGGCTGATCTCCAGAATGGACTGGTGGGATCTCCTTGCAGTCCAAGGGAATTTCTTGGACTGCAAGAGTCTTCTCCAACACCACAGTTCAAAAGCATCAATTCTTCGGTGCTCAGCCTTCTTCACAGTCCAACTCTCACATCCATACATGACCACAGGAAAAACCATAACCTTGACTAGATGAACCTTTGTTGGCAAAGTAATGTCTCTGCTTTTGAATATGCTATCTAGGTTGGTCATAACTTTCCTTCCAAGGAGTAAGCGTCTTTTAATTTCATGGCTGCAGTCACCATCAGCAGTGATTTTGGAGACCCAAAATATAAAGTCTGACACTGTTTCCACTGTTTCCCCATCTATTTCCCATGAAGTGATGGGACCGGATGCCATGATCTTCATTTTCTGAATGTTGAGCTTTAAACCAACTTTTTCACTCTCCACTTTCACTTTCATCAAGAGGCTTTTGAGTTCCTCTTCACTTTCTACCATAAGGGTGGTGTCATCTGCATATCTGAGGTTATTGATATTTCTTTTGGCAATCTTGATTCCAGCTTGTGTTTCTTCCAGTCCAGCGTTTCTCATGATGTACTCTGCATATAAGTTAAATAAGCAGGATGACCATATACAGCCTTGACGTACTCCTTTTCCTATTTGGAACCAGTCTGTTGTTCCATGTCCAGTTCTAACTGTTGCTTCCTGACCTGCATACAGGTTTCTCAAGAGGCAGGTCAGGTGGTCTGGTATTCCCATCTCTTTCAGAATTTTCCACAGTTTATTGTGATCCACACAGTCAAAGGCTTTGGCATAGTCAATAATCAGAAATAGATATTTATACACACACACACATAACATTATAACATATATGCTAAAACTAGAATTTTAAATGTTTAGGAGAAAAAGTTTATTTTTATTAAAAAGTTCTGTTTTTTTTCTTAGCCAATAAACTATTTGGCCCAATCCCTGGTACACCATTGGAGGAGGCAATGGCACCCCACTCCAGTACTCTTGCCTGGAAAATCCCATGGACGGAGGAGCCTAGTAGGCTGCAGTCCATGGGGTCACTAAGAGTTGGACACGACTGAGCGACTTCACTTTCACTTTTCACTTTCATGCATTGGAGAAGGACATGGCTGCCGGGAGCCGGCATATTGCATATTGAGTGCATATTGCATATTGAGTGCAGCACTTTCCACAGCATCATCTTTCAGGATCTGGAATAGCTCAACTGGAATTCTATCACTGCCGGGAGCCAGCTTGAGGAGCTCCACCCATGACAAAGGTCATGAGGAAGGAGGCTCGGCATACGCAAAGGCGGGATCAAGCCTCAGGAGTCCCCCTGGAAATTCTCGAGCATCTACCCCCCAAAACCAGAGTCTGCCTACTTTCTGCTTTGTGCTTTCACCTACACCTCTGACTTTACAGGGGGTTGTCCCCCACTACCTCTCTCTGGAAAAAGAGTTAGCTTACAGCTCCAGTTAATAATTCCTGGGTGTGACAGTGTTTCAACCTACAAACTCCCTTGGAAATCCTCTAGCCTGCCTGAATAGGTTTTTCCGGCCACATGTGATTGTTCAGAGCCTCCCAACTGTGAGAGGCAGGAGATGTTCTAAACTGCCTAAACACAGATTCCTTTGAGTAGTTAAAAGATTGATTAGAAATTGTATTGGTGAAGGGTTTTTCACTTGTTGGGCCAATGTTTGCTGCTAAGTCTCCATACTCCTTACCTACTGTGTCCTTGGCAGTGTATTGATTGATATAATGGGTGTATAGAAATGTAAAATGCAGCTTTGTCCAATGCTTTTTGGGAGGCTGGTGCCTGACTTTGGAATAATCACCTTTAGAGAAAAATAAGTTTCTTAAAATGTTAACAGGCCTCCGGGCCAGAAGATGATGTCAATCACCTGAACTTTTGCATATGATAAGTTTGCAGGAAGAAAGCCTGGCTTGCTGCATGGCTCTACCCCTTCCCCCATTATCCTCTATGCATAACTTAAGGTATAAAAACTACTTTGGAAAATAAAGTGCGGGCCTTGTTCACTGAAACTTGGTCTCCCCATGTCGCTCTCTCTTTCAACTTCCGGCTGAGTCTCCATCTGGAGCGCGGAACCCGCCATGCTTGCTAATTATGCCTGGGCTTCTAAGATCTGACCGGGGAGGCCTCAGTGTCTCCTCTCCTTCGGGAGAACGGAAGGACGCCTGCAGCCTACGTAAGTGGTGCAAACTTCTTGTCTTGAAGTTTTATTGGTCTCCCGCGTAAACCAAGCTACTCAGCCTCTTTTCTCCACTGAATTTTCCTACTGAGCTATCCTTATTTCAGCCGCTTTTCTCCACTGAATTTCCTCACTGAGCTATCCTCATTCTATTACTCTTTGTATCCTTAATTAAAGTGTAATTAAGCAGTTGTTTCCTGACCCTCGCCTATGCCGTCTCTCCTTCGAATACCCTGGATCAGCCTGTTCTTGCCTGAAGAGTCCCAGGGATGGGGAAGCCTGCTGTCTATGAGGTTGCACAGAGTCGGACACGACTGAAGTGACTTAGCAGCAGCTGGTACACCATTATAGAACCACCTCTCAGGAGATATACCCTATAAAGTCATGAGTAGGGATATTCTTAGAAGGGGTCTGGACATGCACTTCTGGAAGGCTATGGGAATCCAGCAAACTATTTAATCCTGGGAGGACTATGTATAAATAAAAGAAAAGATGCATAACAGATAAAAGTTTAACAAAAGAGAGATCCAAGGGAAGTTAGATTGCTCTGTTTAAGAGTTGAGGGTTGCAAAACCCAGATTGCTGGAAAAAGCAGGGGCAATTGGTCTTATCCCCCTCAGATATGCTCCAGGAGGACAGACACACTATCCTATGCACCCCTGAAATGCAGTGCCTAACAGAGTGTCTAACACACAGTAGGCCTTCAATAAGCATTTGTTGAATGCATGAAGGAATGGATGGATGGGTGGAATGATGGATGGATAGAGGGACAGATGCTAGATAATAGCACAAGGATTGATGAAAGTAGGTTTTAGCCCTGGCTCTGATAACGCTTACTGTGAAGCCCTGAACAAGTCAGATTCTATCTCTGTCTCTCAGTGTTCTCATCTCTAAAACTAGGACTTCAACTGGATATCAGCCTTTCTATGATGTTCTAGGATTTGGTGAGAAACCAAATGACAGAATGATCTCTGTTCGTTTCCAAGGCAAACCATTCAGTATCACAGTAATCCAAGTCTAGCTAACTTTGCTAGCCTTTGCCCTGCTTCATTTTGTACTCCATTTCAGTATTCTTGCCTTGATAACCCCATGAACAGTATGAAATGGCAAAAAGATATGGCATTGAAAGATGAAGCCCCAGGTCGGTAGGTACCCAATATGCTGCTGGAGAAAAGTGGGGAAATAACTCCAGCAAGAATGAAGAGACGGAGCCAAAGTGAAAACAATGCTGAGCTATGAATGTGACTGGTGGTGGAAGTAAAGTCCAGCGCTGTAAAGAGCGATATTGCATAGGAACCTGGTATGTTAGGCCCATGAATCAAGGTGATTTAGAAGTGATCAAACCAGAGATGACAAGAGTGAACATAGACATTTTAGGAATCAGTGAACTAAAATGGACCAGAATGGGCAACTGTAATTCAGATGACCATCATATCTATGACTGTGGGCAGGAATCCCTTAGAAGAAATGGAGTAGCCATCATAGTCAGCAAAAGAGTCCAAAATGCAGTACTTGGATGCAGTCTCAAAAATTAAAGAATGATCTCTGTTCATTTCCAAGGCAAACCATCCAATATCACAGTAATTGAAGTCTATGCCCCAAACACTAATGCCGAAGAAGCTGAAGTTGAATGGTTCTATGAAGACCTACAAGACCTTCTAGAACCAACACCAAAAAAAAGATGTCCTTTTCATTATAGGGGATTGGAATGCAAAAGTAGGAAGTCAAGAGATACTTGGAATAATAGGCAAGTTTGGCCTTGGCGTACAGAATGAAGCAGGACAAAGGCCAACAGAATTTTGCCAAGAGAACACACTGGTCACAGCAAACACCCTCTTCCAACTTTATTACTCCTGTATATATTCCAAATATTTTCATTTTAACGTGAAAGAAATATAAAAATTATTAACATATGTTACATTTCTTTTTTCATTCTGAGGCTTTGAATCTAGTATGTATTATATCCTTACACAGCCCGCCTCAATTTGACTGGTCACATATTAAGTGCTCAGTGGCCATACACAGATAAGGGCTACTCTATTGAGCACTTCAGATCTAAAATACACATTAATCAATTTTTGAGACATGTCAAATATGCAATAAAAACTATGACTATTGCTTATTCTTCTATAAATGATTAACATAATAGGGGAAGAGAAGAGAAATTGAATGTCTCAGTATGCCAGCATTCTACACACAGCATCTCATGTCTCCTCAAACAACCCATGCAGGTAAATGTCATTATATTATACTATATTTACTGAAGATGAAATTGAACATCAAAGGGTAGATAATTTTCCCAAACCACACAGAAGCATTTATACATCTAGTGGATGCAACTAAGTTGATGTGCTTCCAAATCCTTTTCTCTGTTAAAACCTTCAGATTTTCATTGAAAGAGAGAAAATCCCAAACAAATTAATCAGAGATGACATGAACTCGGCATCAACTAAAATTCTTTTATTCTCATTTATATTTAATGAGATCATTGAAGCTTGAACATGTGATGATCAGAGGCAAGCCCCCATAGGAGATGACTTCAGATCCATGACTCTTTAAAATATTCATTGAAGAAGGAACCCTGGTGCCATTTTCCCCCCAGAACTAATTAGTTTTAGAGCTGAAGTTTCTTTATTTATAAAATAAGAAGTGTACTATCTGCTCTACCTATTTCATATTTCTTTTTAAATGAGGACAATAAAAAGATAGATGGAAAAACATTTCATTTCAATGGTTTTTATTCTTCTTCATTATCAGGAGTTCTTTTAGCCTGGAATTTATGTTCCTGGATAAGATAATTATTTGCTGGTAGGCTTTTAGAGCCTCTAGCCAATGAATCATTCTGTGACCCAGGAATGGGGGGCGGCATGTTCCAGGAATCTATATCCTACTTAAACTTTGGAGATGTAGGCAGAAAACTCTGATTGTTACTATTCAAGCACTGCTGCTGCTGCTGCTAAGTCGCTTCAGTCGTGTCCGACTCTGTGCGACCCCATAGACGACAGCCAACTAGGCTCCCACATCCCTGGGATTCTCCAGGCAAGAAAACTGGAGTGGGTTGCCATTTCCTTCTCCAATGCATGAAAGTGAAAAGTGAAAGTGAAGTCGCTTAGTCGTGTCCGACTCCTAGCGACCCCATGGACTGCAGCCCACCAGCCTCCTCCGTCCATTGGGTTTTCCAGGCAAGAGTACTGAAGTGGGTTGCCATTGCCTTCTCCAATTCAAGTGCTAGTCATGTCCAACTCATTGCGACCCCATGAACACAGCACACCAGGCTTCCCTGTCCTTCACCAATTCATAAATTTTGCTCAGGCTCATGTCCATTGAATTGGTGATACCATCCAACCATCTCATCCTCTGTCATCCCCTTTCCCTCCTGCCCTCCATCTTTCCCAGCATCAGGGTCTTTTCCAGTGAGTTGGCTCTTTGCATCAGGTGGCCAGGATTGGAGCTTCAGCTTCAGCATCAGTCCTTCCAATGAATATTCAGGATTGATTTTGTTTAGTTTTGAAAAACTCTGATAATGAAAGATATTTCAGGAGAGAAATCTTGCAGCTAATGAATGTTCTCTTCTCCTCAGGGCTTATCTGCAAAATGGTGGAATAACCGGCATTTCCAACACCATGTAAAACCAAACATCTACCCCAAAGACCCAGATATTGATGTAGGCCCACTTTTTGTTATTGGAGATTTACAGCCTGTCAAGGTATGTTTACAAATCCTAAGCACTAGAGAAATATTCCAGGAAGTGGTTCTTGGAAAGGTCTACACCTTTGTCTTGAGGAGATCAGGCTGGAGATTCTGGCTTCAAGCATGTTTTCAGAGCATCTCTTCTTTTAACTCCAGGATATAAATTTTAAATAAGTGAATCTGGTGTTGTAAGAAAAGAAGAAAATGTGGAATGAATAACTCCATGATCTTAAAAGTCATTCAGGCTAAATCACTCATAGAAGGCATGGCAGTACATTCAACAAGTGCTAAATCATGAACCATCTACATATCTAGTTATGTCAACTAATTCTAGCTGTTGGAAGAAACTAAGCTGTTATTTTAATTTAGGTCCATTTTTGCTCATTTATACATGAAACTCCGGAGAAGGCAATGGCACCCCACTCCAGTACTCTTGCCTGGAAAATCCCATGGACAGAGGAGCCTGGAAGGCTGCAGTCCACGGGGTCGCTGAGGGTCGGACACGACTAAGCGACTTCACTTTCACTTTTCACTTTAATGCATTGGAGAAGGAAATGGCAACCCACTCCAGTGTTCTTGTCTGGAGAATCCTAGGGACGGGGAAGCCTGGTGGGCTGCCGTCTATGGGGTCGCACAGAGTCAGACACGACTGAAGTGACTTAGCAGCAGCAGCAGCAACATACATGAAACTCAGCTCAAATGCTTCATAATACACAGGACCTCGCCTCTGGTTCAGACTTCTTAAGGAAAAGAAAAAGGAAGGCAAACTCCAGGATGTCTCAGCTGTTGACTTTCTTAAACCTCAGCTTAAAAACCAGCATGTAAGGATTATTACCAAGATGTTTATAGTCTGCTTTCAACACAGAAGGTATAAGGATAATCACAGAAAGGTATTTTTCCTTGAGAAGAAATGATGGATCCTGAGAATTAAGTGCTTAGGAAGAGGTTCTGTCTCCTTCTGGAAGAATTTAGGAGCTTTCTAAAAACAAAGGAATGTAGCTTTGTCACTTGCTGCGTGGACTTTGTGGTAACCAGGATTGTGTAACTTTCTCAAAATAGGTTTTCCCAGTTTTGGAAGACAACCTTCTTCCAATTAGGGAAAAGTCTTCTGCCAAGATATAAAGAAAATAAAAGAAAGAAAGAAATCTTGACTGTAGTCTTCAGTCAGTTGTACTTCCAAAGACTCCACAAACAAGTCAGAGCTCTCTGAAGTCTGCAAACTCCTAAAGTGAAGTCATTCAGTCATGTCTGACTCTTTGCGACCCTATGGACTGTAGCCCCCCAGGCTCCTCCACCCATGGGATTTTCCAGGCAACAATACTGGAGTGGGTTGTCATTTCCTTCTCCAGGGATCCAACCTGGGTCTCCCACATTGCAGGCAGACTTTACAGTCTGAGCCACCAGGGAATCCCTGTGAACTCCTCGGCTGATCACTAAACTTATGACACTTTGACTTCTCTCCTCAGTCCCTCACAGCAATGGAGACTTGTCTCACTGGAGTTCATGAGGCAGCCTGGCCCCCTCCAGAAGCCCCTTCTGTAGAACTGTATCCAGTTCACATGCTGCCTCTTCACAGAGGATGGAGACATCATCACTTCTCCATCATTCGAGAGACATATCCCACGAGCCTTAGGTTTCTGTTTACTATAATTTCAAAGTCAATGCACACCACATTACTTACAATCATTTAATCTCTAAATTCAGTTGTTTTGCAACAAAACTAATTCTGATAAGCCCTAAATGTTTCTGTTCTTCCCATTTTACTGTCAGTCTTTCTACCACTTTCTTCAAACATTCATTCCTTTAACAAGTATTAATTTAATCCTCTAGGGCCAGGTCCTGTGCTCATACTCTGGAAAAGTTCAACTTCTTCTTTGGAGCCATACTCAAAAGTCAGTCCTTCACCTACATTTGCCATCTCTCCAAAGTTTCCCACCGACTCCCTCTTTCAAGTTTCCTACCGCTTAAATATCCAGAAGCTTGGGAGTAACTGCAAATAACTATCATTACTTTATCACCATGACATTTATTTTTATTTATGATAGTAAGAGAAACAAGGGTCAAGTCTTACATCCAAATAACAGAAGAAATATGTAGAAGGGAAGGTATCAAAAGAATGGGAAAAGCAAAAAATTAAACATGGCTCACAGTGTTTTAACTGACTGAACATAAGGTAAAATTATACAGGAAATTTGAATTATCATTCATTCATTAATTCCTTCAACTAAACATTTATTAAGTGTCTCTTAGGAAATAGAGATAAACCATTACATCTATGCCTCCTCTCAAGATATTTGCTGCCTTCGTGCATTTGGGCACTGACTAAATTAACTAAGAATACCCCTAAAAAATGACTCAAATTCCCGGTGGTAAGATTATATGCTCAGTTCAGTTGCTCAGTCGTGTCTGACTCTTTGCGACCCCATGAATAGCAGCACGCCAGGCCTCCCTGCCCATCACCAACTCCTGGAGTCCACCCAAACCCATGTCCATCGAGTTGATGATGCCATCCAACCATCTCATCCACTGTCATCCCCTTCTCCTCCTTCCCTCAATATTTCCCAGCATCAGGGTCTTCTCCAATGAGTCACCTCTTCACATCAGGTGGCCAAAGTATTGGAGTTTCAGCCTCAACATCAATCCTTCCAATGAACACCCAGGACTGATCTCCTTTAGGATGGACTGGCTGGATCTCCTTGCAGTCCAAGGGACTCTCAAGAGTCTTCTCCAACACTACAGTTCAAAAGCATCAATTCTTTGGTGCTCAGCTTTCTTTATAGTCCAACTCTCACATCCATACATGACCACTGGAAAAACCATAGCCTTGACTAGACGGACCTTTGTTGGCAAAGTAATGTCTCTGCTTTTTAATATGCTGTCTAGGTTGATCATAACTTTCCTTCCAAGGAGTAAGCATCTTTTAATTTCATGGCTGCACTCACCATCTGCAGTGATTTTGGAGCCCCAAAAAATAAAGTCAACCACTGTTTCCACTGTTTCCCCATCTATCTGCCATAAAGTGATGGGACCGGATGCCATGATCTTCGTTTTCTGAATGTTGAGCTTTAAGCCAACTTTTTCACTCTCCTCTTTCACTTTCATCAAGAGGCTCCTTAGTTCTTCTTCACTTTCTGCCATAAGGGTGGTGAAACGTGCATATCTGAGGTTATTGATGTTTCTCCCAGCAGTCTTGATTCCAGCTGGTTCTTCCTCCAGCCCAGTGTTTCTCATGATGTACTCTGCATATAAGTTAAATAAGCAGGGTGACACTATACAGCCTTGACGTACTCCTTTTCCTATTTGGAACCAATCTGTTGTTCCATGTCCAATTCTAACTATTGTTTCCTGACCTACATACAGGTTTCTCAAGAGGCAGGTCAGGTGGTCTGGTGTTCCCATCTCTTTCAGAATTTTCCACAGTTTATTGTGATCCACACAGTCAAAGGCTTTGGCATAGTCATTAAGCAGAAATAGATGTTTTTCTGGAACTCTCTTGCTTTTTCGATGATCCAGCGGATGTTGGCAATTTGATCTCTGGTTCCTCTGCCTTTTCTAAAACCAGCTTGAACATCTGGAAGTTCACAGTTCACGTTTTGCTGAAACCTGGCTTGGAGAATTTTAAGCATTTCTTTACTAGCATGTGAGATGAGTGCAATTATATGTTATCATGCCTTAAAATGAGTAAAGCACAGCACGAGATCCACTGATGGAAATAAAGGAGGAAAGATGAGGTAGATACTAGAGGTTATGACTATGTGTTTTATAATGTAACCATTCAACAGATATCTGTTAAATGGATGAATGGATACAAGCAGACTGAGCTTCAAGCAGAATTCTAAGCACATAGGTTGAAGAAGACCTTGAAAACTTATCAGAAATATTTCTCCTCCATCACCATTCCATTCCACACCAGGAAAAAAATTTTAAAATGGCTCCCATGGGAATAACAATAAACTATCGCAACCCCTGAATTCAAATGGAATAAACCATCCCTGCAAGAATTGCCCACATTTAAATAAAGAAAAAGTCACCAAAATATTTCCTCCCCATTCAGTTCTGGTTCCTCAGTGCCTTCAGTTTGACAGTAAATGAACTCTGACCAGATGGCTCTTTCTATAAAGACTCTACACACACACACACACACACACACACACACACACACACACGTGCAAACACACACACACAGATACACACACACACAGATGTGCGCACACAGACACACACGCACATGCACACACACAGAGACACACGCACACACACACAAACCCACGTGCACACACACAGAGACACTGACATACGCACATCCACACAGACACACACACGCGCACACACACACACACACACACGCACACGTGCACATGCACCCACACAGACACACACACATACGCACACACACACAGACATACATGCACATGCACGTGCACACACACACACAGACAGACACGCATGCGCGTGCACACACACACACACAACCTTGAGTATAATAACAGAAGTCTATATTGTTCTTACTTTAGTTTTATTCTCTCTTCATTCAGTATGGCAAGAACAAAATCAAATTCATCAACTACGAGAAGCAGCACCTGTACTTCTGCACGGGTGAGTCACCAGGGAGCCACAATCCTTATCATCCCATTTCCTTGAAGCAAACAGTTGTCAAGCCAGAAGGCATGACTGAAATCCTCCCACAGAGAGACGATCCCAGGTCTTGTGCCTCAAAAAAGCAGCATGTTTTATTTCAGACTTACTTGGGTGAAATCTGAAGAGGAAAACAGAAGGGTGATTAGGCATTCTTAATGGGCATCTCATCACTCTGGCTACTGTACAAGGAAGGAGATGCTCCAAGAAGGATGGGAGGCAGGATGCCAATCAAGGGGTCTGGTACCTGTGACTCTCATCCTGGATAAATGAAATACAATACTTATCAAGAAGAAAAGGATAGTGGTGTATGGATAGGGGGGAAATTAGGAAAAGAATGCTCAAGCACTGACAGTAGGTGCCCGAAAAAGCAGAGTCTCACGATAAAAGTCACCTTCCACACACCTTCTGTGTGGAAGAAAGTTGACTGTTCCCACAGCTTACATACAGCTGTAGAAGGTATTTTAGTGGACAGATACACACACACACACACACATACACACACACACATAATAAGACAGGTCTGGATATGTTCTAGGCTTGAGAGAAAATAGGGTAGCTTAATGCTAATATCAATAAAAATATTAGAAGCAAAAATGTTTTGCTCTTAACCAAGTCAAACTCATGAGAGCCCACAAAGAAAAGTTTAGGACCCCAAAATATGCTCATCTGAAACATGCTTACTCATTTGGAAAAGAAACCCAAATTAGAGAAGATTGCAAACATTTCCTGTAGATCAGTGGTTCTCAACTAATAGCATTGCTACCCCCAGTGGGACATTTGACAGCATATAGATCCTTTTTTGATTATCGCAACAAAGAGGGAGGAATGGTATTGACACCCATGGGGCAGAAGCCAGGGATGTTATGAAATGTCTTACAGTACACAGAACAGCCCTGAACAATAAGAATTATCTGACCCTAAAATGCCAACAGTGTTAAGATAGAGAAAGTGTTGCAGATGATCTGGCTTGCCCAAACATTGGCCACCAGTGGTCATCTGTCTCGTGCCTGACCGGGATGGCCTGTGAGTCCTTATTCTGAGACATGAGGCTCAACCACCACTGCAGCCTCTTCCAGAGCTAGAATCCTGAGGACTTATCCTAATGCAGTTATTCTCTTTCATGACCAAAAAGGGTGTGGAGGTCATTGGTGCCCCAGTTTGAAAGGGAACTCTTCCAGCCCAGACAGATGTGTATTCATATAAGAAAAAACTGCTGGAGTCTCTTTTCTGAACTCTCCTCCTGTGTATAGTGAAACAATACAGCCTTAGCTTATGAGGAATGGATGAATGTTGTGGCTTCACTGCAGAATGCCCAGCTTAAAAACCACATCATCCTCAGGAGCTGTTTCATTTTGTCATTTTCTTTCAAATGTCTTCAGTGTAGTATGACAGGTACAAATGAGTCATACTCAACCTGTCAGAGAGAGATGAGTCTTGACATTTGATAAAAGTGGCGAGACAGCTTTCATGCAGATTGCTGTAGTAGGGAAAGGTAATTCAGTATAGGCTGAGCTCAACTCACCAGAAATGAAAGGTGGGAGACTTTTAAAACACGGACACATGCTAAAGGAAATTAGTGAAAGAGGATAAAAGGAGGGGAAGCTGGTCATGTGGTTAAGCCACGTGTGTCTTCTCACTGGTGCTTATCAAAGTCAAATTCCTACCCTCCCAGAGGCTGCAGGACAGAGCCAGATCCTCAAAGATTGTACTTCAAAGGGATGACTCCCAAGTCCTTGAGAAAGACACTCTGGATCAGGGACAATCCATCCCAGAGGGACACAGTAAGAATTTTATAATTGTAAGTTTTCTAACAATGATTGAAGAAAAGGAGGTCAGAAGCCTACTGAACAAGCAGTAAGTTCTCTGGACAGTCTTGAACTTTCTCAAGAATTTTAAGGGTGCTGGAGTCATCCCAGGAGCACAGCCTTGAATTGTTCTTAGAAATTATTTCTAGCATTTTTGCGAGTCTCTTAGTGTGTAGGGTGGACAAAATCATTTATGCTGACAGTTTGCAGGCTTTGAAAGTTTACAGGTCAAGTTTGAAGCCTCATCAGGAAGGGGGCTCTAGAGCATCTGACTCAAGTTTGATCAAGAAGAGAGTTGTCGAAATGTGAAGGGTCTCCATGAGACTCCTACCTGCTCCAGGCAACTTCACTGGTCCTGGGGGAGATGCAGGTAAATAACTATCTGGCCAGACTCAGTATGCCTGCTCTGTATCTGCCACCTCGATATATTGTGACAGGGCCCAACACAAAGGATCGTGAAGGATTGAAGGATTCCAGGGACCTTGAGAAAACTTGAAAGCTTACAGCAGAAGCCCTTCCAGGATGCCTTCATCAGGAATGACTTAGATCTTCAAACCTTCCCTAGTCTCCTTAAGGGAGCTTGAACCAAAGTCCCGGTTCACCCTCAGAGACTCTAAAAGCCCAGCAGCATCCAAGATGTGGTTGTGGATCTCCACCTTGCATCCTTCTCAGGGGCAATATTCCAGGGGTAGCATGTTAAGGAGATCAACTCCCACTAGCTTCCACAGGAATATATCTGCTCATTTGTTCACCATCTTCTTGTTTTTGTTTTTTTTCAGTTGGGGCCGCCCTTCTCATGCCAGTATATTTTAACCTGGATTCCATTCGAGCGATGTACTGCAGAAGGTACTGGGAGGTGAGCAACTCGATTGTTTCTCTAGAGCTAGATCAGGCTGGTAGGAAAGGGGAAAGGTAAATGCTTGGTCCTTTCCAGACATAGCTTCCTTGAGTATCAGGATATAAGATTTAGCCAGTTTTATTTCCACTAGCTTAACTTTCAAGCACTTCTTTCCACAGGACATTGCCTGGGTCAGCAGCTTTTATATCCGCTATTTCATCACATTTGGCCCTTTCTATGGAATCTTCGGAACCCTGGTGCTCATATACTTAGTCAAGTAAGAAAACAATAATATCTCCTACTCTTATTACCTGGATGTTCCTCTTACCTTTCTTACTTGATCTATTTATGATTAGCAATGATTAGCAGATTATGACACCAGGCTGCATTCTTGTAGCTGAGACATTTCCAAGAAAATCTGGGATGAAACAGCTGAAATAGTTGAATGAGTTTCTTGGAAACTGCATTTGCCCAATCTTGCCTTTTTTCCCATGTGATTAATTCCCAATTACAGAAGGCAATGGCACCCCACTCCAGTGCTCTTGCCTGGAGAATCCCATGGACGGAGGAGCCTGGTGGGCTGCAGTCCTTGGGATCGTGAAGAGTCGGACATGACTGAGCGACTTCACTTTCACTTTTCACTTTCATGCATTGGAGAAGGAAATGGCAGCCCACTCCAGTGTTCTTGCCTGGAGAATCCCAGGGACAGAGGAGCCTGTTGGGCTGCCATCTATGGGGTCGCACAGAGTCGGACACGACTGAAGCAACTTAGTAGCAACAATCCCTTACCATCTGAGGAGGATTAGTCCCTGGACCCACCTCAGTTACCAAAACCCAAAGATATTCAAGCTCCATAGTCATCTATCCATATATGTGGTTTCACTACTGTGGATTCATGCAACCAGTAATCTTGTAGTACTCTGGGTTTACTTAAAAATATCCACATTTAAGTGGACCTGCGTGTTTCTCAAAGGTCAACTGTATTCTGCCTGATCACCAAGTCCTTCAAACTGTAAGCCAGCTGGACATCATAATTCTTACCAAAGATAATAGGAGGCCAGTTTTTTAAAAAGTTACTTTACAACTAGAGATTTTCCCCAAATCAAAATGACTTTAAACTGAATAACCCTCTTCAACTTCCCAATTTATTCCTTCCTCATTCATTTGCACTACTATTCATAACAATAACGGTAGCTACTATGCATCAGGCAATTTGCTAAAGGCTTTACATGCATTATCTTATTTGATGTAATCAAAAATGCACAACCAGGCAATGTAGATAGTATCAATTTCATTAGTCTGATAAGAGAACTAAAGTTCAGAGAAATTAAATCACTTACTCAAGAGCAAGGGCCAGTGGCAGTGCCAAATCAAAACTTGTACCCAGTTCTATCTGATGACAACAGCCAAGCTGTTAATCACATTGCACATATCCTTAAATTGTTGTTGCTTTAGTCGCTAAATCATGTCTGACTCTTTTGTGACCCCATGGATTGTAGCCTGCCCGGCTGCTCTGCTCTGGGGATTTCACAGGCAAGAATACTGGAGTTGGTTGCCATTTCTTTGTCCAGGGGATCTTCCCAACCCAGGAATCAAACCCGGATCTCCTGCATTGGCAGATGGAATCTTGACCACTGAGCCACCAGGGAAGCCTGACCTTCAGTTATCTAGGTATCTTCTGAGCCTTGCACCAATGCCTACAGAAAATACTGAGGACATGCTCTGGTACAGTAGGCTGCAAGACAGGTAGTGTGACTGAATACCTAGTATGTCATCTTTAGATATAAAGGCCTGCAAAGATGAAAAACAAACAACCACCACATGATTGGAACCTTTGAGTCACTGCCATTTCCTCTACTGCTCAGCCAGATCTGCCAGTGGTTACACAAGCCCAGTGAGTGGAACTGAAACTCCCCAAGGAGTGATCATATCTTCTTCTTATTCTCTTAAAGGCTTCTTGAAAGTCCCTGGATTGCATATGTTACCCAGGTGAGCCACATACCAATGAAAATGAACACAGAGGAGAACCAGGACTGGTTCAGCTCTCAGGTAATAATGCTGTTCCAAGAAAGCATCCACCAAAGCATCCTGATTACCATCTGCTGACCTCAAATGATGTTTATTGGAGGCTTGCCAGGGGCCAGGCACTGTCAACTGTTTTGCTACATCTCATGTAGTTATGTGCTCAGAATATTCCCACTTTGCAAATGATAACATTCAGGTATGAAGAAGTTGCACAACTTGTGCAAGATCACAGAGCTAATATGTGGCAGAAGCAGGTTTTATTTATTTATTTGGCCACACTGTGTGGCATGCAGGGTCTCAGTTCTCCTACCAGGGATCAAACCTGTGTCAGCACACAGTCTTAACCAGTGGACCAGTGGGAGTTCCCTAGAAGTAGGTTTTAAACCTCGGCAGTTTGATTTCAGAAGCTTTGCTCTTAGCTAAGGCTTAATAAACTACAGTCCAGGGGCCAGTCTAGCCCAGTCTGTGTTTTTGTAGTTTTATTGGAACACAGCCACACTCATACATTGCATATTCTCTAGGATAGCTTTCATTCTAAAACAGCAGAACTGCGTAGTTGTGATGAAGAATTGAAACATTTACTGTGCCGCACTTTACAGGCAAGGTTTACTAAACCTGCTTCAACATGATACAGTCTTTCAATGAATCTCACACTCCTAGAATAAAAGAAGGGAGAACCCTGGAATCCCCCTCATTTCATTGTATAGATAGTGGGGCCCAGAGAGGAGAGTCAGCATTCTCGGCAAGTGTGCTGTTAATGATTAAAAGATTCATGACCCATGCAGAATACCACTGCCTCCTAAGCCTGACACTGGCTGTGCCGTGATTAACTGGAGAATCCAGTCATCATACTGCTTCCTTCTCCATGCTCATTTCCAAATTCAGTGGACATTCCACACAGTAGTGGTTCTCAATCTTTTTGGTCAAGAAACCATTCTTTCTTTTTGGTCAAGAAACCACTCTTAAAACTTATTGAGAACATCAAAAAGCTTTCGTTTGTGGAGGTTATATCTACTGATACTTACTTATATCTACTGATATCTACTGATACTTTTTAATTAGAACTGAGAGTTTTAAAATATCTATGAATTAATTTTAAAATAATAAGATAAATCCAATAAAGGTTAACATCAGAGTGATGACATCACCCCATGCTTAATAGCCTCTGGAAAACCCGATGCTATAAGCATGCATGAATGAGAATGAAAAAGCCAAATACTACCTCAGAAGTATTATGGGAATCATTTTGACCTTGAAGATCCCCTGAAAGTGTCCTAGGGAACCCCAAGGTGCTCTAAAGCACACTTCAAGGAACCCTGACATAGAGCAACTTCAAAAATAACATTCAAAATGCCAACAACCCTAACAAGAATTAAATCTTAGAAAGGCACTGAATAAAAATCACATTCATAAGCATTCTAAGTAGTCTGGAGAATCCTATGAACTTCTTCTCAGTCTGTCTTTGTACAAAATAAAATACATTAGATTAAAAAGGAAGCTACTTGTATATATTAATAAATGTATTTCTATGCACAAAACCCTTGATTAAAGCCCTTGCATGCTTTATTCCCCATTTAGAAGTCCTTTACATCTATTCTGTGGTAATAATATTCAAAGTCCTATAATTTCTACCAAAGTCCTACAATCCTGCTTCCATTTGCCAAAGTCCTTACTCATGATACCTTAGTCTTCTGATTTTGAGGGCTGATAGTGACTTAGTCCTCTCAAATCCTATTTACTTCTTCGTATCTATTGCCTTATCTATACTTCTTAGCAAAATGTCTTATTTACTTCATAATTGTAAGGTCCTTGAGACCTGGGATTTATTTTTATCCCTCATGGTTTGTTACACAAAATATGTACTCAATCAGTACTTGTTGCATGATAGATAAATAAAAGAGTAACAATCTCTTGTTTGACATGTGTTGATTTACATCTAATGTAAGCTTTTTCTTTGCAGGTCTTGGCCACCTGTAATGTTGAACAGTCCTTTTTCAATGACTGGTTCACTGGGCACTTGAACTTCCAAATTGAGCACCAGTAAGAGAAATAGTTTATGATAAAGGGCAAGGGCTGTCACTAATAACTGTCCTCCATATAGTCCAGAGCACTAGACTTGCAATCTTAAGGGGAAAAAATGAACCAGGATTCTCTAAAGGATGCTATTTTTCAATTAACAACAATGATAAAGAAAGGAAGAAAGAAATGAAGGAAGTGTCACAATTGCGAGTTCAGTTCAGTTCAGTCACTCAGTCGTGTCCTACTCTTTGCGACCCCATGAATCGCAGCACACCAGGCCTCCCTGTCCATCACCAACTCCCGGAGTTCACTCAAACTCATGGCCATCGAGTCGGTGATGCCGTCCAGCCATCTCATCCTCTGTCGTCCCCTTCTCCTTTTGCCCCCAATCCCTGCCAGCATCCGAGTCTTTTCCAATGAGTCAACTTTTCGCATGAGGTGGCCTAAGTACTGGAGTTTCAGCTTTAGTGCCATTCCTTCCAAAGAACATCCAAGACCAATCTTCTTTTTTTTTTTTTTAATTTTATTTTATTTTTAAACTTTACAATATTGTATTGGTTTTGCAAAATATCAAAATGAATCCACCACAGGTATACATGTGTTCCCCATCCTGAACCCTCCTTCCTCCTCCCTCCCCATACCATCCCTCTGGGTCTTCCCAGTGCACCAGCCCCAAGCATCCAGTATCGTCCATCGAACCTGGACTGGCAACTCGTTTCATATATGAAATTATACGTATTTCAATGCCATTCTCCCAAATCATCCCACCCTCGCCCTCTCCCACAGAGTCCAAAAGACTGTTCTATACATCAGTGTCTCTTTTGCTGTCTCGTATACAGGGTTATTGTTACCATCTTTCTAAATTCCATATATATGCGTTAGCATACTGTATTCGTGTTTTTCTTTCTGGCTTACTTCACTCTGTATAATAGGCTCCAGTTTCATCCACCTCATTAGAACTGATTCAAATGTATTCTTTTTAATGGCTGAGTAATACTCCATTGTGTATATGTACCACTGCTTTCTTATCCATTCATCTGCTGATGGGCATCTAGGTTGCTTCCATGTCCTGGCTATTATAAACAGTGCTGCGATGAACAGTGGGGTACATGTGTCTCTTTCCCTTCTGGTTTCCTCAGTGTGTATGCCCAGCAGTGGGATTGCTGGGTCATAAGGCAGTTCTATTTCCAGTTTTTTAAGGAATCTCCACACTGTTCTCCAGAGTGGCTGTACTAGTTTGCATTCCCACCAACAGTGTAAGAGGGTTCCCTTTTCTCCACACCCTCTCCAGCATTTATTGCTTGTAGACTTTTGGATCGCAGCCATTCTGACTGGCGTGAAATGGTACCTCATAGTGGTTTTGATTTGCATTTCTCTGATAATGAGTGATGTTGAGCATCTTTTCATGTGTTTGTTAGCCATCTGTATGTCTTCTTTGGAGAAATGTCTATTTAGTTCTTTGGCTCATTTTTTGATTGGGTTATTTATTTTTCTGGAATTGAGCTGCAGGAGTTGCTTGTATATTTTTGAGATTAGTTCTTTGTCAGTTGCTTCATTTGCTATTATTTTCTCCCATTCTGAAGGCTGTCTTTTCACCTTGCTTATAGTTTCCTTTGTTGTGCAGAAGTTTTTAAGTTTAATTAAGTCCCATTTGTTTATTTTTGCTTTTATTTCCAATATTCTGGGGGGTGGGTCATAGAGGATCCTGCTGTGATGTATGTCGGAGAGTGTTTTACCTATGTTCTCCTCTAGGAGTTTTATAGTTTCTGGTCTTATGTTGAGATCTTTAATCCATTTTGAGTTTATTTTTGTGTATGGTGTTAGAAAGTGCTCTAGTTACATTCTTTTACAAGTGGTTGACCAGTTTTCCCAGCACCACTTCTTAAAGAGATTGTCTTTAATCCATTGTATATTCTTGCCTCCTTTGTCAAAGATAAGGTGTCCATAGGTGCGTGGATTTATCTCTGGGCTTTCTATTTTGTTCCATTGATCTATATTTCTGTCTTTGTGCCAGTACCATACTGTCTTGATAACTGTGGCTTTGTAGTAGAGCCTGAAGTCAGGTAGGTTGATTCCTCCAGTTCCATTCTTCTTTCTCAAGATAGCTTTGGCTATTCGAGGTTTTTTGTATTTCCATACAAATTGTGAAATTATTTGTTCTAGCTCTGTGAAGAATACCGTTGGTAGCTTGATAGGGATTGCATTGAATCTATAAATTGCTTTGGGTAGTATACTCATTTTCACTATATTGATTCTTCCAATCCATGAACATGATAAATTTCTCCACCTATTAGTGTCCTCTTTGATTTCTTTCACCAGTGTTTTATAGTTTTCTATATATAGCTCTTTAGTTTCTTTAGGTAGATATATTCCTAAGTATTTTATTCTTTCCGTTGCAGTGGTGAATGGAATTGTTTCCTTAATTTCTCTTTCTGTTTTCTCATTATTAGTGTATAGGAATGCAAGGGATTTCTATGTGTTGATTTTATATCCTGCGACTTTACTATATTCATTGATTAGTTCTAGTAATTTTCTGGTGGAGTCTTTAGGGTTTTCTATGTAGAGGATCATGTCATCTGCAAACAGTGAGAGCTTTACTTCTTCTTTTCCAATTTGGAGTCCTTTTATTTCTTTTTCTGCTCTGATTGCTGTGGCCAAAACTTCCAAAACTATGTTGAATAGTAATGGTGAAAGTGGGCACCCTTGTCTTGTTCCTGACTTTAGAGGAAATGCTTTCAATTTTTCACCATTGAGGATAATGTTTGCTGTGGGTTTGTCATATATAGATTTTATTATGTTGAGGTATGTTCCTTCTATTCCTGCTTTCTGGAGAGTTTTTATCATAAATGGATGTTGAATTTTGTCAAAGGCTTTCTATCTTCTTTAGAATGGACTGGTTGGATCTCATTGCAGTCCATGGGACTCTCAAGAGTCTTCTCCAACACCACAGTTCAAAAGCATCAATTCTTCAGCGCTCAGCTTTCTTTATAGTCCAACTCTCACATCCATACATGACCACTGGAAAAACCATACCCTTGACTGCTGCTGCCGCTGCTAAGTCGCTTCAGTCGTGTCCAACTCTGTGCGACCCCGTAGATGGCAGCCCACCAGGCTCCTCCGCCCCTGGGATTCTCCAGGCAAGAATACTGGAGTGGATTGCCATTTCCTTCTCCAATGCATGAAAGTGAAAACTGAAAGTGAAGTCGCTCAGTCGTGTCCGACTCCTAGGGACCCCATGGACTGCAGCCTACCAGGCTCCTCCATCCATGGGGTTTTCCAGGCAAGAGTACTGGAGTGGGGTGCCATTGCCTTCTCCCATAGACTTGACTAGACGGACCTTTATTGGCAAAGTAATATCTCTGCTTTTGAATATGCTGTCTAGGTTGGTCATAACTTCCCTTCCAAGGAGTAAGCATCTTTTAATTTCATGGCTGCAGTCACCATCTGCAGTGATTTTGGAGCCCAAAAAATAAAGTCTTGAGTAAATGGAGTGAAATCTTGGAAAAGTATCAGTGACTCAGTTTCCAGATTTCTATGGGCTTAGGAATTGGTGATTTCCTTGCATTTGCTTTGTTGGCAAAACCTAAGAAAAATCAGGATACTTGGGTAACCAACTTGTGTTCAAATTTAACTATGCTATAATTCAAATATTTACTTATCTGTGTCTTTAGAGCCAAGTTTACAAAATAACTAATGAAGTAGAGTCCCTGCTGCAATTTCTAAATGGTATCTGGAAATACTTAACCAATGGGTCAGTTACAGAGAGGAAACGGGTAGTTCACACCTTGATGCAAGTTAAAACATTGAGAGTCAATTTCTCCAGAGTATCAGGGAAAGGCTTTCCACATTCTCTTTGTCTAAGCCATGTGAGTCTATGACAGTCAAAGAAGGAACAAGACCTTTATTTGTTCAAGGAATTTTTTTCATTCTATTTCTCATATTAGGGCTTGAAAATTTCAGCAAAACAAAAAAAGGACTCTTACTCATAGTTTTATTAAAGGAGAGGTTTACATCCAAGACGGTCATCTGGCTGACTAATGAAAACTTGTGATTAAAAATCCATGTCTCCTCACTTCTTATTCTTTTCCTAGGACTTTTAGCTATTTACCATGACTTAATATACATCCATCTATTCTTGCTAAGGAAGTTAGAAAGACTAAGACAGAGATTAGCAGGGGTAGGGTGGGCGGTTCATTCTCTCTAGTTCTGTGGGTAGTTCTAAAGAGTGGGTCATTTTAAATGGTAGAAAGTTCTAAATGATATACTTTCATTGGATCAGGCCAAAAATAAACAGTTGATGGAGCTAAAACATATTCCCTTAGTTCTTCCTAAACATCTACCACCCACAAGGCTTGTAGAGGTTTAAGGGATAAGATGAGTCTGCCAGCAAGTTTTTTAACTTCCCAAAACAAAAGTATTGTGGAAGGTCAAGGTTGGGTCTGCGTGGCTGATACCATTTTATTTTGTAAAAGGGGAAAGGGAACTTTGGGTTTCTCCTTAGGTCTGAGAAGTTTTATGTCTCCTTTCTCTGTTTCCTAGTCTATTTCCCACAATGCCACGCCATAATTACCACAAGGTGGCACCTCTGGTGAAGTCACTGTGTGCCAAGCATGGACTACCATATGTGAATAAGCCCATATTGAAGGCATTTGGAGATATTATCAGGTAATAACAGTCCCTCAACCCACAGCTCTCATTTCCCTTCACTGTTGGTCCCCAGACTCTTCACTGCTTTATGAATCATTCAGCCAATAGCTGTTTATTATGGAGCATTCATGTGCCCAGTATGGAAATGAGGCTCTATACAGAACAGCACTAACACAGAAATGATAACAGTCATTCCTACCATTTAGCTTCTGCCTTCTGGGTACTTAGTGAAAATACCTTGATGCCCTACTAAATTTCAAGCTTCTTATAAACCAGGGTTCTGTATTATTTGTCTCTGTATCACCCACCTTGACATGCTTTAGAACTTAACCGGTGGGAGGGACTCTCAAATCATCTGGTCCAGGGTTGCAAACTAAGATGCTTGCAGGGTCTGGTGGGGCAGGCAGGGGTGACTCTTCCTACAGGAACTGAGAATCCATAATCATCCTGAAGCATTCACAGTTCCCTGGAGGATCCTTTGCTCATCAAATTAACAGCCAAAGCCTTGGTTGTATAATTTATCTTAAAATTAGGAAAAAGAAAAGCAAAAGCATCTTTTTAATATGAATAAATAAACCAGCAAGCCTAGAGCTGGTCAGATCTGATCCCTGAACAGTGACCCATCTTCACTCTCCACCACTGCCCTCCTCCTTTCCTGCCCTCCCGATATCTGGCCTCCCTTCAGGCACTACATAACTCCCTGCCCCTTGCCATGACATATCCTTGGTCACCTTTTCTCCTACCTAGAATAATCTCCCAACTTGCCACCCCCCTCCTGTCACCTTCTCAAGTTCCGCTCACTCTCCAAAGCTCACCTGAAAGGTCTTCTTCATCTCGGTCCTCCCTTGCCCCCAAGACTAAACCCGTCATGTGCTCTCACAGCACCTGCTCTCAAAACACCTGTTTCTCTTCATTTCTGATCCTTATTACAATCATGATTTAATAGCATATTGGGTAATAAATTATGTAATATGTGTCTCCCAATGTAGACCACAGCTCCAGGTGGAAAGACTCTCACCACTCCTACTCACAGCTGTATCACCAGAGCCTAGAAAAGTCTTTAACTTTATAAAGTAGGAGAGGTAGGTGGATACAGGTTAGGTTGGTATAGGTATATGATTTACCTTGTAGAGATTCAGTAGAGATTTTTCTTTTAATATGGAGAAAAGAACAAGTGATGCTTTGGAGTACAGAAGAAAAATAATTGAAAGAAAAACTCAATCTCTTCCATATAGAAATGCTGATGGACTGTGGGCTGCCAGGCTCCTCTGTCCATGGGATTTCCTAGGCAAGAATATTGGAATGGGTTGACATTTCCTTCTCCAGGGGATCTTCCCAACCCAGGGATAGAAACTGTGCATCTTGCATCTCCTGAATTAGCAGGCGGATTCTTACCAGTGAGCCACCTGGGAAGCCAGAAAAGGTGGACTCACCTTCTAATACATAAGTCAGTGTATTTGATTCTCCACACTGGCAAGATAGAAAGACATTTTTCAGATATAGCTGAAAATGATAATGTTGCCCTGAATTAAGTAAAACAGCAAATGTTCCATGAAGTAGCTCCTTTGACCTGAGTGTCGCCTACTCACAATTTTGTCTGCTCCTCTCGCAGGGCCCTGAAGAAGTCCGCAGCTCTCTGGATGGATGCTTACTACAGCCATCCAGAAACATAATGTGGATGTGCGTGAGTCTGTGTTAAAGAGAAAGCCACAGGCCCCAAAGTGTCACTTGTGCTAAAGCTCATGATACCAAACCTCTCTAATGCCTGACTTACTTGCAGTTTTAACCTTCCCCAAAGTGAAATTTTAATCAACTGTCTGTAATTTTTCTGGTCAACTATCTGTATTTTTTTTGGATCAGCTATCTAGGAGGTAATCTGTTGTCCTCCATCCCTGACCCCAGCCCAGAGGAAGAAGAGGATAAAACCCTTGTCATCCCCTCCCTGTCACTAAAAAGGGTGTCTGCCCTAAACATACTTTGCTGAGAGCTTCCTTGCCCCTCTCTTCTTCTGATAAAAGCCTTCCATTTGCCCAACCCCTCAGAGCCCCATTTGATTAACTTTGTTCATAAATCACTGAATAAAGCCGATTCAATCATCAAATATACTCAGTTGAATTTTTGTTTTCTAAAAGCTTGTTCAATAATCTTCCCAGAGGAGAAGACCCAAGGCCTACTACTTTCACGACTCCCCGGATCACTGAGCACTGGTTAGAATTCAGATGATCCATCCTGCAGATCATTTCTGCCCTCTACTCTTTGGCCACAGGAATAAAGATGGCTTGATTGGCCAGACCTCTGTCTCTGTAACCAAGCAGGACCCGATGGGGCCTCCTGGCAGCAGCTCCCCCCAAAAGGCGATCTTGGCACATCCTCTGCTTTATTTCCTCTCTGAGGCACCAGAAAATAGTACTTGATGCAAATTTCCTGAACAGTTCTGCATATAGGAACCCATCCCCCCACCCCCACCACCAAAAGGAGGAACTACTTTTTGACCATGAACACATAGCCCAAGGCCACCTAGAGCCTAAGAACTGAAGATGGGAACCCCTGTGCCTCACCATCAGCCAGTCAGAGAACTGTACACAAGCTGATCCCAAACCCCGGGACCTCCCCTTCACGTGCCCTTACAAACTGCTTTGACAAAACCCTTCTGGGAGTCTAGACTTTTCAGGGCATGAGCCACCTCCTCTCCTTGCACAACCCTGCAATAAACCTTTCTCTGCTCCAAACTCCATTTGAGTTTCTTTGGCCTCACTAGGCATCAGGTACAGGAACTTGTGTTGACATCCCTGTACACTAAGCGGCTCATGAAAGTCATGTTACAGCCCTACCTGAAGCTCTTCAGTGGACTCCCATGGCTGCTCTTGGAATGAAGATGAAACCTGGTGACTGCCAACAGACTATACATGTTGGTCCTCCCCAACAGAGCCTGCCCCACCTTAGACTACTTGCCTCTTCTTCAGCCCAGGTGGTTTCCTTCCAGGCTCACACGCTCTTCTGCGAAAGGGTCTTGGCTTCTGAATCCAGTGTCTGAACTGCTCTGTCACCATCCCTGCCCTTACTCCTCACCTGGTTAGTTGCCACTTACCTGCAATCCTGGAACCACAGAACCACCCCTAACTGGTTCTGTTTCTAACAAGTCACTGAGACTTCTTCAAAGACAAGAGAACCAAATGCAAGCCAGGCAGCCAAAGTGAGTGCAGAGGAGAGAACTGTTGACCTCAAATAACACCCAAAACCAAAGGACCCACCACAACCCCCAGGAAACCAAAGGATCAGGGCATGGCTGAAACTTGAATGCCAGAATCCTTTTAGAAGTGAAGGGCCCACGGTCCTTGAGGATCCCATGTTGAAGCCTGAAGCACATTTTACCAGAGATGACCATGTTCTGAAGCTCACTAATGGCAACCTGCCCCACCAGCATTTATGCAGACCAACCCAGCCACCATTAATTCATAAAAGTTTAACCAGACCGCAGATCAAAACACAGATTTGAGCCCTGCCCCCATCTCCTTGCCAGTGAGCCTCAAAGTAAAACTTCTCAAAAGCTGGTATCAAAATGGCAACCCACTCCAGTACTCTTGCTTGGAAAATCCCATGGACAGAGAAGCCTGGTGGGCTACAGTCCATGGGATCACAAAGAGCTGGACATGACTGAACAACTGAGTATATATAGTATTGGCTTTCATGCACATCAAGCAGTGAGTCCTTTGCTTGGTAACAGTTTCAGGGAAGCTTCCCTATTAAGTCAAGGCCTCCTGTGATATACTCTGTAGCTCTGTAGTAATTACTAGAGATATAATCTTACATCCATTTGTGTAATTACTTTAATAATTTGTCTTCTATGGTAGCCTGCACCACCCATGGGATTAGGGACTGCCTCACATGATAGAGATGCTCAGTAAACATGTGAATAAGGAAGGAAGGAAGAAAGGGGGGGGGGTGAGGATAGGAAGGATGATAGGAAAAATGAAGTGTCAACTTCTGGCACTTGCCTGCTACCTCTACAAGGAATGAATCATGAGCCATTGCAGCCGCTGACCTTCAACACGACCTGAAATGAATTCAGGGAGGAGATAAGGAATCAGGCACTGTGTTCTGGGAAAAATGGGCAGAAGGGTTACTCAGATAGTTAGATATTTCCAGGAGAAGATTTTATGAGCCCAAATCTTGCATCTCCTCACATCTGAGAAAAACACTAAGATCATTAATGGTGACATCTGCTCCCTGTAACTAGCAGCAAGCTTCTGCCAAAATGTGTGCTTGACGGCATGTACCTTCTTCACTCAAATCACGTATATACTGACCCCCCACACACAACTTTCCTCTTTGGCGCAGTTTCTCAGAGCTACTTGAAATCCTGTCTCCAGGGCAATAGTCCTCATTTTGCCCCAGTAAAACTTAACTCACAGCTCTCATGTTGTGTCTTTTTTTCAGTCTACAGGACAGAAGGAAAGAGGGAAGCCTGGGAGGGAGGGAAGAAATGAAGGATAGAAGAGGGAGAGAAGCGGGGGAGGAAGGGAGGGAAGGAAGGAGGAAGAAAAAGCTGTGTGTAAGAAAATCTTTCTCCAGGGGATTTTCCCCACCAGAGATTGAACCAGTATCTCCTGCATTAACAGGCGAGTTCTTTACCAATAAGCCACTGGGGAAGCCCAAATAGTAAGATGAATTTTATCAAGTATATGAAGAGTACTTTTATATTTTAACACTGAATTATTAAAATTCATACCAATACTTATGAGCATCTACCAAGCAGTAAGTACTGAGTTGCACCCTTCATGTGTGGAATGGGTGTTATTCCATTTAACCCTCACAAAAGCTCCACAGGACAAGTCCTATAATTAATCTCATTTTATAAATAAAAACATGCTACTTTGGGAGGCCAAGCAACTTGCCTGATGGCACAGGTAGGAAGGGGTGAGTAGAGTTTCAGACCCACGGATCTCTGATTCCATAGTCAATATTCATTAACATTCATACCAAGAAACCAAAAATAAAGGGAATTCAGTGGTATTACAAGCCGTGAGCAGTGGACACACTTGGAAAGGGCACACCTTTTCCTCATAAAAAGGCACACCCTTTCCTACCTGTGCCATCAGGCAAGTTGCTTGGCCTCCCAAAGTAGCATGTTTTTATCTATAAAATGAGATTAATTATAGGACTTGCCCTATGGAGCTGTTGTGAGGGTTAAATGGAATAACACCCATTCCACACATGAAGGGTGCAACTCAGTACTTACTGCTTGGTAAATGCTCATAAGTATTGGTAAGCATAAGCTTCCTGGGAGCTGGTGGAATAAGCACAAAGGTAGTTATCTTTCCACCTCAGCAAGAACAGGCACGTGGGGAGGGGAAGACTGGAGGAACATGCGACAGGCATAGAAACAGTCCCCGTTGACTGACTATTCCCCATCCTAAGAGTATTATCCAGCTCAGAGAAATTCACTAGGGGAGAATCAAGCAGAGATTTAACTTTTCAAGGGGAAGACACTGCATTAAACATGGAAGAATGGAATGGAGAAATGGATCGGAGCTTTGGTGGTGACATGGCATGAATTCAACCCGGGGAAAGTTCACCTTACCTGTGGCTACCTTCACATGGCTTTTCCCTGGTATCCTATTTCCTCCAAAGCTTCACTCTTTTCCAAATGTGAAACATTCTGGCAGTGAGAAGTTGTATTTTCAGTTGGGCATGAAGTAAGGATGATCGACTGGATTAGAAGGCGGGAACCTCAGTCCTAATTTCAGCTCCTCAATGCCCTACTGTGAAATTGGCCATGTCTCTCACACATTGCCTCAATCTGTAAAATAGGTGGGGTGTATAATATTACCTGGCCTATTTGCATCATAGCTTTGTTGGGACAGCTGAATAAAGAAAGCAAATAGAAATACTTTCATAAGCCAGAAACACCCATTCAGATGATGGTTGTTGTTATTAATGTAACTAGTTTCCTTCCATCCTGGCCCCATCAACAGCAAGAGCAGCCACAAAGTCAAATAGACTCGAGGGACAGAAAGACACTGAACCATTTTAATGACGACAAGGGCACATTTCCTTAGATGAGAGGACTGTGAGTCACAAGTGAGAAAATTATTTCTCCTGTTACAACAGATAACACCTGGGCATCACCTTCCACTTCTGACTTTACTCAGTCCCCTGGAACCAGCAGTCAGATCTCAGGCTGGAAGAATAGTAGAGAGCCATGGGCTCTAGTTTTCCAAGCTTCCAGTCAATCATGTAAGTACACAATTCTCTACTGGAAATCATGCCAAATAGAACTATATCACTTGTTGCTTAATCAGTATATTGTAAAGGATTTTCTTGACTATTCCCCTGCTAATCATGTACCCTAAAGATACAGAAAGTACTAAATTAAATATAAAAAATTTAATGTGCTTTATTAACATCAATAAAGATTAAACATAAATTCTGTTGAGAGGAGGAACACTCAGATACCCTTTCTTTCTAAACTTCATTTATGAAAATGTGCAGTGTTGAAAGGATTTTACAATGAACATCTGTCTAACCATAATCAAAATTTTTAAGTTACATTTTTAGTAAACTTGTTTTATTTTATATCCATCTACCTCTCTATCCATTACTCTATCCTTTTTATGTGCTTCAAAGTAAATTTCCAGAGGCTTTTTAAAACTAAAGCTCAGATTACACAAACAACAAAGTTCATTTCTTGTCTTCAATAAAGAATTGTGTAGCAGTTTCATCTTTGAGGGAGTTTTATGGGAATTTTGCTATGTGAAGGGAATATAACATGGTTAACATTGTGCAAAAGAAATTATTAACTCAAAACAGAATAAACCTTCTTGTGCATGCATTTATCCTCTATTTTTTGATTACTGATGTATATGTAACTCCTTCATTCTCTCTCACTTGGCAGTATTTATTGATCACTTACCATGTGTCAGACTCAGGCCAAGTGATATGAACAAGAGTTGCAGCGGCCTGGGCTCTTGGAGCATACAATCTAGTGGGGGAAAAAAGTCATTAAGAAAAGTAAATGGAAGAAAAACCAAGATCATCACAAATGAAGAAAACCAAAGGCTGTGTGAGAGAGTGATAAGCAGGGACTAGTTTCAATAAGGGGGTTATGAAAAAGTGACTGTGAGGATGTGAAGAAGACTCCCATGAGGTCTTGATGAGCAGCATCATTAGAAGCAAAGTGCAAAGGCCCTTGCTTCTAAGTAACAAACTTCTGTTCAAAGAACACAGCTGCCTGTATGACTACGAAATAGTGTCCAAGGTTTTTCCCTCACTTCACTTCAACTTCATTTCTTCAGTGTATTTTGCCTTGGCTCTTCAGAGGCATTCAAAAACAATTTTCCAGATAAAGAACAAGGAAACTGCATAGTGCATGAAATCATAGCCATTATCTTGTAATAACTTTTAATGGAGTATAAACTGTAAAAGAGCTTCCCTGGTGATTCAACAGTAAAGAATCTGCCTGCCAGTGAAGGAGTTGCAGATTTGATCCCTGGGTTGGGAAGATCCCCTGGAGGAAATGGCAGCCCGCTCAAGTATACTTGCCTGAGAAATACCATGGACAAAGGAACCTGGCAAGCTAAGGCCCATGGGGTCACAAAGAGCCAGATACAACTTAACAACTAAACAACAGCAACCAAAAAAAACTATAAAAATTCTTAAGTACTGTGATGTTCACCTGAAACTAACAGAATATTATGAATAAACTATATCTCAATAAAAAAAATAATAAAAATAAATTTCTATTACTTTATTAATATGAGCATAGATTTCTGTTTGGAAAGCCTCCCAGATTTAACTGACAAAGTTAAATTTCCTTTTACAAGCCCTTGTGTCCTGTGCACCTCACTAACACAACTTGTTTTCTGCCTATGTGCCCACTGAACACTGAAAACTCCATGAGGGCAGTCGCCACCCTGTATGCTGCTACTCACCATTTTATCACCAGCCCCTCTCCAGTGTTTAGCACTGGCCAGGTATTCAATAAATGTTTTAATAATAATTAGTTAATCTATCTTCTCATGACAAGCATTCCAAAAATTGCTTGTAATTGCTGCCTAGACTCCAGCTGTCATTCTGATGCTCTCTGTTCCATATGGCGTCTACCCCTAACAAAAAAAATAAAAAATAAAAAACATGCCTTGTTTTTGTTGGTGACTCAGTAGTGTATAACTCTTTGCAACCCTATGGACTGCAACATGCCAGACTGCCTGGTCCCGAATCATCTCCCAAAGTTTACTCAAACTTATGTCCACTGAGTTGACAATCCTCTGTCACCCCCTTCTCCTCCTGCCCTCAATATTTCCCAGCATCAGGGTCTTTACCAATGAGTCAGTTCTTATCATCAGGTGGCCAAAGTATTGGAGCTTCAGCTTCAGCATCAGTCCTTCCAATGAATATTCAGAACTGATTTCCTTTAGGATAGACTGGTTGGATCTCCTTGCTGCCCAAGGAACTTTCAAGAGTAGTCTCCAACACCACAGTTCAAAAGCATCAATTCTTTGGCACTCAGCCTTCTTTATGGTCCAACTCTTACATCCATACATGACTACTCAAAAAACCATAGCTTTGACTATATGGACCTTTGTTGGCAAAGTGATGTCTCTGCTTTTTAATATGCTATCTAGGTTTGTGATAGCTTTTTGCCCAAGGAGCAAGTGTCTTTTCATTTCATGGTTGCAGTCACCACCCTCAGTGATTCTGGAGCCCAAGAAAACAAAGTCTGTCACTGTTTCCATTTTTTCCCCCATCTATTTGCCATGAAGTGATGGTACTGGATGCCATGATCTTAGTTGTTAGAATGTTGAGTTTTAAGTCTGTAATTAGGAACCCTCTGCTCAGTCAATTGAAAAAGGCTACAAAGAGTGACTTAGGTCTACTTCTCACTGGTACAAATATTGGCTTACACTAAAAGAATTTGCATTCTGGTAGATGATTTGTTGGAGAAGGACTAGGCAGAGCTGAAGAGATGAGAGAGTAAGGCTGCCCTAAACCACAATGTGAAGTTTCCAGCCCTAGACTTGGGCTCTCTTAATAGTTACACATTTATCTCTCACTTACTCTCTGATCATGAGCTTGCTCCTTCCTTTCTAGAGAGTACCTCCTTTATTCATAGGTAATCTAATGAAATACAAGGAATTATTTGGGGTTATAAAGAGTCAATATGTTGGAGTGTCAGTACCTTGCCTACCCTAATCAGCTTTCATGGGCTACTGCATCAGCTTCCTAACTGTTCTCATTATTTACCCTCTTCTTCCAACATCAGCACAGTTGAACTCAGTGTCCTAGCTACCTGGGATCTCCCAGATATCTGCATAACAGGTATCTACTTATTCTCATGGTCACCTTCCATCCAATCCAATTCATGCACAGAATCCCTGTTCCTCCCTCACCAGGAGAACCTATAATTCCCTAAGCACTAATCTGTTTTTGGTTCCTTCATAGTTTTCAACACCATATGAAATTATTTGTTATCTTATTGCATTGGAATATAAGCTTTAGCATAAAATCTGGTAAGTGAATGAATGTAAGTATACCCTTGTCATTTATAAAGTGTAAAGAGAGTGGGAAAATATCATCAGGTCCTTGAGAGCAGTGGTTTTGGACTAATTTGTTATACCTCCAGCACCAAACCTACCCTGAGTGCTTGTTCAATAAATACCTGTTCTTCAAGGACTGCTGCTTTTCTATTCAAGCAGTGAACACATCTCAGAGTAGTCCTGCAGAGGATACAAAGTCCAGACCTGCTAGAATTTCTGTGGTAAAAAGCTACCAGCACTATCCAACTGAGTAGGATTTGGAGGACTTCAGACAATCCAACATGCAACAATGGAAAACCTTGTATTGTGGTTAAGGGGCACTGCAGGCACACGGAATATGGACCTGCTAGTGTTTCACTCTCAAAGAGCTGACAATTTTATTAAGACAAGAATAATATACATTTAAGAGGAAAATAGAAACTATAATTAGCCTCCAATTAAAATAAATAATTTTTTTAAATGAACAAGAAAAAAAAGAAAAAGAAGAAATTAAGATGGCTAGGACCATGTCCAACACAGAAAGGGCAGCAGGAGGCGTGAGCAGGAGAGAGGAGGGGTTGTGGAGAGCAGGGAAGGGGGCTGCTGGGAGCATGCGCCAGCTGCCAGCATCCACAGCTGCAGGTCCAGTGCTCCAACAGCAGGATACAAGGGGCAACAAGAAGCTCCCTGAGGAGCCACAGGCTGGGCCAGGCCTGAGGCCAGGGTATGCAGCCAGGGTAAGAGGCCTGCTTGGCTCCTTCTCACTAGTCCTGGAGAAGCTACTGGAGAACCAGCACCCTCCTGCCCCGCCACTACCACGGCCATGAGGCACGCCCCAATAAAGATGAGTGGAAGGAAAAAACTGGAGGAAGAATGGGCTGAGACAGCCAGCACCATGGCCATTTCAGTCTCTCTCATGTGGCGTGCCTGTGACCAGACCTTGCCAGGTGACCGAGAGATATTCCACCTGCAGTATGTGGCCCCGGATGGGTTCCTGCTGGAGAAGGGCCTCCCCCAGGCCCCAGCCACCTGGCTGAGAACCTGCCGCTGCCCGTGGCCGAGCTGGAAGGGAAGGAGTCTCTTCCAGGGCGTCCCCACTGGTCCTCCATCGCCCTCTGGATGGGGAACACATGTATACCTGTGGCGGATTCATTTTGATATTTGGCAAAACTAATACAATTTTGTAAAGTTTAAAAATAAAATTAAATTAAAAAAAAAAAAAGAAGAAACCTGTCCAGCGGAGGTTGATGCTGGGTCCTTGGTCAGGACCACCTCCTGTTACCAAATTGCAAGTCCATGTGCCCAATGCACGGTGAGGTCAAACAATACTAAAACGTTGGAGTTTAGAACACAGCAAGACTGATTAGAGGCGCATGTAAGGAGGTGAGTGGTTTATGCCCAAGAACCCCATAGTCACTGAAAGCTTTCAGCACTGCCCTTTGATAGGAAAGGTGACGGAGGGGCATGGCCAGTTGTTGTAAACTTCTTGGTGTCAAATCCTTGTTCCTGAAGTCAGTTTACGGTCAGGCAATGATGTCACTGTAACTCTCTATGACATGAATGCTATTCTCGCTTCTGACAAGGAAGGGCCCAACTTTCACCCTCCAATTCACTGATCCTGGTGAACAGGAGGGAGATCTCAGCTGACAGTTCCTTCAGGGCCAGGTTCCCAGACCCCACCCAGCTGTCATCGCTGAGGGAGCCGGGGGCCCAACCCGACTGGCCCTCTGGCTCCTCAGGCTGCCCAAAGCCGGGAGGTGGGCTCCCACAGACCATGACACAGCAGCATGCCTTGCTATTAGGTCACAGAGACAGGGCTGGAAGAGAGGGTTCACCGCTTCCTCAGGCCTGGGACTGGCTAGTGAGTGGCCTGGGTGAGGGCTCTGGAGCCACACTGTAACAGATGGCGGGGAGCGCAGCCCTCAGCAAGGCAGCCATCGCCGTGGTCATTATCCTCAGCCTGTTCCCAAGCAGCGGGTCTTGCTCGGCCACTGACAGCGCAGCGGAGGGCCCCTCCCACAAGCAGCCTACCGTTTGGAAAGGACAGTGAAGGGAGGACACGAAGGTGGAGTGGGTGTCGCCAGGAGGGCAGTGAGGGGAGGGGCGGAGCCTGGCGTTCCCCCTAGAGAGGCGGGCAGGGAGGGCAAAGGCTGAGCCTGGCATTCTCCCCAGGGAGGCGGGCAGGGAGGGGCGGGGCGGAGCCTGGCGTTCTCCCCAAGGCCCTCCAGCTCAAGCGGTCCTGGGCCCACCGGGCCAGAGGACAGGCCGGGAGCTGTGTTCTGTAGGGTGTCAGAGGCCTCACCAAGGCCACTGGCCAGCCTTGACCCAGGCCTCGAGGAAGTGGTGACCCTCTCCCCCGTCATGGCCGCGGCTACCTGATCAGCAGTGGCAGTCTGCCTAGGTCCCGTCTGTGGTCTCTCCCCTGTGGTGGCCTGAGGAACGTGAGGACCAGTTGGGTTGGGCCCCTGGCTCCCTCAGCAATGACAGCTGGGCAGAGTCCGGGGACCTGGCCCTGAGGGAACTGCCGACAGATATCTGCCTCCTCTTTGCCTGGACCGGGACATTGGAGGGTGAAATTATGCCTTGGCATCTTACCCTTTCTGAGCAGGACAAAGCATAACATTCATTTGGTAGAGAGTTACAGAAACATCGTTTCTTGACCATGGGCTGACTTCGAGAACAAAGGATCTGACACCAACAAGTTTGCAACAACTAACGGCAACCCTCCTCCCCTCTTGCTTTTAAAAGGGATGAGGGTTCAGGATGGGGAACACGTGTATACCTGGGGTGGATTCATGTTGATATATGGCAAAACCAATACAATATTGTAAAGTTTAAAAATAAAATAAAATTTAAAAAAATAAAAATAAAAGGCCTTTACTGAAAGCTTTAGTAACTTTGGGGGTCTTAGGGCATGAGCCACCCAACTCTTTGCATGGTCCTGTAATCAACCTTTCTCTGTTCCAAATTCCAGTGGTTTAGCATTTGGCCTCACTGTACATCGGGCACATGAACTTGTGTTTTCAGTAACTATTTATGGCGACTGCTGTAGGACACTTGTGCCTGGTGCAGGTTGACCCTGGCTGGAGGCCACCCTTTCCCAAGTGCCCAGCAGCTGCGGGAGTTCCTTTTGCTCTCGGGAACTGGGAAGGACTCTCCAGGACAGGTGCCGGCTCTCCCAAAGCATGAGTTTGTTCGGGCAGAGAAATGTCCAGAACTATAGTCCACGTCTGGTGTCACCTGGGGTAAGTCCCTCCAGCTAGTGCAGGCTGGGAATCCTCTCCACTCCATCTGGGCTGCTTCCATTGCAGGAAGTGAGCTACTTTGAGTCTGTTCTCCTTTGAGAGCTGAGCCACTGTTTGGAGACCTCCATCTGGGAGCGGAAGTGGAATTTTAGACTACAGCTTTCTGATTTTCTGTCTGTGCAACTACAGCTTATTTGTTGTTTGTGTTTGTCTGTATGTGTGTTTGCGTTGAGCCACTCAGTTTGTCCTTTTGTCTGTGGGACCATGCTTGTTATGTGTATGCTGCATGTGTGTGAATCAGTACTAGCATTGGCTAGTTGAGACATCTTTGAATAATAGAGCTTGCGTGTGACAATACCAGGTATTGATAGCTTATGGTGAACGATGTCAGATTTGTGATATCCGCAGAAGGTTTAGCTTCAGGACCAGAGACCAGGCTTGATCACTCAGAGTTTTTGTGTGGCAGAAGTTTTATTAAAGTGAAAAAGGAACAGAGAAAGCTTCTGACATAGACATCAGAACGGAGATGGGGGAACGGAGAGTGCCCCCCTCGCTAGTCTTAGCAAGGCAATTATATACTTTTTAATTAGTTACTATAATAAATCAAGAGAATGTCTCAAGTTTGTGAAAATTTTACCAGATCCACTCCCACAATTTACATTTTACGATAACAGGATTAGAACTTAACAATAGAAAGATCCTACCAGACCCACTCCCATAATTTACATTCTAAAGTATCAGGATTAATCACAAGGTTTTCAGGAAGGAGAAACAGTCCTCAAGCAGGATACACTGTTGTGATACAATCACTCAGTTCAATTCAGTCGCTTAGTCGTGTCTGACTCTTTAAACCCCATGAATCACAGCACGCCAGGCCTCCCTGTCCATCACCAACTCCCGGACTTCACTCAAAGTCATGTCCATTGAGTTGGTGATGCCATACAGCCATCTCATCCTCTGTCGTCCCCTTCTCCTCCTGCCCCCAATCCCTCCCAGCATCAGAGTCTTTTCCAATGAGTCAACTCTTCACATGAGGTGGCCAAAGTACTGGAGTTTCAGCTTTAGCATCATTCCTTCCAAAGAAATCCCAGGGCTGATCTCCTTCAGAATGGACTGGTTGGATCTCCTTGCAGTCCAAGGGACTCTCAAGAGTCTTCTCCAACACCACAGTTCAAAAGCATCAATTCTTTGGCACTCAGCTTTCTTCACAGTCCAATTCTCACATCCATACATGACAACTGGAAAACCCATAGCCTTGACTAGACGGACCTTTGTTGGCAAAGTAATGTCTCTGCTTTTGAATATGCTATCTAGGTTGGTCATAACTCTCCTTCCAAAGAGTAAGCGTCTTTTAATTTCATGACTGCAATCACCATCTGCAGTGATTTTGGAGCCCAGAAAAATAAAGTCAGCCACTGTTTCCACTGTTTCCCCATCTATTTCCCATGAAGTGATGGGACCAGATGCCATGATCTTCGTTTTCTGAATGTTGAGCTTTAAGCCAACTTTTTCACTCTCCTCTTTCACTTTCATCAAGAGGCTTTTTAGTTCCTCTTCACTTTCTGTGTAAGAAATAAGCTTTTAAACATTGCATGGCCACTATATTCTTTAGACTCCAGAGGGAAAAAATTGATTAAGATGAAACTTTGGAAATTCCAAAACTTGTTTTTTCATGTGTATGCAGTTGGAGAAAGCTGGCTTGTGGAAATACTTTTTTTCAGAATTCTGACTCTGAGAAAATAAAAATAATTCTAGAAGAAAGCATGAAGCTAAGTAAATTTAACTTATTCCAACTGTTAGTTTGTCTTTGTGTTTGCCAGGTGAATTGCCACTACACATGTTTGTGATTCCCTGTCTTTCCATTTGAATGTTGTTTGTTGTTAAAAAGATAGACCTTTGTTTGAAAAAGTTGAAGAAATTGTTGAACTTCACCCTTCTGTTTTTATCCTGCAGGAATTAGATTCTGTTCTTCGTGTATGTTAGTCTTGTGTATAAGTGTGCCAGCTATGGGAAACTCAAATTTGTTTCCTGAATGCAGCTACTTGAGTTTCAGTCTCCAGAACTGGACCATTTTTGGCTATAAAACTTCTGAGTTAACTTGCAAATGAGCTCTATTTAACTAATTCAAAAGTAAGTGCTTACAAATTAAATACTTTGTAGTATTTAGAAATAAGGCCAAAAAGAATTTCAAGTCCTCGTGATTCGGGAAATATTTAGTACCAAACTGATATTTGGTATTGCTAGCTTAAGTTTGCTGTTTTGCTAATTGTAACACTATTGTATATAGGTTTGTTACATGTCAAATAGGACCTTATATCTGTTAAAAATTTATCAGCAAGAAAATATCAAAACCTTTATATGATGAAACATTCAGTTCAGTTCAGTTCAGTCACTCAGTCGTGTCCGACTCTTTGCCACCCCATGAATCGCAGCACGCCAGGCCTCCCTGTCCATCACCAACTCCCAGAGTTCACTCAAACACACGTCCATCGAGTCGGTGATGCCATCTAGCCATCTCATCGTCTGTTGTCCCCTTTTCCTCCTGCCCCCAATCCCTCCCAGCATCAGAGTCTTTTCCAATGAGTCAACTCTTCGCATGAGGTAGCCAAAGTACTTGAGTTTCAGCTTTACATTAAGTCTATCTAAAATAACCTCTCCAGATTTTGGTAACTTGAAACTGAACTGAGTTAAATGGCAATAATTAATTGACTGTCTGGGTCATTTCAAGTAGGATAAAATATTGGAACATTGGTTGCTAGGCAAAACTAAGTTTACCACTTGGATTTACCACAAATCTAAGTTTTATTCACAGCAACATTTGCCTTCTTAGGAGAGGAAAACTAAAGCCTAAGTTTTCAATCAGAAAAATGCTGGTATGAAATACAGTTCACAATTACTTTCCTCTTGGCTTTCAATAAAAATTAAGGTGTTTAAGAGTTGAGGATTCTAATCTAAATATGTAATTAAACCTACTAAGAATAAAGGAAAAAGTTATCAGTATATAGTAGGGAAGTAGTATATATGTTTTGAGTAAAAAATGAGTTTTATGCATGGTCAGGATGAAATTAAACTTAGGTAATAGGATTTTGCTAATATATATGGATAACTTGCAAAAAAACATGGAGAAATGGTGTATTATCATATTAAGTTGGATAAAATCTTTACATATAATACAGAAATATAGTTATTCTAAAATATACATAGAAAAATGACAAGAGGGAAATTCTCCAGATTTTAGTGCTGACTCTCTTTGAGTGGCTAATGATTTTATTTTCTTCTTTAAATTTTTCTTCATTTATAAAATTTATAATAGAAAAAAGACAAACATTCGCCCAGGAATCAATCTTGCAGTGACTAACAGCATGGGATGTTTAGACTTAAAAACGGTGTCAGGTGCTGGTCTTTTTGCTTTAAAAGAGCAGTTGTCCCTAAGGTTGAGACTGCTTTCCTGAGGCGCTCACCATCAGCTTCAGCATCACAGTTCAGCACTGCTGTACTGACTTACAGTTCTGAGATGTGCCTCCTTGTCAGAAAATAGTTGCCTATATTCTACTAATTAAGACTTTCTCTTTTGTTGCCAGAATAAGCAGTGCTCCAGAAACTTATATTTCTGGGAAGTTCCCATGCAGCCAGCACTAGATAAAAATGCTGTATCTTAAAAATCTCCCAAGATGAGATAATACCAGTATGTATTTTCAGAGGAAGCTCCTTTGAGCCTAAAGTTATGAGTATTTCAGGTTTCTTACAAAACCTTCAACCACCAAACAAAGATTCACATTGGGAGGAGCAACTTGGAGGAATTTGGGCTCAAGTATTTTACAAGATTTCTAGTGAAGACATAGGTGATGGCAGTATTAACTAATCTCACTGCATTTATCCTTTAGTCATCCATTGATTAAGTACTTACTGAGTACCAGATTTTGTGCCATAATTTACTTAACCTTTAGACTGTATTTTTAATGTCTTACAGTGATCAATGATCTTATTTGACCAAGTGTTTTAAAACTTTTTAACAAACTTCCCAAATATCAAATGCTAATTAAACTTCTTTTGGCCTCCAGCTAACTTTGAGGTTTGTTAGGGTGCCCTTGAGTGACTTTCACTTTTTTTTAAGGCATCTCAAGGAGGAATATTTAATCAATTTTATTTGGTATGTTGAATTACATTTAAAATATTGTCCAAGGAGTGGTAAACTTTCTAAGGTTATACTGTATGGGTAAATGTTATTACTGTAGAAGTTCTAGAAATTATATAAATTTTCTGAATTGTAGATATGTTCTGGTATAATCCATCAGCCATAATTCTGGTTTTATCAGAGCAACTTTATTAAACTTCTTTGTCAACATATTGTGGTCAAATCTTTAAACTTACCTTTCAAGGCTTTAATAATCAGTTAAGCTGATGTTTTGCAAAAATGCTTAATCTTCAGGGAGATTCATAGGAAGGTCTTTAAACCAAACATAGGTCAGATATATCACTGAATTTGTTAAGAAATGTATTTCAAACTGGTAGAGGAAACAAAGCTTCCTTCTCTCTGGCAGCCATGATGGTCCCTAAGGCTGTCTGCAATAGAGCTAGCAGAGCGACAAGACAATCTTGTAGTGACACTTACCCTTGAAGGAAAAGGGGATTTTGACCTGTGCTACATGCTAGTATTAAGAAGAGGTGGCAAGAATACACAGAAGAACTGTACAAAAAAGATCTTCACAACCAAGATAATCACGATGGTGTGATCACTCACACTCACCTACAGCCAGACATCCTGGAATGTGAAGTCAAGTGGGCCTTAGGAAGCATCACTATGAACAAAGCTAGTGGAGGTGATGGAATTCCACTGGAGCTATTTCGAATCCTGAAAGATGTTGCTGTGAAAGTGCTGCACTCAATATGCCAGCAAATTTGGAAAACTCAGCAGTGGCCACAGGATTGGAAAAGGTAAATTTTCATTCCAATCACAAAGAAGGGCAATGCCAAAGAATGCTCAAACTACTGCACAATTGCACTCATTTCCCACGCTAGTAAAGTAAGGGTAAAGTAATGCTCAAAATTCTCCAAGCCAGGCTTCAGCTATACATGAACCATGAACTTCCAGATCAAGCTGGTTTTAGAAAAGGCAGAGGAACAAGAGATCAAATTGCCAACATCCGCTGGATCATCAAAAAAGCAAGAGAGTTCCATAAAACATCTATTTCTGCTTTATTAACTATGCCAAAGCCATTGACTGTGTGGATCACAATAAACTGGAAAATTCTGAAAGAGATGGGAATACTAGACCACCTGCCCTGCCTCTTGAGAAATCTGTATGCAGGTCAGGAAGCAACAGTTAGAACTGGACATGGAACAACAGACTGGTTCCAAATAGGAAAAGGAGTACGTTAAGGCTGTATATTGTCACCCTACTTATTTAACTTATATGCAGAGTACATCATGAGAAATGCTGGACTGGAAGAAACACAAGCTGGAATCAAGATTGTCGGGAGAAATATCAATAACCTCAGATATGCAGATGACACCACCCTTATGGCAGAAAGTGAAGAAGAACTAAAGAGTCTCTTGATGAAAGTGAAAGAGGAGAGTGAAAAAGTTGGCTTAAAGCTCAACATTCAGAAAACTAAGATCATGCAATCCGGTCCAGTCACTTCATGGCAAATATATGGGGAAACACTGGAAACAGTGGCTGACTTTATTTTGGGGGGCTCCAAAATCACTGCAGATGGTGAGTGCAGCCATGAAATTAAAAGACGCTTACTCCTTGGAAGGAAAGTTATGACCAACCTAGACAGCATATTCAAAAGAGACATTACTTTGTCAACAAAGGTCCGTCTAGTCAAGGCTATGGTTTTTCCAGTGGTTATGTATGGGTGTGAGAGTTGGACTATAAAGAAAGCTGAGCGCCAAAGAATTGATGCTTTTGAACTGTGATGTTGGAGAAGACTCTTGAGAGTCCCTTGGGCTGCAAGGAGATCCAACCAGTCCATCCTAAAGGAGATCAGTCCTGGGTGTTCATTGGAGGAACTAATGTTGAAGCTGAAACTCCAATACTTTGACCACGTGATGCAAAGAGCTGACTTATTTGAAAAGACCCTGATACTGGAAAAGATTGAGGGTAGGAGGAGAAGGGGACGACAGAGGGTGAGATGGTTGGATGGCATCACTGACTCGATGTACATGGGTTTGGGTAGACTCAGGGAGTTGGTGATGGACAGGGAGGCCTGGCGTGCTGCTGTTCATGAGGTCACAAAGAGTCAGGACACGACTGAACAACTGAACTGAACTGACGTGCTAGTATTCATTTAGGAACAGTGAGAGAGGAACTGTTAGCTGCTTGATTCAGAGAGTTATGGAGTACTGGCTTTGGAAAGACCTGGTTTTCATAAAGCATAATGAAAACCTAAAACTCAGTATTGCTTACTTTGGCCCCTGAAATAACAGCTCTATTGAGAACAATTTCTTGGTAATGAAGTTCAAGGGATGAGCTGTGGCTCCTTTAGAGTAAGGAGGACAGCCATCCATCACCAAATACACAGGGCTTTGTGACATGTGTTTTTCTTACCCCAGCACTGGCACCTTATCACTTTGATAAGGATGACAAAAGGATTGGTTACTGAGTGAACTGTTGTATACCGTTATAATGTTTATGGATTCTGTCTGCAATCTTACTAATTTTGATCTGTGTTCACCAGACATGGGGGAGCCCTTCCTCTCAAGTTACTTATGACCCACATTAGTTTGGTAAATTATACTTCTGCCAGTCTAGCTATCTGTCAACAAGTCTCTCCAAGAATGCCAGGTCCAGACTGGTTTTCAGGCTTATTCTCCTGAATTCTTTATTCAAGCTCTTTCTTATATGACTCGAATCAAGGACTTGGAACTCAGGACTATTTACAACTTGGTATCCATTCCCCATATAAAGGTAGGACTAAGCCCTATTTCAGCAGGAAGCAGCTAGAGCAGTCCTTGCCTGATTCCCTTAAAGACCTGGGGAAGGATGAAATGGAATTGGAGGTTGAAACCCAGTCACCCTGTCAAGTATAAACATACCCATGTATTATCCTCAAGACTGAGGAGCATCAAAGAAACAGGGGAAACTGTAACAGAGTAGAGTGAGCTCAGCCCTTGGAACAGAGGCCATTGTGAGCATCATTACTCTGTACCCTGTTCCAGGCAGTGAGTCCTGATTAGCTTGGGATAGTGCAGCAGTGGGCCCTGCCACTGACAACCAACCATTAAGAAATGACAGTGAGGGGATTAGGACAAGAGTGGAGTGGTGGCCATGAGGTGGAGAGTAAGATAAGAGGTGGATCCTGGCCTTTTCCTGAGTCCCTCCAGCTCATCCAGCCTTGGGCCAGCAGCTGAGCCAGCATGCCCAAAGAACAGGCTTGGGGTGTGTTCTGTAGGGCCTCAGCGCTCTCACCAAGGCCACCCACTAGCCTTGGCCCAGGCCTTGAGAAGGTGGTGAGCCCCCCCCCCCATCCTTGTCTCTGGGGCCTGACAGCAGTGACAGCCCCCCTGCATTGCAGTCTGTGGGATCTGGCCTCCGTTTGGGTGGCCTGAGGAGCCCGAGGGCCAGTTGTGTTGGGTACCTGCCTCTTTCAGCAATGACAGCTGGGAGTCTGAGGACCCATATGTGAGGGAGTTGCCAACTGAGATCTGCCTCCTCTTAGCCAAGGATGGGTACCTTGGAGGGTGAGAGCTGTGCCTTGGGACCTTGTCCTTTCTTGTCAGGACAGAGAACAGCATTCATTTGGTACAGATTTACTGAAATATCATTATCTTACCATGACCTGACTTCAAGAACATCTGACATCAAAAAGTTTGCAACAACTAACCACACCTCTCCTTCACCTCTTGCTCTTAAAGGTCTTTGCTGAAAGCTTTCAGTAATTCTGGAGTTCTTAGGGCATGAGCCACCCGTCTTTCTGCATGGTCCTATACTCAACCTTTCTTTGTTCCAAATTCCAATGGTTTAGTATTGTCTGGCCTCACTGTGCCTTGAGCACATGAACTTGTGTTTTTGGTAACACTACAGGACAGAGCCCTCCGCCTGTTCTCTGGACTCCTCAACTCACCTGCTGGCCCAAGGCCAGGTGAGCTGTAAGGCCTTGTGGAGAAGGCCAGGATCAGCCTCTTCCCTCACTTGATACCTCATTACCATGATTCCACTTTTGTCTGAATCCTCTCACTGTCATTTCTTGGCCCTTGGTTGCTTGTGGGCAGGACCCACTCTGGCACCAACCAATGGCTCAGCAGAACCAGGAAACCTGTCCATTTGAGGCTGGTGCCTGGTTTTTGGGCAGAACCACCTCCCTTATGAGAAAGTCCATTGCTCAAGGTGGGCTGCTAGTGACCGCACACCCAGTGAGCCCCATCTCCCAGGGGAGGTCCTAGTGGGCCTGCAGTGGAGAGAAACCTGGCCCAAACCCTTCAGCACAGCATTCCCCTCCAACCTAGGGACCCCAGCATATGTCAGGGAAGCAGCAGTCGGAGACTTTATGTTGGTTACTGCGGTGCAGGTGGTCAGGACAGTCCAGTGAACTGTGATTTCGTCAGGGCTTCTTTACCTCCAAGTGTACTTTGACTCTAATTACTGGAAAGCTCAGGCAACAACAACAATAATAATGCCAGTTGACATTAATTCTGTGCCAGGCATAGACACATAATCCTCACAAAATTCGATACTCTTATACCTGTTTTATAGGCAAGGAAACAGAAGCGCAGAGAAGTTAAGTAACTTGCCCAAGGTTACACAGCTGGTAGGCAATGGAGGCAGTAGTAAAACCATGATGTCTATCTCCATAGCCAAGTACTACTTAGTGTCCACTAAAAAATTCCACAAGATGAGAGTTGTGAGTTAAGTATTAGGGCACGATGAGGACTATAGCCCAGAAGACAGCATTTCATATAGCTCTGAGAGACTGCTCCAAGCAGGTGGGGGTAGGGGGAGGTCAGTATATATGTGATTTTGATGAAGGCAGAAGACATGAAATCAAGAACATACTTTTTGCAGAAGTCTGCTGCCAGTTACCTGGAGAAGGAAATGTCAACCCACTCCAGTGTTCCTGCTTGGAGAATCCCAGAGATGGGGGAGCCTGGTGGGCTGCCGTCTGTGGGGTCGCACAGAGTCGGACACGACTGAAGTGACTTAGCAGCAGCAGCTGCTGCCAGTTACCAGAAGCAGATATCACCATAAAAGATTTTTGTTTTCTTCTAGCTAAGTAAAAGGAAATGTAAGAATTTGGGTCATAAAATACTCTTCTGAAAATATCGGAGTCCTGTTTTGTCAGTTTTTCCCAGAGCATGTAGTACCTCATTCCTGATATCAATGCCGAACTCCTTCCAGGTTTGCTGAAGGTCAGCAACTCCAGCGGCTCATAATTTGATACTTGTAGGGTAGATGGCAAGTGCTAATTTGTAGGTGACATTTGCCACTGGCATGAAGAAAAACTTTCTGTAGCCCAGCCATGACAAGTATCATGTTTAGATTTCCTCCATCACACTCTAGTCCTTTTTCTGTTTTACCTTAGAATGGATGAGGTGTTCCTTTATTGGGGTGTTCATTTATTTGTTTTCATACCTCTTAGACATGAACCCACTACCAGAAGCATGGCCCACTTTTCAGAAGGATCTGCAAAGCTCTCTACAGATTAGTTAGAGACATACAGGCTGATGCTTTTTGGAAGGACCCCAGGAGCTGGTACGGAATGCAGGAATCCTTCAGGAACCTGCACCAAAGGATTGTCAGGCTCTGCTTTTTTTTAATCTTATTCTAGAAAATTTTACAAATGCAAAATGCCTTCTACAATGAACCTCCACATAACTATTACTCAGCTTCCATAATTCTTAACTGATAACTAATCTTGTTTTCTGTAACACCTTCCATTCCCCACATCTGATTATTTTCAATCAGTTCTTAGGTATTATATAATTTCATCCAGAAATATTTCAATATGAATATAAAATATATGGATTATTCTTGAAAACATAACAAAAATATCATTTCACATATCTGAAATTGACATCAACATTCAAATGTTAAAAAGAAGCAGAAAAAAAAATAGAGACAGCAATAATTAAGACTGATTCTAGAGAGTCCGTATGGTCTTTCAGAATAAGAAAGCACTGGCAACAATGCCTGCTGGACTTTGGCCACTGTGCCTTGAACTTCTCATGTGGTAAACTAAAAGCGTTAGAAAGATAAGCTTTCACCTATCTCTGATGTTGTAGAAGTTTTCATAGTGAGATGGGTTATCTTGTACCTATGAGTCTGAGTACCATTTAATGTACCCTCAATGGCATCCCACTCCAGTACTCTTGCATGGAAAATCCCATGGACGGAGGAGCCTGGTTGGCTGCAGTCCATGGGGTCGCTAAGAGTCAGACACGACTGAGCGACTTCACTTTCACTTTTCACTTTCATGCTTTGGAGAAGGAAATGTCAACCCACTCCAGTGTTCTTGCCTGGAGAATCCCAGGGACAGGGGAGCCTGGTGGGCTGCCGTCTATGGGGTCGCACAGAGTCAGACATGACTGAAGCAACTTAGATGCAGCAGCAGCAGCAAAGTTTTTATTAATGTCTTTGATAGCATTTCATCTATCTCCTCTACCAGAATGTACACTTATTGACCATCAAGAACTTATCTCTTATTCACTGTTAGATCCTCAGTTCCTAGTAGAAAAATTATAAAAGATCTTGTGTGTTGAGCCAAGGAGTTTGAATTTTATCCTGAAAGAATGAGGAGTTGTGGACGGAATTCAATGAGAGAAGATGGATCACCAGAAGTGTCTTTAAGAAAGATAAGATTTGTGGAAGGTGAGAGTAGCAAATGGGAGGTCAATTAGGAAGTTACTTTTATGATCCTGAGCCTAGGTAGAAAAGATATGAACTAAGGCAATAAATGGTCTTCCCAGGTGGCTCAGTGGTAAAGAATCCACCTGCCAAACAGCAGAGACAGATTCAGTCTCTAGGTTGGGAAGATCTCCTGGAGAAGGAAATGGCAACCCACTCCAGTATCATTACCTGGGAAATCCCATGTACAGAGGATCCTGGCCGGCTACAGTCCATGGGATCACAAAGAGTCAGAAACGACTGAGCAATTAAATAACAACAACAGCATCCTTAAACCCACAAAACCTAAACTCTGAAGTTTCCAAGAGATTCAGTAGTGCCCATATTCACTAGGTTAATGGGAGATACCACCAAGCTTTAGACACGGGCAGAATGACTCAGAGTTCACGCTTCAAAAACTACTGTGCCATACAGCCTATTACCTTGCTCACCCTCCTAGGAAAAAAAATGAAAGAAGACAGTAATTTAATACTGGGAAATCACCAAATGTAAAAGGAGGCAATAATATATGAATTTATAACAGCATTTTGTTTTTTAGCCAGGGATACCCAGAGTCCCTGCTAGGGCATCTACTCCCTGATGGAGAAAGAATTGGAATTCTGCAGAATCATTCAGTAACTGAGCTCAACATATAAAGTGCTCTTTAAAATCATGATATAGAGCTATAAGGTAACATCTGTGAGCCTTCTTTTAAAGACCACTGCAGAGTTACTGTTACAGCAAAGGCAGAAATGAATAAATGGCCTTACGTACAAACCAGTCAAACAGGTCTTCAACTTAAACAACCTTGGTTATTCTTTAGTTGTTACCACTGATAAACACTTGTAGCTACTTGTCTTTCACAAATCTGATTATTCTGACTCCACATGAATTTTGCTGAGCACCTGGCATTCTTCTCCCCCTACACTCCCTCGTGGTTCAAGAAGGAATTCATGAGCTGACAACCTCAGAGACACCAGACCCAGTTACTCAGCTGCCTGACTCCAGCTTTGGCCATAAATGTAGCAGAAGAAAAAAAGAATGCAAGACCTTCACCACTCTGATCCTTTTCAGCTACCCCAAGCCCCAAATCCTAACTATAAAACCTCTACCTATTCCCCAGGGAGGAGGGCACAGTTCCTGAGTCCCTAACCTGCTGTGTTCCTTCTTTGCCTGACAAAGTCTTTCTCTTTTCTCCAAAACTCTGTCTCCGTATTTCTATTCAGCATCAGTGTATAGAAAGCCAAGACTTTGTCAGCATTAATAAAGTATGGCAGGAAGTTAATCATGTTAATCAATTAAGGCTTGTGAAAGTCTCTGATTGCCGGGTTCTTGAGCTCAACTGCTGAGTGATTCTACAGAATTCAAATCCTTTCTCCTCCAGGCATTAGATTCCCTGGCAGGGACTCTGGCTAAACAATGAAAGGTTGTTATAAATTCATATTTTATTGCCTCCTCTTCTTATATTTGGTAATCTCCAGTATTAAATGGCTGTATTCATCTCTTACCTAGGTAGATGGGCAAGGTGGTAGGCTGTACATCACATGAATTTTTAAAGCATGAACTCTCAGAGACATTCTGCCTGTGCCCAAAGCCTGGCTCTGTTACCCACTAACCTAGCGAATGTGGATAAGTTACTGAACCTCTTAGAGACTTTGGACTTTGGGGTTTGTGGGCTTAAGGATTCTATCATACATTAAATTATATAATCCATGTTTACTGACGTACTCAAGATATTTGAATCTGTTACCTGAATAACTACCAAGTCGGCAGACACTGTAGTAGTTGTGATTTAATTGGCCAAATCCTCACTGTACTTAATAAATAATCTACATTGAACCTGAGAGTGGTGACCAGCAATACTTACCATGCTTCATCCTCATCAGCTGTCCCTCCTCATCTTGATCACTGGCTGAGGTTGCACCAAGAGTCAGAACTTGCCAAGAGGGAATTATTGCTGTCAATCTGAATAGGAATGAGGTCCATAGTTCCCTTCCATTGGCCATACTTGGGTTTCTCAAAGTGGTCTTTTGTTTGAATGTCTCTTTTAAAGCCCAGTTAATTCTACTTCTCTTCTATAGCTCCAAACTTTCCATTTTCATATCTATTGCCTTAGTTCATGCCTTTGCTCCGTTAGCTCAGGATCACAAGAATAATTTCCAACTGATCTCCCATTAGCTACTCTCATCTTTCACAAATCCTATCTTTCTTAAAGACACTTCTGGTGATGCATTTTCTCTCACTGAATTCCTTCCATGACTCTTCATTCTTTCAGGATAAAGTTCAAACTCCTTGGCTCAGCACACAAGACTCTTCACAATTTGCCCACTAGACCCTGAGGATCTAGCAGTGAATAAGAAGACACGTTCTTGGCCCATAACAAGTGGACATTCTGGTAGAGGAGACAGATCAAATACTACTGAAATTATTAATAACAACTTTAAGGGTATGTTAAAGAGTACCCAGACCCATAGGTACAGGATAATCCACCTAGTCATGAAAACTATTAGAATATCACAGGTGGGTGAAAACTTAAATATCATCTTATCTCCCTCATTTAATTTACCACATGAGAAGTTCAAGGCACAGAGGCCAAAGCCCAGTAGACATTATTGCCAGTGCTTTATTTTTCTGGAAGACTACACTGACTCCCTCTTAGAATCTTAATTATTGCTATCTCTATTTTTCTTTTTCCTTAACATTTGAATGTTATTTCAGATGTAAAATTGGTATTTTTGCTCTATTTTTTAAAAGAATTCTTATATATTTTGAAATATTTATGGATGAAATTATATAATATCTACGAATTGATTGAAAATAATCAAGGATGGGGAATGGAAAGGGTTACAGAAAACAAGACTGGTTATGAGTTAAGTATTATGGAAGCTGAGTGACAGTTACATGGAAGTTCTTTATGGAAGCCTTTTGCTTTTGCCTGTGGAGTTTTCCACAATGAAAAAAAAAAAAAGAGTATGGGAATCCTTTGGTAAAAGTTCTCCAGGTTCCATACCAGTTCCTGGGATTCTTCCCAGGAGACATCACCCTGTATGTCTTTCAATGAGTCTACAGAAAGCTCTACAGACTCCCTTGAAAAGGAGGCCATGTCTGCTCTGCTGGATTCATGTCCAAGAGGCATGGAAAAAATCAAACCAACCAACCCCTGGAGGTAAAACTGAAAAAGAACCAGAGGATGAAGGAGGAATCCCAGAGATGATGTTGGTCCTCGCTTTACTGCCGGACTATCTTCTTAGTGCCAGCGTCTAAGGAGTACTTGGCTAATCAGTACTCGTGGGCCAGTGGGGAGGCCCTTCTCCACCAGACATTCTGGTTCTACTACTACCTCTGTTGCCTACTATCTGTGTGGCCTTGAGCAAGTTACTTAACTTCTCTGTGCCTCTATTTCCTCACCTATAAAATGGAGATACAAGTATAAATTTGGTGAGGGTTATGTGTTTACGCCTGGCATAAAGTAAGTACTAAATAAATGTCAGCTGGAATTAACATTACCCACTCCAGTGTTCTTGCCTGGAGAATCCCAGGGACGGGGGAGCCTGGTGGGCTGCCGTCTATGGGGTCGCACAGAGTCGGACACAACTGAAGCGACTTAGCAGCAGCAGCAGGAATTAACATTATTGCCTGAGTTTACCAATAATCGGAGTTGGAGTAAGAGCAGCCGTGAAAATGCAGCTCACCGCCCCGTCCTGACCACCTGCAGCACAGTAACCAACACAAAGGCTCTGACTGCTGCTGCCATGGCCGTGACATACGCTGGAGTCCACAGGAGGTCTGTGCTGCAGGGTGGGGGAGCAGGACCTCCCCCACAACCCCTCGGGAGCCAGGCCTCACTGGGTGTGTGGACACCAGCAGCCCACCATAGGCAGTGGGCTTCCTCGTATGGGAGGTGGTCCTCCCAAAAAGCCAGTACCAACCTCGGCTGGACTGGTTTCTGAGGGTTTAAGTGGGAGATGGAGGAGCCGCGAGGACGCCCTGGAAGAGACTCCTTCCCTTCCAGCTCGGCCACAGGCAGCAACAGGTTCTCAGCCAGGTGGCTGGGGCCTGGGGGAGGCCCTTCTCCAGCAGGAACCCGTCCAGGTCCACGGACAGCAGATGGAAGGTCTTGCAGTCACCTGGCAAGGTCTGCTTCCAGACTCGCCCTTGGCTTTCTCATCCTGTTCTTCCGCCAGCTTTTCCTTCTCTTTATCGCGGCGCGCCTTAGGCCGGGGGTTCTCCAGCAGCTTCTCCTGGACCAGTGAGAGGGAGCCAGGTCGGCCTCTGGCCCTGACTGCGTACCTGTGGCCTCAGGCGGCTTCTCTTCGCGCTGCCTCCTGCGGACGGAACCGGGACCCTCTGCTGTTGCAGGTACTGCACAGGCGCGGCCTCCTGCCCCTCCTCTCAGTATGTCTGACTTCGCTCTGAAGTGTTAATTTTATCTTTCTATAAGGCTGTATATTGTCACCTGCTTATTTAACTTCTACGCAGAGTACATCATGAAAATGCTGGGCTGGAGGAAGCACAAGCTGGAATCAAGATTGCCAGGAGAAACATCAATAACCTCAGATACGCAGATGACATCATCCTTATGGCAGAAAATGAAGAACTAAAGAGTCTTCATGAAAGTGAAAGAGGAGAGTGAAAATGTTGGCTTAAAGCTCAACATTCAGAAAACTAAGATCATGGCATCCAGTCCCATCACTTCATGACAAATAGATGGGGAAACAGTGGCTGACTTTATTTCTCTGGGCTCCAAAATCACTGCAGATGGTCAATGCAGCCATAAAATTAAAAGATGCTTACTCCTTGGAAGGAAAGTTATGACCAACCTGCTGCTACTGCTAAGTCGCTTCAGTCGTGTCCAACTCTGTGCAACCCCATAGACAGCAGCCCACCAGGCTCCCCCATCCCTGGGATTCTCAAGCCTAGATAGCATATTAAAAAGCAGAGACATTAGTTTGTCAACAAAGGTCTGTCTAGTCAAGGCCTTGGTTTTTCCAGTGGTCATGTATGGATGTGCGAGTTGGACTATGAAGAAAGCTGAGCGCCGAAGAATTGATGCTTTTGAACTGTGGTGTTGGAGAAGACTCTTGAGAGTCCCTTGGACTGCAAGGAGATCCAACCAGTCCATCCTAAAGGACATCAGTCCTGGGTGTTCATTGGAAGGACTGATGTTGAAGCTGAAACTCCAGTACTTTGGCCACGTGATGCAAAGAGCCGACTCATTTGAAAAGACCCTAATGCTGGGAAAGATTGAGAGCCCGAGAAGAAGGGGATGACAGAGGTTATGAGATGGTTGGATGGCACCACTGAGTCAATGGACATGGGTTTGGGTGGACTCTGGGAGCTGGTGATGGACAGTGAGGCCTGGAGTGCTGCAGTCCATGGGGTTGCAGAGTCGGACGTGACTGAGCCACTGAACTGAACTTATAGAAGGAAAACTTAAATTGTCAATAGAAATATGGATATATACACACACCATATGTACAATGGGCATGAATTTGGGTGAACATGCATGTACACATGTACACACATGTACAATGGACATGAACTTGGGGAAACTCCAGCAGAAGGTAAAGGACAGGGAGGTCTGGCATACTGCAGTCCATGGGGTTGCAAAGAGTCAGACATGACATAGTGACTGAACAGTTCAGTTCAGTTCAGTTGCTCAGTCTTGTCCGACTCTTTGTGACCCCATGAACTGTAGCTTGCCAAGTTCCTCTGTCCATGGAATTCTCCAGGCAAGAATACTGGAGTGGGTTGCCATTTCCTTCTCCAGGGAATCTTCCTGGCTCAGGGATAAAATCCAGGTCTTCTGCACTGGCAGGCAGATTCTTTTTTTTTTTTTTTTTTAAACTTTACAATATTGTATTGGTTTTGCCAAATATCAAAATGAATCCGCCACAGGTATACCCGTGCTTCCCATCCTGAACCCTCCTCCTTCCCCATACCCTCCCCCTGGGTCGTACCAGTGCACCAGCCCCAAGCATCCAGTATCATGCATTGAACCTGGACTGGTGACTCGTTTCATACATGATATTATATATGTTTCAATGCCATTCTCCCAAATCTCCCTACCCTCTCCCTCTCCCACAGAGTCCATAAGACTGTTCTATACATCAGTGTCTCTTTTGCTGTCTCGTACACAGGGTTATTGTTACCATCTTTCTAAATTCCATATATATGCGTTAGTATACTGTATTCGTGTTTTTCTTTCTGGCTTACTTCACTCTGTATAATAGGCTCCAGTTTCATCCACCTCATTAGAACTGATTCAAATGTATTCTTTTTAATGGCTGAGTAATACTCCATTGTGTATATGTACCACTGCTTTCTTATCCATTTATCTGCTGATGGGCATCTAGGTTGCTTCCATGTCCTGGCTATTATAAACAGTGCTGCGATGAACACTGGGGTACACGTGTCTCTTTCCCTTCTGGTTTCCTTAGTGTGTATGCCCAGCAGTGGGATTGCTGGGTCATAAGGCAGTTCTATTTCCAGTTTTTTAAGGAATCTCCACACTGTTCTCCAGAGTGGCTGTACTAGTTTGCATTCCCACCAACAGTGTAAGAGGGTTCCCTTTTCTCCACACCCTCTCCAGCATTTATTGCTTGTAGACTTTTGGATCGCAGCCATTCTGACTGGCGTGAAATGGTACCTCATAGTGGTTTTGATTTGCATTTCTCTGATAATGAGTGATGTTGAGCATCTTTTCATGTGTTTGTTAGCCATCTGTATGTCTTCTTTGGAGAAATGTCTATTTAGTTCTTTGGCTCATTTTTTGATTGGGTCATTTATTTTTCTGGAATTGAGCTGTAGGAGTTGCTTGTATATTTTTGAGATTAGTTCTTTGTCAGTTGCTTCATTTGCTATTATTTTCTCCCATTCTGAAGGCTGTCTTTTCACCTTGCTAATAGTTTCCTTTGATGTGCAGAAGTTTTTAAGATTAATTAGGTCACATTTGTTTATTTTTGCTTTTATTTCCAATATTCTGGGAGGTGGGTCATAGAGGATCCTGCTATGATGTATGTCGGAGAGTGTTTTACCTATGTTCTCCTCTAGGAGTTTTATAGTTTCTGGCCTTACGTTTAGATCTTTAATCCATTTTGAGTTTATTTTTGTGTATGGTGTTAGAAAGTGTTCTAGTTTTATTCTTTTACAAGTGGTTGACCAGATTTCCCAGCACCACTTGTTAAAGAGATTGTCTTTAATCCATTGTATATTCTTGCCTCCTTTGTCAAAGATAAGGTGTCCATATGTGCGTGGATTTATCTCTGGGCTTTCTATTTTGTTCCATTGATCAATATTTCTGTCTTTGTGCCAGTACCATACTGTCTTGATGACTGTGGCTTTGTAGTAGAGCCTGAAGTCAGGTAGGTTGATTCCTCCAGTTCCCTTCTTCTTTCTCAAGATAGCTTTGGCTATTCGAGGTTTTTTGTATTTCCATACAAATTGTGAAATTATTTGTTCTAGCTCTGTGAAGAATACCGTTGGTAGCTTGATAGGGATTGCATTGAATCTATAAATTGCTTTGGGTCGTATACTCATTTTCACTATATTGATTCTTCCATTCCATGAACATGGTATATTTCTCCATCTATTAGTGTCCTCTTTGATTTCTTTCACTAGTGTTTTATAGTTTTCTATATATAGGTCTTTAGTTTCTTTAGGTAGATATATTCCTAAGTGTTTTATTCTTTCTGTTGCAATGGTGAATGGAATTGTTTCCTTAATTTCTCTTTCTGTTTTCTCATTATTAGTATATAGGAATGCAAGGGATTTCTGTGTGTTGATTTTATATCCTGCAACTTTACTATAATCATTGATTAGTTCTAGTAATTTTCTGGTGGAGTCTTTAGGGTTTTCTATGTAGAGGATCATGTCATCTGCAAATAGTGAGAGTTTTACTTCTTCTTTTCCAATTTGGATTCCTTTTATATCTTTTTCTACTCTGATTGCTGTGGCCCAAACTTCCAAAACTATGTTGAATAGTAATGGTGAAAGTGGGCACCCTTGTCTTGTTCCTGACTTTAGAGGAAATGCTTTCAATTTTTCACCATTGAGGATAATGTTTGCTGTGGGTTTGTCATATATAGCTTTTATTATGTTGAGGTATTTTGCTTCTATTCCTGCTTTCTGGAGAGTTTTGATCATAAATGGATGTTGAATTTTGTCAAAGGCTTTCTCTGCATCTATTGAGATAATCATATGGTTTTTATTTTTCAATTTGTTAATCTGGTGTATTACATTGATTGATTTGCAGATATTGAAGAATCCTTGCATCCCTGGGATAAAGCCCACCTGGTCATGGTGTATGATCTTTTTAATGTGTTGTTGGATTCTGATTGCTAGAATTTTGTTAAGGATTTTTGCATCTGTGTTCATCAGTGATATTGGCCTGTAGTTTTCTTTTTTTTGTGGGATCTTTGTCAGGTTTTGGTATTAGGGTGATGGTGGCCTCATAGAATGAGTTTGGAAGTTTACCTTCCTCTGCAATTTTCTGGAAGAGATTGAGCAGGATAGGTGTTAGCTCTTCTCTAAATTTTTGGTAGAATTCAGCTGTGAAGCCGTCTAGACCTGGGCTTTTGTTTGCTGGAAGATTTTTGATTACAGTTTCAATTTCCATGCTTGTGATGGGTCTGTTAAGATTTTCTATTTCTTCCTGGTCCAGTTTTGGAAAGTTGTACTTTTCTAAGAATTTGTCCATTTCTTCCACATTGTCCATTTTATTGGCATATAATTGTTGATAGTAGTCTCTTATGATCCTTTGTATTTCTGTGTTGTCTGTTGTGATCTCTCCATTTTCATTTCTAATTTTATTGATTTGATTTTTCTCCCTTTGTTTCTTGATGAGTCTGGCTAAGGGTTTGTCAATTTTATTTATCCTTTCAAAGAACCCGCTTTTGGCTTTGTTGATTTTTGCTATGGTCTCTTTTGTTTCTTTTGCATTTATTTCTGCCCTAATTTTTAAGATTTCTTTCCTTCTACTAACCCTGGGGTTCTTCATTTCTTCCTTTTCTAGTTGCTTTAGGTGTAGAGTTAGGTTATTTATTTGACTTTTTTCTTGTTTCTTGAGGTATGCCTGTATTGCTATGAACTTTCCCCTTAGGACTGCTTTTAAAGTGTCCCATAGGTTTTGGGTTGTTGTGTTTTCATTTTCATTCATTTCTATGCAAATTTTGATTTCTTTTTTGATTTCTTCTGTGATTTGTTGGTTATTCAGCAGCGTGTTGTTCAGCCTCCATATGTTGGAATTTTTAATAGTTTTTCTCCTGTAATTGAGATCTAATCTTACTGCATTGTGGTCAGAAAAGATGCTTGGAATGACTTCAATTTTTCTGAATTTACCAAGACTAGATTTATGGCCCAGGATGTGATCTATCCTGGAGAAGGTTCCATGTGCGCTTGAGAAAAAGGTGAAATTCATTGTTTTGGGATGAAGTGTCCTATAGATATCAATTAGGTCTAACTGGCCTATTGTATCATTTAAAGTTTGTGTTTCCTTGTTAATTTTCTGTTTAGTTGATCTATCCATAGGTGTGAGTGGGGTATTAAAATCTCCCACTATTATTGTGTTATTGTTAATTTCTCCTTTCATACTTGTTAGCATTTGTCTTACATATTGCGGCGCTCCCGTGTTGGGTCCATATATATTTATAATTGTTTTATCTTCTTGGATTGATCCTTTGATCATTATGTAGTGACCGTCTTTGTCTCTTTCACAGCCTTTGTTTTAAAGTCTATTTTATGTGATATAAGTATTGGTACTCCTGCTTTCTTTTGGTCCCTATTTTCATGGAAAATCTTTTTCCAGCCCTTCACTTTCAGTCTGTATGTGTCCCCTGTTTTGAGGTGGGTCTCTTGTAGACAACATACGTATGGGTCTTGTTTTTGTATCCATTCAGCCAGTTTTTGTCTTTTGGTTGGGGCATTCAACCCATTTGCGTTTAAGGTAATTACTGATAAGTATGATCCCGTTGCCATTTACTTTATTGTTTTGGGTTCGATTTTATACACCGTTTTTGTGTTTCCTGTCTAGAGAATATCCTTTAGTATTTGTTGGAGAGCTGGTTTGATGGTGCTGAATTCTCTCAGCTTTTGCTTGTCTGAAAAGCTTTTGATTTCTCCTTCATATTTGAATGAGATCCTTGCTGGGTACAATAATCTGGGCTGTGGGTTATTTTCTTTCATCATTTTAAGTATGTCTTGCCATTCCCTCCTGGCTTGAAGAGTTTCTATTGAAAGATCAGCTGTTATCCTTATGGGAATTCCCTTGTGTGTTATTTGTTGTTTTTCCCTTGCTGCTTTTAATATTTGTTCTTTGTGTTTGATCTTTGTTAATTTGATTAATATGTGTCTTGGGGTATTTCGCCTTGGGTTTATCCTGTTTGGGACTCTCTGGGTTTCTTGGACTTGGGTGATTATTTCCTTCCCCATTTTAGGGAAGTTTTCAACAATTATCTCTTCAAGTATTTTCTCATGGTCTTTCTTTTTGTCTTCTTCTTCTGGGACCCCTATGATTCGAATGTTGTAGCGTTTAATACTGTCCTAGAGGTCTCTGAGATTGTCCTCATTTCTTTTAATTCATTTTTCTTTTATCCTCTCTGATTCATTTATTTCTACCATTCTATCTTCTAATTCACTAATCCTATCTTCTGCCTCTGTTATTCTACTATTTGTCACATCCAGAGTGTTTTTAATTTCATTTATTGCATTATTCATTATATATTGACTCTCTTTTATTTCTTCTAGGTCCTTGTTAAACATTTCTTGCATGTTCTCAATCTTTGTCTCCAGGCTATTTATCTGTGATTCCATTTTGATTTCAAGATTTTGGATCAATTTCACTATTATTATTTGGAATTCTTTATCAGGTAGATTCCCTATCTCTTCCTCTTTTGTTTGGTTTGGTGGGCATTTATCCTGTTCCTTTATCTGCTGTGTATTCCTCTGTCTCTTCATCCTGTTTAAATTGCTGAGTTTGGGGTGTCCTTTCTGTATTCTGGCAGTTTGTGAAGTTCTCTTTATTGTGGCATTTCCTTGCTCTGTGTGGGTTTGTACAGGTGGCTTGTCAAGGTTTCTTGGTTAGGGAAGCTTGTGTCAGTGTTCTGGTGGATGGAGCTGTATTTCTTCTCTCTGAAATGCAATGAAATGTCCAGTAATGAGTTATGGGATGTCTATGGTTTTGGGGTGACTTTGGGCTGCCTGTATCTTGGAGCTCAGGGCTGTGTTCCTTCGTTGCTGGAGAATTTGCTTGGTATGTCTTGCCCTGAAACTTGTTGGCCCTTGTGTGGTGCTTGGTTTCAGTGCATTTGATGAGCTCCTGTCAATTAATGTTCCTTGGAGTCAGGAGCTCCCTGGAGTCAGGGTTTGGACTTAAGCCTCCTGCTTACAGTTATGGGTCTTATTTTTACAGTAGTTTCATAGCTTCTGCTTCTATACAGCACCATTGATAAAACATCTACGTTAAAGATGAAAAGTTTCTCTACCGTGAGGGTCACCCAGAGAGGTTCACAGCGTTATATGGAGAAGAGAAGAGGGAGGAGGGAGTTAGAGGTGACCCAAATGAGATGAGGTGGAATCAATAGAGGACATAGTGGGCTATCCAGTAATCTCTTCCTTATGTGCACTCTACAACTGAACCGCTCATAGTTGTTCACAGAGTTATACAGAGAAGAGAAGAAGGAGAAAGGTGACAGAGGTGGCCAGGAGGATAAAAGGGGGGAATGAAAAGGAGGGAGACAGATCCAGCCAGTAATCAGTTCCCTAAGTGTTCTCCACCGTCTGGAACACACAGAAATTCAGAGTTGGGTACAGTAGAGAGGGGATAAGGAGGAGACACAGGCGACCTGGTGGAGAAAAAGGAGAGTCCAAAGGGAGAGAGAGCAGTTAAGCCAGTAATCTTGCTCCCTAGTGAAAAATGGGTCCTGAAGATTGGGTTCTTAAAGGTATGAAATTGGTAACAAATACATAAAAGCAAAAATTAAAAATCTAGAGTAGAGTTTGGAATTAAAAAAATACGATGTTAAAGAAAAGAAGAAGGAAAAGAAAGAGAGAAAAAATGAACAAACAAAACCAAACAAGGTCGGGAAAATTATAAAGAAAATACAGGTACAAAATTGATAACTAATACCAAAAAGCAAAAGTTAAAAATCTAGAGTAGAGTTTGGAATTTCAAAAATACAGTGTTAAAAGAAGAAGAAGAAAAAGAAAGAGAGAGAGAAAAAAAAACAAACAAGTACAAACAAAGTCGCATAAATTATAAAGAAAATACAGGTACAAAATTGATAACAAATACCAAAAAGCATAAATTAAAAATCTAGAGTAGAGTTTGGAATTTCAGATATACAATGCTATTTAAAAGAAGAAGAGAAAGAAATAGAGAAAAAGAAAAAGAAAAAATAAAAAGGGGTCACAGAAATTCTATAAAAAAAACTATAGGTACAAAATTGATAACAAATACCAAAAAGCTAAAATTAAAAATCTAGAGTAGAGTTTGGAATTTCAAAAATACAATGTTAAAGAAAAGAAGGAAAAAAAAAAAAAACAAGGTCAAAAAAATTATAAAAAATATATATATGAAGTTTGCTTTAAAAAAAAATGGGGTCTTTTTTTTTTTTTGCAAAGTAATCGGTTATAAAAGTGAAAATTAAAGGAATAATAGAGGAGTTAAAAATTTTTTTTTAAATTAAAAAAAATAAAAACAAAGAACGAAAGAATGACCGTAAAAATAGTAAAAATATATCTAGGACTTTCTCTGGTTTTGTTGTGAGTATTGCGGGTTCAGTTCATTTTTGGCTAGTTCCTTGGTCCGACTTATATTTCTCAAGATCTATAGGCCCCTTCCTATGTAGTCTGTACTAACCACAGGGTTTTAATCTATTGCCTGTAGCTTCCAAGGCGGTTCCCTCTGTTATAGCTTCTTCTGTTTGCTGGTCTCTTCAGTGTCTGGTTTCCGCCCTGACACAAAGGGGACGGTGGAGGACACTTTTTTTTTTTTTTTTTAGGCTCACTTGTTCAGTCTCGCTGAGGGGAGGTAGGGAGGGATGCTGCAAACAGATAACATTGGCGTGCGCTCGCAGTGCCTCAGCCACACTGGGTCTGCCCCCGTTCACGGCGCGTGTAGCCTCCCTGCCCACACTGCTCAGGCTCTAGGTTGCTCCGCCGGGAACCATCCGTGGCTGGCCCTGGGCTGCCTGCACTTCCAGGTCCAAGCTGCTCAGGTTCAGGCACTCGGGTAGTCCTCAGAGGCGCAGACTCTCGGTTGGGCCTGCGTTTTGTGCCCTTCCCAGCTCCGAGCCCCTCAGGTGATGAGGGTTTGGCACGCGCGCGATTGCTGCCACTTATTGCCTCCCTGCCGCTCGGTTATCTAGGTGTGCACCGGCGCACCTTCTCAGGCAGATGTTGACCGTCCAGACCCCCAAGAAGTTTTAGTTAGCAAAGAAGCCTGCTTACAGTTTTATAGATAATGTCTCTCTGGGATTGCGATTGTCCCCTTCCGGCTCTGGCTGCCTATCACCGGAGCGGGATGGTCTGCCGCTGGCTATCTCTGTTCAGTCCTTTGTTCCGTGCACGGGCCTGGCGGTGTCTTAGGTTAGGGCTGGCTTTTCGCGTGGTAGATATCCCACAGTCTGGTTTGCTAGCCCAAATTATTTCGCTCAGATAGCGCTCGGGGTATTCAGGCCAGATTCTTGCGATGCAGCCCGCGCTGCGCCCGCTTGCTAGTGGCGTGTGCAGGCGTCTGCACTGCTTCTCCACTGGGGGAGTTACTGTAGGGCTTGCAATGTGCGGGTTTTAATTGTTTATTTATTTTTCCTCCCTGTTATGTTGCCCTCTGTGCTTCCAAGGCTCGGCACAGATTCAGCAGTGAGAAGGTTTCCTGGTGTTTGGAAACTTCTCTCTTTTTTAGACTCCTTTCACGGGATGGCACTCCATCCCTCCCTCTTTTGTCTCTTTTTTTGTCTTTTATATTTTTTCCTACCTCCTTTCAAAGACTTGGGTTGCTTTTCTGGGTGCCTGATGTCCTCTGCCGGCATTCAGAAGTTGTTTTGTGGAATTTACTCAGCATTTAAATGTTCTTTTGATGAATTTGTGGGGGAGAAAGTGTTCTCCCCATCCTACTCCTCCGCCATCTTAGCTCCTCCCCCAGGCAGATTCTTTACTATCGCCACCAGGGAAGCCCAACATATATGGTTAGCAATATATATTTATAAACATATATTGCTAATTATTTACAGTAGGTGAATTAAGACGTCCTTCACCTTATATAATTGCCATGTTGTTGTTGCTGTTCTAGTGAGAACGTTTAAAATCTACTTTTACAGCATCTTTCAAGTATAGGACACAGAGGTGGTAACTACAGTCACTATGCTGCACTTTATATCCTCAGAACTCACTCCTCTTACAACTGGAAGTTTGTGCCCTGTGACCAACATTTCCTCCACCCTCTGGCCCCTGGCAACCACCATTCTACTCAAAGATATTCTTAAGTAAATTTTGATTCTAGACCTGACTTTCCCCTTTTCCAAAGTGTTAACTAAGATGGATTATCTCAGTTCCAAAACTTTCATGGAGCATTGATGCTATCCGAGGCATTGTTTTAAATACTGATGCTCAAAGTGTTCCCAACTCACCCTGTCAGCAAATCCTGCTACTAATTTTAACTCCTGATTTTTCTGGAAGAGGATTCTTCTGGAACCTGCAAAGAATCAGAGATAAAATTCTGGGTGTGTTTTTCTGACATATAGGTTTGGATTTTCCTTCCAGACACTAAAGCAAATGTCTGCTTAGAAAAAAATATGACAGGAATTTTTTTTTTTTTTAGAAAATATTATTTAATGTTAGAATATCCCTTTCTACACTTGTGGCAAGGTGATATTTTGCTTCTGCTGCAAATGGAGGGTATTTTTGAGGGCTGTGGGATTAAGAGCCATTATTATGAGAAGCTCAGTTACTGGGGACTTGAGTTAAGTGTACAGAATTGAACTTCCCAGCTGAGACCATTAAAAAATATTTTTTTTCAAGTTTCTGTCCTTTAGGGACTTTGCATTTGTTTACCATAAGTTTGGGAAACATCTGTTCCAACCAGGAGTTAATCTTGGATTTCGAAAATCTGGCTTTGCATCCTGGATTTTTCACTTTAAGCCATTTGAACAGTAGAGGTAATGACACCAGACATGGCTGCCTCCATAGTGTTGGAAGAGCAAGTGAGGAATCTACATGCATATGCCTTTTGAACCCTAGGGTCATTGCCATGAAAAGGGTTATCAGAATTATTCTTTTTGGAAGACTTCTCCAAATCTGGGTGCCCCTCTTTCTTTTTCCCCTGATGCAGTTTTCCTCGTTACCATATACCTAAAGGACTCTTGGGGCTTTATACAGCCAGGTTCCTAACTTGAGGTCTGTCCTTATCATCATCAGATGTTGGGGGCCAGAGTGAGGCACTCCGCCTGTGGCAAAGGTCATGAGGAAGGAGGCTTGACATACGCAAAGGTGGGATTGAGCCTCAGGAGTCCCCCCTGGAAATCCTCGAGCATCTACCCCCATAACCAGAGCCTGCCTACTTTACTACTTTGTGCTCATCTACACCTCTGACTTTACGGGGGGCTGTCCCCCACCACCTCTTTTGGAGAAGGAGTTAACCTAGAGCTCCAGTTAATAAAAACTCCTGGGCGTGACAAGAGTGTTTTAACCTACAAACTCCTCTGAAGGTTCTCTGGCCTGCCTGACAGGCTTGTCCGGCCACATGTGATTGCTCACAGCCTCCCAACCGTGAGAGGAACGAGATGCTTTAAACCTTCTATAAACAGGTTCCTTAGAAAAGTTAGAAAACTATTAGTATAAGTATAATGGGCTGATTAGAAATTGTATTGGTGAAGGGTTTTTCATTTGTTGAGCCAATGTTTGTTGCTAAGTCTCCATATCCCCTGCCCTTACACACATTAATAAATATATAGAAGAAATAAGTATTAACCTTTGATATTAATCACGTTAGACCTTAGGCTAAGTAAATTCTTTCCTTAACTAAAACCCACTACACCCTCACCCTATAGGAATGTAACTTTATTTGGGTGGCGTCTGTTTTAAGAATAATCACCCCTGGAGAAATAAGTGTCCTGGTTGACTAGACTGCTGTCACAAGGAGAGGGTCATAAATTGTCAGCAGGCCCCCTGGCCAGAAGATGATGTAACACCCCTAAGACCTCTGTATACATTTGTATGAAGCACCTGACTTTGATAAAAGTCAGGACTGCTGACCCCGCATGACTTTTGCATAATATCTCAGTGTATAAAAGTAGACCATGGAAAATAAAGAATTGGGATCAGTTCCTCGAAAGACTGGTCTCCCCATGTCGCTCTCTCTCTCACTCTGGCTGAGTCTCCATTTGGAGCGCGGAACCCGCCATGCTTACTAATTATGCCTGGGCTTCTAAGATCCGACCGGGGAGGCCTCAGTGTCTCCCCTCCTTCGGGAGAATGGAAGGACGCCTGCGGCCTCCATAAGTGGTGCAAGCTTCTTGTCTTGAAGTTTTATTGGTCTCCCGCGTAAACCAAGCTACTCAGTCTCTTTTCTCTACTGAATTTTCCTACTGAGCTATCCTCATTCTATTACTCTTTACATCTCTAATTAATATCTAATTGAAGCTATTGTATCCTGATCCTCGCAGATGCCGTCCCCACTTCGAATACCCTGGATCAGCCGGGGTTGGACCCCGGCAGAGTTAGACTATGAAGAAGGCTGAGCGCTGAAGAATTGATGCTTTTGAAGTGTGGTGTTGGAGAAGACTCTTGAGAGTCCCTTGGACTGCAAGGAGATCCAACCAGTCCATTCTGAAGGAGATCAGCCCTGGGATTTCTTTGGAAGGAATGATTCTAAAGCTGAAACTCCAGTACTTTGGCCACCTCATGTGAAGAGTTGACTCATTGGAAAAGACTGATGCTGGGAGGGATTGGGGGCAGGAGGAGAAGGGGACAGCAGAGGATGAGATGGCTGGATGGCATCACTGACTTGATGGACGTGAGTCTGAGTGAACTCCGGGAGTTGGTGATGGACAGGGAGGCCTGGCGTGCTGCGGTTCATGGGGTTGCAAAGAGTTGGACACGACTGAGCGACTGATCTGATCTGATCTGATTCAGCGTTTATCTCCTACAAAGAAAATCTCTATTATAACCAAGCTTTATTGTCAAAGGAATTTAATATTGTTTCCCAGGTGGTTCAGTGGTAAAGAATCTGCCTGCCAATGCAAGAGACACAGAAAATGTGGGTTCAATTCCTGGATCAGGAAGAGCCCCTGAAGAAGTAAATGGCAACCTACTCCAGTATTCTAGCCTGGAGAATCCCATGGACGGTGGGCTACAGTCCGTGGGGTCACAAAGAGTTGGACATGACTGAGAGACTGAGCACGCACAAAATAACATGGTCTCTTGTGTACTCATTATTTAAATTTCCCTACTTGTCCGAAAAATATCTTTTGTAGGTATTTTATTCTCAGATTAAGGATTCAATCGTTTATGATAGTTATAATATCTTTCTAGTCTTTTGAAAATCTAAAACGGTTCTTAGTTTTGTTTCTTGTTTCTTGTTTTATGAAATCGACTTTTTTTTAGGTTTCCAAAAAAAAAAAAAATCTTTGGAAAAGTTCCCATCATCTGGATTGTTTTCAGGTTGTTTAATCATGCCTAGATTCAGGGTAAATATTTCTGGCACTAAAGCAACGTAGATGATGCTTTTGTCCCAATTTGTTGATTGATCCCTGGATGTGCAATTCTAGACTGTGATTATTTTCTCTCAGCACTTTGAGTATTTTGTTCTGCTCACTTCTGTGTTATATTATTACTGGCGGGTTGCAGTCCATAGCGTCTCCCGGTCAGCACTGAAGAAACTTAGCACAGCCCTAAGTGCTTTTGGTAATGTGAGACAGTTTTATTTTAATTTTTTAAATTTATTTAAATAATTTAAAAATCTATTATTTTATATTCTGTACTTGGTAATTCCAATATTCCAAGCCCTGTGTTATTGTATTATCTGTTGTTTCTGCTTAGCTTTGTTCAGGATAACGTTTTTTTAATATATGTATATATTAATTATTATTTTTTAACTGATTTTACCTGCAGGAATCTTAAGAAAATCTGGAATATTGTTATATTACTCATTATAGTTTGACTTTGTTTCTGTCAGATAGCTAAGGTATTCACAACCCAGCACAAGGTTCTGTTAATTTATTTCCTAATAATGCAAATTTCAATTCCAAACTCATGTGAATTCAGGGTGGTAGTTAGAAATGCTCATGGGGACTCTCTTTTTTAACCAAAGAGAAGGTCTTTTCCCATCAAGGTGATTTACAAGAAGCCCTGTGGTAGAGCCTGGTTGAAAGTGAGCAGTATCTTGACTGTAGTGGTGAACATGGGAAGCTAGAGAGGTGATAAAATGGTCACAGGATTTGCCACAAACACTCATATTGAAGAAATCTGAGTAAATCAGTGGACTGCATCAAGGTCAATATCCTGCTTGTAATATTAATAATGTAGTTGTGTAAAATGCTAACGTTAGGGGTGTATTAGTTTTCTGTTGCTGCTGTAACAAATTACCACAAATTTAATGACTTAAAACAACACAAATATATTCTCTTAGAGTTCTGGAAGTTAGAAAGTAAAAATGGGTCTCTAGATAAAGGTGTCAGCAGGGCTGTGTTCATTTGAGGGACTCTAGAAAAATATACTTTCTTGATCATTTCAATTTCTGGAAAACACCTTTATTCCTTGACTCTAACCATTTACTTCATCTTCAATACAAACATCACACAGCATCTTCAAATCTCTGTCTGACTGTCAATGTTCTGCCTCCCTCTTCCAATTTTAAAGACTCTTGGAAAATCCAAAATAATATCTCCAGCTCTAGGTCAGCCTGTCTGCTACCTTACTTCCTGTTTGCCATGTAGCCTAACAGATTTACGGATTCCAGGTATTAGGATATGAAGATCTTTGGGAACTGTTACTCTGCCTGTCCCAAGAGGAATCTGGGAAAACTGAACAAAGGATCTCACTATATTATTCCTTACAGCTTCAAGTAAATCTATAATCATTTCAATGACTCATTAAAAATACACTTAGTGAAATGTTAATCTATTCTATATATTAACTTCATTTTGAGCTGTGTTGGTACTTGTTTTCTCATATACACATATCTTTCACCATCCTGAGCTTGCCCTTTGCTATGGGGAAAGAAAAAGTCCTCTGCCACAGGCATCTTGCTCCTGACCGCTCTCATCATTCTTTGCAGCTCCCTCTCTCGTGTACTAACAGCCTAAATCTATCAACTCTGCAGAATAGGGAAAAGTATCCTTATCTTGTGGCATTATGACCCCATGTTAAACCTCCTTATCTACTGCCTATGAAATGAGGAAGCAAAAGAAGCTCTACAATCAATAAGGAATAAGTCCTTCTTGCTTGGGCATAAATTAATTACACTGAGTGCCAAGCATATCCAAGTCGTGAGTATTCTGCTGCAGTTTCTGATATGACATTAGCCATAGCAAGTCACATGGCCAACTCAGATTTAAGGAGTCAGAGGAATTTACTCCACCATTTAGTGAAAGGATCTGACACATCACCTTGAAATGATGAGACTGCATTGAAGGAAAGAATTTGTGGTCATTTTTACAACCTACTCAACTTGTTACTGCCTGGAGTAATTACTTTTTATACCATATGATATCACTTGCATGTGGAATCTAAATACAACAGGAATGAACATATCTATGAAATAGAAACAGATTCACAGACATAGAGAACAGATATGATTGCCAAGGGGAAGGAACTGTAGAGAGGTGTGGGTTGGAGTTTGGGAGATGCAAATTATTAATATATATAGAATGGATGGACAACATGGTCCTACTGGATAGCACACGGAACTCTGTTCACTATCCAGTGATTAAATCATAATGGAAAAGAATATAAATATATATAATTTAATCACTTCTGCTGTATACTAGAAACTAATAGAACATTCAGTTCAGTTCAGTTGCTCAGTCATGTCTGACTCTTTGCAACCCCATGGACTGCAGCATGCCAGGCTTCCCTGGCCTTCACCAACTCCTGGAGCTTGCTCAAACTCATGTCCATTGAGTCAATGATGCCATCCAGCCATCTCATCCTTGTCGTCCCCTTCAATCTTTCCCAGCATCAGGGTCTTTTCCAATGAGTCAGTTCTTCACATCAGGTGACCAAAGTATTGAAGTTTCAGCTTCAGCATCATTCCTTCCAATGAAGGACTGATTCCAGTGAAGTCCTTCCAATACAACATTATAAACCAACTATATTTTAATAACATTTTAAAAATATATGTATATTTTAGCTGATCAATTCTTTAATACTGCCATAGGTATGTGTGTGTGTGTGTGTGTGTATATATATATATATATATATATATATATGAAGAACTTAAATTTAATCTCTGTAGATCAATGATAATTTGCAGTTTGATCATTATTGTAACAACAGTATCTAATAATGCAGGAATATATTAGGTGCCTGTAAAATGTTTACTAAAGGAATGAACAGACAATGCACAAAAAAACCTAAGTATGGTCAGTGCAATGAGAAAGAATGCTAGCTACAGTGCAGAACAGCTAATTGTTCTTGTAACATATCATAAGGGCTTCAGGGATCCAGCACCTGTCTCTAAGACATTGTGATCAAGGCTCAATTCTTCAACCAAAATTGAGAATCAATAGTTAGCAAAGATGCCTAACTTTATAGAAAACTTTAGTCTAGACCAAGATGGAATAATATACAGTATCACACATAAAAGTTTTGATCAAGAATGACCTGGAGAAAATACCTACAGAACTTAAAGAATCTATGCACCATTCCTTACATGTATTCAGTAGCTGGGGCAAAATATACTTGTTCTCCTATCCACTGTCCATTTTCCTCTTATTCCTACCTAAAAAGAACCCATATAGAAGGTAATGCATCCAATAAATAGATATTCTACTTTCCATTTTCTGCTGTAGCTAGAATGGTATGTGTTTTAGTTAGCATTCCTGAGATATGGCCTTGGGTAATGGTAATGTATGTGGGGGTGTGTGATGAAGAATTAACCTTACCTGCAGAAAGGTCTGACTTTAGGATTCACCTTACAGGAGGTCAACTCAAAGTCCCTGAAATGCCTTCCCTAGAAGAAGCATCTTTGTTTGCCTGTAGGTTTTGAACACTGGACAGTCTTAACAACGTGATATGTGATGGGAGCTTGGGATGTGCCCTAACGGCTCTGACATCCAGAGGAACTGGAGACTAAAGGTATTACCCTGAAACTCCAAGAGTGATGGAGAAATAGAGGTCAGCCACATGAGCAGTGACACAAAGCCCAGAAAGGAGCTGTGCACACCAGAGGCTCAGGTGAGCTGCCGGGCTGGCCACACTCCATGTGTATTGCCATGCGTTGACACCCAGAGGGGTGATGCATCCCTAGGGATAATGGGAGCTACAAGTGTGCAACTCTGACAGACTTTGCCCTCTATGTATCTTCTTTTGGCTGGTTATTATTTGTATCCTTTTGCTGTAGTAATACTGTAATTATATGTACAGTGCTTTCCAGATGTGTTAGTTCAGGCTGTACTGCAATTTACATAGACCGAGTAGCTCCTAAACAACAGAAACTTACTTGTAGCAGTTCTGGAGACTAGAAATCTGAGATAGAGTGCCAGCAAGGTTGGAGTCTGGTGAGAGCCCTCTCCTGGGTTGCAGAGAGCCGACCTTGTGTCTTCATAGAGTGGGAAAAGAACTGGAGAACTCTCTGGGGTCTCCTTTAAGGGTGATAGAGCTCTTCATTTGGTCCACATTCTCATAACTTACCTACATCCAAAAGGCCCAACCTCCTAAACCTATCGCCCTGGGGTTAAGGTTTCAAAAGAGAATTTGGCAGCTGAGAATGAAAATTCAGTCCATGACAATGAGTTGTTCTAGTGAATTAATAAAACAGAGGATGACTGTGGAGACCCCTAATGTGTAGCAAGCTACAAACAGATTTTAGTTTCCTGGGCTCCGAAATCACTGTGGAGGGTGACTGCAGCCATGAAATTAAAAGATGCTTGCCCCTTGGAAGAAAAGCTATGACAAACCTAAACAGTATATTAAAAAGCAGAGACATCACTTTGCCAACAAAGGTCTGTCTCGTCAAAGCTAACATTTTTCCAGTAGACATGTACGGATGTGAGAGTCGGGCTATAAAGAAGACTGAGGGCTTAAGAATTGATGCTTTCCAACTGTGGTGTTGGATAAGACCCTTGAGAATCCTTTGGACTGCAAGGAGATCAGACCAGTCAGTCCTAAAGGAAATCAACCCTGAATAATTCATTGGAAGGACTGATGCTGAAGCTGAAGCTCCAAATTTTGCCCCCCTGATGGGAAGAGCCAACTCACTGGAAAAAACCCTGATGTTGGGAAAGATTGAGGGCAGGAGGAGAAGGGGGTGACAGAGGATGAGATGGTTGGATGGCATCACCAACTCAATGGACATGAGTTTGAGCAAAATCTGAAAGACAGTGAAGGACAGAGAGGTCTGGTGTGCTGCAGTCCATGAGGTCACAAAGGATCAGACATGACTTAGTGGCTAAACAGCAATGAGTGAGAGTGGCTCTGAGGACCCTTGACCTGTTGGCCATTGTCTGAACTGACAGCCATCCTACAGGGACAGTTCCCTCCTACTATGCAGTGTACTAAATTTTGGGAGAGAACTGTCCAAGCAGCACAGGGAGAGAGCAAGAAGAATGATATATAGAAGGACCAAAGCATGGAAAGGATGAATATATCAGCTGTCTGACACCCAGGAAACTGCAACTCAGTGACACGAGGGATTTTACTAAACTATGTAACATGTCCCAGACACCTGTCCCTCTGGAAAACAAGAGCATGAGCCAGTTATTCCCTTCTCCTCCCCCACTGCTTGATGGTCACTCAATGTCTTCCATGGCGTATGAGATATTCCTGAGGCAGAGAAGCAGGGATATACCTTAGGAAACCTGCCACTAGTAACACCGGCAGAGCTGTTGACCACAGGTGCACTGAAATCGAGTAATGGTGGACGTGTGGTGCAGGACCCAGAGTCAGAGCTCTGTGAGGTGTACGCAGAAGTCTGCTGGCCTTGGGGAAAGCTTTTGTCTTCCTGACCAAGAGCGTGTATGTGGTTGTCACCCTGCCCTCCGGGACCCTTTTTCCTGATTTGAGAAGAAGTGTAGTGCCTAGCACTAGAGCAGACAGGTTAGACTGTGAGGCAACCAGCATGTGGAAGGGACTGAGAAAATCACAAAATGTGAACCTTGACTCCCAAACTATTACTATGAAGGAAAAATGAGTCTTTTTTTGCAAAAGTAACAGCCAAAAATAAGCTGGATTTTGGTCTACTCAAAATGAGGAATATTGAATGTCAGTTCACCAGCCTTTGCCAATCATTTCCCTTCAATAAGAAGTTACAGACTCATTGAATCTAGCTTTCTCCTTTCACTGATTAAAGATGTAACCCTAGCAGCCTGATAGCCAAGGACTACTCAAAATCTCTTATTCCACAGATTGTTAACTGAAGCATTCTCATGGTGCAAAGTATAACTGAAAGAAAGAGTGTCTTTATCCAGGGCTCATTTTAAAATGTAAACATTATTAGGAAAAAAGAGATCAGAGTCAGTTTTTCCTTCAAATTAAAAAAATGGTCAAAGTGGTAATACAAAAAAATGTATTCAAATAGTAGTAACTCTGTCTGATTATAAATTTATATCAGTTTGGGCTTTCTTCTGATTTTGGTGATGAGACCAGTTTTCTAGAAGTGAACACATATTCTTAGGCATAATAAAAATTGTTCAACCTGACTCATAATAAAAAAATTTTAAAGGAATTGTTCTGTAACAGGACAACACACAGACAAAGAAAAGTCCCCAGTGACAGTAACATGATTAAATGTATCTTCTCTAGAGAAAGCTTGAATGTTCTTCAGCAGAAATGACTACTGAACATTGTTTATTCTGATTCCATTACAGCCCCTGGAAGCTCAGGTTCTCAAGGGAGCAAGTGTTGATCCCTTAGGCTTAAGCTTTAAACTCCCCAGTTAGAAGGAGGCACACAGAGATGTTGGTGGGCAAACAGCCTGTACCAGTTGCAGAACGAGAATCTGGATGAAACGCTTGTGTAAGTAGACCAGAGCATAGCCCATTTTTCAAACAGTCATGTATCATCCCAGTGTGTGCTGGAAATGGTGGAACAAAAGGGTCAAAGTTCTAGTAAGTTTCACCCTGAGACCTAGAATAAAGGTTTCATCCCTGATGACACAGCGGAATCGGAGTAAGGGATATTTGAACTGGGCTGAGCGTTGCCCGAGGATATGAATGAACAATTGAAAGAAAGATTTAATGAATGAATGAATGATTAGTAGTCAGCAGTACATGACTTTAGTGTGTTATTTGCATGTGTTATGACCAGTTTTGAGTGCCCATTCAATGGCTGGCCCTGTGCTGGAGAGTTTATATAAACCACATCACTTTAAGTCGCATTCATCATATAAAACAAAGTTATTTTAAAATGAAAAAGTGCTGAAGTTTAAAGGCCTCCTCTATCTACTCCCACACCCAAGGATAACAATTAAAAGTTTGGCATGAATCCTTCCAGAGCCTCTTCGTGGATAAATAAGGAAAATTAGCTAAAGGAGGGTAAGTTCAAAACAAAAAAGTATTATTTTAAGAGAGTCCAGATTTACATACTATTCTGCAACTTGGTTTGTTCATTTGGCATTCTGATATGAACACCTTTCCATAAGAGTATGTATTTATCTCATGCTTCTTGGACTATATAGTGATTCATGAAAGAAAAAGTGAAAGTGTTAGTCGTTCTGTCGTGTCTGATTCTCTGTGACCCTATGGACTGTAGCCTGCCTGGCTCCTTGTTCATGCAATTCTGCAGGCAAGAATACTGGAGTGGGTTGCCATGCCTTTCTCCAGGAGATCTTCCCAACCCAAAGACTGAACCTGGGTGTCCTGCATTGCAGATAGATTCTTTACTGTCTGAGCCACAGGGGGAACCCATGATTCATGGTATGAATCTATTCTGATTTATTTAACTCTGTTTCCAAACTTTTGCCACTGTACATGGTGTCGCAATGAGTCTCATACCTTATAAGTAATTCTGTGATCCCAATTTTATATAAAGTAAAACTGAGGCTGAGGGGTAGACTTACATCATTTTTCTCTGTGAGGTTGTAGGACTAGAGTTCAAACTCAGGTCCTTTCTACTGCATAGTCCTGAATACAAATGAAGCTGCAAAGCAGCAGGTCTCAGAATAGGTTAAGCATGTTCAGAAACTTAGGTTGTTGTGTGTATGTGTGTGTGTGTGTGCCTTTGTACTGATTTTCACATAACTTGGAGAATGTCATGGCTTACATTTCATTTGAATTCTAAATAATTAACACAGCAAGTGTCATTATCTCATCAAGATTCTAGTTAAGTGGACTTATGATCAATGTTAGCTTCCTCTGACAAGCGCTTTCACCTACCGGATGGAAGCCTCCATGACAGTGCTGCATTTAATTTATTTCACAGCAAATTTACCTGAGGAGGCAACTCACATACTTACTGGCCTTTAGCTCTCACTCAGTTGAAAGGAGAGAATTGTTTCTTGTTCCTTCACTGCAGAGTTATCCCACTGTGTTCATTTCTCAAGATGTTTGAAAGAGCCAGATTGTCAACATCAGTCATGGGGTTTGGTTTGATACACTCCATCCCCACCTCTAAAGGCCCCTTCTTATCCCAAACTGACCATCGCATCTGTGGAGGCACAGCTCTGTCTGGAGTTACTGACTCCAGAGGAAGGAGCCCTCTACTGATGTATGGGGATGTGGGGGTTTTGTGAGGAACTTCTGTCATTGCACAATATTTAAGGTGCATAAAAGTATATTTAAAATAATATAACAAGCATTCATGTCAGTTCAGTTCAGTTCAGTCGCTCAGTCGTGTCCAACTCTTTGCGACCCCATGGACTGCAGCACGCCAGGCCTCCCTGTTCATCGCCAACTCCCAGAGTTTACTCAAACTCATGTCCATTGAGTCGGTGATGCCATCCAACCACCTCATCCTCTGTCGTCCCCTTCTCCTCCTGCCTTCAATCTTTCCCAGCATCAGGGTTTTTTCAAATGAGTTATTCATGTAGCCACCATCTAACTTCGGCAACTTGCTTTTTATTACTCAGTTTTCCATTTCAGAAATACATCTACATAAATGTCACAGCACCGGTTTACTGAATGCTCACTGGTTTATTAATATTATTTTTTAAATGATATTAATAAAAGTTTTATTTTTCCTGAGTTCAAGAATGCTGCTATGAACATTCTTCTGTGTATGCATTCATATGTACACATATTTACAAGTCTAGTATGCCTATATATCTTTGTTTGTGTGGTCATTAATTTATCTAGGATATGTACTTTGTGTGTGTGTGTGAGTTAAGTTTTATTTGAGGCAAAATAAGGGCTGCAGCCCTGGAGACAGCACCTTAGATAGTTCTGAGAAGCTGCTCCAAAGAGGTAGTGGGGGAAGCTCAATATATATGTTTTTGGTGAAGGAGGAGTTCACCACAATCAAGAGCTTACTTTATAAGAGGTTTTCTGCTTGTCATGAGGAGCTGATGTCATCATGAAGGGATTTAGTGCTTTCCTAGATATGAGGAGATGCAAGGATTCAGATCATGAAATCAGTTCCTGAAAATATCTATCTGGCTAAAGACCTATTCTACCAGTTTTCCTGGAGCACAAAATGCCTGAGTCTCCACCCTGAACTCCTTTCCGGGCACATCCAAGGTCAACAGCTGCAGGAGCACAGGATTCAATCTGCGGAAAATGTGGAGGCAGATGGCAAATGCCCTTGGCAGTGCCAGTTTGTAGTTGATAGGTGTTGGGAGGCACAGTGCTAAATAGCCTTGAAGGAGAAAGTCCATGGGAAAATGGCAAAGGGCCAGAAGTACCCAGGAATTGTACTGATTGCTGAAGAATATTTCCTGCCTTTGGCTATGCTCAGCACCTAGATTTAACAATTAAACATTAAAGACGTTGCTTGAGAAAATGGGTCATGGATAAATACATGGGTCATTAAGAATGCACTCTTCCTTGAAGTATCTTTTACTGATTATATCCTAGCCTTGTCCATGTTCTGCTGGCTGTATGCTCTAAGCTCTTTATTCCTTGCTCCTATAAAAAGGCTTGACTGCAGAAATAAACTTGTCAGTCCTTGCAGAGACTGTCCAAGTGTTGTTCTTTCAGGTTCGCCGCTTCCAAGTCCTGGAGACATATCTCCAACAATAGGTTCTACAAATGGTCATAAATTCAACCGTACTTTGGGAGGCATTTCATGACCATTCCATGCACATTGCTAAGGCTCTTTCCTAGTTCCAGAGAAGATTTTGCTCATAGACCATTCAGTGTGCTATTACTGGACTCAGTCTTATAATTAAAGATCTCTGGACACCTGTCTTCTATGGTCCAGGAAAACATTCCCTCTTATTGCATCTTCCCATAACTAGAGTGACACCATTACAATCATTGATCATATACAGAACTATGTATTGATCAACTGTTGCAAGCTGCCTAGTCATCATTATTTTCATTGGAGGCTCAGTTACATATTTGGTGTAAAGTATGTACTTATAACAGAGAAGGCGATGGCACCCCACTCCAGTACTCTTGCCTGGAAAATCCCATGGACAGAGGACCCCAGAAGGCTGTAGTCCATGGGGTCGCGAAGAGTCGGACACGACTGAGCGACTTCACTTTCACTGTCATGCATTGGAGAAGGAAATGGCAGCCCACTCCAGTGTTCTTGCCTGGAGAATCCCAGGGACGGCAGAGCCTGGTGGGCTGCCGTCTATGGAGTCGCACAGAGTCGGACATGACTGAAGCGACTTAAATGGAAATTATGGACCAAAGGGAGGTATGTGTTTAATTTGATTAATATTTCCAAACTTGTCTTCAATGTGGCTATCCTAATTTACCTTCACATCAGAAATATGTGAGTCTACATTCTCACCTAAACTTTGCATTTTAGACTGAGAAGTGTAGAATTCTATTTCAAGGCAGTACTAATATACACATATCTGATTACTGGTGAGTTGTTATATGTGACATTTTCCTATTTGCCATATAAGTTTCCCTTCTACAATTGTCCTGATTATTTCATTTGTGAATTTTTCCCATGGGGCAGTTTACAGAAATTACTTACACTGGATACTAATTCTTTGATATTTGTATGTGTTTCAAACAAATTTACATAAATAAATATTAGAATTAATCGTTTCAAAAATGTTTGGTAGAAGTTACCTATAATATACTGGGTCTATTATCTGTAAACTTTTAATAAAAGTCAAATCACATAATGGTTTTAAAATATTTAAATATTTTGCACATACACACAGAGTGAGACACACAGTGACTACTATTACTCTATCCTGTTTTCCTGCTTCCTCTTTTAAAAAATAAATACTGAGAAAACATGAATAAGATTTGTCAAATTATATATATGATATAAAATGTGATGTGCCATAAACACCATATGCCAGCAACCTAAAATGAAAAAGGTTTTATTATCGCATTTTACTATCCTGGGGAAATGAACTGGGAAATTAAGTTTACTCTTCAAACGAACAAGCATAAGGCAAATAAATGAAGACTTGTTATCTTAAATTTAAGAATTTCTGAATTCTAAAGGATAAGAAAAATTAATAGATGATAGAATGTGAGAAAAATTTTCAGGCAAAAACTGACAAGATATTCAAATCTTAGATAAACAAAGAACATATAAAATCAATCAATAGAAGGATTTATAAATAATATAAATAGGCAATTTACAAAACAATAGAAACCCCAAAGTCTAAGAAGAATAATAGACAATAATCACATTTTTGTAATTAAAGGGGACAAATGAATAAAAATGAGGCAACACTTTGTACCTGTTTTCCTGGCAGAAAAACATTAGGAAAATAACAAATTTTCACTAGGAAGTGAGGACATGGGAATCCCCATGCATGAATAGTATGACTGTACATCGGGACATCCATTATGGAAAGTGATCTGAAAAACCTTGATTAAGTTAAATATGAGTATACCTCCAGATCAAAAAAATTTTCTCTAGGAATACATCCTACAAAAATTTCACTCTGGGTTATTTGGAGTGGAGACAAGTGGTAGGCAGTCTGCTATCCATCACTAGGAAAGCATACCAGTAAATTAGGATGCATGGACACCACAGAGCCGTGCTACTCAATGTGTGGTCCACGGACCAGCCCCCGTCCTTGGACTCTCTGTCTCTAGTCTGTGATGGGGCAACTACTGAAAGTGAGATCGGGCGCTTCAATGATCACAAAATGTTCACAATGCTGAGAACTTTTCATTGTTTTTTACAAAAGTAAAGAATCACAACAGATTGGAAATTTTAGAAAGAAATAAATCCTTTACCAACCATAAATGCTGTGACAGACACTTTCATAAGGAACTCTACAATTTCGTTGAGACCATCATAGTAGAGAAGAGCTGCTAAGGAAAGGAAAAGGATAAAAGGAAAAATACAAAGGTTAGTGTAAACAATATCATATAGAATTCTATGGATTTCAAATACAATGATTAGTAATTAAACCAATTAGAATTTCTAATTAAAGTATGTGAGCATGCTTGCATGCCCAGTTGCTTCAGTCACATCTGACTCTTTGTGACCCATGGACTATTGCCCACCAGGCTCCTCTGTCCATGGGATTCTCCAGACAATACTGGAGTGGGTTGCTATGCCCTCCTCCAGGGGAGTTGAACCCATGTCTCCTGTGTCTCCTGCGTTGCAGGCAGATTCTTTATGCACTGAGCAACCTGGGAAGCCCAATTAAAGTATAGGGAGCATAAAAGAAAGAATAATTAGAGTATTTCTTTATGTATATCTCATTTGTTCCTGGATTGATGTACTTATGAAATACCCATCACTCTGCACTTTGAGAACACAGATGCTCTTTGGTCCACAACAACATCCCCAAACTAAAAATATCTCAGTCAAATATCAAGGTTCAACCTTTAAATATCTAAGTCAATTATGTCATGGAAATTATTCTCTGGCCCTACTGTGAAGTTATATATTGTACTATTTCCAGTTCTAGAATTTAAGAATCACAATAGTCAGCTTTCTCTGCTCTTTCTTTGCAACTTTCCAGCTGATAATCATTACAAGCCATGGGACAAAACAATGGCACTGAAGTAACTGAATTCATTCTCCTGGGATTCACTGGTCAACACAAGTCTTGGCATGTCCTCTTCATAGTATTTCTAGTGATCTATGGTGTCACCCTGGTGGGTAACATTGGCATGATCCTCCTCATCAAGACTGACTCTTCCCTTCACACCCCCATGTACTTTTTCCTCCAAAACTTGGCTTTTGTTGATCTCGGTTATGCCACTGCTATCACTCCCGAGATGTTGCATAATTTGATGAGCACTGAAAAGTCCATCTCATTCTTCGGATGTATGCTGCAGTTGCTAGTCTATGGCACCTTTGTAACAAGTGATTGCTATATTCTGGCGGCTATGGCAGTGGACCGTTATGTGGCCATCTGTAATCCACTTCGCTATGGAACTGTCATGTCCCAAAGAGTCTGCATTCAACTCTTAACTGGTTCATACTTCATGGGTTTCCTGAATGCTTCTGTCAATGTAGGCTTTACTTTCTCACTAAAGTTTTGCAAATCCAATAAAATTAACCACTTTTTCTGTGATGAACCCCCAATTCTGGCTCTCTCGTGCTCTGATATTTACTTCAGTATCATGGTACTAGAAGCCTTTGTGGGGTTTAACTTGACATTCACTATATTGATCATCATCTTTTCCTACATGTTTATCTTGTCTGCCATCCTGAAGATCTCTTCTGCTGCAGGAAGGAAAAAAGCCTTCTCCACCTGTGCCTCCCACCTGACAGCGGTCACCATTTTCTATGGAACACTCTCTTATATGTATGTGTACCATGGTACCCTAGAGACTCAAGAGCAAGAAAAAATGGCTTCCATTTTTTATGGGATTGTGATTCCCATGTTAAACCCTATCATCTACAGTCTGAGAAACCAAGATGTAAGAGAAGCCCTAAAAGGGGTTGGAAAAAAGTGTTCCTAGACTGAACATCAATTACTAACTCAGTATGATTCAACAAGCAAGGAACAATTCTCTCTTATTTTTCAACAGCAGAAGGTGTTTCAAATATTTGTGAGTTCCAAGTGAAGTGAAAGACACTCAGTCGTGCTGACTCTTTGCAATCCCATAGACTATACAGTCCATAGAGTTCTCCAGGTCAGAATACTGGAGTAGGTAGCCATTTCTTTCTCCAGGGATCTTCCCAACCCAGGGATCCAACCGAGGTCTCCCACATTGCAGGTGGTTTCTTTACCATCTGAGCCCACCAGGGAAGCCCCAAAATACTGGAGTAGGTAGCTTGTCCCTTCTCCAGCGGATCTTCCCAACCCAGGAATAGAACTGGGGTCTTCTGCATTGCAGGAGGATTGTTTACCAGCTGAGTTACTGGGGAAGCCCATGAGTTCCAAAGGCATTCTTTAATTATATCAATGGATCTGAAATTTAATGAAAACATCTTGTGATTAAATAACTTTCTAATTCATGTGTTTCTTAAAAAGAAAGTATCTGAAAAGATCTTTGATACTCCTTTTGAACCTTTTGATGAGCCCTTTTTTCAAACACCTGCCCTTAAAAAAGAACAAGAAAATAAAGTGTATAAAATTTTTAAATACCCTCTATATGTATAATATAAAAAAATCTCAGGACAAAAATCTTTTTTGGTGTCTGGTACTATTACTCTTGCTCTGAGTCTATAGCTAAGCTATTTTACTTTTATAAAGAATAATTGAAAGTGCCATTTTTTTTGAGAAAACATGCAGAAAGGTAAGGGGGAAAACCACTTCAGTGAATCTGCATACATATGCAGGCATTATGAAGTAGTATCTGTCCTTTCTGTGTATGTTCTCTAACCAGCTAGGAAGCTGACACAGGAGTCAGGCAAATGCAGATCATATCAGTTCATTTTGGTGAAATTGTATTTTAAATATAACATGAATCTCCAGCAATACCATCTTGCACATATATAACATGCAATGAATAATTTGGTGCTACAGAATGGACTCATTTACCCACAAGTGAGGCCTTGAGGTTGGAGGAGTTGAGGTTGAACAGAAGAAGTTATACCTGAGCTTGAACTTGAGGGGGGTGGGGGGGAGAATTAATTACACACCCATCCTGTTGACAAGCATGTTTAAAAAAAAAAAAAAAACAGACTTGAGATCACTTATTATACTTCTTTCAATCTCATTCATCAGTTAAACCATAGGATGTTGTAACTATAGGATGAGAGTTCATTGCCTTCTTCAACGTTTCCAGAAGTTCCAAATTGTGGACTGAATTACGAGCATAGAAGCATAGCGATATGGATCCAGTTCTAACACAAACAGTATCAAAAGAAACCAGATGATACCAGCCCATGCAACAGGGTGCATTTTTCTGCACTCTGGGAGAGAAAGCCCAAAATTATGAAACTCTGATATTACTTAAGGTTGCTGGTGACCTGCTCATATTTGCTTTGCAGAGAGAAACCTTATCTTCACCCAAAGTGTAAGCAAATTCTCTTCTGAGAGGAAAGGAGAGATGTTTATATTTACCACCCTGAATCATCTCTGAAGACAGAGGTGCTTCTAAGTTTTAATATTTTGATAAGTCTCCTTATACAAACATTCTTTAATGTAATATCTTTAAATACCTTGCATATAGAACTTTGTGTAACTATATTCATGAAAAAAATCTGTATATTAAATAATATCGCCTTATTATTTACAAGGTGAAAGATCACAAAATGCATGGATGAAAAAAGCATAATGGTACTGTAATAGTAAATGTTAAACTTACCTCTCCCAATTCATGAAAGATCAAGTTGAGAAAAAAAAATTTAAATAAAGTTACATAAAAACTATTTGATATAATTAATGAGAGTAAATACATACAGAAACTCTATATTGTGGAAGCCTACCAATCAAACACACCTAAAATCAAAATTTAGGTTTATTTTGCTTCTTTAGCTCACTCCACAGAAGCTATAGACATCTCAATAAGTGGGAATGGGCTTTTTATAGAATACATGCTTTGCTTAACAAATCCAAGTATGAATTAAGGAAGCAGGTACTCTCTCTAGATTTAGTTACTGGCAAAAAGAAGATCAGCAACTGGGCATCTCAGTAATCAGTGCTCAAGAGGTACAAAGAATAAAGTAGGAAAAGCTATAGTGAGAAAGTAGCAGATACTTAGAGATTTCTTAGTATTTTTACAGTTTCCTTGTAGACTGGGGGAATCCAGTTAGAAACGCTGCTTCTAATTGGTTTTTTGTGGCTACTGATACTGTGTTAGACACATCACAGTCTATTGGAAGAACTGATTTTCCCCTTTCAAAATAACTTGAAATCAGACAAATATCTTTCTTTGTTCCTTCTTTTTCTTTCTCTCTTTCTTTCTTTCCTTCCTCTTTCCTTCCCTTTCTTCTTTCTTTCCTTTTTTTTTTTTTAATTCTTTCCTATGTCCTTTTTATATGTCCCAGGAAGAATTACAGAAATACATACAATGGACCAAAAATCAGAAATAGTGTAGAAAATATTCTCTGATCTAAAGAAGTAGATCTAGAATTTAACAGTAAAGCTTGAAGTTAAAAACACCTAAAATTCTACCACTTAAAACTGAAATTCTCATTTAAACAACCCTTTGGTTGGTTAAAAACAAAATTGAAAAATATGTATAAAATAATATTTTACAAACCATTACATTACAAACTATAAGGGGTGTTCAAATAAATTTTATAACTTTATAAATATTTGAGTTAATAAATAGGAAATAATGATAAATTAAGTAAGTATACATTTCAAGGCATCAGAAAATAATATTAAAGAAAGGAGAAGAGAGTAGCGATTATTTTTAATTGATGTTGAAAACCCCATAAATGACAGAAATAATAAATGAAAGAATTCATTCTCTGAGGAGAAAGAAATGGCAGCCTGCTCCAGTGTTCTTGCCTGGAGAATCCCAGGGATGGGGGAGCCTGATGGGCTGCCATCTATGGGGTCTCACAGAGTCAGACACGACTGATCGACTTCACTTTCACTTTTCACTGTCATGCATTGGAGAAGGAAATGGCAACCCACTCCAGTGTTCTTTCCTGGAGAATCTCAGGGACGGGGGACCCTGATGGGCTGCCATTTATGGGGTCACACAGGGTCAGACATGACTGAAGCGACTTAGCAGCAGCAACAGCAGCATTCTCCAAAGCTAAAAATAACAATAAAGTGGATAACTAATTTGGGGAACAAAGAAAATTTAAAATAAGAGAAGAACACTGAAATCAACAATATCCAACTGTATTTGAGAACCTAATGAAATTAGATTTTTTTTTTTTTACTAAAAGAATGTTGATTGCCAAAAGGTAACAGAGAGGAGATTAAAGAGCATTTAACATATAAGAAAGTCATGATAGTGCAGCCTTCCCCTAAAAAAAAAAGCACCACATGCATTTGGAAAGAGAAAAAAAAAGTCTAGAATGATCCAAAAAAAATCTCTAATGAAGACCAAAGTTGCAGGGCTTTAGATGCCTGTTATGAAGAAGGCAATGGCAACCCACTCCAGTGTTCTTGCCTGGAGAATACCAGGGATGGGGGAGCCTGGTGGGCTGCCGTCTATGGGGTTGCACAGAGTTGGACACGACTGAAGCAACTTAGCAGCAGCAGCAGCAGCACTCTGCATATGAGTTAAATAAGCAGGGTGACAATATACAGCCTTGCCATACTCCCTTTCCTATTTGGAACCAGTCTGTGGTTCCATGTTCAGTTCTAACTGTTGCTTCCTGACCTGCATGCAGATTTCTCAAGACTCAGGTCAGGTGGTCTGGTATTCCTAACTGTTTCAGAATTTTCCACAGTTTATTGTGATCCACACAGTCAAAGGCTTTGGCATAGTCAATAAAGCAGAAATAGACATTTTTCTGGAACTCTCTTGCTTTTTTGGATTATCTAACGGATGTTGACAATTTGATCTCTGGTTCCTCTGCCTTTCCTAAAACCAGCTTAAGCATCTGGAAGTTCATGGTTCACATATTGTTGAAGCCTGACTTGGAGAATTTTGAGCATTACTTTGCTAGCATGTGAGATGAGTGCAATTGTTCGGTAGTTTGAGCATTCTTTGGCATTGCCTTTCTTAGGGACTGGAATGAAAACTGACCTTTTCCAGTCCTGTGGCCACTGCTGAGTTTTCCAAATTTGCTGGCATATTGAGTGCAACACTTTCACAGCATCATCTTTTAGGATTTGAAACAGCTTAACTGGAATTCCATCATCTCCACTAGCTTTGTTTGTAGTGATGCTTCCTAAGGCCCACTTGACTTCCCATTCCAGGATGTCTGGCTCTAGGTGAGTGATCATACCATCGTGATTATCTGGGTCGTCAAAATCTTTTTTGTACAGTTCTGTGTATTCTTGCCACCTCTTCTTAATATGTTCTCCTTCTGTTAGGTCCATACTGTTTCTGTCCTTTATCGAACCCATCTTTGCATGAAATGTTCCCTTGGTATCTCTGATTTTCTTGAAGAGATCTTTAGTCTTTCCCATTCTATTGTTTTCCTCTATTTCTTTGCACTGATCACTAAATAAGGCTTTCTTATCTCTCCTTGCTATTCTTTGGAACTCTGCTTTCAGATGGGTATATCTTTCCTTTTCTCCTTTGCTTTTGGCTTCTCTTCTTTTCATAGCTATTTGTAAGGCCTCCTCAGACAGCCATTTTGCTTTTTTGCATTTCTTTTTCTTGGGGATGATCTTGTTTCTTGTCTCCTCTATAATGTCATGAACCTCCATCCATAGTTCATCAAGCACTCTGTCTATCAGATCTAGTCCCTTAAATCTATTTCTCACTTCCACTATATAATTATAAGGGATTTGATTTAAGTCATACCTGAATGGTCTAGCAGTTTTCCCTACTTTCTTCAATTTAAGTCTGATTTTGGCCATAAGGAGTTGATGATCTGAGCCACAGCTCCCAGTCTTGTTTTTGCTGACAGTATAGAGCTTCTCCATCTTTGGCTGCAAAGAATATAATCAGTCTGATTTCAGTGTTGGCTATCTGGTGATGTTCATGTGTAGAGTCTTCTCTTGTGTTGTTGGAAGAGGGTGTTTGCTATGACCAGAGCATTCTCTTGGAAAAACTCTTATTAGCCTTTACCCTGGTTCATTCTGTACTCTAAGGCCAAATTTGCCTGTTACTGCAGGTGTTTCTTGACTTACTACTTTTGCATTCCAGTCCCCTATAACAAAAAGGACATCTTTTTTGGGGTGTTAGTTCTAAAAGGTCTTGTAGATCTTCATAGAACCATTCAACTTCAGCTTCTTCAGCATTACTGGTCGGGGCATAGGCTTGGATTACCGTGATATTGAATGGTTTGCCTTGGAAACTAACAAAGATCATTCTGTTGTTTTTGAGACTGCATCCAAGTACTGCATTTAGGACTCTTTTGTTGACCATGATGGCTACTCCATTTCTTCTGAGGGATTCCTGCCCACAGTAGTAGATATAATGGTCATCTGAGTTAAATTCACCCATTCCAGTCCATTTTAGTTCGCTGATTCCTAAAATGTCGACGTTCACTCTTGCCATCTCCTGTTTGACCACTTCCAATTTGCCTTGATTCATGGACCTAACATTCCAGGTTCCCATACAATATTGCTCTTTACACTGGAAGCATTGGACCTTGCTTCCATCACCAGTCACATCCACAGCTGGGTGTTGTTTTTGCTTTGGCTCCATGTCTTCATTCTTTCTGGAGTTATGTCTCCACTGATCTCCAGTAGCATGTTGGGCACCTACTGCCCTGGAGAGTTCCTCTTTCAGTGTCTTATCTTTTTGTCTTTTCATACTGTTCATGGGGTTCTCAAGGCAGGAATACTGAATTGGTTTGCCATTCCCTTCTCCAGTGGACCACGTTTTGTCAGAACTCTCCACCGTGACCCGTCCGTCTTGGTTGGCCCCACACGGCATGGCTAACATGGCATTGCTAGTGCTAGCAAGGGAGTTATATACTTTTTAATTAGTTATTACAATGAATTAAAAGAATGTCTGGATCTTACTAGACCCATTCCTGTAATTTACATTTTCAGATAACAGGATTAGCCAGAAGGTTTTCAGCAAGGAGAAACTGTCCTCAAACAGGATACATTGGTGTTACATAATCCTTAATACAGAATTTAAACTGAATTGTTTGTTGTGTAATTATCAGTTGGAGGCTTAAAGATAAAAACGTTTTATGTGACTAAGACTAAGGAAGGTGGGGGGAGGGGGGAAATGTTTGCCCTTTCCACCTCCTTGAGAATTCCAGACCCCTCACTCCTTGGAGACCCCCCGACTTCTTATCAACCTGCCTAGGAATTACTCTCTCAAGTTGAAAAGATATAGAGGGGAAAAAATAAATCAACAAATATATGATCAGCGGATTTTCAACAATAATACTTAACCAATCTCATGATGAAATTATTCTTTTCAAAAAAATTGTGTTGAAAACTACTCTGTGGTCTCCCCTCCATGTCTGCAGTTTCTAAATTAGTGGATTCAACCAACTATGGATTAATAATAGTGATATTTTACCCATAGGGTTGCTCCCTGGAAGACCTCCCTAGCAAAACGGTCATTATTTGACCTAACTGAAAGTTCATTCAATGTAAAGAGACTTTTTGCCCAAGTGCATTTGTTTAAAGAAATATGAAGTCATACTTTAACACTGCAGCTGCTTACAGATGTAGCTAAGTGTTGAGCCAAACAATAGGAAAACCAAAACGCCTAAAAATAAAAGCTAGAGAATGAAATTTTCACAAGGGTATGAAAAACTTCCAATATATTCCTGAGAATTACAAGACTGTGACCATCTGTAGGACTGTGAGCTGTCCCAGGGCTACATTCATTTTCAAGAAAGACTTAGGAAGAAAAACACCAATACAGTATACTAATGCATATATATGGAATTTAGAAAGATGGTAACGATAACCCTGTATGTGAGACAGCAAAAGAGACACAGATGTATAGAACAGTCTTTTGGACTCTGTGGGAGGGGGAGAGGGTGGGATGATTTGGGAGAATGGCATTGAAATAGGCATAATATTATGTATGAGGTGAATCACTAGACCAAGTTCGATGCATGATACTGGATGCTTGGGGCTGGTGCACTGAGACGACCCCGAGGGATGGTACAGGGAGGGAGGAGGGAGGGGGGTTCAGGATGGGGAACACGTGTATACCTGTGGCAGATTCATGTTGATGTGTGGCAAAGAAAATACAATACTGTAGAGTAATTAACCTCCAACTAAAATAAATAAATTTATATTTTAAAAAAAAGAAAGACTTAGGAAAATCTTAGACATGAACTCTAGCTAATCCTAAAGCCATACTCAAGCAGGAAGTCAAGGCTAAGATGACATTATAAACTACTTTTACTGAGGGTTGGTTGCATAACCCAACATACACTCAGAGCTGGTTGTAAGGACTGGGAGATTTTTCCAGGAATTTCAGTAAATCTTTTTCCAATTAGAAGCCGACCACTAAAGTAATGGAGCAGAGACATAGCAATGAAAAGGAATATAATTTTTGCAGGATTCATTCAGATAAGTCATGAAACACAAACATTAACAACAAACAGCACCAGTAACAAATGCTAGAGAGAAAGAATAATCTGATTTCCAGGGTGGTTATATGTCATTATTACAAAATAATTATCCTGTAATTATTTGCAATAATAATAATCTCAGAATGAGGAGAGAAGCACTGCATGTGGAAGGTTAACCCTCCTCCAATTCCAGGAATAATGGAAAGCATTTTGCTGATGTTATGGCAAGAAGGGCCCCACTTGGGAATGGGTGCCATCTGGCCAAGAAGACGCTACTCAGTGTCTGCACACTGGGCAGGGGTTGCATTACCGCCAGTCTTCCCACAATTCAGTTCAGTTCACTTCAGTTCAGTCGCTCAGTTGTGTCCAACTCTTTTCGATCTCATGAACCGTGGCACGCAAGGCCTCCCTGTCCATCACCAACTCCCGGAGTCCACCTGGGAGTTAGTGATGTCCATTGAGTCAGTGATGGACTCATGTCCATGATGAAACTCATGTCCATTGAGTCAGTGATGCCATCCAACCATCTCATCCCATGTCATCCCTTCTCCTCCTGCCCTCAATCTTTCCCAGCATCAGGGTCTTTTCCAATGAGTCAGCTCTTCGCATCAGGTGGCCAAAGTATTGGAGTTTCAGCTTTAGCATCAGTCCTTCCAAAGAATATTCAGGACTAATTTCCTTTAGGATGGACTGGTTGGATCTCCTTGCAGTCCAAGGGACCCTCGAGAGTCTTCTCCAACACCACAGTTCAAAAGCATCAATTCTTCAGCACTCAGCTTTCTTTATAGCCCAACTCTCACATCCATATGTGACTACTGGAAAAACCATAGCCTTGACTAGACAGACCTTTGTTGACAAAGTAATCTCTGAAAAATTATTGCGGTTGCTTTTCTGACCAGGGAAGAGAGGGTGGGGACAGGATTCCTCACTTGGTAAAACAGAACTGAGACACTGGGACAAGACCCACACACTAAGCAGCCCCAAGAAATACAATTGGGGTTTGATAAAAAGGCAGAACATTTCAGCTTCCCTGGGCACCCAACTTTTAATCAGAGCCCATGAGCAGTTTCTAGGACTGTGAGGCTCTTGCCCACACAGGCTGTGTCTGCCCTGCGAGATTCTCACTGGACTTCCCAGAGTTGGCGGATAATCCCCCGTCTCCTGGACCACTTGGCAGTTCTTCCTACCCACTGGGCAGTCTAAATGCCTCTCTGTCCAAAAAGCACACCCATCTGATTCCCACCTCCAAGTCCCATTAAGTTGTCCCATATGCTTTCCCATCCTTACCATGTGCTCCGCACACACCTCACTCTTACAGGAAATCCTCCTGGATTGCCCCCTGCTCTTCCAGTTGGTGATGGACAGGAAGGCCTGGCGTGCTGTGGTTCATGGGGTCACAAAGAGTCGAACACGACTGAGAGACTGAACTGAACTGACTTCCTCTTCACAGTATTTGCCACTCAATGTTGGTCTCGAAAGTTAGTCTCATTTCCATGGTCTCAAACTGTAAATTGTCTGAAGGCAAGGGTTTAAAGACTAGCTAATGAGTGTTAAGAGCTTTGTAAGCTTCATTTTATTTAAACCTTCACAACCCTTCTGAAGTAGGCACTTTCATTGTCCTCATTTTACAAGTGAGGAAGTTAAGACTCAAGACATAAATAACACACCCAAGATCACAGAGCTAGTGGCAGAATCAGAAAAAGACCCATTGGAAAAGACCCTGATGCTGGGAAAGATTGAAGGCAAAAGGAGAAGAGGGCAACAGAGGATGAGATGGTTGGATGGCATCACCGATTCAGAGGACATGGACTTCAGTGAGTTCCGGGAGATGGTAAGGGACAGGGAGGCCTGGCACGTGGCACTCTATGGGGTCACAAAGAGTCAGACATGACTCCGCAACTGAACAGCAACAGTATTAAATAGTTAATATTGAGAAATAAATATTTGAAGATTTTACAAGGAAGAGTTCTTGACTCCAAACATCATTGCAAAATCATAAATTTGTAACAGGGCAACATATATAAACAGATAACTCACAGAAAAGGAGATACTAATCTTTCTTGGACATTGAAAAAGTTTCTCAGTCTGGTTTGTAGTGGAAAACTGCAAACAAAACTAAATTCTACTGTTCTCTACATATCACAGTGACAAAGTTGAATAACATTTCTTAGCATTTTGTTAGAGAAGATATACAAAAATAGTCACTTTAGATTTGCTAGATGTGATTTAAATGGACAGAACCTTGTTCTGAAGGACACTTGGGCAATACCTTTCAACATTTATTGTGTTCATGCCCTTTGACTTGGAGGTTCTTCTCCTAAATATCTTTCAATCCTAGAGATATAGTTCACACTTATGCACACTAACATAGGTATTGTATGTTTTTTAGAGAAGATTGGAAATCATCTAAATATCTACTAATAGGGAAGAGAGTTTGGTTAAACATATTAAGCAATGCAGCTGTCCCATGAAATACTCTACAACAGGGTAAGAGTGAGATTTCCCTTTCCATGTAGATCACCCAGAAATATTATGTGAACTGCAGGCCACTGAAAAATGTGAGTGATACACTGTCACTTGTATGGCTGAGGAATAAAGAATATAATATTGGTATGTTTGCAAATGCAGTGCAAGGCTAATCTGGAAGAATAAAGAAGTTGGGACAGTGATGTTCTCCAGGGAGGGAAACTAGAGATTGGGAATCAAGGGATAGAGGGGAGTTGTGTCTTATTCTATGCACTTTGGTACATCTGCATTTTTAACCATGTGGATGGCTTATTATACACCTCACCACCACCACCACCACCCCAAAAAAAGGAAGGCGAGGAGACAGGAGGGAGAAAAGAAAGGAAACAAGGGAGGGCGGAGAAGGAAGACAAGGAGGAAGGGAAAACCAGTGAGGGAAAAAGGAAGGGAGGTATGATAATTTGTCAACAATGGGGCTTCCCTCGTAAGCCAGTGGGTAAAGAATCTGCCTGCAGTGCAGGAGACCCAGGTTCAATCCCTGGGCTGGGAAGATCCCCTGGAGAAGGAAATGACAACCCACTCCATTATCCTTGCCTGGAAAATCCCATGGAGAGAAGAGCCTGGTGGACTGCAGTCCATGGGGTCGCAAAGAGCCAGGCACGACTGAGCAACTAACACTCAGGGCTCTTAACAAAGAAACCAAATCCCAAAAGGCAGTAACACAAAATCATATTTTCTCCCCTCGGGAAATATGAACTTTTATCCACAAGAGAATAACTAATGAATGTTTTTTGTTTTTTTTTTTTTTCAATTCTGTCACAGCCCTGGAAGCTCAAGTTCTCAAGGGACCCAGTAGAGATCCCTCAGGACCCAGCTATAAGCTCCCAGATTGGAGGGAACCGCATGGAGAGATGTGGTGAGCAGTCAGTCTCCACCAGTTGCAGAAAGAGAATCTGGAAGCAGCATCGGTGTAAGTAAAACAAAGTAACCCCATTTTCAGCATCAGCCATGTATCATCCTAGTGTGTGCAGAAAGTGGTAGAATTAAAGGGGCCAGAACTTCACTGTGCTTTACCCCAGGACCAGGAGGACTTCCCTCACTGCCACTGATGTAATGGAAGTGGACTGTAAGAACTCAGTTGGACTGAGCATTGCCAGGGAAAGCATATAAATGAACAAATAATTGAATGACACATATATATTCTTCTGGAGCTGGAAAAAAAAATGTATATTCTCTTTTAGGTGGAGTGTTTGGTAAATATCTATTACATTCAGTTGGTTAATTGGGGTCATTATTGAGTTTTTCTGTACCCTTGTTGCTTTCTGACTAGTTTTATCAAGCATTGGGAGAAAAATGTTGAAGTACCCAACTATAATTATGTGCCTGTCTATTTCTCCCTTCGTTTCTACCAGTTTTCACATCATGTATATGGTAGCTCTCTTGTTTGGAGCCCATACCCTTAGGATGGCTTCCTTGGTGGCTCAGCTGTACAGAATCCACCCACAATGCAGGAGGCATAGGTTCAACCCCAGGGTCTGGAATATCTCCTGGAAAATAAAGTGGCAATATTCAGTCCAGTATTCTTGCCTGGGAAATCTCATGAACAGAGGAGTCTGGTAGGCTTTCGTCCATGGGGTTGCAAAAGAGTTGGACATGTCTTAGCAACTAAAGAACAACAAAACCCTTAGGATTGCTATTTCCTCTTGGTAGGTTACCATTTATCATTACACGATGTCTCTCACTGTCCTTGGTAGCTTTCTATGCCACAAAGTCTCCTTTATCTGCTATTAACACATGAAGATTAGCCAGTCTGTCATTTGTCTGATGTTTGCACAAGTATACAATTTTTCTTTTCCTTAAAACGTACATATGTCATTTCATTTGAAGTAGGTTTGGGGACACAGTATTTAATTGTGTCATGCGTTTCCATCCACCCTGTCAAATTATTTCTTTAATTTCATGTTTAAATAGTAAACCTTGTAACAACAAAAAAGAAAGCAAAGAGCACAAATATGGTTAAATACAATTTACTTTCCATTGAGGTTTCTAAATTATGTTTGACAATAGAAGCAAAAAGTTTAACACTGACTAATATTGTTCTCAGTGTACTCCACATTTCGCTCAAACTGGTAAAATGTAACTGCAGCTGTGTGTACATACAATAGAACCTCTAGAGTGGCCACTAAAAAAGTTATGCAGTGATCTGTGATTAAAATATATATATATATAGATATAGATATAGATATATAGATATAGATAAGTCAAAATAGAAATCTCAAAAAAGTTCAAGTGGCCCAGAGATATGGAAATTAACAAAACCAGAAGTGAAAAAGACAGAAAATGAAATATAAAATGCCAGACTTCAGCATTAGCTAATCAGTAAATCCATAACATGTAAACAGTCACTTTATTTATAAAACACTTAACGTTATGAATTTCCCCTTTTAAAATGGAAGCAAAGTGCTGAGTTTACAAGTTTAAGTTGGATTTTCTCTCATTCGATGCCACAACTATGGATAAATTAAAGAGTTTTGTTTCCTAATTGAAACTTATATTTTCAGTGCTTGCTGTGTATTCTTCCTGACCTTTTTGCCTGAAGAAATAAAGAGAATGAAAGCATGAGAGAAAGTTTGATTTTTAAAAGGTTATAAACTCTACCTATTAATCTACATTTTACTTTTCTCACTTGATAATATAAAGGGACACTTTTTTATGAGTGTATATTTATCTCACCCTTTTAGGACTGAGTATTGATCCATCATATGAATCTGATGTGAGCTAGTTAACCTGATTTCCAAATTTTCGCTCTTGTAAATGATGGTTCAGTGGATATCATTAACTTCTAAGTAGTTCTGGGATTACCCATGTTGCAGAGGAACTGAGGCTGAAGGGAGATATATCCTTTTTCTCTATTAACTGGTAGGATAAAAATTCAAGTTCAAATCTGTCAGTTTCCTTCCCAGAGCCCAAAGCTGAACATAAATGAATCCTCAGAAGCACTGAGATCCAGCAGAGGTTAAGCACATCCAATTGCTCAAACAGTTGGCCTTTCTTCATAGTAATCATTTGATTAGCAAAGACCTTCATCATAAATGAAGCAAAAAATTTCATGCTGAGACAACTCAAACATAGCATACACATTCTATAAAATCTCTTGCTTTGGCAGCACATGTGTCTCCTCAGACAATTCATTTCCAAGTGTTAGACAAGAGACCAGTTTCAGGCCCTGGAAGGGGTCCGCCTTCCTGCAACAAATGGCGACTCTGGCAGGGACTCTTCTTCACTGAGACTGACATCCTGACCACTCGGGGTACTCAGGGGCCAGCTTGCCTGCCAATGGACCAGACCCAGCGGATGCAACTGGGACCCTTTTGTCCCTGGTCTCCTCCTGACGCAGACAACTGGCCAGAGTGCCCCGACCGGTAAGGAACAAGATACTTTACTGACCTCTCTCCCCTTCTCTCTTTCCTCTCCTTAACCCTGCCTATCCTTCCCCGTTTTTCTAGTCCCCCAGTCCTGGACGCAGGAATCTGGTCGACAGGCCCTCAGCCTGAGCTGAGGATTGGAGACTGATCACCTCTTGGCAGAGAACTCAAATTCTGGTTCTGGTCTGGTCTGATTTCTGGTAGGGCCGAGTTCCAGTCCTCCCTTCTCTGGAGGCACAGGGGAAAGTCCCATAACGCCTGGATATCTGTAGGTGGCCAGAGACATACGTAAGGCCACCCCTTTTGCCCCCCTCTCCCGCCTCCTCCCCCTTCTTCTTTCAACCTGGCTCCCTTTCCTCCCTTTGAAATCTTTGATGTTAGTACTTGGATCTGAAGTTCTGTGTCTGTAGGAGAGACTGTATTCTTGTTTTTAAGGGCTTCCCTGTTGGCGCAGAGGTTAAAGTGTCTGCCTGCAGTGTGGGAGACCTGGGTTCAATCCCTGGGTCAGGAAGATCCCCTGGAGAAGGAAATGGCAACCCACTCCAGTATTCTTGCCTGGAGAACCCCATGGATGGAGGAGCTTGGTGGGCTACAGTCCACGGGTCGCAAAGAGTCGGACACGACTGAGCGACTTCACTTTCACTTTCTGTGTCAGATGAGAATGGTGGGACTTCGACTAGTTTCATTCGCTCTTAAAAAAGAGTCTTCCTGGAGAAGGAAATGGCAACCCACTCCAGTGTTCTTGCCTAGAGAATCCCAGGTACAGAGAAGCCTGGTGGGCTGCCGTCTATGGGGTCGCACAGAGTCAGACACAACTGACGCGACTTAGCAGCAGCAGCAGCAGCATGGAGGTATTAATGTGGTATTACTACAACTCCATTGTGGAAATCATTTCATTTCATTTCACAGTACATTCATACATCAAATCATCACACTGTACACTTAAAACCTAAGCAATGTTTTTTTCAACTATATCTCAAACAGAGAAGAATAAAAAAATGCAAATTTTCATTTCTCACTTCATATCTACTGAAAACTCCATAACGGGAGCTAGGAAATAGGTGTTTCATCAAGCCCACAAGGTTATTCTAAAAAAAAAAAAAAAAAAAAAAAAAGAGTCTTCCTAATGTCATATCTATGCTTCACTTGAATGCAGAGTGATGAAAGTCAAGTTGATATAGTAAATGAAATAGTAATTATCCTATCAAGATTCTAGATTAAGTGGACTCTTGCTCTATTCTAGCTTCCTCTAATAAATACTTGTATCTATGGTTGGATGCTTCTTTAAAAGGGCTGCATTTCATCTATTTTACACCAGATTAACCTGAGGGAGGAGGTTGCACTAACTTATCTCTTCTCTGCCTACACTAAACATTGAATTGAAGAGAATAGTTTCTTGTCCTTACAACAAAGTTATCCCACTGAGCTGACTTCTCAAAAGATTTCAGCAAACACATATGGGAGCTTCAGAGGAGCTCATGTCAGTAGCAGGCTTAGTCTGTAACATTCCTAACCCTAAAGAAAGTGAAGTTGCTCAGTCGTGTCTGACTCTTTGTGACCCCATGGACTGTAGCCCACCAGGCTCCTCCATCCATGGAGTGGGTTGCCATTTCCTTCTCCAGGAGATCTTCCAGACCCCAGGATTGAACCCAGGTGTCCCTCATTGTAGGCAGATGCTTTACCATCTGAGCCACCATGGAATCCCCTAACAGTAAACACACATCCTTACTAGCCACCTCAAGTATGGAGGTATATAGATGACTTAGAGTTATTTAAATGAGATTCCTTTACCCTGATATATATATGAAATGAGAGGTCTGGCTTGTGAAGAATATCATACATAGGGAAGTGCATGGTAAGAATAGTGGTACAGATTTTCTGAGGCCTTCAAACATATATGGTCGTGAATAAATCTCAAAATTTTCTTTGTCTAATTAAGATTCTACTAATTTTGAGAACCTAAAACTAGGTTTAAATGATAAATGGCTGAGGAAAACTGTAGGTTGCTTAAAATGTATGTAATTATGTTTGACTATTGCTTTATGAAACTTTAGATATCTGAAATGTATGTTAATCTATGTTTCCTAGAATCACAGATTTTAGAAGTGAAACTTCGTCTGTGAAAACTTCTTTGTTTCAAAACTGAATCCAAGGCTTACATGTTACTTTTATGTGGTGGTTTCTTATCAAGAAAATAGAAATATTTGGAAAGAAATAAACCTTGTTATGAGTGATTGCCATAAAAATCTATTTTTTACAAAGTGACATGAAGAGTTAAGACCTTTTACTACTCAACAAATCACAAAGATTTCCTGTCTGTTCTTGGTCCTCATCTTGGCCCTTTCTAGACTTTTTTACTCATGACAGAAGTAAATAGCACTGAAGTGACTGAATTCTTTCTACTGGAATTTGGTGCATAATATAAGTATCAGTATTTCCTCTTCACTGGATTTCTGGTCATCTATGTGACCTCCATGGTGGATAATATTGGAATGATTCTACTCATCAAGACAGATTCCAGACTCCAAACACCGATGTACTTTTTCCTACAACATTTAGCTTTTGTAGATATCTGTTATACCTCTGCTATCACTCCCAAGATGCTGCAAAACTTCACAGTAGGAAGCAAATTAATATCATTCAAGGGCTGTGTCATGCAGTTATTGATTTATGCAACATTTGCAACCAGTGACTGTTACCTCCTTGCTACTATGGCAGTGGACCGTTATGTGGCCGTCTGTAACCCACTTCACTATCCCATAGTCATGTCCTGAAGAGTCTGCATCCCATTGGTAGCTGGTTCATACATCATGGGCTTCATAAATGCATCTGGGCACACAGGTTTTACATTTTCACTGGTCTTTTGCAAGGGTAATACTATCAATCACTTTTTCTGTGATATCCCTCCAATTCTTGCCCTTTCATGCTCCAACATTGACATCAACATCATGCTAATTACTGTCTTTGTGGGATTTAATATTTACCAAGTTGGTTATCATCTTTTCCTATGGAAATATCATCACTACCATCCTAAAGATGTCTTCTACTACAGGGAGAAAAAAAGCCTTCTCCACCTATGCCTCCCACCTGGCTGTAGTCACCATTTTCTATGGAACCCTCTCTTACATGTACTTACAACCTCATTCTAATAATTCCCAGGAGAATATGAAAGTGGTCTCCATGTTTTATGGCATTGTGATTCCCATGTTGAACCCCCTCATCTACGGTTTGAGAAATAAGGACGTTAAAGAAGCTCTAAAAGTCCTATGGCAAAAAATTCTTCTAGGTTGGACCAAATTGTAAAATTCAGCACATCGAGTCATCCATTAGAGATGTTTAAACACTATTTGATATTTTGAAATAGAGAAAATGCTCACATCTTAAACTAATGCTTTTTTCTTCAACAGATAATTTCCTTGAGTGAAAGCAATATAGTAACTGGAGAAGGAAATGGCCACCCATTCCAGTATTCTTGCTTGGAGAATTCCATGGACAGAGGAGTCTGGCAGGCTACATACACTCCATGGGGTCACAAAGAGTGGACTATGACTGAGCGACTGAGAGCACAACATAGTAACATCTCATCTCATCTCTACTTTCCCCTTGGACTTAGTTTGAGAAGCATGTTCCACACTACCCATGAGATTACTTAACATATAAATATGTATAGACATCACAACGTATATAGTTATTTCAAATATATTTCAGATATATTCTTAAAGATTAGAAAACCCAATTTTGTATATAATCAATATTAAAAATGAGGTTCATGGTTTTCAATTCATTTAAACAACTTCCCTAAATTGTCTACAAGGAGGCTCCTCATATGTTTGTTTCAATTATTACATAAACCTAAAATGTAAAATAAATGTACTGCTTTGTAAAGGAACATGATAAATGCCCACCAAACCAAACAAAAGAGGAAGAGAGAGGGAGTCTACCTGAAAAAGAATTCAGAATAATGATAGTAAAAATGATTGAAAAACTTGAAAACAAAATTGAGTTACAGATAAATAAACTGGAGACAAGGATTGAGAAGATGCAAAAAAGGTTTAACAAGGACCCAGAATAAATAAAAAAGAGTCGATATATAATGAATAATGCAATAACTGAGATCTAAAGCACTCTGGAGGGAACCAACAGTAGAATAATGGAGGCAGAAGATAGGATAAGTGAGGTGGAAGATAGAATGGTAGAAATAAATGAAGCAGAGAGGAAAAAAGGAAAAAGATTTAAAATAAATGAGGACAACCTCAGAGACCTCTGGGACAATGTTAAATGCCCCAACATTCAAATCACAGGAGTCCCAGAAAAGGAAGACAAAAAGAAAGGCCATGAGAAAATACTTGAGGAGATAATAGTTGAAAACTTTCCTAAAATGGGGAAGGAAATAGCCACCCAAGTCCAAGAAAACTAGAGAGTCCCAAATAGGATAAACCCACGGTGAAACACCCCCAATACACATATTAATCAAATTAATGATGATGAAAAACAAAGAGCAAATATTAAAAGCAGCAAGGGAAAAGCAGAAAATAATACACAAGGGGATTCCCATAAGGATAACAGCTGATCTTTCAGTAGAAACTCTTCAGGCCAGAAGGGAATGGCAGGACATACTTAAAGTGATGAAAGAGAAAGACCTACAACCCAGATTAGTATACCCAGCAAGGATCTCATTCAAATATGAAGGAGAAATCGAAAGCTTTACAGACAAGCAAAAGCTGAGAGAATTCAGCACCACCAAACCAGCTCTCCAACAAATGCTAAAGGATCTTCTCTAGACAGGAAACACAGAAAAGATTTAACTCGAACCGAAAACAACAAAGTAAATGGCAACTGGATCATACTTATCAACAATTACCTTCAATGTAAATGGGTTGAATGCCCCAACCAACATACAAAGACTGGCTGAATGGATACAAAAACAAGACCCCTATCTATGCTATCTACAAGAGACCCACCTCAAAACAAGGGACACATACAGACTGAAAGTGAAGGGCTGGAAAAAGATATTTCACACAAATGAAGACCAAAGGAAAGCAGGAGTAGCAACACTCATATCAGATAAAATAGACTTTGAAGTAAAGGCTGTGAAAAGAGACAAAGAAGGACACTACATAATGATCAAGGGGTCAATCCAAGAAGAAGATATAACAATTATAAATATATATGCACCCAACATAGGAGCACTGCAATATGTAAGACAAATGCTAACAAGTATGAAAGGGGAAATTAACAGTAACACCATAATAGTGGGAGATTTTAATACCTCACTCACACCTATGGATAGATCAACTAAACAGAAAATTAGCAAGGAAACACAAACTTTAAATGATATAATAAACCTGCTGCTGCTGCTGCTGCTGAGTCACTTCAGTCGTGTCCGACTCTGTGCGACCCCATAGAGGGCAGCCCACCAGGCTCCCCCGTCCCTGGGATTCTCCAAGCAAGAACACTGGAGTGGGTTGCCATTTCCTTCTCCAATGCATGAAAGTGAAAAGTGAAAGTGAAGTTGCCCAGTCGTGTCTGACCCTCAGCGACCACATGGACTGCAGCCTACCAGGCTCCTCCATCCATGGGATTTTCCAGGCAAGAGTACTGGAGTGGGGTGCCATTGCCTTCTCTGTACAACAGACCAGTTAGACCTAATTGATATCTATAGGAAATTTCACCCCAAAACAATGAATTTCACCTTTTTCTCAAGTGCACACGAAACCTTCTCCAGGATAGATCACATCCTGGGCCATAAATCTAGCCTTGAAAAGTGAAAAGTGAAAGTGAAGTTGCTCAGCCGTGTCCGACTCTTTGCAACCCTGTGGACTGTAGCCCACCAGGCTCCTCTGTCCATGGGATTCTCCAGGCAAGAATACTGGAGTGGGTTGCCATTTCCTTCTCCAGGGGATCTTCCCAACCCAGAGATTGAACCCAGGTCTCCTGCATTGCAGGCAGATGCTTTATCCTCTGAGCCACCAGGGAAGCCCCAAAATCTAGCCTTAGTAATTTCAAAAAAGTTAAAATCACTTCAAGCATCTTTTCTGGTCACAATGTGGAAAGATTAGATGTCAACTAAAAAAAACTATTAAAAATACAATCATATGGAGGCTAAACAACACCGGGAGAGAAAAGCAGAGGGAAGAGGAAAGAAAGAAGACAGGGAAGAAAGACAAAACAGAGGGAGAAAGCAAGAGAGGTCAGGAAGGTAATTTGTTACTAACAGGGCAACTCTTTCAACAGTGAAACCAATAACTCCCTAAAGGACAAAATTACATTTTGTCCCCTCTGGAAATATGAACTTTTATTCAGCAGAGAATAATTAATGAATGCTGTTTTTTCCAGTTCTTCCACGGCCTCTAGAAGCTCAGACTCTCAAGAGATCAAGTAGTGATCCCTCAAACCCCAGCTAGAAACTCCCAGTCAGGAAGGAACCCCACGGAGAGCCTTGGCAGTCAGCCTCCACCAGTTGCAGAAAGAGAATCTGGGAGCAGCATTGGTGTGAGTAAAACAAAATAAATTTCACTTTTCAACATCAGCCATGTCTCACTGCACTGCATGCAGGGAGTGGCAGGTGGCACGGTCAGAGTCAAAGTTCATCATGTTTTGCCCTAAGGGCAGGAGGAACCCCATCATCACTGGTGATGTAATGCAAATGGAGTGAGGGAAGTCAGCAGGGCTGAGTGTTGCCTGAGAAGGCACATAAATGAACAAATAATTGGATGACTTAATTCACTGATCAATCACTGCATCAATATTCTATGCCCATAGTGTATTATTTGCATGGGTTATGATGGCCATTTGATGTACACTGATTTAATACTTGTCCTCGTGCTGATAAATTTACATAAATTTGCTCCCTTGAAGCTCACATCATTGCAAAGCAGGCTTTACATTTTTTTCTTCTTCCTTTTTATACTGTCATTCTGAATAAAAATGCATTCACTGGAAGTTGCAAAGATAGTAGATAAAGCTACCATGTTTGATACCATCACGTTCAGGGAAGATACACCATGATTTCAATTCTTTTAAATTTTTTAAGGATTTTTTTTTTTTTTTATGGCTTAGGATATGGTCTACCTTGACATATATTCTGCTGGTGCTTTAAAAAATTTTCATATTCTCTTTTAGATGGCATGTTTGGTAAATGTTTACTAAATCCAGTTGTTTGATGGTGCTGTTGAGCTTTTTCATATTCTTATCGTTTTCTATCTAGTTTGTTCTACCAAGTGTTGAGAAGAGTGCTCATATATCCAACTATAACTATGCTTGTCTATGTTTCCCTTCAGTTCTATCAGTTTTTGCATCGCATATGTTGCATCTCTCTTCTTTGGTACTCATACCCTTAGGATTTCTATTTCTTCTTGGTAGCTTAACCCTTTTATCATTACACACTATCACACTATCTTTGGTAATTTTCTATGCTGCAAAGTCTATTCATCTGCTATTAATATAGCCAGTCTTTCATTTTTTGACTGATGTTTGAACAAGCATATGTTTTTCCTTTTCTTTGAAACACACATATATCATTCTGTGTGAAGTGGGTTTCTGACACACAGCATTTGTGTCATTCTTATCTATGCACCTAATCAAGTTCTTTCTTTTAGTTGGGGTTTAGATAGTATATCTTATAACAATAAGAAAGAAGAAAGCCAAGGAAAGAGAAAAGTATGAATAAATAAAATTGACTTTCTCTTGAGATTTCTAAACTATGTTTGACAATAGAAGTAGAAAGATTAATTCTAACTAATGTGATTCTCAATATATAGAGCATTTCACTCAAGCTGGTAAAATGTAAGACCAGCTATTCATACACATGATAGAATCTCTCGAGTAGCCACAAATAAGTTATATAAATATCTGTGATAAAAAAACACTATAAATAAATTTTTAAAAAGTGACATTCTTTAAAAAATTCAAGTGACTCACAGAAATGGAAACAAATAAAACCAGAAATAAGACACATAAAAAAGTATAAAATGGTAGATTTAAGCCTGAGCAAATCAGTTAATCTATACAATATAAATGGTCATCTTTGTTTTAAAACAAAAAAAATTTTTAAGCATTTTTTAAATTAAAGAAACAGTGCAGAGATTTATAAGTTTATAAAGTGATTTTTTTTCTCTCACTCAGTTTCCCACCTATTCATAAGTTAGTTTGCAATGTTCCTAACACTGAAAGTACATTTTTACTAATCATCTCATGTAGAGAGGTACATAGCTTGGCTTAGAGCTACTGATACGATGAAGGTACTTTCCCCAATACATATATGAAATAAGAGGACCATCTGGCTTGTGAAGAATGCAGGTTCTCGGTGAGGATAAGGGCTTGCCTAGTGGCTCAAACTGTAAAGAATCCACCTGTGATGCAAGAGACCTGAGTTCGATCCCTGGTTCAGGATGATCCTGTGGAGAAGGGAATCAGCTGCCCACTCCAGTATTCTTGCCTGGAGAATTCCATGGACAGAGGAGCCTGGCAGGCTATAGTCCATGGAGTCACAAAGAGTCAGACACTTCCAAGCAATTAACACACACACACACACACACACACACACACATTAAACATGTATCCATAGTTTTGTAAAGAAATAATCAAACACAACTTATGTACATTTTCAGCAACCTATAGTTTTTCTCAGCCATTTATCATTTTAATCCCAGTTCAATTTCCTGAAACTAGTATCTTTTTAATTAGAGAGAGAAATTTTTGTGACATTCATGACCATATATGTTTGGTCTATTATCTTTGTACCATTATCCTTACAATGTACTTCCCTTTAACTGATATTCTTTAAAAGCCAGATAGTCCTCTTATTTCATATATATATATTAGGGTGAAATAACCTCATCTTATAAATAACTCTAAGTCAAGCAATGTACCTCCATAATAAGATGGTGAGTAAGAAGGTATTTTCAGTGTTAAAAATGTTGCAGACTAAGCCTCCTGTTGATATGGGCTCCTCTGATTCTCTGAAACAGAGGAGAATTTGAGAAATAAGCACAGTTGGATAACTTCATTGTAAGGATAAGAAATCATTATCTTTAATTCAGTTGCACTAACTTATTTCTTCAAGAAGAAATAAGTTAGAGCAGGTTCCTTCCTCAGAATAATTTGGTGTAAAAGAATGGAAATGCAATACTTTTAAGGAAGCAGCCACCCATGGATATAAGTACTTATTCGAGGAAGCTAGAAGCGACCAGCGGTCCTCTTAATCAGAATCTTGATAGGATAATTATTATTGCATTTACTATATCAACTTGATTTTCATCACTCTGAATTCAAGTATAGATATGACATTAGGAAGACTTTTCAAGAGCTAATGAAACTAAGACAAGTCCTACCATCCACATCTGACACGTGTATCTGTTTTAAGCTTGGGTTGTCTCAGTATGAAATTCTTTGTTTCATTTATGATGAAGGTCTTTGCTGATTAAATCATTACTATGAAGGCCATAAGCCTTTCTACTATGAAGAAACTGCCCAAGCAATTTGAATGTGCTTAACCTCTGCCGGCTCTCAGTGCTTCTGAGGCTTCATTTATGTTCAGCGTTGGGCTACAGAAAGGAAACTGGCAGGTTTGGTGAAATGTATGTCAATCTATGTTTCTTAGCATCCAAATATTAAAAGCGAATCTTCTTCTGTGAAAACTTCTTTGTTTTGAAAATGAATCTATGGCTAATATATTGTTTTTATGTGGTGATTTCTTATTTAAAAACATTGAAAGAAATTTTGGAAATAAATAAACCCTGTTGTGAGTGATTACCATGAACATATAATTTTTTACAAAGTGACATAAAGTGTTAAGGGCCTTTTCTATTCAACAAGTCATTTCTTTTCTTTTGCTGGTCTCCCTCTTGGTCCTTTCTACACTTTTTGTGCTCATGACACCAAGAAATAGTACAGAAGTGACTGAATTCTTCCTTCTGGGATTTGGTGTCCAACATGAGTTTCAGTATTTCCTCTTCACTGTATTTCTGGTCATCTATGGGACCTCCATGGTGGGTACTATTGGAATGAGCCTACTCATCAAGACAGATTCCAGACTCCAAACACCCATGTACTGTTTCCTACAGCATTTGGCTTTTGTTTATATCTGTTTCACCTCTGCTGTCACTCCCAAGATGATGCAAAACTTCATAATAGAAAATAAATCAATCTCATTCAAGGGCTGTGTCATACAATTATTGGTTTACACAACATTTGTAACGGGTGACTGTTACCTCCTTGCTGCTATGGTGGTGGACCATTATGTGGCCATCTGCAACCCGCTTCACTCTCCCACCGTCATGTCCCGAAGGGTCTGCATCCAGTTGGTAGCTGGTTCGTACATCATGGGCTCCATAAATGCCTCTGTGCACACAGGTTTTACATTTTCACTGTCTTCTGCAAGGGCAATACCATCAATCACTTTTTCTGTGACATTCCTCCAGTTCTTGCCCTCTCCTGCTCCAACACTGACATCAACATCATGCTAATTTTTGTCTTTGTGGGATTTAATCTGACATGCACTGTGTTGGCCATCATCGTTTCCTACATGTTTATCCTGGCTGCCATCCTGAAGATCTCTTCCAATGCAGGAAAGAAAAAAGCCTTCTCCACCTGTGCCTCCCACCTGACAGCAGTCACCATTTTCTATGGAACCCTCTCTTACATGTACTTACAGTCTTATTCGCATAATTCCCATGAAAATAGGAAAGTGGCCCCTGTATTTTATGGCATTATGATTCCCATGTTGAATCCCCTGATCTATAGTTTGAGAAATAAGGAGGTAAAATAAGCTCTAAAAGTCATATGGAAAAAATTCTTTTTCAGATTGGATCCAAAGTGTTAAAATTCAGCACATCAAAGCATCCAGTATAGCTTTTTGACCACTATTTAATATTTCTGAAGTAGACAACTTCTTCACATCTTGGTTGTGGTTGTGGTTTAGTTGCTAAGTCATGTCCAACTCTTGAGACCCCATAGACTGCATCCCACCAGGTTCCTTCTGTCCATAGGATTTTCTAGTCAAGAATACTGGAATGGGTTGCCATTTCCTTTACCAGGGGACCTTCTTGACCCAGAGATTGAACCCAGGTGTCCTACACTGCAAGCAGATTCTTTACTGACTGAGCGACCAGGGAAGCCCCAATGCTACGTCCAGTACATAATTTCTTTGACTGCAGGAAATTCAGCAACATATCATAGGACCTATTTTCCCTTGGTTTTAGTTTGAGGACCATATCCCATACTACCCATGAAAAGGGGCTTTTTATAATATAATCTCTTATTTTAAGATTATAAGATATAAAGTGTGTATAGACTTGACAACGTATATAGTTAGTTCAAATATATTTCAGATATATTCTTAAAGAGTAGAAAACCCCAGTTTTGTGTTTGTGCTGCTAAGTGCTTAGTTGTGCCCAATTCTTTGAGAGCCCATGGACTGCATCCTGCCAGACTCCTCTGTCCATGAAACTTTCCAGACAGGAATACTGGATGAGGTTGCCATTTCATATTCTAGGGGATCTTCACAACCCAGGGATCAAACCTGTATCTCTTGTGTTTCCTGCATTAGCCGGCAGATTCTTTACCACTGTGCCACCTGGGAAGCTCAATCCATATTAAAATTGAGGTTCATAATTTCCTATTCATTTAAACCCATTCCCTAAATTGTCTACATAGAGGCTTCGCATTGGTTCTGTTTCAATTATTGCATAACCTGAAATGTAAAATAAACGTACTCCTTTGAAAAGTGCCTTATAACCCAGACTACTATTGTTGTTTTTCTTCAGTTGCTTGGTTGTGTCTGACTCTTGGCCACCACATGGGCTGCAGCACACCATGCTTCCTTGTCCTTTACCATCTCCTCCTGCCCTCAATCGTTCCCAGCATCAGGACCTCTTCCAATGAGTCGGCTCCTCCCATCAGGTGGCCAAAGTATTGGAGCTTCAGTTTCAGTTTCAACATCAGTCCTTCCAATATTCAAGGTTGATTTTCTAAAGGATTGACTGATTTGATCTCCTTGCAGTCCGAGGGACTCTCAAGACTCTTCTCCAGCATGACAGTTTGAAAGCTTCAATTCTTCAGCGCTCAGCCTTCTTTATAGTCCAGCTCTCACATCCATACCTGACTACTGGAAAAACCATAGCTTTGAACATATGGAACTTTGTCAGCAAAGTGACGTCTCTGCTTTTTAATATGCTATCTAGGTTTCTCATAGCTTTCTTTCCAAAGAGCAAGTGTCTTTTTGTATATCTTACTCCACAGCAATAGAAAACCTGGAATGTAGATGGATCTAAAATGACAGTAATCGTTCATTTATTTAAATGAGAAAATGAAAAGGCCAAGAGTGCTCTGAGTCAGGAAGACAGACTGTTGAGGGGAAAAAAAAAAAAGAGCTTTAGTAGATAGATTCAGGTTAAGTGATCAAAACCCTCAGATGACTCTAAAGATGCTGTGTTAGCCAGATGAAAGAGCAGGTTTCACATAAAATAATACCAGCCAGTCTAATGAACTGGCCAGAAAAATGTACTTACTATTAAATAACAGAAGAATTATTGGGCAAAAAAGAAAAAGAAAATATATCTTTTCAAATACACTCTCCTTCCTAAATTCTAAGAAAAGAGTAACACTAACACGAAGTCAGTGGAGCAGAACCAGAGTCTGCCCAGCAAAGAGTTTGTCTATTAAAGAAGAGATCTCTCCACGGCAGGCTCATGTATCTTCAAAGGCCAGGGACAGTAACTGAGAATCATGGAATGCAGACAGAGGGGGTCCTGAGATCCTGGAGGGAAAACTGGAGATTAACGTACAGAGTTTTGACTATAGTTAAAATACATACCATATACTTGAAACTTGCTTAGAGAAAAGGTTTTAAGCATTGTCACCACAAGAAGGAAGGAGGGAAAGAAGGAACAGAGGGAGTGAGGGGGAAGGGAGAAACAGGAAGGAATGAAAGAAAAAAAAAAGAAAAGAAATATGTGAGTGATAGATCTATTAATGAGCTTAATTATTGTGGTCATGCCACAACCTATATCAAAATGCGAATTACATACATACAAGTTTTGTCAGTTATATCTCAATGAATCTGGTAGGAGGGAGATGATAAAGCAAAGAAAATTTAGTGCACGTGTGTAAGTCTATGTGGCCAAATAGGAAATAACACTCAAAATGCAGTCACACAGTGCTGCACTTTCAACAGAGGTGAAAGAAATCCCAAAAGGAAATAAACTCCATGACAAATAAACAAAAGCAGCAAAATCTCTGACGTTGACATCAGTTCTGACATGCGAACAGTTAGCAGTCATTAGCCCTTGTCCAAGAGAGAGCCCTCCTTTCTGACATTACGTAGACCAGTAATGGTCTGATGTTGCATAACCATGTATTTTTCATAAACATGAGCTTTATACTTTAGGCTGGGTGGTTCAAGACTAGACTGAGGGAAGTAGAAAATATAAACCCTACTCTTAAATAAATCAATATTTTGTGCATTCATTTATATATTTTCATAAATTTTAAACCTTTACATGTAAACATTTACTAGTATAGAATCATGGAACACCCATAATTGAACAGGATACTCTCTAGCAAGAGATTTAGGAGCACCAAGATCGCTCAAAAGAAAGAAAGAAAATAATACTATAATTAACCTGTTCACCTTCTTTCCAAAGCAGTTGGAGGAATAGAACCAGGACTTACTCCCAGCCTAGCATAGCAGCCTGGGAGCCTGAGAGAAACACCTGGAAGGCTAGCTAGAGGTCAAAACGGGATGAAGACTAAGCACATGTTCATGAAGCAGAAGCCTAAAGCTCTGTCATCAAGGGGATACCCTTCTAAAAAGTGAAATCACTCAAAAATAAAAGTGAATGAAAGTTTGGTACACACAACAACTTCGATTAATTTCCAGGGAATTATGCTGAGTGAAAAAGCCAAACCACAGAGTTGTACGCTGTGAGTTCCAGTTACAGAACATATTTGAAGTGACAAAAATGTAGTAATCGAGGACAGATTAATGGTTATCAGGATTAGGAGTGAGTGAAGAAGGGGTGGGGTGAGGTTAGGTCGTGCTGTAAAAGAACACATGGGATTCTTGTCTGTGCTGTTCAGTGTCTGGACTGTGATGGTGAGTACAGGATCACTGTGGACCATAAAATTCTTTAGAAATTATTACAAGCACATACACACAAATGAGTATGCGGCAGACTGGGGATATCTGGATAAAATCAGTAGAATGCATCAATGTCAATAATCTGGTTGTGATATTTTATTACAGTTTTGCAAAAGATTACCATTAGGGGTATATTATTTTTCTGTCACTGCTACAACAAATTACCATAATTTTAGTGGCTTAAAACAAACAAAGTCTAAGCTATGGTTTTTCCAATAGTCATGCACAGATGTGAGAGTTGGACCATAAAGAAAGCTGAGCACCGAAGAATTGATGCTTCTGAACTGTGGTGTTGGAGAAGACTCTTGAGAGTCCCTTGGACAGCAAGGAGTCCAACCAGTCCATTCTAAAGGAGATCATTCCTGAACATTCATTGGAAGGACTGATGCTGAAGCTGAAACTCCAATACTTTGGCCACCTGATGCGAAGAGCTGACTCATTGGAAAAGACCCTGATGCTGGGAAGGATTGAAGGTGGGAGGAGAAGGGGACAACAAAGGGAGAGATGGTTGGATGGCATCACAGACTCCATGGACATGAGTTTGGGCAAGCTCCAGGAGTTGGTGATGGACAGGGAGGCCTGGCGTGCTGCTGTCCATGGGGTTGCAAAGAGTTGGACACAACCGAGCGACTGAACTGAAAACAACACAAATGTATTAGAGTCCTAGAAGCCAGCAATTCCAAAGAAATCTCCAGATCAAGTGTCAGTGGGGCTATACTCTTTTCTAGATAAACTAGGGAACAATTCATTTCCTAATTTCTTCAACTTTTAGAAGCCACCTCTTAATCAAGAAACTACAGACTGACTAAATCTAGCTTTCTTCTTTCACTGATTAAAGGTTTAACCTTAGCAACCTCATAGCCAAACACTACTCAAAATCTCTTATTCCATGACTGTTAACTGAAATATTTTAATGGTGCAAAGTGTAATTGGAAGAAAGGATGCTATTATCCAGGGATGAGTTTTTTTTTCAATATATCCGGTTTTTAGGGGAAAGAATGGAAGGAGGGGTCAAGAGTCATTGTTTTCTCCAAATTAAAAAAAAAATGCTCAAAGTGGTAATATAAGAGATTTAAATAGTGAAAGTGAATTGAAAGTGTTAGTCACTCCATCATGTGGGACTCTTTACAACCCCACTGACTAGCCCATGAGGCTCCTCTGTTCATGGGGGTTCTCCAGGCAGGAATACTGGACTCAGTTGCCATTCTCTTCTCCAGGAGATTTTCCCAAACCAAGGATTGAACCCGTGTCTCCTGCACTGGCGTGCATTTTCTTAACCACTGAGATAAATATTATTTGTCACATTAGATGCACATGCCCTTAAACTACTGTTAGCGTTGGATTTCTTTTTGCATGTAGCCATGCTTTTTGCTGACTATGGTGACAAAACTGATTAAGGTCAGTTTTCTAGACCTGAACACAATTTTTAGGCATAGTAAAAATTGTTTAACCTGATTCATAAGGAGAAAAATTTTAAAGTTGTTCTATAACAAGACAACACACACAAAAAAGCCCACAGCGACAGTAACATGATTAAATGTATCTTCTCCAGAGAAAGCATAAATGTTCTTCAGCTGAACGCTGTTTATTCTGAATCCATTACAGCCCCTGAAGGCTCAGATTCTCAAGAGAGCAAATACTGATCTCTTAGGCCCCAGCTTTAAACTCCCCAGTTAGAAGGAGGCACACAGAGACCTTGGTGGGCAATCAGCCTGTACCAGTTGTGGAAAGAGAATCTGGATGAAACTGTAAGTAAAACAGAGCTCAGCCCACTTTTCAAAATCAGCTGTGTGTCATCCCAGTATGTGCTGGAAATGGTGCAGCAAAGGGTCAGAGCCAAAGTCCTAGTAAGTTTGACCTTGAAACCAGGGATAAAGGCTTCACTCCTGGTGACATGGTGGAAATGGAGTAAGGGGGCTGAACTTGGTTGAGTGTTGCCTGAGGATGTGAATAAACCAATGACTGAAAGGTTAAGCAAATGAATGAATGCACAGTATAGTATTCATTTAGTGTATTACTTGCTTGTGTTATTATGACCAGTTTTTGGTGCCCATTCAAAGCCTGACCCCGTTCTGGGAACTTTACATAAGTCAGTTTATACTTTAAGTCACATCATTACAAAGCAGACTTCTTTCTCGTACTCTTCTTTTTCAAAATAAATAAATCTATTCTAAAATGATTTCCCTAGTGGCTCAGATGGTAAAGAATCTGCCTGCAATGTGGGAGACCTGGGTTCGATCCCTGGGTTAGGAAGATCCCCTGGAGAAGGGCATGGCAACCCACTCCAGTATTCCTGCCTGAAGAATCCTCATGGACAGAGGAGCCAGGTGGGCTACAGACCATGGGGTCACAGAATCAGACACGACTGAGCGACTAAGCATGGCACATTTTAAAATGAAAAGGTGGCATAGTATGGGGAGGGAAGTGGAAGGGGGATTCAGAATGGGGAACACGTGTACACCTGTGGCGGATTCATGTTGAAGTATGGCAAAACCAATACAATATTGTAAAGTAATTAGCCTCCAATTAAAATAAATAAATTTAAATTAAAAAAATAAATAAAATGAAAAGGTGATGAAGTTCATAAGTTTAAAGACATTCTCTCTCTACTCTCACATTTAAGGATGATCATTAGAAGTGTGGTATGAATTCTTCCTGTGCTTGCTCATGGATAAATAAAGAAAATAAGAAAAAGAAAGGAGTGAAAGAAAATTTTATTTTTACAAAGGTCCAGCTCTACATACTATTCTGCAACTTGCTCTGTTCACTGGTTAGTGTGACATAAGCACATTCCCAAGTCTCATACTTTTTGGACGATGTACTGGTTCATAATATGAATTACTCATTCATTTTACTCTGTTTCCAAACTGTTGCTATTGTGCACTGTGTGGCAGTGAACATTATCACCTTGTAGGTCACCCTGTGTCCCCCATTTTCTAGAGCGCAGAACTGAGGCCAAGGGGAGCTGCCTGCTTTGTCGGTATGAGGCACTGCACGCAGAACTCAAACCCAGATCGGCCTATTTCCTTTCCAGAGCACAGCACTGAATGTAAATGCAGCTTCAGAAGCACCAAGTTTCAATATAGGTTAAGCGTGTTCAAAATACTCGGGTACTTGGTATGAGCGCTCACGTGTGTCTGTGTGTCTGTGTATGTTGTATGTATGCCTGTGTGTTGTAACCCTTATACTAACATTCCACAGCTCTTAAAAACATCCCCATGTCATGAATTTTATTTGAATTCAAAAGGATTACGTTAACAAAGCAAACGTCATTATCTCATCACGAGTCTAGTTAAGTCTACTTGTGATGAGTGTTAGCTTCCTCTGATAAGTGCTGTCACCCACTGGATGAAAGCCTCCCTGAAAGTGTTGCATTTAATCTATTTTACAGTAAATTTGTTTTTGTTGACTGTATAGAGCTTCTCCATCTTTGGCTGCAAAGATTATAATCAATCTGATTTTGGTGTTGACCATCTGGTCATGTCCATGTGTAGAGTCTTCTCTTGTGTTGTTGGGAGAGGGTGTTTGCTATGACCAGTGCATTCTCTTGGGAAAACTCTATTAGTATTTGCCCTGCTTCATTCCGTATTCCAAGGCCAAATTTGCCTGTTACTGCAGGTGTTTCTTGACTTCCTACTTTTGCATTCCAGTCCCCTATAATGAAAAGGACATCTTTTTGCAGAGTTAGTTCCAAAAGGTCTTGTAGGTCTTCATAGAACCGTTCAACTTCAGCTTCTTCAGCGCTACTGGTTGGGGCATAGACTTGAATTACTGTGATATTGAATGGTTTGCCTTGGAAACGAACAGAGATCATTCTGTCGTTTTCGAGATTGCATCCAAGTACTGCATTTCGGACTCTTTTGTTGACCATGATGGCTACTCCATTTCTTCTGAGGGATTCCTGCCCACAGTAGTAGGTATAATGGTCATTTGAGTTAAATTCACCCATTCCAGTCCATTTTAGTTCGCTGATTCCTAGAATGTCGACATTCACTCTTGCCATCTCCTGTTTGATCACTTCCGATTTGCCTTGATTCATGGACCTGACATTCCAGGTTCCTATGCAATATTGCTCTTTACAGCATCGGACCTTGCTTCTATCACCAGTCACATCCACAGCTGGGTGTTGTTTTTGCTTTGGCTCCATCCCTTCATTCTTTCTGGAGTTATTTCTCCACTGATCTCCAGTAGCATATTGGGCACCTACTGACCTGGGGAGTTCCTCTTTCAGTGTCCTATCATTTTGCCTTTTCATACTGTTCATGGGGTTCTCAAGGCAAGAATACTGAAGTGGTTTGCCATTCCCTTCTGCAGTGGACCACATTGTGTCAGATCTATCCACCATGACCCGCCCATCTTGGGAATACCAGACCACCTGACCTGCCTCTTGAGAAACCTATATGCAGGTCAGGAAGCAACAGTTAAACTGGACATGGAACAACAGACTGGTTCCAAATAGGAAAAGGAGTACGTCAAGGCTGTTTATTGTCACCCTGCTTATTGAACTTATATGCAGAGTACATCATGAGAAATGCTGGGCTGGAAGAAGCACAAGCTGGACTCAAGATTGACAGGAGAAATATCAATAACCTCAGATATGCACATGATACCACCCTTATGGCAGAAAGTGAAGAGGAACTAAAAAGCCTCTTGATGAAAGTGGAAGAGGAGAGTGCAAAAGTTGGCTTAAAGCTCAACATTCAGAAAACTAAGATCATGGCTTCTGGTCCAATCGCTTCATGGGAAATAGATGGGGAAACAGTGGAAACAGTGTCAGACTTTATTTTTTGGGGCTCCAAAATCACTGCAGATGGTGACTGCAGCCATGAAATTAAAAGATGCTTACTCCTTGTAAGAAAAGTTATGGCCGACCTAGATAGCATGTTAAAAAGCAGAGACATTACTTTGCCAACAAAGGTCCATCTAGTCAAGGCTGTGGTTTTTCCAGTGGTCATGTATGGATGTGAGAGTTGTACTGTGAAGAAAGCTGAGCACCGAAGAATTGATGCCTTTGAACTGTGGTGTTGGAGAAGACTCTTGAGAGTCCCTTGGACTGCAAGGAGATCCAACCAGTCCATTCTGAAGGAGATCAGCCCTGGGTGTTCTTTGGAAGGACTGATGCTAAAGCTGAAACTCCAGTACTTTGGCCACCTGATGCGAAGAGTTGACTCATTGGAAAAGACTCTGATGCTGGGAGGGATTGGGGGCAGGAGGAGAAGGGGATGACAGAGGATGAGATGGCTGGATGGCATCACTGACTCGATGGATGTGAGTCTGAGTGAACTCTGGGAGTTGGTGATGGACAGGGAAGCCTGGCATGCTGCAATTCATGGGGTCGCAAAGAGTCGGACACGACTGAGCGGCTGATCTGATCTGAACTGACCGTAAATTTACCTGAGAACGTAACTTACACTTACTAACCTTTAGCCCTCTCTAAATACTGAAAGAAGACAATTGTTTCTTGTTCCTTCACTATCCCATTCTGCTCATTTCTCAAGATGTTTGAAAAAACCAGATTGTCCACATCAACCACAGGTGTGGTTTGCTACACTCCCCAGGACTAAAGTGTTAGTCGTTCAGTCGTGTCCAACTCTCTGTGACCCAAGGACCGTAGCCCACCAGGCTCCTCTGTCCAGGGTGATTTTCCAGGCAAGAATACTGAAGTGGGTTGCCATGCCCTCCTCCAGGGGGTCTTCCCTACCCAGGGATTGAACCCAGGTCTCCCGCATTGCAGGCAGATTCTTTACCATCCGAGCCGCCAGGGAAGCCCACCACTAAAGGCCCCTTCTTATCCCAAACTGAGCATCGCATCTGCCTGGTATTACTAACTCCAGAGGAAGGGGCCCTCTACTGATGTATGGGGATGTGGGGGGTTTTGGTGAGGAAAGTCTGTCATTGCACAAAATTTAAGGAACATAAAAATACATTTAACAAAATGAAACAGCCATACATGCAGCCACCACCTGAACTTCTGTAGCTTGCTCTTTATTACTCAACTTTCCATTTCAGAAATTTATCTACCTAGATGTTATAGCACCAACAGACTGAATTCTTGATGATTTATTTAATAGTTTATTTTTTCCTATGCTCAAAGACACTGCTATGGACCTTCCCATGTGTATTAATTACATTTTTATGTACACATATTCATGCATATATTCATATGTGTATGTATGTATATTCTTGTTTACATGGCCAATAATTTATCCAGGTATGTATCTATAATACAAATTCTGAACCTAAGGGAAGCATACATTTAATTTTATTAATATTTCCAAACTTGCCTCCAATATGATTATTCTAATTTATATCCCCACCTGGAATGTGAGTCCACATTCTCACCTCTAATTTGCATTTTAGTCTAAAATTATATTTCAATGCAGTATTAATATGCTGTACTACTAGGGAGTTATATCCTTTTATGTCCATATATCAATTGCCTGAGTTTTTCCTTCTGTACATATCCTGATTATATCTTTGGTTAATTTTTTCCTCAGCACAATTTATGGAAATTATTTAAGTGTGCTGCTGCTGCTAAGTCGCTTCAGTCGTGTCCGACTCTGTGTGACCCCAGAGATGGCAGCCCACCAGGCTCCCCCATCCCTGGGATTCTCCAGGCAAGAACCTGGAGTGGGTTGCCATTTCCTTCTCCAATGCATGAAAGTGAAAAATGAAAGTGAAGTCGCTCAGTCGTGTCCGACTCCTAACTACCCCATGGACTGCAGCCCACCAGGTTCCTCTGTCCATGGGATTTTCCAGGCAAGAGTACTGGAATGGGGTGCCATTGGGTACTAATTGTTTTTCTATTTATATGTGTTGCAAACAAATTTAACTGAGCAAATTTCCGGTCACTATCTGGTCTTTTCTTTTTCATAATGTTGATATGTTTAATTTCTTTAGCATCTGAGCCACCAGGGAAGCTTCTTAATGTTTTGTGTTTTGTGTACTTATGTCTTATTTAAAACTTTTACTGCATAGCTAAGTCATAGATATTCTAATATGATTTACCCTTATACCTTTATAATTATAATATAAGTGTAAAAAGATATACCCTTACACCTTTATAATTCAATGTCATTTGGAATTGGTAAAATTAAAAGTAGAAACACAATATAATTTTTTCACATGTATATGCATTTACATGCTCAGCTGGTTAGTTGTCCGATCCCTTTGAACCCCAGGGATTGTACCCCACCAGGCTCCTCTGTCCATGGAATTTCCCAGGCAAGACTACTGGAGTAGGTTGCCATTTCTTCCTCCAAAGTATAAGCACCAATACGCCACAGTTTATTGGACCATTTTTCATTGATGGACATGCTACTGTTTTCATACATTGAGGCTTCAGAGACTTGTAGGCCTGTTTATGATTCCTTTTTCACAATTCCATTGTTCTCTTTGTACCACTTGTACCACCTGTCTTTATTGTTATTATTTTATAGAAATTTCTGATATTTGCAAGGACAATTCTCCACTTTTTTCCCTTTAAAAGTCTCTTAGCTATTTTTAAGTTCTTTTCTCTTTCGTATAAATTTTATAAGTTTGTGAAAATGAGCATAACATTCTCTCAAGCACTTCACTGAAATTAATACGAAGGAAATTTCATGTTGATACAACTTGGATTTAATTGCTGATAGAAAATGTTTTTCCCTGCTTCTGATGTTTCTCTCCTGCAATGGGAGTTCAAATGGTGTAATCACGGCCATCCTGACATCATTTTATTCACTCACTTCCCAGAAAGATGGAGTGATGTATCTGATTGGTAAATCTGAGAACAACCTGGCATGCTCGGCTCTGCCCTCAACCTCAGAAGCAGCCAGCCTGCTGAGGCCAGTGCCCCCCAGCACTTCAGAGTTGCTCCTCCAGAACGTGCAAGGGGCAAGCCCAGTCACCACCACCAAGATGGACGGACAAGCCTGGTAACTTGTGGTGTTCACTAGGAGCAAGTAACTTGACTAGGAAACTTGAAAGTTTCCCCCCACGTGTCAGCAGGTGATATAACAGTCTTCATATGTATACTAATTTTTATTTCTCAACTTGTTCAAATTTTGGGAAAGGAAGAAAATAGCTGTTCTCTGGAACCTCCTTTCAGTTCAGATCAGTTCAATCATGCAGTCATGTCCGACTCTTTGCGACCCCATGGACTGCAGCACGCCAGGCCTCCTTCTCCATCACCAACACCCAGAGATTACTCAAACTCATGTCCATTGAGTTGGTGATGCCATTCAGCCATCTCATCCTCTGTCATCCCCTTCTTCTCCTGCCCTCAATCTTTCCCAGCATCAGGGTCTTTTCATATAAGTCAGTTCTTCGCATAAGGTGGCCAAAATATTGGAGTTTGAGCTTCAGAGTCAGTCCTTCCAATGAACACCCAGGACTGACCTCCTTTAGGATGGACTGGTTGGATCTTCTTGCAGTCCGAGGGACTCTCAAGAGTCTTCTCCAACACCACAGTTCAAAAGCATCAATTCCTCAGTGCTCAGCTTTCTTTATAGTCCAACTCTCACATCCATACATGACCACTGGAAAACCCATAGCCTTGACTAGACAGACCTTTGTTGGCAAAGTAATGTCTCTGCTTTTTAACATGCTGTCTAGGTTGGTCATAACTTTCCTTCTAAGGAGCAAACATCTTTTAATTTCATGGCTGCAATCACCATCTGCAGTGATTTGGGAACCCAGAAAATAAAGTCTGCCACTGTTTCCACTGTTTCTTCATCTATTTCCCATGAAGTGATGGGACCAGATGCCATGATCTTTGTTTTCTGAATGCTGAGCTTTAAGCCAACTTTTGCACTCTCCTCTTCCACTTTCATCAAGAGGCTTTTTAGTTCCTCTTCACTTTCTGCCATAAGGGTGGTGTCATCTGCATATCTGAGGTGATTGATATTTCTCCCAGCAATCTTGATTCCAGCTTGTGCTTCCTCCAGCCCAGCGTTTCTCATGATGCACTCTGCATATAAGTTAAATAAGCAGGGTGACAATATACAGCCTTGACATACTCCTTTTCCTATTTGGAACCAGTCTGTTGTTCCATGTCCAGTTCTAACTGTTGCTTCCTGACCTGCATACAGATTCTCAACAGGCGGGTCAGGTGGTCTGGTATTCCCATCTCTTTCAGAATTTTCCACAGTTTATTGTGATCCACACAATCAAAGGCTTTGGCATAGTCAATAAAGCAGAAATAGATGTTTTTCTGGAACTCTCTTGCTTTTTCGATGATCCAGCAGATGTTGGCAATTTGATCTCTGGCTCCTCTGCCTTTTCTAAATCCAGCTTGAACATCTGGAAGTTCACAGTTCACATAGTGCTGAAGCCTGGCTTGGAGAATTTTGAGCATTACTTCACTAGTGTGAGATGAGTGCAATAGTGCAGTATTTGGACCATTCTTTGGTATTGCCTTTCTTAGGGATTGGAATGAAAACTGACCTTTTTGAGTCCTGTGGCCACTGCTGAGTTTTCCAAATTTGCTGGCATATTGAGTGCATCACTTTTACAGCATCATCTTTTAGGATTTGAAATAGCTCAACTGGAATTCCATCGCCTCTACTAGCTTTGTTCATAGTGATGCTTCCTAAGGCCCACTTGACTTCACATTCCAGAATGTCTGGCTCTAGGTGAGTAAGCACACCATCGTGATTATCTGGGTTGTCAAGATCTTTTTTGTACAGTTCTTCTGTGTATCCTTGCCACCTCTTCTTAATATCTTCTGCTTCTGTTAGGTCCATACCATTTCTGTCCTTTATTGAGCCCATCTTTGCATGAAATGGATTAAAGATTTACCGAGCATGGCCCTGCACATCAGAAAAAAAACCCAGTATCCCCTTCAGTCAGTCTATCCCATCAGGAAGTTTTTATAAGCCTCTTATCCTTCTCCATAAGAGGGAAGACGGACTGAAAGCCACAATCACAGAAAACTAACCAATCTAATCACATGGACCACAGCCTTGTCTAACTCAGTGAAACTATGAGTCATGTCATGTAGGGCCACCCAAGATGGACAGCTCTTGGTTGAGAGTTCTGACAAAATGTGGTCCACTGGAGAAGGGAATGGCAAACCACTTCAGTATTCCTTCCTTGAGAATCCCATGAACAGTATGAAAAGGCAAAAAGATAGGACACTGAAAGAGGAACTCCCCAGGTCAGTAGGTGCCCAATATGCTACTGGAGATCAGTGAAGAAATAACTACAGAAAGAATGAAGAGACAGACCCAAAGCCAAAACAACACCCAGTTGTGGATGGGACTGGTGATGGAAGCAAGGTCCAATGCTGTAAAGAGCAAGATTGCAAAGGAACCTGGAATGTTAGGTCCATGAATCAAGGCAAATTGGAAGTGGTCAAACAGGAGATGGCAAGAGTAAACATCGACATTCTAGGAATAAGCGAACTAAAATGGACTGGAATGGGTGAATTTAACTCAGATGACCATTATATCTACTACTGTGGTCAAGAATCCCTTAGAAGAAATGGAGTAGCCATCATAGTCAACAAAAGAGTCCAAAATGCAGTTCTGGGTGCAATCTCACAAACAACAGAATGATCTCTGTTCATTCCCAACGCAAACCATTCAATATCACAGTAATCCAAGACTATGCCCCAACCAGTAACACTGAGGAAGCTGAAGTTGAACGGTTCTATGAAGACCTACAAGACCTTCTAGAATTAACACCCAAAAAACATATCCTTTTCGTTATTGGGGACTGGAATGCAAAAGTAGGAAGTCAAGAAACACCTGCAGTAACAGGCAAATTTGGCCTTGGAGTACAGAATGAGGCAGGGCAAAGGCTAATAAGAGTTTTTCCAAGAGAATGCACTGGTCATAGCAAACACCCTCTTCCAGCAACACAAGAGAAGACTCTACATATGGACATCACCAGATGGTCAACACTGAAATCAGATTGATTATATTCTCTGCAGCCAAAGATGGAGAAGCTCTATTCAGTAGCAAAAACAAGACCAGGAGCTGACTGTGGCTCAGATCATGAACTCCTTATTGCCAAATTCAGACTTAAATTGGAGAAAGTGGGGAAAACCACTAGACCATTCAGGTATGACCTAAATAGGTATTACCTAAAGATTATACAGTGGAAGTGAGAAATAGATTTAAGGGACTAGATCTGATAGAGTGCCTGATGAACTATGGACGGAGGTTCATGACATTGTGCAAGAGACAGGGAAGCAAGAGCATCCCTGAGAAAAAGAAATGCAAAAAAGCAAAATGGCTGTCTGAAGAGGCCTTACAAATAGCTGTGAAAAGAAGAAAAGTGAAAAGCAAAGGCGAAAAGGAAAGATATAAGCATCTGAATGCAGAGTTCCAAAGAATAGCAAGGTGAGATAAGAAAGCCTTCCTCAATGATCAGGAACCTCCTTTAGACCTTAGCAATTGTCCATTCAATGTATGGGTGGATTTAGTTATTGAAAGTATATTTTTAAACCTGTTTGTGTCTACACTCATAAATGAAACTGCTTCTAATGTTTTTCCTCTAAAGTTACTTAAATGCGTGTCAAGGTTATATTAGCATTATGAAATGACTAGCGGATTTTTTTTTCTTTTTTGAGACTCACAGGAAAAAATTGTGTATATTAGAATTATTCATTATATAAAGTTTAGTAGAACTCCTGTAACATAACTGGGTCTAGTGTTTGTGCATAGATTTTTAAATGTCAAGTCAAATCACATAATGATTAAAATAATTAAATATTTTCTACACCTCATCCCCACACAGACGCATACACGCAGTGACTATAGTTGCTTTCTATCCTGTTAATCTGCTTTATTTTTTTAAATATATTGGAAAGCACAAATAGCATTTAAAAAAATTTTGTCTGATATAAAATGTCATGATGCAACAATCACCATATGCCAGCAACCAAGTTTAAGTGGAAAAATATGATAATTGCTTTTTACTCCACTGGAGATACGAATTAGGAAAGAAAATACTTCCCTCAATTATTTTTTAAAAGAACAAACCACAAGGCAAAAAAAAAAAAGATAGTTATTTTAAAAGTAAGGTTTTCTGGTCTGTGAAGGACATCAAAGATGACAGAATGTGAGAAAATATTTACCAAGTCAACCAAGAGGAGATTTGAATCTTGGGTAAACAAAGAACATGTGAAATCATTTCAATAGAAACATTTGCCAAAAAAAATTAGCAAACAATTTATGAAATAATAAAATCCCCAAATTCTAAGACTATTAGATAATGATCAAACCTGCTTGTAATTAAAGGGGAAAAGGGAAAGACAAGTCATCACTTTACACCTATTTTCCACCAAAAAAACTAGGAAAATATCAATGCTCACTCAGAAGTGAGGATGTGGGAACCCACATATACAATTAGCAAGACGGTACACTGGTGCATCCATTATGTAAAATGATCTGGAAAAACTTGGTCAGATGAAATATGTGCATGCCTTCAGACACAAAAATTTTGTCCCTAGGAATACACCCTGGAAAAATTTCTCACTGAGTTAACTGTGGTGGAGGCGAGTTGTACGCAGTCTGCTGTCTGTCACTAGGGAAACACATGGGTAAATGAGGATGGATGGGTACCATGGAGCAGTGCTACCTGACGTGTGGTCCACGGACCAGCGCGAGTCCTTGGACTCTCGGTTTCTACTGTATGAGACAATGACTGAGAGTGGATGGAGTATTTAAAACTATTACGGAACTTTAACAATACTGAGACCCATTTACTGACTTTTACAAACACGGGGCCACAACAGATTGGAAATTTTATAAAGAAAATTACACTTTACTGTAAATACCTTGATAAACCATTCTACAAAGGGCTGTACAATTCCATGAAGCCAGATCTACAAGAGCAGAGCAGATCTACAAGGAAGAAAAAGAAAAAAATAAAAATATGGAGGTAGGTGGGAACAAGATAATATAGAACCCCATGCGTATGTCAAATTTCAAATATAATGATTAGTATTTAGGCAAATTGGTATTTCTAATTAAAATATAGGGAATATAAAAGAAAGCTTAATTAAATAAAACAATGTTCTTATGTGTTCCCGAATTGATGTATGTATGAAGTACGGTCAGTTTGCATATTGAGAACACAGCTACTGGTCCTTGGCAATTTCCCCAAACTATCAATGGAAATGTCTAAGTTAGGTGTCAAGGTTCAGCCTTTAAAATCTAATTCAATCATGGAAAATATTCTCTGATCCCTCTCACTATGAAATTAAATATGTATGTGCTAGTCATTCAGTCATGTCCAACACTTAGCAACTCCATGGACTCTAGCCCACCAGGCTCCTCTGTTCATGGGATTCTCCAGGCAAGAATCCTGCAGTGGGTAGCCATTCCCTTCTCCAGGAAATTGAACCAGGGTTTCCTACATTGGCAGGTGGATTCTTTACCATGTGAGTCACCAGAGAAGCTCTGAAATTAAATACAGTGTTAGTTAAAGTATCACAATCCTCTTAGCTTTCTCTGATCTTCTCTTTGCACCTTTTCAGCTAATGTTGAATTTTGTTGGCCATGGAACAAAACAATGGCACTACAGTGACTGAATTCATTCTCCTGGGATTTGCGGGTCAACACAAGTCTTGGCACGTCCTCTTCACAGTATTTCTAGTGATCTACGTGGTCACCCTGGTGGGTAACATTGGCATGATCCTCCTCATCAAGACTGACTCTTCCCTTCACACCCCCATGTACTTTTTCCTCCAAAACTTGGCTTTTGTTGATCTCTGCTACACCTCTGCTATCACTCCAAAAATGCTGCAAAGCTTTGTAGAAACAAAGCAATCCATCTCATTCATAGGATGTATGGTGCAATTGCTAGTCTATGGGGCTTTTGCAACAAGTGATTGCTACATCCTGGCGGCTATGGCAGTGGACCGTTATGTGGCCATCTGTAACCCACTTCGCTATGGAACTGTTATGTCCCAGAGAGTCTGCAGTCAACTCTTAACTGGTTCATACTTCATGGGTTTCCTAAATGCTTCTGTAAACACAAGTTTTGTTTTCTCATTGAACTTTTGCAAATCCAATAAAATTAATCACTTTTTCTGTGATGCGCCCCCAGTTCTGGCCCTCTCATGCTCTAGTATTTACTTGAACATCATGCTCCTAACAGTCTTTGTGGGGTTTAACTTGACATTCACCGTGTCAGTTGTCATCTTTTCCTACATGTTTATCCTGATCGCCATCCTAAAGATCTCTTCTGCTGCAGGGAGGAAGAAAGCCTTCTCCACGTGTGCCTCCCACCTGACAGCTGTCAGCATTTTCTATGGGACACTCTCTTACATGTATCTGCACCATCGCACCATAGAATCTCAAGAGCAAGAAAAAATGGCTTCTGTGTTTTATGGCATTATAATCCCCATGTTAAATCCCCTCATTTATAGTCTGCGAAACCAAGATGTGAGAGAAGCCCTGAAAGGAGTTGGAAAGAAGTGTTTCTAGACTGAACATCAATTTCTAACTCAACATTGTTCAACAAGCAACCAACAGTTCTCTCTTATTTCTCAGCAGCAGAAGATGTAGAAGATATTTGTGAGATACAAACAAAAAATTATATAAAATATATTTCCTTAATTGTATCAGTAGCTTTTGAAAGATGATCAACTTTCCGATCTTAAACGATCAAATACCCTTCTAATTCATATTTCTTAGAGACTTTCCCTGGTGGATCAAGAATCTGGTAAAGAATCTGCCTGAGACATGGGTTCTAACCCTAGTTGGGAAAATCCCTTGGAGAAGGAAATGACAACCCAGTCCAATATTCTTGCCTAGGAAATCCCATGGGCAGAGAAGCCTGGTGGGCTACAGTCTATAGGGTTGCAACTTAGCGACTAAAGCAAACTTAGAGAGAAGGCGTCTAAAGAGATCTTTGATATTGCTTGTGTACATTCTGAGGAGCCCTTTTTTCAAATATCTTGCTGTTAAAATAGAAAAGAGCAGTAAAGAAACGTGTTAGTCAATGTTGTAAAGTACCTCCAACAACAGTAGTATAAAGACACCAGTGCAAAAATTGTTTCTGGTTTCTCTTAAGAGGTAGTGTTACTCTTGCTATCGTCTGTAACTAAGCTGGTTTACTATTGTAATGAATAATTTAAAGATGTTCTCCATCTCTTTGAAGAAAATGTGCTGAAAAGAAAGAGGGGTAGAAAAGAACAATTGAATGAATCCTCATACATATTCAGACATTATGGACCAGTATCCCTCCTTTCTATACAAGGTCTCTAACCAGCTAGGAAACTAACATAGGAATCCAGCAAATATGGATCATATCCATTTATTCTTACTAAATTTTTGTTTTAAATATAATTGAATCCCCAGCTGTACCCTCTTGCAAGGGTACAAATGCAGTGCAGAATTTGGAGCCACAGATCAAACTCATTTATCCAGAAATGAAGCCTTATTTCCCACTATCTCTAAGAGTGGAGAGAGGTGAAAGAAACCAGGTTTAACACAAGAAGTCATACCTGGGCTTGAACACACATGTTCTATCCTCAAGCAGAATCAATCACACACCCATCCTGTGGACAAGCATGTTAACAAAAAGCCTGAGATCCCATGTTACATTTCACCTCTCAATCTCATTAATCAGTTAAACCATAGGAAGTTGTGAATTAGAGGATTAACAGACAGGATGAGAGTTCACTGCCTTTCTCAACATTTCCAGATATTCCAAATTATGGACTGAGGCAGGAAACACTTACTGGGAGCAAATCACAACCTGAGCAATAACAAGAAAATTCAGAGAGCACCAGCCCATGCAGCAGACTGCATTATAGGAGACAAATCCCCAAAGCAGGAAACTCTGATTTTCTCTTAGGATTCCTGGTGACCTGCCCATAATACCCTCTGCCTAGAGAAACCTTAAATTCAATCTGGAATTGAAAATAAAATCATGTCCTGATTTTATTAACAAATCAAATCCTGAGAAGGAGGGAGAGGTCTTCACCTTTACTACCCTAAACTGGAGACAGACAACTTTCAGGCTTTATTATCCTGATACGTCTCCCTATAGAAACATTCTTAAATGCAATGACTGAAAATGCCTTGCATAGAGGAATTGGACTATGCAGAGAAGTTCATGGAAAAATCTCTGTATTAAAGAATATTCCTTTGACATTTGTAAAGTAGAAAAGAGGAAATACATGGACAAAAAACACATAATCATAGTACATGTATTTCTTCCAGTCCATGACATACAAAGTTAAGAAAAAATTTTAAATAAAGTTACAGAAAAGCTATTTGACATAATGAGAAAAAAATTCATATTCAGAAACTCTATATTACTAAAGCCCAGCAAAAGAACACAAAAAGTTTAGGAGTCAAAATTTTGCTTCTGCAGCGCACACTACACTCAGTAAGAAGGGAGACGGTGGTTTAGTCACTAGGTCATGTCCGACTCTTGTGACCCCAAGGACTGTAGCCCCCCAGTTTTCTCTGTCCGTGGGATTTCCCAGGCACGAATACTGGGGTGAGTTGCCATTTGCTTCTCCAGGAGATATTCCCATCCCAGGAATCAAACCCAGGTCTGCAGCATGGCGGGCAGATTCTTTACCAACTGAGCTATGAGGGAAGCTTTTTATCGAAGGGAGGGGAGGGGCTTTTCCTAGAGTATGGGCTTTGCTGAATGCATCCATGTATGGATGAGAGGGGAACAGGTACTCTCTAGGTTTAGATACTCTCAAAAAGCAGAGATAGATCAGCAACTGGATATCTCAGTAAACATTGCTCAAGATGGGGAAGGAATACAATAGGAAAATTATGTCACTGGTGAGAAAAGATCGCACTCACTTAGAAGACCCAGCCATAGTTCCCTTTTGGACTTCAGAGGTCCAATTAGAACCACTTTTTCCTACTGTCTTTTTGAGACCATAAACACCACTTTAGACACATCACAGTCTGATTTCTTATGAGAACTGATTTTTGTCAGTGGAGTTAACAGTAACTCAAAAGCAAGAAAACATCTTTCTTTCTGTTTTTTCTTTTTCTTCTTTCTTTTTTTTTATTTTTATTTTTTTTAATTTATTTATTTTAATTGGAGGTTAATTACTTTACAATATTGTATTGGTTTTTCCATATATCAACATGAATTCGCCACGGGTGTACACATGTTCCCCATCTTAAACCCCCCTCCCACCTCCCTCCCCATACCATACCTCTGGGTCGTCCCAGTGCACCAGCCCCAAGCATCCTGTATCCTGCATCAAACCTGGACTGGCGATTCGTTTCTTATATGATATTACACATGTTTCAGTGCCATTCTCCCAAATCATTCCCCCCCCTCCACAGAGTCCAAAAGACTTCTATACATCTGTGTTTCTTTTGCTGTCTCGCATACAGGGTTATCGTTACCATCTCTCTAAATTCCATATGATATGTGTTAGTATACCGTATTGGTGTTTTTATTTCTGGCTTACTTCACTCTGTATAATAGGCTCCAGTTTCATCCACCTCATTAGAACTGATTCAAATGTATTCTTCTTTCTTTTCTTCCTTCCTCCTATCTTTTTTCTTATTTATGTGCCCATGAAAATTATAGAAATACAATAAATTATAAAAATTGGAAAGATTATATAAAATATCTTCTGATTCAAAGACCAAGATCTAGAATTTAATAATAAAACTTTAAAGTAAAAACACCTAAAATTATACCACTAAACACAGAAAAGTCTCATTTAAACAAATCTTAGGTTGAAGATATGAAAACGTTTCCAGATATCCATAAGATAATATTTCACAAACTGTTGCAAAACTATCTATAAACAACAAGGAGTTTTCAAATAAAATTGCATAGCTCTATAAATACTAGTGTTAATAAATAGGAAATAATAATAAATTAAATTAGAACCAGACGTGGAACAGCAGACTGGTTCCAAATTAGGAAAGGAGTCCGTCAAGGCTGTATATTGTCACCCTGCTTATTTAACTTATATGCAGAGTACATCATGAGAAACGCTGGGCTGGATGAAGCACAAGCTGGAATCAAGATTTCCAGGAGAAATATCAACAAACTCAGATATGCAAAGGACACCAACCTTATGGAAGAAAGCAAAGAACTAAAGAGCCTTTTGATGAAAGTGAAAGAAGAGAGTGAAAAAGCTGGTTTAAAACTAAACATTCAGAAAACTAAGATCATGGCATCCACTCTATCACTTCATGGCAAATGGATGGGAAAACAATGAAAACAGTGACAGACTTTATCTTCTTGGGCTCCAAAAATTACTGCAGATGGTGACTGCAGCCATGAAATTAAAAGGCACTTGCTCCTTGGAAGAAAAGCTATGACCAAATTAGATAGCATATTGAAAAGCAGAGACATTCCTTTGCCAACAAAGGTTCATCTAGTCAAAGCTATGGTTTTTCCAGTAGTCATGTACGGATGTGAGAGTTGGACTATGAAGAAAGCTGAGCGCCGAAGAATTGATGCTTTTGAACTGTGGTGTTGGAGAAGACTCTTGAGAGTCCCTTGGACTGCAAGGAGATCCAACCAGTCCATCCTAAAGGAAATCAGTCCTGAATATTCATTGGAAGGACTGATGTTGAAGCTGAAACTCCAATATTTTGGCCACCTAAACTGAAGAACTGACTCATTGGAAAAGACCCTGATGCTGGGAAAGATTGAGGGCAGGAGGAGAAGGGGATGACTGAGGATGAGATGTTTGGATGGCATCACTGACTGGATGGACGTGAGTTTGAGCAAGCTCCAGGAGTTGGTGATGGACAGGGAGGCCTGGCGTGCTGCAATTCATGGGGTCGCAAAGAGTCAGACACGACTGAGCGACTGAACTGAACTAAACTGAATAAATTAATTAACCATACATTTTAGACATGAGAAAATAATATAAATAAAGAGAAGAGAGTAATAAATATTTTTGAATTAATATTTAAAATCTCTTAAATGACAGCAATAATAAATTCAGAAACATTCTCTGAAGCTAAAGGTAGCAATAAAATGGATAAATCATTTGATAATTTATCAAGAAAAATAATGCTGGGGAACAAAGAAAAAATTTTAGATAAGAGAATACATAACTCAACAGTATACAAATGTATTAGACAATCTGATAGAATGAATGGTTCTTCTAAGGGAAGACTGATTGTAACAAAGCTACCATAAAAGAGATTAAAGAATAATTAACAGAAGAAATAAAATAATAAAAGTACAATCTTCTTCCCAAAAAAAAAAACACCTATTATTCACAAGTATTAAAAATAGATAATATCAATGATGGTTGAACTCTTGGAGAACATAGGGAAAGAAGGGACGTTTCAGAATAAATTCTATGACTAAGCTAGCAAAAACAGCTCAGAAATGATAGGCCAATGCCACTCTCAAACATCAATATAAAAGTGCATAAGAAAAACACGCGCAGACGCGCTACATTGCTTGAGTCGTGTCCCACTCTGTGTAACGCTGTGTAGTGCGCCTCGCCAGCCACCAGGCTGCGCTGTCCACGGGGTTCTCCAGGCAAGAAGACTGGAGTGGGTTGCCATGCCTTCCTCCAGGGGATCTTCCCAACCCAGGGATCGAACCCACGTCTCTAGTGTCTCCTGCTTTGGCAGGCGGGTTCTTTACCACTAGTGCCACCTGGGAAGCCCCATAAAAATGCAAGTACACAAAGAAAAACACCTCAGTAGCACAGTAGGAAATAACACACTGTAACCAGGTTGGTTGTATTATAGAACAGAATACTTTGATATTATAAAATCCATTAATATAAAAATCCATTAATTTTCGGAGTAAATCATGAAATCATGTCAAAAGATAAAGAAAAATATTTGCTAAAATTAGACATTTGTTTTTAATCCCAGTGATTAAATAAAAGGTACGATACTTCAACCAGAAGATTTGACCATATTTATCAGAAAATACTTAGAGCATTTCACTTAAACTCAGAAACCAATAAAAGATGGCCTTGCTCAAAAGTATTCTTAAATGTATTCTGGAGCTACTATTAATAAAAGCACTCATATTGTAGAAATCAATAAAAAAGAATGAATAAAAGGTCAGTTCATAGACGTGAACACAAATTTTTAGAACCTGACTCATAAAAACGAAAAAAAATTTTAGTTCAATAATAAGGCAACACACAGATATATACACACATACACAGGATCCCTAAAGACAGTAACATGATTACATGTATCTTCTCTACAGAAAGCTTAAATGTTCTTCGGCTGAAAATAGCTACTAACATTGTTTATTCCAATTCCATTACAGCCCCTGGAAGCTCAGGTTCTCAAGGGAACAAGTACTGATCCCCTAGGCTCCAACCCTAAACTCCCAGTTAAAAGGAGGCACACAGAGACCTTGGTGGCCAATCAGCCTTTACCAGCTGCAGAAAGAGAATCTGGATGCAGTTTCCATGAAAGTAGAACAGAACTCAGCCCATTTTTCAAAATCAGCCGTGTGCCATCCCAGTGTGTGCTGGAAATGGAGGAGCAAAGGGATCAGAGCCAGTGTTCTAGTAAGTTTCATCCACAGACCAGGAATAAAGTCTTCATCCCTGGCGGCATAATGAAAAATGGAGTGAAGCAGGCTGAGTGTTGCCCAAGAAGGATATGCGTGAGCAAATGATTGAAAGATTAACCGAGTGAATGAATGAGTCACCAATGGCTTTAGCGTATTATTTGCATGTGTTATTATGACCGGTTTTGAGTGCCCATGCAAAGCCTGGTCCTGTGCTTGGAACTTTATATAAATCATCTCACTCTAAGTCACCATCACAAAGCAGACTTAGCTTCTTTCTCTTACTCTTTTTTTTTTAATTTAAATTTATTTATTTTAATTAAAGGCTAATTACAATATTCTTGAAAGCAATTAAAGCTATTTTAAAAAGAAAAGGTGACAAAGTTTATAAATTTAAAGGATTCTCTCTCCCCACTCCCATGCCCAAAGATAACCATTAGAAGTCTGGTGTGACTTCTTCCTGAACTTTTCCATGGATAAATAAGGAAAATGAGAGTGAGCGTGAAAGAAAATTTTCTTTCGTAAGGGCCCAGCTCTACATATTATTCTGAAACATGCTTTGTTCATTTGATAATGCGACATGAGCACCTTTCCATGAGAGTATATATTTATCTCATCCTTCTTAGATTATGTTTTGGCTCATAATATGTATCTACTTTGATTTATTAAACCCTATTTCCAAACTTGTGCTAACGCACATGGTGTCACAGTGGGCGTGACTGCCTTGTAGGTCGTCCCGCACTCTGTTTTATAGGGAGTGGAACTGAGGACGAAGGGAACTGCACGTGCCGTCTCTATATGTGCGACCAGAATTCAACTCCGGGTCAGTCTGTCTCCTTTCTACTGCACAGCGAGCAATGGAAATGAAGCTTCAAAAGCATCGGGGTTCAGTATAGGTTAAGCATGTTCAAAATACTCGGGTGCTGGGTTTAAGTGTGTGCATGTATGTTTTATGCCTTGTACTGGTGTTTCATAACTCTTTAAAAATACCCCCCTTATATCATACATTCTACTTGAATTCAAATAGATTGTTAATATGATAAATGTCATTATCTCATCAAGATTCTAGTTTAAGTGGACTCATGACCTAGGCTAGCTTCCTCTGACGAGTGCAGTCACCCACGGGATGGAAGCCTCCTTGAAAGGGTTGTGTTTAGTCTATTTCACAGCAAAGTTTCCTGAGGAGGTAGCTAACACTTATCATGCTTAGCCCTCCCTCCACGTTGAAATTTGAAAGGAGAGAACTGTTTCTTGCTCCTTCACGACAGAGTTGTCCCACTCTGTTCATTTCTCAAGATGTTTGAAAGAGCCAGATTGTCCACATCAGCCACAGGTTTGGTTTCCTACATTCCCCACCACGAAAGGCCCCTTCTTATCCCAAAGTGACCATCACATCTGTGGAGCCACAGCTCTGCCTGGCATTGCTGACTCCAGAGGAAGGAGCCCTCTACTGATGAATGGGGATGTGGGGCTTCTTCTGAGGAACTTCTGTCATTGCACAGTATTTAGGGTGCATAAAAATATATTTTAAATAATATAAGAACCACTCATGTAGCCTCCATCTAACTTCTGAAACTTGCTTTTTTTTTCTTACTTAGCATGTTCTTTGAGATATTTATCCACACAGACAGTATTGCTCCAATTTAGTGAATTTGCATGTGATTCCCAGGTAGTGCTAGTCCTAAAAACTCTGCCTGCCAATGTTGGAGACTCAAGAGACTTGGATTTGATCCCTGGGTTGGGAAGATTCCCGGGAGTAGGAAATGGCAACCCATTTTAGTATTCTTGCCTGGAAAATTCCATGGACAGAGGAGACTGGTGGGGCTACAGTCCATGGCATCACAGAGGGTCAGACACGACTGAGCAACCTAAGCACACACGGTCTAGTCTCACTGATTCATTTAATAAATAATATTTTTCCATGTTCAAGAATACTGCTATGAATAACCTGTGTATATACTCACATATGCACATATTCATACATATACTTACACATATATGTATGGATATGTGTATTTATCTATCCTTGCTTATGTGGTCAAATATTTATCTAGCATATGTACCTGTATTGGAAATTCTGGACCATTCAGAGACATATATTTAATTTTATTAATATACCCAAATTTGTCCCCAATATGACTGTGCTAATTTACATTCCCACCACATTCTCAACTAAAATTTGCATTTTAAACTGAGGAGTATAGAATTACATTTCAATGCAGTATTAATATACAATTATCTGATTACTATTAAGTTGTGCATATATCAATATTTCTATTGGCCATTTAAGTTTACCTTCTATAATTATCCTGATTATAAGTTTTGTGATTTTTTTTTCCCTTGGAGCAATTTGTAGAAGTTACTTAAATACACTGGATATGAATTCTTTAACATTTATATGTGCTTCAAACCAATGTACCTGAGTAATTTTCAGTCAGTATCTGGTCTTTCCTTTGTTAATAATGTTGCTATCTTTATATTTGATATAGTTAAATTTCCCATGTTTTACACTTTGTGACCTTATGTCTTATTTAAATTTCTACTGTGTAGTTAAGTCATAGACATTCTGCTATGTTTTACTCTCACAGCTTTGTAATTTAAGTTTTTAATCCATTTGGATAAAATGCACAGTAGAAAAGCAATATAGGTTTTTCATATGTATAAGCACGTATAGACCACGATTTACCAGGCCATTTCTCACTGATGGACCTGCTACTGTTTTCATACGTTGAGCTTCCAGAGACTTGAACATCTGTTTATGGTTTTTCTCTCCTCAGTTCCGTTGGCCTATCTACCTACCTTCATGCCAGTACCACACTCTTTATTATTATTGCTTTATAATCAGTTCTGACATCTGATAGAACAAGTCCTTCCTTTTTGTCTACTGAAATCATCTTAGCTATTTTTTAGCTCTTTTCTAGATAAATTTGATAAGTTTGTGAAGGTGGGCATAAAATTCTCTCAAGCACTTCACTGAAAATAATTTGAAGGGGAATATGTTGCTACAACTTCGTCTTGATCATTGATGGAAAATAATTTTTCCATGCTTCTGATGTTTCTCTCCTGCAAAGGGAGCTGACTTTGTGTAATCATGGCCATTCTGACACCATTTTATTCACACGGTTCCTAGAAAGATGGAGTGATGTGTCTGACTAGTAAACTTGAGGACAAGCTTGCATGCTCTGCTCTGCCCTTATCCTCAGAAGCAGCCAGCCTGCTGAAGCCCAGTGCCCCGGTGCTTCAGAGATGCTTCCCATCACCAGAGATGCCCCAGTCACCACCACCAAGACTGAGTGGACAAGCCTGTCTACTTATAGTGTCTTTTGGCAACAAATATTTCACTAATAAACTTAAAAGTCTTTCCCCAGGTATGTAAAGGTGTTATGGTTTCTACCTGCTGCTGCTGCTGCTGCTAAGTCGCTTCAGTCGTGTCCGACTCTGTACGACCCCATAGACGGCAGCCCACCACTACCTACTCACCATCTTTTATGTCTCAGTTTGTCCAGATACTGGGAAAGGAAGAGAATACTTACTAGAGCCTATTTGCATAGAAGGAAATGGCACCCCACTCCAGTACTCTTGCCTGGAAAATCCCATGGACGGAGGAGCCTGGTAGGCTGCAGTCCATGGGGTTGCTAAGGGTCGGACACGACTGAGCGACTTCACTTTCACTTTTCACTTTCATGCATTGGAGAAGGAAATGGCAACCCACTCCAGTACTCTTGCCTGGAAAATCCCATGGATGGAGGAGCCTGGTGGGCTACAGTCCATGGGGTCGCTGAGAGTCGGACATGACTGAGCGACTTCACTTTCACTTTTCACTTTCATGCATTGGAGAAGGAAATGACAACCCACTCCAGTGTTCTTGCCTGGAGAATCCCAGGGACGGGGGAGCCTGGTGGGCTGCCATCTACGGGTCGCACAAAGTCAGACACGACTGAAGCGACTTAGCAGCAGCAGCAGAGCCTCTTTGAGACCCTAGTAATTGTTTGTTTAAAGTATAAATGAGTTTGATTAGTGAATGTGTATTTTTTGAAGCTGTTTGCACCTATATTTGCAAATGAGATTCATTCCAATGTTTTTCTCATATTTTATTTACTTTGGCTTCAATGTTATATTGGCGTGAGTTAGAGAATGTTCTTTATTGTGATTTTCAAGAAAAGTTTATATAATATAGAATCAGTTTTGTCCTAAATATTTGTAGAATTTTCCTGTAGCATAATTAGGCCAAATGTTTGTGTGAGAAAAGTTTATCCTTTTTATATTTATTTACTTATTTAGCAGCATTGGCATGCGGGCTTTTTTGCCGCAGTACATGGACTCTCTAGTTGAGGCACAAGGGCTCAGTGGCTGTGGTGCTTGGGCTTAGTTGCTCCGTGGCATGTGGGATCTTAGTTGCCCAATAAGAGATCAAAATGGCATCCCCTGCATTGCAAGGCAGATTTTGAACCATGGGACCACCAGGGAAGTCCCTGTGAGAGTAAATTTTAAAATAACAAATAAAACCACTTAATTGTTTCAAAATATTTGAATATTTGGGGAGGAGGGGCAATATAGGGGTAAGGTATTAAGAGGTGCAAGCTACCACATATAGAATAAGCTACGGATATATTGCATAGCACCGGGGATTTAGCCAATATTCTGTAATAACTATGAATGGAAAATAGTCTTCAAAATTGTGAATCACCATGTTGCATACCAGAAGCTTATATAATAATGAAATATACCTGAATTTAAAAGAAAAAAAACTTTTAAAAAAATCCAATAGTTGTTTACCATCAAAAATATCTTTAATGACTTAGAAGCTAACAAATTGATTATTTTTTAATATTATAATTTTTAAATCCTTCAAATTTGTTTGAAGAAAAAACACTGAAAACCATTAAAGAATTTGTTTCCCAAAAAAAGATAAATAGTATTTGAATATTTCACATGCAAACACACAAACCCACACACGTCAGTTACTATCATTCTCTGCCCACTTTAGTCTGCTTTTTCTAGAAAAAAATTGAGTAAATACAAAATAACTATTTTCTAATTATATGTATGCTATGAAATATTATGGCTCAAATATTATGTACCAGCCACCCAGTATAAAGAGGAAAATAAATTTTATTATTACATCTGACTCTCCTGGGTGTATCAGCTAGAGGCAGGAATGGACTTTGTCAAATTTTTTTTTTTCAGAAGGAAAAATTATAAGGACAAAAATAATGGATTACTGTTTTAAATTTAAGGACTTCTGATCTGTGAAAAATACCAAAGACCAAGATAATAGATAAAATGTGAAAAAAATCTTTGTCAAGTCAACATCAAAGTATTCAAATCTACATTAAAAACAGCCTTCATAAATTGAATCATAGAAACATTTGTAAAAAGTATTAACAGGCAATTTACAGAAAAATAGAAACCCAAAATTCTAAGAATATTAGACAGTGAGCAAAGTCATTTTAGGTTAGGGAAAAAATAAAAATTAGATATCAGTTTATATCTATTTTCCTGACCAAAAATAGTATTAGGAAAATACCAATGTTCACTAGGGTGTGAGGACATAGGAACCTCCGTGCACAGTTAGGAGTGCATGCTAGCACATCCATCATGGACAATGATCTGGAATAATTATGTGCATACCCTCAGACTCAAAATTTTTGCCCCTAGTATAGCACCCTAGAAAATTTATCATACTGGGTTATTTGTAGTGGAGACGAGTTGGAGGCAGTCTGCTATTCATCACTAGGAAAGCATGTAGGTAAATCAGGGTGGATGGACATCATAGACCAGTGCTACTAAGTGTGTGGTCCATGGACCAGCACCAGTCCTTGGACTCTCTGTTTCCACTCTCTGATGGGGCAATGACGAAAAGTGAGATGGAGCATATAAAACTATTACAGAATTTTGACAACGCTAAGAATTTTTTTATTGCCATTTACAAAAAGTTTAAGCCAAAACAGGTTGGAAATTTTACAAAGAAAATTATTCTTTACCCATATATACTTGATAAACACTTCCATACAAGTTTATGGACCTCTACAGATCCATGAGTCCATCATGGCAAAGAATAGTTACTAAGGGTGAGGTAAGGGATAAAATGAGAATATGGAGATAAAGGGGAGCAAGGTTGGATAGAACTCTGTGGATATGTCAAGAATTCAAATATAGTCATTATTACTTAAGCAAACTTGGATTTCTCATTAAAATATAGAGTGCATATGAAAGCGTAATTAACAAAAGCATATTTAAGCACATCTCACTTGTTCCTGAATTGATATGTTGATGAAATACCAATCACTCTGAATTCTGAGAACGTAGACAGTGGTCCATGACCACTTCCCCAAACTATAGATGAAAAGGTCTAAGTCAGGTATCAAGGTTCAGCCTTTAAAATCTAAGTCAATTATGTCATGAAAATTATTCTCTGACTTAACTGTGAAGTTAAATACTGTACCATTTCGAGTTTCACAATTAGGTAAATGATCACAGCCCTCTTAACTTTCTCTGGTCATTTTTCGCACCTTTTCAGCTGATTCTTAATTCTGCCAGCCATGGAAGAAAACAACGGCACTACAGTGACTGAATTCCTTCTCTTGGGATTCGTTGGTCAACACAAGTCTTGGCGTGTCCTCTTCACAATATTTCTAATGATCTATATGGTCACCTCAGTGGGTAACATTGGCATGATCCTCCTCATCAAGATTGACTCTTCCCTTCACACCCCCATGTACTTTTTCCTCCAAAACTTGGCTTTTGTTGATCTCTGCTACACCTCTGCCATCACCCCTAAGATGTTGCAAAACCTTGTAGGAACAGAGCAATCCATCTCGTTCATGGGATGTATGGTGCAGTTACTAGGCTATGGGGCTTTTATAACCAGTGACAGCTTCATCCTGGCGGCTATGGCAGTGGACCGTTACGTGGCCATCTGTAACCCTCTCCACTGTCCACCAGTCATGTCCTGGAGGGTCTGCATTCACCTGTTAGTTGGATCATATTTCATAGGTTTCCTAAATGCCTCTGTAAATGTAGGTTTTATTTTCTCACTGAGCTTTTGCAAATCCAATAAAATTAATCACTTTTTCTGTGATGAGCCCCCAATTCTGACCCTCTCATGCTCCAATATTTACTTCAGTGTCATGATGATAACAGTCTTTGTGGGGTTTAACTTGATGCTCACCGTGTCAGTCGTGATCTTTTCCTACATGTTTATCCTGGCTGCCATCCTGAAGATCTCTTCGGCTGCAGGGAGGAAGAAAGCTTCTCCACGTGCGCTTCCCACCTGACAGCTGTCACCATTTTCTATGGGACGCTGTCTTACATGTATCTGCACCATCGTGCCACAGAGTCTCAAGAGCAAGAAAAAATGGCTTCTGTGTTTTATGGGGTTGTGATCCCCATGTTGAACCCCCTCATCTACAGCCTGAGGAACCAAGATGTGAGAGAAGCCCTGAAAGGAGTTGGAAAGAAGTGTTTCTAGTTTTAACATCAATAACTAACTCAACAAGTAAACCAACATTTGTCAGCAACAGAAGATGTATCAAGTGTTCATAAGATACAAAGCATTCCTTAGCTGTATCAATAGCATCTGAAAAATATTGAAAAGCATCTCAAATGATTAAACAAGCTTCTAATTCATTTGTTTCTAGTAAAGAAAACATCTAACTTCTAAAAAGAAGATCTTTGACACTTCTTTTATACTTTTTGAGGTACCTTCTTCAAATACTCAACATTAAAAAGGAAAAGAAAAGTAAATTAAGGAGAAACACATAATTGATATTATATGAATATATTAACAGAGAAGGCAATGGCACCCCACTCCAGTACTCTTGCCTGGCAAATCCCATGGACGGAGGAGCCTGGTAGTCTGCAGTCTATGGGGTCGCTAAGGCTCGGACACAACTGAGGGACTTCACTTTCACTTTTCACTTTCATGCATTGGAGAAGGAAATGGCAACCCACTCCAGTGTTCTTGCCTGGAGAATTCCAGGGATGGGAGAGCCTGGTGGGCTGCCATCTCTGGGGTCGCACAGAGTCAGACACGGCTGAAGTAACTTAGCAGCAGCAGAATATATTAAATAAATACCTCTATTAACTAGATTATAAGGAATCATTAGGACAAAAATCTATTTATCTTCTATTAAGAGGTACTGATACTCTGCAATTTTTGTATAGCCCAGCTACTTTGATTTTGTAAAAAAATATATTTTTTAAAGACTCATTTCTTTGGAGGAAATACACAGAAAAGAGGGAAAAAGCCATTGGGAGAATTTCCATTGATTTGGGGACACTGAAAATCAATATCCCTCCTTCTCTACAAGTTCCATGAACATTAGGACATTGACTATGGAATCAGAAAGATGTGGATCTTACTAATTTTATTGTTGGTAAATCTAACTTTAATTGCCAATTAAATCCCATTACAGGTGTATTACATTAACAAAATTCAATGCAGAGTCTGGTGCTATAAAGCAGGCTTATTTATCCAGAATCATTACCTTGTACCTCTCTATCTCCAAGAATGAAGAAAAATGCAGGACTCTAGGCTTATATCTAGAAGACAAGGCTCATGCCCTGATGGTCTTGCTATTTGGGTTAAACAAAAAAGAAGAAAAGATTAAGCACACAGCCCTTCTGTGGACAGGCAGTGTAAACAGAAGGCTGACATCACAGGTTTTTCATTTCTTTTCCCAATCCTGTTTGTCAGTGAAACCATAGGGAGTGTTACTGGGAAGACTGACAGAATGGGAGTTTGCTCCCAACAGTTTCAGAAATTCCAAATCTATGGACTAAGGCAGGAATACTCTGATAGGGAGCCAGTGGTAACCCAACCAATACCAAGAGAAACCAGATGATACCAACCCATGCATTACAACCCATGCAGGGTACATTAAAGGAGAGGAATCTCCCAATTAGGAAACTCTGACCTTATATAAGGCTACCTGCCCATATCCCCTCTGTAAAGAGAAACATTTCTACTCCATAATATAAGCAAATCCTCTCCAGAGAAGGAAGAAGACTTTACCTTATCAACCTAGACCATCTTCAGGGAAAGAGACACCTCTACACTTTAGTGAGGTGATATTTCACCTTATACTGCTGCTGCTAAGTCACTTCAGTCGTGTCTGACTCTGTGCGACCCCATAGACATCAGCCCACCAGGCTCCCCCGTCCCTGGGATTCTCCAGGCAAGAACACTGGAGTGGGTTGCCATTTCCTTCTCCAGTGCATGAAAGGGAAAAGTGAAAGTGAAGTTGCTCAGTCGTGTCCGACTCTTAGCAACCCCATGGACTGCAGCCCACTAGGCTCCTCCATCCATGGGATTTCCCAGGCAAGAGTACTGGAGTGGGGTGCCATCACCTTATACAAATATCCTTAAATATAATGGCTATAAATGCCTTTTCTCAGAGGACCTGAGCCGTGCAGAAATGTAAAATAGTCGTGGAGAATCTGTGTACCTAATAATGTTTAATGTTCATAGAGCAAAAAAATCAGGACTACATGAGCAAAAGAAACAGAATATCAATAGAAATGCTAATTCACCTCTCCTAGTCCATGAGAGATCAAACAGAACAAAATATTTCCATAAAGTTATTTAATTAGAAATCATTGAGAATATTTCTTCTAAAGTTGAACATGAAAAAGGTGACCTGAATCAAAATTATTCTTAAGATTATTCTGGAGCACTTGGATTATAGAAATCAATGAAAGGAATGCAAATCAAAAAGGAGGAGTAAAACTTATTATTTGAAGATTACATTTTTTTTCTGGATACCCAGGTAAATTAATAATAAGCTAATTCTAAAACTTTTGCAAATGCAAAAAACCTAGAATAACCCAAAAAAAAAAATTTTTTAATAAAGAGACATAGTACATACATTATCTGATTTCAAGACTAATTGATTTCAACACTAATGGTTTAGTAAATAAACCATTAAATTTTGAAATTTTGCTTTCTAAAAACATCAAGAAATGAAAAGATATACCACAAACTAGGAAAAATTATATATATGACAAAACTATACATATCATATAAACGATAAAATTATATGCATATATCATATATATATGACAAAATCTCTCTGTTAAGAATATATAAAGAATACTTTCAACACAATGATGAAACTGTTTATTTTAAAATGGGCAAATGGTGACAGTGAAAATCTTGAAGTAAGATCTTCTGAAAATTCGTTCCTCCATAAAAGTAGCTAGGATGCTGGTGTGCACACATCCACACACACACACACACACATCACACATCACAATCAAATTTTTCAGAACTCTGGAAATTAAAAAAGGGCTTGCAGCAATCCAGGGAGCTTTTATTTACAAAACACAATTTAGGCTTAGTATGAATGCCAAGATTAGAGGTGCTTTAATGTGCCCTATTGTCATCCTCTCCCTTCCCATCTCTTGGGAAGCCCTAAAAACCAACAGCTGGCAGTCAGATTGAAAGGCAGCAGCCTGGCAACCAGTTGGAGCAGATCAGGGTTGGAGCTCTTTGAAAGCCCCATTCACAGAGCACTGTTATCCTTTGGCCCATATGATGGTTCTCTGGAAGGCCCTACTTGCCAGGCTGTCATTATTTGTCCTGACTTGAAGCTCACTCAGTGCAAAGAGCCTTTTTCCTGGGGTCATTTGTCAAAAAACGATCAGAGACAATTAATTGTTTAATCCTGCAACTGCCAGGGCTTCTCTGGTAACTCAGCTGGTAAAGAATCTACCTGCAATGCAGAAGACTCCAGTTTGATTCCTGGGTTGGGAAGATCCCCTGGAGAAGGTATAGGCTACCCACTCCAGTAGAATTTACCTGGAGAATCCCCGTGGACAGAGGAGCCTGGAGGGCTACAGCCCATGGAGCTGCAAAGAGTCAGACACAACTGAGTGACTAAGCATAGCACACGGATATAGGTAAGAGTTAAGGCAAACAACAGGCAAATTCAAAAGGCTTAAAACAAAAAGCTCATGAATGGAGGGATTTTCCTGCTGTTCCAGTGGTTAAGAATCCGCTTTGCAATGCAGGGAATACGGGTTCAATCCCTGATCAGGGAACGAAGATTCCACACGCCAAAGAGCAACTAGGCCCATTTGCTGTAACTACTGACCCCATGCTAGAGAGTCCATCCACAATAACGAAAGATCCCACAAGCTGCAACTAAGACCAAATGAAACCTTCTAAATAAATAATTTAAAAAAAAAAAAAACTCATGAATGAAATAGCCATAAGGGTACTTAAAAGTTCCACAATCTTGAGACTCTAGATCAGGAGCATCAGGAGGGGCCACGTGCTTGTTCAAAATTGAACTAAGAATGTCTTAAGTTGTCACTCTGGGTAATCTTGAGGATATGCTCAAGCAGAAAGTGAAGGCTAGGATGGAGTTGTAATCTGCCTGGAAAAGAGTTGAGGGCATACCCAAGCACACAGTGAGAGACCCCTGGCAAAGTCTGAGACACTTGTTGGTTCCGGGCTTTTAAATAAATCACTTGCTAATCATTAGCTGACTGGTAAATTAGAGGTTTCTGGTAAAGAATCTACCTGCAATATAGGAGACCTGGATTTGATCCCTGGGTCAGGAATACCGTCTGGAGAAGGGAATGGCAACCCACTCCAGAATTCTTGGCTGAAGAATCTTATGGACAGAGGAGCCTGGAGGGCTACAGTCCATGGGCTCACAAAGAGTCAAAGCAACTAAAACTTTCACTTTCACACTTTGAAGCTGAGCAGAAACTTCAGTGGCCACACATGATGAAGAATACACATTTAACAGGATCAACTCAAAAAAAGTCACCATCACAAAGAAAACAGTCAATAGAAACCATCCCTGAAAAGCACAGGCATTAGAATTACTATATAAGACTTTAAATTGAAGATGATTCTTTCTGCTGGCTTTCTGAATAAACTCTTCCTTGTCCCAACAACTTGTTTCTTGATTTTTTGGCTTATGGTGCTGTAAGCAGTACAAGCTTGGACTAGGTAACAATTTTGGGGGAGACTTCCATGGGCTTTGCTGCTTGTGGCCAGCTGCCCCAAACCCCCTTGCCACTCTGGTTGGGAGATTTCTGTGTAAGGCCCTAGCAACTGCTGATACCACTTGTCACTTCTAAATTCCCCAAAGTGGCACCAGCTGTACCAGCACTTGGCAGTTGGAGTAAGGAATCAACACTGGGGAGAGGACAGACTCCCTACAGTGGGATTAAGGTACCTGCCAAGATGTTCCACTTCAGGCCCACAACTGCTGCAGATGTTAGAGAAATCCTTGAGGGAGAGTCTCCCTGTGTCCTTAAAGAGATCAAGCTCTGAGTCTTTGGAGTGGGAGCACTGACTCTAAGACCCTAGACTACCAGAGAATGAACCCTAGGGAGTATCAAATACTGAGAACTCACACAAGGGAAACCATTAGAATATAAGACCTGGCATCACCCAAACACCAGAAGCACCCTGTGCAGGATGCCTCATCTAAACAGCAGACAAAACAAAAACCCAACCATCACCAGACAAGATTACCACATCACCCAGCCTCGCCCATCAGAGGAAAAACAAACAAACAAAAAGCAAACAAACAACAACAAAAACTCAACAAAAATCTCACCCTATATGAAGCTTAAACAAACAACTGGACCAACCGTAGGAGGGCAGAAACCAAAAGGAAGAAAAAATTCAACCTTGAAGCCTGGGAAAAAGAGAACTCAAACACAATAAGGTAAAAATAATAATAATAATAATGAAACAGCAGAGAAATACTACACTAATGATGGAAAAAACTAGAAACACAGAAACCCAAATAAATGAAGAAGAAATAGGCAAAGTACCTGAAAAAGAATTCAGAATAATGATAGTAAAGATGATTGAAAGCAATATGGAGAAAATGCAAGAATCAATTAACAAAGACCTAGAAGACTTAAAGGATAACCCTACAGAGACAAACAACACAATTACTGAAACTAAAAATACTCTAGAAGGAATCAATAGCAGAATATCTGAAGCAGAAGAATGAATCAGTGAACTGTTAAGATAAAATGGTGGAAATAATTTCTGAAGAGCAGAATAAAATATAAAGAATGAAAAGAACTGAGGATAGTTTCAGAGACCTCTGGGACAATATCAAACACACCAATATTTGAATTATAGGGGTCCCAGAAGAAGAAGAGAAAAAGAAAGGGTATGAGAAAATTTTTGAAGAGATTATAGTTGAAACTTTCCCCAACATGGAAAAGGAAATAGTCAGTCAAGTTCAAGAAGTGCAAAGAGTCCCATACAGGATAAACCCAAGGAGAAACACACCAAGACTAATCAAACTAATGAAGACTAAACGCAGGAAAGAATATTAAAACAAGCAAGGGAAAAGCAACAAGTAACATACAAGGGAAACCCCATACGTTTAACAGCTGGTCTTTCAGCAGAAACTGCAGGCCAGAAGGGAATGGCAGGACGTATATAAAGTAATGAAAGGGAAAAATCTACAACCAAGATTACTGTACCTGGCAAGGATCTCATTCAAAATTGATGGAGAAATGAAAAGCTTTTCACACAAGCAGAACTTAAGAGAATTCAATACCACTAAACCAGCTTTACAACAAATGTTAAAGGGACTTACATAGTCAAGAAATACAAGAGAAAAAAGAGATCTACAAAATCAACCCCAAACAATTAAGAAAATGGCAATAGGAACATATCTATCAATAATTAATGTAATGTAACTGGATTAAATGCTCCAACCAAAAGACACAAGCAGGCTGAATGGATACAAAAACAAGACCCATATGTGTGCTGTCTACAAAAAACCCACTTCAGACCTCAAGACACATATAGACAGAAAATGAGAGGATGAAAAATTATATTCCATGCAAATGGGAAGCCATCACCCTGCTACCAAAACTGGACAAAGACAAAACAAAAAAAGAAAACTACAGGCCAATATCACTGATGAAGATAGATGCAAAAATCCTCAACAAAATTTTAGCAAACAGAATTCAGCAACACATCAAAAAGCTCATATGCCATGATCAAGTTGGGTTTATTCCAGTGATGCAAGGATTCTTCAGTATATGCAAATCAATCAATGTGATACACCAAATTAACAAATTGAAATGTAAAAACCATATGATAATCACAACAGATGCAGAAAAGGCCTTTGACAAAATTCAGCACCCATTTATGATTAAAACTCTTCAAAAAATGGGCATAGAAGGAAACTACCTCAACATAGTAAAGGTCATATATGATAAGCCTACAGCAAACATTCTCAAGGGTGAAAAACTGAAAGCATTCCCCCTAAGATTAGGAACAAGACAAGGGTGTCCACTTTCACCACTATTATTCAACATAGTTCTGGAAGTCCTAGCTATAGCAAACAGAGAAGAAAAAAAATAATAATAAAAGGAATCCAGATTGGAAAAGAAGTAAAGCTCTCACTGTTTGCAGATGACATGATACTGTACATAGAAAACCCTAAAGATAGAATCAGAAAATTACTAGAGCTCATCAGTGAATTTAGCAAAGTTGCAGATACTAAATCAATACACAGAAATCACTTGCATTTCTATATACTAAAAATGAAAAATCAGAAAGAGAAATTAAGGAATCAATCCCATTCACCATTGCAACAAAAAGAATTAAATATCTAGGAATAAACTTACCTAAGGCAACAAAAGAACTGTACACAGAAAATTATAAGACACTAATGAAAGAAATCAAATATGACATAAACAGATGGAGAAATATTCCATGTTCTTGGGTAGGAATAATCAGTATTGTGAAAATGACTTTACTACCAAAGGCAATCTACAGACTCAATGCAATCCTATCAAATTACCAGTGGAATTTTTCACAGAACTAGAACAAAAAATTTCACAGTTCATATGGAAACACAAAAGACCCTGGATAGCCAAAGCAATATTGAGAAAGCAGAATGGAGCTGGAGGAATCAAAGCTACAGTCATCAAGGCAGTATGGCCCTGGAACAAAAACAGAAATATAGACCAATGGAGCAAGGCAAAGCCCAGAAATAAACACACACGCCAATGGGTACCTTATTTTTGGTGAAGGAGGCAATAGACAGTGGGGCAAACACAGCCTCTTCAATAAATGGTGCTGGGAAAACTGGACAGCTACTTGTAAAAGAATGAAATTAGAACACTTCCTAACATCATACACAAAGATAAACTCAAAACTGGTTAAAGACCTAAATGTAAAACCATAAACTATAAAACTCTTAAGGGAAAACATAGGCAGAACTCTCGATGACATAAATCAAAGCAAGATCCTCTATGACCCACCTCCTCAGTTCAGTTCAGTTCAGTCGCTCAATCGAGTCCGACTCTTTGTGACCCCATGAATCGCAGCACGCCAGGTCTCCCTGTCCATCACCAACTCCCGGAGTTCACTCAGACTCAAGTCCATTGAGTCGGTGATGCCATCTAGCCATCTCATCCTCTGTCGTCCCTTTCTCCTCCTGCCCCCAATCCCTCCCAGCATCAGAGTCTTTTCCAATGAGTCAACTCTTCGCATCAGGTGGCCAAAGTACTGGAGTTTCAGCTTCAGCATCATTCCCTCCAAAGAAATCCCAGGGCAGATCTCCTTCAGAATGGACTGGTTGGATCTCCTTGCAGCCCAAGGGACTCTCAAGAGTCTTCTCCAATACCACAATTCAAAGGCATCAATTCTTCGGTGCTCAGCTTTCTTCACAGTCCAACTCTCACATCCATACATGACCACAGGAAAAACCATAGCCTTGACTAGACGGACCTTTGTTGGCAAATTAATGTCTCTGCTTTTCAATATGCTATCTAGGTTGGTCATAACTTTTCTCCCAAGGAGTAAGTGTCTTTTAATTTCATGGCTGCAGTCACCATCTGCAGTGATTTTGGAGCCCCCAAAAATAAAGTCTGACACTGTTTCCACTGTTTCCCGATCTATTTCCAATGAAGTGCTGGGACCGGATACCATGATCTTCGATTTCTGAATGTTGAGTTTTAAACCAACTTTTTCACTCTCCTCTTTCACTTTCATCAAAAGGCTTTTGAGTTCCTCTTCACTTTCTGCCATAAGGGTGGTGTCATCTGCATATCTGAGGTTATTGATATTTCGCCCGGCAAACCTGATTCCAGCTTGTGCTTCTTCCAGCCAAGCGTTTCTCATGATGTACTCTGCATATAAGTTAAATAAGCACGGTGACAATATACTTTATTTTTTGGGGCTCCAAAATCACTGCAGAAAGTGACTGCAGCCATGAAATTAAAAGACGCTTACTCCTTGGAAGGAAAGTTATGACCAACCTAGATAGCATATTCAAAAGCAGAGACATTACTTTGCCAACAAAGTTCCGTCTAGTCAAGGCTATGGTTTTTCCTGTGGTCATGTATGGATGTGAAAGTTGGACTGTGAAGAAGGCTGAGCGCCAAAGAATTGATGCCTTTGAACTGTGGTGTTGGAGAAGACTCTGGAGAGTCCCTTGGACTGCAAGGAGATCCAACCAGTCCATTCTGAAGGAGATCAGCCCTGGGATTTCTTTGGAAGGAATGATGCTAAAGCTGAAACTCCAGTACTTCAGCCACCTCATGCGAAGAGTTGACTCATTGGAAAAGACTCTGATGCTGGGAGGGATTGGGGGCAGGAGGAGAAAGGGACGACAGAGGATGAGATGGCTAGACAGCATCACTGACACGATGGACGTGAGTCTGAGTGAACTCTGGGAGTTGATGATGGACAGGGAGGCCTGGTGTGCTGCGATTCATGGGGTCGCAAAGAGTCAGACACAACTGAGCGACTGAACTGAACTGAACTGACAATATACAGCCTTGATGTACTCCTTTTCCTATTTGGAACCAATCTGTTGTTCCATGTCCAGTTCTAACTGTTGCTTCCTGACCTGCATGCAAATGTCTCAAGAGGCAGGTCAGGTGGTTTAGTATTCCCATCTCTTTCAGAATTTTCCACAGTTTATTGTGATCCACACAGTCAAAGGCTTTGGCATAGTCAATAAAGCAGAAATAGATGCTTTTCTGGAACTCTCTTGCTTTTTCCAAGATCCAGCAGATGTTGGCAATTTGATCTCTGGTTCCTCTGCCTTTTCTAAAACCAGCTTGAACATCTGGAAGTTCACGGTTCACGTATCGCTGAAGCCTGGCTTGGAGAATTTTGAGCATTACTTTACTAGCATGTGAGATGAGTGCAATCGTGCAGTAGTTTGAGCATTCTTAGGCATTGCCTTTCTTTGAGATTGGGATGTAAACTGACCTTTTCCAGTCCTGTGGCCGCTACTGAGTTTTCTAAATTTGCTGGCATAATGAGTGCAGCACTTTCACAGCATCATCTTTCAGGATTTGAAATACCTCAACTGGAATGCCATCACCTCCACTAGCTTTGTTTGTAGTGATGCTTTCTAAGGCCCACTTGACTTCACATTCCAGGATATCTGGCTCTAGGTGAGTGAGCACACCATCGTGATTATCTGGATCGTGAAGATCTTTTCTGTACAGTTCTTCTGTGTATGCTTGCCATCTCTTCTTAATATCTTCTGCTTATGTTAGGTCCATACCATTTCTGTCCTTTATCGAGCCCATCTTTGCATGAAATGTTCCCTTGGTATCTCTAATTTTCTTGAAGAGATCTCTAGTCTTTCCCATTCTGCTGTTTTCCTCTATTTCTTTGCATTGATCGCTGAGGAAGGCTTTCTTATCTCTTCTTGCTATGCTTTGGAACTCTGCATTCAGATGCTTATATCTTTCCTTTTCTCCTATGCTTTTTGCTTCCCTTCTTTTCACAGCTATTTGTAAGGCCTCCCCACACAGCCATTTTGCTTTTTTACATTTCTTTTCCATGGGGATGGTCTTGATCCCTGTGTCCTGTACAATGTCACGAACCTCAGTCCATAGTTCATCAGGCACTCTATCTATCAGATCTAGTCCCTTAAATCTATTTCTCACTTCCACTGTATAGTCATAAGGGATTTGATGTAGGTCATACCTGAATGGTCTAGTGGTTTTCCCCACTTTCTCCAATTTAAGTCTGAATTTGGCAATAAGGAGTTCATGATCTGAGCCACAGTCAGCTCCTGGTCTTGTTTTTGCTGACTGTATAGAGCTTCTCCATCTTTGGCTGCAAAGAATATAATCAATCTGATTTTGGTGTTGACCATCTGGTGATGTTCATGTATAGAGTCTTCTCTTGTGTTGTTGGAAGAGGGTGTTTGCTATGTTCAGTGCACTTTCTTGGCAAAACTATTAGTCTTTGCCCTGCTTCATTCTGTATTCCAAGACCAAATTTGCCTTACTACTTTTGCATTCCAGTCCCCTATAATGAAAAGGACATCTTTTTTGGGGTGTTAGTTCTAACAGGTCTTGGAGGTCTTCATAGAACCATTCAACTTCAGCTTCTTCAGCATTACTGGTTGGGGCATAGACTTGGATTACTGTGATATTGAATGGTTTGCCTTGGAAACGAACAGAGATCCTTCTGTCGTTTTCGAGATTGCATCCAAGTACTGCATTTCGGACTCTTTTGACCATGATGGCTATTCCATTTCTTCTGAGGGATTCCTGCCTGCAGTAGTAGATATAATGGTCATCCAAGTTAAATGCACCCATTCCAGTCCATTTTAGTTCGCTGATTCCTAGAATGTCGACGTTCACTCTTGCCATCTCTTGTTTGACCACTTCCAATTTGCCTTGATTCATGGACCTGACATTCCAGGTTCCTATGCAATATTGCTCTTTACAGCATCAGACCTTGCTTCTATCACCAGTCACATCCACAGCTGGGTATTGTGTTTGCTTTGGCTCCATCCCTTCATTCTTTCTGGAGTTATTTCTGCACTGATTTCCAGTAGCATATTGGGCACCTACTGACCTGGGGAGTTTCTCTTTCAGTATCCTATCATTTTGCCTTTTCATACTGTTCATGGGGTTCTCAAGGCAAGAATACTGAAGTGGTTTGCCATCCCCTTCTCCGGTGGACCACAAATGGGACCCGATTAAACTTAAAAGCTTTTTCCAGCAAAGGAAACTATAAGCAAGGTGAAAAGACAACCCACAGAAAGTTGAGAAAATAAAAGAAACAGCTGACAAAGGACCTTTGAGTCAGCTCCAATGAGGTGGATGAACCTAGAATCTATTATACAGAATGAAGTAAGTCAGAAAGAAACAGATAAATATCATCTTCTAATGCATATATAGGGAATATAGAAAAACAGTACTGAAGAATTTATTTACAGGACAGCAATGGAGAAACAAACATAGCGAATAGACTTATGGACATGGGGAGAGGGGAGGAGAGGCAAGATGTATGGAGAAAGTAACATGGAAACTTACATTACCATATGTAAAATAGACAGCCAACAGGAATTTGCTGTATGGCTCAGAAAACTCAAACAGGGGCTCTGTGTCAACCTAGAGGGGCAGAATGGGGAGTGAAATGGGAAGGAGGTTCAAAAGGGAAGGGATATATGCATATCTATGGCTGATTCATGTTGAGGTTTGACAGAAAACAAGATTCTGTAAGGCAATTATCTTTCAATTAAAAAATAAATAAATCAGAAAAGGCTGTATCAACTATCTTTATGCCAATAAAAAGGTAACTTATTATGAAGAAAGCATAAAACAATATCAGACAGTGAAAAAAAGTCAAATATCTATATAGAAGGTCCTTAAGAAAATAGAGGCCCAAAAAACATCAGCTCTAACAGAAGTCTAAAGAACACTCCACCAAATGCACAGAATGTATGTGCATATGGAACATTTCTCCAGTATAAACCATATGGTAGACCACAAAACATATGTCAATGAATTTTGAAAGACTGAAATCCCACAAAGCATTATCACTGACCACATGGAAAGAAACTAGAAATCAAAACAGAAGAAAAACTGGAAAACTCACAAGTGAGTCAGAGTCATTCAGTCATGTCTGACTTTGTGACCCCCCTGGACTGTAGCCCACCAGGCTCCTCTGTCCATGGAATTCTCCAGGCCAGAATACTGGAGTAGGTAGCCTTTCCCTTCTCCAAGGGATCTTCCCAACCCAGGGAGCGAACCCAGGTCTCCCACAGATTCTTTACCAGCTGAACCACAAGGGAAGCCCAAGAAAACTGGAGTGAGTAGTCTATCCCTTCTCCAATGGATCTTCCCAACTCAGGAATCGAACCAGGGTCTCCTGCGTTGCAGGCAAATTCTTTACCAACTGAGCTATCAGGGAAGCTCTATGTAGCAATTCAGCAACACAATCTAACCAACAGGTAAAAGAAGAAATCAAAGGGAAATTAGAAAATACTCTAATGATGAGTGTGTTGAGTGAAAACAAAAACACAATATAACAAAATGTATGAGATGCAGTGAAAGCTGCACTCAGAGGGAAACTTATAGCTGTGAACGTCACATTAAAAGTGAAGAAATAGCCCAAGTCAATAATCAAGTATTATACCATTGCCTGTGTGAGTGCTAAGTTGCTCCAATCATGTCCAACTCTTTGTGACCCTATGGAGTGTAGCCTCCCTGGCTCCTCTGTCCATGGGATTTTCCAGGCAAGAACACTCTTAAGGAGCTAAAAAAAAAAAAAAAAAAAAAAAAAAAGAAGCAAATGAAACTCAAGGCCAACATAAAGAAAGAAATAATAAATGCTTGTCACATGACCCATCGATTCCACTCCTTATTTATCCACAAGAAGTGAAGACATATGTATAAAACACAAAAATGTTCATAACCATCTTTATTCATAATATCCAAGTATGGAAGCAAGAAAAATGTTCATTAAGTGGTGAATTAAATACATAAACAAATTGTAGAATATTAATTCAATGGAATACAATACAGCAATAGAAAGGAATGAATTATGAATATATACAACAACACAGCTAAATCTGAAATCAGATCTGTGGTTACCTGTAAAAGAGTTAATGACTGGGGAAAAGCACAAGATTTCTTTTTATGATGAAAACTTCTTTTATTTTTAGTCTGGTAATAATCTCACGGATATATACTTTCTAAACTCAAAAAAAAAATACCTTAAAATGAGTATGCTTTATTGTATGTAAATTATGCCTCAACAAAGATGATTTTTCAAAATATATTTATTTTTAAATAACATGATTCTTCTCTAGAAAACCCAGAGAATCAACTGTTATAAACAACAGGGAAATTCAGCAAGAAGTCTAGTTAAAAATTGTTCCACATAAATTAATAATAATGCTTAAAACAATAAATTATGGAAGAACATAAATTCCTCCTTGGAAAGACCTAAAAATAAACTTCATAAGAAATGAGAAACAGCTCATCAATACATCTATAAAAAGCAGACTTCAGCAAATTGAAATATTCTCCCATTCCTTGGCAGATCCTCATATGTTAATACAAATTTTATATGAACCCAATAAGTAAACAAATAGAATATTTTGTTGAATGGTAGTAAATTGTAAATTGATTCTGCATTTGGTGTGAAGAAAATGGCAAACACTGGTGGTCAAACTTTTAGGGGCTATAAAAAAATAATAAGGCAAAAATAACCCAGCCAGCTACTAAGACATTGTGGACCTATAATAACCTGAAACATGGGGAGGCTGGAAGATAATACAACAGATATGAAAGTCCAGGAATAGGTCCAAATCCATAAGATAAATTATTACATGACAATGGTGATATTGCAGTTATGGCATATAATAGACCATGCCATAAACACTATTTAAAATGACTAGATATTTGGGGTGGGTAAAACTGGAAACATCTCACATACTATGTGAAAATAAATTTTAAATAGTTTGATTATTTAAATTTTAAAAATGATAAAAGAAAATGTTTAATTTTTTAAACCTTGAAGTGAACACCTGTATAAACATGACACAAAATGCAAAGTAAATTTGTTGTACGAGATTCAAAGTTTTCTCACAGCAAAACACCCCATTAGCAAAGTAAAACAATGAATATTGAGACATACATATTTGCAGTTCTTGTAAGGAAGGGTACTTGACTCAAAATATCAGTATAAAATCAAACAAAATACTTTATCAAGAGGGCAACATATGTAAACAGATGGTTCACAGAAAAAGAAATATTACTTTTTTGTGAACATGTGGAAAGATGCTCAACCTGACTCATAGAAGAAAAAGACAAAACTGAGACATACTGTTTTCATCTATCGTAGTGACAAAGTATATAAAAGTTTCTCAGCATTGTGTTGGATATCTGGAGAAATACCCTGGATTTTCTAGAAGTGATTTAAATAGATAGCACCTCCTTCTGGAAGGCAGCTAGATAATAACTGCCCAGAGACTCAGAGATTCCTCGCTTAAATACCTTCTAGTCCTAAAGGTATATTCACAATTATGCACACTAGTACATTTATTATAATATTGTTTTTATTAGTAGGGTTGGAAACCATATTTGTCTGCCAATAGTGCATGACAGTGATCTGAATAAATTAAGGAATGCTGCTATTCAATGAAATGTAATACAATCATGAAAAAGAGTGAGATGTGATGATAGAGGATGAGATGGTTGGAGGGCATCACCAATGCAAAGGACACGAGTTTGCGCAAGTTCCAGGAGATGGTGAAGGACAGAGAAGCCTTGCGTGCTGCAGTCCATGGAGTCACAGAGAGTTGGACACGACTGAGTGACTAAACAACAGCAACAACTGATTACTCAGTAGTAGTAAGTGAATATGCACTGAAAACGATGTGTATAATATGTTGCCACTTGTGTGAGCCAAGATAGAGAACATAAATATTAACATGTTTACAGGTGTAATGCAATGTTTGTATCTGGAAATATAACAGAAGAATTTAACAGTGGTGATCTTCAGAGAGGCAAACTAGAGGTTGGGAATCAAGGGGTAGAAGGAGACTCGGGTCTTACTCTATGAACTTTTACACATCTGAATTATCAACCCTGAGGACTGTTTGCTTTACCACCACACACACACACACACACACACACACAAGGCAAGGAGACAGGAGGAGGGACGCAGGAAGAAAGGAAAGAAGCAGGGAAGAAGGAAGGAACAAAGGGGAAAAAAGGAGTGGGGAGGATGAAGACAAGGAGGAGAGGGAGGCAGAGAAGCAAAATAAAAAGCAATTTGTCAGAAGCAGGACAACCTTCAGAAACGAAAGCAAAGAGTCCCTGATGGCAGGAACACACAATAGGTTTGTCCCCCCTGGAAAACTGAAATTTTCTTCAGCAGAAAATAGCTATTAAACACTGTTTTCTTGTTTTCTCCACTGAGATGGAAACCTCACTGTCAGAACCTCAGGCTCCCAAGGGATGTAGCATTGATCCCTTAAGCCCCAGCTAGAAAATGCCTGATGGGAATGAACCACACAGAGAGACTTGGTGAGCCGTCAGCCTCCACCAGTTGCAGGAAGAGAATCTGGAGGCCGTTCCTAAGTAAGTAAAGCCACATAATTTCCATTTTTCAGCATCAGCTGTGTATCATTGCTGTGTGTCCAGGAAGTGGCCAAGAGAAGGGTCAGGGCCAAAGTTCCATGTGCCCCAGGGCTGGGAGTAATAGACTGGAAATGGAATGAAGGAACTCAGCAGGGCTGAGCATTGCCTGGATAAGGACATCAGTGATTAAATAATGAAATGACTCGATCGATCAATAGGTCAGTCAGTCAGTATTTACACCCTTAATGTATTATTTGCATGTGTTATGATGGCTACTTGAACTCTAATTCAATACCTGCCCGTTTGCTGGGAAGTTTACATAAATTTACTTATCGATCTTCACAATTCTGCAAAACAGGCTTTACTTTTCCCCCTTCTTCATTTTCATGAAGTTTTGTTTTGAAATAAGCATGCACTTACAAAAAGTTTCAAAGATAGTACCAAGAGGTCCCATGTGTTCTTTACCAAGTTTTCCTTCCAAGGCTGTATCTTACATAATTATAGTAGGACATCAAACAGGATTTTTATATTGGTATGTGTGACGGTGTGTGTATAGCTCTATGCCATTTGGTCACATCTGTAGATCTGTGTTACTACCACTACTATCAAGACGTGGATGTACCCTATGTCAGATTCCAGTAGACCTCCCTCATGCTGCGCCTTGGAATCACACCAATTCCCTTCTGACACCACTCTGACAATCTGTTCTCCATCCCTATAATTCTGTCATTTTGAAAATATTAGAGAAAAGGGAACATCTGGCGCTACGTGACCTTCTGTAAGGTTGGCTTTTTTTCTCTTAACAGAATGCTTTTGACATTCGTCCAACTTTTTGAGAGTGTCAATAATCCATGTCTCTTTATTGATGAGCAATATTTCACAGTATGGATTTACCACCATTTCCTTAACCAGTCACCTATTGGAGGACATTTTGGCTGTTTACAGTTTGGGGTTATTACAAACGAAGCTGTTATGACACAATTTTTTGGTATCATCACTTTTTTATTTTAGCCATTCCACTGGATGTGTAGTGATATCTCATTTTATTCTAAATTTGCATTTTCCTGTTGTCTAATGATATTGGACATCTTTTCATGTGCTTGCCTATCTATTGTAGCCCTCTTTGGTGAATCGCCTATGTCATTACCCACTTTTACCTTGTTTTGTTTTTTTAATGTTGAGATTGACAGTTTTTTATACACTCTGGAAATGAATCTTTCGTCAAAAACATTTTTTCAGTTTGAGTGAATGTGGAAAACTTATTTCCCTTTGCATCTCTTTACTCTCTATTTGGGATGTATTAATACTTGTCATAAATATTCCTTCCACATACACTGAGAACCACATTATACAGAGTCAAAGTTTTTATTTTAGCTGTCAAACATAGTTTATAAAACTTAAGAGAAGGTAAGTCTATTGTGTTTATCCATATCTTTGCTCTTTCTATGCTCTCTCTCATTTCTTTATATTCCAAGATTCTTCCTTTTAGTTCAGTTAAAAGAGTTGAGTGGATAGGAAAACATGATGGAACTATATGCTGTGTATCATTTCCAAGTAATGATATGCGTTTGTTTAAAGAAAGGGAAAGATTTAGTGTGAAAACACTAATCAGAGGATTGAAAGAGTGGCTACATTGATGTCACACAAAGTGGACCTTACAGCAAAGAAAACTGCCAAGGGCAGTGAGAGGTGCTATGTGGTGGCAACCGAGCAAGAGCAACGGCAATCCTAAAGGCATAGGCACCAAACTGGTTTGTCAGCAACTACTCTGTGCCTCGCCCAGAGTAAACACACCGTAATTATTCAAAAGAAAAATAAGCCAAAGAAAGTGTGAATGTATAACCTCTTTTTGATCCTAGCTGTGTGTTTTAGCTCTTTGAATCAGAGAGGCATACTAAAGAAAAAATAAATAAATGCAGCGTGTTGAAAGAAAACAAAGCAGTGTGCACGGATTTCAATAGAACTCCATGTGACTTAAGTAGCATCTCATAAACCTCTTCATTCATTGATTCTTTCACTCGTTCACTTATTCATGTATCCAATTAACCACTGTTGTAGAGGTAGGAACTTTCCCTAACGGCTGTGTTCTTGGAACCTACAATCTATGAGAAAATAGAAACTAAGCAAAGATGTAGAAATAATCTTACAAATAATTGCTAAAAATATATAAATCCTAAGGAACAAGACCCATGGCAGGAGGAAATGATACATTTGTGTGAAAACAATCCTGGAGGAAGAGTCATTCAAACTGAGACCACCGGAAAAGTAAGAGCTGGCAATGGAAATGCTGATAGAAATAGAAAACGAACCACAGAGTATTTAAGGCAGGAGGAGCAACATGTCAGGCTGGAGGAGCCAGAAATGGAGGAGAGCAGGAACAAGAGGAGTCGGGGGTGCTGGGTGCATAATAGCAAGGAAACAAGAGATGTAAGATGCAGACAGGGAGTAAAGTGGAGCAAAATTGCACAGAATTCTATGGATGTGTCAAGATTTTTGGATAAAAGAGTTTGTCTTTTGGTATATTGTAGTCTATTAATAAAATTATATGGTGAGCAAAAGGAAGCAAACATAAATAAAAATGTTTCTGTATGATCTTTCTAAGACATATTTATGAACCAGAAGCTGAGAACACAGCTTCCAGTCCATGGCAATTTCCCCAAGCTGTGTGTCAAGTTCTTGAAGTTGGGGAGCAAGCTTCGGCCACCTGTATGTTGGCCTTTAAAGTCCAAGGAAATTATGCCACAGGAAATATGCTTTGATCCCACTGAAAAACCAAGTATTATGGCATTTCCAATTCCAGAATCAGTCTAAGAATCACAATGGCCTTCCCTTTCTCTGTTCTTCTTTCTTTGCCACTTTTCAACTGATATTTAATTTTACCAGCCATGGAGCAGAACAATGGCACTGAAGTGACTGAATTCATTCTCCTGGGATTCGCTGGTCAACCCAAGTACTGGCACGTCCTCTTCACAGCATTTCTAGTGATCTATGTGGCCACCCTGGTGGGTAACATTGGCATGATCCTCCTCATCAAGATTGACTCTTCCCTTCACACCCCCATGTACTTTTTCCTCCAAAACTTGGCTTTTGTTGATCTTTGTTATGCCTCTGCTATCACGCCCAAAATGTTGCAGAATTTTGTGGGCACAAAAAAATCCATCTCATTCATGGGATGTATGGTGCAATTACTAGTCTATGGGACTTTTATAACAAGTGACAGCTACATCCTGGCAGCTATGGCAGTGGACCGTCACGTGGCCATCTGTAACCCTCTCCATTATCCAACAATCATGTCCCGGAGGGTCTGCATTCAACTCTTGACTGGTTCATACTTCATGGGTTTCCTAAATGCCTCTGTAAATGTAGGTTTTACTTTCTCACTGAACTTTTGCAAATCCAATAAAATTAACCACTTTTTCTGTGATGAGCCCCCAATTCTGGCCCTCTCATGCTCCGACATTTATTTCAACGTCATGGTACTAGCAGCCTCTGTGGGGTTTAACTTGACGCTCACCGTGTCAGTTGTCCTCTTTTCCTACATGTTTATCCTGGCTGCCATCCTGAAGATCTCTTCTGCTTCAGGGAAGAAGAAAGCCTTCTTCACGCGCGCTTCGCACCTGACAGCTGTCACCATTTTCTATGGGACGCTCTCTTACATGTATCTGCACCATCGTGCCACAGAGTCTCAAGAGCAAGAAAAAATGGCTTCTGTGTTTTATGGGGTTGTGATCCCCATGTTAAACCCCCTTGTCTACAGCCTGAGGAACCAAGATGTGAGAGAAGCCCTGAAAGGGATAGGAAAAAAAATACTTCAGGTTTGATCCTTGATTTCTGGTTCTCTACACCACACTAGCAGTGCCAGTTTTTAAGAAATCAAAACAAAGAGCCAAACAACATAAAGTTACTCAACTTATTAACATGGAACTGAAATTTAAAGTAACAGTAAGATAGCCGCCTTACACCAATATGACTGGCAAAAACTGAAAAAGAATAACAATGCCTATTAATCGCTGTGATGTAAGGAAAAAGGATGCTCCCACACACTGTTAGCACTGTTTCCTGCCAATTTCTGCCCCTGGGAGTAATTTCTCCTTCCATTGAACCCATAGTGCTTCTCTTGTATCAATAAATATTATTTATTTATCACTTCCTATCTAAATTATTTATTAAATATAAGATCTTCACTGTCATTTATAAGCAGTTGAAATACACTTTCTTTCATGACCTTTTAACATCTGGTATAAAGCTTTAGACACAGTAGGTAGTCTATGAATATTGAATGGACCGGATGGATGGATGAATGATGATTTAAAAAAAAATACTATGAACAGCTTTCTAACTGGAAGTTATGTGAGGATATAGCCTACCTTTATGGTCTCCAAATAGCAGTCTGTGGCTAGCAGTATTCAAATGACCAGGAAAAGCTTTTAAAGTGTCAATTACTACACCCCAGTCCTGGAGATATCAATTCAGTAATATCAGATGGAGCCCAATATCTTTAAGTATCTACATATATAGAATTGTAGATACTAGAATTGTAGATGCTTTAATTGCAAGCTCCACTAGAAAGCAGTTTTTTTTTCTTTTTTTTTTTAATTTAAATTTATTTATTTAATTTAAGAGGACAAGATTTAGAATCTTTTGGAATGTGGCTTATGTCCCAACCATGCTGTTCCCCAGAAGTGCTTTTTGGAAGTTAACTGATTTTTCAAGCCTTCTTTCTCCTAGTAACACATATCTCATGAGATTTTTCAATGTGCTTGTTGGCTTCTTTGTTAAGAACAGAAAAGAAAATGCATAGAAATTATAGTTCCCTGCACTCATAAATTCTAGATAAATGTTCAGAGTAATGAGTGGTGTGTGTGTTCAGTTGCTCAATTGTGTCTGGCTCTTTGCAGTCCTATAGCCTGTAGCCTACCAGGTCCCTCTGTCCATGGAATTTTACAGGCAACAATACTGGAATGGGTTGCCATTTCCTATTCCAATGAGTAGTAACAAGGACTTTCAACATGGGTATGATAGATATTAAAAGAACAGCCTCATCACACACACACACTCAGAGTCGATAAGAACTCTCTGAAGATTTGCAGCATGAAAACCTTCCCCTCTGGGAAACTCCTCTCTCCTTCTGCAGAAAACTAATTAATAAAGGTTTTTTACTTTGATGCTGTCTCAGCACCTGTAGTCACAGACACTCAAGGGAACAAGTAGTAATCTCATAGACTTTAGCTATGAACTCTCTCCGTGGGGAATTCATCTGGTGGGTAGCCAGCCTGCCCTAGTCTGGGAAGAAAATCTAAAGACAGGTTGCATGTTTCCTATTTAGCTTTGCATAATTCTGGAATATGAGGAAGAGAGTAAAATATGTAGGATTAGAGCCAATATGCTAGCATAATTAACCCTAAGAGTGAACAGAGACATCTTATCATCAGCAAAAGAAGCTATAAATGGAGAAAGAAAATTACTAACGGCATGGATAAATCACAGAATGGCCCTGAAGATGACAGCTAAAATATTAGCTTAAAATGTTCCCAACCGAACATAAACAACCCGTACAGAATCTGAGCAATAAACAGACAAGGCCATTCCATGACTGAGATGGGCCAAGACAGAAAAAAGGGCCACCCTGTGAGTTTGTCTGAAATAGGAGTGAGATAAGGACTCTTAGCAACCAGAAAAATAGCTAAACATTTCCCTTTTCCAGATGAAACGAGTAAATGTTCCTTCTTTACTCACTTTAATTTTCTCACCTCTTAGGAAAAAATTATCAAAATATTCAATTACTGAATTCCTAAAAATAACTTCCTAAATCCTTCTTAGACTCACCCAGCACAGGCCTAAATCCTGCAAGAAGCCTTCCCAGGCTCCTCTTATCCAGCACTCTGGTCCCTCCAGGGACTAAGTATGTGCTTCTGCAGCTTGTTGGCTAGTGGGCATAAACAGACAGTGTGGGCATAGACATTGTGGGCATAGGCAGTGTGGGCATAGACAGTGGGAACTGTGGCAGGCACATCTATTATTTCTCTTGAACTTTACTTCAGTTGTTATCTGTTTTGTTGCAAAAAGAAATTATGTGTCCATTTTTTTTTAATTGGAGGATAATTGCTTTACAATAATGTGTTGGTTTCTGCCATATGGCTTCCCTAGGGGCTCAGTCGGTAAAGAGTCTGCCTGCAATGTGGGAAACCTGGGTTTGAGCCCTGGGCTGGGAAGATCCCCTGGAGAAGGGCATGGCAACCCACTCCAGTATTCTTTCTTTTTTTTTTTTTTTTTTTTGTCTAAAAAATGTAATCACTTTTATAGAGGTATGATTTACATTCAGTAAAATGTGTACTTTGTCATTGTACAAGTCAGTAATTCATGAGAAACGTATATTATTATGTGACCACCACCCAAATCAAAACATAAAACTGACATCACCCCAAAAAATTCCTTCCTGGTCCATTACAGCCAATCCTTTCCTATATACGTATCCCCAGACATCCCCTGATCTGACTCCCTCCATCACAGTTTGCTTTCTCTAAATTTTTTTTAATCTTAATTGGAGTCTAATTACTTTACAATATTGTGGTGGGTTTTGCCATACATTCACATGAATCAGCCATGGGTGTACATGTGTTCCCCATCCTGAACTTCCCTCCCACCTCCCTCCCTGTCTCATCCCTCAGGGTCATCCTAGTGCACCAGCCCTGAGCACCCTGACTCATACATTGGACCTGGACTGTGGGAGAAGGCGAGGGTGGGATGATTTGAGAGAATAGCATCGAAACATGTATATTATCATATGTGAAAGAGATCGCCACTCCAGTATTCTTGCCTGGAGAATTCCATGGACAGAGGAGCCTGGTGGGCTACAGTCCATGGGGTCACAAAGAGTCAGACATGACTGAGTGACTAACTTTAACTTTCTGCCATACAACAACACAAATTAGTCATAACTATATGTATATATATCCCCTCCAACTTGAGCCCACTTCAAACTCCCCATCCCATCCCTCTAGGTCATCACAGAGTGCCAGGCTGGGCTCCCTGTGTTATATAGCAGATTTCCACTGGCTATTTTTCATTATTTTTTAAATACAACTGGTTAAAAAAAAAAGTTGTATTTAAAAGTTTTTTCAAAGTTAAAAAAACCTTAGCCCTACTTCTAACTCATCAACTTACTTAAATTGTTCATATATCCTTCCAGATGGTGTTCTCTTCATGTAAACACACACACAGAAATTTTTAAATTAAAAATCAGTTCACACTCCACTTGTTTTTCTGCAAAATGCTTTACTCACTTAACAGTATGTCATTAACATTTTCCCTAAGAATAATATAGATCTCTCTCATTCTTATTAGCTGTTTCATGAAGGTACAAACTATGAATTAACTCTGATTTGTTTCAGTATCACCCTATCTATTGCCAATTTTTTGCTATTAAAAAAAACAGTAATGCATAGAAGCTTTGTGTTTCAGGTAAACTTTTTCCACCTTATTTTATCAAATAAGGTTATCAATCTGAGGTTGAGGAAACTTACAGGTCTATTAAACCACATATCTATTAAACATTAAATGGCAATTCCAAGATTCAAATCTAGATTTTTCCACCTTCAAAGCCTATCCATTTTTCATTGCAGGCAGTATAAGATAAAGCCTCAAAGTTGCTTTAAATACAATATAATAGGATGCAATATAATTTGGACAATTTTAGAACATAGGTTTTATTCATCCAGCTAAAAGTCCCTTCCAAAACTCCCACTTTTGCTTGACATAAACTAACAGGAACTAGATTTACCCTACTACCAGAAACAAGAAAAGCTGGACAAAATATATGAAATACTAGTTTTCAAGACACTGTACATCAGGCAGTAAAGGACAGTGGTTCCTGAGAAGCTAAAAATAAAGAAGCCCTAAAATTTCCCCAGCTTTCTGTTTTAAGTTCTTAGACCACGGTACAGCAAGGGAAGACTCAGGAAATGTTTAGTGGACTTCCTAAAGGAAATGGAGGCAAGGCAACTAAAGTTTGCATAACAGAATGCTGAAGAAAGTGAGTTGTACAGAGAAAGAACCCCGAGATCTGCAGAAGATCCCTCATCAGTTACTTGTGAAAGTGCAAGTGTTGGTTGCTCAGTCGTGTCCAACTCTGCGACCCCAGGGTCTATAGCCCCCCAGGTTCCTCAGTCCATGGAATTCTCCAGGCAAGGACACTGGGGTGGGTAGCCATTCCCTTCCCCAGGGAATCTTCCTGACTCAGGATTAAACCCATATCTCCTACAATGCTGGTGGATTCTTTACCATTTGAGCCACCAGGGAAGACCATCAGTTACTTAACTGAGTACTAATCAGTACACACACGAGGAAATAATTTGAGGGAGGGAAAGAAATACTGAATAGATTATAGATAACAGTGCTTGATGCTCACACAAGACTGGGAATACCGTCTGTTCCCACCACCCAAATGACAGAATCTCAAGATTCATGATGCATTGCATTGGGTAGCGCACACAGAAAGGGCTTGCCTCAGTAGCCCTAGAATAAACTCTGCTCCAGTCACAACTAGCAAATCTACAAAGCAAAACTCAGATGGAGCAAGCAATTTCCAAGTAACTTAAGGGTGCTCCAGAGCAAAGCTCAAGAATATTTATAAGTATATGAAGTTTTATATATATACTTTATTATATAGTACATTTTATACTTATACCATATAAGTCTATGAAAATACCTACAAGTATATGAAGTTTTATATATACACTTTATATATATAGTACATTTTATACTTATACCACATGTCTATGAAAATACCAAGTACATGAAGTTTTATATATATACTTTATGTATATAGTACATTTTATACTTATACCTATAAGTCTATGAAAATACCTACAAGTATATGAAATTTTATATATAAACTTTACATATATAGTACATTCTCTACTTATACCATATAAGTCTATGAAAATACCTACAAGTATATGGTTTTATATATATACTTTATATATATAGGACATTTTATACTTATACCATATAAGTATATGAAAATACCTAGTAACACACTTGTTAAAATTCACATGCCTGTTATCTAATAAAAAATTACCATACATGCCAAAAATCAGGAAAACATGCCATAAGGAGAAGAAAATTCAATTGTCAAAACCGACCAAAACTGCCAAAAATGTCAGAATTAGCAATCAAGGACATAGAAACAATTATTCTAACTACGTTCCATGTGTTCAAAAAAGACAAGAAGAGATGTGAAGGACAAGCTTGGAACCATAGTGTCCGATGATTTAAAAAAATCAGTTGCATTGAATGAGATTAACTAGAGATTAGACATTCCAAAAAAAATGGCTAGTGATCTTGAAGACCTAGTAATTGAAACTATTCAAAATAAGAGAAAAGCGACTCAAAAAGATAAATGAACAACAGAGCAGAGAATCGTGGAACACCTTCAAGAAGGCACATATATGTATAATTGGAATCCCTGAAGGACCAGAAAAACAGGTTTGGTATAAAAAAATTTTTTTAATTAATGTTGAAACTGTGCGGGCACAGGAGGGCCTAGAGGAGCTATCCCACGTTGAAGGTCAGGAAGGGCAGTGGTGAGGAAATACCCCTCGTCCAAGGTAAGGAGCATTGGTTGCACTTTTCTGGAGCAGCGTGAAGAGATACCCCACGCCCATGGTAAGAGAAACCCAAGTAAGACGGTAGGTGTTGCAAGAGGGCATCAGACGGCAGACACACTGAAACCATACTCACAGAAAACTAGTCAATTTAATCACACTAGGACCACAGCCTTGTCTAACTCAATGAAACTAAGCCATGCCCATGGGGCAACCCAAGATGGGCGGGTCATGGTGGAGAGATCTGACAGAATGTGGTCGACAGGAGAAGGGAATGGCAAACCACTTCAGTATTCTTGCCTTGAGAACCCCATGAACAGTATGAAAAGGCAAAATGATAGGATACTGAAAGAGAAACTCCCCAGGTCAGTAGGTGCCCAATATGCTACTGGAAATCAGTGCAGAAATAACTCCAGAAAGAATGAAGGGATGGAGCCAAAGCAAACACAATACCCAGCTGTGGATGTGACTGGTGATAGAAGCAAGGTCTGATGCTGTAAAGAGCAATATTGCATAGGAACCTGGAATGTCAGGTCCATGAATCAAGACAAATTGGAAGTGGTCAAACAAGAGATGGAAAGAGTGAATGTCGACATTCTAGGAATCAGCAAATTGAAATGGACTGGAATGGGTGAATTTAACTCAGATGACCATTATATCTACTACTGCGGGCAGGAATCCCTCAGAAGAAATGGAGTAGGCATCATGGTAAACAAAAGAGTCCGAAATGCAGTACGTGGATGCAATCTCAAAAACGACAGAATGATCTCTGTTCGTTTCCAAGGCAAACCATTCAATACCACAGTAATCCAAGTCTATGCCCCAACCAATAATGCTGAAGAAGCTGAAGTTGCACGGTTCTATGAAGACCTACAAGACCTTTTGGAACTAACACCCAAAAAAGATGTCCTTTTCATTATAGGGGACTGGAATGCAAAAGTAGGAAGTCAAGAAACACCTGAAGTAACAGGCAAATTTGGCCTTGGAATACGGAATGAAGCAGGGCAAAGACTAATAGAGTTTTGCCAAGAAAATGCACTGGTCATAACAAACACCCTCTTCCAACAACACAAGAGAAGACTCTACACATGGACATCACCAGATGGCCAACATCGAAATCAGATTGATAATATTCTTTGCAGCCAAAGATGGAGAAGCTCTATACAGTCAGCAAAAACAAGACCAGGAGTTGACTGTGGCTCAGATCATGAACTCCTTATTACCAAATTCAGACTTAAATTGAAGAAAGTAGGGAAAACCACTAGACCATTCAGGTATGGCCTAAATCAAATCCCTTATGATTATACAGTGGAAGTGAGAAATAGATTTAAGGGCCTAGATCTGATAGATAGAGTGCCTGATGAACTATGGACTGAGGTTCGTGACATTGTACAGGAGACAGGGATCAAGACCATTCCCATGGAAAAGAAATGCAAAAAAGCAAAATGGCTGTCTGGGGAGGCCTTACAAATAGCTATGAAAAGAAGAGAAGCGAAAAGCAAATGAGAAAAGGAAAGATATAAACATCTGAATGCAGAGTTCCAAAGCATAGCAAGAAGAGATAAGAAAGCCTTCTTCAGTGATCAATGCAAAGAAATAGAGGAAAACAACAGAATGGGAAAGACTAGAGATCTCTTCAAGAAAATCAGAGATACCAAAGGAATATTTCATGCAAAGATGGGCTCAATAAAGGACAGAAATGGTATGGACCTAACAGAAGCAGAAGATATTAAGAAGAGATGGCAAGAATACACAGAAGAACTGTACAGAAAAGATCTTCACGACCCAGATAATCACGATGGTGTGATCACTGACCTAGAACCAGACATCCTGGAATGTGAAGTCAAGTGGGCCTTAGAAAGCATCCCTACAAACAAAACTAGTGGAGGTGATAGAATTCCAGTGGAGCTATTCCAAATCCTGAAAGATTATGCTGTGAAAGTGCTGCACTCAATATGCCAGCAAATTTGGAAAACTCAGTAGTGGCCACAGGACTGGAAAAGGCCAGTTTTCATTCCAATCCCAAAGAAAGGCAATGCCTAAGAATGCTCAAACTACCGCACAATTGCACTCATCTCACACGCTAGTAAAGTAATGCTCAAAATTCTCCAAGCCAGGCTTCAGCAATATGTGAACTGTGAACTTCCTGATGTTCAAGCTGGTTTTAGATAAGGCAGAGGAACCAGAGATCAAATTGCCAACATCCGCTGGATCATGGAAAAAGCAAGAGAGTTCCAGAAAATCATATATTTCTACTTTATTGACTATGCCAAAGCCTTTGACTGTGTGGATCACAATAAACTGTGGAAAATTCTGAAAAAGATGGGAATGCCAGACCACCTGATCTGCCTCTTGAGAAATTTGTATGCAGGTCAGGAAGCAACAGTTAGAACTGGACATGGAACAACAGACTGGTTCCAAATAGGAAAAGGAGTACGTCAAGGCTGTATATTGTCATCCTGTTTATTTAACTTCTATGCAGAGTACATCATTAGAAACGCTGGACTGGAAGAAACACAAACTGGAATCAAGATTGCCAGGAGAAATATCAATAACCTCAGATATGCAGATGACACCACCCTATGGCAGAAAGTGAAGAGGAACTCAAAAGCCTCTTGATGAAGGTGAAAGTGGAGAGTGAAAAAGTTGGCTTAAAGCTCAACATTCAGAAAACGAAGATCATGGCATCCAGTCCCACCACTTCATGGGAAATAGATGGGGAAGCAGTGGAAACAGTGTCAGACTTTATTTTTTGGGGCTCCAAAATCACAACAGATGGTGACTGCAGCCATGAAATTAAAAGACGCTTACTTCTTGGAAGGAAAGTTATGACCAACTTAGATAGCATATTCAAAAGCAGAGACATTACTTTGCCAACAAAGGTTCGTCTAGTCAAGGCTGTTTTTCCTGTGGTCATGTATGGATGTGAGAGTTGGACTGTGAAGAAGGCTGAGCACCGAAGAATTGATGCTTTTGAACTGTGGTGTTGGAGAAGACTCTTGAGAGTCCCTTGGACTGCAAGGAGATCCAACCAGTCCATTCTAAAGGAGATCAGCCCTGGGATTTCTTTGGAAGGAATGATGCTGAAGCTGAAACTCCAGTACTTTGGCCACCTCATGTGAAGAGTTGACTCATTGGAAAAGACTCTGATGCTGGGAGGGATTGGGGGCAAGAGGAGAAGGGGACGACAGAGGATGAGATGGCTGGATGGCATCACTGACTCCATGGACATGAGTCTGAGTGAGCTCCGGGAGTTGGTGATGGACAGGGAGGCCTGGCGTGCTGCGATTCATGGGGTTGCAAAGAGTCAGACACGACTGAGCGACTGAACTGATCTGAATGTTGAAAACTTTGAAATTTGATGAAACTATAAAACCACACATTCAATAATCACAAAAAAAAAATCCCAAGCAAAAGAAACAGGCAAAAACTACACCAAGGCACATCACAATCAGATTTTCTGAAACAAGAAATAAAGAGGAAATCTTAAATGCATCTAGAGGAAAAAAAGACACAGTATGAGCTATAGAATAAAAGTAAGGATAAAAACAGATTTCCTCTCATAATCAATGCAAGTGAAAACTGGGCCGACCACCATCTTTAAAGTGCTTAAAGAAAAAAAATGCTTTTATAATAGACTAAATAGTTTCATATCTATCACTTTTTTTAACACTCATGCACACCCATGAATTGTTTTGACTTTCAGTGAGCTGGAAAAGTGCCCAGATAATGTTAAATCACTTTTCACCTTTTATTTAAGTTGTTGTCCAGGTTATTGGTGGCTCAGTGGTAAGGAATCCGCCTGTCAGTGCAGGAGACCTGGGTTCAATCCCTAGATCGAGAAGATGCCCTGGAGAAGAAAATGGCAACCCACTCCAGTATTCTTGCCTGGGAAATCTCATGGACAGAGGAGCCTGGCAGGCTAGAGACTGGGGTCACAAAAGAGTCAGACACGACTTAGCAACTAAACAATAAATAACAAGCCAGGTGGCTTAATTTTGAAATCATTAAAAGCAAATCAAAATGATTGACAATGTTTATGTCATTATTCCACCATGATCAAAGCATATCTAGTCCTTGATATTCTGGTATAACATCTTGCCCTGCCTCCCACTATCTTCAAAACTGGTTGAAAGAAGATACCAGACTTTATTCATTTATACACATTATAGATTTTTCTCAAGGAAGCATCTTGCATAAAAGTTGAATTGAAGCTAAATTATTGCTTATTTTCTTGCTGAAAGGTTACTTATAGCTGTGAGTCTTTATTTATCAAGATATTTGAAAGAAACAGAGATGACTTAGTTTGCCTTATGCCCCATTTACCAAATTCTTATTCTGAATTTAATAATAGAATGTCAGTTATAAGGTTATCAATGTTCATGAAGATAAGACTTCTAATGATTTATCAAATCAATGTATTGTTTTCTCATCTACAGGCAATTTCCTAAGCTGCCCATTGATACCCTAAAGCTATTTGTCAGAGCCAGACAGGAGAGGCTATAAGTGTGCTCCCATCTGAAGGTTTAGCAGTTCCTACTACAGGACATAAAAATAATAAACATTGCTAGTCAGCCCCAGATTTGGACCTCATAACTCCTAGAACTATCAAAAATGCTGCTGATGTAATTGCAACTACTATCTCTTAGAATTTTCTCATTATTCCTTTTCCTTTTTGTAACCTGTCACAGGGTTAATGTTCTTTTTCTACGTAGACCTGTTTTTCTTCAGTAAAAATATGCAATATCTCTTCCTGTAACAGAAGGAATCCACAATCATCATTTTTTTCAATTTCCCTCTTTTCTAGTAGATAACACAAGGATCCAAATCATTTAAAAATATATTGTGGGTGCATTTCTTCACTCATCTGTTTCCTGCCTTGTTCCTAGAAAAAGCTTAAACTGTATTGTGGGCTCTCTGAACATAATTTTTTTTAATTTTTTTATGTTATACAATTTTATTTAAGTTTTATATTATTTAATTAAATCCATGTCCTTAACTATTTTTTCTTTGTTCTGTCAAAAACTGAGCACAGTATTATCAAATTCCCTACAATGATTGTGATTTTGTCAATTTCTATTTTTTCTTATTTTATTTTTTAACTTTACAATATTGTATTGGTTTTGCCATATATCAACATGAATCCACCACAGGTATACATGTGTTCCCCATCCTGAATCCTCCTCCCTCCTCCCTCCCCATACCATCCCTCTGGGTCATCCCAGTGCACCAGCCCCAAGCATCCAGTATCATGCATCGAACCTGGACTGGCGACTAGTTTCATAGATGATATTATACATGTTTCAATGCCATTCTCCCAAATCATCCCACCCTCTCCCTCTCCCACAGAGTCCAAAAGACTGTTCTACACATCTGTGTCTCTTTTGCTGTCTCGCATACAGGGTTATCATTACCATCTCTCTAAATTCCATATATATGCGTTAGCATACTGTATTGGAGTTTTTCTTTCTGGCTTACTTCACTCTGTATAATAGGCTCCAGTTTCATCCACCTCATTAGAACTGATTCAAATGTATTCTTTTTAATGGCTGAGTAATACTCCATTGTGTATATGTACCACTGCTTTCTTATCCATTCATCTGCTGATGGACATCTAGGTTGCTTCCATGTCCTGGCTATTATAAACAGTGCTGCGATGAACAGTGGGGTACACATGTCTCTTTCCCTTCTGGTTTCCTCAGTGTGTATGCCCAGCAGTGGGATTGCTGGGTCATAAGGCAGTTCTATTTCCAGTTTTTTAAGGAATCTCCACACTGTTCTCCAGAGTGGCTGTACGAGTTTGCATTCCCACCAACAGTGTAAGAGGGTTCTCTTTTCTCCACACCCTCTCCAGCATTTATTGCTTGTAGACTTTTGGATTGCAGCCATTCTGACTGGCGTGAAATGGTACCTCATAGTGGTTTTGATTTGCATTTCTCTTATAATGAGTGATGTTGAACATCTTTTCATGTGTTTGTTAGCCATCTGTATGTCTTCTTTGGAGAAATGTCTATTTAGTTCTTTGGCCCATTTTTTGATTGGGTCATTTATTTTTCTGGAATTTAGGCTGTAGGAGTTGCTTGTATATTTTTGAGATTAGTTGTTTGTCAGTTGCTTCATTTGCTATTATTTTCTCCCATTCTGAAGGCCGTCTTTTCACCTTGCGTATAGTTTCCTTTGTTGTGCAGAAGCTTTTAAGTTTAATTAGGTCCCATTTGTTTATTTTTGCTTTTATTTCCAATATTCTGGGAGGTGGGTCATAGAGGATCCTGCTGTGATGTATGTCGGAGAGTGTTTTGCCTATGTTCTCCTCTAGGAGTTTTATAGTTTCTGGTCTTACGTTTAGATCTTTAATCCATTTTGAGTTTATTTTTGTGTATGGTGTTAGAAAGTGTTCTAGTTTCATTCTTTTACAAGTGCTTGACCAGTTTTCCCAGCACCACTTGTTAAAGAGATTGTCTTTAATCCATTGTATATTCTTGCCTACTTTGTCAAAGATAAGGTGTCCATAGGTGTGTGGATTTATCTCTGGGCTTTCTATTTTGTTCCATTGATCTATATTTCTGTCTTTGTGCCAGTACCATACTGTCTTGATGACTGTGGCTTTGTAGTAGAGCTTGAAGTCAAGCAGGTTGAGTCTTCCAGTTCCATTCTTCTTTCTCAAGATTGCTTTGGCTATTCATGGTTTTTTGTATTTCCATACAAATTGTGAAATTATTTGTTCTAGCTCTGTGAAGATACCGTTGGTAGCTTGATAGGGATTGCATTGAATCTATAAATTGCTTTGGGTAGTATACTCATTTTCACTATATTGATTCTTCCAATCCATGAACATGGTATATTTCTCCATCTATTAGTGTCCTCTTTGATTTCTTTCACCAGTGTTTCATAGTTTTCTATATATAGGTCTTTAGTTTCTTTAGGTAGATATATTCCTGAGTATTTTATTCTTTTCTTTGCAATGGTGAATGGAATTGTTTCCTTAATTTCTCTTTCTGTTTTCTCATTATTAGTGTATAGGAATGCAAGGGATTTCTGTGTGTTGATTTTATATCCTGCAACTTTACTGTATTCATTGATTAGTTCTAGTAATTTTCTGGTGGAGTCTTTAGGGTTTTCTATGTAGAGGATCATGTCATCTGCAAACAGTGAGAGTTTTACTTCTTTTCCAATTTAGATTCCTTTTATTTCTTTTTCTTCTCTGATTGCTGTGGCCAATACTTCCAAAACTATGTTGAATAGTAGTGGTGAAAGTGGGCACCCTTGTCTTGTTCCTGACTTTAGGGGAAATGCTTTCAATTTTTCACCATTGAGAATAATGTTTGCTGTGGGTTTGTCATATATAGCTTTTATCATGTTGAGGTATGTTCCTTCTATTCCTGCTTTCTGGTAAATTCAAAAAAATTGAAATCATTCCAAGCATCTTTTCTGACCACAATGCAGTAAGATTAGATCTCAATTTTTTTTTAATTTTCTCAGAGAAACTTCAACCCATCGTAATAACACAAAGCAATTTTTATCAGATGCCAATCTATAAAAGTGATTTTATGTTGAAACACCTATTAAATAAGTGGACAAAACATCCTAATTGAGGCAAATTATTCTATAAAACTTCATCATAATTGATCAGAAATTGAAGTAGCTTCAGTTCATACTGGCATCATAATCCACTGACTTATAAAAGACTGAAAGGTAAGCCTTTCATCATCCTGAGCCTAGGGAGTTTTCTGGTAGGTAGCATAAAGGGAAGCAGGGAAACTGGAAGCAAAAAAAATGGGAACTTTGCCTTAAAAATTGTAAAGAGGAAGATGCAGAGGATCAAACATTGGGAATCAGTTTAGTTCAGTCTCTCAGTTGTGGCCGACTCTTTGCAACCCCATGGGCTGCAGCATGCCAGGCCTCGCTGTGCATCACCAACTCCCAGAGTTTACTCAAACTCATGTCCATAAGATGCCTTTGAATCTTAAGATTCCTGGACAGATGCCATGGATGTTCTTCCTTCATGCAAGAAAGTTTATCATAAGACTGGAGAAAGAATTATGGTTAGCTAACATTAGTATTGGCTTTCTATCTGCCAGCATATGCAAAATGCTTTCTTGGGACTTCCCTGGTGGTTCAGTGGGTGGGACTCCACCTGCCAAGGCAGGGGATGGAGGTTCAGTCCCTGAGCTGGGAAGATTCCACATGCCACGGAGCAGCTAAGTCTGGGTGACCCAACTACTGAGCCCAAACTCTCGATCCTACCAGCGGCAGCTACTGAGCGCAGATGCCACAGTTACTGACATCCTCATGCTCCAAAACGGGAAACCACAGAAATGAGAGACCTGTGCCCCACAGTGAAGAGGAGCTCCTGCCTGCCACTCCAGGGCCCCAGGAAGGCCCAGCGAAGCCAAAAATAAAGAATAAATAAATATTTTTTAAAAAGGAAAATGCATGGCCTCATTGAACTTTGACAAAATCATCCCCATTTTTAGATTATTAAAAATTTATAATCCGAATTTTCACATTATGTAACTCAGAGCAAACAACTGACCAATCCACATAACTAAGTTGTGGAACCAGGATTCCCATTTAATCCCAGAGCCTGTGCTCTCAACTAAAGGAAAAGTAGCTTAACAGGAATGTTTTTTCCTAAGTTGCATGTCGCTTTTTCCTCACACTTTCTATGGAGCTATAGTTTACACAGTAAAATGAGCCATTCTTAGTCACATCACTCAGAAGTCTGCATCCTGTGAGTAGCTGGCTCAGAGTTCACGGGACTTTTAACAGAGCTATTATAAGCACATCCAATCTTTTCATTATCCTTCTGCATATCCAATGTCACCAATCACTTTTTCTGTGATGAACTCCCAGTGCTTGACATTCCGTGCTCTGTTATCAGGATGGCAATCACTGCCTTCATGGAGTTTAACTTGAGCACAGCATTGGTTGCCATGTTCGGCAGGCAAATTCTCCTGCTCAAACATGCTGGCTGATTTCCTGATGATGTCATCAGGAAGGAGGAAAGATTAGCTACTGTGACTGCCAGCTAACAGTGGGCACCATCTCTCCTGTAAACCCTGGCTTGTGTGTACTTACAGCCTGATTGTAACAAGGCCATGAAAGCACTGTGTTTTACAGCATTGGGATTTCCATGTGGAACCCTTGATCTACAACTCAAAGCATAAGGAAGTGACAGAAACACTGATCATGCAAGCAAACAAATATTCATGAACTAAACCACATTTCCTAATATTAGGCTGAAGGAAGCATCCAGATAGGTTTTTCAGAAGATGCTATGTGCCTGGAGCAATTTTTCCGGTAGCTTCAAAAACATGTCGACTTCCCTAAATCTCTAAGTTACATGAAGGATTATCAAATTTTCCCAGAGATGGATTTATCTGGTGAGGCAACTTCACCCTTCTGCCTGATGAGCAAGGCTCTCTTGTTAATGCCTGCTCTTTACAAAAACTGTGAAAATCAGCCATCCATATGCTACAGCAACATTATTCAAAGAGTATTTGAAGACTGACTATGCAGTACCAACCTGAGAGAAGCAACGTCAGCTTCCAAGAAGAGTTACTGGTAAAGGGGGGAACTTCTTGTGCTCTGGGAAAGCAGACAAAAGTCCACAAAGACACTTGAGGTGAATTGGGGAACAAAAAAAAAGAAGAAAATATTAAGCACATCCCATGAAAGTTCATCACTGAGCAGAATCTCCAAGGGTGGTCAGCAATAGGAAAGTCTCCCCAGATCCTCTGAGTGTAAAGCATTCATATTATCCCATCACCATCCAGATGCCCTCAGTGAAGAGCTGAAGCCATCAGGGACCCCAGAGACAGAGGAGAATGTAGACTGACCAATATGTCGGCAGTCTTGGCCAGCAGAGAACTGCCATGTGGAAAACTCCCACCTGCTTCTGCCTTCTGTTAGTAATATTAAGTCTAGAAGCATCCTGCCTAGCCAGTAACAAAGCTGGCAAAACAAGTGAACACTTCTCTCTCTCCAACATCACAAAATCTGACAGATGTCAATTCAGAAAACTGTCAACAAAATTTGTCTCGGTCCAGCATTACCCACGGAGAAGGCAATGGCACCCCACTCCAGTACTCTTGCCTGGAAAATCCCATGGACAGAGGAGCCTGGTAGGCTGCAGTCCATGCTAAGGTTCGGACACAACTGAGCGACTTCACTTTCACTTTTCACTTTTATGCATTGGAGAAGGAAATGGCAACCCACTCCAGTATTCTTGCCTGGAGAATCCCAGGGACAGGGGAGCCTGGTGGGCTGCCGTCTATGGGGTCGCACAGAGTCGGACACGACTGAAGTGACTTAGCAGCAGCAGCAGCAGCAGCATTACCCAAAATGGAGACCAGAAAATGTATTCTTAGAGCTCAATGTGAAAAGGATTCCAAGGTCAAGTAGTGGTGAAAGTTAGACCATTTCCTGAATTTTTTACACAACAAGACCCTTTTTAATCAAAGGACTATTTGCTCTATTGTCTCAGTTGTAAAGTGCACATTTCTTTCATGCTTTAATATTTCTGATATTAGGATTATTCTAATACCCACAAGGAGATCCAACCAGTTCATCCTAAAGGAAATCAGTCCTGAATATTCATTGGAAGGACTGATGCTAAAGCTGAAATTCCAATACTTTGGCCACCTGATGCTAAGAACTGACTCATTTGAAAAGACCCTGATGCTGGGAAAGATTGAAGGTGGGAGGAGAAGGGGTCAATAGAGGATGAGATGGCTGGATGGCATCACTTACCCAATGGGCATGAGTTTGAGCAAACTGCAGGAGATAGTGAAGGACAGAGAAGTCTGGTGTGCTGCAGTCCATGGGGTCAGAAAGAGTCAGACACGGCTGAGTGCCTGAACAGCAACAAAATTATAAGACTGATGGTGAATCATTCAATTTATCTAATATAATAAAGGCAATACATTTTCATAGCTTGGAACCATGTTCCCTATTTGGCAATTTGAAAAATACCTGTTTTAAATAAAATTAAAAGCTGGCTAAATGTCTTTATAAAAATAACTAGACTATTGAAGTCCTTGCTAGGAAACATCACTTGAAGAATATCTTCAGCTCTAAACAGAATACCACATTTGTGTAAAATAATTTTCTGTTCAGTCATGAACATAAGTGATTTAGTGATTTCTACTAGGAGCCAAATCCTTTACCCTGCTTCAGTTATTGTGTGTGCTAAATGTCTTTATTTCTTTAAAAAGGATCTGATGATTCAGGCTAGCCATTTCACACAACCTACTTGTTTTGGTGTATTCCTAGTCCTTGAAAATACATATTACCATCATTATTTAATATCACAATATGAGTCACCTTTCTCCCTCATCTAAGGGAAATGAACCTTGTAAGCACTTTCTGGAATCGCAGCTCATGTTTACCCAAAAAGTGGAATTCCAGATGCGATCCACTTCTGTTTCCAGAATGGCTGGAAACGTCTCTGCCTCACCTCTCCATGACGATTCCACACTATCAGGATGCTACCAATGCCTTCAAAGAGCCAACTTGCTCCTAATTGTATTCATTGGATAGGGCTGCTGTAGCAAAGCATCACAAATTAAGTAACTTAAACAACAGAAAATTAAAGTCTCACAGTTCTGGAAGCTAGAGGTCTGAAATCAGGGCATTGGCAGAATTGGTTCTTCTGAGTTGTGAGAGAAGGCGCCATCCCAGGCCTCTCCCCTTGGCACAGAGATAGCTGTCTTTGTGTTCACATGCTGTTCTTTCTGTATATGTGTCTCCAAATTGCCCCTTTTATGAGGACACCAATCACTGGATTAGGACCCACACTAATGACCTCATTTTCATTTTTTTTCATCTTTTTTTTTTAATTGGAGGCTAATTACTTTATAATAATGTGGTGGTTTTTGCCATACATTCACATGAATCAGCCATGGGTGTACATGTGTTCCCCATCCTGACCCTCCCAACCCATCCCTCATTTTGATTAAAGTCTCTGTAAAGACCTTATCTCCAAATAAGGTCACATTCTGATGTAACAGGGGTTAGGACTTCAACACATGACATTTGAGAGGGAACACAATTCAACCCAGAACATCTGCTCAATCAGGGGTTCCCAGTCTCCAGTCCACGGACCATGGACCTCCAGACCACGTGTCGTGGCCCGGGAGGCACCAGGCTGCTCAGCAGGAAGTGAGTGGCAGGTGAAGTTTCGTCGGTTTCTCCATTACTCACATCACTGCCTGAGCTCCAGCTCCTCTTGATCAGCGGTGGCATTAGATCCTCCTAGGAGAGTGGATCCTATGAACCGCACATGCGAGGGGTCCAGGTGGCAGGTTCCTTATGAGAGTTGTCCTGAAACCATCCACACCCCACCCCAGTCCATGGGAGAGCTGTCTACAAAACCAGCCCCTGGTGCCAGGAGTCTGGGGACCGCTGTTCTAGAGGCAAGACAGCTCAGATCTTCAGGACACTGAGACTCTAATACACATCTAGACCTAAGGCAGACCCTGGTCAATCCTCACTCCCTCATCCCTTCTCTGCAGATGAGTCTCTGTGTGACAATGGGACCTGTCACGACATTCCAGAATTATCGGAATTACATCTTCTCCTGGCCAGGATGCGTCTCCCATCCTTCAGAAAGAAGTGCACTCTGGTTAACAAATCCAGACTGGAGACTCAGAGAGAAGTGAGCTCCAATATAATCTCAGGAGGATGACAAGCATAAGGAAGATTATAAGAAGGTGAGAGACTGTTACTATAAAAAGCTCAATTTCAAGCTTAACCACAACTTCCAATAGCACAAACCTGAAATCTAAAATTCCACAATAATAACCAATAATGATGATAATTATAACAACTATCTAATGAGTGGTTATTGTGAGGCTGGAATAGGTATTTTATGTGCATGGCTTTACTTAATCTCACCACCATGTATAAGACTGATATTTTTAAGTAAATTTGATACGTAAGTAAAAAGACTATCACTGGCCCTGGCACGTGGTGTGTGTTTAATAACCAAACATTAATGTACATGCCCATTTTACAGATGAAAACACTGAGCTGCAGAGACACCTAGGATTGCACCGATAGTGAGAGATGTAGCCTGTATTTGAATCTAATATAGGAGAATGCTGAATCTCATGAAGGAGGAATCTAATGCAGGAATGAACCTAATACACGAGGACTCCAAAATTTGAGATCTTATCTAGTAAACCAGCTGCAGCCCTCATATATCCCTGGGTCACAGAAGTTCAGGATTGTATAAAACTCCAGAAATATCCACCATGTCCTCCGTCCTTTCCGAGTCATTGGAGCCTTTTATAGCTGCCCCTATTTATTTAACTTATATGCAGAGTACATCATGAGAAATGCTGGACTGGAAGAAACACAAACTGGAATCAAGATTGCCAGGAGAAATATCAATAACCTCAGATAGGCAGATGACACCACCCTTATGGCAGAAAGTGAAGAGGAACTCAAAAGCCTCTTGATGAAAGTGAAAGTGGAGAGTGAAAAAGTTGGCTTAAAGCTCAACATTCAGAAAACAAAGATCATGGCATCCAGTCCCACCACTTCATGGGAAATAGATGGGGAAACAGGGGAAACAGTGTCAGACTTTATTTTTCTGGGCTCCAAAATCACTACAGATGGTGACTGCAGCCATGAAATTAAAAGACGCTTGCTCCTTGGAAGGAAAGTTATGACCAACCTAGATAGCATATTCAAAAGCAGAGACATTACTTTGCCAACAAAGGTCCGTCTAGTCAAGGCTATGGTTTTTCCTGTGGTCATGTATGGATGTGAGAGTTGGACTGTGAAGAAGGCTGAGCACCGAAGAATTGATGCTTTTGAACTATGGTGTTGGAGAAGACTCTTGAGAGTTCCTTGGGCTGCAAGGAGATCCAACCAGTCCATTCTGAAGGAGATCAGCCCTGGGATTTCTTTGGAAGGAATGATGCTAAAGCTTAAGCTCCAGTACTTTGGCCACCTGATGCGAAGAGTTGACTCATTGGAAAAGACTCTGATGCTGGGAGGGATTGGGGGCAGGAGGAGAAGGGGACAACAGAGGATGAGATGGCTGGATGGCATCACTGACTCCATGGACGTGAGTTTGAGTGAACTCCGGGAGTTGGTGATGGACAGGGAGGCCTGGCGTGCTGCGATTCATGGGATTGCAAAGAGTCGGACACGACTGAGCGACTGATCTGATCTGATCTGATTTAGTCTCCAGGGGGCATCGCTGGTGACTCAGATGGTAAAGAGTCTCCCCACAATGCAGGAGACACAGGTTCAATCCCTGGATTGGGAAGATGCCCTGGAGAAGGGAAAAGCTACCCATTCCCACTCCAGTTTTCTTGCCTGGAGAATTCCATGGACAGAGGAGCCTGGCGGGCTACAGTCCATGGGGTCGCAAAGAGTCAGACACAACTGAGCAACTTAACAGCTGCAGCTGCTATTTAGTCTCCAGAGCTTGAGAAATACTTTTTTAAGATTACACTAGGACTTCAGAAATGGGATCTGTGGGCTTCTTCTTTTCCCAGGGTTCCTTTCCTCTGCACACACCTAGATAGTTCCAGAAACTCTTCATAAGCACCAGGAATGGTCCTGGCTGTTCTTCCTGAACTCGGGTGGCCCAAGGATCCTGCCTTCGGAGAGCTAAGTGGCTAGTAAAACGAAATCATGCCCTGACCCAGAGAAACTCAAGTAGATATTTCAACTGCATTTACTTCCTGTTTCCCAGAAGCCAGTAGTCCTGGGTGCTACAGACCCCAGCTCTGTGCTTGCTCAAAAGACCTGGGTACCCTAAGTCAACATGGTCCTGGGGTCTTCAAAGTTAGCTTGTTAGGAGTTTCTTCAATTTAAGAGAGCTGTCTTAGCATAGCTTCTTCAGTAAGGAAGATCAGAGTAAAATGTGGCCTTTCCCCCTACCACCAATAGCTCCCTAAAACTTGCATCATCAATATAGGAAACTCTGTGGTCCAGCCAAGCAAAACATGCGAAAGTTTTCAAAGATGCGTGTTCTTTACTTTGACATCAACTGGTGAATGTACCAGGTAAGACCGTAAGGCCTCCCTATAGAGTCGGCTAATTAAGTAAGCTCCCTCTACTTGGCTAGTTTCCGCATCAAATGCTCTCCTTCAACTCACATTAGTATTATCATTTCCTTTCCCCAGTTTCTGCAGCAGAGATATGCAAAGTGCTCAAAACTATGCAAAGTTCTTTTACATTCCGCCGTGGTATCTGACCCTCACAGCAAACCTGTGAGACCACCCTGTGTTGTTGAAGAAAACGATACTTAGGGCAGGCAAAGGCTCTCCAAATCCCTCCACCAGGAAATCTCAAGGATGGGCAATTAGAGGTTTTTTGTATTATTCTATTTTTTTTTCTCTAAAACTCATTGCATCTCTGTTTTTCAGCATTCCTTTTCAACTCATGTCTATGATTATATTACAGAAATCTTAATTATCCTATGGTAGCTTTAAATCTTACTTGACATTCCCTAATCAATTTTCAGAAATTCATGTCTTCAACAGAAGTTTTTGGAACGGATGCTCTGTGTCAGATTCTAAGCTGAGTGGGGACATAAAAATGAGCAAGACAGACGTGACTTCTCCCTTCATGGAGCTTACAGTCTAGCATCCCTGTGACAGCCAGTCCAGATGCCAACGTCATGGCATCCAAGAGGATATGGTTCAACTACACTCATAAATAGGGGATAAAGGACTTTTCATAAGGAAAGGGACTTTTCAAAAGAAAAGGAACTCGGAGTTAACTTCCTGAAAGTGCTCATTAGGAAAGATGATTTAAGAGGCTACGGTGAACTGTCTTTAAAGAAGATACCTAGCTTTCTGGTTGTAACAGTTAAGTATGGAATGATTAGCTCGTTAAGAGAGCTTTCTTATCTTCCCCTTTTAACATATGAAATTCTCAGACTGAGTCAGACATAGGAGGTCTGTAGTCTATGATTTTAAAACAACTTATTCGTAACAGTAATGAGAACTGGAGTCAGGCTGACTAATGCAGCTAAACCCTGTCTACACTGGGGAAGAAGCCATAGACCATTTTTGTCTGGAGCCCTTGTCAACAGTTCCATATCTGTAAATCTCACAAGGTTGTCACATTCTCATTTATAATAAACTATCAAAAATGATTGTTATGAGAATTCTTTGAGAAAATGTAGTCAAATGCACTATGAAAATTCTTATTATATAATTCCTCCTAGATGCCCTGTCTTAAGATTTTCTTAAGCTCAAAGAGGTACCATTTTAGACTAATAAGGAAGTTTCTGCCATCTGGTTTGGAGAATAAAAATGTGAAGCTCCAAAGGATTGGAGCTTCAGCTTCAGCATCAGTCCTTCCAATGAATATTCAGAGCTGCTTTCCTTTAGGATGGACTGGTTGGATCTCCTTGCAGTCCCTGGGAGTCTCAAGAGTCTTCTCCAATACCACAGTTCAAAAGCATCAATTCTTTGGTGCTCAGCTTTCTTTACAGTCCAACTCTCACTTCCATACTTGACTACTAGAAAAACCATAGCTTTGACTAGATGGACCTTTATCAGCAAAGTGATGTCTCTGCTTTTTAATACACTATAGAGGTTGAATGCATGTATGCTCAGTCGCTCATTCATGTGCAACCCTATGGGGCTCCCCCATACATGGGATTCTCCAGGCAAGAATACTGGAGTGGGTAGCTATGCCCTCCTCATAGAGGTTGAATACTAGAGCACAAATTATAGATGTCTGTTTACTTGGAGAAAAATAAATTCCTGTGCACATCACTTTAATACAAGATAGATTGAGATTGGCCATGTAAAGGTGTAGGCAAAGGGCAAGAGGGCAGAGAGCATAGGGCAGAGAGAGGCTGAATCTGAGGAGAAGGATCTGGGATGGTCACCTAGACTTGAGTGTCGTGGGAGCTGCTCATTCAGTTTCATCTTCAGGAGCCGTGGGTTCCAGCTTCTTCTGCTCCATCATTGGACTCTCTTGCCACACACATGAACTCAATTCTGCTGTATAGAGGTTCCCACAAAATAAAAATGGTCCTGGTAAACTCTTAGGCTCCTCCAGCTCTGACCTCACAGGATTCTTGCCATGCCCTCCACTCTTGGTGTCCTCCTCCATCTGCCCTCAGGTATCCGGTACCCATGAGTCCCTGACACGTGATATCTCAGCTGGTCCTCTCCCTCTGATACTAATCAGTGAGTGATTACTTTACTGCCAGGAACTCCCAGCTGAATAATGAATTACGGGATTGTTCTTTGCATTTTGACAGAAGCCTTCTAGAACGAAGGCTTTAACACAACAAATTTATTAGAGTGATGGAAATTTAGGTACTTTGTGTTTTTAATCAAGTAGGCTGTGGGGCCTTTCTGAAATTATCCATGAACTTGACTGCCTTCACATACAGTTGGGCCTAGAATAATTAAGGAAAACCAGCTTTGGAGAAACCAAGCTTTCTGACTTGAATAGTTGTATAATGGATTGGGCAGTGAATATATTAAAAAATCTGCTGTATAGAAATGTTGGTGATTACTCTTTGACATAGAATATTTGAGTTAGCTCTGAAATCATTTCTCTGAAACAAACACGGGGACATTGAACTGTGTGAATCATGAGGTTGTGCTTCCATGATAAATAATACGGTATCAGGCACAGCTTGGAGAGCGCATGAAGGAGCAGAGAAGGAGATGTGGAGAGGAGCTGCATCCCAAGTCCCTTTATTAACATCTCACTGACCTTCAGCATCAACGTGCAGTGTGGCTTCCTGCAGACGTGGCCTGCTCTTCCCCACCTCTGGTGTGTGTGTCAGGGGGAAGGGAGGGACTCCATCCACCCCATCCTCCTCTTGAAAGGACATGCCCCCCATCCTGGCTCTGCTGTTCACCCTATCCTCTCTTCCTTTCTTCTTCTTTTTATTAATGTTTATTGGAGTATAGTTGCTTTACAATGTTGTGTTAGTTACCATAATACAATGTTCAGCTTATATACAAATATGGCAGGGACAAGGTTATTTAACAAAATCAGATTCTAACACCAAATCTGCTTTGGAAATTGCTGCTTTTGATGCATACCTAAGTGAAAAGCAGCATTACATGGAAGGTTGCAGTTTTTTGGTTGAACCATGGTATTTGAAGATTTAAACTAAGATATCGTATTGAAGAGGTTGAAAAGTCTAGAGCACTTGGTCTTCAGGAATACCCACTTTAGGAGCTTGGTGCTGTTATCCTGTGGACTCTGATATGCCTGGGAGAGTGTCACTGAGAGGACATGAAGATGTCTGTGCAACTGGTGAGCATGTTTCTGTGCAAAACAAACCTGAAGTTCCTATGAATTCCTGTAACATGCAGCTCATCATTTGAAACAGGATGATGGGTTTGTATCAGTGTTCCAAATGGCAGAAGTTCCCAAAGGTGGGGTGCCAAGCTCTAGTACCATTTCTTGGCTACCTGATGCCAAGGGCTGACTCATTGGAAAAGACCCTGATGCTGGAAAAGATTGAAGGTGGGAGAAGAAGGGGACAATAGAGGATGAGGAGGTTGAATGCCATCACATACTCGATGGACATGAGTTTGGGTGGACTCCGGGAGTTGATGATGGACAGGGAGGCCTGGCGTGCTGCAGTTCATGGGGTCACAAAGAGTCGGACATGACTGAGCAATTGAACTGAACTGAAGGAAATTTGTATTATTTTAAAAAGGTTTTGTTCCTTTTGATTTTCTTTAGTTTCTGAGATACTTCTGAGTTACTGTACACCAAGGTGAATCAGCTGTGTGTTTACATACATCCACTCTTTTGGGGATTTCCTTCCCATTTAAGTCACCGCAGAGCATGGAGTAGAGTTCCCTGTGCTATATGGTATGTTCTCATTAGCTATCTGTGTTATTCATGGTATCAATAGAGTATATTTGTCAATCCCAATCTCCCAATTCATCCTACCTACTCTTTTCGCTCCTTGGTGTCTGTATGTTTTTTCTGTACCACATCTGTGTCTCTAGTTCTATCTTTCAAATAAGATCATCTGTATCATTTTTCTAGATTCCAGACATATGCCTTAATGTACAATATTTGTTTTTCTCTGACTTGCTTCACTTTGTGTGACACGGATGCACCTACCTCTCTTCCTCTCAGATGCCATCGTAAATGCTGTCTCCCATAGGAAGTCTGTCCTGCTGTCTTTGCTGGAAGTCGTACGTGCACCCCTGAACTGCCTCAGCACCCCACCTCTGTCTGTACTCTGATGAGACGGTATTCTGCTGAAGGGGATCTCGGTTCACACCCTGCACGGTCACAAAAAGGCTTGGCTCCTGCGTGACGGTCATTCTTGACCTTGTTGAGAATCAGGCGTGCCTGAGTGACGGAAGCTACGATAAGGTCCGGTACCAACAGGGACTTTCCCGGCCCTTCCTGTGCCCCTGCTAAGCTTCCTCTGAGACAGTCTCTGCTGATCTCTGCCTCCTGGCACACATGCCCTGAGTTGTCTCTTCCACTGACTCCTTGAGAGTAGGTGGGACACGGTGACGCCCTTACAGTGGATAGAGTATTGAGAAAGTAATGAGACGCTGGGGTTAGCAAGATCTCTGTCTCTCTCTCTCTTTCTCCCTCTCTCCCTGCTCCCTCTCTCTCTCCTGCATTCCCTCAGCGGGCAGCCAGCTACCATGTTATGAGTTTCCCTATGGAAACACCTATGTAGCAAAGAACTGAAGTCTCTGGCCAGCAGCCATGTGAGTGATTTTGGAAGGGGATCTGCCCCCAGTGCAGCCTTCAGATAAGATCACAGGCCTGGCCAGCACCCAGAGAGAAGCCTGTAAGGGACTCTGAACCAGAAGCACTCAGCTAAGCCACATCTGGGTTCTGGACCCACAGAAACTGTGAGTTAATAAATGTTCCTCATGTTAAGCCACTAAGTTTCGGGTTAATTTGCTATACAGCAGTAGAAAACGCATACATTATCTAATCAAATGTGCCTTTCCAAAGCTTACATATTTTTGGAAAAAAAAAATCTTTTCCTTCTTGCCCTCTGTCTCTCATGCTACAAATCAATCTTTGGCCTTTCTTATTTTCCCAGAAGTTTTTCTCTTTTTCAAGCAACATGCTGGTCTAAGATTAAGCTCAGAATTTCATCATTCCCATGAAATTGGCCCTTTTCCAAGAAATGGTATGGATATCCAAAACTCAGAAAAATTCTTTCTTGTTAAAAATGTAGTCCTGGGAAGTTGTGATAAAATATTTTATATCTGTATCTCCTACATGAGTCTATTTTCTGGCCCCTCAATTCAGATATATGCCTATTTCATATTAATAAACCTGGACTATGAGGAGAAGAGCAAAGTCTATTCAAATGTCTTGGAACAGCTGGGAGGTGCAAGCTTCTTAAGAACCCAACAGACTCCCAAGCGAATCGCTTTGGGGTCGTTCGCTGACATTTCAACATCCTTTTTACTTATTCATCACATTCTTCCACAAGACCCAGCATGGCCATCACTGGCGAGTGGCTTCAGTAGCTGAAAAGCAGGGAGCCCGACCCTACAGGAAGAGTCCCCAGGGTGGATCTTAACTTGTAAAGGTCACCGCTGATGCTGGAAGAAGAGATACGATTGTCACCAACAAGGACTCTGTTAATATTTCATCGAAGGCCTAAGGCTCCCTCTGTGTCTGAATCCCACACTGACTTGGTATTAAACATTAGGTCAGTTCACGTGGGCTTCAAATTACTAAAAATTAACCCACGGCCCTTTAGTCAAGTCAACTCTAAAAACATTTATTGCATGTAGGTCTGCTGGATACAGTGGATGGTGGAGAGAAGAGAACGATGCAAAAATGACCAGAGCACAGAGCACACATGCACTTTTCCCACACGTTCAGAGTCTCTGCTGCTGCTGCTGCTGCTAAATCACTCAGTCATGTCCAACTCTGTGCGACCCCATAGACGGCAGCCCACCAGGCTTCCCCATCTTACAGACCTTAAAAAAAAGGTTCAACAACAGCTCTACAATCAAGGACCTCGACAAGCACCAGAGCAGGAAATAGAAGACCTAGCGTCTTAACTCCAAGGCTCTGCCAGCCTTGTTTTTTCCATCTGTACAGCAAAGAACTCGGGCTGGCCAGGGATGGTGGAGTAGGCAGAATTCTAGAAAGGCCTCCCAAGATTCCCATCCCTTATTGTGCATGACCTATGTGAGGGAGCTATGTATTGGGCTGGCCAAAAATGTCATTCAGGTTTTTCTATCACATCTTACAGAAAAACCTCAGTGAACTTTTTGGCCAGCCCAACATGCGATGGGATCTCACTCTTGTGATTAAGTTATGTTGAAAGGAAGGAATGAAGGGATTTATTTTTTAGAATATACAATTCTGTAATAGATCTTTTTTTTTTTCAAATTAGTTTTTATTGGAGTACAGTTGCTTTATTATGTTGTATTATTAAAAGTTTCTTTTGTACAGCAAAGTGAATCAGCTATGCTCAGCTTAGTTGTTCCGTCACGTCCAACTCTTAGCAACACTAAGGACTGTAACCCGCCAGGCTCCTCTGTCCATGGAATTTTCCAGGCAAGAATACTGAAGCGGGTTGGGAATCTTCCCAGCCCAGGGATCAAACCCACATCTCCTGTGTCTCCTGCATTGGCAGGCAGACTCTTTACCCCTGAGCCATCCGGGAACCTCTGCATGAATCAACTATATGTTTACATAGATCCCTGAAGTGAAGAGACTTTTAAAGATGTAGTGAAGGTCCCAAGTTAGTTGACTTTTCAGTGGATCAGAAGGGAGAGGATCTGACTTAATCAGGTGAAAGCCCTTAAAGGAGGTGTCTGCCCCTTGCTAAAAGGAGAGATTCTCCTGCAGACCAGGCAGCTCGGAGCTGCAGGGTAGTGAGGGAGCCTATGAGGCAGCCACGCAACAAGGACTGTGCTCACCCTCTAGAGCTGAGCATGGCCCCAGCAGATGGTCAGCACAAAACACAAAGACCTCAGTCTCACAGCCGCCAAGAAACCGATTTGGCAAACAAAGGGTGCCTGAGCGCCAGGCAGGAACACAGCCCAGGCCCCATAACTGTGGCTTTGTGGGACCCAAGCAGAAGACCCAGTCAAGTCAAGGAAACTGTGAGATAACATGTGTATGCGATGACAAGCCACCAGATTTGTAGTCGTTGTTACACTGCCATGGAAAACTAATATAGATATCAGAGTTCCATCTTTCTTGTTAATTATAATGATTGAAAACGTCTGCCTAGAGCACCACATTGAAAAAGATTCAAAATCTGCACCTAAGTTTAATTACAAAAAGGGTCATAATTGATTAGCAATGTGTACCATGGATATTGATCAGTTAGGACTCATCTGATTGCAAGCAACAGGAAGCATCACACAAGTAGGCTTAAAGAGGGAAAAAGAATTGTCAGACCCGGCATTTATACAGGAAGTGCTTTACTGAACCTTCCTGGGTGGTGAACACTGTCTAAGCACTGAGGTTAACTCAGAAGTGAAGGCCTTGTGCTCACAGAGCTCACACTCTAGTGAGTTATTAAAATGAAAAGGCCAGTCATAGAGCTGACTTCAGGCCTGGATTCAGGAGTTCAGTGTATAATTACAGGCACTTTAGGCTTCAGGCTTACGTTTTCTCTGTGACACATCAAATGGGAAAAGATTATTCTTCATCTCATTACTCAAGCAGATAGCCCAAGCTTCCCTCTTTAATGGGTCCACATTGAACAGGTGCGTGTTCCATCACTAAGTCGTGTCCGACCCCTTACAACCCCATAGACTGTACCTATCAGGCTCCTCTGTCCATGGGATTCTCCAGGCAAGAAGACTGGAGTGGGTTGCCACGCCCTCCTCCAGGGGATCTTCCCAACTCAGGAATTAAACCTGTGTCTCTTGCATCTCCTACATTGCAGGCAAATTCTTTTCCTCTGCGCCACTTGGGAAACCTGGCCATAATTGAACAGGCTTGGGTTACATGTCCATCCCCAAAGCCCAACACTATGCCCTGGAAAAAGCGGTATTCTCCTGGGTTAAGCTGGATGTTATGAATCTCATGTCTGTGCCCCTCCCCACCCAAATTCATATGCTAAAGCCCTAATGCTCAATGCAGTGGTATTTGAGAATCAAATGATTCAATAGATATGAAACAGAACAATGTCTGATATATAGTTCACACTCAGTATATGATAGTTATTATTATTATTCATACATGCAAAGAGTTGACTCATTGGAAAAGACTCTGATGCTGGGAGGGATTGGGGGCAGGAGGAAAAGGGGTCAACTGAGGATGAGATGGCTGGGTGGCATCACCAACTCAATGGACGTGAGTTTGAGTGAACTCTGGCAATTGGTAATGGACAGGGAGGCCTGGAGTGCTGCAGTTCATGGGGCCTCAAAGAGTCGGACACGACTGAGCGACTGAACTGAACTGAACTGAACTGATTCATACACTCAACACACATTTGTTGAAAATATATGTTCCAAGAGCTAAGTTAGGTGCTAGAATTGCATAAATGTCAGTCTCTTCCATGGAGAGCTCAACATAGATTTGTTTTGTTTTTAATTGCAAAATGAGATCATTAGTACAATAGAAGACTGCAAATACCTTGGGAGCCCAGAAGAGGGAGCCTAACATCAGAAGAATGAGAGAAAACTTACCCGAGAAGAGACTTGCAACCGCACCTCACCTGGATGCTGCTGCTGCGGCTAAGTCGCTTCAGTCGTGTCTGACTCTGTGCGACCCCATAGATGGCAGCCCACCAGGCTCCTCTGCCCCTGGGATTCTCCAGGCAAGAATACTGGAGTGAGTTGCCATTTCCTTCTCCCCTCACCTGGCTCAGTTAGCTAATTTGTGTCCAACTCTTTTCGACCCCATGAACCACAGCATGCCAGGCCTCCCTGTCCATCACCAACTCCCGGAGTCCACCCAAACCCATGTCCATTGAGTCGGTGATGCCATCCAGCCATCTCATCCTCTGTCGTCCCCTTCTCCTCCTGCCCCCAATCCCTCCCAGCATCAGGGTCTTTTCCAATGAGTCAGCTCTTCGCATGAGGTGGCCAAAGTATTGGAGTTTCAGCTTCGGCATCAGTCCTTCCAATGAACACCCAGGACTGATCTCCTTTAGGATGGACTGGTTGGATCTCCTTGCAGTCCAACCTGGATAAGCCATGTAAATAAGAAGGACGAAGAGAATTAGGGAGGTGGGTAAAGCAATAGAAAAATTAAAAACAGCTATATCTTAGAAACATTGTGCAGACTGAAAAAAAGCAAGAATGAGACATGTGACACTGAACCATTTCTGTAAAGACTCAGACACGAAGGACAACCTACAGTTTGCAAAGACACGCACGGTTTTTAAAATGCTTATGAAACCTTTAAAATGGGATTGGAGAATTAGGATTTTAAAATATAAATGAAATTTTAAAGGAAAGACAAAGCATGATCATGAACACCCAGTGGTGATAATCTACTGTGAACTAAAAGCCAGAGAAGTGAGGGGCAGTCAGGGGGAGCAAAGAGACCAGACACAGAGGATGTGGGGATTTGCTGACGGTGTATTGAAGCTAAAATTCTGAAGGTATCGTACCACTGGTGGTAGAATAAGGCCACAGGTTATTCTCAAAGGTTACATTATAGTCTACACACACACACACACACACGTTTAAATGTGGAAAGGCACCTGCATTAGCCCACCTGGCCCTCTTGAGCACTTAAAAATAGGTGCCTCTTCCCCCAGATAAACACAGTGATAGACATAGAGCTCAGCAAGCGAAGCACAAGCCAGATTTGAGCACCACTCATGCCCTCGACAGGGTGCCCTGTGCCGGACGCAGCCACATAGCCCTAAGAGGGGATGCTGAAGTAGTTATCCCTTCCATCAAGCCTCCAGGAAACAAAACAAAAACTGAGCAACCCTAAATGACTCACAAACTAAGGAAACAAAGACGCTAAGTGCACAGATGTCAGAGCACCCCTGTTGGCAAATCCAAGAGCACCAAGCCTCAGAGCAGGAAGGTTTCCAACCCCAGCCTCTGGCATCTCAGCATCCCTGGGTTTGGAAAAGTCTGTGTCTTACAAAGCAACATAAACCCTGTCATCTTCAAAAGGAAGGTCTACAGCGCTGCTCTCAGGAATGTCCAGGTCAGCAAATGACTCTTTAACCTCAAATTATTTTCTCTCTGCCCAAGACTGTTTGACCCAAATACTGCCTTTCTTTCTCTGGCATGGGACCTTCCTGAAGAAGTTTTACCCCATGACCTAGCCTCTGAAGAATGGGTGGATGCTAACATGTAAAAAGGGGAGCAGAGAGTGACGGAGGAAGGGACGTGGAGGGGTTAACAGTCACAGGCAGCCTGAAGTGCTAAAGAGCAAATCCTAATCAAAGCGGCTTATTTACTGGAAAAGAGAATTCAGAACTTGGAACGGAGCTTTGCATCTGACAACCACGGTACGGTGTACAGCGCTGGAGGTTTTATATCCATGCGCTCACAGGAAGTTCACGGCAAGCCTCCACAATTGGTACTAAAATCATTCCTAGTGCTGGAGGAGGAAGACGAGAAGGACCACCACAGACGAGGAGTGGGAGGGTTCGGGTCTAAGGTAAGGAGGCCGTGCCAGCTCCTGAACAAAGGACAAAGCATTTCTAATTGCAGCAGCACATGACGGGCAATATCACACGGGTGTGAGGTAACAGAGTTTGCAGACAAATGGATCTGTATTCTAGCCAGCTAGAGGGGACTTGGATAAGTCCATTCACCACTTTATTTCCTTATTTGCAAAACAGGATGTAATTATAATATTCACATTGAAGGATTGCCAAGAGGGGTAAAGGTTTATAAAGTGCTTTATCGAATGCCTATCACATAGCGAGTGTCCAATAAATAGAAGCTATTACTCATTCATGTACTCATAAGTATCACTGAGTGTTTATTTTGAGACAATCACTGGTCCAAGCCCAGAGGTACAGTGTTTCAGAAAATATATATATATATGTTGTGGTATTTGTGCCCATGGAGTACACAGTCTAGTGGGGTAGTAGGCAGTAATGAAATAATCACCAAAAATATTAGTTATGAATTATTCTAAGTGCTATAAAATCACACAGTGACAAAACATTGTAAAACTGGAAATAGCACAAAGTGGAGGAATCTGAGATTTATTGGTCTCATGCATGGTCAGTCGTGTCCAACTCTCTGTGACCCCATGGACCGTAGCCCACCAGGCTCCTCCATCCATGGGATTCTCCAGGCAAGAGTACTGGAGCGGGGTGCCATTTCCTCCTCCATGGGATCTTCCCGGCCCATGACCTGTGCCTCCTGCATTGGCAGGTGGATTCTTTACCACTGAGGCACCTGGGAAGCCCAGGTCCAGGGATGTCTAATCTAGAAAGGACCGGGAAACAAAGCAGAATTTGAACTGAGATGTGAGAAGCGAACAGCAGCTAACAAACGGAAGTGAGAAAGCACTCTGTAAACGAAGAACCAGACCGAGGCAAGCACCTGAAATGCAAGGGAGTGCGGTGCAGTCCAGGAAATGAAAGATGAGTGTGGCTGAGGTATTGAGGTAGAGAGAAAGAGTCATGGAAAAGAAAGCCGGGGGAGAGGGCTACCTGGACTGGGGCCACACCTTGTGGGCTGTGGTGGGAATCAATAAGAAGCCACCAAGAATTTTCATTTTATGACCAGCAATCAAGCCCCCACCTCCTGCATTGAAAGACAAAATATTAACCACTGGACCACCAGGGAAGTCCCAAGATGACTCCTGCTATTTATGTGGAGAACATATGAGAAGGAAAAGATAGAATGGACACTGGGGAATTGTTTTCACAAAGCTAACAGTGGTCAAAGCTAGAGATGATGATGGCTTGGGATGGCAATAAGCACAAAATGAAAGAGTCTGAGATTTATTTAGTAAATTGAATAGCTGGATTAAAGGATATGGAGGCTAAGGAAAAAGGAAGAATCCAGAATGTCTTAAAAGTTTTTGGAAGAGCCACTTGCTGACATCAGGATCACTGAACAAGTCCCAGTCTGGGGGAAAAATGACGTGTGAACTTCTCTGTGGCTACAATGAGGCTAAAATAAAATGTCTTTGGGATATCCAGGTAGACACACTGTGCAGATGCATGTTTCTAGAGTTCAAAGAGAAGTCTAGGCTATGCATATGATCTTAATGGTCATTGGCATATAGAAGGCATGACTGAAATCGTATAGGATGAAGCTAGGGAGGAAGCTATTTTAAGTGGCTTTAGACCAAGCCCTAAGGAATCTCAACATAGGTAGTGGAGGATAAGTCAGAAAAGAAAATAGGAGAGGAATATTCTAAGGTAGGAAGAAAATTTTCAGTAGGAGAAGCCAAGGGAAGAATGTTTGAAGGAGTCAACATTATTCAATGCTGCTGTTCAGTTCAGTTCAGTCACTCAGTCATGTCCGACTCTTTGTGATCCCATGAACTGCAGTACACCAGGCTTTCCTGTCCATCACCAACTCCCGGAGTTTACCCAAACTCATGTCCATTGAGTTGGTGATGCCATCCAACCATCTCATCCTCGGTCGTCCCCTTCTCCTCCTGCCTTCAATCTTTCCCAGCATCAGGCTCTTTTAAAATGAGTCAGCTCTTCGCATCAGGTGGCCAAAGTATTGGAGTTTCAGCTTCAACATCAGTCCTTCCAATGAACACCCAAGACTGATCTCCTTTAAAATGGACTGGTTGGATCTCCTTGCAGTCCAAGGGACTCTCAAGAGTCTTCTCCAACACCACAATTCAAAAGCATAAATTCTCTGCTCAGCTTTCTTTATAGTCCAACTCTCATCCATACATAACTACTGGAAAAACCATAGCCTTGGCTAGACGGACTTTTGTTGACAAAGTAATGTCTCTGCTTTTTAATATGCTACTGAGAATTATGCAAATTGTGTGTCATAACTCACAGGTCTATTTGTTATTCAACAGCTTAAAATCGCACACCTTTAATCAGGAGAAAAAAGAAAAACTTAAGGCTCAAATTTTAAATTATTTGCCTAAGCTTGTGCAGCCAGGAGGTAATGGGCAGGATTTTCAATCCAAATCTTGCACCAAAGCACATTCTGTGAAGTTTCTCTTGGACTCGACTGTCTTCCTTGGGGATTAAACACAAGAGATCCTCACCATGGAGATGTGGTTTGCAAAACTAGAAAAACCTGACACTCAGCACTTGGCAGCAACTTGTCTCCTCTCCTCCCAATGACTGCACGTCTCCACAGAAGAAAATCATGTGTTGTCTCTGCATAAGTAAGTAGCGGAGCGGTTGCCACAAGAGACAGGACAAAGGAGATAAGGCAACTGTGTCACATGCCAGGATTTATCTCAAGGGTAGCTGTGATTTCACCTGGAATCTTGACTGGGATCAAGGGCCTCTGGGAAACTGGAGTAATCCTGATCACAGTCTCTTTTCAGAACAGCTGCTGAGAATCGATACAGAAACTTAACGCATATATGTGGAATCTAGAAAAATGGTACAGACGAACCTATTCGCAGGTCAGAAATAGAGAGGCAGACGTAGACACAAAGAATGGATATGTGGACAGGGAGGAATCGGAAGGTGGGAGGGATTGAAAGGGTAGCATTGAGAAAAGCCCATAGACAGCTAGTGGGAACCTGCCATAGAGCACAGGGAGCTCGGCTCGGTGCTCTATGATGACCTAGAGGGGTGGAGGGGGGTAGAGACAGACTCTAGAAGGATATTCAGTTCAGTTCAGTTCAGTTCATTCGCTCAGTCATGTCTGACTCTTCACGACCCTGTGGACTGCAGCCAACCAGGCCTCCCTGTCCATCAACTCCCTGAGCCTACTCAAACTCATGTCCATTGAGTCAGTGATGCCATCCAACCATCTCATCTACTGTCGTCCCCTCCTCCTCCCGTCTTCAATCTTTTCCAGCATCAGGCTCTTTTAAAATGAGTCAGCTCTTCCCATCAGGTGGCCAAAATATTGGAGTTTCAGCTTCAGCATCAGTTCTTCCAATGAATATTCAGGACTGATTTCCTTTAGGATGAACAGGTTGGATCTCCTTGCAGTCCAAGGGACTCTCAAGAGTCTTCTCCAACACCACAGTTCAAAAGCATCAATTCTTCGGCACTCAGCTTTCTTTATAGTCCAACTCTCATATCCATACGTGACTACTGGAAAAACCATAGCCTTGACTAGCAGCAACTTAGCAGCAGCAGCAGCAGCAGCTTAAAACCCTTCAGTGGGTCCTAATCCACGCTTCTTACTGTGTGGTCTGGGGCTGTGCAAGGCTGACCCAGCACCTCTCTGACCCCAGCACCCACTACTGAATCCCTTCCTCACTCTACTTCAGCCTTGCTGTTTCTCTAACATGACAATCGTGCTTCTTCTACCTTTGGATCCTAGCCCTGGCTGAATTCCTGCTGCCTGGAATTATCTTCTCCTGCATTTTGGCCATCTTCCCTCCCTCGCTTCCTCCAAGTCTTTACTCAGATGCTGACTTCTCACTGACCCGATCTAAACTTCACCCTCCCCACACACATTTCCCGTCCCCTGTGCTCATCATAGCTTGCTGTGTTTCAGTTGTATTAAACTCTGAGCTTGATGAAGAGGGGAATTCTTATCTGTTTCCTTTATTATTATTAAATTATAGAAATAATTTAATATTATAAATATTATTATTATTATCATCTCTTTGGAGCCTCGAATGGTATCTTGTATACCACAAGAGCTTAAATGAATGGAAGGACTTCCCTGCTGGTCTAGCGGTTAAGACCACCTGCAATGCAGGGGACATGGGTTCAACCCCTGGTCCAGGAAGATCCCACATGCCACAGAGCAGCTAAGCCGGTGTGTCACACTGCTGGAAGCCCTTGCATTCGAAGGCCCAAGCTCTGCAACAAGAGAAGCCCCACAGTGAGAAGCCCACACAACACAGGGAGAGAGCAGCCCCGCTCGCCACAACCAGAGAAGGCCCATGTGCTGCATCAAAGACCCAGAACAGCCAAAATAAATAACTTTTTTAAGTGAATGAATAAAGAAACTGATTTCCAGAAAGTTTACTAAAGTCTCCCAAATCACAAAACTGATTGAAGCCAGTCTCATTTCAGGATGCTAAGGGCTTCCCCGGTGGCTCAGACAGTAAAGAATCTGCCTGCAGTGCAGGAGACCTGGGTCTGATCCCTGGGTCAGGAAGATCCCCTGGAGAAGGGCATGGCAACCCACTCCGGTATTCTTTCCTGGAAAATCCCATGTACAAAGAAGCCTAGTGGCTTACAGGCCATACTTTCAAGATGAAGACCTACCCAAGCCAAGATGGAAAATGCCCCATCCCTGTCGGAGAAGTTTACCCAAGAGTCACATTCGTCTTGACTTCTTATAATATATTCATAATCCTATAAAATTAGCTTTCACAGTGCCCCTGCTAGGACTTCCCACTCAGCTCTAATTTAGTGAGTCTAAACAAACAGGCCAAGGAGCTGCCATCATGTGAATAGAGAAGCAAGGAAAGAACTTTCTAAATTTCAAGTTATAATTAGCAATTCTGGAGAGTAAAGAGGTTTTAGATGAACCAAACTGGCCATTAGCAGTCCTCCTGAGAGTATTAAGTCTACTAAGAAAACTATGCCTAATCGCAACTCACCGGGCCACTGGGAAATAAAGGCCCATTCGTGGAACTTGAACGTGATATAACTTCTCCTTCAGGACACAATTACCTAGAAATTCAGTGTTCTGATCGGCCTGGGAATTTTATATTCACACTAATAAAAGTCAAACATTAGCTGAGCACAAAACTACATGCAGGGCTTCCCTTGTAGCCCAGTCGGTAAAGAACTGCCTGCAGTGCAGGAGACCCGGCTTCGATTCTTGGATCAGAAAGATCCCCTGGAGAAGGAAATGGTGACCCACTCCAGTATCTTGCCTGGAGAGTCCCGTGGACAGAGGGGCCTGGAGTGCCACACTCCATGGGGTCGCAAGAGTCAGACACGACTTAGTGACTAAACCACCACCACAAACTACATGCAAGGCACTCCCTTCTGTCCAGAGATGAGAGAAAAGATAAAAAGTAATACTTCTTGTTGAACTTCATAATATGTTAAAACTTGAGTTAAGAGCTTTACAATCAGTACATCATTTATTCCTTACAGCTGCTCTGCAACAAGGTATAATGTCCACATTATGACTGAAAACGCCAGGTTAGGTCATCTTCCTAAGACACTGGGGTGAATAAATACCACAGTGAAAAATTTGATCCAAGTGATTCTCACTCTAAAGCTGAGACCCTTAATCAATGTGCCAGACCACATTTAGTTAAGAAGATTAAGAAGTTAAGAAGGGGTAAGATTCAGAATCACCCCTTGTCACCAGGAGCTGAGTTTTCAGGGGGAAAATGGAAAAGCATCTGACTCTGGGTTTAAAAAAAAAAAAAAAGAAAGATTCTGATCAACTGTAATAATAGATGCTAGTTGGGGGAAAATTTTTTCTGAAAGGCATTAGCTAAGAACCCTCCGTGTATACGGCATTTGAATTATGTTTGAATTATTGGTAAGGATTAATGGTTGACACAAGGCAAAGAGAATTCCAGGGAGAAGAGATCTTCCTTCAAAAGGACAAGATCTTGAATCAACTAAAGCGGGAATCCCTGCAAGTACCAGACTCTGAATCTACACTAACATCCCCACTCTCCAGAAAAGAGTAATAAATATACCCCAAAAGGAGGATCAGACGTTCAGCTCCCACACATGTAATCTGTTTGGAGTTGTTATAGGGATGAAGAGAAGGCCTGCCCCTAAAGTTCCTCTCCATTTGGCCTTAAGAAACTCCGTCTTCTGACTTTAATATCTGTATTTCTAACAGTCAGACAGTCAACGGGTTAACAATCTACTGAAAGCTAAAAGCCTGTAGGAAAATCACAATCCATAAATCACACCTCACTCTATATTGATTTATTCCCCTGGCTTCCTCCTAACCCAGCTGAGAGCTAGCGGCTGATGCACAAAAGAGCACAGATGGGGAGGGAGGAGGGGGGAGAAGGAGGAGAGGGTAATCCTGGAGCCTGGGGTAGACCGCAAAGGGTGGGTCTGAATGAGGTCCTGAGGCTAAGCTGTCAGTCGTAGGAAAGAATAGGGCCAACAGCAGAAGGAGGGGACGGTTAAGAGCACAAACCAGCTAAGCAAATTGAAGCGGTGATTGGATCCTGACCCGGAAGTAAATCCAGGCAGGTTTGGGCAGTGGCTAAACTTGCAGGCTTTGTCACATCATCTGAGTTCAGACCCAAATCCTTGCTCACTGTTGGACTTCGAGCACATTACTGAGCTCCTGTGGGCCTTACTTCCCTCATCAGTGTGAGGCTGTGGTGAAGATAATCACACCCACTTCATCGATACTCTATAGGAATTAAGCAAGTCGATACATGTGTTATGGTTTGAATGGTGTCTCTAAAGACATATTGATATCTTAACCTTCAGTACCTTAGAATGTGACCTTTTCTGAAATTAGATCTTTCCAAATGTGATTAGTTAAGTAAGAAAGGGTCATGGGCTTCCTTTACCATGGCACTAGCGATAAAGAACCTACCTGCCAATGCAGGAAACATAAGAGACTCGGTTCGATCCGTGGTTTGGGAAGATCGCCTGGAGGAGGCCATGGCAACCCACTCCAGTATTCTTGCCTGGAGAATCCCATGGACAGAGGAGCCTGGCGGGCTACAGTCCATGGGGTTGCAAAGAGTCAGACACGACTGAAGCAACTTAGCACAGCACCCACAGCAAAGACAAGGTCATACTGGAGTAGAGTGAGCCTTTAATCCCACAAAACTGTTGTCCTTCTAAGAAGGGGAGAAGAGAGGCACACACACAAATACAAGGGGAGAATGCCACGTGATGACGGAGGTAGAGACTGAAGTACGGTGGCTGCATTACAAGGAACACGTGGACTCCCAGAAGCTGTAAGAGTCAAGGAAGGATGCTCCCTTACAGGTTTCAGAGAGACTGCATTCGTTTGCTTGGGCTGCCGTAACAAAATACCATAAATTGGGCTGCTATGTATTAAACATGAATTTTCTCCCAGTTCTGGAGGCAGGAAGTTCCAGATCAAGTTTTCCCAGGACGCTGGATAACAACCTAAATGGGAGAAGAATTTGAGACAGAATCGATCCAATATGTATACCTGAATCAGTCTGCGGCTCACCAGACACTAACACAGCATTGCCAATCAACTCCACTCCAACACAAAGTAAAATCTTTTTCACAAAAACACAAAAGATTCGGCAGGATCTGTTACTAGTGAAAGCTCTTTTCCTGGCTTACAGATAATTCTGTCTTGCTGCGTCTTCACGTGGTAGAGAGAGAGAAAGTGTGCTCTCTGGTGTCTCTTCTTATGAGAATGCTAATCCTATCAAATCAGAGCCCAAGCCTACGACTGCCCTTAAACTTAATTATTTCCTTATAAGCCCCATCTCCACATGGTCACATTGGGGGTTAAGGCTTTGATGTATCAGTCTGAGAAGGTTGGGAAAGGAGAGACACAACTCAGACCATAACAGGGGTCACAGCTCTGTCAACGCCTTGACTCCTCACCTCTAGCCTCCAGAACTACGAGACAATACATTTCTGTTGTTTCAAACTTCCTAGATCACGGTACTTTGTTATGGCAGCCTCAGGAGACTAATACAATTTGCGAAATGCTTACACAGTGCCTGGCGTATAAAAATTCATACATGTTATTGTTACAACTCGGGCACAATTCAATCCAGGTCCTCTGGGAATGTCATCAGGAATTTCTTTCTCTTCATCTCTAGGCTTTGCTTTCTTCTGTACTGGCTTCACCCTCACAAGCTCTCAGACTGACTCACCCTCAGAGTAGCCCCTGGGAACTCCAGCCTCAGATACTACCAGTTTAGCAGCCCCAGCAAAAAGACACATCTCTTTCTCAGCATTTCCAGCAAAATTCCGGCAAAATGGATCCCACTGGTCATAACGAGGTTACACATTCATCCCCGAACCAATCACTCCAGCCAGGGCAACGCAGTGCCTTGGCCGGACAAGCCCACTCTGCAGCCACGACTGCCATCACCTCCCCTTGGACCACATGGACTAAAAATGGAGACGGATGGTTGGAAAAGGGAAAATCAGGCTGCTATTTCCAGAAGGGGGGCCGGAATGCTCCGGAGGCGTGAACAATAGATCATCGTTACATGGCACTGCAGCAAACTGATGTTTATAAACACCTGAAATTAAGTGTTAGTGGCTCAGTCGTGCCTGACTCTTCGTGATCCCATGGACTGCAGCCCACCAGGCGCCTGTGTCTGTGAGATTTTCCAGGCAAGGATACTGGAGTGTGTTGCCATTTCCTTCTCCAGGGGATCTTCCCGACCCAGGGGTTGAACCCAGGTCTCCTGCACTGCAGGCAGATTCTTTACCGACTGAGTTACAAGGGAAGCCCAAACATCTCTGAAGTTTTCATTAAATTCATCGTACTATCCTAGTAAGAATTCTTGGTTACAAATAACAGAAACCAGAATTAATCAATTGAAATAGAAAAAGAATTTTCTAGAGAGCCTCTGGTAGTTTTCAAAGCTTAAAAGAAAGCTGGAGAGTCAGCCTTGGATGAGAATGAGCAATGTTAACACTAACCAAAGTCTTTCCTGTGTTCGCTCAGTCAGAGAACCAGGAACGTGGATTTCTTCACCCCTCATCTGGCTTCTACGCCAAGAGGTGGGACCCTTCCAGCCACCTAGATAGAAAGCCCACCCCTAAACAAGCAGGGTGTTTGGGTGCTGAGCAGGCAAAGACAAATATTCACTGCCATTTTCTACTTACTGACAGTGAGGAAGTGACCGTGAATCAGACAAGGCTTTAGAGTCTTCCAGAACCTGTGATCCAGGAGGGGAGAGATGTCTTAAAACCAGCCAACACTGAAGTCAGAGGGCAGCACCAAACCCATAGAATGAGTCGCGCTCTGGCTGAAGGAACCAGAGAAACTGTCATGAGAAAGGTGGCAGCAAGCCAGGGGAAATGGTTTTGACAGAAGAAGGGCAGGAGTTGGGCAAAAAGGAGAATTCTAGACACCAACAGCGTGAGCAAAGACGTGGAGAAGATCAGGCCAATAAAATAGGGAAGACTTTTCTGAATTCAAGGAATTTGTTTTCTCAGCAGCATCTCAGAGCCTCAAAGATTATCTTTAAAAAACAGCTGTTACCCAACAACTACTTAAGGCTTGAAATAAGGAAAACATTCCCACGCCAACTCCACACTCAAAATAGAAGCAGAAGAGACACAAAAATACCGAGGCCAGCGTGGCAGCCTCGCTGAAGCTTTTTAGGGAACAAAAAGCTCCGTGGGCTCCTGGAGGCCTCCCTCCTCCTCCTCACGCCACTATTCTCTTTCTCCTGCGCCCACTGCCAGGGTGCGGGGGAGGAAGTGAGGGCAAGCCGCCATCTGGAGCTGGGGCCCGCCCCCGACTGCCTGCGCCCGCGCAAGCGCACTCCTCCCGGGAAAAACAGCAACAAGCAAGCCAAGAGTTGTCTCGAGCACCTACTGAGCACTTAACAGGGCGAGAGCTATCCTGGGAGCTTCATGCCCGCTCTGTCCTCTCTGACAACCCTATTTAATAGATGCTGCTCCAATACCCATTTTGCAGATGAACAAACTGAGGCAGAGAAAGAATAAGTCGTGTGCCCAAGGTCATTTACGGTGTCCCTGCTTCTCCCACTGCACAAAGAATGCTAACTGAAACCTCTCAGCCTCTGTTAGACTTTTGGAAGGCTGAGGTCGTAGAGGGCCATGAGTGAGGGAAGGGAAAGAGCTAAAAGGTATTCAGCCTTGCAGTGTGCCAGATTTTGTGCTGAGCACTCGACAGAGTCAGGAAAACAGAAGCAAACTTAAAACCTGCCATCCAAATGTGGTGACGGTACTTAATGCCACTGAACTGTACGTTTAAAAATGGTTAAAACGGTAAATTTTGTGCCATATATATAGTTGCCACAATAGAAAAAATATAGATTTACAGTGTGGCTTGTTGCTGTTCATTGTTCAGTCGCTCAGTCATGTCCAACTCTTTGCAACCCCATGGACTGCAGCACACCAGGCTCCCTGTCCATCACCAGCTCCTGGAGTTTGCTCAAACCCATGTCCATTGAGTTGGTGATGCCATCCAACCATCTCACCCTCTGTCTTCCCCTTCTCCTCCCACCTTCAATCTTGCCCAGCATCAGGGTCTTGCCCAATAAGTCGCTCTTCGCATGATGTGGTGTGGCTGGTGCTCTGCAAACATTTGTCCATTTAAGCCTCTCAGCAGCCCTAGAAAGTAGATACTGTTTATTATTATCCCCAGTTGACAAATGAAAAATTAGAAGCTCCTGGAAGTTAAGTAATTCCCTTGGTTAGGATCATCCAGCTAACACATGTTTTCAATTCCATTATCCTATGCTGCAGGTAGTACTTAGTGATAAGTCAATTAGTGCTATTAGTATTAATTAGCACTATTAATTGATAGTATTATTATTAGAAATAATGTCATTACTAATAGTACCTCTAAAGCACAGGCTTTAAAGGTAGCCAACATGATTTGAATCACAGCTGTATCATCTACTAGCTGTGTGGTCATGGACAAGTTATTTGACTTCTCTGCCTGTTGGCTCATTCGTAAAAGAGAGACAGTAATAGTGCCTCTTTCATAGGGTTTTCAAGTGGACTGAAGTCAGATTGCCAGTTAAAAGGGCTTATAGAAGCGCCTAACAAACAGTAGATGTTAAATAAAATACTTTCTCCTTTTAACTTTCCTAGAGGAAAAGTAAGCGGTGTCCCACTCTTGAGACCCCTTGAACTGTAGCCCATCAGGCTCCTCTGTCCATGGGATTCTCCAGATAAGAACACTGGAGTGGGTTGCCATGCCCTCCTCCAGGGGATCTTTTTGACCCAGGGATCAAAGCAGCATTTCTTACTTGCCTGAGGCCACACAACTAATGAAAAAGTGGGCCAGGGTGGGAGAAGGCAGACCATCATAGGGGATGGTGTGATGCTTCTCCCAGCCATCAGTGACCATTACAGAGCAATATCTGGGGCATATTTCAGACACTGAAAAATTTCAGATCTGGAACAGTATCTTAGATCAGTGAAGGCTCAGACATCTTACTGGATAAATCTTGGATACATCTGTATAAGTTTAAAGCTATAGACATTCTCATCACAAAAATGCACAGCGAAATGACACACTCTTCCTTAATCACAGACTGTCCTCATATCACTGTGTGCTTTATTTCCTCAGTATATCCATGGCTGAGTCGCTCTGCTGTGCACCTGAAACCATTACAACATTGTTAATCGACCGCACTCCAATATAAATAAAAAGTTGAAAAGTAAACAGTAAGCCGCAGGGCCCTGGGCCGCCACAGGAGGAAGGCAGCTCTGCACCATGCCCGCTGCGCCTGACCTGTTCAAACAAGTTCCCAGGACTCTTCGGCCCCTGAAGTTCCCCTTCCCATCCAAGGAGCCCTCTGGGAAGAGCTCCTGGCCTGGATTGTTATTATTGTTTAGTCACTAAGTTGTGCCCCACTCTTGAAACCCCTTGAACTGTAGCCCATCAGGCTCCTCTGTCCATGGGATTCTCCAGATAAGAATACTGGAGTGGGTTGCCATGCCCTCCTCCAGGGGATCTTTATGACCCAGGGTTCAAACCAGCATCTCTTATGACTTCTGCATTGGCAGGTGGGTTCTTTACCACTAGCGCCACGTGGGAAGCCCTTGATGTGATATGCAAGAATATAAATTTTTAAGAACCTTCCTAAGAATTTCTCTTCTCAAGAGAAATTCTGTGCAAGCAACTACCATACATTAAGCATTATATGTTAGTAAGACTTGCCCAAAGTCATCGGGTAAAATGAGATTAAGACAGATTCAGTTCAGTTCAGTTGCTCAGTTGTGTCCGACTCTTTGCAACCCCATGGACTGCAGCAAGCCAGGCCTGCCTGTCCATCACCAACTCCCTGAGTTACTCAAACTCATGTCCATTGAGTTGGTGATGCCATCCAACCATCTCATCCTCTGTCATCCCCTTCTCCTCCTGACTTCAATCTTTCCCAGCATCAGGGTCTTTTCAAATGAGTCAGTTCTTCAATTGACCCTAAGAAATGATTCCACCTGAGGAATCCAGACTCTAGCCAGTGGTCTTTCCACCTTCTGTACAACCTAAAAATATTTTAAATTGAATTAAACTTTTAAAAATTTTCAAAGTATCTATATAAAGAAAAGAGTTCTGCAAAGAAAGACAAAACTAAAAGGGAATACAACAAGATATTAATATTAGGGACTCTGAGAAAACAGAGTTCTGAGCCTTTGTAACCCCGATTTCATCTACTTTTGTGTATTTTCCAACTTTTGTACAATAAATATATGTTGTATATAATAAGACATCTTTGAAAGTAAACCTCAGGTTTAATATGTATATTTTTATATTTTAGTTTCTGCACATTTAATTTAGAACATTAAACTTACTTAATCTATATTTTTCTTGGCTTCTTGCAAACAATTATAGCTGGATTAGGAGAACGGATACAAATTTACTTGAAAGTAAACCAAAGAAAAGATAGGAAGGGAAAATGTGGCATTTGGTTAGTTACTCTGTGAAGGATTACAGATGCAGACCTAGAATTTTTAGACTACTCTGTCACCCTTGAAGAGAAAAAGAAATTAATAGCATAGCCCTGCATGATTTAATAAGGCGTGTGTTTTCAGATCTTTGCTGCTTTTATAAGAATACCATTAGGAAGAAGAAGGTCAGGAAGACAGAAAATGCCTGCATCCTGGGACTGAGATAACAAAAGAATGATGATGGAGTCTTGCATCTGTCTAGCACTTACCAGTTTTCAAAGCCCATTTATAATAATTAGCAATTGGAAAGAACCCAAATAGCCAACAATAGGGCACTGGCTAAACAAACAGTGGTCGATTAACTGGATGGAACACTTCATAAAGAGAGACAATGGTGAACTTGCAGACTGCACGGACTCTGGAAATGCCTGGATGACTTCATGTTAACTAAGAAAAAAGTGAAAGACAGAGTAGCGCCTTGGGACTTCAATAAGGCATTTCAGAAGGCCGCTCACGTCAGCTTTCCCGACAGGACAGAGAAGAGCGCTCCATTGTTAGAGAAAAGCTGATGTCCGATTCTGGCTCCGCCAGAAACTAGCTGAGGAGCATTATACTGGTTAAAGGCAATCTCCTATTTATGGAGATAATGCATTTCTGACTTCAAATGCTTTTAAAAGCCTGAGTTGGGAAATTAACTTACGTGTCTTCAAGAGTATTCTTAGAGATGAAAAACCACGTAAAATCTCTAATGCATTTCGCCTTTTTGAAACCATCCTTTTGGATTTACATCTGGCAATTTATATAATCTTTCATTTTATTCTTATCTTTCCAATTGAACCTGAAGTTTGCAGGCTTAAGCCCAAACAGACTTCACTATTTATGATATTCCCGATACATTTCATTACAGTCTCAATTTGTATTGAATATGAAATATTAAGTTCATTCTTGCCAATGTTAGAACTTAAGTCTTTTCCAGTCTCCATATAAATTTAGCAAATTGTGTGTCAAACATGAGAGTCTTGGCCTTGTTCTGTTCTGATTCAGAGATTTGGTGAAGAATAAATTCAAATGCATGTAAAAACTCTTAATATTAATACAATGCCTGACACATAATTTGTTCTCAGAAGATGTACAAAATTTTATTCTGGATACTAGTGTGAAGATTAAGAACCTTCCTATGAGAAATTCTGATGCAAGCAACTACCATACATTAAGCATTATATGTTAATGAGACTTGCCCAAAGCCTCCAAGTAAAATGAGACTTATTCTGGATGCTACTGTGAAGATTAATAACAATGAATAATGGTACAGACAGGATGCTACCTGAAAAGTAGAACAACGTGCACTCAGGAGAAGGACTCTGCTAACAAGGACCAGGGCTCCTGGCTTTGCCCACTATGAACGTTTATCTCTGTATCAAGCAGTGATGTGCAAGCTCAGGCCATCAAATGTGTGAATGGGAAAAAGCCAAGAACAGGGCGAAGGTCCAGAATCATGGAACAAAAACAAAATAATTTTGCTAAATTCTAAGGTATGGTTTAGACATACCAAGATGAAAGTTAATACCGGGAGCATAAGAATTCCACTTGTATTTTTAAAAGCTAATTGCCCGGGGACTTGCCTGGTGGTCCAATGGCTAAGACTCTGAGCTTGCAATGCATGGGGCCCAGGTTCAATTCCTATTTGGGGTACTAGATTCCACATGCTACAGTGAAGACCAAAGATCCCGAGTGACTAAGGCCATGGGCAGCCAAATAAATAAATATTTTTTTAAAAAACACTAACTGCCCAATGAAGTAACTAGAGTAGTAAAACTCAGAGAGTAGGAAAAAAGGATGCTGTTTGCCTGAGACTGGAGGAGGAAGAAATGGAAACTTGTTGCTTAATGGGTGCACGGTTTTATTTGGGGAAGATGAAGTGTGTATTGGTGATCGTTACACAAAAATGTGAATGCATTAAATGCCACAGAACTGTATGCTTCAAAATGGTTAAAATGGCAGGATTTGTGTTATGTGTATTTTACTACAATAAAAATTACATATATCAAAAAAAAGTATGTGTGTGCTCAGTTGCTCAGTCATGTCTTCCTCTTTGCACCCCCAAAGACTGTAACCTGCCAGGCTCCTCTACAAATGGAATTTTCCAAGCAAGTGGAATGAGGTGCCATTTCCTAGTGTAGGGAACCCAGAGATCGAACCGGCATCTTTTGTGTCTCCTGCTTTGGCAGGCAGATTCTTTACCACTAGTACCCAAATAAAGAAGATATATATCAAATTTTTAAAAAAATTAATTGCTCAAAAACAGATTGGAGAAAACATAGGTTACTCTGGCATATATGAAAAGGATAATTTAGAGAACTTGGCTAGCAGAAAGTCCACTGTGAGTCAGTACAATAGGCTGACAAAAAGCTAATATGATCTCAGGGTGAATGTGTAGCATTGTGGTATTTAGAATGAGGGGCAAGGATACATTGAGAGTTTCAAGCTTAGTTCAGTACACTGTACTTTAAGAAGGAAATAAGCAGAATAGGGTTTGTATTTGGAAGACAATGACTTAGACAACCAATAGGAGGACTCTCAACCTTATCATCTGCAGAATTTTTTGAAAGATCTGGTTCTAAAACATGTCTCTGGGAGATATAAGAGCCTACATCAAATCTGCTAGCCATGAATGAAGAATGAGCATTTACCGCATGGACCATCAGGTCGGGATCAAACAGCAGAGGGTGAATTGAGATGGCCCCACAATCACAAACTTCCAGAAATGAATCACATTGTTAGATAGTAAGTTCACCATGAATGGAGGTGTTTAAGCATAACCTGGAGAAACACCAGGTCTCTGGGGTACCCTTTAGGAGAGCCCTTCTAATGTTCTTTCTATTCTAGTCTTCTGTCTATGACACTTTGAACTTAAGTATGTCGGGGGAAGAAAGTGCAAGGATAAAACTGGAAGCAAATATGGAAAGATGTGTTTGTTTTAAATTGCTCGTCTCTTAATTTCAAATGCATTTTAGAGACTCTGCATTTGTACTCTCTTCCGGTCACAATTACTGTTTTTGATATTATATTTTACATCCTAACTGTTTTCTGTATCCGTCAACTGTTTACCGTGGATGCAAATGATTTTACTACTTCTGTCTTCTAACCTCCCTACTAGCTACATGCACAGATGATTTCCTACCTTTATTATATTCTTGCCTTTGAAAGTGAAAGTGAAAGTGAAGTCACTCAGTCGTGGCCAACTCTTTGTGACCCCATGGACTGCAACCCACCAGGCTCCTCTGTCCATGGAATTTTCCAGGCAAGAGTACTGGAGTGGGTTGTCATTTCCTTCTCCAGGGGATCTTCCCAACCCAGGGATCGAACCTGGGTCTCCCACATTGCAGGCAGACGCTTTATCATCTGAGCCACAAGGGAAGCCCATTCTTGGCTTTACTGGTGAACTTTTCCATTTTGTAATTTTCTTGTTTCTAGTTGTGGCCTTTTCTTTTCCACCTAAAGAAGTTCCTTTAGCATTTGTTGTAAAACTAGTTTGGCGGTGTTGAATTCTTTCAGCTTTTGCTTGTCTGTAAAGCTTTGGAGTTCTCCGTCAAATCTGAATGAGAGTCTTGCTGCGTAGGGTATTCCTGGCTGTAGGTTTTTCCCTTTCATCACTTTAGGTGCCACTCTCTTCTGGACTGTAGACTTTCTACTGAAAAGTCAACTGAGAGCCTTATGGGGAGTTCCCTTTTGTGTTATTTGTTGCTTTTCCCTTATCATTTTTAACATTCTCTATCTTTAATTTCTGTCATTTTGATCACAGTGTTTCAGTGTATCCTTCTGTGAGTTAATCTTGTGTGCGACTCTCAGAGCTGCATGGACTTGAGTGGCTATTTCCTTCCCCAGGTTAGGGAATTTTTCAGCTATTAACTGTTCAAATGTTTTCTAAGCACTTTCTCTCTCTATTCTCTATCGGGACTCTTACAGTGCAAATACTGGTGCTCTCGATGTTGTTTCTGAGGTCTCTTAAGCGGTCCGCATTTCTTTTCATTCTTTTTTCTCTTCAGCAGCGGTGATCTCCACTACTCTGTCCTCTAGTTCACTGATCTGTTCTTCTGCCTCATTTAGTCTACTGTTGGTTCCTGATAGTGTATTTTTTTTCATTTCAGTTATTGTATTCTTTAATTCTGTTTAATTCTTTATGTTTTCTAATTCTGCATTTAAAACTTCTGATTTTTCGTTCTGAGCTTGCATTCTCTTCCTGAGTTCTCTGATCATCTTTACAATCATTACTAAAGCTCCAACACTTTGGCCACCTGATGCGAAGAACTGACTCATTGGGAAAGACCTTGATGCTGGGAAAGATTGAAGTCAGGAGGAGAAGGGGATGACAGAGGATGAGATGGTTGGATGGCATCACCAACTCGATGGACATGAGTTTGAGCAAGTTCTGGGAGATGGTAATAGACAGGGAGGCCTGGCGTGCTGCAGTCCATGGGGTTGCAAAGAGTCAGACACGACTGAGCGCCTGCACTGACTGACTGACTATCATCATTCTGAATCTTTCTCAGGTAGGTTGCCTATGTCCACATTATTTAGTTCTTCTCCTGGAGTTTAATCTTGTTCCTTCATCCGAATCACATTCCTCTGTCATCTCATTTTGTCTAAATTGCTCTTTGTATTTTTATGACCATGGTAGGTTGGTTACATTTCTTGACCTTGGAGAAGTGGCCCTCTGTAGAAGGCACCCTATGCTTCCTATCAGTGCACACCACACCTGCCACGCAAGGGGTGATCTGCCTGCATCTCTGGGCTCAGTCTGTAAGCTGCAGGACTGCAATCTTCTTGCTTCTGCAAGAAAACTTTTCTTTTGCCTGGTGGGTGAGGCAGTCTGGAGGTTTATGCAGGCTTCCTGGCGGGAGGAGCCAGTGACTGCTCACTGGCAGGTGGAACTGAGTCCTGGTGCTCTGGTGGTCTAGAGGTGGCTGTAGGCAGAGAGAGTCTTTAAGCAGCCTGTCTGCTCACAGGTGGGCTTCTCAGGTGGCTCAGTGGCAAAGAATCTGCCTGCCGATGCAGGAGACGTAGGTTTGATCCCTCTTTCTGGAAGATCCCCTGGAGAAGAAAATAGCAACCCACTCCAGTGCTCTTGCCTAGGAAATCCCATGGGCAGAGAAAGCTGGAAGAGAAACCATGAGGTCACAAAAAATCAGACACAACCTAGGGACTAAATGACAGCTACTCGTGGGTGGGGCTGTGTCCTGGCCCAGCTTGTATTCTGCTGAGGCGTCCCAGCATGGGAGTCTACAGGCTGTCATGTGGGGCCAGGTCTCGGTACCCAAATGCCAGCCTCCAGAAGAGCTCACATGGATGAATGCTCCTCAGTGCGTGCCCACAGTGAGCCGCCGCCACCCCTTGCCTCCCCAGGACACCCTTCAAGGCCATCAGGTAGGTCTGGCCCAGGCTCCTATCAAATTGCTTCCCTTACCCTGTGTCCTGGTACATGTTAGTCACTCAGTCGTGTCCAACTCTTTGCAACCCATGAACTGTAGCCTGCCAGGCTCCTCTGTCCATGGAATTCTCCAGGCAAGAATACCGGAGCAGAAGGCTGTTCCCTTCTCCTGGAATCTTCCAGACCCAAGGATTGAACCCAGGTCTTCTACACTGCAAACAGACTCTTTACTACTGAGCCACCTGGGGAGCCCTTCTTATATTTAGCATAGCGTTTTCAAGGATCTCTGGGGGCTCAGTGATAAAGAATCTGCCTGCTAATGCAGGAGATGTAGGTTGGATCCCTGTTTCAGGAAGATCCCTGGAAAAGGAAAGAGCAACCCACTACAATACTCTTGCCTGGGAAATCCCATGGACAGAGGAGTTTGGGAGGCTACAGTCCATGAGATCAAAAAGAGCTTGACATGACTGAATGCAAGTTGGACACTTTTACGCTGGTACACATGGGATTCTGTGAGTGCTCTTGAAGCGTGAAGTCTCTTTTCCCTCCAATCTCGTGGAACTCCTGCAGTCAGTTACCACTGGCCTTCAAAGCCAAATGCCCTGGGGGCTCTTCTTCCAAGTGCTGCCCTCCCAGCCTGGGGCAGCCAATGTGGGGCTGAGAATACTCACTTTTGTGGGAAAACCTCTGTAATATAATTATTCCCCAGTTTGTGGGTCACATACCCAGGGGAGGGGTGGATATGACATTTGAATGTATCACAAGTCTGTTCCTTCTACTAGTATCTTTTTAGTTCCGTCTTTATCTCTTTGTAAAGGATCTTTTCCAGTAGGTTTTGGTCTTTTTCAACAATGGTTGTTACGCAGATTGCTGTAATTTTGGTGTGCTCATCAGAGAAGGCGACCTGAGGGTCCTTTTACTCCACCATTTTGGTCACTCCCAGGAAGATGTGAATGACTGAGAGTTTAACATGCATTAAGTTCCTTCTTCATTTACTCATACCCCCTTCCTCATACCATGTAAGTGTGTGTGTGTGTGTGTGTGTGTGCGTGCGTGCATGCAAATAATAATCTAGACCAAAGAAAAGACTCATTAGAAAAGATCGATTCTGAGAGCAAAGAGTTAGGAGCTATATTATTAGGTCACTTAAGGTTCTATACAGTGACTAAATGAACCTGACTTTGGCATTGACCTTCCTGGTTGCCAAAACAAAAAAAGGAAATCAGTCACACGATCCTCAGTGTTCACACACATACACACACACACACACAATCAGGTCTTCAGGACAAGCAAAACTTCCCCAGGCACTAAGCCCGGAAGGGAATTGTTCTTGTAGGGGCACTGATTAATGCCCCAGGCAGTGTCCTTAACAAAACCCCTGCAACAAATACAACAATGTAAGCCTTGAGGCTGGTTTTCTTTAACAGTGTTCCTGGGAGAAAACCCAAGGGCACAATGCAGTAAAAACAATTTTCACAGACCAGAAAAACACTGTTTGAACCTATAAAGCCTAAGTCAGCCTAAAAATTAATGTCTAAACTATAGTCTTCAAGTTGAGTATATGATATACCTTTCAGGCAATCCTTTATAAATATTACTTCTCAAAAATAAAAAAATAAAAAAATCAGAGAACTTGAGCTCTCTCTGCAATAAAGGACCATTTCTCTTTTACTTTATACACATTTCCTTTGCTTTAACTCGTTTCCTTTAATGTCCAGAATATTTTGCAGGGCCTTTGCCTTCTGCCAGGGCTGTTCCCCTTCCCCCAGTCCCAGACTCTAATCTACAGCCTCTATATACAGCTTACTTTTCCCTTTGCGGTACTAGGCAGCTTGGGTGACATGTATCCTCCCACTGGGAACTAAATTAAGACATCAAAATCTTGTCACATCAGGCACCTAATAATCACTAATTGTTTGCTAGCACTGTTCATCTGGGAGGAATTCAAAATTCTGATCCTGAAAGAAAGCTGCCAGTCTCCATTAACAGTCATCGTCAAAACAAGCATCTTGGTAGCTAAAAAGGAGAATAGGGCAGCAGAGGATGAAGTGGCTGGATAGCATCATCGACTCCATGGACATGAATTTCAGCAAACTCTGGGAAGTGGAAGGCAGAGGAGCCTGACATGCTGCAGTCCACCGGGTCACAAAGAGTCAGACACGACTGAGCGACCGAACAACAACAAAAGGGTAGAACACTGGTGGGACGAAGGGTCGGTGGGACTTTGAGCTGGCAGTGGTGAAATAGCGTTTAAGGCTTGGGGATCCAGCAGTTGGGGCTTCCCTGGCAGCTCAGTCGGTAAAGAATCCTCCTGCAGCACGGGAGACCTGGGTTCGATCCCTGGGTTGGGGAGATCCCCTGGAGAAGGGAATGGCTATCCACTCCAGTACTTAAGGATTGGTAATCCTTCCTAGCAATAGCCTATTGGCCACTGTAACAGAAGATGGGGGGCAGGGTGCTGGGGGACAAGCATACAGTAGCGACCTAGCCCACATAATCGGTGCCAACCATGCCTGGTCTCTGCCTCCCATTTCCTCACCAGCCTTCTCTATAATCTTAAGTGCTCTTTCCTCTTTTCACTTGCTTATTGTCTTCCTTCTCCAACAATAACGTAAAAATCTTTAAGTGCAAGGACTTTGTCTATACCATCCCCAGGGCCTAGAACAATGTCTGGCACTTAGTAGACGCTCAGTAAATATGGGCTAGCTAGTTGAATGAGTAACCGAATAACTTTAAAAATTTCCCAGATGACTTCTTGATGGAAGTGAATCATTTTCCTTCTGTGGGCTTTTGTTTCTTCCTCTTTAAAAAAGAGGGCTTGGGGTCAGTGTGGCTGAGACTGTGGGCAGAAAGTCCTCTCCCCTTCTGCTACGGCAGGAGAGCTAGCTGGTCATTTGGCTGCCCTGCAGTTGGCCATCCACGTGACTAAGTGCCTGAAACGGAACGTGAGTGGAAGTGACGGAGCCCCTAAGACAACAAATGTGCTTTCTACTTACTCTCTTTCTCGTTTCCTTCCAACTGGAAACCAAGCATAACTCCCACCCAGTCTCTAGCAGGTAGGCAGTAGGCACACCCAAGTGGATGCTGGAGCTGTCCAGCTCATCTGGGCAGAGTCCAGCGATTTACCCCGCAGGAAAAATGAGCCCTTGCATTTGGGGCATTTTTGTGACAGCTGTTTAACTCCCCCCACTAGTGAATATAGCCTAGATAATCTCTGAGGACTCACTCCACTTCAAAAGGGCTTGATTGGTGATTGACTTCATCACATATAATCAGTCACTTCATTTAAGAAATCTGTATACTCAAGGACTATCATCATGTAAAAAGGATACACTTAACCCTTGATCTTCATATTTTTCTCCATTTATATGAATGCGTGTTTCTTAGAAACAAAATTTACTATGCATCTTTGAAACAACCACCTATACCAGCCAGACGGAATGAGGGCTGAACGCTTGGCTTCTGTATTAACCACAAAAAGTGCAGTAGCAGTGATCATGCAGTCACTGTATGATTATATAACTACTGTATCATTATATAATCATATAGTCATTTCACATGCAGAACGCTACATGTTCCATCATGGTATAGAGTGTATTCTAGCATCTTAGCATTTCCCCAGTTGTGGCAAGGATACTAAGATATTTTAGATACTAAGATGAGATATTTTAGATGAGACATAAAGTATGTTTAAATTTGATAGCTATTTATTATTTTAATGTGTACTTAATATACCCCCAATTTACATCAAATGAATCTACTTCCCAATAAGTGGGATAGTATAGTTTTCCTTAAAACAAATTTATGTAAGTAAATGATTAACTCAAGTGAGATTAATGATGACTAGCAATCATAGGTAACTTTATGGCTTACAAAATGCATTTTTCCATTAATATGTCTTTTAATTTCCAACTGAAGGCGTTAAAATGTAGTATTTAAAACAAATGGAAAATAATCCAGAGTTCTATTTTTTAAAAGACCGAGTGTGTGTTGTGTTGTTTATGGTACAGCGTTAGTAAAGGAGACACTTAACGGGCTTCAGTAATGGAGGAACTGGGCTTCCCTGGTGGCCCAGTGGTAAAGAATCTGCCTGCCAATACGGGAGGCACAAGAGACTCAGGTTCGATCCTGAGGTCAGGAAAATCCCCTGGAGTAGGAAATGGAAACCCACTCCAGCATTCTTGCCTGGAAAATTCCATGGACAGAGTGAGCCTGGCAGGCTACAGTCCATGGGGTTGCAAAGAGATGGATACAACTGAGCAACAGCGTGCGTGCACACACACACACACACACTCCCCTGACATTTCAGGCTTCTATGCAATACTGTTCTTTACAGCATTGGACTTTCACTACCAGACGCATCCACAGCTGAGCATCATTTCTGCTTTGTCCAAGCTGCTTCATCCTTTCTGGAGCTGTCGGTAATTGCCCTCCATTCTTCCCCAGTAGCGTATTGGACACCTTCTGAACTGGGAGGCTCCCCTTCTGGTGTCATATCTTTTTGCCTTTTCATACTGTTCGTGAACAATGTGAAACATATACACATTATTTATATAAAACAAGCAATCAACAGGGAACTACTGCACAGCATAGGGACCTCTGCTCAACGCTCTGTGGTGACTTGTGTGGGAGAAGAATCTGAAAAAGAATAGACAGATGTATATGTATATGTATATATATAATGAATCACTTTGCTGTACACCTGACACCAATACAACACTGTAAATCAACTATATAACATGTTGGAAAGAGGATGCAGTCAAGGATAACAAGGTTTTTAGGCTGAAAACTGGAAGGCTGTTGTTGCTCAGCTGCTAAGCCGTGTCCGACTCTTTGCGACCCCATGGACCGCAGCATGCCAGTCTCCTCTGTCCTCTGCTATCACCCAGAGTTTGCTCAAATTCATGTCCACTAAGTCAGTGATGCTCTCTAACCATCTCCTCCTCTGCTGCCCCCAGTTTCCTTTTGCCTTCAATCTCTCCCAGCATCAGGGTCTTTTCCAGTGAGTCGGCTCTCTGCATCAGGTGGCCAAAGTACTGGCGCTTCAGAAACAGTCCTTCCAATGAATATTCAGGGTTGATCTCCTTTAGGATGGACTGGTTGGATCTCCTTGCAGTCCAAGGGACTCTCAAGGGTCTTCTCCAACACCACAGTTCAAAAGCATCAATTCTTCAGCGCCCAGCCTTCTTTATAGTCCAACTCTTACATCCGTACAACACTACTGGAAAAAACCACAGCTATGAGGAGTTGTTCTTAATCATATATTGTTATCAGAAAGGTCATTTGGTATGATAAAGCTGGGGCCACCATTCTGTAGAATAAAATCCATATTCCCTGGGCTAGCATTTGAAACACTTCACAGTTTTAGTCCAATGTATCTTTCCAAACTCATTCCAACGTTCTCCAGCCACATGGAACTCCTGGCTGTCCCTGAGCAAAACCATGCTCCGGTGCTTTGCACATGCTCTAGCTTCCTCCACCAGGAGCGATTTTGCTGCCTTCTATTGAATTCCCACTTAGTCTTGCTCAGATGTCCCCTCCACAGGGAACATCTAGTTCAGCTGCCTCTTTGGGCCTCCTAGCTACTGATCATGTCCCTCTCTGCAGGCACGAGTCTCTCCTGCTACCATCACCAGTTTACATGACTTCTCTCCCCCAAGTCTGAGGACTCCCCCCAGAGCAGCATGTTGGTTAAGGGCTTTGGCTTCGGAATCAGACAGCTGGGTTCAAACCCACCTCCTACACACTCTACACGGGCCATTTTGACTTTGGGCAAGATGATTAACCTTTCTAAATCTCAGTATTCTCATCTTGATTAGAAAGGCAATACTACTTACCTCTTAAGGCGTTTAAAAGGATTAAACAAAGTACTATATATATAGCACCAAGCGCAGTACCTCCCCCTTACTAAATGCTCGGTAACTAGTGATTCTTACCATAATTGTTATTATTCATTCTTTACACCTATCATATCATAGAGCACATCGCCAGAATTCAATAAATGTTTGCAGAATGGACTGATTTGGTTCTAATATACTACTCCTCTAAAAATAACATTTTTGAGAAAGAATCTGTAATCTTGGGATATCTAACCTCGGAGAGAGAGCTATTGAGAGAGAGAGATCAGTCTGAGGATTTTGATGGAGGTCTCCAGTGGCTTCCTGTAGACAGTTCACCCGGCCAAGCCCTGTCTGTGGCTCTCAACCATTTATCACTAATCTGGATGGCCCAGATCTCAGACGAAGGGCAACAGTCAGAAAAGCAGAGATGGCTGCGCTTTTTATTCACGGTTCTGTGCCAGAATACAGATGATCCTTTTAAAGAGGAATTTTTAGACTCTGTGGGAAGACCTGCCTCATCCCTGCTCCGGTCTAAAACAAGCAGTGGAGCTGGAGAGATGCCAAGGACTCTGACATGGGCCAGGGAGGGAGGGAACACGCTCCTTTTCCCCGCAGCCCCGGGCAGAGCGGCGGTGGGCACGCTTTACGCTGGTGACCACCCGGGAGGAACTTATCTATTCCCATCCCCACTAGCAATCACAACGATGAGGCTGGTTCTCATTCCTCACCCCCAAAGGATACAAAGAACAAAATACGTATTTGGATTAAGAGAATTTGTTTTCTTCAATTACCCGGAAGCATTGACTAACTGTTGGTGTTATTTAAATAATTCTTGCGCATGCGTGCCTGGTCGCTTCAGACAGGTTCAACTCTCTGAGACCTATGGACTGCAGCCCACCAGGCTCCTCTGTCTATGAGGATTCTCCAGGCAAGAATACTGCAGTGGGTTGCCACGCCCTCCTCCAGGCGAGCTTTACAACCCAAGGATCAAACCCGTGTCTCCGATGTCTCCTGCTTTGGCACGCGGGTCCTTTACCTCTAGCGCCACCTTGGACGTCCAGATAATTCTTGCATTAGACTGTAACAAAGCCTAGACTTTCAGAAACTTGGATCAAGTTTTAAAAGTGCCCTAGGTGATGATTTCCTTCTGTTACTATCTTTATATTTAAATGTTACCCAGTCAACATTTCTGTAGCTACCAATGCCAGTCTGATAAGAATGGGTTTTCTGGGAAACCCATTTGGAAGCTGATTAATTTTTCAGATGTTTGTTTGCTTTTTTTTTTTTTTTTTTGCCAGCAGTTCAGTTAATTGACAGCAAATAGTAACTGTTGTCAAGATAAAAGTCAAAAACAGCTGAGCCAGGCAGTTTTTATTTCCTACTAAAATATGACTTATTACAAGTAGTTTTTATCATGTGTTCTATTTGCTAGCTATAAGTGCATTTCGGTGACAAGTTAGTTGCATCAGACTCAACCGTGATCCACCACTGACTAGCTAATAATTGTTTTCTTTGCTTACTTTTGAAGAAAAGCTTTCTGTCTCTTATGCCAATACTGGGAATCTGTTCACCCATCCACTTGCCATTTCTCCTTCTTGAATGTCTGCTGGAGAGGCAGACAAGTCTCAAAACTAGAAGCCCTGCACCAAAACTGGCCGGAGCCCTTTCTGGCACCAAACCCCTCATAATCTGGCCTTCGCTCACCTCTCAAACTCCAGGTCTTTTTTCACCTTCCATCCTTTTCCAGCTGCATCACATTCCTGTAAGTTTCCCAAACATGCCTTGCTTTCTCTCGCTCCCAGCCTTGGTCACGCTGTCTCCTCTGCCAATGTCACCCTTCTCCTCCCCTTACCCATGGTGGCTCATCCTTCAAGTCTCAATTTCAACCTCATGCCCTCCTGAAGGCTTTCCTCACACCCTAGACTGGGTAAAGTGTTCTTGCAGTGTGACTTCAGGGCACTTTGTATTTCTCCCCTGTATGTAATTAACTATTTCCTCCTCCACAACATCTGCCTTGGCTACACTGCTCCATTATTGAGTATATAATGTATACATGCAATAAACATTAACCGAACCAGCAGATGGATGAATGAATCAATTATTCCAAACCCCTTCACGTGGTAAAACAATATTCCCTTTCATGTATGAGTTAGCAAAGGTGTAGTGAGCTTAAGACACTTGCCCACTGCAGCATCTTGGCATCAGACTAGCATTCAAGCCTTCTATTGCCAGCGCAGTGCTATTTCCATTATTTAATGGATCACAAACTAAAATGTCTACTCGGATAATAAGTGAAGTAAAAGGGGTACCAGACCACATGTGGTGGAGGGAGCTGTGACGAACTAAAGGACACCTGCCTCCTTTGAAGGGAGCACTACTATTTGGGTGGGCTCAGTGACACAGAAGACGTGGGTTCCATCCCTGGGTCAGAAAGATCCCCTGGAGGAGGATATGACAAGCCACTCCAGTATTCTTGCCTGGAAAATCCCATGGACAGAGGATCCTGGTGGGAGTCCATGGAGTTACAAAGAGTTGGACACAACTGAGTGTCTGAACACACACACTATTGGGGTATAGCCAATTGTTGCCATAGAACAGGGTCCAGCATAGCCAGAGGTTTATTTTATTTTTGTTTTTTTAAGAATGGGAAATCCAGATCTTTATGTGAAATAGTCTTATTTTCTAGCACTGGCTAAAAAAAAAAAAATGTAATGTACTGTATTATGCATCCCAAACAAAACAGTCATGGACAAGGCTAGGCACACAGCTATAAGCCCCATTCTGCCGTCGCTACATTCCTCTAGACTGAGCTGCTTCTTTCTATACAACTCAGCCCTGCCTTTGGAGAAAGCTTCCTCTGTTTCAACAGCCAACACTAAGGCAACTCCACAGTCACCTACTGCAGGAAAACTTCCTGAGAATCAAGTCAACAAAAGGCAATTGCCCTTTCCCAGTGAAAGACGCTCAGCTCCCCCATGTCCGACTGCTTTAGCATCGATCAGCGCCAGTGGCGTTAAGTTCAGATCCCATGCGGGCTGTGGCAGGTCTCACAATCTTGCGAGATAGAAACCCAAAGCCTCCAAGAGGGAAAACCACTTTCTTTTCACAGGAGGGTCGAAACACAACTTATATGAAGATATAAGACTGGTTTTTATTTCACGGGGAAAATGGCATGCAGGTTTCTTACTCTTCCCAACTCCATCATGACCAAGGGGCTGTTTACCCACATTAGACTCAGAAGGGTGGCATTTACCATCTGGCCTGAACCCTTGCAGCACTGTGATCTCAGGGGAGCGGTAACATGCTGAGCATCTTCCTGTGCTCATAGAACGGATCGAATGAGAAGAGTTTCCTCCACACAAAGCTGAGTCCACAACTAACTGGACTCCATTGTTCCTGTGGATCTATCCTGGTTAGAAACACTGAGTGTGACCCAAAGGGAACCACAAACATCCAGCAGAGAATTCACTTGCACAGAGAGGGAATTCCACATTCCTGTTCCTGAGCCTGTTCGTCTAACTTTTTCACCAGGTGCTGTCCTCCTCATTCGAATACTGAGAAGCCAGGGGTACTGCCCATCTCAGCTTCCTCGCCAACTGCTCTGTAATGTCTCAGAAGCAATAACTTATGGTTCCTGGGTCCCCACGGGCACCATTCTCTATTCAACAGGGGGAAAATATATGTATAAGCATCTACTATGCACAAGTTACTGTAAGGAAAAGAGAATAGAAGATAAAAAGAAAAGGGCCTTTCACAGACCAAAAGTAATTAGCTTGAAATGTGACAAGAGACATTCAGACTGGACCTCAAGAAGGACTTCCTAACCAGAGGGGATGAGATATCAAAAGGGTTAAAAAGAAAGCTCGTGATGGAATTCTTTCACAGGGTTTCCAAAATAATAAGAGGTGTGGACATTTCTAGTTACAATTTTGCTTGCTCCTGGAGGAACAAGTCTAGTTGTCCAACCACGTGGTTACAAGGTACCTGTCCAAACTAACCCAAACCAAAGGAATTTACCAGAAGAACACAGGAGTATCTTACAGAAGCCAGGGGCAGGAGCACCCAAGACACAGTCACTCAGGGACCAAAGCAAGTTCTTCGTCCTTGTCTCTCCCTCCCTCTTTTTCTTTCTTTCTTTCACTTGCTTCTCTTTCTCTGTCACTTTGTCTCTCTCTTTCTCGGTCATTCAATTTGTTTCTAATTTTTCTCCCTGCAAATAAACTTTCTCTTGCTCACACAGGCCCCATGATGACCCAACATGGCTTGCTCAGCCCTCATTTAGGCGTGGCTGGAGAAGCACCAGACCCCCAGCAAGCTAAACAATTCCCTCTGCAACCCAGCTCCAGATTTTCTGGAGATGGTCTGATTGGACCAGCTCATCCTCTGGGTTGTTTTTCCTGAGTCAGGTGTCCACCAGCAGGACAATCAGCTGACTGACCAATCAGCAGGGACTGGGGTAGAAAGATTACATAATAAAAATATTGCTATTGGAGTCCATTTCTGCATGTGTGGGAAGGGGACCACAAAGCAGAAGGACTATTCTCTAGTTAGATTGTGGGAATTGAGTGTGTCCTCTAAATATGTCTACTGCATGATCCTTAGAGCCTCTTCCTTCATGAAATTCTCTGCTTGGGGAGTTGTTGTCTTGTTTGGGGGATTTTTGTTTTGTTTTGGGTGAGTCTGTTACAGGCCCTTGTGGCCTGTGCCCAGCATGGGTGAGGCTCCACCTGTGTACTTCTTTGCAAGCCCCACGCTGCACAAGGGGCTGGTGTCATCCTTCGATTAACAGCAGGGATTTTATTTCAGATGACCAAAGCCAATAATCAGGAAATTCTCTGAGGGGCAGAGCAGTTAGAATCAACCTCAGCTCATATGCAGGCTCTGTATTCAGAGAGAAACAGAGTGAACAAAATAACACCCTGCTGTCATCTGGGAATCAGAGGGGACAGAAGAGGGAAGCCATAAGGATGGGGAAGTTAGGCGAGACAGAGACAAAGATGGAAGAGTTCCAGAAGGTTCTGAGACACAGATACAGCATGATCATCTCACATGGGAGTTTTCATGATGGCGTGACTGTACCCAGCCCACTGCCCTCCTTTCTCAAACAGGAGTCCAAGCGGGCAGAAAGAAGGGGTGAGAAGAGGCACTTGGCCCTGCACTGGGGTTTCCGAAACTGGGCCCCGACATGGCGTTTCCTCCTTGGAGAAGTATGGGATGGGAGGGGTGTTTTATCTCCAGCCTAAGCCAGGAAGCCCAGCCTCAGCAATTTCCTGGACACCTGCCCTCCGCTAATTAGTACTTTCACTCAGGGTCTCAGCTCAGCCCAAGCTTAACACTTTTCCTCTCCCCGTGAGTTCTGGTGACTCAGGTTTCTCAAATCAATCACACCTGGCAAATACATATCAGAAGAATGGGCAGTGCTCTGCTCAGACCACGGACTTCAGTCCACCCACACTGACTATAGAGAGAGCTTTCTTTTTCTTTTTTTATTCTTACCTTTCTTAACATTTATTTGGCTGCCTCAGGTCCTAGTTGAGGCCTGTGGGCTTAGTTGCTCCAAAGCACGTGAGAACTTAGTTCCCCTACCAGGGATCAAAGTCATATCCCTCAAACTCAAACTCATAATTGCAAGGTGGATGCTTAACCACTGGACCACCTGGGAAGTTCCTAGAAAAAGCTTTCTAAAATGGAAAGGTAGTCTTGGTTCTCCCTGCTCTGGATCCTTCAGTGAATCCCCTCTACCGACAGGACATGTGTCTTTGGCCCAGCCTGCAAGACTGCTCAACACAGCCCTGGATCCCCCTCCGGCATCATCTCAACCCTTGCTGCAGGAGACACAGCCCCTGCTGTGGTCCTCACTGGACTGGGGGGTGGTCCCTAACTCGCAGGGGGCTGTTCCCATCTCGGCACATGGCTACACACTGTCCCTCCTCTCTGGCCCACACCGCTCCTCCTTGGTCACCTGTGGCTAAGCCCATGCCTCTACTGCGGTGCCATCTGCATCAGAAGGAAGTTATCTGGATTGGTGCCCTCCCCTTCCAGTTGAACCATCAACTCCTTAAAAACAGGGACCCTGCGCTGCTCTGAGGTGTAACTCCAGGGCCCCGGGCCTTGCCTGCGCATCAGGGAATGTTTGAAGAAGGAACGTCAGGAATCGTGAGAGCAAGGGAGGGAGAGAGGGAGAGCAACTGGAAAGAAAGAGGCTTCCTGCCCTTTAATGACACCCGCAACCCACTTAGCCACGGGGCCTGGGGAAACACAGGCCGCTGGCTATCGGGCAAAGCACAACGCCTTCCATCTGTCACAGGCTTTAGGGCTTCCAAAACCCTTTCCCAGACTCATCTGATCCTCAGACTCTCCCTGGGAAGTTACCAGCAGTGATCCCCATTTTACAAAGAGGGAAATGGTAGCTAGGGAAGGGGAAAGACTTGGAAGGCCAGCAATCGGTTTCGAGGCCCAGGCCAAAGGGCTCCTTCTCTCCAACAGCACTCCTCCGGGTCAGCAAAGAGCAGCCGTGAGAGGCTCTGTGGTCCCTCCCGGCCTGGCGGCCCCAGGAGGCCTTCAGGAGGTCTGTCTGCAAGCAGACGCTCAGGAGCCCGCGTCCTTGCTCACTGCCCAGTTCCTCCCCAGGCACAAAAAACGCTTTATTCCCTCACGGCCCGCAGGCTGACGCCGTCCCGGCTTCCTTGTGGCCTCCGGCCGTGTCCTGCATCTGATGAGGCAGGGAATAATTCCTCCTTTCTTTCTGGAGCTTGCTGCCATCCAGGTATTTATAGACGCTGCTGGCCCTGCTGAGACAGCTTTTCTCTCCCGTTTAAATTTAGCTGCCTTTGTCTTCTTCCCCTGACTTATCTCCCAAGTCCTCCTGGGTTTCCTCCACAGCCTTTGTTCCTCCGTTGTTTGCTCCACATCTTCTTTCATCTGCTGAGCCAAAGCAGTCTCGTCAAAGAGATTCTCTGAGGTCTGAATATGACTTCCTCCTTGGTGCGCAGACCTCTCCACGGTCCACGCTCTGATCACTTCCCACTTTCTCTTGCACAGACCTCCCCCTCAGCTTCTCTCCATCCTGCCCGTTTATGGAAAGAGAAAGTGGCCCCAGCTAACGTGCCAACAGGGCCAGAACCAGTAACCTCCCAATCGTGTCTCCAGGACTGACATATTTACACTATTAATACTATATATAAAATGGATAATCAAGGAGAACCTACTGTATAGCACAAGGAACTCCATTCAGCACTCTGTGGTGACCTAAAGGAATCAGATCAGATCAGATCAGTCGCTCAGTCATGTCCGACTCTTTGCGAGCCCATGAATCACAACACGCCAGGCCTCCCTGTCCATCACCAACTCCCGGAGTTCACCCAGACTCACGTCCATCGAGTCAGTGATGCCATCCAGCCATCTCATCCTCTGTCGTCCCCTTCTCCTCCTGCCGCCAATCCCTCCCAGCATCAGAGTCTTTTCCAATGAGTCAACTCTTCACATGAGGGGGCCAAAGTACTGGAGTTTCAGCTTTAGCATCATTCTTTCCAAAGAAATCCCAGGGCTGATCTCCTTCAGAATGGACTGGTTGGATCTCCTTGCAGTCCAAGGGACTCTCAAGAGCCTTCTCCAACACCACACTTCAAAAGCATCAATTCTTCGGTGCTCAGCCTTCTTCACAGTCCAACTCTCACATCCATACATGACCACAGGAAAAACCATAGCCTTGACTAGACGAACCTTTGTTGGCAAAGTAATGTCTCTGCTTTTGAATATGCTATCTAGGTTGGTCATAACTTTCCTTCCAAGGAGTAAGCACCTTTTAATTTCATGGCTGCACTCACCATCTGTAGTGATTTTGGAGCCCAGAAAAATAAAGTCTGACACTGTTTCCACTGTTTCCCCATCTATTTCCCATGAAGTGATGGGACCGGATGCCATGATCTTCATTTTCTGAATGTTGAGCTTTAAGCCAACTTTTTCACTCTCCTCTTTCACTTTCATCAAGAGGCTTTTGAGTTCCTCTTCACTTTCTGCCATAAGGGTGGTGTAATCTGCATGTCTGAGGTGACTGATATTTCTCCCGGCAATCTTGATTCCAGCTTGTGTTTCTTCCAGTCCAGCGTTTCTCATGATGTACTCTGCATAGAAGTTAAATAAACAGGGTGACAGTATACAGCCTTGACGGACTCCTTTTCCTATTTGGAACCAGTCTGGTGTTCCATGTCCAGTTCTAACTGTTGCTTCCTGACCTGCATACAAATTTCTCAAGAGGCAGATCAGGTGGTCTGGTGTTCCCCTCTTTCAGAATTTTCCACAGTTTATTGTGATCCACACAGTCAAAGGCTTTGGCATAGTCAATAAAGCAGAAATAGATGTTTTTCTGGAACTCTCTTGCTTTTTCCATGATCCAGCAGATGTTGGCAATTTTATCTCTGGTTCCTCTGCCTTTTCTAAAACCAGCTTGAACATCAGGAAGTTCACAGTTCACATATTGCTGAAGCCTGGCTTGGAGAATTTTGAACATTACTTTACTAGCGTGTGAGATGAGTGCAATTGTGTGGTAATTTGAGCATTCTTTGGCATTGCTTTTCTTTGGGATTGGAATGAAAACTGACCTTTTCCAGTCCTGTGGCCACTGCTGAGTTTTCCAAATTTGCTGGCATATTGAGTGCAGCACTTTCACAGCATCATCTTTCAGGATTTGGAATAGCTCAACTGGAATTCCATCACCTAAGGAAATCCAAAAAGGATGGGGCACATGTATGTGGATGACTAATTCACTTTGCTGTACAGCAGAAACTCACATCACATGGTAAAGCAATGACATGCCAACCAAATTTAATTTATAAAAAAAGAACTCCTGGTTTCAGTGTCCCTATCTTGAGTCTCAACCCAGAATCACTTTATCTGCTGCCTGGCGAGATATGTCAAGGTTTGGCACATCCTTGTTCTATTAGGCACTGAACTGATCCTAAGACAATCCTACTTTAGTGCTACAAAGAGCAAATGCCATTCAGAGAGGGAGGTGCACAACTTTACTTCTAAAATCAGTTCATAAATAGAATGTAGGTTGAGACTAGGTTCCCAAGTCCAAGTCATACGGGGATCTGCAATTCCAGTGGTCCCAGGAGTCCAGCAAGTAGGGAAATGAATGAAGCAAGTGTGGCCGCAGACAGTAAGGACCTGTAGCAGATACACTATGTCTTAAGAAGTCTCAAACTGCAGCACCCAGGCCGTCTGATTTTTCCAGAGAAGTCAAAAATCAGGGATTTTAAATAGTGGCAATGAACTTGAAATTTGAAAGGCACTTTACATGTAGGACATGCAGCGCTGTTGTGACCTCTGCACCCCACCCACGCCTTCACACATCATCCACAAGCCTGGCTCCTCACCACCTCCCTAGCCACGGCGTACAGACCAAATGGCCCTTCCAGGCCCACTTAGCAGCTCCCAGGGTCCCACACAGAGGGCCCCATTCTACCCCGCAGATTGGCTTCTGAACTGATAACAGCAGAGCCCTGCCTCTAACTCAGGTTCTCCTTTCCTGTCTTCTCTCTGCTCATGCTTGGCGACGGTGATGTTCATTTTCAAAATCGTCCCCAGAAGGTCTTCTATGGTGCCTCAATCCAGATAAGCTAGGTTATGCTGCAACATTAAACATTAAACAACATTAAAAATCCCCATAGCTTATAAAGGTAATTTATCCTCTTGGGTAAATCACACTAGTAGCAATCTTCATCCAAGCCAATACCAGACATCTATCAGTTCAGCTTCTCTATCAGTATAAGATGTCACTGGGTACATTACTCCTGGTTCCCTGAAGGTAATTTTGAACTAAAAATATAGTCATCTTTCCCTGAAAAGAACTTTAATAATTCTCTTTACTGACTTTTCAAGTTAGAAACTAAATCTTGCTCAAGACATTAAAAAAAAAAAAAAGAATGTTACATGAAGAAAATAATTAAATACTTGCTTAGAATAAAAATATAACATCTAGATTCATATAAGATTTTTTTCCTTTTTTGAAGCCCTCAAATAAACTATGGATTTGAGCATTTTCTTTTTAGCAACTTTATTAGAATATAATTTGTAGACCATAAACTGCACATATTTAAAGCATGCAACTTGATAACTTTTATACCTATGTATACTCCTTTGTGGGCTTCCCTGGTGGCTCAGACAGTAAAAAATCTGCCTGCAATGCAGGAGAGCCAGGTCAGGAAGATCCCCCGGAGGAGGGCATGGCAATCCACTCCAGTATTGTTGCCTGGACGATCTCATAGACAGAGGAACCTGGTAGGTTCAGTCCATGGGGTCACACGACTGAAGCGACTTAGCATAGCCTAGCACACATACCCCTTTGGAATCACTCACTATAATTGCTAATAAATATATTCATCTCCCCCCCCAAAAAAAAAAATTCCTGTAGCTTAAAATCACAAAGGTTCCATGCTCCCTGTGGGTCGCCTGGGGCCTCTCCTCCAAGCCGCTCCCACCCCAGCCTGGCAGAGTGGCCACCGCCATGCTCCACCATCTGAAACACCGCCATCATCGCAACAGAGGGAAGCGACGGACTGTGCACCGGCTTCTAAATCTCTTCCCCAGAAGGAATACTCATACCCTTTCTGCTCACAGCTCATTTCTCAAAAGAGATTACACGACCATGTATGATTCCAAAGAAAGTGAAGGACTGACGTTTTTATCACATGCTTAGAAGGTGGGAAGACAGAAGTATTTAGGGAACAGCGCTAAGTGACTTACACATGTGATGTTTCCACTTTTCAGGGAGTTTTTTAAGTTCTCTTCAAAGGTTCTGAATTCATTCATTCATTCACTTAACAGTAATGACCGAGCAAAGCTCTGAGGTGAATAATCTGGGCATAGGGTATAAGAACTGCTCCTGGGGACTTCCCTGGTGGCCCAGTGGCCAAGACTTTACCTTTCAGTGTTAGTAGTGTGGGTTCGATCCCTGATTGGGGAGCTAAGATCCTACACGCATCGAGGCCAAAACACCAAAACAGAAAACAGAAGCAAAATTGTGCCAATTACTATCTTCCAAACACAGTCCAGGGACTTCCCCGGTGGATCAGTGGTTGGACATCCACCTGCCAATGCAGGGGACATGGGTTCAATCCCTGGTCCGGGAAGATCCCCCCAGGTGCAGAGAAGCTAAACCTGTTCTCCACAACTACTGAGCCTGCACGCCTAGAGCCCATGCTCTGCAGCAAGAGAGCCGCCCCACCCACCACAGTTAGCGAACATTCTCATGAAGACCCAGGGCAGCCAAAATAATTAAATAGATAAATATGGTCTGCATAAAAAAAAATTCTTAAGGACTATTTTTTACAAAAGAACTGCTCTCTACCTTCAAACAGTTATAACTTGCCTAGGGGACATCTGTTCAGTTCAGTTCAGTTGCTCAGTCGTGTCCAACTCTTTGTGACCCCGTGAATCGCAGCACGCCAGGCCTCCCTGTCCATCACTGACTCCCGGAGTTCACTCAAACTCACGTCCATCGGGTCAGTGATGCCATCCAGCCATCTCATCCTCTGTCGTCCCCTTCTCCTCCTGCCCCCAATCCCTCCCAGCATCAGAGTCTTTTCCAATGAGTCAACTCTTCGCATGAGGTGGACACCTGTAGATCTTGCCAATAACTTGGAAACAAGGGGCCACACACAGAAAGTGCTCTAGCCAACTGTTAACAAAGTACTGAGCACAGGAAGGCAGTAAACACAGAGAAAGTGGTATCTGAGCAAATCCTCGGAACAGGGAGAGGTAGACACAAGCAGGAAGGAGGCCCATCCCAAAAATTCCTCCACCCCAAGACCTGTGACCACACAGCAGATCAAAGCACTAACCAGGATACACTTCCTGAATAACGAACCCTGCATCTGTGCAGAGGATGCAGCAAGGAGGAATCACATATGGCAGTCAAAACCACCCCTATTCCTATCTAGCTTCTAAGCCCAGACTGGAACTGATGGCTTAGATTCAAACTTCGGGTCCTGTACTCACTTGCTAGACGACCTTGGCCAAGTCCTTGAACCATCTGTGCCTGTTTCCTTGTCTGTACAATGGGGTATTAATAGTGCCAACCTCAAAGGGTTGATATTAGAACTGAGTATGTGAGTGCTGGTAACGTAACAAGGAAAAGGGGGCTGGGTATCCCCCACAGGCATCAGAGCAAGCGTGTGCTCTTGGGCCTTGATTGAGACTGCTCTCGTTTTTCCTTGAAAGGAGGTTTGATCTACATAAAAGCAGAAGGCAGAGGGAAGAAGGCTCTGTGCCCTCAAGGTAGGTCCCCTCGAGCACTAGTCTGCATCTCATCTCTGCCTCATCACCAATGAACTCCTCATAAATCCAAGCTCAGATATCCCCACCCGGTACTCTGTGAACGTCTGTCTGAAGTCACATTTCCCTAGGTGTCCCACAGAGAACAAATCCCAAAGATGGACTCAAGAGGAAAAAAAATTTAAAAACTCTGTCATCTGCTGCATAAGGAAAGCTCCCTCTTAGAGATGAGCAAAGCACAAAGGAGAAAACAAAAATCTGCTTTGTTTTATTTAACCCTGCGTTTTCTGGGTTCAATTCTGCCCATGATAGCTTTATTTTGCAGGCCGCACACTTTGGGAAATATTGTGCGGAGGCAATCGCTATTTCTTATTGATCCATGCATCCACAGAAGTGCGGATTATGCTTGGAGTGTAACAGGCAGGAGAGGAGTCGACACGTTGGACTGAATTTCTTATGTAATCTTGGGAGAAATATTTCCTCCCTCGGCCTCAGTCTTGCCATTTTTTTAATGAGGAAATCAGACCAGAGAACGGCTGAGGTCCTCTCTGTCCTCAGTTACGAGCCGATAGCTCATTAGAGGTTTTTCTCCTTGCTCTCTGCCTGGTCATTATTGAGCCTCGTTACTGAATTCAAGGTGGGAGCAAAAGCAAAACCGTCAGCCCCCAGGAAGCCAACAGGAAAGGGTCAGAGTGGACATTCACTGTCGGCCAGCTCCCGTGCAGAGGGCTTTATGGGGACCATGGCGTCCAGCAGCCGCAAGCTGAACAGAGGAGTACCTTTATTAAAACCACTCCCCTTTACCACAGAGATGGAGGCACAAACAGGCTAAGCCATTGTTTACAGTAACTGCCCAGTTTGCAGAGATGGGACTTGAACCCAGGTCACGTGACACCAAGTCCCAGACTCTTACCTGTTAGGGGACACTGCTTCCCGGGTCACATGAGCCACAGGAGACCCGCGGATTCCATGCAGGGCACTCAGCTTCCTGTTAAGGGAGGACTAAAAGCTTTAAGCTTTGCTTCATTTCTTCAGATTAATTCAACACATTTGTCCATCCCTAGATTCTGGTCACAAAGAGCTGTACACGACTGAGCGACTGAACTGAACTGAATGAGGTTCTGCCATTCTTCTGACTTCAGCTTTCAGGAAAAAAATGCAGGGAATAGCATTTGCCATGAATTTATTTTTATCAATTACCATTAGAATGGCTTCCCTGGTGGCTCAGCAGTAAAGAATCCACTTGCAAGGCAGGAGACTCAGATTGGATCTCTGGGTCAGGAAGATCCTCTGGAGGAGTGTGGCAACCCACTCCAGTATTCTTGCCTGAAAAATCCCATGGACAGAGGAGCCTGGCGGGCCTACAGTCCATGGGGTCACGAAACTGATGGATACAACTTAGCGACAAAACCTCCTCCTCCACCACCACCACCTTTAGAGTAATTAGAACAATAATCATTTACAGTATATCCAGGAAGCAATTTCATATCCATTACTGAGTGAGATTTTTCATGCTAGCTTTCTGAGGAACACAGAGAAAATCAATATCACCACATTAATTTTACAAGCAAGGAAAGGGAGGTTCCAGGAGGTGAAGGAGTTTGCCTAAGACTCCAGGCCAACAAATAAATTGTGGATTGTGGATTTGAACCTGGCCTTTGGGTTTCAAATAGGAAAAGGAGTTCGTCAAGGCTGTATATTTATTTAACTTATATGCAGAGTACATCATTAGAAACGCTGGAATGGAAGAAACACAAGCTGGAATCAAGATTGCTGGGAGAAATATCAGTCACCTCAGATATGCAGATAACACCACCCTTATGGCAGAAAGTGAAGAGGAACCCAAAAGCCTCTTGAAGAAAGTGAAAGTGGAGAGTGAAAAAGTTGGCTTAAAGCTCAACATTCAGAAAATGAAGATCATGGCATCCGGTCCCATCACTTCATGGGAAATAGATGGGGAAACAGTGGAAACAGTGTCAGACTTTATTTTTCTGGGCTCCAAAATCACTACAGATGGTGACTGCAGCCATGAAATTAAAAGACGCTTGCTCCTTGGAAGGAAAGTTATGACCAACCTAGATAGTATATTCAAAAGCAGAGACATTACTTTGCCAACAAAGGTCCGTCTAGTCAAGGCTATGTTTTTTCCTGTGGTCATGTATGGATGTGAGAGTTGGACTGTGAAGAAGGCTGAGCACCGAAGAATTGATGCTTTTGAAGTGTGGTGTTGGAGAAGACTCTTGAGAGTCCCTTGGACTGCAAGAAGATCCAACCAGTCCATTCTGAAGGAGATCAGCCCTGGGATTTCTTTGGAAAGAATGATGCTAAAGCTGAAACTCCAGTACTTTGGCCCCCTCATGTGAAGAGTTGACTCATTGGAAAAGACTCTGATGCTGGGAGGGATTGGCGGCAGGAGGAGAAGGGGACGACAGAGGATGAGATGGCTGGATGGCATCACTGACTCGATGGACGTGAGTCTGGGTGAACTCCGGGAGTTGGTGATGGACAGGGAGGCCTGGCGTGCTGCGATTCATGGGGTCGCAAAGAGTCGGACACGACTGAGCGACTGATCTGATCTGATCTTTGGGTTTCAGGGGCTCAATACAATCCCAGGCACTTAGATCCCAAAGTCAACCCCGAGTAGTGGACGGCGAGGAGACAGTCGGGGAGGACATGGATGTGAACTAAGAGGGGACACTGACGAGGAGACCCTGGAGCCAGAAGGAAACCCACGGTGACAGCCGGAGGGAAAAGAGCGTCTCCCGTCTTCCTTGGTGTCGGGCTGGGGCACATTCAGGGTTTAAATGCCCTTCCTGAGCCTCCTCTTACTCTTCTTCCTTCTCCCTAACCTTCTGTCTCTTCAAGTCACTAACCGTTCATCATCTTAGCCACCTCCCAGATCACAGACCTGGGACCATTTTTTTTTTATTTCCATTTTGCTTTTATTTTAATAAACATGCAAACATAAACACACACCCATGTCATAAAAATAATCATTTTCCTTGCCCTTTGACAAATATGTCCATTAAGATGCCTCTCTCTGGTACAGTTTTTAAAAATCTCAAGAACTAACTAACTAAATGGTCTTTAAAAGACCTTCTAAAACATTATTTGGAGAAGGAAATGACAGCCCATTCCAGGATTCTTGTCTGGAGAATCCCATGGACAGAGGAGCCTGGCAGGCTTCAGTCCATGGGGTCGCAAAGAGTTGGGCACAACTGAGCAACTAAACAACAAAATATGATTTAATGAATTATGTTTAAGTTCCTAAAGAAGAACTGCCCAGTTTCAAACAAAAGTTTGAAAAAGCACCTTTTAAATTTCAAGCATCACAGTATGTTATTTAAAAAGCTTATGGTTAAGCATTAAAGCTACCCATGGATCTTCATGCTACTGAATCAGCACCTAGAATGGGCACAATATCTGTGGTTGTGCATTTACAAAGCTATTTTCTGACTGTGGGCTTCTACTTCTTTTTTTTTTAATTAATTTTTATTGGAGTACAGTTGCTTTATAATATCATGTTAGCTTCTACTGTACAGCAAAATTAATCAGCCATCCATGTACACATATATCCCCTCCCTTTGGGGCTTCCTTCCCGTTCAAGACCTGGGACCATTTATGTTTCACCCACAAATATTCCCTGGGTGCCTCCACTGTGCCTGGCCACCATGACTGGGCATTAAGGAGATACGTACAAATCACTGAACTCCGGGGAAGGCGCTGACTTCAGGCTCAGGAAAGACCTGAGGAGGTGGTGTGTTTGATCTGAGCCTGGAGGGTATATAGGAGCCCTACAGAAGGATGACATGCTCCAGAATGAAGACTGGACAAAGAGTCTTCTGGACTGAGCAATCATGTGCGGCGACTTGGACTGAGAGGTGATGCGCAGAAGGGAAGTGTCAAGAGCTGAGGCCCGAAAGGGAGGGCAGCTAGATCTCGATGCGTCTTTAAGTTCAGCTGAAGACACTGACCTTGACCTCTCAGACTGTGAGGGAGTTATGACTGCACAGCTACCCCTTTTGCCAGGGACGGTTTTGAACCTATTCCTGTTGGCTCGTTCTTCTCATAGTAAGTCCTCTAGAGAACCCAGGGGTGAATCCAGAAATTCTTGTCGCAATTAGAAAAGAATATGAAGATCAAAGCAGAGAGAAAATGATCACTCCCTTTGGTCAAAAAGGTAAGTGTAGCTTAAGGTGCACCGCGCCCTGGGGTCAGGATGCCAACAGGAGCGGGCAGAGGTCTCCACATCTTGCCTGGAGCCCCGAGGGCTGGTTGAAGCAGGTGCTCCAGGTAGACCTGTCCCCTCCCCTAGCACGACTTCTGTGCGCAGGAAGCAACGTGAGTGCTAGTCTCCCAAGTAAGTGATAAAAAGCGCAGTGAGTGATGGTGTTGGCCATCCCAGGACGTGACTGACACCTTGACCTCGCCACCGTCTTCCGCCCTGGGGGAGAGGCTGAGGTGAGTGCTATTCACAGACCTGACACCAGGAGGCAATGGTGGGCCATGGTCCACCTCCGCCCGGACACCGCTGACAAGGGAGCTGGAGACAAAGGAGGGACGTGGATCCAGATACACAAATGCGGGAGGAAGCGGAAGGAAGTTTCAACAACAAATTTGCTGCAATTTGCTCTTAATATAAGAGACGCTCCTCCAGCAGATGCCCCTGGCCTATCAATCCAGTCCTCTGAACCTGGGGACAGCACAAGATGAACAGAAGTCTTATGAGAGCTCCCTGTCCTGCTCCTTCCCTGGGCCTGCACTTATACCACTAACCCCCGGCCCGAAGCTGCTCTCCCAGTTTGCTTTCCCTTCCTCTCTCTTTGCAGGATGCTCAGGCCGTCTTTCTTTGCCCATGCAGGCGTCTTGTCTGGGCCTGTGTCCACACTGTTCTCTTCAAAAGGAGCAGCCTTTTTTCAAAAGACCCCACCTCCATTTCTAATTTAATTCTAATGTCAATACCGTGAAGCCTCCCCTGACCACCACCACCCCGAGCCAGAAATCACCTGTTGTTTCCTCTCTCTCATTCTCTCCAGGACCTCCCAGAACACTCTCTGCTCCTCTCTGCCACCTCCACTCTCTGCCCTACGTGGCATTGGTATTGATCATCTGTATTGATCGTGTGGGCAGAAACGCTGTCCTCATGTTTCTGTGAAGCATCTTGAGTATGAACCCTGCTTACAGTCACCTCACAGGATAAAGGAGGTTAAATCTGACCAGAGGACTGTCCAGGGACATTCCTGCTTGTCAGGTAAGCATTGGTTTTCTAATCTACAGAAGGCTTAAGATACAGGGCTAGATTAACTGGGAACTGATTAACTAAATTATGGTATATCTATGCTATGGAAAGGACAAAGCTTTTAAAATGAATGAGAAAGTCTCTATGTGCTAGCATGGAAAGGCGTTCAAGATATATATATATATATATATATATATATATATATATATTTTTAAGCAAAAATAAAAGGCAAACCACAGGATAACTGAATGCTTTCATTTATTTAGGAGAGAAAGCAACATTTTGTACAAACATATAATCTTACATGCATAGAACAACTCTGGAGGAATGTACAAGAAATACTAACAGTAGACAAAGCAGAGGAAAAGAACTAGGGTGATAAAGAAGAAATACCTTTTCTTTGCAATTTAAATCCTAAGATATTTTTACTTTTGCAATTGATTAATTCATTCAGTAAATACTTGTTTAAGTATTTAAGCGGTATTTAGAATACCGTTCTGAGCACTGGAGTACCTAGAGATTATAAAAGGACCTTTAGGAACATCCCTGGTGACCCAGTGGTTAGGACTCTGCGCTTCCACGGCAGGGGTCACAGGTTAAATCCCTGGTCAGGGAACTGAAATCCTTCATGCTCCATGGTGTGGCAAAAATAATAATAATAACAAAGAAACTTTAACTTTTCTATTAGTATAATCGTTAAACTAGCTTAATTTCAAAGTGGGGTGAGATTTTCCACCTTGTCCCACATGCTCACAGCAATGATAAATGTGGGCAAAATGCATGAGTGAGACATTCTCAGGCGTTATATCCAATAGGCAGCACAGGACTCTCATCCTTGAGAGGCGAGCCCAGCTCTACTTTCAGAGGACACACACCTCCATGCTTTGGTGCAGGGGGTGGGGTCCCAAAACAGCGATAATCTCACCATGCTAAGAATTGCTTCTGGGCAGCTGAAGCAATTAGAATGTGTAGGGTCATATAGCTATGCTGGGGGAGTAGCCCAGACATCATATGGAGACACATGGAGGGTCTTGGTGGCGGACTGGGCTGTGTATGTACAGGGCAAGACTCTACAAGGCTGAGCAAAGATTGATGACAAGCTCAGAGCTCAGTGAGAAGAAACTTGCTGAAACCTCAGGCATTCAATGACTATCCAAAAAAAAAAAAAGAAGCCAGCCTTGGAAATAAAGATCCTGCCTTAGAGTGAAGTTCACAAATGACACATTGCTGGTGTTGTTCAGTCGCTAAGTCGTGTCTGACTCTTTGCGACCTCATGGACTCCTCTGTCCTCCATGATCTTCCAGAGTTTGCTCAGATTCATGTCCATCGAGTCAGTGACGCCATCCAACCATCTCCTGCTCTGCTGCCCCCTCTCTTTTTCCTTCCAATCTTTCCCATCATTAAGGCCTTTTCCAATGAGTTGGTTCTTCATATCAGGTGGCCAAACATTGGAGCTTCAGCTCAGCAACAATCCTTCCAATGAATATTCAGGGTTGATTTCTTTTAGGATAACATAGACCCACCATATAAAAGAATAAACTCAAGACTGGCAGGACCAAAGAAATTTACTAGTAGCTCAACTAACTTTTAGAACAAAAATCAACATCCATAAGAGATGACATGACAAACTCAATATAATGTATCATCCAAAGTAGTCAGTATACCATAAAAACGTACAGCATAAATGTGGACCATAAACAAGCAGGATCGGGGGGCAATCTATTCAAACAGACCTTAAAATGACCCAGATGCTGAAATTAGCAGACAAGCACTTTAAAGCAGCTGTTATAAATATGTCCAAGGACTTAAGGGAAAAGACGGTCATAATGAGTGGAATGCTAGGAATCACAATGAAAGAATAAAAAAAATGTTAAAAATAGAAACTGTAGGAAAGAAAAGTATAGTTCAGTACCTGGAAACTTAAAGCTCACTGGAATAGAGAAAAGAAAAAAAATTGTTAGGGACAGAATCCCAGTGACCTGTGAGATGATATGAAGCGGACATTTATATATAGGTTTCCCAGTTGGTGCTAGTGGTAAAGAATCTGCCTGCCAATTCAGGAGACATGGGTTTGATCCCTGGGTCGGGAAGATTGCCTGAAGTAGGAACCGGCAACCCACTCCAGTACTCTTGCGTGGAGAATTCCATGGACAGAGGAGCCTGGTGGGCTACAGTCCATGGTGTTGCAAGAGTTGGACACAACTGAGTGACTGAGCACATACTTACATATAATTGAAGTCCTAAAAGGGAAAGAGAAAATGGAAAGGAAAAGAATGTTTGAGGACATAATCACCAATATTTCCCGAGTTCAATTTCTTCAATTAACTTCTGTTGTTGCTGCTGCTGCTGCGTTGCTAAGTCGTGTCCAGCTCTTTTGCAACTCCATGGACTGCAGCTGGCCCGGCTCTTCTGTCGATGGAATTTCCCAGGCAAGGATACTGCAGTGGATTGCCGTTTCCTTCTCCAGGGGATCTTCTCAATCCAGGAATTGAACCCACGTCTCCTGCACTGGCAGGCAGATTCTTTACCATCTAAGCCACCAGTAAGCACCTAAAATTAGCTTATAGATCCAAATGATTCAGCAATCCCCAAACAGGATCAATACAAAGAGGACCATAGCTAGACAAACTATGTTGAACTGCTAAAAATCAAAGATAAAAAGAAAATCTTAAACAGAGCCAAAGGAAAAATACAAATATCAGTTGACTGCTCATAGTAAATAAGAGAGGCAAGACAACAAGGGAACAATGACTTTAAAATACAGAAAGAAAAATAAGTCTGCCTAAATGGCATATTCAGTAAAAATATCCTTCAAAAATTAGAGTGAAAGAAAGTTATTTTTAGGTGAACATAATGTGAGAGAATTCATTGACAGCAGACTTGCACCATGAGAAATGCTGCAGGAGATTCTTGTTCTTCAGGCTGAAGAAAAACGACACCAGATGGAAATCTGGGTCTACGAGGGAAGGATAGTTACATTTTATGGTGTGGTAAATTACATATGTGTATTTAATGTATATGTCCACACTAGCACAGAAGATTGGTTGGGGTAAGTGGTATTTTACCATACTAAGATTCTTACATTTTACAGGAACCAATGCAATGTTACTTTAAGGTAGACTTGATAAATTTAGGATACTTGTATTGCCTAGAGTGATGCAAAAAATACATAGAGCTATACTTAAAAAGCCAACAGAGAAATTAAAATGAATGGCTAAAACAAACAAACAAACAAAAATAGATGACTAACCCAAAGAAAGCAGGCAAAAGCAAAGAGAGGGAAAATACACAGATGGGACAAATAGAAAGCAAATACCAAGAAGGTAAATTTAAAACCAACCGTATCATTTGTTACTCTAAATGTAAATGGACTAAATCTTCTGATTAGACAGGAGGTGGGACTTTTGGTATAGCAGATAAGGAGGTTAGCAAATCATCTCCCCGCAAAAGCAACTATAACACAAGAAACCAAATTGTCTAAAAAACTATTTCTGGGCACTGGGCACTGGAAATCAATCAAAGCCATAGAATGAATTCATCAAAAACTTTTAAACTGGAGTTAAAAGATCGGAAGTCTGTGGTGTTCCTGCTTGGGGTAATTTTCATCCTCCCCCACGAGCCAGGAGCTTTGCTGCCAGAGCCAGCAGGCTTGGTGTGAAGTAAGAAGTCCAAGTCCATGCCCACCAGCAATGTCAGTAAAACCAGCCATCTTGGTGGCCATGAATGGGAAAGCCCAGTGGCTCTACTACCCAGAGATTGTAGCCCTGGTTGGTGCCAAAGCAACAGAACAGAGAACTGACCAGAAATTTAACAAAGGGATTCAGGAAATAAAACAGCCCTAAAGAGGCCTGGTAGGATTCAGGAAATAAAACAGCCCTAAAGAGGCCTGGTAGGCTAAGAGTCGGACACGACTGAGCGACTTCACTTTCACTTTTCACTTTCATGCATTGGAGAAGAAAATGGCAACCCACTCCAGTGTTCTTGCCTGGAGAATCCCAGGGACGGGGGAGCCTGGTGGGCTGCTGTCTGTGGGGTCGCACAGAGTCGGACACGACTGAAGCAACTTAGCAGCAGCAGCAGCAGCAAAGAGGCCTGGTAAATCCTCCACATATCCCTGGCTGACCAGGAGACTGCGCACGCAGGCAGAAAAGACACAGGGTGGCTTAACTGAGAGCAAAGAGCCAGGGGAGACTTGGAACCCACCTGACCTTCGGCAAGTTTCCCAGCAGAAGAGTATGGGAGCCCTACTGGCTTGAGGGGCTCATTAGACCAAATAATGCCCCCAATCCCACAAAGATGTCCACGTCCTAATCCTGAAAGCTGTGAGTGGTACCTTACAGAGCAAAAGGGACTTTGCCAATGTGATTAAAGGTAAGGACCTTGAGATGGAGAAAGTATATTGAATTATCTGGGTCGGTTTTATCTACTTACATGACTCCTTAAAAGCAGAGGACATTTTCCAGCTGTGTCAAAGAGATGACGTGCGATTAGGACCTGACTCTCCGTGCTAGTTATGAAATGGAGGCAGTAGGCTTGCCAGGAAAATCCCGTGGATGGAGGAGCCTGGCAGGCTACAGTCCATGGGGTTGCAAAGAGTCGGACACGGCTGAGCGACTACACTCACTCACAGGCTGTGAGCCAAAAGATGCCATTGCCTCCAGAAACTGAAAAAGACAGGAAATGGATTCTTCTTCCCCGGAATCTCCAGAAAGGAATGCAGGCTTGCCAACACTGTGATTTTAGCCACATTAGAAAAGCAACTGAGGGGCTTGCCCAGGTGTCTAGAGGATAAGACTCTGGGCTCGCAGCGCAGAGGCCCCGAGCTCAGTCACTGGCTGAAGGACTAAGACCCACGCGCTGCAACTGCTGAGCACACACTCCAGAGCCTGAGGGCCCCTAGCGAAGACCACTCCCCACAGAAAAGTGCAGCCAAAGTTAATAATCTCTTTCAAAAAAGAAAACCAATTGAGCCAAACTGGTGAGAGGACAGGGGCTTGACCACTAAACTATGAAGAAACAGAAGGAACATAGACGCTAGAAATACAGTGAAAACCAAGACAAAGTCTCGCATCTAGTAAAGTTTATTTCTAGTGGAATTGGACACAGGTAGATTGTGGCTCAACTGTTAAAAATCTGCCTGCAATGCAGGAGACCCCAGTTTGATTCCTGGGTCAGGAAGATCTGCTGGCGAAGGCATAGGCTACCCACTCCAGTGTTCTTGGGCTTCCCTTGTGGCTCAACTGGTAAAGAATCCACCTGCAAGGTGGGAGGCCTGGGTTTGATCCCTGGGTTGGGAAGATCCACTGGAGAAGGGAAAGGCTACCCACTCCAGTACTCTGGCCTGGAGAATTCCATGGACTTTTATAGTCCATGGGGTTGCAAAGAGTCGGACACAACTGAACGACTTTCACTTTGAGTTTTCAGAGTAAAAATAATAACAACAGTAATCAGATCATGATAAGAACAATGCAGAGATGTAAAGTACGGCAGTGTAGTAGAACGATTGGGTGTGTGATTTGGATCAAGGAAGTGATGTTTAAGCTAAAATCTGAATTACGAGAAGAGACAAGCATGAGAAGACCACAGAGAACAGTAGCATAGGGAGAAGTAACAGTGCGAAGGCCCTGGAGCAGAAACAAGCTTGGTTTATTGGAGAAAGGTCCCTGTGCCTGGAGATGTGGTGTGGGCACCGGGGAGAGCAGTGTGATGTGTGATTAGAGAAAAAGGATGCAGCGCTCCATAAACCGGAGTAAGAAGTCTACATCCACGTGACAGGAGACACTGCAGGACTCCAAGTCAGCTAGTGATAGACTGTGATGTACATTTCCGAAGCGCACTCTCATTTCAGAGAGGAGATCAGAGCCCAGGCTGGCAAGAACAGAGCCAAGGAGATGACCTGGGAGTCACGGCCACAGTCCAGGAAAGAAGGGCGGTAGTGCTTCAGATATGGCCAGTTAGGTGGGACAAGTGGACACATTTGGGACAGGTTTTGGAAGGAGAGCTGATCTGGTGGTGGATTGGGTTTAGAATGGGGGAAGAGACAGAGGAATCCAAGATGAGACTCCTGGGTTTGGAGACCGGGTTTGAGTGGATGACAGTGTTGTCTGCCAAAGAGTGGGGGCAGGACAGAGCTGCTCAGGGTAAGGAGACAGGGCATGGAGGAGGAGGGGGCACGGAACCAGGGCTCCCCTGTCCTGGCTCTATGAGAGTCTAGAAATTTATCAAACTCCTTAAACTATGTGCTAAGTCTAGTGAACAATATGAGGATGACTGAGCCAGAGTTCCTGTATTCCAGGAATTCACAAGTCTAGTAAGGGAGAAGAATAAGAATTCAAGAAAAACCATAAGTACTTTTTCAAAAAGAAAATATGAAAGTGAGAGTGGGGATCCAACAGGTTGGCAGGGCACAGACGTCCAGGAACACTCCATGGAGTCCGGGGCTGTGAATTCAAATTCTAAATGTGGATGGACTTGAACAAGCATCACTGGTGTGTGGGTAGATTCTAGGCAGGAAGGAAAAATTTTCAGTGAGGTTCTCTAGAAATACTGGAGAAAGGCTGAGCAGATGAGGGTGATGAAGATTTAGTGTGTGTTAGGCAAGAGCAATGGAAGATCCTGGAAAAGTAGGTTAAGATCAAATTGTGAGAGATTTCAAGGGCAGTCTGGAGCTACTGGTTTTATCCTCTGGCTGAGAGTGCAGATCAGAGATACAGAGGACTGGTCAGCAGAAAAGTGACCCACTTCGAGCTGTGCATTAAGGTCACCATGGTAACAGTGTTTGAAAGATGGTGGTGATGGATGGCATAGAGAGGGGCAGGCAGGAAGAGACACTGCAGGAAGCGAGTTCCAAGATTATCCTCCAGTCCAGGTGAGGGGTCGGGCCAATCGGAAGGAAAGCGTCAGGAATGAAAATGAAGGGAGGGATGAGGCATGACAGAGACTGACAGTCGGGTCTGGAGATCGATTAGATGTGGGAAAAGAAGTCCAAGATAACTCTGAGATTGAGCATGAGTGTCTGGGAGAATCACGGTGCCATGAACCGAGATAACCAGTGGGGAAGAGAAACAGGATGCAGCAGGGAAAAACAGGGAGCCAGGGAGATGATGGGCTTAACTCAGGTTGACTGTGACTTCAAGGTCCAGGGAGAAAAGACTGGTCAGCATGTGGATATTGGCGCCTCTCCGCCAGGGATAGATCTGACCTCAAAGTCAAGTTTGGGGGAGTCCTTGGCAACAAGAACACTAGCTTGTTGTGTATCAGGAGCTGAGCTAAATCCTTCATCCAATTCTCTCATTTCCTCTCCCGTGACAGCCCAGGGAGGCACCTACTATTATTATTCCCACTTTATAAATGAGGAAGTTAAAAGTTCAGGGGAGTTCAGCCACTAGCTCAAAGTAACTTATGAACGAAATGGTGAAGTCAAGACTTGAATCCATGCACTTGAGCGCCACCCTGCAGGCTAAGTCCAGGGGTCCAAAGGGGTCCAGGGCCCCCCGCTCCCCCCACCACGTTGACTCTGCTCAATGCCCATGGAGCTTTAGGGCTCAGTGGATCTTAGAGACCTCATTCTCCCAGCTCACAGATAAAGGCGACTGAAGCACAGAGAGAGAAACCATTCACTCGAGGTCACCGTGAGGTTCCGGCCAACTCTCTGTTTTCTGGGGCCTCCTTGCCTCTCCAGCCTCACCATGTCACTCTCCCTCCCCAGCCAAGTGCATCCCGCCCCAGCGCCGGGCACTTGCTGTCCGCTCTGCCCAGCGCTGCCCTTGCCAGCACCTCATGGCCCCTTCCTTCTTGCTGGAGAGCCCGTTCCCTCGTCACAAGCACCTGCTCTGCCCAGCTGACCGGATGGAAGCCCTGCTGTCCACTCCCTGTCACGGTCCGCGATCCCGTTTTCTCGCGGCAGTTATGGTTCTCTCCAAGCATCTCATTTATCTACTTGATGGCTAATACCCCATCCTCATCTGCCGGAAGGTACAGCCGTCTTGACCCTATGCCCAGAGCTTGGAGCAGAACGCAGCCGGGTGAGCGCCGCGCGGATGAAGCAAGAGGATGGAGGAAGAGGGAAGAGGAAGAAGGCCCTGAAAACGCAGGGGTGGACATCAGTGCTAATCCTGGCCGTAACCCTCCTGCGGAGAGCAGGCAGGCGGGCGCTTGTCCACCGCTCTCGCTAATGACAGGCAGACCGGGCTTCTCTTGCGTCCTGCCTCCTCCGTCACCAGACTTGTCCCCTCAGAGACCGAGAGTCGTGCCCGGGGAGGGCGTGGGCTCGCTTTCAGAATCCGGGTGAAAAGGTCACCGCGGACACCGCGGACGGGCCCAGCCCCCCGAGGGCAGAGCCCCGTGGGGCATGTCCTTGAGCGTGCCTGCTCCCCTGCTAGGGATGACCTGCCCCTTCCTATCTCCTTCTCGTCTTCTTATCTTCCCCTCCTCCTCCTCTTGAGGCCCATGCCCGCATTCCTCACGGGCCACCTACCCTCCGTGGTATCGGCCTCCTCTCCCCTCCTCCGTCGGGGCTCCCAGAGGGCCTCCCCGCCATCTCCCCAGTCCCCTTATCTTCGCCGCTCCCAGCCCAGCCCTATCTGCTGGCTTTCAGCTCTGGGCCCGTATCAGATGCCCTCTCCACCGCCGCCTCCTTATCTGCTGGGCCCCTAGCCCACATGCACTGTTATTTTTTCCTCTTCTTGATGGAGACCGGGAGTAAACAGCCAAAGCCCAGAGCCTGGCATTTCAGGCTCCGACAGACGGGCTGAGGGTGGGAGGAGGACCGCAGGGAGAACTAGACCTGAATTCACAGACAAATCAGGCCCTGGACTTCTGAAAGGGCCTGGGTTCAGATTCTGCCTCTGGGGCTGGATGCGTTTGTCCAGCACATGGGCAAATGGCTTTAATTGCCGAAAACCTCGTCTGCAAACTTAAAACAGTTTAAATTTAAAACTTAAAAACACTCCCTCCGGTTGCTATATGGCACAGGGGGCTCAGCTTGGTGCTTGGTGATGACCAGAGGGTGGGATGGGGGTGGGGGAATCTGAGAAGGAGCCAACATCTGTGTACATATAGCTGATTCCCTTCATCGTACAGCAAAAACCAATACAACAGCGCAAAGCACTTATACACCAATAGAAATGAACACAGCAAATTCCCACTGGCTATCTATTTCACACATGGCAATATATATGTTTCCATGCTGCTGTGTCAATTCATCGCCCCCTTCTTCCCCCACTGTGTCCACAACCTGTCCTGTATGTCTGCACGTGTGATGCAGGGAGCTCAAACCCTTGCTCTGTGACAACCTAGGGGGTTGAGGTGGGGAGGGAGGTAGGAGGGAGGTTCAAGAGGGAGGGGACATGTGTATTCCTATGGCTGATTCACATTGATGTCTGGCAGAAACCAACACAACATTATAAAGCGATTATCCTCTAATTTAAAAAGTTTTTTAATAAATAAATACAACGCTCCGCCCTAGGATTACTGGGGGCCAAGGATAGTGCATGACGAACGGCTAGACTCGTTTTGGAAGCTCCGTGTTATCCATCACCACTGTAGCCACGTGCAGACACCTGTTCTCATAGTTTAGTCGCAGTAGCTCAGTCGTGTCCGACTCTTTGTGACCCCACGGACTGTAGCCCGCCAGGCTCCTCTGTCCGTGGGGGATTTCCCAGGCAAGAATACTGGAGTGGTTGCCATGTCCTTCTCCAGGGGAATCTTCCTGATCCAGGGATCAAACTCGCATCTCCTGCTTGGCAGGTGGATTCTTCACCACTGAGCCACCAGGGATCCTGGAGGCACCTGTATTAACCCCTATAACTAACCCCCGTGCACCGGTGTATGTCCTAGCAGCCCTCTGTGACTGCTGACAGGCTCCAGGGAATGCAGACCCAGAGAGGTGGAGTGACTTGCCCACAGTCACAAAGCCTGCCCCCAGCTGACCTGCAGGGAACCCCCACACACACCTCCCACGCAGCAAAGCAGCTCTCAGCGACAGCGGAGGGACCTCCCACCATTGGGGCCCCGCCATTGTCCACCGTGGCTTTAAATTCCAAAGCCAAATGAAGCCTGTGACCCCCTTGCCCTCGCCTGGGACCTCCGCCTGGCTTCCAGGACAAAAGGAGAAGGCAAGAGCTGAGTCTCCACTAAAGCCGAGGGGGCCCTGCCTTCTCCCACCGGGACCTCAGGAAATGACTTCAGCTGGCCCACTTGGCCAGTCCTCCGGTGTGAATCATTTTCTCACACCCAAGGACACCTCATCCCCACCTCCTGAGCCCCGCTCTTCCTGGCTGTGATTAAGGGTGTCACTGGGCGGGGCTGTGGAAAGTGACACCCAGAGCCCTTCACACGCCTGCTGCGGGAGGCGGCGGGGGCGGCGAGCTCTGCGGAGAGCCAGCTGCGCCAGCCCGGTGGGAACGGCAGCCCAGGAAGGTGTGTGTCTTTGCACCGCATGGTGAAGCCGCAACAGGAGGCGGGGGCAGCTGACCACACTTCCCGGGCCAGTCTCAGGCTGCTGGAGAGACGGGTCCTTAGGGACCACCCACTGCCTCCAGACACCTCACCTTTTGGATGCGGAAACTCAGGCCAGCAGTGGGGTGGGTCTTGCCCGGAATCACTCAGCTTGCAGCCGCTGGGATGAGAAACTGGCTTTCTGCCTCCAGTTTCCCCCAGGAATATGGGGGATGCCCAGATTCCCCCCTCCCCATCCTCACCTACATTTAGGAGAGTAGTTCTTAACTCTGGTGGCTTGTCCTCCCAGGGGACATTCAGCAACGTCAGGAGACATTTTTGGTTGTCTCCACTTGTGAAGAAGGGTGAGTAGAAGGCAAAGGTGCAGCCAAACCTCCTGTAACTCGTAAGACAGCCTCCCACAGCAGAACTTGGCGGCTGCAAAATGTCCACCATACCAACGTTGAGAACCCCTGATTCATCTCTGGTTTAAGCACTCCTCAGGGGCTAGTGGCTACCAAGTACAACAAACGCCCTTTCTAAAAGCCCAGTGCCTCCGCCTCCGGGAAGGCAGCCCTGGTTTCTCACGCCGGGAATCATCTCTCCCGCTCTGAACTCCAGCAGCACTTTACCGACACCTCTTTTGACACATAGAAGAGTCCATCTTGTATCAGGCTTGGCAGGCAGTATGATCTGATGTAAAGTCTGTGGGCTCTGCTGTCTAAAGTTCTGAGTTCATACCCTGGCTACTCTTCTTCCTCGTTGTGCAGCTTAGAACACGTCACCTAACTACTCTAAGCCTCAGTTTCTTCATCTGTAAAATGGGAGAGGAGTGGAAATAGTGGCTGTCTAATGGGGGTATTGTGAACAATTACCGATTCCATGTGAAGCATTAACACAACCCCCAGCCTGTCGGTAATGGGCAGTGAAAGTTAGTGATCATAATTATCACATAATAATTAATCTTCCCCCCATCTAAACCAGGGTCTCTGTCAAGGAAAGACCCTATAAATAACAAGAATTTACTGTATAGCACAGGGAACTACATTCACTATCTTTTAATAAACTATAATGGAAAATAATTTTTAAAAAGAATATAGATGTATACATTTATATGTGTAACAGAATCACTTTGCTGTATACTTGAAACTAACACAATATTATAAATCAACTCTATTTCAATAAAGAAAGAAAGGGAAAAGCCATAAAGATTTTTTAAAAAAATAAAGAAAAGATTCTAAAGCCCCACCCCACTGTGACTTTTACCTAACACATGACTCTGTATATTACAGTATTTTTCTTTTTTTTGGCTGCACCACCTGGCTTGCAAGATCTCAGTTCCCTGACCAGGGATTGAACCCAGGCCCCAGCAGTGACAGCACCAAGTCCTAACCACTGGAGCACCAGAAATTCCCGTAAATTGCAGCATTTAAAAAAAAAAATTCTGAAAACCCTGTCACCTGCTTTACTTCTAGAGAAGGGTAAAGGGAGAAGAAATATTCACTGGAATTTGAGGGGCAGCTATATTGGAAGCACCAGAAGCAACATTTTAGGCTGTAAGATTACTCTGATCCATAAGGGAATGCTGAAATTTCCTTGTCTGGAGATTTAAGAGTTTAATTTTCCCCTGAAGCAAGGTCATCCACTTTGGCTGGGATAAAAGAATAAAGAACAAAAAACTCAGTAGCACCAGATGGGGTTTAACACAGAAAATAGGGCCAGGTTTCTCCTTTCAAATGCCAAATTTTACATTAAAATATAAATTACAGTATTTTTTAAAAGAACGGCTCCAGCAATGATACTTAAGCACCCTAGATCTTAGTCATTGCCCGTGACAGGTGGCATCCCTCAAGTCCAGCCTTGCTCAGCGCCTGTAAGAAGCTTGATTCACTATCTCACACACACACACACACAGACACACACACACACATACACACGAAGGACACATCCGGGTACAATGCCCACCTTGTCTGATCACCAGGACACCAGCACTCTCAGAGCATTCTTAGATAAGGAAAGAAAACCCTACAGCAAAGCTCCTCAGCCTCTTCTCAACTATTGACAATTTGGGCTCAGTAACTCTATGACTTGAGGGGGGGAGGCTGTCCTGCGTGATGTAGGACAGTGGTCCCCAACCTTTGCGGCATCAGGGACTGGTTTCCTGGAAGACAGTTTTTCCGTGGATGGGTGGCAGGACAGGGAGCAGGAGAGGGATGGGCTTCAGATGATTCCAGTGTGTTACAGCCATTGCGCACTTTGCTTCTACTTCTGCTACATGGTGACATGTAATGAAGTAATTACCCAGCTCTCCATAGTGCAGACTCAGTGGGAGCCCTGGGCTTGTTTTCCTACAACTAGACAGGCCCATCTGGGGCTGATGAGAGACCCAGGGGAGCGGCTGTAAATACAGATGACGCTTCGAGGATTCGCTTGCCAGCTACTCACCTCCTGCTGTGCGGCCCGGTTCCTAACAGACCAGAACCAGGGCTTGGCAACCGCTGATGGGGGATGTTTAGCAGTAGCCTTGGCCTTGGGCTTCCCATGTGGCTCAGCTGGTAAAGAATCCGTCTGCATGGGAAAGACCTGGGTTTGATCCCTGCATTAGGAAGATCCCTTGGAGAAGGGAAAGGCTACCCACTCCAGTATTCTGGCCTGGAGAATTCCATGGACTGTACATCCATGGACTCGAAAAGAGTCAGACATGACTGAGCAACTTTCACTTGGCCTCTACTCACTCAATGCCCTTAGCACCACGCCCTCCCCTCTATTGTAACAATAACAACAAAAATTTCTCCAGACACTGTGAAATGTTTCCCAGTGAGCAAAATTCCCCGCATTTTAGAATCACTGCTCCAGGCCATACATACTCAGTGGGGGCCACACATATCACCCCCAGGAGCAAAAAGTGGTTCTCAGGGGATTAAAAAAAAAAAAAAAAAACCTTATCCTTTTTAGGTATAAAACACAGATAAACACGCAGTGTTGTAGCCACACATTCCGGGAAACACACTCACTCAGAAGGACAATGCAGATCGTGGAGTGCAGTCTATTACACCGGCGGGCCCAAGGCAGTCTCCTCTTCACCAAGGACCCCGACCAGTTTTTGTGAAAACCTTATATACCCTAAGTGTATGTGCCCAAACCCACCTCCCCAAATTCCCTGAAACTAGTCTGAACAAAGGAAGAGAAAGATACGCTCAAAGTCAACCCGTGATTCATATGCCTTAAACCTAGGGAGTTAACACTGGACAATAAGCATAATAGAATGTATGATTCTATTCCGTTACACAGATAATTAGGGTGTTCTTTTAGGCAACGGACAGTCTAGGTACGAGCCCTGGGGCTCTTCCTTCCGGGGGCCTGGTTTTCCGGTTGGTGTGTCGTTTCCATAGTTACTGGCCTATAGCTCACAGTCCACAGTCAGGCCCGAGAGGGAGTCCTGCTTTCAAGATGGAGCCCTTTCTGTTTCCTCCTTCATTAGCACACAAACAGCTCTGCGTAACATTCGTGGTAATAAAATTCATGGAAGGAGGGAGTTAGGATGAAAAATGTCGAAAAGTATTCCTAAAAGAGCAGTAACAAAAAAAGATTGAGAAACACTGGTCTAGACAATGCATCCTTTATAGAAAGTTATTCAACTGAACCACCCGTGTGTGGCTAAATGCCCAACAGTAGTGATACCAGCTCTGTGCTCAGTCCCTTGAGTCCATCATCTCGGGGAAGCCACACTCTGAGCCCCAGAGTCTGCGCTTTGGCGTCTGCAGTTCATAGGACAAAGCTCTGAAGCCTAGAGACGTCCTCTGAGAGGGTCTGGGTCGCACAGCTAAGAGAAGACAGGGCCAAGACTCAAAGGCAGATCTGTCCAACCCCAAAGAGCTCGATGGTTCCACGGCCCCTGGTTCACCAGCGCCCAGCCAGGCCTTAGGACCACAGTGAAGTCTCCAGCACTTTGAAAACACTAGACTGGCTGATAATCAGAACTGACTTCTCTGACCCAGTCACCTGTATTCACTAGCGCACTCCTGTTGTTGTTCAGTTGCTCAGTTGTGTCTGACTCTTTGCGACCCTTGGACTGCAGCACGCCAGGCTTGCCTGTCTTCCACCATCTCCCTGAGTTTGCTCAAACTCATGTCCACTGAGTCAGTAAAGCCATCCAGCCATCTCATCCTCTGTTGTCCCCTTCTCCTCCTGCCTGCAATCTTTCCCAGCATCAGGGTCTTTTCCCATGAGTTAGTTCTTCGAATCAGGTGGCCAAAGTATTGGAGGTTCAGCTTCAACATCAGTCCCTCCAATGAACAACCAGGACTGGTCTCCTTTAGGATAGACTGGTTGGATCTCCTTGCAGTCCAAGGGACTCTCAAGAGTCTTCTCCAACACCACAGCTCAAAAACATCAATTCTTCAGCCCTCAGTGCTCCTCCGAGCAACCCTGGAGGGAGATTCTGTTCTGGAGAGGCTGGGTTACCTGCCCAAAGCCACACCACCAGCAGGCGGAGCTGGGACTGGAATCCTGGCACCGTGGACCCTGTGACCTGCCACATCGTGGGCCTCCCTCCATTATCTCCCCACCCTCCACACAGGCACCCAGGAACCCAGAGAACTTTGGAATTCTGCAAAAATCACGTCAGCCTGGAGGAGATGTGTGTGTATACAGCAGTGTGTTTTGTATTGACGTTGTTATAGGTGGGAGGAGGGTATTTTTTTAAGAATAACTTTAATCTAGGTCCTTTCCCTCCAGAATTTTGCACTATTAATATTTGGAATGTATCCTCTCAGAAAATTTTCACGTGTAAGTGTACAAATACAGATAGGAGGCACAACTAATCTCCCCCAAATGAGGTACTAAGCAAATTTTAAAAGAAGATATGTATCCTTATAGGTGATTCACACTGCTATACAGCTGAAACTAATACAACATTGTAAAGCAATTAATCTTCAATTTAAAATAAATTTTTAAAATAATAATAGTGTGCTGTGCTTAGTCGTTCATTCGTGTCCGACTCTTTGCAACCCCATGGACTGTAGGCCACGAGGCTCCTCTGTCCATGGGATTCTCCAGGCAAGAATACTGGAGTGGGTGGCCATGCCCTCCTTCCTGCAGGGGGTCTTCCCAACCCAGGGATGGAACCCGGGTCTCCTGCATTGCAGGCGGATTCTTTACCATCTGAGCCTCCAGGTATAAAGGGAAGAAGGAAAAAGTACTAGGGTCAGCGTGTTGTAGTTCCGGTCACCAGCGGTTGGTGAGGGGCCTCGCCCAGTCTGTCCATCACACCTTGGTCAGGAAGGCAGGATGAAGGGAGTGAAACGTGGGAAGGGAAGATGGGCCGAGGAGAGGGGAGAGGAAGGAGGACAAATGAGCGCAGGGGGGTGGCAGGTCCAAGGCAGGAAGGGGAAGATTAGAGCAAGAAGCAGGAAGAGAAGCAGGCGCTCAGTGGCGGAGCAGCACCGCGGAGCTATTTTTATGAACGAAGTGCTGCTGATTTGCATATTCAGCATCGCTGTGCATCCTGAGGTCAGAAGGCCCCAGCGCCTGCGAGAAGGAGGGGGAATTCATCAGGGCCGCCTTCTGGAAGGCTCCTCAAGCACTCTGCGCCTACCTCTCCCGCACCGCAGGAAAAGCGAGGGAAAGGGGAGAGCCAGCTCCTCCTCCAGCGGGGGTGCCCCCTCCCCACTGCTTCTCCCTGGGCGTCTGGATCAGGGTCCCCAGCCCCGAGAGGGAGGGAAGTGGGTCCCGGGCTGGGGAAGGGGCTCGGGCTAATGAGGCACATCCCCAGGAGTCAACGCAGGAGGAGAGCTCACACCTCAGAAGAGGAAGGAGTCAGAAGGTGTTGTAGGAGAGAGATTGGCCAGGCGTGTCCGTGTCCGATGCCTCGCCCTTCGTCTGGAATCTCTGACTGCAAGAAAGGAAGGAAAGCAGAAAGGGAGACAAGGAGGGAGGGAGGCAGGAAAGGAACAGGGTTGGTTTACAAGGGAGCTCATGCACTTGTCACGGCATTATCCTTCAGCTGCCCTGTGAGATGGATACTCAAAGAGTTCCCATTTGTATTGAATAAATGAAGCGTAGACTTAGCTGAGTTACTTGCCCATAGTCACAAATTAGAGGCAGAACTGGGGTTTGAACCCAGAGCCCTCTGAGTTCATAGGGCACATGCCCAACTATTTTTTGGTTACCCCAATAGTACACTAAAGTAACCAAACACACACACACACACACACAACAGGGAATAAAGGAGAGTCTGAGCACACTAGATGGGAGCAGGAACAAGACTCTCTCATGCCTCGTGCTGTCTCCCTCTCTCCCTTCTTTCCCGCTAGCCTGGGGTAGACCAGTTTGGGAGTTTCTTAGAGCTCCTCTAACCCCCACCCCGCCTTTGCTTACATGAAGGCTTGATGTGTCACGGCAAGAACTCTGATCCCAAATCCACGAGACCTCTTGTTTCAAGTGCCACCATCAACTCGTTGATTTCACCTCCGTGTTTATCTACGGACAAGACACTGTACGCCCAGCCCGTGGACCGGTTCCCCTTGGGACAGCCCTCAGAGGGACACCCTTGGTCCACCTGATGGAGCCTGGAGTAACAAGGACAGGGAGTCCAAACAGGAAAATCAGATGCCACAGGCACACCAGGAGGGGTAGAGAGGGTGGTGGGGGAGCAATGATGGACTTCTTCAGAGGTTCAGCCTTAAAGACAATGGTCCCTGCTCAGGGCATCCTTTGCTGAAAGAGGGAATACATGGTCTGAGCTCAAGTTTGTCTGAAGGGGAAAATAAGCTGTGGAGTTAGAAGAAGTTGAACAGGAACAGCACTCTAGAACCCTTGCCAAAAAATATCTCCTCTGCCTGCCTGCCATCCTGGTGCCTGAAGATCTACCCTTAAGGATTCTTGCGGCACCTGGGACAGGTCACTTAGAATCCTTCTCCATGGCGCATAAGAGGCAGCCCTAGATGTTTTGCCCCAGTGAGAGGTAGGACAGGGTATCAGCTGACTGCATCCGTGCACGTGAGTGTTAGAGCAAAGCCTGCTGGGCATCTCCCCAGCATCCATCCTCCCCTTCTTCTATAAGCAGATGTCTTATCTGGGCTCCAGGCCACCCAGCTAAAAGCCATCTTTCCCAATCTTCCCTGCAGCTGGCTGCAGCCAACTGCTTGGATTGAGGCCAATATGACCATGAGCAGAAGCTGTGGTCAGGCCCTTAAATGGAAGACGCTTGCTCTGCCTTCCCTTGGCTCTTGAGACTGCAGTGATGAGCTTGGTACTGGAAGCTGAACCAGCCATGTTAGTCACAAGATGGAACACGCGTCTTGAAAATGGCAGAGAAACAAGGTGGAAAGTGCCAGGTGTCCAGGGCCGTGGGGTCATTGGGTCAGCCTTGGACTGCAGGCGCCCACGTTGTTATGGGGGTGAGACAGTGTCCAGGACCCAGGCGCCAATGGGTCAGCCTTCAGCTGTGGGTGCCTGCATTGTTACGGGGGGTGAGACAGTGTCTAGGGCGCAGGTGCCACTGGGCCAGCCTTGGACTGCTGGTGCCCATGTTGTTACGTGGAGAAACATAAACTCCCTTTTCTTGCTATTCAGCATCATTGGCTGTTAGCATATCACTCCAGGCCTTTCCTGGCCTCAGTTAGAAGGTCCTTTGTGCCCAGTGCCAGGCCATCTGGTAAACACAGTTTGGGGCCTTTCCCAGGGCTGGCGAGGAAAGACTGGGGCCTTGTAACCTGGGCACAGCTCTGACCTCCACTCAGAAGCCCACCCACTAAGGCCTCTGCTTCCTCTGCTGGGGAGACGTGTTTCCTGATCCCTAAATCAGGACTCATGGTCTGACAAAGGCTTGGGAAGCTTCTTTGGGGAACAAGAAACGTTCTAGGTGATACAGATCCGATGATAAAATGCTGGTATTTATGGGATATTTCACTCAAATACAAGAACACTAGGAAATTTTTTTTCCAAACTTTAAACTTTTTGTTTTGTATTGGGGTATAGCCGATTAATAACGTTGTGATAGTTTCAAGTGGACAGCAAAGGGACTCAGCCGCACACGTACACGGATCCATTCTCCCCCAAGCTCCCTTCCCATCCGGGCTGCCGCATAACATTGAGCAGAGTTCCCTGTGCTCTGCAATAGGTCTTTGTTGGTTATCCCTTTTAAATACAGTAGTGTGTACATGACCTTCCCAAAGTCCCTAACTATCCCTTTCCCTAGCAACCACTAATCCATTTTCCTAGTCTGTGAGTCTCTTTCTGATTTGTAAATAAGTTTATTTGTATCATTCCTTTTTAAAGATCACATATAGGCGATGTCGTACGACATCTCTCCTTCTCTGTCTGACTTACTTCACTCAGTATGACACTGTCTGGGCCCACCCATGGGATTGGCATTATTTCATTCTTTTTAACGGCTGAGTAACATTCCATGGTATATGTACACCACATCTTCTTTATTCATCCGTCTGTCGATGGGCATTCAGGTTGCTTCCATGTTTTCGCTGTTGTAAACGGTGCTGCAGTGGACACTGGGGTGCTTGTGTCCTTCAGATCCTATTTTTCTCTGGATATATGCCCAGGAGCAAACACTAGGAATTTTAGATGTCAGTTTACATTGAAAAACCCAAGACTGGGACTGCCCTGGTGATCCAGTGGTAAAGACGTCACCTTCCAATGCAGGGAGTGTGGGTTCGATCCCTGGTGGAGGAGCTAGGATCCCACGTGCCTCGTGCCCAAAACACCAAATCATAAAACAGAAGCAATAGTGTAACAAATTCAATGAAGGCTTTAAAAATGGTTCACATCAAAAAAATCTTTTTGAAAATAAAGGATTTACAATGTTCTGTGTAGGAAAGACCTGTTCTCAGACCCAGTCTTTCCTTTGTGTCTTTCACCCACCACCTGACATATTTCAGGCACTTATCCTGACGGTGTTAAGTTTACAAGCTCTCGTGTAAATAAATCAAAGCAGGAAGCAGCCCCATGGAAGAAAGTATGGGGGACCCCGGCTTCAACTTGCCCATGAGCTGTCTGGATCAGCCTCCAGCAACAGATTCTCCAACCATCTCCACATTCCTAGCCAAAGCCTAAATATTTAAAGTCCCAGGGAAGACATATCTGTTTAGCTGGGATCAGACACATGCCCATTCTTGGCTTTTCCTCAGAGTGGATAAAGAAGTAGCTGGCTTTCCTCAGCTTCCCTGGGGAAAGAAGACAAGCACTGGGATTCATTTTCCCATCAGGATCAACACATATAAGGATAGAGGGTTATGATACCAAGAAGATTTGGGAAACAATCTTGGAGAAACCGGTAGTGCCAAGAGTCCAAGAAATGGACAAAGCACCTGCTGGGTCCACCTCACCCTCTTGAGAACCAAAATAAAATTAAATGAAACAAGAAGAGAAGAATAAAACCCCAGAGAGAAGCTATGGAGCCAAGGGAATTTCCTTTCTCCAGAGATATTATCACCGGTGGCATAACTCAATTTTCTAGCAATGCCTGTGATTTAATAAAGAAGTCAGCACTGTTAGGAGCACAAGTCACAGCATATAACCTCACTGACATCCTTTGGAGGATTGCTCGGAAGGAGGGGTCAATGGTAAATCCCCAGGTGTCAGAGCCGAGACGAGGAAAGGCCCACCCGGGGAACAGCACTGGATACAGAACCCTGTCTGTGCTGTTCTCCAGACTCTAGCTCCCTGGCAAGTTTCCACGCGCCCTCTCTTCCACCTGGACCTGGTGGGATCTCTCTAGAAGTCTAGTTTATCTCGTTACACACCTGAATGTCATCAGTTGTTCTTGCAGACAGAAGGGACCATGCTTCCTGTCATTACCATCTGGCCACCTGCTGTGCTTCTCCGTAATGCCTCCTAAAAGATCCTTCTCCAGTATGCCCTGTGAATTTAGCAGAATAAAGAGGAAAACTATAGATACTCTGGCTCCGATTGGCTTTCCATCAAGGGATATTTGCGTGATGTGCCCTAGCGTGGGGAAGCCGGGACATCAGAGACAGGCAGATCGGGAGATAATAGGAATGATAAGAATTTTTTATTGTTATACCTAAATCGATTGTTGCCATGCACCGACCACTGTTCTAAGGACTTTAGAGGGACTATCTCACTTCATCTTCTCCACAATCCTCTGAGTTAGGGAACATTATTATCCCCATTTGCAGGTAAGAAAACTGTGCCACATGAGTAATTTAAGCAGTGTCACTCAGCAGGAAAATTGCAGTGGACCTGAGTCCAGAACAAGCTTGCCGCTCCTCTGCAAAATTGCCTCTGAAAAGGGGTGGTGCCTCTGCCATCTCGCAAATCCTTGCTTCAGACAGACTTGAGCGTAATCCGCCACCCCTCGTCTGGTGGCGATGGGAAGGAGGACACAGTTTGAGAGGACAAGGGGCAGGGGGAAGTGACAGCCTCGCTCTCCTGAGGACAGATGACCCAGCACATGGACGGGGCAGTGTGGGCAGCCGCTGGCACCCGTGGAGAACCCACAGAGCAGCAGAGACGTCAGACACCACGGTTCTGAACCCTGACCAGGGCCAGGCAGGAGGCAACCAGTCAGGGCGACAGCAAAGTTTGAAACCAGCATAGACGGATGATAGATAGGTAAGTAGGTAGATAATTAATTTATAGATGCATGAAAAATACAGAAATGGGGATAATTGGTAAGTGGTAGATACATAAGTGGGCTTCCCTGGTGGCTGAGCAGTAAAGAATCCACCTGCAATGAAGGAGCCACAAGAGACACAGGTTTGACCCCTGGATCGGGAAGATCCCCTGGAAGAGGGCACGGCAATGCACTCCAGTGTTCTCACCTGGAGAATCCCAGGGACTAGAAGACTGGCGGGCTATAGGCCATGGGGCCGCACAGAGTCGGGCATGACTGAATCAACGTAGCATGCTCACATACAGACACATCAGCACATGGATGACAGACACATAGATGAATACACACACACATAATTATAGATGATAGACACGTAAGCAGATAGATAAAGGGATACAAAAGTTGATAGATGATAATAGACATGATAATAGATATGTAATCGATAGGTGGTAGATACATAAGCAGGGAGATAATTGATATATAGATATATGATAAATACAGAAATTTGTATAATTGGTAGCTGGTGGATATGTAAGTAGATAGATGATAGATACACAGATAGACAGATATATAATTGATAGATGACAGATAAATAGATGATAAACACAAAAGTAGATAGATGATAGACAGATACATAGATAAATAGACAGATGACAGATAATTAGACCAGCATGCCGCATCAGAGCTTTAAGCATAGACACAGAGCCACCAAGGAAGAGTTGGGCACGCGGATGGCGTGGGCTGGTACAGCAGTGCCAGGCACCAGACCCGTACAGAGGACGGGCCAGGCAGCTGACATGCCTGCCCAGGTCGGGGTTACATCTGGAACTTGGATGGGGCTGAGCCTGTGGACAGGGGCACGGGCGACTGCAGCCAAGCGGGGCTTGCAGCATGAGATTCCCCATCCGTGCTGAGTGTGGGGCTCCAGGCACCCCCTGGGCTCTCAGACGGGCGCTGCTATCGTCACTCACGTTTGCTGACCGCTTACTCTGCGCGTGGTCCCACAGGCCACACAGTCGCCTTTGCATCAGGCTGCGACGACAGGCACAGGCTGTGTATGTCATTCTAGGTTCTCAGATCCCAAGCAACAAAGCCCGTTTCCTTGTCCCTCTCCTCGCCCCAAAGTCCTTGGAGGCCACGCGTTTCAGAAAACCAAGGTTTAAAATGGCCCAACTTCCTTCAGACTTTAAGAATCTAAGAAGCAGAGAACAGTTCAGAGCTTTCTGACTTACTCCTCCCAGGTTACAATCTTCACATTTGGTTCAAATAAAATTCTGCACTTCTTTCATCGAAAAAAAGGAAGAAAAAAGGGAACTTTTATTTCATTAAGCCACTGAGGGCCCAGGATTAATTTGTTATTGCAGCTTTGCCTGACTAATACACTACTCATGACCTCATAGGTTTGTGGTGAGAAGCGAGTTTATGCCTGCAGAGGATTTATCATCTCGCCAGCACTTTAGTAAGCACTCCATAAATGCCAGTGATTGTTCATATCGCTCTTAGACGACAGAATATGATACTGATCTCCAGAGGACTTGAGCTCTTACTGATGTTGGCATGTATTGCCCCAGAAAAACATCCACGCAGCTCCTGTTCATAACAGCACAGAGCTGGAGCTGGATTTGTATTTGCCAAAGGCTTTATTGGTTTTATTAAGAATTATACAGTAACCGCGGACTCTCAGAGTGGGAAGGGATCTTAAAGGTCACCCTGTCTCTCCTTCACCTGGGGGCTTAACTCCCTTCCCCAACTTTCCTATTGAAGACTAAGACCCCGTGAGCCTTATCTGAACATGCAAAGAGTGCTTACTGCTGGGAAGTTCTTCCTGTGCCTGTCTGAATCTATCTCCAGTAGCCCATGCCCTGGCCAGTAAACCCTCCCAGCCCATCCAATGGCCGGAGGACCATTCATCCAATTCACTTGGCACACAGTGACATCCCGCCCGCCTTGCGCCTGGCCTCACTGCTTACCATGACCTCAGGCAAGTTACTCACCCTCTCTGAGCTTCCAGTGCCTCGTGTAAAGAGTCAGAGTATAAGAGCACCTCATTTTTTGAGTTTCTGTGAGGATAAAACAAGGCAGTATATACAGAGCCTGGCACACGGTGAGTGTTCAGTAAATATTCTCCTTAATTGCCACCGTTGTGGTTGCAAAGTATTGGGGAAAATCAAAGTTGAATCAGTATTTAGAAGTCTGATGAGGACTCCAAAAGAGAAGGGATGGGGTTTCACAGAAACACTGAATGGATTTGAACTGGGTTGAATTATTCCACTGATGCTGAAGCTGAAACTCCTATACTTGGGCCACTTGATGTGAAGACCTGACTCACTGGAAAAGAACCTGATGCCGGGAAAGATTGATGGTGGGAGGAGAAGGGGACGACAGAGGATGAGATGGTTGCATGGCATCACTGACTCAGCGGACATGAGTTTGAGCAAGCTCCTGGAGTTGGTGATGGACAGGAAGCCCTGGCGTGCTGCAGCCCATGGGGTCGCAAAGAGTTGGACACGGCTGAGCAAGTGAACTGCACTGAATTCCATTTAAAGAGAAATGTCACTGATTATTCACAGACCCTCAGAAAGGCCTGGAAAAAAACCCAAGCCGAGAAAGCCACAACAGAAAGCTTGTCGGTCTCCCTGAAGAGACCCCAAACACACAAGATGGGACAGCTGTCTGTACGGCGAGCAGCAGGATGGGGTCCTCCGCATCTGAGCCAGGAGAAGCTCAGGCTTCCGTGCCAAGGGCGATCCAAGAGCAGGAGGCGGTGGTGGCAGGCTCTGAGAGCTTAAAGGGGCGGGGCAGGGCCAGTCCTGTGGACAGAAAACAGACGAGGCGGAACGACCCTTAGCACTGGCCATGCGTCACCTTCCAGCTCCCTGACACGGAGTCAGCGCGGGTTAGGGATACAGGACAAGCAGAGCGATAGAAACCAGGTCCCCTGCGTGCTGTCTGCAAACTGGGCTCCCGCTTCTGAATCACTGCCTCCCCGCATGCCAATAGGGGAGAAAGCCTGGGCTTGGGGGTGGGCGGTTCGGGAGTGATGAAACCACCAGCTTTGCCCAACTCAGGGAGGGCACAGGGAGGAGGCGGTCAGCGCACTGCCAGCCAGCGCCCCTCCGGAGCCTGATCTGTGCTGCTCTGTGGTTCTCAGGACACCTTCTCTCGGAAGAGAGCCCAGGAGGAAGGCGTTCCCTCCCCCGCGCGGCTGCTCGCTGGCGGGTTCTTCCCGGCTGCAGCCCCGGGGGCGGGCAGCCCGCTGGCTGGTGGGGGGTGGCGGGAGGCAGCTCCTCGTCTGAGTCACGGACGGTACCCCCACCCTCGCTTCTCTGCCAACGAGACCAACAGAGGATCCTGCTAAATTCTGTTTAAAACAGGGGTTGGTTGGTTTTTGTTTTTTTTTTTTTCCTGTTTGGGATTTTGTGTTAATGATCAGAAGGGAAACACTCTTTTTCCCTTAAGGAGCTAAATCACTAAATTGCTCAGAAGAAATTCCCTGGCCTCCGCAAGGATGCTGAATGAGTTAGAAGGAAGAGGGGTTCTGGGATGGAGAAAGTCCACCGTGGGGCCACACTGACCATAAGCTGGCCCTGCTTTCCTGCTGTCAGCTCCCTCCAACATTCGGGCCAGGCTGATAACAGTGACAGGTAGCCATGGTCCCCAACAGGTGACAGCATGAGCCCGCAGCTCCAGCAGAGTAGGGACACAGAAAAAGCCACCACTTGAATCCGGTTCCCAACTCCCTTATGTAGAGTCTGTGTGACCTTCGATAAGTTACAGCACCTCTCTGAGCCTCGGTTTTCTCATCAGCAAAGTGGAACCGATCATGACGACATAATAGGATTCCAGGGAAGATTAAAGAGGACGAACATATATTAAAAAGCTTAGGAGAGGGTGTGGAGAAAAGGGAACCCTCTTACACTGTTGGTGGGAATGCAAACTAGTACAGCCACTATGGAGAACAGTGTGGAGATTCCTTAAAAAACTGGAAATAGAACTGCCTTATGATCCAGCAATCCCACTGCTGGGCATACACACTGAGGAAACCAGAAGGGAAAGAGACACGTGTACCCCAATGTTCATCGCAGCACTGTTTATAATAGCCAGGACATGGAAGCAACATAGATACCCATCAGCAGATGAATGGATAAGAAAGCTGTGGTACATATACACAATGGAGTATTACTCAGCCATTAAAAAGAATACATTTGAATCAGTTCTAATGAGGTGGATGAAACTGGAGCCTATTATACAGAGTGAAGTAAGCCAGAAGGAAAAACACCAATACAGTATACTAACACATATATATGGAATTTAGAAAGATGGTAACAATAACCCCGTGTACGAGACAGCAAAAGAGACACTGATGAATAGAACAGTCTTATGGACTCTGTGGGAGAGGGAGAGGGTGGGAAGATTTGGGAGAATGGCATTGAAACATGTAAAATATCATGTGTGAAACGAGTTGCCAGTCCAGGTTCGATGCACGATACTGGATGCTTGGGGCTAGTGCACTGGGACGACCCAGAGGGATGGTATGGGGAGGGAGGAGGGAGGAGGGTTCAGGATGGGGAACACATGTATACCTGTGGTGGATTCATTTTGATATTTGGCAAAACTAATACAATTATGTAAAGTTTAAAAATAAGATACAATTTAAAAAAAAAAAAAGCTTAACACGGTGCTGAGCCCATCGGAAACACTTCAACCTAGCAGCTGTTAAAGTCTCTGTCTCTCTTGAATATGAGGTTGGCCACAGGAAGCTTGTCCTTTTCAAATGACATGAGGGGCTCAGATGTGTGTCACTCTCTGGAGTGTTGATGGCTCAGCTCCTAGAATTCTCCTAGAGACCAGCCCTTGGGAAAAATGACAAGGATTCACCTCTGTCTCTCTCCGTGTTATTAATTCCTTGGGATGGGATGGTGGGAGTAGGAGAGAGTCTCAAAAGGGAGGGGATATATGTAAACATACGGCTGATTCACTCTGTTGTACGGCAGAAGCTAACACAACATTGCAAAGCAATTATACTCCAATAAAAATAAATAAAACAACTGTTATTTAAAAAAATGACTCCTCTCTCGGATTGCTTTTTATTTCCTTTATTAAAACAGTATCAAAGGTTGGTGCGTGCGTGCTAAGTCGCTTCAGTCATGTCTGACTCTTTGCAACCCTATGGACTGTAATCCACCAGGCCCCTCTGTCCATGGGATTCTCCAGGCAAGAATACTGGAATGGGTTGCCATGCCCTCCTCAGGGGATCTTCCTGACCCAGGGATCGATCGCACATCTCTTTGGTCTCCTGCACTGGCAGGAAGGTTCTTTACCACTAGCGTCACCTGGGAAGCCCATCAAAAGCTGGTAGGGACCCCCAAATAGGTGGGCTGCAGAGTGTGGTCTGGCAGATGCCTTTGCTTCCTGATGGAGCAGAGGATGTAGGGAATACAGCATCGTGAGACGTGTGTGTGTGTGTGTGCGTGCGTGTGTGACCAGGCTCCTGTGACCCGGTGAACACCGCTCGCAGCATCTCAGCTGACATTCGCAAACAGAGCTAAATTGAGAGCTGTCACCTCCTCTAGCAAGGTCAAAAGACTCACGCCTGCTAACCCGGAGAGGTGGGAATTGCAAGCAGCAAACAAAATCACACTGCCACTTGCAAACCTGCCAACTGCTACAATCAGGGTAAAAATAATTGGAAAAATAAGTCAGGTGTGAATCAGATGCTGCGGCTCCCAGCGGAGGTATGGAGCCGGTCACCCACCATCTCTGCCTCCCGGTGCCTCCTGTGCTGCCTTCTAGGATGTGTTTCCTGCCAGGGGCTCTTCCAGCTGCCAGCATCCCCCACCCCTTCCTTGGCTGCTCCTTCCTTTCCCATGCCCTCGGGTTTGGCCCTGGGCACCCTGCTATTCCCCTCTAGCGCTGGAGTCCCTGGAGGGTTCATCCTTCCCTGGGATTCATCTCCATCCCACCCCAACCTCACTGCCGCTGACCACCAAGCTAGAACCTCTAGCCAGAGCCCTCCCTGTCCCCTGCTTCCTTCTTCCCGTGGCTCACAGGCCGCCTTCTCTTGTATATTCCTGAATAAGCCACTCATTCACTGGTTCAATTCATCAACAAATAATGATTGACGATCTGCTTCATGCCAGGCCCTGAACTAGGTGAAACAGAGAGAGAAGTTAAGCTTCCGTACTATTGGATGCACAGAAAGGAAATTTTAGAGAAATTTTTAACTATTAAAATTGTGGGAAATATTATAAAGAATACTGCATGGCCTAACATGAACAAAATTAGGGGTTGAGGAAGGGGGAAAGTCTAGCTTTTATAATGGAAGACCACTCTGATCTGGTAGTGTTGAAGCTAACAGCTAAGGGTGAGCAGGAGCTGGGTGTGCAAAGAGTGGGGAGAGACTGTTCCAGAAAGATGAAATAGCACAAGAAAGGCTCTCAACCATTTCTTTACAAAATAATTTGATTTGTGTGGAACATGAAATGGAGGGTCTCCAATTTGCTGACTACCGAGCAGAAGTTAAAAGCAGACAGAGAGTAACACGGTAACAAAATAATATGCATCAGCCAGTCATCCAAATAATTACGTAAATTGTCCCAGCCCTGACATTTATCACCAGCCCTTCCCTTGGAGGTAAGTAAGTAGGAAAATAATGAGAAGAAAGTTATTTGGTAATTACCCAGCATGAATTATGACTCTGAGAGGCTATTTCCAGGGGGTACTTTAGTGTAATTTAGTTTAGCATTATCAGAGTTCAATTTAGAATGACATCATTGGTGCAGAAAAGCTTTAAAACCAGACTCAAAAGAACAGGAGTTCCATCCTGACATTCCTAGCTGAGTGATTACGGATCCTAACCCTGACATAACTACCTTCTCTATGATGTGGGAATAAGCATTCCTATTTTACCTACCTCCCGGAAGAGCTGGAAGAGTCAAATAAGACGATGGATGTAGAAATGCTTTGCAAACTATAAAGCTTGGTCCATGGGAAGGGTCATTCTTCACGCCCTTCAGTGAGGTTCAAAGACCCCTTTTTGTCACCTCTGACAAAAGAAAAGCCAGCTCCAACTGGTGTAAGGAAAGAAAAATTTACTGGCCACAGTAAAGGAAAAAATCTAAGATTAACAAGCTGTAAGTAGGGTTTGATCCAGGAGCTCAAACGATACCATCTTTCCCAGATCTTTCTCCACCTCAGCTCCTCGCTTCTCCAAGCTGGCTAGCTTAGGCTCTCCATGGCGGTCAATGACTGCTCTAGACTTATGCCCCCCCTCCCCAGGTTCAAATCCAGCAGGAAAGAGAGAACGTCTCTCAACAATTCAAGGAAAGTTATGAAAAAGATGTGGAGCATATATACAATGGAATGTTACTCAGCCATGAAATAGAGGGAAATAGCGCCATTTGCAGCAAACATGGATGGAACTAGAGATTATAACATTAAGTGAAGTATGTCAAATGGAGAAAGACAGATATCACATGGTATTGCTTATATGTGGAATCTAAAGATATTGTGCAAATGAACTTATTTACAAGACAGAAGTAGAGGAACCGATGTAGAAAACAAACTTATGGTTACCAGGAGGCAGGGGATAAACGGGAGACTGGGACTGACATATGCACGCTGCTATGTGCATTCGTTCTCAGCTGCTTCCGATTCTTTGTGACCCCATGGACTGCAGCCTGCCAGGCTCCTCCATCTGGGATTTTCTCCAGGCAAGCACGCCGGAGTGGGTTGCCATTCCCTCCTCCAGGGGATCTTCCCAACCCAGGGACTGAATCCACATCACCTGCACGGGCAGGCAGATTCTTTACCACTGAGCCACCTAGGAAGCCCAGTACACACTACTCTATATAAAACAGATAACCAAAAAGAAAATCCTACTCAGCACGCTGTAATGACCTTTATTGGAAAAGAATCTTAAAAAGAGAGGATATATGTATATGTATAACTGATTCACTTTGTTGTACAGCAGAAACTAACATAACATTGTAAGTCAACTGTACGCCAATAAACTTTTTTTTAAAAGGAAAGTTACAAGCCTCACTGGCCCTAATGGGGCTGTAGGACCACCCCTGCACTGACCACTGAGTCCAGGGAATGAGACCCTCCGCGAGCCGTGTCTGAGCCACATGCCCAACCCTCAAGCGAGAAACAAGTGGACCAAAAGCGGGGGGAAGATGGATTTATAGAAAAAATCAAGAAAGAAGTTGGACAGCAAAACAGTAGATGTCCACTCTCACCCATATCCTAGAGCCTTTCACAGAAAACTCCCAGGTCAGTCTTCAGCGTCTCTTTAGTCAGTGACTAAAGCATGTCGTGATTACAGAAGTGAAGAGTGAAACTCAACCCTGCTTAAGAATCAAGCCCTACGCTGTGGCTGTGTTTTTCATTTAGCTGCCTTTTTCATGTTCACTCCAGAGTCACAATTATTTCTTCCACAAATGATTCAGCTATTCTGTAATTTGATTGATGGCCCCTCTCAGTTTCTTGATTCCCTCCTCTGGAAACCCTATGGGCTTATCAGCGTCTCTCCTCTGCCTCTTCAGTGTACTTTCTGCTCCTCTGTAGTTTTGCTCGATGTTCTGGAATGTTTTTTAATTTGCTGAAGTGGATGACTGCCGGTGTTGTGCCGCTCTCTGCTGTGCAGCCAAGTGATTCCGTCACACATGTGCATACATTCGTTTTCATGTTCTCCAGTATTTACTCAGTGCTATCCTATAGGTCATAAATCTCTTCTTTGTCTTCTTTCTGTTGTGAGACTTCATGGACGCTCTTGTAACTATCATTCACTGTCCCATTTTTTGAATGACATTATGTCACTTTACTATGGAACATTCTTATGAGTCTCCCTGAAGATACTAACTAGATTTTTAGAGGATTTTATTTCTTATGCTTTACCTGTTTTGTATGGTTTTTAGTTGTTCTTTACCATCTTGAGAATGATCTTGGTGCATTTTTATTCTGTTTATTTACTTTCCTGTTAGCTGGTCTTCTTTGTTTAACTGCTTCTATTACTGAATATTCAGTTCATGTAAAAAAAAAAAAAAATCCTACAGAAACTCGGAGTGTGGAGCCTTCTCTGAAATCCCAAGAGCCCAACCTGCTCCTGACCATCTCATATTTCCTTTCAGAGCCAGTTTGCTTCCCTCTCCTCTAGGCTGTCCTGCCAGCCAGGAGCTGACTGCTGCAAGGACGCGTGTTGTAAGTTTCATCCACTTCTCCTACAAGCATGGATTCCGTCCATTAATCAGCAATGTTGATTCTCTGTCTCTTTTGGTACTGACTTCTCTCCTGCCTCATAGCTTTCTTGCAGGCATTTGAATTCTCCAGGTGGTTCAGTGGTAAAGAATCTGCCTGCCAATGCAGGAGCCACAGGAGACATGAGTTTGATCCCTGGGTCAGGAAGATCCCCTGAAGAAGGAAATGGCAAACCACTCCAGTATTCTTGCCTGGAAAATTCCATGAACAGAGGAGCCTGGAGGTCTACAGTCCATGGCATCGCCAAGAGTTGGTCACAGCTGAGCACACACGCATGCACAGGAATATAAAAGATGTGATGGAGAATTAACACATGATTAATGTGCTTTGGGGGCTTTGGGGGGTGATTGAGGGTGTGTGGCAGGGGAGGGTGGGTCTTGAAGAAAGCTTTATAGGGGAGAATTGAACTGGGTGTTAAGTAATAATTAAGAATTTGCTAGAGCAAGAGGACAGAAGATCATTCCAGGCATGAATCTTTAGATCTAAAGCTATTTTGATCTCTCTTTACAAAAAAAGAAAACTCTTTTCTCAACCCAGAATTTGCAAACCAGTGGCCCACAGATAGATCAGGCTGACAGATGTGTTCAATTTGGCCCATGCAGCATTCTGTAGAATTTAGTTGCCAACATTTAAAAATGGTGAGCTTTTACATAAGGATCTGGGTTTCCAGCTGCTCTTGAAAACTCAGGAGTTCTGGCAGCCCTGGACCTGAGTCCCCACGGGGACAGCAATTGACTGAGTTGAGTGGTACCTGCCCTCTTAAGACACAGCCTGCTGACCTCCTGGTTCTCCCAAGTCATCACCTGGTCCTGTTGGTATCTGAGTTTGTGACCCTGTCTCAACCCAATCAACTGACCATCGACTCTTTAGACCATCTCCCATTATTATTATTATCATTATGTCATATTATTGGAAAAGGAAATGGCAACCCATTCCACTGTTCTTGCCTGGAAATTTCCATGGACAGAGGAGCCTGGCAGGCTACAGTCCATGGAGTCTCAAAGAGTCAGATACAACTGATCACACACATGTGGCATATTATATCATATCATATTCAACAATCAGTTTACATTCTTACTTAAAAGTCTCCATTGAATCTCCAAATCAACAGAACAAAATCTGAATACCCAAAGCAGACTAGGTTGACCTCTACTTTGTCCACCAACATCCAAGCCCCAAATCCTCCACTCTGAATTTTTACCATTTCCTCATCCCACTCTTTCCCAACACTACATTCTCTTCACACATGTTGTCCCTGTCAACAGCATTTCTGCGAGAGCTCTCCACTGGTCAAATTTCCCTCTACCTTCAATGTCCAGCCAAGAGGTCCCCTCCTCTCTGCAGACCACCCTGAAAGTGAAAGCATTAGTCACTCAGTCGTGTCCAGCTCTTTGCAACCCCATGGACTGTAGCCCACCAGGCAGGCTCTTCTGTGCATGGGATTCTCCAGGCAAGAATACTGGAGCAGGTTGCCTTTCCCTCTTCCAGGGAATCCTCCCATCCCAGGGATCAAACCTGGGTGCTCTGCATTGCAGGCAGATTCTTTACCATCTGAGCCACCAAGGAAACCCAGACCCACGCTGACCCTCCTAGCTAAAACTATCTCTCCTCCTCAGGGTTCCTCAGCAGTGCTGTGCTCCTACCTCAGCACTGGCACCAGCCATGTTTGTCTCTGATTATCTGTTTACAAGCCTGCCTCCTCCACGCCCACCCAGACTGAGATCCTTGAAAGCAGAAACCCTGTCTGATTCATCTTTGTAGATTCAGTGCCTCTCTGCATATCTCTCTTGGCAGATATCAGATACTCAATAAATTCTTCTTAAATGAATGAAGAAAGGAACAAACACACCGGGAATGAATTGGCATGTGTCCATGGAATGTCACACCTCAGCAATTGTAATGAAAGAAATCCTTTCCACTGAAGCTTTTCTGTCTACTCTGCCACAAGGAGTTCCCTTCTCTGGAGGCTGGTAGAAACTGTAGTTTCTGAGAGATCTTAGGTGAGTCATTAGAGGAAGCAAGGAGGAAGGTCAGATCCCTTGGGTGCAGGCATAGAATTACAGAGCCAGAGAAGTCCCCAGTGCTGGTCTGACTTTCTGGCCCCTGGCAGCTACATGCACTGAGGTTCTTGAAGTACTGGCTCAAGCCCTAATGCAAACTCTCATCCTGGCAGAGAGTAACTTCACAGCTGAGACCCCTCAGAGAAAAGGTCAGGACAGGTTATTCCCTTCTCATTCAGTTCCAGCCACACGTCGCCTACTACTAGCTTTTCCTTGAAAACATCAAGCATCTGCCTGCCAGGACCTTTGCACATTCTATTCCCTCCACCTGGAATTCTCTTCCCTTGTGTCTTTACAGGACCGACTCCTTTACTTTATTCAGATGTAAGAGCATGTTTGGGGGTTTCCAGGTAGCACTAGTGGTAAAGAATCCACTAAGGAAGCCAACACGGGAGACATAAGAGATGTGGGTTCAATCCCTGGGTCAGGAAGGTCCCCTGAGGATCCCAGTATTCTTGCCTGGAGAATCCCCATGGACAGAGGAGCCTGACAGGCTACAGTCCTTGAGGTCACAAAGAGTTGGACATGACTGAAGGGACTGAGCATGCATGCGAGAGCACATTTAATCTGATTAGAAAAACCTTCCCTGATCAACAAATAAAACTGTAAACTATCCTTCATGCTTTGTCACTCCTAATCCTCTACACTGCTTCAAGGGAGAGCTTGTAGGAACCAGAGCACTAGGGACCAGATCGAGCCAGGACCTCGAGTCCTCAAGACTCTCCCCTCTCTCCTCTTCACCTCTTATGCTGCACTTGTTCTACTGAGCTCCGTTCTTTTCCTCCTTTACATGGAGGAGCAGTCATGAGTCACATCCTTCATGCTCATAACTGAAAAGAGAAGGGACCTTTCCACTCATGCTGGTGAGGATAATCTCAAAGAAATAATGCTTGGCCTGGTTCGGGTCACATGCCAATGCCTAAGCATCACCACTGCAAGAGGATGTGTGTTTTTGGTCTGGTCCGGGTCCAGTCCCAGGATTGGCACTGACAGGGTCTGTTTGGTTCGTTCCCCAACCTGTGACTATGGCCAGAGGGAGAAAACCTCAGACCTGTTGAGACTTGGAGCAGACTTTGAGCCAGCAGAGGAGCGAGCTCCATCTGAACCATGTGGTTAAGGATGGATAAGTGGAAAATCAAGGTGTGATTGCTCCCATGATGGAGGAGACAGACAGGCATTGGGCAGATATGTGTATCAGACACGTGACTGTGGCTTCACCGTCCTCAAAGCGCTTGCTCTCAGCCTTTATTTACTCCACTGGCCCCTCACACCAGTTCTGTACAATCACTCAAGTACTAAGAATTACCCCGTGGTGAGACTCAAAATACTGAACAACCAGTATGATGTGAGCACTGCCCAAGAAGAAGGGACATACCTTAGTCATTTGGAGAGAGGGTGGGGGGGTCTCCTCACTACCCTGGGGAAGTGGGGACTGATGGCATAGACTCAGTGATTTATAAGCAACAGGAATTATTTCTCACAGTTCCAGAGGCTGGAAGTCCAAGACCAGGGTGCCAGCATGGTCAGGTTCTGGTGAAAGTCTCCTTTCAGGCTGCAGACTGCTGACTTCTCAGTGTATCCTCCCAGGGCAGCAAGAGAGCTAACTTGTCTCTGGCCTCTTCTTCCAATTCCAGTTCAGTTCCTCAGTCATGTCCGACTCTTTGCGACCCCAGGGACTGCAGCACGCCAGGCCTCCCTGTCCATCACCAACTCCTGGAGCTTGCTCAAGTTCATGGCCATTGAGTCAGTGATGCCATCCAACCATCTCTTCCTCTGTCATCCCCTTCTCCTCCTGCCTTCAATCTTTCCCAGCATCAGGGTCTTTTCCAATGAGTCAGTTCTTCTCATCAGGTGGTCAAAGTATTGGTGTTTCAGCTTTAGCATCAGTCCTTCCAGTGAATATTCAGGACTGATTTCCTTTAGAATGGCCTGATTGGATCTCCTTGCAGTCCAAGGGACTCTCAAGAGCCTTCCCCAAAACCATAGTTCAAAAGCATCAATTCTTATAAGAGCACTAATATCATTCATGAGGGCTCCATCCTCATGATGTAATTACCTCCCAAAGCCTTTCCTCCAAATGACATCACATTAGAGGGTTAAGATTTCAACATATCATTAGGGGAGAGGGGACACAGACATACAGTCCACAACAAGACTCTAGCTATGAACCGTGGGGATACCCATTCTGGTGAACAAGGGTGAAACAACAGCCCAATTGCCTTTACTTTGAGGGATTCCCAGGTGGTGCTACTGCTAAAGAAATTACCTGCCAATGCAGAAGATGTAAGAGACAAGGGTTCACTCCCTGGTCAGGAAGATACCCTGGAAAAGGAAATGGCAACCCTCTCCAGTATGCTTGCCTGGAGAATCCCATGGACAGAGGAGCCTGGCGGGCTACAGTCCATGGGGTCCAAAAAGGGTCTTAGCGCACATCTTTATTTTACCTTCATGCTGAAAACAAGAGAGATGATTGGCTTTGTGCCTAGACACATGGCAAATCCTTGGCAAGAACTCTAGACCCCTGGCACCAATTCTAGGCTTCTTCCACTGTCCTAAACTACCCCCCTGTCCTCAACCATTGGGAGGGGAAATGAGACGGGATGGAGGAAGCCTGAGAAGAGCTGCTATTATGATCCCAGTAGAGTGGAGGAAGAAGCCAGCATGCCACAGCACACAAGGAAGGCTGCTTAGTGGGTGCCACCAAAACCTGGAAAGCAGCGCCTGCCAGACAGCAAGGATGGGGCGCGGCCAACGGGATGGGAGTCTGCAGCCAGGACGGCAGATGCCGGGAGGGCTGCAGCTATTCTGGGCCTCGAGCTGTAGCTGCTTCCTCACCCAGGTCCTGCCAGTCCCCACGGCCCCAGGGGAGCAGGGAGACCCCCACCCTCTCTCCAACTCCTTACAGATGGAGTATCCGAGACCTGAGACTTCAGAGGCAGGAAGCCAGGCCAAAGGGAATCAGCCCCTCACAAAACAAACATGATTCAGTATCATTTCACAGCATGGCAAATGCTTAGTCATTGTCCTTATTAGAACTCTAAATCCACCCAATCTCTTGGAACTCATCTTGTCCAAATGTCCCACGTTATTAGTTAAAAAACTGAGGGGACTTCTCTAGGGGTCCAGTGGTTAAGAATCCCCCTGCCAATGAAGGGGGTCACGGATTTGATCCCTGGTAGGGGGATATTCCACATGCAAAGGGACAAGGAAGCCTGTGGGCCACAACTACTGAAGCTTTCACACCCTAGAGCCCAACTCTGCCACAAGAGGACCCACAGCTGTGAGAAGCCCACGCACTACAACTTAAGAGCAGCCCTCAAGACAAAGCCCAGGTGCAGCAACTAAGATCCCAGTGCAAAATAATTAAACTTGTTGAAAAAAGGAAGACATGGAGGCCCAAGAAGAGACTATGACCGTGCCCCAAATTTGAAGCAAATTTGAAGGAGAATTGGGCATGGCCTAATATCTCTCCTTGGGACTCCTTCACCCTGGGTTGCCCGAGATGGGGAGAGCATCCAATTCTCATTCTTGGGGTCATCCTCTTTCCACCACGTCAAAGGGCCAGCTGGGCTAACCTTAAAGCCCCCATCCCCCCAATAAGGGCTTGTGCAGTGCTGAAGGCCTGAATTCCGGCTCCATCCGCTCCCGTGTCCTCAGGCGCCATCTTGAGGGCCGCGCCATCTTGAGGGCCGCGCCATCTTGAGGGCCGCGCCATCTTGAGGGCCGCGCCATCTTGAGGGCCGCGCCATCTTGAGGGCCGCGCCATCTTGAGGGCCGCGCCATCTTGAGGGCCGCGCCATCTTGAGGACGCACGACGCAGGCTTGGCCCCGCCCCTCTCTCTCTAGGACCCAGAGCGTGAGCCAGCCCACAGCGTCCAGCCTGAGCCAGCCCACAGCATCAGGCCCTGCATCTACACCGCGATGTGGTCCCTCTTGGCATTCTGGGCCAAAGGCACCACCTGAGCAGAAATATCAGAGCTGCACATGTCTCTTCTGGAAAGAGAAAAACAGAAGAAAGGGCGAGAAAGCAAGTCCTCCTCTTCTGCCTCTGGCAGATGTCTTCTTTCCGTTGGCTCCACCTTCTCAGCCTGCGCGGGCAGCCACAGGTGTGTCACATGGCTCTGTCGTGTCCTCTGTGTTCAGTTTTGTGGTTCGGGGCACAGGCTCTGGAATATTAGGTATACCATTGACTATGTGTGTAACCTGGACAATTTACCTCACCCGTCTGTTTTCTCACCTGAAAAATGAGACTAGGGGGTAGGATCAACCTCTAAGGGTTGGGAGGTTTTCATGATGTAAAGGATTTGTCTCTGTGCCTAGGATAGAGTCAGCCCTGGGTGCTTTTTAGGGGTCAGATGACATCAATGTCCACACGACCCGGAATGAAGGGGGTCTGTCACTGGGCCGCCACTGCCTTCCCGGCTCCTCTAAGACCATCCCAAGCCCTGCGTATGCCAGGAGGCCTTTTCAGATTTCTCTCATCTCCCATCAGTTTCTCTTTCCAGAAACATCAGCTTAGTGATGAATTAAATAAATATCATGTCTAATTATTCTGAATTGATGTCAGTCTTGTCTCTGCATCTAAAACCCTGAACACCTATCAGGCAAGACCAGTGGGTTTTTTTCTCTCCCTGGCAGTGCAAAGCCCAGGCCCAGAGATATAGGAGTTCTGGGAAGGTTAGCAATTAGATGAGTAAACAGCTTGATAACTTTCATAGGAATGGAGTAAAGCCATCTGTATGTATGGATCTCATCTCTTGCTCCTGTGATCTGTAAGGCACAGCACATTCCTGAGGTCCTAAGCCAGACCTAGAAATCTGTCACGCGAAAGATCCATCATGTCTCATCCATGACCCAAAGAAGACAGAATTAGCATCACATGGACAAAGCACTCAGCAGCTTACGAAATGGCCTTAGCAATTCACTGATCAAGGAAGCGCCTGTTTTCATCTCTCCAGAGGGATGCCGAGGATCTGAGGGCTTGGCAGAACAACCCTCCCTCATGCTGCTGGTAAGGGGCAGTCCAGAGATCTCTGCCCAGCGCTGCTGGCCCTAAATCTTGAACTTTGCCCTCTCAACCAGCTGCCTCATAGGGAAGTCACACTAGCATCACTCCTACTTGGCCACAGTGGACTCCATAACCCCTCCCCCTTAACCAGGCAGGAGCTGCCAGGGGTGGCTTTGCTCATTGTATGTTTCCCTAAAGCCCACTCCACTGGAATATTTAAGAAAACCCAACATGATATGAAAAGAACATCCCTGTGACTGGCAGCAGGACATATTGCTGCCCAATCCCTCCCAGTCCCAGGGCTCACATCTCCTCCAGAACAGGCTTAGAGCAGACCCAGGGGAGGGGAGGTGCGCCCGGAAGGTGGTCCCCCATCACAGCCATTAACCCAAAAAATGAGCCTCTGCTCCACTGTATAGATGCTACAGGGATGCTCCATGCTGATCCCATGGAACACCATCCACCTTCCATAGAGAAGGAGATTCAGGAAGACAGTGTGGGCTTGGGCTTTGGAAAGAGAATGACCAGGTTGCAGTTCTTTCTCTGCTACTCTACAAGCTGTTAAACTTTGGGCAGGTTACTCAATATCTTTGCTCTTAAGTTTCCTTCTGGCTGGAAGAGGGGGCTACCATACTTCTGTTTCAGGTTATTTTGGGGGATTTTCAAAGCAGGCATTTGGAAAGCACTGAACACAAAGTGAGTGTTTAATGACTGATGGGTACCAGCTCTTCCACCCACGAGCTAAGCTACCTTCAGCAAATTACCTAATTCATCCAGGCCTCAGATTTCCCTGATGGCTCAGTGGTAGAGAATCTGCCTGCCAGTGCAAGAGACGCTGGTTTGATCCCTGGGTCAGGAAGATCCCCTGGAGAAGGAAATGGCAACCCACTCCAATATTCTTGCCTGGAGAATCCCATGGACAGAGGAGCCTGGCGGGCTACAGACCACTGGGTGGCTGATAGTTGGACACGACTTAGTGACTAAACAACAACAACGACAATCTGGACATCAGGGATTTTAGTCTGTAAAATTGTGATTTGATGAAAAAAAGGAAAGAAAACACCTCCTTCACAAGGCTGCCAGAAGAACAAGATAAGAACATCCATGCAAAGCTCTTAACTGAGTGCCTGGTGCAACATAAGTGGTCAATTTCAGATGTGTATTGCCATCCTCAGGGACAGAGAACTGGACAATAACAGAGCTATAGCTCTGGGCAAGGTCTTCTGGGGCTAAGCCAACATACTCTGGGCAAGGGAGAAAATGGTGATGAAAAAAAGAAATTGTCAGTGGTGGCTTCCCTGACACAGGCAAGAATAAATCATTCCAAATATGGCAGTTTTTGTGTGCCTGAAACAAGAGATCAGTGTTATACCTTTTCCGGGTGGACAGGTAAGACAGAGTGAGAGGGCATAGGTCCCAAAGGTGGACATGACCTCACTTCAGCACCAGGGTATTTCCAGGTGACACCTTGCTCGTCAAGACTCACCCCATAACTAGGTCTTATTTCCCAGAGCCTGGGAAGGAAGCTGGCAACTTCTCCCAATCCAAGCGCCTCATCTCGTCTTCCTTCATCACGGCAGCTCTTCTTTTCCAGAGAAGCCCAGGGCAGGATCTGGGCTCCCTCCCACCCATCCTCTTCTGGGAATTCTTACGATGCCTGGGAGAAGGCGTCTGCCCCGAATGCATGGGTCAGAGGAGTGATTCAGAGTCAGCTGCTGGTTCACAGACGCGGCTCTGTGGTCTGGCTGTGGAGTCCAGCCTGCTAAGCGCATCTGGACAGTATCAGAATCACAAAAGGAGGAGATCTGGGAAGGGCTCAGGGCCAGCAGACACTCCCAAAGGAAGGAATATGTGGGGAACCAGCTGGGGAAAGGGGATGATCTTCAAAATGAATAATTTTATATTATATTTTTTTCCACGTCTCTGCACAGCTAGAGAAGATAGTGCTGTTGTTTAGTCGTGTCCGATTCTTTGGGACACCATGGACTGCAGCCCACCAGGCTCCTCAGTCCATGGGATTCTCCAGGCAAGAACACTGAAGTGGGTTGCCATTTCCTTCTCCAGGGGGTCTTCCCAGACCAGGGATCAAACCCATGTCTCCTGCCTTGGCAGGCGGATTCTTTATCACTGAGCTACCTGGGAAGCACAGAGAAGATAGAGGGGTAAGCTGTCAAGTCAAAGGAAATTTCTAAGCAGAGGGTTTTCTGTAGGTCACGACGAGAACAGTGCCATCATGCACCATCATCAGAGAAGCCATAAACGGCTGGTGCCTTGAGCTGTCATTTCTGCGAGTGGTTTTTATAAGCCACTGTGTGCGTCTCACTGCCCTCCTGACTCAGGTTCAGGCTCAGGAGAAATAACATCCTCCTCATTGTCGCCTCTCAGTTCATTAAAATCTGTATTTCATATATGAAGTTTGTTATCTCACCTGAGAGAGGCAAGGGCTATAAAAGCATCTGAGGAATATAACGACACCGCAGAATGTTAACAATAAATAGCTTGTAGAAGCACAAAAAAGAGATTATCTGATAAAGTTGATGCCTATAACTCAAAAACAAATAACCAAAGTCAGTGAGCTTATAAAGAACGCCGCCTCTCAGGGCACAGAAGGGCGGCCCCCAACATCTCATCTAGCTAATGCACAGAGGTCTCCCCCCACTACCCACCACCACGCTAGTTCAGAGCCCTGCTCTTACCTCCCTGGACCTCCCTGTAGCCACTCTTCAAAGCGCTTTGTGTCTTTACAATTATTTAAAGTCTTTTTCTTTCCCCGTGCCCCTACCTCCCCAAGCAGAGACCTTGTCTGTTTTCTTGACTGCTGTATTTCCAGGGCTTAGCGTGTTGCCTGGTGCACAGTAGGGGCTCCATAAATATTTGATGGCCAATAAGACCTCTCGTTCTGAATCCTTTTAGGCAGGACTAATAGGCTTCCCTGATGACTCAGCGGGTGAAGAATCTGCCTGCAGTGCAGGAGACACAGGAGACGTGGGTTCGATTCCTGGGTCAAGAAGATACCCCGGAGGAGGAAATGGCAACCCACTCCAGTATCCTTGCCTGGAGAATCTCTTGGACAGAGAAGCCTGGCGGGCTACAGTCCATGGGGTGGCAAAGAGTCAGACACAACTGAGCGACTAAGCACACAGAGCAGACAAATGTTCGTAGCCACCTGCTTCCACGGTCCCTTTCTCAGCGGCCATGTGGATAGAGAAACCAGGGGGTTTCCCTTCCAATCCGTCAAGCCCAAGTTCTACCTCCTTTTAGCTCTGAAATCTCAGGCAAATTCCTCACTGCTGTCCCGGGACTCTGATTTGGCTTTCTTCACAGCACCATCACCATGCCCTGTTTGGCTTGTGAGTGTGTGCTCACTGTCTCCAGCCAGAAAACCAGCACCAAGGGGTCAGGGACTTTGCTTTGTTCCCTGCTAAACAGCGGTGGTCAACACATGCAGCGGCAGCCATCACAGACACTGACCACTCAGGGTGCTGGCCCCACGTGCTGTGCAGGTGCAAGCCGCCCACCGATCAAACCCGGCAGTACTCTGAGTCCTAGAACGGGGTTTGGAATGCAGTAGGTACCCAACAAAGGCATCAAATAAGTGGATGGATTGCAGTCACCCTGTCTATGAAACAGGATATTGTAGCTATCCGACGTGTATGGGGTCCTTTCTGCCCCCATGCAAGCCAGCTCTGGCCAACCAAGGAAGCAGCCAGACCCTCTCCTCTGACCCCCGGCATCTCTCCCACCACAGCAAATGTGACCTCTCTCAACAGGATCTCAAAGTGACAACATCAACTGTCTCCACCTCCTACTCTGCTGGACCTTGAGTATCAAGTCTGATCTGTTATTTCACCCTTTACATCCATTTCTCTCTCTTGCCATTGCTGCCAGTGGTAAAGAGCTGTATTCCTAGACAAGCATGCTCCAAGGACTCATGTGATTCCCATGGTTATTGTATACTAAACACTTGTGAAAAACATAAACCAAGCTCTTGCCCTGTCCACAGGTTGCTTACAGTCTAGCAATGGAAACAGACAGGTAAAGATACCATTACGTGGAGAACTCCTGAGAGAAGAGAATTTAAGAAATCAGAGAGTTGCAGTTGCTAGTAAACTTTAATAAAATTAACTTTTCAGGGACTTTCCTGGCGATCCAACGGTGAAGACTCTGCACTTCCAATGCAAGGGGCAAGGGTTTGATCCCTACTAGGGTAACTAAGATCCCACATGCCATGCAGCCAACATGTAAAATAATAAAATTAATAAAATTAACTTTTCAGATAGATGCACTTGATAAGCTCTAGGTTTTCTATCAGCAGGAACAATTCGGAGTCTGGTAGCTGCCTGGAACTTGCAGGACGGCAGCAATGATTCCAGGAAAGACCTGGCCAACAGAATCCTGAGTGATGAAAGGAACACACCACCCCCCCACCACCCACACCTCATCCCATCTGTCCTTGCCTCCCCTCCACACTTCCCTCCCCCCAAGGTGAGGACAGGCGCAGGGCAGAGAACAGAAGCCAGGCGCCAATCACGTTGTATGAACACACCTTGTCTTGAGACAGTCAATTGGGAGATTTTGCTCTTTACGTCTCCGAAGTAGCACACCCACCCTCTCGGTCCCCTGTGCCCCTCACCCACACATATCCATGCACACACATGAGCATATGCCCAACTCTGAAGTGGCAAGGAACAATGCAGGGTGTTAACCTCCAACTCCAGCAGGATGGTGTGGAAGATCACCAAGGCAGGGAGCAAAGATCAACTCAAGGACCAGCCCAGGGAGCCAGGAGCCAAGAAACAGGAAGTGGGAGTGGTTCGCAGTTCAAAGGATGGGCTCAGGTTGTTGCCTAAGAACCGGTCCTGTGGTCTGACGTGGGTTCCCTGCTCACCGCCACCGGCCCTGTCCCAACGTAACAGCAGTAGTAACTCAGTTCAGTCGCTCAGGCGCGTCCGACTCTTTGTGGCCCCATGGACTGCAGCACGCCAGGCCTCCCTGCCCACCACCAATGCCCAGATCCACCCAAACCCATGCCCACTGAGTCGGTGCTGCCATCCAACCATCTCAGCCTCTGCCCTCATCTTTCCCGGCATCAGGGTCTTTTCCAGTGAGTCAGCTCTTCACATCAGGTGGCCAAAGTATTGGAGTTTCAGCTTCAACATCAGTCCCTCCAGTGAACACCCAGGACTGATCTCCTTTAGGATGGACTGGTTGGATCTCCTTGCAGTCCAAGGGACTCTAAACACTCTTCTCCAACACCACAGTTCACAAGCATCAATTCTTCGGCACTCAGCCTTCTTTATAGTCCAACTCTCACATGCATACATGACTACTGGAAAAACCATAGCCTTGACTGGACGGACCTTTGTTGCCAAAGTAATGTCTCTGCTTTTTAGTATGCTTTCTAGGTTGGTCATAACTTTCCTTCCAAGGAGTAAGCGTCTTTTAATTTCATGGCTGCAGTCACCATCTACAGTGATTTTGGAGCCCCAAAAAATAAAGTCAGGCACTGTTTCCACTGTTTCCCCATCTATTTGCCATGAAGTGATGGGACCAGATGCCATGATCTTATTTTTCTGAGTGTTGAGCTTTAAGCCAGCTTAGTAGTAATAATTCAGGTTTGTTGAAAGCTGACTGTGTGTCAGGCACCATGAACCATTTAATGTAGGTCATTTAATTCTTATAATAATTCTGGGCCCAGTTTATGACTATTATTGCTCCACAGCCCTTGATGTAACCACTGTGTTGCACAGCCTCCCCCCGTGTAACGTTAATTACATGTAAGGTAATAGTGCCCCCAGGTTGAATCAAGAGATTTTAAAGAGTGAGGCAGAGAAGGCATTCAGTCCGTTTTATATAGTGTGACCAATAGTAGTGGTAATGGCTAAGACATGGCGGTCTTAGAAAGACCCAGAAAACAATAAAATTGCCAGACCAGAGAGACCAGCAGTTTTCTAAGCCAGTTTCCACATATACCACCTCTCTCAAATCTCCTGGTAGCCTCTTTCAAAGCGTTGGATACAAACTAAAATCAAGCCCATTTTAGAGATAAGCAAACGGAGCACCAGGAGGATAAGCAAACAGCCTAAGGAGACGCAGCCAATGAACGGTGGAGTCGCTACGAGTTAACTGTTGCCCTGCTTTATTCAGTTAGCACAATTCTACATCCTTTCCAGGCAGCAGTACTACCCATCAGGGCACCACAATTAATCCTGTTCTCCATGGCATTTCCTTCCTATTAATATGATGTTTGCTTGGCACCTCCTGTTGCCGGGCACTCCTATTTTCTCCATGTTTCATTATCATAAATATCCCTGCTATGAATTTTTTGCATGAAGTAATTTCTTCCTAATTGCTGGATCAAAGAGACTAGCAATTTCCTAAGCAGATCTGAGCCAATGCCCAAGGCCTGCAGTAAGAGTCCAGGTACCTGCCCCCCCACCATAATAAACTCACGGAATGTTGCAGATGTATTTATTGTTACTCATGTAACATATTAGCACAAAAGGGGCATTGTTTTTCACCCATTTAAGTGCTAGTCAGACAATTCCTTTTTCCACACGATGTTTGTATTAGTCTTCTATGCTGATAAAAAATTTCCACACTCAGAGTGGCTTAAAAGTACACATGCATGTATTAAAATCCTGGCACAACACACCTGGGTCCTCTAGCCTGGGTATTTCACAGAGCTGAAGTCAGGATGTTGGGGGTAGGCATTGGCCAGCTGCGTTGTCATCGAGACCTGCGGGTCATCTTCTAAACTCATGGGCAGAATGTAGGTTCTTCCTGCTGTAGAATCGAGGTCCCCATTCTCTTGCTGGCAGTTGTCCAGGAATCAGTCTCAGCAACCAGAGAGCTCTTAGGTCCTTTCCCCCATTCTTAGAGCTAGCAGGGGAAAATATTCCTCCAATACCCATTCTGGAAGAGCCCAGGCCCTTTTAAGGGTTCCCCTAGCTAGGTAACGCCATCTTAAATAATTTCCCTTTTAATTAACACAAAATCAACTGACAATTGGGGTCATCACAGGAACTATATCTTATCATAGTCACAGATTCTGCTGAAACTCAAGGGACAGGGGTGACCTGAGTACCCATGGGTGGTGAGGGGGTGGGGGGTGTAGGAATCTCCAGGGCTGTATTAGTTACCTCTGGCTGCTGAAACAAATTACCACAAACTTAGTGGATGGAGGAGCCTGGTAGGCTGCAGTCCATGGGATCGCTAAGAATCGGACACAACTGAGCGACTTCCCTTTCCCTTTTCACTTTCATGCATTGGAGAAAGAAATGGCAACCCACTCCAGTGTTCTTGCCTGGAGAATCCCAGGGACGGGGGAGCCTGGTGGGCCGCCGTCTATGGGGTCACACAGAGTCGGACACGACTGAAGCGACTTAGCAGCAGCAGCAGCAGTGGCTTAAAACAACATACGTTTCATATCTTTCTGGTCTGGAGGTCACAAGCCTGAAATGGGTCAGCAGGGCTGCACGCCATCTGGAGGCTCTGGGAGAACAGCTGTTCCCCTGCTTTTTCTAGCTTCTGGAGTCTACCTGCACCCCTTGATTAACTGCCCCTTCCTCCACCTGCAGAGCCAGCAGGTACCATCTTCCAGCTCTGCTTCCATCATCACGTCTCCTTTTCTGACCCTGCTTAAGTAACACTGGACCTCCCTGGGGAATCCAAGCTCATCTTCTCATCTTGAGATTATTAATTTAATTGCATCTCTAAAGCCCTTTTGCCATTTAAGGTAGCGTATTCACAGGCGTCAGAGATTAGACTCTCTGTGGGAGTCGTTATTCTACTCACCCCAAAGATCATCCTCCAGTCTTGCCTACCACAGTGCTTTAGGGGTTGTTTTGTTTTTATTTAGATATAATTAATATAAACAACATTTTCTTTTCTGAATTTGCATTAGAGATCTACGTGTGATATCAGTTTGTAAGACTTCTATTTGTAGCATTGCTTAATATAGTTTGCATGAAAAATATACATGTATATATTGCATGGATTATTTCCATTTTTTTTTTTTAATTTTTGGCCGCACTGCACAGCATGAGGGATCTTAGTTCCCTGATCAGGGCTTGAACCTGTGTCCCTGCATTGGAAGTGTGGAGTCTTAACCACTGGACCACCAGGGAAGTCCCACATGGATTACTTCATATCACTTATCTAAAGTCTGCTTTTTCACCGAGTTTCTTTCCTTTCTCTCTGATTTTTAAGAATTTTTTTTTCTCAATGAAACCTTGTCATCTCTCAATATTGTGTATTTGACAAAAGCCGTCTTGCCACTGACATTCTCCATTTCCTCAACTCACAGAAAGATACCTTCTCTCCAGACCCGGGAGAAATGTGCTGCTCGGCTCTCGTCCTGTGCGTATTTTTACTGTCTCTCAGTTGCAGTCTGGACCATTTGGAATGTTTTCAGGGTATAAAAGTGAAATATGACTCTGAAAAATCTCAATCACATTTCCTACTCTGGGCCTCCTTTCCACAGTGTGGTTTTGTTTCACATTTTTATTTTCTGTATTCTAACCGTGAGAAGCACTTACTCAAAGTATAGTCATTCCCATGGTCATTTCCCAAAGCACAAGTACTGAGTAACACCACTGAGTGATTTTCAGCTCACAATATGTTTTTTAACTTTTTTTACAGTTAAGTAAATCCACCACCATTACTCTTAAGCATTTCCCAGATCATCGTCTTCACTAACGTCGTCTGTGCATTCCCGCCCCTTTTTCTCCCACGTGGTTTTCACGACCATGTGGGAGAAATCCATGTTCATCGGATTCTCCTAAATATTTCATTAAATTATTATAATGCAGAAAGCAGAGTCACCTTTCTTACCGTTACGCCTTCTCAGCAACTGGAGAGATTAGCTTTCTATTTCTTCCTGTATTGTCATTCTATTAATGTTTCACAATTTTTCCTGAGCAAAACTCTTCTTTGGTAGATTAAACTTGTTCTCAAGCAAAGAGAACAAAGGTTTGAAGGTTTGAAGGTTTTCCATCATTATTACAATGAATTTGACATGGATGTCAAGCAATCATAATAGTAATAAAAATAATTGTTCAGTTCACTTATATCTATACCTCAGATTAATTTCTGTGTTTTTTCCAGTAGAGTAAATCTTCCACATTCATGATGGAACAGTCATGGTTTCAGTAAATTGCAAGAGACCCTGAAAGGCCATGATATGTAATAATTTATCATTTTACTGGGGTTCAAAATTGAGTCCCTCCCACTGCAAGGCTGCTGTGTAGACAAATTCATTCTGCTAAGGGGAGTATCCAGCCACCCAGCATAAGAGCAAAGCTGGATATCATACATCTTTCGCTTTCTCCTTCTTTCCCTTTTTGAGTCACCATGAATGTTTTCACATTAAAAGCTCTGGGAAATCTTAACAAATAAATAAATTTGCTTCATTTTGTTTAATTCAATGTTTCTCAAACTTATCTGAGAACAAGCATTTTTCTCATGGTGCACAGTGTACCATGAGACACTGGTTTGGGAAACAGTGGTTTAATACTTAGAGAATGACTATGGTTAAAAAAAATCATTTAAAAGATAATTATCCCCTTTAAACTTCACTTTTACAGGAGACATAGGCGAAGATGTTTCTAAGTGGGATTTTCCCAAAGGTTTGGAGACTTACCTTGCACAAGAATACGTTCAGATCACCAGCAAATGTGATTTTTCTCCTTTCTTCACTTCCCCTTTCTGTGTCATTTGTTTTCCTTGCCACATAACTAGTTCAGCAATGTTATACTCTGCAGTTTGTTTTATTTTGCTTTATTTATTCATTACACAAACACATCTGTATGCTTACTGTATGCTGCTCTGAGCGCTTTGCTAATAACCATGCGTGGAACCTAAACCAACCTCAAGAAATAGGTCCCATTCCAATTATTCCTTGTTTACAGCTCAGAAAGCTGTAGTTTCAAATGGTGACAAGCATTCTTGCCTAGATCTTATCTTCTAAGGAAACTGTCCCAAATATCTTCCTTCAGTCATATTATTGGTTCTACTATAAACATAAACACTTTATGTAAAGAAAGAAAACCTTTTTTGTTTTTAATATGCCTTTGCTGCTGCTGCTGCTAAGTCGCTTAATATGCCTTTAGTCAACATTAAATATTGAAAGACACCGATTACCTTTCTTAGCTTCCATTGAGACAGTTATGTTTTCTACCATTTTTCAATGTTAATAAGGTTTTCTGCTCCTTTGCTTTACTTGTTTATACTGGGCCACTTGTTTCCACGCGTTGTTGTGTTTTGTGCAATAAGGTAAACATTTAATTTCTAAGTTAATAAGTGAATTGAATGAAAACTCCCTTCTTTAGGGAGGGAAGGTGATGCAAATTGTATTTTCCTCAGCCAACTTAGTGCGTAAACATCAATGCAGTGGGTACCCTGCTGCTCTGCAGTGGACACTGCAGAACATGGAAGATTCCAGACGAGCGTAATATGAGAAAGGACAGTGAAAAGGGGAGGAGATCATCTAGGGCCACATAGGAAAAACAATCATGTTCGATACATGCAATGGAGTATTACTCAGCCATAAAAAAGGAATGGATTTGAGGCAGTTGAAGTGAGGTGGGTGAGCCTAGAGCCTGTCATACAGAGTGAAGTAAGTCAGAAAGAGAAAAACAAAATATGGTATATTAATGCGTATATTTGGAATATAGAAAAATAGAACTGATGACCTATTTACAGAGAAGGAACGGAGATGCAGACACAGAGAATGGACTTGTGGACACAGGGGCTAAGGAGAGGGGGGGCCTAATTGAGAAAGTGGCATTGGCATCCATCATGTGTAAAACTGATGACTAGCAGGAAGCTGCTGCATAACACAGAGAGCCCAGCCTGGCACAGTGTGGCGCCCGAGAAGGGTGAAATGAGGGCAGGAGACTTCAGAGGGCGGGAGTCCTATATAATCATGACTGATTCACACTGTTGTTCGGCAGAGACCAACACAATAATTGCCTTACCAGCAATTATCCTCCAAATGAAAAAAAGACTCATGCTAGAAAAGATGGTGATTTTGAGAACTTTGTAAATCTATACAACTTGATACCTGTTTTCTACTATTCCATTTCAGTTTCCCCTAAAGATCTAAGAACTTATTGAAATACAAGAAGCCTGAGATCAACTGAGCTGACAGACAGGGCTGGCGATAGCTCTGTATTTATTTACTTTTGAGTTAGCCCTTATAAGGGCAGAACTTACATTTATCTTCAGTTCAGTTCAGTTCAGTCGCTCAGTCGTGTCCGACTCTTTGCGACCCCATGAATTGCAGCACACCAGGCCTCCCTGTCCATCACCAATTCCCGGAGTTCACTCAGACTCACGTCCATCAAGTCAGTGATGCCATCCAGCCATCTCATCCTCTGTCATCCCCTTCTCCTCCTGCCCCCAATCCCTCCCAGCATCAGAGTCTTTTCCAATGAGTCAACTCTTCACATGAGGTGGCCAAAGTACTGGAGTTTCAGCTTTAGCATCATTCCTTCCAAAGAAATCCCAGGGCTGATCTCCTTCAGAATGGACTGGTTGGATCTCCTTGCAGTCCAAGGGACTCTCAAGAGTCTTCTCCAACACCACAGTTCAAAACCATCAATTCTTTAGTGCTCAGCCTTCTTCACAGTCCAACTCTCACATCCATACATGACCACAGGAAAAAACATAGCCTTGACTAGACGAACCTCTGTTGGCAAAGTAATGTCCCTGCTTTTCAATATGCTATCTAGGTTGGTCATAACTTTCCTTCCAAGGAGTAAGCGTCTTTTAATTTCATGGCTGGAGCCACCATCTGCAGTGATTTTGGAGCCCAAAAAGATAAAGTCTGACACTGTTTCCACTGTTTCCCCATCTATTTCCCATGAAGTGATGGGACCGGATGCCATGATCTTTGTTGTCTGAATGTTGAGCTCTAAGCCACTTCTTCATGCTCCTTCCCACTGTGTAATCAAGGGCCCAGCAGATAGTGGTTGTTGTTCGTCATTCAGTTGTGTCCGACTCTTTGCGACCCCGTGAACTGTAGCCCACCAGGCTCCTCTGTCCATGGGATTTTCCAACCAAGAATACTGGAGTGGGTTGCCATTCCCTTCTCCAGGGGATCTTCCCGACCAAGGGATCAAACCTGGCTCTCCTGCATTGCAGGCAGATTCTTTACCAGCTGAGCCACCAGGGAAGCAGCACACAGTGAGTGCTCAATAACTAATAATTAAAAGAAGAAATGAGGCAGCTCTTTGACCAAACCAACAGCCAAACTTTTTTTTTAAATTCAGGGCAGCTAGCGACTTGCTCCATGGGTCAACAAGAAAAGAGGTGTTGCAAAGTCTTGACCCTCTCCTTAAGTCGGTCTGGGGTGGGAGTGAGCAGGAAGCTTGGAGAGATGCAAACGGGACAACAGAGCCTCTGGGCCTGGACAAAGAGCAAGAGCCACAAGGTTTTCCTGGCAACTTTCACTCCCCGAGAGACAGATCTGTCTCTACAACCCCAGGTACACGGCACCTGGAAAGGAGAGTCAGCCCTTTGCATTTCAGAGGGTCTCAAACCTCGTGAGGTCAGGAATGAGGGACAGTTAAGGGACCCAGAAAAGTTCCCACCGCCTACAATTATCCCTGACAAGCTCTGATCCAGTCTAGTCACCTGGTACCTAGTGACCAAAATACCTTCAGACCCAGGGAAACAGATGCTGTGTATGGACTGAATAGATACAGCCCATCAAGGGAGCAAGCCGGTCTCGCACACTTCTCTCTTTTTTCCGTCTTCATTCTTGTCTTTATTGCCTCCCCCAGTTTGTCCCCCACCCCTCACTCTCCTCCTTTCTCTATTCCGTGCCCTTACTCCTTTCCCATTCAGGTCTGATGCCCTTAAGCTTCCCTTCCTCGGCCTCGGATTGCAGACCACGCCTTTGCCCCTGCCCCAGGCTCTCCCCCGGGCCCTCTCACCCTCTCTTCTCCCCGCCTGCGTGTCTGCCCCCCGGAACCCTTTGTCCCCTTCGTCGTATCACTAGGAGCCGCGGGTGTGGATTCCGCGATGCCTCCTTCCCTGCTCTGTCGCCTCGGTGGGGTCCATCGCCAGCTCTCCTGTTGCTCAGAGATGTGGAGGCTGTTGCTAAGAGACCGTGAAACGTCAGTACCTGGCCCTCGAGGAAAAAAAAAAAAAAGGAGCGAAAAAGGGAGCAGGGAGGGAAGAGAGAGAGAGAGGGAGGCGGGAGGGAAGGACCTGGCGGCAGCCACCAGCCCCAGCAGCCTCGGCACCGCCGAGTTTCGGTGAGAAGCACCCGGATTCCGTGAACTTTCTCCTAAGCCGCCCGCCTCTCTCGGTTCCTCTTTGAGTAAAGGAAGGGGAGCGGCAGGGGGACCCCAGCGCTGGAAACCCCGGAGGATGCCGCCCCAGGATCCCGGAGCCACCGAGGAGGAGACGCCGGGGGAGGGGAGCAGCCCGGGAGGCAGTCTGTCCTCCTGAAACCGCGCGCGGGGAGGCCAGGATGAGGCAGCGGCGCCCGGGTCTGCAGCAGGCGGATGGCTGTGTCCTCGGACCCGAGTAAGTGGGCTCCCGCGGGGTGTGGGGTGTAGGGGAGCTGGGGCTCCGAAAGAAGCGGTCTGGTTAAGGGGAGCGGGGTGATCCCCCAGTGGGTGGGATGCAGGCTGCAAGCGTGAGAAGAGAGCTGCGCCGGGCGGAGGGTGAGGGGAGGGCACGTGAGGACGGCGGGTGGGCAGGACCCGGCCCGGGCCAGGGTCTGGGGTCCGGGGCAGGGCTGCCAGGCGTGTCCGCGCTCGGCCTCCCGCCTGCCCGGTGCGGGTGTGGGCGCCCGCTGGGGGCCGAGGGCGGCGCGAGGAGTCCGTGGGAAAGGGTGCTGGGTTAGGGGTGCACCGGGGTGCAAGATAGTGGCGGCTCTGCAGGAGCGCGTGCAGGAGGATGAGAAAACTGAGGAGGTGTGAGCGCGGGCCACGGCAAATCATGGGGGAGGCCCAGGAGAAGAACGCGCGCGTGTGTGTGTGTGTGTCTGAGTGTGGGTGTATGTGTGTGTGTCTGTGTATGAGTGTGTCTGTGTGTGTGTGAGTGTATGAGTGAGTGTGACTGTGTGTCTGTGTGTGTCTATGTGTGTGTGGGTGTATGTGTGTGTGTCTGTCTGCCTGTGTGTGTCTGTGTATGAGTGTGTGTCTGTGTGTGTGTTAGTGTGTGTGAGTGAGTGTGACTGTGTGTCTGTGTGTGTCTATGTGTGTGTGGGTGTATGTGTGTGTGTCTGTCTGCCTGTGTGTGTCTGTGTATGAGTGTGTGTCTGTGTATGAGTGTGTGTCTGTGTGTATGTCTGTGTGTGTGTGAGTGTGTGTGTCTGTGTGTATGTCTGCGTGTGAGTGTCTGTGTTTGTGTGTGACTGTGTGTGTGTGTCAGTGTGTGTGTGAGTGTGTGTGTCTGTGTGTATGTCTGCGTGTGAGTGTCTGTGTTTGTGTGTGACTGTGTGTGTGTGTCAGTGTGTGTGTGTGACTGTGTCTGTGTCTGTGTGTGTCTGTGTGTGTGTCTGTGTTTGTGTGTGTCTGTGTGTGCGTGTGTGTCTGTGTGTCTGTGTGTGTGAGTGTGTCTGTGTGTGTGTGAAAGAGAGAGATGTGAGTGCTGAGTGTGGAAAGGGGGTGCAAACAGACAGAGAGTGTGTGCATTTTTCTTAGAGAGTTGTTCAAAGGTGGGGCGTTTGCTGCTGGTGGGGGCGGGGCCAGGAGACCAGCAAACGCGCTGCGCGCAGCCCAGAGCCCTGGGCGGGGAGGGGGCCGCGGGAGGGCCGCAGGCCAGGTGGGAAGGCAGCAGGGACCTCTATGTGACGGTGGGGCAAGGTGCCCACCGCGCAAAGGCGGGACGCAGAGAACAAGGAGACGGGGGTGGGGAGGCGGCGGGAAGCCGGGACAGTGGACGAGGGAACCGGGGACACGGCCGGCCCCCTGAGTGCTTTCCTTGTCGGCAGAGGGGCGTCTGTCCCCGCTCGCTGAACGCCGAGCCCGCCGGGGACCGTCGGGGACCGTCGCCTGAGCCCCGCTAGTCCTGCGCCTCCGGACGCGGGGCTCCTCCCGCCGCAGCAGCCCACAGCGCGGCTAGCCTGGGTCCTCCCCTCCCCGGGGACTTCCCCTCCCCGGGGTCCCCGGAAGACACTGAGCCCGTGGACTGAGGCGGCCAGAGGCCCCTGGAGACCCCCTTCGCCCTGGGATCCCTCCCCGAGACGGCCACCCCGCGACCCTCCCAGACTCAAGCCCCCTGGGCCCCTGGGAGAAACGGCCTCCGAGACCCCGAGGGCAGGAGACACAGCAGCAGCCCTGGCCACCTCGTCCGCCCAGACCTGGGACTGGGCTTCCGCGTCCCGGGACCTGCCAGGCCCCTCTGAAGGCACCCCTGCTGTGCCCCACGCCCCTCCCAGCTCTCAGACACGGTCCACGGCGGTGGGGGGCGGGGCACCCAACAGTCATGGGCGACAAGGACCCCAAAGGCGGCCAGGGGCCCTTCGCCGACGTGCGGGCAGCTGGTCCCTCCACATCCCTGTGTCCTCCCTTTCTCGAGCTCTAATCATCTGTTCCAACCCTGGGGGACCTCGGCTGGGTGGCGAGCCCCCCTAGTCTCCAAAGGGGACCTCCAGTGGCGCTCACCCAGGGAGCCCTCTGGTGCCAGAGGCCCCTGGGAGAGGCTTAAGCCATGACCCCCAGTGATCCCAAGCCCCACCTCCCAGGGCTCCGGCCCCCGAGGGAGCAGCTGCCCTTCTGAGCGGCTGACTCTTGATTCCACCACCAGAGCTCCAGTCCCGATGGGCTCCGTTCAGCACCACTGCTGCCCGCAGCCGAAGATGGGCGATGCCTGGGCCCACCGGCCCTGGCCTGGGCCCCCGCGGCCCGCCCTGCTGCTGGTGCCCCTCCTGGTGGCGGCCGGGGTGATTCCCTCCGATGGCGGCGCCAGCTGCCCGGTGCTCTGCACGTGCCATAACCAGGCGGTGGACTGCAGCGGCCAGCGGCTCTTCTCTGTCCCCCCGGAGCTGCCCGTGGACACGCGCAACCTCAGCCTGGCGCACAACCGCATCGCCGCCGTGCCGCCCGGCTACCTCACGTGCTACCGGGAGCTCCGTGTGCTCAGCCTGCGCAACAACTCTCTGGTGGAGCTGCCCGCGGGCCTCTTCCTCCATGCCAAGCGCCTGGCACACCTAGACCTGAGCTACAACAACCTCAGCCACGTGCCCGCCGGCATGTTCCAGGCCGCGCACAGCCTCATGCGCATCGACCTCAGCCACAACCCGGGGCTGCACCGGGTGCACCCGCGCGCCTTCCAGGGCCTGGCGCAGCTGCGGGACCTCGACCTCAGCTTCGGGGGCCTGGCCTTCCTCAGCCTCGAGGCCCTCGAAGGCCTGCCCGGGCTGGTGACCCTGCAGATCGGCGGCAACCCCTGGGTGTGCGGCTGCACCATGGAGCCCCTGCTCAAGTGGCTGCGGAACCGCATCCAGCGTTGCACCGCAGGTAAGGCCAGAGCAAAGGCTAGGGGGGAGAAGAGGGAGGGGCTGGAGACCCGGCCTAGGGAGGATCAGGACCTGGGCTGGCCTTCTCCGCACTGTCGAAGATACCCAAGTCTCTGCTGTGCATGCCCGGTGCCGGGGACCCTGCTTAATAAAACAGACCCCACCCTCACCCACCCCCGTGGTACTGATGACCTAGGGAGACAGACAGACAGAGAGAAAATCAGAGCAGCTCATTAGTAACCAACAGTGTTTATGGAGCACCGCCATGACCCTCCAACTGGGCGGGTGTTACCTCATGGGACCCCACTCTTGTTAGCCCCATTTTACAGGTGAAGAAACTGAGATTTCGAACAATGAAACGACTTGGCCAGAGACGCTTTCATAGACAGTGGCAGAGCCGTGGAGAAAACCCAAGTTTATGTGATTGCGAAGCTCTGTGCTACTCTACCAGACTGCTTTTTAAGTATGCTGGATACTAGAAGAAACAGAAATGGCTCACCCTATTTATTTTAGTACTTACTATCCGCCAGGCCCTATTCTAAATATATTATGTTTTAAACTCATCCCCTGGTGGCTCAGACGGTAAAGAATCCGCCTGCAATGCTGGAGACTCAAGTTCCATCCCTGGATCAGGAAGAGCCCCTGGAGAAGGGAATAGTTACCCGCTCCAATATTCTGGCCTGGAGAATCCCATAGACAGAGGAGCCTGGTGGACTACCATCCATGGGGCTGCAAAGAGTCAGACATGACTGAGCAACTAACACCTCATACCCAGCTCATCACATCCTCACAAGAACCCTGATGAGACACATACACACACACACACACACACACACACACACACACACAAAGGAACCAAGGCTCAGAGAGGTTCGGAAACTTGCCCAAGGTCCCACAGCTGTTAAGGGTTGGAGTCAGGATTCAAACCCTGGCCTTCTGGCCATCTATCCTGATGAGTCGGGTTCTAGGTTAACAGGAGGGGTCGGGACTTGAGTTCCGGGCCAGCCGAAGGGCCTCTGCGAATTCTGTGAGGTCTGGGCTTGGGGTGGAGGGCTCAGGTCTGGGATGAGATGCTGTTCCGCGGCAGTTTCCGAGTCAGCCTCTATGGGGAGTGGACCGGGGCCTGCAGGAGCCTGAACCACACCGGTCGGCTGGTGGAACCCTGATACCACCCCATCCTTGTCACCAGCAGAATGGCAGCCCCAGCCCGGGGTTGATGGGGCCCCCCTAGGGGCTCTCCCAGAGCCTGGACGTGGAGGGTGTTCAGAAAGAGCGACGCTGAATGAGGTGGGGAAGGGAGGAGGACCGGGTGGGGAGCCCAGGATCGAACTAGTTTGGGTGGGGGGAGGGCTGTGGTCAGGGTTCCCGTGCTCCCGCGGAGCTGCAGGAGGAAGTCCTCTGGGACCAGCTGGGGCCCGGGGCAGGGTGATGGTGGGGGGAGGCGGCCTGCGGCCTGGAGCCGCCCTCTGCTAACCCAGCCTCTGTCCCGCTGGGTTCCTCCGCAAGGAGGGGCGCCCTCTGTCCTGGGGGCCCCCGAGGTCCCCGCTGCCTTTTGGGGAAGCGCAGGGCCCCAGCGAGCGGGAGAGGGGTCCCAGGTCCCGTCGGGGAAGCCTCGTGTCCATGCAAAAGGGGAACCGCGCTCCAGGGAGGCCACGTGGCTGGCCGCGGGCCGCAGCCAGAAACGCCCCCTCCCTGTTCCTCCGCGGAACACGGTTTTCCCCGTATCTCTAGGATAATTTCCTCTTGGGGGCAAAGAACTTGCCGATGTAGGGAGGACGAGGTGACCCTCTTCGCTTGGTCTTTTTCTGCTTCCTCCTCCCCTTTTCTTGATGGGATTCCTATTACTGTCCCTCCATTTTGGACAAATCCCCACAGGGCCGTAGGACTCCCTTGGGATATTAATCAGGTTCAAGGCTGGTCCCTGAATTAACCAGAGGGCTTTGTCAGCCCGCAGGCTCCTGTGCTGCCCTCCTGAGGGCTCTGCCAATTGCCCTCAGGGTTCCCACACCCCCAGCCTCAGGATGACTGCCACAACCCCACTCATGCCTGCGAGAGACTTTGGGCTTCAGCATCTTCCGGTTCCAAGAAGATGATGTCTTGATAGTCAACCCCAGGCACCATCTTATCCTCCGCGGGGTCTGGGCCACTGTGCACACAGCCTACAGGGGCGCCTGAGCCCTGGGGCTGGGGGGAGGTTCACCCTCCTTCTGAACCTGACTTTCCGTTTCTAAGAATCCATTTCTCAGAATCATGTTCATCCACTTCTCAAGGGAGTCGATTTCAGTCCAGCATTTTTTTCTTTTCCTTCAAACACTGCAGAATGAATACACAGCGTTTAGGTACCGAATAGCTTTAAAAGCTCCTTCGCATTGACTCTCTTAGACATTGAGCTTCAGTGATCCACTTCTTACATTTTGCCCCTCTTCATAAGAGCCAGAAAGGCAAAAACTTGCCCCCGGTGAGCATTTGATTGGTATCTATCCCCTGAGTAAGGAATACCTGGCTTTAAGGCAGAACTGCTACCCACCTGCCACTCTCCCTTCTGAGGCAGAGTAAGATGGAACCACTGACAACCACGTACAAATGCGTGATGGATGTTGTTGCTCAGTCACTAAGTCGTGTCTGATTCTTTTATGACCCCAGGGACTATAGCCTTCCAGGCTCCTCTGTCCATGGGATTCTCCAGGCAAGAAGACTGGAGTGGGTTGCCATTTCCTTCTCCAGGGGATCTTCCTGACCCAAGGATGGAACCATTAAGGAAGCCCAAGGAGAGATAAAGAGGGGATTTGAATCCAGGCTGGTAATTTTAGAGCCCATACTCAACCCTACATTCTTGTGTATCTGGAAGAGTCACATAGGGTCATAAAAAGATACTCGGCTTTGGACTGCACAGTCATTCATTCTCAGATTCAATGAACAAAGGTTAATTGCACATTCATATGGACAGGCCCCTGCTCTAATGGTAAGGGTACTACAGGGAGAACTTACATTCAAAGGGAGCAAACAGATAACAAACTGGGAGATGGTGATCAGTACACTGGAAAAAAATAATAAGCAGAGCAGATAAGATAGAGGATGCTCAAAGAAAGGTGAAGTGGGGTTGCTACTTTATATAGAATCATAAAGGAAGCCCTCACTGATAAGCTGATATTTGAGCAAAGTCCCAGAGGAAGTGAGGGACAGAGCTATGCAGAGATCGGAGCAGGAAGAACCCCCTCCCAAGGGGACGAGAGGATTAGGGCGAATGCAAAGCCTCCCCCTCCTCACCCTGAAAGGGGACGAGCTCAGGTGAAGGCAGAAAGACTGAGAAGTGACAGTGGATGGAGCAGAGCAAACCAGGAGGAGAGTAGAAGGGACGGGGAAGGTCCTTGTGGGAAGAGGAAGAAGCCAGGGAGGGTTTCAAGCAGACAGTGACTTGGCAGGCTTCACTTGTTTTTTTATTTCCTTTATATTGCTGTACAGTTGACCTATAATATTATGCAAGTTAGGAGACCCGGGTTCAATCCCTGGGCCGGGAAGATCCCCCTGGAGAAGGGAATGGTTTCTCCACGCCTGTATTCTTCCCTGGGTGAAAATCTCATGAGCAGAGAAACCTGGTGGGCTACAGTCCATGGGGTTGCAAAGGGTCAGACACGACTGAGCGACTGACGCTTTCTCCAACTCGCTAACTGTCCCTCCCCACCCCATGCACCCCCCAGGGTACCTTCAATTCATTCTCTAAGTCTGTGAGTCTGTTTCTGTTTTGTAAGTTCATTTGCATCATCTTTTTTTTTTTTAGGATCTGCGATGTCCTATAATATTTCTCTTTCTCTATTTAACTTAGACTTCCCTCGGGTTGACAGTCTCTAGGTAGGGCTTCTCGTTTAAAAGGACCATCTCAGCATGGAGATGGTTGAAGGGCAGAAGCCTGGAGACCGGTTGGGAGGTTATTGTGAGAGGCAGATACTGTTGAAGTCCCCCCAAAGCCTCAGATCTGCCTCTAGCAAGGACTACTGGACTTGAGGCAAATTACTAACGTCTCCAAGCAGTCATCGCCACCTCTATAGAAATATTCAGTAGGTCGAAAAATCCTTGCACTGATGGTTATTGAGGGCGCTAAAGACGGTGAGTGAAACTTGAGGCACGCAGAACTAACTCAGTAAAATCCCAGCTCCGCCTGGACGGGGTGGGGGCTCTCCCCTCCCGCCCTCCCTTCCAGGGCCTCAAGCCCCCGCCCCGCCCCCGTCTCTGTGTTGCAGACTCTCAGCTGGCTGAGTGCCGAGGGCCCCCGGAAGTCGAGGGTGCCCCCCTCTTCTCGCTCACGGAGGAGAGCTTCAAGGCCTGCCACCTGACCCTGACCCTGGACGATTACCTCTTCATCGCCTTCGTGGGTTTCGTGGTCTCCATCGCGTCCGTGGCCACCAACTTCCTCCTGGGCATCACCGCCAACTGCTGCCACCGCTGGAGCAAGGCCAGCGAGGAGGAGGAGATCTGACGCAGGCGCCCGGCGGCCCTCCACGCCGCCCACCACCACGGCCGGCTGGCCCCCGAACACCTTCCCCGGCCGCCCGCTGCGGCTCTGCGGGGCCCCAGTCAGCTCCGTCGCGGCTCAGGCAGGGTCACGAAGCCACCTCTGTGTGCGCGTCTCGGGGGGGGCCAGGCACTGTGCTAGGAACTGGGGCTGCCAGCTGGATCGGACCCCACCCTGGCCCCGAGGGCCCTGAGCTCCAGCAGAGGAGCGGGAAGCCGGAACTCTTCCCTTCCAGGCGTTTTGGCAGCGCGTCGAGTGATGGAGGCCCGGAGGACAGGTCGTCTACTGTCGAGAAAATCCGAGAGCGTTACAAGAACGGAGGCGATGTGTGAAGCGCCTCATCAGAAGGAACGTCTGCTTTGTCCGTAGACAGAGGAGAGCAGACACTGGCCGATGACACGCGTGGCGTGTGGAGAGTGACAGCGATCACTGTGACTTTGGAGTACAGAGCCGGGGCAGGACGGGACCAGAACCTCCCCCCCGACGCTCGATCGGTCAACTCTGGGCCTCGCCCACACCTGCCTCTGCAGGGTGACAACGCCTGCGCACCGGCCCCCTAAGCCTCCTGCTCCCGGCAGCCGCCAGGTGAGACCCCCTCCGCCGACCGCCCTTGCCCCATCCTACTTGGCCAGCTGTCGCCGCAGACGAGCAGGTCCAGGCAGTGAACCCCCTGCAGCACCCTTCCCCTCCCCCGCCTGGCGCTCTAGCGTGGGCTTCCAAAGAGGGAGGCAGGAGTCCTGGCGCCCTGGGACTCTCCATCCTGTGACTCTCCTTGTGCCCACACCAAGGGGTCCCTCAGGACAGCGCACCCCGCATCGCAGCCCTGCAGCGTGATCCCGAGGTCTGGCAGAGTCGGCCAGCACAGTCGTGACCGCAGGAGGGTTCGATCCTCCTTCGAAGACACAGGCCCGTTTCAGCATGAGAGTGAGAGCTGTTCACTGCCCAGCACCTGCTGGAGTCAGGCACAGTGAAGGGCTCTCTCCAGAGACAATTCCCATTCACCCACACAACAGTCTGCTGAGGTAAGCATCATCGTGCCCATTTTACAGATGAAGAAACCAAGTCTCAGACAGGTTAAATCATACGCTACTTAACAAGCAAAATAAAACTCCATTCAAGTTGGGGGACATCACAATGTCCTCTAACCTCCTCTGAGTTCAAATTCCGATGGGATGAAGGTCCCGGAAAGGACCCGGCACTCTCCTGGGGCGCTTGTAAGTCTGTCAACTCATTGATTTCAATTCTCCCAGGAACACTGCCTAGTGAGTGTAATTACTCCAATTTTACAGATGGTTCAATTGCAGCGGGTTGAGTCTCCTACCCCAGGTTACTCTAGAAGGAAGGGGCTGGGCAGCTCCATTCAGGGCACCCTGTCTAACCGGTCAGTCAAAAATCAAGGAACTTCATGTGCAAAGCACAGTTAGCAACTTCATCTTCATCATCATTGGTCTCATCGTCGTGATCATGAGCTTTCCCGTCTTTGTTCAGCGCGGGACAGTTTGTGAAGGGCTTTGTTATCATTCTCCTTGACTTTTCATGACCTGGGTGGGAGGCAAACCACAAACACCCTTACACCTATTTTACAGATGGAAAAGTAGACTCCGGAGCAGGTACAACTCGTCTGCATGGCAGGGTGGCAACTCAACTCCATCTCGGTCCGCTTTCCAGGGCTTTCCTGGATGCTTGAGGAAGAAAATTCCTGAGAGGACTTGGCAGGGGGGCCCTTGAATTCACAGCCAGCCGTGAAGATCTCAGTCGATAGGCTAAATAAAGGGCAGTGACATCCTGCAGGTTAGAGGTACTCGCATCAGGGCAAATCATAGAAGACACCTGACTTGCAAAGTGTCAACGACACATCAGAGCTGGTGGCCGTGGTGGCAGTCGTGCAGAAGATAAGACCTCTGGGAAACAGGAGAGAAAGCTGTGTTCCCCATCCTGCCTAAGCCTTTCTGTCTGTGTTGCAAGAGATACAAAGGCAACAGGAAGCAGTCGCCTCTGCAGGATAGGGGTCCGCTCTAGGACCCAGTCACATATGCTGGCAAGATGGGCAGACACGAGATTAAATCGGGGACTTTCTACCATGCCCTTGGCTCCAGTAAACATGCCTCACCCATGAATGGAGAAGAATGACAGAGCATCTTCCAAGAAGTCTTCCCCGACTCCTGCTTGCCTGAGCTCGTCAACCAAGAGTGCCTGACACTTTGCTGGAACTGGGCTGCCTGAACCTTGTCTCCTCTGCGTCTCACGTACAACGTCTGGGCCAGAACTCTGCTCCCTGACAATGGGAGTAGGACCGCACCCACCCTCTTCCACTGTGTCCAGGGGTCGGCAGACCAGGTTCGTTCTCTGCGGGTCCAGCCAACAACAAAAAGAGTATTTGGGGAAGAACTGTTAGAAATAACAGTCCTAACACAGTTAAACCTCCCACAGAGGGGCATCATATACATCTATCATAATGTCTTAGAGACTCTGGTTTGCTGAAATATAGTTAACATATTTTAAGACAGGATTTTTTTTTTCCATAGGACTAGACCAAACAACGGAGAAGGCAATGGCACCCCACTCCAGTACTCTTGCCTAGAAAATCCCATGGATGGAAGAGCCTGGAAGGCTGCAGTCCATGGGGTCGCTGAGGGCGGACGCAACTGAGCGACTTCCCTTTCACTTTTCACTTTCATGCATTGGAGAAGGAAATGGCAACCCACTCCAGTGTTCTTGCCTGGAAAATCCCAGGGACGGGGGAGCCTGGTGGGCTGCCATCTATGGGGTCGCACAGAGTCGGACACGACTGAAGTGACTTAGCAGCAGTAGCAGACCAAACAAGCCAACCCTTGAGATCAAATGTTCTCTCTAATAATACTCTTTAGTTCCCACTGACGGCAAACCTTTCTGAATAGGATACAGGCTTTTAAAGAATAGATGCTTCGCCAGCTACTAAAAGGTCCCCAGTTAATAAATCACAATGTAGAATGCAGTTAACTTCCCTCTGGCCGTGGAATTCCCTGCTTCTCCCTTGCCCCTCACCACCATCGTCTTGAACAGGCTTTCAAAGTAAGCCTCTAGAGGAAGCTTCTGGAAATAATCTAGCAGTCCTGGCTGGTATCGTTCCCACAACCCTACTGACCAAGGATCCACGAGGTGGCTTCTGCAAGGCTTCATTCAGTTTTGTCCACGCTGGTTAATGTGTGAGCCTTGGGGTATCTCTGAGTCCATGTGTCTGTGCGTGGGGCTCTGTGGTTGCTGGTGTCTCCTGATATGGCTCCGGTCTCTCTGGAGCCTGAGTTCAGTTCTCTGACGTGGTCTACTCAGCAGCCTATTTACTGTACGGCTTACTACAGTAAGATGGAATCCTTTCAGGCTAGGGGTAGGAATAGCCACTCAGAAAATACAGGAGAGATGAGTATGTAACTGAGGCAGCCTAATGACATCCTGCCTGCCTCCCTACCCCTCAGAGAGCTGTCCTTATCACAGAAGATAAGGGCATGCCGAGCCCGAGGATAGCAAAGCTTAGCTACCCAACAGGGCTACGACGGTCAAGGTCCAGGCCAAGAAAATTGTTCTTTAGAAGAGACACCATGTCTGTGCGTACCTGATGACAGACCCTCGCCTGTGTCTCCATCCCCACAGGGATTCCCAGGAAACCCTTGTCAATGAAGGTCCCCTACCTGCAAGGGGCATTCCAGGGGGGCTCAGTGGTAAAGAATCTGCCTGCCGATTCAGGAGACATGGGTTTGATCCCTGGGTGGGGAAGATCCCCTGAAGAATGAAATGGCAACCCACTCCAGTCTCCTTGCCTGGGAAATCCCATAGACAGAGGAGCCTGGTGAGCTGCAGTCCATGGAGTCGCAAAGAGTTGGACACAACTGAGTGACTGAACACACACACAAGTTGCTATGGTTTACCGGATCCTTTTGAGCAACTTGGTATATGGAATTTGAACAGATCAGGACAGCTACTTCTCCCTCAGGGGAGACCTAGGGCCCCAGTCTCCCTAGAGATGTCTTTGTTTGTATCACTCTGACATTGGTTCCAGCTCTGAAAGGGTACCCGGAGACACGCTTGTCCATTCCTCCAAAGAACATCTTCCCGAAGCTGGAGAAGCTCATCTGCTCTCCCCAGCTCCAGAAGGAGGCAGCAGGGGAGGGGAGAGGCAGGCTGCAAGGTCCTTTGCCGAGCACCCTCGAGTGTGCAGCAGCACACTGGCTGGAGAGTTCTGGACCCAGGGAGCTCTCTCCATGGCGGAGGGCTATGGTCTAGGGGTGGGAGGGTTAGGGCGGGGCGGGGAGTGGGACGATGCCAACCTTTGTATGGAGATGATTTTATAACCATGCACTTTTGTAACTGGGAAGAATTTTTCATACACATACATTAATAATAAAGAGTGTATAGTTTAACAAATTTTCTAAAGAGTCGTGGAGAGAAGGAAGGGGGCGGGAGGCAGGCAGAGAAAGAGGGAGAGAAAAAGGAGGAGGAATCCAGCAAATGTGCCAAAATATCCACACCAAGGGTCCATGGGGAGGGAGTGGACGGAATAATTAGGAGAGGTGCCAGCCAGGGAGGTTCCACGTGGGAGTAGGTGGAACCTCACAGAAGCATATTTCTACCAGGCAGAAAAGAATACACTTGCGTCTGTATGCACACACCCACTACATGTAGGCATATTTTGGTGCCTGGAATTATACAAAGAAGAGAGCATATGTCTTCTAAGTGTTGGTGTTTGCAGCTTGGGTCATCTGCAAAGCATGCCAAGGCAAGTGGGTGAGCCTGTCTAGTTAACATCACTAAGGAGGGTGTGCTTGAGAGATGGTCCATGCCAGCCACACGGTCATGAGGGCACCAGCTCAGACACACGAGTAAACCAGGCATCGACAGGCACAGCATAGCTGGTGGATGAGGCCCTCACTGGCGCAGCGTCAATCTCTGTTCTCATAGGTCAATGTATTTCTTTTTAAGGAAGGGATTGGGGACTTCCTTGGTGGCTCAAATGGTAAAGAATCTGCCTGCAATGCAGGAGACCTGGGTTTGATCCCTGGGTCAGGAAGATCCCCTGGAAAAGGGAATGGCAACCCGCTCCAGTATTCTTGCCTGGAGAATCCCACGGACAGAGGAGCCCGATGGGCTACAGTCCATGGGGTCGCAAAGAGTCAGACATGACTGAGCGACTAACACTTCCGCTTGGTCCAATGGTTAAGAATCTGCCTTGTAATGCAGGGGACACAGGTTCAATCCCTGGTCCAGGAACTAAGATCCCAGATGCCTCAGGGCAACTAAACTCACATGCCACAACGAAGACCTAGCACAGCCAAAATAAATCATTAAAAATTTAAAAAGGAGAGATTTTTAAACCTGCTGCATCTTGCAAGTCTTGCCTACACATCATTAGAAATGAGATGGTTGGACAGCGTAACTTGGGAACAGAGACAGGAAAAGAAGAAGCAAAATCGACTTCTGTAGGCACGAAGGCAGCCGTGGCTATCCCAGTGCTCTAGGGAGGACGTGGCTCTAAGCCAGAAGTGGTTCTTTCCACCAATGCACATCCTGATCTCCCTCTAGTCCTCCCACTCCAGTTGCCCTAGAGTATAGGCAAATGCTGCACGCACAGCATAAAGCCACTGAAGGGGACGCACTGAGTCAGAACGCTCAGATGGAAAAAACAGACACAACCCCAACCAATGTTTTCAAGAGTCTTCTGGAGAAGGGCAATGTCTTTCTCTTAAAATAAGGACTGAAGGACTTCCCTGGCAGTTCCGTGGTTAAGACTCTGTGCTTCCAATGCACGGAGTGCAGGTTCGATCCCTGACTGGGGAGCTAAGATACCACATGCCATGTGGCATGGCCAAAGAAAAAAAAGGACTTAAAAGACACTGTATTGAACAAGTTCAAGATCAAAACTCAGGGCCGTGAAATGAGCAGATATCTCAGAAGGCCAGACCGTGTCTGTCTCACTCAGTGGTATCTATCCCTGCTGCTGCTGCTAAGTCGCTTCAGTCGTGTCCGACTCTGTGCGACCCCATGGACGGCAGCGCACCAAAGCGCCTTGCAATTTACGATGATGATGATAATGATGAAACATTTATTGAGCATGGTATATGACCAGATCCTGTGCTGAGCACAACACTTGAATTAATGGGCTTAATTCTCACCACAACCCGAGACAGGTCTTCATTATACCCATTTCCTGATGAGGAAACTGAGGCCCAGCGAGTAAGTAGCAGTTCCCAGTTTAGACACTCAATAATGTTCATACCTGGGGACTCCCTGACTTCAGGGGACAAGAACAATATGCGGCATTGAGAAAATCCAGCCTCACTCAGAAGTCAGCTTTTAGTTACAAAGACCCTCTGTAAATACTCGGTGCAAAAAAAACTGGAAGGTGGTGAAACCAATGCGTATCCTGTATGTTTCATTCTGCACAAATGTGATTACTTCATTGGTCAAGGTAGGCTCATTGTGATCACAGGTGATCCCAAAACCTCGGTAAGATAAAGGTGTGCTTGCTGGGCTCTCTCACATAGTAAAGGCTTATATCCTGCTCACGTCACACACCAATGCGTGTCAAAGGCTCTGCTCCACGTGGTTGTTCAAGGACCTTGAGGCCAAAGAGCCCTCCACTGACTTCTCTGCAGTGTGGAGGCCTCAAGGCTTGTGGGGGCAAAAACTGGAGGCACCGTCCATAAATTCAAGTCCTATTTCACTGGCGGGCAGAACGCAATGCCTTGGCTCCATTTAACTTCAAGGGACTACTATTTACTGTGTAAATAATCATAAAGCAAAAGAAGCAGGGTTTGGTAAACACCACCAGTCTCTAACACCGCCTGCTCCACCCATCTGCAAATACCAGTTTCAGTCTTCCCTTCACACTTACCTGTCCAGCCCAAAGCTCAAGATGGCCAGTGGCGTGCGAGTTCCCTGGTGGCCCAGTGGTTAGGATTCCAGGCTTTCACTGCCTTGGCCCAGGTTCAATCCCCAGTTGGGGCCAGGGACTGAGATGCTGCAAACTTTGGGGCACAGCCAAAAAAGGAGGGAAAAAAATATGCCAATGATGCAGTATTCTCTGAGAGGTCTCCTTGTGGTCCAGTGATCTATGAGCTAAAAGGGAAACTCAGCACCCACTGCTTAGCACACATGCCCAGTACACAGCCGTGGCACAGGGACAGAGTAACGGCACTGAAATTCCTTGCCTGGAAAGAAATTCCCTCAGTCGTGTCTCACTTTTTCTGGCCCCATGGACTGTAGCCTCTGTCCATGGAATTCTCCAGGCAAGGAGTGGATAGACAGTCTCATCTTCGGGGGATCTTCCCGACCCAGGAATCGAACCTGGGTCTCCTGCACTGCAGGTGGCTGCTTTACCATCTGAGCCACCAGGGACGCCCTTGACAAGAAAGGGTAAAAACACAAACACACAGTAACCGTGGCCCAGAGCAGGTCTGAACTCCCGAGGGGAGAGCGTTATGGGGGCCTCAGGTCACGTTCCTTTATTCGACCTTGATTCTGCTTTCTGGTTGGAACTCCTCTCTGGGCTGCTCTCTGCAGCCTCTGCCCGTTCCCTCTTGGAGGGGCTCCCTTTTCCATTATCCATCCCGGCCGTGCCTAAAGTGGATTTTGGGGAGCCTGCACGCTTTAGGGGTTGCCATCTTCTGCCTCCTGCTGCTGCAAGGATGCTGGCCTGAAACTTGCTTTAGGTCTCAATACGCAACAGCTTTTTAAATCCAGGCTCACGGTTTCTTAGCAATTCACCTTCCTGAAAAAGCTGACAGACTTTTGTTTATATGCTTCTGAAAAGAGCAGGATACTACAGTCCCAGCCATTCAATCCTAGAGGAGATCAGTCCTGGATGTTCATTGGAAGGACTGATGCTGAAGCTGAAACTCCAATACTTTGGCCAACTGATGGGAAGAGCTGACTCATTTGAAAAGACCCTGATGCTGGGAAATGCTGAGGGCAGGAGGAGAAGGGGACAACAGAGGATGGGATGGCTGGATGGCATCACTGACTCAATGGACGTGGGCTTGGGTGGACTCTGGGAGTTGGTGATGGACAGGGAGGCCTGGCGTGTTGTGGTTCATGGGGTCGCAAAGAGTCGGACACGACTGAACTGAATTGAACTGAACAGTCCTTCCCCCCGACACACACCGAGCCCCTGCCATATACTCTGCCTGGCTTTTGTCTGTGGAAAAGCTGTAGCCAAAGAATAGGTTTAATCAGCGAAGTGAGAAAAGCACACAGGCAAAGGGACACTGGCAAAGGAGACCAAATAAAACCCGCACGGTCGCTAAGCGTAGTCAAGGCCCGCTGGTTCCTGCTCAAGGGCTATGTACAGCGCTCTGAGCCGTGTCCCACGAGCTGCCTCACAGATACGGAAACTCCCACCAGGTGGAGAAGCAAACTGCAAGATGACCAGGCTGTAGTCTTGACATGAGCTGCCACAGTGCCAGGAACTGGCCTCAAGAAATGGAAACAAACTGACCTTGGAACTGAAGCTTAATGACCCCTGAAAGAATCCATGGCAGGAACTAACACAATACGGTAAAGCAGTGATCCTCCAACTAAAAATAAAAGTTTTTAAAAGAATCAGGATGACGCTGGTCAGACCGCCGATGACCCGTTTCAAGATGACTCTCAGAGCTGACTGTGCTGTTTCGGCGTGCAGCCCCTCCGTCAGCCCACAGAAGCTCCTGCCCCTGATTGTCAGTGGGGGGGGACTCGGCCTTTGGACGGGAGTCCACCCTTCCCCGAGGTTTGCTGGCATCCAAAATAGAGCGAATTTTCCTTCTCACCAACCTGGCCTCTTTATTGGCTCTTGAGCAGCTGGACCGCACTTTCGATTACACTTCCACAAAGCTTCCTGTTTCAGCACACACACAAAGTTCTTTCCTCAAAAGTGTTTTTAAGCCTAGCCTATTCCTTGCTTTCTTCTCCCAGGTGTCTCCTCTCTCAATGGCAACCTTGCAATCATCTGAAACAATAGATGAGAAGTCACATTCGTTTTCTGTATTTGTTTCCACTTGGCTAAGTTATCTTCACCGAAAACTTTTAACGGGCCTTGTCGCTCAAGGCCCTTTCTGGTTTTATCTCTTATGATGTAGATCCAGAAACAGTCGAATGTTTTAATGCTCCAATTATTTTTATTTCTTCTCTGTTCCTTTTCATTGCTACTTTCAAACTGCTCTGAAATTAATTAAATCATTAGAAAAATGGATTAGGATCAATAGGGGCTGAGATGGAAAGTGTGAACAGTAAGGCAACACGAGCTTTGTGAAGGAAATGAACCTCCTCGTGGAAAAGGATCACTGTGATGAAACGTGAAGACACAGGACACAGCCCCAAGCCATAGGGTCAGCACGCGGCGTTCAGGTTCCAGAATGATCTCCACTGCAAACCAGCGACACACAGCACCAAGCCACAGGGTCAGCGCACGGCGTTCAGGTTCCAGAGTGATCTCCACTGCAAACCAGCGACACACAGCACCAAGCCACAGGGTCAGCGCGCGGCGTTCAGGTTCCAGAGTGATCTCCACTGCAAACCAGCGACACAGGGACCGGCTCGCCAGGAGAAGGGTAAGAGAGATTGATGAGAAAGAGTCACTGCCGATGGAGGGCGATTAAGAGGCTATTTGGGAGCAAATGGGAATTTGCTGTATGACTCAGGGAACTCAAACCCGGCTCAGAAACAGCCTAGTGGGGTGGGAGGGGGGAGGCGGGAGGGGACACGGGTCACCCTACGGCTGATGCATGTTGATGCTTGGTGGAAACCAACTCAGTATTGCAAAGCAATTATCCTTCTGTTAAAAAATAAACAGTATTAAAAAAAAAAAGGGAGACTATTTGAGGAGAAAATATTGGCTGTATTGTGTCACAGGTCATTCCCTCCAACCCACTGACCATGGAGGGCAGGGATGACAGCGAAGGACAGCCCGTGAGAGGGTTATGAGACAGAGAATATTATCGCGCTCCCCCCAGCTTCACACATCATTCATGGAATGATTTGGGAGAACATCACCAGGAGCTCTAGAAAATCTAAGGTAGCTGATTTTTTTTATATAAAATGGAAGATTCTTCTTCTGTAGCTGAGCCAGGATTCAAGAGATTCCTATCCCTGTAATGAAAAGCCAAAGCTATGGGGACTTTCTGGCAGTCCACTTCCACTGCAGGGGGCACGGGTTTGATCCCTGGTCAGGAAGCTAAGACACCACGTGCCTCGCTGCTCAGTCAAAAAAACAAGCCAAAGCTATGGAAACAGTTCATATAAGAAGTTAGAGTTCCCTATAAAGGAGCAGCTTCTGCCTTCACTCATGCAAAATTCCATGTGACAGGCACGTTTCACATGCTGGGTACAGGACAGTGAGAAGGAAAGTCTCTGCCCCGGTCGCTTGCTTTCTCTGCAGGAGGGGGAATTGGTGGGGACGGGAGATGGAGGTTAGATCAAACAACAAGCAGGAAATAGTTCCAGACAGTGAGGAGTGCTGCAAAGAACACCCAGCTCAAAGCAGGCTGGAGGCCAAGGCCGAAGAAGTACACACAGATCAGGCAGGTCCTCACTGAGTGCAAATGCCGTGGGAGGCTCCTGGAGGGTTCTGAGCAAAGGGATGGCATAGTTGGATGACACTTCTCAAAGATCAGCTCAAACGCTGCATGGAAAGTGTTCCAAAGGTGGGGAAGCGTGTACGCTGGGACCCCGGGGGGTGGGGAGGGGGGGGCTTCTGTGTAGTTCAGACAGAAGATGTTTGAAAGAGGCACCAGAGTTGATGGCGAGTAAGGAGACAAATTGAGGCTATGGTCTGGAGGCACAGTCAGTGGGACTTGCTGCTGCGTTAGATGTAATGGAAGAGAACCAAAGAGGAAGGGGGGATAACGCTTTTCCTTTGCAGCCATAACCGTGTTGCGTCCGAGCTGTCATTCCAGTCGTGTCCGACTCTTTGCAACCCCATGAGCCATAGCCTGCAGGCTCCTCTGCCCACGGGATTCTCCGGGCAAGGATACTGGAACGGGTTGCCACGCCCTCCTCCCGAGGATCTTTCCCACCCAGGGATCGAACCTGCATCTCTTACATCTTCTGTATTGGCAGCAGGTTCTTTACCACTAGTGCCCCCTGGGAAGCCCTATAGTAATACTTAGCCAGACCCAAGGAGCCGAAAGGCTGCCTTCATTCTATGAGAGAAAAAAAAAGTCCCAGCAGACAGCTAACAGTTCGTACGTTAGAAGAGAGAAAGAGGAAGCAGATATACAGATTCACAATGTCAGGAAATGGCTCAAATCTGAAAACCAAGAGACAAGGGCAGAAGAATATGAACACATATTACAAACCTACAGGTTTAAATACCCCGTATCGCTCTGAGCAACCCAGTGGGTCTTAAACAGAGCCGTGGAGCTTCAGGCACTAAAGCCCAGATAATCAGCTGCATCTTCAGAGGACAGATAGATTTTGATCCACAGCGACATGCTGGAGGCTGAGCTTCGATCCAGGATGATTTCCTAGAAGGAAAGCCTGAGACTCCCCCTGCTGCAGACAAAAGCAAATTCAGGAAACGAACTACATGGGAGATGAGCCCAAATATGTCTGAAATGGGAATGCTACATGGGACCATGTGATTTTTAATGAGACGAACAGCTTGTACTCATTTTAGCCAAGGAGTGAAAGACGATGATGACGAAGCTGGGCCCCTCAGGGTGATGCGCCTCCGTGGACGTTCATAACCCCTGCCGACTCGGTACGTTTACACTGTACCACACGCCGCACCAAGCGCCGTACCCGCCTGTGTCATCGCTGTCTCACAGAGCCACTCGAGAAACGCAGAGCGTGATGAAGAGCACAGACTTGGGAGCCTGGATTCAAATCCCAGTGCCATCCCTTACCAGCCAGGTGAACTGGGGCAAGTGACATCCTCTCCTTGTGTCTGAATGTCCCTGTTGATCTATAAGACAATGGGAGCTACTCCACAGGGTCCCTGAGAGGGTGAGAGGTCAGAAATGTGCAGTGCTTAGCACAGTGCCTGGCACAGAGCGATACTCGATCAGTGACCATGACTGTGAACTACTTTATGGTTCCCGCTCAGTCACTAAGTCGTCTCCGACTCTTTGCAACCCCATGGACCGCAGCACGCCAGGCTCCTGTGTCCTCCACTATCTCCTGGAGTTGGCTCAGATTCACGTCCACTGGGTTGGTGATGCCATCCCACCATCTCATCCTCTGCTACCCACTTCTCCTTTTGCCTTCAACCTTTCCCAGCATCAGGGTCTTCTCTAGTGGGTCAGCTCTTCGCATCAGGTGGCCAAAATGTGGCAGCTTCAGCCACAGTCCTTCCAATGAATAATCAGGGTTGACTTCCTTTAGGATGGACTGGTTTGATATTCTTGAAGTCCATGAAAGGGATAAACTACTAGCTCGCCACTCTTACAGGGAAAGAACTGGATGCTGAGAGATGTGTAAGTCACTTATCTAACATCACACAGTAGAAACGGGACAAAGCCAGGGTTTTAATCCGCATCTGGCCTCCAGACTCAGTGCGCTTAAGCACTGTCCTATACCAGACAATTCACGCTGGCCAGCTGTGACAGCTTGTCTCCAATCAGGAGACCCAATGAACCACACCTTGGAGCAGTCCACCCCAACATGGAATCTGTGCCTGTCCTGTGACATAATTTAACCGAAGGAAGGTAGCAGAAGTGATGCCAGTTCCAAACCGAATCCTTAAGAGGGTCTGGCAGCTTCTGCTTTCACGCTCCTTGGAGCCCTGAGCTCCTGTGAATTGTCTGATCCACAAACAAGAGAACTGTCCAGTGAAGCCATGTTGGGACAAGGAGCTGACCCATTAGACTGAGCCAGCTCTAATGCCTTGTAGCCGCTCTCAGCAAACCAGAACTTAACCCTGAAATGCCTCAAGGTTAAGAAATCAAAACCTAAGGACCGTCAATCACAACCAACTAGGTTTTCTCAAATATGGCAACTGCTTAAGCCTTAACCAATCAAATAATTTCCCTGCTTTCTTTCTGCATCCTCTCTACAAAAGTCTTGGCCCTAGTTTCACTGGGTGGAGTACTCCTAACCACTTCTGGCTAGGAAGTGTGGCATTGCCCAATTAGAATGGATTTTTTGCTCAAATACATTCAGAATTTTTGATATGCCTCAGTTTATCTTTTAACACAAGTGCAAGGAGATCCAACCAGTCCATTCTGAAGGAGATCAGCCCTGGGATTTCTTTGGAAGGAATGATGCTAAAGCTGAAACTCCAGTACTTTGGCCACCTCATGCGAAGAGTTGACTCATTGGAAAAGACTCTGATGCTGGGAGGGATTGGGGGCAGGAGGAGAAAGGGACGACAGAGGATGAGATGGCTGAATGGCATCAGTGACTCGATGGACATGAGTCTGAGTGAATTCCGGGAGTTGGTGATGGACAGGCAGGCCTGGCGTGCTGCAATTCATGGGGTCACGAAGAGTCGGACATGACTGAGCGACTGATCTGATCTGATCTGATCTGATGTTTGGGACTATTTGTTATACAGTAATGGGCTTCCTCGAAGGCTCAGCGGTAAAGAATCTGCCTGTGATGCAGAAAACGTAGGAGACGCAGGGTCAATCCCTGGGTCAGGAAGATCCCCCAGAGGAGTTAATGGCAACCCGCTCCAGCATTCTTGCCTGAAAAGTCCCATGGACAGAGGCACTTGGAGGGCACAGTCCAAAGAGTCACAAAGAGTTGGACACAACTGAGAGAGTGAGCCAGTGAATGAGTTATACAATAATATACAACTGAAACACTAGTCTAGGAGGAAAAGACTTACTGGGGGGAAGAAAACATGTCAGCAACATAATGTTGAGATCCAGAGTGACCACCACATCCAGAGGCAAGACATGGAAAGGGCAAGGGCCCACGGTCCAGGGTCTCAGCAACCAAAGCTCAAGCCCTGCTGCTGGCAGTACCAACTACACGAGTTACTCAGTGCTGCCCCGACTCGCTCCCGCCTCTGTACGGTACGTGGATCTCACAGTGCGGTAGCAGTGAGTCAGTGATATAAGCCCTATTAATGACACTAGAATAGTGTCTGACAAAGTTAAGGAAAAGCCACAAAAAATTAGCAACTGCTCTTTTTATTATTTAAAAAAAGAGCACAATTATTCTAGATGCCAGTAAATTGACCAACGCAAGGCACAGATGGATTCCTCAGTTCTTGTCTCTAACTTTCCCAAGAATAACACCACTTTGTATCATTGTGCTTTGGCAAACGCCAGTGCACAATATTTTAAGAGTTTGACAAGGACAACAAAAATAAATAAAGAAGAGAAGCTTACCACCCATCTCAGTGGCCTCAAATGGTGTCGACATCCAAGCTATTACTGCAAAATAAGATTGTTAGAGAAACTTACAATGGCAACATGTTTTTTTTTTCCCCAACTGAAAAGTAATTTACAATTTGGACACAAGGTGGTATGTGACTGCTTCCAGGCAAAGAAGTTTAAAACCTATCCCCCTTCATCAGAACAGAATAATACTTAACTTTCAGAAAACACACAGCAACCAGAGGAGCCACAGACGCAGAATGGGGCGCACTGCACAGTCACTATTTTGATGAACAAGAAAAGGGAGAAGCTAAGTCCTTCTCAGAAATAAAGGCAGCGTCTCCCTCTGTATAGCCCAGGGAGCTCACCTCGGTGCTCTGTGAGGACCCAGATGGGTGGGGTTGGGGGGTGGGGATGTCCACGAGGGAAGGGATATGTGTATACCTAAAGCCAATTCACTTCATTGTACAGCAGAAACTAACATGACCCTATAAAGCAATTATATTCAATTAAAAAATAAAATAATACAATTTTTTAAATTAAAATCCAATTACTGAGTCTAGCATCTCTGAAAACACATAAAGAAAAAAAAAAAAAAACAAGAAAGAAAAGTGATTTGATAAGTCGCTTAGTCATGTCCAACACTCTGTGACCCCATGGACTGTAGTCCCCCGGGCTCCTCTGTGGAATTGAATTCTCCAGGCAAGAATACTGGAGTGGGTGGCCTTGCCTGCCTCCAGGGGATCTTCCCGACCCACGAATCAAACCCACTCACTGGCAGGCAAGTTATTTACCACTAGCACCACCTGGGAAGCCTAAAAGCAAATGTTAAATCAATGGAAAAGCCCCTAAAGAGAGAACGAGACATTCTAAAAGAGATCAGACTTCAGGGGACAAGAGCCACTTGGAACACTCAGAAGACATCCATCTGGACAGAAGAGGACCCACTAAGTCCTCACTTTGACATCTTGAATGTCGGAAAGGGACAAAAAGAAAAGAGCCAGAATTGTTATTTATCTTTTAACAAAAGTAATTTAATACCAGCACAGACGTGAGGACTATCAGCAGACCTTCGGCAAGGTGGAGTGGGGCACTGATACTTGAACCTGTTTGACGTCCTACATCACTTCATCAGAGACATTTCTATTGTTTAGTCACTAAGTCGTGTGAGACTCCTTTTCAACCCCGCAGACCGGAGCCTGCCAGGCTCCTCTGTCCGTGGGATTCTCCAGGCAAGAACACTGGAGTGGGTTGCCATTTCCTTCTCCAGGGGATCTTCCTGACCCAGGGATCGAACCCAGGTTTCCTGCTTTGGCAGGCAGATTCTTTACCACTGAGCCACCAGGGAAGCCCTCAGAGACATTTACCTTGCTTTGGTACAGACCCACTCCCTCCATCATTTTTGATACATGGATTTCTGGATCACCCGAACCTTTTCTCACGACTAGAGTCTTGGGATTCTGCAGCCCAGAGTTGGTAAAACCAAGGATACAGCCTGCTCTCTAAATCCCTCCTTAAGAAACGTGTTTATTTCTGTCTGAAAGTGCTACAGGTTACTCAAGAAGCCTGGTAATTATAGAAGGCAGATGTAGTGAAGTGGAAGAAACCCCAGGGCTGGAATTCAAGAGTCTTATTCACTCAACAAACACTTACTGAGGCCCCGGGGTAAGCAAGGCCGTGTTCAGTGCAAGATAGGATATACACGTGGTGCTCAGTCGCATCCAACTCTTTTCGCCCTAGACTGTAGCCCCCTGAGCTCCTGGCCGTGGAATTTTCCAGGCGAGAATATTGGAGTTGGTTGCCATTTCCTACTCCTGGAGATCTTCTTGCCTCAGGGATGGAACCCTTGTCTCTGGCACCTCCTGCTCTGACAGGCAGATTCTTTACCACGAGTGCCCCCTGGGAAGCCCCCACAAGAAAGAATGACTGAAGACTGAAGACACCAGGAGCTCTGCTTTCGATTTCACCCACCATGCCTAGCAGGACTGGCGACTAGCAGCTCTCCACCAGCTGTGTGTTGAACCACATTAATCTTGGGCTAATCAATTTCCCTCTTCAGGCTTCAGACGCCCCCCTCTTTTTTTTTTTTCAGTGACTCAGAGCCACACTTCTCAAACTTTAATGGGCAAACCCATTCCCCGGGGACCTTGCTAAGGCCCAGACTCTATCAGCAGGCGTGCCAGAACCTAGGAGCTGCCTTTCTAGCAAGCCTCCTGCACCATTGGTCCACGGACCACACTTTGAGTAGCAAGGAGTGAGATGATCTCTCAGGGAGAGACTCTGGTTACCACTCTACCCTTTTGAAGTGTGGAAAACACTAGAGACTCTAAGTGTGGAAGGAAGTGGAAGAGGAGCAAAGTGAGCTGGGCGTGGTGCTGGGCTGGATCCAGGTTAGTGGAAGCTTCTCCCCGAAGCCGGCAGGAAAGGCCCACTCTTTTGTTGCAGCGCACAAACAAAGCTTTCAGGGTCTGTAAAAAGCATCAGGCATCATCTTGCTGGCTCGGAAGGCTCTATCTCTTAATGATTCTTCCTGTTTTTCTCAGCCTGATCCAAGAGAATGAGAAAACAGCCCCAGTGAAGTTCAGCAGAGGTCAGGGAGGTCCCTGGAGAGGCTGCTTTCAGCCCACACGTGGGGAGCGAAGGCAGCTGGAGGCCCTACCCCAGCCCTGCCGGGTTCTAGCCTGACTTCTTGCTAACCCAGCCCCATGCCAGAGTGTCAGGGTGACAGGGGACCCGGGAAGGGGAGCCCTGCTCCAAGTCAGCACCACTCAAATCCACACTCATTACAACTGCTGGGTGTGCCAGTGGGCCAGACGCCCCAGAAGACACAGCATCAAGAGAGTCAGGGCCTGCTAGGAGTTCGTGTCTGTAAGGGGAGGAAGGCATCCGCGGAAGACAGACTGCAATGCAGAATGTCACCAAGGACATGCCAAAGAGACCCACAGGTGGTATGGAGATTTAGAGAGCTGCAATCCCAACTGCAAATATGCAGCCTCCTTTTCTCAAAAAAAAAAAAAGAGAGAGAGAGAGAGAATCCCAGCATTTTGGCCCATGCACAAACATTTCCGGAATGATCTCTTACATCTGGACTCAGCAAAGTGTTTGATAACATCTGTCAGGCCCGGTCACAACATTTGATTTTAAACACCAAGGTCCCATTCTGCTCGGTGTTACACGGCAGCCTGGATGGGAGGGGAGTCTGGGGGAGAATGGATACATGTACATGTCTGGCTGAGTCCCTTTGCTGTTCACTTGAAATTTAAAGAAATGTGAGAGGTGTTGCCTTAAAGGCATCAAGGGAAACATCACGAAGGGGGCATTTGAAACTTGAAGGTGGGTATGGGAATCCTCAAGAAAAAGACGGAAATGAGAATATTCCAAGTCAGGGAAAACTACGAAAGAAGGCACAGAGGGGGATTTTAATGCACGTTCAGGGTGGAATCCAGTGTGACTAGAGTTCACGGGAAAACTGGCTGGTAAAGAGAGGCTGAAAGCCAAGTCACTAAGGCCTAAGTCTCTCTTTCCCCTCATAGGGTCTGAGAGAAGCCCACATACATGCACAGTTACCTGGCCAACTTTTAGGACTCTACCTGTAAAAAATGATACTACATACATATGTACAGTGGAATATTACTTAGCCATAAAAAGGAATGCACTTGAGTCATTTCTAATGAGGTGGGTGATCCTAGAGCCTGTTGGGCAGAGTGAGGTCAGCCAGAAAGAGAAAAACAAATATTGTGCATTAACGCATATATATGGAATCCAGAAAGGTGGTTCAGAAGAACCTATTTACAGGGCAGCGATGGAGACGCAGACAGAGGGAACATCATGGTGATGACTGCTTCTGCCATAGCAGAATTGTAAAGCAATTATCCTCCCATTAAAGACAAACTTCTGAAAAATGGCACCACAATGATCCCCAGCAATTCATTGGTCCAATAATTTTTAACTGAACCCTTAATATATGTGGAGCCACCCTAGCTCAGTTGGTAAAGAATCTGCCTGCAATGCAGGAGACCCCAGTTCTATTCCTGGGTCAGGAAGATCCCCTGGAGAAGGGATAGGTTACCCACTCCAGTATTCTGGCCTGGAGAATCCCATGGACTACAGTCCATGGGGTCACAAAGAGTCGGACAGTACTGAGCGACTTTCAGTTTCACTTAATATATGTGAAGCACCTTCCCAGGGACTAGAAATGCCACAGAGGGATAAACCAGACACATCCCTGAGAGCTGGATAGACGACAGATAACACGCGGCGGTAGGAAGAACGCAGGACTGAAATCAGAATCATCGCCGCCGCAAACCCTAGCTGTGCGTTAAGCATGAACGATAAGCAAGGTCTCTGAGCCTTGGCGTCCACCTCCCTGCTGGGGGAGATTATACTTATCGCCCAGGATTGTTGTGGAAACGAACCTTCGGGGAAGGAATGCCCCGTTGCCGGCCACGCTGCAGGCATTTATTACCGGTTTGTTGTGTCTTGGGTTGCGCAGAGAGGCGCTGATTGCCAGGGCCTCACACTCCGCCCCGGCAGTTTGGAGACTCTGCGGCTCCTGTCACTATGCCCAGCCTCAGGGCCCCGGCACGTCCCAGAGAGGGCCGCTCTCCCCAGCCCTGGGCAAGAAATTCTCCGCACCCCCCACCCATCCCTGAGGGTGGCCTGAGATGAGGCCAGTGGCTCAGGCAGCCGTTAATCAGGATGCCTCTGCGCCCGCTCCAGGCGCCAGCAGGCCGCTCAGCTGCCCTGTGGGCATCCTCCCCGCTCCACCGACCCGTTGCCATGACAGTAACCCCCAGAGACAGCCAGGACTGGCCAGAGCTGAAGAAGAAGTTTCTGTTCCTGATTCAATCTGCCTCGATTTTGGTTGATGTCAGGGTCCCAGAATGAGAAATCACAGCAGAATTTAAATTGACTGAGCACTCCTTTTCAACCCTGAACCATCTATTAAACACTTTCCACCCATGATCTCATTCCATACTCATGATGACACTGTGAAATGGGGATTCCCAGCCCCACTTAGCAAAACCGGAACCTGGGGTTCAGAGAGGTGAGCAGGGATGTCACGCAGGTAGTCAGTGAAGCAAGGACATGGCTGTGCCCCCCGCATACCCCAGCCCAGGGTTGCATGATTCCAGAGCCTCTCCAAGCTTCCCCAGAGCAAGAGCCATCGTCCCCCTGGCCTGAACGCTCCTGCAGATCAAGGAGGCAGCTGCAGAGAACAGAGACCCCGGGTCCTTCTGGGACCCCGAGGAGTCCTCAGACACAAAGTCAGATGACTCTGACCACACACTACTCAGGCAGCTGCCCAAAAACGTGTTCAGGAATTTCCTAATGCAAGCCCAATTTCAAATAGCCTACTTTTCTCAAAAAAAAAAAAAAAAAAAAAGTGAAAATTCCAACATTTTGGCCCCCAAACCAACACATCCTCAGAATGGTCTCTTACATCTGGACTCAGCACAGCGTTGGATAATATATGACATACCTTGTCACAACATTCAATTCTAAACACCACGGTTCAGCTCTGCTCAGTGTCGTGTGGCAGCCTGGATGGGAGGGGAGTCTGGGGGAGAATGGATACATGCATATGTCTGGCTGAGTCCCTTTGCTGTCCCCCTGAAACGGCCACAGCATTATCAATCAGCTGCACATGCTGTGCTTGGTAAGTCAGTTCAGTCGTGTCCAACTTTTTGTGACCCCATAGACTGCAACCCACCAGGCTCCTCTGCCTGCGGGATTCTCCAGACAAGAATACTGGAGTGGGTTGCCATGCCCTCCTCCAGGGAATCTTCCCAACCCAGAGATGGAACCTGCATCTCTTAAGTCTCCTGCATTGGCAGGTGGGTTCTTTACCACTAGCGCCACCTGGGAAGCCCATCAATCGGCTAGCCTCAAATACAAAATAAAAAAGTTAAAAGGAAAAAACCAAAAATAATTAAAAATAACAAAAAAATAAATAAACACCAAGGTCCTTATATTCAGGCACTTTCTGGTTTCCCCTGCCAGGCTCCGCCCCACTGGAGGCGCACTCTGCGGTACCTGGGGATTCAGGCTTCTCCCTAAGCTCAGATGCTGGAAAACTCACCTAAAGAACAGGGTGGCTCTCCCTCCCTGCCACCTGCCCCCTCCCGCGTGCCTGCTGACCTACTAGTCCCAACACTGGGAACCCATGACATGGGGAAATCTAGCCGGTCTCGGTGGCCCTGGACATCTGGATCCTCTAACCCCAGGCTGAGAGGGGAGCCAACCAGGCAAGGGGGCTGGGAAAGCAGCTGGAGGGACTTCTGCCAAGCCGTCGACCTCCTGAACAAACACTTGTCCCACTCTCTAGGGGTCAGCAGAGCTGTGTTTATGTATGCCTAGACCAGTCCGTTAATTAATTAACTCCCCAGGTAGTCTCTGGCCCCTAAAGCCTTCACCCCTTGGGGCTTGGGTTTCCTTATCTATAAAATCTAAGAATTGGATGAGTTGATTTTTTTTTTTTGCTTTTAATTATTACTGGAGCAGAGTTGCTTTACACTGTTACGTTAGTCTCTGCTGAACAGCAAAGTGAAGCAACCACAGGTATACATATCTCCCCACTGTCTTGGATTTCCTTCCCATTTAGGGCAACACGGAACACGGAGTAGGGTTCTCGGTGCTGCACAGAAGGCTCTCGCTAGTGGCCTGTTTTACACAAGCATCAGTAGTGTGTAGATCCCAGTCTCCCAATTCATCTCACTGCCCCCTTTCCCCCTGGGGATCCACACGCTCGTTCTCTATGCCTGTGTCTCTTTCTCTGCTTTGTAAATGGATGAGTTGATTTCCAAGGCTGCTTCTTGCTCTGGCGCTTTCTGATGCCAGGATCTACCTTGAAAAAGCAGGAGAGACCGCGCTGGCTGCACTCCACGGGCCTGGGCAACCCCCACCCGCCTCTGAGCCTGGGGGTCCTCAAGTTGACATGCCCTCTCCCTCACGGCCTGCATGCATTCCAGAAAATTCCAGACCTGACACCTGCTCACCACCACCTCCACCAATCAGGCCTCCCTGATCTGCTGCAATAACCTCTGAGCAGAGGGGTCCAGCCACAACGGGCGCCTCCTCCACCCGCCCGTTCTCCTCCAGGCCTCCAGGGCAATGTCGCTATGGAACTCCCTGGCTCTCAGGGGTCTTAGGACACCACGCTCTCAGTGCTGAGGGTCTGGGTTCAATCCCTGGTTGGAGACCTAAGACTCCACAAGCTGCATGATGCAGCAAGAAAAAAAGAGAGAGGGCGGGTGATGTTTCTTTTCAAAACACAAACCCACTCCTATTAGCATCCCACTGAGCTGCTCTTAGGATAAAGAACAAAACCCCGGCCAGCCCTTCAGCATCCTGTCACTCAGCCTCCCATTCTCCCCTGCAGGCACCAGCCACCTGGCCTCCTTTCTGCTCCCTATTGGACAAAGCTCCCTAACCCTGGAGGCTTTGTTCCTGCCAGGCCTTTGTCTAGAATCGATGTGGGCCCGCTCTAACTCACCCCATCCTTCAATGAGCACATTCTTTCTCTTCCTTTAGGTCTCACCTCCATGCACCCCCACTCAGGAGTCCACCCAGGAACGTGCCAGGCTCGCTCAGAGGGTCTGCTCAGACTCCCCCATGAGACCACACCCTTCCCTGCACAGTCTCGGTGATGAGACTATCTGTCTTCTCCCACTGCCCTGCAGTCTACACTCAATAAGGATTCTCATTGGGGCAGACAGAGCTGAGAGTTCTACCCTTAGGCAGCCCCTGGGGTGGGAGGCAGAGGGTTGCCATCCCTTCCAGCAACCCCTGGCAGAGACCAGGCTCTGTCAGCTCTGATCTAAATCTCTGGGGATCCCAGAAAGACATCCTGCTGACTGCTGGAAAACTCTCCCCAAGGCTAGCTCACGACATCAAGTCAGCTGTGGGCTAGGCAAAGAGTTTGTGCCAGCAGAGGGTGCAAAGGTGTCCCCGCCATAGACCTCGGCGGCTGGCAGCGCTCCGGGCGGTGGGCCTCCTCTGAGCTTCAGCATCTGGGAGGGAGCTGGAGCTGGTGTTGTAAGGCCCAGATGCCCGGTGGATTCCTGGCTCTGGAAATGTCTTCAGTCCCTTCCCCCCTCCCCACCTCCTTCTACCAACTGACTTGCATGGATCTTTCAAATGTGAATGTCCCCTCCTCCTCCAGGAAGCCTTCCTTGGCTGAACCAATGACCCCATGTCTGCACCTGTGTTCCCCCCACCCCAGCCCCGGCATCCTTCTGGCATGGTACTCAGAACACTACACGGAAAGTAAGTGTCTCCCCACCCGGCTGAAGGCTGCCTGAAGCAGTGACATCACCAGACCCCATGCCCAGAACCCAGCGACCACTTAGAAAAACGGTCATTGTATCAATGAGGAAAATGTGTCCCTGAGAGGAAGAGTGACGTGTCCCCAAGGCCACATGACATGTCACTCACCAGCAGAGCCAAGCATACAACCCAGCTCTCTAAACACAAGCCATCACACAACCCAGGTCTCCAACTACAAGCTGTCACCCTCTTTCCCTGCTGCCTCCCTGTCTTCATGCGAATGGTCAGTGTTCATGACTCTGGGAACCAAGGACACTCCAAAGACTCAGGAGGAGAGCATCCTGAAGGCAGGATCCCTGGGGTGTCCCCAGGGGAGACAGTCCCCACTCAGGACTGAGATTTGCGGAGAATCCAGCCTCAGATCCAGCAAAGCCATGGGCACGTGGTGGCAAACCATCCCTCTTCTGCAAGCAGAAACGCCGTCCTCCAGGACACAGGGTCTGTGGTCCTCCCTCCAGCCCCTGTCCTCGAGCAGATGCTTTCTAAGAACCAGCCAGAATTTACCAAGCCTGCTGTCTCACTCCATCAGGCACCCCCAGATCTTAAGCTTCCTGAGGGTGGGGACACCTATGCTACCTTTGGATCACAGAATACATTATCTGCAAAGGCCTCTCAGATTCACCTGGCTCCATCTGTTTACATATACATCTGAGAAGCGGGATCCAAATTCCCTGTGAAGTGTGAAAATGAAGTGAAAATCGCTCAGTTGTGTCCGACTCTTTGCGACCCCACGAACTTCCGCCTGCCAGGCTCCTCCATCCATGGAATTCTCCAGGCAACACTCCTGGAGTGGGTAACCTATCCCTTCTCCAGGGGGTCTTCCCGACCCAGGAATCCAACCGGGGTCTCCTGCATTGCAGACAGATGCTTTACCACCAGCTGAGCCGCAGAGTTTGTTCATTGACGGGAGGGGACCCGCCAAGACTCACACCGCAAACCCCATCACGTCACTTTCCCTGCTTAAAAGGCTTTGGTGGTTTCCTGCTACCCTGCGGACACGTCCCTCCTTCTCGCTGTGGCCGCCCTCGAAGCCCCAGGCCCCTGCTTTCTCTCCCGCCGCAGACCACAGTTTGCTGAGCGCCGGTCAGTCCTGGCTGAGCCCTCCTCCGCGGTTCTCACAAGCTCAGGGCGGCTCCCACCTCCTTGGCCAACCAGCCCCTGCGGGTCCTTCAGCCCCGTCCAGTCCTCCTCCACCCCAAAGCCTTCCCTGGAGTTCTCACACCCCCAGGCCACCCCCAGGCGCCCTGAGCTCCATTGAGATCACTACCCGTGCTCATCATCTCAACACCCCAGGTGCCGGGAGGGTATCTGTCTCCATCCTCCCGGTATTGCTGTCTCCATAGGCAGGCTTTGTCCTCAGCACTCACAAGGCTGCCCTGAATATCGGTGCTTTGACTGGCAGGTGGGGACCCCTCCCCTCCGCCAAGCAGGCTCCCTGGCTAGTGGTCGCGGACCCTCAGGGCTGCGGCTGCTGAGGTCGAGGCACTGGCGGGGCGGGAAGGGCTCCCAGGGAAAGTGCTCAGAGTCTCACCCGGAGTGGTGGGGGGCACCCCAGGGGAGCGCCCCTCCGGGAGCGCTGCTCTTCCCGCCCCAGGGGAGCGCCCCTCCAGGAGCGCTGCTCTTCCCGCCTCCACTCGCGTCCGTCCAGGATGCGTGCGGAAGGGGAAGTGCTCCTCTCCCTCTGACCCCCGGTGGCTGCTTCCTGAGCTTACTTCAGGCTCGGGGAGCGACGGGCAGACGCGGGCAGTGGTGCTGCCACACGCTGCCACCCCCAGACACACATCCTGCCTCTCCCGGCAGGATGTTATTGCAGAGGCCTGCGCCGTGATTGTCAGGAGATGGGCTTTCCTGAGCTCGTTAAGGGACCGCGCTCCTTTCTCGGGGCCAGCCCCCCTTTTCCTGTGGCCCCTGGGAGCAGAGAGGGAAAGGGGCCCTGGGGCAGCTCCCTGTGGACTGAGGCTGAAGACCACGATCCCTAAGGGAAGCGGGCCCCATCCCAGCGGCTCTGGGCACCAGGCAATGCTTGGCACCGACAACCACTGTCTCGTTCAACCCTCAAGATAATCCCGGAAGACAGATGTCACTACTACCCTCGGTTTTACAGCCGGCTGACCTGGGCCTCCGAGAGGTTAACCGATGCTCTCCAAGGCACGCAAGAAGGAGATGGGGCAGGGACCCAAACCCAGGGCTGCCTGACTCTGGTTCTCAGCCTCCCACACCCCCTTGGCTGCCATCCAGCCCACGAGCAGGTTTTCATCCCGTGTGAGTGATGAGCGGCAGGAAGCGGAGGGCAGAGGCCTCCCCGGGGCCAGCATTTCTCTCGAGGGAGTGCAGGGGTCACAGCATCTCCCCTCATCTCTGAGAAGGAACTAGAGCTCACTCGGGGTAAGGAGACAGCTCCCATCTTGTTAGCCAAATTCAAGGACTTCCGCTTTGCCCCGGAGGAGAGGGCCCCTCACCTCCGTGGACAAGGCAGAAGAGGGTGAAGGCAGTCAGAAACTCTCAACGGTGACCGTGGTCTCTCTTGGGTGATGCTTTCTGGAAAGAGCAGCAATGTGGCAGCTGGGACAGACCGTGGCTTGGTCTGTGTCTTGCTGATTCTGCTATGAACTGAGTGATCCCAGGGTCCTGCACCTTCCAGGGCCTCATTTTCCTGACCTGGGAAGTAGCATAACTCTCCCCACTGGCAACCCACTCCAGTATTCCTGCCTGGAAAATCCCATGAACAAAGGAGCCTGGTGGGCCACAGTCCATGGGGTCGTAAAGAGTTGGCCAGGACTGAGGGACTGAACGAAAACAGCCCCCTACCACCCAGGGTGTCATAAAAATACAGGGATTCCATGGGCATAAAAGTACCTTGTAAACTGAAACACAGAGCTCTGTTTCTATTAAGTGGATATTTTTTCCTTCTTTTTTCCGTCTGGGTGACAACCCAGAGTAACAACTCTGGGGCCCGAAACTGGATTCAAATCTCAGTCCTGCTGGTTTTGAGTTTTATGACCAGAGATGAGTGTTTTAAGGACTCTACACCTCTGTCCACTCCCTCTTATTTTTTGATGTGGACCATTTTTAAAGTCTTTATTGAGTTTGTTACAACACTGTTTTGGGTTTTCGGCCACGGACGTGTGGGATCTTGGCGCCCTCACCAGGGATCAAACCCACACCCCCTGCATTGGAAGGCAACATCTTAACCATTGGACCACCAGGGTAGTCCCGAAGCCACTATTTTTCGGCAGAAAAAAAAAAGAACAGTAACACCAGCCTCGTAGATTTGTAGGGAAGATTCGACACACGGACATCTAAACGCTGAGCACGGTGCCTGAGCTCAAGCTCTCGGTAAATGGCAGCTGCTATCTTATGAAGAATGATGATGATGATTTCTGCTACTGCTTCTATTATTCTGCTGAAGTCACAGTCTAGCAACACAGTGGCCGGAGGAAAAGGAGGTGGCTGGGTCCTCCCTGTCAACAGCAAGGAGACTTGCTGAGTCCCCACAGCCAGCCACACAGAGCCACAGAACATGAAGGGACAGAAGCAGACAGACACAGAGACGGACAGAGAGAGAGCGAGAGGAGCACAGCAGATCCACGTGGAATGAAGACATGGTGGAAAGAGCAAGTTGGCCTGAACGGCCCTCCTGTTCGTCAACAGAGCAGAGTCTATGGGATGCTAATCTGATGTGGCACCATCCAGGGTGTTGTCCTGCACTGGGGCATGCACACACGCTGGGAGGTAGGGACTGCCATGATTCCCAGTCTGCAAAGCCGGAAATTGAGAGGTTCAGTGACTTGTCCAAGGTCACGTAGCCAATGGCAGGATTCAAACCGCCAAATGACTGCCAAGCCCACTTGCTTTAACTCTCAGAGGGGAGTCTAGGAACCACCATTCAGTGGCTGAGTGACGTTCTTCCTATCTCTCGTCTACATCGGTTTCTCCCAAACCAGCTCGACCATAAGATTCACCTGACATGCTGTGCTTTTTCACACAGACCCCTGAGACCTGTGAGTCTAAATCCCAAGGAAGTTTCCTAGAACTCTGTTCTAAAAAAAAAAAAAAAAGTCATTCCCTGGCGGTCTAGTGGTTAGAACTCCACGCTTTCACTAACGAGGGTCCAGGGTCAATCCCTGGTCGGGGAACTAAGATCCTCAAGCACTGCAGTAGAGCCCCCCTCAAAAAAATATATATATTTTTAAGTAAAAATAGATAAATTTTAAAAGTCAATGTCATGGTATAAAAATTGGTAAGGGGATTGTTTGAAAGAAAAGCAAATCCACATGATTCTTATAACGAGGTACATTTGGAGGTCAGAGGACCAGGGCTGTCTACCCACGAGAATCCCTTGCAGAACTTTTGAAAAAAATCTCGATGTCAAGCCCGACTCTAGACCACTGACTCTGAGTCTTGCGGGTGAGCCTCAGTCAGGCATCAGGATATTCGTAAGTTCCCAGGCAATTCTAAGGGGCAGCCAGAGTGGGGAACCCTAGCTCTGGGCCAATGCCATCCCAAGAACTTTCTGGAATGTTGAAAGTGTCTTGTCTCTGCATTGTCCAACCTTATAGGGCTTCGCCATGTGTGACCGTTAGGAACTTGAAATATGGCTGGTGTGGCTAAACAGCCAAAATATTAATTTTATTTCATTTTCAATGATGTCCGTTTAAATTTGAATCGCTGCGTGTAGATAGTGGCTGCCTGGCTGGGCTTGCGGCTCTAGACCTGGGCGGGCCCACTGACCTCTGGGTGACAAGGAAGGACTGCAAGATGAAAATAAGAAGGGGCCTCTCCGCTTCCGAAAAGGAGGCAGGGGTCCTCCCCGAGACATCGCTTGGGAAGTCAAAATGCTTCTTGTGGGATCCAAGACAGTCCTAGGGATCTGTCCCACTGGGTAACTTTCCCACCTCAGCCCCTAGCTTGGCTCCCCTGCGGGAGGAAAAGAGCCGCCTCCAGGCTTCTAAGGAGAGCCCTTGAAGTTGCAGGAAGAGCCAGGGGCTGGGCCGAGGAGGTTAGCTTCTATTTTAAAGAACCTCTTCCTCTCTGGAGTTAGCTTCATCCTCCAGCGGCGAGGATGGGGCAAAGGCTACGACTGACATTGTGTTGCTGAACGTGAAACGGCCTCTGAGGTCACCTGGCAGCTGGTGGGCACGTCCTGACAGCCGGCTCTTAATCACACTCCCCCCAGCTCCTGGGGGTGGAAGGAGGGGGTGAGGGGTGTCCAGCTGTCAGCGATCACCAGATGACCTTCCAGCCCCCTCCCTCCACACCCCCTTCCCCGCACCCTGCGCTGGTGGATGTGTGTGAGCTCAATGGACACCCAGACGGATAGGCAATGCGAACCCCCCGAGCAACAACACAGGAAGCTCCGTGGGGTTTCTTTCTCGCCCGTGATGAGCTCACTCCTGGATGACGAGCTGTGATTTCCAAATGTTTTCTTACAGTCTCCAGACCTATCGGTTTGTCTCTCTCCTGGGAGCAGTCAGCGGGTCCTGCCAGGGGTCAGCTTACTCGGCTCCATCAGGAGGATGGGACCTCCAGACCTCAGTCTGGGGTCAGGGAGGTTAGATGTGGGACAGTGGAGGAAGAAGCTGGGTCTGGACAGTCCACCTGTATTTTTTTTTTTAAGAGCTGTGTCATCTTATTTGTTTAGTTATTAGTAAGCCAGCATAAAAATGGTGTGAGAAGACGCAGAATCTACATTAAAGTCTGGACTGCTTTTTTTTATTATTATTTTTAATTGGTGTATAATTGCCCTACAAGGCAGTTCACCTTTAAAATGGAGATATTACTATCCACTTCCCCAAATGACTGGAAAAACAAAGCCAGGAGATGATTTGTAGTTAAAAATGACCAGCAGAGAGCAGGTACCCAAGTATTTTTAGTGGGAGCTTCCCTAACCCCTAGGGCTTCCCAGGTGGCTCAGCGATAAAGAACCCACCTGCCAATGCAGGAGATGCGGGTTCAATCCCTGGTCCAAGAAGATTCCCTGGAGAAGGAAATGGCAACCTACTCCAGCATTCTGGCCTGGAAAATGCCATGTACAGAGGAGCCTGGCAGGCTACAGTCCATGGGGTTTTAAAAGAGTCAGACATGACTCAGTGACTAAACAACAATCCCTAAGCCCTATTCCTTAGGATTTCTTTTACTTTTTCTTTTTTTTGGCCATGCCACAAGGCTTCCAGGATCTTAGTTCCCTGACAAGGGATTGAACCTGGGCCCCGGCTGTGAAAGCTCTGAGTCCTAACCACTGGACCACCATGGAATTCCCAGGATTTCTTTATCTTCACCCTACCCTTTCCTGTTAGAGAGGGAGACCCCGGGTTCAATTCCTGGGTTGGAATGATCCACTGGAGAAGGTATAGGCTACCCACTCCGGTATTCTTGGGCTTCCCTTGTGGCTCAGCTAGTAAAGAATCTGCCTGCATGGGGGAGACCTGGGTTCGACCCCTGGGTTAGGAAGATCCCCTGGAGAAGGGAAAGGCTACCCACTCCATTATTCTGGCCTGGAGAATTCCAGGGACTGTATAATCCATGGGGTCGCAAAGAGTCAGACATGACTAAGCGACTTTCACTACCCTTTCCCTAAATTTCCTCTTAATAATTGCAGTGCCCTAGGCTGTGACTTCTAAACCCCGCAGATTTTTTATCCTAAGAAAATTCCCCAAATACCCTGACAAGACCCAAGTCCCAGTGGGCCACACATGGTCAGACTCCCCGCCAGGGCTCAGCCAACCCTCCCAGCACCAGTTCCTCTTCAAATGTTTAGCTCAGCTTAACGAACACTTGCTGGGTTTCCCCACGATGGTGGCTGAGCATCTGTGCACAGAACAGGGTGGGACGTCAGCCCCAAAATTAGCAAGACACACGTCTCCAAGGCTCCTCCAAGCCATGTCTTGACCAGTAGTTCTTACGAGCTTCAAGACAACCCTCTGGGGAAAAAATGTATTCCAGATGAGGAAACTGAGGTGCAGAGAGTTGAAATGTCTTACTCAAGTTCCCAGATAGTAGCTGCAGAGCCAACCCTCAAACTCAAATTGGTTTTTACTTCAAATGGTATTTTGCATGTTGAGCACTCACAGCAAGAACTGAAATAATGATTGGCATTGCGTGTTCAGTCAAGTCTGACTCTTTGGGCCCCATGGACTGCAGCCCACCAGACTCCTCAGTCTATAAAATTTTCCAGGCAAAAATACTGTAGGGGCTTGCCATTTCCTACTCCAGGGGATCTTCTCCACCCAGAGGTCGAACCCGTGTCTCTTGAGCCTCCTGCATTGCAGGTGAGTTCTTTACCACTGAGCCACATGGGAAGCCCATTGCTTAGTATTACTGTTATCTGAAGGCCATGCCTTTCCAGCACCAGGGCAAGAGCTGGGTTTTAAAAACAAATAGGCTGTGATTAAGCTCAGAGACTGGGGGAGAGGGTGAGGGGGCACCTCCCACCCCACTGTCCATGGGGTCAACCCAAAATTCCCGGGCCACCATTCACGTCTGAAGTTGGCAATAAGGAGCGCATGATCCGAGCCACAGTCAGCTCCTGGTCTTGTTCTTACTGACTGTATAGAGTTTCTCCATCCTTGGCTGCAAATATAATCAGTCTGGTTCCAGTGTCCAGAGAAACCAGATATTAACATGCACTTGTAAGTCAAGAAATTCTACTTGAGTTTGAAGACCTTGGTAAGGACGCGGGCTGTGGAAGCTTCATAGAGAAGGCAGGACTTGGGTTGAGCAGGAAGAAAGGGTTGGTCTTGCGTGGGGAGAGGGGAGAATCAGGGCTTTCTAGGAGGGGAGCTCCATCCGCACAAAGGCTCCAGAATAAGCGTGCACATTTTGTCAGTTGGAAGCTCATCTCAGGTGCCAGGCCCTGCTGCTGCGTCGCTTCAGTCGTGTCCGACTCTGTGCGACCCCATAGACGGCAGCCCACCAGGCTCCCCCGTCCCTGGGATTCTCCAGGCAAGAACACTGGAGTGGGTTGCTATTTCCTTCTCCAATGCGTGAAAGTGAAGTCGCTCAGTCGTGCCCGACTCTAGCGACCCCGTGGATTGCAGCCTACCAGGCTCCTCCGTCCATGGGATTTTCTAGGAGGTGCAGAAATCAGTAAGAAAAGATGGCAGCCCTGGAGGCAGGTACAGGCACGGGGCCAGCACTTGCTCTGTGGGCCTGTGCAGGGAAATCGAGGAAAGCAGAAGGCTGTCACATAGTCAGATGGGGAAAGAGCCTTGAATGGTTCAGTTCAGTTCAGTTCAGAAGCAGGGCAAAGGCTAACAGAATTCTACCAAGAGAACACACTAGTCATAGCAGACATTGTCTTCCAAGCACACAAGAGAAGCCTCTACACGTGGATGTCACCAGATGGTCAGGACTAGAACCAGACTGATTATATTTGCAGCCAAGGATGGAGAAGCTGTATACAGTCAGCAAAAACAAGACCAGGAGCTGACTGTGGCTGGGATCGTGCACTCCTTATTGCCAACTTCAGACGTGAATGGTGGCCCAGGAATTTGGGGTTGACCCCGTGGACAGCGGGGTGGGAGGTGCCCCCTCACCCTCTCCCCCAGTCTCTGAGCTGCATGCACTCAGGCCCTTTCCACTTTCTCCCCAGGCCTCAGGGTTTCTGGAAGCCACAGACAAAGACAATAAATCGTCCCTCCGACAGCCTCCCCTCCCCCGCCCTTCTCCCTCCCCTTTGTCTGGAGGGGACGCCTCCCACCCCCAGGGGCCCCCTCCCCTGACCCTCCCCCTCCAAATCCCTTCGTTGCCATGGACACCAAAGCAGCCAGAGGTCCCTCCCGCAAAAGTGCGGTTTCTGCCACCATTTGGGAAGGAGGAGATGGTGTGAAAGTGAGAACGAGCTTGCAAACAGCCTTCCCATCTGCAGCCGGCCGGGGCTCCAGCTTGGGAGGAAGCAGAAACTGCGCTTTCTGATTTCAACTTCAAAGGCGCTGTGCTGGGCTAAGCCCAGCCCCGGCCTGACAGCCCAGAAGGGACACCCGCACATACACACACACACTACATACACTCATATACACACACAGTACATATGCTCACATACACATGGACATACACAATACATATACTCACATACACAATACATACACTCATATACACACACAGTACATATACTCACATACACACGCACAACACATATATTCACATACACATGCACAATACTTATACTCACATATACAGACACACAATACACATACTCACATGCACATACACAACACATACACTCGTATACACACACAGTACATATACTCATGCACACACACACACAATGCATATACTCACACACAATACATATACTCACATACACACACATACGATACCTATATTCACATACACATGCACACACACAATACATACACTTGCACACACATACAAACACAATGCATACACTTATACACACACAATACATATACTCACATACACACAGTACTTATACTCACACACACATACAACAATACATGTACTCACATACACACTAATACGTTAACACCTATACAAATACTGAATAGTCACACACACGCTCATGAGCCCACCTTCCCAAGGCAGGTGGGCTGAGTCCACTAAGAAAATAAGACTCCGGGACGATGATCCTGCCCTTAGAACAACAGTCCACTCCCAGCAGGAAAAACCCTCTGGCGACGCCCAGAGCTGCTGGGCTCCCAGGAGGCCCCAGGCCCCAGCGCCTCAGCCCTCAAGCCCCCGGCCTGAGGACTCACGGGTTGGAAAGCTGCTTCTGGGCCCTTCTGCAGGCCTCTGGCAGCGGCGCTGCAGACACCGCAGGTGGGGAGACGGCACTGCGCGGGCTTTCCCTCAGGCCCCGCAGGAGCCGTCGATTCTGCCCCGAGGACGAAGGACAGCGCAAGAGATAAATGAGGACAGAGGCCAAACACGCTGCTTCCCACTTTGCTCGGTCCCCGCCTTAGATTCAGACCCTGGGAGCACGCTCGGGCTGGAGAGGAGTCCTCGAGAACGGAAGGATGGAGAATGGAAGCCTGCAGCCCCGCCTTCTGGAATGGAATTACAACAGCCTGAAGGGTACTCATGGGTCCTTACGAGGCAGTCCAGAATTTGGTAGGCAGTTTGGCTGTTTCAGATTAACTTTTGGTAAATGAGGTAATCTAGCGGTCAGTTCCCACTCAGCACAGTGGGAACTCTGCTTGGGAGTCCAAATATTTCTGAGCACAAGCGGGTTGTTGATGGATAAATGCCCAAACCTCTTCCCCAGTTGCTCAGTGGTAAAGAATCCGTCTGCAATGCAGGTTCGATTCAGGAGACGCGGATTCGATCCCTGGGTCGGGAAGATCCCCTGGAGAAGGAAATGGCAGCCCACTCCAGTATTCTTGCCTGGAGAATCCCATGGACAGAGGAGCCTGGCGGGCTACAGTCCCTGGGGTCACAAAGAGCCGGACGCGACTCAGCATGAGCATCAGAGTCTCTCTGAGTTCACTCCTTACCTCTAGCTTGTATTCGTTCGCCACCCTCCAGAGGGGAAAAAACTAGAGAGCCCTCTTTTCCTCTGCCTAGGTACACGGAGTGGAGGGCAAATCGGGTCCTCCCTCTATCTAAATTATCTGTCCAACACGCGGAGGGTAACTTTGGCATCACGGGTCCTAGGAGAGGGTTCCAAAGCTTCCAGGTTCCTAACCTGACTCTCTGGTTCACTCGGTTGTTCTGGAAGGGTTAACTCTGCACTTTATCCGAAAAATGGGCATAATCATGCAGCATCCTCCCCCAAGACGGTTGCAATGATGACGAGATAACAGATGCTGAAATGCCTGGCACAAGAGGCTTCAATACACATGACTGCTTTTCGACGTGCTGGATATGTATGGAAAATATTACCTGGTCTCTCTCGCCATCTTTTTTAACCTCCAGGAGATGATAGATCATATGTTGTTGTTTTAGTTGCTAAGTCACATCTGACTCTGCAACCCCATGGGATGTAGCCCGCCAGGCTCCTCTGTCCACGAGATTCTCCAGGCAAGTTCACCGGAGTGTGTTGCCATTTCCTCCTCCAGGGGATCTCCTTGACCCAGGGATCAACCCCCCATCTCCTGCATTGGCAGATGGACTCTTTACCACTGAGGCACCACGGAAGCCTGATAGACCTTAAGGCACATTAATGCCAGATCCTCTTTACTCGTGAAGCTTTTGAACTAATCCATTTTGAGTGCCTAATGTGTGATCTCTGCCTCAAGACCCCAGCAAAGATGTAAATAGAGGGGGAAAAAATTCATCATCACTTAGGTAAAAATAATGTACTGAACAATTTGACCTCCATGTGCCAAGCCTTGCAGAAGACAAGAGCATGAGTAAAGCAGTGTCTGCCAACCAGCTGTAGCAAATTGTGGTGGAGCCCTGGACTCCAGCTGCCCAGGCTGAAATCCCAAGTACGTCTTACTGGCTTTCATCTCATGCTTGGCAGGTGATTTCCTCCTTCTGAACCCAGCTTTCTCATCTGGAGAATGGGGCTGATCACAATAGCACCTGTGTCTCCCAGGAGTCCACATGGTAAAGCCCATGAAATGCTCCAGCTCAGGAAATGTCTTGCTTAGGAAGTAATCAGTTACCTTTAGCTGCTGAGGCTTACTGGGCTTCCTAGGGGGCTCAGTGGCAAAGAATCCGCCTCCCAGTGCAGGAGACGTGGGTTCGGTCCCTGGGTTGGGAAGATCCCCTGGAGGAGGAAAGAGCACCCCACTCCAGTATTCTTGCCTGGGAAACCCCATGGACAGAGGAGCCTGGTGGGCTACAGTCCACGGGGTCACAAAGAGTAAGACCTGGCAACCAAACAGCAGCAGCAGTAGCTGAGGCTATTGCTATTTATTATTATTACTATCAACCCATCCAATTCTGAAATAATTAAATCACAAATAGCACAGAAGATAGGTGAGGGGAGGTAGAAAGAGTCCAGTTGGCCCTGGGAATTCCCTTCCCCTGGGATTTCCCTTCCCTTTGGAGTCTTTGTTACTTAAAGCCACATGGAGAGATGAGACCCGTGGATGCCTTTTTACTCAATGACTTCAAGAGGTACTCAAGGTCACAAGCAAACAAAAGAGCCCCAAGGAGCCCCTTAAGGCTAGCAGTTTCATTGGGGTCCACCCACTCATCTCAGTTCCCTGGCAGCCAATTCCTTTTTCTGGAAAGTTCTTTTTTTTAATCCCCTTGTTTCTCCCGGTGCCTTCCCCTCCGCCCCACCACCTTCCTCCTTCTGGGGAAGCAGAAGTTCCTGAGGGCCAGAGACAAGGTCAGAGGTCCCCACCGGCCTGGCCAGGAGCCACTGGGCCGTTTCCTGCCAGGAGACTTCTGTGAGCGGCTGTCCACCCCAGGGAAACCCAAATAAAGTCACCTCCCCACCCGAGAGCATTTTGCCCTTTAAGGGAAGGTTGTGTTTGGAGCCCAGAACATATTTACAGCTTTCTGAAGATCTCATCCAACCTTTTACGGATACAGTAAGCATCAAAGAGGTCCACCCAGGCCCATCTGCTACTGCTTTCAAGGGCAGACCTGGCCTGGATCCTGAATAATTACCAAGTCACTCAACACTGCCTCTGATAATCCCTCTGTCTCCTTTCTTCCCTCTTTCTAGATCCTGATCACTCCCCCGCCCCCTCCCCCGGAGTTTTCTCTTGCATGGCCAAGCAGCCTTATGATCTAATTCCATCTGTCTTTTCAAAGACTGAGGGTAATTATTCAAAATAAGCATCTAATTTATATACATATATGTAAACATATACATATAACTGAATCACTTTGCTATAGACCTGAAACTAACACATTATAAACCAACTGTAGTTCAATAAACGGTTTTCAAAATGACCATCTGCTGCTGCTGCTGCTCAATTGCTTCAGTCATGTCCAGCTCTTTGCAACCTCATGGATGGGAGCCCACCAGGCTCCTCTGTCTATGGGGATTCTCCAGGCAAGAATACTGGAGTGGGTCGCCATGCCCTCCTCCAGGGGATCCTCCCAACCCAGGGATGGAACCCACAGCTTTCGTGCCTCCTGCATTGGCAGGCAAAATGAACGTGTAACTTAATTAATGAACGTGTAACTTAATTAATGAATGTGTGGCTTTAATATATTTCCACTCCAGGAAAGACAAGCTTGAAGAAGGGAACTGCTGAGCCTCTGTGCGCCCAGAATTTTGGTTTATCCTCACAACGGTTGTGAGTAGGTTCGATAAGCATCCTGACTGGGGCTCAGGAGCCATCTGGAACTTGCCGGAGGCCCTGCCGGTGAGGACAGAGCTCGTCCTGTGAGTCCCGGCTCTGTGAGTCGTCACCACAGCAGAGTGGACTGAAAAGCAAGGGTTCCTGGCATTACTGAGAGACTGACAGAGTCCACAGGGAGGTGCCAGCGTTTGAGGAACCTATCACACTCTGTAAGTGCTCTCAAAACTTCCTCCTCCTGGGACCAGGCCCGGGCCTGTCCAGGATCAAGGAGGCAGGCAGGGCGCCCTCACTCTAGGACACCCTGATGACAAGTCAGCCAGGTTTCAGCCTCCCCTTCCAGAAAGGCCAACGCACCTGAATTCCTAGAGATTTGGGAAATGAAAGGCGAGAGACTTTGAGATACTGGTAAATATCCGCCATTCCGTTAGATAGGCAGGTGGCTAGAGATGGTTGTAAACATAAGCAGAGCAAGATAAAGACCTACAGACAGACAGAGAGTCTCACATCGCAAGTCTTCACGTCAGTTAGAAACAATCCAACCGGACCCGAGAGAGGGCCCGGTGAGACCCGCTTGGATTTCACAGTTAGGCAAGCCCGGCTCTGAATCCTGCGTGGCCATATCCTGACCTCGAGGTTATGTGACCTCGAGGACATTGCCGAACGTTTCTGCACTTCAGCTATGTCTTCTACAAAATGGAGAAGATAAATATCTGTCTCTATGGAGTTATTAAAAGGACCTGGGATTGTTGGTGGGAAAAAAAAAAAATTCCAGCATTGCGTGGAGGTTGGTAGAGGGTCAATGGACAGTACTATTCTTCATAGTGCTATTTGAAACAGTGATGGTGTGAAGCATCTCTTCAAGACTTCCAGCGGTAGAGACCCCCAGGCTGAATGCAGGCCAAGACACAGTCCAATCCTTCCATCCTTATCTCTCGAAGCAGAGATATGGAGATTCCAAAGTCCCAGGCAACTCTATATACAAGACCGAGTGTTTTCACCAGCCTAAAGAGCTGCTGTGCCGGGCTTTCAGGAACAGCCCTCTGCCTCAAAGCCCTTCATGGACCACCCACACTTACGGGAGAACGTTCAGACTCCCAGCATGACTCACAGAGCCCTCCACTGCCCCCGCAACCTCACCTCCAGCCCCCTCTCCCACTCACATACCTCCAACCAGACCGTCAGCCCACCATTCCCCAAACACAGTACCCCAGGGCTCTTATCATGCTGCTCACCGAAGCTTCTCCCTTGTCCTCCTCCTAAAGAACCCCTTCTCATCATGAGACGCCCAGCCAGAATCCATCAAGCAGAATTTTTTTATTTAACTTTTATTGGAGTGTAGTTAAGTGAATCGGTTATACGTGTACATATATCCACTTTTTGTTAGATGCCATTCCCATACAGGTCATTAGAGAGGACTGAGTAGAGTTCCGTGTGCAACACAGCAGGCTCTTACTAGTTACCTGTTTTATATATAGTCATGTGCATTTGTCACTTCCAACCTCTCAGTTTATTCCTCCCCTCCCCTGGCCCCCTTGGTAGCCATAAGTTTGCTTTCTCCATCTGTGACTCTATTTCTGTTTTGTAAATGAGTTAATTTGCACCATTTTTTTAGATTCCACATGAAAGCAGTATCACATATTTGCCTTTCTCTATCCGACTTGCTTCCCTCAGTATGACAGTCTCTAGGTTCATCCATGTCACTGCAAATTATTTTGTGAATTTATGGCTGGGTAACATTCCGTTGTACACATGCACCCCAGTGTTAATTGCAGCACTATTTACAATAGCCAGGACGTGGAAGCCACCTAGATGTCCAGTGACAGAAAAATGGATAAAGGAGGTAAGATACTTGCATACATCAGGCAGAACTAACCACCACCTTCTAAAAGGAGAAAAAGAGAAGCGAGGGAGGGTTGGAGGAAGCTAGGCTTGCTGAGTGCTGTCTGTGCTCCAGGCATTGGCTACTCTACCTACTTTTACTACTCACTCCTTCAGGTCATCATCGGAGCTAAGTCTTATTAGCCCCACTTTGCAGATGAGAAAACTAGTTCTTATAGTCCCAGGTTTGAAAGACCCCTAGGTCCTTTTCCTTGACTCCCCGCAGCCCAGGGCCACACAGTAAAGCGGAGATCTGTCTCTGACCCTGGACTGCAGTTCCTCTAAACAATCTGTGTCTTATTCATCTCTGAGACCTCCCAGTCCCCTCAGCTCAGGCTTAAGCCCCAGTTTCTGGCACCCAGTAAGCCCTCAATAAACGCTTCTCATAAAAACCCTTCTCAGCAAGCACAGGGAGCTGCGGGTTATCTTTCTGTTTATTACAGATTCTTGAGAGACGAGACTCACTGATGAACGGCATTTCCACATAGAACATCCCAGCTCTTTGCATGGACGTGGGTCGGCCAGCAGAAGCGGTTGACCTTGGCAACCACCCATTTGCAGGGGCTAGAAAAAAATAACTTCCCATTTCTCCATTAATGACATTCTTTTTAATGGAAATTCCAAATTTTAGTGCAAAATATCCAGCAGTGCTGTGATCTCCAAGCTCGTGATCACAGTCTGGGCCACTGGACCAGGAAGGACAATGGCCTTGTCACCACCGTACACCAAGTGGGCAGCTTTCCCAAATTCCAGGCAGAAAGGTCAAAGAAACCTACAGCCTGGGAGGCAACCTTTACCACATCCATGGCACTCACCATTTTCTGGAACAAACTCCCCGTGTTTGGGGATCTTCCCGCCATCTGAGTACCATCTCCTGAGTTAGAAGCTGGAACCCACTTTCCCTTAGCTCTTTTGCAGCCCTCCAGGAGCCACACGGAGTCTGTTTTCTACCTGAGGAGGAGGAGCAGCAGAAAATCATCAAGGTCTCAGAGTCAGTGGTGGTCTAGACCCCAGCAGAGCTTCATGGTAGAAGCAGTAAGGTTCCTACTAGAATCAGATAATTCGAACATGGCTCCTTCCCAAAGCAGAATTCCCAGAGATTCTGTGAAACGCCTCATGTTTTTTACTGTTTTTTTTTTAATTGGAGTATAATTGCTGTACAATGTTGTATTAGTTTCTGCTGTGCAATGAAGTGAATCAGCTATATGTATACATACATCCCCTCCCACTTGGACCTCGCTCCCTTCCCCGCTTCCCATCCCATCGCTCTGAAAAGTGAAAGTGAAAGTTGCTCAATGTATCCAACTCTTTGTGACCCCATGGACTATACAGTCCAGGCCAGAATACTGGAGTGGGTAGCCTTCCCCTTCTCCAGGGGATCTTCCCAACCCAGGGATCGAACTCAGGTCTCCTGCACTGCTGCTGCTGCTGTTGCTGCTAAGTCGCTTCAGTTGTGTCCGACTCTATGCGACCCCATAGACGGCAGCCCACCAGGCTCCGCCGTCTGCAGGTGGATTCTTTACCAGCTGAGCCACAAGGGAAGCCCAAGAGTATTGGAGTGGGTAGCCTATCCCCTCTCCAGCGAATCTTCCTGACCCAGGAATCGAACCAGTGTCTCCTGCATTGCAGGCAGATTCCTTACCAACTGAGCTATCAGGGAAGCCCCGTCCACCCTCGGTCATTATAGAGCACCGAGCTGAGCTCGCTGTGTCACGCAGCAGCTTCCCACCAGTTATCTGCTTCATGCAAGGCAGTGTATACGTGTCAGTGTTACCTCCTCAATTCGTCCCACCCTCTCCTTCCCGCTCTGGGTCCATGTGTCTTTTTTCTACCTCTGTGTCTCTATTCCTGCCCTGGAAATCCGTTCGTCTGCACCATTTTTCTAGATTCCATATATACACATTAATATACGATACTTGTTTTTCTCTTTCTGACTTATTCCACCCTGTATGACTGCATAAATAGGTGAGGAACATTCTGCGTTTTGCACCTAAGATGCTAGAAGGATGCAAACCTCACACCCACCTACTACCGTGCAAATCAAAACCTGCTCAGACGGAACATCAACTGAGGCCATCACCTCCACGGGGCGCGCACAGGCTTGAAACATGTGAAATAAACATGCGTTGGAGCAAAACGTAGAGAAGCCATGTTTCCAGTCTGCCTCTATCTCTCAGATCCAACACCAGAGAAGGAAAAGGACGAGTCCCACCCGGCGTATTAAGTAAGATTCTCCAGCGCAGTGGGCTGTGCTTGTGACCGAAGCTGGCTCTGAATATCCCCGTTCTGACGGAATCTCCAGAAACGGTTGGAACAATGGCAGCATCACTAGAAAGAAGTCTGTCACCTCCCACGGAAGCGGCTTTGAGGGACAACGCATTTCTGAATTTGCAATTTTGAAGCGTTTGCTCCAACTCTCACCTCCATCATGGGGTGTGGCAGAAAGTGCAGAGAATCAGAATGGAGTTTCTTTCCAATTCGGCCACAAACTGCCTCTGTGTTTATTCGCCTTCCCTGGGCCTCAGTTCCCCTGTCTGTGAAGTTGGATGGTTGCTCTTTGCTCCCCATTGTCCCTTTCGGGACACTGATTCTGCAAAATGCCAGTTCTTTTGGTGCAAAACCTATTGAAGCAGGGCGACAGAGCACAGCTGTCCAGCTTGGGCAGGTAGCACGTGCCCTGCCAAGGACGCCCACCTGAGGGGTGAGTGAGACGCAACCCCACTCCCCAAGCTGTGTGTTCCTGAGCAAGGCTGCTTTCTCCGGAAAAGGGACATTTTTCCCTGATTTGCACATCCTACGGGCTCCACTTCTGGTTATTTCAGACTTCCTAGATGGTGCTGGTGGTCCAGAATCCTCCTGCCAAGACCCAAGAGACAGGGCTCGATCTTCAGGTCGGGAAGATCTCCTGGAGTGGGTTGCAAGTGGCAACCCGCTCCAGCATTCTTGCCTGGAAAATTCCATGGACAGAGGAGCCTGGCGGGCTACCATCCACGGGGCCACAAAGAGTCAAATGCGACTGAGCGGCTGAGCGTGAACATGGGGTTATTTCACCTCCATGCCCTACTCACTGGGGTCATCATGCCCTCCTCTTGGTCACCACCCTGCCTCGCTGCAGACTTAGCTCCTGGTTGCAGTCCTATGCACAGCCCTCCCGCACAATAATCCTCAGAGCTTCAGCATCCACACATGTAACTGATCCAGTAGCGTGGCCTCTCTGTTCTTTAATGTCCAGCAGCACAACAGTCTTTTTCTCCTCTCTCCTCAGCCACCCACTCAGCTGTCACATCACAGACCATTCCCAGAAGTCTCTGTTTTGAAATCCTGCTCTCCGACCTCCACTCCCCATCCTTTCAACACACTTGCTGCCATAAACCACCCCCACTGCCACATTCCTGGTCTCTAATCCTGACCACTAACCCACTGATCCAACCACAAGTTCGCCAGCCTGCAGCCACCTCCAGTCTTTGCTTCCTTCCTTACATAAATTATCAGCGCGGTCCTTCTCTGTAATGACGCTCCTGCAGACAGCCCTGACACCCTCGCGTGCCTCTCGTCTGTCACAGCCACCTGGCAAAACTTCAGCACCTACTGGGCACCTTCTTGGCACCCAACAGCCACAGTGGCTAAAGGCTGCCAGAGAAAAATCATGCAACCTGCAAAGTGACTTCACTTTAAATTCACCAAGATCTCAAAGCGGGGAATCAGCGCCGTATGCTTCCCTGGGAAATTTGCTTTCTCCTTGTCCAAGATATTGGTTCAGGCCTTCTAAACTTGATATGCGCCCTTTGCTCAGCTGATGCCGTCATCTTATAATTCACTTAGAAACTTAGAGTCACCAGGGAGTTCAAACCGGTGTTCTGTGGCAACCTAGAGGGGTTGGATGGGGAGGGAGGTTCAAGAGGGAGAGAGGAACATATTCCTATGCCTGATTCATGTTGATGTCTGGAAGAAATCAATACAATATTGTAACACAATTATCCTTCAATTAAAAATAAATAAATTTAAAGAAAAAGAAGGGTCAGAAAACCAGGACACCCTCATCTTCCCACCACTAAAGTTAGCAAGCTGCTGGCTCCGAATCTCCTCCTCTCCTCCTTCCTTCCCAATGTGCTGAGCCCTGTTCTCTCTTCTTATCAAGCTGGTCCCTCCCCACGTGTTCCAGCTAGAATCCTCTCTCAACTTCTCGAAGACTGTTCTCCTCCAACCATCTCCTCTCTTTGGAAGCATTATTGACTCATAGTCTTGGGTTTGCTCAGACACAAACAAGCTGTTGAATCGCTGATTGTTGGAAGGCGTGCTCTCCATCCCACATCCTTCTCTAGTGATTGCCCACTTCTCTGCTCACTTTCCCAACACAGCTTTTGAAAAGAGTTGCTTCTGTGGGCATTCTCCCACTCCCTGCCTCCCATCCACCCTTCAACTCTCTGTCTTCTCCCGACACAGTCCACTCTGACTGGTCCGGGTCACCAAATCCAGGGGACAATTCCCAGGTCTCTTCCCTGATTTCTTGGGAGCCTTCTTTGCGGTGTTTTATCTGAGCATGGCAATGATGGAAGGCAAGCAGGGTCACTCTAGTTGCAGCAGGCGGGCTTCTCACTGTGATGACTTCTTTAGTTTTGGATCATGGACGCTAGGGCACTGGGGCTTAGGTAGTTTCAGCACCTGGGCTCAGGAGTTGCAGTTCTCGGGCTCTCGAGCTCAGGCTCAGTAGCTGTGGTACATGGGTTTAGTCGCTCCGAGGCATGTGGGATCTTCCCAGACCAGGGATTGAACCTGTATCTCCTGCATTGGCAGGAAAATCCTTCACCACTGACATCTTCACTTGCATATCTTATTGATGTCTCAGGCATGAAATGGGGCTTCCCTGGTGGCTCAGAGGGTAAAGCGTCTGCCTGCAATGCGGGAGACCGGGGTTCAATCCCTGAGTCGGGAAGATCCCCTGGAGAAGGAAATGGCACCCCACTCCAGTACTCTTGCCTGGAGAATCCCATGGATGGAGGAGCCTGGTGGGCTACAGTCCATGGGGTCGAGTGACTTCACTTTCACTTTCAGGCATGAAATAGTGAAAACAGAACTCTTTCTCCCTCCGTCTCTCTCTGTGCCCCCACCCCCGCCATGCCTTCATCCACCTCCTCCTCCATCAAGCCGTCAGAAGTCGTATTTACTCTATCAAGCCGTCAGAAGTCGTATTTACTCTATATCCAAACCTTGCCTCACTTCTCATTCTCTATGGATGCTGCCGTTAGCAACCCGCCGTCTACTCCCATCTCGGCCTTTGGAGTCACCTGGTAACTGGTCTTTCTTTTTCTCCTGCTTCCCTTCAATTTATTCTCAACAAAGCAGCATGAGTGAGTGAAGTGAAAGTCGCTCAGTCGTGTCCGACTCTTTGCCACCCCATGGACTATACAGTCCATGGAATTCTCCAGGCCAGACTACTGGAGTGGGTAGCCTTTCCCTTCTCCAGGGGATCTTCCCAATCCAGGGATTAAACCCAGGTCTCTTGCATTGCAGGTGGATTCTTTGCCAGCTGAGCCACAAGAGAAGTCCAAGAATACTGGAGTGGGTAACTTATCCCTTCTGCAGGGGACCTTCCCCACCCAGGAATCAAACCGGGGTCTCCTGCATTGCAGGCAGATTCTTTACCAACTGAACTATGAAGGAAGCTATGAGGGAAGCAGCCTGAGGGATAATTCCAAATGCAAATTGGATCATATCAGTTTTTTGATGTCTTCTCATTGCACTTGGAATAGTCACACTCCTTGCTGTGGCCTTCTAGGTCCTACATGAACCTGGACCGTGTTTGTCTCTCTGGCTGTGTCTCATGCCACACTCTCCCTGGCTTCCTGCTCCCCAACCTTCCAGATGCCCTGACAGTGGCTCTGAGCCCACCAAGATCTTTCCTGCTTTGAGGTCTCTGCGTTTGCTCTTCCCTGCACCCAGACCTCTCAGCCAGCCCTTGGCATGGTCGGCGCATTCTCAGATGTTAGGTACCAAGTGAAAGGTCATCTTCCAATAAGACCTTCCCTGACCACCTTTTCTGAAATTGTCTTCAACATTATTAATATTTTCTAGCTGAAATGTCACTTCAGATCAGATCAGTAGCTCAGTCGTGTCCGACTCTTTGCGACCCCATGAATCGCAGCACACCAGGCCTCCCTGTCCATCACCAACTCCCGGAGTTCACCCAGACTCACGTCCATCGAGTCAGTGATGCCATCCAGCCATCTCATCCTCTGTCGTCCCCTTCTCCTCCTGCCCCCAGTCCCTCCCAGCATCAGAGTCTTTTCCAATGAGTCAACTCTTCACATGAGGTGGCCAAAGTACTGGAGTTTCAGCTTTAGCATCATTCCTTCCAAAGAAATCCCAGGGCTGATCTCCTTCAGAATGGACTGGTTGGATCTCCTTGCAGTCCAAGGGACTCTCAAGAGTCTTCTCCAACACCACAGTTCAAAAGCATCAATTCTTTGGCACTCAGCTTTCTTTATAGTCCAACTCTCACATCCATACATGACCACTGGAAAAACCATAGCTTTGACTAGATGGATCTTTGTTGGCAAAGTAATGTTTCTGTGCTTTTTAAAGTGCTGTCTAGGTTGGTCATAACTTTTCTTCCAAGGAGTAAGGGTCTTTTAATTTCATGGCCGCAATCACCATCTGCAGTGATTTTGGAACCCCCAAAAATAAAGTCTGCCACTGTTTCCGCATCTATTTGCCATTAAGTGATGGGACTGGAAGTCATGATCTTAGTTTTCTGAATGTTGAGCTTTAAGCCAACTTTTTCTCCTCTTTTACTTTCATCAAGAGGTTCTTTAGTTCTTCTTCACTTTATGCCATAAGTGTGATATCATCTGCATATCTGAGGTTATTGATATTTCTCCCAGCAATCTTGATTCCAGCTTGTGCTTCATCCAGCCCAGCATTTCTCATGATGCACTTACTCTGCATGTAAGTTAAATAAGCAGGGTGACAATGTACAGCCTTGACGGACTCCTTTCCCTATTTGGAACCAGTCTGTTCTTTGTTCTAACTGTTGCTTCCTGATCTGCATACGGATTTCTCAGGAGGCAAGTCAGGTGGTCTGGTATTCCCATCTCTTTAAGAATTTTTTACATTTTATTGTGATCCACACAGTCAAAGGCTTTGGCATAGTCAATAAAGCAGAAGTAGATGTTTTTCTGGAACTCTCTTGCTTTTTTGATGATCCAACGGATGTTGGCAATTTGATCTGTGGTTCCTCTGCCTTTTCTAAATCCAGCTTGAACATCTGGAAGTTCATGGTTCATGTACTGTTAAAGCCTGGCTTGGATTCAACTAACCATGGGATTTGTTCCCTTATAAAAGAGACCACAAAGAACTCACTTGACCTTCCACCATAGGAGGTAACAGAGAGAAGACAGCTGTTAGTGAGGAAGTGGGTCCTTACCAGACCCTGAGTCTTCCAGGGCTGTGATTTTGGACTTCCCAACCTCCAGAACTGTGAGAAATCAATGTTTGTTGTTTATAAGTCACCCAGATTATGATATTTTTGTTACACTAGCCCTAATGGACTAAAACACTATTGATTACCTCTTACATGCCAGAGACTGTGCAAAGCTCTTGCAGACATTTCCTAATAGAACCTTTGAAGCAGTCCCATGGAGTAATTGCTTTATTATCCCATTTTACAGATGGGAAAACAGTCCATTGGTAAGTATTGCACCCCAGATCTTTGCTCCTCTGAGTGTATCGCTTGGACTAACAGCAGGCACCATTGCCAGAGGTCTTTTAGAAACAAGATTCTCAAGTCACACCCAAGACCTACTGAATCAGAGTCTGTATTTTAACAACATACCCCAGTGATTCTTCTGCACACTACATCTTAAGAAACACTGGTCTTGATGACACAAACAAGAGAAAAATTAGGATCCAGGCGAGACCTGCGTGTGCTCAGAACAGCATGGACAGCTGGTACACATTTTTTAAGTAGAACAACTGGTACCTCTTCTTACCCCACATAAGACTGTGACTCACTGTCCACCTCGGCTGGACTGAGCTGGGGGTGGGGGGCGGTGGGGAGCTGCAGTCTGGGCTTGCTAATGCAAAAAGAAAACAAGAATGGACCGCAGAGACACAAGCATCGTGGGTTTGAAGAAAGCAGATTAAGTCCTCAGCGACACAGTTGGACATGTCGACTCAACATTTGAACGCCTGTCTGCTTTGACACTCATCTGTTGATGTGTCCTTAGGTCGCTTTCATATCTTGGCTATTGGAGATAATGCTGCTATCAACATTCAGATGCATGTATCTTTTTGAATTAATGTTTCGGGGTTTTTTCGCATCTATACCCAGGAGTGGAATTGCTGGGTCATGGGGTAGTTCTACTTTTAATTTTTTGAGAAAACTCCATACTGTTTTCCGTAGTCGTGGTACCAAATTACATTCCCACCAAATACTGTATAAAAGTGAAAGTCGCTCGGTCGTGTCTGACTTTTGTGACCCCGTGGACTATGCAGTCCATGGAATTCTCCAGGCCAGAATACTGGAGTGGGTAGCCTTTCCCTCCTCCAGGGGATCTTCCCAACCCAGACATTGAACCCAGGTCTCCCACATTGCAGGCGGATTCCTTACCAGCTGAGCCACAGGGACGCCCAGTGCTGCGTGGGGGCTCCCTTTTCTCCACACTCTCACCAACGTTGGTCATTTGTGTTCTTTTTGATAATGGCCATTCTGACAGGTGTGAGGTGGTATCTCACTGTGGTTTTGATTTTAATTTCCCTGATGATTAGATGATTAATGAAATTGCACATCTTTTCATATGCCTGTAGGCCACCTGCGTTTCCTCTTTGGAGAAATATCTGTTGAGTTCTTCTGCCTATTTTTTAATAATGTTGTCTTTTTTTCTTTTTTTGACGTTGAGTTGTATGAGCTGTTTATAAATGTTGGATATTAACTCCTTATCGGTCACGTCATTCTCAAACATCTCTCATTCAGTGGATTGTCTTTTCGTTTTGTCAGTGGTTTCCTCTGTTGTGAAAAAGCTTTTAAGTTTAATTAGGCTCCATTTGTTTATTTTTACTTTTGTTTCCTCTGCTTTAGGAGCCAGGTTCAAAAAAATATTCCTCTGATTTATGTCAAAGAGCGTCCTGCCTATGTTTTCCTCTGGAAGTTTTGTAGTATCCAGTCTTACATTTAGATCTTTAATCCATTTTGAGTTTATTTTTATATAAGGTGTTAGAGAATATTCCAATTTCATTTTTTGCATGTAGTTATTGGTTTTCCCAGCACAACTTATCGAAAGGACTGTCTTTTCTCCATTGTGTATTCTTGGCTCTCTTGTCATAGATGAATTGACCAGAAGGGTGGGGGTTTATTTCTGAGTGTTCTATCCTGTTCCATCAATCTACACATCTGTTTTTGTGCCAATACCACACTCTTGATTACTGTGTCTCTGCAGTATAGCCTGAAGTCTGGGAGCAAGATTCCTCCAGCTATGTTCTTTCTCAAGATTGTTTTGGCTATTTGGCATCTTTTGTGTTTCCACATAAACTTTTAAATTATTTGTGCTAGTTCAGTGAAAAATGGCACTGGTAACTTCGTAGGGATTGCACTGAACCTGTAGGCTGCCTTGGGCAGCATGCTCTTTTTAACAACATTACCTTTTCCAGCCCAAGAACGCAGTGTCCCTCTCCACCTGCCTGTGCCATTTTCAGTGCCTTCCATCGGCGTCTTGCGGTTTTCAGAGCACAGGTCTTCTGCTTCCTGCCGTAGGTTTATTCTTTTTGAGTACTGTTAAGTACTTTATTCTTTTTGATGTTGTAATAAATAGGATTGCTTCCTTTGTTTCTCTTTCTGATAGTTCATCGTTAGTGTATAGAAATACAACAGATTTCTGTATATTAATTTTATATCCTGCAACTTTTTACTGAATTCTTTGATGAACTAGTAGCTTTCTGGTGGCATCTTTAGGATTTTCTATGTATGCCATCTTCAGACAGTGACAGATTTACTTCTTCCTTTCCAATATGCATTCCTTTTATGTCTTTTTCTTCTCTTATTGCTGTAGCTAGGGCTTCCAAAACTACATTGAATACAAGTAGTCAGAGTGGGCATCTTTGTCTTGTTCCCTACCTTAAAGGCAATTCTTTCAGCTTGCCACCATTGAGAATGATGTTAACAGTGGGGTTTACATATATGCCCTTTATTTTATTGACATATATTCCCTCTATGCCCATTTCCTGGGAAGATTTTATAATAAATAGATGTTTAATTTTATCAAAAGTTTGTCCTGCATCTATTGAGATGATGATATGCTTTTTATTCTTAAGTGTGTTAATGATGTATCGCATTGACTGATTTGCGGATACTGAAAAATATTTGCATCCCTGGGATAAATCCTAGTTGATTATAGTGTAAAATTGTGTGTGTGTGTGTGTGTGTGTGTGTGTGTGTGTGTGCAGGATCCTTTTACTGTATTGTCAGATTCAGTTTGCTAATATTCTGTTAAGGATTTTTGCATCCATGTTCCTCCATGATATTGGCTTATAATTTTCTTTTTGTATGATATCTTTGTCTGGTTTGGGTATCAGAGTGATGCTGGCTTCATAGAATGAATTCAGAAGTACTCCTTCCTCTGCAAATTTTTGGAATAGTTTCAGAAGGATCGGTGTTAATACTTCTCTAAATGTTGGGTGGCGTGTCTTTTGTCTGAAGGCAAGGGTTGCCTCCATGCTCTTCAGTCCTGGCACCTTGGGATGACAGCCCCCAAACCCTGGGTCACCGTGGTCCCTGCTGCCAAAGTCATTTCTCTGCCAAAGAGAACAGACCCAACCCACTAACAGTGAAGCCCGGGTCTCTCTCTGTTGTCATCAGAGGCCATTTCATCCACATCATACAGGAAGACCTTTTGAATTTATGGACATATTCCAAACACAGAAAAAGATTGCCAAATCATCTTGGATGACCTTAAGCCTGGCCCAGATTTTCTCAGGGTCTGGAAGAAAAGTTTTCCCCGAGTCTTTTTATAAAGGGGGAAGTCCGAGATTTTTTTTTTCTATTCAGTTGGTACAGCCCCCCACCATCAGGAGAGTAGATGTGCTCACACGGATTCCCAGCACTGTTTGACTCAGTGCCGGCTTCAGCTGGCTCACCGATAACTTCCCCCGGAAGCCAACCAGGCTTCCACAGCACCACCGGCCAAGGCGACTCAAAGGCACGACTTCCAGCACAAACACTGACATGGGTCCTTGCAAAGCTCTAATCTCAGCAACTCTCCTGACAAGGTTATCAGAAGTGGCCCCCGGGACCTGGCCCACTCAGCCCTGTATTCCAGCACTGTGGTTCCCAAGCAGCGGCTTGAAGAGGACTCAGTTGGTTTAACTGAGTCACTAGTTAGTGATCTCACTTCTCATCAGTCCCTGGGCATCTCCTCTGGCACCGGCCTTCGCTTCATCTTTCTGGGCTCTTTGAAAGGCAAGCGATGCATTTGCTTTAAACAAAAAAAATCCATTTTCCTCAGTTTCCTCCTGCAGTTTCTTTATCCAGCTGTTTAATCATTTAAGCAAACACCCTTTGAGCACTCACCACATTGAACACCCTTTGAGCACTCACCACGTTGCAAGTTCTGGGAACACAAAGACATGTAAACACAACCCCTGTGACGGGGGAGGTGCCCTCCCAACAGAGGAGACAGATAAGTACACAGAGCTGTCAGACCACAGCCAGATCGGGGCTCTCCGAGAAGCAGGTCTCCAGTGCTCAGCAGGCATTCAGTGGCGGAACAGAGGGCTGGCTGAGAAGGTGGCTCGAGCAGATTTGGGGGAGCCACTTCTGATTATCCTCTGTCCACCAAGGAAGCAGCCTCAGGGAGGCAAGAGACGTGCCACATAGCTAAATAAGAAAGTACAGAGCAACACGGGGTAAGATGCCCGCTGGACACAAATACGCCTTTGGCTGATGTCCCCGGGTTTCCAGCTGAATAAGAAAAGGAGTCCTGGATGAGCTTGGAGGTGGGATGGAATGGCAGACACGGAGACCCGGTGGTGCTGGAGGTGGACATGCTCTTTGAGCCAGAGAAAGAGCCGTTTCTGTGATCACTCTGTGAGCACCCCGGAGGATGGGCATTTGCCCACGTGGCATCCTGTGCCTGCCCTGCAATGACACTCACCACACTTTCTTACTCACTGCTAAGCTCCAAAAGAGCTGGAATCACTTGTCTGCTTTTTAGTGCTCTAGCCTTATCTTCCAGCATGTGCCTGGTATACGGAAATAAAAATAGATTTGTTTTAAAAAGCACATGGAAGAAAGCACCAGACCCGTACTCCTCAAAACTCTCAGGGTCCTCGAACACAAAGCCGTCACAGCCAAGAGGAGCTTCAAAAGACATGAAGACAGAACACAGCGAGGAGTAGCACTATTTACGGTAGCCAAGACATGGAAGAAACCCCGGGTGTCCATCAACAGATGAATGGATAAAGAATTGTGGTGGATCGATACAGTGGAATATTACTCGGCCATAAAAAAGGGAATGGAATTGAGTCCGTCGTAGTGAGGTGAATGAACCTAGAGTCTGTCATACAGAGTGATGTAAGTCAGGAAGAGAAAAGCAAGTATCATATATTAACGCACATGTGTGCAATCTAGAAAAATAATGCCGATGAACCTCCTTGGAAGAGAGGCACAGACACAGAGAGTGGACAGGTGGGTACAGTGGGAAGGAGACCATGGGGTAAACTGAGAGGGCAGCGCTGGTACGTACACCACCATGTGCAAAGCAGAGCTGGTGGGGAGCTGCCGCGCAACACGGGGCTCAGCTCGGGGCTCTGTGATCACCCGGACGGGTGCGGCGGGGGTGGGGCGGGTCCAAGAGGGAGGGGACATGTGTACTCATATAGTTGATTCATTTTGTCGCACAGCAAAAACCAACACCACATTGCAAAGCAATTATCCTCCAAATTAAAAATTTGTAAAACGCAATGAGGTATCCTGGATGGTGTCCTAGGACAGTAGGTAAAAGGTGAGGAAGTCTGAATAAGGTGTGGACCTAATTAATCATTATTGTGCTAATATTGCTTCATGAATTGTGACCAGTGTGTGGCATTAATGCAAGTTGCCAATAATACAGGAAATTGGATGTGGAATCTATGGGAACTGTCTGTACTAGCTGAGCAACTTTTCTGTAAATCTAAAACTCTTCTAAAATAAAAAGTTAACAAAAATATGGATAATGATCCTCAAGTACCTTTGTGCCCCCACCCTGCCCAGTAGCCGTTCTTCACTGTTCTGACCCTCTCCACTTGCTGTCACCATCTCCAAAAAAGACCTCTCTTTGCTAAGCCTGGAGCCGTGGCACATGCCCTTCGCCTGGCAGTGAGAAGCCTGGGTTCCTTTGCCATCGTCCCACCGCATGACTTTGTGTAAACCCTTTGCCTTCCGCGGGCCTTAGTTTACCCATCTATTCAATGGGTAAGACTAGAAAGGTCTTTCAAGTTTCTCCGTGATGACAAGGATGGTTTCTCATTCACCTCAGTATCCCCAGCTTCTAAGACAGCCCCAGGCACACGGCAGACACTGAATAAAAGTTTGCTGAAAAAATAACTCAATAAACATTGCTTGATATTCTATTAATGCAAACTTCTAAAGTCAGCCCAACATCTCCAAATCTGTTTCCTTTTGGACTTGACTTTAAACTCCCTTTGTGTCTTTCTACAATTGCTAATTGTCACTTTATAAACATTTGAGCAGCAACTGAAAGAGGTCGGGACCCTCAGGCTTTGAACTCCCTGGAGCTCAGACACAGCGGTACCAGCTGGGATGGTGGGGACATTGCATCCAAATTGTGTCGCGCCCCATCACCCAGCTTCTAGGGCTGGCCTTTCCAAGGGATCCAGCAACCCCTTCTCAGCCTCTGTCTCCAACAAGCCCAGAGATGGAGGGCCCAGCTCTCACAGCCCCTGTGTAGGAGACCCCGGCAGACCTCTCAGAAGAAGGCAGCTCAGGCCCAGGGAGGGGAGAAGCGAGCAGTCACCAAAAGCAGAGAAATCTCTGACCATGCAAAGTGGTCTAGAGACCTGGGTCATAGTCCCAGCCCCCAGTCTGCTCCTCAGACACACGCAGAGATTTGGGCAAGTTTTTCTCTGTCTCCAGCTCCCCTGCCAGAGCTGGGGTGGGGGTGGGCACCTTTCTGGTTGCTGGGGCCGTGGGCTGCACTCTCTCCTATCTCTTAATTCTGAGTTTTCCTCTGCATAAAGAAGGCTCCCCACTCACCACCCAGACTCTGCCCTTCAGAGAGCAAGCTCCTGGCATGGACTCTGTCTCCAGTCTGTCACTCACTGTCCCCGCCAGCCCCGCAGAACACTTTGCACACTCCCCCTCTCAGAACTCCGCTCTAACTGCTCATCTAGCGGTGTGTCTGCACCGCCGGGAACCCCGACGGCCTGTTCTCCGTCTGACCCTGTGCCCAGCCCGCTGCCTGGGCATCAGTAATAAATAAGGGCTCGTGGGGTAAGCAGATGCCTGAGCGAACGGACGAAGAAACGTGTGAACACACAAAACCACCACGAGCTCTACCACCTTGTCACTCTGGAAAGCTCATCTCCAGTCTCCCCGAGAGAGGGTAAGGTTCTGTGACAGCATCTGCAGAATAATAAGTAAACACCGCCAGCGCCCTGTGGGTTCCCCTGGTGAGTTTCAGAAGCGGGCAGACGAGCACAGACCCCTCCTCCAGCCCCCTCCCGGCCCCCAGCTCTGCTCCCGGCTGCCCCTCCCTCCGGCTCTGCTCTTTCCCCACTCACTCTCTGTCTCTCCCTCTGTCTCTCCCTCTGTCTCCCTCTGTCTCATCTCTCTCCCTCTGTCTCTCTTCAACTCTGTCTCTCTCTCTGTCTCTCTGTATCTCCCCCCGCTCTGTCTCCCTCTCTCTATCTCTCTCTGTATCTCTCTCTGTCTCTCTCTGTATCTCTCTCTCTCCCTTTCCCTCTGTCTCTGTCTCTCTCTCTGTATCTCTCTATCTCTGTCTCTCTGTATCGCTCTCCCCTTCTCTCTGTCTCTATCTCTCTCTGCCTCTCTGTACTCTCTTTGTCTCTCTCTCTCTGTCTCTCTCCCTGTCTCTCCCTTTCTGTCTCCCTCTCTTTGTCTCTGCCTCTCTGTATCTCTCTCTCTGTCTCTCTCTCTGTATCTCTTTCTCTCCCTCTCTCTGTGTCTCTGTCTCTGTCTCTCTCTGTGTGTCTCTCTCTGTCTCTCTGTCTCTCTCTGTCTCTCTGTATCTCTCTCTCCCTTTCTCTCTGTCTCTGTCTCTCTGTATCTCTCTGTCTCTCTGTACTTCTCTCTCTGTCTCTCTCTCCCTGTCTCTCTCTCTGTCTGTCTGTATCTCTCTGTCTCTCTGTATCTGTCTCTGCCTCCCTCTCTCTCTGTCTCTCTGTATCTCTCTATCTCTGTGTCTCCCTCTCTCTCTGTCTCTCCCTCTCTCTCTCTCTGTCTCTCTCTCTGTCTCTGTCTCTCTGTATCTCTCTGTCTCTCTCTGTCTCTGTCTCTCTGTATCTCTCTGTCTCTGTCTCTGCTTCCCTCTCTCTCTGTCTCTCCCTCTCTCTCTCTCTGTCTCCCTCTCTCTGTCTCTCATGCATTTCCCTCCATTCCCCTCCCAGCCCCAGCCCCCTTCATCGAGGGCTCCCCAGGACTCTCAGATGCCTTAGGATGGGATCTCACGTCCACCCCAGCCCCCTGGCCCTGCCTCATTTGACTTTGGGCGTCTTCACTCTGTCATCAGCAAAGGGAGGCGGCTGGCAGAGGGCCACAGGGCCCCAGGAGGGAGCGGAGGGGAAGCGCTCCTCTCGGGCTGCTATGGTGCGTGCTTAAGGGTCATCGCTGACAGTATTAGTACCAGAGGTCTTTGTGCAAGGCGGTGACCCCCTCTGGGTGAGATACGTCCCCCGGGGATCACTTCTGCTCCTTCCTCTCAGATCAGTGGCCGCCCAGAGCCCGCTTCCCCCTGGCTCTCTCTAGCTTTGTGTCCTCTAGTGTGGCAGAATCTGTCCGGATGGACAATTTCCCAAACCTGACCACCCTCGGAAACCATCTGAAGGGCTTTTCGTCACCGTGACCACCTGGGATGATTCCAGGAGCTTCTGACTCCGTCGGTCTGGGGTGACCCTCTGGAACGGGTATTTACAGAACTGGACAGGTTGACTCTGCATGGAGGACAGGCCTTTGAACTTCTGGTCCAGACTGAATGAATGCTCATGTGACTATGGATGAACAAGCGAGTCAGTAGCGACAGTAAATGAACACAGGGGACAGCTGAATGGATGGACTGCAGTCCACCCTGCGGAAAGCAGGGTTGGCATGTCCCCCAGGCCTGTGCTCTGGACTCCAGCACGTGTACCCACATGCTCCACGCTTCCCAGGCCCAGAAGCTCAGCTGCTGCCCACCTCTCTGTTTTCTTGGTCTTCCCTGACCTCACCCCATGCCCCCAGTTTCCCATTCGACCCCTTTCTGCCCCCTTTCCTCCCACAGCTCCCCTCAGCCTACTCAGCCCACCTCCCAGCATAACAGTTGCAACCTGGGGGTCCTTTCCTCATTCCAAGGCAGCCGTGTGAGAAAAAGCTTCAGACACAGTAGCTACACACACACACACACACACACACACACACGGAAAGATTTATTTTTCATGAACCACAGTGACTAACAGGGTCAAAAAATAGCACAGACATTCCAAAGAAGGGGCAAGCGGAGCAGCGGCTGCCTCCTCCACCGTCTGTCCAAGACCACCGATGGGGCCTCAGAGGAGCCCCCTCCTCCCTTCTGGAAGCTTCCTCCAGCCTTGCCTGGATGCTCTGGGGACAGCCCTGGGCTGAGAACGTGAGTCTGTGAAGACCCTGGCTTGAGATGGAAGGAGTGAGCCGAGACCCTTCTGTCCAGCCCGCGCTCTGCCTCTGGAGCTGGCTCCATCCCAGCCAAGGTCAGCACGTGCACTGACATCAGGCTGGCTTCTTCCTGCCCCTGCGGCTCCTGTCTTGTCCTTCACGTTCCGTGTCCTCTAAGAACAAAACCCGGAATACACAGGCCGCGCCCTGGGTGCACAAAGCCCCAGCAGCATCTCCATCCTCCGGCGGTGCGGTGGTCATGTCTGCCCCAGTGCCCGTTCCTAGCCCCCCAGCCCAGCAGGAGAAGCCACGGGGCTCCCATCCTGATGGGGAGGTCAGGAAAAACCCACCCAGTGCTTTCCACCCCAGGCACCGCCCCCAACCCCCACCAAGAAGAGGGCCACTGACCCTGAAAAAACAAAGGGTGATGAAGAAAATGCTTATAAATTCAAAACAGGTTGGCAGGTGTGGGAAAGGAGTCAAGGGAACCTCTGAAGCTCTCTCTCATCTCCCTCTTAGAACCAGGGACTGCAGCAGAGGGACCCAGGGTCCAGGACTTCTTTAAGCATTGCACTCCAGCTGCCTTGAGGAGGGATTCCCTACAGGGAGCCTGAGTGCACGCTCACACTTCTCTCTTAACATGCGGACCAGCCGTCAGAGCCCCCCAAACCAGTGGGGGTGGACTCATTCTAAATTGCCTCCTATGTCCCTTCTTCCCTCAAGGATATTGTGTGAAGAGCAGAGATGTGCAGAGCAGGGGGTGTTCATCCAAGTGACCCAGGCGCCCAGGCTTCAGGTTTCACCCATCCTTGTCTACACATATGCACACACACAAAGCAGGTGGCCCCCGCCCCCCATCAAAGGGATCCTTGGCACCCACTCAGGCCAGCGCCCAAGAAGAATGTCCTGGGGATGTCGGATGGAGAGACAGGGAAAGGTCGGCCGCTTGCAGGTCTGGAGGAAGTTGGAGAGATGAGGATTTGGGGAGGGGGCCCGAGCAGCCCTTAGACCAAACGCAGACGCCCCCTCTTTCTACTTTTCCTTTCCCAACTCCCCGCTCATCTCATGAAACCAAGGAGGCTGTTGCTACACCAACCCCACTGCCTTCCAGTTCCTGCAGAAAAGAGAGGATGAAGGAAAGGGGCTAAGGACATGTGTAGAAAGCGTGTCTAGCTGGTGGGCTGCAAGAAGGGACCCCCCCTTCACGCATCGCTCGACCTGCAGGGCCTGAAACACCTGCGAACCGATCCAAGTTGGAGTGAAGCTCTGGAGCTCACAGCTGCAGAGCCAGGAGCTGCAACTTTGCTGACACCCAGCCCATCTCAGCCAGGTCCATTCCCTCCCCTCCCCGGGGCCTCAGGGACAAAGAGCTTGAACCGGGCAGTGTCTGCGAGCTTCAGACGCCTTAACCCTTAGGGGCCCTTCAGAACAAGGAAGTAAAAAGAGAGAGAGACTGAGGGAGAAGGAGGATGAGCCATGGGGGAGGATGTGGGAGCCAAGAGGTAAGGATTCAGAGGAGAAATTGCACTTGGTGGGGGCAAGGAGGGGAACAGAAGGAGGAAAAGGGGGTAAAAACTAAAAGGAACCGGTAAGGAGAGCTGGAGATCCAGGAAAAGGGCTGGGGGGAAATGAACGTTGATGGAGCCTGGACGCACATCAGTTCAGTTCCTCCGTCTTATCCGCACGGAGAGACACTGAGGCTGGGAGCATTTCAGAGACATGCAAGGTCAGTCTCACGGAGACTGAGCAGCGGAGTTCGGGGGCTGCGGGCTTCCCTCTCTTACCCTCCAGACCCACAAACCTCTGAAGAAGCACTTCCCAGGGGGGAAGGAGGACAAGACCGATGCGGGGAGCAGGGAGAGGAGTCAAGTGCACCAGAGAAGGGGGCCCCCGCCCCCTCGCCAGCTCCCCGCCCTTTAGAGAGCAAGGGGCCCCGGGCGGGGCGACCCCGGCCCTAGTCCACCAGGAGGGTCTCCTGGCTGTAGGGGATGGACTTCTCCGGCGTCGGCTCCCCGCCCTTCCCCGCGCCGCCGGGCCCGGGGCCCTGGCTCTGCCCCGACGACGCCGAGGAGGAGGAGCTGGCTGACTTGTCCCCGCCGCCGCCCCGGCCGCCGCCGCCGCCGCCGCTCGCGCGCCAGGCTCCTCCGCAGCCCCGGCGGCCCCAACAGAGCACCGAGGCGCAGGCCTGGCGGAAGCGGGGGTCGAAGAAGGCGTAGAGGAAGGGGTTGAGGCAGCTGTTGACGTAGCTGATGCACGTGCAGTAGGGGAAGACGTTCATGAGGAAGAGGTCGAAGGCGCAGGGCCAGCGCATCAGGCTGCCCAGCACGTAGAGGGTCTTGACCAGGTGGTAGGGCAGCCAGCAGAGCGCGAAGGTCAGCACCAGCACGGCGATGATGGCCAGCAGCCGCCGGCGCTTGCGCAGGCCCCGCGCGCGCTCCTTGCCGAAGTGGCCGGCCACCGTGCGGCCGATGCAGAAGTAGCAGGTCAGCATGACCGCGAAGGGCCCCGCGAAGCCCAGCGCGGTGGACGAGACGCCCAGGCCCACCTCCCAGGCCCACTCAGCGTCGGGGCCGGCCACCAGCGAGTAGTCCATGTAGCACTGCACCCTGGTGGTATTCTCCGCCTGCAGCACGGTGCTGGTGGCGCGGAAGACCAGCACGGGCAGGGCGAGCAGGCCGGCCAGCGCCCACAGGCCGGCCGTGGCCACGGCGCCGCCGACCCGCGGCCGCAGCCGGGCGTTGGCCACCGGCCTCACGATGGCCAGGTAGCGGTCCAGGCTGAGGCCGGTGAGGCAGAAGACGCTGGCGTACATGTTGACGAAGATGAGATAGCTGCTGAGCTTGCAGGCGAAGGCCCCGAAGGGCCAGTCGTAGTCCCGATAGGTGTAGGTGGCCCAGAGCGGCAGGGTCACCACGAAGGTGAGGTCAGCCACCGCCAGGCTGGCGATGAAGACGTCGGCCGCCCGCCGCCGGTCACGGCCGCTACGGAAGATGGTCCAGAGCACCAGCCCGTTGCCCGCCGTGCCCAGGACAAAGACCACCATGTAGATGGCGGGGATGAGGGCGCCGGAGGACTGCCAGTCCTCATACTCACACTCAGACTGGTTGTCCGCCCCATAGTATCCGTCGTACTCGCCACCTTCTTCCATGCTGGGGCACGCAGAGGTCAGCTGGGGGTCCCCCCTGGGGTATGGGGCTCAGCCAAGCACCCTGAGCTCTGGCTGGCAGCCTCGGGGAGGCAAGCAGGCAGGGCTGGAGGTGTCCAACGGCGGCAGCGGCTCCCAGGACCCAGGAGGAGGAGGCCTGGCTCCTGCAGGCGTCCCTCCAGCGGCCCCAGCCTCTTCTCAGACACTTCCTCGCGCCCTCCTGAGCCTCTGTCTCCTCCTTGGCTGTTCCTCCCTCCTCCCACCTCCAGACCAGCCCCTCACTTGTGAGTCTTAGGATCCTGAAGTTACAGCCCACTTTTTTTTTTTTTCTTTTCTTGTCACTGGGCAAGTGGACCAAATTGACCCCTGCCGTGCTGGGCAGGATGTTATCTGTGGTTTGCAGCCTGCTCTGCGCCTGACCCAGCCTCTGTCTCTCTCTCTCTCACTCTCTCTCTGGATTCCTCCGGGTTTTTGCAGAACCTCTCATCAGGCCTCTGCTTCCAACCCCCCCTTCCCCGTTCTCACCCACTCCCAGCCCCTCTAAATGGGGCAAATTATGCAGGTTGAAAGCCAGCCTGAGCTGGAGCTGGGAGGGTAGGGGGCAGGAGGGTGTGAGATTTCGCAGGATGGTCCGAGCATCTGGCAGGCCCACCTGGCAGGCCAGTCTAGCCCCTCAGGTCCATCTTCCCCCGCTCCCCTCCTGCCCTCCCAGCCCCCACCCAGACAAGATTTCCCCTACCCTCCCCTGCCCGTCATCCTCTTTAACACCTCAGCCTTGAGCCTCTCCAGGAGGGTGTTTGTGCTCCACAGACCCAGTGACAGAGACATATCTGTAGGATCCATCAGCTGTGAGCGGACTGCAGTTTTCAGAGAGCGCGGGAAGCGTCAGAGGATGCGGGGGCAGGGTCACAGCAGAAAGAAACCCTAGGCTGAAGGATGTCTAATCCAGCCATCAGGTCTATGGGGAAACGGAGGCTGAACAAGGTAAAGGTCTTGCCCAAAGACACAGGATAAATTTTCTCTTGGTTTTGTTCCTTTGCTTTTCCTCTGCTCCTAGCATAAAGCAGTGCCTGGCATGTAGTAGGTGGTCACTAAATGGTGGTTGAGTGAATGAGTAAGCAGATGGATGAAGGAAAAGGGGAGTCCATATATGGAAGAGTGGCTGTTTGAATTACTATGCAGTGAGAACACAGATACATTTTGGTCCTTGAGTTCTTCCTGCTCTGCATGGACCAGGAAGTTTCTATAAGACCTTGTGGGGATCAGGAAGTTAAAACTGAAGGAGGAGATGGAAAAAGAGGCAGTCCATGCCATGGGCAGCATCCCATAGAAAATGACCTTGCCCTGTCCATTTGCCTCTCCAGGACCTCTGGGCAGGAAGGAGGGAGCCATGAACAAGATAGGGTTAAAAATTGCCATCTACGTTGGGCAAGCGTGAGAGGGAGCAAAATCAGAAGAGTCTTGGCCACAGTCAAAGCACAAGGCTTACAAAGTTAGAATCCGTCATCTCAAGCAAGAGTTGGTCCGAAAATCTTCTCTAGAGGTCTTCAACAAGGGACCCTCAAACTCACATACTCACAAGGGCCAGGCTAAAAATGTGTATGGGGAAAACAATCAGTTTGAGACAATAGGGAGGGTAGACACTGTGGCAGACTGGAGCAAGCACACTCCATCACAGAAGTGAACTTATTTACAGAAAAGAAACAGACTCACAGACTTAGGAGAAGGAACCGAAGGTTTCCAGGGGGAAAGAGTAGGGGTAAGAAATAGTTGGGGAGTTGGAGATTGACATACACATGCTGCTATATCTTAAATGGATAACCAGGGATTTCCCTGGTGGTCCAGTGGTTAAGAATCCACCTTCCAAAGCAGGAGACTTAGGTTCAATCCCTGGCCAGGTAGCTGAGATCCCACAGGCCACAGGGCGCCTAAGCCCATGTGTTAGAACCACTGAATCTGCACGCTCTGGAGCCTGCGAGCCACAGCTAGAGAGAAACCTGCGTGTAGCAACTGAGATGCAGCCAAATAAATAAATATTTTTTAAACTGGATAACCGGCAAAGACCTGCCGTAGAGCCCAGGGAACTCTGCTCAACGTTATGTGGCAGTCTGGATAGGAGAGGAGTTTGGGGCAGAATGGATACATGTATATGGGTGACTGAGTCAGTTGGCTGTGCGCCTGAAACGGTCACAGCATCGTTAATCGGCTATACCCCAACGCCAAATAAAATGTGTCAATAAAACAAGAAAGGTGAGACAATGAAAAACGAAAATCCACTCCACCACTCCATCGAAAAGAGGCCTCTCCAACGCCCAGTGTCTGGTTACCACCCAGAAATGGGGAACTAGCTTGACATCTGTTTTTTTCAACCTAATTCCAGATTCTAAATGTAATGGGAAATTCTCATGTTTGTAAATTTGGGGGACTCCACCTATAAAAATGATTCGGCAGGATAACTAAAACATGTTCCCAGGCCCCCACGCGGTGCCCTTCGAGTGAGAACTTACCCGGAATAGAAGGAAGCAGAAAAACAGGAAGGACAGGTCAGGAAGAAGAAACATAAAATGCAAAGACAGGGAAATGAAAACAGGCATGGTCAGAGCCTCAGGGTGCCGTGGGGAGAGGCAGGAAAGGAGAGATAAGGAAGGCCCTGGCGATCTTGGACGGCCTTTCCCTAAAGGCAACACGCCAAGGAGAGCCTGTTGGTCTTTCTCATGAAGCACTTACTTACCACGTGCTAGGCATTCCTTGAAGCATTTCCTATTTTATGTCTTCCTTATCTCTTTCAATTGGCAGAATCCCTCTCGAAAGTAGATACCTTTATTCATTTCAGTTTACAGATAAGGACCCTGAGGTACAGGGATGTGATGTGATTTGACCAAGGTCAAATCAGATTTTGAACCAAGTCCATGAACTAAACCACTACATTCCCAGAGGAAAAACTCCAACTTTTTGTTTGTTTGTTTGTTTTTTAATCAAATACTTTCTGGCCACGCCAGGCAGCATGCAGGATCTTAGTTCCCGAATTAGGGATCGAACCCAAGTTCCCTGCACTGGGAGTGCAGAGTCTTAACCACTGGCCCAGCAGGGAAGTCCCTCCAGCTCTTTCTATTGAGGCAGCTGTCCTCTGCTGAGCATCATAAAAAGATAGGACGGTACCAGGGTATCCGAGATTGACTTCAAAACAACCTCTCTTGGGTGAAATTAAAAATAGATTGACAAATAGCTTGGAGATCCTCCCAACCCTTGCTTGAACTGGGTATGAGACCCCTGCCAGGCAACAGACAGTGCATGTAAAACTGCCCTGCCACCTGCCTTCCCCAAAGAGGATCCCCCTTGTCAGACGCCAGGTGGAAAGTTAGCAAGACCAGCCTCTGGAAGGGTTGCCATCTGCAACGTGGAGGTCCGGGCATCCAAGAGGATCCATCTGGGGCTTCCCTGATCTCACAAGACACAGAATAGGAATTGCCTGGGGTCTGCTTGCTCCGGCACATTTGTCTAACGAAGACGGTACAGGAGGACTTCCCTGGTGGCCCAGTGGTTAAGACCCCGAGTTGCCAACACAGGGGGTAGGGGTTTGATCCCCAGTCAGAGAACTAAGATCCCACATGCTGTGCGGCTCAGCCAAAAGAAAAGGACAGGCACACCTCATTTCACTGCGATATTTAAATAATCAACAAGGTCTTACCCTACAGCACAGGGAACTCTGCTCAGTGTTATGTGGCAGTCTGGATGGGAGGGGAATCTGGGAGAGAAGGGATACATGTATATGTATGGCTGAGTTCCTTTGCTGTTTACCAACCAGGAAAAAAAGATGACAAAAAGATAATGGAGAGTAATAAATAAATAAAGTTACAGGGACTGAATGAGCAAAAACTAATAAGAAGAAAGCCATTTAAAAGAAGAAGAAGAATGTACAAGTGGCATAACGGCTGTCATTATAACCTGACTGCAAGCTTGGATGAAAATGGTTAACTTTCAGCCACGTTATTTGAAAAGACCCTGATGCTGGGAAAGCCTGAAGGCGGGAGGAGAAGGGGACGACAGAGGATGAGATAGTTGGATGGCATCACCGACTCAATGGACATGAGTTTGAGTAAACTCCAGGAGTTGGTGATGGACAGGGAGGCCTGGCGTGCTGCAGTCCATGGGGTCACAAAGAGTGGGACACGACTGAGCGACTGAACAAAAGACTTCATCAATGATGACCTTGACCTGTCAAAAGGGACCTGAGGGCTCTGTAGGGACCAGTTCAGGTCAGGTCACAAGAGATGGCCCTGTTATGAATAAAAATGACTACCCAGGACCTTCCAGGATAAAAGCCAAAATCAAGACTCCCAGTGAATCCAGAGCTTCTCTGTTTCTCTCAGAAAGATGTGCTCTTTGCAGTTAGGAACACAAGAGGGGAGCGAGTGAGCTCGGAGTGTCCCCAAATCAGCCAGCTGTTCATGGCTGCTCCCACTTGAATCCCAAGGCAGACGGGAGCTTGAGACCCTGCGGGAGAGGATACTCATCCATCTCTTTAATCCTTTGGCTTCCAGGCTCTCTGACTCAGAGAAACAGTTAATCTCACCAGAGGAACCAGACTCGGTGAAATGGGAGGCACTAGGGAGCTAGGCCCCGGGAGGGGGCTATCGATTGGGGCCAGAGAGGGTGGAACGCTGATAAGATCTGCCCCCCATTCCCCACCCCCGCCCCGGCCAAGAACCAGCTGGAACCAGATGGTCTGAGCGCCCCCAAGATGGCAGCCTGCATGGAGCAGCCAGCCCGACTCCTCTCCGAGGCTGACACCCAAGGCGCCTGGCCACCCAGTGCAGAGGATGAACGTTGGGTCAACGGGACCAGTCATGGGAGACTGACCTTATGCGCACCGAGGGCTCAGAAGTCAGCCCTCTCCAGAATGAACTTATGGTTGCCACAGGGGAAGGAATAGCTAGGGAGTTTGGGATAACATGTACACTCCACTGTGTTTAGAATGGATAATCAACCAGACCTGCTGTACAGCACAGGGAACTCTGCTCCATGTCATGTGGCAGCCTGGATGGGAGGAGGGTTTGGGGGAGAGTGGATATGTGTATATGCATGGATGAGCCCCTTCCCCATCCCCCTGAAACTATCATAACAGAGTTAATCAGTTATACCCTAATACAAAATAAAAGATTTTTTTTAATATAATAAAAAGTGCTTTAAAAAAAAAAAGAAAGAAAAAAAAAGAAGCCAACCCTCCCCAGGCAGAGCGTGCCTGGGCAGAACCTGCTTTTCGTTTCTGTCCCCTTCAGCTTGGCACTGGTGTGTCTGCTGAGTTAGAGTCGAGGGAACATGTGCTCAGGGAAAGATGGGGCCGTCACCTCAGGGCGGCTCTGCTGAACTAATGAGGGGACCTTTTTGCTGAGTCGACCAGAAGCATCCACCCTGAGCCATCTGGCAGACCAGCAGCAAGGCCGAGCCTTGGCCCGTGTCCCCCTGGGCTGGCCGGCCCTGGAGAGGCCAGGCGGGTTTCCCGGGGGCCTTCTCCCTCTCCTGGGTGATTTCTTCAGGGTATTGTGATGAGCCTGGCAGCCCGGCGCCCAGGACCTGCTGCGGGTTCCTTTGAGGAGCGCCCAGACCGCTGGGGGTGGGGGGTTTCTGAGTCAGGGAGTCCACTGCCCTCACCCTCCCCACCCTGGGTTGTGGTCCCAGGCCCAGAAAGCAGAGACTGGCTCGGCTCAGGCTGTGTGTGGCTGTGTGTGGCCGTGTGTGATTGTGTGTGGTTGTGTGTGTCCATGTGTGATTATGTGTGGCTGTGTGTGTCCATGTGTGATTATGTGTGGCTGTGTGTGTCCATGTGTGGCCATGTGTGGTTGTGTGTGGCCGTGTGTGGTTGTGTGTGGCCGTGTGTGGTCGTGTGTGGTTGTGTGCGGTTGTGTGTGGCCATGTGTGTCCCTGTGTGGTTGTGTGTGGCCGTGTGTGGCCATGTACACTCGCCAGCGGGCAGGCTCACACGGGGCGGCTGTGAGCAGACGGGAGCTGGGTGTGCCTGGGGTACGCATGTGTGTTGGGCTGAGGGCTCTGTGAGGACAGGAAGGGGCACCTCTCTCTGAGAGCTGGGACGAGGGCAAAACGGAGCCTCGCCCGGCCCAGCCCCAGGCCAGGACCTCAGGGTGGACGCCTGCCTCCCTGCCCCGTGGGCTCTAGCTCCTCCCTGCCGCCCGCAGCAGCCCCCTGGCACCACAGCTCCGCTTTGCACTCCAGCGTCAGGACCCACCTGGGGCCATGAGGCCCTTTGCCCCCTTCCCTCGGGCACAGCGTCAGGAGCCACCCGGGGCCATGGGGCCCTTTGCCCCCTTCCCTCGGGCACAAGCTGCACCCCTCACAGCTGGACGCAGCCTCTGAGCAGGGGCGGGCGGGGCGGGGGAGCGGGCGGGGTGCCCATCTCAGCTTATCTGACCACAGCAAATGGCCAGCTGCCTCTGGTCACTGAAGCAGACCCCCACCCTCAGGGGCCCCGTCTGCCCCCCTGGCCATTTGGTGTTCCTTCAAAGCCCCAGGCCGGATGCCAGGACTCTTGGATGGCCTGGGATCTCCGGATAGCAAATGCGGGAAAACCCACTGGCCCGGGGGCCGACAAACATGAGCCCCTTCATATTCTAAGATGACCAATTTCATCTTGATCACAGATTCATTCACTCAATAAGCAAATATTTATTGAGCAGCTACTATAGTGGGAACAATTCAGACCGAATCCCCGATCCCCTGAACATACCTTCTAGAGGCAGGAAACAGGCAAAATAAATAAGCCGTCAGTAAATGCAACGAACTCAGGAAGTTATGGACGATAACAGAGGAAACACAAGGAAAGGGGCCGGTTTTTGACAAGGCAGACCACTGAAACCTGGGGCCCTCCTAGGAGTCGCCAACGTTCGAGCTGAAGCCTGAATGACTGGCTTGCTGTGTGCCCCTGGACAAGGCTCTTCCCCTCTCTGAGCCTCAGCTTCCCTGTCAGCCCATGAGGATGCTGAGCCAGCAGGAGCTAGCTTTCTGCCACTCTGGGGATTGTGGCAGTAACTCCCAGAGGGGATTGGAGAAGTGGATTTCCTGTTAAAAACAAAAAGTCAAAAGACAAAAGCACACTGGCTCTCTGGGTGCAGAAGTCAGGGACGGGCAGTGTCGTCTTCCCTGTCATGGAACCAAACTCCATCTAATGGGCTGTTTGCTAGACTGTGAGTAAGAGGAATGTGGAAGCCTCTCCTTATCTCCACACCCGCCTCTCTCAGCTCCTTACCCATCACTACCCACTTCCCCCCATTACTAAGCACAGAACCCTACACTTGTTCACTCACTAAGTCATGTCTGACTCTTTGTGACCCCATGGACTACAGCACTCCAGGCTTCCCTGTCCTTCACTGTCTCCCTGAGTTTGCTCAAATTCATGTCCATTGAGCCGGTGATGCCATCCAACCATCTCAGCCTCTATCGCCCCCTTTCCCTCCTGCCCTCAATCTTTCCCTAATTTCCTGAAAAGACCCAGCCTCAGGGTCTTTTCCAGTGAGTCAGCTCTTCGCATCAGGTGGCTAAAGTATTGGAAGTTCAGCTTCAGCCTCAGTCCTTCCAGTGAATATTCAGGACTGATTTCCTTTAGGACGGACTGGTTGGATCTTCTTGCAGTCCACCCTAGACTTAACGGATCACTAATAAATACGCAGGGATGATTGGGCTGCAGCCAGAAGGAGCACCATCTCTATACCTTCAGAGGCACTCAGGGCTTTCCTTAAGACCACCTGGATGGGGGGCAAGTTTCCCATTACTTCGAAGAGAAAAGACTCCTTCCTAAAAGGCACTGAGGCCTTTGATTCCCAAGCTGAGGTCAGGGGCCCTGCGAGGCCAGTAAAGGGGGAGAGGAAGTCTCCGGGCCCAGCATCAGCGTTTCATAAAACCCCACCGCCCCCTGAAGGAGGTCACCCTCTCTGCCTGCTGGGCATGGATTTCACACCTCGACCGACGTGCTGGCTCTGGTGACTCCATGCGGCTCAGGATGCCCTGGTGAACAAAAGGTGGGAAGACGCATCCGTCATTATTTAACAAATGGAGTGGGCTGGATAAACAGACTCCTCCAAAGTCAGCGAGGGGAGATGAGGAGAGCGGGCAGAGTGGCCTTTGCGGGCGAGGAGCTTGCAGCCGCTAACCTGCTGTGCACACTTGACTTTGCCCAGGAGGAAAGTGAGGAGCCCGGAGGAGGGAAAGGGAACACCTCCAGGCATCCCCACGGGGCACCCCTGTCCCCTGCACCGCTCGGCCTCCCCCTCTCATCCCTGTGAGGCTGGGAGGGGAGGGGGCCTCGAGCAGGAGAGAGCAGGGCAGGAAACAGCAGAGCCGGCAAAGAAGACAGGAAGGGGCGGCCGGGCCAGACCTCCACTCACGCCCCGCGGCACCAGCCTGCAGGAGAGCCACCCGGTGTTGCCAAAAATATTTACAGCGAGTCTAAACTAACAGAGGTGCTGGACTGGCGCTGACAATGGGAGGATGTGTGGCCCGGCCGTCCAGGGGAGAGACCAACGCAGAGACGGGAGCCTCGCGCCACTAACGAGGAAGTCAAGGCTTCCCCCACCCGGGCCACGGCCCGAGCTAGCCCTGCCCGTACAGGCTGACTGCAGTCCATCCCCCCGCCCCAGGGTGGGAAGGCATCCTGGAGTCTCAGACCTGCTCAGCGCGCAGTCAGCCCGCCACCCTGCCCCAGTCCTGCAGTCTAAGCTGAGGTTTCACACCCTCCATCTGTTACACAGAAGCCACACACTCCTCACACGAGGGAGAGCAATCCTCCTCATGTTGTACTTTATACCTGCAGCTCAACCTCATTCGCCCTGGCCACCTTTGGCGTGCCTGATAGCGACTGCAGTGAGTAGGTAATGTGCAGAAACTTTCTCCACGGCACCCCAGTCCAAGGGCCATCATTCAGCAGCTTCTTGAATACCTCTGCTGACCAGACACTCACTCCTGCCCTGGAAGGCCATTCCAGTCCCATCTGGAGCATCCCTGCTCCATCCACAGGGTTCCTTCAATAGAGCAGAGTGGTTCAGAGCCCAGAGCTGCCACTCACCAGTCGTATCGCACTGGTGAGCCGCCCAGTCATTTCAAGCCTCTGTTTTCCCATCTGTACAATGGGAGTTGTTGTAGTATCTACCTTACAGGGTTGGTATGAGGTTCAGCAAGAGAGTAGCGATCAGGTACTTGGAGACAGTGCCAGGGAGGCGGAAAGATGTGGGCAGAAGTACAGAGATAGGAAAGAAAGAGCAGCAAATGTCCTGGGGCCAAAGACAGGACGAGGACAAGGCTGGGAAAGCCAGCCACCATGTGCTGCCATTATGGAGACATCGAGGAATCCCCTGGGAGTCCAGTGGATAGGACTCTCAGCGCGTTCACTGCCCGGGGCCTGGGTTCAGTCCCTGCTCGGGGAACTAAGATCCCAAAAGTCAAGGGGCATGGCCATATAAAGTAAAATAAAAAAGAGACGCTGAAGAGCTGGACCTGCAGCGTCCGGTGCGATACCCACTGGCCACAGTCTCGGTCAAGCCCTTGAAGGGTGGCCAGGGTGAATGGGGATAAGTTGCAGGATAAAATACAACGTAAGAGGGACTTCCCTGTGGTCCAGTGGCTAAGGCTCTGCCCTTCCATCGCAGGGGACGCGGGTTCAGTCCCCAGCCAGGGAACAAAGGTCCCAAATGCCAAGTAGTGCTGCTGATGAATAAATAAAAACGCAATGCAAGATATCACATTAGGAGGCTTTCATACTGATTGCACATCAACTGATGTTTCAGATACACTGAGGCAAATAAGTATGCATTAAAATGAATTTAACTTGTTTCCTTCACTTTTTTAGTGTAACTACTGGAAAAAGTAAAAGTACACATGTCGTTCCTATTATATTCCCATGGGGTGGCGCTGAGCTAAAAGGATCAGATCCAAGCTTTAGAATGTTCACTCTGGGGACTTTCCGGGTGGTCCAGGGGTTAAGTCTTCACCCCAGTGCAGGAGTCCTGGGTTTGATACCTGCTCAGGGAACTAAGATCCCACAAGCCACACAGCACAGCCAAAAATAATCACAAATGAATAAAAATACATAATTTTAAAAAGATGAAGGCATCTTTGAGGGGTGTCGGAATAGAGATGCTTGTTAGGAAACAGAGGCGGTTGTATGAGGCCTGGCCTACAGAGAGGACTCAGGGATTTTCTGGCCACAGGTAGATTCGAGAGGGAAGCGACTTCTCTTCTCCTTAAGCTCCACATAAATATAACCACTAGTAGTAAGTAAAACTTATCACACCAAAGCTATTAGGTAAAGTTTGTTGGGCACTAAAACAAACGTGTAAATGCTCTTCCCCATGTAATTTCACAAAGTTTTTAAAAATTCATTAAAAAAGAAAGACTGTGTGCTGAAGAATTGATGCTTTTGAGATGTGGTGCTGGAAAAGACTCTTGAGAATCCCTTAGACAGCAGGAAGATCAAACCAGTCAATCCAAAAGGAAATCAACCCTGAATATTCATTGCAAGGACTGATGCTGAAGCTGAAACTCCAATACCTTGGCCACTTGATGCGAAGAGCTGACTCTTGGGAAAGACCCTGATGCTGGGAAAGATTGAAGGCAGGAGGAGAAGGGGACGACAGAGGGTGAGATGGTTGGATGGCATCACTGACTCAATGGTCATGAGTTTGAGTAAGCTCCAGGAGTTGGTGATGGACAGGGAGTCCTGGCATGCTGCAGGCCATGGGGCAGCAAAGAGCCAGACACGACTGGGCGACTGAACTGAACTGAACTGAACTGATAGAGTCTGTGAAGTTCTGCTTTTTGGAACAATCTATAAAGTCATATTGTTTTTTCCTTGTTCTTTTTCAATGACACTTTCTTAGTTTCTCGAGCCAGGAGACGTAGCTGATCTGCCTGCCCATGGCTTCGGGAGTGGCCAGTGGGATAGTCAGCTGCTGGGTGTGAGCACAGACGGGTCCTGGATGCCACAGGGCTCCGCTGATGACTTTCCCATCAGCTCCAGGGACACCACGGGTATCCAAGGGCTGCGATCTTTGCCAGGAAGGCACGAGGCAGGTGCTCCAGCGCCTCCCACCTTTGTGACTGCAGGGGACCAGGGGTGGTTGGGAGATGGAAGCGAGCACTGGAGACCATGCAGAGCTGCACAGAAGTGCAGAGCAACCTCTTGGGGTATTGATAGCCCGGGCCTGGCAGGCCGCAGCAATGCCCCCGATGGCTGTGCCATGCTGCCCCCTGGTGGACACGAGCTGGAACTCAGTCTCCACCTTCTCTGAGCCCCACTGCCTTCTGGCCTTGCTGCTGGGCAAAGACTCCACCAGCTGAGCCCCTAAGAGGGCTCAAGCAAGGCAGACCTGTCCTTCCTCTAGGCTCCCAAGGCATCTTGGAATTGCCAACGCCAGAATCTTCCAGCTCTGGGGCTGTACTAAGAATCCTTAGCAAAGAGGTGCATGCAGGCTCAGTGGCTAAGTCCTGTCGGACTCTTTGCAACCCCGCCGACTGTAGCCCGCCAGACTCCTCTGTCCATGGGATTCTCCAGGCAAGATCACTGGAGCGGCTTGCCAGTTCCTCCTCCGGGGGATCTTTCTGACCCAGGGGTCGAACCCACATCTCCTGTGTCTCCTGCCTTGGCAGGCGGGTACTTTACCCCTGTGCCACCTGGAAAGCCCAGCAAAGAGAACTCACAGTCGAACCAGCTGATGATTCTGGGGTTGACCGTGTCTTAGAGCTCAGCTCAGGCCTCCAGTCTCCTGGAGAGTCAAGTGCTAGGCCCCGACACGCAGCTCAGAGTTTTGAGTTATGCATTCTCTCCTGAAATGTGGTTATATTGCATTGCGATTATCCAGTATCATTTTATGACCCCCATATAGGAAAGGAAATGTTATCATTTTCTCTCTGGAAGATGCCTGCATAAAACCCAGAGACATTGAATCATCCTCGGTATTATTCATGACTCTTCAACAAGCATGTCTTTCTCTAAAGATACACATGAAGAGGAAAAGCATAACTCTGTTTCGTTAAAGAAAATTATGGACTAGAAAGAAACTAAGGAATCTTGGTTTAAATAAACTGACTCTTGAAAGGTTGAAGGTTTAGTCCTGAGGCAAGAGTCTCATGGCTGGGCACCCAGCGCCACCTTGTGGCTCCTCACAGAACAGCAAGCCCAGCATCCACTCTGCCTACATGACCCATCATCCACCCTTTGCTGCTGCTGCTACTAAGTCGCTTCAGTCGTGTCCGACTCTGTGCGACCCCAGAGACGGCAGCCCACCAGGCTCTCCTGTCCCTAGGATTCTCCAGGCAAGAACACTGGAGTGGGTTGCCATTTCCTTATCCATCATCCATAGTTTAGGAGAATATATAACTGAGAACTGATCAGGATCTTTTATTTTCATCAAATTTGTACTGAAACCTCTCCTATTACCCACTAATTTGCAGCATGAAAAAACAGGCAGAAACACAATCGAGTGCCCAAGCAAGAAGTGTGAATCTAAAAATATTCTTTACCCATAACCCCTTTAGCTTACCTGGTAAAGAATCCGCCTGCAATGTAGGAGACCCCGGTTCAATTTCTGGATCGGGAAGATCCTCTGCAGACGGGATAGGCTACTCACTCCAGTATTCTTGGGCTTCTCTTATGGCTCAGCTGGTAAAGAATCCGCCTGCAATGCAGGAGACCCCGGTTCGATCCCTGGGTTGCGAAGATCCCCTGGAGAAGGGAAAGGCTACCCACTCCAGTATTCTGGCCTGGAGAATTCCATGGACTGTATAGTCTGTGGGTTCACAAAGAGTCGGACACAACTGAGCGACTTTCACTTCACTTTTCATAATTCCTCTTAGCTATTCCAGTCTTAGCCACATAGAGATTTAATTAATGACATCTCAACAGGCATGCATGCCTTTTCTCTTTTCCTCTTTCTCTCTCTAGAAATACCTTTCACTGTTTCTCAGGCCCCAGCCACTTAGATAAGAAGTGATCTCCAGCACAGATAGGTGTGAGACAAAGCTACTTCGTGGCCAAGATAGGCTGCAGTGCTGGGCTCTCATGACTCACTCAGCAAAGGTTTCCTGGGTTTCTCCTCCGTGGGAGATGCTACGCTAAGTTTACCTGTGAGTCAGAACACTGTCACATCCTCTACCTTCAGAAGACTGGGAGCCTGGGGACACATAGTCTTTGGAAGTGGGAGCCTGGTGTCTCTGTTTACCTGGCAAAGCTATAAAGGTATCCCTTTGCACTTCACCCAAAGCTCTGTCCCCAGGATTTGATATGGCATCAATGTACAGAGAGGCCGAGCTTTCGGAAAAGACAGAAAGAAAGAAGGAAAGAAAGAAATGAAGGAAGGAAAATGGAGGGATGAAAAGAGAAAGAAAGGAAGGAAGGAAAAAAGACCAAGAGCCTTGTGGGGGAGACAGACTGCTACTAACTAATGTTGTAAAAAAGCAAACCTCCAAATGTGGAAGCAAATCTGGCTATTATTTCCATAGCCCGAGTTTTAGATCCTGACTCCTAGAGGCTTTAAGTACTGAAAAGATTATGACCTTCTCCACAATCATTTCTTTAAAGATATTTTGACGTGGACCATTTTTAAAGTCTTTATTGAATTTGTTACTTGGGCTTCCCAGATGTCACAGTAGTAAAGAATCCACCTGCCAATGCAGGAGACGCAAGAGATGTGGGTTCAATCCTTGGGTCAGGAATGTCCCCTGGAGTAGGAAATGGCAACCCAGTCCAGTACTCTTGCCTGCAAAATTCCATGGATGGAGGAGCCTGGTGGGCTACAGGCCATGGGGTCGCAAATAGTCAGACATGACTGAAGTGACTTAGCACGCACACAACACCTCTTAAACATGGACTGGACATACTGACTTGCTTCCATAGTCCGTGGGGTTGCAAAGAGTTGGACACGGTTGGGCACGCACACACAGTATTGCTTCTGTTTTATGTTTGGTTTTATGGCCGAGAGGCATGTGAGATCTTAGCTCCTCAACCAGGAATTGAGCCCGCACCCCTTGCACTGGAAGATGAGGTCCTAACCACTGAAGTGCCAGGGAAGTCCCCATAAACAATGTAGAATGAAAACAAACAGAATCAAAAGATAAGTATAGGGGAATTCCTTGGTGGTCCAGGGGTTAAGAGTCCATGCTTTCACTGCTGAGGGTGCGTGTTCAGCCCCTGGTTGAGGAACTAAGATCCTGCAAGTCTGCAGCACAGTCAAAACAAACAAACAAAAACCAGATAAGGATAGTGACATTTCACAAAGATGACTTCTCTGAAATTAGCATCTTTCGAAAAATTAGGAGTGACCGTGTTTCACTAACACCTGAAATACAAAATATATACTCAGTCTGCCTCTTGGGGAATCCAGGCCTGGATATATATATATATATATATATATATATATAGGAATTAAGAAAGACTTCCCTGAGAAAAGAGTAACGTCTCTGGGAGCATCAAGATGAGAAGGCAGATAGGAGAGAAGGCTGGCCAGCACTGGGCAGAGCACGTGCAAAGGTCCTGTGGCAGCCTGGCACTTCAGCCAGCTGAAGCCAGAAGTCAGCGGGTGAGACCGGAACAGAAGACAGTGGGGCGCGTGTCCCACGAGGCGGCCAGGAGCCGGGCCACACGCGCTTTTGTGGGCCACCTGGAGGCGCTTCATCTTTGTCCTCCAAGCCGTGGAACGCTGTCAAAGGGCTGAAGTTAGCAGGGCGTGTGACAAGATCCAGTGGGTGTTACAGAAAAGCTGCTTGGGTTGTATGCGGGAAATGGATACGAAGGAGCTCAATTAAGAGAAGCTTGTCCCCAGAGAAGATGAGAGGAGCCTTGATTAAGGGGGTCCAAATGGAGAGAGAAGCGAGTAGATTGGGGAGATATTTGGGGCAGGCGGGCGGGCGGACGGCGCCAGACCGCCGGTGCAGACCACGCCTCTCCCCGCCCACGCTGGGGCTTCCTGTTGATATGGCCGCTGCCTGGCGTCCTCGAATTCAGAGCCAGAAAAACAAAAGGGTGAGCACCCCAAGGGACAGACTGTTGACCGCTGGGAGACAGAAGCCAGTGGAAAAATTCTTCCGGCATTCTCTCCCAGAGGGCTGGTCCGCGCAGGAAGTTTATATAACTCAGAGTAGTCTTCCTACATACGTGGGCCAATTCATAATATGCATCGTCTTCTTAACATTCCCTTCTTCCTGCCTCACGCTTCTTATTACTTACTCCTACCCCTTATTAGAATGTAATAGAATAAGTGATCTTCTATAACGTATTTATTCCTTACTTCTACTTACTTCTGTCTTATTACGTACTTCTATCTTCTATCTGGGATTTTATTCCCTAATAAAATATGAGCGCAGAATTCCCCTGCCTCAGATCTTTCTCCTAGGGGACCCCGGTCTAGGCGGTAATATAACCCCGGAAACTGTAACTGGGGACACGGCTGCAAGACTAAAGGTGGCGTGCCCAGCCTCTCCACTACAGTCCGCTGCCAAACTGCAGCCTCCGGACGGGTCCGCAGGACAGAAGTAGACGTGATATGCTTTTTCTGGGTCACATCTTTTTTTTTTTTTTTTTTTTTTTAATTTTTATTGGTGTATAGGTGCTTTACAAAGTAGTTTTATTTTCTGTGGTGCAGGAAAGTCAATGAGCCGGACGTAAGCACATATCCCTGGTTCTTGATTGCCCTCCCTTTTAGGCCCCCACAGAGCACTGAGTTGGGGGGGCCCCTGCTATAGGGCAGGCTCTCATCAGTCATGTTTTATGTATAGTAGTGTACATGTGGACTTCCTGGTGCTCAGACGGTAAAGATTCTGCCTGCAGTGCGGGAGACCCGGGTTCAATCCCTGGGTCGGGAAGAAGGTTCAATGCCTTCCTGGAGAAGGAAATGGCAACCCTCTCCAGTATTCTTGCCTGAAAGAATCCATGGATGGAGGAACCTGGTAGCCTACAGTCCATGGGGTCGCAAAGAGTCGGACAACTGAGCGACGTCACGGTGTGTATATGTCAGTCCCGGTCTCCTAACTCATCCCACCCCTCTTCTGCCTTTGGTGTCCACATGTTTGTTCTCTATGTCTGTCTCTATTTCCGCATCTTTTAAAAAGGAAATTGCTAACTCTTCACTTTCTTTCTTCCCCCCCTCCCCCGGCCCTTGGTCTGGAACATGATGGCCCAGGTGAGTCAGCTTTGACCGGGTGAAGGAAGACAACATCTGCGGGAGTGGAGAGCAGCAGGGCCCCTCCTGGAGGAGAGCTGAGCCGCCCACCTGCCTCTCCCTCTCACAGCTCCGCCTGCACCAGAACCCACAAGTAGGGCAGAGAGGAGGAAGGCCAGGTCTGGGGGAAGCCCACGAGTCCAGCTTCAGACAGTCTCTATTTGAGTAGCCTTTGAGAAATCCAAGTGAAATGGCAACTGATCAGTCAGACATGAGTCTGGAACTCAGAGGGGAGGTCTGGACTGCAAATATAAATTTGTAAGTCATCTCGCTCTCCTGTGTGGCTGGTAATTAAAGTTTAAAGGTATCCAAGGTGTAGTGAGAAGAGAAGGGAGCCTGTGGCAGGCAACTGCCAAGATAGCCCCAGTATAATCTCCACCTCCCAGTAAAGAACCTGTCAATGCCAGAGACATAAGAGACACGGGTTTAATCCCTGGGTCAGGAAGATCCCCTGGAGGAGGGCATGGCAACCCACTCCAGTATCCTTGCCTGGAGAATCTCATGGACAGAGGAGCCTGGTGGGCTACAGTCCATAGAGTCGCAAAGACATGACTGAAGTGACTTAGCACGCAAACAATATCTCGTAAATGTGGGCTGGAACATACTGACTTGCTTCTAAAAAACGGAGTATAGTAAAAGTGATGGGTTGTCATTGCCAAGATTAGATTACAAAGACTGGCTTCCACCTTGGCTGTCCTTTCCCCAAGTCACTTACTCTGAGGGATGCCTACCATGGTGCAAGCTGCCTTATAGATAGACGCACGTGGCAAGGACCCAAGGAGACCTCTGACCAACAGCCGATGGGAGCCTGACACCCTCCGTCCAACATCCTGAGAGAAAACGACTCCTGCCAGTAACCACGTGGAGGAGGCTGAAAGCAGCCTCTACGGTCTTGGTGGAGCTTTCGGGTGATGACTCAGCTCCAGGCAAGGTCTTCACCGCAGCTTTGTGAGACTCCTACCGGGAGACACCTAGCTGTGCAAGAGCCAGGCCCCTGACCCAGAGAAACAGATAATGAAAGCTTGCTTTCCAAGCTGCTACATTTGAGGTTCCTTTGTTTCTCAGCAACTGAAAATTAAGGCAGAGTCCAGGCCAGGGTCTTGAGGACCCCTCTCTTGCAGTGGCTGGCAGAGAGGAGTGAACCTGCAGAGGAGGGAAAGGAGGTGGTCCAGGTGGGTGTCCAGTCACCTCGTCCAGGAGCAGAGGACAGTTCAAGGAGGAGGCAACAGTCGATGATGGTGGGATGCTGCTGACAGCTGAAATAAGATAAGAGAAAAACACTTGAAGGACATCAAGACATGGAAATCACCGCTGACCTTAGAAATAAGCTGTTCTTTCAGGACAAATGGGCGTGGAAAACCTGTTTGAGGTCACTGAGGAGAAAGTTGGAAAGGTCCAGAACTTTTACTAGAACTTTGGCAGTGAAAGCAAAGAGAAACAGAGCAGCGATTGGAGCCAGATAGAATTTTTTTTTTCTCTAGTGGCAAAAACTTGAGTTTAAAAGCCAGTGGGGACTTCCCAGATTACAGGATGAGGGGTTCCACCTGCCCCCCAGGAAACAAGCTTAACTAATGAGTTACTAAACTCAGCCACTTCAAGTTGCTAGGAGGTGTCCTATGGGAGGACAGCAAATGAAGAAACAGTTATTCAAGAACTAAACCTCATGGAGAACAGTAAGCATCTGTGAAACTTGAACTATAACACATTCCCTCTCGCCACGTCTCAACAAAACAACGGCAGCTCCAATCTGAACAGCTGTGCTTAAAAAATGAGCCTTCCTACCCTCTAAGTTCCCAGTCAAGGGGTAAACTGTTTCACTGTGAAAGGCAAACCACTGTCATTTCTCATTTCCCCAAACTCCAAGTTGCAGAAGCTAAACTCCTGTCCTATGCAATTGTGCTAAATCACTTCAGTCGTGTCCAACTCTGCGACCCCATGGACTGTAGCCCGCCAGGCTCCTCTGTCCATGGATTCTCCAGGCAAGAATACTGGAGTGGGTTGCCATTTCCTTCTCCAGGAGATGCATGACCCAGGGATGACCCAGGCATTTCCTGTGACTCCTGCATTTCAGGCAGAGTCTTTCCCACTGAGCCACTCTTGAAAAGGCAACCAAAATATCAGGGCGCACTTACCCCCACCAAGTCTTCATCATGATCAGAGAGAGGCTCCACGCCAGGCACTGCCAGCCAAGAAGATAGGGACCCTGACTGCCCTCACCCAAGTTCATGTCAAGAGAGGCAAGCTGAGGACTTCCCTGGTGGTGGAGTGGATAAGAATCCACCTGCCAGTGCAGGGGACATAGGTTCAATCGCTGGTCCGGGAACATTCCACGTTCCACGGAGCCACTAAGCCTGTGTACCACAACTACCGAGCCTGCGTTCTAGAGCCTCCGAGCCACAACCACAGAGCCCACAAACCGAAATGCCTGAACCCTGAGTGCCCTAGATCCCGTGCTCTGCAACAAGAGAAGCCTGTACACGGCAACTGGAGACTGGTCCCCACTCCCCACTACTACAGAAGCAGCAACAGCAGCATCAGAGACCCAGCACAGCCAAAAAAGTTACATGAACAAAAGAAAGGCGAGTTGAGAAGATGCAAGACCACCCTCTTCGCTCAGCACCCTGCTCATAAATCAGGAGTGTCCGCTGAAAGAGTGGACCACAGTCCCTGCCCCCAGCTCTGGAGAAGGGCTTTCTGAGATTTCACCCCAGAGGAAAGACAGTAAGAAATGGAGAGCTCCACAAAGACAGACAGCACTGACATGCATTTCAGTGGGTAGAATACAGCCTCCACAAATAAACCCTCACATTTACAGTCCATTGATTGTTGGCAAGCATGCCAAGACAATTCAGTGGAGAAAGAAAAATCTTTTCAACAAATAGTGCTAGAGAATGGTACGAGGGAATGATGTTGACTCCTTATCTGACACCATATAGAAAAATTAACTCACATAGAAAAATTAACTCACAGCGGTGTGTGTGCATACATGCTCAGTTCCTTCAGTCGTGTCCAACTCTCTGTGACCCCAGGGATGTAGCCCACCAGGCTCTTCAGTCCATGGGATTCTCCAGGCAAGAATACTGGAATGGATTTGCCATTTCCTCCTCCAGGGGATCTTCCCAACCTAGGGATCAAACTCCCACCTCCTGCATCTGCTATATTGGCATCAGGAGTCTTTACCACTGAGCCGCCTGGGAAGCCAACTCATAATGGGCCGATATCTAAATCTAAGAGCTAAACCTGTAACGTTGTTTAGAAAGCATAGGAGTAAATCTCATGACCTTGGATTAGGCAACAGCTTCTTAATATGACACCAGAGAACAAACTGCAACATCAACAAAGCCCAAAAATGGATAAATCAGGCTTCATGCAAAATTAAAAACTTCCTTGCATGTTTTTATCCATGCCAAAAAAAAAAAAAAAAAGACACCATCAAGAAAGCGGAAAGACAACCCCTAGAACAGGATAAAATGTTTACAGTCATATTTCTGATAAAGAGCTTGTGTCTAGAATATAATGAAGAACTCTTACAACTCAATAATGGAAAGACAAATGACCCAATTAAAAACTGGCAAAAGATCTTCACAGGCATTTTTCCAAAGAAGATATAGAAATGGCCAATAAGCACGGGAAAAGATAATCAACCTCATGATCCATCAAGAAAATGCAAAGCAAAACCGCAATGAGATACCATTTCACACTCACAAGGAGGGCTGTAATCAAAAGGGAAATGACAGCAAGTGTTGGCAAGGATGTGGAGAAATTGAAACCTCACGCGCTGCTGGTGGGAGTGTGAAATAATGCAGCCACTTTGGAAAGCTCTCTGGCAGATCCTCACAGTGTTAGCCATAGAGTTACCATGTGCATGCGTGCAGAGTCACTTCAGTTGTGTCTGACTTTGTGACTCTGTGGACTGTGGCCCACCAGGCTCCTCTGGGATTCTCCGGGCAAGAATACCAGAGTGGGTTACCATTCCCTTCTCCAGGGGATCTTCCCAACCCAGGGACTGAACCTGTGTCTCCTGCATTGCAGATGGATTCCTTATGGCTGAGTGACTGGAGAAGGCCTAGAGTTACCATATGACCCAGCAATTCCACTCCTCAGCATGCACCCAGCAGAAATGAAACTATATTTTCCACACAAAAACACGTACATAAATGTTCATACAGGCATTATTCATAACGACCAAAAAGGGGAAACAACCCACATACCCATCAAGTGAAATGTGGTATAGCCATACAAGGGAATATTATTTGGCAATTTTTTCATAATAAAGTATTAACATGTGGCTTCCCTGGTAGCTCAACTGGTAAAGAATCTACCTGCAATGCAGGAGACCCCGGCTTGATTCCCGGGTCAGGAAGATCCCCTTGAGAAGGCATAGGCTACCCACTCCAGTATTCTTGGGCTTCCCTTGTAGCTCAGATGGTAAAGAATCCACCTGCAATGTGGGAGACCTGCATTCGATCCCTGGGTTAGGAAGACCCTAGAGGAGGGCATGGCAACCCACTCCAGTATTCTTGCCTGGAGAATCTTCATGGACAGAGGAGCCTGACAGGCTACAGGCCATGCACTTGCAAAAAGTCAGACTCGACCGAGCAACTAAGCACAGCAATGCGTGGTACAACATGCTGACTGTTCAAAGCATTGAGAATGAAAGCTGCTTTTTACTACTGGAAAGAAGTCAGTAACAAAGAATCACAAGGTGTATGAGTCCATTTACTTAAAATGTCCAGAATAGGCGAATCTATAGAAACAAAGTATATTAGTGGTTACCTAGATAGCATATTGAAAAGCAAGGACATTACTTTGCCAACAAAGGTCCGTCTAGTCAAGGCTATGGTTTTTCCTGTGGTCATTTATGGATGTGAGAGTTGGACTGTGAAGAAAGCTGAGCGCCGAAGAATTGATGCTTTTGAACTGTGGTGTTGGAGAAGACTCTTGAAAGTCCCTTGGACTGCAAGGAGATCCAACCAGTCCATTCTGAAGGAGATCAGCCCTGGGATTTCTTTGGAAGGACTGATGCTGAAGCTGAAACTCCAGTACTTTGGCCACCTCATGCGAAGAGTTGACTCATTGGAAAAGACTCTGATGCTGGGAGGGATTGGGGGCAGGAGGAGAAGGGGACGACAGAGGATGAGATGGCTGGATGGCATCACTGACTCGATGGACATGAGTCTGAGTGAACTCTGGGAGTTGGTGATGGACAGGGAGGCCTGGCATGCTGCGGTTCATGGGGTCACAAAGAGTCGGACATGACTGAGCAACTGAACTGAACTGAACTGAGGGCTGTGGGGCAGGAGAGGTAAAAAGGGAAAAAATTGCTAATGGGTATGAGAGTTTTTCAAGGTGATGAAATGTTCTACAATTGGTTGCAGTGTTACTTTTCTGGACTAATCTGTTGTGATTTGTTCTCATTCCAAATAGTCTCTTCTGTAAAATAAATTTCATCCACAAAATCAGAAAAAATAAAAATTAAGTAAATAAAGGAAAGCCGATCACTGTGTTGTATAACAGGAAGGAATACACTGCTGTAGGTCGATCATATTTCAAAAGCAATCAATGAGACAAATAAACGAACAAAAGAACTCATAGAAAAAGAAATCAGACTACTTTTTTTCTATTTCTTTAATGTTGTATCAATACCTATATAAGATGGATATTCACTAAGTTCTTATGCCATATCTGCTGTGCTTAGTCGATCAGTCATGTCTGACTCTTTGTGACACCCGTGGACTGTAGCCTGCCAGGCTCTTCTGTCCATGGGATTATCCAGGCAAGAACACTGGAGTGGGTTGTCATGCCCTCCTCCAGGGGATCTTGCGAACCCAGGAATCAAACTGGGGTCTCCTGCTTTGCAGGCAGATTCTTTACCAACTGAGCCACCACGGAATACCTTACATTTATATAATGCTGTATGTCAATTATATCTCAGTAAAACTGGAAGGAAAAAAAGTATTTTTAAGTCTCTTTAAAAAAAAAACTGTAATGATGATTGCATAACTGAATACACTAAGGATTATTGAGTACACTTAAATAGGTAAATTGTATAGTGTATGAAGGAGAAGGCAATGGCACCCCACTCCAGTACTCTTGCCTGGAAAATCCCATGGACGGAGGAGCCTGGTAGGCTGCAGTCCATGGGGTCGCTAAGAGTCGGACACGACTGAGCAACTTCGCTTTCACTTTTCACTTGCATGCATTGGAGAAGGAAATGGCAACCCACTCCAGTGTTCTTGCCTGGAGAATCCCAGGGACGGGGGAGCCTGGTGGGCTGCCGTCTATGGGGTCGCACAGAGTCGGACATGACTGAAGCGACGCAGCAGCAGCATAGTGTATGAATTCTATTTTTAAAATATTTTTATTTTTTCTAAAGGTGTTATTTTAAAAATAAAAGTCAATGGGGAGGATCCCGTTGAAAGAATGTAAAACAGATGAAAGCAAAAAGGCCTAAAAGATAATTAGTCGGGGGTGGGGGGTGGGGAGGTCCAAGGCTGAGGCAGGAGGCTGGACCCTGGTTCCTCAGAGGGTTGGAGTGGAAGCCAGAGCTTCGAGAAGGTGGCAGCTCTCGTCTGTCGTGAGCAGTCTGGAGGTCAGAGGTCTGAGAAGATGGCTGCTCTCATCTGCGGTGAACAGGAAGACAGAGGCCTGAGGAGAACGGTGAGGGTCAGAAGCACCGTGTGGACCTGAGACTAGGACTGCTGGGAAGGCTGACTCCCCTTCCCTACGGCTTGCTGCGGTCCTCACACAATTCAAGGGCTTCTCGAGCACAGGCGCTTCTTAGGGGGTGGAGGGAAGTGGGGATCCGGCCAGCAAGCAATGGACAGCTTACTCAGATCTGGTAAGCAGCGAATGGGGAGGGTCCCGATGGGAGGAGGAATTCAGAGTGGAAAGCAGAGCAGGGACCGCCCCCCCTCGATGGTCCAACAACCAAGACGCTGCACTTCTTAGGGGAGAGCGGATACAGGTATACACGTGTGGCTGAATCCCTTCACTGGGCTCCTGAAACCATCACAACATTGTTAATCGGCTCCAGTACAGAATAAACAGTTCAAAAATGAAGACTCTGCACTTCCAGGGCAAGGGGTGAGGGTTCGATCCCTGATCAGGAAACTAGGCTCCCACATGCAGTGTGCTGAAGCCAAAAAGTAAATTAATGAAGCATTTTTAAAAAGTAGAAGAGGAGAGGGAAGTGCTAGCCACCTGGAATATTCTGAACCAGCGGGCACCCACACACAGGACAGCATCCTGGGCAGCCGCCCTGTCCAGCTGCACAGCACCCCCACTAAGAGGAGCTCCATGCTTGGCCGGCTGCTTTACTGTCCCTGTCTTGAAATTCTTAATAACTTTTGAACACGGGCTCCACATCTTCATTTTGGAATCTGTTCCGTTCAGTTCAGTCACTCAGTCGTTTGCGACTCTTTGCGACCCCATGGACTGCAGCATGCCAGGCCTCCCTGTTGATCACCAACTCCCGGAGTCCACCCAAACTCATGTCCATCAAGTAGGTGATGCCATCCAACCATCTCATCCTCTGTCATCCCCTTCTCCTCCTGACTTCAATCTTTCCCAGCATCGGGGTCTTTTCTGATGAGTCAGTTCTTCACATCAGGTGGCCAAAGTACTGGAGCTTCAGCTTCAGTATCAGTTCCTCCAGTGAATATTCAGGGCTGATCTCCTTTAGGATGGACTGGTTGGATCTCCATGCAGGCCAAGGGACTCTCAAGAGTCTTCTCCAACACCACAGTTCAAAGGCATCAATTCACCAGCACTCAGCTTTCTTCACAGTCCAACTCTCACATCCATACATGACTACTGGAAAAACCATAGCCTTGAGTAGACAGACCTTTGTTGGCAAAGTAATGTCTCTGCTTTTTAATATGCTGTCTAGGTTGGTCATTTTGCAATGGGCCCCCAAATTATCCTACCCCCTAAAGAAAACTCATCCATCCAGATCTGGGCCCAGAACGGCTACCCTAGCCTAAAAAATGACTTCTGTATAGCTTAGAGGGAAAGATTATAAAGCTTAGACTTAGGTTAACTCAAGAAAGAATCCTCTGATCAGACCACCTATCTCCCTACTATCTATGCATCTACTTATCTCCCTAGCCTACTTACCCTTACTTTACACAAAATTTCAAGGAAGACATGGGGTAATGTTGCTGTTCAGAAACATTTACTGCTGGCTTTCTGGGAGGGGAGAATTGTGCCCTCCCACCCCACTGGCATCTGGCTGGGTCACAAGGCTTGCTTTCGTCAAGGAAATGTGTCACTTCTAGGCAGAAGCTGTTAGACCCAGAATGTGGTTTACCATGTATTACTTTTCTTCTATTATAAGAGTAGTAATGTCCCTAACATAGGGCTGCCCCGTCAGCTGATTTGGGAGTGAAGAACCATAAGGCAATGCTACAGTGGGCTTCCCAGGTGGCATTAGTGGTAAAGAACCAGCCTGTCAATGCAGGAGATGTAAGAGGCGTGGGTTTAATCCCCGGGTCAGGGAGATCCTCTGGAGCAGGGCATGGCCACCCACTCCAGTATTCTTGCCTGGAGAATCCCATGGACAGAGGAGCCTGGCGGGCTACAGTCCACTGTGTCACGCAAAGTTGGACACAACTGAAGCGACTTAACACACGATGCTATAGTGGTCTTCACAGGTGGCATTAGTGGTAAAGAACCTGCTTGACAATGCAGGAGACCTGGGTCCGATCCCTGGTTCAGGACGATCCCCTGGAGGAGAGAATGGCAACCCTCTCCAGTATTCTTGCCTGGAGAATCCCATGGACAGAAGAGTCTGGTGGGCTACAGTCTATGGGGTTGCAAAGAATCAGACACGACAGCACGTGCGTGCACACACACACACACACTGCTATGGTGGCTGAAACTGTGAAATTACTAAGAGATAAATCTCTGTTGCTCTAGGCCACTGGAATTCTAAGCTTATTTGTTACTGTAACATAATCAATGTACCCAGACTAACACAGAATAGCCTCTGTTTTCCAGGACCACATCAACTTAAAATCAGCAAATCTTGAGATCCTAGATAGCTTTTCTCTGACCTCTAGAACCTGAGTAAACACATATGTATTTGCTGAATTCATAGTTGGAGAATCCTGTTTCCTCAGCATAATACCCAGACTCCTCTGTCTGGATTCAGAACCCTCCACAATCAATCTTTACAGCTTTATCTCCCACTACCCCCAGAACAGCTAAATTTGCTCGCTCATCTCCACATGCTTTTCATTTTTTGTGCATTCATTCTTTTACAGTGGTACCCACTCTTTCCTGGGGATTGCGCAGGTGCAGAAATGTTCACCAGTCCTGGTCTCCCTGCCCTGGTGGTTCTCAGAGTCCCAGACTTTGGTCACACCACTTCTCTCTGCCCAAAGCATCATTTCCACCCCCTACTGCTTATTTCAGCAACTAACCATCCTTCCAGACACAACTCAGACCCTACTTCCTTCTGCTAAGCTGCCCCTTACCCCACCTACTCCAGAGCACGCTGCCCCTCCTCTCAATTCCTGCACCAGTCACGTTCTCACAAATAACTTGGCAGTTAGCTATACCCTGCCTGGTGGTCTGTCTCCGTTGTGTTTTGCAGAGCTAGCTAAGTCTCATTATTAAAAGATTTGTGTATTTTGTCTTGTCCTTAAATAGGCACACAGAAACATCACATTGCTTGCTAAAGACTCAAAGTCAAGCCTTAGTTATCTTACGAGACTTAAGTTCAACCAACTTTTGACCTAGAAACATGGCAGTCTCCTGTGGTTTGACCTGATCTAGTCTGAAACAGGATCTGTTGGCTCTGGAGGGCTGGCTCTGGAGCAGAGCATACACAACCTGTCCACACCAGGGTGCCACTCACTGCCTCTTCTGCTCTGGTCTGAAACCTGGAAGTCCCAGCTTGCCGTGACATCCACCTGCCTCAGAGGGTGTCGGCGGGTGTTAGGGGAGAGCACACTACTGGAACTTCAGCTTCTTTCAAGCTCTTGACCAAGCCCTGCCCTCTTATCTCGCAGCAAAAAGAAAGGGAAAACCAAAAAGGAAGGCAAGTCGGTTTTTGCTGACCATCTGTGGGGTGCAGGCATTGTGTGGATGCATGCACATTCACTCCTCCAGGCCCACCTTTAAAAGTGAGAGCCCCGGGTTTCCAGAAAAGAAAACAGGCTCAGAGACAGAAAGAGCCAAGTTCACGGTCACTCAGCAGCAAGCACTAGTGTGCCCTTGTCCGTGACATCCATGCAGCCCAACTAATGAGTGTTCTCCGAGAGAATCTTCCGTTGTCACCATCTCGCCGACCCCTCAGTACCGCCTTGCTTGGGTGCGGGCTCCATCACGCCGGCACAGAGCCAGGGCCTCCCGCAAGACTTTGAGCCTCGCCTCTCACATCAGGGCAGGGCAGGCAGAGAAGTGCTTCCGTGGGGCACCCCGGTCATCCCGCGCAGCCTGGCGGACTTGGCACAACTGAGCCGGCAACGTGATGCTCCCGCGGGGCCGCTGAATAATCAGAAGCAGCGAGGCCTGAGCGTTAACCACTCTCATTTTAAAGATGATTATTCACAGTTATTTCAGCTAATTAAGCCTTGAGCGCCAGCCAGCTCGGCTTCCAACTCAGAGAGGGAGTGCAGGAGCTTGTCTCCAGCTCTTCTCTTGGGGGGTGAGGGGTTGGGGTGGAGATGGAGAGCTGGGGGGTTGGGAAGCAGCCATAGCTGGTGATTTGTAAGGACCAGGGGTGCGGGGGACCAGACCGGGGCACCCAGCCTCCCCCAGCACCTGCCATCAGGGAGAAATAGGAGGTCTGGTCCCTCCCGCGGAAAATGGACCTTTGTCCTCTCTAGGGAGCGGACAGCCTGCCCCTGTGGGTCCAGCAAGGAAGAGTCCGGACTGGCTTGAAGCTTGGGGTGAAAGCCAGGAGCAGTGAGTCGCAGCCTCAGCAACCAGGCTTAGTAGCCGTGAGAAGCCGCAGAATCTCCTTTCTCTCATCGGCAGGCTGTCTGAAATTCAGCTTTAGCGCATCAGTTAGGAGGCACTACAGCCTAGTTGCTGTGCCCACATGGCACAGTACCCATGTGCCCACACGGATTATAAGAGCTAGTTTCATTTTAATTAATTAAAATTAAATTAGGGACTTCCCTGGCGGGCCAGCGGCTAAGAGTCCTCGCTTCCCCTGCACCAGATGTGGGTTCCATCCCTGGTTGGGGAACTAAGATCCCAAAAGCCTAAAAAAAAAAAATTAGATTCAAATTTCAGTTTCTCCGTCAGGCTTAGCTACATGTAAGCATTCCGGAGGACTGCTGTAGTGAACGGGCAGCTCTGAGACATTTCCACCATCACAGAACGTTCTACTGGACAGCTCTGCCCTCTGATGAAAGGTATGAGCACCGCGTTTGACTCGTGAATGCAAACTGCAGCGCCACCCGTTACTGGTAATCTTTCTCCCTACAAAACAGGGGGTCACAGCACCCGGCTCATACAGTTCTGGTAAAGACCAAATGAGAAATAAATGGGACACACTTAGAAGAATGCCAGCTAATGGTGAGCATTTAAGTGTTAGCTCTTATTATGTCTGTGGGGGCGTATATTCCCACTGACGTGAGTCTTTCATTTTACAAAGCGATTTCACAATCGTTCCCTCATTTGCGTTTCACAACGGCTCTGTGAGGCAGGCACGGGGCATGAAGAGCCAGCTGAGCCATTTTACAGACAGGCACATGGAGGCCCGGAGGTTACCCAACCTCTCAAACGGCTGGCAGAACTGGGACCTGCGCTGGGTTAATAATCCAGCTGCTAACGTCTATGGATTCTTTCCTGCCTGATGGCCTGAAACAGCCTGAAATGTCAGGTTTCAGCCTCAGCCTGATCCCGGGAAGTCAAGAACATTCCTGCCACTTTAAGAGTGAGGCTGTAAGAGGGAAGCCGTCCTGACGCTCCCTGGCACGCATGCAGCGTTGCCTCTGGGGCAGGCACCGTCCTAAATGCGAATCTCATCTCCACAACAACCCCCTGCAAGTAGGCACACTGAGGAGTAATAAGGGAGGTGAAGCCCAGAGAGGGTAAGTAACTTTTGCAAAGTCACACAGCCAGGGGTCAGGACGTGAAAACAGAAGCAGCCTGACTGCAGCCTGGTTAGAGATCTTAGGCTCCACTCACCCACCCCCCATACAGCTGGAGGACAAAGCCCCTCTGTCCCCGGGGCCTCTGTCTTTCTCTGTCGTCTGTGTCCAAGGAGAGGAGAGTGCAGGCGGCTCTCCTGGCCTCGAGGGCAGGGCAGTGACCTGCAGCCCCGGTGTTCTCCCCGCCTGCTCACCGTCACCCTCTATTAGTCTGCTCGGGCCACCAGGTCTACTGACTGGGTGGCTTGAACTATGCAGATATACATTTCTCAGTCTGGGAACCTCAAAATCCAAGATCAAGCTGTCCACGGGGTTAGCGCCTCCTCAGCGCTGGGAGAGAAGAGCTTATTTCAGGCCTCTCTCCTTGGCTCACAGATGCCCATCCGTGTCTGCACAGGGCCTTCCCTCTGCAGGTTTCAAAATCCTAATTTCCTCTTCTCATGAGAGACATATTAGGTTAGTGTCCACTCTAATGGGCTTCCCAGGGGGCGCTCGTGGTAAAGAACTCTACCCGCCAAGGCAGGAGACATAGGAGAAAATGTTAGATCCCTGGGTCGGGAAGATCCCCTGCAGGAAGGCCTGGCAACCTACTCCAGTATCCTTGCCCGGAGAATCCCATGGACAGAGGAGACTGGCGGGCCGCAGTCCATGGGGTCGCACAGGCTCAGACACGACTGAAGCGACTCAGCATGCTTGCACACACGTCCACCCGACCTCATTTTCACTTTAATGACCTCCTTAAAGACCCCGATCTCAAAACACCATCACATTCTGAGGCCCAGGGGTTAGGACTCTAACACGGGAATTTAAGAGCCAGTTCCGCCCAGAACTTGCGAGTCTCTGCACTCACTGCCTGACTTGGAGGAGCCAACGGGAGCAGGGGTGTGGGGAGCGGGTGAATTGGGGGGGGGGGTGCGGGGCATGGTGTGTGGGGCCCAGAAGGAAAGCGAACGTTCTGGGAACAAAGGGACAGCTCCAGTCACAGCTCACCAAGGATGAGGGGACGGGACCCATGGGCTGGAGACGGTACTTGCTGCCCACCTTCTCTGTGCCAGGTCCCCCCCTGAGCGAGCCTGCAGAGTGGGGTTTTTTGGGTTGTTTTGTTTTGGCTGTGCTAGGCCTTAGCTGTGCCATGCAGGATCTTTTTTTTTTCAGTTGCAGCATGTAAGATCTCGTTCTCTGACCAGGAATCGAACCCAGATGCCCTGTGTTGGGGACGCAGAGTCTTAGCCATTGGACCACCAGGGAAGTCCCTGCAATTGAGTATTGTTATCCCATTTTATAGATGAAGAAAATGATACTCAAGGTGACTAGGAGAAAAAATAAATTGTGAGTGAGAAAGCCATGAGTTAAGAATCATGGGTCCTAACTTCTCAGTGAAACAGCCAAATGCTTTGTGTGTTTGGTTATTTCACTCCTTTCCACCACGGAAGCTGCGAGGATGTCTTCCCTTCTACCAAGGATCCATTCCACTGGATCTTAGTTCATTCCTGCTCCTCCTTTGACTACACGCTCAAGTGTTTCCTCTGTGGAGAAGCCTCCCCTAAATCCCAAAGTTCTTTGGTTTTTTGTTCTCATAGCTCCATGATCCTCCTACCCTCATACCTTATTCTGGGAAGTCGAGTCACCCTGTTTCCACTACACTATCAGCTCCTCGAGGTCAGGGACCGTATCTGTTTATAAATACCTGCTTGTGTATTCCCAGCACTGAGCACATGTATATATAACACACACATATATAACACGTAGCAGATGCTCAGTCGATACCTATTCAGGGACTTCCCTGGTGGGTCAGTGCCCAAGATGCCATTTTCCCAATGCAGGTCAGGGAACTAGACCCCGCATGGCACAGCTAAGACTTGGTGCAGCTAAATAAATAAATAAGCCATTGAAATGAATGAGTATTACGTCCTCGCCACAGCCTTAATTAACACCCCTGCCCCTCTGAGATCCAGGCTTCCTTTCTCCAGTTAGTCCCTATGACAGTTAATTTTTATCTCAGCACAACTTACAACAAGCTACTCTAGTTATCTTTGTCCCTCTTTCTAGATCATGACTCTGACGATAAAACCCAGGTCATATTCCTTTTTTATGCCAGGAGCCCAGACCATGAGCTGCTGCAGAGTAAGCAACCCATTGTGAATGGAGAGGAAGTGAGGAGAGTGAAAATGCATTCTGGTGGAGAGATATCCCCCATCACTACTGTTCAGAGAGCCATGTGTGTATTTTGGAGAACCAGTGTATCAATCAGGACTCTTAAATCACTGAAAAATTCATTCAGCCTTCAGGTACGGTTTGATCCAGGAGTTTACACACAATAGCCTCAGGATGTGACCTCTGTCCTTCTCTCAACACTACATTTTGCTGGGTTAGCCTTGGGGAGAGTTTCTCCCTGTACTTAAAAGCTTCCAGAAGTTCCAGGCTCATATTCTCCCAGCCATGAGTCCAGTGAAAAGAAAGATTCTATTGCCCCACAGTTCAAACAAAAGATCAGAAACCAAATCCCATCTGACCAATTGAGTCACCCCTGAACCAACCACAATGGCCCAAAAGAAGTGATGCTGGAATCGGTCAGGTTCAGGTCACTTGCCCAGCTCTGGAGCTGGAGCCAGCTGCGCTGAGCCTATGGGTTTAGAGCAGCTCGGTAACCAGGAGACAGGGCAGAAAAGACCCACTATGTTCATTCTGACTAATGTTTACAACTGAGCTCTATCCACACCAATTGTTTCCACTCTTCCCTTGGGAGTCACAGCTCCTGACCCTCCTATGAGGCTGCGAGCCGTGCAGCTGCAGATGGTGGTACTTCCCCTTCTCCTTGCCTCTGAGATGTAACTTCAGTGAAGCACCTCCCGGCTTCCCACCATCCTGCTCTCGTTCCACCAGCCCAGAAACTGGTGGACTGCAAGCCAGAGACCCTCAACTGTGGAGCCCCGAGGTGGACCGTCTCCCACCCCTCCCCATGCAACTCTTCGCATGGGAGAACTCACCCCCAGGAGAGGCGCTTAGCCTTGATGCTGGCTTCCTGTTACTGCCCTTTCCACCAAGACGTCATTGACCTTGGCTCCCTTCCAGATATTTCTGTTTTTCTAGCTCCTACTAAGGAGACAGCAGAACCATAAGAGAGTTTCTCCAATAACCCCAGTAATTTCAGGCTTTAACTCCCTGTTGGTTAGAGACACCCTTGCAAAATCCAGAGAGTGATGTTTTAATATTTTGTTGATATCATTGCATGGATGGATGGATGGACAGATGTGTGGATAGATGGATGCAACGCAGGCTGGATGAATCAGTTCTAGGTGCCTTCAGGACACTCTATCTCCACGTCTTTTCCTACTTACCATCTTAGGCTCCAGATTCCTGTAAGACTAGAGCACCCTTTCCTTTGTCCTGAGATCGCACATTCCTCCCTTGTAACAATGACTGATATTTACCATGGTTAATTATTACCAGACACTGAATAAGGCGCTCTCAGAATCTTCACCCATCTCCATGGGCCGATCAGGGAGCTGTTACTGTCTCTGCTATTGTCTTACATTTATGGTAAGGAAACCAAGATTTAGCGGTAATTTGTCCGAGACGCACAGCCAGGACTCCACGCACATGACGTGAACTGTGCTGTACGGCCCTGTGTGTGAGGAAACCTCAGCTCCATCCACACCATTGTTTTCATTCTTCTTTTAACAAGGCATATCTTACTGTCGCTGCTCTGCCTGGAGCAGGATTTTCCCTCCCCTCTTCTAGGTACACTGATAGCAGAAAATACATTTGTCGGGGCCATGCTAGGCTACATTGCTTACCAAATGTGGTTCATCACAACAAAATGTATTTATTAGAGATGGCTTCCAGCAGAGGGAAAAAGAGATGGAAGGGGAACACAGGAACTTTACTGCCTTGATCTGGAAGGAACACGTGTCCTTTCTGCTTACATTTCACTGGCCCTGACCAATTAGCGTGTGGACATTTGATAAACACATTCTGTCTTTGCCACAAAGAACCACACAGCTCCTGCCAAGGGTGAAGGATAAAAGGCCAAGACAATCAGCTCAGCCCACCAGTGCAGATGGGAGGAAGGGGATGAAGGCAAAAGGACCAAGATTCAAGAAGGTGGATGGGAAGTAGGCAGCGATGGGCCCGAGTCAAGGCTTGACCGAGTACGGCAAGCCCCAAACTCCAGTGTTTGGGCGGGGCCCCGTTGCTATTGTCTTGAATATTGCTCTGAAATGAGTGAGCCAATGCTGAACTTCTTGGCTAAGACTCGGAACTCTTGTTATCTAGATTTGAGGCTGCTAATTACAGGATTTGACCTGAACTAAGGGAACAATGCAATAAGGATAACAATTCCTGACTTTTCAGACTTTAGCGTTTACAAAGCGTTCTCACAGCCATAATCTCATCTGACCCTCACAATAACCCTATGACGTAGATGTGTTATCTCCATTGTAAGGTAAGGAAATTTGTAGGGAGATGATGTCATGGACCAAAATCACACAAAACCTGAGCATGCAAGGGTAGTTCTCAGGGCCAGTTTCCTGAACCCGTGCTCAGGGGTCCTTCTACAGCTCAGCCGCCTCCCAGGCAAACTTCTATGGAAATTGACAATGTGAAAATGAACATCAGCAGGGTTTGGATTCAAGAGCCTGGTCACTCTTGAATTTGAGAAGGAAGAGTTTCAGCCTGCAAGAGTTGAAGGCAGACAGCCTGCGTTTGAATCCCAGCTCTGCCACCTGCGGTCTGGGTGAGAGTTGGAGAGTCCACCCGTCCAGGCTCACTTCCCTCATTTGGAAAACAATGACAAAACTGTGCCTAATCCGCAAGGCCATGGTGGGGACTTAAGGAGATAACAAACATAAAATGCTTAGTACAATGTCTGTCTTGTCAAAGCTATGGTTTTTCCAGCAGTCATGTATGGATGTGAGAGTTGGACTACAAAGAAAGCCAGGCTTCAGCAATACGTGAACCGTGAACTTCCTGATGTTCAAGCTGGTTTTAGAAAAGGCAGAGGAACCAGAGATCAAATTGCCAACATCCGCTGGATCATCGAAAAAGCAAGAGAGTTCCAGAAAAACATCTATTTCTGCTTTATTGACTATGCCAAAGCCTTTGACTGTGTGGATCACAACAAACTGTGGGAAATTCTGAAAGAGATGGGAATACCAGACCACCTGACCTGCCTCTTGAGAAACCTGTATGCAGGTCAGGAAGCAACAGTTAGAACTGGACATGGAACAACAGACTGGTTCCAAATAGGAAAAGGAGTACATCAAGGCTGTATATTGTCACCCTGCTTATTTAACTTATATACACAGGACATCATGAGAAACGTTGGGCTGGAAGAATCACAGGCTGGAATCAAGATTGCTGGGAGAAATATCAATAACCTCAGATATGCAGATGACACCACCCTTATGGCAGAAAGTGAAGAGGAACTCAAAAGCCTCTTGATGAAAGTGAAAGTGGAGAGTGAAAAAGTTGGCTTAAAGCTCAACATTCAGAAAACTAAGATCATGGCATCCGGTCCCATCACTTCATGGGAAATAGATGGGGAAACACTGGAAACAGTGTCAGATTTTATTTTGGGGGGCTCCAAAATCACTGCAGATGGTGACTGCAGCCATGAAATTAAAAGACGCTTACTCCTTGCAAGGAAAGTTATGACCAACCTAGATAGCATGTTCAAAAGCAGAGACATTACTTTGCCAACAAAGGTCCGTCTAGTCAAGGCTATGGTTTTTCCAGTGGTCATGTATGGATGTGAGAGTTGGACTGTGAAGAAAGCTGAGTGACGAAGAATTGATGGTTTTGAACTGTGGTGTTGGAGAAGACTCTTGAGAGTCCCTTGGACTGCAAGAAGATCCAACCACGGCATCCTAAAGGAGATCAGTCCTAGGTGTTCATTGGAAGGACTGATGCTGAAGCTGAAACTCCAATACTTTGGCCACCTCATGCGAAGACTTGACTCATTGGAAAAGACCCTGATTCTGGGAGAGATTGGGGGCAGAAGGAGAAGGGGACGACAGAGGATGAGATGGCTGGATGGCATCACTGACTCGATGGACGTGAGTTTGGGTGAACTCCAGGAGTTGGTGATGGACAGGGAGGCCTGGCGTGCTGCGATTCATGGGGTCACAAAGAGTCAGACACGACTGAGAGACTGAACTGAACTGAACTGTATGCCCATGAGACCATTACCATCATCTATACTGTGCCATTGATATGTCTATCCATTGCCTCCAAAAGTTTCCTCCTATCCTCATCATTGTGTGTGTGATAAGAACACTTAATAACAGATCTACCTTCTAGCAAATTTTTAAGTATACGACACAGTATTATTAACTATAGACACAAGGCCATCCAGTAGTCCTTACTAATCTTGCATAACCTAAACTTTGTACCTCTTGATTAACATCTCCTCATTTCTTCACCAACTCCTGTCAACCACCAGTCTACTCTCTGCTGCTATGAGTTTTACAATTTTACACTATTTATGTAAGTGTTGGCATGTAGTATTTTTCTTCTGTGACTGGCTTATTTCACTGAGCATAAATGTCCATGTTGTTGCAAGTGGAAGGAGTTCCTTCTTTTTCACAGCTGAATAATATTCCGTTGGTGAAGGATGGGGAAGTCTGGCATCTGCAGTCCCATGGGGTCGCAAAATGTCACACATGGCTGAGCAACTGAACAATAGCAGATGCATGTTTTATGTCTTGGCTATTGTGAACACGCTGCAGTGACCATAGGGTGTGGGTATCTCTTCTATGTCCTGATTTCAATTCCTTTGTCTATATACCCAGAAGTGGGTCTGATCTGAAAAATCAGATCAATCGCTCAGTCATGTCCGACTCTTTGCGACCCCATGAATCGCAGCATGCCAGGCCTCCCTGTCCATCACCAACTCCAAATAGAACAGCACTATTTTTAATTTTTGGAGGAAACTCCATACTCTTCTCTTTGTCTCAGGATCAGCACTGGCCATAGCTGCCAATCCCGGGGTCTTCATCTCAGTTTTGCTGCCACTCAGACATACCTGGAGGAACAGGCAAGTTTGGCCGTGGAGTACAGAATCAAGCAGGGCAAAGGCTAACAGAGTTCTGCCAAGAGAATGCACTGGCATAGCAAACACCCTCTTCCAACAACACAAGAGAAGACTCTACACATGGACATCACCAGATGGTCAACACCAAAATCAGATTGATTACATTCTTTGCTGCCAAAGATGGAGAAGCTCTATACAGTCAGCAAAAACAAGACTGGGAGCTGACTATGGCTCGGATGATGAACTCCTTATTGCCAAAATCAGACTTAAATTGAAGAAAGTGGAGAAAACCACTAGACCATTCAGGTATGACCTCAATCAATCCCCTTATGATTATACAGTGGAGGTGAGAACTAGATTCATAGATTCAAGGGATTAGATCTGATAGACAGAGTGCCTGAAGAATTATGGACAGAGGTTCATGACATTGTACAGGAGGCAGTGACCAAAACCATCCCCAGGAAAAAGAAATGCAAGGAGACAAAGTGACTGTCTGAGGAGGCCTTACAGATAGCTGAGAAAGGAAGAGAAGCGAAAGGGAAAGATATCCCTAACTGGATGCAGAGTTCCAGAGAATAGCAAGAAGAGATAAGAAGGCCTTTTTAAGTGAACAGTGCAAAGAAATAAAGGAAAACAATAGAATGGGAAAGACTAGAAATCTCTTCAAGAAAATCAGAGATAACAAGGGAACATTTCATGCAAAGATGGGCACAATAAAGGACAGAAACAGCAAGGATCTAACAGAAGCAGAAGAGATTAAGAAGAGGTGACAGAAATACATAGAAGGACTATACAAAAAAGGATCTTCATGACCCATATAACCACGATGGTGTGATCACTCACCTAGAGCCAGACATCCTGGAATGTGAAGCCAAGTGGGCCTTCGGAAGCATCACTACAAATGAAGCTAGTGGAGGTGATGGAATTCTAGTTGAGCTATTTCAAATCCTAAAAGATGATGTTGTGAAAGTGCTACACTCAATATGCCAGAAAATTTGGAAAACTCAGCAGTGGCCACAGGACTGGAAAAGGTCAGTTTTCTTTTTGTTTTTAATTTTTTTTTTGCAATATAAATACATTTATTTATTTCTTGAAAGTGAAAGTGAAGTCACTCAGTCGTGTCCGACTCTTTTCCACCCCATGGATTGTAACCCACCAGGTTCCTCTGTCCATGGGATTTCCCAGGCAAGAATACTGGAGTGGGTTGCCATTTCCTTCTCCAAAAAGGTCAGTTTTCATTCCAACCCCCAGGAAAGGCAATGCCAAAGAATGTTCAAACATTTGTGCTTATTTCATTCACATGTTAGCAAGATAAGCTCAAAATCCTCAAGCTAGACTTCAGCAGTAGGTGAACTGTGAATTTGTAGATGTACAAGCTGGATTTTTAAAAGGCAGAGGATGAAACTGGAGCCTATTATACAGAGTGAAGTAAGCCAGAAAGAAAAACACCAATACAGTATACTAACGCATATATATGGAATTTAGAAAGATGGTAACAATAACCCTGTGTACGAGACAGCAAAAGAGACACTGATGTATAGAACAGTCTTATGGACTCTGTGGGAGAGGGAGAGGGTGGGATGATTTGGGAGAATGGTATTGAAATATGTATAATATCATATATGAAACGAGTCGCCAGTCCAGGTTCGATGCTTGATACTGGATGCTTGGGGCTGGTGCACTGGGACGACCCAGAGGGATGGTATGGGGAGGGAGGAGGGAGGAGGGTTCAGGATGGGGAACACATGTATACCTGTGGCGGATTCATTTCGATATTTGGCAAAACTAATACAATATTGTAAAGTTTAAAAATAAAACAAAATTTAAAAAAAAAAAAAAGGCAGAGGAACCAGAGCCAATATCTGTTGGATCATCAAAAAAGCAAGGGAATTTCAGAAAAAAAATCTACTTCTGCCTCATTGACTACGCTAAAGTCTTTAACTGTGTGGACCACAACAAACTGTGGAAAAAGAGATGGGAATACCAGGCCACCTTAGCTGTCTCCTAAGAAACCTGTATGCAGGACAAGAAGCAAAAGTTAGAACCAGATATGGGACAACAGACCAGTTCAAAATTGGGAAAGGAGTACGTCAAGGCTGTATATTGTTACCCTGCTTATTTAACTTCTATGCAGAGTACATCATGCAAAATGCTGGGCTGGATGAATCACAAGATGGAATCAAGTTTGCTGGGAGAAAGATCAACAACCTCAGATATGCAGATGATACCACTCTAATGGCAGAAAGTGAAGAGGAACTAAAGCGCCTCTTCATGAGGGTGATGGGAGGAGAGTGAAAAGCCTGGCTTAAAACTCAACATGCAGGATTTCCGAGGGGTCCGGGGGTTAAGAATCTGCCTTGTAATGCAGGGGACACTGGTTTGATCCCTGGTTGGGGACCTAAGATCCCACATGCCTTGGAGCAACTAGAGAGTCCATGTATCTCAATGAAAGGTTTCACGTAATGCAATAAAGATACCAAGTGCCACAACTAAGACCTGACACAGACTAATAAATACATACTTTTTTTTTTTAACTCAAAAAACTAGGATTATGGCACCCAGCCCCATCACTTATGGCAAGGAGATGGGGGAAATGTGGAAGCAGTGACAGATTTAATTTTGGGGGGGCTCCAAAATCACCATGGACAGTGCCTGCAGCCATGAAAGTAAAAGACACCTGCTTCTTGGAAGGAAAGTTATGACAAACTTAGACAGCGTATTAAGAAGCAAAGACATCAATTTGCCGACAAAGGTCCATACAGTCAAAGTTATGGTTTTTTCCAGTGGTCATGTATGGATGTGAGAGATGGACCATAAAGAAAGCTGAGCGCCAAAGAATTGATGCTTTTGAACTGTGGTGTTGGAGAAGACTTTTGAAAGTCCCTTGGACTGCAAGGAGATCCAACCAGTCAATCCTAAAGGAAATCAATCCTGAATATTCATTGAAAGGACTGATGCTAAAGGTGAAATTCCAATACTTCAGCCACCTGATGCAAACAGCTGACTCATTGGAAAATATCCTGATGCTGGGAAAGATTGAAGGCAGGAGAAGAAGGGGATGACAGAGGATGAGATGGTTGAATGGTGTCACCGATTCAATGGACAAGAGTTTGAGCAAATTCTGGGAGATGGTGAAGGACGGGGAATCCTGGCATGCTGCCGTTCATGGAGTCACAAAGTTGCACACGAATGAGCGCGTGAACAGCAACAAACATAGGGGCCATTTCATGCCATGCCAGTGTTAATCTCAAAGCATTCCTTTTAGGACAGTGGTTCTCAAAAAGATAAAGGGGACCGGAGGAAAGATGAAAGCATATCTAACTTTTGGAGGAAGCTGAGGCTTTTGAGGATTGAGAGAGTCCCACAGAGACTTCCCTGGTGGTCCAGTGGTTAGGACTCTGCACTCTCAGTCCAGGGGCCTGTGTTGGATCCTTGGTCAGGGAACGAGATCCCACATGCTGCAGCTGAGAGCTGGCACAACCAAATAAATAAAGCAAGTTTTTTAACTCTCTCTAAAAAAAAAGGAAAGAGTCCGACAGGTGCTTCTGACATGTACCTCCCCTCTATACCATATGAGACTCACTGATTTAAGTGAAGCTCGAGAAATGAGAAGCAGGACGATCTCATCTGTTTTCACCAGCACCAGGAATGTATATTGCTTCCAAGAGGTATCAGCTCTGCCCCAGGAATGAAGCAATGTTTTGTTTCTGATGCAATTCTCCAGCCAGTAAACACAGGATCGGAGAAGTTATGAAATGGCCTTTCCTAAAGACTCTTCCAAATCAACCGGGATAAGGAACTCATATGGAGAATATGTAGAGAACTCTTACAACCCAGTAACAGAAAGACAAATCGGAAAAGGGCCTGAAGAGACATTGCACCAAAAAAATATATACAAAAGGTCAATATGCAAATGGAAGGTGGCCATCATCGGTACCCATCAAGGAAATGCAAAGCAGAACTACAAACATACACCACTTCACACACGTGAGGACGGCTGGAATAAAAAAAAAAAGCTGTTGGTGAGGAGGTGGAGAAATCAGAACCTTCCTGCATGGCTGGTGGGAATGTAAAAGGGTGCAAGTGCTTGGAAAACAGCCTGGCACTTTCCCTAAAGATTAAACATTGAGTTACCGTGTAACCAGGCATTCCACTCCCGGGTAGGTACCCAACAGAAATGAAAACATATGTCCACACAGAAATATGTGCACAAATGAAACTGAAACTCAGGTGGGGTCTTGAACACAGTCTTCTAACTGAGGTCACACACACACACCTGGTCTCAGGACTTAATGAAGCTCAGGTTCCTGATGTCTCATCGCAGAAAGAATTCAGTGGGAAACAAACCGATAGGTAAGAAGTGGATTTATTTAAAGAAAAACACACTCCACAAAGCCTGGACCATCTCAGAAGGTGAGAGAGGCACCAGGGGATGAGGCTGTCAGTTTTATAGGAGTGGGTAATCTCATAGACTAATGAGTGGGAGAAGTATTCCAGCTATTTCGGGGCAAGGGTAGGGGTTTCCAGGAATTGGGCTACTGTGCACTTTTTGGCCTTTATTGTCAGACTGGCGACTGTCATGGCAGCTGTGGGTGTGTCATTTAGCTTGCTGATGTGTTACAGTGAGCAGATACTGAGGCTCACTGTCTAGTGGAAGTCAGTTCATCCACCATCGTGGACCTGTTTGGTTCTAATCAGTTTGTGTCGTGGCCTCGGGCTAGGTCACCCTTTCAGAGGGTGTGCCCTGGCCCCTTTCCCTCCTGTTTCACCAATATGTATAAAACCACTCTTCAGAACAACCAAAGAGTGAAAACAACCCAAGCTTATCAAAGAGAATGGAGTGTAGTCCTACACGGAATATTACTTGGCAATAAAAAAGGAAAGGTGCCTGCCACACATGGATGAACCTTCAAAACAGGCAAGGTAAAAGAAGCAGACACAAAAGCACATGCATGATTCCGTTTATATGAAATGTCTACAAGAGACATATCTATAGAGGCAGAAAGTAGACTCATGGTTGCCTGGGGTCGGGGGTTGGGGAGGGCAGACAATTATGCCCAAGGGGTGCGATGTGTCTTCATGACGTGACACAAATGTTCTGAACTGATGGAGTGTGTGCCACTCTGTGAATATCCTAAATGCCATTGAACTGCACACTTTAAATGGGTGATTTGTATATGTAAATTATATCTCAATAAAGCTGTTAGAAATAATAATATCAGTCAGACTGTTCCTGGTACATCTGCTTGAAGCAAGCACAACTTCTAAGCACCTGCATTCAGTCTAGGTTACGGAAAAAAAAAATCAAGAGCCTTCTGGAAGGCAGGACAGTTGTACTGCAGTACAACCTTCTAGACCCAGAGGGCTCCTCGGTGGCTGCAGCCCGGCAGGGCCTGGCTCACTGGGGCTGGAGGACACACTGCAGTGGGCTGCCCACCACACTGCAAAGACAGCAAGCCGGCTCTACTGACCTTGGACATGGCTGTGAGCCTAGGCCTGTCAGGAAGCCCTGCAAGGTCACGCATGGGCTCCAGACCTGCTCTGATGACAGAATTACAGAGTGAAAGGAGCGTGGGCATCCGCCAACGGTCAGATCCGACTTGGCACCACACCGCTTCCCTTTATTAGTTCCGCGACCTTAGGGTTTTTCTTCGTCTGAAAAAATTCAATAATAATTCCTATCATATACACTCCCCTCCTCCCCACTCCTTTTCCTTTTGTTTGGCTGGGCTGGCATTTATGGAAGGCTTACTCTGCACCAAGCTGATGCTGTCCACGCACTATTACCTCATTTAGTCTTCCCTGCAGTCCTGGACAAAGCCAGGGCTATTTTTTACTATGCCCTTTTTACAAAATCGGGGACTGGAGGCTCAGAGAGGTCAGACAGCTTCTCGGTTGTCACACAGCCAATAGGAGGGAGAGCCATTGTGCCACCTCTGTCTGTCTCTTTAAGTGCCATCCTACACTCCATCCCCCAGCAAGGATGATATTCACAGTGTAGGTAATGAGCATGACCCAGAGCTGCACTCTCAGAAAACAGTTCCAAGAGCCAGGATACCGAAGTCCCGCTCCTGGAGCAGGGTCTCCACCCAGCGGCCACCAAGAGGACCCCTGGAGGTGGCGGGGTGGGGATGATGGTGCTTTTGATACACAGGTCTCTTGAGCACTGCCTGGAGACGGAAATGGCAACCCACTCCAGTATCCTTGCCTGGAGAATCCCATGGACAGAGGAGCCTGGCAGGCTACCGTCCATGGAGTCAAAGAGTCAAACACGACTGAGCGACAAACACCCTCCTCTTGTGAGCACTCTGTGCCTGGAGCTGTGTTCTGTGTTCTCTGCACACCTCAGAGATTGTCTGTACTCCCCCAATATTCCACACATACCCCTTTTCAGGAGTTTCTGATAGGGAGGAACCACATCCTTACTAGGAGAAGGCTTTGGCTTCTGGGGTGAGGAAAGCAGAGGATCAGTGGACAACTGGCCTAAAACCAGTAAGACTAGGTCTGAAGAGCGGGCCACAAGATGAGACCACAGGAGGGCTCTGAAGCAGCTGGTAGGCTCCAGAAAGCAGATTTTCTTGCCATTTTCCACCCAGGGAGAAGACTAAATTCAGCCTTCCCAAATCCAGCCACTTCTCACCCCATATTCCAGTTTTTATTGGGGTAACCAACGACTCCCAAACCTGGCAACTTAAAACAGCCGTTTAATTATGCATTCCGTGAGTCAGGGATCTGGAACACAGGTCAATCAGGGCGGCGACTCGTCTTTGTTCCATGACATCCAGGGGCTCAACCGGGCAGAAAAGGCTGAGGATGACGGACACCTGGGGGCTGCAACCCTCAGGGACCCGCTGACCCACCTGCCGGACGCCTGGGCTGCACAGACTCCGAGACGGACGGAGCACCCACGTGGTCTCCCCTGCGGCTTGCTTCCTCACAGCATGGAGGTGGTGAGACTTCTTCCTTGGGGAGCCAGCACTCCAACCAGCAGCGTTCCAGCAAATCGGGCAGAAGCTGCCTCACCTCTTATGCCTCACCTCGGAAATCCAGCATCACTCTCCACACTCTTGGTCAAAGCGGTCACAAGTCACCCAGATTCAAGGGCAGGGACACATTGACAGGAGAAATGCCAAGGAATTTTGGGGCCAAGTTCAGGGGCATATAAGGAAGAGACTGAGGAGGGTTTGCCCTGTTTCCTGCAGAATCCAGTGGGAGAATCTCTCAGATGTAACAACAAGTGTCGAAAGAAGCCAGAGGTAAAAGTGTATGTCCCCTATGATTCCCTTTATGTGATGTGTGTGCGTGGTCAGTCATGGCTGACTCTTTGGGGCTCCATGTCCACTAGGCCCCTCTGCCTAAGGAATTTTCAGGCAAGAACGCTGGAGTGGGTCGTCATGCCCTTTTCCTGACCCAGAGCTCAAACCTGCATCTCCTGCATTGGCAGGTGAATTCTTTACCACTGAGCCATCCAGAAAGCCCACTGATGGACCTTCAAGGAGGAAACTAATCTACAGTCAGAATAGTGGTGTCCCGCGGGTGGGGTGCAAAGGCTACCAGGGAGAGAGTCTTCTGGGCTCTGTACCTTCTATATCTGGATCTGAGTGGTGGTTACACAAACTTATTCGTATGCAAACATTCATCAAGGCTCTGTGCTTAAAATTCATCAATCGGACACACTAGGTCAACAAACTGGTTTTTTTTTCCTTTAATCACCCAGCAGAAGTATTCACCTCACCCTCCATCCCCCGCCAGCCAGCTTCCGGTGCCTCCCCAGTCCTGGGTGGGCGGAGGCGCAGAAAGGCTCTTACTAGAGGCGGGTACCTGCTCCACGCCCTCATTTGGCCCTTCTGCCCCCATTTCCTTCTCGGTTTGGAATCCTAAAGCTCGTGGAGGAAGGGCCGGGCCCTCTTGTTAAGGAGGAGGAAGCAGTAAAGAGAACAGTGGAGGGATCTGAACGTGGGACTTCACACCTCCTCGGGGCCCACGCCCCGGGATGGCCCACGCCCTCCAGGCAGAGCTCAGCCCAGCTTCCTGTGGTTGGCGAGCAGGCCTGAGCGCTCATTGTCCACCGGGCTCTGCTTGGAGAGGTCTTCGTACAACCCTGCCCATCCAGATGGGACTTCCTGGACAGCAGGAAGATTTCCTACAAGACAGGCATCTGGGACTCCCACAGCGGGCGGGGCGGGGCAGAGCGGGGCGGGGCTCCCACACGCCCAGGACCAGGGTGGATGGGGGGCTGGCCCCTCCTTGGGGCGGGGCCCCGATGACCAGTCCTGCGGGGAGCAGTAGGCCTGTGAGGTCGCACCCCGCCCAGAATTTCCAGGGCGCTGGGAACAGGAACAGATGAGCTACTTTCACTTTCCAGCTTCGGACCAAGCGCGGGCACCACCAAGTCCTGTAAGATAAAGCTTAACACTGACAGCCAAGGCCTCTGCTGACCCAGGTCTGTCCACGCCCACCCCCAGCGGTCCTCCGAGTTCCACAAACAACTCCTGTTCCCACAGCCTGAACTGTGCCCTCCGCCCCGAAGTCACATGTAAAAACACCTGGGATTGGGACCATGTTTACAGACACCATCCTTAGAGAGGGCTTCTATGAAAACGAGGGTGTGTGGGTGGGGCCCCAAGCCAATATGATTAGTGTCCTTATAAGAAGAGGAAGAACTTCCCCGGTGGTCCTGTGGCTAAGACTCCGCACTCCCAACTGCAGGAGGCCCAGGTTCAATCCCCAGTCAGGGAACTAGATCCCGAATGCCACAAGACTTGGTGCCACCAAATAAATAAATACATATTTATAAAAAGAAGAAGAAGATTTTAGGACAGAGACACACGCAGAAGGAAGCCCATGTGGAAGACACAGGAGATGGTGGCCATCTACGAGCCATGGACAGAGGCCTGCTGCTTACGCTGCCTGGCCGTGGTGTTTTGTTATAGCAGCCGGGGCAGACTAAGACAGCTCCCATCGTCAGTGTCACATGTTTTCACCCTGACTTTGCCCAGTCTGACCACCCTCGATCCACCCACCTGGGGTGCTGTTCCTTCGCTCTTCTCCCACCCACCACCTGCCCCGGACAAGCTCCACCTTGCGCGCTTTGCTAAGTGGTTAACGATGTTTCCCTTCAAGCTCCCCCAGGTCAGCACAGCACTCTGCCCTGTCTTGCACTGTACCTAGTCACTACTGCTATCTCTAAGACACCGGATTTCAGTTTATCTCCTGTAGTCATCTCTCTTGACTGAGATGCGGGCTATTCCTGACTCATCTCCACATCCCCAGCATGAGTAACAGATGGCCCGATAAACGTCTGTGGGATTGCACTGCATGGAGAATCTGTGGAGGGTCTCAGCATAGCCCTGGCTGGGTCCCGGGCCCTCGGAGCTCATGACTTCCCATTCTGTGCCTCTGCCCTGCCCCCTGCACAAACACTCATGGAAGACTTTAAAGTCAGAGGAATTACAGTGCCTGAGGGGCTTCCCGGGAGACACTAGTGGTAAAGAACCCAACGGCCAGTGCAGGAGATGTAAGAGACGTGGGTTCGATCCCTGGGTCGGGAAGATTCCCTGGAGGAGGGCGTGGCAACCCACTCCAGTATCCTTGCCTGGAGAAAACCGTGGACAGAGGAGCCTGGCAGTCTACAGCCCATGGGGTTGCATAGAGTCAGACACAACTGAAGTGACTAGCATGCACACAGGATCATACAGAGTGCATGTTCTAAACCAGGAGCCCCAGGGAGGACAGTGCTTGACTCAAAGATACAGATTGCTAGCGACAATCCTGGCTGCCAGCAGCTGGAAACAGCAGACTTGGGGGCGGAGGCTGCTTTCTCATCTTCCTAGAACCCCAGAGCTCGAGTCAATGACTCTTCCCCCTGCTGGGTACAATCATTCCCAAACTGGCTGTGAACCTGAGGAAGCGTGTGTGTCTGTGTGTCTGTGTTAGACAGAGACAGGAAGGGGTGGCTATGTGTGTATCTTGAAGTTATGAAGACCCCAGACTCACCCGCGTGGCGAAGCATGGCTAAAAGCTTCTGGAACCCCAGAGAGAGCACAGCATTTGAAGTTCGGGCAGACCCGGGGCCTGAAGTCTTGCTCCTACCCTGCCAGGAGATGAAAGGAGCCGACACTTGGATGAGACGGCCCGCAGAGCGCCTGGCCTTGGGCGGGTGCATCTCCGATCTTCCCCTTCTCCTGACCTCTCTTGCCCTGGTGCCGGGTCCGGAGCACAGAAGGCATCCTGTTCAGAGCCAGGCCAGCAGGGGTTAACAGAAGAAAGGCAGGTTGCTTCTCGAAAACAAAGGGCCCGGTCAATAGACGCGCTGCAGCAGCCATTCATCAGTGAGGGCAAAGTCTCCGCAGGGAGCTGCCAGCGGCTTCTCTGAAACCTCTAGAACAGCGCGATCGGGAAAGCCAGGTTGAGGCTCCCAAGGCCCCATGGTGCGCCTGGGCTGGGGTCGATACCCGCGGAACACAGGGCTCCTCCTCTCTCTCCACCCCGTCGACCTCCTGGGGACAGACTCCAATCACATGTTGGAAGAGCTGGATCTCCCCGGCATCCACCAGCTCCTTCTTAAGCTGGGGTCCTTGTTAGGAACTCAGCCATCTGTGAACTTGGAGTGAGGGGAAAAAATGTTCACTAAGCATTTAGTAATGCCAACCAAAGTGCAGCGTTTCTTTCTGCAGTGAACACAGACGTCAAACCACAGTAGAAACAGGAGGACCTAGGACTCTCACTAGGACATAGCAGTTATCAAAAGACTGAAAAACAGATTTGTGCCATGGTAATATATGTGTTTATTTGTTAATGCATTAAACAAGATCTGGAGGTGGGTCCAGGAAGTACTGCAATTTTGAGGCTGTGTATGAACAATGGTTTGAGGATTCTGTCATGACTGTCATGAGCCAAGAAGACACTTGACAGCAGAGAAGTCTTCCCTGATGGCTCTGAAAGTAAAGAATCCACCTGCAATGTGGGAGACGTGGGTTCAATCCCTGGGTTAGGAAGATCCCCTGGAGAAGGGGGTGGCAACCCACTCCAGTATTCTTGCCAGGAGAATCCCATGGACAGGGGAGCCTGGCGGGCTACAGTCCCTGGGGTCACAGAGTCGGACTCTGTTGAGCAACTGACTTTCACTTTCATACTGTAGAAATGTGATTAACACTGCCTCAGCTAGATGATCGGGTGAATAAAGAGTGATAACTCATATGGATAGCAGGCACCTTCTTTTTTTTAATTTTCATTATTTATTTTTGACTGCGCTGGGTAGCATGTATCTTTGATATGATATCATAGGCATGGTGCTTTACTTCTTTTTTCTTTTTTAATGTTTATTTATCTGGCTGCACCAGGCCTTGGTTGCAGCATGTGGGGGTCTAGTTCTCCAACCAGGGATCGAACTTGGGCCCCATGCATTGGGAGCTCATTGGACCACCAGGGAAGTCCCCTGGCACTTTACTTCTACCTCCTAAAAACCTGTAACTGCTGTCTGATCAGGAGAAAAACATCACACTAACTCAAGTTTAAAGGACATTCTACAAGCACTCCTCAAAACTGCCAGGTCATCCAAAATCAGGCAGCTCTCAGAATCGGTCACAGCCAAACAGAGCCTCAAGAAATGACAGCAAAATGTAATGTGGGGTCCTGAGCGCGTTCCTGGAACAGAAAAGACGTCTCGGGCAAAGACTAAGATTCATTGGTTGTAATCCAAGCACAACGCTAATACCGGATATTAACATCAAGGAAAACTGGGTGTGGCTTGAGAGGAACTCTGTACTCCTTGCGCAATTTTAATCTACTCTAAAATAAAAAGGAGTCTTTTTTAAAAATGGTATAGCTGGGTGGTAAAGGGACGGGCAATTTCTTCTTCATTGTATGGATACTTCTCTGTGTTTTCTAAGTGGTCTACCATGAATCTGTTTTGCTTTTTCTCGTCAGAAAAATCAAAAAACTTAAGTCTTCAAAAAAAAAAAAAAAATGAATGAATGGGTGTTTGGCTCTTTGGAGACAGAGTGCCATATAAATGAAAGTAAAATTAGAGTCAGTCTTTGGGCAGCGCTTAAAACCCGCTTAATCATTCTGCACGCGGGAGGCTGCAGTCTCGAGGGCCTGGCCCTCTCCCCGGGGTGGAGTGCTGTCCGAGACAGGCCCCTTCTGGCAGGGGAGGGGCGGGGAGGCAGGGCAGCTGCTCAGGGGCCAAAGGCTTGTCACAGATGACCCCACACGTCTGGCTCGGCAAGGCCCCAAAGGCAAACCAGCCCTTGGGAAACCCTGTCCCCCACCAGCTTCCAGGCCCGGGCCAGCCTGCTCCAGGCATCTGAATCGAGATGGATCCAAAAAAGCTCCTCTGTTCCCCTCGCCTAAATAAACAAAAGGAAGAAGACAAAAGCAGCCAGGACCACGTTCTCTGTCTCAGGGACATTCATTTGCCACTATTTAGACCTTGAACAGCTCTGTAGAGCAGATCCTCTATTTTACAAAGCTGAGACTCGAAGTTACTTTAAATACATTTAATTTGAAAGTGAAAGTGAAGTCACTCTTTGCGACCCCATGGACTGTAGCCCACCAGGCTCCTCCATCCATGGAATTTTCCAGGCAAGGATACTGGAGTGGGTTCCCATTTCCTTCTCCAGGGGATCTTCCTGACCCAGGGATTGAACCCAGGTCTCCCGCATTGCAGGCAGACACTTTACCATCTGAGCCACATATAGTAAAACTGAGACTCAGGAAGGGTGCCTGAGGGTCAAACAGATAAAGTCTGACCTGCTTCACTCCGCCACTGGGACTGCCCATCTCTAAGCGTCTCAGGGATGGGCTGTGTCCCCGGCAGATGGCTGGACCACTTTGGGGTGTGTGTGTGGGGCGGGGGGGTAAGGATGCAGGTGGAAGGACAGCAGGCATCACTAGTGGACAGACGTCCCACAACACCCATCACCACCACCCAAGTACCAAGGGCACCACAGGCAGCCGTCAACTTGTTCTCAGACTCAGCCCAGCACGAACCTCAACCTCGGGCTGCAGGGAACGCGGGACAGTCCCCTACGCGCCACCGCGTTCAGTTCCCGAAGGCTTCTTCCTCCATCCTCTAGCATCCAGCTCGCATGTGGCCCAGGCTCTCGGTGAGGGCCGTGGAAGCAAGGAATCGGGGGAGAGAGCGCTGAGACATTTCTAATCATAACGAGACTGGGACCCGATTCTCTGGGGCTATCAACAAAAATCCCAGGACGGGACAGCTCCACTTTCGAACGTGTAGGAAAGGGTTTGATTCCTTTAGAAACACATTGACTTGTTGCCTTTAAAGGGGAGCCCTCGGGACTTTCCCTGGAGGTCGAGTGGCTCAGACTCAGGGCTCCCAGTGCAGGGGCCCTGGATTTGATCCCAGGTAGAGCAACTAGATCTTGCCTGCCGCAGCTAAAAGACCTCGCAGGCTCTAAGGAAGATCTCAGATCCCGCATGCCCGGTGCTGGTGATTTAGTCGCTCAGTCGTGTCCGGCTCTTGCAACACGATGGACTGTAGTCTGCCAGGCTCCTCCGTCCATGGGATTCTCCAGGCAAGAGTACTGGAGTGGGTTGTCATTCCCTTCTCCAGGGGACCTTCCCCACCCAGGGATCGAACCAGCGTCTCTTATGGCTCCTGCATTGGCAGGCAGGTTCTTTACCGACTGAGCTACAAGGGAAACCCCGCATGCCTGGAGCAGCCAGATAAAGAAATATTAATATTTTAAGATATCAGAGGACTAGCAATTAAAAAAAAAAAGTGATGCCCTCAAAAGTGATGCCATCTTTATTCTAATGACTCTTCTAAAGTTCACTCAACTCTTCAGAAATTGCCTTCAGGGTCACCTTTAACCAAAATCGATCAGCCTGCCTGACTGCCCAAGGAATTCCCCAATCCAGGCAACCAAGTGACTCTCAGTTTCCAAAACTCAAAGCCAGGTTCCACAGACCTGCCCCTCCGAGGCCCCTCCCAGGAACCCTTGCAGGGCGTAGGAACAGTTTTCTGACTGTCCTCAGACACTTGCCGTTCAGCTCAGAGGTTGGGTACGCCGCTCTCCTCTCTGGACCGGGAACGGGCGGTCCTCGGGCGGAGGGAGGCTGGGCCGCCCCGCCCCCCAGCCGTGGCTCCGCCTTCTCCGGAAGCAGGGCCGGGCGCTGGGACCGCCAGGCTCGGTACTCCCCACTAATGAGTCCTAAGTGTTTGCCCTGGGCCCCTGCCAGTTCTACTCCTGCGAGGAGGCGGGACGAGAGGTGAGAGAGAGGGAGGACAGAGCTCGTGCCAACCCGGCTCCGCCGGCTCCCAGGAGAGCTGGCACGGGGCCGCGCGGCACAGACGCACCCCGGGCACGGCCAGGCACCCAAGGAAGGGCCCCTGTCTCTCCCCTCCGCTTCAGGGGGCTTCCCCAAACGCCGATTCCCGGGCACACCTACTAGATCGCAATCCTGGGATGCGCGTGTTTAGTGAGCACGCTAGGAGGCTAAGGACCACGGCTCTAGGACGCCAGGGATGGGAATTCCAGGCTGGTTTGTGCATTTCTCTAGAGTCCACAGTGTTGGTCAAGACTCTCGAGTTACATTAAGACCCCCCATGCTCCCTAAAAATAAAAAAATATAAACCAAAAGGCTAAGAAGCTCCGGTGGGTGGGAGGATTTCTAAGTTCAGCTTTATCTACAGTTCAAGTGATTCTGTTTGGTCTCTGTCTTCCCTGGTGGCTCAGCTGGTCAAGAATCCGCCTGCAATACAGGAGACCTGGGTTCGATCCCTGGGTCGGGAAGACCCCTGGAGGAGAGCATGGCAACCCACTCCAGTATCCTTGCCTGGAGAATCCCGTGGACAGAGGAGCCTGGTGGGCTACAGTCTGTGGGGTTGCAAAGAGCCAGACACGACCGAGTGACTAATACCTGCACTTTCAAGGGGAGTCCACCCAAGTCTCTCCTTTCCCCAAAGCTCAGGGAGAGACGATCCCAGGCCGGAAACAGGCTGGCACCTCTCAGATGACAGAGAAGGCAGAGAAATAGGCTGAGGGACAGCTGGATGCCAATGGTCAGGGGTTAAAGTGGGAAAGACCAGGGCCGGGGAGACATTCTTGAACATATGGGTTCAAAGGACCCTTCGGGATCACAGGAACCAACACCCTCCTCCCATGAGGATGAATTTTTACCAGTATCTGGTTCTCTCTCTCTCTCCCTACAAACATTTAGACTACATTTCCCAGTCTCCCTCGCAGGTAGCAGGGGGCGTGACTTGAATTTTGGCCAGTGGACCATGGGTCTCCCAAAGGATCGACCCCTGTCTCCACTGGATGCTACAGAGACTCTGGGGCCCCTGACCATGGCTGAGCCACAACAGTGAAGGGGCCTGGGTTCTGCATGACTGTGAGGTTCACAGCCCTCCTCCAGGGGATCTTCCCGACCCAGGGATGGAACCCAGGCCTCCTGCATTGCAGGCGGATTCTTTACTGTCTGAGCCTCCAGGGAGGATGGAGGCCATACAGAATCACTTGAACCAAAGCTGAACTGGGAAATCATCCCATCCACTGGAGCTTCTTAAGCCTTTTGGGTTTTTTTTTAATCTTTAGGGAGTGTGAGGGCTATTAATGTAACTTGACAGTTAACCCACCCCAGATGGGACTATGATCGGAAAAGAAATCTTTGTGTGTTAAGCTATGTAGATTTGGGTTTTGTCCAAATCAGGAACCAGCCTAGTGTAACCAAGACATCCTCCTCCGGGTCCCCGAGCCCAGGGAGTGCTAGGGAAGAGACAGGCTGGGCGTCAGCGCAAGCTCCAGGCTGGGCAGGGCGAGAGCCGGCACCTCCTGGGTTCGGCCTCCGACAGGGACACACCACAACCACACACCACAACCGGGGCAGCACCAATTCCCAAAAAACTTTATTGTTTCAAGTGGCAAAACGTTATTGGTTTCTGTGGGGCCCCTGGCAGGGCGGAGGGAGACGTGGGGTGGGGCTGGGCTCCACCCGTTACAAAAATCAAAGGCTTTTATAAAAAAGGCTATAAACTGGTATCAAAAGAAAACCCAAGGGGGGCTGCAGGAGGAAGCAGAGAGGGAGGCGGGACGAGGGACCAACACCGTGGAAGACCGGTGGGGAGGGGCAGTGCAAGGGAGCTGGGACGCTGATACAAAGTGCATATCGGGGCCTCCCCCAACGCCCCCAGAGGCGGACGGGCAGAGGCTGTGGCCCGGGGAGGCTCAGCCGTCTCCCTGCCGGGGACCCCACAGGGATGGGCACTGCCTGAGACTGCCAGATGGGAAGAACCTGCAACAGAGAGAAGAGAAGAGGTTGGATGGGGACACGGGGGCAGAGGGGACATTTCACCTCCCTGCCCAGGCGCCCCTCTGCGAGGCCCAGCATGAGGAAGGCCCTGCTGGGGACCTCCAGCCTAGTGAGTGCCCCCCAGGGGTGCCAGACCAGAAGGGCAGGCCACCATCCTTGAGCCCTAGGAGAAAGGTGGGGTGGACGTCCCCAAGCCGAGGGACCCTGGACTCTGGAGCTTGGCCTTAGCCGTCTGCTCCCAGCCTCGGAGTGTTCGTGGCTCAGTCGTAACCGACTCTTTGCGATCCTATGGACTGCAGCCCGCCAGGCTCCTCTGTCCACGGGATTCTCCAGGCAAGAATACTGGAGTGGGTAGCCATTTCCTTCCAGGGGGTCTTCCCAACCCAGGGATGGAACCCAGGTCTCCCAATTGCATGCAATTCTTTATCAGCTGAGCCACCAGGGAAGCCTAAGAATACTGGAGTGGGTAGCCTATCCCTCCTCCAGCCTCGCAGACGAGGGCCATAAAAGCCAGGTCTGGGGCCTCCGGAGGCCTCGGGGCAGGGGCCCCAGCAGCCCTGAACCAGCCCCCAACCCCAGACAGGCCAAGTCCAGCCCCTGCCCGCACCTCAACGACTTCTTAGACCTTCTTCTTCTTCAACTTCAGGGCTTGCAGCCAGTTGGGCGATGATCCTTCTGACCTACAGGGCAGGGGGCAGAAGTCGGAAGGAGTCAGAAGCACCCCCTGCCCCTGGCCAAGAGGGGTGGCGTTGGGCTTGGCTGCAGAGACCAGCACCCTGGCACCAACTGAAGAGTGCCGACCCGCAGCATGATACCCTCTCCAAGCCTCTGTCTCTCTGTAAAGCAGGGTTTTCCTCTTAAGGCCGAGATGGGTAGTTCCTGGCACGCAGATCACCTACCCTGAGGACTTGTCTGGCTTGGGCGGGAGCGCGTGGGGCTTGCCCAGCCCGGGGACCTTGCAGGACTTGGAGCGCTGCATCGACTCCTTCTGGCCCGCTTTGCCCTCTGAGGGCTCCCCCTCGTCAGCCGAGCGGTTCCGCGAGCGCAGCTTGGCCTGAGAGGAAGCCGGGGCACAGATGGACGTCAGTGGGGCCGGTGTGGGCAGGGAGGGCCAGGACTTCTCCCCAGGGCGCGGCGTCCCCGGCCCAGGCCTGGACGCCCTCCACAGCCCTCTTACCCCGGGGAGGGGAAGTCGCTTAGCAACGACCTTCCCCGAGGGCAGGCTATGCCTGCCACCCCACAGGCCCTCGGGGAGACAGTGCTGACCTAAATCCAGCCTGAGCGGGCTGGGCGGGGCCAGCGGGGACGCCCCCAGGGTCTGCATGCCCTGCGCCCTCTGCCTGCAACATCTCCCCACCGCACACACTACACGCCTGCTAGAGCCTCGAAGCTGTGACCGGAGGCCTCCCCGAGCCCCGCAGCCAGCCTCCTGCCTCCCCCTGCGCGGCTCAGCCCTGCCCTACCCCCAGGGACACCTGAACCTCCACCCGCCACACCGCTGTCGCCCCGCCAGCCCGTGGGGTTTTGGGACCCAGACCCTCTGTGTTCTTCCCTCCATCCTGCCTCGCGCCCACCACGGGCACAGCAGGCACAGAGGACGGACAGGGTTTCGGGGCTTAGAGGGACAGACAAACGGACGGAGGGCAGGCTGGACGCCAGGGGGTGGCACGGCCAGAGGGTACCTTCAGGGCCGACGGGCTCAGGCCGGGGAACAGGCTGACTTTCAGGCCCTTAGTCACCCGTGTCCGGCGGTTCTGAGGCTCCTCGACCACCTCCTCATCCGAGGACGGTGTCTGTGAAGCCCGTGGCTCTGCAAGGGCCCGGGCAGGGGCTCAGCACAGGGCGGCAACCCCAGACCCCCCGCCCACCACCCAAAGGACAGCGACATGGAGGTCGCCAGGACAGCCCGGCCCTACCCGTGGAGTCTTGGAACAGCCTCGCATCCGACGCTGCAGCCTCCGACAGGCCCAGCGTGCCCCCGGGCCGGATGGCCGGGGCGCGGTGCCCACGCTTGCGCCCCAGGTTGGCACGGCTCCGGTACATGGCGCTGTCGAGGATCTCGGTGTCCTGTGGGGCATGGGGGTACAGACCACTGCCATGACCTTCGCAGAGCCGCCCCATCCCAGCTTCCCACCCCTCGGGCTGAGACCGCCCCGCCAAGAGGGAGGTCCCGGGGTGAGACCTGAGCTACAGCACCTACACACCCCTTCCAACCCCACCCCGACAAGAGCCCACCCACTGACCTCGATGAAGGAGAAATCCTGGCTGGGGGTGCTGGTCGGCGGCCCCTGGGGGGTCTGCTCGCCCTGACTGGACCCTGTGGCATCCCGGGTGCTGTTGACCGCGTCTGTCCAGCTGGCCTCCCCGTCCGGCTGCGGCCTCCAGGAAGGCAGGGGGTCCTGGCCGGACTCCCGGGGCTCCACTCGGTCCGCACCTGCTGCGGCCCCTTCCTCCTCTGACAGGGCCCTGGACCCCAGAGATGCCAACTCCTGCGGGGCCGTGGCCTCGGGGCTGTGGGCAGCCAGCCTCTCACCCGGCTGGCCTTGGGAGCCCATAGGTGGGGAGCGGGCAGGGTGATCACCAGGGCTGCGGGGACAGAACAGAGGCTGAGGTCATGCGGGGCCCACCCAAACCCCACCCCCCCAAACCCCACCCCACCGCCCCCAAAGCCCACTCCCTCACCCCCTCCACCCCACCCCCGCCCGCAGAGCGCCTTTCTCGGCCTGTTTCCCTGCGGCCCGTCCACGCCTCCCCCTAGACTGCACGCAGGGAGCGAGCTGGGCCAGCCCGGCGTGTTCAAATGCCAGGCTCCCCGCTTCCTGAGACGATGGGGGAGTCCCTTCACCCCCAGGGGGTCTGCTAACTACAGGGTCATCGGGGGCACAGAGTGAGACTCTGAACACCTTGCACAGAGCCGCGCGCGGGGGACCCCAAGAGCCTTAGGGTCTTCTAAGTACAGAGTCTCTGCAGGCGCGGAGTGAGACTGAACGCCTCGCACAGAGCAGCGCGGGGGGCGTGCCCACCAACGCGATCCTACCGCTGCCAAAGCTGTGGATCCTCCCGGGACGCGGTCCACCTGCCGAGCTGGCCTCTCAGCCCCGGCCCTCCAGCTCAGCCCTCTCTGCGCATGCCTCTGCACACGGCCCTTGTGGACGGCCGCGTACCCGACGTGTACCCGATGGCGCGCCTAGACAAGCTGCTTCTGCCCGGCAGGCACCCCTGCGCTCTCAGTCAGCCTGGATTCCCCCTGGGGGGCCCCCGGGCCCGCTCCCCCGCCCTGCACACCCTGGGCGCAAGGTGCCAGCCCCACCGCAAATCCAGGTGCTCTGTGCCCATGGCCCATCGGCAAGCAACTCGGGGACACAGCTACCTGCGTCCCCGCGCGGGCCAGGGCCTGGGACAGAGCTGACATCTACCGGGGAGGGGGGAGGGGGGATGCCACCGTGCCCCTGAACCGCGTCTTCTGCCCACTGCGCCCTCGAGACACGACCCGTACCATCCGGCACGCACGGCGTGCTCAGCAGCTCACGCTCTGCACCGGGGAGCCTGTGTGTGGCCCAGCTGCCTGCCTGCCCCTGAGACAGACACACCTGCACACACTCACAGCCCGTCTCCTGCGGGGAGGTGGGCACCGTTCACCAGTCACTCCTTCCACACACCGGCACAAGCACCACAGAGCCACAGCCAACACACAGACACGCACACACACTGTACGCACACACACACACAAGCACCGCAGAGCCACACCCAAGACACACACACACACCCTGTACACAGTGTATACACACACACTGCACACGGGCATGGAAGAGGCAGAGAAGCACCACAGAGCCACACCTCAGACACACACATCTCTCTCACACACACCCCATGCACACGGGCGTGGGAAAGGCGGGCAGTGCCTGGAAGCTAGGCCACGAGCCCCAGATCCCGGGCTGGAGGGGAAGAGCATGAAGCAGGTGAGTCAGTGCCAGGCCAGAAGCGGGGAGAGCAGGGGAGCATGTGTCAGTCTGTCCTTCCCCAGGAGGACACAGGAGGCCCCTGGAGGGAGGGAGGGGTAGCCTCCCCGGGCAGCTGCGCCCACCAGCCTTTCCAGGTGAGGTAGAGGGGAGGCTGGGGGCAGAGGGGAGGCTGGGGCTAGAGGGGACGCTTGGGGTAGGCCGGGGCCAAGGGGCTGTGGACCCGCAGATGGGTGGGCGGAGACGTCCACACCAGAGGGGACCCGGCGCACCCGCAGCCCCATGGGCCTTGGGGGAGGCCCTGCAGAGGGGTGGGGGGGAGCACACATCCCACCCCACTATCTGTACCAGATGCCCGGAGTGAAGGCCCGTCTCAACTGACACCAGCTCTGCCCCTTGCCCGTCAGGACTCTGAGGATCCCGAGGGCCAGGACTTGATCCAACACCATCCCCAGGACCATTCCAGGGACAAACACGGGAGTCCACGTGTAACAGACTCGTTTCCTTGTGCTCAAGGCTCCAAGACCCAAAATGAGAGCGGTCAGGACTGAAGCTGGAATGATGTGTGTATACGAGCAGCAGCTGACCTTGACCCCAGAGAGACAGGAAGAGAATGCCAACCACATGCAGGGGCCCGAGGGGATGCCAAGGAGCAGCATTCACAAGCTGTGGGCCCTTGAGAAAGCCAAGCTGCCTCTCTGGGGCTGCTTCCCCTGCTCACAGAACAAGGGGGCCAGCCCTCAGAAACCCATGAGGGTCCCCTCCCAGCCCACGAAGACCCCCCCAGGTGGCTGGGAGGCTGCTGTATCCCAGGGCCTGGGGGCTGGGGCAGGAGAGGGGGCAGTGCAGCAGCTCTCGGGGGGCCCAGGAGTGCTTCTCCCCTCAGGACAAGGAGCCCAAGACACGGGAGGGACACGCCGAGCGCCCACGCCGCTCTCGTCCCAACTGTTCGGACAGCAGTCCAGCCAATGGCCACCAGCCGGGGGGCCTCCATCCCACGCAGAACGACGACCAGAAACGTCCCCCAGGGCCCCACAACTGTCTACATCTGCCAAGCAGGTGTCAACACTGGCAGTGAGCACCTGGCCAGGGCTGACCACGTGTCTGCAGCTCTGCCACTCCCCGCACATGGACCCCCAGCCCAAAGGCCCCAAGAGGCGTTGGGAGTCAGTGATGCCCACTCGTCACAGGCGGGAAGCCAGAGCAGAGACGGGCCCTGCCCAGCCTCATGGAGGTGGTGGCAGAACCAGGCCCCAAACCTGGCAGACAGGCCCAAAGCCAGGGGCTCTGAGCTGTCCTCAAGGACTTCTCGTTACCGGGAGAACCTGCAAAGCTTCCTCCAGAGAGCAACTTTCCCGAGTGTAGAATTTCCCCAAGTCAGAAGCTTAGAACACCAGTCCTGTGGATATTAATCAAATAAGCTCGAGAAACACCGCGCTGGAGAACGGTAAACAGGTCTCCATTACTGCTGTATTTTCGGCGCCAAGAGCCCTACTTTCTAAGTCTGCCGTACGTCCACCGAGTACACGGTGTTCGCCAGATGTACAACACGGCCCAAAAAGCTGGGCGTTTTCAAGGTGTGACAGAGGCCAGAGATCACACAGCTGAGCTTCTCTGCCAGAACCCTGCCCCTTCCCCAACTCAGTCCCCCAGGCAGAACTTTTGGAAAGTTCTCTCTCCATCCTTAACAACAGGGGAGACTCTGTCCTCACTCCCCACCTTCAGAAACTCATGGAGGGCAGTGGGTCCCACTGCCTGCAAGTCCAAAAGCCGTGAAGGCATTTAAGACCCAGAAGTCGGAAAGTGGTACTGCTGACTGGGTGGCCTTAAGCGGCTCATACCACTCGACCTGCAAATCGGAGGTGATGAAAAAGCCACTCGACCTACAAATCGGAGGTGATAAAAAAACCACTCGACCTGCAAATCGGAGGTGATAAAAAAAACCTCTCCTGCTTCACAGGGCAGGTGTGAAGATCACGGAGGAGAGGTGTGCGGGATGGTGGAGTTGTGAGCATCCTGGGAAGAGGACTCGGGGGCAACCTCGGGCGGCCTACGCTCTCCCCGCACCCGGAAGGGACAGCTTACAGAGGTCCGGTCACTCGCGCTTCCCTGCAGGCTTTGCGCAGCCAGTGCCCCTCCAGCTCCCCACAGCAGCCTAGCCCGGAACTCCCCGGGGCCTTGCCCTGGCCCCAGGCTCTGCCCACCTCCCCTTGCCCTCCCCCGCCCTGTCCTCAGCCCCCATGCCTCCCCTGACACCTCCGACACCCCAGTCCCCTCTAGAGCCTTCCTGGCACCTCCAGCCCCCCAGCCACCAGCACCCCCTCCTCCACTGCAAACACAGCTTCCACCCAGCACCCCCTCCTGTCTCCCCTTCACAACACGTGAGACGCACCCCCCTCCACCCAGATGTGGCAAAGGTCAGACCTGCAACTCAAGTAAAGAGAATTAAACCCGATCTCAACAGAAGTGATGGCAAAATAAACATATGCCTTTTAAGCACCCTTAAGAGGGGTGAGACATCGCCCCAGTTGGTTTTACAACAGAAAAATTTCAGAGTCAGACTACGGTTGACTCATAAAACTGTTTTTTTTTGGAAAGTTCTTTTTCAGCCACCCTGGGTGTGGAGGCCAAAAGGTCACCGGGCCAGATACCAGGTCCCAATGTCCTTCAGATTCCCTTTTGAACCAGGGTTTATTCTCTGCTGGTGTGGCTGTTTTTTATTTATTTATTGGCTGCACTGCACGGTCCATGTGCAGGATCTCAGTCCCCTGACTGACCAGGGACTGAACTCGGGCCCACAAGCAGTCAAAGCGCAGAGTCCTAAACACAGGGCCACCAGGGAAGCCTTGCCCCTGGGGGCCTTAAGACAGGGCAGGCAAGAAGCACGGAGGTCCTCCCCTCTGGCAGAGATGAGCGCCACTGCCCGCTCCACGCTGGACCTGCCCAGGCCAGGATCATGCCAGGCCTCGCCCCCCAGGCCGGGAGCATCCGAAGCCTGCCAGAAACCATCCCGCACAGGACGGTTCCTCCAGCACCCACACAATCACGCTGCAGAAATCACACCTCAACCTCCACAGTCATCGCTTCAGAAAAAGAAACTCACCTGTGTGTGTGTGTCGGTGCTCAATTTAAGAAGTACATAAAGAAAAATTCACACTCCGAACCATCCCAGTTCTCTGAATACTAGACATTTTGGTGGAAGAGCAGCTTCCACCCCAGGTAGAAAGGGGGCCGTTTCCAGGGCGCTGTCACACCCTCCCACCCTGGGGTGTAGCTCCCTTACCTGGGTCCGAAGGCCGGGGACTCCTGAAGCCCGTATCCGTCCTCCTCCGGGCAGATGACCACGAGCGGCAGGAAGGGGTCTCCGTCCTCGGCGTCCGGCCCACTTATCTCGCCGACCCCGAGCTCCCTGGCCTCCGAGGGGCCTCGGGCCTCCAAGCCGGGGGCTGAGAGGTCATCATTCCCCACACCTGGTTCCAGGGGCTGGCTGATGTCCCCCACGCCACACTCCCTGGCTTCAGCCGGGAGCTCCACGTTCCGGAGCTCCGAGTCCTGAGCCCAGTCCACCTGGTCCAGCCCGCGACCCCGCGGCCCCTGAGAACTCTCCGAGTCTAGCTCACAGGGCACCTCCAGATGCCTCAGGCCTAGACTGTCGCCCCAGTCCACCCCGCCAGGCCCGAGCTCTTGGTCTCTCAGCTCGGGCGTCCAGTCTACCTGACCCACTCCACGCTCCCTCGATTTAAGGAACTCTCCCGCCTCCGCGCCCGACCAGTCAGTCTGCCCCACGCCACCCTCTCTGGCCTGGCTGGGGCCTCCAACCTCAGAAGTCCAGTCCTGGTCCCCGACTCCAAGCCCCCCGGGGGCCTCCGCCCCTCCACTCTGCGAACAGCGGACTAGCCCTGCATCAGTCACACCCGCGTGGTCTGCCCAGCCGGTCTGTCCCACGCCATCCTCCCTGGCTTCGCCGGAGCTGCCGGCGCGCACACAGCTGGACACCTCCAGGTTCCAGAGGCCCAGCTGGTCAGTCCAGCCCACAGCCCCCTCGGGGGGCAGGAAGGGGCCGCCTCCCAGCTGGCCACAAGGGCTCAGGCCGGCCCCACTTGCCCTGTCGTCGCCGATTATCCCAAACTGGGGGCTCTGCTCCGCGGCCTCCGCACAGAAGCCACTGCCCCAACCCCGCCGCCCCGGGCCGAAGGCTGCCTCTGGCTGGGCGCCCACACTGAGGCCGAAGTCTCCGGCCCAGCCCCGCTCCGCCCCCTCCCTGTCAGCTTCCCCTGGGCTCCGGGAGCCCCCCGCCTGCGGGCCCCCAACCTCCCGGGAGTCAGCGCCCCCTTGCCAGCCGCCTGGGTCCCTCTGCCCCGGATCCCCATCCTGCAGCTGGGGGCCGCTGGCAGGGAACACACCCCCCGCCTCGGCGGTCTCAGGCCAGCCCGCGTCCCTGCCAGCCGCCCCGGGGCTCACTCGGCCCGGGGTCTTCTTCTCAAACTCCGTGTCCTGCCGCTGGGCCTCCTCGAGGCTGAACCCAGCGCTCAGGGCTCTGGCTCCGAAGTCCCGGGTGAGGCCGCCGCTGTAGTCCGGCACCCAGGCGCTCCTGCCGAAGTCGCTCCTCCTGAACCCCGGGTCCTGCTGCCCTGCGTCCTGGCTGCTGCTGTACCTACCGAGCGGGTCCTTCTGCCCTGATTCCGGACCCTGCCCCTCTTCATCCCGGCTCGCGTAGGCGCCCAAGGCATCTCTCTTCCCAAAGTCCCAGTCCTGAAGGCTTGCGTCCCGACCACTGTAGGTCCCCAGAGAATCCCTCTTCCCGAACTCCTGGTCCTGGAGCTCTGCATCCCGGCTGAAATAGGTGCCCTGGGAATCCCTCTTCCCAAACTCCTGGTCCTGGAGCTCTGCGTCCCGGCTGGAGTAGGTGCCCTGGGAATCCCTCTTCCCGAACTCCCAGTGCTGAAGGTCCACCTCGTGGCTTTGCGGAGCGCTAGGCTTCCCGATCGCCCGGTCCTGGGTGCCGAGGCTCCCTGTGGCCCCCGCTCCACGCCCGTCTTGGCCGCCGACCTCGCCCTCCTCGCAGTCGAGGGCACGCCTGCCAGCCCATTCCCCAGAGCCCCCCTCCCCGACTCCATGCCCACACTCGCTGGCCCACTCCCTCTCTCGGAGGCCTGGGTCCCCTCGAGGGCTTGCAACTCCCAGGCCGTAGTCCCGAGAAGCATCCTGGGACCAGGTGGAAGGCCGGAAACCACCAGGATGTGGGCCTCCTGCAATTCCAAATTCACTCTGCAGGTCTTTCTGGGCCCAGCCGAGGAGTCCCTGGGAATGAGAGAGAGACACAAACGGGGCTTACAATTAGTCAGGGTGGCAATCGGTCCGGAGCGAGAATCAGTGCTGCCTAGTGCCCAACTCTGGCTTCGGAGAGCCTGGGTTTGGATGCGGGCTGTGTGACCTTGGGCAAATCACTTAAGCACTCTGGGTCCCCGGGGTCCCCATCGTTCAGTGAGGTCAGCTACTACGGCAGGGGGTAGGACGAGAGGGTTAAATGGAATCACTGAAGCCGAGGGCTCAGCAGAGGTCCCAGCACCCCGTGGGGCCTCGGCGGCAAATCCCGAAGTCCTGTTTACTGCCCTTGGGCAACACCTGGCGAAACGCCAGGAGCAGGGCTGCCTGGCAGAGGGGTCTTCCCAGGGCCGTGGGGGCAGGCATGCCCTCAGCGAGGAGCGGTGAAGACCCTGCGCCCCTCCACAGCTGCCCCTTTCCAAGGCAAGCTCCCCAGGGCACCCTTCACCCTTCCAGCCCACGTGAACCCCCAGCCCTGACCCCAAGGGAAGCTCCCTCCTGCCAGCGGCCGCCCTGCGAAGCTCTCTGGGTCCTCACCGCCCGCCCCAAAGGGACGGCCTCCTCCGGTTCAGGGAGAAGACCCAACCAGGGCTCCGGGCTCCCCACCCCGTCCGGAACTCCCTGACTCACTCGTGCGGCCGGGGGAGCCCTGGGCTCGGGGCTGCGGAGCCGGCCGGCCTCGTCCCGCAGCGCGGCGTTGGCCAGCAGCCTCTCCAGGACCGACATGCTGGGCTCCCGGTCCCCAGGCCCGGCCATGGTCCCGGCCTCCGGTCCCCGCCCGCCCGGGGCCCACTGGGCGCGGCGAGTGCCAGGACGGGGCTGGGCCGCTCCCCTCGCCCGCCCGGACCTGTCCAACTGCCCTGGCCCCCCTCCCTGAGAGCAGCTGCAGCTCTCAGCGGCCCCGCCCGGGAGCCAGTTGAGTCACCGCATCCCGGGACGGACACACCTACCACGGACGGACACACCTACCGCGCGAGCCCAGCGGCCTTAACTCCTTCCTGCTCGTCCCCCAGGCCCCGCCCAGAGGCCCCCGGCTCCTCCCTCCTCCCAGCCCCGCCCCTAAAAGTACGTTTCTATGGCCACCTGGAGCCCATCCCTGAGTCTACTGGGCAGCCCGGTAGGAGAAAGGGCACTGGCCCTGGAATCGGTGCTCTGGCCCTAGCCTGGCTGCCAGCTTACTGGGTAACCTTTGCACAAGGCTCCGCCTCCTCTGGGCCTCTACGAAAGCAAGTCTGAACTTCACAGTAAGAACACTCGCAAGATGCAACGCTCCCAAGCACTTGTGATGGGCGCTCGTCTGAGTACTTCACAGGCACTGCAACCATCACCCTGCGAGGTAGAGCCCAGCACCATTCTCCCCATTTTACAGACGCAGAAACTGAGGTGCGGGCAGGAAAGTCACGTGTTCAAGCTCACACGTGGGCCAGGAACAGGGCCAAGACAGCAACTCGGCCGTCTGGGTCCAGGACGCACGTCTAACTGGCTCTGTTGGTGCCCTTCATGAAACCACCAGTCCTCACGGACCGAACGCTCAAGGGTGCCAAGCCCTGCACCCAGCGCTTTCCACTTCTGTCTTGCCCACAACACAAGCCTAAGTGTCCTCGGTCGCTCAGTCGTGTCCGACTCTGCGGCCGCACGGACTGCAGCCTACCAGGCTCCTCCGTCCATAGAATTTTCCAGACAAGAGTACTGGAGTCGGTTGCCATGCCCTCCTCCAGGGGAGCTTCCCGACCCAGGGATTGAACCTGTGTCTCCCACACTGGCAGGCAGATTTTTAACTAGCAGTGCCACCTGGGAAGCCCCTAAGTCTATGAGGCAAATGTCATCGTTGTGAAAGGGCTCTGAAGCTTGGAGGTCTGGGTACGTTCCCGAGACCACTCAGCTGGTGGAAGCCGGGGTCAGATGCAGACTCAAGACTAGAGTCTAAGCAGCAGCCCACACCCTCTGCTCCGCCAGCTGAGCAGACTGTACGGACCTCCTGGGCAGGGGCAGGGGCAGAGGTGCCTGCTCACGGCTGGATCCCAAACTCTCAACACAGGGCATCCGCGTTGAAACAAGAGGCCCCCAAAAGCCCTTGACTTCCGTTCCAAACCCCGCCCAGGGCCCCCCTCACCTCGGAGCAGGCGCTGGGGGGCGGAGCGCCCTTCAGCTCAGACGAGGCGCCGCGCCGTGTGCTGGGCGGGGGCGAAGCCAGCAGGTCATCCAGCCACTGGGAGCCACTCTCGGGCCCCGCAGGCTCGGGGGATGCCCGGCAGGGATCTTGAACAGCTGTCCTGGATCGGGTGGTCTCGGCCAGGGCCAGGGCCACGGGGTCCTCCTCGGCAGACAGCGCCTGCCCAGGCTCGGGGGCGTCAACAAACAGGACGCAGGGCTGGTCCGGGGGCGCTGGCTGCTCCTGTCCCAGGACCGGCTCCAGGACGCGCAGGGCGGCCTCCCGGGTGGGCGGAGGGGGCTCCCGTTCCCCGTGTGTCTCCACCTGCGGCAAGGCTGGTGCAGGTGGGTGCCCTGCTGTTGGTGAGGACTCCAGAGGATAGTCCGCCCCACTGCCCGTCGGGCTCGGGGAGGAGCTCGGGTCGTCCCCCGGCCCCCGAGAAGCAGGTCTTCCTGGTCCCTCTGCAGCCGACGGGGCCCCTGACCTTGGCTGGGACGCGCCTTCCTCCCGGGTGGACGAGGGCCAGTCCCCAGCCTCCTCGTGGATGGACGTGGCCCCGCCTCCGGCCTCCTCCCTGGTGGACGCGGCCCTGTCTCTGGCCTCCGCAGCCTCCACAGCCCCACTTCCGGCCTCCTCACAGGCGGATGCAGCCCAGTCTCCGGGGTCCTCGCGGGTGAACGCGGCCCCTCCTCCGGCCTCCTCGCGGGCGTACGTGGCCCCGTCTCCGGGCTCCTCCCTGGTGGACGTGGCCCAGCCTCCGGCCTCCTCCCGGGTGAATGCAGCCCCGCCTCCAGGCTCCTCCCGGGTGGACGCGGCCCCATCTCTGGCCTCTGCAGCCTCACCTCCGGCCTCCTCGCAGGTGGACGCGGCCCAGTTTCCGGCCTCCTCACAGGCGGACACGGCCCCGTTTCCAGCCTCTGCGGCCTCTGCTGCCTCCGCGGCCTCGGTGATGGGGGAGGGTGGCGGGGAGTCCAGCCGCCACACCCCAAGGCCTGCAGGCCGCGTGGGGAAGGTCCATTCAAAGGACTGAGACAAGCTCCAGCTGGACTCGGTCCCGCTCCCCAAGGGGTGGTCCAGGGCGGACAGGCCCCCCGGGGCCTGGGGCAGGGTGGCCAGCGAGCCCCCCAGCTGCTCTCGGTCTGGGCCGGGAGGCCGCAGCACGCCTTCAGAAAATCGCCGCTGGGCCAGACCGCCGGCAGGGCAGTCCTCATCCCCCGGGGCCGCCCCGTCCCCGGATGCAAACGTCCGAGGCAGGTCTGGCAGCTCACCCGCTGCCGTCAGGGGCTGGGGCGCTGTGGCTGGGGACCCCTCGGGGCTGGGGTGCCTCGCGAGCTCCCCCACCGGGGAGCTGCCGGGTCTGGGGGCCTCCGAGGCCGCCACAGCTGGGACCCCTGGGCTCGCGGGTGGGTGGTGGGAGCCTTCCTCGGGGGGGCCCGCAGCTGGGGAGCCCAGAGTCTCGGGGGGCAGGGAGGGAGGCCCAGGAGCAGCAGGGCTCTGGGCCTCTGGACGGTGGGGTTGGGGGGGAGAGCCCCGCTCGAGGGAGTCAAGGCGAGGAGACTCGGGGCCCGAACCCAAGGCTTCGGCGGGGAGACCCGGGCCAGGGGCGCCTCCATTCTCCAAGGTGGGGCCTGGACTGGGGGGCACCCAGGGAACCTTGAGAACCTGCAAGACAAAGTCAGTAGCTGTCACTGCTCTGCCGGCTTGGGGAGGCCCCTGCCTACCCCCAAGAGACCCCAGCTCAGCGGCGGGCTGCCCGACACGCTCACTCCACGGGGGGAACCGGGGCTCGGGGGGACAGCCCCCCAGGACAACAGATAGAAGCTCCAGAATGACCTCAGGCATCCGAGACCGCTAGGGCCCCAGACCCCTCCCGCGTGGCCCTCCCCCCATAAAATGCACAGCGCTCTATTCCCAGGGGATCACTCAGACCATGCCCACCCGCATCCCCCAAGCCCAAAGCTCATGTGAGGAGTTACTAAGGGTCCAAGGTTCACGAGTCAAGAACACTGGCTTTGTGCGATTCCCTGGTGGTCTAGGGGCTAAGATTCCACGCTCCCAATGCGGGGGGGTCCCGGGTTCGATCCCTGGCCAGGGAACTATATCCCAAGTGTGGAAACTAAAAGTTTGCATGCCACAACTGGAGATCACGTGAGCTACAATAAAGATCAAAGATCCCGTGTGACCCAGTGCAACCGAATACATAAACAAATAAAATATATGTTTTTAAAACTGGCTTTGTAAAGGAAAGGCAAAAGGAAAACTAGAGAGTCTGGCTGTCTGGGTGCACAGCCTCAGGGTGGGACTCCACCAGGCCCAGGGCAGCTTCAGACCAGTTTCCGGGAGCAACTCACACCCCCTGCTCTGAGCATCCACGGTCCCAGCTCCGCCTGAGGGGCAGCAGGATCCGGGATTCAAGCCAGAAGCCCCGGGGGCCATGAAAGCACTGGTCTGAGACACTGGCACCTCCCCCGTCAGCTCTTCCCACGCAGGGTCTCCCCGACCCCCGGCATCCCCACCTGCACCCCAGGGCCAGGTCAACAACATCCACCTCGTGGTCAGGAGAAGACTGAGCAAGATCTGCACACCCGGCCGCTGTGAACAGCACAGGGGAAGAACACTCTGGGGCCCTGGGACCCCCAGCATTTGGCCCCCCTTCACCCCTGCACCGGCCTGCCCCAGGCCGTGACCTGAGTCTTGCTCTATCTGACCTCTGCCCTCCCCAGAGGTCACGCCCCCCGCCTTCTCTCATGGGGAGTCGTCTGCCCCATCACCACCTGACCCCTGGGCCTGGGCAGGGGGGCATCCTGTTTCCGCATCAAGGCCACCCTCCGATCCTTCCAGCCTGCACAGTCTCTGCAAATCAGGTTAATTTAGAGCCTGTGCCCTTAAACCACGCCCCCCAGGAACCCTCCTCCAAGAGCCCAGGACAGACCCCTTAAGACCCCTCTGCCCCCAGAGCAGAGCTCCAGGACCACAACCACTCTCCCGAGCACTGCCCCTGGTAAAGAGCTCACAGCAGTTCCCGAAGCCCCACAACTGACCCATCCAGCGTCCTGGCTCCGCTCCCTGACCTCCTCTCCTCCACTTCCCCGGAACCCACCTCTCTGAGGGTCCACCCTAGACCTGGTCCTCAGCCAGAGCCCCTCCCAGAGTGTCACATCTAGGTGACCTGCTCACCCATGTCCACCCCCGTCCATCCAGTGCCCTCTCTCCCTCCCCTCCGCCCATCTGAGAAGCGCGGTCACTCAGTCTCCTCCCTTCTCCCTGTCCCGACTCCCCTCTCTCCTCCACCGCTGTGTTCACACAGCTCCCTGTATTCCCTCCCTCACCCCAGTTTAACCTAATACAATACAGCTCTGCCCCAGCTCCAGGCTGCACCAGGGCAGCTGGAGACGAGCCCACCGCTGAGATGGTGGGTGCTGGGATGGTGGGTTCCCTGCAGCTGCAGCCACCCTGGGCTCAGCTGGGCCCCGAACACCTAGCAATCCCACGACATCCCCCTTCCACACACCCCCACCTCCCAGCTTTCCGATCCGGTCCAGTCCATCCTCAAACCTCCCCGCCTCCGCCCAGGCTCTCCAGGCTGAGGGCCTTGCTGTCCCTCCCCGAGGACTCAGAGACCCCCACCCAGGCACCCCACTCCCCGCCGCCAGCACGAGAGCCGTCCCTGCTCAGAGCTCAGGCCAAGCCCTCCTTTCTGTGTCCAGCATCACAGATTTTTTTCCTTCTCTACTGGACCGTTTCCATCAGCACACAAACTGCTCTCATTTCTTCTGGCTTAAAAAAAACACACACATGCTGCTGTCCACCCCTCCCATCCCTCCAGCTACACCCCTTTCCTTAAACCCGGGCTCTGTGTTCAGCACCTCTTACCTCAACGCCTTGGGCCCGGCCTCCGCTGAGCCCCCTCCAAACGGGCTCCCTTCTTCACTTTGCCACCCTGCCACTCTAGCCAAGTGCAGCCAAGAACCCCCTTGCAACCCCCGATTCTCAGGGGCGCCCCTTGACCACCCGCCCCAGTGCCTCCCCCAGCCCGGGCAGCTCCTGTGCTCCACGCCAGCAGGGTTCCCTCCCTCACCTCCGCTCCTTCCTGCATCTCCTGGGCTCCTCTGCCAGGCCTCCGTCTCCCTCCCACGCCTCACCCATGCCCTCGAGGGACCTCAGGGACCTCAGCCGACTCCACGGCCATCTCCATGGCCATCTACACACCGACAAGTCCCTGCAGCTCCGGACTCAAACACCCCACTGACCCCCTCGGACCCTGCTGGACGAGGTGTCTCCAACTCAACAGATCCAGAAGCAAGCTCCTCTGGTCCCTTTCTCTGTAAAGGGTAACCTCCCGACCACTTGGGCCACAGACCCCCAGTGGCACCCTTCACTCTCCACTCACTCCCAGCAGATCAGCCTGCCTGCAAGTCCCGTCCCCTCCACCTTCACACCAGAGGCCCCCCCGCCCACCGTCTCCCCCAGGGACTGCCTCCAGGATCCATAGCACCGTCGTCTCTCACCGGGGTGACCCCAAGAGCCCCCTGACTGGCCCCTGCCGCTGCCCTTGGCCCCTGGCCGAGATCTTGGGCAGGGAGACTCCTTGCAAATGGAGCAAGGTCATGCCTCTCCTCCAGCCCCTCAATAGCCTCTTTCCCTTCTGCGAGCCAGCGCTCCCCCGAGTGGCCCATCGCCACTCAGTTCTGCTGTCTCTGTGACCCAGACACCCCAGTTTCCTCGCTGGGTGGAGTCCACGTCCTTTGTAACTGCAGCTCCCTCTGCCAAAAAGGCTGTTCCCCAAACATCCAAGAGCTCACCCCATCCCCCGTTTCCTGGCAAGGAATTCCCGTCACCCTTGCCCCGGGACCCGTGCAGGTAGGTGTCCCGGGGGCCTGTCTGATGCTCTACCTGTCTGCCAGTTCACAGGGCTCCCGGTGTTGGAGTCTGCCTCCCTACATTAGAAGGCGTGTTCCGCGGGAGCAAGGGCTTCCCTCCTGGCTCAGACAGTAAAGAATCTGCCTACAAGGCAGAAGACCTGGGTTCGATTCCTGGGTCAGGAAGCTCCCTGAGAGACGGGAACGGCTACCCGCTCCGATATGCCTGCCCAGAGAACTCCGTGGACAGAAGAGCCTGGCGGGCTATAGTCCACGGGGTCGCAAAGAGTCCGACACGACTGAGCAACAGACACACGCTTCCCTGGAAGCAGGGGGACTGTGGATACTTTGCATGTGGCTGTCTCCCCAGCACCGGGATCACAATAGATGCTCGATAAATACGTTTGGACAAATGCACACACTCATGTCTCTCTCCCTGCTGGACGGGACAGCCTCCAGCTAGCAAGGGCTCTTGGAACAAGAGAGACCACCCTTCGCGTCATTTACTCAGGAACGCAGACTGTCCGCCCCGAGCACACCGTGGGCAGAGGGGCTGTAACAGGAGACCCCTGTGAAACGTCGCTTCACCTCTTCTGCGAGAGAGCAGACCTGGCCAGGGACCGTGCTGGACTCAAATCCTGCCTTTAGCCCCTGGGCAAGTTATTTGGCACCTCAAGCCCTGGTGTGCGCACCTCTTGTGTGGGACCTGAGGGGCCTACTGGGCCAGAGTTATGACCGGGGTTACGTCCGTCAATCCCCCCGCCCCCCCGAGGTTACCCAGCAGACAATAGGCCGTCCAGGGCAGTCATCCTGGACACTGTAGGAGCCTCAGGCCCTCAGCCACACTTAGCCAGGGTGGCCTGGAAGTTGAGAAATATAAGTCCTGGGGCAAATCACGTAAACCTCCTCCACAGCCTCTGTTTCCCCAGCTAAACTAAGGGAGGCGGGAGAGGCACAAACGAGACCCTTCCAGCTCAGAGACTGCGTCGTCGGGTGGGGAACTCACGTCGGTCGTGGGCTCAGAGACGGCCGGCTGGGCTAGGTCCCCATTGAAGGTCAGGTCTGAGGGGGACTTCCTGTGAGGGAGAAAGAAGGGAGACGGAGGCACAGATCAGAGAAGCCTGAGGCTGGTGGAGAAGGAAGGTAATCAGGGGTCTGACCGACGACCGGAACAGAACCCGACATGCACCCCGCCGGGGCACGTCCTCCTGGGGGACAAAGACCCTGGTGGCTCCCAGAGAGAGCACCCCAGAGGCAGCGGGTGTGTCCCACCTGCATGTCAGGGGGTAAGCCCCCCCAACCCCTCTGGGAAGAGCCTGCGGGGCCCCAGAGCCCTCGGGGCTCCTAGTAAGACCACTAAGCCCCAGAGCCCTTGAGGGGTTAAGGTTCTCTGGGCCAGGGCAGCTGGCCCCTCCCCAGCCAACGCTTCTGGAGAACTGCACGGGGAGGAAGACAACCAGAGGGATTTTGCAAGGTCGAGGTTGCTCCTTTCAAGCCAGGCTGGGAGCAAAAGAGAAGGAGAGCGGAACCCAGCCTGGACAGGGCGGGCTCCCTGAGAGCCCAGGGGGGATAGGAGGCCTCAGACGCCCACACTCCCAAGAGAGGCTGGCAGGCAACGCAAGCGAGGCTCTGGGCCTCCAGCTCGGCTCAGACCGTAGCAGGGCCTTCTCTGCAGCAGGAGCGGTGTCAGTGGGGCCAGAGAGCTGCGGGCCTGGGGGGCAACCGGCCCAAGCTGGCGCTCCCTGCCCTGAGGGTATTCCAGGCAGCTGGGACCCTCATGCCTCCTCCCCGGGGCCCAGGGACACGTCCAGGTCAGGAGCCCCCAGGACACGCTGGCACCGGCTCTGGGAAAAGGGATGCCACACGCAACGATCTCCAACCCAGCTGTGCAGCCTGTGCGCTCACACCCACTGGCCTGGCGTCAAGGGGCGTTCACTGCTTTCCTCTCCCGTTAGACTTCTCTTCACGGCCAGGCTGTGCCACACACATACACACACACCCACACACCCCCCAGCACCTGGCACACCGCTGCACCCACAGGATGGGCCAGCAGTTAAGAGCACACACTGGAATCAGAGAGGCCCTAATTCTAACCCCAGCTCTGTCTGTCACTTGCTAAGGGACCAGGGGAAGTCACTTTTGAGCCTCAGTTTCCTCATCTCTAAAATGGGCCTAATATTCCCTTCACTACACAGGATGGCTGTGGATTAAGTGAGGCAGCGTTTGGCTCTCAGTATGAAAAAAGCACTGAAAATAAACTTCCAAACTATATATCTGAGTTCTCCTACAAACACATGGACTCTGTACAGACGACAACAGAATAAAGCACACACTAACTTGGTCTGCAGGGGGGGAATGGTCCGTGACTCTGTCCAGGGTTGGCCCGCACGCACGCAACACAGCTAACCTCCAAGGGAAGATCACCATCTCACAGGAGACTACCCACCCTGTCCTCCAGGCTGGCTGCAACCAGACACATAGCCCCCCACCCCTCACCTCTGCTCGGGGGTCTTGCTGGGCTCCTCGGGGCAGTCGGCAGGAGACCCCGCGGGCCCCTCCTGGGACCATTCCTTGGAGAGGGTCCCAGCGTCTTCCCTGGGGCCTGGGGCCACGCCGTAGCTCCTGGGACCGTATCTGGAGCTGCCGTCGTGGTTGAAGGTGAGGCGGGAGCCCCAGAGGCGGTCGGGGCTAGCCGGGCCCTCCTTCCTGGGCTGGTCCATCTTGGCCAGGATCTCCTCCACAGTGGGCGCAGCGAAGCGCTCCGAGGCTGGGCGGAAGGGAAGGGGTGCCTTGCGCACGCCCCCGGGGGCAGCGCACCGGGCCGGAGGGGTCAAGGGGGGCGTCTCTTCTTTCCCAGGCTCCTCTCTCCCAGGCTCCCGAGTGGCTTCTCCCCCAGCCAGGGCCTCGGCCGCAGACCTTGGCGCAAACGGAAGGGGCCGCTTGTTGCCGCCATAGGGCTGGGGTCCTGCCAGCATGTTCATCTTCCGGGCAGAAGGCAATTCGGCCAGAGGACCCCGGGGAGGCCGAGGCCCAATGGGCACCAGCAGGCTGGGCTTGGCAGGCAGGGCTGGCTTGGCAGGCAGGGCTCGGGGTTTGGGCTTGACAGGGGGTTTGGCCCGAGGGTCACCTACCAAAAGGAAAGGGCTGGTTGAGCCGATGTCAGAAGAACAGGAGGCAGAGCTTCACCTCCCACCCTATGGACTCAGAATGTTCCTACACCCTTCCAGGTACAAGTCAAATGTCACCACTTCCATGAAGGCTTCCTGGATTTTCCACACACATCCCAGAAACATTTTCCCTCATCTCCAAATTCCCGAAATGTCTAGCCAGTCACCCTAACAAGTGAAAAGCCATTTAAGGGCCTAGCTGGCAGCTATTTCTCACTGTACCCACTTTACACCTAATACACATTCTTACCAAGTGAATGACCAGATGAGCAAACGAGCTAATAAATGAACACCTGCCTGCCCACACCAGGCAGTCAGTCCACCATCTCCCCCAGTCTGGTCCTTCCCTCGAGCATGCCACTCTGCTAAACTACATCCACAGCAAACTCGTTCTCCCAGCTCAGATTCCCTACCCTGCCACCCTGCTGCCCCCCTCCTCTGGGGCACACCCAGGCCACCTCCCTGCCACCATCCGCTGTGTGACCAGGAACGCAAACTCACTATTGACCTAAGCCAAACAGAAGGAAATCTGCTACAGAAGGGAAAAAAAAGACCAGAAACATACCTTCTATATAAGGCATTTCAATGCCAAATAAAAGACCTTGAATTACTCATGGCCACAGCCCTGCTAATAGGATATTTTATCACCCACTCATTCCACTCAGTGCAAGAAAGGCGTCTAGACAGGGAGCCAGGAGGCCTGGGTTCAAGCCCATAGGTGCATGCCCTTCCCCATCCCCCACCCCCAGGCCTCAGTTTCCTCCTCTGTCAAACAAGTGGTTTGATCTACATCCTCTCCAAGGTTAGCGTGTTCTCTGCTGGAGAGCTGTGATCTCAGACAGTTCTGAAGGGTCTCCACCAGAGCGCAGGACCTCTCAGGCTCATCCCGCTTGTCCTCAGACTCCTCCCTCTGTCCCCAACAGGGTCAGCCTTCACCCACCCACCCCCAACACCGAACGGGGGTTCGGGCCTCCAGCCCCCTTTCCAGCCAGCCCGCTCCACCTCGCACCCACAGGTACCTCGCTCGGACCCAGCGGATACCAGCTCCTCTTCCGGCTCGCGGGGCGCTAGGGAGGCCATGGCTGCGCCTTCCCTGGGAGCAGACACTTGCATCACATGCGGCAGGCCTGGGAGTGGGGGGCAGAGGGGTGAGCTGGGGGCGGCAGAAGACCCAGGAAAAGAGGGAGAACAGAGAGAGGACCAGAGGGCTGGGCGCTGGCAGCGCGCTTGGAGAGGGAGTCTCCGACTTCTGGCGGCCGGTGCGGGACAGGAAGCGGGCGCTTCAGGAGGGGGGCTGGGGGAGATCACAGGAGGTCCCCGGCGGCCACGTCCTCCCCTCTGCTGCCCGCCCCCCCCCCCCCCCGCGTCGGCTCTCCAAGTCCGTCTCCTAACCCTAAAGTCCCACAGGTCCGAGGAGCCGCCCCCTGCTCCCTCCTCCAGCCAGCTGTCCAGGGCACCCCACTTACCACTCCTAAGGCACCCCCCCACACACAGACACTCCTTGGGTCAGGGGGCCCCCGCTCGCGGGATCGACCCAGGGCCGGGGAAAGAGGGCTGCCAAGCCTGAAGTCTCCTGGTGAATCACCTCGCGGGAGACGGGAAAAACCCGCTCCTCCCCAACCTGGGCCCCGCCCCGCCGCCCGCCTAGCCCGCGGGCCTCCCCTTCCCGCTCCCCGGCCTGCCGCTGGGAGTGGTTCCCTCCCGGCCCCCCCACCCCCACCCCGAGTCCTCCTCCTCCCTCCACGTCCCTGCCCCGACTCCCGCCTCCTCCAGAGCCGTCTCATCCAAACACGGAAAAATAAGGAATAAAAAGTAAACATCTGGAATACATTTTTTTTTCCTTTAATTTCTCAATCGCTTTGGCTTCGGCTCGGAATTTGATGAGGTAAAGTCAGGGCCTAGTCCTGTTGCCATAGCAATGGCCTCCCACTGGATTTCCAGAGCCTCGCCAAGAGGAAGGAGGAGCCGGCCCAGGCCCGGGGCTGGGAGAATGAGACCAGGCTAGAGAACATCCGGGGGGCGGGGTGGCTTGGGGGGGAAACTCCCTAGGGCTCCCCTCCTGGGCCCGTCACCATGGGAGGGTCCACAGCCCACCAGAAGCAGCTACCTGGGCATCACTCACCAGCCTGGGCCTGACCCGAGGGCTTTCGAGGGAGGTTGCAGAAGAGATTTTAACCCAGGTGACAGAAGCCTATGGCCGAGAGCAAATGGGTGCCCCTCCTCTCGGCCTGTAACTGGAGCTCCAGGTCTGCTCCACCAGGATTCAAATGCTGGGTGGATCTCCTGCCTTCCAGCTCTGTGACCTTAGGCACTTTCCTCACTGGTCTAAACCTGTTTCCCTGTATGAAGAACACAATGAGACTTAACACAGCGGTTAAGGCTCCGTGCTTCCACAGCACACTGCAGGCGGCCCCAGTTCGATCCCTGGTCAGGGAACTGAGGTCCCACATGCTGGGAGGTGTGGCCAAAACTAAAAAAAAAAAAAAGAGGCTCACATGAGATGATCCATGCAGCTGCTGACCTCAGTGCCCAGCACCCAGTAAGTGGCCATTAAACGGTAGCTCCTATTAGGAGGCTTCCCTTGGAAACCATCTCGTCCTCTCCTCCAACCACAGGCTACCGCAGACCAAGCCTTGTCACCTGAAGAACCCAGTCTTGTCACCTGTTCTTCAGACACTTCACCACCTCCTCAGGTCCTATCCTGGATCCTGAAGCACCATCCCACCCTCAAGAGCCCCCAGGAATGACCACTGCCCTGCCTCCTTGATAGACCCCGCAGCCCTCTGTTCCAAAGGAAAAGCGATGTTTCCTATTGCCTGGCATGCATGGGGTCCCTGAGGACAACCCAACCCTCTCCAACCTGCAAGGGGCCCTGCCTTGCCCAGAGTCACCTACTCCAGCTGGTCTGGCAAGACAGCACCAGATCCAAAGAAGGGACCTCAGGTGCCCAACTTCCGGGAAAACCTCTCACTTCTGACCCTGCCCCAGCTTGTTCCCAGGATAGGAGGGACTAGGCAGGAGGGAAAGAGACATCCAGGCCCGTGCAAGTCCGGTCAGCCAAGTCCGGTGCAGCAGGCGCACTGTGGGTGGGTGAGTAACATTCACAGCCGGCCCGAGTGTGCGTGGAGGAGGGGCACGCGGCAGAAAACATAAAATTTAAAAAAAAAACGCAAGACTGTTTCCTTGTCCTTGAACGTTATTACCAGGGATACGTGGTGTGGGTGGTTAGAAATGGAGACCAGCTGGTCCAGAACCGAAAAACCCTTTCACCTGGAGGCTCAGCCGGGCGAGGAGCTGTAGCACACAGGAGGGAGAGCTCGTCCTCCCCCGCCAACTGAGGACGGGGTCTCAGCAGCTCAGACGCCCAGCGGGAAACCCGGGTGACCAGGGCCGGAGAGCAGAGCTGTGAAAATCTCAGCGGCTCTGAGCATCCCCCATGCGTTAAGAGTCCAGAGACCGGCTGGACCCTGAGGGCACAGGGGAGACACCAGGCGGCTCCTGCCCCGGGGCGGAGGCCCAAAGAAGCCTCGCCGCAGGCAGGGCCGCCTCCGCCGACCCTGAGATCTCCCGCCAGCCGGGTCCGGGGCCGGAGAGGACACTGCCGCAGGAGGGAGGGCCAACTGCGAGACGAGAGAGCCCGGGGCGAGGGGCCGTCTGGAGGGGCCCGGCGGGGAGCTCTGGGCACAGGGGGCCGCGGCTGCCGGGGGGAGGGGACGGCAGGCTGGAGGAGGGGGCGGCGAAGGCCCCGCGCGCGGGATGGGGCGCCGCCGGCGGACGGACGGACGGGGGCCCGGGGACGCGCGCCGGGCGGGGGCGGGCTGGGGCGGCCGGGGGCGTGCCGGGGGCGGGGGCCCAGTCGGGGAGAAGTGGGCTAGGGTCCCTCCGCCGGCTCCGCCCGCCGCGGGCTCCGCCTGCAGCCTCGGCCCCCCTTCCAGGGCTCGGTCGGCACGCGCTTCAGGCCCTGCGCCCCCGCGCGCACGCCCCGGCCCCCGGGCCCCCGGGCCGTGCAAACTTTCCTCGTGACCGGCCCCCGCCCCCAATCTCGGCTGCGGTCTCGACGCAAGAGCGCCCACCGCCCCCGTACCTCGCCCCCGCCCTGGACCCGCCCCCGCGCACTCACGCTCTCCTCCGAGGTCCAGCTCCGCCAGGCCCGCGCTCCGCACCCCGTCGTGAGTCTCAGCCGCCGCCGCCGCCGCCGCCGCGGGACCGAGCCTGGCGGAGTCCGGGCGGGGCCGCCCTGGGCCCGCCCACGGCCCCGCCCACAGCCCGGCGGGCCCTGCCCTTAGCCCCGCCTCTATCCCCGCCCAGGGGCGCTTTGGCCCCGCCCATGCCCCGCCCCGGGCCCGCCGGGCCCCGCCCCTGCCCGCCCACATCCCACCGGGCCCCGCCCCCGGGCGCCTGGCGAGTGTTGGGGCGCCTCGCCAGTGACCGCGCGCCGCCTAGTTCGCCTGGGCGCATGCAAATAAAGCCGCCCCCGGCCCACGAGGGCCCGCCCCGGTTCGGACCCCCGCGAAGCTGACGCAACTCGGCGCTGAGGCGGAAGGCCACCGAGACGGCGGCCTAGAGAGGAGGCGGCCCGGGCCCGGGCGGTGGGCGGGCTGCCGCCCTGCGGGGCCCGCGCGGGAGAGGTTTCCCCCGGCCAGAGCCAGGGGCCGGCCCCTGGGCTCTCCGCGCGCGCCGGCTCAGTCTGCAGCCCGCGGGGATGACCGCTCACCCTCGCGCGTCTCCTGTGGCGCCTGCCCCCGCCCTTCCCAGGTGGCACATCCCTGGTCAGGGAGGGCCCCTGGAGCGGGGCACTCTCTGCCTGGAGAGTCCCATGGACAGAGGAGCCTGGCGGGCTGCAGTCCACACAGGGTCGCAGAGGGTCGGACTCGACTGCAGCGGCTTAGCAGGCATGCCTGCCCCGCCCAACATAAATTCCTCCCAGCCTAACAATGCCGCATACTCCACAAGAAAGGCTTCACACATACTCCACCCCTTTCCCGAACCCCTATCAGGCTACACCCCCACCCCCACCCCAACACACAGCACTCTTCCCCCCCAATTCTGCGGGCTCAGGTTTCCATTCCCCCCCATTTGCGGGGAAGATTGGTCAATCCTGATTCCATTATCGAAAGACTTCCAAGACCCTGGACTCGCAGGTGATGAAGGCTGGAGCCGGAGCCGCCCTCTCAGCTTCGCTAATGGAGTGCCGCTGTGAGAGAGACGGCCTAATCAGATCAGCTGTCATTTCTAGACTCTCAGGTGGCCCATCCCACCAGAAGAGACTGAAAACCAATGCTTGTCCAGCCGGGAACAGAACAGGCTGTACCTGGAGACTCGCTTCCCAGCTGAAGGGTCAGATGAGTGCAGTAAACACCAGAAAGAGTGAGAGCCATACAGCGGGGTGAGAGAGAAGGCCTAAGGACGTGATTTCCAAAGTCAGTTCCCTTTATTAAATGTTCATTTTTCACAGACCAGAAATACAAAATAAAAGTAGAAATAGGCCCCGGTTAGGAGCTACAGACCTGCCCTCACAGGACCCCTGCCTGCGGCAACTTGTACAGGACAAGCAGCAGCTATACCCCAAAGGGCGGGAAGGCAGGGCGGGAAGGCAGGGCGTGCGGTGGGATCCAGCCCTGCCCTGGCCCCCACCAGATGTCTCCCCGGATTATAAACAGCCATCTTCTGAAGCCGCAGGGTGAGACGCCTCCCCTGCGGCCCCAGGGAAGTGCAGACTAGCGGGAAAGCTTGTTCAGATGGCACAGAACCCAAGGACTGCATTTCATAGGAGAAAACAGGTACCAAAACACGGGTGGGGAGACAGGCTGGGACGGGGCAAGCCCCAGGAGACACAATCTTCTTCTCTATTCATCAGATCCTGATGCTGAGTCTTCTGAGCTGGGGGGAGTACTGGCTAGTTCCTCTTCTTCGGAGTCCTGAAAGCCAAAGGTCTCTTACAGGGGAGAGGTACAGAGTCCAGGCCACCCTCCCCCCCAGCCACTTTTCAGAGAAGGACCCCCACTTGGCTACCCGCTCCCTGCACCCCAGTGTTAGCCTTCAGAAGCACAGATTCCACCCACCCGCTCCCCTTCATTACCCCTCCGTCCAGGAGCGTCTGTCTGTCCCGCCACCAGCCCAGCGGCCCCCACCCTTCCATGCCCCACGGCCCCCCAAGCCCCGCCACACCTCACTCCGCCTTCTCTTCTTTTTGCCCTTATTTTCTCCGGAAGAGCTCTCGTCACTGGACACAAACTCTTTGCTTTTGAAGCTCTCGCTCAGCTGCCTTGATGAAGACTTTGATGATGAGCCCCGGGAGGGTGTGGATTTCTTCTCCATCTTCACTTTGACTTTCTTCTTCTTCTTGGACTTGTCCCTAGGTGAGCAAGAGGGAAGGGGGTGCTGGGCCCTCGGGTTCCCCGCATCATCAGGGCCGAACCTCTCCTGGCTTTCACAGGGCCTTTCCCAATCCCAGCCACATTGCCCAGCTCACGCTAAACGTACACAACCAGGCGTGTCAGCCCTGAGTGCCCCAGGGGAGCTCATCATAACTGAATCACAGGAAGGATCAGGGGCTACAGCCTGAAGCAGCCCCATATGCAAAACTTGCTTAACGTCTGTTATTGGTGAGTCACTAAGTCGTGTCCCACTCTTTTGAGAGACCGCTGACTAGCCTGCCAGGCTCCTCTGTCCATGGCATTTCCCAGGCAAGAATACTGGAGTGCGTTGCCCTTTCCTTCTCTAAGGGATCTTCCTAACGTCTGTTACTTTACCTTTAAAATTTCATGTGAATTACGCTCCGTAATAATAATCATTTTTAATCCCCCCCACCCCTTGAAATAAAATTGAAGGAAAATATGGCTCTTAGGAAAATGAGCCGTATTTATCCAAGTTACTTTCAGAAATCCTCTAGCCCATTCCCCGTACCTGGGCAACTGCCTACCCCGATCTGAGCAGCACTGCCCTACTGCAGTCAGAAACGTGTCTGTTAACACCCCAATTCTCAACCTGGAACTGCAAAAATACCTGCCAGAAAAGCAGCTCCTGGGTCATTTTGTTCCCAACTCTCACCTCTTGGAGGACTCTCCACGGCCGCCTTCATATTCCTTCATGGCTTTTTCATATTCCCTCCTGGCATCCTCAGCCTTGCGATCCCACTCCTGAGTCACGCACACACAGGGAATGAAAAAAACAGGAAAATATATATATATATATATATATATTAGACCCCTGCCCCGATGCAGGCAAAAGCAGCACAGAACCATAGCCCTGGGCCCACCCACCTCCATCAGGTCCCAGGGTCCCGACTATCCGCAGCTCCTTACCTCCTTCTTCTCCTTGGACATTCCCTTCCAGATCTCACCCGCCTTCTTGGAGAGGTCCGTGACGCTGATGCCTGGATGGTCCGACTTGATCTTCTCCCGGCTGGCGTTCAGCCACAGCATGTAGGCAGACATGGGCCTCTTGGGGGCGTTGGGGTCCTTGCCCTTCTTTACCTGTGTAGGAACCCAGAGGCCGTCAGCCACCTACTGCCCACAAAGCTCCACATTCTCCCCAAGAGATGACCTGGAGCTCCTTCTTAGAGGGACACAATGGAGAAAAGACTGCGCAGCATCAGGCTAGACGGAGAGCCCCCAGGGATGGAGACCATGACCTCCACCGCTCTGCACCCCAGCCTAAGCTCACGTGGAACCCTCTCCTTGGGCTCCAGGACAGAAGCCTACTCCCAATTTGGATCTCCCAGAAGCTAACTGTCTCAAGGGCCAGACTGAAAATTCTCCAGGCTCCTCCTCAAGGCCAGCACCAGTCCGCAGGCCTTACCGGGGTGGGGGGAACTGCAGAAAGACTGAAAGAGGACGGCCACCCCCCACCGCCCAGCACAGTCTGCACCTCCAGGGGCTTCTTGCGGCTCTTGCGGTCCTTGGCCATCTTGGCCTTTTTAAGCTGCTTCCGTTTCTTCTCTTCCCGGTCGCTGTCACCCTCGTTACTGGAGGAGCTGGCGGAGGCGTTGCTGTCAAACCTGTCGAGGACAGCAGGGCTCAGAGAGAGGGGAGAGCCACCCACCAGCTTAGGACGGGAGGACAGCGAGCCCCAAGACCCCCGCCCAGGGAGCAGAGACGGAGCAGGGCTGCGGCGCGCATCCTCCTCTTGCTGACGTGCCTTCAACCACCCGGTCCCCACCCAGCCGTGGCAGCGGCTTCCTCGTCAAATCCATCAGCAAGACGCAAATGACGCAGGGGGGGCCTCTGCGGCTTTCTTGGGTCACGGCCTAACCTAGACCCCACGCCCCTGGAGACGAAGCCACGGTCTCATCTTGCCCAGAAAATGCCCCAGGTCCACTTCACCGCTTCCTCTGAGCTAACTGTTTTAACCCTGCAGTCTTCTCTGTTGAAGAGATAATCAGCTACCATGTAAAAAGTGGGGGGACCACCTTCAGTCCAACCCGGTACCCCTAAGCAGTCCCCTCCATCCACGCGCCCAGCCCCTCAGAAGGTGGAGCCCTTACGCCCGCACCACGGTGAGGAGCCCTTTCCAAGGCACTGTCGCAAGCGACTGCTCACCGACCCTCCCAAGTGTGCAGCAAGCAGAGCTAGTGCACTCCAGCAGAGTTTCCTTTTTTTCTTTTTGCTGCCCAACCTTTAATTCTTTTGGAACAAGAGAACTCCAATTTCCTGTTGGGAACCACCCAGCCCCATTCAGGGGGAGCGCACCCCAACCACAGGCTCTAAGCGGGGTGGGGGGGGGGGTCCATGGCTTAATTCCGGCCCATCAGAGCACATCTCAGAACGCAGACTCAGGAAGGGGAGGCAACCACACTATTCACCACTGCTCTGAAAAAAGCAGCGCTTCTGAGTGTTAAATTGTAGGACTGAGCCTACCCCATGCTGCTCAGGGTCATTTAGCAATGCATGCACCTATCTAAAAAAAAAGGAAATCAGAAGTAACAATTAATATTCCGCTCAACTTTTGAGCACCTGGATTCAGTCGTGGTGGTGGTGGTTTAGTCGCTAAGTTGTGGCTCCTCTGTCCATGGGATTTTTCCAGGCAAGGATACTGGAGTGGGTTGCCATCCCCTTCTCCAGGAAATCGTCCCCACCCAGGGATGGAGCCCGTATCTCCCGCATTGCAGGCGGATTCTTCACCGTCTGAGCCACCAGGGAAGCCTCTGGATTCAGGTGCCTGAGCCCAATCCTATCACCAGGCTCTCTGGTTCCATGACCTAATAAAACTCACTCTTACGCGAAAGTCAGTTTGAGTCATATTTCTGACATCGGCAATCAAGAAGTCTCCATAGAGAACTTCCCGGTGGGACACGGGTTTGATCCCTGCTCTGGGAAGATTCCAACACGCTGCAGAGCAGCTAAGCCCCATGAGTCACAATTCCTGAAGCCCCTCGCACCCTAGAGCCCCTGCTCCAAAACAAGACAGGCCACTGCAGTGAAAAGCCCGCACCCCGAAAGCAGAGAGCAGCCCCTGCTCGCCGCAACCAGAGAAAGCCTGCAACCAGCAACTAACACCCAGCCCAGCCAAAAATAATTTTTTTTTAAAAAGTCGTGATGGACACTACCATCTCATAGGGGAAGACACAGAGATGCATGCACCGCCTGACCTGAGGACCGCAGCTGGGAAGCAGGCAAGCTCTGCCCCTACCACCGTTCTCTCCACTGTCCTTTTCTGGTTTCAGGAGGCGCTTCGCACTTACAAAGCATCTTAACAACCTTAAAACATGTCCCTGTATCACTTCAGCAGCAGTCACTTTTCTACCCTCGGTCAGTAGGTAACTCCGGGACTTGGGAACGCCCAGAGGTATTCCGGTTCCTGAAGCTTACGGGCCACCCTCACCCCGCCGGGTAGACCCACGACTCACTCCTCTGCCACATCCTCCTCCTCTTCACCCGGGTTGAAGGACTCATCTGAAAAAGAGCACAGGCCGTGTGAGCTCCGCCCCCGGAAGACCCCACCCCGCTCCCCGCCAGGCCGCCCAGCCCACCGGTCTCCTCTCCCGATTCATCGCTGCTGTCGTTGGCGTTCTCCTCGCGGATCTTGCCCTCCTCCTTCATCCGTTCCAGGTAGGCGTCGTGCTGGTCTTCGTCCGAGTCAGCGTATTCGTCGTAGCTGGGGTTCATGCCCTGCAGGGCGGGCATGGGGCTCAGGGCCAGCCCCCCACCCCGCACCCGCGGAAGCTGTCCCCATGCCTGTGAGCAGCTGGGAGCAACCACGCCTGGAGCCCCAGGACCGCATGTCCACACACAGCTCGGCGCAGAGCGTCTGCCCGACTCCCTGGCGACCCGGTTAGTCCAAGCCCCTCCCGCGCCCGGCCCCCGGGGGGCCCCTGGGGGGCTGCGGAGCCTGCTCTAAGGTCATGCCAGGAAACCTGTACCCGGAGGGGAGAGGGTCTCACGCACCTCTTTTTTCTACAAGGGCGAGAAGAGAAGAAAGAGTGAAAAAGAAGCCGCACCAACCCCAGCCCCTTCCCCGACAGAGAGAGCAGGCGAGGCTCCTCCCAAGCACGCCCAGATACCTCTTTCAGCCCTCGGTTTTTGATGTTGAGCTTCTTGGCGTTGACGAAGTCGAACAGCTTGCCGTACTCCTCCCTGAGAGGAAAGGGGCCCGTTACCCAATGGGCAGGTCCAACACGGGCTGGGCTGCGGGCTGTCCTGACACCCCCCAGGGGCCGCATGACAGCTCGATTACGCCCAGGATCTCAAGAGACCCCTGGCGAACAACAGGCAGAGAAGAGTCAGGCGCTGGTCTTGAAGAAAACTTAAAGGATCTTCAGATTTCAGAGGAATAAAAGGCAGAAAGGAGTGTGTGCCTGTCCACCAACATGCTCAAGCAGTGGGGAGGCGGGCTGGGCATTTTGCTAGTCTGTAACCCAGCCTTCTGGAGAAGGCAATGGCACCCCACTCCAGTACTCTTGCCTGGAGAATCCTATGGGCAGAGAAGCCTGGTGGGCTGCAGTCCATGCGGTCGATGAGAGTCGGACACGACTGAAGTGACTTAGCAACAGCAGCAGCCCAGCCTTCTCAGGCTGCTATGAAGGTTGACTGTGAACGTGTCTGTGAAACATGCAGCCCCCAGCCGGCATTCAGTGAGCAGCTGCTGTCCTCGGGCACAGAGATCATTCAAGGAAAGAGGGAGATAGCATTTCCATTGTGCGGGAAGAGGAGGAGGGCTAGTACCAAACACACACGGCACTCGGATTTTTTTAAGTACAGAAAGCAAGCAATGCAGCGGCTGCCAAAGGCTAAGCACCCCAAGGGAGAAGGCCAAATTCCAGGCAGCAGAAGAGAAACTCTGCTCAAGGCTTGACGTGTCAGAGAAGAGTCACCGGCCTGGAGAGGCCGGGCCGCCCAGTGGAGGAGGCTGGGTCAGGGCCAGGGTGCCCAGGAGGGCTGGGCAGAGGCGCTCACCTCTCAATGCTGCTGAAGGTATACTGGGTGCCCTGCTTGGTCTCAATTTCAAAGTCAAAGGAACGCGTGGTGGTGGTCCCGCGGGCGAAGTTGACAAAGGAGATCTCGTCGAAGCGGATGTGCACGGGCGGCTTGTGGACGTAGATGAAGCCCCGCTCCAGGGGGTACAGCAGCCCTGAGCTGGCCTTGTAGGAGCAGGTGATGCACTGGGCCCCCGAGTGCCTGGGGAGGTGGCACGGTCAGTGCCGCCTGGGCAGCAGGCACACGGCGTGCCCCAGGTCCCCCGGTGTGTAAGCCTCAAGGGGCTGCCCCCTCCAGCGACCGCCCACCCAGGGCCCCGCGGGGTGGCGTTCCCAGCAGGGGTTAGTGCACCCCCCCGCCTCCCACAGCAGGCAGCGGCCCAGGCCGGTGTGCTCACCCTTGGAAGTTGCCCGGGACCGTGATCTTGCGGTTCACCAGCGCTTTCATGACCCGGCTGACCATCTCATAGAGGGATCCCGACATGTTCTTGGTGAGCCGCCCCTCAAAGCGCTTCTCCACCTCCTCCCTGAGGACAGCAAGAGGCGGGCGGGGGCGCTGCGGCCTTCCGCCCGTCCACCCGCCCCCTGCCCAGGCCAGGGACAGCCTCACTCACTCGTTCATGTTGAGCGTCAGGGAGATGTCCTCGTCCTTGGAGAAGAGCAGGATGAGGAAGTGGTAGCGAGTCTGACCCTGCTTGATGGGGGGGTCCAGGCTGATCTGCGGGGGAAGGACCGACCGGGTTCAGCGCCAGCCAGGGCTTGGAGGACCAGCTGATGAACTAGACAGACACGGGTGACATCTTCCTCCCAAAGACCTGGCGGGCCCCAGGGGTTCCAGCTTACCACAAAGAACATCTGGCGCTGGTCCTTGTGGGGCAGCAGGAAGAGCCGCAGCACCGTGGTGTAGGGGATCTTGTAGTCGAAGGTCTTGCCGTGCAGGTGCAGGAAGGTGGGGTAGATGCGGATGTCGTAGCGGCCTCGGGGCGTCAGACACTGCAGCTCCCGGAAGATGCAGATGGCGTCTCCGGTGGCCTGGATCACGTCCGCCTTTGACAGCACGTTCTGGGCGAAGGCCTGACGAAGCACACGCGGGTCATCGAGCCGCTGGGAGCCAGCCGCGGGGCTATCCAGGGCCCGCTCAGCACCGCGGAAAGCCTCACCTCGACGGGGTCCACGCCGTCCTCCTGGGTGGGCGGCACGTAGAAGCGCACCTCCATGAGGGAGACCTCTGCGTCATCGTTCTGGTGGAATTCCAGCGTCACCTCGTTCTTGCCGGTGGTGCACTGGGACACATTGCTGAGAGGGATCTCGAAGACCGGCTGGTCGCCAATGTCGAAGGAAAGCAGCTGCCCTGTGGGGAAAAGGCGGACGATCCATCCACAGGCCCTTCCCCTGGCTCAGCATAAACTGCGCTCCCACCAGACCGCAGGCTCCCTGTGGAGAGGGCCCAGGGGCTGTCTGTTTATCCCAGACCCCCTAATACACCGTTGGTCCTCGATAAACACACGATCGTTTACAAATGGACAAGAGATCAGAGGCAGTAGCAGAGAGAGAGCAAGACAAGTTAAAGGGGGAAATCTTTCATCTTTCCTCCTCCCCCGAAACCTCAATCTCCCGCAGGACTCACCACCAAACTTCACGGTTCCCCAGTTCCAGCCCTTCACACACAGGTCCTTCTCCATTAGCTCCAGGCGATAGTGAGTTTTGAAGAAATCAGAGAGTTTCTCAAACTCCTGTAGGGAGAGGAAAGAGAACCAGCCCAGTAAACTCCTGATGGCCTGAACACAAACTTGAATGTTCTGGGATTATCTGTTTCTGAGAAGCTGTCCCGGTATACCTTGTATCAGAAATCCTTGGTGACTTAAGAGTCACAGCTATAAAACTGTTTAAAAGACTGGGAAAAGGTTATTTCTCAGCCTGGGGGAGGAATAAAGTAAGGGGCTGACATTCCCAGTCAGGGGTCTCACAATGTTTTTTCTGAGTTTGTATAGGTATTGCTTTACCGAAAATGGAAACGAAAATGAAGTAAAGTCTTGAATGCACGCAGGTCACAATGGAAAAACAAAACCCAAACTAAAGCATCAGGTAAGACCCAGAACCTGGATAAAGACAACAAGCAGAAGACACCAAAAAAAAACAAAATCAAAACAGTAGAAAAACTTCTGGAGTCAGGGCACAAAGAAACTCCTGCTGCTGCTAAGTCGTTTCAGTCGTGTCCGACTCTGTGGGACCCCATAGACGGCAGCCCACCAGGCCCCGCCATCCCTGGGATTCTCCAGGCAAGAACACTGGAGTGGGCTGCCATTTCCTCCCCCAATGCATGAAAGTGAAAGTGAAGTCGCTCAGTCGTGTCCGACTCTTAGAGACCCCATGGACTGCAGCCTACCAGGCTCCTCCGTCCATGGGATTTTCCAGGCAAGAGTACTGGAGTGGGGTGCCATTGCCTTCTCCAGAAACTCCTGAGACTGACCCAAAACTGAACGTTGATTGCTTAACAGCTTCACTGGTGCTGCTGTAAGGAGCCCAAACCAGCGATCGCACAGTTACCAGAAGAAGGGGTAACTGTCTGTCTAGAGGATTAAAACTAAAGGAGATACATAGTCAAGAGGAGGTGATGGCAGTCAAGAGGGGGCGATGGCAACAGGGTGTCTCACCGATTCCCGGAAGCCGTCATACTTATAGACATGTCCGTTCTTCGTGAGCAGTTTAAGCCCGTGGCCCAGAGCCACCCGGCGCCAGATGCCTTCGGTCAGCTCCCCGGCCTGGATGTTGTCCACCTTGCCCGTCTTACTGTTCTTAAAGATGATGCCCTGGCGGCTCAGCCTCAGCCGACCATCATTCTGTGGGGTAAACAGGCCCAAATGTGTGGGGACGCCACAGAGCAGCAGACCAGGGTCAGTCCCACCTGGCGCCCCATCTGGGCCCGCCTGACATCCACAGACTGGAGCAGCAGCAGCCGTGAGGAGCCCTGAGGGCTGGTAAAGGGAGACAAGCCCGCTAGGACCCTTGGGCTCTAATCCTGGCTCAGGCATCCACAACCCTTGCAGGGTCTCACTTTCCAGGCTCCGGGACTGGGTATAGCAGCTGTGAGGCCCTCAAGTGGACCTGATTCTGGTCCTTTCCCTGGGCACCGCTTCTCAGTTGGGGGGAACCCTAAGCACACACGGGTACTCCTAGCCCTTTTCCAAACCAGCATGCCCATGCAGAGCATGGGCATGATCAGTGGCCCTGCAGGTCCACTCCCCTCCCTCCGCGGGGCCCTTCTCACCATGGAGCCCTTCACCTCCTGATACACGTCGTTGAACTCCAGGGTTTCTGCCATGCTGACCTAGCCCTGTTGGTACCCCCGAAACTCCTGGGTGGGCGCGCAGACGGAGGGCGCGCTGGGGATCTGGATTCGAGAGAGAGAGAGAGAGGTGGATAGGAAGGACAGACGCTCACGGTGCCCCCGGATGGGCCCGCTGCACCGGGCATGCGTCCTATCTCCTCCGCCCGGGGGCCCGGGCCCAGTCCTGGGGTGCCGGGCCCATTCCTGGGGGGTGCCGGGCCCATTCCTGGGGTGCCAGGCCTGCCCCAAGAAGTGCTGACACAACCCCCCACCCACAACCCGACACCCGACCTGGGCGCTGCACCGGGCGCCGCGGCACCGAACAGCGCAGCCCCCCGGGCCCGGCCGACTCAGCGCGCGGGGCGCCCCCCCCAGACCCCCCAGCGCCCCCAGAGCCACAGCTCCCCCCGCCCCCCAAAATGGACTCGCCCGCGGCCGCCCGCCTCCAACGCGGGCCGGCCCACCGCGCGCACCCCGCGGGGGAGCCGGGCCCGCGCCCTGCACGCGGCCGGCGACCACCCACCTCCTCGTGCCGGAGCCTCGCGGCCGCCGGCGCCCGGGCGGTAGGCGCGCCGGGGCGGGGGGACGGCGCGGGCGGGGGCCGGGCAGGGGCGCTGAGCAGGCTCTTCCCGCGTGCGCGGCCCCGCGTCCCGCCACCGGAAGCGCTGGCCACAGAGACGGCTGCCGGCTAGAGAGGCGCCGCCCGCGAGGCGCCCAGCTAGAGCGCCGGCAGCGCCGGAGGACCCGCGGGGCGTACCCGGCCCCTCCCGCCCGCGCGGCCGCTGACCCCGGCTCCGCCCGCCCGCCCGCGCTGCCCCCGACCCTCGGGCCCGGAAATCGGGGGCCCCTTAAACGCTAAAGACGCCTAGGCTTTTTAGAAGAGAATTTGCGTAGTGTTTTTATCAGACTGGGTCCCGAAGCGCGTGGCTCTTGCAATGAGGGCGTGTATCTCCTGTACAATAGTGGTTTCTGTAAAGCCGAAAGGAGTCTGACCCAAGAAGGAAAAGATTGGAAGAGTTGTGCAGAGAAGTGCCCCCTCCCACTGGCTTCCAGGAGAATGCAGGCGTTGATGTCGCTGTGACGGCACCACCCTCTCCTGTCCAGAGAGGACTGGGTCCTTTTGCAAATGAGCTCGCTGCACCCCCGAAACTTCCAGCAGCCCCTACAAGTTGTGAATTGCCTGGAAGGGGCTGGCCAGCGGCCATGCCAAGTTCAAGCGCTGGTGTCAGGTTAATCACGGAGCCACAACTGCTTTGAAAGCCTATCACCCTGGGACTGCGGAAGCCAGCCACCCCCACACCCCCACCTTCTAGAGTCCTGAGGTGCATCTTGCAAAATCAGAGGCGGCCGGACTTGGGAGAGATGTCTGGGTTTCTACGCTCCAACCTCTTTTTGCAGATGGGGAAAGCTGAGGCCCTTAGGGGAGGAGCCCTGGGGTCTCAGTTGGCGACAGAGTTGAAGACAGATCTACCACGGTCTAGCTCTCCTCTGTCATCCTCACCGTGACTCTGTATTTCAGAATGACTGACGATATGTGTCGTGCATGGAGACATTAGGGCAGAATGTTGAAACTTGAACATTTCTCTGACAGCCTGACCTGTGGTTAACCAGTAGCTTTGATCCTGGGACAAGAGACAAAGTAAACGCACCGTTGTTCCCAGAACTCATGGCTTTACCCTCTGGGTGATGGCTGTTCCCACACTCTCTAGCAACATAAATTCAACTAGATTCAATAAATATGCATTGAGCTCCGACACAGTGGTAGGATTTGAGGAAACTAGCAAGCAAGATGGAAACAGCTCCAAGCTTCCAGGAGCATGTAATCAAACAGATGATTCAGATAAATACACTGACAGTAAAACAACCCTCCCCCCAAAAAACACCCAGTGTTATAATGCAGTGCTGGAAGTAGAACTTCAGCCACTGCCAGGATGAATAGGAAATAGAAACTAAGTGACTCTTTAGTTACCCTCTCCCCTGAGACCAGGAGAAAGGTTCAGGAGACCACCCCTCCCCCCACCCACGCTGTCGATAGCAGCTCTTGAAAAGAGCGGAGTGTCTGTAGAATTGAGCGCTATAGGAAGACAGGAATAAACTCAGCTCAAGCAGGCTGCTAGGTGGGTGGGGTGGGGTATTGCAAGGGGCTTTCAGGAGAGCGTGGAGCAGCTGGTGAGCTGGGATGGAGACGCAGCACAAGAGAACAGAACCGAAGCGGTAGACAGAGTGCAGATAAAGCATAAGTCCCAGAGGGCCCCGGCCAGCTGCATCCCAGGCAATCAGGAGCCTGGGATTGGAGACCCCACCCCTGCCGTGACATCATAGGGGAGTGGGGTGGAGACCAACAAAAAGGGGGTCCCCCACCCTGGCCTTGGACTCTTGGCAGCCCACAGGGTGGAGAGCAGAGAGAAGCTGAGCCCCGAGCTAGGGTTGCCTGACTTAAAGGAACAGGCTCCTCAAGCCCCCTCTAAGCCGCCCCCCCCCCAGCCTCCATCTGGATGACCCCTCCCTCCTGAGTCCACCATCGGGTCTCTCCTGAGGGGTCATTCTCTCAGCATGAACTGCATCTCAGATTTCTTCACCTACGAGACCACCAAGTCGGTGGTCGTGAAGAGCTGGACCATTGGGATCATCAACCGAGCGGTTCAGCTTCTCATCATCTCCTACTTCGTGGGGTGAGTCTCTGGCCCCCAGGACCTAGAAACCTGAGATCCTAGTGACCCCGAGGGCCGCTCCCGGGTCCCATCCTCCCCTGCCTCCCCTCAGTGTTGCTGCCCAGCTGCCTAAGTGTCTCCCCTTTGGGGGGCAGCAGCCTCATCTGTGGGGACCTGTCCCAGGCACTGTCCTCCACTGTCATCCTCGGGGAGTTCTTTTCCCACTAAACCCTCCCAAGTTGGACCGTGGCCATCACCCCGAGGAGGGGCGCTCTTGCCCTTCCACCATCTCCCCTTCCCTCTCTCCTCTCCCCCAGCCCCAGCCCCAGCCAGAGAACAGACCCCCCCCCCACACACACACACATCTTCCCATTGCCTTTAATCAACTCTTCAGGGGTCTCAGAAAGATGAGGGAGCCAGGGGAAGGGAGGGGAAGGCGATGAGACAAGGGAGTCCGCGACAGGTTGACCAGGTGGATGGCGGAGAGGGCGCAGAGAAGGGGCGGGCTGGGCAAGATGCTGTGAGAATGCGGAAGGGGAGCCCTCGTTCTCTGAGCACAGGACGGGGAGGGAGGGCGTTAGAGTGGGGGACCCTGCACCTGTGGGGGGACGGGCGGCAGGCAGAAACGAGTGCAAACACCCTTCCAGGGAAGATATACTGCAGAGAAAGGAGGCTTTCCTGAGGATGACATAGGGGACTGCCCCCCTCAAGGACCAGAAATACTCCCCTTTGTCAGAGAGCATCAATGCCGTCCGCCTGACTTCATGCCCCAGAATCCATTCTGGGAGTTACTTAGGAGCCAGGGAAGTCCGAACACCCGCTCTTGGCCCCCACCTCTTGCAGATGCACAATGCACACACGTACACACACGTATACATGTGTACATACAAAGTACACACAAAGGTTCATGAAACAGACAATGGCCAGGGGGAAACACAGGTTCTGTCCTTCTAGTAGACGTTCAAATCAGGAAAGCAGGACAGAAACCTCGGAGGTCTGTTTCTTTTTTCCTGGCATGCGGGTCTCTAGCCTCGTGCTGTTCCTTGAGACAACGGGTCTGTGTGTGGGAGACAGAAAGCCACCGATGACCGTCCGGAGTTTGTGCCGGGAGGTCAAAGGAGACCCGTGTGCGTGTGGGCTGGGGCCGCGGGAGTGGACCTGCTGGCCTGCCAGGCAGGAGTAGTGCGTGGAAAGACGGGTGGCCGTGGATGAAGGAAATTTTTAGCAGCTCCACACGTGTGCTGAGAACCAGTGGGTTTCATTCATGTGGTGTGTAGACGAGGCTGCACATGCAATCTCCTCGCGGAGACATGAGAGGAGGGATTCAAGCTTTGGGATGAGATTAAATGGCTTTAAATGAAGTTCTGTTCCCACACTGGGGTTTCACGAGATAGGATGTTTGCATGTGCTCTCCGTCGGCATCTCCAGTGCCTGGCTTAAAGTTGGTTCTTAAGGCTCCACGTTTGCCTGTGTGTGCACGGCTGTGGTTCGTTGCCGCTGAATGGTCTATTGGTCCAGGTGAGCACAGAGCTACTTCAGCACCTTCCAGCCTGGCCTGGCTCTGTGGGCTCCAGGCCGGAGGCTGATGGAGGCGAGACCCAGCGGGCTCCATCGCCCCCGCCCCCCACTGCCCTTGTCTCTCCCCCTCCCTGATCCAGTCCAGCGCCCCGTTCTCAGTGCTGCAGCCGGCCTGCTGGGCAGGTGGGAGAGGCACTTTGGCGTCTTGACATCCAGCCCCATCCGTCTCCCAGTCTGACAGCTCCCCATGGAGCAGCGCCTGGCAATTCCATCAGCGCTCTCTTCAGCCCAGCCCCTGGTCTCAGCCGCATCTCTGTGCACCTGAGCCCGGATGCCCGTCCGTGGTCAGGAAGGTAGCAGGAGTGTATCGAGTGTGTTCTCCTGACACAGAGACGGGAACAGTGGGCCCAAGCACAACGGGTCCTCACCCCGATGGAGCTGACCCTGCCAGAGATGGATGCTAATCAGACCGTCTCCACGAGCAGATGTAAAATGGCAGCTGTGTCTCGGGGTTGAAGAAGGGGCGCCCAGCGCCCCGAGGGTCGCGGGTACCGAGGGGTTTGCCTTTGACCCGGCCGGGGAAGTAAGGGAAGGCTTTCTGGAGATGAGACTTTGAAGCCAACAGCTGAAGGATGAGTCAGAGCCACCAGGTGCAAGAAGGGGAGGAAGGGGGTTCAAGACAGAGAAGGCCGGCTCTGCCAGGTGGAAGAGCCTGGTGAATGCGGGACGAGAAGGGGTCTTGGTGGCTGGAGCAGAGGGAGCCAAGCAGAGGATGGTGGAGGACGGGGCTGCAGCCACAGGCGGAGGCTGGACCTCCGATCCTTCACTGCTGCAGAGGAGTGATGGACCGTGATGGAAGCTCCTGGTGCGTTTCAACCTCTGTGTGTGTGTGTGTCTGTGTGTGTGTAGGGGGAGAGGTGGGAAGCCCTGGCTGACACCCCAGGGATTGGCGTGGGCAGAAGTGGACGCAGGAGAAACCGTTAAAAGGCCAGGCAGTCATGCAAAGAAAGGTGACCGTGGCTCCGACTCAGGAGGATTTGAAAGGATTTTTAGTGCTTTGAGGTTAATGCTTGACTTGAATCGCTTCCATATTAGCCCTGCCAGGTAGACCAGATGCACAGCTTTACCTAGGGCATGAGCGACAGGAGCCAACTACTCCTCTTATGTACGTACAGCAATACACCGCCTGATCGCCTGATGGACTCCACACACACCCATGCACACACACACATACTGGCCTGAGCCTCAGCTGCTTGCCTGTGGCTCCCGCCCGTCCATCCCTGGCTTCCTGACCCGCCCCAGGTGCACGGAGGTGTCTCCGTGAGGACTACTGGGCCTTTCTCGTGCCTTTTCTGGGCCCAGCTGGTAATACGCAGTCTCCTCTGCAGTGGTGGGGAGGGGGGAGGACTTCCTAAAAGCCGACCCCTTGTCTGGATCCCACGGGCACCTAAGGAGGAAGGAGACGATCCCTGAGGCTTGAGTGCCCAGACGCACCAGCCAGTGCCCGGGCTGGGGTTGGTTCCCGGGGCCTTCCTGCAGGAAGCCCACAGCCTGGAAAGCAGGGGTGAGGGCCTCCCGCCTCTGGGGTGCCCCTTCCACCCCGGGAAGGGCCTGTTGGGGTTGCAGGCGCCCCCAGCCCATCGCAGCCCCGCACTGGCTCTCCCACTCCAAGACCCCCATCTGCACGGCCTCCCACTTTGGTTCATGACCTTCAGCCTCAGGTCAAAGCTTCCAAAGACGTCCATCATGTAAAGCCATTAACAGGGCGCATGGGGTCGGTGGGGATTGATCCAGTTTACAGAGAGGGGCGTGGGATCCCATGGCTTGCTTTCTGCCTGCCCCGTACCCATCTCCCCAGATAGGGAGACCTGGTCAGAAGCCTGGCTCTGACCCCAACAGGAGTGGGGTTCAGACAGGTCAGTTTCCGTCTCCACGTCTCAGCCCCCGTATCTGGACGATGCCACCTCTGAGGGTTCTGAAGGGAGGAGGTGACACATGGCAGTGCCTGGGCTGGGCGACTCGGGAAGCTGGTGACTGTTGCCATTTCTCAGGCTCCCAGCGTGCCCCTCTTTCCCTCGGCCCAGCTCACACCTTCCTGAGAGATCCGTCTGATGCCTGCAGGCATGCGTGCGCACGCGCACGCGCGCACACACACACACACACACACACCCCCTCATACCCTCCCGATCTCCTCCCTGACTCCCGGGAGGTGGACAGGACAGGACACTGCCCGGACTTCCAACCTGCACATCCCACCTGCCAGGGAGCTGCCGCCCACCTCCCGCTCTATAAATAATGAACCAGGAACGCGAGGAAAGAAGTCAGAGCAGCAGAGTCAGTGCCAAGAACTGGAGGCTCAGTGCCATCCCGTCTCCTCAGCCCTGGCCTCTGGAGACAGACTCGGCCCCTCTGTTCCGGAAATGAACACCACCCCCCCGCCCCCCCCTTCTCCAGCTGCCTGCATGCCCCAAGGGGGCACTGGAATGCTTCCGCTTGTTATTCAACTCGGAGGGGGAACCCTGCCTGGGCACAGAAAGGAGCCGTGAGGCAGGAGGAGGAGGAGGAGAGAGGCCGGACAGTCGTCCCTTGGGCCCTGGGCTCTTCCTCCTGAGACGTCCCTGAGCCGGGGGCCACTCTCCCGGGTGATGGGGCGAGGCCAGCAGGACAAGGACCAGGGCCCGGGGGGCGGGACCCTGCCAGGGGACCCCGCAGGGGTGATCCAGGGTCAGAGCATGCGCGCAGCTCGGCGAGTCGGTGCCCCGCCCCGGGCCTGGGCTCCTCCGTGTCCCGCCCCGGGCCTGGGCTCCTCCGTGTGTAGCGTGAGGATGATACCACAGCAGTCCCCTTGGGTGGTGAGTAAGGACTCCTGCCTCCTGAGCATGCCGTGCTGATCCTGCGGTGATGGTGGCCATCTGAACCCCACTTCTCACCCAAAGGTTCCCAGACTTGAAGGACAGGAGAGGCCGGTCATCTCACTGCTGGACACACAGAGGCGTGTCCGTTCCTCGGCCAGGCACACGGAGGGTCCAGGGGGTGTGTGGCCACCATGGCCCCAACCTGGGCGAGGGCACCACAGCCGCAGAGGTGCTCTGTCGGACCTCCCTCCCTACCTTGGCTCCAAGGGCCGCAGCCCACTGATAAAGCTCTTCTGGACGACGTCCCCGCTCTTCTGGATGACGTCCCTGTTTTCCATAATCATTCCCTTCCCTTCTGCTGGGATAGGAGATGGCAGGTGGGACGTCTCCATGAGCCGCCTTCTCTCCCGAGACCTCGATGATACCCCTCCCAGTTCAAAACACAGAAGGCAGGGAGAGGGAAGTAAAGCTCACCCCGCTGCAGACTTCCACAGAGGCATGGTGTTCCAGGGAGCGGTTCAGAAGCACACAGAGAACTCTTAATGGCTCGTTACTCAGGGCGCTGCCCGGAACAAGGCAGGAACAGCAAGGTAGGTGAGGCGCCCTCAGCCAGCGCTGGTGGTCACCACCCTTTCCCTCCCACTCAAGACAGCGTTCAGAACTCGGGCGCCGGCAACTTCCCTGGCGGTCCAGTGGTTAAGAACCTGCCTTCGAATGCAGAGGACCCTGGTTCACTGGTTCGATCCCTGGTCAGGGAACTAATATGCCAGGTGTCTTGAGGCAGCTGCGGTGGAACACCACAGCCAGAACCCCGTGTGCTGCAACTGGGGCCCTGCGTGCGTGCGTGCTCAGTCGCTTCGGTCGTGTCCGACTCTTTGCAACCCTGCGGACTGTAGCCCGCCAGGCTCCTCTGCCCACGGGATTCTCCAGACAAGAATACTGGAGTGGGTTGCCATGCCCTCTTCCAGGGGATCTTCCCGACCCAGAGATCGAACCTACGTCTCCTGCATTGCAGGCGGATTCTTTACCCCCTGAGCCACCCGGGAAACCCAACTGAGACCCTATGCAGCCAAATAATTAATATCTTTTTTTAAAAAGAATTCGGGGGCCCTAGGGAAGCCCCACTAGGGGATGACTGCAAACCCTCTCACTGAAAACTGAACGAGGAGCCGCTTGTAAAGTTCAGTCCCATAGGTAGGGCCCCACGAGTGACTACAACCCCAGCATGACCCATGAGTTGCTCCCCTCTGCATCTCCCAACATCAGGGGACCCCAGAGGTTAGAAAGCTCCCAGGCTTGCAGTCCCAGCCCCTGCTTCTAAGCCCCTTGGCTCAGGCTGCAGCCGCCTCCCAGCCCTCAGCCTCCCCCGCCCAGCCTTGTCTTCCCTGCTCCACGGCTTCCGTTCCTCCTGCCCGTCTTCATCTCACAGGGTTCCCCCACCGGCCATCGCCCTGGTGAGCATCAGACCCCAACACCATATTCCCCATGTGCGCCCCTAGATTCCCTGAGGGGTCACACTGTGTCTCCAGAGCAGGGCACATGCAGTGTTTTGCAAACATGTTGGAGGAGGTTCTATCATCTGCACAGCAGGAACAGTGAAGACGCCTCCCCACGTGCCGTCAGGAGCAGATGGAACTTTCACGAGTGGCCTTGAGGCTGAGAGTGGCCTGAGGCCCGAGGGCAGGGCGTTGACTTCCCGTGAAAAGGCGGGTACCTCCCCGAAACTCAGGGGAAAGCAAGGGACCGGGGCAGCCCCTCCTTGCTGCTGGAGAAGGCTGGGAGGCCCGTGAGGGAGGCAGGAAGGGAAGAAGCCCAGGACATCCTCCCTGACCAACGTGGTCCCTGTCTGCCCTGACACTGTGAGGGGGAGCCGCGTGACTGACAGCAGGCTCAACTGCTTGCCTCTCCGAAGCTGGTAAAGAGGCCAGGTCAGTGGAAGGGAAAGTTTGCTTTTGGGGGGATGCCAGATGCTCTCCAAAGGCAGACTCCCCACACCACCACCCCCACCTCGACAATCAGGGAGCTTCAGCTTTTATCGGCTGAAGGGGGCAAAGCTGCACGCAGAAACAGCGCCGTCAGCTCTGACTGTCATCTTCAGATTGGTCATCAGTGGTCTGACCGGCAGCGTCTCAATTGCTTTCAGTTCATCTTCAGTTCCAGGGTTGGTTTGTTTCGATTTTTTTTTTTTTTTTTTTTGAGGCCAGTTCTCAAAATTTTTGCAGCTCATGTCACGGCTATAGTCTGCTCACCACCTAATCAAATTCTTCCACCTGGTGGGGGGTTTCCATATCTACAAGACAGCTCGAAGATTAGGGCTCAGAGGGTTATCTCTAGCCCCTGCGCAGGAACTGAAGCTCCTGGGCTTTGCTAAATTATTACTTGGTGTCCTTTGAGTATTTCCCCTTCATGTCTGTGTTTTCTCACTTCTCTATTAAACTTGTTCTTTGGCTCAAGTGTCAGGGGGACAAGGACCATAGTTTCTTACTCCGTGTCGACCGTACCGGTAAATGTCCACTGGGTGGCAGCACAACCCAAGAAATAAGCGGCCCCGCCTCCCTCCCCAGCCACCCCGTCGCCTGCCAGGCGCGAGCTGCCGGGTCCCTGCCGTCCTCCCCGGTCCTTCTCATCCAGCGCCCAGGGCCTGCGTTGGCTTGTCCGCTGAATCCCTGACGTGTGCCAGCTCTTAAGATACAGCCGTTAGCAAAGCCTGGGAGGCACCGGGGTCGGAGGCACCGGGGTCAGAGGCCCGTGACCCTCGGCGTCCTCTCTCCGGAAGCCGCCAGAGAGAGAAAGACAGCACAGCTGAAAACTGGTTCTTGGAAAACTTAAAAAAAAAAAAACTTACTCTTTTAAAAATGCTTTTTTAAAAAAATTAATTACTTTTTGTCCGCGCTTGGTCTTTGCTGCTGCACACGGGCTTCCTCTAGCTACGGAGAGCAGGGGCCGCTCTCGAGCTGCAAGGACTTCTCGTCGCTGGGTCTTCTGTGCAGAGACAGGCCCCAGACCACCCAGGCTGCAGTAGTGTGGTACTTGGGCTCAGTCGCCCCAGGGCCGTGGGGTCTCCCCGGACTGGGGATTGAACCCGTGTCCCCGGCACTGGCAGGCGGAAGCTTAACCACTGGACCACCAGGGAAGTCCAAACATCTCACTCTTTTTATGTAAAAGGCAGAAAACAACAAACAGTATACAAATGGCATCTGTAGTATTAAAATTGCAAGGAGGGGTTCAATGAGGGGGGAAAAAGAAGTCTAAAAGGGCTCTTTAGTCGCAAAGAGTCGGACACGACTGAGCGACTTCCCTTTCACATTTCACTTTCATACATTGGAGAAGGAAATGGCAACCCACTCCAGTGTTCTTGCCTGGAGAATCCCAGGGACCAGGGAGCCTGGTGGGCTGCAGTCCATGCGGTTGCAAAGAGTCGGACATGACTGCGCGACTTCACTTTCATGCATTGGAGAAGGAAATGGCAACCCACTCCAGGGTTCTTGCCTGGAGAATCCCAGGGATGGGGGAGCCTGGTGGGCTGCCGTCTATTGGGTCGCACAGAGTTGAACACGACTGAAGTGACTTAGCAGTAGCAGTAAGGGGGAAGTGCAGAAAGGGGGAGAACGTGACTCTAAGCCAACCCTGGGCTGGCGCAGGCCTGCAGCCCAGGTGCCCCATGCCCTCTGGAGGTGGACAGGAAGCGGCCTTTCCCTGCCTCTGTCTGAGGGCCTCGCCCCTCCTCTGTTGCTCTCCACCCCCGTGCCCCCCACCAGGTGGGTTTTCCTGCACAAGAAGGCCCAGGTGCCCTGTGCCCTCTGGAGGCCCTCTGTCTGAGGCCCCTCCTCTGCTGCTCTCCACCCCCGCACCCCCGCCAGGTGGGTTTTCCTGCACGAGAAGGCGTACCAGGTGCGGGACACGGCTATCGAGTCCTCGGTGGTGACCAAGGTCAAGGGCTTCGGACGCTATGCCAACAGAGTCATGGACGTGTCTGACTATGTGACCCCACCCCAGGTACATCCCTCTGCCCAGCCCAGGACCCTGTGGGTGCCCCCATGCTGGGTAGGTTGGCAAGGAAGGGCCAAGGCAAGGAGCGCCGGTGGGATTCCCAGACCAGATGCGGTGGCATCAGGGATCCGGGGGACCCCTTCCCAGCAGCTGGGAGGTGCTGGGGGCTTGGGCCTGCCTTCCCACTTTGCTAGGCAGCACTGGGTGTCATGGAGTCAGGTTTCTCCCTGGCTCTGCTACAACCTGTCCTGAAACAAGGACAGCACCCTGGGGGGAGCAAAAAGGGTCGGGAGGATGTCTGGAAAGAGCTTGGCGTGGACCCCACCTTTGCCTTTTGTTAGCCCCGTGACCTTGGCCAGATCTCTGGGTCCAACCCTCAGTCTCCCCATCTGTACAGTGGGGATAACAGCCTCAGAGTTCTCATCTATACAGTGGGGATAACAGTTGTACTCACCTCTCAAATTGGCACTGTTGCATTTTCCCTCTCCCTCCTCCTCCTCCCAAGGGCACCTCTGTCTTTGTCATCATCACCAAGATGATCGTCACGGAAAACCAGATGCAAGGCTTCTGCCCAGAGGTGAGGGCAGGGCAGTGTGGTTGGGGGAGGCGTGGGGTTGAGGATGCAAGCAAAGGCCCAGGGTCCAGCCCCTGGAGCTGCGTGGGACCCCTCCACCCTCCAGCGCCCCCCCACTGCCCCCTGGGGTAATGGATCCTCCCCGCACCTGTCTCCCCACAGAGCGAGGAGAAGTTCCGCTGTGTGTCGGACAGCCAGTGCGGACCCCAGCGCTTCCCGGGGGGAGGTGAGTGCGGCCCCCTCCCCATCCTCTCCCAACCCCACGGAGTCAGCGGGACCCCAAGGGCAGCACATCCCCGCCAGGGGAGAGGGTGGGAATCAGGGGTCTCAGGGGCTGCTGCCCGCTCTGATGGAATTCCTCCATGTGCCAGCCCAGCGGGGGCTGCCCCCAGAGCTCCCAGTCCAGGGATGGGGTGCACACAGGTGTGCCCAAGGTGGGCAGGGCCGTCACGGACGCACAGTGGGACGCGGGGGCTGGGGGTAAGAGAGATTGGCTCCTGGTGTGTGCGTGCTAAGTCGCTTCAGTCGTGTCAGCTCTGCAACCCCACAAACTGTAGCCCACCAGGCTCCTCTGTCCTTGGGATTCTCTAGGCAAGAACACTGGGGTGGGCTGCCGTGCCCTCTTCCAGGGGATCTTCCCATCCCTGGGATGGAACCCAGGTCTCCTGTGGCTCCTGCATCACAGGCAGATGCTTTACCGCTGAGCCACCAGGGGAGGCCCTGGTTTCTGGTGGGTATCCCAAGTGGCTTCCTAGAGGCAGGGACATTTGAGATGGGCCCTGAAGAACAGGCAGGATTTGGCAGGCGGCTTCGAGAAGGGCATTCTAGGCAAGAGGAGCAGAAGCAGCCAAGGCTCGGAGACAGGAAAGAGCCTGCGGCGAAGGGGTCTCCGCGTGAAGGGGTCTCCGCGGTGAAGGGGTCTCCGTGGTGAAGGGGTCTCCGCGTGAAGGGGTCTCTGCGTGAAGGGGTCTCTGCGGTGAAGGGGTCTCCGCGTGAAGGGGTCTCTGCGGTGAAGGGGTCTCCGCGGTGAAGGGGTCTCGCGTGAAGGGGTCTCCGCGTGAAGGGGGTCGCCGTGTGAAGGGGTCTCCGCGTAAAGGGGTCTCCGCTGTGAAGGGGTCTCCGCCGTGAAGGGGCTCGGAACACGGGAGGGATAGGTCGTCCCCTCCGTTCCGCCCGGTCCAGGGCTGGGGAGGCGAGGCAGGAGGAGCTCTGAGGAGCACGGGGCCCCCAGTCCCCCTCCCTGGCCCGGCCTGCCCTTTCCCTCCGCCTGCGGGATCCCTGTGTGTGTTGGGGGGCGTCCCCGATGGGGAGGGGGGAAGGGGTGAAGGGCCGGGCATGCACCCAGCGATCGCGGCTCCACCCTCGCAGGGATCCTCACCGGCCGCTGCGTCAACTACAGCTCTGAGCTCCGGACCTGCGAGATCCAGGGCTGGTGCCCGGCAGAGGTGGACACAGTGGAGACGTAAGGACCCGGGCACAATCCGCGCCTCTGGGCCCCCCGGACCCGTCTTCCCCTGGGGCGGGGAAGGGGCCCTTGACAGAGTCTCCCCCAGCCCCGCTGTCCCTCAGACCCCGAGATACCACAGCCACGTGGCCGTCAGGAGGTGCTCCCAGGGAGGTAGGTGGTCCCTCCTCCTGGTTCCGCCTCCTTCCTCCCGAGCTCAGGGCTCCTGCTCTCGCCCACCCGCAGGCCTGTCATGATGGAAGCCGAGAACTTCACTATTTTCATCAAGAACAGCATCCGTTTCCCCCTCTTCAACTTCGAGAAGTGAGTCCTCAGTCCCGTTGGGTTCAGTCGCTCAGTCGTGTCCGCCTCTGCGACCCCTTGGACCGCTGCACGCCAGGCCTCCCTGTCCATCACCAACTCCCAGAGTTCACCCAAACTCATGTCCATTGAGTCGGTGATGCCATCCAGCATCCCATCCTCTGTCGTCCCCTTCTCCTCCTGCCCCCAATCCCTCCCAGCATCAGGAGTCAGCGCTTCACATCAGGGGCCAAAGGGTTGCGTTCTAGCTCCTTCCTGAAGCCAAAGACCATTGCAGCCACCTCCCCACCCCCGGGAGGGGACAGCCCTTCTTCCCCGCTCCCCAGGGGGAGACCTCCCCAGGGTGGACTCTGGGACCAGCTTCTCCGCCAGCCTCCTGCGCCGGGGCTGAGGACCCACATGGGGGCTTTGCTGGGCAGTAGGGGGTGGGGGCAGGGACAGCGGACTCTGGGCCTGGAACGGGGGATGCCTCCGAAGAAGGCAGGGTCCTTTCCTCACCACCTCAAGCCCACGTGTGGGTGGGGTGTCCCTTTTCCCTTGGGGCAGCCCTCTCCAGTGGTGCCCCAGTTCAGCCCCTCCTGGGTGGGTGTCCACGTGCAGAGCACAGCAGAGGAGCCGAGGATAAGGCCACCCACCCTCATGTAGGAGGGCAGCGGTGTGGGCCATTGGGAAGGCGCCGGGGCGGAGGTGGGGCCGCGAGCATCCAGAGGGCTGACGCTGGAGGGAAACCCAGGCTTCAACACCCCTCCACTCCCCAGGGGGAACCTCCTCCCCGACTTGACAGCCGCTGATGTGAAGACCTGCCGCTTCCACCCCGACAGAGCCCCCTTCTGCCCCATCCTGCGGGTGGGCGACGTGGTCAAGTTCGCGGGGCAGGATTTTGCCAAGCTGGCCCAAACGGTGAGGAGCCAGCCGCTCTTGCCTTGGGGGCCCAGGGGGCCCTTTGGCCGGTGGAGGGAGTCCTGGGGGCTGGGGAGGAGCTGCAGGGTGGCTGCACCCTGGGTGGGGGCACCCCAGACCTGTGCCCGCCATGCTCCTGCCTCCCTAGCTCCTGCCCATCCCCAGCCCCCCTCCCCTGCTCCTGGCTTCATGCTCCACGTGCAGGCAGAGGCCTCCGATCTCCCAGGAGCACCCACACCACGGGAAGATGGATCAGTGGTCACTTCCCTGCGTGGGAACTAAGGGACTAAAGATAACCAAAAGAAAAAACCCAGGGACGTCCCTGGTGGTCCGGCGGTTCAGAGGCCGCCTCGCAATGCCGGGACAGCAGGTCAATCCCTGCTCCGGGAACTCAGATCCCACCTGCTGTGGGGCAGCGAGGACCACATGCTGCAACTAAAGGGCAGGGCTCGACAAGAGCCAGCGCCACGGGGAGAAAAAAACACTGAAAGCAGGAATCAGAGAGGCTCAGGGGCTGTGACCCTCAGCTACAGCCCTTCTTTACTAAGCGACGCGTGACAAAGCCCTCTTCCTTCTCCCGACCTCTGCCCTCCACTTGGAGAATGGCAGGAAATCCCCCGTCCGTTTTGTCACAACGCCCCGCCAGCCCACCCCGCTGGGACCCACCCCGCCATCGGAGGGCTCAGTCCGTCCCCTTGTCCATCCAGGGCGGCGTCCTTGGCATTAAGATCGGCTGGGTGTGCGACCTGGACAAGGCCTGGGACAAGTGCATCCCCAGATACTCCTTTACCCGGCTGGATGGCGTTTCCGAGAAGAGCAGCATCTCCCCGGGCTACAATTTCAGGTAACCCCCGCCCCGTCCCCCAGGACTTTGCGAGAAGGAGACGGGCACCCTGACACGTCAGGCCGCAGTGCACCCCAGGAAGAGAAGGCACCACGTTCCCCCCTCGGGTTTCAGCTCAAAATCAGGGAGGACTTTCCAGCTGTCAGCCCCTCGGAGACCCTGTGCCGTCCTCCGAGCTCACCGCCACGGGCAGGGACCCTGCAGAGGGGTCACACTGCCAGCTGGCGGTTAGGCCCCGAGATCAGGGCCTCCTGAAACATTCACTTACGTGATTCTGAACCCATTCTGAGCTCCTCCAGCTCCGAAGCTGTGGGTCATCCCATTTGTCTCCTGCACCAGAATTTTCTGAGGTTTCTTGCTTCACCAAGCAAGGGTGATAGCTGGTATCCTCTTCTCAAAAGGTGGAAATTTTGTATCTCTGTCCGTAACCAAGAGATTTCATGAGTGACAAGTAATGATTATACTGTTCCTGTTAGCTCTTCAGTGACTTTCCAAACAAGAACTCAGTCTTTAAATACCATCTCATTTACATTCCCAATGGCTTTAAAACATAAGGGATCCCTCTCCCCATTTTGAAGAAAGGGAGAGAAGAGAACTCGGGGCGAACTATTGGGAACCAGCTGAAAACCCTTGAAAAGCCCATGACCTTCTATCCCCATTTCCTTATCTATGAACCTTATTATCTTGAGGAGCTGATCAGACAATGTGTGGAAGACTTCAGCTCTCTGGGGGAGTTTTCCCTTAATTTTTTAAGGTCCTGAAGTTTCTGGCAGGGCCCTGGTTAAGTACACAGTGTTATATACTGTAAACAGGCTAACGTAGGTAAGTAGGCAGGAATCAGGGAAAAAATATGATTAAGAATATATTTCAATTATATTATATATATATTCAAATTTTCTCTATTATAATGGTATTATCCAACATAATGGCATCCATAAGCAAAAAAAAAATCATTTTGCCTTTTTAAATTTTTGTTTGTAGTTTAAAAAAAATAGTTATCCATGCCATTATGGACAGAGGAGCCTGGCAGGCTACAGTCCATGGGGTCGCAAAAAGTTGGACATGACTTAGAGGCTAAACAACAACAACAAGCTTTACAATTAATAGTTTAAAATATGTGTGTATTCTCTGGAAAGAAGAATTTTTTAAAATTGAAAGTGCTTTTATAATCAACTCTAAACTTAAAAAAAAAAAAAAACCATAGGAAACAACACATAATTTAAAGTAGTTTAAAAATACTGTTTGGCTCCCTGGCAGAAATTGTCATATTTATTCAGTCAGTACATCACACTGAAATCAATACAAAGGATATTTGTATGGTGGCTTAAAATAGTAACATATTAATAAAAATTCTTGTGATCTAAAATGCAAGTCTTCATCTTCATAAATTCCCTCTGGCCACTGGGAATTCTTCAGCCCTCCAGCTAATTCATCTGGCAGGAGAGCTTACGAAGAGTAGAGCTAGGAAGAAGACCCCGACGATCGGTCTCATACAGCTTTAGAAGAAAGTCTTTCATTCAAAGAAGAACTGGTTTGGAGTTCTCATCTTCAGTTGGTCGTGCTGGGCTCACCCACACATACACTGCACCCCTACCCTCTGTCACCCTAGGCACCGCAGGACGTGAGTTAGACCTGTTTCTAAATAAGTGAAGTGAAAGTCTCTCAGTCGTGTCCGACTCTTTGTGACCCCATGGACTATACTGGAGTAGATAGCCTTTCCCTTCTCCAAGGAATCTTCCCAACCTAGGGGTCGCACCCAGGTCTCCCGATTTCAGGCAGATTCTTTACCAGCTGAGCCACAAGGAAGACCGGTCCTAAATAAGCCTGGGTTAAATGTGGGGAGACAGGTCAGAGGGTCTTTAAGGATGCTGCAAGCATAATCCCTGGGAGCCTAAGGGAAACTAAGATGTGGGGGTCCCAGATAGCTGACCCCACCAAAGACCTCCAGGCTAGATACTGTTTTTGTTCAGTCGCTCAGTCGTGTTCAACTCTTTGCGATCCCATGGACGGAAGCACGCCAGGCTTCCCTGTCCATCACCAACTCCTAGGCTTACTCAAACTCATGTCCATTGAGTCAGTGATGTCATCCAACCATCTCATCCTCTGTCGTCCCCTTCTCCTCCCACCTTCCATCTTTCCCAGCATCAGGGTCTTTTCCAAGGAGTCAGTTCTTTGCATCAGGTGGCCAAAGTACTGGAGTTTCAGCTTTAGCATCAGTCCTTCCAAAGAATATTCAGGACTGATTTCCTTTAGGGTGGACTGGTTGGATCTCCTTGCAGTCCAAGGGACTCTCAAGAGTTTTCTCCAACACCACAGTTCAAAAGCATCAATTCTTCATTGCTCAGCCTTCTTTATGGTCCAATTCTCACATCCGTACATGACTTCTGGAAAAACCATAGCTTTGATGATATGGACCTTTGTCAGCCAACTAATGTCTCTGCCTTTTAACACACTGTCTAGGCTTGTCATAGCTTTTCTACCAAGGAGTAAGCAGCTTTTAATTTCACGGTTGCAGTCACCGTCCATGGTGATTTTGGCTCAAGTGTGAAGAGGCAAAGGTGCTCTATTTGACCCTTATGGTTTAAGAGTTTCTAGAGAGCCCAAAGAGTCAGACACGACTGAGCGACTTCACTTTCACTTTTCACTTTCATGCATTGGAGAAGGAAATGGCAACCCACTCCAGTGTTCTTGCCTGGAGAATCCCAGGGATGGCAGAGCCTGGTGGGCTGCCATCTATGGTGTCGCACAGAGTCGGCCACGACTGAAGCGACTTAGCAGCAGCAGCAGCAAGCCCAAAAGGATAAAGGCACAGGGAGCATCTCTGTGGTCCTGGCTCTGCCCCCTCAGAGCACCCCCCAACTTCACTCCCCACTCCGGGGGAGCCAGCCACTGCCCTCGTGTTGCTGCAAACTGCAGGCACCACATGAACACCCAATGCTAAGCTGAGATCACCTGTCGGGGAGGCTCCTGGCCACCGATCCAAAACCTCGGAGAAGAGAACAAGGGTTAGGCCAGGCTCATTCAGCTCAGCCGCGGTGCGGATCCTGTGTGTCTGCTCCGTAGAGTCTCACGAGGCTCCTTGCCAAGTGTGTGAAGGGTCCCATGTGCGTTTACTCAAAGTTCCTCACCCCCTGCCCGGAGGACCTTCCCTCCTCCCACTTCACAGATGAGAAAGCAGAGGCCTGCGAGTGAAATACTTCTCTCGAGGTCACAGAGCCGGTAAGCGTGGGCGCCTGGATGCAAACCTGTTTTCTTGGCTGCTTTCCACCCCAACCAGGAAGGTTAGACACGTTCACCTTTAGGACGGTCAGGATGAATACATGCATCCCAACTTTAAAGACGAGGAATCTGAGGTCCAGGGAGGCTGAAAGATTAGTTGCTGCTGCTGGAGGCACCATTCCTAGCCCAGTCTTTTGTCTCCCAGTCAAATTCATCGGCTTCCTCATCTCCAAAAGAGGCTAGATTTTTTTTCCCCCCAACATCCTGCTGTTGCCGTTTGCTCTGGAGGGAATGAAATCATTCAGCCAAGATTCAGCTTTCTTTTAATCTGCAAACTCAGACGTTCAGAGGCAGCTAGAGACTCGAGTTTCCATCCTTAATTACTTCTGCAGCTCCTTTCCAAATGCCAGCCCCCACCCCAAGGATCTTGAGGATCTTTGCCTGCAGAAGTCAGAGACTTAGAGAATTGATAGCTGTCCAAGGCACCTCGACTAACTCGGCCATTTAATGGATAAGGAAGTAGACCCTCCAAAGGGGGAGGTCATGAGGCCAAGGTCACAGGTACATGTTAGAGGAGCCTTAGAGGTCATTTGCTCCCAGTTCCTATGGCAGTCTCTGCGATGCAGCCCCAGACGGGGTCTGTCCGTCACTGATGGCTCCAGTCATTGGAAAGGTGACCTCGTATTGAGCTAACACGCGTCTCCCTTCCACTCCCACCCAAAGCACCTGGTGCGGTCCATCTAAATTAATCTTTCTTTGTGTGATCTCCTGAAGGTTCCCATCTGTCCCTACCTGAAAGTGAGTGGAAAGATTTTATTTTTACTCCCAGGTCTCGTCAACGTGCTGTAAGGTTCCAAAGGTCATGCTAACTTAGTGTTTTCATGAAGCTTCTTTCCAAGTACCTTGAGAACGTGCAGTGGGTGGGTTCGTCCACATCAGTCCCAGACAGAGCTCAGCATTTCTGAAAATAGGAACTGGCACGACTTCCCTGGAGGTCCAGAGGTTAAGACTCCCCGCTGCCGATGCAGCAGACATGGGTTTGATCCCTGGCTGGGGAACTAAGAGCCCACAGACCATGCAGTGTGGCCAAAGGATTTTTTTTTAATTATTAATAAAAAAATTTAAGAAATAAGAACTGGCGAGGGTTACCAATTCCAGGGTGCGCAAGGTGACAGCCACCCCAGCAGAAGGGCTTCTGCATGTTGGGCGCCCCCACAGCTTAGCGGGGCAGGATTTTAACCAGAGAACTGACTGCATCCCCCAGAGGGCTGGGGCAGGCAGTGTTGTGGGGGCACTGACTGTCCTGCTGCCCGTGAACGGGTGTGTGCGTGCATTTGGGGATGAGTGCGTGAGAGTGAGCATGTGCATCAGTTGTGTGAGTCAGTGAGGCTGAGTGAAAGTGTGTCAGGGAACACATGTGAGTCTTTGAGTGGCTAGGCAGAGACAGTACAAAGATGAATTGAAAATCCTGTATCAGTCAGGGTCTCAGCAGGAAATGGATGGCACATGCCCACTGGGTAACTGGAGGAGAGCTGGGTTAAGGGAGAAGAGAGCCTCAAAGGACAGTGCATTGTCCACAAAGTGGGCAGCAACATAACGCTGGTGACGGTCCAGGTCTGAAGATAAGAGGGCAGGAAGTGGTTCCTGGCCCACAGAGCAGCCAGCAAGAGAAGCAAAGGCCGGGGCAGCCCAGGGCGGGGGGCCGGGCAAGGAGGAGGGGCGGGGCCAGGCAGGGAGGAGCAGATCAGTAGAGACACTCAGCACAAGCCTGACAGCTTTCCTCTGTGAGGCCCAGCTCTGCCCTACCTCCTGGAGGCCTCTGAGCCTTCCATGCCTGTAAGAAAACCTTGATTGCCCCAGAAAAATGCACGTATTCACACGTGTGAGCAACTTGGCAGGCGATTTCTTTCTGGACAGGATCCTCGATTTCTACGAATAAGGTGAAGTCCGCTCTCTGAATAGCAAATGCAAGCCAGAGGACTGCCAGGGAAGCACCCTCCCCTCCCCCAGTTCTGCTCCTTTTACGGGAAGTTAACCTCCTGGGCAGTTTGGCCATCTTTTTTTTTCTTTCTTTCTCTGCGTTTATATTCATACAGCATAGAATTCCAGGGCTTTGAAGACCTTGAAAAGCTTATCCCTGGACCTCAGATTAGGAGCCCCTCGAGTTAAGTAGGAAGAGCCCTCTCAGACCTCTTTTTGAGAGGATTTAGAGCTCATCATCTGCCTCTCACCCCCAAGGAAGGCTCACGAAGATTTTGAGACTTGCCCAAGGTTACACGGCCCAGTGAAGAGGACGTGAGTCCTCAAACCCAGGGACCTGATCTGCGGCCACTCAGCAGCTGTCAGGGATATAGTCACCCACCCCCACCCTGATTGCTGGAACGACAGAATCAGAACCATGCATTTAGCACAATCGGATTTCTCGTTCCTCCCCTGAGAGCTCCCAAGACAGCTCTGCTATACTAAAAGGCAACGCAGTTTTGGATTTCCTCTCTGAGTCTGGGACAGAAAACACTCGTTCAGCTGCGAGATGTTCCTCGTGCCGTAGGTGTTTCTAGCGATCGTTTGGTGTTGGAAACGTCCCCACCGCAGCTTTCATAAAACTCGGAAATCTGGCGTGTGTTCCGCCTCCATGTTGCAGCTCGGCAAGCTCCCGGGCCGATTGACAGAGACAGAATCGAACGGCACCCTTGGCTTTGAGCACGCTTTCTGCAATCTGGATTTTTTCTCCTTCCAAAAGCCATAGAAAGTGTGATAAAATCAGTCATTTCCATCATTTCTGCAGAAACACGTGCAGGTCCTCTCGGCTCGGGGGTAGGGGTTGGAATTCTCTCTCCTCCGATTTCATCTCTGCTTCCTTTAGCTTACTGTGAGAGGCAAGGCAGTTAGAGGGACCCTGAATTCATCCAGCCCTTGCTCACTCCTGTGTCTATCCACCCGCGCAACAGCCAACAGGATGGGTAGAGGCTACTGGCTGGCACTCACTCATGAGCCTGGGACTTGGCAAGTGCCCTTTGGGGATTACCCCGTTGACTCTGAAGAGGGAGGATTTTATAACTGGAAATCTGAGGCTCAGAGGTTGTGTCTATCTGTCCCCCCGACTACACAGTGCTGGAGCTGGAAGCCTCTGGCAGGCTGACCCCCGAGCTCGTGTTCGCGGCCCCAAGTACGCTGGCAGGACTGGTGTGGTCACCCCCATTTTACAGATGAGGAAACTGAGGCCAAAAAAAAAAAGATCACTCACAGGATCAGACAGCTAGTGACTTGGCTGTCTGGTATATCTTCCAGCTCTGTGTCCATTGACCTTTCCCTGCCTTGTTGAAGATAAATTAATAATAGTATTTTTTTTAAAAGAGATCCAACACACCACATTTTAAATGTCTGCCTCTGCGGTCGATTAGGTTCCGAGAACGTGAATCAATCGATGTAACCTGGGACGCTTCTCGCAGGGGAGGAGTCCCTGCCTGCTGGAAGGATGTTGCCTCAGCCCCATGCAAGGAGTCTGCCAGGAGAAATTTTCCCGTCAGTATAAAAAATCAACTGTAAAAGTATATTTCGGCTGGCAAAATTACTTCCCACCAGGCAGAAGCTTTGCTGAGAATGCCACCTCCCTCACTCAGACACCCAAATTCCAGGCCCAGGTTTTCCCTCGCAGGTTCAACCGGATCCTGCACGTTCGTTGCTGTTTCTCCTGCTGTTGTTACAGTTACGAGTCCCTGCTTTGGGAAGGAGTTTCCACCACTCCTTGGGAGATGGATCATTTCTAAACAGATGTCTGAGAGCTTCCAAGGGATTTGTACGTGATGATAAAAAACCCTTCTCCATTCAGTTTAGTGACTGAAAAATATCAGCTCAGCGTGGGAAAGCACCACTCAGGGTTGAAGTGAAGGGAAGTGAACGAAAGTTGCTCAGACTTGTCCGACTCTTTGCAATTCCGTGGACTATACAGTCCATGGAATGCTCCAAGTCAGAACACTGGAGTGGGGAACCTTTCTCTTCTCCAGGGGATCTTCCCAACACAGGGATTGAACCCAGGTCTCCCACATTGTAGGCAGATTCTTTTTCAGCTGAGCCACAAGGGAATCCATTCAGGGCTGGAGCTGTCCAAAGGTGAGCTGGGCAGCTCCCACCCGTGGGGCCTCCCCCTCACTGGAGGTGTTCAGGCAGTGGCAGGAGACCCGTCCAGGGTAAAGTGGAGAGGGCTTTGAGGCTTTCTTTTAACCTGCAGTTACAGCATGTGCTGGGCTTTGTGGCTGACCTGGAGAGAGCAGGACCAATTCCTAGGATCAAGGAATTTTTTTTTAACTTTTTAAAAAATTTATTTATTTTTAATTGAAGGATAATTGCTTTACAGTATTAGGTTGGTTTCTGCCAAACATCAGCATGAATCAGCCATAGGTATACATATGTCCCCTCCCTCTTGAACCCCCCTCCCGCCTCCCTCCCCATCCAGCCCCTCTAGGTTGTCACAGAGCCCCGGTTTAAGATAACTTTATCTGTTTATTATTCTTGGCCGCACTGGTTCTTTGCTGCGGTGAGTGGGCTGCTCGCTGCGGTGGTCTCACGGGCTCCAGGGCAGGTGGGCTCAGTGGTCGTGGAGCACGGCCTTACTGCCCCGCAGCTTGTGTGATCCTCCCAGACCAGGGATCAAATCCACGTTCCCTGTGTGGGCAGGACGACTCCCAACCATGGGACCCCCAGGGAAGACCCAGTCAAGGAATCTTTAATCTAGTAGAGACGATAAACCTGCACTCAAATAACGAGAATGTTTACACACACACACACAGATCTGGTGCTGGGGCGAGCCAAGAATAGTAAAGGCAAAGTAGAGGGCAAGCAGAAGGAAGGTCCAGGCGGTGGTTCGGGCCTTGCCACAAAAACTCTGTGATTTCTTGGCAAGCCCTCGTTCCCTCTGTGGGCCTCAGTGCCCCCCTCTGTAAAATGGGCTGGATACAGGTGACTATCTCTAAGCCCGATTCAGTGTGTGTGGGCGTCTGGGGAAGGGCTTTGGAGACTCAGGCCGCTGAAGCACGCGCTCTTTATTTGTAGACCTGTGATGTGTACCCTCCCCCCCCAAAGAATGAAGCTGCCACGCTGCCCTGCGGCAGCACCTCTGACAAGTGATGCATTACGGTAACTGACGCTTGTAACTTACTCATTGCTGCTGCTGGAGAGGCAGGAGGGCATTACGGTAACTGACGCTTGTAACTTACTCATTGTTGCTGCTGGAGAGGCAGGAGGAAGTACGCATGTGCACACGTGTGCGTGTGCACACACACACACACACACGCAAGCTTCTCAGTACTGTTAGGCCTCAGAAGTGTCTGATTCAGTCCTGTGCTGAGGGCATCCTATCTGGCCACAGAACAGGTGTCTCTGCGAGGCGCCTGGCGGGAAAGGCCCCTCTGAGCCCCCAGCTCAGCTGGGGTTTGTGAAGAAGCACACGCAGGGCTCCCACCCCTGGCCCCCCAGTCAGTGCAGAGGATGGAGCCTGGAACCGGCCACAGCCGCACAGCGACCCAGCTCCAGGCAGGACCCCAGCAAAGCGGCAGCAGCAGGTGGAACTCACACCCTACCTTCTGCTTCCCGCCCGCCGGTGCCTCCCACCCACCAGCCCCCCACTAGAACCCAGGGAGAAGTCGGGGGCAGGAAGGCAGCCTGTGGAGGTCGGAGAGCAGAGACTGGGTGCCCGGGGGGCTTCCCTGAAATTCCAGTGATTAAGACTCCGAGCTCCCAGTGCAGTGGGCGTGGGTTCAATCCCACTTAGGGAACTAAGATCCCTCCTGCCTCACGGTGCAGTCATAACAGCAGAGAGAGAGGCTGGGTGTTAAGACAGGTGACCCTTCAAACAGCTGGGCTCCGGGGGCCCCCTGTACCCCGAGGCCCAGCCCTGCCGGTCGGTGCCCCTCTACCAGGCTTTTCCCCGCTTCCCAGCTCAGCACGGGCAGGTGTCCGGGGTCTCTTCTCCCCCCAATAGTCCTGGCATCATCTCTTCGGAGCTGCACCGTGCTTTCCTCCTCGGCCGCCGTGTTTTCGCAGGCACCAGCTGAACCAGCTGCCGGCCTGCTCCAAGGCTGCAGCCAACGCTCCCTTCAAAGCCTCTTCTTGCAGGGAAGCAGCAGCGGGTGGGCAGGGAGCTGTGGATTCCAGAGGCACCATTTGGATCCCAGCTGTGCCCCCTTGCTGTATTTCCATGGTGCATCTGGGGAAACTGAGACCCAAGCCCTGAGCCCCAGGTTTTGTAGCTCATCCAAGTGGCAAAGCCAGAGTCCCAACCCAGGACAGTCTTATTCCAGGGCCCCTAAGCCACCAGCTGCTCCGTGGAGCTGCTGCTGTGAGAGGCCTCGATGAAATGACGGGTGTGGAAGCCGCCGGCCTGGTGCTTAGCGGGAGAAAGTGCTGCACGTATATTACTTCCTGCACTGTTCCCACCAATAGCATCTACTTCCCCACCCAGCCAGCTGTCAGATGTAAATGTTTCTGCTGGGGAGAGAAAGCCTTTGTTCCTGCCTTGTCTTAGCTCCACCTGACAAATGGGGAGAAGTCGGTAGGAGGAAACTTGGAGGCCAACCTTGCGAAGCTCCACTGTGAGATGTCAGGAATCTCAGAAATCCATTTACCCCTCTAGCACGCATTTACCCGACTCCTTGCTGAACTGGGCAGCCCCTTGGGCAAAGAGAGAAGGGGAGATCCAGCTTGTAGTTAATAGTCCCCAGTTACTGTTTTAGAAACTATTTCTGTATTATCTGGCCACAGTGGGTCTTTGTCGCCACACGCGGGATCTTCGTTGCGGCCCATGGGCTCTCTAGGTGTGATGTACGGGCCCAGGAGCTGCAATGTGGGCTTAGTTGCTCTGACCGGAGATCAGACCCGCGTTGCCTGCATTGCAAAGCGGCTTCTTACCCACTGGACCACCAGGCAAGTCCCGATAGTCCTAATTATTAGCTACAGTCTGGGGTGGCAGGTACTGGAGCAGAGGCCTGGATCCCAGCAGAGACAGGAAAGGTAGCCCAAAGGGTGTTAGAGCTTCAGTGCTGCACTTGTAAGACAGCATGTGTGCGTGCTAAGTCGCTTCTGTCGTGTCGGACTCTTTGCGACCGCATGGACTGTAGCCCACCAGGCTCCTCTGTGCCTGGGATCTTCCAGGTAAGAATACTGGAGTGGGTTGCCATGCCCTCCTCCGGTGGATTGTCCCGACCCAGGGATCAAACCTGCATCTCTTAGGTCTCCTGCACTGGCAGGCGGGCTCTTTACCACTAGAGCCAGCTGTGGCAGCCAGGGAAGCCAGCACGCTGGGGGGAAAAAAAAACAGCACTGATTTGTACTGCTTGCCGATTTCCGTGGTGTAAACGTGCCACCGTGGTCAATTTCGAGCCAAAGCACGTAGCCCCTGACCTCGGCAGTGGGAAGAGAGACACAGGCGGGCTCCCGGGGCGAGGTGCACCAGCCAGGGCTGCTTCCTTTCTGTCCTCCACCTGCCAAGTCGCTGAGCTTTTCAGGATGCAGCATTCTGCCCTCAAGAGGGCCTGCAGACCCCTCAGCCAGGAAAGCTGCCCAGCTCCGGCCATCTTACCTCTCAGCCCCCCACGCTTCAAGTCTCAGCATCCCCGTCGCTTTCGCAGGGCGCCTTCCTTGACCCGCCAGCCTCCATGCCGTGTGCTCGTGCGTCCAGCTTTCCCTGAGTGTGGGTCTGCGCGGCTCGCTCCTGTTTCACTTCCTCACCTGAGAGCAGAGCTTGTCGTGCGTCAGCGGCGCCTAGCACCACGCCTGGTGTGGAGCAGGGTGCTCTAAAGAGCTGCGGGGAGTACAAGTGCAGGCCCTGCAGCTGGGCCCCGCGGGATGAATAGGAGTCTGCGCGGTGGGGAACGGGAGGAGAAGGGGCATCAGGGGCGGAGGCACAGAAGTCGGCGTCCACGGAGCGTGTTCAGGGGGTCCAGAAAGCAGGCAGCGTGCTGTGCAGGCGGTGAGGGGCCTCTGGGGGTGAGGCTGGGACCGCAGACCTGGGGCTTGGCATTCCAGGCCGAGGAGTTGAATGCAGATACCGCCCTCACTGACCTCATTTCCTAGCCAAGAAGACCGGAGCCAGAGAGGCAGGAATCAGAGGACTTGGGGAAAGTCAGGGCTCAGCCATGGAGTGGGGCTTCCTGGGTGGCACTAGAGGTGAAGCATCTGCCTGCAACGCAGGAGGCATGAGACGAAGCTTTCATCCCTGCGTCGCGAAGATTCCCCTGGAGGAGGGCATGGCAACCCGCTCCAGGATCCGTGCCTGGAGGATCCCACGGACAGAGGAGCCTGGCGGGCTACAGTCCGTGAGGTCACAGAGAGTCGGACACGACTGAAGTGACTAGGCCTGTACGCAGGTATGGGGTAGCTCAGCCCTTCCGTTTACTTCTCTGTTTATTTTTTTATCTGTTGGCCACATCACACGGCTTGTGGGGTCCTGGTTCCCAACCAGGAGTCAAACCCCAGGCCCGTGACAATGAAAGCACCTAGTCTGAACCTCTGGACCACCAGGGAACCCCATGCCCTTCTCCTTTTTCGGTGAGGTGGCTGGGGTCTTTCTTTGGACGTCTCATGGCTCGCTGATGCTCTTTTTAAATGTTTGTTTTATTTGTTATTTACTCATTCAGCTGCTCCGGGTCTCAGCTATGGTGCGTGGGATCCTAGGGCGCGGCATGTGACCTCTTCGTTCGGCATGTGGGACCTAGTTCTCCCTCACCAGGGGTTGAATCCGGGCTCCCCGCAGTGGGGGCATGAAATCTTAGCCACTGGCGCACCAGGGAAGTCCCCTCGATTCTGTGGTTTCACGTTGCCTCGTTTGGGGGCATGAAATCTTAGCCACTGGCGCACCAGGGAAGTCCCCTCGATTCTGTGGTTTCACGTTGCCTCGTTCTCAGAATGAGGAAACGGACATGCCTTGAGCACTCACGATGTCCATCTGGGCACCATCCCGTCACCGCCCTTCCTGCGGCTCTTTTCACTGTCACTTATCAACCAAAGCAAAAAGCTCAGAGAGGTTGAGAGACTTGCCCGGGGTCAAAAAGCTGGTTAACGACAGCCGTGGACCCACACGTCAATCTCCTGGACTTCCTAAGAGGGTTTGTTCCTGGCAATGTGGTGTCCTTGGAATTCGCCCTCTCTGTACTCTTGAATGACTCCCCAGTGTTAGCTCATTCTTTGTCCTTCTACAAATACTTCTTCCCTCTGAGCCTCAGTCTTCTGAGCTGTGACGTGATGGTGGTGGTTTAGTCGCTAAGTCATGACCTACTCTTGCGACCCCGTGAACTGTAGCCCACCAGGCTCCTCTGTCCATGGGGTTCTCCAGGCAAGAATACTGGAGTGGGTTGCCATTTCCTTCTCCAGGGGACCTTCCCAAGCCAGGAATTGAACCCAGGTCTCCTGCACTGCAGGCAGATTCTTTCCCAGTGACTGAGCTATGAGGGAGGAGTTTCTAGTAGTCAGGGTAAGTACTGCTAGCTGCCGTAACAAATGGGCCCTGCAGCTCAGTGGCTCAGCAGAGGCTTATGCCTTGCTCAAGGTACCGTGCCCTGTGGGTCAGGGTGGGTGGAGAGCTGTGTGAAGTCCTCTGGGGGTCCTGCCACCCATGGGTCAGCCTCCTCTGGGGCCTGAGCTCTCCCCTGGCTCCTAAGCACCCGGCCATGAGGCTGGGAAGGATGAGGAAGGCACATGGCTCTCACAAACCCCAGCCCAGTGGTAACAGCCCTCACTTCCCTTCACTTGTCTGTTGACAAGAACTGGTCCGGGGGCCCAGGTAAAGGCGAGGGGGCTGGGAAACCCGGTCCAGCTGGGTGCCAAGACAGAAGATAACCCCTAGCCTGGTGCGCAGGGAGCCTGTCTCTGCCGCAGGGTGGGGCCAGATTGTGTGATTTCCCCCCACAACTGCAGCCACACGGAGTGCAGAAGTCAGGACGCCTGGGTCGCTCCCACGTCTGCAGCCGGGGCCTCCCCTCACCCCCTGGCCGAAAGCTCCCGCCCTCCCGGGAGGAGAACTCATCCCTGCCAAGCCTCCTCCGAGGGCATGTGGGCGGCGAGATAATGATCTGAGCGTGCTTATTGCCTCTTGGAAGGCAGGTGCTGGAGGGGAACCAAGTCCGCTTTGGTTCTTCTCTCTGTTCTCTTCACATTCCTTCCCAAGATAAATTTAGCCAGCCCCGCTCTGAGCGGCGGTACCCAGGATACCGACTTCTTGTTCTCCGAGCCCATGTCAGAGCGTTCCCCACGACTGCGGCTGTGAGCCAGGGACGCAGACCTCAGGAGCGCGGTCCCGGTCTCGCCCTGCGCCTCTGTGACCCCCGCCAGCCCCATCCCCAGCCCTCAGCTGCCGCTCAGACAAGGGCCCTGAGTGCTCCAGAGACCTGAGACAGAACTCAGAGCACAGAAGGGCTTTTAGATCAGGTGCTTTGTCCTTCCCAAAGAAAGAAAGGCAAGAACAAAAGAGTAATTACCGCCACTTAGCGCCCAGAGGCAAGATAGCTCTGGCTGAAAGCACAGACTGAGGAGTTGTACCCGTGCATCGGAATTCCAGTTCAGGCAAGCGACCTTGTCGACTGTCTCTCCATCTGCAAAATGGGCCAACACTGCCTTCTTGAAATTTCCCGAGCAGCTTGAGAGACGTGTGTATTTTTCTGCTGCTCTGTGAATGTGGGTGCGGAGATGGAGCTGGTTCATACGTTGCCTTGGGCCAACCTGAGAAAGCCACAGGGAGGACTTTCTGGAGCCTTCTGCCCACGCCAGACCCTTCTTCTGCAAACTTCCTGAACTCTCCCGCGAGGTCTGCTGGCAGAATTAGGTTCTGGGGCCTCTTCATTTTTACAGAGATGATTTCCTTTCTGGTGTTCGTCCTATTCTCTTACAGCTGGTGCGGTTCGAGTTTGGTGCTTTTTGCCTTGCTCTGTAAAGCTCTCTGCCGCCTCCACCCAGACCACACTGACCCTAATTTTCTTTTACATATTTCTTTATCTGACTGCACCAGGTCTAGTGGCGGCAGGCAGGATATAGTTTCCTGTCCAAGGATGGAGCCCCAGGCCCCCTGCACTGGGAGCGCGGACTCATAGCCTCAGGACCACCAGGGAGGTTCTGATACTTACCATACTTTTGAGGATGAGGTAGCTGCTGCCGTATTTCCTTATCCTCCAAATCTTTTTTTTTTTTTCCTTTTCGGCCACACTGCACATTTTGCAGGACCTTAGTTCCCTGACCAGGGATTGAACCTGGGCCCCAGCAGTGAAAGCACCAAGTCCTAACCACTGGCCAACCAGGGAACTCCCCCACCGAGGCTTTGCCCTTGGGGTTAAGTGGCTGCCCTTCTCGCAGCCTCCTTTCCAGGCCTGGGTTCGTTCTCCCTCTGGGTCTCACTGTCAGGAGGACCCTTTTGTCTCCCCAGCCTCTCCCTCCAGCTGCAGAGCCCCTGCAGGAAACACATGTCTGGCTCAGCCTCCCCAGAGGCTGTTTTCTCCCAGAACCCTTTCCAGCCTTTCCAAGGCCTCCGTCAGCAGGTGCTTCCCTTGGGCACAGGCAGAAACCGAAGGTGGGTCCCCTCTTGCCACGCGCCCTCCTGACCCAGACAGAGCTCTCCAGGCCCGAGCTTCCTGCTTGTAAAGTGGGGAAGGGGAGGGCCGGAGTCCCAGGAGGGAACAGTCAGGGCTCTCAAAAGGGGCGACTGCACGGAGGCACTCTTTGCAGAGGTGGGCAGGCTGTCCTGCGGGCTCTGGGCCTCAGGCGGGAGGCCAGCCTGGTTAGAGGCCCCGCAGAGGAGCTGGGAGACAAAAAGCACCCTGCCTGTCTTCCCTTCACCCTCTGGCCATGCGCGGGCACCTCCCACTGGCTGGACCAGCCCGACCCGAGGGCAGGGGGCTGGGCGGGAGTGGTCTCTGCAGAGAAGGACAGAGAGGACGTCTGACACGGAGGTCAGGAGTGCGCCCACCTTGGATGGTGGGCTCGGGGTCACCCCTCTCACTGACTGACCTGCGGAGGAGGCCTCAACACACCCCGGTTATAGACGCCAGAAGAGCCCACACCTGCAGCCTCTGGTGGTAGAACCAGGATTTAAGCTCGTTTCTGCCTGACCCCGGAGTTCCCAGAGCTGACGTGCATGCTGGCTGCATCCCTCAGTGGTGTCTGACTCTTTGCAATCATACGGAGAGTATCCCGCCAGGCTCCTCTGTCCATGGAATTTCCCAGGCAAGAACACTGGAGCGGGTTGCTAGCTCTTCCTCCAGGGGATCTTCCCAACCCAGGGACTGAAGTCTCCTGCACTGGCAGGTGGATTCTTTACTGATGGGCCACAGGGGAAGCCACCCAGCCAGCAGTGGCAGTAGCCAGCATTTACAACTTAAAGTGGCTCTTCCCCCCGACCTTCTCCCCCACCACCCCCACCCCCACCCCACCCCGTGATCCTTCCGTTATCTGTCCCCTCGGGCTCAGCACTTCATTTTCCTCTCCGCTGGACAGTTTGGAAAGCAAACATCCCTGGGAGGGGCGTCGTGTCAGTCGCTGGACACTGCCAGGGACTGAGTTTCTCAGCTGTCCTCTGTTCTGGGAGAGGCCCGGGAAACGCACTGGCTTTAGAAGCCAAAAGACAAATGCAATTCAAGTCCTTGCTGACAGTGAGATGGCAGGTAGACCCCTTCACCACCACAGGCATCCCCAAATGGTATGATACCCACCTCACTGTGTTCAGTGAGAATGAAATGTGATCACTCTGATCAGTCTTCCGCGTGGTTCCGGGCACACGGCAGAGAAAGCTCAGAGAGCGAGTTCTTGAACAGGAGTGGGGGAGGGGCGAATCCAGCACTAGGTCTGGGCCAGGGGAGTCACCCTGGGCCAGTCATCTAACCCCTAGAGCCAGTCACACCCTTATCCCACTGGCTTGTGAGATTCAGTGTCTAAAAGCATTTATTATCATCATCATCTCAGCCACCCCTGTGTCATGAGGGATCTTAGTTCCATTGGAAGCACAAAGTCCCAACCAGTGGACCGCCAGGGAAATTCCTAAAAGCACTTGTTAAAGCCGCTCTACAAAGCACTTTCGGAATCAGTGTATTCCTTCACAGTGTCGGCACCTGGGAGTCTCTCCCGGGGCTTTCTTTGTTCCAGACCCTGTTCTCAGCCCCTGACAAGTGTGACTTCATTGTTTTCATAGCAGGACTTCTGTATTATCTTACTCACAGATGAAGGAATCGGCTCTCAGAGAGGTTAAGTGACTGTCCCAAGTTGGGCGGCTGGCAAGTGGCAGAAGCAGGCTTTGAATCCAAGCGGGCCGAGACGCCCACGGCAAGGGGCACACCCGCCTGGGAGAGGACGCCCAGAGAAAGAGAACCGCGGAAGCCTGGAGTCCAGCGGGGCTCACTGGCCTCCATGTCACACTCACTTAGAGGAGTCATTTAGAAGGCAGCCTCCCGGGACCTAGTCCTGAGCTGCTGGTTCTCTGGGTTCAGGGCCGGGCCTGGAAATCTGCCTCCTTAACAAACCCTCCAGGTGAAGGCTGTGCAGGCGGACCACACGGGGAGGACCGCGGCCCGCCCCACCGTCAGGCAGGGCTGGGCTGTGAACGAGGGCTGCAGGGCTCTAGGGGACCCTGAGGGTTCAAGCAGGAGAGATGGGCGCCCGCAGCGGGCCTGCGCCTTCCCCTCTGGCCTCCAGGTTCGCTAAGTACTACAAGATGGACAACGGCAGTGAGTACCGCACCCTGCTGAAGGCTTTTGGCATCCGCTTCGACGTGCTGGTGTACGGAGACGTGAGTTCCGGGCCGGGGGCGGGGCGAGACCTAGGCCCTTTCCGGCCCGCCGTCGGGGGCGGGTGCTGCGGCTGACCGGCCCAGAGACCTTCACTGGTCACATTTCCGCAGCGGGGTGGGGGTGGGGGCGCCCACTGGTCCCCCGAGAGCCTTCTGGCTCCACGGCCGCCCTGGCTGGGAGTCCAAGTTTAGCCTCAGGCCTCACCCGGCCCTGCCGGGCGCCCTGCACGCTCACCTTGGTATTTGTGCACCAGGCTGGCAAGTTCAACATCATCCCCACCATCATCAGCTCCGTGGCGGCCTTCACCTCGGTGGGAGTGGTGAGTGCGGGCCCTCCAGGCTCGGTCTCGCCCTGGGCGGGCGGTGGGTGGGAAGCAGGCCAGCCTGGAGAAGGAGGGGGACGCCCTTTTCTGCCTGGAGCCATCCCCCCCGCGCTGGGCCAGCATCTCCTGTCCTGACACCCACGTGGCCAGCGCCCCCCCTGTTACCAAGTCCGAGTTCCCCATCACCGTGAAGGTGGCGGGGTTTGGGGTGGTTGGGGGAGACCCCAGGGTTCCCAGACCTGAGAGCCGAGCAGGCGCAGAGCCCGCTCCCCGGGGTCGGGAACAATCCCCCGGCCCCGCCCGTCCCCCGCATTCTCTCGGCTTCTCCCGGCGCATTTCAGGGTGGGCCCAGCCCCCGGAGCTGCGGAGGTGGGTCCCAGAGACAGAGCAAAGGCCTCGGGCGTTTTCCTAAAGGAAGGTCTGCCGGGCAGCTCTGGAGGGCGCGCCCCACCCCCAGGGCAGTCCTGCCCCCGCCCCAGCTTCCCCCCATCCTGCCCCTGACCCCGCCCGCAGCGCTCAGGGCCGCCCGCTGTTCCTCCAGGGCACCGTCCTCTGCGACATCATCCTGCTGAACTTCCTCAAGGGGGCCGACCAGTACAAGGCCAGGAAGTTCGAGGAGGTGAGTGGTGGGGGGCGGGGGGAGGGAGGTGTCCTCTACAGAGAGAGGGAACGGGGCAGGGAGGGAGCTGGACCCTGGACTGTCCTGGGTCCACGAAGGGGAGTTCACTGGGCCTCAGCGCACACCCGACGGGCGGACCTTGGCCGAGCGCGGGGCGTGGTCATCGCTCTCAGCATCCCCACCCATTCGTCGTCCCTCGGGGTTGGGCAGACCCTGCTTGCCTTGGGGTTCGCTTTGCCCTTTAGCTGCATGGGAAGAATCTTGGGGTCACATCCATCTGCCCTCGCTCCCCTCAGACCCGGCCGTGAGCCGCGACGGCTGAGTCCGCCACCCACACGGGGGCCCACGGGAGGACCCCACCCGCGGTCGGAGCCCACTCACGCCAGCCCTTCTGCCTGCAGGTGAGCGAGACCACGCTGAGGGTCCCAGCCTCTGCCCATCCCGGGGACACCAGCGACCAGACCACGGAGAAGCAGTCCACAGATTCCGGCGCCTACTCTATCGGCCACTAGGGCCTCTCCCTCCGCGCACGCTCAGCCTGCGGCGCCCAGCCTCCAGCCGGGAGACCCAGCGGGGCGCGGTGGGGATGCGAGGGGAAGCAGTTCTCATTTCTGCTGCCCACCCACAGGGGCCACAGCCGAGGCCTGGGTCTGACCGCCCCGCCACCCTGCAGACAGGTCCTGCTCCCACGAAGACCCCCGTCTCACCTGCACCCCCTGCCTCACCCCGCTCTGCTTCCCCAGACCCCCGGGGCGGTGGTACCTGGCCGTCCCCCTTCCAAAGAGTAAGAGATAAAAATAGGACTAACCATGGCCCACAGGAGCCCAAGTGCCAGGCACCTTCACACATGTTAGCTCATTTACTCCTTAGAATAGTCCTGCGAGGTAGATATTAGGTTCCCTTTTCTGAAGATAAGTGGAGGCTCAGAGAGGCTGAGTCGTTTGCCCAGGACACACAGCCAGGAATCGAGAGAGCTGGGATTTGGACCCGGGTCTGACTCATTTCATCACCCCCAGCCCACCAGGAGACAAGGCAAACCAGAGGCGTCCGCCCTTCCCCTTCAGCCTCCCCAACCTTGACCACGATCCCGTTTCCGCTTCCTCACGAGGGCGGCCCTTGCAGTCCCCAGCAACTCAGGCAGGCCCCGTGTCAGACGGGGGCGCGGGGTCCCTTTCTCTGACTTGGGTGGATCCCAGATGCAGAAGGAAACAGGAGACATAACCGTCGGTGAATTTTTCCTTCCCTCACCTCAAGCCGGAGAAGGGAACCTTCTCATTTTCTCTGGGACCCCCACAGGGTCATATACATCCAGGCCCCTCACTCGGGAGCCCAGCTAGGCACCTACTCCCCTGCCCGGGGCGGAGTAGGCTTCCCCACCTGGCGCCCTGTGCCAGGAGGTCAGCGGGTCTTCTCCATCACATGGACAAAAAGGTCGGTTGAGACCCAGCACCCCGTGAGCAGCCAGTCAGCGGGCCTATCCCCGCGGGGCCCAAACGAGGTGGTCGGCCTTGTGACATCAAAAACTAAAGGGACTTTAGGGACCCTCTTGTCTGATTCTCTTCCTTACAGATGAGCAAACTGAGGCCATGGAAATGGCTCGTCCGTGGTCCTGCAGTTAGCGAACCAGAGGCATCCTGCCGCTCGGGGCCGGGCAGCAGGGAGCCAGGAGCAGACGCGGGCAGCCTGGCCACCTCCCTGTGCCCAGTTGCCCCCTCCCTTCTGCAGTAGGGGCCCAGAAAGGTCACCAGGGGCAGGTCCAGTCGCTCAGTTGTGTCCGACTCTTTGAGACCCTGTGGACTGCATGTAGCCCACCAGGCTCCTCTGTCCACAGGATTCTCCAGGCAAGAATCCTGGAGTGGGTTGCCATGCCCTCCTCCATGGCATCTTCCCGACCCAGGGATCGAACCATGGTTTCTTAGATCTCCCCCTTTGCTGAGTGGGTTCTTCACCGCTAGCGCCCCCTGGGAAGCCCTTACGAAGCCTGAGGCATACACTCTGTGAGTCATCTTTTGGAAAAGACTACAACATGAGGCATGGAAATGGGCTCGTGCCACTGAACGGCTCTGGAGTGGGAGCTCCACCAGTTTCACAGGAGATGCCACAGAAAGATGGGCACCCAGGCCAGACCATGAGGTCTTAGCAGAGCTTGATTATACGGGGAGGGCTGGTCCCTCCAGAGAAGGTGCAGGGAAATGGGGGTCAGGGCACCGGAGGGAGTCGTTTAGGAAGGCCCCACCCCCGTGACCCCCACACCATGGGGAGAAGGGGTGAGATTTCCCCGCAGGGGGCCCGTCACCCCTTCTCCTGCTCTGCCTCAGTCCAGCCCCTGTCCTCAGGATGCTGGGGTGACGCTTCCCCAGGTACCAGCCAGAGGAGGAGGCAGCGTCCGGAGACCTGAACAGTAGAGGCATCAGTGAAGGCAGAGCTGACCTCTCCAGCCAGCAGCCCCACCCGCGTTCCCGGTGAACCCAGCTCTCAGGAGGCTGGGCCAAGGCTGGGGTCAGAGCAGTGTTTGTTCTCTGATGAGGGCATGGAGGCGGCTCCGTCCTGGGGGCACCCTCTCCTGCAGCCCCTCCCTTCCCTCCAGACTGCAACGGTCCTCCTACGGTGCCTCTGCCCATCCCGGGCCTGAACTTGTGGACGTGTGACCCTGATGTTGTGTTCCCCACCGCCGATTAGGTCACGGTTCCCTGTGCAAGACTCAGGGCTGGTATCAAGAGCAGTCCCAGTACTGACTCACCTCGGCCACATCACGTGTGCTCAGCACGCACGTCAGTGACTCCGCCCCAACCCGGATAAGCTTGCTGCCCCACACCCCTGCGCTGTGCTCAGTCGTGTCCAACTCTGCGACCTCATGGACTGCAGCCCACCAGCTTCCTCTGTCCACTGGAGTGGGTTGCCATTTCCTTCTCCAGGGGATCTTCCTGACCCAGGGATCAAACCCCCGTCTCCTGCATCTCCGACATTGGCAGGCAGATTCTTTACCACTAGTACCACCTGGGAAGCCCAAGCTTGCTGTGAGCCAGTGAAGTTGCTCAGTCGTGTCCAGCTCTTTGCGACGCCATGGACTGTAGCCTACCAGGTTCCTCCATCCATGGAATTTTCCAGGCAAGAGTACTGGAGTGGGTTGCCATTTCCTTCTCCAGGGGATCTTCCTGACCTGGGGATCGAACCCAGGTCGCTCGCATTGTGGGCAAACACTTTACCATCTGAGCTACCAGGGAAGAGCTTGCTGTGGTTTGTCATTAGCCTTGATAGAAAAATAAATTTGCAGTATGTGGGCATTTGAACCAGAACCCACGCTCATTCCTAACAGCTCAGCAGCAAAGCTTACATTCTGTGATAACCCACCATCGCCAAGCAGTGGGTTAAATGAGCGGTAGCCTTTGTCTAATTCAACTTTCATTTTGTTGAAGAAATTGAGGCTAAGGTCTTAGACTAAAATGGTAGATCTGGGACTCGAACCCAGACCTTTATGACCCTGGAATCTGGGATCGCGACTTGCGTGCCACATCCATCTGGGGAAAATGAAGAAATTTCTTGGCCCCTTCTTTTCTATATGTTAGGCAAAAACAGTTGCTGTTGCTGCAGGAACAAATTGTGAAATCTCAGAAAGTTGTGCAATGAAGTAGGTCAGACAGCCCTTCCACTTGGTAGCTATGCCGTCTGAGACTCATGAACCCCCAGATCACTACAGCAAGGGAAATGAGAACTGGAAGGTCATGGGTGACCATAGAGGGTCATTTAAAGGCCGGGCCTGGGATGTCCCTGGTGGTCCAGTGGCTACGACTCTACGTCACCCAATGCAGGGGGGCTGGGTTCGATTCCCAGTCAGGGAACTAAATCCCACACGCTACAACTAGGAGTTCGCATGAGCAATGAAGACTGAACATCCAGCGTGCCACAACTGAGACCCAGTGCAGCCAAATAAATAAATGAATATTTAATAAGCAAACAAATAAATGCCAGGCCTGGCCTTCGTATCACTTCCAACGGCCTCTCACTGGTCAGACTCAGTGCTGTGCTGCAGAACCCAGCTTTACTTCAAAGAATACCGGGGAAATATAGGCTTCCCAGGTCCCCAGGAAGAGAAAATGGTGAACACAGTACTCTCGGCTTCGCTGGCTCCTTGTTAATAGCTCTTCTTCTCCACAACCCCTCCCCCCAACATGTGTTCTAACTGTTACACACATTTTTCCCTTCTGTGTTACTTCTCACAAAACCTTTTTCTTGGCAAGTTATCAATCAGTCTCCCAGAGGTATTAACAGACAACACACTCAGGAGTTTCTTCTCCTAAGAATATTTGCTTTTTAGTCAAGGATTTCAAAGGTGAAAGGCCTGAAACAGCCAAAGGAATGAATATATAATGGTTGAACTTGAGGGTGAATAATAGGACTGGATACTTGAAGCACATCTTATCTACTACCCTGGCCTGCCTCAAGCAAGCTTCAGTCTGGAAGGATCTGAGCCCTCCTGCCATCCCTTTCTCCTCCCTCCCTCCTTCTCTGACCTTGGCTGGCCATATATTGGGACACTGGGATTAGCTAGAGCCCATTCCCCATCAAGGAGATAAGTGAAGGCTGAGAGGAGGGAATCTGGGTTCCCTGGTGGCTCAGACAGTAAAGCATCTTCCTGCAATGTGGGAGATCTGGGTTCAGTCCCTGTGTCAGGAAGATTCCCTGGAGAAGGGAATGGCAACCCACCCCAGTATTCTTGCCTGAGAATTCTCGTGGAGAGAGCGGCCTGGTGGGCTACAGTCCATGGGGTCGCACGGAGTCAGACACGACTGGGCGAGTAGCACTTTCCCTTTCACTGCCATTCAGCAAGACCCAGGAATACCAGTCCCAGAGCCACCTGTGCAGAGCTTAGCCTTCCCTCCCTGCCATCCCGCCCCAGCGCTCCCGCTTCTTTTAGAAGGACAGTCTCAAGAACCAGCTTGTTGGACTTCCCTGACAAAGAATCAGGACCTCGCTGATAAAGATTCCCTGGTGGCACAGCAGATAAAGAATCTGCCTGCCAGTGCAGGGACACAGGTTCGACCCCTGTGCCAGGAAGATGCCACATGCGGTGGAGCAGCTCAAGCCCGCGCGCCTAGATCCTGTGCTCTGCAGCAGGAGGAGCCCCCGCAGTGAGCAGCCCAAGCACCACAGTGAGGAGTGGCCCCCGCTTACTACAACCAGAGAAAGCCCGTGCATGGCAACGAGGCCCAGCGCAGTCAAAACGAGGTAAATCAATCCTAAAAAAAAGAACGAGGCTGTTGCAGTTTGCAAAGCAGGGACGTGGGTGTGACCTGACCCCAAAGCAGCTCCCCTTCCCTGCCCTTGGAGAGACTGAGATGCTGGATTAGGAGCCTCCTGACTCAATCTCCATGCAAAGCAGATGGACAGACCCCTCCACTGAGGACAGGCCTCTTCATCCCGAGGCAGTCCCCAGGACCCAGCCCTGGTGCGGTTAAGGCAATGCCAAGGCCCATTCTCCTACTTCCAGAGGCCTGCTCACGTCCGAGAGCCTCAACCCTGCGGCTTCAACACCAACCACTTCCCCTGCGGGTCTCCCATCCTGTCTCCTCCATCAACTCCAGCACCTTTAGAAGCAAAGCACAGCCTGCAAAACTGGATTCTCTTAAATATTTGTCTTCTTTGTTTCTTTTGGCGGCCCTGGGTCTTAGTCATGGCTCATGGGGTATTCATCGCGCACGCGAGCTCTAAGTTGCGGCAGGCATGTGGGGTCAAGTTCCCCAGCCAGGGATGGAACCCAGGCTTCCTGAATTAGAGAGCATAGTCTTACCCTCCGGACCACCAGGGAAGTCCCCAGACCGTGCAGTCCTAAGACCCCACGTCTCATCCGAGGCCTGTACAGATAGATACACACACACAGATACTCACACAAGTAGACCTGTATGCAGATCTGTTCAGACACATGCTGGCGCGTACACACACTCCCAAACATGCTGCCCAAAGACACAGTGGTGCACACGGAGGTGTGCGACACGGATCAGGTGTCTAAGGTACAAAGTGACACAGATGCACACACTCAGGGATGTACACAGACATGCGAGCATCTCCATAGAGATGTAGAAAATGTGCACACAAGCAACACACAAATACATGCTGACTCACACAGATTTATGCATATTTACAAGCACAGATTCACATATACACAGACATATACAGGTGTCTGAAGACTGACTCATGCACACACCAAGACACCTACACACCCGTGTACACGTGTGCCCCAGACATCCTTGAACACGCTCCCCGGGCCTCACATAGAGCCACACCCCCAGGAAGTCTCTCTCACTCTCTCTCTCACGACCCAGGGCTCTCTGCCCTCTGAACCCAGTTTGCAGTCTCAGCTTCCCGCTTCTTCAAGCTCTGATCCTTCCTGGAGCCCAGCCTGGGATGAAGCTAAGAGCAGGAACACTGTTCTGTCTCAGTGATCCCCAGACCGAGAAGATGGAAGAAGCCGGGAGACCCGGGGCTGGAGAGCCAGTCCTGGAGCCACCTGGCTGCACACGGCCTGACTTGGGCCCCGAGCCCCTCGGGGAGTGAGGCACCTCCCTGCTGAGACCATGGCCCCTCCAGGGAGGGGACGGAGGCTGGGGACAAGAGAGGGGATGCAGGATGGAGGGGAGCGAGGAGGACAGCCTCCCATGAGGATATGGTCGGGGAGCCATCTCACAGAGAGCTGGGCCTTGGACTCAACTCCAGGTGGCTGAATTAAAATCTGAATCAAAGCCACCCATTCCCATCCATTTTAGTTCAGGGATTCCTAAAATGTCAGTGTTCACCCTTAGCATCTCCTGCTTGACCACGTCCAATTTACCTTGCTTCGTGGACCTAACATCCCAGGTTCCTCTGCAATATTGTTCTTTATGGCACTGGACTTTACCTTCACCGCCAGTCACATCCACAACTGAGCCGTGTTTCCACGTGGATCCAGCCTCTTCGTTCTTTCTGAAGCTTTTCCCTACAAGCATATTGGGCACCTTCCAACCTGGGGGCTCTTCCGGTGTCCTATCCTTTTGCCTTTTCATACTGTTCATGGGGTTCTCAAGGCAGTAATACTCCGGAGTGGCCTGCCATCCCTTCTCCAGTGGACCATGTTTTGTCAGAACTCTCCGCCATGGCCCGTCCGTGTTGGGTGGCCCTACACGGCATGGCTCAGAGCTTCATTGAGTTAGACAAGGCTGTGGTCCATGTGATCATTTGGCTTAGCATTCTGTGATTGGAGTTTTCATTCTGGAGTCTTTGGGTTTGTAGTTCTCCCTTCTTCTGTCTGCCATCTGTCAGATAAGGATAAGAGGCTTGTGCAACCATCCTGACGGGAGAGACGGGCTGTGGGAAACACTCGGTCTTGCTCTGGAGGGCAGGGCCATGCTCATTATATTTTTAATCCAATTGTTTTCTGTGAAGTCCTACAAGAATTTCTAGGACTAACACACACAAAAAAGACATCCTTTTTGTCATAAGGCATTAGAACACAAAAGTAGGAAGTCAAGAGATACCTGGAGTAACAGGCAAATTTGGCCTTGGTGTACAGAATGAAGCAGGGCAAAGGCTAACAGAGTTTGCCAAGAGAATGCACTGGTCATAGCAAACACCCTCTTCCAACAACACAAGAGAAGACTCTGCACATGGACATCACCAGATGGTCAATACCGAAATCAGACTGATTGTATTCTCTGCAGCTGAAGATGGAGAAGCTCTATACAGTCAGCAGAAAGCAAGACTTGGAACTGACTGTGGCTCAGATCACGAGCTCCTTATTGCTAAATTCAGACTTAAATTGAGGAAAGTAGGGAAAGCGACTAGACCATTCAGGTATGACCTAAACCAAATCCCTTATGATTATATAGTGGAGGTGACAAATAGATTCAAGGGATTCTGTCTGGCACACAGAGTGCCTGAAGAACTATAAACAGAAGTTCGTAACGTTGGACAGGAGGCAGTGACCAAAACCATCACAAAGAAACAGACATTCACGACAGCAAAGTGGTTGCCTGAAGAGGCTTTACAAATAGCTGTGAAAAGAAGAGAAGCAGGAGGGAAAGGAGAAAGGGGAAGATATCCCCAACTGAATGCAGAGTTCCAGAGAACAGCAAGGGGAGAGAAGAAGGCCTTCCTCAAGGATGAGTGCAAAGAAATAGAGGAAAATAACAGAATGGGAAAGACTAGAGTTCTCCTCAAGAAAATTGGAGACACCAAGGGATCATTCCATGTAAAGATGGGCACAATAAAGGACAGAAACAGCAAGGACCTAGCAGAAGAGGATTATTAAGAGGTGGCAAGAATACACAGAACTATACAAAAAGATCTTAATGGGCCGAATAATCACAACACTAGAGCCAGACATCCTGGAGTGTGAAGTCAAGTGGGCCTTAGGAAGCATCACTACAAACAGAGTTAGTGAAGGTAATAGAATTACAGCTGAGCTGCATAAAATTTTAAAAGATAATGCTGTTAAAGTGCTTCACTCAGTACACCAGCAAATATGGAAAACTCAGCAGTGCCCACAGGACTGGAAATTGTCAGTTTTCATTCCAGTCCCAAAGGAAGGCAATGCCAAAGAATGTTCAAACCATACAATTACGCTTATTTCATATACTGGCAAGGTAATGCACAAAAGCCTTCGAGATACGCTTCAGCAGTATGTGAACCAAGAACTTCCAGATGTATAAGCTGGACTCAGAAAAGGCAGAGGAACCAGAGATCAAATTGCCAACATCCTTGGATCATAGAGAAAGAAAGGGAATTCCAGGAAAATGTCTGCTTTATTGCTAAAGACCTTGACTGCATGGATCACAATAAACTGTGAAATTCTTAAAGAGATGGGAATACCAGACCACCTGACCTGCTTCCTAAGCAATCTGTATGCAGGTCAGGAAGCAACAGTTAGAACTGGACATGGAACAATGGATTGGTTCAAAATAGGAAAAGCATTATGTCAAGGCTATATATTGTCACCCTGCTTATTTAACTTATATGCAGAGTACATCATGAGAAATGCCAGGCTGGATGAATCACAAGCTGGAATAAAGATTGCCTGGAAAAATATCAACAGCCTCAGATATGCAGATGACACCACCCTTATGGCAGAAATTGAAGAAGAACTAAAGAGCCTCTTGATAAAAGTGAAAGAGGATAGAGAAAGGAGAGAGAAAAAAGTTGGCTTAAAGCTCAACATTCAGAAAAATAAGATCATGGCATCCAGTCCCATCACTTCCTGCAAAATAGAAGGGGAAAAGTGGAAACAGTGACAGATTTTCTTTTCCTGGGCTCCAAAATCACTGCAGATGGTGACTGCCGCCTCGAAATTAAAACACGATTACTCCTTGGAAGAAAAGCTATGACCAACCTAGACAGCATGATAAAAAGCACTTTGTCACTTTGCTGACAAAGATCGGTATAATCAAAGCTATGGTTTTTCCTTTACTACTAAGTCACTTCAGTCGTGTCCAACTCTGTGCGAACCCATAGACAGCAGCCCACCAGGCTCCCCCGTCCCTGGGATTCTCCAGGCAAGAACACTGGACTGGGTTGCCATTTCCTTCTCCAATGCACGAAAGTGAAAAGTGAAAGTGAAGTCACTCAGTCGTGTCCGACTCCTAGCAACCCCATGGACTGCAGCCTTCCAGGCTCCTCCGTCCATGGGATTTTCCAGGCAAGAGTACTGGAGTGGGGTGCCATTGCCTTCTCCGAAGTACAAATGTGAGCATTGGACTCTAAAGAAAGCTGAGCGACAAAGCATTGATGCTTTTGAACTGTGGTGTTGGAGAAGACTCTTGGGAGAATCCCTGGGACTGCAAGCAGATCCAACAAGTCCATCCTAAAGGAACTCAGTCCTGAATATTCATTGGAAGGACTGATGTTGAAGCTGAAACTCCAATACTTTGGCCACCTGATGCAAAGAGCTGACTCATTTGAAAAGACCCTGATGCTGGGAAAGATGGAAGGTGGGAGGAGAAGGGGACGACAGAGGATGAGATGGTTGGATGGCATCACCGGCTCAATGGACATGGGTTTGGGTGGACTCCAGGAGTTAGTAAAGGACAGAAGGTCTGGCGTGCTGCTGTCCATGGGGTCGCAAAGAGTGGGACACAACTGAGCACCTGAACAGCAGCAGGCAGGTAGGAGAATGGAAAACAGGGGCCAGTCTCCGAGGTGAAAACAGCTCAGGGCTGGAAGAGTCAGGTGCCCCGAGAGACCCTTTCTCCTTGCCCCATCATGTGGGGGCCCCAGGCGGGACCTCATGGCTCCTCCCAGTTCTCAAATCTGACACAACCCCTGCATTTTGGAAAGCCGCCACTCTGCCCCTAAACCGCGGGCCTTATTGAATCCAAACAAAGAGGGCTCCTCAACAGAGGCGTCCTCCCCCAGAACCTGGGGGGGGCCCTTCAGGAGCCGGACCCCCGCCCATTCCCGGCTGTCACCAGGGGCCACTGCAGTGAAACCCCCCAGTGCCACCCACTCCTGCCCCGCGGGCAGGAGTCCCGCTCCAGCTGTTACTTTTCAAAGTCCCCCTGCCCTGCCCCGCAAAGCCAGAACAAGGGCTTCCAGGATTCTCCAACCCAGAGGACTCCTCCAAAGTGCGCAGCAAAGAGACAGCAGACAGGATATGCTGTGAGAACGTGGCTTTATGAACCGGGGAGGCTGGGGGTCAAGGGGGCCGAGGGTGAACCGGGCAGGCAAGGGGGTGGGGGGGTCAGGGGTGAGGCCAGGCCGGCAGGGGGGCCGGGGACGCGGGGGGCAGGGTCTCCAGCCTCCGGCTTAGAAGGAGCAGATGAAGGGCAGCCGCCTGTTGCACGGAGCTCGTCGCCAGTGACCCCCTGCAGGCAGAGAGCACAGTGATGTCAGTTCACCTGAGTGTGGCCTGTGTCCCCAGTGCCCGGCCAGGCACCTCTCAGCTGACCTTTGCAGGCCAAGCTGAGGGCCGTATGTCTCCCCATGTCCCAGCTAGCCACGATCACTGATCTCTTCTCTTGCAGAGGCAGTGTGCTAAGGGCTTCCTTTGGACTGTCCTTCCATCCTCACAGTGACGCCAGGAGGTCAGCGCTGCCAGCACTCCCACTTCACAGATGGGAAAACTGAGGCTCAGGGGAGTGATAACCTGCCCTGATCTCAGCAGACAAGCAGTAAATGGAGCCAGATGTGGACCTCGGCCATCTGACTGCAGCCCGTGTGGTCTTTGCCCCTGTTCTAAACTCCCACACGTCGAGCATCTGTGCTGTTGGGAGCTGGGGAATCATCTGTCAGCTGGCCCTAGTTGCCACTTCATTCCCATGTCCCTCGGCCACACTTCACATTATCGAGTGTCCCTCCTGTCTGTCCCACACTCTCTCCTTGTAACCGACCCGTCAGAGGAAGGGAGGGAGCCTCGCTGAGTCTGGAGGACACAGAGCCCCCAGCCCTGTCCAGGACCCCTCACTGTGGCTCTGAGGATCCCTGCACCTCAGCCCTGCTCACACACAGGGCAGGGTTCTCTAGTGGGGGAGGCTGTGTGAGGGGAGGCGTGTCTGTGCAGCTCACAGGGACGTCTGTGTGGGTCCACACCCCCCTACCTTGCCCAGGGGCCTGGCCCCCTCACCTCTGGTGCACAGGGCTACACAGCGGCCTCTCCCAAATGTAGGTTGTCCTGCAGCCCAGTATGCAAAATTCCAGTAACTCCCATCAGCCCAGAAAAATCTCCTGCATCGTAACTAGAGAAGAGAGAGGCTGGGTCAGAGGGCAGAGGTCCAGGAAGACAGATGCTGAGGCTCCTGAAAGTCCCCTGAGCATCCCTTCTGGATGTCTATAATCTCCTCTCACTGTGTCACCTGGCTAGGACCCCACCGTACAAACCCATCCCTGAGCGTCTTCAGGCAGTGACACGGAAGAGCAAACATCACTTCCAGCTCTCACACAGAGCAGGCTTCTCAAACTTCACTGAGCAGACACATCTCCTGGCGATCTGGTGGGAATGTGGATTCTGATTCGGGAGGTCTGGGGTGCGGCCCAGGATCCTGTATTTCAACAAGCTGCCGGGTGGTGTTGATACTCTGGTTCCAGGACCACAGCTGACAGCACTTACTCAGGCACCGCCCCAGGGTCACTCTGAGGGAAGGACCCCCTCACAGAGGAGGACACCGACATAGGGAGGCAGGCATTCAGCCAGTCATGCACAGAGCTGGGTATGAACTCTACTTCCTGACTCCAGGGACGGACTGATAGACATTTCACAGCCAGTTTGGTGGAAAGTGTGAGGCAGAGGAAAGAAAGAACCCTGTTTATGATAACTGTCCATTTCTCTGTGCAAACGCACCCACCAGGGCAGATTTCAAGCTGCAAGCGTGAAGCCACTGAACACGGGTGAGGAGGAGAAGCGCTCAGTCATCACGTCTCCTACGTCAGCACAAGCCGGCTTCCGGGGCCAGGATGAGGCTCGGTGGGGGCAGGTGGAGCCTTGAGGCACTCCGAAACCCCCGAGCCCCGGGGCCTTCCCTGGTGGTCCAGGGGTGAGGAAGCTGCCTGCCCTTGCAGGGGCCGTGGGTTTGCTCCCTGGTCCTGGAAGACCCCACGTGCCACACAGCCCCCACTTGTGCTCCCACCGCTGAGTGGGGCTCTTGATTCTGTGTGCCCCAAAAGCAAAGCCACCTCAATAAGAAACCCATGCCCCACAGCCAGAGGGTGCCCCAGCCACACCTAGATAAAGCCCGTGTGCAGGCAAATATGAATACAGGAAAAAGGCTTTTAAAAGATACGGGATTGACTTCCCAGTATTAAACCAACCTTTTTATAAAGGACAGAAAGAAAGAGCTTCCTCTCTCTGGACACTGGCACCTCACTTACCCGACCTCTGATGAAGCCTCCAATCCAGACCTGTGCGTAGTTGGTCGTTATGCTCAAGCGATAGATGAGACTGTTGACATAAAAGTTGTGGATGGAGGCGAGGTTGCCTCGGTAGCACTTCCTGCAGACTCTCTGCAGAGAGAACAGGCAGGAGAGAAAATTCACTGTTTTCATGTTAAGTTGCTGAGTCTCCAGGAAATTCCCACATCCATTTGCAAATCAGAAATCAGGTATCTATTGCTCCCCCTGAATCCCATCTCTTGTGCCTTTCTTTGGGCTTCCCTGGTGGCTCAGCGGGTAAAGAATCCGCCTGCAATGCAGGAGACTTGGGTTTGATCGCTGGGTTGGGAAGATCCCCTGCAGAAGGAAATGGCAACCCACTCCAGTACTCTTGCCTGGAAAATCCATGCACAGAAGACCCTGGTTGGCTACAGTCCATGGGGTTGCAAGTGTCAGACACAACTGAGCAACTTCACTTTCTTTCTTTCACTTTCTTTTCTGATGCATATTAGGCTAAGAGAACCATTAGTCTAAATAATAAGAAACAGAACATTGAATCCAACCCTATCTCTCCATCCCTGGTCCCTCATAGCAGCCTCGCTGCCATATACCTGAGCTTTCTTAAACTTCTTTGGGGTCCGCACCAGCGTGTAGCGGCAGGTCTTGCACTCAGGACTGCCCGGAAGTTGCACTGTCTCCTCTTCCTTGGGGCACTGCACATCCTCATCTAAGTCATCTGGGTCTGAGTCCCCCTCATCGTCGTGGGCGTCCTCGGCCTCCTCTCTCCCCAACTCAAGCACCTCACCACTCACGGCCAGCTCTCCTTGCTGCCCCCCTGAGCCTTCAGGATCCTGGCTCAGGTCTGCCTGTGTCTCCAGATCACCCAGATGGGGGGCATCCTTCTCTGGAAAAAATACCCCGCCATCAGACCAGGTACCACCTTCCTCCAGGACCACGGCCAGCTCTGATGGCTCCACCCAGTCTTCCTAGGGACCCCATCTGGAACCAAAGACGGGAGGGATCCCTTGGGGGTTGGATGAGCCAGAATTCTTGCAGCACGCACACAATTGCATGAGAACCTGATGCCAGTTGACACCACGTGCGGGTAATGTGGGCGTGAGAGATGTGAGAAGCCCTCATTTTACGGGGGTGTGTTTCCCTGCAAAGGAGCCCTGGGGGAAAGTTCAGGTCACAGCTCTGGGTCCAGGAGAAATCTAACTAGAGAGGGGCTGGGGCGACTGAACAGGGGCCTGTGGCCCTGGACTCACCAGAGCAAAAAACAATGCAAGAAAGATGAGAGGAAGATGGATGAGAAGGGAAGGGGAGCACACACCCAGATAGAGAGCAGAAACTGTCCCCAGCAGCAGAAGGGGCAGGAGCAGGCAGCCTTTCATGTTCCTGCAGTCTTGTGACAGATACGCAGCTCCACGTTCCCTCCTGGGGACTTCCCTTGTGTCTGCACGGCTCCTGGAACACAGTGGAGAGGCAGGGTCTGCTCAACTGGTAGATTAAAGAGCAAAGTAGAGAGCTTCCTTCTCTCCCAGCGAACAGACCCTGAGCTGGAGGATCAGGGAAAGATCAGGGGGTGTAAGCTCAAGTCCCTTTTCCTGAGAGCGCGTCACTGCTCCCTGGGCCAGCACTCAGCTCAGACCGGCTCTTCTGCAGGAACAGGCGACTCACCTTCAGGGCCAGAGTCACACACACTGGGGAAGAAGGGGAGGACAGGGGTCATTATGGTGCACAGGACCGGAGTCCCCAGTGGTTCCCATACAGAGCCCGGGTTCTTCCCAGCCCTGGACCTGTCCTCCCGGGGAAGCTGAGGGAGTCTTACCTCTTGAGAGTCTGAAGCCCCTGCTCCCAGCTTCTGGATGTTGATGCACAAAGCCCTTATACCGGGCTTTGGGGAAATGGGAAGAGGCCAGGAGGATTGCCCCAGACTTGGGGGTTGGACAGTGGGGCTGATAAGAGGTTGGCTCAGTCCTCCCACCCTTGGGCCCTGCACTCTGTTGGGACGTCAGGGACCTGCCTCTGTTTGGACATAGATGGCCTAACATCCTAGTGTGCTCCAGAAGCCCCCATGACTACTGTCCAGACTGAATTTTTATCAGTGCCCCTAAAGAGTCCAGGTCTGTACAATCCTCTTCAGCCCCAGAAGCAGCCTTCCCTGGGTCAGTTTTCCAGCAAATGCCATGGAGGATCCCAGGGAGCAGGGAGACCAGGGGAGGAGGGGGAGGTTAGGGGGAGGTTAAGGGGAGGCTCGGCCCTCCTGAGCTCTTGTTGGGCCATGTGTGCATGCTTCATGTGCGTCACAGCCCTGAATCCTCACCTTCCTCACCTCGGTCCCACGAGGACATGCGATCAGCCTGACTTCACTGATGTGAAGAAAGATTCAGAGAGGGCAGGTGACTTGCCAAGGTTGTGCGGGAAGTGGGGGAGCTGGGATTACTAAGCCTCTGGGGCTCAAAACCTTCTCTCCCTCTCTGTGTCTGTCTCTCCCCCTCTTTCCCTTCTTCACTCTCTTCCTGTTTCTCTCTCTCCTCTCTCTCCATCTCCTTCTCATCTTAAAGATGAAAAATGCATGCCCTTTCCTTTACACTGTGGCTCTCGATCAAGGCTCTCAGCCTTTGCACAATTATTGTTGGCAGTCAAATCATTCTTTGATGGGGGTCGGCGGAGGGGTTCTCCTATGTTTTGTAGAAAGTTCAGCACCGTTAAGTCACTCTGATACGTCTCCACACATTTCCAAATGTCCTCGAGAAAGCAAAACTGTCTCTCTCAGGGTCACTGACCTAGTTCAGGACTTGTTGTCCAGCCTAGAGGCGGATCTCATAAGGAAGCAACAGCTGGATGGAGACGTTCGTACTGAGTCTTCCCATTCTCTGTGGGCCACGCTTCCCTTCCAATCCACCAGCCCCCACGGTTGGCACAAGAGGCAGCAAATGAGGCACTCAGCTTAGTTGCAGAGTTCAAGGGGACACGAAAGAATTCAGTAGTCACGATAAATAAACATTTCATGCAATCTTTCTTAAAAGTCAGAATCACTGCAAAAGTACCATGATGAACAAATGTCAAGATAGTCATCAATCAAGTTCCAGCCACATTCACTGCAATCCAAGGAGAGGCCAGCAAGGGCTGAGGCTTGATTTTGCCAGACGTCATGGCCCAGAGCCCATGGACCCGTCAGGGTGTTGCCTCTGCTCTGAGGTAGCCTAGCTGGGCAGTGTATTTTTGTACCTTCGATTCCAGCCCAGCGCTCAGGGCACCAGTGATGGGTCACCTAGGCTTTCTTGCCTGGCCTCTGCTCTCCCCAGGGCCCTGAAAATGGAGAAGTGTCTGAGAGGCCACTTCTGGGCTGATTACAGAGTAACGGTCTCAGCCCTTATCTCCCGGGGCCAACGGACCCGACCCTCAGCTTATCTACCTGACTTGGGGTTGGGGGGGATTGGTCAGTTCCAGAGAGGGAAAACCTGGTCTTCAGATTTCAAGCTGGAGACTTCCCTTGGAGGAGTGGAGGCCTAGGCACTCCTCCATTATTCTCCCAGTCCTGGGCCCAGGCCAAGGACACCATTCCACACAGCAGTTGGGATGACCAATAACTTCAGCTGGTGTTGCAAACCAAAGCCATGATAAGCTTTTCAAGCGCTGTTTCTTGTAAACATCCCTGTTTCACACATTAGGAAACAGCCTATAAGAGAGCTGAAATAAGTTGCCCAAGACCACACAACAAGTCAGAGACAGGCCTTCTGGCTCCTTATCCGCCTGCCTACCCTTGGCCTCCTGTCCCTGGAATCCCATCCCTCTGGCCGGCCCCTCCCCTAAGCTGACCCAGAGCAAAGACACCCCAGTGACTTCAGGGACTCCCTTGACATCATGATGACGCCTGCCCAATGTGAAATGGGAAAGAGCTTTCTAGGCCTTGCCACGAGGCAGGAGGAGTCTTAGTTCCCCAAGCAAGTACCGAACCCGCACGCCCTGCAGGGGAAGCTCAGGGTCTTAACCATGGGGCTGGAGCTCCACACCATCCCAACGCCATGCTTCATTAAGGCTTTTGCATCCTTATCCTACCTTCTTAATCTCTACCTTCACCTGAGGGCCTTAGGTACCGCCGTTCTAGTCGACAGCTCCATCAGAGAGGGGAAGTGACTTGCCCAAGGCCACACGGCGAGTTCGAAGACGCATGTCTGACCCTAGTGAGTGACTCCCATGACCTTGCTATCTTTGATTCGCTCAACTGTTACCCCTCAGGTAATGGCGCCTACCTTTTCAGCATCCGTGAAACCCCACCTCTTGAGCTTACCGCGTGCATCTCTGTTCGTAGGGGTTTCAGCTCTGCCCCTTGTGTGAGGTCCGTCAGCCCCACATCTTGCAGAGGGCAGTGTGCTGTGATGTAGAATGCAATCGCCACTCCAGAGGCAGCCACTTGGGTCTCAATATTCCCATCCACAAACCAAGGCTGATGACAGGATCTACCTCTAGTGAGATCCACTCCAGTAACGCTCTGAGGACAGTACCAGGCATGTGGGCTTGGGGTAGCGTTTGTCAGGAAACCAGGACCCAGCTGCCCCCCTGGTCAACTAGTAAGCACCGAGAGTTGGCTGAGTGCCAGCTCCAGCCCCAGTGGATCCAGGGAATTTGAAGCAGGGACGGCGTCAGCAAACTGGATGCAATAGCTTTAATTAAATATTAATTAGAGATATAGAGTAATAGAATAAGGATAGCTCAGTAGGAAAATTCAGCGGAGAAAAGAGGCTGAATAACTTGGTTTACGCGGAAAGCTAATAAAATTCCAAGACAAGGAATTTGCGTCACCTGCGTAGGCCGCAGGCATCCTCCCATTCTCCTGAAGGAGAGGAGACACTAAGGCCTCCCCGGTCAGATCTTAGAAGCCCAGGCATAATTAGTAGGCTTGATGAGCCTCCACGCTCCAGATGGGAATTCAGCCAGAAGGTGAGAGAAAGAACGACATGGGGAGACCAAGCCTTGGTGAACAAGGCCCGCACTTTATTTTCCAAAGTAGTTTTTATACCTTAAGTTGTGCATAGAGGATAATGGGGGAAGGGGTAGAGTCATGCAACGACAGCAGTCCTTGATCCTTATCGAAGCCAGGCTTTCTTCCTGCAAACTTATCATATGCAAAATTTAGGTGATTTACATCATCTTCTGGCCAGGAGGCCTGTTAACATTTTATGATCCTTTCTTCAGAAAACTTATTTTTCTCTAAAGGTGTTGATTCTAAAGGCAGGTGCCACCCTCCAAAAGCATTAGATAAAGTTGCATTCCTATAGGGCAAAGGTATGGTGGGCTATAACAAGAAAAGAATTAACTCAAGGGTCCAAGGTTACAAACATTAAAGCTACTACTTACATTGCTATACACCAATTATAGTAATCAATACACTCCCAGGGACACAGTAGGTAAGAGATATGGAAACTTAGCAGCAAACATTGGCCCAAAAAGTGAAAAACTCTTCACCAATACAATTTCTAATCAATCTTTTAACTGCTCAAAGGAATCTGTATTTAGACAGTTTAGAACATCTCATGCCTCTCACGGTTGGGAGTCTGTGCACAATCACATGTGGCCGGAAGAACCTGTTCAGGCAGGCTAGAGGACTTCCAAAGGAGTTGGTAGGTTGAAACACTCTTGTCATGCCCAGGAACTTTATTAACTGCAGCTGTAAGTTAACTCTTTTTCAGAGACAGGTGGTGGGGGACAGCCCCCTGTAAAGTCAGAGGTGTAGGTGAGAGCACAAAGCAGTAAAGTAGGCAAACTCTGGTTTTGGGGGTAGATGCTCGAGAGTATCCAGGGAGACTCCTGAGGCTCGATCCCGCCTTGCGTATGCCGAGCCTCCTTCCTCGTGACCTTTGCCATGGGCGGAGTTCCTCACACTGGCTCCTGGCAGCTGAGGGCCCGCTCTCTGGATTTCAGGATGATGTAAGGAACTCCAGGGACTCTGCTGTAAAGACACCAGCTGAGCTGCCCAGAGCTTAGTTAGCATCATTTTGGAGGGGAAAGGTGACACGCAAGCCCATATGTGGGGATATCAGGCCAGTGCTCTTATTGTATTTAAAATGTATTTTAAGGATGTTTAAGATGCAGCCTGTCGCCTGCACTGCATCGTAGACTGCTCGGGGAATTGTCACAGAGGAGATTTACCATGTGATGGAGCCCATGTCAAGACACAGAATCTTTCCAGGAGCCCAGATGCCTCCTTGTTGATTTAACCCCCCAAAGAGAGAAGTCACACCTCTGCCACCAACACACCACCAACAGAAGAGATTTGTGAGGAACAAGATGAGGTCTCCCTGAGCACAAAGTCAGAGCCCAGCACATATTTAATGCTTAATAAACGAGGGACTTTGTTGCTCTTTATTATTAATTCTGGCACAAAAAGAAGCAACGCCTCCCCGCACCAGAACACAAAATCCCCGAGGACAGGAGTGAAAGCTCTGCCCTGGCACAGGGCTGAACCCGTGAGTCGTGTCGGAAAACCACCGTCATGGAAATCTAGACAACAGCAGGTACAGTGGACCTCAGTTTGATTTCTTAATTTTTCACCTCACTCTGCAAACTTGAGTAAGTAGCCTCTCCTATCGGGGCCACACTCAAAACATTAAGGTTCTTGATTTGCTTAAGGCCTAGGGGTGGGACTTCCCTGGTGATCCATTGGCTGAGACTCCAAGCTCCCAAATCAGGGGCCGGGGTTCCATCCCTGGTCAGGGAATTAGATCCCACTTGCTGCCACAAACAGAGCCTGCGAGACACAGCTACTGAGTGCCTGAGCTCTAGAGACCGGGGGCCATAGCTAGAGAAGCCTTTGAACTCCAAAGAAGACCCAACACAACCAAATCAAATGCACAAATAATGAAATAATTTTTAAGTGAGGTTTTTCCTTTGCCTCTAAGACTGTTGGACCTTTTATATTTCTGTGAACTTCAGCAGTTCTGGAGAAAAGCGTTTCACGGCACTGACGCCTTACTTTCTCACCGCAGCCCCAGCAGAGGGTTCAGGACGCCCTCCTTCCTCACATCCGACTGGGACTCCCTTGGGCCCAGTGAGGTTGGAATCCTGTGCCCCAAGGGGAACACAAGAGTAGAGGACTCGGGGCTTCCCTGATGGTCCAGTGGTTACGAGTCCACCTTGCAAGGCAAGGGACACTGGTTCAGTCCCTGGTCTGGGAAGATGCCAGGTGTCGCGGGGCAACTGAGCCCCTGGGGTGCAACTAGAGGGCAGTCCTCACTTGTTGCAACCAGAGAAAGCCTGCGCACAGCAATGAAGACCAGCACTGCCAGATGCAAATGATTTTTTTAAAAGGTAGTGAACGGTCTCCTTCCTCCCCTCCAAGTTGTATCCCATGTGATCATGTCCAGGAAGCAGCCAACACTTCCAGCCATGAAATCCTGCTGACTGAAAGGACTCACTCTGGAGATCCTTGCATCCCTCCGTGGGTCCCATTCCGATGGTCAGCCTGGGGCACAATCCAGGTCACCACTTCTCTAACCTGGTTCTGTCAAAGGGACAATAGTTACTGATCACACAAGGCCATCCTCAAAGTAGCCTGCCACAGCTAGGGGCTTCCCGGGGAGCACGAGTGGTAACTAAGCCGCCTGAAAAGGCAGGTGACATAAGAGACATGAGTTCAATTACTGGGTTGGGAAGATCCCCTGGAGGAGCGCATGTCAACCCAGACCAGTATTCCTGCCTAGAGAATCCCATGGATGGAGGAGCCTGACCAGCTGCAGTCCATGAGGTCACAGAGAGTTGGATATGACGGAAGTGCCTTAGCACACATGCCTGCACTCGCGACAGCTGGGGTGCTTTACAGATGCACAATAAGCAGAAACAAGAAGCAGATTCTTTTGTGTTCCTGGGAGAAGGAAATGACAACCCACTCCACTATTCTTGCCTGGAGAATTCCATGGACAGAGGAGCCTGGCAGGCTTCAGTCCATGGGGTTGCAAATAACTGAACACAGTTGAGCAAATTTCACTTTGTGCTTGTATTGCAATCATCCTTATGTTCCCGAAGCTGTGTCTTATCATATTCTGAGATCTCACGCAGAGTTGTACATATTTTAATAGCAGTTTGACTTATGCTGAGTCCAGATACAGACCCTGAAACAGGATTTGAGCAAGTAGAGTATTTGGGAGGTGCTGGATCTCAGAGGAGGGTTCACACGGGAAAGAGAAGGCAGCCAATACACTGTGTGTGATAAAGCCAGCTTCCTCAGTGGATGAGTGCAAGTTGATCCTGCTGGGAAACCCCGGGAAGCGGTGCCCAATACATGCCCCAGAATTTTCCACTCGAGGGGGCAAAGGACTGCAGTTCTCACACACTCACTCCTGGGAGCTGTGGACTGTTCCCAGGGACTTGTTAATATCCAGGCACACTAAGGCAATAGCCGTTTATGGGAGAAAAAGCCCTCAGACATGGAGATGCAAGTACAGTGCGGTGAGAGTCCAACTTGAAGACTGGAGACGGGACCAGGGAAGTCCCGCCAAAGGTTTAGGATCAGGATATGTGTCTGGAAGTTCCGCTCGGTCTCTGACTGTACGACCTGGGCAGGAAGATGAGCCTGACTCCTCATCCGTAGGATGGGGTGGCCACGCCTGCCCTCCTCTTGTCAGAGCCAGAGGGATGCGTGTGTCCCTGGGATGCAGAGAATGTGAGGGTGACCATCGCTGTGGGTCTCCACTTCAGCTGGCCAGCAGGTGTCCAGCATCGTCCAGCCCCTCTTTAAGGGTCGATGCCGGGCAGGCAGCAGCAGCAGCAGGCAGGGACAGGCCAGCGCTGCCCACCTGCTTCCCTTCACCCCAGGCCGCAGCCCCTCTCCTTCCCTCCCGCCTCCTCAGGGGTCGCTGGATACCCTTCACTAGCTTGCCATCAGTGCCTGGAATTTGCGTCCCGGGCGGCCGGCCATCCCGGGGGCAGCGGCTGGATGTGTGGCCCTGGGCACCTGATGGGAGGTGGGAGAGGGGTGACCGACAGCAAGCCTGGAGGAGGGGCTCTACGAAAAGCCCATCCTCTGGAGAGGGGCCTTTCTGGATCTCTAGACTCATCTCCACTGTGGTGTGGGGTGGGGAGGGAAAGACCCTCCTGGGGCTGAGTCAGGGGAACAAGAGGCTGAGAACACTTCCCTCTGTGTCTTCACAGGACACCCTGCAGTCACTCACTGAGGCTCAGCCTCCTGTTCCCCTCTTTCTACCAAGGTGGATCATCTGGGCAGCCTCCACCTGGGCCCTCCCACCCCCAGCAATAAAAGTGTGTTCCTGAAACAGATTTCTTTTCCTTCCAGACACTGATCTTCTCTGCTTAGCCCCACCCAAGAGCTTTCTGCCTTGTAAAGATCATGTCTCCCCACCCTACTGTGTTCCATAAAAAGGACTAGAAGTTATCACTCTGAAGGAGACTGTAGTGTGGGGTCCATGGGGCCTTCTTAGAGAGAGAGGAAGGGGCCCACGTGTTGTTTCCATAGGACACCCCATTACTGGGCACGTGCTTTGCAGGTGCTACCAGTGGCGGATGTGACTGCTGATGGAAGGAAGGTCCGATGCTATAAAGAGCAGCAATGCATAGGAACCTGGAATGTTAGGTCCATGAATCAAGGCAAATTCGAAGTGGTCAAACAGAAGATGGCAAGAGTGAACATTGACATTTTAGAAATCAGTGAACTAAAATGGACTGGAATGGGTGAATTTACTCAGATGACCATTATATCTACTACTGTGGGCGAGAATCCATTAGAATAAATGGAGTACCCATCATAGTCAACAAAAGAGTCCCAAATGCAGTACCTGGATGCAATCTCAAAAACGAGATTTCAGAATGATCTCTGTTCCTTTCCAAGTCAAACCATTCAATATCACGGTAATCCAAGTCTATGTCCCGATCAGTAATGCTGAAGAAGCTGAAGTTGAATGGTTCTATGAACACCTTTAAGACCTTTTAAAACTAACACCCAAAACAGATGTCGTTTTCATTATAGGCGACTGGAATGCAAAAGTAAGAAGTCAAGAAACTCCTGGAGTAACAGGCAAATTTGGCCCTGAAGTACAGAATGAAGCAGGACAAAGGCTAATTGAGTTTTGCCAAAAACTATGTTCTTTGCAGCCAAAGATGGAGAAGCTCTATACAGTCAGCAAAAACAAGACTGGGAGCTGACTGTGGTTCAGTTCATGAACTCCTTATTGCCAAATTCAGATTTAAACTGAAGAAAGTAGGGAAAACTACTAGACCATTCAGGTATGACCTAAATCAAATCCCTAATGATTATACAGTGGAAGTGAGAAATAGAATCAAGGGATTGGATCTGATAAATAGAGTGCCTGAAGAACTATGGACAGAGGTTCGTGACATTGTACAGGAGACAGGGATCAAGACCATCCCCAAGAAAAAGAAATGCAAAAAGGCAAAATGGCTGTCTGAGGAGGCCTTACAAAGAGCTGTGAAAAGGGAAGTGAAACGCAAAGGAGAAAAGGAAAGATATACTTATTGGAATGCAGAGTTCCAGTGAATAGCAACTAGAGCTAAGAAGGCTTTCCTCAGTGATCAGTGCAAAGAAATAGAGGAAAACAACAGAATGGGAAAGACTAGAGATCTCTTCAAGAAAATTGGAGATACCGAGGGAACATTTCATGCAAAGATGGGCTCGATAAAGGACAGAAACCATATGGACCTAACAGAGGCAGAAGATATTAAGAAGAGGTGGCAAGAATACGCAGAAGAACTGTACAAAAAAGATCATCATGACCCAGATAATCACGATGGTGTGATCACTCACCTAGAGCCAGACATCCTGGAATGTGAAGTCAAGTGGACCTTAGGAAGCATCACTACGAACAAAGCTAGTGGAGGTGATAGAATTCCAGTGGAGCTCTTTCAAATCCAAAAAAATGATGCTGTGAAAGTGCTTCACTCAATATGCCAGCAAGTTTGGAAAACTCAGCAGGGGCCACAGGACCAGAAAAGGTCAGTTTTCATTCCAATCCCAAAGAAAGGCAATGCCAAAGAATGCTCAAACTACGGCACAATTGCACTCATCTCACATGCTAGTAAAGTAATGCTCAAAATTCTCCAGGAACCGTGAACTTCCAAATGTTCAAGCTGGATTTAGAAAAGGCAGAGGAACCACAGATCACATTGACAACATCCTCTGGATCATCAAAAAAGCAAGAGAGTTGCAGAAAAACATCTACCTCTGCTTTATTGACTATGCCAAACTTTTGACTGTGTGGGTCACAACAAACTGTGGAAGACTCTTCAAGAGATGGGAATACCTGACCACCTGACCTGCCTCTTGAGAAGTCTGTATGCAGGTCAGGAACCAACAGTTAGAACTGGACATGGAACAACAGACTGGTTTCAAATAGGGAAAGGAATACGTCAAGGCTGTATATTGTCATCCTGCTTACTTAAATTATATGCAGAGTACATCACGAGAAACGCTGGGCTGGAAGAAACACAAGCTGGAATCAAGATTGCCCGGGGGAAATATCAATAATCTCAGATATGAGTTGACACCATGTTTATGGCAGAAAGCGAAGAAGAACTAAATAGCCTCTTGATGAAAGTGAAAGAGGAGAGTGAAAAAGTTGGCTTAAAGCTCAACATTCAGAAAACCAAGATCATGGCATCTGGTCCCATCACTTCATGGCAAATAGATGGGGAAACAGTGACAGACTTTATTTGAGGGGGGCTCCAAAATCACTGCAGATGGTGACTGCAGCCATGAAATTAAAAGATGCTTGCTCCTTGGAAGAAAAGTTATAACCAACCTAGACAGCTTACTAAAAAGCAGAGATATTACTTTTCCAACAAAGGTCCATCTAGTCAAGACTATGTTTTTTCCAATAGTCATGTATGGATGCCAGAGTTGGACTCTAATGAAAGCTGAGTGCCGAAGAATTGATGCTTTTGAACTGTGTTGTTGGAGAAGACTCTTCAGAGTCTTTTGCACTGCAAGGAGATCCAATCAGTCCATCCTAAAGGAGATCAGACCTGGGCATTCATTGGAAGGACTGATGATGAAGCTGAAACGCCAATACTTTGGCCACCTTATGTGAAGAGATGACTCACTTGAAAGATCCTGATGCTGGGAAAGATTGAAGGCAGGAAGAGAAGGGGACGACAGAGGGTGAGATGGTTGGATGGCATCATCGACTCAATGGGCATGAGTTTGAGCAAGCTCTGGGAGTTGGTGATGGACAGGGAAGCCTAGTGTGTTGCAGTCCAGGAGGTCGCAAAGTGTTGGACACGACTGAGCGACTGATCTGGCTGAATGGAGCTCACCACCCCCACTGCACACACTCACCCCAGGAGAACCCAGGCTCCTGCATGAGGTCCTGGTGGTTAAGAGTATGAACTTAGGGTCAGGCAGTTGAGGGGTTGGTACTGGTTCCATCTTTCTTCGTTTGAGATACGAATGCACCACTCACATACCTCATGGGGTCATTATGAGGATTGAAGGACATAATGCACAGAAAATGCCTAGCCCAGAACACTCAGTGAGCTCCCGGCAAAAGAAGCAATCCTTCGATCATCATTTGCATCTTGCAGAAAGGACAGCATTGAGAATGTCACAGTAGGGCAAGACTGCAGGCTCGCAGGAGCCTCAGCCATCCCTGCAAGTCCCGCTCTAGAGTCCCTGCTCCTTTACAAGCAGAGATCCTGAAACAGGGGGTGGCCAGGGAGGAAGGTGGCTCTGCGACTCTGATCCCAGAAACTGTAGAAAGGAGTCAAGACAGAAAGGCTAAAGGCCAAGGAGACTGACGCAGATGAAAAGCTGAAGTTGTCCCAAGTAGAAGACCCAGAAGTAGAGAGAATTTCACCTGGGATTTGTCCTGCAATGGAGAACGCAACTGGACACACACACACAAGAGCCACACCTTTCGGTGACCTTGAGAGTGAGGTGGAGAAAGAGAAAGCATAAGTAGATACACACACTCAAGGATGTACACAGGCATACAAGCATCTCCATAGAGATGTAGAAAATGTGCACACAAGCAACACACAAATACACTCTGACTCACACAGATTTATGCATATTTACAAACACAGATTCACATATGCATAGATATACACAGGTGTCTGAAGACTGACTCATGCACACATGAAAACACCTACACACCCGTGTACACGTGTGCCCCAGACATCCTTGAGCATGCTCCCCGGGCCCCACGGAGAGCCACACCCCCAGGAAGTCTCTCTCACTCCCTCTCTCATGACCCAGGGCTCTCTGCCCTCTGAACCCAGTTTGCAGTCTCAGCTTCCCACTTCTTCAAGCTCTGATCCTTCCTGGAGCCCAGCCTGGGATGAAGCTAAAAGCAGGAACACTGTTCTGTCTCAGTGATCCCCAGACCGAGAAGATGGAAGAAGCCGGGAGACCCGGGGCTGGAGAGCCAGCCCTGGAGCCACCTGGCTGCACACGGCCTGACTTGGGCCCCGAGCCCCTTGGGGAGTGAGGCACCTCCCTGCTGAGACTGTGGCCCCTCCAGGGAGGGGACGGAGGCTGGGGACAAGAGAGGGGATGCAGGATGGAGGGCAGCGAGGAGGACAGCCTCCCATGAGGATATGGTCGGGGAGCCGTCTCGCAGAGAGCTGGGCCTTGGACTCACCGCCAGGTGGCTGAATTAAATTCTGAATCAAAGCCGCCCATTCCAGTCCAATTTAGTTCAGGGATTCCAAAAATATCAGTGTTCACTCTTAACATCTCCTGTTTGACAACATCCAATTTACCTTTCTTCGTGGACCTAACATCCCAGGTTCCTCTGCAATATTGTTCTTTACAGCACCAGACTTTACCTTCACCACCAGACACATTCACAACTGAGCTGTGTTTCCACATGGGCCCAGCCTCTTCCTTCTTTCTGAACTACTCCCCAGTAACATACGGGGCACCTTCCAACCTGGGGGCTCTTCCGGTGTCCCATCCTTTTGCCTTTTCATACAGTTCACAGGGTTCTCAAGGCAGCAATACCGGAGTGGCCTGCCATCCCTTCTCCAGTGGACCACGTTTTGTCAGAACTCTCCGCCATGGCCCGTCCGTGTTGGGTGGCCCTACACGGCATGGCTCAGAGCTTCATTGAGTTAGACAAGGCTGTGGTCCATGTGATCATTTGGCTTAGCATTCTGTGATTGGAGTTTTCATTCTGGAGTCTTTGGGTTTGTAGTTCTCCCTTCTTCTGTCTGCCATCTGTCAGATAAGGATAAGAGGCTTGTGCAACCATCCTGACGGGAGAGACGGGCTGTGGGAAACACTCGGTCTTGCTCTGAAAGGCATGGCCACGCTCAATATATTTTTAATCCAATTGTTTTCTGTGAAGTCCTACAAGAATTTCTAGGACTAACACACAAAAAAAGACATCCTTTTTGTCATAAGGGATTGGAACACAAAAGTAGAAAGTCAAGAGATACCTGGAGTAACAGGTAAATTTGGCCTTGATGTATAGAATGAAACAGGGCAAAGGCTAACAGAGTTTGCCAAGAGAATGCACTGGTCATAGCAAACACCCTCTTCCAACAACACAAGAGAAGACTCTACACATGGACATCACCAGATGGTCAATACCGAAATCAGACTGATTGTATTCTCTGCAGCTGAAGATGGAGAAGCTCTATACAGTCAGCAGAAAGCAAGACTTGGAACTGACTGTGGCTCAGATCACGAGCTCCTTATTGCTAAATTCAGACTTAAATTGAGGAAAGTAGGGAAAGCGACTAGACCATTCAGGTATGACCTAAACCAAATCCCTTATGATTATACAGTGGAGGTGACAAATAGATTCAAGGGATTCTGTCTGGCACACAGAGTGCCTGAAGAACTATAAACAGAAGTTCGTAACGTTGGACAGGAGGCAGTGACCAAAACCATCACAAAGAAACAGACATTCACGACAGCAAAGTGGTTGCCTGAAGAGGCTTTACAAATAGCTGTGAAAAGAAGAGAAGCAGGAGGGAAAGGAGAAAGGGGAAGATATCCCCAACTGAATGCAGAGTTCCAGAGAACAGCAAGGGGAGAGAAGAAGGCCTTCCTCAAGGATGAGTGCAAAGAAATAGAGGAAAATAACAGAATGGGAAAGACTAGAGTTCTCCTCAAGAAAATTGGAGACACCAAGGGATCATTCCATGTAAAGATGGGCACAATAAAGGACAGAAACAGCAAGGACCTAGCAGAAGAGGATTATTAAGAGGTGGCAAGAATACACAGAACTATACAAAAAGATCTTAATGGGCCGAATAATCACAACACTAGAGCCAGACATCCTGGAGTGTGAAGTCAAGTGGGCCTTAGGAAGCATCACTACCAACAAAGCTAGTGGAGGTGATAGAATTCCAGTTGAGCTGCATAAAATTAAAGTGCTTCACTCAATATACCAGCACATTTGGAAAACTCAGCAGGGCCCGCAGGACTGGAAAAGGTCAGTTTTCATTCCAGTCCCAAAGGAAGACAATGCCAAAGAATATTCAAACCATACAATTATGCTCATTTCATATACTGGCAAGGTAATGCACAAAAGCCTTCAAGCTAGGCTTCAGCAGTACATGAACCGAGAACTTCCAAGTGCATAAGTTGGACTCAGAAAAGGCAGAGGAGCCAGAGATCAAATTGCCAACATCCGTTGCATCGTAGAGAAAGCAAGGGAATTCCAGGAAAAAAAATGTACTTCTGCCTCATTGACTACGCTACAGCCTTGACTGCATGGATCACAGTAAACTGGGAAATTCTTAAAGTGAGGGGAATATCAGACCACCTGACCTGCCTCATGAGAAATCTGAAAGCAGGTCAGGAAGCAACAGTTAGAACTGGACATGGAACAACAGTTCAGTTCAGTGGCTCAGTCGTGTCTGACTCTTTGCGAACCCATGGACTGCAGCACGCCAGGCCTCCCTGTCCATCACCAACTCCAGGAGTCCACCCAAACCCATGTCCATTGAGTCGGTGATGCCATCCAACCATGTCATCCTCTGTCACCCCCTTCTCCGCCTGCCCTCAATCTTTCCCAGCAAAGGCAGATGAGAGCTTCCAGGATTCTCCAACCCAGACGACTCCTCCAAAGTGGGCAGTGAGGAGACAACAGTCAGGAGATGCTGTGAGAATGTGGCTTTATGATGCGGAGAGGCAGGGGGGCAGGGGGCAGGGGTGAGACGGGGCAGGCAGGGGGGCCAGGGGGCAGGGGCAGGGTCTCCGGCCTCCGGCTTAGAAGGAGCAAATGAAGGGCAGCCGCCTTTTGCATGAAGCTCGTCGCCAGTGACCCCCTGCAGGCAGAGAGCACAGTTCTGTCAGTCCACCTGAGTGTGGCCTGTGTCCCCAGTGCCCGGCCAGGCACCTCTCAGCTGACCTTTGCAGGCCAAGCCAAGGGCCATATGTCTCCCAATGTCCCAGCTAGCCACGATCACTGATCTCTTCTCTTGCAGAGACAGTGTGCTAAGGGCTTCCTAAGGATTGTCCTTCCATCCTCACAGTGACACCAGGAGGTCAGGGCTGCCAGCACTCCCACTTCACAGATGGGGAAACTGAGGCTCAGGGGAGTGATAACCTGCCCTGATCTCAGCAGACAAGCAGTGAATGGAGCCAGATGTGGACCTCGGCCATCTGACTGCAGCCCGTGTGGTCTTCGCCCCTGTTCTAAACTCCCACACGTCAGACAGCTGTGCTGTTGGGAGCTGGGGAATCATCTGTCAGCTGGCCCTAGTTCCCACATCTTTCCTGTGTCCCTCGGCCACACCTCACATTCCCGAGTGTCCCTCCCATCTGTCCCACACTCTCTTCTTGTCACTGTCCCGTCATAGGAAGGGAAGGAGCCTTGCTGAGTCTGGAGGACACAGAGTCCCCAGCCCTGTCCAGGACCCCTCACTGTGGCTCTGAGGATCCCTGCACCTCAGCCCTGCTCACACACAGGGTGCGGTTCTCTAGTGGGGGAGGCTGTGTGAGGGGAAGCATGTCTGTGCAGCTCACAGGGGCGTGTGTGCGAGTCCTCACCCCTACCTTGTCCGGGCACCTGGCCCCCTCACCTCTGGTGCTCAGGGCCACACAGCGGCCTCTCCCAAATGTAGGTTGCCACCTGGCCCAGTATGTAAAATTCCAAGAACTCCCATCAGTCCAGCGATATGTTCTCCACAGGCACTAGAGAAGAGAGAGGCTGGGTCAGAGGGCAGAGGTCCAGGAAGACAGATGCTGGAGCTCTTGAAAGTCCCCTGAGCATCCCTTCTGGATGTCTATAATCTCCTCTCACCGTGTCACCTGGCTAGGACCCCACCATACAGACCCACTCCCAGCGGTTTACAGGTAATGACACGGAAGAGCAAACATCGCTTCCAGCTGCCACGCCGAGCAGGCTTCTCAAACTTCACTGAGCAGACACATCTCCTGGCGATCTGGTGGAAATGTGGATTCTGATTCGGGAGGTCTGGGGTGTGGCCCAGGATCCTGTATTTCAACAAGCTGCGGGGTGATGTTGATACTCTGGTCCCAGGACCACAGCTGACAGCACTTACTCAGGCACCGCCCCAGGGTCACTCTGAGGGAAGGACCCTCACAGAGGAGGACACCGACATAGGGAGGCAGGCATTCAGCCAGTCATGCACAGAGCTGGGTATGAACTCTTGTCTCCTGACTCCAGGGACGGACTGATAGACATTTCACAGCCAGCTTTGGTGGAAAGTGTGAGGCAGAGGAAAGAAAGAACCCTGTTTATGATAACTGTCCATTTCTCTGTGCAAACGCACCCACCGGGGCAGATTTCAAGCTGCAAGCGTGAAGCCACTGAACACGGGTGAGGAGGAGAAGCGCTCACTCATCACGTCTCCTACGTCAGCACAAGCCAGCTTCCGGGGCCAGGGTGAGGCTCGACGGGGGCAGGTGGAGCCTTGAGGCACTCCGAAACACCCCCGCCCCGGGCCTTCCCTGGTGATCCAGGGGTGAGGAAGCTGCCTGCCCTTGCGGGGGCCGTGGGTTTGCTCCCTGGTCCTGGAAGACCCCACGTGCCACACAGCCCCCACTTGTGCTCCCACCGCCGAGTGGGGCTCTCGATTCTGTGCGCCCCAAAAGCAAAGCCACCTCAATAAGAAACCCATGCCCCACAGCCAGAGGGTGCCCCAGCCACACCTAGAGAAAGCCCGTGTGCAGGCAAATATGAATACAGGAAAAAGGCTTTTAAAAGATACAGGATTGACTTCCCAGTATTAAACCAACCTTTTTATAAAGGACAGAAAGAAAGAGCTTCCTCTCTCTGGACACTGGCACCTCACTTACCCAACCTCTGATGAAGCCTCCGATCCAAACCTCTGCTTCATTGATCTTCGTGGCCAAGCTCTGAACGTGACGGTTGAATTTCAAACTGTGGATGGAGGCGAGGTTGCCTCGGTAGCACTTCCTGCAGGCTCTCTGCAGAGAGAACAGTGGGGAGAGAAAATTCACTGTTTTCATGTTAAGTTCCTGAGTCTCCAGGACAGACCCCACATCCATTTGCAAATCAGAAATCAGGTATCTACTGCTCCCCTGAATCCCATCTCTTGTGCCTTTATTTGGGCTTCCCTGGTGGCTCAGCTGGTAAAGAATCCACCTGCAATGATGGACCTGGGTTTGATCCCAGAGTTAGGAAGTTCCCCTACAGAAGGAAGTGTCAACCCACTCCAGTATTCTTGCCTGGAAAATCCCATGGACAGATGACCCTGGTAGGCTACACTCATGGGGTCGTAAAGAATCAGATACGACTGAGCAACTTCACTTTCTTTCTTTCACTTTCTTTTCTGATGCATATTAGGCTAAGAGAACCATTAGTCTAAATAAGAAGAAACAGAACATTGAATCCAACCCTATCTCTCCATCCCTGGTCCCTCGTAGCAGCCTCGCTGCCATATACCTGAGCTTTCTTAAACTTCTTTGGGGTCCGCACCAGCGTGTAGCGGCAGGTCTTGCACTCAGGACTGCCCGGAAGTTGCACTGTCTCCTCTTCCTTGGGGCACTGCACGTCCTCATCTAAGTCATCTGGGTCTGACTGTGAGTCCCCCTCATCGTCGTGGGCGTCCTCGGCCTCCTCTCCCCCCGACTCCACCACCTCACCACTCTGGGCCACCTCTCCTTCCTGCCCCCCTGGGCCTTCAGGATCCTGGCTCAGGTCTGCCTGTGTCTCCGGACTGCCCACATGGGGGGCATCCTTCTCTGCAAAGAAGAAACAACCCGCCATCAGACCAGGTACCACCTTCCTCCAGGACCACGGCCAGCTCTGATGGCTCCACCCAGTCTTCCTAGGGACCCCATCAGGAACCAAAGACGGGAGGGATCCCTTGGGGGTTGGATGAGCCAGAATTCTTGCATCACACACACAAATGCATGAGAACCTGATCCCAGCTGACACCACGTGCGGGTAATTTGGGGGTGAGAGATGTGAGGAGCCCTCATCTTCACGGGGATGTTTTTCCTTGCAGAGGAGCCCTGGGGGAAAGTTCAGGTCACAGCTCTGGGTCCAGGAGAAATCTAACTAGAGAGGGGCTGGGGCGACTGAACAGGGGCCTGTGGCCCTGGACTCACCAGAGCAAAAAACAACGCAGGAAAGACGAGAGGAAGATGGATGAGAAGGGAAGGGGAGCACTCACCCAGATAGAGAGCAGAAACTGTCCCCAGCAGCAGAAGGGGCAGGAGCAGGCAGCCTTTCATGTCCCTGCAGGCTTGTGACAGACACACAGCTCCACGTTCCCTCCTGGGGACTTCCCTTGTGTCTGCACGGCCCCTGGAACACAGTGGAGAGGCAGGGTCTGCTCAACTGGTAGATTAAAGGGCAAAGTAGAGAGCTTCCTTCTCTCCCAGCGAACAGACCCCGAGCTGGAGGATCAGGGGAAGAGCAGGGGGTTGTCAGCTCAAGTCCCTCTTCCTGAGAGCGCGTCACTGCTCCCTGGGCCAGCACTCAGCTCAGACTGGCTCTTCTGCAGGCACAGGTGTGCTCACCTTCAGGGCCAGAGTCAGACACACTGGGGAAGAAGGGGAGGACAGGGGTCATTATGGTGCACAGGACCGGAGTCCCTGGTGGTTCCCATATAAAGCCTGGGTTCTTCCCAGCCCTGAACCTGTCCTCCCGGGGGACTGAGGGAGCACTTACCTCCTGAGAGTCTGAAGCCTCTGCTCTCAGCCTCTGGCTGTTGGTGCACAGAAGCTGCCCTTATACCAGGCTTTGGGGAAATGGGAAGAGGCCAGGAGGATTGCCCCAGGCTCGGGGGTTGGACAGCGGGGCTGATAAGAGGTTGGCTCAGTCCTCCCACCCCTGGGCTGTGCTCTCTGCTGGGATGTCAGGGACCTGCCTCCTGTTTGGACATAGATGGCTTAACATCTTAGTAGGCTCCAGAAGCCCCCATGACTACTGTCCAGACTGAATTTTTATCAGTGCCCCTAAAGGGTCCAGGTCTGAACAATCCTCTTCAATCCCAGAAGCAGCCTTCCCTGGGTCAGTTTTCCAGCAAATGCCATGGAGGATCCTGGGGGCAGGGAGATCAGGGGGAGGAGGGGGAGGTTAAGGGGAGGCTCGGCCCTCCTGAGCTTTTGTTGGGCCGTGTGTGCACGCTTCCTGTGCGTCACATCCCTGAATCCTCACCTTCCTCACCTCGGTCCCACGAGGACATGCGATCAGCCCGACTTCACTGATGTGAAGAAAGATTCAGAGAGGGCAGGTGACTTGCCAAGGTTGTGCGGGAAGTGGGGGAGCTGGGATTACTAAGCCTTTGGGGCTCAAAACCTTCTCTCCCTCTCTGTGTCTGTCTCTCCCCCTCTTTCCCTTCTTCACTCTCTTCCTGTTTCTCCCTCTCCTCTCTCTCCATCTCTTTCTCATCTTAAAGATGAAAAATGCATGCTCTTTCCTTTACACTGTGGCTCTCGATCAAGGCTCTCAGCCTTTGCACAATTATTGTTGGCAGTCAAATCATTCTTTGATGGGGGTCGGTGGAGGGGTTCTCCTATGTTTTGTAGAAAGTTCAGCTCCGTTAAGTCACTCTGATACGTCTCCACACATTTCCAAATGTCCTCGAGAAAGCAAAACTGCCTCTCTCAAGTTCACTGACCTAGTTCAGGCCTTGTTGTCCAGCCTAGAGGCAGATCTTCTCATAAGGAAGCAACAGCTGGAGTGGAGACCTTCGTACTGAGTCTTCCCATTCTCTGTGGGCCACGCTTCCCTTCCAATCCACCAGCCCCCACGGTTGGCACAAGAGGCAGCAAATGAGGCACTCAGCTCAGTTGCAGAGTTCAAGGGGACACTAAAGAATTCAGTAATCAAGATAAATAAACATTTCATGCAATCTCTCTTAAAAGTCAGAATCACTGCAAAAGTACCGTGATGAACAAATGTCAAGATAGTCATCAATCAAGTTCCAGCCACATTCACTGCAATCCAAGGAGAGGCCAGCAAGGGCTGAGGCTTGATTTTGCCGGACGTCATGGCCCAGAGCCCATGGACCCGTCAGGGTGTTGCCTCCGCTCTGGGGTAGCCTAGCTGGGCAGTGTATTTTTGTACCTTCGATTCCAGCCCAGCGCTCAGGGCACCAGTGACGGGTCACCTAGGCTTTCTTGCCTGGCCTCTGCTCTCCCCAGGGCCCTGAAAATGGAGAAGTGTCTGAGAGGCCACTTCTGGGCTGATTACAGAGTAACGGTCTCAGCCCTTATCTCCCGGGGCCAACGGACCCGACCCTCAGCTTATCTACCTGACTTGGGGTTGGGGGGGATTGGTCAGTTCCAGAGAGGGAAAACCTGGTCTCCAGATTTCAAGCTGGACACTTCCCTTGGAGGAGGAGTGGAGGCCTAGGCACTCCTCCATTATTCTCCCAGTCCTGGGCCCAGGCCAGGGACACCATTCCACACAGCAGTTGGGATGACCAATAACACCGGCTGGTGTTGCAAACCAACGCCATGATACGCTTTTCAAGCACTGTTTCATGTAAACGTCCCTGTTTCACACATTAGGAAACAGCCTCTCAGAGAGCTGAAATAAGTTGCCCAAGACCACAGGACAAGTCAGAGACAAGCCTTCCGGCTCCTTATCCGCCTGTCTACCCTTGGCCTCCTGTCCCTGGAATCCCATCCCTCTGGCCGGCCCCTCCCCTAAGCTGACCCTGGGCAAAGACATCCCAGTGACTTCAGGGACCCCCTCGACATCATGATGATGTGGCCCAGTGTGAAACTGGAAACAGCTTTCTAGGCCTTGCCACAAGGCAGGCGAAGTCTTAGTTCCCCAACCAAGGATCGGTCCCACACGCCCTGCAGGGGAAGCTCAGAGTCTTAACCATGGGGCTGGAGTCTGGACATAACATTTCTGGAGCTCCACACCATCCCAACGCTGTGCTTCAGTAAGGCTTTTGTATCCTTATCCTACCTTCTTAATCTTTACATTCACCTGAGGGCCTTAGGCACCGCCATTCTAGTCGACAGCTCCATCAGAGAGGGGAAGTGACTTGCCCAAGGCCACACAGCGAGTTCGAAGATGCATGTCTGACCCTAGTGTCTGACTCCCATGACCTTGCTGTCTTTGATTCGCTCAACTGTTACCCATTAGGTAATGGCACCTACCTTTTCAGCGTCCGTGAAACCCCACCTCTTGAGCTTACCGCGTGCATCTCTGTTCGTAGGGGTTTCAGCTCTGCCCCTTGTGTGAGGTCCGTCAGCCCCACATCTTGCAGAGGGCAGTGTGCTGTGATGTAGAATGCAATCGCCACTCCAGACTCAGCCATTCGGGTCTCAATATTCCCATCCACAAACCAAGGCCAATGACAGGACCTGCCTCTAATGAGATCCACTCCAGTAATGCTCTGAGGACAGTGCCAGGCATGTGGGCTTTGTTAGGAAACCAGGACCCAACTATCCCCCTGGTCAACCAGTAAGCACCGAGAGTTGGCTGAGGGGCTGCTCTCTGGATTTCAGGATGATGTAAGGAACTCCAGGGACTCTGCTGTAAAGACACCAGCTGAGCTGCCCAGAGCTTAGTTAGCATCATTTTGGAGGGGAAAGGTGACACGCAAGCCCATGTGTGGGGATATCAGGCCAGTGCTCTTATTGTATTTAAAATGTATCTTAAGGATGTTTAAGATGCAGCCTGTCGCCTGCACTGCATCGTAGACTGCTCAGGGAATTGTCACAGAGGAGATTTACCATGTGATGGAGCCCACGTCAAGACACAGAATCTTTCCAGGAGCCCAGATGCCTCCTTGTTGATTTAACCCCCCAAAGAGAGAAGTCACACCTCTGCCACCAACACACCGCCAACAGAAGAGATTTGTGAGGAACAAGATGAGGTCTCCCTGAGCACAAAGTCAGAGCCCAGCACATATTTAATGCTTAATAAACGAGGGACTTTGTTGCTCTTTATTATTAATTCTGGCACAAAGAGAAGCAACGCCTCCCCGCACCAGAACACAAAATCCCCGTGGACAGGAGCGAAAGCTCTGCCCCAGCACAGAGCTGAACCCGTGAGTCGTGTCGGAAAACCGCCGTCATGGAAATCTAGACAACAGCAGGTACAGCGGACCTCAGTTTGATTTCTTTCTTTTTCACCTCACTCTGCAAACTTGAGTAAGTAGCCTCTCCTATCGGGGCCACACTCAAAACATTAAGGTTCTTAATTTGCTTCTTAAGGCCCTGGGGTGGGACTTCCCTGGTGATCCATTGGCTAAGACTCCAAGCTCCCAAATCAGGGGCCGGGGTTCCATCCCTGGTCAGGGAATTAGATCCCACTTGCTGCCACAAACAGAGCTTGCGAGACACAGCTACTGAGCGCCTGAGCTCTACAGACCAGGGCCACAGCTAGAGAAGCCTTTGAACTCCAAAGAAGACCCAGCACAGCCAAATCAAATGAATAAATAATAAAATAATGTTTAAATGAGGTTATTTATTTGCCTCTAAGACCCTGGGACCTTATGTTCTTCTATGTATTTGAGGAGTTCTGGAGAAAAGGGCTTCACAGCGTTGATGTCTCACTTTCTGCTCACTGCACCTGCCCCAGCTAAGGGGGTTCAAGACACCCTCCTTCCTCACCTCGGACTGGGACTCCCTCGGCCTCAGCGAGGTTGGAATCCTGTGCCCCAAGGTGAGCACAAGAGTAGAGGACTTGGGGCTTCCCTAATGGTCCAATGGTTAAGAATCTGCCTTGCAATGCAAGGGACAGTGTTTCAGTCCCTGGTCTGGGAAGAGCCCACGTCTCATGGGGCAACTGAGCCCCTGAGCTGCAACTAGAGAGCAGTCCTCACTTGCTGCAACTAGAGAAAGCCTGCGTGCAGCAGCAAGGACCAGCACAGCCACAAAGAAATGATTTTTTTTTTTTTAAGAAAAAATAAAAGAGTCAGGGATGGTCTCCTTCCTCCCCTCCATGTTGTATCCCATGTGATCATGTCCAGGAAGCAGCCAACACTTCCAGCCACGAAATCCTACTGACTGAAAGGACATGCTCTGGAGATCCTTGCATCCCTCCATGGGTCACATGCAGATACTCAGCCTGATGGAAGCAAGGTCCAATGCTGTAAAGAGCAAAATGGAATGGGAACCTGAAAAGTTAGGTCCATGAATCAAGGCAAATTGGAAGTGGGCAAACAGGAGATGGCAAGAGTGAACACTGACATTCTAGGAATCAGTGAACTAAAATGGACTGGAATGGGTGAATTTAACTCAGATGACCATTATATCTACTGCTGACGGCAAGAATCTATTAGAAGAAATGGAGTACCCATCATAGTCAACAAAAGAGTCCCAAATGCAGTACTTGGATGCAATCTCAAAAACAACAGAATGATCTCTGCTCATTTCCAAGGCAAACCATTCAATATCATGGTAATCCACGTCTATGTCCCGATTAGTAATGCTGAAGAAGCTGAAGTTGAATGGTTCTATGAATACCTACAAGACCTTCTAGAACTAACAACCAAAACAGATGTCGTTTTCATTATAGGGGACTGGACCACAAAAGTAAGAAGTCAAAAAAACACCTGGATTAACAGGCAAATTTGGCCTTGATGTACAGAATGAAACAGGGCAAAGACTAAGAGAGTTTTGCCAAGAGAACGCCCTGGTCATAGCAAACACTCTCTTCCAACAACACAAGAGAAGACTCTACACATGGACATCACCAGATGGCCAACAGTGAAATCAGATTGATTATATTCTTTGCAGCCAAAGATGGAAAAGCTCTATACAGTCAGCAAAAACAAGACTGGAAGCTGACTGTGGCTCAGATCATGAACTCCTTATTGCCAAATCCAGACTTAAATTGAAGAAATAGGTAAAACCACTACACCATTCAGGTATGACCTAAATCAAAACCCTTATGATTATACAGTGGAAGTGAGAAATAGAATCAAGGGATTGGATCTGATAAACAGAGTGCCTGAAGAACTATGGACAGAGTTCATGACATTGTACAGGAGGCAAGGATCAAACCATCCCCAAGAAAAAGAAATGCAAAAAGGCAAAATGGTTTTCTGAGAAGTCCTTATGAATAGCTGTGAAAAGAAGAGAAGCGAAAGGCAAAGGGGGAAAAGGAAAGCTATACCCATTTGAATGCAGAGTTCCAGAGAATAGCAAGGAGAGATAAGACAGCCTTCCTCAGTGATCAATGCAAAGAAATAGAGGAAAACAATAGAATGGGAAAGACTAGAGATCTTCAATAAAATTGGAGATGCTGAGGGAACATTTCATGCAAAGATGGGCACAGTAAAGAAAAACGTATGGACCTAACAGAAGCAGAAGGTATTAAGAAGAGATGGCAAGAATACACAGAAGAACTGTACAAAAAAGATCTTCACGACCCAGATAATCACGATGGTGTGATCACTGACCTAGAGCCAGACATCCTGGAATGTGAAGTCAAGTGGGCCTTAGAAAACATCACTACGAACAAAGCTAGCGGAGGTGATGGAATTCCAGTTGAGCTCTTTCAAATCCTGAAAGATGATGCTGTGAAAGTGCTGCACTCAATACGCCAGCAAATTTGGAAAACTCAGCAGTGGCCACAGGACTGGAAAAGGTCAGTTTTCATTCCAATCCCAAAGACAAGCAATGCCAAAGAATGCTCAAACTACCACACAATTGCGCTCATCTCACCTGCTAGTAAAGTAATGCTCAAAATTCTCCAAGCCAGGCTTCAACAGTATGTGAAACGTGAACTTCCAGATGTTCAAGGTGGTTTTAGAAAAGGCAAAGGAACCAGAGATCATATTGCCAACATCTGTTGGATCATTGAAAAAGCAAGAGAGTTCCAGAAAAACATCTATTTCTGCTTATTGACTATGCCAAAGCCTTGCGTGGAATACAACAAACTGTGGAAAATTCTTAAAAAGATGAGACTACCAGACCACCTGACTTGTCTCTTGAGAAATCTGTATGCAGGTCAGGAAGCAACAGTTAGAAGTGGACATGGAACAACAGACTGGTTCCAAATAGGAAAAGGAGTACGTCAAGGCTGTATACTGTCACCCTGCTTACTTAACTTATATGCAGAGTACATCATGAGAAATGCTGGGCTGGAAGAAGTGCAAGCTGGAATCAAGATTGCTGGGAGAAATATCAATAACCTCAGATATGCAGATGACACCACCCTTATGGCAGAAAGCAAAGAAGAACTAAAGAGCCTCTTGATGAAAGTGAAAGAGGAGAGTGAAAAAGACTCAACATTCAGAAAACTAAGATCATGGCATCCGGTCCTGGCACTTCATGGGAAATAGATGGGGAAACAGTGGAAACAGTGTCAGACTTTATTTTTGGGATCTCCAAAATCACTGCAGATGGTGACTGCAGCCATGAAATTAAAAGATACTTGCTCCTTAGAAGAAAAGTTATGACCAACCTAGACAGCTTATTAAAAATCAGAGGCATTACTTTGCCAACAAAGGTCCATCTAGTCAAAGCTATGGTTTTTCCAGTAGTCATGTATGGATGTGAGAGTTGGACTATAAAGAAAGCTGAGTGCTGAAGAATTTATGGGTTTGAACTGTAGTGTTGGAGAAGCCTCTTGAGAGTCCCTTGGACAGCAAGGAGAGCCAACCAATCCGTCCTAAAGGAGATCAGTCCTGAGTGTTCATTGGAAGGACTGATGCTGAAGCTGAAGCTCCAATATGTTGGCCACCTGGTGTGAAGAACTGACTCACTGAAAAGACCCTGATGCTGGGAAAGATTGAAGGCAGGAGGAGAAGGGGACGACAGAGGATGAGATGGTTGCATGGCATCATCGACCCGATGGACATGAGTTTGAGTGAACTCTGTGAGTTGATGATGGACTGGGAAGCCTGGTATGCTGCAGTCCAGGGGGTTGCAAAAAGCTGGACATGACTGAGTGACTGAAGTGACTGAATGGACATCTCCACCCCTACACCACACACTCACCCCAGGAGAACCCAGGCTCCCACATGAGGTCCTCATGGTTAAGGGCATGAACTTAGGGTCAGGCAGTTGAGGGTTTGGTATTAATTCCATCATCTACTAACTTCCTTTGTTTGAGATCTGGATGCACCACACACATACCTCATGGGGATATTATGAGGATTAAAGGACATAATGCACAGAAAATTATTAGCACAGAACATTCAATGAGCTCACAGCAAAAGATGTGGTCATCATTTGCGTCTTGCAGAAAGGACAGCATTGAGAATGTCACAGTAGGACAAGACTGCAGGCTCGCAGGAGCCTGAGGCATCCCTGCAAGTCCTGCTCTAGAGTCCCTGCTTCTTCATGAGCAGAGATCCTGGAACAGGTGGGTGGCCAGGGAGGAAGGTGGCTCTGTGCCTCTGATCCCAGAAACAATAGAAAGGGGTCAAGTGGAGAAAGAAAAGCTGTAGGCTGAGATTTCCTCAGATGAAAAACTGAATCTGCCCCAAGTTGAAGAGCCGGAACAAGGGGACCAAGGACCGAGGACTGGCTGTAAGGATGACAGCGACTGTCTAGAGAAAGGAGAGAGGGGGAAGCCGTCCTAGAAGCTGGGACCTTTGAGCACAGCCACAGACGGCTAGGAGAACGTTAAAGAGGGCCCGATACCTGAGGCCAGACCGCACAGGGGCTGGAGGAGTGGGCCACCCCGGGAGAGACCCCTTTCTCCTCCACCACGTGGTGACCCCAGGGGGCACTCACGGCTCCATCCAGCCCTCCAGTCCCCCTCGCCGCCTCCACTTGGAAAGCCACCACTTCTGGCCACACCCCGCATGCCTTGCTGAATCCGAAGAAAGAGGGCCAGTCCCCCCCCCAACCACCAGACCCTGGGGGGGCCTTTGGGAGCAGGACCCCCGCCCGGTCCCGCCGGCCCCGAGGGGCCACTGCAGTGAAACCCCTCAGTGCCACCCGCTCCTGCCCCGCCGGCAGGAGTCCCGCTCCAGCTGTTACTTCTCAAAGTCCCCCTGCCCTGCCCGCAAAGCCAGAACGAGGGCTTCCAGGATTCTCCAACAGAGAGGACTCCTCCAAAGTGCGCAGCAAAGAGACAACAGTCAGGAGATGCTGTGAGAACGTGGCTTTATGACCCAGGGAGGCTGGGGGGCAAGGGGGCCGTGGGTGAGACCAGGCAGGCAGAGGGGCGGGGCGGGGGGGGGCAGGGTCTCCGGCCTCCGGCTTAGTAGGAGCAGACGAAGGGCAGCCGCCACTTGCATGAAGCTCGTCGCCAGTGACCCCCTGCAGGCAGAGAGCACAGTTCTGTCAGTCCACCTGAGTGTGGCCTGTGTCCCCAGTGCCCGGCCAGGCACCTCCCAGCTGACCTTTGCAGGCCAAGCCGAGGGCCGTATGTCTCCCCATGTCCCAGCTAGCCACGATCACTGATCTCTTCCCTTGCAGAGGCAGTGTGCTAAGGGCTTCCTTTGGACTGTCCTTCCATCCTCACAGTGACGCCAGGAGGTCAGGGCTGCCAGCACTCCCACTTCACAGATGGGGAAACTGAGGCTCGGGGGAGTGATAACCTGCCCTGATCTCAGCAGACAAGCAGTGAATGGAGCCAGATGTGGAGCTCAGCCATCTGACTGAAGCCCGTGTGGTCTTTGCCCCTGTTCTAAACTCCTGCAGGTTGGGCAGCCGTGCTGTTGGGAGCTGGGGAATCAGCTGTCAGCTGGCCCTAGTTCCCACATCTTTCCCATGTCCCTCGGTCGCACCTCCCATTCCCGAGTGTCCCTCCCATTTGTCCCACACTCTCTCCTTGTCACCGTCCCATTATAGGAAGGGAAGGAGCCTCGCTGAGTCTGGAAGACACAGAGCCCCCAGCCCCATCCAGGACCCCTCACTGTGGCTCTGAGGATCCCTGCACCTCAGCCCTGCTCACACACAGGGCAGGGTTCTCTAATGGGGGAGGCAGTGTTAGGGGAGGCATGCCTGTGCAGCTCACAGGGGCGTGTGGGCGAGTCCACCACCCTCCTTGTCCGGGCGCCTGGCCCCCTCACCTCTGGTGCTCAGGTCCACGCAGTGGCCTCTGCCATTCCCAGGCTGCCCTCGGGCCCAGTATCCAAAATTCCAGCGACTCCCATCGGTCCAGCGAAATGTCTTGTATATGGACTGCAGAAGAGAGAGGCTGGGTCAGAGGGCAGAGGTCCAGCAAGACAGATGCTGGGGCTCCTGAAAGTCCTCTGAGCATCTCTTCTGGATGTTTATAATCTCCTCTCACCGTGTCACATGGATAGGACCCCACCGTACAGACCCATCCCTGAGCGTTTTCAGGCAGTGACATGTAAGAGCAAACATCACTTCCAGCTCTCACACAGAGCAGGCTTCTCAAACTTCACTGAGCAGACACATCTCCTGGCGATCTGGTGGAAATGTGGATTCTGATTCGGGAGGTCTGGGGTGCGGCCCAGGATCCTGTATTTCAACAAGCTGCCGGGTGGTGTTGATACTCTGGTCCCAGGACCACAGCTGACAGCACTTACTCAGGCACCGCCCCAGGGTCACTCTGAGGGAAGGACCCTCACAGAGGAGGACACCGACATAGGGAGGCAGGCATTCAGCCAGTCATGCACAGAGCTGGGTATGAACTCTACTTCCTGACTCCAGGGACGGACTGATAGACATTTCACAGCCAGCTTTGGTGGAAAGTGTGAGGCAGAGGAAAGAAAGAACCCTGTTTATAATAATTGTGCATTTCTCTGGCGTAAATGCACCCACCATGGCAGATTTCAAGCTGCAAGCGTGAAGCCACTGAACACGGGTGAGGAGAAGTGCTCACTCATCACGTCTCCTACGTCAGCACAAGCCAGCTTCCTGGGCCAGGATGAGGCTCGGTGGGGGCAGGTGGTGCCTTGAGGCACTCAGAAACACCCGAGCCCTGGGCCTTCCCTGGTGGTCCAGTGGTGAAGAAGCTGCCTGCCCTTGCAGGGGCCATGGGTTCGATCCCTGGTCCTGGAAGATCCCACATACCACAGAGCAACAAAGCCTGAGAGCCAAAACTCCTGACCCAGGGCTCTAGAGCCCCTGACAGCAACTGTGAAGCCTGTGCACCCTAGAGCCCATGGTCTGCAACGAGAGAAGCCACCCGGTGAGAAGCCGGAGCATCACAACTGGAGATCAGCCCCTGCTCGCTGCAGCTAGAGAAAGCCTGCTGTGTAGTAACAAAGACCCATCGCAGCCATAAAAAAATAAAAAAAAATTTTTAAGATAGTGAATTGATTTTACAGTATTAAACCAACTTGAAAAAGAAAAGAAAGACCTTCTGATAGCAGGAAATTTGCCTTCATTTACCCAGAGCTTGATGATGACGCCGATCCAGACCTTTGCTTGATTGAGCCTTCTGGCCCAGCGTGAGATGCAATTATCAAAGAGGAGGTTGTGGATGGAGATGAGGTTGCCTCCGTAGCACTTCTTGCAGATGCTCTGCACAGAGAATAGTGGGGTAGAAAATTCACTGTTTCTTGCAAGTCCCTGAGTCTGCAGAAACCCTTCTTAAGGAGCAACGCAAAGAAATCAAGGAAAACGATAAAATGGGAAAGACTGAGAACTCTTCAAGATAATTGGAGATATCAAGAGAATATTTCCTGCAAGGATGGTCACCATAAAGGACAGAAAGAGTAAGGACTTAAGAGAAGCAGAAGAGAATAAGAAGAGGTAGCAAGAATACACAAAAGAACTATGCAAAAAAACGTCCTAATGATCCAGATAACCATGATGGTGTGGTCACTCACCTCCAGCCAGACATCCTAAGTGTCAAGTCAAGGGGGCCTTGGGAAGCATTACTACAAAGAAAGCTAGTGGAGGCAATGGAATTCCAGCTGAGCTATTTCAAATCCTAAAAGAAGATGCTGTGAAAGTGCTGCACAGAATGCTCCTGCTACTGCTGCTAAGTCGCTTCAGTCGTGCACAGAATATTTGGCAGCAAATTTGAAAAAACTTCAGCAGTGACCTCAGGACTGGAAAAGGTCAGTTTTCATTTCAGTTCAAAAGAATTGCAGTGCCAAAGAATGTCCAAACTGCCGTACAATTGCCCTCATTTCACATGTCAGCAGGTGAAAGCTCAAATCCTTCAACCTGGGCTTCGAGAGTGCACGCCCAGAGAACATTCAGAAGTACTGGCCGGGTTTAGAAAAGGCAGAGAAACCACAGATCAAACCGCCAATATCTGTTGGATCCAGAAAACATCCATTTCTGCTTCATTAACTAAGCTAACGACCTTGACTGTGTGGATCACAACAAAGGACTGTGGAAAATTCTTCAAGAGACAGGAATCCCAGACCACCACCTGATCTGCCTCCTGAGAAGCCTGTGTGCAGGTCAGGAAGCAACAGTTAGAACAGAACATGGAACAACTGACTGGTTCCAAATTGGGAAAGAAGTATGACAAAGCTGTTTATAGTCACCCTGCTAATTTAACTTATATGCAGAATACATCATGTGAAATGCTGGCCTGGATGAATTACAACCTGAAATCAACAATACCAGGAGAAATATCAACAACCTCAGATATGCAGATGATATCATTCTAATGGCTGAAAGTGGAGAGGAACTAAACAGCCTCTTGATGAGGGTAAAAGAGGAGAGTGAAAAAGCTGGCTTAAACTCAACATTCAAAAAACTAAGATCATGGCCTCAGGTCCCATCACTTCATGGGAAGCAGAAGAGGATAAAGTATAAACAGTGACAGATTTTCTTTTCTTGGGCTCCAAAATCACTGTGGAGATGACTGCAGCCGTGAAATTAAAAGACATTTGTTCCTTGGAAGGAAAGCTATGACAAACCTAGAGCTTTTTAAAGCAGAAACATCACTTTGCCAATAAAGGTCCCTTTAGTCAAAGGTATTGTTTTTCCAGTAGTCATGTGTGGATGTGAGAGTTAGAACATAAAGAAGGCTGAGCACCAAAGAACTGATGCTTTCAAATTGTGCTGGAGAAGAGTCTTGAGAGTCCTTTGGACTGCAAGGAGATCCAACCAGTCCATCCTAAAGGAATTCAAACTTGAAGATTCATTGGAAGGACTGATGCTGAAGCTGAAGCTCCAATACTTTGGCCACCTGATTCTAAGAGCTGACTCATTGGAAAAGACCCTGATGCTGGAAGGGATTGAAGGCAAAAGGAGAAGGAGTCTGTAGAGGATGAGGTGGTTAGATAGCCTCAGTGACTCAGTGGACATGAATCTGAGCAAACTCCGGGAGATAGAGAAGGACAGGGGAGCCTAGCGTGCTGAAGTTCATGGGGAAAAAGGAGTCGGACATGACTTAGAGACTGAAGAACAACAACGGACTATTCTAAATGCTTTTCGTGTATTAGCTAACCCTCACCTCAACTCCTATGTGGGACCATACATTGCCATCTGACAAGTGAAGACACAGGAGCCCGGAAAGGTGAAGTGACTTGTCCAAATGAAACAGCTGATGAAGGCAGCTCTGGGATTTAGCACAGGTACACCTCACTCCAAAGCTTTTTATCTAAACCAGTGGATCTCAAAGTGCAGTCCCTAGACCAACAATAACATCAACTGGGAATGGGTTATAAATATAAACCCTTACACCCCAGATTTGCTAAACCTGAAATTGAGGGGATTCGCCCAAGAGAGCTGTGTTCTAATCAGACTTCTGATATGCATCCTGGGACTTCCCTGGTGGCTCAGATGCTAAAGAGTCTGTTTGCAATCGGGGAGACCCAGGTTTGATCCCTGGGTCAGGGAAGAGCCCCCGGAGAAGGAAATGGCAACCCACTCCAGTATTCTTGCCTGCAGAATTCCATGGACAGAGGAGCCTGGTGGGCTATACTCCATACGGTCGCAAAGAGCCAGGCACAGTTGAGTAACTAACATATTCTGATGCATGTTATGCTTAGAGAACCACTTGTCTAAATAATACGGAACAGAAGGTTGAATCCACTCTGTCTGCCCCACACCCAGACCAACACAGCAGCCTCCTTGCCACTTACCAGAGCTTTCCTAAATATGTTTGGTGTTTGTACCATCAGGTAGCGGCAGCTCTTGCATCCAGGGGTCCCCAGAAGTTGCACTGTCTCCTCTTCCTTGGGGCACTGCACGTCCTCATCTAAGTCATCTGGGTCTGACTGTGAGTCCCCCTCATCGTTGTGGGCGTCCTCGGCCTCCTCTCCCCCCAAATCAAGCACCTCACCACTCAGAGCCAGCTCTCCTTCCTGCCCCCCTGAGCCTTCAGCATCCTGGCTCAGGTCTGCCTGTGTCTCTGGACTGCCCACATGGGGGGCATCCTTCTCTGCAAAGAAGAAACAACCCGCCATCAGACCAGGTACCACCTTCCTCCAGGACCACGGCCAGCTCTGATGGCTCCACCCAGTCTTCCTAGGGACCCCATCTGGAACCAAAGAAGGGAGGGATCCCTTGGGGGTTGGATGAGCCAGAATTCTTGCATCACACACACAATTGCAGAGAACCTGATCCCAGCTGACACCACATGCGGGTAATTTGGGAGTGAGAGATGTGAGGAGCCCTCATCTTCACAGAGGGTGTTTTTCCTTACAAAGGAGCCCTGGGGGAAAGTTCAGGTCACAGCTCTGGGTCCAGGAGAAATCTAACTAGAGAGGGGCTGGGGCGACTGAACAGGGGCCTGTGGCCCGGGACCTACCGGAACAAAAAATAATGCAGGAAAGATGAGAGGAAGATGGATGAGAAGGGAAGTGGAGCACTCACCCAGATAGAGAGCAGAAACTGTCCCCAGCAGCAGAAGGGGCAGGAGCAGGCAGCCTTTCATGTCCCTGCAGGCTTGTGACAGACACACAGCTCCACGTTCCCTCCTGGGGACTTCCCTTGTGTCTGCACGGCCCCTGGAACACAGTGGAGAGGCAGGGTCTGCTCAACTGGTAGATTAAAGGGCAAAGTAGAGAGCTTCCTTGTCTCCCAGCGAACAGACCCCGAGCTGGAGGATCAGGGGAAGAGCAGGGGGTTGTCAGCTCAAGTCCCTTTTCCTGAGAGCGCGTCACTGCTCCCTGGGCCAGCACTCAGATCAGACTGGCTCTTCTGCAGGAAGAGGCGTGCTCACCTTCAGGGCCAGAGTCAGACACACTGGGGAAGAAGGGGAGGACAGGGGTCATTATGGTGCACAGGACCGGAGTCCCCACTGGTTCCCATACAGAGCCTGGGTTATTCCAGCCCTGGGCCTGTCCTCCTGGGGAAGCCGAGGGAGTCTTACCTCCTGAGAGTCTGAAGCCTCCGCTCTCAGCCTCTGGCTGTTGGTCCACAGAAGCTGCCCTTATACCAGGCTTTGGGGAAGTGGGAAGAGGCCAGGAGGATTGCTCCAGGCTCAGGGGTTGGACAGCGGGGCTGATAAGAAGTTGGCTCAGTCCTCCCACCCTTGGGCCCTGCACTCTGTTGGGACATCAGGGACCTGCCTCCTGTTTGGACAGAGATGCCCCAACACCCTAGTAGGCTCCAGAAGCCCCCATGACTACTGTCCAGACTGAATTTTTATCAGTGCCCCTAAAGGGTCCAGGTCTGTACAATCCTCTTCAGTCCTAGAAGCAGCCTTCCTGGGTCAGTTTTCCAGCAAATGCCATGGAGGATCCCAGGGAGCAGGGAGACCAGGGGGAGGAGGGGAGGTTAAGGGGAGGCTCGGCCCTCCTGAGGTCTTGTTGGGCCGTGTGTGCACGCTTCCTGTGCGTCACATCCCTGAATCCTCACCTTCCTCACCTCGGTCCCACGAGGACATGCGATCAGCCCGACTTCCCTGATGTGAAGAATGAGATTCAGAGAGGGCAGGTGCCTTGCCAAGGTTGTGTGGGAAGTGGGGGAGCTGGGATTACTAAGCCTTTGGGGCTGAAACCCTTCTCTGTCTGCCTGTCTCCCCCTTTCCCTTCTTCACTCTCTTCCTGTTTCTCCCTCTCCTCTCGCTCTCTCTCTGTCTTTCTCATCTTTAAGATGAAAAATCGATGTTCTTCCCTTTTCGCTGCCGCTCTAGTGAAGGTTCTCAGCCTTTGCATCTTAAGGTTTGCAGGTCACACGGTTCTATGTTGGAGGCTGGGGGTGTGATCTGTCCTGTGTCTCATAAAGTTTAACAGCATCTTTGGATGTCTGCCCACTGGAAGTCAATCGTGCCTCCCCCAGTCAGGCACTAGGATATGTCCCCACACATTTACAAATAACGATGGAAAGTAAAACTGTCCCTCTCAGGACCACTGATGTAGAACAGGCCATTTCGTCCAGCCTTGAGCCCTATCTGCTGGCAAGGAGACAGCAGGTGGAATGGAGAGCTTCCTACAAGGTCGTTTGGACGCTCCGTGGCCGCCCTCCTGCCCAGCCGCGCTCCCCATCTCCCACCAGCTCCGTGTCACCACTGCGGCGAGCAGTGAGGGGCGGCGAGGGAGACACCAGCCTCGGCTGCAAAAGTTCAGGGGACACAGAAGTATCCAGTAGTCAAGATAAATAAATACTTTGTGCAATTTTTCTTAAGTATCAGCATAAACGCCAAAGTACCGTGATGAACAAAATGTCTAAATACTGATCAAGGTCCAGCCACATTCACTGCAGTCCAAGGAGAGGCCAGCAAGGGCTGAGGCTTGACTCTGCCAGACGTCCCGGCCCTGAGCCCGTGGACCCATCGGGGTGGGGCCTCACTCTGGGATACCCTCGTGGGACAGTGCATCTTTGATCCTGTACTCCTGCCCAGCCGTCCAGTGCTCAGGGCACTAGGGACAGGGCGCCCAGAGGCTGACCAGCCTGGATGCCTGCCCCTGCTCTGCTCTCCCCAGGGCCCTACAAATGGAGAAGTATCTGAGAGGTCCCTTCTGAGCTGATTGCAGAGTAACGGTCTCAGCCGTTATCTCCCGGGGCCAACGGACCTGACCCTCAGCTTATCTACCTGACTTGAGGGTCTGGGTATTGGTCAACTCCAGGATCCTAAAACCTGATCTCTGGATTTTACGCTGAAGAATTCCCTTGATGGGGAGCGTGGAAAGCTAGCCCCACTTCGCGTACTCCTCCAAGTCCATAGGGTCCAGGCCAGGAGGATCGTTTCTCTCAGCAGTCACAATGAGCGATAAGGTCAGCTGGTGTCATTAGCCAGCAACATGACAAACTTCTGGGAAGAGTTGTTTCCCAGAGCTACTTGGCATAGGGGAAAAAATCACCCACAAGGTCATATTAGGGAATGTAAGACCAGTTCTCTTATTTCATTTGAAGTTTTACTTAAGGATGTTTAAGATGCAGCCTGTCACCTGCACTGTGTCATAGACTGCTCGGGGAATTGTCACAGAGGAAACACACCGTGTGATGGAGACACTCTTACCAGGAGCCCAGATGCCTCCATCGGGCCCCCTTCCTGACTTTAATCCCCCAAAGGAGACCTTCAGGGGCTTGAAGTCACACCTCTGCCACCAACACACCACCAACAGAAGAGATTTGTGAAGAACAAGATGAAGTCTCCCTGAGCACAAAGTCAGAGCCCAGCACATATTTAATGCTTAATAAACGAGGGACTTTGTTGCTCTTTATTATTAATTCTGGCACAAAGAGAAGCAACGCCTCCCCGCACCAGAACACAAAGTCCCCGAGGACAGGAGCGAAAGCTCTGCCCCGGCACAGGGCTGAACCCATGAGTCGTGTCGGAAAACCGCCGTCATGGAAATCTGGACAACAGCAGGTACAGCGGACCTCAGTTTGATTTCTCTCTTTTTCACCTCACTCTGCAAACTTGCTTAAGTAGCCTCTCCTATCGGGGCCACACTCAAAACATTAAGTTTCTTGATTTGCTTAAGGCCCTGGGGTGGGACTTCCCTGGTGATCCATTGGCTGAGACTCCAAGCTCCCAAATCAGGGGCCGGGGTTCCATCCCTGGTCAGGGAATTAGATCCCACTTGCTGCCACAAACAGAGCCTGCGAGACACAGCTACTGAGCGCCTGAGCTCTAGAGACTGGGGGCCATAGCTAGAGAAGCCTTTGAGCTCCAAGGAAGACCCAACACAGCCAAATCAAATACATAAAAAATGAAATAATTTTTAAGTGAGGTTTTTCCTTTGCCTCTAAGACCGTTGGACCTTCTATACTTCTGTGAATTTCAGCAGTTCTGGAGAAAAGGGCTTCACGGCATTGATGCCTTACTTTCTCACCGCAGCCCCAGCAGAGGGTTCAGGATGCCCTCCTTCCTCACGTCGGACTGGGACTCCTTTGGCCCCAGTGAGGGTAGAATCCTGTGCCCCAAGGGGAACACAACAGTAGAGGACTCGGGGCTTCCCTGATGGTCCAGTGGTTACGAGTCCACCTTGCAAGGCAAGGGACACTGGTTCAGTCCCTGGTCTGGGAAGATGCCAGGTGTCGCGGGGCAACTGAGCCCCTGGGGTGCAACTAGAGGGCAGTCCTCACTTGTTGCAACCAGAGAAAGCCGGCTCACAGCAATGAAGACCAGCACTGCCAGAAGCAAATGATTTTTTTAAAAGGTAGTGAACGGTCTCCTGCCTCCCCTCCATGTTGTATCCCATGTGATCATGTCCAGGAAGCAGCCAACACTTCCAGCCATGAAATCCTGCTGACTGAAAGGCCATGCTCTGGAGATCCTTGCATCCCTCCATGGGTCACATTTAGATGCTCAGCCCCAGACAAAAACCAGGTCACCGCTTCTCTAAGCCTGGTTCTGTCAAAGAGACAATAGTTACTGATCACACAAGGCCAATTTTGTAAGCTGCCTGCCATAGCAGGGAATGCTTTGCAGATGCACAATTAGTAGTACCCATAACTAGATTCTGTTGTGCTTATATTACAAACATCCTTATGCTCCTGAAGCTCTGACTTGTCATAATTCCCAGGCCTTGCACAGAGTTGTACATATATTAACAGCAGTTTTTCTACCACTGAGGGTCCCCAGAAACACAGCCTGAGAAAAGGATTTGAGCAAATAGTTTATCTGGGAGGTGCTGGGACACACGTGGTGAAGAAGAGGGTTCATACGGGGAAGAGAAGGCAGCCAATACTCTGTGATAAAGCCAGCCACCTCAGTGGATAACTGCAAGTTGATCCCACTGGGAAGCCCTGGGAAGCGGTGCCCAATACATGCCCCAGAATTACTCCACTTGAGGAGCAAAGGACTGGAGTTCTCACACGCCCACTCCTGGGAGCTGTGGACTGTTCCCAGGGAGCTGCTGCTACACTCTGATGTTGAGGCAACAGCAGGAGCGCAGTGCGTTCAGAGTCCACTAGAAAGGCTGGAGGGCTGGGCGTGGTCCTCATAGCAGCTGCAGTGCACGTGCCCAGTGACTGGGCGTCTTGTGGAAAGAGCGCCTGAGTGCCTTCCCACGTCCTGAGCAGGCCCCATGGACCCCATTCCCCAGCCCCCTTACGAATGACATCCTCTGACCCTATCGAGGTCAGAGGATGAGATGGTTGGATGGCATCACCGACTCATGGGCATGAGTTTGAGCAAGCTCTGGGAGTTGGAGATGGACAGGAAGGCCTGGTGTGCTGCAGTCCATGGGGACGAAGAGTCAGACACGACTGAGTGACCGCACTGAACTGAACTGACCCTATTGATGAAACCCAGTAGGGTGGAAGGGGCGGTCCTTAAGGGCAGAAAGCTCGTGGGTGGGGCTCAGAAGAGGACATCAATGACAGGAAGAAGCAAGAAATCAGTTTCAGGAAAGCACTTTTATTGCTGGGGGTGGGAGGGGCAGGGTGGAGGCTGCTGGTAGGATCCAGCTCAGTAGGAAGAGTGGAACCGGAGGCTTGAGCCTCACTGAGCGAGTCCAGGGCCTCCTGTGAAGACACAGAGGGAAGTGTTCTCAGCCTCTTGCTCCCCGGACTCAGCCCCAGGAGGGTCTTTCCCTCCCCACCCCACACTGCGGTGGAGATGAGTCTAGAGACCCAGGAGGCCCCTCTTGGGAGGTCTGGCTCTTCCTAGAGCCCCTCCTCCAGGCTTGCTGTCGGTCACCCCTCTCCCACCTCCCATCAGGTGCCCAGGGCCACACATCCAGCCGCTGCCCCCGGGATGGCCGGCCGCCCGGGACACAAATTCCAGGCACTGATGGCAAGCTAGTGAAGGGTATCCAGCGACCCCTGAGGAGGCGGGAGGGAAGGAGAGGGGCTGCGGCCTGGGGCGAAGGGAAGCAGGTGGGCAGCCCTGGCCTGTCCCTGCCTGCTGCTGCTGCTGCCTGCCTGGCATCGACCCTTAAAGAGGGGCTGGACCATGCTGGACACCTGCTGGCCAGCTGAAGTGGAGACCCACAGCGATGGTCACCCTCACATTCTCTGCGCCCCAGGGACACACGCATCCCTCTGGCTCTAACAAGAGGAGGGCAGGCGTGGCCACCCCATCCTACGGATGAGGAGCCAGGCTCATCTTCCTGCCCAGGTCGTACAGTCGGAGACTGAGTGGGACTTCCACACACGTATCTTGATCCTAAACATTTGGCGGGACTTCCCTGGTGGTCCAGTGGTTAAGACTCCAAGTTTCCAATGCCAAGTGTGTGACTGGGTTCAATCCCTGGCCAGGAAACTAAGGTCCCCCATGCACATGTGCAGGGAAGATATTTAACCAAAGAAAAAATGCTTGGCTTTTCCCAGTCCCCCTTCGTGTCTTTTCCAGACATCTATCTGTCCCCGGGTCTCCAGCGGATTGTAGAGAGAAACAGAGACGAACCTGCAGCAAGTTGAGCACATGCTGGGGTCAGGAGGAGTTCCCATTGAGAGCCAGGACCTGTCCTGCCCACTGTGATCGGGGCCCCCATCCTGACTTGGCCCTGGTTGACCCTCTACTGGACACCAGATTTGGTCATTGAGGTTGAAGTCGTGGATGAGTTCTTCCCAGTAGCGCATTTGCCAAGGAACCTCCAAGGCAGGATGAGAGATCGAGAATTGAGCGCCCCTCACAGAAACTCAACCACCTGAGCACTGGGTGTTTAAGTCTCCAAAGCTCAGCCCCGACCTTCCACCCCCACAGACTTCTGAAGGAAGGAGATTACAATGCAGCTTGTGTTTCCACAAGACTCTCACCTTCTACCCCCAACACGTCTTCCAGCCTCAGCCTCTGGTGACACCCCCAGGATCCCCAAGGCGGAAAATGACGGGTGACACAGGCTGTCACCATCTCCATGCTGGGCCTTGCCTTGGCCGCTGGCCACTCAGCTGAGCAGGATTAAAGTTCACGGGGCTCCTCACCAGCAGTAAGTGGCAGGTCTGGCCTGCAGGGACGCCCTCCAGTCCTACTGTGTCCTCTTCCTGAGAATGCTAAAGGTCCTTGGCCACCTCATCCAAGCCTGAGATGGACTCAGCAGGCCCTTCTTCCCTGGGGTCACCTTCACTTCCAGAGCCCCCCTCTTCCTCTTTGTCTGGCAGCATCAGCTCTTTCCATAGGGACCACCCCGACTCACTCGCTGGCATCTCCCCAGACTGAGGCAGGGTGTCATCTCCCAAGGGCTCTCAACGTTGGACATTTCAGTCCCTGGTGGGAAAAGGCCAAGTGCCCCTCCTTCATATCCTGCCCCCTTCCTTCCCAGAACCATGGACAGCTCCCCCCTGGCCCTGGACATTTGCCCACTGAGCCCTGCAAATAGAGAACCTGATGGAGGTCACCACCCAGCGCCCTACACACCCCGCCACACACACTCCAGGAGAATCCAGCTTCTCCCTTGAGGCCCTGGTGGTTAAGACCATGAACTTAGGGTCAGACAGTTGAGGGGTTGGTACTGGTTCCATCATCTACTAACTTTCTTTGTTTGAGATACGGATGCACCGCACACATAACTCATGGGGTCGTTATGAGGATTAAAGGACATAATACACAGAAAATGCCTAGCCCAGAACACTCAGTGAGCTCACGGCAAAAGAAGCAATCCTTCGATCATCATTTGCATCTTGCAGAAAGGACAGCATTGAGAATGTCATAGTAGGACAAGACTGCAGGCTCGCAGGCGTCCTGAGGAGTCCCTGCAAGTCCTGCTCTAGAGTCCCTGCTCCTTTACAAGCAGAGATCCTGAAACAGGGGGTGGCCAGGGAGGAAGGTGGCTCTGCGACTCTGATCCCAGAAACTGTAGAAAGGAGTCAAGACAGAAAGGCTAAAGACCAAGGAGACTGACGCAGATGAAAAGCTGAAGTTGTCCCAAGTAGAAGACACAGAAGTAGAGAGAATTTCACTGGGATTTGTCCTGCAATGGAGAACGCAACTGGACACACACACAAGAGCCACACCTTTCGGTGACCTTGAGAGTGAGGTGGAGAAAGAGAAAGCATGAGTAGATGCACACAATCAGGGATGTACACAGACATACAAGCATCTCCATAGAGATGTAGAAAATGTGCACACAAGCAACACACAAATACACGCTGACTCACACAGATTTGTGCATATTTACAAGCACAGATTCACATATGCACAGACATATACAGGTGTCTAAAGACTGACTCATGCACACACCAAGACACCCACACACCCGTGTACACATGTGCCCCAGACATCCTTGAACACGCTCCTTGGGCCCCATGTAGAGCCACACCCCCAGGAAGTCTCTCTCACTCACTCACCACCCAGGGCTCTCTGCCCTCTGAACACCAGTTTGCAGTCTCAGCCTCTCTCCTCTCAAGCTCCGATCCTTCCTGGAGCCCAGCCTGGAATGAAGCTAAGAGCAGGAACACTGTCTGTCTCAGTGACCACAGGACCCGAGAAGATGGAAGAAGCCGGGAGACCCGGGGCTGGAGAGCCAGCCCTGGAGCATTCTGGCTGCACACGGCCTGACTTGGGCCCTGAGCCCCTCAGGGAGCGAGGCAGCTCCCTGCTGAGACTGCGGCCCCTCCAGTGAGGGGAGGGAGGCTGGGGACAAGAGAGGGGACGCAGGATGGAGGGCAGCGAGGAGGACAGCCTCCCATGAGGGTGTGGTCGGGGAGCCGTCTCGCAGAAAGCTGTGGCCTTTGAACGAACCCACGGAGAAAAGGGGGCCACTACCTGAGGTGAAGGACTGATGCTGAAGCTGAAACTCCAATTCTTTGGCCACCTGATGTGAAGAACTGACTCACTAGAAAAGAACCTGATGCTGGGAAAGATTGAAGGCGGGAGGAGAAGGGGACGACAGAGGATGAGATGGTTGGTTGGCATCACCGACTCAATGGACATGAGTTTGAGTAAACTCCAGGTGTTGGTGATGGACAAGGAGGCCTGGTGTGCTGCCGTCCAGGGGGTTGCAAAGAGTCGGACACAACTGAGCGACTGAACTGAACTGAGCTGAACTGAACCTGAGGTGAAAACGACGCAGAGCTGAAGGAGGCGTCCACCCCTCGAGGAGGTTTCTCCGAGCACCATGTGGAGACCCCTGGTGGGACCTCCCATCTCCACCCAATTCTTAAATCCACCATGTGGCCTCCATTCTGGAAAGTTGTCACTTCCGACCCCGCCCCACACGCCTCTCTCAATCCAGACCAAGAGGGCCAGTTACCCAACTGCTCACCAAAGGCTTTCTTCCGCGGGACCCTGGGAAAGGGTCTTCTGGAGCCAGACACCCCGTCTTCGCCTGGCCCACCCCCACCCCGAGCTGGCGCTGCAGCCAAACACTCCGGCACCCTAACCCCCCGGCCCTCATCACTCAGCCGTCCTGCTCCAGCTTTTAAACTCCTCAGAGAACTGAGAGCTTCCTAGATTTCCCAACCCCGAAGAGTCCTCCAGTGTGCGCAATGAAGAAAACAGTCAGGAGATGCTGTGAGAAGTGTAGTTTTTATGACGTGGACAAGCGAGGGGCAAGGGGGCCAGGGGTGTGGGGCGGGGCAGCCAGGATGGTGGAGAGGCAGGGTCGCCATGCCTCTGGTTTAGAAGGCGCAGACGAAGGGCAGCCGCCTCTTGCATGAAGCTCGTCGCCAGTGACCCCCTGGTGGCAGAGAGCACAGTGATGTCAGTTGCCCACCTGAGTGTGTCCCTCCAACCCCCACCATCAGGCACCTCACAGGTCAGGCACCTCACCTTTTCCCGGCAATCTGAGGGCCATATGTCTCCCCATGCCCCAGCTAGCTACAATCACTGATCTCTTCCCTTGCAGAGACAGTGTGCTAAGGGCTTCCTATGGACTGTCCTTCCATCCTCACAGTGACACCAAGAGCTCAGGGCTGTCAGCACTCCCATTTCACAGATGGGGAAAACTGAGGCTCGGGGGAGTGATAACCTGCTCTGATCTCAGCAGACAAGTCGTAGAGCCAGTTGAGGACCTCGGCCATCTGACTCCAGCCCGTGTGGTCTTCGCCCCTGTTCTAAACTCCCACAAATCGAGCAGCTGTGCTGTTGGGAGCTGGGGAATCATCTGTCAGCTGGCCCTAGTTCCCACATCTTTCCCGTGTCCTGCAGCCACACCTCCCATTCCCGAGTGTCCCTCCTGTCTGTCCCACACTCTCTCCTTGTCACCGTCCTGTCAGAGGAAGGGAAGGAGCCTCGCTGAGTCTGGAGGACACAGAGCCCCCAGCCCTGTCCAGGACCCCTCACTGTGGCTCTGAGGATCTCTGCACCTCAGCCCTGCTCACACACAGGGCAGGGTTCTCTAATGGGGGAAGGTGTGAGAGGAGGCGTGTCTGTGCAGCTCACAGGGGCCTGTGTGCGAGTCCACCCCCACCTTGTCTGGGCGCCTGGCCCCCTCACCTCTGGTGCACAGGGTTACACAGTGGCCTCTGCCATTCCCAGGCTGCCCTCGGGCCCAGTATCCAAAATTCCAGCGACTCCCATCAGTCCAGCGAAATCTCCTGCAACGGGACTAGAGAAGAGAGAGGCTGGGTCAGAGGGCAGAGGTCCAAGAATACAGATGCTGGGGCTCCTGAAAGTCCCCTGAGCATCCCTTCTGGATGTCTATAATCTCCTCTCACCGTGTCACCTGGCTAGGACCCCACTGTACAGACCCATCCCTGAGCGTCTTCAGGCAGTGACACGGAAGAGCAAACATCACTTCCAGCTCTCACACAGAGCAGGCTTCTCAAACTTCACTGAGCAGACACATCTCCTGGCGATCTGGTGGGAATGTGAATTCTGATTCGGGAGGTCTGGGGTGCAGCCCAGGATCCTGTATTTCAACAAGCTGCCGGGTGGTGTTGATACTCTGGTCCCAGGACCACAGCTGACAGCACTTACTCAGGCACCGCCCCAGGGTCACTCTGAGGGAAGGACCCTCACAGAGGAGGACACCGACATAGGGAGGCAGGCATTCAGCCAGTCATGCGCAGAGCTGGGTATGAACTCTACTTCCTGACTCCACTGATTTGCTGATAAATGTTTAACAGTCAGCTTTGGTGGAAGGTATGAGGCAGAGGAAAGAAAGAACCCTGTTTATAATAATTGTCCATTTCTCTGGTGTAAATGCACCCACCAGGGCAGATTTCAAGCTGCAAGCGTGAGCCACTGAACACGGGTGAGGAGGAGAAGCGCTCAGTCATCACGTCTCCTCAGTCAGCACAAGCCAGCTTCCTGGGCCAGGATGAGGCTCGATGGGGGCAGGTGGTGCCTTGAGACACTCAGAAACACCCCCGCCCCGGGCCTTCCCTGGTGGTCCAGTGGTGAAGAAGCTGCCTGCCCTTGAAGAAGCTGCCTTGTCCAGCCATGGGTTCCATCCCTGGTCCTGGAAGACCCCACGTGCCGCAGAGGAGCTAAGCCCTGGGATCAAAGCTACTGAGCGGGGTCTGTCACGCGTTCGGCAGCAGCTGTGAAGGCCGGCACCCTAGAGCCCAGGCTGTGCAGCATGAGAAGCCACCTGTGAGAAGCCTGAGCACCGCAAGGAGGCAGCAACCCCCACCGGCAGCAACTGGAGAAAGCACGGGTGCAGCGACAAAGACCCAACCCCGTCCTAAACAATGAAAATTAAAAAAATAATGGATTCACTTTGCAGTATTAAACCACCTTAAAAAAAAAAGACCTGAGAACTGACCCTCACTTACCCTGCCCCTGATAACGCCTCCGATCCAGACCTGTGACTGGTTGCTCCTTCTTGACCAGCGTCTCACGCGATAGTCAAAGCGGTAGTTGTGGATGGAGACGAGGTTGCCTCGGTAGCAACGCCTGCAGATTCTCTGCAGAGAGACAAAGTGGGGTAGAAACTCACTGTTTTCTTACAAGGCCCTCAGCCTCCACAAGAGACCCCCCACATCCTTTTCCAGCTCAGAAATCAGAGGTCTACAGCCCCCCTGAATCCCATCTCTTGCTTCTTTATTTGACATCAGGAACTTCTTGCAGTAAAGAGTAATAATACTCAGAATAACTAGAAGCACCATTTTAAAATGTTTTCATATTATTTTCATATGGAATTATTTAATAGATGTATACAAAATAACATTATATTTGAAAGATGTTTAAAGTGGTTATTCACTTGTTCTGGCCTTTACTTTGCATCTTGATCTCCAAGGTCAAATGCTTTCTTATCCTCTTTTAATTTTCAGTTGGAGGATACTTGCTTAACAGTGTTATGTTGCTTTCTGCTGAACAGCAATGTGAATCAGTCACAGGTACACATAAATCCCCCCGCTTCTGAGCTTCTCTCCCACTCCCATGGCCAGCGTTTATGGAGAGCTTACAGTGACCCAAGGACCATTCTCCCTTCATGGATCACAGCACTGTCCTGGCAAAAGAGCTTGTGTAACTCAATGAAGGTCTCAGCGATGCTATGTGGGGCCATCTAAGACGGACGGGTCACATGGAGGGTCCTGACGAAACCTGGCCCACTGGAGGAGGGAATGGCCAACCACTCCAGTATTCTTGCTGTGAGAACTTCATGCACAGTATGAAAAGGCAAAAAGATATGACACTAGAAGATGAGACCCCAGGTTGGAAGGTGTCCTATATGCAGCTGAGGAGGAGTGGAGGGCAATTACAATAGTTCCAGAAAGAACGAAGCAACTGGGCCAAAGCAAAAACAATGCTCAATTATGGATGCATCTGGTGGTGAAGGTCTGATGCTATAAAGAACAATATTGCATAGGAACCTGGAATGTTAGGTCTGTGAATCAGGGTGAGTTAGGCTTGGTCAAGTAGGAGATGACAAGAGTGAACTTCAACACGTTAAGAATCAGTGAACTAAAATGATGGGAATGGGCAAATATGATTCACATGACCACACATCAACTAGTGAAGGCAAGAATCCCTTGGGAGAAATGGAGTAGCCCTCATAGTCAACAAGAGCCTTAAATGCAGTATTTGGGTGGGACTAAAAAATGACAGGATGATCTGTTTGTCTCCAAGGCAAACCACTCAAAATGACACTAATCCAAGTCTCTGCCCCAGCCACTGATGCTGAAGAAGCCGAAGTTGACCAGTTCTACGAAGACGTATAAGACCTTCTAGAACTAATACACAGAAAATGATGTCCTTTTCATCATAGGGGACTGGAGTGCAAAAGAGAGAAGTCAAGAGGTCCCTGGAGTAACAGGCAAGTTTGGCCTTGGAGTACAGAATAAGCAGGGCAAAGGTTGACAGAGTTTTGTCATGAAAATGCACTGGTCACAGCAATCACTCTCTTCCAACAACAGAAACGATAATGCTACCCATAGACATCACCACATGGCCAACACTGAAATCAAATTATATTCTTTGCAGCCAAAGATGGAGAAGCTCTATACAGTCAGCAAAAACAAGACCAGGAGCTGACTGTGGCTCAGATCATGAACTCCTTATCGCCAAATTCAGGCTTAAAATGAAGAAAGTAGGGAAAACCTCTTAGGCGATTCAAGTAGGACCTAAATCAAATCCCTTTTGATTATACAGTGGAGATGAAAAATAGATTCAAGGGATTAGATCTGAGAGACAAGGGGCCTGAAGAACTATGGATGAGCTTCGTAACATTGTACAGGAAGCGGTGACCAAAACCATCCCCAAGAAAAAGGAATGCAATAAGGCAAAGTGGTTGTCTCAGGAGGCTTTACAAATAGCTGCGGGAAGAAGTGAAGCAGAAGGCAAAGGAGAAAAGGAAAGATATACCCACCTAACTGTGGAGCTCCAGAGAACAGCAAGGAGAGATAAGAAGGTCTTCTTAAATGAACAATGCAAAGAAGTAGAGGAAAATAATAGAATGGAAAAGAGTCAAGATTTCTTCAATAAAATTAGAGATATCAGGGAGCATTTCATGCAAAGATGGGCAAAATAAAGGACATAAATAGTGAAGACCTAACAGAAGTAGAAGAGATTAAGAACAGGAGGCAAGAATACACAGAAGAACTGTACAGAAAAAGTCTTAGTGACTCAGATGACCACTATGGTGTGGCCACTCAACTAGAGCCAGACATCCTGGAGTGTGAAATCAAGTGGGACTTAGGAAGCATCACTACAAAAAAGCTAGGTGAAGTTATGGAATGCCAGCTGTGCTACATAAAATCCTAAAAGATGACGCTACTAAAGTGCTGCACTCAATCAGTTCAGTTCATTAAGTCACTCGGTTGTGTCTGATTCTTTGTGACCCCATGGACTGCAGCATGCCAGGCTTCCCTATCCATCACCAACTGCACTCAGGATGTCAGCAAATTTAGAAAACTCAGCAGTGGCCACAAGACTGGAAAAGGTCAATTTTCATTCTTATCCCAAAGAACAGCAATGCCAAAGAATGATTAAGCTACCATACAATTGTGCTCATCTCACATGCAAGCAGGGTCATGCTCAAAATCCTTCAAGCTAGGCTTCAGCAGTGTGAACCAAGAACTTCCAGATGTACAAGCTGGATTTACAAAAGGCAGAGGAATCAGAGGTCAAATAGCCAACGTTCATTGGATCATAGAGGAAAAAAAAGTGCATTCCAAAAAATATCTACTTCTGCTTCATTGACTACACAAGAGCCTTTGACCGTGTAGATCACAACAAGCTGTGGGAAATTCTTAAAGAGATGGAAATAAGAGACCACCTTACCTGTCTCCTAAAAAACCTGTATGTGGATCAAGAAGCCACAGTTAGAACTGGACATGGGACAACAGACTGGTTCAAAATTGGGAAAGGAGTATGTCAAGGCTATATATTGTCACCCTGTTTATTTAACTCATATGCAGAGTAAATCATGCAAGATGCAGGCTGGATGAATCACAAGCTGGAATCAAGAATACCAGGAGAAATATCAACAACCTCAGATATGCAGACAATATAATTCTAATGACAGAAAGTGAAGAGGAAGTGAAGAACCTCTTGATGAGGGTGAAGGAGGAGAATGGGAAAAGCTGGCTTAAAATTCAATATTCAAAAAGCTAAGATTATGGCATCTGGTCCCATCACTTTTTGGCAAATAGAAGGGGAAAAAGTGGAAGCAGTGATAGATTTATTTTCTTGGGCTCCAAAATCACTGCAGATGGTGACTGCAGCCAAGAAATTAAAACATGTTTGCTCCTTGGAAGAAAAGCTGTGAGAAACCAAGACAGCATATTAAAAAGAACAGACATCACTTTACCACCAAAGGTCCATAGAGTCAAAGCTATGGTTTTTACAGTAGGCATGTATGGGGGTAAGAGTTGGATCATAAAGAACACTAAGTGCCAAAGATTGATGCTTTTATATTGCAATGTTGGAGAAGACTCTTGACAGTCCCTTGGACTACAAGGAGATCAAATCAGTCAATCCTAAAGAAAATCAACCCTGATAATGATTTGAAGGACTGAAGCTGAAGCTAAAGCCGAAGCTCCGATACTTTGGCCATCTGATGTGAAGAGCTGGCTCATTGGAAAAGACTGACACTGGAAAAGATTGAAGGCAAAAGGAGAAGGGGGTGGCAGAGGATGAGATGCTTGGATGGCATCACTGACTCAATGGATATGAGTTTGAGCAAGCTCCAGGAGATGGGGAAGGGCAGGGAAGCCTGAAGTGCTACACTCTATGGGATCAAAAAGAGTTGGGCACAATTTCGTGACTGAACAACAACAGACATTCTAAATACTTCCCATGTGTTAGCAAACCCTCACCATAACTCTCTAAGAGGTGGTATCATACATCCCCATTTTACAAATGAAGATACAGGAGCCCTGAAAGGTGAAGTGACTTGCCCAAATAAAATAGCTGATGAAGGCAGAGCCAGGACACAACACAGTGTCTCTTACACCAAAGCTTTTTATCTAAACTAGTGGGTCTCAGAGTGCAATTTCTAGACCAACAATATCATCACCTAGGAATTTGTTATAAACCCTCACACCCCGGATTTACTAATCTAGAAACTGAGGTGATGGGGCCCAGAAATCTGTGCTTTAACAAGACTTCTGGTGGATACAAGGCTTGGAGAACCCCTAGTCTAAATAATAGAGAGAGAAAGCTGCATCCACTCTGGTCTCCCAACTCCTTGGGAGTAGGCTCGCTGCCGCTTACCTGAGCATGCCTAAACCTCCTTGGGGTCCGCACCAACCTGTAGTAGCACCTCTTGCATTCAGGACCTCCAGGAAGTTGCACTGTCTCCTCTTCCTTGGGGCACTGCACATCCTCATCTAAGTCATCTGGGTCTAACTGTGAGTCCCCCTCATCGTCGTGGGCGTTCTCGGCCTCCTCTCCCCCCGACTCCACCACCTCACCACTCAGAGCCAGCTCTCCTTCTTGCCCCCCTGAGCCTTCAGCATCCTGGCTCAGGTCTGCCTGTGTCTCTGGACTGCCCACATGGGGGGCATCCTTCTCTGCAAAGAAGAAATACCCCGCCATCAGACCAGGTACCACCTTCCTCCAGGACCACGGCCAGCTCTGATGGCTCCACCCAGTCTTCCTAGGGACCCCATCTGGAACCAAAGAAGGGAGGGATCCCTTGGGGGTTGGATGAGCCAGAATTCTTGCATCACACACACAATTGCAGAGAACCTGATGCCAGCTGACACCACGTGCGGGTAATTTGGGGGTGAGAGATGTGAGGAGCCCTCATCTTCACGGGGGTGTTTTTCCTTGCAAAGGAGCCCTGGGGGAAAGTTCAGGTCACAGCTCTGGGTCCAGGAGAAATCTAACTAGAGAGGGGCTGGGGCGACTGAACAGGGGCCTGTGGCCCTGGACTCACCAGAGCAAAAAACAACACAGGAAAGACGAGAGGAAGATGGATGAGAAGGGAAGGGGAGCACTCACCCAGATAGAGAGCAGAAACTGTCCCCAGCAGCAGAAGGGGCAGGAGCAGGCAGCCTTTCATGTCCCTGCAGGCTTGTGACAGACACACAGCTCCACGTTCCCTCCTGGGGACTTCCCTTGTGTCTGCACGGCCCCTGGAACACAGTGGAGAGGCAGGGTCTGCTCAACTGGTAGATTAAAGGGCAAAGTAGAGAGCTTCCTTGTCTCCCAGCGAACAGACCCCGAGCTGGAGGATCAGGGGAAGAGCAGGGGGTTGTCAGCTCAAGTCCCTTTTCCTGAGAGCGCGTCACTGCTCCCTGGGCCAGCACTCAGCTCAGACCAGCTCTTCTGCAGGAACAGGCGACTCACCTTCAGGGCCAGAGTCACACACACTGGAGAAGAAGGGGAGGACAGGGGTCATTATGGTGCACAGGACCGGAGTCCCCACTGGTTCCCATACAGAGCCTGGGTTATTCCAGCCCTGGGCCTGTCCTCCTGGGGAAGCCGAGGGAGTCTTACCTCCTGAGAGTCTGAAGCCTCCGCTCTCAGCCTCTGGCTGTTGGTCCACAGAAGCTGCCCTTATACCAGGCTTTGGGGAAGTGGGAAGAGGCCAGGAGGATTGCCCCAGGCTCAGGGGTTGGACAGCGGGGCTGATAAGAAGTTGGCTCAGTCCTCCCACCCTTGGGCCCTGCACTCTGTTGGGACGTCAGGGACCTGCCTCCTGTTTGGACAGAGATGTCCCAACACCCTAGTAGGCTCCAGAAGCCCCCATGACTACTGTCCAGACTGAATTTTTATCAGTGCCCCTAAAGGGTCCAGGTCTGAACAATCCTCTTCAGTCCCAGAAGCAGCCTTCCCTGGGTCAGTTTTCCAGCAAATGCCATGGAGGATCCGGGGGGCAGGGAGATCAGGGGGAGGAGGGGAGATTAAGGGGAGGCTCGGCCCTCCTGAGCTCTTGTTGGGCCGTGTGTGCACACTTCCTGTGCGTCACATCCCTGAATCCTCACCTTCCTCACCTCGGTCCCATGAGGACGTGCGATCAGCCCGACTTCACTGATGTGAAGAATGAGATTCAGAGAGGGCAGGTGCCTTGCCAAGGTTGTGTGGGAAGTGGGGGAGCTGGGATTACTAAGCTTTGAGGCTGAAACCCTTCTCTGTCTGCCTGTCTCCCCCTTTCCCTTTTCACTCTCTTCCTGTTTCTCCCTCTCCTCCTCTCGCTCCGTCTCTTTCTCTTAATGTGTGAAAATTTTATGCTCTTTCCTTCATGCCATGGCTCTTGATCAAGGTCCTCAACCTTTGTATCTTTACTACGGAGTGAAATCATTCTGTTTTGGAGGCTGGGGGCGTGATCTGTCCTGCATCTCATAGAAAGTTTAACAGCATCTTTGGGTCTCTGCCCACTGGAAGTCAATCGTGCCTCCCCCAGTCAGGCACTAGGATATGTCCCCACACATTTACAAATAACAATGGAAAGTAAAACTGCCCCTCTCAGAACCACTGATCTAGAGCAGGCCATTTCGTCCAGCCTTGAGCCCTATCTGCTGGCAAGGAGACAGCAGGTGGAATGGAGAGCTTCCTACAAGGTCGTTCGGACGCTCCGTGGCCGCCCTCCTGCCCAGCCGCGCTCCCCATCTCCCACCAGCTCCGTGTCACCACCGCGGCGAGCAGTGAGGGGCAGCGAGGGAGACACCAGCCTCGGCTGCAAAAGTTCAGGGGACACAGAAGTATCCAGTAGTCAAGATAAATAAATACTTTGTGCAATTTTTCTTAAGTATCAGCATAAACGCCAAAGTACCGTGATGAACAAAATGTCTAAATACTGATCAAGGTCCAGCCACATTCACTGCAGTCCAAGGAGAGGCCAGCAAGGGCTGAGGCTTGATTCTGCCAGACGTCCTGACCCTGAGCCCGTGGACCCATCAGGGCGGGGCCTCCTCTGGGGTACCCTCGTGGGACAGTGCATCTTTCATCCTGCACTCCTGCCCAGCCGTCCAGTGCTCAGGGCACCAGGGACAGGGCGCCCAGAGGCTGACCGGCCTGTATGCCTACCCCTGCTCTGCTCTCCCCGGGGCCCTGCAAATGGAGAAGTATCTGAGAGGTCACTTCTGAGCTGATTGCAGAGTAACGGTCTCAGCCGTTATCTCCCGGGGCCAACGGACCCGACCCTCAGCTTATCTACCTGACTTGGGGCTTGGGGGGGATTGGTCAATTCCAGAGAGGGAAAAGCTGGTCCCTGGATTTCAAGCTGGACACTTCCCTTGGAGGAGGAGTGGAGGCCTAGGCACTCCTCCATTATTCTCCCAGTCCTGGGCCCAGGCCAGGGACACCATTCCACACAGCAGTTGGGATGACCAATAACATCGGCTGGTGTTGCAAACCAACGCCATGATACGCTTTTCAAGCACTGTTTCATGTAAACGTCCCTGTTTCACACATTAGGAAACGGCCTCTCAGAGAGCTGAAATAAGTTGCCCAAGACCACACGACAAGTCAGAGACAAGCCTTCCGGCTCCTTATCCGCCTGCCTACCCTTGGCCTCCTGTCCCTGGAATCCCATCCCTCTCTCCGGCCCCTCCCCTAGGCTGACTCTGGGCAAAGACATCCCAGTGACTTCAGGGACCCCCTCGACATCATGATGATGTGGCCCAGTGTGAAACTGGAAACAGCTTTCTAGGCCTTGCCACGAGGCAGGCAGAGTCTTACTTCCCCAACCAAGGATCGGTCCCACACGCCCTGCAGGGGAAGCTCAGAGTCTTAACCATGGGGCTGGAGTCTGGACATAACATTTCTGGAGCTCCACACCATCCCAACGCTGTGCTTCAGTAAGGCTTTTGTATCCTTATCCTACCTTCTTAATCTTTACATTCACCTGAGGGCCTTAGGCACCGCCGTTCTAGTTGACAGCTTTGGGCATCTGCCCAAAGGCTGACTCCCCCCACCCCTGACAAGCGGGGCGTGAGAGCCTTCATAGACACGGGAAGGGGTGGGGGGCCACATGCAGAAACAGCACCGTCAGCTCCGACAGCCATCTTTAAGTCGGCTATCGGCGGTCTGACCCACGCCATCTTGGTTGTATTAGCTACAATTAATCTTCAGTTCCGGGGACAGTTGTCCCCATTTCTTTGAAGCCAATTATCGGAACTGTGGCCGCTCATGTCCTGGGTACAGTCGGGTCATCGTGTAGTTAACTTCTCCACCTGGTGTTTCAGTATCGATAAGACAGCTCACAGGATATGGCTCAGAACATGATCTGTAGCCCTTGAGAAAGAACTAAAAGTTCTTGACTATGCTTAATGACTACAGTATTATTATTTATTCTCCTTACATTCTTTTCCTTTGTCTCAGCATTTCTCACTTTTCTGATTGAACTTTTACTTTTTGACTGAAAGTTTCCATGTGCAAAACGCAAGCAGATGACATGGTGGGGGGGCGGGGGCCAAGAACGGCCATATGGTCCTGCTCCATCTCAATACTTTACAAAGGAAAAAACCGTATGCAAGTGTCTATCTGTGAGTTTCCTTTATACGACCACAGACCGTGGGGCTGCCATGCTCAACAGATCCACACCGGCCTGTTGACCTTGGTGGCCTCCAGGAGCAGAAGGAAGAGAGGGAAGATGGTTGTCTTCCTTCTTATTACAGCTGTGCATGTCTCAGTGGTTGTGATCTGTGTGTGCGCCCTCTGAAATTTTGCAAGAGGCCTTAGTAATGACTTTGTGAAATACACAAACCCCACCCTGGGACATTTGGATTGCCTGGTAGATCTAGAGTGGAGGGCATGTGTGCCCTTTCAAAAAGCTTCCCAGCTGACTCTTCTGATGGAAAATGTATCTGAGAATCACAGTCATGGGGATGTCTGAGGACAGGAAATGTTCATCTCTGCCTGACCCCACTTCCTTGAGAATGTAACCACTCAATTAGAACATCCCTGGTGGTACAGTGGATAAGAATCCAATTGCCAGGAGACATGGGGTTGATCCGTAGTCCAGGAAGATTCCACATGCCTTGGAGCAACTAAGCCATGCACCACCAGTACTGAAGCCCACGTGCCTAGAGCCTATACTCTGCAGCGAGAGAAGCCACCACATTGAGAAGTCCACGCACCGCCAGGAAGAACAGTCCCCGCTCCACACAACTGGAGGAAGCCCGCACTCAGCAACAAAGACCCAGGGCAACTGAAAACAAACAACAATACACAATAGTTAATTTAAAAATAATAAAACTTAAAAAAAAAAAAAGAATGACTTAGTTGGTCAACCTACTAGCCTTCATTATGGTAACATATACTGCTCATTTTAAACCACGGTGCATTGCATACATTACCTCATTTACAACAACCTAGAGAGCTAGTGGCTGATATCTCCATTGTGCAGGTGAGGAAACCAAGGCTCAGTGTGGCTCCTGACCCACTCTGCACTCCCGCTCCCCACATTAGGTTAACTTCCTCTACATACGCTCCTGTAACTCCACGTGCTTGAACTTCAGAGTGCCTGTTGGAGTTAGTCATTTTCTCTTTTTTGAGAGATAGTCTGGTTAGTGGTTAACATCTATCTCCCTTTTAGGCTATAAGCTCCAGAATAGCAAAAACCACATCTGTTTACTCGCGCTCGTATCTTTGGTGCCTCGTACAGTGCCTGCACGTAGTAGGTCCTCAATAAAGATTGTTCAATGAATGGATGGTTAAGTACATTGTTCAGGCAAATAGCGGGGTTGGAACTCAAATTCAGTTCTCCGTGGCACCAAATTTCTGTTCCCTTTCACGTGCTTGATGTATGTCAAAAGCCACGCCATCCGTCTAGGTGCAAACAAAATCACAGAGGAGTACAATCCTTGCCCTCAATTTGTTTACAGTCTGGCTGATAAGAGGAAATACATCCAGGTTAAACAAGAGGAGAAAGATTAAGACCCAAGCTAAGAAGCACTCTCTGCTGATGCTGAAGAAATTCCACAGTGGAAGAAGCAGGGGAAGGCTCCAGGGAAATAAGGAGCTGATGCTCATCTGGACGCATGAGCAGTGAACAGAAGGGAGGGGAACAGGTGATCCAGGCAGAAAGGACAGAGGTGCAGGTGGGGCGACCTTGGCACATGTGCAGGACAGGGCCCTTTCCTTCACTGCTGTTGTTCAGTCACTCAGTCGTGTCTGACTCTTTGTGACCCCATGGACTGCAGCACACCAGGCCTCCCTGTCCATCACCAATTCCCGGAGCTTGCTCAAACTTATGTCCATTGAGTCGGTGATGCCATCCAACCATCTCATCCTCTGTCATCCCCTTCTCCTCCTGCCTTCAATCTTTTCCAGCATCAGGGTCATTTCTAATGAGTCGGCTCTTTGCATCAGGTGGCCAAAGTGTTGGAGCTTCAGTTTCAGCATCATTCCTTCTAACGAATATTCAGGAATGATTTCCTTTAAGATTGACTGGTTGGATCTCCTTGCAGTCCAAGGGACTCTCAGGAGTCTTCTCCAACACCACAGTTCAAACGAAAGTCAATAGTGTACACATTGGAAGGGGTGGGAAAATCAGGGACCAGTACCTCCCATCTTGAGCCAAGGATGGAGGCATCCTTTCTCTGTATCCACTGACTAAGGAGACAGATGCAGGAATCAGAGGATGACTCAGCAAGAGCCAAAACAGGGGACTTCCCTGGTGGTCCAGTGGATGAGGCTCCGTGCTCCCAATGCAGGGGGGCCTGGGTTCAATCCCTGATTAGGGAACTAAGATCCCACATGCCACAACTAAGCCTACGAGCTGCAACTACAGAGTCCATGTGCCCCAGAGAGCCCACGCCCTACCGCTAGAGAGAAGCCCCCACACCACAACTAGAGAAGCCTGCTTGCTGCAACAAAGACCCAATTCAACCCTCCCCTCAGTTCAGTTCAGTTCAGTCTCTCAGTCATGTCTGACTCTTTGCAACCCCATGGACTGCAGCACACCAGGTTTCCTTGTCCTTCACCATCTCCTGGAGCTTGCTCAAACTCATGTCCATTGATTCAGTGATGCCATCTAACCATCTCACCCTCTGTCTTCCCCTTCTCCTCCCACCTTCAATCTTTCCCAGCATCAGGGTCTTTTCAAATGAGTCAGTTCTTAGCATCAGGTGGCCAAAGTATTGGAGTTTCAGCTTCAGCATCAGTCCTTCCAATGAATATTAAGGACTGATCTCCTTTAGGATGGACTGGTTGGATCTCCCTGCAGTCCAAGGGACTCTAAAGAGTCGTCTCCAACACCACAGTTCAAAAGCAGCAGTTCTTCGGGGCTCAGCTTTCTTTATAGTCCAACTCTCACATCCATACATGACTACTGGAAAAACCACAGATTTGACTACACGGACCTTTGTTAGCAAAGTTATGTCTCTGCTTTTTAATATGCTATCTAGGTTGGTCATAACTTTTCTTCCAAGGAGCAAGCGTCTTTTAATTTCATGGCTGCAGTCACCATCTGCAGTGATTTTGGAGCCCAGAAAAATAAAGTCACTTACTGTTTCCACTGTTTCCCCATCTATTTGCCATGAAGTGATGGGATTGGATGCCATGATCTTGGTTTTCTGAATGTTGAGCTTCAAGCCAACTTTTTCACCCTCTTCTTTCACTTTCATCAAGAGGCTCTTTAGTTCTTCACTTTCTGCCATAAGGGTGGTGTCATCTGCATATCTGAGGTTACTGATATTTCTCCTGGCAATCTTTATCCAGCTTGTGCTTCATCCAACCCAGCATTTCACATGATATACTCTGCATATAAGTTAAATAAGCAGGGTAACAATATACAGCCTTGACACACTCCTTTCCCAATTTGGAACCAGTCTGTTGTTCCATATCCAGTTCTAACTGTTGTTTCCTGACCTGCATACAGATTCCTCAGGAGGCAGGTCAGGTGGTCTGATATTCCCATCTCTTTAAGAATTTTCCAGTTTGTTATGATCCACACAGTCAAAGGCTTTGGTATATTCAATAAAGCAGATTTTTTTTGGAACTCTCTTGCGTTTTTGATGATCCAACAGATGTTGGCAATTTGATCTCTGTTTCCTCTGCCTTTTCTAAATCTAGTTTGAACATCTGGAAGTTCACAGTTCACGTACTCTTGAAGCCTGGCTTGGAGAATTTTGAGCATTACTTTGCTAGCGTGTGAGATGAGTACAATTATGTGATAATTTGAGCATTCTTTGGCATTGCTTTTCTTTGGGATTAGAATGAAAACTAACTTTTTCCAGTCCTGTGGCCACTGCTGAGTTTTCTAAATTTGCTGGCATATTGAGTGCAGCACTTTCACAGCATCATCTTTTAGGATTTGAAATAGCTCAACTGGAATTCCATCATCTCCACTAGCTTCATTCGTAGTGATGCTTCCGAAGGCCCACTTGGCTTCACATTCCAGGATGTCTGGCTCTAGGTGAGTGATCATACCATCGTGGTTATCTTGGTCATGAAGATCCTTTTTGCAGGCAAAACAGGAGCTTTGAGCTGTGTTCTGCTCACCCCCATCCCAGGCCCCCCTGCAGGACCACTTAGCACATGTATGGAAAGAGCTATTGCAGTCAGACAAGGACAGGATGGATCCGACATTTAGAGCCCAGTTGGTGGCTTGGCATCAGGGCCCCGAGGTTACACAATCCACAGTCTGAAATCCACAGCTTAGCGACCATAGAAAGTCCATATCCTCGACATCCAGTGGAGGTACAAAGCGGTGGCTGAGAGTGTGCGTTCTGGAGTCACAGTCCAAGTTTGAATTGTGACTCTGCCAGTTAAAAGCTGTGTGACCCTGGACACTTTTTGTAACTTCTCTGTGCCTCATTCTCATTGTTCAGAAACTGGGGATAACAGCATCTACCTCGCTGAGAATGAACGAGACCCTGCATGTGTAGCAGACGTGCTGGGAGCTGCTGAGCCTCGTCCCTGCCTTCCGCTTTCTGGGATCCCACTTCTTATGGCGCTTGGGCCAACAGGGGCAGAGGGGTGGGAAAGGGGCATCTTTTTTTAATATTTATTTTTATTTATTTACTTATTTGAGTATGCTGGTCCTTTCTTTAAAATATTTTTTAAATTGATTTACTTTTGGTTGTGCTGGGTCTTCATTGCTTTGAGGGGCTTTTCTCTAGTTGTGGCGAGTGGGGCTGTTCTCTGGCTGTGGTGCGTGGCTCAGCACACCTGGATTTCACATGAGCAAAGAGCCAGAGGTCTTGGGGTCCTGTGCCTTTGAGCCTCGGGCCTGCACTCTTCCCCCAAGAAGTGTCAGGCAAATGTTGCAAGGTCCCTAGTCTTAGGAATCCCCCTTTCCAGCCCCAAAGTAACTATGGAGCTTGGATGGCCCTAAAGAGCCTCAGTCATCCATTTGTATAACAGCACAGCCATGGGGGGTCCTAGCAGACCCTCTCCCCTCCCCTGCGTTTCATCCTTCCTGGTCTCATTCTCTGGGACTCATCCCAGCTTTGGGCTCGTGGGAGAACTTGCTACAGCCCTAGGACAGCCTGTCCAGGGGCAGCCCTGGTACTCAGGGGTCTTCCCTGCCACCAGCGTGCACGTGGGCCGACCAGGCACCGAGCAGAAGTCAGCTTGGGCACGGCGGCCAATACCTACCAAGTCTGGTTTATGTCCCTCCCATAACAGCTTGAAGACGGAAAGCCCTGCAGGCATATACCCAGCTCGCTCTGCTCAGCTGCCTTCCTGCTTGCACCCTCCCACACCCTGCCCCAGGGTGTATCAACCTGGAAACTACGAATGAGTTCAAGGGGCCTTGAACTCTGCAATCAGACAGTACACACACCTTCCAAGAGACTGTTTCAAGTCCTCCCGAAAGGCAAAGGAAGTGCTAACTTTACCAGATGGTTTGTCCTCAAATTGCCAGGAATTATGCCACCAAACTTCTCCACCAAAAAATGGCCTTCTTGGCGCTTGTGATTGAAATGCTAAGATGTCCCCCAAGATCCTTCTCCCACCCCCGGGCACACATGCTGAATAATCCCTGGGGCCGTCTACAGGATGAATTTTTCTCCTGTGATTGTGCCGTGTATTACAGATCTTATAAAAGGGAGAACAGCCCAGAGGAGTCTAACCTAATGAGGCATACTCCTTTAAAGAGAGTAGGCTCTTTCTAAAGTCAGAGATTACAAACTCGATTGGAATTCACCCCGAGGAAGGTTCTCCATTGCTGGCTTTGAGGATGGAAGGGAGGGTAAGGAATGTGGAGTAGTCCCATCTCACAGTCAGCCAGGAACAGAATTCTGCTACAACCTCAAGAGCTTGGAGGAAGATCCTGAACTCTAGATAAGAACACAGCTCAGTCAACACCTTGATTCTAGCCTTGGGAGACCCAGGAGCTGAAAATATGCAACCATGCTGTTGCAATTCAGTTCAGTTCATACAGTTGCTCAGTCGTGTCTGACCTTTTTGACCCCATGGACTGCAGCACGCCAGACCTCCCTGTCCATCACCAACTCCCAGAGTTTGCCCAAACTCATGTCCATTGAGTCAGTGATGCCATCCAACCATCTCATCCTCTGTTGTCCCCTTCTCCTCTTGCCTTCAATCTTTCCCAGCATCAGGGTCTTTTCCAATGAGTCAGTTCTTCGCATCAGGTGGACAAAGTATTGGAGTTTCAGCTTCAGCATCAGTCCTTCCAATGAATATTCAGAGCTGATTTCCTCTAGGATGGACTGGTTGGATGATATTGCAGGGAGGAAGCCAATTCTGACTTCAGGTTGGAACGGTTTCTTCGACTTGCTTTTCGTTGCTTTTGTTATTATAATCATACAGGATGAGTTGCCTCAGAGAATCCTGCCCCTCTGCCTGACTTTTAAAGTGACTTTGTGCAGAACCTTGTCCACCTGTGGATTGCAGGAAGGAAGAAATGAACACATCCCCTGCCTAAGGCTGGCCATTGTAGGAGTTCGCAAGATCCATGGCCTTTTTACTTTGCCTCTTCACCTCCCCTCATCTCTATAAAAGAACCTGGCATCCAGACCCCAATAAGATGGTTGCTTTGAGGCGCTATCCTGCCATCTTCTCTGTCTGCCGGCTTCCCCATTAGATTAAAGTCTCTTCCTTGCCTCCACACCTCGTCTCTCAGATTCATTGGCCTGTCGTGTGGCAAGCAAAGCAACCTTGGACTAGGTAACAATGCCACACCCACACCTCTGACCTACAGAACTGTGAGCAATTGTATGTTGTTTGAAGTCACTAGATTTGTGCCAATTGTTATATGGCATAGAAGTCACATATAACCCTCAAGGCCCATTTCCTTCTCAGGATGAAGTTTACAGTTGGTACCATTGATGGCAGCGGGGGCGGTGTTGATAGGCATAGAAGAGCACCCCAAACAAATTGGCTGGTGGACCTCCCAAAGAACCCAGGGAGAAGTCAGGAAATATGAACAGGGAGGAAGAGAGGTTTGATTCCAGCCAGAAGCCCTCCCTTCCCCTCAGCCCATAAGAAGCTGGTTAGCCTCCTCTAGCTCCAAGTCCCACCCTCAGAGGAGCAATGAAGGGCAGGAACCAGAACTTCAGGGCTGATCAACTGCCTGCTGCCTGGACTCAGCCAACATCCCCCTGGGGCAGGTAAGAGGTGGGGAAAGGGTTAACATCACCCCAGGAGTGAACAGCCCAGGAGATACCGACCCAGGCCGTTGCTCTGCGAAATCAACCTTGATTTACAGTTCCTTTGACACTTCCCTATTTGAAAGCTTCAACAACTGAAGTAGACCAAGAGTGCCAGGGTTCGAAGGATCTTTAGAAATGACCCAGTCCAGTGTTCATGCCTAAGATACGAAAAGTGCCCTGGACTGGCCTCAGAAGTTCAGTGCTCTTCCTGCCCCCAAGCTGAGATAACACCCCCTTCCCCTCCAGGCAGCTCCTCTCCCAGGGACTGTGCACACACAGCAAGGCTGGAAGGGATGTCTTTGCAGTCAGCGTCCATTCTCCTACCCCAGCTTCCACCTCAATACCTCCCCAGGCCATCTGTCTCTCTCCATCTTTGCGGCCACCTCCCTAGCCCAAGCCACCCCACACTGGATAATGTACGTTCAAGCCCATCATGCCCGTGCTTCCCATTCAAAGTGCTGCCTCTGCACCAGCAATTAATTCAAGCTCATGACCACTGCCGGCAAGGCCCTCTATCCGTCGACTGTCTAACCACCCTGGTGTGTGTGACCCTTGTCATACTGATTTCTGCTCCTTTGGCCAAGCTGAAGCTTTGATACTCGCTCCTTCTCATCCAGCAGGCTCAGCTCAGAGGTTGCCTTCTCAGAGAACTCTTTCTAAAAAGAAGCCCACTCAACACACTTCCCATATCTAGTTACTTTGATCCACATTATTCATTTATTTCCTCCAAAGAGATATGGAGAACGAAATGGCAACCCACTCCAGTATTCTTGCCTGGAGAATCCCATGGACAGAGGAGCCTGGGCCTGGTGGGCTACAGTCCATGGGGTCGCAAAGAGTCGGACACGACTGAGCGACTAACGCTTCACACTCAGAGATGCACTCTTGCTCTTTTGCTGGTTTCTTGTTTATTATCTGTCTCTCCCTGGAGGAAGAAAGTTCCAAGAGAACAGGGACCTTGTCTTTCTTACTCACTGCCTAGAACTCTACCCACGTCGTAGAAGGAGCTTTTTGATCAGTTGATTCACCATCTTGAAATTTACTTCCTGGAGAAGGTCCAGCTGAGTTAAGATCAGAGTATATAAGTCCATTAATTTGAATTCCACAGGTGTCTTTCTGAGCCCCAACTGCCATGAACACTATTGTGGGCCAGGTTCTGAGCACTGAATCATACATTCATACATTCAATAAATATCCTGAGTCTCTAATCTCAGGAAGGCCTCATGTAGACGATAAAGCAAGACAAACAAAATGAATCTCTTAGTAAAACAAGGCCCTGTACTGAGTCGACACAGAAGGCTAAAACTTGCACGTGCGGGAAGACACCAATTTTCCGTGCTGCTGAAACAGACCAGGACCCTGTGGGCCTTGTCCCCATGTCCTCAGCCTGCCTTCTGTCTCTGGAAAAAAAACCTGAGCCACAGAGTAAGTTTAGTGAGAGAAGTGAGAAAAGGCAGAGACAAAGGAAATCAAAGACTAATACTGTCCTCATTAAGCGTTGTCAGGGACCTTACTCCTTCTCAAGGGCTGTGGATAACATTCTGAGCCATATTCTGGGAGCTGTCTTGCAGACGGAAACAATCCCCGCCCCAGGGTGGAGAAGGTAATACATCATGACCGGACCGCAGCCGTGAAAACTCTGCCGCAATTCTGAGAACTGACCTCAGAATGGAAACGAGCTGACCCTGGAACTGAAGACTAACTGTACCCGAAACACCCCAGATGATGCTGGTCAGACCACCGAGGACCAATTTCAAGGCAACCGTCAGGGCTGGCTGTGCTGTTTCTGCATGTAGCCCCTCCCTGTGTCTATAAAAGCTCTTGCCCCCCTGAGTGTTGAGGGGCAGAGGTGTCAGCCTCTGGACTGATGTCTGCCTATGCCTCTAGTTGCCGGCATCTGAAATAAAGCAAGCTTTCCTTCCCACCAAGCTGGCCTGTTTATTGGCGTTTGAGCGGTAAGCAGCCAGAGCCCGCTTCCAGCAACGCTATCAGAGCTGCATTGAGGGCAAGGGCAGGCAGAGAGGGCTTCTTTGAAAAGGCGTTCCTTGGACTTGGCTCTGAAAGATTGACAGACCAGATAGGAGAGGCAGAAGAGGAGAAGCACTTCTAGGAAACAAACCACAGCACTGCTGGAATTTGAGCCAGCATGTGGGTGATTTGGTGTTTCCTGGAGGTAAAGTCAAAGAACAATGTGAATTCTCTTTACACCAAAACCGAGCTCCTCCAATGAGCAGTGTTGACTTAGTGGAAGTCGCTCAGTCGTGTCCGACTCTGTGACCCCATGGAAAGTATAGTCCATGGAATTCTCCAGGCCAGAATACTGGAGTGGGTAGCCTTTCCCTTCTCCAGCGGATCTTCCCAACCCAGGGATTAAACCCAGGTCTCTTGCATTGCAGGTGGATTCTTTGCCAGCTGAGCCACAAGGGAAGCCCAAGAATACTGGAGTGGGTAGCCTATCCCTTCTCCAGTGGATCTTCCCGACCCAGGGATAGAACCAGGTTCTCCTGCATTGCAGGTGGATTCTTTACCAACTGAGTTATCAGGGAAGGCCATAGCATAGAGTTAACTGGCCAGCAACTCAGCCCCCCCACCCCGATTCCTTACACTATATTACCAGACTACTCTGGTTTCTGCCCACCCTGTGATGCTCCACAGAAACTACTCTTACCAAGGTCCCCACTGGCTGCCTGATTGCCAAACCCAACAGACACTCTTCAGTTCGTGTCCTACCTGACCTCTGTGGCGCCTGATATCTCTTTACTTCCTCCTTAAAAACAGCGTCTTTTCTTAACAACCTTTCTAGCCACTCCTTCCCAGCTTCTGTTGAGGGGCTCCTCTTCCTCTTCCAGAAACTTAAATATTGGCCATCCACTGGCTTCTTGGTGCCCTTCTTTCCTAACTCCATACCTGCTCTGTGGGTTAGCCCATCCACCCCCGTGTCTCAAGCTGCAACATATATACTCTCATCACTCCCAAATCTTCATCTCCAGCCCCAGACCTGCCATTCACCAGGTTTGGTCCACAACTACAGACTCACATATCCAGTCACCCGATAAGCTTTCCAACTTGGGTGTCCCACGTGTGTTATGAATTCAACACATGTCCGATTGACTCATCTCACACACACACACACACACACACTCACACACCCCTACACAAACCTGCTCCTCCTCGTGTGGTCCCTTCCTCTGGAGAAGCCATCACCTTAACAAAAAAAACAACAAAAAAAAGAAAAAGAGAAGGCATCACCTTGCACTCACACCCCCAAGCCAAGACCCCGGGGCCGTCCTCCACCCACCCTCTCCATCACCTGCACATCCACAGTCTCAGCACCTTAACCATCTTGTCTCCCCACCCAGTCCCACCTCCTCTGCCCCTCTTTTAACCAACTGCTGGCCGTCTTTCACCTGGACCACCTCCCATCTCATCTTCTAACCACCCACTATCCATCTTTCACCTGGACCACCTCCCCATCTCATCTTCTAACCAACCACTAACCATCTTTCACCTGGACCACCTCCCCACCTCATCTTCTAACCAACCACTAACCATCTTTCACCTGGACCACCTCCCCACCTCATCTTCTAACCAACCACTAACCATCTTTCACCTGGACCACCTCCCCATCTCATCTTCTAGCCAACCACTAACCATTTTTCACCTGGACCACCTCCCCACCTCATCTTCTAGCCAACCACTAACCATCTTTCACCTGGACCACCTCCCCACCTCATCTTCTAACCAACCACTAACCATCTTTCACCTGGACCACCTCCCCATCTCATCTTCTAACCAACCACTAACCATCTTTCACCTGGACCACCTCCCCACCTCATCTTCTAACCAACCACTAACCATCTTTCACCTGGACCACCTCCCCACCTCATCTTCTAGCCATCTGCTGGCCATCTGTCACCTGGACCACTTCAATGGCTCTCAAATCACTTTCCCTTCCTCCTCTTCCTATAACCTACCCCCATCTCTGATACATTGTCTGGATGCTGTTAAAATGAGCTCCTAAAACCTGGAGCTCATCACACAAACACTTGTCAAGTACTTCTAACAAATACTGTCTTTCTGATCTGGCCCCTCCTGACCTCAACCTGAGCACTTTTAACACTGGGGACCAGATTCTTCTTCGTTGTGAGGTGTTATCCTGTGCCGGGTTGGGGTTTAGCAGCAATGCCCTCACCCTCTAGATGCCAGTCGTACCTTCCCCCCAAGTTGGGACAATCAAAGATGTCTCCAGATATTGCCAAATGTCCCCCTGGGGGGCAGAACCCCCTGCTAGTTGAGTCACTGCCCTACAACCTCATCTCCCCAAACACACACACAGGCACGCGTGCACACACACACACACACACACACACACACACTGCTCCCATCATATTGAGCACCCTGTTATTTCCCAAATATACTATGAGCTCTCAGACACCATTCCAACTGTCTAGAGTACCCTTTCCTTGATGCACTTTGCTGTACAGCAGAAATTAACACAACATGTGGGGATTTTCCTGGGTTCAGAAGATCCCTGGAGAAGGGAATGGCAACCCACTGCAGTATTCTTGCCTGGAGAATCCCATGGACAGAGGAGCCTGGTGGGCTACAGTCTGTGGGGTCACAGAGAGTCGGACACGACTGAGTGATGAACACTTTCACTTTCAGTGACAGCTTGCACAATCCAGATCTACACATATAGTGAGCATATCTACGTATATAGAGGTCCCTGGGACCTCTTCCAAGTTTAAGAAGGAAGGTTATCGCCTAAGGAGTTGTGACCCTCTGTGAGATTAAGAAGGAATGTTGTCTCCTCAGGCAGTCTGATTAATGCCTATGCACAACACACATCTTCACTCGCAGAGCGGGGAGGCCAAACGCAAGGAGAAAATTTTTCTGTTTTTTATGCTTCAGTCTTTGTTTTCTTGTCATAAAACATACAGTGATTCCATCCACTTCCCCAACATGACACCTTCAACCTTCTCCAAAGCCTCCTGGTTCAAGTCATCCTGCATTTTCCTCAAGCAAGTCCCTGCCAATGGCAAACGGAGATCTCAGGGTGGTGGAGGTGAAAGAGGTGCCCCCTGCCTTCAAACAGTCATTCATTTCCTTCCCTCCCTCTTTCCTTCCCGTCCCTTCCTTCCTTCCTTCATCTCTCTCTCTTCCTGTGTCTCTTATATCCAGTATTTCTTGAACCTCTATTGTGTACCTCCTTGGAAGAAAAGCTATAACAAACCTAGACAGCATATTGAAAAGCAGAGACATTATTTTGCCAGCAAAGGTCCATCTAGTCAAAGCTATATTTTTCCAGTGGTCATGTATGGATGTGAGAGTTGAACCATAATGAAGGCTGAGCGCAGAAGAACTGATGCCTTAAAACTGTGGTTCTGGAGAAGACTCTTGAGAATCCCCTGGACTGCAAGGAGATTCAGCCAGTCCATCCTATAGTAAACCAGCCCTGAATATTCATTGGAAGGACTGATGCTGAAGTTCCAAACTTTGACCATCTGATACAAAGTGCCAACTCATATGAAAAGACCCTGATGCTGGGAAAGATTGAGGGCGGGAGGAGAAGGGGATGACAGAGGATGAGCTGGCTGGACAGCATCACCGACTTGATGGGCATGAGTCTGAGCAAGCTCCGGGAGATGGTGAAGGACAGGGAAGCCTGGCGTGCTGCAGTCCATGGGGTCGCAAAAAGTCAGACACGACTGAACGATTGAACGACAACAATTCAGTGCCAGGTAGTGAAATTCACTCAGTCGGGTCTGACTCTTTGCAACACCATGGACTGTACAGTCCATGGGATTCTCCAGGCCAGAATACTGGAGTAGGTAGCCTTTCCCTTCGTCAGGGGATCTTCCCTACCCAGGGATCAAACTCAGGCCTCCCGCATTGCAGGCAGATTCTTTACCGGCGGAACCAGAAGGGAAGTCCTCTGTGCCACGAAGGGAAGGGGCAAAGCCCTGAGGATACAAGGGGTAATAAAAGACACAGTCATTGGGCCTCCCTGGTGGCTCGGTGGTTAAGCATCTGCCTGCCAATGCAGGGGACACAGCTGTGATCCCTGGTCCAGGAAGACCCGGAAGGTACAGAGCGACCAAGCCCATGGGCCATCACTCCTGAGCCTGAGCTCTAGAGCCTACGAGCTGCAACCACAGAGCCCACACACCTCAACTACTGGAGCACAGTAAGGAAGACCCGGCACAGCCAAAACCAAATGCATTTCTTAAAAATTACTTTAAAAAGATAACTTTATCATTAGGGAGAAAAAGATACAATTACTGCCTACCTGGAATTCCAAGACTAATGGAAGTCTTGCATTATTATTATTTTTTTAATCTGTACATTAAATTGCAACTGTAACAAGCTCTATGCTAGACAAGTGCCTGGTGCAATGAAAATCTGTACAGGGTAACAGGCTAGAAAGGAAAGAAGGGAGGTAGGAGCTGAAAGCTGGAGGAACTGCAGGAGTTAACCACGGGTTGGGTGCGATACTTCCAAGCAAGGAGAGTAAAATCGTTTCACTTCTAAAGCATAACACGTTAATGGAAAATAATTTCAAAAATAATACATGTGTGTAAGTATCACTGAATCACCTTGCTATGCATCTGAAACATTGTAAGTCAACTATACTTCAATAAAATATATATTAAGAGAAAACAAACAAACAAAAGCGTGCAGTTGACCTTCAAGGTGATATTGTGCATATATTAACAATGAAATTACTCCGGGACCTGCTATGAGCCAGGGCCAAGTGCTTTTCACGTGGAGCCTCTTTATCCTCAGCAGCAGGGAGGGGCTGTGACCCATTCAAGAACACACAGCCTGAGGACAGAACAGAGTGCAGGGCTGGCTGTCTGCACTCCCAGCTGGACCCCAGCCATCGCTGACCCCTGGCCCCGGAAGGAATCCACAACCCAATCCCTCTGTGCCCACAGATTTCCTCTGCTGAGTACTGCAGAAGCAAAGAGCAGGGCAAGAAATGAATATGAAGGCTGACATGTTTCACTGGCTTAAGATTTGGGATAGTTAGAAAGTTTTTGTTTTTGTCTTGAAGCTTTCCCATTCTACACACTTCAAGAGGATCTGCCCTGCTTTGTCAGACAGAAACGAGTTCCGACAAATGCTTGCGAGCTGGTTTCTGCCCTGAACCAAGGCAGTGACGTTCCAGGCCCCCCCAGGCCTGGAGTTCTCACTCCGTCTGCCCCCCAGGGAATCACAGATGCTGCTGATTGGGTACTTGCCTGCCAGGGCAGTTTATGTCGTGTTCCAAGCGCTTTGAAGTCATTACTTCACTTCATCTGTCCAACCCCAAGATCCAATTCTATTGTTATTCTTAGTTTACAGATGAAGAAACAGAGGCACCTGAACCAAGTCCCGAGCTCTGGTGGGAGAGACCCGGAAGCTGGTCGTGGAAACTCCAGCTGCCTCCAGGTTTTACTCCCCGAGTCCTCTCTAGTCTTTCCAACCAGCCCTGTGCTGTCTATTGTCTCCATCACAGGTGAGGAAACTGAGGTTCCGGGGATGAAGGGGTGCCTTGAGGTCACACAGCTGGACCGTGTCTGGGACGCCCTGAGCCTTTCCCCTGCACCTACAGCTTGAGTCCACCTTCAGGCTTGGGAGGTGACCCTAGGCGCGGGAAAGGGAATGCAGAGGGCCCTGAGCGTACTCCCAGCGAGTCGGCCCCAAGGTGGGCAGCAACGGCCCAGGAGTGGTCAGACGTGGCCCACCTGGGGCTCCTCATCACCAACAGAGGACCAGGGTCTGCACGGGAGCCTGTGGGCTTGGTGCTGGAAAGCAAGCGTTCTTCCCGGAGAACAGTCAAGGAGGGACTCAGGGCTGTGCCCAAGTCACACTCGATGCATTCGGGGATCATCTAGGCCCGGAGGGACCGGCAGGGAAAGGAGCTCCAGGCCATCCCTGCGGGGACCCCAGGTTTCGAATTAGCAGAGGACCAACCGCCCTGTGAAGCAGGCAGCCAGCGCCTTCAGACTGGAGAACAGTCAGCCCTAGACCAATGAAAGTCGCTCAGTTGTGTCTGACTCTTTGCGACCCACAGACTATCCAGTCCATGGGATTCTCCAGGCCAGAAGACTGCAGTGGGGAGCCTTTCCCTTCTCCAGGGGATCTTCCCAACCCAGGGATTGAACCCAGGTCTCCCGCATTGCAGGCGGATTCTTGACCAGCCGAGCCACCAGGGAAGCCCAAGGGAAGAGGATTAAGCACCGTGATGGGGTTCCCCCAGAAACTCCCAAGGGGCTCCTCCGGCTGTTATTGTTCACAGCCCCGACCTGCCGCCCTCCACCCCTCTCCCGAGTCTCTGCCATCTGGGACCCCCGCCCAGGCAGCCCCGGGGGGACAGAAGAGACAGAGGCACATTGCCCAAGACGCAGGGCGGAGCGGGGAGGTCACTGTGCCACGGCCATCAGACGCGGGTGTAAGTGGCCATTTAAAGTCACGCCTGTGACAGCAGCGTGATGCTGTAAAGAAGGGCCTGGGAGACGGTTTCCGTCATGACACCCGCAGCTGCACCTCGGGCGGCACACAGGGCCCCGTGCTAACCGTGGGCATTTCCGGGTGCTGACATGAACGGCGATAACCCTTTATCATGTGGCTCTTTATTCTCTGACCTGCTTTACAACAGCTGTCTCTTTCTGACATAAGAACAAACGCCGAGAGCGTAAAGGAAAGGCCGAGGCGCAGGTGGCATGAGCCGCCTTGCCCTCCACCTTTGGTCTCTGCATCTTTCGCAGAGCTTCTGACAGCGCTGGGTGGGCACAGGGCAGCCAGAGGGTCTCAATCTGTGCGGTCCACAGGAGCCACCGTGAGGAGAGTCTGGGGAAGAATACAGCATGTTCAGTGGGAAGGTGACTAGCTGTGATGACTGTTCTTTGGGTCTGGATGCGCAGCCCTCCTTGATAGTAAGACACCAACTGCTTAACAAATAATCCACGAGACAGACATGAAGAGGCGCAACCTCTAAAAAAAGGATCAAACTCATCCTAGACAGGTTTGTAAATAAACTTACGGCATAAACATAAGAACATAAAGAAAAGGCCACACCTAAAAGGAATGTGACCTTAAGAGTCAGACAGATATAGGTTTTTTTTCATGTTTTATTTATTTACTTGGCACACCAGGTCTCAGTGGCGGCATGCAGGGTCTTTGTTGCAGCATGTAGGACCCCCATTCCCTGGTCAGGGCTTGGACCCCAGCCCCCTGCACTGGGAGCACAGGGTCTGCCACTGGAGCACCCGGGGAGTCCCCGGACGTGGGCTAAGGCAGCAGGTCCACGAGGCACTAGCTGGATGGTCCTGGTGAAGCTTCCCGTCACAGCCTTGCTGTCCTCTTCCGCAAGTTGGTGGTGAAAGCAGACGGCCACACGCAGCCGCTGACTCGCACTGTCCCTGTCCTGGGGGCAGCAGGCGCCCTCCTCTCCCTCAGGGTGGACTGCCCCTGCCCCAGAGGACCCCGCCTGGCACCGCCTGCAGCGGTCCCCGTCTGCTGAGGCTGGCAGCAGGGAGCAGGGTGGCACTGCCCGCCTGCTGCTGAGTGGAACCACCCTTGTGAACCCCCGGCGAGCTCACTTCCTTGTTGCAAAGAGCGGTTGATCGCATCCGAGGAGGAACTCACGGAAGGGTTTCTAGGATGATAAAAACGCTCTAAACTTGACAATAGAGACGGTGGTACAACTCACTAAAACCCAATGCGCTGCGCACGCTACACGGGGGGACTGTATAGTGTACGCATTCTATCCCAACAGAGCCGTTACTAAAAAATTCAAGTGCCTGGATCTCTCAGGAAGTGCAGAGAACACCTCTATCCAGAGAGTCAGGCCTGATTTCTGGGGAAGATGAGTCAGTGAGAAGCAGCTCATGTGCCCAGCCCTAAGAGTTCTCATTTCCCTTCTGTGAAAGTCAGTCGTGTCCGGCTTTTTGTGACTATACAGTCCGTGGAATTCTCCAGCCCAGAATACTGGAGGGGCTAGCCATTCCCTTCTCCAGGGGATCTTCCCAACCCAGGGATCAAACCCAGGTCTCCCGCATTGCAGGCGGATTCTTTACCAGCTGAGCCACCAGGGAAGGCCTCTATGGATTTTTCTGTTCTGGATGTTTCGTATCTGAATGAGAATCGTACTACCCTCGTGGCCCGTCTTCCCTCACTCGGCATGTTTTCAAGGTTCATGCGTGTGGTCGCATGTATCAATACCTCACTCCTCTGTATCACCAAGCAGGAGTCCACTGTACGGTCATACCATTTTATTAATTCGTTTCCCAGTTGGTGGACACGAGGCAACCTTTTCAAAATTTAAGACGTTAACTGTATTGATAGCTTTGATCTGTTAGGTACCCACTGTGTCTAGGCACCTAACTTCTAATCCAGTCCAGAGAAGCAGGTGTATTTCCCCAATCACACTGATAAATAACCGAGAGGTGGAGAAGCGGTCCATCCAAGGTCACACTGGTGACCGAGCCGGGATGCCGAGAGGGTTGCCTTGGCTCCCAGTCGATTGTTGCCCTCCCCACCACACCCCGTGTGCCCTGCTCTGTCCCTTGTTAAAGCTGAAGCCAGAACAAGACTCCACTCATTGTGATCAGTCTTCCAACAGACAGTAACCGGCACCGTGCACCTGGCAAGCAGCCGCTATTCCCTGAGCCAGGGGTGAGACCCAGAGGCTGCCTCCCGGGCCTTTCTGTCCAAATGGGAAAAGGGGCCAAGAGAGGAGGCGGGGGCCAGTCTCCAAGAAGGGTATGACCAAGGCCCGGGAACTCAGGGCTGCTCAAAGCCGCAGAAATGCTTTCAGAGGAGATGGCATTTCGAGCCGGACCCCTGTGGACCCAGCAGAGTTCCCTGGCAGAGACGGGCTGGAAGGGAGGAACGGGTAGGCTCACAGATGCTAGAGCGCACACCTGGGCCCGCGGGGATGAGCTGGGCCCCAGGAGGTGAGGAGCGGAGGGGGGAACTGGAATCACGTTGCTGACCGACCATCTGCACTGCCAGGCTGGAATCTAGGCTCCACCCCATGGGCCACAGACAGCCACCGAAAGCTTTTGAGCAAGACAACCGGATGAAAGCATCTGTCAGCAATCATGTCATCTGCACACCCAGGCCCGGCCCCGGAAAATTAGCCCTCGGCAGCTCAGAGAAGAGCTGGCTTCAGACCCTCGGGCACCTCTCTCGATGCCCCAGTGCCTAGAACAGACCCCACAGCAGCTCAGTAATCACGGACTGACCGAAGGCAGGAGTCAGTCCTCAGTCCTCTCCCGGCGAAGAGGAGTCAAACCCCGGGCGTGTTCCAGACTTTCTCCCATCTCGCCCAGCCCGCCCCTCACCCCCTCTCCCTTAACGACCCACCTCCTCTCCGGTCTGAGTAAAACGAATGCTCCAGGGTGCCCAGCACACGCTAGGCAGTGGAGACCACCTTTAGTTCTCACAGGCGCCTCCGGGGTGGAAAGGACTCGCCACAGCCAGCAGTTAAGGACCTCGGGGGCCTGCCCAGCTGCTGTGAGGGTCAGACCTTCTGAGTCCAGCTGGGGGGTGGGGGCGGGCGCGTGTAGCAGCAGGGTAGGGGCAGGGTGGACAGCAAGAGGAGGCGAGGCAGGGCATTCCTGGGGGCCCCCCAGCCCAGGTCTCGGGACCAGGTGGCTGGACCCCAGTCTGAGGCTCTTGCCCCACCCTGGGTCCAGCTGCCATGCCTGGGGCTGCGGCCAGCCACCTCCACACCGCCCACGTCCACGGCCCCGGGCCAGGTCTGGGCTGGAACACACAGGCACGCACACACACACCACCACGGCCCCAGAGCCTGGGAGCAGCAATTGTCTTAGACAGAAAGGCTTTATTTCTTTTAATGAAATGATTTAGGACATAACTCAATGTTATAAAAACAATCATCTCCCTTCTTGAAGAAAACCTCCCTGAAAGGCTTCGTCAGAGACCCCTGGGTCCAGCAAGCCAGGTGGTTCTCACGGCTCTGAGGGTGGGCAGGCTGACACTGTTCTGAAAACCTTCTACTGGCCCAAAACTTTGTTCAGGTTATCTCTGCCCCCTCCTCCGGCCCCCCATAACATCTTATGAAAAATTCAAATGAACTTTTGAGCCAATCCAGTGGAACACGAATGCTGCAGGGAAGGCCGACTCCAAACCCCTTCTCCTTTCACAAATGGGAAACCGGCGCTCCGAGGGGAGAAGGGTCTGCTCAAGGCCACTCGGCATCAACAGCAGACCTGGGACCCCCCGCCCCAACCCACCTGCCTCTCTTTCCCCCAGCGCTCATCCTCTGGGCCGCTGGGGGCAAGCTGGGTGCCACTGCTGAATGCTGAGTAGCGGGACAGCCTCAGCCTTCACCAGGAAGCGTATCTGGCGCACAGGGTCCAGGCAGGCTCAGGCTTCAGGGACAGAGACCCAGAGAAGCAGGAGTCACAGCTCACCATCCCATCGCCCGCCTCAGGCCAAGCGTTCGCCAGGGCCAGCTGTTCCCGCTTCTGACACTGAAAGCCTTTCTGTGCCTTTGCTTCCATTTTGCGGATAAGCAGTCTTGGCAGGCAGGTGAAAACGGCTTTTTGTCTTACGGAAAGAATAATGGTTACTTAATATAAGCAGCCTGGGTGGGCCAAGTCTTCCTGGATGTGGGGTCCTCTGAGGGGGAGGAAGATGACGTATCCTCGGGGAAGCCAAGAGGGGGCTTCTGATCTAGGCGACCTCACGGGGGCTTTCCCTTCCCTGGCACTCCCGGTTCACCAGGAAGGGGTGGATGAATGTCAGGAGAGTCAGCAGCACCAGCATTAAGTTCACCTGGAGGGTGAGGGGTAGTGAGGCCAAGTCCACCACCATGCAGGGACCAGAATCCCGCCTGGAGGGTGAGGGGGCAGTGAGACCAAGTCCACCATCATGCAGGGACCAGAATCCCACTGGGTTTCTCCTCTGCGTCCCACTCAGACCTGACGGTGCCCTATGGGATGGACTTCGGGTGACTTTTCGTTCCACCCGCCTAGGGCAGGGCAAGGAGGAATGCTGTGCCCATTTCACAGGTGGAGAAACTGAGGCCTGCAGAGTCCCCGACAACCTGGGAGGCCATCCACATTAACCCTTTGGCTTCGAGTATCCCCGCCACACGATAGGTTCTCCCACGGACCCCCGTTGGAAAAGCAAGACCCAGGACGTAGCCATGTGCAGAAACGTTCCCGCGGGAACCACACCTAGGGCACCCCGGCCAGGCTTGGAGACTGACAAAGTCGCCCCGATCTGAGTCTAAGGCCAGGGTCCCCACCCCCCAGTACTCACGTATAATGGGTCATTCTGGAGGGGGCCTTTGATGAGGGTGAAGAGGGGAAACTGCAGCAAAGACACGACGGCCGACAGGGCCATCACGAGTCCAAACAGCTTCCCGAAGTGCTCTGAGGGGAACCTGCGCAGGGGCGGGCAAAGGAGGTTCCAGCGGGCTCTGGGGACCCTCGCTCCCCGGAGGGGCCTGGCTCTGGTGGGTCTTGGTCAACCCCCTGCTCCCATTCCCCTAGTCTAAGCCAGCTGGCACTTACTCACACCCACAGGGCCCCCCCTTGACCTCTGCTGGAACACAGAGATGGCCCCGCGCTCGACCGGGGAAAACAGCAGGGCCCCAGATGCAGGCTGGGCCCCAGGAGGTCTCAGGAAAAAGACACAGATACATCCACCATATGCTAAATGATGCATGCCCCAGCAGAAGCAGCAAGAATAATGACTTCCCTGCTGGTCTAGTGGGTTAAGACGCTGCACTTCCCATGGAAGGGGTGTGGGTTCGATCCCTGGTCAGGGAACTAAGATCTCACAAGCAGTGTGGCAGGGCCAAGAAAATATCCGCCCCCCCCAAAAAAAGAAGAAGAAGAAAAGTGCCACAAGGAAAGAAAAAGCTTTCTTTCTGTTCTTCCCTGGGAGAGCTACAACAGAAGTGGGCTTTGGAGGGTGAACAGGAGTTCGCCAGGCAGATCACAGAGGCAGAGGGGAGCAGACATGGAGGGCATTCGTGGATATGAAGGCTATGCCCCTCCCACAGCCTCCAGCGCACCTCCCCCTGCATCTGGGTCTCCTCCCCTGACTTCTCCGCCCCCAGCAACCCCCACCCCCCACCCTGTCCCGGGGAATCCCCCATCAGGGAGCGCACACCAAGCCCACGTACGCGAGCGTGAGGAAGGCCGCGTTGCACCCGTACAGGAAGGAGCGGCTGACCACTTGCAGGATGAAGGTGGCGTATTGCAGGGGCAGCACCGGTATGGAGGCGCAGACGGCAAAGCCCAGGCTCAGCAGGGACGTCAGGGTCAGGGAAGGCACCACCGAGCGCAGGGCAGTGGCCTTGGCCAGGGCCCCTGTACCGAAAGGGAAACAGGAGGCTGACAGGACGCCCATGGGGCGGGGGCCACACTGACCCCTTCTCTCCATACACCCCACCTCCAATCCATCAGTACACGTGGATAACTCACTTCCTAAACATTTGGAGGAGACTCTTGAGAGTCCCTTAAACTGCAAAGAGATCCAACCAGTCCATCCTAAGGGAAATCAGTCCTGAATATTCATTGGAAGGACTGATGCTGAAGCTGGAACTCCAATACTTTGGCCACCTGATGCGAAGAACTGACTCATTGGAAAAGACCCTGATGCTGGGAAAGATTGAAGGCAGGAGGAGAAGGGGACGACAGAGGATGAGATGGTTGGATGGCATCAGTGACTCAGTGGACATGAGTTTGGGTGGACTCCGGGAGTTGGTGATGGACAGGGAGGCCTGGTGTGCTGCAATTCATGGGGTCGCAAAGAGTTGGACACGACTGAGCGACTGAACTAAACTGAACCAAAACACCATTCAAACATGTACCCATGCCTCCATCCCCAGTGATTTATCCTAATCACAGGCCAGCGTCAGCCACTCACAGATGATCACAACCCACAGCCAGATACTCCGGGCAGGACCATGGGTTCCAGCGAAAGACTGGAGGTGTCCAAACCGGCAGCAGGAGGGGAGTGACTGTGGCAGAACATGACAGAATGAGGCAGCAGACAAAGGCCGAGGGCTTGCCTGGGGGCTCAGGGGTAAAGAAGCTGCCGCCAACGCAAGAGATGCAGGTTCGATCCCTGAGCCGGGAGGATCCCCTGGAGAAGGAAATGGCAATCCACTCTAGTGCTCTTGCCTGGGAAACCCCATGGACAGAGGAGCCTGGCAGGCTGCAGTCCACGGGGTCACAAAGAACCGGACACGACTGAGCGACTAAACAAGGACAGTCGCGGAAGGATGGAGCCCCGCCGAGGGGCCGTCCCAGGACCGAGCCACACAAAGCAGGCTGCGGGCAGAAGCCTGCAGGCTACCGCCTTTTACCTAAGAAAGGGAAACTGTTCATGCAAACGAGTTTGTCTTTTAGGGGGGAAAAAAATCAAAGCAATTACCGCCTTTTACCTAAGAAAGGGAAACTGTTCATGCAAACGAGTCTGTCTTTTAGGGGGGAAAAAAATCAAAGCAATTACCAAACGAGGGCAGGAAGGGAGGCCAGGGGACCGAGGAGGAAACAAATGCGGTGGGCCGGTTCCTGTTTCCTACTTGTGGCTTCGGAATAATGTCAACGTTTGATACAAAAATGTCCTTAAAAATTAAATCAGAGTAATAGGAAGAAAACAAGCAAAGGCATTCCCCCCCAAAAAGAAAAAAAAAGAAATCCAACGAGATGAAACCAACGAATGCAACTTTTTCTATCAAGTTGCTGACTCTTAAAATACCATAATTTTGACGGACAGATCCTAGGGGACGTATCTTCAGAATGGGAATGGGGGAAAGGAAGGTGCACCAACAGTCAGCACTGGCGCTGTTATTAGTAACAATTGCTAAACCAGTAATCATGCATGAAATATATTTTTAAAAGACTATATATAGAATATATATGTATGTGTGTATATATATAGTACACAGTATATGTACATATAGTATATATGTATAGTATTTTAGGAACCATGATTTTCAGAAGAAAAGAGATACAAATGCAAAAATCAAGTAAAATTTGAACTAAAATATCAGTATTAGATATTCATGATTTATTTTCTTTTCATCCAAAAAATTATCTGTATCTTACCTCTGAGGACTAAAAGCCCTGAGAGCCCAGGAGAATTAGAAACCCCAGCATCCAGACTGCCATCGTTAAACACCATTTCTCATTCAATGGGACCCAGGACTGTTTGAAGGGATGGGTGGTTTCGGGTCTGGGCCAGGAAACCTACCCAGTGAAAGGGACCCGAGCCCTCTCCAAAACTAACTTCCTGTAAAGGACACAGATGCTTGACTGGTCATGCTCCCAGGGGTCAAGGATGAGGGAGTCTGAACCTGAAGAAGGATCGTCACAGAGACGGACTGAAACACGTCAAATATACTTAAAATAAGATTTCAAAAGAGAAACCATGAGTGGTTACCCCTGGGAGTTGCTTAGATACCAACTCACTTTTCTGAAACTAGAAAAGAGGAGGAAAAAGTGTCCACTGCACATTCATGTCTGACTCTTTTGCGACCCGGTGGACTAGCCCGCCAGGCTCCTCTGTCCATGAGATTCTCCAGGCAAGAATGCTGGAGTGGGCTGCCACGCCCTTTCTCCAGGGGATCTTCCCGACCCAGGGATCGAATCTGGGTCTCCAACACTGCAGGTAGATTCTTCACCATACGAGCCACCAGAGAGGCTCAAACAGAGGAAAAAAATATGCATTTATTTCCGGGTAAACAAAATAGTTAATATAGTTTGTCGTTCTAGAGAAAGTTTTAGCTATGAAAAGCAGAAGGAAAAGAGAGTAATAGAAATTCTCTGTTTTGCAACCCTAATAAAATCATGGGTCTAGGCATCAAGCATCAGTAGCAGCAAGGCCTGAGCTGATGAGAACCTTTCACAACGGGTGGATCAGACTGACAATGTCTGAGTGCACGGATCAATCCTAACATCGTAAGAACAAGGCAACAGGTACCCAGGGTCTGCAGATGAGACCTCGGAGGAAGCCCACGGCTCCACCTCTCAAGTTATTCTTGCCAAAAGATACCAAACTGAGGCTCCGATCTGCCTGTTTACAGACAGAGCCCAATCAAAAGAACGTTTAAAAATGACACGAAAAGGATGCCAAATGCAAAATGTGGGAAACCTGACCAGACAAGTAACCCAGTCCGGTCAGTAAGTGAACGAAGCGGAAAAAGGGGGTGGGGGATAGAGACTTACTATGCTGTGGCCCCTGTATGGATCCGAATTTGAACAAACAAACCAGTGACAGAAAGACTCAGATGAGACCGTTAGCGAAATCCGAACTGGACCACATGAATGAACAGATGACACTGAGAAATTATCGGAGGCTGTCTCAGGCGTCATAATGATATTCCTCCCGGTGATGCTTCACTTAAACAGAAGAGGCCTTACTTGTTGGCACTACATACTGAAGTGTTTACAAATAAAATGATCTGATGTCTGAGGTTTGCTTTAGAAGCGGCTCAGAGAAGCGGGGCGGGGGAGATGAAACTCCAGGGGTACCGGCAGTCCCTGGGTCCAGCGGTTAGGACTCAGCGCGCTCATTGCCATGGCCAGGGTCCAACCCCCTGGTTGGGGAACCTAGACCCCACAGGCCGTGTGGCTTGAGGCTGAAACAACAAAATGAGCAGGCCGCCCTGTCCGTCCGTTCTTGTCCCAGGATCAGGCCCCAGCTCCCTGGCAGGACGCCGCCTGCCCTTTCTCCCCTCTCCCCAGCCCCCGCCCCAGCACGCCCTGTGCCTGAACCACCTACTGGGGCTCCTCAGCTTCCTCAAGGTTTCATTCTCTTTCACCACCATGAACAATGACCCCACTGCACCCCTGGGCCACTCCCCCAGGCCCTCGCCTTCATCTTGCCACTTCTTACTCTCCCTTTAGGAGCTCAGAGGCCGCTTCCTCCAGGAACACACAGCGTAGGTGCCCTGCTTTGTGTGGCCACAGCTCCCTGCAGGTTTATTTCGGGGGCCGCAAAGCTTGACTACTTGCATTTCTCTACTCTCTAGACTAGAATAGCGTGAGAACAAGGACGTAACTGTCAGGCCTGTTACCGAATCTGAAACTATGGCTGGCACATAATTGGCACTCAGTGACTAGTGGGTGGATGGATAGATGGGTGATGGATGGATGGTAGATGGATGGATGGATGCATGCATGATGAATGGATAAAAGGACAGATGATGCATGGAAGGATGGATGAGTGATGGATGGATGATAGAAGGATGGATGATGGAAGGATGGATGGGTGATGGATGGATGATAGAAGGATGGATGAGTAAAGGATGGATGAGTGATGGATAGATGGGTGATGGATGGATGAGTGATGGGTGGATGGGTGATGGATGGATGGGTGATGGATGGAAGGGTGATGGATGGATGAGTGATGGATGGATAAAAGGACAGATGATGGATGATGGATGGATGATGGAAGGATGAATGAGTGAAGGATGGATGAATGATGGATGGATGAGTGATAAGTGGATAAAAGGACAGATGATGTATGGATGTATGGATGAGTGATAGATGGATGATGGAAGGATAGATGAGTGATGGATGGATGGATGGATGATAGATGGACGGGTGATGGATGGATGATGGAAGGATGGATGAGTGATGGATGAATGAGTAAAGGATGGATGAGCGATGGATGGATGAGTGATAAGTGGATAAAAGGACAGATGATGGATGGATGATGGAAGGATAGATGAGTGATGGATGGATGGATGATGGATGGATGGGTGAATGGATGGATGAGTGATGGATGGATAAAAGGACAGATGATGGATGATGGATGGATGATGGAAGGATGGATAAGTGATGGATGAATGAGTAAAGGATGGATGAGCTATGGATGGATGAGTGATAAGTGGATAAAAAGACAGATGATGTATGGATGTATGGATGAGTGATGGATGGATGGGTGATGGATGGATGAATAAAGGATGCATGAGTGTTGGATTGATGAGTGATAAGTGGATAAAAGGATAGATGATGGATGATGGGAGAATGATGGATGGATGAATGAGTGATGGGTGGATGGGTGATGGATGGATGATAGAAGGATGGATGGGTGATGGGTAGATGAGTGATGGATGGGTGATGCACAGATGATGGAAGGATGGATGGGTGATGGATGGATGATGGAAGGATGGATGGGTGATGGATGGATGAGTAAAGGATGCGTGAGTGATGGACTGATGAGTGATAAATGGATAAAAGGAGAGATGATGGATGATGGGAGAATGATGGATGGATGAATGACTGATGGATGGATGGGTGATGGATGGATAAAAGGACAGATGATGGATAATGTATAGATGAATGATGGATGGATAAATGAGTGATGGATGGATGGGTGATGGATGGACGGGTGATGGGTGGATAAAAGGACAGATGATGGATGATGTATAGATGGATGATGGATGGGTGAATGAGTCATGGAAGGATGAATGAACAGATGCAAGTAGAAAAGGATTTAAGAAAAAAGACGATGGGCGTGGACGTAAACAAAAACCTCCCGCACGCTGGCTCCCTGACCCTCTGGAGTGCAGGGCTCACCTGTCCTTTTCGCTTCCTCCTGGTACTTGTGTTTGAGTCGGTCCATGAGCAGGCCATTCCAGGGCGCACACAGCACTCCGAAGAACTGAGTCACAGCAAAGGCGTTTGTGTATGTGCTGACTGCAGGGGGCAGAGAGGGGTTGGGCGGCGAGAGCTCTTCAGGACTGCCTTCCAGAGGAAGCCACCCACCCGCCCCTGCCCTGCCTGACCCTCCAGCCCACACCTCAGGCTCAGACCTCCCTCGAAGCACAGAGCCCTGCTGAGCTCAGCGCCCCACCACGTGAGGTGCCAGGTCCCCAAAGGCGATGCACAGAGGGGCTGCCTCCCGGCCCCCCACCTACCTAGCGCACTGTCCTTGCTGGCCAAGTTGTTGAGCAGGGAGTTGAGGGTGCCGATGAAGAGGTAATGCCACAACTGTATCACAGACAGCCACACCACGTGCCAGGCAAAGCGCCGAGAGAAGGTGTGGCTCCAGAAGGAGCCGGGTGCCTGCTGCTGTCCCGGGGTCTCTGATGAGGGGGAAGAAAATTCGGGCAAGAGCTACTATTAAATTGGGGGGGACTGGATGCACAGGTCTTACCGGGAGAGCCCGAGCTCTGAGCTCACCTGTTCTTCACCCCCCCCCGGACTCTCCGAGGGCAACACCCCCGCCTCCATGCAACATCCCAGCCCCACTGCCGCGGGGGCACGGCTCTCCCATGCTCTGCTGTCCACTATCTGACCCTTCACACTGGGATGCTTCTCACACTACCAACCTTCCCGATTCTTCTCAGGCAGGATGAGGAAAAGACAGGCAAGGAGAGGAGAAAGTCAGAGGCGACGTACAGGATGGCGGGGACATCAACGATTTCAGCAGCTCGGCACCCCCTCCTCCTCTTTCAGCACCAGTCTCCAAGTCTCCCACGGAAACCTTCCCCGCCCTGATCTTCACGGTCCAGGTGAGCCCGTGGACTGAGTGCTCTGAGCCTCACCCCAGGCTGCCCAATGGGACCGTTCTCCTCGAGGGGCGGAGTGGCGAGGATTTGACCCTGGGGTCCCCAGGGGTATCCTGCTTCGGCTCCTCCTGGATGTGGCCTGGCAAGCGCACTCCTCCCTTCATTCGGTGAACTTCCCAGGGTCTTATTCTTGTTTCTACCTCAGCCGGCAGAGCTCTGGGACATTTGTAACCCAGGACCCAAAACAGACAGAAAGGCGAGGCAAGATGGAGACGGGGCAGTGAGACAGGGCTGACCCACGGGACCTGCAGATACTGGACAGATAAGGCACGCTTAGGAGTGGGCGGGCAAGGCAAGGCGAAGGGTGGAGACTGAGCTCTGGGGAACAGGGCTACGGTGCGCTGGGGATGGAAAGGAGAGATGAAATGAAACGGGTTGCCCCTCTCTGGACCCTCTGTAGGCTGAGGGAGTCAGAAAGATCCTACAGGTCTCTTTGCCACCTGACCTTCTCTGGCCCTGAGTCCCTGGCAAAGCTCTGGAGGTGACAAACCACGCTGGCCGCAGGGGAAGGCCAGTTTCTTGGGGGGGAAATGAGTTAACCAGCAGGTTTCACCTTTCTTCGGGGAAAGGAACTCCTTAGACTGCAGCTCCAGCTTTTCGGACTCAGCTTCCTTCTTGTCTTCCTCTTGGGGGCTGTCTCTGGAGCAGAGACTGTGGAAACAGAAGCTCTATCAGCCCAAGCCAAGGACTGAGAGCTGAGCCTGACACACCCGTGGGATGCAGGGAAAGGAAATGGTCCCTCTCACTGCACACTGGAATCACCTTTTCACAGCCCCAGCGCTGGCGTCCAGGCCCAGACCAGCTGAGTCAGAAGGTCTGGGCGTGGAAGGCAGGCTCCCGTTATCTTTTTTAGAAACATCTCCAGTTAATCCCAGCAATTCTAATCTGCAGCCACGTACGGGAGCAATAGAAGGGTGGGAAGCGTAGAACAGACGTGGGTTCAAATCCCAGTCCTGCCTCTTCCTGGCTGTGGCAACGTGGCTCAGACCTAACTCTTCCGAGCCTTACTGTTCTGATCTGGAAGATGGATATACAGATACGCAGCCGAGTACTACTGTGAAATGAAACCAGAGAGCATGCCAGGCTGCCAGAGAGTAAGCGAGCCGCCAGCAAACGTCCCTGGCACCACTGCTCGTACTGAGCGGACGCAGAGATGGTCCCGTTTCTTCATCTGCTTTCTTCTCTACCCTTTGCAAAGGAACTTGGCAGCTCTGTTTCCCCAACCCCTGAATCTGGGCTGGCCTCGTGAGCGTCTTCAACCAGGACAACCCATCAAAAGTGACGCACCAGGCCTCCCTGGGGGCTCAGCGGTGGAGAATCCGCCTGACGATGCAGGAGCCACAGGTTCAACCCCTGATCCGGGAGGATCAATGTGCCGTGGAGCAACTAAGCCCGTGTGCCACGACTATGGAGCCCGGGAGCCACAGCTCTGAGACCTCAGGCGGCAGTTTCTGAAGCCTGTGTGCCCAAGACTTTGTGCTCCGCAACAACAGAAGCCACAGCAGTGAGAAGCCCGCTCTCCACAACCAGAGAACAGCCCATGCAGCAACAAAGACCCAGCATGGCCAAAACCCAACAATAATACATAAATTTATTAAAAATAAATAAGTAGTGTGCCAATCCAGCCTTAAACCTGAAGAAAACTTGCGTGTTGCTGCATGCTCTTGGAACCCTGAAACCAAGAAGTGAAGAAGCGCCAGCCAGCCTGCTGGAGAATGCGAGCCACGTGACCCAGATATCCTCGCCACCCCAGACAAGCAGACAAATCCCCTGTGAGTAAGGCCATTAGGCCAGCCGGCCCCCGGCTAGCCCTCCAGACGATCGCAGGCATAAGAAGTCCTGTCAAGAGCAACTAAGTAGCTCCCTGATCAGTAAAAGTAGCCAGCTACCACTAAACTTGGGAAGATAATAAACACCAAAGGTTTTAAGCCCTTAAGTTTTGGGATCGTTCGTTACGCAGCAGTAGCTAACTGATACATCCTTGGTCCAGTCCTCCTGTCCAGAGACAGGTTTCCTCTGCCCTACTGTAACCACGTCCGTCCCAAACCCGCTTCCCACTCCAGGTCAGAGGAGGGGCTCTGGCCACACCGTCCCCAGCTCACAGTCCTTACCCGTAGCGGTAGTTGGTGGGCAGCGGGTAGGGGATGTGCCCCCGGGGCATCAGGAGGAGAGTGCGCCCGACATGCCAGGCACTGCAGACAGAGATGAAGATGAAGGAGGCCTTGATGGTGACGCCCTGTTCATAAAGGAGCTGCAGAAGCAAGAGGGGAAGGTCAGTGTGACACTCACGTTCACACCAGCACCTCACGACGTCCGAAAGCAGGACGCAAACCCGCGTCCCTCTAAGGACGAACGGGTAACACCTGTGGCATGCACAAGAGAACAGGGGTCAGTCTTAACAGGAAGGGAACCCCGCCGCCTGCTAAAACGAACTTTGAGGACATGATGCTACATGAAATAATACAGTCACAGAAAGAAAAAAAACAGTATGTGATTCTACTTCAGAGGTACCTGCAGTAGCCAAAATCACAGAAATAGAAATTGTAACGGTGGTTGTCAGGGTCTAGCAGGAGGTGGATGGGGCGTGGGGAGTTATTGCTTGATGGACAGTTTCAGCTTCACAGGGTTGAGAAGAGTCTCAGAGATGGGTGCTGATGATGGTTGTACAGCAGCATGAATGAACTCAATGCCACTGAGCTCACACTTAAGCATGGTGGAGGTGCCAAGGTTCATGTTGTCATAAACTGCATGGTACAACAAGTCCAGGTAAGAATCGGGCTGACAGTTATTTCTAAGAATGAGTCTTGGTCCAGGCTCTTGCCTTCTACGCTAGAAGCTGATTATGGATGCCTGGGGCCCACCCCAAGGCCCAACCAGCAGCAGGGGACACGGGTGATTGTCACCCTCTACCTTGATGATGAGAAAGACCGCCGAGGAGGAGTCAAATGCTCCGTTGTACATGGTGATGATGGTCGAGCGGTGTTTGCCAAACAGGTTCCCGATCTGGAGAACACAGGACCAGCCCGAGTCACTCACTCGCCTGTGAAACACTTCCCGTGCACCCAGCAAGCGTCAGGCCCTTATACGCAGAGCCCCCTCCACCCCAGGAGCTGCCACTCCGGCTGGGGCCCACCCCATCAGAGGCCGCCAAAGCAGCAGGGCTTGCACCTCCCCTGCCCACCCCAAGGTCCTGCCAGGTGCCCTCAGCCAGGGTGGGCTCACACCTGCAGGTTGGTGATCAGGAACAGGATGCCCCCCACGGCAAGCATGGGCATGGCCAGGAAGAGCAGCACAGCTGAGTCTGCAAGCATCCGAGACAGAGGTGGGGTGACGCCACCCAGCAACCCAAACACGGAGCCCCGCACTCTGGGGCTCCCCTCTGCTCCCTACAAGCCTGCGCTCAGGGCCCCGATTCTGGGCAGCCCTTCCAGCACCCTCCAAGGGTCTCAGGGGACTGTCAAGGCTCCCTCACATGCTCCTGCAAAGGGACCCTCCTCCCCATCAAAGATGACCCTTGGTCGTTGGCAGGCTGGATGTTTACCGAGAGAGGCAGGACTCAACCCACTGCCCGCTTCCTTCACTAAATCGCACTTAATCCTTTTCATCTTGACACTGCAGGGGAGAGGAGCCTGGACTGAGCCCACACACCCAGCCTCTAACTCAGTGCACTGAGCTGGACTCTGAAGCTGTGACTCAGTCATCTCATCTGATAGATGGGAACAGTCCCTGCTCTTCTGCCTTCCTAAGGCGCTGTGGGAGCTGAGAGAGAAAATGCCCGGGAACTGCATTTCCTCCGTTCATTAGACTTTGAGCATTTCTTCTGTGGTGGGTGTTTGCCTGGTGTTAGAAATTCAAGATGAATAAAAAGAATTTCTTGCCCTTGAAATGACTGACATGCAAAAAAAAAAAATCACTCCAATGGCTCTGGCAGCTGTTGGGCAAGAAGAGCAAGGCTGAGGAAGAACAGCACCAGGAGCTGGGGCTGGTGCAGCCGCTCAGTCACGTCCGACGCTGTGCAGCCCCGCGGACTGCGCCCTGCCAGGCTCCTCTGCCCACAGGCTTTCCCAGGCAAGAACCCTGCAGCGGGCTGCCCCTTCCTCCTCCAGGGCATCTTCCCGACCCAGGGATCGAACCCATGTCTCCTGCACTGCCAGCGCCCTTTCAGGTCACTGCCTTCTTTCTGTCCACCTTCATGATCTGGGCCATAGGCCGTGCCTGTCTTATTTGCTAAAAAAAAATTTTTTTAATGTGACTCACTATCCAAAAGGAATGTATTATTTTTGAAGGAAACTTTATACTTGGAGTTGCCTGGTGGCCTTGTGGTTAGGATGCCGACTTTCATTGCCATGGCCAGGGCTCGATCCCTGGGTAGGGGACTGAGATCCCACAGTGAAATAGCGAGGGAGCCAAAAAAAAGGGAATCTTTATATTACGAGTGTCAATGAAAAGGAACTGGTGTTGCTTGTTGTGAATGCGTGTGTTAGTCACTCAGTCGTGTCCAACTCTTTGCAACCCTATGGACTGTAGCCCACCAGGCTCTTCTGTCCATGGGATTCTCCAGGCAAGAGTACTGGAGTGGGTTGCCATTCCTTCTCCAGGGGATCTTCCCAACCCAGGGATCGAACCCAGGTCTCCTGCATTGCAGGCAGACGCTTTACAGTCTGAGCTACTAGGGAAGCCCTAACTATAAAAATAAGTACAATGAAAACAGTGTTAATAAATTGTAACTGAATGCAGTTGCACTTAGAATGTTCAAAGCCTGATTTCTGCTCTTGCCAGTGTTAAAATTACCCCAGCCCTATGTGATTTCCTGAGTGAAATCAGAGGCCTGAATGAGAAATAAAAACAGCGTAACATTTCCACCAAGTGATTCAACCTTAACATAGCATATGTGTGCTTCCCAATATTCTCCAAAGTAACTATTATTCTAGTAACTACTGTTCCCTACCTGGAGACACACGGTGAACTTGCTCATTTTAGAGCGTTCACACTCCTTACCATTCAATTTCTGTCTCTGGAAAAGGTGCCTCCCCAAACGCCCTGAAGGTCGGCTGAGGTTCCTTTCAAAAATAGCGTCACTGTGGTCTCAACACTTTTTCCAAAATCAAAAAGCCCCATTTCCTGGGGGAAGGGCAAACTGTGGCTCCAGGGATTCACAGATGGGCGTCAAAACGCAGCCAGCCATTACCTCCACACCCAGCCACGTGAAGCTCACGGCCACGCTGTTAGGGATGAAGCCGCGCTAATGAGCAGAGTGCGTGTTAAATAACTGGCTTGAGGTGCCAGGCTACCTCCTGAGGTCTGTTCAGACAGAAACCTCAGTTGGCCTGTGTTCACTGAACACCAATGCAGACCACCAGCATCGGGCGGCCACCACTCACAGCAGAGCAAGGTGCTCTTACCTCCTAAGCCCCAAAACTGAGCCCCAAGACCTGACTCCGGGGAGAAGACCGAAAGGCATCTGTTGGCCTCTATAAGGAGATGCTGCTAGCAAAGAGCACAGCCAGGGTCCCAGCCCCACTCCCCACTAACTTGCTCTGGGGCCTTTTCTAAGTCTTTGTAAGGGGGTCTCTGACCTCAGTTTTCTCCTCTACACATTCCCCACTTTATTCCCCATGAAGAAAGGGGGGAATAAACCAGACTGGGCATTGAATGGTGGCTCAGATGGGAAAGAATCTGCCTGCAATGCGAAAGACCTGGGTTTGATCCCTGTGTTGGGGAGATCCCCTGGAGGAAGGGAAAGGCTACCCACTCCAGTGTTCTTGCCTGGAGAATCCCATGGACAGAGGAGCCTGGTGGGTTACAGTCCATGGGGTCACACAGATTCGGACACAACTGAGCAACTAAGCATATCACAGCACACAGACCAGTAAAATTTGAAGAGGAAAACTTTTTGACCACCATAGAGTTGTCCGTTTGCACCCTGCTAAGTCAGGATATTTTCAACAATTACCATTTATATTATCGTTTCCTTTCTTTGCTCTTTCTTTGGCCATGCTGCACAGCTTATGAAATCTTAGTCCTAACCAAGGATCACAAACACAAGCAGAAGTGCACACCGGACTGACTGCCAGGGAATTCCCTATTATTTCATTTTTTAAAAAGAGAGAACATTTTAAGACATAACAGAAGGATGCAATCTTTTGAATTAGTTCTTTCTCTCTGAAGCAATTTCTCCCCTGTCCTTATTATTCACACTTATCACTAAGCTGTTTTTAAAGACCAGCAATAATGCCCTCAAGGGCCCTTTCCAGCTCAGAGTCTGTGGATCTGAGTAGTTGTGGGGCCAGTGTCTCCCCCATGAGCCTTCTGCCCCTGCCCCATCCACTGGGTGCCCGAGGTCACATCCCTCCCGACAGCACTCACCTGCAGAGGTGAAGGCTATGATGAGCGTGGCGCTGGTGTAGAGAAATCTGGAACACAGAAGGGGAGACGGAGAATGTCATCACGAAGAGAGAAACCTGGGGGACTCCGCTTGCGACCCGGTGACTAGGACTCGGAGCTCCCAACGCAGGGGCCCAGGTTCAACTCCTGGTCAGGGAACTAGACCCCACGCACCGCAACTAAGGCCCAATGCATCCAAACAAACATTTCTTTAAAAAAGAGAGAAGCGTGGAGGGGCAAGGATGTGTGGAGCCAAGGTCCTCCAACCCAGAAGTCCCAAGGTCCTCCAACCCAGAACCCTTTAAGAAGGGCTCTTAAAGACACCCTAACCCTAACCCTAACCCTAACCCTAACCCTGTGTCTTTAAGAGCCCTTAAAGAAAGACGTTTGTGCCTGGTCTACAAAACCTTGAGTTCAAACGGCTCTTGCTGTGTGACCCTGAGGAAGGTACTACTCTCTCGTAGAAGCTTGTTTCTGTAAAGGAAAGGACTGGACTGATCCAGACCCCAGGCTTAAAGTTCTAAGGTGCTATGATTTCACGACCAAGATCCCAAGGTTACTGGGCTCTCTTAGAAGTCTGGGCATCTCGTAAGGCAGGGGGTAATAAAAACAGGGCTTATGTGTGATATTCTGATTTATGACAAGAACTACATATTTGGTCCCTGTCCCCAGGCCTTGACACAGGGGTTCAATAATTGTATAAGTTCCTGCAAAGAAGACACTACGAGCGTCTTTTGTTCTACTGTTCTGATGAGTTAACTGTGGAGAGGTGGACAAGCCACAATGAGATGCCTGGAATTTCCACCCCTGTGTCCACTTCTCTACAGAGAGGGGAGACAGCTGGAAGTGGACTCAATAATGGATTGTGCCTATGTGAGGAAGCCTCCATAAAATCCCCTAAGTGTGGAGTTTGGAGAGCTCCCAGGTTGGCAAACACCTCCAGGGACCAGGAGGCTGCTGCACCACAAGCCCACAGGGACGCAAGAGTTCTTGGGCTCGGAACCACCACCCACCTGGCTTTGTGTCTCTTCATGTGGCTGTTTATCTGTATCCTTTATCATGCCCTTTCAGACACTGGTCAATGCATCTCCCTGCGTTCAGCGAGCCCTTTCACAAAGAACTGAATCCAAGGAGGAGGTCAGGGGCATCTCAAGAGTTGTAGCTGACTCAGACAGACGTTGTAGGGAACCTGGGGGCCTACCATTGCTTAGGGGGGCAGGCGCGGTCTGGTGGGACCGAGCCCTTAACCTATGGGGTCGGCTGCAGGGCCTCCAGAGAGAGTGTCAGGATTGAATTAAATTATAAGACCCCCAAGGGCTTCCCAGATGGCTCAGCAGATAAAGAATCCATGTGCAATGCACGAGACAGAAGAGACGTGGGTTCGATCCCTGGCTTGGGAAAATCCCCTGGAGGAGGGCATGGCAACCGCTCCAGTATCCTTGTCTGGGAAATCCCATGGATGGAGGAGCCTGGCGGGGTCGCAGAGAGTCGGACACAACTGAACACTTGGCACACACCTAAGACACCCAGCTGGTGCCAGAGAATGGCTTGCCACTTCACTTCTGACACATCTGTTGACCAGAAGTATCTCAGAAGTGACATGTTCTGTGTAAAAGTGGAGGAGCAAACGCAGGTGGGAAGACTGGGTTTTGCTTCACACACTCAAGGCCAGAGAAGAGGGAAAGGGCAAAGGCAGGACAGGAAAGAGGAGGAGACAGGAGACTGGAGCCCAAGAACGACAGAGACGGTCACCCAAGGGCTCAGAGAGCCAAGGACCTGCTGCGCCATCCTGCCACGGCCTGGCCTGGCCGCCATCCAGTCCCTCCAACAGCTGAACGCCCCGGACCTCCAGGGAGACACCACGCTGGGTCCTAATCACGCCCCCCAGGCTGCCGCTTATCACAGAAGCTGGCCAGCTCAGCGGCACCCCTGTGAGCCAGCGTGGCCCTCCTTCTCCTCAACTACTTGGCCTGGGCACCCCCGCGGGAGGGAACCTCAAGTCCCCGCCGCCAAAGACACCCCGGGCCACCGTCCTGCCTAACTTCTGGGAAGTGATGGGGTTGGGGGGAGGCCAGGAGGAGGGTGGCGAGGAGGCACTTGGGTGTGATGAAGACACGGGGTCCCCGGCACCAAGGCAGAGACAGTTCAGTTTTTCTCTGTGGCCACGCCACTCGGGATCTCGGTTCCCCGCCAAGGGATCAAACCTGCGCCCCTGCAGTGGGAGCTCGTCTCATGGGTGTCAGTGGCAACTCTAGGCTTTGCTGGTTTCACAAGCCCTGCCCCAGGCCAGCACCCCCTACGGGAAGCAGTCCTGGCCTTCTGCCCAGTTCAGCACGACCAACGGCCCAGTGTCACATGCAACAGAGAAGCGGGGGGATAAAGGGAAGAAGGGGCTAAGGGAACAGGGAAAGCCGAGACAGGTGTCAACACCCAGGTATGCTCCTGGCGGCACTGCTGGAGCAAAGGTGCCCAGCTGCCTGAGCTGCGGCTCCCTGCAAACTGCGCCTCTGCCTGAGCTGCGGCTCCCTGCCAACTGCGCCTCTGCCTGAGCTGGGGCTCCCTGCAAACTGCGCCTCTGCCCAAAGTCCCCTTGCCCAGCCCTGGCCCGGTGCCCCTGGGACCTACATGGCGATGAGGCGGGCCACGGTGGTCTTGAAACGGTCGAAGATGTAGCCCATGGGGAAGGTCATGAAGTTGATCATGAAGGAGGCCAGGGTGAAGATGAGTGAGAACTGCTCGTCCCGGGCCCTGCAATCTGGAGGAGAGACGGGCCCATCCCAGGAGTCCAGGCAGATGCACCAACCCCCCCACCCGTCCCAGCCTTCCTGGCAGGCAGGCACCCAGCCTGTTCCCAGTCCAGGGCAGCCTCTTCCATCTAGGACAGCCTGCCGAGGGGAAAGTTACCCCTTTCACAGCTAAGCCGTGATGGCTGCTAATCAGCCCTTGGGAGCGGGCACCTCCCTCCCCAGGCACCTCTTAGGTCCAGGTTGAGGGTGGGGGAGGCTGATGCCCCCTTTTTCTCACCATAGAAAGCCTGGCTTTGGGCGGGGGGCTGAGGGGGGCGGGCCTGGAGTCCTGTCTAGCCCTTCTTCCCATCACCTGGGAACCAGATTCAGAGACGGTCCTGCTCCCTTACCATCCAGCCCGGTGGCATTGCCCAGCGACCCGGCATCCGGTTCACACAGCTCCTCAAAGTAATGCTGCTTTTTGAAGACAAACACCAGAGACGTCCAGCCAAAGAGGACACCCGCGAAGCCAAGGCACTCCAGGAGCCCTGTCACCAGCGTGGCCACGCGGAAGGGCAGGCTGCGGCCCTGCATGACGCCAGGGGAGCCGATGCCGCGATCCCACTGCTGGCCTCCGGGCTGTCCAGGCCTGGCGTCTGAGCCCTTGAAGATATTCCTAGGGTCTGGCTGGCTCTCTGGTTTCTGGCTGTTTCAGGCTTGCTCAACACTCATCCACAGGGCTTCTCTGGATTCTGTGAAGTCAGGCGGAGGCTGCTCGCTCCACAGGGTGCTGTGGGCAAGATAGGGCAGACCAGGGGTTCTTTGTGGGACAGAGCCCAACTGCTAGACACAGTTACAAACCTTCTCCATCCCACAGCTGGCAGCAGCTGGGGAGGCTGGAGCTGAGCCCCAGTTTCAGAGCCGCGGCCGCTAAGGAAGAAGCAGTTCTGGGCCAGGCACAGAGGCTGGGGGACCCCACAAAAGTCCTCCCTGAGCCTGCCAGTAACTTGGTTAAGTGGGTCTTCCCAGTTCACTGACCGAAGCTCCGCGAATCTTGTCAGCTTCCCTAGTCACGTGAGCTGATGAGTCACGCCGCTGGCAGGGCTAATGGAAAAAACATCCCCCCAAGCCCCCTACCCCGCTCAAGATCCCCCGCGATCCAAATCTGGGACCCCCAAAACCTCCACCCCCACCCCGCCGCGCCCCTCTTCTCATCACCATCCGCCGGAAAAGCACCCGGGAGCCGCTCCCCGCCCCCACCTCGCTGCCCGCGACCCGCAGCCCCCGGCCCCCGGTCCCCGGCACAGGGTCAGCGCCCTGGGGACAGGGGTGCCCAGTGCTTTGCGCAGCCCTGGAGCGCGCCGCCCCACCGGCCCCGCGCCCCCGGCTCCAGCCCCGCGCCCCCGGCCCCCGGCCCCCGGCCCCGCGCCCTACTGGCCGGCCAGCTCGCCGAGATCCCTAGGCGTGCCGCCGCGCGCCCTCCAGGTTTGCATTCGCGCCGCCCCTCCCCGCCCCTCTCCCGCCCTCCGCGCGCGCCCGGAAGCCCGGGGCGGGGCGGCGGGCGGAGATGCCGCGGTCCCCGCGCTCTCCATCAGTTCCTTCTGCCCCGGCTTTCGCAATCTCGCGGCCTCTTTGACTACGCCCGGGGGCCTTCGCTTCTCGGCCTCTTCTGACCCCAGCGGCGTCTGTTTTCCTTTCTGATCCTCTTTCTCCCTCCCAGCTGCTGTGATCGACATAGTTTTAATGCTGTTGCGCACACGGTCAGCAACCGCCCCCCCCAACCCCGCCGGAAAAAGATCACAAATTCACAGCACACAGAGGACTTATCCGCAGACAGACGAAGGGACACACACACACACAACCGCTTCCTTGGGCTCCATTTGGACCACGTTGGCGGGCACAGGTTACATTTCTTCCCATTTGCCCACCAGCTCGATCCTTTCTCCTGAGTTCATGCTCCTCGCACCGTCAGCAAATCCCAGCGGAGTCAGAGAACTGAAAGCAAGAACTAGAAAGTGCAGATCAAATCAGATCAGTCGCTCAGTCGTGTCCGACTCTTTGCGACCCCATGAATCGCAGCACGCCAGGCCTCCCTGTCCATCACCAACTCCTAGAGTTCACTCAGACTCATGTCCATCGAGTCAGTGATGCCATCCAGCCATCTCATCCTCTGTCGTCCCCTTCTCCTGCCTCCAGTCCCTCCCAGCATCAGAGTCTTTTCCAGTGAGTCAACTCTTCGCATGAGGTGGCCAAAGTACTGAAGTTTCAGCTTTAGCATCATTCCTTCCAAAGAAATCCCAGGGCTGATCTCCTTCAGAATGGACTGGTTGGATCTCCTTGCAGTCCAAGGGACTCTCCAGAGTCTTCTCCAACACCACAGTTCAAAAGCATCAATTCTTCGGTGCTCAGCCTTCTTCACAGTCCAACTCTCACATCCATACATGACCACAGGAAAAACCATAGCCTTGACTAGACGAACCTTTGTTGTCAAAGTAATGTCTCTGCTTTTGAATATGCTATCTAGGTTGGTCATAACTTTCCTTCCAAGGAGTAAGCGTCTTTTAATTTCATGGCTGCAGTCACCATCTGCAGTGATTTTGGAGCCCAGAAAAATAAAGTCTGACACTGTTTCCCCTGTTTCCCCATCTATTTCCCATGAAGTGATGGGACCGGATGACATGATCTTCGTTTTCTGAATGTTGAGCTTTAAGCCAACTTTTTCACTCTCCACTTTCAGCTTCATCAAGAGGCTTTTGAGTTCCTCTTCACTTTCTGCCATAAGGGTGGTGTCATCTGCATATCTGAGGTGATTGATATTTCTCCCAGCAATCTTGATTCCAGCTTGTGTTTCTTCCCGTCCAGTGTTTCTCATGATGTACTCTGCATAGAAGTTAAATAAACAGGGTGACAATATACAGCCTTGATGTACTCCTTTTCCTATTTGGAACCAGTCTGTTGTTCCATGTCCAGTTCTAACTATTGCTTCCTGACCTGCATACAAATTTCTCAAGAGGCAGATCAGGTGGTCTGGTATTCCCATCTGTTTCAGAATTTTCCACAGTTTATTGTGATCCACACAGTCAAAGGCTTTGGCATAGTCAATAAAGCAGAAATAGATGTTTTTCTGGAACTCTCTTGCTTTTTCGATGATCCAGCGGATGTTGGCAATTTGATCTCTGGTTCCTCTGCCTTTTCTAAAACCAGCTTGAACATCAGGAAGTTCACGGTTCACATATTGTTGAAGCCTGGCTTGGAGAATTTTGAGCACGACCCAGATAATCACAATGGTGTGATCACTGAACTAGAGCCAGACATCCTGGAATATGAAGTCAAGTGGGCCTTAGAAAGCATCACTACGAACAAAGCTAGTGGAGGTGATGGAATTCCAGTTGAGCTATTTCAAATCCTGAAAGGTGATGCTGTGAAAGTGCTGCACTCAATATGCCAGCAAATTTGGAAAACTCAGCAATGGCCACAGGACTGGAAAAGGTCAGTTTTCATTCCAATCCCAAAAAAAGGCAATGCCAAAGAATGCTCAAACTACCGCACAATTGTACTCATCTCACAGGCTAGTAAAGTAATGCTCAAAATTCTCCAAGCCAGAAAGTGCAGACCCCCCCAAAAAAAGTACCTCGTATGCCTCCCATTGCAGGGTGTGCCTGCGTGCTCAGTTCAGTCGCTCAGTTCTGACTTTGCGACCCCGTGGACCGCAGCAGGCCAGGCCTCCCTGTCCATCACCAACTCCCAGAGCTTGCTCAAACTCATGTCCATCCATTCGGTGATGCCATCCAGCCATCTCATCCTCTGTCGTCCCCTTCTCCTCCTGCCTTCAATCTTTCCCAGCATCAGGGTCTTTTCCAAGGAGTCAGTTCTTTGCGTCAGGTGGCCAAAGTATTAGAGCTTCAGCATCAGTCCTTCCAATGAGTATTCAGGACTGATTTCCCTTAGCATAATTCTTTGGTGCTCAGCTTTCTTTATAGTCCAACTCTCACACCCATACATGACTACTGAAAAAACCGTAGCCTTGACTGGACGGAAAGATAGCAGAAGCAGAAGATATTAAGAAGAGGTGGCAAGAATACACAGACGAGCTATACAAAAAAGATCTTCATGACCCAGATAATCACGATGGTGTGATCATTCACCTAGAGCCAGACATCCTGGGATTCAAACTCAAGTGGGCCTTAGAAAGCATCACTATGAACAAAGCTAGTGGAGGTGATGGAATCCCCCTTGAGCTTTTTCAAATCCTAAAAGGTGATGCTGTGAAAGTGCTGCACTCAATATGCCAGTAAATTTGGAAAACTCAGCAGTGGCCACAGGACTGAAAAAGGTCAGTTTTCATTCCAATCCCAAAGAAAGACAATGCCAAAGAATGCTCAAACTACCGCACAGTTGCACTCATTTCACATGCTAGCAAAGTAATGCTCAAAATTCTCCAAGCTAGGCTTCAACAGTACGTGAACTGTGAACTTCCAGATGTTCAAGCTGGTTTTAGAAAAGGCAGAGGAACCAGAGATCAAATTGCCAACATCTGCTGGATCATGGAAAAAGCAAGAGAATTCCAGAAAAACATCTATTTCTGCTTTATTGACTATGCCAAAGCCTTAACTGTGTGGATCACAACAAACTGTGGAAAATTCTTAAAAAGATGGGAATACCAGACCACCTGACCTGCCTCTTGAGAAATCTGTAAGCGGGTCAGGAAGCACCAGTTAGAACTGGACATGAAACAACAGACTGGTTCCAAATCGGGAAAGGAGTACGTCAATGCTATATACTGTCACCCTGCTTATTTATCTTATATGCAGAGCACATCATGAGAAACACTGGACTGGAAGAAGCACAAGCTGGAATCAAGATTGCCAGGAGAAATATCAGTAACCTCAAATATGCAGATGACACCACCCTTATGGCAGAAAGTGAAGAGGAACTAAAAAGCCTCTTGATGAAAGTGAAAGAGGAGAGTGAAAAAGACTCAACATTCAGAAAACTAAGATCATGGCATCTGGTCCAATCACTTCATGGCAAATAGATGGGGAAACAGTGACAGACTATTTTTGGGGGTTCCAAAATCACTGCAGATGGTGACTGCACCCATGAAATTAAAAGATGCTTGCCCCTTGGAAGAAAAGTTATGACCAACCTAGACAGCATATTAAAAAACAGAGACATTACTTTGCCAACAAAGGTCTGTCTAGTTGAGGCTATGGTTTTCCCAGTAGTCTTGTATGGATGTGAGAGTTGGACTATAAAGAAAGCTGAGTGCAGAAGAATTGATGCTTTTGAACTGTGGTGTTGGAGAAGACTCTTGAGAGTCCCTTGAACTGCAAGGAGATCCAACCAGTCCATCTTAAAGGAAATCAGTCCTGAATATTCACTGGAAAGTCTGATGTTGAAGCTGAAACTCCAATACTTTGGCCACCTGATTCAAAAACCGACTCACTGGAAAAGACCCTGATGCTGGGAAAGATTGAAGGCTGGAGGAGAAGGGGATGACAGAAGATGAGATGGTTGGACGACATCACCGACTCAATGGACATAAGTTTGAGTAAACTCTGGGAGTAGGTGAAGGACAGGGAGACCTAGTGTACTGCGGTCCATGGGGTCACAAAGAGTCGGACACAACTGAGCGGCTGAACTGACTGACTAGACAGACTTTTGTTCGCAAAGTAATGTCTCTGCTTTTTAATATGCTGTCTAATGTGTTCAGTCATGTCCAGTTCTTTTCCACCCTATGGACTGTAGCCCACTAGGCACCCCTTTCCCCTTCCCAATCTATTGGACTGTAGATTCTCCAGGCAAGAACGCTGGAGTGGGTTGTCATGTCCTTGCAGCACCTGCAGGCAACCAGACTGTGCTCTCAGAGGGGATTAAGAAGGGAGGAAACAGGATACTGGCCCCAGATAATTAGCATCTTATCTAGGAAAAACTTCAAGAAGCGGAGATTCTTGCCTGATCCCCTACTTGTCTGCTTTTGTGATTGGCAGTTATCTTTTCATGTATGACAATATGGAGTGGGTTTTCTTTTTTTTGAGGGGGGGGGGGCTTGGGTGTTTGTGTGTCTGTTTATTGTTTTTCTCCAGTAAAAACTCCTAGATATCCTGGCTCCTCCCTTAGCTCTTTGGAACAGTTCCTTGGAGCTATGTGAGAGGCTGTGTCCCAGGCCGTCTCTTCAGAAAGATCCCCGAATGAAACATAACTTGCCACTTTTCGTTTTTGTTGTGTTTTTTTTTTTCTTTTCAGTGGACAGCACCTTTTCAGAGACCACCACCTGGAGTGGTGCTCTGCATTTTCAATGCCCAGGACCCCTTTGATTACTTCCTGCCACACCCCCAGCTCAGGTTCTGAAAGAGTCAACCCACCAGACCTTGCTGATTAAGTATTCATTCACTGCTCCATTTTTTATTAATCAAAGATGTATATAATTGCCCGCCGGAGCTTGTGATCTGCAGGAGAGAGCCAGCCAACCCAGCTGCCCAGCTCCCATTCCTGCCCAGAGCAAGTGAGCTGCTGGCTTCCGCAGGGACCGTTTCCTGTTCCCTGTGGAGAAAGCTGAATTGGAGGAGAAAGCTTCTTGCATATTCAAGGCACTCTACAAACCCCCACACCCAGCCTCCTGGGCTCCTCCTGGGGCTCAGGGACACAAGCTATTCCAAGCCCACCCTTCCTTTTAATGAGGAAAAATTAAAAGATCAGGAGGACAGTGGAAAGTCAGAACCAGGGAATATTTTCAGGTCGCTACCAAAACAGAAAGGATAAAGTGTAACCAGCCAAGCACCCGAGCCAGCCCTTTGGCAGGCGGCACTGCTGATAACGAACCTGCCTGTTAATGCAAGAGACAAAAGAGACTCTGGCTCTATCCTTAGGTCAGGAAGACCTCCTGGAGCAGGGCAGGGCAACCCACTGCAGTATACTTGTCTGGAGAATCCCATGGACAGAGGAGCCTGACGGGCTACAGCCCGTGGGGTCACCAAGAGTCGGACACGACAGAAGCAGCTTAGCACACCTGCAAGCCAGCCCTTTGCAGGCCCCACCTGTAAGATGGAGCGTAGCACCTTAAATTAAGGTCCTGATCATATCACGAAAGAAACAGAAGACAGGTTGATGAAGCTGTACAGCCAGGCAGTAGCCAGACTGTCCACCATAGTGCTGGGTTCTCCAGGGCCTGCAGAAGCAGCCTTGGGAGGGGACTTCAGAGGAACTTGCCTCGTCTTGTCACTCTTCACACTCCCAGGCTTCACACTGGCACATGGGACGTCGGTCACTTGCCTCAGTAACTCAGTGGACATGAGTTTGAGCAAACCCCTGGAGACAGTGGGGGACAGGGAAACCCAGCGTGCTGCGGTCCGTGGGAGCTGCAAAGAGTCAGAAACGACTTTGCAACTGAACACCACCACCACAATGGGACATTGAAGAAAACAAGTCTTTTCTAAAAAAAAAAAAAAAAAATTGATCGATTGGCTGAAAACAAAGAAAGAAAATATAGCAGCTCAGGATAACCAGGACCTAAGATGCAAGATTTTCCATTTGACAGCAAGATACAAAGACACTGGAATTAATTCAAGCCCTTTCTCCTGCTCTGGCTTACGTGTTGGTCTCCGGAGGACCTGAGGGATCAGCAAGTGTGGAAGCAGCAAGGGAGGGAACACAGTCAAAGCAGAGAGAGGGAGAGATTCTAGACTGTGAATCCAGGCCCGGAGCTGGGACCGGACAGGCCGTCAGGGCTCTGTCTGCTTGTTTGGTACTCTGTCTGCTCTCAGTGGCCCCCCAACACCCACAGCTCTGTCTGCAGAAGGCATCCCTCTGGCCACGTGTCCATCTTGCTGACCCTGTTGGGATGCGATAATAGGATACTTTTTGACCCATTCCCGTTTTATGTGGATCGAGTTCCAGAAGCCAGAAGAGGCGGATGCTACTGAGATGATTCTCGAGCCTGACTCCGGTGAGGATCAGCCTGTAATATCACAGAGCGGGGTGCTTACAGTAAGATCCGATGGTGCGCCCGGAGGTCTTTCTTCCTTCCTTCCCTCCTTCCCTCCTTCCCTCTTCACTTCCTTCCCCTTCACTCTGCCTCTTTTTTTAATGGGTCGATTCGCTCCACAAACATCCGGGGGAGGCGCTCTAGACTTTGTGCCCGGTGCTGGGATTCAGAGACAAGAGACTCACCACCTTCCCTCCAGGAGCTCACGCTCTAGCTGGGGAGCCAGACCTAGGGGCCCAGGATTTCTGGACGGAGGGGACAGTCTTGCAGGCAGAGGCCAGCATGGAGCCTGGGCAGAGTTGGAGTGCTCAGGAACCAGCTAGAGCAAGGCAGTGGAACGCTTGAGGCTGGAGTGGCTGCCTAAGTACGGCCTTTGGATGCCAGCCCGCATCAATCAATCAGGCCCTATCGATTGTGCCCCTTAATATCTCTCCTCTGCATCCTCGGCTACTGTCCCCTTCAGACACTCATTGTCTCTCATCTGGACTTTTCCTCCTTCCAAACCGTCGCCCTTCTGCTGCAAGAGTCACGGTCGTGGTTCCCATTGGGTGACATTGCTTACCTGTTCAAGGACTTCCCTGGTGGCTCAGACAGTACAGCGTCTGCCTACAATGTGGGAGACCCGGGTTCAATCCCTGGGTTGGGAAGAAGCCCTGGAGAAGGAAATGGCAACCCACTCCAGTACTCTTGCCTGGAAAATCCCATGGACGGAGGAGCCTGGTGGGCTACAGTCCATGGGGTCACAAAGAGTCGGACACGACTGAGCGACTTCACTTTCACCTGTTCAAACTCCTCCCAGAGGAGAAGCACTGGGTCTCTTGCTTCCCACCCAAGTACTGGTGCTTGGGGGCAGGTTTCCTTCCCATTATGAGCGTGTCTGGATATGCAGGCTCCACCCGATGGATGTTATGACAAAGGGGTGGGGAGGCGGGTATGTTTATTTAGATCAAGGAAGAACGGTTTGCCAAACAAGGCGATAGGAATGAGTAGCACCAGGTCATCCTTGGGCACGAGCTGTGACTGGCCCTCAGCAGCGTCAGCTCCCAGTGCAGCCCCACATCTACACTGAGCTCCTCCTCCTCCGAATACTCTTGGCCAGGACCGACCCCCACCCCCACCCTAAAGGGCACCCTTGAGACAGTGTCCACATGCTCTCCCCTGCCCCTTACTCCCTTCCAGATATTTATGTGCAGGGACTTCCCGCGGGGTCCAGTGTTTGAGACTCCACCTTCCCCGTGCAGGGGGCGCAGGTTCAGTCCCTGGTCAGAGAACTAAGGTCCACACGCTCTGCTGCTGCTGCTAAGTCTCTTCAGTCGTGTCCGACTCTGTGCGACCCCATACACGGCAGCCCACCAGGCTCCCCCATCCCTGGGATTCTCCAGGCAAAAACACTGGAGCGGGTTGCCATTTCCTTCTCCAATGCATGAAAAGTGAAAAGTGAAAGTGAAGTCGCTCACTCATGTCCAACTCTAGCGACCCCATGGACTGCATGCAGCCCACCAGGCTCCTCCATCCATGGGATTTTCCAGGCAAGAGTGCTGGAGTGGGGTGCCATTGCCTTCTCATAATCTGGGCTTGCTGCAAATCAAACTGATTCTCCTGGCTATGGTCGTGAATGAGGTTTGAAGGCCCTCCTTCAGAAGGCAAAATGTAAATGCACACATTTTCTGTTACATTTCAATCAGGGAGAAAAGTACTAATCATTTTGAGGCAATGAAAAAAAAAGACACTGTTATTGGGCCAATTACTGCTCTTACTGACCCCTCTGGGTTTCAGTGTCCTTTTCTATAAAGTTGAAATCAGGTTGCTGTATAGATTAAAGATGTAAGGAAATTGTCTAATTAGTACACTAGCTAATTAATAAATAGCAGCTGTTGTTGTTAAGAAAACTTACTTAGTTACCAAAAAACAGGGAGGAAATCACAGAGTCATATTTGAGAAGGGTGGCAAAGTGCTCCTAACAGCCTAAAGGCTGAGCTCTGTTCCAAAACCTCCGCCCCCGAGATCTGAGCTCTAGCTGCTCCCAGCTGCACAGCCCTGTGACCGAGGGTGACCATTTCACAGCACCGACTGGACTGGTCCAAAACAGGGGCCGGGTGGACTGAACTCTGAGCTGCAGAAGGAAGTCTGTTGGGGAAGTCTGTTGAAAGGATGGAGAGGGGCCCAGTCTTACCGCTGGACCCTTGAGCAGGTCCCCTGGTGTGTTCAAAGCGGTCTGAGGGGGCTGGGCAGGCACCCCAGAGCCCTGCGTGAAGGTGAGGCCCCCTGCCCCGCTGGGAAGACCTTTCTCTTTATCCTAGAGTGAATATGGAAGGGCCCCTCCCCCAAAGAAGCATGGGGGAGGGGTGCTCTGGTGGAGACTGGAGTCCACAGATGTTAAAACCAGCTCAGCCAGTGCCAGCGATAGAAATGGGTCACGGCCCCCACCACACTCAGCCTCCGGAGCCCCCCACCTCCGCCCACCCCTCTCCACTCAGCTCTCATTTGATGCTCATCAAGCCACCGGTTGTTGGTAACTCGATCTCCTGCACAGACTCTGCTGGAACAGAGGGCCCTGGGTGCCCTGTTGACTCCTGAATCTCCAGAGCTAAGGACCAGGCTGGGAGATGCAGTCAACAGCAAGGCCTCCCCACCCCTGAAGAAAGAATGACAAGCATCAGGCGGCTTCTTCACTGAGCACTGACTGTCCGTCAGGCATTCTTCTAAGTGCTCTGAGCTTTTTCTCTCTGAACCTCAGACAATCCTGTGGGGATCGGTGGTGTTATTAGCATCCATTATCTGGGCCAGCTGAGGCCAACAGGGGCCAAGCAAGTCCCCTGGGATCACCCTGCAGTGTGTGGCAGGGCTGGACCGTACACCCTACTGCTCAAGCACAACAGACGTTCTTATCCTGTATCCCACCCATCCCCTCGGACGGGGCTCCCACAAGTGCTGGACAGAGCATGCGCTGGAATGAGGTGGGTGGGTTTCACTTATTGGTAATAGGGGTGGGGCTGGGTACCCGCTTCGGAAGGTAGCCTTGATTAAAAGGACAGCAGAGTATTGCCTCTCCATTTACCCAGGGATCTGTGTCTCCCAGCCTCACTTACCCGGCAACTCGCACCCACCGTTGTGGATTCTGCTGAAAAGAGGAGATGAACCCAGGGGGAGAGACAGGATTCCCAAATGAAAACAGCAGGATTTTTCAGATGCCTAGCTCCGCCAGGAGAAAGAGGACAGGGAAGAGCTGGGGCCGATGAAAACACTTGAGTTTTGTGCAAAGGCAGAAGTGGGAACAAACGCAGAGTCAGTTCTTAGGTTGATAGCAAGTCCGGTAGGAGTCTCCCCAGGGAGGAGATAGGGCTCTGGGGTTCTCAAGAAGCAGAACAGGACAATGGCTTTTTTCTACAATGCTTTGTCTTAGTGGATCTTTAATTTAGTCAGTGTATCTTTATCAACGTATCTAACATGTTTCTTGCTCAAGGACATGTTTCTCCTTAACAGGAACCTTCTGACCAATCTCGAGATCTTAAAACTTGTATACTGTGGAAGTGGGTCCGGTAAGACCTTTCTATTGTAAATTCTAATCTTGTTCATTTGAGCTGTACGTTGGGGGAGAAGCTCTGATAAAAATACAGAAGGCCTTGCCTAGACTAGCGAGGGGGGCAGTATGCTCCCCACTTCTGATGTCTGTGCCAGAAGCTCTCTCTGTCCCTTATTCACTTTGATAAAACTGCTATACCAAAGCTCTTGAGTGATCCAGCCTGGTCCCTGGTCCCGAGGCTAAGTCTTCTTCTTCAGAGATCACGAATCGGACATCGTTCTCCGTCAGCTCTCAGAACCGGGTGGGGGTGAGGAAGTACCCGGGAGGGGGCGGTTTCTGCTGCCCAGGAGAGCACGGGGAGACCCTGGCGCCCCCCTAACCTGTTCTCCTCTGCCTCTCCTCTGGGCCCCACCAGAATCACGCTTGTGGGGAGATTAGGTAAGTCTGCCCAGGATCACGGGACACGGGATGGAGAAGCAGGAGGCCTGGGAACCAAGCTGGGAGCATCTTCTCATAGGGGAGAGCAGCACAGCCTGAGCTGAACCTGGCTCAGCCCCATCCCCGGTGATGCTGGGATTCTGTGCGGAGGCTGAACGGGCTGGGGATCTGTCAGGGGTGGGGGGGAGCAGGAAGAACCCCACCCCACCCCCACCCATGCAGGAGGCCAGACAAGGCCTCAGGGGAGAGTCGCCCTGGGCCTTTCTGCTGGGAAGTTGAAACGGCCTGACAGTGACTCAGAAACCTCGGAAGTTCTCAAGGCCGATGGGTTCTTATAGATTATACAGACGGCTCTGTGAAACCGCAGGACAGGCTGTGACCATGCTCCCGGAAGGAGCTGTGTATGGCAAAGAGCTTTCTGCCCTCCGGGTCTTAAAGGAAACACTGACTCAACTCATCCCTTTGAAACAAAATTGCCTCTGGGGACAGGCAGGCCCTCACCTGCCTTCTCGTAGCATTCTCCTCAATGAAAGCATCATTTTGGATGTTAACAAAGCGACACTCCTGACAGCCATTCTGAGTGCCGCCTGTGGGCCCAGCACTGCGCTAAGAGCTATTCACGTGTGATATATAATCACTTTATCCTTACAGCTACCCCATAATGTGGCTACTGGTGTTATGCCCACTTTAAAGGTGAAGCACCTGAGACCTGGATAAAGGAACTTGACCGAGTCACACAGCCAGTATGGGAACAGAGACAGACTTGCAAGCCAACTCCAGAGCCTGTATTTCAACCTCTATGCATTATCCCTCTTCCTGTGCCAATGTCCTCCTCCTCCAGGAAGTCTTCCTTGAAGTTCCTTTCCACGCCCTCCCCTGCCCCCGGAAGCCCCCTCTCTGTCCTCTGCACTCTCAAAGGGCACATATTCATGCCATTCTTTGGACATCTTTCTTATATTACCCTGTTGATGTCTCCCCTCCGGCCTCTCCCTGGGAACTTAATTGTTGTCGTGGGGTCGGGGTGGGGGTGGGGGAGAAAGGAGTGGGGAATGACCTAAACTAAACCAACTCACAAGAGACTGACTGTTAAACCTGAAATGCAATTTATTAATTTACACTGAGAAATGAAACCATCTAGGAGACAGGAATCCTGAGGTTGGCTGGTCAGCACAATCTCTTCAGGAAGGACAAACTTTTGGGAAAGGAAATCAATACTTTGTTCAATCCAAAGTCAGAATGAAGGGAATTGATGGGTTGACACTTAGGTGAAGGCTGACGCACTCCTCTAGAGCCTCCTACCTGCCAAGGGACGAGAATATCCAAGGCAGGGGGCCATAGAGGTGTCCTTTTCTCTGGACAGTGCTGGATTTTTCTGGCTTCTACGAAAATCCTACCTTTATGGCTGTATCATATATCATGATCATGGCTGGCTTTTTTGTTCGCTTGTTTGTTTATATTAAATTCTGCATATCTGATAGAACTGCACGGCAGTTCCCCGTTGAGACCCGCTGAAGAAGCATCGATATGTGCCGGGAGTGCCGTCCTTGGCAGAACCTTCACTTCCCTGTTGTCATCTCATCTCCACGTGGCCTTGTGTGGAGGGACAAAACACAAAGCCAGGCCGCCTGGGTGGATCCTGGTGTCGGCTTCCCCATCTCTAGGTTGGAAATAATAATAACACCCTCCTCATCATTTGTTGAGAGAGTTGAACGAGTTAATATATGTCCAGTGCTTCGAACAGTGTCTGGCATCCGGTAAGCACTCAATCCTTGTTAGCAATGATTAATAATTAATCCAATAGATGAAAAAATTGAAGCCCAGAGAGATAAAAAGTCAACCAATTCATACAGTCAGTAAGTGGTGAAGACAGAATTCCAGATCTAACTGGCTTCCTTCAGCTGCCAGTCTTTCCCCAAACCAGTTTCTTTTTTTTTTTTTCTTTTATTTATTTATTTATTTTTACTTTACAATATTGTATTGGTTTTGTCATACATCAACATGAATCCACCATGGGTGTACACGTGTTCCCAATCCTGAACCCCCTTCCCACCTCCCTCCCCATACCATCCTTCTGGGTCATCCCAGTGCACCAGCCCCAAGCTTCCTGTATCCTGCATTGAACCTCCAAACCAATTTCTTATCCTTGATCCTTCATGAGAATCCCAAGGAAAGCCTGCTTTACAAATGCAGATACCCACCTACCAGGGTGGGGGAAGTTTGAAAGGGTGAAAAGATCACAGAAGGATGAGGCTGCTGTGCAAGTGGAAACAGGCACAGCCACTCTGAAAACTGTCCGGCAGTTTCTAATCGAGACAAACACTCACCCACACCGTCGGCCAGGTTTCATCAGGGAAGCAGGCGTCCTGTGTCTATGGATTTGTCCCGGGGATTTCGACTTACCCAGTGTGGCAGCTGGTTAAGCAGTTTTGCAAGACTGTAGTTTTTGCATCTCACGTCAGAGGTTGAATTCCATAGGTAAGAAAGTTGGCTACAGGAGGTGGATATAAAGTGGTGGAGATCAAAAGAGGCTGGACCTGGGGCTTCACTGGTGACTCAGAGTAAGGAATCCACCTACCAGTGCAGGAGATAAGGGTTCAATCCCTGATCCGGAAAGATCTCACATGCGGCAGGACGGCGAAGCTCGCATGCCATAGCTACTGAGCTTGGGCTCTGGGGCCTGGAGCCGCAACTTCTGAGCCCTGTTGCTCTGGAGACTGTGCTGTGCAACAAGACAAGCTGCTTCAATGAGAAACCCGTGCGCAGCAAGTAGAGGGTAGCCTCTGACCACCTCGACTAGAGAAAAAGCTCTCATAGCAACAAAAGACCCAGCACAGTCAAACAGAGAAATAAAATTATCAAAAAAAAAAAAAACAAAACAGGCTGGAGCTCATAGGAGACTCACACAAGGACAGACTGAATCCCTGAAACTCATGTCTGTTTTTGCTGCCTCTGTCCCTGATGCTGTGGGCATTTTGCAGGAGCCAATGTCCTTCCCCACTGGAGGTAACCTTCAGCCAAGCCCTCAAGTCACAAAATCATCACGTCTATCCCTAGATATCTGCCCAACAGAAATGAGCGCAGCTCAGTTCAGTTCAGTCACTCAGTCGTGTCTGACTCTTTGTGACCTCATGGACTGCAGCACACCAGGCCTCCCTGTCCATCACCAATTCCAGGAGCTTACTCAAACTCATGTCCATCGAGTCGGTGACGCCACCCAGCCAGCGCATATGTTCACAAAAGGCATGTACAAGAGTGCTTCTAGGAGTCTGCTTCAAAATAGCCTCGAAGTAGCTCAAATGCCCCCTGGGAAGAAGATGAATAAGCAGCAGCCCTATAGTCATACAGAGGAGCACTGCTTCTCAATACAGAGAGCAAACCGTGGGTGCACAGGACACAGATTCACTTCACAGACACAACGTGAGCAGAGAAACCAGACCCAAAAGGGTGCACGATGGGGGCTCCCTGGCGGCCCAGTGGCTAAGACTTTGCCTGCCAATGCAGGGGGTGGACTTGATCCCTGGGGGGCAGCTAAGATTCCACTTGCTTCAAGACCAAAAAGCCAAAACATAAAACAGAAGCAATGCTGTTCAGTTCAGTTCCGTCACTCAGTCGTGTCCGACTCCTTGTGACCCCAAGGACTGCAGCACGCCAGGCCTCCCTGTCCATCACCAACTCCCGGAGTTTACCCAAACCCATGTCCATTGAGTCCGTGATGCCATCTCATCCTCTGTTGTCCCCTTCTCCTCCTGCCCTCAATCTTTCACAGCATCAGGGTCTTTTCTAGTGAGTCAGTTCTTCACGTCAGGTGGCCAAAGTATTGGAGTTTCAGCTTCAGCATCAGTCCCTCCAATGAACACCCAGGACTCTTTTAGGATGGACTGGTTGGATCTCCTTGGGGTCCAACGGACTCTCAAGAGTCTTCTCCAACACCACAGTTCAAAAGCATCAATTCTTCGGCACTCAGCTTTCTTAATAGTCCAACTCTCATTATCCATACATGACCACTGGAAAAACCATAGCCTTGACTAGATGGATCTTTGTTGGCAAAGTATGAATTCAATAAAGGCTTTAAAAATGGTACACATTAAAAAAAAAAAAGCTTAAAAAAGAGCTTATGATGTATAAGTCTATTTGTGTGACATTCAAGAACAGTCAAAATGAACTCATGGTGAGAAAGGTCAGAGTAGAGGTTGGCTTGGCCGCAGTGGAAGGCGGGCTCGGTGCTTGCAGCGGGGAGAGAGCACCTTGAGGTGCCTGAGGGCTCCGCGTCTGGGCCTGAGAGGTGTCGCAGAGCTCTGTTCACAGGTAAAATGCTTCCGGGCTATACACTTAGATTTGTGCTCTTTATCCTATGCATGATAAACTGTCATTTAAAGCAAAATGCAGACTCTTGCCCCTCCCCCTCCCCCCAGATTTCTGACGCAGCTTAGCGACCACTCTGGGGAAATCTCTGCCCTGCACCTCATTTCTTCCTGAATCTGCTCCCCTTTCTGTAGAATCAGTCATCCTTGAATTCGTCCTAAACCCAACTTCTTCAAAGAGAGAGAATATCCAATTTTAATCCTACATCTCTGGGATTTGAAAAAAAGCACATTTGTGTTCAAAAAGACACCCCGAGAGTGGGACTTAATCAGACAAAGCTTCCTAGTAACGGCCTCGGAAGGTGTGTTAACAATCTCTGAAGTTGAATTGCACTTGGTTTTAAGATGCCAAGAAGCTTAATGGTTCCCCACTTTCAGGGACCTTTCCTTTGGGAACTGCTAGGAACCGGGGCCTCTCCGTGCTTGTTACACTTGCCCACGTCCCACACTCAGCTGCCCTCTTCCGGGGTGAGCAGACCCAGGATGGCTGCCTCTGTCTCTAGAAGCTGCATGCTTCAGGGACCCTCGGAGGTCTCACTCCCCGAGGGGAGGGACATCCTCCCTGGGGAAAGCTCTAGAAAACCCTCAGTCCTGGATGCATCCGCACAGTTCAAAATGAGCATCATCTGGGACTTCCTGCGGTCTAGTGGTTAAGACTCGGCACTTCCACTGGAAGGGAAGGGGGCGAGGGTTCGATCCCTGACTGCGGAACTAAGATCCCACGTACTGCATGGCATGGCCAAATAATAATAAATAATACGGTAAAATTCAAAAGTGAACACAGTCCTTCTTCCCGTCATTTAGAGCCTCCTCCTATGGAGATGCTCCAATAGGCGCTCAAGTCCCTGTCCAGTCCTCCCTGTACCCCCTCCCCGAGCCTGAGTTTCCATTCTTCAGAGCTTCCCGCCAGCAGAAAGGGAAGAGACAGAGCAGTCACTCGGATTTGCAAAGTTCACAATTCATCAGAGGCCTCCCCACCAACCCCCCACTCCCAAGCATCTGCCCCACCAGGGAGAAGAGACGCAGCAGCGTGTTTGCGGATGGGTTTAGACTTCCCTGAAGCTCAAACGATAAAGAATCTGCCTGCGATGCACGAGACCAGGGTTCAATCCCCCGGTCGGGCAGATCCCCTGGAGAAGGCCATGGCAAGCCACTCCAGTACTCTTGCCTGGAAAATCCCATGGACAGAGAAGCGTGGCATGCTACAGTCCATGAGGTTGCAAAGAGTCGGACACAACTGAGCAACTAACACTTTTACCTTTCAGGAAGAGACAGACAATGAACAATAAACTGAGTAAATAAACAATTTATGTAGCATGTTGGAATTGATAGCAAAAAAGAAAAGAGTACAGTATATTGTCCAGCAATGATGCGGCTCTGGGTTTGATCCCACCTGCAAGTCTGTCTTGATGCGTCCAAGATAATCACAGTGGTATCAGCCTCCTTGCCAGGGACTGATTCAGGAACCCCAACCCAAGTCAATCAGTGTATAATTCCTTTCAGGTGACAGCTGTCTTGAGGGGGTTTTGACCTAAAATATCCGGGAGAGAAGGGAAAGACTTTTATCCCGTGACTGGGTACAGCCTGCTTTCTCCTCCCAAAGGACAAGGAGACCCGGTTAAGCCAGTTTGGGCTGGGTTCTCTGTAAAGTACTCTGTTGGATGAGGGGCATCCTTCCCATTTGCACTGTGTTCTGGTTTGACCCTCTCACAACTCAACATAAACAGTTCCCCAAGGTTGTACATAAAGCAGTTTCCCCGCTGGCCTGTCCCCTCTCTGGGTACCGTGGTGAACCAAGGAGAAAGAGCAGATGAAACCAAGGAGGGTCCTGGCATGCAGGAAAGGAAAACCAGACCCTTATGGTCCTTCCCTCCCCATGTTGTGACTATCAGTGGATTTCAGGTCCTCCTGAGCAGTATAACAGGTCTCCCCTCCTACTCCGTAGGAAGAAGGCATTTGCCTTGCTTTCCCCAACCCAGTACATGTGTCTCATCCAATCAGCAAATGACCACAAGACCCCTACCCCACTCCTTGTACCCTGGGTATAAAAGTGGATTAAGGACCCCTGTTCAATGTCAGTTCTTTGAGCTGGCCTGCTGTTCTAACAGCGTCTCCTGCTCTAATAAACTTTACTTCCCTCTCATTCTGTCTCATGTCTGGAAATCCTTTTCCAACTCACCCCCGGACCACGACAGGTACCACCCAGGACCAGCTGCTGTCCCCTCAAACCATCCTGTGAAGAATACACGATCCCCATCTAATGGACTCTGTTTTCACATTATCCCCGCCTTAGAATAAGGCCCTTAGACTTAGAGGAGCCACTGAAATGTGTCTTGACCAAAAATCCACCTCTGAAGCCTCCCAGCTGCTGGCCAGAGAAGAAACAGGCGAAGGTTGTGAACTGAAGAAATGACAGAGACAGGGTGCCTGGGCCCTGCCTGTGCTGTGAGAGCTACGTCCTGCAGCCTGGGTCCTGCCTGTGCCATGAGAGCTACGTCCTGCAGCCTGGGTCCTGCCTGTGCCGTGAGAGCTACGTCCTGCAGCCTGGGTCCTGCCTGTGCCGTGAGAGCTACGTCCTGCAGCCTGGAGAGCCACCGTTGCTCAGGTGGGTCTTGCCTCAGGCAGGAGATTCTTCTTTTTTTAATTATAAATTTTAAATTATTAAACAGGTAATACATGCACAGGGTTTTAAAACACAAGCAGCACAAAAGGTTACATAGTGACACCTAAGTCTCCCGGGGGATCCGGGGCAGGGCTGAGAGGTAGCTGAGGTGGGACCATCTCTAGAACTCTAATCCACAAGCCCCTCAAATTACCCTGAGACTCCACACAGTTTGCGGGCCAGACAAACCCTGTGGCCAGACCCTTCACTTCCGCTCAACCAGAGTCCTTCCAGTACCAAATTCTGGGCAGCCACCCCTACCTGTTTTGTTCCGTTCTTCCGGAGGGAGTCTGTGTGTGTATCAGTATATGTGTGTATAACTCTATATATTTCATCTCACAGGGTTTTGATACAAATGGTAACATACTATTATACTGTTCTGCACTTTGCTTTGCTAGTATCTTTGATATTGTTCCATATAAGAACATATGGGTATGTGTGTACATATATATATATATGTTTTGTTTTGTTTTGTTTTGTTACTGTGCTGGGTCTTTACTGCTGCCTGCCGGCTCAGCAGATGTGGTGCAGAGGCTGAGTTGCCCCAAGACAAGTGGGATCTTCCAGGACCAGGAATCGAACCCAAGTCTTCTGCACTGACAGGCAGATTCTTAACCTCTGGGCCACCAGGGAAGTCCCTGAACATACTTGTTACTGTTTAGTTGCCAAGTCTTGTGCTAAGTAGCATCTGACTCTTTTGCAACCTCACGGACTGTAGCCTGCCAGACTCCTCTGTCCGTGGGATTTCCCAGGCAAGAATACTAGAACTTCTCTAGGGAACTCTTCCCAACGCAAGAAGCAAATCCTCACCTCTTGCCTTGGCAGGGAGATTCTTTACCACTGAGCCTCTGAGGAAGCCCCTAAGAACTCACAGACTTTGTTCATTCTTTTTGACGGATGTGCTAAAATTTATGTAAACAATTCCCTATTGACGATACTTAGGTTGTGTTTTCTACATCACACCCTACCACACACAATGCTACTTTGACTATTAAGCTACAGATAGCTCCGTGTCCATTTCACGAATAACTGCAGGATGATTTCCTAAGCCTGAATTGAATGAATTTTGGAGTCCATGAGCATTTTGCATTTAATAGCTGTTGTCAAATTCTCTTCCAAAGTGGCTGTGCTCATTAGGAACCCCATCCATAATGAATGCGCCCACTTTGGAGGGCAGAGAGGAGAGAGCTGTTGGCCTGTTTCTCGGATAACCCTCATCATTAATAAGACCCTGGATCCGAATGGTGAAAGGGACGTAGGGGTCAAACAGTATTTGACTCGGATCTGGGCTGTTGCTCATCCACTGTGTAACCTGAGCAAACGCCTTAAACCCAACGGGCTTTGGTTTCCTAACAAAACAGAAATTGAAACTTATATCCATTTTATGAGGTCATTATTAGGAGCCAACAGTAAAGTTTCAATTAGTCAAGATGAGTAAATTCTAGAGGTGTGCTGTGCAACACTGTGCCTAAGGATAGTAAGTTTGCATTGTTCCCTTAAAAAATCTGTTAAGAAGGTAGATCTCATGTTAAGTGTCCTTAACACAACACAATAAAAAGAACTCTGACTCAGAAAAGAGGAAAAAACAAAGGAGAAGAAGAGAGCTGATTAGATCATGTGTATAAAGTTTCTAGTATAATGCCTGGCACACAGTGGGAGTTTAATAAAGTGTTAGTCGCTCAGTCGTGTCCGACTCTTTGCAACCCCGTGGACTGTAGCCCACCAGGCTCCTGTGTCCATGGGATTCCCTAGACAAGAGTACTGGAGCAGGTTGCCATGACCTTCTCCAGGAGATTTCCCCACCCAGGGATCGAACCCCGGTCTCCTGCGTTGCAGGCAGACTCTTTACGGTCGGAGCCACCAGGGAAGCTGAAACCGGAATTAATTATTGTGATGGGCAGCCTTCTGGTCTGTGTCCTTTCTGTCAATGGCTCAGTGTGCATCTGGCTCAGGCATGCCCTGCACATGCCCTGAGGCTGAGAGCAGGAAGGGGATGCGGGGCATGGCTGGGAGGAGCTTGGGGAGCTTGGCAGAGCCCTAGGAGGGGCTCCAGCCTCAGAAATGGCCGTAGCGGAAACAGCGGGAGCTGTGGGGGAAGTAAGACTGAAACGGGAGACTGGGGCCAACTGTGGCAGAAGGTAGTTCATGTTTTTTTCCCCCAAGAGACGTTTACAAGATGACTCAGGTGATTTTTTTTTAATGCTATGAACACTTTTTTGTATTATTGCACATTGGAAAATACAACCAATGCATTGAACAGACGATTCCAGGGGCTCTTGTTTACGAGAATACCAGAGTAGGCATTCAAATGTTTAAAAGTTGAGTTGATTTACATTTTATATTTTGGCCGCTCAGCAGGGCATGTGGGACCTTCACTCCTCAGCCAGGGATTGAACCAGCACCCCCTGCACTGGGAACATGGCGTCTTAACCGCTGGACTGCCGGGAAAGTCCCCTAAATTTTAAAATTAAGTACATCACAGTACATGACGTATGAGCCACGTGTGTGTGTGCTAAGTCAATCCAGTTGTGTCTGACTTTGTGTGACCCCATGGGCTGTAGCCCACCAGGCTCCTCTGTCCATGGGATTCTCCAGCCAAGAATACTGGAGTGGGTTGCCGTGCCCTCCTCCAGGGGAGCTTCCCGACCCAGGGATGGAGCCTGCTGTTAAGGAGGACAGTTCTTTACCACTAGTGCCACCTGGGAAGCCCGTATGAGCCACAGTTATTCCCAAATCGTGATGGTGGGACACGAGTGACTGAAGTGCCTGAATACGTGACATACAAAGCCAATCAGCGGCATTGAGCGCAAGCTGTGGAATCAGACAGCCCTGGCTGTAAAGTGGTGCAGGTGGCCGAACGTCACAGGATCTCAGGTCCCTAATCTGTAAAGCAAGAATAATACTAGCTTTTATTCACAGGGTTGTCGTGAAGCTCCAATGAAACCACATGGATGACTCACTCACTTCACTGCCTGGAATGTATGTAGCAGACAACTAACAAATGTGATCACTATTTTTTAAATTATTTCATTATTAATTAAAATGTTTACATCCATTATTAATATTTAAGCAATCATTATAGTGAGTGAAGGCTAAAGAGCTCTGGCTTTATTCTATAAGCCATAAAAACGGTTTTGTTTTTATAGTGTTCATTCTGTTGTGAAAACATTTCAACAACATTAACAAAGAATGATTCTTAAACAAAAAGGAAAACCACTCATCATTTCCCCAACCTTAAATAATTTTCAATTTTGCATATTCTCCTCCAGACTTCGTCAACATGAATACTTACTATTCGTGGTTGCAATCACACCGTTCATGCAAATTGTGTACCCTGCTTTTTCTCAACAAACATGATGTTATGAACAGTTTCCATGCTTCTGCATATTCTTTATCATTTTTGTGGCAGCAGAATGTTGCATTGACTACATTAGGCATGGTTTTCTTAACCATCTCACTGCCTGGAGAAATACAGGCGAATAATGCCTATGACATGCCTGGAGCTTTTTTCTTCTGTTGAATTGAGCTCTTAAAATCAATTCCCAGGGGTGAGATTAATGGGTCAAAAAGTAATAAGTTTTCAAGGCTCTTGTTACATTGTACTAGATTGTTTCCCAGAGTTTTGCACACTGCTTCCAGAGAGGGAGGAAGACAGACTTCATCCAACCCTGCCAGCACCGGGGGATGGGGGTTGTAAATTCTGCTAATTTAATAAGTATGAAATGCAATCTCCATACTGTTCTCATTTGCATCTCTTTGATCACTAACCAGCTGAACTATTTTCCAAGTATTTGTTTACTCTCTGCTTATCCTCTTGGGTGGAGTACTGGTCCACATCCTTCACCTGCTTATCTGTTGGAGGCTTTTCTTATCCATTTGAATGAGCATTTCAGAGTCGATAAATTTAATCATTTGCCAGCCAGACTTGGCCACTGGAGCCTTCTGAGCAGGAGGGTGCATGATCACACAACACCTTGGGAAAGATTCATTCTGAGATGAGCTGAGGAAAGTGGGCTGGGAGACTGAGAAAGCTGTCCGCATGTGGGCTGCAGGGGCTTGATCCCAGAGTAGGGGTCTGAACACCACCACAGGGCTGGGAACGGCACGAGGGTCTGTGTGCCACGTCCTGGAGGTCGTGGTTCCCTGCATCGTCCCGCACGATGCCCTTCGTGCTCCCTCACAAATTCAGTGGCTTCAGCCCACAGAATTGCCGGGGAAAGGGGCTGTTTTTGCTGTGCAGGTAAGTAAAGTGTGTGGTCCACGGGGGAACACATGGTGAGGGGATGCCATGAACACCTCCCTCACCTGGGGTCCCCAAGGCCGGGGGGGAGCAGTTGGAGAATTAGGGCAACCAGGAAAGGGGAGTCTTCTGTCTATAGCACGGGTGCCCAGGCTGATGGAGTCGAAGGCAACTCAGCCAATAGCCACCCCCCAGGCCAGGCTTCCTAGTCCTTCCACAGCCACTCTCCAACCCCGAGTTCTCGCCTAAGGCGATGGCACCCCACTCCAGTACTCTTGCATGGAAAATCCCATGGACGGAGGAGCCTGGTAGGCTGCAGTCCATGAGGTTGCTAAGAGTCAGACACGACTGAGCGACTTCACTTTCACTTTTCACTTTCATGCATTGGAGAAGGAAATGGCAACCCACTCCAGTGTTCTTGCCTGGAGAATCCCAGGGACAGGGGAGCCTGGTGGGCTGCCGTCTATGGGGTTGCACAGGGTCGGACATGACTGAAGCGACTTAGCAGCAGCAGCAGCTGGGTATCAGCCCCACAGCACCGTGCACCACGAGGGTTTACTAGCATCCTCCTCACTAGTCGATGGTCCAGCAGGTCAGCCATATCTGCCAAGGGCCTCCTCCGGGCCAAGCTGTGCCAGGTGCATGGAACAGACAAAGTCAAAGACGACAGGGAGCTCACAGTCTCGCAAGGAAGGGAGGTGCTCTTCACCGGGAAAGGCACTCCAGCAGACACAATGGGACAACCTGCTTTTTCTTTAAATAATTTTGTTTATTTCTTGGCCATGCTGGGCTGTGCTGTTGCTTTTCGCTCGTTGCCGTGGGCAGGGGCATCTCATTGTGGTGGCTTCTCTTGCTGTGGAGAGCGGGCTATAGGGTGTGTGGGCTTCGTAGTTTCTGCACGTGCGCTCAGTAGCTACGGCTCCCGGACTCTGGAACCCAGGCTCAATGGTTGTAGTGCACGGGCTTAGCTGCTCTGAGGCCCATGGGATCTTCCCAGACCTGGGATCAAACCCGTGTCTTCTGCCTCGGCAGGCGGATTCTTTACCACTGAGCCAGCAGGGAGGCACAGGACTCAGCTTTCTAACCGAGAGAACCCCAGGGTGCCAACACTCTGATTGTTGCTCGGGACTGGCGTGGAGCGTCGTGAAGGAAAGAAAGACTCACACAGACCTGGGTTCAGAGCCTGGCTCCAGGCTTCTTTGTCATGACACCTCTGATGAAGCCACATGACCTCTTGGTCCAGCTGCCCTTCATCTTCGTAAACAGAGGCTCTGGTACCATAGACTGGCAGGGTCCACGCCAGGCAGCCCCTGCCCACGAGGTACCCCCAGCCTTCTACCACACCGGTATCACTCTGTCATGTTCTTCAAAAGAAGCTGACATTGGACGGCTAAGTTCAAGTTTAGAATGACTGACTTCTCGGAGCTCTCTACAGAAATACAGCCAACTCCTCTTCTTCCCAAACACAGCTCCATCCCAAGCCAGGGGCCTCACACAGATGTATCCTAACATTCCTCTTACATGTCCAAGCTCCACCCACAGCCCCTCCAAACAGCTGCCTCCTAGCCAATCTAGGGATACACAGGGGTATCTAGGAGTGCGAAGGTAGATGGGAGAAGCTGCCCACACAGGTCCTGGAAGTAGGCTCGGGTCATTTGATCAGGAGATCCCAGGGTTCTGGATACCCAAAGCATGGTTTCAAGGGGGAATCCAGGGAGTTCTCTTGTGGCTCCGCAGTCAGGATTCCAGGCTTTCTCTGTGATGGCCTGGGTTCAACCCCTGGTCAGTGAACTCAGACCCCGTAAGTCACATGGCACAGCTAAATAAATAACTAATAAAAAGTAAAAGGGGAACACAGACTCTCTGAGGACACAGCTGCTTAGTTTCTGGACCTTTCCCCCCATGGAAGGATGCTGGCTGGAGGAGGACCACAGCAAAACCCTCTAATGCACGAGACCCAGGGCAAGACCCCTCTGGCCCAGATCTAAAGGTAGTAGCACCTCTCCGAGTTTGTATCTCCACCTGTATAAAGCGGACATCAATAGATTCCCGGTGCATTGAGCTGCTCTGAATCTTAAATGAGGCAGTGCACATAAATTCATGACACGAAGCAAGTCGTTAGTAAAGGCCAGTTATCAGCACAAGTGATGTAGATGAACAGAGACCCTAGAAGCCAAGCAGGGGAGAAGGTGCACTCTGACACCCTTGCCCTTTAAACAAGTCTAGTCTAGGTGTTGTCTCTCCTGTTTGTTTTGTATATTTAGTGGCACTGGGTCTTCGCTGAGGGTGAGGACTTCCCCAGTTTCGGTGTGTGGACTCTAGCTCTAGCGTGCAGAGGCACAGCAAAGTGGGGGATCTTGGTTCCCGGACTAGGGATGGAACCCACACCCCCTGCATTGAAAGGCAGATTCCTAACCTCTGGACCACCAGGGCAGTCTCCTTGTCTCCTGTTTCAGAAAGGATCCCTGTCCCCAGCACGCCAGGCAGAGGAGGACGCGGGACTCATTGGCAAGGGTTCTGGGTGCAAAGGGCAGGGGCAGCGGTTTCTCCCTCCCTCCAGAGTACGCGCTCACCAACCACTGATCACCGACAGGGTCGGGGCAGGCCTGGCAGCCAGTGGGAGTGCCTGGGGGAGTGGGGTCTGAGGGATCCCTAGAAATTCTAATCTTCCTCTGGGGCCCCCATCACACCCCCAGAGCTGGGAAAGATGGGGGCAGCACAGAATCTAGCTGAGAGGCTTCATTTTCAGTAGCTTCTGATTCCAGAGTCACAGAGATGGGGTGTCACCCAGTCATGGCTTTGCGAGACTTCTCAAGAGTTCTGAGTCCAAGATGCACCTTTTGAAAGAAGGAGCTGGAAGCCCAGGGACAATAGCAGTCTGTCCCACATCACACAGCCATTCAGAGGCAGGGTCCGAGCTAGAACCTAAGACTTCTAATGCAGACCGAGCAAACAGCCCTGGGCTGTGGCTAGGGCAGGTGGAGAGGCGGAGGTCAGACACGTGGGGTGGGACGTTCGAACTAAGAACTGACTCTCAGACCCGGCTCTGCCACTTGGGACCTCTGAGATTTCAGGTCATAACTTTACTGTCTGCCCCTGAAATGCAGCGTCTATGTCTTCCAGTTGTTGTTAGGGTAAGCAAGAAGATTAATATGAATGTTTTTAGAATTTATTGAGCATAGGATCAGGCTCTCTGTTAGGTTCCTTCATGCTTGTCTCATTTAATCCTTAAACAACCCAAGGAGCTGGAGCTGCTGTTGTTTGCCTTGTTGCTGTTCAGGTGCTAAGTTGTGTCTGACTCTTGACGATCCCATGGATTGCAGCACGCCAGGTTTCCCCGATTTTTTTTTCCCCATTAATTTCTTAATTTCTTTTTTTTAATTTTTGGCTGTGCTGGGTATTTGCTGTTGCTCCTGAGCTTTCTCCAGTTGCAGCGAGTGGGGGTCTACCCTCCAGCTGCAGTGTGCAGGCTTCTGATGGTGGTGGCTTCTCTTATTGCAGAGCAGGGCCTCACAGGCTTAGTTGCCACGAGGCATGTGGCATCTCTCCTGACCAGGGATTCAACCTGTGAGGCAGGCAGATTCTTAACCACGGGACCACCAGAGAAGTTCCAGGAACTACAATTGCTTGCTGCCCTCCTCCACCCCCATTTTTCGGAGGAGGAAACGGAAGCTTAGGAGATGTTAACTGCTGGCCCAAGGTCATCTAGCTGTGACTGCAGCAGAGCCAGGACAGCACCTGGCAAAGCTCTGCTCTGGACCACTGAGCCACCCCACCTTGTTGCCAAATAGGTGGAGAAAAAGAACCGGGAAGGTTCTGCTGAACTCACCAGATGGAGTTGCCCAGAAGGAGGACGGGGCCCTGGGGGTCACACTGAGAGTAGGCGTGATGCTGAAAGGAGGGCGCTCGTTGATGAAGTCAAGGAGGGTTCCCTGGGTGGAGACCTGGGAGGTCACTTGGAAGAAGCAGCAGGACATGGACACAGACTAGATGGGTCTTAACTTCATCAACGAGCGCGTGTCCATGTCCTGCTGCTTCTTCCAAGTGACCTCCCAGGTCTCCACCCAGGGAACCCTCCTCGTGGGGCAGGGTGGAGGGGGTGGGGATCCATCCATCAGCCAATTTGCTTGAGCTCCTGGGTGTCCCTTGGGGCTGCAGATCCACCTAAGGCCACCAGAGGGCGGGCCAGCTCTGTGCCAAGTCCCGGGGACACAGCACCCTGCAGAGCCCTGCCAGGTGTCCAGACCAGCATAAGATGCCCCCTTTCACTTTGCCCTGAGGGCCATCAGCCTGGGCTTCCCCAATGGCTCAGTGAGCAAAGAATCCGCCTGCAAGGAGGGAGCCTCGGGTTCCATCCCAGGGTGGGGAAAACCCCCTGGAGGAGGAAAATGGCAACACACTCCAGTATTCTTGCCTGAAAAATCCCATGGACAGAGGATCCTGGTGGGCCACTCATCCAAAAGGTCGCAAAGAGTTAGACACCACTGAGCAACTAAGCAAGAGTACCCACATCAGCTTCCATCGCTTAGATCCTCAAACCTTGAACCACAGAAGTTCAGTCCGATCCCACAGGGTGTCTGATTCTACTGAGACAAAGACCTTAAGGCTCACCACCCAAACAGCTGCTGCCTCACCAACAGTAGGCGGAGCCTCATTTCACTAAGCCCTTTCTCATACTTGGACTTTCTGGAGACTTATTGGTAAGCTGAAGCATAACTGTGAGTGGTATAATCCCATCGTACAGATGAGGAAACTGAGGCCCCAGAAGAAGGAAGGCATTCTCTTTGGGTCACCTAGAGGACTCTGGTCCTCCGGAAGAGCTGTTTCCAATTTCCTGCCTGTCTGTAGGAGAGGCTGGGGGTTGGGAGGACGGCCTAAGGGATGGGAGGAACAAGAGGTGGGAAGCTCTCCTGGGAAGATGGTATTTCCTGTAAATTGAGACCCCACCGGCCACCCACGCGCCACTCATCCACCCGACCTGTTCATTGAGCACCTGCTGGGGATGCAAAGATGGATGAGGCAAATTTCCTGCCCTCAAAAAGCTGGAGGTTTAGTAGGGGAAAGTAGTGAGTCAGCAGATAATTATAGGCAACCGACGCCTGGGTAGTGGGGTACGTGAGCACAGGGAATGTTCACCGACTGGGACACACCCAAGTTCGAGGTGTCTCTTGGGGCTCCCAGGCCGGGATCATTGGCAGGGGCTCCCCCTTTCCTGTAAGTCACCCTGGGATGGGAGCTCCCCTCCCAGCTCCGGGACCCGCCAGTGTCGGGGGTCCTCCCGGGTACCCCCAAACACCCCCTCTCCAAGAGCGCCGGCCCAGGGACCGATGACAGCGCACACCTGAGTCAGCCCGCCGCCCACCCGCCCCTCTGCGTCTGTCTCCGCCTCGTGTGATATTTCGCTCCCGGGAGCCAGCCCCACCGCGCTCCGGAGGCAGCTCGGCAAACAAACCCAGCGACAGATTGTGCCGCGGCTCATTCCGGGGAAGGCCGCCAAATCCCACCCTGCTTCCCCCAACACTCCCTCCCCGCCGCCCCCTGCGGGCCCCCTTCCCGGGCGCGGGCGCTCCGCGGGGTGGGCCCGGGGAAGCGCAGGGACCCTGCTTTCTAGAGATGGGTGTGGGGGGGGCGGGGACAGGGACCCCGGGGCCGTCCCTCTGCACTCCCACCCCACCCGAAGTCTGAGTCGCGGGGAGAGGGCATTTAGGTGCTGGGAGCCGGGGAAGGGCAGACAATGGAGCCAACTGGGGGGCGCCAGAACGCCGAGGGGCAAGAGGGCTGGGAGCCCGCGACTGAAACCGGGTGGAAAGGGAGCTGACAGAGAGACACGAGACCCAGAGATGGAGAGACAGGGGGTCACGAGGACCAGAGGCGAGTGACAGACACACGGACAGAAAGGCGGACGCGGAAAGGGAGGGAGAGAGAAAGGAGACGAGGAAGGATGGGAGGGGACGGAGACTGGGACCGTGAAATGTAAGAGTCGGGGGAGAAAGGAGAGGAATCGGACGGGAACAAGGGACGCACGAGATTACAGACGGACCGAGAGTGAATGAAAAGATGAGATCAGCATTTATAGAGCGCCGACTGTATGCCAGGCGCCAAACTGTTGTTCTGGCCCGGGAGGGAGAGGAGGAGCCCGGCGGAGCGCCGAGGGCATCTGTCGCTTTGCTCGCGGGCGGTGCCGTCCGGGACGCCTGCGGGTCCTGCGCCGCCCGACCCGGTCGTATGCGCCGCGCTCACAGCCCCAGCCCGACCTGCGGCCCCGAAACGGCGACCCCGAGGGCCCCCCACCCGTCCCGCGCCGGGGCGCTCCCGAGCTCCGGGTGCCCTTCGCCCTGGAGCAGGTGAAGGCCGGGGTGAACCCCACCACCGCCTTTATGAAAAGACCCTTCGGTATCGGCCTCGCAGGGATCGCCCCGAACGAGGCCATGAGGGGCGCGAGGGGGTCCAGAAGAGGTTGGAATGCACCCCTCTTGAGAAGGAAGCCCGCGCGAGGGTTCCACCGCCCTGGCGGAGGAGACCCGCGCGCACCCAAACTTGCCCCCGCTTGCGAGGGCATCAAGGGGCGTACACACGCCAGGGCACACACACCCCGGCCACCCCGGCCACAAGCTCGCCTGCACCACACTCCCCCGGCCCCAGGTTCCCCATTGGCGCGGACCGGCGCGCGGGGGAACACCCGGCGGCTCATCGGTTCGCCCACTCAGGTACCCGGGCCACCCCCCGGCCCGTAAGAAAGATCACGTGCCAGCCCTGTCACACCTGCACAAGCATCCTGGCTCGCGCGCGCTCACGTGGCCCGGAGCTTGCACCCACAAAGTCTTGCTGACACTGTTCTTACACACAGGGCTCGGGGTCTGGAAACAGAAACGAAGGGGGAATCTCGGAGTTCTCCCAGAGGGAGGAGCGTCCGAGGCCTGCGCTTAGGAGCCCCGGGCTGCGCAAGGCGGGGGGAGGTGACCCAGGAGCCCTTCGGGGGAGTTGGGGTGCGGTGGGGGGAGAACTGGGCGAGTTCACGGGGTTCCCGAACACGACCACACCCCCTCAGGCGGGGATTCCTCCACCAGCTGGGCGATCGAACACAGCCCTCCGGGCCCCCCAGACAAGGGAGGGGGCCGGACTGCCGGGGGCCGGGGAGCAGCTCCGCCTCCTGGCGGCCAGGCAAGGGTTAAGCAGGCGAGCCGGGAGGCGAGGGCGGAGCCAGCGAGCGCGGGGAGGAGGCGGTGGGAAGAGCAGCCTCGCCTTCCGCACTCTAGCTCGGCGAGCGGCCGGGGCGCGCGGACCGACGGACTGACGGACGGGCCCGCGCGCTGCCTGCGCTCCTAGGGGCGCGGGCCCCGGGCGTCTACGGCCAGCCCTAGCCCTCCGCGCCCAGCCGCGCCCCGCTGCGCCCCGTCGGGGCCGATGGCTGCTCCCGAGGCTCGCAGCCCGGGGGGCGCGGGGTAGAGCGCCGCGGCCCGGCCACGCCGTGCGGGGCCCTCCCGGAGCCCCGCGGGGTCCCCCACCGTCCGTCCGGCGGGCTCGGGGAGCCCGTGGAGGCGCCCTCCCCCCGCCGCCCCCCTCCCCCGAGCGTCGCGACAAGATGCTGCCCGGGCTCGGGAGCCTGCTGCCAGGTAGGGACCCACGCGGGCGGAGGGGAGCCGGACGCCCCGGCCCCCAGGGCGCGCGGGTGGGGCCGCCGTGCGGGTGGGGGGGGGGAAGCACGCAGCCCCGGGCCCCGCCCCCGCCCCCGGAGCCCGCCGGGCAGGGCGGGACGTTCCTGAGCTAGGGGGGACCCGGGCCGGGGCGGGGGGGCGCTCTGGTCCAGCCGTCCCGGCCCCACCTGCTCCGGGCGATGCTGAGGGCTCCAGGCGGCCGGGCAGCGCCGACTCAGCAACTTCTAGCCCCGGGTGCCTCAGCACTTTCCAGTCGCCGAGGGGGACGGTGGGTGAGGGCAGGGCGCTGTCTGGGAGGGTCGGGGGCGCGGGGGGCGGGGGAGACCCCAACGGCCCTCCCCGGTAGGACAGCGCGGGGTGGGGGGTGCGTTAGAAAGGGCATCGCTCCACGGACAGGTGTGGCCGACCGACCAGGGTGTGGGCCAGGGACTGGGGGCTGGGCTGGGCTGGGAAGGGGCTGGCAGCGAGGGGCAGGCAAGGAGCAGCCAGAGATGGAGAGGGGTCCGCGGAGGGCGGCAGGGAGGGGGCAGAAGAAAGGTTAGACGGGAAAGCTGGGAGGGAAGGGGGACCCGGGTGAGGACGGGGTGGGGGGGCGGGGAGAGGGGAGGCCGGGTCAGGGGCGAGGGGGGCAGACCACTAGGGTCAGGGCCCGGCTCCTGGGGGTGGGAGGGATGAGAAGGCGCTGAGGACTGCGATCTAGGGATGCCGAGGGCGCGGGGTGTGAGCAGACAGCCCGCGAGCGGAGGAGGACGGGGCGGTGGACGGAGGTGCGGGGTCAGGGACAGGGGACCGTGAGCTCCAGGCTTGGGTTTGGGAAACCAGAAAGGAGAGAGCGGTCGGGGTTGATCAGGACAGGCCCGAGGGCTGGGAAGGGCCGAAAGGAAGGAGGCAGAGGAAGGGGAGAGAGAGACAAAGAGACTTCTGGTGAGCACGTCCACGTGGGGAGCCCTCCATTTCCAAAGCGCCTGCCCGTCACACCGCTCCTCGCAGGGAGTGGCCGGCGGGCCAGCCCCCGCGCCCCGGGCTCTGCGCTGCGGACTCCGGGTGGGGAGGCAGCTGTGAGGGGGATTTGGGGGAGACACCGGTGTGGGGCGGCAGCCTCCATGGGTGGGCGCCCTGGCTGACCGCACGCTGCCATTTATATCTCTGGGCCCCTCCGGCCGTCGGAGGAGGAGGAGCCTGCCGTCTCTGCCACCACCGTGGCTGCTTATTTCGGGGTGTTACATTCTGGCAGAGTGAGAAGCTGTTTGCGGCGGCTCTAAACCTCCGTCACCCGCGCCAGTGCGTCCCGGGCCCTGCGTCACGCCATCGCCTCCCACCTGCTCGGCCCCTACCCCCTCAGCATCTGCCCGCAGGCCCCAGCCCTTTGCCGCCTTTTTGGGTGTCAGAACCCCAGGCCTGGACTCCCTCCCCAGGGAGCATTTTCCCTGGGGCCACTCTTCCCCACCTCCTCCTCCAGCTTCTTCTCTTGCAGCGATCTCTGGACCAAAGGGTGACTCCTGGGCCTAGAACTTTGGGAGCCTTGACGCCCGGCGTCCTTGACAATGGGCCCGCGGTGAATGGATCATTTCTGGCTCTGGGCCCCTCTGTCTTCCGGGATCGGTGCCATGTTCCGATCTCTCTCCATTCCCTCCCCGGGTCAGTTCTGGACGCATCTTCTGGACACGGGGCCTCTCTTCCCGCCTCCCGGATGGGATGTCACCTCGAACAACCAGAGCCTGGAGCCCAGGGAGCCAAAGTTGCAGAAAGCCCGGCTTCCCCCCTCGCCTCGACCCTGGACAGGCAAACAGAACCAGCATCACTGCTGGCCCGGCCTTGTGCACCTGGGCTCCATTTCCATCTTCGCTTTCCCCCAAGCCCAGCAACTCTCACACACGGGGTGGCTTCCGTGGCTGATGTGGGGTCTCCCAGAGAAAGGTCAGAGAGTCCCTTTAGACAGGGACTTGTCCCATCCAGGTTCCGCCTTGTACCAGCTGCACGACCCAAGGCAACTCATTTCATGTTTAAGAGCCTCCCTGTCCTCGCTTGCAAATGGGGGCCAGAATCTTGATCTCACGGGGGTGATGCTGTGTTGATTCTGTGCACAAAGACGTGTCCAAATGCGGTGGCTGGCACACAGTAGGTGGTCAGTCACAGATGGTTTCTGCCCATCACTGCTCTATGCTCCCCTGCAACTTGAGCATCACCTACCTACTGACTTCAGTGAAAAATAAAAAAGAGAAAAGATAGGATGACATGAGCAGAGAGGGTGGGGGGAGCTGTTGGAATGGGCTTTCCTTGGCCCAGATAGTGGCAAGGGGTCAGATGGAGCCTGGGAGAAAGGGGCTGAAGGCAGACTGAGATTCGGGTGAGGGCCTGGGCTGTTCACTGATGGCGTGGCCACTGAGATAAGGGGTCAGCCCCTGATGGCTGACGAGGTGTCCGCCGTCCTGCTCTGAGATTCTGTGCCTCTCGTCCCAGTGGTCACCAGAGATGCATGAGATGAGCCCGGAGTGGACCTGGGGTCCTCTGGGGGAGAAGGCGGGGCCTGGGCGGGGGCGGGGTGGGGGTGGAGTGCTGGTGGGGAGAGGCAGGGGGCAGGGAGGGGGGTGGTGAGCCGGACACCCAGAGCAGGGGCTGGGGGGGGCAGAGGGGGGAGAGAGGCACCGCTCACCAGGCCCTGGGGGCAGAGAAGCCCAGAGCCCCCCAGCCTCCCCTGCGTCTGGCTTCCAGTGTGAGCCACAGCCTGAATTATGGATGAGGCTCCTTGGGTTTCAGCTGCCTTGCATGGCGGCGGCCAGGGCCAGAAATGGCAACAGAGTCGCTGTTAGGCGGCAGCTGTCATGGGGGCCCCCTGCCCAGGGCCCTGCATCAGAGAGGCCGCGGGGCCACCACTAGGCCACGGGGAGGTGGGCGGGGCTGATGCTGGCGACGGAGGCCAGCAGGGGGCAGGGAAGTGTGGGCTAGAGGGACTGAGGGGGTCCTTGCTGAGCCCCCTGCCCCACCCCAGGCTGGAGGAGACCCTGGTGCCCTGGGGACTGGCCCATCTCTCCAGGGGCTTCTCTGCTCTCTCTGTCCCCCTGTTCTCTGGGGGTTCTCCTGTTCCCTCTGCCTCTCCTGGGGGAACAGTCGACCAGGAGGCTGGGGAAAGAGCTCCATAATCCTGGGGGGGACAGGGGGTGGGGTGGGGGGTGGTGGCTGGCGGCTTTCTGAACACACACGCTGCGAGGTGATGGATCAGCCACAGGATTAAGGGCTCAGCAAGGGATTTGGCTTTCTCTGGTGTCGAGTCCTTGGGGAAGGGAGCCGGAGGGGGAGCCCACCAGGAAGGGAACGGCCCTGGCCAGCCACGGGGACCCTCCGCTCCAGTGCTCGCCCCACTCTGCTGTGTGACCTTGGCCAAGTCACTGGGCCTCTCGGATCCCCGGCTGGCAGGTCAGCAGAACCAGAACCCGGATGAGCCTGGAGGGCTGCCCGGCTCTGAGCGCCGCTGTCCTGGGCCCCAAAGCCCAGCCCTTGTGAAACCCCCTTCCCCCCAGGCTTCCACCCCTGCCTGGTGGCAAGAGACGCGCCCCTGCAGCCCACGTGGCTCCCAGAAACCCTGGGAGGAGAGAGTGATCGTGAAACGCCGCTCGGGGGAGGGGTGAGAAGGGCCAGGAGCGCGGAGGTGGTGTGAACGAATGGAACAGCGGCGGCTGTGTCACTGAGTATTACATCACACCCGGCCCACACACGCACGGGGCCCGGCACTCACACACGCGGGGGGTCGCAGGCACACGCCTGCACGCTCGCTGGGGGCCGGAGCCGGGGACAACCGTGCCTTTGCCGTCCTCCAGGGAGGAGGCTTCGCCAAGCATTCCTGACATCTGCTCCACGCACGCGGTCTGTGTGCCGTCCCGGGGCGTGTGCCGTGCACTACCCGTGTGAGCCGTGTGCCACGCCGTGTGTGCGCTGTGCACCACCCGTGTGAGCCGTGTGCCACGCCGTGTGTGCGCCGTGCACCACCCCGTGTGTGTGTCGTGTGTGCGCGCTGTGTGCCATCCTGTGTGTGTGTGCCATGTGGACTCCATGTGTGTGTGACGAGTGCCACCCTGCATGCGTGCCGTGTGCCACACCGTGTGTGTGTGTGTGCTGTGTGCCACCCCGTGTGTGCGCCACCCCATGTGTCATGTGTGCACCGTGTTGCACCCTGTGTGCCATCCTGTGTGTGTGTGTGCCATGTGGACTCCGTGTGTGTGTGACGAGTGCCACCCTGCGTGCGTGCTGTGTGCCACACCATGTGTGTGTGTGCCGTGTGGACACCGTGTGTGTGCTGTGTACCACCCCGTGTGTGTACCATGTGCCACCCCGTGTGTGTGTGCTGTGTGCCACCCCATGTGTGTGTGCTGTGTACCACCCCGTGTGTGCACCATGTGCCACCCCATGTGTGTGTGCTGTGTGCCATCCTTTGTGTGTGTGCCGTGTGTACTCCATGTGTGTGCCGTGTGCCACCCTGTGTGTGCCGTATGCACTCCATGTACGTGCCATGTGCCATGCTGTGTGTGCACCGTGTGCCACCCCATGTGTGTGTGTGCTGTATGCCACCCTGTGTGTGTGCGCCGTGTGCACTCCGTGTGCCACCCCGGGCCCAGGAGTGCTACATGTACAGAGCACGTGGCTCACACACGCATTCACGCCTCTGACACCGGGGGTCACCGGAAGGCATGGACCCCCTCAGGCTCTCCCCCCCACCCCAGGGCCCAGGATCTCAGATCCTTGCATCCAAGGGAGCGGGTCTTCGGCCTTCCCAGGCCTAGCACACTGCCTGGAGCAGAGCATGCCCTTTCCCTGTGTGCCCAGAGGATAAGCATCTGGCCTTTGGGGGCTGCAAAACCTGCCAGAAGAAAATCCCAAGAGTCGTCGTGAAGCCAGGATCAAGGGTAGAGGTCAAGGTGGCTCCAGAACTTTCTCAGCGGCAGTGAGGGTCAGAAGGCCAGGGTCAGGATGGGATAGGGGCCCACCGCCCCACTGGCGCCTGGGGGCGTGGGGGTCTAGATGTGACTCTTTAGCCCCCAAGCCCCTGGGCCTGCCTCTCTGTCTGAATCATAGCCAAGCTTCAAGAGTTACTTTGAAAAAACACAATTTTTTTTAAGTGACTTTGAAGAAGAGCCTGGGGTGTAAAGTGAGGTTCCTGGGCTGTCCCCCTCGGGGCGCTGATTCTGCCCGCGCAGGGCCCAGAAGCGGCATTCCTTCCAGGACACCCACCCCCACTCTCCTGCAGTGGCTGCTGGCTGCAAGGAGAGACCCCCTGCCCTTGGCCCCTGAGAGCCCTTCCAGGGTGGAGAGGTGAGGAAGGAGGCCCGAGGTCACCAGGGGGCCAGAGGTCGTTAGACTCACAGATGGCCTCGGTTTAGCTCCACCTGTTCCCAAATGGGGTCAGTTTTTCTTCCCAGGTGATACTGGCAATGATGCCTGGAGACCTTCTGGTTCTCGTAAGAGGGGAGGAGTGTTGCCCATCTAATGCGGAGAGGACAGGGCTGCTGCTAAAGCCCCGTGTAGCCGCCGTCCCCAGCCTTCTCGGCACCAGGGACGGTTTCGTGGAAGACGGTTCTTACATGGACCAGGAGAGGGGGTGGTCTGGGGATGATGCAAGCGCGTTAGGTTTGTCCTGCGCTTAATCTCTGCTATTGTTGCATCAGCTCCACTTCAGAGCCTCAGGCATTAGGTCCTGGCTGGGGACCCCTGCTGGATGGAACGTCCTATAGGGCTGCCCCCCAGCACCCGGACCACATAGCAGTGGTCCATACCTGACATTTGGGCCGTTCTTGACAACCGGCCCAAGACCAGAGTCACCATCAGACCCACCACAGTGAAAACGGGAAGGAAAGTAGATGGCCACTCATCAAACAACTTTCAACATAATCAGAGTGTCCTCTGAGCATTTATTTTAATGTACCAGGAGCCTCCAAAAGTGTAAGTGGCCAGAAAATGAAAGTGAAGTTGCTCAGTCGTGTCCGACTCTTTGCGACCCCATGGACTATAGCCTACTAGGCTGCTCTGTCCATGGGGGTTTCCAGGCAATAGTACTGGAGTGCATTGTCATTTCCTTCTCCAGGGGATCTTCCCCACCCAGGGGATCGAACCCGGGTCTCCCTCATTGTAGACAGACGCTTTACCGTCTGAGCCACCAGGGAAGTCGGTGGAAGTGACCAGGGCCTCCTGCAATTCTTGCACCCCGAATCCCAGCCTCCCCCAACCTAGGAAGGCAAGGCTCTCGGCCCAGGTCCGCTTAGGGGTAGGTGGGCGGGCGGGCCTGCGGCTGGCACCCCACTCCACCCGCCCCCCACGCCTGAAGCCCGCCCAACGCCCCCCCCACCCACCCGCCTCGTAGGCCTGCAGGTCCCCTTCGGGTAGGTGGGCGGGGTCTGCTAACCCCCGCCCGCCGGCAGCCCGCCTAGCGCCTATTTGCTCGCAGGTCCCCCGGCCTGCGTCCTGCTGCTCCTCCTGGCCGCGGCCCCCGCCGCCGCCCGCTGCCCCATGCTCTGCACCTGCTACCCGGCGCCGCCCACCGTGAGCTGCCAGGCCAACAACTTCTCGGCGGTGCCGCGGGCCCTGCCGCCCGGCACACAGCGCCTCTTCCTGCAGAACAACCTCATCAGCGCGCTGCGGCCCGGCTCCTTCGGGCCCAGCCTGCTCACCCTGTGGCTCTTCTCCAACAACCTCTCGGCCATCTACCCGGGCACCTTCCGCCACCTGCAGGCGCTCGAGGAGCTGGACCTGGGCGACAACCGGCACCTGCGCTCCCTGGAGCCGGACACCTTCCAGGGCCTGGAGCGGCTGCAGTCGCTGCATCTCTACCGCTGCCAGCTCAGCAGCCTGCCCGGCACCATCTTCCGCGGCCTGGTCAGCCTGCAGTACCTCTACCTCCAGGAGAACAGCCTGGTCCACCTACAGGTGAGAGCCTGGCGCGCGCGGACGCGAACACGGGAGTCCTCTCCTGCTCGCCTCTCTCCCCCGGGACCCTCCCTACCTCGCGCCCAGCGCCTCCGTTGCTCAGCATTTCCGTGTCTCACTATTTCCGTCCCTGTCTCACCCCCTCCCTCCGTGTCCCGGCCCCTTCCTCCGTGTCCCGCCCCCTCCCTCCGTGTCCCGCCCCCTCCCTCCGTGTCCCGCCCCTCCGTCCGTGTCTCACCCCCTCCCTCCGTGTCCCACCCCCTCTCGCCGTGTCCCGGCCCCTCCCTCCGTGTCTCGCCCCCTCCCTCCGTGTCCCGCCCCTCCGTCCGTGTCTCACCCCCTCCCTCCGTGTCCCGGCCCCTCCCTCCGTGTCCCGCCCCTCCGTCCGTGTCTCGCCCCCTCCCTCCGTGTCCCAGTCCCTCCCTCTGTGTCTCACCCCCTCCCTCCGTGTTCCGGCCCCTCCTTCCGTGTCCCACCACCTCCATCCGTGTCTCGCCCCCTCCCTCCGTGTCCCGGCCCCTACTTCCGTGTCCCACCACCTCCATCCGTGTCTCACCCCCTCCCTCCGTGTCTCACCACCTCCCTTCGTGTCTCACTCCCTCCCTCCGTGTTCTGGCCCCTCCTTCCGTGTCCCACCACCTCCATCCGTGTCTCGCCCCCTCCTTCCGTGTCCCGGCCCCTCCCTCCGTGTTCCGGCCCCTCGCTCTGTGTCTCACCCCCTCCCTCCGTGTCTCACCACCTCCCTTCGTGTCCCGCCCCCTCCGTCCGTGTCTCACCGCCTCCCTCCGTGTCCCGCCCCTCCCTCCGTGTCCCGGCCCCTCCTTCTGTGTCTAAGCCCCTCCCTCCATTTCTCAGCATCTCCCTCCCCTCTGAAGGCTTCTGCTCCTTCCCCTGGTCCAGGGCTTTCTTTGTCCCTTCCATCTTTCTCTGCTCCCCCACTCCCCCGTCTGACTCGCTGTCTGTCTGTCTCTCCCTCGCAGCCCCTCTCCATCTTGCTCACTGACTCGCCTCCCCCGTCTGTCTGCCTCTGCCTCTTCTGTCTGTCTCCCTTCACGCGCCCACTCCACACACACCCCCCCAAGTCTGTCTGGGTGGAGGTGTGTGTCTCTTCCCGTGATCTCTCCTCTCCCCCTTGCCTTCCGGGGGACTCTGCCTTTTCGCGGGCAGTGCAGCCCGGAGGGGCATCGTGGCGGCTTTTCTCGCCCACCCGCACGCCCTCCCGCGTCGCGGGCAGGGGGACACGGAGGGCAGAGCCACTGCGGCTGGCACCCCGCAGGAGGCTCCCGCTCACTGGGTGCCGAGACCAGGGGAAACCCTACCCTTCCTAGATCCCATCCCCCAAAACCTACTGTCTCAGCGCAATGGGAGGAGACAAGAAAGGGTAATGAGCTGTGAAGTTGCTGGGAAATGGATGCTCAGAAAAAGGAAGGAGTAACAGTAATTGTTATTTATTGTTGTTATTGATCTAAATATTGTTCCCTGTTGTTCTTATGCTGACTGTCTGACAGTCAAGTCCTCCCACTGCTTCCCCAGGAAGCAATAGCAGGCCCTGCAAACCATCCGAGGAGAAAAGCCTCCCTCTCAGTTTCAGGCCTCTGGATTTCCAGCTGCGACCCTCTCCCCACACCCACCTGGACGGCCCTTCTCCCTCCCCGCTCCGGGCTGGGGCCTGACTGCTCAGCACTGTGCGCATCTGATGCTCACAGTGACAGTAACGATGGCAACAGTAATCCAGCATTTATTGAGCACCAAGTAAGTGCTTGCTGCAGTGTTAACAGAGGAAACTCCTGCCTTTGTGGAGAGCATTCTAGGGGTGGGGAGAGACAGGAAGTAAAATAGATCGTTCGCTGGGAAAGTATGTTGTGTTTTATTCTTACTACGTGTGCTGTGCTTAGTTGCTCAGTCGTGTCTGACGCTTTGTGACCTCATGGACTGTAGCCCGCCAGACCCCTCTGTCCATGGGAGTCTCCAGGCAAGAATACTGGAGTGGGTTGCCATGCCCTCCTCCAGGGGATCTTCCCAGCCCAGGTCTCCTGCATTGCAAGCATATTTATTGCATAAATACTAATAGTAGCAGCCCACTAGCCCTCAGCCTAGTGGCTCAGTGGTAAAGAAAGCGCTTGCCATTGCAGGAGACGTGGGTTCGATCCTTGGGTCGGGAGGACCCACTGGAAAAGGAAATAACAACCTACTCCACTATTCTTGCCTGGGAAATCCCGTGGACAGAGGAGCCTGGAGGGCTACAGTCCATGGGGTCACAAAGAGTTGGATAGGACTTAGTGACTAAACAACAAGCCATTAGCGGGCACACTAAGTGTCGGGTGCTGTGGTAAGGACTTGACAGGTGTCAGCTCCGTCATTTACAAGTGTGTGACATTTATAACCTCCCTGAGCCTCAGTTTTCCCATCTGTAAAATTGGAGTAGTCATAGCATCCATCTCCTAGGGATTTTAGAAGCGTTAAGTGCATGAATAATTTGTAAAGCACTTAAGATAGTGCTTGGCATACGGTAAGCATGCTATAAATGCTTGTTAAGATACTATTTTAGAAAGAGAAACCCGCCTCATTGAATACTGGTCTCGGTGAAATGGCTCATCTTGGGGCCTATCCTGAAGATATGGGTCAACTTCAAGGATTCTGCTGAGACCACGGGTGGGTACCAGAACACTCCTTTTTTTTTTTTTTCCTTCCTAACTTGGCACCTCACGGTTTCCTTCCTAACTTGGTCACCTCATCTCATTTCTGCAGCCCTGTTTGGGGATTGTTCACACCTCCTTACAGATAAGGCAGCTGAGACCGAGGGTCCCAAAGACTTTGTCCCAAAGTCTCGTAAACACTGTCCCAGTGCCTGGGGACTTGTGCGATCTCAGCATCACAGGCCTCACAGCAAGCGGGGAGCAGGGGCACAGAATGATGTTTCTGAGGCTGCACCACCAGGAAGACCCACGGAGCTCGAACCCTCGTGATCTGATGACATTTCAGGCCGTTTGCATCACTCAGAACTCTCCACGGGGGTCTGACCAGGTGCCGGGGGGCGGGGGGGGGGGGTGTGGCACTCATAAAAGCAGCAGAGTGGGCTTATTTCTGAAAGCACATGCTTTAGAATCTGTCAGACCAGAGTTCAAATCCTGGATCACGTGTGACTTTGGACAAAGTACTCAACCTTTCTCCAGGTGCATTTCCTCTCTGGCAATCATGATAGTACTTAATCATATCAATACTGATTCAAGAAGTTTTGTAAGGATTAAAATGTAGGGAATTCCTTGGCAGTCCAGTGCTTAACACTTAGCACTACCCTTCAAGGTGCACAGGTTCGATCCCTGGTCAGGGAACTAAGATCCCGTGTGCAACATGGTACAGCCAAATAAGAGAAAATAAAATTTAGCACAGGGCCACATCAATATATGGGCACTATGGTTATTATGGTTATTATTGTTGCTAATTATTACTCGTGCGACAACCATTATTACTGAGACCCTGACCTCCTTATCAATATATATAGGTTATACCATGCAGGCTTTTAAAATGATCAAATCTTTTAATGATTAACTCTTTTTTAACGATTAAAAAAGAGCCAGGTGTCTCTACCATCCAGTTGCACTCCAGTAGGTTAGGGAATCTAGGGTCAGCAGACCTGAGTTTGCATCCTTGCTCTGTTATTTTCCAACTTGATTTCGGCAAGTTGGTGCCCCTGACTCTGAACCTCAGTTTCCCCAAGTTTAAGATGGGACTAGTAAAAAGAATACCTTCCATCAACAGCTGTAACGAGTCAATGAACTCGTATTTGTAAAGTCCCGTGCTGAATCAGTTTGGTCGTCACAGCCTGACCCGCCATCACAAATGGCAGCCGGGGCCAGCGGTCAGGAACGACCTGGGCAGGGGGCACCTTGAGGGGTGCTGGGCTCTTCTAAAATGGGGCGTGCTGGTTCTGTACGCCCCTGGCCTGAATGGCATGGGCGTCATGGGAAGGAAACACCTGGCCCTTCACAAATGGGAAGGAGGCAGCCTCTGCCTGTGAACGGCCCAGAGAGACTAGCCCGGGAGATGCCACAGGCAGGTGGGGCGCATGCCCGGGGGTGAGGTCCCCAGGGCACAGGCGTGACCCGCGATGGTGCTGGGCCGCCCAGGAGGGGCGCGCTGGTGGAGGGAAGAGGACCACAGCATCTCAGGAGGAGGGTGGTGGAGCTGGAAACGGGGTTGAGGGTTCTCCCGGATGCCCTGCCCTGGGACAGCCCGTGGCAGGCACCTTGCTCACAGCTAACTCACTGAGCACACGCCAGGCTGCATCCTGGGTGCCAGGGCTTCAGACGTGACCAAGGACAGGGTCCCTGCTCTCCTGCAGCACCATTCCTACTGGGGTGGAACTGCATGATAGAGACATGGACCCTTTTTTGAATCATTAGAGCAGCCTGCGTGCCACAAAAGAGCAGTCTTTCCATCAGGCAGATCTCATTTGCGCTGTGGCTTTGGGCAAGTTACTTAAACGCTCTGAGCCTCAACGGACCCATCTGTGAAACAGGGACAATGCCCTAAACCCCAGGAGTCTGTTGTGAGGATTAAAGGGGATGCTGCTTGAAAAGGGCTCCGCATGCCCAGTCCAGTGAAGTGAAGTGAAAGTCGCTCAGTCAGTCCGACTCTTTGTGACCCCATGGACTATACAGTCCGTGGAATTCTCCAGGCCAGAATACTGGAGTGGGTAGCCTATTCCTTCTCCAGGGGGTCTTCCCAACCCAGGGATCGAACTGGGGTCTACCGCATTGCAGGCGGATTCTTTACTCGCTGAGCCATCAGGGAAGCCCCGTCCAGAGTAAGCATCGTTCCCCCCATTCAATGGCTAAGGACACCGAAGCTCAGAGAAGTTAAGGCATCCCGTCCAAGGCCACTCAACTCATGAGCAGCACAGCCTAGAATCACTCGGGTCTGTCTCAGTCCAGAGTGCAGCTGTTCGGAGGCCTGGCTCCAGAGTTCACGTCTGCACGTCACTTCCTATTGGGCGTTGCACTAGGCCAGCCACTTGCCTTCTCTGAGCCTCCTTCCCCTAATCTCTGAAAGGGGGAGGATAATATTTTCTGCCTCACAGGGCTGTGAGGATCCGGTTACTACATGGGATCTGTGTAGCACAGAGCCTGGCACATGGTAAGCGCTCAGTTACTCAGCTGCTGACGCAAATGATGGTGATGATTCCCGGGGTAGATGGGTGAAGCCATCCGTGGGGGTGCCTGGCACAGAGCAGACACTCAGCGCAGCTTTGTTGAATGAATGAGGTACATTCCAGGACTCTCTTGCTCATTAATATCAGATGAGGATGGATCTTAATGATCAACGACCTCAAGTCCCTTGTTTCACCGATGGGGGTTAAAAAAAAAAACAAAAAACAAACAAAAAAAACTGAGGCTCAGAGAGGTGCCTGCAGCTGCCAAGGTCACACAGCCCAGCAGCTGATTGGAGGCTGGACCGGGGAGAGGCAAGGTTAAGAACAGGATGCTGACCAGGGAAGGGGGCAGGGACGCTGCGCTGAGATTCCAAATGGATGCAGAGAGCTGTGAACCGGCTGAGGCGGGGCGGGGCGGGGGGAGGGGGGTGTTGCGAGGGAAATGTGGTTTTTCCGAAATGGAAGAGGATGACTTTAGCAGATGCTCTCTGCCCAGAGGGAGGGGGTGAGAGGGAGGGTGGTGGGGGAGGGCGAGGGCTGTGAAAGTCAAGAGCTTATTAATGCACAGAGAACCGTTTTCACAGCGGGGAGGGGAAGGGCTGCATCTGAGAGCTGCAGCCTAGGAAGTGGCAGTGGGATTTGGCAACAGCTTGGATCGGGCGGGGGTGGGGGTGGGGTACCCCCCAAGGCTGGGTTTCAGAAAGGGCAGGGGCAGGACTTTCGGGAGGAAAGACTAAGAGACTGGATTCAGGGAATTCTGTAGCGGAAAACTGGGGCTGCGGGTCAAGGGTGCTTGAGTTCCCTGGGGTCTCTGAACTTGGGTCGCCCCTTCCGGACCTCCGGAAGCTTCCGAAGTGCCCATCACCTATGCCCTCTGTACCCCTCCCTCCCATATCAATCCTTGGACCCGGCATCTCTGGGTCCATCTTACTCTTGCTGAAGCTCCATTAAAAAGAGAAATGCTCATTAGGTGTTCCTGAGTGGAAGGCATTCAGCCCCCGCCCTGGGGGAGCCGAGAAGAGAAAGACAAGGACGCCAGGGCCCGCTGGACCAGGCTCGAGGCCCCTGGAGGGAGACCTGAGCGGGGCGGGGGGGCGGCAGGGAGCCTCAAGGTGGAGGGGAGCGGATCTCGGTGCGGCCGAGAGGAGGGTTCTTGGCAGCCGCGGTTCCTGTAGCGGAGAGGGCGGAAGCCAGATGGGAGGGGGCGAGACAACGCGGGAGCACAGGAAGGTGGAGGCGGGGTGGGGGGGGTGTGGGTTGGGAGTCATCGCCCGCCCCCTGCCCGAGAGCCCGAGACCAGGCGCCTGGCGGGGAGGGGCCGCTGGGGGGGTCATCTCAGTGGTAGAGCCACTGCCAGGAACTGGGAATCCAGGGGGAGGTGGACTGAGGGTGTAGGATGCTCCTGTCCCCCAGAACCAGACCCCTTGTGTCTGCGGACCACAGTGGTGTCTTCCACAAGGGGGGGGTACCTCAGGACTGGGGCTCTGGCCGCCTCTCTGGCGAGCCCTTCATCTGTCTGGGTATCAGTACTCTCTGTAAAAAAAGGTAGGTTGGGCTGGTGCACACAGAAGCAGTCACTCCCTAACCAGGTTGCCCATCACCAATACCTTGGTGAACTGGCTAAAATACAGAGCCTGGGCCCCTGCTAGCTCCCCTCCATGGAGCACACCCACCCCACCCTTCCCCTCCCGGAACCACAGTTCAGGGCCCTTCCAGCACTAATAGGATCCGATTCAGAGACTCCCCAGCCTTGGGCAGGGGGCACAGCCCCTCTGTCCCTGTGGGGTGGAGCTGACATGGTCCCCTTAATGTCCCAGCCTAGTAGCAGAACTTTCAGGCTCCAGGAAGGTCCTCTGTTAAAGGACAGGGGATGGGACCTAATTCTAAGACCCTGTTGTCATAATGTTGTTCTTGTTTAGTAGCTAAAGTGACCCCGTGGACTGTAACCCACCAGGCTGGGATTCTCCAGGCAAGAATACTGGAGTGGGCTGCCATTTCCTTCTCCAGGGGATCTTCCTGACCCAGGGATCGAACCCTTGTCTTCCGCGTTGGCAGGTGGATTCTTTATCCCTGACCACCCAGGAAGCCCCCATTGTCATAATAACCATAATTTATTGATGGTGGTCTGTGTGCCGACTGGGTACCACATGGTTACCGGATCTCATGTAACCCCCCTCAGTCTGCTGAAAGAGTTGTTCTTTTGAGTTATACACACTGAGGAAACAGGTTAAATAACTTGTGGAAGGTAACGCAGCTGCAAAGAAGGCAAAGCTGCATTTAAACCCGGACTTCACCCATCTCATCCGCACATGGATTGTCTTTAAGGTTCAGAACAAACCCAGGAGGAGGTACATTCATTCCCATTTTACGGATGAGGAGACATATTGCTGGCCAAGTTCACAATAATGGCTAACTCAGGCAATGCCCACCCCGTATATCAATACCTGTTGTTTCATTTAACCACATCTTACAGACGAAGGACTGAGTCACAGGGATACTGAGTGACTTGCTCAAGGGTCAGTTAATAGTAGGGCCAGGATTTGGAGTCAGGAAGTCTGTAAGATGTGCAGATGAAATGAAACAAGGTAAATGCTCAACCAAATCGTAAGTTCCCGTCTCCAAGTGTGGCCCTCCCACCTGCAGCGTCTGCGTCACCTGGGAACTCGTGAAGACATGCAGCATCTCAGGGCTCCTGCCCCGACCCCAACCGCAGACCTGCTGAATCGGAAACTGGGGGGCGGGGTGGGGATCAGGGATCCGCAGGGGATTCTGATGCACCCCAAAGTTATAAGAACTACACTGCTTTCCCTGCACAAATAGGTTAGAGGAGGCAGGATTCGAACCCAGGACTCTAGAAGGCGGACCCCTTCCTGGTCTGCCACGCTGCTCCCCGCCCTTCCCTAACGCCCTCCGAGGCCGGCTCAGGCGCACTCATCCGTCTTCTTCTCCCCCATGCCGGCCCCAGGATGACCTGTTCGCGGACCTGGCCAACCTGAGCCACCTCTTCCTGCACGGGAACCGCCTGCGGCTGCTCACGGAGCACGTGTTCCGCGGCCTGGGCAGCTTGGACCGGCTGCTGCTGCACGGGAACCGGCTGCAGGGCGTGCACCGCGCGGCCTTCCGCGGCCTCGGCCGCCTCACCATCCTCTACCTGTTCAACAACAGCCTGGCCTCGCTGCCCGGCGAGGCGCTGGCCGACCTGCCGTCGCTCGAGTTCCTGCGGCTTAACGCCAACCCCTGGGCGTGCGACTGCCGCGCGCGGCCGCTCTGGGCCTGGTTCCAGCGCGCGCGCGTGTCCAGCTCCGACGTGACGTGCGCCTCGCCACCCGAGCGCCGGGGCCGCGACCTGCGCGCGCTCCGCGAGGCCGACTTCCAGGCCTGCCCGCCTGCCGCGCCCACGCGACCCGGGGGCCGCGCGCGCGCCAACAGCTCCTCCAACCACCTGTACGGGGTGGCCGAGGCCGGGGCACCGCCGGCCGACCCCTCCACCCTCTACCGCGACCTGCCCGCCGAAGACGCGCGGGGGAGCCCGGGTGGCGACGCGCCCACCGAGGAAGACTACTGGGGCGGCTACGGCAGCGAGGACCGGCGGGGCGAGCAGACGTGCCCCGGCGCCGCCTGCCAGGCGCCCCCGGACTCCCGCGGCCCCGCGCGCGCTCCCGGGCTCGCCGCCCCGCTGCTTTGCCTGTTGATCCTGGCGCCCCACCACCTCTGACCGCGGTGCTGAGACTGAAGCAGCCGGCGTCTCCCCGGCCCCCCACCCCCGCCCCTCATCCTCCGTCTCCAGTCCCCACCGCGGGCTGGCGGCCTGCCTTCTCCCCGCGCCTCGCATCCCCAGGGATCCGGCCACCTCTCCCCGCCTCCCGGGCCGCCGGCCGATGGCAGCCCCCGAAGCGCACATCTGGTGGCCCAGCCACCCGAAGACATGGCCAGGGTCTTCTCCCCATCTCCGGCCGTCAACCCGTGCCCATCCCGAGGCTGAGTGGGCACCCCGGGCCGCCGCGGACCCCGTCCTCCAGCGCCTATGGTAGACTCGAGAGGAGCTTTGTCTGCGGAGCAGCGTCCACCAGCAGAGCCCTCGTAAGCTCCTGGAAGGGCGCCGCTCCCCGGAGCCCTTTGGGGGGACGTCAGGCCAGCCCCAGGCCTCTGCTTATCCTCGCCCCTCGCCTCAACTTCCCGACACTGGAGAAATACTTTTCTCCTAAGTCTACCCTGGACACTTTTGAGGGTGCCTGGAGAGAACGTTCCTCTCCACCATGGCCCCTGTGTGGGTGAAGATCAACAGACATTGTTTTGGGGGAAAAAAAAGTTTATTAAAAAATTCTATTATTTTATCTCCTGTAGTTTATTGGCTCAGGATCTCAAAAGTGGGAGAAGGGCTTAGAACCATCACGCTTTCAGGGGCCGGGAGAGTTAGCAATCAGGAGCCATTCCACAGCATCCAAGTGCTTCCTGCTGTTTCCCCTACGAGAAGAAACTGAAGGCGGAGGAAGAAGTGGGTGACTGTGGAGCCCCGGGCAGGTCAGGTGAAATCCGAAAGCCAGGAGTGTGCTGACCACACCTCGCCTCCTCATCTGTCCAGGAGAAGCGGCTGCAGCCGACCCTGAGTTGTCTGTGCCGGAGGAGCCAGACCTGGGGAAGGCCTCCAGCCTGGCTAATGGTTCTCTCCCAGGCCCTGTTCCTTCAGGAAGGAAAACGGAGCATCTCTCACTTCCCCCTGCAAGGAGGAGTGATAACATGGGCAGCGATGGTCACAGCCAGCCCAAACATGGCTTTGGGTAAACCTGAAAAAGACACCTCTTCCTTAGGGCAACACAGCTTCAGACTGCAGCAAACACTTTAGCAAACAGCAAAAAGCTGGAGTTCAGCTCACACTCGGCCCTTGTGCAGAGTGCAACCTGCACAGCTGTACACAGCAACCCTGTAGGCCAATGGGCTCTCTTCCCCTCGGCTCCTGTGAGGCAGAAGACATCAGGGAGGAATCTGGTCAGAGAAGCAGTTCTCCAAGCGGGTTAGTGGAAAAGCCAAGGGATTTTGGTGATCAGAGGGATGAGAATCCCCAGTCGGGGTGTCTTGCTCACTTGAGGTATGATGAGAAGCTTCATCTTTCCGGTGTGTGGAGGAGAGGCTAGGGAAAGGGGAGAGCCTTGGCTGAGGACTTGGGTAAGTCTCGTCTGCCAGAAGCAATTGGGGGAGACTTGGATGGTTTAAATTTAGGGTTAAGAATGTAAGTTGGAAGCTGGGGATGGAAAGAGGATACCGTGGTGCCAGGGCTTAAGGATACTGAGGGCCTGTGGCCTTGGCCAGGGGTCCCAGAAGGCTGGCAGAGAGCGGAGGATGGAACAGGAGTTACCATCTGAGGCCTGAAGCAGGCAGACTTTGGATAAGGGTGTGAGGCTGGGGTGCAGTGGAGAGTGCTGAATCTGGGGTCTCACGGGGGCGCCTGTCATGCTGGCTTTGAGGAGGCTGATGAGTGGGCTTAGGGGGCCAGCCTGCAAGAGCTCTGAAGGAGGAGAGACCCCTGGGGCCTGGGCAGGGAGGGGGAGGAGGGAGGATGCTGGTAAATCAGAAGCAGGCTGTCCAGGTCACAGAATTATCGTCGTGAAATATTCATGGGCTTTTGGTCCAGATGCTATTTCAGAACGGTGAAAGCGAGGGGGGTGTGTGAGCCTCTGGAGAAAGCCGACAGCAAGGCCACTTTCCCCCACCCCCGCCCCCACCCGCCCAGACAGACCCACGGACGCCCATCACGTGCACACCCACGCTCATACGCTCGCTCACACACACTTGCACCAAAGCAGAGCGAGAGAGAGCACGTGCAGGCACGCCAACACCCACGGGCCCCACAATCAGGCAGATGCACCCCAAATACTGATGGGCATGCACAGCCACTCCCGTGAGTCCCCGCACAGAGACCACCCCGAGATCTCACATGCCCAGACACCAGCCTCCAGACAACACAGATGGATAAGCCTGGGCCGCACACCCTGAGACCGGAGGGCCTTGCAAGGCCATCCGGTCCACCCCCCAGGGATGCTCCGAGGAGGGCAGTGGAGGCCCACTCAGAGAGGGGAGGGGATTTGTGCAACACTTCCCGGCCCCGAGTGGAACCTCCTGGACCCCCCTCACCGAGTGCCCACCCCCAGCCCGTGTTCTCTGCTTTCTGTGTTCTCTGGCTGCCCGACACCCGTGGCTGTGAGCTCCTCCGTTTCTTCCTTGAATCTCCCATCAGCTCACCCACCCGGTCCCCCCGCGTCCCCCGCCCAGCTCTTCCTTCCCATTCCCCCCCACAGCCCCAGCTCCCTGCCTGATGCGTCTCCTCATTACCTCATGCCTAGAATGTGGAAGAAAATAGCAGTAACCTCCTCTCCCGATTTCCTGCATTCGATCTCTGCCTGCCTCCCACTCCGCGGGCCCATGTTGGCCAGATCCATCAGACCAGAACTCGCATTATGTCATTGTGTTACTCAGGCACGTACCACGGGCTCCCTGTTCCCCTGCAAGTTAAAGATAAAACGTCTTAGCAAAGCCTCGGAGGCCCTACAGCGTCCGGTCCTCGCTTTCTATCTTTTTCTCTCCTGCCCTCCCCCCGACACCTTCACTCCAGCTGGAAAGATTGCACCATGTGGGCCCTCCATTACCATGAACGTGAACACCACAAATCCACTTTGCACCTCTCCTAAAGTTCCTCAGTCTTCCCCAGACATGGGACCCTCGCCCCCTGCCTCAGATAACAGAGTCCAGAGCCCCTCCTCAAGGCCAAAGCTCCATCTTGCTGACCTTAGCCGTGGGGTTCTGTTCTCCTCCTTCAAAGCTGCTGGGAGAGGCTCAGGCTAGGGCCGGCTCCCAGGAGGGGGCTGCCCCTTACCGGCCACTGTGGGTATCACAGTCAGGCGCAGGGATCCTAACCTGAGCGTGAGCATCTCTCCGCCTGGGGAGAGGCAGAGAAGGACACCAGATGACAAGGTCCATAAGCCCTTAAACCTCTAAGGTTCTTACACTCAGAGTGGGGGGAGGGTTGTCAGCCCTGCTTTTTGAGCTGCTGACTCCTGATGTTAGCTCCCAAATCCATGAGAGAACCCCTCTCCTATGAAAGGCAAAGACTTGCGGGGTGAGGGTGGGAAGGGGCTCCCAGGACCCTGTGGAAGTGACATTTGCCCATCAGGCTCTGAGAGGCCACCAGGTGGGGACAGTCCAGGTGGTAGGCCCAAGGTCCAGCCGGGGTCAGGTTTCTAGATGAATTTTTAATGTTTCCAGCCAGACTTATCAGATGTTCCCCTTTCATCTCTGCACGGTCCCCTCTCCTGTCCCCACGGCCCCCGGGGGTGGGGCAGGCAGGGCAGGCCTGGGGCACCTCCCAGCAGCCTCCTGAGAAAGGCTCTGGGAGACATAGAGGTGTGAATTACCGAGTTATTTTCCCACTTGCAGTGTGACCTTGAGCAAGTCACTTAACCTCTCTGAGCATCCCTCGTTTGGTTTTGCATTTACAACCTGGGGGCCACAGAGCCTGCCTAAAGGGAGTTGTCGTGGGGAGTAAGTGCAAGGCCCTTGAAGGTCACCTATCTGTTTGCTGTTATCTTTCTCCGAGCCCTGCCCGCCTCCTCTGGTTTTTCTTTCAATCCCAGGGGTGCTTTTGCCTCTTTCTTGGGGAGGTGGGGACTCAGGCTCTGCCGTTCCCTCCTAAGACCCAAACGGCCCATCCCAGGAGCCTTTGGCCTTCCTAGAAACTTCAGATGAGGTGGGGAAGGGAAGGGAGATAGTGAGGCAAGGCTGGTGGCCAGATTGAGGACGGCTCCCCGCTGCAGCAGAGGGCCGGGCACAGAGAGAGGAAGGCTAAGAAAGGCCCAGCTCAGAGAGGGAGCAGCAGGCACAGACTCGCAGCTTCCTCCTTCCTCCTCCCTTCCTGCTTCCTTCCGTCCTTCCTGGCATCTTCTTGTCCCCTGGAAGCCCAGGTGACTACTCCGAGCAGAGGGGAGGGCAGGATCCTGCGAGAGAGGTTGGGAGTGGCCGTGGAGGGAGGCTTATCCAGGCTTCCCAGTCCCTGCCCGGTGTTTCTGAAGTGAAGGTCTTTCCTATCTGATTCGGGTGGGAAACAGCTAAGACGCAGGTTCCCAAGCCCCTCAGACCCACTGGACCAGTTTCTCCCTGAGCCCTGGAATCTGCATTTTAACACGTGGGGTTGGGTTAGGAAGGTCTCTGAAGGCGGAGAAACAGCTCCTCGGAGGTGCGGTGGTCCCGAGGGAGGAGGGCAGACAGGAGAAAGCAAAGAGAGAAAAGTTAGATCCTGGCGGAAGCCACGGACAGAACTCTTGCGTGGACAGGGGTGATGCCGCAGATGGGGGTGGAGAAGGATGCAGGAGACAGACGGGGCGGGGCCGCGGTGAGGGTCGCGAGGTAAGCCGCTGCCTGCCCCCTTCGCAGGGAATCTGAGACCCTGACCTGAGATTGAGAGAGCCTCGTTCTTCTGGGGCTCAGGGTCGAGGGGCGGCCTCCTCTGCAGAGACCCGCGGGCCTCCGCGGCGGTCCCCATCACTGCCCTGGCCGGAGCCCCCAGCCCGCCCCTCGGGTCCCTCGCCCACCGACCCCCGCCCTATGCCCTGCCCAGCCCCCACCCTAGCTCATCTGCGTGATGTTCCAATTGGCACATTTTCCCCCAGAAGTCTCGCCCCGCGTCCCGCCGCCCCCTCGCCCCTCGGAGCGGGGGTGGGGACCCCCATTAACCCTTGCGTCCCGGCGGCCTGGACGCCGCCCGCTCTGGGGGTCCCGGGGATGAGGGGCGCGCCCCCGGGGGGACGGCGGGGTCTGCGGGGGGGGGTTCTCGGGGGGGAGAAAGGGCAGGCGCTTGCCCGCCCCCTCTTTCTGGGAAGAAGTGGGGAGGGGCGCTTCTCCCGGGAGACTCGGGGCGTCGAAATCCCGCGTTCCTCAGCCCCCGGCCCCCGCAGCCTCCTCCTCCCCGCCACGTACCCTCTCCCCCCCTCCCAGCCATCTGTTCCACTCGGCGGCGCCGCGACAAACAGGCTTCAGCTCACGGCCGCCCCCGCCAGCCCCCTCCCCAGGGGACGCGGGGCGAGAAGACACCCCACCCCAAGGAGGCCGAGATCCCCGCCTGCGTCCCCCACCCGGTCCCACGCCCTCTGGGCAGGGGCGGGGGCGCGGTCGAGGCCCCCTTTTTCAGCCTCGAGGGTCGGTGGCGCCGTGGTCGGGGGGCACGGGGCTATCTTAGGGGAGGGGTCTGGAGATGCGACCCAGGAGAGGCAGACGAGCCGGCAGGGGCTGTCGAGGGAGGGTGTGGGGTCTCCCCTGGCTCCCTCAACCCCGTCCCAGCCGCAGCCACGCAGCGCCTCCTGCGGAGCGCAGAGTCCGGGGCGCACAGCCGGGCTCCCTCCGCCCGCCCCTCTCCAGACGGAAGGTCAAGGTCCCCGGGCACAGAGTGGAGCGAGACCCAGGCAAGGCCGCTGGGAGCCCGTCCAACCCGTTGGCGGATGCGGTCCAAATCTGGTTTCCTAGTTTGCGAAAAGGACACCGTGGGAAGCCAGGAGCCTGGGCTGCGAGCAGCCAGGGCTGCGCCGTGTGGCTTAACCGCGTCTCCAGACCCCGCTGGACATCCGTCAGATGGGGGAGTCAGGCTACCGAATCCGCTTCTAAAGAGAACTGCAGACAAAGGGAGGCCTCCTCTGCAATACTGTCCTCCACGGCCATTATTTCAGGGTTCTCCTAGGTTTTTTGAGAGTAGGGTGGTACATAAGGCCTTTGTGGTTCCTCTCTGCCCTGAGAGGGCAGCAGAGAGCTGGACTGACAATCTCAGAACCTCCTTTCTGCTGATTGCATCGGCAGACCTGAGCTTCACACTCGGCAGCCACAACGCCCAGCCCCACCACCTGCCAGCTCTGTGCCTTGGGTCTTGTGCCTTAACGTGTCTGAGCCTTTCTCTCTCTACAAAACGACCCGGAGACACCGACCTCTACGGTGAGGACACAGTGAGGGGCCTGTGTAGCTGGGACAGGCAGAGCATGGACACACAGGCCCCTCCCTGCCGCGTCCCTCCCCTCTGTGAGTTTCAGGTTTATGTCCCAGGACAGAAAGAGAGGCAGGAGTGGGATAAATGAGGTATAGCTTCCTGGAGGGCCCCTTGCCCTCAAAGATGGTGTCTTCCCTTGATGCAGGTAACTTTTAAAGTCTCCCTTTATTCCTGAAAGTAAATATAAATATAGCACAAGATGAAGCTCGAAATTTGCACGAAGTTTTAAGATAAAACACAACACCCGCCCCCCAAAAAATGTTACTTTAAACAGACCTCCAGAGACACATGACAAGAAAGTTCAAGAGGCACGCCTTAGCATTTTTTCCAAAGCCTTGATTGTCAGTAGGGAGAAAGGCCAACCTCCCTGCCAGATGTACCCCAAACCCTGAGAAGTGGGGAGGTGGGTGGGAGCAGACGGCAGGACCTCCACCTGCTCCACCTGGGTGCGGCAAATAACAACGAGCTGAGGCAGGCAGCTGGGGATGGACGGGCTGGCACCTTAAGTGTCCTAGTTAATGCCCAGCTAAGCCCAGGTGAGGAAGGGGGATGGAGGTGTGGGAAGACACCCCCCCCCAACCCCAGACACAGGCAGGCACACCGCAGCCAGTCTCTCACTTCCCTTTTTATTTCCTCTGAGATCTGCAGGGAGCAGCGTCAGGGAGAGAACCCACCCTTCAGCCCCCAGGAGGGGCTTCCCTCCCACGCCGAGGCCTCAGGACACGACCAGCACACCTCGGCCCCTTTCCCCGGAGGAGAAGGGAGTTCCACACGCCATCGCATGTACCCTGGGCCCTGCACAGCTGAGGGGTCACCTGTTCGCTGACCCCACAGGCCCCCAGAAGGCACCAGCGGGCAGGCCCCTCAGACGAGGCCCAGAGGAAGTGCAGGGCCGCACCGCCCTCCAACCCCAGGCTCGAGAAGATGCGATCCTGGCACAGGGGCGTCTTTGGTCAATGGAACATGGCTTTGGGAATTTCTTTTTTTTTTTCCTTTCTTTTTCACACGTCCCCACAAAAATAGAACTTCTCCCGTTATTTATAAATCCGTGGTCCCCGGCGCTGTGCGGAGGTCACAGGGAAAGACAGTGCCTCTGTGCAGGCCGTGGCCGCCTGTGGTCCAGGCCCGGGACTCGGGGGGCCTAGGCCGCCACCTTGGGGCTGCTGTGCATCTTCAGGGGGCCCCCCCCAGCAGGCGACATCTGCCCTCTGAAGCCGGGCACGGCAGCAGAAGAGGTAGGATGGTAGCAGGAACCCCAGGAGTGAGAAGAGCAGGAGGCCCAGATTCACCTGCAGGGCAGGGAGAGAGAAAGAGAAAAAAAAAAGAGGCAATCTGTCCACCTTCATCACCCTCGGGGGCCGCTCAGCCTCCCTCATGGAGGAGAAGGCAGCCATCTGCACCCCGGGCCCTCTTCAGTACAGTGCAGTGCAGTTCAGTTCAGTCACTCAGTCGTGTCCGACTCTTTGCGACCCCATGGACCGCAGCACGCCAGGCCTCCCTGTCCATCACCAACTCCCGGAGTTCACTCAAACTCATGTCCATCGAGTCGGTGATGCCATCCAGCCATCTCATCCTCTGTCATCCCCTTCTCCTCCTGCCCTCAGTCTTTCCCAGCATCAGGGTCTTTTCCAGTGAGTCAGCTCTTCACATCAGGTGGCCAAAGTATTGGAGTTTCAGCTTCAGCATCAGTCCTTCCAATGAATACTCAGGACTGATCTCCTTTAGGGGGTACTGGTTCTGGGCCGGAAGATACACAGAGTGAGCCCTTGCTGTGGGCAGCCGCCCTCTGCCAGCATCTCACGGGATGCCCATAAAGCTCCAGAGCCGGGTCTGAACCCCACCTGACACCAGGGCCCAAATGACCTGGTGTGGGTTGGGAGCCTGGGCCTCTGAGGATGTGGGCAGTGGTGTCCTGTGGCAGGGTGGTGGCGGGTGAGTGTGGGTGCCGTGTGCAGCGGGGGCAGGAGCCCGGGAGGCCCCGCTCAGACCCTGCACACAGCCCACCCCATTCCTCACGGGGTGGCTCAAGGGCCAGTCACCTCGAGTCTACATCCCCCATCCTCTGGGCCATGGTGGCCATGTTCAGTGTAAATACACTAAGGACTGAGGCTGAAGCTGAAGCTCCAGTATTCTGGCCACCTGATGCGAACAACTGACTCGCTGGAAACGACCCTGATGCTGGGAAAGACTGAGGGGAGGAGGAGAAGGGGACGACAGAGGATGAGATGGTTGGATGGCACCACCGACTCGACGGACATGAGTATGGGTAAACTCCGGGAGCTGGTGATGGACAGGGAGGCCTGGCGTGCTGCGGTCCATGGGGTCGCAAAGAGTCGGACACGACTGAGCGACTGAACTGCACTGATGTACTTATCAGCGCCTGGTGAGCACTTGGGACACAGTGACTGTCGTGCTCTGGCAGGAGGGTTGAGGGGAGTGCGTGGATCCCCGGGGCAGATGTCAGCTTTAGGGAGGTGGGATCAGCTCAAAGCGAGGAAAAGCCTTTCCAACAAGACCAACAGCTGGTGCCCCAGCATGGGGGGTGTTTGAGCTCAGAGGGTTTGGAGGAGCCCTTTCTAGGACAGAAGGTCCCTGCCTTGGATCAGGACTGGGCCAATCCCCAGGTCACCTGGGAGCTTATTACAGCGTCCTGGGCCCAGGCTGGGGCGTCTATAAGGAGGTCTGACCGACCGCCAGTTGGGAACCCCCAGATGAGAGACCTCCACGGTGCCTCCTGGCTGAGACGAGAATGAAAGATTCCGCCACCTGCGAGAGCCCCCCACCCCCAGCTCCTCAGCTGCACCCAGGCAGGGGGGTCCCATGGCCCCCACGCCCCCCTGCCGCTCACCCAGAAGGGCTCTCCTTTCAGGGGCCCCACCATGGCCATGAAGAGCGGGTGCTGCAGCAGGGCAAACACGGCACTGAGGAGGGACTGCAGGCCCGTCAGCGTCCCAAAGTGTTTGGACGGGTACCTGCCGAAGAGAAGGGGGCCCCGCGTGAGGGGCGTGCGCCCCTCTCCAGCCCAGCTTGTGCCCTCCAGCCCTGGATATCACGCTCTGTCCACTAGGCGAGGCAGAGGTTAAAAGTTCCGGCTCAGGATGGGCCTGACAGTCCAGTGCTAAAGACTGCGCTCCCAGGGCTGGAGGCGAGGGTTCCATCCCAAGTGGCATGGCAGAAACTTTTAAAAAGTCTCAGGCTCTCTGCATATGCCCTGGCCTCGAGGGTATATGCTATGACTTGAAGGCTACAGAACCAATTTCTGACACCTACTAGCTGTGTGATGGGCTGCCGTCGAAGCTCAGTTGGTAAAGACTCTGCCTACAGTGCAGGAGACCAGGGTTTGATCCGGTCGGGAAGATCCCCCGGAGAAGGAAATGGCAACCCGCTCCAGTATTCCTGCCTGGGAAAGCCCATGGACAGAGGAGCCTGGCAGACTGCAGCCCACGAGGTCACAAGAGTCAGACACGACTGAGCGACTAAACCACCACCACCAGCTGTGTGACAACAGCAAGTAACTCAGCCTCTCTGAACTTCACTTCCTTCCCTAAAAACAGGGAGAGTGCTAACCTCACCGGGCTGTTTTTATTCTTCTGACACATCACTTATTGAGCTCCTACCACGCGCCAGGCACTGTCTAGGTGCGTGGAGAGAGAGCAAAGAACCAGAGCTGGAGGTGGCATTCTGGGTGGCTGGGTAGTGGTCACACATCAGGCGAGATGAACACATAGTGTGGACTTGCCTGGTGGTCCAGCAGTTCGGGTTCCCAGCTCCCACTTCAGGGGGACACAGGTTCGGTCCCTGGTCAGGGAATTAAGATCGCGCGTGGTGCGGCCGAAAACCAAGAAAGCACCGCATGTCAGAAGGTGGCAGTGCTGAGGAACAGAGGTGAGCAGAGCAGGGGGCGCTTCCAGGGAGGTGGGCAAGGCTCAGAAGAGGCCTCTGGGGAAAGCCCCGAGCAAGGCGCCACAGCTGGCTGGTGGATGTCTGGGGGAAGAACCAGCCAGGAAGAGGGGTGCTGGGAAGGGGCGCACGAGGTTTCTGCAGCAGCGGGAGACGGGGGTGAGCGCAGCGGGGAGGGAAGGGAGAGGTCCCCGGGGGCCAGACCCTGCGGGGCCTCTTCATTTATGTTAATATATTTATCTATTTGGCTACAGCGGGTCTCGGTCGCGGTTCGCGGGATCTTGGCTGCGTGCCTCACTGTGGCACACGGCCCCTCCAGTCGTGACGGGGGCTGAGCTGCTCCACAGCTTCTGGGATCTCAGTTCCCTGCCCCGGGATCGAATGCACATCCCCTGCACTGCAAGGCAGATTCTTAACCACTGGACACCCAGGGACGTCCCCCAGCAGGACGTTTTGAGCCATAACAGAGCCTTTGGCTTTTTCTCTACATGAGACAAGAGAGGCAGCTGTGGAGAGATGGGAAGAGACGCATGGCCTAACGGGACAGCTCCTGCGTTAGAAATACCTACTGGGGGAGGCAAGGGCGGACTGGGGGAGGCTGCTGGGAGGCAGCGGCAGCCACGATCCAGGACGGGCATGCCATTGCCAAGGGATGCCAAGATGGGCCACGCTTGGCGTCTGCGGAGCGTGGAGCATGACCTGGGCTGTGAGCAATGAGCATGTGGAATCCAGGGTGACCCCCGGCCCAGGTGCAGCCGCCCCGAGGTCTGGATAAGGGAGGGGGGTCAGCATCTCACCCTGCACCCACCGCAGAGTAAGCGCTCCACAGCCGTTACAGTGTTGTCAGCCCTCTTTCCCCATCACACGTACAGCAGAGACACTCGGCATGGAAACCAGAAGCCACAGAGGAAGGGGAATGGGGTGCCAGGGGAGGGGGGGGTCGCCCCACATGAAGCAGGGACGTTATGAGGCAAAGAGACTGCAGTCTGGAGATTCCAGCAGGGCTGACGGGGGCAGACGGGCCACTCCGGGAAGGGGAGCTGGCGTTGTGGAGGGAGATGCAGGGTCAAACCAAGGATGTCAGCTGCCCCTAAGGGAGGACGCTCTGACGGCGGAGTCGTCCCAAGAGGGCTGCCTTTGAGGCAGGGAGCTCCCCATCACTAGGGAGCTGGGACAGGGCAGTGAGCTGGGCCACCTCCAGATCCTCACCCACCCTGCAGCTGCTGCTGCATCACTCAGTTGTGTCTGACTCTTTGTAACCCTGTGAACCACAGGAGTCCCCAGGCTCCTCTGTCCATGGGATTCTCCAGGCTCGACTACTGGAGGGGGTTGCCATGCCCTCCTCCAGGGGATCTTCCCCATCCAGGGATTGAACCCAGGTCTCCTGCATTGCAGATGGATTCTTTACCAACTGAGAAACCAGGGAAGCCCAAGAATACTGGAGGGGGGTGCCATGCCCGCTTCTGGAGGATCTTCCCCACCCAGGGATGGAACCCGCATCTCTGACATCTCCAGCATTGGCAGGCAGGATCTTTACCATGGAGCGCCACAGACGCCAGCATTCCAGGGAGGGAGGCTGGGGAGGGGTGCGCCAAGGGGAGCCCTTGGGATGGCCATCCGCCCCCGCTGACTCACCAAGCGGCGTAGAGGCCTCCGCAGGCCGAGTGGAAGAAGCCCCGCACCAAGGTGTGCAGGACGAAGGTCATAAACTGAAACGGAAAGGAGAGAGGGCAGAGGTGAAGGGCGGTGGGGGCGGAGCGGGGGTGCGGAAAGGCGGGGAAGGGGACAGAGCCCACGGGGCGGTCTCCTCGCCCATCCGACCTCCCGGAGACACCTCCTGGAGAACCAGGCAAGCAGACCCAGACCCCGCCGCCGGAGGCTGGTGCTGGGGAGACCACCGTGAGGCAGGGAGCGTGGGGCACGTGGAAGTTGGTACCTGGAGGTGTAGGTTGTTGATGAGGCAGGTGATGCCGAAACCCACGAGCAGCAGGTTGGTCAGGGTGAAGGCGTTGATGGCGTTGGTGAGCTTCTGGATCTCGCGGTAAGGTGGTCTGACGGACTTGGTGGCCGCCCCGTCCCTGCGCAGGACAGGCGGTCACTGGCCCCAACTTCCTCAGCGGCCCGCCCTCCCATTTCAGGGCACCAGGAAAGGGAGAAAGTCTCTCTTCCAGCCACGTGCTTCTCAAAGCATGGCTCCTCCAGCACCATCTGGTGTGCGTGCGTGCGTGCCTGCGTGCTCAGTCCTGTCTGACTCTCTGGGACCCCTTGGACTGTACCCCGCCAGGCTCCTCTGCCCATGGGATTCTCCAGGCAAGAATACTGGAGTGGGTTGCCATGCCCTCCTCCAGGGGATCTTTCTCACCAGGGATCGAACCCAGGTCCCCGGCTTTGCAGGTGGACTCTTTACCATCTGAGCCACAAATTCTATGGGATGAATATGAGAAATATGCCGCCTTGAAGAAGGCCCTCACCACCCATGCTGGCACCCTGCTCTTGCACTTCCAGCCTCCAGAACTATAAGAAATAAATTTCCACCGACCCCAAGCTACTTTGTCTGCTATTTTGTTACACCAGTCTGAACAGACTCAAAAAGACTCTGAGCCAAAACCACCCAGCTAAGTCATTCCCAGACTCTTGTCTCTCAGAAACGATGAGATAATAAATATTGTTTAAAGATGCAAAGTTTGAGAGTACTTTGTTACACAGCAGTAGATATCTAATACACCGGATCTATCTCTTCCTAACCTTAAGAAGGCTCCAGAGTGTGCTCATCATGACAAAGGTTCTGGAACCTCCTACTAAAAGCTGCACGATCTTGGGTAAGTTCCTGAACCTTTCTGCATCTTGGCTGCTCTGTGAAGCGAGCGTAATAATATGTGTACCTAGCTCAGGGAGCCAGCGCAAGATTAAATAGGACAGTGCAGGTGCCTGGTGCACAGGCAGCGTTTACTGCCAGCTATGCTCATTTCAAGGCAGCCACATCCCCTCCTGGTCTCAGTTTCCTCATCTGTAAAATGCACGGGCTTCTCCTCTCCCAGGGTCCTCGGGAGAATGGAATAAGACACTGGGTGTGAAAGCACAGAGCCGTCCCCACCCCAGGGCAGGTCACCTGGGAGTGGGGGCGTCCACACAGTCCTTGATCCGCCAGTCCATGACGTAGCCGATGAGAGGGCAGGTGAGAAGGCACAACAGCTGCAAGGCCCCAAAGACAGAGGAGTAGAACTCCACTGGGCGGGCGGGAGGGGAGCGGGGTCAGGGGCTGGCAGGCGGGGAGCCGGCAGCCCAGCCTCACAGAGGGCGGATGCCAAGATCTCCCCCTCTGACCCCCAGATTCTCAGATCCCCCACACGGCCAGGCAGCCCAGTGGGTACTGTCACCCACCTCCAGCAGAGGCAGGGGAATGCCAAGATCTCCCCCTCTGACCCCAAAATTCTCAGATCCCCCACACAGCCAGGCCACATGACCCAAGGATGGGTCACCCAGCGACAGGGAGGGTAAGGGTCCAGGCCCAAGCTTTTGTCCTCCTACCTGTCTCTGTGGCCCTCTGCTTCAGGTCGTCCGTCTCTGTTGGGGGGGGGGGCAGAAGCCAGGGTGAGGGGAGCTCAGCCAGCGTGCCCCCCACACCTCCAGCCCCTGGGGGCTCAGCAGCACCTCACCATGCTCCTGGCCGCCCGTCACCACGTACTCCAGCATCTTGTTCATGGCGGCCATGTAGAAGATGATGCGCAGCTGGGTCATGCCCATGGTGAGGAGGCTCCACAGGAAAATGGGGGAGCAGAGGCTCCTGCGCAGGGGCACAGACTCTGGGGGGATAGTGGGGGGCGCCCCTGAGCCCCGGGGCTCCAGTGTGCCGCATCCCAGGGGGTGCCGTTCTGGTGGGCACTGCCGCAGGGACCTCGGAGAGGGGCTGCTTCAGCCTCTCTGGCCTCCGAGTCGCCCAGCTCTGTAACTATCTCACTAGGAGACTTTTTTTTTCCTGTCCACGCTGCGTGGCTTGTGGGATCTCAGCTCTCTGACCAGGGTTTGAGCCCAAGACCTAACCACTGGACCACTAGGGAATTCCCTCACCAGAACATTCTCAGGTGACCTCCAGGTGTGTATCCTAGGCTTGCTGCTGCTGCTGCTAAGTCGCTTTAGTCATGTCCGACTCTGTGCGACCCCACAGACGGCGGCCCACCAGGCTGCCCCGTCCCTGGGATTCTCCAGGCAAGAACACTGGAGTGGGTTGCCATTTCCTTCTCCAATGCATGAAAGTGAAAAGTGAAAGTGAAGTCGCTCAGTCGTGTCCGACTCTTAGCGATCCCATGGACTGCAGCCCACCAGGCTCCTTCGTCCATGGGGTTTTCCAGGCAAGAGTACTGGAGTGGGGTGCCATTGCCTTCTCCGCCTAACCACTGGACCACCAGGGAATTCCCTCACCAGAACATTCTCAGGTGACCTCCAGGTGTGTACCCTAGGCTTGCTGCTGCTGCTGCTAAGTCGCTTCAGTCATGTCCGACTCTGTGCGACCCCAGAGACGGCAGCCAACCAGGCTCCCGCATCCCTGGGATTCTCCAGGCAAGAACACTGGAGTGGGTTGCCATTTCCTTCTCCAATGCATGAAAGTGAAAAGTGAAAGTGAAGTCACTCAGTCGTGTCTGACTCTTTGCGACCCCACGGACCACAGCCTACCAGGCTCCTCCATCCATGGGATTTTCCAGGCAAGAGTACTGGAGTGGGGTGCCATTGCCTTCTCCGCCTGGTAATAACTCTGGCTACTATTTACTAGGCACTTGCCGTGTGCTACACACCTGACATGCATCATCCCATGTTATGAAACTGTGCTGTGCTTAGTCGCTCAGTCGTGTCCAACTCTTTGCAACCCCACAGACTATATCCCACCAGGCTCCTGTCCGTGGGATTCTCCAGGCAAGAATACTGGAGTAGGTTGCCTTGCCCTCCTCCAGCGGATCTTTCCAACCCAGAGAGTGAACCCAGGTCTCCCGCATTGCAGGTGGATTCTTTACTGTCTGAGCCACCAGGGAAGCCCAAGAATATTGGAGTGGGTAGCCTATCCCTTTTCCAGGGGATCATCTAGACCCAGGGATGGAACCCAGGTCTCCCGCACTACAGGCAGCTTCTGTACTACAGCCCAGTGTGCCACACATCCGACAGATGGGGAACTGCAGCTCAGAACAGCCAGTGACCTGCCCAAGGTTCCAGGGCTGGGAGCTGCAGGTCAGACGGACTCAGCTCAAGCCCGTAACAGCTCTGCCTGGGGGACCCATCGTGGGGACCACCTCAGAACCTCACAGCATGCCTCAGTTTACAGAGAGCTCATGTTCCTCCCTTCATTCAATCCTCCCAACTAACTTCCCTGTGAGGTGGGTGTTCTCAGTTCAGTTCAGTCGCTCAGTCGTGTCCGACTTTGCGACCCCGTGGACTACAGCTCGCCAGGCCTCCCTATCCATCACTAACTCCCGTAGTTTACTCAAACTCATGTCCATTGAGTCGGTGATGCCATCCAACCATCTCATGCTCTGCCGTCCCCTTCTCCTCCCGCCTTCAATCATTCCCAGCATCAGGATGTTCTTAGTGCTAGCTTAAGGGACAGGGAAGTGGGGTTAAGCGACCCACCCAAGTCACGTGGCCCGGAACCGAGGAGTGGGACTCAAACCCCCATCTCGGGACTCCCATCCGTCTTCCCCGCACCTCCCGGCTGACGCCCCGCCAAGCGGCCGGGTGGGAGGCAGGCGCAGCTCCCCGACGCGGCCAGCAGGGGCGCCAACCAACCGGGGCGCGCGGACCCAACCTGGTGGAAGGTTCCGCGGGGGACTTCTGACCCAAGAGGCTTGGAGGTTGCAGGGAGCCCAGCGGAAAGAAACCCGCTCTCCCACAGGCCTGGAAGGGACCTGCCCGATTCCGGAAGCGGCCCGGCCGAGGACCCATGAACCCGAGCATCCTAGAGTTCTCTGAGCTTCGACTTTGCCCCCGTTCTAGAAACGGGAGGCGGGCCCACCTGTCCGGCGAGGGAGGCGGAGCGGGGGGGGGGGGGGGGGCGGGGGAAACGGGTGTTGTGAGAACTCAGGACGGAAAATGAGCACCCAAGCAAGGGTGCTCACTCCCCGTGAGGCCCCGGCCTCTCCACCCGCCGAGGCCAGCCCGGGACCGGAGACTCACTCTCAACAGAGCTCTCTGCGCCGCCGCGCACGTCCTGGGATGAGATAAAGAGGACCCCCTCCTCCAGGCTGGGGGCCTTCTGGCTCAGCCGCTGGCCCACCGTGCTGACGTAGGAGTAGAATCGGTCCCCGGTCACCCTGTGGTCCAGGGCCAGCTCTCTGAGCTTGGTCTTCTCCCTGCCGGGAGCCGGGCAGCAGCTCGTGGGAAGCAGCCCCACGGAGCCCTACCTCCGCATCCTGCCTCTGGCGGCTGCTGTCCTGGGGGTGCAAGTCCCCTGCACCCAGCACTGACGTGCTCTGCAGCGCGGGGCTTCTGTTTGCGCGGCTCAGCACCCGCTAAGTGAAGGGTGGATGAAGCCGCTTTCCACTTAGGCTGTTGCCTTGGAGGCCGCCCTAAGGACCCAGATTCTGGCGAGGGACCGGGCAGAGGGAAGGATAGATTACGAGTCTGGGATTCACATATACACACTGCTCTACCTCAACATAAAACAGAGAACCAGCAGAGACCCACTGCCTAGTACAGGAAAACAGACCCAACATTTTATAACAACCTAGCAGGGAAGAGCATCAGAAAAAGAATAGATGTGTATCTGAATTACCCTGCTGTACACCTGAAACCAACACAACATTGTAAATCAACTATACTTCAATAAACACATTTTTTTAAAAGAAGAACTCAGGCTCTGAAGTTCTTTCTTCCTTTTGGCTGCACCATGCAGCTTGTGGGATCTTGGTTCTATGACCAAGGATTGAACTCAGGCCCTTGGAAATGAAGGCATGGAATCCAGGGGAGTCCCAGGTTCTGGAGTCCTGATCCCAACCTTAGAGTCACCGTGCGGCCCCCACCCCCGCCCCGCTCCAATGGTGTGACTCCAGGAAAGTGCTGTGTGCCCCTGCGCCTGTTAGGAATGGAGTTAATATCAGAACCCACGTCCTGAGTCTGAGAATGACCACTGGGCGCAGGGCCTGGCACACAGAGGGCGCTCGATCAGTATCAGCTATTTGACTGGCGCCCGAGGTGCTTGGCCGCGGAGCATCACCCCAGTGCCCTGGGGAACTGACAGGGGCGGTGTTTGTGTGTGTGAACTGACAGGGCGAGGTGTGTGTGTGTGTGTGTGAACAGATGGGGCGGGGTGTGTGTGTGTGTATAAGTTGACCTTCAGGTTGCCCCACAAGGGGTGGGACATCATTCCTTTGCAGACCCCTTTTCTGGGTCCCCGTGGCATGTGGCACTGTGGCAAGCATCCCTGCCACTCTGACCCCATCCTCCAGCCTGGACAGAAGGATAGCACTCCCCACGTCCGGCTGCCAGCATCATGCCCCAGCCATGCAGAACACCTGCAGGGGGTCAGATTGGCCCGAGGTTCAGGTGAGAAAGCAGAGCTCGGAAAGCTCAGGTAGTCCGCAGAGCTCGGTTTCCCTGACTCCTGAGCTGCTTCTAGCATCACGTCACCACACCCGGCTTCCAGGTCTGCAGGCGGGGTCTCCTCCCATCTCCCCCTCCCCCTACCGCCACAGTTGCTCACTTGTAGTTGACTTCCTCGGGGGAGGGAAAGGCTTCCCTGGGCCAGTTGAAGGCGCAGTTCAGAAAGATGAGGCAGGCCAGGCCCGACCAGGCGAACATAATGGCCATGAAGGACACACCGGCATTGTAGATCAGCTGTGGGGGGAGCAGGGAGGCCCGTGGCAGAAGCTGCCGGGCCCCAGGCCCACCCCCTCCAGCCAGAGCCGTAACCCAGGCCCCAGAGGCCTCCGGGAAGGTCTTTTCGAGCCCACCCCATGTGCCCAACTCTCAGATGAAAACACCAAGGGCAGACGCTAAGACCGGATCTAGAAGTCCCACCGCCCTCTCCCTTTTTCATCCCTATCCCTCCCAAGAGTGACGTGATTCCCAGCAGATGCCGAAGAGGCTGGCCACAAGCTCAACGCGTCTTTGGAATCTCAATTTTTATCTTAAGAAGATACACCAGTGTTGCCTTTGACTCCACACACGTGCTCGTTTTCACACACGTTTCATTTTCATGGACAAGAGAATAGGGTGGAAGCTCCCAGTCATGTTTGTCCTGCCCCTTCCTGCCGCCCTCCCTGGGGGAAAGACAAAACCTCCACCGGAGAAGTCTTAGCTCAGCTCTCACAGGTGTGGCGACCCGGGAGGCAGGATGCTGTGCAGCCTCAGGGCCAGCAGGCTCTGTCCTGACCAATTCTGTGCCCATGGGTCAGCCCCGCGGGTGAGGCAGCTGGGTGGGCGGAGCTGTCCTGCCTGCCACCCTCTGCCCGGGAGGACCACTGTCTGAACTGGTCCCAGGTCCCTGCTCTGAGCTCCGGCTCTGCCAGGGAAAACCGCTCCTCCTGGGCTCCAGCTTCAGGGCTCTTTTCTTCCCGGGAGCAGGACAGAGCTTCAAAGGGCCACACCCCAAGGGTCTGGTTCCTCAAATCGCTCTGCCTTAGTGGAGGGAAGGGAGACCTCCCCCCTTCCAGGCCTGGTCCTGCCTGAACAACTGTCAGCCACCCCATCAGTGCGGACTGCACCACCACTGAGACGGAGGCTGAGCAAAAAGTGAAGGTGCTCAGTGGTGTCAGACTCTTTGCGACCCCATGGACTGCAGCACACCAGGCCTCCCTGTCCATCACCAACTCCCAGAGTTTACTCAAACTCAAGTCCATTGAGTCGGTGATGCCATCCAACCATGGTATCTTGCCTGTTCACGTGATGCCAGTCCCTGTGTACCAGCTACTGCCCTGTCCTATGGTGCTTTTCCAGCTACTCCACTATAAGATTAAAAGTGGTGTTCTTTCTTTTTTGTGTTTGCTTGTTTTTTAATGTGTTATTTATGTGAGAAGTATCATAGACCTATTACACACCTGTTACACTACAATACAAATAGTGTCAGTCCTATTTCACATACAGCCGATTGTATTAGTTGGGTATGGAGGCTAACTTTTTTGGCCTTGCAAACAAACAGGACTTACACACATGTTCTTAGAATGGAACTCACTCCTTTGCAGGGGACTTACTATAATAAATTAACTCCCCAGAGCAGACTCTAAAGAGCATGCTTTGGCCCAGCTGAGAAGGTCATTTGACATCAGAGGCAGGAAGGAGGCCCCAGGTTTGCCCAGAGTGAGAACGCAGGCCTTCTGGCTCTAGGTGGACCTGTCTTGCAGCTGGCCTCGCCTGGACTAGCTTGGCGACCTCAGGACCCAAATCGCCCAGCCTCTCCAGGACAGGAAAAGGAGATGTGACATGAAAAGTGGGGTGACGTCCAAGAGCCCAGGGCCTGGAAGGCATGTAAAGGGGTTGTTTTTGATTCCGCAGGTGAGAGAGCAGGTGGGTGAGCTAGTTCTCCATCTAAGATCATTCTGGAAATCATGCAGATGATCGCTCAGAGAAGGAAAACACTGGAGGCAAGGAGACTGGCTGAGAAAGCACTGGCCTGGGAGGCAGCATGAAGGCCTGGACTCAGATGACGGGAAAGAAAAGGATAACAGAGACCCGCTGGTCTGCAGCAGCACCGGGCTCTTCCTACAACGCCCCGGGGCTTGTCCCTGTGGAGGCGTGAGCTGACCTCCGCCTGGCAGGAGATGGGTCACCAGACGTACCAGCCACCAAGCACCCAGTTCTTGTCTCAAGGCAGAAAGAAGACCAAGCAACCTCACGGACCTCCACCCACTCCCTGAGCAGCCTCATACCTTGATTCCTGGGTACGTGATGGCAGAAGAGGCGTAGGAGCCGATCATGAGGGCCATGAACGTGGAGCGCAGGCTCCCAAACATGTTGGGCAGCTGAGAGAGGAGATGGGTGCTCGTGAGCAGGGGAGACCCTGATACCTGCCCAGGGCTCCCCTTGCCCTGCTTGGAAAAGCTTGGAAGCCTCTAATCCCAGCAGTCCTCAAAGCGAGCTCCAGGAACATGTGCCCCAGAGTCACAACAGAAAAGTTCTAAGGCAAAATCAATGAGGGAAACTGCTGTCACCCCCTCCCACACACAGCATGTGTGCTAAGCCACTCAGTCGCGTCTGACTGTTTGCGATCCTATGGACTGCAGCCCAGCAGGCTCCTCTGTTCTTGGGACTCTCCAAGCAAGAATACTGAAGCGAGTTACCATGCCCTCCTCCAGGGAATCTTCCCGACTCAGGGATCAAACCCGTGTCGCCTGTGTCTCCTGCATTGACAGGCAGGTTCTTTACCACTGAGCCACCTGGGAAGCCCTCCTCTGCCACCACCACCCCCCCCCCACACACACACACACAGAAGTGCCTGCAAAGAGAAATTCTGTTTAACCCCAGGGTTTTCCAAGTTAGGTACTTATGGAGTCCCTTAATCATGACTTGCCTCTTAATAAGCCATGGTTAGGTATTTAAGAAATACCAATCTAGAGCAACTCCTTTGATAGCTGAGCACTGGGACTCAGAAAGGGAAAGAAATGTACTTAAGTTCACAGAGCTCATTAGTGACTTTCTCCCCAGTTCTGGCCATACAAGCTCTATCCCAGACCCCAAGGTTGTGACTACCAGGATGGTGCCTTTTAACCTTCTCAGTAGCCCCAAAGGCCACAGTCCATGGTTTCAACTGAGCCAGGACAGGTAACAGGAGGGCTTGGGAGTGGAGGATGGGAGTAAGGGAGGGGATAGGGCCAGGGCCAGGGCCAGGCCTGTGTCCAGAAGAGGAAGCTCTGACACGCCAAGCAAGCCCAGAATTCCCACCGGTAGAGAACTGGTCATGCTTTTTCTAGTAAGCAGCCTGAGGTGACCTCTAAAAATGGTGCGCTATTCTCTTGACCCAGAAAACCCCACAAAATCATGCAAATCAGGAAGTTCAGATCTGCAATTCACTTTAAGAACACTCATGAAACTGCTCAGGCCATTAAGGGTATGCACATCTGAAAAACCCCCAAGTATCTGAAGGATGTCACTTTAAAGAAGCAATGTGTGCCATTCTGTCGTTACAGTGGTGGAGTTGGTAGATGTCCATGGGACAAACGGTGGGGCTGGATTCGGGGTCGGTGGCCCCACAAGAGTGCTGATTTTTTACTGCACGTGCTCAAAAATACAGAGAGTAATGCTGAACTGCAGGGCTTAGGTGTAGATTTTCTGGTCACTGAGCACATTCAGGTGAACAAAGCCCCAAGGATGTAGCAAAGGACTTACAGAGCTCATGGTGGGATCAACCCATACACGAGCTCTCCTTGCCACACTGAGAAGATCCTTACTGAAAAAGAACAGATGGTTCCTAAAACGAAAGAGGAGGCTGCACAGAAGGAAAAAAATTTCCGAGGAGAAACTGAAGAAAAAAAAGGCCAAAAGCTTATGGCCTGGGGAATAAATGCCACAAAAAATAAATGCAAATAATAGTTAAAAAAAAAAAAAAGGAGAACGACTGGTCTTCTGTTTACTGGCCTGAGCCAGAGTCCGAGCACCTGGAAGGAGGGGAAAGCAGAGTCGGGTATCCCCCACCCCGACCCCTACTCCTCACTGCCAGTCCACAGAAACCCCCGGCTGGAACAGTCTTAGATGCCACACAGGGCTAAAATCCTCTCCGCAGAGGGGAAAACGTGAGGCTCAGAACGGATCTGAAACAGCTCTGGAGAGGAAGGGAAATAAACACAGAGACATCCACAATCTCCATCAACCTCCACACGGCTGGGAAACAGAGGCGGGGCCGGGATGACCCTACTCGGGCAGGGGTTTCCCCGGCAGCCTGGCTCTGCAAGGCACGCTTGCCAAGGACGCTAGAGAAAGCGCCAGGGCCGGGCGAGTGGCCCGCGCCGCGGCGCTCCGCAGTCGTGCCCTCCCCACCCGCCTCCCACCAGAGTCCGAGCTCCATCTCCGCCCAACACGGCCTGGGCCGGCCTAGCTAAGCCGACGCTGCACTGGACTTCCGGCCGGGATCCGCGCCGGCGAGCCAGCTCCGAGGCCGGGGTTGTAACCCGGCCCTGCCATTGGCTGGAGATTACTAAAGGCGGGGCGGGGGCGTGACCGGACCCGGCCCTGCCATTGGCTGGAAAATTACTAACAGCGGAGCGGAGCGGGGGCGGGGCCGAAGTCGGGCCCTACCATTGGCTGGAGATTACTAACGGCGGGACGGGGGCGTGGCGTCCCCTGGGCCCCCGGGAAGGGTTCGAGGTCAGGCCCCAAGGGCAGGGGAGAGGAGGGTTTCGGGGCCCTGAGCCAAGCTGCATGGAGCGGAAGAGGGGCTGCGTAGTGCGGCGGGAGGAGGGGACCCGCTTCCTCAGGGAGTTGTGAAATGTCCTGGGCTGGAATTAAAGGCAGCTGCTGGGTGCGGTGAAATTCAGCCAGAACACCCAGTCTGGCGGTCAGGCGCTCTCCTCTAAGATAAACAGCCCGGGGCAGCCCAGTCTGCAGCCCCTCCCAGCACCACGGAGGCTACCCATAAGCCTCCATCCCTTCTGCTCACTCATTCACACACACACACACACACACTCAGAGTGACACACTCCAAGCACCGCGTACGAGGCCGAGCCAGGCAAAAAGGCCCTCTTTGAAAGTCAAGCACCGTCAAGCCTCGGCAGTTTTGCGTGGTTCAGTCTAACACACCGACGAACACATTAACCTGCCACGGACCGCACGGTAGTACACCATGTGGCAAACACACACCCGTGGTCTCAAGCTGCGGGCCACTCTTACTTCCGCATCACCCAGGTTTATTCTTTCCAGCATTCAGGACAGCACGCATTAGTTTACTTGTTTTTAGGGTTGTCTGTTCCCCCAACCCCTGAACGTAAAGTTCCAGAAAGCGGAAGTTATCAATTCTGTCTGTGCCATGGCCCCAGTGCCTAGGATGGAGTTCGACAGATGTATGGGCTTGGGAAACACACACACACATACACACACACCCAGAATCCACACTGACAGCCTCATCTACACACACAGCCTCACACCCACCCTTCTCTGATACACACACACACACACACACACACACACACGTCTTTGATCTGCGTCCCTCTCCACCCTCACCCTCGCTCACCCTTACCGCCCACCCCACTCCTGGGTACCTTGCTGCCAAGTCAGGGCCTGTCATACTCACTGTGAGTGAAGAGAAGGTTAGGCAGATGCCACTGAAACTATTCATGGACAGTGCCAGGAATATCAGCGGAGACAGAACTGGGAAGGGGAGAGAGATGGATGAGGGCCTCTGGGGAGCTGGGGGAGGCTAAAAGCAGGAGCTGGGGCACCATCCACCTTCATCCCACCCATTTTCTTCCTGTGGGGGCACAAGATGTCAGACATCTCACCTTTGGTGTTCCAAGAGGCCAGGGCCATGAGGGAGCAGGATGCAGCGAAGCAGGCACTATGGAGAAGCAGGGAAAGGGGAGCGGTTGCCTCCCTCCCCCTGCAGCACCATCCCACCCTCCAGCCCCTCGCAGCCCCTTCCAGCTCCCCCACAGCCCAACCGCCTTACCTGCCCATCAGCCGCATGGGCCGGGGGCCAAAGCGGTCCATGAGGAACCCCAGCGGCAGGGTGGTGGCGCTGAGCAAGAAGGAGCCAATGGTGAAGCCCAGGTTGAGCATCTCTTCCTGCTGGTTGCAGCTGGGCCATCCATGCGGCTCATCCTGGGTGGTGTTGGTGGTGTTCTCAGCTGAGGAGGGGGGAGGAGAGGCAGCATGTGACCGCGGGAACCATCCCAGGAGCACGTGCTGGGATCAGGGGTCCGGCCCCCCAGTGCCCGGGCCTCTGCTTGCCTGCTGACCAGGGGACTTTGGAATCATACCTACTCTGATGGGGAAGGGGCTCCATAAATGGTAGCAACAGGTATTGGGCTTCCCTGGTGGCTCAGTGGTAAAGAATCTGCCTGCCAATGAAGGAGACCTGGGTTTGATCTCTAGGTCAGGAAGATCCCCTGGAGTAGGGACAGGCTACCCGCTTCAATATTCTTGCCTGGAGAATTCAATGGACAGAGGAGCCTGGTGGGCTATAGTCCATGCAGTCGCAAAGAGTCAGACACGACCGAGTAGGCATGCATGCAGTATATGACCCAGGGTGGGTCACACATCCAACCTGAGGCCTCAACTAGCTTGAACAGGATAACACACATCGAAGTATTTACTGCACTGAAATATTCACTCAGTGTCCAAGGTTAAGGGGTGGTAGATCCGCAACAGGAAGCACCCGTGAGTCTGGGACAGCTTCAGTGAGTGACGTTCGAATGATATAACAAGAATTCCCTTAAAACTTAGAGGTTCCTTTCCCCATAAATGCATTCTGATAAAGTAATAGCTCCTATTTTTAGATTAATTAATTTGGCTGCGCTGGGTTCCCTGACCTCGGATTGAACCTGGCCCCCCTGCAGTAGGAGCATAGAGTCTTAGCCACTGGACCTCCGGGGAAGTCCCCCAAGAGCTAATATTTGTTGAGCATTTAACCATGTTCTAGGCATATTCTCAACAGTCACTGTATTAACTTATGACAGTCCCAGCAGTTAGCTAATTAAGTTATCTCCACTCTCCAGATAAGGAAACCAAGATACAGAATTTGGAGCATGGCACTGCCCTACAGGACTCCTCCAGAAGTCATCCCCCAGGTAAGATACCACCTGGGAGCTGTGACAGGTTAGAGAGAAAGGCTGACGGTGGGGGAAGGAGGAGGTTTTCACTTCATTCAAGGCTCAGTGAACTGTGAGGCTGGGACTCCCCTCCATCCTATTTTCACCGAGGCATCATGGCCAAGGGCAAAGTCAGGGTGCTCCTGGAGGACAGACAGACCAGGGTCTGAATTCCACCCCCCCCCCCACTGGCTGTGCAACCTTGGGCAAGTGACTTCCTCTCTTTGAGGCTTGGGCCCCTTGCCTGAAACAGGGAGTGGAGAATGGCTAACCCAGGCTCCTTAGGATATTCAGCTGGAGAAGGGGTGCAAAGAGCTCTGTACTCAGCCTGGCCCCAAGAAGATGCTCCCGGAACAGCTGATGAAGGGGTCAATGGTGGTCCACAATCTGGGAGCCTCTTCTCCATGTGCTGGAGACCCCACAGTGAATAAGACAGCTCTCAGCTCTCACGGGGTTTGTACTAGATAATAATCAAGTGGACACTGACAAACAGAAAGTTCCCAACAAACGGACCTCAGGTTGCAAACGTGCGTTCTGTAAATGTCAGGCGTGAGTGACCTGGCAGCTTGCCCTCTGTCTCCTACTGCTGACGACCCTTCAGCTCCACCGTCTCCCACCTTTTCTCCCTCCTCCAGTCAGTAGCTTTTCTTGCCCGTTCACTCGATGCCAGCCCCTGTGTGCCAGCTGTTGTTCTGTAGCACTGCACTTTTCAAGCGCGGTGCTGTGCTAAGTCACTTCCAGCCGTGTTCAGCTCTTTGCAACCCTATGGACTGTAGCCCGCCAGGATTTTCCAGACAAGACTACTGGAGTGGGCTGCCATGCCCTCCTCCAGGGGATCTTCCCGACCCAGAGATCGAACCCACGTCTCTCATGCCTCCTGCCTTGGCAGGCGGGTTCTTTACCACTGACGCCACCTGTACTGTAAACACTCAAAACATTTTCTATTTTGTGTTTGTTTTTAATGTATTATTTGTGTGAAAAGTATTACAAACCTATTACACACAGTACTACATAGCCGACTGTGTTGGCTGGGTACCTAGGCTAAGTTTTTGGACCTACTAACAAATAGACTTAAGAACATGCTCTTAGAACAGAACTCGGTGGTATGTGGGGGGTTCTTGTAAAGAGTAACAGGTGCTGTGCATGCTAAGTTGCTTCAGTTGTGTCTGACTCTGTGTGACCCCACAGGCAGTAGCCCCCCAGGCTCCTCTGTTCATGGGCTTCTCCCGGCAAGAATACTGGAGTGGGTTGCCATTCCCTTCCCCAGGGGATGCTCCTGGCCCTGGGGCTGAGCCCGCCTCTCTGTGCCTCCTTCACTGGCAGGCAGCTCTTCACCACCAGCACCAGCTGGGAAGCCCCTCTGGGGTTCAGGCTAGCCCCCCAATTTAGTGATCCTCATTGCCACTGTTTACTTCTCCACTGGGTTGCTCTGCACCTGTCCGTTCCACCTCCACACACTTCGGTGACGTCTACTACACAAAAGCACCATGATCTGACAGTAGGTAACAGAGGAAGAAACGCAGTGATGATTCAGACCAGAGGCTGCGAACAGGGGACCAGCAAGGAGCCCTGCAGGTGTTTTGCTTGGCTTGCAAAGTTTAACTGGGGGCCGTTTATTTATTCATCTAGCTGCACCACCGGATCTTAGTGGCGACCTGTGGGACCGAGCTCTCTGACCAGTCACTGAGCCTGACGCCCCTGCATTGGAGGTGTGGCGGCGTCTTAACCACTGGACGGGTGCCAGCTTAAAATCAGGAGTTATCATCTAAAAATCCCAAAGTCTGGCTTTTCTTTACCGTGTCAGAGATCTGGCCACTGCTGGAGGTGAGTGGCGGCCACTCCTTTTCGTCAGGGTCTGCCCTCTCTAAGTCACCTCCCTATTAGCTCTCCACCAGTCATCATCCTGTAGCTGCCCCGATAGGCCTAGTTATTATTATGGTTTTCATTGAAGTATACTTGACACATAATACATCAGTTTCACGTGTACAACACAGTAATTTGACATTTATATATACTGCAAAATGATCATGCCAATGTCTAGTTACCATCCGCCACCATACAAAGTTAATGTACTATTAGTAGCTGTATTCGCCTGCTGGATATTAACGCCCAACTGTTATTAACTGCCAGGGCCTCTGAGTCTGCAGCCGCTGAATTAGACATGGGCCCTGCTCCTGAGTCTTTCACAATCGAATGATACTTTCTCTCACTAGCTCTCAGCTAATCAACATTGTGCCAGGCTTTTCCACATAGTATATCATTTAATCTTCATAACCCTAAGAAGTGAGTTCAGTGACCCCCACAGATGGTGAAGCTCTGAGAAACAAAGCAAGCCACACAGCTTCTTACAGGCAGGCCGAGTTCCAGCTCAAGACCTTCTCCAAAGTCACCACTTCCTGGTTGCTCCACCGGGCTGCTCTCTCCCGAACGGAGCAACTTAGTAAGTTTCTGAACCCAACGCTAGCGCTGGGCAGGACGTGCGTTCTTCCATGGGCGGAGAATTCTGGCCCAGAGGACAGCAAATAACTGAACGTCCATTAATGTATTCACTTCTCTGGTTTCAGTCGGTCTGCCTCTTGTGAGTTTGACTCACAGGAGCTAGTTGCTGGATGGATAAAGCCAGACCTTTTTTTTTTATAATGTATTTTTTATGGCAGTATAATTGAGTTAGTTTCTGCTGTATAACAAAGTGAATCAGCTATACATATACATATATCCACTCTTTATTTTTAGAGTCTTTTCCCATATAGGTCATTACAGAGTATTGAGTTGAGTTCCCTGTGCTGTACCATAGCTATCTATTTTATTTATAGTATTGTGTATAAATTGATTCCAATCTCCCAATTTACCCCCTGCCAACCCTTTCTCCCTGGTAATGGTGAGTTTGTTTTCTACAGCTATGACTCTATTTCTGTTTTGTAAATGAGTTTGTTTATACCACTGTTTTAGATTAAGCCAGACTTCTGAAGCAAGAGGGGAGCCAGCCCAGGATGCAAAGACCTCTTAGACCTCTGTCTGTGTCAGTTACAACAGGAGAGGTCTTTGAAATCTAATTTCTCCCATTTTATAGACAAGCAAAGCATGAGGTGTGATGAGAGAAACGTATGCAGGAAGTTAATGACCGAGTTGGGCTCTGAAGTCAGAGAAAACAGTGTTTCCCAGGCGTGGTATGCATGGCATCTGCACACTCAAGTTGGGTTTAGAGGTACAGTTGACCCTTGAGCCACAGGGGGTTGGGGCATTAACCCGTCCTCCTCGCGTTAGAAAATCTGCCTGTAATTGAGTCAGCCCGACCTACTCGGGGTCCCTCCGTATCTGCGTTTCTGCAGCTGCAGATTCAACCCACCAGGAAGTGTGCAACCTTGTACGATTTACTACTGAAAACAATCCTGAGCGGTTCAAACCTGTGCTGTTCAAGGGTTAACTGTACAGGTTTCACAGTTGTTAGTTATTCGAAAGTATATCAAACACAATCATGTACATACGTACACATATGGAAATACACATCCCTTCATGGGTCACAGCCTCGCCCTGGGAAAGGGGCTTGTGTAACTCAGTGAAGCTATGAGCCATGCCATGCAGGGCTACCCAAGACAGACGGGCAACCTGATGCCAAGAGTCGACTCATCAGAAAAGACCCTGATGCTGGGAAAGACTGAGGGCGGGAGGAGAAGAGGGCAACAGAGGATGACATGGTTGGATGGCATCACTGATTCAATGGACATGAGTTTGAACAAGCTCTAGGAGATAGTGAAGGACACAGGACCCTGGCAGTCTACCAGGTCACAAAGAGTCAGACACGACTTGGTAACTGAACAACAGCAAAGAGATATATATGTATGACATGCATCTGTGAGTAACATCAAACCCAAGGTTCCAAGAATATCACACTTTAAACTGAGGCTTTTTTAGGGGGCTTCCCTGGTGGTCCAGTGGTGCCAACTCTGCTTTTCCAATGCAGGGAGTGTGGGTTCAATCCCTGGTTGCAGAACTAGGATCCCACATGCAGCGTGGCCAAAAACAAATAAATAAAATGAGGCTTTTTAGTACTACGTATAGCTGATTCACTTCGCTATGCATCGGAAACTAACACAACCTTGTTAAGCAATTATATATACTCCAACAAAAAATAATTTAACAAAGGAAAAGAAAATGAGGCTTTTAAAACTTTTTTGTTTGTTTGTTTTCATGAGGCTTTTTAAGTGGACTGATTTAAAAGGGAATAGGAAGTAAATAATAGTACCTATGGCACACAGAATTGTAAAATCATGCAGGTGAACTGCAGATGAGAGGTCTGGGAAACACTGGACAGCAGGATGATTGTTTCTGGCTCCACTAGCTGAGCGGCTGGAACTCTGAGGCTCTGTTATCCCATCTGTGAAATGGGTTCAGTGGCTGCAACTGTAGAGGAGGGCTGCAGGGACTGCTGCACACACAGTACTCACAGAAAGACCCCATTTTCTTTGTCTCCCGGGTCTGTGAGCCCTTCCTCACCCTCACCCCCTCCCCCCAGCCCCAAGATTCCCCACCCTGCAGCTGACAGCCACAGTCCCAAACACCCACAGGTCTGGGCTCTGGCTGGCCGTCTTGTCTGTAACAGGACTCCCACAGGAGGACTCTTGAGCTAAAAGCCATGGGAAAAGGTTCTGGGGTCCGATATGAGGCTGAACACTCACTCTGCTCCATATTTATTCGCTGTGTGACCTGGGGCAAATTACTTACCATCTCTGAGCTTCAGCTTTCTCCTCTTTGTTTTTAATATTTACTTTGTGCTTGTGTGCTCAGTCATGTCCAACTCTTTGCGACCCTGTGGACTATATATAGCCCTCCAGGCTCCATTTTATCTGGCTGTGCCAGGTCTTAGCTGTGGCATAAAAGATATTTAGTGGCAGCATTAATTGAAGTATTTGAGATCTAGTTCCCCAACCAGGGGTCAAACCCAGACTCCTTGCATTGGAAGCACGGAGTCTTAGCCACTGGACCACCAGGGAAGTTCCGGCTTGCTCTGCTACAAACGCAGAGCTGTTGTGAGGGTCTCACAACATCGTGCGATCTCTAAAGACCTCACTAGCAAACAGTCAGTGCTCGGTGAGCGCTGGCCGCTGTTTCACCATTGTGGCATTTATGCGGCATATGTAGTTGTGTATCGTCAACTGAATCGCCTCTGCCTCCCTTCTGAGTAACAGAGTCCTCTTTAGCTGCGATGCCCCTATGGGTGGGTGAGCCATCCACCAAAGCTGAGAAGAAAGAAAGGGGTGGTCAGGAAACCCCAAAGCCAATGCTAATAAGCGCCTCGATAATGAACTCAATGTCTGTTAAACGGCATCACTGGTCCTCATGTCATTTCCCTGAAGCAAGAGGGATAAGGGTTGTCCACTCCATGGTACAGACTTAGACATAGAGATCCAGAGACGCTAAGGAACTCGCCTAAGGTCACACAGCAAATGCTGGGAGAGCTGGGCGCAGAACAAAATAAGAATGCACACCTGGAGTCTGAAATTTGTTTGCTGGCTCTCATTTCACTTTCCCAACAGCCTCGTGAGGCAGGGATTGTCAGTCCTACTTTATATACAGGGTAACGGAGATATTAGTGGGCTTCCCGGGCGGCTCAGTGGTAAAGAATCTGCCTGCCAAGGCAGGAGATGTGGATTCGGTCCCTGGGTTGGGAAGATCCCCTGGAGAAGGAAAGGGCAACCCACTCCAGGATTCTTGCCTGGGAAATCCCATGGACAGACGAGCCTGGTGGGCTACGGTCCATAGGGTCGCAAAAGAGTGGGACATGACATAGCGATTCAAAAACAACAACAACATTAAGAAAGGTGAGTAACTGGCTGCAGTCAGCCAAGCGGCATAGAGCAGATCGGGAAGCCACACTGTCTGCCTCCTCCCACACACAGTGGGGACGCAGAGTCCCGGCCTGAGTCTGTGTTCTTGGGACCCTGTCGAGGGAAGCTTCAAGAAGCAGAAAGCAGGTACACTGGGCAGAGCAGCAGGTACAGCAGCCCCCAGGAGCCAGACGTCTGGAGGCTGAAGTCCTCTGAATGAAAGAGAGCCCTGTTGTTCCCGCTTATCAGAGTGTTCATAAAGTTCTAAAACAAGGAGGGTTCACTCTGGTCACCGCTAGTGATCCCAAGGAACCAGGCTCCAACACACACTCACATCTGGGCAACCCTAAACACCGATGGCTACCTGACACCGTCCACAAAAAGTAAGTCCAAATGGATTAAAAATCTAAATGCGACAGCTAAAACTGTAAAACTCCTAGAAGAAAACACAGCTGTGGATCTTGGTGATCCTAGATGAGGCGATGGTTTCTTACACATGACACCAAAGCACAAATGTCAAAAGAAAAGATAGTTTGGACTTGACCAGTATTAAAACCTTTCATGCTCCAGACCAAATTTAAGGTTACGAAAGGGGAATGTGGGAGCGGGGAGAGGGATAAATTAAGAGTATGGGATTAGCAGCTACAAACTATTATCTACAAAACAGATAAATAACAAGGACCTACTGTATAGCACAGGGAACTATATATTGAATATCCTGTAATAAACCATCACGGAAAATAAAATGAAAAATAATTATATATATGTGTGTGTGTGTATCAACAGATAAAACTGCATCACTTTGCTGTACACCAGAAAGGAACAAAACACTATAAATCAGCTCTACTTCAGTTAAACAAAAAAAAGTTCTGTGCTCGGAAGAACACTATAAAGAATGTGAAAAGAGGGCTTCTCTGGTGAGTCAGGGGTAAAGAATCTGCCTGCCAATGCAGAAGACACGCGTTTGATCCCCGGGGGTGGAAGATTCCACCTGCGAGGAGCAGCTAAGCCCGTGTGCGCGGTGCCTATGGAGACTGTGCTCCAAAGCCCAGGAGCTGCAACTCCTGAGCCCACACACCCCAGAGCCTGTGCTCTGCAACGTCCCTGAAGTGAGAAGCTCCTATATCTGGTAAGGGACTTGTACCTATAATACAAGGAACTCTTATAACTCAGGGATAAAATATAACCCACTTCAAAAATGGGGAACGGATCTAAATAGATGTCTCCAAGAAAAGATACATTAGTGGCCTAGAATACATGAGAAAGATGCTCAACCGTCACTAGCCGCCACCGCTGCCGCTGCTGCTGCTAAATCACTTCAGTCGAGTCCGACTCTGTGCGACCCCATAGACGGCAGCCCACCAGGCTCCCCCGTCCCTGGGATTTTCCTGGCAAGAGTACTGGAGTAGGGTGCCATTGCCTTCTCCGTAGCCGCTAGGGAAATGCAAATCAAAACCACAGAAAGAGAGCAATGTCCACAATAAAACAGATGAGAAATAACAAACATTGTCTAGGATATTGAGACGTTGGAACACACGTGCACTGCTGATAGGAATGGAAAATGGCAAACAGCTGGCAGTTCCCCCAATGTTAGAGTTACTCTATGGCCCAGCAATTCCATATGGAAGGAAAGCACATGTTCACCCAGGACTTGAGCATGAGTGTTCACAGGAGCATCACCATAATAACCCCCAAATGGAAACAACCCAATGTCTAGCAACTGTTGAAGGGAGAAATAAAATGTGGTGGCAAAGGACTTGGAAAGGAACCACGTCTTGATACCCTTGCCAACACGAAAAAACCTTGAAAACATCATGCTAACAGGAACTAAAAAGCCTGTTGATGAAAGTGAAAGAGGAGAGTGAAAAAGTTGGCTTAAAGCTCAACATTCAGAAAACGAAGATCATGGCATCTGGTCCCATCACTTCATGGGAAATAGATGGGGAAACAGTGGAAACGGTGTCAGACTTTATTTTTGGGGAGCTCCAAAATCAGTGCAGATGGTGATTGCAGCCATGAAATTAAAAGACGCTTACTCCTTGGAAGGAAAGTTATGACCAACCTAGATAGCATATTCAAAACCAGAGATATTACTTTGCCAACAAAGGTTCGTCTAGTCAAGGCTATGGTTTTTCCAGTGGTCAGGTATGGATGTAAGAGTTGGACTATAAAGAAAGCTGAGCACCCAAGAATTGATGCTTTTGAACTGTGGTGTTGGAGAAGACTCTTGAGAGTCCCTTGGACTGCAAGGAGATCCAACCAGTCCATTCTAAAGTAGATCAGTCCTGGGTGTTCATTGGTAGGAATGATGCTAAAGCTGAAACTCCAGTACTTTGGCCACCTCATGCGAAGAGTTGACTCATTGGAAAAGACTCTGATTCTGGGAGGGATTGGGGGCAGGAGGAGAAGGGGACGACAGAGGATGAGATGGCTGGATGGCATCACCAACTCGATGGACGTGAGTTTGCGTGAACTCCGGGAGTTGGTGATGGGCAGGGAGGCCTGGCGTGCTGTGATTCATGGGGTCGCAAAGAATCGGACACGACTGAGCGACTGAACTGAACTGAACTGAACCCTAACGCAAGATCACCTGTTATAAGATGCAATTTACATGAAACATTCAGAATAAGCAAGTCTGTGTCTGTCATAGCATATCTGTAACAGAAAGTAGACGAGGGGTTGCTTTGTGCTGGGGGGGTGAAAGAAGAGGCAGTGGGGAGTGGGTACTGCTGTTGGATCCAGGGTGAATTTAGGGGGCAAAGAAAATGTTCTAAAAGTGGTTGTGGTGATGGTGGAACAACTCTGAATAAATTAAAAACCATTAACTTGTATCCTTTTTTTTTTCCTGGCCATGCTGGGTCCTCGTGGCTGCACGCAGTCTTCCTCTGGATGTGGTGAACAGCGGTTACTCTAGTGGCCGTGCGGGGCTTCTCTCTGCAGTGGCTTCTCTTTGGGGAGCAGAGGCTCTAGAGGCTCTAGGCCCACCTGCCCCACGGTATGCGGGATCTTCCTGGACCAAGGATGGAACCTGTGTCCTCTGCATTGGCAGAAGGATTCTTAACCACTGGACCACCCGGGAAGCCCCAGCTTGTGTACTTTCAATGGGTGAATTGTAAGCTATGAGACTTCTATCTTAATCAACCTCTATCCATATTTTTGAAAAGCTGGACGATGGGCAGCAAGAGGGAAGGAGTTTTACAGGTGACGGAAATACTCTAAATATTGAATGTGGTGATGGTTCCTAATGTGTGTAAATTTGTCCAACCTCATCAGAATGTGTGATGTAAATTAATCTTCAATAAAGTTGATTAAAAAAAAAAAAAACAGGTGCAGAGGGCTGGAAGAAGCCACTGGACAGGCAGAGACAGGCATCAAGGCCAGGAGGCAGCAAAGGGCAGGTCTCCCCAGTGTCCAGGGCAAACAGCTCAGCGCAGACCTGGACTCCTGGCCTCCCCTGGCACAGGGATGCCCCGGGCCTCTGCCTGGCTCTCCCAGCCACCCTGGGATGCCCAGCACGCCACCCCAAGCCAGCACCTCCTGACCCAGCCTGCCCTTGCTAGCCAGCTGCCAGCTTGAATCCCCACCTCCTCGGGCGCCCCATCAGGTTGTGCATGCCCACACATCCTGCACCCCACCTGCTGCTTACAGATTAGTCGGGCGGGGTGCAGAAATCAAGGGCGCCCCAGCTCCACCCCCGCAAAGGCAACAGTTTTCTCCCACAGCCAAGGCAGGCTGCAGGGAGTGAAGTCAGGAGCTGCGAGAAGCCAGGAAGGACACTCACACGGATCACGTACTGTTCCCTCTCACTGCATAGACACTGCTCTTCTTCCCACTTTGCAGACCAGGTGTCTAAAGCTCAATGGTTTAGCTCGTGTTCGTGCTCTCTGCAGTCATGCCCAACTCTCTGCGACCCCATGGCCCGCCAGGCTCCTCTGTCCATGGGATTCTCCAGGCAAGAATACTGGAGTGGGTTGCCACGCCCTCCTCCAGGGGATCTTCCCAACCAGGTATCACCCTTGCCCCTTACTTATGCCTCTTGCATTGGCAGGCGGGCTCTTTAACACTAGTGCCACCCAGGAAGCACTCAGCACTTTGGAGACCTTGCCAGTGTCAGCCAGCTCCTGGGATTCTAACCCAAGCTGGCCCTCCTCCAAAGCCAGTTCCTCAGCCAGGCGTTTGGAGGAAGAGGATAAGCAGGCCAGGGCCAAACTCCACATCCCTCCAGCTCCTTGGGCTGAGCCTGTCAGTTCAGCGCCCTCCTTCCCAGAAAAGAAAGATCCCCGTGTCAGACGGGAGGAGAAACTCAACTCCCAGGCAGCAGGAGGGGCAACTCCTTGCCTCCCGGCACTTGAAGACAGCCAGGGTTCCCCAAGATTGCTAGAATTGTCACTCCAGCCTTCAGGGCCCTTCACACAAAGCCCAGGTGACCAAAATGGGAAACAGACCCCCATGAGCTGGGGCCCTAGAGGAAATGAGGCTACTCACTTTGTATAAGAGGTGACTCGAGGCCTCCAAGAGCCTGGAAAAGGAGGCACACCAACCCCCACCCTCCACCACCTTGACGATCAAATCCAGCTTGAAGACTCTCCTTTGCCTCCTTCAGCCTGACAATAGCCCCAGCAAGAAAACCCTCACTCAGCTAGCAGCTGCAGTGCGTCTTGCTCTAGACCTGAGATTGCCAAAGGCTCCCACCTGGAACCCGGATGCCCGCAGGACGCTTGGGTTTCAGTGCAAATGGAATTTGGTTAGTGGGTTCTTCTCTAGAGAAAGTTTGGAGGAGACGTGGGGGTGCCCAAGCCCCTGCAGGGTGCTGGGTCTCCGGCCTCGGCCGGCGCCCCCTGTCCCCATCTGCCGCCCCCGCTGGTCCCTTCTTGGGGTACCTGAGCACATGCTGGAGTAGAAGCCCTCCTTCTTGAGCATAATCAGCAGGGAGCTCCAGCCCAGGAGCACTGCGGAGAAAAAGAGGTTCTCCAGCACCGCGGTGCACGCCATCCACCAGCGCCGCCGGTACGCCTGCTCCAGCGTGGGGGCCATCCCGGTGGCCAGCCTGCCGGGGCACAGAGGACTAAGCCAAGCGCCCAGAGGACCCTGAGAAGCAACCTTTATCGTGGGGGCTCTAGAGACCCACCTTGAGCCCGCCCGGTAAGGGGGGACGCCCTTCACGGAGGCCCCCATCGCGTCCTGGGCTTCCCAGCGGGTCTCGACGAGCTGGGTCTGGGCGCACGGGCAGCGCCGGAAGCGCTGGGGTCCCCCACGCCCCCCGGGTCACTATCAGGGACCGGAAGGTCCTGTCTGCGCGCCACGGACTCCTGGCGCGCCTCCAGGCTTCTCCACCGAGGCCCAGGCACGCGGTGCCCGGCTCCCGGCGTCCAAACCCGCGCTTCCCCGAGTCCCCAGAGGTCAGCAAGGGGGCAGGGCGCGCTCTGAAGCCGCCGCCGGCCGCCAGCCAGCCTCCAGCTCCAGGAAGGACCCCCCGAGGAGAGCAGGAGGAGGAAGGGGAAAGTCCGATAGCAGCCCCAGGACACCCCCCGCCTCCCTCCGTCTTCCCGTGGCCCCGGGGAGACCACTCCTCTCCCCCGGGGCCGGGCTCCCGCGGGCCCTGCCCCTTCCCGCGCCGGGCGACCCAAGTGTCCGTGGGCTCTCGCTCCCGGCCCGCAGTTGCCACGTGGAAGGCGCCCCAGGCGGGCCCTCCGCGACCCCCGCGCCCCCCGCTCACCCGAGGCGCCCGCCCGTCCTCTCCTGTCCGGGGACGGGGCTCGGGTTCCCGCAGGAAGTCCGGCGGCCGCTGACTCAATAAGGGCCTGGGCGGTGGAGGGGCTGGGGAGCGGGCGTGTTTACCAAAGGGAGACAAGCCGGCCACCGCCGCGGGAGGGGACAGCATGCGGGCGGCGCCGGGGCGGAGAGCGGCCGGGACTAGGGGGAAGGAGAGCCCGAGGAAATCGCAGAGGAGAGGGGCGGGCCGGGCCGCAGAGCTGGGGGAGGCGCGAGTGCCTGCCCCCGGGAGCCTCAGTATTCCCATCTGTGAAATGGGCCTGGGCCTTCGGGCGCGTCCGTAGGTCCTCACGGCCTCAGACACGAGTGTGGTCCAGAGCGGAGGACGGGCCGCCGGAGAGGGGCAGAGGGGCCAGACTGAAGGGGCGGGAGCCGCGCCCTCAGGTGACTGGGTTTCTTGGGGAGCCTGGAAGAATCGGCAGGAGCCACCCGGGGACCCCCGGTTCTCAGGGACCCCCCAGCCCTGCCGGCCGCTCACCTCTGATCCAGGCAGACGCGCCTCGCGTGGCCGCGGACCCGTCGGCGTCCGGCGTCCGGTGTCCGGTGTCCGGCGGGCCCAGCTCGGGACCGTCCCGGCGCTCGCGGCCTTGGAGATTCCGCCTGGGGCTGTCACCGCCCCTGTTCTATTGGAGGAGGTCGGGGAACACGACGCCTCCGGGCGGCCCCCAGTCCGCGCGGCGAGGGTAGGACGAGGTGAATCGACGGAAGAGCCAACCGCTGTATTGACGCCCCGAGCTGGGGGCGGGGGTTCCCTCCCCAAACCCTGCCCCTAGGTCGAGTTTCACGAGCACGTGACTCGATCCCGGATACCCAGACACCCTCCCCGGCACACGGCCCTGCGCCTAAAATGTCCACCCATCTCCCTCCCGCTAGCCTTTGCCCCCGGCCCCCAAGAAGAACCAGGCAGCCCTCTCTGTATCCTCGGCCACAGCAAAGAACATCTCGGCTGGAGCGCGCTGACCGCGATGCCGGGGCGGCGGGGCGGGGGGTACGGGTGGGGTTTTGAACTGTGCAGCTGGGGAGCAGAGTTTTCCGAGAGAGGCAGAGTGAAACGGATTTCCTTGTAGAGGTAAGTCAGATTGAGCTCTGAGAGTGGACGTGAACTCTGTCCTGCGCTACCTTGAGCGAGTTGCTTGGCCTCTCTGAGCCTCGGTTTCCTTCTCTAAGTTGTACCGACAGCACTTACCTTACAATGGTACCTATGGTAGGACTGCTGGAGAGCTGGGCGCTGGAGTTGGGGGTTCTGAGACAGGCAAAATGCTCACGGCCGCTCTTGGCACAAAGGAAGCATAATCAGAGTTCACTGTGGTTGTTACTGCTGCCATTGCCATTATTGTTACAGAAGATGTGGTCATGGGAGCCCTCCAGACAGTCTCTGGACCTCCTGAGCCTCAGCGTCCTCATCTGTAAAACAGAGGGTGAACTGTGGTGTGGACTCATGGGATGAGGGCGAGGGCCCATCAGTACAGATGTGAGTTTATTGGGGGGTCTGAAGAGTGATGCTGATGATGTTCGCAAAGCTCTTTGGGCTTGTGAGCAACTGCCCAGGATGTTCCAGGCCCCAGACAAGAGGGACTCTCTAAACAGCTGAGCCACTTCACCATGAGAGGAACTCACATTTGCTGAGTGCCTAATGTATGCTGGGCCCTTTCCAGGCAAAGTGTTTCTCGGTCGCTCAGTCGTGTCCAACTCCTTGCGACCCCACAGACTGTAGACCTCCAGGCTCCTCTGTCCATGGGATTCTTCAGGCAAGGATACTGGAGTGAGTATCCATTCCCTTCTCCAGGGGGTCTTCCTGACCCAGGGATCAAACCAGGGTCTACCACATTGCAGGAAGACTCTTTACTGTCTGAGCCTCCAGGGAAGCCCATATTTTTCCAAGCAAAAGTTATCATTAAATCCTCAAAACATCACAGGCTCATTTAAACCTTGGAGCTTGTCACAGGAGGACAGGCCTGGGGGCCAGCAGCTGGAAAACGGTAGGTCTAAAGGGGATGCAAAGTCAGGCCTGGCTGGCTTTGAAGGGTGGTCCTTCCCATTCCTCCAGGTCGGGAGGAAACAGCAAAAGCGGAATCGTAGCAGCTGAAAAGGGACGAGGACTTCTCTGTGGCAGGGGTGCAGTGGGTGTCAGGCACTGAGGGTTTCGCTTCTCAAAATTCACGACTGGCTCCCAGAACTTCCAGATCAAGGTCAAACTCCTTAGCTTTGCACCAGGGGCCCTAGAATAAGGACCCCATGACCCAAGGCTTCATGGACAGGTCGCTTCAAGAATGTAATAAAATGTTGAGACCGCTCCCTGTGAACAGGCCTGTGTGACCATGCAGACACATATATCTACATTCAAATTCCAGGGGTTTTGTGGACCCGGCTCCACAGACTCTAGGGGTCCAAGGCTCCCCTGTGGCTGTTAATGCTCGCCTTTCTCTCCAACCCACATTTGCATCTTTTCGCCTGGGGACCTGTCAGCTGCATGGGGACAAGGCTCTGGTCTGCTGTGTGCACTGCGGTGTCTCCAGAGCCAGAAACAGCCCCTGGCAGCTGAGAGCACTTGGGAAGCACCTGTGGAATGAAGTGTGAAGTCACTGCTTCCACATCGCCTTCCCTTTGCATCTGCGATTGCATCTTGCGGGAAAGACAGATTCCTTCCTTCATCTCCGATGTACTTGTCCTTCCCAACTCCTCCAGTTTTCCCTTTTGGCTGGAAGCTCTGATCTCCTAGGCTGGGTTAGAGGTGCTCCCCCGCCCGCTGCTGGCCTGCTCAATGCTGTTCTATACTGAGATGAAGTGCTCACCCTGATCTAGAATCAGCAGTATCTTGCCTGCTCCCTCCCCAGGAGCTAGAAGTCCCTGGAGGGCAGGCACCATAGGAACCACGTTGTGGCTGGTTTGTATTATGCCTGCAACCCATCCCAGGACCTGACCTGTAACCGCCACTGGTAAATGTCTGTCCAATAACGGGAAGAGCGGAGTGAGAAAGGGAGCTGGAAAGGATGGTTGGGGTCAGTTTGGAAGGACCTCTGCCAGGCCAAGGATTTCCCACTTTGTGAAATCAGTCAGTTCAGTTCAGTTCAGTTCAGTCGCTCAGTCGTGTCCAACTCTTTGCAACTCCAAGGACTGCAGCATGCCAGGGCTCCCTGTCCATCACCAACTCCCAGAGTTTACTCAAATTCACGTCCATCCAGTTGGTGATGCCATCCAACCATCTCATCCTCTGTCGTCCCCTTCTCCTCTGGCCTTCAGTCTTTCCCAGCATCAGGGTCTTTTCTAATGAGCCAGTTCTTTGAAGCAGGTGGCCAAAGTATTGGAGTTTCAGCTTCAGCATCAGTCCTTCCAATGAATATTCAGGACTGATTTCCTTTAGGATGGACTGGTTGGATCTCCTTGCAGTCCAAGGGACTCTCAAGAGTCTTCTCCAACACCACAGCTCAAAAGTGTCAATTCTTTGCCACTCAACTTTCTTTATAGTCCAACTCTCTCATCTCTACATGACTACTGGAAAAACCATAGCTTTGACTAGATGGACCTTTGTTGGTAAAGTAATGTCTCTGCTTTTTAATATGCTGTCTAGGTGGTCATAACTTTCCTTCCAAGGAGCAAGCATCTTAATTTCATGGCTGCAGTCACCATCTGTAGTGATTTTGATGCCCCCCAAAATAAAGTCTGCCACTGTTTCCCCATCTATTTGCCATGAAGTGATGTGACAGGATTCCATGATCTTCATTTTCTGAATATTGAGTTTTAAGACAACTTTTCCACTCTCCACTTTCATTTTCATCAAGAGGCTCTTTAGTTCTTCTTCACCATAAGGGTGCCATAAGGCTGGTGTCATCTGCATATCTGAGGTTATTGATATTTCTCCCAGCAATCTTGATTCCAGGTTGTGCTTCTTCCAGTCCAGCGTTTCTCATGATGTACTCTGCATAGAAGTTAAATAAGCAGGGTGACAATATACAGCCTTGACATACTCATTTTCCTATTTGGAACCAGTCTGTTGTTCCATGTCCAGTTCTAACTTTTGCCTCTTGACCTGCATACAGATTTCTCAAGAGGCAGGTCAGGTGGTCTGGTATTCCCATCTCTTTAAGAATTCTCCACAGTTCGTTGTGATCCACACATAGGCTTTGGCATAGTCAATAAAGCAGAAGTAGATGTTTTTCTGGAACTGTCTTGCTTTTTTGATGATCCAGTGGATGTTGGCAATTTGATTTCTGGTTCCTCTGCCTTTTCTAAATCCAGCTTGAACATCTGAAATTTCACGGTTCACATACTGTTGAAGCCTGGCTTGGAGAATTTTGAGCATTACTTTGCTAGCGTGTGAGATGAGTGCAATTGTGCGGTAGTTTGAGCATTCTTTGGCATTGCCTTTCTTTGGGATTGGAATGAAAACTGACCTTTTACAGTTCTATGGCCACTGCTGAGTTTTCCAAATTTGCTGGCATATTGAGTGCAGCACTTTCACAGCATCATCTTTCAGGATTTGAAGTAGCTCAACTGGAATTCCATCACCTCCATTAGCTTTGTTCATAGTGATGCTTCCTAAGGCCCACTTGACTTCACATTCCAGGATGTCTGGCTCTAGGTGAGCGATCATACCATCGTGATTATCTGGGTCATGAAGATCTTTTTTGTATAGTTCTTCTGTGCATTCTTGCCACCTCTTCTTAATATCTTCTGCTTCATACCATTTCTGTCCTTTTTTGTGCTCATCTTTGCATGGAATGTTCCCTTAGTATCCCTAATTTTTTGAAGAGATGTTTCCCATTCTATTGTTTTCCTCTATTTCTTTTCACTGATCACTGAGGAAGGCTTTCTTATCTCTCCTTGCTATTCTTTGGAACTCTGCATTCAATTTGGTATATCTTTCCTTTTCTCCTTTGCCTTTCTCATCTGTTCTTTTCACAGCTATTTGTAAGGCCTCCTCAGACAACCATTTTGCCTTTTTGCATTTCTTTTTCTTGGGGATGGTCTTGCTCCCTGTCGTCCATAGTTCTTCAGGCACTCTATCAGATTTAATCCCCTGAATCTATTTCTCACTTCCACTGTATAATCATAAGGGATTTGATTTAGGTCATATCTAAATGGTCTAGTGGTTTTCTCCACTTTCTTCAATTTCAGTCTGAATTTGGCAATAAGGAGTTCATGATCTGAGCCACAGTCAGCTCCCGGTCTTGTTTTTCCTGACTGTATAGTGCTTCTCTATCTTTGGCTGCAAAGAATATAATCAGTCTGATTTTGACCATCTGGTGATGTCTATGTGTAGAGTCTTCTCTTGTGAGAAGTCTTACTCTGTGAGATAGGTGATTGGAACTCCCAGATTTTGTTTTCTTTTGGTTTAGTTTGTCTGTTTTTTAAGGAAGGAGATAGATATGGTCGGGTTTCTGTGTTTAAGGAATGGAAAGAAGAGGGACTTGAGAGCAGTTAAGAAGCCAGTGTAATGGTTCAGATAATAATAATAATAAAAAAAATAGGACTTCTCTGGCGGTCCAGGGGTCGAGAGCCTGCCTGTGCACACGGGAGACACAGGTTCGATCCCTGGTCTGGGAAGATCCCACTTGCCAAGGAGGAAATAGGTCCCTGGGCCACAGCTGCTGGAGCCCGCATGCCCAGAGCCGCTGCTCTGAGACAAGAGGAGCCGCTGCGATGAGAAGCCCTCACTCAACCAGGGAGTAGCCGCTGCCTCAGCCCGAGAAGACCGCTCACAGCACTGGAGACCCAGCGCAGCCAAAAATCAGTAACTACGTTTTGAAAAGAGAGAGACTTTAAGGCAATGACACCCCACTCCAGTACTCTTGCCTGGAAAACCCATGGACAGAGGAGCCTGGTGGGCTGCAGTTCATGGGGTCGATAGGAGTCGGACATGACTGAGCGACTTCACTTTCACTTTTCACTTTCATGCATTGGAGAAGGAAATGGCAACCCACTCCAGTGTTCTTACCTGGAGAATCCCAGGGACGGGGCAGCCTGGTGGGCTGCCGTCTGTGGGGTCGCACAGAGTCGGACACGACTGAAGCGACTCAGCAGCAGCAGCAGCAGCAGGGGGCCCACGAGAATGGCATGTAGGGTCCTAGTTCCCAGACCAGGAATTAGCCCTTGTCCCCTGCAGTGGAAGCCTGGAGTCTTAACCACAGGGACCCCCTGGGAAAGTCTCAGAGAAGAGACCAGAGACCCACCCCTGTATCAGAGTCATAGGATCCACCTGCCCCCACAGTAACCCCTCTCTAGACTCTGTCCCAGAGCGGAGGACAACAAGGCTGTTGCCTTGCGTGTCCTGTCAGCTGCTGGCCCGCCCGCCTCCTGCTGGGGTGTCAGGACTGGTTCCCAGGTCACAGCCGGAGTCCCCTTCCCGCCCTGCTTCCGGTCACATGTGCAGGTCTGCCTGAGGCACTCACAGTGCTGAGCCTCCCTCTTCCAGGAGGTAACAGTATCCAGCTCACAGGGGAGACATGATTTATTCAGCCCCACAAATAGTCACAGTCAACCTTTGCATGAGGAATGTAAATAAAATGGTGCAGCGACTTCGGAAAAATGGTTTGGCCGAGCCTCAAATAGTTCCAGAGTTAGCACTGAAACCCAGCAGTTCCTCTCCTAGGTATAGACTGCAGAGAACTGAGAACATTCAGTTCAGTTCAGTCGCTCAGTCATGCTGTTTGCGACCCCGTGGAGTGCAGCACACCAGGCCTCCCTGTCCATCACCAATTCCCGGAGTTTACTCAGACTCATGTCCATCCAGTTGGTGATGCTATCCAACCATCTTATCCTCTGTCGTCCCCTTCTCCTCCTGCCCTCAATCTTTCCCAGCATCAGGGTCTTTTCCAGTGAGTCAGCTCTTCGCATCAGGTGGCCAAAGTATTGGAGTTTCAGCTTCAACATCAGTCCTTCCAGTGAACACCCAGGACTGATCTCCTTTAGGATGGACTGGTTGGATCTCCTTGCAGTCCAAGGGACTCTCAAGAGTCTTCTCCAACACCACAGTTCAAGCATCAATTCTTCGGCACTCAGCTTTCTTTATAGTCCAACTCTCACATCCATACATGACCACTGGAAAAACCATAGCTTTGACTAGACGGACCTTTGTTGACAAAGTAATGTCTCTGCTTTTTAATATGCTGTCTAGGTTGGTCATAGCTTTTCTTCCAAGGAGTAACCGTCTTTTAATTTCATGACAGCAATCACCATCTGCAGTGATTTTAGAACCCAAAACCATCATGTGGACACAAAAACTTAGACACGAATGTTCATGACCCTGTTACCCATAAAAGCCAAGAAGTGCAAACTACTCAATTGTCCTGGAATAAATGGACAAATAAAAATGTGTGTCGCGGGAGTCCCTGGGGGTTCAGTGGTTAGGACATGCCTTGCTGAGGGCCTGGGTTTGATCCTTGGTTGGGGAACTAAGATCCCACACGCCCTGCATGGTGACCAAAACTAAACCAAAACAAAAAATGCATAATATTGAACGTATTATTATTTGGTCATAAAAAGGTCCTGATATATGTTACAACATGGACGAAAGCTGAAAACATGCTGAAGAAAAGAAGCCAGACGCAAAACATCGCATATTATAGGACTGCATGCATACGAAATGCCGAAAACGGACAGATACCTTGAGACTGAAGGTTAGTCGTCAAAAACCAACAAGGACCAAAAGTAACAACAGGGGAGGGAGAAATGGGGGGGGGGGGCGGTGCGAAGAAAATGAGCAATTAAATAGTGGCGATGATTGTACAGCTTTGTGCATGGACTAGCATCCACTGAAGTGAACGCTTCAAAAGAGTGGATTTTCTCATCATGTGAATTATATCTCAGTTTTAAAGAAATTTTTAAATACTTTCACAAGCATCAGGCACTAGGGAATTGGAGGATGAATAAGACACAGAGTCTATCTTCAGAGAACATGAAGTCCGGTGGAGGAGAGGCGGCGAGGAATCCAATTATCGCGTAGCAAGTGCAATTGCGTCTAAAGGAAGTGCCGTGCGGGACAGAGATTCTGCGCTGTCACGCATCACCCAGGAGGGCGGTGGTCTAGACTAGAGGGCAGGACGGAGTCCCTGCAGAGGCTGCGGTGCGGAGATCTCACTATGGAAGGCTTCCCGCGTCTGATTTATCCACGCTGAAAAGGAGGACGGGCCTCCCAGGCGGCTCAGCGGCAAAGAACCCACGTGTCAATGCGGGAGACGCGGGTTGGACCCCTGGGTTGGGAAGATTCCCCTGAAGAAGGAAGTGGCAACCCACTCCGGTATGCTTGCCTGGAGAACCCCAAGGACAGAGGAGCCCGGGGCGGGCCACAGTCCGTGGGGTCGCAAAGAGTCAGACGCGACTGAGCGACTAGACACAGTGCCGAGGAGGACGCTGAACCACTGTGGGAGCTGACGGTGCGCCCGGACCGAAGCGCGCGTAGACGGAGGGGGGCTGTGGTAAGAGGTTGCAGCCGGAAAGTAAAGACAGGCCAGCTGTACGGGATCCTCTAAGACGATGAGTGCTCAGTGACGACGGAAAATTACCCTCCTCCCCCCTCCCTCGCTCTTCCTCCCTTGCTGCCTGGGTCTGTAAAAGCGCCACCTTGCACGCAGTCGTTTAAAGCCCAAACTGGAGTTATCCGGTCTCTGCTCCAGCCCCGCCTTCCACATCCAACCTACTGATGAGCCTGCGGTTCCAACCTCTGATGCTTGACTTCCTGGTGGTCCAGTGGCTAAGACCCCGCACTTCCACTGCAGGGGCTTGGGTTCGATCCCTGGACATGAGTGACATGGACAAACTTTTCTTGTTTTTTAAGAGAGAGAGATCTCTTCTCCATCGACTGCTATCCCACAAGCCCGGGCCTCAGCAGATCCAACCTGGGCTCCTGCAGCGTTTTCACCCTGACCTTCCGGATTCCCCTCATACATCCAAGTCCACCTTCCAGGGAGAATTACAGGCCACTCCCCTTGGTGGTTTCCCATGCCTGTTGAGCAAGCGTCCAGGCTCTCAGCAGCGCCTCCGGGCCCATGTGGGCCCTCCTGCCGCCCCATTCCCCCTCTGGCATCTCCCCTCTCTGTGTTTTCACCGGGGTGACCTGGCCTCATCCGTCAATACCCCGTGTTCTCCCACCTGGACCTGGAACATTCTTCTGTCCTGGTCTATCTACTGGTCCTCCAGATTTTGACTTAACTGTCACTTCCTACAGGAAGGCTCTTTGACTCCAACAATAAGTCCCTCTGCTATATGACTCCTGCGATATCTGAGCCGCCCTTTGGCACATCTCATCAAGATGTGTGTCTCCTCTGATGGTCTGTGTGGGCTGACGGGCAGGGACCAGCGCCCACCACCCCCACCACTAACACTAACCTGTGACTTAGCACAGAAGCCACCCCCCTCCCCCACCCCTGTCCCCTGGCAAAGTCCTACCCAACCTTCAGGTGTCTCTCACCCGTATCGCTTTCAGGGTGACCGTCTTCTCTGAGCACTCAGACCTGGGGTGGGGGTGTCATCCCTTTACATAGCACTCATCACAATTATAAGAGGGACAGATTTTATGGAACTGCCCTGATGATGGTCCAATGGCTAAGACTCCACGCTTCCAACACAAGGGGCCCAGTGTTCAATCCTGGTCAGGGAACTAGAGCTCACATGACGCCAGCAGGAGTCCACACGCCGCACGGGAAAAATCCTGCGTGTTGCAGCTAAGACCTGGTGCAGCTTAATTACTTTTTAAAAGTGGCTGATTTTAGTATCTGTCTCTCCCCAGGTACTTTAATTTCTGTCTTGCTTCTTTTTGCCCCAGCTTTCAAACTGATGCTTGTCACAAGATTTCCCTCAGGTCAGCCCACAAGAATTTTTATGAAACTTCCTGAAATCGCATACTAAACTCTATGTGCGCGTACAGTTTTCCAAAGAACCAGTCTGTGGCTTTTGTTGGGAGTTTGAGTGGTCCAAGAGCTGAAAGGTTAAGAACTTTCTCCCTTCTTTCCTTCTAAATAGCATGCTGCTGCTGCTGCTAAGTCACTTCAGTCGTGTCCGACTCTGTGCGACCCCAGCATGAGGTTTATGTAAAACCATTGCCCTAGGATGTAAACTCCAGGTTGGCAAGGATCTTCACCTGTCCTGTTCCATGGTGAACCTCAGGTGCATGGAATGGTGCCTCGATCCTTCCAGGCGCAGGTGTAGAATGACTGAGCATATTCTCTGATGACCGTTAATGATTGTGAGAACTATTAGTGGTTGTTAACTCTTTCTGTGTAACAAATGACCCCAGAAAATAATGGCTTAAAGCAACCTTTATTATCTCAGCTGCTCCAGGCTGGCAGTCAGGGTGCAGGTCCATTCTGTCCTCTGCTTCAGGGGCTCTGACAGGGCTGCAAAGTGCCAGCCAGGGCTGCCGTCATCTGACAGCTCGACTGGGGAAGGACCTGCATCCCAGCTCACTCGGGCAGGTGCTGGTGGGATTCAGTTCCGCGCTGACTGTGCGCCGGAGGTTGCCCGAGGTCCTCACCACGCAGGTGTCTTCCTAGGACAGCTGACAACATGGAAGCCCACCTCCTGAGGGTTTGCAAGTGAGAGGAGGGGGAGGGCGGGGGTGAGAGGAACGCTACAGGGACGGCCATGACGCTCTTCTGTGCCTGGACCTTGGACGCAGCGTTCATCACCTTTGCTGTGTTCTGTTTGTTAGATGTGAGCCTCTACGAGGAGGAGTGAACACTGTATTTAAGATGGATAACCAATAAGGACCTACTGTATAGCACATGGAACTGCGCTCCATGTTATGTGGCAGTCTGGATGCGAGGGGTATTTAGGGGAGAATGGATACGTGTATATGTAGGGCTAAGTCCCTTTGCTGTTCACCTGAAATTATCATATTGTTAACCAGCTATGTTTTGTTTAGTTGCTAAATCACATCCAGTTCTTTTGCAACCCCATGGACTACAGCCCACCAGGTTCCTCTGTCCATGGGATTTCCCGGGCAAGAAGACTGGAGTGGGTTGCCATGTCCTTCTCCAGGGGATCTTCCCAATCCAGGGATCAAACTTACATCTCCTGTATAGGCAGGCAGATTCTTTACCCCTGAGCCACCAGGGAAGCCCATCAATCAGCTATACTCCAATGCAAAATAAAAAGTTTACAAAAGGAAAAAAAAAAAATCCAACAATCAAAAGCCTCTCTCGAGGTCAGGTGCACAGTGGAAGGAGATCATACTGGGGATGAACAGCAGTGAGTAGAGTGGGTGGGCTGTTAGGAGCCACCTTGGAGACCATTCGCTCTGGGGACAGGATGACACATTTTCTCATTCAGCTTCCGGCTAGGCTTGGCTGAAAACCCAGGGAACGCATGGTGCAGCGCAAAGGCCTCCAGGGCAAGGAGCTGAAGAGGAGGGGAGACACGGGGGAGGGAAGGCTCGCTGGACGGGGGAGCCTCTGCCCGTCCTCCAGCAGACCCCCGCCACGCAGGAAAGGAGGCGGACGTGTCAGATCTTCTAACTTTTCAAAAGAAGCCAAAGTCCTGGTTTTTCATGAGACAGTCCTCGATTTGTAAATCTGACAGTCTAGCGAGCGTACACGAGGATTGAGTTTTTGACCCTTCTCTTCGGCCTCGCCTATTCCACCACCCTTCACAGGTCTGTTCACCTCTCCATGCCTCCCCTCCCGCCCCCTATATTGTTCACTGAAGGCAGTGCACATGCCAACTCACTCTTTGCGACCCCATGTCCCACTCTTTGCGACCCCATGGACTGTAGCCTGCCAGGCTTCTCTGTCCATGGGATTCTCCAGGCAGGAATACTGAAGAGGGTTGCCATTCCCTCCTCCAGGAGATTGAACCCACATCTCTTACTGGGATTCCTTACCTCTAGCGTCACCTGGGAAGCCCTCACTGAAGGCAGCTGCTGCTGCTGCTGCTAAGTCACTTCAGTTGTGTCCGACTCTGTGCGACCCCATAGATGGCAGCCCACCAGGCTCCCCCGTCCCTGGGATTCTCCAGGCAAGAACACTGGAGTGGGTTGCCATTTCCTTCTCCGATGCGTGAAAGTGAAAAGTGAAAGTGAAGTCACTCAGTCATGTCTGACCCTCAGTGACCCCATGGACTGCAGCCTTCCAGGCTCCTCCGTCCATGGGATTTTCCAGGCAAGAGTACTGGAGTGGGGTGCCAGTGCCACTGAAGGCACGGACCTAGCTAGTTCACGTTGTACACCTTCTATAGCTCTCTGTGCGTGGCAAGGCAACAGTAGATATTGTTGAATGAAATATGACTTTGCTGACATATACTGCATTAAGGAAGACTCCCCAAGTCCACCCTCACCTCCACCCAGAGGACTGGGTAAAAGTGGGCTCTGAATTAGCTGCAATCCTGCCACTTGCTTGATCTAGGACCCTTCGCAAGTGACTTGCTTTTGGGAGCCTCAGCTTCCTCATCTATGAGAACCACAGTACCCGCCTCAGAGCTGTTATCAGATCTTAATGAAATAATATACTCACTAGCACAATGTGGCAACAATAAGTTTTTTTTTTTAATTTCTTGTTCTTTTCGGCCGCGCTGGCTCTTCGTGGCCTCGTGCAGGCTTTCTCCAGCTGCGGCCAGCAGGGGCTCCTCTCTGCTTGCAGCACGTGGGCTTCTCATCGCGGTGGCACCTTTTGTTGTGGCCTGAGGGCTCTAGGTGCCCCATGGCACGTGGGCTCTTACTGGACCAGGGATCAAACTAGCGTCCCCTGCATTGCAAGGTGGACGCTAAACCTCTGGACCCCCAAGGAAGCCCTCAACAGGTACTTTTACTGAAATCCACACACACAGACACAGGCACACACACACACACACACACACCCATTTCCTCACTGGATCCTTGGCATGTCTCCCCCCGAATCCATGTCATCCATCTACTGCCATCCCCAAGGCTGGCAGCTAGAGGGAGCCTTTAAAATGCAGATTTGTCATTTTCACCGCCAGGGTTCACCTCCTTCCAGTTTGCTGATGCCCTTCGGAGAACACCCAGCCTTTTAACACAGCTCTTCAGGCTCTGTGGAGCTGAGCCGGCCGGCCTCGGACAGGTCTCTTCTCCACCACCCACCTCCCATCCCATCCCACTCCAATACGAGCTTTTCTGCAGCTCTCTGTCTGTAGCTGAAACCTCTTCTCTTCACCCCGACCGCCCTTGCTTCTAATATACGTTTCAGCGATGCACCCTGGAAACTCCTGATACTTCCTGCTAAACCTGAGGGCAGGCACAGTCTGCTTTCCTCACCATTGACCCTTCCCAGCACAACCCCCGCTGAGGACCTGAGGGACGCCCGCGGACCGGCGCCAGCGGGCGGACTCCCGTGGGCGGACGGCGCCACCTGCTGGCCCACACCGGCACTGCAGCACCTGGACGCGGGCTCTCAGCCCACCCTGGAGGTGATTTTTAACGATTTTTTAACTTTTCTGGGGGTATTATCTCATGTCTCCTTACATCCAAGTTAACAATTTTTTTAAAAAAGGTAACATTATAGGTAACATTATGAGTATTTAACATGAGAAAGGGAGGCACTTTCCTAAGTGCCTTAGTTGTTATTAACACATTTAATCTTCACGACGACTCGATGAACTGGTTTTATCACTTGATAGACAGGGTAACTGAGCTGGTGCCGGCCATAAAGATTCTGCCTGCCAGTGCACGAGATGGAAGAGACGAAGGTTCGATCCCTGGGTTGGATGATCCCTTGACAAAGGGCATGGCACCCACTCGTCTCCTTGCCTGGAGAAGCCCGTGGACAGAGGAGCCTGGTGAGCTGCAGTCCATGGGGGTGCCAAGAGTCGGACATGAGAGCACGCACTCAGCTGAGGCACAGAGCAGTCAGATGCCTCCCCAGGAGCACACAGACTGAAACTTTCACCCCAGGCGGTCTGACCTGAACCTGGACTGTTTTTTCCCGGATGCTCCGTGCAGTCTGTGGGACGCTAGTTATCCAACAGGAAATGAACCTGGGCCCTTGGCAGTGAAGGTGACACGACCCAAGCACCGGGCGGCCAGGGAGCTCCCTGAGCCTGTCCTCTGTAAGCCTGTCATGCGCTGCCTCTATTTGTCCTGCACGCCCAGGGGCCCGGTGAGGTTACATGCCGGACGCCAGCCTCTGCTACCACAGTGGCATTGGGGTCACCGAAGCTCCCGGTGCAGCGAGCCGCCCTGAGCCGCAGTTCTCCAAGGGCTCCGTCAGGACAGGAGTCACTGCGGCCTCTCCTGTGCGTGTAGAGGTCCATCCTGGCCTCCAGGCTACTGCTCCTCTCCTGTGACCCAGAAACCACCACCTCTCAGAGCCCCCGTTTCCTAAGAGGGCCTCTAGCCTGCTGGGTGGATCGGACCACAGATCCCACCAACGGTGAGGAGTGCGGGTCCCAGTGTGGACTCAGGTGGACCCCAGATGGCTAATGGCAGTTATCACTCAGGCCCTCCCCTGGATCACACACACCGTGCGTGACGCTGGGTCCCTTCACATGTTCCACTGTGGCTGTTTAGAACCAAGACACGTCGTGGCTACTTAAGTCCCATCTCCTTTCCACCCGCTCCTCTAAATCATTTCTTTTCCATCATTTGGGAAAATGATGTGCCGGCCTGCACTTCAGTTGTTAAACATAAAAAGCTGGGCTTCCCTGGTGGTACAGTGGTGAAGAAGCCACCCGCCAATGCAGGAGACGCAGGTTTGATCCCTGGTCCAGGAAGATTCCACCTGCCGCGGAGCAACTGGGACCGTGAGCTGCAGCCGCTGAAGCCCCCGTGCCTACAGCCTGTGCTCCGCAACGAGCCCCGCACACCGCAACCAGAGAGAGCCCGCTCCCAGCAACAAGAGCCCTGCACACTGCAACCAGAGAGAGCCCGCTCCCAGCAACGAGAGCCCCGCACACCGCAACCAGAGAGAGCCCACTCCCAGCAACGAGAGCCCTGCAAACCGCAACCAGAGAGAGCCCGCTCCCAGCAACGAGAGCCCCGCACACCGCAACCAGAGAGAGCCCACTCCCAGCAACGAGAGCCCTGCAAACCGCAACCAGAGAGAGCCCGCTCCCAGCAACGAAGACCCAGCGCATCCAAACCAAACAAAGCATATGCTTGTTACAAAAAAAGAAGTATCTTGGGAACCTTCTGTGGCCCAGCCATTACTGTAAGTGGTTTATTCACGTTAACTCACTTTACCTTCACCCAGCCCTATGACTGTCCCCCGACTTTACAGATGAGGAAGCCAAGCACGGTGAGGTCAGGGTCACACAGCGAGCGGCTGACGGGGACTGCCCACTTAAGCCACAGGACCGGTCTCTGCTTTTAAACACGTCAGACTCCCTCTGCTGGTAGAGGCTGTGTCTGCCGCCTTCACTCCCAAGTGCCAGGCACACTGCTTTGCACACTGTGGGTGTCAACAAATTTGTTTTAATATATAATATATATATATACACACAGTCACGGGCCCGCCTGGGAAAGGGCTCCATCATACTCCAGCTCCTGGAGACTCTCCGGAAGGAGTCCAGGCCTGGCAGTCTTCACAGATGACGCCCAGCGAGGGGCACGTTTAGTAGACAGGTGGGGAGGGAGGGGGAGCACCTTAGGTGTGCTGCTGCGCCTCATGCAGGCCCAGAACTCTGCTGCGCCCTCTTCATCAGCTCCTCATCCTGCATAGACAGCTCTGTCAACTTCTTGCCCATCCGCTCATGGATGTCCAGGTACTTGGAGACACAGCGGTCCAGGCACACGGACTCGCCCTTGGACAGCTCTGCTTCCTTGTAGTGGGGAGGCACGCACTTCCGGTGGCAGGCGCTGGTCATTCTAGAAAGAAGGGCAAGGTCGGATCAGCAGCCTGCTGTGGCAAACCTGGAACTCGCGACGACTCCTGCCCTGCTACCCTGATCTCACCCGCCAGGAAGGCAGTGTGAACCCCCAGTCTGCGCCTCCGCCGTCTTGGGAGGCCCTTGTCTGAGCCCATGGTCACCCTGTGTTTCTGACTCATCAGACAGGAACCGTTAGCTGAGTATTGGCTACGTTCTGGACATCACACTAAGCGCGTGACGTGGATTCTGCCACGCAGTCCTTAGGATGACTCTATGCAGTCGGCACGATCGTTACCCTCTTTTTACAGATGAGGGAGTGAAGGAACAGGGAGCCTCAGGATCACATAAAGCTGGGCTACGACCCCAGGGAGCCTGACTGGGGGCTTCCTGGGGGCGCAGTGGTAAAGAACCCGCCTGCCAATGCAGGAGACGTAAGAGACGTGGGTTCGATCCCTGGGCGGGGAACAGAACCTGGAACAGGGCATGGCAACCCACTCCAGTGTTCTTGCCTCGAGAATCCCACAGACAGAGGAGCCTGGTGGGCTACAGTCCATGAGGTCGCAGACTTGGACAAGGCCAAAGCAGCTTACACGCATGCATGAAGCCTGACTTCACAGCTTACTTTAGAAAATTATTCTCACATATAGCCTTCGAGACAAACCCAACTAATCAAAGGAGGATACCAGAGAGTTTTAGCCAATAAAAATAGCAAATAATTGTTGACTGCCTACGTGTGTCGGGCTTGATAAGTCTGTCTTATATTTTAACATTTAATATTTATAATGTCTCTATGAGAAAGGTACTATTATGAACTCCACTTTATAGCTGGGATAACCACCAGTCTACAAGTCCAAGTAACTTGCCCAAGGCCACAGTAGTGGTGGTTGATGTGGCTGTGATTTGTTCCCAAATCTGCCCGATGACTCGTTAGGAGTCAGACTGAAGTCCTGGTCCTGGTACTGCTACTGACGAGCTGTGGACCCTGAGAAAGCTGCTGAACCTCTACAAGCCTCAGTGTCCTCACCTTAAAAATGGGACAAGGGAACTCTGGAGATTATAAAAAGATAATGCCTATCAAGTGCTCAGCATTGCTAAACGGGTTACGCGGATCTGTCAAAAGGCAACTGCCCTACTGTCCCCAGAGCCCAACCAGAGCCTCGTTTCTCTTCCTGCTCGACTCCTCCATCATCAATTCCATCCCAATCCCAATGTCAAAGTCCTTCTAGTGAGTCCACACTGCGTCTGCATTAACCCTTAACCATGGGGTTGGGTGGAGAAGGAAACGCAACCCAGTCTAGTCTTCTTACCTGGGAAATCCCATGGACAGAGGAGCCTGGCCAGCTACAGTCCAAGGGATGGAAAAGAGTCAGACACGACTCAGCCACTGGGCATGCTTGCGTGGGGGTGGGTGCTGGGAAGGTAAGTATGGACCTCAGTTTATCCTAGATTGAGAGGAAGATTTTTCGGAAGTCGTCCACCTCTGCCCTTGGAGAGAATGACTTGGGAGCATTCTCTAAGATGTGAGGGGCAGGACCGGCCTTACCTGTTGTACATGTCGGCCATCATCTCTACCTCCAGCTCTGCGGCCAGCTGCTGGGCCCTAAGTGGGTCCATCTCAGCCCTGCGCCCTGGAAGAGATCTCCTGCGGGCCTCCTAGTTCCTGGGTTTGGGCGGGGGGGGGGGGGGGGGGGGGGAGACATCACGGTCAGCACCCAGCCCTCCCAGCCGCTTTCCCGTCCAGGGGCTGCAGGACGTGGAGGAATCCCAAGGGCATCCGACCAGGAGGGGCCGCTGACCTCGGCAAGCTCAAGCACCCAGCGTCGGACCTGGGAACCGAGGCCCCGCCCAAGGTCGCAGAGCCGGCGACGGCAGGCCTGCAGAGCGGGTCCCAGCACCCTGACGCCCAGCCCCTCAAGGTGGCGTCTCTCCAGGAGAAGAGGGGGTATCGGGGACCGGGCCCCAAACGGCCGGCACGAACGCGCGGGGCCCTGCGGATCCGATGCGACGCGGGCCTGCGGGGCCGGGCCCGGGGCCACGGCCCTGGAGCGGCGGCGCCGTCTTCGGGGTCGCCGCGCGCTCCAAGCCTCTCTCCGAGGCCCGGGCCTCTCCCCGCGCCCCCGGGGCCCCCGGCGTCAGGCACACGCCACAAACTCACCGAGCGGGCGGCTAGTGCAGGGCGGAAGCACGTGGGGCACGGCCGGCGAGAAGTCCCGCCTCCCTTCCACTCAGGCCGCGCTTCCGGAGTGAAGACCCCGCCGCGGGCGGCGCCGGGAAATCCGCCACCATAGAGAGGGAGCGGCTGGCTCCCGCCGGAGGCGAGGGAGTCCTCCAGATGCTAGAGAGGACTGCAGGGTACCATAGAGGCTGCGGCGGGCCGTAGAGCGCCCGCAGCAGGTAGAGTTAGGGTCCCTAACGGCGATGGCGGAGCGGTTTGAGTTTATCGGATCTGTCAGAGCGGGCAGGGGTACCGAGCTCGGTGAACCTTACCCTCCGCACCCCCGGGGGCGCTGAGGTCGGAGCGCAGGTCTGGTGCAGAGAAGGAAGCACGTTCTCAAACTGCAGATCTCAGATGCATGTAACCCTACCTGGGCCGCCTAAAATCACCCGTGTCCAGGGCCCACTTCGCACCAAATAAATCAGAATCCCCGAGGCTAGGACCCAGGCATCGGTATGTCGTGGGAGTGTGTAATTTCCTCGGTTCTGTCTCCTCACAGCAAGAATTTGAAGCGATGGAGGTTAAAACCCTTGGATAGCTCCGTGTTACAGTTCTGTTTTATTTAGAAAAGAAAGGAAAATACATCTTCCAGGCGTGAGGGAATGCCGACCCAAACGGCGCGAAGAGGGGGTAGAGAGAGCGCCCCAGCCCTTGGGCTCCTCTTTTTATATGTTTTTTCCCTCCCCTGGGCCTGCCCTATGTAAATTGGGCTTGCCAGGAGTGCTGTTTGTTCTACCTGAGGTCCTCACTCTGGTCCGCAGGCCTTCCTTTGTTCTATTTTCTTGGGCTTTTCCTTCCTTGTCTTTTAGCCACTGCCATTCTGGGCTCCTTTTTCCTATTCTAACTACCTAACAGGTCCACTGTAGAATTCCCCTGCGATTCCCCTGTGCAGGCAGGTTTGAGAGCCAGAGTTCAAGAGGGCTTTCGGGTGAATACAGCTGTGCAGAGATCCCTGAACTGTCTCTGGGGTTGCAGAGACCAGCGAGGCGCCTTCTTATAGAAAGAGGAGTCAAGTATACAGTATGTTTTATTCAACTCCTGTTTGATGCCCCCACAATCACAGACAAACTACCCAATCTGATCACATGGACCACAGGCTTGTCTAAATGAAACTAAGCCATGCCCTGTGGGGCCACCAAAGACGGACAGGTCATAGTCGAGAGGTCTGACAGAATGTGGTCCACTGGTCAAGGGAATGGCAAACCAGTTCAGTATTCTTGCCTTGAGACCCCCATGAACAGTAGGAAAAGAAAAAGATAGGACACTGAAAGATGAACTCCCCAGGTCGGTAGGTGCCCAATATGCTACTGGAGATCAGTGGAGAAATAACTCCAGAAAGAATGAAGGGATGGAGCCAAAGCAAAAACAACACCCAGTTGTGGATGGGACTGGTTATAGAAGCAAGGTTTGATGCTGTAAAGAGCAATATTGCATAGGAACCTGGAATGTCAGGTCCATGAATCAAGGCAAATTGGAAGTGGTCAAACAGATGACAAGAGTGAACATTGACATTCTAGGAATCAGTGAACTAAGATGGACTGGAATGGGTGAATTTAACTCAGATGACCATTATATCTACTACTGTGGGCAGGAATCCCTTAGAAGAAATGGAGTAGCCATCATAGTCAACAAAAAAGTCCGAAATGCAGTACTTGGATGCAATCTCAAAAACGACAGAATGATCTCTGTTCGTTTCCAAGGCAAATCATTCAATATCACAGTAACCCAAGTCTGTGCCCCGAAAAGTAACACGTAAGAAGCTGAACAGTTCTATGAAGACCTACAAGACCTTCTAGAGCTAACACCCAAAAAAGGTGTCCTTTTCATTATAGGGGACTGGAATGCAAAAATAGGAAGTCAAGAGAAACACCTGGAGTAACAGGCAAATTTAGTCTTGGAGTACAGAATGAAGTAGGGCAAAGGCTAATAGAGTTTTGCCAAGAGAACACACTGGTCATAGCAAACACCCTCTTCCAACAACACAAGAGACAACATAGACATCACCAGATGGTCAACACCAAAATCAGATTGATTATATTCTTTTTAGCCAAAGATGGAGAAGCTCTATACAGTCAGCAAAAATAAGACTGGGAGCTGACTGTGGCTCAGACCATGAACTCCTTATTGCCAAATTCAGACTGAAATTGAAGAAAGTGGAGAAAACCACTAGACCATTTAGATATGATGTAAATCAAATCCCCTATGACTATACAGTGGGAGTGACAAATAGATTTAAGGGACTAGATCTAATAGAGTGCCTGATGAACTATGGATGGAGGCTCGTGACATTGTACAGGAGACAGGAATCAAGACCATCCCCAAGAAAAACAAATGCAAAAAAGCAAAATGGCTGTCTGAGGAGGCCTTACAAATAGCTGTGAAAAGAAGGAAAGCGAAAAGCAAAGGAGAAAAGGAAAGATATACCCATTTGAATGCAGAGTTCCAAAGAATAGCAAGGAGAGATAAGAAAGCTTTCCTCAGCGATCAATGCAAAGAAATAGAGGAAAACAATACAATGGGAAAGACTAGAGATTGCTTCAAGAAAATTAGAGATACCAAGGGAACATTCTATGCAAATATGGGCTCAATAAAGGACAGAAATGGTATGGACCTAACAGAAGCAGAAGATATTAAGAAGAGGTGGCAAGAATACACAGAAGAACTGCACAAAAAAGAGCTTCATGACCCAGATAATCACAATGGTGTGATCACTCACCTAGAGCCAGACTTCCTGGAATGTGAAGTCAAGTGGGCCTTAGAAAGCATCATTACTAACAAAGCTAGTGGAAGTGATGGAATTCCAGTTGAGCTATTTCAAATCCTGAAAGATGATGCTGTGAAAGTGCTGCACTCAATATGCCAGCAAATTTGGAAAACTCAGCAATGGCCACAGGACTGGAAAAGGTCAGTTTTCATTCCAATCCTAAAGAAAGGCAATGCCAAAGAATGTTCAAACTACCGCACAATTGCACTCATCTCACATGCTAGTAAAGTAATGCTCAAAATTCTCCAAGCCAGGCTTCAGCAATATGTGAACCATGAACTTCCAGATGTTCAAGCTGGTATTAGAAAAGGCATAGGAACCAGAGATCAAATTGCCGACATCCGCTGGATCATCGAAAAAGCAAGAGAGTTCCAGAAAAACATCTATTTCTGCTTTATTGACTATGCCAAAGCCTTTGGCTGTGTGGATCACAATAAACTGTGGAAAATTCTGAAAGAGATGGGAATACCAGACCACCTGACCTGCCTCTTTAGAAATCTGTATGCAGGTCAGGAAGCAACAGTTAGAACTGGACATGGATCAACAGACTGGTTCCAAACAGGAAAAGGAGTACGTCAAGGCTGTATATTGTCACCCTGCTTATTTAACTTCTATGCAGAGTACATCATGAGAAACGCTGGGCTGGAGGAAGCACAAGCTGGAATCAAGATTGCCGAGGGAAATATCAATGACCTCAGATATGCAAATGACACCACCCTTATGGCAGAAAGTGAAGAAGAGCTAAAAAGCTTCTTGATGAAAGTGAAAGAAGAGAGTGAAAAAGTTGGCTTAAAGCTCAACATTCAGAAAACGAAGATCATGGCATCCAGTCCCATCACTTCATGGAAAATAGATGGATAAACAGTGGAAACAATGTCAGACTTTATTTTTTGGGGCTCCAAAATCACTGTAGATGGTGATTGCGCCATGAAATTAAAAGACGCTTACTCCTAGGAAGGAAAGTTATGACCAACCTAGACACCATATTAAAAAGCAGAGACATTACTTTGCCAACAAAGGTCTATCTATTCAAAGCTATGGTTTTTCCAGTGGTCATGTATAGATATGAGAGTTGGACTATAAAGAAAGCTGAGCACAGAAGAATTGATGCTTTTGAACTGTGGTGCTGCAGAAGACTCTTGAGAGTCCCTTGGACTGCAAGGAGATCCAATCACTGCATCCTAAAGGAGATCAGTCCTGAGTGTTCATTGGAAGGACTGATGTTGAAGCTGAAACTCCAATACTTTGGCCACCTGATGGGAAGAGCTGACTTGTTGGAAAAGACCCTGATGCTGGGAAGGATTGGGGGCAGGAGGAGAAGGGGACGACAGCGGATGAGATGGTTGGATGGCATCACCGACTCAATGGACATGGATTTGGGTGGACTCCGGGAGTTGGTGATGGACAGGGAGGCCTGGCGTGCTGTGGTTTGTGGGGTCACAAAGAGTCCGACACAACTAAGCGATTGAACTGAAGTGAAGTAGACGCCCCAGACCATCTCTTCATAAAGAGGATTAGGCAGCCATTGCAACTGCCAGCAGAGCCATCCTAGCGTGCTTGGGTGAAGAAGAAGGGTATTTGTGAGTGTGTGTGAGTGTGAAGGGTATTAGTCGCTCAGTCATGTCCAATTCTTGGCGACCGCATGGACTGTAGCCCACCAGGCTCCTCTGTCTATGGGGATTCTCCTGGCAAGAATACTGGAGTGTGTTGTCATACCCTCCTTTAGGGGATCTTCCCAACCTAGGATCAAACCCAGGTCTCCCACACTGCAGGCAGATTCTTTACCGTCTGATCCACCAGGGAAACACAAGAATACTGGAGTGGGTAGACTATCCGCTCTCCAGGGGATCTTCCCAGCCCCGGGATGGAATCCGGGTCTCCTGCATTGTAGGCAGACTCATTGTCTGAGCCACCAGGGAACAAGACAATGTGCTTCTCTGCATGCCTGTCTCCTGCTCCCCGCCCTCCTCCCCCCACCCCAAGAAAAATCCACCTCAATCCTGGATTTTTCAAGGGACATCCCAGTGAACGAAATTTAAAGATGCAAGTTAATGATGCAAGGGTACACTGCCCGTAGGAGAAGCTGGGCCAGACACTTTATATGGTTGGTCACGGTGTACTTTCCTGGGAAAGCCATGATTTTAAACACTGGGTCTCATTACAGCACTGCTGTAAGGACTCAACCTCTGTAAACCCTGTGCCCTGATGCTTTAAAATTGAGGGTTAGGACTTCCCTGGAGGCACGGTGGATACGAATCTGCCTACCACTGCGGATAGCACGAGTTCAATTCCTGGTCCGGGAAGATTCCACATGCCTTGGAGCAGATAAGCCCTGAGCCACGACTACAGAGCCTGCACACCTACAGCAGATGCTCTGCAACAGAGAAGCCACGGCAATGAGAGGCCCGCACACCGCGATGGACAGGAGCCTACCCTCTCTGCAACTAGAGAAAGCCGGCATACAGCAACAAAGACCCAGGGCAACCAAAAATGAATAAATTTTTTAAACTGAGGTATAAAATTCCGACAGTAAAGTAGTAACATGCAGAATCTTAAGCTTAATTTTTAAACAGATATTCATTTTTATAACCATTACCCAGATCAAGATACAAAATACTTCCAGCACCCTAAAAAGTTATCTCATGTCCCTTCCCAGTCAATATCCCCTCTCCTGCAGTGAACCTCTATTCTGACTTCTATCAGCATCAGTTAGTTCTGCCTACTCTTGAACATCATGTAAGCAAAATTATACATTACTTTCTGTTTGTGCCTCACCTCTTTAGCTCAACGTAGCATCAGTGAGATTTCAGCCATACTGTCGTGTGTATCTCTTATGCATTTTTCTTTATTGCTGTCGAGTGTTTGATTGTATAAATCAGCTGTAATGCATTTATCTATGCTCCTGTTGATGAACTTGTAGGTTGTTTCCAGTTTTGGCTATTGAGATAATACTGTGATGTATATTATTGTACATATGTTATCCTGGTTTTTGCTTTTGATAACATTATAAATATATGGAATATTAAGAAATTACATGGAAAAAAAGATGGGTTCTTGCAAGAAGAATCTGCTTCCTAGATGGGATTTTTTTTTATCAGATTTTATGAATGATTGTGTAACTGTATGATTCCATTTAAATCACATTCTGAAAATGACAAAGTTATAGCGATGAGAGAAAAGATTAATGAGATTGCCTAGGGTTAGATTTGGTGGGGAGAGGGAGGGAAGTGTGCCTAAGGGAATAACACAAGGCAGATCTTTGTGTGGGTGAAATGGTTCCATGTCCTGATTGTGGGTGGAGGTTTTATACAAATCTAAGCTGTCATAACACCATACAAGCCATCATATCCAGGCCAACTTCCTTGTTTTGATATTGCATAAGTTATGTAAGATTTAGCTTTCAGTGGATAAATCTTAAGTAAAATGTAACCTTCAGTTCCCTTTCTGTACTACTTAGGTAACTTCCTATAAACCTATAATTATTTCAAAATGAAGTTTTAAAAATCATTATAAAACAAACAGGAAAAATAGCATATCTAATCCATGACAGTTGCTCAATAACAATGAAATGTTGTTTTCTTTTTGGAGTTTCATTTATTAGGGCAAGTTTAAAAGTACAGAAAACGTTTCCTGTGGGCGCCACTCTCCTCTCCCCGCCATGGCGTGTGCTTGTCCACTGACCCCAGTGTGCTCTGAAAAGGGGGGCTCCTCTGGCAAAAATGTCACTTTGCCTGCTGTGTTCAAGGCTCCCACTTGACCAGATAGTGTGAACTAGGTTCACACCAACTTGCGCAAAAGCAACAGACAGCCCTCTGCTGCCAGTGGATCAGCAGGTCATCAAACCCGTGCCAAGTGTCGGGGTACCGGCAGAGCTGTGGCTCGAATTCCCAGGGTTCCAGGTGGCTGGACTCCCCGTTCTGGCCAGGGTGCTTCTGGAAATATGTGTCGTGGGGGCCACCTGTTTGCACCAACCAGGACCTGACGACGTTGGCACCGCAGAGCGAATACAGCGCAGCAGTGATACGCCATCTGCTCTGCACCAGCCGCCCTGGCCTCGCCACCGCTGGTCATGCCTAAAGGTCATTGTGTAGGGGAAGCTCCTGAACTTCCTTTGGAGGCTGAAGATAAAGTTGAAGGCTACAAGAAGACCAAGCAGGCTGTTTTGCTTCTGAAGAAAGTGAAGGCCTGAAATGACATCAAAAAGGTCTACGCCTCTCAGCGAATGAGAGCTAGCAGAGGTAAAACGAGAAACCCTTGCCGTGTCCAGCGCAAGGGACCCAGCCTCATCTATAACGAAGACAGTGGTATCATCAGGGCCTTCAGAAACATCCCTGGAATTAATGGAAGCAAGCTGAACATTTTGAAACTTGCTCCTGGCGGTCATGTGGGGCGTTTCTGCATTCGGACTGAAAGCGCTCTCCGAAAGCCAGATGAGCTGTATGGCACTCGGCATCAAGCAGCCTCCCTCAAGAGTAACTACAACCTCCCCATGCACAAGATGCTCAATACAGACCTCAGAAGCCTCTTGAAAAGCCCAGAAATCCATAGAGCACTCTGAGCACCACGCAAGAAGATTCATCACAGAGTCCTGAGAAAGAATGCACTGAAAACCCTGAGACTCACACTGAAGCTTAACCCACACGCAAAGACCACGCGCCAGAACACCCTTCTTCGACAGGCCAAGAACCACAGAGTCCGCTGGGATAAGGCGGCGGCAGCACAAGACGCCAAATCAGATGAGAAGGGGGTTCGGGGCAAGAAGCCTGTGGTGGGAAAAAAGTCTGCAGGGCACCAAGAAACCAGCAGCTGAGAAGAAGCCCGCAGGAAAGAAGGCCACCCCAGAGGGAAAGAAGGCTGCTGCGCACACTTACATTTGCTTATTCCATAAACGCCAACTCATCTGGGGCAGCTGATTTTGAATAAAGACCTGAACAAAGAGGCAAGGAGAAACATGAAAAATAAGTAAATACAAGTCCGGAAAAGTGGCGAGCACGGCGTACTGAATTTTCAGATGGTAATCACCCATCACCAGGACTTGTTGTCAGCATTTAGCCGTATTTTCTCCATCTAACTGTATCTCTAACAGATGAGGTCTTTTTTCCACATTGCAATTTTCAGGCCCTTAAAGTTATAGATGTCTTCACACTAAGTACGGCTGGCAATCAGCAACATTGCACTGTTCAACCACTGGCACCCAAACCGGGTTTTCAGACCATGCCAGGCAGAAGCCCCCGAGTTTTCATTCCATATTTAAGCTAACTAAAGTATTTGCTCATTTAATATCTATCTAGTGAGCACCCCATCTGACCCAGGCAACTTGCTAGGCCCCAGGCATATAGCCATGAACAGGAAGGTAAAGCCCCTGCCCTACTGCAGCTTAGAGTCTAGAGAGAAACTCCAGTGACAAATGAATAAGGTGATTTTGGATTTCAATAAATATACAAGAAGGAAATAAACTATGCGGAGATGATGGAGAGGAACTCAAGGTCATGGGAGGCCTCTAGGAGGAAATGACATTTCAGAGCAGAAGACAGTCTTACAAAGGGCAGGAGGGGAACGGTGGTAGTCCCGAGAACGGAAAGGAGGCAATTTATTGAAGGAATTGGAAGGAGGCCAGGATGGCTGAAGTGGTGGGGATAGTGCGGGGGGAGGGTTGGGGGAGTCCCAGCTTTCTAAGTCACAGCCCCCATCACGAATTCTCCGAAAGCAGTCCCCTTCTTAGACCACAGGACCCCTGGAGAAGGTAAAGATGTTCTGTTTTTCGGAGCAAAAATCCCAATTCAGTGCAAAAATTTGCTCCGAGCCTACTGTGTCCCGGTCACTTCAGCACAAAATAGAGCTCAGTTTGTATCATCTGGACTCGTAAGCCATTAGCTTGGACCCTCTCCCTTCTCTCTGCCCCTCCCCCACCCCATCCATCGGGGGGGCCCCCAGGACAGGTCCCCATGGCAGCTGTCCACTCACCCCCTCCCTCGCCAACCTCCTGCAGCTGCTTTAGTCCGAGGACGGGTAAAGGGACTGTTTAACAGAGGGTGGAGGGCAGGGAGGTGCAGGACCTGGGCTCTGGATGTGCAGGGGAGGCCGGACAGCTGGCAACCACGCTCCACAGGGGCCCTGGGGGCTGCCCGGGCCAGGCGAGGACGAGGATGCGGGGAAGGAAACCGGCCCAGGATGGATGCGGGCCCGGGCAGGCGGGAGGGCCCGGCAGTGATTGAAAGGTGCCACCTGTCGGCGCTCCATGGGAAACCCGAGCCTCCCCGTCCAGGGGGAGTGTTGTACCAACAGGGTAGTAAACAATGCTGGTCCGTGGCCCCAGGCCCTTGAAGTGGGGGGGTGGGGGGAAGGTGGGGGGAAGGTGGGGGCTAGAAGCCCGGGGGCTTAAAGACAGCCCGGGAGAGACACCACTCAGCTCAAGGAAGGAGACGGCTCCAGGACCCCAGACAGAGGCCCCCCAGGTAGGCGAAGCCCTGCGCCCCTTTCCGAGCAGCCCCTCCATCTGCCGACCCCTCTGCCCACCTCCAAGGGCAGGAGCCTCTGAGCAGCGCCCCCCGGTTGGAGAAATCCTCTCTGACTCTCTCCATCACTATGTCAACTCTTTTGAGCTGGAGGTCGGAGGCCCTGGGGTGCCTAGCAGAGTCGCCCCCAGGTGGCCACCCGCCAGGACCTGATGGGCAGAGAGGGCCTCGGAGACTTCCGAGTCCAGTTGGGTGGGAGGCGGCGTCTCTGAGCAGCTGAGGGGGGCATCTCCGAGGGATGTGACTGGCTGGAGGACCACAGGAAGACAGACGAGGCGGCAGAGGTTCTGGGGGTGTCAGCAGAGCCTCGCAGCACGTCTCCACCATGCGGGGCTTGGAACTCGGGCTCCTGGCTACTTTGCCTTCCCGTCTGCCAAGGCAACAGGAAGAGGCAGGAGCTGCCACAGCAGACACAAAACCAGGGCAGAACGAAGGCTTCTCGGGCAGGGCAGGGGCACGGAGGCTACCACGTACTTGGAAGCGAGAGCCGACCTCCTCAGCCACTTCTGACTGCCCTCCTGGGGTCCCCCTCACCCCCGCCGGGCGCCTTCCACGGGACCCCGGCTGAGGAGCCACGGGGGGCAGCGTCTGCGGCAGAAGCTCGGGCTGGTCGTCGGGAGACTGGGCTCTGCACACAGTTTGGCCGTTTAATTGTCCTAAGCACCACTGTAGTCAAGGGGCTTCCACTCCCCGAGCCTCACATTCCTGCATCTGTAAAATGGGGCCAACAACGCCTATTCCGAGGGCTTAGAGTGAGGAAGCAGGGAGGTACAGGAGGGTGCCCGTAGTGCAAGCTGTACAATTGTTAGTGCTGGTGTGTGTGCGCGCGTGTGTGTGTACACACCTGCCCCTCCCCTCCACCGTGCTGTGTGTGGCGCATGGATGTAGGGTAAGGCGGCTGCAGGGCTCGGCTATGTCTTAGCCTATCACTGCCACACTTTGAGGCATAAAAACGGCTCCTCATCTTACCGGTGTTCAGTTCTCTTTGCCTTGTCTTACCAACTAAATGCCCTCCTGGCTGAGTCAGGACCTTAATCTGGCCCAGGGCAGGGCAGAAGCCAACCTACACCGTACAAGCTGATGTATGCTGAGTCCTCCTTACGTGCCAGGAACACCCCCAAATACATTCTATGCATTGGCTTTCTTAACCCTCCACCATCCCTATGAGGTGAGACCTATTTTTATCTCCAGAAGTCAAAACCCAGGCAGGGTAAGAAGCTTGCTCAAGGTCACAGTGGGAGCCAGGAATCCCCTTGTAGGAAGCTGAAGAATCAGTGATTTTCACCACTGCGCCACATCACCTTCCAAACAAGAGCGCAAGGTAGGGATGGGGCGTGTTGACCATTCAGACCAGCATTCACTATAGTTTCTTCTGCTAAAGGTGGCATTGCTCAAGAGGGCGGTAGATGCGTCTCAGGGTTGCTGTTCACTCGCTCAGTCGTGTCCAACTCTCTGCGACCCCATGGACTGCAGCACGCCAGGCCTCCCTGTCCTTCACCATCTCCAAGAGTCTACTCAAAGTCATGTCCATTGAGTCAGTGATGCCATCCAACCATCTCATCCTCTGTCGTCCCCTTCTCCTCCTGCCCCTCAATCTTTCCCAGCATCAGGGTCTTTTCCAAGGAGTCAGCTCTTCACATCAGGTGGCCAAAGTATTGGAGCCTCAGCTTGAGCATCAGTCCTTCCAATGAATATTCAGGACTGATTTCCTTTAGGATGGACTGGTTGGATCTCCTTGCAGTCCAACGGACTCTCAAACGTGTTCTCCAACACCACAGTTCAAAAGCATCAATTCTTCAGTACTCAGCCTTCTTTGTGGTTCAGCTCTCACATCTGTACCAGAGAAGCCTGTGGAAACTAGGGCCTCCTAAGACATTAATCTGGAGAAGGCAATGGCGCCCCACTCCAGTACTCTTACCTGGACTATCCCATGGACGGAGGAGCCTAGTCGGCTGCAGTCCATGGGGTCTCGAAGAGTCGGACACGACTGAGAACTTTACTTTCACTTTTCACTTTCATGCATTGGAGAAGGAAATGGCAAACCACTCCAGTGTTCTTGCCTGGAGAATCCCAGGGATGGGGGAGCCTGGTGAGCTGCCATCTATGGGGTCGCACAGAGTCGGACACGACTGAAGTGACTTAGCAGCAGCAGCAAGACATTAATCGGGCTTCCCAGGTGGTGCCAGTGGTAAAGAACCCACCTGCCCATGCAGGAGGAGAAAGAGACTCGGGGCAGAGACTACCTCAGGGTAGACAAAGCAAAATGAAAAGAAAGCAAGGAAAAGAAAATCCAAGGCCAAATATGGAGACAATGAGTTAAAGGAAGAAAATATGTTTGGAGAAAAATGAGTTAAAGGAAGCTAAACAAAGTTAAGATTTCTTTACCATGGGGTATCTGGACTCTAAGTGCTAATGAAGCTATAAGACTCTAAAAGGGTTAAGAGTAGGCTGTTTTTGGAACAGTCTTAGCCAGTGAACACCCTCCTGTCCCCAGTGAAGCCCTCATTAATGCCTTGTTCACTCAGTCGTGTCTGACTTTGTGGCCCCATGGACTGCAGCCCCCACCCACCAGGCTCCTCTGCCCATGGAATTTTCCAGGCAAGAATACTGGAGTGGGGTGCCAGTTCCTTCTCCAGGAGATCTTCCAGACCCAGGGATCGAACCCGAGTCTCTTTCACCTCCTGCATGGGCAGGCGGGTTCTTTGCCACTGGCTCCACCTGGGAAGCCCTATTAATGTCTTAGGAGGCCCTAGTTTTCCACAGGCTTCCTGGGGTAGCTCAGCTGGTAAAGAATCCACCCGTAATGCAGGAGACCCCGGTTCAATTTCCTGCATCAGGAAGATCCCCTGGAGGAGAGAATGGCTACCCACTCCACTATTCTGGGGCTTCCTTGGTGGCTTAGCTGGTGAAGAATCCCCCTGCAAGGTGGGAGACCTGGGTTTGATCCCTGGGTTGGGAGGATTCCCTGGAAAAGGGTTAGGCTACCCACTCCAGTATTCTTGGGCTTCCCTGGTGGCTCAGCTGGTAAAGAATCTGCCTGCAATGCGGGAGACCTGGGTTGGGAAGATCCCCTGGAGAAGGGCGTGGCAACCCACTCCAGTATTTTTGCCTGGAGAATCCCCATGGACAGGAGCCTGGTGGGTTACAGTCCATGGGGTTGCAAAGAGTCAGACACGACTGAGCGATTGAGCACAGCACAGTTTTCCACAGAACACAGTTTGCCAACTCGATCTAGACCAGTCCCGTGTGTGTTGGAAGTGAAGACTCCCCAGAGAGGCAAGGAGACTCGCTCCGGTCCCAGGCTCAGGGCTGAGGTCAGGACAAGCTCCTAGCTCCCTGCCGATGGGTGTTCCATCTCCTGGCTTCATTGATTTCCCTCCAGCTTTAATTCACTGCCAGAGCTGTGAACCATGGGCTGTAGTGGGAGTGATGGAATTGAAGGGCAGCGTGAGCATCTTTGAAAATCCCAGCCCGCTTCCTGGGGAAACTGTGGGAGACTGAACCGGGGACCCCCAGGACCCAAATGGCTGGCAGGAACAGGGCCCTGGCCTTCGTATGCCCGTCTTCCTGCCTCCGTCCCAACTGCCCAGGTGCCAGCGGTACTGCACCCAGAGTGACCGCCCTGCAGGGGGCAGGAGGTATTTTTAGCCAGTGACAGCAATGTCTGCTTCTTTTACTGCCTGAGTCATGCCCTGAACATTATTCAGGGATTATTTTCTCTGTAAAAAGACCCCCCAAGAAGGGCAGAAGGAGCTGGCTCTGTCCCCCTACCCAGCTATTTTCGTAGATGGGACAGCACAACCATCCTTCAGTGTCAGTGGGGAAGCAGTCTCAGCCTCCCTGGTGGACACTAAGATTGGCAGATGCTCTCGTCTCTCACATGAAATGGGGCAGCGTCTGCTTATAACCTACACAGTCCTTTCTGATACTGTTAAGTCAGCTCGAGATCGATTGTAATACCCTGTACAATGACAATGTTATGTAAACAATTGTTAATAACAATGTAAATGCTACGTAAATAGTTGGAGCGGCTGCAGATTCAAGTTTTGCCTTTTGGAATTTTCTGGATTTTTTTTTTTTTCAAATATTTTCCATCCGAGGTTGGTTCAATCCACCGAGCCTGAGGACATGGAAGGCTGACTGTACATACAGAGCTTGAAGAGGAAACCTCACGTTGAAGTGTCACGCGCTCCCTTTCCTCCCACCCCCGGCAGCTGGAGGATCAGACTTCCCTGCGGAGGTTAATCAGGGAGAGCACATATCTGTTCTTCACCAAAGGGAACTCTGCCAGGCTCAGGGCCAGCTCTTCGGAGACTCACACACAGCCTGGCAGAGACCCAGACCCCATGCAGGCCCAGAGCTCCCCAAATCTCAGGCATCCTTACACCATCTCTGCGGCTTAGGTATCTCGTATCCTGCTTTTCTGAACGTCTTCCTTCGAATTAGTTGATTTTAACGTCAATAAATGCATTTATAAAAGAAACTTTATATCACTATTGGAAATGGAAACTCCACGTCACTGGCCAGAAATAGAACGTAACTGTAAAAATAAATCCAACTGGAATCAAAGCAGTCTTATTTGATTCTATCTAGAGACTCCTGTCTGCTTTGGGCTCTGAGCCTGCGGGCCCTGCGGACAGCTATCTCCATCAAAAGGGAAGAGGAGCAACTGTCCAGGGATGCGAGTGTCAAACTGTAACCACCTCGCTGACTTATTCAAAAAGGGGCCAAATCATTGAAAAGGCATTATGTGACTCTGTTTTTTTTTTTTTTAAGTGTGTTTATTTATTTGCCTTTAGCTGTGCTGGGTCTCTGCTGCTGTGCCCAGGCTTTCTCTAGTGGCAGCGAGTGGGGCGACTCTTCCCTGCGATGCCCAGGGCTTCTCTTGTGAGGCTCTCGGGCCCCAGAGTGTGGGCTCAGTAGTTGTGGTCCAAGGGCTTAACTGCCCCTCCACATGTGGAATCTTCTCGTACCAGGCATTGAACCCATGTCCCCTGCATTGGCAGGCAGATTCTTAACCACTGGACCACCAAGCAAGTCCTGACCCAGTGTTCTTTAAAGCCCAAGTCACAATCCGCAGAGGACCGTTCGGTGGACATCAAGTAAACAGAGCTGGCCCAACACCCCATTTTGGGGGAAGTGGTGCCCTCCCCCTTTAACCAGACAGAAAGTGGGTGCTGGTGTCTCATGTCCAAGCAATGGGGGCCCTGGGACTGAATTGAAGGCGTCCCGACTCCAGGGCCTTCACCTGGAGAGAGGGGGCATGACCGGGTGTGTCTGTCTTCTCTTTCCAGAGATGGAGCAGAAGGCGGGGAAGTCCTCCGAGGACGGGGCCACTGTCCCCCCAGCCGCGGAGGCCCCGGAGCCTGCGGGAGGTGGTGGCTCTGTGGAGGAGGAGGCCACAGGCCCCGCTGAGAGCACCGCCAGAGCAGGGCTGGCCACAGCAGGACAGCAGGAGCAGGCCCCGGCCGAGGACGGCGTCTCCGCTGAATGCCATGCAGACGGGCTGGGTGAGGTCAAGGCGGAATCCCAAGGGGAGGCTGAGCTTCAACAGGAAGACCCAGGGCAGGGAGAGACCACCGCGTCCCCTCGGAAGACCGACAGGAAAGACCAGACCGACTCTGAGCCTGCGGGGGCTGAGGGAGACGGGGAGATCGTGTCCGCCTCTGAGGAGCGGAGCGCTGATGAGAAAGAGGCCAGGCTGGGGTCTAGGGAGACAGTCGACGCGAGCGGAGAGGCCCAGGCTGAGCCGAAGCAGGCTTCAGGGGCGCAGGAGGCCGAGGCTGGAGGCGGGGAGGCCGAAGGGCCTCAGGAGGAGGGCGGCAAGACCGAGGAGCCCCAGGCTGCAGCCCGGGAAGAAGCCGGCGCACCAGCGGCCCAGCCTGACTCTCCGAAGGCCGCCGTGGAGGACGAGGCCAAGCCCGAGCCACAGGAGGAGGAGGTGACGGAGCGGGTGGTGAGTGAGGGAGTGGAGAGGAGGGAGGGGGCCCCACGGCAGTCCAGAGTCCCCCCCAAGTAAGCCCCTGTCCTGCTTTATTCCTCGGGGAAAGTCCAAGAGCCTGGGTGGCGGCAGGTGGCAGAAGCCGTGCTTGGCCCCGGGCTGCCTTCCAGATCTTTCTGAAGCCTCGGGCAGGCACGAGCCCACCCAGCGCACGTTTGTTCCAGGAGCCAGGTGGTCCTGATGAGGAGCAGGACCAGGGTGCGGGGGCAGAGGCTGACGACGGGGCAGGGGGGCCTCCCAGCTCCCCGGAGGGATGGCCCGAGAGCCCCACAGAGGAGGGCGGCAGCGCCAGCCCAGGTGAGGGGGCGCCCCGGAGCCCACCTGCTGCTGGGCCCGCCCCGGGGGTGAGGGTTGGGGGTGGAGAGGGGCCCAGGAGCCCACCTTGCTGCGGGGGCCACCCCAGGGGGGCGTTGGGTGGAAGAGGGGGGCCAGGAGCCCACCTGCTGCACTGCTCGCCTGGGGTCATGCGAGGCCCCCAGGAGCCCACCTTGCTGCAGGGGCCACCCTGTGGGGCATGGGGTGGAGGGCCCCAGGAGCCCACCTGCTGCATGGCCCACCCAGGGGGTGTCGGGGGGCGTGGCCAGGAGCCCACCTTGCTGTAGGGCCCACACCCGGGGGGTGTGGGGGGGGAGGGGGCCAGGAGCCCACCTTGCTGTAGGCCCTGCCCAGGGGGCGCGCCGGGGTCGCTCCGCTTCCCTCCCTCCTGTTCCTCTCCCTCAGAGGGGCTGAGCCCAGACACTGCTGCTTCTGAAGAACTCGGTCCTTCAGCCAGGTAATGTCAGACGCTGGAGCCCCAGCTCCCCCTCCACACCACAACCTGCTCCCTTCAAAGCCTGCTGTCCCCTGAGACTGGGCCTCCAGCGTCTAGTCTCGAGATATGCCAGGAATATTGCTGCCCCCTAGCTCAGGGCAACCCAGAGAATCCCAGGGATGGGGGAGCCTGGTGGGCTGCTGTCTCTGGGGTCGCACAGAGTTGGACACGACTGAAGCGACTTAGCAGCAGCAGTAGCAGCTCAGGGCAGAGCCTGGGAAATGAGAAGAGTTGGAGCGGGGAGCAAAGGGCAGTGGAGCATCCCTGGTTGGACTCCAGCACTGGGTGGAGTGCTGAAGAAGCCTCCTCTCCAGCACCCCTAGGACTCTTCATGGGAGCCCCCAGTCTTGTCTGTCTCCGCAGTCTCAGCATCACCAGTCGCGCGTGAGCAGAAAGCCTGAGTTTGGACAGCGACGCTGCCACTTGTCTTGGTCGTACGTTGTTCCTGTCTGACTCTTTGGGACTCCATGGACTGTAGCCCACCAGGCGCCTTTGTCCGTGGGATTTCCCAGGCAAGGGTACTGAAGTGGGTTTGCCATCTCCTCTTCCAGGGGATCTTCCCGACCCAGGGATGGCACACGCGTCTCCTGCCTTGGCAGACGGATATTTTTTTTTTTACCACTGAGCCACTCGGGAAGCCCTGCTGTCTGATCGTGGCTGTATCACTTCCCCCTCCTCCCCTGGGACGTGGACACAGTCAGGGTACCTGCCTCATAGGCTTCTGGTGAGGCTCAGATGACGTCTGTGTATAAAGCACTCAGCCTGACGCCTGGTGCCTGAAAGGTGCTGGATAACACGAGTGACCTGACAGTCCCAAGTTGTTGTTCAGTCACTAAGTCGCACCTGACTCTTTGTGACCCCATGGACTTCAGCACGCCAGGCCTCCCTGTCCATCACCAACTCGTAGAGTTTTCTCAAGCTCATGTCCATTGAGTCGGTGATGCCATCCAGCCATCTCATCCTCTGTCATCCCCTTCTCCTCCTGCCCTCAATCTTTCCCAGCAGCAGGGTCTTTTCCAATGAGTCAGCTCTTCACATCAGGTGGCCAAAGTATTGGAGTTTCAGCTTCAGCATGAGTCCTTCCAGTGAATATTCAGGGTTGGTTTCCTTTAGGATGGACTGGTTTGACAGACCCAAGATCACATGGCAAATAAGAAGCCTAGGCAGGACTGGAACTCAGGTCAGACCTCAGGTGTGCCCTTGTTCTAACCTACTGCAGTCAGACTGAACCTCACTCTTCCTTCCCAGCGCCTCCCAGTGCTGGGCCTGGAGGCACGTGTGTGAGGCGGGGACTGTAGCTCTGTAGCCTCTTGGGCCGGCAGGGACCACTGCCCAGCCAGCCTCCTCCCTGAAGAGGTGCGTCCTAGCCCCCCTCATGCTCCTCTGAACGTTTCCAAGCAGTGACTCTTCGCCCAGCGATGTGCCCCAGAGCCCCACGGAGCCCCCTCCGTCAGAAGAGAAGAAGAAAGAGAAGGCGCCAGAGCGCAGAGTGTCCGCTCCTACCCGGCCCCGGGGACCCCGAGCTCAGAACCGCAAGGCCATCGTGGACAAGTTCGGGGGGTAGGATTCGGGCGAGGGGCTGGCGGGGCTGAATTGGTGGGAGGATGGGGCGGGGGAGCAGCCCGAGCCCCAGAGGGACATCTGATGGGTCCTACCCCCACCCCGGGAGGACTACCGTCTGATGGGACCCCACTTCCCGCTCCGGCGCACAGGGCAGCCGCGGGCCCCACGGCCCTTTTCCGGAACACCAAGGCGGCAGGCGCGGCGGTGGGCGGCGTTCGGAACATGCTGCTGGAGTGGTGCCGCGCCATGACCAGGAGCTACGAGGTGCGCGGCGGGCGCGGGTGGCCGTGCGGGGCTGGGGGTGGGGTCCGGCGGGGCTGGGCGCAGGCCCCTGACGCGGCTTCCGGCCCCACAGCACGTGGACATCCAGAACTTCTCCTCGAGCTGGGGCAGCGGCATGGCCTTCTGCGCGCTCATCCACAAGTTCTTCCCCGACGCCTTTGACTACGCGGCGCTGGACCCCGCGCAGCGCCGCCACAACTTCACGCTGGCCTTCTCCACCGCAGAGTAAGCCCGGGGGCGCCGTGAGGCGGGGACGGGGGGCCCAGCCGCAGGGGCCCTGGGGAAGGACAGTCAGGCCGAGCCCATGGCCACACCTCCTTGAATCCGACAGGTGCTTCTCAGATGCGGGGAACTGGTGGAGGACGGAGCAGTGGGTGAAACCGACCAAATCCCCGCTTGCCTGTGACTCCTATTCTATTTTACGTTATTTTCTTTTTTGGCCGTGCCCCGTCGCATGTGGAATCTTAGTTCCTCAAACAGGGATCAAACCTTCACTCTTGGCGTTGGAAGAATAGAGTCTAAATCACTGGCCCACCAGCAAAGTCCCGTGACTCACACTCTAAAGAGACAGACAGCAAATACACATACATGCGGAATTAAATGTGAGGGGACAGGCAGAGAAAATGCAGGCGGGTGAGAGAGAAAGGAGGGGAAGACTGGGAGTTTGCAGAGTCCTGGGGCCAGATTCTGACCCTGACTTTTGTTAGCTGTGTGATCTTGGGTAGTCTTGTTCACCTCTCTGAGCCTCTATATTCTGACCTTTAAAATGGGCATGACATTCAGCAGGGCTGTGATGAGAATTAATAATTAAAGTCCGTAACACAGTGCCTAACCCATGGCAAATGTTTCAAAAAACAAAACCCCTAGTTGCTGTTCCTATACTAAAACGAATGATATCACAATTGATACATATTTTTAAAATTAATTTAATTTTGGCTGCACAGACTTTCTCCAGGTGCAGTGAACAGCAGCAACTCTTTTTCATGTGGTGCTCAAGCTTCTTTTGTCCAGGCTCTAGACTCTTGGGCTTCAGCAGTTGTGGCTGGCCCACAGACTTAGTTGCCCGGAGGCATGTGGAATCACCCCAGACCAAGGACTGACCCCATGGTCCCTCCACTGGCAGGCGGATTCCCAACCACAGAACTACCAGGGAAGCCCCTGTGATGATACTTGTTATCCCCTGTGGGACCCGGAGGGAGATTTATTGCTGAGGTTCACACAGCTGGGTGCCTGGGCCGCAGAGGGATGGGGAAGGGGTGGACTAGACAGACAGGAGGGGCGTGAGGAGCAGCGGGGCCCAGGGAAGACCCTGAGAGGCGAACACAAGGCTGCCGGGCGGTGGGGAGCGGAGGCACTCTCCGCACCAAAGCCCCAAAGCTGGACTGGGCCAAAGGCTTCCACCTCTATCCCTGGAGAGGCCGGCCAGTCCCCAATGGCCTTGAGGCTCTCCGGGGCTCATACCTGGCTCACGCATCCTTTCCTGCCTGGGGGAGGCTTCTGAGCCACCACCCGGTCTGGGCAGAGGGTGTCGTCCTCCAGGACAGCTCTGAGGCCTGGGAAGGGATGGCTGAGGGCACTTCTGCAGGCCCGGAGCATGGGGCAAGTCACTGGGGATGCTGCCAGCGTCTTGGTCCGGGAGGCCGAGCCCTCTGAGCGAGTTCAGGCCTGGCCACCAGCCCGTGGGGAAGCCTGGGGCAGCCAGCCTCCCCTCTCTGGGTCTACATGTCCTCATCGGCAAAATCAGATGGCTGATACAGACCGGTGCTTTTCAAATGGGTCCCTCACCCCACTGGCAGCTTCCTCAAACAAAACAGTAAGTGGATGCCCAACACAGTAAACAGATTTAAGGGTGGCCTTTGTAGGCTGGGAGGGGCTCCCGGAGCACCCCAGATCAGTGTCCAACCCCCTTCCTAAGATGGTCCTGAAGCATGTCTACTAGGCCCTCGGGCACCAAGGATGCCATCTGAAAACTCCCAGACTTGGTGCTCCAGAATCGCTTCCCAGGTGATTTAAAAAAACCTGCCTGCCAATGCAGGAGACACCAAGAGACCCAGGGATTGAACCTGGGTCAGGAAGATCTCCTGGAGGTGGTGGTTTAGTCTCTAAGTCATGTCAGACTCTTGAGACCCACGGACTGTAGCCCGCCAAGCTCCTCTGTCCACAGGATTTTCCAGGCAAGAATACTGGAGTAGGTTGCGGTTTCCTTCTCCAGGGGATCTTCACGACCCAGGGATTGAATCCGGGTCTCCTGCACTGCAGGCAGATTCTTTACCGAAATGGCAACCAGCTCCAGTATTCTTGCCTGGAGAATCCCATGGACAGAGGAGCCTGGGAGGGCTAGAGTCCATGGGGTCACAAAGAGTCAGACACGACTGGGTACACAGGCATGCATGCGGAGTTGGTGCTCTGGAAGGCCCCTTCCAGTTTCACATTATCCTGCCCTGGGGTGGGGGTGGGGGTGGCGGTGAAGGGGTCGGGAGCCCCATGTCCTGCTCTGAGCTCGGAAGCACCTTTAAGGGCCATGACAAGCCACGTGAACCAAGCGTGATCAGATGCCAGGCGTCCTGCTAAGCGCTTCCCTTGGATTGTCTGATTTGACAGTCACGACGATGCTTGTGTGGCTGCCAGCAGGGAGTTATGGGAGGTTGGTGCAGGAGGGCAGTGGCCAACCCGGCCCTGGAAAGGGAAACTCCTGGCCGGGGCTGTGAGCTCTCGGTCACCATCAGAAGGGCGTGTGGCTTGGCCCTGACCAGGCGTCCCTGGCCTGTGGGCCAGGGGTCATTGTCCTCCTGCGGCTGCCAGGCTGTGCGTGTGTGGCCGTGCCATCAGGCACGCAGGATCTTAGTTCTCTGACCACGGGAGACCAGGGGTCACACGTGCGCTCCTGCCAGTGGAAGCTCCAAGCCCTGACCGCTGGACCGCGCGGGAAGTCCCCCTCCCTCGCTCTCTGACCCTTGGCAGCTGATAGAACCTCTCCTAGGGCTGGGTATGAAAACGAAGTGTGCAAAGTAAGGGGCCTGGCCACAGCTGGCTCCCTTCTAGAAGGCTCCTCTGATTCCCCGGGAGCCCAGCGCTGGGCCCCTGGGGGGCTTGATTAGTGAGCTGCTGGAGGAGCCCGCCCCGGCTCCCCAGGCCCGGTGGGAATGAAGCGTTCACCTCTCCTGGGTGGAAACCGCACCTCGAGCCACACCCAGGAGCCGGCAGCATGGCAGCGTTGGTTGCGGGGAGCTCGTCCCGGGCCTTGAAGCCCTTTGGTCCGTGCTCCTCGCCTGCCCCCAGGCCCATCTGGCTCGGGTCTCGGTCCAGCTGACTCAGCCCTGAGAGGATGCCCGCTGGGACCCTGGTGGCCCCTCCCGCCGGCACCCCGCGCGGTTGGGTGGCGGGGCCTTCCGGGACTCGGCTTCAGGGCCAGGGTGCCAGGCCGTCCAGCAGGCCTGCGGTGGAGTCCCAGCTGTGCCGCTCACTTTGGGCAAACCACCAAGATGCTGCGAGTCTCCGGCTCCCCTTCTGCCGGTTGAACACAGAGGAGTGGAGTGAATGAGGGCATTCAAGAGAAGGCATTTAGACGCTCCCTGCTGGCCTAGTGGTTTAGATCCCAGGCTTTGACTGCCCTGGGCTGGGCTGGGTCAGTCCCTGGTCAGGGACCTGAGTCCTGTAAGCTGTGCAGTCCGGCCAAAAAAAAAGAGGGGAGAGGGAAACACTTGATAAGGCTCCTGGCACGTGGTGGCAAGGCCCCAACAGTGCTTCGATCAGATGGTCGGCCTCGGCGAGGCCAGGAGTAGCCCGTGGTCCCAAAGAGCAGCTGGGAAGTTAGAGAAACAGGACTTGCTGCTATATTCCGCGCAGCTGCTCAAGCTCGCCTGCCTCAGGATGTTTGCACCTGCTGTTTTCTGGAACCCCCTTCTTGCAAATATGCACCCGATTTACTTTCCTGAGCTTTAAAGTACTCTTTAAGAGAACTTTTCCTATTAAAAATCCCTTAGGGGAACTCCGGGCTTCCCTGGTGGCTCGGATGGTAAAGAGTCTGCCCGCAGTGTGGGAGACCCGGGTTCAATCCCTGGATCGGGAAGATCCCCTGGAGAAGGAAATGGCAACCCACTCCAGTATTCTTGTCTGGAAAATCCCATGGATGGAGGAGCCTGGTCAGCTACAGCCCATAGGGTCGCAAAGAGTTGGACACGACTGAGGGACTTGTCTCTTTCTCTCTCTTTTTGGGAACTCCCTGGCAGTCCAGTGGTTAGGACTCTGTGCTCTCACTGCTGAGGGCCCAGGTTCAATTCCTGGTGAGGGAACTAAAATCCAAGAAGCTGCGAGGCACTGACAATAAATAAATAAATGCCATCACCAACATATTACAAAAGCAAATCCCCTTGAACACAAACGGATACATCCAGTCCTTCCCTGCCTTATTGTTCTCTGTAGCATCACTCATCCTCTGACGTACCATCAATTTCTACTTGACGACTGCCTGTGTTCTGCCACGAGAACGTTGATGAGAATGGGGGATTCTTATTCTGTTCAGTGTTGAACTCCCTGGAAGAACACCTAGCACGTGGCACCCCTCAGTGCATGCACAGAGCCTGACTGAGGCTGGAGAGTTGAGGCTGCAAGCCTGCGCTCTAGCCGGGATTAGCATTCTGTGCTCTTCACTCTTCCTGCGGGCCCTGTCCTTCCAGAGGACAGACACAGGTGCACACAGACGGGTGGGTTACCGCGGAACCCCACACCTGAGGGCCCCACTCCCACGTGACGACATGTGGGGCAGTGGAAACGCGGGCTTTGGAATCAAGCCACGCTGAATCTGAGTCTTGACTCTGCTGGGCCTCAGCTGTTTCATCTGTACAATGGGATAGGTGCGCCACAGTCCCAGCGCTTCGGCACACAGTCCTGCGGGCTTCATCCTTGGGGGCCTGCCCCACCCCTCCCTTAGACCCCCACCTCTTCCCCTGTCGGCTCTCTGATCCCCACCTCTCACCCCTCCCCGTCTGCCCCTCAGGAAACTGGCCGACTGCGCCCAGCTGCTGGAGGTGGACGACATGGTGCGGCTGGCGGTGCCCGACTCCAAGTGCGTCTACACCTACATCCAGGAGCTGTACCGTAGCCTCGTGCAGAAGGGGCTGGTGAAGACCAAGAAGAAGTGAGGGCTGGCCGGTGCTGGCCTGGAGGCCCCCTTCAGCTCCACGGAAGCGGCGGGGCTGGGCAGGCGGCCCCAGTTTTAACTGCATTAAAGGCTCTTTTGTAAAATCCCGTCTGGCTCCTCGGGGCTCCCTCCCTACCCTTCTGGGAACCTCTCTCACTCTGGGATAAGCAGCCTCGGCTGCCTGCTTTCCTCACCTGAGGTGATTTTCTCAACAACCATGACAGGCATCTGGGACAGGACAGTGCACTGGGTCCCATCGCCAAGAAGCTGTGCGTCCCTGGGCCAGTGAGCGAACCTCTCTGAGCTTCAGTTCGCCATCTGAAGGGGGATAATAGCGACTCAAAATCCCACAGGTGCCGTGAGGGCTAAATGGGATGACGTAGGCAGTATCACCGGCCCAGTGGTCATGATTTTGAGCAAACTCTGGGAGACAGTGGGGGACGGAGGAGCCTGGGCGCTGCAGTCCACAGGGTCAGAGTCAGACGTGACTTAGCTATCTAGCGACTAACAACACGGCAACGAAGGACAAAAGGCCCGGCCGGGGCCGCCACATAAACGCTCTCTAAGCAGTGGCCCAAGGTGACGGCATCCTCACGTTTCCAGCCACGGGTGGCACTTTCCCACATCTTTTCCCCTCTTTCCACACTTCTCCTAGATTAGGGAATTCCAGGACAGGGACTGGAGTAGAAGATTCTCTAGAACTCTCACTCAGACTAGGCTCATGGGACCTGGAGGTGATTTCTTTGACTCTAAGATAGTCCATGTCTGTCTCTGAAAAGCCAGTGGTTTGGGGATTTCCTTGGCAGTCCAGTAGTTAAGTACCCACACTTCTACTGCAGGGGGCATGGGTTCGATCCCAAGTCAGGGGCCTAAGATCCTGGCATGCTGTGTGGTGCGGCCAAAAAAATGAAAAAAAAAAAAAAAAAAAAGGACAGTGGTTTTAGAAGCTCCTCTTAGAAGCTCCTCCTTTATGCTGAGGTAATCCCTGAACTCTGGCTGAGGTTTTGTTTCTGTTTTTCTGCTGCTCACTAGAGATGAGCCCTAGAGCTGAGTACACTGCTGCAGCTGCTTATTTCTGTCGTGTCGGACTCTGTGCGACCCCGTGGACTGCAGCCCGCCAGGCTCCTCTGTCCATGGGATTCTCCAGGCAAGGATACTGGAGTGGGTCGCCATGCCCTCCTCCAGGGGGATCTCCTGTCTTGCAGGCAGATTCTTTACCACTGAGCCACCAAGGGAGCCGAGAGCTGACCCTAATTTCCTGCTAACAATCCTGTCTAGCTTTATCAGCCATTGGGAGCATGTGCGGTGATGAGAACAGCTCGGGAAAAACACAGAAATGAAAGCCCGCCAGCTCAGCACTGTGGCCAGAGGTGCGGACTCTGCCCAGATGAGCGGAATGGACGTGGCAACCCACTGGAGTGCTCGGTTAGCCTTGGCTGCCTCCTGTATAAAACGGGGGCGTTATTCCTGCGGGTGGGTCGACGATCCCTCTGGCTGAGGGTGGCTGGGTCCCTCACAGCCAGCTTTCCCCACAGCGCTTGGGGTCACACAAGGCTCCGTGCCTTGCGAGCCCTCCGTTGACGGGGAAGCAGGCATCTTTAATTCGACTGCAGCTAAACAAGCCTCCTCCTGATGAACCACTTGCCCGCTCAGTGAACGCTCAGGTGGACCCTTGTGCTTAACAGCTGAGCAAACACACGGTCTCCTTGGCTCCCCCTGGACTCAAGCTGGAAGGGAAACCCCTCCCGGCATAACGCCTGACGCTAGGAACCGGCCTCCGAACGGGACAGCAGTGCTTTAAAAACCATGGAGTCAGGGCTTCCCTGGTGGCCCAGTGGTTAAGATCCCACCTTGCACTGCAAGGGACGCCAGTTCCATCCCTCATCGGGGAAGATTCCACAGGCCGCGGAGCAACTAAGCCCACGTGCGACAGCTACCCCCATGAGCTGCAGCTACTGAGTCCTGCAGTCCGCTCGGCCAGAGCGGACGTGCGTGGGAAGCCCGGGGCTGCAACGAGCGAGGAGCTCCCCCTTGCCGAGACTCCAGGAACTGCAACCAGCGTGTTGCTCCCCCTTGCGGAGACTCCAGGAAAGCCAGCAGTGACGATCCCAGCGCGGCCAAAAAAAGAAACACATAAGTAAATCTTTAAAAACAAAAAGGAAGACCGTACAGTCAGATTTCTGGGGTGGAGAGGAGATTCTCCACTTTATGATTCATCAGTGGGAACGGAAAGGTTTTGCACCTAAATCTATACAGGTCTACGATTCAACCGCTCCATCCCCAGAGCACTTAGTTGTAAGAGTCCCTCCTCCCCCGGCCCCCTCCTACCTGCTGCCCCCCAGGCAGGGCTCTGTGGGGAGCAGGGATTCGGGCTGGCTGCTCATCTGGCCGGGAAGGTGGCCTGAGTCTCTAAGACGGACCAACCGGTGGGACCAGGAACCCCCATCACGGAGCACTGGAGAGCTGGATTTTGAGTCTGCAAACGTAAATGCCTCTGGCTCCGGGGCAGAGAAAGGGGCTGGGGAAAGCACATCTGTGGCCAGTGGGTCCACACTCAAAACGGCAGTCCCCTCCCCGTACACACACACGCAACCTAAGAAGGGAATCTTGGAAGACATGAGCAAGTACAAAATCGCAAAGAGGCTCTGGTCCCCCGTCCAGGAGGGGTGTCCATCCGTCACACAGAAAGCAGGCAGGTCCGAAGCCGGGTTAGGAGGGCCGGTCCACTCCAAACCGGAGGGTGAACTCTTGGGCTGTCTGGTCAAACAGCTCTGGGTCCTGTGTCAGCTGCTCCGCGAGCTCCAGCCGAACGGGCTCTCCCGGCTCCGGTTGATTCACCAGCATGTTGAGGGCCTCCAAGACTGGGGAGAGAAGTCGAATCAGGACATCAGGAGGGAGAGAAAAAACTCCTGGGAAGGAAGCGATGCTGCCCACTCCCGGATCCCCCTGAAACCCACACCAACCCACGCCTGAGGACGGCTCTACGAGCACAGCAGATGGCAGTCAGTGGCTTTCACAGTGTCACAAGCCCCGTTGCGGGGTCGGTGAGATCAACATGGTTTCTGGGTTCTGTTCCCTTTTCAGCCAGAACCGCTCTGCTTTTGTTGCCTCTGACTCTCTCAGACCCCGAGGACTGCCGCACGCAGGCTCCTCTGTCTTCCACTATCTCCTGGAGTTTGCTCAAATTCATGTCCATGGAGGCAGTAATAGGATTCCAAAAGTTTTTTATTTGGGGAAAAAGGGTTCTGAGGCTCAAGACTGGAAACCACTCCTGCCCCGTGGCTTGAAATCTTTCACGGGTGACTTTGGGAGCCGGGCGAAGACAGTGTCCCCCTCCCCCCGTGCCCGTAGGCATGCACACTGCGGCCCTGGGCTCTGGGCGCTCTGCAGAGCTCTGGTGCTCACCAAGGACCACGCCTCCCTCTCTTCCCAGCACTCTTGTTTCCAGGGTTAAGAACTCCCGAGCTGATCCAGAGGTGGGATATTTTTAAAAAGCATTTATTTATTTATTTGGCCTCTCTGGGTCTTCATTATGGATCTTTAGTTGCGGCCTGTGGGATCTAGTCCCCTGACCAGGGATCAAATCTAGGCCCCCTGCATTGGGAGTGTGGAGTCTTAGCCACTGGACCACCAGGGAAGTACCCAGAAACAGGACTGATCACATATTGATTACGTCCATAGACTAGGGCCACGGTGCCCGACATGTAGCTGCCAGCCATGTGTGGTCATCTTGATTTAAATTAATTGAAATTCATGACAATTAGGAAAGCAGTTCACGGGCACAACAGCCACACGTCAAGTGCCTGAAACCTACATGGGGCCAGTGTCTGCGGCACTGGACAGGGCTGCTATGGACCGACTCCATCACTGAAGAAAGTTCTGCTGAGCCGCGAGGTTCAGAGCCGGCCAAGGGAGGCCTCGAATCCCAGCTGTACCACCTGCCAGCTCAGGTAAGAGCTCAGCTCTCACACGCCTGTGTCCTGATGGGGCCGATGAGAGCACTATTTCAAGGGGCTTCTAGGAGGACTGAATGAGGTTGGTGTGTTAAAAATGGCTGGTTGCCTGGGTTAGAAAGTTCAGGTTCTCAGTGGTGCAGGGACGTACGTGAGACCAAGTCCTCAAGGGCCACCCAGCTCCCTTTTTGTATTCCTAAATTATGATTAATCCATTATAATTTCAATTGGTCATCCATGGATGTATACCAAAAATACCATACGGAAGAAAAAAGTGAATTTTTATGCTGGAGAGGGTGGGTGGAAGAGAAAACCCTCCTACATTGTTGGTGGGATAGGTAAATTGGTGAAGCCACTCTGGAAAACAGCATGCTGCTGCTGCTGCTGCTAAGTCACTTCAGTCGTATCCGACTCTGCGCGACCCCAGAGACGGCAGCCCACCAGGCTCCCCCATCCCTGGGATTCTCCAGGCAAGAACACTGGAGTGGGTCGCCATCTCCTTAGGTTCCTTCAAAAACTAAAAGTAGAGTTGCCGAATGGTCCAGCAATCGCAGCCTTGAGCATATACCCAGAGAAAACGCTAATTCAAAAAGCTACATGTACCCCAACGTTCGCAGCAGCACCATTTACAACAGACGAGACACGAGTGCAACCTAAATGTCCGTCGACAGACAAGGGGATAAAGAAGATGTGGCAGACACGCACAGGGAAATGCTGCTCAGCCACAAACAACAGTGGACGGAGCCCATCTGCAGCAACGTCCGGACAGACCCGGAGATCACCGTATCAAGTAAAGGAAGTGAAGGAAGTCAGGCAGAGCAGGACAAAGACCATATGTTATCCCTTACATGTGGAATCGTAAAAAGATACAAGTGAACTCATTTACAAAACAGAAACAGGCTTACAGACCTGGGGGAAAGCAGGAGAGGAGGGCTACGCCGGGAGTTTGTGGTGAGCAGATACAGACTGCTGTACGTAAAAGACGCAGACAGCAAGGCCCTGCTATGCAGCCTGGGCACCTGTTCTCAGTGCCTTGTGATAAACAGCAGTGGAAAAGAGTATGAAAAGAATACATACACACATGCATACCCGGATCACTTTGCTGTGGACCATAAACTAACACAACATTGTAAATGAACCATAAAAGTAAAGCCATGTCGCTCAGTCATGTCTGACTCTTTGAGACCCCATGGACTATATAGCCTGCCAGGCTCCTCTGTCCATGGGGTTTTCCAGGCAAGAATACAGGAGTGGGTGGCCATTTCCTTCCCTCAAAATTAACCATACTTCAGTAAAAAAAAAAAAAAAAAAAAAAAAACAACAACAACAACAAAGTGAACTAAAAAGATACCGTGTGACGCTTTTAGTGCAGGGTCAGAGTGCCTAATGAAGCAATGTACTCATTGTTATTAGGCCCGCCCCTTCGGCTGTCCTCACAGCATCGGACCTTGCCTCCATCACCAGTCACATCCACAACTGGGTATTTTTGCTTTGGCTCCATCCCTTCATTCTTTCTTAAGTTATTTCTCCACTGATCTCCAGTAGCATGTTGGGCACCTACTGACCTCGGGAGTTCCTCTTTCAGTATCCTATCATTTTGCCTTTTCACACTGTTCATGGGGTTCTCAAGGCAAGAATACTGAAGTGGTTTGCCATTCCCTTCTCCAGTGGACCATATTCTGTCAGCCCTCTCCACCATGACCCGCCCGTCTTGGGTGGCCCCACAAGGCATGGCTTAGTTTCATTGAGTTAGACAAGGGAATTCAACAATTCAGTCCCTCAGTCATGTCTGACTCTTTGCAACCCCATGGACTGTAGCCACCAGGCTTCTCCGTCCATGGAATTTTCCAAGCAAGGATAGTGGAGTGGGTGGCCATGTCCTTCTCCAGGGGATCTTCCCGACCCAGGGATCAAACCCAGGTCTCCCGCACGGCAGGCAGATTCTTTACCGTCTGAGCTACAGGGAAGCCCTAGTAGTCTCTTGCCTGGGAAACTCCACGGACAGAGGAGCCTGGGGGCTACAGTCCCTGGGGTCACAAAGGACTCCGACGTAACCTAGCGACTAAGCGACAGTAAACAGGAGCAACCGACATAAGAGCAGTCCCGGGACTCCCCTCTCCGACCCCATTCAGTCCAGGGCCCCTGTCCAGGGGGGCCCCCCTACCTTGGCAGGTCCTGGTGCTGGCTTTCCAGTTCTTCTTGCTGATGATGGGCAGGCACACCCTCCCGTCCCTATCCACGTTGGGGTGGTAGATCCTGGTGGTGAATTTCACCATCGGGGGCTGGAACGGGTACTCCCTGGGGAAGCTGATGCACAGCCTGAAGGCCTTGAGGTTGTAGGGTGGCCTCTCCTGTGCGAGAGAAGGGGTCACGCTCTGGGCAGAGGCACAGCTGCCCTCCTCCCCCCAGGACCTGGGCCTGGTTTCTGCCCTCCCCACCCTGCCCCAGGGTCCCAGGCTTCCTCCGCTCCACTCCGAACAAGGACCGTGAATGCAGACACAGACGGCACGTGCATTCACTTAGCAACTGGGCTGTGGGTCAGAGCGCCCTGGCCTGGCGCTCGCACGAGTCAGATCCTGGCTTCTGCTGTGCGCCTGAGGGCCAGCTGCCTCCCACCCTTAAGCCTCAGTTTCCTCTCTTGAAAAATGGGTGCAATTTGACTGGAGGCATCCTCAGGAACACCTTCGCTTCTTTTTATTATATCGGTAATTAACATCTTTCCAGTTTCATTGAAAAATAACTGATACACATCACTAAACTTAAGGCGTTGAGCTTGATGGTTGGATTCACATATGCTGTGAAAGAATTACCACAATAGGTTCAGCTGACACCCATCTTCTCATATAAAAAAATGAAGAGAAAGGATAAGGAAAAAAATGTCCCCTTGTGCTGAGAGCCTTTAGGATTTACTTTCTTGACCATTTTTCTAGGATGTGTCTGGTGGCCCAGTGGTTAGGAATCCGCCTGCCAGTGCAGGGGACATGAGTTCGATCCCTGGTCCAGGAAGATTCCATATGTCCTAGAGCAACTAAGCTCATGAAAGTGAAGTCGCTCAGTTGTGTTCAACTCTGTGACCCCATGGACTGTAACCCGCCAGGCTCCTCCATCCAGGGGATTTTCCAGGCAAGAGTACTGGAGTGGGTTGCCATTTGCTTCTCCAGAGGATCTTCCCGACCCAGGGATTGAACCTGGGTCTCCCGAATCGCAGGCAGACGCTTTACCGTCTGAGCCACCAGGGAGTCAACTAAGCCCATGCGCCACAAGCGCTGAGTCTGTGCTCTAGAGCCCGGGAGCTGCAAATACAGAAGCCCTCTCGCCCTAGAGCCATGCTCCACGACAAGAGGAGCCACTTCAGCGAGAAGCCGGAACACTGCAACTGGAGAGTAGCCTCTGCTCACTGCAACTAGGGAAAAGCCTTTGCAGTGACAGAGACCCAGCAAAGCCAAAAAAAAAAAAAAATATATATATATATATATATATATATATATAGTTAAGACGGTACATACTGTTATGGGTATTTTACCATCTTAAAACAACAATTCGGAACTGGAGTGCCTAAGCCTTGCCAGGAGCCAGCAGAAGACCCTCTAGACTTGAGCAACAGGAAGGCTTTCCTGCATCCGCTCTGTGCTGCCTGCTGCTAAGGGCTTGACACGCATTAGCCCACGTAGCGGGGTGTAGGGGTTATGTGGTCTTCGGGCCACGTGGCTGGAGTGTGAGTCGTGGCTCTGTCAACCCCATGCCTGTGCGACCTTAGGCGAGCAGCCGAATGTCTCTGTGCTCTCCTTAAAAAAAGAGTCACAGCCTTCGCCACAGGGCTTGGGTGACAATTAAGTGAGTCACTTCACTTTTCTTTTAAGGTAATGAAGAGTGCACCAGCTTTTCTTTTCTTTTTCTTTTTCTTTTTTTTTTTTTTTTACTATTTATTTATGTATTTGCTACACTGAGTCTTAGTTGCAACATGTGGAATCTAGTTCCCTGACCAGGGATGGAACCCAGGTGCCCTGTGCTGGGAGCACAGAGTCTTAGCCACCGGACCCCCAGGGAAGTCCTGCGCTAATTCACGTTAGGGATGTAGAGCATGGCCAGGCACATGGCAAGCACTCCATATGTGTCAGCTATTAGGGTAAGTATTTTGAGAACTCATAGTATTAGCATCAGGATTTCCAGATGAAACAAGTTCAGTGCATACAAGTAACCTGCCCAGGGTCACAGCAACACTGCCCAGATGGGGATTCAGCACAGTCGACTGGATTGTTCCACATGGGAGCAGTAATCCACACCCCTAGTGGGGGGACCCCAGGGCTCGGATGACCCCAGCACAGCGCACAGGGGCCTCCAGGCTGCTGCGAAAGCTCCAAACCCTTTCAGAACCTTCGTGGCAGAGAAGGCAGGAGAATGACCGTCAGGATGACATATGTGGGACTTCCCTGGTGGCTAAGACTCCGTGCTCCCAATGCAGGGGGCCCGCATTCGATCCCTGGTCAGGGAGCCGGATCCCACAGGCCGCAACTGAGACCTGGTGCGGCCAAATAAATAAACCTTTTGAAAAAAGAATGACATACGCGAGTTCAGAGTCAAGGTTTTAAGAAATTTCCTCTTCTTGAGCAGAAGGCAGAAAGGAAGCTGTGGTAGTAATGGGTGTGTCTGAGCAAATGCTGGACAGATAAAGAAAATGTGTTCTCGATAACGTGCAGAGGCTGGGGCTGGGACACAGACGCAAGACCAAGGGTGAGGCCTCAGCAAAGGGGGGCTCTAGGGCACTCGGGCTTCAGCAGTCATGGCAGGTGGGCTCCGGCATCATGGACGCAGGCTCTGGACCACAGGCTTAACGGAGTGGTGCATGGGCTTGGTTGCTCCGGCTATGTGGGATCTTCCCGGGTCGGGGATTGAACCCATGTCTCCTGCACTGGCAGGCGGATTCTTTACCACTAAGTCAACAAGGAAGCCTTTTTTTTTTTTTTTTTTTTTTGATGCTCTTTGTCTGCCGAAGCTTCCAAGATGAGCTAGTAGCTACTGGCTTGAAAAAGGGGTCTCCAACTAAGTCCAAAAGCCTTTTAGCCTCTTCATCAGTTGGCCTGGACCTCAGAAGCAATCAGTGTAGAGAGAGACACCCCCGTCTGCCAATGATCATCTCCAGTGAAAAAAGAATTCCATGACTTCCCTGATGGGCCAGTGGCTAGGACTCCACCTGCCAGTGCAGGGGACCCGGGTTCATCGCTGGCCCGGGAAGATCCCATACGCTGTGGGGCAGCTAAGGCAGTGTGCTGGTCATTGAGCCTGCACTCCAGAACGAGAGAAGCCACCCCAGTGAGAAGCCTCGGCACCCAACTAGAGATTGGTTCCCAGCCACAACTAGAGAGAGCCCGCGTGCAGCAACGAAGACCCGGTGCAGCCAAAAATAAGAAGAAAGGATTCTCAGGCAGGGAAAGTCCTCGTCCAGTCTAGCCCTCCCTGCCCCGGCCCCTGCCCTAAGTGGTCCAGTCCCAGGAGGGCCCCCGGATACTCACAGGCAGCAGGAGCGCGTGCCACACCAGCACATTGTCCTCCTCGCTGCACAGGTTCCGCAGGTACTTGGGAAGCTCCTTCTGCAGGTCTTCCAGCTCCTGCAGGGGCACAGAGCGGGCAGCTGGCCGAGTCTCCCCTCCTCCGGCACCCTCCCCCCTGCCCCCCACAGCAGACCGTCCCCAGTTCCAAGCAGGACAGAAGCCGGCATTCACTGCGCACTCAGAGTGCGTCCGGCCTGGTGCTCTGGGCCTTTAGTGAATCACCAGATTTTTAGCTTCACTCCAGCTCAGTAGGTACCAGGTGGAGGATGATGCAAATCACCAGGTCTTGATATTATAACCTGGGAGTAAACCTCTTGGGGCTTCCCTGGTGGCTCAGTGAAGAATCAGCCTTGGAATGCAAGGGACACCAGTTTGACCCCGGGGTAGGAAAGGTCCTCTGGAGAAAGAAATGGCAACCCTCTCCACTATTCTTGCCTGGAGAATCCCATGGACAGAGGAGCCTGGCAGGTAACAGTCCACGGGGTTGCAAAGAGTCAGGCACAACTGAGTGACTAAATAACAACATCACAGCTCTCCGAGAAGCCTTTTCTCCAGAAACCAAGGTGCTTCACGTCTGTCCTCTGGTTCTCTTCTAGGGAGCCACGAAGCCCTGCCTCCCTCTACCCACTGGTGAGCAGCATGGTGACGCGCCCTCATTGTGCCCGGGGCAGGGTGGGCAGGCAGCAGAGACATCAGCCTGTCCCCGTCAGACTGCCCCAGAGCAGGCCTGGGGAGGGGGCACCGCTCAGGCAGACGGCAGCAGAGGAGAACGCCACACGGCAAGCAGGGAAACCAGAGGACAAGCGACCACTCGCCTTCCCAGGAAGGCGGCCCGTCCCCTGAGCACCACTGAGCTCTCCCAACAGCGTCCTCCACAGACAGGTCGCTAGGGCACAGGCCTGCCCTCGAGAGCTTCACTGGAGTGGTGGAAGGAAGACGCTGTGCTTCTATGAATAAAGTGTGGACGCATAATAGGAGGGGAAACGGAAAGGTGGTCGCTGGGTCGTGAAAGACGCCAGGATTCTTGGCCTCTGGAGGAGACCGAGTTCAATCCTGGGCCTGTGACGAGGCTTGATTGCTCAAAGCTTTTGTGTCATAAAGTTTTATTAAAGCATAAAAAGAGAAAGCTTCTGACATAGACATCAGAAGAGGGCAGAAAGAGTGCCGCCCTGCTAGCCTTTAGCAGCATGTTACACACTCTCAGCAGGCTGTTAACTAGAGACAGGAGATGTCTCAAACCTCAGAGTGGCACCAGGCCCCTCACCCACAGCATGCATTCTGAGATGACCTTGGCACCATGTGAGTCATCCCGGGCCATAAAGCGATTGACATGAATGCTGAAGAAACACAGGTTTCCAAGGAAATATATAGTTTCTTTAACATCGACGAGGAAAACAATGTATGAGTAAAACACACAGGTTTGTCGAGCCCTTATCGGTTCTGAACCGACCTGAAGAAAGACAGAGTCCAGGGTAAATACACAGCTCATTAACATAGCGTAAGACAAACATTTCCATAGAAAACGCGTTGGTAAACTCAAGGTTTGCGAAAAGTTAACTTCAGGTGGAGCCAGGGCTCGTGATGGCAACACAGAATTTTAAGAAAAACCTCCTTTTAAATTTAGAGAAGGGAAAATATAGAGAAAAATATAGAGAAGGGAAAAAAATCCCACACTTGTTTGTTCCCTCCTGCGGCTTAAGAGAGCGATAAAAAACGTCCGACGCTTGCAGCCTGCTTCCTCCGTTTGGAGACCCCTGGCCTTCCTGCCAGTTACCCTCTCAAAAGGAGAAGAGAGGAGAGGGAAGGGGAGGGGAGTGGGAAAGCCTCACAGCAATGACAGTGAGCTGGGCCCTGCAGTATGAACAGGAGTCTGCCGTGCAGAGAGCTGGCGAGGCCCCAGGGCAGAGGGCCCAGTTAGAGCAGATGTGTACAGCGTGTCCTGTGCGAAGTTCACAGTTGTTACGGGAAAAGGATTCCACGGTCAAGCATGCTGGGAAACTCTAGGCTAAACCGAGTTCTTCCCTGAGGGACTTTCCAAAGCCCTTAACACTCTGCTGCACGTTGCCATGCTCTGAGACATGCGCCCCAGCGTGCAGCACACCTCAGATTCAGTATTAGACCAAGGACTTCTGCTCTCCATTTGGGGTTCTTTTCATGGGACAACTGACCTTTTCAAAAATGTATTTTCTTTTCTTTAAAGAAGTTTTTTTTTAATTGAAATATAGTTGCTGGGCAATATTATATGTTATGATACAGTGATTCACAATTTCTAAAGGTTATACTCTGTCTATAGTGATTATAAAATATTGGCTATATTCCCCATATTGTACAGTATATATATCCTTGTGGCTTATCTTATACTTAATAGTTTCTACCTCTTACTCCCTACTCAACACTGCCCCTCCCTTCTCCCTCTCCCCTCAGCAATAGATCTTAAAAAAAAAATAGATAAAAAGACATTTAGGGAATTCTCTGGCTGTCCAGTGGTTAGGACTCCACGCCTTCACAGAGTTTGATCCCTGGCGAGGGAACTAAGATCCTGTAAGCCACATGACACAGCCAAAAAATAAATAAATGTATTTAAAAAGAGACATTCAAGGGCAGGTCATATTTTTCTGGAACACTGAATGGGTGTAAACCAGAGGTTCTCAACCGGGGCGTTCCTTTATCTACCCGCCCCCAGCACTTTTGGCAATGTCTAGACCCAGAAAAACATCTATTTCTGCTTTATTGACTATGCCAAAGCCTTTGGCTGTGTGGGTCACAGCAGACTGTGGAAAATTCTGAAAGAGATGGGAATACCAGACCACCTGACCTGCCTCTTGAGAAACCTATATGCAGGTCAGGAAGCAACAGTTAGAACTGGACATGGAACAACAGACTGGTTCCAAATAGGAAAAGGAGTATGTCAAGGCTATATATTGTCACCCTGCTTATTTAACTTCTATGCAGAGTGCATCATGAGAAACGCTGGGCTGGAAGAAGCACAAGCTGGAATCAAGATTTCCAGGAGAAATATCAATAACCTCAGATATGCAGATGACACCATTCTTGTGGCAGAAAGTGAAGAGGAACTAAAGAGCCTCTTGATGAAAGTGAAAGATGAGAGTGAAAAAGTTGGCTTAAAGCTCAACATTTAGAAAACGAAGATCATGGCATCTGGTCCCATCACTTCATGGAAAATTGATAGGGAAACTGTGGAAACAGTGTCAGACTTTATTTTTGGGGGCTCCAAAATCACTGCAGATGGTGATTGCAGCCATAAAATTAAAAGACGCTTACTCCTTGGAAAGAAAGTTATGACCAACCTAGATAGCATATTCAAAAGCAGAGACATTACTTTGCCAACAAAGGTCCGTCTAGTCAAGGCTATGGTTTTTCCTCTGGTCATGTATGGATGTGAGAGTTGGACTGTGAAGAAAGCTGAGCGCCGAAGAATTGATGCTTTTGAACTGTGGTGTTGGAGAAGACTCTTGAGAGTCCCTTGGACTGCAAGGAGATCCAACCAGTCCATTCTAAAGGAGATCGGTCCTGGGTGTTCTTTGGAAGGAATGATGCTAAAGCTGAAACTCCAATACTTTGGCCACCTCATGCGAAGAGTTGACTCATTGGAAAAGACTCTGATGCTGGGAGGGATTGGGGGTAGGAGGAGAAGGGGACGACAGAGGATGAGATGGCTGGATGGCATCACCGACTCGATGGACGTGAGTCTGAGTGAATTCCAGGAGCTGGTGATGGACAGGGAGGCCTGGCGTGCTGCGATTCATGGGGTCGGACACGGCTGAGCGACGGAACTGAACTGAATTGAACTGAGACCCATTTCTGGCTGCCACATGTGGAGGAGTGCTGCTCCGTCCAGTGGGTAGAGACCGGGGGTGTGATAACATCCTTCAGAAAATGACTCAACCTCAAATATCAGTGGCGACAAAGTTGTGAAACTCTGGTATAAACAAAGGCAGAGAGAAAGGTCCCCAAAGACGGTCCACAGCTGGGGGAACCCTTCACACTGTGCCCCTGCTATACTTTCTCTGAGCCCCAAAATATAAGCACACCCTTATCCCCTGTTTCTTATCTTTCTACACTCCACCTCTGTTCATGCCAACAAAGGGCCCAGAGTCTATGACACCTCATTGATCTGCTACTAGAAGCATCTGCTGCTACCAGTTCCAGGATCGTCTGTGACTCCTGAGCAAGAAGGAAGCCCCATGGTGCACAGAAAAGCCCTGGAAGAGACATTTTCCCAACTTTACCAAAACTGAAGGAACTTGGACTTTACCTGTCATACATGAGTTCTGTCAAGACTTTTGCAAAGCCTGGAGGTGTTGAAACCCACAGCTGTCTCAACAGCTGTGTTGAGACACAGCTGTTCCCTGAGGCCTGCTCAGAAATCACCTGACTCAGAGGAACAGAAAATGAAAATAGAGAAGCCGCTGAAAGAACCTCTGGCTTGGAGCCTCACCAACCTGGGCTCAAATCCCAGCCCCACCACTGCTTGCCGGGTGACCCAGGACAATCAATTTAGTCTTTGTGAGCCTCAACGTCCCCATCTGTAAAATGGGGTAGAGGACTCATCTCACAGGGTTGCTGAAATGAGTGCTGTAAACTACCTGCCATTTGATGGTGCCGGGGAGACACAAGCTGGCTCCCAGCATTCCTGCTTGGTGGGAAAAACTCTCTGCCTCATCGCTGCCAACCTCCAGAGTTCAGTCCTTTGGGGCTGAGCCTTCTCTGTGCCCCAACCTGTGATCATTTTCTTCCCAGGGGCTGAGGGTAGCACCTCCTGTTCACCCTCTTCATGCCTGCACACAGGAGGGGCACTTCTGAGAGACTCAAAGCCTCAGGGGTGTCAGACCCACCTCCCCAGAATTGCTCCACCGTCAGGGAGATTCTTTACCATCTGAGCCACCAGGGAATACTCCCCTACCTTCCCCATCTATCTCCAATCCCAGCCACACCCCAGTCCCCCAAACACCTTGGGTTTTCCCACCTCCTGGGGAAAATCCCTCCCTCACCATCCTTCCCGACCTCACTTCAAAATTGTGTCCCTGATCAGAAAAAAGATAGACTTTTTTCATTTTCTCTGTCTCCGTACTTCCTAGAGCAGGAACCAGGGCATGGGAGGCGTTCAACAACATCTGTAGACCAAATGAACTCACACCATCTACTCCAAGTAACCTCCTGGGTTCGCCCTGGCAGCTTTTCTTCCGGAAAAAACCCTGAGAACTTTGCTCTCAACTCCTACTCAACGTCCCATACTTCTTGGGACTTTTTTTTTTTTTTTTTCCTGAGCGCGGCGGGGAGGCGGGGTGTCACTGCACGACTTGAGGGATCTTAGTTCCCCGACTGGGGATCCAGCCGTGCCCCTCCAGTGGAAGTCCTAACCACTGGACCGCCAGGGACGTCCCCCTTCTCGGGGCTCTAATGTGGGCACCAAAGCACGGGGGTCCTGGTTATCTCTGCTTAAAAGGCACCTGCCACCACAGCGCCTGGCTGCAGGAAGACGCCAAGGAACCAACCAACCCTTCCCGCACCGAAAACTGAAAGCCGCTCAGTGGTGTCCGACTCTGCGACCCCGTGGACTATACAGTCCATGGGATTCTCCAGGCCAGAAGACTGGAGTGGGTAGCCTTTCCCTCCTCCAGGGGATCTTCCCAACCCAGGAGTCGAACCCAGGTCTCCCGCTTTGCTGGCGGACTCTTTCCCAGCTGAGCCCTCGGGGAAGCCCCGCACCCGGGGACGCAGGTAACTGTCACAGTTTCTGGCAGGAGAAATGAAACTGAAACCGATTCGGGGGAGGCGGCTCATCCCCCAGCACAGCTCAGAGAGCTGGCGACACCCCGGTCCATGTCCTCCCACCCCCCGAAACTGCAGCCCCTCTCGCAGCCCCACTGGTCCGCGGGGAGGGGGCAGGGACGCAGGGACTCAGCGGCCCCGGGTCCCCTAAACGGGCTCGGGGAGCAGAGGGCGGGATGCGAGGAGAGGGGGCCCGGGCAGGCGCGCGGAGCCGCGCGGGAGGGGTTACCTTCGCCACCCGCTTGCTCGCCGTCATCTTAGGACCAAGTGCGGGGCTCCGGGGGACTAGCCAGACTCTGGAGCGGCCTGCGGGCTCGGCGCGCCCCGCCCCTGGGCCGCGCCCCCACGGGCCCCGCCCGCGCTCCGCTCCGCCCACCGCGGCCGCGGGGCCACCGAGGAGGGGGGGCGCGCCCGGGCCCCGATGGGCTCCAGAGCCGGGAGCTCGAGCGCTTTCTTGTCTAAAGCCCGGCGGGCCTTGGAGCGCGCGGCATCGCGGGGCGCCGGGCACCGGGCAGCGAGCACTCGGGGGGCGCGGGGCCTCGGCCTCCGCCCGAGGCCGCGCCGGGGCTCCACCCCCGTCTTCAGTCCGCTCTGCTCCAGACGCGCGCGGGCCCCGAGAAAACACGAGATCCTCGCCGTGCACGCGCAGCTCCCGGACCGGCCGCCTGGGGTCCCCACCGTCGGCGCCCTGAGCCCCTCCCGCGGATTCCCGGAGCCCCCCCCCCCCCCCCCCGGGCAAACCATTAACCCTCTCGGGCCCGTGTCCCAACTCTACAAATGGCTGGGAGACACCGGAGACGATGTCCGCCCCCAGGGCCCTCCCCTGGGAGTTTGGGGTCCTTTGTGCTGTCCGGCACTGGGTGGGGGAGGCAAAGACGCCTCCCCCACATGACCACTGGGTGCAGAGCACCCCGAGGGGCGCCCTCAGACCCATCCTCTAGCTTCGGGGGTCTGGTGGGCCTTTCAGTCCTTTTCTAGGTTCCGTTATTTGGTGGTCATGTATGGATGTGAGAGCTGGACCATGAAGCAAGCTGAGCGCCGAAGAATGGACGCTTTTGAACTGTGGTGTTGGAGGAGACTCTTGAGAGTCCCTTGGACTGCAAGGAGATCCAACCAGTCCATCCTAAAGGAGATCAATCCTGGGTGTTCATTGGAGGGACTGATGTTGAAGGTGAAACTCCAATACTTCGGCCACCTCATGTGAAGAGCTGACTCATTGGAAAAGACCCTGATGCTGGGAAAGATTGAGGGCAGGAGGAGAAGGGGGCGACAGAGGATGAGATGGTTGGATGGCATCACCGACTCAATGGACAAGAGTTTGAGCAAACTGTGGGAGTTGGTGATGGACAGGGAGGCCTGGCATGCTGCAGTCCATGGGGCCACAAAGAGTGGGACATGACTGAGTGACTGAACTGACTGACTGACTGACTGACTGAAGTACCTACTACCCTGCAGGAGGGCACAGGCAAACCAAGCCAGTACTCTTTCCTGGAGAATCCCACGGACAGAGGAGCCTGGTGGGCTACAGTCCATGGGGTCACACAGAGCCGGACACGACTGAGCGACTAAGGACGCTCACAAGCACCTATTACACGCAGATCTGGGGGACAGTTGGGTGGTGGCACCCCAGCATAGACTTCAGGGGCCTCCCTTACCTTAGCATGGGTCCAGCACACACCGCGGGCCTACTGTGTGCCCCAGAACACAGGCAGGGCTCTCCGCCCTTGTGCGAGGGCCGGGGCTCTTTCCCCCAGCATGAAGGTGAGGCCCTCATGGGCTTGGAGCCCCAGAGCACGGGGCAGCATCTGGGGAGCAGTCACCCAGTAACGGTGAGACTGGGTGAACCCATCTCCCTTACCCTCATCTCTTTCAGCTCAGAGGAGGCGGAAAACCAGAAAATATTTTGGGCACATATTTTGAGTTCTGAATTCACGGCCTCACTTATTGTTTATCTAGGTGTCTTGATACCAAACAACTTCTCTGCTGGTGTGTAGTATGTGTTTGCAGAATGATTTATTCTCTGTTTCATTGAATTCAATGAGTTTTAACTGGGAATCTTCTTGTTTTCTTTCTTTCTCTCTCTCTTTTTTTAAAATGTAGTTCCCTGAGCAGGGATCAAACCCGAGCCCACAACAGTGAAAGCACAGTCTTACCCACTGGACTGCCAGGGAATTCCCAAACAGGGTGTCTTCTCTCTGCCAGAAATGAATGGGACACTGTCCACAAGCTCTTAGCATAGGTATAAATGAAGGAACTGAGGCCTTTGAGCCCATCTCTGGTTGTTCATCTCAGTTAATAAGCATTTACTAGGGAGCACCAGGCAGTGACCACAGTGAGAACGTGGGGTCCTTGTACTTGAGAAGTTCTTGGCTACTGAGATGGTGAAAGAATACAGTCCCTGCATTTTTAATGCAAAGTGATAAGCGTTAGGCTACAGACAATCATCTGATGCTGTGGGAGCCTGCAGGAGGGTACTGGATCCGGCCTCAGAGAGAGGCAGTGGTTTCCTGGAAGAGACAAAGTTAATTACAAGTGAATTGCAGACATTAGCCTATGAAATTACTCAACCCGTAAAAACTAACCACACCAGGTTTCAGGGCCACTCTCTTCTGAGATGGCTCCCATTCTATCTGTGGAGTGTGTTGCTCTCTAAATAAATCCACTTCCTACCTATCACCTTGTCTCTCACAAAATTCTCTCTGCGATGAGACATCAAGAGCTTCATTAAGTCTTGAAATTAAGGTGTGTGATCTCAGCTAAAAGACCGTGGGTTCAAGTCCAAGTCTGAGTCACAAGGTTTCAGAAGAACTGTTTTTACTTTTCTCTAATGTAGTTGGCTTGTATTCATTTCTTCCACAAAATTTAATCAGCACCTGCTTCTGTGAGGCCTGTGCTGAGCTTTCTGCGGGACATGGAGAGGGCTGAGGTCAACCTTTGTCTTTACCATTGAATCAGAGACGTGTGTCTGTACAGACAGCAAAAGGTTGCGGGGAAAAGACCTCTAAGTCACCTCTCTGAAACTGAAAACAAACCGAAAACCAAGCACATAGATATAGAGAACAGGTAGGTTGGTAGAGGTGAGGGGTGGGAGGTGGGGGAAGTAGGTTCCAACTTCCAGTTGTAAGTAAGTCTTGGAGAAGTAATGTACAGCCTAGTGACTAATAGTTAATGATACCGTATTTTATATTTGAAAGTTGCTTAGAGAGTAGATGCTGTTGTTCAGTCACTCAGTCGTGTCTGACTCTTTGTGACCCCATGGATTGCAGCACACCATCACCAACTCCTGGAGTTTACTCAAACTCATGTCCATTGAGTCGGTGATGCCATCCAACCATCTGGTCCTTTGTTGCTCCCTTCTCCTCCTGCCCTCAATCTTTCCCAGCATCAGGGTCTTTTGCAATGAGTTGGCTCTACGCATCAGATGGCCAAAGTATTGGAGCTTCAGCTTCAGCATCAGTCCTTCCTATGAATATTCAGGGTTGATTTCCTCCAGGATGGACTGGTTGGATCTCCTTAAGGGACTCTCAAGAGTCTTCTCCAGCACCACAATTCATTTGTTCGGTGCTCAGCCTTCTTTGTGGTCCAACTTTCACATCCATACATGACTACTGGAAAAAACACAGCTTTGACTAGATAGGCTTTTGTCAGCAAAGTAATGTCTCTGCTTTTTAATATGCTGTCTAGGTTGGTCATAGCTTTTCTTCCAAGGAGCAAGCATCTTTTAATTTCATGGCTGCAGTCACCATCTGCAGTGATTTTGGAGCCCAAGAAAGTAAAGTCTGTCACTGTTTCCACTGTTTCCCCTATTTATTTGCCATGAAGAGATGGGACCAGATGGCATGAATGTTGAGTTTTAAGCCAACTTTTTCACTCTCCTCTTTCATCTTCGTCAAGTGGCTCTTTAGTTCCTCTTTGCTTTCTGCCGTTAGGGTGTTATAATCTACATATCTGAGGTTACTGATATTTCTCCTGGCAATCTTAATTTCAGCTTGTGATTCATGCAACCTGGCTTTTCACATGATGTACTTTGCATGTAATTTAAATAAGCAGGGTGACAATATACAGCCTTGACCTACTCCTTTTACAATTTTGAACCAGTCAGTTGTTCCATGTCTGGTTCTAACTGTTGCTTCTCGACCTGCAGAGGTTTCTCAGGAGACGGGCAAGGTGGTCTTGTATTCCCACTATTTAAGAATTTTCCACAGTTTGTTGTGATGCACTCAAAGGCTTTAGTGTAGTCAATGAAGCAGAAATGGATGTTTTTCTGGAATTTCCTTGCTTCATCTATGATCCGACAGATGTTGGCATTTTGATCTCTGGTTCTTCTGCCTTTTCCAAATCCAGCTTGTACATCTGGAATTTCTCAGTTCATGTACTGTTGAAGCCTAATTTGGAGGATTTTGAGCATTACCTTGCTAGCATGCAAAATGAGCACGATTGTATAGTAGCCTGAACATTCTTTGGCATTGCTCCTCTTTGGCATTAGAATGAAAACTGACCTTTTCCAGTTCTGTGGCCACTGCTGAGTTTTCCAAATTTGCTGGCATATTGAGTGCAGCACTTTAACAGCATCATCCTTTAGGATTTGAAATAGCTCAGCTGGAACTCCATCACCTCCACTAGCTTTGTTCACAGTCATGCTTTCTAAGGCCCGCTTGACTTCACATTTCCGGATGTCTGACTCTAGGCGAGTGACCACACCATCATGGTTATCTGGGTCTTTAAGACCTTTTTTGTACAGTTCTTCTGTGTATTCTTGCCCCTTCTTCTTAATCTCTTCTGCTTCTATTAGGTCCTTACTGTTTCTGTCCTTTATTATGCATGAAATGCTCCCTTGGTATCTCTAATTTTCTTGAAGAGATCTCTTTCTTTCTTGAAGAGAGGGGTTTCCCATTGCATTGTTTTCCTCTATTTCTTTGTTCTTCTTTGATATAAATAAGAATATACTCAAGGGACTTCCCCGGTGGGCCAGTGGTTAAGAATCCTGCTTGCAATGTTGGGAGCTTGGGTTTGATCTCTGATCAGGGAACTAAGATCCCACAAGCTGCACCAACTCAGAGCACACACCGCAGCTGCTGAGCTGGAGCGCTCCGGGGCCGTTTGCCACAGCTAGAGAGTCCTTGTTGGGCAACCAAGCGTCCCACGTGATGCAGTGAAGATCCTGCAAGCTAAAAAAAAAAAAGAGTATAATCAAGACTGGATTTGTTATTGTATTTATTTTTTCTTCTGATTTAAAAAAAAATTATCAGAGTGTAGCTGATTCACAAAGTTGCATTAGTTTCAGCCATACAGCAAAGTGTACCAATCATCCATATACATATATCCACTCTTTTTTATATTCTTTTCCAATATAGGTTATTACAGAATATTGAGAAGAACCCCGTGCTATTCAGCAGGCCCTTAATAATTATATGTTTTATGTACAGCAGTGTGTGTAGGTCCATCTCGAGCTCACAGTTTATCCACCCCCAACCCAGCTTCCCCCCCGGGAACCATAACTTTGTTTCCTACATCCGTGACTCTACTTCTGTTTTTTCCTTCTGATTTTAAAAGAAATTAAAATTAAAGCCTTTTCACAGGCCCCTGAAAGTGTTCTGGGCTCAAGGCCCTGTGTCTGGTTGGCCCTGATTCATTCTGTCTTTGGTGAGGGCTACTGAGTTTCCATGTACAGAGGCAATGTCAAATTTCCTTTTTATATACGTGTATTCAAGTAAGCAAAATGAGTCCCACAGTCAGCTCAGGCTGCCATAACAAAATTCTAACACCTCTTCTAGGTGGCTTAAACAATGTAAATTAATTTTCTCACAGTTCTGGAGGCTGGAAGTTCGAGATCAGGGCGCCAGCATAGGAGATGCCCAGGGAGGTCCCTCTCCTCTGTGTCCTCAGGGGGAGGAGGTGTGTGTGTGTCTCTCTGCCTCTTCTTAGAAGCCGTTTGTCCTATTGAACTAAGACCTCACCCTTAGGGCCTCACTGAACCTTTTTTTGGCCTCAAGACATGTGGGATCTTAGTTCCCTGAGCAGGAATGAAACTCGAGCCCCCTACATTAGAAGCAAAGTGTCTTAACCACTGGAGAGCCAGGGAAGTCCCTCACTGGACTTATTGTTGCTGTTTAGTCACTAAGCTGGGTCCGGCTCTTTTGCAACCCCACAGACTGTAGCCCACCAGGCTCCTCTGTCCGTGGGATTTTCCAGGCAAGAATGCTGGAGTGGGTCATGGAACTTTACTTACCTCCTAAAGATTATCTCCAGATTCAGTCACTCTGAGGGTTAGGGCTTCAACATATGAATTTGGTGGGCACACGGGGGAGAAACAACTCGGTCCCCAGCAAATATGGAAGTACATACTAGTACAGCAGTGAGAGAACATGGCAAAAAAAAAAGGCCCACTGTTTTACAGATGAGAGGTCTAGGGATTAAAACCGTGTGGGGCCAGGACTGGAGTTCCTAAGCCTTCTCAATCCTTCAGGACAGTCTGTGACAAGGCACCTTGTGCCTCAGCTGGGGAAGAATCCGCCTGCAACGAGGGAGACCTGGGTTTGATCCCTGGGTTGGGAAGATCCCCTGGAGAAGGGAAAGGCTACCCACTCCAGTATTCTGGCCTGCAGACTTCCATGGACTGTATGGACTGTAGCCTACTAGGCTCCTCCGTCCATGGGATTTCCTGGAATAGGATGATCCCTGAGCCTTGGACATTCAGCACAGGAGTTGGGGGCTTACCCCACAGCCTGTTCTGGCCAAGCCCTTGGGACTGGGGAGTCTGCTGTGCAGAGGACACTACAAGGAAATTACTCCGAAGTGGGTTTTGTTTCCATCAGAACACTGCTTTCAAAACTATTCTGAAAGGCCAAGAAAAGACAAAGCCTCTTGAAATCCAGCTGGCAGCCCCTTGTTAAGAATAACAATAATAATAAAGCAATGAGGGAGCTTTGAAGAAGAGTGAATTAGCATTCAGGCTCGGCTGCGTCAAAGGCTTGAGACCTGACTCATCACCCAGGGAACCACATCCTGATCCGGGGACACTTCCACAGCTGGGAAGAAGGGCCCTGGCCCTCCCATCCCCCAGAGTTTTGTCCCCTCTTCTTTCTCCATTTCAGCCCACAGGAGAAGAGGCAAGGGCAGAGTCCAGAGACCTAACGGGAAACGCAGAACCCAGCCAGGGAGCCAGCTTTCTGGGTCAGCTCTCTGGATGGCAATTAGAACTGACAGTGGGAGATGAAATGGTCATCTTTGAAATGCGGACAGGACCAGAGGCCTTTGAGCTGGGAGCGTTTGCCACTAGTCCGAGCTGCTCTGTGGTCTGAAGCCTGGCCGGAAAGGCCGTGGGGAGTTTCTGACGGAATGAAAAAACTCAGCCAGATCTGGATCCTCAACAAACACAAGTAAAACCTGGATGAGGTGAAGCGATGACGGAATGTGTTTGAGTTGGCTAGGAAGCGTCAATCTAGCCCTATCTGTGACATTAAATTTTTTTTTTTTTTAACCAAAAGGTCTTTTTATTGTAGCCCACATGTAAATGGATGCGATTCCTGGTAATGTTTAAATGTCTACGTATTTGGTAAGGGAGGAAAATGAGAGTAAATCAGGGCTTGCGGTCACAAGCAAAGCATGAGTGGTGTGTCTTGGGGCTGTGCGTGCATGCTCAGTCGTGTCCAAGTCTTTGCGACCCCCCTGGACTTGTAGCCCGCCAGGCTCCTCTGTCCATGGAGTTTCCCAGGCACGGATACTGGAGTGGGTTGCCATTTCCTTCTCCAGGGGATAGTACTGAGGCTGGGGTAGGATAGAGATTACGCCTTGGCCTTGAATTGTTACAGCTCCTGGTGCAGCCGTTGCTCTGGAATTTGGGGGAGGGTGTGCTCTCCCCGGTCCACCCCTACCTCCATGTAATGTCTTTGCGTCTCCCCTCTCTTAGCCGTATCAGTTCTTTCAAGGAGGCAACGGGCGTCACCAGCCTCCCAGTAGCAGCTGCCAAAAGTGCCTCCTGGGGTGTGTGTAGGAGGAAGTAACTGCTAGACGCTGCTGTGGGCCACTTTCCTCTCTGTCCTTGATGGCCAGTGTCCAGCCACCTTGCTCATCCACTCATTCAAGGAATATCTGGTGAGTTTCTTCTGTGTACCAGCAGTGACGCCCAAGGCCTGGGCCGGTGGCTGGGAAGACCAACCCCTCGTCCAAGGAGCCGTGGCTGTGCGGGCGCAGGAGGGCCTAGAGGAGCTATCCCACGTTGAAGGTCAGGAAGGGCGGCGGTGAGGAGATACCCCTCATCCAAGGTAAGGAGCAAAGGCTGCGCTTTGCTGGAGCAGCCATGAAGAGATACCCCATGCCCAAGGTAAGAGAAACCCAAGTAAAACAGTAGGTGTTGCAAGAGGGCATCAGAGGGCAGACACACTGAAACCATAGTCACAGAAAACTAGTCAATCTAATCACACTAGGACCACAGCCTTGTCTAACTCAGTGAAACTAAGCCATGCCTGTGGGGCAACCCAAGATGGGTGGGTCATGGTGGAGAGATCTGACAGAATGTGGTCCACTGGAGAAGGGAATGGCAAACCACTTCAGTATTCTTGCCTTGAGAACCCCATGAACAGTATGAAAAGGCAAAATGATAGGATACTGAAAGAGGAACTCCCCAGGTCAGTAGGTGCCCAATATGCTACTGGAGATCAGTAGAGAAATAACTCCAGAAAGAATGAAGCGATGGAGCCAAAGCAAAAAGAATACCCAGCTGTGGATGTGACTGGTGATAGAAGCAAGGTCCAATGCTGTAAAGAGCAATATTGCATAGGAACCTGGAATGTCAGGTCCATGAATCAAGGGAAATTGGAAGTGGTCAAACGAGATGGCAAGAGTGAATGTCGACATTCTAGGAATCAGCAAACTGAAATGGACTGGAATGGGTGAATTTAACTCAGATGACCATTATATCTACTACTGCGGGCAGGAATCCCTCAGAAGAAATGGAGTAGCCATCATGGTCAACAAAAGAGTTCAAAATGCAGTACGTGGATGCAATCTCAAAAACGACAGAATGATCTCTGTTCATTTCCAAGGCAAACCATTCAATATCACAGTAATCCAAGTCTATGCCCCAACCAGTAACGCTGAAGAAGCTGAAGTTGAACGGTTCTATGAAGACCTACAAGACCTTTTAGAACTAACACCCAAAAAAGATGTCCTTTTCATTATAGGGGACTGGAATGCAAAAGTAGGAAGTCAAGAAACACCTGGAGTAACAAGCAAATTTGGCCTTGGAATACGGAATGAAGCAGGGCAAAGACTAATAGAGTTTTGCCAAGAAAATGCACTGGTCATAACAAACACCCTCTTCCAACAACACAAGAAGACTCTATACATTGACATCACCAGATGGTCAACACCGAAATCAGATTGATTATATTCTTTGCAGCCAAAGATGGAGAAACTCTATACAGTCAGCAAAAACAAGACCAGGAGCTGACTGTGGCTCAGATCATGAACTCCTTATTGCCAAATTCAAGCTGAAATTGAAGAAAGTAGGGAAAACCACTAGACCATTCAGGTATGACCTAAATCAAATCCCTTATGACTATACAGTGGAAGTGAGAAATAGATTTAAGGGCCTAGATCTGATAGATAGAGTGCCTGATGAACTATGGAATGAGGTCCGTGACATTGTACAGGAGACAGGGATCAAGACCATCCCCGTGGAAAAGAAATGCAAAAAAGCAAAATGGCTGTCTGGGGAGGCCTTACAAATAGCTGTGAAAAGAAGAGAAGCGAAAAGCAAAGGAGAAAAGAAAAGATATACACATCTGAATGCAGAGTTCCAAAGAATAGCAAGAAGAGATAAGAAAGCCTTCTTCAGTGATCAATGCAAAGAAATAGAGGAAAACAACAGAATGGGAAAGACTAGAGATCTCTTCAAGAAAATTAGAGATACCAAAGGAACATTTCATGCAAAGATGGGCTCGATAAAGGACAGAAATGGTATGGACCTAACAGAAGCAGAAGATATTAAGAAAAGATGGCAAGAATACACAGAAGAACTGTACAAAAAAGATCTTCATGACCAGATAATCACGATCATGTGATCACTGACCTAGAGCCAGACATCCTGGAATGTGAAGTCAAGTGGGCCTTAGAAAGCATCACTACAAACAAAGCTAGTGGAGGTGATGGCATTCCAGTTGAGCTATTTCAAATCCTGAAAGATGATGCTGTGAAAGTGCTGCACTCAATATGCCAGCAAATTTGGAAAACTCAGCAGTGGCCACAGGACTGGAAAAGGCCAGTTTTCATTCCAATCCCAAAGAAAGGCAATGCCAAAGAATGCTCAAACTACCAAACAGTTGCACTCATCTCACACGCTAGTAAAGTAATGCTCAAAATCCTCCAAGCCAGGCTTCAGCAGTACGTGAACCGTGAACTTCCTGATGTTCAAGCTGGTTTTAGAAAAAGCAGAGGAACCAGAGATCAAATTGCCGACATCTGCTGGATCATAGAAAAAGCAAGAGAGTTCTAGAAAAACATCTATTTCTGCTTTATTGACTATGCCAAAGCCTTTGACTGTGTGGATCACAGCAAACTGTGGAAAATTCTGAAAAAGATGGGAATACCAGACCACCTGATCTGCCTCTTGAGAAATCTGTATGCAGGTCAGGAAGCAACAGTTAGAACTGGACATGGAACAACAGACTGGTTCCAAATAGGAAAAGGAGTATGTCAAGGCTGTATATTGTCACCCTGCTTATTTAACTTATATGCAGAGTACATCATGAGAAATGCTGGACTGGAAGAAGCACAAGCTGGAATCAAGATTTCCGGGAGAAATATCAATAACCTCAGATATGCAGATGACACCACCCTTATGGCAGAAAGTGAAGAGGAATTCAAAATCCTCTTGATGAAAGTGAAAGTGGAGAGTCAAAAAGTTGGCTTAAAGCTCAACATTCAGAAAATGAACATCATGTCATCCAGTCCCATCACTTCATGGGAAATAGATGGGGAAACAGGAAACAGTGTCAGACTTTATTTTTCTGGGCTCCAAAATCACTGCAGATAGTGGTTGCAGCCATTAAATTTAAAGACACTTACTCCTTGAAAGGAAAGTTATGACCAACCTAGATAGCATATTCAAAAGCAGAGACATTACTTTGCCAACAAAGGTTCTTCTAGTCAAGGCTATGGTTTTTCCTGTGGTCATGTATGGATGTGAGAGTTGGACTGTGAAGAAGGCTGAGCACCGAAGAATTGATGCTTTTGAACTGTGGTGTTGGAGAAGACTCTTGAGAGTCCTTGGACTGCAAGGAGATCCCACCAGTCCATTCTGAAGGAGATCAGCCCTGGGATTTCTTTGGAAGGAATGATGCTAAAGCTGAAACTCCAGTACTTTGGCCACCTCATGCGAAGAGTTGACTCATTGGAAAAGACCCTGACGCTGGGAGGGATTGGGGGCAGGAGGAGAAGGGGACGACAGAGGATGAGATGGCTGGATGGCATCATTGACTTGATGGACATGAGTCTGAGTGAACTCCGGGAGTTGGTGATGGACAGGGAGGCCTGGCGTGCTGGGATTCATGGGGTCGCAAAGAGTCGGACATGACTGAGCGACTGATCTGATCTGACCAGCGGGTGAAAGGAAATCGCGTGGACCAGGAATGGAATTAGAACTTCTCACAAGGTTGGTGAGAAGTCTGATTCTGAACCGTGAGAGTGTACCCTGTTAGCCCCCAGCCGCAGCAGAAGTTAGCAGCTGGCACCAGTGCGCCATTGGCATGCTTCTTTAATGCCCACTCTTCCTGTTTATGGGTGGTTGTCTTCCTTCCACTCAAGTGAGGGTGGGGAGGGATCAGAAAGATGGAATTGTTAGGGACCAGCAGATGGAATCCCCTGGTCAATGGGAAAAAAAATGCACAATGGGGGAGTTGTGAGTTAAGCTTTTTAACTTACTTTTATTTATTTACTTATTTGGTTGTATCAGATGGCATGGGGATGCTATAGTCATGGAATAATTGCCCCAGGACATGTGGGGTCTTAGTTCCCAACCAGGGATTGAACCTGGGTCCCCTGCATCGCAAGGAGAATTCAAGGACAATTCTTAAGTCACTGGACCACCAGTTAGTTTTATTCCGGAAAAAATGAGGACTGTAGCCTGAAAGATGGAATTTCATAGAGAAACTTCTCTGAAGAGGTAGGTGTTGACTGAAAAAAAAAGAAAAAGAAAACCACAGCCTAAAAGTTGAGAGTTATGTTTTATTCAGCAGACATTCTGAGGACTTCAAGCCCAGAGACAAGACTCTCAGATCACTCTGAGGGACTGCTTCGAAGAGGCAAGGGGGAGATAGTAAGGGTATACAGGAGTTTTTGTGACAAAGACCAGATAGTTGGGACATCAAAAGGTTATTGTTAATGAAAGAAAACAAGGTATCTCAAATTAACTTAGTGCTTTCTATGTATGAAAGAAAGTGAAAGTGAAATCACTTAGTCGTGTCCGACTCTTTGCGACCCCATGGACCGTAGTCCACCAGGCTCCTCCATCCATGGGATTTCCCAGGCAAGAGTACAGGAGTGGGTTGCCATTTCCTTCTCCAGGGGATCTTCCCGACCCAGGGACTGAACCCAGGTCTCCCACGTTGTAGGCAGACGCTTTACCATCTGCGCCACCAGGGAAGCCCTTTCTGTGCTTGGGAAGATGCAAAACCTGGGCCCATAGAAATCACTCCTTTGACACGCACTCCGGCTACCTGGGGCCAGTGCCCTGCGTTTTCTCCCTGAGCCTCCTCAGGGTGCACCGTCGGGGTGTGTGGGGGGTGCTTGCAATGGCAGGCCTGCCGTTTCCACCCTGAGCTCCTCAGGGCTCACCGATCGGGTGGCTCTAATGATGGTTTCACAATTGCCACACCCTTTGTTTCTTGATATTTTTAACTCACAGCGGGAAAGCCAGTATTCTCCGTGATTTCGGTGAAGGGGTATTACCGTCAAGCACACACTTTGGCAAATGCTTGCTGCTGGCCACAAAGAGCAGAGGTCCCCTCCTTTATTTTCTTTTGTTAATTGGAGTAGAATGGCTTTACTGCCTGGTGTTAGTGAGTCAGCCCTGTGTGTACACCTCCCCTCCCTCTTGAGCCCCCCACCCCGCCCCACCCCTCTGGGTGATCAGGGCCCGAGCTGAGAGCCCGTGCTCTGGGTGATCATGGGCCTGGGCTGAGCGCCCGTGCTCTGGGTGATCACGGGGCCGAGCTGAGCGCCCGTGCTCTGGGTGATCACGGGCCCGGGCTGAGCGCCCGTGCTCTGGGTGATCACGGGCCCGGGCTGAGCGCCCGTGCTGTGGGTGATCACGGGCCAAGCTCAGTGCCTGTGCTCTGGGTGATCACGGGCCCGGGCTGAGCGCCCGTGCTCTGGGTGATCACGGGCCAGGGCTGAGCTCCCGTGCTCTGGGTGATCACGGGGCCGAGCTGAGCGCCTGTGCTCTGGGTGATCATGGGCCAGGGCTGAGCTCCCGTGCTCTGGGTGATCACGGGGCCGAGCTGAGCGCCCGTGCTCTGGGTGATCACGGGCCCGGGCTGAGCGCCCATGTTCTGGGTGATCACGGGGCCGCGCTCAGTGCCTGTGCTCTGGGTGATCACGGGCCCGGGCTGAGCGCCTGTGCTCTGGGTGATCACGGGCCCGGGCTGAGCTCCCGTGCTCTGGGTGATCACGGGGCTGAGCTGAGCGCCCGTGCTCTGGGTGATCACGGGCCCGGGCTGAGCACCCGTGCTCTGGGTGATCACGGGCCCGGGCTGAGCTCCCGTGCTCTGGGTGATCACGGGCCCGGGCTGAGCGCCCGTGCTCTGGGTGATCACGGGCCCGGGCTGAGCGCCCGTGCTCTGGGTGATCACGGGCCCGGGCTGAGCGCCCGTGCTCTGGGTGATCACGGGCCCGGGCTGAGCGCCCGTGTTCTGGGTGATCACGGGGCCACGCTCAGTGCCTGTGCTCTGGGTGATCACGGGCCCGGGCTGAGCGCCTGTGCTCTGGGTGATCACGGGCCTGGGCTGAGCTCCCGTGCTCTGGGTGATCACGGGGCTGAGCTGAGCGCCCGTGCTCTGGGTGATCACGGGCCCGGGCTGAGCGCCTGTGCTCTGGGTGATCACGGGCCCGGGCTGAGCTCCCGTGCTCTGGGTGATCACGGGCCCGGGCTGAGCGCCCGTGCTGCACAACAGCTCCCCACTAGGCCTCTGCTTTGCACACAGTGGTTTCTGTATCAATGCTACTCTCGCAGTTCCTCCCATCCTCTCCTTCCCCTCGTGTCCACACGTCCACCCTCTACATCTGAGTCTCTGTTCCTGCCCTGCAAACAGGTTCATCAGCACCATTTTCCTAGATTTCCTATATATGTGTTAATATACAATATGTGTTTTTCTCTTTCTGACTTACTTCACTGAATATGTCAGACTCTAGGTTCATCCCCGTCACTACAGATGACCCAATTTCACTTCTTTTTATGGCTCAGTAATATTCCATTACATATATGTACCACCAGACACCAACTTTGATGATTTCAGTGCTTTTCTGAATAGGAGGAGATGCAGGAATAACTGGGCTCATAAAATCTTCTCCTGAGAACATGAAACTATCTGAAGCCCTATTCTGCCAGTTCTTCTTGGAGCACAGAGTTCCTCGTTCCTGACCTCCTCCCTGAACCCGTTTCAGGGGGTGCTGAAGGCCAGTGGCTCCAGGGCCTGTGCCTCCATCCTTGTGGAGCCGGTGCCCAGCAAGTTTGTGGTTGGCATGCTCTCACTGGGTGGGGAACGTGTCCACGAGACTCAGTGACCCAACTCCTCTCCCAGACACACACGTGAGGCTGTCCCTGATGGTTACACGTGATCCCTTGAGATTCTCAGCAGCTCATCAAGTTCCCATGAGCAGTCCCCACGCTCAGGACCTCTGCCTTTTCACTCAGGCAAGATACATCCAGTACAGTAGAAACCAGCACAACATTGTAAACCAGTTTTCCTCCAATTAACAAATAAATTAAAAAAATAACTGTCCCTCGTGATAAACATAGTGAGAAAAACCAAAGGACAGTGTGGAAGAGAATAACAGTGAAAGGGGTCAGAAAGGCCACTCTGAGGAGAAGCATTCAAAGGCTCAAACGTAGGACTTGCCTAGTGGTCCAGGGGCTAAGTCTCTGTGCTCCCAATGCAGGGCGCCTGTGTTCGAGCCCCTCCCAAGGAACTAGATCCCCCTGCTGCAACTAAGATCCACCATGCCACAACTAAGACCCAGTGCAGCCAAATAAATAGATAAAATATTTAAAAGAATATAAAGGCTCAGATCCAAAGGATGAACCAGCCGTGCAGAAAGTGAAGGAAAAGTCCTGTCCCAGGAACAGAAAGGACAGAGGCAGCAAGACTGTCCATATTCTAGACAATGGGGACTTGATGGGATAGGGGAGCCGAGTAATACCAGGGGAGACTGGACAGGAAAGCAGAAGTCAGCTGGGCCCAGCCTCGCAGGCTAGACAGGCTAGAGAGCTGAGATCTTATTATGAGTGCGGAAAGAAAGTTGTTCGTGTGACTTCCCATCAGAATGGTCTTCCGTGGAAGTTCATCTGCTGTTTTTTACAATTCTGGCTGCCAAATGCAGAATGCATGGAAGAGGCAGCGCGGAAGCATGGAAGCCAGTTAGGGAGCTGTTCAGTGGCCCGGTGATGATGGACTGTTGGGGGACTGGGGTCATCCCCAGACGAGAGAGGTGAGTGGGTTCAGGATACATTCTGGAGATGTTACTGAAAGGCCTGCTGATGGACTGCATGGAGGCAAAGCTCCAGACTCCCTGGATGAGAGGTTAGTCAGTCTCCTACCACCTTCCAGCCTCATACAGAGAGCCCGAGGTGGAGGTCAAGGGTTCAAGTTAGGACAGAAAATTTTTAAAAATATTTATTTTCTTATTTGGCTGCACCAGACCTTGGCTGAGGCATGCAGGGTCTTTAGTTATGGCTGCTGCTGCTGCTGCTAAGTCGCTTCAGTCGTGTCCGACTCTGTGCAACCCCATAGACGGCAGCCCACCAGGCTCCCCCGTCCCTGGGATTCTCCAGGCAAGAACACTGGAGTGGGTTGCCATTTCCTTCTCCAATGCATGAAAGTGAAAAGTGAAAGTGAAGTCGCTCAGTCGTGTCCGACTCTTAGCGACCCCATGGACTGCAGCCCACCAGGCTCCTCCGTCCATGGCATGCAGGGTCAAACTTGGAACATTGGCACTGTGTGTGCAGAATCTCATATATATATGGTGTGGGTGTATGTGTGTGTTCTGGATGTTTTGACAGACAAGGGGAGAGAGAGAGAGAAAGGGAGAAGTTTATTTTGAGGAACTGATTCACATGATTCTGAGGCTTGGTGAGTCCTAAACCTGATGAGGTAGGCTGGCAGGCTGGACTCAGGGAAGAATCGTTGGTAGAGTCCACAGGCTGTCTGCTGGCAGAGTTTCTTCTTGTTTAGGGGTGGCAGTCTTTGTTCAATTAAGACCATCAGCTGATTGGATGAGGCCCATCCACATTATAAGGGGTGATCTATTTTACTCAAAGTCCACTGATTTAAATATTAATATCTTATGAAAAAAAAAATGCTCCAGAGAAATATCCAAACTTCCAGCATAATGTTCGACCAAATACTGGGCACGATGGCCCAGTCCATTTGATTCATTAAGTTCACCATCCCAAGGTCTAACACAACAGTTTGATAAATTGCTGCTGCTAAGTCGCGTCAGTCGTGTCCGACTCTGTGCGACCCCAGAGACGGCAGCCCACCAGGCTCCCCTGTCCCTGGGATTCTCCAGGCAAGAACACTGGAGTGGGTTGCCATTTCCTTCTCCAATGCATGAAAGTGAAAAGTGAAAGGGAAGTCGCTCAGTCGTGCCCAACTCTTAGCAACCCCATGGACTGCAGCCTACCAGGCTCCTCTGTCCATGGGATTTTCCAAGCAAGAGTACTGGAGTGGGGTGCCATTGCCTTCTCCGTGATACATTGCTATGAGAGTTTAAATCGCAAACTGACTTTGGAAGTGGTAGAGAAAATGAAGGTGCTCACACCTTTTGACTCAGCAGTGACCGTCCTGGGTACAGACCCTAGAGAAACTGGCCACAGCACAGGTATATTCATAGCTGCCTCGTACAGAGCTGGAAATAAGTGTCCGTCCGTACCAGAGCAGACGACACTGTGGGTGTGTTCACACAACAGAACTTTACAGGACAACGGAGATGAATGAACCATAGCTCCATGCCACAGTACGGACAAATCATAAAAGCACACTGCTAGTGAGAAAACGCAGATGCTTAAGAATACACACTGCGTGATTTCACTTATATGTTTCCGAAATGGGCAAAACTAACGATGTTGCCTGAGAGTGGTGACATAGGAGGCAAGCACATAAAGAAAAGTAAGGGAGTGGTGACGGCAGCATTCCCACCGTGGCTTCCTGTAGGGAAACGGACTTGTGATTAAGAGGCGAACAGAGGATGCTCATAGCTCGACAATAATAACCTAGTTTTTGAGCAGGGTGGTGGTTACGTGGATGTGAACTTTATAATATTTGTTCAACTGTACATTTATCTTGTGTAATTTTCTCTATGAATCACTGTAGTTTTTTAATGTTACAAACACAAAGACACCGGGCGGCCATTGCAGTTTTCTTTTGGGTTATGTGTCTCATCATAAAATGAAATTAGGGGCTTCCTTGATGGTCCAGTGGTAAAGACTCCATGCCTCCAGCGCAAGGGATGTGGGTTCGATCCCTGGCTGGGGAACGAAGGTCCACAGGCCGGGAGGTGAGACCAAAATATAAAAGTAAATAGAATTAAGAGTCTAGATGGGCTTGCAAGGATGCTTGACTCAAGAACAAACCCCTTTTGATGCAAAACCCCATTCATGAGCACCCAATTTATGACCACACTAACGGGAAACAAAAATGATGGCTTTTTCTGGAACTTACGGGAAGGTAGTCATCACCACTCAAAAGCTATCTTTTCAAATACGTTTTAAGTATTTGTCACCTGTCTTACCCAAGCCTCAAAATGACCCTGTAGGGGAGATAGTACAACCTCCATATCAATCAGATTCTGAAACTGTGACTCCTCAGAGAGGTTAACACCCCCCACCTCCCCAAGACAGTCAATGAGTAGAAAAGTAAGGACTTCCCCTGTGGTCCAGTGGCTAAGACTCCGAACTCCCAATGCAGGGGGCAGGGGTTCAACCCCTGATCAGGGAACTAGGTCCCACATTCGAATTCAGAGTTCACACACCGCAACCAAAAATCCTGTGTGCCACTGCTAAGACCCAGCACAGTCAAATACATAAATGTTTTTTAATAAATAATTTTTTAAAGTAGAAAAACAGGATTTGAATCTGAGTCAGGGTGACTCAAAGATACATGTGCTTTCCCTTCTGCCCTGTATCTGACTACAGGGCCCCTGGCTGCAGATAGCCCCTCTTCTATCTGAAAAACTCCCATTTGTGGCAGGTAAATATTTGTATCATGAGATGCTTGCAAGGTTTGTAGGGCAAAGGTAAATTACATGTTAGAGGGTGGAGTGGAGAAGAGTCCTCAGCGGGGCTAGCGGTTACGTGGGCTTTGCGTCCACTTCCGGCTGCACCAGGGTGTTGGCTCCCTGCCCCGCTTGTCAGGCGGGGATGGATAAGGGATGGGCAGGCGGGCTGGCCCCCTGGGGCTGGGGCGGGCGCTGTCATCCCTGGGGGCGGCAGGTAGGAGTAGCGGGTGAAAAGAAGAACTCCCAGTCCGGGAGGAACTGGATTCAGAACTGAGTGAACTGTCCAGATCTGGGTTTTGTACCCAAAAAGGTGACAGCAGAGAGTTGGAACCAAAGGTTAGAGGCATAAATATAGCAGAGAAGCCAGGCAAGCGGCTGAGTAAGGAGAGTAAAAGCACGCAGGCCAGAGGGAGCCTCCTGGAACCATAGTGCAGGGAGGAGCCTGGCTGGTGTTCAGTGGCCAGGTCATGACTGACCCCTTTCGACCCCACGGACCGCAGCACGCCAGGCTCCTCTGTCCTTCACCATCTCCCAGAGTTTGCTCACACTCACGTCCATTGAGTCGGTGATGCCATGCAACCATCTCATCCTCTGCTTCCAGCACCTTTTGCCTTTAATCTCTCCCAGCATCAGGGTCTCTTCTAATGAATCGGCTCTTTGCATCAGGAGGCCAAAATACTGGAGCTTCAGCATCAGCATCAGTCCTTCCAATGAATATTCAGGACTGATCTCTTAGGATGGACTAGTTGGATCTCCTTGCAGTCCAAGGACTCTCAAGAGTCTTCTCCAACACCACAGTTTAAAAGCATCAATTCTTCAGCACTCAGCTTTCTTCACAGTCCAACTCTCACATCCATACATGACCACTGGAAAAAACCATAGCCTTGACTAGACGAACCTTTGTTGGCAAAGTAATGTCTCTGCTTTTGAATATGCTATCTAGGTTGGTCATAACTTTCCTTCCAAGGAGTAAGCGTCTTTTAATTTCATGGCTGCAGTCACCATCTGCAGTGATTTTGGAGCCCCCAAAAATAAAGTCTGACACTGTTTCCACTGTTTCCCCATCAATTTTCCATGAAGTGATGGGACCAGATGCCATGATCTTCGTTTTCTGAATGTTGAGCTTTAAGCCAACTTTTTCACTCTCATCTTTCACTTTCATCAAGAGGCTTTTTAGTTCCTCTTCATTTTCTGCCACAAGGATGGTGTCATCTGCATATCTGAGGTTATTGATATTTCTCCCGGAAATCTTGATTCCAGCTTGTGCTTCTTCCAGTCCAGCATTTCTCATGATGTACTCTGCATATAAGTCAAATAAGCAGGGTGACAATACACAGCTTTGACGTACTCCTTTTCCTATTTGGAACCAGTCTGTTGTTCCATGTCCAGTTCTAACTGTTGCTTCCTGACCTGCATATAGGTTTCTCAAGAGGCAGGTCAGGTGGTCTGGTATTCCCATCTCTTTCAGAATTTTCCACAGTTTGCTGTGATCCACACAGGCAAAGGCTTTGGCATAGTCAATAAAGCAGAAATAGATGTTTTTCTAGAACTCTCTTGCTTTTTCTATGATCCAGCAGATGTCGGCAATTTGATCTCTGGTTCCTCTGCCTTTTCTAAAACCACCTTGAACATCTGGAAGTTCACGGATCACATACTGCTGAAGCCTGGCTTGGAGAATTTTGAGCATTACTTTACTAGCCTGTGAGATGAGTGCAACTGTTTGGTAGTTTGAGCATTCTTTGGCATTGCCTTTCTTTGGGATTGGAATGAAAACTGACCTTTTCCAGTCCTGTGGCCACTGCTGAGTTTTCCAAATTTGCTGGCATATTGGGTGCAGCACTTTCACAGCATCATCTTTCAGGATTTGAAATAGCTCAACTGGAATTCCATCACCTCCCCTAGCTTTGTTCGTAGTGATGCTTCCTAAGGCCCACTTGACTTCGAATTCCAGGATGTCTGGCTCTAGGTGAGTGATCACACCATCGTGATTATCTGGGTTGTGAAGATCTTTTTTGTACAGTTCTTCTGTGTATTCTTGCCACCTCTTCTTAATATCTTCTTCTTCTGTTAGGTCCATACCATTTCTGTCCTTTATTGAGCCCATATTTGCATAAAATGTTCCCTTGGTATCTCTAATTTTCTTGAAGAGATCTCTAGTCTTTCCCATTGTATTGTTTTCCTGTATTTCTTTGCATTGATCGCTGAAGAAGGCTTTCTTATCTCTCCTTGCTATTCTTTGGAACTCTGCATTCAGATCCTTATATCTTTCCTTTTCTCCTTTGCTTTTTGCTTCTCCTCTTTTCACAGCTATTTGTAAGGCCTCCTCAGACAGCCATCTTGCCTTTTTGCATTTCTTTTCCATGGGGATGGTCTTGATCCCTGTCTCCTGGACAATGTCAGGAACCTCCGTCCACAGATGGTGATATATGCACACAAAGGAACACTAGGCGGCCATAAGGAAGAACGAGGCACAGCTGCCTGCAACGACATGGAACGATGTCAGTGACACTCAGATGAGACAAGAAATTATGGAAGAGTAATAATTATGTGTGTGAGAGGCAGACGTAACTTCACAATTAGAGAGTCTCTATGAATACACTAGAAACTGTTACCCAAAGCTGTATCTGGAGTAACTTTTCATTTTATAAATGTCTGGATTGTTTGAAAATTTTTTACAAAGTACACATGTGATGTTGTAGTGGTAATTTTGAAAGCATAGTATAAAATTTCCTTGAAAGTGAAAGTGTTACTTGCTCAGTCGTCTCAGACTCTCTGCAACCCATGAACTGTAGCCCGCCAGGACAGAGAATTCCTCTGTCCGTGGAATTCTCCAGGCAAGAATACTGGAGTGGGTAGCCGTTGCCTTCTCCAGGGGATCTTTCCAACCCAGGGATTGAATCTGGGTCTCCTGCACTGTAGGTGGATTCGTTACCATCTGAGCCACCAGGGAAGCCCATAAAATTTCCTTAGAAAGAAGTAAATGAGCCCATTTAGAATACCCATCAGGAGTCATAATACATTTTTGTTCCAATCAGAAAAGCTTTATTTTCCTTGACCTTCCAGGGTCTTCAAATAGGTTGTGAGTCAGGGTTTGGTGTGTGCTTCTCAATAATTATTTGGACCTAATCCAAGTCTTTGTCTTTCATTCCCAACTATGTCCTACCAGTTGACTGATGGAAGATGAAAATAGAGGGTTTTATTTTATTTTATTGTGATAACAACATGAGATCTAGTCTCTTAAATGGTTTTAAATGTACATTGGTGTGGACTGTAAGTACAGCGTTGTACAGCAGATCTCTAGAGCTTGTTTACCTTTTTCTGGCTGTGGCTTGTGGGATTTTAGTTCCCTGACAAGGATTGGCCCTGCACCCTCAGCAGTGAAAGCATGGAATCCCACCGACTGGACCACCAGGGAATTCCCAAGCGCTGTTCTTCTTACTTAACTGAAGTTTTATGCCTAGGGATCAATAATTCTCCATCCCCATCTCCCACCCAACTCTGGTAACTACCATTCCAGTCTCTGATATTATCGATTTGATTACTTGAGGTATCGCGTGTAATACTTGTCTATGTCTGGCTTCTTTCACTCAGCATCGTGTCCTCCAGGCCCACTCCTGTTGTCTCGTGTTATAGAATGTCCTTCCTTTTCATGGCTGAATATTTCTGCACTGTATGTACACATCACACTCCCTGGGACGTGGGGCAGGAAACAGCCCACAGGGGGCAGCTTGGTGAGAAGATGTAAAGGGGTATTGGCTGCGGACCCTCACCTGGCCATCAGCCACGGCGGCCAACCCTGGCCTGCCACCGAGAAGACTGCAGGAAACCAGAGACAGGCTCAGCCAGCACTCCACCTGTCCTCACTAAGCACCACCCCCCACACAAGGGAGAGCCAGGGTAGGGGCCGGGCTGCCCCGGTGCCACTGTGGATGTTTCTCCCCTCCCTTCCCCTTCAGAAAAAAAAAACAAGAGTTAAAAAACGAAAGCTAAGACACAGCCCTCAGAATGGCAGAAACATGATTCCCACACAAATATGCAGCAAGACCATTAATGAGACAACCATCAGTTTGACAGAGCAGGTTCAAAGAACAATGCAAGAAGCTGGTGTGTGTGTGCACGTGCGTGCGCGCGTGTGGTCGATTAGGCGGTGTGTTGCTGCACATACATAAGAGAGACAATTAGCTAAAAGTCATACACATCCTAGGTAAAGCTGTGCATTTGGTCTACCTGGCAGGGCTAATACAGAAGAGATGTTTCCACCTCACTTGCCTCTCTGGCAGACAGAAAAGATTTGCATCTTATCCTTTTTTGGCAGGTCAACATCTGATATTACAGACCCTGGGCCCTGATCCATAGTAAATAAAAAATGAGGGACTTCCCTGGTGGTCCAGGGATTAAGACTCTGGGCTCCCAATGCAGGGGACCCGGGTTCAATCCCTGATCAGGGAACTAGATCCCACAGGCTCAATTAAGACCTGGTGCAACCAGATAAATAAATTAAAAAAAAAAGAAACAAAATTTTATTCTCCTTGAATGGTGTTCCTCAGCTAGGATTCCGAAGAGAGGACTGAGACCTAATGCCCAAGACACTATTTGTGCATAATCACGACCTCTCTGGGTCTGTAGTGATACTCGTGTGGCTTCTGTGAGTGAAACAAGGAAATAATCTTCTGAATGATTCTCTGTGTTCTGGGAGTCTGGTGACCCTGAGTCTTCTGCCCTAATCCCGGCTTTTGGGTAATTCTTCTTCTGAGGAGAAACCGCGGGCATGCAGGTTGTGAGAAAGCTTCACCCATAGCAGTTGGTACCTGAGGGTGGACCAGAGATGGGGAAAAAAAGATAAAACGCTTTACAGAAAGAGCTTCAGTGCGAACTTAAATTTATCCAACACCAGGAGCCCTGCAGGAAGGAAAAGCCATGCACACACATGGAGGGGAAAGGGCCTCCTGTGAGCTTATCCATCCTCACCTATTGGAAGGGAAGGTTCTCATGACAGAGAAACCCTGGACTTGCTGAGCCACAGAAGCCCGAGAATACTAGAGTGAGTAGCTGTTCCCTTCTCCAGCGGATCTTCCCAACCCAGGGATTGAACCCAGGTCTCCCGCATTGCAGGTGGATGCTTTACCAGCTGAGCCACGAGGGAAGCACAAGAATACTGGAGTGGATAGCCTATGCCTTCTCCAGCGGATCTTTCAGACCCAGGAATCAAACCAGGATCTCCTGCATTGCAGGCAGATTCTTTACCAACTGAGCTATGAGGGAAGCCATCCGATTGCCCACACTAAGGCAAACACCCTGCTTAAGTCAACCTCAGGCCATTCACAGTGGAAAAGGGCTTCAGGTTGGTTCCCAGTTTCATCGGGCAAGACAGTAGCCACAAAGCAGAGACACCCTTTAAATGTCCAGAAGAGATGCTTTGGCAAAGAGCTGAGAAGTCCGGAGGAGCTTGGGAAGACCACTGCGCCGGTTCTTGTCTGCCCTGAGACCCTGGTGCACAGAGCTCCACGGTCCTGCCGCCGGACACAGGGCGTTCACTCTGCTGCCAGCCTCAGATGGGCTCATGGCCTGTGCTGGGAATCCACAGGGGTTAGCGCCGCGTCTGGAGCTCAGACAGACGTGGGACACACCCTGGCTCTGTCACTAGCTGTGTGATGTCAGGTGAATCAAATAATTTTCTGTTGAGTCTCGTTTTTTTTAATTAATTAATTGATTTTTGGTAGCTCTGGGTCTTCGTTGCTGTGCTCAGGCTTTCTCGAGTTGCGGCGAGCGGGGACTCCCCTTCATTGTGGTGCACGGGTTTCTCACTGCGGTGGCTTTTCTGGCTCTGGGGCACAGGCTCTGGGCACATGGACTTCAGTACCTGCAGCATGGGGGCGGGGGCGCGGGGGGGCAGGCCTCAGCAATTGTGGCACACAGGCCGAGCTGGAGGCACGTGGACTCTTCCCAGACTAGGGATCGAACCCGGGTTCCCTGCATTGGCAGGCAGATTCTTATCTACTACGCCACCTGGGAAGTCAGAGTCTCATTTTTTAAAATTCGTTTCAGATGGAATTAATGTTAGCACCCATGTCGTAGATGTCATGAGCATTAATGAAAGGATGAAGGAGGTGGCTTTCCACCAGCTTCTTTTTGTTCAGCTGTCTCCTACATTCAGGTTGGCGCAGCTCGAGCCCGGGGGACAGAGGAGTATCACTGCGTGTACAGCTGTTGGCGGCCACGGCTTGATGTAAAGGGACTTCCCCCCCACCCCCGACTTGGGAGGTTCCCCTGCGGCCCCAAGGAATGAGGACCTGCGAAGCAGGTACCGTCTTTGTGAGTCTTTCCCACGGATGCCCCCAGGAGCCCATAAGTGTTCTCTTGTCCCTGTTCCTGGTCGGCCCATTGGAACAGCAGCTCTGGTACTAGCAGCCAACTTTCCAGAATGTGCCAAACAGGACAGGCCTGGCAGTGACCCGACCACAGGGCATCACAGCTGTATCAGGCCACCAGAGATCACTGTGTTTTGCAGAGGTAGGGTTGCCAGATTTAGCAAATAAGATGCCGAATGTCTAGTTAAATCTGAATTTCAGATAAACGTCCACAAAAAAAAATTTTTTTTTAATGTAAGTAGGTCCTAATATTGCATGGGACATATTTTCAAAGATACTTTTCTTTGTTAATCTGAAATTCAAATTTAATTGAGCTTCTTCGTGTATTTTACCTGGGAACCCTGAGAGGGAAGCTAGATACTGAGAGGGAAAGCAACTTGCTCGGTTCACACACAAGCCAGGTCTCACAGCGGGGTCCGTCGGCCCCCAGTCTCCAGCCTCCCACCCCTTGACACAGATACCCAGCTTTCTGGGTTGTTTTTTTTTCTTTCTGGTTTTGGTTTTGCTTTTCCCAGTTTTCTGTTTTTCACTTAAGGTGAATGCTTGCTGGACTGGGTGTCCCAGATTCCTCGCGTGTTACAGAGAGGTAGAACCACGGACTCCAGGTAGCCAAGAAAAGAAGGGGAAACAGCCACAGAGGAGAGCAGGGGTGAAGTCAGGACCTCAGGAGGTCCAGTCCAGGCTTTATCTTCAGGAGAAGGCTCACCAAGTAAGCCAGAGGCTCTTAGCTATTACATCAAATGGGCACCGCTGGGCCTCTTTCCAGAGCGTTCCTTTAGGGATCCAGTCCAAAGAGCAGTTCCAGGAAGGCAGCTTGCTGGTAAGCTGCAGGTCTGGGACATTTGGGGTCTGGGATGGCTCCATCACCGGCCGGTGCAGAGGGAGCAGGACACAGCTGTGTCCAGCTGAGATCCGCACCCCAGCTTCCCCAGCCCGGATCTCCAGGGGCTTTGAGCTGAAATTCCAGGAGGGGGCTGGACCAAGTGGTCCGGCCCAGCCTGATTTACGGGAAACCACACCAGCGCTCTATCCGCCTTAATTTGTAACTGGGCAGTGTCCTGGGCCAACCAATAGCTACGACCGAACCCCCACCCATCGCAGCCTCCCTAACCCTGGGGGACTAGCCGCTGAGTCGGCCCGAGGCAGCGCAGCGATCGGAACTTAGGAGCAGGTTTGTGCTGGCAGATGGGGGTTTGGGGAGGAAGGCGGTCTCCCGTCCTCACTTCCCTCCCTCCCGCAGGCCCCCCTGTCTCTGCGGTCTCTGGGCGTCGCCAGTGCCCCTTCCCTCCCCTCCCCTCCCACCCGCCCCCTCCCCGCCCGGCCTCATTGTTGAGCTGCAGCGGGACCCTCTAGATGGAGCAGGTGGACCAGCCCCCGGGCCTGGGAGGGGGCTGGGACGAGGGGCCAGCCGAGCCGGGAAAGGGACGCGGTCTGGGAACAACAAAACAGGGGGAGGCGCCGGGAGGAGGCGCCCGGGCGGGAGGCGGTAGAGGGAGTTGAATGGGGGCGGGCTCCGTGGGGGTGGACGTGCGGGAGGGCCCCCAGACCCCAGGCTCCGAGCTGGCACCCGAAGCTGGCTGACCCTGCAGGTCCGGGCTGAAGTCGCCTCCCAGATGGCCTCCAGGCTGACCCCGCTGACCCTCCTTCTACTGCTGCTGCTGGCTGGGGTGAGTGACCCCTGCGCGGGCCAGGCGGGAGCAGGGCTGAGGTTAACCCTTCAGGCTCCGGGGAATTCGGAGAGCTCCTCCTGGGATCGACACCAGGGGTCCTCCCACCAGAGTTGAGTACACAGCTTGGAAAGAGCAAGGACTCAGACCCACCTAGGGTCTAATCCTGCCTGGCCCGCCACCCCGTACCCGCTGCGGTGGCCGGGAGCCTGGCACTTAGGCGAGCTGACCAGTCCTGCTGCACAAGGTGGAGAATAAAGCAGAAAGGCGAAGGAGATGGACAGCATTTTGAAACTAAAAAGCAAGAGCTCCTCGTGGAAACCTGAGCTGCGGGGTGAGGGTGGGAAGGCTCCCCCCAGTGGTGCCGGAGGTCAGGGGTAAGGGGTGAGCCAGGGAGAAAGGGGGGTGTTTGCCTTGGCTTGTGCATTCAGTGGGCGTGTGCGGAAGTTGACTTTAGCATTGCCCTTTGAGATGGATCAGATGATGTGGTGGTGATCAAGGCATCTGGAAGCAGAGACCCAAGTCTGACCCCTAGTTTTTCCTCCAGCTTCTCTTAAGACCCTGTGCTAGTTGCTGAATTTGTCTCAGCATCGGCTTCTTTTATCAGTTAAATGGGATAATGCGGGCTTTCTCTGAAGCAATCCATGGTGAGGCTCCAGGGCAGGCCCCTGTCCTACCAAGCTTTGTCAGGAACAATTCTCTGGTATCCCACCTTTGATGCTCTGGCGGCTCAGTGGTAAAGAATCCACCTGCCAATGCAGGAGACGCGGGTTCAATCCCTGGGTTGGGAAGATCCCCTGGAGCAGGAAATGGCAACCCACTCCAGCGTTCTTGCCTGGGAAATCCCACGGACAGAGGAGCCTGGTGAGCTACAGTCCATGGGGTCGCAAAGAGTCGGACAGACTTAGCCACCAAGCAACACATCCCACCTTCTCTTTGAGTGTTTGTGTTTAAAGGGGACTGTGCCTCATAATGAAAGAAAGAAAGAAAGTCTCTTGAACCACAGGACAGAGTCACCTCAGATATGATCGTCGGCCCAGGGAACTTACAAGAAGGGGAAAGTGAAGAAGACAGCCAGAAAGGAGGTATTCTCGACGGCGAGTCCATTCAAGGCAACGAGGACTCTCCCACCTTGCTGATAACTAACCTGACCGTCGTGCAAGCCAATGTCACCAAGCCCTTCAGCCAGCCTGCCACCGAACCGGTCCAATCAACCATCCAGCCCACTGCTGAGCCCTTCTGCCCGGCGCCCGTCACCTCCTGCTCTGACTCGGAGATCCGCTCAGCAGAGGTGGTGCTGGGGGAGGCTTTGACAGACTTCTCCCTGAGGCTCTACCAGGACTTCTCAGTGTTGAAGAAGAAGGAGACCAACTTCATCTTTTCCCCCTTCAGCATTGCCAACCTCCTCACCCAAATCCTGCTTGGTAAGAACCCGAGTTCTCTCCAGCTCCTGTGTTTGACGTTCCCTTGAGGCAGGGTCCCTGATAGCTCAGTTGATAAAGAATCCGCCTGCAATGCAGAAGACCCCGGTTTGATTCCTGGGTCGGGATGATCCTCTGGACAAGCGATAGGCTACCCACTCCAGTGTTCTTGGGCTCCCCTGGTGGCTCAGCTGGTAAAGAATCCACCTGTAATGTGGGAGACCTGGGTTCAATCCCTGGGTTGGGACGGTCCCCTGGAGAAAGGAAAGTCTACCCACTCCAGTATTCTGGCCTGGAGAATTCCATGGACTGTATAGTCCATGGGGTCACAAAGAGTCAGACATGACTGAGTGACTTTCACTTTCACTCACTGAGGCAGGGTAGGTATCTGGATATAGATACAGCTATGCCAAAGGAAGGAAGCTGTGAAAATGGGCTACGTTGGGGGTGGGAATCTTTTTATTCTGGAACTTACATTTATTCTTTCATTTAACAATGATTTAATAGGCACTACTTATACTAAAGGGCTTCCCAGGTGGCTCAGTGGTAAAGAATCTGCCCGCCATTGCAGGAGACATGGGTTCAACCCCCGGGTCAGGAAGATCCCCTGGAGGAGGAAATGGCAACCCACTCCAGTATTCTTGCCTGGAGAGTTCCATGGACAGAGGAGCCTGGCGGGCTACAGTCCATGGGGTTGCAAAGAGTTAGACACGTCTTAGTGACTAAGCAACAGCAGCAGCAGCATGACTTATAAAATCCTATGAACTGTGCGAGAACATGTAAATAAGGTTGCAGCCCATTCATCATGGTTCAGGGCAAGGCCATAAGGAAACGACAAGAGAGGGACATAGAGTAGAACCATAACAATGCTGCTTTTCAGCTGTGTGACCTTGGGTGGATCACTTAACTTCTCTGAGCCTGAGTCCTCTGTGTAAAATGGAAATGGTTGTGAAAGTGAAAAGTGAAAGTGAAGTTGCTCAGTCATGTCTGACTCTTTGCGACCCCATGGATTGTAATCTACCAGGCTCCTCAGTCCATGGAATTTTCCAGGCAAGAGTACTGGAGTGGGGTGCCGTTTCCTTCTCCAGGGGATCTTTCCAACCCAGGGTTCGTCTCCCGCATTGCAGGCAGACACTTTACCATCTGAGCCACCCTTAAAAAAAGAAAAATTAAGCAGATAGCCCAGTGCCTAATGTGGCAGGAGGTCAAAAAAGTGTTAATCCCTCCACTTCCCTGAAAGACCACTGTCAAGTCCCCTGGGGTAATTTACCTTAGAAATGGCACAAAAAAGTGCTCCAGGCAATGGGAACAGCTGTTGCTCCAAAGGGGAATTCCAGGAAGGCTACTGCAGCCAATACAGTGAGGAACAGGGGAACCTTTCTACTAGAGTCCCAGAATCCTAACGTCCCTGGCCTGTATCCGATAGATGCCAGCGGCATCCCACACCTCCAGGTGTGACACCCAGAATGTCTCCACATGTGGCCAAGTGTCCCCTGGGATGCACATTTCGTTTGATTGGTTTCAGTTAATTTTGTTATTGCCCCTCCCCCCAAAACTGGCTTGAATCTTTTCTCCACCCTCCAGTTATGAACTCCATGATCTTAAAATGAGTAGATTACTTCCTCTCTTATACCTCAGTTTTCTCATCTGCATAATGGGGATAGTAACTGTCCTTACATAAAAGGGTTATAGTGAAGATTCAAAGAGATACTATAGGAGAAGCACCTACGATGCCTGGAACAAAGTGAGTGCTTGCTGAGTTCTATCTATTACTACACAGAAGGTGTGGACAATCAGTATTTAATGATGAACAAGGGAAAGGGTATTGGGCATCTTTTATGAGTCTCTGCTCTTTCTTCTTAATGACGAGCTAGTGTCCCTGGTTACAGGCTGAACCTTTGTAAACCTGAACCGACTAAATAAGAGGTCATGTGGGACAGGTGATGACTGGACCAGGCTTTGGGTGACGAGTGGTATTAAAATTAGATAGGAAAATGCAGGAAGGGAATATTTAGTCCTAGAAAATTCTGGATTGTTCATAATTCCCCCACCCTTCTCTTTCTGACATGTGTTGTCTTTGAAACCATTTCTGGCTCTGATGATACGGGGTTAAACCCCCGCCCCGCCATTGCAGCCTGGTCTCCTAACCCTGACCCCCCTCCGCTCTCTGCTCTTGGCTGCAGGGGCTGGAGGAGAAACCAGGGTCAGCCTGGAGCGCCTCCTCTCTTACCCCCAGAACTTCAGCTGTGTCCACCACGCCCTGAAGGCCTTCACGTCCGAAGGTTTCACCTCGTTCTCTCAGATCTTCCACAGCTCAGGTGAGCGTCAGGGGGAAGGACAGCAAGGGCTGAGCTGGGCCCTCAGGATTTGAGTGGGTGCCTAGCACTGGGGATGGAGGAGGAAACGACAGCCCACTCCAGGATCCTTGCCTGGAGAATCCCATGGGCAGAGGAGCCTGGCAGGCTACAGTCTGTGGGGTTGCAAGAGCAGGACATGACTGAGCGACTAAACCATCCATCTGTAGCACTGGGGAAAGAGAGGACAGAGGGAATGTTAGAACCAGAAGCCGGAGGGCGGGGGCGGGGAGGGCGGGGAGGCATGCAGAGCAGGGCGGGGCCTGAGAAACACCAGGTGGCTCCTGGGTGCCAGATAGGTGCCCAGGTGAGACCGTGGGCAAGTCATTTGCAGTCATCAATTTCATCAAAGTAAGAACAGTCCTCTGCATTCAGGAGCAGAGAGGGCTGGAGGGCTGGAGGGCTCTAGACGTGAAATAGACCAAACAATGTCAGTCTGGGGATTCCCGGGTGGCCCAGTGCTGAAGACTGACCTTTCACTGGCTGAGTTCAGGTTTGAGCCTTGTTGGGGAACTAAGATCCCGCCAGCTGTGAGGCCAAAAAACAGAGAAAGTGTGTGAACCAGGGTCAGGGGGTCTTGGGACTCCTGTTCTTTGTATGTTTGTTACATGAATTTGTTGCCATTTATGCATGTTGCATTATTAGGTAAGGTGATCAGAGCAGTCAGTGGTAAAGAATCCGCCTGCCAATGCAGGAGACATGGGTTCGATCCATGGGTCGGAAAGATCCCCCTGGAGGAGGAAAGGGCAACCCACTCTGGGATTCTTGCCTGGAAAATTCCATGGACAGAGGAGCCTGGCGGGCTACAATCCATGGGGTTGCAAAAGAGGCAGACATGACTTAGCAATTAAACGATAACAACATCAGAGCAATAAGCTTCCAAAATGATCTAATGCAGTTCATTCAGATTTTGTTCCCCAGAGCCCGAGGTTTCTGCAGAACTGCTGCAGGTGGGAGTGGGAGTTAGGGAGGCTGAGGGGAGGGGGCTGGGTGGGGGGAGGGGATGGGGTGGGGGTGGGGCAGCACTTTCTGTGAGACAGGGATGGAGCCAGGTGGGCTCTGAACTCCCACCCAGCCTCAACCAGAGCCCTTTAGTGTAGTGGGCTTCAGACATGACTACATTTGAAACCTCAGTTCTCCTGAGCTTAAAAATTACAGGTTTAGTGTGATCCACTTTTAAACTGGGGAAAAAAATTCTGTCTTTTTTTTAACTATAAAAGCAATACCCATTCATTGTTTAAAAAAAAAACACTGAGAAAATATTGGAATTCCCTGGCCATCCACTTGTTAGAACTCCACACTTCCACTGCAGGCGGCACGGGTTCAATCCCTGGTCCGGGAACTAAGAGCCTGTGTGCTGCTCTGCGTGGCCAAAAAAAAAAAAAAAGAGAAAATATAGGAAAGAAAAAAGAAGGAAAGAAAGAAAACTCATCTTTAAAAAAAAGAAAAAAAACTTCTTTTAGAGATGGGAAAATTATGACTCAGAGGGGTTCAAGAAACTTTGCCTTTTTTACTCATTTGCTATAAATCGAATTTATCCTCTGCCTTGCTAGGTTGGCAGAAAATACAGCTGCAGTCAATATTTCATATTTAGTTCGGGAAAATTTTTTGTTTCGAACACTTTTTTTCTCTAGTAGGCCTGGGTTTTGGAGAGCAAAACCCAGGAAGTCCTGTTACAACGTTCCACTGAGACTAGAAAGCGGTCTGAATGAAGGGAAGAAAAGAAGAAAAATACAGGCGAATGCAAGCTAAGATCTCAAAGAGCTGCCTTGCTGAGCCGCGGCCGCCTAGCAGTAGAGGCCTGGGATGGGGCCTCCTGCTCTCAGCTCAGGGTCTGGGCTACAGAGCATCTGTCAGAGGAGGGGCTGCAGCCCTGCTCCACACCGCGTTCATCGGGGTCGAAGCCAGCTCCCTCTGTAGGGCTACTCCCAGAAGGGGAGAGGGTGTCCCGGATCTCGAGCCTGCGTCTCTCACCCTCCCCTCCTCCCCATCCCTGCAGACCTGACCATCAGGGACACCTTCGCCGACGCCTCTCAGAGGCTCTATGGCAGCAGCCCGAGACCCCTGGGAAATGACAGCACAGCCAGCTTGGAGCTCATCAATGACTGGGTGGCCAAGAAGACCAACCTCAGGATCAGGCGGCTGCTGGACAGCTTGCCTGAGGACACCCGCCTCATCCTCCTCAACGCTGTCGCCCTGAGCGGTAAGGGGGCGTCTCCCCATCCTGAGGTCTTCCTTCCCTTCCTGGCTTGAAATCCACTCAACCCCAAGCTGCACCCCTGGATCCGCGGTACCTGCCCCACCCCGTGCCCACAGAGCGTTTAACTCCCTTTCCTCTGGTCCCCACCCGCCTTAGAGTTACCCTCCCCCTGCTCTTCCCTCTAGCCAAGTGGAAGATAGCCTTTGATAAAGGCAGAACAAGCACAATGCCCTTTCACCTCAAATCCTCTGCCATCAAAGTGCCCATGATGAACAGCAAGAAGTACCCTGTGGCGTCTTTCACAGACCGGACTCTGAACGCCCGGGTGAGTTCTTGGCCCTCCCCACTCCTGTCTCAGAGCCTCTTGCGCATCCTGACTTCCTTTCTGCTCTGGCTCCATTGGTGTGGGGCACACCCTTCCACTGAAAACCCATCTTTTGTCCTGCTTCCATCTCTGTTTCCACCCTATCTTTTCTCCTTCTTCCCTTCTCCAGCCTGGGCCAAGGGAGGCATTATATATTTGAGGTTGGAAAGCAAGATTCTAGTTTCCTCCTGCGTCTCTACTGCGTCAAATGGCAAAAAGTGAGTCGTGTTCCTGTTCTGTGTCTTGGTTTCTCTTCCCAGTCAACCCACCAATAGACCCTGCTTGCTTAGGAACTCCTCTGTGTGTGTCTGGTGTATACATGCATCTGTGTACGTATGTGTGCACATGTCTGGGTATATCCATGTGTTCATGTATGTAGTAAATGCATGCGTGTGCATGTGTTAAATGGCTTAAGTTCCTTAGCAGAAATTGAACAGTATGATTTCAGTGAATGAAGAGGGAAGGAAGAGAGACCAGATGTTTTCTTGGTTTTCTTCTTTATGTTGTTATTTCTTTCTTAAACCTTTTATTTTCTCTTGGTGTACAGCCAGTTAGGGCTTGCCAGGTGGCTCAGTGGTAAAGAATCTGCCTACCAATCCTGGAGATGCAAGAGATGTGGGTTTGATCCCTGGGTCGGGAAGATCCCCTGGAAAAGAAAATGGCAACCCACTCCAGTATTCTTGCCTGGAAAATTCCATAGACATAGGAGCCTGGTGGGCCACAGTCCATGAGGTCACAAAAAGTCGGACAGGACTGAGCACACACGCACACTCGTACACATGCACACACTCATAGCCAGTTAACAAACAACGCTGTGATAGTTTCAGGCAAACAGTGAAGGGATTCAGCCCTGCATGTGTATGGACCCGCTCTCCCCCAAACCCCCTCCCATCCAGGCTGCCACATAACACTGAACAGAGTTCCTTGTGCTGTACAGCAGGTCGCTGTTGGTTTCCCATTTTAAATATAGCACCGTGCACATGAGTGACCAGATATTTCTGCCTTGTTAGGGTAGCAGGCCACAGACCTGTGAGACAGGGAACAGCAGGAAATGCCCAGTGACGTGGGGTCAGGCTGGGAAAGACAGGACCTGTTCTGGAACATGCCAGGGCTGTTTCCACCTGGGAAGCTTTCCTACCCTTCCCCTCTGCTGGACCCTCTGCAGGCAGATTGTCACATAACTTGTTCCTCTGGCTCATCTGGTGTGAGCTGAAAGGTCACCTAGGTGGAGGAGACCTCCCCCTGCTTAAAGTCCCCTCCTCCTCACCCTGTTTTATTCCTAATAACGTTTTATTACTAATATATCCATGGACTGTATTGTCTTTGTGTTGTTCAGTTGCTAAGTTGTGCCCACCTCTTTGTGACCCCATTGACTTCAGCACGCCAAGCTTCCCTGTCCTTCACTGTCTCCCAGAGCTTGCTCGAACTCGTGTCCATTGAGTTGGTGATGCCATCGAACCATCTCATCTTCTGTCACCCCCTTCTCCTTCTGCCCTCAATCTTCCCCAGCAGTCTGCCCTTCGCATCAGGTGGCCAAAGTATTGGAGCTTCAGCTTTAGCATCAGTCCTCCCAATGAATATTCAGGGTTGATTTCCTTTAGGATGGACTGGTTAGATCTCCTTGCTGTCAGAAGGACTCTCAAGAGTCTTCCCCAGCACCACAGTTCAAAAGCAGGGTTCTTACTACTATCTGAATTACGTTGTCTATTTGCCTATTTAATTGCAGTATTGTCTATCTCTCTGAGATTTTGTGATCGAGACTTTCTCTCTCTTTTCCCTACAATATCTGAGGGCCTAGAGCAACGCCACATATAATAAGTGATCATTATGTTTGCTAATGAGCGTTCAATGGAAGATGCTAAAGGGAGCGGCTCACTCAGAATGAGTGGCTAGGAAGATGTCACAGAAGTGGCTACTTTTGACCACTCTTAACCACCCATGCACTTCTCCACCTCTCCATCCATCCATCCCTACCCAATGGCTTTCAGTATTGCCAACTGTTTAACAGAACCAGAATACGTGTGCAAGGCAGAAAGCGTGAGGATGCCGGGCAGGCTTGGGGCATCACTCTAACTCAGAGTATTTCGGGGGAGAGTATCAGGGTGAGGGATTTTTAATGACAAAGGAGGAGGGTATTTATGCAACCCCCCTCCCACTCTTTGGGGTTGGCCAGGTGACTTAGCCAGTAAAGAATCCACCTGCAAGGCAGGAGGCCTGGGTTTGATCCCTAGATTGGGAAGATGCCCTGGAGAAGGAAATGGCAGTCCACTCCAGTGTTCTTGCCTGGAGAATCCCATGGACAGAGGAGCCTGGCGGGCTACAGTCCACGGGGTTGCAAACAGTCGGAGATGACTGAGTGACTAAGGCTTTCACTTTCACTTTCCCCACTCTTTACAGTTCCATGGGTTTTAAACAAATACTTTATTTGATATGGGCGTCCCTGTGGCTCAGCTGGTAAAGAATCCACCTGCAATACGGGAGACGTGGGTTCGATCCCTGGGTTGGGAAGATCCCCTGGAGAAGGGAATAGCTACCCACTCCAGTATTCTGGCCTGGAGAATCCCATGGACTGTATAGAGTCCATGGAGAAGAGTATAGAGTCTTGGAGAAGACTCTTGAGAGTCCTTTGGACTGCAAAGAGATCAAACCAGTTAATCCTAAAGGAAATTAGTCCTGAATATTCATTGGAAGGACTGATGCTGAAACTGAAACGCCAATTCTTTGGCCACCTGATGTGAAGAACTGACTCACTGGAAAAGACCCTGATGCTGGGAAAGAGTGAAGGCGGGAGGAGAAGGGGACGACAGAGGATGAGATGGTTGGATGGTATCACCGACTCAATGGACATGAGTTTGAGCAAGCTCCAGGAGTTGGTGATGGACATGGAGGCCTAGTGTGCTGCAGTCTGTGAGGTCACAAAGAGCTGGACATGACTGAGTTGACTTTCACTTCACTTCACTTCACTTATTTGATGTAGTCACATTATAAATTCAACATCAAAGTTTTACTTAAGCTTTTAAATTTTTAGCTGAAGTTACTACATTATTAATCATAATTTTTTATAAAACATTTTCATTTGTTCTTTAATTAAACCATATTGACCAGATTAAACTCCTTTAAGCCATTTGTTTCATTTACAAATATGGTTAATTAATCTTTTCCTAAGCATTATGAGCTTATGTATATACTTTATAAATATACTTCATACATTTGGCATACTTGATTTTCTTTTTTAACATGTTAAATACTTGACTGGACAGAATCACAGCCCTGTTTGTCCATATCTTATGGTACCTCAAGCCCACTTGTGAAAATTAAATTTGAAGAGTAAATCAACTTTCAATCAACATCTCAACTTTATTCTCAAACCGAATGCACCTATCCTACCCCTCTTTGTCCAAAAGCATAAAGCTAGCATGTCTGACTCTTAAAAATTATACACGCTATTTTAAATAACAAACACAGATTACTCTGAACTTATCACCCAGCGTTCATACTACAGAATTGCTTTATTCTGTCATTCCCATACTTCATTCTAAATTTTCCTGGGATTTAAGGAATATTTCCCCAATGAAGGGGGTTAGGTTTACCAACTCAAGTACGCTAGGGTTACTAGCTGGAAATTTCAAGGCCACAGCGTGGTGATTTTTGGTCAGAGAGGCGAGGCCCGTACACAGGACGTGGAGGGCGCAGCGTCCGGCCAGCGCCCCCGTGCAGGCCCTCTGTCGACAGCGCCCGAGCGGCCGTGCTCTTCACGTGACACCGCAGTGTGCAACCTGCTTCTTCTGGACCAGTTTTTCAAATTCCAACAACTGATTGGTTTCAGTTAACGTCTTCATTGCCCAGTGGAGTTCTGCATTCTAGATTGTTCTTGTCCGTCTCTCAGCCTCGACCCTAATGCCATTTCGGTGATAGTGTCTTCTGTCCTCTCCGTCCGGGGTTCCCAGTCTTGGCACTCCTGACACTTTGGGGCAGTGATTCCTCGTACGAGGCGCTGTCCCCGGCCCTGCGGGACTCAGGAGCAACCCTGACTTCTGCCCGCTACATGCCAGTAGCACTCTGAGCGCCCGTTTCTGCCAGCTCCAAGCGTCACCAAACGTCCACCGGGGGCAAAGCGTCCCGAGTTGAGAACACTCGTGTATGGCGCTTGTAGTTCCTGTACTTCTCTCCTACTTTCGTCTGGCCACCGGTTGTAAGTCTTTCTACTGGCAAACTGCAAAGGTAGGCTGGGATCAGCTTGTATACCATGCTGAATGCCAGACCAGGAGCTTTAGACCTACCCTCATAGGCAGGGAAAAGCCATCAAAAGTCTTTGAAAGGACAGACCTGATAACTCTGATGGTACATCATGTGCTTTCTACACTTTATGCACGACATACGTGAAAGGAACTGGGCTCAGAGGTCCCATTGCTTGCCTGGATCGCACAGCTCATCAGTGGCAGAGTACGGGTGTGACCTTCAGCCTGTGAAATCAGAAACTCTAGCTCATTTCTCTGCATCTCACCAGCACAGGGTCAGACCAGCACTGTTTGCCTACCTGGCCACCCCATCTTGTGGCAAAGCCTGCGAGCCTAGTTCTGGCTCCTTCCTGAAACAGTACAGACTGGAGACCAGCTTCGGGTCCCAGAAGGTAGGGGCCAGGAGAGAGCGGGGCAGGAAGACTGATAAGGTGCATCTCTTCCTGTCCAGGTGGGCCGCCTGCAGCTGTCTCACAACCTCAGCTTTGTGATCCTGGTGCCCCAGACCGTGAAACACCATCTCCAAGACCTGGAGCAGGCTCTCAGCCCCGCCGTTTTCAAAGCTGTCATAAAGAAGCTGGAGATGACCAAGTTCCATCCCACTCACCTGACGATGCCTCGCATCAAAGTGCAGAGCAACCAGGACATGCTGGGTGAGTCCTGGCAGCCCCGGATTGATCCCGGGCCCCCGGAGGGGAAGAGGTTGTGTGTGTGGGGGATGGGCCGTAAAATGTGGTCAACACTCTCTTGAGTATTTTTCACATCCATCATCTCAGGTTGGGCTTCCCAAGTGGCTCAGTGGTAAAGAATCTGCCTGCCAATGCAGGAGATGCAGGAGACCCGGGTTCGATCCCTGGGTCAGGAAGATCCCCTGGAGGAAGAAATGGCAACCCACTCCAGGATTCTTGCCTAGAGAATCCCATGGACAGAGGAGCCTGGAGGGCTACAGTCCATGGGGTCACATAGTCTGAACGACTAAACACACACACGTGCCATACACATCCCTTCGTTCTCTTTTATCAAACTTGGTCTCCTAATAGATGATCTCATTTCCTGATCTTGTTTCACGCCCTGGTATGTGATGTCATTTGAGAACGAACATCCTCCTTCTGATTCGTCACCTCGTTTCCAAGGTCCTTGTTGATGAGGAAGCCACGGCATCAGTTGTCAGGGTTTTGGGGGGCTTGGGGCCCGGCCTCTGATCACTTGAGAGGAAGTGGTGACTGGAGTGAAGATGGGCCCACGGATTAAGGAGCCCACGCACGGGACTGGAAGGCACATTGTAGCGTGACTACAATTCGATAAGCAAGGAAGAGGAGGAGAAAGAGAGGGTTGGAACTTGGGATCAGCCCAGGAAATCAGGACCCATGTCTCCAACTGTTGAGGTTTCCGTGCTGGTCTTTTTTGGTTTTGTTTCTTAATGTAATATTTTAATTTAAAAAGTACTTTAGATGACTTTTTTAAATTTCACTTTTTATAGTTTTTAGAGGTTGCTTCCCGTTTACAGCGACTGCCGACCGTGGGCCGCGTCCCCGTGTTGACAGTCATGCAGGCCTCTGACGTGTCGCTTCCCCCGTCTGCGCCCTAGATTACTTTGACTTCATCTACGACGTCAACCTGTGCGGGCTGACGGAGGACCCGGACGTGCAGGTGTCTGGGATTCGGCACCAGGCCACCCTGGAGCTGACGGAGAGCGGGGTGGAGGCGACTGCGGCCTCGGTTGTCTCCGTGGCCCGCAACTTGCTGCTCTTCGAAGTGCAGCAGCCCTTCCTCTTCCTGCTCTGGGACCAGCAGCACAAGTTCCCAGTCTTCATGGGCCGGGTGTACGACCCCAAGGGCTGAGCCCGCCCCCGGGGCCTCAGCTCACCTAGCTGCAGCACTTGCCCGTCCCCGCCTCCCACCTCAGGCCTGCCCTCCACACGAAGGGCTCCCCTGGGGTCCCGTGAGGGGCCCGGCTTCCCTCCTCCCTTACCGTGACCCCTCCAAAGCACTTTTTGCCACTTTCTCTGGTACAGATACAGCAGACTTCACAAATAAAACCTGGCAAACCATGACTTTCTCTCTCATTTGCCTTCCAGTTTTAGAAGACGCGGGCTTCCATGGCCCCGTATCAGCTAGCTACTGCGGTGTAACAAGTCACTCCAAACTTAATGGCTTTAAATAGCAACTGTTTATTATTTCACAGAAGCCTGGGAGTTAGGGCTGATCTCACTGATCTGGGCTGGGCCAGGCAGACCTTCCCTGTGCTCGCTCATATGTCTGTAAGAGTTGGTGGGGTGACCGGGGGTGACTGACCTACAGTGGCCTCGGCTGGACCACCTTGGCTCTCCTCTGCACGTCCGTCTCCTGGATCCTTCCAGCAACACTCACCTGCGGTGGCACAGTTTCCAAGTGAAGAGTCAGAGACGCAGTCCTTTTCACACCCTGTGGCTCGGCTTGCATCAAATCTACCACAGTCCTGTTCGCCAAAGCAAGGCACATGGCCAGACCTAGAAGCAGAGTGGGAAAGCGCTACAGAGTGGAAGGGCGGAGCCACTCACTGAGCGCTTCCAATGCCATCTATTTATCACAGCCTGTATCTTGTTCATTTGTTTGCAACAACAACAGTAATAACAGTAGCTAACGTTGTTGAGAACTGACACAGGCCGTCCGCTGAGAGCTCTGCATGCGTGCATGCCTAGTGGGGACCCCGTGGATGTAGCCCGCCAGGCTCCTCTGCCCATGGAATTTCCCAGGCAAGAGCACTGGAGTGGGCTGCCTTTTCCTTCTCCAGGGGATCTTCCCAACCCAGGGATCAAACCCTCGTCTCCTGTGTCTTCTGCACTGGCAGGCAGGTTGCAGACATCAATCCTCACAACTTGATATGGTAAACTCTAAACTTGAAGAGGCTAAGTCTTGCCCAGAATCCTGCAGTTTAGGTGCCAGACCTGGGATTGCAAAGTACATTCTTATGACTGAAGTCTGAGCTCTCATCCACTCTCTTCTGTCCCTCGCCTTCTCTCTCTGAATCCTGCTTTTCTTCATAGTGCCTTTGCTCAACCAATTTATTGAGCACCCAGCATGTGTCGGGCACTGTGCTAAGTGCAGAGGAGACAAAGATGGCGTGAACCTAAGGCCCTTTAGATCTACACCTTGATGGGGGAGACAGAAAAGGAAGATAGACTTCTAACACAGAGCACTCTTTTTTTAGTCTCCAAAGATGTCTCTCAACACGTTGTCCCCATTTCCAGCTTGTACCGCTAGACTCACGGATGCTCCACCTCTGAGCCCTTCTCGTTCCCTCTTTCCCGTTCTGCTTCCTCTCATCCCATCGTTTTGGCTCCGTCTCCTGTCTCTATTTATGTTTCTCCATCCCTCCCATTCCCACCCCCGGCCCACCACGTCTCTCCTGTGGCCTCTTCTCCTCTCCTTGTTCCAGTGTTGTCAGTTTAAACATGCCGATTAATTTCTGACTTTAGCCCTTCAGCTGCAGGCCTGGTCATCCTTGCCCTCTCCCACTTACCCTGCCTCCCCCATGGAGTTAGGCTGGTCTCCTTCTCCGTGTCCTGGGCTGGGGTGCCACGCTCAGGGCTGAAAGCCAGGATCGGAGGTACCAGTTTCCTGTGTTTTAACTGCACCATGTGGCGTGTGGGATCTTAATTCCCTGACGAGGGATTGAACCCACGCCCCCCGCCCTGCAGGGGAAGCACGGACTCTTAGCCCCTGGCCCGTCAGGGAGGTCAAGCTTCCCATGTGCTACTTCTAGGTCACACACATTCTGGTTTCTGAGAGGTATTCTGGTTTCTGTCGGGGGGTTCTGAGAGGGGGAAATGGAAGACGTGGCGGGTGCTCATGGCTTAACCCTTCCCTGTTATTCATCCACTTTTGCTTGCTTCCCCATCTCAGCCTGTGCTTCCAGACCCAGCTCCCCGTGTGGATTGTTTTGGGGGCAAAACCTCAGAGGCCAGGTCCCCAGACAGAGCCTTCCTTGCAGCTCAGTCTTCCAACCAAGGCTAACAGCCAAGAGTCATCCAGACGTGACCGGCAGCGCGGTGGGTGCGGGGAGACACTCATCCCGCTCCGTGTACAGAGCGATCTCTGCGGGCCCTTCTCTTCCCGTTTCCTCGGCCTTCTGGGAAGATGCCAAATTTCCATCAAGGGGGCTGGCTTTGCACTGAGTCTTCCATGAGGAGCTGTTGAAAGCAGTCACCTCCCAAATGTCAGAAGATTCACCCCTCTTTGGGGAGACCCTGATGCGATGAATACGGTGTTGAGTCCCAACCCCAAATCTGAAGGAGAAGGTACTCCTGACCCATGGGCACAGAGCTTTACAGAGCTTGTGATCCTCCCCACCGCGCTGAGAGTCGGGTATTTCTTCTGTTTGTGAGATAAGGAAGCAGAAACTCAGAAAGATTAAGCAACTATCCAAAGACTGTGTGTGCTCAGTGGCTAAATCATGTCCAACTCTTTGCAACCCCATGAACTGCAACCCACCAGGCTCCTCTGTCCGTGGCATTCTCCAGGCAAGAGGACTGGAGTGGACTGCTGTGCCCTCCTCCAGGGGATCTCCCCGACCCAGGGATGGAACCCACATCTCCCATATTGGCAGGTGCTTTCTTTGCCACTGAGTCATTTGGGAAGCCCTAAGACCACACGTCTGTAAACTGATTCAGGGTTGCCTGAACAGGTGGCTTCCTTGGCCAGGCTTATCTCCTTGTTGCCCAAACGAGACCATAAATCAGATCTCTCTGTTTATGTCCTACACCATGTGCCCCACCATGCCTATCAAAGTGCTCTACCCTTAAAAAAAAGACAAAAAAGAAACAAAACTATTGAGTGAATGATTGAATGAATGAATCACCACATCCAGGTAGGGGGAAAGAAGAGACTGTTTTACATCTAGACAGAGTAGAAAGTCTGAGATTGAAGGGAATTTAAATATTCTCAGTTCTGAGGATTTTCTTGTAAGAGGGCACGTGTCAGTTTGGGGGGTTTGGTTTAATATGATTAACATTTACTTAGCTGGTGAGTAAGTGAGTCCATGAGGGCCCCGCAGGTCAGGGTGGCCTTGGTTATCTGCCTGCTGCAGTCAGCTGGGGGGTTAGCTGGCGGGTTTGATGAGGTTTGGCTTTGGGCTTGTACAGTCTCTTCCATACGGCTGGGACCTTGGCTGAAACGAATCGGCTCATGGACTCTGCTCCAGTGGGTCTCTCCTCTTCCAGGAGGCTAGTCTGGTCCTGTTCAAACGGAGGTTGGAGGGGTCTAAGAAATTAATGGAGACAAGCAAAGTCTCTCGAGTCTGAAGCCAGGAAGTAACATCACATCACTGATGCCTCGTTCTATTGGCCAAACCAAGTTACCAGTCCAGCTTAGGTTCAAAGAGTCAGGAAAAGCTGTCCACATTTTTTTTTCAGCCATGCCTCACAACTCGCGTGATCTTAGTTCCCTAACCAGGGATTGAACCCAGGCCCTGAGCAGTGAAAACTCAGAGTCCCAACCACTGGACCACCAGGGAATTCAACAAACGTGTCCACTTCTAAAGAAAAGACCTGCAGAATCTTTTTGCTAAAGGCATGCCTTTAAGGAAGCAAGAATGATGGTAACCACCGTTCTAATCGACCACAACGGACTTAGCGTGTATGTACAGAAAGTATTAGCGAATTGCCCCAGAAACTTGCTACTCTGACATCTTCCTGAAGGCATCAAGAACTTTTTGTCTGTATCATTATGATATTAGAAACAATTTATTAGGTTTACATGAGGTGTCATATTACTTGTGTATAATTCACTCTTCCTTTTCGGCTAGCTCTGTGACTGGCATCCTTAACCCCCAGATCCTCCATTTGGCTACTGTCACTTTTGAGAAAGACAGAAGGCCACACACTCATAGACTTATATACCTGAGACCCTCGTCCTCTTGACGTGCCCCGCTGTCCCACCCTGGCAGAGGCAGATTTCCAGGGGTCTGCTACCCATCCCCAGGGACCCAGTCCTCTCCTGGTGGGTGTGGTGAATGGTACTGACGTGATGGACATGAGTTTGAGCAAGCTCCGGGAGGTGGTGATGGACAGGGAGGCCTGGCATGCTGCAGTCCATGGGGTCTCAAAGAGTCGGACACAACTGAGCGCCTAAACTGAACTGAACTGATTCTGAGAAAAAATCCTGAAGTGGTTCGAGTTGCGCTGCAGTGAGTCCTTACTGCTGCGTGGTGTCACTGTTGAAACTTGGTCCTCTGTAGCCTCTTGCACACATGATCTCTTCCAGATTTTTTTAAAAAATACTTTTATATATTTATTTATTTATTTGGCTGCACCAGGTCTTAGTTGTAGCATGTGGGATCTACTTCCCTGACCAGAGACTGAACTCAAACTTCCTGCACTGGGAGGAAGGAGGCTTAGCCACTCGACCAGGGAAGTACCTGTTCCAAGACTCTGAAGCAGCCAAAAGTGAAAGTGAAGGTCGCTCAGTCCTGTCCAGCTCTTTTCCACCCGGTGGACTATACAGCCCATGGGATTCTCCAGGCCAGAATACTGGGGTGTGTAGCTGTTCCCTTCTCCAGGGGATCTTCCCAACCCAGGGTTTGAACCCAGGCCTCCCGCGTTACAGGTGGATTATTTACCAGCTGAGCCACCAGGGAAGCCCTAAACCGCCGATGTGGGGATTTACACTTTGACTCCAAAATTAACAGTTTATACTCATTCAGCCACTGATTTTAAAACAGTGGTTCTTTAGGATCTGCCTGGATTCCAGAAGACTTCCTGATCTGAGCCACATGCTGTTTGCGAGTTTGCTTGGTCTCCATAAACCCTTAGGGCTCGACCGAGAACCACAGTACCAGTGAACCCACCGAAACAGGCACCGAGCATTTACCAAACTGAGAAACTTTCACGGGTTGCATACTTTCTTTTAAGAGGAGATCACACCTTATGAAAAAAATATGTTACCAAAGACACTGGATAATTTGACTTACATAATTTGACACTGTATTTTCCAGAAGAATAATCATGAAAGACAGCATATTAAAAAGCAGAGAAATCACCTTGCTGACAAAGGCCCGTATTTCAAGCCACGGTTTTTCCAGTACTTGTGTACAGTTGTGAGAGCTGGGCCATAAAGCAGGCTGAGTGCAAAGAACTGACGCTTTCCAACTGTGGTCCTGCAGGAGATTCGTAAGAGACTCTTGCACAGCAAGATCAAACCAGACAATCCCAAAGGAAATGGAGGGTGAGATGCATACAGAGGGTATCATGGAAATTTGCAATACCATATGTAAAATAGATGGCCAATGGGAATTTGCTGTAAGACTCAGGGAACTCAAACACAGGCTCTGTGACAATCTAGAAGGTTGGGATGGTGAGTGAGGTGAGAGGGAGGTTCAGGAGGGAGGAGACATGGGTGTACCTATGGCTGATTCATGTTGATGATTGACAGAATGCCACAAAATTCTGTAAAGCATTTATCCTTCAATTAAAAAAATAAATAAAGTGCAAAAAAAAAAAAAAAACCTAAAGAAAATCAACCCTGAATATTCATTGGAAGGACTGATGCTGAAACTGAAGCGCCAATACTTTGGCCATCTGATGCTAAGAGCTGACTCATTAGAAAAGACCCTGCTGCTGGAAAAGAGTGAGGGCAGGAGGAGAAGGGGGCGACAGAGGATGAGATGGCTGGATGGCATCATCGACTCAGTGGGCATGAATTTGAGCAAACTCGGAGCGAGTGGAGGACAGAGGAGCCTGGTGTGCTGCAGTCCGTGGGGTCGTGAACACTCGGACGTGACTTAGTGACCGAGCGACAAAAACTACAACAGGGAGAGGGATCTTCAACCACTTGTGTATTTCGGCTATTTTGCATTTACTAAACACTAAAAATCTCGTGTTTCACTGAGCAGGCACTCCTAAATTAACTTCTTGGCATGTTACGACAGTTACTTGGGCTTTTTCATAGTGTTTTTTTTTTTATCATATCTAACTTCCATTACAAAGCTATTGATTTTGGAGAGTGTTTTTTGGCACGAACACAGCCACTTAATGACTCTAAGATAACGTCATTCTAGGACACAGAAAATGTTTTAATGATAATGTTGAATATTGGAATAACAGCACGCTTGTCAGTAATGTCACTGTCGGAGGTTACGATACACATAAGCAGCAGTTTGCTTAACGATGGAAACGTAACGGAGGTTAGTTCCTTTGCCAACTCGAAGGACGCTGCCAGGTGGCCAAAGCTGTAAACAGCCGGGAAACCGCTCAGCACACCAATTCTGAAATCATGCAACCTTGATTTTTTTAATTTAAGATTTGCTGCTTTTCGAATTTGAATAAAATATGATGGCCCCACACCACCGTGTTCTTCAGTCACTCAGTCGTGTCTGACTCTTTGCCACCCAATGGACTGCAGCCCGCTGGGCTTCCCTGTCCTTCACTAGGTCTTGGCATTTGCCCAAATTCATGTCCATGGAGTCAGTGATACTATCTAGCCATCTCAGCCTCTGCCATCCCCTCTCCATCTGCCCTCAATCTTTCCCAGCATCAGGGTCTTTTCAAATGATCAGCTGTTCGCATGAGGTGGCCACAGTGTTGGAGCTTCAGCTTCAGCATCAGTATTTCCAATGAATATTCAGGGATGACTTCCTTTAGGATCGATTGGTTTGATCTCCTTGCAGTCTGAGGGACTCTCAAGAATTCATATCATTATTATCCTCTTTTTGCCAATGGAAAATGGAGCCTTAGAGTAATTAATCCAGCCCCTCAAGGCCTCTAAACTGGCTCATAGCAGAGTTGGAAGTAGACCGCAGTGCTTAGTAACCTAGATTCCATTTTTCTCAAGGTAATTTTTTTTGTAACAACCTTACGTATTCTCTGTCCTAAGACTTGTTTGAAATTGTACTCACCCATTACCAAAATCTCTCCACAATCTTGACTTTTGAAAAAATATATGTATTTGGCTGCAGAGGGTCTTAGCTGTGGCACGTGGGATCTAGTTCCCTGACCCAGGATCGAACTCAGGCCCCTGCATTGGGAGCACGGAGTCTTTGCCATGGACTACCAGGGAGATCTCCACCATCTTGAATCTTGAGAAGAAATGTTGGGGAAATATCAATTTCCCTTCTCCCAGAAAAAAAGCTTTTAAGCAAATTGGGACACCTCTTCCATCCTGACCTGCCCTGGATGGGGCAAGGACACATCATTATTTCCTCCCTGGGGACCCAGGCTACCTACCTGCCAAGTGAATTGTTCAAACTGCAAGTCTGCTTTAAGTGACCCAGACAAAAATCTACATTTTACATATTCCTCTCATTGTATATTTAACCGTGTCTTGATTAGCAACCTAGCACACGTGTACATTCATATAGACACGTGTGCCTGCTGTGCATGCTAAGTTGCTCAGTCGTGTCCAACTTTTTGCAACCCCATGGACTGCAGGCTGCAAGACTCCCTTGTCCATGGGATTCTCCAGGCAAGGGTACTGGAATGGGTTGCCATGCCCTCCTCCAGGGGATCTTCCCCACCCAGGGATCGAACCTGCGTCTCTTACGTCTTCTGCATTGGCAGGCGGGTTCTTTATTACCAGCACCACCTGGGAAGCCCATAGATATGAAAGTCGCTCAGTCATGTCCGACTCTTTGCGACCCCATGGGCCATACAGTCCATGGAATTCTCCAGTCCAGAATACTGGAGTGGGTAGCCTATCCCTTCTCCAGCGGATCTTCCGGATCCAGGAATTGAACCGGAATCTCCTGCAGTGCCGGTGTTTTTACCAGCTGAGCTGCCAGGGAAGCCCAGGTATGTGCGAGTACATGCAAACGTGCGCATGCGCACACACGTACACGCACTCATTGTTACGAGGGAAGCCCCTGGTGTCCAGTGGCTGACTCCACGCTCCCAAAGCGGGGGCCCCAGGTCCGATCCCCAGTCAGGGAACCAGATCCCACATGCTGCAACTAGGGCCCAAAGCAGCCAAGTAAATAACTAAATATTTTTTTTAAAACGCTAATGTTTGGGTCACAAATATACACATTCACTCGCATTCACACACACACGTACAAACTTCTGGAAGGCTGTGTCAGAATTTCCCTGCAAACTACACCCCGCCTCAGCTCCAAGCCCTTGAGGAGGGCCTCCCAGGCACTCCCTGGAGTGTTCACCCGGGGAGCACTCCTCCAGGGGAAGGATCTCAGAGCTGCTCTATGTTAATTACAAGCCTGAAACAGGCTCATCCATCATCCTGCGGTGACAGCCTGGCCGCCCGGCCCCGCGCCCCCGTCGCCCCGTTTCTCCTTGGGTGACCAAGCAGACCGGCTCCACAGAGTCAGGGGCAGGGTCCGGCTCAGCTGACGCCCTCCTCGCCTCTCCTCTCCAGGGGGCTCCCATGAATCCCCCACTCCCCTCCCTTGCTTAAGCCCCCTTCACGCGGGGATTTTCCCACCTGCCCCACACCGGGCTTCCATTTCAGCATTTCCCTGAAACTTTGCAGTCATCCCTGGTACTGTTTGGCCCGCTTCGCGGATGAAGAAAAGGAGCCTCGACGAAATGATTTGCTCAAGGTCACCCCAGCTGGGAAGGCTCCATTGCGTTCAAACCAGACTCTGCAGTTTGCCTGGGATCCCGGTGCGTCTCCCAGCCTGCCCCACCTCTGGGCTGAGGACTCCCCAGCTCAGGTCTCAGGTGTGAAGGGCTTGCTCACAGCTGAGGAGTTCCTCCTGGAAACCCCACGGGGACTTCGTCCTCCTCTTCTCTCCTAAACCAGCCTCAGGGCCAGAGTCTCAAGGAGATCCACAGTGGACACGAACAGGAGCCCCAGGGCCAAGGGTCAGGGGCCGAGCAGAAGATGCCTGGTTACAGGGTGAGATGAGAGGGGGGGTCTGGGGCCACCAGACACACAGGTGCCTGACAGCCGGCTCCAGGATCACCGGCAAGGCCAGCTCCTGCCCTGCGGCCACAGTGGGTTGGTCAGCCCTGGTCCCCACCCCTGCTCATCCAGCCCTGCCTCGTGGGGACTGGGTCCTCTGGAGATGACTCTGTGCCCCTTCACAGCGTGAGGACCAGGGCAGTGTGGTCCTCATTAGAAAAAGCTGCTCCAGGTCCAATGCATGAGACAGGGCACTCAGGGCTGGTGCACCAGGATGACCCTGAGGGATGGGATGGGGAGGGAGGTGGGAGAGGGGTTCAGAATGTGGGATACATGTACACCCATAGCTGATTCAAGTCAATGTATGGCAAAAACTACTACAATATTGTAAATTAATTAGCCTCCAATTAAAATAAATAAATTAATTTTTAAAAAAAAAGAAAAAGGAAATGAATATTGAAAAAAAAAAAAGAAAAAGCTGCTCTCCTTGCCTAGATAATTTTGAAAAACCTCTGGAGGGCAGGGACCGTGTCTTTTTGTCATTAGCCTCAGCTTCAAGCAGGGAGCCTGGAACCTACCAAGCGGGCACTCGGTACCTATTGGCTGAAACGAAACAAAAGGGAGACGCCTTTCTGAATCCTGTCCGTTTCTATTTTTTACACTTTTGGCTGCGCTGGGTCTTCGTTGCTGCGTGCGGGCCGTCTCTGCTGTGGCGAGCAGGAGCTGCTCTCTAGTGGCAGTGTTCTCACGGGCTCCTCACAGCGGTGGCTTCTCTCGCTGCAGAGCACAGGCCTGGGCACAGGCTCTGTAGTTGTGATGGACGGGCTTGTTTGTTCCCCAGCACGTGGGATCCTCTTGGACTGGGGATTGAACCTGTGTCCCCGGCATTGGCAGGTGGACTCATATCGACCACGCCACCAGGGAACTCCTTGTCCATTTATTCAGATGCTGTCATACTCCTGAGCCCAGTGCGAGCCACGTCCTCCCCTCCCCCAGGAGTGCCCTCTGCGCTTCCCAGTCAACACCAGCATATTCATGAGTGGTTGCCTTTTCACTCCAGCTACTAGGAAGCTCCTTGGGAATACCGCAGACACCATCTAGGCCTATAAACGCTTTTGCTTCAAAGTGGGCAACGTCCGTATTTGGGTAAAGATCCTTTTTTCCCTAAAACAATGAGACATTATTCTTAGCTTTTGTGTCTCCTGAGGAAACCGCTGGAGGTAGGAAACCCAAGGCATCGCTTCTCGTCGTTATTATCAGCTAGGGTTTTGCCTAACAGGTTATTTCTCAAGGAAGGAATCACACATTTGCACTGCATGGTCCTTCCTCCTCCCTGCTGCTCCAGGCCTGTGTCCCTGGGGTCGGGATTGAGGACTCGTGGAGGGCTGGCTTCAGTGGGAGCTGGGTGATGGTTCTGCACCCTGCCTGTAATGAAACGTCTGGAGCCTGGAATGTTCGTGACTCTGGGATTCAACAGCGTGACACTGCAGATGTCTCATCTATTCAAATGGGCACCTAAAGAGAATCTGCGCTCTGTAACTGTCCCCTTTCCCTGTCCCCTGTCCCTCTAAATGATATGCAGCATCTACAGAACTCCCAGATCCATCCACCTTGTTTGTTTCCACCTAAGATGTTTCATCTAACAATTATTTACATCCCGGAAAACAAAAAACCAGCAAACCATGAAGCTCCCCGCCAAACGTATTGAAAGAAAGGGGAGAACTAGTCTCTTATGCTAACTAGTCTCTGATAAGAAGCACCATTCTCTTTTGTAGCTATTTGTTTGTCTAGCTTTTGGCTGCACCATGAGGCATGTGGGATCTTATTCCCAGACCAGGAATGGAACCCATGCCCCCTGCATGGGAAGCATGGAAACTCAAACCACTGAACCATCAGGGAAATTCCAAGAAGCACCAATCTTGCAGCATCAATCACAACAGCTGAGAGGCAGAAGCAATCTAAACATCCATTTGGACAAAGAATATGTGGCTACAGAAAATGAAGTATATCCATACAATGCAATGTGATTCAGTTTAAAAAAGAAAAAGAAAATTTTGCCATATGCTACAACATGGATGAAATTTGAGGACGTCATGCTCATATCGGTAGACTTGGACACTATTTGCCTCTGGTCACTGCTGAAATAAGCCAGGGACAAAAGACAAATAACGTCCAAGTCTACTGATACGAGGGGTCTAACGGAGCCGAATTCTTAGAGAAAAGAATGGGCTGGAGGGAGAGGGGGCAGGGGTCTTGATCTTTAATAGCTGGGGCGGTCCAGTTTTGCAAGACGAGAAGGTTCTAGAAATCTGTTACGCGACACCGTGCAGTAGTAGTATAGTAGTACTATACACTAAAAATGGCCCCAAAGGTGACTTGTATACTTTTTTAACCACAATTCTTTAAAACAAACAAACAAACAAAAAAGCACCATTCATGGGCCACAAGTCTGTCCCAGGGATTTCCAAGGAGTGAAGCACTCACCGTAATCGTACACGATGGGTACTGTTTTCCTCACTTCATAAAGGGAGGAACAGAGAGGCCTGCAGGCCTATTTGAGCCTGTGGCCATCTGCCTCCCAGCAGCCATGCTCTCTGACCGCTGTGGACGCCTGCACCCTCACGCAGGACTGGGCTGGAGTCCACCACTGCACAGATGAGAGCAGAGACTGGGAGCAGAGAAAGTCCTCTGGCTTTGCAAGGCCAGACTTACCAGGCCAAACCACCTCCTCAACCATGCCAACGGTCCCCCGCAGTATGCTCCCCACTTCTTCCTTTGTAATAGAACCCTTGATATTTAGCTGGTCGGTTACCCGGCCACCTGAAATATAAAGAACTCCTCCCTCGAAATCTGCTGGGACCATGTGACTACGTTCCGGCCAGTGGGATGTAAGAAGTATCATAGACACCCTCTGGAAAGTCTCTTTAAAAGAGGAGCACATCCTTCTTCAGTCCTTGTTTCTCCCCTCTATAGGCTGGAATAAAACATGATGGCTGGAGCTTGAGTGGCCATTATGGATCATGAGGTAGAAACTAATATTAACTGATAACCCCAACCGTAGCACACCGATACCATCATGTAAGGCCCCTGCACACAAGGAGGGCTCTGACTTATCAACGATGGGTTTGCTGCATATGTGAGAGGTCTGAGGTCATCTCATTGGTCCTGACAGGCCTAGCGGGACCCAGATCCTCTAGGGCTGACTGTTGGATGAAATCACAAGACACCAAGTGCCCACAGAGAAAGCACAGAGGTTCTGGAGACAAACACAGATTAGAAGCCAAGACCACTGACTTCTCCTGTTTTCCCATTCATTCATTCAACAAGTATAATTTGAGGCCTCACTATGTGCCAGGCATTGCTGTAGCCCTGGAAATACAGTGTCAAACCAGACAGAGCCCTGGTCCCCAGAGGTCCTGGACTGTTATGGACTCACGTTGTCTTCTTTCTACTTCCTACCGTGTGATACGAAATGTCCCTCGCCCATGGGAGGTGGGGGTGGAGGAGGGAATTTTTAAATGGGGCCAAAGAGGGCAAGAGGAAATTGCACCTTTCCCGAGACTCTCAGGAGATCTCCTGAGAAAGCCCATTTTGGAGCAACAGAGGAGACATTCCTATGTCTTGTTCTGGCTTGCTCTGCGGATGGGGGTGGAGCCGAGAGCTGCAATATGAAATCAATGAACTCACCTGAGAATCCACCAGTGGAGCCGGTTCTTTAAGTTTCTCCAGCGTCCCAAAGGGCTCCAGCTGCCGAAAACGATTCCTGATATTAGTATTGGCCAAGGCAGTAAAAAGTTCCCCAGTGGAAACCTGTATTTTCTAAACCAAAATCATGGCACAGTGTCTGAGCAGTCCCTGTCCCTGTGGGGTCCACGACAACTGGAAAGTTTTGAAATCAGAGCTCTCTGCAGATACAGATTTGGGGCATATGACATTGAATCATACTGGCTTGGCATGTCACCCTAAAATCCTTTTGCTGCTAGAAATTAATAAATCTAGCTGCTCATTGCAACACTATTCATAATAGTCAAGATGTGGGAACAACTTAAATGTCCATTGACAACGAATGGGTACAGAAAATGTGGTAAAGGCACACACTGGAGTAGAATTCAGCCTTAAAACCAGAAGGGACTTCTGCAATGAGTGAAAACGTGGGTGAACCTTGAGGATATCACGCTAAATAAAATAAACCTATCGCAGAAAGACAAATGCTGTGTGATTCCACTTATACGACATTCCCAAAATAGTCAGACTCTCAGAATCAAAGAATGGAACAGTGATTGCCAAGGGCTGGAGGGAAAGAGAAATGGAAAATTACTAATCAACCAGCATAAAGCTTAAATTAGGAAAGACGAATAAATTCTAGAGATCTGCGGTACAACACTGTGTCTGTGGTCAATAATACTGCATTGTACACTTTAAAATCTGTTAACAGGGTAAATCTCATGTTAAATATTAAGCATACTGACCATAATAAGATAATTTTTAAAAAATCTAGCAGTGAACTAACAGTTGATCTTGTACTAAGTGTTCTGACTGTTGCCCCTGGGAAACTGTCATTCTGTCTGGGGAGATGTAACAAGGAAAAATTAAAAGGCGCACTCTCTCCTCTCAGGGAGACTCGGGGCTTGATGGGGAATCAGACATAAACCAACCAGGACTGTACGAGGCAGAAGCTGCAATTAGAAAGGCGGGTAGGGTTCAGTCTGGAAGGCATTGAATGCCATGCTAACAAGTTCGGAACGTATTCTCTGTATGAAGCTAACCTGAATTGATGAAAGGTGGGCGCAATATGTAGTAAATGGACTTCGGAGGGTTCATAATCTTGAAATGTACATCAAAACACAAAATATAGATTTTTCTAGAAAGATCTACCTTACCCATAGATTTCATCAGCTTTTTAAAAAAGGATCCTTAACCCAATAAAGGCTTCCCTGGTGGCTCAGAGATAAAGAATCTGCCTGCCAATGCAGGAGACATTGGTTTGATCCCTGGTTTGGGAAGATCACCTGGAGAAGGAAATGGGAACCCATGCCAGTATTCTTGCCTGGAGAATCCCATAGACAGAGGAGTCTGGTGGGCTACAGTCCGTGGGGTCGCAAAGAGACGACCTTTATTGGGTTGTTGTTTTTTAGTCACTAAGTCGTGCGACTTAGTGACTAAAAAACAACAACCCAATAAAGGTTAGAAAATGTGGTCTGGGCACTAGAAAGCCATCACAGTTCGGGGCAGATGAATGGTCAGAGGTCCGTGTTGTGGACTCATACTTTGATGGAGGGGAGGTTGGAAGGAAGGCTTTTCAGAGGATGATCCAAAACCCCAGGGTGGATATTAAGCTGACAGGCGAATAGCATCTAAACGCACAGGATTCAGAGCAGTTCTGGATGAAAGAGGCACAGGGAAAGAACAGGAAAGATCAGAATTACGATTGGGACTCCAAGGAGAAAGATGACAAAGAAAGTATGAGTGACTTTCCAACGACACAACTTCTTATGATTTGCCTTAGAGTCAGAGGGAATATTTTCACAACACCAGCCAAGCGCCAAGGTCACCAGGCAGTGTCAGAATTTCATTTTGTCTGTGGTATGTTTTGATATGAGAGTCAGGTACACTATTTTCCTCCTCTAAATCATGGGATTCACCTCCAGAAATTCTGTAGAATTCAAACGACTAGGAGGAAAACCTGCTCATTTGTTCAGCTTACCTTTCTCTGGGTCACCGTAGAGCCTCCTCCATCTTTGCGAAGGAAGACAGTCTCTCCTACCGGTTCTATAGAATCCATGTTGCACAGGCTATTTCACCTCCAGAGCAGATGAGGAAGGGCAAAAATGGCTTCAAGGTTTTCGCCCTAAGCAACTGCGTCATGCTTTCATCCGCAAAATAGGACCTAGGAAAAGCAGCAGCTCTGTTGGGGAGACCAAGGTAAGATAATTGGGCAAACTGAATCCAGGTATTTCTGAGACATTTTATCCACTAGGAATCCTCGGGCTGTGGGTGGCAGAATTCGTCTGAAACCGATGGAAGCAGAAGGAACATCCGGGCTGCTATCACCAAAGACTCTCGAGGTTCTGCTGCAGGTGTGGCTGTATCAGGCGTATCTCTCTCCTCATCTTGTTCCTTAATCCATTTGCAGTTTAGGCAGATTCTCCTCCACAAGACAGAGGTTATGACCTCCAGCAGTTTCAAGCTTACCCTCTCCTCCAGAACAATGCCAGCAGCTGCACTCTCTCCACACTCCTGGCAAACATCTCAGGTCTAATTCTGATTGACTTTGATTAGAGACCCAGCCTTGACTCAATTATTGTGGTTTCATTGGCTAACACTTCTGTGGCTGACAGCCTGGAAGTTGCCCCTCCAGTGAGCCTGCGTCCTAGCTGGCACCTTTGTGCCGCCGTCTCCTCGTGACTAACTTAGTTCTCACCAAATAAGGCAACACGCTGCTGTTGTCACTTCTGGGGTGCGGTGACCCAAGGCTTGGACTTCCGTCTCTCTAGCAGACTCGCTGGCTTTGCTGATGCAAGCCTCCACGGGGCGGACACCCACGTGGCCCGCAACCGAGGGTGGCCAATCTCCACCAAAGAGCCGAGACCCTCAGTCCGACAGCCCTTGAGGAACTGAATCCTGCCCACAACCCTGAAAGCGTCGTTGAGCCTTCAGATGAGACCCGAGTGCTGGGTGACACTTTGATTAAAGTCTCACGAGAGACCACGATCCGAGGACCCAATCGAAGCCTGTCCAGATTCCCGACCTACAGAAACTGCGAGAAAATAAATGTGTGCTGTCTTAAGCCCCTGAGTTTGGGGCTAATTTGTTACACAGCCAGAGATGACTGATACGCCTGGTTTCTGGGACTGCCCCCCGAAGGGGCAGACGAGGTCAGCCTTGGGTGACCCACGCGGAGGGAAAGCAGGGGACGGTTGTCTCCCCAAAGGAAAGCTAAGGGGCAGTTACCACGTTCAGGATGGAGTCTGGGCAGGCAGAAACACCTGACACCTACCTCATACGCTGGGAATGCAGGAGGCAGCTGAGAACACACCCAGAGATGGACTGGGCAGTGATTCACGCACAGGTGGCTGTTGAAACTGCATGAATGGATGAGACTACCCCCGAGGAGGGATGCATCGAGGACAGGATCTCTTAGGATGAGCAGCCATGAACGCGGAGATGGGAGGATAGGCAGACGCATGCAGGGCAGGGAAGGGGTCAGCATGTTACCTCTCCTTCACGTTGAACGAATTTGCCTTATCTGGTCAAGGAGACAAGCATCTGAGGAGTTGCTGCATTCTGTTAGAAACCTGGGCTTCCCCCTCCACCACCTTTTTTTTTTTTTAATGTGGACCATTTTTATAAGCCTTTCTGGAATTCGTTACAGTTTTGCTTCTGTTTTCTCTTTGGGGTTTTTTGGCCACAAGGCTGCGGGATCTTGGCTTCCTGACCGGGGATCGAACCCACATCCCCTGCATTGGGTGGTGACGGCTTGACCACTGGACTGCCGGGGATTTTTTTTTTCAGGAAGATGAAAATCTGGGCTGTCAGGTCAGAAGTTAGATGTTGGAAAGACACCCACACCAACGTGAGTATTAATATTAAAAGCAGGCAAAGGGATGATTTTGTGCAGCGAGAAACCTCGAGGGAAGACAGAGGCCCTGGGCAGATCCTCGCAGAGCGTGTGCTTAGGCAGGAGGGGAAGGAAGAAGACCCAAGGGAAGGGACCGGAGAAGGAATCGCGGGAGAAGAGGCAACTCAAGGCTGGTCTAGTCTCCTGGAAGCCACCAGAATTTCAAGATGGATGTAGTCAAGAGAGGCAGGTGCTAAAGAGAGCTCGAGCGTGGCGGGACTGAGCAAAGGATGACGGACCAGGCTTCAGGGGGTCGGGGTGGTCCTAGTGGGAACCGTTTCAGCAGAAAGCAGGGGCAGGGGCTGGACTGCACGGGTTTACGAGTGAGTGGGACGTGAAGGAGAGATGTGGAAAGCCAACCGGCTCTGCGAGAAGTGGTCGACTTGGCCCGATTTGAGCCTCAGTGTAGGCTGATGGCGAACGCCTCTGCTACGTCTTTCCATCCCCATCTCAGGGTAATTTCAGTGGCCCTCCTTGAGCGCTGGTACAGCCGACACATCAGGGCCCTAAGCATCCACAGGCCTTTGCTGTAACGAGCCGGCTAAGAAACAGGCTCAGCTGTCCTGGCTGTGGGATCTCTGCGGTGACGACCACTCAACCCAGCCACTGTAGCGCAACGGCGGTCACAGGCGGTGTGTAACCCAGGGAGCAAGGGCTGCGTCCCGGTGAACCTTAATCACAAAAACAAAGAACAAATCCCAAAGCAAACAAAACCCCAAACGTCCCAAACAAACAAACAAAAGAATCTGCAGCAGGCAGCGGACAGGACCCGGTCTGTGGGCTCTAACTCGCTGACCCTTGCTCTGGGCTTCTGGAAGGGGGTCGGAGATGCTAGTAAACGGGGCGACTGATGAAGGAAGACCAGCATCAAGACCTTGGGGAGGTGGGTTTGCCTCGGAGAGAAGGTTCTCGCACCTCTTTGGACACTTGTGGCTCTCAGACTCCCTCTTCGTATGTCTGCCTTTCAACCCTCAACTAGGAGCACCTCAGGGCTAGGAATTCTCCCAGCAGTGATTCCAGAGATTTCCACACAGGAAGCCCTCAGACACAGAAGCAGTTGAGAGGAGACACAAAACAGCTCATTGTGGAAGGAGGAGAAGGAAAGAGCTCCTCATGGAAAGGCCTGTGTCGGCTCGGTGAGTGTGGAGCCATGAAGCCCGGTCCCCTCCACTGACGTTCAATCAGAGAGGCAGCATGTCTCCAGTGTTTCGGATTCGGTCCTTCCAGGGGGCAGAGGACTGGGGCAGAAGGTCTTGCTGACTCACAGTTACCCAGTTCCACGAGGTTCCCTGGTGGCTCAGCAGCAAAGAATCCGCCTGCAATGCCGGAGACATGTAGGAGACACAGGTTTGATCCCTGGAGGAGGAAGTGACAGCCCGCTCTAGTATTCTTGCCTGGAGAATCCCATGGACAGAGGAGCCTGTGGGGCTACAGTCCAGGGGGTGGTGGAGTTGGACACGACTGATCTCCTGGGCACTACTGAGCTCTCACACACACACATACCCGAGTAGAGATCTGGAGGGACCCTGGAGATCAGTGAGAAAGGCAGAGGGTCACCTCCTGAGTGACCCTGGACACAGACGATGCGGAAGAGAGGCCTCTGCAGAGCCCAGGAGCATTCTGGAACTCCCAGACAAGGGGGAAAGAATGTAGGGGCGGAGGCTGGAGCCAAATAGCTCCTAGTGCCTTTTTTAACACTCCTATAACAAGTTCGGATGTGAGAGCTGGACTGCGAAGAAAGCCGAGCGCCGAGGAATTGATGCTTTTGAACTGAGGTGTTGTAGAAGACACTTGAGAGTCCCTTGAACTGTAAGGAGATCCAACCAGTCCATCCTAAAGGAGATAAGTCCTGAATATTCATTGGAAGGACTGATGCTGAAGCTGAAACTCTAATACTCTGGCCACCTGATACCAAGAACTGACTCATTGGAAAAGACCCTGATTCTGGGAAAGATTGAGGGCAGGAGGAGAAGGGGATGACACAGGATGAGATGGTCAGATGGCATAACCGACTCGACGGACATGAGTTTGAGTAAACTCTGGGAGTTGGTGATGGTCAGGGAAGCCTGGCATGCTGCAGTCCATGGGTCGCAAAGAGTCGGACACGACTGAGTGACTGAACTGATGACAAGTTAGACCATGTCTATCTGCTCCTGGCCCTCATTTCCCCCCTAACCCCTACCCTCAGCTGACCAGCATGGGGGATCTTAGTTCCTTGACCAGGGATCGAACCTGCGCCCCCTGCTGTGGAGGGGTGGAGTCTTAACCACTGGACCACCAGGGAAGTCCCCTGGCCTCCATTTTAAACTCCCAAGATGGGATGGAGTTTAAAATATGATAAGTGAAAAAGGACATGGCAGCCCACTCCAGGATTCCTGCCTGGAATTTCCACAGACAGAGGAGCCTGGAGGGCTGAGCACAGACATGAGAGAGAAAGGAGCTTTGTGAGGCTCATTCCTGGGCACAGGGAATCCAGAGACTGGACACAGAGCTGAGGCAGACCGAGGAGAGTCCATTCTGCCGTGGGAAGGATGTTTGTGGAATGCAAATGGGGGCCTGCAGACGAAGGTAGAAGCTGCAGAAGGCTGAGGGTGGAGGCGCTGGGAGCCTGATGAACAGTTGAGAAGCATCACTGTTCAGCAGGGAAAAGGGTTAGGGCGTCTTCAAGAAAAAATGATGTCAAAAAAAAAAAAAAGAAAGAAACATGATGTCACTGGAGCTGAGCCAGGCCCAGGGGGAAGTGTCCAAGGCCGCCACCACCTGTCTCAGCCTGACTTTCCATCCTGGCCATTCTCTTTCCTACCTCCTGGGTTCCCACGGAATTTACAACCCATTCTAAGCACAGACTGCCGCTTCCCCATCTTCCAGCCTTTGTGTTGCTGCCTCTTCTTGCCGTTTTCTGGTCTTCCTTCCTCCCATCTTCTTGTCTTCTATTTAATAACTAATTAGGCCGTGCCAGCCTTAGATGCGGCAGGCGGGACCTTTGATCTTCGTTGAAGCACGCGAGATCTTTAGTCGTGGCCTGAAAAGTCTTAGGCACGTGGGCTCTAGTTTCCTGATCAGGGATCGAGCCTGAGCCCCCTGCGGTGGGAGCGTGGAGTCTTAGCCCCTGGACCACGAGAGAAGTCCTCATCTTTTTTCCTTTAAATCCTTTCTCATCTTCAAGTGTCAGATGCTCCTTCCTCCAGGAAGACTTCTTAGATTCCCTTCCCCACTGGGAGCCATCCTTGCCTCCGAACTCCTTACCCGTCTGTCACCAGAGAAGTCTTTTAGCAGTTTTCAGCTGTAATAACGCAGTGTTGAGCACAGAAGCCGTTCCCCAGACAGCTCTGGGTCTTCCCCTTACCCACAGCGCATTGCCCAGGCAGACGTCCTCCAAGAGCAGGGACTGGACCAATACCATACAAGTTCAGGCAGGTGCCCAGTCCCTTTTACCAACCCCTGTGGCTCCTCTCTCTGCTGGGTTAGGGCCCTGTGTGCACCAGTCTTTGCCTGTAACCACCAGAACCTAGGACACTCATACCCTTCCACTCCACCTGCAGAAACCACAGCTGCTTGCTAATTCGGCCTCCTGGTCAACCCAAGGATAAACCCAGAGTTGGTTTTCTGCCTCACAGCTTCTGCTCCTCATGCTGGGGGTGGTGCACACTGGGGTCTCTGAACCACCCTGGCTTAGGACATGTGCTCTGAGCTGCCCATGTTCTCATCACCCTAGCAGACCCAGGAGCTCAGCCTCTCCCATGGAGCTGGTTGTCCCTCGGTATCAGTCTTGGTGGATTTCCACCCCAGGTCCTCTATGTCCTGGGTCAGAGAAGTGCATTTGTTGAATGAACTTAATGGTGTGTGTGGCAGCAGCGGGGTGGGGGTGGCAGGCTCACAAAAACTCTGAAGAGGACGTCCCTCCGGGTCCAGCGATTAAGACACCATGCTTCCACTGCAGGGGACATGGGTTCAATCCCTGGTCCAGGAAGTAAGATCCCACACGCCTTGTAAAGCTCAGAAAAGATGTACTAAGTGCTGTGCGCCCCTGGTGGTTTAGTCGCTCAGTCGTGTCCAAGTCTTTCAACCCTGTGGACTGTAGCCTGCCAGGCTCCTCCGTCCATGGGATTTTCCCAGGCAAGAATACTGGAGTGGGTTGCCATTTCCTTCTCCAGGGGCGCTTCCCAACCCAAGGATCCAACCCTGGTCTCCTGCATTGGAAGCGGATTCTTTACCCACTGAGCTACGAGGGAAGTTTTGGGCCAAGGACATCCCCCACCCTAACTCCGGTCAACACTTTGGTGTTTATCCTTGGAAAAACATGAAGGTTGGGCAAACTTGCAAATCCTCTACTACCGCTAACCTTCTGTGTCCTGTGGGTATGTGTAACTTCAGCCCCACAGAGCAGACTGACAATCCGACAGCGGTAAGGAAAGCATTCCTGACGAAGGGGGCAGGGATTTGAGCCTCACTTTCTAGACACTAACACACGTTGGATCTGGAGGACTTTGCACCTAGGGACAAGGAGAAAAGACTTTCTGCCAAGCAAGATTCCTAGAATGCTCTTCACCAGCAGGAACACCAGCATCCTGGACCTGCAGTGTCCAAACTGGTGTCACTGGTTACATATGGCTATTAGAAGTGATTAAAATTAGATAATATCAGAACCCCATTTCCTCAGTCAGAGTCTTGGAAAAGACCCTGATGCTGGGGAAGATTGAGGGAAGGAGGAGGAGGGGGTGACAGAGGATGAGATGGTTGGATGGCCATTACCCACTCAATGGACATGAGTTTGAGTACGCTCTGGGGGTTGGTGATGGACAGGGAAGGCTGGCGTGCTGCAGTCTATGGAGTTACGAAGAGTGGGACATGACTGAGCGGCTGAACAATTGTCACAGAAGCCAATTTCAAAGGGTCAGTAGCTGCACTTGGCTAGTGGCTATCACATTGGATGGTACAGTACAGATCATTTCTATCCTCACATAGAAACTTCTATAGGAAGTTCTAGATCAAACTTTTGTAAATCAGGAAACAGGCCCAGAGAGGAGACCGTGACCTCGAGAAGCATGTTACAGCAAATCCGGGCCCAGAATAAAGGGACCCCCACGTCCAGGCCTGACTCACTGCTCTTACTCCCTAGTTCCTCCGTGCCGGTCTGGGCTCCCAGCTCCGAGTGGGCCCAGTATTGGGCCGGGCGGGGCTGGGCGGGCTGGTCCCAGGGGACGTGTGTGACGGAGCAGAGCTCCAGATGCTGCACATTCCTGGTAGGGTCAGACCTGCCCCGCGGCAACCAGGCTGAAGCCGCTCAGAAGGGCCCAGATCTTTCCGGAGCTGCCCTCTTCCTGCCCAGCCCAGGGGGCTGGCTGGTTCAGGAGCGCTGCTCTGATCGCCTGGGCTGAGGCTGAAAGGCCAGGAGGGTCCCGGTTGGAGAGGGACTTCGGCTCAAGGGGCGTCGGGAGGCGGGCAGGAAATCGCACCTCTCGTCTCCTAGGGTCTCCGAGTCCGGCACCAGGGGCGTCCGCGAGCCGGGCTTCGGGAGCCGCATTTGGCGGGAACCCGGTCCGCCCTCACCTGCAGCCGGGTGGGGGACGTGATGGAACGAGCCGGGAGGCCGACCTCCAGGGGTGGGGGGTGCCCGTGGGGTGTGGGGGGAGGCCCGCGGAGGGGGCGCCTGGGAGCGCCCCGACCTCGCTGGCCGTGGGGGGGCGCGGGGGATGGGGGTTGGGGGCTAAGAGGGGAGCCCGGCAGCCAATGGGCGGGAGGATCTCGTTTCAAAAGGGTGAACCCGCAGCCAATGGGAGCCTGGGGCAGCGGATCCTGCTCACTCCATTCAAGAATCCCAAGTATTCAAGATGGACGGCAGGGAGTGTGGAAGGAGAAGGGGGCGCGGGGGACCCGGCGCGGGCGCGGCGCCCGGCGCCCCCGGCCCCCGTCTCGGCCGCGGCCGCCGCGGGGCCCGAGCCCGGCCCGGGAGGGCGGCGGGCGGGGGGCGGGGGGCGCCGGGGGGGGGGCGGGGGGCGCCGGGGCGGGGAGGGCAGAGAAAGGGCCCGGGAAGAGGGAGGCGGCGGGCCGAGGAGCGGAAGGAGGCGCGGCATGTAGGTATCGGGGCGCCCCGAGGGCCAGCGCCGCGGACCGGGGGAGGGGGGGCGCATCCTCTCGGCGAGGGCCGGGCGCGGGCCGGGCCCCTCCTCCGTCTTCTCTGCCCCCGCCGTCCCCTCCGCGCGGGCATCTCTTCTGGTTTCTTCTTTCGCCGCAACTGAGACGGGGGAGCAGCAGGCGTGTCGTGCTGGCATGGCTCCCTGCGCCTTTCCAGTGGGGGTGTGGTGGGGCCGGGGCGGGGGGCTCCGCTGGGCCATCTGTGTGTGCCCGGGCGTGCGTGTATGTGTGTCTGTGTGCAGGGTGTGTGTGTGCGCGCGCGCGCGCAGGGTGTGTGTGTGTCTGTGTGTGCGCGCGCAGGGGTGTGTGTGCGCGCGCGCAGGGGGTGTGTGTGTGTCTGTGTGTGTGTGTGCAGGGGCTGTGGGGCACAGGGGACTTGGCGGGGGCGTTGAGGGGGGAATGCAGGGGCCGCAGGGCTGAACCCAGCGCGGAGTTGTGCGTCGGGAGAAGTTGTGGGACGAGCCGGGGGGCTGCGCGCGGGAGTGAGGCCCGCCCCTGCCTTAAGAGTTGCCGGGCCTGGAGGGGTGCGCTCGGAGCGCGAGCTGCGGGCTCCCCCCCACGCACGCCGTCTGGGTAAGTGTGTAGTAAGCTGAGCCGTGCGGCAAGTGTGGCTGGAGTGTGTGCGCTCGCGCCCGTGTGTGGTCCAGCCTCAGGTGTGTGTGTCCCGGGGGCGGTGGGGGTGGGGGGGCGGCGCAGAGCTGGGTGTGGAAGGAGCGCACGCCCCCCTCACCCCGTCCCCCGCGCCCCGTTCCTGGAGCCCTCCGGGCTGCCCCTCTGGTCGCCATGGCCGCGGGCCCGGCCTGCCCCGCCGCTCCCGCCGCCCCTCCACCTGCCCTTTCTCTCCCTGCCGCGGGCTGGGCCCCATCCCCCGCTGCTCCGGGGGGCCAGGGCCGGAAGATGGTGGCCGGTGAGGAGTGGGGCGCGGGGAACTTGAGCCGCCCCTCCCCCGTTTCCTCCTCGGCCTTCACGCCCGCCTCTGCCAGGAGCCGGGGGGGGCGGCTCCCGGGCCCGGGGCTGGGGAGGGCCCCGCCGGCGGCCGGACCGGGGCGCCCGGCTCTGGGCGGAGGGGGCCGTGAGAGCCGCGGGGTCCGGCCCCCGCCCCCCACCCCGGGTGCGATCTGGGCCCCCTGGGGGGCATCTCCCCCTGGCCTCCAGGAAGCTGGCTGGCCCGTGCTCTTGGCCCCTCGGCCCCTTGTTGACACCGTCCGGTTCCCCACGGGGACGGCTTTGCTCAACCCAACAGCAGAAGCTGGTGACCGACCCTCGCGGAGCCTGGATCTCCGTCCATTAGAACTGTGGGCCCCGGGCCCCGATTACAGGAACAGACTGCATGGAAAGGCAGGGGACAGGCTCTCCTGCTTTTCGAGCTAGTGGGAGGGAACCCCCCCTCCCCCCCAGGAAGAGCTCCCAGCGGGGAGGGCACCGGGCATCCCCCAGGGGCCTTTCTGATGGGTGCACCCCGGAATTACCCCACAGCCCGGCCCCCGAGGGCCGCAGCTCTAGCCAGGAGCCTGCTGCCCCAGATCTCTGCCCGACTCTGAACCTTTGGTCGGTCTCAGGATTGTTTGTCGGGGGTGTAAGCCCCTTAGACCTGATAGGATGGGGACGTCTGAAGATGCCGGTGAGCTTGAAAAACCCCCTAACCGGAGTCCCTGGATAAACAGGAAACAGATTCTGACCCTACTGCCAAGGAAAGCCTGTCTCTAATGGCGAGGGAATGAACCGCACCATTTTGTTCAACGCTGAATCCACTCATTGGATTTTGCAGGCCTCCGAGAGGAGCTGCAGAGGTGGGACTTCACCCACAGCTTCCGCCTGCAGACCTGGGGGTCTGTCTGTGCAGCCTGTTCGGCCCCATCCGAGACTGTCCCGTGAAGGCCTAGACCTACCCTTTATCTAAAGTAAAAAAGGAGAGAGAGCTTTAGAGCCGGGAGGAAGCTCTGTGGTCTGGGGCAGCCAGCTCCTCTCTGGAGGGAAGCTGACAAGACCTACAAACCCAGGTAAACCCGGCTTCTCCTCACCTCCGGATCTGGGGGCAGGGGTGTCTCCCAGTCATTTTCCCGTGAAGACGGAATGCCAGGCTGCTTCCTGGCACTCTGTTCCCCCTGCCCTGAAACCTCCGGGGAAAGATGGTCTCCATGTTAGGAAGGAGGTGAGGAAGAAGACAGGAGGAGGAGTGGAAGGAAACAGAAGGGACCCTGGAGAAAGGAGGGGGGCTGTGCTGAGGGTGGGGAAGGGCTGGGGAAGCAGGGGCCTGGGAGCAGGGCCGCGCCCCTCTGCTGCGGGCCGGGGCTCTTTTCACATTGTGCTACTGTCTGCGCCTGTCACTAGCAGTGCAATGTTAAAAGGGCATTGGCCGCGCAGCGCTGCCCAGCGCCGGCTGCCTCCCAGGCATCGACCCTCCTCTCCGGCCTGGGCACCCCTCAGCCACCTGGTGGGAACTCAGGAGGCCTCCCTCTGAGTAAGTCAGACGAATAGCTCACACTTACGGAAGCACGTCCGTCTGCAGCCTGTGTGCCAGACACCAAGTGCATCATGGTGGGTCCTCAGGACCGAAAAGTAACATCCCCATTTTACAGATGGAAAAACTGAGTCAGGAGAGGCTTAAGCAGCACGGCCAGAGTTTGATGGTGCTTAACGTTTCAGAGCCTAGATCTAATCCTGTCCTAAATCACAGTTTACCAGTCTTGGAGAGGGTTGAGGAAGGGTGTCGAGCTGAGGGGTAGAGAGTTTTTGGTGCCACCTGCTGGTTGTAGATGAGTATCTTCCAAAGGTTCAATGCTTTAAGGAGGAAAGGAGGGAGTGACTGGTTGGCCAAGAAGTTCCCAGACTCAGCTTGGGATTGGAGGGTGGGTGGAGAAGATTGAATCACTGTTGGGTCCAGAGTAGACCTCCATTAGAAAAAGGGGGTGCACAGGCAAGGAAAAAAGGCTAACCCGAAAGGACTGCACCCTGGGGAGGGGCTGGTACGCCCCTGGCATTCCGTGCCTGCAGCTCCTTCCCTGGCTCTCAGGCAGAAAAAGGAGACCTCCTCTCCACCTACCCCTCTTGGTCACAGGGTACTTGACACCTGTCTGAGCATCCAGAGTTTGGACAGTCCCGCCCCATGGCCTGATCGCAAAGATTACATAGGATCCCTTGAACCCAACTCGCAGAATGATTCTTCCAGGAGAGATTACAAAGAACCGAGACTCATGGGTGCCATTTACTTTCCTGTTTCCCACAGTTCCTAGTTGGCTTAATAAGTAAATTGAGAGAGAGGCAGATTTGGGGAGCTTTAAGAAGGCAGCTAGTTTGTGCCTGATGTTCAAGGTCAGAAATATTCAAGGACAAGCCTTCCTGAACTTTAGTGCAAGAAGTGGGATTCAGAAGGACAGGGTTTCTGGGTCCCTTGCTGGAACCTGAGAGAAGGCTCTGGGCATCGCCAGGCAGGCTGGGATGGACCCCAAGGCCTCCCAGGTGGGGGTTCTGGGCACCCAAGGCCCCCTAGATGGGGGTGCTGGGACAGACCCCGAGCCCTCCCAGATGGGGGTGCTGGAGCGGACCCCGAGGCCCCCCAGATGGGGGTGCTGGGCACCCGAGGCCCCCTAGATGGGGGTGCTGGGACAGACCCTGAGCCCTCCCAGATGGGGGTGCTGGGGTAGACCCCAAGGCCCCCTAGATGGGGGTGCTGGGGCGGACCCCGAGCCCTCCCAGATGGGGGTGCTGGGGTGGACCCCAAGGCCCCCAGATGGGGGTGCTGGGCACCCGAGGTCCCCCAGATGGGCGTGCTGGACATCATTCCTTCAGGGCTTGATTTGCCTTCTAGCACCTGTGTCTTCCAGAGCTCTTCTGCCCAGATAGCCTCTTCATTCTGATGTTGACAACAGTATCTGAGACTACAGTTAGCTTCAAGTCTCTTTTTTTTTCATTCTTAGCATTCCTACTTGAGCCTCTTTTCAGGCCATTTGGTGATGTGAGTCCACTTGTTAAAGGACAAGAAATGTTCAGTGTTTACTCAGTGCCCTTGGGATGAAGTCCTTGAGTGTTTCATGGCCCCAGCCTGTCTTTCCTGGGCTGGCTCACCTCTCACCCACTCGTATCTGCGCTCCAGTTTAGGAAAGAAACTTTTATTTCTCTTCAAATTAACTAAACTTGAGCCACCTGACACAGTTCTCTCAGCCTGAACTACCCCCTCCCCTTACTCTTCCTTTCTGCCCACCCAGCCTCTCAGCTTTCAAAGTCATCACTTCTGCAAAGGTTGCTTTCCTCAATTCTAGGTGATCCCTCTAGTACAAGCCCTGCGCTCACTCCCCTGTCCCCTTCTACTGGAATTGCCTGCATCTTGTTCGTCTTCCCACTAGACAGGAAGCTCCATGAAGTCAGGCCATGACTGCCTTCTTCTCCACTGCTTTGCCAGTGCTAAACAAGGCCTGGCAAGGAAGAAGTGCTCTTACAAATATTTACAGTACCAATGAATGAATGTGGAAATAACAAGCTAGCTTACAAAAAAAAAAAAAGATTTTTATGGTGCATCCAACCCTCCCTGCAGTTGTTGGTGACCCCACAACAATAAGAATTTCACAGCACTGCCAACAATCGCACGTGGGTCACGTGGTTGCATTGACGCTGCAGCGTTGAGCTATTTTGTTCCAGTTTGTAACCGCTGCCAGGGCAGCACCTTGGCTGATCGATTTTCCTTTTAGCTTCAAGAGCAGCCATGAGCTGACCAAAAGATTCCAGAACCAGGCTGAAAGGCAATGGGACCCAAGAAAGCTCTTGTTCTGGAATGAATCTCTTCAAACTTGGCAAAAGTGGATTCCTTGTCAAGGGCTCCAAAAGATAGAAGCTATTAAGGATGCTCCCGCTGGAATCTCACTCAACAACAACAAACCATCTCAGAAGCAAAACCTCACCTGAATCTCCATCCCCTGGTGTCTTGCCATAGACAGAGCAATTGCTGCCCCCTAGGGGTAGAAGGGCGGCCTTCCCAGGTGGCTCAGATGGTAAAGAATCTGCCTGCAATGCAGGAGACCTGGGTTTGATCCCTGGTTCCGGAAGATCCCCTGGAGAAGGAAATGGCAACCCACTCCAGTATTCTTGCCTGGAGAACCCCATGGACGGGGGAGCCTGGCAGGCTGCAGTCCGCATTACAAAAGAGTCGACTTAGCTGCTAAACAACAGAGGAGGAGGGTCAGGCCTGGGGCAGGGGTGTGCGTGGGACGATCTGTGGTACCTGCCAAGAAAAGTCAGAGGACCCAGTGCCTCACATGTTGCTTTCCCCTTTTTATTAAAAATAGACCCGAACACTTTATATATCATACAAAAGTTTCGTTCGCTGGTGGCAGCCGCGAGGACGCCTAGCCTCATGGCACTGATCCCCCACCTTCCCTCCGAGGGCCTAGGTCCCAGGGAGCAGTAGCCGGGCCGGAGGACGCCCACCAACCCTGCTCGCTCTGGAGACTGCCAGCCGGGGGTGGGGCTGTTCCGGGGGGACCTCCCCCCACCCCACCCCATGGCAAAGGTCAGATACTCGAAAGTGCCTCTTCAGTGCCAAGGTAAACTGCCAAGTGGAGTAAAATGCAAACCCCTGGGATGCTTTGATGATCTCCCAGGGCCTGGGACTCCGGACTTTTTTTTTCTTCCGCCCGCCCCCCACCCCACGAATCCCGGCTGCTGCAAATGGGGGGTGGAAAACGTCACCCTTAAGAGACTCCGGTACCTCCCGGCGTCTGAGGTCAGCATTTCACTCCACCTCGAGCCTCTTCTCACCTGCTATTCTGTGGCCTAGGATCTCCCAGTGCCAAGACTCGAGGTTGGTCCTCTGTTCGCTCGCAGAGGTGGAGCAAACACGGCTTCCTCCCGAGGGTCCTCTAAGCCTGCGCCTCTGCCCCGCCAGCCCCTCGGTTTTCAGAACCTTGGGGGCGACAAGTCCCCACGGCCACCCCTTTCCCCTCCGTTTCTGCCTCTCCCTGACTGCTGCCCACGCCTGAACCTTCAACACCCCTGGGGTACCGCAGACCCCCATTCCAAGGGGGCCTGGGCGTGATGGGGTGGCGGCGGGGGGAGGGACGGCGGGAGCAGGGTCCCCCCCAGGGGTGGGGCAGTGCTCATGCTGGTATGGACGCGCGGCCGGGCGGGGGCAGGTGTGGGAGGGTGGGGCATGCGTCGGGAGGGCAGAGGCCGCCGGAAGCCCTCAGTCCCAGCCGTTGTCCTTCACCATGTGCGACATCTCAATGATGTACTTCCCCTCCTTGTACTTCTGGCTCGTCTCAAAAGCCTGCTCCTGGCGGGGGGAGGCCGGCAATGTGGGCCGACGGACCCGCCTACCGCCGCCGGCGTAAGCCCGCCCCCTACCCGGTCCCCCCACTCCTAGCTCCCGCCTCCCTCTGGGTCAGGCAGACACCTGACGGGTGGCCACTGGGGCCTGGGGGGCCACGGAGACCCCCCCCACTCCCGGCCTTCAGAGGGTGGCCCTCCCCCCGAGTACTTACATATTTCCACCCCAGGGTGGTTTTGCAGCTCTCGCAGAAAATATCAGCTACCGAGTGCAGCCCCGTGAGCAGGAGGCGCTGTTCAGCTGGCCCGCACCCCACGTTGACCCTGGGAGACGGGAAGGACCCAGCACGCGGGGGGGGCGGGGCGGTGTGTCACTCCGTCAGCGCACCCCAAAAACAGCCCAGAAGGCCCAGCCTCTGGAGAGAGCGCAACCCACCCAGCTGAGAGCCCTGCCTCCAGCACCCCACCCCTTGCTGTCTAGCGCCTGGCACCCCAGTTCTCCCGGGCTCCCCACAAAAGAGCAACAGACCGGGCTTCCGCCAAAGGAGAGGCAAACCCAGAGGGCGCAGGGCACCCCCCTCGGGCGGCTCAGCCCCTCTCTCCAGAGAGGAAAGCTATTCACCCACACCGGCACACACGCACAAGGGAGAGGGGTAGACTCACACGGAGTTAAACAGGTAGGCTCGGCCATGGCTCCCCTGGAAGGACTGCGGAGACACAGGGCGGGCGGTGACTGCGGGGAACCCTTGACCCCGGGGGTCACGCGCTCCCTGAACCCCCCGCGGGGGCATGGAGGAGGGAGGCCAGGCTTCGTGGTGTCATCCCCGGGTGATGTTTGGAGGAGCCTGATACGGGGGGCGAGGGTGGGGGTGGGAGTGATGGAAGGGCGTTACCTTGGAGATGAGCTCGTCGTGTTTGGCCAGGTGTGCGCGGCAGTGGACGCAGCTGTAGGTGCGGTGGCAGCGAGGCAGGTAGCTGCGGAAGGTCTTGGCGGGGAGGCAGGCGGGGGCCGGGCCAGGGTCGCAGCTGGGCATGACGGGCTGGAGGACGATGCCCTGGCGGGCGGGGGGCGCGGGCGCCGTGCAGCCCCCGCACAGACGGTCGCAGGTGAAGCAGCGGAGCAGGTTGGCTAGAGCCGTGTTTCAGGACGGGAGCGGTGCGGGGGGGCTGCCGGGCCAGGGCCCCCCCAGACGTGAGCCAGGCAGAAATGGAGGTCACCTGGGAAGGAGGGCAGGGTCACCAGGAAAGCCGGGGGAGCCCCTGCCGGGGGCACGGAAGAGCCGGGGCGCCTGCGATCACTTCCACTCCTGCTTTACCCATCCGCAGCAGCCCTGCTCCGCGCGCGCGCTCACACTGCATCTGCCACCCGGGCTGACCGTCTGCTCGGGCCGGCCCCGCAGCGGATAGGGGGGGTCTCAGCCCGGGAGGCGGTGTCTCGCCCTCCTGGGGCCAGAGCCAGCCTCCACCATTTTCCACCGGGAGCGGCCCGCTGCCATGGGAGCCGCGTCACTGGCAAATGTTCCTTCCTCCCTCGCTTTTCCATCCTTTTGTGAGGATGCGTCCCACGTGCGCTGGTAGGCTCTGTGTCTCTGGGGCTCAAAGCCTTGAAAAAGTTGGGGGTGCATGCCGGTCCTTCCTTCCCGTGACCTCGGTTTGCAAGGTAATTGGCCCCAGCACACAATTTGTGTGGGTGGGAGGAGCGTGATGAGAAACGGAAGGAGCGCGGGCAGGTAAGCAGACAGGCACACTCCAGTCCTCTCGGGGGGCTGGGGCCCAGAGCCTGATGGACGTCTCTGCTGGGACCGAAGGCCTCGGACGGGGCTGCTGCCCGGCCCTGCACTTGGGTCCGCTCATTCTGGCCCTGGAGCATCACTGGGCTTATCTTCTCAGCTTCTGAGCTCGTCTGTCTCTCTCTACTGCCCTCTAGGATTGTTGTCTTGGCTCTCAGTGAAGCACCCAGCATAGGAGAGAAATGATCTTCCCTTTGGGCGCGTCTGACCGCTGGGGGCCAATGGCAAGTAGGGCCGGTGTCAGAGAGGCCGGCGGTCCCGGGCCGTGTTTGCGGCGCGGGCGCGGTGTCTCATGATGGGCAGCGTCACAGCCCCGTGGTTTGGGGGCACAAGGTACAGGATGTTTCTTTCCCCCTTCTCCCAGGGGCAGGCACTCTGGGTGACGCGAGATAAAAAGAATTGCCTGGTTCTGATTAAGAATCTTGAGGAGGATTCGCAGGCTTCAGCCCCACAGTGGCCGCGGGTGCTGGAGGCAGGGATAAGGCGGGAGGTGTCCTCTGTCGGCCCTGATAAGCCAGGGAGCCTCGGCCCGCTCCTCGGTGGGGCCTGCTGGCCGGCTCTGTGTGGCTTAGCGCCGGTCTGTTTCGGGGATGCCAGCCGGGTGCCCTGGCAACAGTAGGCAGAGGAGCCGGTGTGCGCAGGCTCCGTCCTGCCCTCCGCGGGGACCACCAGCACCCCAGCTGTTCCAGCATTGCCTGGGGCCGCCAGGTCGGCTGTCTGCAAAGCCTCCCGGCAGAGGGCATCGGCCGTTTCAGGCCCTTGGCCCCTGGTGGGACTCAGGAAGAGCACCCTGGGCTGAGTTCAGGGTGACATTGGGGTCCTCACCAGCAGAACACCGGCCAGCCTCCGCTGGACACGTCTGCCTTCAACTTTGCCCGCCAATGAGTTCCCGGCTGCAAGCTCCACCTGGCGCCCCCCCCTCCCCCTTTCTCGGGGCCCGGGGAGGGGGCAAGGACCCCCCAGCCTCACCCCGCCTGTTTTCCCTGCTTCTCCATCCCGCCCAGGGGAGGCTGCACAGAGAGCCCCTCTGGGGGGGGCGGGGGCAGGGGGCGTCGGGGTCACTTCTCTTCCCATCTCAGGTGACCGGGGCAGAAGCGCGCCGGGGTGCGGACGGCCCCCCGAATGAGCCGCGGCTGGACCGTGGGAGGCGGGGGGAGGGGGGGAGGGAGGGGTTGCTGAGCAAGCGGCGCTGACGGCAGAGGCGGAGGCTGGCGGAGCCAGGTGCGAATCCCGTGCCTCTTAGGGGGGAAAAAAAGGAAAAGGGAAAAAGGGAGGGGGACACCTGCTCACAATGGATGCTCGCATCTGCTCGGAGGCCGCGAGCCCCCCCGAAGGCCTGGCATCCTCGGTACGGTATGGTCCCAATGATGAGCCGTGCAGCAGGCTCCCGGGCGTGCTTGGTGGCAGGGGAGGGGGGGTCTGCACCCCAGCGGCCAAACAATATAAACAGGGCTGCTTGATCAAACAGGGGTGCCTGAGGCTGCGGCCAAAGTTGCCGGGAAGAGCTCGCAGAGGGATGAGGCGGGGAGGGGGAAGGGAGGACAAAGGGTGGATGGAAAATGCTTTGGCGAGGGGGGAAAGCCACGCGCAGCCCGAGGGGGAGACGCACAGACGGGGAAAGGTGTGCTTGGAGAAGGGCTGCCCCCTCACCTTGAGGCCGGCTCCAGAGATCTCCGTCTATCTCCCCCTCTCTCTCTCAATCTCTCTGCGCTCTCTTCGCGGCTCCTTCCGCTCCTTCAGTGGGGAAGGGGCGGGAGGCGGGGAGGGTGGTGGTGAGGGGCTCCAGACCCGGGCTGCCAAGCTGGCCCAGCTGCGGGGGGCGGGGGGGGGGGGCGGCCAGAGGCGGCCTCCCGCCGGTACCCCGGTCTGTGGGTGAATGTAGCTGTGTGTTGTGGGACTGCATCATAACACTGTGAGTCATCCGGGCCCCCACCCCCCTCACCTCCCACGTCAGAGCGGGGCTGGGAGACACAGGAGGCGGGCTGGGAGGCAGGCAGCGGGCAGGCGTCGAGGGCTGGGCCTGGGGCTGGGGCAGAGATGCCCGGGGGGCGGGGGGCGAGCCAGGGGCGGGCAGGGAGGGGAGCCGGGGTGCTGGGGAGGAGGGCCCCTTGGCCAAGGAGACCGCCAGAAGCTGGGGGGAGGATAGGGCTGGGCAAGGATGGAGTCCGCGGTACGGGTGGCGGGGCTGGACCAAAGACGAGAGGCTGAGAGCCGGATTCACAGTCAGGACCCACCGTGCGCACAGTCAAGATGCTACATTTCCCATTTCAGCTCTGATACTGATGTGGGGGAAAGCAAGCCATTTTAATGGTCACGGATGGCATGGGACGCCCCCAAGCTTGTACCAGGCGCTTCCAAGCCTCAAAGCCTCCGGTTCAACACCTCCCACCCCCACCCCCCGCCCCCGGCCCCCGAAGGAGTCACAGACCAAAAATGACCTCTGACAGGCAAACCTCTTATCGACTACTTCCAAATGAACTGTGCTTCACGCACGGAGACACCCATGTTACATAAGATTCTCTGCTGGGCTCTGAACTTTGAGGGAAAAAGGAAACTCCTCTCTGCATCCCAGGACTGCAATGCCAAGTGCAGAGCTTTGCCTACAGAAGATGCTCAAAAAACAGCAGTTGAGTTGCATCTTCAGACGTTGTCCAAGTGTCTGGCTTTGGTCTCGGAAGAGACGTGAGTTGGAATCGCAGCTCTGCCAATACACTTACCAGGAACCACTGGGCCAGTTCCTGATAACTTGTGTGCCCCTGTTTTCTCCTTCTGCTAAATGAAGCTGATATTTACCACAGGGACATGTGAAGTAAAGTGAGATAATATGTAAACATCTAAAAAAAAAAAAAAGCTTGGCACCTGATAGGCAGCTAGTAAACAGTAGTTACTGGCATTTCAAAACAGTGTTCTCAACTTGAATACCCCTCAACCCCGCGTGGAGTTACTCTTAAATTCTGATAGCTCAAGAGGCACAGGCCAAATTTGTGTCTTATGAAGAACTTAACATCTTTCGTACTATTTTTCTGTCAGTTTCCAGTTATACTTCATGTGAGCCAAAATATTTCTCATAAACTTTTGCCCTCTGCAAGTTGCTAAAGTATGTAGACACAGAACATACCCTCTAAGGTAAAAACCTAGATTTCTAACCGAGGTGAACGTTCAGAAAAAGTACTTTTTCACAAGTAAAGGGGGGAGTGAAAAGTTAAGGTAGGGAAATGAGGTTAATGGGAGGCAATGCTAACTGGGTATGAAAAAGTGAAAGGAATTCTGAATATTTCTTCAGGATACCTGGTAGTTCACTGGAGAACTAATACACAACACGGTGAATGAATTAATTAAAGCAAACCATCCGAGAATATCCTTCGGTTTAAGGTAGATTCTGAAAACACAAAGTCGGTATCTTGAGTGATGTTACCAGAGGTTTGGAATTGACAGGTAGCACTGAGTAAAGAAAGAAGAGGGAAATGTTCTCATCTGGACAGCAGATGAGGAAGGAAATGTAAGTGGAGGAAGAATTTGTTGAGGAAAATAGAAGGAAGTGTGAAAAAGGAAAGTGAGTAGTTTTTTAGGGCAAGGTTTGAAAGTGTAGAAGCAAAAAATTAAATGAACTCAGGAAGATGATCACGAATTTAGCTGGAGAGGAGGATGAAAAAGGCACGTGAGGGCAGTGTTATCTGAGGGTGGGGTGGAGAGGAGAGGAGTGCTCGGTGAGAGACTGAACGTGAGGAAAGAGTGTGGGCAAGCACAGATGCTTTCAATGTTGCACCCTGAGCCTTTCTGTGTTTAAGAAGCAAAACGGAGAGCAGGCTCTAAAGGAGGGGGAGGGGTTTCTTCTCCCTAAACTCAGCTTGAGATGGCTATTTAATATCCAAATTAAGATGACCTTGGGACTTACCTGGCGGTCCAGTGGTTAAAACGGCACACTCCCAAGGCAGGGGGCATGGGTTCTATTCCTGGTTGGGGAACTGCGTGGCATGGCCAAGGAAAATGAAAGAAACAGATAAAAGAATGATGACTTTAGATAATTGGCAGAAACTGCCTCAAGGGAGAGAATGTGGAGGCAAAGAAACATCTGGGAAGTGGACTGCGTGTGAACAGGAGAGGATGAGCTCATAGAGGATTTTGCAAATGAAAGACTAGAACTGGATTCTTTTTCTGTGTGTGTGCAAGTCGCTCAGTCATGTCCAACTCATTGCAGTCCATGGACTGTATAGTCCATGGAATTTTCTAGGCCAGAATACTGGAGTAGGTAGCCGTTCCCTTCTCCAGGGGATCTTCTCAACTCAGGGATTGAACCCAGGTCTCCTGCATTGCAGACGGATTCTTTACCAGCCACAAGGGAAGCCCTAGAACTGGATTTTTGCAGAATGGTGAGCAATTAGAGGATACCTGGTAGTTCACGGGAGAACTAATACCTGCACGGTGAGTGCATTAAATAATTAAAGCAAACCATCCAAGACAGACGGGCTTCCCAGGTGGTGCTCGTGGTAAAGAACCATGATGTGGGTTTGATCCCTGGGTTGGGAAGATCCCCTGAAGGAGGGCATGGCAACCTATTGCAGTATTCTTGCCTGGAGAATTCCATGGACAGAGGGGCCTGGCGGGCTACCGTCCATAGAGTTGCAAAGAGTCAGACAGGACTGAAGCGGCTCAGCACACCACAGACACGCATCCAAGAAAGAAACGTGAGAAGTGAGGATGGCACTCTTAGAAAGTGAAGGCTAAGGTGGGGCCAGCTGGAAAAAGGCAACCCAGAAAATCTTCCTAGGCTTTTCCACCAGGATTAACCATGTGAGCTGGACTGAAGAAAGTATTCATCTCTAACGAACGGATGACAGTTACAGCGTGTCCTTCACAGGATTCTTGTGAGGATTAAATGGATTTATACCCTTAAAGCCCATAGAGCACCATGTGGCATCTAGTACTATGCATTCGCTATTGTAATAACTGAACTCATACTCCAAAACCTTGGGTTTGAATACTGCTGCTACTGCTGCTAAGTTGCTTCAGTTGTGTCCGACTCTGTGCGACCCCATAGACGGCAGCCCACCAGGCTCCCCCGTCCCTAGGATTCTCCAGGCAAGAACACTGGAGTGGGTTGCCATTTCCTTCTCCAATGCATGAAAGAGAAAAGTGAAAGTGAAGTCATGCAGTTGTGTCCGACTCTTAGCAACCCCATGGACTGCAGCCCACCAGGCTCCTCCATCCATGGGATTTTCCAGGCAAGAGTACTGGAGTGGGGTACCATTGCCTTCTCCAGGGTTTGAATACTAGCTTGGGCAAATCCCTCCACCTGTCTTAGTCTCCTCTCTCACCTGAAATTTAATAAAGCTGACTTTACAGGTGGCCGTGAAAGAGGACACCTGAAAGGGCTTTGAAAAATGTAAACTACAAACAGATGGCTTCATTATAGCTCCCATCCTCAATCTATAATAAAGCCTTAAGAGCTCACATCCGATGCTTTCTATGTTACAGGCATTGGCTTTAGTGCTTTATATGCATTATCCTTGGAGAAGGAAATGGCAACGCACTCCAGTATTCTTGCCTGGAGAATCCCAGGGACGGGGGAGCCTGGTGGGCTGCCACCTATGGGGTCGCACCGAGTCGGACACGACTGAAGCAATTTAGAAGCAGCAGCATGCATTATCCTATTCATGCTTCAAAACAACTTGAAGATAAATTGTTATCTCTATAATACAGTCAAAAAAACCCAAACAACACCTGGGTCTAAGCCTGTGATTTACCCAAAGTCACACAGCAAGCAAGTGGCAAAGAATATTCCCAAGTCCAAACGCATCAGAAGTGTATAAAGTGAAAGTGAAGTCGCTCACTCGTGTCCAACTCTTGTGACCCCATGGACTGTAGCCCTCCAGGCTCCTCTGTCCATGAAATTCTCCAGGCCAGAATACTAGAGTGGGTAGCCTTTCCAGTCTCCAGGAGATCTTCCCGACCAAGGGATCGAACCCGGGTCTCCCACCTTGCAGAGCTGCTTTACCGTCTGAACGTATAGATGTGGCCCAACCTGTTGTTTGTGGGGTGAATGATTGCCCTTGTATAACCGTCAGAGATTTGGGGAGGGAAAGAGTCCCCAGCAAAGCTCCCCGCTTAACAGGAGAGGGGTTGTTGGGTAATGACTGCCTTGCAGAGTAACTGGAAGAAATTTATTTTTTATTCTCTTATTTAAGTAAAATGCTCTGTAATGCTCTCCAGGGGTCAAACGCTGTGTCAGGACGGGGATGGCTGTCCAGTTAGTCTCTGATGAGCTGCTTGGCTGCCCTCTTCCTATCCCTAGGGCTCCTCGTATCCACACAGGGCTCCGCGCCCCGCTTCCAGGCGGCTGTGGGGCCTACATGGTGAGCCCCCTCCCCTGCCCGCCTCCCTTCCCCTTCTCGGGCCGCAGGTGAGCGGGAGCGACGGGGAGAGGGCCCGCAGCCACGGCGCCTCAGCGGCCGCCGTCCCCTCACCTACCGGTCCCCGCCGCGCACGGGGGCGTAACCACCACGCCTCCTGCTTCCCTCCCCAGCTGCTTGACGAACAATGACGGCAGCCGCCCCGCCCACCTTTGACGTCACGGTCAAAAACCCTCCTTGACTACAAGTCCCAGAGGGCCGAGCAGCGGCGAGAGCGCGACCGCTAGCGACAGCTCTGGTACAACTACATCTCCCAGGGGGCCCCGCGCGGCTGCGCCTTCCCCACTGCGCAAGTGCGGAAATGCTTGTTTTCGGCGTGGGTCTCGGTGAGCGCGTCTTGCTTCTGGCCTTAGGTCCTGTCTTCTTGGTTTAGAGGTTTGAGCTCGTGGCTGTACAGGTGAGGGAGTAAGTTCAGGATCGCAGCCGCCGCCTCCTTAGAGCCTGCGCAGATTTCGGTGCCTGGGGAGGCTGGGACGAATGCTAGACTTGGAACTGCGATCTAGATCGGAGATAATTCTTTGCTGTTCCTCGGCGCTTTCTAGTTTACTAATTTTTTTCTTTCCCTCCGACCATCCCGGCTAATCCCCAGAACAGCACTTTGTGTGGGGAACTGTAAGCGCCTCCAGTTGACAGCAGAGGAAAAGGTTTAGAGGAGCTAAGTGAAAAAGACAGTGCTGGTGTTGCTGAACGGTTTCCTTGATGCTGTTTGCTTCTGAGTCCCAACTCGGTATTCTCTGCTCTGCCTCCAGATTGCTGACTCCCTTTTTTGTTGACCCAAGGATTAGGGACTGGGCAACTGTAGCTTTTTCAAATCTGGAGTACCCGAAAGAGTGATAGTGATGAAGGGAGCAACAAAGGTGCTGTAATCGAGTCTGTCAGTATGTAGGTATCTTTTTTTCAGCCGACGTCTGAGTTATTCATTCACTCGGTGTTTTTACAGAGGTGCCTTTTGGTTGTCAAGCTCTATTTTAGGTACTGGAGTTACAGCACCAAACCAAAATGCCCAACCCTTACCTTCTAGTGAGGGTGGATAGACAGTAATCAGATATATAGTGGGACAGGTGGTGATGAGAGAGAAGGGGGAAGAATAAAGCAAAGTAAGGAGAAACATCCTCTGGAGGATTTTGAACCGAGTCCTAACTTCTGTTTAGATCTGATTTTGGCGTTCCAGACAAAGCAGCCACACAGGAAAGATGGGAGAGGAGGCCAATGATGACAAGAAGCCAACAACTAAATTTGAACTGGAGCGGGAGACAGAGCTTCGCTTTGAGGTGGAGGCGTCGCAGTCAGTTCAGTTGGAGCTGCTGGCCGGCATGGCAGAAATCTTCGGCACAGAGCTGACCCGAAACAAGAAGTTCACCTTTGATGCCGGCGCCAAGGTGGCTGTCTTCACTTGGCACGGCTGTTCGCTGCAGCTCAGTGGCCGCACCGAGGTGGCTTACGTCTCCAAGGACACCCCGATGTTGCTTTATCTCAACACGCATACGGCCTTGGAGCAGATGCGGAGGCAGGCAGAGAAGGAGGAGGAGCGAGGCCCCCGGGTGATGGTCGTGGGCCCCACGGACGTGGGCAAGTCCACCGTGTGCCGTCTGCTGCTCAACTACGCGGTGCGTTTGGGCCGCAGGCCCACGTACGTGGAGCTGGATGTGGGCCAGGGCTCTGTGTCCATCCCCGGCACCATGGGGGCCCTGTACATTGAGCGGCCGGCGGACGTTGAGGAGGGGTTCTCCATCCAGGCCCCGCTGGTGTACCACTTCGGCTCCACCACGCCTGGCACCAACATCAAGCTTTATAATAAGGTCAGAGCCCAGGGCAAGGCGGTTGGAGGGAGGGGGCCGGCGTTTGCCAGGTAAAACTCTGCCTCCTCTCAGTGGCCATCACTTCCAGGGTGATGGGTTTTGGAAAAGACAGTTTCAAAAATAGTTCAACCTCAGATGGTTAAACATTTCTAGGGACCTATTCTTAAGTAGGTCCTATTCTTCCCTGGTGGCTCAGACGGTAAGGCGTCTGCCTACAATGAGGGAGACCTGGGTTCAGTCCCTGGGTTGGGAAGATCACCTGGTGGAGGGCATGGCACCCCACTCCAGTACTCTTGCCTGGAGAATCCCATGGACGGAGGAAGCTGGCAGGCTGCAGTCCATGGGGTCGCAAAGAGCGAGACACGACTGAACGACTTCACTTCATTCTTAAGTAATTTTTTACATTTCAACTTGGGACATGAAATACCAGAGACAGAATAAACAACATAAAATGAAAACTAAATCCATGTTATGTGGTCAAAACCACTGCCATCAGGAATGTCCTTTTTCTTGAACCCGATACCACTTAGGCTAAGGAAGGATTGTGTGGCCGAGGGTTCGTTTTGTGCCTTTTCTCCCTCACGTGGACCCTTTCTTCTGCAGATTACATCTCGTTTAGCCGATGTGTTCAACCAGAGGTGTGAAGTGAACCGCAGGGCCTCGGTGAGCGGCTGTGTCATTAACACCTGTGGCTGGGTCAAGGGCTCTGGTTACCAGGCCCTGGTCCATGCAGCCTCAGCCTTTGAGGTGGATGTCGTTGTGGTTCTGGATCAAGAACGGCTGTATAACGAACTGAAACGGGACCTGCCTCACTTCGTCCGCACGGTGCTGCTCCCCAAGTCGGGGGGTGTGGTGGAGCGCTCTAAGGACTTCCGGCGGGAATGCCGGGATGAGCGCATCCGTGAGTATTTCTATGGGTTCCGGGGCTGTTTCTATCCCCATGCCTTCAACGTCAAATTTTCAGATGTGAAAATCTACAAAGTCGGGGCACCCACCATCCCAGACTCTTGCCTGCCTCTGGGCATGTCTCAGGAAGATAATCAGCTCAAGCTGGTGCCTGTCACCCCCGGCCGAGATATGGTGCACCACCTGCTGAGCGTCAGCACGGCGGAGGGCACGGAGGAGAACCTCTCCGAGACCAGCGTGGCGGGCTTCATCGTGGTGACCAGTGTGGACCTGGAGCACCAGGTGTTCACCGTTCTCTCTCCGGCCCCCCGCCCGCTGCCCAAGAACTTCCTTCTCATCATGGATATCCGGTTCATGGATCTTAAGTAGCGATCCGCAGGCAGCCTTGCTGCCTGGGGCCTGGAGGCCTTCCGGCCATCACCAAGGGCAGAAGGGCTGAAGGATGAGCACCTCTTGCGGCCAGGCTGCTGGGTAAATGGTGGACTACCAGAAAGCAGACGTTCTACCTCTTAAAAACAGGTGGTGGTCACCTAACTCGTCCAGTTGTGAACCAAAGGTTTCTTAGGTCACCGAAGGTGCCATCAGAGAAGCCCCCTTTCTTTCACTATGCTACCACGTGGACTCATTTTTTACCATTTTATCTTCTGCATATACTACTTGTTATCTCATTTGTCCGCAAAGAGTGAATTCAAAGGACTCCTCCCAATAAAGTTCATACTTGGAAAAAAAGAAAAAACTATTTTAATAAATATTTTTGCCATAGCACAGGAGTTGGTATCATTTTTTAAAGCTTGGGTTTTTTCCCCCTAAGCATTGTAGAAACATTATTGGAATGATGTATTACTGAATGCCTAGAGAGGAAGAAAGCCAAGAGCCCACCTGTGAGCTAAGCAGGTGAATATTTATGATGGTTTCCTTTTCCTCTGCACTTGGGTGAATAGATCCTAAATCTGTTGTCAGTGATGGGTTTAATATAAGGAACTAAACAGGTGGTGGTAAACTTGGGGTGAGATTTCAGATTTGATATTATCCAGAGATAGCTCATTTTCTCTCAGCTACAGCTCTCTGCTTTCTGTCCTGTTGTCTGTTTAATTGGAATCAGATCCCAAGTCAAAAAATACATTTGAGCTTCCAGGTGATAAGCCGGGACAGCCCATCTCTTTGATCTCTTGCAAACAATTAGTTTCCCTAGTTTGGACTTGTATTATTGAATAAGTATCATGATGACCTTATCCATTGATTCTTTTCACAAATTTTTATCACGCACCTACTGTGTGACAGGGACCTTTCTAGATGGGGGAATGAGGTGGACAGAGTCTTGCAGAGCTTACAGTAAACATAAAAAGTGAGGTGCTGTGCAGAGAGGCTTAAGATTGGGTGATAGGAGGCGGAGCGGCCCGGAGGCTTTTTAAATCAGGTGGTCAGGAGAGGCCTCTTCTGAGCACACGTTTTGAGTTAAGACCTGAATGGCTGTGTGCAATTGGGACAGAATCTTCCCGGTGGAGGAAGCAGTGTAAAACCCTAAAAGGAGCAAGCTGAGTGTGTTAGATGAAGGGAAAGGCCAGCATGGTGGGAGTGATATAGCAAATCAAGGGGAGAGGGGAAAAACTCAGGCCGGGGTGGGAGGCAGCAAAGACCAGATAGTGTAGGGCTTTTGTAATCCAAGAAGAGTGGGAAACGATGGGAGAGGGGTAAGAAGCTCCAATACTTTGACCATCTGATGCGAAGAGTTGACTCATTGGAAAGACCCTGATGCTGGAAAACATTGAGGGAAAAGGAAGAAGAGGGTGGCAGAGGATGAGATGGTCAGATACCATCACCTACCCACTCACTCAATGGACATGAAATTGAGCATACTCTTGGGAGATAGTCAAGGACAGAGGAGCCTGGTGTGCTGCAGTCCATGGGATTGTGAGAATCAGACATGATTTAGGGACTGAACAACAACAAAAACACGGGCTGGGTAACTTACAAACATCTGAAAATGGTCAGATTTCTGAAGGCTGGAAAGGCCAAATTCAAGGCACCAAGCATAGTCACATTCTGCCAAGGGCTTTCTTCCAAGTTGCAGATTACCTGCTTCAACTGTGTCCTCACAGAGTGAGAGGGGCAGGGAACTCTCTGGAGCCTTGTTTATAAAAGCACTAATCCCATTCATGAAGGTCTACATTCATGATCTAAGCATCTTTCAAAGGTTTCATCTAATATTGGGGATTTCAACATAATTGCGGGGAGGCGGGGCACAAAAATTCATACCATTGCAGGTGGTTGAACACAGGAATGGCATGTTTTAATTTACATTGAAAAGATTACTGCTGGGCAGAAAATGGATTATAGAGGCAAGAAAAGAAGCAAGAACACAAGTTGGACTTTTGAGGTAGGGTCAGCGTGAGAATTAATGATTCAGAAGAGGGCAGCAGAGAGAGTTGAGTAGATTGCCTCCGGAGATTTCAGAGGTAAAATTGATAGGACTTACTGATGGGAGTGGTAAGGAAAAGCACGTGGAATCAAAGGTGATATGATTGTGGATATCAAAAATGATACCCACATTTTTTACTTGGGCATCTAGATTGGATCTGAGATTGAGGAAACTTTGGGAGAGAGGATAAAAAAGTACAGATACTTTGAAAATACCGATAAACTACACCAGGAGAAACTATGAGGTATTACTTGACATACATAGCAAAGTAATTTATGTGAAGTTTGGTGGTCTGGGTATCTCATTGTTTTAGTCTAGATTTTGCAATACTTTTCAGAAGTGGCTATCAATTTAAATCTTGTGTTCTATTAAACATCCTTTCCAGGAAATATCTTGCACAATTCTAAGGAAAATTGGAAAATAAAATGGAATCTCTTTCTAAACCCTGGGATAGTTTATGCCACTGTCAGTACTCATCCAGTTAAGAGCTTGGCATTCAGTAATCCAGTGTCCTAGGGGAGTTCAGTATATGTGGCTGGTCAGTGGAATGTCCAATGCTCATTCCCATTTAGCACTGTCTAGCCAAGAGACAAAACAATTTATAGGCTCTTAGACTGTTGAAAGTGGGAAAAGGAAAATGCCTAATTTGTGAACTTGGAGAAATGAAGTCTTAAAAGTCCAAGAAAAGGGACTTCCCTGACGGTTCAGCGGTCAAGACCCCGTACTTCCAGTGCAGGGGGCACAGGCCCAGTCCCTGACTGGGGAACCAGAATTCTGCAAGGTGTGCCACGCAGCCAAAAAATAATGACAACAAACCCCAAAAAAATACAGATAAATGAAATTTTATCTTTCCCTAAGGAAACAAATTAAGCTGTTTTACAAATAGGAAAGCCTCTACAAATATTTTATCTCCAATAACACCTTAACTTTACCTATCCTAAGGTAGAAAGTTTAAAAACTTTGCATTTTTAAAAAGTACACAGTCATTAAGAGAACTCTCCAGTGTGCTGCAAGAAATGGTAGATGAAGCCTTTAGCCAGAATGAACTACAGCCTGTTGACACATGCCATGCCAGAAAAGGAACTAGGCTAGACCTCAGAAAACAGAAGGCAGGCCTTCTCCTCTCCCTTGCTGCTCAGCTTCTAAACATCAGAGCAGTTAAAGCAGCAACATGTGACACCAAAGCCGAGGACAGACAGCAGGATTTAGAATCACACTTCACAGGTGAGAAACCTTGGCTTCAGAGAACTGGCTGGTGGAACACTTTTTTGAAAGACTATTATGTAATAGCCAGAGTAGAAAATGGCCTTGAGCTAAATCAGGAGAGAACACCGGGCCTTGCTCTTGGGTTCACAGCTGTGTAGGACTAATTAGGGCAAACCGTGGTGCTGAGATCTAGGCAGAACTGGCCAGCAGCTTGCCATGGGCAGCACCTTCTGGAGAACCTTTTCCTTCCTTTGGCCTGTATTTCCGGACTGCCCAAGGTTAGGCGTGGGGTCGTCCAGCCCCTGTGCTACAGCGAAACACTAAGGCAATTAAGCAAGGCCCAACCAGTCCATCCTAAAGGAGATCAGTCCTGGGTGTTCATTGGAAGGACTGATGCTGAAGCTGAAACTCCAATACTTTGGCCACCTGATGTGAAGAACTGACTCATTGGAAAAGACCCTGATGCTGGGAAAGATTGAGGGCAGGAGGAGAAGGGGACAACAGAGGATGAAATGGTTGGATGGCATCACCGACTCAATGGACATGGGTTTGGGTGGACTCTGGGAGTTGGTGATGGACAGGGAGGCCTGGCGTGCTGCCATCCATGGGGGCAGTGTCTGACATGACTGAGAGACTGAACTGAACTGAACTGAGTTTCAGGTGTACAGCAAAGTGATTGAGTTATACATATACACATATCTCTGGTGGCTCAGATGGTAAAGAATGTGCCTGCAATGTGGGAGACCTCGGTTTGATTCCTGGGTCAGGAAGATCCCCTGGAGAAGGGAAGGGCTTACTCACTCCAGTATTCTTGCCTGGAGAATTCCATGGACACAGGAGCCTAGTGGGCTACAGTCCATGGGGTCGCAAAGAGTCGGACACGACTGAGTGAATGAACTGAACTGAAACTCTTACTCCAGGGACCGCTGCTGCCTCCGCGCGCACTCCCGGCGTCCCCTCCCACGGGTGGCCCTGGGGCCCCAAGGCTGCTGCCCGCTCTCCTGTCTCTTCTCCCCGGATCTTTGGCTGGAGCTTCGCCCTTTTTGGTAGCTCAGCTGGTGAAGAATCCGCCTGCAATGCACGAGACCCCGGTTCGATTGCTGGGTCAGAAGAGCCGTTGGAGAAGGGATAGGCTACCCACTCCAGTATTCTTGGGTTTCCCTGGTGGCTTAGCTGGTAAAGAATCCTTGGGAGTCCTGGGTTCGATCCCTGGGAGGGGAAGATCCCCTGGGGAAGGGAACGGCTGCCCACTCCAGTATTCTGGCCTGGAGAATCCCATGGACAGGGGAGCCTGGAGGGGTCCATGGGGGTCACAAAGAGTCGGACAGGACTGAGTGACTAACACTAACTAACTCGTCCTCTAAACGGAGTCTTCCAGTCGCGGCAGACCCTCCAGGCACAAGCGACAGCCCAGGTCTTGCCATCATCCTGAACCTCTGCTGGTACCGGGGAACTCGCGGACTGGGAACGGTGACATCGATTGTTTTAAATAAAGTTTTCGCCATCAAAAAGGGGCGGGGTGGCCGGGGGTTGGCCAATGCACGGAGGGGCTGAAACAGGAAGACGCCGGGGCCCGAGGGTGATTGGTTACCTCAGAAGCCTGTCTGGCTGGTACCACAGTTATTGAGGTGGGGGGGTTTGGGGAATACGGGAGGGTGGCGTCTTGTTATTGAGAACTTTCAGAAGACACATATAACTATATTTTGCTTCTGAGGCTTTCTGCGTCTATACGGGAGGGGCGGAAAGCGGGACGCAGGAAAAGGGGACCTACTTGCCCGACCATTCCCCCATTTCTGACTCCCGAGCAGTACGCCCACCCTCCCCGGGCAGTCGCCGGCGGAGCCCGACGGCCCTGCGCGCGCGCGCTCTCGTGTGTTCTCGCGTGGCGCGGCGCTCTGCTCCCGCAGCCAATCAGACCGCGAGGTCGCCGCGGTCGCCGGGGTGAGCGCGCACGCCCTAGGGAGGCATGGGGGTGGGGGCCGCACGGTGAATGGGAGCGCGCGCGGGGGCGGGCGCGGCGGCGTGAGCCGCATGAATGAGAGAAACGCGCCCCGCGCGAGACGCAACGCGCGCGCCCGGCGCCAGGAGCCAATGGGAGCGCGGAGAGGGCGGGCGACCCGGCCCTGAGGGCAACGGCCGCGCGCCGGCTGGAAGGCGAGCGTCGCCGGGCGGGGGCGGAGCGTGCGGGGGCCGCGCGCTGCCTCTCAGAGGCCGGACGGCACTGCCGGGAGGCGGCGGCGGCGGCGGCGGCGACGCGGAGCTGGCCGCGGGTGAGTGCCGGGGCCGCTGGCCCCTGCGGAAGCGGAAGTGCGGGGTCCGGGGGTGGGAGGGGAGCATGACCTCTAGGGAAGGGGGAACGAGGAGGGGAGGCGGTGGGAGTCCCCGCTCCGTGTCCGGGCCGGGTCCTCCGGCCGCGGCCGGACCCTCGGGCCCCGGAGAAGAGCGACCGGCAGAGGCCGGGGCTTCCCTCAGGGCCGGGTCGTGAGGGGACCCGGGCCCCTGCGGCCGCCGACCCGGTCCTCTCCGTGTGGGCCGACCCTGCCCCGGACGGCGACCCTCGGCGCCCCGGCCCCGGGGTGGGGACTGGGCTCCGCTTTCTCCCTGCGGCTCGAGTCCCTCTGCCCGCTCTACCGACCCTTGTTTTGGCCCAAGCCTCATCCTGTTACCTGTCCCCTCGCATCCGCCCGCTTCCATCCCTACCCCCACCAGCATGGAGCTCCCTGCTCCCAGTACTTTGTACTTTTCACAAGTGGGAGCTCCACTGCGCTGGCCATTATTTTGCCTATAGGAATTCTTTGGGGCAGGAAGGTTGAAAGTGTTTACCGACCTGGCCAAATGGAGACGTCGAAATGAGAAGTAAAAGTTCTGGAAGGATGTTTGGGATCAGATATACGTTATCCTCTAGACAGCGTCTCTGCCTTGGCGTTTTCGCTTCTTGGGTATTGCCATCTTGTCCAGGTTGACCTTATATTCGCCTCCCCTATTATTTTTTAATCCCAGGATCCCTTTGTACAATATTAAATCTCTTCAGAGTAGTATCACCTAGTCGTTAAAACCCACCTAATACTTACAAGATTAGTATTGCCATGTACCTTGCTACCTCGGTTTATAAAGATCACACCCATATTAAACCCCTTTTTGGCTGTTCAGCAGGTATCTTGCCGTGTGGATTATTCCACACGTACTGATAACTTTGTATTCGGATTTGCAGTATTATACTGTTACACGACTTTATCTTAACAAACAGGACTTGTGCCCTCAGTCTTGCTGTCCTGTCCATTCACCCATTTAAGGAGGTACTTGTGTTAAAGCTTCCCTAAAGCCTTGAAACAGCACAGTATACGTGGTCGCCTTCCGTAGAGTCCTCTGCCTGGCGGTGTCACACACGTGCCTGTCCACCTTGGTCATACTAGTGTGGGTCCAGACTGCTGGTTCTGCTGAACCACACTCACGCTGCAGTCTCATCTCGGTTACTCACAGAACATCCTTCTGCTCTGACCTGGTGTGTCTTTAGTAGACCCAGTGCCTCCTTAGGTTTTGTCTTGTCACTTCTAATATATATCCTCTAAATATCTTAGGCTGATCACTTTTGTTTCCCAGTACTGTCCTCCCCAAATGGCCTGGCCTTTTATGACTCTGAATTACTTTGGCAATATTAGCCCACATGACTTTTTTCCTGTCAGAAAAATATAATCTGAAATAACATATGGTATCTAAATGATATCCTACCCTAGATAAAATATAAGCAGTGCAATTTTCCAACTTCTCCATTCTTTGAGGCTTTGAGGGAAAAGTTTAATAGTACTGTCTGCAAACTAAGAATTTGCTCCTCGCTGTTAACAAAGTTACTGAGGCCTAAATTCAGAAAGTTTGGCTTTGATTCCTGTAGGAATCAATCTATTCTAATAATGCTGTGTGGCCCTCTAAAACAACATTTTATGTGTGTGAGTGAGAAAGCGCGCGAGCGCATCTTGAAGGAAGATTTGTCTCCCATGCCATAGAAAGGAGGAAGTGATCGATTCCAGGGTACATTCATATTTCACTATTCAAAACTTCTGATATTTTCATCTCTGTCTTTGGTATTAGGGAGATACCATACCTCTTGGATGGGAAAAAAAAAAACAAAACCTTAAGTAAAATGTTTGGTCTGCAGATTCCAAGTTGTCTTCAGCGGACAGGTGGTGTAGTAGATGAGAAAGGTAGGAAAGGTTTGCTTTGGCAGAGGGGGCCTGTGAACTGTGAGTTCTGAACCTGACTACTTAGTAGACGGCTTCAGGCATTCTCTAACCTTCAGTTTTATGGAGTGGGATAAGGAACTGTGTCATCAGATAATGTGAGTTAAGTGCTTTGACATCACTAGATGAAAAGCATCCCATACAATGCAAAGTGTTATTTTGCTACTACCATCAACAGAAATAATTGCTATTCTTAATCATATCAGGGAAGGTGGGGTCCCTTGACTTCCTATTAGGCCAGTATAGGAGCAGAAAACTGTTGACTTGGGAAGAGAAAGACCAGCCCCTCTGGTTGCCTCAGTTTCTCCTAGAGGGCATCTCACCTTTCAGTGCAGGGACATTTCTCATCCAGGTCCTTTCGTGAGTTATTTCAGAAGACCAGAAATTCAGCTTTTGCCTCTCTTAAGGTTGTGACTAAAATCATAGAAGGATAAGAACGAGAGAGACATAGAAAGGAAATGAGCCTGACTGTCCTAATTTTGTCCTACTTTTTTCATTGTAGCAATAAATATTCTCTTTGTTCAAAGGGAAGTCTCTTTTCTAGGACCGCCCTTCTCTGCTGTGCTGTTGTTTGTTTTCAGATTTTGATATTCTTGGTATTTGTTACTGCCATTGGTGTCAGGTGGGACGGGTCCTCTCTGTGCCGAGAGCTAGTTCTCTGATGCTCTTAGGCCAGGTGAAGCCATGGTTTTCTTTTTTCAAAATGAAGAGCACTTGGAAGAGGGAAGAATTCGAGCCCACTGTCCTCCCAGTTCAGAGTCCTTCCCATATACACATAGTGAAGTAGAAAATCATCTTCTTTCAGAGGGCACATTTTAATAGGATACTTTATGGGGTTTTAGCCTCAGTGTTCCTAAGAAATGCCGTGAAAAAATTTCTCTGATCAAGGTATTTGTTTTTCTCCAGGTGAGGCACCATAACCTTATTGAACTTTGTATCCAGAAAGCCCAAGATTAAAGAAGATCAGAGACACTGACTGACCTGGAAACAGGGACCTCTTGGGAATTTTGCTTTCATCCACAGTGACCTTCCAAACGTATCATCAAGTGGAATTGATTTTCTTCATTTTATTTTGCTTATTGGGAAGAACATGGCTTCGGGAATTTTGTGTTTCCCTTCAGTTTTGCATGAACTCTGCAGGAAACGGAGCCCTTGAAGGGTTTGGGAGTAACGAGAAGAGACTGAAGACAGACAAGCTTGCGCTCGTGCATACCCTCGGCTCTGTTTTCCCTCCCCCCTTCAAAGAAAAGGATTTACAACTCAACCTTGTAACAGCTGCTGCCTAGCTTTAGCCATCAAGAGAAAGTAAATAAAATTAAACCACGACTGCCACTGCCAGACGACCAGCCCTGAAGTCAAGGTGTGGGAGTGGTGGCGTGGAGAAAACCGCCTGAGGGACACGGACTGCAGTGACGACCGTTCTCTTTAAAGCCGGAAGGGGCCCCAGGTCCCTTCTTGGATTGAAATAGAAACACAGGGCACCTGTCTCGGGGGCCGCTCACCCTCCGGTGGGAGTGAGGTGGTCGTGGTGTCTCCTCGGAAGACTTTTCCTCGCGAGTGGTGTTCCGTGCTCCCCCGCCTCCTGCCCTCCTTCCCTGCGGAGGACCTGCCTCCCTCCATGCGCTGTTCCCCGACCTGCCCAGCCGCCCGTGCTCTCTACCTGCGGCCATTTGCATGTGTGCGGTCTCCTGTGTGTCTCCGGGTTTTAAGCTGTACCGCTTGTGTTTCTTAATCGCTCCTTCTGCCTTGTTCTGGGGAGGTGGTTCTTCATCATCTGGAGTCACCTTTCCCCCTCCCATGTGCTTTCCTTCCTTGGAGATCTCTTGACCTTTGGTTTTATTTGGGAGGGGGAAGGGTGGTGGTTCCAAGCTTTCTGTGTCCCTGGTTTCCTCGGTCCTCCGCTCTCCGTGGCCTCCCCTTGTCCCGTGTTCTGGTCCGTTCTACCGCTGTGTGGGCCTGTGCTATGCGGCAGGGCAGATCTCCCAGCAGAGCTCCAACATGCCCGCAGAGTCTGCAAAGAGGTTCAAACCCAGCAAGTATGTTCCCGTCTCAGCAGCTGCCATCTTCTTAGTGGGAGCCACAACCCTCTTCTTTGCCTTTACGTGAGTTTCCTCCCAGCAGTGGTGTGGGGTGGGGAGGGGAGGGGGTATGTTTCCTCTTGAGTTGGGCTCCTTACTTGCAACGCCGAGTGACTGGGAGTGTTTGAGGTCTAACACAGGTAAAGGGAAACCCAGAGGTGTGGTGAGAAGCGTTAAGGCTCTCTGCTCGGTCCTCTGCCTTCCCCGCCTCCCTTCCTCTGGAGTCACAGATGTCTTCCTCTTTTCCTACCCATTTTCATCATTAGACGATTCTGAACTAGAAAGGAGGTGGGAGGGAATCACCAGAGAGCATGAAGCAGCCTCAGCAGTCAGTTCTGTGAGAGAACTGGACTCAGCGGAAGGTTGGTCAAGTAGTCGTGGCTTTTCCCCAGGTTCACTGAAGCTCAGGTTTGCGATTGTGGGGACTCAGAGTCCTGGATAATCTCAGACTTGATTTAGAAGGTCTGCCGTTGAGACGGTTTGGGCCTTCAGTGTTGCTCAGATGGTTTCCGTTGTGGTGTGGGTGTGGTTTTAACTGTGCTGTGTGATGTGCAAGATGGTTCCCTGGCCAGGGATCGAACCCAGGCCCCACGGTGCGGGCACTGAATCCTCGGCCCTCGGCCCTCGGCCCCCGGCCCCCGGGGAAGCCCTGGTTTTCTTAGGGTCGAAGCTGGAGAAGTGAAGGCCACTGGGAAAGAGCAGGTCAAGAAGAGAGTCCTAGAAGGCTTCCTTTACCTCGGCTCCTGCTGAAGGGGATGGCAGGCATTTCTCCCATTCCATGGTCCTTTTAGGAAAAGCAGTTGGCGTTGAAAGACTTCCCACTTAGGATATTCAGCCTTTGTTCATCTGCTTGTTACTGGAGGGGATCTGAGTGATTTGTCTTCATTGTTTTCCCTGTTACTTCAGCTGTCGACTACCTGGTAAGCATATTTGCTGTTACCTGTTTATAATTTAACATACACCAGGCTTCTGAGCCTTAAACTGTTGAGTCATTGAGTTAGTGTTCTAGTTGTAGCTCTTGAAACAATCAGAGCATGCTAGGTTTTCTGGGGCGTTGACTCTGCCGTGATTCAGGCTCAGACCTAATTGTGGGGTGCTGGTTAGAGCCAGTGTGAGGTGGCTGGCAAGAAGAAGATGAATTGGAGTGATCGGGAATAAAAGCAGTTTGGACTCATTGAAGGATGACTGAAGCGGGCAGTTAGTGTTATGGGGAGAAAGTAGAACAGAAATTAAGTCTGTGATAGGAGGGAAGGAACCACCTCCCTCCAAATAGAGCTTCTGATGCCAAAAGGAATTCTCAAAACTGGGTTGTTTGGCCAAAAGAGTAATAATGCAGAAGTAAAGTAAATGCAGTGTTTTTCTGTTTGGTTTTTAAACAAGGGAAGGATAAACCTGTTATCTAAGGTATGACCATCATCCCACCTCCCACCTCACCCTTGGCAGAGCAGACAGGTCACAGATTGTTTGGGCCTGGCCCTTCGGCCTGAGCACACCTGTGGAGTCCCTCGGGTCAACCCCGCCTTCCACAAAGGAGGGCAGAGTCTTCGGTGTCGGGCTTGTTTGGTTTCTGCTGTCACAGCCACTGCGAGGAGTCGGCGTTTTTACCGAGGGTGGTTACCGAGATCTCGGTGTCTTTGCCGCGGCTGTGGTGCCACTAGGGGGGCAGGTTCAAGACTAACCCTAACCCTCCACCCACCTGATGGGGGGGAGTCATTTCCTTTAAGAGGCAAAGCCTTTGGGAAGCGAAGAGATTGGGGACTGGCTCTGTGGTTTCTCTTTCAACCCATCCATTCCTGAGTTGGGGCAAGCAGAATCTTCAGTCTTAATTTGCTCCTCTGGAGCCACTGAAGTGTTTGGCTGGTTCTACCAGTTTTGCCACAAAGAGTTGTCCTGACATAGGCATTTTCTCAACTGATAGTTGAAACTGTTTAACCTACTTTCCTGTTGCCTGGTGCCAGAAAAGTCAGGGGCCCTTCTTACTCCCTGTGCTCTCAGCTCCAGGAGAAAGGGTTTTGGAGGACAGGCTTGACTCTTCCTTGCATTGTTGCCTCTAACCCGAAGTGAGAAGCACGTTAAGACTTCACTCGAGTTCCGCCGGCAGTCTCCTCGGGACACGGGTCTGGCTGGCCTTTGCGCTCCGGGTTCGCCCCTGCCTGCTCCATGGGGACGTGATGGACACCCTGTTTGTCTCACGCCCTGGTGCTCGTGGCCTCTGCAGTGCTCTTCTCCTCCTCTGCATCTGACCGTCGCAGCGCCTGTGCAAGCAGGTGCCTGGCTCGAGGTAGCACTCTTCTCCCAAACTGCCCCGTCCCTTCTGAGGTTCAGTGCTCCGTTTAAAACCATATACAGCCTAAAAAAGACTGCTTTCAGATAGGCTGGAGGAAGGCTCTTCTGGAACCAGCTCCTGCTGAGCCTCGAGTCGGCCCCTGCCGCCACCCCACTCCCCCACCAGGCTGCCGCTGGCTGTTGTCACATCAGGGCAGGCCCCAGGTGAGAGCTCCTCTGGGGCCTACAGGCCTGGGAGGAGGAGGATGAGCCCTCTCGATTGGCAGGTATAGTTCGTGGAGAACTAGGCACAGTTCACCCTCTGTGTTTCTTTGTCAAGCAGGGAAAGCGTTGAGCAGAAATTAGCAGTTGGGTGTGGTCAGCAAGACGTGATGTTCTGCTCCAGAGGAGCTCGCCTGGAACTGCTGAGGTCTCCCCCGTGACCTCTCATTTACAGCTTTTGTCCAGCACTGAAACCAAGCAGGAGCTATCGGGGACCCTGTGGTTCTTTACTCTTTCCACTGTTTGGGAAGTCGGGGGCCTGCTAAAGGAACCTCCTGGTCCCGGTTAGGTAATAGACCCTGCATTTAAGGTCACCGGCCTGGACCCCACCTGGCTTTGCTGAGTCTTCTTTTGTGATGGGCAGCGGGCAATTCCAGGGGAGAGGAATAAGCCCTGTTTGGGGAAGCTGGTTCCGGTAAAGTTGGTTAGCTGTTGCGGGCCTCTGTCTTCTCTGTATAATGAGGAAGTTGACCTAGAGAGTTTATTTAAGCAATATGCCCCCCCCACCTTTTTTTTTTTCCCCCACTGAGCTCTTCTGTGGAACCCAGTATATAAAGTATAAGGGTAGGACTGCTCTGGTTCAAGAGAGGCTGGCGCCTAGAGCCCCAGACCCTGGGTATCTCCTCTTTGCTTTCCTGGGGACCCTGAGACCTCCTTAGGGCTCCTAGCAATACCATTAGAAATAAGTCCCTGAATCACATCCTCCAAAGCCTCCTTGAGCTGTGGTGGAATGTCAGCCAGCGTCTGAGGTGTCTGTTTCTAAAACCAGTGGGGCGGGCATGGGGGTAAAGTCTGGGCTGCGAGTCATCCTCTGCAGGAAGGGAAGTCAGGGTTGTCCAGAAACCCATGCTAGTCCTATCAAGGCCCTAGCCGTGGAGGAGCTTCCGCCTTTCCCGTCTCTGCATCTCGCCCCTCCAGCATCGCACCCGCTGAGCTGGGCAACCTCGGTGACTCCCTCTGGGTTTCTTTCTCATGACTGCAGAGGTGCTGGCACCTGATTTGAGTGTGGGAGCAGCCTCGTGATGTAGGGCGTTAATTGAGCAGTGGTGGTTCTTTTCCTTCCCACGTTGTTTTCTCATCCAGGAATACATGCCCAAATCCTGCATCTTGTACTCGGCTGCTTGACAGTCTGGAGAAGACAGGACAAATCCAGTGTTTGCTGAGAAATTTACCCACCTAGAAGGGAAGGGATTGTTTTCCGTGGAATCTTGAGGATCCCCCGGGGCAAGAAGTGGGATGTTCTTTCTAGGCTTGCCTCATCACCAAGGAACACTCCGCATACGCTTGGAGTAGGTGCTAGGCATGGCATGAATGCATAGACCTGTGCTTAGGAGCAAATACCTCTGTTGTGTTCTTGAATCTGATACCCAGACCGAGGAAGTGCAGTTAGGGAGGGAGGTGGGGCTGGAATGATAATTGATGATGATGGAGATGGTTAATAATGTGTTTTTGTTTGCTGCTTCTATCTTGTGAATCCTCATACTAAGCCAGCTAGTTTAAAAGGAATTGTAAGCTCTTCTCAGACCCTGTCTCTTTCATTCTCATATCTGTATGATGTAGCTGACGTAACAAGCTTGCAGAGTTTCCTGTAAATTACCTAAGGCTACAATAGCAAAGCATTGATGAAGACAGGATTGAAACCCAAAGCTTCTTGACTCCTACTTTAGTGTTTTCACCAGGAATTTAATTTTATATATATATATATATATGTTAGGAAGAGTTAGGGCTGGGGAACAGATTTTCAGTACTATGAGTATTGAAACCCATTCTCCCAATTTTGGAGAAGGCAATGGCAACCCACTCCAATGTTCTTGCCTGGAGAATCCCAGGGACAGGGGAGCCTGGTGGGCTGCCGTCTGTGGGGTCGCACAGAGTCAGACACGGCTGAAGTGACTTAGCAGCAGCAGCAGCTCCAGTTTTATTTGGTTGGAAATAGGAGTGCTGGAGCGGCGGGCACAAGAACCTGTTCTCCCTGGGGTGGTGTAGGTCTGGGAGTCTCACCCGTGACTCAGCCAGCCTTCTGAGTGACGCCACTCCCTGCGCTCGGAGCTCTGTGATTACCGCCTTCGGCGGAGGACGAGCCCCAACAGCTCCTCAGCTCAGGTCCCACCTCCTCCCATCAAAGGCAGCAGATTGAGACAGGCCACTTGAGGGGGTCACCTAGGAATCTGGCAAAGTACTGTAGCCACGGCAAGCCCCTCCTGGAGCCAGGCAGGATGTGGGGTGTGGCAGGAGCAGGCCCTGCTCGCAAGGCCTCTCCTTGGTGGGAGGTACCTGACTTGGAGTGCTCAGGTTGGAAGCAGTAGTCTTTGATTTGAATCTAGGAGCAAGGCTTGCCCATGCCGTGGAGTTATTTGCATCCTTTCTAGATATTTGCCACACTGGGGATCAGCTTTATTTTGGAACTTTTATTTTTTATTTTGGAACAGAGATGGGAACTTGATTCTAGGGTCATACACTTCAGCTGGGAGGGGTTCATTATCCAGGGGCTGGTGGTTGGCAGGATGTCCTAGGAATGGAGCGATTTGCTTTGTTTGGAAATGCAGACACTGAGGAAAGAATGGGCTCAGAAAGACTGACCTCTGTCGGGCTGGCGTGTCCGTGTCCACCGTAGTTTCGCTCAGAGGCGGAAGGACCCTCACTGTTTCCGAAGCTCCAGAGGCCACAGTAGCCAGTTCTAGGAATAAGACTTTTAAATCACAGAGGCCTCAGTGTTCTAAGGATTAAATTCCTTTTTCCCTTCTAATTATCTTCCCAGGCTGTAGGAGTCAAGTGAGTCACGCTTTCTCCTCTTCCCTGGGCGAAAGCTGAAGTGACAGCTAAGGAGCAGGGAGGGGCTCTGACCTGGATGACTGGTTTTCAGTTTCTCTCCCTCCCGAGGAGCCCAGGAGGTCGTGCTTTGGGTGGGGCTGTGTGAAGACTCTGCCTTCTTGCTTGTGTTCCACCCCAAACCCTGCCAAGGTGTGGGGTCAACTCTTTTGAATCAGCCCCCAGAGGAAGAGGCTCCCTAGGAGACTTTGGCGGAATAAAACTAGAGCCATTACTGCAGGTCTGTTTTTCCTTGAAATCACTGCCCTCGCTCTAGCTTCATGGTTTTGTCTCCCAAGTAGGTACTGGCCCATCAAGTGAGGCAGAGTTAACTGATAGTTACTACCTAAGACACCCTGGCACATCGTGAATGTTTGCTTCAGTCTTTTTTAATGATTGGCTAAATGGAGTTTGAGTAAATGGGTGGTGGTGGAGGCTTGGGAGGGGCTCTGTGACAGTAAATGGAGTTTGAGTTCGTGGTGGTGGTGGAGGCTTGCGAGGGGCTCTGTGACCGCCAGCGTGGCCTCTTATCGTTAGCTTGCTGTCGAGTTGTGTAGTTGCTCAGTCGCATCCGAGTCTTTTGCAGCCTCGTGGGCTGTAGCCCGCCAGGCCCCTCTGTCCACAGGATTCCCCGGGCAGGCATCCTGGAGTGGTTTGCCATGTCGTCCTCCAGGGGATGTTGCCAGCCAGGGATGGAACCCACGTCTCTTGCGTCTGCGGCAGACTCTGTATTGCTGAGCCACCAGGGAAGCCCCGTTGTTAGTTTATTCCTCACCGAGGAGCTCCGTTCGTTTGAACATCCTGAATCACCACTCAGGGCTGTGCTTGTTGTTCGGATGGAGACAGATCTGCTCTCAGCAGAATCCAGGCCTGCCGTCGATTAAGTCTCCGGAGTCATTTGCTGTCTTGTCCTGCTGGTGCCTCTTCCTTTCCTTCAGCGAACTCTTCCTCTCCTTCCGGCTGCTCTGGGTGAAGGGGGACAGGGACAGATGCTGGCCTAATTCTGGAGATTAAGTTCCCAGCCACAGAGCAGATTAGGGTGTTCAGCCACTGTCTTGTAGTGGGAAGTTCTTCTGAGCTGAGCCGGAAGAGAGGGTGTTTGATACCAGGGACCCCGCAGGCAGCTCACCAGCTGTTCTCCTGACACTTGCAGGAACCACCCTCGGGGAAAGGGTGAGCGGGCTGCATTCCTGAGGCTTCTGTCCTGACAGAAGCTGAGGGCCCAGCTCACTCTTGGTGTCAAAGAGAAGTTCCCTAAAGCCTTCTCGTGGTTTGAACTTGGAATACTCGATGCATGTGGCCCGTTTCTTTTCCTTGCAGGATTTAGGGCCACTTTGGTCTGATACCTTCTCTCTCTCTCTCTTTTCTCCTCCACTCTTCTGCTTCATTTGTTGATCTCAGGGTCTTGGTATCCTTCCTTATCTATGAGTGGTTTCCTTTTGTTTACCCTGATAACTAGCCTCTAGTTGAATAAAATTCTCCAAAGTATCTGATACATATTTGTATCTATAATGCATCTGAAGAAACTTTAAGCAGTGGCGAGTGATTTGGAGCCAGAGAGGCAGGTGGTGGTCCCTGCTCTGGGCCAGCGTGTGGGTCAGTGGGGCATGGCTGGGGTCCAGGGGCCTCGGGGTGTCCCAGAGCAGGACTGCAGCTGGTGTCGGTTACATTCTTAGTCCCTGCTCCTGGGCCTGGTTAAGAGGAGGTCAGGACAGAGGCCATGACACGTGGGCGATCCACAGGTTAGGAATGAATTTGAAGAACACAGACTTCAGTGCAAGGGCATACAAGTCTTGTACCTTGATCTAAAATGAGCATTTCCCTGGGAAACTAGACCCACTTGTTGGGGAGGGTGAAGATAATTTGAGACAGCGAAGGTGAGCCACATGAGATGTGTATATAGGTGTGGGGCGCACACACCTATGTTTTTTTATACAGCCACTGTCCTGAGTGTCGAGGCAGCCCCTCATTCTGTTTATTGTCTGCGCAGCTGTCCAGGGCTGAGCCTGTCCGTGTCGCCTGCAGTGCCCGTCTACAATGCGGTGGTGTTTCTCTTTGTGCTGGCCAATTTCAGCATGGCCACCTTCATGGACCCAGGGGTCTTCCCTCGAGGTAAGAGCTCCCTCTTCTCTCTCGGAACTGCCTTTGAGAAAAATGAGTTTTGACGTACACGATTGGTCTGGGGCCTTCAGGGTCTTGCATTTTGGGATACTCCTGTAGTTTAATGGTGAAAAGCACATCAAGGTTTTATAACTTCTAGGCCTGTGATCCACTTTGGGTCAACTCTGGTTTTCAGTTACTCATTCAGCAGAAATTTATTTCAGGCGTATGGGTTGGGCATTATTGCTAGCTTTGATAATATCTAAGATAAATCAGAGAGTAACATATCTAAATCAGAGAGTATAAATATCTAAATCAGAGAGTAACACTGTGATACAACCTGTAACGGAAGCATGAACAAGGTTCTGTGGGACCTTGGAAAGGGTGCACTTACCCTGCCCAGGTAAACTGGGGAAATGCTGCTGGAGGTGGGGAGAGAAGATCTTACCACGTGGAGGATGGGAGGGAAGGGCACTTAGGCAGAGGAAGCAGCGTATGACTGAACTGTGACCGGGAAACACAGAATGTGGTGGGTGGAAGACAGTGCAGGGTCAGGCCAGGGGGCAGAGGTGAACCAGAGCCAAGGCTGGAAGACTGTGTGTTACACAGATGGCAGTTCTTGCTTTGGACAGCAAGAGGCCTCGAATAGGAGGAGTCATGGGATCAGATTTCCTTTCACAAAAGTAATTCTTGTAAGAACAAATAGATACCTTTTGGGAGGCTACTGCAATAATGCAAACCAGATGAACTTGAATTCAAAGCTGGATTTACAGATTTAGACCCAGGAGAATTTTTCACGACTGATCACTTATTAGGTGAGAGTGAGAGGGTAAAGGAATTGTCTAGGGTGGTTCCACCGTTCCTAACTTGAAAGATAGGTTGGATGCTGGTTTTTATGAACTAAGATTCAAGTTACAGGAACGTTGAGCAGTTTTGGAGGGAAGACAGAGCATCTTAGACACGTTGAGATACTTAATGGATCGTTCTGGCTTCCCTCATAGCTCAGTTGGTAAAGAATCCACCTGCAATGCAGGAGACCCCAGTTCAATTGCTGGGTCGGGAAGATCCCCTGGAGAAGGGACAGGCTACCCGCTCCAGTATTCTGGCCTGGAGAATTCCATGGACTGTATATATAGTCCATGGCATTGCAAAGAGTGGGACACGACTGAGCGGCCTGCACTCCACTCCAGTGGACCATCAGGTGCGCTTTACCTGATGGCATCTGAGGCGTGAGGCTCGTGGCAGAGTCCTCAGCCGCGCAGATCTGCCAGCAGCGGGAGTGAGGCTGTCTAGAGAAAGTAGAATGAGGTTAGGAAGGAGCATGTGTCAGCCTGACCAGCCTCGATTAATAATGAGCAGAGGAGGAGAAGGAGCCATTGAGGAGAGCTGGGCAAGAAGAGAAGGCAGGAGGAGAAATGCACAAAGTGGGAGCCAGGGGAGCTCACGACACAGCTGACGGTTGGTGTTACCAGAAGTAAAGTTGAGCAGTGTGGGAACTCCAAGTTGCCCGTTGTTTTAGTAACTAAGAAATTGGTGATCTTACTAAGAATTGCTTGAGACACCCCTGTTGTTCAGTAGTTAAGACTCTGTGTGTCCGCTGCAGGGGGCACGGGGTTGGTCCCTGGTTGGGAAACCAAGATTGCAGAGCTTCATGGCATGGCCAAAAAGATACAGCACACACACAGGAATCTTTACTTTTTGGTCCTGCTGTGCAGCTTGGGGGATCTTAGTTCCATGACCAGGGATTGAACCCAAGCCCCTGAACCACCAGGGAATTCCCAACAAGAATAGTTTTAATCGTGTGTTTATGCATGTGGGAGAAAGACAGTGAAGTTACCGAAACTGCAGTGGTTCGGAAGCCAGGGAATGCGACATGAGGGAGCAGCGTCCGAGAGGATTAAGGTTATTCTTTCAGGAAGTAGAGCAGAGAAGGCAGAAGGTGGAGTGTCTTCGGTGAGAGGGAAGGGTCTCGTTTGTTTTGTGATACAGAAGACATTAGCATGCTGGTAGCATGAGGAGGTGGAGAAGGAAATGGCAACCCACTCCAGTGTCCTTGCCTGGAGAATCCCAGGGATGGGGGAGCCTGGTGGGCTGCCGTCTATGGGGTCGCACAGAGTCGGACACGACTGAAGCGACTTAGCAGCAGCAGCAGCAGTATGAGGAGGTGGAGCCAGAGAAGAGAGAGAGACTGAAGTTGAGGGAAGTGGGTAATTGAAGAGTGACCGGGAGGAAGAGCGTTCCCCCTCTCCTGGCGGAAGGGTGCTGCTCACAGAGCTGGACTGTTTCTAGAACAGGAGGCGAGAGTGAGGCCCAGCATGGCTGGAATGAGGTAGAAGGAGAAGTGGCTGCTGGCGGTTTTTGCTGATGGCGTCTGACTTTCTCTCACACTTGCGGTTGCCTCATGAGAGAGGCTGGGGTTGGGCAGCAGCTGCAGCGCGGGGAGGCGTGTCTGAGACTCACCGCTCACAAAGCCCGTGTCGCCGTGCTCTGCGGCGTCTGTGTCAAGGGCGAGCGTAACAGGAGGTGCTTTGAGATCCTAACACCAAGGAAGGCTGCTGTACCAAGTGTTTAATGGTCCTTTATCAAATATTTACTGATGATTATGGTCATTTGCAATTTTTTTTTTTAAGGTCCTTGCTTTCAAATAGCTCTGTCTAGAAGGGAAGATAGGGAAGACATTTACATAGATACATACACTGGTGACTTTTAAGAGTAATCAAAAAACTGTAGAACTGTAAGAAGAGAAAGAGCTCACTTCTGATAGACGACGGTGTGGAAGAATCAGTTATTTCAAAATAAGTAGCGTCTGAATTTTTTCCTTTAAAAAAGTAGAACCTTCATAATGTAGAAAGTATAAAATAGATGGTGAAAGTCGCTCCGTCGTGTCTGACTCCACGGAACTCTCCAGGCCAGAACACTGGAGTGGGGAGCCTTTCCCTTCTCCAGGGGATCCTCCTGACCCAGGGATCGAACCCAGGTCTCCCTCATTGCAGGTGGATTCTTTACCAGCTGAGTCACAAGGGAAGCCCATCAAATAGATAAATGTCACCTGTAATTTCACAGCCCAGGGGTAACTACTATCACATTGTCGTATATTTTCCTTCAGTCAACATTTTGAAGACTTACACATGTAACGTTGATACATCCATACACCTGCAGCACACACATGCGTATCTACTTTTGTTTTCAAAATGGGATCCTTTAGTTTGTACAGTGATTTACCTTGTCCTTTTTCACTTAGTTACATTGTTAGCGTTTCCCTTAGTCAGTAAATTTGAAAACTTTAATAATTACTACACCATCACTTATTTAATTTTTCCTTCCCACAGGTATTTTTTTTTAAATTAATAATTTAATGAAAATTGCCTACTGTAGATGAAGGCAAATAATGTTTCAGTTTTGAAGTGGGGTGGTGAGTTTTTTATTGTAACAGTTGATTCACAGTGTTGTATTGCTTTCTGCTGTATAAGTTTCTGATAGCTGAGAATTGAAAGCGCGTTCAGGGAAAGAGAGTGTCTGGAACCAAGAACAGTACTGACATGTATGGGGAATCAGGGGAAGGCCTTTGACAAGGGGCTGTGCATGGAGAGAAGGCTCATGCTAGTTCGTTCCTCCCCCGTTTGGATTGCTGTAGTTCAGTCGTGTACTTGTAAATATTGAGCTGTTATGCAGACTCATTATATATGTACTTTGATATGTAAGTCATCTATTTCTTTTGAAATATATTCATAATATGTAAACCAAGAATCCCAGCCTATCCATAACGGAGCCGCCTGAGTCATCCTCTTAACCGCTTTCCCCAGTGTAGAGTAAATTACTTCCTCCTTTCTGCGGTGTTGTATGTAGAGCTGAGCTCGCGGCGTCGAGCTGCCGGCCCCTGGCCTCCCTCTCGTTAGGCTGCATTCCTTGAAGGCGGTGTCACCGCGTCCCCAGGCCTAGCACAGTTGCGGCACAGCCGTGTGTTCAGGAACGTTTCCTCTCTACAGCTGAAGAGGATGAAGACAAAGAAGACGACTTCCGGGCGCCCCTTTACAAAACCGTGGAGATCAAGGGCATCCAGGTGCGCATGAAATGGTGCGCCACCTGCCGCTTCTACCGGCCTCCCCGCTGTTCCCACTGCAGCGTCTGCGACAACTGCGTGGAGGTGAGCGCCGGAGGGACGCCCAGGCCATCAGCGGCCTGCCCGCGGAATCGGGGCGGGTCCTGTGGGCTCTGGCCCAGGGCGGCTCCTGGGGCTGTTCTCGCTCTGCCAGAGTGCTGGCAGCCACATACGTGCGAGAGGCGGCCTGTGCGCGGCCTGTTGCGGGCGGGACCCCGGTGGGCAGGCACAGGCTCTCCCACCCCCGGTCAGAGCCTGGCCTTCGTCCCTGGCCCAGCTTCTCGGTTCTTTGTCCTGGCTGCGTGTTCGCGCTGTCTCCCACGCCGTCGTGCTGCTGCGCTCACCTTCTACAGTAGGTAACTGATGAGAACCCACCATCCAGCGCAGGGAGCTCAGCGCCCTGTGGCGACCTCAGCGGGCAGGGGTCCACGGCTACACACGGCTGACGCGCTTTGCCGTACAGCAGGAGCTGACACAGCACGGTAGAGCGGCTATACTCAGATAAAAATTTAAAAAGAAATGTGCAATTTTCAAATTAAAAACACACAAAACAAATTATACAATTATATTTCTCTTTCTGTCTTTCTGCACTCCTTGTCTTTTATTTTTAACCCTTTTCCCAGTCCATTTTTACTTGGCTATAAGCAGTTGCCTACTAGATTTTTTTTCTGAGCCTCTTTTTTTTTTTTTTTAAAGAAAAATCTTAATGGATTTGCAAGCCTCTGACATTTGTGCCTGTCAGAGTTCCTTGGTCACATAGGATAAACTGTGAGAGATGGCCTTGGCCTTTGATCAGCCTCTGGAGGGTCTTTTGTTACAGATTGATGTGTTAAGTCATTTCAGTCGTTCCAATTCTGTGCAGCCCTTTGGACTGTAGCCTCCCAGGCTCCTCTGTCCATGGGATGCTCCAGGCAAGAACGCTGGAGTGGGTTGCCATTTCATTCTCCAGGGGACTTTCCCGACCCCGGAATGGAATGTATGTCTCCTATGCCTGCTGCCTTGGCCGGCGGGTCCTTTACTATTCTCTCCCACCTGGGAAGTCCTACACAGCGATAGACAAACTGCAGGGGCCTGTTTTTATATTTTGCAACTAAATGGTAAATGTGACCACACATCGCTCAGAGCAGCGTTTAGTTCTGTCTGCCGTGGCCCCAGCCTGCCTTGCCGCCCACAGGAGTTCGACCACCACTGCCCCTGGGTGAACAACTGTATCGGCCGCCGGAACTACCGTTACTTCTTCCTCTTCCTGCTCTCCCTGACGGCCCACATCACGGGCGTGTTTGGCTTCGGCCTCCTCTACGTCCTCTACCACATGGAGGAGCTCTCCGGGGTCCGCACGGCCGTCACGTATCCTTTGAGGCCTATGGGTTGCCGGACTGCTGGGGGCGGGGGGTGGCGGCGGCGGGGGTCCTAGGGATGGCGGCCACAGAAGGGCCCGAGGCGGGCCAGACCATGGGACTCTGCTCTCCTTGACCGCTGGCTTCAGGATGGCCGTGATGTGTGTAGCCGGCTTGTTCTTCATCCCGGTCGCTGGCCTCACGGGGTTCCACGTGGTGCTGGTGGCCAGGGGACGCACCACCAATGAACAGGTAGGAGGAGCCGTGATGGGAGAGCAGGCTGTGTCTCGGCCTAGGGATGGGAGACCGTGATGGGAAAGCAGGCTGTGTCTCGGCCCAGGGATGGGAGACCGTGATGGGAAAGCAGGCTGTGTCTCGGCCCAGGGATGGGAGACCGTGATGGGAAAGCAGGCTGTGTCTCGGCCTAGGGATGGGAGACCGTGATGGGAAAGCAGGCTGTGTCTCGGCCCAGGGATGGGAGACCGTGATGGGAAAGCAGGCTGTGTCTCAGCCCAGGGATGGGAGACCGTGATGGGAAAGCAGGCTGTGTCTCGGCCCAGGGATTGGCGTATACTTTTTGTGATGAGGTGTCCACATTCCTCATGAAGCATGGGAACAGGCCATGTCTTAGTTAATAAGCATTTACAGAATGTGTCCTTGGTACTGGACGCTTTGGGCTCTGAGCCAGTAGAAACGGTAAAGACCTGGGCCAGCCCTCAGGAAGCTTGTAGTTACTTCCCTGCACGTGGTAGTAGCTAATGGTACTCGCTTACTCGTACGTAGAGATCCCCACTTTCCATAAAGAAAGTGATGTTTAGGGTCAGGTAGCTACTGTGAGGTGGACCTAGAAATTGAACTGATGGCCCTGACTAGACTTCCCATTCGCAGTCACCACAGAGACGCGCTTCTTCATGGTAGGATTGTACGTTGCTCATTCTTATGTCTCCCAGTAGTGGGTGCACAGTAAGTTGTCGCCGATGGTGTGTTGGCTTCTGGAGGTCACGGTGCCCTTGTCTGACTGACCTGGTCTTTTCTCCTCTGTCCAGGTCACGGGTAAGTTCCGGGGAGGCGTGAACCCCTTCACCAATGGCTGCTGTAACAACGTCAGCCGTGTTCTCTGCAGCTCGCCAGCGCCCAGGTACACTTGCCCCGTGCTCCAGTGCTCACCCTCAGTCACACACGTCCGTCGTCTTTGGGTTGGCTCTGGCGTGGGGGGCTGCCTTTTAGGGCGGGTTCTCCTAGAACGGGAAGTGCTGAAGTGCCGACCTTCAGACCCTGTGAGTCTGGTGCATTCTTCAGATGGTGCTCCCGTTGGAGAGGCGAGAATGAGACGTCCTCCAGCGTGCCTCGCGCTGGTTGTGTCAGCCCAGAGGCCTGGTCTTGCTGTCGGTCTTGTACTTCATAGAATCGGAGAAATCAGTTTAATTCTGGTCTTTACCCTGGCCTGCTAGGACTGTTTCTTGTATCTGTAAAAGTGCTTTCCACAGGGTAAGCAGCCAGTAGATATTTTTAAATGACTGAATAAAAGCCCTCTCGCTCTTAACACTCAGGTATTTGGGGAGACCAAAGAAAGAGAAGACAATTGTCATCAGACCGCCCTTCCTTCGGCCCGAAGTGTCAGATGGTCAGATAACCGTGAAGATCATGGACAATGGCATCCAGGGGGAGCTGAGGAGGACTAAGGTAGGGGAGCAGGGGGTAACACTGGGCACCTTGGGGAGCTGCCACCACGGCAGAGGTAGAAGCTTGCTGTGTTTAAATTTCTCTAACCATATTTATAACTTTCTGGTTTGTCTTGGAGTTACTTAAATACGTAACTCCTTTTCCCATTGCATTTTAAGTTCATTAACAGAAATTGAGTCCATTCCTTCGCAAGTCTTTCTAGGACTTAACATAGAGCTTACAGATGGTGGGAGCTCAACAAGTAGTTGGTGGAAATAATGACAGAATGAAACCCTTGTTGAGGAAAACCTCTCTCTCCAGCACCGTCCCCAGAGTGACTGGTTTCTCCTTTCCTAGTTGAGAAGCACATGACGATGCCCCCTGCCCCCCTTCCCCCCGTTTTGTACTTCGAGTCGCCCTGACGCTCCCTTCTGCCTCATTTCTCCAGTCTAAAGGCAGCCTGGAGGTAACAGAAAGCCAGTCAGCAGATGCGGAACCGCCCCCACCTCCTAAGCCAGACCTGAGCCGTTACACGGGGCTACGAACACACCTCAGTTTGGCCACTAATGAGGGTGAGTGTGGCCGCAGGAGTGAGATCACTCCAGAGATGGCACGGGCAAGGGCTGGGGGAGGCCGCTGCGCTGTGACTGAGAAAACCCAGCAAGCGGTGCTTGAACCACTTCTGCAGACAGCGGGAGAGGGGTCCCATGGAGCTTGGGCCGTGGTGGGGCTGCCGCGTGTGTGTGCCGCCAGGGTGCACGCCCAGCTCTCTGTGCACTCACTCACTCTGGTTCTGGGCTGGCTGAGTCTGCAGTCTTGGTTTCAGCACACTCGTGTATGTCCCTGGGCCTCTTTTCCTGCAGAGAGCAGCCTCTTGGGCAAGGACGGCCCCCCCACACCCACCATGTACAAGTACCGGCCGGGCTACAGCAGCAGCAGCGCGTCGGCCGCCATGCCTCACTCATCCAGCGCCAAGGTACCGCGTGCTCGCAAGGAAGTAGGGCTGGGATGTAGGCCGCCGGTTCTGGGAAAACGGGGACGGGCGAGGGGGAGGAAGCACCGAAAGGGAGAGAAGAGAAGCAAAGCGTATTGCTCCTTGTCAGCGCTGGTGGTGCTGAGTCTCCTTGCTGAGTGTCCTTCACCCCAGAGGGGCCCCTGTGGCCCCATCCACGAGGCCCTGAGGACAGCCTCAGCTGAGCTCAAAGGCCAGCTCCGCCGCCGCAGACGCTCCTTAACCTGTCTGCGCCTTACTCCCTGCTGTTCCTAATCAGAGATGAGCCTTGGGGGTTAAACATGGGAACGCAGGTGAATTCGAAGCATGTTGCTGGTGCGTGATACACACTGATTTTGACGACTCCTTGGGCTCGGGGGCCTTGCGTCTGGCGGGAAGGGCGGCTAGAGCCAGCTCTGCTTTCTCCCTCAGCTGAGTCGCGGGGACAGCCTGAAGGAGCCGCCCTCCATCGCAGAGAGCAGCCGCCAGCCCAGCTACCGCTCGGAGCCAAGCCTGGAGCCCGAGAGCTTCCGATCGCCCACCTTGGGCAAGGGCTTCCCCTTTGACCCGCTGTCCAGTGGCTCGCGCTCCTCCAGCCTCAAGTCTGCCCAGGGCACGGGCTTCGAGCTGGGCCCACTGCAGTCCATCCGCTCCGAGGGCACAACCTCCACCTCCTACAAGAGCCTGGCCAACCAGACGCGAAACGGGAGCCTGTCTTACGACAGCCTGCTCACGCCCTCCGACAGCCCCGATTTCGAGTCTGTGCAGGCGGGCCCGGAGCCAGAGCCGCCTCTAGGCTACACATCTCCCTTCCTGTCGGCCCGGCTGGCCCAGCAGCGGGAGGCCGAGCGGCACCCCCGCCTGGCGCCCGGTGGCCCGGCGCCCCGTGAGCCCTCGCCCGTCCGCTACGACAACCTGTCGCGCCACATCGTGGCCTCCCTGCAGGAACGCGAGAAGCTGCTGCGCCAGTCACCGCCGCCCGGCCGCGAGGAGGAGCCGGGCCTGGGGGACTCCGGCGTCCAGTGCACGCCCGGCTCGGGCCACGCGCCGCGCACCAGCTCCTCCTCTGACGACTCCAAGCGCTCACCCCTGGGCAAGACGCCGCTGGCACGCCCAGTGGCCCCCCGGTTCAGCAAGCCAGATGGGCTGAGGGGCCGGGGACTCGCCTCCCCTGAACCAGGCCTGCCCGCCCCCTACCTGGGCCGCTCCGTGTCTTACAGCAGCCAGAAGGCCCCCCCTGGTGTCCCGGAGACGGAGGAAGTGGCCCTGCAGCCATTACTGACGCCCAAGTAAGTGTCCGCGGCCTGGCTCCAGTACGCTGCCTGCAGGCGGCCTCGGGGTTCCCGAAGCGCACAGACCCGGCTCGGCCTGCCTGGGGAGAGCCCTGCCTTCCCGTTCCTCTTGTCTTCTCCCTGGGCCTTGCCTCTCGAAAGGCTGAGGAGAGGACGTTTCCCTTAAGTTTCGTCTCCCTAAAAAGCAGTTTGTTTGCCGGAGAGGAAGTGAGCAGTGTGGCTGCTCCTGGGGAGGAGGAATAATTAGGGGAGAGCTTGTCAACGGGGCAATAAAATCAAAGGGGGTGTTTGGGTCAGCGAGGCATATAGAGAGCATGGCATTTTCTCTCAACCTGTTTCAAAGTGCATCCCTTTGCTGTGTCGTGTTCTACGCTGACCCCGCTCTCCTTTCCTTCTCAGAGATGAAGTACAGCTCAAGACCGCCTACAGCAAATCCAACGGACAGCCCAAGAGCATAGGCTCAGCCACCCCCGGCCCCGGCCAGCCGCCTCTCAGCAGCCCCACGAGGGGAGGCGTCAAGAAGGTGTCGGGGGTGGGGGGCACCACCTACGAGATCTCGGTGTGAGCCCGGCCCCCGCCTCTGCACCTGCACCAAAGGGCCCCTCCCCGGCACGGACATGTGTGAACCGCCGATTCCGAGAGGAAGAGGGGCGTTTCATAAGATGCGGGGGGCTGGGGGGGTCGGAGCGTGGGGGCCCCGAGACTGGGGTGGCGACCCCCCTTCACCTTTCTAGACCCCCCCTCCCCCACCCCCTGGACCAGACTCAGTGGACATTTGTGCAATTGCTCGCCCTGGAGGGAACCAGATCATTTTTAAACCAGAAATAATTTTTTTTATTATTGTTACGGATTCTATTTTTTTCCTCTTCTGCGTTACCAGGTGTGTGTGTACATATATATATATATATATATTATAAATATCAAAGAAATTATATATCTATCCTGGGATGGGCAGATGAGGGAGGGAGGTGTGTGTGGGGCCCCTTACTCTTCCTGTTCCTCAGACCAGCTGGAAGAGGGGAGACGTCCTGAGGTCTTCCTCTTCCCCACGGCTCCCGCTCTTGGTCCCAGCTCCCGTCCAAGGACACAGCACCCCGTGCTGGTGCTCAGGAGAGACACCCAGGGAGAGGAGAGGCAGGGCAGGGTCTGTCAGAGGAGGAGGGCGCCTCAGCCCTTTGGTGGTCGTGGGGTGGTCAGAAGGGCTTGGCGGAGCTCCAGCAACAATACTGGGGTAGCCCCCCCTTCTTGGGGGAGAGGGAGCAGAGTGGGCTGCTTTAGCGGGCCCCTCAAAGCCCTCCTCCCCCGTTCACGTGGTTAACGTTATTTTTAAACCCAAGGCCGGGAAAGAAGAATCCAAAAAGCAATATTTCTCATCACATGCCAAAAACGGGATGGAGAGAAGGAGCGGCAGGCCTAGGCCCCTCCAGCTGTCCCTTGGGGGTCCCCCCTGCCCACCTCAGTATGGTGCTGGGTAGAGGGGACACCTGGGTTCTCACCTTCAAAAATAGGGGCGACCCCAGCCTCTAGACAGAGGCCCTTTTATTTTTTATTCTGATTAGCCATTTTAAACCAACAAGGAATAAAAAGAAATCCTGATCTAACCAGCCCCACCGACTTGCTTTGTTTTGTGCGCTTAAGGCAGGGTGACTGATCTCTGATGGGAAGTTACAAGGACGACCTTGTAAGCGTTTCTGGTCCGGGCCCATCCTTAAGCACGGCTGTGGTGAAGAGAACCACTTAAGACAAAAGAGATCCTGTTTTTATTTCAATGATTTAATTGGATGTTTCAGAAAAAAAGTCTTGTAACGACCAAAACTTGTAATTTCAGAGTTTAGAGAGCTCTTGACTTTTGCCTACAATCCCTTAACAGAATTTTCTCTGGATGGTAAAGCTCCTTTTGGAGGCAGCCAGAGGCGAGCCAGTGGATGATCACGTGTGAAAGGCAGACCACAGGGACACGCGGGCCGTCTCTTCTGTGGAAAGCAGAAGGCTGTGTCCTCATTTAAATAAGGCACCCTTAGACACTCATCTCAAAAAGCCAGCCAGAACCCTTTATTTTCCTGTCTGTAACTGAAGTCTGTAAACCCTCGCTCTGAAATCCTAGGGTAACATGAGCAGAAGGAGTGGTTTTCCATCTGCTACTCTAGGATCAACCCTGGCTCATCCCAGCGGACTTCAGCCATGTCACGCTGGGCTTAGGTCAAGACGACATCAGCTGGGGCTCTCGTAGCTTCTGCTTGCCTGGCCTGCTGCAGACACTGAAGGGATTTATTTTACCTTGTTCAGTCACTTGGTTGCATCGGACTCTGCGGCCCCTTGAACTGCAGCATGCCAACGCTCCCCTGTCCTCCACTGTCTCTCCAAGTTCACTCAACGTAACATCCATGGGTCAGTGACGCCACCCAACCCTCTCATCCTCTGCCAGTCCCTTCTCTTGCCCTCAATCTTTCCTAGCATCAGCATCTTTTCCACTGAGTTGGCTCTTTGCATCAGGTAGTCAAAGATTTGGGAGCTCGCTAGTTTAGGCTGCCTTTTTTTTTGTTGTCTTAGAAGTTTAGATAGGCATTCACATCAGCCAAATAATTTCACTGTCTTAAGGAGTGACAAAGATCAAAAGTAGTTCTTATTACAAAGAGAATCATTTACCTTTGCTTGCCAGAAATTTATTTTTTTAAAAAAAACCACAGGGTTGACCAAGAAGCAACCTTGCTGAAATTCACTTCTGACCGTGGGTGCTTTCTCCATCGACTACCGAGTCGCCACACGAAACTGACCTAGGACACAGCCGGCCTTAAGCAGGAAGGTCACCCAGGCACTAGCTGGCAACCTTAGAGGCAGGGCGGTAACGAGCCTGGGGCAGGAAGGCGTCTGCGCACTCCGCTTCTGGACCCTGCTCCCCCGTCTTGGGCGGCTGCCCCGCCTGCTGAGGAGACCATCCCACGCAAGGTCCGAGCCCCCTCAGACCTCAGCACACCTTGGCTTACACCCTGACTCCCACGGAAAGGCACTTACCTCCTGACAGGCAGCCACGCTTCAGCCAGTTTGATAAATGCAATTTTAAGAGAATTAAAAATCCTAACAAATCAGACCAAGTCCTACATCAGACAAACTGCACACAAGAGGTGAACAGAAAGCTTCCTGGGAGGGGAAGAGGTGTCCGCGAGAAAGCAAGGCGGGTGGAGGCTGCCGGGAGCCCAGCCTGTCCCTGTAGGCTCCTCCGGCTGAGCGGCTTCCGTCCCTGCACCCGGCGCTGACCCGGGCCACCTCCAGCCCAGCAGGGAAGTCCTCCTGGCAGGGTCCGCCGGCCCTTAGCGGAGGCTGCTGCTGCTGCTGGCCTGAGAGCTGCCCATCCCAGGGTGCTCCGGGCTGTGTCGGTTCTGGAAGGAAAGGAGGGCAGAGGAAGAGGAGGGACCTCTATCGAGGGCCCGACAGGGACTCAAGGGCCGCCGCCACGGGCTCCTACCGCACCTTCTTCTTCTTCTTCTCTTTCTTCTTCCTCTTCCGCTCAGGGTCCTCTTCTTTTTTCTTTTTCTTCTTCTTGTGATCTGAATCAGACGGCGTCTCTGGGGGGGATACAAGGTGCCCGTCACGGGTCGGGCCCCAAATTCTGCACCGCTAAAGCTCTGGGATGCGAGGAAAACCCCTAGTCCAGGGCACTGCTCTCCTCACGACCAGGACGCGTTCAGAGGCTCCGCTGAAGCCCTGGCCCGAGTTCCGCCTGCCCGGGGGGCTGCATTATGTCAGCTTTTTCTCTAAGGAGAAGTGGGGAGTCCAGGGCTCATGAGGAACTTAACTGAGCTTTTAACTGAGGAAGGTCAAACCAGATTCAGAGCATCTGGCTTTCCAGCTGGGAAGACAACCGCTTCTTACCTGGGGGGACGGGGTCCTGGGTGCGGCTCTGCTTGTGCTTCTGCTTATTCTTCTTCTTAGGCGGCTGAATATGCATCAGGCGGCACTGCTCCGGCAACTGAAGGAGCCGAAGGAAGGGCTGAGTGACCAGAGGGCGGAAACCCCCCTTCCCGTCATCTGCTCTGCTCCCATCACCTGCTCTGCGCAGTACTGTTAGGTACAGACGCCGGGAGGACCTCCATCGTGAAGCCTTCGGGCCTCCCCCCTGCCCCCCACCTCCCCAGGAGGGCACATACCAGGCCTCCCCCCTGCCCCCTTCCTCCCCAGGAGGGCACACACCGGGCCGGTGTGCAGGCGGAAGCCAGCCAGCATGGTCCCTGTGATGGGATTGAAAGAGCCCCCAAGGATAGGGGGCTTCTCAATGAGGGAGCGCAGGCTGCTGTTGTCATGGGAACCAGGCAGATCAATCATCCCGGGTAGGTCGGGCAGGAAGTTACTCAGTTTCTCCTTCACTTTCTTCCCACAGAATTTATTATAGGCATGCTCCAGGTTGTAGTGTGTGATCAGGTTAGTGCTGCCTGTCAGCTCCGTGCTGCCTGGAGGATACAGGGAGAAGAGAAAGGAGAAGAATCAGTTCCAAGAGCTGTTGTGTAGCCGCTCAGTCACGTCTGACTCTGCGACCCCTGTCCTTCACTATCTCCCAGAGTTTGCTCAAATTGATGTCCACTCAGTTGGTGACGCCATCCAACCATCTCATCCTCTGTAGCCCTTTTCTCCTCCTGCCCTCAATCTTTCCCAGCATCAGGGTCTTTTCCAAAAATAAAGATTTTTTTTTTTTAATTCACTGACCTAGAAGGGAAAGTGAAAGACTATATTTTAACCTAAATAAGGAATCTTTAAGTTAGAATTACCAATAAAGAAAAGTTATTTTTGAGTAAGAAATAGCAAGAGTAAATAATAACACATAACAAACACTAAAAATACTACACTATAGAATGGTAGGTTGGAATGAGGAGAAAAAATAAGCAAAAATCCAAATAGAGCAGTGGTGGAAACCACTTTAACCCAATCAAGGAGACAGTCTAACCAGAGTAATAACATACAGTGCTTATAGTCTGTGCTAAACATTGCTCTGTGTTTCATCAATATGCTAATGAGAAGTTAATACTTCTGGCTGTGACTAGAATAATATAACCTCACAGCTCAGCTACAACCATGCTTAAGGCCAACTATTACAGTGCTCTTGCTTGGAAAATCCCATGGACGGAGGAGCCTGGTGGGCTGCAATCCATGGGGTCTCGAAGAGTCGGACAGGACTGAGCGATTTCACTTTCACTTTTCACTTTTATGCATTGGAGAAGGAAATGGCAACCCACTCCAGTGTTCTTGCCTGGAGAATCCCAGGGATGGGGGAGCCTGGTGGGCTGCCGTCTATGGGGTCGCACAGAGTCGGACACAACTGAAGTGACTTAGCATAGCGTAGCATAGCATTACCCAGTGGTGAGTGTCTTGCTTCCTTTCTTTTTTTAAACTAGCAAGAAACTCCAGTCACCTTTACAGAGAAAAACAGATTTTTCTAGCTACTGCTGGTAACTTTTGTTACCACCATCTTTATTCTTCCTATAATACCAGATATGATAGCTCTGCCTAGAAGAAAGAAATGTCTGATTAGAAGTTGGGCAACTAAAATTGTAATCCTTTATATGCCTGTTTCTGCTTATCTATGGAAGCTATCATAATGTTAAACTTAATGTTTAAAAAAAAAACTTAATGTTTTTTCAAGGTTCAAATGAAAACATATTGAAAAGTATAAAGTCTGTAAGTGGAAGGCATCATCAGTATAAACATCTCATGGCTGACTTTTCTCAAAGAATTGCTGTTGTTGCTGTTCAGTCACTAAGTCGTGTCCAACTCTTTGAGACCCTGTGGACCACAGCACGCCAGACTTCCCCCGTGCTTCATGTCTCCTGGAGTTTGCTCAGACTCATGTCCATCGAGTCAGCGATGCTGTCCAACTATCTCACCCTCTGCCGCCCTCTTCTCTTGTCCCTTCAATCTTTCCCAGCATCAGGGTCTTTTCCAATGAGTTGGCTCTTTCCATCAGGTGGCCAAAGTATTGGAGCTTCAGCTTTCGCGTCACTCCTTCCAATGAATATTCAGGGTTGATCTCCTTTAGGATTGACTGGTTTGATCTCCTTGCAGCCCAAGGGACTCCCAAGAATCTTCTCCAACACCACAACTCTTTGGTGCTCAGCCTTCTTTACGTCCAACTCACATCCATACATGAGTACTGGAAAAACCGTAGCTTTGACTAGACTAGACAGACCTTTGTCGGCAAGTGGTGTCTCTGCTTTTGGGTACGTTGCCTAGGTTTGCCATAGCTGTCCTTCCAAGAAGCTAGCGCCTTTTAATTTCATGGCTGCAGTCACCATCTGCAGTGATTTTGGAGCTCAGGAAAATAAAATTTGTCACTGCTTCCACTTTTTCCCCTTCTATTGGCCATGAAGTGATGGACTGGATACCACAATCTTCGTTTTTTTGAATGTTGCATTTCAAGCCAGCTTTTTCACTCTCCTCTTAGTAATTTAACTAGGGTCCAGTGGTGAGAGTAGAAATATCTACCCTACAATTTCATAGTCTAGTTATGATGAACACTCGGGGTACAAATGACAAAAGTGACTTGTTTATAATCATTCACTTGAGAAAACTCAGCTTCTGAGCTATCAGCCCACTGAGGGCTGAGAAAAATGCCTTGTTCATTCATGTGTCACTGGTGCTCAATAAACATTAAATGAACATGGTATTTTTCCTCCCTGTTGACAGGCCTTACCCTATTCTGTTGTGCTGTCTTCTGCGCCAGCTGTCGCTGAAGAATGGGCCGCGTAATGGCAGGAGGCTCAGGGGCCCGGTGCTTCTCATATCAGCACCGCCTCCTTCCGTTTCCCCACTCTGTGCTTTTTCTAAATTCTTTAACCTAAAAGAGTCCATCCGATATTCTGTTTTGCCCATCAGTTCTATGAAGATGATTTATAAATCTCTCTCCTCAGTCCTGATTCCACTCCTGAAAACTAATCTTCCATTTCCAACATTCTCTTAATTCATTGCAGATTGTTTTTTTTTTTTTGGCTGCACCAGGAGGCTTATGGGATTGTAGCTCCCTGACCGTGGAGCAAACCCCTTGCAGAAGCACGGCACTCTGACCACCGGACTGTCAGGGGATTCCCTCGATTTTTTTTTTTAAACTGCAAATCTTCCCCACCTCACTCATGGTTCCTTTATTCTCCAGATACCTTTAGAAGCTGTACTCAGTTCAAAAATCTTAATGGTTTCCCATTCCCTCAGGAAAAAGCTCAAATTCCTTCGACTTACATTCGTGGTTGAACGTATAAACATCTTACTGAAACATCACTAGCTGGAATCAAGACTGCTGGGATAAAGAGCAACAACCTCAGATAGATGACACCACTCTAATGGCAGAAAGTGAAGAGGAACTACAGAGCCTCTTGATGAGGGTGAAAGAGAGTGGAAAAAGTTGGCTTAAAACTCAACATTGAAAAAACTAAGATCATGGCATCAGGTCCCATCACTTCATGGCAAATAGAAGGCGAAAAACTGGAGGCAGTGACAGACTTTATTTTCTTGGGCTCCAAAATCACTGCAGATAGTGACTGCAGCCATGAAATTAAAAGATTTTTACTTCTTGAATGGAAAGCTATGATAAACCTAGACAGCATTTTAAAAAAGCAGAGACATCATTTTGCTGATAAAGGTCCGTACAGTCAAAGCTATGGACGTGGGATGAACTGAAAGACGTCCCCAAGACTAACATGTCTAAAATGACTTGATTTCCACCTCCTCAAACTTGTTCTTTCCTGACCTCAGCACTACCATCAACCCTGTTATTCAGGTCAAAAATTCGAAATCCTCCTCCTCTCTCCTCCACTTCTATATTCAATCCTTCATTCCTGTCAGTTCTACCTCTAACATTTATCCTGCATCCATTTACTTCTTTCCTCCATTGCTATCGCTTAGTCCAAACCATCTCTTTCCTGGACCACTAAGCAGTAACATTATTGAAAGGGGGATTTTTGCAGAAACTAAAGCGATAATTAATTCAGCTATTTCACCACCACTTTGCGACCCCATGGACTGTAGCTTACCAGGCTCCTCTGACCATGGGATTTTCCAAGCAATAGTACTGGAGTGGATTGCCATTTCCTTCTCCAGGGGATCTTCCCAACCCAGAGACTGAACCCAGGTCTCCCGCATTGTAGACAGACGCTTTACCGTCTGAGCCACCAGGGAAGTCCTTTGCATTATTACATTCAATAATTACAGCTGACACACCTGTAAAGTCTTCTCCAGCACCATGAGTTTCATTTGCACTTTCCATATCAGAAAACAATCACTAAGGTTTTTTGTCTCTTTGTTGGTCTAACAGTCACATCGTCTGAATCAGAACTATATTCGGAACAACTATCATCTTCTGAGACACTAGTAAATATGTTGCTTGGACAATAAGAGAAAGTACCTGCATAAAATTCACTGAAAAAATTTTCTTCACTCAAAATTTAATGATGTGTCACTTTTTAAAATTTTTTGAAAATAAACTTGTGTTTATAAGGTGCACAAGGCTGGAATACAAACCTAACAGAGCAAAATGCGAATGATAATGTCAATGATAAGTTGTATAATGAATCCTTGATCAATTCTAAGTGTTAACAACTTCCCACAGTGATGTTAATGGTTTCACTCTCTAAAAAATGTATTGACATGTTTCTGGTCAATACTATGTTAAAATCTAAATGTGTAATACAGGCCTCTGCCTACTACTCTCACTTTATCTCCTATCACTCCTCTGTTCACTTTACTGGAGTCCAGCTGGTCTTCTGTTCCTCCAACATTACAAGATTTTTCTCACATTGGGGCTGTTGATTTCAAATTTTTTTTTTGTATCCAGTTATCCCTTCTCCCACTCATGAATGGCTAGCTCTTTCTCTGCGCTTACATTTTAACTCTAAAGTAACCTACTCAGAGAGAGCTTCTCTGATCACTCTAGTTAAAGCAGCTGCTGCTGCTGCTGCTAAGTCACTTCAGTCCTGTCTGACTTTGTGCGACCCCATAGACCGCAGCCCACCCAGGCTCCCCCGTCCCTGGGATTCTCCAGGCAAGAACACTGGAGTGGATTGCCATTTCCTTCTCCAATGCATGAAAGTGAAAAATCAAAGTGAAGTCGCTCAGTCGTGTCTGACCCTCAGAGACCCCATGGACTGCAGCCTTCCAGGCTCCTCCGTCCATGGGATTTTCCAGGCAAGAGTACTGGTGTGGGGTGCCATTGCCTTCTCAGTTCCGCTCCCTTAAATCTTTATCACATTTTTTTTTTCCTACAGCCATAACTGCTATGTGATTTCACCCTGTATCTTTTGCCTCCTCCATGGGCACGTAAACTCCCAAACAGGCAAGGACATTGTCAGCCTTTGTTCACAGCTGTATCTTCAGTGTACAATACCCCTTGGTACACAGAATAGGTGCTCACCGAAATAATTTTTTGAATGAAAGAATCTGGTCCAATTCTATTTACTTGTTCCCAGGCCCAGAGAAAAAAGGAAGGCAACAAACCAACAGGAAGTCGGAAGCAGATGTGGAACTAGGTCTGCAAGGATGTTAAATCAGGACTCTCAAATTCCAAACTCGAAGCCTGGGTGCTTTTTCAGAGTTAGCCGCTCAGTCGTGTCCAACTCTCTGGGACCCCATCGACTGTAGCCCGCCAGGCTCTTCCGTCCATGGAATTTTCCAAGCAGGGATACTGGAGTGGGTAGCCTTTCCCTTCTCCAGGGGACCTTCCCGCCTGAGGGCTCAAACCCCGGTCTCCCGCATTGCAGGCGAATTCTTTACCGTCTGAACCACCAGAGAGTACTTTTTAGGGAGTCATAAAACCACCGTCAGGGTCAGAGGCAGGGCGGAGCGTGAAAGGTGGCCACAGAGCCCCATTCTTCTCATTCCCAGTCCATCCCGAGAATTCCTGTGGTGCCTTTGGCCGTGAATTCGCAGTCCTTTCCGACACGGAGTTCCGAAATCTCCGAACGCGCCGCCCGGGCCACCCCTCACCTCCCTTGGCGTCTAGGAGCCACGCCCAGCCCCACCTCGCGGCGATCAGATTGGCCGGCTTCGGCCGCGCCTCGGACTCACCTGGCAGCTCCCTCATTAGGTAGAAAGGGCCGCAGCCTGCCGCCGACTTGTCGCTCCCGGGAGGGGCCGAGGCGGCGGTCGGGGGCGGGGCCGGACCCGGCCCCCCGCCCGGAGGCGGCGGCGGCGGAGGGGGCGGCTTCCCGGGTCCGAAGCCGAGTGCCGCTGGGGGAGGTGGCGGGTCAGCCTGGGCCCCGAACAGCGCCGTGAAATTCTCCATCATCCCCTCCGCCCCGGCGCCGTCCCAGTGTCTGGCGTTAATGATTCTCATTGGTTAATCTTTTCACGGGGTACCGCCCTTTTCCTCCAGGAGCCGTTTACCATTGGACTGCGTCTGGCCCTGCCTACCTTCTTCCGGCAACGACTTCCGTCGCCTTCTGAGAACGTTCCGGAAATACACCTTAACTTTATTAAATTTTCCGAGGCCTCCGAACGCAGCAATCGCTTAACCAATGAAATGACTTAGGTAGAAAAAGCGACAGTTAGGTTAGCCTATTAGTCCCTTTCTCACCTTCCTTACCTGACGTAGGGGCCAATCAGAGATCTAGTTCCGGGTCTAGAGGCGGGGCATCTGACACTTGGCCCAATGGAAACCTTCAATGGTGAGAGAGGCGGGACCAGACCTACGGAAGCCGAAGAGAGCGGCCGGCGCCTCAGGGGGCCGGAAAGATGGCGGTCCTAGCGCCTTTAATTGCTCTCGTGTATTCGGTCCCGCGACTTTCACGATGGCTGGCCCGACCTTACTACTTTTTGTCAGCCCTGCTCTCTGCTGCCTTCCTACTCGTGAGGAAGCTGCCCCCTGTCTGCGAAAGTCTCCCCACGCAACGCGAAGACGGCAACCCGTGTGACTTTGACTGGGTGAGCGACCCCCTCCTCGGGACCCCACGACCTTGCCTGTCCCCGCCCTGGTGGTCGCAGCCGGGAGCCCCGAGGCTGGCCGTTTTGAGAACGCCTCAGGTTCCGAGCCTCTTAGCGGACTTGACAGACGACTAAGAGTGTAGGGCGTGGATTGTTATCGAGCCTAAACCCCCCTTGTTTAGGGTGGGAAAGCAGCCGGTTAGCTCGCCCAGCAGTCTAAGCCTTCTGCCTTTTGAGTCCAGGCTCCTTCCCACCGCCCAGTGCATGCTCGACCAGTCCTCCCCAAACTGGGCACTCGCACTCTCTTCCAGTGTTGCTCGTTAGTAACGCCCGTTGAGGAACCGGTGAGTTGGACAAGGCAAGTAGTATTTCTGGTATTCTCGTTTCATTGATGAAGAAACGGATCTTGGCGTGGTTAGGAGACTCGTCCAAGGTCACACAACTAGTGAGCGACGAGGATTTGCAGCCAGGCTTCAGCCATGGTAACAGCACACAGCCATTTATTAAAATTAAGTTAACAGTCTCACAGGGCGGACGGTGCGCTGGGCTCTGTGCCGCATGCTGCGGATGTGAAAATAAATAAAATTGTTAGGCCTATGGAAATGGAATTGTAAAAAAAAAAAAAAAAAGTACAGAAATCTGTCTCAAGCCTCTTGCAGTCCTCCCTGAACTGGAATGGAGGGACCACTCAGAAAAATAACTTGAGGGGCTTCCCTGGTGGTCCAGGGGTTAAGACTCTGTACTTCACTTGCAGGGGGCCTGGGTTCCATCGCTGGCCAGGGAACTAAGATTCTGCATGTTTTAAGGGAAAAAAAAAAAGTGTAAAATAAGTTGAAGCTCTCTGCCCTCTGCTGAATAGCCACATACATGTACTGAGGAAAGACAGTCACCTGAGTTTTTGTCTTTTTTCCCCAAAGGCCCAAATGAGTCTTGATCTTTAACAGAACCTGCTTCCTTACTTTTTATTCTTCACACTTTTTCATACTCTATCCTTTCCCAGTGTTATTAATTAGCTCAGATGTAGCCATCTTCTTCAAAAGATCTATTTTTTATCTATTGCACTTTAACCAAAATAAGACTCAAACATATAAGTGGATGGAAATAAAGATTTTTATAAAAGGGACTTTTTATGCAATTAATTTCTCTGAATACTCTTCCCTAATTATATGCAAAATACTGGAAGGTGTTATGTTTTCTTTTTACTCTGTTTTTTTTTTTTTTTTTTAACTATATAGTATTCATAACTGTTTGTCTTCCTGGAAAATCTGTGTTTTACTCCTTTACCCTGGTGATTTGGAAGTTACAGTATTAAGGTATGTAGTGTTAGCAAGGATGTGACTTTCCTGGTGGCTCAGCAGTGAAGAATCTACTTGCCAGTGCAGAGACTTGGGTTCGATCCCTGGGTTGGGAAGATCCTCTGCAGAAGGAAATGGCAACCCACTCCAGTATTCTTGCCTGGGAAATCTCATGGACAGAGGAGCCTGGCAGGCTTCAGTACATGGGGCTGCAAAGAGTCAGACAGGACTGAGTGAGTAAGCACATACACCCACAACCTTTGAATTTGAATAAGGGCCAAGTATTAGATAACAACAAGGAAGTGGTATTAATTTTGTTAGATATGATAATGGTATTTTTGTTTAAGAAAGAAGTTCTTATCTGTAAGCAATATGTACTGAAATCTTTATAGTCGAAATGATACAGTTGAAATTTGCTTTTAAGTTTCTCCAGCAAAAGAAATGGGTAGCGTAGATGAAATATTTTGCCATATTGGCAAAATACTACTATTGAAACTGAGTATTAGGGGTTTACTAAGGTATTGTAGGAGGCGGAAGATAATTTTCCCTTTGCCCTTCTGAGGTCTTGCCTGAGACTACTGTAATAAAAGACAGATTGAAGTCAAGTAAAATACAAACACATTTATTAACATGTGTAACTTGTGTACAAGGGAGATACCCAGGGAAAAATCAGTAACAAAGAGGCTTAGAATTCCAGCTTATATGGCATCTTCAACAAAGAACAATAGATTTGTGGAGAAATGACAGGATGAAGAAGGAAGGAGTTTAGGTTTGCAGGAGCTGAAGGTTGGAAAGGTAAACTGGTGGTAGATACAGGCGAGTTTGCTGCGGTAGATCCCTCTGGCGCTATCTCCAGGCTGATAGCATCTAAAGTTATCTCCCCTGATTAGTTTTGTCCTTGGTTAAGAAGGTAAATTTTTGTCCTACTCTTAGACACGTAAGGGAAGGGCATGGAGCTTTTCTTTATTTTACTTCTCATCAGTTGCCTTTAGACTCAAAATAATCCTTATGCCAAAATGGCGTACTTGGGAGTGGCGTGTTCTGCCACCCTTTAGTATCCTCTCTGATTTGGTGTGTGTTTGAGAATTTCCTTAATAAAAAGTTTGAAACAGGGCTACGCTGGTTACTCAGTGGTAAGGAATCCACCTGTCAATGCAAGAGACACAGGTTTGATGCCCAGCCAGGAAGGATTCCACTTGGTGTGGTGCAGCTCAGCTGGCGCGCAGCTACTGAGCCTGTGCTCTGGAGCCCGGGAGCCGCACTGCTTTACTGAAGCCCACGTGCCCTAGAACCCGTGCTCCGCAATGAGGGGGCCACCCCAGTGAGAAGCCTGCTCACCCCCATGAGGGAAAAGCCTGCCTAGCAACAAAGGCCCAGCACAGCCAAAAACAAGTAAAGATAAAATTAGCTTTAAAAAAAAGTTTGAAACGCTGAATAAAAAAGCAAACAACCAAGGGAGCTCTTGTTTATGCAGTTGTTCTGGAACCCAGTCTCGTCCTGTCTCCTACTGATGGCCTTAAGATCATCCCAGCACCATGCCAGCAGGTGGAGAAAGAAAGCTGTCCTGCAAGGATGTGCATCCCCTTTCTTAACTGCCTGGGCACAGAAGTGGCGCGTCACTTCTGCTCACAGTGTGTTTAGGAGTGCTGGTCACACAGTTCTCCCTAGATGCAGTATGTCCAGGAGAAGAAGGAAGGAAGGTTTGGAGTATACATGGCTGGTCTTTACCACAGACCCATTCTGTCTTTAGAGTATATTCCTTTTAGTCCTGTCTTTGGTCTCCTGATTGGGCATAATTCTCTTTTAAATCTTTGCATAATTATAAAAGCCACTTTTAAAGCCAGTTTCATTCTTGAAAACTCTTCCTAATTTCTACTCAGGTGGAATATTTAGTAAGGTCTGTCATATTTCCTACCTACACCTCCCGCCCCACACATTCAATGTCCATTTCTAAATCCAGTCAGTTGCTTTTTGTTGGAGATGGAGGCTAAAAACCTAGGTCCCTGATTGCCAGCCGTAAATCACAGTTAATTGGTTCTGTCTGAAATAATGATTTGGATCCTGTATGACTAACAGAAAGGTATGGAACGCCTCAAACCCTCCAATCTACAGAAGGCCCTCCCCGTGTGCAATCTCTCACAAAGTCCTTATTACTCTTCACTGCAGTCTTTACTCTTTGAAGTTTGTGTCTTTGTCATTTTTATTGTCTGTCTCACTTAACTCACATCCAACTTACCTTCTAGAAGGTGAGAACGAACAGTAAACTAGTGGTACTGAAAAGTCCCTTTGAGAGGTTTGAAAGGCCTCCTTCAGCTCTCAGGTTATATTCAAGGTGCATGGATTATCATTATGAATATTAGGTGGAGAGGAATGTTTTATCTTAAAACCAAACAAATGGAATAACCATCTGTTGTACTGATGGGAATGATTGAGAAAGTTTACCTGGGAAAGTTTTATTGTACCAGAGTCATGCTGAGTTGATTGTAGTATCTTATAGTTTTACACCATATACTTGATGTAACTGTTTCAGACTTCTTATCTTCTTTAATCCTCAGTTAGGGAAGCCCGTGCTCCCAGGTTAAGTGCTTTGCTGAAAGGCAACAGGCAGTTTGTGGTAGCGGTAGAATTGGAGCCTGGATCTTCTGACTGGTGTTTTCCCCACTACCCCTTGTGTGTGCTAAGTCACTTCAGTCGTGTCTGACTCTTTGTGACCCCGTGCACTGTAGCCCTCTAGGCTCCTCTGTTCATGGCATTCTCCAGGCAAGAATACCGGAGTTGCCATGCCCTTCTCCAGGGGATTGTCCCAACCCAGGATTAAACCCGCCCCTCTTGTGTCTCCTGCATTGGCAGGTAAGTTCTTTACCACTAGCGCCACCTGGGAAGCCAACACCGCTCCTTAGCTGACTCCTGTTATTTCTCTACTGTTAGCATTCCCAGTTAGGATCTTTGTTCATTTTTTCTCTGTTGGTTTGTATCACATATTTGGCTCCCTTGGTCACCCAAATCGTTTCCGTTCATGCCATTCCTGACGCTCTGATTCTGTTCCAGAGAGAAGTGGAGATCCTGATGTTTCTCAGCGCCATCGTGATGATGAAGAACCGCAGGTCCAGTAAGTGTGGTTTCCCGCGGTTCAGACCGACGACCTCCGGAGTCTTCCCCTCATGTTATGAGAGGGGCATAACTTGGTGAACTTGTCCCTCATTCTCTGCCAAGGCTGAATTTGACCTTAGACTTTTATCCTCTCCCCCCTCTCCCGTTTCAAAGTATTCCGAGGAGAGGGACAAATAATAGAACATGGGAGCACGCAGCCCAGCCTGACCTCTGACATCTTTGTGTTTCAGTCACCGTGGAACAGCATGTAGGCAACATCTTCATGTTCAGTAAGGTGGCCAATGCGATTCTTTTCTTCCGCCTGGATATCCGTATGGGCCTGCTTTACATCACACTCTGCATAGGTAAGGAGACTGTAAGACTTGGTTATGGGAACCAAATTCGAGCACCAAACCAGTTTCTCCATACCTGTCTTCCATAGCTTACAACCAATTAACTGTGAGGCTCAGATGGTGAGAACCTACAGAGATTGTATTTTAAGAGGAAGGGAATGTGTCTGTGTATGTCTACAAAATGCACTCTTTGGTACTTGGAATCTTGGGGTTGGTTTGAAAGTAAATCCCCTACTCAAGGCCTTATATGTTTTCTGTGCTGACTTAACATGCACAACATGAGAGCTGCAAGGTAAGTTTTAATTGGGGAAAACGAGGCCTGCAGGCCGGGAGACAGCACCTCAGTTAGCTCTGAGGAACTGGTTCAGAGAGGTGGGAGGAAAGGACAGTGTGTATTTGATTTTGGCGAAGGGGGGAGTACATGCAGTCAGCGTATGTTTTTATAGAAAGTGTGTGCTAGTCTCATGAAGCTTTCTGCCGGTCACGAGAAACCAGTGTCACCATAAAGGATCTTGGTGCTTTTCTAGATGTGAGGAGATACACGAATTGAGCTCATAAAATCGGCTCCTGAGAATATTTAACTATCAGAAGACCTGTCCTGCCAGTTTTTCCCTGAGCACAGGGTGCCTTGATTCTGCTCTGCACCCTGAGCTCCTTCAGAGGGTGTTGAAGGTCGGCAGCTGCGGGCGCACGTGACTTAATCCTTACAGAGGTAGATGGCGAGTGCCACTTTGCAGCTAACACCTGTGACACCCTTTTTCTGTGTTTAGTGTTCCTGATGACATGCAAACCCCCCCTGTATATGGGCCCTGAGTACATCAAGTACTTCAGTGACAAAACCATTGATGTGAGTACTCTTCTTCCCTGTTCCTTGGGTGCCTTGGGGGTGATTTTGTCATTGCGCTCACTACTCAGAGGAACAGCCGTGCTTCAGAATGGAAGTCAAGGGCACTGGTTCATTGTGGGCTCCAGAGGAGAATCAAGGGCACCGTGGTTCATTGTGGGGTCTACAGAGGTATGGGGAAGCCGAGATGAGACATTAGGTGCTAAAGTCTGAATCTTCCAGGAGCCTGTGTAATTCAGTTCACCGTTTCCTCCCTGTGTGTGGCAGGAGGAGCTGGAGCGGGACAAGAGGGTAACTTGGATCGTGGAGTTCTTCGCCAACTGGTCTAGTGACTGCCAGTCATTTGCCCCTATCTATGCTGACCTCTCGCTCAAGTGAGTGGGACAGAGGGAGGGGCGGTAGAAATTGTCCCTTTCCTCTCGTTGGTTTGGCCTTGGTTTTTGCACACTGCAACCAAAGGCACTCCCGTCCCACCCTCAGGTATCTGTGCCTCTGTTTCATTGATTCCTTCTCTCTCATCTTGTGAAACAATACATTCCTCCCAGGTACAACTGTACGGGGCTGAATTTTGGGAAGGTGGACGTTGGACGCTACACTGACGTTAGTACACGGTATGTGAGGGCCTGGGCAGGGTGTCCCCTGGGGCGATACACGCAGTGCACTTACAGAGAACCTTCTGGATCCTGCAGGTACAAAGTGAGCACGTCACCCCTCACCAAGCAGCTGCCTACCCTGATCCTGTTCCAAGGTGGGAAGGAGGTCATGCGGCGGCCGCAGATCGACAAGAAGGGCCGGGCTGTCTCTTGGACGTTCTCGGAGGTATGTGAGCGGGCAGGTGGTTCGCAGGAGGGTGTAGAACAGGAGATCAGTTTGGAGCCCACCCTGGGTTTGATTCCTAGTTCTGCTACTTGCCCACCAGCTTTGAGAGTGTGGACTGTTTATTAGGTCTCAATCATGGATTCACTCAGCAAATTATTCTACCACGTGCCAGACATTATAGCAGTAAGGAACGGTTATTAGTTAAGACTCAGTCTCGGTGGCTCTTACAGTCTGTTTCCTTGGCAGTAAATTGGAGAGGGTAACATTTGCTTACAGGTTTTGTTTTGCAGATTACATTAAATAATGTAGCTATAATTCTTGGCACAGTGACTGGCACATAATAGGTGAATATTAATTGACTTTTTCAGGTACCCCCAAAAAAGAGATCTGGGTTAGATTCCTGTCCTTTGCTTCCTCCTTCCTAGACTGTGTAAATACAATTGGCCTTTGCACAAACAAGTCAGAACTGTGTCGGTCTGCTCGTGTGGATGTTGTTCAATAGTAAAAACTACAGTGCTGTGCAACCTGCGTGGTCGGCTGGAGCTGGACTGTGGTTGCGGAAGGCTGACTATAGTTATAGGTGGATTTTTGACTGCAAAAGGGTCGGTGCCCCAACCACACCCCTGTTCAACGGTCAACTGTACTTCTTCCCAGACACCACTCTCCCTTCCAACTTGAACCTAATGCGTGCGTCCCTTTTCACAGGAGAATGTGATCCGAGAGTTCAACCTGAATGAGCTCTATCAGCGGGCCAAGAAGCTGTCAAAGGCTGGAGATAAGATCCCCGAGGAGCAGCCTGTGGCCGCGGTGCCTGCTGCCGTGCCAGATGAGGAGAGCAAGAAGGACAAATAGGACCCCTGCTCCAGTGCTTCCTCTCCTGTCAGTCCCAGGCACCTCAGGGGCCCTGCCCTTGTGTAACCACAAGCCTTGCCTGAGGCCCGGGCCTTTTATTTATGTTTCCCCTGTTTGGCTATGCCTAGATGGGGAGGGTATCGCTTCTGACTTTTAAGAGGCATCCAGGGCAATGACAGGCACCCTCTCGGAAGGCCCCCACTGTTGCGGCCCCGTTTCACTGGAGGGAGGGAAAGATCTTGTCTGGTGGAGGGAGAAGGCTTGCCGTCCAAGCGGGGCCAGCGCGTCAATCACCGTGTGCTGCCCGACGTCTCCATCAGGCTCTGGTCTCATTATTCCTCACGGTGGCGCCACGCAGCCTACTTAACCTAGATTAAACCCCAACAAACAGGCCAAGGTGCAGAGTTAGTGCTGAGATTTTCCCCTCAAGGAATCTTACTCCTTTAGGCCCTTCTGGCTTAGTCTGGCCTGTACTTTAAAACGTGTAAGCCTGTGACCAGTCCCAAGGAAAAACCTTCAACCACAGACTTTTCTCTTTGAAGATTACTGAATAATCTACGTATTTTATGAAGATTGGGAAGAAGGGGAATAGAAGTTGGAGACTTCCTTTGTGTGGTGGGCCCTGGACGATGGCTCATTTAACCCTCCTGCATCCTCCCCACACCCAGTTGATGGTTTTGCACAATAAAGAGACTGAGAATTACTTTTGATTTCACATTTGTGATTCATGCATTACAAGTGGAAGTGTTAGTCGCTCCTGCATTAGAAAAGCCAGGCAATTGCAGAGGACTCTGCCATGTTCTTCATTTCAAAGGCCATCCTGATTAGTTCATCAGATGCTGCACACAGGTCCCCACACTGTGGACAGCTGCAGAAGGTTTGGGTCTTCCCTCTGTTGGTGTTTAGTCGCTCAGTCATCCTATGGACTAGTCTGCCAGGCTCCTCCGTCCATGGCATTTCCTTGGCAAGAATACTGGGGTGGGTTGCCATTTCCTTTCTCCAGGGGATCTTCCCAACCCAGGAGCACACCCATGTTTCCTGCATTGGCAAGTGGATTCTACCACTTACCACCTGGGAAGCCCTTTTGAAGAGTAGCTATCCAACAGAACTGAAGAATCTACTAGATGATTATGATATGACAATACAGACCTTAATGAGAGAGAGAAGGGGGAGGAAATGAGGGATGAGTAGGACTTAAGAAATCCCTGGGCATCTTTTCAAAATAGACATAGATAGGCTCGTCAAAACCTCAGGACCTTTGCATGCATTTAAACATGTTCCTCAAATGGTGTTGGTACTACCAACACCCTACTAATCCCACTTGAAAATCAATGATGTAAACACTACAGTGAATTTACTTAGCGTTTATTCATATTAATGAAGGATCCTGAATGATTACCGACGTTAGATCTAAGCAATTAACTTGGAAGAAGCTCAAAATGAATTGGAGATATAATATTGGCTTGGCTTTAAAGACTAGGAAACAATCCAAGCTTCAAATCAAAATCTTGCACCCGTAACAAAGTTTACTTAACCCCAGAGTTAAGCTGTACACTTGGTCTGGGACTGATCCGTGGGTCCCAGGAGCGAAGTTCTGGGAAGCAGTCCTGATGGACACCGTTCAAGCTGGCGCCGCGGTTACAGAAACGCCTGCGTGAAGACTTGTTTTCACAGCGACCCGGCCCCCAGCCAGGTGGATGGGCGCGGCGCCCCGTACTTCCCCGCCTCTGCGCGCAGCGCGGCTTCGCCCGAGGCCCCGCCTCCAGACCACGTGTGCGCCCTGCGCCACGCTTGCCGCAGCTTAAGAGGTTTCGCATCGGGAGCTGAGTTCCTGGGCTGCGGTTCGGCGCTCGGAGCCGGTCTGGCCTGTGCCCGCGGCGGTGCCCTGTCCCCAACCGGGCCCCAGGCGCCATGGCGTCGCGCGGGAGGAAGCGGAAGGCCGAGGCGGCGCTGGCCGCTGCGGCCGAGAAGCGGGAGAAGCCGGCCGGCGGCCAGGAAGGGGGAGTGGAGGGGCCGAGCGTCGTCATCGAGCACTGGTGAGCGGCCCGGGGCGCGGCGGGGCGCGGGCGCCGCAGGCCTGGGCCCGGCTCTGACCTCGCGCCTCTCCCCACAGCACGAGCTGACGAGTCTACGGGCGCAACGCCGCGGCCCTGAGCCAGGCGCTGCGCCTGCAGGCCCCCGAGCTGACGGTGAAGGTGAACCCCGCCAGGCCGCGGAGGGGCAGCTTCGAGGTGACGTTGCTGCGCGCCGACGGCAGCAGTGAGTGCGGGCCGGGCGCGGGGGCCAGACACGGCGGGCCTCCAGACCGCCGCCTCCCGGTGGCTTCGGGGAACGGCTGCAGGGTTCCATAGCCGCTGCGCTTCACGTGGCCTTTCTTCCCAGGCGCGGAGCTCTGGACGGGTCTTAAGAAGGGGCCCCCACGCAAACTCAAGTTTCCGGAGCCTCACGTGGTGCTGGAGGAGCTGAAGAAGTACCTTTCGTAGGGAGGTGGGGCAGAAGGCGTCTCGCTGAGGTTCGAGATGGCGAATGGCGGGGAGCGGGCTGATCTTCGTGCGGCTGCTGGCGAAGCAGCCCTTCCTGTTAAACCCCCAATCCCCGATTTCACACAGGACGTAGGTTCTCCATGACTCGCTTCTGCTCTCGGGCTTTCCTCTAGTGGGAATACCTCTTCCCCTTTTTCCTGGTGGAAAACTGAAAGTCGCCCCACCCCCCCTAAAAAAATTTCCTCTTCAGTGTGCCCTTTGCTACCTTTATGTTTCATTCCAGTGTCTCTGAGCTAAGTCGTGGAATGCCGTTGGTAATGTAAATGACTATGAGAATGCAAATTGTGTCCTTAAAGGATGCAGAGAACTGTGTCCCTTGGAGTATGGGCCGATTTTCTGTTTTCTAAAAAAACAGCTCCCTTTCCTGTAAACCCACCGATGCCCTCATTTGTGTGTGTTGATTCTCCCTGGCCAAATCTCTGTGTAGTTTCAGGTATGCCTACTGCCCTCTTGTGTTAGCAGCATGTGCTGCCGGCCCTGCGTGGTGGTGCCGGCACTCCTGGGCACAGAACCCGACCCTGTCTTTGTCCGAGTGCTGCAGACAGGGCTTTGGCATGTTGTCAGGCACTTGATGTTGAGTGAGATGGGGGCGGTGTGTGTGTACACCCCTTGAGCTGTGTCCAGTGGTGGAGGGCTGGCTAGGATTACTTGGATCCCTTCTCTAACTCTTTTCCTTTCTCCTTTTCACAGCCTCTGTCCCTGGTGATGTTGGAGTATTTATGACGGGACATGGCCAAACTTCAGTCATGTCCCTGAAGCTGTGGTTTCCTCCCCTCCGGAAACGATGGTTCAGTTGTGAGGCAGTCCTCTAGTAAGACATTGAAAAGTTCTTGGATTTGGTTTAATAAAAATTAAAGGATTTGAGTTTACATAAAGCCTGAGTCCTGAAGTAAATTTATTAATAGGGGAAGGGGTGCCCTAAGCCAGTCTTATGGGATTGGTCCTCCTGTTCCTCATAGCCTGAGGTCACCAATTAACTTGGGTCTCCTATGGTCCTTATTAGAGCATGAGAAACACTTGTAAAAACTATGGGGGAAAAGGAAATAAAAGGAACTATTTTTCTCACCTCACTTCTCAGAAGTGATGGTGCAGGACATCTTCCCAGCCCCGTGGAGCTTTTGGCTACACTTCCCATGCCGGCAGTGACTAATCATACATACCAGGTACTAGGGATTAGATGCCTGCTGATCGGGGAGACTGGCTTTGGCTGTCACCTATGACTCACTAGAGTTGGTGACCACAGAGTTTATTGTTTCACTTGTCACTAACTGGAAGACAAGATTATAAAAGAAGGGGATTCGAGTTCATAATCTTCTACCAATGGAATGACTTTTGCCTGGCTCCAAAAGCCTGGGGAGGGAAGGAGCGCTTCGGGCGTGCCTGCCTCTGGTGCTGAGAGCACAGGGATGCACGCTGGCCTGTCGGTGGCCTCCTCTTAGCCAGCGTGTCCCTCCCTCCCAGTCCCTGTGGCCCGCCCTCCCCGCTCTGCCACTACGTTAGTATATCTACCTCTGTTTCTGACTCTGAGGAAGGGTCAGGCCACACGGAGAGAATACCCATGGGTAGACTCCCCTCTGACAGTGAGTCTACATCAATCTCCTCTTCAGGGCTGGCAGGAAGTGGACCCACCCACTCAGAGTTGCCAGATCCCTCCTTGCCTGCCTCTGGAGCTGGGTATAATACCTCATCCATTGATAGGGACACTTCCAGGCCAGTGTCCACCCAGTTTGAACAGGGAGGCGAGAGGTCTCCATAGGACTTTTGGGGAAGGTGAAGGGAGTCCATTTGGAGAAGTTTGTCTCTCTGACCTTCCAGTGGCTGGGAGCTGCTAATTTCCAGCTCTGGAGTCCAAGAGCCTCCCACTGAAAACACCTCCCCCTCACTTACCTCGGAGGGTATGACAAGGGGGCTGAAGGGCTCAGCTGGCTCTTTGTTCTCAGAGGGCAGGACTAGGGGGCTGAAGGGCTCAGCTGGCCCTTTGTTCTCACCAAGAGGTTCCTTTTCCAGTCCTGTGAGCTCCCTGGGCCAGAGCTCCACATCCGGCAAACACCATTCTTCCCCTTCCATCCAGGTCTTGCCTGTTTCTGTCAGGTGGTAACTCGGGGTCCTGCAGCCCTCAGCCCGGGGACTCTCCAGAGACTCCATGGGCGGCTCCATGTCGGAGCCGCAGAGCATGAAATCCAGGATCTCCTCCAGCTCGCTGGTGGCGGCAGCACCGGTGATGCGGTACTCCTCAGCTTCGCAGGGCTGCCCAAGCAGGGCTGGGTTGAACGTGTAGGACTCTCTGCAGTCCATGTCCAGTCCAGGTTCCTTCCCTACCAGCTCTGGGCTGGACCCAAACTCGGACTTCTCCACCGGGTGGTGTGGGGAGCGGCCGGCCGAGAGCAAAACGTCTTGTAGCCCGGAGCACATGGGTGAGTCCTCACACAGGTTTGTTCTCGCGGATGACAGGTCCTGCTCCTTACCTGAGGATGGCTGTGTCCCCAGAGGCTCTCCTGAGTCTTTGAGTTCTGGGATTTGAGGACTATCTTGAGAGATTCTGAGGGGAGGCTCCTGAACGACTTCCCAGCAGGTCCCGTTGACTATCTTGCGAAGCTTCACTCTCCCAACCTGCCCCTCCTCTGCAGAGTCCAGGTGAGGGGTCCTGGCTTCGGGGCTCCGCTTCTTGTTCCCAGCCGTCTTCCCAAGACCCGATGCACTTGGGCTGCTCCTGAGGGGACTAGCTCGCCCCATTTTCTGCTTGTCCTCTGGTGCTTCTTTATTTGTACTCTTCTGCCGCCACAGACGCCGGCCAGGGGCTGTGGGCACTGAGCTGGCTCCACTGAGGAGGCTGGCAGGCTTGGATGTGCAGACATCGGGAGATGGCTTTGAGCGGCTCAGCTTGATCTTTCTGGGCAGGAGTCGCTCATCTACGCAGGGGTACAAGCTGGGTGGGGAGAGTGCGACAGGACCGAGGGCAGGGTCACTCCTGTTCTCTTTGGGTGCCTGACTGTGGCTCGATGGTGAAGCACTTGATTCTTGTGGAGCTGGGCAGGCCCTGGCCTTCCTCTTGAGTAGGAGAGTGCCAGATGAGTTCTCCAGGTTCTGTTGGTGGTTCTTCTCTGGGGGCCCCTCCTCCGTCCCCAAGGACTTCAGTCTCGCTGCCTTGAGAGGACAGGGCGCCTGGGTGACAGGCAGGGGGGCTTGAGGCCGCCGGCTGGAAGCCACCACCCTGGCAGAGATTGGCGCGGGGCTGGGAGGCTGCAGGCACTCCCTGTTCAGCCTTCGACCCTGAGGGACCTTCACCAGCTTCCCACCCTCTAGCTGAAGGGATTCGAGCTCAGACACACGGAGCTGGCGGGCTGCGGAAAGCACGTCCTGGGCTTCTTCCCCAGATAGTTCCATCTCGGAGGTGTACAGGAAGTCCACCAGCTTCCTCAGGGTCCTGATCTTCAGGCCCCCGAGCTCAAGCACCACCTTCCGACCCTGGGCTGGCTTCTCCCGCTCCAGGCGCTCTGTGAAGAAGGGGCTGCAGGCTGACAGGATGCAGCAATGGGCTGGGACTGCCTCACCTGGAGGGAAACCCAAGTATTTATCTCAGGCCTACTGGCACACTCGTGGGTTAAACACAGACACTATACCTGAATGTGCTGTCCCTTCTGTTTCCCTCATGGAAGTTCAAGTAGGAGAAATTTGTTTCTTCTGCCTACCTGGAACATTCTGCCATTACCCAGCTAACTCAGTTTTTATCTTTACAGGTTTATTTTAGGCTTTCAGAAAGCCTTCCCCACCCCTCCTCCGCCATCCCGTCTGGGTTAGCTAGCTATCACAGCATTCAGCTATTTGCATTGGAATTGTCCATCTCCTTCACTAAACTTCTAAGCTCCAAGGACAGGAACGGTGTCTGTCTGACTCACTGAAGAATACCCACTACTTGACACAAGGTAGGGGATCAAACATTTGCTGAATAAATGTTTTTGACTCACCCAAGAGCTTAAAAATTTGTACAGAAGCTGCTTGTGATCTAATCAAAAGATCATGAGCTTTGGATATGGATAATCAGGATAATCAGGGAAGCTTGCTTCTCTGGTGGCTCAGACAGTAAGAAATCTGCCTGCAACGCAGGAGACCCAGGTTCCATCCCTGGGTCAGGAACATGCCCTGGAGGAGGGCATGGCTACTCACTCCAGGATTCTTGCCTGGAGAATTCCATGAACAGAGGAGCCTGGTGGGCTACAGTCCATGGGGTCGCAGAGAGTCGGACACGACTGAGTGACTTTCACTTTTCAGTCAGGGCTCAGTTCTCTCCTGAAATCTCTCCACTGCATGGTATCCACTGTCCTGAGCCACCTTCTCATTTTATGGGTACTTTCGGAGAAATTTTTCCCTTTCCCATGGCTTCCGTTAGCAAAGGCTTGCTGATGATTCCCAGATCCAACCCTGCCCAGATACCTCTTCTGAAATACTAAGCATTCCACAGCCTGCAAGACAACATGGATGTCCCACAAGTACCTCCAATGCAAGCTTTCTAGAAAGTAAACTCACCATTCCCCACACTCCAAAACTTCCTGATTTTTACTTCAAAATAAGAACACATTCATCCAATGGCCCAGGCCTGAAAACTAGAAGTCATATTTGATTCTTCCTTTTCTCTTACTCACTGCATCTAATCAAATATTAAGTTTTCTTCAAAAAAAAAAAAAAACAAACTAATAACTCTTGAGTCCTTACTATGTGCCAGGCACCTAAGGCTCTTACCAGAATTAATTTTAATCTTCACTGCAACCTTGTGAGGTAGTTGTTATTACAGATGAGTAAACCGTGGCATAGACTACTACTACTAAGTCACTTCAGTCGTGTCCGACTCTGTGTGACCCCATAGACGGCATAGTCTAGTAATGTGCAAAATTAGTTAGTTAAGCATACAGTCCCATCACTTCATGGCAAATAGATGGGGAAATGGTGCCTGACTTTACTTTTTTGGGCTCCAAAATCACTGCAGATGGTGACTGCAGCCATGAAATTAAAGGACGTTTACTCCTTGGAAGCAAAGTTATGACCAACCTAGAGAGCATATTAAAAAGCAGAGACATTACTTTATCAACAAAGGTCCATCTAGTCAAGGCTATGGTTTTTCCAGTAGTCATGTATGGATGTGAGAGTTGGACTGCAAAGAAAGCTTGAGTCTTTTGAACTATGGTGTTGGAGAAGACTCTTGAGAGTCCCTTGGACTGCAAGGAGATCCAACCAGTCCACCCTAAAGGAGATCAGTCCTGAGTGTTCATTAGAAGGACTGATGTTGAAGCTGAGACTCCAATACTTTGGCCACCTGATGTGAAGAGCTGACTCATTTGAAGAGACCCTGAGGCTGGCAAAAATTGAGGTCAGGAGGAGAAAGGGACAACAGAGGATGAGATGGTTGGATGGCATCACCAACTCAATGGACATGAGTTTGGGTGAACTCCGGGAGTTGGTGATGGACAGGGAGGCCTGGTGTGCTACGGTTCATGGGGTCGCAGAGTCGGATATGACTGAGCGACTGAACTGAACTGAAGGAGCAGGGACAAGATTTGAACCCAAGGCTACCTCAGCCTATGTTCTTAACTGCAGCAAATTTTGTAAATTCTTTTTGTTGCTGTTGTTCAGTCGCTAATTTGTGTCTGACTCTCTTAATCCCATGGACTGCAGCACATCAGGCTTCCCTGTCCTTCACTATCTCCTGGAGCTTGCTCAAACTCATGTCCATTGAGTCAGTGATGCCATCCAACCACCTCATCCTCTGTCGTTCCCTTCTCCTCCTGCCCTCAATCTTTCCCAGCATTAGGGTCTTTTCCGATGAGTCAGCTCTTTGCATCAGGTGGCCAAAGTATTGGAGTTTCAGCTTCAGCATCAGTCCTTCCAATGAATTCAGGGTTTATCTCCTTTAGCACTCACTGGTTTGATCTCCCTGATGTCCAAGGGACTCTCAAGAGTCTTCTCCAGCACCACAATTTGAAAGCATCAATTCTTCAGTACTCTGCCTTCTTTATGGTCCAACTTTCACATTCGTATACCTCTTTAATACTTATCTTTAATAGCTCATAAACCATATATTTCTTTTCTATTCTCAATGCCTTAGTTCAGGCCACAATTCTCTTTTTCCTGGATCCCAAAACGGCCTCCTATCTGGACTCAATAACAATCTAATAATTCCCCTCATTGCCTGAGTGCTATTTCTAAACAAGTTATGACCTTCTTCTTTAAAATCTACAAGTATAATTCCAGTGTTCTGAGGACAAGAGCATCTTCTTTGGTATAACACTTCAGACCTGCTAATTTCTTTAGCCACAGCTCTGATCAATACCCTTCTTACAGTCTGTGCTCTAGCCATAATGAACCACTTGCAAACCTCTGGCCCATACCTCTAAATCTCGGTACATGCTGTTTTCTCTGCCTGGGAAAATCCTTCCCCACTTCTTCCTACGTCTATTTGTTCTTCACAACTCATATAAGAGGTTATTTCCTCCAAGAAAATCTCCCTAACCCCATCTCCCAACCTCCTCAGGTCTGTGAAGTAGGTGCCTCTTTTGCACTCCTGTATCAGCCTATATCTACCCCAATATTATTTATTACACTGCCCCGTTATCTGAATGCACTGGTTACCGGAGTATCTCCCCCTATATGGTTTCCTTACAAGGATGGGCTTTATCTCCATATATACTATGTGCCCATGCTAGTACAGTATACTTTTTTGGTTTACTTTGAATAAAGGAATGAAACGCCACTCTTACTAAGAGAACCAACAGACAAGTCACTTAAATCACTGTCTCAATTTGCACATCTGTAGAACTGGAACCATACAACAACATTCTTTATATCACAAGGCTGTCGTAAAAATCAAGATGAGAAACTAAACTATACTGTATGTACTTGGTAAACTGGCGAGTGTTACACAATGTTGGTAATGAAGAAAGTGAGCTGCCAAGAGACGAAGTTACTTGCTTGGCAAGACAATAGGAACACAGGGCTTCCCTGGTGGCTCAGTGGTAAAAAACTTGCCAGCCAATGCAGGAGACACAGGTTCAGTCCCTGGTCTGGGAAGATCCCACATGCTGAGAAGCGAGTAAGCCCTACTATTAAGCCTGCGCTCTAGAGCCCAGGGCCCCGTCTACCGAAGCCCGCGCACTCGAGAGCCCATGCGCCGCAACGAGAAGCCACTGCAAGGAGCAGCCTGCGCACTGCGTGACGAGTCCCCGCTCAGCGCCACTAGAGAAAAGCCGGCGCAGCCATCAAGACCTAGCGCAGCCCAAAACGAGAAATAAAAAAGAAAGCAGAAAAGTACATAATAGGACCATTAATACTGACATTCTGCTTAGTACAACATTGAAAGTACCTAAGTGTTTCACGTATATCAAACTCAATCTTCACAATCATCCCACTACCGTATTATCCACATTTTATAGAATTTCTACACTTACGGAGCTTTATAATTAGTTCATTTTTTTTTTAAGAGGAGTATAATCTCACTTTCACTTTTGAGAAATGTACCCGTCCTAGAAAAAGCTCTTTACCAAAAAGGACTCAAAGGCAATCATTACACACTTTCCTGGTTTTGTCCTTCACTGCCTGGCCCTAAAATCATTTTCTCTTAGTCTATCGTGAGTTTTTAATTGAGTCCCTACTAGTCTCTTACCTTCTGCCTGCAGAAGGACATCACAGAACACACCACTCTTTTGCTGGTGATAAAGCTGCAGAAAAGCTAACCGGAGGAACCGGGGATTCCTGTACAGGATTTTGGGACTGGCAGGAGAGCACATGTTGATCTCTTAACAACCTTTCTGGGTTTTCGTGGATCAGATTCCTGTGGGTGAAATAACACCTTTCAGAGGCATGGTTATACCTAATTTTTTTCTTTTTATGTTTAAAATGACAGAGGAATTTTGAAAGTAAGAGACAAAAGCATGAATTGAGGAACCATAAATCCAGGGATTGTGCCCCCAAGTGTATCTTAAGAATATCCTAGTGGTTACAGGTGGGAGCTCATTGATAGCCTTAGATTTGAATCTCAGCTCTGTTACTTATTAGCTGAGCTATATAATTTCAGGCAAATGCTCTAACTTCTCTGAGTCTTACTTTTCTGATCTAGCTAGGAAATGAGAAGTATAACAGTCCTGTACTAACCTCATAAGGCTGTTTGAGAGATTTAATGAGTCAATTTCTACCAAACTGCTTAGCACTGTGAGTGCCTGGCACAGATCTAGCACTACACAAATGGAATTTTTGTTATCCTTAAACCTTCCTCATTCAAATTACCAGGGACTCAACTCCCATGGTGCTGACTACTCATATTCTTCCTGAGCACCACATTTCTGAGTTTCATGGGTATACTTCCCACATTTAACACATCTTAACAAAACACTTATTGAGTATTAAATGATCTCTAAGAAGTCACACACGCCTTATTTTCTCCAAGCTCACTCTATCACACTAACCAGCAGAGGGTGCACAGCAAAGAAGAGAAGCTGCTGGGCTTGGTGAGGTCTCCAACCGAAATAACAAGACTGCCACCCTTGGTTCATATGTTCTTGTCCAGAGGAAGCCTGTTTCCGCCTGGAAATTGGTACAGAATTTAGCCTTTAGGTTTGTCAGTCTGGTTAACTATCTGGCTAACAGTGAAGCAAGGATGATTATGCTCGATTCTATCCCTTCCCAACACAAGCTGGGGATTCGGACTCCGGCTTACTACCTTTCCAGTTTTCTGCACCGAGAGCCCCACACGCTGCACAGGTGGCGTTCCTTTCCCGGCATGCAGGTTTCAGTCAGGTGGCACTGGGGCTCCAAACGGCTCACGTCAAACTATCGGGAAAGAAACGAGCGGAAAAGGTAAATTAAGAAACCGTAGGTTCAATTCCATCCCAGCCAGAGACACGGAAGTGGAGGATGGCAGCGGTTGCAAGGGCCCAAACGTAGGCCCTGGGGGAGACTTCCCGACCCACCAGCACTGGGCCTCGCCCCCAGACCCAACCTGGAATAGCTCTGGGGGAGGAGATGCTCCTGCGGTCGTCTCGGTGCTTGGGTCCTCGATCCAGCCTGCCTTGCTTCCTCCCACACTCCAGCCTGGAGCGGGGAGGCTTAGCAAAGCTGCACAAAGTCCCGAGGTCTCCTTCCCTGTCCAGAACCAAAGGAATCGGGGTTGGCGGAGCGGGGAACGCAGGGCTTCAGGGAAGGCCCTGCAAAACGGGGCGCTCCGCAAGCTCCGGGCGCCCCGGGCCCAACTCCTTTGAAGAGAGACCTCTCGGCGCGAAGGTTTCTGGGAATGGAGTGTGGGGGGTCCCGGAGGCCCGAATCCAAAGCTAGCCCTCACTGTCGCCTCCGGCCGCACGGGCTTTGCAGCCGCCCCCACAATGCCCTCGTCCTGGCGCGGGCCCTGGCACACGCGTGCACCAGGGCGGTGGTGGTGGGGGGCGCAGACAGCGAAAGCCTGAGGCCACGCAGCCAGCACCACACACCTCGCGCGCACCACACGCACTCACGTCTCGGATCCGACGTGCTTCCTCCTCCTCCAGCCTCGCGGGTTGACGCCGAGAGAATACGTCATCCCGCATTGGCCAAGGCCCCTCAGACAGCCAATCACAGGGCGAGGGGCGCTTTGGGCGGGAAGCTAAGTCTCGAGGGACTTGGGGGCTGGGGGCAAGAGGGCTCCCAAGGTGAGAGACAGGGGGAAGGGCCCGCCGGGGAGGGATTCTGTAGGAAAATGGAAAAGAGGCTCCAAGGAGGTGGGAGGACACCTCCGGCTTCCCGTGGAGGAGGCTGCTAATGGCCTCGGTCCTGCTAAGAGCGCCCCAGACGTAATGGAGGCGAAGGCTTACGGATGGCGCCAGTCGCACCTGGTCCCACATGTCTCTCACACTAGGTGGCTCCTGAGGCCAGGAATGTTCTGGAACAAGGTTCCTGGGCTTACTCCTGATTTCAGGTTTGTCATAGACTCCACCCCAGACCCACATCTGGGAGACCTGATGACCCGAGGCGGGGGGCAGAACTCTCCATCCGGAGGGATCTCGAGTCTTGAGGTCTTTAGCGCACTTCCTGGTCGGAAACAAGCTGTTTTCAGGGGTGAGATCAAAAATTAAATGATCTAGAGATCACACATTTTGAGAGCACGCCAAGCCGCGTCGGAACCGCACAGCAGTTCTCTGCCCCGTGCGTGTTAGGACCCGGGTCCCGGCTTCAGGTAGCTGCCCGGTGTCGTCCTGCGCTGGACGGAGCCGGCCAGATCCCATGCCACCTGGGACAAAGTGTGGTGCAGTCACCCGGCCGGAGGCAGGAAGGACGGTACCTGAGACACGGGGAACCTGTCCAGGGACAAAGCGGAGAGGGCTGAATAGCACTGGGCGCTCAAGTGTGTCTTGATTGCTATCTTACATCTTTTCAAAAGGATCTGAGGTGGTTGAAATATGGGGCGGGGCATGGATTGCCAAGTCAGGTAATATTTTCCCTAGTTTGAGCTCCCTGCCCTTGAGATGGAGAAAGAAGCAGGGAACAGAACGACATTTGGGGTTGCTGTCAGACTTTGAAGAGGTAGCAGTTCGTCAAAGGACATAAAACTTAGCAGAAGGAGGACAGATTTTTAGATGCTGCCAGTGCGTCACACACACACACGCACGCGTGCACACACACGTGCTGCTGCTGCTGCTGCTAAGGCGCTTCAGTCGTGTCCGACTCTGTGCGACCCCATAGACGGCAGCCCACCAGGCTCTGCCGTCCCCGGGATTCTCCAGGCAAGAACGCTGGAGTGGGTTGCCATTTCCTTCTCCAGCACACACACATACACACACGCATACACACACGCACGAAAGCAAGCAAGGGAAAAAGACGGAATACTTGTTTGCAGCGTCTGTTACTGTGGAAATGGAGCCTTGACTCCTCAGGTGCAGCGCCGCCGTAGGTGAATCTATGGCGTTTGTCAAGAAAATATAAATACTGCATCCTCTCAGAAATATGTTGTTATCAGGACTAGACTAATTTTCAAGAGGTAGAGAGGACTCACTTCTTTTGTTTGTTTGTTTGTTTGAAATGCAACAACAGTTTAGTTAAATCTTGCGTTAGTCGACTTTATAAAGGGAATGAAATATGGCCATCCTACCCAAGGCTTCAAAAATGGCAAACTTAGGATGGTAATGTGTTGCCATCAGAGCAGAGAAAGAAATAAAAATGTTTTGTTTTCCTTTGTATGAGTAGACAGTGTTTTGTTTTTGTTTTTTTTTGGAGTTGGATTTTTAAAAATTTCTTCTCTTTGGCATTTATAGTTTTAGGCTGTTTTAGAAGTAAAGTCATCACAGCACAATGCTCTGCCCTATATAATAATTTTAGCATTTCTTTTTTAAGTACAGTTTTATTTCATAGTTCAGTTTATGATATCTTTTCTTTGTGTGTATGTGATGATGGTTGTGGGTGGAGAAGTTAAACTTTGAGAGTTGTAAAAATGAGTACTGAATGTAGTCTTCCATGCATTAAAAACAAAATGAAGAACAGAAAGAAAAAAGGAAAGGGGGAGAAAAGGCTCCAATAAAAACAGCCCTTTTTCTCTGAACACAGCCACTGATTTCTCTCCATTTTTACTGCTACTTCTGCAGTCAGCTCCATATCCCTGCAACTTGACTTTCAAACGGATTTCCTGCTTTCACTCTTCCCTCTACTTTAATCCATTTGTCACATAAGCAGCCAGACCTTTTCAAAATGTTGATTGGATTATGTCATTCTGCTGTTTAAAATTTCCACAGGCTTTCTTTCACCTAGAATAAAATCAAAACTCCTTTCTCTAACCTATAGATGCCTTTATACTCTGATTCCCACCTATACCTCCCTCATTTCTACCATATTCTGCTGGATCCAGTATATTTCAGCCCTTTGGCATTAGTAGTTACCATTGTTCATATTTTCTCAAGGTTGGCTGCTTCTTACCATTCAGGTTTCCCCTTAAATGTCACTTGTCCAGAGAGTTTGTCCCTGACATCCAATCTAGAACAAGCCACAAGTCCTTCTCATCAGTCTGTTTGATCTCTGCATAGTGTTCCATCTGACATCTTAATTGTTAACCTGCAATTTCCCCTGACCCAGCTAGAATGTAAACTTACTGAGAGCAGGGTACTTGTCTGTCTCATTATCCTTGACCTCTAGAAGGGCGCATGGCTTACAGTAGGTGTTCAAAATAACCCAAAAGGAACACGTCTTTTAATTTTATTTTCTATTCACTGAGTATAAACAGGTTTTCCCTCAGTGAGTGTTAATCCTTATGATTCTTTATTTGAAGATGGCTGTTTCAGATAAATTTAACAACTTTTCATCACTGAGTTAACTGTTTAAATTTGTATATAATTTTTTAAATTTATTTTTTATTGAAGGATAATTGCTTTACAGGATTTTGCTGTTTTCTGTCAAACCTCAAAAATTTGTATATAATTTTATTTTGAATGTTATCTACAAATTCATTAATGCTAAATGACTTGTCCAGGATTATTTAACTAGTAAGACAACAGACTTCATTTCATTATTCATGTGTTGCTAAATTTGATATACAAGGCTGAGCTCTGGGGATACACTAGAAAGAGAATTTTTAATGCCTTCATGGAGCTTATCTTCTTGTGGGGGAGACAGGAAAACGCACAGACACACATGCATGAAGGAAGGAAGTCAAAATATTTGCAATCTGTTAGTGATGGTGTGAAGAAAATGAGACTAATCCATCTCTAGAAAATCATAGCTTATTCTAGATAATGGCTCTCATCTAGGAACCAGTGAATCAACAAACTGGTTGATTTCTGGTGTTGTTTTCCTTTGACAATAATCTTTGGCTTTTAAACTTGCTGTACAGGACTAGGAATAGATGGACAGTAGAGGTAAAAGAGGGAGAAGACGATGGCACCCCACTCCAGTACTCTTGCCTAGAAAAATCCCATGGACGGAGGAGTGTGGTGGGCTGCAGTCCATGGGGTCGCGAAGAGTTGGCACGACTAAGCAGCTTCACTTTCACTTTTCACTTTCATGCATTGGAGAAGGAAATGGCAACCCACTCCAGTGTTCTTGCCTGGAGGATCCCAGGGACGGGGAAGCCTAGTGGGCTGCCGTCTATGGGGTCGCACAGAGTCCGACACGACTGAAGCAACTTAGCAGCAGCAGCAGAGGTAAACGATGTGATAAGGTAATTGGAAAAGATTCTTAAGCAATGAGAGTTAAAGGCTGTTTGTTTCTTTGTCAAATGTATTCATTTCCCATTCTAGTTTGTTTAAAGCCCATCAGACAGGTGCTGTGATGTCTGTTTGGTCTTCCAGCACTTCTGAGAGAAGTTCTTTTTGGCCACATTAGACCAAATGAGAGGGTCTATGAGTCTGTAGACCAAATACGAGGGGGTGGATAATGATCAGATAAACCTGAATGGAAGGGCACTTGCATGCTGAGGAGTGGAATTCCAGCTTAGATAGATAAGGAGGGTCAGATTATGGTGAATAAATGTTACTTTAATGTATTGGATGAATAAACATGGATCTTGAAAACAGATGAGGAGCTTGGCCTTTATCCTGACCACAGTGTAAGGTAATGGAAATAGCATGGGTTTGGAGTTAGACTGATAAGGGTTTACTCCTTAGCTGGTTGAACTCAGGCAAGTTTCTTAACCTTGCTGAGCCTTGATTTTCTCATCTGTAAAATGGTAGTAATACTGTCTCCATGGTGGTATTTTTGAAGTTAGGGATAATGAGTGCAAAGTGCCCTTACATGATGGATGCCTCATCATTGGTTGCTATTTTGGGGCAATGGTGAGCTATTGAAAATTTTTTGGCAGGGTAGATATTGATAATCATAACTTATTGAGTTTACACTGTATGCCATGTATTATTTTAAGAACTTTATATGTATTTTAATTCTCTCAACAGTCCTATGAGAGAGATATAGTTATTATCTCCATTTATAGTTAAGAAACTGAGTCACAGGGAAATTATATAACTTTTCCAGGGTTGCACAGTGTGTAGCATGTGTGTGCTGCTTGCTCAGTCGTGTCCAACTCTTTGTGACCCCATGGACTGTAGCCCGCCCCAGGCTCCTCTGCCCACGGGATTCTCCAGGCAAGAATACTGGAGTGGGGTGCCATTTCCTTCTCCAGGAGATTTTCCTCAACCCATTCTCCTGAGTCTCTTGCGTCGGCAGGCAGATTCTTTACCACTGAGCCACCTGGAGAGCTGCAAAGTATGCAGCACATTTATTTACTTGATTAGGTATACTTAGGAGAAACTGTTGAAGCCAGTCAGCCTTACTGCAGAACCTATGCTCTTAACCACTATTTTAAATTATGAAAACTTTATGAAGATTCATTTGGTAGCAGTCTTCAGATTTTTAGATTTTTCAGTAAGAAAGAAAAAGAAAATTTTCAGTTCATCATTATCATTTTCATATAGTTAATGACCATAATATAATAGTCTTTGTAAGCATAAAAAATTTTCAATCTCTGCCCTTCATGGCCTAATAGTCTAAGAACATATTAAAGATAACTCTTAATGAGAAAAAGAATACCTGTTATAATCCTTTATTTAGGTCAAGCGTAAAGAGAATGTATGAACTAGACCTTCTTAAGCCCAAACTTCACAAATGAATTGAATTTTCTTAATGTGAGAGTTTCTTTTCCTTGCACGTGCTGTTGTCTCCAAATATATCACTTGTTTATGGGATATCATTTACTACGCCCCTCAAGCCCACGTTATTTTGATTTGGGGCAAATGAGCAGACTGATTTTCTTCAACAGCCTAGTGGATTCAGCTTCCTTCTAGTTGAAAGTATGTGTGTGTGTGAAAGTAGCTCAGCTGTGTCCAGCCCTTTGCGACCCCATGGATACACAGTCCATGGAATTCTCCAGGCCAGAATACTGGAGTGGGTAGCCTTTCCCTTCTTCAGGGGATCTTCCCAACCCAGGGATCAAACCCAGGTCTCCCGCATTACAGCCGGATTCCTTACCAGCTGAGCCACCAGGGAAGCCCAGTTGAAAGTATAGACACTAAGAATGTTAAGTCGAAGTACTTGTTTTTCTAATTAACTCTAATGCATTTAAACCAAAATAAAATTGAGAATTCACCTCAGATATCCCCTACTACCCCAGTCAACACACTGTAGCCCTATTTCTAGTGTTTCTTGCTCCTTCCCTTCCTATCTTCCTGTGGGAAATGCTCTGGGGTAGAAAGCAACAAACCAAATAACAGCAGGCAAATAAAATCAGCTTTTTTTCTTCCCTACCCGGAAAGGAAGGAGGGAGCAAGAACTCCACCATCAAAGAGAACCGTGGTTCTTAGGCATGCCATTCTAGAAAGCCCTTGTTCCTTCAGCCCCCTTCCCCGACTCCTCCCAGCTCTGCAGTAATTCCTTAGAGATTATATAGTCTCCACTTTAAATATAAATATATATATAAAACTTGCCCCTGTCTCTTTTTCTCCTCCTCTTGCTTTTTTCCCCTGTTTCCTATAATAAAGTTTCCCATTGGATAACATCCGCTCCCTGATGTATGCCTCGCTCCTATTGGAAGTTCTCAGGGGCTGACGTCACTTAGGAAAGCGAGGGGGCAGGGCGCCCAGATCGGCTTGTCACCACCCAGGCTCCCTAGCCTTTGGCTGGGTGCAACTTCCATTTTAGGCGTTGGATCTGAGCGAAAAAAAAGGGGAGAGAGAGAAAGAAGAGCAGGAAAGATCCTGAAAGGAGGAAGAGGTGGCGAAAAAGCAACTACCTTGCTGGATTTGCCTTTCTCAGCACATTGACGGAGCCTTGGTTTTCTCTCTTAAAGAAGTGGTTTTCCGAAGTCCACGTTTGAGGTGTGTGCCTTTTTAAAAAATATGTGTATAGACGGGTAAAGCAGGATAAGCCAAGTTGAATTTTTGTCTTATGGTAACCGAGGGAATTTGAAAACGAGACGGTCTGTTATGCTGACGGGTGACTTTTAAACAATTGTTAATTTTTTCTTTCTGCTTATTTGGGGGAATTTTGGTATTTTATCGTATTTAAAGCAAAGGAAGATATTCAAGACCCAGAAACAAACTTCTAGGTCTGATATAGCGAGATGAATAGATTCAGAGGGGTGAGAGCTGTTCCATAAATTTACATTTTGGTGTGGTCTTTGATTGTATGTGTTTTTTTCTAGGTTAGGTTAACAAACTTCTGTTTTCAGAGCCCAAACCAAAAGTTGGGTTTTTTTGGCATGTTGTGTGTGGGCTGGGAAAGGAATTTGTCCGGGTCGGAAGCTAGTTATACAGATGGTTCTTCATATGTTTAGAAGTTTTTTTTCTCTCTTTTATCATTAAATTTGTGAAAGTGGAAAGTTGCAGGGAGCTTTGCAGCTTAAATAGTGATATTTTTCCCCTGGAAAGTTTGAACGGCCCAGATCAGTTTCAGCCCTGCTGTTCCTGGGTGGATCCCTCTTTTACTTTTTCAGGTGTGGTGGGTGGGAGCCTCTTTCACCTTCTAGACTTAGCCTCCCTGCTTTGCCTTGTAAAAAAAAACAGATAGATCCTTGGTAACATGATTGCCATCCCCTTCCTTCTAAAACTACCTTTGATGGCAAAGATTTGTGGCGGTATTGTATGTTCAGTCTGCATGTACAATAATGTCTGGTGCCCGTGCTTAAAGGGATAAGGAACCTCTAGCCATGCCTTTTAGCTCACCTGAGTAAAGTAGCACACAAGAGACATTTTCAGCTTTGTGCTCTCTGAAAGAGGCTGGGATTAAAAAAGGTCAGGCTGAAACACTTAATACAGACTCTAGTGTTTAGGGTGCGTTTGCGAAAGAACAGGGGGAATTTTTATTTTTAAACAAATCTGAAAGTTGTTTTTTGGAGGTGCATTTTTGATTTGGTTAACTTGCTGTGAAATCAGAAATCTTTTAAGACCTGAAGGCCCATGGCTGTGCTTTCGTATCTTACGTTTAATCTTAAGATTTGTTTTTGTTTTGCACATACATTCTTGCAAAAATACTAGATAAGCATATAGCCGGCTCCTCGGTAGCTGAAAACTGGATGTTCCCTTCCTTCTGCCTTTGAAAATGCGAATCATCTGCAAAATTATAAGTGCAATAGACATTGCTCTAATTGTAGCAGGATGGTCCTTAATATGTAAGCTGCTATTAGATTTAAACTGGTATGTATCTATAATAATCCTCTGGTTTTGAACCCCCCCACCCCACGCCACCCCGCCCCTTAATTCTTTTTAGACTAGACCATTTTCTTGAATTTCTTTTCCAGGACAAGACTATTTCTTGAAAGATGATTTCATTCTTGTGAGGTTGTAGCTTCAGAGGAAACTGAACTTTGTCGCTTTTAATCTAATTTATGCAAGGGCTACAGTAAGATTTTAATGTCTGGATCATCTAATTATAGCAAGTGCAGTTAAAAAGAAAGAGAAAGGACAATGTGTATATTTTGCTGGGCTGTAGTTATATCATTTCCAAATTTTCGAATGCTCCCTTCAGCCTTGACTGCAGCCTAGGGGGGTTTCTTGGTGGATCTTTGGAGAATTGGTCGTGTTGCTGCCAGAGTGTCCGTTTCCCACTCAGCCTTTAGGGGGAGGGATGAGGGAGTCTGAGCGAGTACAAAGGCAGTTTGAAAACAGGTTCTGGGTGGCTGAGTGGTGGTGGTTTGGGTCCAGCTTTAAACACTGGGCTTTGTATCACTGCAGTGAGCATCCTGGTTGTAAAGCGTCCAGGACTATTTCCACGAACTGAGGCATTGTTTTGACTGGTGTGTGCTATTAGAGCCTTTTGAATGATAAGATGGAAGATTCATCTTTTACCTCACCTCTGCTAGTTCTTCCAGGAAATAGAGGAAGAGTGTGAATAAGTAAATCTTTTATTTTTTGTTTTGCTCCTCATTTTGGTTTGGGGGTAGAAAATGACAAGTAAGTATGAGTTCTGCAGATTTTCCTTTCCTTGTTTGACTCCTCTGTGCTGTTGGTTTCTTTGTTATATGACTAAGGTATGGTCTGTGTTCCAGGTAGGGGCCTCCTTTGGGTGTCTAGAGTCTTAATTCCTTTCTTAGGGTTCACTTATGGAAAGTCAAAGGGGTTAGAACACGTTCTTTCAGCTAGGATAAAAATGGGGACTGTTGGAAATCTTAAAAAGAAGCTCTGAGTAATTGCAATTTCAGCCTTGGGTTTATGAGGTAGATGATCTCTAGAGATGAGTGAGAGAGGATGGATGAAAATAAATTAAGCATAGATCATTATTCAGTTGGAATACCAAAGTGATTAGCTCGGTGTAATTCACTGCTTTCTGCTTTGGTACCTGGTGCCCCTGTTCCTAAGTGCCAGCCCTCCCTTTCCCGCCCCCACCTTGTTTACTCAGCGAGTGCTAACCATTTTGCCTGAACTATTTACTTAATTTCCTACAGTAACTTTCTGTTTGTTGTTTTTTGGTTTATTTTTTTGTTTTTTAAGGAATTTGAGCCTCAGAGAACCTGAGGTTTGCTGAAAATTTCAGTGCTTGTAAGTGACCAAGGCCAGGATTAAACCCTGTTCTGACTATATAAAGTTAGTGGATTTAACCGCTAAAACACTGCCGTTCTCCAGAGAGAATAGAAACAAGAGCCAGTACTAAACTGAGCCCTTGCAAGAGGCAGGAGTGCTTCATCCTGAGGAAGGTCAGTGCTTGCTTAGAGTTACTGCATGCTCCGAGGGAGAGTAGTGTATGTAAAAAATCCATTTTCCATAAAGCTGTAAGGAGCTAGATATGTTAGAATGGATATTATCTCAACTTTATTACAGGGATCTTTCCATATGCACACCATTACTGTCCTGTAATTCTTAAACCTACTGGAAATGCCTCAAACTTTATTTGATTGTCAGTGAAATTTCTTCCAGAGAATTTTCTGACTTGGGTTTGGAATGAATTGCCAATTTGCAGGGAGAGGTTTGTAGCAGGTAGTTCAAATAATGTTTATCATACTGTATTACAATTGTCTGTTTTTTTTTTTTTTTTTGTCTTTTCCCCTATACTGACCTGCTTGAGTGTAGATACTGTCTTACCTCTGTATCCCCTTAGCACCTGTCTTAGTGTCTGGGATGTATTGAGTGAAGTGAAGTCGCTCAGTCATGTCCTACTCTGCGACCCCATGGACTGTAGCCTATCAGGGTTCTCCCTCCATGGGATTCTCTAGGCAAGATTACTGGAGTGGGTTGCCATTTCCTTCTCCAGGGGATCTTCCCGACCCAGGGATCGAACCCGGGTCTCCCGCATTCCAGGCAGACGCTTTACCATCTGAGCCACCAGGGAAGCCCTGGTGATATATTGAGGTGCTCAGTAAATCTTGGTTAAATAAGGCACGATGGGAATCAGTGAGGGACTTTTGTGGGGAAGGCTGAAAGGAAGTTGAGATGGGAAGAAATTCAACAAAGATTAATAAAATTGCAATGTGATTTTGAAATTTAGTCTGTAGTTTTAACTTTTTATACATTACCTACCTTCCATTTTTAAATACAGTTTTTAGAAAGAATTGAAGGTTTAAAATTTGAATTTTTCTTTAATCCTGTTTCTTTTCTGGGCAAGCAGTACAAATAATAGTGTAAATAGTTAAGAATCCTAGTCAGTTCATTTCATATTATAGGCAGCTGTTAACTTCAGCCACTGAAACCTTATAGGTAACCATTTTCTAGAGGGGAGGAACTGGTTACCCAGAACATATTAGGGCAGCAGCAGGGAAGTATTGCTTTCAGCTGTGTTGGAAGTAAATGGTTTTTATACTTGTTAATAAAAACATAAAAAGCTTGAAATGATATTTTGAACATTAGTGCTTCAAAGAAAGTATGTTTGGACATCATTATATATATATATTTTTTTGTCACTGCTTTCACTGTGAAACTAGGAGATTTTGTTCACAAAGTGTATTGGAAAGTTTATGAGTTTAAGAACCCAAATTAATTTTCTGGGAAATTAGGAATAATAGTAATGAGAAATTTGCCTAAAGGAGTGAGCCATAGGTCATTACTATGTGATTTCATGTTCTCTTTCCTTGCAAAAGGGGTTAAATGCTGTGAGACGCTGAAATAGGGATTGCTCTGCCTAAATGCAGCTGCCTCCAAGGTTTGTAATAGAGGGCATTGATATCTCCTGGCAGGGAGATTTTAAAGGCGGGGAAGAACGACTGTTCAGTTACAACTATCCAGTGGGATATGAAGGTATGGATTGATTTGTATTTAGTTTTATTGTATAATGTATTTTTGGAAGTAACCGCCCCCCACCCCCCATTCTACTTGGAATTGCATGTTATTGATTATTAAATGTGGACCCTGTTCTCAATACTTAATATTTATTATTCTGGTTCAGGGACAGTATTTTCCATTTTAAGGCCATTTTCCTCTCCAGTGAGTCCTTAAACCTGATTGGAATGATGTGGGCATTTAGATTAGGCATGTAGTGGGGACATTATAAAGATCAAGAGTTTTCTTTTCTCAAAGTCTTCTCTGATGGCCTACAGGTAATTTGGTCACAAAACATGACCCATTTTGGATGATAAAACTTATTTTGAAAACATTTCAGACTTTCAGAAAAATTGGAAGAGGAGTACAATAACTCCTGTATATCCTTCATTCACCTTAACACCAGTTGTTAAAATTTTGCCATAAATGCTTTATTATTCTGTATTTTTTGATCAATATGCTGCCAAACTGGGAATTTCCAATCTAAATGTGCCACAAATATAGAAGCAGGGCAGCTCTGCATGCTAAGAGCGTGGATGCTGGAGCTGGACTGCTGCTGCTGCTGCTAAGTCGCTTCAGTCGTGTCTGACTCTGTGCGACCCCATAGACGGGTACCTGTGTTCAAATCTTCTACCACTTAACTAGCTAAGTAGCCCTGGGAAGATTGTTTAATTGCTCTATGCCTCGATCTCCTTGTATGTGAAATGAGGACAATGATATTAACTATCGCATAGGATTGTTGTGATGATGAAGTGACTTAATACATGCGAAATTCATAGGCTGTTGTCTGGCTCTTGGGAACACCTCGTTTTTCTTATTAGAATGGATACTTTGAATGAATTCAAACATTATTTGTCTCACTAAGTTTCCTTTAAGGTGTCTTAAGACCTGAGACTCTGTGGTGGATATAGATGCTTTTATTATGGAATAAATGGGTATCCTGGATGAATAGGCTTTTCTTTCTTTTTTTTTAAATAGACAAAAAGTGCCTTTAGCGATAGGCAAGTTTAAGTTGTGGAGGCAGGGTTGTCCAAAATACGGGTGCTGTGGGAATGGATAGCTCTTAATAAACTGAGGCGTGAGTGAGGGAAGAGAAGCTGGTGGCAGCCAAAGCTGCAAATTTCTTAGGAGATTTGGATACTTCAGGGGGAAAAAACAGCAATACAATTTCTCCCATCTTTTTGTATCTACAGGAGACAGAACTCAAGCATCCAAGGATAAACTTCCTTTAATTTTGGTAGAGAGTGGATTGAAAAAGCTTTGTTTGGGTTTATTATTCTTAATTTCGGACCAGTTTCTTTCCCTTGATGTCTCACTTGTCCAACCAGGATTTTGTAGGATAACGTTAGTTTTGAATGTACAGGAAGCAATTGCACAGCCATGAAGGTGGTTTTTTTTTACTGTCTTCTCTTGAAATAAACCTCACTTTTTAATGTTAAGGAAACATCATTTTCTATTTCCAACCCTTATTTATGGGACATTTGCAAAACTGAGACACGTAGAGATTTTGAGTTCATCAGTGCTTCCTGTGAGAAGTGTGCTTCTGTGAAAGTGATCTGTCTGCTCTTATATGTGGAAAACTAAACTGTGGCCTGTGGGAAATACATATGTGTTAACTGCAGCCTTGTCTGGAAGCTTTTGGTTTCTTCTAGCCTAAGTTTTTCCTTCCCTCATACCAAATAACCCATGAAACTAGTGTTCTGGAAAGTCTTTACGCTTCGTTTCTGTTGGCTCTCTATAGCTCCCTATCGTGACTTCTCCTGACCCCACAGGGGTTCATTTCTGACTGTGCTGGGTCTTGGCTGCAGTGTGTGGGCTTCTCTGCTTGCGACAGAGCGAGCTGGGGGCTGCTCTAGTTGCGGTGTGTGGACTTCTCAATATGCGGCTTCCCTTGTGGGACCGTGGAGCCCATGGGCTCCGTGGTTGCGGCTTAGTTGCCCCTCGGCCTGTGAGACCTTCCCGGACCAGGGATCAGACAGACCTGTGTCCCCTGCGTTGGCAGATAGATTCTTACTCACTGCGCACCAGAGAAGTCCTCTGTGGTTTTTTAAACCCACATTTCCCTCTACTGATTCTCCTGTTTCTCCTTTTCGTTCGCTTTCCTCTTTTTATTTGGTGTCTCCTTTACCTTTTTGCCTCCCCTATCTTTTTCCCCTTAGGTTGGTGGTCTTCACGGGCATCACTTTGCCTCACTAACACTTAGTATGAAAGAAATTTCTAATTCTTAAAATAGAATAAATTGTACTCATGTGGTGAAGGTTCGAGTATTAGGATACTGAATTTGATTATTTCAGTTAGGTCTATATTAGGATTAATTGTTATGATTCAAGAAGACTGAGTTCTAATTCAGATTAAGGTCTCCCCCCATTTTCAAATATCACCCACATTTACTAATTAATTACTCATTTTTTATTCAGTAGAGCAGAAGATTCTTACTTTTCCCGGAGTAAAAGTAAGTCACTTATGGGATATTTATCAGTTTCGTGTGTGTTTCCCATGTTGCTCAACACTGAATGCGGTCGTGTATTGGGAGGTCTCTTTGTGGAGTAAAGATATTTGTTTTAGGGAGCTTATATTTGAAAAACCCAAAATGTATTCTGGTGGTTGAGGATATAAGGCATTGTTATAGAAACTAGGTCAACTTTTCAGTACTTTTATCAAAGCACCTACAGTTTCCATTTCATTGCAAATGAAGGAAATCTCGTTCAAATAAAGTAGCTGGTGTATATTCAGTACACTTTTAAAATAGAGGGATCTATTTTAAAGGAGAAATTGGTGCCAATCTGATTTCTTTTCACTGTTTCTTTGTTGGGACGGGGGAAGTTCTGTAACCTCTCTTCTGTTTAGTTCTCTGTTGGCTGCTTTGTAAACCAGGGAAGAATTGGCCATTGAATGTCTACCCTGCTGAAGGTCAGCCAAATCTGCAGGTAAGACTACTTGAGACCCCCATTGATGGGCCTAACGTCACAATTAGAAAAAAATTTGTAGAAAGAAAAATGAAATAATGTTGATTTACTTTTCCAAAGTTTAATTTTTTGCTTTCACTGAAAAAGTTAAACATCTTCATTTGAAAGAGATCCGAGAGCCTGCTGTGCACCCACTGGGACTCACGGAGCTCACATTCCAGCTGGAGGAAGATAGGCATTAAGTGAGCAAGTAAATACACAGTAAGTCAGAGTATGATAGCACTATTGAGGAACAAAATAAAGCCAAATATGTGGAGTGGTGAACAGCAAGTGCAAGGGCAGGAGTGAGCTTGTTTAATACGGAGCAGTTGGGGGGGCCTCACTTACAAATTATGTTTGAAAGAGACTTAAAAGAAATCGGAATGTGGAGAAGGAAATGGCAGTCCACTCCAGTATTCTTGCCTGGAGAATCCCATGGACAGAGGAGCCTGGTGGGCTACAGTCCATGGGGTCACAAAGGTCAGATACGACTTAGTGACTAAAGCACCACCCCCACCAGTAACAGCTTGCAGACGAGCTCGTCCAGTAATACTGACTGATCTAAGGTCCTTCTGAATTTCAGCGCTCCACACAGTCCTTCCTTTGAGAAGGAAAAAAAACTTACTCTTCTTAGTCCTCTCACTACATTATTACTATATTAGCATATTTAAATACTTCATTGAAATATGACTGAAATAAACTACACATATTTAAAGTGTACAGTCTGAGCAGTTTTGACATATACATACCCAGGAAAGCTTCTGGAGTAGGAAATGGCAACCCACTCCAGTATTCTTGCCTGGGAAATACGACAGGTAGAGGAACCTGGTGGGCTACAGTCCACAGGGCTGCAAAGAGTCGGAGACGACAGAGCACGTGAGCACAGGAAAGCATCACATCAATTAAGATGGTGAGCAACCAACCATTCCTGAAAGTGTCATCCTATTTCATTGTAATCCTTACTTCTTGCCCACTTTGCTCCTAGACAACCACTAATCTACTTCCTGCCACTATAGATTAGTTCACATTTTCCAAAATTTAAATAGAATCATAGCATGTTCTTTTTTGTGTGTAATCTGGCTTCTTTTATTATGATTTTGAGTTCATCCATATTACAACATTTATCAGTAGTTGATTTCCATTTTATTTTTGAGAACTATTCTGTTGTAGAATTCCACCATCATTTGTTTATCTGTTCACCTGTTAATGGATATTTTCGTTGTTTGCAATTTTTGGCTATTAAAATACACAGAATGCTGTAAAAAAAAAAGGAAAAAGAAATCGGAATGAAGTCACACAGATAAGGGTACAAAGTGCAAAGGCCCTGACAGACTGGTTGTTACTAGCAGGCAAGAGAGATGGGGCGGCAAGCGCATTCAGAGGCCGGTGAGTGTGCTTGTGTCAGGGGAGGCCGTGTGGGCTCCTGCACTGCGCAGCGCAGGGCAGTCTCCTCGCCGCAGACCCCAAAGACCACAGCTGAGAGCGAGTTTTGTGTGTGCTTTACAAGGAGCTGAGGCAACACCTGGCCCAGCCTCCATCTTTGTCCCATTGCAGAATAGTCAGCACGAAATCGCAAAGTAGCAGAATCTGCATAGGTGGATGACCCTTGTCTTGGAGAATGATAAAAGTAATGCAGAACAAGCTTGTGTGTGTGTGTGGAAACTGAGATCAAATTTTTATTCCCTAGAGAAATCTGTTTCTCCACCAACTGATCTACAGAGTCAAATTTCTATGAACAGTAGAAGTGACAGCCTTCTTTTTGAGTACATTGAGTTTTTTTTTTTTTTTTAGTACATTTGTTGATTTGGCTTATGACCAAATATTATGCCTACCCCACTTATTTGCTGCTTTTTGTTTTGCTCATTGAACCAAAAGTTCCTGCTTCCTCACAGCCCTAATCATTGAGATTAAATAGCTTGAGGGTCCATTTTATAGGTCACCGTATCCATATTACTGTCTTGCACATCGGGGGCTGTGATCAATCCTGATAACTAACTGTATGTCTGTTTTCCCTTTTTATGTATTGATACGTTTAAGCAGTAATGGTGTTAAAACATAGGCTGAACCCCTTGGCCTGGTTGGCTTTGGTGGGATTGAAGAAGCACTAGCTGTGCAGTGGTCGATGTTCTGTGGCACCCCCATAATGGAAAGTAAAAGCATAGTGATTCCCAGAGGAGTCTGTCTCGAATCACCCATTCTTTCTTTCTCTTGCAAGATTTCTTGTTTTGCTAGTCTGTCCTTCAGTGAAAGAGTGTCTCTGTCCCTTTCTGGGTCTCTCTCTCAGTTTGGGGTTTAACCCTAGAGCTTGACCTGGTTACCCTCTATTCTTCCCTTTAATTATACCTATCTAGTTGTCATTCTGTTACCTAATATCCTTGGGAGATGCCCTCAATCAGAAAACTTTTTTTCCCTCCTGTCCCCTTCTCCTTTGGTCAGATAACTGTATCATCTTGCAGGAAATACTCTCGGCAATCAGATTCTCCAAATTTTGGAGTTGCTTAAATCACTGCTTTACAGATGTTTATAGTTGTCTTGAAAGTAAGTCTTTTGATGCCATTCTTCTTTCCTAAGTCTCTGGTGACATGCTTCCTTGTGGAAATACTCCTCTTTATGCTCCTTCTAAAAACATCTTACTATTCACTTGCTATTCAAAGCAGAAGTTAAGTGACTTACTTGGATAAGTGTCAGCGGTAACACGTGAATCCAGAGTTTCTGGTGTTTCTATTATATTGTCAACTGGGCTAAAATTATCTAGGGTCTTGAATGTTAGATTTAAGACTTCGGACTTCTTTTGGGATGGAATGTGGAACCAATTTTAGGAAATGTGGTATAGCTCTTTGTTCCTTGGAGGAAAGTTAAACTGAGTCATTTAAAACAATAATTGGGTTTTCCAATCTGCAGTGTAAATAGGGATATCCTCCACTGTAGCAACTCAGGATTCCAAAGAAGTGAGATAGTTCTTCCTTTTAGGTTCTGAGCCTGGAATGTAGCATTTAGTATTGTATCATTCTGGCCATCTATATATTTAATTCCATACTTTCAAAGAAACTTTAATCCAAACTGAATAACGAGCTGTCTGATGAACAGTAAAGCAGGTCTGAATAATGTATTTTATAACCAGTGTCCTTTTTGGGAGAGGAATGTGGTGGGCAGAGGGTTGTCAGGGTTAGGCCAGGATGGTGGTTCCCAGCAGCTGTCAGAACCGCTTTGAGAGCTTTTCACAAAGATGAATTCTGAGGCACCTATATAGTAAGGTGTGAGGACTGGGGATGTAGATTTGGGAGATATTTCTAAAAACAGCTTCCCAGGTGATTCTGATCACTCAGGTTTGAGGACAACAAAATCGGAACTTTTGAGTTAAGCTACAGATCTGTATGATTTCTCAGATGGGTGGTGACTTAGTATGAGAAATAGAGGAGACTAGTTCATGGTGTCAGTGGGTAGTTGGAAGCTTTCTACTCTGTATCCCGTGTTGTTTGAAATAAATGACTGATGTCACTGTCGGATTTGGGGATTCTGCCAGCGCTTAGTATGGGGTGGAGGACTTGCCTCTTAGGGGGAAGGGAGACTTAGACCACATCTCCATTTCCCATCTCCATTTTGAAATTGTGGAACAACTTCAGGAGAGGATGCTAGCATTGAAACTCAGCTGGACAATTTGTTTAAAACTCAGCAGGAAGGGCCAATGTTACTTCCTGTCTGAAAAGGAAGTGCGGGCTTCCTTCCCTTCCTCCTTGGCTAATGCTGGCCCGCTTAGAATATGGCTGGGGGAGGGGCTGGTCACAGTAGGGCTTTAACTGGCTATTGTGCCTGGGGAGGTCAGGTCATATCAGTGTGGAAGAGCAGAAGCATTTGTTCCCTTCTTAAAACCCGGAGATGGATGCTGTGTGGACTGCTTTCTACTTGAGATTATCTAATAGCTTTGTGCTGCGTTTGCTGTTGCAGTCCAGGAAGCCTTCCAGTCTCCAAGACATTATTTTACATTAAACCTTATACCTCCCCTGTATTCCCTGACATTTGAAAATAGATCAAGGAGGGAAGAAACTGAAATCCATTTGATACTGAGGGGTAGGTTGTGGAAAGGAGAGCATAAATGGGCAGAGGGGAGTGGATGACAGAAGTTTCGTATTTTTAAATTGAGCCAAGAAAGCATTCCTTCTAAGTGGGGCCAGTTGGCACTCTCCCTGCTATTTTAGTTCTGGCTTCTCCTTCCTACTGGCCAGTCAATTGTATTAAGTGTTTGATGTGAGTTTGAACTGTGGTCTCTGGGGCTGGGGGGAGGGAGGGTGGGGGAAACAGCTGGTGCCTTCATCAAGCTATCTCCATTATGCTTCTTTTCAGGGTGTTAGGGGGAGGGTGGTAGAGGAATTGGGTGTGTGTTAGCAGAGTCCTAGCAACTCTCAGTAGTGGGATTGGATCCTTGGGCACTTTTAATGCTATGTGGGATGTTGGCTAGTTGGAATGTAGCAAAACCTTTTCCCAATCACATTCTTTCCTCTGCCTCACCTCCTTCCAATTCTTTCAGCTTTGGGCTGACGGGGAGAGAAAGGGGTATGTGTGAAGTTACATAGCAAAACAGATTCATACTTTCCCAACCGTTTAGTATTCAGCTTAAGTCTTGTTCCCTTCCATTGACTTTCTCCTTACTTCTTTGTTGTTTCTTTGGTTGGGTTTTCTGACTGTCTGCAAACAGCCAGAGATAGGACAGGAGTAGAAGCGGGGCCTTCGGTGAAGTTGTGCTGAACTGCGATCAGTTGGCTATACTGGTCTGCTTCCCTCCCTCACATTGTGGGGTGACTGTATTTCTGAGTCAGCATGCATTTTCTGTCTCACCTGCTCAATTTGAGGCAGAGAACTTGCTGAGTATCCCTTTGGAGTAACAGCAACATTGATACTGGTGTGTCCGGTTCTCTGTCTGGGGTGTGTGTTTTTTTAAGTATCTTAAAAAAAAGATATCTTAAAGTCTCCTACTGTGCTGTTTTATCTGCTTTTGGTATAACCATCTCCCACGAATATATTTGGCCTGGAGTATGAAGGAAGGAGAATTGGGTAAGAATACTAACTTTTAAATTAATACAAATGTTTAAAGTTATTCCTGAGTTGGTTTGATTCAGCGCTGTGTAGAGATTTTAAACTGTGTGCCTCAGCGATAGAGCTTGCAGTGGCAAGGCTCTGTCTGGTCTGAAATACAGGGTGAATGTGGCTAAATATTCTTTTTTCTGTCCAGTCCTAGAATGACTTGATTATTGTGTCTGTACCTGCCCCACCTCCTTGTATCTGGTTATATCATAGCCAGATATGGAATAATTCATTCTAATTGTGCTGTTTTAGACTTATCTCTTTTTGCATCAACATGTACCATCCAAATCAGGTTTCCGCATAAGGAGCTTCTAGCAGAGCCAAGAAGGAGAAAGGAAGGGGAGAAGATGAGAAATAACTGTGTATTACTCACTCGTTAATTGCCTGGAATATCCCCCTGGTTTGAGAGCTCTGCGCCCTAAACCTTGTGCTGTGCTTTACGCAAGGGGAATTGAGCCCTGGGGGCAAAGGGTGTTACTTTGGATTTCAAGAATCTGGTTAATAGGGCTTGACTTCTTTCTGCATCTTTGCTTCTGGAGTTTAGGGCTAACACCCAATGGGCTTGTATAAGACAATACAAAAATGTATCATTTATCCCGTTCTTGGTATGAGCTGAGGGCTCTTATAGGGAGGGAGGTTTTCCTTCCTGATGAGGTGCCAAACCTACATACAGCCCCTGACCCACCCCAGGGGCAGCAGTGAGCAGGAGAAGCCGAGTCCGTAGTGGTGACCTTTCTTGCTGCAAGAACTACTGTGCAGCCCCTAGGAGACCTCCCTTCTCTCCCTGGGGAAATAGAGAACTTTGCTCCTGGCATCTGCTGGTGCCTGTTCCGCCTCTACACAGGGTGGAGTCTGCTGTGTTTTGTTTGTTCTCTGTGGGGCCTTTTAGAAAGCAGCTTTAGCTTGTGGCCAAGAGTTTGAAAGACTTTAAACAGTAGAAATGGGTGATAGAGAGCAGGATAGAGATGTGTCCGAAGTAGTTTTCCCAGGCGTGCGTATTCTTTTGACTGAATGCGGATTGGTGATCAGGTTGCCATAATGAAGCTTTCTGTGGGATTTATCACATACAGCTGAGCTGAGTATAACACCAGCAGCAGCTTTAAAATCCCCAGTCCCCCAGGTGAAGAAACTAGCCAAGAAGGAGCCTTGAAAATCGCCCCAGCCCCTCTGAGCCCTTAGGTCCTCACACAGGATCTTTCCGCCGATGCTGAAAGGCCCGAGCTTTGTCCCCTGTAGCTTGGGGCAGGGAGGAGGGTTGTTTTCCCTGAACATGATAAGGAGCTGCGCGGGGCAGAGTGGGAGCTCGGGCTGGCGATTGGTAGACAGGATGCCCTGGAATGCGGTTGGCTTGCAGCCCAGAATCCAGCACTTTGTATTTGTTTGTTTCTGGGAGACTGTGGTCTGGTGCTACTGTGACAGGAAGTGGGGAAGCTGGGAGTGGGGGAGCCGAGAGGGGCGATGTCTTTGTGGTTCTCCTGTGAAATCTCTTTGTCCCTGGAGAGCCGCTCCGCTGCCGGGCTCTACTGAGAAGAGAGAGCCTTTGTGTGTCTAGTGGGTCTCGGGGCAGCGAGCTTCTCCAAGGGCCGGGGAGCGCAAGTTGTGACTGTGGCCTTTTGCGTTCAGCACTCGAGTTAAGTAAATGGCTACCGTCTCTTAATATTGGGATCTCGCTGACTTTTTAATGTGTGCTGCTACTATTTATAGATCTCTCGGATTTAATTAAGGAAGGAATATTAGAAGGAGGTAGATGTTTATTTTATGTTATTCACGGTATATATTGCAGATCTGTTGAGTCTGAAAAGGATAGAAACAGGCAATTCCTTTTTTAAAATATAAATTTATTTATCTTAATTGGAGGCTAATTACTTTACAATATTGTAGTGGTTTTGCCATACATTGACATGAGTCAATGTGTCCCCCATCCTGAACCCCCCTCCCACCTCCCTCCCCATCCCATCCCTCTGGGTCATCCCAGTGCACCAGCCCCGAGCACCCTGTCTCATGCATCGTAGAAAGGGGCAATTCCAATTGATGCCTTAGTCCATACGGAGCTGGAGAAACCTACTTCTTAAAAAAAAATTATCTTTGTATTTATTCATTTCACTGTGCCAGTGAATGGGGGATCCATTTCCCCTGACCAGGGCTCGAACCTGGGCTGCCTGCATCAGGAGCGTGATGCCTTTACCATTGGACCACCAAGGGAAGCGCCCGCCCGCGCCCCCGTTTCTCAGTATTGAGAGGTGCTGGCAGTTCCCTGGCTCCAGTGGGCTGCGGTTGGTCGATGTCAGGGATTCCCCCTCCGTCTAGACTGAACCAGCACCTGTAGCGCCCCCACCCCTTCCCACTCCCAGCTCCCCTTGTTTTGTGTTTTCCCTGCCCTCCATTCCAGCTGTGAATCAGGCATCTCTTCTCAACTTGTGGATTGGGTGGCTGAGTCTTCAACTTCTTGCGGAGCTGGCTCGTCCCTGAGGACGCACACAAGCGGCCTTTGATTACCCTGGAGGACAGCTGCCCTAGAGGCAGATTGCTGGCATACCACTAGAACAATCCCTCCCCTCTGTTCTGATGCTGGCTAGCACAGTCTTCCCTACTTCTAGTTCCTTCTGTTTTCTATCCCACCTCCAATCTCTGCTATTGGTTTAGTGAGGTGTCACATTAAAAATGGTAGTAGGGATATTTGTGATTAGATTTTCTTTCTTGCGCGCTGCTTAGAGAATGTGGCGAGTAGCCAGATTTCAATAGCAGGCCTTTCAGGGTAAAAGTAGGTGATTTTATACAAAGTAATACTTCTTTTGTCTCTCTTAGCTTTTCTCCTGAGTTCTTGTTCCTTTTAAAATGAGAAATCTAAGGTATTTCAATTCTGGCTATTCTTCTCCAGAACTGAGTAAGGTCTTGCTCTTTAAAATGAAGGTAGTGCCCAAAGGTCTAGATGCTTCCGCCTCATCCTCTGTCACCACCCCTCCATCCCCCCACCCAAAAGTTACTTTTGGTCACCTTCTGAATTTGAATTAGAATGACTTTTAACCCCAAGAAACATAGAAAGTTCATATTCACTCAGTCTTTCAAGTTTCTGCCACTCACTAGTTGTGTTGACCTTGGGCAGGAATCCTTCTGATGTGCAAGTTTATTCGTCTACAGAAGGGGCCAACGCTACCTCAGGTTGTTGGGAGCAGTGTGTGTGTGTTTTTATAGGCAGAGGTCAGTAATTAATAACTCACAAATACTGTCCCCTATAAGGTCAGATTTTCTTCTTTTAGAGCGAAACATTTCCTTCAGCCATCTGCCCTGTGGCTGAAATAGGACCTTCACACCTCGTGATGTCTTCATAGACTCACACTTGTCTCTCTGTTGCTTGTGTCAAAAGAGGCGTACCCTAAACCTAATGGAACCGGTGTCTTGTTGCTCATTTTAGGGCTCAGGGCTTTCTGAGGAAGCTGGACTGTAGATGTGATTCAGTTACATGCTTTCAGCTTTTCCAGGTCATCTTCAAATAATGGGCAAAAAGAGTCGGTGGGAATACCAGAGATAGAAAGTTAGGCAGGTCGGTGAGAAGCTGCCACTTTAAAAAAGCAATGTGAACTCAAACAGTTGGGTGACCTCTAGTAAACCTTAAGGTTAAGCTTTTTTCCCGTGGATTTTTTTGTTCCTAGCCTGTGGTAGTGAAGAGTGTAAGGTATCCTAGTTAATTTTAGGATTTCTCTTTTATGAGACAGAAGTGAAGTTCCGTTTTGAGTAGACTTTTCCTAATTTCCCTTTGTATGCTGACCTCCCTCTCGTTCTCCCACTTTTTGTAGAATGGAGAAAGGCATTTGGCCTCTCCCCTTCCTCCAGTCTGACACCTCCCTCTGTTTTTTTTTTTTGGCCCCTCCTTCTTATCTTTGTTTTCTTATCGGCCTCTCCCTGAAGCTCTGCTTTCTCCTTATAAGGCTGGCTGAGGTGCCTCTGGCAGGGTTGCAACAGGGATACAGGTAAGTAGCTCAGTGTGTCTCAGACTCAGGATTGAGAGAAAATTCAGTGCTCTCTGTCCTGGTGGAAGGCCTTGGAGAGGCACGTGGTTAGTGGGGGAGGAGGAGGCAGCCTGGCCTGAGAGATCGGAAGGACTTGTTAGACCAGTCCTGCCTGTGTGTCACTCGCCCTCCAGAGAAGCAGGTTTTGTTTCCTTCCATACCATTTCAGTCCTGGGCCCCCTCTGTAGATGAGAGCCGCACCCTTACTTTGCTTCAAAGCCAGCCTAGCATTTAGCCATTTTAGTATATTACGGTTTGGGGGGTTCCCAGGATACTTGGGAGGGGAAAAGAGGAATAAGAATGTTCCATCTGGTTTCTGAATTTAAGGTCAAGATGGTGGAGGTTTTTTGTTTTGTTTTGTTTTTTTTAAGTCACAGTAAAAAACATTTAAATCCTGGAACAGGTAACTAGAATATTTAAGGTGTCCTAAGTGACCTATAGGGATTGCTAGCTCAGCTGCCTTTTAACAAGGAGTATTTCTTAAAAAAAAAAAAACAAAAAAAAAAACCACCCAAGAGTTTCATGTATTTGTTTTCCGTTTTTTTTCTCAGAAGCTCCAATGAGATAGCATGATCACTCTTTTCTAAGAGGAGGATGATTTACCAGAGAGTCCCTTAATTCATTAGATTTAGGTGGCGCTAGTGGTAACAAGCCCCCGCTTGCCAGGGCAGGAGACTCGGCTCCATCCCTGGGTCAGGAAGACGCTCCCCGGAGGAGGAAATGGCAGCCCACTCCAGTGTTCTTGCCTGGAGAATCCCATGGCCAGAGGAGCCTGGCGGGCTACAGTCCACGGGGTCGCAAAGAGTTAGATAGGACTGAAGGGACTTCGCATGCACGCAGTGGTGGACACGGTGAGACCTAGTCCTTCCTTGCAGAGACTCCTTCGGTCAGCCTTCTGGGTGCTCTTAAGTGGAGAAGCTGGGCCGGTCATAAAGCAGGCCACGTAATTCTGAGAAGTGCCCAGTTGGCAGGAGGTTGGGAAGTGAACATAGTCCTCTTTCCGTCTTATTGCAGATCTTGTCCAGGCTTTGAGTTAGTGTAGGAGCAAGTCTATCCAGCAGGGAGAAATACTAGAATTGTTCTGACTGAGCTTTGAATTGTTCTCAGTTCAGATGGTGGAACTTCAAGTGGTGGGTGGGGTGCTTAGACTTTGGACTTTGGTATAAGCACTCTGTGATAAGAAGCCCTGGAAAACGATCGACAAAATATATTCCTTTTGATTTAAAAATTAAGTGTGGATTTTCTCTTTGTGTGGTTGAACTGGACTATTTTGGTTTGAACTTGGCAAATGCCAGTCAAGGCAAATAAATACCTTTACGTGTTTAGAACGCCTATGCTTTTTGGTCTGATTATGTTCTGTAGTGTTACAGGTGCTATGTTTTATTGAGGTGTAGAGATCTTCAGTAGATGGCTCAGTCTGTACCTTTTAAAAAAGCAGTTTGGAATCCCTAGGATGATGAAGTTTTTGCTAATCATTGCGTTTAGAGGGAGGACGTAACTTTATCTTTGATTCTGTAATGAAGAAATAGAAGGGAACAGCGCTGCCTTTGAACCTGGCTACAGAAGATAAAATTTCTTTTTTCTTGCTTTCTTCCAGAGCCCAAAGACTGTTTTGTGGGGTTTAAGAGTTTTCCATCTGAAGACAAATAATCTTTCTCTTTCCACAGAGATTTATGTGCCTAATTTTGGTCATCTCTTTGGATATACTTCGCTGAATTGGGTGGAGGTGGGAGAGAGGCTCAGAGTCACCCTGTCTACAGTTTTACATATCTTATAAAGCTAAACTCGGAAAAGCAACAAAAAGTAAAGCTTACATGGGGTTATTAAAACTTCTCCAAGGTCTCACAGTCTGTTTCTGGCAAAGCCAGGTCTTGAACTCCAGGTCTTTTGACCTCTGGAGAAGGAAATGGCAACCCACTCCAGTACTCTTGCCTAGAAAATTCCATGGATGGAGGAGCCTGGTGGGCTACAGTCCATGGGGTCACAAAGAGTTGGACACGACTGAGTGACTTCACGACCCTTAAGAGTGTGAAGGATTCGTGTAGCCTGTAGCTTATGGAACTACAGCTAGTGGCAAAGGGGAGCCTGCGGAGACGAGTGGTCTCTTCAAATGCCCCACCAGCACCTCCAAACCAGCACCTCCAAACCAGCACCTCCAAACCAGCACCTCCAAACCAGCACCTCCAAACCAGCACCTCCCCAACCAACACCTCCAAACCAGCACCTCCAAACCAGCACCTCCCCAACCAACACCTCCAAACCAGCACCTCCAAACCAGCACCTCCCCACCAACACCTCCAAACCAGCACCTCCAAACCAGCACCTCCAAACCAGCACCTCCAAACCAGCACCTCCAAACCAGCACCTCCCCAACCAACACCTCCAAACCAGCACCTCCAAACCAGCACCTCCCCACCAACACCTCCCCACCAACACCTCCAAACCAGCACCTCCAAACCAGCACCTCCAAACCAGCACCTTCCAAACCAGCACCTCCAAACCAGCACCTCCAAACCAACACCTCCAAACCAGCACCTCCCCACCAACACCTCCAAACCAGCACCTCTCCACCAACACCTCCAAACCAGCACCTCCCCACCAACACCTCCAAACCAGCACCTCCCCACCAACACCTCCAAACCAGCACCTCCAAACCAGCACCTCCAAACCAGCACCTCCAAACCAACACCTCCCCACCAACACCTCCCCACCAACACCTCCAAACCAGCACCTCCCCAACCAACACCTCCAAACCAACACCTCCCCACCAACACCTCCAAACCAGCACCTCCCCAACCAACACCTCCAAACCAGCACCTCCCCACCAACACCTCCAAACCAACACCTCCAAACCAGCACCTCCAAACCAACACCTCCAAACCAGCACCTCCCCACCAACACCTCCAAACCAGCACCTCCAAACCAGCACCTCCAAACCAACACCTCCAAACCAGCACCTCCCCACCAACACCTCCAAACCAGCACCTCTCCACCAACACCTCCAAACCAGCACCTCCCCACCAACACCTCCAAACCAGCACCTCCAAACCAACACCTCCAAACCAGCACCTCCAAACCAGCACCTCCAAACCAGCACCTCCAAACCAACACCTCCCCACCAACACCTCCCCACCAACACCTCCAAACCAGCACCTCCCCAACCAACACCTCCAAACCAACACCTCCCCACCAACACCTCCAAACCAGCACCTCCCCAACCAACACCTCCAAACCAGCACCTCCCCAACCAACACCTCCCCACCAACACCTCCAAACCAGCACCTCCCCACCAACACCTCCCCACCAACACCTCCCCAACCAACACCTCCCCACCAACACCTCCAAACCAGCACCTCCCCACCAACACCTCCCCACCAACACCTCCCCAACCAACACCTCCCCAACCAACACCTCCCTAAACCCAACACTTCCCAAACCCAGCACCTCCAAAACCTTAGTCCTTTATGTTAGCTGTTTGTAGTAGTATTAGTCGTGTCCATCACCAACTCCCGGAGTTCACTCAGACTCACGCCCCTCGAGTCAGTGATGCCATCCAGCCATCTCATCCTCTGTCGTCCCCTTCTCCTCCTGCCCCCAATCCCTCCCAGCATCAGGGTCTTTTCCAGTGAGTCACCTCTTTGCATGAGGTGGCCAAAGTACTGGAGTTTCAGCTTCAGCATCAGTCCTCCCAGTGAGTCTTCAGGACTGGCCTCCTTGCAGCGGTGTTGGTAGCAGTAGCTTTCTGTGCGTCGGGCGTTTGCTGAGTGCTTGCCATGGAGCCTCTCATTTCATCCTCGCAGCTGTCCCTTGTGTCTTGTTTCTCCCTGTTTCTCCATTTTACAGAAAAGAAACCTGAGGATTAGATTTGCCCAAAGTCACATAGCTAAGAAGCAACAGAGCTGAGATTTGAACACAGTCAGTGTGATTACAAAGTTGATATTCTTAACCTCTAAGAATTCTAACTCCAAACCGTTTCTGCAGCCTGTTTACAGTAGAACATCATCGTGGGGATTGTGCTGTAGGCAGGTGACTTTTTGCCCTGTTACCTGGTTGACATGGTTGAACTGTTTGGTCTTTCTGGGTATCTGATTTAATTCAACTTTTTATTTTTTTTTGGTTTAGAATTCTTATAGAAGAGATTGGATATTTACTGTTGTCTGTACTTGAATATGGGAACCTTGTCGATTCAGGGTCTATAGGTCTTGGCTTGTTAAGAATAAAGAGGGTATTCTCAGCAAGTCTAGTGATCGGTGAATTGCACGTTTCACCTGTTCACTTTGCTTCCCTCCCCCACCCTGGGAATTCCTTAGTGATCTTTTTTTGGGGGGTGTTGACTGCATGTCTTGCAGGTCTTGGTTCCCTGACCAGGGACTGACGTGGGGCTGTGAGAGTGAAGCCCCAGGGCCTTGGCACTGGGCCACCAGGCAATTCCCAGTGACCTGTTTTTAGTGAGGACAAGTGTAATCCATTGAGAATAAAAGTAGCAAACCGGTAAAGGTGTTGGCCTGTAGTCTTGAGGCTTTCATGACTCTTAACTGCCAAAATTAGTTAATGGTTTGCAGATTCTGGTCTGTAGGATAATTTGTTTTTTATGCTGTGTATGTTTGGCATGAGACTCAGGTGTTAGAGTTGTGAGATGATGTCCTATATCAGATCAGATCAGTTGCTCAGTCGTGTCCGACTCTTTTGCGACCCCATGAAGCGCAGCACGCCAGGCCTCCCTGTCCATAACCAACTCCCAGAGTTCACCCAGACTCACGTCCATCGAGTCAGTGATGCCATCCAGCCATCTCATCCTCTGTCATCCCCTTCTCCTCTTGCCCCCAATCCCTCCCAGCATCTGAGTCTTTGCCAATGAGTCAACTCTTCACATGAGGTGGCCAAAGTACTGGAGTTTCAGCTTTAGCATCATTCCTTCCAAAGAAATCCCAGGGCTGATCTCCTTCAGAATGGACTGGTTGGATCCTTGCAGTCCAAGGGACTCTCAAGAGTCTTCTCCAACACCACAGTTCAAAAGCATCAATTCTTCGGGGCTCAGCTTTCTTCACAGTCCAACTCTCACATCCATACATGACCACTGGAAAAACAATAGCTTTGACTAGACAGACCTTTGTTGGCAAAGTAATGTCTCTGCTTTTGAATATGCTATCTAAGTGGGTCATAACTTTCCTTCCAAGGAGTAAGCGTCTTTTAATTTCATGGCTGCAGTCACCTTCGGCAGTGATTTTGGAGCCCAGAAAAATAAAGTCTGACACTGTTTCCACTGTTTCCCCATCTATTTCCCATGAAGTGCTGGGACCGGATGCCATGATCTTCGTTTTCTGAATGTTGAGCTTTAAGCCAACTTTTTCACTGTCCACTTTCACTTTCATCAAGAGGCTTTTGAGTTCCTCTTCACTTTCTGCCATAAGGGTGGTGTCATCTGTATATCTGAGGTTATTGATATTTCTCCCGGAAATCTTGATTCCAGCTTGTGCTTCTTCCAGCCCAGCGTTTCTCATGATGCACTCTGCATAGAAGTTAAATAAGCAGGGTGACAATATACAGCCTTGACATACTCCTTTTCCTATTTGGAACCAGTCTGTTGTTCCATGTCCAGTTCTAACTGTTGCTTCCTCACCTGCATACAAATTTCTCAAGAGGCAGATCAGGTGGTCTGGTATTCCCATCTCTTTCAGAATTTTCCACAGTTTGCTGTGATCCACACAGTCAAAGGCTTTGGCGTAGTCAATAAAACAGAAATAGATGTTTTTCTGGAACTCTCTTTTTCCATGATCCAGCGGATGTTGGCAATTTGATCTCTGGTTCCTCTGCCTTTTCTAAAACCTGCTTGAACATCAGGAAGTTCACCGTTCACATACTGCTGAAGCCTGGCTTGGAGAATTTTGAGCATTACTTTACTAGCGTGTGAGATGAGTGCAGTTGTGTGGTAGTTTGAGCATTCTTTGGCATTGCCTTTCTTTGGGATTGGAATGAAAACTGTCCTCTATAGCTTACCTAACTGCTTCATTCTCTTCCCCCACATATGCTTTCCTTTTTCTTCCATTTATTTATTTTTTTAATCCCACTTATTTCTTATATGGAGACATTATGGGTAACCTGTTAACCTAAAGATAAGTAGAAACTTTTTCTTTTCCCCCTTTCTTTTGATATTTGGGAATAAACCTCTTACGAGTTATAGGAGAGAGGTGTTGGACTATCATTTTATATTGGAGTTAAGTTCAAATTTGCTATTAACTGAGACCTTGGGTAATTTCTTCACCTGTAGGCCTTTTTCTCATTTGCAGTAAAACTTCCTTAGTAGTCCTTGGAAGGATTGCCAGGATAATAAATCTAAAACACTCAGTGATTGTTAGTTCTTTTCACCTTCCCTTTCTCCTTGTTAATAAACTGCTAAAGCCTCAAGTAGGGAATTGAGAGTTGATTATAGCAGATGTGTAATTCTGTGATGGCTGCCAGGCGCTGAAGAGAAGCCCCCTACGTCCCAGAAACACTGGTCTAGGCAGGACCTCCTAGTAAATAGTTCTGGAGTAGGAAAACCAGCTCATCCACTCCTTAGAACCCAGGTATGCCCTTGACTCAGTTAATTTCATCTACTAGTTCACAAAATAGTTTTAGGCTGAGGCATTATCATTAAGTAATGTAATTGGAAGATAAAACCTAACTCTTGAAACAACTTAATACCTCACATTTATATAATGTGCCTCGTCACAGCTGCTCCTCGCTGCGGCTCTGGGCTAGGCTGGGCTGGCGGTGTTGGCACCTTAGAGACGAGAACGTGGCAGGCCTTGCTGCCGTCGTCAGCTAGTGGCGGACCGCGGACGGGGTGTGTCTTCTGAGCCCAGTTCTGTCCCGCAAAGCTCTGCTTCTGCCCTGTTCTGGGCAGATAAGCCTCCCCCATGCTTTTAGTCCTAGGAATCGGATCTTCTCTTTCTTCATGTTTTCACCTTCTCCAGATTAGGGCCGGGTCTCCAGATCCTGCTTCGCAAGTTGGAGCCCTGGGTAGAGCCCCCTTACCCTTCCTAAAGTCATGGGGGCAAAAGGCGGCGATTTTATGGCAGACTGACAGTTTCTCTTTGCAACAGGGAATGTTGTCATTGTATGCTCGATAGTAGTGGTAGTTTGGTCTTTTATTAGCAAAGAAAATTACAGGGTGGAGACTGCCCGAGTAGTAACTACAGTTCAGACCGACCTGGGAGAAGCTCTCGAGCTCAGAGTCCTTTCAGTATGGAAGGTTCGTAGGTCATTGATGTAGTGGGTAAGCACAAGTATTTAAAATTCAGTAATAAAAATGAAAGGGAGGAATATTTTTTAAAAAAGACTTTTGAGTGGCCTGTTGCTCTGTAGGGGATTGAGAAAGCGACAGCGGCCTTTGAACTTAGAGGAAGAACGGGGTTGGTAAGTGGCTGTGGGAGCCCAGAACCCAGAGGCCGGAGGACTGCGTTCCTGGACTGAGGGCCTGGTCCACTGGGAGGAGTCTGGGTGATGGAGAATTAATTAAGGCGTCTGAAAAGTGAAAGTTGCTCAGCCTGTCCGACCCTTCGTGACCCCATGGACTATACAGTCCATGGACTTCTCCAGTCCAGAGTATTGGAGTGGGTAGGCGTTCCCTTCTCCAGGGCATCTTCCCAACCCAGGGATCGAACCCAGGTCTCCCGGATTGCAGGCGGATTCTTTACCAGCTGAGCCACCAGGGAAGCCCAAGGAGTTTGTTGGGCGCCTGCTTGTCAGTTCCTCTGGATACTCGTGCTTGCTGAACGCTGCGTGTACGCTGAAGCAGACGGGCCTGAGCGTCTGTGCTTGGTAGGGCCCTGGGGAGCGTGGGAAAGGGAACTGAAGCCGAAGGCTGAGCCTGGCTAGTCCCCACACGCCTTCCCCAGCACGACGATTGCACTGGTTTCCCAACGTCTTTGTGGGCATGCTGGGACTGGGCTCTGGACGTTTCTGCCTCAGGGGTGGGGAGGAGGCGGAAGGGCGTTCCAAAAGCAGTTTTCTCTTCCCAATTTGGTTGCTGGGAACAGGGGGTAAATGAATTTCTATCCATATTATAACCTGCTCCTAGTGCTCTGCAGAAGTACAGGTAGAGAAACTCTGACATGACTGCAGAATCCAGTTTTATTGAAAACTACATTCAGGGTCCGTGTATTTGAAAACAGCAAAGTCCAAAGGGCATCTGTCACATTAAGCAATTCTAGGTCATGTTTTAAATTACCCCCATTCCTAGATTGTTTTTCCGCCCATATCTGCCCTTGCTCTTTTTTTTTTTTTTTAATACATTAGATATATTTTATTTTCCTCTCACTCCTGTTTTTCCTCCACGTATTCCTACAGCTCTCTCCTTCCTGCTTCCTCCTTGCTGTGGTGGCTGGGATGCTTCTCCCATGACACTTTGGATCTAGCCTGGGCTGTTTTCTGTTAAACCAATCAGTTGCGACCTTCTCTTAACAGGTGTGTATATAAATATGTTTATTAACAATAAAAAATTGTTAAGTGCTTTTTTTCTGGAGATGTTGATGAGAGGGTGGGAAATAGAGGGTTTATTCTGAAACCCACCTTTCAACATAGTACATCTGGGACTCCCCAGAAAGTCTCCCACTGCCGACTTGTAAGCGAGAATCGCTAATGACTCCAACAGTGTAACTGCTGTGCCCGTCCACTTGCTAGCCAACTCGGTAGCTCACGTCACAGGGTATGGGGCACTCTTCAGTTCTGAGTAACTATCATCTGTGGGGGTAGTTACACACAAGTCCTCGCTAGGTGCTTGGATGTTTGCCCTTAGTTGGAATAAGTAAAGATGTAAAAATGAAGCCTATTTAGAGCTTTCTTCAGGATGACAGGGATGTAGGAAGTCCCAGCTATCGACTAAAGGTTAGTCTATGAACTGCTAGAAGGGATAACTTTATTATAGTTTCATATGATGGCTCCTTTTCCTACTCCACAAAGAGATGTGGAGGTCACTGAAAATGGCTCCTTTTCGCACATAGTCTTTTTTATTCTGCTGCTTTCTTGTCCGTTAGCCAAGGCACACATTCTGCCTTCAATGTTGTAGTACAGTTTTGAAAAGTAGAAAAGCCCTTTGTATACGAATTCAGTTTGAGGGCCTCAGTTTCACTCCCTGCCTTTGGTGGTGGGAATATTCTCACCTCTCCCGCTCCGTATGGTGTTATAACTCGCGTGTTGGTTGAGTGTGTTTGCCACCACCGCCGCAGTTTCAGTGTTCGGATCTGGGAGACGTGAACTAAGATCTGTCCTCCCCTCTGTCTCGAGAGGCGGCTTGTCCCGCGGGACCCTGAACGCTTGTCTGTGGTGCGGAGTTGCAGCTTCGCTGAGAAAAGGAGCCTGACTTGAAGCTTGTGTGTGAGCAGTCCTGAGCCCCGTCCTCTCTTACTGACCTGCAGGGCACAGGGCTGGTCGCACCTTCGCTTTCAGCGGCGGTCCCAAGCGCTGTTACAGAGGGCAGCGGGCAGAGGACCCTGCTTGTGCAGGTGCTGGTGGTGGCCCCAGGCTTGGTGGCGGCTCTCCCTCTGCGCTGCAGGCAGACCGCGCGGGGCAGCTCTGGCCCTGGGGTGACTCGTGCGCCTGTCCTCTCTGACCTGTGCCCTTCTCTCCCCTCTCTCGCCTCCCCGGCAGTGAGCAGTGAGGGGCCTCCTCCCTTCCCCCCTCCCTCAGTGGGCCATCTTCTCTTGCCCTGCCCTCACCTCCATGGACGACTCGGAGGTGGAGTCGCCCGCCAGCATCCTGGCCTCCGTGAAGGAGCAGGAGGCGCAATTTGAGAAGCTGACCCGGGCGCTGGAGGAGGAGCGGCGCCACGTCTCGGCGCAGCTGGAGCGCGTCCGCGTCTCCCCGCAGGACGCCAGCCCGCTCCTGGCCAACGGCACGCTCACCCGCCGGCACCAGGTAACCCTCCATCCGCCAGGCCTGCCCGCGGACACGGACCCCTCGGGGAGGCTGCTCTGCACACGGCGGGCATCCCGTGCCCCTGCCTAGTGATCGCCTTCGCAGGGTGCTCGGTACTGATTAAGACAGGACATTGCTGCTCTGCTGAGTTGTGTGGACATCTCTCTCGAAGCATCCATCTGACTTCCTGTTGGCTGCAGTGGGGTTTCTGGGTCGGGATGCTGTTCTGGTAGTGGCAGATCATAATTTGAAGCTGTGCTCAAGTTACTTCTTTTTTTCCCCCCTGGTTTCCCTCTTCCTCCATATCAAAAATTCAGGATATTAAATGCCTGCTTCGTGGTTGGGGAAGTTGGACATCTTGCATTCTCATTCTCCCTCACAGAACAGTTTGCTCAGAGGCGTGGCAGTGTCGGTAAATTCTGTATTCCCGCTCCACACACTTTTTGTTGGCTGTGCAAGTCATTTTTTTGGAGAAGGGGGTCATTGTTAATTCTTTTGGTTAGAGTTGGAGAGGGAGTATCATGCTGCTATTTAAGCCAGATGACCGCAGGAGCCAGTGGTCTCTGGGTTGGCTGACTCGGATGTGACTCTCAAGTGAGTTGGTGTTCGAAACGAGAAGTATCTTGTGTTTCCTATGGTTTCTGTAGTCTGACTTTGTTGTGATGTAATCTGTCTGAGGTTTTGTCTGTGTGTGTATGTGTGTGCGTTTGTGTGCGTGTGTATGTGTGTGTGTAGTAGGCATTGCCTGATAGACTTCATCTTAAGAGATCCTGATGGGAATCAAGAGCAATGCTCATGCTCATGATTGCTTATTAATGTTTGAAATGGAGAAGGTTCCTCAGGCTACGGAGCTTGTTGAGTGAGAGGATGTAATTTCAATTGGGGACGATCAGGAATTTGGAAGCCATGTTTGCAGGGCTTCTAGGATCTTTACAGGAACAAGAATAGAGGCTGAGGGTTGAAGGGGTATATATTGCAAAGGAGAGCAGGAGCGCTCAGCCTTGGAGGTGGTGGGGAATTCCAGGATTTAGTACATGGAGTCTCTCTCTTTTATTTTTAACTTCTGCTCAACAGTGAAACCACACCCTTCCTTCTTCCTGAAAATAATGTTTAACTTCCTTTCCCTACAGCATTACACGTCCTACGTAATGCGAGTAGGGTAGGGGAAGAGTCTCCCAAGGTGGCTGATCTCACTGTAGGCTTTTGGAAGGGGAGTAGTCAAATGTGTTTTTACATATATAAGGTCATTAGATTATTTCCTGCTGCTTCAGATGGGGCAATTTAAGAATGGCATTTTTGAATGTGTTCTGTGGATCTTATAATTGGTGATGAAGATACTGAGACATTTGTTTGCTTGAAGGGGGCTGAGATGCTTATTTTCTTCCTGCTTGGAAAGAGAAACTCATTATCTCTTGCTTCTTTCTGTAGAAAGCCTCCTGGTGTGGGTGTTTCCCATGGTTGTAGGGCATGAAGATGCATGAAACAGTAAAGGCTTTTGGAAACCCCCCACCCTAGCTTTTCCAACTTTCCTATGTTCTTATGGCTTTCCAAAAAGATTTCACAGGGAACTTACCTTATTCAGAAGAGAGTTTTGAGTGCCTAGTATGTGCAGGCACTGTTGAGGGTGCTAGGGAGGCGCTGAACAAAACTGACCAAAGCGCACAGACACCTCTGCCCTCAGAGCCCTCACCGTCTTACGTTCCAGAGACCCAGGCTGCCTGAGCTCCAGGCCCAGTTGCGGGTCTGAGGTGCTGAGTCTAAGGCACGCTGTGGTTCTTTTATCTGTACTGACAGACGGACTCTGGGCCACAAACGCCTTCTTGCAAGCCCTTTTCCTGTTTGGAAAAAACCTCATTTGTGTTTGATAGAGCAGAAGAAGGCCGCGAAGTGAATTGTCTTCTTGTGGGCTCTGTTTCAGAACGGCCGCTTTGTGGGCGATGCTGACCTTGAGCGACAGAAATTTTCAGATCTAAACCTCAACGGACCCCAGGTACCTCTTTTGGTTCAAGGTCTGGGTTGCTTGTTCATATCTTTTTTACTTTCCCAGCTTGAGAGCATATTGGTGTCTTCTAAAGTACCTGGCACGTTGTAAACTCTTCGTTAATTAGTTTCATTTAGTGGAAAAAAATGAAAAAAGTGGAGCTTCAAAGTATATATATGGTTTTATTTTGGACGTACATTGGCCATTGATTTAGTATTTGATCCTTCAATTACTGCATCCCTTTTCTAGAGTGGGTGTGGTTCTACTTTGCAGAAATCCCTACCTGAAATCTAGCTGGTCTTGAGCCTTAGGCAAGTCTGAAAAATCGCATTGAGCCATTCAGAAGATGGCTCTTACTGAGGTTTTCTGGTTCATCTTAAAGGTTCTTATTGGGTAAACTTTGTTTATTTGAAGGATCACTCAGATACAGATACAGCTGCTTTTTACACAGTTCATGCTCACTTAGATGACTAGAACTGGGACGCTATCTGCTGTCTCTGCCACTGGGGGGGTGCTGATGTAGCTGTAGTTAACTCAGTTCCTGTTTGTTACGTGAATGGGACTGGGAACTTATATCTTCTGCCCTCTTGTACAAGTTGGGAAAGTGGGAACAGTCACTCCTAAAAATTCTGGGCCCACAGAAGATGTGTTGTCTTCAGGGAGACTGTGCTGCCCGTTGGGATGGATCATTAGTGTATATGGCTTAGGGGTGGCTCTTTCCTTCTCTCTGCCGTGTAGGATCACAGCCACCTTCTGTACAGCACTGTCCCCAGGATGCAGGAGCCGGGGCAGATTGTGGAGACCTACACGGAAGAGGACCCTGAGGGTGCCATGTCTGTGGTCTCCGTGGAGACCTCGGAGGACGGAACCACTCGGCGCACAGAGACCACAGTAAGCTGAGCCTTGTGTGAGGTCTGGGGTGAGGGTGGAGGTCTTCCTGTGGCCTTTATGAGAGGGAAGGGCCAGGCAGTTCACTAGGGTGGCAGAAGGGCCAGTGATCTGTAGTGAAGGCGTAGAGAAAGCGCTCCCGGGCTGGACAGGGAAGCTAGAAGAGATATGAGGAACCTGATGGAACGAGGAAGAGAGTCTCAGCAGCTTTCCTTGGGGCACTGTGGCTCCCAGTGCGGTGTTGTTCCCGGCAGACTTCCGGAAGATCGGCGGGGAGGCGGTGAGACTGCTCGGCATTTCTAGGGAACGCAAGCTGGGGACACCGGGTTATTTCTTAGAGGGGTCTAGAGTTGACGCTTAATTTGTTCACGTCATTAACGTTCCTTTTCTGTTTCCTTACTCGAAGGTCAAGAAAGTGGTGAAGACGGTGACGACACGGACGGTGCAGCCAGTCCCTATGGGGCCCGACGGGCTGCCTGTAGACGCCTCGTCGGTGTCGAACAGCTACATCCAGACTCTGGGCCGTGACTTCCGCAAGAACGGCAACGGGGGCCCTGGTCCCTACGTGGGGCAAGCAGGCACGGCCACCCTCCCCAGGAACTTCCACTACCCGCCCGACGGATACAGCCGCCACTACGAGGACGGGTATCCCGGGAGCGGCGACAACTACGGCAGCCTGTCGCGGGTGACCCGCATCGAGGAGCGGTACAGGCCCAGCATGGAAGGCTACCGGGCGCCCAGCCGGCAGGACGTCTACGGGCCGCAGCCCCAGGTCCGGGTGGGCGGGAGCAGTGTGGATCTGCACCGCTTTCATCCGGAGCCCTACGGGCTGGAGGACGACCAGCGCAGCATGGGCTACGATGACGTGGATTACGGCATGATGTCCGATTACGGCACGGGCCGGCGGACGGGGACGCCCTCGGACCCGCGGCGGCGCCTCAGGTGGGCAGGGAGGAGGGCGGAGGGAAGGGGCCGCGCTTCCTCGCGGGGAACTGAGGCAGTGGGCCCCTCCCCGGCCTGCGTCTGTAGGAGACCATCCTCATCTCCCTCTTCTGATTTTACTAAATACTGACTTGGCTTTTTTGGTCTCCTTTTCATTATAAATATCATATATTCTAATTATAGAAAACAACCTGTGACAGATAATTGGTCTGTGTCCTGAGGAGAGGCCTTTGGTTCTGTGTCAAGAGTTTGTTTATTTTCTGCCTAAGATTTGACGCCCCCGTTTGGAACCTGAGATCTGAAGCTATTGAATACTTGTTCTTGTGAATTTCTTCCACTTCTTGTTTGGTGTTAAGAACAAGGTTAAGGATTTTAGGCTTTCAGGAGCCGGATAGACAGTTGAAAGTGAAAGTGTTAGTCGCTCAGTCCTGTGGGAGGACTCCGTGGACTGTAAGCCAGGCTCCTCTGTCCATGGAATTCTCCAGGCAGGAATGCTGGAGTGGGTTGCCATTTGCTTCTCCAGGGGATCTTCCTGACCTAGGGATTGAACCCAGGTCTTCTGCATTGTAGGCAGAATCTTTACCACTTGAGCTATCAGGGAAGCCCTAAACCTTTGAACTGATTTAGGCTTTGCAAATAATATATTGTTTTTGTTGTATGTCATTGTTCATTTTACAACCTTTTAAAAATATGAAATGATATGGTTAGATAGCACGACCAACTCAGTGGGCATGAATTTGAGCAAACTCTGGGAAATAGTGGAGGACAGGGGACCCTGGCATGCTGCAGTCCATGGGGTCAACAAGAGTTGACTATGACTTAGTGACTGAGCAAAAACCACACAAAAAATGTGAAAACCGTTCTTAGTTTCAGGGCTGATGTGGCCCATGGGCTGACAACCTTGTTTTAGAATAAATCAGAGAGCAGTGTTTTCTGAGCAAAGAGAAATAAGAATTATAGGAGAAGATTTACGGATGTCTTAATGGTAAGAATATCCTACCAGCTGTTGCTGAATTTCTGTGTGAGGTCATGACTTTCTAAAGCAGATGCCTTGGTGCTCATTTTACTCATATTAGGTAGCTTTGGTTAACAGCAGACGGGGCTGGGCCCAGGCTAGAGGGCCCATTATCTAAGCCTGAGTCACTCACCTTTCAGGAATCTTTTGGACAGCAAATCCAGCTCCCATGTGACTCATGGTTTATTCCCGGGGTGGGGCTGGGGGGCACACCAGGTACAGCCATCACCAAAGGAGGCGGCCTCGGGTGGCGGCACCTTCTCCTGGGGACAGGCGTGCTTCTCCTGCCTTCCTCATTAGTGGACTGAGTGGGTTGAGTGAGTGCTGGTGGCCAGGTCATTCGCTTGTCCCTGGTTGGGGCAGTTGACATAAAGAAAGAGGGTTTGGGCTTGGTTCTTGGGTTTATCCCAGGGTGGTACTGGACTTAGAAACCTGCTCGACTAGCCAGGAACATTTGCTGCTTCCTGTTCCTGGCCTCGGAGAGCACTGCAAGGGCAAGTGAAGACCGCGAGGCGGAGAGAGGAGGGGAGGAGGCTCCGAACCCGAGGCCTGGGTCTAGCTGCGCCTTTGCCATCAGCCATGTGGCCGCAGGCGAGTCATCTAATCCTTCTGGGCACAGCTTTGTTATTTGTAAGACAAAGGAAAGAATGTCATGACCCACTTGTAAAAGTGACCAAAATCGTTATGGTGATTGTTTTGCAATTGCTTTATATTAAAATAATAATAAGAGTAAAACCATCAATCCATCCATTGATAAAGCACTTCCCTTAACATTGTTATGCTTTTCTTTTGTGTTCTTTTCCTTACACATGTAAACACACTCTGACCTTATTTTTCCCTTCTGAAATGGAATCTTACTTGATAGGCTGTTTAGCAACCTACTCTTAACACTTAGCTATATAACCTGTGTATTTTGTTTCAGTGGTATTAAAAAATAGTGATTTTTTTTTTTTTTTTTTTTTGACTGACTGCTTTGTCCATTTGAACTGTGTTTGAGCGTAACGTTGGCAGCTCTGAGGCTGGCCCTCTGCTCAGGCTAACCTCGAGGGTTTGCTGACAGGGGCAGTGGTTTTGTGGAGTAAACGAGAGGCTTCTTTGGAGTGCTCTGCACAATGGATTCTCCCCTCTCCTACGGGAGCCACTGAGTGAGATGAGCTCGCAGATGATGGGTCTCTTCCTTCCTGGCTGTTAGGAGTAAATAACCGCGTGACAGACTCACCCTCTAGTGGTGGTCGGTAGCACCGAGTAGGAAGCCTGTCCCGGGTTAGATTCTTCTTCACCTGCGGTGGCTCTGGCTCTGGCTCTTTTCTCAGTGGCTGGGTATCCCAAATGTGATGGTGGCCATTAGAGTGTATTTTGGCAGAAGTGGAAGTGTTCTCTTTAGAAATTGGAGACTAGAAATCCTGTCTCAAACCCGTTTGTTGAGTAGCAGAGATGACCTTGGGATGAACTGTGCAAACTCATGTTCAAGTTTACAGCTCGTCAGTACCAAAGCTAAGTCCTCAGTGTCCTCTACTGCTGTTACTCGCAAAAAAAGAGAGACTCTGTAAGAATCTCGCTTTCTCGCTTTAAAAAATAACTCCCCAAATAGGGTAAGGACAGGCTTACAGGTGAAATGTGTTTAAGAGTCTTATCCCATCAGGTGTTTCCTGTGTGTAAATGCCTCACGAGAGCTGGTATCAAACGTTGTTCCCTAGTTCTCTGCTGCCAAGTTCATTGGTTTCATTAACTCTGCTGTCTGAAGGTTTATTTCAGTCTCTATCTGGAGAACGTATTAGGTATCAGGTACCATTCAAGCACTAAGCAGTCAGGATTTGGTTCTTTTTTGTGATCAACCGTCCAAATGTTTGTTGCTAGTAAACGTCACAGAAAAAAATGATAGCTTTAATCGCAGATGCCTGTAAAATTATTGTCGTATCTCATTAAGAAAAATCGATCAGTATATTCTTTATGCAAAGGAGAGATGAGATCTAGTACACTAGAGCTGGGGTTCTTCCTTCCTTGAAGATGAGGGGTAATGGGAGCTCTCCAAAGAACCATGCATGACAGCTCGGTGTATTCTTTTTCCTCTCTTGGTCCTTCTGACACCTCAGGAGCTATGAAGACATGATTGGTGAGGAGGTGCCATCAGACCAGTACTACTGGGCGCCTCTGGCCCAGCACGAACGAGGGAGTCTGGCAAGCTTGGACAGCCTGCGCAAGGGCGGACCCCCGCCCCCCAACTGGAGACAGCCGGAGCTGCCCGAGGTGATCGCCATGCTGGGGTTCCGCCTGGACGCCGTCAAGTCCAACGCGGCTGCCTACCTGCAGCACTTGTGCTACCGCAACGACAAGGTGAAGACGGACGTCCGGAAGCTCAAGGGCATCCCAGTGCTGGTGGGATTGTTAGACCACCCCAAAAAGGAGGTGCACCTTGGAGCCTGTGGCGCTCTCAAGAATATCTCTTTTGGGCGTGACCAGGATAACAAGATTGCTATAAAAAACTGTGACGGTGTTCCTGCTCTCGTGCGATTGCTCCGAAAGGCTCGTGACATGGACCTCACTGAAGTGATTACTGGTGAGTTCCAGGCCCGAGGGGGAGCCTCTAGGTTTAGGGTCAGAGATCGTGCAAGGTTTTCCAGATTTTAAACGCCAGAGTGGGTTGCCATTCGTTTCTCCAGGTGATCTTCCTGACCCAGGGATTGAACTTGGGTCTCCTATACCGCAGGCAGATTCTGTATGTACCGTCTGAGCCACCAGGGAAGTCTGATTTTAAAGGCACTGTTTGCTAATGTGTTAAACGCAGAAGACTTCCCTTAAAATTCCAGATCCTTGGCTCCTGTTTTAAACTCACAGGAGCTGGTGACAGCGGACCTGTCTCACTGCCCAGTAGTCGGTCTGAGGTGACTGGGGCGTGTTCCGCTAGCCTGTGTGGATCACAGTGAGCAGCCCAAGAGAAAGAAAGGAAAAGAAATAGCACAGATGATTAGTTCTCAGTCGGGGGTGATCTCGCCCCCAGAGGACATTTGCAGTGTGTGCAGGTATTCGGTTGTCATAACCTGGGGAGTTTGGGAGTTGGGACGGTGCCATTGGTCTCTAATGCGTGAAGGCCTGCTGCTGCTGTGCTGCTGCTGAGTCGCCTCAGTCGTGTCCGACTCTGTGCGACCCCACAGACGGCAGCCCACCAGGCTCCCCGTCCCCGGGATTCTCCAGGCAAGAACACTGGAGTGGGGTGCCATTTCCTTCTCCAATGCACGAAAGTGAGAAGTGAAAGTCAAGTCGCTCAGTTGTGTCTGACTCCTAGCGACCCCATGGACTGCAGCCCACCAGGCTCCTCCGTCCATGGGATTTTCCAGGCAAGAGTACTGGAGTGGGGTGCCATTGCCTTCTCCTGACATTTACTCATTTAATGATGGGCGGGATAGCTCTCCACAACAAAAATTATCTGGCCCAAAATGTCAGTGGTTGTGAGATTAACAGATGGGTATAGCAGGCCCAGAAAGTATTGCTTATAGTAATTATTGTTTTAGAAAACTTACTTCATGATGTGTATGTTTGTATTGAGCCATAATGTAAAATACGTTGTCATGAGCAACAAACTAAAGCTTGAATATCGTTACAAGGTATTTGGTCATTGGGGAAGACTGAGAAGTGCTGGGAAAGGGGTTTCTCTTTGGCATTCTTCAGACGTACTGTCTTGGTGCTGGAGAACTGTCTGATGAGTGGTCTCTGCCAGGAACCCTGTGGAATCTCTCATCCCATGATTCCATAAAAATGGAGATCGTGGACCACGCGCTGCACGCCTTGACGGATGAAGTGATCATTCCCCATTCGGGGTGGGAGCGGGAACCTAGCGAAGACTGTAAGCCACGCCACGTCGAGTGGGAGTCCGTGCTCACCAATACCGCCGGCTGCCTCAGGTAACAGAGGGGCTGGGAGCGTGGGAAGACTGGGCTTCTAAAGACTGAAACTGCTTTGGAAGCACGTTAAATCCCGTAGTCTGTCACTCAGACTCCGTTCCGGTCTGTGTTGCGTCCATGACCCCGTCCTGTGCTTCTGCCCGTCGCTACCTGCTGGCGTACCGTAGGCTTTACTTGCGGTTCCCACACATCTTCCTCACTTCTGTGCCTCTTTGACTTTGTTAATATAATTTGTTCAAAACCAATGGTGTAAGGCCATTGTCTAGCCCTGGGCTTGTGTGTGTCTGTGCCTTTAATTGTATTTCAAGTCAGACTGCGATAAATGCAGCAAATGGGTACAGCATACTGGAAGGACAGAGTGGGGAAGAGTCCTTCCCTGTCTGCAGGGCACATCTGCTTGTTTCTGTTTTGAGGCCAGACTCAGGTGTTTGTATTCCAGAACGTTCTCCTGAGTTCTTTGTCTTGTGTCCTATAAGCGTGCAGTGTGTTATCTCTCTTCGGGACATGCGCCTGTGTGCCCTGCCGCCACTCGTCATTTGCGCTTGCCCACGAGCAGCGTCTGTTCTGTCTGACGTTGTTGCTGTTGGTCTCCTCCAGCCCACCCCTGGCCTGGTCATAAGTGTCCTGAAAGCAGGAACGTCTGCTTTCCGTCAGCTCTAGTGCCTCCCCTGACAGATACTCTTTGTTTGTGACCGTGGAAAGGCAGTAAGGAAGCTTGCAGGGCCTAGGGGTACTAAGAGAGGCTTTCTGGAGTTCAGGCATCTCGAAGCTTCCCCTTTCCCCTCAGGAATGTCAGCTCGGAGAGGAGTGAAGCGCGCCGGAAACTTCGGGAGTGCGATGGGTTGGTGGATGCTCTCATTTTCATTGTCCAGGCTGAGATTGGACAGAAAGATTCGGATAGCAAGGTAGGTCAGGTACCCGTAAGACAGACCTATCATCTCAGGCTTTCAAATAACGTTAGATACCTGTACCGGCCCCCTCCTTAAAGCGGGTATTCACCTTAGAGGAAAACTGTTTGCTTTGGAATGTCCTCTGCCTACATATTTTAAAGCTGTTTAGCCATACTTCCATTTTTTTCTAATTAGGAAAAAGTCAGTGTGACGTCGAGTTTTATGTTGCACACCAAATGGTAGCATAAACCTTTATTAGCCTGAGGCTGAAAGAATCTGAGAAGCTTGGGGGCACTTAAGAGGCATTATGAGAGAGAATGAATTGGGCTGTGCTTTTGAGGGTCATCATGGAAACCTGTGCGTGCTGGAAGACCCCCTGTCGTTCTCTCCTCTCACTGGGCCTTTCTCTGTGACCCCAGCTTGTCGAGAACTGCGTCTGCCTCCTTCGGAACCTGTCCTACCAGGTTCACCGGGAGATCCCGCAAGCAGAGCGCTACCAGGAGGCGCCTCCCAGCGTCGCCAACAGTACCGGGCCACACGCTGCCAGCTGCTTCGGGGCCAAGAAAGGCAAAGGTGAGGCTTGCTTCCTGCTCTCCCGCTCGTTCGTGCAGGACGGGGAGAGGAAGGTGTCTCTGGCTGTGTGTGTGGAACGCTTGCTGGGCAGTGCTGGAGTCTGCCCAGTCAGGGATGTCCCCTGTGCCGTGGGCTTCACGCTGGTGCTGGTGGTGGTGGTGGAGTCAGGATCAGTAGTTGGGCAGTGAAGGCTGAGAGCCCAGCTGACCCGGGGCCTTCTCCCCCCTCCTCCTCCTCTGTTTCCTGTGTTTGTCTTTTCCTCTGTGCTTCCCTGCTTGTTTTCCCGTGATCCTGTTGACATCTCTCTCCTGCGTTTTTCTTCCTTCATTTCTCTCCTCTCCTTTCCACCTTGGGTGACGCACTGGAAGATGAGTGGTTCTCCAGAGGTGAGTGGAATCTTTTAAGCGGCTTACCTACCTCTAATTTGCATGTTTGGGTTTTAGCGTTCCTGGCATTTCCTTGCCTAACCCTTCCCTGTGGATGCATGTAGGAAAATTCATTGGAGGAAGGCCGCTGAGCCCGGTCGCGCTCTTCTGAGCGAGCGGCTCCCGGCACCTGTTTCTGGGCAGCAGCCCCTGTTCCCGGCACTGAGGACAGCGGCAGCAGTAGCGGCCGTCCTTAGCTCACCCGGCTGCTGCGCGTGTTCTGCTCTTGGGGATCCTGTCTTGGTTTCTTTGTTGTTTTGTCTTATGCCCCTCTTGATGCATCTCTGATGGGAACATTCTGACTGAAGAATAAAGAATATACTGAGTGGACTCTTCCTTTCTTAAACTTCCTTCTCCCCCCACTTTCTTTTTAAATTTCCAAAGGGAAAAAACCCACAGAGGATCCAACAAACGATACAGTGGACTTCCCTAAAAGAACCAGTCCTGCTCGAGGTACGTTATCTTATTCTTCTCAGGCTCCATGGTTCTCATAAACATCGTCACGGATGACTGTTCGGCAGCCTACCACTAGGCTATACAGTGTGTTCACTGTTCTGTCCCCCCAACTTAAGGAATTTGAAGTGGTGATTAAAGTATTTGGAAATTTTAAATATTATAACAGTGACTTTCAAAGGACTTCTTGTCATGGCAGTTATTCAGATTACTTGAGGGTAAGGACTTGATGGTAGTCTAGACGAGGAACTTTTTATGTTCATTGATATGGTGAGTCCAAAATTCACAGCTCTCCATGGATATTAAAATTTAGATGTTATTAAATGTATGAGAGACCCTTTGGCTTAATCATAGTTAGGGTGAGCAGGATGACTCACTTAAGTTAGAAATAATTCATTTGAGATGCTGCTGCTGCTGCTAAGTCGTTTCAGTTGTGTCTGACTCTGTGCGACCCCATAGACGGCAGCCCACCAGGCTCCGCCATCCCTGAGATTCTCTAGGCAAGAACACTGGAGTGGGTTACCATTTCCTTCTCCATCATTTGAGATGAGAAATCTTTAACTCTTCAGTGCCGTTGATGAGTAAATGAAGCCCTTGAGAGCTGGGCATGGCCAGAGTAAACTGTGGCTAGAAAAGAAACTAGGAAGGAGAGAGAGGAATTGCATATGAGTTGATACATGTCCTGCTTTTGCCATGGACGAATTATTCTTGAGAAGGCATGTAGTCAAATCTGACCTTGCTCTTGGGTTGGGGGGAGGTGTTTTAGAGAGCCTGCTTGTATAGGAGCATCAACCCAGAGTCAACCCTAATACTCGACTGTAGTCAGCCAGAGCCTGCTCTGTAGGCACTGCTAAGCACCCTCTGCTTTCTTGCCCTTTCTTGTGCAGGCTATGAGCTTTTATTTCAGCCGGAGGTGGTTCGGATATACATCTCACTCCTCAAAGAGAGCAAGAATCCCGCCATCCTAGAAGCATCAGCTGGGGCCATCCAGAACTTGTGTGCTGGGCGCTGGACGGTGAGACCCTTGTACAAGATGCATTTGGGAATGGAAGGACTTAGCTTCCTCTTTTGCTATCGTTTGTAATCTGTTCTGCTTCTCTCCACGTGCCACTTGTAGTATGGTCGATACATCCGCTCAGCTCTGCGTCAAGAGAAAGCTCTTTCCGCCATTGCTGACCTCCTGACCAATGAACACGAGCGGGTTGTGAAAGCTGCATCCGGAGCCCTGAGAAACCTGGCTGTGGATGCGCGCAACAAAGAGTTGATTGGTAAGGAGCTGGCTGTCAGCCGCCACCTCAGCATCTGCTACCGCACCTTCTATTCAGCAGGTGCTGAGTTTATTTGTTGAAACAGCTGAGGAAGAATCCTAGTCCTCCATCGTTTGTGAATCTGGGGCATTAGAGAGGGTTATATTCTAACGGTTCTTGGAAAGAGAAGAGGTGATGACTCTTTAAAAGTTGAAAAATCATATCTTATTTGTTGAGCATGCACTTTGTTTGTAGGGATTGTTAAGCATATCTGTATGTTCTCATTTAAATGTCACTGTTTTACAAAGGTACTTTTTTTTTTAAATAGAACAAGAAAACTGAGGGTCGGCACATTAAGTAATTTCTCCAGAGTTAATAAAGCAGAGCCCAGTTTTGTTTTTTCACATCACAGTGACTGTTGCCTTAGACTAGTGTAGCGTTCAGTGCAGCGTTTTCACCGAGAGGTCTGCCGGGACTGAGTAGCACATGTGACATAAGTGTCCAGATTGATTTAACGTGACTGCAGGGGAGGATAAGGAGACAGACAGGAAGGACAGCGCCTCCATGGCTGTCCGGCGCTTTGCCCTTCTGAAGTGACGCTGCTACAGGAGCATGAAGCTGATCCTCCTGGGGGTCCCTGCCCTTGATACGGTCAGTGCAGTGAGCGTTGGGCTCCTCGAGCCTGGCTACGCTGGCTCTCCCTGTGTACATGCCTCCCGTCTTACCGCTGTAGGTAAACATGCCATTCCTAACTTGGTCAAGAATCTGCCGGGAGGGCAGCAGAGCTCTTCACAGAATTTCTCTGAGGACACTGTGGTCTCTATTCTGAACACCATCAATGAAGTTATCGCTGAGAACTTGGAGGCTGCCAAAAAGCTCCGGGAGACCCAGGGTATTGAGAAGCTGGTTTTGATCAACAAATCAGGGTGAGAGTAACACTGAACGGTCACAGCTGGGGCACGTGAGCGTGGGAGAGGGCGCTGGGGAGGGACTCTGCCCTGCCGATTCTGCGGGCTGTTTCCCTTTTTCACCTGTAAAGAATGAAGGAGGTATTGCTCTCTTTTCTATCTTAATGTTGATCCATAAATTGATAAGACTTTTCCGTCAGATATTTTTTTGTTACTGTTTGAGTTGAAATACTGGACTTGGTGAAAACCTGGTCTTGCCTATTTGGGGACTTATATTCTTATGTTACATTGTATTAGAGAGGACATGTTCTCAGCTTCTTTCCTGGTCTTACATCCACATTCCATCTGGTTTTATTTCCCTAAAAGGAACCGCTCAGAAAAAGAAGTTCGAGCAGCCGCGCTTGTGTTACAGACAATCTGGGGGTATAAGGAGCTGCGGAAGCCACTGGAAAAGGAAGGGTGGAAGAAGTCAGACTTTCAGGTAGAGTGACTGTTGGGACCGAGGCTTTCCCCTTTCTTCCCCTTGGTTTCAGGTAATGCTTCTTTCTTTGCTTCTTCTATTTCACTGTCACACTGAGTCTACTTTTGACCCACGTCTCTGTGTGTAAAGAAATCATTTATTTACTTTTCCCCCCAAATGGTGCCTGAAATAGCCCTGGTCTTGGCACGTCTCGTGGTGCGCTGTAAGTGCTGCTGGCAGTGTTGACCGGTGGCCCTTTGAAGGAGTTTGCCATTTTCTGAGACTGGATTTCCTTTGGATAGTGTGAGCGTTTGGTACCTTTGGAATTGGTTCAGAAACACAGATCAAAGCCATCGCATCCTACTTTGTCTCAGTATATATGTGTTTGTTTAAGCCATGCGAGTCACCTTTTGGTTAAGAACTGTGTCTGGGGATAAGGCCCTAAACGTCTGGGCCCATTGAGGAGTAGGGCATGGGTGAATTCGGTACTCGGTGCCGTGACTGCGTTTCGCGCTTGCCCCCAGGTGAGCCTGAACAGTGCTGCTCGGAGCCAGGGCAGCCACCCCTACGATGACAGCACGCTGCCGCTCATCGACCGGAGCCAGAGAGCAGGTGCGGGCGGGCACAGGGTGGGCACAGGGCGGGGGGACACAGGGCAGGGGGACACAGGGTGGGCGACGCACCTCTCTGTTCACTCCACCTCTGCTGTTCTCTAGTGGGCCTGCCATCTAACTGAATAAGATGTGCATTTATTTCTGAACAAGCTTGTCTTTTGGTGAAGGAGAGTTATACTTCACCTCGGGATTATAGCACGGAACTTTAGAAAATAGGAGAGCATCAGAAGATAAGACAGGCAGTTAGGCTGCGTGTGACCCCCGACTCTGCCTGTGGACTTCAGATGGCCGATAGTGAGCCCTGCTCTGGTTTCTCTGCTTAGGTTATCAGGACGTAACCCTATCATCAGTCTAAGGGAGATCTGAATATTGCAAAAGGATTATTCTTCCCTTTTAAATTTTCATATAATACCAAGTAGTATATGTTTACTGTGAAAAATTAGAAAGTACAGGCAAACCAGGAAAGGGACAACAACAAAAACGACTTATTTCCGTTGTCCAGAGATAACTCTGTTATTCTGGACTGTATCTTTTAAACACTGCCATGTGAGCAAACACATTTTCTTCAAAAGACAAATGATATATTTTGTTTTGTGAAGGGATTGTCACTTGTGTCTTTTATAATCCTTATTGTCTTAATGACACTGGGGTTTTGCTGAAATGTGGTCTGAGGATCATCAAATCTGTTGACATTTGTCCTGACGGTACAGAAGCATGGGGGGTGCTTGCTCTGTTGCTGGGGGCTGAGCACAAACCAGAGCAGTGACCCCAAACCAAGCCAGCTGCTGTAGTCTTTGTTGCCACTTACTTTCTGCTGTTACAAGACGAGCCAGCTTGGGCAGGGTGGAGGAAGAAAAGCCAGTCTCACTTAAGAATGTACTTGATGAACTGTAACAGTTACTAGTTTTATGGGTTCTACTCTTGAGGACTCCTTAACGGTCTGCTGTAGGGAGCGCTCACACGGGCCGCAGCGCACCAGAGCCTGACCGCTATCTTGAGGGGGAGCACTTGTGCTGTTTGTTTGAGTTACTAGGTGAACTAAGCCACCTTTTTTTTTATTTGGAAACACCATTTTTACTTAAAAATGACAGACTTTTTCTTGAAAATGAATGCAGAGAGCTTGTCAGTTTAGGAAAAAGTAACTGACAAGTACTTGCTGCCTGAATTTTCAAGTGAAAATTTTAATTTTGGAAGACTTGTATCTGCCACTGTGAGCCTGGTAAAATCCCAATATTTAATGTACTTTTTGATAAACTCATTGATTTTAGTGAGTGGGATTTTTTTTTTTTGATATATCATGAGATATGTTAACTTTAGAAGATCTGCATAACTGTGAACCAGTATATTTTCCAGGTGACCAATGCATGATTTTCAAAATCATACAGGGTTAATTGATCCATTCAAAGTGCAAAACAGACAAATGGGTTTTAATTGAACAGAAGATGAAGAGAGCGTTGGTTTGGATTCACATTCCACATTGTGCTGACCTTAAGGAAAACTCTGCCTGTTGGGTGTTAGTACACTACAAAGAATGGTCACCTTCACCTGAAATCACCGTTAAATGCTCCTCCCTTGTTCAACTTCTTATCTGTGTGAGGCTGGATTTTCTTCATACAGTTCATCCAAAATAACATCCCTGCTGCTACTGCTGCTAAGTCGCTTCAGTCGTGTCCGACTCTGTGCAACCCCATACACGGCAGCCCACCAGGCTCCCCCGTCCCTGGGATTCTCCAGGCAAGAACACTGGAGTGGGTTGCCATTTCCTTCTCCAGTGCATGAAAGTGAAAAGTGAAAGTGAAGTCGCTCAGTCATGTCCGACTCTTAGCAACCCCATGGACTGCAGCCCACCAGGCTCCTCCGTCCATGGGATTTTCCAGGCAAGGGTACTGGAGTGGGGTGCCATTGCCTTCTCCTAAATAACTTCCCAACAGATTGAATTACAAAGGCAAATATGGGAGTCTAGCTACCTTCTCTTAAGCCAACTCCAAAGATGTGCAAAAATGTAAAATAATGCTTTTTTTAAAAATTAAAAGTATGATTTATGTTAACATGGGATAGGTTTATTGTTATTTTTAAATGAAATGAATATTTAGAATTTCTTAGTGCCATAAGCGTTAATACAAGTAACCTGCACCCATGAGTGCTCTTTGGAGCCTCGTAATTTCTAAGAATATAAGGTGCTTTGAGACCTAATGGTTTGAAGCCCCCTGGCTTAGAGTGAATGGTTTCTTATATTAGAGTCTGTAGGAGAGGGAGCTCTTTTATCTAGAGCTTGGCACTTGGGGGTGGTGCTCAGTAAAGCTTTGATGAGAGGGAGGGGAAGGAGAGACAGACTGAGAGCGATTTTATGATGAGTGTAAAGTTTGAAGAGTCGGTTTTTGACCTGGATAACTTTCTGACTCTCTATAGATAAGAAACCTGATCGGGAAGAAATTCAGATGAGCAGTATGGGATCAAATACGAAATCGTTAGGTAGGTGATTAATTCGTGCCTAAGCATATGGAGGAGCAGGTCACTGGGACGAGGAGGACTGTCCGGTGCTGCACTTCTCTCCAGCAGCCTCGCTGTTTGCCGTCCTCAAGAGCGCTGGCTGCACGTTTCACTGGAGGGGTTCGAAGAGATTTAGTAAAACCTGATCTATCTACCTTTTGCCACATTTCCAAATGCTCAGAGGTTAAAAAGAAACCACTCTGTGCCTCTGCCGTTACCACAGAAGCTCCTTTGTGTCCCTTCACGGCCTGCTGCCGCGGCTGGCTGTCCTGCTCTCCGTACCGCAGCCCGCCTGGTCTACTTGCTGGCCTGTCTCTTCACTCCGTACTCTCTTTATTTTGCTCTTGTGATGTCTCCTGTTGGAATGCCCTTCCCAACTGCTCTCTAAGTTCTCTTCTCCCCAAAGGCTTGGCTGCAGTCCTGGCTCCTTGGTTAGGTCTTGCCTTACTATTGCAGCTCGCCTCACCTCACTGTCTTCTCCTCACTCCAGTTCTCTGCATAGACAGATCTCTTCAGTTTAGCTTTATTATCGCACGTGGTATGTATTGCCCTCCCAGTGAGATGTATGTTTTTTATGTCCAGGCCTGCCAGACCGTAATGCCCTTCTGGAGGGGACACCATCTCTCTGTGTACAGTTTTCCTTTTCTTTTTTTAAACTAGATAACAACTATTCCACACTCAATGAAAGAGGGGACCACAACAGAACACTGGACCGACCCGGAGATCTAGGCGAAATGGAGCCACTGAAGGGAGCACCCCTGATGGTAAATCCTCTTTATGTACTGCTGTCCCTCTGAGGCCACTTCTGTTTTGAAGCCTGTGTATTCTGTGAATTAGGAAAAAAGGGTATAGTGGAAGATGGCATCCATTTCTTGAGGCTTTTTTTTTTTTTTTTTTTTTTTAAGGAAAAATTAGGACTTTTGATTCATGTTGAGATTTCTTGGACTGTTAATTCTGTGGTGGTCGAGATGGGAGAAGCAAGGTTGTGGATGTGTTGCGTGTGTGACTAACGCCAGCTGATCTTCCCTCACAGCACTCGCTTTCTCCTCCTGCCTTTTCTGGACTATCTTGCCGTTCCCTCACTACTGCTCCCTCCTCCTGTTTGACCTTACAGATGTGGGGGTTTTCCCTGGGTCTGCACTCATTCGTGAGGGTCCTGTTTCCTTGCTCTCCTACTAACACATCGCATGTGTTCACAGCAGGACGAGGGGCAGGAATCTCTGGAGGAAGAGTTGGATGTATTGTTTTTGGATGATGAGGGGGAGCCCATGTCTTGCCCTCCCATGGTATGTCCTAGCCACCCCCAAGATGGTCCTCGAGGAACGAGGCCTCTATGTGCCAGCAGTTTGCCAATCATGCGGATCCGATCGCTCTCGGCCACGTGGGGTTTAGGGGCGCTGCTTCTGTGATTGTTACCTCTTAAGAGGCCGCTGGTGATCTGATTGTCCATTTATGCCACTTCCTTCCCTCCAGATTTGTTCTTCTCCTTATTGCCAGCCTTACTAACATGTCTTTCTTTCTCTTTTTTTCCTACAGCAGAAGATTTAGCACCACTCTCTCCGCTACATCCGGGCTTATAATATATGTACTTTTATTTTTTGGTGGTGAAATGGACTGATGATTTTCCCTTTCTTCGCTGGACTGTTGTGCCAACTGCCAGGCTGCCTCCTGCCTTGATGGCCCTGAAGTGGCTGCCTTCTTTCCATCAACTCCCTAACTGCTTCCAGTGAAGCTTAATTGTCCCTCTTCCCCCCTCCAGACCCCTCCAGTCACTCCCGAGAAGCCTGACTCAGTTATAGACATATTTTGAGAAACTGCTGCAGATTAGCTCTTTTTGCCAGCTCTCCCTGGAACTCTTGGCCTTGGTGGAGGGAGGGAGAGAGTGGGAACCTTCACTGGAAACCTTGGAAAGAACCGGAAGTTACATGCTATACATGCCGTGTCCAGCAATCTGATAAACTGATGATTCTTAATCAAGATTTTTCTTTTCCTGGTGGGGAAGGGACTTTTTTTTTTTTTTTTTTTGAGAATGGAAAGTGTGAGCTCTTCTTTTATTCCTAATGACTATTTTTGAAGCAAAGAAGGCCGGCAACATTGGCACATCCCACTTGGCAAGGGCCCTTGAGTAAGTGAAGGTTTCCTAGAGCGGAGAATAAGAGACCTTGCCCTGATCCTCTGCGGGGAGGGACCACCCAAGGACCTGCACCCCCCATCTCTTCCCCAAGCCTCCTGCCAACCCCAGCTGCCGCGTATGCCCCCGCTGAGGCTGTCCCAAACCCTCCTCTCCCAGTCCGTGGTAATGTCTGCTGACTCGGTCTGGCTGTTTGCAAGAGGCTGTAGAAAGAGGAGAACGTGTCAAGGAAGACTTTTTTGGGTGCAAAGGAGCAGAAAGATGTCTTCGGGGAGGAGAAGCGCCTCTGGGAGGAGCTAGTAGGAATGTACATGATTCGCTTAGTCCGAAACTGGCAGGAAGCTTCCCAGCTGGCTCCCCCTGCCCTGCTGTCTCCTATCCTCACCCCTGCAGCCCCGTCCTGCCCCCGGTCCCCCCTGGACTGGCTGGCTGACTAAAGGACTTGATGTACATACTCCTGCCCCCTCTACCCTGAAAAGGTGGGGTTCGCCCCTGGCTCTGCCTTGTCTTTGTGCCTTTGGCCTGGGGTGCATCTCCTCCTTCCCTTCCATGTGCCTTTCTTTGCCTCTGCAGTTTCATTTCTCATGATTTTGCAAATTATACTTTGTTGCTTTTTGACCTACTGTTGGCCCCAAATAGCAGAAAGAAGAGAAGGGACCTAGAGACCCTCCGTCTCTCCACTGGGAATTGGAACAGCCTCTGACTTTAGCCATAGAAGGTTTTTGCTCAACTGTATATGTTGGGGTTTTGCAAAAGTCCTGTTCTGATGAGTCTCCAGATGAGGTTGGTTGCCCAGGATCACCGTCACCTCTGAAGGGGTGACAGGGAAGGCGTGTCCATCCCCGCCTCCCGCCCCGCCCTGCCCCGCCCCTTCCCTCCTCCTGTTAGTGTATATTGGCAGGTTGGGCTAGAGGAATCGGCTGCAATGCGGTTGATTTTTTTTTTTTTTTTTTTTTAAAAACCCTGTCCCTTATTTACTTTTTACTCCTCCCCTCAATCTAAAAGCGCTGTTCAAATGCAACTGGAAATCTTTATTCTCCTCTCTCCCCCTTCCCTAATATATTGAGGCTTTGGGGTAGGAGAAAAGTGCACAACCCACCACCCCCCCTCCCCTTCTCCTATGCATTAAAGTTCCTTATTTACCCCTTTGCCTCCTCACATTACTTCCCACTCCTTTTCTGGCAAAAAGGAGCCTCTTCCTGTCTGTGACTAAGCGTACTGCACAGGGGAGACCGCCCCGTCCAGCCCTGGCTCCACTCTTGGTTTCTCGTCTTTTTCTGCTCTTTTCCTGGTGCTCTTTTTGTCGGTGGGGTGTGGGTAATAGAACAGCCATAGGCTTTTGGGGACCTTTAACTGTTATTTTCTTTTCATTTATTAAAACACTAAACATTCAATTTCAGAGAACCAAAAATCCCACCTTCCCACCGAACACTGAGGGGCGTGTCTTCTGCCCCAGACCTTTTCTGTTTTTCTTTCTCTCTTGTTAATGCTTTTAAAAACAAATGAGTTTTTTATATAAATAAAGTTTTTAAAGTGTGTATTTGGGGGGTCTGTGTCATTTCTTCACTTTAAGCTTGTATCTCTTCTCTCCTTTTCATCTCGATTACTTCATTATATATCAGTGTCCTTTTTCTCTCCAGAGCACCCAGAAGGGGATTGTACCAGCATGGATTTATTTTGAGCCCAATCCCAGCTCTTAACAAGGAACATTCTTTTAATTATATATGAAACACTTTTCCTCCGAAGATTCTTAAAAATCAAATGTAGAGCATGGGAAGCTTACTGCTTAACTTAGATAGGAAACTGAAGTATAAAGAATTAATAAATTTCTTAGTCACTGGGATTCTTTTGTGACATCTGTCAAAACTAACGAGTAGAGCTCTGCAATACATGACCCTCTTGAACATATTTATGAGTAGAAGATTAGAAGCTACCAACTCCAGCTGTCATCCTAATAAGTATGGAAATGAAGAATTAAAAGGCTCACTGGGCCATGAGGTTGCTTCTCAGGCTGTCTGCCATCCTTTAGTAAGATGGTAAGGGGCAGGCCCATCGCTTCCTCCATGTCTACCAAGTAGCATGGGTGGGTAGCAAATGCTCAGATTACCAGGGGTTGTCTACAGTGTAGAGGCCAAGGATTAAGACCTCTGGAAAGGGGCCTTGTTACCTTGTTAAGACGAGAACTGATGTAAAATGCTTCTTGTATGCCCAGTCTTTAGATTAAAGATGCATAGCTTTTGCTGGTGATGCTCACGTCTCAATTTTGTTGAACTAGGTCTCAAAGGTATGAAAACTTTCTTGGACTAGTAAGACCAGGACATCTTAGCATTGTAGCTGATGCCTTTTAAAGCTTGATTTGTGTCCGGCAGTTGTAGTTCTAGAAAGGTGAAGTGTAGAGCCGGAAGGCTCTTAGAGTTTGCTTTATAGAGAGATTTGGTAGCCCTGCTTGAGTGTCTTTTTTAAATGTAGAAAATGCTGGCTATTGGTGAATAGCCTTCATTTCTGTTATATTTATTATCCGCTGGCATTGAGCTACACACAAACGTTACTCTCCTCTCCCTGGATTGGTCCATTTGTTTTATCTCATTCAATAAATATTTCCTCAGCATCTTCCAGGTATCAGGCATTGTTGTGTACATGAGGTTTAGATGAGAGAATGAAACGGATGGACGCTTTCTCATATCGATAGCAATGTGCTCTTTTTAAAACATTCCTCCGCCCTTAACTAAAACAAGGTGTTAAAAAGAAGGATCTACAGAGTCCATATATCTTGTTTCTTGGTACTGATTTAGTAACACTTTTGAAGCCTCTTGGTGTCTCTCGACACGAGCTTTAGGAATCCTGTGTATTTTGTCAAGATTTGCCAACTTATTCCCTGATCTTTACAGCCTGAGTTTTTATTCCCCACTCCCAGCAGAGGTGGTAATAGGTTATGCCCAGGCACTCTTCTGCCTCAGTGATGCTTTTTTTGTGAGCATGTTTGTGAAGTAGCTGCAGTGAGTCTCACTGTGACATACTTTGTGACTGAGCTCAGACCTGTGACCTCACTTGGCCACTGGTTTCTTCCTGAACTAATGCAGTTTGTTACAAATTAGAAATAGCTCACGCAGGAAGAGCTGCTGCTGCTGCTGCTGCTGCTGCTAAGTCGCTTCAGTCGTGTCCGACTCTGTGCGACCCCATAGACGGCAGCCCACCAGGCTCCCCCGTCCCTGGGATTTTCCGGGCAAGAGTCCTGGAGTGGGGTGCCATTGCCTTCTCTGCCAGGAAGAGCTAAGAACCAGTTATTCTAGACCATTATTTTTCACTGTTTATTTCTGAAGTACTGGATAGTAAAGATTCATCTTGGTATTTTCATAGATAGTTGTAGACCACCTACACCTAGTCTTACAGATTGGAGCAAGTACACAGGAATTACCTGGGAAGCTTGTTAAAAATGCAGATTTCCATGCTGCTTTTCCAAAAATTGCTTCAATAGGTGGGACTCAGGAATCCTGAAATCTTAAGTAACCTAGGTTATTCAAATACCTGTGGTGAGTTAATTGCAACTTGAGACACTGATCTGAAGACTTGCTTAAGATTTGAGCCTCAGACTATGATAGAAGCCAGGATGACGGGCTCAGCTCCACTGGCGGTAATACTAGTTTCATGGTGGGTGTGGTGACAGCCACACAGAAAGAGTTCATTGAGGAAACGTTTGTCTCAAAGGGATGAATTGACTAGAATTTAAGATACCGGTGACAGGCATGTAGGTAGGAGAAACATCTTTTGCAAAATCATGCCATCTCTGTGGATGGGAGATGAACTTCTCCCTTGATATGGGGCCCTCCAGAGCAGTAGAGAATTCCCTAACAAATTTTAACAAAAGTGTCATTTTTGGCTACAAATAGAGTATCCCAACTGGGGAGCAAGTGGCCCCATTGGCCAAAACCAGGGAGATGTGTCTGGAGATTTAAATCACTCCCAAGGACAACCTATCCAAAGAAAATCACTCCCAAGGACAACCTATCTAAAGAAAATAGAAAAAGCATTGTAGGAGCAAAGTGTTTTTGGCTGCACCACGTGACTCGCAGAATCTTACTTCCACAGAGAATTTAACCCAGGCGATGGCGGTGAAAGACTGGACTCCTGGTCTCTAGAAACGATCAGGGCCCACTACCCACGAGTGGGTTGAGTCAAGAGCCTCGCGCGTGTCCGTGGAGTTGCAGGAGCCACCAATAGTGTGAGCGTGTGGCAACTAGCTCCTTAGCTGAGGCACAATGCCAGGCTTCTCACCGAATATGTGTCTATCTACTGTTTGAAAAGACAGCTTCCAGTTTTATTTAGGATACAGAAGGGTTACTATCTTGCTGTCTCTCCCCAGGTATTTCTCGTGTTAATGGGCAGTAGTTTGAATGCCATAGGCATTTGTGCTCGAGACAGAAATACGAGAGATTCGTGGTAATGTGCTGGGCACCCCACTGCTCTGGTCTTCATTTCAGTCCTTTGCTCCATCTTAAAGTTAGCACTGACGTTTTGCAAACTTGGCACTCTGGGCCTTTTTACAGCCCACTCTTTTCAGACTCAAGGGTCAGGAGAATGTAGTGTGGATGCTGCTAAGTCGCTTCTGTCGTGTCTGACTCTGTGCGACCCCATAGACGGCAGCCCACGAGGCTCCCCCGTCCCTGGGGTTCTCCAGGCAAGAACGCTGGAGTGGGTTGCCATTTCCTTCTCCAGTGCATGAAAGTGAAAAGTGAAAGTGAAGTTGCTCAGTCGTGTCCGACTCTTAGCGACCCCATGGACTGCAGCCCACCAGGCTCCTCCGTCCATGGGATTTTTTCAGGCAAGAGTACTGGAGTAGGGTGCCATTGCCTTCTCCGTGTATAGCTGGAGAAGTGTATAACTTCTAATTCGTGTATAACTAATTCAGGCTTCTGTTTTTTGGCATTGTGGATTGGATACTCTGGAAAGACTTTCAGCAAAAACAAGATGCTGGATAAAATGTATTTGTTAAAAAAAATAATTATAAACATTGCTGAATAAGCACAAAAGTAAGAAATTCATAGATCTTCAAAATGCAGGGAAAACTGTAGGAAGTACGCGACAACTAGAGCTAGCTTTTGCCAAGCTCAGCAGGTTTTAGTACCCATTTTAGTTACTATGGACAAAATATTGTATTGTGCTCAGTCAGTCATGTCTGACTCTTTGTGATACTATGGACTGTAGACCACCAGACTCTGTCCATGAAATTTTCCAGGCGCGACTCCTGGAGTGGGTTGCCATTTCCTACTCCAGGGGATCTTCCCGATCCAGGGGTCAGACCCATGTCTCATGCATCTCCTTTGACTCCTGCATTGGCAGACAGACTCTTTACCCCTAGAACCACCTGGGAACAATAACAGTGGAGGGTATGGGAAACAGGAAGTGCATCTAGAAGCTGACTCCAGGTAAAACGGATACCCTCAGTGTAAAGGTGAACAAGATATAGAAGGCAGCAAGGAACTGAATTTGTCTCAACCTTGATGGTATTACCCTAAAACTGGTCTTGCCTCTTGGTGGGAGCCCAGCCAAAAGACACAGCAAAGTCAAAGATCAGAAGGAAACTCTTCCAGTAAGGGAGGAGAACACCAGAGATCTTTCCCAAAGTAGTGTCTCTCTGAACAGCAAAATTGGGGAAGTTTTAAGCTAAGGGTACATCTTCATGAAGGAGTTTGAGCATGAGGATTCCTAGGATTGGGGCTAGGATTGACAGAGTCCAAGCTTTAGTTGATTGAAGCCAGTTAAAGTCAACTTCATCATCCTTTGGGTTCCAGTTGCTCTGGTAGCTGAGTGCCCTGAAAGGGGAGGAGGGCTAAATTCTGAAAAACAGCTCAAGAAAGAGCTTCAGGCTATTAGAACTGGGAAGTCTCTACAACGGATGTATTACTTTTGTTATTGTTACTTCTCTTGAGAATAACAATTTGTTTGTCTGTTCCTTTTAGATCTTTATTATTGTGGCCTGTTCACGGGTAAGCATAGTGGCCAGGCGTGGGTCACCAAATGGCTTAGGCCTGAAATGGCTTCTTTTATGTCCAAAACCTATATCTGGTTCTTTTCTGGACCGCCCCCCCTCTTCACCCCCCACCACTCTCTTAGAGTTGCTTGTGCCTTCAGGTGATTTCCAGAAGCAGATGCAATCCCTTGAAGGCCTCAGATCCTGTATATAAACTCCCAAAACACACGAACGGCCCTGCTTAAAAATTATAAGATGCATAAGAAATAAGACACCATGAGTGGACAAGGGGCCAAAGAAAACTTTTTGATTCATGAACTAAAGTCTGACGGTAAAAAATGACAAAAGACAACCCAGCAGATGTTTTTGGGAAAAAGTCGTTCTACAGGAGAAGTGACAAATTTGAAATAAAAATGAAGATTAAGTTGATTGGAGCAATTGGGGTTCTACTGAATTGGAAGATCTCAAGAAATTATACAGAACGCTGTCCAAAGAGACGGAAAGGAAGCACGGGAAACGGCGACAAAGTTGAGAAGCAGACAAGAATAAGATCTAGTGTGGTATCTGGAGGAGACGAGGTGATATCCAAGGAGGTAACCGTTGGTACATTTTCAGGGTTGATGAAAAGCACGGAATCCCAGTGAATTCCAAGCAAGATATAAAGCAACTCATATCTAGAGACTGAGGTGAAATTCTCTCTTGAGCAGCTAGAGGTAAAATGCAGATAGACATTAGAAAGCAGCCCAGCTGGGTGACTTGCTAACGTCAACAGTGAATGCCGGAAAACACTGGAGTTCTTACACTGCATCCTATTAACAAAAGAATGGTTATCATGGAAGCTGACACTTATTAAAACTTTTTATTTTTTAAGAGGGCTAATTAGAAATGTTTTCAGACAAAAGCAGAGTTTGCACAGGTGGTAATAATACAGGATTCAGGAGGCAGAGGAAAATGATCTTATGTGGAAAATTAAAGGCCAAAAGGAACACAGTGGTGAATAACGTTGGTAAGTTACCATTAACTGTAAAAATATATATATAGTTTGTGGAAGGGATATATGGACAAGATTAAAGTACTGGACAATAGAACATAACTTGGGGATACCAGAAACTAATTTCCATGTTTTCATATTCAGGAGGAGAATGAGGGTAATGAGTAACTACGACTTTTGTGAAACATGTATTAGCTAGAATAACCACTAAAAAAATAGAGATTTTCACCTCAAAACAAGTAGAGAAGGAAGAAGGCAAGAAGCAGATGGGGTTTCAGATCTGGCCCTTCCTCTGATAGAACAATCTCAGCTTCCAGGTAAGGGGATACAGGGAGGGGAGAAGAGCATTCCTCTTTTTTCTCTATAATACAGTTCAGGGGCGGTGAGGAGTATTCTCTATAATACAGGTCAGGGGAGGTGAAGAGTCTTCTCTATAATACAGTTCAGGGGCAGTGAGGAGTCTTCTCTATAATACAGGTCAGGGGCAGTGAGGAGCCTTCCTCTAGGACAGTTCTGGGACAGAGTGTGTTCAGAACAAGAACAGCCAATGACGTGGAAGAAGGGGCGGAGATCAGGGCCAAGAAATCTCCAACAAAGCAAAGTTAAAATTTAAATAAAAATTATTTGCTGTCTTGTGTGTAGATTGGTCAACCTGATTTAAAGACAAGAAGTTCAGGACAGAATATTTTTATACCTTGCTGACTGAACTGCTGACTCCTGGAGTCCTTCAGGATTTGGAACCTTAATTTTACATCAAAGGAAGAACAGTTGAAATGAAATGAAATTAAAAAAAAAAAAAAAAAAAAAAGAAAATTGAGTCTGTACCCTCCGTGTTTCCAAACCCCAGAGCAAGACTCAAATAAATAGCATAGAAGATCAGAAGGAAAAAATAAATCCAAAAATGAAACATCAAGGCAAAGCCTACTCTCTGAGGCTCGTTATTACTCTTTGCCTTAGGAAACCATGCAGCTTCTTTAAAAAAAAAAAATTGCTCACCAGCCAGAAAGTTCTCTAGTTTCATCACCAGCATTCTAGGAAATGAATTCTCTAGTTCTTCTTGTCCTCTTTCAGGACCTACTTTCCATTTTTAAATACTGATGTACCACCACGGTTCAGATTTAGCTGGCTTCTGACTTGTTGCTGATGGAATTCCCAGGAAGAAACCCGGTTCAACCTGATTCTCACCATATCTTCTTTGTATTTTTTAAAAGGTAGGCCCCAAGGTCTCCCCGCGGTCAGGTTAAAGTTTGATGGTGGACACTTGATATCTCAGCTCTACTCCACCTTTACTTGTAATGTGTCTTGAATTCTGCTCTTATTCTGCTGCTGCTGCTGCTAAGTCGCTTCAGTCGTGTCCGACTCTGTGCGACCTCATAGACGGCAGCCCACCAGGCTCCCCCTATTCTAGTGATGGTTATCTCATGGCGAGTTGCTATGTAACTTGCATTTTATATAATGTCACCTATATAATGACTTTTCTAAAGTGAAACCCTGCACATATTTGTTCAATAAATACTCAGATGCTAGGGCCAAAGGCTGTTTCTGTTTTGAGTCCCAGGGATAGAGGCATTAAATCTGTGAGTCAGTGAGATAAGTGTTATAATGATATGTTTCCAGCATTAGAAGAAGGGTGAACTCTGCTGGCAGGGAGGCAAGCCTTCACTGAGGCGATGTTTAGGTCGGTCTGAAAGGACAGCTAGCATTCCGTCAGTTGGAGGAGATGTGTCATGCCGGCTGACAGAATAACGTGCACAAGTATTGAGGTGTGGGCATCTTCGTAGGTGAGGAGAAGTTTATTTTATAAAAACATTTCATCTAACAAACGGAGTGATTGAGATATTGCCCTTTTGCAATCCTGAATAAACAGATCTTGAGCATTGAGGATCAGCCGTTGCTAACGTCACAAAAGGAGAATCAGATAGCATTAAAAGTGGTTTTTCAGAACCAAAGTCAAATCAATCCTCTTTACATGCTGCTGCTAAGTCACTTCAGTCGTGTCCGACTCTGCGACCCCATAGACGGCAGCCCACCAGGCTCCCCCATCCCTGCGATTCTCCAGGCAAGAACACTGGAGTGGGTTACCGTTTCCTTCTCCAATGCATGAAAGTGAAAAGTGGAAGTGAAGTCGCTCAGTGGTGTCTGACTCTTGGCGACTCCATGGAATGCAGCCTACCAGGCTCCTCCATCCATGGGATTTTCCAGGCAAGAGTACTGGAGTGGGGTGCCATTGCCTTCTCCGTCTTTATCTGATTACTATTTTATAGGAAATACAGAGGATGTGGGAAATGTTAAAACTACACCATGGGGATGCAATTAGCAAAATAGGGTAAAAATCACAAAACAACCTAATTTTTTAAATAAGTTAATTGCAAGAAGGAAAAAGATGGAAGCATGCATACTGTAGACTGAAAGATAATAATCTCTAGATTAAAACACATCAATCACAATGCATGAAACTTATTTTGATCGTGATATGAAAACATTTTATGAGGAAACTGGAACACTAGTTCAAATCTAGTGTTATTTGAACTCTAGATACTTGATTTTTACTAAGGGATTATTTTTTAGATGTGACACTGGCATTGTTGGTTGTAATTAATTCCTTGTCAAACCGAGCGATGTCATGAAGTTCTAGTGAAGGGAACGTGAGGAGGAAATTTACTTCCAAGTCGTGTGGGGTAAGAGTGGATGTTGTTTAATTGCTATGATAGGGAGGTAGAAACAAAACAAGATTGGCTGTGAGTTGATAACCATTAAAACTGGGTTATGCGTAGATGGAAGTTTATTGTAATATTTGATTGGGGTTTTATGTATGTTTGAAACTCCTTGTAATCAGAAGTTTTGACAAATAGTGAAAATCCATTTGGGAGCTAATTTTTCTAGGTATTTGCAGCACAGGGGTGCAGAGAGGGTATCAGGAAATGGTACTAGGAAGGGGGCTGGAGGCACAGCTGTAATGCTTGGGTTATAAGTACTTTTGCTGCTGGAAGCGGGCCAGTGGGTTTCAAACCACCCGGGACACCTATGGTTCTGTGGTGTCACCTGCAGAGTAGCTATAGGCATGGCAGAGTGGTGCCCAACAGAGGGGACATCGGTCACCGATGCATTTTAATAAGAACATTCTGCTTCTATCTTTTATTAAATGCGGCTTCCAATTTAATAAATTTCATTTAAAAACAGGGTTCTAAAGCTTAAAAAATCTCTATTAGGGGAACAATTAAAGACTATCCCTTGAGCTCTAGTGCAAAAGACTGGAAGTAGGGAAATAAGCTATGAAACTGCTGTGATATCACAAATGGAATGAGAAGTTTGTTTTCAGGGGAATTTAGTTAATGAGGATTTGATCCAGGAGGTAAACTTTTTTTTAAACTTTTTATTCTATACTGGAGCATAACCGATTAACCACGCTGCGATAGTTTCAGTGGACAGCAAAGGGACTCAGCCACACGTCTACGTGTTTCCCTTCTCCCCCAGATTCCCAGCAGCCAAACCGTTTATGATAACAACTTGTGATAGTCATTTCCCAGGCCGCCAAGGGCCACGAACAGGGTGTGGAAACGATGCTCCCTCTTGTAACCGAGCCGGTGTCTCTGAGCATCTTCTCGAGTGCGGGCTGGAACTCCGGCTCCCTCTGCGACCCCGCTCTCAGCAGGGCTCCAGGAGGCCTCCTTGCTGAAGTCTCCCCTCACAGCCTCTGGCTGGCCCTGCTGTGCGCCGTGACGGATGGTGTCGGAGGGTCGGGGACGGCGGCCTCTTCCGTCATTCCTGCCCCTTCACGGCCGAGCTGCCTCAGGTGTGCCCCCAACACCTGCTGCTCCGGGGAGACTAGCTTCTTGCAGCAGCCGAACTGCAGACTGTAAAACCCAGCAGGCAACCACCTTTTCTTCCCCCTCTCCACAACCTTGGGGTCTCCGCTGAGGCAAACGCACTGACCTTCCCTCCCGTTACTGTCCCCTGTAGCGGATGTCCCCCTGACCCCCCGAAGCCACACATCCACCCACCACGGTCCTGGGGCTAATAAACGCAAGCTGCTAACATCCAGATTCACAGGTGAAGATGATTTCAGTTCATCCTCAGTCTCCTCCACCTCACTGACTTTGACTTCGCTTGTCCTTGGTTTTGTTGGGTTTCTAAGAGTTTGACGGTTTTTGTTCTTTTTTTTTTTTTAAATGTTGCCCTTGCCCCTCTGACTTAACGCCTGAGTGAAGCTTCCCTAATTCTTTTTGTGCTCCTCAAGACAGGTCCTAGCCATCTTGAATTGCATGACTCCACGAGAATCTGATGATAGCGATGAACTTTCTCCAGAAAAGTGCATGCACGCGCACACACACACACACAGTGTTTTGCCGATAATTTCAGAGTTTCTATATATTTTTTCCCCAAGTTTTCAGCAAATTTAATACATGTGTCTCAAAAGTCAATGGAGAGGGTAGTCAATAAAATAAAAACAGGCTCACGGGGAGAGGTCCATGGGCACATACAGGGAAGGGCAATGAGTAGGCGAGTTAGCTGGAGCAGGGGGCTGCCCTTCCTTGGCCATTACATCTCATCCAAACTGTAGTCCTCTTCAGGAAAGTCCCCCACTGTCACGACTGATGGCTTGACGAAGGCGTCGTACTTGGCCTGGCATTCAAAGTAGCATTTCCCATTCACGCTGCCATCATTTTTCCCTAGTGGTTCATCATAGCGGACGCCAATCCAGTAGCCAGGTATGAAATCTGTCAGTCCTACATACATGACGGCACCCCTGCGAGGGGGCTGCCCAGGTGCCTGCACCTCACAGCGGCTGCCCACAGGGATGGTGCTGGCCTGGGCCTCCTCCTCGATAAGGTGCTGGGAGTTTTCAGCCTCTTGTTGGGCCCGCTCTTCTTCATTGAATCGACCTAGCTTGTTGTGCTTCAGGCAGGAGCGGATTGAGTCCTGCCTCTGTTCATAGGCTTCTTGTGAGATCTTGTATTTCTCCACCTTGGACATGTCCTCATACTCCCCAAGGCGGGCACCGCTGTGGTCAGTGACATGGATGCAACAGCCGTCGTCTACGGGGTAGCAGCCCAGCAGCCCATCATCCTGACCCAGCTTGCAGTAGACCTTGTTGTCAGGTCCGTACAGCTCCAACTCCATGCAAGAAGCAGGGCTGCCCACAACAAGCTGTAGTTTACACTTGAACTCAGCTACAGTGAGGCTGCGACTGTACCACTTCTGGGAGCGAAAGCTGTTGAGAGAGCTGCTGATGAACATGTTCACTGTGGACGCCGACAGCCCCGTCACCTCCATCTCGCCGCACCCTGTGGCCTCTAGATATTTAAAGCTGTGCTCATCACCTCGGGAAGCCTTTGGGGGGTGGTGGTGATGGGATTGCTTGATAAAAATGCAGTGTTCTTTGGCTCTACCCCAAATCAGGCTCTACCCTATTTAATCAGAATTTTTGGTGGTAGAGCTTGGGAATCAAGAATTTAAGCAGTCTCCCTGGTTAATTCTTAAGTGCGGTAAAATTTGAGGAAGTGTGCTCTAGAGACTCAATTTATCTTCACTGTCTGTCTCATCTTCCCCTCCCAGTCACTTACCTGTGGCTCAGTTTAGTTCAATTGCTCAGTCGTGTCCGACTCTTTGTGACCCCATGAATCGCAGCACGCCAGGCCTCCCTGTCCATCACCAACTCCTGGAGTTCACCCAAATTCACATCCATCGAGTCGGTGATGCCATCCAGCAACCTCATCCTCTGTCGTCCCCTTCTCCTCCTGCCCCCAATCCCTCCCAGCATCAGGGTCTTTTCCAATGAATCAACTCTTCACATGAGGTGGCCAAAGTACTGGAGTTTCAGCTTCAGCATCAGCCCTTCCAATGAACACCCAGGACTGATCTCCTTTAGGATAGACTGGTTGGATCTCCTTGCAGTCCAAGGAACTCTCAAGAGTCTTCTCCAACACCACAGTTCAAAAGCATCAATTCTTCGGCGCTCAGCTTTCTTCACAGTCCAGCTCTCACATCCATACATGACCACTGGAAAAACCATAGCCTTGACTAGACGGATCTTTGTTGACAACGTAATGTCTCTGCTTTTGAATATGCTATCTAGGTTGGTCATAACTTTCCTTCCATGGAGTAAGCGTCTTTTAATTTCATGACTGCAGTCACCATCTGCAGTGATTTTGGAGCCCAGAAAAATAAAGTCTGACACTGTTTCCCCATCCATTTCCCATGAAGTGATGGGACTAGATGCCATGATCTTCGTTTTCTGAATGTTGAGCTTTAAGCCAACTTTTTCACTCTCCTCTTTCACTTTCATTAAGAGGATCTTTAGTTCTTCTTCACTTTCTGCCATAAGCGTGGTGTCATCTGCATATCTGAGGTTATTGATATTTCTCCCAGCAATCTTGATTCCAGCTTGTGCTTCTTCCAGCCCAGCGTTTCTCATGATGTGCTCTGCGTATAAGTTAAATAAGCAGGATGACAATATACAGCCTTGAGGTACTTCTTTCCCTATTTGGAACCAGTCTGTTGTTCCATGTCCAGCTCTAACTGTTGCTTCTTGACCTGCAAACACATTTCTCAAGAGGCAGGTCAAGTGGTCTGGTATTCGCTTCTCTTGAAGAATTTTCCACAATTTGTTGTGACCCACACAGTCAAAGGCTTTGACATAGTCAATAAAGCAGAAGTAGATGTTTTTCTGGAAGTCTCTTGCTTTTTCGATGATCCAGTGGATGTTGGCAATTTGATCTCTGGTTCCTCTGCCTTTTCAAAATCCAGCTTGAATTGATAAATCAATTTACTAATATATCAAAGTCTTTTAAAATGTCAATGAGCAAAGCATAGTTGTTAAGAATGATAACTTTGGAGTCTTAGAAACTTGGTCTTTGGGAATTCCCTGTGGGTCCAGTGGATAGGACTCTAGGCTCTCACTTCTGGGCCTGGGTTCAACCCCTGGTTGGGTCACTAAGATCCCATGGCCAAAAGGAAAAAAAAAAAAACTTGGTGATAAGTTGTGTCTCTGTCCTTCTCCTTAATATTGGGATAATAATGCTATCTATCTCATAGGGGTCTAAACGAGAGGATACCTGTGAAACACACGGGAGAGTGGCACCTGAGGGGAGCTCAGTAACTATTAAGTTTCGTTATTAGTAGTAGCATTTGTGTTTTAGTGTCCGTGATACGAGAAGGTGCTCTTAACAGTTCAGCACACAGTGATCTAGCCAGAAGGGAACATTTTTTTTGAGTGCCAGCTTTTCCCAGAGACTATGATAGAAACCTCTTCATACCTCATCTCATTTAATGATACAGTGTCCCAGACGGCTGCTCCATTGTCTCTACTGTAACCGTGATAGAACTGAACCGGAGAGGCCACTCACCCCAGGTCACACTGTAAATGGTGGAGTGAATTTCCAACTCAGTTCTGTGTGATACCAATGTTCTTTATTTCCTATTTCGTTACTTTTTTTGTTTGTTTGTTTTAAGTATTTTATTTATTTGGCTGCACTGGGTCTTAGTTGGCATGTGGGATCTTCGGTAGTTGCATGTAGCATCTAGCTCCCCAACCAGGAATTGAACTCTGGCCCTCTGCATTGGGAGCCTTGAGTGCTAGCTCCTGGACCACCACGGACGTCTGACAATACTTGTTGTTGTTCAGTTGTTAAATTGCGTCTGACTCTTTGTGACCCCATGGGCTACAGCATGCCAGGCTTCCCTGTTCTTTTACTATCTCCTGGAGTTTACTCAGAGTATGTCCATTGAGTCGGTGATGCCATCCAACCATCTCATCCTCTGTCGCCCCCTTCTCCTGCCTTCAATCTTTCCCAGCATCGGGGTCTTTTCCAGTGAGTCAGCTCTTTGCATCAGGTGGCTAAAGTATTGGAGTTTCAGCCTCAGCATCAGTCCTTCCAGTGACTGACTAAAACCATCAAAAAGAAAAAGAAATGCAAGAAGACAAAGTGGTTGTCTGAGGAGACCTTACAAATAGCTGAGAAAGGAAGAGAAGTGAAAGGTAAAGGAGAAAGGGCGCGATAGACTCAACTGAATGCAGAGCTTCAGAGAATGCAGGGAGAGATATGAGAGCCTTCTTAAGTGAACAGTGCAAAGAAATAGAGGAAAACGATAGAATGAGAAAGACTAGAGATCTCTTCAAGAAAACTGGAGACACCAAGGGAACATTTCACCCAAAGATGGGCTCAGTAAAGGGAAGATGGCACTTAGATTCACTTAGTGCCTCCAACGCATGCTAAGAATTGAGGCCAGTCACAGAGGGTAAAAGCAGAACCAAAGATGGGCACTCAGTTACTTTTCAATGAGCAGAAAATTAAAAGAACACAGAAGCTAATAGAATATCAAAATCTTCCCTTTTTCCTCTCTACCCTCAAACCCATTTCAATTTTTCACAGGATAAAAAAATCCATTGTTAAGTATTTCATCTAGAAACTTTCCTATGTGTTTATGCGGCCTAAAGAAAGGCACCTCTGCATACAGCTTTCTTCCATATTCCGCCTTCCCTTCCTCTTTTCTGCTTTCTTTTCTTTTCTTCTTCCTTTCTCCCTTTGTCCTTCCTTCACCTCTTTCTTCTGTGTGTCTTGCTTTGAAACTTAACAATATAATTTACAATATATCTGCCCATATCAATCCCTATGCACAGTATTTTATCATATGGTACCCTGGTGGCTCAGACGGTAAAGCGTCTGCCTACAATGTGGGAGACCCAGGTTCGATCCCTGGGTCGGGAAGATCTCCTGGAGAAGGAAATGGTAACCCACTCCAGTATTCTTGCCTGGAAAATCCCATGGACAGAGGAGCCTAGTAGGCTACAGTCCGTGGGGTCACAAAGAGTCAGTGAGCGACTTCACTTTCACTTCAAATTTATTTGATCTTTTTTGTATTGATGTACATTTTTCTCTTGCTGATGGACAAGTATTTCCCTTTCAAATAATGCTTCACTGAATATCTTTTTGCCTATCTTTGTATACATGTATTACATGCTCAGTAATATAGATTTCCCAAATTGGAATTGATTGATCAGGGAAATCTCTTTACATTATATTGTGTTGGATTTTGATTCTGCTTGGATCACTTGCAGTGATGTAAAGGGAACACGGTTAACATTTGTGATTCTTACCAGAAAAAATATAATGACAGCCCTGGGCGTATTCTCTCCAACTTTCATCCTCATTCTGCTATATTCTGGCAAACCTGGGCCTACTCCAAAGGCAGAGAAAAAGGAGGGGTTCTTGCCTCAATCAGAGAGCAACAAGGAGGTATTACTACTTGATCATCTCCATTAACCTCTTAGAATGAAAGCCATTCAGAGTTGTCCTTCTAAGCTTCCTGCTTACATCTTGTCAAGGAAATGGCAAGGAGTTGTGATGAGTTTCATGGGGTCATGGTTCGGCTTTTATCCTCTGTGATTGACTTGGATTATTAGCATGCATTGGAGAATGCAAAGCTAGCTTAGGTGTATATCCTGGAGTCTCAAAGCAGGATTATTCCATATGCATTAGTAAGTCTTAGACACTTGCTTCATTTTTATTTACTTGACAGACTGAACTGCTGACCCAACCACTGACAGGAATTGAGCTGCACGCCTGTGGCTCTTGCAGCTGACAGACAGCACGCTGAGAACAAAGGTTAGAGACCTGGGGGGTGTGAGGGATGAACTGGGAGACTGGGACTGACGTATACGCGCTACTGCGCATAAGACAGTAACTGATAAGAACATACTGTGTAACACAGGGGACTGTTCAACACTCTGTGATGACCTGTGTGGGAAAAGAATCTAAAAAAGAGTGAATATATGTATGTGTATAACTGATTCACTTTGCTGTACAGCAGAAGCTAACAGAACACTGTAAATCAACATATGCCAATGAAAGTTAATAATAAAAACAGACAAACAGCAATAACAAGCCTTAGAGACAGAGGGAAGAGAGTAGTATCTGGAGTTGCTGCAATATGTTATGTGGAGTGGAGTGTCTGATTTCAGCAATTAGGTAACTTTTAAAGAAATAGCAAAGTGTGACTCATACACAAGATAAAAAATAGGCAACAGAAACTGCCTGTGAGAGGGAGAGATGTCAGACTTAACAAAGACTTCAAAGTAGTCATTGTTTTGTATATTCAAAGAACCATAGGAAACCATGCTTAAAGAAATGAAAGAGGCTATGATAATAATGTCATACTATCTACAGATCTACAGAATTTCAATAGAAATTATAGAAAGAATCTAATGGAATTAGTGAAGTTTTAAGTAAAATAACTAGAAAACTCACTGGAGAGGATCAAGAGTGGATTTGAACTGGATAAAGAAAGAATTAGTGAACTTGAAAATAGGTCAAAAGGGATTGTGAAATCCAAAGAATAGGACAAAAAAAAAAATGAAGAAAATGAACAGCACCTCAAGAGAAATCTGGAGGGACTATAATAATATCAGACAATAGATTTAACACAAAACAAAAAAAACTAGCGATAAAGACGGACATTTTACAATGAAAGAAGGGCCCATCCATCAAGAAGACATAACAACTACTATATATATATCTCTCTGACAACAGAGACCCAGAATATAGGGAGCAAAAACTGACAAAAGCGAAGTGAGAGCTGGACAATTTGACAATAATCACTGGAGACTTTAATACCTCACTTTCAGTAATAGAACAAGTAGGCAGAAGACTAACGGGAAATAGAGTTGAGCAATAGAAACCAGTGTATCCTAACAGACGTCTGTAAAGCACTGTGTTCAGCAGCAGCAGAATATAAATTATTCCCATGTGCGCATGGAACATTCTCCAGAACAGACGACAGGCCAGACGATGAGCATCAGCAGACGTGGAAAGACTGAAACTGGTTAGTGTTCTCTAACCACAATGAAACGAAATTATACATCATGAACTGAAAGGAATTTTGGAAATTAACAGATAGGTGGAATTAATATACTCCTTAATCAATGAATCAAAGAGAAATCACAAGAAAAATTAGAAAATATGAGATGAAAAAAATTGAAGGCACAATATAATAAAGTTTATGGGATACAGCTAAAACAGTACTTTGAGGGAAATTTACAGGTGTCAACACCAATTCTATAAAAGAAGAATAATCTGAAATCAATAACTTAAACTTCCACCTAAAGACATTTAAGGGGAAAAGATGAGCAAAAGCTAAAGCAAGCAAAATAAACAAATATAGAATGAAAATTAAATAGAGAACAGAAAACTGATAGAGAAAAATACACAAACTAAAAGTTGGTTCCTTGGAAAGATCAACAAAATTGATAAACTTAGCAAAACTGACGAAAAAAGGAGAGAAGACTGAAATGACTGAAATTAAGAATAAGAATAAGGGGACATTATTACTGACATAATATACATCAATAGATGCAGAAAGAAACATTTGAGAAAAATGCAACACACTTTCTTTATAAAAACATTCAACAAATTAGGAATAGAAGGAAATTTCCCCAATCCAATAAAGGACCTCAATGAAAAACTCGTGGCTAACATAATAGTTATTGATGAAAAATTAAATGATTTTCCCCTAGAAAAGAGGAAGGAAAGAGAAGATGAAAGGAAAGGAAAGGAAAGGAAAGAGAAAAGGATGTCTGCTCTCACAACTTTTGTGGTACTGGAGTTTCTTTCCAGTGATATTAGCAGTGAGGCTGAGGAGTGCTGATGGAGGTGAGGGTTGGGGTGGGGAGAATGAATCCAGATTTTTAAAAAAGGAAATAAAACCATCTCTCTTCATAGGTAATATGATCCTGTGTTTTGAAGAAATCCACCCAAAACTGTTAGAATGAAAGAATTCAGTAAGTTAATAAGATATAGGATATACAAAAATCAATTTACTTCTATCATTGAATCACACACTTTAAATAAGTGAGATGTATGGTTTATGAATATCTCAATAAAGTTGTTAGAAATCAATTGTATTTACATACATTTGCAATGCCCAATCCAAAAATGCAGTTAAGAAAACAAATTAAGGTCGTGTGAAAAAAGAATAAAATACATAGGAATAAATTTAACAAAGAAGTCCAGAATTTAATCTCTGAAAATGGCAACATACTGTTGAACAAAATAAAACATCTACATTAACTGAAAGATGTACCCTGTTCATGGGTAAGAAGTTTTACTATTTTTAAAATGACAATACTCTCCAATTAGAATCTACAGATTTAACTCAATCCTTATCATAATTCAAACTGGCTTATTGGCAGGAATGGAGAAGCTAAAATTCATATGGAAATTCAAGGGACCAAGAATAGCCAAAATAATCTAGAAAAAAAAAGTTGAAAGACTCGCACTTACTAATTTCAAAACTTAGTACAAAGCTACAGCAATCAAAACAGTGTGGAGACTGGCATAAGAATAGGCATATAGATCAATGAAATAGAATGGAGAGTTCAAAAATAAACCTATATATTTATGGCCAGTTGATTTTTGATCAGTGCCAAGAGTATTTAATAGAGAACAATCTCTTCCTTACATGGTGCTGAGTCAATTGGATATCCACATACAAAACAGCAAAGTCGAATCTCTAGCTCATACTATATACAAAATAAACCAAAAATGAATCAGAGATCCAAGTCTAAGAGCTAAAACCTACAAACTGTTAGAAGAAAACATGCAGGTAAATCTTCACGACCGACAAGCCTCAGAATGGGAGAAAATATTTGCCAATGAAGCAACTGACAAGGAATTAATTTCCAAAATATACAAACATCTCATGCAGCTCAGTATTTAAAAAAAACAAACCCTAACAACCTAGTCAGAAAATGGGCAGAAGACCTAAATAGACATTTTTCCAAAGAAGACATACAGATGGCCAAAAAGCAAAGAAAAGATGCTCAACATCACTAATTATTAGAGAAACACAAGTTATAAGTGCAATGAGATATCATCTCATACTAGTCAGAACGGCCATCATCAAAAAATCTACAATCAATAAATTCTGGAGAGGACCTCCTTGGTGATACAGTGAATGCGAATCTGCCTGCCAATGCAGGACATAGAGGTTTGACCCCTGGTCTGGGAAGGTTCCGCATTCACTGGGGCAGCTAAGCCTGAGTGCCGCAGCTGCTGAGCCTGTGGGCTGCAGCCACGGGAGCCAGGCTGCCTGGAATCCATGCTCCACAGCAAGAGAAGCCACCGCAATGAGAAGCCCGGCCACCCCACTGAAGAGGAGCCCCTGCTTGCCACAGCTGGGGAGAGCCTGCATGCTGCGAAAAATTAACTAAATAAATCATTTACAAATGCTGGAGAGGGTGTGGAGAAAAGGGAACCCTCCTACACTGTTGGTGGGAGTGAATATTGGTCCAGCCACTACAGAGAACAGTATGGAGCTTCCTTCAAACACTGAAAATAGAACTACCATATGACCTAGCAATCCCACTCCTGGACAGATATCCAGAGAAAACCATAATTTGGAAAGATACATGTACCCTCAATTTTTCATTGCAGCCCTATTTACAATAACCAGGACATGAAAGCAACCCAAATGTCCATCAGCAGAGGAATGGATAAAGAAGATGTGGCATATATACACAATGAAATACTACAGAGCCATAAAAAAGAATAAAATCATGCCATTTGCAGGGACATGGATGGGCCTAGAGATTGTCTTACTGAGTAGAGTAAGTCAGACACAGAAAGACAAATACCATGATATCACTTACATGTGGAATCTTAAAAAAAAAGGGTAAAAATGAACTTATTTACAAAACAAAGGTAGAGTCATAGATGTAGAAAGCAAACTTATAGTTACCAGGGGATAAATGAGGTACGGCTATAATTGGGAGATTGGGATTGACATATACACATTGCTATGGGCTGCAAGGAGATCCAACCAGTCCATTCTAAAGGAGATCAGTCCTGGGTGTTCTTTGGAAGGACTGACGCTAAAGCTGAAACTCCAGTACTTTGGCCACCTGATGTGAAGAGTTGACTCATTGGAAAAGACTCTGATGCTGGGAGGGATTGGGGGCAGGAGGAGAAGGGGACAACAGAGGATGAGATGGCTGGATGGCATCACTGACTGATGGACGTGAGTTTGAGTGAACTCCGGGAGTTGGTGATGGACAGGGAGGCCTGGCGTGCTGCAATTCATGGGGTCGCAAAGAGTCGGACATGACTGAGCGACTGAACTGACTGACTGACTGACATATGAAATAGATAATTAATGAGAACCTTCTGTATAGCACAGAGAATGCCACTCAATACTCTGCAATGGCATATATGGGAAAGGAATCTTAAAAAAGAGTGAATATATATATATGTATATACATAACCAGTTCACTTTGTTGTACAGCAGAAACTAACATCACATTGTAAATCAACTCTATTCCAAAAATATTAAAAAAAAAATCTTCATGACGTTGGATTTGGCAATGGATTCTTAGATATGACTGGTAGCATGAGAAACAAGCAAACAAAAAATAAATTCTTCGCTTAGGGTGCCACAACAAAATGCCATGGACTGGGTGGCTTCAGCAAGAGAAGTGTATTCCTCACCAGCTGGAGGCTGGGCGTCTGGGATCAGAGTCCTAGCGCAGTCAAGTTCTGGTGGAAGTTTTCTTACTGGCTTGCAGCTAGCTGCCTTCTCACTACGTCCTCCAAAGAAAGAAAAAGCAAGGAAGGAAGGAGGAAACGGGAAAAGAACAAGTGCTCTGGCGTTTCATCTTACGAGCACATCGCTCTCACCATGAGGGCCCTTCCTTCACGACCTCGTCTAGATATAATTATCTCCTAAAGGCCCCATCACCTAATACTATCATATTAGGGATCAGGGCTTCAACATCTGAATTTTTCTGGGAGGAGCTGGGGGTGACAAAAAAAATCAGCCCATATCAATAAGTAAATTAGACGTCATCAAAGTTAAAAAGTTTTAGGAATCAAAGGACACTTTCAAAAGAATGAAAAGACATTTTATTGAATGGAAGAAATACTTGCAAATCATATTATCTGCTAAAGGACTTTGTATCTAGAATATATAAAGAACACATAAACTCAATAATGAAAATAACCCAATTAATAATGGGCATTCAATCTGAATACACATTGACTCCAGAAAAGATATACAAGTGGTCAATAAGTATGTAAAAAGATTTTTTGACATTTTTGGTCATCAAGAAAATGAAAATCAAAACCACAGCAAGACATACCACTCACATTCATGAGGATGTTTTTAATGGTAAAAGATGGATATGAACAAGTATTAGTAAGAATGGGAGGAAACTGGAGTCCTCAGACACTTCTGATGGAATGTAAAATGACGTAGACACTTTGGAAAACAGTCTGGTAGCTCCTCAACAGATTAAACTTAGGGCTTCTGTATGACCCAGCGATTCTATTCCTAGAGAGTTAAAAATATGTGTTTGTACTTGTGCATGAACCTGTACATGAATGTTCCTAGCAGCAGTATTCATCATAGTTAAAAGGGGAAAACAATCCAAATGTCTATTAACTGATGAATGGATACATTAAATGGTGTAGATCCATTGGAACATTATTCAGCCATGAAAAGAATTGTCCATTCCCCAGTGCCCACCCTCCAGAGAGGGGAGAGGAAATGGAATGAATAACTCATCATGCCTACATGATGAAGCCTCCATAAAAGTTTCAATAGTAGGGTTAGGGTTTGGAACCTTCTGGGTCGGTAAACACATCTGCATGTTGGGAGGATGGCGCACCCCAACTCTCCAGGACAGAAGATCCTGAACTTAGGTCCCTGCTGGGCCTTGCCTCACGTGTCTCTTCCTTTGGCTCTTCATCTGTGTCCTTTATCACACCTTTTAAAAATACTTGTTTATTTGGCTGCACAGGTCGTGGCCCGCAGCGTCCTTGTCGCTTTGTGTGGGGTCTTTCGGTGGCACATGGATTCTAGTTGCCGTGCGCAGGCTCAGGAGTGGCAGCTCGTGGGCTAAGTTACTCCTCGGCATGTGGGATCTTAGTTCCCTGACCAGGGATCAACCCCGTGTCTCCTGAACTGCAAGGTGGATTCTCAACCACTGGACCACCAGGGAAGTCCCCTTCATGCCTTTTATTTTACGACAAACTGATAAAGGCAGGTCAGTGTTTCCCTGAGTTCTATGAGCTGTTACAGCAAATAATTGAGTCCAAGGGTGAGGTGAGGGCAGTCATGGAAACCTCCAGTTTGCAAGCGAGTCAGACTGAAGTTGTGGATAACCTAGGGACTACTGCTTGGCTTGGTGTCTGAAGTGGAGAGCAGTCCTGTGGGACTGAGCCCTTACCTGTGGGGTCTGGGCTGACTTTGGTTGGTGAATTGTAGAACATCTAGCTGGTATCACAGAGAATTGCTTGGTATGTGGGGGAAACCCCAAACATCTGGTATCAGAAATTTTGTGAGTGTAACAGTAAAGGAGAGACAAAGGAAGAGGAGAGGTGTGGATTTTTTGTGCTTAGATGAATTGTAGGATACAGGAATTACGTTTTGATAAAGCCATTACAGGGCTTCCCCGGTGGCTCAGATGGTGAAGAATGTCCGGCAAGGCAGGAGACCCAGGTTCGATCCCTGGCTTGGGAAGATTCCCTGGAGAAGTGAATGGCAACCCACTCCAGTACTCTGGCCTGGAGAATCCCATGGACTGGGACACCTGGAGGGCTACAGTCCATGAGGTCAAGAAGAGGCAGACACGACAGAATGACTAATGGTTTCACACTTTCAAAACTGTTATAAGTAGAATTGTTTTCATTGCTTCCACCTAGACATGTGAAGATAGGTAAGGGTGAACAAAAAATGAGTGAATCAAAATCCAGGGAATCATTAACTTTTATACAACTGGTCCTTTCATATATAGCCGCACCTCTAAACTCCCTTCTTAGACCAAATTTGACTTTTCTGTTTCTGTAGGCAAATAACCATTTTATGCTCCCTCAGAGTCCTGCTCTCTGTCAGCCGATAGTTTCATCTGAGTAGTGCTCCCATCTAAATATGGCAATGTTTGTGTAACTAGTCGAACATTTTATTGCATATTTACCCTTATTTATAGAAGTATAGTGGAAAATGAAAAAGTAAAATGCTGATGTTAATGATTTTACAACTGAGACAAAGAAAGATACCATTGGATATGCCAAAAAAAGTAAATTTGATGCTTATTGAATTTAAGTAAGTTTGACAACTGTGTTCAATTATAAAGGAGAACAACAAAATTTAAAACACATGTACAAAATGCTGTACATATATTTCCAAAGTTTGTGGTTAAAAGATAAGGTGTAGTGGTGGAGAAAATGTGTGAATGTTTACAATTTAATATAGTAGAATCTTATTTTGATACACTGATTTTTAAAAAAATAATTAAACAAACAAACAAACAAACAAACTCAATGATCTTTCCCTCTTCAAAAGAGACCTCTTGGCAGCCACACCTTGGGGTAAGGTTAGTGCCGCATAGAGCAAATACCAAAAAAGTCAATTCCTGGCCTTTGAGGTTTAAAATATGTTTTGGAAACTCAGGGCAGAGATAAAACTTTTGTGATAAAGAGCTTTTGAACTTCAAAAGCTAGAGTCTTCAGTGACCCAGGGCATACACTTGTGCCTTGACCACAGGCATACAAGAATAGGTGCTCGGTCAGAACCAGGTTTTTCCAGAGCTTTTCTTTCTCTCCAGATAAAAATCCCCTAGGCTTGCAAGTTAGGAAAGAACTGTAGTGAGCTTAGGGGGTTGGGCCACTGAATCCAGAAGGAATCCTGTGGTCCAGTCTCTAGAGCCGCCATCTGGAAGTAAGGGAACCATTACTTCAAGGAGCAGTGGAAAGAAGTGGTGTATGGCAGGGCTGGACAGAGACCCCACGTGGCATGGGAGAGGGTGAGTGTGGCCAACCCCTCTGAGAGTGTATCAGGTGTGGCCAACCCCTCTGAGAGTGCACCAGGAGAGGCTGAGTGACTAGAGAGGCCTTCGGATATGGAGTCAGGACCATGATGTCATGGTCTGGCAACTGGAAACCAGGCGGAAAGAGGAAGTCAGGGGAAAGGCCAGCATGGAGAGACCATGACAGAGGACCAGGCAACGATTCTATCTATTCCACCCTGACTCCTTGGTACGCTCAACTCTGGAAAAGGAAGGAGTGTGTGTATGGCTGGGTGTTAGGGAAGGGTCGGAGGGTACTTTTAAACTGACTGTGATTGCCCAGAATTGCCCAAGAGAATGCTTTTGCTATCTGGCAGAGTGTGTGTGTGTGTCTGTCGCTCAGTCGTGTCCGATTCCTTGAGATCCCATGGACTGTAGCCCTCCAGGCTCCTCTGTCCATGGGGACTCTCCAAAGAAGAATACCTGAGTGGGTTGCCATCTCCTATTTCAGAAAGGGCTTCCCTGGTGGCTCAGATGATAAAGAGTCCACCTGCCATGCATACCCAGGTTCGATCCCTGGGTTGGAAAGATCCCCTGGAGAGGAGTATGGCTACCCACGCCAGTATTGTTGCTTGGAAAATCCATGGACAGAGGAGCCTGGCGGGATACAGTCCATCATGGGATCACAAAGTGTCAGACAGGTCTGAGAGACCAACACTTTGACTCCAGGAAGAGGAACTCAAAAGACCTTGTCAAGGAAAAAAAAGTCAAACTCTTCACACAGGTGAATTTGGAGCAGTTTGGATAAGCACCTATTCCTAAGAAGCTGAGTATCAGCATCAGCTAACCCTCAACAGAGGGAAGTTCACAGTCCACCAAACTGCAGACTGTGATTTAGCTGGTTGCAGTCTCCTTTATGAAGGGAGAAAGACAATCAGTGTTACATTTTCTCTTTACAAATTTTAAAAGAGCATTGGAAAGTCATTTTCATAGTTCCACAGTTTCCTACTCTATCATTTGCCTAATTACTGTCAGCAGATCTTTATATCCAACATTAAAATTAGATTTTGTCCTTTCAAATACCATTTCAAATAAACAAAATGCATCAGGACTTGTGAATTGCAAAGTTCCAGGAGAAAATTAAATCTGAGAGAATTCCCTGGTGGTCCAGCAATTAAAACCTGGTGATTTCATTGTGTAAGCCTGGGTTCCATCCCCGGTCAAGGAACTAAGATCCTGCAAGCCATGAGAAAAAAAAAAAAAAGAAAATTTGTTTATCAGTATTCTTACCTGGAAAATTCCATGGACAGAGGAGCCTGGCAGGCTACAATCCATGGGGCTGCAAAGAGCCTGACACGTCTGAGAGTATGCACATGTGTTATCAGTATTTAAAGTATAATCTCTTGTTAATAAGTTAAATACTTAGATATACAGTGTATGCCGCCGCTGCTGCTGCTGCTAAGTCACTTCAGTCGTGTCCGACTCTGTGCGACCCCATAGACGGCAGCCCACCAGGCTCCCCCGTCCCTGGATTCTCCAGGCAAGAACACTGGAGTGGGTTGCCATTTCCTTCTCCAATGCATGGAAGTGAAAAGTGAAAGTGAAGTCGCTCAGTCGTGTCCGACTCTTCACGACTCCATGGACTCCAGCCCACCAGGCTCCTCTGTCCATGGAATTTTCCAGGCAAGAGTACTGGAGTGGGGTGCCATTGCCTTCTCCATATACAGTGTATAACCTTCAGATATAAATTAAGTGTTTATATCATATTTGAGACTTCATAATATTTTTTCGGTCTCTCAATTGTATCACTTCTCTCCCTCCTTTCCTTCCAAATGGACAAAACATATACATACAACATTCAAATTTCAGGCATTTCAATTTCGGGAACATTTTTCAGGAAAAAAAAAAAAAAGTTTCCAGAGGCAGGGATTATCTGAGTAGGAAAATAGTTTCCTAGCCCACCCCTGAATATCTAGGTAAGAATGATCAATCGCCAAAGCTTCCAATAGTCTTCTATTTTCATTGTGGCCTTTGCCCCATGCAGTTGCAGGAAGAAGTGGAAATTGATCAATTCCTGGGGGTCCATTCATTGACTGCCTTGGGGCAAAGGCAGGGAAGAATGGAAATAGCACTGGATTTTGAGTCTAAATATCTGAGTTTGGTTTCAGTTGTTTGTCATCTTCCTTCTTTTTATATGTGATCTTTGTTTTTATATTTATTCTGAGGAATATTTAAAAACTATTCAAACTGTATATTGAAAAAATGTTCTTAATTGCAAAATACACAAGTGAAAGTATATGAAACCTGCAGTTTGAAGAATATTGCTAAAGTAAACACCTGTATACGCACTGTCTGGGCTTCCCAGGTGGCACAGTGGTAGCAGGAGACATGAGAGACGCGGGTTTGTACCCTGGGTTGAGAAGATTCCTCGAAGGAGGGCATGGCAACCCACTCCAGTATTCTTGCTTAGAAAATTCCAAAGACAGAGGAGCCTGGTTGGCTGCAGTCCACAGGGTCACAAAGAGTCGAACACGACTGAGCTCGCAAGCACATGCACTGTCTACCTTAAAAATAGAACTTTGCAGGTATCTGGTATGTGGTTAAGAGTTGCCTGAGGACCGCGTTAAAATGCAGATACGGAATCCGTGGGTCTGGGGACGAGCCGGAGGTTCTGTGTTTCTCAGCAGCTCCCGGGTGATGGAGACGGTGGTGGTCCAGTTTACGTCTCCTGTAGCAGGACCTAAGGACGCGCCTGCGAGCCTCTTCCTCATTCTGTGGCCAGGACGAGCCAATTCTGACTCCACGTCAGAACTGTTTCTTCGACTTGCTCTTCTGCTCTTGTTGTTATCATCAGACATCATGGCCTGCCTTAGGGAACCCTGCCCCTTTGCCAGACTGTGAGACTGAAGTGCCTTTGTCCAGGCCCCTGTGCACCTGTGGAGGGCAGAAAGGAGGACAGGAAGACATCCCGTGCCGAAGGCATGCCTTCTGGAAGACAGTTACAAGACTAAGATTAACGGCCTTTTTATTTATTTCCTCGTGCACCCTCCCCATCTCCCTTCTATAAAAGAATCTGGCATCCAGGCCCCCCGTAAGATGGTTATTTTGAGACAGTAATTTGTCATCCTCTCAGTCAGCCAAATATGACCGAATAAAGTCGTATTCCTTGGCTCAACACCTGTTTCTTGGATTTATTGGCCTGTCCATGGGGTGAGCAGAGTCAGCTTGGACTTGGTAACAATTTCACCTTCTTTTTCTCCCCGATAAGAGGTAAGCATTATCCCAAATTTTGTGTAATCACTCCTTGCTTTAAACAGCTTTACCATCTATGAATACATTTCTAAATATTATAATTGTTTAATTTTGCCCATTTAAAAAAAAATTTTAAAAACTTACTTTCCACTTACAGTTATTACCGAATATTGGCTAGGTTCCTCACGGACAATGCACACTTAGTCTATTGTACAGCCAGTAGCTTGCACCCCCGACTCTGCTACCCCCACAGTGACCCTCGCTCCGCTCCCTGCTACGTTTTTGTTATATTCACTAGTCTGTTGTAGTTTTTAGATTCCACATATGAATGATATCATGCATTATTTGTATTTCTCTGTTTGACTTATATCACTTAGCATAATGTCCTCCAAGGCCATCTGTTTTGCTGCAAGTGGCAAAACTTTCTTTTCTGTTATGGCTGAGTGTGATTCCATTGTGTGTGTGTGTGTGTGTGTGTGTGTGTGTATCCGTACCACCTCATTTTTATCCACTGATAAATGGATAAACTTTTATATAAACAAGATGTATTTTTATATAATAAATTCTTATCTATTTTTATCTGTTGATGGGCATTTAGTTTGTTCCATACCTTGGCAATTGTAAATAATGCTGCTATGAGCATTGGGGTGTATGCCTATTTTCAAATTAGTGTTTTTGTTTCTTTTGGAGAGATATATTTACATATATGTGTATGTACACACCCAGGAATGATTGCTGGGTCATTATCTAGTTTTGAACTCTATAAATGGAGTAACACTGTGTGCATTCTTCTGTTACTTTCTCATTTCATTCAGTCTCATGTTTTAGAGACATTTCTTTTGATAATAACCTGTCCTTCTTTTCTTTCTGCTGCTGTTTAGTTTTCGGTGTATGAACATGCGCTGTTTCATTCATCTGTTCCTACAGCTGCGTTCACATTTTTTTTGCTGTGAGAAATAGTGTTGCTTTAAGCATTCCTGGTATATATTTCAAAATGCGAATCTGCAAGAATTTCTCTTGATTGTATGCCTGCTCACTGAATTGCTGAATCATAGTGTGTGTACATATTATATTTTGAAATCTATTGCAACAGATTTAGAATTCCAGGGAACTGTGACCTGCAACTTGAGGCAGCTGTGAACTAGCAGTTCTCAGAGTTCCTTTTGCTCTTGTCGTGGCAGCACGATCTGAGTGTGTGGTTCAAAAACCGACAGAGGAAGCTCAGCACAGGCAAAGGCTGTTCAAACATTTCCACCCCGGGAAACGGTTCACCTCAGTTATGTAGGAGCATGAGTTGACCTGGAGAAGGGCGCGGCAACCCCCTCTGGTATTCTTGCCTGGAGAATCCCTGGGACAGAGAAGCCTGGCGGGCTACAGTCCACGAGGCCGCAAAGAGTCAGACACGACTGAGGCGACTTAGCACGCACACACAGGAGTTGACCAGAGGCTTATTTCAGATTTAATCTGGTGGTGTTTTAGAACTCCGTACAGAAGATGGTGTAATCAACTGCCCAAATGGCCAGTGACAGAGACAAAGCTATGTGTTTATGAAATCTCATTTACTTTTTCTGTGTCTGGACTAAGAAGGCTGTATTTCCCAGTCTCTTCTGCAGTTATGTTAAAGCTGTAAGAGGGTGAGGTGATGTGAGCCAACCTCAGGCCAGATAGTTAAGAGCTCGCTCCATGACCTTCTTGATTATTTCCCCTGACAGTCTTGGAGAGCTCTTCAAGTTTGAGATGATGGCATTGTCAGATGAAAGGGGTCCAGATATTGACGGATGGATAAAGTCTGCCCTGGCGAGTCACCTGGCGCATCTCCAGTTTAGCATGGGTGAAAGCCTTTGTGGTGTTAACTGCTGGACGTTGTGGGGCTCTCACTGTAGTATAAAGCCACCTAATGCATGTTCTGGATATTAACCTAGGATGGTCCCACCACCCTGATGACCTGATGACCTCATACGTATTTTTAGAGGTGAGTGAATTAGGTTAATTTTTATCAAGTCTCTTTACCATAATGTTCTAGTCCTGACCTTAATTGTAGGTGTGTACTAAAAACTTGGTTTATTAGTTAAAGGAATGTGATGCATAGGAAGAATTTAGTAAATATTTACTTTCTGGAAGGAGACACAAAAAAGTAAAATATTTTCACGCTTAGTTTACTGGAAAGGATTTTTAAATTATCCATTTTTAGAATAAAATATCAAAATTGAACATGCTCATCAAAAAAGTTTTGTAAAATTTTTGAGAAAAATAGAAAAACCTCACAGGCCACTAGTCTAGTAAGACCATCATTTACCATCATTTGAATCACTGTGTGTTCCTCCCGGGTTTCTCCTACTCCTTTTTATCACATTGTTGCAATCACGCTGTTCTGACCTCCTGTTTTCCATGTTATTATGTCGTCTCCATCAACATAACATTTAGGGGTTTCATTTTTTCCTTTGAATATTTAGATTTCTCCCAAGTTTTTGTTTTCAAACATGATGCTGTGATAAACCTCTTTGTATAGTAAGATTGTCTGTATTTAGAATCACATCCTTAAGATAGATCTGAAAAAAGTCTTTTGATGATCCAAAAATCATCATGAGGCCAGCACAGTCCGGGTTCAGACTCTGTCTCGACGTCCCTGGTGGTCCAGTGGACCGGAGTCCGCCTGCTAATGGGAAGGACACAGGTTCGATTCCTGGTGTGGGAGGACTTCACAAGCCATGAAACAGCTGGGCTGGTGTGCCAAACTGCCGAGCCCGCTCTGGAGTCTGTGAGCTGCGGCTCCTGAGCGTCTGCTCCGCAACAAGGGACGCCGCCACAGGGAGCAGCCTCTGCGCCGCAGCAGGGCAGCCCCGCGCTCTGCAACCAGAGAGAGCCCTGCGCACAGCAGCGAAGACCCAGGAGGACAAACAAAAAATTGCCAAGAGGGAAGCATTAAAAAACGTTGCCTTAGTTTAAGAGTGTGCCTTCCAGTCCCGCGTCCAGCCTCGAAGTTTGTCGAGGTCACGTTCCTCATTTGTGTGAGTCTCTAAAACACATATACTCACCATATAGCATGTGCATTTATTGGTTTATTTTAAATATTTATTTTTATTTATTTGACTGTGCTAGGTCTTAGAGGATGAGGTGGTTGGATGGCATCACTGATTCCACGGACATGAGTTTGCGCAAACTCGGACAGATGGTGAAGGACAGGGAAGCCTGGCGTGCTGCAGTCCATGGGGTCGCAGAGTCGGACACGACTGAGCGACTGAACAACAAGGTCTTAGTTGGCATGTGGGATCTAGTTCCTTGACCAGGGATCAAACCCAGGCCCCCTGCATGGAGAGCATGGACTCTTAGCCACCGGACTACCAGAGAGGGATCAAACCCAGGCCCCCTGCATGCAGAGCACGGACTCTTAGCCACCGGACTACCAGAGAAGCCCCTACACGCATATTCAAAGATGTCCAGGCTAAGTGTAATTCTTTATAATTCTAAATACAATACTTACTCTGTCACGAATTGCTTCAGGTTATTAACTTCTGTTCACTGAGTGAAATCTCCTTCAACTGTAAAGTGAGATCATCCTTAGGATGGCTGCTCCACTGTGCAATGGCAAAGACTGAATATGATAATGGATGCAAAGCTGCTTTAGCAACATTCTGTATAAAGTATGGCATTTGCTGTTTCTTTCTTACTTCCTCCCCCTCCTTCCAAACCAGGCTGCTCCTGGCTGGGACGGTTCACAGTCTGATTGGGAAGACGCTATGCCTTCGTCTTGCCAACAAACAACCTCGCAGGGTTTAGCAGGAGCTTCCTCTGCAGGGCCTCCTTCACCTCCTTGTTGCGGAGGCTCTAGATGACGGGGGTGAGCACGGGGGTTATGATGGTGCAGCAGACACTACTGGCCACTGGTATCATCGGTGGATCCATGAGGCTGGACGTAGGTGAAATCACGGTGCTGTGGAAGGTGGCAATGGCCAGGAAGTGGGAGGCACACGTGGAGAGGGCCTCCTTCTTCCCAGCTGCTGAGCGCATCCTCCCAATGGCCACCAAGGCCAGGCCGTAGGAGGTGAGGATGAGGGCAGCAGGTAGATAGGTAGCCAGGGCAGAGAAGATATAGAGGACCACTCCTGCCATGGCTGTGTTGGCTCAGGCCGGGGAGGGAAGGGGTTGGATGTCACAGAAGTAGTGCAGTACCTGGTTGGGCCCGCAGAAAGGCAGGGCAAAGACATTCCCAGTCTCGATAGCAGAATTAGCTCCACCGAAAGCGAGGAAGCAGCCACCAGCTGGAGACAGGGGCCCCTGGTCATGACGGAGCTGTAGTGGAGAGGTCGGCAGGTGGCCGTGCAGCGGTCGCAGGCCATGGAAGCCAGCAGGAAGCTCTCAGCTGTGGCGTGCATCACCAAGAAGGTCATCTGGACCACGCAGCCCTTGAAGGGGATGGACCTGTCAGAGGCCAGAAAGTCGAGCAACAGCGTGGGGGTGACCACAGAGGAGTAGCAGATATCAAGGAAAGAGAGGACGCTGAGAAAGAAGTCCATGGGACTGTGGAGGCGGGAGTCTTGAGGATGAGCGCCATCATCCCCAGGTTTCCCACCACGGTCATGACATAGATGAACAGCAAGCCTCCAGAGAGAAGCTTCTGGAGGTCTGGGTCATTGGAGAATCCCAGCAAGATGAGCTGGGTGACGGGGGTGCAGTTTCCAGTGGCAAGGGTTAGTTCTCCAGGTGTCATCTGCAGAGGTGGCAACCGATCATCACTCAGACACTTACTACTTCCATAAGTTTGAGCAGCTCACTTAACCATTCTGAGACTCAGTTTCCCTAACTGTAGAACAGGTGATTTATTCTAACCTGTTTCACGAGGTTTCTTGTAAGGATTCAGTTGGATCCTGCATGTAAATTATATAGCAGAACTAAATTTGTGTTGATAAGAATAATATTGCTGTTCCTTCTTCCTCCTCTCAATGTAATTACTGGCTTTACAAATAATTAATCTTTATTTTCTGTTTGGTTTCATGAGGAGAATTATAACTACCTTTGGGGGGAAAAGACTAGTTTTCTATCCCTAGACTACTTAGGTAATACATTCACTTTACATTTGGTAGTTTTTCTTTTTTTTTTTTAACAGATATTTTTGCTGAGTATGTCTGCCTGTGCAAGGTACAACGAGGAGGAACGCCAGGCGCATGTAAGTCCTCTTCTACAAGGTGCCTGAGAGAGTCACGCTCTAGTGGACAGGACATGAGCTGTGAAGGCAGACAGACCCGTGTCTTCATTTCAGCTCGCCTCTCACTGGCTGTGTCTCCTTGGATAAGCTGTCTTTGAGTCTTGTTTTTCTTACCTGCGAAATAGAGATCATATATCTCCTCAGGACTGCTGTGTGGCCTGGATGAACTGAATGAGTGGAAAAGCTCTGACTGTCTGGAGCTCAGTCAGTCATCGGGAGAGGTGAGGTGCCTTCCCCGCTGTCTCATGCCTGCTTCTACACACGCAGGTCACAGGACGCAGCACTGAAAGGCCGGGTCCTGGCGGCGTGGCAGGATCCGGGCACACGGCTCAGCCTGGACACTTCCGGCCCCGCATCCCTGCGTCTTTACCAGGGGCCCTCGGCAGCTTTCATATTCACTCTTCCCTTTCTACTTCTTGGTTGAAGGACTTAATTTTGCACAAATGAAGAGTCTCTGGTCCAGAATGAATATTAATGGTTTTCTTTTTCTCTCATAAGATGACAGCCAGATTCTTTTGATGCACACAGACACAGACACACTCACATTCTCACACACACTCACACACTCATACATTCACACACACACACACACACACACACACACATACACACACATAGTCACACATACCCACACTCACATACTCACACACACTCACACCCATGCACCCTCACACACACACTCTCTCACACTCATACACAGACTCACATACACTCACACTCACACACACATGCACTCACACAGACACACACACCCACACACTCACACACATTCTTATACACACACACACCCACACACACTCACACACACTCTTACACACACTGACACACACACACACAGAGTCATTCAGCTCTGGGTTTAGGCCGAGCGCCTCCATCCTGCTTCCCAGTAAGTGAGGGCTCTGGTCCTCCTCTTCCGCTCCCCCTTTCTTACCATCTTCCTTGGTCCAGACAGACTAGGTTCCCTCCTCACCTACTCCTCCCGCCCGACTCCCAGAGGAACACGTGAGTCCTTCAGAGGCCCATCTATGATAATCCTCACTGACGATGACCTTGACTGACAGCCTTGCAGATGGACCTGAGGCTCCCAGATAGCGAAGAGCCTCCAGATGTCCTCCATGATGCCTGCGAAGTCCTGCCTCAGCCCTGCCAGGGGCCTCCCCTCACCCAGCTGAATTCCCTCCCTTGTGTGCGCTGCTGCAAGCTGGAGGCTGACTGTGACTCACACAGATGCATTCAGACTCCCTTACCCGGGCTTGGTCAACGTTTCCGAGACTTTCTTTCCCCCCTCCTGGGTTGTTTTGTTTCTCTATCACACTGTAACTTCTGAAAGCAGAGACTGTTCCAAGTTTTGTATCAAGAGAATAGCAAATATTTGAACAGTTACAGTTATGCAAGAATATTTGAACAATTGAGGTCGTTCAGCAGTATTTAAACAATTACTTTTCAGAATAGCATAAAGCGTGACTTTGACCATTTAGGATCTTGAAATAATGTTGAAAGCAAACTGACTCCTGTGACTCAGGAATGAAGGAGGCTGCAAAGACCCTTTGTAGTGACCAGGAGGGCTTCAGAAAGAGAAGGGGCGGGGCTGGACCTTGACAAATCAGGAAGGGGGAGCTTTGTGGAAGAGATGAGGGTGTGCAACAGCCTGGAAGTGGGAATTAATCTCAATAAACGTTTACTGGGCAAAAAATGCATGGCAAAGACAGTTTGAGCTTCAGTTTCCTCAGTTTCCATGAGGTAGAAAGACAGCATGCGTCACTATACTTAGCACGGTTCTGGACACAGGGTAACACATTAACTTTCATGCCACTCCAAGTTAGATTAGCAACATGTAGTGGGTTGGACCCCTGAATGCAGTGGGGTCTCAGGAAATGCTTACAGGCTGGCAGAGTAGGGGGTGGGCTGCATCCAGATTTGGGGGAGAGGAAGGAGGAGACAACAGGCGACCTCAGCTCTCTGAACCAGCTCTGGTGGGGGAACTCAGTAGGACTTCTGATGGACAATCACCGACCTCAGCGGGCGGTGCCCCCACCTGGCACAGCTCCAGTGGGAACTCAGGATCCTCCCCACCAGGCACGCGGGGGGTTCCAAGACTCACGTCCACTCCAGCCTGTGTCTTTGGGGTTCTCTCTAGAGCTGTTTCTGGACTCAGAGCTGATGGCAGGGCACCCGGCTCAGGTGAACAGGAAGCGGCCCTCAGGACTGAAACTGAGGCCTCCTCCGCTCCTGCCAGTTTACCAGGCTGGCTCTGCCCCTCATGACCCCAGGTGCTGTGGAGGCTCAGAGCTCAGGGGGGCCCTGAAACACACCGGGCCCACATCCTCTCCTGGGACTCCGGGAGGGTCAGTCTCAGGGCAGAAGGGATGATGCCCTGCAGAATCTGGTTACTTAGTTTGGTCTTGAGGAAAAGGAAGTTAGGGTCTCCTTGAGGAGCTGATGCTTATGGTTCCACCTTGGCCACAGGGGGACTCAGAAGGAGAGGTGGGAGCCATCCAGCCTCCTCCCTGGACTCTGAATTCTGGGTGAAGGGATGTTGTCTTGCCCCCTTGGGGGCTTGCTGGAATCTGGAGGCCAGTTTTCCCAGCTAGTCTACTAAAGAGCCCAGGGGACCTTGGCTGGACACTGAGGACCTGCCCTGGGCTCCAACCCTGGAGGACGAGTCGGTGACGCTGAGCTCCACAGAGAGTGAGTCTAGGGCGGGTCAGGCCGGGCTGAGCCCCTTTCCTTGCTGTTCCTGTGTCCCAGCCGTGGTGGAGCCCTGAGTGGGTGGGCACCCTGGAGCCTGACCCTCTCTGGGAAGCTCTCCTGGCATCAGCCACCAGGGGCTCATCTAAGGAGGCACTGGGAGCCTTGTTAACAGAATGGGTGGTTTATTTATATTAGCAATTTAAAAAATTGTATTTTCAGAAACAAAGCTAGCATTTAAGCACAGGAAATGCCAATGGGTGTAAGGAGGAGCCAAGGGAATGGTTAACCAGGAGCAAAAATGCACTTGGATCATCTCCCAGGTGTGGGTTTCCCCCTCTTTTCCTCTCTCTGACTCTGCTTTGTGGGTGGTGGGGAGAAGGCCTCCTCTCTATTTGTCAGCTGACACTGCTCCCCTGAGCCTGTTCCTTGATGGCTCAGCTGAGGCTCCTGGAGTAGGGGTGGTGGAGGTTCTGGAATCATGAGTGTTTGAACTGAAGAGAAGTACAGAGCATCTGGCCCTGTGAACTCTTGGCTGAGATGCGATGGTGCAGCGGAGCTCTGAGTCAGGCCTGGATTTCCCAGTGGGAAGACCAGGAGCAAAGTCTAGGCATCAACATGAAATAAAAAATATATATGGTCATTAAAATAAAGTAGCAGGACATGGAGATTTTCTTTAAAATAATCTGGATCGGTGCATGGTGAAAAATGTAAACAACATTTTGAAGATAATTGACAAGATCTTAATATGAACTGTGAATTGGATAACAGTACTGTATCACTCTAAAATGTCCCAATTTTGATAACTCTACTGTCTGTTCTTGGGAACTGCTCATTAAAGTGTTTAGTGACAAATGGTTTTGAATAAATTAAATGTGAATATTTAAAGCGTTTTATATTAAATAAGTGGAACAAATTAGAAACAGTAACTCCAAAGGACACAATGTTCTTATATTATTCTTGCAAGTTTAAAAATTGTGTTAAAATACATTATAAATGTAAAATATTAAACTATATTGAAAGAGTGAAAAAAAATCTGGGTGGGAGAAGTTGTAATAGTAGTGAAGCTATAAATTGTTCATAGTTGAAGCTGGAGGATAAGGACGTAGGCACGTTGGGGTTATTTTTTTCTGCAACACAGGTATTACTTGCATTTCTGTGGGGCAAAAATCTGTAAGTTACTATCTATAGTAACTTCACTGAATCTGGAACTTTTAATAAATAGTAAACAGTGAATGGAAGTAGATTTATTTTCCTAAATTAATCTTCAGGAGGTCTAGTTAGGCAATGTCTCAGAATAACCCTGAAAAGACATGCTATTCACTTTTTCCCATTATTTACAAGTTTTGGACAGTTTTTCTTAGCAAGTCTTTATTTCTACATTTTAATACAGTTATGAATTAATAAATAATATTGATGATCAGTTCAGTTCAGTTCAGTCGCTCAGTCGTGTCCGACTCTTTGTGACCCCATGAATCACAGCACACCAGGCCTCCCTGTCCATCACTAACTCCTGGAGTTTACTCAAACTCATGTCCATCGAGTCGGTGATGCCATCCATCCATCTCATCCTCTGTCATCCCCTTCTCCTCCCGCCTTCAATCTTTCCCAGCATCAGGGTCTTTTCAAATGAGTCAGCTCTTCACATGAGGTGGCCAAAGTATTGGAGTTTCGGCTTCAACATTAGTCCTTCCAGTGAACACCCAGGACTGATCTCCTTTAGGATGGACTGGTTGGATCTCCTTGCAGTCCAAGGGACTCTCAAGAGTCTTCTCCAACACCACTGTTCAAACGCGTCCATTCTTCGATGATAGTAGCTACTATTTGTTGACCATTTATCTATGCCAAGCAGTCTCTTAAGGGTTTTACATGTATTAAGTGCGTTTTAGTTCCTCAATACTAATATTAGGTACTATTTTTATTCTCATTTTATAGTTGAAAAAACTGAGGCACAAATCCCTAAGATCATACAGATAGAAAGTGGCAGAACTATGATCAATCCCAGACTGTCTGGTATCAGATTGTACATATTATTTGCTGTTTCATTCAGGTGCAAAATCAAATTAAGTGTTTGTATCATATTTGAGACTTCACAATTTTTTTTTTTGGATTCTGAATTGTATTGCTTTTCTCTTTCCTTTCCTTCTAAACATAAAACATTTAAGTACAAAGTTCAAATTTCTAGGATTCCACTTTCTGAAACATTTTTCAGGAAAATATTTCAAAGAGAGGCAGGGATTACCTGAATAGGCAAATAACTTTCCTAGGTCACCCCAGAATATCTAAGTAAGAATGATCAAATCACCAAAGCATCCATTAGTTTTCTATTTTTCTTGTGGCCTTTGGCCCATGCAGTTGCAGGAAGAATTGGAAAAGGATCAATTCCTGGGAGTCTGTTCATTTAATGCCTTGGGGCAAAGGCATAGAAGGGTGGATATAGCATTGGATTTTGAGTATAACTATCTGGGTTTGGTTTCAGTTCTTTGTCATCTTTGTGGTCTTCCCTTATATATATACATGGTCTTTGTTTTTATGCTTATTCTGAAAAATATTTTAAAACTATTTGAACTATGCATTTAAAAATGTTCTCAATTGTAAAATATACTTGCAAAAGTGTATAAAATCAACCCCATTTGAAGAACATTGTTAAACACCCATGTATGCCCTATTTGGGGCTTCCCAGGTGGCTCTGCGGTAAAGAATCTGCCTGCTAATGCAGGAGATGCAGGAGACATGGGTTTGAGCCCTGGGTCAGGCAGATCCCCTGGAGCCCAGTATTCTTCCCTGGAGAATCCCATGGACAGAGGAGCCTGGCGGGCTGCATGCAGTCCATAGTGGGCAAGGAGTCAGACACGACTGAAGTGATTTAGCAGGCACGCACATGCACTGTCTACCTTAAAAATACGTTGCCAGCATCTTTAATGTGGTTATGAGTCACCCGGGGATCATGTTAAAATGCAGAGGCTGACTCAGTAGGTTTGGGAGGATCCCGGGGTTCTGTGTTTCTAACCAGCTCCCTCGTGGCAGAGATGGTGGTGGTCCACAGATTACACGCTGGGCATCCTGCTCTGAGAACGCTCCTGTGAGCCTCTCCCTAATTTCACCCCCCTTTTCTCCGCAACCAGAGAAATCCCAAATTTTGTGTAACCACTTCTTGCTTTATTTTAAATAGCTTTACCATCTGTGAATACATTTCTAAATATGACCGTTGTTTAGTTTTACTTTTCTTTTTAAATTTTCTTAAGCCTGATTAAATGCAAGTTTAAAGAGTTATGTTCCATTTCGTGTTGTTACAAAGGGTGGCTGTAGCCCTCGGCTCGTACAGCGCATCGTCGAGCGTGCCTTCCGGCCAGTGCTTATCCCTCGCGCTCTCCCACCCCTACAGTGTTCCTGGCCCTCTCCCCAGCCCCGCAAGTCACCACTGTGCTAAGTCACTTTAGTCGTGTTGGACTCTTTGTGACCTACGTGGACTGTAGCCCGCCAGGCTTCTCTGTCCATGGGGTTTTCCAGGCAAGAGTACTGGAGTGGGTTGCCATTTCCTCCTCCAGGGGATCTTCCCAGCCCAGGGACCAAACCAGCGTCTATTAGTTCTCCTGCATTGGCAGGCAGGTTCTTTACCACCAGCGCCAGCTCTATGAGCCTGCTACTTTTCTGGAATAGTCACTATTTGCTATATTTTTATTAATAATGTGTTTTAAATTTTATTTATTTATTTTATATTTTGGCTTCACTGGGTCTTCGGCGAGTGGGGGCTCCTCCCTGGTTGTGGTGGGTGGGCTTCTCATTGCGGCGGCTCCTGCTGTTGCCGGGCGTGGCTCTGGGCACGTGGGCTGCGGGACTCTGCGCATGCGGTTCCGCAGTTGCGGCTTCCGGCGCCAGAGCACGGGGTCAGTAGTCCTAGCGCAGTTTTAGTTGCTCCGCGGCGGGTGGGATCTTCCTGGCCCAGGGGTTGAGCCCGTGTCTCCGACACTGGCCGGCAGAGTCTTTACCACTGAGCCACCAGGGAAGCCTGCTGTATTTTTTTATATCATGCAGTATTTGTGTTTGTCTGACTTATTTCACTTAGCATAATCCCCTCCGAGTCCATCCATGTTGCTGCAAATGCAAAAATTCATTCTTTTTTTAGCAACCAAGTAGTATTCCACTGTACACACACACACACACACCCATCTTCTTTATCCGTTCATCTGTTGATGGGTACCTAGATTGCTTCCATGTCTTGGGAACTGTAAATAATGCTGCTGTGAACACTGGGGTGTGCCTATCTTTTCAAATTAGTGTTTTTATTTCTTTTGGATACATATAGCCAGGAGTAATTGCTGGGTCATTTCCTGTTTTCAAACTCTATAAATGGAATAATACTGTATGCATTCTTCTGTTACTTTCTTATTTCACTTAACCTTATGTTTTAGAGACACTCATTTTGATACGGAATGGTATGTAATGAATGGTATGTTATTTTGATATAAACGGACCTGCAGTTCATTTATTTTTGCTGCTGTTTAGCTTCTGTTGTGAATAAGCTCCTTTTATTCATCCGCTCCTACTGTTGACGGACATTTGTGCTGCTGTGACTTTCTTGCCGAGGGAAGCAGTGCTGCCCTGAGCGTTTCAGGTACATGCTTCGTAATGCAAATGTGCGAGAGCTCAGGCTGGATCCTAGAGTATGTATGTGTTCAACTTCTTAATTTGTTGCCAGTTATTCTCAGAAGTAGAATGGCTCAGCTGGGAGGGTGTTAGACCGAAGATCTAAAGATCCCGGTTCGATCCCAGTTCCGGCAGTGGCTTCAGGAGTCGCCACCAACGGTAGCTCCGTGGTGACCCCCTTCTCAGCTGCCAGTGCGCCTGTCTCCACCTCTGTAACGAGGGAATGCCCGGCTGCCAGAGTTCTCACTCGCACTTGGGCAGTGACCTGCTTCCAGGGACGCGGAAACACTGGTCGATTTTCCTTGGACAGCAAGGAGCTCAGACCAGTCCATCTTAAAGGAAATCAACCCTGAATATTCATTGGAAGGACTGATGCTGAAGCTCCAATACTTGGGCCTCCTGATGCGAAAAGCCAGGTCACTGGAAAAGACCCTGATGCTGGGAAAGACTGAGGGCAGGGGGGAAGGGAGCGGCAGAGGACGACATGGCTGGATGGCATCACCGAGTCCGTGGATGCGAGTCTGAGCAGGCTTAGGAGACCGTGGACGACGGAGGAGCCTGGCATGCTGCGGTCCCTGGGGTCACAAAGAATCCACACAAGTTAGTGACCAAACAGCCAGAACAATTCTCAGCAGTGGTCAGTCCAGTTTGCACAGAGCCACCCCTGACACTGGGATTGTCCGCTCTTTAATGTCACTACTTTGGAGGGTACAGAGCTGTATCTTGGACTTTAATTTTTCTCTCCCTCATTCCTAGGGAGGTTTTCGGATGTTCATCGGCCAGCCAGATCCTGCATGTCTTCTCACAGGCTGTGAGACGTTGGGAGAGTTGCCTCACTTAGATCCTCTTTCCTTCAGCGGTAAGAGGAAGACAAGAACATTCACCTCACAACATACAGTACTTTCTAGGGAAAGAGTTGCCGCTGTCAAAATGACATTGACCTAGCTTACTTTAGGTTTCACTTTGACCAGTACTCTTCTGGGGTGTAGGAAGCTAGAATCAATACAGAGATGACGGAAGCACCCAGAAAGGCTGCCTGTGTGTAAGGAGAGGACTTTACCAGCTTGTCAAAAGTCCCAAATACCCAGAAGTTGCTTGTTTTAGTTAAGGAAACTCTAACAGCTTTAATTAACAACCCCTAAATTTCAGTGACTTAACAAAATAAGAGTTTATTTTTTGTGGCCAGTTACAAGGCAGCATTTCTCCACTGACTTAGGAAACCAGGTTCCTTCCCTGTGTCTCTGCGATGCCCTTTAGAAGTTCCCTGTTCCACCTGTCAGCAGAGGAAAGAGAGCCAAGAAGTCGTAACACCCACCGAGTTCTTAAAATCCATCCTTGGGATGGCATGTCTCCTCCAGTCGCATTCCTTTGGTGAGACCTGCTCACATGGCGTCATCTGTATGCAAGGGGGCCTCAGAAAGGTAGCCCCGAGCTGCGACTGTCCACTTGCCAGGAGGACACTATGGAAGGGAAGCCACAGGCATACACAGTGTTAACCCGCGATGGCAACTCTTCCCACCGTGGTTAAGACAGCGGTAGTGATATTGCCGTCCTATCAGCCCACCCTCCGGCAACACGATGCCCTTGTTCACTCTGAATCTCCTCTTCATGCTCATTTTACGGTAGATCGGGGGTCCCCCACCTCAGGATCTAATGCCTGATGGTCTGAGGCAAAGCTAATATAATGATAATAGAAACGAGTGAAAGTGGCTCAGTCATGTCTGACTCTGCGACCCCACAGACTATACAGTCCATGGAATTCTCCAGGCCAAAATACTGGAGTAGATAGCCTTTCCCTTCTCCAGGGGATCTTCCCAACCCAAGGATTGAAGCCAGGTCTCCCACATGCAGGTGGACTCTTTACCAGCTGAGCCACCAGGGAAGCCTGAGAATACTGGAGTGGGTAGCCTATCCCTTCTCCAGTGGGTCTTCCTGACAGAGGAATCGAACTGGGGTCTCCTGCATTGCAGGCGGATTCTTTACCCACTGAGCTATCAGGAAACCCCAGTAAAAATAAAGTGCACAACAAATATAATGCACTTGAACCATCCTGCAACAATCCTTCCACCCCAGTCCGTGGAAAAATTATCTTCCATGACGTCGGTTCCTGGAGACAAAAAGATTAGGGACCGCTGATGTAGGCTTCACTTACATCTTGATGAAAGTGAAAGAGGAGAGTGAAAAAGTTGGCTTAAAGCTCAACATTCAGAAAACTAAGATCATGGCATCCGGTCCCATCACTTCATGGAAAATAGATGGGGAAACAGTGGAAACAGTGGCTGACTTTATTTTTTTGGGCTCCAAAATCATTGCAGATGGTGACTGCAGCCATGAAATTAAAAGACACTTACTCCTTGGAAGGAAAGTTGTGACCAACCTAGACAGCATATTAAAAAGCAGAGATATTACTTTGCCAACAAAGGTCTGTCTAGTCAAGGCTATGGTTTTTCCAGTAGTCATGTATGGATGTGAGAGTTGGACTATAAAGAAAGCTGAGCACTGAAGAATTGATGCTTTTGAACTGTGGTGTTGGAGAAGACTCTTGAGAGTCCCTTGGACTGCAAGGAGATCCAAGCAGTCCATCCTGAAGGAAATCAGTCCTGAGTGTTCATTGGAAGGACTAATGTTGAAGCTGAAACTCCAATACTTTGGCCACCTGATTCGAAGAGCTGATTCATTTGAAAAGAGCCTGATGCTGAGAAAGATTGAGGGCAGGAGCAGAAGGGGACGACAAAGGATGAGATGGTTGGATGGCATCACCGGCTCAATGGACGTGAGTTTGGGTGAACTCTGGGAGTTGGTGGTGGACAGGGAGGCCTGGTGTGCTGCAGTCCATGGGGTTGCAGAGTCGGACACGACTGAACTCAACTGATGTGGGTTACAGACGGTGGTGAAGGGGTCAAGGAAGAGGACAGAGTTCTGTCATTTCTTGGTTTTGTCCTGCTTTGGCTCCGCTGGGAGTATGCTCCCAGGTAAACTGTGAGCCCTGGGAGGAGCATTGCATACCGTGTTTATTCTTGAGTTTAGAACTCGATTGTGGCACGTGTATCGGTGCTTCTCAGAATTTAATGTGTACCCCAGTCACCTGGGGGTCTTGTTAAAATGCAGATTCTGATTTGGTAGGTCTGGGTGGGGTCCCAGATTCTCCATTTCTCAAAAGCTTTCAGGGGGTGACCATGCCTCAGGTCCAAGGGGAACAAGCTGGTAGAGGCCCATCCACTCATTGATGGAGCATATTTTAACAATTGGCTATAATCAATCAGGCATTGTCCTGGATGTTGAGGAGAGAACAGGGAACGGGACAGGATACTAATTTGCCACTCTTCAGATTGAAAGTATTAATATGTGTCCAGCAGCGGTATAGTGGAGTAGAGACATATTATATACACATCTATCTTGCACTTTTTGTTTCCTGACTTTCGTGTTTTCAAAACGCTTTCCTTTTTGTGATTTCTTATTCTCCCTTGAGGAATATAGGTGTTTGCATGTACCCAGTCTTGGGTGGGGCCTCCCTGGTGGCTCAGATGGTAAAGCGTCTGCCTGCAATGAGGGAGACACGTCCCCTGGAGAAGGAAATGGCAGCCCACTCCAGTACTCTTGCCTGGAAAATCCCATGGATGGAGCCTGGTAGGCTACAGTCCATGGGGTCGCCAAGAGTCGGACCTGACTGAGCCATTTCACTTCACTCTTGGGTGATATATTACAGGGTTTAAACTTAGATAAGATCCCTCTTAGTAAATACTACCAGATTGTGCCTTATTAGTTATAGTAAAAATTTTTTTTTGAGAAAATGAGTTTTTTAAAAAAATATTTATTTGTTTTATTATTATTGTTGGCTGTGGTGGGTCTTCGTCGCTACATGTGGGCTTTCTCTAGTTGCTCTGAGTGGGGGCTTTTCTTCCTTCAATGCTCGGTCTACTCATTGAGCTGGCTTGTCTTATTACTGAAGCACAGGCTCTAGGGGAGTGGGCTTCAGTAGTTGAGGCTCACTGGCCCTAGAATGCGGGCTCAGTAGTTGTGGCCCACGGGCTGGGTTGCTCCACAGCATGTAGGGCTTCCCAGGTGGTGCTAGTGGTAAAGAACCCACCCGCCAACGCAAGAGACTTAAGAGACGCAGGTTTGATTTCTGGATCGGGAAGAACCCCTGGAGGAGGGCATGGTAATCCACTCCAGTATTCTTGCCTGGAAAATCCCATGGACAGGGTGGCCTGGTGGGCCATAGAGTCACAAAGAGTTGGACACAACTGAGGAGATTTAGCACGCACGCACATGTGGGATCTTCCCACACCAGGGATCGAACCGTGTCCCTTGCGCTGCAAGGCGAAGGCTTAACCACTGGACTACCAGGGAAGCCCCATCATTTAGTTTTAGAATTCAAGGGAAGTGCGACCTCCAACCTCAGGCAGCTGTCAACTAGCAATTTTACTGCTTGTAGGAAACCATGAACTTAGTCTGTGATTCAAAAAATACTCAACAGAAGTAGCTCAGCACAGGCAAAGGACACTTAAACTTTCCTACCCAAAGAAGTGGTCCACCTCAATTACCTAGAAGCATGAGTTAACCAACAGTTTATTTCAACGTTAATCTGATGATGTTTTAGAACTTCATACAGATGATGGTGTAATCAGCTGCCCAACTGGCCAGTGACAGAGGCAAAGCTATGTATCTATTAAATATCATTTAGTTTTTCTATGTCTGGATTAAAAAGAAGGCTATATTCCCCAGTCTCCATTACAGTTATGTTGAAGCCATGTGATTGGGTTTCAGGTGAATGGCATGTGGGTTGAAGTGCTATGATCCAACCTCAGGCCAGGTAATTTAAAGCACTCTATACAACTTAAAAAAAAAATTTTATTTGAAGTCTAGTTGATGGACGTATAGTTGATTTACAGTGCTGTCATTAATTTCCGGTCCACAGTAAAGTGATTCTGTTATATATACACTTTCCCAGGATTTTTGTTACTCATTTTTATCACACTCTAGATGTTCTGACCTGCTGTTTTCCCTGGATTATGTAGTCTTCATAACATTTAGGGGTTCTGGAAGAAACACAAACTGGAATCAAGATTGCCGGGAGAAATATCAATAACCTCAGATAGGCAGATGGCACCACCCTTATGGCAGAAAGTGAAGAGGAACTCAAAAGCCTCTTGATGAAAGTGAAAGTGGACAGTGAAAAAGTTGGCTTAAAGCTCAACATTCAGAAAACGAAGATCATGGCATCCGGTCCCAGCACTTCATGGGAAATAGATGGGGAAACAGTGGAAACAGTGTCAGACTTTATTTTTCTGGGCTCCAAAATCACTGCAGATGGTGACTGCAGCCATGAAATTAAAAGATGCTTACTCCTTGGAAGGAAAGTTATGACCAACCTAGATAGCATATTCAAAAGCAGAGACATTACTTTGCCAACAAAGGTCCGTCTAGTCAAGGCTATGGTTTTTCCTGTCGTCATGTATGGATGTGAGAGTTGGACTGTGAAGAAGGCTGAGCACCGAAGAATTGATGCTTTTGAACTGTGGTGTTGGAGAAGACTCTTGAGAGTCCCTTGGACTGCAAGGAGATCCAACCATTCCATTCTGAAGGAGATCAGCCCTGGGATTTCTTTGGAAGGAATGATGCTAAAGCTGAAACTCCAGTAGTTTGGCCACCTCATGCGAAGAGTTGACTCATTGGCAAAGACTCTGATGCTGGGAGGGATTGGGGGCAGGAGGATAAGGGGACGACAGAGGATGAGATGGCTGGTTGGCATCGCTGACTTGATGGACGTGAGTCTGGGTGAACTCCGGGAGTTGGTGATGGACAGGGAGGCCTGGCATGCTGCGATTCATGGGGTCACAAAGAGTCGGACACGACTGAGTGACTGATCTCATCTGATCTGATCATAATCCATGCAGGGAGTGATTCTTTAAATAGTATTCCTTCTTTAAAGATTTACATTTCTGCTAATTTTTTTTGTTTTAAAAAAATGATGTTGTGATAAACCTATTTGTATAGTAAGACTTTCAAATTTAGAATAACATCCCTAAGATAGATCTGAAAAAAGGCTTTTTAACGATTCCGATTATCAGGGTGAATCCGACTTAGTGCAGATGAAGACTTTATGTTAATTTAGAAGCAGGCCTTCTAGTCCAGCATTCAACCCTGAATTAGGTCAGGTTCCGCTTTTTCATTTGTATGATTCTCTAAAACATATATATTCATATTACATGTATAGTTAAAATTATTCAGGCAAGATAGACAGCTTTTTTGGGGGGAGTTGCCTTGAGCAGCTTGCAGGATCTTAATTCACTAGGGTTGGAAGGCATGCCCCCTGTGGTGGGAGCATCCAGGGCTAACTGCTGGACAGCCAGGGAATTCCTAAAATAGAATTTTTTCGGATCAGCCCCTAAAGCACCGTATCTTAGACCATGCCGTAGCTGCCTAAATGTCTTTCTCTCTCTCACACACACACACATACACACACATACACTCTGGAGAATTATAAGATGTACAAATGTCTGTCTAGAAAAACATGTATTGGGAAAGTTCTGTTTTGAGCCTGAGGTTTTATTTAATGGGACAGCTCATCAAAACATAGCAGCAGTGAGAAATAAGGACCCTTCTATCCAGATCATCTTTCTTTTTGGAACAGGAAGAAGGAACTGAGCCCCTATAGCCTACTCCCATGTCACTAAGTCAGTGGGAAAACCAGAATAATTGTGTTGCCCCTGGTGTGATGTTTCCTGGGAGTTATGATGAGCTGCTAATAAACAGCGTTGTGGCTGTGGGATAATTGAAATAGCTTTGATTTTTGTGTGGAAGCTCTGATTTTGAATACTCACTCTCTCACCAACTGTATGATTTTACATAGTTTGTTTTTACAGAATGAATATCCTTCATTGGAAAATAAGACCATCACAAACTATGATATTGCTGTTTTTTTCTTACTTCCTCCCCCTCTTTCCAAACCAGGCTGCTCCTGGCTGGGACGGTTCACAGTCTGATTGGGAAGACGCTATGCCTTCGTCTTGCCAACAAACAACCTCGCAGGGTTTAGCAGGAGCTTCCTCTGCAGGGCCTCCTTCACCTCCTTGTTGCGGAGGCTCTAGATGACGGGGGTGAGCACGGGGGTTATGATGGTGCAGCAGACACTACCTGGCCACCGGTATCATCGGTGTATCCATGAGGCTGGACGTAGGTGAAATCACGGCGCTGTGGAAGGTGGCAATGGCCAGGAAGTGGGAGGCACACGTGCAGAGGGCCTCCTTCTTCCCAGCTGCTGAGCACATCCTCCCAATGGCCACCAAGGCCAGGCCGTAGGAGGTGAGGATGAGGGCAGCAGGTAGATAGGTAGCCAGGGCAGAGAAGATATAGAGGACCACTCCTGCCATGGCTGTGTGGGCACAGGCCCGGGAGGGAAGGGGTTGGATGTCACAGAAGTAGTGCAGTACCTGGTTGGGCCTGCAGAAAGGCAGGGCAAAGACATTCCCAGTCTCAATAGCAGAATTAGCTCCACCAAAATCGAGGAAGCAGCCTCCAGCTGGAGACAGGTGCCACTGGTCATGACGGAGCCGTAGTGGAAAAGTCGGCAGGTGGCCGTGCAGTGGTCGCAGGCCATGGAAGCCAGCAGGAAGCTCTCAGCTGTGGCATGCATCACAAAGAAGGTCATCTGGACTACACAGCCCTTGAAGGGGATGGACCTGTCAGAGGCCAGAAAGTCGAGCAGCAGCTTGGGTGTGACCACAGAGGAGTAGCAGATATTAAGGAAAGAGAGGATGCTGAGAAAGAAGTCCATGGGACTGTGGAGGCGGGAGTCCATGAGGATGAGCGCCATCATCCCCAGGTTTCCCACCACGGTCATGACATAGATGAGCAGCAAGCCTCCAGAGAGAAGCTTCTGGAGGTCTGGGTCATTGGAGAATCCCAGCAAGATGACCTGGGTGACGGGGGTGTAGTTTCCAGCAGCAGGGCTAGTTCTCCAGGCATCATCTGCAAAGGTGGCAACTGATCATCACTCAGACAGTATTACTGAGCGTGCCCACCCGTGCAAGGTACAATACAGGAGAACACCAAGCAGGTATAAGTCTTCTTTGAAAGGAAGTAATGGGGGCCTTCGTTGGTGGTCCAGCGGCTAAGACACTGCGCTCCCAGTGCAGGGGGCCTGGGTTCGAATCCTGGTCAGGGAACTAGATCCCACATGTGGCAACGAAGACCTGGCACAGTCAGACAAATAAGTATTCAAAAAGTAAACGAGAAGTGTCCTGCCACAGTGGACAGGCGCTGGGCTGTGGAGCCAGACAGACCTGAGTCTAAGCTCTGACGACGGCACGGCTTGTGTCAGCGGTTGAGGCACTGGCTGTGTCTCCCTGGACAAGCGTAATCCACGAGCCTGATTTTTGTCACTATGAAAGAGGGAAAATATATGTATTTAGGGTTGCTCTGTGCCCTAGGTGAAAAAAACCAAATTGTAAACACCTCTGCATAATCTGGAACATAGTGCTGCTAAGTCGCTTCAGTCATGTCCGACTCTGTGCGACCCCATAGACGGCAGCCCACCAGGCTCCCCCGTCCCTGGGATTCTCCAGGCAAGAACACTGGAGTGGGTTGCCATTTCCTTCTCCAATGCATGAAAGTGAAAAGGGAAAGTGAAGTCGCTCAGTTGTGTCCGACTCTTAGCGACCCCATGGACTGCAGCCTATCAGGCTCCTCTGCCCATGGGATTTTCCAGGCAAGAGGACTGGAGTCGGGTGCCATTGCCTCCTCCAGGAACATAGTGAATCATCAGTAAATGTGAGGTCATCCCCATTCTCTTGAGCCTGTACCTCTAAATACAGGTCACAGTATGCAGCGCTGAAAGTCAGGGTCCTGCTGGTGTGGTGGAATCCTCTCATATGATTCAGCCTTGAAATGTAACCTGCAAAATTAGCTTCCTGCCCTGGACTTCTGTTTCCCCACCGAGGTGACCAGTGTAATTTTCATATTCGCTCCTCCTTTTGTAACTTTCTTGGTTTAGGGCTTGATTTTGCCAAAATGAAAATGTCCATGAGTCTCCGGTCCACAATGAATGTTGATATTTTTCTTTTTCTCTCATAGGATGACAGCCAGATTACACACACACACACACACACACACACACTCACATACACACACTCACACACTTAGACACACACACACTTTTACACCCACACACTCTTACACTCATACACACTCATACACACACACTTGCACACACTCACACACCTCACACTCACACACACACACACCACCACACACCACACACACTCACACACACACTCTCACAATACTCATACACACACACCTTCACACACATACACACACACACACTCAGACACACATCCACTCACACACACACACCCACATACACACACTTTCACACACACTGACACACACTCACACAAACACACACTCACACAGAGTCATTCAGCTCTGGGTTTAGGCTGAGTGCCTCCATCCTGCTTCCCAGTAAGTGAGGGCTCTGGTCCTCCTCTCCCGCTCCCCCTTTCTTACCATCTTCCCTGTCTGCCGGGGTCCAGCCCCGGTGGATCCAGGGAGTTTGAAGCGGGGACGCCATCGGTGAGGATCAGGAAACAACTGCTTAATTAAAAGTTAATTAAGGATATAAAGAGTAATAGAATAAGGATAGCTCAGTGAGGAAATTCAGTGGAGAAAAGAGGCTGAATAATTCAGCCAGAAGGTGAGAGAAAGAACGACATGGGGAGACCAAGTTTCGGTGAACAAGGCCCACACTTTATTTTCCAAAGTACTTTTTATACCTTAAGTTATGCATAGAGGATAATGGGGGAAGGGGTAGAGTCATGCAGTAAGCCAGGCTTTCTTCCTGCAAACTTATCATATGCAAAAGTTTAGGTGATTTGCATCATCTTCTGGCCCGGAGGCCTGTTAACATTTTAAAAAACTTATTTTTCTCTAAAGGTGATTATTCTAAAGTCAGGCACCACTTTCCAAAAGCATTAGATAAAGTTGCATTCCTATAGGGCAAAGGTGTGGTGGGCAGTAACAAGAAAAAGAATTAACTCAAGGGTCCAACGTTACAAACATTAAAGCTACTACTTACACCAATTATATTAATCAATACACTGCCAGGGACACAGCAGGTAAGGGATATGGAAACTTGGCAGCAAACATTGGCCCAACAAGTGAAAATCCCTTCACCAATACAATTTCTAATCAATCTTTTAACTGCTCAAAGGACTCTGTATTTAAACAGTTTAGAACATCTCATGCCTCTCACAGTTAGGAGGCTCTGAGCAATCACATGTGGCCGGAAAAACCTATTCAGGCAGGCTAGAGGACTTCCAAAGGAGTTTGTAGATTGAAACACTATCACACCCAGGAACTTTATTAACTGGAGCTATAAGTTAACTCTTTTTTCAGAGAGAGGTAGTGGGGGACAGCCCCCTCCCCCCCCACCACCGTAAAGTCAGAGGTGTAGGTGAGAGCACAAAGCAGAAAGTAGGCAGACTCTGGTTTTGGGGGTAGATGCTCGAGAATTTCCAGGGGGACTCCTGAGGCTCGATCCCACCTTTGCGTATGCCGAGCCTCCTTCCTCACGACCTTTGCCACAGGCGGAGTTCCTCACGCTGGCTCCCAGCAGTGATAGAATTCCAGTTGAGCTATTCCAGATCCTGAAAGATGATGCTGTGGAAAGTGCTGCACTCAATATGCAATATGCACTCAATATGCAATATGCCGGCTCCCGGCACCTGTCCAGACAGACTAGGTTCCCTCCTCACCTACTCCTCCCGCCCGACTCCCAGAGGAACACTTGAGTCCTTCAGAGGCCCATCTATGATAATCTTCACTGACGATGACCTTGACTGACAGCCTTGCAGATGGACCCGAGGCTCCCAGCTAGCGAAGAGCCTGCGGATGTCCTCCATGACGCCTGCGAAGTCCTGCCTCAGCCCTGCCAGGGGCCTCCCCTCACCCAGCTGAATTCCCTCCCTTGTGTGCGCTGCTGCAAGCTGGAGGCTGACTGTGACTCACACAGATGCATTCAGACACGCTTATCCGGGCTTGGTCAACCTTTCTGCGTCTTCCTTCCCCACCCACCCCCAGCTGCGTTGTTTTGTTTCTTTATTACATTAGAACTTCTCAGGCAGAGGCTATTTTCGGTTTTGTATCCAGCAAAGAGCAAATTCTTGAATAGTCTCTGTTATGCAAAAAATATTCGAACAATTGCAGTTGTTCAAAAGTATTTAAACAACAATTGTCAAAACAGCATAAAGCATGGCTTTGGTGGGTTAGGACCTAGAAATATTGTTGAGACATAGACTCGCTCCTGGGACATGGGATGAATTGCGTGGTGCCCACTCTGCGGTAGGAGCCCTTGCAGTGAACAGTGAGGGCTTCAGAGAGGGAGGGGGGCTGGGGCCTGAACAGCGACGACGGGGCAGCTTAACGGCGCAGAGGAGGGTGTGTGACAGCCTGGAGTGGGAATTAGCCTCCGCGGTAAACAGAACATTTCCACCGGGCAAAAAGTGCAAAGAAAGAGTCAGGAGACTTGGCAGAGCGACTCAACCTCCTTGAGCCTCAGCTTGCTCAGTTCTCCTCGGATTCTGTGCGATAGGGACGGAACGCGTGTCAATGCACTTAGCACGCTTCTGGAGACAGGGTCGACCCGCAAGTCACGTTAGCTTTCACGCCCAGGTTAGATTAGGAACACGTAGGGTGCGGGACCCCTGAAGGCAGTGGGGTCTCAGGAAATGCTTACAGGCTGGCAGAGTAGGGGGTGGGGTGCATCCAGATTTGGGGGAGAGGAAGGAGGAGAGAACAGGCGACCTCAGCTCTCTGAACCAGCTCTGGTGGGGGAACTCAGTAGGACTTCCGATGGACAATCACCCACCTCAGCGGGCGGTGCTCCCACCTGGCACAGCTCCAGTGGGAACTCAGGATCCTCCCCACCAGGCACGCGGGGGGTTCCAAGACTCACGTCCACTCCAGCCCGTGTCTTTGGGGTTCTCTCTAGAGCTGTTTCTGGACTCAGAGCTGATGGCAGGGCACCCGGCTCAGGTGAACAGGGAGCGGCCCCTCAGGACTGAAGCTGAGGCCACCTCCACTCCTGCCAGTTTACCAGGCTGGCTCTGCCCCTCATGACCCCAGGTGCTGTGGAGGCTCAGAGCTCAGGGAGGCCCTGAAACACGCCGGGCCCACATCCTCTCCTGGAACTCCAGGAGGGTCAATCTAGGGCAGAAGGGATGATGCCCTGCAGAATCTGGTTACTTAGTTTGGTCTTGAGGAAAAGGAAGTTAGGGTCTCCTTGAGGAGCTGATGCTTATGGTTCCACCTTGGCCACAGGGAGACTCAGAAGGAGAGGTGGGAGCCATCCAGCCTCCTCCCTGGACTCTGAATTCTGGGTGAAGGGATGTTGTCTTGCCCCCTTGGGGGCTTGCTGGAATCTGGAGGCCAGTTTTCCCAGCTAGTCTACTAAAGAGCCCAGGGGACCTTGGCTGGACACTGAGGACCTGCCCTGGGCTCCAACCCTGGAGGACGAGTCGGTGACGCTGAGCTCCACAGAGAGTGAGTCTAGGGCGGGTCAGGCCGGGCTGAGCCCCTTTCCTTGCTGTTCCTGTGTCCCAGCCGTGGTGGAGCCCTGAGCGGGTTGGGAACACAGGGACAGGCATCCTGGAGCCTGACCCTCTCTGGGAAGCTCTCCTGGCATCAGCCACCAGGGAATCATCCAAGGAGGTGCTGGGAGCCTTGTTAACAGAATGGGTGGTTTATTTATATTAGCAATTTAAAAAATTATATTTTCAGAAGTGAAGCTAACATTTAAGCAGAGGAAATACCAATGGGCAAAAAAGGAGCCAAGGGAATGGTTAACCAGGAGCAAAAATGCACTTGGATCATCTCCCAGGTGTGGCTTTCCCCCTCTTTTCCTCTCTCTGACTCTGCTTTGTGGGTGGTGGGGAGAGGGCTTCCTCTCTATTTGTCAGCTGACACTGCTCCCCTGAGCCTGTCCCTTGGTGGCTCAGCTGAGGCTCCTGGAGTAGGGGTGGTGGAGGTTCTGGAATCATGAGTGTTTGAGCTGAAGAGAAGTACAGGGCACATGACCCAGCGGCTCTCAACTGAGATGCGATGGTTCCATTCTGCTCTGAGTCAGGCCTGGATTACCCAGTGGGAAGACCAGGAGCTAGGGCACAAGCAAAGTCTAGGCAACGACATCAAGAAATGGTCACATATGGTCATTAAAGAGGAGGAGATGGCTGCATGGCATCACTGACTCAATGGACATGAGTTTGGGTAAACTCTGGGAGGTGGTGAAGGACAGGGAGGCCTGGCGTGCTGCAGTCCCTGGGGTTTCAAAGAGTCAGACACAGTTGAGTGACTAAACAAAACAAATGGTCATTAAAATAAAGTCCAGGAAAAGATACACTTAGGGATTTTGGAATTTTCTTTAAGATTATCAGGTGGACCCATAGGGAAAAATGAATGTATTTTGGAGAGAATTGACAAGTCTAAATATGAACCGTGGATTAGATGACAAAACTGTATCACTGCAAGGTGTCCCAGTTTTGATAAATCTATGGGTTTTCCTAGGAACTGCTCACTAAAGTGTCCAGTGATAATGGTTTTGAATGTTATATACATTAATAGTTTATGTGGAGTAGGAAATGGCAACCAACTCCAGTATTCTTACCTGGAAAATCCCATGACAGAGGAGCCTGGCAGGCTACAGTCCAGAGGATTGCAGAGTTGGACACGGCTGAGTACACACATGCATGCATTAATATTTTATGTGTTTATTATGTACATATGTGTATATAAATGGGGCAAAAATAAAGAATTGGTGAGGCTAAAGGGTATATGTGGTGTGGTTTAGTTTCTAAGTCGTGTCTGACTCTTGCGCACCACCAGGCTTCTCTGTCCATGGGATTTCCCAGGCAAAAATACTGGAGTGGGTTGCCATTTCCTTCTCCAGGGGATCTTTCCCACCCAGGAATCGAACCTGGGTCTCCTGCATTGCAGGCAGATTCATTACCGACTGAGCTAGGAGGGAAGCCTGTATCATTTTTACAACTTAGAAAGTTATGTTAAAATACATTATAATTATAAAATGTTATATTAAAAGTTAAAATCTGAGTGGGAGGAGGGCTGATGGTAGAAATGCTAAAATTGTTAACTGTTCAAGTTGGATAAGAAGTAAATCTGAATTAATTTATCGTACTATCTGCTTTGTATATGTTTGAATGTTTGAATCCTAATTTTATTTTTCAAATTGAAATCCACTTGACATATCATATTTCTTGTGCCAATTTAAGGTGTTTAACATGCTAATTTGATACTTTTATGTATAGTTGCCATTGTAATGATAATTAGCACCAAGCTGAGCTCCGAAGAATTGATGCTTTTGAACTGTGGTGTTGGAGAAGACTCTTGAGAGTCCCTTGGACTGCAAGGAGATCCAACCAGTCCATCCTAAAGGAGATCAGTCCTGGGTGTTCTTTGGAAGGAATGATGCTAAAGCTGAAATTCCAGTTACTTTGGCCACCTCATGTAAAGAGTTGACTCATTGGAAAAGACCATGATGCTGGGAGGGATTGGGGGCAGGAGGAGAAGGGGACAACAGAGGATGAGATGGCTGGATGGCATCACTGACTCAATGGACATGGGTTTGGATGGACTCCGGGAGTTGGTGATGGACAGGGAGGCCTGGCATGCTGCAATTCATGGGGTTGCAAAGAGTCGGACACGACTGAGCGACTGAACTGAACTGAACTGAATTGTCATATAATTATTGTTTCTTTTTAGTGGTTGGATTAATGAAGATCTAGTCTCTTAGGCTTCCCTGGTGGGTCAGACGGTAAAGAATTTGCCTGGCAATGCAGGAGACCTGGGTTCTATCCCTGGGTCAGGAAGATCCCCTGGGGAAGGGCTTGGCAGCCCACTCCAGTGTTCTTGCCTGGAGAATCCTGTGGACAGGGGAGCCTGGTGGGCTAAGTCCACAGTGTCGCAAACAGCTGGACATGACTGAGTGACTTAGACAAACACACACAGAGTCTCTTAAAAAGTTTGATGACTATAAAAAATATTGTCTGTATTCACTGTTTCTGCACTAGGTCTCTAGGATTTACTATTTGGTGCAAGTTTGTACCCCTAACAGCATCAGACCTGTCTCACTTCCCAGTGCCTGGCAACCACTGTTTTCCTCTGTTTTTAGAGTTCAGATGTTTTTTAGATTCTTCATATAAGTGGTATCATGTGGTACTTGTGTGTCTCTGTCTGACTTCTCTCCCTTAGCTTCCTGCTCTCAGAGTCCATCTCTGTTGCTGCAAATGGAACGATGGCCTTTCTCACGGCTGGAGAACATCCCGTTGAATATTCACACCACATGTTCCGTATCCATTCATCCGGTGATGGACATTCAGGTTGTCTCCACATATGGCTATTCTGAGAGATGCTTCCATAAACATGGGAGTGCATATTAATACTAATTTTAAAGAGCTCTGAAGCACCACAGAAAAAACTTTCTTGCAATTCTTTTCACTCCATTTACAGTTCAAAATTCATAAGTAGGGTGAAGTAAAGAAAATAATTTTTCAGTATTTATCTTACAGACAGCAAAACTGATATTCAAAGAAAGGAAGTTTCCTACCCAAGGTCACGCAGCTAATTAGTTTTGGACTCAAAGCTTTAACCCATGTCTCCTGGGCCCCCAGTGTACAATCTTTAGACAAAGCCTCCATCCTCTTAAATGGTGTGGGATCAATAATTTGGGATTAATGAGTGCATAGTACTTTCTATCTTGCCCTAAAAGTTGCTTAGGTACTTTACCGCTTCACTTTTGGGGAAACTTAAAAACACCCAGAGACGAATATGATACTGTGTGTCCACTATTTTTGCTTAGGAACTGTAGATGTTTGTGCTATCTGTGCTTCAGATCTTTTCATAAAAATTTTATGTGTTTTGTAATTTTCTTTCTTTCTTTACTGTTGGGTCTTCCTTGCTGCTGGGGCCTTCCCCTCGCTACAGCGAGCAGGCGCGAGTCCCCCCTGCAGCACGCGGGCTTCTTACTGCGGCCGCTTCTCTTCTGGGGAGCACTGGCCATAGGCACAGGGACTTCAGCAGGTGCAGCTCCCGGCTCCCGCGAGCGGGCTCAGGCGTTGTGGGGACAGGCTCAATTGCTCCACGGCCCACGGGAACCTCCTGGACCAGGGATCAGACCTGTGTCTCCTGCGTTGGCAGGTGGATTCTTTACCACTGAGCCACCAAGGAAGCCCCTTCAGATTTTTTTTTTAATTTTTAACTGGACGATAATTGCTTTATAATGTGTTGGTTCCTGCCATATATCAGAGATCTCTCTCTCTCTTTTTTTTAATCAGAGAAATAATACATTAAGGGTCATTGAAACCCCCATGTGATCTATCCTAGTTCCAAGCCTCTCTGTCTTTAGAGACAACCATTATAGACTTGGCTTGTATCCTTTAGTCTATGAAAACCCAGTTTTCAAAACCTGAAAACTGTGACTTCTACAAATGTAAGAGAAACACATCAAAGAGGTTGTGCAGTTTATCAAGGAAGAAAAGAGTAAGCTAGTAAGGCTAATTCAAGGGGCATTTGAAGGATAACTATAGGCAGTAAACTTGATAAAATTAACAAAGGAAACTCCATCAACTTAATGGAAGAAAGTTTAGAATGCAGAGAAGATTGTTGAGTTAGATATCCAAGGGTTCTTGTGCTATATGGCTGTTGCTGCTGCTAAGTCACTTCAGTCGTGTCCGACTCTGTGCGACCCCATAGACGGCAGCCCACCAGGCTCCCCCATCCCTGGGATTCTCCAGGCAAGAACACTGGAGTGGGTTGCCATTTCCTTCTCCAATGCATGAAAGTGAAAAGTGAAAGTGAAGTCGCTCAGTAGTGTCCAACTCTTAGCGACCCCATGGACTGCAGCCTACCAGGCTCCTCTGCCCATGGAATTTTCCATGCAAGAGTACTGGAGTGGGGTGCCATTGCCTTCTCTGAGAAGATTGTTGGGTTAGATATCCAAGGGTTCTTGTGCTATATGGCAGTAAAATGTAAACTCTGGGGTGATTTTTTTCTATAAGACACCGTTTGCATTTCTACTGGACAAAACTCTATGAGTAATACATAACTTCACTAAGTCTGGAACTTTAATCAATAGTGAACAATCAAACCAGGTTCATTTTCTTAAATAAACCCTTGGCTGCCCAAGGAGTTAGAGAAAGCCTTAGAATGACCCTGAAAAGACATGCTGCTCACCTTTTTCCAGTATTTCCAACTTTTGGATAATTTTTCTGAGCAAATCTGTATTGCTCTATTATAGTGCAGCTATGAATCCATAGATAATAATAGTAGGTAGTAATTATTGAGCATTTATGTGTGCCAAGCAGCGTCTTAAGTGTTTCATTAATACATGTATTAAGTCTGTTTAGCGCCTTAATACCAATATTAGTTTTTATTACTATTCTCATTTTACAGATGAAAAATCTGAGGCACAAATCCCTAAGATCATTCAGCTAGAAAGAGGCAGAACTGTGATCAATCCCAAGCTGCCTGCAATCCCAATACCTTACATATTATTGTGCAAGTCGCTTTTGAGTTCCTTATCTGCTAGATGGAAAAGAGTCTCTTTGTCAATTCTGAGCAGTCATAGTTTAACAGTACCCCCCAACCCTGCCTCAACAGCCGCCCATGCAAATCTACACCATTTAAAGAATATTGCTAAAACAAAGACGTATTTATGCACTATCTATCTTAAAATAGAAACTTACAAGTATCTTTAATGTGCTGGTGAATCATCTGATGATCATGTTAAAATACAAATTCTGATTCGGTAGATTTGGGGAACAGCCTGAGACTCTGTGCTTCTAACTAGCTCCCAGGGGACACAGATGCTGGTGTTCCACAGATTACACATCGAAAGTCGTGACCTAAGAATATTCCTGTGTTCCTCTCTCTAATTTCACCCACGTTTTCACCCCAACAAGAGGTAAGCACTATCCCAAATTTTGTGTAATCACTCCTTGCTGCTGCTGCTGCCAAGCTGCTTCAGTCGTGTCTGACTCTGTGCAACCCCATGGACTGCAGCCTACCAGGCTTCTCCGTCCATGGGATTCTCCAGGCAAGAACACTGGAGTGGTTGCCATTTCCTTGTCCAACAATCACTCCTTGCTTTATTTTAAATAGCTTTACCATCAGTGCATACAGTTCTAAATATTATAATGGGTTAACAGTCATTACAGAATACTGGCTGTGTTCCTTACGTTGTTCGATGCATCCTTGAGTATTTCACACTCAGAAGTTTGTACCATCCACTCTCCTACCCCCATGGTAACCCTCGCTGCCCTATCCCAGTGGTAACCACCAGCTTGTTCTCTGTCTGTATCTGTGAGTCTGCTATGTTTTTGTTATATTCAGTAGTTTGTTGTATTTTTTAGATTCCACATAAAAGTGATATCATACACTATTTGTCTTTCTCTGTCTGACTTATTTCACTTAGCATCAGTTCAGTTCAGTCGCTCAGTCGTGTCTGACTCTTTGCGACTCTTTGGTGATGCCAACCATCTCATCCTCTGTCGTCCCCTTCTCCTCCTGCCCTCAATCTTTCCCAACATCAGGGTCTTTTCAAATGAGTCAGCTCTTCACATCAGGTGGCCAGAGTATTGGAGTTTCAGCTTCAACATCAGTCCCTCCAATAAACACCCAGGACTGATCTCCTTTAGGATGGACTGGTTGGATCTCCTCGCAGTCCAAGGGACTCTCAAGAGTCTTCTCCAACACCACAGTTCAAAAGCATCAATTCTTTGGCACTCACCTTTCTTCACAGTCCAACTTTCATATATATACATGACCACTGGAAAAAACATAGCTTTGACTACATGGACCTTTGTTGACAAAGTAATGTCTCTGCTTTTTAATATGCTGTCTAGGTTGGTTATTGCTTTTCTTCAAAGGAGCAAGCATCTTTTAATTTCATGGCTGCAATCAACGTCTGCAGTGATTTTGGAGCCCAGAAAAATAAAATCAGCCACTGTTTCCACTGTTTCTCCATCTATTTGCCATGAAGTGATGGGACCAAATGCCGTGATCTTCATTTTCTGAATGTTGAGCTTTAAGCCAACTTTTTCACTCTCCTCTTTCACTTTCATCAAGAGGTTCTTTAGTTCTTCTCCACTTTCTGCCATAAGGGTGGTGTCATCTGCATGTCATATCTGAGGTTATTGATATTTCTCCTGGCAATCTTGATTCCAGCTTGCACTTCATCCAGCCCAGCGTTTCTCATGATGTACTCTGCATGTAAATTAAATAAGCAGGGTGACAATATACAGTCTTGACGTACTCCTTTTCCTATCTGGAACCAGTCTGTTCTATTTGGAACCATGTCCAGTTCTAACTGTTGCTTCCTGATCTCAATATAGGTGTCTTAAAAGGCAGGTCAGGTGGTCTGGTAATCCTATCACTTGGCCTAATACTCTCCAAAGCCATACATGTAGCTGCAAGTGGCAAAATTTCCTTCTTTTTCCCTATATAGACTATATATATTTATAAGCCCTATATTGCCGGGGTCCAGCCCCAGCTGATCCAGGGTATTCGAAGGAGAGACAGCATAGGCGAGGGTCAGGAAACAACTGCTTAATTACACTTTAATTAAGGATACAAAGAGTAATAGAATAAGGATAGCTCAGTGAGGAAATTCAGTGGAGAAAAGCGGCTGAAATAAGGATAGCTCAGTAGGAAAATTCAGTGGAGAAAAGAGGCTGAGTAGCTTGGTTTACGCGGGAGACCAATAAAACTTCAAGACAAGAAGTTTGCACCACTTACGTAGGCCGCAGGCGTCCTTCCGTTCTCCCGAAGGAGAGGAGACACTGAGGCCTCCCCGGTCGGATCTTAGAAGCCCAGGCATAATTAGCAAGCATGGTGGGTTCCGCGCTCCAGATGGAGCCTCAGCCAGAATTTGAAAGAGAGAGCGACATGGGGAGACCAAGTTTCAGTGAACAAGGCCTGCACTTTATTTTCCAAAGTAGTTTTTATACCTTAAGTTGTGCGTAGAGGATAATGGGGGAAGGGGTGGAGTCATGCAAGGACAGCAGTTCCTGGTCCTAATCGAAGCCAGGCTTTCAAACTTATCATATGCAAAAGTTCAGGTGAATTACATCATCTTCTGGCCCGGAGGCCTGTTAACATTTTAAGAAACTTATTTTTCTCTAAAGGTGATTATTCCAAAGTCAGGCACCAGCCTCCAAAAAAGCATTGGACAAAGCTGCATTTTACATTTCTATACACCCATTATATCAATCAATACACTGCCAAGGACACAGTAGGTAAGGAGTATGGAGACTTAGCAGCAAACATTGGCTCAATAAGTGAAAAACCCTTCACCAATACAATTTCTAATCAATCTTTTAACTACTCAAAGGAATCTGTGTTTAGACAGTTTAGAACATCTCTTGCCTCTCACAGTTGGGAGGCTCTGAACAATCACATGTGGCCGGAAAAACCTATTCAGGCAGGCTAGAGGATTTCCAAAGGAGTTTGTAGGTTGAAACACTGTCACACCCAGGAATTATTAACTGGAGCTGTAAGCTAACTCTTTTTTCAGAGAGAGGTAGTGGGGGACAGCCCCCCGTAAAGTCAGAGGTGTAGGTGAAAGCACAAAGCAGAAAGTAGGCAGACTCTGGTTTGGGGGTAGATGCTCGAGAATTTCCAGGGGGACTCCTGAGGCTCGATACCGCCTTTGTGTATGCCGAGCCTCCTTCCTCATGACCTTTGTCATGGGCGGAGTTCCTCACACTGGCTCCCGGCAGTGATAGAATTCCAGTTGAGCTATTCCAGATCCTGAAAGATGATGCTGTGGAAAGTGCTGCACTCAATATGCAATATGCACTCAATATGCAATATTGCGGCTCCCGGCACTATATATATAATAAGCCATATCTATATATAAGCATTATATGTAAGGCTATAGCCCTATAACCACCAGGGAAGCCCTATACATAGGCTCAGTGATAAAGAATCCTTCTGCCAAGGCATGACATGAAGGTTCAATCCCTGGATTTGGAAGATCCCCTGGAGAGGGAAATGTCAACCCAATCCAATATTCTTGCCTGGGAAATCCGAAGGACAGAGGAGCCTGGCGGGCCACAGTCCATGGGGTCACAAAAGAGTTGAAACATAACTTAGTGACTGAAGAAAAGAGCAACATATATATATATATATACACACATACCACACACACATGCCACCTTCTTCTTTATCCGCTCATCTGTTGATGGGCACTGCGGTTGCTCCCATGCCTTGGAAGCTGTAAATAACACTGCCGTGAACAATGAACACAGGTATCTTTTCAAAACAGTGTTTTTGTTTCTTTTAGATTTGCACCTGGGAGTGGAATTGCTAGACCCTTATCTGTTCTTTTTTTTTTTTTTTTAACCCTTTTTCTTTTTTTTTAATATGAGTATATAATCACATTTATTTCCTTTAATAGGACTTATAGGTAATTGTTACAATATTTATTAGTTTCTTTTTTTTCTTTTCTTTTTTTAAAAAAATTTTATTTTATTTAACTTTACAATATTGTATTGGTTTTGCCATATATCAAAATGAATCTGCCACAGGTATACATGTGTTCCTCATCCTGAACCCTCCTCCCTCCTCCCTCCCCATATCATCCCTCTGGGTCGTCCCAGTGCACCAGCCCCAAGCATCCAGTATCATGCATCGAACCTGGACTGGCGACTCATTTCATATATGATATTATATGTATTTCAATGCCATTCTCCCAAATCATCCCACCCTCTCCCTCTCCCACAGAGTCCAAAAGACTGTTCTATACATCAGTGTCTCTTTTGCTGTCTCACATACAGGGTTATCGTTACCATCTTACCCTTACCTGTCCTTAAACTTTACAATGATGCAATAATAATATGAGCAGTCTTCTGCTACTTCCTCATTTCCTTCAAGCTCATGTTTTAGAGACGTGTTTATCTTGATGTGCAGTCCCTTTATTTTTGCTGCTGTTTGGTTTCTGTTATGAATAAGCTGTTTTGCTCACCCCTTCCCGCAGATGACAGATGCTTGAGCTGCTTTCACATTTTTTGAGAAGCAGTGCTGCTTTAAGCATTTCTGGTACATGTTTTATAATGAAAATGTGCAAGAATTTCTCCTGATTATATGCCTACTCACAGAACTGCTGAATCATAGTGTATGAACATGTTCAACTTTTTAGTTCAGTTCAGTCGCTCGGTTGTCTCTGACTCTGCAACCCCATGAACCGCAGCACGCCAGGCCTCCCTGTCCATCACCAACGCCCGGAGTTCACACAAACTCATGTCCATCAAGTCGGTGATGCCATCCAGCCACGTCATCCTCTGTCGTCCCCTTCTCCTCCTGCCCTCAATCTTTCCCAGCATCAGGGTCTTTTCCAAAGAGTCAGCTCTTCGCATCAGGTGGCCAAAGGATTGGGTTTCAGCTTCAGCATTAGTCCTTCCAATGAACACTCAGGACTGACTTCCTTTAAGATAGATTGATTGGATCTCCTTGCAGTCCAAGGGACTCTTAAGAGTCTTCTCCAACATCATACTTCAAAAGCATCAATAATTTGGCGCTCAGCTTTCTTTATAACCCAACTCTCACATCCCTACATGACTACTATGGAAAAACCATAGCCTTGACGAGATGGATCTTTATTGGCAAAATAATGTCTCTGCTTTTTAATATGATGTCTAGGTTGGTCATAACTTTCCTTCCAAGGAGTAAGCGTCTTTTAATTTCATGGCTGCAATCACCATCTGCAGTGATTTTGGAGCCCAAGAAAATAGTCTCTCACTGTTTCCATTGTTTTCGCATCTATTTGCCATGAAGTGACGGGACCAGATGCCATGATCTTAGTTTTCTGAATGTTGGGCTTTAAGCCAACTTCTTCACTCTCCTCTTTCACTTTCATCACAAGGCTCTTTAGTTCTTCTTTACTTTCTGCCATAAGGGTGGTGTCATCTGCATATCTGAGGTTATTCATATTTCTCCCAGCAATCTTGATTCCAGCTTGTGCTTCACCTAGCCCAGCATTTCTCATGATGTACTCTGCATATGAATTAAATAAGCAGGGTGACAATATACAGCCTTGACATACTCCTTTTCTGTTGTTCCATGTCCAGTTCTAACTGTTGCTTCCTGACCTGCATACTGATTTCTTAGGAGGCAGGTCATGTGGTCTGGTATTCCCATTTCTTTTAAAATTTTCAACAGTTTGTAGTGATCCGCACAGTCAAAAGCTTTGGCATAGTCAATAAAGCAGAAATAGATGTTTGTCTGGAACTCTCTTGCTTTTTTGATGGTCAAACAAATGTTGACAATTTGATCTCTGGTTCCTCTGCCTCTTCTAAATCCAGCTTGAACATCTGGAAGTTCACAGTTCACGTACTGTTGAAGCCTGGCTTGGAGAATTTTGAGCATTACTTTACCAGCGTGTGAGATGAGTGCAATTGTGTGCTAGTCTGAACATTCTTTGGCATTGCCTTTCTTTGGGAATGGAATGAAAACTGACCTTTTCCAGTCCTGTGGCCACTGCTGAGTTTTCCAGATTTGCTGGCATATTGAGTGCAGCACTTTAACAGCATCATCTTTCAGGATTTGAAATAGCTCAACTGGAATTCCATCACTTCTACTAGCTCTGTTTGTAGTGATGCTTCCTAAGGCTCACTTGACTTCACATTCCAGGATGTCTGGCTCTAGGTGAGTGATCACACCATCGTGATTATCTGGGTCATGAAGATCTTTTCTGTATAATTCTTCTGTGTATTCTTTCTACCTCTTAACATCTTCTGCTTCTATTAGGTCCATACCATTTCTGTCCTTTATTGTGTCCATCTTTGCATGAAATGTTCCCTTGGTATCTCTAATTTTCTTGAAGAGATCTCTAGTCCTTCCCATTCTATTGGTTTCCTCTATTTTGTTGCACTGATCACTGAGGAAGGCTTTCTTATCTCTCTTTGCTATTCTTTGGAACTCTGCATTCAAATGGGTTTATCTTTCCTTTTCTTCTTTGCATTTCACTTCTCTTTTTTTCACAGCTATTTTTAAGGCCTCCTCAGGCAGCCATTTTGCTTTTTTTGCATTTCTTTTTCTTGGGGATGGTCTTGATCCCTGCCTCCTGGACAATGTCATGAACCTGTGTTCATAGTTCATCCGGCACTCTGTCTATCAGATCTAATCCCTTGAATCTATTTCTTACTTCCTCTGTATAATCATAAGGGATTTGATTTAGGTCATATCTGGTCTAGTGGTTTCCCCTAGTTTCTTTAATTTAAGTCTGAATTTGGCAATAAGGAGTTCATGATCTGAGCCACAGTTAGGTCCCGGTCTTGTTTCTGCTGACTGTTAGAGCTTCTCCATCTTTGACTGCAAAGAATATAATCAATCTGATCTCAGTATTGACCATCTGGTGATGTCCATGTGTAGAGTCATGTCTTGTGTTGTTGGAAGAGGGTGTTTGCTATGACCAGTGCGTTCTCTTGGCAGACTGTATTAGCCTTTGCCCTGCTTCATTCTGTACTCCAAGGTCAAATTTGCATCTTACTCCAGGTGTTTCTTGACTTCTTACTTTTGCATTCTAGTCCCCTATAATGAAAAGGACATCTTTTTTCACTGTTAGTTCCAGAAGGTCTTGTAGGTCTTCATAGAACCGTTCAACTTCAACTTCTTAAACATTACTGGTTGGGGCATAGACTTGGATTACTGTGATATTGAATGGTTTGCCTTGGAAATGAATAGAGATCATTCTGTCATTTTTGAGATTGCATCCAAGTATTGCATTTCGGACTCTTTGGCTGACCATGATGGCTATTCCATTTCTTCTAAGGGATTCTTGCCCACAGTAGTAGATATAACAGTCATCTGAGTTAAATTCACCCATTCCAGTCCATTTTAGTTCGCTGATTCTCAAAATGTCGATATTCACTCTTGCCATCTCCTGTTTGACCACTTCCAATTTGCCTTGATTCATGGACCTGACATTCCAGGTTCCTATGTATTATTGCTCTTCACAGCATTGGACTTTACTTCCATCACCAGTCAAATCCACAACTGGGTGTTGTTTTTGCTTTGTCTTTGTCTCTTCATTCTTTCTGGAGTTATTTCTCCACTGATCTCCAGTAGCATATTGGGCACCTACTGACCTGAGGAGTTCATCTTTCAGTTTCCTATCTTTTTGCCTTTTCATACCGTTCATGGGGTTCTCAAGGCAAGAATGCTGAAGTGGTTTGCCATTCCCTTCTCCAGTGGACCACATTGTGTCAGAACTCTCCACCACGACCTGTCCATCTTGGGTGGCCCTACATGGCATGGCTCATAGTTTCATTGCACTCAAGGTTCTGTATATGCCCTCCAAGAGGCTATTTCCCAGTCCTGTGTAAGTTCTGGCGGCTCTGTGGTGGGGTTGATGGTGACCTGCCCCAAGAGGGCTCATGGCACACCCAGGCGTGCTGTACCCGAGCCCCTGCCTCTGCAGCTGCTGCTCAAAGCCCCTGCCACTGCTGGCCCGGACCTCCACAGGAGGTGCTCAAACACAGTTCTGGCTTGGTCTCTGGTGGGTATGGGGTTTGATTCTAAGCGCGATTTCGCCTCTCCTACTCTTGCCTGGAAAATCCCATGGATGGAGGAGCCTGGAAGGCTGCAGTCCATGGGGTTGCTGAGGGTGGACACGACTGAGCGACTTCCTTTTCACTTTTCACTTTCATGCATTGGAGAAGGAAACAGCAACCCACTCCAGTGCTCTTGCTTGGAGAATCCCAGGGACGAGGGAGCGTGGTGGGCTGCCGTCTATGGGGTTGCACAGAGTCAGACACGACTGAAGTGACTTAGCAGCAGCATTGTCTTGCTGGGGCTTCTCCTTTGCCCTTGGATGTGGGGTATCTTTTTTTGGTGGGATCCAACCTTCTCCTGTGGACGGTTGTTCAGCAGCGAGCTGTAATTTTGGAGTTCTCGCAGGAGACGACAAGCACACGTTCTTCTACTCTGCCATCTTGGAGTCTCCCATGCAGGTCAGGAAGACTGGGACAACTTTTTAATTTGATGCCAAATTGTTCCCCAACGTGGTCAGTCCAGTTTACAGAGAACCATCACAGATTCGGATCTGGTAGTTCTGGGGTGGGGTCCCATATTCTCCATTTCTCAGAAGCTCGCAGGTGATGACGATGCCACTGGTCCAAGGAAAACGAGCATGTAGAGGCCCATCCACTCGTTGATGGAGAAAATTTGTCAAGTGTCTACAGTGTGCCAGTCAGTGTACCAGACATTGAGGCTACAACGGTGAATGAGACGGGACACCACTTTGCCACTCCTCAGGTTGAAAGTATAAATATTTGTTCAACATTTGTATTGTTGAAGTGAATAGCAACTGATCGTCTATTATTTTAAAATTGTACCCTAGAGTCATATTACATGCCCACTTAACTTGTACTTTTTGTTTTCTGACTTTCATGTTTTCAAAATGCTTTTCTTTTTTGTGGTTTCTCATTCTCTCTTGAGGAATGCAGGTGTTTGTACGGACCCAATCCTGGGTGATACATTACAGGGTTTAAACTTAGATAAAGTTCTTCTTAGTAAATATTGCTGAATTGTGCCTTAATTTTGTTTTATTTATATATTTTCCTTTATCACCGAGTCTTCATTTATTTTTTCTAATGTATTTTCTCTTTTTTTGTTAAATTGAAGTATAATTGCTTTACAGTGTTGTATTATTTTCTGATGAACAGCAAAGTATAGCTCTTGGTATACATATACTCCCTCTTTCCTGAGCCCCTCCACCTCCACCATCCCTCCCCTCTAGGTCATCACAGACCTTGAGCTGAGCTCTGTCTGCTACACAGCACCTTCCCACAGCTATCTGTTTTACATATGGTAATGTGTGCTTCAGAGTAGAATGGACAGGGCTATTAACTAAGGCTTGGACTTCATTATGTTTAAAAGCCTCAGAACAAAATAGTAGTCATTAAAGCCTTCATTGGTATTCAGTTGTATTCTTGGCCTTTTGTATGTATTTATTATGTAATTTTAAGGAAATTTGCCCCACTGATAATATTTTATTTTTAGTTAAATTTAAATTTTGTATATATATTGTCACATTTCAGCCTTGTCTGAGAAGCGTGTGCTTCCCAGGTGGCTCAGTGGTGGAGAGTCTGCCAGCCAATGCAGGAAGCGCACGTGTGATCCCTGGGTGGGAACATCCCCTGGAGCAGGAAATGGCAACCCACTCCAGTATTCTTGCCTGGAAAATCCCACAGACAGAGGAGCCTGGTGGGTTGCAGTCCATGGGGTCACAGAAGAGTCAGATGTGACTTAGTGACTAAGCAACAGCAGTGTATACATGTCCTGTGCTATAATTTTAGAGTTCAAGAGGACTATGACCTCCAAATTCAGGCAACAGTCAGCTAGCTGGGCTCAGAGTTAGTTTTGCTGCTTGTCAGTTTTACTCTCATGAACTTAGTGTGATTCAAAAAAGACTCAGCAGACGTAGTTCAGCACAGGCAAAGGATGTTCAAACATTTCCACCCTAAGAAACAGGCTTCCCTGGTGGCTCAGCTGGTAAAGAATCTGCCTGGAATGCAGGAGACTCTGGTTTGATTCCTGGGTCAGGAAGATCCCCTGGAGAAGGGAGAGGCTACCCACTCTAGTATCCTTGGGTTTTCCTGGTGGCTCAGAGGTAATGAATCCTCCTGCAATGTGGGAAACCTGGGCTCGATCCCTGGGTTGGGAAGGTCCCCCTGGAGGAGGGCATGGCAACCCACTCCAGTATTCTTCCCTGGAGAATCTCCATGGACAGAGGAGCCTGGTGGGCTACAGTCCATGGGGTCACAAAGAGTTGGACATAAGTGAGCGACTAAGCACACACCGTAAGTCCACCTCAGTTGTGTAGAAGCATGAGTTAGCCGGCAGTGTATTTCAGATTTAATCTGGTGATGTTTTAGAACTCTGTATGGATGATGGTGTAATCAACTGCATAATTGGCCAGTGAGAGGCAAAGCTAGGTGTTCATAAAATCTCATTTAGTTTTCCTATGTCTGGACTAGGAAGGTTGTGTTTCCCAGTCTCTTTTGCAGTTATCTTAAGGCCTTAAGTGGTTGAATTGATGTGGCCAGAATCCCAGGGACGGGGGAGCCTTGTGGGCTGCCGTCTGTGGGGTCGCACAGAGTTGGACACGACTGAAGCGACTTAGCAGCAGCAGCAACCTCAGGCCAGGTTACTGAAAGCACTCTTCATGACCTTCTTGATTGTTTCCCTCAGTATTAAAATCTTGGCAGGCACTTTGAGATTGAGATGATGGCGCTGTCGAATGAAAGAGGCTCGAATACTGATGGGTGGACAAAGGTTGCCCTGGAGAGTCCCTGGTCTGTCTCCAGTTTAGTGCAGGAAAAAGCCTTTGTGGTGTTGAGTTACCTTGTGGGGCTTCTTTGTTACTGCAGTGTAAACTATCTGACTAATACATGTTCTGACTATTCATCTAGGTAGGGCCTACCACGCTGTGTTGTACCTAATTACCTCCTGTATATTTTTACAGCTGAGTGAATTAAATTAAGTTTTAACAAGTCTTTTCAGCCTAATGTTCTAGTCCTGACCTTAGTTGGTGACCTGTACTGAAAACGTGGTTTATTAGTTAAAGGAATGTAGAACATAGGAGGAATTTAGTAAATATTTATTTTCTGGAGGGAGACAAAAGTAAGAAATCTTCATACTTAGCTTGCCTGAAAGGAATTTTTAATGAGTCATTTTTAGAATAAAATGTCAAAATTGAACATGTTCATTAAGTAAGTTTTGTGAAATTTTTGAGAAAGATAGAAAAAGATTTTCCCGTCGTGCTATGACTCTAATACGATCATCGTTTACACTTGTGTGTGCTCCTCCCAGGTTTTTCTACTGGTTTTTATCTCATAGTCAGCATCACACAGGCGATGCTCTGACCTCAGAGTCAGCATCACACAGGAGATGCTCTGACCTCAGAGTCACGATTACACAGGAGACGCTCTGACCTCAGAGTCACGATTACACAGGAGATGCTCTGACCTCAGAGTCACCATCACACAGGAGATGCTCTGACCTCAGAGTCACGATCACACAGGAGACGCTCTGACCTCAGAGTCACCATCACACAGGAGACGCTCTGACCTCAGAGTCACGATCACACAGGAGACGCTCTGACCTCAGAGTCACGATCACACAGGCGACGCTCTGACCTCAGAGTCACGATCACACAGGCGACGCTCTGACCTCAGAGTCAGCATCACACAGGCGATGCTCTGACCTCAGAGTCACGATTACACAGGCGATGCTCTGACCTCAGAGTCAGCATCACACAGGCGACGCTCTGACCTCAGAGTCACGATCACACAGGAGACACTCTGACCTGCTGACTTCCGTGTATTATGCCATCCTCAGAAGCGTAACACTTACTGGCTACATCGTAATCCATCGGGGGTGGGGAAATCTCTTAATCGCTTTCTTCCTTTGGACGTTTGTTGCTGTTGTTGCTAACAAGTCCAACTCTTTGTGTTCTTGACCCCGAGGACTGCAGCATGCCAGGCTCCCTGTCCTTCACTATTTCCTGGAGCTTGCTCAAACCCATGTCCATTGAGTAGGTGATGCCATCCAACCATCTCATCCTCTGTCGTCCCCTTCTCCTCCCGCCCTCAATCTTTCCCAGCATCAGGGTCTTTTCCAAGGAATCGGCTCTTTGCATTGGGGGCCAAAGGACTGAAGTATTTGAACATTTAGGTTTCTTCTCATTTCTGACTTTGAAAAGGGATGCTGTGATAAATCTACGTGTATAGAAAGATTTGGGCTTCCCAGGCGGCGCTAGTGCTAAAGAACCCCCCTGCCAAGGCAGGAGACGTAAGAGACGCTGCCTCAATTCCTGGGTTGGGAAGATCCCCTGGAGGAAGGCATGGCGACCCACTCCAGTATTATTGCCTGGAGAATCCCAAGGACAGAGGAGCCTGGTGGGCTGTGGTCCATAGGGTTGCAAAGAGTCAGACGTAACTGAAGCATCTTAGCATGCACGCATAGTAAGATTTCCTATATTTAGAATTACATCCTTAAAATAAACGTGAAAAAAGGTTACTGATGATCCCCAAATCTAGAGTGAGGCTCACACAGGCCAGGTGAAGTCTTGGCCTTAGATTAAGAGCTCAGCTTCAAGTCAACTGTTCAGCCTTGAAATGAGTCAGGTTCGGCTTCTTCGTTTGTGTGTTCTCTGGAACACATGCACTCACCATATTACAGGTACATGTAAAGATATTTAGGTCAAATATATATATGTATATATATATTTGAATCCCTCTCCTAAAGCACAGCATCTTATATAATACTATGATTGCATTGATCTCCCCCTCTCTCTCTCACTCACACACACAGACCCCTGAGAATTCTAAGACATAGACTTCCCGCTAGAAAACAGATGTATGAGGAAAGTAAGGAGAGTTCTCTCTTGATCCTGAGGTCTATTTAATGGGACAGCTTATAAATGCAGCAGCAGTAAGACGTAAAGGACACTTCTGACCTGGTGCTCTTTCCTTTAGGAGCAGGAGGGAAGCATGAGTCACTGGAGCCTCCCCCACGTCACTAAACCTGGGGAAAACCAGAAGACTGTGCTGCCCCTGGTCTGAGGTTTCCTGGGAGTCATGAGGAGCCTCCAGTAAGAGACTTGACTTGTGATCGTGCTGTAATTGAAATATCTGGTTTTGATGTGGACATCCTGATGCTGAAGTTTCACTCTCTCATCAGCTGTGTGGCTTCAGGAAGTTAATTCACTTTTACTGAGTCACATACCCTTCATTTGTAAAATGAGATCATCTCCACAGGGCTCCTTCACAAATGCTGGCAAAGATTCAATATGTGAATGGATACTGAGTTACTTTAAAGCTGCAGTGCTCTGTACCGAGTATGGTATTTGTGTTTCTCTCTTACTTCTACCACCTCCTTCAAAGTCAGGCTGCTCTTGGTCAGATCAATTCTTCGTGTGATTTGGAAGATGCTATGCCTTCCTCATTCCAGCAGCCTTGCAGGGCTCAGCAGGGAAAGATATTGACTGGGAGCTTCCTCTGCAGGGCCTCCTTCACCTCCTTGTTGCGGAGGCTCTAGATGACGGGGGTGAGCACGGGGGTTATGGTGGTGTAGCAGACACTACCTGGCCACTGGTATCATCGGTGGATCCATGAGGCTGGACGTAGGTGAAATCACGGTGCTGTGGAAGGTGGCAATGGCCAGGAAGTGGGAGGCACACGTGGAGAGGGCCTCCTTCTTCCCAGCTGCCCAACACATCCTCCCAATGGCCACCAAGGCCAGGCCGTAGGAGGTGAGGATGAGGGCAGCAGGTAGATAGGTAGCCAGGGCAGAGAAGATATAGGGGACCGACCACTCCTGCCATGGCTGTGTTGGCTCAGGCCCGGGAGGGAAGGGGTTGGATGTCACAGAAGTAGTGCAGTACCTGGTTGGGCCCGCAGAAAGGCAGGGCAAAGACATTCCCAGTCTCGATAGCTCCACCGAAAGCGAGGAAGCAGCCACCAGCTGGAGACAGGGGCCCCTGGTCATGACGGACCCGTAGTGGAGAGGTCGGCAGGTGGCCGTGCAGCGGTTGCAGGCCATGGAAGCCAGCAGGAAGCTCTCAGCTGTGGCGTGCATCACCAAGAAGGTCATCTGGACCACGCAGCCCTTGAAGGGGATGGACCTGTCAGAGGCCAGAAAGTCGAGCAGCAGTGTGGGTGTGACCACAGAGGAGTAGCAGATATCAAGGAAAGAGAGGACGCTGAGAAAGAAGTCCACGGGACTGTGGAGGCAGGAGTCCATGAGGATGAGCGCCACCATCCTCAGGTTGCCCACCACGGTCATGGCATAGATGAGCAGCAAGCCTCCAGAGAGAAGCTTCTGGAGGTCTGGGTCATTGGAGAACCCCCGAAAGATGAGCTGGGTGTCGGGGGTGTAGTTTCCAGCGGCAGGGCTAGTTCTCCAGGCATCATCTACAGAGGTGGCAACCGAGCATCACTCAGACAGTATTACTGAGCGTGCCCACCGTGCAAGGTACAGTGAGGAAGAATACCAAGTGGGTATAATCTGCTTCAAGAAGAAATGGAGGGACTTCCCTGGTGGTCCAGTGGCTAAGACTTCACGTTTCCAAGGCCTGGGGTGTGGGTTTGCATCCTGATCAGGGTACTAGAGCCCAGAGGCTGCAACGAAGATAGAGCACAGTCAGACAAGTAGATAAATATCGTAAAAGGGAAGAGCAGGAAGTGTCCTGCCACAGTGGACAGGTGCTGGGCTGTGAAGCCAGACCTGAGTCTTGATTCTGATAACGGCACTGACCGGCTGTATCTGCTTGGATAAGCTGCATCCATGAGCCTGATTCTTCTCCCCTATGAAATAGAGAAGGTACATCTATTCAGGATTTCTCTGTGGCCTTGATGAAAAAAAATGAATTGTGAAGTCCTCTGAATATCTGGAGTGAAGTAAACAATAAATCTGAGGTCACGTCGCGGTTCTCCTGTGCTGCGTCTACACATACAGGTCATAATACGAGGCACTGAGAGTCAGGGTCCCGGAGGCAGAAGCCTGTCCCAGGGCTCAGCTTTGACGCTTCCTTCCTTGTATCCCAGTTTCTCTACCAGTTGAAAAATACCAGGTATTTTCCATATTCTCTCTCCCTTTTCTAACTCTCTTGGTTGAAGGCCTTAATTTTGCCCAAATGAAAATGTCCATGAGTCTCTAGTCTAGTGAATATTAATGGTTTTCCTTTTCTCTCCTGGGATGACAGCTGGATTCCCTGGACCCTCACACACAGGCACACGGTCACATCTAGTATTAGGTTTCGGCTGAGTTCCTTGATCCTGCTTTCCAATAAATGAAACTTCTTGGTCCTCCTCCCCAGCTCCTCACCTCTTATCATCATCCCCCTGCCCATACAGGCTAGGTTCCCTCCTAACTTACTACGCCCATCCCAGCTCCGAGATGAGCACTTGACTCCTTCAGAGGCTCTTCTATAATAACTCTCAGTCATGATGACCTTGACTAACAGCCTTGCAGACGCGTTCTGAGGTTCTCCAGATTTCCTCCGTGAGCCTGAGGCGTCATCTCAGCCCTGTGAACCAGCCTCCCTCGCCCTGATCGTTCCCTTTCTGTGTTCTGTTGCAAGCTGGAGGTTGAAGTTGACTCACACGGATGTACTTAGACTCCATTAACAGGGCTTGGTCAACGTTTCCAAGTCTTCCTCCCGACCCTCACTTGTTTTTTTTTTGCCCTCTATCACACTGTGGCTTCTGAGAGCAGAGGCTGCTCTAAGTTTTGTATTTATCAAGTGAATAGCAAATATTTGAACAATTACTGTTACCCATATTTGAACAATTGATGTTGTTCAATAGTATTCAAACAACTACTCTTCAAAAGAGCATCAAACGTGGCTTGGGTCATTTAGGATCTTGAAATATTGTTGAGAGACAAACTGACTCTCCTGACACAGGAGTGAGGTTGCCTGGTGACCGCTCCGCAGTAGGAATCCTTGTAAGTGACCCGCAAGGTATTCAGAAAGGGGAGGGACAGGGCTGGACATTGAAAAGTGCTGAACCTGGGGTTGATGGAGGAGATGAGGCTGTGCGACAGCCTGGAAGTGGGAGTTACCCTCCTCGGTAAACATTTACTGGGCAAAGTGCATTGCCAAGAGGGACTCTGAGCCGCACTTTTCTAAGTTTCTATTTGGACGGGAAGACAATATGTGTCAGGATATTTAGCACACTTCCGGAAACAGGGTAGACACATTAACTTTCTTTTTTTTTTTGACACATTAACTTTCATCCCACCCTAAGTTAGATTATGAACATGTAGTGAGTCGGGGGCTGGAAGGAATGGTCCCAGACCCCTGAAGGCAGTGGGGTCTCAGGAAATGCTTACAGGCTGGCAGATTAGGGGGTGGGGTGCATCCAGATTTGGGGGAGAGGAAGGAGGAGAGAACAGGCGACCTCAGCTCTCTGAACCAACTCTGGTGGGGGAACTCAGTAGGACTTCCGATAGACAATCACCCACCTCAGCGGGCGGTGTCCCCACCTGGCACAGCTCCAGTGGGAACTCAGGATCCTCCCCACCAGGCATGTGGGGGATTCCAGGACTCACTTGCACTCCAGCCCGTGTCTTTGGGGTTCTCTCTAGAGCTGTTTCTGGACTCAGAGCTGATGGCAGGCACCCGGCTCAGGTGAACAGGGAGCGGCCCTCAGGACTGAAGCTGAGGCCGCCTCTGCTCCTGCCAGTTTATCACCGGGCCCACACACACCGGGCCCACATCCTCTCCTGGAACTCCAGGAGGGTCAATCTAGGGCAGAAGGGATGATGCCCTGCAGAATTTGGTCACTTGGTTTGGTCTTGAGGCAGAGGAAGTTAGGGTCTCCTTGAGGAGCTGGCGCTCGTGGTTCCACCTTGGCTGCAGGGAGACTCAGAAGGAGAGGTGGGAGCCATCCAGCCTCCTCCCTGGACTCTGAATTCTGGGTGAAGGGATTGTTGTCTTGCCCCTGTGGGGGCTTGTTGGAAACTGCAGGCCAGTTTTCCCAGCTATTCTACCAAAGGGCCCAGGAAACCTTGGCTGGACACTGAGGACCTGCCCTGGGCTCCAACCCTGGAGGACGAGTCGGTGACACTGAGCCCCACGGAGAGTTGAGTCTAGAGCAGGTCAGGCCAGGCTGATCCCCTTTCCTTGCTGTTCTGTGTCCCAGCCGTGGTGGAGCCCTGAGGGGGTGGGCACCCTGGGGCAGGCATCCTGGGGCCTGACCCTCTCTGGGAAGTTCTCCTGGCATCAGCCACCAGGGGCTCATCTAAGGAGGCACTGGGAGCCTTGTTAACAGAATGGGTGGTTTATTTATATTAGCAATTTAAAAAATTGTATTTTCAGAAACAAAGCTAGCATTTAAGCACAGGAAATGCCAATGGGCGTAAGGAGGAGACAAGAGAATGGTTAGCCAGGAGCAAAAATGCATTCGGATCATCTCCCAGGTGTGGCTTTCCCCCTCTTTTCCTCTCTCTGACTCTGCTTTGTGGGTGGTGGGGAGAGGGCCTCCTCTCTATTTGTCAGCTGACACTGCTCCCCTGAGCCTGTCCCTTGGTGGCTCAGCTGAGGCTCCGGGAGTAGGGGTGGTGGAGGTTCTGGAATCATGAGTGTTTGAACTGAAGAGAAGTACAGAGCATCTGGCCCTGTGAACTCCTGGCTGAGATGCGATGGGGCAGCAGAGCTCTGAGTCAGGCCTGGATTTCCCAGTGGGAAGACCAGGAGCAAAGTCTAGGCATCAACGTGAAAAAGAGGACACGTGCAGTCATAAGATGAAGTAGCAGGAAATGATAAAACATAGGGATTTTCTTTAAAATTATCTGAGTGTATGCATAGGGAAAAATATAAAGGACATTTTGGACAGAATTGACATCAAAATATGAACTGTGGATTGGATAACAGTACTGTATCACTGCACAATGTCCCAGTTTTGATAACTGTATGGGCTATTCCTAGGAACTTCTCACTGAAGTATTTAGTGATAAAGGTTTTGAATGAATTATATACGTTAATATTTTATGTGGAGTAGGAAATGGCAACTGACTCCAGGATTCTTGGCTGGAAAATTCCATGGACAGTGGAGCCTGGCAGGCTACAGTCCATGGGGTTGCAGAGTCGGACATGACTGAGCACACACATGCACACATTAATATTTTATATAGGTATTATGTACATGTATGTATATATGTACAAATATGTATATGTGATTGTGCAAAATATAAACAGTTGGTGAGTCTAAAGGGTACATAGATTTCCTGTATGATTCTTGCAACTTTAAAAATTATGTTAAAATACATTATAATTAAAACAGATTATATTAAAAGTTAAAATGTGAGTGGGAGGAGTGCTGATGGTGGAGATGCTATAAATTGTTAATTGTTGAAGCTGGATGAGAGGTAAATCTCAGTTAATTTATCATACTGTCTGATTTGCACATGTTTGAACCTTGGAATCCTAATTTTGTTTTTCAAATTGAAATAAATTTGACCTGTCGCATTGTGTCAATTTAAGGTGTTGTTACTGTTGAGTCTCTAAGTCGTGTCTGACTCCTTGCGACCCCATGGACTGCTGCACACTGGGCTTCTCTGTCCTTCATTATCTCCCCAATTTTTCTCAAATTCATGACCATTGATTCAGTGATGCCACCCAACCATGTCATCCCCTTTTGCCCTCTTATCCTCCTGCCCTCAATCTTTCCCAGCATCAGGTGGTCAAAGTATTGGAGCATTTGAACATTTAGATTTCTTCTAATTTTTTGTTTTCAAAGATGATCCTGTGATAAGCCTATTTATATAGTAAGATTTCCTAAATTTAGAGTAACATCCTTGAGATAGACGTGAAAAAAAATCCTTTGCATGATCCAAACATCTCAGAATGAAGCCAACTCTCTCTAGGTTAAGAATTTGCATTAGTTTAAGAACATGCCATCCAGCCCAGCATTCAACCTTAAATTAGGTCAAGTTCAGCATCTTCATTTCTGTGATTCTCTAAAACACATATGCTCACCATAATACATGCACATTTAAAGATGCTTAGGCCAAATATAACTTTTTGGAGTCAGTATCCTAAGGCACAGTCTCTTATATAATGCTGTAACTGCTTAGATCTCCTCCCTCACGTTCACACATACATACTTCTGACTAGGAGCAGGGGTGTGAGGAGAGTTCTCTCTTGATCCTGAGGTTTATTTAATGGGACAGCTTATCAAGCAGCAGCAGTAAGATGTAAAGGACACTTCTGACCTGGTGCTCTTTCCTTTAGGAGCAGGAGGGAAGCATGAGTCATTGGAGCCTCCCCCACGTCACTAAACCTGGGGAAAACCAGAAGACTGTGCTGCCCCTGGTCTGAGGTTTCCTGGGAGTCATGAGGGGCCTCCAATAAGAGACTTGACTTGTGATCGTGCTGTAATTGAAATATCTGGTTTTGATGAGGACATCCTGATGCTGAAGTTTCACTCTCTCATCAGCTGTGTGGCTTCAGGAAGTTAATTCACTTTTACTGAGTCACATACCCTTCATTTGTAAAATGAGGTCATCTCCACAGGGCTCCCTCACAAATGCTGGCAAAGATTCAGTATGTGAATGGATACCGAGTTACTTTAAAGCTGCAGTGCTCTGTACCAAGTATGGTATTTGTGTTTCTCCCTTACTTCCACCACCTCCTCCAAAACCAGGCTGCTCTTGGTCAGATCAATTCTTCATGTGATTTGGAAGATGCTATGCCTTCCCGATCCCATCACTTCATGGCAAATAGATGGGGAAACAGTGGAAACAGAGAGAGAGTTATTTTTGGGGGGCTCCAAAATCACTGCAGATGGTGACTGCAGCCATGAAATTAAAAGACGCTTGCTCCTTGGAAGAAAAGCTATGACCAACCTAGACAGCTTATTAAAAAGCAGAGACATTACTTTGTCAACAAAGGTCCATGTAGTCAAAGCTATGGTTTTTCCAGTAGTCATGTATGGATGTGAGAGTTGGACTATAAAGAAAGCTAAGCACCAAATTATTGATGCTTTTGAACTCTTGAGAGTCCCTTGGACTGCAAGGAGATCCAATGAGTCCATCCGAAAGGAAATCAGTCTTGAATATTCATTGGAAGGACTGATGCTGAAGCTGAAACTCTAATCCTTTGGCCACATGAGGCAAAGAACTGACTCATTAGAAAAGACCCTGATGCTGGGAAAGACTGAAGGCAGGAGGAAAAGGGGACGCAGGATGAGATAGTTGGATAGCATCACCAACTCAATGGGCATGAGTTTGAGCAAACTCCGGGAATTGGTGATGGACAGGGGGGCCTGGTGTGCTGTAGTCCATGAGGTTGCAAATAGTCGAACACGACCGATCGACTGAACTGACTGATGCTTTCTTCATTCCAACAGCCTTGCAGGGCTCAGCAGGGAAAGATATTGACCGGGAGCTTCCTCTGCAGGGCCTCCTTCACCTCCTTGTTGAGGAGGCTGTAGATGACGGGGGTGAGCACGGGGGTTATGATGGTGCAGCAGACACTACCTGGCCACTGGTATCATCGATGGATCCATGAGGCTGGACGTAGGTGAAATCACGGTGCTGTGGAAGGTGGCAATGGCCAGGAAGTGGGAGGCACACGTGCAGAGGGCGTTCTCCTTCCCAGCTGCTGAGCGCATCCTCCCAATGGCCACCAAGGCCAGGCCATAGGAGGTGAGGATGAGGGCAGCAGGTACATAGGTAGCCAGGGCAGAGAAGATACAGAGGACCGACCACTCCTGCCATGGCTGTGTTGGCTCAGGCCCGGGAGGGAAGGGGTTGGATGTCACAGAAGTAGTGCAGTACCTGGTTGGGCCTGCAGAAAGGCAGGGCAAAGACATTCCCAGTCTCAATAGCAGAATTAGTGCCACTGAAAGCGAGGAAGCAGCCACCAGCTGGAGACAGGGGCCCCTGGTCATGATGGAGCTGTAGTGGAGAGGTTGGCAGGTGGCCGTGCAGCGGTCGCAGGCCATGGAAGCCAGCAGGAAGCTCTCAGCTGTGGCGTGCATCACAAAGAAGGTCATCTGGACCACGCAGCCCTTGAAGGGGATGGACCTGTCAGAGGCCAGAAAGTCGAGCAGCAGCATGGGTGTGACCACAGAGGAGTAGCAGATATCAAGGAAAGAGAGGACGCTGAGAAAGAAGTCCACGGGACTGTGGAGGCGGGAGTCCATGAGGATGAGCGCCACCATCCCCAGGTTGCCCACCACGGTCATGACATAGATGAGCAGCAAGCCTCCAGAGAGAAGCTTCTGGAGGTCTGGGTCATTGGAGAACCCCCGAAAGATGAGCTGGGTGTCGGGGGTGTAGTTTCCAGCGGCAGGGCTAGTTCTCCAGGCGTCATCTGCAGAGGTGGCAACCGACCATCATTCAGACAGTATTACTGAGCATGCCCACCCATGCACGTGCAAAGTGCATCGAGGGAGAACGTCACGTGAGTGTCTTCGTTTAGAAGAAGAAACGGGGGGCTTCCCTGGCGGGCCAGTGGCTAAGGCTTCATGTTTCCACGGCAGGGGTTCCGGTTTCGGATCCTGGTCTGGAAACTAGATCCCTCCGGCTGCCCCTAAGTGCGTGCTGCTGCAACTAAAGATCGGATACTCCTCACCGAAGACCTGGCACAGCCACACAAATGAACAGATATTAAGAAAAAGAAATAATGGAAAATATCACATCACAGTGGATAGGACATGGGCGCTGCGGCCAGACAGACCTGTCTTAGTTCTGACTATGCCGCTGACTGGTACTGTCTCTTTGGATAAGCTGTATTCATGAGCCTTGTTGTTCTCATCTTTAAAGTAGGGAAAAGACGTCTACTTCTCAGGTGGCTCTTTGGTGGAAATGAAAATAAAATCTAAAACCTTTGAATGTGTGGGACACAGTAGGTTATCAATAAATATGAGGTCACTCCCCGCCTCTGTTGTGCGTATATCCATAAATAATGCTCATGACTCTATTTGAAAATGATTTCATTCTATTCTTTTTTAAAAAGTTATTTGGTGTTTATTTTGGCTGCGCTGGGTCGTCGTTGCGGTGCTTGGGTTTTGTCTGGCTGTGATGAGTTGGGGGCTCTTCTCTCCTTGAGGTGTGTGGGTTTCTTAGGGCAGTGGCTTTACTTCTTGCAGAACTGGGCTCTAGGCACTGGGCTTCTGTGGTTGTGGTGTATGGGCTTAGGTGCCCTGTGGCATGTGGAATCTTCCTGAACCAGGGACTGAACCTGTGTCCCCTGCATTGGCAGGCAGATTCTTAACCTCTGGACCCCCAGGGAAGTCCTCATTCTGACCTTTTAAAATCACGATGTAATTCACATATCATAAAGTTCACTATTTAAAGGCGTACAAACCAGTGGTTGTTTGTCTATTTATAACATTTCATAACCACCCCTAATGTTTAATTGCAGAGCACTTTCATCACCAAAGAAAGAAAAGTCTGTTGACTATTACCAGTCACCTCTTGTTTTCCTCTTCCCCCAGCCCTTGGCAACGATTAATCCACTTTCTGGCTCTATGAATTCGCCTACTCTAGATGTTGCATGTCATAGGGTTCACACAATCTGTGGTCTTTGGGGCCTGCCTGCTTTCACTTCATCTTTGCAGGGCTCACCCGTGTTACGGCACGTATGACTATTCATCCTATGTGGTTCTTAAGCATCCTCCGGGTGCCCCCTCGTCTATACCATAACTGTTTCATCCTCTGAGAATCTACTGAGTTAAATGTCACCTCAGAGACCAGTCAGACTGTACATGGTGTGCTGGGGCTTCCTGGACAGTCCTCCAGGACGTTTCTCCCTAGGAGGACTGGAGAGGCCCAGGGTCCTCTCTTTCTTCCCCACACTTTCTTCTCTCTTCTGTTCCTCAAATCCTTCTTCGTTGAGAGTTTGGGCTAAAGTTCTGCAAACCAAGCCCAGGGGTGTGTCACCAACCTCTTCATCCAAGCCTAGCGGCCTGTATCGAGGACACGGAGGGAAAAGCATTGAAGCTGGCAGAAGAACATGCCACAGCCTCATCTTTGTCCCGCCCGCGGTGACTGGACGGGGGAGGAAGGAGAAGCCGTGGACAGGACGCACGGAGACCTGCTTCCTGGGTCTGGCTCTGCTGCCTGTTGGTTCTCATAGCTTCGGCGATTCTCCTGTTTCTAGACCTCTGATCCCTCGATAGCAAAATCAAGGTTGTGCATGAAAGATGCCTGAAGTCAGGCCTGGTGCTGACAGCCTGACTGCGACTCAGGGCTTCTTCCCGGAACTTCTTGCCTGGGTGCAGATCTTGGTGCCAGTGTGGCCCCCCACAGCACACGAAGAACCACCCAGACATGTCTAGGAAAAGGATTCTCCATAGCTGGCTGCAGGAGACAACTTCAGGAGAGTCTGACCATCTCACAAGGACCTATTTAAGTACCTTGTCCACTCACGGCGGTAATCCCTGGCAGACATGCTATACGTGAAGCGGCAACTTCTGTGAAACCTCGTTAACATAAATGAATAAATGGGACATAAGGAGTCTTGTTGTGGTGATGTCATTTAATCCACTGAGCTCCTTCTCAGTGCCGAGAATCACACAGTGATGTGTTATCAAAAATTATTCTTAATTTTGCTTTTTAAAATTTATTTTTAACTGGGGGACACTTGCTCTGCCATGTCGTTGTTTCTGCCGTACAACACGAGTCAGGCACAGGTTCACTCGTGCTGCCTCCGTCCTGAACCTGCCCCTCCTCCCCACCCCATCCCAAGCTTCTAGGGGGTCGCGGAGCAGCAGTCAGCTGTTGCTTTTGAAAGACCCTCTCTCCATTTTACGGAAAGATTCCCACCTGAGTTAAATATTTTTCTAGGCTTATAGTCATTCATTAGCACATATTCATTCATTTTATAAAATCAGTTTGTTTAAATAAAGTCATGAAAGCCATTTACGTTTTCAGCAGCTGTTTATGACATTATTTTTCTGCCTGTGGTATCCTGGCTGTTCTGTGTACTGGTGAAATGCCTTCTACTGGTAGGCGGGATATCTCCTCTTAAAAGTGGGAGAAGGGCAACTGTGCAAATGAAGGTGAGAAAGCAGCACAGGGCTTGACTACAGATGCGTGTTCAGGGACGCTGTTTTCATAAAAGCATGAATTGCGGTTCTGGAAATTGGTTGCTTTTGGCCCATGAGCTCTTCAGAAAGTCTTCCCTTATCCCCAAAGGGACACCACCCTGGTCTGAAGACGGGAAGGGCTATCAGTTCCAGGAATCTTGTCTCTTGCCCTTCGGCCTCTCTTTCCTCCCCCAGCTGGTCTCCTGATTCTGGGACGTGAGGAATTCACTGGAACACCCTGTGCCCTTCACAGAGCAACCTTCTGTTTATTGCAAAGGTTATGCTATGCATCGCTGGAAGTCAGGGTCCTGTCGGTGTGGCGGAATCCTATCGCATGATTGAGCCTTGAAGTTTAACCTGAGAAGTCCGCTTCCTGCCCAGGACTCCTGTTTCTCCACCTGATGCCCCACGTATTTTTCATATGCACGCCTCCCTTTCTAACTTTCTTACTTTGGGGGTTTACTTTTGTCCAGATCCAAACGTCCATGAGCCTCTGATCCACAAAGAAAAGTAGAATTTTCCTTTTTCTCTCCTAGGAGGACAGCCTGATTCCCTGCCCACCCCACCCGCCACAAAGCATCACATCCAGCCCTGTGCTTGGGCTGAACTTCATCCTGCTTCCCAGTAAAGGAGGTTTCCGGTGCTCTTCCCCAACTCCCCACGTCTTACCATCTTCCCCGGTCCAGACAGACTATGCTCCCTACTAATCGGCTACTCCTGTCCCAAGTCCCAGATGAACACCTGATTCCTTCCGAGGCACCTCTATCAATAATTCTCATTGACGATGACCTTGACTGACAGCCTCAGAGATGCACCCCGAGCTCCCAGTTAGTGAAGAGCCTCCAGGTGTCCTCCATGAAGCCTGCAGAGCCCTCCCGCAGCCCTGCTAGCCGCCCTCCCCTCCCCGGGCAGAGCTCCCTTGCTGTGTGCTGCTGTGATCTGCGGTGAGCCTGACTCACACAGATGCATTAAGTACTGTTGAACAGGGCTTGGTCAATGTTTCCATGGTTTTCTTCCCCCTGCTAGGCTGCCTTTTCCCCCATCACACTGTAACTTCTGAAAGCAGAGGCTGTTCTGAGTTTTGTATCAAGTGAACAGCAAATATTTGAACAATGACTGATACCAAGAGCTATTTGAACCATTCCCTTTGTTCAAAAGTATTTAAACAACTGTTAAAATAGCATAAAGCCAGGCCTTGGTCATTTAGGATCTTGAAATACTGCTGAGGGAGAAACTGACCCCATGACCCTGGAGTGAAGTTGGGGGTGCCCACTCGGCAGGAGGAAGCATTGGAGAGGCCGTGAGGGCTTCAGAAAGTGGCGGGGGCGATGGGGCTGGACCCTGAAAACTGAGGGAGGTGGAGCTCAATGGAGGAGATGGGAACAGGTGACAGCCTGGGGAGGGAGCTCACCGCTTCAGCAAGCGTTCACGGGGCCAAAGCGCGTGAGGAGAGCCGGGGGACCTGGCGTTGGGGAGCCTCAGTCTCCTCAGGTCCTGTGAGGGAGCGAGGCAGCCTGTGTCAGTGACCCAGCACACGTCTGGAGGCAGGGTAGACGCTCGATGCATGGTAACTTTCACCTCACCCCAAGTTACATTCTGAACATGGGGTGCTGGGCGAGCTTTCTGGGGATCCCTGAATGCAGTGGGGTCTCAGGAAATGCTTACAGGCTGGCAGAGTAGGGGGTGGGGTGCATCCAGATTTGGGGGAGAGGAAGGAGGAGAGAACAGGCGACCTCAGCTCTCTGAACCAGCTCTGGTGGGGGAACTCAGTAGGACTTCCGATGGACAATCACCCACCTCAGCGGGCAGTGCTCCCACCCGGCACAGAGCCAGTGGGAACTCAGGATCCTCCCCACCAGGCATGTGGGGGATTCCAGGACTCACTTGCACTCCAGCCCGTGTCTTTGGGGTTCTCTCTAGAGCTGTTTCTGGACTCAGAGCTGATGGCAGGCACCCAGCTCAGGTGAACAGGGAGCGGCCCTCAGGACTGAAGCTGAGGCCGCCTCCGCTCCTGCCAGTTTACCAGGCTGGCTCTGCCCCTCATGACCCCAGGTGCTGTGGAGGCTCAGAGCTCCAGGAGGCCCTGAAACACACCGGGCCCACATCCTCTTCTGGGACTGCGGTAGTGTCAGTCTCAGGGCAGAAGGGATGATCCCCTGCAGAATCTGGTCACTTGCTCTGGTCTTGAGGCAGAGGAAGTTAGGGTCTCCTTGAGGAGCTGGCGCTGGTGGTTCCACCTTGGCTGCAGGGAGACTCAGAAGGAGAGGTGGGAGCCGTCCAGCCTCTTCCCTGGACTCTGAATTCTGGGTGAAGGGACGTTGTCTTGCCCCTGGAATCTGGAGGCCAGTTTTCCCAGCTATTCTACTGAAGGGCCCAGGGGACCTTGGCTGGACACTGAGGACCTGCCCTGGGCTCCAACCCTGGAGGACGAGTCGGTGACGCTGAGCCCCACGGAGAGTGAGTCTAGGGCAGGTCAGGTCAGGCTGAGCCCCTTTCCTAGATGGACCTTTGTTGGCAAAGTAATGTCTCTGCTTTTTAATATGCTGTTTAGGTTGGTCATAACTTTTCTTCCAAGGAGCAAGTAGCTTTTAATTTCATGGCTGCAGTCACCAACTGCAGTGATTTTGGAGCCCCCCAAAATGAAATCTGTCACAGTTTCCACTGTTTCCCCATCTACGTGCCATGAAGAGATGCGGCCAGATGTCATGATCTTTGTTTTCTGAATGTTGAGTTTCAAGCCAACTTTTTCACTCTCCTCTTTCACTGTTATGTGTAATTTACTATAATAATAATAATAAAAAATGAAATGGAAGGGTAATGGAATCTCACTTCCATGCTTGTCGTAAGAATTAAACAGCGTTACTTATGAAAGCCCTGCCTTGGGCACAGCAGACACTCAGTAAAGTACAGCTACTGCTTGTTTCCTCCTCTGCTTCATCCTCATTTCCTTCATTATCTTCTTCATCTTCTGTTGACTTGTGTTCATTTCCAAGTTCAGGGTCTCTGTTGTGTGCCTCCCCCAGCCAAATCATATACCAAAGCCTTAATCTTCTATAAGGAGATAGTGTCATTAGGGAGATAGTCAAGGGTCCAGGTTAAAAGAATTCATAAGGATAGCACCCTAATCTGATTGGAATGATGTTTCTTATTTATTTGTTATTTTTTGGCCACTCTGTGCAATATGCTGGATCTTAGTTCCCTGACCGGAGATCGAACCTGTTCTCCCTGCAGTGGAAGTGCAGAGTCCTAACCACTGGAAAGCCAGGCAATTCCCAGGAATAGTGTTTTTGCAGGAAGAGGAAGAGGCCGCAAGCCTGTCTTTCTCTCCCTGTGTGTCTGCAGACACAGCAGAGGCCATGTGAGGATGTGGCAGGAAGGTGGCTGTCTACAAGCCAGGAAGAGAGAGGCTTCCCCAGAAACCGACGGATGGCACCTGGGTTTGGCATCCAGCCTCCAAAACCGTGAGGAAGTACATTTCTGTTGTTTCAGCGCCTGACTCCGTGGTGTTTTTCACGGCAGCCCTGGTAGGCTGACACTCTGCCTGCAGGCACGGTGGTGCGGCCAGCTCTCCCCATGGGCACTGCTTCCCAAGCCCCACTGGGGGTTTGCCTTCCTCAGCTCAGCCGCTTTTATCCTGCCGTTGCTGGGCACTTAGAAAGTTCAAATTTATCTTAGTGTTAGCTTGAGGAAAACATGATTGGGGGGAAATCTGCTATAAAAACAAATTACCTTGTGGGTTCCTGAGACAAACATGAGTTATGTTTGGAAAGTCGGTATAATTGCTCTCTCCCCACAGATGCTGATAACCACGTGTTGACTGTAAATTATACAAGTACACGTAGAGAAACGGAGGCGCGCGTGTGGGTGGTGTGGACTATCCAGACTGTCTGAGCCCAAAGGAACCAATTTACATGCTAGTGTGGAGAGAATGAGATAGAAAGAGCATGACTTTTGCAATTATTAAATAGGTTAAGACAACCTAGATTCATCACTTTTACAAGTTGTATAACCTTGAGTCAGTTGCCTTTGCAAAACAGGGATAAAGTACTTACCCCAAAGGGTGATGGTGAAAATTCACATGAGACAACGTTTGCCAAATGTGGATAAACTCTAATTGTCTTCCTTCTCTGTTTTGAAATGGAATCAATCAAGCAGATGTTTTCTTACAGACCTTGTGCTCTGAGGCATGGACTGCAGCCCACCAGCCTCCTCTGTCGATGGAATTCTCTCACCAAGACTACTGGAGTGGGTTGCCCTGTCTTCCTCCCGGGGATTAAACCTACGTCTCTTACGTCTCCCGCATTGGCAGGCATGTTCTTCACCACTAGCACCAACTGGGAAGCCCTTTTATAGACCTACAGAGTGTAAACAGAGGAGAGGAATGACCAACTGTCTCCCAGGAAGTGAATATACAAAGAAGAGTAAGCTCATGTCAGAGGATGGCAAATTTAGAGGAAGAGATTGAAGGGAAGAGGGCTTAGTTCTTAGGAGGGGCTTAAAAACACAATATACTGAATTAAATGGAATTATTAAATGAGTGAACGGTTTACTTTTGAGCAGCACAGGGGTTTGGGGTGCCTGCTGCTGCACAGCTGAAAATTCCAGTGTAACTTTACAGTCAGCTTTCTGTATCTGTGGTTCTGCATCCGTGGATTCGTCCGTGACCTGGATGGATTTTGTGTCTATATTTGAACTGTTTTCTCTATGAAGGAAAAATGAAAGCTTTCTCTTATCCCACTTTGAGTATTTTCTCTTTCCATATTCAAATCCATTTTTATAAATGTGGATTTATCCAATTTTATAAATTCCTACATGTGTGTAGGAATTAATTTTTTAATTCATTTGATATCTGTCAGTTAAATATCTATCATTTACAAAAAACTGCATGTGGTTTCTTTGTCTTAGATAAGTCCTTGTTGATATCTGAAGGAAGCAGGAATGGGTACCTGTTAGGAACTGTACAAAGGACTCTAGGAACTCATCAAATTAACATAAGCAAAACATTTTTTTTTTTTATTGGCCATGCCATGCAGCTTGTGGATCTTAGTTCCCCGACCAGGGGATCCATGGCTTCCTCCGTGTAAGCACAGAGTCTTAACCACTGGACCACCACATTGCACTCCTAATGTGCAAATATAACATGTGCAAATTAAAAATATCACTATTAAGATAAGTTTGTTACCTTTGTTTCACGTAAAATTCTGTGGTCCACACTAATGTGGCCTTGGAAATAACTTAAACCAGGCTTAAATCCTGGCTCTGATATGTATTAATTGTGTAGCCTTGGAAAAATTACCTTGTGTCTTTGACTTCCAGGTTCCTCATTTGTTAAGTAGGGTTGAAGATTCTTGCTCGCAAGAAATGTCAAAGAACCAAATGCAATACAGCACATAAAGTGTGAAGACTGGTTTGGTGCCTGGCACAAAGTATGCCTCGGTTAGTGAGAACTTAATTGATTAGAGATGGCAATTTAGATTTACTAATTTCCAAATATGGTTTGGTTTGAATGGAAACAAAGACAAAAAGGGTAACCCATCTGATTCCATCGTAGTGGACTAGATTTTCCTTGGGATAGTAAGAGCTGGTATCTCCAGGGAGGTGTCAGAAATCATGAGAGTAGCCGGCCGAAGATTGGTGAATGGCTGTGACTGGTACATTATGATTGGAATGAAGGACAGAAAGGTGAATCTGAGGCAGAACTGGAACCAGATACCGCATCCAGCTTCTTAGTGGCCTGGAGGGAGCGCTGTCCAGTCACAGGGTGCTGAAATGACCCCGAGCTGCACACAGCACGTGGCAAGGAGTTTTGTCTGAACCTATCTCTGCTCCCTAAAGATCACCTCTCAGGCACCCCTCCTCCCCTCCCCCTTTCTCACAGTCTGTCACCCCAGCCTCCTACCTCCAGCTCCCCTTCTCGCTCACACCACCCCTCACCCCTCACTGCTTCTCTTCTAGCCAGCGGATCACTAACCTTCCTGCAAATAAAGCTCATTGGTGCTGACATGCTTCATTCTGGGGTGGTGCTGTGTGTGGGAAGTAGATAGAGTGAGCCTTTGAGAGCTGATGACTACAAAGCACTTTCTCCCCCAGTCACAAAGAGCCGCCGCTGTTAACGTGGCTGGATTACAACCTCAAGGACTGAAGACGCTGAGGATGATGCTTTTCCAAAACATGGTTGTAGCTGCCTGTTCTTCTGGCTGACCTTTCAGCTCCATCTCCCGTGGTTCTCAGCGTGGGTGCTTGGGTCTCCATCCGTTCAGCTGTTGCATGTGACGCTCTGCTCGCTTGTCTTCTTCTTGTTCCTTAAGCTTAGGATAGCTTTCTTTCCTCTCCAATTAAGATGTATCTTTCCTATATTTAAATGTCCAATTTAAGATTATCCCCCTCCATGGGGAATATAGCCAATATTTTATAATACCTACAAATGGAAAGTAATCTTTAACATTTATATAAAAAATAAGCTGAAAAATCCCCCTCCTAGATCACCTGAACTGAAAGCCATATTCCTTTCTTCTGAAATCCTACAGCATTTTCACCATGGACATGCACTTAGCCCTTGGTTTATAAACTACCTTAAGCTCATTTTGAAAATCACTAAACATGTGGCAGTATTGCCTCTTCAGCCAAACTCTAGGCACCTTGAAGGGCAGGGAGCAAGGTGTATGCATGTTCTGTGTTTTACATATTTTGTTCCAAACACTGACGGAGGATATGCTATAAAAGTGAAGTTGCTCAGTCGTGTCCGACTCTTGTGACCACATGGACTGCAGCCCCCCAGGCTCCTCTGTCCATGGGATTCACCGGGCAAGAACACTGGAGTGGGTTTTCATCCTCTTCTTCAGGGGACCTTCATGACCCAGGGATTGAACCTGTGTCTCCTGCATCTCCTCCATTGGCACTAAACCACCTGGGAAGCCCACTACGTACCTAGCATCATGGCCAACGCTCCTGCTGGGAGGGAACAGATGACCCATTTCTGTGGATCCTAGGAAGCTGTGGGGAAATTTTCTACAACCTTTTTGTCAGGGTCATCTCTATGCTTGTATCTTCTCTTATGCTTCCTTTTGTGGTTGGCTCCTCCCACGGCTCTCTTTTCCTATCCTCCCTTTATCTTCTGCCTATTCACCACGATGTGACCTTTCAAGAAATGTTAAGATCCTGGAGTAGTTTCTTTGGAAATACTAGGGCAAAGAAAATGATGACTCTCTGTTTGGAGACCATATATAAACACAGAAGAAACCTCGAAGATTACACATCTAACTCGGTAGTGCAAAAAGAGATGCTAAGGGCCAGATGGGGAAGAAGTGTTTCAACTCAATCACCTGATTAAATAGCTACTGAGGGTGAGGTTAACAGTCAATAATTTTGCACCATAAGTCCCAGGAGAACATTTCCAGGGACCAACATTCAACTATGCAAAATAAAAGGACTGTAACAATTTGAGCTGGCGTGGATGTCATATTTACATATCATTTGCATACACCTACATCAACCCCACCCTGCAATCTCTTCTTGGTTATTTCTGAAGTGAGAATGTATCATTGCTCCCCTTGTTTGTCATTTTCAGTGTTTCATTTCTCTCTTCCTTTTCACCCACTCACAGTCTTTGGCTCAGATCCCCTGCAGCGTTCAAGGGGAAAAAGTATTCACAGAACATTAAAATTAAACTTCAGACAAGTGTGTTTTTCGGACCATCTGGCCCCCTCTAGAGCAGCCACTTCTCGAAGACAGGGGCTCTTGGCCTCAATATTCCACCCAGAACCCAGAAAACAGGGATGGTCAGTGAGGCCCAAGCTGAAGAGGTGGACGGTTGCAGGCGGAGCCAGTCAGGGGTGGTTGGGACACAGCATGACAAGGGTTTTAATGCAAGACTATATATTCCGTGAGGACAGGGAGTTTCTTCCTTATCACATTACCTCCAAGACTTAGTCGAGCTTCAGATACAGAGCAGACCATAAACATGTGGGGAATACATGAATGTATGAAGTTACATAAAAAGTTTTATATACTTCAGATCAGATCAGATCAGTCACTCAGTCGTGTCCGACTCTTTGCGAGCCCATGAATCGCAGCACGACAGGCCTCCCTGTCCATCACCAACTCCCGGAGTTCACCCAGACTCACGTCCATCGAGTCAGTGATGCCATTCAGCCATCTCATCCTCTGTCGTCCCCTTATCCTCCTGCCCCCAATCCCTCCCAGCATCAGACTCTTTGCCAATGAGTCAACTCTTCGCATGAAGTGGCCAAAGTACTGGAGTTTCAGCTTTAGCATCATTACTTCCAAAGAAATCCCAGGACTGATCTCCTTCAGAATGGACTGGTTGGATCTCCTTGCAGTCCAAGGGACTCTCAAGAGTCTTCTCCAACACCACAGTTCAAAAGCATCCATTCTTCGGTGCTCAGCCTTCTTCACAGTCCAACTCTCACATCCATACATGACCACAGGAAAAACCATAGCCTTGACTAGACAAACCTTTGCTGGCAAAGTAATGTCTCTGCTTTTGAATATGCTATCTAGGTTGGTCATAACTTTCCTTCCAAGGGGTAAGCATCTTTTAATTTCATGGCTGCAATCACCATCTGCAGTGATTTTGGAGCCCAGAAAAATAAAGTCTGACACTGTTTCCACTGTTTCCCCATCTATTTCCCATGAAGTGATGGGACCGGATGCCATGATCTTCATTTTCTGAATGTTGAGCTTTAAGCCAACTTTTTGACTCTCCACTTTCACTTTCATCAAGAGGCTTTTGAGTTCTTCTTCACTTTCTGCCATAAGGGTGGTGTCATCTGCATATCTGAGGTTATTGATATTTCTCCCGGCAGTCCTGATTCCAGCTTGTGTTTCTTCTAGTCCAGCGTTTCTCATGATGTACTCTTAGGTAAGGGTAAAAAGCCAGGTATCAATTAGTTGTCTACTGAATTTGTATTTAGTAGTGAAATCATAACTTTTCATTCTTTTAGAAGCTTCACAGTCTTCCTGTTGCTTGCTGTCTCGCAGGTTTCAGGGAAAGTGCCATGTGAAGTCTTAAGTGCTACACAAATGAGGTACGTTGTTATTTCAGCACAATTAATCAATTTTTGGAACAAATATTCTCAGCCCTAGATTATATTTCTGGGAGGCAGAGTCACAGAATTTAACCTTAAGAACTTATTAGAAAGGAGTGACAGATAAAGAACTTAATAAAGACATTTAAGTGCATGCACACACTGCTATATATAAAATAGATAGCTAATAAGGTCCTGCTGTACAGCACAGAGAACTCTACCCCGTACTCTGTGATGACCTATATGGGAAAAGAATTTAAAAAAGAGTGGATATATATATATATATATCCAGGATATATATATATATATCCAGGATATATATATATCCTGGAGGAGGGCATGGCAGCCCACTCCAGTATTCTTTCCTGGGGAATCCAGAGGAGTCTGGTGGGCTACAGTCCATGGGGTCGAAAGCAGTTGGACACAAGTGAAGTGACTTAGCATGCACACATGTGTATATATACATATGCACGCATATATAGAATTCATTCACTTTGCTGTACAGCAGAAACAACATTGTAAATCAACTATATTCCCAAAAAAAATTAATAAAAATATACATTTAAGTGCAGGCCTAGAGAATCCAATCTAAGCCATCTTAAACTAAAGAGAAGAATTTATTATTAGATTCCAGAGGTATTCCATGGAAATGGTGGTGGTTCTGAAGCAGGTACACAAATCCTGAGAGTCCTCCTTTCAAGAGGTTAGGCTTAGTCCCCCTCCCCTGGAGCCTGGGCTGGACCTAGGGTGACTCACTCCCAATGAACGGAAAGTGGAAGCAGCGATGATGTGTGACTTCTGAGACGTGGTCGTTGCGTTAGCTTCAGGGCTGCTGTAAGGGGTACCAGAAACCGGGTGGCTGAAACAGCAAAAGCGTATGTCTCATGGTTTTGGAGAAGTCAGAGAAGCCCGAGCCCTGGGCGTTGGCTTGTTGTTCCCTTCTGGGGGCTGTGAGAGGAGCTTTTGCTTCCCCAGTGCTGGTGGGCTGGCCACCCTTCTCCCCAGGGTTCTCCCCGTCTCGGCCTTCACTGTCACACAGCAGTTCTCCTTTATGCATGGCTGGGTCCAAAGTTCCCTACTTTTTTTTTTTTTTTTGAAACAGGGAAACGTTTATTACAGGGCCATATAAAGAGGTGGATGGCTCATGCCTTAAGAATCCCAAGATTACTGAAAGCTTTCCACCCAGCCTTTTTAGAGGAAAGGTGAGGATGAGGCGTGGTTATGCAGAGTCACACAGTCGTGTCTGACTCTTTGTGATCCCATGGACGGTAGCCCGCCAGGCTCCTCCGTCCATGGGATTCTCCAGGCAAGAATACTGGAGTGGGTTGCCATTTCCTTCTCCAGGGGACCTTCCCAACCCAGGGATCAAACCCGGGTCTCCTGCTTGTAGGCGGATTCTTTTCCATCTGAGCCAAACATCTTGGTGTCAAATCTTTTTTTTTTTTTCCCATCTGAGTCTTTCCTGATGAACCTATTTGCATGGCAGCAAATGGTGAGGAGATACCCCTGGTCCAAGGTAAGGAACAGCGGCTGCGCTTTGCTGGAGCAGCCGTGAAGAGATACCCCACGCCCAAGGGAAGAGAAACCCAAGTAAGATGGTAGATGTTGCAAGAGGGCATCAGAGGGCACACACACTGAAACCATACTCACAGGAAACTAGTCAATCTAATCACACTAGGACCACGGCCTTGTCTAACTCAATGAAACTAATCCATGCCCGTGGGGCAACCCAAGATGGGCGGGTCACGGTGGAGAGGTCTGACAGAATGTGGTCCACTGGAGAAGGGAATGGCAAACCACTTCAGTATTCTTGATTGAGAACCCCATGAACAGTATGAAAAGGCAAAATGATAGGATACTGAAAGAGGAACTCCCCAGGTCAGTAGGTGCCCAATATGCTACTGGAGATCAGGGAGAAATAACTCCAGAAAGAATGAAGGGATGGAGCCAAAGCAAAAAGAATACCCAGCTGTGGATGTGACTGGTGATAGAAGCAAGGTCCAATGCTGTAAAGAGCAATATTGCATCAGTTCAGTTCAGTTGCTCAGTCGTGTCTGACTCTTTGTGACCCCATGAATCACAGCACACCAGACATCCCTGTCCATCACCAACTCCCGGAGTTCACCCAGACTCACGTCCATCGAGTCAGTGATGCCATCCAGCCATCTCATCCTCTGTCGTCCCTTTCTCCTCCTGCCTCCAATCCCTCCCAACATCAGAGTCTTTTCCAATGAGTCAGCTCTTCGCATGAGGTGGCCAAAGTACTAGAGTTTCAGCTTTAGCATCATTGCTTCGAAAGAAATCCCAGGGCTGATCTCCTTCAGAATGGACTGGTTGGATCTCCTTGCAGTCCACGGGACTCTCAAGAGTCTTCTCCAACATCACAGTTCAAAAGCATTCATTCTTCAGTGCTCAGCCTTCTTCACAGTCCAACTCTCACATCCATACATGACCACAGGAAAAACCATAGCCTTGACTAGACGAAACTTTGCTGGCAAAGTAATGTCTCTGCTTTTGAATATGCTATCTAGGTTGGTCATAACTTTCCTTCCAAGGAGTAAGCGTCTTTTAATTTCATGGCTGCAGTCACCATCTGTAGTGATTTTGGAGCCCAGAAAAATAAAGTCTGACACTGTTTCCACTGTTTCCCCATCTATTTCCCAGGAAGTGGTGGGACCGGATGCCATGATCTTCGTTTTCTGAATGTTGAGCTTTAAGCCAACTTTTTCACTCTCCACTCTCACTTTCATCAAGAGGCTTTTGAGTTCCTCTTCACTTTCTGCCATAAGGGTGGTGTCATCTGCATATCTGAGGTTATTGATATTTCTCCCGGCAATCTTGATTCCAGTTTGTGTTTCTCCCAGACCAGCGTTTCTCATGATGTACTCTGCATATAAGTTAAATAAACAGGGTGACAATATACAGCCTTGATGAACTACTTTTCATATTTGGAAGCAGCAAACACTAGTCATTAGTAAATATATAACCTTCCCATGGGAGAAAAAGTTAGTCTCTCAGTTGGTGTCTTCTTTTAATAGACTAATAAAACTTATTAGGTATTGACTCAAATACTGCTTCAATTCATACTATATAGCTAGATAAAAATAATTTTAAATGAATAAAAGCAATGAAGTAAAAGGAAAATGAAGTAAAGGGAAAACAGTTAGAACCAGACATAGAACAATGGACTGGCTCCAAATTGGGAAAGGAGTCCGTCAAGGCTGTATTTTGTCACCCAGTTTATTTAACTTCTATGCAGAGCACATCATGAGAAATGCCAAGCTGAATGAAGCACACATTGGAATCAAGATTGCAGGGAGAAATATCAATAACCTCAGATAGGCAGATGACACCACCCTTATGGCAGAAAGTGAAGAGGAACTCAAAAGCCTCTTGATGAAAGTGAAAGAGGAGAGTGAAAAAGTTGGCTTAAAGCTCAACATTCAGAAAACGAAGATCATGGCATCAGGTCCCATCACTTCATGGGAAATAGATGGGGAAACAGTGGAAACAGTGTCAGACTTTATTTTTCTGGGCTCCAAAATCACTACAGATGGTGACTGCAGCCATGAAATTAAAAGATGCTTACCCCTTGGAACGAAAGTTATGACCAACCTAGATAGCGTATTCAAAAGCAGAGACATTACTTTGCCAGCAAAGTTTCGTCTAGTCAACGCTATGGTTTTTCCTGTGGTCATGTATGGATGTGAGAGTTGGACTGTGAAGAAGGCTGAGCACTGAAGAATGGATGCTTTTGAACTGTGGTGTTGGAGAAGACTCTTGAGAGTCCCTTGGACTGCAAGGAGATACAGCCAGTCTATTCTGAAGGAGATGAGCCCTGGGATTTCTTTCGAAGCAATGATGCTAAAGCTGAAACTCTAGTACTTTGGCCACCTCATGCAAAGAGTTGACTCATTGGAAAAGATTCTGATGCTGGGAGGGATTGGGGGCAGGAGGAGAAGGGGACGACAGAGGATGAGATGGCTGGATGGCATCACTGACTCGATGGACGTGAGTCTGGGTGAACTCTGGGAGTTGGTGATGGACAGGGAGGCCTGGCGTGCTGCGATTAATGGGGTTGCAAAGAGTCAGACATGACTGAGTGGCTGATCTGATCTGTGAGTACATTCTCTGTGCATTTCAGGCCCGTGTGCATCTGAGTGCTGTGGCCACAGGAGTGCAGTCATCTGAGTTCTGACTCTGCACTGTCATGCCTAATGCTGGGAGAGCTGGCAGAATGGGTGATATGAAAGCTGTTCTCCACTGGGATGAATACCAATGTGTGTCAAGTCGCTTCAGTTGTGTCCAACTCTTTTCGACCCTATGGACTGTAGCTGCCAGACTTCTCTGTCCATGGGATTCTCCAGGCGAGAATACTGGAGTCTGTTGCCATGCCGTCCTTCATGGGATCTTCCCCACCCAGGGATCAAACCAGTGTCTCTTATGTCTCCTGCATTGGCAGGTGGGTTCTTCACCACTACAGCCACCTGGGAAGTCCTGGAATGACTACCAATAACTGAACTAAATGCCAGGCTATTTAGAAATCATAAGAATATATGCAATAAACCCAAGCAGAGTGTATTCCTATCTCAACCACCCCTTAGCTGGGTCTCACATTCATCAGCCACTCTAAAGCTGCAGAAGGGTACAGGGATGCGGGGGAAATCAAGGTGGAAAGAGGCAGTGGTTTTAACCAATTGTGGCTAAAAATACCTTCTTTCTAAAACTTTACAAAAAGACATCTGCTGATGTGAGCACATAGCTACGGCCTTCCCAGGGCCTTGGGAGAGTCCTGGCAGGTAAGGAGCCCTGCAGGCTTGGTGTGCCACCCTCCTGGAAAATTTGTCTCTGGGCAGAGTCTTATATTAATAGAACACAGTGATTGCTGGAAGCTTAACCTGGTGGGTGGGGCAAGTGTTTCCTGAGAAAATAAAAAACCCATGAGGATAGATAATTATAACATACAGTGAGACAAGTTGGGGTGGACTAAGAGAGCAGAAATGTGGAAGTGGAGGTTTGACTCAAACTCGCAGAGTCAATATGAGGGATTGCTTACTGTGGGAAAAGACGTCTGGGTGAGTGGGAAGAATCTTCCAGGCGGATACGTAGCATATGTGAAGTGAGGAGGTGTAAGAGACATGGCTGATTTGGGGGGCACAGCAGATATTGCAGGGATGTTAGCGTGAAGGGCATGAGGATGGAGTTGCTTGAGAGGCGACCCAGGACATCAACCTAGGTCATGTCACGCAGGGCCTTTCGAGTCACGCTATGTCTTCTTTGGACTCTACTCTGAAGGAAGTGGAGCATCAGTGAAGGGTTTTCAGCAGGGAATTTGGACGGTCAGATTTGCATAAGCCTAACACAACCCTGAATATTCATTGGAAGGGCTGATGCTGAAGCTGAAGCTCCTGTACTTTGGCCACCTGATGCGAAGCGCTGACTCACTAGAAAAGACCCTGATGCTGGGAAAGATCAAAGGCAAAGGAGAGGGGGCGACAGAGGATGAGGTGGTTGGATGGCATCACCGACTCAATGGACATGAGTTTGAGCAAACTCCGGGAGATAGTGGAGGACAGAGGAGCCTGGCGTGCTGCAGTCCATGGGGCCACAGAAAGTCAGACAGGACTTAGCGATTGAACAACAACAAAAACTACAACACTTGAAGTCAGTATGGGAGACTTAGCTATATTAGAAGAAAACTTTCCACAGATAATTTAGTGATCCGATAGACTTTTATTCAGTGACAGCATCTAGTCTAGCAGACTGGGAAGAGCTCTGAAGAGCTGTGCAATGCGAGAGATTTTTACAGGCCACTGTGAGTAGGAACAAGGAAGTTAAACTGGGCATTTGGTTTTTGTTTGATTTTTTGCAGATTGCATTTCATTATAGTTATTCCAGGAGAAGGAAATGGCGACCCACCCCAGTATTCTTGCCTAGAGAACCCCTTGGACAGAAGAGACTGACAGGCTACAGTCTGCCTATTGGGGTTGCAAAGAGTTGGCCACGACTGAACGACTGAACATAGTTAATTACAACATATTGAATAAAAATTCTTGTGCTATGTGGTTAAAAAAGTTAAAAAACAAAACGAAACTGGGCACTTGCTGATTGGGTAAAGTAGGGTTGTTTCCTTACAAGGAGAAAAGTGAAGTCTTGGATGCTGATCAGGTGACTTGTGCTGAGTAGGCAAGCAGTATTGGGTGGACCCAGGGCTTCCTTTTCTGGGGGAGCAGAGAAATTTAGTTATGTTTTGCTTTGTTGATATGGGGCTTAGCATGAGTCCATTTTGGGTCTATTGTGGTTACTTTAACAGAGGAGACTGGAACCCCTTTCTATTTCAAACACAGAAATGCAGGGGGAAAAAAGCCCTAATAAAATAATTTGAAAGATATGATTGAACTCAAATATCTGGAAAGGAAATCCCTGAGAGCCAGAACTGAAGAGAACTCCTAAACATGGGGAAGGGAGTGGAACTTGAACCATGGCCCCAACGGAAGGGGCTGGATTAGGGTCTGTAGGGTTGGGGCTCGGAGAAAGCAATGGCATCCCACTCCAGTACTCTTGCCTGGAAAATCCCATGGACGGAGGAGCCTGGTAGGCTGCAGTCCATGGGGTCGCTAAGAGTTGGACACAACGGAGCGACTTCACTTTCACTTTCCACTTTCCCGCATTGGAGAAGGAAATGGCAACCCACTCCAGTGTTCTTGCCTGGAGAATCCCAGGGACGGGGGAGCCTGGTGGGTTGCCGTGGTCACACAGAGTTGGACACACCTGAAGCGACTTAGCAGCAGCAGCAGCAGGGTTGGGGCTGGGCTTGAATGATCAGACACGTTGTGGGGTTGTCTGGGCCGCAGACTTGGCACAGGCAGGATGCATTGACTGACTTCAGGAGTCATAAATCCAGCTGTCCACCCAAGCCTCTGTGTGAAGGGTCAGGACGCTAGAGAACTGTAGGTAATGGATCATTCCTTCCTTAGCTTCTGACATGGAGACCTCTCAGAGACCTCCCTCCTCTCCCAGCATGTGGGCTGAATTTGCCTCCTTGTACAACACTTTTATACCTTTTTTTTCGGCCGTGCTGGGTCTTCGCTGAAGCACAAGGGCTCCTCTTTAGTTGCAGTGTGAGGGCTGAGTTCCCTGACGACATGTGGGATCTCAGTTTCTGGACAATGATCATCAGTGATCGAACCTTTGCTCCCTGCGTTGGAAGGCAGATTCTTAACCACTGGACCACCAGGAAAGTCCCTTCATCCATGTATTAATTGAGATCTTACTATATGTCAGAGATCATGTACTAGGGGTTCAAAGATTAGAAAGAAGAAAAAAAATAAACACCTTTAAATCTGCTGAATGATTATCTGGAACATATCCAGTGAAAAAATGTTTGGAAACTTTTGGAATTTCTTTTCCTGAGCTGGTCTTTTTTTGTTGTTTTGTTTCTGTGGGTTCCAGCGTCCTCCTGTTGATGACTGTTCAGCGACTGCTCTGGCGGGAGGAGATGAACGTGTGTCCTACTCCGCCATCTTGAACTGGAAGCTGCCATCCCCCTTAGCTGGTCTTAGCCTCAGCCCTTTTCCCATCTTTTTCCATCCAAGGCCCTGCAGGACCTTTGAACCGTGATGAGTAGATTTCAGGAGGTGTATCCTGGCAGAACAGGTACAAGCGAGGGAGGGTCCCACTCAATGAGTGTGCTCATTTGCTTCAGTGGTGTCTGACTCTTTGCAACCTTATGGACTGTAGCCCACCAGGCTCCTCTGTCCATGGGATTCTCCAGCCAAGAATACTGGAGTGGGTTGCCATACACTCCTCCAGGGGGTCTTCTGGACCCAGGGATCACACCCAGGTCTCTTCTGTCTGCTGCGTGGGCAGGGATCACACCCAGGTCTCTTCTGTCTGCTGCGTTCGCAGGCGTGTTCTTTACCAGTAGTGCCACCTGGGAAGTGGTTTTAAGTTTCCAACAAGGGCCCCTATCCTACGTCTGGTACCTTAACCAGGAATGTGTCCCTCAGGCTTGGGACTTCATCAACTGAACTGAGGCTCTCCGCTCCACTGAGCGCGACCTCTGTCTAGCAGCAAGCAGACGTGGCTGAAGGGCTGGTGAACGGATGATGGCACACAGGGCCGGGTCTGCGGGCCTCTCGGGTCTTCAGTCTCGCGTCGGGCAAGCAATGAGCACAGCAAGCTTCTGCGGAGAAGCAGGGTGTGTATAGGCCGGGTGGAATTTGCTGACGGCTGGGGGAAAGTCCGTGTGCAGGGTGGGGTTAAGGTAATGTACGCCCTGAGGATTTACAACTTTCTTCCTTTCGAGGGGTGTGGCGTGGAACGTTTGAGGTCCAACTCTTGGAAAAGGACCCAACGGACAACCTGCAGGCTGCTTTGTTCATGTGCCCAGGAGCGGATGCTGCGTTAGATGGGGCGGGGGCCCCTTAAAATGGGTATCTTGTTCTCTAAATTACGAACATCTACTTGGAGACTGGATTGCCTCACTGTGTTGCTAAGATCGTGGCCTCTGGAAGCTCTCTGGTTCTGGGAGAGGGGCAGGGGTGAACCTCAACCTCTGAAAGAAAACCTGGTCCTGCCATGGCTAGTATGGAAGCCGCTAGCCAGTGTGGCTGTTGAGCCCTTGAAAGACGGCTGGTCCAAACTCAAATGTAAGAGAAAGATACACTTCAGATGTAGAAGACTTCCTGTGGGAAAAAAGAATAGAACATAGCTCATTACTAATTTTAAAACATTGATTACATGTTGAAGTGACTATTGACATATTGGGTTAAGTAAAATATATTTTTGAAATTAATTTTGCCCGTTTAATTTTTTTTTAAATGTGACTAACCACCAGGAAAGGTAAATAACATGTGTGACCTGTGTTTGTGGCTTGCATGATGTTTCTATTGGACGATGCTGCCTCAGTCCGTCAGGACTTTTGGTTACCATAGGATCTGAACTCCTGAGTCCCTTCTTGGTTCTTCCTCTCCTCCCCACACTCTGAGAATTTGATTTTTCTCCATGATCACCACTTCCTCCTTCTCATCTATGAATCTGAAGGAAGCAGCCATAAGCCCTTAAATGTGATAAGGAGATAACCTTCAGGAATTGCTCAGAAGAAGCAGCTACGAGGGAGGGGATAGGGAAGACTGAGGCCCAGCCTCACTTTCTGTAGAAGGAAGGGAAGGTGAGGAGGGAAGTCCTCTAAGGCTAGTGGTCCCAACCAGGTGCCTTCCTTCCTACCCCCGGGGGACATTTTGAAACATCTGGGGACATCTTTTAGCTTCCCTGGTGGCTCAGATGGTAAAGAATCTGCTTGCCAATGCAGGAGAGGCAGGCTCAATCCCTGCATCAGGAAGATCTCCTGGAGAAGAAAATGACAACCCGCTCCAGGATTCTTGCCCAGAGAACTCCACGCACAGACGGGCCTGGCAGGCTACAGTCCATGGGGTTGCAAGAGAGTCAGACACAGTGTAGAACTGAACAGCAACAGCAAGGAGATGTCTTTTGTTGTCACACCTGGTGAGATGGGGATGCTACCAACATCTTAAGGCAGAGGGCAGAGATACTGTGAAATGCTCTACAACACACGGGAAAGCCCCTCTGCCCCCCACCAAAGAATCATCCAGCCCCGAGTGTTGATAATGTGAAGGTTGTGAGACCCTCACCTGCCTCGGAAAGGCCTTGGATACCCGAGGACCAGGGACAGGAAAAGAGGCTGCGGACCCTCTCCCATTCCCTGGCTCTTTCTTTTTATGAAAAATTTATTTATTTTTAATCTGAGGGTCATTGCCTTACAATGCTGTGTTGGTCTCTGCCATACATTGACATGAATCAGCCATAGGAATAATATGTCCCCTCCCTCTTGAATCTGCTCCCACCTCCGTCTGCACCCCATACCTCCAGGTAGCCGCAGAGCACTGGGTTGAGCTCCCTGCCTCATACAGCACATTCCCACCGGCTGTTTATTTTACAGATGGTAGTGTGTATGTTTCAACGCTGCTCTCCCTGGCTCTTTCTTCCTCCTCGGTGACGGTGACTCATGGCCCTTCCCCTGTACTCCGAGCCTGTCTGAACTCATCCTGGTGGAGAGAGAAGAAGCTCTCCTTCTCGGGTGTGACTCACAGGCCCCGGGCCTCAGGTAGAGACCTTTCCCTGCAAGAGATAAGCCCTCTGAGGAAGAGAGCTAGAAGGGGATTGATCCAGGGGGAGGTGGTCAGTGGCCACTCTCTTTCCCTTACCTTGCTGGTCTTTTTTTTTTTTTTCCTCCCTTCTTGTTTCCAGTTCCCTCTGCAGCTGCCCTGAACTCACCAGCAGCTCCCAGTGAGACCTGACTCTACCAGACTGCTTGGACAGGTAGCTGGCTGTCAGAGTTGCGGGGCTGAGAAGGAAGCTGGCGGAAGCTGCTGCTGCTACTGCTAAGTCGCTTCAGTCGTGGCTGACTCTGTGCAACCCCATAGATGGCAGCCCAGCAGGCTCCCCCGTCCCTGGGATTCTCTAGGCAAGAACATTGGAGTGGGTTGCCATTTCCTTCTCCAATGCATGAAAGTGACAAGTGAAAGTGAAGTTGCTCAGTCGTGTCCGACTTAGTGACCCCATGGACTGCAGCCTACCAGGCTCCTCTGTCCATGGGATTTTCCAGGCAAGAGTATTGGAGTGGGGTGCCATTGCCTTCTCCAGAAGCAGCTGGCGGAAGTAGGCAGGGTTTTCTCACAGAGAAGAAACCTGTGAATTTGCCTCTGGATTTCTTAGAGCTCTCCAGGGTCTGCAGCTGGGAGCAGTGCTGCGAGGGCTTGGACAGGTCCATTCTGTAACTTGGACGAGAGCCAACCAGTCCATCCTAAAGGAGATCAGTCCTGAACATTCACTGGAAGGACTGATGCTGAAGCTGAAACTCCAATACTCTGACCACCTGATGTGAAGAACTGATTCATTGGAAAAGACCCCGATGCTGGGAAAGATTGAGGGCAAGAGGAGAAGGGGATGACAGAGGATGAGATGGTTGGATGGCATCACCAACTTTATGAACATGAGTTTGAGTAAACTCCAGGAGTTGGTGATGGACAGGGAGGCCTGGCGTGCTGAAGTCCATGGGGTCTCAAAGAGTCGGACACAACTGAGCAACTGAACTGAACTGAACGGATTCTGTAACTTTCCCACCAGATTTCATGGAGCCCTGATTCCAAACCCCAGCTCTGAAAGGCAAACTCCCTGCCTTCAGAGAATTTACTGTCTAGATGGGGAACATGAAATGTGTATGCTTAAAATGATCTAAAAGGCTTTAAAGGGGAGCTTTAAGGCAGCAGAGAGCCAGGGTTCAGAGTGACCACGGGGTTGCCAGAGCTGAAAACACTTGGGCTCTGGAGGTGGCTTTGGGCTCTGGAGCCAGCTTTGGCTGTATCCTTTAGAACTAAAGGTAGCGCTAGTGTTACCAAAAGAGTGTGGTGAGGTCCGGCTGCTTGTCGCTCAAAAGCCAATCAACAGGCCGGGCTCATGGGAAGAAAAGTTTGCTTTATTTCAGATGCTGGCAGCTGGTGGAGGGGAGGGTGGTGGACATCTGTCTGAGGGTTGACTCTCCCCCTGCTGGCAACCAGAGGGTCAGAGCTTTTACAGACAGAAGGAGGGGGCTACATGCAGAAACAGCACAGTCAGCTCTGACAGTCATCTTCAGATCGGTCATCGGGGGCCTGGCCAGCGTCAGACCTTGTCTGTTTGATGTACAGTTAATCTTCAGTTCTGGCCTTCCCAGGTGGCTCAGTGGTAAAGAATCTGCCTCCCATGCAGGAGATCGCGGTTCGATCCCTGGGTCAGGAAGATCCCCTGGAGGAGGAAATAGCAACTCACTCCAGTATTCGTGCCTGAAGAGTCCCATGGACAGAGGAGCCTGGCGGGCGACAGTCCACAGGGTCGCAGGGAGTCAGACACGACTGAAGCCACTGAGCACAGCCGTCAGTTCCAAGGTCCATTTGTTCCCATTTCTCGGAGGCCAGTTCTCGGAACTGTCCTGGGTGCAGTCCTGTCATCGTGCAGTTAACTTCTCCCCCTGGTGTTTCAGTATTGATAAGACAGCTCGCAGGACATGGCTCAGAATATGATCTGTAGCCCTTGAGAAAGAACTAAAGTCCTTGACTTTGCTTAATGACTACATTGTTATTATTTAGTCTCCTTTGACTGTTTTTCTTTGTTTCTGCCTTTCTCACTTCTCTGATTAAGCTTACTGATTAAGTGCTTCCACAAAAGACAGGCAGAGGACCTGAGGGGGCTGGGGGTAGGGCAAGAACCGTGGGGTCCTGCTCCGTTTCACTAAAACCTAGGAATAAACGAGACTCTGCTCTGCTCCCGTTGCCCTCACACAGCTGGGCAGAGTCCTCCCGAGGAGGACCGCTGGGGGTTTCCAGATTGCTGTCTGCTGGAAAACGGCTCACAGATGCGGCTTGCGGATCTGGAGGGGAGGAGCCCCAGCCCCCCACAGAAGCACGCAGCCCTGTGACTTGTGGCTGTGGCCTTGGGCGTAAGGCATCCTCCCGGCTCTGTTCTTGGGAGAAGGGTTCCTCCCGTTCTTCTGCCTTCTGACAGGAGCTGTGATGTACCGCGCGTCTGTTACGTGTCAGGTACTGTGTGGGCACTTTGCTGTTTTACCCTATTTGTCAAGCAGTAAGCAGTAGCTGAACATCCTCTCCGTACTGAATACTGGGGCAGAGGCTGGGTGACTGGGAAGTAAGCTAAACAAAAAAAAACCCAAAATACAAATGGGAGAGAAAAACAAAACTGACATTTTCTTTTTCTAAAATTATTTTTTAAAAAAACCACATTTATTTCTTTTGGCCGTGCCCTGAGACATGCAGGATCTGGGTTCCCTGATCAGGCATCGACCCAGAGCCCCCTGCACTTGGGAGCATGGAGTCTGAATCGCTTTGCTATGTAGTTTAAATCAGCACATTATAAATCATCTATACTTCAATAAAATAAATTAAAAAATATATAGGATGTAAAAATATTACGCCCAGTTATATTTAGTGAGATTAGCAACTTGATCAAGGTAAGAAAGCTGGGACATAGAAAAGTGGGATTAGAACTCAGTCAAATGAATTATCATGAGCCTATTGCATAACTATATCCATTTTCATCCCCAAACTTCCTGTTCCGTGGGGAACCAGCATCACAGGTGAGTGTTGAGGCCTGGTGTGTTGGCCCAGAGGGGCGTGCATGACAGGACTAGTCTGTAGCTTCTTTTGGGGCAGAGGAGCCGACGGTGCGGGCCCTCAGGCCAGGGGCGCAGGAGACTGGGCCTCATGTCACCAGAGCACAGGGCGACACAGGAGAGCAGCGGTTTGTCCCCATGTTACAGGTGGAGCCGTACCTGTCAGGAAGATTTGCTGACGTCCTCACCCCGGTACCTGTGAATGTGACCTTATTTGGAGATGGGGGTCTTTGCAGGTGTGAGCAAGTTGGATCATATTCGATTAGGGCGGGCCTTCAGTCCACTAGGACTGGGGTCCTTATGAGAACAGAAGGTGGGGGCTCCCCTGGTGGCTCAGTGGTGAAGAAGAGTCCTCCTGCCAACGCAGGGGACACGAGCTTGTCCCCTGATCCGGGAGGACCCCACATGCTGCTGAGTGACTCAGCCCATGTGTCGCTGCTGGAGAGAGCCCACCGAAACAAGAAGACCCAGCACAGCTCCCCCCACAAAATAAACAAAATTAAGAAGAGAACGGGGAGACACAGGGAGGAGAATGCCCTATGAAGGGTCAAACTCAGGGAAGGCGGCCATGTGAAGACAGAGACCGGGGTAATGCTGCCACACAAAAAAGAGATTCGATGATGTGAAGAACTGACTCATGGCCAAAGACCCTGATGATGGGAAAGATTGGGGGCAGGAGGAGAAGGGGACGACAGAGGATGAGATGGTTGGATGGCATCACTGACTCAACGGACGTGGGTTTGGGTGGACTCCGGGAGTTGGTGATGGACAGGGAGGCCTGGCATGCTGAAGTTCATGGGGTCACAAAGAGTCGGACACGACTGAGCAACTGAACTGACTGCCACAAACCTGGAATGCCTAGAGCTTCCAGAAGTTGGAAGAGACAAGGAAGCTTCCGAGGGAGCTCAGTTCTGCTAGGAGCTTCACGTTGGACATGTAGCCTCTGGAACTACAAGGGAGCGTATTTCTCTTGTGTGACTCTGCACACTTTGTGGGACTTTGTTACAACAGCCTTTGGAGACTACCACTCCCACCTGGGGACCCTCCTGGCTCCTGATGGAGGCTCCTGAGCCATTGCCAGGAGCCTGGGGTTTCTGATCTACATTTACAACTGAGCAGAGACTCCAAGGGGAGAAAATGAAACGAAACAGAGCCAAGCCTGTTCTATTATTTACGACTAGCTAAAAAGATTTTTTCAGGCTAATGGGCAGCTACAGTAAATACGAAAATTCCCGTTTGACAAGACTGTAACCAAGGAGCAAACTCCTGTGTGTTAGCTATTAATAACCGAAGGCAGCAGGACATGCAGATCTGCAGCACTGGGGTCCGCGGCCGGGCACGATTCTGAAGGCAGAATTCTGTCCCCAGTGAGCCCAGGTCAGCCTTCTCATGCCCACCTCCTTACCTCCCCAGAGGGACTCTCTCCGCTGTAGTCACGCTCCCAATCACTTCTGTCTGGAGAACCCTGCCATCTAGATTTTCAGATTGCATGGCTGCCCGCTGTGCTGAGGGGAAACCCTGGGGTGGGGTCCCGCCAGGGTCTGCTCTCTTTGGCTTGACATCTGCTCGATTAGTGGAGTGTCGGTTCTGGATTGGTGCCTGTGGCTTTCCGGTTGTTACATTTCCTAGATCTGAATGGTTTGGATGAGGCTGGGAGCAAAGGGGGAACAACACAGCGTCTCTTTAGAGCGTCTCAGGACAACGAGAAATAGGTGGTGTCTGTGTGTGTGTGCGTTGCTCAGTCGTGTCCGACTCTTTGCGACCCATGGACTGTAGCCCTCCAGGCTTCTCTGTCCGTGGGATTTTCCAGGCAAGAATACTGAAATGGGGTGCCCTTCCCTTCTCCAGAGGATCTTCCTGACCCAGGGATCGAACCCAGGTCTCCTGCATGACAGGCAGATTCTTTACTGTTTGAACGGCAGGGAAGTCTAAATCAGGTGGTGTCTAAATCAAAGCTACTAATATGACCATGTGCTATCAGCATCTACTGGCAACTCAGTCTCTTGCTGATAAGAAGAAGGGGATATTTCTTTTGCGCTTATGATGTGGCCTTCCCTAAAGCGAGGACCCATTGTGTAACAGTCCTGACGCCCTCTTCTCCTAGAGGAGGAATTTTTGTGATCAGTGAGTTTGGGATAAGGCACTGGACGTGTCTAGCTCTGCTTTGCTCTCTCCTTTGCTTTACTAGAAGCACAGGTTTCGCTCTGCTCTGCTTCTCTGTAATGTAGATCTGAAAACTAGGTCGTTGTCCGATTTTTCAGAAGACCACTTACAAGGCTGACTCATGTTCTGGAGCACCAGGGTTTTTTTTCAGTCCTGCAGCTGGTGTTTTCCTCTCCGTCTGCCTTGCTTCTACCTTCTCTCTCTTAACTGGTTCAGAATTTGCAGAGAGGAGAAATGGTAGCTGTCGTGATGCTTCAAGACCTTGGAGAGAACGAGGGGAACTGGCAGGCGTGCTTTGCCTGGCCTGTCTCTTCAAGGAATCCCTGAGCTGGGTCAGGACACCGACAGGGTTAAGGGGTGAGGTGGCGGAAACAGTGGGTGTGGTTGGACCTCGGAGGACCAGGGTTCACAGTGGTGAACTCCTGGATGAGAGAGCCAGCCCCAGCCCTCTGTGAGATGCTCATGAGGGGCTGCCATGGTGATGTAAGTGCGTGAAGGAGACTGAAGTGTCCTGACATCAAGGAAAGAGCGGGCTTCTCAAGGTCAGCAGAGGGGTGGCTCGTGAACGTGGAGGTCATCGAAGGATGGGGGAGGCCCTGAGAGTTTCTGCAGGTCTCCGGTTCCCATGGACGCCTTCCAGGGTCGTGGATGGGTCCCCATTCTCTCTCCGACTCCCCCTGCTCATTACTTGGGCACAGGAATTGCTGTTTTTGGTTAACGCTCAATAAGTGAAAAGTGAAGTTGCTCAGTTGTGTCCGAGTCTTTGGGACCCCATGTTCTGTAGCCCACCAGGCTCCTCCATCTATGGAACTTTCCAGGCAAGAGTACTGGAGTGGGTTGCCATTTCCTTCTCCAGGGGAATTTCCTGACCCAGGGATCAAACCCAGGTCTCCCGCACTGTTGGCAGATGCTTTACCATCTGAGCCACCAGGGAAGCCCCAAGAATACTGGAGTGGACTGCCCTGCCCTCCTCCAGGGGATCTTCCCGACCCAGAGATCGAACCTGGGTCTCCCGCATTACCCGTGGACGCTTTACCCTCTGAGCCACCAGGGAAGCCGAGGCAGTATGTACCAGTACGCAGGTTTGCTTTTAAAAGCAGACATTTACTCACCAGTACTGGTCACTTTTAACCATGAGGAAATGTTGTTCAGCTTCTGGAGGACCGGCCTTGAGAGCCCTGTAAATGGAGAGCATTTGTAGGCATTTAAGCAAGACAGCGACCTGGTCAGACTAAGCTGTTAAAAGGAATTTAAGGGAAATTAGACAAGAGGCGGGGAGCTACATTTGGCAACTGGTCACAGTGGTCTTAGCTGAGATGATGTTGTCTTATTGACTTACAGATACTGTAATGCCCTTATTAGGACTGGAGATACAATGGAGATCAAGGTAGGGGAGATCTTTGCTCCCAGAGAGAGAGGAAAGGTTAGGGAAAGGTTTAGGAGATGGATTTATCCTTGCTTGGAGAAGGCAATGGCACCCCACTCCAGTACTCTTGCCTGGAAAATCCCATGGACGGAGGAGCCTGGTAGGCTGCAGTCCATGGGGTCACTGGGGGTCGGACACGACTGAGCAACTTCACTTTCACTTTTCACTTTCATGTATTGGAGAAGGAAATGGCAACCCACTCCAGTGTTCTTTTGCCTGGAGAGTCCCAGGGATGGAGGAACCTGGTGGGCTGCCGTCTATGGGGTCGAAGAGAGTCGGACATGACTGAGGTGACTTAGCAGCAGCAGCAGCTCATTAATTGGATATGTGGGCTGGAGGAGAGTCAGGCATGACATCCCGGGTCCTGGTTCGACTGAACAACGGCATCATTCACTCTAACAAATAATAGGCTTGAGGAGGGGTGTGTTGAGTTCCATTAAAAAAAAAAAAATTTATTTATTTGATGTTAGCTGTGGCATGTGGGATCTAGTTCCCTGACCGGGGATCAAACCCAGGCCCCCTGATTTAGGAGTGCAGAGTCTTAGTCACTGGACAACAAGGGAAGTACCGGTGAGATCCATTTTTGATAGAGCCCAGTACACAGATCCAGGAGACGGGGCGGGGGCGGAGGGGGGTGGTCTACCATTCTGAAGCTCAGGAGGAAGTTCTTTGCAGGAGACGCAGGCTTCAGAGTTGATGGACATGTTCGGTCATTCAGAATGTGTCTGTTGTGCGTGTGCTGGGCACAGGGTGGGAAGTGAGGATCCAGTGGTAAGGGAACACAGACACGGTGCTCATTCTCGTGGAACTAGAGGGAGAGCCAAACATTAGTAAAATAGCCACACAAATTACTGACAATTGCAACTGGAGCAGTAACTCCAGCATGGAGGTACTTAGCGCTATAAGCCTAACACTTGGACTCAAGAAGACCAAGGAGCATTTTCCGCAGGAAGAGTTTTTTGTGGGAGGAGAGTGGGCACAGCCCATGCAAAGCCCCTGAGCTCTGAGCAAGCCTCTCGAGGATGAGGAGCTGGAAGGGGCCAGCGCTGGCAGAGGGCAAAGAGGGAGGGTGTGCAAGCTGAGACCGGCAGGCGGGCAGCGTTTTGGAACACTTAATGAGTGCTTTCTGTGTGTCAAGCGCCCTTCTAAACACCATTCATGTAATTTAATCCTCCCGACAACCTTATCAGATGCGCTGCTGAAGTCTCTGTTTTACATATGTGGAAACTGTGGGACAGAGAAGTTAGGGACTTGCCCAAAGGCTCAGCTAGTAAGTGGCTGAAGTGGGGTTTGAACGCAGATGATCAGGTTTAGAGCCTACACTGCTATCGTCTGGTACCCTAGATGATGTTAAGAATTTTTTTTGGGGGGGGATGTGGGATACCATAAAAGATGGAGAAGGGAATGGCAACCCACTCCAGTACTCTTGCCTGGAGAATTCCATGAACAGAGGAGCCTGGCGGGCTACAGTCCATGGGGTCGCAAAGAGTTGGACACGACTGAGAGACTAACGCACACCATAAAGGAACTTTAACCAAGAAGGTGGCAGGGCCGTATTTGCTTTTTGATAAGATCAGTCTAAATGCGGTTGTGGGGATGTGATCGGAGGAGGGTCCGTAGATGGGGGAGATTTGTTGGGGGGATATTGGAGTCACCTAGGAGGGATGCATCGCTTAGACTAGAGTGGGGGTGGCAGAGACACGTAGAGGGAAGTGGATCCGAGAGCTGCTCAGCTGTCAGCTTGTCAGGATTGGTGAACTGCTGAAGTGCCGTGTGAGGAGGAGAGCATGTCAGGGCGAACTCTAAGGTCTCTGGTGTACAAAGTAAAGCTGGTAGTTGAAGCTGAAAGAGGTTAGGGTGTGAGCTGTAAAAGCCAAGAGACCCCAGGGTACCACCCTAAGGAAATTAATTTCAACCTTACTGCTCACCGTTTCTGAGCTCCAGTTTCTTCCCATTCACCCAAGTGTTCAGGCAGGTGGTCGGATTGGAATAGTGTGAGCAGGTTCGTGAAGAAGGGAGAATCAAGGAAGCCAAGACCTCACTGGAATTAGGATTCCATCTCTCAGCCCACTTACCTGTGGTTGAATGGAGACCGTCCGTCCATGAGCCTGGTTTTTGCAGACCTCTTGGGGGTGTTCGTCTCCCCTTTTCATTAATGCCCTCTGACCAGCTTTCTCAAGAGAAATTCTCAACGAGTTGTAACAAAGCTTTGGGATTCCTTATTGCTGAGAAGACTCTTGTCTTAAGTTTCATCTGACTTTTTTTCATCCTGACCGCTCCAGAGTTCAGAAACGTGCCAGAGGGAATCAGGAGCAGACCTAAACTGCAGGTGGTCCCCGAGGGATGCTGGAGAGGTCTTGGGGAGGGATGTCTGGGAACCGCTGAGGAGCAGGGATTCTCCATCAAATGCCAGGACAGATGGTCTTCACTGACAGTGTCCAAGCACGGTGAGCCTCTCTTCCCAGGTTACCGAGACTCAGAGAGCCAAGATGTACACAGGGGCACAGTCAACATAGTCCCCAGGTCTCAGGGGAAGTGACGGAAAGTAACAATGACATCACCGTGGGAACTCTTTGACTGCGAGCTGTGGCTTCCCCAGCTGTCGTTTCCTCTGATCTTCAGAACATCTCTGGGAAAAAAGCATGCGTATTATATTTGCCATAAATACACAGCTGGGCTTCCCAGGTGGCTCAGTGGTGAAGAATCAGCCACCAGCCAAGCAGGAGATATGGGTTCAGTTGCTGGGTTGGGAAGATCCCCTGGAGAAAGGCACGGCGACCCACTGCAGTGTTCTTGCCCGGGGAAGTCCCATGGACGGCGGAGCCTGGTGGGCTGCAGTCCCTGGGTAGCAAAGACAGGGATGTGACTGGGTAGCTGAACAGCAACAACAACAAATAAAAGTACAATAATGGGATTATACCATAATTGCTTGATTTGCTTAACAATATTCCAAATACATCTCTCCACCAAAAAAAGAAAAACAAAACATAATTCTTCCCACCTACAGAATAGCTCTAATGTCTTTGTAGAAATAACACATGCTAGTCATAAAAAGATATAAGCAACACAGAAAACAACCAAGTAGAAAGCAGAACATCATCTAAAACCCTGGCACCACAAGAAATGGGCGTTGGTGAGTATTCCTTTATAAATTTCTTAATGCACTCATGACCATAGTTTCCCCAAAGCAGAATCAAGCAGAATTATACTGATTAAGCTATTGTGTCATTTACTTTCTCACTCGTGCCGTGGACCCTTCCCCATATCAATCAATAAGTAATAGTCTACATAATTGTATTTAATCATTGCTTTTTTCTGCTGTGTGTGTGCATCCTCATTTACTTAACTGGCCCCCTGGGTTGACGATAAGGTATCTGCAAGTTTTTGCTGTTATAAGTAACTTTGACAGACACCCCTAGATGTGGACCCTGAAGAGCCAAGTCTTGGGAGAACAAGGTGTAGAGAGCCTGATTTTCACAGGCCAGGAAGGAAGGCATTGGCTCATTCCTTGGGGGCCTTGGCAACTTGGGTTTCCACAATCCCAGGGGACATATCCGCACACAGCAAGGGCCTCGTTAGGCAAATGACTTGTTTGGATAGGAGAGGTTCAGTCCCTAGACTGCTGGTCTGGGAGAGACTCTCAGCAGATGAGTGGCTGGATGGCCCATGTCTCCTGCAGGTAAGAGGAGGTTGATTCGCGTGGAAGAGACCTGCTGAATTTCCCCAGCAGAAGTGAAACGGGGCTGAGTCCCACCTGCGCAAGGCGTCTGATGCATCTTCCCCAGGAACCCGCTTCGAGCTGCCGGTCCTCTCCCCAGGAGCTCCCCGTCTCCCTCGCTGTGTTGGATTCTGTCATGATGCTAAGCATCAGGGCTCCTCCGTGGAGCTCTTGGAAAACAATTCTTCCCATGGCATGTGAGACCTTAGTTCTCTGACCAGGGGTTGAACCTGAGCACTCTGCATTGCAGTTCAGTTCAGTTCAGTCGCTCAGTTGTGTCCGACTCTTTGCAACCCCATGTACCGAAGCATGCCAAGCCTCCCTGTCCATTACCAACTCCTGGAGTCCACCCAAATTCATGTCCATTGAGTCAGTGATGCCATCCAACCATCTCGTCCTCTGTTGTCCCCTTCTCCTCCAGCCTTCAGTCTTTCCCAGCATCAGGGTCTTTTCCAATGAATCAGTTCTTCACATCAGGTGGCCAGAGTATTGGAGTTTCAGCTTTAGCATCTGTCCTTCCAATGAATATTCAGGGTTGATTTCCTTTAGGATGGACTTGTTGGATCTCCTTGCAGTCCAAGAGACTCTCATGAGTCTTCTCCAACACCACAGCTCAAAAGCATCAATTGTTCGGTGCTCAGCTTTCTTTATAGTCCAACTCTCACATCCATACATGACTACTGGAAAAACCATAGCCCTGACTAGATGGACCTTTGTTGGCAAAGTAATGTCTCTGCTTTTTAATATGGTGTCTAGGTTGGTCATAACTTTCCTTCCAAGGAGTAAGCATCTTTGAATTTCATGGCTGCAGTCATCATGGTGGAGTCTTAACTACTGGACCACCAGGGAAGTCCTGGATAAAGATTCTTGAGTGGGAGGAGGGGAGTGCTCTGGGTCTTTGTTGCAGCACAAGAGCATGGCCTCTGGAACATGGGCTCTCAAGTGTGGGCTTAGTATTTGTGGTACAGGGCCTAGCTGCCCCAAAGCATGTGGGATCCTCCCAGACCGGGGATTGAACCCATGTCTTTTGCATTGGCAGGTGGATTTCTAACCACTGGACCACCTGGAAAGTCCCTGGATACAATTTTTATCCACTCTCATACATGTGTATGTATGGCTGAGTCCCATTGCTCTCCACTCAAAGCTATCACAACATTATTAATTGACTATAGTCCCCAAAAAAGGTGAGAATTCATATCCATTCTCTTACCTCGCTTCAATTATGCTTGGTCACATCACTGGGTTTGGTCCTGGGAGTGTGAATGAAGGTGTTCTGTGCCCTGTCTGAGCACAGATGCGTCTGAAGCTACCCGTGTCCTCCACATCCCCTCCTTCCCTCTGCTGTGACACCAGCCATGTCCAGACATAGGAATTTCTCTTACGTTAGCCCAAGTCTTGGAGTGAAAAGTAGTGGGCTCACTACTGACTCATGACAGATGTGAACAAGAGTGAGAAATACAGTTTCTGCTGTTGTAAGCCAACGCGATTTGGGCATTTGTCGGTTAATATGGTAAAGAATCTGCCAGCAATGTGGGAGACCTGGGTTCTATCCGTGGGTTGGGAAGATCCCCTGGAGAAGGCAAAGGCTACCCACTCCAGTATTCTGGCCTGGAGAATCTCACGGACTATAGTCCACGGGGTCGCAAAGAGCTGGACACGACTGAGCGACTTTCACGTTCACTTCCTGTTACTATGGCAGCCTCCTGTTCATACGGTCATAGCCCTCTCTTGGCCGTGACCCTGCTTCTATCTCCTCTATCCTGTCTCAGATGGTCCGTGCTTCTCAGACTTCTCCTCTCTGTCTCCTCCAAGAAGCCTTTCATTCACACTTACTGAGCCTGCATCTACTCGATTGACCTAAGGCAATTTTAAAAAACTGTTTTGGCTTTTATTTAAAAACAGTTCTTTTGTTTGTTTTCTGTTTTCAAATTCTGCTCCTACATTTGTGTGTAACTTCTAAATAGTTTTATTTGTTTTAGTTTTTGGCTGTGCCGGGGCTGCGTGGCTGCGTGGCTGCTCTCTAGCTGTGGTTTGAGGGCGTCTCACTGCAGCGCCTCCCCTGTCGTGGAGCAGCACCGTCTCTGGGCCTGCGGGCTTCAGTAGTTGCCACACGGCTCTGAGCTCGATAGGCGTGGTGCACGGGCTTAGCTGCTCTGTGGCACGTGGGATCTTCCTGGACCAGGGATCGAACCCATGTCTCCTGTGTTGGCCGGTGGATTATATACCACTGAGCCTCCAGGGAAGCCCCCTAAAAGCACTTTTTCATTGCGATGTAATTGACCTAAAACATTATGTTAGTTTTACGTATACAATATAATGACTTGACATTTACATATGCTGAGAAATGATCATCGCAGTAAGTCTAGTTAACATCTGTCACCATACACAGTTACAATTTTTCCTTCTAGTGATGAGAAATTTTAAGATCTACTCTTAGCAACTTTCAGATATGCAATATTATTAACTACAGTCACCATGCTGTGCTGGAGCAGGAAATGGCAGCCCACTCCAGTAGTCTTGCCTGGAGAATCCCATGGACAAAGGAGCCTGGTGGGCTACAGTCCATGGGGTCGTGAAGAGTCAGACACGACTGAGCGACTCACACACACACACACACACACACACATCATGCTGTACAGTACATCCCCGTGACTTATTTCTGTCAGTACATCTTTTAAAATATGAGAAGGTTCTAGTTGTTAGTAGCAGGTTCCGTACAACCCCATTCTTTCAAGCCTGATTGACAAGTGATATGAGCTCTTCCACAGCTGAAACTGTTTCTTTATTATCTATCTCTGCCCACTTGGTGGGCTGAGGTGGGAGCATTAGAACACAGGCTTAATGTCACTGGTGGGAAGAAGGGAGGTGAAGTTCTGTTTCCATGGGAACAGAATAGCATCTCACGGTAGCTTTAAAAAAATAAATGAAACTTGAGCTTGGAGATCAACTGTACTCATATAGTCTCTCTATGGGGACTGATGTCTGCGTCTTCCTATGTCAATATAACTGAGCTCATTGTTCTTGGAAATTCAGACCTCAGAAGAGATGATTATAAACCAATAAATAACTTCACTGTGTGCTTTATGAAATTCCTGCCAGCCAATTTTTCTGAACAAATAGTTTGCACCTCTAGGCAAACATCTTTCTTGTTAAGACAACAGATCACTCTCTTGGATAAACAGCTTTCTCAACAAACAGCAGTTTACTTATTAAGATTTGTTTTCATGTCCTTCCTCCCTTGTATCTGTCAATCCTAAACTATTATGTCACAAACTTTTTCCAGCCCTGATCTGCTCCCTGATTTGGAAAATCCACCTTAAATCACCTGAAGCCTGACCTCCAAATTCTTTAAATATTGCTGTTCAGTTGCTAAGTCGTGTCCGACTCTTTGTGACCCCATGTGCTGCAGCGTGCCAGGCCTCCCTGTCCTTCACCATCTCCTGGAACTTGCTCAGACTTGTATCCCTTGAGTTGGTGATGCCCTCCAACCATCTCATCCTCTGTCCCCCTTTTCCTCCTTTTGAGAACTACTAATGGTGAAAAAAAAAAGAAGGAAAGAAAGTGAAGAGGAACTAAAGAGCCTCTTGATGAGGGTGAAAGAAGAGAGTGAAAAAAATGGCTTAAAACTCAACATTCAAAAAACAAAGATCATGGCATCTGGTTCCATAACTTCATGGCAAATAGAAGGGAGAAAAGTGGAAGGAGTGACAAAATTTCTTTTCTTGGGCTTCAAAGTCACTGCAGACTGTGACCGTAGCCATGAAATTACCTTCCTTGGAAGGAAAGTTATGACAAACCTAGACAACATATTAAAAAACAGATACATCACTTTACTGACAAAGGTCCATATAGTCAAAGTCATGGTTTTCCCACTAATCATGTATGGATGTGAGAGTTGGACCATAAAGAAGGCTGAGTGTCAAAGAAAGATGCTTTCAAATTATGGCGATGAAGAAGATTCTTGAGTGTCTCTTGGGCAGCAAGGAGATCAAACCAATCAAACCTAAAGGAAATAAAAACTGAATATTCATTGGAAGGACTGATGCTGAAGCTCCAATACTCTGGCCACCTGATGCCAAGAGCTGACTCTTTGGAAAAGACCACAGTGCTGGAGAAGAATTAGGGCAGGAGGAGAAGGGGACGACAGAGGGTGAGATGATTAAATAGCATCACTGACTCAATGGATGTGTATCTGAGCAAACTCCAGGAGATGGTGAAGGACAGGGGAGCCCGTGTACTGTAGTCCGTGGGTCACAAAGAGCTGGACGCAAATTAGTGGCTGAACAACAACAACATTGAGAACTACTAAGATTCTGTATTCTCTCTTACTACAGTAGGTTTAATAAACTTAACTTTGGTTGAGGAACAGGTTTTCTGGTCGTCTTTCAAAGGGTTATCAACTGACAATCTGCTCTTTACCCAGGGTTACTTGGGGCCATTTTGGTTCCTGTTTTGGCCATCTGATAACTGGGAAGACAAGCAGAGTTACATTACACATAAGGGAGTTTGCTCCATCAGTTTTATGAGGATATAGGTTCATTGCTCCTGCCAAGAGGGTTAAGATTTCATGTGAATGTCAGGACTGGAAGCAACCTTACATGGATCATGTTCTTTAATTCCTCCTTTTGCACAAGGGCTTCCCTGGTGGCTCAGCTGATAAAGAACCGTCTGCAATGCGGGAGACCTGGGTTCAGTCCCTGGGTTAGGAAGATCCCCTGGAGAAGGGAAAGGCTACCCAGATTTGCATGGTCCATGGGGATGCAAAGTGTCGAACACAACTGAGCAACTTTCACTTTCACACTAGAGCTATTGAGGTTCTGGGAAAATAAAACCATCTCTTACTTGGGGGAGAGATTCTCAAGTTGGCTTCTTTAAGCAATGTCACTCCTTCTCTCAGTTCAGTTCAGTCACTCAGTCGTGTCCGACTCTTTGCAACCCCATGAATCGCAGCACGCCAGGCCTCCCTGTCCATCACCAACTCCCGGAGTTCACTCAGACTCACGTCCATCCAGTCAGTGATGCCATCCAGCCATCTCATCCTCTGTCGCCCACTTCTCCTCCTGCCCCCAATCCCTCCCAGCATCAGAGTCTTTTCCAATGAGTCAACTCTTCGCTTGAGGTGGCCAAAGTACTGGAGTTTCAGCTTTAGCATCATTCCCTCCAAAGAAATCCCAGGGCTGATCTCCTTCAGAATGGACTGGTTGGATCTCCTTGCAGTCCAAGGGACTCTCAAGAGTCTTCTCCAGCACCACAGTTCAAAAGCATCAATTCTTCGGTGCTCAGCCTTCTTCACATTCCAACTCTCACATCCATACATGACCACAGGAAAAACCATAGCCTTGACTAGATGAAACTTTGTTGGCAAAGTAATGTCTCTGCTTTTGAATATGCTATCTAGGTTGGTCATAACTTTCCTTCCAAGGAGTAAGCGTCTTTTAATTTCATGGCTGCAGTCACCATCTGCAGTGATTTTGGAGCCCCCCAAAATAAAGTCTGACACTGTTTCCACTGTTTCCTCTTCTCTTTCCCATGAAGTGCTGGGACCGGATGCCATGATCTTTGTTTTCTGAATGTTGAGCTTTAAGCCAACTTTTTCACTCTCCACTTTCACTTTCATCAAGAGGCTTTTTTTCTGCCATAAGGGTGGTGTCATCTGCATATCTGAGGTTATTGATATTTCTCCCGGCAATCTTGATTCCAGCTTGTGCTTCTTCCAGCCCAGCGTTTCGCATGATGTACTCTGCATATAAGTTAAATAAACAGGGTGACAATATACAGCCTTGATGTACTCCTTTTCCTATTTGGAACCAGTCTGTTGTTCCATATCCAGTTCTAACTGTTGCTTCCTGACCTGCATAGAGGTTTCTCAAGAGGCAGGTCAGGTGGTCTGGTATTTCCATCTCTTTCAGAATTTTCTGCAGTTGATTGTGATCCACACAGTCAAAGGCTTTGGCATAGTCAAGAAAGCAGAAGTAGATGTTTTTCTGGAACTCTCTTGCTTTTTCCATGATCCAGCGGATGTTGGCAATTTGATCTCTGGTTCCTCTGCCTTTTCTAAAACCAGCTTGAACATCAGGAAGTTCACAGTTCACAAATTGCTGAAGCCTGGCTTGGAGAATTTTGAGCATTACTTTACTAGCGTGTGAGATGAGTGCAATTGTGCGGTAGTTTGAGTATTCTTTGGCATTGCCTTTCTTTGGGATTGGAATGAAAACTGACCTTGTCCAGTCCTGTGGCCACTGCTGAGTTTTCCAAATTTGCTGGCATATTGAGTGCAGCACTTTCACAGCATCATCTTTCAGGATTTGAAATAGCTCAACTGGAATTCCATCACCTCCACTAGCTTTGTTCGTAGTGATGCTTTCTAAGGCCCACTTGACTTCACATTCCAGGATGTCTGGCTCTAGGTCAGTGATCACACCATCATGATTATCTGGGTCGTGAAGATCTTTTCTGTACAGTTCTTCTGTGTATTCTTGCCATCTCTTCTGCTTCTGTTAGGTCCATACCATTTCTGTCCTTTTATCAAGCCCATCTTTGCATGAAATGTTCCCTTGGTATCTCTAATTTTCTTGAAGAGATCTCTAGTCTTTCCCATTCTGTTGTTTTCCTCTATTTCTTTGCATTGATTGCTGAAGAAGGCTTTCTTATCTCCTCTTGCTCTTCTTTGGAACTCTGCATTCAGATGCTTATATCTTTCCTTTTCTCCTTTGCTTTTTGCTTCTTTTCACAGCTATTTGTAAGGCCTCCCCAGACAGCCATTTTGCTTTTTTGCATTTCTTTTCCATGGGGGTGATCTTGATCCCTGTCTCCTGTACAATGTCACGAACCTCAGTCCATAGATCATCAGGTACTCTATTTATCAGATCTAGTCCCTTAAATCTATTTCTCACTTCCACTGTATAATCATAAGGGATTTGATTTAGGTCATACCTGAATGGTCTAGTGGTTTTCCCTACTTTCTTAAATTTCAGTCTGAATTTGGCAATAAGGAGTTCATGGTCTGAGCCACAGTCAGCTCCTGGTCTTGTTTTTGCTGACTGTATAGAGCTTCTCCATCTTTGGCTGCAAAGAATATAATCAATCTGATTTCGGTGTTGATCATCTGGTGATGTCCATGTGTAGAGCCTTCTCTTGTGTTGTTGGAAGAGGGTGTTTGCTATGACCAGTGCATTTTCTTGGCAAAACTCTGTTAGTCTTTGCCCTGCTTCATTCCGTATTCCAAGGCCAAATTTGCCTGTTACTCCAGGTGTTCCTTGACTTCCTACTTTTGCATTCCAGTCCCCTATAATGAAAAGGACATCTTTTTTGGGTGTTAGTTCTAAAAGGTCTTGTAGGTCTTCATAGAACCGTTCAACTTCAGCTTCTTCAGCATTACTGGTTGGGGCATAGACTTGGATTACTGTGATATTGAATGGTTTGCCTTGGAAATGAACAGAAATCATTCTGTCGTTTTTGAGATTGCATCCAAGTACTGCATTTTGGACTCTTTTGTTGACTATGATGGCTACTCCATTTTTTCTAAGGGATTCCTGCCCTGAGTAGTAGATATAATGGTCATCTGAATTAAATTCACCCATTCCAGTCCATTTTAGTTCGCTGATTCCTAGAATGTCAACATTCACTCTTGCCATCTCTTGTTTGAGCACTTCCAATTTGCCTTGATTCATGGACCTGACATTCCAGGATCCTATGCAATATTGCTCTTCCAGCATTGGACCTTGCTTCTATCACCAGTCACCTCCACAGCTGGGTATTCTTTTTGCTTTGGCTCCATCCCTTCATTCTTTCTGGAGTTACTTCTCCAGTAGCATATTGGTCACCTACTGACCTGGGGAGTTCCTCTTTCAGTATCCTATCATTTTGCCTTTTCATACTGTTCATGGGGTTCTCAAGGCAGGAATACTGAAGTGGTTTGCCATTCCCTTCTCCAGTGGACCACATTCTGTCAGACCTCTCCACCATGACCCGCCCGTCTTGGGTTGCCCCACGGGCATGGCTTAGTTTCATTGAGTTAGACAAGGCTGTGGTCCTAGTGTGATTAGATTGACTAGTTTTCTGTGAGTATGGTTTCAGTGTGTGTGCCCTCTGATGCCCTCTTGCAACACCTACCGTCTTACTTGGGTTTCTCTTTCCTTGGACCTGGAGTATCTCTTCACGGATGCTCCAGCAAAGCACAGCCGCTGCTCCTTACCTTGCACGAGGGTTAAAAAAAATTATTTACTTAAAAAATTTAATTTTTTTAATTGAAGGATCATTGATTTACAATATTGTGTTGGTCTCTGCCAGACGTCAACATAAGTCAGCCATGGGTATACATATGTCCCCTCCCTCTTGAACCTCCCCCACCTCCCATCCCACCTCTCTACGTTGTCACAGAGTGCTGGGTTTGGACTCCCTGCAGCACACAGCACATTCCCACTGGCTAGCTGTAATGCATTTTTTGATGTGTATGTTTCCATGCTCCTCTCTGCATGCACCCCACCGTCTCCTCCCCACCTGTGTCTACAAGCCTGCTCTCCGTGTCTGCATGCAAATAGGTTCATCAGTTCCATCTTTCCAGATTCCATATATGTGTGTGAATGCGCAGTATGTGTTTTTCTCTTTCTGACTGACTTCACTCTGTGTAGTCGGCTCTAGGTTCATCCACCTCTTTAGAACTGGCTGAAATGCACCCATTTTTATGGCTGAGTACTATTCCTTTGTATATATGTACCACAACTTCTTTATCCATCCATCTGTTGATGGACATCTAGGTTGCGTCTGTGTCCTAGTTACTGTAAATAGTGCTATAATGAATGCTGGGGTACATGTGTCTTTTTCAATTATAGTTTTCTCAGGGTATGTGCCAGTAGTGGGATGGTTGGACCGTATGGTAGTTCTTTCCCAGCTTTTTAAGGAATCTTCATACTGCCTTCCTTAGTGGCTGTATCAGTTTACATTTGCACCAACAATGCCAGAGGATTCCCTTTCCTCCACACCCTCTCCAGCATTTATTGCTTGTAGACTTTTTGAAAATGGCCATTCTGATTGGTGGGCTTCCCTGATAGTTCAATTGGTAAAGAATCCGCCTGCAATGCAGGAGACCCCAGTTCAATTACTGGGTTGGAAGATCCCCTGGAGAAGGGATAGGCTACCTACTCCAGTTTTCTTGGGTTTCTCTTGTGGCTCAGATGGTTAAGAATACACCTGCAATGCGGGAGACCTGGATTTGATCCCTGGGTTGGGAAGATCCCCTGGAGAAGGGAAAGGCTTCCCACTCCAGTATTCTGGCCTGCATAGCCCATGGGGTCACAAAAAGTCAGACATGACTGAGTGACTTTCACTTTCACTTTCATTCTGACCGGTGTGAGGTGATAACTCATTGTGGTTTCGATTTGCATTTCTCTAATAACTAGTAATATCGAGCATCTTTTCATGTGTTTATTAGCCAACTGTATGTCTTCTTTGGAGAATTGTCTGCTTAGGTCTCCTGCCCACGTTTTGATTGGGTTCTTTGTTTTTCTGGTATTGAGTTGTATGAGCTTCCAAGCCCCTGGTTTTGATCCTATCGATGAATCACTACTTGTCCATTCTTGAAACCAGCCTGGACTTGCCTTGGAAGAAAAAGATTGTTTGCTATGACTCACAAAGAAACTCTATGCTGACATTAAGATGAAACACAGAAAGGGGATGATGGTGGAGCGGTAAATGACTTAGGAGACGAGTTTTCTTTCATGGCAAAGGAATGGGGTCAAAGCAGTGGCACCAAGGGCCTTCCTTGCCTCATTCTTCCTGCCCCTTCTTTCCCATTTTTTTTCCTCTTCCAAGCAGCTCTTCAGGTGGGCTGTAGGAACTGAAAGCTCCTGGTAGGAGTCAAGACTGTATGGGATGATTAGAAAAGCTGGGTCCTGAGGGAAATATGCGAGAAGCTCTTTGGATATATTTTTGGAAGCAGTAGAAATGTAAATTTGTATAATTTTCTGCAAAAACCCAAGGAATTTTAGGCCTAACAGTAGAGCATAGACTTTGGAATCAGCTGAACTTGGGTCTGCCTTTATGAACAATATTTGACCTTAGATTTCTTGGACTCTCGGTTTTCTCATATATTAATAGGTCTAGCTTACTCATGGAATTGTTTTGAGGCTTAAATGAAATAATGTGTTCCAGGTGCCTCCCAGAATGCTTGGCACCATAATATACATTCAATAAATATTAGCTATTAATTTCATTATTGGGCAAATGCCTTCTTCAGGCAGCAGGAGTGTTTCATGAAAGTCCTGAGCCCTACAGAGTAGTAACAACTGGTCTTTTTATCTTCTGCTGTCTACAAGTTGCAGATCCAAAGAGGGAGAGGTGAAATATATATGAATCCATAAACCTTAATTAATATTCTCCCATTAAGTACCTTGCACTGTGCTAGGTTCAGTGGTGCATGAGATGAAATATGAGCGTTGCTTCCTTCTTCAGAGAGCCTGCGGTTTATTTGGGGAAGCCAGAGACATAGCCAGATAACGACGGTGAGCGGAGTGTGTAGGAATGTAACTTCATGGGAATCATTCAGCTCTGTCCCAGGGACAAATATGCTCACATCTGTCTGCTGTCCTGGGAGTGGAGAGCTCGTGAACAAACAGGGGCTGGGGAGGAAACTGGTGTTGAATCAGAGTACACGTCATGCAGCCTCTGAAGTGTTGTCTTTGGCCACTGCCTTTAATTGGGGGCAGGAGAGATGTGGAGGATAGGTCAAGGTCGGGTGCCAAAATATGACAGGCCAGGTCTTTCAAAGAGGCTTGCTCGCGTGCGAGCTAAGTTCTTCAGTCGTGTCCGACTCTTTGTGACCCCACGGACTGTCACCCACCAGGCTCCTCCGTCCACGGGGTCCTCCAGGCAAGAATACTGGACTGGGTTGCCATGCCCTCCCCCAGGGGATCTTCCTCACCCAGGGGTCAGACATGCATCTCTTGTGTCTCCTGAATTGGCAAGTGAGTTCTTTATCATTTGGGAATCCCTCAAAGAAGCTTAACTCCAAACACGTTTTGTACATAAGCAGGAGTCTGGAGGGATCTGAAATACCTCTTTACTCTGAGTCTGGCTCCTCACAAGCTAGCTTTGACTTCCAGAGGCCTTAAGAATAAGAAATCTGACCTACGTCTTGACCCCAAGGGCAGTACCTATTGGTCTAAGTTCATGTCTGACTCTGATTTCACTCACGATGCTGCCTTTCTTCACTTGCCCTGGGTTTTGAAAAATCTTATCCTTCTTCTCCTGGTATTTGGCCCTTGGCTCATCCTTGGTTAGGGTTCCTCTGCTCTCCAGGTTCTGGTTACTTGTCCTGGCTCTGTCCTGCTAGAGGGTTTAACCTACTGTCTTGAGACTTGAGTTTTGCTTTGGGCTTTCAGGGAATGCATCCTTCTGAACGTGACTAGGATGATGGTGATAATGACGCAAGCAAAGGAAGAGGACGGTCTCAGCCTGGCAATGTCGACACAGGTGAGCTGGGGTTGGGCAGAGAGCCAGAGGCCACAGACGTGCTGATTAACGACTCTGGGCCCACAGAAGGGTGAAAGGAAGAGGTCATCTTGCACGACCGCCTCTTGGTGCCAGCAGCCCATGCCCTTTTAATGCCCAGAGTGCATAATCCTAGAAGAAGTGGGGACACTGGTCTCCAGGCATCATCTACGATAAACCACGCTATCTGCAAAGCTTTCTGCCATGTATTTAATCTTTACACAACTGTCTTGTTTACAGATTATGCTGGATTGTATGTGGCAAAACCAGACTTGGACGCCGGTCCTATGTTAATTCCATAACCCCTGTATCTTCTGTGTCATCGTATGCTCTCCCAGATCTACAGTCTTCTGTCTCAGCATGTCTGGTTCAGGGGGAAAGAGAAAGACAGAAATTTGGGAGAGTGACTAGGTCACTCTAGTGACCTGGTCTAGGTAGGTCTAGATCGCCTGTGATTTCTCAGGGACAGCTGGGCCCGGGAAACAGTCTGGCGTGGTAGAGTGAGGGGCTTGGACAGGCTGGACCCGTCAGTGTTTCCCAGGCCGGGAGTCTCTTCTCGTGGAGAGCTGTGGTTCTGTGGTGGTGGTCCCTGCCACCTTTGTTATAATGTGTTTTGTGACTTCATTAAACTTTCTCCCCTGAATAGAAATAATAAGGAAGGTAAAATTATAGAATAACACAGAGAAATTATTCAGTGTGAGGATGACTAATAACAGCTAATATGTGCCTAATGCTAATTAAGGGCTTGGTGCTGTTCTGAGCGCTTTATAGATGTTAAATCTCCTTTCATCCTCACAGGCCACCTCCCAAGGTAGTTAATATTGACAGACTCATTTTTCAGGCCAAGAGACCAAGGTCATAGAGCTTTGTGTGACAGAGCTGGGATCCAGTCCTGGGTATGGCTGTCTTCAAAGTCCGTCCTCTGAACCTCAAGAAGACACCGCCTCCCTAAGGAACAGTCAGAGTGAGACTGGATCAGATGGCACAGGCTCGTAGGGACCATGCCTGATGGAGCCACTGCCGGGGACCACAGTGTCTGGGGACTCAAGGCAGAATAATTCAAGGATGATCCCTTAAGGGTTATTTTGGTTATCTCTTGCTATATAAGAAAGCTCCCTAGCATGTCGTATCTTACAAACATGATGGTCTGCTCTTTCTCACAGTTCTGGGGTTAGAGGCTTGGGGCACATCGCTCTTCCCCTTCTCCTGGTACAGATGGAGGTCCCTGCCTCAGCGGCACGAAGCTGGCAGCTGGGCTGTCCTGCCAGGCCGCGGCCTGACCCAGTGTCGGGGGCTCAGAGCTTCGCATGGGGCACTTCCCTGAGGCTGGCTGGGCTGGCCCACAGCACGGTGGCGGCAGGGTGGGCTTCTGAGACGAGGAGCTGGAAACCAGCCGCCCTCTTGGGGCTTGGGACTGGCCCACGGTCACCCCTGTGGTTTGTTATTGGTCAAACAAGGCACGCGAGGAGCTGTCAGTAAAACATGCTGCTGGGACGTCCCTGGAGTACTCTGCGCTTCCAAGGCAGGTGGCACGGGTTTGATCCTCAGTCAGGGAACTAAGATCCTTCCTGCCTCATGGTGTCGCCAAAAAATACAACATTCCACACCTGGTGCCCAGCTAAACTTTAATTTCAGATAAGCAATCAGTTTTGACTTGTGTCTCATGCAATATTGAGATACACTTAATCTGAAAAACTCTTCATTGTTTATCCAAAATTCAATTTTAAGTGGGCATCTGTATTTTTATCTGCTAAATCTGGCAATCCTAGTCATAAGACTAGAGCAGATTCCATGGGACGCAGACCTCCCCTGACCCCAGGCTTGATGGGAGGAGGGCCCGGACTTTCAGAGAAGGAGGGAGCTAACAGTCTCCATCCTTGGAGACTCTTCGCTTTATGTGTCCACAAAATAGTTCCTAAATAGTGCAGACAATGTAGCGGTTGGACATTCCCGGATCTGTTTCAATCTCGATTCTGCTGCTTTTCAATGTGTGACCCCAGGCAAGTTATTTTACCCTTCTGTGACTCAGTTCTCTTATCCTAAGAATGGGGCTATCCGGAGTTTGTGCCTCATGAACGTTGCTGGTAGAATTTTGTGAGGAAATGGAGACACAGTGCCTCGTAGACAGAAGGTGTTTGATAAATGTCCGCTGTAATTAAGGCAGGATTTTAAGTGAAGCTCTGGGTAACGTTTCAGTCCTACGGGGTCAGAGATGAGGGGCCAAAGGGGCCCCTGCTTCCACCCTTCACCGTCTCTTGGAGGATCGCACCCAAGTTAAGCACAGTTTTTTCATTTAGTTTTTCTCTTTGGCCGTGCTGGGTGGGCACTGCAGCAGCTGGATGGTGCTCAGTTGCCTTGGCGTGTGGGATCTTAGTCCCCCTACCAGGGATCTAACCTGTGTCCCCTGGATGGGAAGGCGGATTTTTAACCCCTGGACCTTCAGGGAAGTCCCTCCAGTGCTGTCTCTAACACTGTCCTTGTGCTGGTGGGGTGGCCAGTGGGCCTGGCTCTCTCCTCAGGTTTGCCCCAGACACAACACACACGTGCGATGCAAGTACGTTAGAAAATCCCCCCACGTCAGGGAATATTTGCACGGCTTTGTTACTTTCCCAGCCTTGTGTTCGGAGCTTCGTGTTGCGCAGAGGATGGGTCCCCAGGAGAAACGTAAAGGGAAAATGGCAGAGCTTACCGTGAAGCAAATATTGGGTTACAGAACTGTCGGCTGAGAAATTGGGCCTTTGAGGAAAAGCACTAGCAGGGTCCCTCCCACCTGAGCTTCGGATAAGAGGGAGGAATCTCCAGGCTCCGTAAAATGCAGGCACCTCTGGAGCCTGAGAAAGAGTGCGGACCAGCTCGACTGCGTTCTGGAGGGATGCTCTGGCCCTTGTCACATCTGTGAGAGGCTGTCAGCCCCACGGCAGATGGGCGATCAATGAGCCGGAGCCACTGATCTTGGGCAGATGCACAACCGTGAGCTCATGTTGAGTTGGATTTAGCCGTGGGTTGCGCTGGTCACATTGAGTGACTGCTCTGGCTTCCCCAGGAGTCCCGCCGTGGGCACCCGGGGACGGAGCGGCCAGGGCGGCCTCCCACCCTGGGGGCGAATGTCTGAGCCCAGCTCCTGTGCTGGGAGTCAGAAGGTGGAGAGAGGCATGAAGACAGAGGTGTCGGAGGGGACTGATGAGAAATCTGAAGGATCCTATCCCACCAGCCAGCCCTCAAGTCTGTCTCTGGTCTTCCTTGAGCACGACTTGAGAGCCTGCCGGTCTTGCTCACATCATTTGTTTTACCGACGGCTTTGTAAATTCCGTGATTGGGTCATTTTTACAAAGAGTGGCAGTTTTGAGCTCTGAAACGCTGTGAGTAGAACAGCACACTCTGCTGCATTCAATAGTAACCCCCGAGGGAAGCCACACTGTTCAAGCTCTGAGGTCCTGCTTCAAACGCAGTGTTTATGGGGCATAGGGCTTTCTGGGTGATACTGATTCTGGAGGGCTGGCCTTGAAACCTGTCTCTCAAATTATCAAACATCATATTTAACATGCATCTCAGAGTAGAAGAACGGGGTCTGAGGTTGACCGGTCCCCCTCCATGGAGCAAATTCAGCTTTATAGGGCTTATCCACACCCTGACTGTGAGTCAGGCTTTTGGTGTTGCTGTTTGGTTGCTAAGTCACGTCTGACTCTTTGGGACCTCACGGGCTGTAGCCTGCTAGGCTCCTCTGTCCTGGAGTTTGCTCAGATTCAGGTCCATTGAGTCAGTGATACTGTCCAAACATCTCATCCTCTGCCACCGCCTTCTCCTTTGCCTTCGGTATTTCCCATCATTGGGCTCTTTTCCAATGAGTTGGCTCCAATGAGTCAGGCTTGCTTTCCATCTAACTCAGCTCCTTGGGACTGGCCGGTTTCTCTGAGGTTCCAGAGAGGGAAGGGATGAAACAGGGTGTGGGTGTGGCCAGTGTTCAGTATCCTGTGGAGAAGGCAGGATGGCCACGCCCTAGTGGGATCCATGAATCTTCCGGAGGGGATCTAACCGTCTGCTCTCCTTGTGTTGCTGGCAGTCTCTGAGCAGCTCCAGCTGGAAATACCCTCAGCCTGTCCTGAATTCTTTCTTCAAGGGAAGGTCCCTCATTTACCTCATTTTGGCTCCTTCCATCTTGCCCCAGGTTGTCCCTTGGGGTGGTGTCTTGAGAGCATCACACCCGGTGAGTGAAGGCTGTCAGCCACTGGAGAGGTTGGGTTTCCCACTGAAGGCCCCAGTGCCAGGCCGACTCCCCATCTCACTGCAGTGTTCCTCCCTCGAAGACCTTTGCTGCTGCTGTTTAGTCTGAGTCATGTCCGACTCTTTGCAACCCCATGGACTGTAGCCCGCCAGGCTCCTCTGTCCTTGGGATTTCCCAGAAAAGAATGCTGGAGTGAGTTTCCATTTCCTTCTTCAGGAGATCTTCCTGATCCAGGGACCGAACCCATATCTCTGGCATTGGCAGTCGGATTCTTTGTCCCGAGTCACCTAGAAGCCCAGGAAGTCCTTCAGGGTTCAGTCAGTTCAGTTCAGTTCAGTTCAGTCAGTCAGTCGTGTCCGACTCTTTGTGACCCCATGAATCGAAGCACACCAGGCCTCCCTGTCCATCACCAACTCCCGGAGTTCACTCAAACTCACGTCCATTGAGTCAGTGATGCCATCCAGCCATCTCATCCTCTGTTGTCCCCTTCTCCTCCTGCTCCCAATCCCTCCTAGCATCAGAGTCTTTTCCAATGAGTCAACTCTTCGCATGAGGTGGCCAAAGTACTGGAGTTTCTGCTTCAGCATCAGTCCTTCCAATGAACACCCAGGACTGATCTCCTTTAGGATGGACTGGTTGGATCTCCTTGCAGTCCAAGGGACTCTCAAGAGTCTTCTCCAACACCACAGTTCAAAAGCATCCATTCTTTGGCACTCAGCTTTCTTCACAGTCCAACTCTCACATCCATACATGACCACTGGAAAAACCATAGCCTTGACTAGACGGACCTTTATTGGCAAAGTTATGTCTCTGTTTTTGAATATGCTATCTAGGTTGGTCATAACTTTCCTTCCAAGGAGTAAGCGTCTTTGAATTTCATGGCTGCAATCACCATCTGCAGTGATTTTGGAGCTCAAAAAAATAAAGTCTGACACTGTTTCCACTGTTTCCCCATATATTTCCCATGAAGTTAGTTTAAATGAATTTGAGACTCTTGAGAACACGATGAACGTCTAGGAGATTCAAAGTGATTTATCCCCTTTCCATCTGTAAACAAGAGACTTTAGAGATCATCTTTGTTCCGCATAGACTAGACCTGAGGTCCTGGAAGGCCAACTTTTCTCAGATGACAGAAGCGGTCATCGGTAACAGTAACCACTCATTCAACACTGACCGTTGGCAGGGACCTTGATCCACTGTAGCCCAGTGCTTTGGCTACCTGGTCAGGACCACAAACTGGTCTTCATTTCAGCATTTATGGCTTGATCGGCCCCTAACTTTAGCTTCACTTCCACCCAGTGGAAAGTTCTAGATCTTCAGGTACTTGGTGGGCTCTGGGTGCTCTGAAGACGTGTAAAGAAAAATTCAATTCAAATGCTCTTGAGAGAGGTAACACTTTGACTGAATTTCCAGTCTTCCAGCAGATTTTGCAGTGTCGTGTCCAGATGGTCTTAGGTGAAGGCAGAGGGGAGAGCTGGGCTGTGTTTGCAGAGGGCAAGGAGTTTGGGACTGTAGGAGCTGGATGCCTGGTCTCCCTGGCCGACATTGCTGTGTTGTCAGCTGCTCCTGCACTCAGCCCTCTGCCTGTCTTTCCCCCGTGCTTCTTCCGATTCTCACCAGTCAAATTTCTGGGGAACCTGTTTACTTCTTAGCCTGTGACCTGGTTGCCTAGGGCTTTGAGGCAACCTTCGCTCAGCAACTGGTGAAGTTAGGAGGCAGAGTCTGGGATTACAGGGCAGTGGGGAGGGGCTGGCACCCCTCTCTCGCTTCCCTGGTCCCCTGTGCGTCCTTGCTCAAAGGGAAATTATCATTCAAAGAAAGCTTTCTCGTTAAGCGAATGGCTTATTTTCATGGAACGATTGCAGCCCCCAACCTCCTGAGTCTGAGATGGTAGGAGACTGGCTGGAGCTTGCTCTCTTCTTAGTTTATGTGATGGTTAATTTTATGTGTCAATTTGGCCAAGCGAAAGAATGCTCGAGAGCTCATAAAATGTTTCTGGGCATCTGTGAAGGGTTTCTGGAAGAGATCAGCATTATAATTGGGGACTGAGTAAAGAATATGACCCTCACCAGCGTGGGTGGGCATCAGCCAGTCATTTGAGGGCCTGATTAGATCAAAAGGGCCAAGAAGGGGGACTCGGCTGTTTTGGTTGGAGCTGGAAGTTCTGCTCTCAGACATTGCTTTTCCTGGTTCCTGAGCCTTCAGATTCCCACCATGGCTTTCATCGGTGGGCCTTGGCTTTTAGGCTTTTGGATTCAGACTGAATTACAGCACTGTCTTCTCCTACTTCTCCACCTTGCAGATGGCAGATTGTGGATCTCAGCTTTCATAATTGCATGAGCCAACTCTTATAATAAATCTCCATTTTTATGTCTCTGTATATATCCAGTTGGTTCTGCTTCTCTGGAGAAGCCTATACAGTATGTTAAGAAAAATGATCTCAAGCCTGTACATAAAGCCAGGAGATGATTCCAACATGATTACTAGGCATTGATCAGTAGGTTCACCTGTGGATTAACGAGCTTTTTAGGAAAACATTCCACTTTGGCATCTGTGAACTTACAGGTGAACGTTGTCTGGGAGAGGTGCAATGTCTTCGGCTTCTTCACAGGGCTGAAGCCCAGTGCTGTGGCCCGAGATGCAACCTGCCTAAGTTTGCCCTTTTCCCCTCCCTATCAGAACCGAAAATGGTCAGAGGTTGTTTTCCCCCATTTCCTCATTTATATCATCCACATTCCTGATCCCATGCTTTTCCCCCTGTCCCTGAATGAGTCATAAACTGAAATCATTCAGTGGATTAAGGAACTCGGACTGAGGTGAGCCGGCAAAGCACAACACACGTTCACAGCCCTTTCCTGCCGCTTCCAAGGCACCAGGAATGTTCTCAGGAGTGTGGGGACACCTCCACACTGGACTGGGGTTCAAGCTAATTTCATTTGAATCCTCCAAAGATACGGAGCATCAGCTGACATCTGGGTTTCACAGTAAATTGCACCTCTTTTTCCTTCTCTTAAATCAGTAAGACTGATGTCTGTTTCAATAAAAGAAGGGTTTTATCTAAAAACATACAGATAGTTTCTTTCTTTTTTTTTTTTAAAGACAGATCATTTTAATTTTATTTATTAACAGTACGTATTGACTCATATAAGAATCCATGCATCAGATACTTTTTTTAAAAATAAAATTTGGCTTTTTCTCTTTTTTTTTTTAAATTTTTTTTAAAATTTTTTTATTTTTTAAAATTTTATTTTATTTTTAAACTTTACATAACTGTATTCTAATTGAAAAAAGTTATATGGTCTTTCGGTCTGTAATATTGCTTCATTGGTCATTTACATAGAAACGATAGCTCACTACTGCTTTAGAGCAGGTTTTAGTCCAAGGCTAATTAGAGGTTTCTGTACTGGGGCCTCCCTTCTCTGCTGCAATGTCGAGTGACTACTCTCTTCCTTCCGTAGTTGAACACCACGTGGATTATTTCTTCAGTAGCGTTTATTCAGAAGGGCAACATACCTTGTAGAGCCTTACGGGGAAGGTCGCTTTGGCATTCAATGAACCTTTCTATGTTTGAGAACTCTCAAAACAGGAAGCAGATAGAGTCTAGCTCCGCCTTCTACCTCCCGGGGGCCTGTAAGATAGAAGTACGGATGGAGGAGATGAGCATCTGTGTGCTATCTATGCTGAATGTGGTTAATACATCAGGAGATATAGAATAGGCCAAGAAAGGCAGGATTGCATTTTTTTTTTCCTTCCAGATTGAGTTGGTGTAGTGTATTATTCTTGGTTACCAGAATACTTAGAGCTGTGGGGCTTTGAGACGGTTAATATTCATGGTGTGTATGACAGCACGATACGGGACCGCGTGATCTTAATAACGTGAATGTGGTACTTAGTGGAGAAAATGCACAGATGACACCTAGCAGGGCGTGTCAGATGGTCAACTGCTTGTGATTATGAACGACTGTGTTTTGCTTCTGTGCTTTTTGCTTTCCTATTATGCACATATTAACTTTTAAGAAACAAATGTTAAGAACCTTCAAAAAAGAGATATAGAATAGCTATGCTGCCAGACAGGTGAATGCTCCTGCTTAGGATCTGAGCCTTGAGGAAGTGATGAGAGGTCTAGGATCAGCAGGAGATGACATGCGGTTGGGTGCTGTAGAGGGTGGTGTGGTGGCTAGAGCAGGTAGCTCTGTCCAGCGCTGAGTGGTGCTGAAAGCTCAGGGCAGTAATGCCAGCCGCAGCCCTGGAGAATGCACAGAGGTGAAGCTCCTTATGTGGCATCCTACACAGACCACCCTGTGGCAGGGGCTTAGCTGCGTCTTGCTGCTCTTGGTTTTTGTCCCGGCTGGGTTCTCTAGGCTTCTCTTCTATGCTATGGTCTTCTGGAGGCCTCTCTAACACATTCGCTTTCTGCTTAGGTTAAGGACCCTAAGTAGTACAGCAGCCTTGACATCTTTATTCCTTAGGCTGTAGACCGGCGGGTTCAGCATGGGGATCACGATGGTGTAGAACACAGAGAGGATCTTGTTGTAGGCTGACACACTTTCTGGGTTGGGTTGCACATACACAAGGAACACAGACCCATAGAAAAGGCAGAGGGCAGTGAGGTGGGAGGCGCGGGTGGAGAAGGCCTTGCGCTGGGCCTCCAGGGACCTCATCCCACAGATGGTGACCAGGATGTAGGCATAAGAGACCAAGATGACTGAGACTGTGAGGACAGTGATCAAGGCGGAAAAGATGAGCAAGATGACGCTGGCCACAGTGGTGTCTGAGCAGGCCAGTTGGAGCACAGGGGGGATGTCACAGAGGTAATGGTCAATGACGTTTGGACCACAGTAGGGCAAGCTGAAGACATTCCCTGTCTGCACTGCTGAGATGAATACCCCCACAGCACAGGTGAGCCCCACCAGCTGGACACACAACGCTGGACATGATGCTGTGGTAGAGGAGAGGGTGGCAGATGGCCACAAGTCGGTCGTAAGCCATGAGGGACAAGAGCACACACCCCAGAGCCATGGAGGCTCATGAGGGCCATCTGCACCACACAGCCCCCGAAGGAGATGGACTGGTCAACAGTGAGCAAGCTGATCAGCAGCCTGGGGGTGAACAAGGAGGAATTGCAGACGTCAAGGAAGGAAAGCACACTCAGGAGGAAGTACATGGGGGTGTGGAGGGTGGTGCTGGCTTGGATGACATCTATGAGGCCCAGGTTGCCCACCAGAGTCACCAAGTAGATCAGCAGAAGGTGGCAAAGAGGAGCTGCTTTTGGCCTGCCTGGTCTGTGAGGCCCAGCAGGATGCATCTGGGCACTGTGCTGTGGTTCTGTCCCGAGGCCATTCCACTGGGGTGCTTCCTACCTGACAAAGAAGAAGAGAAACAAGAACGCTAACTCTCTCATCCAAGGGGTATACTTTAATGTCTGTACCCAGTTGCTCAGTGATGTCCTTCTCTTTGCGATCCCATGGACTGTGGACCACCAGGCTCTTCTGTCCACCGGATTTCCCTGGCAAGGATACTGAAATAGGTTGCCATTACCAACTCCATGGGCTCTTCCTGACCCAGGGATCAAACCCTTGTCTCTTGTACCTCCTCCATTGACAGCTGGGTTCTTTACCACTGCACCATCTGGGAAGCCTGTAGCCTTTAATATCTCCTACTAAACTCACCATAGAGCTGCCAGAACTTACACAGGACTGAGAAAGAGACTCTTGGAGGGCACAAATAGAACCTTGAGCAATAGGACCCAGGAGAAAGGAGCAGCAACCCCACAAGAGACTGACCCAGACTTGCCTGTGAGTGTCCAGGAATCTGCAGAGGAGGCGTGGGCTGACAGTGGCCTGCTGTGGGGTTGGGGGCACTGAGTGTAGCAGTGCATGCTTGGGATCTTTGGAAGGGGGTCACCTTTATCCTTATTACCTCCACCATAGTGTGGCCCCAGGTAAATAGCAGGGAGGGAACACAGCTCCACCCATCAACAGAAAGTGAAGTGAAGTTGAAAGTGAAGTTGCTCAGTTGTGTTGGAGAACTGTGGACTGTGACCCTGTGGACTGTAGCCTACCAGGCTCCTCTGTCCATGGGATTTTCCAGGCAAGAATACTGGAGTGGGTTGCCATTGCCTTCTCCAGGGGATCTTCCCGACCCAGGGATTGAAGCCGGGTCTCCCTCATTGCAGGCAGATACTTTACCATCTAAGCCACCAGGGAAAAACTGGATTAAAGATTTACTGAACATGCCCCCACCCATCAGAACAAGACCCAGTTTTCCCCTCAGTCAGTCTCTCCCATCAGGAAGCTTCCATAAGCCTCTTATCCTTCTCCATCAGAGGGCAGACAGAATGGATATCACAATCACAGAAAACTAACCAATCTAATCACATGGACCACAGCCTTGTCTAACTCAATGAACCTTGAGCCATGCTGTGTGGGGCCACCCAAGATGGACAGGTCATAGTGGAGAGTTCTGCCAAAGTGTGGTCCACTGGAGAAGGGAATGGCAAACCACTTCAGTATTCTTGCTTTGAGAACCCCATGAACAGTGTGAAAAGGCAAAAAGATAGGACACTGAAAGATGAACTCCCCAGGTTGGTAGGTGCCCAATATGCTACTGGAGATCAGTGGAGAAATAACTCCAGAAAGAATGAAGAGACAGAGCCAAAGCAAAAAGAACACCCAGTTGCAGATGTGACTGGTGGTAGAAGCAAGGTCCAACGCAGTAAAGAGCAATATTGCATAGGAACCTGGAATGTTAGGTCCATGAATCAAGGCAAATTGGAAGTGGTCAAACAGGAGACGGCAAGAGTGAAAGTCGACATTCTAGGAATCAGTGAACCAAAATGGACTGGAATGGGTGAATTTAACTCAGATGACCATTATATCCAAATAGGAAAAGGAGTACGTCAAGGCTGTATATTGTCACCCTGCTTATTTAACTTATATGCAGAGTACATCATGAGAAACACTGGGCTGGAAGAAACACAAGCTGGAATCAAGATTGCTGGGAGAAATATCAATAACCTCAGATATGCAGATGACACCACCCTTATGGCAGAAAGTGAAGAGGAACTCAAAAGCCTCTTGATGAAAAGTGAAAGTGGAGAGTGAAAAAGTTGGCTTAAAGCTCAACATTCAGAAAACGAAGATCATGGCATCTGGTCCCATCACTTCGTGGGAAATAGATGGGGAAACAGTGGCAGACTTTATTTTTTTGGGCTCCAAAATCATTGCAGATGGTGACTGCAGCCATGAAATTAAAAGACGCTTACTCCTTGGAAGGGAAGTTATGACCAACCTAGATAGCATATTCAAAAGCAGAGACATTACTTTGCCAACAAAGGTCCATCTAGTCAAGGCTATGGTTTTTCCTGTGGTCATGTATGGATGGGAGAGTTGGACTGTGAAGAAGGCTGAGCGCCAAAGAATTGATGCTTTTGAACTGTGGTGTTGGAGAAGACTGTTGAGAGTCCCTTGGACTGCAAGGAGATCCAACCAGTCCATTCTGAAGGAGATCAGCCCTGGGATTTCTTTAGAGGGAATGATGCTGAAGCTGAAACTGTAGTACTTTGGCCACCTCATGTGAAGAGTTGACTCATTGGCAAAGACTCTGATGCTGGGAGGGATTGGGGGCAGGAGGAGAAGGGGACGACAGAGGATGAGATGGCTGGATGGCATCACTGACTCGATGGACGTGAGTCTGAGTGAACTCTGGGAGTTGGTGATGGACAGGGAGGCCTGGCGTGCTGCGATTCATGGGGTCGCAAAGAGTCGGACATGACTGAGCAACTGAACTGAACTGAACTGACCATTATATCTACTACTGTGGGCAGGAATCCCTTAGAAGAAATGGAGCAGCCATCATGGTCAACAAAAGAGTCCAAAATGCAGTACTTGGATGCAATCTCAAAAACGACAGTATGATCTCTGTTCGTGTCCAAGGCAAACCATTCAGTATCACGGTAATCCAAGTCTATGACCCGACCAGTAATGCTGAAGAAGCTGAACGGTTCTATGGAGACCTACAAGACCTTCTGGAACTAACAGTGAAAAGAGATGTCCTTTTCATTATAGGAGACTGGAATGAAAAAGTAGGAAGTCAAGAAACACCTGGAGTAACAGGCAAATTTGGCCTTGGAGTACAGAATGAAGCATGGCAAACGCTAACAGTTTTGCCAAGAGAATGCCCTGGTCATAGCAAACACCCTCTTCCAACAACACAAGAGAAGACTCTACACATGGACATCACCAGATGGTCAACACCAAAATCAGATTGATTATATTCTTTGCAGCCAAAGATGGAGAAGCTCTATACAGTCAGCAAAAACAAGACCAGGAGCTGACTGTAGCTCAGATCATGAACTCCTTATTGCCGAATTCAGACTTATATTGAAAAAAGTAGGGAAAGCCACTAGACCATTCAGGTATGACCTAAATCAAATCCCTTATGATTATACAGTGGAAGTGAGAAATAGATTTAAGGGACTAGATCTGATAGATAGAGTGCCTGAAGAACTATGGATGGAAGTTCATGGCATTGTACAGGAAACAGGGAGCAAGACTATCTCCATAGAAAAGAAATGCAAGAAAGCAAAATGGCTGTCTGAGGAGGCCTTACAAATAGCTGTGAAAAGAAGGGAAGCCAGAGAAGTAAAGGAGAAAAGGAAAGATACACTTATTTGAATGCAGAGTTCCAAAGAACAGTAAGGAGAGATAAGAAAGCTTTCCTCAGTGATCAGTGCAAAGAAATAGAGGAAAACAATAGAATGGGAGACTAGATATCTCTGCAAGAAAGTTAAAGATACCAAAGGAACATTATTTTTCTGGGCTCCAAAATCACTGCAGATGGTGATTGCAGCCATGAAATTAAAAGACGCTTACTCCTTGGAAGTAAAGTTATGACCAACCTAGACAGCATATTAAAAAGCAGACATATCATCACTTTGTCAACAAAGGTCCATCTAGTCAAGGCTATGGTTTTTCCAGTGGTCATGTATGGATGTGAGAGTTGGACTGTGAAGAAAGCTGAGAACCGAAGAATTGATGCTTTTGAACTGTGGTGTTGGAGAAGACTCTTGAGAGTCCCTTGGACTGCAAGGAGATCCAACCAGTCCATCCTAAAGGAGATCAGTCCTGGGTGTTCATTGGAAGGACTGATGATGAAGCTGAAACTCCAATACTTTGACCATCTGATGCGAAGAGCTGACTCATTTGAAAAGACCCTCATGCTGGGAAAGATTGAGGGCAGGAGGAGAAGTGGATGACAGAGGATGAGATGGCTGGATGGCATCACTGACTCGATGGAAGTGAGTCTGAGTGAACTCCGGGAGTTGGTGATGGACAGGGAGGCCTGGCGTGCTGTGATTCATGGGGTCACAAAGAGTTGGACATGACTGAGTGACTGAACTGAACTGAACAGAAGCAGAAGATATTAAGAAGAGGTGGCAAGAATACACAGAAGAACTATACAAAAGAGATCATCATGACCTAGATAATCATGATGGTGTGATCACTCACCTAGAGCCAGATATCCTGAATATGAAGTCAAGTGGAACTTAGGAAGCATCACTATGAACAAAGCTAGTGGAGGTGATGGAATTCCAGTTGAGCTATTTCAAATCCTGAAAGATGATGCTGTGAAAGTGCTGCACTCAATATGCCAGCGAATTTGGAAAACTCAGCAGTGGCCACAGGACTGGAAAAGGTCAGGTTTTATTCCAACCCCATAGAAAGGCAATGCCAAAGAATGCTCAAACTACTGCACAGTTGCACTCATTTCACACGCTAGAAAAGTAATGCTTAAAATTCTCCAATCCAGGCTTCAACAATATGTGAACCATGAACTTCCAGGTGTTCAAGCTGGATTTAAAAAAGGCAGAGGAACCAGAGATCAAATTGCCAACATCCATTGGATCATCGAAAAAGCAAGACAGTTCCAGAAAAACATCTATTTCTGCTTTATTGACTATGCCAAAGCCTTTGACTGTGTGGATCACAATAATCTGTGGAAAATTCTGAAAGAGATGGGAATACCAGACCACCTGACCTGCCTCTTGAGAAATCTGTATGCAGGTCAGGAAGCAACAGTTAGAACTGGACATGGAACAACAGACTGGTTCCAAATAGGAAAAGGAGTACGTCAAGGCTGTATATTGTCACCCTACTTATTTAACTTCTATGCAGAGTACATCATGAGAAACGCTGGACTGGAAGAAGCACAAGCTGGAATCAAGATTGCCGGGAAAAATATCAATAACCTCAGATATGCAGATGACACCACCCTTATGGCAGAAAGTGAAGAGGAACTCAAAAGCCTCTTGATGAAAGTGAAGGAGGAGAGTGAAAAAGTTGGCTTAAAGCTCAACATTCAGAAAACGAAGATCATGGCATCCAGTCCCATCACTTCATGGCAAATAGATGGAGAAACAGTGGAAATGGTGTCAGACTTTATTTTTTTGGGCTCCAAAATCACCGCAGATGATGACTGCAGCCATGAAATTAAAAGACGCTTACTCCTTGGAAGGAAAATTATAACCAACCTAGACAGTATATTAAAAACCAGAGACATTACTTTGCCAACAAAGGTTCGTCTAGTCAAGGCTGTGGTTTTTCCAGTAGTCATGTATGGATGTGAGAGTTGGACTATAGGGAAAGCTGAGAGCCAAAGAATGATGCTTTTGACTGTGGTGTTGGAGAAGACTCTTGAGAGTCCCTTGGACTGCAAGGAGATGCACCTAGTCCATACTGAAGGAAATCGGTCCTGAATATTCACTGGAAGGAGTGATGCTGAAGCTGAAACTCCCATACTTTGGCCACCTGATGTGAAGAGCTGACTCAATGGAAAACTGACTCTTTGGAGAAGACCCTGATGCTGGGAAAGATTGAGGGCAGGAGGAGAAGAGGACAACAGAGGATGAGATAGTTGATGGCATCACCAACTCAATGGACGTGAGTTTGAGTAAACTCCGGGAGGTGGTGATGGACAGGGAGGCCTGGCGTGCTGCAGTCCATGGGGTCACAAAGATTTGGACATGACTGAGTGGCTGAACTGGGAACTGAACATCTGAAAAGTCACTTCTCTTTCATAGTGGCAGACTGCTCTCCAAATCCCACACCATTCCCATGATGTTGCAATCGGCTTTGTGTGATGTCATTGTGTGATGTCATTGCGTGATGTCACACAATGTGTGTTAAGTGTTCCCTGTCCCTCTTAAGACAATGTCTAAGTTATTTACCTTTCAGATGTTCTCAGTGAAATACCCCCGTGCTACCCTGCTCTCCATTTACCCTTTAGCAAATCTGAACAGCTTACTTCTACAAGCATACCATGTTATTGCAAATGTCTAAGTTTTCAGAAATTCTATATTATCCCCTTGGAATATCCTTGGGTCTCTCTGTATCCGGCTTGAGGTCTGTTCCTTTCCTCTCTCCCCTGAATTTCACAGATACTCCTTTAGCTGAATTAATTGGACCATACTTTAACATAAAAAATGCCCATCCAATATTACTCAGCCATAAAAAAAGAATGAAATAATTCCAGCAACAAGGATGGACCTAGAGATTATCACACTCAGTGACCTACCAGATGTGGATCTGGTTCCCGTTCTTCCACACTTGGTGACGTGATCCTGGCAAGTCACTCGGAGAAAGCTGGGTCCTATGGACTCACCTGCAAAGTGCAAAGGACAGCTCTTGGCTGGATTTAGAGATTCACAGATGGTTAAGACATAGGTACTTTGAGAAGAACGAGGTGCTTATAATAATCCTGGCTGGTGGTGGAGGGAGGAGGAAATATTATGATGGAGGAGACAAATATTCATAGAACATCTGCTCTGGGCTGTTCTCCAGGCTGGGTGCCCCCCCTCTACCCTGACCTCATCTGAGAGGTGAGTAACCTGCTTGAGGTCCCAAATGGATGACCTCATGTTTGAACCTGGATGACCATAGAGAGAGGCCCTGACATCATCCCCTCTTCACTGGGTAGGAATCACAGCCTCAGGAAAGAAAGCAAATAACAGCAGCTGGGAAATAACTTCATGAGAATCAAGAGACGGTGTAGGGTGATTAGAGAAGAAGAGAGCCGTGCTGTGCTTAGTCGCTCAGCCGTGTCTGACTCTGTGACGCCATGGACTGTAGCCCGCCAGGCTTCTCTGTCCATGGCGATTCTCCAGGCAAGAATACTGGAGTGGGTTGCCATGCCATCCTCCAGGGATCATCCTAACCCAGGGATCAAACCCAGGTCTTCCAGATTTCAGGCAGATTCTTTACTGACTGAGCCACCAGGGAAATCCAGAGAAGAACAGTAAAACATATTGATTCAGGCAGCCTAAGCCAGATACCTAAACTACAAATAACTCAGGAGAACAGAGCACATCCTAAGTATGGTATGAGCTCCTTACAAGAAGACCTTTCATGGGAAGTCATTGTTCTCCCACCTTAGGTTTCAGATGTAGATTCCAGCTCGGCCATCTGATTACAGAAGGGTCCTGGACTTTCACCCTTCACCCAGCCTCCAGCCTCCAAGGGTGACCCAGGTGGGCAGCGTTTCTTCTACTTCCAGAGGACTCGACTGGCAGTTCCTGCCCTCTGTGGACGATCTCTTGGCTCCCATAAGGGAAATCAGGGCCCCAAGAGCATCCAGCCTCTGAAGCCACACCTTTTAGGGTCTCCCCAGCAATGACACGAGGCAGAGCTACTCTGGTCCCTTTCCAAGAGCTGACTCAGTGGGGAACTCACCAAGAGGGTACATGAAAATGTTGAGTGAATCAATTTCATTGAATTTTGGGGTGGATGGAGGTGCAGTGAGAACAAGGGAATTATCTTTCAATTTTAATTTCTGTTTTCATTTTGAATGGAAATAGGTTTCTATGGTACAAAATTCAGAAGGGACTACAGTGAAAATAAGCCCTCCCATCCTCTTGCTTATGAGTCTCCAGTCACTCACCTCTACCAGTGCCTTGTGGATTTGTCCATGGCTAGTCATTGCTTAGATGAGCAATAAGTGTGTATATATACTCCTTTTCTTTTAAAATATACAAATGGCAGCAAGCCATGTCCATTGTTCTGAATCTTGTTTTTCTTTTTAAGCCATGTATATTGGAGATCTTTCCATGTTAGTAATTAAGTGTGGCCCACTTTTCCCCCAAAGATATATTATAAATGTTCCTTTTAAGAAGTCTCCTGCTGAGGGATATTTAGGTTGTTGCTTCTCTTTTACAGTTACCAATAGTACTTGTCTTAAAGTGCCTTTAGTGAAAAAGTGAAGTCGCTCAGTCGTGTCCGACTCTGCGACTCCGTGGACTGTAGCCAGGCTCCTCTGTCCATGGGATTCTCCAGGCAAGAATATTGGAGTGGGTTGCCATTTCCTTCTCCAGGGGATCTTCCTGACCCAGGGATCGAACCCAGGTCTCCCACATTGCAGGCAGACGCTTTACCCTCTGAGCCACCAGGGAAGCTGGTGCCTTTAGAATAAAGCAATTTGGAATCTAGGGTCCTGAAGTGAAGTCGCTCAGTCGTGTCCGACTCTTTGCAACCCCATGGACTGTAACCCACCAGGCTCCTCTGTCCATGGGATTTTCCAGGCAAGAATACTGGAGTGGGTTGCCATTTCCTTCTCCAGGAGATCTTCCTGACCCAGGGATTGAACCTGGGTCTCCCACATTGTAGGCAGACGCTTTACCGTCTGAGCCACCAGGGAAGTCCTTGGTGAAGAGTCATGAAACTCACAATAAAAATATTAGAGTACAGCCTCTGATTTAGTTACCATTCAGAGAGCTTCCAGTCTTGCTGGACTTTCCATTTCCTTTTTGGGGGGAAGAAGAAAATCGGTGGTTCTGGGAGGGGCCTTGCTTGCTTTCCTCTTGCTTCACTTTCTTTTCCCTCCTGGCCAGATGGAACCGATGTTCACGAAATGTGGGCGCTGACCTCCAGCGTCTGGTCACCAAGGAGAGACTGCACACCTGCGGCATCTCTGGGTGCTCCAGAGAAAGGCAGAATTGGTTCCTCCCAGCCCGCTAGCATTTTCACAGGATCCACAGTTGATTCTTGTTTTGGTTAGAGTCTGAGACACTCTGACTAGCACCCTGAGTGGATTTGGCTCTTGTGCCAGTTGGCTGCTGGTGGGGAAGGACAGAGGTGAGGAGGCTCCCGGTCCCCTATTGGTAAGATCTGTGTTGAGGTTGATCCAGAAAGAGACCACACATTTGGCGGGAGCATCTGAAAGTGACTTGGGAGGCTGATGACGGGAGTGTCATGATTTGCTGGAGGGGAAAGCCCCTGAGAACCAGACATTCTCCTTCTAGTCTGAGTGTGAGGGTGTCAGAGAGAGGCCTGCCCAGGGGCGGTCTCCAGCCTTGCACAGGAGCGAACCTCACTGTCCTCCTTATTGGACTTTCTGGTCCATATATATGTCCAAAGAGCAGAATCAGCACTTGCTTGAACTAGTTTTTTTTTTTTTTTTTTTAATATATTTTTATATAAGTGAGTAGAAGAGAAGTATGTAAGTTAAGAACCAAGGCTAAGGGCTACCTCACTGATGAGATGTCATTGGACCACATACCGTTCTGAGACTTAGAACACAGGAGGACATGCACTTTGAATGTATCACATGGAGAACCCAGCTCTGCAGAGTCATGGCGGATATCTAAGTGGCCTAGAACAGCTGGGGGACAGAGAGACTCTACAGCACTCTTCCTGCAGCCAGCCCCATCTCCCAACCACTGCAAATGTACCGCCAAATAGATGAACATTTTACTGCTTTTCAGAAGGGCTTCTTCAGTCCTTTGCTGGAGCCTGAGGCTGTTGGCTTGGTCCTGGAAAGCGCTATTGCCTAGAAGTTAAGAGCATGGACCTTGGGATTGGCCAGATCTGAATTTGAATCCCAGTGTCTGCCCTTAGTCCTTTTCTGACCCGGGACAAGTGATTTAACCTCACTCAATTTTCCTTCTGCAAAGTGGTACCTACCATTACGGTTGCCAGGAGGACTGAATAAGATGATGCATTTGAAGCCCTTGTCAGTGTGTTTGGCAGACGATAAATACAGGCGGTCCCTGACTTACGATGATTCAACTTAAGTCTCTTGAACTTTATGATGATACAAGAGCAACACACATTCAGTAGAAACCTACTGTTCGTTTTGAGTTTTGATCTTTCCCAGCCCTCTCAACATGCTGTAAGGTACTTCCTCGTGATTCTGAGCAGTGGCAGTGATTACAGAACGACCGATACACTTACAGCCATTCTGGGCCCAGACAGTCATTCTGGTTTTTACTTTCAGCACAATATTCAATAAACTACATGAGCTATTCAACGCCCTATTAGAAAACAGATTCTGTGTTAGATGATTTTACTTAAATGGTGGCTAATGGAAGCCTTCTTAGCACCTCTGAGGTACAGCGGCCTAAAGCTATGCTGTTCAGTGCGACGGTGCATTAAATGCATTTCAACTTATGCTTGGTTCACTGGGACTAACCTTACTGGCAGTTAAGGAAGATCTAGATTCAAGGCTTGTTATTAATTCTAAGTGGGCGCTTGAGGGTAAGTGGGGAGACGGGAAGCCCAGGAGGAGAGGTGGGGGTCACCTGTGAGCTCACTGACCTGCGGGGGAGCAGGGACCGTCTCCCTGAGTCCAGTCTGGAGGCCCCGGGCTGTGACCTTCCCTCCCTGTGACGTTGGTGCGTCCGAGCGGCTCCAGGGGCCGGTGGTCCTTTGGCTGTCTCCTCCTCTGAAGCCTCTGGATGAGCTTTTATCCAGCCTTCCCACCTGGGCCCGTGAGAATTGCCTCATTTTTGATTGTCCCAGGGGCTGAGCAGGAAGCCGGTGACTGGTGGTCCAGGACACCCAGACAGTGATGCCTGGAGACACAGATCCTATTGGTGCTGAGCTCTGGGAACCTCGGGGGCCCAGCCTGGGGCCTACCCTCTTCACTCACCGAGTCTCTCCCCTGAGGGCCTCCACCCAGAGCTTAATGAGCGTGAGCCTCCCGAGAGCGAGCTCTGCACAGAAACCCACACACAGTGCTCTGGGAGCACTCACAGTGCCGGCTTCCGGGGGGCCTGAGGCTATTATTTTTGTTTGTCTCCTGAACAGCGGAGAGTTGGTTAGTGCTCTCTCCCTCTCTCTCATAAGACAAGCCTGAGACTCCGTTGAGGCTCACTAACTTTTTTGTGATCTCAACCCAAATCACAGGTAATAACAAATAACTGGGAAAACTTTGCAATGGTTTTTTTCATCATTTTATCTTCATAAAATCCTCAGAGATCTGAGCAGTAAACACTGTTGCCTGCATTTTATGGGAGGGGAAAAGAGAGGCTCAGGGAAGTGGCGTGAGCAGCCCACGGTCATAACTGGTGGGTGGTACAGGCAGGGCCCAAAGCCAGGCTCTGTAATCCTCTGATCTTTGCTTCCTCCACAGCTCCCGGGCTCCAGGGGTTCAGTCATCCCGGAATTACTCCATATTATGGGTCTGGCTTAGAGAAATAATGTTTTAAAGGAGAGGCATAAGCAATTTCAGCATTCTACTCTTTGCCACAGCGCCACTGTCCTTGATAAGGTTCCTGTCCTGTTCATTGGCAGCACATTCCAACAAGAGAATCCCTACTCTTTTCCCTGGAGAATTATGACCCCTGCAGCAACGGAATCCTGTGTTTTTTTTTTTTATTTAATATAATTTAAAAATATCATTTAAATATGCATACGATTGAAACTACATTTGGTTTTTTTCATTTTATGTTTTTGCTGCACCACACAGCATGTGGGATTCTAGTTCCCCCACGAGGGACTGAAGCCCTGCCCCCTGCATTGGAGGCATGGAATCTTAACCCCTAGGCCCCCAGGGAAGTCCCTGGGGTGCTGTCTGTCATCAGACCCAGAGCCTGTTGCTGGATTCCAAATAGGCGTTTGCAGTACGCTGCACCCCCCTTCCCCGGGCCAGTGCCACTTGTTGCCCTGGGGGCTCTCTGCCTGCCTCTCTCCCCTTTTTTAAACTAATTTTTGTAATTGGAGGATAGTTGCTTTACGATGTTGTGTTGGTTTCTGTTGCACAACAGTGGAATCAGCCATAATTTTACATATATCTATATTCATATCCCCTCCCTCCCGTACCTCTATCCCCCTCCCCACCCCACCTCTCCAGGCCATCGTGGAGCAGGCTGAGCCCCCTGTGTCAAACAGCAGCTCCCACTAGCTGCCTATTCTACACATGGTCGTGTATGTAAGTCAAGACTACCTTCTCAATTTGTTCCATGCTCTCCTTTCCTCGCTGTGTCCACAAGTCCGTTTCTACGTCTGCGTCTGCATTCCTTCCCTGTAAACAGGTTCACCAGCACTATTTTTCTAGATTCCATGTTGATGCATTAATATACCACATTTGTCTTTCTCTTTTTGAGTTACTTCACACTGTATGGCCGGCTCTAGGTTTATCTCACGGCAACTGACTCAAACCCCTTCTTTTTCATGGCTGAGTAATATTCCCTTGGGCATACATGCCGCATCTTCTTTATCCGTTCCTCTGTTAATGGACAGCTAGGGGGCTTCTGGGTTCTGGCTATTGTAAATAGTGCTGTTATGAACATTGGCATACATGTATCTCTGTGAACTGTGGTTTTCTATGGGTATATGCCCAGTAGTGGGATTGCTGGATCATATGGTACTTTTACTCCTAGTTTTTTTTAGAGAATCTCCGTGCTGTTCTCCATAGTGGCTGCATCAGTTCACATTCCACCAACAGCGCAAGAGGGGTCCGGTTCCCCCCCTCATTTTCACCCTGCTCTGGTTCAGAATCACAGCTTCGGGACCCCTCGCCCACTCTTGCTTCTTGGTGGCTGTCGCCGCCTGGAGCCCCAGTGGCTCTGACGGCTTGTCCCAAATCAGCCCTGTCATTATCCCAGGCTTGGGTGTTTCCTGCGTGGCCGGCATTTCTTTCTCGCAGCTGCTGTTCCTGGATCTGTCTCTGGTCACCTGTTATATCCCACTTGTCTCCCTGTGGGTTTCTGTGACTTCATTTTCCGTTTCTTTCTGTCTGGGGGCAGGGACCTGAGTCATGCCTGGGGGGCCCTGAGATGTGGCAGCCTTTGCTTTCTGTATCTCGAGGCTCAGGCTGAACATCCTTCCGTCCGAGGGGCCTGCAGTGCGTGTTTGTATTATTTAAGAAAAATTCCACCACGGGATGTAAGAGAAAGTAAGGAGAGAGCCAAGGAGCCTGCAAGAAAGGAAGTAGAGAGTGTGTGTGATGAATATTTATAGGAAGGCATGAAAGGACTGTGAAACAGCACATATTTATGAAGCAATGAGGCAGTTTCACAAAGCATCAAAATGCATGAGCTTGTAAATTGGCACCACTGGGTGATGCCCATTTTTGGTCCCACTTGTTTTCTGCCCAAGACATGGAATTAAAAGGCACCGTTGCTTAGCAAGTCGCTGGTGAGCTAGAGCTCTGGGTGAGGCTTTACTTTCTCCTGCCTTTTTCTGACGGGTGCCTATTGGCTCCGGGCACCTTCTGTCCTCCAGCATCCCTGTATGCCCTTGGCTCAGTGTTCTCATGACTGTATGTCAGTGGGAACGTGAATGTGTCAGAGAAGGAGGAGGAGAGAGTGACAGGAGGGGAGTTGGAGGCACACAGACACACACACACACACACAGACACACACACACAGACACACACACACAGACACACACACACACAGACACACACAGACACACACACAGACACACAGACAGACACACACATACACACTAAACACAGGGTTCAGGTAGTGTGGTTCTTTCATCCTGCTTGAATGCTTCCCTAAATTTGTCCCTTTCCTCTTGATTTTCCATGCATTTCTATTATTAATTGAATACGTCATTCGATTTGAGCATGTTAATTTGGCTCAGGAGCCTGTCTGCACTGTAAGCTCTCTCGTGCAGCACTCGGAGGCTGCGGTTGCATCATGGACATTTCCCACACAGCAAGTCCACTTTAATCCCGTCCTATAAGCCATAGTAGGTTCTGTCTCATCAGGAATTTTATGTGAGTGTGGGGATGAGGCAGGCTTGCACGAGGCATATGAAAAAATTACAAGGAGGTGAGACAGAGATTAGAAGTGAATTCTGGGTCCTCTGCCCCGAGTTTGTTTGGGGGACAGTTTTGCCATGGCTGGCAGCTGGCTCTGTGGCACTCTGCCTGGGTTCCTCTTCAATTTCTCCATCCATCCCCAGCCTGGTACTCAGAATCTCAGTTCCTCCTCATTCCGCTGAGTTTCCTGTTCTGAATCTGAGAAGCTGGCTTCTTTCTCTGTCCTGGGGTTTCCTGAGGCGGAGTCCGAGGCTCTGGAAGAGCCAATGAGAGTGCATTCCATGGTGGTGCCGCTCCAAGGGAAGGCAGGAAGGCTTGGCCCCTTTCCTAGGCAACTGGAGACCCCACATCTCCTGCTGCACTGGGAAATTATTATGCAGGATGGATTTTTGGTAGGTAGCTTGTTTGTGTGCAGGAAGTCCAGCCTCTGGACTCTTGAAGCTGGGACAGAGCCTTGGAGTGGAGAGTGTTGTAGAGGGTGTGGAGAAGACATGAGAAGGAATTCTCTGGTGGTCCAGTGGGTAGAACTCCATGCTTTCATTGCAGTGGCCCCAGGTTTAATCCCGGTCGGGGAACTAAGATCCCACAAATCACCTGCTGTACCCCACCCCCAACAAAAAGAAAAAGAAAAGAAAAAGAAAGAAAAAAGAGAAGGCGTGGGATGCACTCTGGAGAGACCAAGTCCCTGTGCAGGTCTGACTCCTGGGTGTCCTATGGGTCATGACTCTAACTCCCACCTGCCATCAGCTATTACCCCCGTCTTTCTCCAGCATCGCGTTCATTGTCACGGTATACTGCACAGGGGCATGCATGGCTCCCTGAAGTTTTACTGCATAACCCAAACAGGCCAGAAAGCAGAATGGCTTTGCTTTTCTTTTAATCATGATCTTCAATCTACTCGGATATTTTTTCCCCCATTCCTTGATGATATCTTTATCACAAATCATCACCTTCAGGCACAAAAGCAAGGGCTCAAAGGAGATTAATCACTGGCCCCGATTCCTCACCTCTCTCTGTGTTCGTGTACCTTTCTCTGAGGAATTTAGGACCATTGGGAGAGTTTAGTCAATTGTCCAAGAGTTCTGACACCAACCTCAAAGGCTTAGGGTCCAACTACAAAGTTGGAGAGTCGAGTCCACACAAACCACTCTCAGGTCTGATGCCAACTGCAAATTCGAAGAGGTTCCCAAACCTACCCTCAAATTAGATAGTTCTGTAAAGAACTCACAGAACCCACTGAAAACTTATCCTCAGAGTCACGGTCTATTACAGCAAAAGGATATAGATTAAAATCGTCTAAGAGAAGGAATGCAGAGGGGAGTGTCTGAGAGGGCTCCAGATATAAAGCTTCTGCAGCCCCCACGATGTATTAACTTCTGGATATTCATAGGTGACAAGAGCATTGCCAAACAAGGAAGCTCACCTGGGCTTTGAGGTCCAGAATTTTTATTGGAGCTTTTTTTTGTGAAGTATAGTTGATTTACAATGCTATGTTATTTTCAGCAAAGTGGTTCAGTTATGCATATCTGTCTTTTTTTGACTATAGGTTATTATAAGATATTGAATACACTTTCCTTACAGTAGCTCCTTGTTGTTTATTTTTTATAGGTAGTAGGATGTATCTGTTAATTCCAACATCAAATCAGCCAATACTAAAGGAAATCAGTCCTGAATATTCACTGGAAGGACTGATGCTGAAGCTGAAGCTCCAATACTTTGGTCACCTGATACGAAGAGTTGACTCATTGGAAAAGACCCTGATGCTGGGAAAGATTGAGGGCAGGAGGAGAAGGGGACGACAGAGGATGAGATGGCTGGACGGCATCACCGACTCGATGGACATGAGTTTGAGCAAACTTCGGGTGATAGTGAAATACAGGGAAGCCTGGTGTGCGGCAGTTCACGGGGTCGCAAAGAATCGGACACGACTAAGTGACTGAACAACAACAGTGTGTATCTGCTAATCCCAAGTTCCTAATTTATCCCCCCCGACTTCTTGCATCCCTTCTCCACTGCTAACCATAAGACTGTTCTCTATGTCTGTGAGTTTATTTCTGTTTTATGAGTAAGATCACTCGTATCCTATTTTAGATTTCACACGTAAGTGATATCATATAATATTTGTTTTTCTCTAACTTCACTTCATTTGACAATGTCTAGGTCCATCTATGTTGCTGCAAATGCCATTGTTTCATTCTCTCTTATGACTGAGTAATATTCCATTATAGATGTATCTTTATCTTCTTTATCCACTCATCTGCTGATGGGCACGTAAGTTGCTTCCATGTCTTGACTATCGTAAATAGCGCTGCTATCAACTTTGGAGTGCATGCATTTTTTCAGATTATGGCTTTGTCTAGATATGTGCCCAGGGGTGCTATTGCTGGATCATACGGTAGCTAGCTCTGTGTTTACTTTTTAAAGGAATGTCCATCCTGTTTGCTTCAGTGGCTGCACCACCTTCCTACCAACAAGCTGGGAGGATCCCCTTTCCTCCACACCCTCTCCAGCATTTATTATTTGTAAACTTTTGATCATGGCCAATCTGACTGGCGTGAGGTGATACCTTAATGCAGTTTTGGTTTGCATTTCTCTAATAATTAGCAATGTTGAGCATCTTTTCTTGTGCCTGTTGACTGTATTTCTTCTTCGGAGAAAGGTCAGTTTGGGCCTCCAACTCCAGTGTTCTTGCCCGGAGAATCCCAGGGACGGCGGGGCCTGGTGGGCTGCCGTCTCTGGGGTCGCACAGAGTCGGACACGACTGAAGGGACTTAGCAGCAGCAGCAGGTGTTTTCACTTTCTTGAAGTTTTTTGAAGAACAGATGCTCTTCATGTTTAATAAAGTCTATATAAAATTTAAACTAAGCTTGTCTCTTTCCACAAAATTTTGCTGGATTTTGATTGGAATTATATTGACTCAATAGGTCAAACTGGGGAAAACTGACATCCTTCCAATACTGAATATGTTGAACATGAGTGTCATGTATCCATCAACTTATTTAGGTTTCTTTAACTGTCTGAGTCATATTTTGTAGTTCTCTGTTGGGGGTCGTACACGTTTGTTTTTGGCTAGGTTTACTTCTAGATATTTTAAGTCTTTAACATAATTGTAAATGCTAAAAATTTCCTTGTTCCTGTTTTTATTGCTGTGCATGCTTATTGCTCAGTCCAGTCCAACCGTTTGAGACTCCAGGGACTGCAGCCCACCAGGCTCCTCTGTCTATGGAATTCTCCAGGCAAGAAGACTGGAGATATTCCCTTCTCCAGGGAATATCTTCACTACCCAGGGGTCGAGCCCAGGCCTCCTGCATCGCAGGCAGGGTCTTTACTGTCTGAGGCACCAGGGGAACTTCGGTGAAGCACATCTCGTCTGGGAAAGAAGCTCTCCTGAAATGGTTAATGGAAGATACAGAGTTCTGGGATCAGAGACGCGGGTGGTTTCAGATAAGCAGATTGTTCCAGTGAGAGAATGGGGTGTATTGTGCCAAGCGGGGGAGAGATTTTAAACGGGTATGTGGGTCCACACTAGTCTGGGTATTCAAGTTTGGTTGTTTGTGCAAAGGATTAATTTACCTTTGAATGAACTGTCCTTCTTTGGTGTCTGCCTGCCAACTGGAAGTGAATTTGTTTCTAAAACAGTACGAGGATTCTTGGTTTCACCTGGGAGAGAGAACGCGTCTCTGTCTTTCAAGGTCGCACATTTTTCTGCGTTCTGTCTAGGAGGAGATAAGGGCTCCAGGGCCATAGAACACAATAGGCCATTCTTGTGACTATTCTGGGCACCGTGAGTGGCCTCTGTTCTTGACCCGATACCCTCCTCGGTGCGGGAACTTTGTTATCATTTCCCTGAAAGCAAATCCAACGTGACACGATGGATGAATAGTGTCAATTCTACTGAAAGTGTCTTGGGGAGACTGAAAAGCCCTGTGAATCCTGGGGAGGCAGTTTTGATCTATGACAGAACCCAATAAAAATCCCTATTAGTCATGTATGTTTTCTCTCCAAGGGGGAAGGTTTCACATTTCTTTCATCTCTTTTCTCCATATTCTTAAGCAAATCAATCTAGTCTCTTTCACAGTCTCCAGCCTCTCTCTCATCCTCCCATCCATTCCTCTGCCTGGCTAACAGAGGCCCCTTCTTAGGGTCCACTCCTCTTAGAAAGGAAGTGGATTCTCATCACCTACCCCTTTCTGGTGAATGGCTGTAACTGGTAATCCACTTCCAGGTATCTGAGCACCCATTGGCTCAGAGGGATAAATGGGCTAAAGCAAAGGAGAGCCACCTCCCTCCCTAGGACTGGGGGTCCCAAGGCCCCTCTTGAACACGTTTTCTAGTTCTTCCCATTCTGCTCACTGTATATATTTAGAGAATTTTCTGGGACCCACCTGAGAGCTTTATGGTTCAGCAGGAATAAGAGAAAGGGTGGAAATTCCATTTTGGACCTTCTGCAGTGAGTCGGACACCACTGAAGCTACTTAGCATGCATGCACATACACACACATACCCCATCAGTCTTTTAGTCACTGGCTGCTCCCAACCCTCTAAAGGAGCATCCTTGGGTGTTTATCCCATATCTTCTTCCCTTTTCACCCGGGCCTTGGACACAGGCAGCCCTGCCCCACACCAACACTTGCATTTTATTGCAATTTTTCCCCTCAGGCAGACATTCTTCTCTGTATTAGTCTTGAATTCAGCTGAAAAATAGGAGAGTCACACACACAATTACTAAGCCTTGCTGCTCATATCTTTAAAATGTGTTAATGGATGGTTCATAGATTGCTCTCTCTCCTTATTCATTGGACTTGGATTCTTGTTGCCCTTGACTGGGGCTCTATAGCTTTCATTCTGATATGAAAATTTGCCACTGAATTGTGATCCACTTATTCCTTCCTTCCTTCCTTCAATGTTTATTGAGCACATACTATTTGCCAGGCAGTGTTCTAGGCACTGGGGATAAAGTGATAAACAAGGCGGAGAAGACTGCTGTCCTCACGGCTCTTATATTATGTTGACAAAGGAAAGCACAAACAAGCAAACAAACAAAAAACCAGATGGGGACAAATTCTTGAAGAAAATCAACACGAATGAAAGACAGGCTGCGTTACAAGCTACTGATGCTGAGTGAAGGAGGAAGGCCTTTACTCTATATACTTACAAGTGATGAGGTGTTGCTGATTTAAATCTTCAAGTTCACAAAATAATTTGCAATTTACCCTTCCCTTTCAGAGTCTGAATTTTCAAATCGGTTTTCTCACATAGACTGTGCAACTGCCATTTCAGAGGAAATGTGATTCTAGACCAGGGGTTTAACTTATATGCAGAGCACATCATTCGAAATACGGGGCTGGATGAAACACAAGCTGGAATCAAGATTGCCAGGAGAAATATCAATAACCTCAGATATGCAGATGACACCATCATTATGGCAGGAAATGAAGAGGAATTAAAGAATCTCTTGATGAAGGTGAAAGAGGAGACTGAAAAAACTGGCTGAAAACCCAACATTCACAAAACAAATATCATGGCATCTGGCCCCATCACTTCATGGCAAATAGATGGGGAAACAATGGAAACAGCGATACTTTATTTTTTTGGGCTCCAAAATCACTGCAGATGGTGACTGCCGCCATGAAATTTAAAAAATGATGCTTGCTCCTTGGAAGAAAAGCTATGACCAACCTGCTGCTAAGTCGCTTCAGTCGTGTCCGACTCTGTGCGACCCCATAGATGGAAAAGCCCACCAGGCTCCTCCATCCATGGGATTTTCCAGGCAAGAGTACTGGAGTGGGGTGCCATTGCCTTCTCCGATGACCAACCTAGACAGAGTATTAAAAAGCAGAGACAAAGGTCTCTATAGTCAAAGCTATGGTTTTTCCAGTGGTCATGTATGGATGTGAAGGTTGGGCCATTAAGAAGGCTGAGTGCCGAAGAATTGACACTTTTGAACTGTGGTGTTGGAGAAGACTCTATTGGATAGAAGAGTCCCTTGGACTGCAAGGAGATCCAACCAGTCCATCTCAAAGGAAATCAACCCTGGATATTCATTGGAAGGACTGAGGCTGAAGCTGAAACTCTAATACTTCAGCCTCCTGATGCGAAGAGCTGACTCACTGGAAAAGACTCTGATGCTGGGAAAGATTGAAGGCAGGAGGAGAAGGGGACGACAGAGGATGAGATGGCTGGATGGCATCACCGACTCGATGGACGTGAGTTTGAGTGAACTCCGGGAATTGGTGATGGACAGGGAGGCCTGGCGTGCTGCAGTCCACGGGGTCACAAAGAGTCGGACACGACTGAGCGACTGAACAATGACAACCAAGGCCAGGGATTGGCGGGCTTCTGGAAAGGGCTGGACAGGAAATCCTTTTGGCTTTGAGGGCCACAGTCTCTCTGTCTCTGCTGGTGGTTGCACAAGGGCCATCATGATGATGTCAATGCCAGCAGGAGGCTGAGACCTGACACAGCTTTCCTCACAAAAACAGGAGTCAGGCCACAGCCTGCCGCCCCACCCGCAACAGTTCTCTGACCTTTGCCCTCAACCGCTGTTTGTTTTCCTTTACTTCAAAGTGGCAGCAGCAGCCCTTTTTCTTTGAGGGGAGAACCCCCTCCCCATTAAATAGTCTTTACTGGGACTTCCCTGGTGGTCCCATGGCTAAGATGCCAGGCTCCCAATACAGGAAAGTGAATGTGAGTGTTGCTCAGTCGTGTCCGGCTCTTTGCGACCCCGTGGACTGAGCAGTCCATGGACTTCCCAGGCAAGAATACTAGAGTGGTAGCCTTTCCCTTCCCTAGGGGATTTTCCTGACCCAGGAACCGAACCCAGGTCTGCCTCATTGCGGGAGGATTCTTTCCCAGCTGAGCCACCAGGGAAGCCCAAATCCGCCGTCACGGAACCGAACCCATACGCTGCAGGTAAGACCTGGCGCAGACAAATACACACGTATTAAAAAAAAATTCTGTCCTTAATTTTTCTTCATTAGAAAATACAAACTAAGATATACTAATTCAGAAAATTTATACAGTAGACAAGAAAAAGTAGGGTAAAAAAATGTTAGGCTTAACCTTTACCTTCAAATACATTCTTAAGGATAACCAGTTTTTTTCTTTCTCTTTTAATAAACTTTTAAAAGCTGTTTATGGGTTTTGTTATAATATTGCTTCTGTTTTACGTTTTGGTCCTTTGTCCATGAGGCCTGTGGGGTCCTAGCTCCCCGTCCAGGAATCAAATGCATACCCCCTGCATTGAAAGGTCTCTTACCTTTTGGAAAGGTAAGACAAATTTACCTTTGGAAGGGTAACTTCCAAATTGTTGTGTGAACTTGAAGATTTAAATCAGCAAGTGTCTTAACCACTGGACCGCCAGGAAAGGCCTGGATGACCTGTGTTACTGCGTTTCTTTTCGGATGTTTCTTTGTGTGTGGATATACTTAAGAAGTAGATACACAGAGATATACAAACAAAGGTGTGTTTTGGTTTGCTTTTTTCTTTTCTCTTTCCTTTCCTTCCTTTTGTGCTGTGCTCAGTCGTGTCCGACTCATGCGACCCCATGGACTGTAGCCCGCCAGGCTCCTGCATCCATGGAACTTTTCAGGCAAGAGTACTGGAGTGGGTTGCCAGTGCCTTCTCTAGGGGCTCTGCCCCGCCCGCGGATGGAACCTGCGTCTCTTGCGGCTCCTGCATCGACAGGCAGAGTCCTTGCCGCTAGCGCCCCCTGGGGGCTGCCCTTGTGGCTCAGCTGGGAAAGAATCTGCCTGCAGTGCGGGAGACCTGGGTTCGATCCCTGGGTTGGGAAGATCCCCTGGAGGAGGGAATGGCTACCCACTCCAGTATCCTGGCCTGGAGAACTCCGTAGACTGTACAGTCCACGGGGTCGCAAAGAGTCGGACACGACTGAGCACTTTCACTGAGCGCCCCCGGGAAGCCCTTTTCCTTCCTGCCCTGCCTTTCCCGCTGCCTGCTTCCCCTCCCTGTGTCCTCCCCGCTCCGTCCCTCTGTTGTCTCTAGCACACGTGGGACTGTCCCGAAATCCTGCTCCGCAGCCGCTTCTCTCACCCCGCGCTGCATCATGGTGCCTCTTTGGCTCTGAGAGACACACATTCCACAGTGGGCGGCTTGTTGTTGCCAACGAGCATGACGTGAGTGTCGGGTTATGTGTGGTGAGTGGAGCTGGGAGCAGGTGGACGTGGGGGCATCTCCATGTGCACCCACACGACCCTGGCGCCGGCTGGACCGCGGGCCCCGGGCGCTCTCAGACCATCTGCCCACAGCTGTGGGACCCTTTCCTGACCGGCAGGCGCCAACAGCTGCTCTGGAGTTTGGAAGGAGCCTCTGTCCCCAGCGGCAGTCTGGCCAGTTCTGGATTGCAAGACTTGCTCCAAAGCAGGTACTTCTCCTGACAGGACTGGCAAACTCCTGTACAAAGTGGAGAAGAGTGGGCCCAAGGGGCCTGGAGTTCAAGCATTCCCCTCCCCACATGCACTGATGGGTGTGCCTTAATGAAAAAAAAACTTGATCAGAATGTCAGGAGCCCTCCTATATGATCCGAGCAAATCAGCTTTCTTCCCCTTCCTACGGAGAAAAATTGAGAGAATAATAAAACAAACGCCTGTATAACTTTCACTCAATTCATAGCACTTTCCCCACATTTGCTTTGCTTATTTTTCTTTCTCTCTAAAAGCATGTATGTATATATATGTGTGTGTGTATATATATATATATATACGCATACATACATGAGTTTCCCAGGTGGCGCTAGTGGTAAAGAATCCACCTGCAAAGCAGGAGATACAGCAGACGTGGATTGGATCCCTGGATGGGGAAGAGCCCCTGGACGAGGGCACGGCAACCCACTCCAGTATTCTTGCCTGGAAAATCCCACGCACAAAGGAGCCTGGCGGGCTACTGCCCACGGTGCCACAAGACTCAGACACAACTTGACTGGTGAGCACACGTGCGTGCTTGCTGAGTCACTTCAGTCGTGGCCAACGCTTTGCGACCCTACACGCCACAGCCCGCCAGGCTCCTCTGTCCATGCGATTCTCCAGCAAGAATACTGGAGTGGGTGGCTGTGCCCTCCTCCAGGGGATCTTCCCCATCCAGGGACTGAGCCCACATCTCTTACGTCTCCTGCTTTGGCAGGTGGGTTCTTTTCACCACTATCACCACCTGGGAAGCTCCCCCTACATATATAAATTATAAATATTTATGCATGTATATATTTAAACATTTAATTTGATTAAAATTTGATTTTTGGCCATACCATGTGGCTTGTGGGTTCTTAGTTCGCCCAGGGATGGAAACTGGCCCCCAGCAGTGAAAGTGCCAAGTCCTAATCACTGGACCTTCAGAGACTTCCCAGTTCTATTTTTAATTGTGGTTCCAGAATAAATCACATATTACATATCCAAAGTAAATCACAGCTCTAATTTCTCCATTCAAAGCTATTTCTTTTTTTCTTTTTTTTTTAATTTTATTTTTAAACTTTATATAACTGTATTACTTTTGCCAAATATCAAAATGAATCAGCCATTTCTAATATTCCTTTACCAATTAGCTAGCCCTAAGGTGTTGAATAAAGTTCCTTTCTCTCAGATAAGTTCCTGTCTTTAGTTCAGCTGCTTAGAATGTTAAAGCTGAGGCCCTTGAGAGTCTAGCTGCTTTCTTTGAGTTGCAGGGTGGTCCACGAGAGTGTACACTTCCCAGGGGCAGACATATTTGCTTTGTTATTGCTGTTTGTCCATTGTTCAGAAGAGAACCTGGCACGTAGCAAATGCTGCTGCTGCTGCTAAGTCACTTCAGTCGTGTCTGACTCTGTGCAACCCCATAGACGGCAGCCCACCAGGCTCCTCAGTCCATGGGATTCTCCAGGCGAGAGTACTGGAGTGGGTTGCCATTGGCTTCCCACATAGCAAATACTCGGTAACTAAACGTTAGCTGAGTGATTTATTGTGGCTTCAGCGATCACTTAAGAGCTACAGGCAGCAAAAAAGAGGATGAGATGCAAAAGCCAAGAAAACAAAACATTCCTGGGAAATCCACGGTTAACGGATTAAAATCCATCTCTCAGTCTACTTGAGATCCATTGGCTGGAGCTCAGAGCTACCCACAGAGAGGCTGGAACAAAAAGTTTTGCATTGGGCACGTTGCTGCCACACACGCACACACACACAAGCTGCTTTTCTCTAAGTAAGGAAGAGGGGACTTCATATGGAGCAGCAAAGGAGACAATTTTTTCTGGGCCTTAGGCATGTGCCTGTGGATGATTCTGCCTGGAGAGTGTGAGAAATCTAGACAGACAATAGATAACAAGAGGTCAGTCCACAGAAAAGGAGCCCAAAGCAACTGTTTCTCAGAAAACTGATCGGGATTAGTAGAGAAACAGCTCTGATGGTGACTTTGTGACTGTTTTCTGTCTGCAAGGGACCAGATGTCTTATTTGTGCCCAACCTACTGAACTGCGGGGCCAGCACAGTTCCTAAGAAGCTAAAAATGGACCTGGAGGTTCAGTCACTGGCCTGAGCTGAGCTCCGCTACTGGTCAATTCTGAACTGACAAGATAACGAACTGTTTGAATCAGACAATCTTCTTTCCTGTGAACTGCATGGTTTTTACCTTTATCTTGCTGCTTGCCTTTGGTTGGCAAGACCCTCTTCATGGGGTTCCTATACCCCGTGCATATCCAGAACTGGAGACATGCCTTGTGGAGCCCGGGCAAAATGAAAACGTGGGGCCCTTTGCTTTGGGATTTCAGGATGATGATCGTGAAATTGTAAACCAAGTGTGGGGCCGTCTGAGCACAAAGGCCCTGTCTGGGCAGTTCAGGAAGTGTTCGCACAGGTCACAAGTTCCTGAAGCTGGCTTGCCAGATCCTTACACGCGATGAACCCACAAGACTGGGGCCAGTCACCTCTGACTTATTTTTGACAGTTAACCTGAAGATCCCACCCCACAGGATCGACTCCCTCTGCGTTGGATCAGATTTTCCCTGCTTGGCCTGGCAGTGAACTCAGACTCACTCACACTCATGGTGAATCAGACCTTGTTATTTTAAAATTCTATTAATGGCAATTTTAGAGTGGGTGCCACAGAGTATTTAGACTAGTTAAACGTGGGAATTGAGACTATGGTTTGTGTATGTGTGTGTGTGTGTGTGTGTTTCCTTCTATGACTCCGCTAAAATGTCAGCAAAAGAAAAGTAAAAGGTATGAATCCACAAGGATAAAGAGATCACGGGAGGTGAGCAGAGCAGCTGAGAGAGAAAGAAACCTAAATCTATAGCCCCTAGAAAGGGGCAGGGAGAACTAACAAGGCATGAGTTGAGTCTTACTGCAGAAAACCTTAAAGACTCAGGAGCTGGCACCCAGGTATCTTTTTTGGTGTGTTTTTTGGCCGCTTGGCTTGTGGGATCTTAGTTCCCCGACCAGGGATTGAACCCCAGTCCTTGGGGGAAAGAGTCAAGTCCCAACCACTGGACTGCCAGGGAATTCTCTAGCAGCTGTCTCTAGAGTTAGGGGTAGGCTGGGGCTGGAAACAGGAAGCCAACAGGAAGTCCAAACAAAAAGCGGTTGCACCCTGGATTGTTTCTCTTGCTCCAAGAAAGACTGAGAGCAAATTTTTTTTCGCTGTAGAAGTTGACCCACAGAGCTTTTGGATTTGGGAATGCCATGCAGAATTGAGGGCAGTAGTTGAGTACCGATTGCCAATGGGGATTAATGAAAATCTACAGGAAGGCTGCCTGGCTTGCTGATAGCCAAACGGCCCCCAGAGTGCTGAGGCCAGGCTTCCAGCAGGGACGCAGGGAAGTGACCTCTGGGGAGACCACCAGCCAGGAGAAGAGGCTATCTTGGCCCCCCATCTCCAGAGGCCAGCACCCCTCTAAACTGCCCTTTGCTGACGTCTACAAGCAAGAAACCCAGGCATGCCGAGTTGTGCTTCGCTCTTCAATGTGAGTGGACAAAGTAGGGGAAAGATACTAGAAGAAAAAACAAGATAAAAGTCAAGGAACAGGGGAAGGATTTGGGGGAAACAGAATACAGAGTTTAGACGTCAGCTTTGAAACACTGTAATTAATATAGCACATGAGGCCGCCACTCCACATCACTTTCTAGTTCCATTTCTTGCTTAAATCCATTACCTCTCAACGTGACACAATCTATTAGTTGTTCACTGTCTGTTGCCCCTCGTTGAATAGCCCACTCTATGAGAGCAGGAGCTCTGTTCGTTTTTCTATCATCTGCTCATGACTGTCCCAGAGTAAGTGCTCAACCCATGCTGTTGACTGAATGGATAAAAACTGTTCATAAACAGAAACAGGGCGCTGTAAAGAAGGTGCAATGCCGAGCAGAAGAGACACTGGAATAATAATAGCGTGCTAAGAGAATTTAAAAATCCAGGGACTTCCCTGCTGGCCCAGGGGTTCAGAGCCCACCTGCCAAAGCAGGGCACGAGTTCGATCCCTGGCCCAGGAAGATCTCTCAGGCCACGGAGCAGCTAAGCCCGTGTGCCGCAGCTGCGGGGCCTGAGGACTGCAACCACTGGGCCCCTTGCCTAGAGCCTGCGCTCGGCAACAAGAGAAGCCACAGAGATGAGAGCCCACGCGCCACAGGGACGAGGAGCCCCTGCTCGCTGCAAGTAGGGAAAGCCCACAAGCAGTAACGGACACCGAGCGCAGCCAAAACTAACGAACTAAACAGTAATGGACTGACTCACCAAAAGAAAAAGAAAATTTAAAAATTCAGTTCAGTTCAGTCGCTCAGTTGAGTCTGACTCTTTGCGACCCCATGAATCGCAGCACGCCAGGCCTCCCTGTCCATCACCAACTCCCGGAGTTCACTCAGACCCACATTCATCAGTAAGAGAGTTAAAAAATAAAAGTGAGGAAATATCCTCAAATATAGAATAAAACAATGAAAAATAATTAAAAAAACAAGAAGGAAATTGGAAAGATGAGCCAAAGAGTTTTAGCATCTGACTAATAGAAGTTCCAAAAAGAAAGAATAGAAAAATCGGAAGGGAAACGGTTGGCACAGAAATGATGAAGAAAAATTCTCAGAAATAAAAGGTATTTTCAGAATTCAAATTCACTGAGTCTGGAAAAATAAATGCACACCATCTCAAGGGACCACTCAGGAAATTTCAGATTTTAGGGTTAATTATAAGATCCTAGAAAGCTTCTAGAGAGTAAAATAACCACAAATAAAAGATGAGTGTCAGAATGGCATTGGGCCTCCCAGCAGAACACTGGAAACCGGAAGACGGGGGCAACGCATTCAAAGACTGAGAGAGGATGATCTGCAACTTCCAATTCTGCACTCAGACACAGTGTTACGAGGGTGGTGCAAGAAAGAACTGCTCAGACATGCCAGGTCGTAAAAATACACCGCCGATCAACCTGTGTCAGGAGGCCCCAGAGAGAGCATCAAAATTAGGAACTAAACCAAGAGAAGATCTCAGATTGAGAAGGGAAAAATATTCCCATTCCGAAGGTATTCTCAGGACGAGCGCTCCACATGAGATCAGAAGGGCGGCCAGTCCAGAGAGGAGCAGCAGTGTGCAGGGTCCCAGGAGATGTGTCTTTGAGAAATTCACCCAACTTGTGGTTTACCCGATGCATTTGTCTGGGCGTGGATGTTCAGTTGTGTTTGGAACTAGTCTGGGGATAGTTTGAGTCAATTGTACGTATATAAAAAACCAAGCAGATGAAAAACGAAGGCAATATGAGCTCAGGAAAAGCAAACCACCCCGTAAGAAAGGGTATGTGATCGTAACGTGCCAGACGACTCAGCCAAGATTTACATTTTTGTAGTCAGCCATGTCATGTAAGCCTTAAATAGCAATTTTAACAAAAAATCTTGATAAAACTTTATTGAGAGAATGTTGAAGGTATATAGGGATGTGTGGGTTAAAAGAATGAAACTCTTGTTTCCTAGCCTGTGAAGTCCAAAGTTAAAATTCTGAAACAAACAAACAAAAGAAACAAGAAATACCCATAGGCACGTGATTTAGGAACACGATGGTGAACAGGCCAAGGAACTAACGGGGTTGAGAGGGGTCGCCTTGGGGTGTGGAGGCTGGGCACAGGCAGGGCTGAGGGCAGGGAAGGTTTTCTGTTGCAAGCCTCGTGGTACCGCTTCACTTTTTACACTGCACAAGGAAGTCCTTTGATGCTAAGAGTGATTAAAGGCGGTTTGCTAATGGGCTGATGCGCGGAACACCTCCTCTTCATCTGTCTGCCTCTTGGTGTGGTGTTCACAGCGAGGGCTTGAGGGCAGCGGCGGCCTTGGAGCTTAGTCATGTGGAGTGTGACGTCTTCTTTGAAGCCATCACGAGCTTATCATGTTCTCCCAGTCTCGCTGGGAACAGAAGGTCTGGGAACCAAGGGCTGGGAGATGGGCATGGAGTCTTTCACTACAGACGGAAGGATAAACAAACATGCATATACCATACAAACATCTGGCTATTTCTTCCAACGGAAAAAAACTGAAACCCTCTTTTGACTTCACTTCCCCCCCAGCTATTTCCCTATTTTTATGTCACTTTGTAGCCACATTGTTCTAGATCGTGGTCCTTACTTAGTGTCATGAGTTCTTCTCCCTGGCTGCCTTGAACCCATTCCAGTCTGTGCTTGCTAAAAACGCTGCTTCTTTCAAGATCTTTAACGGCCTCCGTGTTACTAAATCCAACGGTGAATTTTGTTTTTATCTTCCTATTGACAGCATTTGATTCAGCTGATGGCATTGGATTCTCCTCAACACTTTGTACTCAGAAGGAGGGCTCAGGGTCATTGATTCTTCTGTTCCATGGCAGAAGAGGAAGAGAGCTGAAGGATCATCCTGGAGATTTCCGCTGCTTCAGCCTGGGAGACAGACATCTCCTCTTCTCACATATCATTGGCCACAACCAACCTTCTCTGTGCCCAGGAAGAGGAAAATAAATTGGATTTGATGAACAAAAACCATGGCCTTGACTCAGTTACTCTTCAGGGTGTACATGTGTGAGGGCCCAAGGGAGTATATGGACCATCATGGAATTGTAGTTATATTTGGTTATGACATATGTTTTATTATAAAAAAGTTTTTTAATACAATTCCCAAAGTGAACTCTCTTCTTATCTCCTGCTTCGGATTTATGGCATCCGTAGTCTCCACCTTTGCCCTGAAACAATGCTATTGCCGGACTCAGCAACTCCTTCAATTCTTTCACTCTTTACAACAGCCTGCAGACTTTTAGCCTCCTCTTAGAGACTGGGAAGTGAAGACTGGAGAGGTTACATGCTTTGTCTGAGGTCACACAGCTAGCAAGTGGCTGACTTGGATGCCAGCGTGAGGGTCTGGGTTTCTGGCTTTGTTTCTGACCTCATCCTGCGGTCCTGGGGGGGTAGACCCTATCAGAGATGAAGCGTCATCTTCCCATGACGTGTGGGCGCCTTCCAGCCCCAGAGCTCTCTGCTGCCCTCTCCTGACGTTCACAGTCGTGGGTGAGAAGTTGCTGTAGCCCGGAGCGTGCATGATCTGACAGTCCCTAAGGCTGCAAGCTGTCTCCCCTCTTCTGGATATTTCACACCCCCCATCTCGCCTAATTCCCAGGCACTGAGTACATAGTAGGCACCGGGAAATATGCTTCTTGATTAATGTCTTAGAGCAGCAACACTGATGGGTACCCTAGTGTTCCCAGTGCTGATGACTGTATACACATAATCCCACGGGCTCCTCATAGCGGCTCCGTGAGGAAGTGCTCTTAAGTCTCTGACACATGGGAAAGCTGAAGTGCAGAGAGGATGCAGCGACATGCTCAGGATTATTCACTTACTAACTATTCTATATACTGTTAGTGGGCACTGATTACCTGCCAGACCGTGGATTAGATGTTGGGATATAATTTTAAGTTCTCTGCATTTAAACAATGATTCAGAGATGTAGCTGGAGTTAGAACTCAGATTTGTTCTGATTGTTTAATAAAATTAAAACATACTGCATCTCCTCCTTCGAGGATGATTGTAAGGCTATTTTCTTTGTGAAGTTTTCCTCGAGTCTTCCTGTCTCCCTCCCAGATCAGATGTGGAAGCACAATTAACGTCCTGCAAGTCTTCGGGGTTCCAAAAGCACTCTTGGCGGCCTCTGTCTCCTGGCCCCGGACACGAAGCTCTGGATGGCATCTTCTCGGGACGGCAAATGGCTGCTACTTGTGAATTACGGCCTGGGCTTGAGCTGTTTAGCAGGCATTGCTCATCCATTACGATACCCTTTCAGAGACACAGCCTGGGAATCCTCTCTGCCTCCCCTCTGGACTATCACAGATTCCTGTAAGGGGCTTTTGATCCTCAAGGCTTTGCTCTGCCACGTCCTGCCACGTGGTGTGGTGGGTGGGACGTTTGGCAGTGTCTTGGTGGGGAGAGCTGGGTGAGCATGCCGTCAGATGACAACAGCGAGCTCAGCACGCCTCTCCGGTCGTGGTGCTGATCTGACCCCTTTGGAGAGTCTCTCTGGTCGTGGTGCTGATCTGACCCCTTTGGAGACAGTGCGATGCTATTTCATGACGTCCGCTTAGACTGCAGGAGAGGTGAGCTTTCTTTTCCACTGGATTTGTGAGCAAGGTCATAAATCTGGAGCTCCTGGCAGCCCCTTCACCACTGAGTGGAGGGGGCTTGTTGAGAGTGAAGCCAACACAGAACTGGATAGAACAGGCAGATAGAGAAAGTTGACTCTGGGGACTCTTAGGTTCTACAAACCCATACATTGTAATTCTTTTTTTTTTTTTTCCCAAATTGAAGTATACCTGCCGTACAATGTTATATAAATTATAGCTGTGCCATATAGTGATTCATAATTTTTATTTGTTTTAGAAAATTCGAATGGCATGTAATCTTTTTTTTTTTTAATTTTTGCTCCTCAATGTTTACTTCTTTAGGATAGATTTGCTAGACGTAATCCCAAGAAGAAAAAAGTTAATATTGAAAAACTTTTGATACCAATTTCCCAACTACACAAAACAATTCCTTACAAAAAATAATCCTTACACAATATTTGTTGACTGGCTAGATAAATGAACAAATAAAACTTTAAATGTGCTAACCACTCTCAAAACAAGCTGGTATACCTCTGGCTACACAGTAACGACCACGGACTGTTGTATCTCTCCTGTCTCTTTCTAATTTTGACGAGCAGAAGCGGCATCTCACAGTTCTTTTTCTTTTGTGACAGGAAAGGCTGTGCATTGTTTTTCATATTCCTTTTTTTTTTAAACTGATACATGTATTGCCTCTTTCTTTGGATTTCCTTCCCATTTAGGTCACCACAGAGCACTGAGTAGAATTCCCTGAGCGATACAGCAGGTTCTCGTCGGTTATCTGTTTCATTAGTCAGTGTTCGTCGCTCAGTCGTGTCTGACTTTGCGACCCCGTGGACTGCAGCCCGCCAGGCTCCTCTGTCCATGGGATTCTCCAGGCAAGAACGCTGGAGTGGGTTCCCATTTCCTTCTCCCATTTTATACATCGTATCAATATTATATCAATCTCCCAATCCATCCCACCCTGCTTGGCAAGTTTTAAATGTTCCGCTCCATTTATAGTTATTATAAAGTAGTGACTGTATTCCCTTTACCGTACAAGGTATCCTTGTAGTTTATCTTATATGCAATAGTCTGTGCCTCTTTTTTTTTTTTTATCATTTTATTTAATTTTATTATTTTTTAAAATTTTATTTTATTTTTAAACTTTACAATATTGTATTGGTTTTGCCAAATATCAAAATGAATCTGCCACAGGTATACATGTGTTCCCCATCCTGAACCCTCCTCCCTCCTCCCTCCCCATACCATCCGTCTGGGTCGTCCCAGTGCACCAGCCCCAAGCATCCAGAATTGTCCATCGAACCTGGACTGGCGACTCATTCCATATATGATATTATACGTATTTCAATGCCATTCTCCCAAATCATCCCACCCTCTCCCTCTCCCACAGAGTCCAAAAGACTGTTCTATACATCAGTGTCTCTTTTGCTGTCTCGTATACAGGGTTATTGTTACCATCTTTCTAAATTCCATATATATGCGTTAGTATACTGTATTGGTGTTTTTCTTTCTGGCTTACTTCACTCTGTGTAATAGGCTCCAGTTTCATCCACCTCATTAGAACTGATTCAAATGTATTCTTTTTAATGGCTGAGTAATACTCCATTGTGTATATGTACCACAGCTTTCTTATCCATTCATCTGCTGATGGACATCTAGGTTGCTTCCATGTCCTGGCTATTATAAACAGTGCTGCGATGAACATTGGGGTACACGTGTCTCTTTCCCTTCTGGTTTCCTCAGTGTGTATGCCCAGCAGTGGGATTGCTGGATCATAAGGCAGTCCTATTTCCAGTTTTTCAAGGAATCTCCACACTGTTCTCCAGAGTGGCTGTACTAGTTTGCATTCCCACCAACAGCGTAAGAGGGTTCCCTTTTCTCCACACCCTCTCCTTTTCCCATACGGCCCCTGCCCTCTTGCCTCTCGCCACTGGCAGCGGCTAAGTTACTGTCTCTGTCTGCGAGTCTGCTTCTGTTTTGCGACATTTGCTAGTTTGTTAGATTCCACAAGTAAGTGTTATCATAAAGTATTTGTCTTTCTCTGACAGATAAATTTGAATTCCTGATTAAGAGAGAAGGAGTTGGTTTTTCTGTTATTTGCAACCAACATATTCCTGATAGACAAGGTCTCATTTTATATATAAGGAACCTGAGGACCAAAGAAGGGGTAGTGAGGTCCCCAACGGCACCAGTGTGGTAAGGGGCATTCATCGCCTCAGCCATCCACCTTTAAAGAAACCTGGGGACTTCCCTGGTGGTACAGTGGATAAGAATTCCCCTGCCACTGCAGGGGACATGGGTTCAATCCCTGGCCCAGGAAGATTCCACATGCCTCGGAGCAACGAAGCCCCTGTACCACAACGGCTGAGCCCACGCTCCAGGGCCTGTGAGCCACAGCGCCCGAGCCCCTGTGCTAGAAGGACTGAAGCTCCAGGGCCCGTGGGCCACAGCGCCCGAGCCCCTGTGCTGGAAGGACTGAAGCTCCAGGGCCCGTGGGCCACAGCGCCCGATCCCCTGTGCTGGAAGGACTGAAGCTCCAGGGCCTGTGGGCCACAGTGCCCGAGCCCCTGTGCTGGAAGGACTAAAGCCCCTGCGCCCAGGCCTGTGCTCGGCAACAGGAGAGGCCAGCACAGTGAGAAGCCCCACTCACGGCGAGGAGCAGCCCCACTCACCGCAACTAGGCAAGCCCCTGTGCAGCAGCAAAGACCCAGCACAACCAAAACAAATAAATGAAATAAAAAATAACTGTGGTCCCCAATGCCTCCTTGTTGCTGTAGTTGTTCAGTCACTAAGCCATATCCACATCTTTGTGACCCCATGGACTTCAGCATGCCAACCTTTCCCTGGCATTGGGACCCTAGCAACATCCTGACTACACGGGGATTATACAGATAGCCCTGTTATCCATGCAATTTACTTCTGAATCTCTTCATAATTGTTTTTAAGGGCTGTTCCTGGTCAATTCTCCTTTCCCGGGACTTCTAGGGATAGCTGAAATTCAGATCAAGCAGTCTTACCATACGATTGAATTAATACATTTGTTTGACAGAGACCATTGTATCATGCACACACACACAGACACGCACCCCCAAATATTTAATGTTGATGCTTCACTCACGTGTGAGCTCCCGGGGCATGGGCTACCCCGTGCTTCAGACTTCACCCCGTTTCCCTGCTATGGACGGATGTCCCTGAACCCTGCTACAGCGATCCTCCCCGTGGCCAGTGTTGGACACCCATTTGTCTGGTTTGATTTTCTTTTTCTTTTGCACTCAAGTTGCCTGAATCTTGGAGTCTGAGCTAATTTGCTCCCTCTCTGTATCCACAGTATAAATTATTCTCACAAGTGCTTGCCTTGGTATCCGCTACAGCAAATCTTTTCTGAGCACCTTTAATCTATTTATTCATTCACTCCACAGTGACTCAACGCTATGTCTTAGGCAGAAAACTATGAACAGCACAGATAAATCCCAGCTCTCGTAGAATGTACTTATACATTCCAGAGGGCCTAGGAGCTATTTTGTTTTCCTGCAGTTTCTTTGGATGTACAAAACCTGTGCATTTATGTTAATAGCTTTTTATTTATTGTGTACAGGGTGAGGTTTACTGGAAGGAAGGAAAACTTCATTTCATTGGTGATAATCATCTTTTTCTGTTTTTAATCCTTTCTCCTGTTGGCTGGAGAGTCATTTCCTGGTCCCTTTTGTTTCTCTCTTCCTGTTGATCCCCTAAAGACGTCTATACCCACTGGATCTTCTGGCCCCTTCGAGTGCATGCGTGCACCAGGTGTATCCTAGCGGACTCAAGCAATGTAGAGAGCGTGATCCGTGCCCTACCCGGAGCACCCATTCCATCCTCCTGACAGCCCTCAGGGTCCATAAGGTTGGGTATCACAGGAAAAGATTTTTCTAAAATGAGTTAACTTCAAATATTTATTTCAATTTCTTTCAACTTTATTACTATTTGAATTCTGAATGCTCAGGATAAATTCAGTTTGTATTTAGTCTTGACAGCCTCTTACATGCCTGGTGCTTCAGTAACATGCCATTGCTTGCTTGCTAAGTCACTTCAGTCGTGTCCGACTCTGTGTGACCCCATAGACGGTAGCCCACCAGGCTCTCCCGTCCCTGGGGTTCTCCAGGCAAGAACACTGGAGTGGGTTGCCATTTCCTTCTCCAGTTCATGAAAGTGAAAAGTGAGTGAAGTCGCTCAGTTGTGTTTAACCCTCAGCGACCCCGTGGATTGCAGCCTTCCAGGCTCCTCCGTCCATTTGGGATTTTTCCAGGCAAGAGTACTGGAGTGGGGAGCCATTGCCTTCTCAGGTAACATGCCATAGATGGAGACAAAATTAAGCCTGGCTAAGGTGGCATTCGATACCACAAAACTAACCTGGTTGGATGGCATCAGTGACTCAATGGACATGAGTTTGGGCAAACTCAGGAAGATGGTGAAGGACAGGGAAGCGTGGCATGCTGCAGTCCATGGAGTTACAAAGAGTCGGACATGACTGAGCGACTGAGCAGCAACGGCAACAAGGTGGCTGTGGGACCACAAAACTGGCCTGGGCTGGCCATGCTGGGCATCAGAATTTTGATGACAGTGAAGATTTATGCAATCTGAACATCTAACTTTATCTATTGACAGCCAGTGTGAGATGGAGTTCATGCTGTGAGAATCTCCTCTGCTCTACAAACGTAGCAAGTACTGGATAAGACAAACACAAACAGTTAACCCAAGAAGGCAGTCAGGCTTAGATAGCAGACAGGCACTTTCGAAGGTCCAGCTGGCATGGACCAGGAGTGAAGGGGGAGGTGGACCCATGGGTCTGGATGCTGAGGCACTTTGTGCAGGGAACCGAGTCAAGAGCGTTTCCTGTGAGATGAGGAAACAGAGGCAGGCTCATGGACTAAAGCCCAGCGTGAGGGCGGAATTCATTTCTCATCCTCCACCCGTGTGGGGAGGGGCTAGAAACAGACCTGCTGCCAAACGCTGAAGGAGCAGTGGCTCCCCTCCAGCTCCAGGCTGGGAGCGAAGGCTGAGACATAGACTTGCGACCAAAGGCTGAGTCAACCTTCCCCCCGACCCAGCCTGCATCGGCCACAGCCTACTGGCTCTGCAGAACAGTCCCTCTGGCTGCCTGTGGTAGGTTTGGATGGGGGACCCCCAAAGCTGCTAAGCAGGACAATGGAATATATAAGTAAAGGAGAAGAAGGGAGAGAGAGAAAGAGAGAGAAGGGAGAGAGGGAGCTGAAACAAACACACCACCTCATATTCCAAATAAGACTATAAACCAAAGCAAAAAAATTACAGGCCAGTATCACCAATGAACATGGATGCAAAACTCCTCAACAAAATTCTAGCAAACAGAATCCAACAACATGTTAAAAAGATCATACATCATGACCAAGTGGGCTTTATCCCAGGGATGCAAGGATTCTTCAAATCAATCATTGTGATACACCACATTAACAAACTGAAAGAGAAAAGCCATATGATTATCTCAATAGATGCAGAGAAAGCCTTTAACAAAATTCAACACCCATCTGTGATAAAAACCCTCCAGAAAGCAGTCATAGAAGGAACATACCTCAACATAATAAAAGCCATATATGATAAACTCACAGCAAACATTATCCTCAATGGTGAAAAATTGAAAGCATTTCCCCTAAAGTCAGGAACAAGACAAGGGTGCCCACTCTCACCACTACTATTCAGCATAAAAAAATTGATGAATAAAAGCTAGTACTAAGAAAAGTAGCCAACAAACCAACAGTTAGAACATGGGTTCACTTCTGATGAAACTGATTTTACAGAATGATTAGACAAGGCTTAGGACTTCCCTGGTAGTCCGGTGGTTTAGACTCCACGCTTCCACTGCAGGGGACACAGGTTTGATCCCAAGCTGGGGAATTAGGGCTGTGGATGCTGCATGCCCCAAAATTGAAAAAAAAATGTAGACAAAGCTTTCAAGTAAATATACCGATTGTTTCAAAGAAGTAAATAAAATACAAACTTCCACTTCAATAACAAAAAGATTGGCTGTAAAAGAGTGGGGAGATATGAGAAAGAGCAAGTTAGAGTATCTGAACATGAAGAAATGATCACATGGGGCTTTGAGTTATGGTGGCTATTTGGTTATACATATTAACATGCAGGTTCACAATCTTTCTAAAGCACAGTGAAATCACAGTAAAGAGATTAAAGACAGGAGAAAAGAAACCAACAAGAAGAGGGAGAACAGGTGAAGGGACCACGGCAACAGTGTTTCGGAATCCGGAGAGGAGAGGAACAAGTGGTCACTGATTAGTAAACCAGCCAGACCTTGAGTCATTGTGGTCTCAGTAAGCTTAAAAAAACCCCAATTCATCCTGCTGCTGCTGCTGCTGCTAAGTCGCTTCAGTCGTGTCCGACTCTGTGCGACCCCATAGACGGCAGGCCACCAGGCTCCGCCATCCCTGGGATTCTCCAGGCAAGAACACTGGAGTGGGTTGCCATTTCCTTCTCCAATGCATGAAAGTGGAAAGTGAAAGTGAAGTCTGACTCTTAGCGACCCCATAGACTGCAGTCTACCAGGCTCCTCCACCCATGATATTTTCCAGGCAAGAGTACCGGAGTGGGGTGCCATCGCCTTCTCCGCAATTCACCCTGAGAACCCTCTAAATCTCCAGAACTAGCAACTCCAGAAAACTCTGCACCTGGAACAAAAGTAGAGGCTAAACCAGAAGGGTTGAGTGCAAGTTGTTTGAAAAGCAATCGTGCCTCGCTTTTCTCTCCCCCGACAGTGCTCTCTCATCCAAGGAACACTGTAAGATGATGAAACAGAGCCTGTGTGTCCATGTGCATCAGGCGTGGCTGAGGGTGGGACTACCACGTTGAAAGCCAGGGGTCTTGAGTGACCGTGTGTGGAAAGACTATGAAATGCTGAGACGCCCAGGACTTTCCCTCTTGGCTCTCAGAATGCTGGGGGACTGAACTGGACCGTCCAGTAAGTGTTTGGAAGATTCTTCTATGAGAAATAGAGCCAAAGAAGAAAGTCCTCAAGATAAAGACATGGAGAGGCTCCCCCAAGAAGTGACCTACTCAGACCACTGTAGAGGAAAGCTCCTAAGTCACACTCACCTGCCCAGAACTCCTGTTTATGCTTAATCCTAAAGTGGCTCAGATGGTAAAGAACCTGCCTTGAATGTGGGAGACCTGGGTTCAGTCCCTGGGTCGGGAAGATCCCCTGGAAAAAGGAATGGCTACCCACTCCAGTATTCTTGCCTGGAGAATCCGATGGACAGAGGAGCCTGGCGGGCTACAGTCCATAGGGTTGCTAAGAGTTGGGCATGACTGAGCAACGAACACTTTATACTTAGTCCCAAGGAGATGATCAAAGATTACTAGACGGTTGAGGGAAGCCTCTAGTGTGGAACACAGACAGCACAATGAACAGACAGAAGAAAGCAACTTGGAGGGAATGGAGACTATACAGGGGGATGAGGAAGCAAAGAACCAAAAATTGTAAAGCTAGTGTTGTTAGAGAAAAAGAGATTGTGTTTATGTAACAGAATGTTAAAAATTCAGAAATTTTTTTTTAAAAGGACAATTAGAAATTAGAAACATGATGGCAGAAATGAAAAAACTCCATGAAAGTGTGGAAGCTGAAGTTAACGAATTTGCCTAGAAATCAGAACAAAAACATGGAGCATAGAGGGGAAAATAAGAGAGAAATGATAAAAAAAAAATTGAAGGACATTTAATGTAAGAATAATGTTAGCTCTAGAGGGAGAGAACGAAGGAAATGGATGGGAGAAAAGGAATAAAATAATTCTGGAAAACTTTCCAGGTTAAAGTACACGAATGTGGATACTGAAAGAGCTCACCAAATGCCGAGTAGAATGGGTCATAATACAGCCAACCAAAGCATATCCTTGTGAGATTTCAAAACCTAGGGAAGTAGAGACGATCCTAACGTGTTTCAGAGAAAAACATACACACATTCAAAGGACCATGAAGGATAAGGTCTTTAGTGTCTCAAGAAGAACGTAGATAAGAATGGAGTGATATCTCATAAATTTTGAAGGAAAGAATCTAGAATTCTATATCCAGTCAACCTATCAATAGAGTGTGGATTCTTAGAAACTCCCCAAAGAAAGAAACTCCAAATATCAGAAAGTATACGTTCTCACTGCTATACAGCATATTGGCACAACATTGTAGATAAACCATACTTCAATTTTAAAGAAACATAGAAAGTATACTTTCACATGCCTTTTCTTAGAGGGCCTTTGTGGAAGGGTGTGCTCCACACAATGAAGGGTGCAAATCAAGAAAGGGAACTAACCGAGACGCGGGAAGCCAGCGCAGAGGAGAGTGAAGGCAGCCCTTGAAGTGACGGTGACGGGGAACCCGCGGGTGGACAGATAATACACGCGCAGAGGACAAAATCTAAAAGGAGCAGAGTGGAAAACGCCAGGTTATCACACACGCTTCTAGAGTCGCTGCGTGCATAGGTAGCAATATGTACGTACAGGAAGGTTTCTCTCATTCAGGCCAAGCCTATTGTCCTCTGCCCTGAAGTCCCTGGAGACCAGGAGGCTCTTGCCATATTGTTGATAAAAAGACACACCAGATCTTTTTTAGCTTTCTGACTTATATTGGAGTGTAGCCGATTAACAATGTTGTGATAGCTTCAGGTGGACAGCAAAGGGACTCAGCCATACACATACGTGTGTCCACTCTCCCCCAAACTCCCCTCCCATCCAGGCTGCCTCACGACACCGAGCAGAGTTCCCTGAGCTTCACGGTAGGTCCGTGTTGGATATCCGTTTTAAATACAGCAGGGCCCAGCAGACGTTGGTGCAGGCACCCCCTCAGGGCCTCGTTCCGTCTCAGGCATAAGGACTCGTCCCTGCGGGCATTATTGGGAAAAGCGAAGGCTCCTTTGGCTCTGGTTTGGCACTGTGCTCGGTCCCGAGTTTTCAAGCCTGCTCTAACCCAGATCGCTTTTTCTCACTGTGCCTGGTACCTAGTAATCCCCACCACATAATTAAGTTATGAATAATTTAAATGATAAAATGTAGTTAACATATTCCTACTATCTCTTTTTCCAGTTATTGGGAAACTTAAGAATGCAACCTTGAATCACTCCGAGTAAAGATTAAATAGATGCCACAATAATAAAATATTTATAGCTGAACAATAATAAATGTGCTAAAATTAAAAAAAAAATTGCTTGATGTAGCTAAAGTGGTGTCTAGAGGAAAATTGCATTAATTTTCCTTAATTGCATTTGTTATAAATGAGAAAAATGAAAATAAATGTGTTGGAGTCCACTAAAAAACAAAAAGAACAATGAAGTAACTTATTGGTAGAAGAAGGGAAATAACAACTACAAGAGAAGAAGTTAATTAAATAGAAATTTAGAGAGGACACAAAACCAAAAACTTTTTCTTTGAAAAAAGGAAAATAATGAAACAGTTAAAGAGCTAGTAAAACTCATCAAGAAATAGAGGACATGTATATAAATAAGTAATAATAACAAAAAAAGGCTGGTCATCATCCATGAAGTTGTTAAATATTTTGAGTATCCCCTTGGATATAGAACAGAAGAGATATTATCAGTTAATGAGAAAGGATATTATCAACATGAGGAAAAACTAAAATATGATCTCTGCTTCATGGCATAAGCAAAGATTAAATCCAGGTATTTAATCCATATCAAAGACCTCAGTACAAAAAAACAACAACCTAGACATTTTTAGGACAAGGCTGAGAACAAGAGCACAAAGCATACAGGGGAAGATAGGCGCATTTCATGACATGAAACTTCATGATGCTGCATAAAGCCCAAAGACTGGGAAAACATTGACTGTATAACAAAGTACGCATGTTTAGAGAATACACAAAATTTCTACAAATAATTGAAAATGGTGTTGCTGCTGCTGCTGCTAAGTCACTTCAGTCGTGTCCGACTCTGTGCGACCCCACAGACGGCAGCCCACCAGGCTCCCCGTCCCTGGGATTCTCCAGGCAAGAACACTGGAGTGGGTTGCCGTTGCCTTCTCTGAAAATGCTGTTACTCAACAGGAAAATGATGGAATGCAATGCACAGAAGAGGAAATCCACGTGGTCAACAAGCATTTGACATGATGCCTAACGCTCCATTGCTTAAAACTGTAAGAGGCTGCATCACCCCGGGGCTGGCTTTGAACGAGAAATAGTAAGTAACTCTCAAACACTACTGGTGGGAAGGGAGTTGGGGAAACCTTTTTAGAGGGCAGTTGGTATCATTCGGTGGTCTGGGAGCTGCTCATTTGGGCATACACCCTAGAGCAGCAGTTCTCAAACTTTGCTTGTCTCACAATCACCTGGTGGGTTTGTTAAAGCACGCAGGACTGGGCCCCACTTCCAGAGCTTCCAACCCAGAGGGTCTGGGGAAGGAGCTGAGGATGTGTGTCTAACAAGTGCTCAGGTGCTTCTGCTGCTGGTGGAGGGACCACACTTGGAGGACACTGCCTGAGACGGCCTTCTGGGGATGTGCATGAGAACGTTTGTCGTGGGCTTTCCTGGGCGTTCAGCGGTTAAAACTTCGCCTTCCCCTGCAGAGGGTGCAGGTTCGACCCCTGCTCAGGGAGCTACACTCCCACATGCCTCGTGGCCAGAAAACCAAAGGTCATAAAACAGAAGCAGTATCGTAAGAAATCCACTGAGACTTACAAAAGGAATGTTTATCCTTAGGGAGAGCAAAAAATCAGAAACAAACACCCTCCTGCAAGAGAACCAAGAGGAAATTATGCTTTCTTAATACCACAGAATATACATAGAAATGAAAGTGAATGAAACTAGAGATGCAAATATAACATAAAAAATGAAAAACAATGTTCTATGAGAAAAGCAAATTACAAAGTGATATATGGAGTTTGATACCATCTATGTACATTTTAAGGAAATGCAATTTGAAAATAATATAATGTTTATGGATAACAAATGGTATAAATCACGCCTGAGCAGGATGATGCCAAATGCATGAGAATGGTTAGTTCTGAGGAAAGAGTGAGGGTGATGGCGTGGAGAAACGGAAAAGCAGGTTATAAATTGTGCGTGTACTTTAAAGATTTCTTTTTCTTTCATCTAGCTAGCTATCTAGCTAGCATTTATCAGCTATATTTTTTTTTACAAAAAAACATCCTAAGTAAATATCGCTGTCTTAGTTCAGGCCGCTATAACACAAAACCACTGACTAGATGGTACACAAACAATAGAAATTGATTCCTAACAGTTCTGGAGGCTGGAGACTGAGATCAGGGAGTCAGTACGGTTGTGTCTGGTGAGAAAACTCTTTCCAGTTGCAGACTGCCAAATCTTTGTTGTATCCTCAAATGGAAGGAAGAGGGCAAGAGAGCTTTTTGGAGCCCCCTTGTGTAAGAGAACTAATTGCATTCATTAGGATTCCATCCTCCTGACCAAATTACCCCCCAAAGATCCCAACTCCTAGTACCATCACATCGGGCATTAGCATTTAACATATGGATTTTGGAGAGACACAAACATTCAGTCTGTAACAACTGCCAAAGGTCAATATTTGACAAAGCTAGGGAGAGGGCATACATTCATCACTGTATCATGTTCCTTCTTGAGTAAACATTTGAATGGATTGAAATATTTCATGATAAAAATGCATTAAAAAAAATATCTGCAAAAACACCAACCCAGGCTTTGTTTCTGGATGTTGTTAAAGATGAAAAACATAACTTTGAGAAGTCTGAGTCTATTGTGAAATGAGAGCTGGATACAATGCCATGTGCATTCACGCCTGCTGAGTCTCTCAGTCGTGTCCGACTCTTTGCGACCCCATGGACTGTAGCCCGCCAGGCTGCTCTGTCCATGGGGATTCTCCAGGCAAGCATGCTGGACTGGGTTGCCACGCCTCCTCCAGGGGATATTCCCGACCCAGGGATGGAACCCACGTCTCCTGCGTTGGCAGGCAAGTCCTTTGGCACTAGCACGGCCTGGGAAGCCCATACAATGCCACAGACTTCATCGTGATGACACAAAAATTAAAACTACCAGTGTACGTGTGTGTGTGTGAAAGGTGCTCAGTCGTGTCCGACTCTTTGAGATCCCATGGACTATACAGTCCATGAATACTGGAGTGGGTAGCCTTTCCTTTCTCCAGGGGGTCTTCCCGACCCAGGGGTTGAACCCAGGTCTCCCTCACTGCAGGCGGATTCTTCACCAGCTGAGCCACCCGGGAAGCCCAGTAGTGGTCTCAGATCTCTTTTCAGAGGAACAGTGAAGGCCTCAGCTTCACACTCGTGTCTGTGTTCCTCTTCTTTTGTCAAAGAGTTGGTTCCACTGATCATCCCTTCTGTGTCCTGGTTTTGGAGCTGGGCTATTTGATTCCTCAGCCCAGAGGAGACTAAAAGGAATATGATCATTCAAAGCCTCTTTTATTACCCTCACATAGGAGCATTCTGCCTTTAACTTCTCAGTTTCGGACTTTGGTGGTGTAAAACTGGGACAACTGATAGAACTTAAGGAGCGGGCGGGACGGGGTTGGTTTGCATTGTCAGGGCAGAGGATCACAGTGAGATGCTCTGGAAGGCAAGAGGGGAGGAGGGGGCAGACAGGAACCTGCGGGACCTGAATTTGAGAGCAGAATTTGACACTTGCCTCTGTTTCTTGGTTCTCCAGGCTGTTCCTCTCTCCTGAATGTCCCTGGGCTGCTAGCATGATGGTCTTCTTAATCGCTTTAAAAAAAATATCATTTATTTATTTGGCTGTGCCGGGTCTTCCTCGCAGCCCATGAGATCTTTGTTCCCATCTTTGCTGTGGAATGCGGGATCTAGTTCCCTGACCAGGGATCAAACTTGGGCCCCCTGCATTGGGAGCTCAGAGTCGTAACCACTGGGCAACCAGGGATGTCCCCCTAATTAATTGCTTTTAATCAACCTAGTATGTTGGTGCAGAAGATGGTTTTTGTACTCTTGGGAAGTAAGAGTCTCTGTCAGATTGGGTCTACTTGGGTCAGAACTGGAGAGGGGTTTTCCCAATGAACACAGATACAGGTGTGATACTGTTAAACTTCCTCCCTGCCTAGAGAAGCCCAGAGCTTTATGTGCAACCGTCTCATGTCCACTGTTGGGTGAGCGGACCCTTGCTTCATTTATCTCTAAGCATGTCTTTGTCAGGTAGTATTTTCTTCCTAACTTTAGAGATGAGGAAACTGGCTCAGAGAGATTGACTTCCCCCAAGTAGCAGATCCATGCAGAGGCTTATGTGGGATACAAATCCATGTCTATGATGTTTTACACTGAGCTACGTTTGTGAGGTTGGGTAAAAGGGTAAGACTTGGTTAGTTGGGAAGATAGCTTTATTATTTAGTTAATAATAAACATTATTAACATTAAAACACCTGAAACATTAAGGCTGGACCCAAGTCATAGGCAATCAAGGAGAATGAGCCCATATGTATGGTAAAGAACTCCTCAGCTCCAGAGTCCTGTTAACTTTGATTCTGCAGTCTCCTATAATCCAGCAGTGGAGGAGAACACGGCAACCCACTCCAGTACCCCTGCCTGGGAAACCCCAGAGGCAGAGGAGCCTGGAAAGCTGTGGTCCATAGGGTCATGCAGAGTCAGGCATGACTGAAGTGACTTAGCTCTCAAGCACGCACGTTCAGGGTAAAAGTGATGCTCGGTCACAGCCTCTGTGGGACCCTGGACTTCACGCGGGTTGAGGCTGGGTATTTTGCATCTGAATTGCACAGAGCCTGAACCAAACGGGCTATTCAGCCATACCCATTGTTATTAGTGTCGATTTTCCCCACCCGGGGATAAAGGGCATGTAGGTAGGTGGGGAAAACCCACCTACCCTAGTAGAGGAAGACCTCACAGTAACCTTGGTAAGTCTGGAACTCTTGAGATTTCATTTTACCCGACTCCAGAGTAGTCAGGGCTTCCCAGGTGGTGCTAGCGGTAAAGAAACTGCCTGCGAATGCCGGAGACATAAGTCACAGGGGTTCAACCCCTGCATTGGGAAGATCCTCTGGAGTAAGAAATGGCAACCCCCTGCAGTATTCTTTCTGGGAAATTCCATGGACAGAGGAGCCTGGCAGGCTATAGTCTATGGGGTCACAAAGAGTTGGGCATGACTGAGCAATGAGCATGCACACAGAGTAGTCAGAGCCACAGACTGTGCCGGAGTCCAGCTGCCAGGCAACCTTCCTAGGGTGGCCCCTGTGGGTGTTTGTCCAGCTAGTCTACAAACGGGGGCTCCCATGTAGCTTTTGCCCCGTGGGGCAGGGTTTTCCATGATTCCTTGTCTTCTTTCCTGTGTAGTCTGAGCGTACTGAGCCTCCATGGAGAGCTGATCCCACGGGTCACCCCTGGGGAGTGAGAGGTACTGGGTCACCCTTGGGAGTGAGAGAGAGGTACGTACACGGGAGATGAGTTCTTTTATAGCTGGTGACAAGTCCTGTTTCTTCCCTTTCCTGGTTCAGCTGGGGAGGGGGACCTCTGCCCCCTCTCTTTGGTTCAGAAAAGATGTGATCCTTGAACTGGGGATTCAGTGAGATCGAAGAGCCTGCCTCTGCCACCACCCCCGAGGTTCTGAGCACTTTGGGACCTGTGTGTTCTACCTGGAGTACAAGCAGACAGCTAGCAGGGGTAGGTGAGTGAGACTTCTGGAGATTCACGGGCATGGTGATGGGCTGGCTAGCTTCTGGTTGACATCAAGGCTGGGAACTAAGAAGCACAAAGCAAGCAGAAGGCAGCAAACGGAAAACTCATCGCCAACCAAAGAGACACCGAACCGAGTCAAGAGCCTTCACACCAGTGTAACCCAATCCGCCTTCAGTTGCCCCAACCTGTCATCTCATCTTTTTTTCCTTCAAGAACTCCTTTACAGAGTCATTATGGTTTTATTTATTTAAAAACTTTGCTTTTACTGAGCATAATGCCTCACACTATTGTGCTGGTTCCGGCCATTCATCAACGTGAATCGGCCACAGGTATACGTGTGTCTCCTCCCTCGAGAGCCTCCCACCCCATCCCAGCCCTTGAGGTTGTCACAGAGCCCCGGTTTCAGCTCCCTGATTCATACAGCAAATCCCCACAGGCTCTATTTGACATATGGTAAAGTATCTCTCCATTCCTCCCACCCTCTCCTTCCCCGCTGTGTCCTTAGTCTGTTCACTGTGCTTTTAAATATCAATCTACTTCTCAAGTGAGGAAACCGAGGCACACAGAATTCAACTGATTTGCTTCAGCTCACATATAGTAGGGCTGTCAAGGGGCCCTTGGGGCTTTAGGCCCCCTTCATCTCTGCCTGCCCTCTCAAGATACCTCAAATAAACTACAGCATAAGCAAAAATCGATTTTCTTATTATTCAAGTGCAACTTCAAGGCCGTACCCAGGGCCCTACTGAGGTTGCCCTCCCCAAGGCTTCCCCTTTTTTGAAATTCTGCAGTCATCATTAGACCATCAGGAATGGAATCAACATAATAAGAAGGGCTTCCTGGAGTCTGTCTTTAAAGCTTTCAAAGAGCCTGCACATTGACTACTCATTGATTCACATAATGTCCCGGGAGTCAGGAAGAGCAGGTATTATTCGTATTTGGGAGCTCAGAAAGCTCTGTCCACCTTGGATCCCTGCTGCTGCAGTGGACTCTCCGGCTTGCCTTGGGACTGGGGTCTCTGCTGTACCTATGACTGGAGACCCTTCCCATTTTTTTGCTATGCCTCTGCTTCCCATCTGTCCCCTTCATGAGGAGGCTGTCCGTGAGCAGCTTTGAGGGACGGGCCATGCCTACTCAGTTTTGAAGCAGCTGGAATAATGAGAGAACTCCCAGGTAACTGACCAGGTTTGGTTTCAGGAAAGCCAGCTGCTGCGGAAGTTGGTTTGGTGGAAGACGGTGGGCTGTGGTCAGATGGAGCTGTGTTCTCATCTGGACTCTGCCGCTTCCTAATTGTTGAAGCAGGGCTCGTGGGAACTCCACGCGCTGGGTGCCTCTCTGCAGCCACCTGGCAACTGGGGAAACTTAGGGCTTGGTGGAGTGAAGTTTGAGAACAGCTGATATAATACTGTTTTTTTGGAAACTTAAATTCAGGAGCTCAAATATCTGCGACCCCTTGGACTGTAACCTGCCAGGCTCTTCTGTCCATGGAATTCTTCAGGCAAAAATACTGGAGTGGGTAGCTATTTCCTTCTCCAGGGCATCTTTCTGATCCAGGGATCAAACCCTTGTCTCCTGCATTGCAGGTGGATTCTCTACTGTCTGAGCCACTAGGGAAGCCCTAAAATTAAATTTAGCAGCTAAGAAAGGAAGTTATACGCAAAAGTCAACTCAACTTGATTCTCACCCCAGGCCGGTTGAGAGTAGGCTGCTTCAGCACACGGGCTTTGACTGGCGGGAAGGTGGCTTCAGCATCCTAACTGAATGGCTCTTCCATAAATGCTGGGGGGCTTCCTCCACCCCACCCCACCCCCCGCCAGCCCCCGCCCCCATTCCCTTCAAACGGGTGGATGGACTTGGAAAGGAAACAGCTCTCTGGCTCAGCAGAATGCTCTGCGCGGGTATCCAATTGTTTTTACTACAATTTATTTACATGCACAATTATTTAATGTACAATTTATTACAAATAAATATTGGTGTATTTATTGCACATAGACTGCATCCAGGGACTCTTTGTGGCTGGCAACGCAGTGATGAACTGACACAGGCTCGGTCTTCAAGGGGCTTCCGTGTGTGCGCGGTGTTACAGACAGACAAACACACGGTGTTACAGACAGACAAACAAACATCTAACCCATGACAGTGAAGCCGTGACCAAAAGTATCAAGGCACTCAGCCGCTCAGAGAGTGACGGGAGCTGCATTTTCAGATGGGTGGTCAGAAAGGGTCTCTTTGTTTAGGAGAATTGAAGGAAGTGCAGGAGGAAACCACGCAGAAGGGCAGAGGGGCTGAAGTAAGAGCAAAGGCCCTGAACTTTCACTTAATGCTACTTCCTTCCATCTTTAGACCAGCCCTGCAAATCGATACCTATTATGCCCTCCATTGGAGGACAGAAAACAGGGAAGCCCAGCAAGATGGGGAATTTTCTCCAAAATGCAGCCAGGGTGGGGCCAGGATCAAGTTCATCTTCTCTGACTCTGAAGAGGGTGCTGTGAACTCAGGGGGCTGTGTGCCTGAAAGTGGGGTGAGTGCTGCTGCCGCCTGCAGGGAGCCAGAGCAGAGAGGGGGCAGGGAGCAGAGCTCGCAGCCCCTGACCCTCTGGTAGCCCCTTCCGTCTGCCTCTCGCCCCCACCACCCCCGACTGCCTGCTCCCCGTGGCTCGGTCGCTGTTTTCTGAAATCGTTGTCTGGTCTCAATACGCTCCTTTTCCAAGTCCTTTCTCCCCTGGGACCCCGTCTCCCAGAGGCCGGGTAGAGAGAACTGGAACAGGGGGAAATGCAGCCTCTCCCGCCCGGCTCATCACACAGCTGCGCCAGCCGACAGCTGCAGGGACCCATCTTAGCTTCCCTGTGTGGGCTCCAAACTGTTTTTCCATATCTGTCAGGGACAGCCTCAGCCAAGGGAGCAGCACCTTTGGAGCACACTAAGTCAGCTCAGGTTCTGGGGTGGCCTTCGCTCTTGGTTCACAGGTGGTTCCCTGTGACCCTCTCCTCCCTGTGGGGGCCGCTTATTCCCGGCCCGGTACCTGGTTGACAACGTTCTCTCAGCCTCGGACAGGAAGCCAGGCTGGTTCCTAAGCCTGGCAGTCTCACTGGGTTCCCGCTGGTGGCTGGAGCCCGAGGGGTTCTTCCAACCAGGCCCCGAGGCGCAGAAAAGTGAACCTTACTGCCAGGGCCGGTGGTGAGGGGCGCAGGTGCGTCATTTGGTGACATAGATGGCAGAGGGAGATGGCACAGTGTGTGTGCGCCCACGTGTGTATGTGTGTGCATGTGCACGCATGTGCATGCAGGCACACATGTGTGCATGTGTATGTGCATGCATGTGTGTGTGCACGCGCATGTATGCATGTGTGTGCACACGCATGTGTGTGTGTGCAGGCACGCGTTTGTGTGTGTGCGAGTGTGCATGTGCATACATGTGTGTGCATGTGTATGTGCATGCATGTGCGTGTGTGCGTGTGTGTGTGTGTGTGTGTGGCGAAAGCACACACGTGTCTGTCAGATGCACTGGGACTTGAATCCCATCTTTCCCGCTCACTGTCTGGCTCTTTATAGGAGTTTGACGACTTCTGTTCTTGGAGGCATGACTGGTTTTCCTCAGGGAGCCAGGCTCCTTGTGCGGTTCTGTTGTCCCCGAGGTCTGAGTTAAGTGTACAGAACTAAACCGGTGAATAGGGAGGGAGTTAGCCTGCAGAGAGGGGGCAAGGCACACCTGCTTCTTAAAAATCCCGGCCCGGCTCAAGAGGGAGGGGATACATGTAAAGATACAGCTGATTCATGTTGTCGTACAGCAGAATGTAATATAACATTGTAAAGCGATTGTACTCCAATTAAAAAAGTAAAATCACACACACACATCGGTTTAGTCAGTTCAGTGCAGTCACTCTGTCGTGTCTGACTCTTTTCGACCCCATGGACTGCAGCATGCCAGGCCTCCCTGTCCATCACCAACTCCCGGAGTTTACTCAAACTCATGTGCATTGAGTCAGTGATGCCACACACATGTCCCAGCCCCCAAATGAAATATATCATTGTCTGGAGGCAAAGAAGGTGGGAATGTAGCCCCTGGCCTGGCTGCCAGCTATCAGCAGCTCACAGTGAGGAAGGGAAAGTGTGGGCCTTTGCTGTGAGCATGTGTTTAAAATATCCTGCTGTTTGACTTCCTCCACCAGCAGCTGAGTAATAAAAGTTGTGCTTTCAGGGTAACATCTGGATTTTATGCAGGCCCCCACAGGTTCTGGCATCCTATCTCTAAGCAATGGATCAGAGAACTGAGACTATTATAAGGCAACACCTGCTCTGTGCCAGGTCCATGGTGGATGCTGGGGCACCTGTTCTCTGCCTGAATGCCCCTCTGGTACAGCTGGCACAGAGCTGGTATCCTGTGCATTTTGATGGTCTGATCTGCATACACATCTGGAGGAATGAGAAAAGTCTTCGTACTAAACAATGAGACTATCAAACCTGAGTCACACCAGGAAGGCTGGCAAGATTTAGAAATAATACTAACAATTCATGGATGAGGCAACCAAGCTGGTGAGTTGCAGGGACAGGGCCTGATCCCGGATCTGTTGGACTCTAAATCTTGTGCTTTTAATGACTATGGAAAAGAATGAACATTTCTGAAAAGCTTTACTATGAAGGCAGGTTTCTACAGCATCTGTGTGCAGTAAGGGAAGACATTTGGGAAGGGTGAGCACTGCGCCCAGGATGCTACATTGTAAGCCAAGTTGCAAAGGGGAAAAGTGTGCAGGAAGGGTGTTCTGAAATTTCCTGGAGTCAGCAGAGGCACGAAGCATCTTGGGCTGCAGTGCAGTTATTTGTTCAGGAAACCAGCATTTACAAACGCCTCCCCCCATCCCACCGTGGGGAGGTCGGAGCCCAGATTTAGGCGTGGTGAAGATACACACAGGAATCTGAAGACTTTGACCTTCTTTCCTTCTGATTTTGTATCTCTACAAGCTTTCATTGCCAGGAAATCATGAAATGTTGATGCCAGAGGGAACCTGGCATCAATTATTTTTTAGAGGAAAGAGCAAGGGTTTTAGACCTTGGCAAACCTGGATTCAAATTCCAGTTCAGGCATTTGTAGCCACAGGCAAAACATGATTTGTTTTCCTCCAAAGGTTCAGTGGTATTGACTCGTGTGTCCATGGTCACACCGCTGGCATGTAATGCTTTCCGTTATCTACTGCTGTTTAACAAACCGCTGCAAAGCTTAGCGGCCGACAGAAACGGTGTTCAGTTATTGAGTTCACAAATCTGCAACTTGGGGAAGGCCCAGCAGGTAATGCTGGTGTCAGCTGGGCCGGCCTGTCCGGGGCTGGAGGGTCCATGCCTCAGATGCCTCTCTCGCCTGGCTGGCGTGTGGTGTCGGCGGTGAGTGGGAGGTCAGGACCGGCACTGAGGACTGAGTCCCTTCCCACCTGAGCCTTGCCGCAGACTGTTTGGGCTTCCTCACACCATGGGGGCTGGGCTCCGGGAAGCAGGCAGAGGAAGCCGGGTGTTAAGGCCTGGAAACCGCCACAGCGTCTCCCATCCTTCTCTGCCGTGACGCGCTTCCCTGGCGGCTCAGATGGTAAAAAGTCCACCGCAGTGTAGGAGACCCAGGTTTGATCCCTGGGTCAGGAAGATCCCCTGGAGAAGGGAATTGTTACCCGCTCCAGTATTCTTGTCTGGAGAATCCCATGGACAGAGGGGTCTGGCGGGCTACAGTCCGTGGGGCTGCCAAGAGCTGGACATGACTCAGTGATAAAGCTTGCACACATGCTGCTGTGAAGCAGCTACAAAACTCAAATTGAAGGGGAGCAGCCATTGACCCCACCTTTTCCTCTCTTTTCAAAAAACATTAAAAAATGTTTTTTAAATTAAAAACATTAAAAAAATTTTTAAATTTTAAATTAAACATTTAATTGGAGGATAATTGCTTTACAGTGTGGTGCTGGTTTCTACTGTACAGCAATGTGGAGCAGTGATCTGTATACATACATGTCCTTCCCCGTGAGCCCCCTCCCAGCCCCATCCCACCATCTGGGTCATCGCCGAGCACCGAGCCCAGCTCCTGGGCTCCACAGCAGGTTCCCACTGGCCGTCTATTTCACGCGCGGTCGGGTATAAATGTCAACCCTACTCTCTCAGTCTGGCCCACCCTCTTCTTCCCTCCGTGTGTCCACAAGTCTGTTTTCTGCGTCTGCATCTCCATTGCTCCCTGCAAATAGGTTCATCGGTACCATTTTTCTAGATTCCACATATATGCGTTAATAGATGACATTTTTCTCTTTTGGACTTACTTCACTCTGCATGACAGAATCTAGGTTCATCCACATCTCTATAAATGACGTGGTTTCGTTCCTTTCTATTGGTCCCACTTTCTAATGGGAAGGGTGTCCAAGAACTTTGAAATGGCCGCTCTTCTCCACTGGTCTCCCCCGCTCCAGAGCTGCTTCAGCACAGCGCACTCACTTCCCCCTTCTCCGCATCACTCCTGTGCTGAGAACTCTTCAAGGCGCTCTGTTACCCTTTGCCTTCCTCTTAGCTTGGTTACTTCATGACGTTGTCCTAGCCTGCTTCTCAAGGGCAGTGAAATTGTTTCTCCTCTATGATCTATTTCAGGATAAAGAAAGAAAGAAAGTGAAGTCACTCAGTTGTGTCCGACTCTTTGCGACCCCATGGACTGTATCCCACCAGGCTCCTCCGTCCGTGGGATTCTCCAGGCAAGAATACTGGGGTGGGTTGCCATTTCCTTCTCCAGGAGATCTTCCTGACCCAGGGATTGAACCCAGGTCTCCCGTGCTGTAGGCAGACGCCTTACTGTCTGAGCCACCAGGGAAGTCCAACATTAAAAAGCATTCCAGGATAAAGTCAACATTAAAAAATTTCCCATGGTATGTATGTATGTACTTTTATTGAGGCATAGTTGATATCCAGTATTATATGTTCAAGTGTGCAATATAGGGACTCACAATGTAAAGGTTGTATTTCATTTATAGTTTTTATAAAACACCGGCCATATTTCTTGTGCTATATCCTATAGAGATAAATAAGCTGTCTAACTTCGTAGCTTATTTATTTTACACCTGGTAGCTTGTAAATCCCCTACCCCGACCCTGCCCCTCTCTGCTTCTCTCTCCACGTGGGTAACCACTACTTTGATCTCTACATCTGTGAGTCTGTTTTGTTTTGTTGTGTTCATTCATTTGCTTCATTTTGATTCCACATATAAGTGATGACATGCAGCATTTTTCTTTCTCTGACTTATTGCACTAAGCATGATACTCTAAGTGTCCACCAACAGATGAATGATGTGCGTTCCACACACACAGTGGAACAGTCTTCAGCCATAAAAAAGGACGAAAATCTGCCATTTGCACCAATATGAATGGACTTGAAGGGTACGAACCCCTAGTATTTATTAACCCAATCATGATAAATACTTTAAACGGATTATCTAATTTGAATTTTCAACCCTGTTAGCTGAGTTCTTATGTATTTGAAGTCAGGAATGCTTAACTGGGAAACTGAGCTGTTAACTCCCACAGTAAATCATGTCCACTGGAAGTTTCCCAGATGCAGGTTGTTCTCACTGAAGTCCGAGATTTTATCCTTTTTCTATGTCTTCTCTTTTATCTCACCAACTTATGCTTATTTTTCAGGTTCCAATTTAGTCAGCCCTTCCTCCAGGAAGACTTCCCTGATTCTTGAAGACGGGATGCACTCCCCATCAATATTCCGTCTTATTTCCATCTAGCACTTTTCACTTTGTCCTGAAATTTCTGGAACCCCTCCCAGGCTATACATTGTCTTTCTTTCTTTCTTTCTTTTTTTGAGTTCAGGGCAGCGTCTTGATTTATTTTCCTCTCCAGAAGTGAAAGATCCTTCAGTCCAGTATCTCAGTTTCTCCTGAGTTGTCCTTATCTACGAGGCTATGAGAACCCTCAGTTATGCAGCCCGACACCGCCAACCAGACCCACACGGCGGAGTTTGTCTTGGTGGGCTTCGCTGAGGTGCGTGAGATGCGCCTCTTCCTTTTCTCACTCTTCCTCACCATGTACCTGCTCACCCTGGTGGAGAACTTGGCCATCATCGTGCTGGTGGGCTTGGACCACCGCCTCCATAGGCCCATGTATTTCTTCCTGACGCACTTGTCCTGCCTTGAAATCGGCTACACTTCGGTCACGGTGCCCAAGATGCTGGCGGGCTTCCTTGGGGTGGCTGGAGGCCAGAGGATCTCCTACGCAGGCTGCCTCACCCAGCTTTTTGTCTTCACCTTCCTTGGTGCCACCGAGTGCTTCCTGCTGGCCGCCATGGCCTACGACCGCTACGTGGCCATCTGCCTGCCTCTCCGGTACGCGGCCCTGGTGTCCTGGGGCACCTGCGTCCGCCTGGCAGCCGCCTGTTGGCTGGGGGGCTTTCTCACCCCCGTGTTGCCCGTTTACCTCATGTCCCGACTGACGTTTTGTGGCCCCAACGTCATAGACCACTTCTTCTGCGATGCCTCGCCACTGCTGGCCCTGGCCTGCTCGGATGTCGCCCCGAAGGAGACCGCAGACCTCCTGGTCTCCCTGGCCGTGCTCCTGGCCTCCTCTGCGGTCATTGCCGCATCCTATGGCCGCATCATCTGGACGCTGCTTCGGATCCACGCAGCTGCGGAGCGCAGAAAGGCCTTCTCCACCTGCGCGGCCCACCTGACCGTGGTGAGCCTCTTCTACGGCACTCTCTTCTTCATGTACGTCCGCACCAGAGCGGCCTCTTCCATCAGCTTCAACAAGGTGGTGTCCGTCTTCTACGCCATCATCACGCCCATGCTCAACCCCCTCATCTACAGCCTTCGAAACCAAGAGGTGAATGCAGCTCTGGGAAGAGCCTTCTCCTGCAGGTCTTGGAAAGGTCAGTGAGGAGGGCAGGTGTTGGGTGGGGTGCAGGATCCTTGCCTAGCTTTTTATAAGGAGAGTGGTGAGGACTCTGGAATGGAACAGAGGCCTAGGAGGCACGAGTTATGGATTCAATTCAGTTCAGTTGCTCAGTCGTGTCCGACTCTTTGCTACCCCATGAACTGCAGCATGCCAGGCCTCCCTGTCCATCACCAACTCCCAGAGTTCACTCAGACTCATGTCCATTGAGCTGGTGATGCCATCCAACCATCTCATCCTCTGTCATCCCCTTCTCCTTCTGCCTTCAATCTTTCCCAGCATCAGGGTCTTTTCCAGTGAGTCAGTTCTTTGCATCAGGTGGCCAAAGGATTTGAGTTTCAGCTTCAGAATCAGTCCTTCCAATGAATATTCAGGGCTGATTTCCTTTAGGATGGACTGGTTGGATCTCCTTGCTGTCCAATGGACTCTCGAGAGTCTTCTCCAACACCACAGTTTAAAAGCATCAATTCTTTGGTGCTCAGCTTTCTTTATAGTCCAACTCTCACTTCTATACATGACTACTGGAAAAACCGAAACTTTGACTACATGGACCTCTGTGGATAAAGTAATGTCTCTGCTTTTTAATATGCTGTCTAAGTTGGTCATAACTTTTCTTCCAAGGAGTAAGCATCTTTTTAGTTCATGGCTGCAGTCACCATCTGCAGTGATTTTGGAGCCTCCCAAAATAAAGTCCCTCACTGTTTCCATTGTTTCCCCATCTATTTGCCATGAAGTTATGGGACCAGATGCCATGATCTTAGTTTTCTGAATGCTGAGTTTTAAGCCAACTTTTTCACCCTCCTCTTTCGCTTTCATTAAGAGGCTCTTTAGTTCTTCGCTTTCTGCCAAAGGGTGGTGTTATCTGTATATCTGAGGTTATTGATATTTCTCCCGGCAGTCTTGATTCCAGCTTGTGCTTCATCCAGCCCAACGTTTTTCATGATGTACTCTGCTTATAAGTTATGGATTGTGTATTAAAGTAAAATGCTACTTCTGCTATGACAAGAAACTCCTAATGATATTAGCTTAAAGAAGGAAGGAGACTTCCTCTTTACTGCCAGAGTCCGAGGTACGTGCTCCATGTTGGTGGTTGGGTCTGCTCAAGAGGCATTCGAGGATCCGGGTTCCTTGTATCTTTCTGTTTTTTGTGGAGGAAGCTCTCTGCCTCCAGTCAGAACCACATGCTTCTCTTTCTCATCACTTCTTCTTTTCCTTTTTTAATAAATTGATCCAATTATTTTTATTTAATTTTTTCTTTTTAAACCCTTTTATTGTGAAATACACAGAGAGGAGGGACGTCTCTGATGGTCCAGTGGTTAAGACTTCGCCTTCCAAGGCAGGGGGTGAGTATTTGATCTCTGGCCGAGAAGCTAAGCTCCCATATGCCTTGTGGCTGAAAAACCAAAACATAAAACAGAAGCAGTATTGTAACAAATTCAATACAGATTTTAAAAAGGATCCACAGAAAAAATCTTTAGAAAAGCACATTTAGGAAAGTGAATACAACATAACCATATAGCTTAATGGATTACATAGTGACCAGCAGGTTAATACACTGAATACTAAATCCAGAAATTAACCATCACTGGTATCCCCAATGCTGGGAAAGATTGAAGGTAGGAGGAGAAGGGGACGACAGAGATGAGATGGTTGGACCGCATCACTGACTCGATGGACATGAGTTTGAGTGAACTCCGGGAGTTGGTGATGGACAGGGAGGCCTGGTGTGCTGCAGTCCATGGGGTTGCAAAGAGTCGGACACGACTGAGCGGCTGAACTGAACTGGTGCCCCCAAAACCTGCCCTCAGCAGACCTCTTCCCAATCATAGTCTCCTCTTCCCCCAAATGGTAACCACTATTTAGACTTCCATAGTTATCTTACCTTTTCTCTTCTGAGAGTTTAAAACCTAAGAAAGCAAGCCTCAACACTATACGATTCACCTTGAACAATGCTTAGGGGCACTGACTGTCCAAATGGTCAAAAGTCAAAGTATAACTTATAGTTGGCCCTCTGTATGCAAGGTTCCTTGGTAACCATGCTTCTGTTATTTTTATTAAAATTTTTTGGGTATAATTGAGTCACAAAGTTGTGTTACATTCAGGAGCACAGCACAGTGAATCAGTTACACATAAACATATACCCACTCTTTTTCAGATTCTTTTCCCATATAGGCCATTACAGGGTAATGAGTAGAGCTCCCTGTGCTGTACAGCAGGTCCCTGCTAATTATCTACTTTTTCTGTAGTAGTGTGTATGTGTCAGTCTTGAAAGTGAAAGTGAAGTCGCTCAGTCGTGTCCGACTCTTTGTGACCCCATGGACTGTAGCCCACTAGGCTCCTCTGTCCATGGAATTCTCCAGGCAAGAATACTGGAGTGGATGCCCATTTCCTTCTCCAGGGGACCTTCCCGACCCAGGGATCGAACTCAGGTCTCCCACACTGCACGTCAATCTTAACCTCCTAGTTTATCCTCCCCATCCCCTGGTAACCGTAAGTTTATTATCTACCTGTGTTAACTCCATTTTTGCTTCTTTGCATCTTTAGGGTCAACGTCCCTTGGATGTTGGCAAACTAGGGCCGAATCTCTTCCAGCCCCTATTTACAGCAACCTGTGAGCTAAGAATAGCTTTTAACCTTTAAACGATTGATCACAAATCAAAAGTAGAATACCATTTCATGACATGCAAGCATTTTATAAGATTAAAATTTCAGTGTCTGTAAATCAAGTTTCACTAGAACTCAGTCACACTTATGTCTTGTCTAGGCTGCTCTTGTGCCAGTGACAGGTGTGAGTCATGACAGAGACCATTTGCCAGTCCCCAGGGGCTTTCTTACCCCTTCCATGACCAACATTTGGTCCCGCTGGATAAGAAGGGTGGTGTTGCTGTTCAGTCACTAAGTCGTGTCTCACTCTTTGTGACCCCCAAGGACTGCAGCATGCCAGGCTTCCCTGTACTTCACTGCCTCCCAAAGTTTGCTCAAACTCATGTTGGTGATGCCATCCAACCATCTCATCCTCTGTCTTCCCCTTCTCCTCCTGCCCTCAATCTTTCCCAGCATCAGGGACTTTTCTAATGAGTCAGCTCTTTGTATCAGGTGGCCAAAGTATTGGAGCTTCAGCTTCAGAATCAGTCCTTCCAATGAATATTCAGGATTGATTTCCTTTAGGATTGACTGATTTGATCTTCTTCCAGTCCAAGGGACTCTCAAGAGTCTTCTCCAGCACCACAGTTTGAAAGTGTCAACTCTTTGGTGCTCAGCATTCCTTATGCTCTAACTCTCACATCCATACATGACTACTGGAAAAACCGTAGCTTTGGCTATACAGACCTTTGTGGGCAAAGTGATGTCTCTGCTTTTTAATATGCTGTCTAGGTTTGCCACGACTTTTCTTCCAAGGAGAGAGAGGGGTGAGGACACAGCACAGAGGGGACACAGCCCACCTCTTTGTTTTTCCACTAGATGTGGCAATCATCATTTTTACTCACCTTTCTTGGTGAGAAGTTAGCCACAGGTCACATCTGATTGCAAGGTGGCACAATGGTAAATGATCCACCTGCAGTGCAGGAGATGCAAGAGATGAGGGTTCAGTCCCTGGGTCAGGAAGATCCCCTGGAGTAGGGAATGGAAACCCATTCCAATATTCTTGCCTGGAAAATCCCATGGGCAGAGGAACCTGGCGGGTAGGGTCTATGGGGCCGCAAAGAGTCAGGCACGACTGAGCACACACAGAAAAAGAACTGTGCGAACCTTACTGAATTCATTTTGTCAGCTCCACCTTAGGCCTGTAGTCCAACTCCACCCACATTTCCATGTGACTAAGCTTTAACCTACTCACAAGGAATGCACCCAAGTAAGGTAAGTTCCCTATCAACTTTTACTCTTGCGTTCATCTGAGATGAAAATCAAAAGCATGCCTTTTGCTGACGCAGATGGTTAATGACCATGGAAATGCAGGGAAAAACTCCTGATCCTGGTGAGGCAGACATGTTTCTCCCTAGCGGGCGATTCTATTTTTAGCTTTGGCCCCTTTAAATTCCCCTGTACCCCTTTTGGTGAAGTGCGGTGCAGCTGCAAATGCCTCGGGATCTTCGTCCACCCGATCCTGCCTGTCTGTAAGTCACCAACAATAAATTCCAGAATTGTACTCCGTGTAGTTGCCTGCTTCAATTTTTGGTCTCAAAGTTCCTTCTCAGCTCAGAGGTTATGAGGCAATATCTCTGCCTCCCAACAAGAGTCCACAGGTGGGCAGACAAATGCCTGCTGCAATGTGCTTACTGTGGGAAAAGGGGTGAACACATTTTGGTAGACAACCAGCAGTTTCCGAAGTCCCCAGAATCACGTGACCTATGTACTTATCTTCTTTGTATCTACGTTTTCTTATTTGAAATATAGACCAAGGGAACTCCCTGGTGGTCCAGTGGTTAGGATGGAGCACTTTCACTGCTGGGGTCCAGGTTTGATCCCTGGTTGGGGAACTAAGAACCCACATGCTGTGAGGTGAGACCAAAAAAAAGAAAAAAAAAAAAAAAGAAATATAGACCAAGCCTCTTGCTCTACCAACCAAGTGGATCTTCTTCTATGGTTCCATATTCTTTTTATCCCTTGCAGTTGTGCTGGGATTCCCACTTCTTTTCTTCAGGCTTTTCAGACTTTGGTTAGTCTCTTACTTTTCAGTTTTCACATTCCAAGCCCATGGCAGCTGATTCCTAAGTCACATTTGTCAAAATGCTGACTTGGACTGTGGGATGCTACAACTCTCTCTCTCTAGACAGAGTCTTCTTATTTAATCTATATGCTTGTTTCCTTTGTGACTTCATCTTCATTGGCCCAAATAAAATTATTGACTGGACATAGGCAAGATAAAAGCATTTTTAAAAATCAATTTTATGTGTTTATTTTTGGTTGTCTCATTGTAGTGGCTTCCCTTGCTGAGCACGGGCTCTTGAGTGCTTGAGCTTCAGCAGTTGCGACAGGGGGCTCATAGTTGCAGTTCCTGGGCTCTCAAGCACCAGATCAATGGTTGTGGCTCACAGGCTTAGTTGGTCCACGGCATGTGGGATCTTCCCAGATCGGGACAAACTCATGTTTCCTGCATTGGCAGGCAGATTTTTTACCATTGAGCCACCAGGGAAGCCCCAAGATGAAAGCATTTTGAACCTCCTTTGGCAGGAACTTAAGATGAGTCTCTTTGCCCAGAAACATGGAGGCCTTGACGCCTTGAGACATTCTCTGTAGCACTGTCCAGCAACATCCCTCCCCGAGGACAGTCCAAGAGCACCATCATTTAACCAGAAGGTGCCCAGTTCCTGTGGGATGCCTCAGGGCCCTCGTGCTCTCACGGAAGTGGAGTTTTCATTTTCTTTTATACCAGGGTTTTTTTAAAAAAATAATTTTATTTGCTTGTTTATTTTATTTTTGGCTGTGGCTGGGTCTGCTTTGCTGCGTGGGGCTGCTCTCCAGCCCCAAGCCCGTGGTGCACGGGCTTCTCACTGAACTGGCTTTTTTTGTTCGTTCGTTTTGGAGCACAGGCTCTAGGGTGCGTGGACTTTAGTGGTTGCGGTGCGTGGGCTCAGTAGTTGAGGCTCCTGGGCTCTACAGCAGAAGCTCAATAGTTGTGGTGCACGGGCTTAGTTGCTCCATGACGTGTGGGATATCTTCCCAGATCAGGGATTGAATCTGTGTCTTCTGCATTGGCAGGCAAATTCTTTACCACTGAACCACCAGGGAGTCCCCGGGTTTTTTTTTTTCAAATTTCCTCTCTCATTTCTTCAGTGACCCATAGGTTTTTTGGTAGCGCATGATTCAACCTCCGGTGACTGGTGGGTGGCGCAGCATCCTGGCAGGAATAAGCTAGAGAGGATTCCCAAGAGGCGCTCGGCAGCACCACGGTTTCTCATCACCGGTTGGATGAGCGCCCCCAAACGGTTGCTGCAAGTGTCTGTGCCGCCACGGTGAGACCCAGTTGCCTCCTGCCTCCTCAGACACTCTCCAAGACAGCTAGCCAGGCTCCTTTCAAATGACTGCTTCTGCTTTACGTTTGCAGCATGTGCGATTTTCTGTGTGTCCTTTAGGAGTGCTGTCTCTGTTTCCCGTTGCCTTCTGGCTCTCCTGAAAGTAAGTCCTACTGGACTTCAAAGCCAAGTGTTCTGGGGCTTATCTTCTTTGCACAGGACTCCTGGGGCTGGGGAGCCTGATGTAGGGCTTGGACCCCCCTCTCCCTGGGGAGAATTTCTGCGGTTGTAATTAGCCTCCTGTTTGTGGGCTGCCTACCTGGGGGTATGGGTCTTGGCTGTACCATGTTTCTGCCCTTCCTAATTGCTTTGTCGTGGTTCTTTTCTGTAACTTTAATTGCAAAAGCTCTTTTCTGCTAGTCTTCAAGACTTTCTCATCAATAGTTGCTCTTTCTCATCAATAGCTGTAATTTTGGTGTACCCGTGGGAGCAGGTGAGATCAGAATCTTCCTACCCTGCCTTTTGGCCACTGCCTATTCCCTTATTGCTTCCCTTGTGGCTCAGCTGGTGAAGAATCCGCCTGCAATGCAGGAGACCTGGGTTTGATCCCCGGGTTGGGAAGATCCCCTGGAGAAGGGAAAGGCTACCCACTCCAGTATTCTGGCCTGGAGAATTCCATGGACTGGATAGTCCAAGGGGTCGCAAAGAGTCAGACACAACTGAGAGGCTTTCACTTTTCACTATTCACTTCTTATAAACAGTTTCACAATAGATATGTTTTGTCCCCTCTGATCAGGTTAGGTTGGAAATATTAGCTTACAAGCTCTTTGTTTGTAAAGACTATTCTTTAACCATTCTGAAGTTTCCTTCCCATGACCTAGCCTGAGCAAGGGTCTCATAAAAGTTTCAGCTATTTGGCAGTCAATCAAGAGATTCAGGTTTGCCATTATTTATAATTTTACTGAACTATTTAATGAGTACTTTTACAATATGCAGAGTAATGTTCTAAATGTCTTATAAATAATAGTTCATTTACTCCTCATTGATAACCCCACAAAATAGGTGCTATTCTTATCTTCCTTTACATACAAGGAAACTGAGGTACAGAGAAGTTAAGTCACTTGTCCAAAGTCACACAGCTGGGGCAATGGAAGTGCCATGGCTTGAAACTTACTCATCTGACTCTTAACTTCTGGACAATGGTGTCCTGGATTCACTGGTCCCCTCTTTTGGCATCAGTTCCTGTTCCTGATCTGTAAAAGGTCAGGGTGGACTTGATGACTTTATCTATTTACTTTTTGAGTGTTTCATAAGTGCTGAGAACCTTCACATTTTTTTTTTCCATTTTATTATCACAACAACCTAAGAGAAAGACTTAGTCTCATCTTACACTGCAGAGAACTGAGGCTTAGAGAGGTTAAGTAACATGCTCAAGTCCCTAAAGCTACACCATGGAGGAGCCAGGAGGATTTGAATCAAGTCTTTCTGACTTCTTCCAACCATTCTACCTTGCCACCTCCTCTCAAAGATCTCTTCCAATGCTACCTTTGCAGAAGTTGATTCATTCATTCATCAAACAACTATCCCATCTCCTGTTTGCATCAGGCACTGGCTGACTGCTGAGGGGTCACAGACCGAATGAGACCAGATGTTTCCATCAAGGGCGGTATTATTTACAAACATGTCTCATCTCCCTCTAACGGGATGAAAGGCAAGAAGAGAAGCAGGTGAGTGACAGGGAGGGTCTGGATCAGTGCAGGGCTCAGAGGAAGCAGCGTTTTCCTACTGAGGAGCTTAGGGAAGGCAGCCTTGAGCAGGTGGGATGCCTTTCTGCTCACTACTGATTTTCTCACTTGAGATGCTGCCTGCCAAGCATTTGTTCTTTTGTGTTTTGTTCTGGCCGGAGGATTATGTAGCATTTGGGAAGGAAGAGGCAGAACAGGAGACCTGCTTCTAATGCCAGGATGGCAGAGACCTCCAGAGGGACTGTGTCCCTGGCTCAGGCACTCCTGTGTGTGGGGGATGAAGGTCACCCAGATGCAGGAGCAGACCAATGTGCTGAGCGTGACACGCTTGGTTTCACTGAAGGTGTCAGGTAGCTGGTGGGGCCAAGAAGACCACCAGGAAGCTAACCAGACAGCAAGTAATCCCCAAGTAACCCAGCATGGCCTAGAACAGTTCCAAGGAGCCCTCATCACACTTTAGGTCACCATGGGCCCAGGCTCTGTAGAGGTCACAGGTCGTGGGGGTCATCTGGTCACCCAGAGTGAACATGAGGTTAACAGACCATGGGGATGGTTTTGGGGAGAACTGGCCCCAGAACTTCTGCATCTGGGCATGCAGCCGGGTGCCATGGAAGGCTGCCACCACCACGACGGTCTTGGCTAGCACAGTGGACATACAGGTTGTGGAGGTGACCCCCAGCAAAAGCTGCCTGGTGTACAGCACAGGTGAGGGGCCCTGGAGGGCCAATGAACATGAAGGGGAAGGGGAAACAGAGGGCCAAGGTGGACAGCAGAAGGTAGCTGAGCTGGGGATTACTGGCTCAGATGATGGGGGTGTGGTGGAGCCCAGTGAAGATGCCCCAGATGGCCAGAGCGAGGAGGGAACTCAGGGCTGGACAGACAGCTGACATGTGCCGAGAGCTCGAGGTAGGACAGGAAGTCAAGGGTTTGGGGATGCACTGACCGCTCTCCCTGTTGGGCCAGTGGTCCTGGGGGCACGTCTCCCAGGAAGCACTGTCTAAAGGAAGAGAGAGAAACAGGGTCAGAGAACAGAGTGCAGAAGCTTCTGGAAACTTTCCCGCAGTCAAGTGGCTATACGAATCGTGACGGCTTTTCCCCGCAGAATCACTCTGCTTCCGTCTTCTTACGATGGGCCTCCCAGTTGGCCTGACGTCCCCAGGTTCAGGGCCAGAAACACAGGTGGCGGAAGTCCCGACAGCTGCGGCTGTCCACGCCTCACGCTGCAGTGAAACAGCAGTGACAGGGCGACCTACGGACGCGCTGTCCCTCTGAACTGACCAACCGTGGTGGCAGTGTTGCAGTTCGTAGCCACAGCTAATTTAGCTTTGCACTTATTCATCAGCCCATTTTACGTAAGGAATATTTATGGGAATGCTTACTACCTACATACATCGACTCTCCTTTTTTATGGAGTTATCCTTTTTTTTAAAGTTTTTTTTTTTTTTTCTGACATGGACCATTTAAAAAAATCTTTATTGAATTTGTTACAGTATTGCTTCTGTTTTATGGTTTGGTTTTTGGCTGCAAGGCACATGGGATCTTTACTCCCTACCAGGGATGGAACCTGCACCCCCTGCATCGGAAGTCAAAGTCTTAACCACTGGGCCACCAGGGAAGTCTCCACGTTTTCTAAATCACGGCTTTGATAGAACTCTTCAGAGCTTTGCTTTCTGTAGTGAACTGATGGGCTTTGTAGCTAGAGCAGCGGAGCAGCAATATATCCCCATTCACCTCTTTCCTGGGTTTGGATTCTGAGCCTGGTCCTCCCAATCCTCTCTCTTCCTTTCCAGTGCACGCACCACCCCAAACACACATCGAAACACCCGCTGCTTCTCTAGCTAAGTGATTCAGTGGCTCCCTATGTCCTACAGAACAAAGTTCACGCTTCCGAGTCTGACAAGCAAGGCCTTCTGTGATGTGACCACCTGCTTCCTACATCTCGAATCTCGGTCTAGACTCAAGTCACCCTAGGCTCCTTATTGCGTTCATGCCTAAGATTTCCTTAATTTACTCCTTGCCCAGGACTGTCCTTATCAAGTTTCACCACCTTTGAAACAATACCTGTTGATCAAGGCCCGTATCACATGTCACCCCCTCCTATCCTCCATTAGAATTGGTTGTTTCTCTCTGCTTTCATGACTCAGTGCTTGAGCTCTGACTGAAGCGATGAATATTAACTTTGAGCCAAGTTTCTATTATACAATGATCCTTCTCCTTTAGCAGATCACGAGCTCTGTGGGGCCAGGACTGAGCCTCACCACCTTGGCACCCATACAGTAGATGCCGGTTGTTATCTGTTGAATGAATGCCATCTTAGTAAAATATAGATTAAATCACCAGCGGGGCTCAGCTTGGTGCTCTGTGATAACCTAGAGGGGTGGGATCGGGGGTGAGAGAGAGATTCAAGGAGGGGATATATGTATACACGTAGCGGATGCGCTTTGTTGTACCTCAGAAACGAACACAGCGTTGTGAAGCAATTATACTGATAAAAAAAAAATGAAAAAAATCACTGGGGGCTTTCTCCCAATATTTATGGAGTGCCTACCACATGCTAGACATTAAAATAGGTACAAAATTTGGACAAACTCATGGTTGATGAAACAAAGAATGAATGTGTAACCATGAAAGGTCATAAGGCAGCATGTGTGAAGGGCATATTGACACCATCTTTTGATCTCCTCTTCCCTGGATTTTTTTCCCATTAAAAAAATCTTTCCTGGATGTGGGCTTCCTTGGTAACTCAGAAAGTAAAGAATCTGCCTGCAATGCAGGAGACCCAGGTTCAATCCCTGAGTTGGGAAGATCTCCTGGAGACGGGAATGGCAACCCACTGCAGTATTCTTGCCTGGAGAATTCCATAGACAGACCATGGAGTTGCAGAGAGTCAGACATGACTGAGCAGTAACACCTTCATGTTTTCCTTGATGTAAATATCAGCTCTCATCTGAAACCTCCCCTGGCTGCTGGCTGGCTGCCCGCCGACTGAGGGCCAGCTTCCCTCTTTCTCTGGTGCCATGGACATCTCTCCTCTGGGGCAGGGAAGGCAGCGAGAGCAGCAGTTTGCCTTCTCAGGTAGGGCTGGCTTCCTGACTTCCGCAGGACATTTTCACTGCAGAGGGGGGTGGGCTCCTGTGCAAGGGAGGAGACGGTGCACTGCACGGGGGAAGCGGGGGAGGCTGACCAGCGCCTGCGCCGTCAGCCCCAGGGCAGCGCTCAGCGCCATTCTCACTGACTGGCCCCTCCCTCTCCTTTTTTCTCTCTCTCCTCCCTCACCTTAAAAAAATTAAAAACCCTCTTTACCTCCTTCTCCCTTTCTTTATTCCTTTCCTCTTCCCTTTCCCTCCCTTTCTTGCTCAAACAGTTATCAACGTATTCCATGTATCAGGTACTGTGTAGGGTATTAGGGAGGGATCAACAGGTAAAAATAAGTTCGTAAGATGTCACAGTCTATGGGGAACCAGCTGAACCTGAAGCTCTGATACTTCGGCCACTGGATGCGAAGAACTGACTCATTTGAAAAGACCCTAATGCTGGGAAAGACTGAAGGCAGGCGGAGAAAGGGACAATAGAGGATGAGATGGGTGGATGGCATCACTGACTTGATGGACACGAGTTTGAGCAAGCTCCGGGAGCTGGTGATGGACAGGGAGGCCTGGCGTGCTGCAGTCCATGGGGTCGCAAAGAGTTGGACACGATTGAGCTGAACTGAACAGGAACCAAGAAATCTCAAGGAGAAGAAAGATACTAGCATCACTGCTCCACAGACCAAGGGCTGGCCCCGGACGTTAGGCTGAAATTCTTGTTCTGCCGTTTATAAGCTGGGTGACCTTGGGTTTAAGCTCTCTAAGCCTTTGCTTCTCCTCCATTAACTGGGGGTAGCAATTATATCTATGTTGAAGCTTGTATGAGGAAATAATGAGTGGATGCAGGGAAGCCCTACTACAATGCCCTGACCATTGTGATTGCACAACAAATTCTAGTAACTGGGATAATATTCTGGATGTTCTGGGAAGTTCGTCCTCCACGGTGGGCTCATTAAATCCAAGTTTTATTTCAAGGGTCTTATTTTCCCCCAACCCAAACAGAAGTGAGACACCAGTCAACCGTGCATCAGAAACAGACTACAGACAGGAGCCAAGGCACGAGCGTGCGGTTTCTCAGCCCTGAGCATCGCCGACGTTAGGTACTGCTCTTCGTTCTCTGCGAAGGGCTGTGCTGTGCATTGCAGGGGGTTTAGCAGCATCCCCGGCCTCTATGCACTGAATGCCAGCAGCACTCCCCGCAAGTGACAACCCCAGACAGCTCCAGATACTGCCAATGTCCGCTGGGAAGCAGAGCCTTTCTAAATTGAGAGCAGCTGAGATTCAGGTCATGCTTGCAGAATGAATTTTCTTGGGAAGATCTGGTAAGAGGATTGTTTGGTCTGGGGAAGAAGAAACGAGGGGGAAGATACCTGAATGATGACCCCAAAGGGGCCCACCCTTTGTGCATGTGAAGTAATGGTACTCAATTCTTCCCTGGGACTCTGCTCCCTTAAAATTTTTTTGCTTATTTTTACTCTTTTTTTTTTTAAGTATAGTTGATTTACAATGTCGTGCCAGTCTCTCTCCCTCATATGTGTGTATATACTGGAGGAAATGGCAGCCCACGCCAGGATTCTTGCCTGGAGAATCCCGTGGACAGAGGAGCCTGGAGGGCTACAGTTCATGGGGTCACAAAGAGTCGGACATGACTGACTGAGCACGCGCACGTGTGCGTGCGCGCGCGCACGCACACACACACACACACTCTTTTTCTTATTCTTTACATCATGGCTTACCCAAGGAGGCTGGATATGGTTCCCTGTGCTCTGCAGTAGGCCCTTGCTGTCCACCCATTCCGAATGCCATAGCTTACATCCACCAACGCGAGCACTCTGGCCCCGTGCTCATCAGCCCCCTTGCTTCTTCCCCCACGATGGGGGAAGAATTCAGCCATTGACCTGTCACGCGAGTGGAAACAGACCCACAAGACTAAGGTGAGGCCCGAAGGGACCAGGCTGAAATCACTGAGACGGGGGACAAAACATTTATACTCATTACAGTAATTTTCTTACTCTTTCCTATGACAGAACCATGTGGAAAATGTTATGGATACTCAGATAAGGGGATGCTAAACCCTTCCGGGATGATTTGGACGAAACTGCAAGAAGTGTGGCATGATATCTGAGCTGCAACTGCACTTAAATTAGCAGTCCCCTACCTGGTAACCTTAGATACAAGGGGTCAGGAAAGGGGCAAATGGGGCTCTATGTGTTATTTTCCCATTGTGCAAAAAAGCTTGGTATCAGTTATCTATTTCCCAACATAAGGTTACAAGGCTAACAATCCAGCCATCCCATTCCTAGGTGTATATATATCCAGGGAAAACCATAATTCGAAAAGACACATGTACCCAGATATTCACTGCAGTACTATTTACAAAAGCCAGGGCATGGACGCAGTGTAAACGTGCACCAATGAGGCATGGATAAACACGCGTGCACACACACACACACCATGGAATATCACTCAACCATAAAAAAGAACAAAATAACGCCATTTTCAGGAACATGCATGGGCCTAAAGATTGTCATACTGAGTGAAGTAATTCAGACAGAGAAAGACAAATGTCATATGGTATTGCCTATATGTAGAATCTAAAAAAGGATACAAATGAACTTATCTAAAAAACAAATAGAGTTACAGATACAGAAAACAAAATTATAGTTACCAGGGGGTAAGGTGACAGGGATAAACTGGAAGACTGCTATTGACATACATACACTGTATGATGCTGCTGCTAAGTCACTTCAGTCGTGTCCAACTCTGCGACCCCATAGACGGCAGCCCACCAGGCTCCCCCGTCCCTGGGATTCTCCAGCCAAGAACACTGGAGTGGGTTGCCATTTCCTTCTCCAATGCATGAAAGTGAAAAGTGAAAGGGAAGTCGCCCAGTTGTGTCCAACTCTTCGTGACCCCATGGACTACAGCCTACCAGGCTCCTCTGTCCATGGAATTTTCCAGGCAAGAGTACTGGAGTGGGGTGCCATCGCCTTCTCCCATATACACAGTACTATATGTAAAATAGATAACTAATAGGGACCTACTGTATAGCACAGGAAATTCTACTCAGTGCTCTGTAATGGCTTAAATGGGAAAAGAATCTATAGAGTGGATACATGTGCATCATAACAGATTCCCTTTGCAATACACTTGAAATGAGGACAACACTGTAAATCAACTATACTCCAAAAAAAATGAAAAAAATAAAACCGTGGCAACTCCAGATACATACACTCGCTATCTCAGGATAAACTCGAATTGACAATTATGTATACTTTTCTTTGCTGAGTATTTTGAAGTATCTTAGTATCTTTGCTAAGTGTTTTTAAGTATTAATTTTTTCATTCACATAATAACCTGGCAACATAGTGATTGTTCTTATTTTACACATTAAGTCAAGAAACAAAAGAATTTGCCTGTGATTATATAGCTGATAAGTGGCAACTTGAGATTCAAGCCTGTTTTTCTGATTTTAAGTTCAACTCTCAATTTTTTCCTCTGGTAAGAAGCCGTGTAATTCTGTAATAATGTATAAGACTCAAAAATATACTCTTTGATCCCAAATTCCACTTCTAAGTATTTATTATACTTTCAAGTAATCAGAGGTAATCTTAAGTATGTATGCACAAGTTATAACACAATGGAGGTATTTAAATGGAAAAAAATTGGAAAACAGTGTAATGTCCAATAGCAAAAATATTTAAATGTTTTCTCAATCTGTATTGTTTAATATTATGCAGTCATGCTTCTGAAGATATAAAGTGGCATTTAATGAGCTTATACATAATTTATCTATATATATATTACACATGTATATAATTTATTAATTACCTTTGCCTTTAGCTAGCTCTTTTGTTTTGGGAGCCAGAGAATGATTTTGGAAGGTTTTATTTGCGAACCCCCTCAGAGTTGTGTAGCTCAATGGTCTGCCCTACAAGTGTCCTGTCAGTTCAACATAACAATCCCTGCTGGGTGCTGGGGGGGTGAGAGGAGCTGTGGGCCTGGCCCTTAGGGAGCTCTCTGCCTTCACCGCTGAGGGTCCCTCTGCCCGGATGACTGCACGGTCATTTACCAGCAGCTCTTGTCCGGGAGGAGATCTGAGCTCAAAATGTCCAGCCATCGTGGTCTGCTCACCCTGGTCTGGGAGGAGGTAGATGTTCTTAATGTCAAATGTGGCTGGCATCTCCCCGTCTTGGGTGAAGAAAACCTCTTCCTGGCTTTGGTGATGAAGCACACCTTCTGGGTATAATGCAGCATCTGAGACGGAGACAGAGGTAGAAGGAAAGAACTGCTTAGGAGCAGCACAGGCCTGGTGTGAGCCGGGGGCTGGGGCTTCCTCCACATCGGGGGCTGTGCCTGGAGGAAGGCACATTTTATGAAAAAAACAAAAAAAAACAAAAAAAACCCCCTGCTAACCCATGCTAGCGGGTTATCTCATCTCCCAAGTTTGTGCTGCAGTGAAGTCGCTCAGTCATGCCCGACTCTTTGCGACCCCATGGATAGTAGCCTGCACCAAGCTCCTCTGTCCATGGTATTTTCAAGGCAAGAAGTACTGGAGTGGGTTGCCATTTCCTTCTCCAGGGAATCTTTCCAACTCAGGGATGGAACCCAGGTCTCTCACACTGTAGCCAGACGCTTTACCGTCTGAGCCACCAGGGAACTCCAAGTGCTGCCTTGGGACTCACCAAAACACGCAGTCACCTCCCCCTTCAGCACTTTATATGCTTTCCCAAGTGCTTCCCTCTCCTTGTTTCTATTTGCTCTTGTCACATCTGAGCTTCGCAGGAACTCAGTGAGGCTGGTCAAGAGATATGAACTCCCTGTCTGATGGATGAAGCCAGTGTTAAGCATGACAGGGTGACAGGACCTGCCCCGGGGGCACAGAGTAAACCTAAGGCAGAACCCGGACGAGGGCTCCAATCTAATCCCGTCTTAGGGAAGGCACTTTGATCTAAACCGTGATAAAAAGGGGAGTGAGAGTTGAGTTACTGGAAACCTGGAAGCATCGGGTCTTGCGTAAGGTCAGTTCACTCACAGGCTGGTCTTATGAACACAGGTGTCTCCATCCACCCAATTCTGCGCCATCTGTCCTCCCAGATTACGAAGCTTCCTCCTTTGTGCCAGACATGATTGGGAGCTAGGAACAAAAGCTGAGACCCACCTTCAAAGCATCACCTTGTTCATCCCAGCAGTGTGGCCGACAGAGAAGGCTTGTGATAAGACTCTGTGGGAGAGGGAGAGGGTGGGAAGATTTGGGAGAATGGCGTTGAAACATGTAAAATATCATGTATGAAATGAGTTGCCAGTCCAGGTTCGATGCACAATACTGAATGCTTGGGGCTAGTGCACTGGGATGACCCAGAGGGATGGTATGGGGAGGGAGGAGGGAGGAGGGTTCAGGATGGGGAACACATGTATACCTGTGGCGGATTCATTTTGATATTTGGCAAAACTAATACAATTATGTAAAGTTTAAAAATAAAATAAAATTAAAAAAAAATTTAGAATTAAAAAAAAAAAACAAACAAACCTTTAGCTTGGCAGAATCTATTGTCTCTATTTTCTATTGTTAACCAGATCTTATAAAACTGGGGCCCTTAAGGAATAATTTTGTAAATTAAAGTGTCTTACGATTGTATTAAATTTTAAAAAATTTTAAATTTGGATGCATTTTAAGCATAAAATAATTTAAAATCTGCAAGTCAAGTGTCACTAACTATAATACCAAAATAAGTCAAGTTTTAAAGCTTTTAGCAAATTACAATCATTGAAAACAAAGCTTATAAACAGAAACATTGACATTTATTCCTATGTATGCTACAGGACCTTTAAAAATTAAATGAAAATTTTAACTGAAAAAAACAAAAAACAAACAAAAAAAACAGTGTAGCCCGAGGAATATGTTTCAGTGCATCCCAAACATTTCATAGCTGGGAGAACCTCAGCTTATGTGACTGTTAAAGCCCCACTCTTATTTCCTTCTGGGAATAACTTAACAAGTAGAAAAGGCAGGTCAGGTAAAGTTCCTTTAGGAGCCCACCTGAGACTTTAGTGTGGGTGCTTCTGGGTCTTTTAACACCTTTGAAGAAGATGAGATTGCCTTCAGTTCTCTGATTAGGTTGTGATCTTGTCTAGAAAGCTGGAACTCTAAGAAAACCTTTCAGGGTCTCTATAATAGAGCTTCCTCTGGCCTTTCCAATCTTCCCTTTTCACTTTTTTTTTTCTTAGTCTGTCCCATGGTTTGAACCAACTGGATCACTTTCCCACTCCTGCCATCCCCTCTCATATCTGGTATGTGTGATTATTTATTACTCTTTCCAACTAGAGTGTAAACACTTTGAAGGCAAGCACACATTTTGAGCATTTTTGTATCCCCCCACCATGCTCCAAAATGCATGAAAGTCACTTCATAAATACTTGTGGCATAAACACACATTTGTTGAAGTAGTTATGGAAGCCCTATAAGAATACAGGAGGGAGGCTGAGCAGATTACTCGGCTTGTGGGTGAAGCTGGGTGTAGACTCATGGGAGATTCTTGGAATTCTTCAGCTTTGAGGGGCAGTGCCCAGACTCTGCCGCCAGGCTGCCTGGCATGACTTCTGACTCTGCCTTGAACCAGGTGTGTGACCTTGGATATGAAATTCTACCTAAAAGAGGACCTGTCTCATAAAGTCATCACAAAGAGGAAATGCATTAATATCAATACATACAAAGTGCTTGGAGCATCTCGTGGCACAGAACGTACTCAAAACTGTTAACCATTACTGCTGCTACAGCTTTACAAGAACTCACATGATATAAATATTGATAAAATTACCTTAAACCTATTTTTAAAATGCTGTGCCTAGTTCAAAGACATTCTTTTAAAATCAGGAGGACTTTTCTTCTATTCTGACTTGTTCCTATAACCTTGCTTGGATATTTGTAGTGGTGTGCTGCTGAATGTTTAACAACTGGCTCTCTGGGGAAAAAAGCTGGGATTTTAGTGTTTGCTGATTGCCATGGTTTAGCAAACAATTTGCATAATTTCTCAAAATTTTACAAAGACTCCCGTTGCCAGTAGGGGCCACTTCTCTCTTCTACAACTAGACCCCTGATATCTTTAATAATAAGGTGTGTGCTAAGTCACTTCAGTCGTGTCTGACTCTTTTGCGGCCCCATGGACTGTAGCCCGCCAGGCTCCGCTGTCTATGGGATTCTCTGGGCAAGAACACTGGAGCCGGTTGTCCTTTCCTACTCCAGGGGATCTTCCTGATCCAGGGATGGAACCTATGCCTCTTGTGTCTCCTGCTTTGTCAGGTGGGTTCTTTACCACTAGTGCCTCCTGGGGAGCCCGGTAATAAGGTACCTGAGTCTAAGTCCCTTTGGCTCTAAGTTCAGTATTCCTTCCACTAGGCCTCATTGCCTGTCTGCAGGTCTCTGAGATGAACAGGGTCTGGGCAAGGGTCTTGGCTGCTCACCTGCCAAGGCCTGGCATTCTGTGAACTGGCATGAGCACCTCCCAGGAAGGGTCCCTTTCCTGGGCAGCAGGTCTTCAGGTACCAGGCAGGCTTGGTAAGTGGTGGTCAGATCCGGACGTCTGAAGGCAGACAGGTGGGCAGCTGTCGCCTTCTCAAGCCCCCCTGCAGTTCTGAGTGCCTTCTCTGGACCTTGGGGTGGACGCCCCGAATCGGGTCCACCTGAATCCCTGTGGCTCCTCCCAGAGTTTCCTCATCAGACTGCTGCCAGGGTACCCAGCCGGGCGGGGCACCAACAGGAAATCTGCAAAGCCGGGCATCGCTCCCGAGGATACGGTCAGGCTCAAGCTGCCCTTGAGCAGGCCCTGGGCCCCACGGCCTGCAGGAGAAGGAGGTGGAGACCCATGTCCTCTGGGTCACCTTCTTCCCATGGCCTCGGCCAGGAGCCTGGAGTGGAAGTGGGACCAGTCACAGACGATGCCCGTGGCTGTGGGGCAGGAGGCGACGCTGCAGCCCCGCGGCCCAGCCCCCGGAGGAGGCCACGCGGCAGCCCACGCGCCGGGTCTCTGCCTGCAGCTGCTGCCCCGGCCGCTCGAGGCTGCCATTGTCAGAGCCCACCAGGCCCCCCGGGGCCAGTGAAAGTGACTCAAGAGCTTGGCCAGGACCGAGGGCCGGCGGGCGCTGCCGGGCACCATGTGTAGGAAGGACGGGAACCGGAAGTGATCCCAGAACGGGGGATGCTTAGGCCCATGGCCCACCTGCGGGAGGTCCAGGGTGTGCATTCCTGGCTAGAACGCCCGCCAGTCCCCTTGCTGAGTATCCACTCATGTTCTCATCAGACCAGGTGCTTGGCCTTATTCCTCCCTTCTCTGACCATTATTATTAAGAACATTTTTTTTTCCCATTCAAAGAGCTGTGCATAATGAACATACAACTTGATGGGTTTGAAGAAAGCAACAGTTAGAACTGGACATGGAACAACAGACTGGTTCCAAATAGGAAAAGGAGTTCGTCAAGGCTGTATATTGTCACCCTGTTTATTTAACTTATATGCAGAGAACATCATGAGAAACGCTGGACTGGAAGAAACACAAACTGGAATCAAGATTGCCGGGAGAAATATCAATAACCTCAGATATGCAGATGACACCACCCTTATGGCAGAAAGTGAAGAGGAACTAAACAGTCTCTTGATGAAAGTGAAAGTGGAGAGTGAAAAAGTTGGCTTAAAGCTCAACATTCAGAAAACTAAGATCATGGCATCCGGTCCCATCACTTCATGGGAAATAGATGGGGAAACAGTGGAAACAGTGTCAGACTTTATTTTTCTGGGCTCCAAAATCACTACAGATGGTGACTGCAGCCATGAAATTAAAAGACGCTTACTCCTTGGAAGGAAAGTTATGACCAACCTAGATAGCATATTCAAAAGCAGAGACATTCCTTTGCCAACAAAGGTCCGTCTAGTCAAGGCTATGGTTTTTCCAGTAGTCATGTATGGATGTGAGAGTTGGACTGTGAAGAAGGCTGAGCGCTGAAGAATTGATGCTTTTGAACTGTGGTGTTGGAGAAGACTCTTGAGAGTCCCTTGGACTGCAAGGATCCAACCAGTCCATTCTGAAGGAGATCAGCCCTGGGATTTCTTTGGAAGGAATGATGCTAAAGCTGAAGCTCCAGTACTTTGGCCACCTCATGTGAAGAGTTGACTCATTGGAAAAGACTCTGATGATGGGAGGGATTGGGGGCAGGAGGAGAAGGGGACGACAGAGGATGAGATGGTTGGATGGCATCACTGACTTGATGGACGTGAGTCTGAGTGAACTAGGGGAGTTGGTGATGGACAGGGAGGGCTGGCGTGCTGCGATTCATGGGCTCGCAAAGAGTCGGACACGACTGAGCGACTGATCTGATCTGATCTGATTTAGGAAAAACTGGCACTGTCACTTTTTCAATCAGTTACGTAACACAGAAAGGGTGTTCGCTGAGGATTGCTGCTCCAGGTGCTGAACATCCCACAGGACCCTGTCCCAGGGTTCAGTAAATAAAGTGTATCCCTTTGGTGGGATGGTGGAACACACAGGTAGCCCGCCTGGGGCTGCCCCTGTGTCCCAACTAGGGGCACGGAGGTTTGGTGGGCGTCTTTAACCTGACGGCAGGGACCCTCATCTGGAGCTTGGGCTGCTGGTTCGGGCTGTTGGAGGTGGCTGGCACCTGGGCAGGGGTGGGGACGCCAGGGGTCCCTTGGCTAACTTTTAAGCACACAATACAGCATTGTTAACTGCAGGCATTACGCTATACAGCAGCTCTCTAGGACTTGTTTCTTTTGCATAACTGAAAATTTGCACCCCTTGACTGATATACCCCCTTATTTCCCATCCTTCCAGCCTCTTCCCTCTTCCCTCCTTCCAGCCATTGTTACTACTCTCTGCTTCTAGGAGTCTGACTATTTTAGGTTATCATGTAAGAAGTATCATGCGGTATTTATGATTCCGTGTCTGTCTGTCTTTTATTTTTAATTTTGTCTCTTGTCAAGGTCATTTCAAAGCCTATAGGCTCAGGCTGGAGAAGCCAATTCACCTTCAGAAGGAATGCAATGGGCTAAAGAATATATCTTAGGGTGCTGGTAAAAGAAGCAGAGAAGTAAAGGTATGCTGTTAATAAGTGTTTTATGTTTCAATATTGTATAGTTCTTGACACTGAGAAATAAAAGTTCAAGTGAATTAAAAAGGGTTATTATTGGAAGAATTGAAACAGGATTTAGAACTTCCCAAGCAGTATAAGGAAAATATATTTAAATAATTAGGATGTTTCAAGAAATTTAGGAAAAAATTGGGAAAAAACAAGAAAAAAGTATAATAAATAGAAAACTATAATAATAGCAATAATAAATGAATGCATAAGCATCTCTTCTAAGAAATAAAAGTGCTTTTCTACTTATTATTTCTCCTAACAGGGTTTATTATTTATTAGTAAAAAGTTATGACCAAGCACATAAAAGAGAACATTGTATAAGAGGGAGAAATAACATCAAACATGTTGGAATCAGAGTAAACGTGAGAGCTTAGACTACTCTAGCTAAGAGGAGTGTGTTGCACACTGTGTTTAAAATAGACAACTAATAAGGACTTGCCTGGAGAAGAGAATGGCAACCCACCCCAGTATTCTTGTCTGGAGAATCCCATAGACAGAGCATCCTGGTGGGCTACAGTCCATGGGGTCCCAAAGAGTTGGACACGACTCAGTGACTAGCACACACACACACACACAATAAGGACTTACTGTAGCACAGGGTACTTTACTCAATACTCTGGAATGAAAGAACATATCTGAAACGAGTGTGTATATGTACAGGTGTGACTGATTCACTCCGCTGTACACCTGAAGCTAACACAGCATGCGAGTTCACTACTCACTCCAACAAAAATGAAAAAACAGCAACAACAGAAACAGACTAGAGCCTGGAGCTCTCCGCTTGCTGTCCGGATGAGCTGCCCAGCTGTCTGAGTCCTCTGGGTGCCAGTGCCCAGCTGTCTGAGCCCTCTGGGTGCCAGTGCCCAGCTGTCTGAGCTTTCTGGGTGCCAGTGCCCAGCTGTCTGAGCCCTCTGGGTGCCAGTGCCCAGCTGTCTGAGCCCTCTGGGTGCCAGTGCCCAGCTGTCTGAGCCCTCTGGGTGCCAGTGCCCAGCTGTCTGAGCCCTCTGGGTGCCAGTGCCCAGCTGTCTGAGCCCTCTGGGTGCCAGTGCCCAGCTGTCTGAGCCCTCTGGGTGCCAGTGCCCAGCTGTCTGAGCCCTCTGGGTGCCAGTGCCCAGCTGTCTGAGCCCTCTGGGTGCCAGTGCCCAGCTGTCTGAGCCCTCTGGGTGCCAGTGCCCAGCTGTCTGAGCCCTCTGGGTGCCAGTGCCCAGCTGTCTGAGCCCTCTGGGTGCCAGTGCCCAGCTGTCTGAGCCCTCTGGGTGCCAGTGCCCAGCTGTCTGAGCCCTCTGGGTGCCAGTGCCCAGCTGTCTGAGCCCTCTGGGTGCCAGTGCCCAGCTGTCTGAGCCCTCTGGGTGCCAGTGTCCTGACCTCTGTGGTCCTCGCCTGTGGGCTGCCCTGCCCTCTCTCCGCGGGTTGGAGGCTTGACCAGAGACTGGGGCTGGGAGGAGAGTCAGGGTCGAGAATGCACGCTCCCAGATGCCCGCTGTGCTCAGCTGTGGCTTGGCCGTGTCTTCCTTCGTCTGAGAAAGACCACAGTTCCAGTGGGAGGACCTCTCCCACTACTTCCTCCTCCCGTGACGGGGAGAGGGAGCTTCTTATTGTGGCCGTCCCAGACATTTCACCTGTAACCCTGCATAAAAAAGTGAAAGTGTTTGTCGCTTAGTCGTGTCTGATGCTTTGGGACCCCATGGACTGTAGCCGGCCAGGCTCCCCTGTCCATGGGATTCTCCAGGCAAGAATACTGGAGCGGGTTGCCATGCCGTCCTCCAGGGGATCTTCCTGATCCGGGGACTGAACTTATGTCTCTTTGTCTCCTGCGTTGGCAGGCAGATTCTTTATCACTTGTGCCACCTGGGAAGCCTGACATATGTGCACTGCCGTGTGTGAAATATAATGGACAGCTAGTGGGAAGCTTCTGTACAGTGAGCTCAGCTTGGTGCTCTGTGATGACCTAGAGGGGTGGGGTTGATGAGGGGAGTGGAAGGGAGGTTCAGGAATGTGGGGATATATGGTGGCTCAGAGAGTAAAGAATCCGCCTGCAATGCAGGAGACCTGGGTTTGATCCCCAGGGTGGGAAGATCCCCTGGAGGAGGGCATGGCACCCCACTCCAGTATTCTTGCCTGGAGAATCCCATGGACAGAGGAGCCTGGTGGCTACAGTCCATGGAGTCTCAAAGAGTTGGACAAGACAGAGCAACTAAGCACAGCACGTATCTTATTCACGACGTTGTACAGCAGAACCTAACACAACATTGTAAAGTGATTATATGCTAATGAAAAAAAAAAAGCTAAGAAACTCTCACAGAATTAAAAGACTTTTTTTTCATAGAGAAGGGTGAAGACTAAATAAAATATGACTTGTCTATTGAGTGGTACCGTATGAAGCCTTCCCTGACGCCTGCTCCTCAGGCTGGGCTTGAGTTCTTGCTTCCCATCCCCTGCCAGCCCCAGGACCCTGGCCTTTATCTCATCATCACAGAGCTCCTTCTATCTCAGAAGGTTTGAGCTCAAGTCTTCCCTCCCCCCATTATACTTTAAGCAGGACCCACTGAACAGGTCTTAGCTGTCGAGTGCCTGAATGAATGCATGCCCTTCTCTCTTGTCCTTCTTGTCTCCCTCCCCTTCTCCTGGAGGTCGTCCAGGCTACTCCAGGCGGGGTTTGCTGTCTCAGGCTTTCCCCGCCTGTTAGGGAAGCTGTTCCACCAGGTGTATGCAGACAGGTTCTTTCACTTCACAGTCTTTGGCGACTCTCCGGCCCTAGACTAGCCGAGATGGCACAGAGGGCTTGGGAACTGGCTTTTCTCAAAAGGTAGCTGCTCGTTCCAAGTTTACATTGCTAGGATTATTGTTAGAGTCTTATCCTTATCGTTAGAATCTTTCATTACAATCATTCTATTGTTAGAACATTATTGTTAGAATCTTATCATTATTGTTACAATCTATCATTATTGTTAAGAACAACAACCATTAACTACTGGAGTGGGTTGCCATTTCCAACTCCAGGGGATCTTCCCGACCCAGGGATGGAATCTACGTCTCTTGTGTCTCCTGCCTTGGCAGGCAGATTCTTTATTGCTGCGCTGCCTGGGAAGTGCCTAACATTTATGAGCATTTGTTATATACCAGGCACTGATTATTCCATTGTTAACACCCACAATGACTCTAAGATATATCTTTGTCATCTTCGTCTTGTAGGTGAGGAATGTGGAGCTCCAAAGTGATGCCTTAATTGGCCAGGATTGCATAATGAGTAAGATGTTTTTAGGATTCAAATCCAGGTTTCCTGACTTTGAAGCCAGGGTCCTTCATCATTTCTAGCGCTTCTGCTTCCCAGCCCATCTCTGCTGGTTCCCTCTGCTGGTTTGCATCCTGGGATTCATGTGAAACCAGGAGAATTTCTACCAGGTCCTTTGACTGGATGAACTCTGGGGTTTTACAGAAGCAGAGTTGGAAAAAACAAGGCCTGTTGCCAAATGCTCAACCCTTTCTTAAGATGTAGCCCATTTGGGGCGCCCTTAAATTTTAGCAAAATGAAGATACCATGCCACGGAGTGGGGTCCCCGTGTTTAGAGGGACGATGCAGACACCCTGAGTTCATGGACCTAGGAGTGTGTGGCCTCCCAGGCTGGCCCTGGGGAAAATGAACTTCACTGGCAGAGGTCAGCCTCACGTCACAAGTGACCCACTGGGCTGTGACGCTGCGGAGACCTAGGAGGTGGGCCAGGCGTATCCTCAGGGCTGGAATGTGACAGCCAGACAGGTTACAGTACCGTCAGCTGAAGACGTAACCTGCCTGAGTGATGTCTCAGCTGAGCCAAGGGTTCTGGTCGTGGGTCTGATTTCATAGCGAGGCTGGTCCAGTTTCTTCCTTACGCTCCAATTCTAGGCTCATGGTTCATCCTTCCGAGAAGACGTTGGCTTTGGATAGAGGCTTTTCTGCAGGGAGAGAATACCACGAGCTCAAGGCTGTCGGTCGTGCTGAAAACCACATTTCTCATTCTGAATTAATAAGTGATGTCTGATTTTGACAGTGATTTTGGGCAGCTCGAGCAGCCCCACCAATACCAGGCATTCCTGGGTGAGTACTTTTTCCTGGAACTGTGACGTCACGCCATTGTCTGCGCCCTACTTGACTGCCAGCCCTTTGAAGTTGGCAGCTGGGGCTTACTCACATTCGTATCCGCGGGGATTATGACCTGGCCTGTAGCGGTTGTTCAGAAAGCACCTATTGACTGGATGTGAACCGTGTGATTTTGGAGCTACTAAGCTGAGACTAGGCATCGGCACCTCAGTGCTGAGTGTATCCGGAGGCTTTATTTTCCTTGTCACTGGGGCACCTGACCCAGGAGTGATGTTTGCTCTCTCGTTCTTGTGGGGACCGTGGGGGCTGGTAAGGGGGGCCCAGTGGGAAGCGGCAGGTGGTCTCAGATCCTCACGTCACCCACCCTGCTGGAGTGGGACCTCAGAGCAGTCTGTAACCATGAGGACTGGACTGACTTCCTGCACTTTAACCTTAACCAGGGCAATGCGGGTCTTGCTGTATGGGCCTCCCTGGTGGCTCGGTGGTAAAGAATCTGCCTGCAATGCGGGAGACGAGGTTTGATCCCTGGGTCAGGAAGATCCCCTGGAGAAGGAAACGGCAACCCTCTCCAGTATTCTTTCCTGGGAAACCCTATGGACAGGAGGAGCCTGGTAGGGTTCGTGGGGTCGCAAGAGTTGGACACAACTTAGTGACTAAACTACCACCACCACCAATGAAGGTCTAGTAAAGTAATTTTTAAGCTATCTTGGTGAGACTTTTCTCATAAATTAAAAAACTAGAAAAAGAATTCTCTGTCAGCCAAGTGTCCAGACATCTGACTTGGAGCCGAGGTCCCTGTAGCCCAACATTCCAGCTCGGAGCGTTGGGTCTGGGCTGTTCTGCTCCAAGTCCTCCTGGTAGGTCCTTGGAAAGCCGCGTGGGTGCCCTGGTCTCATGGCTGTCTGCGTTCATGCTTGCCTTCTGGCCCAGAGCAGGAGCATTTCTGAGGGTAAGGCCACGACCTCAGACGTGTCTCAGGGTACGCGTGGTTGTAGTGTAACACTCTACACCCTGAGTAGTGTGCAAGTAAACATTTGGAATCATAGCCAGCCCCACAGTAGGCAGCATTTTCGTTTCACTGAGGTTCCCTCCTCTGCTTCTGTGCCCTTTTCCACACCGGGGTTGAATCGCCTGACTTTGAATCTCAAACTGCTACTTACTAGCTTTCTGATTTTGACATTTCCTCTTGGAGCCTCAATTTCATCATCTGTAAAATGGGGATAGTGATATCAACCTCGTAAAGTAGTGAGAATTAAATGACATGATTAAAATAAATGCCAGGAATCCCCTGGTTGTCCAGTGGTTAGGACTTGGTGTTCTCATTGTTGGAACCTGGATTAAGTCCCTGGTCAGGGAATTAGGATATCCTGCAAGCCATGTGGCATCACCAAAACAAACAAGCAAAAAAGAATATAATAATAAATACTGACATAACACTTCTCTAAGTTATCAGGCATTTTCTAAGTATTTTACATGTATGATCTCATTTAATCTTTAATCTAAAATGATCTAATTTAATTCTTTATAAGAATTTTGATACTGTTAAGAATCTAAAAAGCAGTTTCCACTCATGGTGATTGTTCAATAAATGATAGATACAGTCATTATTAAGTTACTCTCAACCCACATTGCAGAAAAAAAGCACAAGATAAACTCACTTTTACTAGGATGTGAATGACTGACAACCGCTATGCATTACTCAAGAATAGCTATTGAGAATTAAGTGTTTGCTTCTGACTGAATGATTTTTATAATTGTGGCATTTGATGCCTCAGTGGACTCTGGAAGGAAAGATATTTAATATTTCTTAGAGTGTCTTTTAAAGGTCACAAGTAAGCAGTTGTGGACTTATCTTTATACTTCCAGGCATGATGGGGGGAATGTAGATTCTCCGCCTGGAAATTGATTTGATAAACATTACTTCCCTATCTAATGTTTGCTGAAGATTAGACAGAACTCAAGTCCAGGCAAATGTCTCACAGAAACATCAAGGAATTCAGCAGAGTGGTCTGTTACGTGTTCAACTTCCCAACCTACTGAGAAAGGCGAGGAGAGGCAATGAGATGCTCCTGGCTTGAGTTATAAATCTTGGGGTCTATCTTCAGCCCTCGGTCAGGGGCTGTTGGAAAACACGTGTCCCAGTCTGCTTAACCAGTCAACAAAAAAATTATGGGACTTTGGCCTAAGGTTGCCAAATTTTAGTTTTGCCATAAAATAAAACCTACAATATCCAAGATGTGAAAACAATGCCCATCAATGGAAAAATGGATGAAGTTGTGGCACCTATATCTATAGCTATCTATCTATCTATATATATGGCATATATACACACCACACACACAATGGAATGCTATTCGGCCACAAAAAGAGGAAACCCCGCCATTTGTGAGAGTGTGAATGGGCCTGGAGGGCATTAGTGCCAGTCTCTCAGTCGTGTCCGACTCTGCGGCCCCACGGACTGTAGCCTGCCAGGCGCCCCTGGCCATGGAATTCTCCAGGCAAGAATAACTGCAGTGGGTGGCCATTTCCATGTCCAGGGGATCTTTCTGATCCAGAAATTGAACCCGGGTCTCCTGCACTGCAGGCAGATTCTTTACTGTGTGAGCCACTGGGCTTTATGCTAAGTGAAATAAGTCATACACAGAATGTCAAATACCGTATGGTCTCAGTTATATGTGGAGTCTAAAAAAAATCCTCCAAACAAAAAGCAGCCCAAATCACAGAAAATGGGATCAAATTTGTGGTTACTACAGGCAGGGAGTGGGGAGGGCGGAACTGGAGGAAGGAGGTGAAAAGGTACAGAGTTTCAGTTCTGAGATAAGAAGTACTAGGGTGTAACGTGCAGCATAATACAGTTAAAGCTTCTGTATGTTACACGTATGAACTCGTGAGGAGAGTGAATCCCCAGAGTTCTCATCACAAGGATACATATTCTTCTTCTTTTCTTTTTTACTTTCTCTTTTGATTGTATCTAAATGAGACAACTCGGAGAAGGCAATGACCCCACTCCAGCACTCTTGCCTGGAAAATCCCATGGACGGAGGAGCCTGGTAGGCTGCAGTCCATGGGATCACAAAGAGTCAGACACGACTGAGCGACTTCCCTTTCACTTGTCACTTTCATGCATTGGAGAAGGAAATGGCAACCCCCTCCAGTGTTCTTGCCTGGAGAATCCCAGGGACGGGGGAGCCTAGTGGGCTGCCGTCTATGGGGTCGCACAGAGTCGGACACGACTGAAGCAACTCAGCAGCAGCAGCAGCAGATGAGATGACTGGTGCTAACTGAACTCACTGGGTGATCATTTCACCGCATGCCTAAGTCAGACCATTCTGCAATGATGTATGTCAGTTACATCTCGACAAACTAGGAAAAAGAAAAGAAAAAAGAATACAGCCAGCATCTAAGAAGGTCTAAGAACCTGGTGACCTCACACCGACACACGTGTGCACCTTGTCGCTTCTTTGCCGTCTTGCTGCCAACGAGAGAAACCGTCATTATAGATCAGCGCCAGTTTGTGGGTTGGCACTAGGGAACCACTGATCGAGTCCAATACCCATTCCCCGATTTTGCAGAAGGGGAATCCCAGGCCGAGAAGAGGAATGTGACCTTCAAGGTCACAGCCTGCGACCCGTTACGCCTGTGTCTTCTGGACCTAGCGGCAGTGCACCCGTCAGAGGGTCCACGCACTTGTCTCTGTCCAGGTGTGTCTCTCACCCGAGGGACTCTGTACAAGGCGAGTGGCTTAGCCACGGGCTTGGACTCCAGGGGGGCATCCCTCCAACCGCTCCTGGGAGCGGTGGCTGGGGGCCGCGCTGAAGCTGGGCGTGGGCCGGAGCCGCTTGGACGGCAGGGCGGGGTGCTCCCCGGGCCTGATGCCTGAGAGCCAGGAATCGCAGACCTGCAGTCCATGGCAGGAAGGCTGGGTCCTCTTCCGCCTCAGACACAGTGAAAAGAAGCCCTGGAAGGTTCAGGAAAAGGTGGGCTTCCAATCTTGGAGAGGGTGGAAGACAGAGGGTGTTCGGATCAGTCAGTAGCCGTGTAGAGAGCCACACAGAACAGCTCCAGAGTCTCTCCTTGGACCAAGCAAGGGCAGGCAGGGATGTGGGATTGAATTTAGGCGTATGTCTGCTGAAAGAAAGAAGCCTTGGGGGACTGGGGTGTCTGGGGAATATAGGCGTGCACAAGTGGACCGTCAGCAAGAAAGGTTGGCGGCCTCCCCGAGATGGACAAAGCGACCCACAAAGGGATGGACACACAAGGGCGTCCAGACATACAGAGAGACGCTGAGAGCAACACAGACACACACACAGCATCGGGTCCCCAAACTCAGGCAGGCCCGTGGGCTAGGGTACGCGACCCAGGCGCAGAGGCGGGCAGATACACCCAGAGACAGGCGCTCAGGTGTGGCTGAGACAGGCAGACGGGTGACACAGGCTGTGGTGAACGGGACAGACGCACGTGGAATCTGGCAGCCGTGTACCCAGGTGGACACATGGGCTCGTGCCTGCATGGATGAGAGGCCACCGAAACAAGCAAAGGGCGGTGAGTGGATGCAGAAGACGCCCCAGACCGCTCTGACGAAGACTCGGGCAGGAAGAAGTCACACAGACCTGGAGAAGGCGGACAGTGGGGTTCGCCTCCGTACTTCCTGGGCACCCTTCTGGATAGACCCTGCAGGCTCACAGGCTGAAATCTGGGTAGAAACCAGGGAAGCCTTGGAAATGGTTCAGGCATCTGTGGAATCTGGACTCGTGGGAGAAAGTTGCTGACAAGCGTGGCCTGGGGCTGCCTTCTCTTTCATCCCAGAAACATGCGTGTAGATACATCTGACCACAGCTCCTGCAGCCATGATTCTGGAACATTCCTAGCTCTAAACCTGCTAGCTCTTCTCTCCATCGCGTTTAAGGGATGTTAGCATTATGGTGGCTCAGATGGTGAAGAATCTGCCTGTCAATGCAGGAGACCTTCTCCTTCCCTGGGTTGGGAAGATGCCCTGGAGAAGGGAATCTTCTCCCCTCCAGTATTCTTGCCTGGAGAATCCCATGGACAGAGGAGCCTGGTAGGTTTCAGTCCTTGGTGTCACAAAGACTTTGACGCGACTGAGCGTGTGCACACACACACAAGCATCATCCAGTGTGAGAAGGGGCTGTTCCTCCATCTACTCAAAGCCTCGAGAGAGTCTCCACCACCCAATGCACAGGGGCCCTCCCTGCCTGGGTGTCCCTGCCATGGGGCCTTGGAGGCTGGGTGGTGGGTCCGGGGGTCCCCCAATGCCTGCATCTATCAAGAGTGCTCCTCCACTTCCCCCCGCCTCTCCCCTCCATCCACGTGGATAAAGAGGATGACCCACCGTGGGCATGGAGGCTGCCGGAAGGTGACCTTCGGCTGACCCAGCACTGCGTGTAAGGGGGTCACAGCCCCGACGATCACATCCCCTTTGGCGGAGAAGAAGTCTGAGGGCCTGGATGCTGGCAGGTACCCTGGGGTCCGGACAGTGTCCCCCACAGGCATTCCTGAGAGCAGGGCCCCAAGGACCCGGGCACAGGGGCTGCCCTGTCCTGTGGGCGGGAGGCTGGGGCTTCTCGGCCAGCAGACCCCCTGGGCCTGGCTTCCCCCGGAGGCTCCAGACACCTGTGCTGGGTCTTTTGGAGACCCTGAACCAGAGCACAGTGAGCGTCGACGAGCTCCCAGACTTCGGCCTCCACCACTGTACCCTGGGGCTTCTCCAGGGCTCGGCGACACGCTTCCAGCCCTCATCCCGGCAGCCTCATCCTGGCCGCTCACACTCTGACTGGTCCTGATGCTCCTGACGTCCTGGCTGAGGGAGGCATTGGCTGGGACAGTGGGAGCTGGGGGTGCGCCCTGTCCAGCAAGCCCTTCCTTTCTTCCAGGATGCTGCAGCAGGGGGCCCGTGTTTCTAAAGGCCTCAGACCTCCCTGCCCAGGGTCTCCTGGGCCTGCTCACACCGCAGAACCTTCAAAGCCAAAGTTAACCCAGTGATCCCAGCAGAGAGCCTGAGGTCTCCAGGGAAGGGCTGGAGAACAGGCCAGAGAAGCAGCCTGTGGCCTGTGGCCGCCGGCCTCTGGGAGGCCTGGCTGTCACGGGGTGGGGAAGCTGACACGGGGCTCTGGGGGCTGCGGCCTTAGGGGTCAGCTTCAGTCTGCTTTGAGCTGTACTCATAGTTGTGTGGCAAGGACCCCGATGGGCCTCCGTTTTCTCTCCTGTGGTAGGAAAATACTGGAGTCCATGGGTGGTTCTCAGACTTGACTTCAGCAGCAAAACCCTCTTGTGACCCACGACAGAGGCTCAGTGTGTGAAGTCAGGCAGGGTTGAGACACCCTCTGCAAGGCAGGGGCGGTTTTGCCTTGCGTTTTGCCCGCTGGCCTCTCCCTGGCCTCTCTCAGTGGTTTTGTGGGCTTCTTGAAAGTGTTTTCCACCTGTAAGGACCACAGTGTGATGCTGGGGCCTGAATATCCCAGAAGGCTTCTTTCTGGGTGAATTATAATTTTCCTTTGTTTTGAATTGTACAGTTTATTTTTTCTTCCAGTTTTATTGAAATAGAATTGACATGTTGTTTAGTTGCTAAGTCGTATCTGACTTTTGCGACCCCATGGACTGTAGCCCACCAGGCTCTGCTGTCCATGGGATTTTCCTAGGCAAGCATACCGGAGCGGGTTGCCATTTCCTTCTCCAGGGGATCTTCCCGATACAGGGATTAAACTCTCAGCTCCTGCATTGGCAGGCGGATTCTTTACCGCTGAGCCCCCAGGGAAGCCCATAATTGACATATAGCCCTGGATAAGTTTAATGTGTACAGCATGACGATTTGACTCACATACATCAAGAAATGATGACCACAGTAAGTTTACTGAACGTCCATCATCAGAGATAAAAATAAAAGAAATAAATTTCTTTTCTTGTGATGAAAACTGGTAGGATTTACTCTCGAAACAGCTTTCATATATAGCATACAGCAGGGTTAATTATGGGGATTACCTGGTAGCTCAGGTGGCAAAGAATCTGCCTGTAATGTGAGAGACCTGGGTTCAGTCCCTGGGTTGGGAAGATCCCCTGGACGAGGGGTTGGCTACCCCTCTATATTCTGGCCTGGAGAATTCTGTGGACAGAGGAGCCTGGTGGGCTACAGTCCATGGGGCCACATATTTATCATGCTGTACGTTACATCCCTAGTACTTATTTATAACTGTAAGTGGGTGCATTTTGCCTATCTTCATCCAATTTTCCTTCTTCTCCCTTCAGTTTTCAAGTGAATATAACCACAGGAGCATTGGAATAGCTGTAACTGTTTTTTTATTTTAAAAAAATTTACTGGAGTGTATAGTTGATTTACAATGTTGTTAGTTTCAGGTGTACAGCAAAGTGATTCAGTTTTATATATATGTATATATATATTCATTCTTTTTCAGATTCTTTCCCCATGTAAGTTATTATAGAATATTGAGCAGAATTTTTCATGCCATACAGTAAGTCCTTGTTGGTTTTATATTATTTTATATATAATAGCATTATATTATATATACATAATAGTGTGTGTTTGCTAATCCTAAACTCCTAATTTATCTCTCCCTGCAAAGTCTCTGCTTTGGTAACTCTAAGTGAACTTACTTACTAAAAAGAAGCAGGCTCACAGATTTTGAAAGCATACTGCTAGTTGTAACCTTGACCCAGGAGGGAAGGAGGGGCTGAGGAGGGGCCAGGGAGCGTCTGGACTCGGGTTAGAAGGGCGTGCACAGGGATTATACACTGTGCTCGAGGGGAGACCAGGAACACGGAGTGAGCAGGGGCTGTTAATAAATGAAGGGCCCACGGATTGTGCCAGGGACAAACACAGTCATGGTTCCAGAGAGCTCAGGTGAGCGCCCCAGGGCAGGTATGAGGGGGCAGTTTCGGGGCAGAAACGACTGCACAGTGTGGAAAGCACCCTTGAACCTACACTCCCATTCGGTCCTCATTATCCTCCAGGTGACTCAGGACTTACGTTCTCATTTTACAGGTGGGAAGTGCAATTTGCTCCGGGTCACGAAAGCCATAAATGCAAGATCCAGGCTTAGAACCTGAGTCACCTGGACCCGGCCCCACTCCTGCACCGAGTGACAAGGCAATCCTTCTGAAACGGGACAGGATGTCACCTGCTAGGGCCGCTTAGATAACACGGCTGGGGCGGCTTCTGTGTTTTGAAATATCTCCCAATAACAGGGGGTGGATCGGCGGAGCTTTGTCCTTCCCCACCCCGGCTGCTGCACAGAGCAGGCTGCGCATCCTGCCACGAGCTCTAGAAAAGCCTCGGGAGGCCCAGGGCTGCTGCGTACCTGCCCTGGCTGATGGCTGAAGCCTGAAATTCTTCTCTGTTATATAACATCCCCCATTCCCCCTCCCCGCCCCCCCCCCCCCCATCAATGAGAAGAAGCCCAGTCCTCGTACAGGAGGCTCCCCTAGTGTAAGTTCTCAGGAGACAGCTTGGACATTCCCCTGGATTCGAACCCTAACTCAGACCGCACCATCTGTGTGAGCCTAGCAAGGCATTCAATTCCCTGGGTCTCACAGTCGTTTCTCCAAAGATGGGAGCTATGGTGCATCCCACTCGCTCGGCCGTTGTGAAGCTTAAATGTGATAATTAGGCGTTCAGCAGAGGTTGGTAAATTTTAAAGCGCTGTGAAAAATAAGGCATGGCTGAGCCAGGACTGGAAACACAGCAACAGCGGCATATTGGTGTCAATAGCGTCTCAGGGACGCTCCCAGCAGCAGGTGGGCGGGAGGACGGGGTGCGGGGACTGTGCACTGGGCAGCCTGAAGGGGGCGCCAGGGAGGACAGAAAGCGCAGGGCGGGAGAGCAGGGTCCAGGAGCGCGCCCCGGCCATCTGCGTTATACAATGAAGCTTCATTGCAGCGCGGTAACAATAATTTGTTTAGTGTTGCCTTCGGCTGCTTTCTCATCCTCCTGGAAGACGAGCAGCTTTGACAGAGGCTGGATCAGCCGGCAAGGCCTAAAATATTTACAGTCTGTTTCTTTCCAGAAAAAGTTTATCTGACGCTGCTTTAAAAGCAACTCTTAATTTACAAGAAATACAGAGGAGGGTGACATACGTGTTTTCCATTGCCGAGTGACAGATCACCGCAAATTCAGTTGCTTAAGATCATGAGCGAATATGAGTTCTTGGGTCTGATGTGCAGTGAAGACAAACGATACTGAACTGTCAGGGTCTGGAGCGGAGGGAGGGAGGGCTCCTGCCCCCCAAAACCTCACTCTCCGAAGGGTTTCAACAAAGCATTCTCTCTTTTTTTTTGAATTGATATTTAAAAACAAGTTTTTATTGGCGTATAGTTATTTGTTCTTATTGACAAGGTTGTGTTAGTTTCGAGTGTACAGCAAAGTGAATCAGTTATACATGTGCATATATCCGCTCGTTGTTTTTTTTTTTTAAGACTCTTTTTGCGTATAGGCCGTTACAGGGTATTGAGTAGAGTTTCCTGAGCTACACAGCCGGCACTTGCTAGTCATCTATTTTATCTACAGTAGAGTGTATATGTCAGCCCGTTTCTCAGCGTACCCCTCTCCTCACTTACCCCTGGTAAACATGAGTTTGTTTACTGCATCCATGACTCTACTTTTGTATCAGCAAACATTAATCGTTTTGGACTTTTTAAATTGGGGTATAATCGCTTTACCATGATGTGTTAGTTTTTGCTGCACAGCAAGTGATCAGCTGTGTGTACGCTTGTGTCCCCTCCCTGTTGAGCCTCCCTCCCCCGACGCCCACCCCCAGGTCCTCACAGAGCAAGGAGCCGAGCTCCCTGCGCTAGCCAGCAGGCTCCCGCCAGCTGTCCCTCTCCTGTATTATGTCAGTGCTGCTTTCCCAACTCCTCCCACTCTCTCCTCCCGCCACCCGCAGTGTCCACAAGCCCGTTCTCCACGTCTGTATTCCTGTCCTGCAAGGATGTCCATCTGTACCGTTTTTCTAGATTTCATATATATATATGTCGGGAGCCGCGTTAGGCATTACTGACAAAATGGAGGCACGGTCCCCAGTCCCCTCTCCTGATTGCGCAGGCACGGCCCCAGGATGAAGGAGTTAGGCCTTGTAATTCTGACTTGTCTTTTCCTCTCCTGGGCTGAGTTGACTGAAAAGGAATATTAAGGTGCTTATTGTTCTTGAGAGGAGCATGAGAAGGCACAAAGTCTTCTGCAGCTGTGCTCAGAAAATAATTCATAAGTTAATCATTGACATTTGTTCAACGACCTTTACAAAAGAGTGTTCCAGGATGAACACATAGGCCGTAGCTTGAGGCCACGGGAGGGATTGATATCTGAAGCCTATTTGTGAGGAGAATGTTTGTGGCAAAGGAATTTACTGAATTTAGGGTTTAGAAATAATTAAAACAGAAGTTAAAGATTTAAGGAATGTTGTAAAGTTCGCATATTTTTCTATAGCTTATAGAAGTTAGGAATTTTTAGAGACACTATAGCTAGAAGCCTTTTTAAGAGATAGTGAGCTCAGGATGTTAGGGGCAAACAGGATTTAGGAAGATAAGTAATAAACCGAGGAATGTAGCATGAGTTACAATGTAATCACAAGTTAACTATAGGACACATTAGAAGAGGTGGATAATAGATGATAAGGCTGATTCGAGAGAATCATTGAAGCAGGAACTCTGTTTGAAGAGCAACAATGATTTATGGAGATAATAAATCTGGGAGAAGGGGAACTGAAAATGTCAAACCTCTGGCCTAATGTTTTTGTAAAAGTATAAAAGAGAATCTTAAACTTGAAATAAACAAGCAATCCAAGAAAACTGAGAGGCTGTCTCATTTGCTGACACCGTTCACCTCTTCAGGTTGAATCCTTGGCTGCTGGGGTTGGACTCCGGCATATATATAATGTGAGTTATATCCAATATTTGTTTTGCTCTTTCTGACTTACTTCACTCTATATTACAGACTCTAGTTTCATCCACATCACTACAAATGACCCAGTCTTGTTTCTTCTTTTTGACTAATAATCTTTTCTATATATGCACAGCATCTTGTTTTAACCCATTCATCTGTCGATGGACATTTGGGCGCTTCTGTGTGCTGGCTATTGAAAATAGTGCTGCAGTGAACAGTGGAGTACACGTGTGTTTTTGAATTATGATGCTCTCAGGGTATGTGCCAGTGGGGGGATTGTTGGGTCATTTTGGTAGTTAATGGCAAGGTTAGGGAGGGGTGAAGTTGGTTGTTCAAGCTTCTTGGTGCAGGACTCTTTTGTCCAAATAGGTCGGGTCATGATGTTCCTATAAACCCCCAATAAAGACAATGTTATTCTTGGTTCTGCCACTTTTTGTCTCTGTATGAATGGAAAACCCTTATACTCTTAAAGGTCAGAACCTTGAGTACTGGCTATCTTATATATTTCAGGCTATAGTCAACATTCTTAACTCTAAACAAAAGCATAGAATACGAAGGCTAAAGTAAAAGAAACATCTAATCTAATGTGGAGGCAGAGTTGTTCTTCCCTGTTACAAAATGACCCGTATTTATTATCTTATAATGTCCACGAGTCATCCGTCAGGGCATGAGTTATCCGTGTCTTCTGCTCAGGGTGTCCTGCGGCTAAAATGTAAGCTCTGGGTGGGATAATAATCTCACCTGAGACTCAAAGTTCTCTTACAAGTCCCTTCGGGTTGTTGGCAGAATTCATTGCTTTGTGAGTTTAGGACTGTGGTGCCCATTTCCTTGGTAGCTGCGGGCCAGGACCTGGTTTCGAGCCCATCCTTGCCTCTTGGCCCCCTCTCACCGAGTGGCAGCTTGCTTCTACAAGGCATGTAAGACGATGTCTCTACTGTTTTGAATTTCTCTTTGAGGCTTCTTCCCTGGTGGTTCAGACAGTAAAGCATCTGCCTACAATGTGGGAGATCCAGGTTCAATTCCTGGGTTGGGAAGATCCCCTGGAGAAGGAAATGGCAACCCACTCCAGTACTCTTGCCTGGAAAATCCCATGGACATAGGAGCCTGGTAGGCTACAGTCCATGGGGTTGCAAAGAGTCGGACACTACTGAACAACTTCACTTTCTCTTTGAGGCTTACTCCATCAGGTTAGACATGGTCAGGCTAATTGCCTCTTTGGATGAACTCAGAGTCAACTAATTGGGGACCCTATCACATCTTAAAAATCTGGTACTCTCATAACAGAAGTGCTATCCCATCGTGTCTTAGGGGCTGCCCTCATCCTAGGAGAGGGGATTGTAGAATTCTGCCCACTCCAACCACTCAGACAAATCTAGAATGTAGAATATTTATAACACAGCAATGTGTTTCAAAACAAGTGAAAAGGAAGGGGGACTGTGTGAGAGTAAAAGAAGGCAAAAAATGCAGAAGTCAGATGCAGTGCTTTAATTTAGACTGGACCTGGATTAAAACTAGTAAAAACTACAAAACCCATTCTTGGATAAATAAGGAAAATATGAATGAGAACAGGATATTAAATATTGTGATGGGATAATCGGTCATTTTCTTAGGTGTGGTAGTATTGCAGGGAAGAACCAAATTCAACTCCCTGTTGGAACTGTTTCTTTGACTTGCTTTTCGTTGCCTTTTTTATTATAATCACACAGAAGGGAACGTATCCGAAAGAACCCTGACCCTATGCCTGACTGTTAAATGGAAGTGTCTTTGTTCCAGACCCTGTCCACCTGTGAATGGTCAGAAGGAAGAAATTAACACATCCCCTGCCCAAGGCTTGCCATTCTAGGAGATATTTGCAAGATTAATGGCCTTTTTACTTTGTTTCCTAACCTCTCCCAATCTTTGACCTGTAAAAGAAGCTGGCATTCAGACCTCATATGATGGCTGCTTTGAAACATTAGTCTGCCATCTTCTCTATCTTCTGGCTTTCCAAATAAAGTATTCCTTGCCTCAATACCTGGTCTCCGATTCACTGACCTGTCATGAGACAAGCAGAGCGAACTTGGACTCGGTAACTGTAGTATTATAATATCATAGTCATGTAGAAGAATATCAATAATATCCTTAGTATTTAAAAAAGATCATTGAAGTATAACAAACACTCAGAAAAATTAATGTCGTACATGAATTTTCAGTCTGAACAGACCCGAGTTACTAGCACCAGATGGAAATCAAATACATCACTAATCCCTGGAGCCCTTCTGTGTGCCATTCCAATCATCACTCCTGACCCAGGTCTAATAGCACTGATTACTTTGTTTTCCTTTGTCCTATATGTATCTGGAATCATATAATATATAGTCATTTGTGTCTGATTCCTTTCAGTCAACATTATACTAGTCAGATTCATCCAGATGGTGCAGCAAACTATAATACTTTTGAGGGAATCACTACTTTTTGTTCATAGAGATGTCTAGTATGCTTTAAGAAAATTTTGCTGAATGGAGAAAATTCTGAATTCTATTTTTTCACATTGAACTGTATGTTTCAGTGAAAATAAGTATTTACACATGCATTTTTTGACCTTTAGTTAGAACACCTACTTTTCTGTGATAATTTCTTTTAAGACAAAAATCATAAAATTATGATCTTTTGAATGTTTCATCAAATTTAAATGTTGAATGAAAAATGATTGACTTTATTATTTCATTCCAGTTCAGAAGAGAAATTTCTCCAAGTCAATCAGGGACTCCACCAAAAAGAGTCTTGTCACAAGTCAATATAATCCAAGCCACAATTATGTAAATTCAGAATTAAATCTTGTACATTGATTTGTATGTTTGTTTAGTTTTTCCTTTTCAATGGAACCGATAAATTTCAATTTCAATGCCTTCCAGTTTGCAAGACTTGTTTTCAATACTTGGAACTTGCTAAAACGTTCAAAAGTTGAAGGTTCTTGTGCTCCATTCCTTACATTTTTTGATTAAAGATCAAGATTTCTAACTGATTTTAAATAAATACAATTCATATTTTGGGAACATTTAAACAAAGGAGCTCAATATTATTGTAGATCACTCAGGTTGATTAAAGAGGAGCATTTCAAAGGCTTACATACTTCTACAATGCTGTGGATAAGAAGCAGGAACGAAAGGTTGAGCTGCCATGCCAGAGAGCTTTTGTTTTTGTTATTCAATCCCATCTTGATCAAAACGTTTTGTACTCCCTTTTAAATTGTATCGCTATGAAAATACTTGTAAATGCTAAAGACTGTAGCTTCTATTTTGATGGAAAAACCATCATAACTTGTTTGGATGTGATTCTAAATTCTGTGTGCCACAGTTGACTTCAAATATAAGCCTGTACCATAGGTTTCATACCTCAATAAGAACATCCTTTTCTTTTTTTCATGATTTTGTGCTTCAGTAAAACTTGTATTTGTCTTACGAGCACATAAACAAGGAATGTTGTCTTCAAGCTTGACGTTTCATGTGGAATTTACAGCAGCGTTCACAATAATGTCAGCTATTTCATATTTGTCAGAATGAACTCTCAACAGCTTTGCTTTGAAGAATTGGACAAAAAAAAATGAAATTATCGGAGTAGATTTTGTGTTTGAAGTTTTTAATGACACAGACATAAACCCATTGTCATCACACTGCGAGATTATCGTTTTCTCTTGGAGACAAGACATTGCCAAGCGTTGTTTTACTTTCTCTCAGTGCACAAAACATTGAAGTTAAAGAAATGAGCTACATTGCTTTCGATGAGTTTGAAAAGCCGTGCTTTGCGGAGTGAAATGTAAACACACCTGCTATTAAATTGTTGTCATCAGGCACAGTCTTTGAAAGCAAGGGGTAATGTGTCTTCCGATGATTTGTATCTTCTACTGTTCAAATCCTCATGGACACTACTGAGACATCTGCAATGGATGATAAATGACAAACATTTTGTGCAAAGTATATGTTCATCATTAAATGTCTTGAGTAACATGCACTTCTGTTTCTTGCTACCAAAAGTGCTCGCTGCAAAATATGAAAAGGATATTGTCCTGACCTTTGCCTTGTACAAAAATGGACCAAAGTACTGTGGCAAGAGCTTTCGGACTGCTCTCCAATACACTACAGCAGGAGGGCATTTATACCTAGGAGCCAGCCTAGTGGACAACCTGTTGGCGTCACGTGCTGAGTCATGGACCACAGTGTGATTGGCGGGTGCACCAGTCCTGCCAGGAGCAGCAGATTGGAATATTTCTCTCCCCACCATCCTAGACCTAAGAGATGAGCTGTCTCCAGATCCTATGTCTGGGTGATTTCTTTTTTTTTTTTTTTTTAATTTTTAAGCAGGGGCACCTTGCTTGCTGTCCTTGGACAAGAGATTTCATTCTGGAAAGAATCAAAGAGAGACGAGATTTGGTTGATTAGTCTTTCAGATTTAAATGCACATCAATGTGATAGCCCTGCCCACTGTGTACGTGTCCCCACACTATTAGACTGACCACAGGAGAAGGTGGAAGTACAAAACTGGAAGTCTGTCAAGCTGTTAATTAAAAAGTGGAAAGTCTGGGACAAATGCTGTGCTGACTAGGATGCCAGGACAACGGGCATCAGTAAAGACCGTCCTGGGGAAACCCTTCAGTTGTAAATGTGCTTTTTGCTCCTCTCCTCCTTCCCTGCTCCCTCCCTCCCTGCTTCCTTCCTTCACCTTTCTTCTTTTTCTTTCCTCCCTTTCTCTTTTTCTTCTTGAAGCATTGAAGCCTTTCTTTCCTTCAAGATAACTGATGCTAAATATAGGTGTATGGTTTCATGCCAGTAGCACTTTATTGAGGTATAATAAGAATACAGTAACTGACATGATAGTGACTGAACAGGGCTTCCCTGGCGGCTCAGATGGTAAAGAATCTGCCTGCAATGCGGGAGACCTGGGTTCGATCCCTGGGTTGGGAAGATCCCCTGGAGAAGGGCATGGCAACTCACTCCAGTGTTCTTGCTTGGAGAATCCCCACAGGCAGAGGAACTTGGAGGGTTGCAGTCCATGGGGTCACAAAGAGTCGGACAGACTGAGCAATGAAGCACAGCATACACAGCGACTGAACAACAACAACAAAATACACTCATTGTTGCAATTTAAGTGTGCAGATTAATGAATCTTGATAGCATACATGTACACATATAACCGTCACACAGACTGAGGTATACAAGATTTCCATAGCCCAGGAAACCCTTCCTGCTCCTTTCCAGACCATCGTTCTTCCCTCATCCTCCAGAGGCAGCCACTACCTGTTTTCCATTTCCACAGGTTAGTTTGTCTACCTGAACTTCGCAGAAGTGAAACCTTTCCGTCTGGCTTCTTTCATGTATCATAACTTTCCTTTTTTTTGAGATTTGTCCATCTTATTGTATGTATCAATGGTTCATTTCTTTAAAAACTGCTGAGTATGAATAGACTACAATTCATTTATCCATCCTTCTGTCTCTACACATTTGGGTTGTTTTCAGTGTTGAGTTGCTATGAATAAAGCTGCAGTGGACATTGCTATAAAAGTTGTTTTGGGTGAACATAGGCATTTATTCTCATGAGTCCTTGCCAAGGAGAAGGAATTACTGGGACATAGATGTATCTTTAACTGTATAAGAAACTGGAAAATGATTCTCCAAAGTCCTATAATTTTATACTGATCGTACCAAGGGTCAGAAAGCACACAGAGAGATTGGAGTTCTCGCTGCAGGAGTTCCCACATTGCTGGTGGGAATGTCTTGGCAGTTGTTTAAAATGCATCCAATTCCTTCAACAAATGTAGGCTAATTCAGATTTTATTATTATTTTTGTTTGTGAAGCTTATGTTTTTTAAGGAATTTGTCTATTTTCTCTGTTATCAAATTTATTGGCATAATGTTGGTTATACTATCTCCTTATTCTATTTTATGATATCTATAGGATCTGTAGTAATGCCCTTTTAAAATTTATATTACTGGTACCTGGGACTTCTACTAATCTTTTCAAGGAAGCAAAGTATGAGTTTTTGTTGAGTTTTTAAAAATCTATTTTTATTAACAGCTTTGTTGAGGTATAATTGACATTCATCTATTTTTTATGTCATTGATCTTTTTCTCATCTTTGCTGCTTCTTTTATTCTATTTTCTTTGGGTTTAATTTGATCTTCATTTTCTAATTTCTTGAAGTGGAAGCTTAGATAATTGATTCAAGACATTTCCCCCCTAGTATAGCCATTTAGAACTCTAAGCACTGCTTTAATATCATCCCCATCCCAAATTTTCATATGTTTTTTATTAGTGCTCAGTTTAAAATACTTGCCTATTTCCATTTTTAATTTATTTTTCCTGCACAGGTTATTTAGGAGTGTATTCTTTAATTTCTTTTAGTCATTAATTACTAACATTATTGGGCTTCCCTTGTAGCTCAGTTTGTCTCCTGCAGTGCAGGAGACCTGGGTTCGATTCCTGGGTTGGGAAGATCCCCTGGAGAAGGAAATGGCAACCCACTCCAGTACTGTGGCCTGGAGAATCCCATGGACGGAGGAGCCTGGCGGGCTACAGGCCGTGGAGTCTCAAGTGTTGCACATGACTTAGCGACTAAACCACCACCACCACTAACATTATTCATTTAATTCATTGTGGAAAGAGAACTTGTTTGTCTTGATTTCATTTCTTTGTGATTTACTGAGGCCTGACCAGTATATAATCCACTTTGGTGGATGCTCCACATGAACTTGAACAGAATTGGGATTCTTCTGGCTTTGGGTGTGTGGCATTCCATGTATATCAATTAGATCAATTTGGTTAGTGGTATTCAACTATCTGCCCTTACTGACTTTGACCTACTTTTTCTACATATTACTGAAGAGAAGGGTTAGCCTATCCACCTATGTATTTTCTTCATGTATTTTGAAACTGTGTTATTGGGTACATAAAGGTGTACGATTGTTACGTCCTTCTGAAAAATTCATGTTTTTCTTCATCTCTGCTTGTGTTCTTTTCCTAAAAGTCTCGTGTTCAATAATCACATAGCCATGCTAGCTTCTTTATCTTAGTGTTCCCATGAAATATAATTTTTCATTCTTTTGCCTTCAGCCAATCTATGCCATATCTTTAAAGAATGTCCCCTATAAAGAGCATATGGCACAAACGCCTATGGCTGATTCATATTGATGTATGGCATAAGCCATCACAATATTGTAAAGTAATTATCCTCCGATTAAATAAATAAATTTTAAAAAATAGAAAAAAAGAGCAAACAGCAGGGTATCCATATCATTAAAAAGTCCCTTATTCTCCCATTAGCATGACCCCCAGCTATAATTGTTTCATAAGGAGTAAAAGTCAATATTAATGAGCATAGAGACAAAAGGATAAAGAAAGGGTAACTGGGAACTCAAGCACGGTTGCGTTGGGGAATGGGAGGTTGGATGTGGTGATCAGTTTACTAGGATTACGCTATCTTTTAGCTCTGTGATATCAGAGAGTTGCCCTAGAACTCTGAGAATTTGGGGGCTGGACTAAAGAGGAAGAGGGAAAGGAGAAAGAGGCAGAAGGAACCAGCCAAACAAATTTTACCAAGCTTGCAGCTTTTCTTACAGAGCTGGTAGTTCTTGCCCACTTCCGAGGTGCCAGTGAAAGAGTTCATTCTTTAGGGTAAGCTTCATATGGCATTGATGCTATTGATGCTTATCTCTCTGGGGAGAATGTGGGTGAGGATGAAGGACGCTTATCTAAGCTACATCCCTTGGGAACTGAATTTTACAAATGACTTTTCTGATTGTGCCATCTATGTTTTTGTTCCTCAGACTGTAGGTCAAAGGACCCAGCATAAGGAAGACCACAGTGTAAAAGACAGGATCTTGTTCTCTGGGGATTTTGTCTGACTTACTTCTCTGGCACAGGAAGGCAAGTGTCGCAAAGAGAACAAAAGCAGTGGGATAGGAGGTGCAGGTGGAGAAGGTCTTGGCTTTCCCACCAGCAGACGTCACCCTCAGAATCGTTCTGATGATGAGCGGGTAGGAGACCAGGACGATTACGCCGTTGGCCGGGAAGGTGAGTTTGGCAGAAAAGAGGGTGACAATCTCACTTTGCGTCGTGTTGCTGGAGGCGAGCTTTATCAGGGTGGGAGATGGAAGGAGAGGTGGATCTGATTGTCATCACAGAGGCGGAGGGTACGCAGTACACAGGATGGCCCTCGATGACCCCCAGACATAGGCCCAGAGACGTCACCACGTTACAGCTCAGCGGATCGCTAATGGCAACAAAGCGGTCAGAGGCCATCCCAGAGAGCAGGCAGAGTGAACTGATGGTGAAGATGGTGGTGAAGATGGTGAGTGATGGTGAAGACGGTGAAGAAAAAGAACCGGGCTGCACATCGGCCAGGAGGTGACCATTTGGCTGTGGTAGGTGTGGCCAGGATCGGAGGGGTGATGACCAAGACGTAGCAGGCATCTGGCAGGGAAAGAAGGCCCAGGAAGAAGTCCATGGTGTGTGGAGTTGGGTGTCCCCTGGGGTTAGAATAAGCATCTCCACATTTCTCAGACGGAGAAGGCAATGGCAACCCACTCCAGTACTCTTGCCTGGAGAACCCAGAAGGGCGACTAGATAGAAACTGAGAAACATCAGGAAGGGCTGAATGGTCAGTTCGGGGTGGTCTGTGAACCCACAGAATGAACTCTGTCACAGTGGTGAGATCTCTTCGGCCACGGATTCCATGCAGCTGGGTGGCCTCAGAGGAGAATGGAATTAGAGATTCCAGACCTGGAGGCCTCTGTCTTCTTTAGTGTCAGATGTTAGATGAAAATCTGATGTTTTTCTGCTCAGAGAGAGAAAAGAATGTTATGATTTAAAGAATCCGTAGGCACTGCCCCGGTGGTCCGGTGGCTGAGACTCTGAGCTTCCAGTGCAGGGGGCCTGGGTTCGATCCCTGGCCAGGGAACTAGATCTCATGTGCCACAGCTAAAGATTCTGCGTGCCACAAAAGATTGAAGATTCTGCATTCTATAGCAAAGACCTGGTGCACCAAGTGAAGAGATAAATAAAAATAAATAATAGCAACAAAAGAATCTACAGTTGGCAGTCACTATGGAGAGGGTTTACCTATCTGTGCATCCTTCTGGAAAATGGACTTGGGGTAGGTATTTCTTCAGGTTCACTAGCTTGTTGTCTAAGGTCTAAGACAGCACTTGCTTGTTGTCTGTCTAAGACCAGAGAGCCTCAGACTATCAAGACTGGAAGGGACCAATCTGGAGTCTCTCTTTCCTAGAATATCCCCAACAGATTGTCACAGCCCAGGTGTACAGCAGGGCTGCCTTACATGGATTCCAGAGTTGGGCCCTGACAACTCCCAGCAGGACGTGGACTGTGATGAGAATGGTGCCTCCAGAGTGGTCAGACGCAGGGTCCTCTGTGGTCAGACGCAGGGTCCTCTGTGGTCAGACTCAGGGTCCTCTGTTACCTGATGGGGACTTTCTGGGCAGTCTACCTTTGGAAAATTCTTCCTGTTGGGAAAGCCAACTTGCTCTTTCTGTGTCTTCTACACATTAGTATTGGGTTTCCCAGTTGGCCCAGTGGTCAATAATCTGCCAATGCAGGAGATGCAGGTTTGATCGCTGGGTCAGGAAGATCCCCTGGAGGAGCAAATGGCAACCCACTCCAGTATTCTTGCCTGGAGAATCCCATGGACAGAGAAGCCTGGCAGGCTACAATCCATGGGGTTGCAAAGAGTTGGACACAACTGAGCGACCGAGTTTAAGGTTAAGTTTTCCACATTAATATTATGCTTGATTCTGCATGTTGAGAAGACCCCTCTCTCCCAAGACAGAGAGAGATCATGCCCACTCTTATCTCATCTCTTATTCTTCAAGTCAAACATTTCCAGTCATTTCAACAATTCCCGGTGAGCCCTTTCATAATTTATTTTTGTTCTGCTATGAACACAGTTATCATCTGTCTCGGATCTCTTTTTGGAGGGGCCTTGAGAGAAAGCAATTCTGTGAAAATCGTTAGATTTATGAAGCTCTCATTCTGTGTCGGACGTTTCCGCATTAATTGACTGATTTCTCTCAATAATCCTGAAATAGCCGTTATGAATTTTCACTCTTGAAATGTGTGAGCTGAGGGTCAGGAAGTTAAAGTGGCTTGTCAAAGGATAAATTGCAAGTGCAGAAGCCAGAGCTTAAGCTGGTGTCACGACTCTAGGGCACTGCTTGTTCCATTACCCTACACTGGTCCTTCTTAACCACCATCCATCTCCTTTAATCTTTAGCTTCTGGAGTCTAGAGGTAGCTCATAGGAAGGGGGTTAATAGAAAAGAACCCATTTTCACCCCTAGAAAGTGTAGAATCAATCTGATTTCTATTAACCCCCTAGCAGCAGCATAGGAAGGGGGTTAATAGAAATCAGGTTGATTCTTCACTTTCTAGGGGTGAAAATGGGTTCTTTGTTAGCTACTCATTGTTCCAGGCTCTGCCTTCTGGAATGAAGCCTCTAGCGGGTGGGGGTAGAGATTTCTCCATCACCAGGAGACTCACGGGAAGGCTGGCTGGAGTCAGGGTTAAAGACTTGTTTGTGAGCTAGGGGTTGTCACCAGCCAAAGAACTTCCATAAAACATTTTGGGCTGTATGTCAGTTTTGATCCTGAGACTTTCAAGGCTCATAAGGCAAAATCAAATTCCTAGTATTTCAGACTGCCAGGCCCAGCACGTTTCTGATAATTACCATATCAAATCTGTTGATTAGCAGTAGCTTGAGTATCGACCACCCTGGTTCACTCCATTGCTCTTAGCGTCTTCGATCGTAAGTGCCTTTCCTCCAGAGTGCTGCTATTACTGTGATTTTTTTGTGTTCCTACCTTCTGTCCCTCTGTGAAATGTATCCCATCATTTTTCTCTTTTTTACTCCTCATAACTTACACATGGGTGTGGCTATTCACCCCCTGGAGGTCCATCATCTTATTGAAAAACTGAAAATTTTTTTTCACTTTTTTTTTTTTTAAGTTCAAATACTTTAAAAAGAGAATTTGATGTATCCAGCTGCCTTTTTGGGAGCCAGTCCAAAAGTTAAAAAGTTGAAATCATATAGCCAGCCTACATGTTAACTGTCTGTTGTGTCCAAAGGGTCAGTTATGTGGTACAAAACAGAGCTTCATGCCTTCACTTGGATTGTGGAAGATGCTGGCGTTTTGCTATCTTTTTGAGACTCAAGTCTTGAAAACTCAGCTTGCAACTTATTGGTATAGACATCCTGAGTTTGCACTCACATCTATTATTCTGTTCCAAGACTCTATAAATCCTTCTTTCAAAGCAGCATTCTTTATCTTTATTTAGCCACACACCCTTTTTCTCCTTTCCATAGAGATGAAAATTTAAAGACATGGAACCCATGCTTTAGGACACGCTTAACTAAATGTCCTCCAACTCTTTTTGCTATGCTTGTCTCTGAATCATAAGATTAGAAATATAAGTTTCTTTGAAGCATTTAAAAGATTACTTTGAAAATTTCAGTATTTGGACTAAATAGCTAGCAAATTCAGATTTCTAAACAATCACATGCTTTGTAGACACAGCAATATCCCATTGCTTAGTCCGATTTGGACTGGCTAATACACCATCTTTTTTCCAGAGTGGGCATAATCTTTTGGCTTCCCAGGTGTGTCCGTGGTAAAGTAGCTGCCTGCAATGCAGGAGATGCAAGAGGTGAGGGTTCGATCCCTGTGGTGGGAAGATCCCCTGGAGTAGGAAATGACAACCTGCTCCAGTAGTCTTGCCTGGAAAATCCTATGCACACAGGAGCCTGGAGGGCTACAGTCCATGATGTTGCAAAGAGTCAGAACCAGCGAACATGTAGGCAGCACAGCCTCTCAGTCCAGCCCTTGTTCGTGTCCCACGGCATTTGCATAACTTAGTTAACACAGCCTGAGAATAGGCAGCTTCATTAGTGCCTTCGATAGGCCCTCATTGACCTAAAAAGAAACGTTCATCTGGCAATGTTCTTTCAGAAGGTGGCAGCTAAAACTTGCATCTGTTCAAGACGTTATCTTCATGGGGAAACGTGATAGAGAGAGCTTCCCTTGAAACTCAGCTGTGAGCAGGTGTCTGCTGGTTTCTGGGTCCACGTCTGTCTGATGTCTGATATTTGAATGTGACCTTGTGTTGGGAGAGCATCTGGGTGACTGGTTTCTCTTTCTCTCCAGGGTTTGGGGGTCTTTGTGCCCGTGGACATCAGGGTGGGCTTACATGCTCTTCTCCTGCAGTTGGTGGGAGTAACCATGACCCTTACCAGAGTTCCTGGACTTTATAAACACACAGATGCTGGAGTCAGAAAGGACCTTGGCACGCAGTTCTGTGAGGCTCCCCCTCTGCTCCTCAGAGGCCTCGGCCTTTGTGGAGATGCCTCGCGAGACACAGCAGGGGAAGAAAGCAGGGGGCTGAGCGGGTATGGTTCAAACAAAGCGGCGTTTCTTGTCACGCTTGTAAACAGGTACTTTATTTCATTTTGTCTGGAAAGGGGGTTCTGACGTTAAAGAAAGATGGCCCTCTGCTCCACTATGTTCTTTTCATTTGGAAGAAGAGAACACTGAACGTCACAGAAGAAGCAACTTTTCCTCGGCGTGTCAGAAAACATTTCCTCCCAAACTGGTCTTGGTGCGGCATCTTGGGTGGCGCCTCAGGACAGGCCGTGGGGTCGTGAGAGAGCAAACCAGAGCTAACAGGTGCGGGATGGAGCCCCAGGGCTGGGAGGACTGCAACAGAGTAGCTGGGACCCTCAGGGGCCAGGCCTGCGAGGTTTCCGAGCGGTCACCTCCCTCTCTGTAACATCCATTTCCACATCATCTTTTTTTTTTTTTTTAATTGGGGGATGATTCCTTTACAATTTTGTGATGGTTTTGGCCACACATGAGTGTGAATCAGCCACAGGCATGCGTGTGTCTGCCCCTCCTGAGCCCGCCTCCCCCCCCATCCACCCCTCCAGCTTCGCCTCCCCCCACCTCCCCATCCACCCCTCCAGCTTCGCCTCCCCCCCCCATCCACCCCTCCAGCTTCGCCTCCCCCCCCTCCCCATCCACCCCTCCAGCTCGTCACAGCACTGCCTTTGGGTTCCCTGTGTCACACGTCAAGCCCCACTGGCTCTGTTTTACTTTCGGCAATGTGTATGTTCCAAGGCTGTTCCCTCAGATCATCCCACCCTCTCCTTCTCCCACTGAGTCCTGAAGTCTGTTCTTTATGTCCGTGTCTCCTTTGCTGCCTTGCACTTGGGATCATCGGTACCATCCTTCGAGATTCCATATATATGTGTTAATATACAGTATTTGTCATTCTCTTTCTGACTTACTTCACTCTGTATAACAGGCTCTAGGTTCATCCACCTCATTAGAACTGACTCAGATGTGCTCCTTTTCATGGCTGAGTAATATTCCATTGTATATATGTACCACAACTTCCTTATCCACTCATCTGCCAATGGACATCTAGGTTGCTTCCATGTCCTAGCTAATGTAAATAGTGCTGCCGTGGGCACTGGGGTACATGTGTCTTTTTCAATTTTGGTTTCCTCTGGGTGTGTGCCCAGCAGTGGGATTTCTGGGTAGTATGGTAGTTTTATTCCTAATTTTTTAAGGGAATCTCCACACTGTTCTCCATAGTGGTTGTATCAGTTTGTATTCCCACCAATGGTGTAAGAGGGTTCCTTTTTCTCCACACTCTCTCCAGTTTTATTGTTTGTAGGCTACTTGATTTTGGTCAGCTGTTCTGACCGGTTCTACATTATCTTTTCAAAAGCTTCTTCTTAAAGAAGGTCCTTCTGACCTCACCAGCTGAGACAACCTCCTCAGAGGGATGGGACCTAGCCTTGGTATGTGCTCTGAATACCTAGTTATTCAACCATGTGGGTGTTAGGGGAGTAATAACTGTATGCCAATTATTGTTCCCTGCACTTGACATATTTGGTGCTAACTGGAGAAGGCAATAGCAACCCACTCCAGTACTCTTGCCTGGAAAATCTCATGGACGGAGGAGCCTGATAGGCTGCAGTCCATGGGGTAGCGAAGAGTTGGACACAGCTGAGTGACTTCACTTTCACTTTTCACTTTCATGCATTGGAGAAGGAAATGGCAACCCACTCCAGTGTTCTTGCCTGGAGAATCGCAGGGACGGGGGAGCCTGGTGGGCTGCCATCTATGGGGTCGCACAGAGTCAGACACGACTGAAGCGACTTAGCAGCAGCAGCAGCTGCAGCCATCAGTAAGGTCTGTATTCCTGTGTCTGCTTCACAGGAGATAGAATTAAGCCTTGACAAGATAACCTGTCTGAGAGGTCACAGAAAAATTTAAATTATTTTCAAACATTTGGATACTTAATACTCAATGCACTTAATTCTCTCTGGAATATATCTCATCTCCCAATATAGTTACAGGATTTACCCTGCCTCATGGGGAAAGAGCTGATTCTTTTGCTTTTGTGAGGAAATTCTATGAAGCACTGTGATATTTCCTGTTTTCTGAGCAGATCCAAAGAGATTGCTGCTGTCTGTGGTGATCTGAAAGTCATAGAAAATGCAATTACCTAATCTTCCTCGGGCTGATATTACATTTTGCTGAAACCCGCTTTTGAACACACTCCCAGCAGGTAGCAAGACCAGGCTGTGAGCCCAGTTTTATCCCGAGTTCCTGGGCAACATTCAAAGCTTGCAACCCCCAGGCCTTCCTGGTGTCTAACTGTTTTGCCTTCTTGCTCAGACAACCCAGTTCAGATTGTCTTGTTTCTGAATCACTGAGTTTTCTGATCCTATTGGATTCTTTGGTGGTTTTAACACCTTATAGGTATCACGTGTGTGTGTGTGTGTGTGTGTGTGTGTGTGTAAGTTGCTTTAATCACGTCTGACTCTTTGAAACCCCATGGACTGTAGCTCGCCAGGCTCCTCTGTCCATGGGATTCTCCAGGCAAGAATACTGGAGTGGATTGCCATGCCCTCCTCCAGGGATTGAACCACATCTTTATGTCTCCTGCATTGGCAGGTGGGTTCTTTACCACTAGCGCCACCTGGAAAGCCCCTAGGTGTCACCTAAGATGATGCTAAATGAAAAAGGGGTTCTTTTTTCTATACGATTCACTGTGATAAGTTGCCTGCCTTCAGTGGGGGTTGCATGAGCCCAGACTTGACTGCAAATCACAAAATGAGTGGGGCAGGGCTTTGTGTTTCTAGGAGAAGTCAGCTCCGTTGAGTCGGCGTGACTCACGGATGTCATCATATCGTCCTCTTTCTCTCGGTGGGTAAGAAAACCAAGGGGCTAAGGATTCAAAGCTCAGGAGGGTAAGTGGCAGACCAGTCTTGGATGACACTGTTTTGCGTGCTCCTTCCTCCGTGAGCCCTTCAGGGAAAGGGCAATGTCATCTCCGAGCCACGTCCTGTGGGGCTGGCAGGAAGCAGTCAACCCAGGCCTGCTCTGACGCATCACAGATGAGGAAGCAGACCCGGAGGGGAAGGGCGCACGTCTCATCTGAGGCCACGTGGTTTCTCAGCTGCCCGCTGAGGGCTGTGAGGGCTGATCGGAAATGATGACGGCAAGTAGCTAAGGTGGGGAGGAGCCTGGGACTGTGAAACCGCGCTGCGTTCAATCAGGGTGGTCTCGCCCATCAGTCTGTTCTGCTCAGGGATTCTGCTTCCTTTGAGACCCAGTTGAAGTCTTACTGCCTCTGGGAAAGCTGTCTAAACCCCATTTGGATGTTCTCAGGTCTCAGTGAGCCGTTCCTGGGTTATTTTCCCATTCTCTATTGTAGTAGAGTTTTGAGCATTAGACATTCTTTAGTTTAAACACCTGCCTTCTAAAATATTCTGTGGGAGAAGTGTTTAGTTCTTCAACTTATTTAATTTAAAAAATAAAAAAAATTTATATTGGAGTATAGTTGTTTTTACAATGTTGTGTTAGATCAGAAGAATAGAAAGCCTTCAAGTAGTGAGTCATCCTGTGGCTTTTTGACCATCAACCTTCCAAGGTCACAGTGTTTAATGGCCTCAAGCTAGCAGGATGGGAGGAAGCAGAGCTTGTTGGGACGGTCTGCACCATTTATTCAAACACTCTATTGGCTAAGCTGTGTGTCCATACTTAGCTGCAAAGGAGGCTGGCTAAGAGGCTAGTTGCTTCACCAGTCCTAGCTGGATAACATGAATCATTTGGGGTCAGAGGGCATGATGAGGTAGGCAGCCCCCAAGGTGGCCCCAGTGATCCCTGCCGTCCGGTATGCACATCTTTGAGTGATTTACTCTTTTGAGAATGGCCTGGATTTAGTGACTCACCTGTAGTACATTAAGTGTGATGGGGCATTACTTTTGAGATTAAGTTTCAAAAAACTGCTGGTGCCTGTATTGAGCTATTCTCTCTGAGAAAAGTCAGCTGTCATGTCATGAGTTGCCCCATGGGGAGGTCCATGGTGCAAGGAACGGACATATTTGGCTTCCAGTGGGGAAGGATGCAAGTCTTGCCAACGGCCATGCCTTAACCTGCAGCCCTGGCCGAGGTGTTAATCGAAGCTTTGTGGGAGACCCTGAGGCCAACATGCTAATCGCTGCTTTGTGGGAGACCCTGAGGGAGGGGCCCAACCAACTGGTGCCTGGATTCCTGGCCCTATAAAAATGGTGACAGGGAACATTTGCAGCTTTAAGCTGCCAAGTTAACAATAATAGACAACTAACACATCCTCCTGGGGAGATGCTACAGACGGCAAACAGAGCCTCAGTACTCTGCTAACTTCTTGCGGTTCTCTTTTTTGCCTTGGATGTTTAGCCCTTGATTTCTTAGTATCTTTTCACTTGCTTATCTTTCTAGGTGCTCTTGTTTTATGTCTTTACATGTTTTAAGGCCAGTGTGGTCAGAAAATCCTAGGCCACCGTCTTGCCAGAAATGGAAATCCTATTCATTTAAAGCTTTCTGCTTTTCCGTAAGTCTTTATTGAGCGCCTACTGTGATTCAGGGAGCTCACTAAAAACAATGGATAGTTCTTGCTTCCGTGGAACTTACATTCTACCGGAGGTGGGGGTAAAACCAAACAGGCAAATAGAGACCAGGCCTTGTCGTGTCCTGAAGAGTAAAGTAGCAGAGCAGTGGGAGAGGGTGACGCGCAGCAGGGGAGCTTTGTTCTAATATCGTGGTCAAGACGGCTTTCTCTCAAATGAGGCAACATTTCAGCAGAGACCTGAGTGAGGTAAATGAATAGTCTTGTAGAATGATAATGGGGGGGTGGTGGTAAGAATGCTTGTGCAGACCCTTTCTTCTCGGAGGTCTGCAGGAAACATTGGGAAGGAAGCATTCTCTCGTTCCTTTTATTCCAGAGGGATTGAATGTAGGCAACTTGGACACAGCTTAGTGGGTTGGTGGATCTGAGAAATCACTGTTGCTTTCAGCCTCCCAAGCATCAGTAGAGCTGTCTTGTCTGGGACAAGACTTGCAGCTGAAGCTGACTTAAGTGCCCTGGTCCCATCTTACCCGTCACAGATAATAGGGTCAGTGTGGGCACTGAATACATTTTTTACTGAATGACTCTTCTATACAATCTCTTTCATTTTCTACCCAGCTGTTTAGCCAAGAACTTGCAGGTGTATAGGCATTTAGGCTAAGTAAGTTTCTCTCCTTGTTAAATACATTTTAAAATTTTATTTATCTTGTCTTCTCTGACCTATTGACCGTTGGATTGTCCCTGACTGACTTTTGAATGTCCCTTCACACGACTCCCAAGTTCCCAAGCAGGAAAACCATCTTCTATGATTCTTGGAGAAAGAACCTAATGAGTAAGTCCTTTCTGTTGTTGTTGGGAGAAACTTATTTATTTTTAATTTAATTTTTATTTTTACATTGGAGTATAGTTGGGCTTCCCAGGTGGCTCAGTGGTAAAGAATCCACCTGCCAATGCAGAAGATGCAACTTTGATCTCTGGGTTGGGGAGATCCCTTGGAAAAGGAAATGGTAACCCACTCCAGTACTTTTTCCTGGGAAGTCCCATGGACAGGGAAGCACTGTGGGCCACATTCCCTGGGGTCGCACAACGGGGTGTGCGTGAGCACACGCACGAGTGATTCACAACGTTGTGTTAGTTTCAGGTGTGCTGCAAAGTGACGCCTGGGCTATTTTCCCTTAAGTGATTCTGTACCAGAGAAGGCACAACTTTTATAAATTGGTGTTCAAAGGCGATATAAACCGGTAAATAAGAGTCGACTTTCTGGAGCCAGATCCTCTGAGCTCAAATCAGGAGCCTTGCTTCTGTGACCTTGGACAGCTTAACTTCTCGATGTCTTAGTTTTCTCACCCCTATGAAAAGTGAAAGTGAAAGTGAAAGTCACTCAGTCGTATCCGACTCTTTGCGACCCCATGGGCTGTAGTCCATGGAATTCTCCAGGCCAGAATACTAGAGTGGGTAGCCTTTCCCTTTTCCAGGGGATCTTCCCAACCCAGGAATCAAGCTGGGGTCTGCTGCATTGCAGGCTGATTCTTTACCAACTGAGCTATCAGGGAAACCCACATCACCCCTCAGTTCAGTTCAGTTCAGTCGCTCAGTCATGTCCGACTCTTTGCGACCACATGAATTGCAGCACGCCAGGCCTCCCTGTCCATCACCAACTCCCGGAGTTCACTCAAACTCATGTGCATCAAGTCAGTGATGCCATCTAGCTATCTCATCCTCTGTCATCCACTTCTCCTCCTGCCCCTAATCCCACCCAGCATCAGAGTCTTTTCCAATGAGTCAACCCTTCGCATGAGGTGGCCAAAGTATTGGAGTTTCAGGTTCAGCATCAGTCCTTCCAGTGAATATTCAGGAATGATCTCCTTCAGAATGGACTGGTTGGATCTCCTTGCAGTCCAAGGGACTCTCAAAGTCTTCTCCAACACCACAGTTCAAAACCATCAATTCTTCGGTGCTCAGCTTCCTTCACAGTCCAACTCTCGCATCCATACATGACCACTGGAAAAACCATAGCCTTGACTAGACGGACCTTGGTTGGCAAAATAATATGTCTGCTTTTGAATATGCTATCTAGGTTGGTCATAACTTTCCTTCCAAGGAGTAAGCGTCTTTTAATTTCATGGCTGCAATCACCATTTGCAGTGATTTTGGAGCCCAGAAAAATAAAGTCTGACTGTTTCCACTGTTTCCCCATCTATCTGCCATGAAGTGATGGGACCAGATGCCATGATCTTAGTTTTCTGAACGTTGAGCTTTAAGCCAACTTTTTCACTCTCCTCTTTCACTTTCATCAAGAGGCTTTCTACTTCCTCTTCACTTTCTGCCATAAGGGTGGTGTCATCTGCATATCTGAGGTTATTGATATTTCTCCTGGCAGTCTTGATTCCAACTTGTGTTTCTTCCAGTCCAGCGTTTCTCATGATGTACTCTGCATATAAGTTCAATAAGCAGGGTGATAGTATACAGCCTTGATGTACTCCTTTTCCTATTTGGAACCAGTCTGTTGTTCCATGTCCCATTCTAACTGTTGCTTCCTGACCTGCATATAGGTTTTTCAAGAGGCAGGTCAGGTGGTCTGGTATTCCCATCTCTTTCAGAATTTTCCACAGTTTACTGTGATCCAGTTTTTCTGGAACTCTCTTGCTTTTTCAATGATCTAGCGGATGTTGGCAATTTGATCTCTGGTTCCTCTGCCTTTTCTAAAACCAGCTTGACCATCTGGAAGTTTGCGGTTCACATATTGCTGAAGACTGGCTTCGAGAATTTTGAGGTCACGTGTGCCTCACCCTTCTGTGGGGATAATAACTGCACCTACATCATAGGGTTGTTAAGACATTTAAAAGTTTTTAGACTTTTTTTTGCATATAATAGGCATAACTCTTAGCTGTAATAATAGTAATATTTTATTAGGAGTCAGGACAATGAGTTATTAGGTTCTTTAGATTGTAAAAGAGAGCACTCAGATTATCTATAGAATAAGGGTTTATGGTTAAGATATTTATGCTCCAGAAGGGAGACAGGGATTTCTTGGGCGACTTACTGGCAATGCTACAACTCAGTCTGAAACAGAATTCAAGACTCGGATAGATCTCATGTAGCACCAGGGACTGGTCTCTCTGGCTGCTTTCTCAGCATCTGACATTTGCTCATTTCTTCTCGATCTGCCCATAAGCCTGACTCAGCCCTTCTCTCTGTATCTTATCATCATTTGTGAGTCTCATTTCTTAGCTAACATAGTCTTTCCCCATATTTTTCAGTTTAAATCCTCAAGGCGGAGATACCTTTTGCTCCTGCTTAGTAATCACCATTGTATGAGTCGAGAGCATCTCATGGTTCTCCACTCTGTTCACGGATTGATGAAACAATCCGTGGGCTTGTTTAGTCTGACCACCGGAAGGGCAAAGTCAAGCGCCAGAACTGTAGTTACCTAAGCAAACGGCGACGAGTAGGGCGGTTTCTCCTATAATGGGAGAATGACAGAAGTGTAGACACACTTTTTGTTTACACTATTTACCATGTCTCATACTGAGACCAGTCCTTTGTTTATTCAAAGAGTGTGGATGAAATGAGTGTCAATGAGGGCAGACCTGCTGCAACATGCTAAAGAGGTCTTTTCTGTTAGAGTTCTGTGAGGATGGAGTCCTCTGATCCTGATGACCAAGCTCGAGCTAGTCCCCAAAGGGGAGTTTATTATAGGATCCCAACGTGCCGTCTACGGGGTTGCACAGAGTCAGACACGACTGAAGCAACTTAGCAGAATGTGTCTTAAGGAAGCAAGAACGTGACTGTGTCTGACTGACTGCAGTGCAATGGAAAGTAGGGAATGGGAACTGTCCGTGGTCTTCCTTAGTCTTTTGTTGCAGGTTCTTTAAAAAAAAATTTTTTTTTTAATTGGGGTGTAGTTGCTTCACAATGCTGTGTTGCTGCTGCTGCTGCTGCTAAGTCGCTTCAGTCGTGTCCGACTCTGTGTGACCCCATAGACGGCAGCCCTCCAGGCTCCCCTGTCCCTGGGATTCTCCAGGCAAGAACACTGGAGTGGGTTGCCATTTCCTTCTCCAATGTATGAAAGTGAAAAGTGAAAGTGAAGTCGCTCAGTCGTGTCCGACTCTGAGCAACCCCATGGACTCCAGCCCACCAGGCTCCTCAGTCCATGAGATTTTCCAGGCAAGAGTACTGGAGTGGGGTGCTATCGGCTTCCCCTAATGTTGTTTTAGTTTCTACTACATAACAAAGTGAATCGGCTATATATATATATATATATATATGTATATATACACACACTATATGTATGCATATGTGCCCTCTCTCTTTTGATTTCCTTCCCAGACATACAGAACAAATGTTTGGATACCTACCAAGGGGAAAGATGGGGATGGGATGAATTAGGAGATTGGAATTGACATATATACATACTGGTACTATATATAAAATACATCCCTGGAGGAGGAAATGGCACCCCACGCCAGTACTCTTGCCTGGAAAATCCCATGGACAGAGGAGCCTGGTGGGCTACAGTCCATGGCGTCGCAGAGTCAGACACGACTCAGCGACTAAATGACAACAGCATAAAACAGATAACTAATGAGATTGTACAGAAAAGAGCACTCTACTTAATGCTCCCTGGTGACCTAGACGCAGATTCTCTTTGAATAGCTACTTCACTGTCATCGCCCCCTTGACTCCTCTACGTTGGTCAGTCTGGTCTCCTCCGCTTGATCTTGCATATGTCGAGCTTCGCATGCCCAGGGAGCAGCTTATATTCACGTCAGGTGCTGACCTCTGAACAGAACAGCTGCAGGCAGCGGGGCAGGCTGTCTCAACAAAACAGCTGTTCCCATGTGGAGGGGCATGGAGGATCAACTTCTCATAAATTCAAGACAGGTTAGAGGGATTCATTGGGCACACAGCAACACATTCAAAAAAAGGACACCCTTGGGTTGCCCTTGAGTATGTGGGATGCAAATAAACACACTCACTCCTCCTACCCCGCCCTCAAAATTAAACATCCATATTCATTTTATTTCTTAGTTGAAAAGGAATGTTATTCATCTTTCTGTGTTCATTGTCTTGCCTTTTCATTTGCTCATGATCTATTTAATATTTACTTGTGGCTATGGAATTGTGGCAAGGGCCAGGGTTGACATCAGAAAGTGAACGAAAGAGGAGGAAAGAGAACAATATATACTGACCAACTGATTGGTGCTGGATTTCTTTTTCATCACTTTATTTAATTTTTGCAATATGCTCCTGAATTAAAAGTTGTTATATTTGTTTTAGACTTGAGGAAATTTAGGATTTGAGACATTAAACCGCTTATCCCAGTTGTCACAGTGAATTAGTGGTAGAACTGGAATTCGAATACAAGCCTGCTTCTGAGAGTCATGCCTTTGTCTGTTGCTATAAACTGAATAAAAGGACTTTGAGCAAAGGCCCAAAGGGACTGTGAGAGAGTGCTTTCTTAACTGCAAAATGGGGATCTTTATGCTACCGTGGCTTCTGTATTTGCCACTTTCATGAGGCTCAGATGAGACCATGCATGTGCCATAAAAACGGGTTCAAAGCAATTACTGAGCACTCCTCTGGTTCAAGCTCTGGACCTGGGGACGAGTTCAGCCTGCAGAAAACAGACTCTGCCCTAATGGGTTTCTCAGTCTTGTGAAGGACTTACAGTTACTTTCCCCTCTTACCAGATCTTTTGCTAGAGAAGATAATATGTGATGCAGCCTTTTCCTTTGCTCTCTGACCTTGCCTTTCCTGGATACGGGATGCTTGGTGGGGAGAACCGTGTATGAGGCGGGCAATATGAGTCAGGAGGGGAGGCCATGCTCCATATCCTTCAGAAACGAAAGACTTGGTCCTTGAGGAAACACTCCCAAAGGCTTAATTCATCTTGAAGGCATCAGAGTAACATTAAATAGGAAAAAAATGAGGGATTAAGTGGGAAGGCAACTTGCAGATTTGCAAATTCCATTGTTCTGGTGTGAACCAGGAGCAGAGACACTCGAGAATCTAGGATGTGAGGAGGAAGGCTCGTTTCTTAACCCCTCCCTTCCCGTGACCATTTAGAGACTCACTTTGTAAACACTGAGGTACAGTTGCTTTACAATAATGTGTTGGCTTCTGCTGTACAGCAAGGTGAATGAGTCACATGTATACACATATCGCCTCCTCCTTGAATTCCCTTCCCATTTAGGTCACCACAGAGCAGAGCATTGAGGAGAGCTGTCAGAGCTACAGGGTCGGTTCTCATTAGTTACATATTTTATGCACGATATCAATAGTGTATATATGCCAACCTCAATCTCCCGATCCATTCCACCTTCCCTCTTGGTGTATGTTGTTCTATAAGTCTGGGCAGAGACTCACTTTTGTCTTATACAACATTCCCCACTTACTGAGGGAATCAGTCACTTCTGCATTAAAAAAAAAGACTAGCTTTTTTTAAAAAAAACTTTTCATTTTGTATTGGAGTATAGCCGATTAACAATGCTGTGATGGTTTTAGCTGAATGATGCAGGGACTGAGTCCTACGTATACGTGTATCAATTCTGCCCCAAACTCTCCTCCCATCCAGGCTGCCACAGAAGACTATTTAACTTTACCCACTGGTATCTTCAGAAATAATCCTTGTCCCAGAGAAGAAGGCAGAACTGACGGGGGCAAAACTGGGAAGGACAGGATGGGAAACCCAAGTCTGGGCACAAAGAGCACTGGGCTGGGGAAGAGTAACCGAAGTCTCCCGGGGACTCTGAGACACTGAGAGTGACGATGTCAGTGAGCAGCTTGAGACTTCTGGGTTCTAAGGAACGGAGTGGGGTTGGGAGCAAGAGAAGGAAGTACACTTGAATTGCTGGAAACAACGGTAATCATATACACAGTTAAAATTAAAAAAAAAAAATTTTATTAAAGTATAGTTGCTCTACAATGTTGTGTTAATTTCTACTGTATAGCAGAGTGATTCACTTACACATACATATATATATACACATAATGTATTCTTTTTTCATATTCTTTTCCATTATGGTTTATAAAGGATATCACAGGATATTGAATATAGTTTCCTGTGCCATACAGTAGGACCTTGTTGTTTATCCCTGATATATATAAGAGCTTGCATATGTTAACCCCCAGGCATCCCCAGTGGCTCATCTAGTAAAGAACTCGCCTGCCAATGCAGGAGATGCAAGAGACCTGGGTTCCATCCATGGGTCAGGGAGATCCCTTGGAGAAGGAAATGGCAGCCCACTCCAGTATTCCTGCCTGAAAACTCATGGACAGAGGAGTCTGGTGGGCTACAGTCCATGGGGGCTCAAGAGTCGGAAGCACAGACTCATTCACACATCTGCTAACCCCAACTCCCTACTCATCTCCATCCTCCCTTCCTCATGGCAACCACAGTCTGATCTCTGCATCTGTGAGTCTGCTTCTGTTTTGTAGATAAGCTCTTTTGAGTCATGTTTTAAATCCCACCATAGGTGTATATTGTCTCCCTACTTATTTAACTTATATGCAGAGCACATCATGAGAAACCCTGGGCTGGAGGAAGCACAAGCTGGAATTAAGACTGCCGGGAGAAATATCAATAACCTCAGATATGCAGATGACACCACCCTTATGGCAAAAGTGAAGAAGACCTAGAGAGCCTCTTGATGAAAGTGAAAGAGAAGAGTGAAAAAGTTGGCTTAAAGCTCAACATTCAGAAAACTAAGATCATGGCATCCAGTCCCATCACTTCATGGCAAATAGATGGGGAAATAATGGAACCAGTGAGAGACTTTATATTTTTAGGCTCCAAAGTCACTGCAAATGGTGACTGCAGCCATGAAATTAAAAGACGCTTACTCCTTGGAAGGAAAGTTATGACCAACCTAGATAGCATATTCAAAAGCAGAGATATTACTTTGCCAACAAAGGTCCATCTAGTCAAGGCTATGGTTTTTCAATAGTCATGTATGGATGTGAGAGTTGGACTATAAAGAAAGCCAAGCACCAAAGAATTGATGCTTTTGAACTGTGGTGTTGGAGAAGACTCTTGCGAGTCTCTTGGACTGCAAGGAGATCCAACCAGTCCATCCTAAAGGAGATTGGTCCTGAATATTCATTGGAAGGACTGATGTTGAAGCTGAAACTCCAATACTTTGGCCACCTGATGCGAAGAACTGACTCATCTGAAAAGACTCTGATGTTGGGAAAGGTTGAGGGTGGGAGGAGAAGGCGACGACAGAGGATGAGATGGCTGGATGGCATCACCGACTCGATGGACTTGAGTTTGAGTATGCTCCGGGAGTTGGTGAAGGACAGGGAAGCCTGGCATGCTGCAGAGCATGGTGTCACAAAGAGTAGGACACGACTGAGCAACTGAAGTGAACCGAATAGGTGATATAGTATGGTACTTGTCTTTCTTTTTCTGACTTAATTCACTTAGGATGGTAATCTCTAGGTCCATCCATGTTGCTGCTGACTTGCAGTCTTTCTTGTGTGCCTGTGTAATTACTGTCTCTCTGAGGATGCGGGCTGCATATACTGCTGGGGCCTGTTAGGATAGGTTGATATGGGGAACAAAATGGACCGAGAGAGCCTTTCACCCAGATCTACATGCTCTGGGACACCTGGAACCTACCAGAGACCTTTCTGAAGGCTGCTTTCACATCTGTGTTTCTCAGGCTATAGATCAGAGGGTTCAGCATGGGGATGATCACAGTGTAGAAGACAGACACTGCCTTGTCTTCCTCTAGGGATGTGCCTGAAGCGCTCCGCAGATACATGAAGGCAAGGGTCCCGAAGAACAGAGCCACAGCAGTGAGGTGGGAGGCACACGTGGAGAAAGCCTTAGCCCTGCCCTCTGAAGAGCTGACATTCAAAACGGCCTTGATGATAAGCAGGTAGGAAATCAGGATGACCAAGGCATTGACCAAAATCACAAAGTTGCCAAAAAAGACAATGACAATCTCCACATCTTTTGTGTCACTGCAGGCCAGCTTCAGCAGGGGTGGGAGGTCACAGAAGAAGAAGTTGATCTGATTGTCGTCACAGAAGGAGAGGGTAAACGTGCACGAGGTACGCAGGATGGAGCCCATTAGCCCACAGACGTAGGCTCCGAGCACCAGCGCCCAGCAGATCCTGGGAGGCATGGTCACGGTGTAGAGCAGCGGGCTGCTGACAGCCACGTAGCGATCGAGGGCCATCACCGACAGCAGGAAACACTCCGTGCCTGCACAGATGGTGAAGAAGAAGAACTGGGCTGCACACTGGCTGTAGGAGACGACTGTCCTGCCCGCGGCCAGGGTGGCCAGGACCTGAGGGGTGATGACCGAGGTGTAGCAGGTGTCCAGCAGGGAGAGGTGGCTCAGAAAGAAGTACATTGGGGTGTGGAGCCGGACATCCTCCTGGATAAGAATGATCATGCCCAGGTTGCCCAGAAGGGTGACTAGATAGAAACTCAGAAACGCCACGAAGAGGGGGATCTCCAACTCAGGATAGTCAGGAAAGCCCATGAGGATGAACTCATTTACTATGGTGAGGTTATTCTTGGCCATGGATTCCACATAGACTGGAGATCTGAGGTTGAGAATGAAATGGGAAAAAATAAATCTCAAAATTGAAGAACAGATGTTTTCTCTCCTCACTGCAGATGGTGACTGCAGCCATGAAATTAAAAGACGCTTACTCCTTGGAAGGAAAGTTATGACCAACCTAGATAGCATATTGAAAAGCAGAGACATTACTTTGCCAATAAAGATCCTTCTAGTCAAGGCTATGGTTTTTCCAGTGGTCATGTATGGATCTGAGAGTTGGACTGTGAAGAAAGCTGAGCCCCGAAGAATTGATGCTTTTGAACTGTGGTGTTGGAGAAGACTCTTGAGAGTCCCCTGGACTGCAAGGAGATCCAACCAGTCCATTCTGAAGGAGATCAGCCCTGGGTGTTCTTTGGAAGAAACAATGCTAAAGCTGAAACTCCAGTACCTTGGCCACCTCATGCAAAGAGTTGACTCATTGGAAAAGACTCTGATGCTGGGAGGGATTGGGGGCAGGAGGAGAAGGGGATGACAGAGGATGAGATGGCTGGATGGCATCACCGACTCGATGGACGTGAGTTTGAGTGAACTCCGGGAGTTGGTGATGGACAGGGAGGCCTGGCGTGCTGCAATTCATGTGGTTGCAAAGAGTCGGATACGACTGAGTGACTGAACTGAACTGAAGTTAGGTTTATCTTTCTGAGCAAACGTACAGAGGTTGTTTTTGAGAAATCTTGTACCTGGCTGACTCTTCTTGGACATCCTGCATTTTGGGAGCTGAGCCATGAGCTGGTGCTTCTAATTTAAATGAACTCTGGGCTATATTTGGAAATTTCTGTGAGGATAAGAGACACATAGACTCTGAGATTTGGAAATAATCTAGGCTGCATCTGCTCTAGTATCCATTGGACACTGGAGTCTCCTCTACTGAACACCCTTCCATGTGTTTGTCTGGTTGCCCTGTGAGCTTCTATCTGTGGACAGTTCTACCTGCTCATTCTCTTTTTGGTTTGAGATTCTCTCTCTTTTTCTTCCACACTTTGGCTTTAGTTTTACCCCTTCCAGACACGATTTTAAACCCTTCTTGTCAGGAAAGCATTTCAGAGGTTGGAAGATGATAAATATACTCTTTATGTGGACTATGCCTTCATTACCCATATATATATATATATTTTTTTTTTTTGCTATGCAATTTTACTTTTTAATTGAGGTACAGTTGCTGCATAAGTTATAAGTGTACAATATAGTGATTTGCAATTTTGAAATGTTGTGCTCCACTTATAGTTATCATGAAATACTGGCCGTGCTCCCTATGTCGCACACTATGTCCTTGTAGCTTATTCTCCTTCTTTCTTTTTTCTTTCATGGAGCTATAATTGCTTTACAATGCTGAGTTAGTTTCTGCTGTACACCAAGGTGAGTCAGCTACATGTGTACGTACGTCGCATCCCTCCTGAGCCGCCCCAGCCCACTTCCACCTCTGTAGGTCATCACAGAGCACCAGGCTGAGCACCCTGAGCCATATGTCAGTAGCTGCTTCCCACTGGCCATCTAGGTCACACGTGGGGGCACATGTATGTCTGTGCCACTTTCCATCCATCCCACCCTCCCTTCCCTCCTGTGTCTGCACGTCCATTCTCTGTGTTTGTGCCTCTATTCCTGCCCTGGAAGTAGGTTCATCTGTATCCTTTTCCTAAATTACACATATATGCATTCATATATATTTGTTTTTCTCTTTGTGACTTACCTCACTCTCTATGATAGACTCTAGGTCTATCCTTATCACTGCAAATGACCCAATTATTATCTAATTCAACATCTGGTCAATAATACATTAGTCAGATGGTATTAAAAGATGTTGTTTATGGGTCCAAACTAGCAAGTAGTAGATAAGTTCTGAAGGTCTAGCGCACAGCAGAGTGATTATCATCGAACTATTGTATTATAAACTTCAAAGTTGCTAAAGACCAGTTCTTGACTGTTCTCACCACAAAGACAGGACAGTTATGGGACATGGTGGAAGATATACTATGGTGGTGATCATATTGCAATATGTGTGTATCAAGGCAGCACATTGTACAACTTACACACTGTTATATACCAATTATATCTCAATTGTAATAAAAATTATAACTGAAAGACTTTTCTTCACTTTAATTTTTACCACGTTATTCTTGGGTTGGAGGTCTCCTCTAGGTGGGATCAAGGGTCACTAGTGGGAGGGAGACACTGGCTTATCACAGAAAACACAGCCTCCTTGAGCTGCTCCCTGCACCCACTCCAGCAGCCCGGTCGTAGGTGACGTGTGCTCTTCGGGAAGCCATCTTGGTATTGTCGGGATCCACTGCTATCATCTCTAGTAGACGCTAACCAGCTGAATAATCTTCACAAGTTCTCTTCCTCTCCTTGGGCTTTACTTTCTGTCCTGAAAAATGGCAGGGCTAGATGATATAATCATGAACGTTCCTTTGCTCTCACAATCCATGATTTGTATGTCTAGATGTGTGGGCTAAATGAGGCTCTTGAAAGAATTTCCTTAACGTGTGTACTATGTCATCTGTGTACTCTAGCTACAACTTACTGAGTATATAAACTATGCAACACTATTTCAGGTGATTGATGGTTTTTTTTTCTTGTTTAGTAAGTCGTGTCTGACTCTTTTGTGACCCCAAGGATTGCAGCCCACCAGGCTCCTCTGTCCAGGGGATTTCCCAGGGAGGAACACTGGAGTGGGTTGTCACTTCCTTCTCCAGGGCGTCTTTACTTAAACATCATATTATGAAGTCTTGCATCCAAAATTAATCATATTCCCACGTTCCTGGTAAACCGTCATTATTGAGCAGGGTGAGATCCTTCATATAATTTTATTATTCTTCTGTCCGCCCTCAATTGTTTCCCAATCCCCTACAGGGATATATTCTAGCATATGTGAACTATATATACCCCTATGTATATTGCTTTTATATTTACATATATTTAAAAATATGTGTATATTAAAAAATACTTATTTTAAGTGTAAAGTTTACAAACATGATCTTTTTTGTGTCTTTTTTCCACATACAGTATATCTTTTTGATTTATCCATATTGTCTTGATAAATCTTTTTTTTCTGATTTTGTTATTCTCTTCTTGTGTGCCCTTCCTAAGAGTGCCAACCAGGTTATTAAACATTCTACATACATTATCTCATACAGTCTTCACAATGATCCTATGATAAAAGTATTATTTTGTCCTGGAGGGAACTAAGGCTCTGAATAGTTAAGTAACTTGTTCAAAGTCACATGACTAGCCAGTTGAAAAGTCCCGATTCTAACTCAGGTCTGCCGTGTTTCACAGCCAAAGCTGCAGTACATAGGAGTAATCCCACCTACAGCATAATTACAGGACATCCAGTACCTTATGGTGAATTCTCTGGTCTAAGCCAGGCAGTATAATACTCCACCCCTGTCTGGGAAAACTATCTACGTTTTCTAAATGTTGCCTACTAACACACACATAAGCCTGAAAAGATTGCAGCTGTAGGTTTTCAAGGAAAAGAAAAAATGAGCCAGTCTTCTTTGTGTATTTCATATAAGAGCTGAAATCCAAGTCTTGACGTGGTCCCATTAGGTGACAAGTTCTGATGATGTGGCCAGAATCTCTGCTCAGTTTCACCTTCCCTAGTCTGTGCGGACCTTCCTTCAGAGCCAGGACCCTATCAATGTTATCAAGGTCTCGATGACATCTTACTTACCTGGTAGAATAATCCAGTTGGATTCATCTTAATTTTGGAATCATACTAATCAAAAGTCATTTAAGAATTTTGAAGAAGCAGCTCAGATTATGCAAATGGACGTATAGAGCTGACAGATTTTAGGTTTTCTTCTTACTCAGCGAACCAGAGGCTCTTTAAAAACACTTCTGGGGATGGTTTTGTAGGATGCAGTGAGTGTGAAAGCGGTCCCTGACTCGTGATTCCACACCTGGGGAGCCCCTGGGGCTCCCTGGGAAAGGCAGCTGTGTCAGGGGAACTCTTCTGAAGGTGCTCATTATCTCATCTCCCACATCAGAGGGCGTGCAAACAAATCTTGTGGGATTTCGCGGCAACTCCTGAGTCTCATTAGTCTCAAAGCTCATCTGCAGTTTCTCTGAGGACTGAACTTGGTTCCTCCTCACCACTGGCCCTGTGTCCAGCTGTCCCGTCAGTGGTGGTGGCAGGAGCAGAGCTCAACTCTGAGAACTCTGGGTGAAGTTTTACACACTGCGTCCATCCTACATCCGTCCGTCCTTAAATCTTAAACCTGACGTCAAGTTTCATCTCAGGATCTGAAACCTAGGCACAGCATCTGCTCCGAATTTTATTAGGAGGGATGTTTACTGATTCCGGAGGAAATGAGGTGAGGTGTGCTAAACATTCTTCATCCCAAGGACAAAGGAAGCTGGTGGGCTACAGTCCATGGGGTCACAAAAAAAGTGGGCACAACTTAGTGAAACAAGGAGAGTGTGTGTGCTATGTTGTGAATGCTTTCTGGAATGGTCTAGAGGGTACAGTGGCTGTTGGGACAAAATAGAGAGAAAAAGAGGGAGAATAAGCCAGTAATAACAGTATTCCATTAAACATCCACCCCGCCCCCCGCCTGACATTGCTCAGTTGTGTCTGATGCTTTGGGACTCCATGGACTGCAGTCTGCCTGGCTCCTCTGTCCACAGAGTTCTCCTGGCAGGAATGCTGGGACAGGTTGCCATTCCCTCCTTCAGGAGATCTTCCTGACCTGGTCTCCTGCATTGCAGGCAGATTCTTTACCATTTGAGCCACCAGGGAAGTCCAAACATCCCCTTGGGAACTTGCAAAATAGTAGGGTAATTATTGCTTTCATCTCTTTGTGACATATTGGGAGGATCTGAAGTGCTTTGATGTATTACACAAATATTACTGTTGCTCCATTATTAATATTAAGCATAGAGCTTTTGTCTGTACCTTTGGAAAGAGAAGTGCCTTAGATTGGGTTCCTTAAAAAAAGAGTTGAGCCATGAATTTTACAGCCAGTGTTTCATTGAGGGAGTAGAAAATATAGGATTGGGATGGCTGGGTGTTTTCTGCACACTCAAAACTCTGCAAAGAGTAAAGCCCATTTACTGCGGGCTGCCTCATTAACTCTGGATGCAATGATATCATTTCAGTTGGAGTCAAGCTTTGGCTGAATCCTCAAGGGACCTCTAGAGTATGAACTACACCATGGGCTCAGTTCTGCCTCAAGCAGGGTTTTGGCCTTCTGCAGGCCATATTAACTATCCATTGACTGAGGGGTGCCCCCAGGAGATGGGCATGTGACACCTGCCCCTCCTCCTTGGCATTTCTGGGAGAAGTGTATCCCTTGGTTGAGGGCAATACCCCAGAGAAGGCTGCACCTAGGAGCCATTAGCAGCCCACACTCAGAGCAAAACAGTGTGGTACCAGCATAAAAATAGTGACACAGGCCAATGGGGGAGAGCAGAGGAGAAGGCTCTTGTAGAAGCCACGTGTAAGTGATGTCAGACAGCGTTTGTCCTCCTCTGGCTTCTGGCAGCTCTGTGGTGGGTTAATGCTGACCTCCTCCAAGAGGGCTCATGGCACACCCAGGTCTGCTGCACCCAGAGCTCCTGCCCCTGCGGCAGGCCACTGCTGACCCGGACCTCTGCAGGAGACACTCAAACACACTTCTGGCTCAGTCTCTGTGGGGTCTCCGGGACCTGGTGCAGACAAAGTTTGTTTGAACCTTCCTAGCAGCTCTGGCAGTTATGGGGCTTCTCCTTTGCCCTTGGACGTGGGGTATCTTTTTTTGGTGCGATCCAACATTCTCCTGTCGATGGTTGCACACAAGAGAAGACTCTGCACATGGACATCACCAGATGGTCAACACCGAAATCAGACTGATTATATTCTTTGCAGCCAAAGATGGAGAAGCTCTATATAGTCAGCAAAAACAAGACCGGGAACTGACTGTGGCTCAGATCATGAACTTCTTATTGCAAAATTCAGACTTAAATTGAAGAAAGTAGGGAAAACCACTAGACCATTCAAGTATGACCTAAATCAAATCCCTTATGATTATACAGTGGAAATGAGAAATAGATTCGAGGGATTAGATCTGATAGACAGAGTGCCTGAAGAACTATGCACGGAGGTTCGTGACATTGTACAGGAGACAGGGATCAAGACCATCCCCAAGAAAAAGAAATGCAAAAAGGCAAAACGGTTGTCTGAGGAGGCGTTACAAATAGCTGAGGAAAGAAGAGAAGCTAAAGGCAAAGGAGAAAAGGAAAGATATAAGCATCTGAATGCAGAGTTCCAAAGAACAGCAAGGAGAGATGAGAAAGCCTTCCTCAGTGATCAGTGCAAAGAAATAGAGAACAACAGAATGGGAAAGACTAGAGATCTCTTCAAGAAAATTAGAGATACCAAGGGAACATTTCATGCAAAGATGGGCTCAGTAAAGGACAGAAATGGTATGGATCTAACAGAAGCACAAGAGATTAAGAAGAGGTGGCAAGAATACACAGAAGAACTGTACAAAAAAAAATCTTCACGACCCAGATAACCACGATGATGTGCTCACTCACCTAGAACCAGACATCCTGGAATGTGAAGTCAAGTGGGCCTTAGAAAGCATCACTACGAACAAAGCTAGTGGAGGTGATGGGATTCCATTTGAGCTATTTCAAATCCTAAAAGATGATGCTGTGAAAGTGCTGCACTCAATATGCCAGCAAATTTGGAAAACTCAGCAGTGGCCACAGGACTGGAAAAGGTCAGTTTTCATTCCAATCCCAAAGAAAGGCAATGCCAAAGAATGCTCAAACTACCGCACAATTACCCTCATCTCACATGCTAGTAAAGCAATGCTCAAAATTCTCCAAGCAAGGCTTCAACAGCATGTGAACCACAAACTTCCAGATGTTCAAGCTGGATTTATAAAAGGCAGAGGAACCAGAGATCAAATTGCCAACATCCATTGGATCATCAAAAAAGCAAGAGAGTTCCAGAAAACATCTAATTCTGCTTTATTGACTCTGCTAAGGCCTTTGACTGTGTGGATCAGAATAAACTGTGGAAAATTCTGAAAGAGCTGGGAATAACAGAACACCTGACCTGCCTCCTGAGAAATCTACATGCAGGTCAAGAAGCAACAGTTAGAATTATACATAGAACAAAAGACTGGTTCCAAATCAGGAAAGGAGTACATCAAGGCGGAATATTGTCACCCTACTTATTTAGCTTATATGCAGACTACATTATGAGAAACGCTGGGCTGGAAGAAGCACAAACTGGAATCAAGATTGCTGGGAGAAATATCAATAACCTCAGATATGCAGATGACACCACCCTTATGGCAGAAGGTGAAGAAGAACTAAAGAGCCTTTTGATAAAAGTGAAAGAGGAGAGTGAAAAAGTTGGCTTAAAGCTCAACATTTAAAAAACTAAGACATGGCATCTGGTCCCATCACTTTATGGGAAATAGATGGGGAAACAGTGGAAACAGTGAGAGACTTAATTTTTCTGGGCTCCAAAAACCACTGTAGATGGTGACTGCAGCCATAAAATTAAAAGATGCTTGCTCCATGGAAGAAAAGCTGTGACCAACCTACACAGCATATTAAAAAGCAGAGACATTACTTTGCTGACAAAGGTCCATCTAGTCAAAGCTATGGTTTTTCCAGTAGTCATGTATGGATGTGAGAGGTGGACTATAAAGAAAGCTGAGCACCGAAGAATTGATGCTTTTGAACTGTGGTGTTGAAGACTCATGAGAGTCCCTTGGACTGGACCAACCAGTCCAGGAGATCCAACCAGTAAATCCGAAAGGAAATCAGTCCTGAATAGTCTTTGGATGGACTGATGCTGAAGCTGAAACTCCAATACTTTGGCCACCTGATGAGAAGAGCTGACTCATTGGAAAAGACCCTGATGCTGGGAAAGAATGAAGGTGGGAGGAGAAGGGGACGAGAGAGGATGAGATGGTTGGATGGCATCACTGACTCAATGGACATGAGTTTGAATAAGCTCCGAGAGTTGGTGAAGGACAAGGGGACCTGGTGTGCTGCAGCAATGGGGTTGCACAGAGTCAAACACAACTGAGCGACTGAACTGATCAACAATGTTGATAGTTTCACGTGCCCAGAAAAGGGACTCATCCATACATATCCACGGATCCATTCTTTTTCAAACTCCTCTCCCATCCAGGCTGCCGCATAACATTGAGCAGAGCTCCCTGTGGTATAGAATAGGTTCCTGTTGGTTATCTCTTTTAAATATAGCAGTATGTACATGTCCATCCCAAACTCCCTATTATTTCCGCCAACCCTTCTGCCAGCAACCGTAAGTTCGTTGTCTATGAGCTAAAACTTCTCATTTTTAAAAAATTTATTTATTTTTAATTGAAGGATGATTGCTTTACAGTATTGTGTTGGTTTCTACTAAAACATTTCATTTTTGATGTTCAGAGGTGTGAGTGCCAGGTCCAAGAAGGAGCAGGTGGGATTTGGCTGCTCCAGGAATGGAGATTCTGGAGAAAACCCTCCCAGGAAATGTCCTCGGGTGCCCAGGGACTTTCTCCCAGCTCACTTCCTGCCTGGAGGGCTTACTCAAATTGCATTGATGGGAGCAGTGGCGCTTTGGCAGCGGTCAAAAGTTAATGACCACCTTTTGCTTGGTATTATCTTGCAATAATACCAGAGGCTCTGGCCTCCTGCGAGAGCACCTCCAGACTCTCCCAGCCTTAGATGACAAGAGTGGCACTCCTCCTGCCTCCATCCCTGCTCCTCGAAAGCCCGGCTTATTCCCACCCCAGGGCCTTGGCACTTGTGGGTCCGGCCGTCTGGCATGTTTTTCACATAAGAAGATGGTCTTGTGTCTTCTTTTCATGCAGGTCTCAGTGTAAAGGCCACCTCAGAGAGACCTTCTCTGACTTCCAGGAGTCCTCCTTCTCTGTTACCACACCAGACAGTTACCATCACATCACCCTGCTCTACATCTTTACGACACTATTTTTTTTTGGGGGAGGGGGTCTCTGCCTATTAGAATGTAAACTCCACAAGGGCAGGTATTTCATCTGTTTTGTTCATTACCACATCTTTAGTGCTCAGTTGCTGGCATACACTAGGCACTCAATAAATTGTTGTTGTTGTTCATTCACTAAGTGTGTCTGACTCTTTGCAACCCCATGACCTGTAGCATGCCACCCTTCCCTGTCCTTCACTGTCTCCCAGAGTTGGCTCAAATTCATGTCCATTGAGTTGGTGATGTTATCTAACCATCTCATCCTCTGCTGTTCTCTTCACCTTTTGCCTTAAATCTTTCCCAGCATCAGGGTCTTATCTAATCAGTCTCTTCACATCACTCAAACAAACCAAAGGAGAGGGACTTCCCTGGTCCAGTGGTTAAGAATTTGTGCTTGCATTTCAGGGGGTGTGGGGTCAATCCCTGAGCACGGAAACGAAGATCTCATGTGCCATGTGGTATAAAGTGAAGTGAAGTGAAGTTGCTCAGTTGTGTTCGACTCTTTTCCACCCCCTGGACTGTAGCCTACCAGGCTCCTCCCTCCATGGGATTCTCCAGGCAAGAGTACTGGAGTGGGTTGCCATTTCCTTCTCCAGGGGATCTTCCCAACCCAAGCCATGTGATATGGCCAAAATAAATAAATTAAAAAATAAAAATAAATTCAAATGAAAGGAGCTATCCTTAATGTTTCTATGGTTCAGTTAGAGAAGTCATACATCTCATTGGAAAGAAAAGGCAAAGAGAATGAATGCTAAACTTACCAGAAATGTATAAAAGTGTCTAAATAACACATGAAAAATGTTTAAAATCTCAAACCTATCTGAAGACCCTGGAAAATGAAAATGCCCTTCTCCCCAGAGTTCTGCTTCTAAGAAGTTATTCCAAGGAACCAAGCATTAATATCTGTGGAATTCTGTGGTCATGTTATTTCATAATAAAAAGTTGAAAGTACCAAAGAGGCCGAACTTATTTAGCATAATAGGATATTTTGGATGAGGGGACCTGGGGTTCAAATGTAAACATCTCCCAGTGCACACACTCGCTTTTAGTCTGTGGATGTTGGGTTGGTGGAGGTGAGTAGGGCCAGTGATCTACACAGGAGGCTGAGGAATTTCCTCTGAGATATAAAGGAATCGAGCTGAGACCTCCAGAGGCTCAGGAATGTAAACTATCGGCTGGAGAAACCCGCAAGGAAGGCGCCTTGAGCGCGGAGCCTCGCTGGTGGGCGGGGCTGCGTCCGTGGTGGGTGTTGGTGTCAGACGTACAAAGACGCAAACGAAGAGGTCACTTCCATGCGGCTGTGTTGGTGGATGGCGGCGGAGGGTGGCAGTGACTTGAGAGTTCAGCACTCTGGGGCAGAGGCCCACGTACTGTGGAGCCGCCTCCCTAACTCTGGAGCGGGCTGCGTGTGCTGTGCTCAGTCCGCTCAGTCGTGTCTGACTCTTTGGGACCCCGTGGACTGGGGCCCACCAGGCTCCTCTGTCCATGGGATTTCCCAGGCAAGCATACTGGAGTGGGCTGCTGTTTCCTCCTCCAGGGGACCTTCCTGATCCAGGGGTCGAATCCTGGAGCAGGCTAGGAGTGCAGAATGGTGACCAGACACTAGAGCACCTCTGTGGAATGGGCAGTGGTTCTGGGGCTCCCCTGATGGCTCAGTTGGTAAAGAATCCTCCTGCAAAGCAGGAGACCCTGGTTCGATCCCTGGGTTGGGAAGATCCTCTGTAGAAGGGAAAGGCTACCCACTCCAGTATTCCGGCCTGGAGAATTCCATGGACTGTATAGAGTCCACAAAGAGTTGGACACAGCTGAGTGACTTTCACTTTCCACCTTTCACTTTCTAGGACATTCTGAGCTGAGGTGGAGTATGAATGCACGTGTGACCTCATCTGACCCCTGAGGTGGAGAAGGCTCAGGATATAATGCTAAGTGGTCAACAGTGTCTGTGATTTACATTTTGTCCATCACATGTGAGCATAAGACATACCTTTTTTTAAAGTATGCATGAAGCTTTTATTTTTATTGAAAGTCCAAACTAACGAACTGGCAATTATTAGAGCTCGGCAAGTTTTCCAGGCAAAAAGGACCTACATAAATTATTATCAGGAGCCTTTCTTGACAAATATCATGATATCACTTACATGTGGAATCTAAAAAAATGATGCAAATGAACTTATTTACAAAGTAAAAACAGACTCACAGATATAGAAAACAAGCTTGTGGTTACCAAGGAGGAGAGCAATGGGGGAGGGATAAAGTGAGAATTTGGATTTAACAAGCACACACTGCTGTATGTAAAGCAGATCACTCACCTACTGTAGAGCACAGGGAACTATATACAGTACCTTGTAGAAACCTATAATGGAAAAGAATGTGAAAATGTGTATCTACATATATGTATAACTGCATTATTTTGCTGTGTACCTGAATCATTGTAAATCAACTATGAAGTGTGAAGTGAGAGTTGCTCAGTCATGTCCAACTCTGTGTGACCCCACGGACTGTAGGCCACCAGGCTCCTCTGTCCATGGGATTCTCTAGGCAAGAATACTGGAGTGGGTTGCCATGCCCTCCTCCAGGGAATCTTCCCAACCCAGGGATCTAACCCAGTTCTCCCGCATTGCAGGTGGATTCTTTACTGTAGTTCAATAAAAAATAGTAAAAAAGCCTTTTTTATATCAGTAGCCTTTCTCTACATGAGCAGTAATCAGTAGAACAATGAAAGAGAAAACTGAAGGGCTAGTGAGGGACTGAATGAATGGAAGGGAGGTCTCATATCTCATCGATTAGTATAGGCTCAGAAGTGTGTGCCTGTGTGTGAAAGTGAAAGTGAAGTCGCTCAGTCGTGTCCGACTCTTTGCGACCCCGTGGACTCTATAGCCCACCAGGCTCCTCCATCCATGGGATTCTCCAGGCAAGAGTACTGGAGTGGGTTGCCATGTCCTTATTAGTGTTTTCAAAATTACAGAAACCTATTTCAATTCCCTTTCTGTCAAGAGTAGAAGGATATTACATCTCAGAAACATATATATTAAAATTTTAAAACGTATTTTTCTTTACAGGGTCTCTCCTTCACCAAAGCATTTAGAGGGTTTCTGTATTCCAGAAAGCTGGGGATGTCTTTTGCGGTCAGGTTATCACGACCACCCCTGTGATCAGGTATCAGACAAGGGCAATAATAGCACCAACTATTGTGAGAAGTTTGGGAGTTGGTTTTTTCTTTTCCTGGGTTGCTTAGACTTTTAGGGTACAGAATCTTGGGGTATATTGTTTGATGACCCTGGTATCATGAGCTGCATGAGGTCTCACCATTTTCTAGGGTATTGCAGTGGGTTATAGGTTTCTCCCACTTGAGTAGCTTATAACAGCTATGTTTCTCATATTAACTCACCCCAGCAGAACAGCATAAAAAGTGTATGAATTTTGATCCCGAATTTTAAAAACATGCAATAAATGTCTAGATAAAAAATTCAGGAAGGATATTAATAGTACCAAGATATCTGGAAGGATATTAATTTTTTATCACTCTGTTCTTTAGTATTATCCACATACTTATTGGCCCTTTAAAAAAAACAAATAAGAGAAGGACCCATTGTTAGTATTTCAACCTGAAAACCAGTGTTTTCACTGGTTTTAACGGCAGACACCTGGGGTCATGTACATTATTTTCCGTGTTTCTCTCTCTGTTTGAAATATTTTTAAATTAAATTTTAGGAAGCTTAATAGAAAATAGAAAACAAATGCTTTGTAAAAGCTTGACACTCAAGATGCATGAGTGTTCTGTATGTTTTCTACGGAACATCTTTAACCTCCACGTCCATCTCAGGAGGTGGGTTTAGAGAAGTCACATAAGCTCTTTATTTTTTTTTTTCTTTTTTTTTTTTCGAGTTTCTTTTCTTTTCTTTTTTTTAATCAGTAAATATATTGGTTATTATTTTAACCAACATAATTTTTATTTTTTTAAATTTTATTTTTAAACTTTACATAACTGTATTAGTTTTGCCAAATAAGTCACATAAGCTCTTTAAATTCCCAGCACAGAGAAGGAGGGTGTGAACCCATGCAGTTCACTGCCAGAGTTTCTTTGCTAAGTAACTACGTCTTGGTGGCTTTCCCCCCATCTATAACGGTACTTGTTGGAATGGTGTGATTACAGGGCTTTAAATGTTTTCATTAGGCTTCCCTGGTGGCTCAGTGGTAAAGAATCTGCCTGCTGGTGTAGGAGATGCTGCTTCCATCCCTGGGTCAGGAAGGTCCCCTGTAGAAGGAAATGGCAACCTTCTCCAGTATTCTTGCCTGAGAAATCCCATGGGAAGAGGAGCTTGGCGGGCCACAGTCCGTGGGGTCGCAGAGTCGGACATGACTTAGTGACTAAACAACAAGCACAAAAATGTCTTCATTTATGGTTTTTGGACACTGTCCAGATTTTCTGTCCTGAATAGTGTTATTTGTGATCAGCTGACATCAAGCAGTCCAGAAGAGTGCTTAAGAGCAGTGTCTGGAGGTGTCTTGACAAGCTCCCCTAATTCCAGTCTCAGCTTTCCCCCTTACTACCTATGTGACCACGGGTGGTATTTGGCCTCTCCGAGCACTGTTCCCTCATTGGTAGAGCAGAATAATACAGTATCGACCTCATAGAATTGCTGTGTGGCTCAGTGGGTTAAATTTGGATAAAACTAATATGGTGTGCGAGGTACTTTGTAAGCACTTTATATATAGATTGTTTTTTCATTTTAATTTAATGTTTATTGGAGTTTAGTTTCTTTACATTGCCGTATCAGTTCGTGCTGTACAGCAAAGTGAATCAGCCATACGTATACGTGTATCCCCGCTGTGTTGGGTTTCCTTCCCGTTGAGGTCACCTCGGAGCAATGAGTGGAGTTCCCTGGGCTCTACAGTAGGATCTCGTCAGTTACGTGTTTTATACATAGTAGTGTGTGTGTGTGAACCCCAGTCTCCCAATTCATTCCCCCTACCCCTTTTCCCCGCTGGGGTCCACATGTTTGCTCCCTATGTCTGTGTCTCTATTTTTGCTTTATGAAGACAGATTGTTAATATTAGTTGAGTCAAAGAGCAGGCAGGGTTCTAGAACTTCACATAATCACTAATTTCACTTGTGCTCCATGAATGAGATTGTTCAGAAGGTGTCCCCTTGGGTTGTTGAGAACGTCTCAAGGCGTGGAAATATCTCTCCTATCCCCCCGATGGTCGGAGCTGCCAGATGAGACACAGTCTGAGTGGGGAGGAACTGAGAAAGCTAACTTTTCAGGGGCCGTTTCCTGAAGATTTCTCTCCTCTGGGGCTCAGAGAAGCCTAATTAGAAGCTTGGGGCCTGATTAGAGACGCTGAATCAGTGGCGAATTCCCACACCCTGGTTTTCTAATTGCCTTCCCGGAGCACCCAGAACAGGACAGACATCTAGGCACCTACCAATGGGTGCTTCTATGGATGTCGCGGCTTACGAGCTGCAGGCACTTAAGATGTTTATTCCTCTTGTCTCCAAAAGCCACGTTCGGACCTCACGTCACATTCTGTTCCCATCCAGGCTCATCTTCCAGGAAAGGAGCTCTTGGTCCTGCCGAAGGTAAGCATGGCCAAATTAGATCAGAGAGGAAATGAACCACAGTCCAGATTCAAAACATACTCGACGACGTTGAATCTTGGTTTCCTCTCATCAAAAAAGAGGTCATCTCTCTTTTCTTTGGAGAGCAGGGTCAGAGGCAGTGTGGTTTGTGTGGAGCACAACGTGTTGGGAGCTGCTAGTGTTTCTTCTCTCTTGCAGGGATGCGAGACACTTAGCATCTTTGGGTTTCAGTCCCCTCATCTGTGTCATGGGACTGATAATGCATCTCCTACCTCCTCCAAGTGACTGCTTTTAGAATCAGAGACAAGGTAGGTGAGACCATATGGAAGACTAGGGAGGCTATTTCAGTTAAGGGGTTATATTGAGAAAAGGTAAAGAGCAAGAAGCATCTCTAATTGAATATCTAAGAAACTTGTAAAACTCCGGTAGGTATTTGGAATGTGATGGTACTGACATTATAAGAAGAGCTGGAAATGATGGGAAGGCTCTAAAACAGAATGAGCTCCTTTGTGGGAGAATAATGTCCCCATCGTGGGAATTGTTCCAGCTCCATAAAGACTGCTTGGAAAGGGTCACCATTAGCTCAAAGGGCAGCCATCAGAGATGCCCTGTGTGGGATTTCTGCTGTGGGCCAGAGGGAAATCTCAGATCCTTTCAGACTGGAGTCCATGAAGTTATTTCCTTTGAGTGCTCACCATGCTTAGTCACTCAGTCGTGTCTGACTCTTTGTGACCCCTTGGACTGTAGCCCTCGGGGCTCCTCTGTCCATGGAATTCTCCAGGCAAGAACAGTGCAGTGGGTAGCCATTCCCTTCTCCAAGGGATCTTCCTAAACTAAAGCATAGAGAATTGAGGTCTTTCTTTTAGGACTGATCAACTGGGTGCTGATTTTGGGAGAAGCTCTAAGGAGGTTGAAAGTGAAAGTGTTAGTTGCTTAGTCATGTCCAACTCTTTGTCACTCCATGGACTGAAGCCCTTCAGGCTCCTCTGTCCATGGAACTCTCCAGGCAAGAATACTGCAGTGGGTAGTCATTCCCTTCTCCAGGGGATCTTCCTGACCCAGGGATCGAACCTGGGGTCTCCTGCATTGCAGGCAGATTCTTTACCATCTGAACCCCCAGGGAAGCCCTAAGGAGGTTAGAGGGTGAAAAACTCCACCCAGGACTAAAGAGACCTGCTCACACTTTGCAGGACTGGTCCTATCCAGGTGTTCCCCATCATCAGAACTCCTCTCCCCTCCCATCGCCCTTTGCAGGGGTCGGCTCATCTATTCTCATCACTCTCCAAGAGGCAGAGGGCTTGAGTTGCTCTGGGACACAGAAAAGCTAAGATTTGGAAAAGGAGGTGCAGTCCAGACAGTAGAAAGAGTGTCTCACCAGGCTGCAGGAGACCTGCCACTCCCAGCATTTTCCACTGGTGTTCACTTCTTGGCAAGACCCGCCTCATCTCCAGACCTCTTTTCCTCATCTCTGCTCCATCTGTCTGAAGTCCAAAGGGCAGAGCCGTGACTGTCAGAGACTCCTGTAATTTCCAAGAGTCTCCTGTACTCCCTGCCCGGGGAAGAGACAGAGACAGCAGGCAGTGATGAAGTGTGAGAGATTTGAGGTCAGTGTGTGGAGTGAATGTATGTGGCGTTCTAGAAGTTGATCGTGGGATCACAGAGTGAGGGAGAACTCAAGATTTCCACTTTCCAGATTTCCCACCTATGCCCCCCAAGCTCCCACCTTCGGGTAGGGGCGCCCGTATCCTTATGACCGCCGTGCTGAAGGGCTGGGAGATGAGGTGGATGGGTTCGCAGGTCTGGCTGCTTTTCTTCCTAGCTATGTGGCCTTTGCACAAGTCTGGTGATCTCTCCAAATCCCAATTGCCTTACCTCAAAATGGGCTATGTAAAGATCAGATGGGATCATGCGAGGACAGGGTTTTAAAGTGAGGGATCACGAGAGTCCTCTGTCATCTGGGGAAGGGGGATTCATGCCTTCCATGGCGTGCAGCAGAACCCGTCTTTGTTGGGAACGCATGCCTTTTCTTTGCATCCTCAAGCACTCCTGTGACTTGGGTGTTATTCCTGTCCTTATACACGACACAACTGAAGTTCAGATAATTTACATGACTGCCTGGGACTTGACCCCACTGTGACAGAACTTCAGAGCATTCTAATTCCACGACACCATGCTGGTTCTGCCCTATTTTTCGGTGAGTCTTGCTGGAGATTACTTTCCTATGTATAAGTTTAAATTCAACTAGAAAATGGCCAACTAAAGTTTTCTTCCAAACAAATTTCTGAGAAGAAGGGGAGCTCTGGAATAGTCTCTTTTCATCTCTAGATTGAGCTACTTTTTACCTGAACAGAGAGTGTTGGTACAAGAAGCAGTTACCTTTCCTTTTCTCCCACCACTCAGACATCCTTAAGGCCCCAGTCCGCCCTGACACCTTGAGTGGCAGATGGTCTTGCACCTCATTCCTTTATTCCTTTTTCCTATGAAGTTACCACAAGCAGATGATGTCAGCTGTATTCTAGCGGCTCAGGGAAGATCATTATCATCTAATATTTGTTTAGTTCTGTATATTCATCACTGCAACCCCAGTAGACAGCATACTGCTTAGCATAGAATACAAAGGAAGATCCTTTAGAAACCTTAGTTGCATATTTCCAGCTGAGGGCAATGGCTGCATAAATTTAGGCACATCGTACAACCTTTTTATCTTACCATTTTAAAATAACTTTGACCCTGACTTGGAGGATCTAAGTGGTTTAGTTTTGCTGAGCTATATAAGTACTCTTCAAATCTGTGGCTCTATATTTTCCACAGTGTGAGCTATTATAAAGCTGACATCTGGGCCCTGCTAACAATCCCTTCCAAGTGCAGACTTATTACTTTGAGAATCATCTTCCCATATATTTTCTCGATTAGCCCATAGTAGCCTCTTGGCTCCTAGTCCAGTATATTAAACACCAGAATCTGCTGGGCTTCTTCACTTCAGAAACCCTTGTTAGTGTTCTGAGGTTTAGCGGTGGTCTGGGGGAGGTTAATAATCCCAGAGAGCAGTCAGTCTGGTCTTTCTCCGTGAGCTCTGCGGTGTGTGAGTTAGATGGCCTGGATGTCTTGTTGCTGTTGTTGTTCAGTAGCTAGGTCGTGTCCGACTCTTTGGTGACCCCATGGACTGTAGCAGCCAAGCTCCTCTGCCCATGGGATTTCTCGGGCAAGAATACTGGAGTAGGTTGCCATTTCCTTCTCCAGGGATACTTCTCCATGGGATACGGGCGTGGGTTGCCATTTCCTTCTCCAGTGGATCCTCCCCTCCCAGAGATCGAGCCTGCGTCTCTAGCATTGGCAGGCAGATCCTCTTACCACTGAGCCACTAGGAAAGCCCAGGTGTGTTGGCCAATATAAAAATGAAGCTGTGAGTCTTGAGCAGACATGACTATCGTGGGGGAAAGATAACCTAGAGCTCGTGGTCCCCCAGGAAGTGTCTGGAAGTGAGATATTTCTGTGCCCAGCAGCAAATAGGTAACAGATCACTGAGAACGGGCAGTGCTGACGTGGCTCAGTACCATGGAGCATGGTGGGTTTATGATGACGTTGAGGATTCCTTTTCTTACTGTGCATCCTCAAAACCCAGCAATTTCAGCTATTTTGTGGGCTCCCAAAACAGGAAGCTGCTGTTTCACTGTTCCACTCATATTTCCCCAGCAGCTTAGTTTATCTAAATTGCCTGGGACCAAATACTTTCCTCTGAGGCTGCAGCGATCCATGGTTCTTCTCCCTGCCTAGAGATTTTGTGCAGCTGCTGTTGGTTTTCTCCAACCATAACATTAGGAAACCAATTGGCTACTCTATCTAGAATTATCAATCATTTTGGACCAGTTCAGGAGTTTAGACAAGGCATCACAAGGAGAGGTGGAACTCGTCTTGGAGAGAACAAACTTTCTAGCTCCTCTGAAGGTCAGCAAACACTTGCCAACCTGGGTTTTCTCTAACATTTTCCTCTGTCCATTGAAAAGTAGATGTACCTGATGCTCAGGAGGATCATACTAAAGTGATGGGTACACACTGCTATCTTTAAAATGGGTAAACAAAGTGACCTTGTGTGTAACACAGGGAACTCTGGTGATATTACGTAACAACCTAAATGGGAAAAGAATTAGAGGAAGAATAGGTACATGTGTATGTAAACTGACTCACTTTGCTGTACATATGAAACTAACACAACATTGCCAATCAGCTGTGCTCCAGTGTAAAATAAAATGTTCAAAAAAAGAAACACACACACACAGAGTATGTTAGGGATGAGGAGACCCTCCATGCTTTTCCCAGCTTCAAGATGCAGCCCTGGGTCAGTACCCTTGAATTTGGGTTTATGAAGATGTCAGGAAAGGAGTGCAGTAGCACAGACCTGCAGCCGTCCGCGAGCGGCACATTTGCTCCCTGCCCGTCTGCCTTTCCTCATCATCCTTAGCTGGGGCTGATTTAGACTGAATCACTGTGCGTGCGCTGTCTGTCCAGAATCCATTTGGCAAAGGCCTCTGGCGGCACTGTTGCTGGTCTGATGGCTGCGTGTTCGGATGATCTTGGCTTCGGGCAAACAGGCGATTTTATTTTGTATTTATTTATTCATCAATATCTCTTTCCAGAAGAGATTTAAAGTGGCTTATAAAAATGTGTAACATGTAGCAAGATAATAAATAAAGAATGAGGAATGAGACTTGGGCAAAGCAAAAGAGCAGGGAGGAACTGGTGAGGAGGCAGGAGCAAGGCTGGCCACATGGCCTTTCTCTCGCCACTTAAACCTGTGCTCCTGGTGGCGGCACGTTCTTGATTGGAGTTTAATTCTGGTGGTAGTCCTGGGCACGTGGTCTGCATCACCTCCCTGCAGACAAGGTGGGACCAGTAAAGATGACACCACAAAGAGGAGAACGTGTGCAGTGCTTTCAGAGTTGTGGTCAGTTTCCAAAATATTTATTTAATTTGTGTTACTCTCCTCTTTGCCCAAATGTAGAGAGTAACGCTTGTAAAGCCGGTAGAACGTTCTGGTAGTGGTGACAAGTGCTCACCAGATGGTAACTCATTACCGTGCTTGTGAGCTGCTGGCAGCGTGACCTTGAAGTCCAGCGGACCTTGGTTCAAATCCCAGCCTGGTGGTTTGTTGTTGTTTAGTATCTGAGTCCTGTCTGACTCTTTTGCTGCCCCCGGAACTGGAGCCCCAGGCTCCTCTGCCCATGGGATTTCCCAGAGAAGAACACTGGAGTGGGTTTCCATTCCCTTCCCCAGGATCTTCCTGACCCCAGGGATCAAACCCCTGACCCCAGGGATCAAACCTGCATCTCCTGCAACGGCAGGCGGACTCTCTACCACTGAGCCCCAGGCAAGTCCGGTGGTTTACCGGAACCAGACTGCTTCCTCTCTGCAAGCCTCTATTTCCCAGTGTGTAAGTACAGACAGGCACAGTCTCCAGCGTCGGGCGTACTGTGAAAGGTCGTGAGGCAGTGTCTGTAGAACACGTAGGGCAGAAGCTCACTCAGAGCGACGGCTGTTGTAATGCCGTGCTCCCTCACTGCTTTTACTACATGCCCTCTTCCTCTGTCGTGGGACTTTTAAGAGAGAAGAGAGGGCCTCACACTGAAGAACAGGACGCAGCGGTCAAGGTCACGGAGTCCAGTCTGGTCATATGAGGACACAGATCCAGAGATGGGAGGAGAGCTGCTTGAGTTCCATACCACCTTGGCGGTGGACAGCAGGCGTCCGTGCCAGCCTCCAGACGCCGCTTCCGACCTTCCCCTTGTGCCCTCTTGCTGGCTCAGCATCATCAGCGGCCCCTCCCCACCATGACACTCCGCTCCCAAGGCGACCAGCTCCTCCTGCAGAGGAGATCTAGAAGTGTCTCTCAGGGGGCGTGGTGGGAGAAGGTGGGACTGACTCACGTCTCCCCACCCCGGGGCTGCTCGGAGCTGGGCTAGCGTCTCACTTTCCGGGCCAGAATCACGAGTCCTGTGTCGGTTGGTGGAAGCACAGTGAATTTAGAGCCACAGGTCCTGGTGTGGCCTTGGGAAGGTTGGGTTAACCAGTTGAGCCTCATTTTACTCAGTAATAAAACAGGGGTAAATTCAATTTCCGCATGGCAGAGCAACCTAGTGGCTGAAAAATCATTTTGTAACAATTACATGTATTGAGTGCTTACTCTGCGCTAGGCACGTCGTGTGTATTTCCACGAATTATCTCTTGCCTCCCGCAGCACAGCAGAGCTGCTGTTGCTAGGGCAAGGATTTTGTGTCTGAGAGTCTAGAGGTCAAACACCTCGCCCAAGGTCACACAAATAGAAACAACTGAGTTTGGAACGAGCTCTGTCTGTCTTCTGGGCCCGTTTTCTCAGCCGCTGTGCTGTTTTCTAGTCTATCTTTGCAGTGAGTGACCTTAGTTAGGCTGATTATCGAGTCTCTGATACCTTAGGTGTTTCTCTCTGTGTTAGGAGGTTGGCACTTCTGAACAAAGTTGTCTTCAGGTCTCAGAAGGACCCGAAGAATTCTGTGTGTTGTGTAATGGAGGCACAGTGGTCCGCTGCTGGTGTCTTCATTTACTATGTTCGTGCATAAATGATGTGTACAAATGAGCGTGAGTAGCTGCCTGATCCCCACCATTTCTGCAGAAACGTCCCCTTTTCAATGAGCCTTTCTTGATGAGCCTATTAACGCTCCTCTCCATACTTGGGGTCTCCAAAAGCTCTGTGTGCGCACGTCTTTCATAGCACTTATCTTCTAGCTTGTTAAAAAATATAGCTCTTTATTAAAAAAAAAATTGTATATGCTCTTCTGCTAGAATAACCACCTCACAAGGGAAAGATCTTTGTCTGTGTTTTCTTCCCAGCAACCAGAAGAGTGCCTCATGCATTGTAAATTCTCAGCAGAATCTTACTGAATAAATAAATGAACATGAGTCTCTCTCTTTTTTTCCCTTTTTGGTCAAGATGATTTGTGTGAATTCCAAGAACGCAGCAAGTCATTGTTTTGGTTGAGAGTCAATATTATATTGGGCCCTGAGGAAAGAAAAGAACTCCTAAATATTTACCTTAGCAGGACTTCAGTGGGGGAGGGGTAAACACCAGACACGGACACTTATTTCATCATTAGATCAGCTTTTGCCAAACCTTGGGCAAAGTTTTATTTTCTTAATTATCTAAAATCCTGTGAGAGCTCTCTCAAATTCAGTTTTTGCTTCAAGGATGGAGGACAAAAAGAATCATCTTTGAAGTCCGCATTCAGTATTTCCGTTACCCCAGATGATGAGCATCCAAAAGGCACAGAAGCAAGATTGTCTAAATACTTGGCAAGCCCTCGATCTTTATTAGAATTCTAAACTCAGTGTGATGCCTTTGTCCCTTAAGGAGCTTTGCAGGCTAATTCTAGAATGGCTTGATTCATGATTCTTACCAATTGATAGTGATCTGGCATTTTAAAATACTGGGACAGTTCCTTTGGAATAAGAGAAGTGAAAACCAGGGCATGTTTGCCTGGCAGAAGCAGAGAGGAAGAAGAGACTTGGCGGGCAACAGCTTGTAGGGGTTCTAGCTGAGGTTGCTCTTCACAGCTCACTGTCTTGCATCCAGCTCTATTGGGTTCATATGTGCATCAAAATAGCCACGCAGAAAGATAGAGTTGATATTGGAATTCCAAGGGGCTGTGGACTTGGAGATAAGATTCCAGAATATACATGAACCTAGAAGATGTTACACTGTTGCAGAATTTAGAAAACAATAATACTAAGTGTGTGAGTCAGACCAAGCGTTAGCTATTCACGGTTAACATCATGACTTGAGCACTGACATTCTCATTCAACCAACAAGGATGCTGAGGTTGAGAAAGTTGAATTAACTTGGCCAAGGTCTCAAGAGATGGGAACCACGGTCTGATTTCAAAGGTCACGTCCTTAATGCTATACCGCCAGCGTTTCTCCTCACTCTTCAGTGAGGTCGATGACTGTTTCCAATTCGGAACCGGTAAGAAGTTAAGAATTGCCTATGAGCTGCATTCTAGCTCTGGTTTTGCCTCTTTACTATGAAATCACGAGCTAGTCACTTTACCTCTTTGACCCTCATATTCTTCTCGCGAAAAGCAGGATGAACAAATATGTGCTTGCAAGGATCTCTGCAAGATCCAATGAAAAAGTGTTTGTAAAAATTGTAAAGTGAGGACTTCCCTGGCGGCTCAGTGGTGAAGACTCTGCCTGCCAGTGCAGGAGACATGGGTTTCATCCCTCACCTGGGAAGGTCCCACGCGCTACAGAGCAACAAGGCGCGTGCGCCACAGCTACTGAGCCTGCGCTCTAGAGCCTGGGAGCAGCAGCCGCTGAGCCCGCTCGCCCTAGAGCTGCTGCTCCACAAGAGAAGCCACCGCGACGAGGAGTCCGCGCACCGGAACTAGGGAGTAGCCCCTGCTGGCCACCCCGTGGAGAGCCCGCACACAGCAACCAAGGCCCAGCACGGTCAAAAATAAATACAATTATTCAAAACCCATAAAGTGATTTGCTGAAAGTGATCAGATCAAGCCGTGTTCATCTTAGTTTATCTTTAATGAGGTTTTATTTTTTGATTTCAGTGGGCAGCCTAGGACTCATGGCAGAGAATGGCACTTTGGTAACAGAATTCGTTCTGCTGGGGTTCCAGCTGTCGGCCGAGCTGCAGACGGGTCTCTTCTTTGTGTTTCTGCTCCTTTATCTCATCACCCTGGGAGGCAACCTGGGGTTGATGGCGCTGATTCAGAGTGACCCTCGCCTCCAGACTCCCATGTACTTTTTCCTCGGCCACCTCTCCTTCCTGGACATTTGCTACTCCTCCGTTATTGTCCCTCAACTGCTGGAGACCTTGCGGACGGGTAAGAGGACCATCCCCTTTGACGCTGTGCCACCCAGTTCTTCTTCTTCACCCTTTGTGCTAGTGCCGAGTGCTTCCTGCTGGCCGTGATGGCTTATGACCGCTACGTGGCCGTGTGTAACCCTCTCCTCTACGCCTCGGCCACGACGCCCCAGACGCGCCTGGGGCTGGTGGCCGGGGTGTATGGTGGTGCCGCGGTCAATTCCGTGGTCCGCACCGGGTGCGCCTTTTCCATCTCCTTCTGCAAGTCGAACCACGTGGATTTCTTCTTCTGTGACCTCCCACCTCTGCTGAAGCTTGCCTGTAGTGAGACCAGGCCACGAGAACAGGTGATCTACCTTTTAGCTTTCTTGGTCATTGCAACCAGCGTTTCAGTGATTCTCAAGTCCTACCTGTTCATCATTCGGGCCATTCTGAAGATTCCTTCAGCTGGTGGCAAAGCCAAGACCTTCTCCACCTGTGCTTCTCACATAACCGCAGTGGTTCTTTTCTTCGGGTCGCTCATATTCATATACCTGAAAGGTAACATGGGGAAATCTCTTGGGGAGGACAAGGTTGTGTCAGTATTTTACACTGTGGTCATCCCGATGCTGAACCCACTGATCTACAGCCTGAGGAACAGGGAAGTGAAGGAGGCTCTGAAGAGAGCTCTCAGCAGGATGAAGGCTTCCCAAGCAGAGTAAGGCTTGAGCTCCATTGATTCAGAAGCTCCTGCAGATACTCTTTTGGGCTTTTAGCTTGTCTTTGTAATAGAGAAACCAGACCTGATCATTACAAAGACATACGGAGGCAAAAAAAAAAAAAAAAAAAGTAGATTTAGGTTCCAGTAATTGCTTTATTAACTCTGTGACCTTGAGCCAGAAATTCTCTGCCTCAGTTATCATACCAGTAAAAATTACCTAGCTATGATTAAAGCCAGTCTCAAGAGAAAATGAATGCTGAAGGACTTTATAAGTGATAAGATGCTATAAAATGTGAAATTTATTTTTCTGAACCATCCTGAATATTGCTGATTGTTTTCTCAGCTACACAGTTTCTTTTCTCCCACCACGCTAACATCTGGACCTTGAATACTTACAATACAGTAGCTTATTGCTTACGTAGTGAGGATAGTCATCTTCCTTGGTTGTGGGTAGTGGCGTAGAAATCAACCTTGTCCAAAAGAAACTTTCCTCAACATTCAATCATGTATAATTTAGATATTTGTCATGGAAGAGCCAAGGGGAAGAAAATAAGGGAAGAAAAATAGAGGAAAGAAAGGGGAAAAAAAGATGTGAACTGGAAAATGTTCAAGTTAGTTTATTTCCTGAGGTAATGTAGAGGACCAAGACACTGTAGAATCAAAGAAAGGTGTGATGACTCGCATTAATTATTGAAAACAGTTCGATCTTGGTGTAAAGCTGAACTGAGCCTGATGGATAACTTTTGAAATATTTCTTGATCACCAAAGGTCAGGATCCCTGTTTTATTTCTGAAGCATTGTTCATGGACCATCTGGCTCAGTTCACTCAAGCTATTTTCTTTTCTCCAGTAATGAAAGCCAGCACTTCCATCTTCTATAGGACATTTACTTTATCATCTGCAGACAGATGACTATGAATCTGACCTCCACCTTTTAACGACCTTCACGTCCACTAGAAATATTACTTGGGAAATGTCTCCATGGAGATTCTACAATTTGATTCATCAATTCAGCAAATATTTATAGATTATCAACTACATATCAGAAATAACACTAAGTTCAGGAATATAATAGTAAATAAGATAGATATGGTTTTTCCTTCATGGAAATTAGAACGCGGGGTATAGATATTGAACCACGACACAGTTGAAAAAGTTGGCTTAAAACTCAACATTCAGAAAACTAAGATCATGACATCTGGTGCCATCACCCCATGGCAAATAGATGGGGAAACAATTGAAACAGTGAGAGACTTTACTTTTTTGGCCTCCAAAATCACTGTGGATGGTGACTACAGCTATGAAATTAGACACTTGCTCCTTGGAAGAAAAGTTATGACCAACCTAGACAGCATGTTAAAAAGCAGAGACGTTACTTTGCCAACAAAGGTTCATCTAGTCAAGGCTATGGTTTTTCAGTAGTCATGTGTGGATGTGAGAGTTGGACCATAAAGAAAGCTGAGAGCCAAAGAATTGATGCTTTTGAACTGTGGTGCTGGAGAAGACTCTTGAGAGTCCCTTGGACAACAGGAGATCCAACCAGTCTATCCTAAAGGCAATCAACTCTGAACATTCATTGCAAGGACTGATGCTGAAGCTGAAACTCCCGTACTTTGGCCACCTGATGCGAAGTACTGACTTATTGGAAAAAACCCTGATTATGGGAAAGATTGAGGGTGGGAGGAGAAGGGGACGACAGAGGATGAGATGGCTGGATGGCATCACGACTCAAGGGATACGAGTTTGAATGAACTCCGGGAGTTGGTGTTGGACAGGGAGGCCTTGCATGCTGTGGTTTCATGGGGTTGCAAAGAGTCAGACACGACTGAGCGACTGAACTGAACTGAACTGAACCCAGTTAATTAATTTTTTAATGTGATTTTGGAAAGGGGAAGAGAGGAAGCATCACAGGATACTGTTACCCTGTATGGTAGGGTTCTGACCCAGTTTGGTGAGATCAGGTAAGCCTCCCCTGAGGAGCTGACTGTTAAGCTGAGGCTTAAAGAGTAAGTACATCATAGTCATAGGATGGGGTCCCCACTCCAGATGGAAGGAGTTGTAAATGCAAGGATGCCTTGAGGAACTGAGAAACCAGAGTGGCTGCAGCCTGATGAGTGAGAGGCTTAGTGTGAGATGCAGCTGCTGAATTCAAGAGAAACCAGGTCACGGAGAGCCTCGAAGGCTCGCTTAGGGACTTGTGGACTTTACTTGAAAAGCAAGGGATGAAATAATCTTCTCTGAAATTTAAGATCCCTTTGGCTGCAGTGAGACTGGTGGAAGGGGGGCAGTCTTAGGTACTGGAGATGGAGGGAAAGAGACCCACTTCATCAAAGGAACAACAAGTGGTGTATTCCAGGAAGAGGTGCTTGGTTGCCCTCCAGTACTGTCTGCTTTGTTCTAGAATACACATTAGGCCAGAGAAAGATAACACATGGGTGTCTGACCATGTTATTGGTATAGGACTGATTCTGGGAAGATGGTGAATTTGGGGAAATATACTTTTGGAGACATCCACTTTTTATGTGGTATACGTTTTCTTCTCTGAATTGTGGACCTAACTAAGATTTAATCAGGTATGCACCTGGTGTCCATTCATCAAAATGATCAACAACTACTTTTTCTTCAGAGGGCAACACATGTTCAGTAATTCCTGCTATATGCCAGACTGTGTCAATGGGCTGAAGAAATCGCCCCTTGGAGGGTTCTTACATGCTTAAAGGCAGGAAAAACTTTCCACTTAAAAAATAAATAAATGGGAAAAATGCTAGACAGTGAGTGTGGTGTTTTAGTAGTGGTGAGAGCAGCCTCACATTTTCCCCCACTTCTATTTGGTGTGTGGTTCTTCCTCTGTGCGACCCCATGAACAGCAGCACACCAGGCTTCTTTGTCCTTCCTATCTCCCAGAGTTTGCTCAGATTCGTGTCCATTGAGTCGGTGGTGCCATCCAACCGTCTCATCCCCTATCGTCCCCCTCTCCTCCTGCCTTCAGTCTTTCCCAGCATCAGGGTCTTTTCCAATGAGTTGGCTCTTCGCATCTGGTGGCCAAAGGATTGGAGCTCCAGCTTCAGCATCAGTCCTTCCAATGAATATTCAGGGTTGATTTCCTTTAGGAAATCTTGGCGAGTGGCAGCAACCTTTGCCTGTACATGAATGCCCTTTGACGCATGTACAGTACTTGATGTATATGCAGTTGCTTCAGGGGTGCACCAAGTGAATGAAATGCAAATGAAGTCTGAGCGTGTTTTAGGGGCCTATCTTCTGGTGATGAGATAAGGCACTAGAGGAAATGGCATTTATGTTAAATTTCCACTTAAGTATATTAATAAATGAATGAAAACATTCCCATAGTATCTAATGTATACCAGGCTCTGGGCCAAGAATTTTCACTTATCTCATTGGCAGGACTCATTGTTAAAATAGACATTGCTCTTGTTTAGTAACTAAGTCATGTCTGACTTTTTTCAAGCCCATGGACTGTAGCCCGCCAGGCTTCTCTGTCTGTGGAATTTCTCAGGCAAGAAGAATGGAGTGGGTTGCTGTTTCCCCCTCCAGGAGATCTTCCTGACCCAGGGATTGAACCCATGTCTCCTTCATTGGCAGGCGAGTTCTTTACCACTAAGCCAAAACAGATGCTACATGCAGTCTTTTGGAGAATAGGGTCCAATCATGGTGATTTTATGTGTCGATTTTACCTCCGGGGTCGGGAGTGCAGATATTTGGCTAAATGTTAATTCTGGGTGTGTCTGTGAGGATGTTGGTAGAGGGGATAAGCGTTCGAATTGGTGGACTCAGTAAAGCAGGTCACCATCCCCAGTGTGGTGGGTGCCCTCCAGTCCTGAGGGCTTGACTGGAGCACAGGGCAGAGGTCGGGGGTCGGGGGTCAGGGGTCGGGGGGGACTCATGCCACCTTCTCTTCCTGACTTGCATGAACTGGAGCACACTTTCTTCTGAACTTGGGCTGGGATCGACACCATCGGTTTCCCTGGTGTTTGAACCCTGAACTACACCTCTGCTTTCCTGGGTTTCCTGGATTGTGGGAATTCCTACTTCCATAAAAGGAACTGTGTGGGCCAGTTCCTTGTGAGAAATCTCCTTCTTTGCCATAAACAGATCTATCACCTCCAAAAGTTTCCTACTGCACTGTTTATTTATTATTATTATTATATTATTTTGTGATAAGAACACAATGTAAGATGTACTCTTTTAGCAAATTTTAAAGTGTACAATAGAGATTATGGTCATGGTTTCACAGGTACACACTTATCTCCAAACTCATCAAGTTGTATATACTGAGTATGTACAGTTTTCAGTATGTCAATCATACCTCATGCAAGTGGCTTCAGAAAAAAAAAATCTATAGATTGACATATATGCACTACTATATATGCAATTGCTGCTGCTGCTAAGTCGCTTCAGTCATGTCCGACTCTGTGTGACCCCATAGATGGCAGCCCACCAGGCTCCCCCATCCCTGGGATTCTCCAGGCAAGAACACTGGAGTGGGTTGCCATTTCCTTCTCCAATGCATGAAAGTGAAAAGTGAAAGTGAAGTCGCTCAGTCGTGTCCGACTCTTCACAACCGCATGGACTGCAGCCCACCAGGCTCCTCTGTCCATGGGATTTTCCAGGCAAGAGTACTGGAGTGGGGTGCCATCGCCTTCTCCGTATATGCAGTAGATAACTACTAAGGTTCTACTGCATAGCACAGGGAACGCTACTCAATACTCCGTGATGGCCTACGTGGGAAAAGAATCTTAAAACTAGTGGATATGGTGCTTGGTGACAAAGAATCACCCACAGTGCAGGAGACACAGGGTTCCATCCCTGGGGCAGGAAGATCTCCTGGAGCATGGAATGGCAGCCCACTCCAGTATTCTTGCCTGGGAAATCCCATGGACAGAGGAGCCTGGCGGGCTACAGTCCTTGGGGTCGCAAAAGCGTCAGACACAACTTAGAGACCAAACAACAGTGTATATGCATAACATGGCATTCCCTTTGTTGTAGACCTGAAACCAACGTGATGCTGTGAATCAGCTGTGCTCCAATAGAAGTTAAAGAAAAATCGTATACATATATATGTTCCATTGGTTCTGTATATCTGGGGAACACTGAGTAATAAAATCCAGTTGGCAATATTGAAATCTCTCTTTTTTTAATCCCTTTCAACTTCTAAATATATTCCTCTTAGGAATCATGTTTCAAAATTTTAAGTTTTCAGCTGTAATACTTTAGCCTCAGTCTACCAAAAATGATATAGGAAAGATAAAAGAGCAGACTTTCAGACTTTGAACTGACCCATTTAATTCAATCCATCAAGAGGCCAAAGTGCTGTGTGTTTCTTATTGTTTCGAACAACCCCCAAAATGATCTCACCAAGATGGCAGTGTGGGAGACCCCAGAGTTCCTCCCCTCACAAAGATGAACAACAGTCCACGATCAAAAACAGCTCTGGGAGAGCTCAGGAGTCCACCTCTGAAATGTCAACGCAGTGGAACAGAAGCCTGAGAATGACCACATAGAAGAGAAGGAAGGACAGCTTCATTTTTCCTGCCTCGTCTCACCCCCAGGCTGGCGCTTCTCCGTGCCAACAGGGGACTGCCTGGCTGGAAAGACTTCCCTTCCCTGAGAATGGACAGCCAAGTGGCTGACCAGTGTCCCCAGAGGAACCACTTTGGTTTTACCAAACCCAGAGACTGGCGAAGCCTAGACTAAAGAGATGGCTGGGAACAGGGAGGCAGGGCAAAGGCTCTCAGTATAGCCCCATAGTGGGGGCGACCATGGTTCCCAGAGGCCTGCTCTGCAGAGGACCCCAACAGCGTTCTCCACCCAGGAAACCAACAGCCAGCTCCACCCCCTCGGGGGACCCCAGGCATATCTCACTGTTTTTTACCCCACAGGTGTTCATGTTCCCAGATGCCAACCACCCGAGTCCTTCCCACCTCTTTACACCTGCTTCCAGCCAGCACCCAGTCTATACCAGCAGCCAGCCCAGGCTTCCATGGCTGCATGCGTGCAAAATTACAGCTTAGAAAGGAGACCCGCACCCCAGTGTTCTTCACAGCACTATTTACAATAGTCAAGATATGGAAGCAGCCTAAATGTCCCCCGACAGACGAATGGAAGAAGATGTGGTACGTGTGGACAGTGGGATATTACTCAGCCATTACAAAGAATGAAATGCCTTTTGCAGCAACATGGGTGGACCCAGACATTGTCATATTAAGTGAAGTAAGCCAGATGGAGAAAGATGAAACTCATATGATATTGCTTATATGTGGAGAGAGAGAGTGGATAGGTCGACGAGTCCCAGGGACTGCAGGTTGAGGAAATGAGGAGATGTTGGTCAAAGGGCGGTACAAACACTTCTCATTATTAAGATGAATAGGTTCTGGGTCTAATGTACAGCATGGTATAGTTAACCGTACTGTGTTCTTTACTTGAATGTTGCTCTGAGAGTAATTCTTCCGTGTTTTCACTGTAACAGCTACAGTTCAATGGTAAAACGCAAGGTGAAGGCCATGTTAAATTCACCGTGGAAAACGTTTTCACAGTGCATAGGTGCATCGGATCATGTTTGCGTGCCTTAAACTCACGCAATGTCATATGTCAATTCTATCTCAATAAAGCTGGCAAAAATAGCATCACCAATACTTTGTGATTTCCATTTTTCACATGTATTAATTTGAATGAATGTGGGTGTAAAGCCCAATTAACCAGATTATCACATAAGGGCCTGGGTATAGGGCAGAATTATGGCATATAATCAACACAACACATAATCTTGGGTCTTTTGTCCCAGTCTATGTGTACATATTTACTTACTTACTTACACATATTTACACATATATGTATGGGTATGGATACCATCCATGGAGAAGGCAATGGCACCCCACTCCAGTACTCTTGCCTGGAAAATCCCATGGACAGAGGAGCCTGGTAGGCTGCAGTCCCTGGGGTCTCTAGGAGTCAGACATGACTGAGCGACTTCACTTTCACTTTCATGCATTGGAGAAGGAAATGGCAACCCACTCCAGTGTCCTTGCCTGGAGAATCCCAGGGACAGGGGAGCCTGGTGGGCTGCCGTCTATGGGGTCGCACAGAGTTGGATACGACTGAAGTGACTTAGCAGCAGTAGCAGCAGCAGCAACCATCCATATCCACAACATCCATGCATATCATCCAGTAATAACACTTCAGATAGGATCAACAAAACCCACAAAAAAGTACTTTTTTGCCATGATAATCAAGACAAGACATACAGAAATAGTCCACAGATTTCTTTTTCTGTATCCCCGCTCATATTCTATTTTTCTAACTTACAGGAAAGGGATGGGCTTCCTGGTAGCTTAGCTAGTAAAGAACTTGCCTGCGAATGCAAGAGATGCAAGACACATGGATTCAATCCCTAGGTCGGGGAAATCCCTAGGTTGGAGAAGGAAATGGCAATTTGCTCCAGTATTCTTGATGGGAAAATTCCATGGACAGAGGAGAGTCAGACATGACTGAGTGTACACACACACACACACACACACAGTCGTGGAAGGGACAATGCCATCATGTGTTGTGCTATGCCTAGTCGTTCAGTCGTGTCCGGCTCTGCGACCCCATGGACTGTAGCCCTCCAGGCTCTTCCATCCATGGAATTCTCCAGGCAAGAGTACTGGAGTGGGTTGCCATTCCCTTCTCCAGGGGATCTTTCCAGACCCAGGAGCCTGCATCTCCTGCATTGGCAGGTAGATTCTTTATCACTGTGCCCTCCTCCAGGGGATCTTCCCAACCCAGGTCTCCTGCTTTGCAGGCAGATTCCTTATTGTCCGAGCCTCCAGGGAAGCCCAATGCCATGCTAACCATGTGCAAATGCCCACAAGAACAGAGCTGCTTATGCCCCAACATCACCATCCCCCGCAGACCTCCCATTCTTCTGGGCAGAAAGCAGGTAGCAGATAAAAAGAAAATGAAACATTTTGGTTACCGGTGATGGAATTCAAGGAAGCTGAGATAGCTCTAGGTGCTGAATCTCATTTTGCTTGATGCTGAATCAAACCTCAAGCAATATTTTCTCCTGAATCTTACTCAGATATAGTGTATGAAGAGAATAAATCACCCAAGAAGTTGGGAAAAGCTGACAGAAGTTGAAAGGAAGGTAGGCATCCTGCTTCCCTATGGTTCTGCCGGGTTATTCTGTGGAGACCAGGGTGCTTCACGGACATTATACGGTTCATCCTTTTAATCCTATCGGGAAACAAGGTTCAGCTGTTTCTACTTATCTCGCCTTCAAAAACCACAAACTGTTCTGAAAACTGTTGAAAAGAACATTGTGCCTTTTCTTTATCTCAGCATATCTTTATCCTGCAAGCGTGCGCGCGCGCACACACACACACACACTCACACATAACACACACACACACTCACACACAGCACACACACACACAGCACACACACAGCACACACACACACATACTCACACAGAGCACACACACACACAGCACACACACAGCACACACACTCACACAGTGTGTGCACACACACACACACAACGCACACACACACAACACACACACACAGCGTGTGCACACACACACACTCACACACAACACACACACACAGCACACACACACACACAGCATGCGTGCACACACACACACACACACTCACACACACTCACACACACTCACACACACTCACACAGATGACAGCAACAGCAATAAGAAAAGGGCCCCCTCCCTCCATTAGACTCTGTAATGAAATGAGTATCTGAACTCTTTCTAATTCTATCCTGAGTAAATTTTACTTTTTTGGGTTTCCCCCTAAAAGGTATTGTTAAACTGGACTGTCTGGAGAAGGAGAAATATCATAAAACATGCCTTATGTGCAGAATTGGGCGTCCCAGGTAGCTCAAGTGGTAAAGAGTCCGCCTGCCAATGCAGGAGCCTCAGGCGATGTGGGCTCGATTCCTGGGTCGGGAAGATCCCCTGAAGGAGGAGGTGGCACCCCACTCCAGTATTCTTGCCTGGAGAATCCCATGGACGGAGGAGCCTGGTGGGCTGCAGTCCAGGGGGCTGCAAACATGATATGTAGGATCTAAAAAAACGACCCGAGTGGACTCATTTACAAAACAGACTCACAGACTCAGAGAACGGATCTGTGGTTTCCAGTGGAGTAAGAGTAGGGGGAAGGGATGGTCAGGGAGTTGACATGTACAGACTACTATATTTAAAGTGGGTATAAGGGATAAGGATCCCTGGATAGGAGGGGAGTTTGGGGGAGATTGGATTCGTGTATGTGAATGGCTGCATCTCTTTGGTGTTCACTTGAAACAATCACAACATTATTAATCGACTATACTCCAAGATAAAATAAAAAGTTAAAAAAATAGCCTGTCTACAGGAGAAGAGGGCATCAGAGGATGAGATGGTTGGATGGCATCAGTGATACAATGAACATGAACTTGGCAAAGTCCAGGAGGTGGTGAGGGACACGGAGGCCTGGTGTGCTGCATTCCATGGGGTTGCAAAGAGTCGGACACGACTGGGCGACTGAACAACAACACCTGTTGCTTCGTATTTTCAATATAGACATCGTCTAAAATATTTTATTCATTAATTTAATAAATTTACTATTTATTGAGGAGCTACTATGCTAGACATTTTTCTAGCAGTTTGGGAGGATTATCACTGAAGAACATTGGCAAAAAACAAACCTCTGTCCTTGTACAGCATGTATCCTAACGGAGGAAATAGACAATGGACAGTGAACACAGTTAACTAGTATGGAGAAAATGAGATGGATTTTATAATAGTGAGTAACTCCCTACGTGCAAGATCCTGGATGAAGTGTTGGGACGTAACTAGTATTTCTCTCTTGGAAACCACGATCATATTCTCTGTTGCTAAGAGTTTGACTATTTTAGACACTTCATGTGAGCAGGATTGTGCAGGATTTGTTCTTCTGAATCTGACCGATTCCACTTAGCATGATGTCCGTCAGTCATCCGATGCTGTAGCAGATGGGCAGGATTTCCAGTCGCTCTCTCCTCTATGAATACACCACATTTTTCCTTACCCATTCATCTGCTGACGGACATGAGGTTGTTTCCATACCCTGGCTATTGGGAATGATGCTGTTACGAATGTTGGTGTACAAACATATGCTCACGTGCCTGCTGTAAACACCTTGGGCATATACCTAGAACCTGAGTTGCTAGGTCACATGGGGCATCTATGTTTAAATTTTGGGGAGTCACTTACCGTTTTGCACGGTGCCTGCACCATTCTATGTTCCCACCATCAATGCACAAGTGCCCCAATTTTTCCATTTCCTCACCAACATTTGTATATTCTGTTTTTTTTTTTGTTTTTTTTTGCTAGCAACCCTAATCAGTGCAAAGTGGTATTTCACTGTGGTCTTGATTTCATTGCTCTAATGGTTAGTAATATTGAATATTGTTTCATGTGCTTATTGGCCATTTGTGTAATATATCTTCTTTGGAGAAATGTCTGTTCGAGTCCTCTGCTCATCTAAAAATTTACTGTTGTTGAGCTGTATGAGTTCTTTATATATCCTGGATTTGAACAAAGTAAAAGTGAAAGTTGCTCACTTGTGTCTGACTCTTTGCGACCCCTTGGACTGTAGCCCACCAAGCTCCTCTGTCCATGGAATTCTCCAGGCAAGAATACTGGAGTGGATTGCCATTCCCTTCTCCAGGGGATCTTCCCAATCCAGGGATTGAACCTGGGTCTCCCTCAATGTAGGCAGATTCTTTACCATCTGAGCCACCAGGGAAGCCCCAAGAAGGCTTCAGGACATCCAGTGTCATGAAGCTTTCCCCCTAGGTTTTCTTCTATGTGGTTTGTAACTTCAGCTTTTATGTTTAACCTCTTTGATTGATCTTGAGTTCATTTTTGTAGGTGGAGTAAGGTAAGATCTAACTTTTGCCTGTGGATATCTGGTTTCCCAATACCATTTATTGAAAAGAGGCATCTAATTAACATTCACTGAAACCTAACACCACGGAGAGAAGATATGGTATAAAAAATCACAGGATTGATGGGAAAGTGAAAATCACTCAATTGGTCTGACTCTTGGTGACCCCACGGACTGAAGCCCTCCAGGTTCCTCTGTCCTTGGAATTCTCCAGGCAAGAATACTGAAGTGGGTAACCATTCCCTTCTCCAGGGGATCTTCCCAACCCAGAGATCAAACCCAGGTCTCCTGCATTGCAGGCAAATTTCTTTACCGACTGAACCACCAAAGGGGCACTCAATTAACATTTGCTGAAATCATAGCGCCGTGAGAGAAGCTGCGGTATAAAAAGTCACAGGATTGATGGGAAGGAGCTGGTTGCTCGTCTTCAGGGCATCAGTGACTCCTTGTAGTCAACGGGCCAAATTCAACCTGGAAAGGTTAAACAATTCCAGGGACTGCAGCAAAATAGCAACTGGGCTTGAAAGTTCTGTTCAGAAGATGGTGTTGCATTACTCACTTTCATAGTTGACTTGGGGAAGGGGACATTCTTCAGAATGGGCAAATTCAACCTGCAGGAGAGTGAAAACTGTCTCCAGCCTGAATATTATTTTCTTAACACAAAAGGCATAAAGTCAAATTCCTGCTTATGGCTTGTGGGGCTGCCCAGATATTAAAGTGCAAGCATTGGACAAGGAGAGTGAGCTGAACACACTGGGGAACATAGATCTAGTGGGTATTACCTCATTATAACCATGTGGACACAAGCAGTCTTTGTTGAGAAAAGGCAGTTCAGTTCAGTTCAGTTCAGTCGCTCAGTCATGTCTGACTCTTTGCGACCCCATGAACCGCAGCACGCCAGGCCTCTCTGTCCATCATCAACTCCCGGAGCCTACCCAAACTCATGTTCATTGAGTCGGTGATGCCATCCAACCATCTCATCCTCTGTCATCCCCTTTTCCTCCTGCCTTCAATCTTTCCCAGCATCAGGGTCTTTTCAAGTGAGAAAAGGCACTTCTAGATACAATGGCAGTGACGTAATGTCTAGTTTATATTTCTTCCTTTAAGGTTGGTATGTTTATTTTGGTTGCGCTGGGTCTTCGCGGGTGTGCTTGGGCTTTCCCTTGTTGTGGAGCGCAAGCTCTGGGCCCACGGGCTCCAGTAGGTGTGGAGCAGGGATCTGTTGCTCTGGGGCAGGTGGAATCCTCCCAGACCAGGGAAGGAACCCATGTCCCCTGTGTTGCAAGGTGAATTCTTAACCGGGGACCACCAGGGAAGTCCTCAGTGTCTGTCTCTTTACCTTGCACAGAACAACCCTGAGCAGCAACACAGCTGTCTTGGTTCTGATGTTATTGACTTTCACTAGGAACTCTGGGTGATTCTACTTCTTTTCCAGGTACAATTGTCATGAACTGTGTGGGAGGAGGCTGGGGTAGAAAGATGCTCCAGGGCGGTTTTCCCTTTACCAGGAGCCTTGGCAGGGACAGCTCAAAGTCAGCCAGACTGCTGTTGCATTTCCTAGGAGATCTAAGGAAACCAAGACAACCTGTGTGGAAGTCCTCCAGACCAGGCGAGCAGCAGTTCTGAATACCAGAAGTTATAAATCGAGTAGAACAAAGAGAGTAGATCTTAGAATCCGGGGAGGTGCAGGTGTGAGCTCATTCTGGAAGGCACGATGTGATGGGGGCTTGCTGGATGAAAGAATAAAACTAGGAGCAATTAAAATCGCAGAACAAGACCATATAAAGTCAGTGCATCACTGAATTCCCTGCCGAAGGGTAGCTTCAATGAGCCGTGAATGCGGATGCCAGCTTCCCTACGTATGGACAGCACCAGGGAGGATCAGTTTTCAAATATCATGGCCAATATTTACTCGGAAAATATCTCATTATTTTAATTTGTATTTCTTTCATTATTAATGAGGTTCAGAGCTATCTCATTTGTTTGCATCATTTATATTTCTTTCATAAATTTTTTATGTGCTCTGTTGATCGATTTGTAAGAGTAATTTGTTTATTGGGGAAATAAGTCCTTTGCCTGTCATTTGGGTTGCAAATATTTTCCCTAGTTTCCCTTTTGAGTTTGTTTATGGTACTTTTAGCCTCCCAAAATGTTAAAATTTGATGTAGTTAGTGTGATCCATTTTTTTTTTTCCTTTTCAGCTTTGAGATTTCCTGTTGTGATTAGAAAGCCCTCTGTAAGAAAATAAAGTTATTCATCCATGTTTTCCTTTAGATTTGTGAGAACTGTATTCTCTCCTCAGGTCTAAATTCTTGGATCCATCTGGAATTTCTTCTGCATGCATCACAGCGCAAGTTTGCATTTCTCTGGGAGAAGGCAGAGTAACACTCTCTCCCAGCTGGAATGTGAGCCACAGGAAGGGGGCCACTGAGCCTTGCTGCCTGTCAATGTGATGCCAGGGCCTGGTACAGCGCCTCACAGCTGGTAAGGGCTTAGTGAAGAAGCCTTTCATGAGTGTGTGCATGCACGCTAAGTCGCTCAGTCGTGTCCAACTCATTGCGACCCCACGGACTGTAGCCTGCTGGGCTCCTCTATCCATGGGGTTCTCCAGGCAAGAAGACTGCAGTGGGTTGACATTTCCTCCTCCAGGGGATCTTCCCCACCCACGGATTGAATTCACATCTCTTATTAGGTCTCTTGCATTGGCAGGCGGGTTCTTTACTGCTAGTGCCACCTGGGAAGTCCCCTTTAATGAGTACATGAATGAAATTCTAGAGAAGACAAGTCTCTACAATTTATCTCTCAGGAGGAAAACTTTCATTTCTGGATTTTATACCTTATTTTTTTTTTAAAATTGCTTATTTATCTATTTGGCTGTGCTGGGTCTTAGCTGAGGCACTCGGGATGTTTAGTTGTGACGTGCAAATTCTTAGTTGTGGTATGTGGGACCTAGATCCTTGACCAGGCATTGAACCTGAGCCCTCTGCCCTGGAGCTTGGTGTCTTAGCCCTGGAGTCCCAGGGAAGGCCCTGGAGTTTATGCTTTGAAGGAATAAAAGCAGAGTGGTCCAAGGAAATAAAAAAGCAAGATGTTAGACAGGAAACTGGAAAGCAAGCGCGAGTGAAAGGGCTTCCCTGGTGGCTCAGACTGTAAAGAGTCTGCCTGCAAGCAGGAGACCCGTGTTCGATCCCTGGGTCAGGAAGATCTGCTGGAGAAGGAAATGGCAACCCACTCCAGTACTCTTGCCTGGAAAATCCCATGGACGGAGGAGCCTGGTGGGTACAGTCCATGGGGTTGCAAAGAGTTGGACATGACTGAGCCATGTTAGACAAGAAACTGGGGTTTCGTGCTTTAAATAAAACTCATGAGAAGAGCAGCTCTCCCTCTGTCTAGAGTTCAGAAGAAGAGCGGGGGCCAGCGGCAGACGCTTGGCTTTCACAGGTTAAGGGCCCGCCTCGGCGTGCCTGGCTCCCAGAGGGTGTGATTGAATCTGGAGACAGAGCGCTCCTCTCCCGTGGGCTCCGTATGTTCATGGGCTTCTTGGGGACTGTTGTGGAAGAGTCAAATATCGAGGGCCAAGGAACTGTGGTGCAGCATGTGCTGAAGATGGTCCAGTAGAGCGGGGTCAGGAAGGTGAGTAGGAAGGCCTCCTGTCTAGAGAGCAAGCACCTTTGCTCTAGCCAAGAGTTAATTTATGTTGCAACAAGATTGTTTTTGGCTTTTCCAGAGGAGGCCGAAATTGATTTTTTAAAAAATTTTTTCAGAAGACAGTTTTTTTTTTTTTTTTTTTTAAATACCGCTAATTATTTATTTATTTTAGGCTGCACTGGGTCTGAGCTGTGGCGCACGGGCTCCAGAGTGCATAGGCTCAATCACCCTGTGGCCTGTAGAATCTTCCCCGACCAGGGATCGAACCCGTGTCCCCTGTGCTGGAAGGTGGACTCCCAACCACTGGACAGGAAGTCCCCAATGTTTTATTTTTAACAAAATTGTATTTTTTATGATTTTTTTCTTGATGTGGACCAGTTTTAAAGTCTTTATTGAATCTGTTACGATACTGCTTCTGCTGTTTTTCCGCCGTGAGGCATGTGACATCCCAGCTCTCCCGTCAGGGACTGAACCCACACCCCCTCCACTGGAAGGCAGAGTCTTAACCCCTAGAATGCCAGGGAAGTCCCGAAACTGATTTTTTTAAATAGAAAGTTTCTTGATTAAAAAAAACTCTTCCTGCAGCAAACAAAACATATCTGATGACTGGGCTTCTCTTGTGGTTCATCAGTTTGTGACTCCTGTTTTGGATTGAAGGGGAATTATACATAGAGAGCGGCACAATTTCTGGCTCAGATGACCTTTCAAAGCTTTTCTGCCCTTGACGCGCTCCTGAGCTACATAGATGTGAAGGATTATTCATGGCGTCACTGTATCACTAGAGTATGACTCAGCACACGGAAAGAGCAGACAGGATGGAGGAGGAATACGGGTTTGATCCAAGGAAGAGGGTCTCTGGAATTAGTCTATGTGCGACCCATGTTAATTGCTGGTTATAATAGAGTGGAAGTTATGTAAGCAAGTTTTGAAAGAGGCAAGAAATATTTAAAGTGGCGATAGAGAGAGAGAGAAGAAGGAGAAGATGGAAGGACAGGAGGGGAAGGGAGAAAGATGAAGGCAAGGGAAGGGAGGGGAGAGAGAGTGGAGGAAGGAAGAAGATTTGGCATCGAGACTCCGATGTGCAAAAAAGAAAATTACGAGTTTGAGCTTAATTTTTTAGATCCCAGCCCAGTGGCCTGGAGACCACAGGAGGTCTTCTGCACGCGGCCTCATTCATTAATAAAGTGGCAGTGTTTTGGCTTAGCCATAAAAATAATCAGTGCTGTAGATTTTTCATCCTGTGATGAAGCTGAGAGAGTCTAAAAGGGACCGAGATTATTCCTGCTTCCCAACCAACATGATTTCATCGCACCAGTATTCTCCATTATTAGGATATCAGCTGAATACAGAGTCGAGAAGAGAGGTCTTTCCTTCACGTGGCACCTGTGGCCTGGAGGAGGGTTTCTTCCTGGAGCACTGGGCAGTGACAGGGATAGAGTGACGCCTCTGAGAGAAGGAGTGCTTTCAGTGGAGGTAGACTGTCCAGGCTTTCCGTGCGGGTTGGTGACTCCGTCTGGGTGCACCATGTGCAGCATCTTGGGGGACGCTGTCGGCGCCCCTCTGCGGGCTCCAGGGCAGACCGTGTGAGATTCCGACTGTAGACACTGGCCACTCATTCTGACCACTGGCCTTGCAGCTCGGCAGGCCAGGGGGTGCAGGCTCTCGGAGCAGTCCTCAGTCAGGGAGGGGCAGTGTCTGTAAGTTCCCAGACTCCTCCGCTTGGGAGAGGGTCGATCTGCAGTGTGGTCTGTGCAGCTGGCCAGCCTGAGCCTCCTTTGACAATATCAGGAAGCTCTCGTGAACATGCGCGGCTCTGGCCTCCTCGCTTTCTCCGTGGCTTCCCACTTCTCTCTCTGCACCTCCTGCAGTCACCTCCCACATGGACCATGTGCTCTCAAACCCATCTCAGGGTCTGACTCTGGGGAAACCCAGCCCATTGCAGGCAACAGGGAACCTGTGTGGGTGGATTCAAGGGCAATTACGATTCCCACAGTGTTGGTGGGACTGAGTGTCTTGTCAAATTCATAGGCTGAGGTCCAGAACCCGAGTACCTCAAAGTGTGACTTTATTTGAAGACAAGGTCTTTACAGACAAAATCAAGTTAAAACAAGGTCATCAGAGGGAGACCAAGCCTAAAGGAAATCCACCCTGAGTGTTCATTGGAAGGACTGAAGCTGAAGCTCCAATACTTTGGCCACCTGATGCGAAGAGCCGATTCATTGGAAAAAAAACCTGATGCTGGGAAAGATTGAGGGCAGGAGGAAAAGGAGGGCAACAGAGGATGAGATGGTTGGATAACATCACGGACTCATTTGAGCAAACTCTGGGAGATAGTAAAGGACAGGGGAGCCTGGCGTGCTGCAGTTCCTGGGGTCTCAAAGAGTCGGGTATGACTTAGCCACTGAACAACAACAACATTAGAGGGGGCCCCAAGCCAACATGACTGGTGTCCCCATTAAAGGGGGAAATTCGGATGGATAGAGAGAAGTGCACAAAGAAAAGATAGTATGAAGTGTCGGGGGGGATGATGTGCAAGACAAGGAGAGAGACCTGGGCCAGATTCTCCCCTTAGAGCCCTTAAAAGGAACCAACGCTTTTTGTCTTTGACACCTTTCTCTTTGCCCAAATTGGTGTTGAGTGCCATGGTCTAGGGGCACATGCACTACCTCCAAATGCTTGTCCCGCCTGCCACGTCATGTGCCTGAAACTCTTACGGAAGTCCCCACTCCTTTGAGTCAGGCCACAAGAACCTTGGCTAACATTCACCAATTTTCAAGAGAGAATGAAACTCTTAGCCAACACATCTTTACATACAAGAATAAAACTTTTAGCTACCGGGAGTTTCCTGGAGGTCCAGTGGTTAGGAGTCTGTGTTTTCACTGCTGAGGGCCAAGTTTTGATCCCTGATTAGGGAACTAAGATTCTACAAGCCACATGGCATGGCCCAAAAAATTAAAAAAGAAAATGTTTTAGCTGTTGATTCCTTTACATGGTCTCTAAAGAGAAAAAGAAAGACTTTAGTAAACCAAACAGAGAACAGAAAGGCTTTTTTATTTTTTTGTTTTGAACTTCTTATTTTATATTTTGGTATAGCTGATTAACAATGTTGTGATAGTTTTAGGTGAAAGGTAAGGGGACTCAGCCATAAGTATACACATGTCCATTTCCCTGCAAACTCCCCTCCCATCGAGACTGCCGTGCAGCACTGAGCAGAGTGCCCTGTGCTGTCTGTTGGTCCTCGCTGGTTTTCCATGTAGAATATAGCAGTGTGTACATGGCCAGTGGTAAAGAATCTGCCTGCCAACACAGAAGGGTTTTGACAAACATGGTGGTGATGGCTAGGGGAACGTCATGAATAACGTGGATCTCAGGGTACTTCAGGAGAGAAAGATCCATGGCTGCTGAGGCAGGAGGGGTGAGGCATTTGGCAACTGGTGAACATGTTGGAGGAGTTACATTAGGAGCTCCAGATTTAGGAAGTGGGGAGATGCTGGAAGGGGCCCCGAAGTCTGTGTACTGGCTTCAGAAGCACCCTGCACTCTCGTATCGTCTGGTATCTTGTTCAAGGAGGTCTTGGTGTGGGGACAGTCTTTCTGTTCATGGAACTTTTCTGATCACACACGTGTAGCCCAGCACTAACTTGCCCCAGGAAGCCTCATGTGCCACGTTCTCTCTCACACTTTTCTGCCAGTATCCTCCGCCGTCCGACTCTAGTCCGCCCACTCAGGAGACCCCATTCGATCTGCCCCGTCTGTGGGGTCCTGCCCTTCTCTTCCACCCTTCCCGCTTCCACGATCTCCTTCCACTGCCATCTGGACTAGAACCCCCGACTTCCAGGGGCTCAGCGGGACTAGTCACTTCCTTCTCCCTCTGTGTTTCCATGATGGACCATCTGTTCCCCCACCCTGCTCCGTACCACCTTCCTCTGTATTTTTGAGCAATGTGCCTGTCTCATGCCTGGACTGATTTTCTTCTCCTGACACAATCTCTGCATGATGTAAATACACTACTAACATATCTATTAACTGAATGAAGTTCAATTTGCTTTTTCTGCTCTTCTCTGGGAACTCCTACCAGCCCCTGTGTGCCGGTGATATCCTGGCCTATTTCTTGAAGGAACTGTGAGATGCAACTCTTGGGATTCAGCTGAATACATATTTACTGAGATCCTATATTCTTGCCTTGAGAACCCCATGATAGGATACTGAAAGAGAAACTCCCCAGGTCAGTAGGTACCCAATATGCTACTGGAGATCAGTGGAGAAATAACTCCAGAAGGAATGAAGGGATGGAGCCAAAGCAAAAACAATACCCAGCTGTGGATGTGACTGGTGATAGAAGCAAGGTCCGATGCTGTAAAGAGCAATATTGCATAGGAACCTGGAATATCAGGTCCATGAATCAAGGCAAATTGGAAGTGGTCAAACAAGAGATGGCAAGAGTGAATGTCAACATTCTAGGAATCAGCAAACTGAAATGGACTGGAATGGGTGAATTTAACTCAGATGACCATTATATCTACTACTGTGGGCAGGAATCCCTCAGAAGAAATGGAGTGGCCATCATGGTCAACAAAAGAGTCTGAAATGCAGTACTTGGATGCAATCTCAAAAACGACAGAATGATCTCTGTTCGTTTCCAAGGCAAACCATTCAATATCACAGTAATCCAAGTCTATGCCCCAACCAGTAATGCTGAAGAAGCTGAAGTTGAATGGTTCTATGAAGACCTACAAGATCTTTCAGAACTAACACCCAAAAAAGATGTCCTTTTCATTATAGGGGACTGGAATGCAAAAGTAGGAAGTCAAGAAACACCTGGAGTAACAGGCAAATTTGGCCTTGGAATACAGAATGAAGCAGGGCAAAGACTGATAGAGTTTTGCCAAGAAAATGCACTGGTCATAACAAACACCCTCTTCCAACAACACAAGAGAAGACTCTATACATGGACATCACCAGATGGTCAACACCGAAATCAGATTGATTATATTCTTTGCAGCCAAAGATGGAGAAGCTCTATACAGTCAGCAAAAACAAGACCAGGAGCTGACTGTGGCTCAGACCATGAACTCCTTATTGCTAAATTCAGACTTAAATTGAAGAAAGTAGGGAAAACCACTAGACCATTCAGGTATGGCCTAAATCAAATCCCTTATGATTATACAGTGGAAGTGAGAAATAGATTTAAGGGCCTAGATCTGATAGATAGAGTGCCTGATGAACTATGGAATGAGGTTCGTGACATTGTACAGGAGACAGGGATCAAGACCATTCCCATAGAAAAGAAATGCAAAAAAGCAAAATGGCTGTCTGTGGAGGCCTTACAAATAGCTGTGAAAAGAAGAGAAGCCAAAAGCAAAGGAGAAAAGGAAAGATGTAAACATCTGAATGCAGAGTTCCAAAGAATAACAAGAAGAGATAAGAAAGCCTTCTTCAGCCATTAGTGCAAAGAAATAGAGGAAAACAACAGAATGGGAAAGACTAGGGATCTCTTCAAGAAAATCAGAGATACCAAAGGAACATTTCATGCAAAGATGAGCTCGATAAAGGACAGAAATGGTATGGACCTAACAGAAGCAGAAGATATTAAGAAGAGATGGCAAGAATACACAGAAGAACTGTACAAAAAAGATCTTCACGACCCAGATAATCACGATGGTGTGATCACTGACCTAGAGCCAGACATCCTGGAATGTGAAGTCAAGTGGGCCTTAGAAAGCATCACTACGAACAAAGCTAGTGGAGGTGATGGAATTCCAGTTGAGCTTTTTCAAATCCTGAAAGATGATGCTGTGAAAGTGCTGCACTCAATATCCCAGCAAATTTGGAAACCTCAGCAGTGGCCACAGGACTGGAAAAGGTCAGTTTTCATTCCAATCCCAAAGAAAGGCAATGCCAAAGAATGCTCAAACTACTGCAAAATTGCACTCATCTCACACGCTAGTAAAGTAATGCTCAAAATTCTCCAAGCCAGGCTTCAGCAATATGTGAACCGTGAAACTTCCTGATGTTCAAGCTGGTTTTAGAAAAGGCAGAGGAACCAGAGATCAAATTGCCAACATCCGCTGGATCATGGAAAAAGCAAGAGAGTTCCAGAAAAACATCTATTTCTGCTTTATTGACTATGCCAAAGCCTTTGATTGTGTGGATCACAATAAACTGTGGAAAATTCTGAAAGAGATGGGAATACCAGAACACCTGATCTGCCTCTTGAGAAATCTGTATGCAGGTCAGGAAGCAACAGTTAGAACTGGACATGGAACAACAGACTGGTTCCAAATAGGAAAAGGAGTACGTCAAGGCTGTATATTGTCACCCTGTTTATTTAACTTATATGCAGAGTACATCATGAGAAATGCTGGGCTGGAAGAAACATAAGTTGGAATCAAGATTGCTGGGAGAAATATCAATAACCTCAGATATGCAGATGACACCACCCTTATGGCAGAAAGTGAAGAGGAACTCAAAAGCCTCTTGATGAAAGTGAAAGTGGAGAGTGAAAAAATTGGCTTAAAGCTCAACATTCAGAAAACGAAGATCATGGCATCAGGTCCCATCACTTCATGGGAAATAGATGGGGAAACAGTGGAAACAGTGTCAGACTTTATTTTTCTGGGCTCCAAAATCACTGCAGATGGTGACTGCAGCCATGAAATTAAAAGACGCTTACTCCTTGGAAGGAAATTTATGACCAACCTAGATAGCATATTCAAAAGCAAAGACATTACTTTGCCAACAAAGTTCCGTCTAGTCAAGGCTATGGTTTTTCCTGTGGTCATGTATGGATGTGAGAGTTGGACTGTGAAGAAGGCTGAGTGCCGAAGAATTGATGCTTTTGAACTGTGGTGTTGGAGAAGACTCTTGAGAGTCCCTTGGACTGCAAGGAGATCCAACCAGTCCATCCTAAAGGAGATCAGCCCTCGGATTTCTTTGGAAGGAATGATGCTAAAGCTGAAGCTCCAGTACTTTGGCCACCTCATGCAAAGAGTTGACTCATTGGAAAAAACTCTGGTGTTGGGAGGGATTGGGGGCAGGAGGAGAAGGGGATGACAGACGATGAGATGGCTGGATGGCATCACTGACTCGATGGACATGAGTCTGAGTGAACTTTGGGAGTTGGTGATGACAGGGAGGCCTGGTGTGCTGCGATTCATGGGTCGCAAAGAGTTGGACATGACTGAGCGACTGATGTGATCTGATCTGATCTGATCTGATCTATTGAGTCAGAAGGAGTCTGTCTTTAGATATTTACTGATGATTTCTTGAGGGAGAGCTTTTCATTCTCAACATAAAATATTCGTCTTGAATCCCTATGGTTCTTACTTTCAGAGGGGTTTCTTGCACCAAGACTTTGATAACTTGATGATAACTATGAGTATTCGTCTCAGGAAAACAAACACAAGCTTATACAGTCAAGATTGTACAATAAAAGCATAAAGTTAGAGCCAATGTTTATGTAGGAGAAAAGCATTTTCTGTACTTAGGGCTCATTTTAAATTTCTTAGTTTTAGGCCTGGCTAAGGGTTAGTCTCTCTAAATCCTCTGGACAATTCAAATTTTATCGTATTACTATTTCCATTTTTCCAGATAGATAAGATGGATGCTGCTATGGGCTGAATCTCATTTCCCTAAATTCATATGCTGAAGCCATAATCCCCCTGAGAATGCATTTGGAGGAAGGAAGTAGTAAGGTTGAGTGAGTTGGAAGGATGGGGACCTGATCCGAGTGATCAGTGTCCTTATAAGAGGAGACAACAGGGGTCTCTCCCCACGGTGTGAGGGCACAGCGAGAGGGTGACCCGTCTAAGCCAGAGACAGCTGTCACCAGATCAGGACCATGTCGGCACTCAGACCTTGGGCTTCCAGCTTCCATAACCACGAGGAAATAAATTTCTGTCATTTAAGCCACCTGTGTGTGCCTGCTGAGTTGCTGAGTCTTGTTCTAACTTTTTGTGACAGTGCCTCTGTCCATGGGATTCTCCAGGCAAGGATACCGGGGTCAGTTGCCGTCCCTCTTCCAGGGGATCTTCCCGACTCAAGGATCAAAGCTGGGTCTTCTGCATTGCAGGTGATTCTTTACCATCTACACCACCAGGGAAGCCCCATAAAATGGTTTACCGAATAGTTTAAGTCCATTGTTGAGACATACTGCTTAGAAAAAAAAAGATTCTTTTCAAAATATCAGCGTTCCTTGACAAAGCTTCTGATGACCAAAAGTGCTGATGAAGATGTGTGAGATTAATGATGTTTTCCTGTCTGCTAATACAACATTCATTCTGTGGCCCATGGATCAAGGAGTCATCTTGACTTTCAAGAATTATTATTTAAGAAATATACTTTGTTTAAGGCTATGGATAGTGACTCTTATGATGGATCTGGGCAAAGTAAGGATTCATCATTCCAAATGCTTTTAAGAACATCAGTGATTCATGGGAAGAGGTCAACATGTTAACATTAATAGGAGTTGGGAAGAAGTTGATTCTAATAGTCATGGATGACTTTGAGGATTCCAGAGTTCAGTGAAGGAAGTAACTGCAGATGTGGCAGAAATGGCAAAAGAACTAGAATTAGAAGTGGGTCCTGAAGATGTGACTGAATTGCTGCAATTTCATGATGAAACTTTAATGCAGGAGCAAAGAAGGCAGTTTCTTGAGATGGAGGCTACTCCTGGTGAAGATGCTGTGGAGATTGTTAAAATGACAACAAAGGAGTTAGAATGTTACATAAATTTAATTGATGAAGTAGCAGCACGTTTGTAGGGGATCTACTCCGATTTTGAAAGAAGTTACACTGTGGATGAAATGCTATGAAACAGCTTTGCCTGCTGTGGGGAAACCATTTGTGAAAAGAAGAGTCAATCATTGCGGCAAACTTCATTGTTGTCTTATTTTAAAGGACGGCTCGATCGTTGTAACTCAGCAACCAGCACCCTGAACAATCATCTGAACAATCAGAGCCATCAGCGTGAAGACAAGACCCTCCACCAGCAAAAAGACTCTAACTCGGTGAAGGCTCAGATCTTGGCTAGCATTTTTTAGCAATAAAGGGTCTTAAAATCAAGGTATGTATATCTATTTTTAGACAAAGTGCTATTGAACACTTAGTAGACTACGGCGTGGGCTTCCCTGGTGGCTCAGTGGTAAAGAATCCACCTGCCAATGCAGGAGATGCGAGTTTGATCTCTAAGTCTGGAAGATCCCTGGAGAGGGAAATGGCAACCCACTCCAGTGTCCTTGCCTGGGAAATCCCATGGACAAAGGAGCCTGACAGGCTACAGTCTATGGGGTTGCAAGAGTCAGACATGACTTAGTCACTAAAGAATATGGTGTAAACAGAACTTTCGTATGCACTGAAGACAGAGAGGTCTGTGACTTGCTTTAATGCGATTGCTGCTTTATTGTTGTGGTTTGGAGCTGAACCCACAATGTCCGAGGTGTGCTTGTACATGTGTGCTCTGCTTTCTGAAAATTTGCTTTATGCCACTTTGACTGAAGACCTACATTAGTACTTGTTCTCACTAACCAAAATAAATTCAAAGAGAATCTTTACTTTTACCAAAAAAAGTGACAAGCAAAGTTAGTGTCCAATGTGTGTCTTACAGTGGTCAGTACACAGGCAGGGCACACCCAGCAGAGAGAACGGCCCCGCCACGCTCCTTCCGTGGGCACTGCACTCAGCATCAGGCTGTCTGTGAGCATCCGTGCTTTATTCCAGTTCCCTTGTGCATCTGTTAGTCAGATGTGTCCTGAAGTAACTGCTTCTTTGCTGTATGCCGTTTTGGCTTGGAAAGGTTGCGTAAGAATGTTCATGTGGTACATACATACAATGGAATATTACTCAGCCAGAAAAGGGAAAAAAATTGGGTCATTTGTAAAGATGTGGATGGACCTAGAGACTGTCATACAGGGTGAATTAAGTCAGAAAGAGAAAGGCAAGTATCCTGTATTAATGCAGTTAAGTGGAATCTGGAAAAATGGTGTGGACAATCTTATCTGCAAAGCGAAATAGAGAACAGATGTAGAGAACAAACGTGTGGATAGTAAGGAGGAAAGGAGGGCTTGGGATGAATTGGGAGACTGGGACTGACATAGGTATACTGTTGACACTATGTATAAAAATCATGACTAATGAGAACCTGCCTTACAGCTCAGGGAACTCTTTCAGGGGTATCTATTTTTAGACACAGTGCTATTGACACTTTGTAGACTACAGGGTCAGGAAGATTCCCTGAGAAGGAAACTGCAAAACAGGCCACTATTCTTGCCTGCGAAATCCCATGGACAAAGGAGCCTGGTGGGCTATGGTCTACGGGGTTGCAAAGGTCGGACGTGACTTGGTAGCTAAACAACGAACAACATGAGTAAGTGTGGTGCAATCATGACTTTCACACGCACTGAAAACAATTTTTTTTTTCTGTTTTCAATGCTCTGTGGTGGCCTAAGTGGACGGTCGTGTCTGACTCTTTACGACCCCATGAACCGCAGCACACCAGGCCTCCCTGTCCATCACCAACTCCCGGAGTTCACTCAGACTCATGTCCATCGAGTCAGTGATGCCATCCAGCCATCTCATCCTCTGTCGTCCCCTTCTCCTCTTGCCCCCAATCCCTCCCAGCATCAGAGTCTTTTCCAATGAGTCAACTCTTCCCATGAGGTGGCCAACGTACTGGAGTTTCAGCTTTAGCATCATTCCTTCCAAAGAAATCCCAGGGCTGATCTCCCTCAGAATGGACTGGTTGGATCTCCTTGCAGTCCAAGGGACTCTCAAGAGTCTTCTCCAACACCACAGTTCAAAAGCATCAATTCTTCGGTGCTCAGCCTTCTTCACAGTCCAACTCTCACATCCATACATGACCACAGGAAAAACCATAGCCTTGACTAGACGGACCTTTGTTGGCAAAGTAATGTCTCTGCTTTTGAATATGCTATCTAGGTTAGTCATAACTTTCCTTCCAAGGAGTAAGCGTCTTTTAATTTCATGGCTGCAGTCACCATCTGCAGTGATTTTGGAGCCCAGAAAAATAAAGTCTGACACTGTTTCCACTGTTTCCCCATCTATTTCCCATGAAGTGATGGGACCTGATGCCATGATCTTCGTTTTCTGAATGTTGAGCTTTAAGCCCACTTTTTCACTCTCCACTTTCACTTTCATCAAGAGGCTTTTGAGTTCCTCTTCACTTTCTGCCATAAGGGTGGTGTCATCTGCATATCTGAGGTTATTGATATTTCTCCTGGCAATCTTGATTCCAGCTTGTGTTTCTTCCAGTCCAGCGTTTCTCATGATGTACTCTGCATATAAGTTAAATAAACAGGGTGACAATATAAAGCCTTGATGTACTCGTTTTCCTATTTGGAACCAGTCTGTCGTTCCATGTCCAGTTCTAACTGTTGCTTCCTGACCTGCATATAGGTTTCTCAAGAGGCAGGTCAGGTGGTCTGGTATTCCCATCTCTTTCAGTGGAAGGAAGGAAATCCTAAAGGGAGGGGACACATGTGTACATGTGGCGGACTCACTTTGCTGTACAGCAGAAACTGGCACAACATTGCAAAGCAACTAAATTCCAATAAAAATTGCTTTAAAAAAAAGAATGTCCAACTTTTCAGTTGAAGAGAAACCTGTAAAAGGACAGATGCTCCTTCATTTTGACAATTGTATAGGACGATGTTTCCTCTACTGCTAAGAAGAAGATAGTATGGGCATTGTAGAGGGATGTGACTGAATAGCCTAATCCAGAAGATAATATTTAAGACAGACATTTGACTATTTTTTTTTGTTGTTTGTTTTGGTGGTTTAGCTTGTCTCCTTTACAGCGCATCAATGTGATTTGAAAAGAATTCCAATTTATTTCTTAAAAACCAAGCATTTATTGTCATCTTATTCTGTACCCACCTCTGGAATAAATCTGTTTTGGAAAATTCAAGGAAATGAAGGCATAGTCAGGTCCTCAAGTCTAGTAGAGAGGAAAGGGGCCTGAGGCCCATGGAACAGTGGCAGGAGGCGGTCTGTAATCAGCGGCTGCATTGTGCAGGGCAGTCTTCCGTGTTAGCAATTAGTTCAAGTTATAAGCTGATGTGTAGCTAATAAAGTAGAAGTTCTGCGATTCAGTCCTTTCCCTAATTCAGATTTGTCTTATTGGTTAGTGAGGTTTTATAACTTTTGAGGAAAAGGTCACTCAGTTTCTCTGCTATATGGAAGGTGTTTTGCTCATGTCCATATGGTTTAAACGTGTATTTTATTTTAAATAAAAAATGATGACTATTTCACTTAACGAGTGGAACAACATTTCAAAGCAGATATTTGGGGGACAAGGACATTTTTCTGAGATTTCCCCTATGCTATCCTGGACTCTGTGTCCTTTTCTCTGTCTCTGCATATAAATATCTATCTGTCTCGATCTAGTTTATATCTGTCTACCTTCTATGATATCTATGGTGGCGGTTTAGTCACTAAATTGTGTCTGACTCTTGTGACCCCATGGACTGTAGCCCACCAGGCTCCTCTGTCCATGGGATATACCAGGCAAGATTACTGGAGTGGGTTGCCATTTCCTTCTCCAGGGGATCTTCCAAACCCAGAGATTAAAACTGGGTCTCCTGCGTTGTAGGCCGATTCTGTAGCAGCTGAGCCACCAATACAATATATATATATATGTATATGTATGTATGCATAAAGTATATGTGTAATATATATTTGATCATTTTTGTTTAACATCTTGTATAATAGAGCCCTCTATAGATGTAGAGTCAAGCTTTGCCATTTTGGTTGCAGAATAGCTGTTGAACTAGCAACACATGAGAAACAGGGGAGACTGGATGGTAGAGAACAGGAAAGGGTGACTTTCTCTATAATAACAGGCATCTTCCTCCAGTAGCCTGTGAGTCAGCCTGATGATTTGGCACGTAAGGTTTCAGTAGCTCTCAAGGTGAAAACCAAACTGAACGCAGCTTGCAAAACCCTGCATGATCCAGCCCCGACGAGCTGCTCTCTGCTTCCCTTGGATCATGTTCCCTGTTACCAAACCCGGGTCACACTGGCCCCTTCCAGTCTCTCAAACGCACAACCTTGGCTGGTTCCAGTCCAGGGCCTGCCCAGGTCAAGCACTATACTCACTCTCCACCCTTTCTTACCAGGGTAAGTTGGTAAAGAATCTGCCTGCAATGCAGGAGACCCCGGTTCGATTCCTTGGTTGGGAAGATCCCCTGGAGAAGGGGCAGGCTGCCCACTCCAGTGTTCTTGGACTTCCCCTGTGTCTCAGCTGGTAAAGAACCCGCCTGCAATGTGGGAGACCTGGGTGCCATCCTTGGGTTAGGAAGATCCCTGGAGAAGGGAAAGGCTGCCCACTCCAGTAGTCTGGCCTGGAGAATTCCATGGACTATACAGTCCACGGGGTCGCAAAGAGCTGGACACAGCTGAGTGACTTTCAGTCATTCACTTAAGACAAAGTGGGAGAATGTATTGTAAAGACAAAATGGGCAATATCATGGTCAGAGGAGTCAGGCTGTGGCTAGACCTCCTGGAAACTGGGCCCCAGAAGCTACTGGGAACCAAAGCTTCATTCCCAAGTCTCAGGAGTGCCGTGGTCTGATCCAGCTCAGCCTCACCCTGATTCTCTCTGCATCTCTTCTCGTAGGCAGCCGGCTGGGAGCCTAATTCATAATGAGCCCCACAGACTTTGAATTCCGATGTGAGTTTTTCAGTTCCTACATGAAATCCCTTGATTTATATCTCAGAGAAACCAGAAAAAGAGTCCTTGAGGAAAACTTGGACAGTTATTCTCTCTTTGAAACCATGTGACTTGCCCACAAGCCCTTACGGTCATTAGCCATCAGGAATAAGAAGTCCTAAGAAGGAAAACCATTCTAACCTCTCTGAGAAAATCGCCTTTCATCTTTTAGAATTATGATATTTTGTTTGAATGTGTTTTATGTAATGATATTACTTACCATGACATAATGTAATGATAATACTTATGAAGGGCATCATTTTAATAATGGGTTGTCAGGGTGATTAAACTCAGGCTGTGTAACTTGCAACTGTCCTGAGGATGCGGTTAGTGAATACATGCTGTTAAGATTGTTTCGGGTATTGGGAATAGGCAGAAAGCTTGCACTGGGGAGCCTTTCTGTGCCAGCCTCTGGTAGTTGGGAAAAGAACTTCTTGCGTCTCTGTGGAAGCTGGGGCACTAACATGAAGGCTGATCTTGTTTACTGTCCCTGGAAGGAGGCAAGAAATGCAAAGGATTCAGAGATGTACTCACAGTGCCAGCTAGAGTACTAAGAGGTAATTTAATGCCTTTTATGTTTTCTGAAGCATAGGATACAGGAAAAATGAAAACATAATTTCTGTTCTTTGAGGGCTTTCCATGCACCGAGAGAGACTGCATGACATCTTTACAAGGTTAGTGGGTATTAGGTGAGCGATGGTGTGTAGGTTTCCACCCTCCCCACCCACCGCCCCCCAGCTGTGTGGCTGCTTCGGGAGAACAGGGACAGTCCCATCACCTCTGTATTTCACAGAGTCCTTCTGAGCATAAAATGGATGCAACATTTCTCTGAAAGTTCAAAAGTGAAAATTGAAGTCGCTTAGTCGTGTCTGACTCTGCGACCCCATGGGCTGTATGTAGCCTACCAGGCTCCTCTGTCCATGCGATTTTCCAGGCAATAGTCCTGGAGTGGATTGCCATTTCCTTCTCCAGGGGATCTTCCCAACCCAGGGATCGAACCCAGGTCTCCCGCATTGTAGACAGACGCTTTACTGTCTGAGCCACCAGGGAAGTCTATGAAAGGTCAAAGGTACTTAGCAAATATTATTACTGTTGTCTAGTTGCTAAGGTGTGTGATTCTCTTGGGACCCCATGGACTGTAGCCTGCCAGGCTCCTCTGTCCATGGCATCTCCCAGGCAAGAATACTGGAGTGAGCTGGCATTTCCTTCTCCAGGGGATCTTCCTGTCTCAGGGATCAAAGCCGCATCTCCTGCATTCAGTTCAGTTTGTCACTCAGTCGTGTCTGACTCTTTGCGACCCCATGGACTGCAGCATGCCAGGCTTCCCTGTCCATCACCAACTCCCAGACTTGCTCAAACTCATGTCCATCGAGTCGGTGATGCCATCCAACCATCTCTTCCTCTGTCGTCCCCTTCTTCTCCCGCCTTCAGTCTTTCCCAGCATCAGGGTCCCTTCCAATGAGTCAGTTCTTCGCATCAGGTGGCCAAAGTATTGGAGCTTCAGCTTCAGCATCAGTCCTTCCAATGAATATTAAGGAATGATTTCCTTTATTATGGACTGGTTGGATCTCCTTGCAGTCCAAGGGACTCTCAAGAGTCTTCTCCAGCATGCAGGTGGATTCTTTACCACTGAGCCATGGGGGAAACCCCAGCAGATATTAAAGCCTATTAGTTTTTCTTTCTTTGCTTTTTCTCTATTAGGAGGGAAGTGAAAGAAAGTAAAAGAAGAAAGAAAGTGAAAGAAGAGCTTTGGTCAGAGTTGACGTAAAGGTGAAGGAGAGAGACAATAAATATCATGAGTAAATTTCATGTTATTTTAGAAGGTCATAATTCCTCTGGAGAAAAATAAGGCAGGGCAAGGGGAATCAAGAGTTTGCAATTTTAAGAGTCAAGGTTCATTGTAAATGTCACTTCCCTGGAAATCATCTCCCTGGAATGTCTGTCCCCGTGTGGAAATGATTGATTACAGATATGACCTGCTTCTCATGGTAGCCTATACAATTCTTGAAGGCAGGAAATGTGTATCTATGTGTGGACATATATGAACGTCTGTGTATGGGGTGTGTTTGCGGGTGCGAGCTTGCAGGTGTGTGTGTAAGTTTCACTCTGGCCTCTAGAGCACCTTGTGACAAAATGATGCGATGAGCAGGGGGTCCCCATCCGTCCCCTTCCTGGTTCTGCCTTTGTTAAAGGAGATTTTTTCTGACCTTGCTCCTTTCCTGTCTTGCCTGGACATTTTGAGACTCATAAAAAATGCTCGTGCCTCGGATGCTAAGAATAAGTGCCACAGTTTCTCAGCCGCAGAGAACTGGCAGAGGTCACGCCAGCCTGCAGCCTGTGCCAATTGCTTCTCCAGCCCAGGCATGCGTCCTACTTCTCTTTTCCCCAAGGTTTCTCTGGGGTTAAAGGTGAAGCTCCTGACCCTGGGAGGTGGCCACAATGGGCCTTGTCTTTCCCTAGGTGAATAGGCTCCCTTGTACCCTTGCTGGGTAAAGTGTGCAGTGTGGGGAGCCCTGTGTTCACACAACGTGTTTCTCCCAGGTCACAGCTGGGGAGGGTGGGCGAGCCCATAATTGTTCCCAGTGAGGAAACCGGACCCTGGAAAGTGGGTGACGCCCCAAGGGACAAGTCAGAACTAGAATTCAGGCTTCCTCAGTGCTGCTTAAGTGAGGGCCCAGCAGGGCACATGCTGCTAGAGACGGGCATATGTGGAAGAGGAGCCTTCTCTATTGTTAATTACAGGTGCCATTTATCACATGTGTGTGTGCTAAGTCGCTTCAGTCGTGTCCTGTGGACTGTGGATTAGCAGGCTCCTACGTCCATGGGATTCTCCAGGCAAGATGCTGCAGTGGGTTGCCACGCCCTCCTCCAGGGGATCTTCCCAACCCAGGGATCGAAGCCTTGTCTCCTGCGTCACCTACGTTGGCAGACAGGTTCTTTACCATTAGCACCATCTGGGAAGCCCCGTTTATCATGTAAATGGGGAACGGTCGTTTACATTATGACCGAATGTAAATGGTCATATTGGAACCCAGCGTGACCAATAACTTTTCCCTGGGGACCCGGGTCAGCCGTTGATTGAATGCAGCAGGGCTGGGGCAGGACCTGCTAGCAGAGTCTTGTGCTGGAGAAGGGAAACCCACAGACAGAAAGTCACGGTGTCCGTGTCTCTCTATCTCTCTGTACAGATCAATCTACTGCTGGTTTTTACTCTCTAAGTCCTGTCCAGCTCTTGTGACCCCATGGAATATAGTCCCCCAGGCTCCTCTGTCAGTGGGGTTTCCTAGACAAGAATCTTAGAGTGAGGATCTATGCCCTCCTCCAGGGGGTCTTCCCCACCCAGGGGCTGAACCCACGTCTCCTGCATTGCAGATGGATTCTTCACCACTGAATCCCCTGGGAAGCCCAGACCTATGTATTTTTGATGGGAAGGGTCCAGGGAAGCAAACGAGGACGAGTGGCTTGGAGAAGGTAGGAGAAGGACACAGGGGCACACAGCTGGTTAAGAGTGGTGGTGGGGATGGAGCAGGGGGTGGTGAGAAGGACCCAGGGGTCCGCTGTGCTTCTATACCCTCAGCCTGAGACTGCAGTCAATGGGCGAGCAGAAGGTCATGAGCAAACAGAGGACAATGAGCAAGGAGGGGGAGGAGACTGTTCAGGGAAAGGTGAAGTGGGTTTCAGGTGAGGAAGCAGATCAGGTGAGTCTGGTCCACACCCAGTGCTGCTGAGTCAATTTTTTTTTTTTCCCACTTGTCACATGCATAATGGTTCCATTTAACTATAATCTTGCTGCCCAGCTGCCTCCAGCAATATCAGCCACTCTCTCTGGGGCCTGGCACCAGAAGTCTGCCGTGATTTCCCTTGATTAGTTAGCAAAAATACCCAGCATCATCACTTGTCATGTTGAATTAAAAAATAATTCCTGGCTCTGTGGTGACCTAAATGGGAAGGAAATCGAAAAAAGAGGGGATATATGCTAAGTGTATATGCATGAATGTATTCACTTTGCTATGCTGCAGAAACTAATGCAGCTTTGTGAAGCAGCTATGTGGTTCAGTTGCTAAGTTGTGTCTGACTCTTTGCGACCACATGGCTTCCCTGTCCTTCACCATCTCCCGGAGTTTGCTCAGATTCGTGTCCATTGACTCGGGGATGCCATCCAACCATCTCATTCTCTGCCGCCCTCTTCTCCTTTGATTGAAGGCAAAAGGAGAAAAGCAGCTATACTATGATAAAATTTTTTTTAAGAGTAAAAAAAAATTCCTTTTTGTATGCTTGTTTCTTCTGCTAAACTCTGAACTTACTGCTGACCACGAACACACCAGGGGTGACCTCAGCTCACGGCCTCTGCACTTGCTGCTCCCGCTTCTAGAATGCAATTCCACCTGACATCTGTGTGACTCATACCCGAGACCCCTTCAAATCTTTGCTCACGTATCACCTTCTGATGAGGACTTCCTCGCTCACCCTATTTAAAACTGCGAACAACCTCCCTAATATCCTTTTCTGCTGTATTTTCCTGCATAGCACTCATCACCATCTGACATAAAATTTTTTATATTAACTTTTTTGGAGTTTGGTCGCTTTACACGTTGTGTTAGCTTCTGCTCTAAGAGAAGTGACTCAGCTATTCATATACAGATTAGCCCCTCTTCTTCGGATTTCTTTCCCGTTCAGGCCACGCTGGAGCAGCGAGTAGGGTTCCCTGAGCCATGCAGTAGGTTTTCATTAGTTATCACTTTTATCCGTAGTCTAGGTTACATCCCTGGGTCGGGAAGATCCCCTGGAGAAGGGAATGACCACCCACTCCAGTATTCTTGCCTGGAGAATTCAGTGGACGGAGCAGCCTGGCGGGCTACAGTCCATGGTGTTGCAGAGTCGGACACAGCTGAGCGACTTTCGCTCACTTACTCGTCAATTCTGTAGGCGCATTTGACGTAATACTGACACATGTTTTTCTTCTTGATGTCTCTCACTCCACGTCTGTGTCCGTTCGTGAGGGCAGGGTTCTCTGCTGTATCCTCAGTGCCTAGAATGGCCCCTGGCATATTGTAAGTACCCAGTAAATATTTGTGGACTAAACGGCCAGCTGGGGTGTGCACCTCTTCACGTGGGGCACACCCATCACGGTTCCTGGCACCTGGCGCAGGCCCGATGTCTGTGGAAGGAAAGACCACGCGCTTTGTTTCTAAAGGGATTCGATCTAAAGCTGGCTCGATCATTTCCTGTTACCTCCCGGGGCTTCGTGACTCCCGATTCCTTTTGTGAAGGGACGGCTGGGGCTGGATGTTTGTTCTTGTTGGCTCCCCCTCAGCTCTCTTTCGAAACAAAGCAGCCGCTTATTAACGTCTTGGGTTTTTCCAGTGGACCTTCACTGTTCCAGTCGGGCAGAGCCCACGCGAGCCCTGCTCACTGCTGCTTCCTGCGCTTCCCGTGCACGGCTGACGCTTGCTGGACTGTGAATGAGTCTCTGTTGACTGAAGGGGCCAGGTATTGTTAGCAGTGCCAAGGAGAGCTTAAAATATGTTTCTTGACCTCAGGCACCCGAGTGAGTCATGCTTTAGGGAAATCCCCACCCCTCAGTGCTTCAGTACAGACATCTTGAGGGAAATTCTTTCATCTAAGGAGTCAACATTTATAAAATTATGCTCCTCTTAGGGTTCCAAGATTGGAAAATTACAAATCACTTGCTCAGATTTCTCTATATTTAAGAATCCTTCTCTGAAGTCTCTCAACTTGCAGGAAAGAGGCAGAGATGATGTGTCACCCAAAAGCCTATTTGGGTTAATCAAATAATATACTAAAATATTCTACTTACTACTATTCATTAGTTCATTAGTCAATCATAAAGATACTAAATTCATTTATCTTAACAGATAAGATCAGATTAAATGCATTAGGTACAGAGTCTAAGATTCTAAAATATTTTTGTTATCATTTTATCAATTCCTGTGATTTTTATTTTAAGGTACTCTCTTTCTTTTAAAGATTTTAACTGGGTTTCTTATTATGAAGAATACATTTTGCCGTAATAAAATGAAAAGATCCATAAATATATTAAATAAAAAGGGGGCAGTGGCTCCTTCTTTTCCCTCTGCCTCCCAATCTCATCACCCAGAGCTAACTTGCTACTTTTGCATGAATGTTTTTATGCTCAATAAGCATTTATTTACTTAAACAAAAATGATATGTTTTATGTAATTTTCTGCAACTTACTAGTTTGCTTTATGTTATGGAAATTTTGCTGCTGCTGCTGCTGCTAAGTCACTTCAGTCGTGTCTGACTCTGTGCAACCCTGTAGATGGCAGCCCACCAGGCTCCTCTGTCCCTGGGATTCTCCAGGCAAGAACATTGGAGTTGGTTGCCATTTCCTTCTCCAATGCACGCATGCATGCTAAGTCACTTCAGTCGTATCCGACTCTGTGCGACCCCATAGACGGCAACCCACCAGGCTCCTCTGTCCACAGGATTCTCTAGGCAAGAACACTGGAGTGGGTTGCCGTTTCCTTCTCCGTGGAAATTCTAATAACTTGTAAATTGCAGTATGCTTTCTTCCCATTCAAAAGCTGTATAGGGTTCCTTTGTATGAAGATATTCTTATTTATCTATTTATTCTCCTAATGTCTTCCAATGGGGATGTTGGAACAAACCCCAAGCATGGGCAGTTATACTCTCTTGCTCAGCCTTCTGATGATGAGTGGGTAGAGACAGAATTGCTGGTGGGTGTGTCCTGTGTCAGTTACACAAACCGGAGCCTCTCTCCCCACAGTTTCTTTCCTTACTGAGTTTTGGTTCAGTGTGGGCCACAAGAGTCATTTTGCATGAGTTTGGTAGAAGGAAGTGAATGAAAGAGAAGTCCCGCTCCTTTTAGACTTTAGGGGCGGTGCAGAGCACCACGGGGCTGGGGAGAGAGACTGTCACAGCTCACGGACCTTGTCCCTTGGGCTTCCCCGGTGGCTTAGTGGTAAATCATCTGCCTGCAATGCAGGAGACGTCAGTTTGATCCCTAGGTAGGGAAGTTCCCTGGAGGAGGGCATGGCAACTCACTCGCTATTCTTGTCTGGGAAATCCCAAGGACAGAGGAGCTGGCAGGCTACAGTCCCTAGGGCTACAAGGAGTGGGACACGACTGAAGTGACTGAGCACAGCACAAGCCGTGTCTCTTACGTGCTGCCTTACCTGGTTGCCACGGGACCGCTTCAGCTCCTGCCAGGTCCCGCAAGAGCATCTCCAACCCCTGGGCCAAGTGCAGGGTTTGCAAGCTTCCCTGCTGCCGTCTACCCAACGCTTATAAAAATACGCTTTCATATTTTTGTAAATTAAAAATGAGCAATTTTAATTCATATCGAATTGGTTTTTGATGTTGTATGCCAGTTTCCTAAATGCTGTTACTTATTTTCTTTATTCATTAATCTGATACTTTGTCTTAATATCATGTTTCTATATTTACTTGAGTTTGTTTTCCGTATTTACTTTTTTGTTCCACAGGTGTATTTTAACCCTATAATAGTTTTAACTTAATTTCAATTCCCGAAGCTTTGAATTGTCTTTTGATATCAGATAGGGTGAAACATCTTATTCTTCTTCAGAAATCTCCTGGCTTGTATTATGTGTCTAAAGTTCTAGATAAGCTTTAATATCAACTGGTTCTATCAAATGTATCAGTATCTATGTGCATGCGTGCATGCTAAATCACTTCAGTCATGTCCAGCTCTTTGCAACCCCACGGACTGCAGCCCACCAGGCTCCTCTGTCCATGGGATTCTCCAGGCAAGAAATACTGGAGTGAATTGCCATGCCCTCCTCCAGGGGATCTTCCCGACCCAGGCATTGAACCCTCGTCTCCAAACGTTTCTTGCATCGGCGGGCAGATTCTTCACTGCTAGTGCCTCCTGAGAAGCCCGTATCAGTATCTACTTCATAATAACTCATTGGATGAAAACGATAAGCTTTTTTTATTGCTCATACTCTAGGGGTGAGCCAGCTGGTGTTTCTGACTTTAGCCGGGGAGGCTTGCATCTGTAGTGAATCCTGGATAGGGGTGCAGGTTGGCTGTCTCTCACCTCTTTATCTGGGGTTGGTTGGCTAGAGGGAGCCCTTGGGTAGGGTGACTGGGTTCTTGTCCACATACTGCCACAAACTCCGACAGGCTAGCCCAAACTCTTCCCAGGACAGGGGCAGACTCTAAGAGCCAACGCCTCTCTCTCTTTTTTAAAAAGTTATTTTATCTATTTATTTATTTTCGGCTTTGCTGGGTCTTTGCTGCTGCACAGGATTTTTCTTTAGTTGCAGGGGTGGGGGCTCATCTCTAGTTGAGTGGGGGAGAGCTGCTCATTGTGGTGGCTTTTACTGCGGGGCACGGGCTCCAGGGCATGTGGACTCAGTGGCTGCAGCACAGAGGCTTATTTGCTGCGTGACACGTGGGATCTTCCCAGACCAGGGATTGAACCCGTGTCTCCTGCATTGGGAGGTGGATTCCTTACCACTGAGCCGTTAGAGAAGCCCAAGTCACAGTCTCTTGAAGCTTGGTCTCAGCATCCACAGTGCCACCCCTTCAGCCACGTTCTGTTGGACAAAGTCATAAAAGAGGACAATGTTGAAAGAGGGGAGAAACAGGTTCAGTCCCTGGGAGGTTGGAGCTGCAGCCACATTGCCAAGGCCATGCTAAAGGGAAGCCTTGGCTGCGGTCATGGATACAGGCGTCACACAACCAAGCAACACGGGCAGGAAGCTCACTGGATTGGATTTGCACCAAAATAACAGATTTAATTCTACGAGAAGTGACATTTTCATATGTTTGAGCCTTCATATCTAACAACGTGGTAATTTCCCCCAATTTATCCATTTATTCTGTTATGTCTTTCTGTTGTACTCAGTCACTCAGTCATGTTTGACTCTTTGAGGCCCCATGGACAGTAGCCCACCAGGCTCCTGTGTCTGTGGGATTTTCCAGGCAACAATGCTGGACTGGGTTGCCACTTTCTTCTCCAGGGGATCTTCCTGACCCAGAGATCGAACCTTTATCTCTGCGTCTCCTGCATTGGAAGGCAGATTCTTTACCACTAGCGCCGCCTGGGAAGCCCTACGTCCTATAGATTTTTATAATTTTCTTTATATAGGGTGGTGCATTTCTTTTTTAAAGTTAAGTTGGTTCCTAAGTAGTAGCCACTATTTTGTTTTTGGTATAAATTAAATCCTTCTTCGATTGCATTGTCTAATCCAGTGTTGCCCAGTAGTAATAAGAGCAAAGAATATGAGCCACAATCATAATTGAAAATTTTCTTATAGTCACATTAAAAAGAAATAGATGAAGTTAATTTTTCATAACACTGTATATCTAAAATATCATATTTAGCATAATTTATGGACATTAAGATATTTTATGTTCTTTTTGTTATGAGACCTTTTAATTCTGACTAGCCACATGTTGTTATTGTTGTTGATTCACTAAGTAATGTCCAACTCTTTTCCAACCCCATAGAGGGTAGCCTGCCAGGCTCCTCTGTCCATGGGATTTCCCAGGCAAGGATACTGGGGTGGGTTGCCATTTCCTTCTCTAAAGGATCTTCCAGACCCAGGGATCAAACCCACAGCTCCTGCATTGGCAGGCAGATTCTTTACCATTGAGCCACCAGAGAAGCATGACTTAGTCACATATCAAATGCTAAATGCCAGGTGTAGCTAGCTGTTACCCTAATGGACAGTTCAGAATTGGTCAGCTACAGCTATTTATCTTTTATATTTTTCTTCCATGGACATCAGACTAAAATCTTTTATTAGGTCATGATAATTTTTCAATTGGTTCTCTGTTTTTTTTTTTTTTTTACATTGCAATATAATAATCTGTCAACTATAACTTTTTTATTCCACTTAAATTTTTAACAATTTATTTAATTTAAAAATCTGCCATAGTGGTTATGATTATCAGAAAAATGTTAAATAATTACTGTCAGGGACAACTGTTTTGCTCCATATGGGATGTTAATGGAAATAACTTTAGTATTTCACATTCAGGATGATGTTCACTGCTAATTTCTGGAACGTACTTTTCCTTACCAACATAAAGAAATCTACTTCTATTCTTAATTTTCAAACTTGTTATTTTCATTGTCCTTAAAGTGTGTTATATTTTACCAAATGCTTTCTGGGCATATGTTATAATAATCATATAATTTTCTCTTTTAATATATAATCAGATAAATCATATTAATAGACATTCTAACCTTGGAAGGAATTCCAACCTTAGTTTTTTATACCAATAAAAAAGACTCACTTGGCTAATTTTTTATTTCAAGGCTTTTGCAATTGACTCAATGGGTTTCTTTGTGGTTTTATTTTGGTGTGTGTACATGTGCTATCTGATTCTGCCTTTGATACCAGTGTTATATCTATTGTGTACTCAGAGTGTTTAAAATCACAGGAATTATCAGTTCCTGGCAGGTTCCAAAGAACATTAACATACAAACCATAATATTCTGATGTCTTTGATGGTGGCTGGAGCTTAGACTACTTCTCAACTCTCATAGTGTGTTTACTTTTTTTTTCTGTTTCTTTTGTGTTAGCTTGCGTGTGTATGCTCAGTCACTAAGTCGTGTCTGACTTTGTAACCGCATGGACTGTAGCCTGCCAGGCTCCTCTGTCCATGGGATTTTCCTGGCAAGAACACTGGAGTGGGTTGCCATTTCCTCTTCCAGGGGATCTTGCTGACCCAGGGGTTGAACCTCGTCTCCTGTGTCTCCTGCATTGCTGGCGGATTCTTTACCACTGAGCCACCTGGGAAGCCCCTGTGTTAGTTTAATAATGTATGTTTTCCTGAGAAATAAAGCATGATGTTTAGATTTTTAAGTTTAAAATTACCTAGGATACTCTCTTGTAACTTTTATAACATAATATTTTAATCATGCCCTAGATCATAGGGAATATCTGAGGGATACACACTCACCCAGCACCTATCAACATTTGACTATATTTATTTAATATTTTAAAAAAGCAGTAATGATACTCCTGAAGCATTTGTGTGCCCATCTCTGATCTCATTTCCTTTCTCTCCAGAGATAATCACAATCTCATATTTGTCATTAACATTCCCATATCTGCTTTTCTATTTTTACTACATGTTTATTTCTCCATTATAGCCCAGTTTATTTATATTTATTTTAAAGCTTCACATCCAGGATGTCCTAATGTTCATAACATTCACACCTGTGGCAATTTTTCATATAATGGTTCTAAGATTTATCTGTACTGATATACATAACTCCTGGTCATATTTAATTTTCTGTTGATCAGATACAAATGAACTATTCTTTCTCATAATTTAAAATTACCTCTAAGAAAATTTCCCCCTCATTTCTCAGTCCCAATGGCATTTATTTGTCTTGTTTTCTATCTCTTTTTTACCCAAAAGACTGGTAATATGTTTTCTATTATATTGGTCATTTTAAAGAGCCAGTTCCTGGTTTTATTTATCAGATCCATTAAAAAATTTCTTATGCGTTGTTGCTTTCTACTTTTGCTGTCTTTATCTTTAATTTCTTTCTAGAGTCTTTTGGTTGTGTGCATGTGCGTGTGTATACGTGTTGGTATTTGCTTGCAAGGTGTTCCTTTATTTCAGCTGTGCACAGAGTCTAATACGTGCACCTACAAATATGGTTTTTCTCCTTCACCACTGTTGCCACCACTCACAGATCCTGATACACACTCAGTGTCAGTTATTTCTAAATAGTTTGAAATTTGAGGATGAGCTGCACTTTATCTCGGGTATAAATACACAGGCTATTTCAATATGCCAGAATGGCCGATATCCTTTTTGACTAGACTTTTGTTAATATCTGTGGTCCTTACATTGTTGTTAGAGAATGTGTCTTGTATAATTAGTTCATATCTGAATGATAGTTTGGTTGGAAATTGAATTCTAGATTCAAAATAATTTGATCTTGGTAGACGTTTTTCTTTCCTTTGACTGTTGGTATTCTTTAGAGTAGATGCAAAATCTGATGGCAGTCTACTTCTTGGTCACATGTAGATCACTTGTATTTTTCTTTTTTTATCTTCCATTAATGTGTGATGTATTTACTCTACCCCTGTGTTTAGAAGCTTGTCTAGTTTTCAGTGTTGTTGGCAAGATCTTGGCGAGATGTTTGGATCTGAAAGCTTAAGATAGTTTTTCAAGCCCAAAGAAATGTCCTTCTGTTGTTTAGAAGATTTTAACTTTCTCTTGTTTTTATTGAGCTTTTGAGCTTTTATTAAAACGGGTATTTATTTCTTGTGTCTCTTAACTTTGGTTCATGATTCTCGTCCCTGCTGCTGGCATTTCTAATAATTTTATAATTTACAGTCTCAACACCAGTGTGAAACAAAAATAACTTCTTAATATTTCATTACAACTGAACTCAATATTTTTTCCACTGAAGGCAAAAAAAAAAAAAAAAAAAAAATTCTTTCCAATCTAAGGCAACTAAGTCACTTTCAGTTGTAAACATGGCCCATTCAGGATTTAAACAACTCACGTCAGTTCAAAATTCTCTCTCCTTTTTATTCCCTTCTTCCCCCTGGCGGGGGTCCAAGCTCCCGGGACGTTTCTGTGTCGTCCTGGCATTGCAGGCAGGACATTGAGTGCAATGAATTATGAAGTCTAGGACACTCAGTACAGTGAGCTCCTCTGTTCTCACTCGCTCTGTGCAGAGGGAGCTGGTGCGTCCTGGTTCCTATTGTCACGTGCTTGTACCCGCTGCTGCCCGCAGCCACATGAGTTAGTCTAGTTACATTAGTTTGCAAAGAGGAGATGTCAGAAGGTCACTGGGCCCCTAGGCATTGCTAGGGATAGCATTACTATCAATAGGCTGAGACCAGCAAAAAAAACAAAGACACGATCAGTAGGCAAGGGAGGATAAACTGCATCTACCAGATTAGATTATAGATGCTCTCTGGCTTCTCTGTTAAGAAGTGTACACTCTGGGTTCTCTTTGTGTAGTTCTGAGGCACCGTCAGTTCTCTAATATTCGTTTCATAATTGATCAGTAGCCTATCAGTGTTTTCTACTGGGCTGTCAGGGTTCTGTGAGGCCACTCTTGGCCCCCGTCGTCATCATCTTCTGCTGCCATGTTGGATGCAGAAAATCCCTGGAAGTCTTCATGTGACCCTAGGAAGTGAGCACAGGTATCTTCTCTTTCAGATTCCTCTACAAAATGAGGCAGGGTCTTTTTAGCACCTATACTGACCTTCTCTGGGACTCATCTGGGGTTGGAGGGTACTGGGGTACTGGGTCCTTCTTAAGATCCAGACAGCATCTATAATCTAATCTGGTAGATGCAGTTTATCCTCCCTTGCCTACTGATCGTGTCTTTGTTTTTTTTTGCTGGTCTCAGCCTATTGATAGTAATGCTATCCCTAGCAATGCCTAGGGGCCCAGTGACCTTCTGACATCTCCTCTTTGCAAACTAATGTAACTAGACTAACTCATGTGGTTCTTATTATTATGGTAAGATACCCTCTAGCAATAACCATTAGGGAACTTTGAAGACAGAAAGAGTATATTACTTACAAGCCCGCGAGTGTATAAGGCACGCCAGGGGGCATACAAGGAAGCCTCTGGTAGAGACACATGGAGAGCGCTTGGCCACCTGGGAATCTGCTTTGATTGAGGTTGAGGGTGGGGGTCTAGGGTTTCCCTGGATTGCTCTTTACTAGTGAATTAGAAACATAAGAGTGGGAATTTAAGGAAAGGGAAGAGAGAAAGAAAGAAAGAAAAAAGCACCCAAATGGCCACATAAACCACTGTCTCTAAAACAAAGGAACCTCATGGGGTAGGGAGCAAAGCAGAGACTCGAGATGGCCTTCCTAGATGCGTTGAAGCAGAGGCATCTTTGAAGTGGGTGCCTCAGCAACCAAAGCTTAAAGTCAGACACTTGCATTACAAAAAGGAAAGGCAACTGTCAGGGCTTACATTGCAATCTCTTTTTCCTTTTAGGTAAGAAAGTGACTCTTTATTCATAGTGTGAATTTTAGCGTCTCCATATAAACTCTTTGCTTCCTATCTTCCAGAATTGTTGTTTATAGTAAAAGATCCATGTTGGGGAATTCCAAGGGAAACTCTTTGTTTTTAACACAGCCTTTCTTGCAATTAAAAGCTTAACGTCAACACTACTTTTCTTTAGGGCATTAGACAAATCTATTTAGACATTTAATTGGTTTCTGTAGTTCAGGATGTATCAGGCCCACTCCTGAAGGGAAAAATTTTGACAAATAATCACTGCTTTCTGAATCATGGGGATAAAACAGGGCTATAAGGAACACAAGGTATTGAATTGTGGTGCTGATCTGAAACATAGACTGCCAGCTATTTCTCCAGCAAAGGTGGATTTATTTGGGACTAGCAGAGAATTGCAATTCAGGGTCTCCAGCCACGGTGAGTGTGTGCAAATTCCCACATGACAAGGAGGATATTTTTATAGAGGGGAAGAGGGAGTTGGGAAGGTTACAGTAAGCAAAGAGTCCATGACTTTTCATTGGCTGAGTCCTTGCCAGGGATGAAAGTGAAACTCACTCAGTCATGTCTGACTCTTTGCAACCCCATGGACTATACGGTCCATGTAATTTTCCAGGCCAGAATACTGGAGAAGGTAGCCATTCCCTTCTCCAGGGGATCTTCCCAATTCAGGGATCAAACCCAAGTCTCCCACACTGCAGGTGCTTATTTACGAGCTGAGCCACCAGGGAAGCCCAAGAATATTGGAGTGGGTAGCCTATCTCTTCTCCAGCAGATCTTCCCGACCCAGGAATTGAACTGGGGTCTGCGGCATTGCAGGTGGATTCTTTACCAGCTGAGCTATCAGAAACGCCCTGCCAGGGAAAAGAGGAGCTTTAATTCTTCCTGTTCAGATCAGATCAGATCAGGTCAGTCGCTCAGTCGTGTCCGACTCTTTGCGACCCCATGAATTGCAGCACGCCAGGCCTCCCTGTCCATCACCAACTCCCAGAGTTCACTCAGACTCACGTCCATCAAGTCAGTGATGCCATCCAACCATCTCATCCTCTGTCATCCCCTTCTCCTCCTGCCCCCAATCCCACCCAGCATCAGAGTCTTTTCCAATGAGTCAACGCTTCGCATGAGGTGGCCAAAGTACTGGAGCTTCAGCTTTAGCATCATTCCTTCCAAAGAAATCCCAGGGCTGATCTCCTTCAGAATGGACTGGTTGGATCTCCTTGCAGTCCAAGGGACTCTCAAGAGTCTTCTCCAACACCACAGTTCAAAAGCATCCATTCTTTGGCACTCAGCCTTCTTCACAGTCCAACTCTCACATCCATACATGACCACTGGAAAAACCATAGCCTTGACTAGATGAACCTTTGTTGGCAAAGTAATATCTCTGCTTTTCAATATGCTATCTAAGTTGGTCATAACTTTCCTTCCAACGAGTAAGCATTTTTTAATTTCATGGCTGCAGTCACCATCTGTATGGGCTCTGCTATTGTTGCAGGATGTGAGAGCTCCCCCTTCTTGTCTCCCAACTTTATTTAATTGAAGTTTCTGTTCATTATTATTATTATTTTTTTTTGCCATTCCCCCTTTTGATCAAGGCCTTTCTCTGAAAACATTACTCATCAAGAATCAGGTTTTCTAGTTTCATAGGCTTTTCCATCCCAATTCCAGGAAAGATCTTTTCTGGGTGTAGTGTCTCATGTTGGGGGAAAATGCACAGATGGAAAATCTATTCAAGTCAATAGGGAGGGGTTCAGTTCAGTTCAGTCACTCAGTCATGTCTGACTCTTTGTGACCCCATAGATTGCAGCACACCAGGCTTCCCTGTCCATCACCACCTCCTGGAGTTTGCTTAAACTCATGTCCAGCAAGTGGGTGATGCCATCCAACCATCTCATCCTCTGTGAGGGGTAGGAAGGAGAACTCTAAGGTCCTTTTTAATCTGTTAAGTTTATGAGTTATCAAGATCATAGACATGAGAGATCATCTGAAATGTTATTTCATCCTCAAAGGTTTGGGAAGGAACTTCCTACAGGCCTGGTCTGGATATCATGGGAAAGCTGTCTCATCAGATGTCTGCTTCAATTCCAGAAAATCTTTACTTTTAGGTCACCAGATGATATGTGGGTCCAGTCAATGTCTGGTACTTTCTGGAGGGATGTCACATGAATCTACGAATCTCTTCCTTGGCATTTTGTGACACAAGAATTGGCACCATCTAATGCTACTGATCTTTCCAATCAGGTTGAAGAGAATTCTCCTGCAGTCATCTTTTCCAGTAGACAAAATCTCTAGGTTGCAAGGTGTGATGCTTAAAGGTGCTTTTCTCCCAAGGTACCCTTGTAAAAAATTGCTCTACCAAAACATGGCAATTTTTAATAGAAGCATTAGGGCTTTGCAATGTTAGAGTATCTCTCCTTTTATTAGTTGTGGGTCAAATGAATTAGGAGCCCAGTACATTGGGCATCCTGTGACTATCTCAAAGGTGAGAGTTTATGGGTTTCTAAAGAGCCTTTGTGTGGATCACAATAAACTGTGGAAAATTCTGAAAGAGATGGGAATACCAGACCACCTGACCTGCCTCTTGAGAAACCTATATGCAGGTCAGGAAGCAACAGTTAGAACTGGACATGGAACAACAGACTGGTTCCACATAGGAAAAGGAGTACGTCAAGGCTGTATATTGTCACCCTGCTTATTTAACTTATATGCAGAGTACATCATGAGAAATGCTGGACTGGAAGAAACACAAGCTGGAATCAAGATTGCCGGGAGAAATATCAATAACCTCAGATAGGCAGATGACACCGCCCTTATGGCAGAAAGTGAAGAGGAAGAGGCAGAAAGGAAGAGGCTCAAAAGCCTCTTGATGAAAGTGAAAGTGGAGAGTGAAAAAGTTGGCTTAAAGCTCAACATTCAGAAAACGAAGATCATGGCATCTGGTCCCATCACTTCATGGGAAATAGATGGGGAAACAGTGGAAACAGTGTCAGACTTTATTTTTCTGGGCTCCAAAATCACTGCAGATGGTGACTGCAGCCATGAAATTAAAAGACGCTTACTCCTTGGAAGGAAAGTTATGACCAACCTAGATAGCATATTCAAAAGCAGAGACATTACTTTGCCAACAAAGGTTCGTCTAGTCAAGGCTATGGTTTTTCCTGTGTTCATGTATGGATGTGAGAGTTGGACTGTGAAGAAGGCTGAGTGCTGAAGAATGGATGCCTTTGAACTGTGTTGTTGGAGAAGACTCTTGAGAGTCCCTTGGACTGCAAGGAGATCCAACCAGTCCATTCTGAAGGAGATCAGCCCTGGGATTTCTTTGGAAGGAATGATGCTAAAGCTGAAGCTCCAGTACTTTGGTCACCTCATGCGAAGAGTTGACTCATTAGAAAAGACTCTGATGCTGGGAGGCATTGGGGGCAGGAGGAAAAGGGGACAACAGAGGATGAGATGGTTGGATGGCATCACTGACTTGATGGACGTGAGTCTGGGTGAAATCTGGGAGTTGGTGATGGACAGGGAGGCCTGGAGTGCTGGGATTCATGGGGTCGCAAAGAGTCAGACACAACTGAGCGACTGAACTGAACTGAACTGAAAGAGGTTATATTATATGTCTAAAGATATATATATATATATGTATATATATATATATATATATATAATATTTCTAAAGAGATATAAGATTTAGAAGGACTAACCCAATGCTTCTGGCCAGGAATTTTGAGGACCTCTATGAACTTTGCCCACTGAGTCTTAATAATGCCATTGGTGTGTTCAGCTAAACCAGAGAGTTGAGAGTGGTGGAATGAAATGTTGTAAAACTGGCCAAACATCATGGACTGGCTTGGGCACCTGGCACTGCAATGGATTCCTTAATCACTTTCAAGTTCAAGGGGAGTTCACCAGGTAGAGATGGTCTTTTCCAGAAGATCTTTAGCCATCAAGGAGGTATAGTAGCTTGTCTGCAATAGAAGGCTTCTGTCCAGTGTGAAAACATACAGGCCATGTCTAAAACATATTTATATCTATTATTCAGAGGAAGTTGTGTGAAATCCATTTGCCAGACCCTAAATGGTCTGTTAGGCAGGTAAAAAAATCCAGGAGCAGTATGATCAGGCTTCCTGGGTTGTACTTTGGACAGGTGGGACAAGTAAGGTAGGCACTTTGGGGGCTTATGAATACTTCCCCACCAATATTGACTCATGAAGACTATCATTTATCCGTAGACCATTTGTTTAATGTATGTGCAGTGTTGAGGACTGGGGACTTTATAGAGTGTCCGGTAGGACTTCGGTGCTATTTGATCTAAGCAACAGCTTTCTCTTTTCATCAAACCAACAATTGTTGAATTTCCAATTTTGCTTTTACCTTTTTGAGGCCAATTATTGAGCCAGTTTTTCTAAATTATCATTTAGGAGACTATCTGTTTGCTCCATGATGGAGATTTGGCTACTGTAGGTCTCTTTAAGGGAAATAGCACGAGGTGCAGAAATAGCAGCAAGGTGATTTCCCCTCATTTCCAGAAAGTTGAGTTTAGAATGCCCCAGAATCTTAATAGAAGTATTAAGTAAAGTAATACTTTTACTTAATGCAGATAAAAGTATTACATTCAATAATTCTTGAACATAGGGGCCGATTTTAATTTCATTTCCTCTGGAAGTAGGGAAGCCATATTGCTTCTAAAACATTCCATAATCATGAGCTACTCTAAAAATATATTTACTGTCAATATAAATATTGGCAGTTTGTCCTTGGCTAACGCACAGGTCTGCGTAAGAGCACATAATTTAGTCTGTTGGACCGAAGTAGCCATAGATAAAGACGCTGCTCAACAACATCGAAAAGAGGTCTAATAGCATCTCCAGCACAGTACTTGCTATTGTCGCCTTTTCAGTAAGAACCGTTAGTGAACCAGGAGAGGTCAGAGTCCTGATTACCCAGTGGAATATCCTGTAGTTCACCATCAGGCGTCAGGAGGTGGTCTGTCAGCATTGAGCAATCATAGCTAGTCTGTCAGTGCTGGAGAGGAGAAGAGCAGCCAGGTTAAGGGCATTAAAATGTCAAAGAATTATGTGAGGTGCAGTTAACGGAAGGCAGTGAGACGGTTGGCTGGAGAATGTAGACGTGATGAAAATTCAGGAGAGATCCTTCTGCATGAGGAGCAAAAACGATACAGGAGAACCCACAATAGTTTTCTCAGTGGCCTTAACTGGAAGGGCCGTGGCCTCAGTGGCCCTCAGGCAAGGCTCATACCCTTGTGCCACTGGGTCCAGCTGCTGACAATTCTGCACTATGGATCAATGGTGTCTCTGTTTTTCTGGATGAGCACCGCGAGGGCGCTTCCTCCCTTTTCATATTAAAAAAAAAAGGGGGAAGGGAATCTGATCATTGGGATGCTCAAGGGCAGGTGGGTTCATCACACTTTCCTTTAAGGCCTTGAAGATGATATCATTCAGTTCTTCCCACAACATTGAGTCAAGGTTGTTTTTCTTAAATAAAACACACGGAGGAGAGGTTTGGCCTTGAAAGAGAAGTTGGAATCCAGTTTTGGCAATAATGGATCAGCTGAGAAAGCCTCGTTAGTGCTTAGTTTTGGGTTTTGGGAAACTTGTGGTCCATGAAGTCTATTCAGCTCTAGGTGTAGTTCTTGTTCTGGTATCAGATGCCCTAAACACGGAACTTGGATTGGGCAAACTGCAATTTTTCATTTCTTTTTCCCCCTCAGTTTACTTAATGTTTTTTAAAATTTTTTGATTAAAAAATATTGAGGGATAACTTACATACTGTACATTCATTCGCTGTAAATGCACACTTTGATAATTTCTAGTAAATTTGCAAAATTGTATAACCATCAGCACACACCAGTTTGAGAACATTTCCATCCTTCCAAAATGTTTCTTCATGTCCATTTGCAGCCAGTCTCTACTCCCACCCTTAACCTCAGACAACCATGAATCTGCTTTCTGTCACCACAAAATTACCTTTTCCAGATATTTTATCTTTTAAAGTTTCAATTGCCACCACATCTTATTTATCCAGTCACAGCTGTTGGACACAATAGGAACAGACTGGGAATAACCCAAGTGTCCAACAACTCTGACTGGACAAATCAAATGTGGTTGCAATTAAAATTTTTAAAGATAAAATATCTGGAAAATGCAATTTTTCTTCGGTGACCTTCTGTCCCTTTAAAATGAGGGGCATGCTGTCTTCCTGTAAGGAGGCTATCGTGGTCTGTGTGCAGCTTGGGAAAGACTTTCCAAACATGAGGCAGAATGAGAAAAGCATGAAGTTTATTAGAGTGGGGAAAGCTGTTAGAACTGTGGGCAGGCTCAAGGGAGAGCTAACCCCTTTCACAGGCTGAATTGATGAGCTCAGTGGTATCCGACCCTTTTGTGACCCCGTGGACAGTACTCCATCAGGTTCCTCTGTCTGTGGAATTTTCTAGGCGGGAGTACTGGAGTGGGTTCCCGTTTCCTTCTCCAAGGAATCTTCCTGACCCAGGAATTGAACCCATGTCTCCTGTGTCTCTGGCACTGCAGGTGGATTCTTTACTGGCTAAGCGGATGGGGAAGCCCAGGCTAGTAGCTGCTTTTTACAGCCTGCAGATGGAGAAAATTCCTACTGGAAGGGTGGCATAGGTGATGGCTAGGATGCAATAGGGTGGATAATAGGGTGGGTGTTTACCTAATATTGGAGAAGGCAATGGCACCCCACTCCAGTACTCTTGCCTGGAAAATCCCACGGACAGAGGAGCCTGGTAGGCTGCAGTCCATGGGGTCGCTGGGAGTTGGACACGGGTTGGACACGACTGAGCGACTTCACTTTCACTTTTCCCTTTCATGCATTGGAGAAGGAAATGGCAACCCACTCCAGTGTTCTTGCCTGGAGAATCCCAGGGACGGGGGAGCCTGGTGGGCTGCCGTCTATGGGGTCGCACAGAATCAGACACGACTGAAGCGACTTAGCAGCAGCATTTACCTAATATGGGGTCAGGGAATGGTCAGATTTAGATCCAGAGGCTCATGGCAATCGTGGCTATGGGGCTCAGTCCAGTTCCAGATATTTTTTTCCTGTGACCTTGGTATAGAGCTCCACACCTGTGACTTTGGTATAGGGCTCCACAGAGGCCTGACAAGGAGAGCAGAAAAGCAATTCATCCACATACTGCAACAAAGTAGAACCTCTAGGGAACTTTATATTATCCAGATCAGCCTTCAGGATTAGAACAAATAAGAAGGACTCTCAGTACAACCCTGAGGCATGACTGTCCAGGTGAACTGTTTCTCTCCTTAACTGAATGAAAAAAGATATTTTCTAGCTTCATGAACTGGAATACTAAAGAAGGCATTGCAGAAATCAATTATAGTAAAAAATTATTTTCAGTGGGAATGAATGTTAATAATGTATGTAGATAAGGAAAGCAGGGTGTCCAGGGATAATAGTGTTGTTTGTTGCTTGAAGGTCCTGGACAAGACTCCAGACTCAGTCCTTAGGCTTTCTCACCTAAAATGGGAATGTTACAAACTAGTACAAGGGCCGATGAGAGAGGCCTTGGCACTTGGAATCTTCGGTTACGGGATTTACGCCTTGAAAGGCCTCTTGTTGCCGCTGTTGTTCAGCTGCTGAGACACGTCCAACTCTTTGTGACCCCTTGGGCTGCAGCACACCAGGCTCCTCTGTCCTCCGCTATCTCCTGGACTTTGCTCAAATTCATGTCCATGGAGTTGGTGATGCTGTCTAACTATCTCATCCTCTTTAACTGATTAAGTCTGGAAATATTGAGGGGTCTATTTGAATTCTGATGGGAGGTGTCCTGTGAATTTTGCCAACAGCAGTTGGAGATTTTGCCCATAAGAAAAGTGGTCGCTGACTTAACAGGAATAAATGCTCAGTGTTTAGAGCAAAGGAAGTGCTAATATTGTCAGAAACAGAACGAATGAGATGTCAAAGTATCACTTAATCCATCTGGTTGGTTACTTTGATGGTAACTGTCAAATTCTAGAGTTATTTCCTCACTTCGGGAGAAAGAAATCCTGGCATGATACTTCTCTAAAACGTCTTGGGCTAATAAGTGGATAGAGGTAGTGGAACTAAGGGGAGAATGGTAGGTATCTCTCCAAGGGCTTAAACAAAAAAGGGAAAAATTCAGAGACAGGAACCTCCTGAGGTTCATTAGAGATCCCCACTGTCTGAGGCAGGGACTGCTTTACAATAGCAGGCTGGAGCACCAAGAGTGTGGTCCTGGCGTCATTTAGGATTGGAAGAGGTTCGTCCCCAACCTGGAGAAGTGTTATCCAAGGCAAACGTGAAGAGAGCCTGTAGTTCTTGGAATTTTGTCATTGAGAACTGGGAGAACATTGGAAAGGCTGGCTGCTTAGGGGGCTGAAGGTGCCTAAACACTTAAATTTGTGACATCCCCCCACCCACGTCCTGATTTGGCAATAGCAGAAACTAGTTTTGGTTTCATTTAGGAGCCTTCATACACTGGAGTCGAAGATTAAGAATGTTAACAGTGTTCTCTTGAGATGACTCATCTGGAGTGCAAGCGGGCTCCTCTGCCAGACTAAGTAAGTCTGGAGTGGACCAGTTTCTTGGTCCATCCTGGTCCTTTTTACTGGAAGAGAAAGATCTTGGTTCAGCCCATTTATAAACATCGAGTTAAAAGCTGCCCGGGTGGAATTAACATCTGAAGGGAGATCAGAATTTTTAAGTCAACTGTAATAACAATGAATAAATTCATCAGAGCTTTTGTGTGTGCAAACCTGAATTTTGTTCCAATTAACAGCATTTGGAAAATCCCAGAAACTGCTTGATGAAGTCCCCTAGCAATTGCCTACACCTGTTCATATAATAGAGCTTCTCTGGTGGCTCAGATGATAAAGAATCTGCCTGCAGTGTGGGAGACCCAGGTTCGATCCCTGGGTATAAAAAGTTAGTAGACTGGTCTCCCGGCTGTAATTCTAGAAACTTATCAGGACTTTCCTTATTAGCAGGTTTCATCCAGTGTTGAGCCTGGCCTTCCCGACAAGCGTATGAACTAGCTGATATGAGTCAGAGAAAGGAGGTTGATGAGTTTGAACGGCTGTATTAAATTCCAGGAGAGAGGAGGCTTCCTTCTTCCTGCCGGCCTCGGCTCTCAGCACAGGGCATAAGAGCGCCCCCTGCTGGTCTCCCAGCTCTAACTGAGGTTTCTGTTCGTTTTTACAGTGGGAATGGCCGGTGGTGGTGAAAATCCAGTGCTTAAAATCCCAAAGTATTACTCGACTGAAATTAGGGCCTCATCTTTGGAAATACTAGTTATATCATCAGACGTGTTTGTGATTATTTTGTGGCCACGGCTGGCCCCTGCTTTATGCCCCCATCAGGACTCCCAAGAGGGCTGGCAGAAGTTGGTGGTAGCACATTTGAGAGGGCTTGGCAGGTACAACTCTAAGCCTTCACCTTCTTTCTCTCCCTCCATGGCCCTTATAAAGTGCTTTTATTTTCTGTGACTTCCCATTGTTATTGGCACAGTCCTGAGAGATGGCTTCCCCTAGCAGCTGCTGCTACATATGTAATTTCTCTCTGTATAATTTCTGTTACATATGTGAATTGCTCTCTATATGATTCTGACCAGACTAACTGTGATCCTGTTTACTGACTTGTTCATCAACAAGTCCACCAACACGTCTGCATATCAGGTCGCCAGGCAAAGACCTGCTCTACCTTTGCCTCCCGTGTAACTAAAGTAGGGTTGGTTTTTGTGACTTGAGCTTTAATCTGTGTATGCAATGATATCTGGAAGGGGAAAGGGCTGTGACCATGTTCTACGCAACCACGAGCCCCAGGCTGCATTTTCTGATTCTACAGCCTGAGGAACAAGGAAGTGAAGGAGGCCCCGAGGAAAGCTCTTCATAAAGCCAAGTTGTACTAATTATCTCCACAGTTCTGCAAAATGCTCATCAAAACCCGCCTCTGTTTTACGAACCATCTGGGCTCCGGTTATCACTTGCCAGCGGTTGCCCCACATGAGACATGGACTCAGCCCCCCAGAGGTAGGGTATCTTCCGGTAAGGAGTTCCCCACGAAGCCTGCCTCCAGGGAAAGCAATGCAAGACACAGGCAGAATACCAACAAAGAAATTCCCTATTTTAATGGGGGAGAAATACCAATAAAGATTTGAAATTAAATTGAGTAATGGCAACAACAGGGAAGCTTGACATCAGCAGTAACATCAATATTGAGCTAGGGAAGAGTGAAACGGAATAGGGGGTGATGAGATGGCGACTGCACAATGGATTTATGGGAACTACCGACCACAGACGGCTCCATCATGTGAGCGCATTTCCTTATGTGATTAGGAAATGGATTTATGGGAACTAGCGACCACAGATGGCTCCATCATGTGAGCGCATTTCCTTATGGGATTAGGGACGTTGCATTTTGTCTGAGCGATTTGTAATTTTATTTTTAAGTGAGAAGTTCCATGTAAAGTGCTGGCCTGGTGCCTGGTACTTCGTGGCCCCTCAGGGATGTTGGCTGTTTCTGTGGCATCAGTTATTATTCGTGGGTTCCACATTCTTTAAAAAAAAATCGTTAGTGGTTCAGTCATGTCTGACTCTTTGCCACCCCATGGACTGTAGCCTACCAGGCTCTTCTGTCCATGGGATTCTCCAGACAAGAACAGTGGAGTGAACTGTCATTTCCTCCTCCAGGGGATCTTCCCACCCTGGGGATGGAAGCCGTGCCTCTTGCGTTGGCAGATGGATTCTTTACCACTGCAGCACCTGGGAAACCCATGAGTATGAGCCCAAATGCTTATCCCTGCATGTCACTGAATTTGTGCGCAGCTCAGTAAACATTCTATTGTCAAATACTTTAGAGAATTGCTGCACAAAACATGCTTCATTTTGGAGATTTATAAAGTATATTATCACACTAAAGCGTCCGAGAAATTATTTAGTAAAGACAGTTTACGTCATTTAACCCAGTTTCCAAGGCATCTTTGAGCGTTAAATCCTTTTTTGGTATGTTAAAAGTAAAAAAAAAAAATTAAATGCTAACTGGAGTTTGACCTAATTTTTTTCTATTTAGGAGAGACATTTCCCTTTGTTGAGGAAAACATCTTAAAGGGCATCTGGATTATGGAATTTAAGAACCTAATGTATGGTCTAAGTGGAAGGTATTTGGGTATTAAAGGTTTAGATTATCATGCATAACAATATACAAAGAATTTTGAGTCTTCTCTCAGTGGATTGGATTGGATGGGGATTTGGAAGATGGGGGAACTGGGAGAAGACAGATAAATAAAAGATGATCTCGGTAGAGAAAGATATGGGTAGCAGGCAGGTTTCAGGTGGGGTTGGGGAGCAGCCGGTGACAACTTCTTGCGATGGGCACGGCTGGGGCATTTGTAGCACAATGGCAACAATTACGCAATTCTAATTTTCTCCTTTTCTGTGTAGCACTGTGAACCTAAGTTTCTTGCAATAAATTTTATTAAACATCCGTCACTCAAACAAACACACCATGTTGATTTTGTTTAAGAGAGTGAAGGATGAAGAAAACAGGCCATGCTGTACCCTGGCGTGATGTGATACGGAGGAGGGTGAGAAGTAATGGAAAGCGGGTGAGAGTGTAAATAACACTTGAGCGGAAGCAAGAGAACAGAGCCTCAGGGATACAACTGTGAGCCCTTGCTCGTCCTTGGGAGTTCCGGGGGGAGCTCTGGACCTTACACGGCACAAAGGATGCACGAAGGGTGAGGGGCGTGGCAGATATTTTAGGCCAATCAACTCTTGGCACAAATACCCGTGTGCTTCTCTACATTTTCTAGATTGTGTAAGCAGTAACACTGGAGCCACGTGACCGGATTCTGGTCACGGGGATGTGCGTGGGAGGGAGGCAGACCACACCCGGTCCTCAGTGACAGCCTCGGCGACCCTTCCCAGACTTCCCTGCAGTAGCGGTATTGACGTCTACCTGTTCTAAGTGGCTTAGCTGCAAGGCAGCGGAGAACGACTCAACCCACACTGGTCTTTTCAAGGGTAAATATAAATTCATTGTGTTAAGTCACTGTGATTTTAAGGTAATTTGTTAATACAGCATGAGCCAGAGGACTCACCTCTTCACCCAGTGAGCTCTGGCATGGATGTGTCTTGTGTGTGGTCGTAAAAACATTGTTTTGGGCAGAAGGGACTGTGGCTTAGGCAGAATCCGTTAGCAGCTGGTGAGCCCAGGGCAGACTCAATTTCTGGTCTGCTCCCTGGGTAGCTCTAAGACCGTGGGCTTCTCTTTGCCACGTTTCCTCATCAGTGCCAATGGGCAGTTTGTTCTCTCAGTCCCACAGGGATCTTGTGACGATGAAGGGAGGGCTTTGAAACAGTTAAAGCTACTCTGCAAGCATTAGATCTGATTGACTTTCCTATGTTTTCTTTTCCTAAGGGGAGGGTAGAGAGGACAGATAATGGAACATCCTTAGTGGAGTGAATGGTCCTTGTTAAGCCTGTGCCCTGAATCCGTTGGCCTCGCTCTCCCTTTTCAAGCAGACATCCTAGAACCAGCGCTATGTTGAACTCTATTTGAGACTGAGAAAGAGGAGAGTTAGTAATACCGGTTCTCTTTATTTAAAATCTTGATATTTCATTCATTATAGATTTTTGCAATTGGATTTATTTTTTAGCTCTATCTTATGACTGTTTATCCTGTTTACTAAAGCTTTGGGTGCCCCTTAACTTTGGCATCCGAGCTGAGTGCCTCACTCCTCACCCTAGTCCCGGACTCGCCTAATACCATCCTGTGCCACTACCACGGTGCCTCGCTGGTCCCGGGAGAAGTCCCTAGGCTTTCTGGACCCTGTGAAGTTGTCCCCCTTCCTGAAGAGTCTTGCCCGTCATTCTCCTACCAACACTTGCATCCTAACTGCCTGCTGAGTCCACCTCCACTGGGAAGCCATCCCTGATCTACCCCAACTGTAGGCAACCTTGCCTTACCCTGACTCCCCTCGGCACCTTCGTTATCCCTCTCTAGGAGCTCAGTACTTGTTACCTGTAGGATGGATGGTTATGTAACCTACTAGGTTGCCTAGTCCTTGTAGACAGCCGTTGTGTTTTCTGTTTTAGAAGGATTTGTTTCGTTCTGTATCTCCTGCTCTTCATTTAGAATGCTTAGCACAGTAATGAATCCATGATAGAGGTGGTATCATTTTCTCTTGGCTCTCATAATTGTCCAAGAGAACAATTATTCTATAATTATTCTGTTCTTCCCATCTTCCTTAGTTCCTTTTCTGAACTGAGACATCTTGAAATTCAGTGACTAAATCAAGAAGCCTCTGAATTTGGAGCTAAAGAAACACTGCAGTGTTAAAAGACGCAGAGAGTTGGCAAAGGCCATGCCAACAAAAAGGATGTGCCAATTTCTCCTCTGGGCAACATGCCAGGCTTTTGTTTTCCCCGTGATTTCATTTGTTTTTAAAGGAGAAAAAGGGAGCAAGGGTAGAGGGAAGACAGTGAAAGCCCTGACTTCCAGACAGGGCCAAGTTAGAAGACATGATATATCTTGGTGAGGTCGCTGTGTTGAGTCCCCATGGTGTCCTTCTGAATAATGTGATCAAAGCCTCGTGTTTACAAAATACCCTATTCCTTCTAGGATGTGGCCACACCGATGAGGGCACAGTTTCTGACATTGTTTTGACTAGAGAAGGTAAAGCCAGAGACATCTCACTTCTCCAGGGACCGTGTAGAACTGGGATTCAGGCTTTTCAGACTGAACTGAGTCAGTGTGTTGAAGGGCTTTGGGAGCTGGGACTGGGACCAGGAGCCTTGCTATGAATCCATGTGAGAAATAACTGAACTGCCTTTCCTTAGAGACCACACCAGCTGTTGACTGGGGACTTCAGACTTCCAGAGACTATCGGTGTCTTAATCAAAAGAGATTTAATTGCACTGGAGTTGGGAGCCCAAACAAAGAGGCTTTTCTCTAGTCTTTCCTCTCCTAGCCTGGAACTGAACAAAAACTGGAATGAGGCATATATAATGACCCAGGTTTAGGAAATCATGGAAACAGAAAGATTAAGGGAAGAGAGAGAAGTAAGTGCTCGACAGACCAGAACTGGCAAGGAACTTGAGGGTGATACATGCAGGGACCAATCTTCAGGCAGCTATGACATTACTGTCCCCAAGTTGATTCACTAATATGTGTGTGTGTGTGTGTGTGTAGAGTGTAGGAGGAGGGGGAAGGACACTGAGGCCTGGAGAGATAAGGTAATTTGCTCAGGGTCATCACTAAGCAGGTTTGGGAGGGTAAGATCTACCCAGACCCTCTGCTCCCCAGCACAGTGGTCTCTCCCCAGACCCTTAAGATTCTCAAGCAGTGGAAGAGAAATGACTTTTTAGAGACAAAGGAAAAATCAGTGAAAAAGAGAGACGAGGACTGCAGGATAAAGATGAAGTGGAATTCAGGTGAGGAAACTGTTCTGGTCCCCTTGGTTCATGCTCAGTTCAGACCAGCAGATCCAATTCCTTGGATTCATCATTCTCTCCAATACATCAGTGCAACGCTGGCCTAGCTGCCAAAGTTTAATGCTTTAAAGATGATCAAATACCTTCTCTACTCCCCTGCACTGCACCTCTGCCAAAGGAATTTCTGTCCATTAGCACAAGAGTCTCCATCAGCCTTCAGATACGGAGAGACTGCAAAGCTGGTTTTCATGCTTGTCTGCGTAAAGGCAGACATTTCCCCGGTCCTCTTGGGCTGTTGGAATCGACTCATGATGCATGTAAAATCCTGCCTTAAGATAAATAGGGCTTCTGTGTGCAGTTTTGTTCTTAATGGCAGTTCCTTTTTAGCTGTGCAATCTTGGAGGCAAGATGGAGTTACTTAAACTTTGTCTCAGTTGCCTCATCTGTGAAGTGGGGATAATAAAAGTTCCTGCCTCATAAAGTGAATGTGGGGATTAAGTGACTTAATATATAAATCACTTAGAATAGTGTCTATATATGTGCACTCTGTTATTAAAGAAAATATCTGTCCTTTTAGAATCTATTTTTGTGCTCTATAGCAGCTCCCAGCTAGCGATCTGTTTTACACACGGTAGTGTATACATGCCAATGCCACTCTCCCCATTCATGCCACCTTCTCCTCTCAGATGACCCAGAGGAGATGGAGGGGGTAGAAGGCTCACAAGGGAGAGGATTTATGTATACATATAGCTGATTCATGTTATTGTACAGCAGAAACTAATACAACATTGTAAAGCAATCATATTCCAATTAAAAAATAGTGAAAAAAAATCTATTTTTGGTAAGCTGCTGCTGCTGCTAAGTCACTTCAGTCGTGTCTGACTCTGTGCGACCCCATAGACGGCAGCCCACCAGGCTCCTCCGTCCCTGGGATTCTCCAGGCAAGAACACTGGAGTGGGTTGCCATTTCCTTCTCCAATGCATGAAAGTGAAAAGTGAAAGTGAAGTCGCTCAGTCGTGTCTGACTCCTAGCGACCCCATGGACTGCAGCCCACCAGGCTCCTCTGTCGATGGGATTTTCCAGGCAAGAGTACTGGAGTGGGGTGCCATTGCCTTCTCCAGCTAAGAGGATCTAATTAAGACAACAGCTTTCTGTTAGGTAAGCATACTGTTTTGTTGAGATTGGTAGGCTAAGTCCAAGGATGGCTTATGATCTCTATGAATATTCATCAATTTTATTGGGTTCTTAAGAGTTTCGTTTTTATTTTTAAATGTTTTCATAAAAATAAATAATCACTTAAAGGTCTGCACAATGCCTTTCTCTCTGCAGTGTGCTTTATATCTCTTGATAACTTTGTCTGTTGCACAAAAGCATGTTGAGGTTTACTGCGTGCTGAGCTCTGGGGCACATACGCTGACCAGGGAAGACAGTCTCAAGGAGACTTCCTGCGGGAAGTAGGCTCTGAGCTGAGTGAGGCTTGGGCAGGACACTGAGGATGCGAAAGTTAAGATGCTTCAGCAGTAGTGCCTGCGGAAAGCACAGAGGTGTGAGTGAAGGTGGGGGATTAGAGAAGCCACAGATAATTCAGGCGGCTGGAGAAGAGGGTGAGGGTGGGCTGTGGCTGTGGGTTCAAGGAGTGAGAAGCGAGAAAGAGGCACAAGGGAGTAAGTAGGGGACACCTCATGGAGGGTTTTCCCTGACACACCCAGGAGTCTAAGAACATCCTGTCCTTGATGGGGCGCCATGCCTGGAGTTTTTAAATCAATTATTGGCTGCATTGAGTCTTTGTTGCTGCACACAGGCGAGCTGGGCAATCCTCTCTAGGTGTGGTGATAGGGCCTCTCACTGCGGTGGCTCCTCTTGTTACAGAGTTTAGGCTCAGTACTTGTGGTGCATGGGCTCCGTTGCTCTGTGGCGGGTGGAATCTTCCCAGACCGGGGATCGAACTCATGTCTCCTGCATTGGCAAGTGGATTCTTAACCACTGAACCACCAGAGAAGTTCTATGGCTGGATTTTTTAACAGGGGAATGAAGAGGGATTCTATTAAAGTTTTAGAAGTATCACTCTGGCTACACCGAGGAAGAACTGGCAAGAAGCCGGCTGCAGGGCAGGGGAAGCTGTTAGTTACAAGGCTCTTGTTTTGATCCAGGCAAGAAATGAAGAGGGTTTGAAATCAGGGAGGAGCTATGGTCATAGAGGAAAAAGAGGGAAGGAGTCCTGAGATAGATATTTCAGTGGGAGGCAGGAGCCCAGGTATCAACCCCTATTGGAGAGAGAGGGAAATCCTGGTTGAGTGGTTATCTGTGTGCAGGGGTTTACACAGCCAGTAGGGAATAAAGCACTGCTTTTCTGAAAATCTTCACCAGTACTGGTTTTCTTGACATACCAAGATGACTCCATGTCACAGAACTGCCTCGGATGTAAGAGTTCAGACCAGTCCTCTCTGAAGCCCCCACATAGCACCTGGATTTTGTCCACAAGACATGCTCGATATGGCAAACCAGAAAGAGATTGAAATCCCATGTACAGTTGCATACCTTGCTTCTCATCCTCACCTTCTCAGGTACCCCTGGCTTCGTGGCAGAGAAGAACCTTACCTTTGTGACGGAATTCCTCCTCGCCGCCCTCACTGACTGCCCTGCACGGGCCCTGCCTCTCTTCCTCCTGTTCCTGTTCATCTATCTGGTCACCTGTTGGGGACCGTGGGCCTGATCATCCTGACCCGCATGGCTCCCCAGCACCAGACCCCCATGCACCCCTTCGGAGTCACCTCTTGCTCCCGGATGTCTGCTGCTCGTCGGTCACCACGCTGCAGACCTTCTCCACATGCACCTCCCACCTCACTGTGGTGTCACTCTTCTTTGGAACCCTCATCTTCATGTATCTGAGAGATCATTCCGGCCGGATCACAACGGTGATCCCCATGTTGAACCCTCTTACCTACAGCCTGAGGAACAAGGAAGTGTTGGAGGCCCTGAGGAAAATTCTCAACAGAGCCAGGGTGTCCTAACCATCCAACTTGGAAATTCCTGAGAATCATTTTCTTTGCAGTGCCAGCATTCTGGGAACTCATTATTTATAGCATGCTCGATGTTTAAATGAGTGTGTCATGGTGTAAGGCATAAAAAAACCCAGAACTTTTAGTTCCAGGGAAAGAAAAGAAGGAAAGGAAGAGGCAGCTTAGGAAGAGATTGGAGTAAGAGCTCTAACTTCCACTGCTACTGCTAAGTCACTTCAGTCGTGTCGGACTCTGTGTGACCCCATAGACGTCAGCCCACCAGGCTCCCCTGTCCCTGGGATTCTCCAGGCAAGAACACTGGAGTGGGGTGCCATTTCCTTCTCCAATGCATGAAAGTGAAAAGTGAAAGTGAAGTCGCTCAGTCGTGTCCGACTCTTAGCGACCCCATGGACTGCAGCCCACCAGGCTCCTCCATCCATGGGATTTTCCAGGCAAGAGTACTGGAGTGGGGTGCCATTGCCTTCTCCGTCTAACTCCCAAGACAGTGACAAAAAAAAAATCTGAAATCCTGTGTAATCTGTTCATTTATCCATCCATCAGTCCATCCATTAATCCACCTTATTCTTTTGATGCATTTCAAAGTGAGTGAGAGACATCAGTATTAATGCTCTTCTATCCTATATGGGCAAGAATGATGTCATCAATTAGGATTCAATATTTAGATTATGTTTATTTAAAAATGTTTTAAATTGAACTATAGTTGGTTTAAAATATTGTGTTAGCATCAGTTGTACAGCATAGTGATCGGATAAGGCAATGGCAACCCACTCGAGCACTCTTGCCTGGAAAATCCCATCGACAGAGGAGCCTGGTGGGCTGCAGTCCATGGGGTCGCTGGGAGTCGGACACGACTGCGCGACTTCACTTTCACTCTTCACTTCCATGCATTGGAGAAGGCAATGGCAGCCCACTCCAGTGTTCTTGCCTGGAGAATCCCAGGGGCGGCGGAGCCTGGTGGGCTGCCATCTCTGGGGTCGCACAGAGTCGGACACGACTGGAGTGACTGAGCAGCACAGCATAGTGCTTCAGTATTTTTGTAGATTTTACTCCAATACAGTTTATTACAAGATATGGCTATAATTCCCTGTACTATACAGTATAGCCTCATTGATTATCTATTTTACACCTAGTAGTTTGAATCTGATAATCCCATACTCCTAATTTGTCCCTCCCCCTCCCCTCTCCCCTTTGGTAGCCATAGTTTGTTCTGTTTTACGTATACATTCATTTGTATTACTTTGTAGATTTTAAATATAAGTGATATCACATAGTATTCGTCTTTCTCTGTCTGATTTATTAAGCATAATAGGTCCATTCATGTTGCTGCAAATGCATTATTTCATTTTTCATGGCTGAGTAATATTCATACATATCCATAGAGAGAGCACATTTTTTTTTTTTTTGGATGTGCTGTGCAGCTTGTGGGATCTTAGTTCCCCGAGCAGGGATTGAACCCAGGCGCCCTGCAGTGAAGCACAGAGTCCTAACCACTGCCCAGGAAGTTTCCATAGAACATATTCTTAATTCAGTCATCTGTTGATGGGCACTGGTGTTGCTTCCCTGTCTCGGCTATTGTAAATAGTGCTGCTATGAACACTGGGGTGCCTGTGTCTTTCTGAATTAGAATTTTCAGTTTTTCTGGATATATACCCAGGAATGGAATTCCTGGATCATATGGTACTTCTATTTTTAGTTTTTTTAAGGAAACTATATAATAGTGTTCTCCATAATGGCTACACCAATTTACATTCCAATCAGTAGTGTACGTCCTACCCAATGTTTCTTATTTGTACACTTTTTTTAGGATAGCCATTCTGACAGGTGTGAGGTGATAGCCTATTGTTGAAGTAAACCCAAAATGGCTTAAAGACTAAATATAAGAATGGAAACCATAAAACTCCAAGAAGAGAACATAGGCAGAACACTGACATAAAGCATAGCAGTATTTTCTTGGCTCAGTCTCCTAAAGCAAAAGAAATAAAAGCAAAAATAAAACCAACTAAACTTAACAATGTTGGCACAGCAAAGTATACCATTGACAGAAATGAAAAGATAACCTAAGGTGTGGGGGAAAATAACTGCAAATAACATGATGGATAAGGGATTAATATCCAAAATATACAAACAACTCAAATAACTCCATATCAAAAAAACAAACAACCCAATGAAAAAGGGCAGAAGAACTGAATAGGCATTTTTTCAAAGAAGATATACAAATGAGCATGTGAAAAGATGCACAATTTCACTAATTATTCAAGAAATGCGGATTATGTTCTTTGTTTTGTTTTTGTATCTTGGGTTTTTTTGTTTTTGGCTGCATTGTGCAGCATGCTGTATCTTAGTTCCCCAAACAGGGATCAAACCCACACACCCTGTAGAGGAAGCACGGAATCTTAACCACTGGACCACCAAGGAAGTCCCAGATTCTGTTTATTTTTGATAATTAAATTAAGGTAGTGACCTGATAGTCCAGTTAACAGAGCTGACCCTGCTCTTAGCACTCTTGAGACTCCTGTCCTCGTCTCGCAGATGCTCCCAATAACATGCTTGTCAATTACTGTCACCACTGGGACTATGACCTGTTCTTTCTTCTCCTCCCCCTGTTACGGCTCCCATTCCTCACCTCACTTGCCTGAGAATCCACGTGGTGATTTCTTCCATTTCCACTGCCCGTAATGGTACCTTCAGAATCTGTATCATAGATGTTGACTCTACATGTTCTTAAAGCTTTTGACCTCGGGGAGGCAGAGCACTGCTGTGTTCCATGACACACAAGGAAATCCTTGTCTGCACTGGCCCCTGAGCTCTGCAAAAGCTCCACCTGTATACAAAGCTTTGCAGAGTCTGTTGGGTCTTGCTCTTCACTTGTCTGACTATAAGTACATTAGTCAATTCCAACGCACTAGGAAGGAACAGGCCTCACTTACTTATTAGTCTACATTTTTCCTTTGCTCTCCATTCTTGGAATTCAAACTCCTTTTTATCCTGTTCTTGGCTTCCAGACCCTGATAAGTGGGCTGTTTTGAGATATTAGTCTGACATCTTCTTAGTCTGCCAGCTTTCTGAACAAAGTCGTATTTCTTGCCTCAACACCTCATCTGTAGACTTACTAGCATATCATGAGGTGAACTGAGAGAGTCTGGACTTGGCAATAGGACTCCTCCCATCACCCTTCTCAAGTGTCTCCCGACAAATGATTTCCTCCAAGGAGACTTCATATTACAAGCCAGGTCCTTTGAGAACCATCAAAGAAGGAACTTGGTATTATGGTCTCTCTAGTGACTTCAGGAGACGATCCCACCATCCTTTGCCCCAGACCTGAAAGAGAAGTCCTGGGGGCCACACTGTTTAGTAGAAGAGATTGGAGAAGAAAAGCCACCGCTCTTCTAGGGACAGTACAAGATAGCAGGTACTACCTACATTGGTTGCAGGAGACCTGAGCAATATGGCATGATTTTCAAGGTGCCAAGATGTGGTTGGATTCACTCTTAAATCCCCTGTCTTAGCTTCTGATTCCCTTGCTTGAAATTAGCCTGCTTAGCTTTGAGAAATGGACTATTTCTTGCCATCTCAGTAAACAAATGATGTCACAGTCTCCCAGTGATTGCAGCCCTCCAGTGTGAGCCTGTGAGCCCTGAGGAAACTAAGCAAGGAAAAGAATACCTTCCACTAGCAGCCATCAGACTGCTGTCACTCCCTATGGTGAGCCCCGAGGAAGCTCAGCATGTGGAAATACAGGATACTGGCCCCAGATAGCTGAGGTGCACATCAAAGGAATGATTTCGGTGAGCCCAGACTCTTGCATCTTTCCATACATAGAGAAGCGCTAAAGTCCTTAGCTTGGGCTATCTGGTTTTCTTTAATTTATGATAATCTTTTGATGTTCTGGCTACCTACCCTTTGTTGCAAAACTTCTATGTAACCTGGTTCCCCACCTTGCCTCCTAGGAGCAGTTCTTTCAGGCTTATATGAAGTTGCTGTCTCCTGGGCCTGAAGTCTTAAAATTCCCACTGAATAAAACAACTCATCTTTTAGGTTGTGAATATTTTTTTAAGTTGACAAACTTTTCTGGAGATTGTAGAATATGATAGAAGGAAAGCTGGATGGTGACTGCTGCTAATCAGCTGTGTGTTCTTCCATAAGAGAATTCTAGTCTGTACCTCGATTTCTCCTTCTGCAAAATTGGGGAGAGGTTGGAATGAGAGCATTTTGAGTCCCTTTGTCATATGGCATTCTATATATCCAGGCTTTAATTCTGTTAAAGTGTAAATGATTTTTACACTTTAGAGAACCCGCATTATGCATTGTCAGCCACTTTCTTCAGAAGAGGACCATCTTAGAGATGTCTCTGAGCGTGAATTAGGATGGGAAGTGAATGCCTGAGAACCAGGTAACTGAGAGATATGGAAATGGGTGCCAAGGCTAAGGAAGATGCAATTGCCTGAGACAAACTTTCTATACTTTACATTGGCATCTTATAAGGAAGAATAAAAATTCTGCAGTTCTAGAATATGTAAAGTGAGGGCAGAGATACCATGATAAGCTGTTACAGCAAGATGAGTTTTTCCACAGCAAACTTATGGGCGCTAGGCTATCTTCAGTCTTCCTGGTTGGCTTAGTGGTAAAAGATTCTGCCTACCAATGCAGGAGAGGTGAGACAGGGGTTCAATCCCTGGGTCAGGAAGATCCCCTGGAGGAGGACAGGGCAACCCACTCCAGTATTCATGCCTGGAAAATCTCATGGACAGAGGAGCCTGGTGGGCTACAGAACACGGGGTCACAAAGAGGCAGACACGACTAAGCCCACATACATGTAGGCTATCCTCAGCCTCGCTCTAGCGTGAGACCCACCCAAGTATGGATGGGGGAAGATAGTAGAGATGGATCCCAGGGGAAGAGCTTGAAACATGGAGGAGTCAAAATTCACTCTTCTGGGCTAGATCTGTTTCTTTGGCCACTTTTGTTATCGTAATCACATATAATGGTCTGGCTCAGAGAATCCCGTCCCTCTGCCTGACCATTAAGCTAAAGTGCCTTTGTTCAGAAGCCTGTCTACCTGGAGATGGTAGGAAGGAAGAAATTAACACATTCCCCTTCCTGAGGCTTGCCATTTTAGGAGATACATGCAAGATTAAATGACCTTTTTCACTTTGTTTTCTCACCTCCCCCTATCTCTGATCCATAAAAGAACCTGGCATCTGGACCCCAAAAGATGGTTATTTTGAGACATTAGTCTGCCATCTTCACAATCAGCCAGTTTTCTGAATAAGGTTGGATTCCTTGCCTCAACACCTTATCCCTGCGATTCACTGGCCTCTTGTGCAGTGAGCACAGTGGGCTTGAACATGGTAACAAGCTGACGATATGCCCTGCTTTCACCAAACCCGTGGAGGCTCAGCCATTGGACACACCTAATAACTGAAGGAAAAGTCTTTATTAAAGTGCAATGGTTTCCTCTTCCATCGCTCTTGAGACATCCATCTAGAAGGATGCGGCTCTCCTTCTGTTCCCCTCCAAATTCCTTTCCCAGTTGGAGTGATTGCTTCAGGGGCAGCCAGTCTGACTGAGACTTAAAGCAGCCAGATCCTGAGCTGAGTCATCAAGAGATGCCTTTTTTGGAATGATTACTGCTCTGCTGTTTGGCATTTGGTCAACTGCTGAGCTTTTCTAGAGCTGCCCTGCCTAAGGATATCCTTTTCCTAGGAACTCTAGTTCTGCAGGGTGTTAATCTGCTTTCAGTGAAAAAGTTCTGTGGTCATATGCTTTTGGGAAATGGTGGGTTAAAGAATGTTGACAAGGTTTCTTAGTAATTGGACCTTATAGATCCATTAACATGCTGATATGCCATAAGATTTTCCGTTAGGAGAATGAGGTATGCAGTGATTTCTAAACTTCTGAGAATGGTAAGCCTATTTTCTTTCCTGGCATGTCTACTAAGACACCTGGGAAAACATAAGCCTTTATAAAGTAGAAGAACCCTTTGGCAGTGGTTCTCAAACTTTGCTGCCCAATGTAATTAACTGGGGATTTAAAACATATGGATATCTGGCTCATACACTCAAATATTCTGGATTAATTGTGTAGGGATACAATCGGGGCCTCAGGTTTTAAAAAGTTCCCAGGTGATTCTGTTAGGCAGCAAAGTTGAGAATCATTACCCCAGATCCTCTTGTCTTATGCCATCTTCCAAACAGGCTCAGTCAGTGGAGCACTGACTTGGCTCACATCATTGTTTTACCACCAAGTAGCTGCATAGCCCTCTCTGTAGCTATGTTTTTAAATTTATATGACAAAAAAACAAAAAAAAAAACATAAAACCCACCCTGATGATCTTAGATCTCCTATAAGGAAGGGAAGTACTGATGGGGCTTCAGAAAAACCATGCTCTTCAAGAATATGCCTTTGCTATTTTACTTAACGGTACACAGCACGGGCTTCCCAGTTGGCTCAAGTGGTAAAAAATCTGCCCGTCAATGCAGGAGATTCAGGAGACATGGGTTTGATCCCTGGGGTGGGAAGATCCTTGGAGGAGGAAATGGCAACCCACTCCAGTATTCTTGCCTGGAAAATGGACAGAGGAGCCTGGTGGGTTATAGTCTTTAGGGTTGAAAAGAGTCCGGCATGACTGATCATGCCCACGTACACACACAGAACACAGCGGATCTAGCAGGACTAGAGCTCCTGAGAATGCTCCCCAAGGCACCATCTCTAGATCTAATTTTTGAAGATTAATTTATCAGAACCCCCTGCAGTGTCTGTTAGCAATGTAGATGCCTGTGCCCTCTGGCATAGACACTGCATCAGAATTTATGGATGTGGAACAATAGTATTCATGTGTTAAATCAATTCCCTGCGTAATTCTTACGCCCGCTGAGTTTGAGAAGCAGTGCCCTGGAGCAGAGGCAGGTCACCATTAAGAGTGTGCTCAGTTTGCCAAGGGGAAGTCTGCTCAGGACCCCCTCACATCTGCCTTTGCAATTATCGTCTTGACCCTTCCACTCTGAAGATTCTCTTTCTGTCAAATGGTGAACTATCAGAGTCACCAATTATAGCACATCTTGGCCATGGGGGTGGAGGGGAAGCGTATGCTTACAAAACAGCCTCCTTTGGGGATCAGGTCCTCAGGTGGAAGAATCCGCCTGCAATGCAGGAGACCTGGGTTCAATCCCTGGGTTGGGAAGACCCTCTGGAGAAGGGAAAGGCAACCCACTCCAGTCTTCTGGCCTGGAGAATCCCATGGATGACAGGAACCTGGAGGGCTACCATCCATGGGGTCGCAAAGAGCCGGACATGACCGAGCGACTGACCATAAGCATGTATTTGGCTAGGGTGTCACTGTGCAGAATGCCCCAGTTCAAGTTCTCAACTGAGATACAGAAAACCTTCAAAGAAATATATTTCTTTTAGTACAAGGTAGAAATGAGACAAGGCATCAGCTCCATCAGACCCTGGTGGCAAGATGTAGGATGGGGCTTTGGGAGTTTGAAATTAAAGAGAAAACTTCAAAGTTATGTCATTTTGGTGGGAAGATAAATTGTCTTTCCCTGGAGACTTACCCCAGGGACCAATTATGGCATGATGCTAGGGCGGCAAGTACAAAAAGCACCACCAGAAAGGTCTAGTGCAGGATCAGAAGCTCGGGGAGAGAGGCTGATCCCCAGGCCCTGATATCCTGGGCTAAGTCTAAAAAAAAATCCTGGGTGACTCTAACATCAGGGATGCATTGTTTTGTCGAGGGTGAGAGGAATTCCATGAAGTTAGAATAAGACATAGTGGTTCTGGAAGCAACCCCCCATGAACCAAGTTGCTGGGACTATGGACTCAAGCTGCATTTTTGTCTATTTAAAGAGGATGAAGACAAAATAATTGAAGTCTAGAGAAGAAAAGTGACTTGCCCTGGGTCATACATCTAATGTGAGTGAGCTAGAACCCAGGTCTCCTCTAGATCAGCCGGTCATTGACAGAGGAAACGCTAAACAAAGAAAGAAGACGCTAGTGAAGTGGAAATCAGGTAAGGATGGTTCATGCCTCTGCTCGTGCTTCAAAATCTAATTTCCAGTCCTTGTTATTATGTCTAATGGGTCAGCTTAGTTTTGACCTGGCTGCTGGTACATCAGGTAAGCAAACATGACTGAAATCCTCCTTTATAGCCCTATTCTAGAACTCTATTAAGAGCCCTCAAATCCATTAACCCAGATTCCTTTGACAGTGCTTGGGCAACACCAGGCTGCAGAAATAGTTCTTCTTTCAAATTTGGATGCTGTTTATTATTATCAAGGGCTTCCCTGGTGGCTCAGCTGGTAAAGAATCTGCCTGCAATGTGGGAGACCTGGGTTTGACCCCTGGTTTGGGAAGATCCCCTGTAGAAGCGAAAGGCTACCCACTCCAATATTCTGGCCTGGAGAATTCCATGGACTGCATAGTCCATGGGGTTGCAAGGAGTCAGAGATGACTGAGTGACTTTCACTCACTTGTTATCACTGCTGCTTTTATTAGGGACTGTGAGAACAACCAAAAGTGCTTATGGAGCTTTGCGAGGTGCTAAAAGGAGCTTATGTTTGCTCTTTGGAGTCAAAGGTTAATGCAAGTACTTGCAAAAATCAAAGAAAACAAACAGAAAACCCTTGATAAGCCAGCCAACTCTAACTAGGATAACAGCTATTTGTTAAAGATGCATGTTGTCAGGCTGAAAATAGAAATATTCCTATAAGCACAGCTCACTGCTGATTGCTAATGGATTTTTTGTTGTTATTTATGCTTTTCTTTTGTTCATAGAATATAAATTGCCCTTCCTTAAAATGTTCATTTAAAATTTTAAATAGCCACCATATATATGTACAGCACTTCTGCATCTATTTTAATCTTTGCATTAGTATTATCTCATAAGCAGGGCTGATATAATGATCCCCTTTTGGCAGAAGAGGAAATTGAGGTTCAGAGAGGTTAAGTGCCTTGTGGAAGATCAAACAGACAATTGGGGACAGAGTTGCACGCACAAAAGCTGACTTGTAGGGGTGGGGAAGGAGAGGAAGGGATGAATTGAGAGAGTAGCATTGAAACATGTACATTATCATATATAATAAAGTAGATAGCTAGTGGGAAGTCGCTGTGTAACACAGAGAGCTTAATCAGGTGCTCTGTGACAACCTAGAGGGGTGGAGGGGGTGAGGGGTGGAAGGCAGGTTCCCAAGGGAGGGAACCAATGCATACGTAAGGCTGATTCACCTTGCTGTATGGCAGAAACCAACACAACATTGTAAAGCAATTATCCTCCAACTAAAAATAAATAAAAGCCGACTTGTAGAGGGGATATTTGTATACATACAGCTGATTCACTTTGCTGTACAGCAGAAACTAACACAACATCGTAAAGCGACTATACTCCAATCAAAATTAATTTAATAAAAGAGCGGACGTAAGTTAGAGAATCACTTGGTCTTCATTCTTAGTATAAGGGAAGCAGGCATTACTTTTTAAAATTTAAATTAAAAAATTGTTTTTTACAATGTTGTGTTGATTTCTCCTCCTTAAAAATCTAGGAACAGATCTACCATGTGACCCAGCAACCCCACTCCTGGGCATATTCCCTGAGAAAACAAAACAGAAATATGCTGCCAGTATTCAGGGCAGCAGTTTACAAGAGCTAGGGCATGGGAGCAACCTAGATGTCCATGGACCGATGAAAGGACAGAGAGTTGTGGTACATTTTACAGTGGAAGCATTCATGACTTTTTATCCTATATGGTTGCGAGCTCTGTATTTGTTCATTTCCACATTAGGCTGCCAAGTTTGCTGATGTCCAGAGCCTTACCTATCAGACACTCAGCTTAAATCTCTTCCTTGAAAATGGCTTGAACATCTCTTCACGGATCCCCTTATGGGGCGCTGGGGTCTCCGCCTTCACAGGCAAACCGCTGAGTGGATGCCTGGCAGGAATTCCACGGTAGTGACGGAATTCCTCTTGACGGTGTTCGCTGACCACCCCCACTGGGGGCTTCTGCTCTTCGCGGTCTTTCTGGGTTTCTACCTGCTCACTCTGCTGGGGAACTGTGGAATGATCCTCCTGATCTGCCAGGATCGCCGGCTGCACACCCCCATGTACTTCTTCCTCGGCCACCTCGCCCTCGTGGACATCTGCTACTCGTCCACCATCGTCCCCCAGGTGCTGGGGGTCCTGCTGGAACGCGGCGTCGTCCTCTCCAGGGTGCGCTGCGCCGCCCAGTTCTTCCTCTTCACCTTCTTCGCATCCACGGACTGCTACCTCCTGGCCATCATGGCCTACGACCGCTGCGTGGCCGTGTGCCGCCCCCTGCTCTATGTCACCATCGTGACCGAGAAGGCCCGCTGGGTTTTGGTCGCGGGGGCGTACGCGGCGGGCTTCTCCAGCGCCTTGATTCGAACGGTCACCGCCTTCACGCTCTCCTTTTGCGGGAACAACCAGATCGACTTTCTTTTCTGTGACCTCCCCCCTCTGTTAAAGCTCTCCTGTGGGGACAGCTACACCCAGGAGGTGGTGATCATTGTGTTTGCCGTTTTGGTTATGCCTGCTTGTATCCTGATCATCTTGGTTTCCTACGTGTTCATCGTCCTGGCCATTGTGCGGATGCGCTCTTCCGGGGGCCGCGCCAAGACCTTCTCTACCTGCGCCTCCCACCTCGCTGCTGTGGCTCTCTTCTTTGGGACCCTCATCTTCATGTATCTGCGGGACAACTCGGGCCAGTCCTCGGAGGCGGACAGGGTGGTGTCGGTGCTGTACACGGTGGTGAGCCCGATGCTGAACCCTCTCATTTACAGCCTGCGGAACAAGGAGGTCAAGGAGGCGGTCCTGAAATCCTTGAGCCGACCGAAGGTTTCTGGAAGGTCCTAGATGGACCTTCATCAGATAAGTCAATCCTTAGTTGCTCCACCTTTTCTGTCTTTCCTCAAGTGTTACCTACTTGGGAAGATTTTCCCAGATAACCTTATTAAAATCGCACCTAACATTCCATCTCCATTTTCTGATTTACTGTGTCATGTAATACTTGTCAGGGCTTTCCGGGTGGGTCAGTGGTAAAAAATGTCTGCCTGTGATGTTGTAAGAGGTGCAGGAGATGCTGGCTCAGGCCCTCGGTCAGGAAGATCCCCTGGAGGAGGGCAGGGGGTTGTCCCACTCCAGTATGTGTGCCTGGAGAGCCCCATGGACAGAGGGGCCTGGTGGGCTACAGTCCGTAGCTCCAAAAGAGTCGAGAAGAATAGGACGCGACTGAAGTGGCCAAGTACACACGCACAGAATACTTGTCAGAATCTGATGCTATGCATATTTGATATTGTCTGGTCCTCACGACTAGAAAGGAAGCCACGTGAGAGGAAGCACTTCTATCTGTGAGATTCATTTCTGTATGCCCCCGGGACTTAGCAAAGCACCTACCACGCAAAGGCTCCCACTAAATATTTGTTGAACGTATGAATTAATCTCAGGTTCCAGTGTCGACCTTTAAGTTCCAACTTCTTCCGTTCTGAGTGTTTTTATCTGCCAAGTGGGTTTACCTAACGTAAAGGACCATAATTTTGAGGATTCAATGCATGAATGGGTAAGAACCATGCCGATCTTATTTCCTAGCATCCGTTGACTGTAATGCATTGCCTGGCACAGCTGATGAATGAAACAAATTAATCCCTATCTACCAACGCAGCTATGTTTTGATCCAAAGGGATTTCCAAACCCCATCATTTATGTTTTCACTGTTTCTCCTCTTATTGTTTCTGTGGGTTTTGAATGATAATAATATGAATATTAGTGATGATAATGATGGATAGATAGCAACGATCAAGATTTATTAGGCATTTATCACCTTCCAGGAATTGTGATGTTTGCTCCAGGAATTATTTGATTTAATTCTTTCCAGAACACTGTGAACCATGTTTTGTTATTATTCCTGCTTACTGGTGTGGGAGGCACCTGGGAACTTAGAGTTGAGTAATTGTGCCAAAGTCAGCAAGCAAAGGCTAGAGTGAGGTTCCCTTGCACCCCACCCAAAACCTGAGCTCTTCACAGTCTCCTGCTATGATCTACTTCCCACCCTATATAATTACTCAGTCTGGAATTTATTGTTATTGCAATTTTCTTTTTCATTTTACCTGGTGAAGAAAAGAGAAAAGGCCAGTCAGAGGAGGTACAAGGCAGTCAGCAACGTTTATTTTATAGCCCTGATGTGTTGGTACTGTGTAATGTGGAAGTGTGTGTCAGTGTGGGGGGTGTGTGTGTGTGTGTGTATGCATGCAGTTGTGTATGAGAAAATGAAGTGCACAGATTAAACAGATGGTGACTTCTGAACTCTAGGACCTTTCATTTTAAGGACATATAACAAAAATTTTAGAAAAGAGTTGGGTGGATATGTTTAAGAAAAGATACTGGGAGAAAATTACAGCTGTGGCCAGGAGATTTGGATTCACACAGCAGCCTTTGCTGGTGTTTTTGTGCAAATCACTTCACTTGGGGTGAAGCAACTCCATGGAGGGCATCTTGGTCGTTTTTCAAATATTAGCTGCCATGTGATGTTCCTGACTCATAAACTTCTGTCTTAGGTGCTAAGAGGCATTTTGTATTGTAGAAAGAGCTCAGAATTTGGTACCACAGTGTCTAGTCTGTCACTTCTTAGCCCTTATGCCTTCAGGTTCGTTAAGGCCTATCAGCCTGCTTTCTCAGCTGTGAAATAAGGCTTATTGAGCATTTACTGTAGGCCAGGTTTTATGTGATGGCACCCCACTCCAGTACTCTTGCCTGGAAAATCCCATGGATGGAGGAGCCTGGTGGGCTGCAGTCCATGGGGTCTCAAAGAGTCAGACACGACTGAGGGACTTCACTTTCACTTTTCACTTTCATGCATTGGAGAAGGAAATGGCAACCCACTCCAGTGTTCTTGGCTGGAGAATCCCAGGGATGGGGGAGCCTGGTGGGCTGCCGTCTATGGGGTCGCACAGAGTTGGACACGACTGAAGTGACTTAGCAGTAGCAGTAGCTGGTTTTATGTGCAGCTCATTTGTCCTCACAACTTGGTGCATGTAGAGGATGGGAAGGTGCTGGCTGGCATTCATAAGCATAAACATTAATTCATAAACATCGTTTTCATGGTGATTGTCCCAGACCCCACAGTCCACGTGTACCGATGGGTGGAGGGACCCACAGCTGATCAGTGGACATCTTCATTTCAGAACCGTCTGAAACTATATTTCCTGGGCCAGGATTAGCTTTGGATCCAGACACCTTCTGAGGTAGAGTTCACTAGTAATTTTTAAACTAGCCCTCAAACTGGCATACACTTAAATCCACACTTAAGCTAACAGTAGACTGTAGGCTAAAAGCTTTACATGAATCATATCATTTATTTTAGCCCTCCCAACAAATTTAATGGAAAGTAATTATTACTGACTTCATGTCCAAAAGGAAGAAATTAAGACCCAAAGAGGTTGTGTAACTTGCCCAAGTATCAAGAAACTGACAGACCAGGGAAGGTGTGATCTCAGGTGTCCAAAGTATGTCCTCTTAAATGATACCCAGCCTTCTGTATTTTTCCCTCTTTTTCTTCCAGGCCCCAGTACTCAGTTGCAATTTGCTTCAGAGGTGAATTTCAGTTGCTTTCTTGGTCTCAGTGTTTGGTAGGTCTGGGCTGGTGTGGATGTGTCTAATGGACTGACATAGATAGGAAGTTCATGGAACTCATGTTTGCTCTCTTGTAGGGCCGTGATGTGAATTGGGGAATTTGCGTCTCCCTCAGAAAGAGCAGGATTGGCTCAGATGAACTGTTGACTTCGGAAGGCCTTCTAGAGCACCTTTGGAGTCAAAGCTTCCTCTAGTAAGTAGTTCATTTGCATGGGGTCTCTGAACTATCTTCCTGATGGCTCAGACACTGAAGAATCCGCCTGCAATTCAGGAGACCTGGGTTCGACCCCTGGGTAGGGAAGATCCCCTGGAGAGGGGAATGATGACAGACTTCAGTATTCTTGCCTGGAGACTTGCATGGACAGAGGAGCCAGGGGGGCTACAGCCGGTGGGGTCACAAAGAGTCAGACACGCCTGAACGACTAACACTTTCACTTTCACGAGGGCTCCAGTCACCAAACTTGTCTCCATGTCTTCTTTTCCAGTCCTTAGTGATTGTCTAAGAATTCAAGATTCCTTTCCAAAGACAGATCATTGCTATTTCCTACCATTTAATAGCATTAAAAAATGTAATTTATTATTTTCTTGTATTTATCATCTATCTCCATCATCATCTTCTATTCATTATCTATTTATCATCTATCTTTTATATCTGTTTCTCTATATCTATTTTCTATACCTATCTACCTATTCATCTATCATTTCATCAGATATGACTCAAAGGATGTACATGAAATCCCTTCTGATTTACAAAATCTTTTTAAAAACAGCTTCACTGAGGCAGAATTGACAAGCAATAAATTGCACAGTAAGTGTACAATTTGGTAAGTTTTGACATGTGAATACACCTGGGAAACTGTCACCAGAATGAAGATAATGGACACATAATCACTCCTCAAAGTTTCTTTTGTCCATTCTACTCTCTTGAATGTGCCCCTTCCCACCACCCACCCCTTCATAAACCCAGGCAACCACTCATCGGCTTTTTTCAGTCTCCATTAGCTAGAATGTCTTAGAATTACGTAAGTTTTATATAAGTGGAATGTCTGACTTTCTCCACTGGCACGCTTGTTTTCAGATGCATTAGTGTTGTTGTGTCAGTAGTTCATCCCTTATTATCGCTCTTCCACTGCATGAAGACGCCGTGGTTAGTTTATTCCTTCACCTATTCATCAGCATTTTGGTTGTTCCTGGTTTTTGGAACCTGGTTTTTTAAAAAAAGCTGCTGTGAACATTTCTGAAAAGTCCTTGTATGGATGCACACTTTCATTTCTCTCAGGTAACGATCCAGGGCAAGCATTATTGGATCACATGGGAGGCACATGACCAACGTTTCAAGAAACTGCCAAACTGTTTTCTCAAGTGGTTGTATCACTTCCCATTTCCACATCTTCCACATCCTCATCAACACTTGGTGTGGCCATCCTTTTTAATGTTAGCCTTCTAATGGGTTTATATGGTACTTCACTGTGATTTTAGTTTGCATTTCACTGTGATTTTAGTTTGCATTTCTCTGCATCTCAATTACATTGATGTTGAATTTTTAAATGTGGTCACTTGCCTTTAGTAAGTCTTTGGTGAAGAGTCTGTTCAAATCTTTTGCCTATTTTAAGTGGGCTTTCTGTTTTCTTATAATTAATATGTGAGAGCTCTTTATACTTCTAGATACAAGTCCTTTATCAGATATATGATTTGCAAATATCGTCTCCCATTTTCTACATTGTTGCTTGTGGTATCCTTAACAGTGTCCTTCAGAGAGTAAATGCTTTGCATTTTGATGAAGTCCCACTTATCAATTTTGTCATTTATAGATTGTGCTTTTGGTATCATATTTAAGAAATATTTGCCTGTCTCCATGGTCACAAGATTTCCTCCTTTGTCTTCTAGAAGTTTATAGTTTCTGTGTAGGACCCATTTTGAGTTGAGTTTTGTATATGAAACAAGGTTTACTTTGAAATGAACACTTCTACATATGGACATTCAGATGTTCCAGCATCATTTGTTGAAAAGACTGTCTTTTCTCCACTGTGCCTTTGTCAAGAATCAATTGTCCATGATTGTGGGCCTGTTTTTGGACTCTTCTGTTCCAGTGATGTATGTGTATGCTTTTACTCCAATACCACACTGTCTTGAATACTAATGTCAGAAATGAGGCAGTGCTCGTCCTTCAACTTCATCCATTTTCATAATCATTTTAAGTATTTTAGGCCTTCTGAATTTCCATATAATTTTTAAAATCCAATTTTTCAATTTATGCAAAGATGTCTATTGCAATTTGATTGAGATTTCATTAAATCTGATTGATCAATTTGGGGACAATTGACATAATACCAATACTGATTCTTCTGACCTATGAGACTGATGCATCTCCTTTTATTTTAGCCTCTTTAATTTCTGTGTTTTGTACTTTACAGTGTATAGGTTTTTCAATTCATTTGTCAGATTTATCCTTAAGTATTCTATTATTTTTGATGCAGTTGTAATGGTATTGATTTTTAAATTTCAGTTTCAACTGTTCCATGCTTGTGGAAATACTATTGATTTTTTTATATTGCTCTGGCAACACTGCTAAACTTACTTATTAAATCTAGTAATTTTTTTTTTTTGCAGATTCCAATGAATTTTCTACTTAGAAAATCATATAAATAATAGTTTTTCCCTTTCTAATTTAAGTGACTTTCTTTTTCTTGCCTGGCTGTGTTGCTTGGAGCCTTTGATATGATGTTTCTCTGTTTTTTTATTCCAAATTTGGTACCATAAGTTCTCCTTTGCACTGTTTTCTGAGCCTGTGGCATATTATTTTATTTTATATATTTTTGTTATGTTTATTTCTTTAATTTCTCCAGTTTTTTGAGATCTAACTGACATATGGTATATGTTTAAAGTGTACACAATAATGATTTGATTATATATGTATACTGAAATGATTACTACAATTAGTTAACATCCATCACCTCAGTTCAGTTCAGTCCAGTTGCTCAGAGTCGTGTCTGACTCTGCGACCCCATGGACTGCAGCACACCATGCCTCCCTGTCCATCACCAACTCCCAGAGTTTACCCAAACTTATGTGCATTGAGTTGGTGATGCCATCCAACCATCTCATCCTCTGTCATCCCCTTCTCCTCCCGCCTTCAATCTTTCCCAGCATCAGTATCTTTTCCAGTGAGGCAGCTCTTCCCATCAGGTGGCCAAAGTATTGGAGTTTCAGCTTCAACATCAGTCCTTCCAATGAACACTCAGGACTGATTTCATTTAGGGTGGACTGGTTGGATCTCTTTGTTGTCCAAGGGACTCTCAAGAGTCTTCTCCAACTCCACAGTTCAAAAGCATCAATTCTTCGGTGCTCAGCTTTCTTTATAGCCCAACTCTCACATCCATACTGGAGAAGGAAATGACAACCCACTCCAATACTCTTGCCTGGAAAATCCCATGGACGGAGGAGCCTGGTAGGCTACAGTCCATGGGGTCGCAAAGAGTGGGACACGACTGAGCTACTTCACTTTCACTTTTAGTCTCTAACCTTTTATTATGCAGATTTTCACAAATGACTTTTACCAGGTTAAGGGAGTTCCCTTTGATTCCTAGTTTGTTGAGAGATTTCCCCCCGCACCCCCAAAATCAAGGATGAATAATGGATTTTGCCCACAATCAATTTCTGCATCCATTAGTGTGATCACACAGTTTTATTTTTTGTTTATTAATATGGTGAGCTACGTTGATTGCTTTTGAAATGTTAAACAATTCTTGTGTTTCTAAGAGAAACTGTACTTGATCACAGTGAGAAATCCTTTGATTATCAAAGAAAGTAGAAGATGTTCCTGAGTATTCTTGGCTCATTAAAAAGGTCACCAAGGGTATTGCCTAAAGTCATAGGCTAGTTTTAAAAGGGATTTGGAGTTCTGAGTCATCTAAATTCCTCTATTAAAAAGAGACTACAGAGAGAGACATAAGCCATGGAAGGAAGACAGAGGCAAATAAGACATCTGAGATGATTCCATCTTCTGAGAAATATGTTCTGAAGGGGGCGTTCCCAATCTGAATTCAACCCTGAGGAGGTAGATGTGGTGGGGAGATGGCTAAGGATGAGAGCAGCATGGACTGGCAAATGCAGACGTGTGGTTTCAGGAGTGATGGTGGCCCCTGTGGTATTTGAAACAGTTGATCCCCCCTTTCTTTGGAAGAGCTCTCACTTCCTTCCTCCATCTTCCGGACTCTGTTCTGTCTCCTGCCTCTGGGGCTGCCGTCCTCAGCCTCCTTTGCTGGCTCCTTATTTCTGAATATCAGAGTCATCCAGGACTTAGCCATAGGTCTTCTTCTCCCTCTGAGGCCACTCTTTGGGTAATTTCATCCCATCTCATGGCTTGAGGTATTTAAATAAAATGCAGATTCTTTGCTATGATCTCCATGATTCAACCAGGTTAGGTACCTAACCGCCTCCAGGACTGTATCTGTGTACCCTCCCTTTCCCCCTAATCCAATGCACTTACTATTCCTTCAGGATGTCAGACATGTTCTTATATCAGGATCTTTATTTATTTATTAAAGGATCTGCTCTTCCTTTTTCTTGGAATGTTATTCCCCAGACTGACTCACGGCTTACTCCTTAAGTTTATTCTCAGCTCAAACACCTACGACAAGCCTTCCTCCAGCCCTGAACTTCCCTCCCTAAAACAGCTATTCCAGCTTCTGACACTGTCTGTCACCTGACCCCACTTCACTTCTTATCAGAGGCTTGCTTGCTCCCTCATAGCACAGCCAACATTTATTTATATGTTCATTTCTGTCTCATGCATTATAAACTAAGAACCAGGAAAGCAATGGTGATGTCTTATTTTGACTCTCACTAAATACTAAAATTATTTGTTAGGTGAATAAATGTATGAACATTTACTGACACTTTATACAGTAGGTTTTACAAATTATTCTTACTCAATATATGGATTTTTTCCTACACATTTCTGAGGCATTTATGTTACCTACAGTTAGATGGCAGAGGTTTTTATTAATTTATTCATAGAAACACAAGTCAGCTTTTCTCAAGTAACACTAACACAAAAGAAAAATTGTGGCATAAAAGTCAGTTTATTTGTGCTTTGAACAAAATCTGTATGCTTTCCAAATCGAATGACATGAATTATTGCCTAAATATTGTCTTTGTTTATCAAATCTTAAAAATCATTTAAATTTTTTTGTCAGTTTCTCTCTTTAGTTTGTGAGTGTATTAAGGGTATAGGCTGTGAATTATTCATTCTTTTAGTCCCAGGGCCAGACTCAGAGCCTGGTGAAGAGAAGGTTTATAATAGATGTTTGTTGAAAATGGCAAATAGAGGAATGATTCAGGGAAATACAAGAACTTAGGTACAGATTTATGCCTTTCTTTTGAAAACCTGTCAAGGTTTTCATAAAAGTTTGTGATTCCTTATTTCCTTAATCAACTGTCTTTTGTGTCCCAAACTTAATCTTCATTTAATCTCTCAGGGAAGCTTCCAACCTGCATTCAAGTCTATTTCTAGCCAACTCAGCTTCCCCATTACTCACTGCAGATGGAGTGATATCTTAGAAGGGATATAGCCTCCTCTGGACCTAAAAGACAGAAGTAATAGAGGTCCAGGGCAGGCCCATGGGGATGAGGCCCAATTCAAACTAAATGACGGAGGTCTGACCGTCATGGTACTTATTCCATCAAACATGGGCTCAGTGAAACCAGAATAAAGAGACAAAGTTATAGCTCTGCCTAGTTGATGTTTATGCAGCTGAGAAGATTCTGGTACCATAGTATCCATGATGACTTAATAGGCAAGACAGCTTATCTTCCTTAATATAAAAAAAGCACTTTTTGTTCCTAAAATGATGGCTACAGTAAAATGTTAAAATGAAATAGTGTGTGTGTGTGTGGTGGGCTGTGGTGTGTGTGTGTGTGTGTGTGTGTGTTATGGGCTGTGGTGTGTGTGTGTGTGTGTGGTGGGCTGTGGGGTGTGTGTGTGTGGTGGGCTGTGGTGTGTGTGTGTGTGTGTGTGTGTGGTGGGCTGTGGTGTGTGTGTGTGTGTGTGTGTGTGTTATGGGCTGTGGTGTGTGTGTGTGTGTGTGGTGGGCTGTGGGGTGTGTGTGTGTGGTGGGCTGTGGTGTGTGTGTGTGTGTGTGTGTGTGGTGGGCTGTGGTGTGTGTGTGTGTGTGTGGTGGGCTGTGGTGTGTGTGTGTGTGTGTGGTGGGCTGTGGTGTGTGTGTGTGTGTGTGTGTGTGTTATGGGCTGTGGTGTGTGTGTGTGTGTGTGGTGGGCTGTGGGGTGTGTGTGTGTGGTGGGCTGTGGTGTGTGTGTGTGTGTGTGTGTGTGGTGGGCTGTGGTGTGTGTGTGTGTGTGTGTGTGTGTTATGGGCTGTGGTGTGTGTGTGTGTGTGTGGTGGGCTGTGGGGTGTGTGTGTGTGGTGGGCTGTGGTGTGTGTGTGTGTGTGTGTGTGTGGTGGGCTGTGGTGTGTGTGTGTGTGTGTGGTGGGCTGTGGTGTGTGTGTGTGTGTGTGGTGGGCTGTGGTGTGTGTGTGTGGTGGGCTGTGGTGTGTGTGTACCCAGTCACGTCCAACTGTTTGTGGCCCCACACTATCTTGCCAGGCTCTCTGTCCACGGAATTTTCCAGGCAAGAATAGTGGAGTAGGTCTCCATTTCCTACTCCAGGGGATCTTCCTGATCCTGAGATCGAACCCACGTCTCTTACGTCTCCTGAAAGGGAAGGCGAGTTCTTTACCACCAATGCCACCGGGGAAACTCCAAAATGATATAGGGTATGATATTAATCACTCTATCCCATGAAACAAAACCATCATTTTGGTTACAGGCTGCTGTATAACAACCCTCAAAAGTAAGGGACTTAAAATAATAATAGTCATTTTTTTGTTATCCCTTAGAGTTCTCAGAGTTGATGATGCAGCCAGGCAGTTTTCCTTCAGGTACCTGCCATCAGAGCTGAGGCTGGGATCAGCTGGAGTCTCACTCCCTCACGGGGCGGGTGCCTGGCAGGGAGACTCAGAGGCTTGTTGGCTGGAACACCCGGGGCACCTTGTGCGTCTCTCTCTGACTCTCTGTGGTCTCTCCAGCAGGGCGACCTCAGAGTAGAGGGACTTCTTCCATGCTGATTCAGGCCCCGGAGTGCATTCTTGAGACAGTGCTACAGGAAAGTGTACAAGGTGTTCTAAGAGCCTCGGGGATCACGCAGCACCACTCTGGGATCCTCTGTTGGTCAAAGCCACCCCCACAGTCCTCCAGGCTCAGAGGGAGGGCCTCAGATGCCACCTCTTGATGAGGAAGTGTCAAGTTCTTCAAGAGCACGTGGGATGGAAATGTTGTCACGTCCATTCTTGGAAAACATAACCTGCCACGGCCGCTGTTAATGTTTTGCTGACTCTCCTTCTTGGCTACAGGGTGTTTTTAAGATGGATGAATGAAGGACATATCCGTTAGGCAGTAGGCATCTAAATTTACAAAATCCTGGAGCTGGAGTGCAACTTATGCATTTTTGGAATACAAGGGAACTGAGGTTCCTTCACTGGAGTCTGGGTTAACAGATCCAGGCAAGGGTTCGGAGGGAAAGCCATCAAAGATGGTTTGCAGCCTCTTCTCAGCCTTGGAGAAGTCTGAGCTTTGACACACCATCAAATCCCTCCTGCAACTAACTCAAGAATTGTAAATGTGTGTATTGGATCCAAGACACACAAAAGCCCTGCTGAAATGGCTTTGAGGTAACAAGGGCACTTGCATCTATTTAAACTGGTCAGGGGGTAATCTGTAATCAATGAACCTTATTTGATGAGATGCAGCTGTGTGCTAGAAAATGGGGCCTAATTACACACCCCTGAGGGTATATATCTGATAAACAAATAAATAAAGTTTCCTTGACTTCTAGCTCTTTCTCACAATGGTCCATACCCACTGCCTTCTCTCTCATGATCATCATTCCAAGTGTGGAGTGAGTGAGATATTTAGAAGGCAGGTCTGGGCATCACGAGATCTCTACCTGGCTGTCACTGTGTGTTGTTTGGCTGTCCTTTATCCTTTCTTGATGTTTGAGTAAAGCTTAACTCTTTGTGCATCCTGTGAGTTTGACTGGCAACCTGAACCCAAGACCACTGCAGGTGATCAAGCAGAGAAGGCATTGCAGTGTCTGACAATGTGAATTTTGGAAAATCCCTCCAGGCACCCTCAGTTGGAAGTAACTGCGATCAGTGGCCTCAGTTTGCAGATGAGAAACTGGTTCAAGAAGGCGAGCTGACCTGCCTAAAGTCTCACAGCTGCTTGTGGACAGAGTCAAGACTAGAACTCAAGTCTTCTGTATACACGCTCTCTGCTTTTCCATTGGCATGCACTCCCCAAAACGTGTTTTGCACAATGCTGGCCCCGTGTATCGCTCTGTGATGAACCGTGTTCTCTATGACTGAATGACTTTAGTTTGGAGAAATGCTGTGTACCTAACCTCCTGGAGATTTATACTATACTAAAGGCTCTGAGAAATCATCTAGTTAAGAAATTTTGCTCCATTTAGCTTAAAGATGCCCCAAATTATTTGAACATGGAACTCTTCATTTTTACAACTATTAAACATCTGTACAAACAGCAAATTTGGTGAAACAACCTATGAGGAAAGCTGGCACTGAGAAAGCCAGACTGAATAAAGGGATTAATGACAACTGTCCTCAAAGATGCAACAACCAGATTGTAGGTACTCCTGTGCTTGTTATTAAAAAATCACAAATTGGTTTTAAAATTTATAAGTAGTTTGTATCAAAGTTAGTAGTAACACAGACTATAATTAAGATGTGTAGAGCTCTTGTGAGTTACCATGGGGGTTAGGGGTCTCATTTGGAAAAATCAGTGCTGTGTGGAAAAGCCCCAAACCCTCAGAGTTTGGAATAGGAGACAGATTTCTGAAAGCTCATCAAAAGTTAAATCATCCCATCTACGCCACAGATGCTGAGCAGAATCATCCATTTTGCAATGGGGACAAAGGAATTCAGATGCTCAGGGCATCACAGGGAGAGCCCTTTTCCCATGGAGGAGTCCCCTCAGGGCCCCTTTCATGTCCTTGTTCCTCAGGCTGTAGATGAAGGGGTTCATCATGGGGATCACCACGGTGAACAGCACTGCCCCAATCTTGTCTCTGTTGTCAGGGTCAGAGGATGAAGGGAAGAAGTAGACCCCTTCGATGGTCCCATAGAAGAGGAACACGACTGTCAGGTGAGAGCCACAGGTGGAGAAGGCTTTCCACTGCCCCTCTGTGGGTGAGAGTCTCAGGACAGCCCTGACGATGCAGACGTAGGAGATGAGGGTGAGGGCGAAGGGCAGGGTGATGACCGACGAGCCCACGACAAAGAGCACGAGCTCATTGGCTATTGTGTCTGAGCAGGACAGCCTGAGCAGCGGGGCCAAGTCACAGAAGAAGTGCGGGAGGGCATTGCCATCACAGAAGACCAGTTGAAGGAGCAGAAGGCTGTGTGTCAGGGCAACAGCATTACTGAGGACCCAGGGGATGGCAGTCAGCCAAAGGCAGAGCCCGGGTCCCATGATGGCCGTGTAGTTCAGAGGGCGGCAGATAGCCACAAAGCGGTCACAGGCCATGACACCCAAGAGGAAGTTGTCAATGACAACAAAGACAATAGAAAAATACATCTGTGTGACGCAGCTCTCATAGGAGATGGATGGACTTTTGGTCTGAATATTCATCAGCATTTTGGGGACTGAGGTGGAAATGGAGGAAATATCAGCAAAGGCTAGGTTGGCGAGGAAGAGGTACATGGGGGTGTGAAGGTAAGAGTCCAAGCCGATGGCCAGAATGATGAGCCCATTCCCCACCACAGTGGCCAGGTACATAGCCAGGAAAAGCGCAAAGAGGAGCTCCTGCTGCTCAGGTTGGGTGGAGAGTCCCAGGAGGAGGAATTCAGAGACGCTTGTTTGGTTTCCTTGATGCATATTTCTGCTGATCTGGAGAAAGGAACACAAAGTCTTCACCCCCACAAGGAAACCCAATGTGGTACTATTCAACTGGGGTCATGGTAGGGAGGTGGGCGCTCCTTCTAGGCTGAAGGGGAATGAAGGGTGGAAAAAGGTTACTTTATAAGGGAACTATTTCAGCTGTGCAGAGACTCAGGAAATGCCTTAGAAAGAAAAGACAGGGACATGATAGATACTTCTCAATGAATATGTTTTAAGCTCTAACATGGTTCTGAATGTGATTTTTACAGTTGGCTCCAAATGTTGTTAGATGCCCTGAATTGAGGGCAATAAATGATGTACGTGGTTTTCTGAAGATGCTAGATCAGCCCTGAAGGAGTTACTTAAAAATTGAACTAACTGGTCCTAAGACCTTTCCCACCACTCACCTGCATCCTTTTGAAGAGTCATTAAAGTGAAGAGTTTGGTAAAGTAGAAACAGCTAAGTGTTAGGAACCCTTGGGAATATATTGTCATGTAGGTGCTCCTTCTCATTCAAGTTAGGGGGACACTCCCCCAAAAGAACTGTTCTTGGAGAATGTGTACAAGAAGGGGAGACCAGAATTTTACTTCATTCGTGCTTAGATGTTAGGTGGATGGAGAAGTTCAGGGGACACTTAAAAACCTAAAGACTCGGGTTTGCCTCTCTGTCTAAAGCTGGGAGCTCAGCACATCAGCTCACGACTGATACGGCAGGACCGTCCTGCATCCTCACACGGGACACAGCGCGAGTTGCCCACAGGCCAAGTGGTGGCTGCAGGAGGTCATTGAGCTCAAGCCTCCTTGTTGGGACTCCAACCAGGAAGAAGCCTTTTGTGGTAGAGGAGGTTATAGAATAAGGGATCAGGGAGGGGCTCTCTGATGAAACAGCAGTCATAGAGAGATCAGGGAGAAAACTCATCACCCTTGTCAAGGAAATGCTTCATGGACCAGTCCCTAAAAGGCCTCTGAAGAATCCCAAGTGTTCTCACAATGGAGCAGGCCTGCCACCCACAACTCACCTCCCCTAGTATTCCATGGCAGCAGACAGAAGACATCCCCCTTTCCACCACCAGCCTTCTCCTTATGGCTCCCTGTGACACACCCCCACGCTGCAGACCAGACTCAGCTCAGAAGGGAGGATGCAGGCTGCGACGGACGTGAAACTGAAGTTTCTATTCGTAACTGGGCCGGGCTTTTGAATCCCTGGTGAAGTAGGCCTTTAGTACCAAGGTACAACTTATTTTTAAAAACTAGAAGCAATCAGAAAGGCATAAAGACCTCCCAAGATATTACCCGGGGTCAGGGAAGGGAGATTAGACCCAATCTGGTTTTCTTTGTGGCTTATTGAGAACACTATTGTCTGGAGAGCCAAGCGGTGCTGGTCTGGTCTTTGCTGATTTCTCCTCATTTTTCGCTCTCCTCTACTTATGCCCAAAATTCTTGTCCTTAAAAGATGAGAGAGAGCCAAGTCCCCACGTAGCTTTTCTTTCCATGAAGAGGCCAGGAAAGAAAGAAAGAAACCTCCACCCCAGGGTCCTGGAAGACTGAAAGGGATCAGAGACTGGAGCAGGGTCCCCGAGGTCTCTCCGACCCTGAGAAGCTTGACTTACAGATGAAAGAGGGATGGGGATGGAGGGAGAGAGAGAGACTGAGGCTTGGATGTAGGAGAGAGGTGCCAAGGCCAAACTAAAGTGAGATAAAGGACCAGCAGGCATCTCCATCTAACCTCAGGGCCAGATGCGGAGCAGCCTTCGAGGGTCCTGTGAGGGTTAAGCCCTGGACTGGTTTGGGATCGACTAGCATGAGCAAGTGTGTATTTTGAGTGACAATCTCACCTTCCTGCCCTCCCTGTCCTGCCACCAGAAGTCCTGCAAAACTCGCCCGAGTCCCTGGGCCCCCTGCCTAACTAGCTGAGAGCCGCGGTGCTACAGTCTAAACGGGCTCACCTCTGAAAGACGCTAGGACCTCAGGAAGTCACTGGACTGTAGACCCCGCAGCGTAGCTTGTTGATGACAGGGTGCAGGGGGAGACAGAGAGCAGGTCCCGTGTACTTCCCAGAAGCAGGCTCTTTCCCCAAGCACAGAGCTGATAAAGGCACGGGCCAGGCTCACATGGGACAGTCAGTTCCTCCTAGGCCCCTGGGGACAGTGTCCCTGAAGGTTTTCCTCAGGACAGATGGGTGTTTTCACACCCCAGGCACCACGAGGTGCGCGGGGGACAGACGGGCTGATCTGTTTTCTTGTTTATCTTCCGGGCTTCTTCCCACCTCTGATTTCCTATTTGTAACTTAGGTGCTTATTGCTCTTTGTAGCAACTGAATTGTTTGCTGCGTGTCTTATGTTCCCAGTGAACTGGCAAGCATTTTGAGATTGCCTTCTCTGTTTCCTCTCTAGTACCTAATCGAGGGGAAACAGTAAACACCCTGAGAACTGAGGGTAATTCCTGCACTAGGGATTATGACTCCAAAGAGACGCCGTCTCTCATGGAAGGGGGTAGACTACAGTCTCCATCCCACTTGAGTGAAGGTCAGGGTTGGAAGGGAATCCGGGGACCGAGGGATTCAGCACTCGGGGCTCACAGTTGCAAACTAAATAAATAAACTCTGGGTTTTTACGAGTGGAAGAAACAGATTGAAATGATATTGGGTGGTTCACAGATACACTGGGAAGGCTGAAAATACAGACCCTGAGGTAGACAGGAGAAAGGGATGATATATAACCAGAGACATAAGCAAAATTCATAGACTCCTACATCTCATGATTGCATCTGCTTCATAATATAATTCAGTGATTTCTCACCCTAAACAAGAACACTCACTCCCCCTTAACAGGAAATGACTTAACCTATAGGCTGATCGAGTTCATGAGTAACGTCCAAAATAACTGGGTGATGGAGAAGAAAGCAAAGGCAAGCTATTTTATCTACCTATCATCATCTGTCTGGTCATGACCAGAAAAGAAATGTGTGTGGAACCAGAATCCTTTTTTCTACAACTTGTCCATGAGGGATACTTTTGAGTTCCTTCTCCTGCTACTGTTATGATCTGAAAGTTTGTGTCCTCTTAAAATTCACATGTTGAAACATGACCCCAGGTGATGGCGTTAGGAGGTAGGGTCTTGGAAGCTGATTAGGTCATGGGGACAGAGCCCTCAGGAATGGGATTAGCATCCTTATAAATGAGGTCTGAAAAAGCTCCCGTGCCCCTTCCACTTCGTGACGATGCAATGAGAAAATGGCAGTCCGTGAACCAGGAGGCAGGCTCTCGGACACTGAATTGCTAGAGCCTTGGTCTTGGACTTCTAGCCTCCAGGACTGTAAGCAATAAATTTCTGTTGTTTATGAGCCACCGGATTTATGGTATTTTGTTATAGTAGCCCGAAGGGACTATGATAACTACTATCTCAGCATGGGTCTTCTCGTTTCTAGAGCCTGAAGGAAGAATCCAAGTCTTGAAATTTTATTGGGAAGATGAAATCCCACGATGTAAGGAAGAGGACAAGACAAGGAACAGAGGCTGGGCTAGATGCAGTATAATGCAGCAGAGTGAATTAATGCAAGGGTGAGTGTTCACGAGATGCAAGAGCTGGGGAAAACTACTCATCAGATATGTTTTATTATGTTAGATTCCTCTGCAAGGAGAAATCGTAGCTGGGATCAGTCCAGGGAGAGAAGAAAGGGACACCTGTGTACCCCATTTTTTCTTCTCTTGCTTCCCATCCGCCAAGGCTCATCCTGTGGGGACCTGACTCTCTTGAACTTGCATGCTGCATCATCTGGCCCCTCGGTGGCCACACAGAAGGTCAGGAACCACATTCCTCAGTACGACTGTTGATCTGAGTCCAGAGGCTGAGGGGAATTTGCATGGTCATGTGTGGCCCAGGTTCAGTGTGGGTGTCAGTCAGCTGGGAGAGCTTGGAAAGAGGCAGCAGCATTTGGAAGGAGAACTATGTCATTAGAAAGAAGAAAATAATATAAAGCTTGTGTCCAAAACGACCCACCTCTTGTGCTACTCATATCTATTCGTGCCCTCCTTATCTCTAGTTTCATTGGAAGAGTTTTTTGTAAAACAATGAAAATACTGAGAAGGGAAGTGCAAGTCCAGTCGGTCTAGAGGTCCTCATCCTTTTATTCATCACTGCCCAGCGATCCTTTTAAGGAGGCTTTAAGGGGATGACATGTTTGGATGAGATGGTTGGATGGCATCACCGACTCAATAGACATGAGTTTGGGTGAACTCCGGGAGTTGGTGATGGACAGGGAGGCCTGGTGTGCTGCGGTTCATGGGGTCGCAAAGAGTCAGGCAGGACTGAGCCACTGAACTGAACTGAATTGATAGATCTTTTACTCTCAATTCTCTCTGCTCCCATGTAATAAATACTATGAAATAAGATTTTTGTCAGACCGGGCTGAGCTTTTTGTTGTTCAGTCACCCAGTTGTGTCCGAGTCTCTGCGACCCCGTGGACTGCAGCACGCCAGGCCTCCCTGTCCATCAGCAACTCCCGGAGTTCACTCAAATTCATGTCCATCGGGTGGGTGATGCCATCCAACCGTCTCATCTTCTGTCGTCCCCTTCTCCTCCTGCCTTCAATCTTCCCCAGCATCAGGTCTTTTCCAGCGAGTCAGCTTTGAGCTTTGGAGAGGCACAGTTAAAGGGTCCGTTTTCCTTTTTCACCCCTGAAGTACTAACTTTCGACCACTTGGGGGCAGTATCGCCCTGGTTGAGACCGCCCCCGCTTCAGGGTGGTGGACAGCGTGACCTCAGGGAAAACTAGGGCAAGCGTGTCAGCCCAGTCCTCCAGTCTGTAGCTGATGCTGAGACTGATTAATATTCTTCCTTTCCCTCCGCCATCACTAAATCCTAAATGAAGGACGTGTGTGCTGCCATAAAATGGGGTTTCTCAAGTTGCTTCATAAAGATCACCCAAGTGTGTGGTCTATCCTCTGCAGATTGTGCTCCATCTCTGCTGAATAGCCGCCTTTTCCCAATGCCGCGAGTGCCGTACTTTTCCTTCTCATGAGGACTGGATTGAAACCAAAAAAGGGAAACCAGGGCAATTCACAAATTGGATCCAGTGGTCAACAGAGAGAAGCCCAAGCGATGATCACCATCACATTTAAAATACGTACTGGTTTCCACTGTTGTTGTCTGGTCACTAAGTCGTGTCTGACTCTGCGACCCCATGGACTGCAGCACGCCAGGCTTCCTTGTCCTTCACTATCCCCTGGAGTTTGCTCAGATTCATGTCCACTGAGTGATGTTATCCAACCATCTCATCCTCTGCCGCCCTCCTCTCCTTTTGCCTTCAATCTTTCCCAGAATCAGGGTCTTTTCCAATGAGCTGGCCCTTCACATTAGGTGACCAAATTATTGGAGCTTCAGAATCAGTCATTCCAATGGATATTCAAGGTTAATTTCCTTTATGATAGACTGGTTTGATCTCCTTGCAGTCCAAGTACTCTCGAGAGTCTTCTCCAACACCACAGTTCAAAAGCATCAGTTCTTCATTGCTCAGCGTCCTTTATGGTCCAACTCTCACATCTGTACATGACTACTGGAAAAACCATAGCTTTGACTATATGGACATTTTTGGCAAAGTGCTGTCTCTGCTTTTTAATATACTGTCTAGGTTTGTCATAGTTTTCCTTCCAAGGAGCAAGTATGTTTTAATTTTATGGCTGCAGTCACCATCTGGAATCTGGACTTTGGAGCCCAAGAAAATAAAATCTGTCATTGCTTCCACTTTTTCCCCTTTTATTTGCCATGAAGTGATGGGACTGGATGCTATGATTTTAGTTTTTTAAATGTTGAGTTTCAAGCCAGCTTTTCCACACTCTTCTTTCACCCTCATCAAGAGGCTCTTTAGTTCCTCTTCACTTTCTGCCATTCAGTTCAGTTCAGTTCAGTCACTCAGTCGTGTCTCACTCTTTGTGACCCCATGAATCGCAGCACACCAGGCCTCTCTGTCCATCACCAACTCCCGGAGTTCACTCAGACTCACATCCATCGAGTCAGTGATGCCATTCAGCCATCTCATCCTCTGTCGTCCCCTTCTTCTCCTGCCCCCAATCCCTCCCAGCATCAGAGTCTTTTCCAATGAGTCAACTCTTCACATGAGGTGGCCAAAGTACTGGAGTTTCAGCTTTAGCATCATTCCTTCCAATGAACACCCAGGACTGATCTCCTTTAGAATGAACTGGTTGGATCTCCTTGTAGTCCAAGGGACTCTCAGAGTCTTTTCCAACACCACAGTTCAAAAGCATCAATTCTTCGGTACTCAGCTTTCTTCACAGTCCAATTCTCACATCCATACATGACCACAGGAAAAAGCATAGCCTTGACTAGATGGACCTTTGTTGGCAAAGTAATGTCTCTGCTTTTGAATATGCCATCTAGGTTGGTCATAACTTTCCTTCCAAGGACTAAGCGTCTTTTAATTTCATGGCTGCAGTCACCATCTGCAGTGATTTTGGAGCCCAGAAAAATAAAGTCTGACACTGTTTCCACTGTTTCCCCATCTATTTCCCATGAAGTGATGGGACCAGATGCCATGATCTTTGTTTTCTGAATGTTGAGCTTTAAGCCAACTTTTTCACTCTCCACTTTCACTTTCATCAAGAGGCTTTTTAGTTCCTCTTCACTTTCTGCCATAAGGGTGGTATCATCTGCATATCTGATGTTGTTGATATTTCTCCTGGCAATCTTGATTCTAGCTTGTGCTTCTTCCAGCCAAGTGTTTCTCATGATATACTCTGCATAGAAGTTAAATAAGCAGGGTGACAATATGCAGCCTTGTCTTACTTCTTTCCCAGTTTTGAACCAGTCCATTGTTCCATGTAAGATTCTAACTGTTGCTTCTTGATCCACATACAGGTTTCTCAGGAGACAGGTAAGTTGGTCTGGTAGTCCCATCTCCTTAAGTATTTCCCACAGTTTGTTGTGATCCACAGTCAAAGGCTTTAGCACAGTCAATGAAGCAGAAGTAGATGTTTTTTTCTGGAATTCCCTTGGTTTCTCTATGATCTAACGGATGTTGGCAATTTGATCTCTGGTTCCCCTGCCTTTTCTAAACCCAGCTTGCACATCTGGAATGTCTCAGTTCACATACTGTTGAAACCTAACTTGAAGGACGTTGAGCATAACCTTGCTAGCGTGTGAAATGAGTGCAATTGTGTGGCACTTTGAACTTTCTTTTGCAGAATCTGTGATTCTATGTGGTTTTCAAAGTCACCGCTGAGAGAGAGATAATCGTTATGAAAATACCTCTTGTGTTGACTCTTGATGGTGTACTGCAGCTTATTTTTAACCCACCCAATATCCCTGAAGCAAACTGCCTGCAATGCAGTGTTGTACGGGAATCTCTTGCATTCAGTGATTCCCCGTCCAGCCATCTCTCCCCCTCCATGCTTTAGTTGTAACTGCATAACCGACGTGCTTGGGCCAGCACTGCCTATGTGGCTTTCTTGGTCTTCAACATGTGGGAATGGGAAACTGAAATTCCTGCGAATTTGTACAAAAAGTATAAGGTCATAAGTCATTCTTAAAATATTTTCAGCATTCTTAGTACTCTTTACTCATTAGTTCAGGTATCTAAAATTTTCTTAATAATTACAAATTTTAGGTGTTTAATACTAAGTACTGTAGACTATAGGTGATGACCTGGTGGCTGAGTCAGTAAAGAATCCACCTGTAATGCACGAGACTGCCTGCTGTGCAGGAGACCTGGGATGGATCCCCAGGTCAGGAAGATTCCTTGGAGAAGGAAATTGCAACCCACTCCAGTTTTCTTCCTGGAAAGTCCCATGGACAGAGAAGCCTGGCAGGCTACAGCACATGGGGTAGTAAGAGACACAACTTAGCCACCAAAGCACCACCGTTGTAGACTACAGAGAACAGCCAAACACTGGAAAATGCTCCAGGGACGTGACTGGGCAGTACTTGGATACAGGAGCATTCAGGTCTCCCAATACGATTAAAAGTATTAGACAGAATCATGTTAAAAGTGCCAGTTTAAGGACTTATTTTTTCTATATTATTTCCTGGAACATGTCTCATAGGATTTGTATAAAGTATCTTATGCATATAAACACTACTTCCTTTACTTGCAAGAATAACTCACTGTTAGCAGCAAACGGACCATGAACACACTCATGGGGACAGCTGCCATCAAGACTGACCGATCAGATCCTGACAGTTTCTCCCAGTGCTTCTAGTTCTGGTCTCAGAAACGCAGGAATTAAAGCATAATAATCACTCAACATCACTAATTATCAGGGAAATGCAAATGAAAACCTTCAATGAGATAGCACAGTGATTTAAATTTTCTCATCCACCAGTAAAACCTCTGACGCTGCACATCACATTTCCTGGTTGGTCCCCACTTTCTTCCTGACGTGAGTGGATCCCTCTGAACCAGTAACCTCTCTACATTGATGGTTATGCTTTGTTTATTTATTTTTAAATTAAATTATATTTTATTTCTTTTTAAAATTAATCTGTAGTTTATCTGCAGCATTCTATTTGTTTTAGGCATACAACATAGTGATTCAGTTATAGTTGTGGATTGTATTCCATTTAAACTTCTGGCATTTTGGCTATTTTCCCTATGCTGTACAATATATCCTCGTATCTGGTTTATTTTATACATAAAAGGTCCATATTTTGTACCTCTTACTCCTCTTTCCCTGTCTTGCCTTTCCTCTCTTCCCTCTCCCTGCTGGTAACCACTAGTCTCTTCTCTGTGGAATTTTTGTAGCCTTTTTGATGATAGCATGCTGACAGTTGTAAGGTGCTCTCTCAGTGAAGGTTTCCATTTGCATTTCCCTGATAATTAGTGATGTTGAGTGATTATTATGCTTTAATTCCTGCAGCAGAATTATAATAACTTTCTCAATTTTCCTGATTTCGCAATTACCTTTTTTCAGACTTTGGATTTAAAAATAAATACTTTCTTTTGGGGGGGGCGTGCAGGGAGAAACACCGGGAAGGAATTTCCACATAGAAGCTCCACTCCTGCTGCTATAACTAATCCTTTTTCTCATCCACCAGTAAAACTGTACGAAAAGAGTTGGAGGAATTCATTGTATCAACACACTAGTGATATTTCTGTCATGTGTTCTGGCCACAATGTGCTTATCGATTCACAGTGGAATCACATGGTTACTTGATTATATTACGTGATAAACTGCGTTTTAATAAAGTTCTAATGAGACAGGCATAGTTAGAGAATGCCAGCAGAAGAGGACTGTACCTCCTGGGCATACTTCTCTGTAAGTCATTTGATACCAAGAACAGACTCACAAACCCAAATGGATGAACATGAAAAGGATGAGCAGGGCTTTGAAAGTAGAAAATTTGAAAGTAGCAGTGAAGATGCAGGAGATGAAAAGTGGAGGAAACCTAAAATAATTTTGTAAGTTCTGACTTCCACTTATGCTACTATGAGTCTACCTTGTTATCAGGGGCTGGGGGCTGGGGGCGGGGTATGTGGGGGAGGGGTAACCATCATTTTCTCAAAGAAACATCGTTGATTGACAAGTCAGTCCCATGATATGATTCATGATGCACTGATATTCCACTCAGTGTTCTAATTTCAGAATCTAGTATCTTCACGCAAAGACTCTTATTTTAAGGGAATAATTTATTAATAAGAAGGAGGAGCTCATTACATTCAGCTAAAATATATTCAGGAAGGTAACTGGGGGAACTCCGTAATTCAATGGAAAGGACTGATCAGCACTTCAGAGCCTTCTTCCCAACAGGGTAACATTTCAACACTCTTCATTTTGCGTGGTGCTCAGTCATGTCTGACTCTTTCACAACCCCACGGACAGTAGCCCACCAGGCTCCTCTGTCCATGGGATTTTCCAGGCAAGGATACTGGAGTGGGTTGCCATTTCTTCCTCCAGAGGATCTTCCTGATTCAGGGACCAAGCCTGTGTATCTTGTGTCCCCTGCATTAACATGTGGATTCTTTACCACTGAGCCACCACGGAAGCCCCTTCCTTTGGAATTCCAAGTTAGTTTTCTCTATGATTTGTGACAATGAGTACAAATGAAAGGAGGCAAGAAAATGCAGTTGCAAACTTTTGTTCGCATTCTCAACAATGCCAAGTTCACTATATACATTTAATTGATTCATTATGTTCTGATGTGACTTGACCTGGGTTTGTTCATAAGCAACCTGCCCACCAGAGAACTTTCTTTCTCTTCTTCAATGTTTAGTTGAAAGCAAAGGCATTTTTAATATTGTTAAATCTATAGCTGTTCCTGGAATAAGTAACACGTGTTTAGTTCTCCCTATCATGTGAAATTATATAAAACATTTTAAAGCACTAAATCTAGTTTTGAAGAGAGGAAGTAACCAAAGCAAAAAGTGTTAATCTAGGGAAAACATTAAAAATTTAGGAAAAACACAAAAACATCATCACTGTGATGATGGAAAGTTTACTTGTCAAATAAATTTATATGAGCTTCAGATTCCTCTTATAAATGACTATTTTCCCAATTATAAGAGTAACAGAATCTTATATTTAAAATCATGAAAAATGCCTAAATGGGTATAGAAAAAAAACATTATCCATAATTCTACAAATCACATATAACAACTGTTCACTTTTTGGTATATTTCTATTCATTATTATGCATATGTATTTTTACAAAATTGGGTTCCTATTGTAAATAAAGATTTGTACCTTGCTTTTTATCACTTATAAGTGCCTTTATTATGAAATATTAAATATAATTCAAAGTACACTCTATTTTTGTATCCAATATTTGAAATTATATTTTAATAGCTTTTTAAAATAAATTAAGAAACAGCCTTGTATTTTCATTTTTGTTTGACTCAGTTATTTGAGATTACACTTTTAGAATAAGAATTATTGAATCAAAGAAGGGAAAGTTTTCTAGGCCTTTGGTGTACTTAGTCACAGCATTCAGAAGGTGTAGCTGACTACAGAGTTAAAAATTCAATAACTAACCTTCTCTTTTAACTCTTGCATTAAATCAAATAATGTACACATGCTGTTTTTTTCTGCTAACTATGCTGATCCTGTTTTGCTAGTTGTTCTTATCTTGAGTCACAGGTGCTTAGGACCAAGTGGTTGGCAGAAAAACTGTCGGAACATCTTGACCAAAGGCAGAGAATCACAATGGCCACAAATCGTGGGAAAGTCAAGAATAGTAGCACCTGCTCAGCGAAGCCTTGGTCACATAGTCCCACCACCCAGACCCTCATAATTCTCCTTAAATTGACCTACCCTCTTTCAGAGAGCAGAAGGGCAGTTTTCAACATGCTAGTCTGCTACCCTCCTCGTTTGCCAGCAAATTAATAAATTTCTCTTTCTTTGTCCTCACAACCTTGACCTCATTACTCTTTGTTTCTTTGTTATTTTTTAAATTATGAAAGTATTGATAGCACATTTACAGGAGACTTGGAAAATACAGAACAAAGTTACATTTAGTTCCACTATATATTACAGTTATCTTTTTAAGAAGATAAATTAAGATTTTTAGTTGGAGTTTCTATATCAAACAATCAAAAATTAATAGAATGGATACACAGAAAAGTAGAAGGGTATTGTTGATGTTTAGTTGCTTAGTCGTGTCCAACTCTTTGCGACCCCATGGACTGTAGCCTGCCAGGCCTCTCTGTCCAAGGAATTCTCCAGGCAAGTGTACTGGAGTGGGTTGCCATTTCAGTAGAAGGATATAGTAGATATGAAAAGCACTGTGAACCAATTCAATATAATAAAGATTTATACGATGTTCACACACAGTAGGATACAAATTCTATTCAAGTTTCCATAGACCATAAACTAGGAGACACTGGAACATATCCAGGTTGTCTTCATTACTCTTAACTCAGCACTTGGGGCAGGGGCTGAATTTTCAGTTACAAAAGGTTATACCAATTTATTTTTTTAAATTAATGTTTAATTGGAGGGTGATGCTGCATGTGCAATCTCATTATCAGACCCCTCCCCCCCCCCCCCCCCCCCCCCCCGCCTCTTCTGAAGAGCCAGGAGCAAGCATTGCAGCGCTGCAACCAAGGGCCCCGGGTCCCTGCACGTCTCATTATCAGGCAGGAAGAGAAGTCTTTCCTCTTGGACTGCTATTATGAGTACAGGGTGTGGACCTGGGCCAAATAGGGCAAGAAGTCAGATCAATGGCACAGGGTAGGAAAGCATGGAAGTGCTATCTTTGTCATGATGGCAAGCGACAGACACCCACCCCAGCCCCCTAAGCCTTCAAGTGTTGTCTGAGGCTGCTTTACTGACGAAGGCATTCTTCAGAGCGCCTTTGACATCCTTGTTGCGCAGAGTGTAAATCAGGGGGTTGAGTAAGGGGGTGATGAAGGTGTAGATCAGGGCGATTCGGCGGTCCTCATCCTCCGAGGTGCTGGACCGGGGGCGCAGGTAGACCAGGCTGCAGCAGCCGTACTGCAGCAGGACCACAGCGAGGTGAGAGGAGCAGGTGGAGAAGGCCCTGCAGCGGCCCTCTGCAGAGCGGATGCGCACGATGGCCGAGCCGATGAGCACGTAGGAGACGGAAATGAGGAGGAAGGGCACGGTCAGCACGAGGCTGCCCATGGCGTAGAGCACGGCCTGGTGCACGCGGATGTCCGCGCAGGCCAGTCGCAGGACTGGGGGCACGTCACAAAGGAAGTGGTTGATTTCGCTGCGGTGCCCACAGAAGGGCAGGGTGAAGATGAGGATGGTGAGCTGCAGGGAGAGGAGGGAGGCCAGGCCCACGGCACAGCCCACCATCCGGACGCAGAGCTTCCGGGTCATGATGAGCGTGTAATGCAGCGGGTGGCGGATGGCCACGTAGCGGTCATAGACCATGACCGCCAAGAGGAAGCAGTCAGTGCTGCCCAGGGTGACGAAGAAGAACATTTGGGCCCCACAGCCAGCCAGTGGGATGGGCTTCTGGGCGCCCAAAATGTTGGAAAGCATCAAGGGTACCACCACGGTGGTGTAGCAGATTTCCAAGAAGGACAGACTGCACAGGAAGAAGTACATGGGGGTGTGGAGTGAGCTGTGTGTGCACACCACCCAGATGATGGTCGTGTTGCCGCAAAGGATCATCAAGTAGAGGACGAGGAAGAGGGCGAAGAGGAGGACCTGGAATTCTGGGACGGTGGTGAAGACCCGAAACACAAACTCCGTGGGGCCAGACTGGTTGAGGACAGGGCTCCTCGCCCACATGTCTCCTGCGGAAGAAGACCAGAAGATGCTGAGACTGCCTTTCCTGAATTACTCAATTGTGTGAGTAGAATCAAGGACTTAAAATTTTGCTTTTGATTTGAAATTGCCTATTTAGTATCCAGTTTCCAATCTCAATGTTTGGAAACGAATTCACAATAGAGGGCATGGTACATTCTCCCTGGGAAATCTTCATGAATGGGATAGATTGTTATCTACAGAAGTTTCTGTTGACAGAGATGTCTTTTTCTTTTAAACTCTGCTATTTAAAATCCAATTGACAAGGGCTAATTCTTTGCTTGTATTTAAAGAGTTGCGTACAGTTGTACTTTGTTATCTGTGTGAGACTGATACCAAAGCCCAGAAAGGCTTAAGTTCCTTTCATAAAATAGGACAGTATCTGCCTATAACCTACACACATCCTCCCACATACTTTATATCCTCTCTAGATTACTTATAATACCTAATACAATGCAAATGCTTTGTAAATAGTTGCTGCTACTCTTAAGTCACTTCAGCCGTGTCTGACTCTGTGTGACTCTATAGACGGCAGCCCACCAGGCTCCACTGTCCCTGGGATTCTCCAGGCAAAAACACTGGAGTGGGTTGCCGTTTCCTTCTCCAGTGCATCAAAGTGAAAAGTGAAAGTGAAGTCGCTCAGTCATGTCCGACTCTTAGTGACCCCATGGACTGCAGCCTACCAGGCTCCTCCATCCATGGGTTTTTCCAGGCAAGAGTACTGGAGTGGGGTGCCATTGCCTTCTCTGAAATAGTTGCTGGTGCCCTGCAAATTCAAGTTTTGCTTTAGGGAATTTTCTGGAAATTAAAAAAATTCTCTATTGCTGATTGGTCAAACCCATGGGGGCAGATCCAACATTTGTTGGATCATTGTAAAAGCAGGAGAGTTCCACAAAAACATCTACTTCTGCTTCACTGAGTATGCCAAAGCCTTCAGCTGTGTGGATAGCAACAAACTGTGGAAAATTCTTAAAGAGATGGGACTACCAGACCACCTGACCCACCTCCTGAGAAATTCGTTTGCAGGTCAAGAAGCAACAGTTAGAACTGGACATGAAACAACAAACTGATTCCAAATCAGGAAAGAAGTACATTGAGGCTGTATACTGTCACCCTGCTTATTTAACTTATATGCAGAGTACATCATGAGAAACCCTGGGCTGGATGAAGCACAAACTGGAAGCAAGATTGCTGGGAGAAATATCAATAACCTCAGATATACAGATGACACCATCTTTATGGCAGAAAGCAAAGAAGAACTAAAGAGCCTCTTGATGAAAGTGAAAGAGGAGAGTGAAAAAAGTTGGCTTAAAACTCAACATTCAGAAAACTAAGATCGTGGCATCTGGTCCCATCACTTCATGGCAAATAGATTGGGAAACAGTGGAAACTGTGACAGACTTTATTATTTTGGGCTCCAAAATCACTGCAGATGGTGATTGCAGCCATGAAATTAAAAGATGCTTACTCCCTGGAATAAAAGTTATGACCAACATAGACAGCATATTAAAAAGCAGAGACATCACTTTGCCAACAAATATCTGTCTGGTCAAGGCTATGGTTTTTCCAGTAGTCATGTATGGATGTGAGAGTTGGACTGTGAAGAAGGCTGAGCACCGAAGAATTGATGCTTTTGAATTGTGGTGTTGGAGAAGAGTCTTGAGAGTCCCTTGGACTGCAAGGAGATCCAAGCAGTCCATCCTAAAGGAGATAAGTCCTGAATATTCATTGGAAGGACTCATGCTGAAGCTGAAACTCCAATACTTTGTCCACCTGATGCGAAGAACTGACTCATTTGAAAGGACCCTGTTGCTGGGAAAAATTGAAAGTGGGAGAAGGGGACGACAGAGGATAAGACGGTTGGATGGCATCACCAACTCGATGGACATCAAGTAGGCTCTGAGAGTGAGTTGGTGATGAACAGGGAAGCCTTGCGTGCTGCAGTCCATGGGATCACAAAGAGTCAGAAATGACTGAGTGACTGAACTGAACTGAACTGTTGGGTACAGAACATGTGGATAGGGAGGACTGACTCTATTAATAATTGTAGATATTTTCAAAATTAGGTAAATCGATGTATTGTTTACATTTTTGGTAAACATTCTTTTTGAAATATAGCATACACAGAAAGAACGTCACAAATTCTAAATGTACAGTTTGATCTGTTTTTTACACAGTTAATGTACCAGCATAAACTCTATCAAGATTAAGAAATAGAAAAATTCCAGTACCCTACAAACATTCTTTATGTCTTCTCTCAGTCTTTATGCTTCACAAAGATAACCACTCTTTTGGCCTTATCACTGAAGATTAGTTAAACTGTGCTTCAATTTATATATGTAATAATAAAGTGTGTGCTTTATTGTACCTGGCTTCAACATTATGTCTGCAAAGTTAGTCTTGCTGTTTTTTATAGCAAGACTTTGTTCTTTCCACTGTGCTATAGTATCCCATTTTTTTATGGCTACATTATAATTTATTCATGAGTTTTTCACTTTTCATCCAGTTTTGACTCCATATGAAACTAGGCAAACATCTTTTATTACAACTCTTTCTGATATATACTCTTTGTGTATTTCCTCTCATTTGAATATTTAAAAAAAAATTTCAACCATGAACCTAAACTTTTAAGACTTGGACAAATTCAGATGAAAGGAACATGTAAAGGGAATCATGTAATAATGAAGCAGAGCTGCCTGAGGTAAGAAAAGAAAATAAGAAAACTAAAGATGCAATAGCAGAATTCAAATAGGCATTAAAACCATCAGGTGAATAAGTTTTATGAAGATAGGGAAAAATACCTGTCAACTAAGCACTTTTATATTAGAGTGGGCTACACTTTTATTTTTGATACAAAACCCCAAGAGACAATAGAGCAATGTCTATAGAGTTTAAAGAAAAGCAAATATTTTTTGTGAAAGAATTCTATACTCAGGCTTTAGAGCTTTATGTTCAAAAACAACAAAAAGACTTTCTCAAATTTACCAGGGCTTAGGAAACATGGGCAAAGCTTGGAGATACTGTGAGGTCAGTTCAAGACCATAGAAATAAAGCAATTATCATGATAAAGCAAGTCACAATTTTTTTTTGTTTGTTTCCCAGTGCATTTAAAAGTTATGTTTACACAATACTATAGTCTATTAAATGTGCAATAATAGCATTATGTTAAAAAATATGAAAGTGAAAGTGAAAGTCTTAGTCATTCAGTCGTGTCCAACTCTTGGTGACCCCATTGACTATAAAAATATAGATACATTAATTAAAAGTGGTTTATTGCTAAAAAGTGCTAATGATCATTTGAGCTTCTGCCAGTCATAATCTTTTTGCAAGAGTAATACAAAGATCACAGGAAACAGATCACCATAAAAAATAGAACAATAATGAAAATGTTTGAAATATTACAAGAAATTACCAAAATGTGACACAGAAACAAGTGAGCAAATCTATTGGAAAATGGCATCAACAGACCGGCTTGATGCAGGGCAAACCTTCAACTTGTCAGACGAGGAAATATCTGTGACGCACAGTAAGTGATGTCGCTCAGTTGTGTCCGACTCTTTGCGACCCCACGGACTGTAGCCTACCAGGCTTCTCCCTCCCTCCATGGGATTTTCCAGGTAAGAGTACTGGAGTGGGTTGCCATTTCCTTCTCCAGGGGATCTTCCCGACCCAGGGATCGAACCCTGGTCTTAAGCATTCCAGGCAGACGCTTTACCCTCTGAACCACCAGGGAACACAGTGAAGTGAAGAGCAATAAAATCAGATATGCTTGTGAGAAATGGAATATGCCTGTGATATCAGTAAATAAGGATGTCAAAGTCATCAGCGTTTCCAGCCCTCCGGTGTGAGCTGGTGAGCCCTGAGGGACACAGGAAGGAGACTGTCTGCCTTCTAGCAGCCAGCAGACCTACGGCCACTCCCTAAGGTAAGCCCCAAGGAAAGGAAGCTCAGGATGTGAAAACACAGGAAACTGGCCCCAGATAGATGAGGTGCATGTCAAAGGAATGATTTCAGTGAACCCAGACTCTTGCATTTTCCCCTACATAGACAGGAGCTGAATTCCTTAGCTTGGGTTACCTGGTTTTCTTTAATTAATAATAACCTTTAACTTTTGACATTCAGACTACCTGCCCTTTGCTGTAAAACTTGTATATAACCTGGCTCCTCCCCTCACCTCCTTGGAGTAGTTCTCAGGGTCACTTGAGGTGCTGTCTTGAAGTCCTAAAAATTCCCACCAAATAAAGCATAACTCTCAACTTTTATGTTGTGAATATTTTTTAAGTTGACACTTGCATGCCATTCAATTTAAATACACTTAAAATAATTCCTCAACAAAAAATCTGGGTTGCTGGGTGATTAATATTACTCCAAGATGGTGGAGTAGAAGGATGCGCGCTCATTATCTCCTGCCAGAACTCTAAAATTAGAACTCACTGCTGAACAACCATCGACAGGAGAATGTTGGATCCTGCCAAAAAAAGATAATCCACATTCAAAGGAGAAGCTCCAGCAGGACGGTAGGAGGGGTGAAATCGTGTTTAGAACCAAACCGCATACTGGCCTGAGACAAACCTTGTGCCCACCAGGACCCAGAGATGCCACAGAGACTGAGCCAGAACTGTGTTTGAGTGTCTCCTGTGGAGGTCCGGGTCAGCAGTGGACTGCCGCAGGGGCAGGGGCTCTGGATGCAGCAGACCTGGGTATAGCATAAGCCCTCTTGGAGGAGGTCACCATTAACCCTACCATAGAGCTGCCAGAACTTACAGACTGCCAAAAATAGACTCTTGAAGGACACAAACAGAACCTTGTGTGCACCAGGACCCAGGACAAAGGAGAAGTGACCCCACAAGAGACTGACCCAGACTTGCCTGTGAGTGTCCAGGAATATCTGGTGGAGGCATGGGTCAGTGGTGGCCTGCTGCAGGATTGGGGGCATTGAGTGTAGCAGTGCATGCATGGGACCTTTTGAAGGAGGTCGCCATTATCTTCATTACTTCCACCATAGTTTGGCTGGAGGTCAAATAATAGGGAGGGAACACAACCCTGCCCATCAACAGAAAATTGGATTAAAGATTTACTGAGCATGGCCCCACCCATCAGAACAAGACCCAGTTTCTCCCTCAGTCAGTCTCTCCCATCAGGAAGCTTCCATCAGCTTCTTATCCTTCTCCATCACAGGGAAGACAGAATGGAAACCACAATCACAGAAAACTAACCAAACTGATCACATGGACCATAGCCTTGTCTAACTTAATGAAACTATGAGCCATGTCGTGTGGGGCCACCCAAGACAGGCGGGTCATGGTGGAGAGTTCTGACAGAATGTGGTCCACTGGAGAAGGGAATGGCAAACCATTTCAGTATTCTTGCCTTGAGAACCCAATGAACTGTATGAAAAGGCAAGAAGATAAGACACTGAAAGATAAACTCCCCAGGTTGGTAGGTGCCCAATATGCTACTCGAGATCAGTGGAGAAATACCTCCAGAAAGAATGAAGAGATGGAGTCAAAGCAAAAACAACACCCAGTTGTGGATGTGAATGGTGATGGAAGTAAAATTTGATGCTGTAAAGAGCAATATTGCATAGGAACCTGGAATGTTACGTCCATGAATCAAGGCAAATTGGAAGTGGTCAAGGCAGAGGAACCAGAGATCAAATTGCTAACATCCACTGGATCATTGAAAAAGCAAGAGAGTTCCAGAAAAACATCTATTTCTGCTTTATTGACTATACCAAACCCTTTGACTGTGTGGATCACAATAAACTGTGGAAAATTCTGAAAGAGATGGGAATACCAGACCACCTGACCTGCCTCCTGAGAAACTTGTATGCAGGTCAGGAAGCAACAGTTAGAACTGGACATGGAACAACAGACTGGTTCCAAATAGGAAAAGGAATACATCCAGGCTGTATATTGTCACCCTGCTTATTTAACTTATATGCAGAGTACATCATGAGAAACGCTGTGCTGGAAGAAGCAGAAGCTGGAATCAAGATTGCCAGAAGAAATATCAATAACCTGAGATATGCAGATGACACCACCCTTATGGAAGAAAGTGAAGAAGAACTAAAGAGCCTCTTGAAAGTGAAAGAGGAGAGTGAAAAGGAGAGCTTAAATCTCAACATTCAGAAAACGAAGATCATGGCATCTGGTCCCATCACTTCATGGCAAAATAGGTGGGGAAACAGTGGAAACAGTGATAGCGTTTATTTTCTTGGGCTCCAAAATCACTGCAGATGGTGACTGCAGTCATGAAATTAAAAGATGGTTGCTCCTTGGAAGGAAAGTTATGACCAACCTAGACAGTACATCAAAAAGTAGAGACATTACTTTGTCAACAAAGGTCCATCTAGTCAAGGCTATGGTTTTTCCAGTAGTCATGTATGGATGTGAGGGTTGGACTGTGAAGGCTGAGCGACGAAGAATTAATGCTTTTGAACTGTGTTGTTGGAGAAGACTCTTGAGAGTCTCTTGCACTGCAAGGAGATCCAACCAGTCCATCCTAAAGGAGATCAGTCCTGGGTGTTCATTGGAAGGACTGATGCTGAAGCTGAAACTCCAATACTTTGGCCACCTGATGCAAAGAGCTGACTCATTGCAAGGGACCCTGATGCTGGGAAAGATTGGAGGAGGAGGGGATGAAAGATAGGAGGACAAGGGGATGACAGAGGATGAGAGGGTTGGATGGCATCACCGACTCAATGGACATGAGTTTGGGTAAACTCCAGGAGTTGGTGATGGACAGGGAGGCCTGGTGTGCTGCAATTCATGGGGTTGCAAAGAGTCGGACACAACTGAACGACTGAACTGAACTGAAACAGGAGATGGCAAGAGTGAATGTCGACATTTTAGGAATCAGTGAACTAAAATGGACTGGAGTGGGTGAATTTAACTCAGATGACCATTGTATCTACTTCTCTGGGCAAGAATCCCTTAAAAGAAATGAAGTACCCATCATAGTCAGCAAAAGAGTCTGAAATGCAGTACTTGGATGCAATCTCAAAAATGACAGAATGATCTCTGTTCGTTTCCAAGGCAAACTATTCAATATCACAGTAATCCAAGTCTATGCCCCAACCAGTAATGCTGAAGAATCTGAAATTGAATGGTTCTATGAAGACCTACAAGACCTTCTAGAACTAACACCCTCAAAAGATATCCTTTTCATTATAGGGGACTGGAATGCAAAAGTAGGAAGTCAAGAGATCCCTGGAGTAACAGGCAGATTTGGCATTGGAGTACAAAACGAAGCAGGTCAAAGGCTAACAGAGTTTTGCCAAGAAAATGCACTGGTCATAGCAAACACCCTCTTCCAACAACACAAGGGAAGACTCTACACATGAACATCACCAGATGGTCAACACTGAAATCAGATTGATTATATTCTTTGCAGCCAAAGATGGAGAAACTCTATACAGTCAGCAAAAACAAGACAGGAAGCTGACTGTGGCTCAGATCATGAACTCCAAATTCAGAGTTAAATTGAAGAAAGTAGTCCATGCAAGTCCATGGGGTTGCAAAGAGTCCGACATGAATGAGCGACTGAATTGACTGAACTGGGTGATTAACCAAATTCAAGATTGAGGGAGTTGCAATGTAAAAACTTGGTTTGAAAAATCAAAGAATAAGATATGTATTTAACACTAAGTGGTTAATGCAAATACTGTTAAAAGCAAAAAAAAATTCTAAAGATAATTATTGAAAGAATGCATAATATAAAATGCAAAAAGTTAGAATAGCTCTGCATATTTAAAACCACAAAGTGCACAACTGGGAAATTGGTAGTGAAGGATGGGAGAAATGTAAGGATACTAATTTTTTCAATCAATGGAAGCAAGAATTCAAGAGCTATTTCATGTAGATATGACTAATTAGAGGACTACCTATTCAACCATAAATTTCTGAGTAATAATCATCAGTAGAATAAACACACAGCATATCCACTCCAAACAATCTGATTTTAAAAAGTAAAAATATAGTGCAGAGAGCCAAAGGAAACAAAGGAAAGTGTGAGCAAGCATATAAGATAAAAATAGCTTAATGTAAGCTGAGAAAAGTATTTTGCTTCTGGAAATAAGTTTAAGAGAGGTTTGCTGCTGCTGCTGCCAAGTCGCTTCAGTCGTGTCCAACTCTGTGCGACCCCATAGATGGCAGCCCACCAGGCTTGTCCGTCCCTGGGATTCTCCAGGCAAGAACACTGGAGTGGGGTTTATGTTTTATTAAAGAGTATCTCACACTTACATGAGAAAAAATTCAACCAGGTTTATGTATAGTGACATTAAAAGGCTAGCATCACTTTTATTTAGCGCTGTGTCTTAGGATGTAGCCTGTGAAAGAAAACAGAAAAAGGATACAGTATATTTAATTGTTTGATTTAAGACCCAACAGAACCAATTGAAAGACTGAGATGAGTAAGACATTCGTCGCGGTGGCTGGTTCCAAATGAATGTGATAGGGAATCTCCTAACTGAGCTTAGCCGATGTGTCAGATTAACCAATGCTCGTCCTTCCCTCTGTGCAAGGTGCTGTATGGAGCCTGTGATACACTGAGCACAAGAGACCTGAGGCTTATTCTCTGACATGTTTGAGCATTCCTACAACCACACTGAACTGTATGTTTAAGATTCAGTTGGGTTTCACCCAAACTTACTTCGATAATTTGGATTCATTTTTGTAATGATGTAATTTTATTAAATTAAGATTAAAATTTTTAAAAAGTGGAAGAAAGCTAGAAGATGGTGTAGATAAATATTTTTCAGATCTCAGAGTACAACCAAATGACTTACAACCAAATAAGCAGAGTACATAAAAATATTGACACTTGGACAGAATAAACATTTAAAAGTTCTGTGTGTCAAAAATACAATAAACAAACTGAATAGAAAATGAAAATTTACCCCACAGCAAAAAAGTTTATAATCAGAAGAACAAGCAATTCAAAAAAGAAAACTTCAAAGACATATAAACATTCAATTTCATTATTTTTCAAATAAATATAAACTTAAATAAAATTGGATATAATTTTCTGCTTAGAAACTGATTGTTTTGGAAAAATAATAATATCTAGTGTTGTGAAAGTTGCAAAGAGGGATATAATCCCAAATATTGCTGAAAGTGAAAGTCCCTTAGTTATGTCTGACTCTTTGCGACCCCATGGACTATACAGTCCATGGAATTCTCTAGGCCAGAATACTGGAGTGGGTAGCCTTTCCCTTCTCCAGGGGCTCTTCCCAACCCAGGGACTGAACCTGGGTCTCCTGCATTGCAGGCAGATTCTTTACCATCTGAGCTATTTGGGAAGCTCTAGTTACTGGAAGTATAACAGTGCTATAAAGATGTGTGGAGTGCAATCTGGTAGTATGTCATAAAAGACTTGAAGAAATGCATTCACTTTGATTCAGCAATAATGTATTACGGAATTTATAAGAATAAATATGTTCTTATAAATTAATCGTGTATGTGCACAAAATTGTTGACAGGAATATTCATTACAGTTTCTGATATAACAGTGAAAATTGTACCAACCAAATATCATTAATGAGAAAATGCTTAAATTTATTGGGGTCTAGCCATGCGATGGGAAAATGCAATCATTTGAAAATGATGTTGTGGAAAATGCTTTATGAGATCAGGAAACCCATGAAAAAACAGATCATAAAAAACTGTTAAATCATGATTCCATTTAACAGATAATGATTTCTATTCATAAAAAACAATATATCTTAAAATATTAACAATGAGTATTACCAATGAGTTCAGTCCCTGGTCAAGGAACTAGATCCCACATGCGGCAACTAAGACCCAGCACAGCCAAACAAATAAACATTAAAAAATTAGATCTGAGTGTGAAAACTGCCCTGATTTACTAATTTAATTTTTACATTAGTTATATTACTTGATGAGCCCTGATTCTCTAATGTGTGATTGGAGATGTGAATGTGGGAAATTTATGAAGATTGAGTGTTTCAAATATATAATGTGCCTGGGGCGTGCTAAGTGTCGAGCGAACATCAATGACGTCCTTTCTCTTTCCTCATGATGGTGAATTTCCCTTGGCTAGTTACCCTTCAGTTCTTATCTTTTCCCCAGTGGGCAGTGAGGTTCCTCTAGAGCTGTATTCTCCCAGGTCTTGAGTTGCTCTACTAAGCATTGAAAATAAAAAGAAGAGTAAAAGAGAAAAGGAAGAAGAATAAAATGGAAGGGATATTTCAGTAAAATAATGTGATTCAGATCAGATCAGATCAAATCAGTTGCTCAGTCGTGTCCGACTCTTTGCGACCCCATGAATCTCAGCGCGCCAGGCCTCCCTGTCCATCACCAACTCCTGGAGTTATCGCCAAAAGCAAATAAGATAGATTTTAACTCAGGAAAACATTTAAAAATGAATCTATCTTATTAAGACGTGTGTGTGTGTGTGTGTGTTCAGTTGCTCAGTAGTATTCAACTCTTTGCGACCCCATGGACTGTGGCTCAATAGGCTCCTCTGTCCAGGGAATTTTCCACGGTAAGAATAGTGATGTGGGTTGCCATTTCCTACTCCAGGGGATCTTCCCAAACCAGGGATCAAACCCGTGTCTCTTGTGGCTCTTGCATTGGCAGGGGGGCTCTTTACCCTAGCACCACCTGAAAGTGAGAGTTGCTCAGTTGTGTCCGACTCTTTGTGACCCCATGGACTGTATATTCTCCAGGCCAGGATACTGGAGTGGGTAGCCCTTCCCTTCTGCAGGGGGTCTTCCCAACCCAGGGATCAAATCCAGGTCTCCCGCACTGGAGGCAGATTCTTTACCAGCTGAGCCACCAGGGAAGCCCAAGAATACTGGAGTAGGCCGCCTATCCCTTCTCCAGCGGATCTTCCCAACCCAGGGGATTGAACCTAGGTCTCCCACATTACAGGTGGATTCTTTACCAGCTGAAGCACCAGGGAAGCCCCTATTAAGACATGAAAATCAAATAAGCAGCTTTTACTTGGGTGGGAACTGTCAAGATTTGCAAAACACTTTATGGATAAAGCAAGACATATAGTGTTGGAGCTTGATGTCTGCTAGGACAAGTTATGTCAGGGCAATTTCAAGGAAAAAACTACCACATATATTCAAAGTGAGTCTATAAAATATAAAAAAAATATCAAACTTTGTACTTATGAATTAAGCATTTTCCCTTTCAATGGCCACTTTCAAGGGTTTTGCACTTACTCTAATGATGTTTCTTTCAAACCATTTTTGGAGTGCTGCTGAGGGTTATTTTAAAAGAATGCACATTTTCTCTTATCTCATCAGTTGTGACATACGTTCACACTTGGAGGATACATTTGCTTATTTTCTTAATAGCAAAGCATTTGAGGTTCAGCGAAATAAAATAGAGTAATAAGCTAGGTGACCCCATTTTGCACCATGGAGTTTGAGCAAAACAGGAGTTGGTGAAGCTGATATTGTTGTTTAGTAGAAACATACATTTTTCTTCAATTATTTAAGAAATGTAGGAATAAATATTATCATTGCTGTTAAGTGTACCATTTGAGATGTGTGGCACAATCTTTGTGAACATTTTCCTCACGTTTTCAATTCAAGTTTTCAACTATGAGTAATGGATTTTGTCATTCAAATTCATCTCTTTTGGCCACTGACCAAATGAAAAATCTGGCCATGTCAACATTTTCATCCGGCTAATGTATGAGAGCTGGCGCTAATGGCAAAGAACCTGCTTGCCAGTGCAGGAGATGTAAGAGACATGGGTTCAGTCCTGGGGTCAGGACGATCCCCTGGAGGAGGGCACTGCAATCCACTCCAGTATTCTTGCCTGGAGAATCCCATGGACAGAGGAGCCCGGCAGATTAGAGTCCATAGCATCACAAAGAGTTGGACACGACTGAAGCGATTTAGCACACATGCACACAATGTATGAGAGGCTGATTGTATCTAAAAAAGTTCTTAATAAACATTATCCCTGTGCCAGCTCTTTATTTTTTCATGTCCAAAAGAGTACTGGGCAAATATCAACACATTTCTGTGTTCCAAGTCTTTATCATCCTATCGTATTTCAAGAGGTGTTCAAAACTTCATCTCTTGATTACATTACAGTCCATGCAAATCCATAAAGCTGCATTTATTATTCTGTCTTCTACTACTCTTTCAAAAACTATTCTCAGAGTATCTCCCAGACCTGTTATCATTGCTACTCGCAGAATTCACTCTTTTTCTGGGTGCCCACATTCCTTCCTTGGGGAACACTCCTCTCCTGGCAATGCCATTTTGGTAAACATTTCAATCAGGGCTATATTTAAGCTCCACAAAGACAAGAATGTCTGTCTTGTTCATCAGAGTATTTCATCACAATAAATTTGATTTGAACTAGATTGAATTATTTTGTATTGTAAAATAGTTTATAGTTAAATTATAGTTAAATCTCATGTCCTTTAAACTTCTTTCAAAGCCAATATCCAATGGCACCTCTATAGCCCACTTAGGCCACAATTACTTTAGCCCCACATAGACTGGGGCTTTCCTAGTCCAAAGGTGATTTTGTTTATATTTGTCTGCTGCATGCAAAGAGGAAGGTTTGGATGGGATGGATTCACTTGATTAATGGCTAGTGGGAAGCACAGCAATTAAGCTATTGATGTGCTTATTGAATAAGTTTGATAATGTTGTGAAGCTCATCTAGTTAGCAGTTATTCCTTAATGACTGATGAAGCAGTATTTCCAGGTGTAATATATGCTTCCTGCTAATCCGAAAACACTGTGCATATAAAACCTAAACACTTGTGGAAATATCAGTGAGCCAGGAAACCATAGCAAAGCCCATAGGTCAAATGTGTGCTTATTTATAAAGTGTATGTAAAGTTGGATCTCTGTATCTGGTAACTATAAGGGAACTTAAGAGGTACCTGGTCCCACATATATCCTTCATGCAAAACTCAAGGTCTGCTGAGATTAAGCCTTGTTCAGAGGCATAACGCTAGTGATAAGCATATACGGGGCCTGAATCTATTTTCTATGTGATTAGTTACCAGAGTGTAAAGTGTACATACAGGCCTTGAGTATATTTCATGTTTTATGTACAACAAAAGTGATATAAAAGCTAAGAGAGTGCAAATACGCAGCAGAAAGGACATGGGATGGGTCTGGCAGAGCTGCTGGGAAACATGCCCACACTCGGTCTGCTCCTATGCACACAGCTAAGCGGAACAACAGCAACATCTTTCGTAGAGCAATCTGAAAACTCTTTAAAACTTCTCCTGTTGCAAACAGTTTCCCCTAATGATGACCACTAAGCCATTCTCAAGTTAATTATACCTTTTTTCAGTCTCTCCCACCACCAGTTTTATTGAGGAAAAACCGACAAATGTAATTGTATATATGATGATTTGATATATATATATAAATGATTACCAAGACCAAGATAATTAAGAGACATTTGATCTCTCAAAAAGAGTGTGGGTTCTGGATCTGCTGTTTCATAGTTTCAGAATCTGGGACAAAGTTACTGAATCTCCATGAATCTCAGATTTTTAGCTATATAGGATATATATGGTTACCCTATAGAGTGGTCGTGAGAATTAGTGCTCACAGTGAGTTAACAGAATTAGCAGTAAGGTGAACTACCAGTGAGTGAATCAAGTGCTCTGCCTGACTTTGTTGTTGTTCTTCAGTCGCTTAGTCTTGTCTGACTGTGACCCCAGGGACTGTGGCCTGCCAGGCTCCTCCGTCCATGGGATCCCAGGCAGGAATACTGGAGTGGGTTGCCGTTTCCTTCTCTGGGGGAGATCCTAGCCTGGGGATTGAACCCGGGTCTCTGGCTTGGCAGGCGGATTGTATCCCACTGCATCACCTGGAAAGACCTGCCTGACTTCTAGGAGGTGTGGTTTTTCCACCCTCCACCTTGTGCTTTCTGCCCCAGCTCTACTGAACCATCTTCAGTTCCTTCCCACGGCCCCACTTGCTCTGGGGGTTTGGCATTATCTGCTCCTTCCACCTTGGACACTCCTCTTCTGCTCCCTAGCTGCACCTTCTCCTTCAGAGCTCAATTCAGGCGTCATTTCTCCTGTAAAACTTTCCTTCACTCTCTTCTTTCCCTAACTCTAATGACAGGTACTTCTCTGAGCTTCCCCCAAAGCCTTCTCGTCACCTCAGCTCTGAGGCCACTGTAACTTATCAGTATACAAATCAAGCAGACCAGCATGTATGGAGTATGTAAAGAACTCAAGTCCTGGGCTCAGCTATGTGGAGATGTGTAAGAAAATTATAAGACATAATCACTGCTGCTGCTTCAGTCGTGTCCGACTCTGTGGGACCCCATAGACGGCAGCCCACCAGGCCCCCCCGTCCCTGGGATTCTCCAGGCAAGAACACTGGAGTGGGTTGCCATTTCCTTCCCCAATGCATGAAAATGAAAAGTGAAGGTGAAGTCGCGCAGTCGTGTCCGACTCTTAGCGACCCCATGGACTGCAGCCTACCAGGCTCCTCCATCCATGGGATTTTCCAGGCAAGAGTACTGGAGTGGGGTGCCAATCGCTAGCTTCAGCCATATAACAGAACATGACGTGTAAAAGAATTTAAACATCTTCTGAGGAAGTAATTCCTAAATTGTGTTCCTTAGAATAGACTTCTTCTTGACACCTCAGAAATGAAAAAGTTCATGGTCAACTTGGGAAGCATTTTTCTCAAGAGTTACAGTGAATATTAGCACAGTGAAGTTATGGGAGGCCCTGTTGTAAAGCAAACAGTTTCATTTTACCTCAAACATTTTCCAAATCTGTTTCACCAGCACCAATAAGGATTTGTGATTTAATTCTACTTGAAAAAAACTAAGGTCCATGCCATACCATTGAAAAAAGTCCTATGGACAGTATATTAAAAGGAGAGACAAAAGACCCAAGTTTTATCCTAGCTTCACACTTTTTAGGTATAGGATGTGAGGTAATTCAACACTTTTTGTATCTGTAAAAGTGCAGTAACTTGTTTGTTTTGCACAATTTTATGTATATGGATATTCTTCTCCAATTGCAAAGCACTATAGATACTTGTGTTTTATTACTATTTTTAGAAATAAAGTCAAAATCAAATAAAAGAAATTGTCTCTTGAGATGCTGCCTTACCACTTTGAAATTTGCTTCAATCCATCAGGATAACTTTTCTTGCTGAGATGTTGAAAGTTCTTGGCATGGAGGATAGAGGAGCTCTTCCAGGGAAGTCATCGACCCTATTTTTCCTCTTCTCAAAGCATGACTTGGAATGAGGATCCATGAACCTCATGCAGTGCAGCATCTCTTAGGGAGGACAGGTGGACGTTGGGTGATATCTCCATAATGTCTAGGTGAGAATGGAGAAGAGTATCCTTTGCATGCTGATATTCATAAGAAGAGACACCTCTCAGAGATTTGTGGCAAGGACGGAGCAGGATAAGAGGAACATCCTTTGGGAGGATTATCCTATGAAATCATCCCAAGTCCTGAGTGGGAAGACCTACAGCTCCTCCTTAATGCAGGGTCCAGTCTCGCCGGATTCAGTCAGGTTACTTGTCCTCTATGACACCTCTTTAAAGTTAATGAGTCCCTACAGAGGAGGAATTTCCCCCGTGGTTCCCCTTAACTGAAGCCAGCCAGAGAAAATATTTGAGAAAAACTTCCTGAGTTGATCAACTAAGCAAGACTAGCCAGCAGCTCCTTTGCGCGTTCGCCATCAACAGCCATTATCCGGGAATTCCAGACGAGTGTTCTCATTCCTTTTCTATACCCAGCATGGAACTTACTCATGTTATATTCCAGACAATATCCCGGTGAGCCTTGCTGAAGACACACATTCCTTTCAGCTTGAGCTCATGGAACATGTATAATGCACTAATTCAGCCCTAGCCTAGGCATCTGGAGACCTGGAATCTAATTATGGATCTGCCATATAGCCGTTGACCTCAGGCAAACAGTGGAACTCTTATGTGGGCAGGTTTCCATACCTGTGATATGAGGTGTTGGTTTAAACGGACTCCAAGGAGTTTTCCAGCTCTAAAATTCTATGAACTGTGTTTTTTTCTTGATAAGCAGGATTATGAAGCATTTTCCTATAATGATTTCTTTTGATTGTTGGTTTCATTTTTTCTTACCCTACTTATTTCTATTTCTTGATCACGTTTTCCCTGTGCTGAGGCTGTTCCAGTCTTTCAAGACATTTATATACCTGTCTAATTTTTTGGTAATTATAGCTATATTTTTATTTTATATTTATATTTATATTTAATATATTTTATTATATATCCCACATCTTTTTAAATTGGAGTATAGTTGCTTTATAATGTGTCAGTTTCTGCTGTACAGCAAAGTGAATCAGCCACATGTATATACATATCCCCTCTTCCTTGGATTTCCTTCCCATTTAGCTCACTCCAGAGCATGGAGTAGAGTTCTCTGTATAGTCCCACCTCTTAACCTACTCTTTTAAAAATTTGTTTCTCCTTTTCCACCTCCCTCCAACCTCGTGGAATTAAAACCATATACTTTATCCTTACTGTTGCCTTTAATTCTTAGTCAAGTTCCACTTCCCTGTCTTATGTCAAAAGTAGTTGCTCAGTCGTATCCAAGTCTTTGACACTGTAGCCATGGACGGTAGCTGCCACGCTCCTCTGTCCATGAAATTCTCCAGGCAAGAATCCTGGAGTGGGTAGCTATTCCCTTCCCCAGAGGATCTTCCTGACTCAGGGATCAAACCTGGGTCTTCTGCATTGCAAGTGGATTCTTTACTGTCTGAGCCACCAGGGAACTTGAACCTCCAGGGAAGCCCTCTCTGTCTTATGCCCATTATTAATAATGTATCTTTATTTAATATGAAACAAATATTTATTGAATTCTTACTATGAGCCAGATTCTATGTCCAATGTTTGGGATATATCAGTATGCAAAATAGATGAGAATTTTACCCTCATAGAGGCTGTGTTCTTGGAGGGGGGAAGAAAGGCAATGAGCAGAAAGTAAGGATAAAAACATGTGATGGAATCTAAAAAGATGGTATTGATGATCCTATATGCAGGACCGCAGTGGAGACGCAGACATAGAGAACAGACCGGTGGGCACAGTGGGGAAGGAGAGGGCGGGACGAGCTGAGAAGTGGCCCTGAAACATACACATTACCGTGTGTGAAGCAGCTAGCCAGTGGGAATTTGGTGTATGCGGCAGGAACATACAGACATCATACATCATACGCTGGTACTCTGCGACAAACCAGAGGGCTGAGATGGGGTAGGAGATGGGAGGGAGGCTCAAGCGGGAAGGGACACATGTATACCCAGAGCTGATTCATGCTGATGTATGGCAGAAGCCAACCCAATATTGTAAAACAAATTATCCTCTAATTAAAAATAAATAAAATTTAAAAAAGAACATGTGATAATGTGTCAGAAGGGGTGAGTGCTACAGACAAAAAGCAAAGCAGGGCGAGGATGCTAGGGATTGAGCCTGAGAGTGATGTGATGTGTGAGAGGTGCAGAGGCTACCTGAGTTCTGGGAGGGGCGCTCTTAGGCTCTAGGCAGGTGGTGGTCTGAGCAGACAAGCACGCCCAGAAAAGAGAAGGGAGAGAGTCTTAGGGCAGAAGCCACAGCAGGCGACATGGCCTTTTCTGAAGCCCAGATAAGCATATCAAACTTGTCCATAAAGTCCAAAATATCTACAAATCCATGTGAGGAAAGACAGCTTGCTTTTATATTCATGGCAATCATGAATTAAATAGCTCTGTGCTGGTTCTTAAAATTGGAGGGTAGTTACATGAGTAGAGAGACTATACTCAGACTTATTTTCCATTTTTTCTCACCAGATATGTTTATTTGTTCAGATGACCTCATTCCTGCAAACATATTTTACACTCTTGCAATGCCAGCATGTAGTGTTGCATCAAAAAGGAGGCTGTGTTTTCAAATACCGTGTTCACGGTCATGTTTTTTGTGACAACTTAATATGAGTAGTATCGATGGCCCACAATTTATTAAATGAATCCCTAATATCGAACAGTTAGGATGTTTTTTTATTTTCTTATGACTTAGATGAACATACAGTAATATAGGTGATTTGATTCACTTAGTCATCCAACGTCGTGTTTTTGAAAGTGTGTACTTTCCTACTGTTCTTTGTTAATTTACTTGGATATTTATGTATGATTTAGAAGGTAATTAGTATGTATTGTTTACTTAAAATTTGTTAAGAGGATAGATCTTGTGTTAACTGTTCTTAACACAATAAAGTTTTAAAAAGTGCAACAAGAGCATTTTTAAAACATAAAGAAAAATTCGAAAGAAATCAACTTTAAAAAGTTTAGATTATATACTTGCCAACTATAGTATCTAATTAAGTCAGCTGTATATACAATATAAATGATCTTTACATATTTATTTTTTATGGGGCCTCCTTGATAAGATATCCATAATCCCATGTTTATTACAAGATTATTCACAATAGCCTAGATATGGAAATGACCTAAGTGTCCATAGGGGAATGAGTGGATACAGAAAACGTGCTATATACATATAATGGAATATCGATCAATCTTAAAAAAATGAAATCTTATTATATGTGACAACGTGGATGAACTTTGAGGATGCTATGCTAAGTAAAAAAAGCAAGCTACATAAGAGCAAATACTGCTTGATTTCACTTATCTGAAGTATCTAAAATAGTCAGATTCATAGCAACAGAGAGTGGAATCATGGTTTCTAGGAGGCTGGGTACAGGGAGAAATGGGAATTGCCATTCAATCGGTATAGATTTCAGTTATACAGGAAGAATGAGTTCAAAACAGCTGACTTACATTATGGCTGTAGTTAACAAAACTGTATTATGTACTTAAAGATTTGTTAAAAGGGTATACCTCATGTTGTGGTCTTACCACAATTGAAAAAGAGGAAAATGAGAGGAGCAAAGCAGTATGCAAGTCATCAGCTTTGCTGGCATGGATCATAGTTTAGGGGCAAGACTTTATAGCCAGCGTCTTCTGGGTTTTGTGGATTTCTGACTCTGGCAGCAGCAGTGAAATCCTGGGACCAGAAATTGTTCCCAGGAGCGTCGCATAACGTACCTTTCTATCCATACCGGCAATTTTGGAAATCACAGAACATATAATAATAGTTAACACTTTTTGCTTAAACCAAAAAAACTAACCAGCCAGTCAAATAGAATCATGAAATGTAGCTTAAAAGGAAAGAAAAGAAAGAAAAGGAGATTATATTCCCCAAGTTCGGCAAGTAGGTAATAGTCTGAGGAAACTGCCTAACTGCAGATGTGCTGTGTGTGCGCTCAGTCATGTCTGACTTGTGGCCACATGGACGGCAGCCCACCAGGTTCCTCTGTCCACGGGATTTTCCAGGCAAGAATACTGAAGTGGGCTGTCATTTTCTCCTCCAGGGGGTCTTCCCCACCCAGGGACGGAACCCATTTCTCCTCCATTTTGAGGCATATTCTTTACCGCGGAGCCACCTGGGAAACATGTGCTACCCTTCAAGAGAAAGGAAAGATGACTCTGGGGAAAGCAGTGAGGCCAGGGAGTGTGCCGTGAACCACAGAGAGTGACTCCGTGGGCCCGGAGCTGGGAGTTGTGAGCCACAGAGGATTATTCCCGGGCCTTGAAAACTAATGGAATCTGCCTTGTTTGATTTCAGAATTGGTTGGAGCCAAGAAATCCATTTTTCCTTCCCGTTTCTCTCATTTTGAATGGAAATGTCTGGAACTGCTATGTTATGCCTGCCCCACGGTGTGTGTTGGGAACAGACACCTTGTTTTCTAGTTCTCGGTCTGCAGAAGGGGAGGGATCTTACCCTAGCATGTCTGTACCCTAAGTCTCATCTAGACCTTCATTAGTAGTTTGGATGATGAGATTTGAGACTTTTGAACTAATGATATTTAGATAAGATTTTTGGACCTGAGTTATGCTATAATGAGATGAGGTTTTGGGGGGTTTGGAAGAGGCTGGATTTATTTTGCATTTTAGATGTGTTTTAAATACAATTGTCAAAAGAAAATTTAGAGAACTTTACTTGATATGAATATTATATTGAGCAAGAAACTCTAAGCAGAAAGGGAGACTTCAAACTGAAAGTGATTTGAAGCTCAGAGGCATGTTGTTATTGATACAAGATGGCTCATATAGTGAGAATGGAGAAGTTGTTTAACTTAGACAATGATTGGTTATTACAATGGGAATTTCCAGATGAAAGAGGACTTGGATAAAAGGTGTTATACCACTTTAGGAAGATGACTTCAATTTTATTTATGATTATCAGAGACAGAAGGAAATATCTAAGTAGAGTTTCACTTATATTCATGAAATAAGCTAGATTACGTTTAGCTTATGTGGCCTAACTGATTTTGTCTGCTTAGGGGATTTTCAAGTGTAGTCTCCATTTTATCTTATTTTAACAAGATGAATTCCTTAATTTCCCCCCATCCCCTAGTCCTACCCAAACTTTAGATTCATTGTATTTATGTGGCTGGGAATCAAAGATAAAGAGAAAACAAATGTACCTTTAGGTGATAACCCCTGCCCCCCTCCACAAAGCCACAAATGATTTTTCTTCAGAAAAATGGGAGCCAAAGGGCAATGGGATGACATCTTTAAAGAGATGGAAGAAAAATGGTCATTTCTAGAATTCTATATTCAGTGAAAATATTCTTAAAATTAAGATAAAAATGGAGAAGACTACTTTTAGAATACCTTTAAAAATGTTGACTATTTAAAACAAAAATGAAAATGTAAGATGGAATTTACAAGTAAGATGTTACAATAAGAGCACAAATATGGGGGCAGAAAATGGAATTAAACTGTTCAAAGTTTCTTACACATTTACTTCAAAAGTATTACAACAATTCTTGGTAGGCCATGATAAGAATGCAACTACAAAATATGAAACAAAAATATATCTAAAAAGCTGTTAGAAAAAATGTTTACAAATCCAAAAAGAGGCTGATAAGGAGAAACTAAGAAACAAGAGAAGAGATGAATAAAATACACATGGAAATATGGTACTCTAAATTGTCCAATCAGGATTAAGAAGAAAAAGTACAAACTATATATGCTCTTGATAAGAGCCATACCTTATATATGAGGAAATGCAGGTAGAAGTCAAAAGGAAGAGCAATACGTACCATGAAAATGTTAATCATAAAAAAGATAATGTGGACAAATTAAGATTAGATGTAGATTTCTGGACCAGGGATATTACCAGCAATAAAAATGAACATTGCTTAATGATAAGATGGTTAATCCATCAACAAGATATAATCATGCTAAATATATTTACATCTAATAACAGAGCTTCAGAAAAAAAGGGAAATAAAAGAACTAGAACAAAACAAAAATTGCAGAAGTAAAGGGAGAGATTGACAATTGACAATCATAGTTGAACATTTTACCTACCTCTGATAGGAATGGATAACACGAGTAGACAAAGATAATGATAGAGATTAGATCCATACTATTAGCTAACTTACTTCAATTGACTGCACTCAGCAGCTACAGGATACACATTCTTTTCAAAGGTACTTGAGACATCATAACAAAACATGTGTCATAAGACAATCAGTTATAAAAATTATAACCCAGACTCAAAATCCTGAATCTTATAACTAGCATCCATTCCCAAATTGGATGATAGTAGACACTTTTCCGAAGACGAAGACACCCCCGGCCCGCCCCCCACCCCCGCCCGCCGCCGCCCCTCCCCGCCTCCCCAGCTTTCTTCATACGCCCTTGCAGCTCTGCAGGAATTTTATGCTGAGCAGAAGCAGCACCACTCTGACCTCCGTGGTGACGACAAGCACAACATCAGGATAATAGAAGAGAACTGGCGGCTGAGCCAGTTCTGGTACAGCCCGGAGATGGCCCTCCGCCTTGCTGAGGACGCCGTGGCAGCTGCCGGGTAGGGCGGCAGAATAGCGTGTGTGAGCCCCCAGCGTCTACCAGAAGCTGAGAGAGCGGCTCAGAGACGACGTCTCCCTCTGCATCTTCGAGTACGACCGCAGGTTTGCCGTATACGGAGAGGACTTTGTCTACTATGACTACAAGAGCCCTGTGGACTTACCTGAGAGGGTCGGCACACACAGCTTTGCCATCGTCGTGGCAGATCCCCCTATCTCTCGGAGGAATGTCTTAGGAAAACGTCAGAAACCATCAAGCTCCTGACCCGGGGAAAGATCCTGCTGTGCCCAGCTGCTGTCATGGGGGAGGCGGCAGCAAAGCTGCGTGGAGTGAAGACGTGCAAGTTTATTCCAGAACACACTCACCCTGGGAAATGAGTTCGCTGTTTCGTGAATTACGACTCCGGCCGACACCATGATCTGCCGGTGCAACTCCCAGGCCAGGAAGGACCCAAGTGACATTTCCTCTCTGAAAAACTACCACCTGCCCAGTCCTCATTTTCAAGGTAAAGACATTATGATTTCCTTAGGATGTCCCTGGAGCTCAGGGTGCTTTTGCCAATTTAAGTCTGTGGAATTGTATCTGGAAGAACTTTTAGACCCCATCTAGTGGAGAAGGCAATGGCACCCCACTCCAGTACTCTTGCCTGGAAAATCCCATGGGCGGAGGAGCCTGGTGGGCTGCAGTCCATGGGGTTGCTAAGAGTCAGACACGACTGAGCGACTTCACTTTCACTTTTCACTTTCATGCATTGGAGAAGGAAATGGCAACCCACTCCAGTGTTCTTGCCTGGAGAATCCCAGGGACGGGGGAGCCTGGTGGGCTGCCGTCTATGGGGTCGCACAGAGTCGGCTACGACTGAATCGACGCAGCAGCAGCACCAGCAGGCACTTTTCATTCAAAAGGCATGGAAGAGGCACAGAGTAGTCACTGTGGTCAATCGAGTCTGACTCTTTGCAGCCCCGTGGACTGCCAGGCTTCTCTGTCTATGGAATTCTCCAGGCAAGAATACTGGAGTGGGTTGCCACTCTCTACTTCAGGGGATCTTCCCAACTGGGAAGGGGTGGAACCCGTGTCTCTTGTGTCTCCTCCATTGGCAGGCAGATTCTTTCTAGTGCCACCTGGGAGCAATCATAGACATGGAAGCCAAGAGGAAGCAGTCGGCACTGCCCAGTCCCATGAAGAGGCCCATCTGAGTAGCACAGCCCAGCAGGGTGATGGTCTTCTCCGACCGTAGGATGTTGGCCAGGAGGTGGGCACCACCCGAGCAGTGTAGCCGATTTCTACTCCCGAGAGGCTGCCCAGGAAATAGCACATGGGCGTGTGGAGGCGGGCTTCGGTCTGGATGGCCGCCACGATGAGGACATTCCCCACGATGACCCATGTATAAACCAGGCTGACCCCAAGGAAGGACAAGACGTGCGGCTCTGACTGGGAAGGATAGGCCAGGAACACGAATTCCATCCACAATGAGCGGTTTCCCCAGGACATTGAGTTAACAGACTTTCTCTGTCGAGAGTTATTAATACAAAGAAACAATCAGACTAACAACACATGAGTTCATACTCTGAGTCATGAGGCAATCTAATTAAGACTGGAGTTAGAAACTAGAAGAATTAAGACTTATTCTCTATTTCCTCCCTTTTTAACAAGTTTCTTCACATAAATAGCCACAACTTCACTTCTAACTTCACTTCTAACGATGTCGCTTCCCTGGTGGCTCAGACAGTAAAGCGTCTGCCTACAATGCAGGAAACCCAGGCTCAATCCCTGGGTTGGGAAGATTCCCCTGGAGAAGAAAATGGCAACCCACTCCAGCATTCTTGCCTGGAAAATTCCGTGGATGGAGGAGTCTTGTAGGCTACAGTCCATAGGGTCACAGAGAGTCGGACACGCCTGAGCGACTTCACTTTCTCACTTCTAACTGCCAAAAGTTGGGCTACATTGTGTAAGAATTTTTTCAGGAAATGTGGCAGAGAATTTTATGGAATTCAAAGCTATTTTCAGTAGATGTGGAATGAAAATTCAATTATTTTAGTAAATTCACAAGAAAGTGTCAAGAAATTCTTGAGAGCCAGGGCTGTTGAGAACAGGAAGTATTTATTCATTCACAGGTTTACACACAGTGCCTCCTGAGGCACTGGCTTGGAGATACAAGAATATAACACTGAAAAACTAGTGATATGATAGAAAATGAAGGAAGAAAACCCAATGCCCATAGGCAAAGGGCTGACACAGGCCTAATGTTGACAGTGTCGGGCATAACCCTCCAAAGCCAAAGTGCTCCCAACTCCTGGGTGTTCTAGCCGTGTCCAATCAGGGAGTTTTATCACAGGGCTCCTCCTGGCTTGTGGTGCTATGGGAAAACATGTGATCATAAGCTGTCAGAGAACTGAGCACCCTTCCTGTGAGTTTAGGGATGAATGGGAAAGACCAAGCCTGTTTCCATTTGCTTTTCCTCTCTTCTAAGAAGCTAAAGTAAAATCTAAGACAAGCCATCTAGCTTCCTTGAAAACCTTCTAATAAAGAGTCCTAACTCTCAAAGGGCACCCATTCCATTACTTTTCGAGGACCAACTCATTCAAGAAGGTGGAAAAGGACTTCTTTGGTGGTCCAGTGGTAAAGAGCCCACTTGCCAATGCAGGGCACATGGGTTGATCCCGACTCTGGGAATGTCCCACGTGCTGTGGGCCAGCTAAGTCTGAGCACCACAGCTACTGAATCCACACACTGCAGCCACGGAAGCCCGTGCACCCTGGAATCTGTGCTCCGCAACAAGAGAAGCCATCACAGTGGGCAGCCTGTGCCCCGCAATTAGAGAGGAGCCCTCACTCACCACAACTAGAGAAAAGCCCGCACGTGGCGATGAAGACCCAGAGCAACCAAAATAAATAAATAAACAGATCTTAAAGAAAGATGGAAAAGAGGCAACATTCAACCTTAATTCAAATTTCCCTAGTTTAATATGTGTTATTTACTATGAGCTTTAAAGAGAAATCGTATCCAGAAGCAGCACTCTGATAAGTGCTATTCACATAAACCAGCTTAGGGTGATTAGAGATTGTCACGAATAAATGTCAAGAGCCCCTAGGGCACGAAAGCCTATGCTTTCCCAACAGTTAGCAAGCAGTGTCCGTTTCATTCATTCTCTTTCTCTCTTCTGAACTTCATTAATGCTGTGAATGATTGCTAATGTTACATAGCATATCCAACATCATATATAACAGGAGGAGGTGGAGGAGCAGTATGTGAGTGTGAAATTAGTTTTGATTTTAAATGATGTGGTTTGAGTGATTCCATCTCTGTAATATTAGGCTATATATAATGTCTTTGAGAGCCAGTTTTTTTATTTGAAAAATGGGGATAATAATTATGCTTAGTTCTTGACATCTGCATGTAAAGTGTCTACCACCAAGATCATCAGTAGTAATAACAGCCTCATAATGGATAACCATGATTATTATTTGTAAGTTCCAGGGCAGCCATTCTCCCTTATTTATACTTTTATGTCCCACATAAACCAAGCCTAATGTTGCAAGATTAGGCATTCAATAAATCTATGTTGTATGGATGAACATACTCTGAAAACATGTCATTTACCATTTTTCCCATTTTATCTTTTACTTTTAAGATTATTTCATGATCAAAACCTTTGTATAAGAGCCCTTTATGGAAAACAACTTGGTATCCAACATTTGAGTTGCATTCTGGAAAAGATTATGTCACTCAGAAACATAATATGTAAAAGACTTCAGCAAACATGTCTAAGGCTTGTCCACCATCTGTATTATGATACAGGGCTTTGGAATAATGATTTTACTATAGGCAATTGCACTCATGTCATCTTAATGGTGCTCTCCAGGATCTGTAACAAAATATTTATATGATAGAGTTATCTACAGGTCATGAATTCTTGGTGCTGGAAAAGACCTCAGAATGTGTCTAGTTCAGTCGTTTGTTAGATACTTCAATCTCCTATCTGTGTCTGAACATCAGGTCACCTTCAAAGTTTAGAAAATCGCATTACCTCCTGACTTGTCTGTTCCACTGTTGGATGACATCATTCGAAAGCAAAATTTTGTCTTGTAATAGCTAAAATCAGTGCTTAGTGGCTCAGCTCAGTTCAGTTCAGTCGCTCAGTCATGTCCGACTCTTTGCGACCCCATGAATCGCAGCACACCAGGCCTCCCTGTCCATCACCAACTCCCAGAGTTCACTGAGACTCACGTCCATCGAGTCAGTGATGCCATCCAGCCATCTCATCCTCTGTCATTCCCTTCTCCTCCTTCCCCCAATCCCTCCCAACATCAGAGTCTTTTCCAATGAGTCAACTCCTCGCATGAAGTGGCCAAAGTACTGGAGTTTCAGCTTTAGCATCATTCCTTCCAAAGAAATCCCAGGGCTGATCTCCTTCAGAATGGACTGGTTGGATCTCCTTGCAGTCCAACGGACTCTCAAGAGTCTTCTCCAACACCACAGTTCAAAAGCATTAATTCTTTAGTGCTCAGCCTTCTTCACAGTCCAATTCTCACATCCATACATGACCACAGGAAAAACCATAGCCTTGACTAGACGGACCTTTGTTGGCAAAGTAATGTCTCTGCTTTTGAATATGCTGTCTAGGTTGGTCATAACTTTTCTTCCAAGGAGTAAGCATCTTTTAATTTCATGGCTTCAATCACCATCTGTGGTGATTTTGGAGCCCCCCAAAATAAAGTCTGACACTGTTTCCACTGTTTCCCCATCTATTTCCCATGAAAAAGATGCCATGATCTTCATTTTCTGAATGTTGAGCTTTAAGCCAACTTTTTCACTCTCCTCTTTCACTTTAAAGACACTCTTTAGTTCTTCTTCACTTTCTGCCATAAGGGTGGTGTCATCTGTATATCTGAGGTTATTGATATTTCTCCTAGCAATCTTGATTCCAGCCTGTGCTTCTTCCAGCCCAGTGTTTCTCATGATGTACTCTGCATATAAGTTAAATAAGCAGGGTGACAATATACAGCCTTGACATACTCCTTTTCCTATTTGGAACTAGTCTGTTGTTCCATGTCCAGTTCTAACTGTTGCTTCCTGACCTGCATACAGATTTCTCAAGAGGCAGGTCAGGTGGTCTGGTATTCCCATCTCTTTCAGAATTTTCCACAGTTTCTTGTGATCCACACAGTCAAAGGCTTTGGCATAGTCAATAAAGCAGAAATATATGCTTTTCTGAAACTCTCTTGCTTTTTCAATGATCCATTGGCTGTTGGCAATTTGATCTCTGGTTCCTCTGCCTTTTCTAAAACCTGCTTGAACATCTGGAAGTTCACGGTTCATTTATTGCTGAAGCCTGGCTTGGAGAATTTTGAGCATACTTTACTAGCATGTGCTGCTGCTAAGTCACTTCAGTCGTGTCCGACTCTGTGCGACCCCATAGATGGCAGCCCACCAGGCTCCCCTGTCCCTGGGATTCTCCAGGCAAGAACACTGGAGTGGGTTGCCATTGCCTTCTCCAATGCATGAAAGTGAAAAGTGCAAGTGAAGTCGCTCAGTCGTGTCCAACTCTTCGCAACCCCATGGACTGCAGCCTTCCAGGCTCTTCCATCCATGGGATTTTCCAGGCAAGAGTACTGGAGTGGGGTGCCATTGCATTCTCCTACTAGCATGTGAGATGAGTGCAATTGTTCGGTAGTTTGAGCATTCTCTGGCATTGCCTTTCTTTGCTGCTCAGTTGTGTCCAGTTCTTTGTGACCCATTGGACTGCAGCCTGCTGGGCTCCACTGTCCGTGGGATTCTCCAGGCAAGAATACTGGAGTGGGTTGCCATTTCCTTCTCCAGGGGATCTTCCCCACACACCGATCGAATCCACATCTCCTCTGTCTCCTGCACTGCAGGCCGATTCTTTACCTGCTGAGTCATCAGCAAAGCCCAGCTGAAGCCCCTCTGCCTCTGTGCAACTTCCACATATTCATGCTCTTCTACACAATGGGGCCATTTCTACATGAAACTCTAGGAATCCGAGCTCTTATCCTGCAGTCCAGTAAATTTTCTTCCTACTTTCCTTTTTTCTGTTCCTCACATGGGCATGGTTTTGGTGAGTCTCACAGTTTTAGCTCTAGAAGTGCTCTCATTTTAAATACTTTACTTAAAAGTGTACTGCGTGTGAGAGATCACAGAAGTGGCCAACTATCGAAAGACCTGGGCGTCGCCTCTCTGCTCACTGGCGGTCTCTCTCTTTACTTTAATCAAAATTAGATTAATTCCTGTGTTTGATTGTTTTCATGATATCATCAGACTTGGACTGATATGTAGCTCTCTGGACACTAAAACTCTAAACATTCCCCCCCACTGACCCCCCCCCCCCACGGCCCCGGGAAGCAGAGCATCCTCCATTATTCCTTAACATTGGTTCATAGCTTTAATCTGTTGAGATTGACATGAAAAAAAAAAAATATTTTGATCTGTGACTCCACATCTTAACTATCCTTCCCACAGTCAGTCTCTCACATTTTAAAAAATTAATTGCCAAGCCCACATACAATCATGATCAAAATGGCACAGTGGTGTCCAAATGGTTATGTATCTTAATGAGAGATACAGGCGCTGTTAAAGAATCTGGCATGTACTTGTATAAATAGAGTATGTATTTATATATATTGTGACATACAGGCTTCCCAGGTGGCTCAGTGGTAAATGAATGTGCCTGCCAGTGAGGAGACACAAGAGACTTGGGTCTGATCCTTGGCTTGGGACGATCCCCTGGAGAAGGCAATGGCATCCCACTCCAGTACTCTTGCCTGGAAAATCCCATGGACAGAGGAGTCTGGTGGGCTGCAGTCCATGGGGTTGCAAAGAGTTGGACATGACTGAGCAACTTCACTTTCACTTTGGGACGATCCCCTGGAGAAAGGAATGGCAATCCATCCCAGTATTCTTGTCTGGAAAATTCCATAGACAGAAGAGCCTGGTGGACTCTAGTCCATGGGGCTGGCAAGAGTCAGACATGACTGAGCACACGTGCGCTTCATGACATATTTGTATATATAGGTAATTAAAACTGTGATTAAGTGTTGTAAAAAAAATTAGTGTGTTAGTAAGATTGTGCAACATGAGACTCTGGTATAGTTGTGATTAAGAGTTTCTTCAAAGTCTTCCTAGAGGATGTAATATTTAATCTTAGATCCAAGAATATAGAAATTGAGAGAGGCAGGTAAAGCAGTGAGGTTCATATTGTAGACTGATGAGATAGTGAATTTAATGGTTCAAAGAGAGTGAAATGTGTTATGTCAACATATTGTCAATTTGCTATTCCAGGTTGATACTAAATATATTGCATAAAACAGAGGCAAGATAAGACCACTTGGCATCATCCCCAGAAATCTACCGCAGACTGGCATCTGTTCATTTAATCCACACCCGTCTCAGTGCCTCCAAGGCACATCCCACGTTACATTCTTGTTTCCTTCTACTTCTCCAGCAAGACCAGCCCTTGTTGGCAAAAGTGTCATGAAAAACCTTGTCCCTGTGCAGTCAGGAAATACAGAAACTGCATGCTGGAGTGGTTTTCCAATTGTCTAGTTAGCATCATGCGAAAAAAGGTTGGTAGATTTAGCACAATTGCACTCATCTCACACGCTAGTAAAGTAATGCTCAAAATTCTCCAAGCCAGCTTCAGCAATACGTGAACTGTGAACTTCCAGATGTTCAAGCTGGTTTTAGAAAAGGCAGAGGAACCAGAGATCAAATTGCCAACAGCCAATGGATCATCGAAAAAGCAAGAGAGTTCCAGAAAAGCATATATTTCTGCTTTATTGACTATGCCAAAGCCTTTGACTGTGTGGATCACAATAAACTGTGGAAAAATCTGAAACAGATGGGAATACCAGACCACCTGACCTGCCTCTTGAGAGATTTGTATGCAGGTCAGGAAGCAACAATTAGAACAGGACATGGAACAACAGACTAGTTCCAAATAGGAAAAGGAGTATGTCAAGGCTGTATATTGTCACCCTGCTTATTTAACTCATATGCAGAGTACATCATGAGAAATGCGGGGCTGGAAGAAGCACAAGCTGGAATCAAGATTGCTGGGAGAAATATCAATAACCTGAGATATGCAGATGACACCACCCTTATGGCAGAAAGTGAAGAGGAACTAAAAAGCCTCTTGATGAAAGTGAAAGTGGAGAGTGAAAAAGTTGGCTTAAAGCTCAACATTCAGGTCCAGACGGCTTCACAGCTGAATTCTACCAAAAATTTAGAGAAGAGCTAACACCTATCCTGCTCAAACTCTTCCAGAAAATTGCAGAGGATGGTAAACTTCCAAACTCATTCTATGAGGCCACCATCACCCTAATACCAAAACCTGACAAAGATCCCACAAAAAAAGAAAACTACAGGCCAATATCACTGATGAACATAGATGCAAAAATCCTTAACAAAATTCTAGCAATCAGAATCCAACAACACATTAAAAAGATCATACACCATGACCAAGTGGGCTTTATCCCAGGGATGCAAGGATTCTTCAATATCCGCAAATCAATCAATGTAATACACCACATTAACAAATTGAAAAATAAAAACCATATGATTATCTCAATAGATGCAGAGAAAGCCTTTGACAAAATTCAACATCCATTTATGATAAAAACTCTCCAGAAAGCAGGAATAGAAGGAACATACCTCAACATAATCAAAGCTATATATGACAAACCCACAGCAAACATTATCCTCAATGGTGAAAAATTGAAAGCATTTCCTCTAAAGTCAGGAACAAGACAAGGGTGCCCACTTGCACCATTACTATTCAACATAGTTTTGGAAGTTTTGGCCACAGCAATCAGAACAGAAAAAGAAATAAAAGGAATCCAAATTGGAAAAGAAGAAGTAAAGCTCTCACTGTTTGCAGATGACATGATCCTCTACATAGAAAACCCTAAAGACTCCACCAGAAAATTACTAGAACTAATCAATGACTATAGTAAAGTTGCAGGATATAAAATCAACACACAGAAATCCCTTGCATTCCTATACACTAATAATGAGAAAACAGAAAGAGAAATTAAGGAAACAATTCCATTCACCATTGCAACAGAAAGAATAAAATACTTAGGAATATATCTACCTAAAGAAACTAAAGACCTATATATAGAAAACTATAAAACACTGGTGAAAGAAATCAAAGAGGACACTAACAGATGGAGAAATATACCATGTTCATGGATTGAAGAATCAATGTAGTGAAAATGAGTATACTACCCAAAGCAATCTATAGATTCAATGCAATCCCTATCAAGCTACCAACAGCATTCTTCACAGAGCTAGAACAAATAATTTCACAATTTGTATGGAAAAACAAAAAACCTCGAATAGCCAAAGCGATCTTGAGAAAGAAGAATGGAATGGGAGGAATCAACCTACCTGACTTCAGGCTCTACTACAAAGCCACAGTTATCAAGACAGTATGGTACTGGCACAAAGACAGAAATATAGATCAATGGAACAAAATAGAAAGCCCAGAGATAAATCCACGCACATATGGACACCTTATCTTCGACAAAGGAGGCAAGAATATACAATGGATTAAAGACAATCTCTTTAACAAGTGGTGCTGGGAACTCTGGTCAACCACTTGTAAAAGAATGAAACTAGAACACTTTCTAACACCATACACAAAAATAAACTCAAAATGGATTAAAGATCTAAACGTAAGACCAGAAACTATAAAACTCCTAGAGGAGAACATAGGCAAAACACTCTCTGACATACATCACAGCAGGATCCTCTATGACCCACCTCCCAGAATATTGGAAATAAAAGCAAAAATAAACAAATGGGACCTAATTAACCTTAAAAGCTTCTGCACATCAAAGGAAACTATTAGCAAGGTGAAAAGACAGCCTTCAGAATGGGAGAAGATAATAGCAAATGAAGCAACTGACAAACAACTAATCTCGAGAATATACAAGCAACTCCTACAGCTCAACCCCAGAAAAATAAATGACCCAATCAAAAAATGGGCCAAAGAACTAAATAGACATTTCTCCAAAGAAGACATACAGATGGCTAACAAACACATGAAAAGATGCTCAACATCACTCATTATCAGAGAAATGCAAATGAAAACCACTATGAGGTACCATTTCACACCAGTCAGAATGGCTGCAATCCAAAAGTCTACAAGTAATAAATGCTGGAGAGGGTGTGGAAAAAAGGGAACCCTCTTACACTGTTGGTGGGAATGCAAACTAGTACAGCCACTATGGAGAACAGTGTGGAGATTCCTTAAAAAACTGGAAATAGAACTACCTTATGATCCAGCAATCCCACTGCTGGGCATACACACTGAGGAAACCAGAAGGGAAAGAGACACGTGTACCCCAATGTTCATCGCAGCACTGTTTATAATAGCCAGGACATGGAAGCAACCTAGATGTCCATCAGCAGATGAATGGATAAGAGAGCCCTGGTACATATACACAATGGAGTATTATTCAGCCATTAAAAAGAATACATTTGAATCAGTTCTAATGAGGTGGATGAAACTGGAGTCTATTATACAGAGTGAAGTAAGCCAGAAAGAAAAACACCAATACAGTATACTAACGCATATATATGGAATTTAGAAAGATGGTAACAATAACCCTGTGTACGAGACAGCAAAAGAGACACTGATGTATAGAACAGTCTTATGGACTCTGTGGGAGAGGGAGAGGGTGGGAAGATCTGGGAGAATGGCATTGAAACATGTAAAATATCATGTATGAAATGAGTTGCCAGTCCAGGTTCGATGCACGATACTGGATGCTTGGGGCTGGTGCACTGGGACGACCCAGAGGGATGGAATGGGGAGGGAGGAGGGAGGAGGGTTCAGGATGGGGAACACATGTAAACCTGTGGCGGATTCATTTTGATATTTGGCAAATCTAATACAGTTATGTAAAGTTTAAAAATAAAATAAAATTAAAAAAAAAAAAAAAAAAAAAAAAAAAAGCTCAACATTCAGAAAACGAAGATCATGGCATCTGGTCCCATCACTTCATGGCAAATAGATGGGGAAACAATGGAAACAGTATCAGACTTTATTTTTCTGGGCTCCAAAATCACTGCAGATGGTGACTGCAGCCATGAAATTAAAAGATGCTTACTCCTTGGAAGGAAAGTTATGACCAGCCTAGATAGCATATTGAAAAGCAGAGACATTACTTTGCCAACAAAGGTCCATCTAGTCAAGGCCATGGTTTTTCCAGTGGTCATGTATGGATGTGAGAGTTGGACTGTGAAGAAAGCTGAGTACCGAAGAATTGATGCTTTTGAACTGTGGTGTTGGAGAAGACTCTTGAGAGTCCCTTGGACTGCAAGGAGATCCAACCAGTACCATTCTAAAGGAGATCAGTCCTGGGTGTTCTTTGGAAAGACTGATGCTAAAGCTGAAACTCTAATACTTTGGCCACCTCATACAAAGAGTTGACTCATTGGAAAAGACTGATGCTGGGAGGGATTGGGGGCAGGAGGAGAAGGGGACGACAGAGGATGAGATGGCTGGATGGTATCACTGACTCGATGGATGTGAGTCTGAGTGAACTGTGGGAGTTGGCAATGGACATGGAGGCCTGGTGTGCTGCGATTCATGGGGTCGCAAAGAGTCGGACATGACTGAGCGACTGAACTGAACTGAACTGAGATTTAGCAAAACCAGACTTGTGGTAGAATCTCAATCTATTATTGTCACCTGGGCAGATCATCTTACATTAATTTCTCTTTCTGCCTATTTAAAGGATATAAATAATAATACTTACCTAATGGAGTTGTGATGAGATTATATGAGATAAAGTATTTAGAACACTTGGTTTGATGTATGAAACCTTTAAAATTGCGTAATAAATGTTAATTCTTCTCTCCTTTGAATCTTTTAAGGAAAGGATAATAATAACTTCTTGATAGCAGAGGATTAAATGAGGTACCTTATGAGGAAAAAATTTTTTTCTAAATCCTTAAACTTTATCCAGATTTATATTAGTCATTCCCTCAATATTTCTTGGACTGAGATTAGTAATTATCATTTTAACCAGAAGAATAAGCCTTCCAAGTGAATTCAGAGAGCACTGCTAAGTCATGGGCTGAAATAGTTCTGAAATACTTGGAGAGCCATTACATGCTTTCCTAGGCAGCATCAGCAAGTGCCAAGTATGTTGCAAATCTACAAGGAGGTAGAAAAAGTTTCCTTTTACCTTTAACATGAGAAGGTAGTGAGCCAGTGTTCCCAGTTACATTCATAAAAGACAGGACCTCACAGGTGATATCTCACCTATGTGATGGCTGGAGGAAGGAGGACCAAGAGCCCAGAGAGCCTGCCCAGTGGGACTGAGACTCCAGGAACCTTCCCAAAGTAGAAACCATGGCAGCAGTAAATTACCTTTCTATCTAGGATCTTGTCTCGTAAATTCCATCTCCCAAAAGAAAGTGGTGTAGTGATTGCCTAGCTCCTCCCCTGTTACTGGATAAACAGTCCAATTAAAACAGTCTCTCCACTTAGGATATCTGGTCAACGGAAGATCTTGGGTATGTTTGTCATAGAAGAGACCACTGTTAAACTCTTTATCAACATTCTCAGTACTCCAAAATAATTTTCTGAGAATTAGGAAGTTGCATAATCAAGGTCATTTGAACCTCCTGTTCCAAGGAGTGTCCTCCCACCAGATAATCACAGCTGGGTTCAGCCCAAGTGTCAAATTATTATCACCCTGGAGAATTGAGACCATATTTTGTATCTTATCTAGCTTTCACGAGACCTAGCATCAGATAGATCAGATCAGTCGCTCAGTTGGGTCCGACTCTTTGCGACCCCATGAATCGCAGCATGCCAGGCCTCCCTGTCCATCACCAACTCCTGGAGTTCACTCAGACTCATGTCCGTTGAGTCAGTGATGCCATCCAGCCATCTCATCCTCTGTTGTCTCCTTCTCCTCCTGCCCCCAATCCCTCCCAGCATCAGAGTCTTTTCCAATGAGTCAGCTCTTCACATGAGGTGGCCAAAGTACTGGAGTTTCAGCTTCAGCATCATTCCTTCCAAAGAAATCCCAGGGCTGATCTCCTTTAGAATGGACTGGTTGGATCTCCTTGCAGTGCAAGGGACTCTCAAGAGTCTTCTCCAACACCACAGTTCGAAAGCATCAATTCTTCAGTGCTCAGACTTCTTCACAGTCCAACTCTCACATCCATACATGACCACAGGAAAAACCTTAGCCTTGACTAGACGGACCTTTGTTGGCAAAGTAATGTCTCTGCTTTTGAATATGCTATCTAGGTTGGTCATAACTTTCCTTCCAAGGAGTAAGCATCTTTTAATTTCATGGCTGCAGTCACCATCTGCAGTGATTTTGGAGCCCAGAAAAATAAAGTCTGACACTGTTTCCACTGTTTCCCCATCTATTTGCCATGAAGTGATGGGACCAGATGCCATGATCTTTGTTTTCTGAATGTTGAGCTTTAAGCCAACTTTTTCACTCTCCACTTTCACTTTCATCAAGAGGCTTTTGAGTTCCTCTTCACTTTCTGCCATAAGGGTGGTGTCATCTGCATATCTGAGGTTATTGATATTTCTCCCAGCAATCTTGATTCCAGCTTGTGCTTCTTCCAGCCCAGTGTTTCTCATGATGTATTCTGCATATAAGTTAAATAAACAGGGTGACAATATACAAACTTGACGGACTCCTTTTCCTATTTGGAACCAGTCTGTTGTTCCATGTCCTGTTCTAACTGTTGCTTCCTGACCTGCATACAAATTTCTCAAGAGGCAGATCAGGTGGTCTGGTATTCCCATCTATTTCAGAATTTTCCACAGTTTATTGTGATCCACACAGTCAAAGGCTTTGGCATAGTCAATAAAGCAGAAATAGATGTTTTTCTGGAACTCTCTTGCTTTTTCCATGATCCAGCGGATGTTGGCAATTTGATCTCTGGTTCCTCTGCCTTTTCTAAAACCAGCTTGAACATCAGGAAGTTCACGGTTCACATATTGCTGAAGCCTGGCTTGGAGAATTTTGAGCATTACTTTACTAGCATGTGAGATGAGTGCAATTGTGCGGTAGTTTGAGCATTCTTTGGCATTGCCTTTCTTTGGGATTGGAATGAAAACTGACCTTTTCCAGTCCTGTGGCCACTGCTGAGTTGTCCAAATTTTCTGGCATATTGAGTGCAGCACTTTCACAGCATCATCTTTCAGGATTTGGAATAGCTCAACTGGAATTCTATCACCTCCACTAGCTTTGTTCGTAGTGATGCTTTCTAAGGCCCACTTGACTTCACTTTCCAGGATGTCTGGCTCTAGATTTAATAGGTCCTCAATGAATATTTACCTCAATGAATACTTACCATGGTATCTTTCTTTAACTCCCAGTGAGCAGAGACACTCCCTTAGGTCTTAGCAAAGTAGCTTATTCCTTGAAAAAATGTTGCTTGGTTGTATGTATGCAAATGTTTAAATACCTGTGTGTGAATGTATGATTCCATGTGCCTCATTTATTCAAGGGCAAGTACTCTGCATGGGTCTGGAGTGATTAATGTAGTTCTTTGATGTGTGTGCACGTGTGTGTATGTGTTTGTGTGTGCTTCTGTAGGACAGTCAGATCTCAACAGCCATACAGGGCTGAGCTACCTGAGTCGCTGAGCTACTCAGCGACTTTTGAGGTATCTTTTGTTCAAGGATTGCAATAATTGCAATAGCTAAGTCTTATGTTGTACTTACTATTAATAAATTTCACACACTTTGCATGTATTAACTCATTTTATCATCACAACAATTCTAAGAAGCAGGTACTATTGGTATCCATTTACATATTATGAAATGAAAGGACTCAATCGTGTCTGACTCTTTGTGACCCCATGGATTGTAGCCCACCAGGCTCCTCTCTCTATGGAATTCTCCAGGCAAGAATACTGGAGTGGATTGCCATTTCCTCCTGCAGGGGATCTTCCCAACCCAGGGATTGAACCCAGGTCTCCCACATTGCAGGCAGACTCTTTCCCAACTGAACCACCAGGCAAGCCACTTACATATTATATTATTATACTATTAATCCTTATAAGAACTGTGCAGAGTGAGTGCTATCCTTATTTAATAGGCAAGAGTCAAAGGTAAAACACCGACAGAATTTGAATAATTTGTGAAAGGATATGCAGCAAGCAGCTGAGGTGAAGTTTGCTTAACCCTAAAGCATATTTTTTTTTCCTTTTCATCAAGCGTCATCCAACCACATTGCTTTGTTATCTCTTAGTGAAAGTAAAACCTGGCTCTTGGGTTCAGGATGGGGAACGCGTGTACACCTGTGGCTGATTTGTGTCGATGTGTGGCGAAAGGCACTACAGTATTGTAAAGTAATTAGCCTCCAATTAAAATAAATTAAAATAAATTAAAAAAATACTGGGGTGGATAGTCTTTCCCTTCTCCAGGAGATCTTCCCATCCGAGGGATTGAACTCAGGTCTCCCACATTGCAGGGGCATTCTTTGCCAGCTGAGCCAGAAGGGAAGCCCAAGAATACAGGAGTGGGTATCCTATCCCTTCTCCAGCAGATGGTCCCAACCCAGGAATTGAACCGGGGTCTCCTCATTGCAGGCGGATTCTTTACCAACTGAGCTATGAGGGAAGGCCAATAAGAGCGTTACATTGTATAAACTCTAAGGACATGTGCTGTTTGGTATTCTTTGTGCTAGCTTGTCTGCCCTGAGTGATTGTTATATAATAGTCTTCGGTGCAGCTTTTTTCATGCATGGCATCTTCCCAAGTAAATTGTAGGTGCTTGCGGGGAAGGGACAATGTATTGTGAATTGTGTGTATGCAGTGATGACATATTGTTTGACGTGGTGTTTTCTTGCTAGTTTACCTCCCACCTCTGCAAACACATTGCCTGAAAGCATCCCCCTACATTATTCTTTCTCTGACTTTTGTGGAATTGTGGTCAAGTTTTCACTGTATATCACTGCCATTTGAACTGTCATTTTGTGAAGGTAGTATATAAAATAAAATTAACTTTAAGAGTTCTGAAAAAAAAAACAACAACCTTGGCTCTTCTGTCAAAGATGAACCGCAATGTTGCTTACGTGGCCGTATAATGGCTGCCCCTACTAACTTCTAGCCTCTTCCTGGTTCTTTGCTCCAGCGACTGTGTCTCTTGCAGTTCCTTCTCACCACGCCTCTTCCCAGCCACGAGACCTCTGCACATGGTGTTCACTCTGCTGGGGCTCCCTCTTCTCTTTTCTCTTTAATAAATTAACTCCTCTTATCCTCTGTCCCAGTTTCATGACAAGTTTCTCAGGGAAGGTTTCCCTGACCTTGGTAACGTCAGGGTCAAGAGCACTTTTTGGAATGTTCCTTTTTTTAATCTCAAGTATCCATCCATTATTGCAACTATCATTGCTATACAATTTATGGATTACCTTCTATTTCCACTGGGTGTGTGTAAGCTCAATGAGGGCCAAGGCTGAGTCTCCTTTTCTCCAACTTGTATGCATACTGTGTCTATAATGGAAGGTGTTTTCAGCCTAGGTGCTGCTGACAGCTTGGGCTGGATGCCTCTGCTGTGAGGGGCTGTCTTGCTTGCTGTAGGATTTCACGGTGTCCTGGGTCCTGCTTGCTGGGTGGCAGTGCAGTAGCTTCTGCTCTGCTTATGGTAACCAAACCTTTCTCCAGACATTGTAAATGTTTCTCTGGGAGCCTCAGTTGCCCTCAGTTGAGACCCTTTGGGCTAGGCATATGGAAGGTGCTCACAGCTATTGGTTGTTGGGGCTTCCCTGGCAGTCCCATGGTTAATACACCACGCTTCCAATGCACGGGTTGTAAGTTCCATTCCTGGTCAGGGAACTAAGATCCCACATGACACAGAGAGTGGCCAAAAACCCCTCAACTATTTGTTGAATATTTGAATAAATAGCTCAAGTCTCCCAGGACTGGGACTCTATGGGAATTAAATTTTCAATTCAAGATAACGATTGAGAGGTTAGTATATGAACCCAGAATTGTAGCTAACTGAGTCGTATATGGAATACATCTTTCTATCCACCTAAGATTGTCTGATGCATTTTCCTCACTGTTGTAAAGATACCTCAGTTAAAACCAGAGCCTCTTCTTCTCCATGCATTTCTAAGGAAGCATCAGTTCTTTCTTACCAACTCTTCATTTTAAGTAACACAGATTAACTTCTGTCTGAAAGTTTTCTTCAGAAGTAAGGTAACGGACTCACAGACATAGAGAACAGATTTGAGGTTGCCGAGAGGAAGGAGAGGAAGAGAGGACTGGACTCGGGATCTGGGGCTGGTGGATGAAAACGGTTGCATTTAGAGTGGGTCAGCAACAAGGCCCTGATGTGTAGCACAGTAAACTATTTTCAGTATCCTGTGTTAACCATAATAGAAAAGAACATTAAAAAAAGAATATGTAAAAATAGAAGTAAGTTGTCTATTGGAGAAGGCAATGGCACCCCACTCCAGTACTCTTGCCTGGAAAATCCCATGGACAGAGGAGCCTGGTAGGCTGCAGACCATGCGGTCGTGAAGAGTCGGACACGACTGAGCAACTTCACTTTCACTTTTCCTTTCATGCATTGGAGAAGGCAATGGCAACCCACTCCAGTGTTCTTGCCTGGAGAATCCCAGGGACGGGGGAGCCTGGTGGGCTGCCGTCTATGGGGTCGCACAGAGTCGGACAGGACTGAAGCAACTTAGCAGCAGTAACAGCAAGTTGTCTATGTGGGTCCTTGTTTGGGGGGAATGAGGGAACAACTGAATAGTTCAACAGCTAAGAATTCAAGACACATCTACGGTAAGGGGAGGTTGGACAGGGGACTTATGACAGTGAACTCACACACACACACACACACACACACACACACGCACACTCATTCATTCCATATAGCTGACCACAGAAAACTAGGAAGGGCCTAGACTTTGGGATGGTCTTGACCTGGGTTTGCATCCTGATTCAAGCCATTGGCTGCCTGTCAGAGCCTGTGTACACTGTTGGAGCCATTGCCCCCAGTCCCCAATTCCCATTCATTAACCCTCAGGGGAAAAACACTTTGAGTAGATGAAGGAAACTCACATATTTGATTACCTAAGAATGTGTTTCCCATGCCCCATATTTTATCAAGAAACTATTAGGAATCACTGCAGATGGTGAGTGCAGCCATGAAATTAAAAGATGCTTATTCCTTGGAAGGAAAGTTACGACCAACCTAGATAGCATATTGAAAAGCAGAGACATTACTTTGCCAACAAAGGTCCATCTAGTCAAGGCTATGGTTTTTCCTGTGGTCATGTATGGATGTGAGAGTTGGACTGTGAAGAAGGCTGAGCACCGAAGAATTGATGGTTTTGAACTGTGATGTTGGAGAAGACTCTTGAGAGTCCCTTGGACTGCAAGGAGATCCAACCAGTCCATTCTGAAGGAGATCAGCCCTGGGATTTCTTTGGAAGGACTGTGCTGAAGTACTTTGGCCACCTCATGCGAAGAGTTGACTCATTGGAAAAGACTCTGATGCTGGGACGGATTGGGGGCAGGAGGAGAAGGGGACAACAGAGGATGAGATGGCTGGATGGCATCACTGATTTGATGGACGTGAGTCTGAGTGAACTCCGGGAGTTGGTGATGGACAGGGAGGCCTGGTGTGCTGCGATTCATGGGGTCTCGAAGAGTCGGACACGACTGAGCGACTGAACTGAACTGAATGATGGACCATGCACTGCATGGAAGGAGAAATTTGTTGCTGCGATAGCTCTACTTCTCTTCCCTGATTTTCAGGGACTGGATTTAATTAATCCCAAAGGGAATTTGGGTGAAGAAGGAAAGCTTACTGGTATACTTTCCTTCAAGAAAACTATTTTTAAAGAGCAACTTAAAAAAAAATTAAAGAATGTGAATAGGGGATATAAATTATCAATGCAGAAAAATTCCTTGTGCAATTCCCGCACATGCCATCTTCCAGGAACTTTCATGTCCTAATTGAGACAAGCACAAAGCAAACGTAAGGACTTCAGCAGGAGGCTTAGCAGAGGGTCACTGGGGGTGTGACCTCAACGGCTGAACCCTCAGGACTATCATCGATGACTGAGGAACATCAGCAAGAGTGAAGATAAACAGGCTCTCAGTGTGGGTCACTATGAAAAGAAGATTGGTTTGCACATCTTTGATATGTAAACTTGAGTTTACACAGAGCCACTGGATGTTTGTTTCAAAAGGATATTCTCATTCTTTATAGACGTCTGATTGGGTGGCATTGGGTAAGGGATGCTGGGAGCAACACTTTCCCCAATTACTGCTGCTGATTCTGATGCAGGGATCCAGCTGACGGCGCCCCTAGAGATACATTGCTCTAGAGGAACTCAGGTTTGTACCAGAACCCTTCTGCTTATTTCATTATTTTGTATTAGGCATTTTAAAAGAGCTTTCTGATAGCCTGTCGGTGTTCAAGAAATTCTCTGTCCAAGATGCCTGACACAATGGGGACTTTACTGGGACAAAGCAGGACACGTCCATCTTTGCATTCCAGGCTCACATGGCTCATTCCAGCTTTGGGTGAGTCTGTGTGGACTAGACTGCCTGCTACCATCACTTTACTTCTCTTTTTAAAAAAGTTTTATTTTATATTGGAGAGACCTGGGTTCAATCCCTGGGTTGGGAAAATCCCCTGGAGGAGCGCACGGCAACCCACTCCAGTGTTCTTGCCTGGAGAATCCCCATGGACAGAGGAGCCTGATGGGCTACAGTCCGCGGGGTTTCAGAGTCGGACATGACTGAGTGACTGAGCACAGCACAGCACACAGCTGACTAACAATGCTGTGTGAGTTTCAGGGGCACAGCAAAGTGATTCAGGCTTATATATATACACACACTTACCTGTTCTTTTTCAAATTCTTTTCCCATTTGGGTTATTATAGAATCTTGAGCAGAATTCCTTTTTGTATACAGTAGGTCCTTGTTGGTTATCCATGTTAAATAAAGCAGTGTCTATATGTCAATCCCAAACTCCCAATTTGTCCCTCACCACCACCTTTCCCCTGATGCTGGGAAAGATTTAAGGCAGGAGGAGAAGGGGGCGACAGAAGATGAGATGGCTGGATGGCATCACCGACTCGATGGACGTGAATTTGAGTAAGCTCTGGGAGTTGGTGATGGACAGGGAGACCTGGCATGCTGCAGTCCATGGGGTCACAAAGAGTCGGACCTGACAGAGCAACTGAAATGAATATTCCATTGTGTATACGTACTGCATCTTCCTTCTCCATTCCTCTGTTGATGGTCATTTAGGTTACTTTCCTGACTTGGTTATCATTAGCAGTGCTGAAATAAGCACTGGGGTGCTTGTAGACTTCTGAACCACGGTTTTCTCCAGATATGTGCCCGGGAGTGGGATCATCACATTACTCCTATGTGCCATGCCAGGCACTGCCAGTGTATTTTAGATACGCTTTCAAAATGATTAAATTAAAAGCACTTGTTTTGAAAAACAAACTTCAGTTTCTTGGAAAGGGCGCATGTGAATTACCAGGGGAAAAATACTTATGTCATCATTCTGATTTTTGCCTGACTTTACTGCATTTTAACATGCCTCCAACATTTGTCAAGTTCATCTTGCGGGCAGGACACGGGGCAACATGAAGAATGGATGCCAGCGTGATTGTGGCGTGCCATCAAATGGTCACCTCTGAGTGATAGATAATGCTCTTGAGGAGGGCCAAGGATGAAGACATCAGACCTGACTCCAAGCTGGCTTCTGAACACTGGGGATTGAGGGATGTCCTGCATCTAGTACTTCTTCAAGGAGGCATTCCTTTCCGGATTTCAGTATATTCATTTGTCTTGCTTTGCAATCATTTAAATTAATACTAAACAAAGAGGTCTGTTGATTCTAGATTCTCTAATGTCTGGAGGAGAAGAATTTGTTATTTTGGGAACTAGTTGTTAGAATATGTTCTTCCTTTTGACTTGATGAATACTCTCCATAAGTTGGTAAATCTTCATAATTTAAAAATTATATATGCTTTAATCTCAAACTCTAAACTGGCTTCAAAATTGCATGCAGATACATCTCCTTCCACCTCCCAACCTCCACTACTCATCCACCCAGAGATTTTAGAAAGCATAATTATTTGTTATTCTAGGATATCCTTGATTAAATTCTCCTTTATAGACCCAAGCCTTCCCTCCCTCTCATCGACCACCACATATTCCTGGATTTTCCCCCCTTTATTTCAGGAAAATATATAGATGCACATTGTTGGTGTTTTCTTTTCTGCTTCAGTATGTCTCATCAAATGTACATTCACTTTTGTCAAAATATTATTTGTAAGAAGTGTAATGCTTGCAGAAGTCCCATGAGAAATCTGGACAGCAAATAGCTTATTAAATGTGGCCAAAATGAGACAATGAGGTTATGATTGGGAGTTTTTTTTTTATCATCAATGGTATCTGATGCAGGTGTTTTTCTACATGGAGTACAAAGCTTCCCCTCTGTAAAGTGGATGTCCAGTTATTGGCAAAAATCCTCTGTGTCTCCTTCCCCCCAGAATGCATATCCAATTCTGCTTAAAAATATGAAAGGTGATTATCTCATGGATAACAGGCAGCAATTATAAAGTTTTATCATATTCTTCAAATAGAGAATAAAGAGTTAAGAAAACACTTTTAAAATCTGATATCTTAGTCCCTTGAAGAATGGAAATTTCTGTTTCACTGATTGGTTTTAAAGAAAGTGAAGTAGCTCAGTTGTGTCTGACTCTTTGTGACCCCATGGACTGTAGCCCACCATGCTCCTCCATCCATGGGATTTTCCAGGCAAGAGTACTGGAGTGGGGTGCCATTTCCTTCACCAGGGGATCTTCCTGACCTAGGGATTGAACCTGGATCTCCCATGTTGTAGGCAGACACTTTACCGTCTCAGCCACCAGGGAAGTCCTTATGAGTAGATGGTCTTATGAGTAGATGAGTTTTAAGGAAGCAAAAATAATTTTAGCTTGGAGGAGGAGTCATTCTTGATTTAGGCAAGCACTTAAATCAATAGCTAAAAAATTTCAGACGTACAGTTTCTCTTGAGATATCAGTTGATCTAGCAATGATGGAGAGAGGTGATTTCTAGTCACAGAGTCTGAATGGGATGCTTTGACATATTTCTGCTTTCAGGCAACCTGCTTTCCTACTGGGAGCCTGGAATTTTGATAATTGTGCCTTATCATACAAGTGTAGCATGTCTGTGTGACCAGCCCCAGATAAGACAGTAGGGCTCTGAGTCTCTAGTGGGCTTCCTCCGGCAGAAGCATCGCACACATGTTGCTGCCTTTGGCCTCTGTAGAAGGAAGTGTTCTCTGTGCGACTCCGTCAGGAAGAACGCCGGAAGCCCGCACTGTTACGCCCTTTCTGCTTCTATTGTGTATTCTGTTGAGTCTAATAGATGTCAGCCATGAGTACAGTTATAAGCTAAATCTTATGAGTCCTTCTAGCAAAGCATCAAACATCTTGCTGATCACTGGACCACTGACACATGCGACCTCTAAGCAGTCTTTTTCTGTCTTGATTTCGGAGAACAGGAATGTTCTTTTCTCACATTCAAATTTAGAACTATCCAGCTTTTACCTCAGCCTTCTATCTGTATTTCCTTTCCAAGATTCTATGACACAAACATAATCACGTCTTTGCTTTATTCCTCAACATACTTAATAGTCTCTATAACAATATAGATTTTCAACTACTTTTCTTGCTTTTAGTCCCTCCCTAATTTTTTTGAAGAACCTGAGGGTTCCAATTACTGTGTTCATCCAGACTTTCTGCAATCAAGATTTATTTTTACTGGGTTCTTTCCTTTCAAGCTGATAGGTATTAATACTTTCTCTCTTCTACTAACTTGTTTACAAATTACCTGTTTGTCTTACATTTTCCAAAAAGCATATTTATTTGCTGCCTGCCCTCATCTGTGCTCATTATCCCAAGGGCTTATGCGTATTTTGTTCCTTTAATGTCTTTCCGTATGGTTTCCCGGAGAAAGGATAGATAACCTTTTACCTGTTTACACAATGCAACACTGATCAGCAAAATAAACCAGACACAAAAGAGTATGTACTACATGCAGCAGTCAAGATTCAGGCTGCAGACGGAAACCAGACTAATACTGGAACAGGGAAAACTTAATATAAAAGGAATTATTAGTCTAGTGATAGGGGGTTATCTAGTAAAAAGGGCAAAGGGAACTTTAACACAGGAATTGAAGGTAAAAGGAGTATCCCTGGCTTCTAGAGTCGAGGCTAAAGAATCAAGAAATGTATGCTTTTGTTATTGTTTTGTTGCTAAGTCGTGTCCGACTCTTTTGTGACCCCATGAGCTCTAGTCCATGAGGCTCCTCTGTCCACGGGATTCTCCAGGCAAGAATACTGGAGTGGGTTGCCATTTCCTTCTCCAGGGGATCTTCCTGGCCCAGGAATTGAACCTGCATCTCTTGCACTGCAGGTAGATTCTTTACCATCTAAGCCACCAGGGAAGCCCCAAGAAAGAGATATACATGTAAATATATACACATATATGTGTGTGTGTATATATATATATATAAATGATGTTTTATATATATAGTAAAATGATGCTTACTTTGGTGCAGACTGGACAGAGGGTGACAGGGGTCACTGTACATGGACATGTATTGCCTATTTACAGAGGGAAAAGAGAAAAGAAATCCCTACTTGTCTGGTGAAAAGAAAGGCATGTGAAGACTTAGAAATCCCCTTGGGAGTCAACTGGCTGAGGGGTCTGTATAGCTGACTCACTTTGCTGTCCAGCAGAAACTAACACAACATTGTGAAGGGGCTACATACACTCCAGTAAAATATAAAGCTCCACACATCATACACCCACCCAATTATCCACCCTTTATGTGGACACCAAAAGGCCCGCACCACTGGAACAAAAAGAATCAAAGAAGAAACAACTTTAGGAAGGCATCCCCCTACCCCCAAGGCTGGGATTCTGACCTACCTGGAGAGTATGTGATTGTAGCCTTCTAGAAAGTTTGAGAAGTTTGCTGAAGTCACAGAAATATACTCCTTGAAATGCAGGTAAAAGTCTTTGGGAAGCTGTCCACTGAGGCACTGGTGATACTTGCTAGGAAACCAGCTGGGATGTTGGAAAAAAACTCAATGCAAAACCATCCTTTAGAATTCTAGCAAGAGCCACTGGAACATGAGTGTCTGTGGGTGTCCCACACACCACTGGCAGCCTTGACTTACAGGAACAGAACAGAAACGGCCTACCAGAGGGCTTCCCTGGTGACTCAGTGGTAAAGAATCCACTTGCCGGTTCAGGAGATGCAGCAGACACAGGTTCATTCCCTGGGTCGAGAAGATCCCCTGGAAGAGGATATGGCAACCCACTCCAACATTCTTGCTGGGAAAATCTCATGGAAAGAGAAGCCTAGTGGGTTACAGTCCAGGGGGTCATTCAGAGTCAGACATGGCTGAGCATCAGCAGAGCAGAGCCTACCAGAACCTGGAAGGACGCTGCTTCCTCCCGATGTGTCCCTCTAAGGAATCTCTCTACAGAGGACACTCCATGTTCTGCCAGTTAGCAAAGCAGCCATGGGACGTCATGAAGCAGAATAGAAGAGCATGAATTGGGAGCTGAGGGGCAAGAGATTGATAACTGTTGCACTGTTTACTCTAAATTATGAAGTTTAAGAATTGGTAAAACTATTCTATGAGAAGAATTAAATAAATAGTGGTTGCCTCTGAAGTGCAGAATTGACTAGAAACAGGTACAAAGCAACTTTCTGTGTTATCCTGGGCTGAGCCAAGTTTACACAGCTGGATATACTTATCACAGTTCATTGAGCTCTGAAATTTTAAATGTGTGAATTTTATGGCAAAGATGCTATATCCCAGTAAAGGACCATTAACCCAAAATAATAGAAATGCAAGACTTCTGTCTGCAAAAGTATGTAACTTCATTGAAAGATAGTGGTTAAAATCTGAGTAAATGAAAACGTATGCCATGGCCATGGATCATAGTATACTATTTTTAAAGATACGACTTCTGAAATTGATTTACAAATCTACAGATTCACCACAATCTGAATAAAAATTCCAGTAGGGGTGTGTATATGTATGTGTGTATGTGGGTGTGTGCATGTGTGTGTGAGTGAGAGAGAGGCAGGTACTTGACAAGTTGATCTTAAAATCTTAAGGATTTCTGAAGGACCAAGAAGAGCTCATGCATTCTTGAAGAAAAACATGATGAGTTGGCTTGCTCTACTTTCTATCAGGCATTACTGTGAATCCACAGTGATTAAGACAAAGTGATTTTGATGCAGAGATAGATGAAAAGTTTATTCTTTAGTTACCTCAAGGCACTGGCTGTACTTCTTATTGAGTATTCCCTTCCAGACTAATGGGATTTGGGTGATAAAACTGCTGCGATTTGAGAGTTGAAGCACACAGGAAAGGAGTGAGAGAACCACAGATAAAGACCCACAGATAATCACTAGAGACAATTGAGGTAAAGAATCATCAGGCCCAAGAGTACTTCAGAAAGTCAATCCAAATAAGCTTCACATGCATGCATGCTAAATCACTTCAGTCGTGTCCCACTCTGTGAGACCCTATGGACCCTAGCCCACCAGGCCCCTCTGTCCGTGGGATTCTCCAGGCAAGAATACTGCATTGGGTTGCCAGGCCCTCCTCCAGGGGATCCTCCCGACCCAGGGATTGAACTCGTGTCTCTTGTGTCTCCTGCGTTGGCAGGCGGGGTCTTTACCACTAGTGCCACCTGGGAAGCTCCACAGGTAGAGTAATTTAGGCGAGGGTCAATGATACACATCCCAGAAGACTTGGGACAAGGAAAATAATAAGAATCAGAATTTAGAGCAGGAGGCACTGATACACAGTCAGAGAGCCTGTTAGTTATGTGTTTATGGCCCCATCTCTAGACAGAGGAAGTGCTTTTCAGGCATTTATGATCATAGATGTCTAGTTTATCCAGTCAGAGAAAAACAATCCTAGGGCACCTATTATGATTGGCAAAATATAGGCTTTATGAGGACCTAGTAAAAAAAAAAATACCTCCAGGCAGATGTAGGCATGCTCTCTTCCATGATTCTATTGTACTATGTACTTTTGATGGCTAATGATTCTATGAAAGGACTCTTGTTAACTAGACACTAGATACATGAGTTTGCCAAGTGATTTTCGATAAGCAAGTAAACCTCATCCTTTATTATATGTCTGGATGGTGGGGGACTGGAGCTACTCAATAATTTGGAATCAATCCTTCAGCGACATTTCTCCACTGGCCTTATAATTCATCCTTTCTTTCTTGACTTACCTGTTTTGAGTTATAAGTTAATGAGAAATATGATTCATGACATCAAATGTCACATTGAAATGTAATTGAAAACCTTACCTTCTCCTTCCTTCCCTGCTTTCCCTCCCCCTACCTTTTTACATTCTTCTCAATGCCCAGAAAATTGTTGCAGATAAAATTGATGCATGATGTCTTGAGAGGATAGGAGGAGAATGCCTTACACTTTACAAAATGTAAAGTCCTTCTTACTATTTCTATGTCAAATTATATTAAAATAATTATCCTCATTTTAAGAAATCATCAAGGGTTTGAAGAGAAAAAAGGAAACACTATCAATACAGGGTTATATGAAAAGTAGAAGGCTATTCTTGCAGGAATAGAAGATTTAAGCTAAATAAGTGCACTAGCTCGCAACATGTGAGATCACTGTCTTAGATCACAAGTGGTCAAACGGTAGTCATTTCACATGGTTCAAGCTAATGCATAAACATCGGTTCTTTATGAAAATGCTTTTCAACTGTTATTTTTTTCTGAATTAAAAATAATAGCTTTGTAATATAGAAAGCTTTGTAATAAAGATGGACAGTGAATATAATGAAGATCATTCATTATCCCTCAAACTGGAGATGACCATAGTTAACATCTTGGTCCATTTGTGGCCACTTTTTCCTAAAATGTGCACATGGTGTGTTTTTCAAACGTTGGGTCATGCTGTAGAAGTAGTTTTACAGCTTTCACTGGTTGTAAGTGTTAACATTGCCTCTGAAATTGGAATCTGGGTTCAAATCCCAACTCTTCCACTCGTGAGCTGTCTGACATCCACCAGTTATTTAATCTCTTCGATTCAGTTTTATCCTCAGAAAAAACAAGGAAAGACGCTTAAATTCTACCCCAAATTAAGATGGTTCTTGAGGACACGAGTCCATCATCTCCTCCATCTGCCGACTTTTATGGATAGATAGATAGACTGAGACGGAGAGGCGTAGGGAGAGGGAGAAGGAAAGGGAGAGAAAGTGAGCCCCCTAGCACAGATTCTGGCAGACAGAAGGCACTTAACGTTAGCCATCACTAACAACTAGCAACTAGCAACTAACAACTAGCATTTGAAAACATATTTCAAGGCTACGTAATATTATCTCATAAGTAATTGTTTAACCAATCCTTTATTATGGGGAAACTGAACTGTTAATGTATCTTCATTGTTATTTCTAATATGCTAACGACCAACTTCTGTTCTGATTATTATCTTCTTGTCCCAGTTCTCAAGGACCTTCTGTGCTCCCGTCTGTCCCCAAAGTCTCACTCCTGTGGACTGAATCACTCAGCCTCTCTGCCCTCTTGCTTCCAGATGGACTCAGCCAATGGGAGAAAAGGCAAGAGATGAGAGGATGCAGGCAGAGAGTGGGTTAAGTATTTATCTCCCTGCTCTTTCCCTGCATGGCCATTATTCTATAATAGGCTTTTCCCCCTGAGGCCAGAGTTCCACCAAGAGTCTCTTTTCGATAAATCTTGCTCTTATTGGTCTCAGATAATACTCTATCATCCTTTTGCCTTTTAGGTGTAGGGGTGATAATGGCTTCCTGCTATTAGTAGTACGTAAGTGCATTGACTACGATTATTGGTTCCCTTACTCATATGTCTCCATATAATCAGAATACTTTTTTTTCAGTTAAAATCTATTGAATGGGCCATCTTCTTCCAACTGATACCTGGATATTGCCTTATAAGTACCACTCTATATTACTTTATGATGCTTATGTATTACATTGATAGAAATTGCTGAGTCAGGACTTCCCTGGTGGTCCAGTTGTTGGGCCTCCTTGCTCCCAATGCAGGGGCCTCAGTTCCATCACTGATCAGAGAACTAGATCACACATGAACAATTAAAAAAATGAAATTTTCTGCATGCTGCAGGTAAAGATCCCGCATACCCCAACAAAGATCTAAGATCCTGTGTGCCGCAGTTAAGACCCAGCACAGCCATATAAGCTAAAAAAAAAAAAAAAAAGAAATTACTGAGTCAAATGGCAGAAACATTTTAAAGGTCTCTGGTACACTTAGCTAAATAGTGTCCAAATAACTTGTACCCTTTTAAAAGATAATTTTAATATCAACTGAGAGAAATCCTTGTTGCATGGGAATTTGCACGAGCTGGAAACTAACCCTTGTCTGAGAGGTAAGACCCTCTCCTAGTTTTTCAGTTCAGTTAGTTGCTCAGTCGTGTCTGACTTCTTGTGACCCCATGGACTGCAGCCCGCCAGGCCTCCCTGTCCATCACCAACTCTCGAAGTTTACTCAAACTCATGTCCATTGAGTTGGTGATGACATCCAATCATCTCATCCTCTGTCCTCCCCTTCTCCTCTCATCTTTGATCTTTCCCAGCATCAGGGTCTTTTCCAATGAGTCAGTTCTTCGCATCTGGTGGCCAAAATATTGGAGTTCCGCTTCAGCATCAGTCCTTCCAGTGAACATTCAGGACTGATCTCCTTTAGGGTGGCCTAGCTTTCCTGGGGGAGGCAATTCCTGGCAAGAACTCTTGCTATGGCCCCTTTCATCTCACTGTTCCTCAGGGTGTAGACAAATGGGTTCAGCAATGGGGTCCCCAGTGTGTACACCAGGGAGACAAACTGATCCTGTTCGGGGTGGTAGCTGGAGCTGGGCCGCAGGTACATGAAGGCGCAGCAGCCGTACTGCAGCAGGACCACGGTGAGGTGGGAGGAGCAGGTGGAAAACGCCCGGCGGTGGCCCACGGCTGAGTGGGCCTGGAACACCGCGGCCACGATGGAGGCGTAGGAGGCAGTGATCAGGAGGAAAGGCACCGCGATGGCCAGTGTGGCCACCACCAGCACTGACTGTTCATGCCTGTGGCTCTGGGCACAAACAAGACACATCACTGGGGGCACATCACAGTAAAAGTGCTGAATGCCCCGAGCTGGGCAGAAGGGCAGAGAGAAGACAAAGGCCACCAGCTGGAAGGACAGGCAGAGGCCGAGGACCACGGAGGCCACCACCAAGTGGGCACAAAGCGTCCGAGGCATTATGATAGGGTACTGCAGCGGGTGGCAGATGGCAGCGTGGCGGTCGTAGGCCATGGAAGCTAGGAGGAAGCAGTCGGCACTGCCCAGCCCCATGAAGCGGCCCATCTGAGTGGCACAGCCCAGCAGGGTGATGGTCTTCTCCGACCGTAGGATGTTGGCCAGGAGGTGGGCACCACCACAGCAGTGTAGCCGATTTCTACTCCCGAGAGGCTGCCCAGGAAATAGCACATGGGCGTGTGGAGGCGGGCTTCGGTCTGCATGGCCGCCACGATGAGGACATTCCCGGGGATGACCCATGTATAAACCACGCTGACCCCAAGGAAGGACAAGACGCGCGGCTCTGACTGGGAGGGATAGGCCAGGAACACGAATTCTATCCACAATGAGCGGTTTCCCCAGGACATTGAGTTAACAGACTTTCTCTGTCGAGAGTTATTAATACAAAGTTCCCATTATGTATGATGTAATCTGCATCATGATGATGTAATCTAAGATTATATTACATGAGCCCCTATGTAATCTAAGACTGAGTTAGAAACTACAAGAATTAAGACTTACTCCCTTTTTCTTCCCCCCTTTTAACAAGCTTCTTCACTTAAATATCTACAATTATACTTCTAACTGCCAAAAGTTGGGCTAAATTGTGTAAGATGTTTTTGAGGAAAAGAGTCAGAGGAAGTTTGTGGAATTTCAAACTATTTTCAGTAGAAGTGGAATGAAGATTATTTCAGTTAACTCCCAAGAAACTGTCAACAGCTTTTAAAGTTCAGAGATTATGAAGGGGAGGGCAGAAGCTATTCATCACTTAATTCATTTGTATGTGTTCTCAGTACCTTCTAAGACATTCAGTTGGAGATATATGGGTACAATATTCATAAGTTCATGATACGGTGTGAAATATATGTAACAAGATTGTAATAGAAACTAGATAGAGTCATAAGAGATGTATAAATTAGACGATTAAGTTTTATAGATAGAATGCATTTTCAATTTTGGGAGTCAGTCAAGACTTCATGGGAGAGAAAGCATGGAAGGATGACTGAGGAAAGGAAATTTATGGAAAACACAATTTAAAATTGTAACAATGGGAGGGTCATGAGAAACTGATTCATTCTGGATGGAGTGTAAGATGCTACAAAGGAGAACGGAAAGAGGAGATTGCCACAAGTTTTTACAAGGTTAAATACTTGGTGTAGTATGGTAGGAGGGTATATACTGTTTGGTAAGAGTAGCAGTGATGGAATGACATCATCAGAGTGCTGCTCTAGAAAGAGCAGTGCTGTGTGCAGCAGAGAACAGCTGGCAGAGTGAAATGTCAACCGACGGATTCAGATAAAATATCTGCACACTGTATGTCTGATAAAGGCTTAATATTCAGAATATACAAAAAACTTGCCTAACTCAGTAACAAACAATGCAATTAAAAATGGGCAAAAGGCTTGAATACACAGTTCTTCAATGAAGACACATGCATGGCCAACAGGCATGTTAAAAGATGCTCATCACTAATCATCAGGTTTACAAAATCAAAATGAAATGTTACCTCATACCCATTAGGATGGCCACTATAAAAAAATAGAAAATAAGAAGTTTTGGCAAGTATGTGGAGGAATTAGAAACCTTTTGTATTTTTGGTGGGAATGTAAATGGTGTAGCCACTATAGAAAACAGTATGGAAGTTCGTCAGAAAAATTAAACATAGAATTACCATATGACCCAGCAATTTCACTTCTTGGTATATTTCTAAAACAAATGAATTTCTTGAAGAAATATTCGTACACCTGTGTTCATCGCAACACTGTTCATGATAGCCAAGAGGTGGAGGCAATGTAATTGTCTACCAACAAATGAATGGATAAAGCTAATGTGATATAAATATACAAAGGAATATTATTCAATCTTAAAAAAGTGAAACCTTGTCATATGTTGCAACATGGTTAAACCTTGAGGACATTATGCTAAGTGAAACCAGCCAGTCACAAAAAGAAAATTGCAGCATGATTCCACTTATAGATAGTATCTGAAGTCAAGCCCTTGGAAACTGTAAATAGAATGTGTTTACTGGGGGTAGGGGTGATGGGAAAAAGCGATGGATAGAACTATCAAACTGCTGGAAGGGGCAGATCACAGACATGATCATCATTAAAAAGATACGGTAAGATAGATAACTAAAGAGAACCTACTCTATAGTGCAGGGAACTCTGCTCAGTGCTCTGTGGTGACCTAAAGGGAAGACAATCCAAAAGAGAGAGGATGTATGTGAACATATAGCTGATTCATTCTGCTGTACAGCAGAGACTAACATAATATCATAAAGCAACTATACTCCAGTAAAATTAATTTAAAAATACGATAATAGGCAGTCCACATCTTCAATCTAATAAAAATCAGGTTAATTTATATCTTTGTGTTTGATGGTTTGGGTGGTCTGCTCACACTTTGACTGATATTAACTTCTTAGTGCTAAAATTCCTGATTATTTTTCTCATTTTCAGAGAATCAGAACATCGTCTACCATTCTTCTCACACTGGCCCATTGTTCTAGTCTGCCAATACCTGAGACTTTAAAAAATCCACTTCACATCTTAGCTACCTTTTTGAAGTCACTCACATTTAATTTTTATGTATTAAGTGTCCAGCTCACATACAATGGTGATCCAAATGGGGTGATTGCGCCTCAGCTGGATAGTCTATCCTAATGAGAGGCAGACACTGTTGATAAAACAATGTGGCATATATATATAAATATATGTATATAATTAACTGCTATCTAGAAAAAATAGGGACTTCCTTGGTGGTCCAGTGGCTAAGACTCATGCTCCCAATGCAGGGGGCTTGGGGGATTCAATTCAGGGAACTAGGTCCCACATGCCCCTACTAAGGGTTCACATGCCACAGCTAAAGATCCTGCATGCATGCCACGACAAAGACTGAGGATCCCAAGTGCCGCAACTGAGACCTGACTCAGCCAAATAAATATATAAAAAAAAATAGTGTGTTATAAGACTGTGCAACATGGGGCTCTGACAAAATTTTTGATTAAGCAATTCTGAAAAGTCTTCCTAGAGGGAATCATATTTAAGCTTAGATCTGAAAAATAGGAATTAACCAGGAGCAGAGGGACAGGCTGAGTCATGGGGTCCATATTCTAGATGGATGAAATACCGGTAGTCATGGTTCCCAGAAGTAAAACATATTATATCAACATATCATCAACTTGTTCATCCAAGATGCTTTCAAATACGTTGCATACAACTGAGGCAAGGTGAGAGCACTTTAGCATCATCTCCAGAAATCTGCCCAGAGTGACACCTGTTCATGGTTCCACCCGCATATCAGCAAGTCCAAGTCACAGCCCATGTCATACCCTCTTTTCCTTCTTACTTCTCCAGCCAGCCCAGCCCCAGTTGGTAGGATGTTAGGAGAAAAATTACCCTGTCCTTCGCTATCTCCCAGAGTTTGCTCAAATTCATGGCCATCGAGTCGGTGATGCCACCCAGCCATCTCATCCTCTGTCATCCCCTTCTCCTCCTGCTTTCAATCTTCCCCAGCATCAGGGTCTTTTCCAAAGCGTTGGCTCCTCACATCAGGTGGCCAAAGTATTGGAGTTTCAGCTTCAATATCAATCCTTCAATGAATATTCAGGATTGATTTCCTCTAGGATTCACTGGTTTGATCTCTTTGCAGTCTAATTAGCATTATTTTAAAAGAGAGTTAGAGAATGTGGCAATAAACAGATCGGTGCTAAAATCTCAGTTTCCTATTAATAGCATTATCCTCTGGGGAGATCACCTTGCATTACTTTTGGTTGCCTTGTTTAAAAGATGCAAATACTAAATCTTACCATATCCAGAATTTGATGAGATTAAATGAGATAAAGCTTTTAGAACACTTGGCTTGATGTGTATTTGCTCTTCATCTCTGCCTCTTTGTGACCCCATGGACTGTAACCCATCATGCTCCTCTGTCCATGGGATTCTCCAGGCAAGAATACTGGAGTGGGTTGCCATTTCCTTCTCCAGGGGATCTTCCTGACCCAGGGATTGAAGTGGAGTCTCTTGAATCTCCTGCATTGACAGGTGGATTCTTTTACCACTGAGCAATCTCGGAAGTAGGAAACATTAATTTGCATAAAATGCTAATTCTTCCCTTATTTCTTTGACTCTATAGAAAAGTTAATATTAACAGATAATATCTGCTTTATTTTCTGTCAAGATTAAATGACGTACCATATGAAGAGAGGGTTTTTTTTTTTAATAATCTTAAGCTATACCACAATATATATTATTTATTCTCTCACTGTTTCTTTGACTGAGATTAGCTATTGCCATTCTATTCAGATAAACTGGGCTTCCAAGTGGATTCAGAGAAAATACTGCAAGTCATGGTCTGCACTAGTTCTGAAATACTGGAGTCTTGACTTGTAAAGCCATTACTCACTTTTCTAACTCAAAGTCAGTTGGCACCTGGAACTTTGTAAATCAAGAAGGAGGTTGCCAAAGGCTTTGAAGCTCTTGGTTGTACCATCAGAAGAGAAAGGAGTACACTGAACCAGTCTTCTTAGTTGTATTCACGAAGGACAGGACCTGGAAAGTGATATCTGACTGCTTTGGTGGGTAAAGAAGGGAGAAGCGTGAGCCTGGAGAGATTGCCCAGTGAGACCGAGACTTCAGTAATCTCCCCAAGCAAAAGCAGTGGAAGCAGAAAATTGCTTTGCTATTTAGGATTTTGTCTCATAAATTACATCTCCCAGAAGGTATTTTGGTGTTTGCTCATCTTCTCCCTTGTTACCAATAATTAGTCCAAAATTAAATCTGTTCTTCCCTGTATGATCGGCTGTCAATGGAAGGTTTGGCACGTGCTCGTCCAAGTAAAGGCCAGTATTAAACCTTTTATCAGCATTCTCAGTCAAAATAATCTCCCCCAAAATATAAAGTTGGAGTTAATTCTCACCAGATTTGTCATAGCCGGGTTCAGCCCAGGTCTTGCATTATTGTTGCGCAGGAGCACTGGCACTGTGTCCCATGTTTTTATGCAAAAGGGGCACTGGCGATCTTGGCCATGCATAAGGGAGCAAAGTGAAGGTGAGCACTAGGCGGATAGTTAGCTCTTCTCTGTTACTTAAAAAAACAACAACTTTTATTATAGTCTTCCAGAATGTGAAGAAAATAGAGATATTCACTCAATGTACCAAATAGATTTCATAGGCGTGATCATGTTCCTTTTCAACTACTACTTTGCCATATTAAAATTGCTAATGAAAATTTTTTTCCCTGCCTGCTGATTATCAAGTGATAAAACTCATCAGCTCTTCAGGGTCACCAAGGAAGTGGGTGGACAATAAGTATCTATTTTTAAGAGAATATCATATGACTTTCAATAAGTCATTAGACCAAGGATTTACCCTTTTTTCCTGACAATTAAAACTAATTAGTGTACAAACTTGTTTGAAATTAAATATATTTCTAAGATGACTCAGTGGTAAAAGAATCCACCTGCCAATGCAGGAGATGCAAGTTCGATCCCTGATATTTGACAAAATAGACTGATATTTGACAAAATATTTGGATACTGTGGCCAGCCAAGTTAACACATAAAACTGACCATCACAACCCAGGAAATAAGAAAGATCTGATATAAAAGATAGATCCCTGGGTTGAGACGATCCCCTGGAGGAGGGCAAGGCAAGCACTCCAGTATTCTTGCCTGAAAAATCCCATGAACAGAGGAGCCCAGATGGCTACAGTCCATAGGGTTGCAGAGTCAGACATGACTGAGCATGCATGTACTTATTTCTAAGGCTCAGAATATGACTATATGTTTTGAAGTCATGCTTGTATGATGAGTATCTGACAGAATAAAATATTGTTAAAAGCATTTCATTACAGTTTTCTGAGATAGAAACATAACACAATTGGGATTTAAAGTTATATCAGATATTTTCTTATTTCCTGGGTTGTGATGGTCAGTTTTATGTGTTAACTTGGCTGGCCACAGTACCCAAATATTTTGTCAAATATCAGTATACATGTTACTGTGAAAGTATTTTTAACAAATGAGATTTACAATTACAAAAAAATTAGACTTTGAGTAAAGCAAATTACCCTCAGTGATGTGGGTGGGCCCTATCTAATCAGTTGAAAACTTTAAGGAGAAAAAGAAAGACTGAGGTTTCCTGAAGAAGAAGAAATTCTGCTTCCAGCTTGCTTTTGTACTCAAGCTGCAAAATCAGTTCTTCTCTGAGTCTCCAGCCTGCTGGCCTACCCTGCACATTTTGAACTTGCCAGATTCTTCAACTAAGAAAGGAAAATCTTTAACATCAAATGTTCTTTCTTTTTTTCTCTCTAAATAAATCCTGTTGGTTCTGCTTCCTGGAGAACCCTGACTAATACAGCTTTTGACAGCAACATACGAGTGCATGCCAAGTCACTTCAGTCGTATCTGATTCCTTGTGACCCTGTGGACTATAGCCCATCAGGCTCCTCTGTCCATTGGATTCTCCAGGCACGAATACCAGAGTGGGTTCCCATTTCCTGTTCCAGGGGGCCTTCCCAACTCAGGGATCAAATCCTTGTCTCTTGCATCTCCTGCATTGGCTGGTGAGTTCTTTACCACTAGCACTACCTGGGAAGCCCTTTGATAGCAATAACTGTCTCTAAAGGAAAGAAATCTCAAGAGTGAGTTTTCTGAATTGGTTTTGGGTTTTGTGGAAATGGCTCTGTCTTATGATTAGAGTTAAAGATACTAATGCCTCTATTTCCAGTAGCAGAGCACTGAGAGGGCATGGTAGATAATGGGAGTAGAGATATGCAGAATGTGACATTGGGTACAACGATCAAATGCTTACAGCAGGAGAGATTTGGGGTCAGCATGCATATGATACCCGCAAATGCTTTTGTCAAAGTGGCAAATGTAATGAGATTGGTGGGTTGCTTCTAATTGCACAGGAGTAAGTAAGAAAGAAAAGGATGAGCTGGAGGATTCACGCTCTCAGCTCAACTACTGAGTAAATGATCTGGAAACTGTTATGTCTGCCCTGAAAGAGACTAGTACACAGTAAGCCCTTCATGTGCATTGGCTTCACATCTGCAGATAACAATAAGCTAATTATCAAAATTATTGCAAAAATATTCCAAAAAGCTTCAAAAGACAAAACTTGAATTTGTTACATAATGGCAACAATTTACATAGCATTTATATGTACTAAGTATTATAAGTAGCTTAGAGATGAAATAATATATAAAATATATATTAAAAAGCAGAGACATTACTTTGCCAACAAAGGCCCATCTAGTCAAGGCTATGGTTTTTCCAGTGGTCGTGTATGGATGTGACAGTAGGACTATAAAGAAAGCTGAGCACAGAAGAATTGATGCTTTTGAACTGTGGTGTTGGAGAAGACTCTTGAGAGTCCCTTGGACTGCAAGGAGATCCAACCAGTCCACCCTAAAGGAGATCAGCCCCGAATACTCACTGGAAGGACTGATGTTGAAGCTGAAACTCCAATACTTTGGCCTGATGTGGAGAGCTGATTCATTTGAAAAGACCCTGATGCTGGGAGGGATTGGGGGTGGGAGAAGAAGGGGACAACAGAGGATGAGATGGTTGGATAGCATCACTGACTCGATAAACATGAGTTTGAATGAACTCTGGGAGTTGGTGATGGCTAGGGAGGCCTGGTGTGCTGTGATCCATGGGGTCACAAAGTTGGATAGGACTGAGTGACTAAACTGAACCGATGCCATTTTATATAAGGAATTTGAGCACCCACTAATTTTGCTATCTGTAGGGAGTCTTGGACCCAATCCCCTGCAGATACTAAGGGATGACTTAACCATCCTATAGTTGCAGAGCTGAAAACCCTACCCAGAATTTCATTCTTTGAGTGGCTGATTTACAATGCAAATTCAATTCCTAACCTCACGGGGCTTATACTGTTAACTAAGGGTATTAATTGTAAAAGAATGGGATCCTGAAAATTGCAAGGGGCACCAATGAGATAATCCGAAAACTGGGGACATAGAATTCCTGATTCGGATGAGTTTTCTTTGCTAGAAGCAGCAGCTGCTTCACTCCCATCTGAGATCATCCTTGTTGTTGTTGAGTCACTAAATTATGTCCAACCCTTTGTGACCCCATAAACTATAACCAGCCAAGCTCTGCTGTCCTCCACTGTCTCTAGGAGTTTGCTCAGATTCATGTCTGTTGAGTCGGTGATGCTGTCTAACCATCGTATCCTCTGGTGCTCTCTTCTCCTTTTGCCCTCAATCTTTCCCAGCATCAGGGTCTTTTCCAATGAGTCAGCTCTTCACATCAGAATGCCAAAGAACTGGACCTTCAGTTTCAGCATCAGTCCTTCCAATGAATATTCAGGGCTGATTTCCTTTGGGATGGACAGGTTTGATTTCCTTGCTGTCCAAGGGACTCAAATTTTTCCAGTACCACCATTCAAAACCATCACAGGAAGCAGTGACCAAAACCCACCCGAATAAAAAGAAATGCAAGAAGGCAGAGTGGTGCCCGAGGAGACTTTACAAATAGTTGAGGAATAGAAAGGGAAAAGGGAAAGATACACCCAGGTGGATGTAGAGTTCCAGAGAATAGCAAGGAGAGATAAGAAGGCCTTTTTAAAATGAACAATGCAAAGAAATAGAGGAAAACAATAGAATGGGAAAGACTAGAGAGCTCTTCAAGAGAACTGGAAACATCAAGGGAACATTGCAAGAGAGATCAATCCTACTTTGCCTAGAATAGCCTTTCTTGTGGCATTTGCCTTACAAAACCCTGGTAATTCTCCACGGGACCCACACCCATTACCCTTTTTACTTCTGGACCTAAAACTAGACTCCACTCCCCACAGGCCCCAAAAGGTGAAGTGCAAAGTTTGACTGAGGAGGAGTTACACAAAACTACAACAGAATCACAATTCCCCCCACCCCCACCATTTTACACAAACGAAAGTGAGGACTATGTGAGGAAATTTATATTAAATATGTGGATTAATGATGAAAGAAACACAAAGCTGAATTGGGCTGAATTTATTGAGATGAGCCCACTGAGAATCAAATCATGATACTGCTCTGCTTAATTTATTTGTTTTCTGTCATTTTTTGAATAAAGGCTAGTCTTACAAGCATGGCACATGTATCTTTGCAATAACCTATTCAAGCCTAAATTTCTGAGCTTATTTTGAACACTGTTTACTCCCATGATCAATATATTCCAGTCATGCCAGTTGCTCAGTTGTGTCCGACTCTTTGTGACCCCATGGACTGTAGCCCAGGCTCCTCTGTCCATGGAATTTTTCAGGCAAGAATACTGGAGTGTATTGCTATTTACTACTCCAGGGGATCTTCCTGACCCAGGGATAGAACCCACATCTCTTGTGTCTCCTGCATTGGCAGCCAGATTCTGTACCACCAAGCTACCTGGGAAGCCCTGGTGTGCTGCAGTCCATGAGGTCTCAAAGAGTCGGACAAGACTTAGCAACTGGACAACAACAACACTAGGCATAGATTTTGAAATTAATTTGGCAGCTTGGGGTGTTATAAAGGACTTTAATCGTTTGCTTTTTTGGCTGAAACATGGACCACAGGGTGGCTTACACCAGAGAAAGTAGAAATACCAGAGTGCCTTGGTATCACATTGAGAGAGCAATTCACACACTTTAGAACTTAGAAAGTTAGAGGATTTGTCATTTAAGACTTGCTCACCCACCCCAGGAGGGTCCAGAGGGCACACTTTTCACTGTGACCATGAGGAACAAATTCACAAGCAGAATTCCAGAGTCTCTGAAGAGTTCTGTGATTGCTCTTCTCAGAAATTACAGTGGGATCTTCTGCCACTGACTTGAGAAGCTTAAATGTAATGGGGATAATTGGATTCTTGGTGGCAAGGTCCAAGTGTGGTATTTGATTGCCAAAGGTAAGGTGATACGGTTGTCCTAATGCACATGAAGTCAAAGCAGCAATCAGGATATTATGACTCAGACTTCTGTGAATGACCTTGGCTAGTTGATCATAGTGCTCCGGGAAGTAAAACAGATGGGAAGTCTATTAAGCGGAAGAGCTTTAGGTCAAGTGATCAAAAGTCTTAACTTGAATCATAAAACAGAGAATCAGTTCTCAGACTTGAGCTAGTTTATAGACCCAGAACTCCTTGAATTAAGGGCAGGCTGTGTCCTCATACAGAAGGTAATGAAAGTGAAAGTTGCTCAGCCGACTGAGCAAAGTTGCTCTGACTCTTTGCGACCCCATGGGCTATGCAGGCCATGGAATTCTCCAGGCCAGAATACTGGAGCGGGTAGCCTTTCCCTTCTCCAAGGGATCTTCCCAACCCAGGGATCGAACCCAGGTTTCCTGCATTGCAGGCGGATTGTCTACCAGCTGAGCCACAGGGAAGCCCAGGAATACTGGAGTGGGTAGCCTATCCCTTCTCCAGCGATCTTCCCCACCCAGGAATGGAACGAGGGTCTCCTACATTGCAGGTGGATTCTTTACCAACTGAGCTATCAGGGAAGCCCCTGATACTGCCAACCTCCCCCCTCCAATACTGCCAAATATTGTGGTCCTTTCTGAGGACAAAGGGAATATGGAATGGGTATTGGAAGAAGTGCTTTATAAATATCAATTTTGAGTACATGGCCAGTTACAGAAATGAGGGCTGTAATTATTCTGCATATTTCTTCTTTATTTTTTAATCCATATGTTGGTGTGCGTGTCCTTCCATCCCTTAAACCTTTGCCATATAACAAAATGTGCTGACTTTGCACCTTAGTGCTTAGCATCGCTACCTTTACAGCATAGTATTTAATACACAGACTGTCAAGGAGAAGGATGACCATCACCCAAAGACTCTGCATCCCCCTCATGTGGAAACAGTTTGTGTGTTTTTGGTTATATGCAGTATAATTGTATCAGATTAGGCCTAAGTACACTTTTTACTATCTTTACTTGGAGATCAGGTATGGTTTGAGGAGATGAGTAGGGGTGCTGAGTTGACAAGGGATGGATTGTGGTGGTCATTTTACATGTTAACTTGGCTAGGCCATGGTGCCCAGCAGTTTGGTCAAACGCCAATGGAGCTGGTGCACTAAGGTTTTTTTATGTGTGTGTTTTTGTTTTAAGATACAATTCACATTTAAATCAGTAGGCCATCAAAGAGGCTGACATCAGCCACCTATGGAAGAAGGGACACAGCCCCTGGAGCAGGGCTGTCCTTGGCAGGGTAAATGACACAACCACCCCGGGAAAAGGTCTGACAGCTTCTTCTAGAATGAAACATATACCCACTCTATGACCAGCAGCTCCACACAGAGATATTTGCCCAATATAAACAAAAATATGTTCACAAAAAAGACTCAAGATGTTTACAATGGCTTTACTCATATAGCCAATAACTAGAAAGAGCCATAGTGTCTGTCAAGAGAAAAACATAAATACATGATGGTGAACCATGAATCTAGCAACGCAAAAGGAAAAGTGACCGATACATGAAAGACCATGGGTAGATCTCACAAATATTACGCAGACTGAAAGAAGTGTTGCACAAAAGAGTATATATTATGTAATTTCACTGACATGATGCCAAAATATATAAAACTAATCTACTGTGCAAAAAAATTAGAACAGGGGTTACCACTGGGGCTTGGAGGAGGGATTCACTAGAAAGGGGAGCGAGGGAACTACTTGTATTCTGTATCTTGATAGCTTATATTTGTATATGTTTGTCAAAATGCAGTGAATGTACTTGTAAGATGGTGCATTTCATTGCAAATTTTACATCAAAAGAAAAACATCAGCAAATATTAAACTCTAATATTAATGATATGTCTCAGAAGGATTTGGGGGAGGTGTACTGATGTCTTTGATTTACTTTGAAGAACATCACAAATAATAAGATATGTTAATGAATTTGTAATTATGTAATAAGGTGAGTATAATCAAATGTTAATAGCAGAATCTAGGTGCTGGGAATGTGGGTGTCCACCGTAAAATTCTAACAATGTTGCTACTTGTTTGAAAATTTTCATGACAAAATGTTAGAAAACATGAAAAAAAATGAAGTACAATAAAACTAAATCAGTAGACTATATGTAAAGCAACTTACTCTTCTTAATGGGGTGGGCCTCATCCAATTGACTAAAGATACTTAGAGAAAAGAAGGGGAATCTTGAGAAAGTAGTATTGACATATACACATTACCACATGTAAAATTCATAGCTAGTGGGGAGTTGCTGTGTAACACAGGGAACCCAGCATGGGGCTCTGTGATGATCTAGAGGGGTGGGATAGGGGGGTTCTCAAGAGGGAGGGGGTATATATATATATATATAATTATGACTGTTTCGTGTGGTTGTGTGGCAGAAACCAACACAACATTGTAAAATTAAAATTAAAAAATAAAAAAGAAATTAAAAAATTAAAAGTTAAAAAATTAAAAATTAAAAAATAGGAAAGGGATTCTGCTTTCAAAATGCTTTCAGATTTTTGTTGTTCAGTCACTCAGTCATGTTCGACCCTTTGAAGATCCCATGGACTGTAGCCTGCTAGGTTCCTCTGTACATGGGATTTTTCAGGCAAGAATACTGGAGTAGGTTGCCATTTCCTCCTCTAGGGGATCTCCCTGATTTAGGGATCGAACACACATCTCGTGCATATCCTGCATTGGCAGGCAGATTCTTTACCACTGAGTCTTCCGGGAAGCCTTCATTATTCTTGGATGTAAGATCAAAAAAAATTTTTCTCACATTTGCAAATGCTGTGGATTATATTGTTTACATCTATGTTGGAAACAGTAACTCAGTAACTCAAAAAAATCTAGTTTGATAAATAATTAAAAATTAATTGTGGGGAATTTTAAAAAATGCAAGTCAAGAGAATTAAGACAGTAAAACACATTTGTGTCTAAATAATTGTTTCAAATATTCTATAAAAAATTCATTATGAAAACAATTTTAATAGCAATCTAGATCTAAAATTTCAAGTGATAAAAAAATACAAAAAATGGGTAAAAGAAAAGAGAGACAGGCAAAATTATATTAATTTCCTCAAACTGTATAAAGAGTGATTCAGTAAAAATCATGTTATTATTTAGATGTGTATAATTGGAGGAAAGTTCATTCTTTTCATATTCTTTAGTTCATTTCAGTTCAGTTCAGTCACTCAGTCGTGTCTGACTCTTTTGTGACCCCAGGAACCACAGCACGCCAGGCCTCCCTGTCCATCACCAACTCCCAGAGTCCACCCAAACTCATGTGCATTGAGTCGGTGATGCCATCCAACCCTCTCATCCTCTGTCATGCCCTTCTCCTCCTGCCTTCACTCTTCCCCAGCATCAGGGTCTTTTCCAATGGGTCAACTCTTTGCATGAGGTGGCCAAAGTACTGGAGTTTCAGCTTCAGCATCAGTCCTTCCAAAGAACATCCAGGACTGATTTCCTTTAGGATGGACTGGTTGGATCTTCTTGCAGTCCAAGGGACTCTCAAGAGTCTTCTCCAACACCACAGTTCAAAGGCATCAATTCTTCAGCACTCAGCTTTCTTTATAGTCCAACTCTCACATCCATCATGACTACCGGAAAAACCATAGCTTTTTTTCTCATATTCTTAATAGCACTTAATATTAATATAAGTAAAATGTATTTTTCCAATTGTATGAAAAATATTTTCCCCAAAATTAAAGAAAAATCAATCACTAAAGCTTTTATTCGGGGGGATGGGAAAACTCTATACTTTAAAATATCTATCTTCAAAGTAATGTATACAGTTGGAGTGAATCTGATAAAATCCCAAGAGAAGTAGAATGTATTTGTGTGTGTTTTTGTGTGTGGGCATGTACATGTGCTTCATAATGTGATTTTAAAATTTATTTGGAAGGATAACCAAGTGAAAATAAATAGACATCCAAAGAAAGAACAAGAGTGAGGCTTACATTAAATACTAAATTGTAGTATATTATTATCATATGTCAGAAATATATAATATTTTAAATTATATCAATTCAAAAATAAGTGTGGGATAGGGAGATATTTCAATAAAACAGAAAATACCCATGAACATATGAGTCTTCAAAACATGATAAAGGCAAGGCAGCATAGCAGAGGGGTGAAGAGACTGCTTTCTGCTGTTAGACTTCTTGGATTCAAAGTAATACTGGACACAGATAAAATCTCTACAACTCGATTTCCTCATTTATGTTATAAATGGATGTGATCACAAGCGTACTTGCCCTATAGGGTTTCTGTGACGATAAAGTAAAAAATAAATGAAAGGCACTTAATAGAGTGCCAGTCCCTATAAGCATTCAGTAAATGTTTACTCAGTTATTTTTCAAATAACCACGGTATGGAATAATGGAGTAATACTCATTTTGCCATGAACTCCCTAAGTTACCGTATACTGAAATTTATTTCAGATTGCCCAAAATTTACATTCTTAGGAAGCGAAATCACAAGGAAATTAGAAGACCACTTGCATGCATGCTCAGTCATGTTTGATTCTGTGCTACCCTATGGACTGTAGCTCACCAGGCTCCTTTGTCCTTGGGATTCTCCAGGCAAGAATACTGGAGTGGGTTGCCATGCCCTCCTCCAGGGGACTCTTCCCCACCCAGGGACTGAGCCTGCATCTCTTAGTCTCCTGCATTGGCAGGCGGGTTCTTTACCACTAGTGCCGCCTGGGAAGCCCAGAAGACGACATAGTTAAACGCAAAAGTAAGACCTCAATCCAACAAGACTGGTTGTTAGAAGGTAGAGTCTACTCGTGCTGTCTGGTTCTTTAATTCCATTTCTTATTCTATACCAATTGCTTTGCAACTTATTCAAGACAGACCTACACAGAAAAGACAGATTAACTGGTCTGAGATTAAACAGCTAGCCTACAGTAGAATCAAGATTCAAGTCTATGCATTTTGGGTCCAGAAAAGACAGACCTGAGTCTGAACCTTGGTTTCACTACTTGCGGTTATATGGAGTTGGACAAGTCACAATGTAAGCCTTGTTTTCCGCATCTGGGAAGTATGGATATTTATCCAATCCATCACGTAATTTGACTGCTTCAGCTCTTCTTGAGTGTACTAGCAAATTTATCTTTACTCTCTAAAGTAGATAGGCAAACATTTACATAAAGGACCAGATGCAGATAGTTTAGGCACTGCTGAGGTCACAGTAGGCTTTTCTTTTTTAAATTCTTTTAAAATTCTTTTCTTCCTCCCTCTGTTCACTCCTCACTTCCTTCCTTTCAGTCTCTATTTTGATCTCTATCTCTCTCATCTCCTTCATTTCTTTTTTACATTCTTTTCTCTTAAAGGATAATACACATACTTAGCTCAAGGGCCATACCAAAAAAAAAAAAAAAATACTAAATGTGATCTGTATATCTAGTTTGTCTGCCCTTGGTCTAAATTATTATACACAGTAAATTAAGATCAATTAGGAAAAAGGATAGCTAATTAGTCTTTAAAAGTTTCTGAAGGTGTTCCCTTACCTTTTTGAAATTCACTTCATTCTATCAGCCATGAAAATATTCATACAAACAAACTTTTTTTTTTTTTTTCCTGAAATGCTAAGAGTTTCTGCCATAGATGATTAAGAGAGCTCTCTTGGAATGCTTTCTGACCCTATGTATCTTGTCTTTAATGATGAAGTAAAATAGGAATATGTGGGCTCCAGATGTATGCAATTCCCTAGAAATGGAAAGTGACCTATAGGTGATGTCCATGTAATATTTAGGTATGGATGGGAAGAAGGCAATGGCACCCCACTCCAGTACTCTTGCCTGAAAAATCCCATAGATGGAGGAGCATGGAAGGCTGCAGCCTGGGGGTTGGACACGACTGAGCGACTTCACTTTCACTTTTCACTTTCATGCATTGGAGAAGGAAATGGCAACCCACTCCAGTGTTCTTGCCTAGAGAATCCCAGGGATGGTGGAGCCTGGTGGGCTGCTGTCTATGGGGTCGCACAGAGTCGGACACGACTGAAGCGACTTAGCAGCAGCAGCAGGGGTACTAAGGGGTTATCCGAAGCCAGTCCTGCACAGGAAGACCAATCTGCTGCATTCTCATCTTTACTAAGACGCCATTCTTACCTGATTTAACCAGAGAACTTACTTAGTGCCCTAATGGATGTAGGAAAATCATGGGTCCAAAAGAGGAGAAATTTCCCCAGTGGCCTTTCATACAACAAATCCAACTAAATAATATTTGGGAACGTTTACTTGGGTTGATCAACTGTGACAAAGGGAGCGGGCAGCTTTTCGCCTGATAGTCACAGGTGGCTGTTGTCCCCCTTCCTGCCCATACCCGGCAGGGACCTGTGGGGTTGTGCTTTGGTAAATCCACACAGTGGGAAATGTTCATGTCAGGCACAGAGAGCATTAAAATGACATTTGCAGAGAATATTGGAGGTGCGGATTTTAGGAATGGCTTTGCCACTCAGATGCTGAATTATCTCAGGCAAACTGTGAAACTGTAAAATTTGAGTTTCCTCATCTATGTTATAAATGGTTGGACTAGATGACATTCACGGTCCTTTTGATTTCTAGAAAATATATTTATTTTTTTGGCTGTGCCAAGGCTCAGTTGTGGCATGCAGGGTCTTTAGTTGCTGCATGTGGGATCCTGTTGCCTGATGCGGGTTCAAACCCAGGCACCCTGCATTGCAAGTGTGGAGTCTTAGCCACTGGACCACAGGAGAAGTCCCTCACGGTCCTTTCTAACCTCAAAATTCTACGGTTTCTACTTCTCTCAAAAGACACAGAACACATCGAAGAATCGCTGTCCATCCATCACTTCTGGCTTTCTCATTTCCCCTGTCAATCATGTTTATATTTCTCTCTGCTGAACCGTCCCCGTTCCTACTCATTTCTGTGATGATAACTATCATTTTAATTATCATTCAACCAAGTTGCTCCATTGCTTCTCCTTAGTGACCTCTCTCTAATTTCATGTACCATTTCCACCCTGATTCTGCTAACAGAACTTCCACTTTTCAACCTCTCCATCGAATTCTGTAACTCTTTGCAAACCTTCCATTTAAGTCAGGATTATCAGAGATTTTTCTGTGTTAGATACATATTTTTAAAAACCAACATATGGACTTGAATGCTGTTTGTTATGGAGAAGGCGATGGCACCCCACTCCAGTACTTCACCTGGAAAATCCCATGGATGGAGGAGCCTGATAGGCTGCAGTCCATGGGGTTGCCCAGAGTCGGACACGACTGAGCGACTTCACTTTCATTTTTCACTTCCATGCATTGGAGAAGGCAATGGCAACCCACTCCAGTGTTCTTGCCTGGAGAATCCCAGGGACAGGGGAGCCTGGTGGCTGCCGTCTATGGGGTCGCACAGAGTCAGACACGACTGAAGTGATTTAGCAGCAGCAGCAGCAGCAGCTGTTTGTTATGATGGTCAGTCAAGAGAGTCTTCCTTTGAGGAATAACATGGATGACTCATACATGAATCAAGGGCTTAGAGAGGTTAAATTAAAAACTCTTTCTTCTTATCACTCATAAAATCACACTTTTTTCAATATGCTAGATATATTACAGGGAGAAGGCAATGGCACCCCACTCCAGTACTCTTGCCTGGAGAATCCCATGGATGGAGGAGCCTGGTAGGCTGCAGTCCATGGGGTCGCTAGGAGTCGGACATGACTGAGTGACTTCACTTTCACTTTTCGCTTTCATGCATTGGAGAAGGAAATGGCAACCCGCTCCAGTGTTCTTGCCTGGAGAATCCCAGGGACTGGCGAGCCTGGTGGGCCGCTGTCTATGGGGTCACACAGAGTCGGACATGACTGAAGTGACTTAGCAGCAGCAGATATATTACAATATCCATAATACTTTAAAAACAACTTAGTTATGTTCTTAAAAATTAATTATGTCCTTTAAAAACAATTAGTTATGTTCAAATTGACTATTATAAGGTTCAAATTGTCTTGTTTGGTACTGTGGAACCTGTCTGTGGTCAGCGATTCATATAAAGATTGCGCAGAATGTGTAGTATTTACGAGTCAGACATTCACTGTAAGGCCTCTGGATACATTGTGAGTCATGAACCTGGCTGAAATCTAGGTGACAGGGCAGAGGAGAGAGGTCCAAGCATTAAGCCGTGGGCCACACCGACATTAAGGTTCGGGAAGATATTGAGGGTGAAGCAAGCAGAGTGAGAAGGAGTCAGCACCCTTCAGGTAGGATGAAAAGCGAGACAGTGTTGATGTGAACGCTAGTACGTGCTAACAATTCACAGAATTGTGGCTTTGTCTCAAACCTGCCTCGTGAACTTTGGAAAGTGCATATGTTGTCTCTTCTTCTTCTCTACGTCAAACTTTAACTTGGCGTATCTAAGTTGCTGCTGCTGCTGCTGCTGCTAAGTCGCTTCAGTCGTGTCTGACTCTGTGCGACCCCATAGACGGCAGCCCACCAGGCTCCCCGTCCCCGGGATTCTCCAGGCAAGAACACTGGAGTGGGTTGCCATTTCCTTCTCCAATGCATGAAAGTGAAAAGTGAAAGTGAAGTCACTCAGTCGGGTCCGACTCTCAGCGACTCCATGGCAGCCTACCAGGCTCCTCTGTCCATGGGATTTTCCAGGCAAGAGTACTGGAGTGGGGTGCCATTGCCTTCTTCAGTATCTAAGTTAGCCCCTGATTTTTCTCACTAACCTGCTCCTCTTCCACTTCTACCTTTATGAGGGAAACGACAATTTTTTGTAAGAGTCATTTCTTTCTTTTCCACCTGCACATCCAACCTGCTCCAGGTTTTAGCTCCAGACTCCCAATGATTCAACATGTGACTGCTTCTCCTACATCATCTCTGCAGGTCTGCTCCAATGTATCATTGTCTATTGCTTGAATTTCTGCATCTTTTTTCATAGTTGGTCTCCTGGCTTCCACCCTTTGATCTTAGAGTATTTTTTTCCTTCTTTTAAAAAATGCACATAATTAAAAATTAAATTGAGATATAATTAATTTGAAAAATGTACATATTTTATTATTTAAATTTATAAGGGTAAACTCACTTTATTCATTTATATTGTGGTAGAATACACATAACATAATACTATCTTACCACTCTAAGTGTTTGGCTCTGCAGTGTTAATTAAGTACATGCATATTGTGTAACCTTACCACCATCCATCTTCAGAACTCTTTCTATTTTGCAAAACCAAAACTGTGTATCCATTAAACAATAAGCTTTCCCTGGTCCCCTCCCCCTACCTATTAGCAACCCCAATTCTACATTCTTTCTTCTTTTAAAAAATTGTTTCCTTCCTCCCACATCTCAGTCTCTGGTAATCAACACTCTGTTATCTGGAGTTTCTATTTTTAAAAAATGCTTCCCATACAAGTGTGATCATATGATATTTGTCTTTGTATGGGTTATTTGACTTAGCATAATATCCTCCTGGATTATCTATGTTGTCACAGATGAAAGGATTTCCTTCTTTTTTAAAAGACTGAATAATATACTATTGTGTATACATCAGCAGACACTTTGATCATTCCCATTTTTGGCTGTTGAGACTAATGCAACAATAAACATTGGAGTGCAGACATCTTGTCAATATACTGACTTCATTTCCTTTGGTTTTATACCCAGAAATGAGATTGCTGGATCACATGGCAGTTCTAATTTTAATTTTTTTGAGGAAACCTCCATCCTGTTCTCGATAATAGTTGCATCAATTTACATTCCCACCAACACTGTACAGTCAGTTCAGTTCAGTTGCTCAGTCGTGTCTGACTCTGCGACACCATGGACTGCAGCGTGCCAGGCCTCCCTGTCCATCACCAATTTCTGGAGCCTACTCAAACTCATATCCATTGAGTCACTGATGCTATCCAACCATCTCATCCTCTGTTGCCCCCTTCTCCTCCTGCCCTCAATCTTTCCCAGCATCAGGGTCTTTTCAAATGAGTCAGCTCTTCACATCAGGTGGCCAAAGTATTGGAGTTTCAGCTTCAACATCAGTCCTTCCAATGAATATTCAAGGCTGATTTCCTTTAGGATGGACTGGTTGTATCTCCTTGCAGTCCAAGGGACTCTCAAGAGTCTTCTCCAACACCACAGTTCAAAAGCATCAATTCTTCAGCACTCAGCTTTCCTTATGGTCCAACTCTCACATCCATACATGACCACTGGAAAACCATAGCTTTAACTAGATGGATCTTTGTTGGCAAAGTAATGTCTCTGCTTTTTAATACACTATCTAGGTTGGTCATAACTTTTCTTCCAAGGAGTGCAAGGATTCTAACAGTGTACAAGTGTTCTCTTATCTCCACATCTCTGCCAACACTTGTTGTCTTATCTTTTTGATGATAGCCATTTTGAGTACTGACAGTTAATATCTTATTGTGGTTTTGATTTGCATTTCCCTGATGATTAGTGATGTTGCACGTCTTTTCATATACCTATTGGCCATTTGTATGACAAGCCTATGGCTATCTTCATATTCAGCAGTGGAAATGTTTTCCTTTAAGATCAGGAACAAGACAAGGATGCTCATTCTCACCACTACGGTTTTACATAGTAATGGGAGTCCTAGACAGAGCAATTAGGAAAGAAAAAGAAATAAAAGCAATTCATATCGGAAAGGAAGACAGTTGTATCTGCAGATTACATGATCTTATGTAGTACTCTCATGGGAAAGCTGCGGATAAAATGCACGCATGCTATTGCAAAGCACATCTGACTCTCTCTCACTAGGACATTGGAGAGAGCTAAGTTTGTGAAGTAACTCACAAAGAGCCTTGAGAGTGTGCATATGTTTTGAGTACATGTGACATAAGAATATCACTAATCTCATCATTATTTTAAAACATTTGAATGTTAGTACTGCTGATGAGAAGGCACTAACTTCTTCCATTCTCAATGCATTTCCTGGACACAAAAGAGAGAGAAGAATTATACCATTCTGTGGCTCAGCTCACAATATTAAACATATCTTGACTGTTTGGGTTAAACAAAGTCAGACAGAGAAATTGGTCTTTGTTATGGTTTCCCCATAGGTCCTTGGCCTCAGGAAGATGTCCTCAGATGGAGATAGTATAAGAACATAGATCTGGTTCATAAAGTCCAAGATCATGAAAGAGAGAAGAAATAAAATTAGGTGGTCCTGAAATTGGAGAAAGGCAGAGAGATATAGTTCTGATTCTCTCTCTTCTATTTTTGCTAAAGATAAAATAAAAAATACTTAATCCTTCTTCTTTGTAATACACCGAGCACTGTGCTAAGCATGTAAAATGTATTATTCCATTAGACCATTGCTGTTGCTCAGTTGCTAAGCTGTGTTTGACTGTGACCCCGCTGACTCCAGCACAGCAGGCTGCTCTGTCCTCACTATCTCCTGCATTCCAGGTGGATTCTTTACTAACCGAGCTCTCAGGGAAGCCCACTGTCTCGTGGAGTTTGCTAAAATTCATGTGCATCCAGTCGGTGACGCCATCCAACCATCTCACCCACGGCCACCTCCTTTTCCTCCCGCCCTCAATCTTCCCCAGCATCAGGGTCTTTTCCAGTGAGTTGGCTCTTTGCATCAGGTGGCCAAAGTATTGGAGCTTCAGCTTCAACATCAGTCCTTCCAATGAATATTCAGGACTAATCTCCTTTAGGATGGACTGATTTGATCTCCTTTCTGTCCAAGGGATTCTCAAGAGTCTTTTCCAACACCACAGTGCAAAAGTATCAATTCTTCAGTGCTCATTATGGTCCAGCTCTCACATCCATACATGACTACTGGAGACCATAGCTTTGACTATATGAATCTTTGTCACCAAAGTGATTAAACCATATCCCAGCTCCAACTGGGTTTAGTTAGTGAAAAGGAGCATGGTTTGTACTTCTATGGGATGATGGAAGAGACAACTCTATGGGATGGTCTGAAAGATGTCCTCTCTTTGGGCACAGAAAGAGTAGATCTGGAATCCTGTAGTTGGCCATTAGGCACCCAGCTTGGTGCTGACTCATTTATTCAACCTCAGTTCACTCACTCGCTTGTTTACTAACTAATGCTATCATACAGGCACACATGTTTTTTTCATTGAATGAACATTTGATTACTCATGAGAACCCCAGCCTGGTAGAAAATGAGAGGGCTGATGTGTGAGCCCATCCCAGTCTCAGGAGTGTAAAATTCCCATTAGATGCCAGTTTCAGAGAAAACTTTTTAACTAGAGTAAATTCCATTTCAGCTTGATTGAACTCCTCTGAATGAAGAATAAGGAAATTATTTAATTCCTCTGCAGTCTGCCTAAAATTCTTTCCCCTCATTGATTATCCCGAGTTCAATGTCTTATTAGAATCAAAATCATCATTGTTTGGGGCAGGTTTGATCTCGTTCTGCTGCTGCTAAGGCTTCCATCTTGGTTTGTCCATGCTTCAGAATACCACAGACCGGGTGGCTTATTAACAATTAAGACATATTTCTCACAGTTCTGGAGGCTAGGAAGTCCAGGATCAAGGCACTGGTTTATAGACTGCTGTCTCTTTGCTGTATCCCCACATGGCGCGAGGGACAAAAGAGCTCTCTGGGGTCTTTCAGGGGAACACTAAGCCCACTCATGGAGGCTCCCCCAGACACTGGATCTGCGTCCCCTCAAAGACCCCACCTCCTACTACTCTGGGTATTAGGATTTAACATAGCAATTTTGGTGACACACAGATACTCAGTCTACAGCAACATCTATTCTCAGAAATAATCCAGACAGAAACTTTCAATTGTATTAACATATGTTCATTACTCATATTTAAAAAGTTACAGTAGCATATTTGACTGGAGATGGATGAACTGCTCTAGTGTTCCATTGTTGCCAACACTGCAGGTCCAGCGTGGTTAGACCGCTGCCTGAACTTGTGGGCTGTGTGCGCTGCACCAGTGTGACTAATGCCTCACCCCGACGCGCTAAGACTGCAAAGGTCAGGGCGTGGGGGCACTCCGGGCGTGCGTTTGTCTTTTACTGCTCTTTCCTACGTCTTCTCAGTGAGGCAAGGGTGCCTTTGGGAATTGATGCAGGTGAGCACATCATATTACGAGGTCTGTGGCCTGCGGTCCTCCTAAACGTGGATGTTCACTGGAGTGTGCACAGTTTCTAGCTTAACTTTTTATCCAAGTGAAGCTTCGAATTATGCAGTTCAAAACGTCTAGAAAACAGGGACGGCAAGTCTTCTCAGTTAACAAGGGCTTCACTGCAAGAGCATAGCAACACGTGGACAGAGCACAAGGGTTTCAGTCCCCTGTATATACCTCTGATGACCTCAGAAACCGTGCTGTTTAATGTGCTCCTACTTAGACCTGTGATCAAATGATGGGGATTTGGGCAGTCTTCAGAATATCAACGAGGAAGGAGACTTAAACAGATTCAAGAAAGATGCTAAATTAATAATATTCTTTCTCTCTTTCAGTCCTTCTAATGTCTTAGTTATAAAAGATAATTATGCTATCTAAATCACTTTGCTGTACAGAAGAAATTGTCACAGCATTGCAAATCAACTATACTTCAATAAAAAAGATAGTTTTGTTATACTGAGAAGACTAGTGTTCTTTAATAAAAAGATGTTTTTGTCTTAATATACTTTATGTGTCCTACAGTCTGCCCTGGTATCAAACAACTGTTAGCTGAACTAAGCTGGAAAAGATTTGCTTCAGGATTCCACAGACTTAAAATTCTCACTTTGCCACCATCTACCCACATCCTCCAGGTGGCTCAGTGGTGAAGAATCTGCCTCCAATGCAGGAGACGCCAGAGATGCCAGTTCAGTCTCTGAGTCGGGAAGATCCTTTGGAGGACGAAATGGCAACCTACTCCAGTGTTCTTGCCTGGAGAATCCAATGGACAGAGGAGCCTGGTGGGCTACAGTCCATGGCATTGCAGAGTCAGACATGACTGAGCAACTGAGAACGCATTACCCACACACCCATATCTGAGACTGCATTCCTCCTCTCTACCTGGTTGACTCTCTCAGAGTTAGTGTGAGACCTTAATGAGATAGCATACGCAATACTTGGAAAGGTACTAGATTCTAAATGAATAGTACCTCTTTTTTGGTCCTAATCTTTTCTATATATCAGGCTCCAGGGAAGTGACTGCATTTTACAATCTCCTGGTGTGCAGGTCTTATCCCAGATCAAATTTTCCTGAATCATATTATTATATCATACTCTCTGGAAGTGGGATCCGGCCAGTAGTATTTTAAGAATCTCCCCCGGTTATTGTGCAGCTGAGTTTGAGAACCACTGCTGCTGCTGCTGCTAAGTCGCTTCAGTCGTGTCCGACTCTGTGCGACCCCACAGATGGCAGCCCACCAGGCTCCCCTCTCCCTGGGATCCTCCAGGCAAGAACACTGGAGTGGGTTGCCATTTTCTTCTCCAATGCATGAAAGTGAAAAGTGAAAGTGAAGTCGCTCAGTTGTGTCTGACTCTTAGCGACCCCATGGACTGCAGCCGTAGGCTAAATGTTTCTTGGTTGCTTGAATGCATTGGTTTTCAAGCCTGAGTCTGCTTCAGAATCACCAGGAGGGCTTGTTAAAAAACACAGATAGCTTGATTGTGCTCCTGGAGTTTCAATTCTGTGGGTCTGGGATGAGGGTTCCTGTAATTGGCATTTCTAAAAAATTCCAGGTCATGCTGATGCTGCTGGCTTGGTAATGATGCTTTTGAACCACTGTTCCAGGGAAACAGTTTTCAAAGTGTAATCTGCACCCCGACCTCATCTGAAATACAGGGGAAGCTTGTTAATAATGCAGGTAGTTCTCCCTAGCCAGACTCTTATATGAATTTTATCTATTAGAACTCAGGTAAGGAATAGGTATGGATATATTTCAGCCTTTTGAAGCATGTTTTTCTCTCTGAGATTCAAGAATAAAATAGATCTAGCTTGTATACTATCCCTCATTATCCAGGTTTACAACTGGCATTCTCACTAAGTTCGGGATCCATGTATATGTGGATAACGGGGCATAATCCTAAAGATTTCTGAGCTCTACCAGAAGAATGCTAAGTTATATTATCTGGATTAGATCCCTAAATTCTATTTCTTCATCAGTCTTTCAAGGTAACTCTTAGGAGTATAAATGTCTAAGAAACATGGCCCTGTGCTGTGTGGAAGATTCTTAGGGTTCTCTTAATTCTAGAAAATGAAAATGGGACTCTAGTGTCAAACACCTATGTGATTTACCTGCAAAGCACCTTAAACCAACAAACTGATGTAATGTGGGATCCTGTAATATCAAGGATTATGATCTTTATCTTAAGATAGAAGCTATGTTATATTTCTGGAAAGGGACATCCGGAATTTCTTCTACCCAGTTACAGTCGTGAAGAGTGAATAGAATCAGTTTTGTCTGGGAGGAACTGCTCAAAGAAATAAAAGACAAGAAAGAATTAACCTTCAAACAGCATTCTTGGCCACAGAAGTCCAATAGAAGATTCACATGGTTTGCATGCGATTTCTAATTAGTAAGCTAAGCCTAGAGAAGACTGCTTTTCCAACCACCCTTTTAAAGGCACTCTTGACCTCCTTGTTCCTCAGGCTGTAGACCAGTGGATTCAGCATGGGGATGACCATGGCATAGAACACGGACGCCATTTTGTCTGTGCCCATGGAGTGGCTGGAGCTGGGCTGTAAGTACATGAAGATGATTGCCCCATAGAAGATGGAGACAGTGGTGAGGTGGGAAGCACAGGTGGAGAAGGCCTTCTGGCGTCCTTCAGATGAACGCATCCTCAGGATAGCAGTAAAAATGAAGAGGTACGAGCCCAAGATAACCAAAAGAGAGAACAAGGTGTTGAATGCTGCCAGTATGAAGAGCACAATCTCGTTTGTGTAGATATCAGAGCAAGAGAGAGCCAGCAGTGGGGGAATGTCACAGAAAAAGTGATTAACCACGTTGGAATGGCAGAAGGAGAGGTGGAAAGTGAGGGCAACATGGACGGAAGATTGTAAGAGTCCACAAACATAGGAGCTGGTGGCCAGCAAGGTGCACATAGCTCTCGTCATGGTGGTGGTGTAATGCAGGGGTTTGCACACGGCCGCCTGGCGGTCAAAGGCCATTGAGGCCAGGAGGAAACTTTCAACAGTGGCAAAGGCTGCAAAGAAGAACATCTGGGTAGCACATGCATTGTAGGATATAATCTTATCTCCTGTGAGAATCCCCACCATTACTTTAGGAGTAACAGAGGAGGCATACACACAGTCCACTAGGGAGAGGTTACCGAGGAAAAAGTACATGGGCGTGTGAAGTCGAGAGTCCAACAGAATCAACACGATCATCCCAAGGTTCCCAACCAGAGTAGTGAGGTAGATGAGAGTGAAGGTTGTAAACAGAGGGGCCTGCATCTCTAGAGCATCTGTTAACCCCACGAGAAGGAATTCAGTCACCTCTGAAAGGTTCTCCATCAACTGGGGAGTCAACGTGAGCGGCACCTATGACAAGCTCAGAAAGTACAAGTTGATGCTATCCAATCATCTTCATGGGAAGTACACTGTAGATGGAGCCTCTAGTCATGTTGTCAGCTTCTTATGGAGGGAAGGAGCTCGTGAGTGAGAAGCTGAGCCAGACGGGTAGTGCTGGGTTGACTGAGGTTGTTCATCTAGAAGTGGCATGGAAAACGCTAGAATGCCCTTACTGACTGTGGCTGCCAAGAGCGGACCATATGATGACTCTGGGTCACATTTCAGCTTGCTTGCTTGCTGCATGTTATATCCTCTTCTATTAAACCATGTAGGACTCTTCTTATCTCTTCTCTTACAAGCACACTTGTCTAAGGTATACATCGAAGGCTTAAATCAACAGAAAGTTAGATACAGGAAACATTTTGTCAGTCATTGGTGTGTAACGCTGACAAGCCCTCCTCAATTGCCTCCTCCATCTCTGAGGGATCCTCATTCACTTCCCTGGCGATCTACAGTGATTCCAACCTTCTTTTTCTTTCTAATTCATGGGGCCCTCAGCTGAGTGGCCCTCAGTTTCTGCCTTCCACTGTCATCTACACCTTTGCCTTATTTGTGGGTGAAGAGAATAGGGGAGATGGAAGGATTAGTTTTGTCCTCACCTAGAGACTCTGTACCATCAACCAGACCACAGGCCTCCTGCCATACCACGTGGTATATCTGGCTGCTCTCGCCTCCAGTGGTAACTCAGCACACAGCTTATGGTAGCTGCTGTAGTTACAATATGAGAGACTGTCTTGATCCGAGAGACACTTCTGACTCTGGCATATTAGGTCCCATTCATTCCTCCTGGATTAACTCTTATGAAATACTCAGGGGAGGATGTGATGTAGCCCTTGTCTTTAAGGATTGCTTAGTGGGAGAGACCTACATCCAAAAGATATATTAGTCATAATGTATTTCTGAAGTGGAGGGACACCCATGGTCTTTGGAATTAGAAAACATGTTTGATTTGCCCAACACAAGAACTCAGGAAGGATTTCTGGAGATCAGGACTCCTCAGTTGTGGCTTGGAAACTAAAGAAATAATAGTAACAATATATTAGTTATTATAACAGCAAACACATAACATTTACTTTGGGTCGGGAAACTGTTCTAAGCTGGTCACATGTATTAACTCATTTACTTCAGTTAGCAATTCTGTTGCTGCTGCTGCTGCTGCTAAGTCACTTCAGTCATGTCCGACTCTCTGTGATCCCATAGATGACAGCCCACCAGGCTCCCGTCCCTGGGATTCTCCAGGCAAGAACACTGGAGTGGGTTGCCATTTTCTTCTCCAACGCATGAAAGTGAAAAGTGAAAGTGAAGTCGCTCAGTTGTGTCCGACCCTCAATGACCCCATGAACTTCAGCCTTCCAGGCTCCTCCATCCATGGGATTTTCCAGGCAAGAGTACTGGAGTGGGGTGCCATTGCCTTCTCCAGAGCAATTCTGTTAGGCAGGTACTATTATTACCCCCATTTTGCTTCATATGGAACCAAAATTTAAAGAGGTAAATTACTTGCTCAAGTAGCATATTTGATGGTAGAACTGGGATTGGAATCCAGGCAGCATGATCTAAAATCTGCAATATTAAGCATCCTTCTCGAAACAGTAGGTCAACTTCATTAATCTTCCTATATTTCAGTTTCTTCATCTTCCAAGTGGGAAATTCAGTTTTCAACTTTTAAGGTAGATGAGTAGGATAACTTAGATCATGTAGAATATTTAAAGCAATGTTAATTGCATAGCAAGTACTCAAAAAGTTTAAGATGTCACTGCTACTATTACTGCTACTTCTACTGTACCAGGCAGAAGAAACATCATGCATAAAGGTATGAACTGACAAACACCACTGTATAAATAGACAATTATAAGTATATAAGTATTACTAAATCAAACCTCAATTGAGAGTGATGTACAAAAGTAATTGGTAGACATGAAACTAGGATTGAGACCTAAAAGAGAAAAAATGTATCCGATTATAGATATGATACAACGGTTTAGCAGAGTCTAAAGTGACTATTTAGATCAAATATAACAAGAATATATTTTTTCCGGAAATCCCTCCTTCAGTGTTGGTGGGGCTGTAAGTTGGTGGGCCACTATGGAGGTTCCTTAAAAAACTAAAAATAGAGTTACCATAGGAGCCAGCAATCCCACTCCTGGGTATATAGCCAAAGGAAGAAAATCCACTAATTTGAAAGGATACATGCACCTCAGTGTTCACAGCAGCACTACGTAAAATAGCCCCAACGTCCATGGACTGATCAGTGACTAAAGAGCATGTAGCACGTATATACAGTAGAATATTACTCAGCCATAAATAAGAATGAAATCATACCATTTGCAGCAACATGGGTGGGATTAGAGATTATCATTACTAAGTGAAGTAAGTCAGACAGAGAAAGATAAATATGATATGATATCATTTATGTGTGGAATCTTAAAAAAAATGACAGAAATGAACTTGTTTACAAAACAGGAACAGACTCAAAGACATGGAAGATGAACTTAGGGTTACCAAAAGGGAAAGGGGTGATAAATTAAGAGCTTGCAATTAACAGATACATACTTCTATATATAAAACAGATAAACATCAGGGACCTACTGTATAGCACAGGGAAATATATTCCATATCTTATAATAACTTATAATGTGAAAGAATCTGAAAAAGAATATACACCTGTATTATATGAAAAAAACTTAATCACTTTGCTGTGCACCTTAAACTAACACCACCCTGAAAATCAACTGTGTTTCAATAAAAGAGCAGGCACAACCACAACTTCAAAACATGTTTACTTTTGTCAATAAGTGCCACTAATTATGGAGAAGGCAATGGCACCCCACTCCAGTACTCTTGCCTGGAAAATCCCATGGATGGAGGAGCCTGGTGGGCTGCAGTCCATGGGGTCGCGAAGAGTCGGACATGACTGAGCCACTTCCCTTTCACTTTTCACTTTCATGCATTGGAGAAGGAAATGGCAACCCACTCCAGTGGTCTTGCTTGGAAAATCCCAGGGACAGGGGAGCCTGGTGGGCTGCAGTCTATGGGGTCGCACAGAGTTAAACACGACTGAAGTGACTTAGCAGCAGCAGAAGCCACTAATTAGTAACTTGGATAGGATGTGGCTATGGGAAATTTACTTACACTCTGTGAATCTCAATCTGATTGTCTGTGGAATACCCGATTCTTGTAATGCCCAAAGTACTTATTTTAGCGATCTGAGAAGTTGAGGTTGAGTGGCACACGGAGCCCTGCTAATGCAACGCCAGTGCGCGGACTGTGCTCTGTCTCCTTCTCTTCCCAGTTGGCTTTGCACATAAACCAGCTCTGTGCCAGGAGCAAATGTCATAAGATGAAGAACCCGACTCCTGACTTTTTAAGGAGGTAGAGACAACCAGACCCACAAATTACCTCCCCAGCGTGATAAGTGATATAATAAAACTGTGTATAAATCTAGTGAAATGATCAGTAAAGTAACTAGAGTATGCCAAAATACCCTACTCACCATGAATTACTTTCTCCTGAGGATTATTCATCAGTTCTTATGTCTGTGCTTGCTAGAGTTGCCAGATTTGCCCCAAATGCATAAACATGTAAATCTGGTTAAATATATTTTTGGGAAAAAAAGTTAATTTTTGTATTCCACTAATGGGTATTCATTGGAAGGACTGATGCTGAGGCTGAAACTCCAATACTTTGGCCACTTCATGTGAAGAGTTGACTCATTGAAAAAGACTCTGATGCTAAGAGGAATTGGGGGCAGAAGGAGAAGGGGACAACGGAGGATGAGATGGCTGGATGGCATTGCCAACTCGATGCACTTGAGTTTGGGTGAACTCTGGGAGTTGGTGATGGACAGAGAGTCATGGCGTGCTGCAATTCATGGGGTCACAAAGAGTCGGACACGACTGAGTGACTGAACTGAACTGAATGTGATAAGAATGGCCAAATACATTTGTATTGACCAAATACATTATTTATACTACTTACAGGTACAAACAGACACAAAATATCTCCTTTTGATCCAGAAATTCAGAGGTGTGGGAGTGTGGATAGGATTGTACCACAAACACAAGACCAATTCTAATCCTAGTTCTATCAATAACCAGCTAGGGGTAGGCCTGCCACTGGCTAGATCTTATTTCACAAGATGAAAAACATTCTTTATCTCTCTTGTAAGCTGTTATCCTGCTCTGATGTGACAATGGATATAAAAATTCTTTAGAAACCCTAAAGGTACTAACATTTTAAAATCAGACAGTTTGAGACAAGTTGCTTTCTGTAGTCTATCACACCTTTTCTTGGTTACTGCAGGGTATTCAGTCAATAATAATGAATGTCCAAACTTTGATGTTTCTAAGGAAAATGGCTTTATATTTGAGATCACAAACAGATGTTGAAAGTTTCCTCCAAGCCCTGATATTCAGAAAGGGAGCTATGATGTTTCTATCTAGTCCTGTAGTACATTCTAAACAAACAAACAAACAAAAATTAGGGGACGCAGTCTCCCTTTTTGAGTCTAACCATCACTCCACCTTTTATATAAGACAGCTGATTATAATGAACCTGGAAATATGGATGCTGGAGGCTGGCACAGCAGAGTGGAAAGAGTGCTGAACTGGGAGTGCGATGATGCCCAGCTTTAACTTTAAACTCTCTGGGCCTTTCCCATCTTCATTTGCCAGAATTAAAACAGTTGAAACTTCTAGAGGTCCTTCCCATTCTAATCAGCTATGATGGTGTGATTTCTTGATACTTACTTTTGTCCTAGGCTTGACAGATGAAGGTACAAGGCAGACAGTAAGGACAACCTTCTTGCTCAGGCTATTGACTAGAAGTCCCCATCCAGAAAGGCTTCATGCTGGAGAAGCTCCCTCCCCATCCTCGGAGATCTGTATGGTGGAACATAATTTGGGTTTGTGCTCTTGCAAATATCAAGGCAGAGAAAATGACCTTGTCACACAATCAATCTCAGGGGAAACATTTAGTATCAAGTGAGTAGATATCTCATGAGGCTCTGGGTCCCAGATTGGTCCTCCTAACCTGAACCTGACTGGGAGAGGCAGAGGATAATGTTTGTATGCATTTTAGCTGAGGGTGTTTATGAAGGCAAGGGAGGATGGAAACTTAGAAGGAGGAGCAACTAGCCAGCAAGTCAGCAGCGCCCCAGCCCAGTTGCGTGCATGCATGCTAAATCACTTCAGTCGTGTCCGACTCTTTGTGACCCCGTGGGCTGTAGTCCACCAGGCTCCTCTGCCTTTGGGATTCTCCAGGTAGGAATACTGGAGTGCGTTGGCCATGCCTTCTCCAGGGGATCTGCTGCACCCAGGTTTCAAACCAGAGTCTCCTGCGGCTCCTGCATGGCAGACAGATTATTTACTGCTGAGCCATCAGGGAAGCCTCACAGACAAGTTAGGCAATGCAGGTTAAAACTTCCTTAAAATCTCTGTCCTATGTGGTGTCAGAACCTTATGCAAGCTTTCTCTATCTCTTTCATAAAAACCTGGAAATCTGTCTTCTCCTCAATTCTTTTAAACAAAATACCCATTTGTTTTACCACTACAGGGCCGGACTGGGCATATTTTGGGAAACCTTTATTCTTATTTTTTAGAACTAAGAAGAAGGATTCATTCTTTCCTCTGCATAGTCCTCTCTGTCCCTAAACACCCAGGTGGAATTACCTCTGTTTTATCAGTGCTGACAGGTACAGTTTTTATAAATTGGGGCTCTGCGGTAGTATGGTCTCCCTTCCAATCCTAGTTCTATCATCTGTTGCAGGGAGACCTTGGCCAAGTTCTTCAATCTCTCCAAAAATCAGTATATCACCTATAAGAAGAGGAGCAATAATATTGAATATCCCTCATATGAGAGTAGGGGCTTCCCAGGTGGCTCAAGTGATAAAGAACCCATCTACCAATGCAGGAGACATAAGACATGCAGGTTCAATCCCTGGGTCGGGAAGATCCCCTGGAGGAGGGCATGGCAACCCACTCCAGTATTCCTGCCTGGAGAATCAGGTAGAGGAGCCTGGTGGGCTACAGTCCGTAAGATCACAAAGAATTGGAAACAACTGAGGTGATTTAGCACATACGCATATGAGAGTGCTAAAGATTACATTAGATGTTGGTGTTCAGTAGCTAGGTCCTGCCCAACTCTTTGCGACCCCATGAACTGCAGCACGCCAGGCTTCCCTGTCCTTCACGATCTCCCAGAGTTTGCTCAAAATCTTGTCCATTGAGTCAGTGATGCCATCCAACCATCTCATCGTCTGTCATCCCCCTCTCCTCCTGCCCTCAATCTTTCCCAGCATCAGGGAAATGATTTCAAATGAGTCAGCTCTTCGCATCAGGTGGCCAAAGTATTGGAGCTTCAGCTTCAACATCAGTCCTTCCAATGAATATTCAGGACTCATTTCCTTTAGGATTGACTGGTTTGATGTCCTTGCTGTCCAAGGGACTCAGGAGTCTTCTCTAGCACCACAATTCAAAAACATCAATTCTTCGGCACTCAGCCTTCTTTATGGTCCAAGTCTCACTTATGTACCTGACTACTGGAAAAACCATAGCTTTGATTATATGAATATTTGTCAGGAAAGTGATGTCTCTGCTTTTTAAGATGCTATCTTGGTTTGTCATAGCTTTTCTTCCAGGGGGCAAGCATTTTTTCATTTCATGGCTGCAGTCACCATCTGCAGTGATTTTGGAGTTCAAGAAAATGAAATCTATCACTGTTTCCATTTTTCACCCCATCTATTTGCCATTAAGTGATGAGACTGGATGCCATGATCTTAGTTTTCTGACTGTTGAGTTTTAAACTTGCGTTTTCACTCTTCTATGAATAACATAGAATTCACCATTTTAAAGTGTACAATCAATTTTTTTGTATTTACAATGTTATGCAATCATCACAAGAATCTTATTCCTGAATATTTCCATCACCACAAAAATAAACCCCATATATGTTAGTAAGTCCCATTCTTTCTATTCCTAAATCCCCTGTCACTGAGAAATCAAAACTTTGTTTTTATTTGTATTCCTAGCCTAGATATTTTATTAAAGTGGGCACATATAATTTCTGTCATTTATGTCATTTTCTTTCACTTAGCATAATGCTTTTGAAGATCTTCCGTGTGGTAACATTTCTTATTCTTCATTTCATTTTATAGTTGAATAATATTTCATTGTATAGATATACCACCACAGTGGGTTCATTATCTGATGACTATCTGGGGTCTTTTAACCTTTGGGCAATTGTTAATAATGTTTCTATGAATATTCATATATAAGTTTTTGCTGAACATACATCTTCAGTTCTCTTGGGTATATTTTCAGAAGTGAAATTACTGGGTTATATGGTGGCTCTGTGTTTGACTTTCTGAGACTCACCAAATGGTTTTCAACAGCAGCTACATCATTTTTCACTCTTACCAGCAAGGTTTTAGAGCTATTCTTCCACAACTATTGCTTTGACATTTCTGGATTTTTTTGCAATTCCATATGAATTTTAGGATTGACATTTCAGCTTTTGCAAAAATAAAAAAAGCTACTGGGATTTTGAAAGAAATTATACTGGTCCTCTCAAACAAAGTTAGTGGAGGTGATGGAATTCCAGTTGAGCTATTTCATATTCTAAAATATGATACTGTTAAAGTGCTGCACTCAATATGCCAGCAAATTTGGGAAACTCAGGAGTGGCCACAGGACTGGAAAAGGCCAGTTTTCATTCCAATCCCAAAGAAAAGCAATGCCAAAAATGTTTAAACTACAGCACAATTGCAGTCATCTCACACGCTAGCAAAGTAATGCTCAGAATTCTCCAAGAAGGCTTCAACAGTATGTAAACTGAGAACTTCCAGATGTTCAAGATGGATTTAGAAAAGGCAGAAGAACCAGAGATAAAATTGGCAACATCTAGTGGATCATAAAAAAAGCAAGAGAGTTCCAGAAAAGCATCTACTTTTGCTTTGTTGACTACGCCAAAGCCTTTGAGTGTGTGGATCACAACAAACTATGGAAAATTCTGAAAGAGATGGGAATACCAGACCACCTTACCTGCCTCCTGAGAAATCTGTATGCAGGTCAAGAAGCAACAGTGAAAACCAGATATGGAACAACGGACTGGTTCCAAACTGGGAAAGGAGGATGTCAAGGCTGTGTATTGTCACCCTGCTTATTTAACTTATATGCAGAGTACATCAGGTGAAATGCTGGATTGGATGAAGCACAAACTGGAATCAAGACTGCTGAAAGAAATATCAATAACCTCAGATATGCAGATGACACCACTGTTATGGCAGAAAGTGAAGAGGAGCTAAAGAGTCTCTTGATGAAAGTGAAAGAAGAGAGTGAAAAAGTTGGTTTAAAGCTCAGCATTCAGAAAACAAAGATCATGGCATCTTGTCCCATCACTTCTTGGCAAATAGATGGGGAAACAATGGAAACAGTGACAGACTTTATTTTCTTGGGCTCCAAAACCACAGCTGATGGTGACTGCAGCCATGAAATTAAAAGATGCTAGCTCCTTGGAGGAAAAGCCATGATCAACCTAGACAGCATATTAAAAAGCAGAGACATTGCCAACAAAGGTCCTAGTCAAAGCTATGGATTTTCCAGTAGTCATATATGGATATGAGAGTTGGACCATAAAAGCTGAGTGCTAAAGAATTGAAACTGTGGTGTTGGAGAAGACTCTTAAGAGTTCCTTGGGCTGTAAGGAGATCCAACCAGTCCATCCTAAAGGAAATCAGTCCTTAATATTCATGGGAAGGACTGATGCTGAAGCTGAAGCTCCAATACTTTGGCCACCTGATGTGAAGAGCTGACTGATTGGAAAAGACCCTGATACTGGGAAGGATGCTGGCAAGAAGAGAAGGGGATGACAGAGGATGAGATGTTTGAATGGCATTACTGACTTAATGGACATGAGTTTGAGCGGGCTGTAGGAGTTAACGATGGACAGGGAAGCCTGGTGTGCTGCAGTCCATGGGGTCACAAATAGTTGAACTCGACTGAGTGGCTGAACTGAACTGAATTGAGATCACTTTGGGTAGTATTAGCATCTTAATAATATTGTTTTCCTTCCCATGAACATCAGATGCCTTTCAACTTATTCAGGTCTTTAATTTCTTTCCACTTACTTTATGTTTATCATAATCGTACAGCCACTCCATAAGTGCCCACACGCAGGACACTGGAGCCAACGTTGCAGAAGGAATGCCCGTGCACTGGACCCCAGAGCAGTATTTGCTCCCTGCCTGGTCTTTCTCCAGACACTAGCTCTGTGACTGCTTGGCAAGCACCCATATCTAGAGCACCAGTGCCCACGCCTCATACCCTGGAGCTGCTGTGGCTTGGCCAGTGCCCCCACTCCATCAGTGCCCAGGCTCAGGCCATGCAGTTAGGCAACTTCAAGCCAAGGATCTTCACAGTTTGCCATAAAACCACTAGAGACTAAGAAGAACAAGGACACGTTTCCCTACTGGTTTCATAAAGAATGTAGTCTTCCTGACATCTTGATTTCAGACATGTAGACCTGTGTGATAGTTGAAATTTCTGTTGTTTTAAACTATAGAATTTGTGGTACTTTGTACAGCAGCCCTAGATAACGGATACAGTGGCTTTGAGTTTGGCAGTTGGTTCTTACATACAACAGCAGAAACTTAGGTAATAAAAGAAAAAGTAAATCGGACTTTATCGACAGTAAAAACATTTGTGTCTCAAATTATACCATCACTAAAGTGAGTATATAACCCAAGGATGCGAGAATATATTTGCAAATCATGTATCTGATAAGAAATATTATAACTGTATAGTAAGAAGACAAGTATGTGTGTATATATGTATAGATATATTTTTTCATGAATTGGATGACTTTAATATATCAGCTTCTTCATATTTATCTACAGATTCAATGTGATCTCAACAAAAATTCAAGCAAGAATTTTGGAAACAATCTTTCAAGTTGAAAGATTCATATGAAGAGGTAGAGCTACTAGAATACTTAAAGTAATTCTTAAAAAGAAGAACAAAGTTGAAATATGCTCCTTAACTGATTTCATGACTTACTCTAAAGTTACATTAATCAAGAAAGTGTATATTGGTGAAAGAATAGACACATAAATCATTTGAACAGAATAGAGATTTCATCAATAGAAACATACAATATAGCAAACTAGTTTTTGCCACAGCAATTAAATGGAAAAGTGATATTCTTTTTCGTGCAGCAACACGATGTCTATATACAAAAGCAAATGAACCTCAAAGTATACCTTCTACCTAAAACAATAATTAATTCAAGATGGATACCACTGAAATGTGGAACATAAAATTATAAAACTTTTAAACGAAAATATAGAAGAAAATGAGAAATGTCTGAGTTTGGCATTGAATTTGTTGGTGCTGTGCTGTGTGCTCAGTCGCTCAGTCGTGTCCGACTCTTTGCTACCCCCGTGGGCCCCAGGCTGCTCTGTCCATGGGGATTCTCCAGGCAAGAACACTGGAGTGGGTTGCCATGGCTTCCTCAAGGGGATCTTCCCAACCAAGAGATCGAACCCAAGTCTCCCACATGGCAGGGGGATTCTTTATCGTCTAAAGGATGGTCTAGGAAAGAACAAAGTGACAAATTTTACTTATCAAAATTAGAATTTTTGTTCTATAAAAGAAAGCATAGGCCAGGAGAAAATATTTGCAAATCATGTCTTTGCATATCATATTTTCAGTTTACATATAGATGGTTCTTTACATTTTTTCCAGCTTTACTGAGGATGAAAGATAAAAATTCAGTATATTTTAGGGGTACTATGTAATGTTTATATATGTGTAAAATTGTGAAATTATTACAATAAGATAATTAGCATATCCATCACCTCACACAGTTACCATTGATTTCTTTGCATGAGCTCACTTGAGGTCTACTCGTTCAGGGCTGTGCCCAGAGCTCTATGCGAGTGGGGACATTCCCATTGCAGTGATGTTTCTAGGCGTCTTTGATGTGGGCACTCCCTAAGTGGCTGTGCACTTGGGGTCTGGGGTGCAGGCGTGTGCAGAGCTCACAATCCTGAAGTCCTGGGTACAGGTTAGTCAGCACTGACAGTGGTCCTGGTGACTGAATGTGGGTGTGTGCAGAGCAGCTATGCAGCCAGAATCTTGAGTGCAGACACAAGGAGAATTGCCTCAGAACCAGTGTTCCAAGTAAGGTTGGCTCCAAGGTCCACGGCAAGTGGAGGGCTGGAGTGGGGAGTGAGCCCAGGGCCCAGAGAAGTCCAGCTGTGGGCTCTTTCCCTGGGTGAGGGGTCCGGGGGTGGGGTCAGCATCTCCCTCTCCAGAGTCTACAGCTGCAGGGGCTGCTGGTTACCTCAGTGGCTTAAGTGGTAGGAGTCCTCGGTGGAATCTACATTAATGAACACTGTGGGGTTCACCGGGCTCCCCCATTGCAAAAGCTGTGGGGAGTGGTAGCATCCCTGCTGAGACCCTCAGTGGCAAAGGTTGCGTGGGGTCCTCAGGGGGCACTGCAGCCCAGTGGCCCTCAGCCTGTGCCTGACCTTGACATCAACACTCCCTTTGTTCCCAGCCAGACGCTTCATCTCTGCCAATTTCCCCCCATGACCTTTTCTCTGTAGTTATTCTCTATTTTTTTCCTTCACTGTGTTACTGCAGATTCTTAATTGGACTCCTGAGCCCTCCCAGAGCTATTTCTGTCTGCAGTTATTCATCTAATTGTTGTTTTACTTGGGAGGATAAAGATACTCTCTTATCTTGTTGATGTCACTGTATAAAGGATTTGTTTTATAGAATATATAGAGTGTCCTTTAAAGGCAAAAAAAAAAAAAAAAGCTCAATTAAAAATGCACAAAGGATCTGAACCTTTACAAGAGAAGATATACAGATGAGAAGTACACACAATTGTGCTCCATAGAATTTTTCATTAAGAAAATAAATATTGAAAGCACAAAGATAAATTACTCTGCATTTGTTAAAATGGCAAAAAATCCTGATAGTGTTAAATACTAGTAAAGATTTGAACCTCAGTCATTGATTTGTTGTGGTAATGCAAAAAAGTACAATCACCTCTGATGACAGTTGAGCAATTTCGTATAACATTATGTATGGATTTCTCGTATGATCCAGTGTTTGCTCTCTTAAGTATTTCCCATAGTGAACTGAAAACATGTGTTTCACAAAATCCTGTTTGTCGATGTTTATCGCAGTTTTATCGAGATTCACTCAAACTAGAAGCAAACAGATATATTCCTAAAGGTGAATGGCTAAACAAACTGTGGTATTAATAGATATAAATGGAATACTATCAAATAATAAAAAAGAGGTGAGCTATTGATTTCTACAAAACATAAATGAATTTAAAGTGTATTTTTTGTGGCCAAGCTGGTAAAGTATTTGCCTGCAATGTGGGAGACCTAGGTTTGATCCCTGGGTTGGGAAGACCCCCTGGAGAAGGGAAAGGCTACCCACTCCAGTATTCGGTTCTAGAGAATTCCATGGACTGTATAGTCCACGGGGTCGGAAAGAGTCAGACACAACTGAGCGACTTTCACTTTCACTTTTGATAAGAAAAAGAGATGAAAACAGTACACATCATTGGATTCTATTCACATGACATTTTGAAAAAGGAAAAACTGTAGAGATGGAAAATAATTCAGTGGTAATCAAGGGCTAGGGGAACAGGGAGATATTGTCTATAAAAGGGACACTATGGGAATTTTTTGAGTGATGAAATTATTCTGTATGTTTTCGAGGTGGCAGATACATGAATGTATGCATTCATCAAGGCCCATAGAACTGCTCGTCATGAAGAGTGACTTATTAACATTTACAGACAAACAAATGGAATCAATTTGGAAGTTGGACAACCCCAGGATAGAATGAAGACTATTACAAAAGAATCTAAGTCACTGAAAGGGGAGGAGCAAAAAGAGCTGATTTAACTAATGTCAAAAAATATATACTGACTGGAAATTGTGAACCCCATAGTCTATAAGTAAAAGGAACTCTACAACAAGACTGAATTGCAGTGTTAAAATTGTTGCTCACGGGATACCAGCTGACAATGCTGGAATGGCTTTACCTGGTATTAGAGTTAACAAACACATAAAAAAGAGTTGGTCAGACAAATAAGAGGGAAGGCTGAAACAAAACGGGTTATATCAGAGACTTCAGGATAAAGTTATATTTAGTGTGTGCTCTCTGGTTTTCTTGCTTTTGAAAATTATCATGTGACCATACTTTTTCAACCAAATGACTTACTGAAGGCAGAAATATGGACTCCTTTATGACGCTGTACTAGCATAGCTCTGGAAAAATGCTAATCACTGCCCTGTACACCTGAAGTTAACACAGCATGATATTGTAAACCCACTGTACTTCAGTTAGGAAAAACTCAAGACAACAAAAAAGAGCCAAAACGTATACCTTTATTAAAAAAAAATCCACGTCATGTTTTTCTTCATTTTAGAATTTCTCTAGCTTTTTAAGCTAGAGAAATGGAAAATGTTAAATTTATATTCTGATAGCATAGTTACTTTTAAACTTTTTAATTAAAAACTAGCCATAGTCCATTTGACTCCTTTAACAAATTTCTCACCCCTGTATGTGCACACACAAGACCCTTTCATGTGCTTCTATTGATGAGTTTTAGCCCTGTCTTATACACTTGCATAGAATATGGTAGAGAAAATATGAACATAAGAATATATCAAGGATGATTAATAAAATTTATGACAAATGAAATCTAAAAAAATTCATAGTCTCCTTTGGCCATCCTCATTCAGATATTACTTATCTGGACATATTATTTTCTTTTTTCTAAGCGACAGGTTTTGGGGAGAAAGGTTATCTCAGTAATTTTAATGCACTGTGAGCAAATATGATTTAATGCATGGAGATGCTCTGACAGAAAAGATGTAGGTTATTGTCAATTCTATACCTTTAAGACATGAAACTTGGAGACGATTTTTCCTTCTGAACAGCTTTCTTGAAAGCGCTCTTGGCTTTGTTTCTTAGGCTGTAGACCACAGGATTCAGCACGGGGATGACCACCGTGTAGAACACAGGCGCCGTTTTGTCTGCGTCATGGAATGACCGAAGCTGGGCTGGGAGTTCATGAAGATGACGGTCCCGTAGAAGATGGAGGCTGCAGTGAGGTGAGACGCGCAGGTGGATAAAGCCTTCAGGTATCCCTCAGCCGAGTGGATCTTCAGGATGATGACACACATGAACAGGTAGGAAACCAAGATAACTGCTGCTGCTGCTAAGTCGCTTCAGTCGTGTCCGACTCTGTGCAACCCCATAGACGGCAGCCCACCAGGCTCCCCCGTCCCTGGGATTCTCCAGGCAAGAACACTGGAGTGGGTTGCCATTTCCTTCTCCAATGCATGAAAGTGAAAAGTGGAAGTGAAGTCGCGCAGTCATGTAGGACTCTTTGCGACCCCATGGACTGCAGCCCACCAGGCTCCTCTGTCCATGGGATTTCCCAAGGAAGAGTACTGGAGTGGGGTGCTATTGCCTTCTCCGACCAAGATAGCTAGGAGGGCAAAAAAGGATATTGAAACTTGTCACAACAATAAAAACCAGTTCACTAATGTGTCATCAGAACAGGAGAGAGTCATGACTGCTGGAGCATCACAGAAAAAGCGACGGGTTAGTTTGGACGCACAGAGAGAGAGACTGAATGTGTCCCTGCACGGATGGAGGCATTCAGGAAACCATAAACGCAGGAGCCTACGGCAAGGCGTGCACACAGGCTTGTCGGCATTATGGTGGTGTAATGTAGGGGTTTACACACTGCTCTGAAGCGGTTGTAGGCCATGGAAGCCAAGAGTACATTTTCCACAGTGGCAAAGGCTGAAAGAAAGAACATCTGAGCAGCACACACGTTGCAGGAGATGACATTGTCTCCCACAAGGAATCCAGCCATGGCTTTATGATTGGCAGCTGCAGAGTAGCCGAAGCCCGCCAGAGACAGGTTACTGAGGGAAAAGTACATGGGAGTGTGGAGACGACAAACCAGGAGAATCAACTGGATCGTTTCCAGGTTTCCAACCACACTGATGAGATAAATGAGAGTGAACGTTATAAAGAGGGGGCCCTGTAGCTCTGGGGCATTGTTTAGTTCCAGCAGGATGAACTCAGTCACTTCTGTACTGTTTTCCAAGGATGCTATTAACTGAATTGAACTTAATTCAATTTGCAGTTCCACAGCCCTACCATTCACTGCCTGGAAATCACTGAGCCTGACCCACAGATTCTTCATCTACAATATGAAAATACTAATGAGACAGAACTCAAGGTATTATTGTAGGAATTAAACAAGATAAAATGTATAAAAAACTGTGAGTAAAATACCAGATATTGAGCAGAGTCTGATTATCTTAGGTTTACTATTAGAATTAAAGTGAAATGATTGCCTCCATGTTTGCTTGGGGCTTCCCTGGTGGCTCAGTCAGTAAAAAATCTGTCTGAAATGCAGGAGACCTGGGTTCGATCCCTGGGTTGGGAAGATCCCCTGGAGGAGGGCATGGCAACCCACTCCAGTATTGCTGCCTGGAGAATTCCACAGACAGAGAAGCCTGGACGGCTACAGTCCATGGGGTAGCAAACAGTCGGACACAACTGAGTGACTAAGCACACAGCACATGTTTGTTTGAGAAACATGGCTGGTGAAAAGCAAGATTCAATTATAGATGAGTTCTTTAGTCTCTTCATTCCAATCACAAAGAAAGACAATGCCAAAGAATGCTCAAACTACCACACAACTGCACTCATCTCACATGCTAGCAAAATAATGCTCAAAATTCTCCAAACCAGGCTTCAGCAATACGTGAACTGAGAACTTCCAGACATTCAAGCTGGATTTAGAAAAGGCAGAGGAACCAGAGATAAAATTGCCAACATCCATTGGATCATTGAAAAAGCAAGAGAGTTCCAGAAAAACATTTACTTCTGCTTTATTGACTATGCCAAAGCCTTTGACTGTGGATCACCACAAACTGTGGAAAATTATTTAAGAGATGGGAATACCAGACCACCTGACCTGCATCCTGAGAAATCTGTATGCAAATCAAGAAGCCACAGTTAGGACTGGACATGGAACAACAGACTGTTTCCAAATAGGAAAAGGAGTATATCAAGGCTGTATATTGTCACCCTGCTCATTTAACTAATATGCAGAGTATTTATGTGAAATGCCAGGCTGGATGAAGCACAAGCTGGAATCAAGATTGCCAGGAGAAATATCAATAACCTCAGATATGCAGATGACACCACCCTTATGGCAGAAAGTGAAGAACTAAAGAGCCTCTTGATGAAAGTGAAAGAGGAGAGTGAAAAGTTGGCTTAAAACTCAACATTCAAAAAATGCATATCATGGCATCCGGTCCTATCACTTCATGGGCAATAGATGGGGAAACAGTGGAAACAGAGACTTTATTTTCTTGGGCTCCAAAATCACTGCAAATAGTGACTTCAGCCATGAAATTAAGACATTTGCTCCTTGGAAGAAAAGCTATGACCAACATAGCACATTAAAAAGGAGAGACATTACTTTTCCAACAGATGTCCATCTAGTCAAAACTATGGCTTTTCCAGTAGTCATGTATGGATATGAGAGTTGGACCATAAAGAGAGCTGAGTGCTGAAGAAGTGATGTTTTTGAACTGTGGTGCTGGAGAAGACTCTTGAGAGTCCCTTGGACTTCAAGGATATCCAACCAGTCCATCCTAAAGGAAATCAGTCCTGAATATTCATTGGAAGGACTGATGCTGAAGCTGAAGCTCCAATATTTTGGCCTCCTGATGCGAAGAACTGACTCATTTGAAAAGACCCTGATGCTGGGAAAGATTGAAGGTAGGAGGAGAAGGGGACGGCAGAGGATGAGATGGTTGGATGGCATCACTGACTCAATGAACTCTGGGTCTTGGTCATGGACAGGGAGGCCTGACGTGCTGTGGTCCATGGGGTCACAAAGAGTCGGACACGACTGAGTGACTGAACTGAACTGAACTGATCAGAGCATTACCTATCCACTTTTTCACCACTAATCTCTTTGAGGAGAGCAGCATGATAATGTTTCAGAAGTGTATTTTGAAATTTTGTTATGTCACTGCTTTGGAAAATATCCAAAAAAATCTATTTCTGTTCTTAAATAACTCATAGTAGGTATAGCTGTCCCATTGCTTTTGCATGAATTATCCTTATTACCAAAAGTGTATATGGAATATAGAAACTTACCTTGTTGGAAAAGAAGAGACAGCCAATCCTGAACAGTGAGTCTGAAATCAGAAATTCAGCTGTGGAATAATGCATACATACTCTTAGACATGTTCTCTATCGGTTAATGGTCAAAAATTGCCAAGTCTCTAAGGCAAGTAAGCAGGAGGGGAAAACATGACTTGGAGCCAGGAACCTAAATCTGCCAAGCACTCCTTGAGTACCCTTGGAGGAGTCTCTTATCTTCTTATCTGCAAAACAGAATACAATGACCTCTCTCACATCATTCAAGGATTAGTGTCTGTAAATAGCAAACTTGGGAAGCTCTATAAAGCATGTCACTGAGGAGTGATCATTTAAAAGTGTATCAGTATATTTTCATTTTGAAATGTTTTCAAGGCCATGATTGGAGATGCATAGCAAATGTTAAGGTCAGGATTTGGGGGTAGGAGAAAAAGCGCTGCATATACTAACAACTAACACTCAAACAAATGAGTGATGACCAGAGGGTCTCAGCACACAGTCTAGTCCCTCTAAAATGATATCACATTGAGTCATGTTGGGGTTTTAGAGGCTAAGGCTAATTCCTAGGAATCAGGAGAAAGTTACAGAGACATGGAGCTCTTTGGGGATTGCCTCCCCTCTCCCCGAAAGAGGATATCTACAGCTCTCATCCCTCTTTCCTAGCAGAAAACCTAGCAGAAACATTGCCTGTGGGGATCTAGCTGGATAGGTTGAAGGTACACACATGCTTTCGTATTACTTGCTGTTTATTTTCCTCCTACTTTTAGATTAAATTATAATTCATAAACAGCAATGTGCACAGATTCTCAGCTTGGTCAGTTTTATAAGATCACGCACCCACTGACATAACCATGATATAGAAGAGGCCCATCATCTAAACAAACCCCTGGACTGTCTTTGTACTCCACTGTTTCTGCCCAATGTCTGTGGTGACCTGTATTTTCTCTCCATATTGTTTTGCCTCTGCAAGAATGTCATGTCATTTAAACAGAGCCTTAGTGTAGGCTCTGTTTAAATAACTCCAGAAAGAATGAAGGGATGGAGCCAAAGCAAAAAGAATACCCAGCTGTGGATGTGACTGGTGATAGCAGCAAGGTCCGATGCTGTAAAGAGCAATATTACATAGGAACCTAGAATGTCAGGTCCATGAATCAAGGCAAATTGGAAGTGGTCAAACAGGAGATGGCAAGAGTGAATGTCGACATTCTAGGAATCAGCGAACTGAAATGCACTGGAATGGGTGAATTTAACTCAGATGACCATTATATCTACTACTGCGGGCAGGAATCCCTCAGAAGAAATGGAGTGGCCATCATGGTCAACAAAGAGTCTGAAATGCAGTACTTGGATGCAATCAAAAACAACAGAATGATCTCTGTTCGTTTCCAAGGCAAACCATTCAATATCACAGTAATCCAAGTCTATGACCCAACCAGTAATGCTGAAGAAGCTGAAGTTGAATGGTTCTATGAAGACCTACAAGATCTTTCAGAACTAACACCCAAAAAAGATGTCCTTTTCATTATAGGGGACTGGAATGCAAAAGTAGGAAGTCAAGAAACACCTGGAGTAACAGGCAAATTTGGCCTTGGAATACAGAATGAAGCAGGGCAAAGACTAATAGAGTTTTGCCAAGAAAATGCACTGGTCATAACAAACACCCTCTTCCAACAACACAAGAGAAGACTCTACACATGGACATCACCAGATGGTCAACACCGAAATCAGATTGATTATATTCTTTGCAGCCAAAGATGGAGAAGCTCCATACAGTCAGCAAAAACCAGACCAGAAGCTGACTGTGGCTCAGACCATGAGCTCCTTATTGCCAAATTCAGACTTAAATTGAAGAAAGCAGGGAAAACCACTAGACCATTCAGGTATGACCTAAATCAAATCCCTTATGATTATACAGTGGAAGTGAGAAATAGATTTAAGGGCCTAGATCTGATAGATAGAGTGCCTGATGAACTGTGGAATGAGGTTCGTGACATTGTACAGGAGACAGGGATCAAGACCATTCCCATGGAAAAGAAATGCAAAAAAGCAAAATGGCTGTCTGGGGAGGCCTTACAAATAGCTGTGAAAAGAAGAGAAGCGAAAAGCAAAGGAGAAAAGGAAACATATAAACATCTGAATGCAGAGTTCCAAAGAATAGCAAGAAGAGATAAGAAAGTCTTCTTCAGCGATCAATGCAAAGAAATAGAGGAAAACAACAGAATGGGAAAGACTAGGGATCTCTTCAAGAAAATCAGAGATACCAAAGGAACATTTCATGCAAAGATGGGCTTGATAAAGGACAGAAATGGTATGGACCTAACAGAAGCAGAAGATATTAAGAAGAGATGGCATGAATACACAGAAGAACTGTACAAAAAAGATCTTCATGACCCAGATAATCACGATGGTGTGATCACTGACCTAGAGCCAGACATCCTGGAATGTGAAGTCAAGTGGGCCTTAGAAAGCATCACTACAAACAAAGTTAGTGGAGGTGATGGAGTCCCAGTTGAGCCATTCCAAATCCTGAAAGATGATGCTGTGAAAGTGCTGCACTCAATATGCCAGCAAATTTGGAAAACTCAGCAGTGGCCACAGGACTGGAAAAGGTCAGTTTTCATTCCAATCCCAAAGAAAGGCAATGCCAAAGAATCTTCAAACTACCACACAATTGCACTCATCTCACACGCTAGTAAAGTAATGCTCAAAATTCTCCAAGCCAGGCTTTGGCAATATGTGAACTGTGAACTTCCTGATGTTCAAGCTGGTTTTAGAAAAGGCAGAGGAACCAGAGATCAAATTGCCAACATCCGCTGGATCGTGGAAAAAGCAGGAGAGTTCCAGAAAAGCATCTATTTCTGCTTTATTGACTATGCCAAATCCTTTGACTGTGTGGATCACAAGAAACTGTGGAAAATTGAAAGAGATGCGAATACCAGACCACCTGACCTGCCTCTTGAGAAATTTGTATGCAGATCAGGAAGCAACAGTTAGAACTGGACATGGAACAACAGACTAGTTCCAAATAGGAAAAGGAGTTTGTCAAGGCTGTATATTGTCACCCTGTTTATTTAACTCATATTCAGAGTACATCATGAGAAATCCTGGACTGGAAGAAACACAAGCTGGAATCAAGATTGCTGAGAGAAATATCAATAACCTCAGATATGCAGATGACACCACCCTTATGGCAGAAAGTGAAGAGGAGCTCAAAAGCCTCCTGATGAAAGTGAAAGTGGAGAGTGAAAAAGTTGGCTTAAAGCTCAACATTCAGAAAACGAAGATCATGGCATCTGGTCCCATCACTTCATGGGAAATAGATGGGGAAACAGTGGAAACAGTGTCAGACTTTATTTGGGGGGCTCCAAAATCACTACAGATGGTGACTGCAGCCATGAAATTAAAAGACGCTTACTCCTTGGAAGGAAAGTTATGACCAACCTAGATAGCATATTCAAAAGCAGAGACATTACTTTGCCAACAAAGGTTCGTCTAGTCAAGGCTATGGTTTTTCCTGTGGTCATGTATGTATGTGAGAGTTGGACTGTGAAGAAGGCTGAGTGCCGAAGAATTGATGCTTTTGAACTGTGGTGTTGGAGAAGACTCTTGAGAGTCCCTTGGACTGCAAGGAGATCCAACCAGTCCATTCTGAAGGAGATCAGCCCTGGGATTTCTTTGGAAGGAATGATGCTAAAGCTGAAACTCCAGTACTTTGGCCATGTCATGTGAAGTGTTGACTCATTGGAAAAGACTCTGATGCTGGGAGGGATTAGGGGCAGGAGGAGAAGGGGATGACAGACGATGTGATGGCTGGATGGCATCATTGACTCAATGGATGTGAGTCTGAGTGAACTCCGGGAGTTGGTGGTGGACAGGGAGGCCTGGTGTGCTGTGATTCATGGGGTCACAAAGAGTTGGACACGACTGACTGATCTGATCTGATCTGATCTTTGTGTAGGTTAACTTTGACTGTGGCTTTATTCAGTTAGCATGGTGCATTTGAGACTTATCCATATCCATATGGTTACCTGTATGAATTTCCTCTCTCTTTCTCTTTTAGTTGCTATGTCATGTCCGACTCTTTGCAACCTCATGGATTGTAGCCCACCAGGCTCTTCTGTCCATGGGATTCTCCAGGCAAGAATACTGGAGTGGGTTGCCATTTCTTTCTCCAGGGGATCTTCCTGACCCAGGAACTGAACCTCGGTCTCCTGCATTGCAGGGAGATTCTTTACCAAGTGAGCTATGAGGGAAGCCCATGAATTCCCTAAAGATGCCATAAAAAAAGTATCAGAAACTGGATGGCATAAGTAACAGAAATTGCTTGTGTCACATCTGGAGCCTGGACATCTGAAACTGAGGTATCAGCAGAGTTGGTTCTGTTGTTCCTTCTGAAGGCTGAAAGGGAAAAGATGCTTTTATGTTTTTCTTAGTGACTGGGTAGTATTTGATGACAATCTTTGGTGTTCCTTGACTTCTGCTGCCTCATCCTGATCTCCATCTTCATTTTCACATGTGTTCTCTCTCTGTGTGTATGAGTCTATGTGTGTGTGTGTGTCCAAATTTTCTCTTTTGGTAAGCATACCAATCACATTGATCTAGGAGCACACTCTGCTTTGGTATGACCTTATCTTAACTAATTATATCTCTAATGACCCTATTTTCAACAAGATCAATTCCTGAGGTCCTGGGGATTAGGTCTTCAACATATAAATTTTAGGTACACAATTCAACCCACAATATATCAATTAAGAAATATTTCTTATTGCTAGATGGTATTCCATTATATGGAAACTGCAGATAGTTATTCCTTTCTCATTTGAAGTGCATTTGGGTTGGTTCTAATGTCTGGAGATTAAAAAAGGAAAAGCACCTAAACTTGTATGAACATAGGTGTTAATTTCATTGGGGTAAATATATGTGAGTTAGATTTGTTGGCTAGATAATGTGCTAAGTTGGTCAGTCATGTCTGACTCTTTATGGCCCCGTGGACTGTAGCCCACCAGGATCCTCTGCCCATGGGACTTTCCAGGCAAGAATACTGGAGTGGGTTGCCATTTCCTACTTCACAGCATCTTCCTGATGCAGGGATCAAACCTTGTGTCTCCTGCATTGGCAGGTGGATTTTTTACCACTAGTGCCCAGGTAGGCAATAAGTATACCTTTAATTGAGTGGACGCTGTCACACTGTTTCCAAGGTTGTGCTGACATTTTGCACTTCTCCCAGAGGTGCATTACAATTGCTTAACTTCTTTGCCAGCACTTGATACTAAACTGGTTTTAAAATTTGTATTTTGGTTTTATTTCATGTCCATTTCTAGCTGTTTCTCAAGGGAGACTCAAGAGGACAACCACTGGGACATCCCTGACAGGCCAGTGATTGCGATATCACTTTCCAGGGCAAGGGGTGTGATTTCGATCTCTGGTCTGGGAGCTAGGATTCCACCTGCCTCTCAGCCAGAAGATTGAAACATAAAACAGAAGCAACATTGTAACAAATTCAATAAAAACTTTAAAAACTGTCCACATCAAAAAAATCTCAGAAAAGAGTGCAATCATTTGATCCATAATAGTCACATACTGTATCATTTCATTGATATGATATAGCTGCTACTGCTGCTGCTGCTGCTGCTAAGTCACTTCAGTCGTGTCTGACTCTCTGCGACCCCATAGATGGCAGCCCACCAGGCTCCCCCATAAGTAAATCAGCTGAAAGCCAATTATTGGTTAAAGTCTGAGGGATGCAAAGGAAGGAGGAGTTACTGCCAAGTGGGTACAAAGTCTTCTTTGTGAGTGAAAAATACGTTGGAACCAGACAGATGTGATGGTTGTACAACACTGTGAATGTACTAAACGCCACTAATCTGTACACTTCAAAGTAGTTAAATTTAATGTTACATACATTTCATATCAACTAAGAGATGGAAGCAGATGAAATTAGACAGTAAGGGGAGATCCAACCAGTCCATTCTGAAGATCAGCCCTGGGTGTTCTTTGGAAGGAATGATGCTAAAGCTGAAATTCCAGCACTTTGGCCACCTCATGGGAAGAGTTGACTCATTGGAAAAGACTCTGATGCTGGGAGGGATTGGGGGCAGGAGGAGAAGGGGATGACAGAGGATGAGATGGCTGGATGGCATCACTGACTCGATGGACGTGAGTCTGAGTGAACTCAGGAGATGGTGATGGACAGGGAGGCCTGGTGTGCTACAATTCATGGGGGCTCGAAGAGTCAGACACGACTGAGCAACTGAACTGAACTGAACTGAAGGGGAGAAACCTAATCTGACTACAAAGGCAGGGATGGCATAGATACAGATACATGTCAAGGCGTGCTTGCAAGTACCTGGAGATGCAGCATAGGAGGACACATTCTTCCCTGGAACCTCTGCAGACATACCATAATTCACCCCAATGAAACTGACCTTTGACATTTGGCCTCCAGACCTGTCAGAAATAAATCCATGGGGTTTTTTGGCCGTGCCACACAACTTGTGGAATAAAATGAATAAATACTGAGTCAGTGTATGAAAACAAGCGTTTTATTAAGACATGGTTTTTAGAAGTGGGAGAGGTCTTCAGGTACATTTGTCAGTGATTGGTTGGCTGCAAGTGAGCAAGCAGTTTGAAGAATTTCAAAAGAACAGGGATTATTAAATGTTAGCGGGTGCAAGAAATTGGGGTCTTTGTCAAGTGGATATTGGTGAATTCTCCCCTTAAAGTTTTTGCAGCTTGCTTTTTTATATATAATTTGGAATTTCTGGAGCTGTCATCATGTTCAATAAAATAATTTAAAAATCAAGTTTCAAAGCTTTATTTCCAGTGCAATAACCAGGTTAAGCTACTGCTCAACGAGATTTTCCATTCAAGTTGAGAAAAAGAGATGAACAGGTGAGTAAATAAATATAAGAGCTGTATGTTGATAATGACTATGGAGACAAGAGAGCAGGCTTAGGAAAAAAAGTCCATGGGAGGGAAGTGACTATTTTATAAAGTAACTCATGGCAGGCCGCTATGAACTCCCGGGTGGGTAAAATTTAACTAGAAATCTGAAATGAGTGGAAGTATATTCCATGCAGTGGAAGCATCAGTGCAAAGAAGCTGAGACAAGGGCAAGTTTGGAGTGGTCCAGATTTGGTAGAAATCAGTGTGAATGAAGTAGAGTGAATGAGTTGAATATTGATAAGATATGAGATAGCTGACTAGAACATAAATGACAGAGTGGCATTAACAATTTCAAGACATTTATTGCCCCAAAATGGGTAGCATTATTATTATTTTCAGTGAGATTTTCAAAACAAAATGTGAAGAGTTAGTGCCCATAAGATTAAGGTAAAAATGAGTGAATCATGTGCCTCCTTGTATTCTAATAGGGCTATTTACCTTTGGTAAATTTCACATGAATGTGCTTTTTCTTTCCAAATCACTCGGTAATGACTGAAGCATTGGTTTATTAAGCTGCTATAATTATTTAGCTCTAGATAAAATATGCCAACAAAAGCACATACTTCATTAAAAGCTATTATTATATTTTGTCTGCATTTTAAATGGTTGGAACTATTCCTCAACTAAAGAGAGAAAAAATATGAGACAAAATCTACATCCTACCATCCCAAATGGCCATTGTCATTTGAGTCATTGCATGGAGCAGATTCAAAGGGGTAAAATAGCTTTTGTAGACTCTACCTACATGAAGAGAAAATCTAGAGAAACTTTCGCCTTCTCAGCAGCTTTGTTAAATGCACCCTTGACTTCTCTGTTCCTCAGGCTGTAGGCCACGGGGTTCAGCATGGGGATGAGCATCGTGTAGAACACGGATGTGATTTTGTCTGTGTCCATGGAGTGGCTGGAGCTGGGCTGTACGTACATGACGATGACAGTTCCATAAAATATGGAAACAGTAGTGAGGTGAGAAGTGCAGGTAGACAGAGCCTTCTGGTACCCCTCTTGTGAGTGCACCTTCAGAATTGTCATAAATATGAACAGGTAGGAAATAAAGATTACAAAAAGTGCAAACAAGACATTGAAGCTTGAGACAAGAACAAGAACCATTTCACTGATGCGTTTCTCCGAGCAAGAGAGAGTCATGACTGCTGGGACATCACAGAAAAAGTGATGGATCACGTTGGACCCACAGAAAGAGAGACTGAACGTGTCTCCAGTGTTGACAGAAGCATTCAGAACACCACACGCATAAGAGCCTACGACAAGACAAGCACACCTATTTTTTGTCATGGAGGTGGTGTAATGTAGGGGCTTGCACACTGCTGCGTAGCGGTCATAAGCCATTGAGGCCAAGAGATAACTTTCCACAGTGGCAAAGACTATAAAAAAGAACATCTGAGCAGCACATGCATGGTAGGAGATGACTTTGTCTGCTTTCAGGAGCCCAGCCATCACTTTTGGAGTGACAGTGGAGGAGTAACAAAAGTCCACCAGAGACAGGTTACAGAGGAAAAAATACATAGGAGTGTGGAGACTAGAGTCCAGCAGGATCAACATGGTCATCCCCAGGTTCCCAATGAGAGTGAGGAGGTAAATGAAGGTGAAGATTATAAAGAGAGGAATCTGCAGCTGTGGGTCATCTGTGAGTCCAAGCAGGATGAAATCGGTTACCTCTGTGCTATTCTTCATGGATTTGAGAATCACAAGATGCTCTCGTAATGAAAATAAGGGAGAGAGTGATGCAGAAAGAAGAGTTGCACAGAAATTGAAATGCACAAGCATTATTTATTACAATAGGATTCACAGAGAAGATTCTTCATAGACACCTTTCCAACATGTAAATTTTCTATATGAATAATCTGAGTTACAGGAAGGGATAATGAGCTTGGAAGGTTATATGCCTGGAATGCATTGATCTCTAAATCAGATTTTTGAGTCTCCCAAGAGGTGGAGCTACTGGTAAAGAACCTGCCTGCCAATGCAGAAGAGGTAAGAGATGCTGCTTGGATCTCTGGGGGCAGAAGATCCCTGGAGAAGGGCATGGCAACCCACGCCAGTATTCTTGCCTGGAGAATTCCATGGACAGGGAGCCTGGCAGGCTACAGTTGATGGGGTTGCAAAGAGTCAGACACGATTGAGTGAATTAGCAGCCCACGAGCTTATGCTTTTATAGTGCTCACGTGTATTTATTTAATACTCTCATTGCTGCTAAGTCACTTTCATTGCATGAAAGTGAAAAGTGAAAGTGAAGTCGTTCAGCCATGTCCAACTCTTACCGACTCCATGGACTGCAGCCTACTAGGCTTCTCCATCCATGGGATTTTTCCAGGCAAGAGTACTGGAGTGGGGTGCCATTGCCTTCCCCAATACTCTCATTATTCTTATTAAATTGATAGTTGTTATGACTATTTATATATAAGTAACATGGCAACAGAGAGATTGAGTAATTTATTCAAGTTTATGTGGCTATTAAGAGACAGCAATGCTTTAGAGCCATCAGAATGGTTTCCAAAGTAAACAACATTAATGAATTTGAATTGGCTTTAATTTCATTCAATTTACATTTGATTATGGTATCCATTCCACCAAGTTTTATGCTTGGGATGACACACTAGAGTAAGTCACAAATATGTGCATAGATGCAGTAAGATACATGCAGCATTAGAGACAAATACAACCTGCAAAATAAGGGCTAAAGAGAAGGTATGGAATTGGATGAAAGATATTGTGTTCTGAGGAGACAGGCACATGTATTCCCATATAAACCCTACCATTGACTACCTGGGAGACCTTTGTCCTAAACTAAGTTTCCTGAAGCTCTTTTTATCTATCAATAAAATGAAGGTGATATTGGAATCTACTTCAGAATTCTTGTGAGAGTTAAATGGAATAATCATGACAAGCAATTCATATAATGTGGGTGTTCAGTGCAATCTTGATGAGTGCTATCTATAGTCTTATAATTAAGATAGAATGATGGAGCCTATTGATTTAGAAAAGGTTGGTGACAACATGCAGGGCTTTAAGGCATGGATGGGTTTTTAAGTATTGTAGTTTTATTTTTGATTTCTACTTTTTTCATACACTATGTCCATTTGGAACTTTCTTTCTTTCTTTTTTATTTTTTTACACTGTTTCCCAGTCTGTCTTCCTGTCTTATATTATTGGCTTTGTCAACTACTCTATGCAGGAACCCAGGGATCTGCAAGACTTCTTTTAAGTTCTGTTTTTAGTTTGATACCCACTTTAGCTTGTGTTGAATGACTCCTCTCTTCGACTCATTCTTAGTGTCATTACTGTCAACTTTTAGCTGGATTGCAGATGCTGAGGGCTGAAAATTCATGTCTGTGGCATTGACTTTAACCTTGCAGATTGTTCAAGAGCAAGACAAATGTTTTAAGTCAATTAATTTGTACATTAAGTCTTTGAGAGGGCATGCATTTTCTGGTAACTACTGCTTGTTACCATTCTCTTCCTGGCCCTTCCACACATTCCTTCATGTGTCTGAATTGATTGTATTTGTATATAAACACATCACTCAAATCATAATATAAGCTATAATTTTTTGTTTAGCATTTGCTATGTTTTATGATGACAGGTCAATTCTTATTGGGCCCAAATGGACAATCCAGTAAAGTAATGGCTTCTTAAAATTCACGAATTTAGTCACATGCACACAATACTTGTCACCACATTAGAGAACATAAACACACATTCTAGTGTTAGAATGTGGGCATATTTGGGAGCCATTATTTAGACTGCTACAATGGGAATGAAAAAGTATACAATAGATAAATTATCTATAGAATTAGAGATTATTGAATCCGAGGTGTCTTCATAGATCGCGTGGCCAAATTCCTAGTTGTGTCTATTAATCAACAGATGTGCAAAAAGAAGTATTAACTTGTCTGAAGTCATATATGTAGAATGAATCCATTCCCAAATCACATTTATGGAGATTAGTGAGAGCTCTGACATATGCTTATGCGCTAGTTTATCTCTCAGCTAGACAGAAATCAGACAAGTGGGCAGGCAGATAGACAGAAATATAGAGGACAGTGGATGTATGACTGGGTGATGAATGCATGGATGGAGAGATAGGAGATTAGACAGGAGAAGGAGAGTTTGTGCATACATATTCATATCCATATACATATAAGCTCCTAAGATCCCCTGGAGGAGGGTATGGCATGGAAAAACAACATGCGTTTATGACCCATTCAATCAGAGCATCATTTAATTTAGGTTTTTGCTCAGTTTCTGAAGGAAAGCAGCTTGACATATCCTAAATATTACTGTACTACCTCCTGATTGAAATATCTTTGCATTTAAATACTAGATCCATATGATGATTTCAGAAAAGTATTCAAAGAGCCAGATATGAGCTCAGAAACTCATAAAATATGTGACTGCTTCTGCATGAATTGCATTTTTCACTAAAAATGAATATTGAATATAGGAGCTTACCATGTTCTTTGAGAAAAGGAAAAGACAATCTTGAAATATGAATCTGAAGTCAGAAATCATCCTCAAAATTAGTTGCAGAGATTGTCTTTCACGATCTGCTTCAAAAGTTCCAATGTTCCTGAATCATAAAGAAATGAAGAAAAGATAATTAATATGGAGCTAGAAAGCTTGAGTTCAAGTCTCACATCTAGTGGGTTTTTCTGATTATTTGGAAGAGTTCTTTATCTTCTGCCAAGTTCAGCCTTTTTATTTATGGTATTTAAAAAAGAAATAATAAAATTGTCACTCCCACATACTTTGCAATATTTCACCTATAAAGAGCAAATGAATGCATTGAAACATGTAGAATATCATATAAGAAACTAATCGCCAGTCCAGGTTCGATGCAGGATACAGGATGCTTGGGGCTGGTGCACTGGGATGACCCAGAGGGATGGTACGGGGAGGGAGGTGGGAGGGGGGTTCAGGACGGGGAGCACGTGTACACCTGTGGTGGATTCATGTTGATGTATGGCAAAACCAATACAATATTATAAAGTAATTAGCCTCCAATTTGGAGAAGGCAATGGCACCCCACTCCAGTACTTTTGCCTGGAAAATCCCATGGATGGAGGAGCCAGATAGGGTGCAGGCCATGGGCTCACTAAGAGTCAGACATGACTGAGCGACTTCACTTTCACTTTTCACTTTCATGCATTGGAGAAGGAAATGGCAACCCACTCCAATGTTCTTGCCTGGAGAATCCCAGGGACGGGGGAGCCTGGTGAGGTGCCATCTATGGGGTCGCATAGAGTCGGACACGACTGAAGCGACTTAGCAGCAGCAGCCTCCAATTAAAATAAATAAATTTAAATTAAAAAAAAAAAGAGTAAATGAGAGTTGGTCTATAAAAGACCTTAGACCTCTTCCTTTAAACAAGAATCAATAGAATTTTTACCAAAGGGCATTTCCCCTGCTGTCTTTAAAGACTCTCTATAAATAGCTTAAGGAAAGGCCAATGTGTTGACTAAAATGTATTAGCGTTCACCTAAATAAATAGTGAACTAATGGCCTCTGCTCAGTCTAGCCTTTAAAAGCTAATGCCATGTGGTGTCATCATAAGACTTTAGAGACTAATAAGTGGGAGCAGGAGAAAATTATCAAGGTGCATTGCTCTTGGGGGAGCAGGTGTCCTATGAGAGCAAGCGATTTTTCTTTCCTCACTTATCTGGGGAAGAAACCATTCAACTGCCCACAGGGACATAGCTTGGTATGTTGAGGAGCACACGGATGCATTTTTCAGCAACTCATGTCACCCTCCCCCCCCATATTTTATTAAGATGTAATTTATGTACATGAACAGCAGATTTAATCCATTTAATTGACTGTGACTGTTGAGACTTGAACTATCAGTTCAGTTCACTTCAGTGGCTCAGTTGTGTCCAACTCTTTGTGGACTGCAGCACACCAGGCTTCTCTGTCCATCACCAACTCCGGGAGCTTGCTCAAACTCAGATCTATTAAGTCAGTTATACTACCCAACCATCTCATCTTCTGTCATCTCCTTCTCCTCCTGCCTTCAATCTTTCCTAGAATCAGAGTCTCTACTAAAATTTTATTTTGTTTTTATGGACAAAACATTTTCCTTTTTCACCTTTCCTTCTTTTAAATATTCTAGCCAAAGATCAGGCTACTGCAAGTGTTAGGAGGCTGACAAACAATATCTTGATTTCTTTTATGGGTTTGCAGTGAACACACAGATATGGCACAGGGATAAGAAAGATGGGAATTAAATCAACTTTAATACTGATCATTTAAAATTTTGGTTTAGGTCTCTAGGAAGATGGGCTTCTTTTGATCTGGAATTACCCTCTTGTATACGCTAGTGGTACCCTATCTACAAACCCATGGCAATCATTTTGTCTGTGTAGAGTACCAGCTCTTACAATGAGGGCTTATTTTTGCTGCTAGAATATGTTCAGTCTATGTATGAGCCATATAATTTCTCTGGTGGCAGGCATCAATAGTTGGCAGATAGAAGCAGAGTGATAAATCCCTCAGATTCTTCATCTTTCAGGTAGTAAAACTCTGAGGCAGGTCTATACTGTCTTCAAGTGACCCCTGGTGTAACTGAGCCCTAGTTGTCCACACAGGTAACATGCTCACTCATGACGCCTGTATTGGCCAAGTTTCTGGTCCTGATTCACTTGCTTGCTACTCACTCAGTGCTTTCTTCTGTTAACTCTAAAATACAACTATTTGAAATGAAATCCCCCCTCTCCTTTTTTTTAGCCACATCACTCAGTTTGTGGTATCTTAGTTTCCCAACCAGGGATTGAATCCAGTACCTCAGCAGTGAAAGTGCAGAATTCTAACCACTGGACCCTCAGGGAATTTCCTGAAATACAATCCTTGACTCTGGGTCTGCTTATGGAAAATTGCCGGGGACCAGCCCCGGCTGATCCAGGGTATTCGAAGGAGAGACGGCATAGGCGAGGGTCAGGGAACAACTGCTTAATTACACTTTAATTAAGGATACAAAGAGTAATAGAATAAGGATAGCTCAGTAGGAAAATTCAGTGGAGAAAAGAGGCTGAGTAGCTTGGTTTACGCGGGAGACCAATAAAACTTCAAGACAAGAAGTTTGCACCACTTACGTAGGCCGCAGGCATCCTTCCGTTCTCCCGAAGGAGAGGAGACACTGAGGCCTCCCCGGTCGGATCTTAGAAGCCCAGGCATAATTAGCAAGCATGGTGGGTTCCGCGCTCCAGATGGAGACTCAGCTAGAATTTGGAAGAGAGAGTGACATGGGGAGACCAAGTTTCAGTGAACAAGGCCCGCACTTTATTTTCCAAAGTAGTTTTTATACCTTAAGTTATGCATAGAGGATAATGGGGGAAGGGGTAGAGTCATGCAGCAAGCCAGGCTTTTTTCCTGTAAACTTATCATATGCAAAAGTTCAGGTGATAGACATCTTCTGGTCAGGAGGCCTGTTAACATTTTAAGAAACTTAACTTTCTCTAAAGGTGATTATTCCAAAGTCAGGCACCAGCCTTCCAAAAAGCATTGGACAAAGCTGCATTTTACATTTCTATACACCCATTATATCAATCAATACACTGCCAAGGACACAGTAGGTAAGGAGTATGGAGACTTAGCAGCAAACATTGGCCCAACAAGTGAAAAACCCTTCACCAATACAATTTCTAATCAATCTTTTAACTACTCAAAGGAATCTGTGTTTAGGCAGTTTAGAACATCTCCTGCCTCTCACAGTTGGGAGGCTCTGAACAATCACATGTGGCCGGAAAAACCCATTCAGGCAGGCTAGAGGATTTCCAAAGGAGTTTGTAGGTTGAAACACTGTCACATCCAGGAATTATTAACTGGAGCTGTAAGCTAACTCTCTTTTCAGAGAGAGGTAGTGGGAGACAGCCCCCCGTAAAGTCAGAGGTGTAGGTGAAAGCACAAAGCAGAAAGTAGGCAGACTCTGGTTTTGGGGGTAGATGCTCGAGAATTTCCAGGGGGACTCCTGAGGCTCGATCCCGCCTTTGCGTATGCCGAGCCTCCTTCCTCATGACCTTTGTCATGGGCGGAGTGCCTCACGCTGGCTTCCGGCAGTGATAGAATTCCAGTTGAGCTATTCCAGATCCTCACTCAATATGCAATATGCCGGCTCCCGGCAGAAAATCTAACCTAATATTTATCCTAGGACTAGTGGTCTCTCCTTTGATGGGCAGTTTCTATCCCATTACTTTTTCTACATAAATAAAGCAGGATAGAAAATCAAAAGACACCTTTGCTGCAGATAAGAGTGAAGAAAAAGAAAGAACAAATTATGCTCTACTCCTCTTCCAAATTCCCCAATCTGATGAATTACTCTCTTACCTGTTGCTGAAGCACTTTCACTGAACTTCTGCACCTGTGGATTGTATACTAACTTTTGATTTTTGTATCTTTGATAATGTTTGATTTTGCCATCACATTCAAATAGTAGTCTATCTGGCTATAGAAATCTAGATTGATATTTATTTTGTCCTATTTTTTTTTAAGCTATCAGGCTGCTGAATAATCACTTCAAATTTTTTAAAATAAGAAAACTGATTTAGGACAATTACTATTATTTCTCTGTTATGTTTCCCTCTGCAGCAGATTGAATTTCTTGTGTCTCCTCCTCCCAGTTCATATGTAGAAGTCCTAACACACAGTGCCATGGCATCTGGAGGTACAGCATTGAGAGGCATTTAGAGTTAGATTTGATCATGAAGGTGGGGAGTTAATAAGGTGGGGACTAAATGCCCTTATTTAGACAGCATATTAAAAAGCAGAGACATTACTTTGCCAACAAAGGTCCGTGTAGTCAAGGCTATGGTTTTCTCCAGTAGTCATGTATGGATGTGAGAGTTAGACTATAAAGAAAGCTGAGCACCAAAGAATTGATGCTTTTGAACTGTGGTGTTGGAAAAGACTCTTGAGAGTCCCTTGGACTGCAAGGAGATCCAACCAGTCCATTCTAAAGGAGATCAGTCCTGGGTGCTCTTTGGAAGGACTGATGCTGAAGCTAAAACTCCATTACTTTGGCCACCTGATGTGAAGAGCTGACTCTTTGGAAAAGACCCTGATGCTGGGCAAGATTGAAGGTGGGAGGAGAAGGGGATGACAGAGGATGGGATGCTTGGAGGGCATCACCAACTATATAGACATGCGTTTGAGCAAGCTCTGGGAGTTGGTGATGGACAGGGAAGCCTGGCGTGCTGCAGTCCACTGGGTCACAAAGAGTTGGAAACGACTGACTGAGTGAACTGACTGAAACTCCATGATTAAGTCATGATTTTTATGATTTCAGTTCAGTGCAGTTCAGTAGCTCAGTCATGTCCGATTCTTTTCGACCTCATGAATTGCAGCACACCAGGCCTCCCTGTCCATCACCAACTCCCGGAGTTCACTCAAACTCATGTCCATTGAGTCGGTGATGCCATCCAGCCATCTCATCCTCTGTCGTCCCCTTCTCCTCCTGCCCCCAACCCCTGCAGCATCAGGGTCTTTTCCAATGAGTCAACTCTTTGCATGAGGTGGCCAAAGTATTGGAGTTTCAGCTTCAACATCAGTCCTTCCAATGAACACCCAGGACTGATCTCCTTTAGAATGGACTGGTTGGACCTCCTTGCAGTCCAAGGGACTCTAAAGAGTCTTTTCCAACACCACAGTTCAAAAGCATCAATTCTTTGGTGCTCAGCTTTCTTCATAGTCCAACTCTCATGTCCATACATGACCACTGGAAAAACCACAGTGTTTGTTAATTGCTATAAACCTTTGAACACTTTTCAGAGTTATGACAAAAAATTGATTCTGAAGATTTCTGTTTGCTCTTTTGGTGTTTCTGTGGAATTCCTTAATTTGCCATTTTTCCTGCCTTATCTCTGGCTATTGCATTTAGGACCCACTGAATAATCTGGGTTAATTTCCCATGTCAATACTGTTAACTTAATCACAACTGCAAAGTGTTTGTCACAGAAGATAACTGTATTAGTCAGCGTGGACTTCCATAACTGGATGCCACAGACTGGGTGACTTAACAACAGACACTACTTTTCTTATATTACTGGAGGCTGGGAATTGCAAGATCAAAGTGCTGGGCAATTCAATTCCTGGTGAGAAATCACTTTGTGGCTTGCAGATGCCAGTCTTTTCACTGTGCCCTCACATGGTAGAGAAAGAGAGCTCTGATACTTTTTCCTCTACTTATAAGGCAGAAGTTCTATTGGATTAAGGCCCAACTGTTATGACCTTACATAATTTCATTACCACTTTGTCATCCCTGTCTCTGAAACAGTCACATTAAGGGCTATATCTTCCCTATGTTAAATCTGGGGAGGACGAACATGATTCAGTCCATAACAGTAGCCATATAAAGGTCCAAGATATCAGGGGCTCATTTCTTTGGAGACATTATTCAGCCTCTCCCAGATTTGCTTCTCAGTATGCTACTATGTCCATCACAGTTTGCTTTGTGAAAAAGAGCGCTTCTGAATGTGGTCACTAAAAGATGTCAGTTAATGAAGGTGTCATCATCCACAGAAGCAAACTGAGCTAGAAAATTGAGCCTCCTCAGTGTGTCAGGAGAAGAGACAACTAGTGTGTTAGGTATATGCTTTCACCCACCCTGACATGACGCGTTTTTCCAAAGTCCATCGTCTACAATTAGTAAATATCTCTGCTGAGTTGCAATGGAGCAGTCACACATGAGGCAAAGCTAATCGAATGTTTGAGCACCAGTATATTTGTGAAACTTCCTATACCAAATTTTGAGAATAAGAAAAGAGTAATATTTAACCTTAAGGGACACCTGATATTCCTGGAAATTGTACTACCCTTGGTATAGATGTCGTCTCATGATCCTCCTAACAATCCTTTGATGATTACGTGCTATTATCTCCCTCTTTACAGATGAGAAACTAGAGTTTGGAGGAGATAAATAACTAATTACATTTAGGGTGACACCATCTCCGTGCACAGAACAAAGGCGTGACCACTAGACTTGCTGCACTAAAAAATGTGTGATGTCTTGTGGTGAAGTGTGAGTGAGTGAAGTTGCTCAGTTGTGTCCGACTCTTTGTGATCCCATGGACTGTAGCCTACCAGGCTCCTCCCTCGGTGGGATTCTCCAGGCAAGAGTACTGGAGTGGGTTGTGAGATCAGAGGAAAAAGGTCAGTCGAAATCATGGATCTAATTCCTTTGTTGAAAGAAAGTTCCTAGGACAGAGCTGTGGTGGTAAGGCAAATGTGGACTTTAAAGAGGATTTTATGAGATTTCTTTGAGACATCTTTGTGAAAGAGCAAGAAAAGATATGAGACAAGAATTAAATTTTAAAACACAATAAAACACCGAGCCCTGGGAAAGATATGACACAAGTGGAATGCATTGCAGGTGGGACCCATCTAGTTGAACAAATTCAGAAAACCGTTTGACGTTCTTTTTCAATTAGGCGTATATTTACTGTATGGCAGAGCTATCTTTCTCACAGATATTTACTTAAATGAAATAAAAACCTATATTTGCAGAAAAACTCTTTAGGGTATATGTTTAGATCAGCTTTATTCATAATCACCAAACACTAAACCAATATAACGCTCCTCATCTGAGTAACAAACAATCTGTAATGTCCAAAAAATGGAGTACTGCTAAAAAAGTATATACAGAAAACAATTAAGTAGTTTCCAGGGGCAGTGGCTAGGAGAAGGAGTGGACCACAAAGAACCGTGGGTTTCATTTACATGCTAGAAGTGTTCTATAAATGGTTAGATAGCTATACGTATTTAAATTATTGGAATAATACACACAAATTTGTGGATTTTGCAGTTTTGCAATTATGCGTTTAAAGAAAAAAAAAAAGAACGACAAGTAATACCAAAATATGCGTGCACACTCATATGCAATAAGGTCCCCACAGGGTGTTCAGTTGCTTCTTCCCTGGGAAGGTGGGGTGAGGAGCTGCAGATGGCCCCATGGGGGCACCCCCGGAGAGCTCCATGTCTCTGTAACTCACTCCTGGTTCCCTTACACCAGCCTCTGAAATACCAACAACACTCCAAGCAACATCAGTTTAGAGGGACTTGACTGCATGCCAAGCTCCTTGGTCATTGAACACTCACCCGCATGTTAGTCATTGTCCTTGCACACAGGTCTCCCTCCTGCCTGAGGAATTGCTGTGAGCCTACATTATTGCCAAGGAAATCACCTCAAGATAAAAGTTATGTTGAATATCTTTAAAATGGTAACCCTCTCTACTGAGTTTTTCAGTAGACCTTCCCTTATTTGCTATTTACAGACACAATTCTGTAAGCTACACGGGAGGAGTAATTTCACATGTTTATTTTACAAACTAGGAGAAGGTGATGCCTCCAAGAGCACAGCAAGAATTAATGGTGGATTTGGGACTTGAACCTGGGTTCTTGGGTCCCTGTTAGTCCTGGTTCCTGGGTCCTTGTTAGTGTTTCATCCTGATCTTTCACTGTCTTAAGGTCCTTGGAGTCTTTTGACCACTACCTAAAGTTCAGCTTCTTTATCACTACTTAGGCATTGTTTCATGGCTGAACTTCTGATTTCACACTCACTATTCAGGATTGACTGTCCTTTCTCTTCAAGGAATGAGATAATTATTCCATAAACACTATTAGTGAAAAGTGTAATTCATGCAAAAACAATGGGAAGCCTATACATATTATGAGTTTTTTGAGCATAGAAATGATGTTTTGAAACTTTTTTCCAAAATAGTGATCTGAGATTGGAGTCTTAATATCCAAATTTCCATTGGTGAGAAATTTAATGGTACTTATGAACCCTCCTGTTGCTTCCCTAAAGAAGAAGAATAAAAAATAAGACAGATGGTGCTCTGATTGAGCAGGTAGCGATATTTTTTTCTTGTTCATTAACAGTTGGTCTCTCATTAAAGTTAAAAAAAGGATAAGTGTGAAGGGACTATTCTTTAAAGTACACAGAGAACAAAAGGAAATAAATAAATTAGCAAGATCTAGCAGGAATTTCACCTTTTACCACCCTTATATTTATTGGTACCTTTATATGTGTTGACAGTGAGGTGACTAAAAGCCCCTGGATTTTGATTAGATGAAAATTAGGCTTCAGTCTTGAATTTTTTAGACTAGCAATAGAATTGTAGAATATCATATAATCTCTCAAGTCTCTAACTCCTTTAATAGCAAAATAAAAATAATGGTACTACACATTGTACACATAAACACACACAGAAGCACATACATACTCACATACACAGTTACATGTGAAGTTCTTAATATTAGACCAGGATAATTTTGAAGTAGAAATTGCTAATGCTAATGCATTTAAATTTCATTGCAATGTCTTTTTGTTTGTCACTCTCCCCCTTTATTCCTCACTACTGCCAGTGCCGCTCATAATTCCCAAAGAGCACTGGTGGAAACCAAGAGAGAGGTGACACAGGTCATCCTCCTTTGACTAAGAGTGCCCAGAACTGTAGGTCCTCCTGTTTATCATGTTTGCCATCATTTACCTCATCCATGAGGTTGGAAACCTGGGAATGATCACATTGCTTCTCTTGGACTCTTGTCTGCACAATCTTACGCACTGTTTCTTCAGTAACCTGTCTCTGGTGAACTCTGGTCCTCAGCTGTCACTCCTGTAGTAATGGCTGGATTACTCACTGGAGACAAGATCATCTCCTACAATGCCCGTGCTGCTCAAATCTTCTTTTTTGTAGCCTTTGCAAGTGTGGAACCTTGCCTTTTGACCTCAGTGGTTTATGACTGCCACACAGCAGTACGCAAGCCCTTGCATAGCACCACCACCACGACAACACATGTGTGCGCACATCTGACCATGGGATCCTATGTCTGTAGTTTTCTGAATGCTTCTTTCCATGTTGGGGACATATTTGGTCCTTCCTTATGCAAGTCCAACATAGCCCATCACTTTGTGATGTTCCAGCTGTCCTGGCTCTCTCTAGGTCTGATAAGCACATTAGTGAAGTGGTTCTTGTTTTCATCATGAGCTTTAATGTCTCTTTTGCTCTTCTGATTATATTGATTTCCCTATCTCTTCAGTTCAGTTCAGTTCAGTTCAGTCACTCAGTCGTGTCCGACTCTTTGTGACCCCATGAATCACAGCACGCCAGGCCTCCCTGTCCATCACCAACTCCAGGAGTTCACCCAGACTCACGTCCATCGAGTCAGTGATGCCATCCAGCCATCTCATCCTCTGTCATCCCCTTCTTCTCCTGCCCCCAATCCCTCCCAGAATCAGAGTCTTTTCCAATGAGGTGGCCAAAGTACTGGAGTTTCAGCTTTAGCATCATTCCTTCCAAAGAAATCCCAGGGCTGATCTCCTTCAGAATGGACTGGTTGGATCTCCTTGCAGTCCAAGGGACTCTCAAGAGTCTTCTCCAACACCACAGTTCAAAAGCATCAATTAACATTTGTAAATATCTTGAAGATGCACTCAGCTCAGGGGCATCAAAAGGCTTTGTCCACCTGAGCTTCCCACCTCACTGCTGTCTCCATCTTCTACGGGACCATCATTTTCATGGACTTACAGCCCAGCTCCAGGCACTCCATAGACCCAGACAAAGTGGCATCTGTGTTCTACTCTGTGCTCATCCCCATGCTGACCTCTGTGGGGTATAGTCTGGGGAACATGGAGGTCAAGGGTGCATTCAAGAAAGTCATTGAGAAGGCAACATTTTCTACAGATTCTGACATTGCAGCATGCCCAGTGTGTGTGCTCAGTGGCTCAGTCATGTCCACGGACTGCAGCCCACCAGGATCCTCTGCCCACAGAGTTTTCCAGGCAATAATACTGGAGTGGGTTGCCATTTCCTAAGACGCGATCTTCCTGACCCAGAGATTGAACTCACATCTTTATTTCTTGCATTGACAGGTGGATTCTTTATCACTAGCGCCACCTGGGAAGCCCAGTAAGTACTGCTGCTGCTGCTGCTAAGTCGCTTCAGTCGTGTCCGACTCTGTGCGACCCCATACACGGCAGCCCCCCAGGCCCCGCTGTCCCTGGGGTTCTCTAGGCAAGAACACTGGAGTGGGTTGCCATTTCCTCCTCCAATGCATGAAAGTGAAAAGTGAAAAGTGAAAGTGAAGTCGCTCAGTCGTGTCCGACTCTTAGCGACCCCATGGGCTGCTCCATCCATGGGATTTTCCAGGCAAGAGTACTGGAGTGGGGTGTAAGTACAGGAACCTTTATTAATTCCTCTCAGATTTTCCCCATGCAATGAGTTATTTTTTTAATCCCCACACTGCATTTAAATTCCTGAGATGGCATCCTTATCTTTTCAAAAGTCTGATTTTGGTAAAAAGAAAACATATTCAGAAATTCAATATCTGAATGATGATAGCTAAGGAAAAGCATTAGAAAATTTGGGACCTGTTTGTCAAAACGTACTTCTGATATTTGATTCATTGTGTAGTAATGTATTAATTATGTACTGATGTATTTGATTTGTCATTATTATGGGCACGTACACACTGGAATGGGAAATTTGTCAGAGGTAAATGGAGCATGGCTAGTTTTTGATAAAAATAATTTAAATTGTTAGTTGAGATATTCAGTATAAAATTGTGTCTAATAGCAATTATTCCTTTTGTGAAATAACTTTTAATATTCTGAATAGAAGGAAAAATTATAGTCTTTTAAATGAAAGTGTCTACTCTTTTGGAGGATTTTGTTGAGAGATACATAAATATCATATTTTAAATGAATCAGTGTTTCTGTCTTGACTGAGTCATTTTTGTTAAATCAACATGTTGCCATCATAATTTTTAAAAAGATACAATAATTATCCAAACTCTATAGCTTGGCTCTCTCTGTGTGTTCTACACGCTATGGGTTTGGACATGCTGTTTGCTGTTTATTCGCTCAGTCATGTCTGACTCCTTGCTACCCCATGGACTATAACCTGTCAGTTCTCCTCCGTCCATAGGATTCCCCAGGCAAGAATACTGGAGTGGGCTGCCATTTCTTTCTCTAGTGGATTTGGACATATGCCTAATCCAAATGAAAGCTTTCCAGGTGGCTCTAGTTCTAAAGAACCTGACTGCCAATGCAGGAGATATAAGAGACATGGGTTCCATCCCTGGATCAGGAAGATTCTCTGGAGAGGGCATGGCAACCCAGTCCACTATTCTTGCCTGGAGAATCCCATGGACGGAGGAGCCTGGTAGGCTACAGTCCATGGGGTCACCAAGAGTTGGGCACAACTGAGTGAATTCACTTTCACTTTCACAATGCCTTAAGGGAGATAATGGAAGCCTGGTGTGTACCTCACCCCAGAGCCTGTCCTCCATGCACAATGCTACGCCTTCCTCTCAGAGTCACCTCTGTTGATGGACAGGCCCCCGCTGATCCAGTTCTACACATGCTCTATGCACGTATCCTTTACTTCAATGTGAACCCTTGATGAGGTGAAGTTGAAAATTTTGTTAAATTAAATTTGATCTAAATATACTTAAAGCCAATCCACCCTGAATATTCATTGGAAGGACTGATGCTGAAGCTCCAATACATTGGCCACCTGATGAGGAGAGCTGACTCATTTGAAAAGACCCTGATGCTGGGAAAGATTATGGGCAGGGGGAGAAGGGGACGACAGAGGATGAGATGGTTGGATGGCATCACCGACTCAATGGACGTGAGTTTGAGCAAGCTCCAGGAGATGGTGAAGGACAAGGAAGCCTGGTGTGTTGCAGTTGAACATGACCCAGAGGCTGAACAACAATGCAGATCATAGTCTTAGGAACCACGCAATGTAGATTCAAGGGTTGTTTTGGGTCTAAGGCATGGCTTGGCTATTAATACTCTTTATTTTATTCATTTTATTATTTTGCATTGAAGTACAGTTGATTTGCAATATTATATTAGTTTTGGGTCTACAACAGTGATTCAATAGATTTCCAGATTATACTCAATTTAAAGTTATAAAATATTGGCTCTATTCCATGTGCTCTATATTATATCCTAGTTCATACTTCTTAATCTCCTTCCTCTCTCTTGCCCCTTTTCCTTGGCCTCTCCACACTAGTAACCAATAGTTTGGTCTCTGCATTTGTGAGTCTGTTTCAATTTTGTTACATTCATTTATTTGTTTTATTGTTTTATCCCACTTGTAATTGAAAATATGCAGTATTTGTCTTTCTTTCTATGACTTATTTTACTTAGCATAATACCCTCTAGGTCCATCCATGTTACAGTAAATGGCAAATTTTAATTCTCTTTATGGCTGAATAAAATAAACCAAATAAAAGCAAATACACAATTCTAGATGAAGAGGGCTAGGGGAGGGTGAAATGGTTAAAGGAAGTAAACTGTATGGTGATGAGTAGAAACTAAGCTGTCAGTGATGAATGTACTGTGCTGCATACAGAAGTGGAAATATAACATTGTACACACGAGACTTGGATTTCCCTGGTGGTTCCAGTGGTAAAGAATCCATCTGCCAATGCAGGAGATATGGGTGCAATCCCTGGGTCAGGAAGAGCCCCTGGAGAAGGAAATGGCAACCAACTCTAGTATTCTTGCCTGGGAAATCCCATGGACAGAGGAGCCTGGTGGGCCATATAGTCCACGGGGTTGCAAGAGTTGGACATGACCTAGTGACTAAACAGTAACAACAATGATATGAAACTTATATAAGACTATAAACCATTTAAAGGGAATTAATAAGCAGCATTAGCTTATTTTAAAGCAACTGCAAACAGAAAAATATACAATGTTATTGCTATCTCAGTGCATTTTTTAAAAAAGGTGAATGTTGATAGTCATGGATGAAAAATTTAAAAATTATTATATTATTTTTCCTCCATTTTCCTTGTACTATGGCTATTGTATCCTTTTGAAAACTGTGATGTGAAAATTCAGCTTAATAAAATGACTCAATCAAGACAACTATTAATTCACTTAAGATGGTATATTTATACATCTGTCAGTAAACTATGCCAACAAAATAAGTGCATAGTTTCATCAAAAGTTTATTATTTTTTTCTCAGACAAAGACTTTTAGAACAGATATTCAGCTAAAGAAAGTCATATTAGATATAAATTTATATTTTAATCCACTAACTCACTATTCTCATTATTTTTAATAAAAACAAACCCTCTCCATCTATCTCTCACTACTTTTCTTCTCCTACGAGTGTGTGTCTAAGGCCACAGGCGCGCCCTTCTGTCCACGGCTGGCTTGTCTTCCTGCTTTGCCTGTGTGCCCTAGGGCCTGCGGCAGGTAAAATGCATGTTGAACATGTTAATGTCCTTAACAAGCTTTTTGACAAGCAGAACCACAATATTTTATGCTTCTCTTTGGCCATCCTCATTTAGTTGTTAGATTTCTGAACACGTTTCCTTATTCTAGACAATATACTTTAGAAAAAAATAAGGGTGTTATTCAGCACTTAATTTCTGCATGTGACTCAGTGAATGGGAAAAATGTGAGCAGAGTAAAACTGGATCATTATGTATTCTAAAATGTTAAAATGACAATCTTAGAGACAATCTTGCCTTTGCAATCATCTTCTTGAAAGCACTCTTGACCTCCTTGTTCCTCAAACTATAGACCAAAGGGTTCAGCATGGGGATGATCATGGTATAGAACACAGATGCAATTTTGTCAGTGTCCATGGAATGACTGGAGCTGGGCTGTAAGTACATCGTGATAACCGTACTATAGAAGATGGAGACTGCTGTGAGGTGGGAGGCACAGGTGGATAAAGCCTTCTGGTATCTTACAGAGGAGTGCATCTTCAGAATGGTGATAAATATGAATATGTAGGATATTAAGATAACCAGGAGAGCAAAGAAGATGTTGAAACTGGCTACATAAACAAGAACCATCTCACCAACATACCTATCTGAGCAAGAGAGAACCATGACTGCTGGAACATCACAGAAAAAGTGGTGGACCACATTGGATCCACAGAAAGAGAGACTGAAGGTGATTCCAACATGGATGGAGGCATTCAGGAAGCCACAGGCACAGGGGCCTGTGGACAGACCAGCACACACGCTTGTCGTCATAGTTGCCTTGTAATGGAGGGGCGTGCACACTGCTGCATAGCGGTCATAGGCCATTGCTGCCAAGAGGAAATTTTCCATAGTGGCAAAGGCTGCAAAGAAGAACATCTGAGCAGCACACACATTATAGGAGACGACCCTGTGGCCTTTCAGGAATCCAGCCAGGACTGTGGGAATGACAGCTGTGGAGTAACCAAAGTCCACCAGAGACAGGTTACTGAGGAAAAAGTACATGGGCGTGTGGAGATGCGAGTCCAGGAGCACCAGCAGGATGATGCCCACGTTTCCAACCACATTGACCAAGTAAATGAGAACGAATATTATAAAGAGGGGAACTTGCAGATTTCTAGTGCTGGTTAGTCCTAGGAGAATGAACTGTGTCACTTCGGTCGTGTTCTCCATCCGGGTTACTTAAGAATCAGATGTCCAGAGCAAAGAGAAACAAAGGAACAGAGCGTCAAATTTAGCTAAGATTGCAGTAACAGCGAAACTGAAATGTTTATATCTCATGAACATTTTTTTGTTACAGAAATGATACGTGCTTCAAGATTCTCCACATCTAAAGCATGGACTTAAGAGTGAAATTTAGTGTATTATTCATCTAGAATTCTAAACGATTGAATGAGGGATCGTAATGAATCATCTCTCCAGTTTTTAATTATTTCAGATATGTCAAAACACAATCATTTTGGAATTAATAACTCTGACAGTTCAGCTTTTTCCTAGCCTATTAAATTCACACACTTCTTTGCTGTTTATATGCCAAGGCCCTTGTAGACACAAGAGGATGAGTAATTTGTATTTCCACAAATACTCATTGGCAAGTCAAATTCTGTTCTCAGATAAAGCATTTCTCAAGTTTGATGTGTCTTTACTAAATTTAAATTAAACTGAATTTAGCTCTGTTTAAATTATTTATTGTCTTCATTGGTCCAAACTCAGTGTTAGAGGTTGCACAGAGAAGTAACTGAGACTTAGATGCATAGTGTATGTAGTGGGGTAACTAGAGGAGTATAGGGGCGTGTACAGCCAGCAGAGGCAATTCTCAAAGGAAGACATGGCATTAGGTGGAGAGTTTCGACTCTGAGAAGAGCCCAAGTTAACAGCCTGAGTCTTTGGTCATCAACTGACATTCCTGAACCAGTTGTTCTCCAACTGAAAAATTAAGATAGTAAGGAGACTTAACTCAAGGTGTTATTTTGAGAATTAAGTTAGATAATACATGAAAAACAATGGGCAAAAAGCTGAGTGTTCAGCACAGTCTGAAGAAGATACTATTACTATTAAACATGAATAGTGGTTTTCTATGCTGGTTTGAGAAAGGTGGATGATGGTATGCAAGGCTCCAGGTGAGGATGAGTTTTGAGTCCTTGTAACCTCCTCTTCATTTTGGTTTTTGCTCACACACCACTTAGGTCCTTTCAATTTTTTGGTGCTTTCCAGTATATCACCCTCTGTTCATGCTCTGCCTGTATAATTGTCTGCTCTGGTCAGTCCACGTGAGCCATTCTTTAGCTTAATTTTTTTTTAACTTGTATATCAGCTTAAGTTGAAATAGTCTCCTTCTCTTCTTTTTTTCTTATTACTGTTTATCCAATAGTTGAATCACAGATGTAGAGGGTTGAAAGCTCACAGTTTGTGGGTTACCTTTAGTTTGTAGATCTATTTTGTTGGCAATCTTTTTGTTTTAAATATTTTAAATTTAAATGTATATATGGACTATGGATACTTACCTTACTCCTTGACAAAATAGGACAGTTAATCCTGAATAGTAAGTTTGAAGTCAGAAATTTAGCCATGAAATAATGCATAAATGCTGTTAGAGAAGTCGTCTCTCAGGCAGTGGTAGAAATGTTCCAAGGTCTTTAAGGGAGGGAAGATGAGGGGAAGAACACTAGTGTGTGGTCAGGTTCTGAATCTACCATGCATTCTTTCTGTGCCCTTGGAGGAGCCACGTATGTCCTCCCTGTTTGTAAAATAAATACAATTAAATTACTTCTCCCATAGAATTCACAAAATTGCCTCTGTAAATGGCAAATAAAGGAAGGTCTATAAAACACTAAGAGGTTATTATTTTAAGGTTGCTTAGTATAATTTTTCGGAGAATGCAATGGCACCCCACTCCAGTACTCTTGCCTGGAAAATCCCATGGACGGAGGAGCCTGGTAGGCTGCAGTCCATGGGGTCGCTAAGAGTTGGACACGACTGAGCAACTTCACTTTCACTTTTCACTTTCACGAATTGGAGAAGGAAATGGCAACCCACTCCAGTGTTCTTGCCTGGAGAATCCCAGGGACGGGGGAGGCTGGTGGGCTGCCGTCTATGGGGTCACACAGAGTCGGACACGACTGAAGTGACTTAGCAGCAGCAGCAACAGTATAATTTTTACCTTGGGGTATTTTCCCTGATGACTGAAGGCTCACAGCCAATCCTTAGGTCAGTTGAGGACCTGCCAGACTAACAACCCGCATTTATTAACATGCAGATTAATAAATGGTGGTAACAGGGGCTCAGCGTGCAGTCTGCTCCCCTGAAATGATGTTGACTGGAACCAGGGTGGGATTTCAGAGACTAATGCGTGAGAACCAGCAGGGAATTACAGAGACATCCATCTCTCCAAGGATGACCTCCTGGGAGAGCAAGAGGGCGTCTACAGCTCATCATCCTACTTTCCAAAGGAGGAAGCGAAGTGACTTCCTGTGGGGCTAAGCTGGGTATTTTGAGGGTCAATACATTTGTTGGTATTACTTGTTATATTTCTTGTTAGAGCCCCCACTTAAAATTGATGTATAACTTACAAACAGTAATATGCATACGTTTCAGTTTATGGTTTTAAGACTTTGGTCAAATGTAGAGTCACGTAGCCACTACCACAATTCTTGTTGCTAACGTGTTGTTGTTGATTTGCCAAGTCGTGTCCACAATTACTCATTATAAATTTTCCTAAACTTCTCTGTGGTCAACCCTATCTCTGACCTAGCTCCCCTCATAGCCTCTTCTTGTAAGTAGCTTCTAGTGTCATGCCACTGTGGCTGTGAAAGAAACCAGAAAAAAAACATTAACACATAGAACATAAGCAATGAGCTTCTAAATAACCAGTGAACCAACAGGGAAACTAGACAGGACATAAAAAAATGCCTTGCGAGAAGTGGAAATGGAAACACAATGTTCTAAAATCTACAGGATGCAGCAAAAGCAGTTCTAAGGGGAAAATTTATAACAATACAGGCCTACCTCAGGACACAAAGAAAAATCTCAGAAAGATAATCTTAGTTTATACCTCAAGGAACTAGAGAAAGAACAAATAAAGCCCAAATTAGTAGAAGGGAGGAAATAAGATCAGAGCAAGGTAAATAAAGACTAAAAAAATAACAGAAAATATCAGTGAAAATAAAAGCTGGTTCTTCAGAAAGATAAACAAAATTGATAAACCTTTAGCAGGACTCATTAAGAAAAATAAAGGGCCCAAATAAATGAAATCAGAAATGAAAGAACGTTACAAGAGACAACACACAAATCCAAAGGATCCACAAAAGATTACTACCAACAATTATATGTCAAAAAATCCATCAACCTGGAAGACGTGAAAAATTCCAAGAAACATACAATATTCTAAGACTGAATCAGGAAGAAATAGAAAATCTGAAAAGACTGATCACTAGTAATGAAATTGAATGAATAATAATAAAAAAAATTCCCATCAGACCGAAGTCCAGGACCAGAGAGCATTACAGATGAATTCTACTAAACATTTATTTTATTTTATTTTTTCTACTAAACATTTAAATAGAGTTAAATATCTTTCTCTAACTACTCCAAAAAATTGAAGAGAAATAAATACTTCCAATCTCATTCTTAATCTCTGTCTCATTCCAGCATTACCCTGACACCGAAATTAAAAAAATGTTGTATACATATTTTGTTCTGGAAAAAAAGCAATGAAAAGAAACTGCCAAGGAACAGGTTAACTGTGCAGCAGCCACTCCGTCCTCCTTAGATTCTGCCGACTTCTTTGACAACGCGGGGCCTTACCATAACTTTTCTCTTTTCTTGGGCAATCTCTGCCTCACTGCTTTTAATTACCCTTCAGGCACTGGCTGAGCTGTTGGTTCTCCTGAGAAAATATTCTGACCATTCAGTTCACAGTAGAATTTTACTGTTCACTGTCATATGGACACATTTTCCATTTAAACTATATTCTTATTTGTGTGTTTGCTTCATGTTTGTCTTCTCCACTAAACTCAAGTACAGCAGACTAGTAAGACTAATATTGGAGTTTTGAATGAATATGTCTTCTTAGACTCCAAACTGTGGCTGATACTCACTTGGGATCAAGAAATAGTTGAATGAATGGATAATTCTTAACAGTGGTGTAAAGATGTAAGGAATGAGGGGTTGCAGTAAGTTTGGGATTCATTTTGCTTGTTTAATGTTAGAGCCTGTGTCTCTATACTCCCATGGTTATGTCAAATATGTGCCCTAGAGGTAATGATGTAACTTGATTTTTACCAATGTGTTGTTAAGTCGCTAAGCTGCGTCTGACTCTTGCAACCCCACGGACTGTAGCCTGCTAGGCTCCTCTATCCATGAAATTTCCCAGGCAAAAATACTGGAGTGGGTTACCATTTCCTTCTTGAGGGGATCTTCCTGACTGAGGGATTGAACCTGCTTCTCCTGCTTTGCAGTTGAATTCTTTACTGCTGAGCCAACAGGGAAGCCCTTTTATCAATGTACCAATAGCTTAATTTTTTAATAGATGTTTTAAAGGACAATTTTAGGTTCAGAGCTGTATTTAGCAGGAGGTAGAGAGATTTCCCATTCACCCTCGGCTCACACAGCAGAGTACTAATATTATTATGGGTTCTTAAAACTACTTGCTATGATTTTTTGACATGATGGATACTCTTTAAGGCATAGTGATGACTTTTCTCCCGATGATACAGATTCCCAGGTTAGTGAGAACAAATAGTTTTCAGTTTCAAGCTAAGTGTGAATCCCAGATTTATTGCTTCTGGCAGGACGATGGCAGTGCTTTCCTTTCCCCATCCGCCACAGTGCGGCGGTGCAGGCCAGTAATCCTGACTCCAGCTTTCACTTAGGGAATGCGTTAGGCTTTTATTCTGGGAGCATGTTGAAATGTAAAGTGCTGAGGAAGAGGCCTTGCTACCTATGCTGCAGCAACATTGCCTTCTTTTACATTCTGGCAATTTACTTGAAATTTGGAATTGTGATCCCATGCTTTTTTTTTCCCATGGAATGATTTTCCCCACACTGGTTCTTTGTCATTTTTAGGCCTGGCTGACATGTTAATATTCCCTTAGAAAGCATTCTGTCCAGTCAGATTTCTTCTTGTCTCTTTTATTTTTCCATGTACAATTACTTGCTTATCCTATACATAATGTTACATATATATACATATACACAAAATTATATAGGCTATATAAATATATGTTTTTCTATATATATTCATAGGCTTAGGTTATTTCCTTGTTTGATGCCTATCTTCTTCACCAAGTTTAAGCATCGTATATGCAAGAATGATTTAATTTTGCATGGGTATATAGTCCCATGTCTCACAGTTATAGTTTATATCCATCTGGGATTAGTAAACAGTTTAATGAGCTGATATTTCTTCTCATTGTACAAGCATTTAAGGTGAATTAAGTGAACTGTTAATTCCATGGGTCCACTATGTCTTATTTAATGACAGAGCCTGTGTCTCTGTCCCCAAATATTTATGTCAAATTGCAGCTCTGGAGGTCATGCTGTGGTTGAATTAGTGCAATATCAGAAAGAATTGGGGACAGGAGGAGAAGGGGGTGACAGAGGATGAGATGGTTGGATGGCATCACCAGCTCAATGGACATGAGTTTGAGCAAACTCCGGAAAGCCTGGCATTCTGCAGCCATGGGGTCATAAACTGTCAGACACGGCTTTGCAACTGATAAACAACAGCAAAGAGAATTACTGCAAATAGTGAACATACACTCACGATCTCCCTCAACAGGCAGAGCTGAATCCCCTTAGACAGGTCAATCACGTGTTCCCTAGTTAGGTGAGATAACAAGAATTATAGCCCTCTTAGGGTATTTGTCCTCTGAGAATTCCATGTCTACAAAACTCCCTCCTGGTTCCCACATGACTCTAATTGTCCTCATATTAGAAAGTGCAGCCCAAGAATCAGAGTTACTTTGGCCATTTGTTTTTCTTTTGATGTGTTAATAGTTGTCCAGTAGCAACAACGACGTAGCAACGATGACCTTCCCCCCAGTTGTGATATTGCTAAGAGCAGTAACAACGTCCAGGGAAGAACAGTCCTAAATAACACTGATAATGACCATGATTGTGATGACCACCCTTACCAAGTATGAAGTATTGTAGGGATTTTCTTATCATAGCAGTAGTCCTCAGGCAAGATGTCGTTGGGACTGCCTTTTTATTATTTCTACTTTATAGATAAAGATACTGGAGCTCAAAGAGGTTAAGTGACTTATTTAGGAAGAGTGAGGACCAGACCCAGGAGTAGAACTCTTGTTCACTGCTTCCAAGGCTAAAACCACTTTTTTTCCCTCCAGTTTCTTTCTGCAGCTAGGGAACTTTAAACCTTTTGGTCAAACACTAAAGAAAAGCATCACAACAGAATGTTTACTTGCTTTCATTAGCTGAGTTTCTGATTTGAGGTCAACTCACGTATGAAGGTACTGGATTTGCATGTTGCATTGTTCAGGCAGTCAGGTAAGCCTACAAATCAACTGGATGAAAGTGCATAAATTTGCATAAATAGACATAGTCAAGAAAATGTATTAAGGAAGCCATTTATCCCTTGATTTATTCAGAGCTGGGGCTTAAGTTCTCTGAATATTTCTTTTATCTGTTTTATACAATTGAAAGTTTTTTGCCTAAACACTATAGAGGTCCTATTAGAACTTCTATATATTTATGTTGTATGTTTTATATATTTATATCTATATATTTACAAAGTATATTTATCATGGGACACTGAGTAAAGCACAGGAAGACCTTGAGTCTCTGCTTGGCTAAGTATAAGCTTGCTTGACTTTGAACAAGTTATTTAAACTATTCCAATCTCAATTTTCCCTTTTAGGGAACGTGATCATAGTAGTTATCTTGACTAACAAGCTTTATCTTTATTTTTCCTCCAGGAGCATGTTGTACTAAAACCTAAGACTTCTCATGTGGAGGAGAAAGTGGGTGGGGAGTTTTATATTGATTCCTAGAACAAATTTTGTTTCCAGGATTTGAGAAATTTGTATCTACACTATTACTCAAGTGAGCAGTATTTAAGGAATCAACAGGATATCCTAGTCACCCTGCTCTGTATAAATGACTCTCATACCACTAACCTCAGGAGTGACCTTTGCCCAGAAATCTTCATGCTTCGGTCATGACCCTCGCCTGTTTAATTACCTTCCAACCCCTATTTTTACCCTGAGACCAGAGGACTCACCTTACTGTTACATTCATTGCTGTCACTCAGCACGAAGCTCAGGGTTGTCATATCAGCCCTCAACTCCTACGAAATCATGCCCACACATCTCTGTATCTCTCCTTTACTGATCCCAGCTCCACTCCTGCTCAACTTCTGATATCATTCCACTCTGGAATTTACAGTCAACTACCAGGATAACCCAATACATGCTTAACTTTTCCCTCAAAAGTTCTCTACCTCCCTTGTGTAACCAAAAATCTCTCTATGTCCTGGGACAGGTCAGCTATCTCAGGAGGCAGTAACCTCCTCTCCCATATTCCCTTTGCTACTAAATCTCTTTATTTTTTAGACCTTATGAGCAATCTAGTATTGGTCTGTCTAAACGCTTTCTTTGCTACTTATAAGAACTTTTATTTATTTGTTTACCCTTGGCTGTGCTGGGTCTTCGTCGCTGTGCGGGCTTTGTCCAGCTGTGGTGAGCAGGGGCTACTCCAGCCGCAGTTCAAGGGCTTCTCACTGAGCTGGCGTCTCGTGCTGCAGAGCGTGTGCTCTAGGGGCTCTGGCTCCAGTACTGTGTCATGCGGGCTCCGTATCGTGGCTCCCAGGTTCTAGAGCACAGGCTCAGCAGTTGCGGTACATGGGCTTAGCTGCTCAGCAACATGTGGGCTCTTTCTGGGTAAGGGATTAAACTCATGTCTCCTGCACTGACAGGCAGTTTTTTTTTTTTTTTTTTTACCACTGACTCACCAGGGAAGCACCTTTGGTGTTTTAATGTGTTGGATTTAATATTACATATGTATGCTGAGCCATCAGAAATTTCCAAGAGAGTTCATGGTGGTGGTTTAGCTGCTAAGTTGTGTCCGACTCTTGTGACACAGTGGTTTGTAGCCCACCAGGTTCCTCTGTCCAAGGGATTTTCCAGGCAAGAATACAGGAGTTGGGTTGCCATTTTCTTCTCCAGGGGATTTTCCTAACCCAGGATTCAAACCCAAGTCTTTGGCATTGCAGGAGATCTCCTGTATTGCAGGTGGATTCTTTACCAACTGAACCACTAGGGAAGCCTGCTGCTGCTAAGTTGCTTCAGCTGTGTCTGAGTCTGTGCGACCCCATAGATGGCAGCCCACCAGGCTCCGCCGTCCCTGGGATTCTCCAGTCAAGAACACTGCAGTGGGTTGCCATTTCCTTCTCCAATGCATGAAAGTGAAAAGTGAAAGTGAAGTCACTCAGTCGTGTCCGACTCTTTGCGACCCCATGGACTGCAGCCTACCAGGCTCCTCCATCCATGGGATTTTCCAGGCAAGAGTACTGGAGTGGGTTGCCATTGCCTTCTCCAGGGAAGCCTAAGAAAGTTAAAATTAATCTAATTTGAGACTTTCTCTCTCTAGGAGGAGAAGGCGATGACAGAGGATGAAATGGTTGGATGGCATCACCGACTCAATGGACATGAGCTTGAGCAAACTCTGGGAGTTGGTGGTGGACAGGGAAGCCTGGCGTGCTGCAGACCATGGGGTCACAAAGACTTGGACACAACGGAGTGACTGAACTGAACTAAACTGAGGTATCTGGCCATCTCTTCTGAGCTCCAGACTTCTGTATCAGAGCTGTTGATGCAATACTTTTACTTGGATGGCCAAAAGGAATCTCAAACTTAATGATGATTTCTTTTTCTCTTTGTCCCAAGTATCTGCTCCTTTCCCACCATTCTTTGTATCACTATTCAGAAACAGGAGTCAGTATTGACCCCTCTCTCTACCATCAATATGCAATGTATCAGTAAATCCAGTCAGCTCTATTTTTGAAATATATCCAAAATTGAACAACTTTTTATTATCTCTCTCACTACGACCTTGGTCTAAACAATCATCTTCTCTTACCTGGAATAATATAATAACCTATAATTTCTTTTGCAACTTTCATCTTTATCTTGCTAAATACAAGTACCTACAGACCTACCAGAGTGATTCTGTTCAAAGAATTCAGATTAGGTCACTTTGGGTTCAAATCCTATGATGCTTTCCAATCTCTTTCAGAATAAAAGTTTAATAACTTAAAGTAGTGTGTGAAGTCTTTTTTGCTTTACACTGCTGTACTTCTCTCATCTTCCAACTGCAGCCTTATTGGTTTTCTTGCTGTTCCTGGAACAATCTTGTCATGTTTAAATCCCAGTGCCATGTATTTGCTGTTTCCTCTGCCTGGGTTATGGGCTTCCTTTGTGGCTCAGCGGGTAAAGAATCTGCCTGCAATGCAGGAGACCCAGGTTTGATTCCTGGATTGGGAAGATCCCTTGGAGAACGTCCCTACTCTAGGACTCTTGCCTGTAGAATTCCATGGACAGAGGAGCCTGACAGACTGCAGTCTTTGGGGTTGCAAAGAGAGGGACAGAACTGAGTGACTAACATTTTCATTTTCATTGCCTGGGCTGTGCTCTTCCCCCACGTATACTCAAGGCCTGCTCCCCTACTCTGTTCAGGCATTTGCTAAAAACTCTCATTTTTGTGAATGAGTCTATCCCAGGCCACCATATTTAAAATCATATAGTAGAAGGAATTTGCAGGGAAAACAAATGACATGAATGATGTTATCAGTCCTTTGATTTCACCCTTATTGGCAAGTCATATCTTAGGTCATCCACCTCTCCAATACAGATAGATGAAACCCGCTGTTTGAATTATAATATCTAGCAACTGACATAGTTTGAGTTTGCGTTACCAACCTAGTTGGCTGCTGGGAAAAATTGATGGGATAATTGACAGCCAAGTGATGTGGCATGCCACCAGAAAAGAAGTTCATCAGTTCTGTACATGGTGATGCTGGAAGTTGCATCTTTTAATATGGCTATAACATGAATCCAGATCAGGAACATTTGAATGCAGAATTTAAAAGCTGCATGAATTTAGTAAAAGTTAAAAACTGTTATTTTATAGATGTCTTTATTCCCTGGGCATGAATTTCTACTGTTTTCTACTATGGGGTAAATTATATACCCTATTTATTGTACAGTATAGTGAGAACATTTTAGGCTATATACAACACTGTTCTTGACACAATGGAAAGCCAAAAAAAAGTAAGCTGAAGTAAAATTAATCCAATTTCATATTTATTTTACTAAGTTTAGTTTAGTTTAAAGAATAATTTTTGTTTTTGTTTTGGAAACTTTGAATTGGGAGCCAGAGCTGTTCTAGTTAGCAACCAATCTGATGAAATAGCATAAATTCTTTCTTTTCTTGTCTTTACCTTAATTCAGTCTAATGTAAAGTTAAGATGGAGAAGGAAATGGCAACCCACTCCAGTATTCTTGCCTGGAGAATCCCGTGGACAGAGGAGCCTGGTGGCCTAATGTTCATGGGGTCACAAAGAGTTGGACACAACTGAGTGACAAATGAAGTTAGGAGGTTGGGATGCATTACCTCCAAATCCTTTTAACCGGGATACTCTATGACCTTTAAATAACTTTTAATTTAGCTGTTGTGGTCAGGCTTTAAATCTAAAAACTCCTGGGAACAAGTTATTTTAATGCTGAAATAAAGCACAGAGTGATCATGATAATTGATTTCAATGGAGCCTTCCTTTCATTTATTATTTTCATTCTATTTTCCCATTGCTACAGAGCAGCCTCAGAATTCCCAGTTGATCTCCATGGAAAACACTACAGAGGTGACTGAGTTCCTCCCCGTGGGGTTATCCGATGACCCGGAAGTGCAGATCCTGCTCTTCATCACTTTCTCTCTCATCTCCCTCCTCACCCTGGTTGGGCACCTGGGCATGACCGAGCTGATCCTGCTGGACTCTCGTCTCCACACGCCCATGTACGTCTTTCTCAGCCAACTCGCGCTGGTGGACTTGGGTTACTCCTCAGCTGTCACTCCCAAAGCGATGGCTGGATTCCTCACAGGAGACAAAACCATTTCCTACGAGGCTTGTGCCACCCAGTTCTTCTTCTTCGCAGCCTTTATCACCGCAGAAAGCTTCCTCTTGGCCGCAATGGCTTATGACCGCTATGCCGCCTGTGCGACCCCCTGCACTACACCACGGCCATGACGACCAGAGCGTGCGCACGTCTGCTCGTAGGCTGCTGCTTCTGTGCTTCCTGAGCGCCGCCGTCCACACTGGGGACGTTTCAGGCTCTCCTTCTGTAGGTCCAGCGCGGTCAATCACTTCTTTTGTGACGCTCCTCCTCTGCTGGCTCTCTCATGCTCAGACAACGACCTCAGTGAGATGGTTATTTTCTTTGCGGTGGGTTTCAATGCTCTTTTTTCTGTCCTCGTCATCGTCATCTCCTACCTGTTTATATTTATCACCATTCTGAGGATGCGCTCTTCCGAAGGACGCCAGAAGGCCTTCTCCACCTGTGCTCCCACCTCACTGCTGTCTCCATCTTCTACGGGACCGTCATCTTCATGTACTTACAGCCCAGCTCCAGCCACTCCACGAGCGCAGACAGAACGGCGTCCGTGTTCTACGCCATGGTCATCCCCATGCTGAATCCACTGGTCTACAGCCTGAGGAACAAGGAGGTCAAGAGTGCCCTTACACGGCGGTGGGGAAGGCAAAGTCTTCTCTAGGATTCATACTTTAAAAACCTTCAATTTACAGTAAGGCACTGTCCATCCACTTTGGATTCATCTGAGAAAAATATTTAACTTTATTTCCAATTTTCTAATTTCTTATAGTAGTTTCTCCAACTGTTGATTAAGTCTACAAACCCAAAATCTTAAAAAAAAAAAAATCAGACCTAGGAGTAATAGGTTAAGAAAAATCACTCATGAACATAGAGTTCATGTTACAAAAATTCATCTTAATAAGCATGTTCACCCACACTCTCATAAGAACATGTACATTTACATGCCTATGTTAGCATATGCACATATGCATGTCACTCACGAGAAACTCATGAAACCCAAACAACTACAGATGGAAAAACTTAACACAGACATGAGGTAGATCTACCATTATAGTATGTACAACTATATTTTGGTGTCCGAGAATATAGTGTTAATATAAATATTTTGACTTATGGAAATAGACTATGTTAGTATATATAATGTATACAAATATTATCTATTTAGTTTTTTAAAATTATATTTCACCTTGTCCTTTCACATATGAAAATGCAGCAGGTTTTATATTTGTTGTTGTTTTTTTTTTTCTAAATTCTATTTTATTTATTTATTTTTTCTTTCTTTCTTTTTTTTTTTTTTACTTTACAATATTGTATTGGTTTTGCCATACATTGACATGAATCCACCACAGGTGTACATGTGTTCCCCATCCTGAAACCCCCTCCCACCTCCCTCCCTATACCATCCCTCTGGGTCATCCCAGTGCACCAGCCCCGAACATCCAGTATCATGCATCGAACCTAGACTGGTGACATTTCACATAGGATAATACACATATTTCAATGTCATTCTCCCAAATCATCCCACCCTCGCCCTCTCCCACAGAGTCCAAAAGACTGTTCTGTACATCTGTGTCTCTTTTGCTGTCTCTCATACGGGGTTATCATTACCATCTTTCTAAATTCCATATATATGCGTTAGTACACTGTATTGGTGTTTTTCTTTCTGGCTTACTTCACTCTGTATAATAGGCTCCAGTTTCATCCACCTCATTAGAACTGATTCAAATGTATTCTTTTTAATGGCTGAGTAATACTCGATTGTGTATATGTACCAAAGCGTTCTTATCCATTCATCTGCCGATGGACATCTAGGTTGCTTCCATGTCCTGGCTATTGTAAACAGAGCGGCGATGAACATTGGGGTACACGTGTCTCTTTAATTCTGGTTTCCTCAGTGTGAAAGCCCAGAAATGGGATTGCTGGGTCTTATGGCAGTTCTATTTCCAATTTTTTAAGGCATCTCCACACTGTTCTCCATAGTGGCTGTACTGGTTTGCATTCCCACCAACAGTGTAAGAGGGTCCCCTTTTCTCCACACCCTCTCCAGCATTTATTGCTTATAGACTTTTGGATAGCAGCCATTCTGACTGGCGTGAAATGGTACCTTATTGTGGTTTTATATTAAAAAAAATTAACCTTTATGAAAATAGTTCCAAAGATCTGAGTATTGCTTTCTTATTGCCTTTTTGTTTGTTCTTGTTTTTAATAAAATTTCTTTTCTTTTTAATTTATATTTTTATTGAAGGATAATTGCTTTACAGAATTTTGTTGTTTTCTGTCAAACTCAACATGAATCAGCCATAGGTACACATATATCCCCTCCCTTTTGTACCTCCCTCCCATCTCCCTCCCCATCTCACCCCTCTAGGTTAATACAGAACCCCCCTGTGAGTTTCCTGAGCCATACAGCAAATTCCCATTGGCTATCTATTTTACATATGGTAATGTAAGTTTCCATGTTGCTCTTTCCATACATCTCACTCTCTCCTCCCCTCTCCCCATGTCCGTAAGTCTATTCTCTATGTCTGTTTCTCCATTGCTGCCCTGTAAATAAATTCCTCAGAACCATTTTCCTAGATTCCATATATGTGCATTGTAATGTGATGTTTACCTTTCTCTTTCTGACTCAATTCACTCTGTATAATAGGTTCTAGGTTCATCCACTTCATCAGAACTGACTCACATGTGTTCCTTTTTATGGCTGAGTAATATTCCATTTTGTATATGTACCACAACATCTTTATCAATTCATGTGTCGATGGACGTCTAGGTTGCTTCCATATTCTAGCTATTGTTAATAGTGCTGCAATGAACAATGGAATACATGTGTCTTTTTCAACCCTGGTTTCCTCAGGATATATGCCTAGGAGTAGGATTGCTGGGTCATATGGTGGTGTTATTCTTAGTTTTTAAAGGAATCTCCATATCATCTTCCATAACGGTGGTATCAGTTTACATTCCCACTAACAGTGCAAGAGTGTTCCCTTTTCTCCACACTTTCTCCAGCATTTATTGTTTGTAGACTTTTTGATGATGGCCATTCTGACTGATGTGAGGTGATATCTCACTGTGGTTTTGATTTGCATTTCTCTAATAATGAGTGATGTTGAGCATTTTTTTCAAGTGTTTGTTAGCCATCTGTATGTCTTCTTTGGAGAAATGTCTGTTTAGGTCTTTTTCCCACTTTTTGATTGGGTTGTTTGTTTTTCTGGTATTGAGTTATATAAGCTGCTTGTATATTTTGGAAATTAATCCTTTGTTAGTTGTTTCATTCAGTGTCATTTTCTCCCATTCTGAGGATTGTCTTTTCACCTTGTTTGCAGTTTCCTTTGCTATGCAAAAGTTTTTAAATTTAATCACTTCCCACTTGTTTACCTTTGTTTTTATTTCCATTACTCTAAGAGGTGGGTCATAGAGGATCTTGCTTTGATTTATGTCATTGAGAGTTCTGCTTATGGCTTCATCTAAGGATTTTATAGTTTCTGGTCTTTCACTTAAATCTTTAATCCATTTTGAGTTTATCTTTGTGTATGTTGTTAGGAAGTGTTCTAATTTCATTCTTTTACATGTAGCTGTCCAGTTTTCCCAGAACCATTTATTGAAGAGGCTGTCTTTGCTCCATTGTATATTCCTGCCTCCTTTGTGAAAAATAAGGTACCTGTAGGTGCATGGGCTTATTTCTGGACTTTCTATCTTGTTCTCTTGGTTTATATTTCTGTTTTTGTGCCAGTACCATGTGGTCTTGATGACTGTAGCTTTGTAGTATAATCTGAAGTCAGGAAGGTTGATTCCTTCAGTTCCATTCTTCTTTCTCAAGACTGCTTTGGCTATTTGGTGTCTTTTATGTTTCCATATAAATTGTGAATTTTTTTGTTCTAGATCTGTGAAAAATGCCATTGGTAATTTGATAGGGATCACATTGCAATCTGTAGGTTGCATTTGGTAGTATAGTCATTTTCACAATATTGATTCTTCTTATCCAGGAACATGGAATATCTCTCCATCTGTTTATGTCATCTTTGATTTCTTTCATCAGTGTCTTATAATTTTCTGTGTACAGTTCTTTTGTCTCCTTAGGTGAGTGTATTCCAAGATATTTTTGTTGTAATGGTGAATGGGATTGATTCCTTAATTTCTCTTTCAGATTTTTCCTTGTTAGTATATAGAAATGCAAGTGATTTCTGTGCATTGATTCTGTATCCTGCAAGTTTGCTAAATTCACTGATTAGCTCTAGTAGTTTTCTGATACTATCTTTAGGGCTTTCTATGTACATCTGCAAACAGTGAGAGCTTTACTTCTTCTTTTCCAATCTGGATTCCTTTATTTTTCTTCTCTGATAGCTGTAGCTAGAACTTCCAGAACTATGTTGAATAATAGTGGTGAAAGTGGACGCTCTTATCTTGTTCTTGATCTTAGGGGGAATGCTTTCAGTTTTTCACCATTAAGAATAATGTTTGCTGTAGGCTTATCATATATGGCATTTACTATGTTGAGGTAGGTTCCTTCTATGCCCATTTTTGGAAAAGTTTTAGTCATAAATGGGTGCTGAATTTTGTCAAAGGCTTTTTCTGCATCTATTGAGATGATCACATGGTTTTTGTCTTTCAATTTGTTGATATGGTGTATCACATTGATTGATTTCTGTATATTGAAGAATCCTTGTATTCCTGGAATAAACCCAACTTGATCATGGTGTATGAGCTTTTTGATGTGTTGCTGAATTCTGTTTGCTAAAATTTTATTGAGGATTTTTGCATCTATGTTCATCAGTGAATTTGGCCTGTAGTTTTCTTTTTTAGTGTTGTCTTTGTCTGGTTTTGGTATCAGGGTGGCCTCGTAGAATGCGTTCGGAAGTGTTCCTTCCTCTGCAATTTTTTGAAAGAGTTTTAGAAGGATAGGCAGTAGCTCTTCTATAAATGTTTGATAGAATTCTCCTGTGAAGCCATCTGGTTCTGGGCTTTTGTTTTTTGGGGAGATTTTTGATCACAGCTTCAATTTCAGTGCTTGTAATTGCGTTGTTCATAATTTCTATTTCTTCCTGGTTCAGTCTTGGAAGATTTAACTTTTCTAAAAATCTGTCCATTTCTTCCAGGTTATCCATTTTATTGCCATAGAGTTGTTCATAATAGTCTCACATAATCCTTTGTATTTCTGCATTGTCTGTTGTAACCACTCCTTTTTCATTTCTAATTTTGTTGATTTGATTCTTCTGTCTTTTTCTCTTGATGAGTTTAGCTAAAGGTTTGTCAATTTTGTTTACCTTCTCAAAGAACCGGCTTTTAGTTTTATTAATCTTTACTATTATTTCTTTCATTTCTTTTCCACTTAGTTCTGCTCTGATCTTTATGGTTTCTTTCCTTATATTAATTTTGGGGTTTTTTTGTTCTTCTTTTTCCAGTTGTTTTAGGTGTAATATTAGGCTGTCTATTCAATGTTTTTCTTGTTTCTTGAAGTCGGATTGTATTGCTATAGACTTCCCTCTTAGGACTGCTTTTGCTGCATCCCATAAATTTTGAGTTGTCATGTTTTCATTGTCATTTGTTTCTAGACATTTTTTGATTTCCCTTTTGATTTCTTCAGTAACCTGTTGGTTATTTAGAAGTGTGTTGCTTAATCTACATGTGTTTGTGTTTCTTACAGTTTTTTCCTTGTAATTGATATCTAGTCTCATAGCATTGTGGTTGGAGAATATGCTTGATATGATTTCAATTTTCTTAAATTTACTGAGGCTTGATTTGCGACTCAAGATGTGGTCTATCCTGGAGAATGTTCTATGTGCACTTGAGAAGAAGGTATATTCTTCTGCATTTGGGTGGAATGTCCTGAAGATATCAATGAGATCCATCTCATCTAATGTATTATTTAAGACTTGGGTTTCCTTATTAATTTTCTGTTTTGATGATGTGTCCATGGTGTGAGTGGGTGTTAAAGTCTCCTACTATTATTGTGCTACTGTTAATCTCTCCTTTTATGTCTGTTAGTGTTTGTCTTATGTACTGAAGTATTCCTATGTTGGGTGCATAGATATTTACAATTGTTATGTCTTCCTCTTGGATTGATCCCTTGATCATTATGCAATGTCCTTCCTTATCTCTAGTAGTCTTTATTTTAAGGTCTATTTTGTCTGATATGAGGATTGCTACTCCAGTTTTCTTTTGCTTCCCATTTGCATGCAGTATATTTTTCCATCCTCTCACTTTCAGTCTATATGTATCTTGAGGTCTGAAGTGGGTTTCTTGTAGACAGCATATATATGGGTCTTGCTTTTGTATCCATCAACCAGTCTGTGCCTTTTAGTTGGGGCATTTAATCCATTTACATTTAAAGTAATTATTGATATATATGTTCTTATTGCAGTTTTATTAATTGTTTGGGGTTAATTTTGTAGATCTTTTTTATTCTCTTGTATTTATTAACTATATAGGTCCTTTTAACATTTGTTGTGAAGCTGGTTTGGTGGTACTGAATTCTCTTAACTTTTGCTTGTCTGAAAACCTTTTTATTTCTCCATCAATTTTGAATGAGATCCTTGCCAGGTACAGTAATCTTGGTTGTAAATTTTTCCTTTTCAGTACTTTAAATATATCCTGCCATTCCCTTCTGGCCTGCAGAGCTTCTGCTGAAAGATCAGCTGTTAAGCATATGGGGCTTCCCTTGTATGTTACTTGTTGCTTCTCCCTTGCTGCTTTTAATATTCTTTCTTTGTGTTTAGTCTTTGTTAGTTTGATTATGTACGTGTCTCGGTGTGTTTCTCCTTGGATTTATCCTGCATGGGACTCTTTGTGCCTCTTGGACTTGATTGACTATTTCCTTTTCCATGTTGGGGAAATTTTCAACTATAATCTCTTCAAAATTTTCTCATATCCTTTCTTTTTCTCTTCTACTTCTGGGACCCCTATAATTCGAATGTTGGTGTGTTTTATATTGTCCCAGATGTCTCTGAGACCATCCTCAGTTCTTTTCATTCTTTTTACTTTATTCTGCTCTTCAGAAGTTATTTCCACCATTTTATCTTCCCGCTCACTGATTCACTCTGCTTCAGATATTCTGCTGTTGATTCCTTTTAGAGGACTTTTTAATTTCAGTAATTTTGTTGTTTGTCTCTGAATGTTTATTCTTTAATTCTTCTAGGTCTTTGTTAATTGATTGTTGCATTTTCTCCATTTTGCTTTCAAGGTTTTTGATCATCTTTACTATCATTATTCTGAATTCTTTTTCAGGCCGTTTGCCTATTTCCTCTTCATTTATTTGGACTTCTATGTTTGTAGTTTGTTCCTTCATTTGTGTAGCATTTCTCTGCCTTTTCTTATTTTTTTTTTAACTTATTGTATTTGAGGTCTCCTTTTCCCATGCTTCAAGGCTGAATTCTGTCTTCCTTTTGGTTTCTGCCCTCTAAAGTTGGTCCAGTGGTTTGTGTAAGCTTCTTATAGGCTGAGTCCACGTGGTCGCAAAGAGTCGGACATGACTGAGTGACTTCACTTTCACTTTGTTTGTTTATTTGTTTGTTTTTCCTCTGATGAGCAAGGCTCAGTGAGGTAGTAATCCTGTCTGCTGATGATTGGGTTTGTATTTTTGTTTTGTTTGTTGTTTAGATGAAGTGTCCTTTGCAGGCTGTTATTGGTGGTTGGGTGATGTTGGGTCTTGTATTCCAGTGGTTTCTTTTGTATGAGTTCTCACTATTTGATACACCCTAGGGTTAGTTCTCTGGTAGTCTAGGGTCTTGGAGTCAGTGCTCCTACTCCAAAGGCTCAGGGCTTGATCTTGAGTTTTGTGTGGGTCTATATATTCTTTTCTGCTGGTCAGCGACTCCTGTCTTCTCTCAGCTGGCGTTCTGCATGCACTTCTGTGTCTGAAGGTGTATTCCTGATGTATCTGTGAAGAGAGATGTATTCCACATCCACCTACTCCTCCGCCATCTTGTTCCTCTTAGAGCAGTTTTATTTTTTATAGAAATAAAACCTAAGAAATAAACAAATAAAACCTAAGAAATAAACAAAAGCCTAGTCCATGTCACTGCAGGGCTCCCTATCAGCCAAGGCCTGGCTGCTGCAGTACAGCCAGACTGTGTGTGCCTGCTCCCACAGTGTTGGGTGGGCAGGCCTAAAACTACATTTCTTTCCATGCTTTACATGTTTCCTCAATTAAAATTATCATGTAAAATATATTCCTTTTAGATGATTTATTAAGATGGAAATTTAGTTAGGAAAATAAATGCCCGTGTAAAGCAATGTAATCTTGTAAGAAGAAAAAAAAAGAATGATTAATATGATAGGGAGAGTTAAAGGCATACTTTAATGGACTTAAATATATAATGTTTGATTTAAAGCTTTTAAGCACCAAGAATTACAATGTCATGTGCTATGCGTAGTCGCTCAGTCGTGTCCAACTCTTTGCAACCCCCTGGACTGCAGCCTGCCAGGTTCCTCTGTCCATGGGGATTCTCCAGGCAAGAACACTGGAATGCATTGCCATACCCTCCTCCAGGGAATCTTCCCAACCCAGGGATCAAACCCAGGTCTCCCACATTGCAGGTGGATTTTTTTATCAACTGAGCCACCAGGGAAGCCCAAGAATACTGCAGTGGGTAGCCTATCCCTTCTCTAGGGGCTCTTCCCGACCCAGAAAATGAGCCGGGGTCGCCTGCATTGTAGGTGGATTCTTAAAGCAACAACAAATTATATGTAATGTTATAAATATGTTAATAATTTTGTCAGTAATATTTTAAGTCTCACTTTGCTAAAATATCTGAATCTATTTATATTTCATTCTTTCCTCAGACTTGGGAACATTTTGGGCATCACTTCTTCAAATATCCTGTTTGTAGTTTCTCTCTTCTTTTAAGATCCCCCATTATACATATATTGGTACTCTTGATAGCATCCTGTTTGTCTCGGAGACTGTTTAATTTTCATTACTTTTGAATTTTTGTTCCTCAGACTGGCTATCTTAAAACTCTTTAATTTTTTATTCTTTCAGCTTAAATTTGTTACTAATCAACTTTGGTAAATTTTATATTTCATTTATTTTCAACTTAAAATTTCTATTTGGTTTTTGAAATAATTTGTATATTTATATTGATGTTCTCTGTTTGGTGAGACATTGTTCTCACATTTTCCTTTGAATTTTCAGACTTGGTATCCTTTAGTTCTTTGACCAGATTTGTGTTATCTAATTTAAATTTTTTCTTGTTAGAGTAACATCTGGTTTTCCTCAGGGATAGCTTCTACTGTTAGGTTTTCTATCTCTTTATTGAGATTTCCATTTTGTTCACATGTTGTTTTCTTGACTTTTTGCACATCTTCCTTCAGTTCTTTGAGTACTTTAAAGACAACTGTTTTAATGCTTTTGTTTAGTAGTCTAAAATCAGGTCTTTTTCAGAGACAGTTTCTGTTTATTTTTTTTCCCTTTGAATCGGACAGACTTTCTTGTTTGTTTGTTTGCCAAGTGATTTGTTGTTGTTACTGTTTAAAACTAAGCAATTTAATCTACAATTCTGGACATAAGATTCTCTTCTTTCCCTAGGGTTTGATGCTTTCTGTTATTGCATTTGTTTCTTGTTTTTGCTTTTTTATTGTTGTAGGATGCCAACAATCAGCCTAGAATGTAAACTTAAGGTCTTCTCAGATCTTTTCTGAACTTTTCCTGGGTAATTGTGGTCACTTTCCAATGTCTCCATATATGTAGTAATTTTTGAATGTCTTAGATTTTAATTTAGGGCTCGCAAAGAGGGGAAAAAGAGAAAAATAATGTGAGCAAATGAAAAGAGCACTGTATTTTTAAATGCAGCTCCTTGGTGGCTCAGATGGTAAAGAGACCACCTGCAATGCAGGGTACCCAAGTTCAATCCCTGGAGTGGGAAGATCCCCAAGAGAAGAGAATGGCAACCCACTCCAGTATTCTTTCCTGGAGAATCCCATGAACAGAGGATCCTGGTGGGCTATAGTCCATGGGGTCACATAGAGTCGAACATGACTGAGTGACAAACACACACACACACATCTTTTTTAAATTCCCTGGAAATCACTTAAGCTGAAGGGGGTTGTCACTCAGTCGTGTCTGACTCTTTGCAACCCCATGGACTGCAGCATGCCAGTCTTCTCTGTCCTTTACCATCTCCTGGAGTTTACTCAAACTCATGTCCATCCAGTCAGTGATGTCATTCTACCATCTCATCCTCTGCCTTCCCTCTCCTCCTACCTTCAATCTTTCCCCATTGGCGTCTTTTCCAATGAGTCAGTTCTTTGCATCAGGTGGCCCAAGTATTGGAGTTTCAGCTTCAACATCAGTTCTTCCAATGAATATTCAGGGTTGATTTCCATTAAGATTGACTGGTTTGATCTCCTTGCAGTCCAAGGGACTCTCAAGAGTCTTATCCAACACCACAGTTCAAAAGCATCAATTCTTCAGTGCTCAGCCTTCTTTATGGTTCAATTCTCACATCCATACATGACTACTGAAAAAGCCATAGATTTGACTAGATAGATCTGTGTTAGCAAAGTGAAGTCTCCACTTTTTAATATAATTTCTAGGTTGGTCATAACTTTTCTTCCAAGGAGCAAGCATTTTTTTTTATTTCATGGCTGCAGTCACCATCCGCAGTGATTTTGGATCCCAAGAAAATAAAGTCTGTCATTGTTTCCATTGTTTCCCCACCTGTTTGCCTTGAAGTGATGGAACCGCATGCCATGATCTTAGTTATTTGAATGTTGAGTTTTAAGCCAACTTTTTCACTCTTCTGTTTTAACTTCATCAAGGGGCTCGTTAGTTCCTCTTCTCTTTCTGCCATAAAGGTGGTGTTATCTGCGTATGTGAGGTTACTAATATTTCTCCCGGCGATCTTTATTCCAGCTTGTGCTTAATTCAGCCAAGCATTTCCCATGATGTACTCTGCACATAAGTTAAATAAGCATGGTAAAAATATACAGCCTTGACGTACTCCTTTCCCAATTTGGAACCAGTCCATTGTTCTAATTTTTGCTTCTTGACCTGTATATAGATTTCTCAGAAGGCTGGTATGGTGGTCTGGAATTCCCATCTCTTGAAAAGTTTTCATTAGTTTGTTAGGATTCACAGAGTCAAAAGCTTTAGCATAGTCAATGAAGAATAAATAGATGTTTTTCTGGAATCCTCTTGCTTTTTCTGTGATCCAATGGATGTTGGCAATTTGATCTCTGGTTTGTCTGCTTTTTCTAAATCCATCTTGAGCATCTGGGAGTTATCAGATCATGTACTGTTGAAGCCTAGCTTGGACAATTTTGAGAATTGCTTTGCTAGTGTGTGAAATGAGTGCAATTGTGTGGTAGTTTGAACATTCTTTCGCATTGCCTTTCTTTGGGACTGGAATGAAAACTGACCCTTTCCAGTTCTGTGGCCACTGCTAAGTTTTCCAGATTTGCTGGCATACTGAGTGCAGCACTTTCACAGCATCATCTTTTAGGATTTTTAATAGCTCAGCTGGAATTCCATCACCTCCACTGGCCTTGTTCATAGTGATGCTTCCTAAGGCACACTTGGCTTTGCACTTGCAGATGTCTGGCTCTAGGTTACTGATCACACCATCATGGTTATCTGGGTCATTGAAATCTTTTCTGTTTAGTTCTGTGTATTCTGGGCTTCACTGGTAGCTCAACTGACAAAGAATCCACCTGCAATGCAGGAGTCCCTGGTTCAATTCCTAGGTCAGGAAGAGCTGCTGGAGAAGGGATAGGCTACCCACTCTAGTATTCTTGGATTTCCCTTGTGGTTCAGACAGTAAAGAATCTGCCTGCAATGAGGGAGACATGGGTTCTATCCGTAGGTTGGGAAGATCCCCTGGGGAAGGGAACAGCTACTCACTCCAGTATTCTGGCCTGGAGAGTTCCATGGACTGTATAGTCATGGAGTCACAAGGAGTTGGACATGACTGAGGGACTTTCATTTCATTTCAGTTCCGTGTATTCTTGCCACCTTTTAATCTCTTTTGCTTCTGTTAGAGCCATACTATTTCTGTCCTTTATAGTGCCATCTTTGCATGAAATGTTCCCTTGGTATCTCTAATTTTCTTGAGGAGATCTCTATTGCAGCAAAAATGGCTGCCTATCTCTGCAACTTTGTGATTAGAAGCAACGATCAGAAAGCAGGGCACAAGTTCCCAATATTGGGAAGATGAGAGTCCTTTTTGCCACTCTGGCTGCTGAAAGCTGCTCTAGGAACACAAACACAGCTCTCTGTAACACCACGAGGGGTGGGGAATGGGTCTCTAAAAGCTGAAATCAAGCAAAATTTATCATCGAAATCTTCCTCTGAAGGTTGCAAGTCTTCAGAGTCCAGAGTTCCCAAATTTTTACATTAGACAGATTCTGCCTGTGCAGTTGTTGTTTAGATAAGCACCCATATTCCCGGTCTTTCTGCATTCTCTTCCTGCATTTTCCCAGAATCCTATCCTCTCTAACTCCTTCCTATAATAATACATGGGATTTCCTTAGGGTTTAGGATACAAAGAGATAATTCAGGATAACCTCTCAAATTAAAATTCTTAATAGTCATTCTACATAGTCATTTTTCTTGCCATATAAATTAGTATTCACAGATTCCAGTAATTAAGCCTTGGATCTTTAGGCAGGCTATTTTCAGCCTTCCACAGTATTACATAGAAGCATTTGGTTCTATTTTTGATAATTTTATGTAATCTAAAATAGTTCTTAAATTAAAGAACCATTTAAAATAATAATTAGAAATGGTTCCAAGATGAGAAACATGCTGACAGATATGTCATGTTTATATTTATATGAACATTCAGAATAATTTCAGTCAATTATAACCTATATGCAGTGATTTTCTAATTAAAAATGTTTTAATTTTTTTTCTCCATTCTTATTGGACTCTGGCTCTTTTGGGAAATTTAATGTGAACATGTTGATTGTATAAAATGACTCAGTCAACTCATAAAAATTAAGTTAATGTGCTATACTTATGAATCTACACATAAAATGTGCTGGTGAAAAAGCAAATACTTTTATTTAAAGTTTATCATTTTATTTTCAATTTTAGGACACATAACATTTATAAGTGCTATAACACTTATGAAATTCAACAAAAAAATAAGTAGCATTAAACAAATTGATGTTTTAATACTCCAATTAATTACTTGAATTATTTAGATAAAGAAACCAGACACATTCCATCATATATGGCAAATTTCACAATCCCATATACATGCATCCATGTGAGGCACATACATGGACCTCTGTTCACAGGCTTACCTGTGCCTCTGTTCCACACGTATCTTTAGAGTGGCGTGTGGTAGAGGACATGCATATAGAATAAGTTATTTAGTCAAAAATCTCCTTGACAAAGCTTTTGACAAGTGGGACACAGATATGATGTGCTTCATCTTAGCCATTTGCATTCAGGTTTTATTATTCTGGACATAAATTTTCCTTGAGAAGGATATCCCTTCAGGAATTTAATTCAGTGTGGCCTTTAAATGTGATTGCGTACATGGAGAAGACCTGAGAAAAATAAAACAAGGTTGACATGAATCCTATGACATCAAAAATCACAAACCTACAGTTTTGCCTACTAAAGAACCTTCTTGAAGGCACTCTTGACTTCCTTGTTCCTCAGGCTAGAGACCACAGAATTGATCTTGGGGATGACCCTACTGTAGAACACAGATGCCATTTGTCAGTGTCCATCAGATGTCTGGAGCTGGGCTCTAAGTACATGAAAATGAGTGTCCCATAAAAGACGGAGACTTCAGTGAGGTGGGAGACACAGGTGGATAAAGCCTTCTGGTACCTTGCAGAGGAGTGCATCTTTAGGACGGTGATAAATATGAATATGTAGGCTGTGAAGATAACCAATAGAACAAAAAAGATGTTGAAGCTGGCTACGTAAACAGGAACCCTCTCCCTTACATGCCTGTCAGAACAAGACAGAGCCATGATGGCTGGAATAGCACAGAAAAAGTGATGGACCACATTGGGTCTACAGATAGAGAGACAGAATGTATTTCCAATATGGATGGAGGCTTTCAGGAAGCCACAAACATAGCCTATGATCAGATGTGCACACACACGTGGTGTCATGGTGGTGGTATAATTTAGGGGCTTACACACTGCTGCATAGTGAACACAGGCTACTGATGTCAAAAAGTAATTCACCAGAGTGGCAAAGGCTGCAAAAAAGAACATCTGAGCAGCACAAGCATTATAGGAGATGACCTTGTAAACTGCAAAGAGGGCTTCCTTGATGGCTCAGACAGTAAAGAATCTGCCTGCAATGCAGGAGACCTGGGTTCAAAACCTGGACTGGAAAAACAAAACAAAACAAAACAAAACCTGGACTGGAAAGATCCTCTGGAGAAGGGAATGGCGACCCACTCCAGTATTCTTGCCTGGAGACTCCCATGGACAGAGGAGCCTGGCGGGTGACAGTCCCTGGGGTTGCAGAGCTGGACATGAGGACACATTGGGTCACTTCCATCCTGTTGTCCATTGATGTTCTTTGGGAATTGTGAGATGTCCTGTAGCAAGTGAAAGTAAGGACAAGAGTGTTAAGTGAAATAAAAATTGCAGTGAAACTGAAATGTTTATATCAGTTCAGCTCAGTTCAGTCAGTCGCTCAGTCATGTCCGACTCTTTGCAACCCCATGGACTGCAGCACGCCAGGCCTCCCTGTCCATCACCAACTCCCGGAGTTTACTCAAACTCATGTCCATTGAGTCAATGATGCCATCCAGCCATCTCATCCTCTGTCATATATACCACATGCTTATTTCATTATAGCTAATACATGTTTCATGCAGATGACACCACTCTTATGGCAGAAAGTGAAGAGGAACTAAAAAGCCTCTTGATGAAAGTGAAAGAGGAGAGTGAAAAAGTTGGGTTAAAGCTCAACATTCAGAAAATGAAGATCATGGCATCTGGTCCCATCACCTCATGGCAAATAGATGGGGAAACAGTGGAAATAGTGTCAGACTTTATTTTGGGGGGCTCCAAAATCACTGCAGATGGTGATTGCAGCCATGAAATTAAAAGACGCTTACTCCTTGGAAGAAAAGTTATGACCAACCTAGATAGCATATTGAAAATCAGAGATATTACTTTGCCAACAAAGGTCTGTCTAGTCAAGGCTATGGTTTTTCCTGTGGTCATGTATGGATGTGAGAGTTGGACTGTGAAGAAAGCTGAGCACTGAAGAATTGATGCTTTTGAACTGTGGTGCTGGTGAAGACTCTTGTGAGTCTCTTGGACTGCAAGGAGATCCAACTAGTCCATCCTAAAGGAGACCAGTCCTGGGTGTTCTTTGGAAGGACTGATGCTGAAGCTGAAACTCCAATACTTTGGCCACCTCATGTGAAGAGTTGACTCATTGGAAAAGACTCTGATGCTAGGAGGGATTAGGGGGAAGGAGCAGAAGGGGACGACAGAGGATGAGATGGCTGGATGGCATTATCAACTCGATGGACATGAGTTTGGGTGAACTCTGGGAGTTAGTGATGGACAGGGAGGCCTGGTGTCCTGCAATTCATGGGGTTGCAAAGAGTTGGACATGACTGAGTGACTGAACTGAACTGAATACATATTTCAAGATTGTTGATATCGAACTACAAAATTTAATACATTAATTATCTAGATTTAAAAACTATTAAATTGTAAACTTTCCCAAACCAACAGAGACCCTATCTCTCTAGTTTAAAAATTTTGTATATTTGCAAACTGAGATTTGGAAAATTTAATGACTTGTCCAAGATGACATATCTGGGATACTCTGTCTCTGCTAATTCAGTTTTTTCTATCCTAGTAAAAGCTTACACTATTACATTACTCAACTGCCATAATCGCTCTAGACACTTTGCATATATATCCATTCATGACTCATTTCAGCAATTTCTAGAGGTTGGTTAGTTTTTATTTTCATTTAAATAGTGAGGAACAAGATGGTGAGTAATTTATTCATATTTTGTTGTTGTCACTGTTGTTCAATTTTGCTAAGTTGTGTCCAACTCCTTGTGACCCCATGGACTGCAGCATGCCAGGCTCCCCTGTCCTTCACTATCTCCCAGAATTTGTTCAGATTCATGCCCATTTAATCTGTGATATTATCTAACATTCTCATCCTTTCCCACCCCCTTTTCCTTTTGCCTTCAATCTTTCCCAGAATTAAAGTCTTTTCCAGTTAGTCAAATCTTCACACCAGGTAGTCAAAGTATTGGAGCTTCAACTTAAGCATCAGTCCTTCCAATGAATATTCGGGGTTGATTTCCTTTAGGACTGACTGATTCGATTCATATTTATATAAGTATTGATGGCAAGCCAAGTTTCTGGTCCAAATAGAGTGATTCCTAAGCAAAATGGTCTTAATTGAATTTAAATCAAGTTTTTGTTCAGTCGTGTCTGACTCTTTGCAACCCTATGGACTACAGCTCACCCGGTTTCCCTGCCCTTCATCATCTTTCTGAGTTCACTCAAACTCATGTCCATTAAGTTGGAGATGCCATCCAACCATCTCATCCTCTGTCGTCCCCTTCTCCTCCTGCCTTCAATCTTTCCCAGTGTCAGGGTCCTTTCCAATGAGTCAGCTCTTCACATCAGGTGGCCAAAGTATTAACTGTAAATAAGTAAATTTAACTGTAATTAAATTGAATTTAAATCAAATTAAATTTAACTTAGTTTAAAATTGCTCATTCGTTCCATTGGTTCAAATCCTGTGTTTGGAGTTCCCCAGTGTAGTTACTGAGACTTATATACATAGTGTATGTGGTGGGATAACCCGAGCAGTAGGGACTTATACAACTAGTGATTCTGTAGGGAAAGCATAACATCACATACAGAGCTTGGACTCTGGGATGAGGTGCAGATCAGCCCTACTGTTTGCTGTCAGAAATCATGAATCCTAACATAAGTCCCCTGAACCTAAAGTTTTCCATTTACAAAGTAAAAATATTAATGAGATCTAACTCAAGATGTTATCGAATAATTAAATGAGATATTGCATTAAAAACCAATGAGTAAGCCTGTTATCATGGCCTGCTTAGTGTCAGCTATAACATTGTTAGGAGAGAATGATGGTTTCTGCAATGATTTGGCAAGGTGGGTGCAATATGTGGTGCTTTATGTGTGAGCTGTGAAATCTTGAAACTTCTTCTTCAATTTGCCTTTTGTCTCACCATAAAGTCACTGTAAGTTTCACTCTGTTCCTGCTCCTCTCATACAATTGCTTGGTTTGGTACTTTCATGTGGCTAGTTTTCTTAAAAAAAAAAATTTATTGAAATACATATTTTAACTTGTGTTTAAAGAGTCTCCTTTTGCTGCTGCTGCTGCTGCTAAGTCGCTTCAGTCGTGTCCGACTCTGCAACCCCAGAGACGGCAGCCCACCAGGCTCCCCCGTCCCTGGGATTCTCCAGGCAAGAACACTGGAGTGGGGTGCCACTTCCTCCTCCAATGCAGGAAAGTGAAGTCGCTCAGTCGTGTCTGACTCTTAGTGACCTTATGGACTGCAGCCCACCAGGCTCCTCCGTCCATGGGATTTTCCAGGCAAGAGTACTGGAGGGGGTTGCCATTGCGTTCTCTGCTCCTTTCCTTAAACTCATTCTTTTTTCAGTACGATAATCCCATATTTGCACCACAGATGGAAGGTGAATAATTATTTGTGGCTTGCCTTTACCCTGCAGGTCTGTTTTAGTGGCAAACCCCAAGTTGTTAAATATTTTATGTGAACCTGTTCTTGGTAGGAACAATATATTTTTTTTTTTGTTCTTCAATTTTATTTTATTTTTAGACTTTACATAATTGTATTAGTTTTGCCAAATATCAAAATGAATCTGCCACAGGTATACATGTGCTCCCCATCCTGAACCCTCCTCCCTCCTCCCTCCCCATTCCATCCCTCTGGGTCATCCCAGTGCACCAGCCCCAAGCATCCAGTATCGTGCATCGAACCTGGACTGGCAACTCGTTTCATACATGATATTTTACATGTTTCAATGCCATTCTCCAAGTAATAAATGCTGGAGAGGGTGTGGAGAAAAGGGAACCCTCTTACACTGTTGGTGGGAATGCAAACTAGTACAGCCACTATGGAGAACAGTGTGGAGATTCCTTAAAAAACTGGAAATAGAACTGCCTTATGATCCAGCAATCCCGCTGCTGGGCATACACACTGAGGAAACCAGAAGGGAAAGAGACACGTGTACCCCAATGTTCATCGCAGCACTGTTTATAATAGCCAGGACATGGAAGCAACCTAGATGTCCATCAGCAGATGAATGGATAAGCAAGCTGCGGTACATATACACAATGGAGTATTACTCAGCCATTAAAAAGAATACATTTGAATCAGTTCTAATGAGGTGGATGAAACTGGAGCCTATTATACAGAGTGAAGTAAGCCAGAAGGAACAATATTTTAATTCCTTTTATTTGAATCAGAACCCTCTGGACAGACAGCCATGCGATGCTGTCTCCTATTCTCTATCAGTTTCCACCTAAAGCAACTGCACTTTACAAGCCTAGCCCGTGAAGGCTTTATGCTTGCCAAACTTAACGTACACAGCATGTTATTATATACTATGTTCTGAAACAAATGCTAAGAGCGTAATACATAAAAGTGTGTTTGTGTGCAAGGTAGGTAGCATTCTTTTTCTTATTTTACTGTTGGAGAATTGAGGATTTCTGAAGGAATGTGGTGCTCTACAAGTACACAGCTGATATTAGGATGATTCAAGATTTAAACCCATTTAAAACCTAATCAAAAGTCTATATTTTTATCCATATCACTGCCAACATAGATAGCTATGCTAGAAATATTAAAAATAAAATTCTGGGAAAATATTAAAACGAAATTTGGATCTTACTAACTTGCTTTGGTCTCTGTTGTAACTTAAAGAAGGGTCATATAACTCTCCTTTTTTTTTTTTTGCCTCTAATAAGAGGCTCACATATAGTGAACAAGATAAAATTAGTACCTAATCAGAGCATCACCTAGACTATCTTTTTCAATAATGTTTTTAGAGCAACATCATGATAATGTTTCTAAGTATCACCTAACTTCCTACCGATATTTAATATGCAGCTTCTTAAAAGAAAACTCCTCCATGTTTAAAAATTTTTTTGAAATATCTGTTAACATATCTGTGCTTAGTAAATCACTGGGTGTAGCTGCCACACTACTTTTGCATGAATTACGGTTTTCCCTGAAAGTGTGTAATGCAGTAAAGAATCTGCCTGACAGTGTAGGAGATATGAGTTCAATCCCTGGGTCAGGAAGGTCCCCTGGAGAAGGGAATGGCAGCCCACTCCAGTATTCTTGCCTGGAAAATCCCATGGACAGAGGAGCCTGGTGGGCTACAGTCTGTGAGGTTGCAAAGAATTGGATGCAACTTAGTTACTAAACAATAGCAATTGAGTATAGAAGCTTATTTGGCTGCTTAAAAACAAGCAGCAGCCAATCCTGAGAGTTGTTTGGAATAAATAATTCAGCCATGGAATAATGCATAAATACTGTTAGAGAAGCTCTCTCAAGTGCTGTTCAAAGATTTCAAGGTCTCTAAGTCAGGGAATAATAGTGGAAACTGTGTTAATATGGGTTCAAGTTCAGAATTCTCCATGCATTCTTTATGTGCTCTTGGAGAAATCATTTACCTCTTCATTTGTAAAATAAATGTAATAGAATTACTTTCCCCCCCAAATCCACAGAATTGTGTTTATAAATAGCAAATAAAGAAATGTCTATAAAATAACTTGAGAGGAGGGTTTATATTTTTAATATAATTAAATTATACAAAATATAAGTAAAGCTTATTATATTTACTCAATGTCATTTTTACCTTGGAGTATTTCCTCGGCTATGGCTGCAGAGTCATAGGAAATCCTAACAGCCAGAACAGGACCTGGGGGTACAAACAACTATTAACATTTAGATGAATACAGGGTGATCACAGAGCCTAGGACCACAGTCTGGTTCCTCTAAAGGGAGGTCATCAAGAGTCATGTTGGATTTCAGAAGCTAATGCATGGGAACCAGGAGTGACTTACAGAGACATGATGCTCTCAAGGGCTGTCTCCATGAGAACATCTACAGTATTTCTTCCTACTTTTCTAGGAAGAAGTAATTAGACTATCTGTGGGGACCACATTGGATATTTTGAGTGTGTACATTTTTTTTTGGTTATTTTACATTATTTTCATTTTTGATTGGCACATAATTTTCAAACAGTAAGATGCGTACTTTTTCCTGTAAGAATCTGACCAAACGCAGAGTCAGGTAGCATTACCACAGCCACCCACTGTGCATTTCCCTGAGTCTCTTTGCAGTTAACCCAGTCGCCAACCCATTGCCCCTCATAGCCCATCATGTTTGCATATAATTTTGCCTTTGCAAATGTGTCCTTAACTAGAATCATGGAATATGCAGTCTTTGTGATGTCTTCCACTTAGAATAATTCAGTTTGAGGTCCCCCTATATTGTTACTTGATATCCATAGTAGAATATTTAAATTGCAGAGTAGCATTCCGTAACATACATTTTATGCAGTGGTTTTCTCGTTGTTGCTGTGCTTGTTGTTCCCTTCCTCTTGTGAGGACCTTTGTGCTGTTTCTGATGCTTGGTGATAATAAAGAAAGCTGGCCTAAAGATTGGCTAAATTTTTGTATGTGTGAACAAAGGCTTTGTTTTGGTGAATTCCCTCACTCATGGCTCATACTGTGGCGGAGCTTGGGGAAAGTTCTGGGTTCCCCAGGAAACCATCTAGACCCGCCACAGGATGAGCCCTGAGCGAGGGCATCTACTGAGTGATGGTGGCGGGGGGGAGGCCATTGGTGGAGGGAGGGAGTGCCAGCTGCAGACAGGAGGACGGCACTATTTTCTGATGACATTTTTGACTTAATTTTGCAGGAGATCAAGACTTGCCACCGCCCTGGGAGGGTCTCAACAAGGATGATATTCACCCTCAAGAGGGTAAAAGTCCTTCGGGGGTGAAAACATCAGACATTTTAATTGTTTGTGCCTTTCCAAACCTCAACCCTGTCTGACAAAATCTTATGTCATCGTGTTTGATTTCATGGGAGATTTCGGGAAGTGAGGCTAAAGGATCTATAAAGGCTCCTTAAGGACGTGCCTGGGCAACAATGGGTAAAAGAACGAGAAGCCTTGCTCTAGACTAAATGGGCTTGAGCTTCCCTTCTCAGAGTATGTTCATTGTTTGGCAAAAATTATACCAGAGAGCCAGAGATAATGAGAGGATGTGAATAGATATGAGTAGCACAAGAGTTGGATGGTGTTGGACACAAGCCTTATATTGCCTTTGTCTTTCTAGGCATAGCTCCCCTGTGGAACTCTGCCATCTTTTTCCAAGCTCTCTCACTGGCTGACACCCACATTAAGCCTATATGCTCATGCAGGGCTTCCCTCAGCTTCTGGACTCCAATAGTTTTCTCATGGAATTTGATTCCTGACTTCCTGTGTGGCCACCAAGGGGACAGGTGATGCAACTTGCAAGTTCGAGATTGTCAGGCCCCCATGGGATGGACGTTGGCTGATGGGAAGCAAGAGACGAAAAGGAACAGGGCACATAAGTATCCATTTCCTCTCTCCCTGGACTGATCCCAGCTAGGATTTCTCCTTCCAAGGAGTATGTTGATTGAATATATCTAAGAAGACCACGCTTCTGGTGAACAATCACCCTCACAACAGTGTCTTTCATTGCACTGTGTTGCATCTAGCCTAGCCTCTGCATCCTTTACTGTCCTCCTCCTTAAACCCCTGGGATTTCATCTGCCCCATAAAATATCAAGACTTAAATTCTTCCTTCAGGCTCTAGAAATGAGAAGACCTGTGATGAGATAGTAGTCATCATAGTCCCTTTGGGCTGCTGTAACAAAATACCATAAATCGGGTGGCTTATCAACAACAGAAATTTATTGCTTACAGTCCTGGAGGCTAGAAGTCCAAGACCAAGACTCTAGCAATTCAGTGTCTGGTGAGAGTCTGCCTCCTGGTTTATGGACTGCCATTTTTTGATTATATCATCACAAAGTGAAAGGGTCAAGGGAGCTTTTTCAGACCTCATTTATAAGGATGCTAATCCCATTCCTGAGGGCTCTGTCCCCATGACCTAATCAACTTCAAAGACTATACCTCCTAATGCCATAAGCTGGGGTCATGTTTCAGCATATTAATTTTAAGGGGACACAAATATTCAGACCATAGCAGTAGTAGGAGAAGGAACTCAAAAATATGTCTCATGGTCAAGTTATAGAAATAAGGATTCTGGCTTCACACACATTTTTTTTCCTAGTCATGACCAGACAGATAGAATAATTTGCCTTTTTTTTCTCCATTACTCAGTAATTTTAAATATTAGTCACAAATATCTATACCGTTAGTCCATAGGTTACACTGATTCCTGTTGAGGAGGAGATGACTGTTCTTGGTTTGGGTGAGAAGTAACTGACTAGATTATGAAGCACGTGCAGTGATTAGAAGTAGCAGTCTACTAATTTTGGTTGTCTTTCTGGCTATATGAGCTTCCCTCGTGGCTCAGACAGTAAAGAATCTGCCTGCAATGCAGGAGATCCAGGTTCAATCCCTGGGTCAGGAAGTTGCCCTGGAGAAGGGAATGGTAGTTCCCTACTCCAGTATTCTTGTCTGGAGAATTCCATGGATGGAGAAGCCTGGTGGGCTACAGTCCATGGGGTCGCAAAGAGTCAGACACAACTGAGCAACTTTCACGTTCACTGTATACGCAGCCTTCTTTTTCCTGTCTATTTCAGGGTCTATATTTCCAGCCTTCCCAGTGTATCTGTGAACAACTGAATATCATTGCAATACGTTTCCATTCAACATTAAAACCCCAGAGTTTATTTCTTTAGTTTGCAACTACGAGCCCCAAGGGCCAAATCACTGGGTCCCTAGATTCCCTTCCAACACCGACATTCATTCAAGTGGGAAGGAGACTGTAACCTACCCCCTTCCACGAGAGATGGCGTCTCTTTGGAGTCATAATCCCTAGTGCAGGAATTACAGTTGGCTTTTGAGGTGTTTACTGTTTTCTCTCTACTTGGCACTAGTGAGAAAGCAGAGAAGGAACTCTCAAAATTCTTACCATCTACCTCACTAGGAACATAAGACATGCAGCAAACAATTCACTTGCTACCAAAGGTAATAAGCGACTAAGTTACAAACCTGGAATCACAGGTGGGAAGAGGCATCTGAAGGCAAACAAACAAAAAAGCCGAGCAGCCCATCTATTCCCTGTATACCTCACTGAGCCTGGGGTGTGAAAACAACCATCTGTCCTGAGGAAAGCCTTCAGGGACACCGTCCCCAGGGCCTAGGAGGAATTGACTGTCCCTTGTGAGTCCGGCCCGTGTCTTTATCAGTTCTGTGCTTGGGGAAAGAGCCTGCTTCTGGGAAGTACACGGGACCTGCTCTCTGTCTCCCCCTGCAGCCTTGTCATCAACAAGCTATGCTGCGGGGTCTACAGTCCAGTGACTTCCTGAGGTCCTAGCGTCTTTCAGAGGTGAGCCCGTTTAGACTGTAGCACCGCGGCTCTCAGCTAGTTAGGCAGGGGCCCCAGGGACTCGGGCGAGTTTTGCAGGACTTCTGGTGGCAGGACAGGGAGGGCAGGAAGGTGAGATTGTCACTCAAAATACACACTTGCTCATGCTAGTCGATCCCAAACCAGTCCAGGGCTTAACCCTCATAGGACCCTCTAAGGCTGCTCCGTGTCTGGCCCTGAGGTTAGATGTCTGGTCTGTGTCTGGCCTGCTTGTTTCTTTGTCTCTCTTTATTTTTGCCTTGGCACCTCCACTCTAAGCTTCTCTCTCTGTCTCTCTCTAAGTCTGTAAGCCACTCTTCATGGGGGCAAAGAGACCCCAGACCTCCTACTCCAGTCTTCACTGCCTTCAGTTTTCCAGAATCCTGGGATTGAGAATTGATTTTCTTCTGACTCCTTCATGGAAAGAAAACCTACATGGAGACTTGGCTCTCTCTCTAATCTTTGAGGGATGAAGATTTTGGAGATAATAGAAGAGAGAGAAAAAATGAGAGGGAGACAATACTATGAGAGCAGAGGATGAGACCCAAACCTCTTGGCTCTCAAGCCAGTGTTCTTCCCAATAGTCACGAGGAAAACCATACTGAGTCCAATACCCCTGCCCCGGGTAACACCTTGGGAGGTTCTCATCATTTTCTGATCATTTTTACTATTTAAAAATAAGTTTTACCTTGGAACTAAAGGCTCACCTCCAGGTGGCCAAAAGCCCGGCCCAATTAGAAACTTCAGTTTCGCATCCTTCACAGTCTGTGTCCTCCCTTTTGAGCTGAGTCTGCTCTGCAGTGTGGGGGTGTGTCGCAGGGAGCCGCAAGGAGAAGGCTGGCAGTGGAAAGGGACATCTTCTGTCTGCTGCCATGGAATACTAGGGGGCGGTGAGTTGCTGGTGGCAGGCCTGCTCCATCGTGAGAACACTTGGGATTCTTCAGAGGCCTTTCAGGCACTGCTCCATGAAGCATTTCCTTGACAAAGGCGATGAGCTTTCTCCCTGATCTCTCTATGACTGCCCGTTTCCTAAGACAGCCCCTCCCTGATCCCTTATTCTATAACTTCCTCTTCCCCAAAAGGCTTCTTCCTGGTTGGAGTCCCAACAAGGAAGCTTGAGCTCAATGAGCTCCTGCAGCCACCACTTGGCCTGTGGGCAACTCGCGCTGTGTCCCGTGTGAGGATGCAGGATGGTCCTGCCATTTCAGTAGTGAGCTGATGCACTGTGCCTCCCATCTTCCGACAGAGAGGAAAACAGAAGACTTTAGGCTCTTACGTGTCCCGTAAACTTTCTCCATTCACCTAACATCTAACCATAAATGAAGTAATTGTCTGGTCTCCCTTTCTTGTACACCTTCTCCGAGAACAGTTCTTTTGGGATTGTCCCTTGAATTTGAGTGGGAAGGAGAACCCACATATAGTGTATTCTCATGAGCACACCTAACACTCAGTTGGCTACTCCCCAAACTCTTCACTTTAATGACTCTTCAAAAGGATGCAAGTGAATGGTGGGGAAGGTCTTGGGACCGGTTAGTTAATTTTTAAGTAATTCCTCCAGAACTATCTCACATCTTTAGAGAATGGAACATACCTCATATATTGTCCTCAGTTCAGGGCTTATCACTAATTTGGAGCCAACTGTAAAAATCACATTCAGAACCATGTTAGAGCTTAAAACATATTCATCGAGAAGTATCTATCATGTCCCTGTCTTTTCTTTCTAAGGCATTTCCTGAGTCTCTGCACAGCTGAAATAGTTCCCTTATTAAGTAACCTTTTTCCACCCTTCATTCCCCTTCAGCCTGGAGGGAGTGCCCACCTCTCTGCCATGACCCCAGTTGAATAGTATTACATTGGGTTTTCATGTGGGGGTGAAGACTTTGTGTTCCTTTCTCCAGATCAGCAGAAATATGCATCAAGGAAACCAAACGAGTGTCTCTGAATTCCTCCTCCTGGGACTCTCCACCCAACCTGAGCAGCAGGAGCTCCTCTTTGCGCTTTTCCTGGCTATGTACCTGGCCACTGTGGTGGGGAACGGGCTCATCATTCTGGCCATCGGCTTGGACTCTTACCTTCACACCCCCATGTACCTCTTCCTCGCCAACCTAGCCTTTGCTGATATTTCCTCCATTTCCACCTCAGTCCCCAAAATGCTGATGAATATTCAGACCAAAAGTCCATCCATCTCCTATGAGAGCTGCGTCACACAGATGTATTTTTCTATTGTCTTTGTTGTCATTGACAACTTCCTCTTGGGGGTCATGGCCTGTGACCGCTTTGTGGCTATCTGCCGCCCTCTGAACTACACGGCCATCATGGGACCCAGGCTCTGCCTTTGGCTGACCGCCATCCCCTGGGTCCTCAGTAATGCTGTCGCCCTGACACATACCCTTCTGCTCCTTCGACTGGTCTTCTGTGATGGCAATGCCCTCCCGCACTTCTTCTGTGACTTGGCCCCGCTGCTCAGGCTGTCCTGCTCAGACACGACGGCCAATGAGCTCGTGCTCTTTGTCGTGGGCTCGTCGGTCATCACCCTGCCCTTCGCCCTCACCCTCATCTCCTACGTCTGCATCATCAGGGCTGTCCTGAGACTCTCACCCACAGAGGGGCGGTGGAAAGCCTTCTCCACCTGTGGCTCTCACCTGACAGTTGTGTTCCTCTTCTATGGGACCATTGCAGGGGTCTACTTCTTCCCTTCATCCTCTGACCCTGACAACAGAGACAAGATTGGGGCAGTGCTGTTCACCGTGGTGATCCCCATGATGAACCCCTTCATCTACAGCCTGAGGAACAAGGACATGAAAGGGGCCCTGAGGAGACTCCTTCATGGGAAAAGGGCTCTCCCTGTGATGCCCTGAGCATCTGAATTCCTTTGTCCCCATTGCAAAATGGAGGATTCTGCTCAGAGTTCATGGCATAGATGTGATGGTTTAACTTTTGATGGAGTTTCAGAAATCTGCTTCCTATTCCAGTCACTGCGGGGCTGGAGCTTTTCCACACAGCACTGGTCTTGGAAACAGAGTGCCTTATTACCATGGTGACTCACAACAGTAACATACATACTGATTATAACCTATGCAACTAGAGAATTCTGTGAAAATTGTTCATAACTTAGACAGTAAGACATGCATGTAGTACCTATAGTTCAGCTAGTGCATCTTTGAGGACAGTTGTTACCAATTCCTTCAAACTACATTACTAAAAAGCAAGTGTAAAATCCACCTGCTTTTCTATAGGTTACCAAACATCCTCTTAACATCCTTCCTCGAGTACCTCAATATCCACCTTATCCCATAGCTCCAACAGGAACTGTCACTTGACCTCTGCTTTCTTTATTCCACGTGGATCAGCATGAGAGCTAGATTTTTCCTCAAGAGGCTTCAGATCTGGCCCAAGTCTGCTGCTAACTCACTGTGTGACAAGACATATTACTAACCTGCAATGTAACTGCTGCTGCTGCTAAGTCGCTTCAGTCGTGTCCGACTCTGTGTGACCCCATAGACAGAAGCCCACCAGGCTCCCCCATCCCTGGGATTCTCCAGGCAAGAACACTGGAGTGGGTTGCCATTTCCTTCTCCAATGCATGAAAGTGAAAAGTGAAAGTGAAAGTGAAGTCACTCAGTTGTGTCCGACTCTTAGTGACCCCATGGACTGCAGCCCACCAGGCTCCTCCATCCATGGGATTTTCCAGGCAAGAGTACTGGAGTTGCAATGTAACAAGTGATCTAATAAGAGCAAATAAGGTTTTATAATGGTCTGCATCATTAAAATCCACTTATGTAAAACAGAATATGCAGAAGGAGATGCTTGGGAGGAGAGTCAGCAAAATATTAACAGTGGCCATGGCAGGTTATGTTTTCCAAGAACGGACGCAACAACATTTCCGTCCCACATGCTCTTGAAGGACTTGCCACTTCCTCATCAAGAGGTGGAGTCTGAGGCCCCTCCCCTGAACCTGGAGGACTGTGGGGGTGGCTTTGACCAACAGAGGATCCCAGAGTGGTGTTGTGTGATCCCTGAGGCTCTTAGAACACCTTGTACACTTTCCTGTAGCACTGTCTCAAGAATGCACTCTGGGGCCTGAATCAGCATGGAAGAAGTCCCTCTACTCTGAGGTCGCCCTGCTGGAGAGACCACAGAGAGTCAGAGAGAGACGCACAAGGTACCCCGGATGTTCCAGCCAACAAGCCTCTGAGTCTCCCTGCCAGGCACCCACCCCGTGAGGGAGTGAGACTCCAGCTGATATCCTAGCTTCAACACTGATGGCAAAAATGTTGTCATGTTTCACAGCTCTAAGTGAAAATTGCCCTGGTTGTCTGCAGTCAATTCCTAGGACTCTGAGACACAACAATCAAATGACTACTAGTATTTTAAGGCCCTTACATTTGGGGTTTGTTATACAGCAGCATGTAACCAAAATGGTGGTTTTGTTTCATGGGGTAAAGTGATTAATACTATATCTATTAATACTATGATATTAATAATATCATTTTAACATTTTACAGTGACTATCACTCTAGGAAGAAATAAAGCACTTTTTAAATTTAATTTTAAGGAATAAAGGCTGTCTTGCCTACTAAACCATCATGCCAGAACCTTCTAGGTTGCATAAACATCAGTTAGGCAGAGATATAAGTTTCTCTCTTTATTGTGATTCCATTGAGCCCATATGTGATGGAATAAGAACCATGATGGTCAGATCTTGCTCATTTGGTTTGAATTGTGCCTCATCCCTGTGGACCTGTCCTGGACCTCTATTACTTCTTTCTTATAGATCCTACAGAAGGTGTATTCATTCTAAGATATCACTCCATCTGCAGTGAGTAATGGGGAAGTTGGCTGGTTAGAAATAGATTTAAGTGCAGGTTGGGAGTTTCTTGAGAAATTAAATTAAGATCATTTGGGACACAAAAGACAACTAATTAAGAAGATAAGGAATCACAAACTTTTATGAAAACCTTGACAATTTTTACAGAAGAAAGACATAACTCTGTACTTAAATTCTTATATTTCCCTGTGTCATTCCTCTGTCATTTTCAGGGAACATCTATTATAAACCTTCTATTCACCAGGCTCTAAGTCTGGCCCTGGGACTAAAAGAATGAATAATTCACAGTCTATGCCTTTAATGCACTCACAAACTAAAGAGAGAAACTGGAAAAAAAATTAAGGATTTTTAAGACTTGAGAAGCAAAGATGGCATTTAATCAATAATTCATCTCATTAGATTTAGAAAGCATAAATATTTTGTGCAAGAGACAGACAACCAAATTTTATAACATTCTTGTTCTTTTGTGTTCACTATCCCTGAGAAAAGCAAATTTAGTCTTTCTGAATAAATTAATAGAAAACCCTGCCATCTAAGTGTAAGTAACACAGTTGCAAGAGAAATATCTGGGGAAAAAAAATCGATACATCGAGTAGAAATGATTTGTAAAACTTAATGCATAAAGTGTCAGGAAATATTTGTTATTTCTTCACCAAACAAATGTTTTTTGAGTACATAGTGAGTCAAAAGGAAAAATGGCAGCACCGTTGCTTCCTAGCTGTTGCTTCATTGTGCGTGAGATAGATGATGGACTTACAGTGCTGGCTTTCATATGCGGGGACAGGAAGGCCTGTGATAGGAAAAGGAAGGTCAGGCGATAGACTGTCACAGGTTGAAACAGCTATTTTAAGTAAGGAAGTTCAGGGGTTGAGGAAGGCTTGCTTCAGGTATTTGAGCTGAGAATTGAATAAAATTAGGGAGTGGCCATGACAAGATCTGGAAAAACACATTCCAAGAAAAGGGAAGAGCAGATCCTTTAATAAATAAATAAAGATCCTGATATGAGAACATGTCTGATATGTTGAAGGGATTGTAAGTGCGTTGGACTAGGGGGAAGGGGAGGTAAGTATAGTCCTGGAGGCAGTTGGTGCCCAACCTGGTTGAATTTTGGAGGTCATGACAAAGAGTCTGAATTTTATTCAAATACCTCAAACACTTAAAGCCATGAGATGGGATGAAATTACCCAAGGAGTGGCCTCAGAGGGAGAGTAGGGCCTATGACTAAGTCCTGGATGCCTCTGATATTCAGAAATAAGGAGCCAGCAAAGGAGGCTGAGGACAGCAGCCCAGGAGGCAGGAGACAGAACAGAGTCCGGAAGATGGAGGAAGGAAGTGAGAACTCTTCCAAAGAAAGGGGGGATCAACTGTTTCAAATACCATAGGGGCCACCATCACTCCTGAAACCACACGTCCTCATCTGCCCTCTTCAGTCCATGCTGCTCTCATCCTTAGCCATCTCCCCACCAGATCTACATCCTCAGGGTTGAATTCAGATTGGGAATGCCTCCTTCAGAACATATTCCTCAGAAGATGGAAACATCTCAGATGTCTTATTTGCCTCTGTCTTCCTTCCACAGCTTATGTCTCTTTCTGTAGTCTCTTTTTAACAGAGGAATTTAGATGACTCAGAACGACAAATCCCATTTAAAACTGGCCTATGACTTTAGGCAATACCCTTGGGGACCATTTTTAACCAGCCAAGAATACTCAGGAACATCCTCTGCTTTCTTTGACAATAAAAGTATTAGTACACTGCAATCAAGTATGGTTTCTCTCAGAGAAAATTAACACTATTTACATTTCAAAAGCAATCCGTTTAATTTATCACATTAATAAGCAAAAAATTAAACTGTTTGATCATTCTAGTGAATGCAGAAATTGATTTTGGACAAAACCTAGTATTCATCCCTGATTTTAGGGGGAAAAAAAACGACAACTATTAACGAACTAAGAATCAGAAGGAACTCCCTTAACCTGGTAAAAAGTCATCTGTGCATAATGAAAGCCGAGAGACTGAAGATTTCCCTAAGGTCAAGAACAGGAAAGGCATTTTCATTCTCATCACTTCTCTTCGACACTTTATTGGAAGTGAATAAGTCAGCCAGAGAAAGACAAATATTATCTGATCTCACTTATAAGTAGAATCTAAAAAACTCAAACTCACGGAAATAGATATTTGTGGCTTCCAGAGGCAAGGGATAGAGGGTGGGGGCACTGGAGGTGAGGATGAAGGGTGGGGGAACTGGGGTGGGGGTGGTCAAAAGGCACAGGCTTCCAGTTGTAAGACAAATAAGTCCTGGGATGTACAACATGGTGACTACAGTTAGCGATACTGTTCTGTATATTTGAAAGTTGCTAATAGACTACATCTTACACGTTCTCATCACAAGAAAAAATTTTGTAACTATGTCAGGTGATGGATGTTAAGTAATTGTAGCAATCATTTCACTATATACACATATATCAAATCATTTTGTACACTTTAAATTTTTGTCATGTGTCAGTTACATCTTGATAAAACTATAAAAATTAAGTAAATAAATAAAAATATTAACTAAGACATGTAAGACAAAATAATATCCCAGAGCCTCAGAAAGAAGTACCCAAGGAGAACTCATGGTAGCAAACTTGGATTAAGTTCAGTTCAGTCACTGAGTCATTTATGACTCTGTGACCCCCATGGACTGCAGCATGTGAGGCTTCCCTGTCCATCACCAACTCCTGGAGCTTGCTCAAACTCATGTCCATCGAGTCTGTGATGCCATCCAATCATCTCATCCTCTGTCATCCCCTTCTCTTCCTTCTTTCATTCTTTCCCAGCATCAGGGTCTTTTCCAAGGAGTCAATTCTTCACATCAGGTGGGAAAATTTGGAATAAAAAACAAATAAACCTGGTATTGATGGTTCAAGCCAGTGCAATAAGGCAAGAAAAAGAAAACAAAGGCTGATTTATGAATCCCAATCTCGTGGCCACCAGTGCGATTTTCTCAACATTTTTTCTTAGACACATCCAAGCAACACTTTTCTAAAATTTTTATGTCCTCAAAATGAAAGTTTCTAGAGTTCAAAAGATACTATCCATTTAATGTAGGAGCTTCATTTTCTCACATACAGCTGCGAGTATGTGAGTTGTATGTGCTGCACACATCACAAAGTTCTAGCACATCAGGGCTGCAAAATACATGGTGTTGACTGCTTCCTATCTCTACAGATTGAACTTTTATCTTTTCTTTACTACATAAAAGGAAAAAGAAAAATGGAATAGCAGTAAATGTCAGATTGAGTGATTATATAGGATAGGTAGGAGATCATAGCAAGGGATTGTGTTTATGACAATGAAGAGCTCAGGCATGGAGCCCCACTCTAGCATGTCCTTGCCAACCTTGGGACAATCACTCAACTTTAAGTCCCAGGTACCTCGTCTACCTTTAAACAGGGATAATAATAGAACATGCCTCACAGAGTTCTGGAGACTATTAAATTAGATAAGTCCTATAGCAAATATCAAGCATGGGCTTCCGTGGTGGCTCAGTGGTAAAGAATCTGCCTGTCAGTGCAGGAGATGTGGGTTCAATCCCTGGGTCAGGAGGATCCCTTGGAGAAGGAAGTGGCAACCCACTCTAGTATTCTTGCCTGGAAAATCCCATAGACAGAGGAACCTGGTGGGCTATACAGTCCATGGGGTGCAAAAAGTCAGATGTGACTTAGTGACTAAACAGCAACAACAAGAAATAGCAAATGTCACAATTCCTGGAAGGCAAAAACTGTCTAACAAATATGCTATCTATCTAAATCTATCTATCTATCTGTCTGTGTATCTACCTAATCCTCATCATTAATATTATTCTTATTATTCAAAATCCACAGACACATGGCAAAACCAATACAATATTGTGAAGTTAAAAAATAAAATTTAAAAAAAATCCACAGACACAATAAGAAAAACGATGACAACATAAATAATAAACTTTGGAAAATTTCTTTGGATCAAGACAGTAGTTGTATCTGTAGATAGATGTTTGGTTTTCCAGATATTTTTGCTTCATGTGTCAAATATTTGTTGTGACAGGCAATGCCAATTTATTACAAAATTTGAAGTCATTATCAAGTGGTTGTTAGGGTGCCTTCTCTCTCTTGAAGTTTATAGAGTTTTTATGGCTTACTTCCACCAACACAACTTGAAATTTAATGAGTTGTTAATGCTAAACAAAATGACTTTTAATTTAAGATTCAAAGTTTTATTTCCAGTTACATTACTAGATTAAGCTAGAGCTCACAGGGAGCTTCCGTTCAAGTTGAGGGATATAGATGAACAGGTGAACAAATGAAAGAATGAGTGTTGGTGGCAAATGTGAAGAACGAAGCAGGCTGAGGAAGAAGCCCTAAAGGGAGCGAAGCGACTATTTTATAAAGTAGTCCAGGGAAGGCCTATATGACTTCCCTAAACAGATAACATCTAACAAGCAATCTGAAATGACTTGAGAAGTATTCCAGGCAGAGAAAAGGGCAAATACAAAGCTTCTGAGGCAGGGGCATGCATGGCACTGTCCAGGAAAGCAAGAAATCAGTGTGAGTAAAGGGGGTGAGTTGGTAGGAGAGTGATAAGACAAGGGAATAGCTCAACTTAGGTATTATGGTGAAATCGGCCACTTCAAAGCATTTCTGCAAAAAAGAAAAGATGAAAGAAAATAGCCTTAATAATATTACTGCACTATTTTTAACATAATGTAGAGAGATGGTAGTCTTAAAATTAATGTAAAAAAAGTCTTAATATTCTTTCCACTTTTAGTCTAATGTGACTATTTATCTTTTGGAAATTGTCATGTGAACATGCTTTCTCTTACCGAAACCCTCAGTAACAACTCAAACTTGAACTTCTAAGATGATGTTATTATTTAATTTTATTAAAATGTGTCAAAAACCACATTTACTTCATTAAAATATTTTATTCAAAATGATTATCATATTTCTGCATTTTGAATGCTTGGACCTGTTCCAAAACTAAAGAAATAAACAAAATTTGACAAAATTTTATGTTCAAGTCCCTACATGGCTGTGAACATTGAGTTATGACATAGAGTAAGTCTAAGAGAGATGAAATAACTTCTGTGTATTTCACATCATTAAAAGGTTAAACCTAGACAACACTTTGCCTTCTCAATAACCTTCTTGAATGCATTCTTGACTTCTCTGTTCCTTAGGCTGTAGACTACAGGGTTCAGCATGGGGATGAGTATTGTGTAGAACACAGATGCAATTTTGTCTGTGTCCATGGAGTGGCTGGAGCTGGGCTGTAAGTACATGAAGATTACGGTCCCGTAAAATATGGAGACTGCAACAAGGTGGGAAGCACAGGTGGATAAAGCCTTCTGGTATCCTTCACCTGACTGCAACTTCAAAATGGTGATAAATATGAGCAAGTAGGAAATCAGAATAACAAGAAGTGCAAAAAAGATATTAAAGCTTGAAATAAGAAAAAGAATCAGCTCATTAATGTCTTTATCTGAACAAGTCAGGGACATGACTGCTGGAATATCACAGAAAAAGTGATGGATGACATTGGACGTACAAAAAGAGAGATAGAATGTGTCCCCAACATCGATAGCAGCAGTCAGAATACCAAAGATATAAGAGCCTATGGCCAGATGTGCACACACACTTGTGGTCATGGTGGTGGTATAATGTAGGGGTTTGCACACTGCTGTGTAGCGGTCATAAGCCATTGAGGCCAACAGGTAATTTTCCACAGTGGCAAAGGCTACAAAAAAGAACATCTGAGCAGCACATGCATGGTAGGACATGGTCTTGTCTCCTATAAGGAGCCCAGCCATCACCTTTGGGGTGATGGTAGAGGAGTAACAAAAGTCCACCAGAGACAGGTTACTGAGGAAAAAGTACATAGGGATGTGGAGACGAGAGTCGAGCAGGATCAACGTGGTCATCCCCAGGTTCCCAATCAGAGAGAGGAGGTAAACGAAGGTGAAGGTTATGAAGAGAGGGACCTGCAGCTGTGGGTCATCTGTGAGTCCGAGCAGGATGAAATCAGCTCTCTCTGTATTATTTTCCATGAATGTGATTTGAGAGTCACAAGATGCTCTGTGGCAAAGAGAAATAATGGGACACATGGATGAACAAAAAGCAGTTGCATGGAAGCTGAAATGCACAGTATTATTTTATTAGAACAATCAGTTTTTCATCAGTATTTACCATTTTTGTAACATGGGCATGACAGCGCAGTGTAGTGATATCTTATGTATACAGTAGCAGACCTTTGAAGAGGAAGGGTCTTTGTGGATCACCTTCTCAAGTTCTTGTTTTTGTATGTGAGTAAACTGGGTTACAGCTAGAACTAAAGCTTTCTAAGTTCATATGCCGACAGTGAATCCATCTCCTAAGTCAGTCATTTTGAGGCTTCGAATAGTTTACACTTCTCTAGTGCTCACTTATTTGATGCTTTATGTGTGCATATTCATTTAATTCTCTTCTCAGTTCTATGATTGATTATTTATTTTTCTCATTGCTGCATGTGGCAAGTTGACAACAAAGAGACGGAATAATTTACTCAAGGTTATGCAGATATTATGCTATTAATGAATGAAGCCAAGCTTTAGACCCTGAGTGGTTCTCAACCTAAATGCCATTAAAATTTTTGAATTGCCATTTTTGTCTTTGAAATTTTTGTTGCCAAGAAAGGCAAGATTACATTTTTTTCCTTCCAGATTGAGTTGGTGTAGTGTATTCTTGGTTATCAAAATACTCATAGCTTTGAGACTTTGAAATGGTAAATATTCATGATGTGTGAAACAGCATGATACATAACTGTATGGTCTTAATTACATAAAAATGGATGCTTAGTTGTGAAGATACACAAATGAGACCTAGAAGAACACGTCATGGTAAACTGCTTGTGATTATGAATGACTTCATTTTTTGCTTCTTGTGCTTTTTGGTTTCTTATTATGCACATGTCAACTTTTAAGAAATAAATGTTATTTTAAAAACCTTAAAAAAATTTTGAATTGATTTTCCCTTCATTCAGTTTACATTTAGTTATCTTTATTGTCCTGAATTTAATGCATAGAGTCGTATGGTTGATTTACACACAAATAAATGCACAGTAGATAAGCCCATTTAGATGTGGGCTAAATGCAGCATTAGAGGTATCTGCAACAAACAAAGCCAGGTCTGAAGAGAAGATACAGCATTGAGCAGGGAAGCTTTACTCTGAGAAAACATGTGTTAGACAGAGCAGACCTACCATTTACTGCCTAGGAGACACTGGTCCTAACTTATCCCTGCATCTCATTTTATCTGTCAGAAAATGAAGGTGGTGTTGAGACCTACCTTAAAGGATTATTGTAAAAGTGAAAAGAACTGATGCATGAAAACAGCACCATGTGGGTCTGAAACACAATTCTGATGAGTGCTAGCTATAATATTATGGATTAGCATAGATCAGTGGGTCTCTATGTTGGTTTAGGAAATTCAGGTGACAGATGCAGATGGGTGGGCTTTGAACTCCGATAACCTTCATCTCGGAGAAGGCAATGGCACCCCACTCCAGTACTCTTGCCTGGAAAATCCCATGGATGGAGGAGCCTGGTAGGCTGCAGTCCATGGGGTCGCTAAGAGTCGGACACGACTGAGCGACTTCACTTTCACTTTTCATTTTCATGCATTGGAGAAGGAAATGGCAACCCACTCCAGTGTTCTTGCCTGGAGAATCCCAGGGACGGGGGAGCCTGGTGGGCTGCCGTCTATGGGGTCACACAGAGTTAGACACGACTGAAGTGACTTAGCAGCAGCAGCAGCAGCAACCTTAATCTTTAATATGCCTTTTCCTACATACTGTCCACTCAGATACTTTGCTTCACCCTGTATTTCTCAGTCTGTCCTCTTGGCTGGGTCAATCATTTTGGGTGAGAACTCAGGCATCTTCAGATCCTCTTTTTGTTAATGTCTTTCTTGAGATCCACAGTTTAGCTTGTGTTGAAAGTGCCCTCCTATCTTAGACTCAATCTTGCTGTCATTCCTAACAACAGTTAGCTGGAAAATAGGTACTGAGGTGTGGAGGGTTGAAAAGTCATAGTTTGGAGGATGATACTAACCTGCATATCTATTTGTGAGCAAGCATAAATCTTTGTATTCTAAAAGGAGATTGGAGAAAGGAACACATTCTTGGTAACCATCATTCTCTACCATTTTCCTTTCAGCCCTGAAAAACATTACTTTACATGTCTGCCCCTTAAATTATTTGTGTTTGTCAAAACCTCGCCCACACAGTAAGATAAGATGTATAGATATAGATGTAGATCTCCATATCTACACACACATATAAACCGCGACGAACAGGTCTCCTGAAGTTAGTGAACAGCTTAAATTTACTACTTACTTGTAGGTTGTCTCATAGATGGAGAGATAGATATATGGATAACAGATGCCACTGATAATAGATGATAGATAAATAGACATTAGCAGAAAGATACAGACTACACGCACACACACACACACTCACACACACACAATCTAATTTGCAGTTAAAATGTGACTTCTTGAAATTTTACAAATAGTATGAGCTATCCAAGATACAAACTCAAGTCTAACTGATCCCAATGCCTGTACACTTAATCACTGCATTGACAGATTTTTTTCTACATAAGCAAGTAGTGAAAGGATGAGATTGTGGGGAAATTATAGTGAAAATGCAGTAAGGATCTCGGTAGTTTCATGACATACCAAAAACTTTCTGGTTTTTAAAGAAGTGCCATCGCACCCTGTTTGGCTATCTGTCCCTTCAGTGACAAGTTAACATGTGATAAACAAAAAGAATTTGCAACCCACTCAGTCAGCCGATCATCTACTGTAGGTCTTTGCATGAGTGCTTGCTCAGTAGCTTCAGTCGTGTCTGACTCTTTGAGAGCCTATGGACTGTAGCCCGTCAGGCTCCTCTGTCCATGGGATTTTCCAGGCAAGTACACTGGAGTGGGTTGCCATGACCTTCTCCAGGGCATCTTCCCCAGTCAGGGGTGGAAACCACATCTCCTGAGTCTCCTGTATAGCAGGAGGCTTCTTTATGGCAGAGCCACTGAGGAAGCCCATCGTAGGTCTTTCCACTTAAGGAAAGCAGCCTGGAGGAGGGCATGGCAACCTCTGCTGGTATTCTTGCCTGGAGCATCCCCATGTACAGAGGTACCTGGTGGGCTACAATCCATGGGGTCGCAAAGAGTCGGATACAACTGAGTGACTAAGCCCAGCACAGCACAAGGAAAGCAGCATGGAATTTAATAAATATTAATTTATTCTCTGCTGGTTAAAATGCTATGCATTTGAATTCTACACTTTTACCAGTGCTTCAGAAAAGGTGCTCAAACAACCAGATACGAGGTCAAAGACTCAAAACATGTGGTTTTTCACTGCTTCTGCATCAGTTGTATTTTTCATTAGAAGCATATATTGAATATAGATTCTTACCTTGCTGTTGAAAAGAAGGAAAAGACAGTAGTGAAGTGTGGATCTGAAATCAGAAATTCAGCCTTAGAAGAATGTATAAATAATACAGGAGAAAGTCTTTTTTATGTAATGGTCAAAAAATTCCAAGTTCCTTGAAGCTGAAGAGATGAAGAAAAGATCATTATCCCTGAGCTAGAAGCCTGGATTTAAGTATTACATCTACTGCAGATTTTTCTGGGTACTCAGAAAAGTATTTACCGTCTGTGGATCTTAATTTTATTTGTGATATAGAGATAATAAAATTCTCTCCCCTACCCACTTTGGAACTTTTTTTTCCTGTAACAGATGAAAGTAAATTTTATAAAATATCTTAAGAAGGGTTTAACTTTTTCAACATGAATAAATTTAACTTTTATCTTACAGTGTTTTCCTTGCCTGTGGTTTCAGACTCACTGCAAATATTCAGTTTGGGAAGAAGCTGGTATATACTAAAATTAGAAACGCTCATCTCAATAAGTGGTGACAGAATGGGATCTGCCTACAGTCTGGTCCTTTTAAGACAATGTCAAGTGGAGTCGAGATGGGATTTCAGAGACTAATGAATGAGAAAAAGAAGAAAACTGTACAGGCATGTGTCTCTCAGGAGAATAGGGCACCTGTGAGGGCCCAGCTGTGTGCAATCCCTTCTCCTCACCCCACTTGATATAAAGAAGAAACAAGTAAACTGTGCAGGGACATAATTTGATACATTGAATAGCACATGCATGTATTTGCAATCTTGGTATCTTTTCTTCTCCCACTTAAAAAATTAAGATCAAGAGTACAAAAATTACATTTAGTTTGATTTTTGATACTTGAAATATATTTCTAAAAATTAATTTGTTTCTTATCTGTCACATTTTTATTATGTTTGTGTCCTTTCCATTCTTTTATGTGCTACAACTAAATGTTAGGCTACTAGAAATGTTAAGAAGTTGATAAATATTATCTGTGTTTTCCCAAGTTTACCAAGGGCAGACAAATAGGATGTGTGTCAGAGAGAGAATATATTGTGCCTTAATTCTGATAAGTCAATCGGAAAGTTAGATCTGTAGTCAGATGGATTTCTTTTCTCCTCCAAATCACCCTCCTGGAGGTTCTCTGATGGTACTCCTCTTGGCACTCACTGTCGCTGTACAGACCAGTGTACTGGATTGAAAATATTTCAAAGGAAATCCTAAAAGTTTCCAAAAAGCTAAATGAATTTGTCAGATGACAGCAACTATTTACATTGCATTTGCATTGTATTAGGTATTTTAAATAATCTAAATATGATTTAAAGTAAATGAAAGAATGTATACATGCAAATGCTACACTGTTTTACATAAGGGACTTGAGTCTCTGTATATTTTGGTATCTGAGGGATCCTTTGAACCAATCCCCTGTTGATATGTAAGGATGATTGTATTTCATTTTTGGGGTGCTAATATAAAAAATCTTGCATTTTAAATTTAAAATTCCACTTGCTCATTGCCAGTACATAGAAAAGTGGTAACATTTTGCATCTCAACCTTGCATCTTATAGCCTTGCTAATCATTTATTAGTCCCGAGAGCTTTTTGTCTATTCTTTCTGATTTTCTACATAAATGATCACATTATCTGTGAACAAAGGCAGTTTCTATTTCTTCCTTCCCAGTCTCTCTCCCTTTTATATCACTTTCTTACCATATTACATTAGCTAGGACTTCCAGTACAGTGCTAAAAGAAATGATATAAAATGACATTCCTGATCTTAGTGAGAAATCTATTTTCTTAACCATTAGGTACAATGTTAGCTACAGACATTTTGTAGGTAGTCTTTATCAAGTTGAGTTGGCTAAACTTTTTTATTTTGTTGTTGTTAAGTTGCTGTGTCATGTCCGACTTTATGTGCGTGGACTGCAGTACACCAGGCCTCCCTGTTCTTCACTATCTCCTGGAGTTTGCTCAAACTCAAGTCTATTAAGTCGATGATGCCATCCAACCATTTCATTCTCTGTTGCCCCCTTCTCCTCCTGCTTTTAATCTTTCCCAGCATCAGGGGCTTCTCCAATGAGTTGACTGACTCTTTCTATCAGGTGGCCAAAGTATTCTGTTCTTATTTACTGAGACTTTTTCATCATGAGTGGATATTGGATTTTGTCAAAAGCTTTTTATCTATTGATATGATAATGCACTTTAAGCTTCTTTATTTGATGGATTACATTAATTGATTTTCAAATGATAGACAATCTTGCATGCCTATGATAAATCCCAGGTGGCTATGATGTATAACTCTTTTTACCCATTGACTTTGATCTGTTAATAGCTTTTGAGGATTTTTACATCTATGTTTGTGAAAGATATTGGTCTTTTTTGGTTGTAATACCTTTGTTTGGTTTTGTTATTAGGTTATTGTTGGATTCATAGAATGAGTTAAGAAACATTCCCTCTGCTTCTACCCTCTGAAAAAGATTGCAAAGGATTGGTATAATTTTTTCTAAATGTTTGGTAGAATTCAATAAACTGGACTGAAAATTTATGTTCTGAAAAATTGTTAATTGCTAGTTCAACTTCTTTAATATATATAGGCCTATTGAGATTGTCTGTGTCTACTTGTGTGGTTTTGGCAAACTGTGGCTTTCAAGGAATTAATCATTTCCATCTAGGTAACTAAATCTGTATGCACAGAGCTCTTCCTACTATTCTTTTATTATCAGTCTAATGCCCATGGAATCTGAAGTGATATCCCAGCTTTCTTTTCTGATGTGAATAATTTGTGTCCTCTTTCTTTGTGTTTTAGTAAGTCTGGTTTGATGCTTATTGATTTTATCAATCTTTTCTAAGAAATAGGTTTTAGTTTCTCTTATTGACTTCTCTTCTCTTGATTTTCTCTTATTGACTTCCTGTTTTCACTTTCATTGATTTCTGCTCTGAAAGTGTTAGTCACTCGGTCATGTCTGACTCTTCGTGGCCCCACAGACTGTAGCACACCAGGATCCTCTGCCCATGGGATTCTCCAGGCAAGAATACTGGAGTGTGTTGCCACTTCTTTCTCCAGGGGATCTTCCTGACCCAGGGATTGAAGCTGGGTCTCCTGCATTGCAAGCAGATTCTTTACCATCTGAGCCACCAGATTTCCTCTCTAATTCTTATTATTTATTTTTGTCTGATTACTTTGGATTTAATTTGTTCTTCTTTTCTTGTTTCCTAAGGTGGAAGCTTAGATTATGCATTTTAAATCTTTATTTTATTTCCCAGTATATACACTCAATGCTGTAAATTTCCTTCTAAATACTACTTCTGTATCCCACGAATTCTGATAAGTTGTGTTATCAGTTTCATTTAGCCCAAAATATCTTAAAATTTCTCTTGAGATTTATTCTTTGATCCATTTTTTTAAAAGTATTTAGAAAGATGGTAACAATAACCCTGTGTACGAGACAGCAAAAGAGACACTGATGTATAGAACAGTCTTATGGACTCTGTGGGAGAGGGAGAGGGTGGGAAGATTTGGGAGAATGGCATTGAAACATGTAAAATATCATGTATGAAATGAGTTGCCAGTCCAGGTTCGATGCACGATACTGGATGCTTGGGGCTGGTGCACTGGGAGGACCCAGAGGGATGGAATGGAGAGGGAGGAGGGAGGAGGGTTCAGGATGGGGAACACATGTATACTTGTGGTGGATTCATTTTGATATTTGGCAAATCTAATACAGTTATGTAAAGTTTAAAAATAAAATAAAATTTAAAAAAAAATAATAACACAGGGGGGGAAAAAAAAAAAGTATTTCTTTAATCTCTGCATATTTTATTAATGTGTATTTTATTTTGAAGATTTCTTGGTTTCCTTTTCATATTGTGTGTTGCTAAATTATAACCACTTATTTTTCTTTCATTTATTTCCAGCTCTCAAATGATGTTAGAATACATGCAGAATTGTCTAAATTGTCTAAAATTTACAATCTTAATTGTCCTTTTAAATATGCAGTTCAAATTAAATAACTTTTCTGAGAGTCACTTTTCTCATTCAAACAATCAGAATAATAACATTTTCCCCACTTAAATTAGATGAGTGGAGTAAATTAAGCCATAGTAGTATAGAAATCTACTATTCCTCATAGTACTGCTGTTATTATTAGTACTATTAATGCTCTTAGAACTAACATAGCAGACAATGGATTGCCGGGAGCCAGCGTGAGGAGCTCCGCCGGTAGCAAAGGTCATGAGGAAGGAGGCTCGGCATACGCAAAGGTGGGATCGAGCCTCAGGAGTCCCCCTGGAAATTCTCGAGCATCTACCCCCAAAACCAGAGTCTGCCTACTTTCTGCTTTGTGCTTTCACCTACACCTCTGACTTTACAGGGGGCTGCCCTCCACTACCTCTCTCTGAAAAAAGTGTTAGCTTACAGCTCCAGTTAATAATTCCTGGGTGTGACAGTGTTTCAACCTACAAACTCCTTTGGAAATCCTCTAGCCTGCCTGAATAGGTTTTTCCGGCCACATGTGATTGCTCAGAGCCTCCCAACTGTGAGAGGCAGGAGATGTTCTAAACTGTCTGAATACAGATCCCTTTGAGCAGTTAAAAGATTGATTAGAAACTGTATTGGTGAAGGGTTTTTCACTTGTTGGGCCGATGTTTGCTGCTAAGTCTCCATATCCCTTACCTGCTGTGTCCCTGGCAGTGTATTGATTAATATAATTGGTGTAAGTAGTAGCTTTAATGTTTGTAACCTTGGACCCTTGAGTTAATTCTTTTTCTTGTTATAGCCTACCACACCTTTGCCCTATAGGAATGCAACTTTATCTAATGGTTTTGAAGGGTGGCGCCTGACTAATCACCTTTAGAGAAAAATAAGTTTTCTGAAGAAAGGGTTTTAAAATGTTAACAGGCCTCCAGGCCAGAAGATGATGCAAATCACCTAAACTTTTGCATATGATGTTTTCAGGAAGAAAGCCTGGCTTACTGCATGACTCTACCCCTTCCCACATTATTCTCTATGCATAACTTAAGGTATAAACTACTTTGGAAAATACAGTGCGGGCCTTGTTCACCAAAACTTGGTCTCCCCATGTGGTTCTTTCTCTCACCTTCTGGCTGAATTATTCAGCCTCTTTTCTCCACTAAATTTCCTCACTGAGCTATCCTTATTCTATTAGTCTTTATATCCTTAATTAATGTTTAATTAAGCAGTTGTTTCCTGATCCTCGCCGACGCCGTCCCCGCTTCGAATTCCCTGGATCCACCGGGGCTGGACCCCAGCAATGTATTGTATTGATAAAAGTATAAAGTAATAAAAATGCTATAAATATAAAATTTGATAATATTATAGTACTAACAAAGCATAAGTCACAATCAAAAACTCATTTAAAGACTGAATGAGGGAATGAGAGAGAGAAGGAGAGAGACAAACGAGAGATAAAGTGAGAAAATATGGAAACTTAGAAGAATTAGAAGGAACAATTTGTCCGATTATAAGTGTAGTATAATCATATAGGAGAAGATACCCAGAGACTATTTACCCAAGGGTACTGCATGGACTTTAGTAATTTTCCTGGATTGTACAGATAAGTGTGACCAATTACCAACTCAGATAGAGTTGGTTTTGGGAATATTATTTGCCAGTCCTTGAATCCTAGTTTCATTCCTGTTAAAAGTCCTATCTATATAATATCCAGTATACTTTTTTCCCAAAGCTATAAATATTAAATTTAAGCTTACATAGAAACCTTCTAATACAATAACAGATAACAAGAAAAATTGTCATCATGAGTTCCCTTCCTTTGCCTTTCATTCTCCTCCAGCTATCTCTGCACATATGTCAAAATTTAGAACAGTTATTCACTTTATAGTAAAAATGTATATGTATAGAGCTTCTCCATCTTTGGCTGCACAGAATATAATCAATCTGATTTTGGTATTGACCATCTGTTGATGTCCATGTGTAGAGTCTTCTCTTGTGTTGTTGGAAGAGGTTGTGTGGTATGACCAGTACGTTTTCTTCGCAAAACTCTGTTAACCTTTGCCATGCTTCAATCTATATTCCAAGGCCAAATTTGCCTGTTACTCCAGGTATTTCTTGACTTCCTACTTTTGCATTTCAGGAACTATTTCAAATTCTAAAAAGATAATGCTGTGAAAGTGCTGCACTCAATATGCGAGCAAATTTGGAAAACTCAACAGTGGCCACAGGACTGAAAAAGGTCAGTTTTCACTCCAATTCCAAAAAAAGGCAATGCCAAAGAATGCTCAAACTATGGCACAATTGCACTCATCTCATATGCTAGCAAAGTAATGCTCAAAATTCTCCAAGCCAGGCATTAATAGTATGTGAACTGTGAACTTCCAGATGTCCAAACTGGATTTTGAAAAGGCAGAGGAATCAGAGATCAAATTGCCAAAATCTGCTGGATGATCAAAAAAGCGAGAGAGTTCCAGAAAGACATCTACTTCTGCTTTATTGACTATGCCAAAGTTTTTGACTGTGTGGATCACAACAAACTGGAAAATTCTTAAAGAGATGGGAATACCAGACCACCTGACCTGCCTCCTGGAAAATCTGTATGAAGGTCAGGATGCAACAGTTAGAACCGGACATGGAACAATGGACTCATTCTATGGGTTCGTTAAAACCCATAGAACTATGCTTAGCATAGAGTGAAATTTAATCTATACAAATTTAAAAGCATTGGCCAGGAGCACAGGAGAATCACAGGAGTGAACACAGATTGTTAAAAAAAATTAATTGTACTACAAGTGACTTAGCGTCATTGAAGAGAAGGGAAAAAATAAGCTAACGTTGGAAAACAGTGTGCTCATAGGGAGTTGCAAGGGAAAAAATGAAAAAAAGATCTATAAAATACTGTTCTCTAATTACTCAAGTTGTTCCTCAGGAGAGTATAGATCAGCAATTTTTGAACTGCGTTTCTTTTAAACTGGAGTCACACGAGTAAATTAATGAATGGAAATTGTTGGGAGTCAAATTTCTCACTGTCAGAGATGGAAGTTACAGATAAGAAAGGGGATAAAATAGATTAGAGTCAGAGATATCAGTAAGCACTCATATTTAATTGATATGGGTATGATGGATAGGTAGAGAAATAAGTGTAAGTATGAGTACGTACTTTGGCCTCCTGATGCAAAGAAATGACTCATTGAAAAAGACCCTGATGCTGGGAAAGATTGAAGGCAGGAGGAGAAGGGGATGTCAGAGGATGAGATGGTTGGGTGGCATCACCAACTCAATAGACATGAGTTTGAGCAAGCCCCAGGAGTTGGCGATGAGCAGAGAAGTGTGACATGATACAGTCCATGGGGTTGCAAGGCATCAGACACAACTGAGCGACTGAAGTGAACTGATGAATACATACAAACCATGTGCGTGTATACTTCCCACCTCTGCAGAAAGAGGATCTAGAATGGAAACTCTAATATAAGAAGCATATTCAGTATCAAAATCTTATGTTTAAGGGACTTCTCTGGTGGTCCAGTGGTTAAGAATCTGCCTTACAATGCAGGGGATGTGGGTTCAATCCATGGTCAGGGAACTAAATCCCAAATGCCACAGGACAACTAAACCCACATGCCACAACTACCGATCCCATGCACCACAACCAAAGATCCAGAGCACTGCAACTAAGACCCACAACTAAGCCAAATAAGTAAATAAATATTTCAAAAAGAAATCTCGGGTTTTAAATACTTTTCATTTTCTCCATTTTTCTTACACTCTGGCTACATTATCCTTTGAAAATTGTAAAAATGAGCATGTTGGTTCTATCAAATGACTCAGTCAAGATGGAAATATTAATGTATTTAAGATGCTTTATTTATCTCTTGATAATATGTGCTCCCCCAAATGGTATACTTGTATTTAATAGTACAACATTTTATTTTCAAATTTAACATTTAAATTAAATGCTGTTAAGAGTTTAGCATTTAACCAAAGAAATAGAAATCTATTATACATGTATGTATATTCTAATACATGAATTAAATATTTTAGTTAAAAAAGCATGCAGGATAAATGAATAAACCAATGTCCCTAATAAGGTTTTAAATTAGTCAGCAACAAGACATCTTAGCCATTCTTATTTAGGTATTATATTTCTGGACATAGTGTTTCTTTTTTTTTTTCAGGACAAGAGACCTTTTATTGGTCAGGATATCACTTTACATTGTTGAAATCATAATCCTAGGGACAATTTTGCCTCTACAACAAGCTTTATAAATGCACTCTTGACCTCCCTGTTTCTCAGGCTGTAGACCACAGGGTTCAGCAATGGAATGATCATAGCATAGAACACAGAGGCCATTTTGTCCGTGTCCATGGAGTGACTGGAGCTGGGCTGTGAGTACATGAAGATAATTGTTCCATAGTAGATGGATACGGCAGTGAAGTGGGAGGCACAGGTGGACAAAGCCTTCTGGTGCCCTGCAGATGAGGGCATCTTTAGGATGGTGATAAATATGAATATATAGGATATCAAGATAACCAGGAGAGCAAAAAAGACATTGAAGCTTACTACATAAACTAGAACCAGTTCACTAACATGTCTATCAGAACAAGAGAGAACCATGACAGCTGGAACATCACAGAAAAAGTGATGGACCACATTGAACGTATAGAAAGACAGACTGAAGGTGTCTCCAGTGTGGATGGAGGCATTCAGAAAACCACAGACATAGGATCCTGTAGCCAGAACAGCACACACACTTCTTGTCATGGTGGTGGTGTAATGTAGGGGTTTGCACACGGCTGCATAGCGATCATAGGCCATTGAGGCCAAAAGGTAACTTTCTGCAGTGGCAAAGGCTGCAAAAAAGAATATCTGAGCAGCACACGCATCATAGGAGATGACCTTGTCTCCTGGAATGAATCCAGCCAGGACTGTGGGAGTGACAGCTGAAGAGTAACAAATGTCCACCAGAGACAGGTTACTGAGGAAAAAGTACATGGGCGTGTGGAGATGAGAGTCCAATAGAATCAACATGACGATGCCCAAGTTCCCAATCAGAGTGGTGAGGTAGATGAGGGTGAATGTTATAAAGAGTGGAACTTGTAGCTCTGGGTCACTGGTTAGTCCCAGGAGAAGAAACTGTGTCACTCCTGTCGTGTTCTTCATCATGAAGAGGACTGCAAAGCGCTCTGTGGCTATGAGAAAATGGAAGTAGTGACAGACAAAGAAACTTCAGTTGAAAAGTGTACATGCAATATTTCATTACAGTATTACTTTATTACAGTGATAGCTTGTATTTCAAAATACTCCAGATAAAGATGCACTTGTCAACAAGACTTAGTCCGTTCATTCCATAGAGATTTACATGCTGTTGAATCTGACGGGTCTTCACAGATAATCTCCTCAGTTTTTAAAGTGTATGAGTTTGTAAGCTGAGATACAGAAAATTAACTTGCTAGGGGCTTTCCCGGTGGCTTCGTGGTAAAGAGTCCACCTGCCAACACAGGAGACATGGGTTCTATTCCTGATGCAGGCGGATCCCACATGCTGCGGGCAGCTAAGCCCATGCACCACAACTACTCAGCCTATGCTCTGCGGCCCAGGAGCCAAACTACTGGGTCCATGTGCTGCAGCTCTGAGCCTGTGCACCCTGTGGCCTGGGCTCACAACAAGAGAAGCCATCACATCAAGAAGCTCGTGGGCCCCAGCTAGAGGGTAACCCCTGCTCTCCACAACCAAAGAAAGCCCCTGCAGCAATGAAGACCCAGCACAGCCAAAAGTATAAATATCAAATAAAAACTTTAAAAAAGAAAACTAACTTGATCAATAACTAGTCCAGAATAAATACACCTGCCAACTCACTCTTTCCCAAGCCTAGTAAAAGCCTACCCTTGCACGTTGTTCCTCTGTCAGGAACTTCTGTAGACACCTTTTTTGTTGTGGTCATGCAGTCACCAAGTTGTGTCTGACTCTAAATATATATTAATTATATCCTTTCAAGAACATCATATCTTGATATGATATTGCCTTCATTTAATTTATAATGCATAAGAGGTTGAGTAATCTTGTCTATTTTTAAATGAGTGTTAATTAACAAGGCATGCTTTCGACCCAAGGCAATCTCTGAACCCACACGGAGTGGCTCCTGAAATAATGGTCTTTATTGTGTTTAAATCAAACTGAGTTTAACTCCGTTCCTGGTTACTCATTGCCTTCATCGGTCTGAACTCAGTGTTTGATGTTTCAGAGAAGTAACTGAGAAGTACGTGCACAGTGCGTGTGATGAGATGACTGGAGAGGTGGGGCTGTACAGCCAGCACGCAGCTCTGAGGGGAAGACAGAGCATTATGCGTAGAGCTGAGGGTCGGAGACGAGGTTGATGTTACCCTGCCTTTTACTACCTGGGAGTAACTCTAACCTAACTCACCTGAAGCTCGTATTTCCATTTGCAAAGTTAGGACCATTATGACCCTACTTTATAGTATTGTTGTGAAAATTAAATAAAGTACTACATTTAAAAAATAAAATTCTGGATGGTTAGCACAGTCTCAGAGTAATAGTTATTATACTGTTACGAGGATGGGATGCTTATCGATATGTTGGTTTGCGAAAATTGGGTGGTGACCTGGAGGGCTTCAGGAATGCACAAGTTCTAGCCTTACAGCCTTCCCCCTCAGTTTGCCTGTTTTCACACACAAGGGCTGCTGAGATTGTTCTGTTTTCACCAGTGTTTCTCTGCTATCCTTGCTATGCCTATATGATTGACTGTTTCAGTAATCACATGTGACCCATTCTTTTGCTTAATTTCTTCCTCGAAATACATACCTTATTTGAAACAGTCCCTTTTTAAAACCTCATTCTTTCTTTTATTACTGTTGTCTCAAAGCAGAACCACAGGGATGTAGCATGGAAAGCCCCTTGTTTGTGGGCTGTCTTCTTTCTCTGGAGCTGCTGTTACTGACTCCAAGCTCACTCTGCTCAGCAGACGACAGGGGGATGAATCTGAGAGAGGAGGTGTTGAGGCAAGGAATATGACTTTATTCGGAAAGCCAGCTGACTGAGAAGACAGCAAACAAATGTCTCAAAATAATCATCTTACTGGGGCTTGGATGCCAAGTTCTTTCATAAATCAGAGATGGCGGAGAGATGAGGAAGCAAACTAAGAAGGCCGTTAATCTAGGCCATTAATCTTGTAAATACCTCCTAGAATGGCAAGCCTCGGGCAGGGGATGTGTTAATTTCTTCCTTCTTGCCACCCACAGGTGGACAGGGTTCTCAACAAAGGCACTTCAGTTTGACTCTGGCAGAGGGGCAGGGTTCTCTGAGGCAGGCCTTGATGTGTGATTATAGTAACAAAACAACAAAAACAAGTCAAAGAAACAGTTTCATCAGGGAGTCAGAATCGGTTCTTCCCCTATTTTGGTGGTAAGCACCATGTTGTAAAATATTTCATTAGAATCTCTTCTGGTGTAGGAACAGTATTTTAAATACTTTACTTCGAATTGGAAGCCTTTGAAAGGACATCTATCTTATGCTAACTACTAACAAAGGTATGACCTAAATCAAATCCCTTATGATTATACGTGGAAGTGACAAATAGACTCAAGGGATTAGATCGGATAGAGTGCCTGAAGAACTATGGACAGACGTTCATGACATTGTACAGGAGACAGGGATCAAGACCATCCCCATGGAAAAGAAATGCAAAAGAGCAAAATGGCTGTCTGAGGAGGCCTTACAAATAGCTGAGAAAACAAGAGAAGCAAAAGGCAAAAAAGAAAAGGAAAGATATACCCATTTGAATGCAGAGTTCCAAAGAATAGCAAGGAGAGATAAGAAAGCCTTCCTCAGCGATCAGTGCAAAGAAATACAATAGAATGGGAAAGACTAGAGATCTCTTCAAGAAAATCAGAGATACCAAGGGAACATTTCATGCAAAGATGGGCTCAATAAAGGACAGAAATGGTATGGACCTAACAGAAGCAGAAGATAATACAAAAGAGTATTATAGAGAATATACAAGAATATACAGAAGAACTATTCAAAAAAGATCTTCATGACCCAGATAACCACAATGGTGTGATCACTCACCTAAAGCCAGACATCCCAGAATGTGAAGTCAAGTGGGCCTTAGGAAGCACCACTATGAACAAAGCAAGTGGAGATAATGGAATTCCAGTCGAGCCACTTCAAATCCTACAAGATGATGCTGTGAAAGTGCTGCACTCAATGTACCAGCAAATCTTGAAAACTCAGCAGTGGCCACAGGACTGGAAAAGGTCAGTTTTCATTTCAACCCCAAAGAAAGGCAATGCCAAAGAATGCTCAAACTACCACACAATTGCACTCATCTCACATGCTAGTAAAGTACTGCTCAAAATTCTCCAAACCAGGTTTCAACAGTACATGAACCGTGAATTTCCAGATGTTCAAGCTGAATTTAGAAAAGGCAGAGGAACCACAGATCAAATTGCCAACATTCACTGGATCATCAAAAAAGCAAGAGAGTTCCAGAAAAACATCTACTTCTGCTTTATTGACTATGCCAAAGCCTTTGACTGTGTGCATCACCACAAACTGTGGAAAATTCTGAAAGAGATGGGAATACCAGACCACCTTACCTAACTCCTGAGAAATCTGTATTCAGGTCAAGAAGCAACAGTTAGAACTGGACATGGAACAACAGACTGGTTTCAAATCAGGAAAGGAGTATGTCAGGCTGTATATTGTCACCCTGCTTATTTAACTTATATGCAGAGTACATCATGAGAAACGCTGGGCTGGATGAAGCACAAGCTGGAATCAAGATTGCTAGGAGAAATATCAATAGCCTCAGGTATTCAGATGACACCACCCTTACGGCAGAAAGTGAAGAAGAACTAAAGAGCCTCTTGATGAAAGTAAAAGAGGAGAGTGAAAAAGTTGGCTTAAAGCTCAGCATTCAGAAAACTAAGATTGTGGCATCTGGTCCCATCACTTCATGGCAAATAGATGGGGAAACAATGGAAACAGTGAGTGACTTTATTTTTGGGGGCTCCAAAATCACTGTAGAAGGTGACTGCAGCCATGAAATTAAAAGACATTTGCTCCTTGGAAGTAAAGCTATGACCAACCTAGATAGCATATTAAAAAGCAGACACATTACTTTGCCAACAAGGTCTGTCTAGTCAAAGCTATGGTTTTTCCAGTAGTCATGTGAGAGTTGGATGTGAGAGTTGCACTATAAAGAAAGCTGAGTGCCTAAGAATGGATGCTTTTGAACTGTGGTGTTTGAGAAGACTCTTGAGAGTCCCTTGGACAGCAAGGAGATCCAACCAGTTCATCCTAAAGGAGATCAATCCTGAATATTCATTGGAAGGACTGATGTTGAAGCTGAAACTCCAATACTTTGGCCACCTGATGCAAAGAACTGATTCATTGGAAAAGACCCTGATGCTGGGCAAGATTGAAGGTGGGAGGAGAAGAGGACAACAAAGGATGAGATGGTTGGATGGCATCACCGACTCAATGGACATGAGCTCCGGGAGTTTGTGATGGACAAGGACATGTGGCGTGCTGCACTCCATGGGGTTGTAAAGAGTCGGACAGGACTGAACAACTGAACTGAATTGAACATTTTCCTCCTAAAACTTTTGCAACTTCATTTTACAAGCCTGTACCTTGAAGATATTATGTTTACTGGCCCAAACACACGTGACCACTTTTAGCATATAGTATGTTCTGTTACCAACCAGTTCTTTAAAGATAAACGAGTGGTGTGTGTGTCTGTGTGTCTGGTTATGTATGTGTGTGTGTGTGTGTGTGTGTATAAGGTAAGTAGCATTATGATTTCTACTTTACCATTAGGAAATTAAAGACTTAAGAAGTTATGTGTTGCTCTAAAATTGCGCAGCTAATATGAGAGTCAAGATTCAAGAGTTAAATCCACTTTTGGTCAAATCAAAAGTCTATGCTTTTAGCCATTCACTGCTAACATGTGTACACATTCTAGTAATAATAAGCATGAAATTATGAAGAAAAGGTCAAAATGCAGTTTGGATTTTGTTAATTCCTATTAGACACTTTCATGTTGCTATTGTCTCAGTGAACTCCGGGAATTGGTGATGGACAGGGAGGCCTGGCGTGCTGTGATTCATAGGCTCGCAAAGAGTCAGACACGACTGAGCAACTGATCTGATCTGATTGTTGTTTAGTCAGTAAGATGTGTTCAAGTCTTTATGCCCTCCAGGCTCCTCTGTCCATGAGATTTCTCAGGCAAGAACACTGAAGTGGGCTGCCATTTCCTTCTCCAGGGATCTTCCTGACCCAGAGATTGAACCCACATCTCCTGCATTGGCAGGTAGCTTCTTTTTTAAAAAATTAAAATTATTTTTTATTGAAGGATAATTGCTTTACAAAATTTTGTTGTTTTCTGTCAAACCTCAACATGAATCAGGCATAGGTATACATGTATACCCTCCCTTTTGAAGCTCCCTCCCATCTCCCTCCCCATCCCACCCTTTAGGTTGATACAGAGCTCCTGTTAGAGTTTCCTGAGCCATACAGCAAATTCCCGTTGGCTATCTATTTTACATATGGTAATGTAAGTTTCCATGTTACTCTTTCCATGCATCTCACCCTCTCTTGCCTCTCCCCACGTCCATACATCTATTCTCTATGTCTCCTTCTCCCATTTCTCCCACTGTTCATTGCAGCACTATTTACAATAGCTAGAGCATGAAAGCAACCTAGATGCTCATTGACAGATGAATGGATAAAGAAGTTGTGGATATATACACAATGGAATATTACTCAGCCATAAAAGGAACACATCTGAGTCAGCTCTAATGAGGTGGATGAGCCTAGGACCTATTATATAGAGTGAAGTGAGTCAGAAAGAGAAAGATAAATAACGCATTCTAACACATATATAAGGAATCTAGAAAAATGGTACTGAAGAGTTCATTTGGCAGGGAGCCTGTTTACAGTAAGCCACCAGGGAAGCCCAGGTACTGTTACAGTTTAAGTGTAACCAGGAAAGGTTAATTTTGATTTTACACTGGATCTGCTTCTGTGACTTTAACCCTTATTTTGCTGCTTTTGTTATTATAGACATGCACAGTGGCTGCCTGAGAGAGAAAACCTGATCCTGGCCGCCTGTGAAGGATGCCACACTCTTGAGGCCTTTGTGTCCCAAGGTGGAGTGACAGTGCCCCTCACACGCTGCTAACTGTCTTGGCCCCAAAATTCACTTTGGGAGGCCAGAATCACAGATAGATGTGGCATCCTTGTTAGCCGATACGACAGGAGACATTCCAATTCACACCAGCGGTGAAATGACTTAAGGAAGTGAAGTGAACACGTCCCCCTACCTGAGGCTTGCCAGTCTAGGAGATATTTGCAGGAATTAAATGGTCTTTTTACTTTGTTTCCTCACCTCCCCTTTGCCCCCCAGATCTCTGATCCATAAAAGAACCTGGCCACCAAGCCCCCGACAAGATGATTATTTTGAGACACTAGCTTGCGGTCTTCTCCACCAGCCAGCTTCCAAATAAAGTCCCTTCCTAGTCCCAACACCTCATCTCAGATTCATTGACTTTTCTTGCAGCAAGCCAAGCAAGCCTGGACTCAGTAACATGCGGATTTTTTTACCTCTGCTTTTTTTGTTTGTTAGTATTGATTTGTTTCTTACCTCTATTGAGCAGCCAATATTTGATGAACAAGATGAAATTACCATTCAATCAATCAGAGAATCTATCTAGGTTTTTTTTCTGTTCATGTCTTTAGGAAAGCAGGATGGGGTTTCCTGGGTATCAGTAAACTCTACTGATGGAAGTTTGCCGTTTGCATCCCAGTCTCACCTTGATATCAGCTGTAGAATGACGCAGAAATACTGTCAGAGGAGCTGTGCTTCCAATAATGGTCTTATGATTCCAAAGTCTCTAAGGCAGGAAAATGGAAGAAAGAATATTAACATGGTTTAATTCCTGAACTTCCTGTGTATTCTTTCTGTCTCCTTATCTCCTCCTCCTTTGAACAATAAACTTCGTAAGATTACCTCTGTCATATAATTCACAGAATTGTTTCTGTAAATAAAAAATTCCAAAGAGATTATCCTTTAAGAGCCAGTCAATTTCATTTTTATCTTTGGGGTGTTTCCCTGACTATGGGTACAGGTACATATAAAATTCTGGGGTAAAGCTTCTGTGTACTGACGAGTATGAATAGTCAGATGAATAAATGATGGCTGTATGGGTTCAGCATGCAGAGCCGTCCCTCTAAAATGAGGTCACATTGATCCTGGGATTTCAAAGGCTGATGCTGGGGGACGTGGAGGGTGTTATAGAGAGGCAGAGCTCTCCAGGAATTTCCCTTGTGGGCACATCTACAGTTTCTCATCCTGCTTTCCCAGGAAAGGCACGATTAAACTGTCTGTGGGGACCATGCTGATTATTTCCTTTGTACACACATGTTTTTTTACTACTTCTTTTTTTCTTGTTATTTTGGTCAATTTATTATGAACATATAATTTACATACAATAATATCCAAAATTTTAGTGTACAGTTCTAAGAATTTTGTCAAATTTACTGTCAAAGAACCACTATCACCTGAATAAATTCCTATAAACTTCTTTGGATAAACACATTTTCCTATCCACTGCCCCTGATGATCAGAGAATTTTGCCTTTGCAACGATGTCCTTCACTGCAATCCTGGAATACGTACTCTGAGTTGGGAATCTTTCACTTAGCATTTGAGAGTCACTCTTGTTATTACGTGGTCATAACGGAATCTTTATTGCAGAATCATATTCTGCACAATGGACATTACAGGTTGTTCATCCTACTTCGTAGCTGAGGAACATTTGTGTTGGTTCAAGGGTCTGGTGATTACAAATAAAACTGATATAAACATTTGCCTAAGATATTTGAACACAAGCATTCACATCATTTGGATAAATATCTAGGAGATGGGTTGCTTGATCATAGGGTGACTATGTGTTTATTTAAATGAAACGTTGCCAAGATATTTTCTGAAGTGTTCTACTATTTCAATTTCTTACCAGCAATGCATTAAAATTATTTTACATTTTTACCATCATTTGGTATTTGTTTTTAAATTTAAATTTATGCCTTATGTCATTTTTCCAAGGTATTATAATATCATTTACCATATTCACTCTGCTGTATATCATGTTCTCATGGCTCCTGTGTTTTATCACTGGAAGTTTGTGCCTCTCATTCCCTTCACCTCTTTTGCAGCCTTACTCCCACCCCACGGGCAGCCGTCAGTTATTTCTCTATGAGTTTGTTTTCATTTTGTGCTGTTTGTGTTTTAGATTCTCATAATGGTCAGAATGACCATCTTCAAAAAATCTGGAGAGGATGTGGAGAAAAGGGGATCCTCCCACACTGTCAATGGGAATGTAAATTCGTACGCCACAGAGAGCAGTATGGAGGTTCCTCAGAAAGCTAAACGTAGAACCAGCACATGATCCAGCAATCCCACTCCTGGGCACATTTCAGAGAAAACAGTAGTTCAAAAAGATACATGCACTCCAGTGTTCACCGCGATAGTATTTACAGCAGCCAGGACACGGCGACAACCTAAATGTCCATTGACAGATGAATGGATAAAGAAGACGTGGTAGGTATATACAGAGGAATATTTCTCAGTCATTAAAGAATGAAATAATGTCATCTGCAGCAACATGGCTGGACCTAGAGATTGTCGTACTAAGTGAAGTAAATCAAACAGAGAAAGATATATGTGGAATCTTATTCCACTCACATGTGGAATCTTAAGAAATGATGATACCAATGAACTTATTTACAAAACAGGCTCACAAACTTTGAAAACAAACTCACGGTTATCAGAATGTAAAGGTGAAGTGGTGTAACAAATTAGGAGCTTGGGATTAACAGCCACACAATACTATGCATGGGGCTTCCCAGGCGGTGCTAGAAGTAAGGGACCTGCCCGCCAGTGCAGGAGACGTAGGAGATGCAGGTTCCATCCCTGGGTGGGGAAGGTCCCCTGGAGGGCATGGCAACCGCTCCAGTGTTCTCGCCTGGGGAATCACGTGGACAGGGGAACCTGGAGGGTTACAGTCCACGGGGTCGCAGAGAGTCAGACACGACTGAAGCAACTTAGTATGAATGCACTAATATATGCGAAGCAGATAATCAACAAGGACCTACTGTGTAGCCCTGCAATTCTACTCAATATTCTGTAATAAATTATATAGGAAAACAACCTGAAAAAGAATGTGTATACACTGAATTGCTTTTCTGTACACCAAAACTAACACAATATTGTAAATCAACTTTGTGTGTGTTTAGTCATTCAGTTGTATTCAACTCTTTGGACATCCATGGACTGTAGCCCGCCAGGCTTCTCTGTCCATGGAATTTTCCAGGCAAGAATATTGGAATAGGTTGTCATTTCCTCCTCCAGGGGATCTTCCTTGGATCGATCCCATGTCTCCTGAACCTCCTGCATTGGCAGGCAGATTCTTTATCACGAGCTTCACATTCCAATATAAAATAAAAATAAAAATTTAAAAAGAGGAGTTTTAGGAAAATGAAAATACTCTTCATGGTATTATAATGATGCATTCAGTTCATTATACATTTGTCCAAACCATTAGCATGTAGAATACCATTAGGGTGAGCTATGGATTTGGGTTGATTATTTTATCTTATTGAAAATTGTAGTGTGAATGTGTTGTGATTCAGTCAAGAAGAAATATTAATTCAAGATATTTATATATCGTTTAATAAAATGTGCCAAAAGAGTACATAATTTCATTTAAAATAATGATTTTTCTCCTATTCAGAATCACAGAACAGTTATTCAACAAAAGAAATAACTACAAATAGACATAATTTTATATTTAATGTCAAATCTGCTAAAACTACTTTTATTAAAAACTAGCCACAGTCCATTTTTTCATTTAAAAGAAGTTTTACTGGAGTATGGTTGATTTACAATATTTTATTAGTTTCTGTTATACAGAAAAGTGAATCAGTTATGCATATACATATGTCCACTTTTTATAGATTCTTTTCCTATATAGGTCATTACAGAATATTAAGTAGAGTTCCTTGTGCTATACAGTAAGTTCTTATTAGCTATCTATTTTACATATAGTAGTGTGTATATGTCAGTTCCAATTGACCAATTTATCCCTTTCTTCCCCATTTCCTCCTAGTAACCAAGAGTTTGCTTTTAAAGTCTGAGAACCTGTTTCTTTTTTGTAAATAAGTCCATTTTACCATTTTTTTTCCAATTCCACATACAAGTGATATCACATATCTGTCTTTCTTTGTCTGACTTACTTCACTCAGTATGACAATCTCTAGGTCCATCTGTGTTGCTGCAAATGGCATTATTTTGTTCTTCTTATTCCAACCACATTTCATTTACCTGTGACAAATCTCTCTTTCCAGCGTGTATGTGCCTGCATGAGACACATGCCTGCACCTTTGTTTACGGGCTTGACTGTACTCCTGTTTTAGCATTTATGTTTGCACTGACAGGTAGTGAACCAAATGTAAGTGAAACAGTGAATAAATCAAATAGCATCAGTAAGTTTTGACAAGTAGGTCTTAACATTTCTAAAGCTTCCCATTAGCCATTCTCATTCAGGTTTTAGATTTTTAAATGTTTTATTTTTAACTGGATGACAGATTTTTAAAGATAAAGATGTCACCTCAAAAATGTAAATTTTTTCACGTCCAGACTTGAAAAGCAACAAGTTACATGGGGAAAGTCTGAGAGGAGTTAAGTGAGGTTACTGTGCATACTACAGTGTTTAAAGTCCCAGCCCTATAGATAAATCTGTCTTCTCAACTACCTTCTTGAATGCACTCTTGACCTCCTTGTTCCTCAGGCTGTAGACCACAGGGTTCAGCATGGGGATGACCATGGCATAAAACACAGATGCCACTTTGTCTGTGTCCATGGAGTGCCTGGAGCTGGGCTGTAAGTACATGAAGATAACAGTCCCATAGAAGATGGAGACGGCAGTGAAGTGGGAAGTGCAAGTGGACAAAGCCTTTTGGTGACCCTGAGCTGAGTGCATCTTCAAGATGTTTACAAATATGAACAGGTAGGAAATCAGTATAACCAGAAGAGCAAACGAGACATTAAAGCTCGACATAAAAACAAGAACCACTTCACTAATGTGTTTTTCAGAGCAAGAGAGAGCCAGGACAGCTGGAACATCACAGAAGAAATGATGGACCGTGTTGGACTTACAGAAAGTAAGACTGAATATGTCTCCAACATGGAAGCAGGCATTTAGAAACCCAGAGATGTAGGAGCCTATGGCAAGATGTGCACAAACACTTGTCGTCATAGTTGTGGTATAATGCAGAGGTCTGCACACGGCTGCATAGCGATCATAGGCCATTGAGGCCAAAAGGTAATTTTCCACAGTAGCAAAGGCTACGAAGAAGAACATCTGAGCAGCACATGCACTGTAGGAGATGAACTTGTCTCCTATAAGTAACCCAGCCACAGCTTTTGGAGTGACAGCCGAGGAGTAGCCAAAGTCCACCAGAGACAGGTTACTGAGGAAAAAGTACATAGGAGTGTGCAGATGAGAGTCCAGGAGAATCAGTGTGATCATTCCCAGGTTTCCGACCAGAGTAACGAGGTAAATGAGAGTGAGCATGATACAGAGGAGGCTCCGCAGCTCGGGGGCACTGGATAGTCCAAGGAGGATGAACCCAGTCACTTCCGTGCTGTTTTCCATTAGTGCTATTTGGGAACCATTAGATGTCTTGGAGCAACAAGAAATAAAGGGAAAAGTGACCCCCAAAATAATAAATTGTAATGAAATGGGAGTGCCTAATTACCTTGTGCATTATGTCATTAATAATTTGTACTTCAAAATTATCTTGATTTAATGCTAAGAGCTTTACATTTAAGTTTGTGCATGTGGCCACTAGTGGTAAAGAACCCGCCTACCCATGCAGGACACATAAGAGATGTGGCTTTGATCCCTAGGTCGGGAAGATCCCCTGGAGTAGGAAATGGCAACCCATTCCAGTGTTCTTGCCTGGCGGGCTACAGTCTGTAGGCTTGCAAAGAGTCGAACATAACTGAAGCAATTTAGCATGCACACAAGTGTGTGAATGTGTGTGTATATGTATGTGTGTGTATATATATATGTGTGTGTACACTAGGTAGTGTTATTATGTTTATTTTACCATTGTAAGAATTAGAGATTTGAGATTATGTGATATTCTACAATTTCATTGTATGAAGAAATTTCAGGATTCAAGATTGAAATCCAGTTTCAATATAATAAAAATATGTGTGCGTTTATATACTCCATTGTCAGCATATTTAAAGGTGCCTGTAATAATAAGGATGAGGTTATGGGGTAAAGTTTGATCTTGCTAGGGATGCTTTTGTTTTAAACCTCCAATGGGAGACCAGCTGAAATTAACACCTACACAATCAAAGTATCATTTATCTTATTTTTTTAACTTCTCTTTATTCAGGGCTTCCGTGGTAGCTCAGTTGGTAAAGAATACACTTGCAATGCAGGAGACCCCTGTTTAATTCCTGGGTTGGGAAAATCCCCTGGAGAAGGGACAGGCTACCCACTCCAGTATTCTGGCCTGGAGAATTCCATGGGATGTATAGTCCATAGGGTCACAAAGAGTTGGACACAACTGATTGACTTTCAATTTCACTTATTCAGGAAGCAGCAGGATTCATAATTATCTCCAAATCCCTTACTAACCAAAGTTTTGACATTTATACTCCAGGTTCTACTTACTACTATAAAAATAATCAAAGCATCTTCTCCTGTGCTCTAATAATTCATCATATGCATAGTCTCCCCAAGGCTTTTACATGGATTGTACTTTTTAGTAAAAATCCCTGGGTTAGGAACATCCCTTGGAAAAGGAGATGGCAACCACTTCAGTATTCTAGCTTGAAAAATTCCTTGGACAAAGGAGCCTGGCAGGTTATAGTCCATGGCGTTGCAAAGCGTCAAACATGACTGAGAGACTGAGCACACACATGTTGATTTACATGGAATACAATAGCTTACCTTGATCCTTGACAAGAAGAGACAATCAATTTTGAATAGTGAGTGTGAAGTGAGAATTTCAGCCATAAAATAGTTAATCAGTAATGAAAGAGGGTAGTGGTCAAAAGGTTCCGAATTCTCTAAAGCAGAGAAACATGGAGGAAAAAGACTAACAAAGACGGAGGAGCCTGGGTTCAAATTTCAAATCCATGATCAATTCTTATTGTGCCTTGAAAGGAGTCACTTAGCCTCTCCTTATTTGTAGGATAAACATAATAAAATAACTTCTCTTACATAATTTACAGATTTAGTCGCTGTAAATAGCAAATAAGAGAAGGTTGTCATAATTTTTACATAGAGGTGGTTTTCTTGGCCATGGTTGTAGGCTCATAGCAATTCGTCAGGTAGTAGGGAGACCTGTGTGCAATGACGATGATTAACATGCGGGTGAGTATATGATGACCAAGGAGCTTGGCATGCAGTCAGGCCCCTCTAAAACGATGTCGTGTGGAGTGTTGGTATTTCAAAGGCGGGTGCAAGGGAACCAGGAGTGAATTATAGAGACATGGAGCTCTCGGGGATGCCCCCATGGGACCATCTACAGCTCCTCACCCCACCTTCCCAGGGAAGAAGCAATTGAATACCCTGTGAGGACCTTATTGCATATGAGTGTACATGCATATTTTGGTATTACTTGTTCTTTCCTCTTGAGTTTTTCTAAATACATAATTCACAAATATTAAAATCTACAGTTTTTGTATATAGTTTTTAAAATTTGGCCTAATGTATATGGTTATGTGTTACTGCAATCAAGATATAAAACCGTTCTATCATGTAGACAAAACCTGTGGTTCTTTCTGATCCACTCCTTCTCCTACCTGTGGCCCCTAGAAACCTCACAAATGCCTTGTGTACAAACTTTGCCTTTGCAAGAATATCCTTAACTAGAATTCTAGCATATTTGGTCTTTAAGTCTTGTTTCTTTCACTTACTATAACGCAGTTAACATCCATCAATGCTGTTAACTTGACTATCAGTGGAATTTTTTGAATAGTATTCCATTTTCATCAGCTCCTCGTTGCATGCATGCATGCTAAGTTGCTTCACTCGTGTCTGACTTTTTGCAACCCTACAGATTGTAGCTTGCCAGGCTCCTCTGTCCATGGAATTTTCCAGGCAAGAATACTGGAGTGGATTACTATTTCCTATTCCAGGGGATGTTTCCAACCCCGGGGTCAAATTCTTGCAACTCTTGCGTTGGCAGTCGGGTTCTTTACCACTAGTGCCAGAGACATTACATTGGTTCTAGTGCTTAGGGATTACAAATAAAGAGAAATAAAAAATAGATTAAGACAAATAAAAATGAAAACACTACATATCAAATATTGAATAGTTAACAAAAACAGTGTTCATAGAGATCCTTACAGCTGTGAGTGTTTATTTCAGGAATGAGTAAAGATCTGAAGGGAAAAGAAGTGCTCACTAAAATCAAAATTTAAAGAAAGCAGGAAATAGTACAGATTCGAGTAGTGATAAGGAAAATAGACAATAAAAATATGTAATCTGCAATAGAAGCCATATGAAACTAATAAACCCGTACCCAGTTTTCTCCATATCCTGTATTACTTATTTACTAAAATGTAAAAAATAACTGTTGCATGTATTTGAGAGCAACATGATGTTTCGATGGACAGGTACACAGTGAAATGATTGTTGCTGTCAATGTGATCAACATAAACATTTTTTCACATAGTTACTTGGTTTTCTATGTGTGTATTTCACACCATTATTCACAATAGCCAAGCTAAGGAAACAATCTAAGTGTCTCTGAAGGATACATGGATAAAGAAATTGTGGGATGACCCAGAGGGATGGTAAGGGGAGGGAGGAGGGAGGAGGGTTCAGGATGGGGAACACGTGTATACCTGTGGCGGATTCATGTTGATATATGGCAAAACCAATACAATATTGTAAAATTAAAAAATAAAAAATAAAGCAAAAAATATATATATATAAAAAGAAATTGTGGCATATATACATGCAATGGAGTAATATCCAGCCTTAAAAAAGGAGATATTGCCTTTTGCAACAGCATAAATAAACCTGGAGGACATTATACTAAGTGAAATACGTCAGAACTAGAAAGAACATGGCTGCCCGATCTCACTTATGTGTGGATCTAAGAAAACTAAACACAAAGAAACAGGTAGTAGAATGGTGGCGGTTTCTGTTGCAATGTTAGCTTTTTCACTTTTTATGGTGAAATGAAAATATCTCCTGCCATATCAATAGGCAAGAAATGTCACAGCCATCAGCGATTTCTGGCCTCCAAATATGAATGAGGGCTCCCCAAGCTGGGATCCCCCAGACGCCTCCACCCGCCAGGGTGATTGCTGAGGACCTGGGGAAGGCAAGAAGCAGCCATCTGCACATCCACCACCCGTTAGGGGGAGCCAGGAAACAGGAGTGGCCCCGGAGAGCGGAGGTGCATATGAAAGGAAAGAATTCACGGAGCCCAGAGGCTTGCATCTTCCTGTGCACAGAATGCTAAATTCCTTAACTTGATACCTGATATTTGATGTTCAGGCTGCCTGCTCCCTTTGTTGCAAACTTGTATATAGCCTGACTTCCTCTCCTGCCTCCTTGGAGCAGTTTTCTCCGAGCTACTGAGATGCTGTCTCCCTGGCTCAGAGTCCTAAACATTCCCACCAAATAAAATAGCTCTTTACTTTCAGGTTGTGACTATATTATACTCTTTGAAATAAGTCACTAAGTCGAGCTTACTGAACTGCAGGTGTTGTGGAACTAAGCTCCACCTCCTAGAGGGGGCAATGTTCTAACAAGAGTTCTGTTAGTGAAATTTGTCTGTTCTTCCTGATTTATTACTTAGTCATGTATTTTTTTAGTGTGTTCTCATACATTTACGCCTTGGGTTGTAATCCAATCCCAGGTTATTTTTTTGCTTTAATTATTCCCGTTTTCACCATGTGAAACTTTTTCAGTTAGATCCTTTGTCTCCCTGACATAGCACGAGCCTTCTGTTCTTTGAGCATTTCTTTACTTCGTGGCACTATAGAACGCTCTAGGCATAATGCTCTTGTTTTTTCTCTTCCCCCAAACCAGAATCAATACTTAAAAACTTGGCGGCTTAAAAGAACAGAAAGTTATTCTCTCACAGTTCCAAAAGCTGGGCATCCAAAGTCAGTTTCACTGTGCCAAATTAGTGGTGATCCCTTTGGAGGCTATAGGATCAGATCCATTATTGCTTGTTCCACTTCTGGTAATTGCACCACTCCGATCTCCATCTCCATAGCTACACCGCCTTCCCCTTCTCTGTGAGCCAATCTCTCTCTGACTTCTTCTAACAGGGATACAGGTGATTTCCTTTAGGGCCCACATGTATAATCCAGGACAGTTGTTCAGTCTTAAACCCTTAACATAACCACAGCTGCACAGTTCCCAGACTATACAGGTTCACATGGGAACATCTACATGATCTTTGAAAACTGGCTATAACTCAAAATTAGCTCTAACATTAAAAAATTAAGTTTCAACAGCAAAACATCATCATAAAAACAGATGTGAATCTTATGATATACTTCACTGCCTACACGTAGCAGCATGATCGTCTTCATACGTTCCAGTAGGATCTTACCAATGCTGAGATGGTGAAGTCTACAATCAGATAGAGACAGAAAAAGGAGCCACTGGTACATGTTCCCTTTGAAATTTTAGTATAGAATCGACTTCCCTGAGGATCAAATTAAATGCATAATGATATAGAATGTATGTTATGTTTATTACTGACAGGTATTTTTATATGAATATTATGAAGCATTTCAGTTAGAAGTATAATCAGTATGTATGAAGTAATTTTCCAAATTAACTGAGTAAACTTTTATATAATCTTATTAATGTATTTTTATGATTTACCAAATAGAATTCATTTGGTGCTTACTTGCCATTGTACAAGGCATTGTTGTAGCCACGCGTTCTCGGAAACAAACTCACTCAGAAGGACAATGCAGATAGTGGAGTGCAGTTTATTACACCAGCGGGCCCAAGGCAGTCTCCTCTTAGCCAAGGACCCGACCACTTTTTGTGAAAACCTTATATACCCTACCTATACGTGCCCAAACCCACCTCCCCAAATTCCCTGACAATCAAAGTTAACCCGTGATTCATATGCCTTAAGCCTAGGTAGTCAACAGTGGACAATTATCAATAGGCCTGTGGTCATACTCCTAATATGCATAATAGAATGTATGATTGTATTCTGTTACACAAATAATTAGGGTATTCTTTTAGGCCAGGGAGAGTCTAGGTACGAGCCCTGGGGCTCTTCCTTCGGGGGCCTGGTTTTCCAGTTGATATGTCATTTCCATAGATACTGGGCATAGAGCTCAAAGTCCACAGTCCAACCCAAGATGGAGTCCTGCTTTCAAGATACAGCCTGTTCTCTGTTTCCTCCTTCAACAGGATGAGGAGTATGTGTGTGTGGGGGAGGAGAGAGTGACTATTTTTAACAATGATCAGGGAAGCTGTCCATGTTAAGATAACACTTAAAGACACCCTGAGTGAAGTAAGCGGAGATTCCATTCAGAAGGAACCCCAGGTACAAAAGCAATGAAATGGAAGCATGTGTAGACTTGTCAGGAAACAGCAAGAGGATCACAGAATGAATGGAGTGGGGAAGCAGACATTGGGAGTGACAAGAGATGACCTAATTCAGCCAAAGTATGAACATAAACCATTTCACAGCATTTGTAGGCAGAAAAACGTACTGACTGAGCTTCGCTGGTGGCTCAGTGGTAAAGAACCCACCTGCCAATGCAGGAGACATAGGCTTGATCCCTGGGTTGTAAAGATCCCCTGGACAAGGAAGTGACAACCCACTCCAGTATTTTTGCCTGGGAAATCCCATGGGCAGAGGAGCCTAGTAGGCTACCTGGCATGCTACAGTCCATGGGATCACAAAGAGTCAGACATGTCTTTGCTACTGAACAACAACTCTCAGGGCATTTTAAAACATTGTGAAAATGTGTGGTCATCTGTGAAGAACTGAACATGCTTTTATTTTCCTCCATTTTTCTTCTAGTGTTTTCATCCTTTCATAAAAGCAAATGTTTGGTTTTTGGTTCTTCAAAATGACTCAGTCAAGACAGAAATATAGCTCCATTTAAATGTGATATTTATGTGTCTTTCAATAATGTGTTGGAGAAGGAAATGGCAACCCACACCAGTATTCTTACCTAGAGAATCCTGTTGACAGAGGAGCCTGGTGGGCTGCTGTCCATAGGGTCACACAGAGTTGGACGCGACTGAAGCAACTTAGCATGCATGCATGTCTTGGAGAAGGAAATGGCAACCCACTCCAGTATTCTTGCCTGGAGAATCCCAGGGACGGAGGAGCCTGGTGGGCTCTGTCTATGGGGTCGCACAGAGTCAGACATGACTGAAGGGACTTAGCAGCAGCAGCAGCAATAATGTATGCCAATAAGGCACATACTTTCATTTAGAGTTACAAAATATTTCTCTAATTAAGATACTTAGAAGAGATATTCAGCTAAATAAATTAAACATAAAGTTACATTCTAATACCCAAAAGTTATCCTAACTTATTTTATTAAAAACTACTAACACTTTATCACTGACATTTACACCACTGTCATGTGTAAATGACCGCATGCCTCATGCCCACATAGAGCACATGCATGTGTTTCTCATCATAGCCTTGCTTGTCTCACTGATTTACATGTACATTTGCACTGACATGTGGTAGAGAAAAAGCCTGTGTAACAAGTGAATAAATCAAATCCATGACTAAGGTTTTTGAGAAGCAAGACCCAAACATCTTATTCTTTCCCTGAGCTATACTATTTCAAGTATTACATTTCCAGACATATTTTATTATCCCTAAACAACATATTAAATGCATTGTATGGCTAAAAAGAGAGAATAGAATGACCTGAGACAAATGAAACTACATTATTTTGTATAATACATTAAAATGCAAATCCTAGAGAGAATTTTGCCTTCCCCCAAACCTTCTTGAATGTGCTTTTCACCTCTTTGTTCCTCAGGCTGTAGACTATAGGGCTCAGCATGGGGATGACCATAGCATAGAACACAGAGGCCACTTTGTCTGTGTCCATGGAGTGATTGGAGCTGGGTTGTAAGTACATGAGGATGATTGTCCCATAGAAGATGCTGATGGCCGAGAGGTGACTAGCGCAGGTGGACAAAGCTTTTTGGTGTCCCTTAGCCGAGTGCATCTTCAAGACAGTGATAAATATGAGAAGGTAGGAAATAAATATTACCAGAAGAGCAAAAAAGACATTAAAGCTTGAAATTAAAATGAGAACCACCTCTCTAACATGTTTATCAGAGTAAGAGAGAGCCATGACAGCTGGAATATCACAGAAAAAGTGATGGACCACCTTGGACTTACACAGAGAAAGACTGAACGTGCCCCCAACATGGATGGAGGCATTCACAAATCCACAGACGTGGGACCCTATGGCCAGATGGGCACACACACTTGTCTTCATGGTGATGGTGTAATGTAGGGGTTCACACACTGCGACGTGGCGATCATAGGCCATTGCAGCTAAGAGGAAATTTTCCACACTGGCAAAGGCTGCAAAAAAGAATATCTGAGTAGCACAGGCATTGTATGAGATGACCTTGTCTGCTCTAAGAAACCAGCCATCGCTTTCAATGTGACAGCTGAGGAGTAGCCAAAGTCCACCAAAGACAGATTAATGATGAGAAAGTACATTGGGGTGTGGAGACAGGAGTCCAACAGGATCAGTGGGATCATCCCCAGGTCTCCAAAAACACTGATGAGGTACATGAGGGTGAACACAATAAAGAGAGAAATTTGAAGTTCTGGAGCATTGGTTAGATCCACCAGGTGAAATCATCACCTCTGTACCATTCTTCATGGGAATTTTCTAAATTCTTTGTAGTAATGAGAAGGCAAAGAGCATCTGGTAAATAGCAAAAAGTTTGCACTGGAATTATATAAACACCCTGTTATTTTATCACTTTATGATGGCAATAAATTATTCTTCACAATTCTCTGATCTAGAGCATAGGTTTGAAGCAAAAAACCTAGTAAATATCTTATAGTTACATACTGATTTATCTTACAGCTACATACTTTGCGTTTTTGGGCTTCAAAGTCACTGTAGATGGTGGCTGTGGCCATGAAATTAAAAAAACACTTGCTCTTTGGAAGAAGTTATGACCAACATAGACAGCATATTAAAAAGTAGAGACATTACTTTGCCAACAAAGGTTTGTCTAGTCAAAGCTATGGTTCCAGCAGTCATGTATGGATGTGAGAGTTGGATTATAAAGAAAGCTGAGTGCTGAAGAATTGATGCTTTTGAACCATGGTGTTGGAGAAGACTCTTGAGAGTCCCTTGGACAGCAAGGAGATCCAACAAGTCAATCCTAAAGGAAATCAGTCCTGAATATTCGTTGGAAAGACTGATGCTGAAGCTGAAACTCCAATACTTTGGCCACCTAATGGGAAGAACTGACTCATTTGAAAAAACCCTGATGTTGGGCAAGATTGAAGGCTGGGTGGACAAGGAGATGACAGAGAATGAGATGATTGGCTGACATCACTGACTCCATGGAGATGTTTGAGTAAGTTTGAGTAAACTCCGGGAGTTGGTGATAGACAGAGGCCTGGGCTGCTGCAGTCCGTGGTCGCAAAGAATCAGACACGACAAAGTGACTGAACTGAGCTGAACTGATAGTTACATCCTGTTGAAGCTGCAAGATGCATACAGAGTACATGCATTGCACAACTTCCCACTTGTGCAGATGAGCAAACTAAGGTGCAGAAAGAGGTTATAATCTGTCTAAGATCACATATTTACCATAAACTTGTCTCCCAAGTCCGATAACTTGAATCTGTTAACGGTTTACATTTATATAGTGCTCATCCTCAGTACACATTTACATTTAATATGTTGGTCTTCCCTAGTGGCTCAGACGGAAAAGAATCTGCCTACAATGCAGGAGATCAGATCAGATCAGTCACTCAGTCGTGTCCAACTCTTTGCGACCCCATGAATCAGCACGCCAGGCCTCCCTGTCCATCACCAACTCCTGGAGTTCACTCAGACTCACGTCCATTGAGTCAATGATGCCATCCAGCCATCTCATCCTCTGTCGTCCCCTTCTCCTCTTGCCCCCAATCCCTCCCAGCATCAGAGTCTTTTCCAATGAGTCAACTCTTCGCATGAGGTGGCCAAAGTACTGGAGTTTCAGCTTTAGCATCATTCCTTCCAAAGAAATCCCAGGGCTGATCTCCTTCAGAATGGACTGGTTGGATCTCCTTGCAGTCCAAGGGACTCTCAAGAGTCTTCTCCAACACCACACTTCAAAAGCATCAATTCTTCAGCGCTCAGCCTTCTTCACAGTCCAACTCTCATGTCTATACATGACCACAGGAAAAACCATAGCCTTGACTAGACGAACCTTTGTTGGCAAAGTAATGTCTCTCCTTTTGAATATGCTATCTAGATTGGTCATAACTTTCCTTCCAAGGAGTAAGCGTCTTTTAATTTCATGGCTGCAGTCACCATCTGTAGTGATTTTGGAGCCCAGAAAAACAAAGTCTGACACTGTTTCCACTGTTTCCCCATCTATTTCCCATGAAGTGGTAGGACTGGATGCCATGATCTTCGTTTTCTGAATGTTGAGCTTTAAGCCAACTTTTTCACTCTCCACTTTCACTTTCATGAAGAGGCTTTTGAGTTCCTCTTCACTTTCTGCCATAAGGGTGGTGTCATCTGCCTGGGTTCAATCCCTAGGTCAGGAAGATCACCTGGAGACAGAAATGGCAACCCACTCCAATATTCTTGCCTGAAGAATCCTGTGGACAGAGGAGCCTGGAGGGCTACAGTCCATGGGGTTGATGTTAAAAACTATGTAATCCTCTTAACAGTCATACAAACAATTAAGTGTTTTTTTTTTTTTTTTTTTTTTTTTTTTTTTAATTTTATTTTATTTTTAAACTTTACATAACTGTATTAGATTTGCCAAATATCAAAATGAATCCGCCACAGGTTTACATGTGTTCCCCATCCTGAAAACAATTAAGTGTTTTGTGGACCTTTACACGTGACAGAGTGAAGCTTTTAATCAAAGGTAGAGCTTGGACTCTGGAAAAAGGTACATATATATTAAAAAAGCAGCCCCACCGTTTACTATTTGGGAGACATTATCCATAAAATAACTTCTTAGAGCCTTTCTTTCTCTATATACAAAATGAAAAGTTTAATAGGACGTCTAAAGTTGGATTATTATAATAGTTAAATGAGAGAATACATTTTTAAAAAACCACAAACGGATGTGCACTGCAATCCTAGTGATTTACTGTGTGTTCTCATTATGATAAAACAGCCGTCTCCATCTTGGTTTAGGAAATGAGGGTGGTGGCATGTAGGGTCTCAACATGTGGGTGAAGTTGACCTATGAGATTTGATCTATGAGATTCTAATTTGAACAATTAGAATCACACACTAAAGGCTATGAGTTTTGGGCTTCCCTGGTGGCTCAGATGGTAAAGAATCCGCCTGCAATGCAGGAGACCTGGGTTCTATCCCTGGGTTGCGAAGATCCCCTGGAAAAGGGAATGGTTACCCACTCCAGGATTCTTGCCTGGAGAATCCCACAGACAGAGGAGCCTGGTAGGCTACAGTTAATGGGGTGGCCAAGAGTTGGGCATGACTGACTTAGCACACCACAAAAACTATGGCTATTAAGTGTTTGTTGTTGCTAGTGGTGAAGAATTCGCCTGCCAGTGCAGAAGACACAAGAGAATGGGTTCAATCCCTGGGTCAGGAAGGTCCCCTGGAGAAGGGACTGGCAACTCTCCCCAGTATTCTTGCCTGGGAAATCCCATGGACAGAGGAGCCTGTGGGGCTACATTGAATGGAATCGCAAAGAGCTGGACATAACTGAGCAACTGAGTGCACATATATTTTAATTAGAAAATGGAGAAAGAAAAAGAAATAACAAGCAATACGATAATGTGTAAACCATCAACATATCCAGCTAGATCACACAGGTAATTCAATTCTTTCTTCCCTAAGAAAGAGATGAGAGCTATAGATGCCCTCATGGGGAATATCCCTGAAGAGCTCCATGTATCTATAACTCCTTCATGATTCCTATGAGCTAGTCTCTGAAATCCCCATCTGACTCAGTATGACATCATTTTAGCTGAGATCCCTTGGCTGTCATCTATTCCTCTGATTGTTAGCAGTTGTAAGTACATGCAGGCGTTCTCCCCCCGAACCCCCAACCTGAGGATTTGCTGTGATGCTGCAATCATGGCCAGAGAAAACATCCTGGTTCTCTGTGTTAACCTAGCAGGGTGGGATGGGGTGGGAGGTGGGAGGTGGGAGGGAGGTTTAAGGGGGAAGGGACGTATGTATGCCTGTGGCTGGTTCATGCTGATGTACAGCAGAAACTAACACAACATTGTAAAGCAATTATCCTCCAATTAAAAAAATAATTTTTTAAATACATATTGATTGACTTTAAAATGATAGCACTTCAGCAAGGGATTTTATGGCGCTTCCTTCATTTGCTAATCATAGGCCCAATTCTGTGAAATATATGGAAGAGATAATTTTATTATTTCTTTTTAAAATAAGCAGAAGACAAGTGACTCTGCCAAGAGTACAGTAAGAATTAGTGAAGTGTTCAGGACTTTCTCCCAGGTTTCTAACTCTGCTGGGTTCTTTCCTCCATCTTTACTTATCTTAGAGGTCTTAGAATCTTTTGACCAGTGCCTGACAGAGAACATCCATCTCTCGCTACATACATGCATTATTCCATGGTTAAATGCTGACTCTAGACTCACTATTTGGGACTGACGGTCTTTTCCAGCAGTAAGGTAAGACTTTATGTTTCATATAAATTTTTGGTGAGTGTAATTCATGCAAAAATATGTGGGGCAACTTTAGCTACTATGAACTATTTGAGCACAGAAATAGATATTTTGACAATTTTCTTCCCTAAAACTGTAAGTTGAGACTGCAGTTTAAATGTCAAAACTTCCATCAATAGGAAATTTAGTGACACAAGGAATATCCATCATACTGCCTTCCTAAAAAAAAATTAGCAAAAAAAAAATGTAAGTGATGCTGTCTTACTTCATTTTATTTACTATTTCTTGTCCTTTTATTGGAAGCTAAAAAAGAAACAAATAAAAAACACTAAAACACCAGAACAGAGTGAAATAATTCTTCTTTAGACCACAGAAGTGTTATAATTGAATTAGCAAGATCAATATTCCATTGTAATCTTTCCCCAATAACCTCATCCTCATGATTATTACTAGCACATTTATAAAGGCCAGTAGAGAGGGGGCTAAAAAATAAGGCTTTTGATTTGATCACAGCTGAGTTTGAATTTTGAATCTTTAACTTACCTGATACTAACTATGTAATTGTAGAGCTTCATGTAATTCTCAAATCCTCAGTTCTCTTAATGGTAAAATAGGAATAATAATACCTACCTTACAACATGACTGAGGATTAAATGAAAAGAGATATGTATTTGTATATATACATATAAACACATGAATAAATAAATTAAATATATATCTGACAATTAGAAGTACAATGGTAGAGAAGAATAATAGATGGCCTGTTAAAGGACTAAATTCAAGTAAGAAATATTTAAGGCACTTTTACACCAGAACATGTTCATATAAAAATTTCATACATGGGGCTCACCACCAAATCAGACCTATTGGCAGGCTGGACTGTCAACAAACTAGGAAATTTTCCACCCTTGACCTCTGTGGTTCAACTATGAGAAGATAGTAATAAGAGAAAGGATGAGTTTCTAAAAAGAGGCTCTGGGAATTCCCTGGCAGTCCAGTGGTTAGGACTCCAGGCTGTCACTGCCAAGGGCCTGGGTTGATCCCTGGTTGGAGAACTAAGATCCCACAAGCCACATGGGCTGGCCAAAATAAAAATAAAAAAGAGACCATTTCAACCCAAGCTAAAATGTGGATTTTAAAGGAGGAACCTGAGCAAAAGAATCACTCACATGGAATGACCAGAAGAGCCACTCTGTACAGCTGCAGAGGGACAGCCTGGGAAAGCCTGGAGGACACAGGAAAATGTCAGTGGACCAAAGGCGAGAGGAAGACACAGCACTACAGCTCTCACCCACGCCTGAACCTTGCACCTCACTACCCACGTTTCTCAAGCAATCATGGAGGTGACCAATTCATCTTAATACTAACATTACATCTGATGTGATCAGACTGCACTCAATACCCAGCATTTTACTCATCGTTTTTAATATGTTTTATCTCCTTTAATTCTCATAATAATACCTTGTTAAGTCTCAGGGACTTAAGTCCTTATTAACTTAACAACTTAATAAGTTGTTAAGCCACAGGGACTTCCCTGGTGGCTCAGCTTGTAAAGAATCCGCCTGCAATACAGGAGACCCAGGTTCAGTCCCTGGGTTGGGAAGATCCCCTGGAGAAGGGAATGGCAACCCACTCCAGTGTTCTTGCCTGGAGAATTCCATGGGCAGAGGAGCCTGGCGGGCTGCAGTCCATGGGTTGCAAAGAGTCGGATGACTGAGCAACTAACACTTATTTAGTCTCATTACTATTGTCACTTTGTAAATGAAAAAGATCGGTTCAGGGGAGTTAGGTCAGGCTCAGTGATTCCCAGGTAGTGGGTGGCAGGCTGTGTGCACTGCATCTCAGAGCCCAGGCTTCTTGCTGGATGCTGCACCCCACCTCGCTGAATTGTTTCTGCAGGTTGTATAGCTCCAACTGCCCCAGTTATCCCACCATGGGCACTGGGCAAGTGTCTCTCAGTTACTTCACTGTAAAACTGCAAAGCCTGGGTTAGAACACTGGAGACATAGAGTAATTGTAAACTGAATTAAGTTCAACTTGATTTTAAACTCAGTTAAGACAGTGGACTTACACTGGCAGTGGAATCTCTTACACTTCCAGTGAATCACTCACATTTCCAGTGAATCACTCACACTTCCAGTGAATCACTCACACTTCCAGTGGAATCACTCTGAAAGTGAAAGTCGCTCAGTCGTGTCCTACTCTCTGCGACCCCATGGACTGTAGGCCTCCAGGCTCCTCTGTCCATGGGATTCTCCCAGTAAGAAAACTGGAGTGGGTAGTCATTCTCTTCTCCAGGGGATCTTCCCGACAGAGGTATCGAACCCAGGTCTCCTGCATTGCAGACAGATTCCTTACCATCTGAGCCACGCTGGAAGCTGGGTACAGACATTGTTCTGGCAGTCATAATTTTATAAACTTAAATACAATACTCAGCCTCTGTGCTTCATGAGTTAAATGGGGACATTAATCTCATGGGGCTGTTGAGAGAAATAAAAGAAAATACGTGTCAAGTGTCCAGAGCAGTTTGGGGCACTTGAGCAATTTAGACCTAAGCGTTTACTAGGCTGAGAAAAACTGAATTAACAGATATATTTATTCAAGACGGTTCATCTTAATCAGGACATAATATTTTCTACATCTCAGTTTATGAACTTACAAAATTTAAAAGTTGGAAAATTATCCATGAAGACCCCTCAGCTTCAACAGTGTGAAACTCTACAGATACTTTGTGGCTTAAATTTCCTTTAGTCTGTACTTCAGATGTGGAGAATCTTGAAGTTCAAATTATTCCATTAATGAAATATTTGTATATGTGTATATATACACATATGCGCCTACAGTGCTGAATTAATTTCACTTTCAATCTCCCATTTGTTTATCACTGTGCTCCTTTCTTTTTCTTTGCCATAGGACCTCCTGTGATTCAAAAACTGCCTCCATGGGGAATGATACAGGAGTGCCTGAATTCATCCTGCTGGGACTCACCAGTGCCCCCGGACTGCAGGTCCCCCTCTTTATAATATTCCCGCTCATTTATCTTGTCAACGTGGTTGGAGCTCTGGGACTGATCCTGCTGATTCTCTTGGACTCTCGTCTCCACATCCCATTGTACTTTTTCCTTACAAATCTGTCTCTGGTGGACTTTTGCTACTCCACAGCTGTCACTCCCAAGGTGATGGCTGGGCTCCTGTAGGAGACCAGGTCGTCTCCTACAATGCACGTGCTGCTCAGAGGTTCTTGTTTGCAGCATTTGCCACTGTGGAAAGTTACCTGTTGGCCTCAATGGCCTATGACTGCTACGCAGCAGTATGCAACCCCCTACGTTATAACACCACCATGACAGCAAGTGTGTGTACTTGTATGGCTATGGGTCCCTACTTCTGTGGTTTCCTGAATGCCTCCGTCCACACGGGAAACATTTTCCAGCTCTACTTCTGTAGGGCCAATGTGGTCCACCACTTTTTCTGTGATGTTCCAGCAGTCATGGCTCTCTCTTGCTCTGGTAAACGTATCAGCGAGCTGATTCTCCATGTGGTGGCAAGTTTCAGTATTATGTTTGCCCTCCTGGTTATCTTGATTTCCTATTTGTTCATATTTACCACCATCTTGAAGACGCACTCGGCTGAGGGATATCAGAAGGCTTTATCCCCCTGCGCGTCTCACCTCACCACAGTCTCCATCTTCTATGGGACAGGCATCTTTATGTACTCTCAGCCCAGCTCCAGTCATTCCATGGACACAGACAAAATTGCGTCTGTGTTCTATACCATGGTCATCCCCATGCTCAACCCCTTGGTCTGTAGTTTGAGGAACAAGGAGGTCAAAAATGCTTTCAAGAAGGTGGTTAAGAAGGCATAATTTTCTAAGCTTCACCTTTGAAAGTTGTAGGATCCAGATGACTTAGTTTCTTTCCCCTAAGACCTTCATCATGCAGTAATTCACATTTTAAGGCTTGTACTGCACCTAAATTACTACGGTAACACCATTTCTTTTTTGAAAATCTATCATCTAGAAAAACAAAAAAAATATGTTTAAATATGTGATAGTTGATTGAGGATGGCCAGAGGGGACCTTAAGAATATTAAAATCCTGCTGGTAGTGAATTTTGTTAATTATATTTGATTTATTCGCATGTTGATATCTTTATCATGTGGCAATGGTGCTGCTGCTAAGTTGCTTCAGTCGTGTCTGACTCTGTGTGACCCCATAGACGGCAGCCCACCAGGCTTCCCCGTCCCTGGGATTCTCCAGGCAAGAACACTGGAGTGGGTTGCCATTTCCTTCTCCAATGCATGAAAGGGAAGTCGCTCAGTCGTGTCCGACTCTGTGCGACCCCATGGACTGCAGCCGGCTCCTCCATCCATGGGATTTTCCAGGCAAGAGTACTGGAGCGGCAATGCTAGCATATATGAAAACACGGCGCGCAGAAACCCACTACCAGAAGCATATGTAAGAATCTCGTAAGTGCGCATACGCACAGGAGTGAGAAATTTGTTAAAGGAGTTGGAGTATCGCCAGCTTTTAAATAAAAATTTAAAATAATCAATATGTGTTCATGTCTGACATTGTTTATCTAGTTGAGAAACTGTTTCCAGAGTCCAGAATGAGGAAAATTGTGACATGGATTTTTAATAAAAATATATGGTTTTATTGGATGATTTATTCAGCCCCACATACGTATAGCATTTTACAGAAATCAATATCTCTGTCTTTAGTGTGTCATCTGGTAGAAAGAGTAAGGTCACAGGATGATCTTGAGAAGCAAGAAGCCCACAGTACAAGAAAAGGTGATCAGTCAATAATAATGGAACTTTCCAGTTGTCCCGTATATGACTACGGTCTCTTACATTTTGAAAAAAAAAAATGCACTAATAATCATGCCATCCATTTTCCTCCCTGGAAAGACTATAAAATGGCTAAAGCCACTCACTCATAAACCCTCTAGTTTTAGGTGAGCCACGTGGTGCCTTCCCTCTTCTAGGCACTCACCCCGCTTCTTTCACGCCGCGTTCCTTGCTGTTCCTGGACAATCTCAGCGTGCCTCTTCCCCAGGGCCTTTGTACTCGCTGTTTCTAATGACCAAAGGCTCCCTCTCTTCCTTCAGGCTTGCTTCATTGTTACCATGTCATAGTTACCCCGGCCCCGTGGGCACTGTTCCCTGCTTACGTTTCTTGCTTTATTTTTCTTTGCTCTGGTCACTGCCCAAACCCTATTAATTTCTTTTCTTAAGGCTTTTTGCAATTAATGATTTGATTGTGCCAGGTCTTAGCTGAGGCATGTGAGATCCTCACGGTGGCATGTAGGATCTGTTAATAGTTCGGACCCAGGCCCCCTGCAATGGGAGCATGGTGTTTTAGCCACTGCATCACCAGGAAAGAACCCTATTTCCTTCTTTATTCAGTCATTTACCTTTCTCCCCAAAACATACACTACACAACAGGAGTGACTTTGTCTTCTTTATGAACAACTTCATGCACAATACATGAATAATGATCCGATTCACACCAATAGTTCAATAAACGTTTGTTTAAAGAATTCAGTTTGGTGTCCAGAAGTCAATATATCTGAATTACTGATAATTATAGTTTACTACTCTTTAGAAAATTCTTCAGATAATAATTTTAGAGCATTTCTGGAGATACAGCTTTTTTATCTATATTCTCACTCACTATTTGTACTTTTGGACAAATTAATTTTTTGGAAACCAACAGTATTAAATGATTAATATCAAACCATCTAAATGTTTCATTAGTGATTTTTCATTAAGGGGAAAATAACACATGAAATGAATTTTATTTAGTAAATCAAAAAGGCAAACTATGAGACTATGAGAAGTTTCCTACCTGATACAATTTGCAAAATTTCTTCATAAATAATTATTCATTTAACTTAAATTATTCTAAACAGACAAGACTTACATAATTCTCACCCAGTTTCCTCTATTTTTAACATCTTATTTTATCATATTTGTCAAAACTAAGAAACCAATATTGACATGTTACTATTATCTAAAACTTCAATAATTTATTCAGATTATTACTGATATTTTCAATTATGTCATTTTGCTCGCACAAATCTAATCAAGGACACGACATTGCCTATATTTGTTATATCTCTTTATTCTCCTCTGATTTGTGACAGTTTCTCAGTCTTTCCTTATTTTTCTTTAACTTAATATCCTTAAGGAGTACTGGACCAGTGTTTTGTTGAAAGTCTTTCAACATATGTTTCTGATTTTTTTGGTCACAGTTATACAGAATGTATAAGTTTGAGAAAGGATAAGTGACCTTTGTATCACATCCTATCAGATAATGCATTTTACCAACAAGACTTGTCACTGGGGGATGTTAACCTCGATCACCTGCTCAAGATACTTTTGCAGGTTCTTTGACGTAGTGCTAACTCTTCTCCTTTCATACTCTGTACTCCAGAGAGAAGTCATTAAGTTCAGCCCACCTTTAAGGTAGAAGGGAATATACTCTACCTTCTAATGGAAGTCTAAATATATAGCTTGGAATTTTTCTATATAAGGAAGAATTATTTATTTGTTTGTTATTTATATCAGCATGGAGTCATGTGTATTTGTTTCATACTTTGGGTTACACTTTGGTACCATGGTATTTATTGTGTTGTTCAAATTGCTCCATCTTTGGCTACTGGGAGCACTTTTAGTTTTACTCCTATTTCCTTCTAATATGCCCCAACCCTTTTGTCTTTTGGGTTCCTCCTTATTTTCTGGAACTACAAGGTATTCCAGGTTCATTCTGTATTATCCTTGTCCCAATCCTATCATCAGCTAGTTCTCCAAAGAACCATACTTCCTTTTATTCAGCTCAGTTCAGTTGCTCAGTCATGTCTGAGTCTTTGTGACCCCATGGACTGCAGCACACCAGGCCTCCCTGTCCATCACCAACTCCCGGAGCGTCCTCAAACTTGTGTCCATCAAGTCAGTGATGCTATCCAACCATCTCATCCTCTGTCCCCTTCTCCTCCTCTTCTCTCCTTCCTTTTATTAGATAATGATATTTAGTATTGAGTGGTGTGTTAGGTATAGTTATTGCTACTGGGCACCACTTATTACAGGCCCTCTAAGCAGAGAAACCTGGAATAAATATTATATACAGATAGATAGATAGATAGATAGACATAGAGACAAATAGATATCTATATTTATATAGATATAGATAGTTCCATGAAAGGAAAAGTGAAAGTGAAAGTGTTAGTTGTTCAGTCGTGTCTGACTCTTTGAAACGCCATGGACTGTAGCCCACCAGGCTCCTCTGTCCATGGAATTCTCCAGGCAAGAATACTGGAGCCAGGTAGCCATTCCCTTCTCCAGGGCATCTTTCTGACCCAGGAATTGACCCCAGGTCTCCTGCATTGCAGGTAGTTTCTTTTACCGTCTAAACCATCAGGAAGATAGTCTCATTGTTTTGACAAATGCATAGTCAAGTATCTATCATCCCAGTACCATATAGACTAGTTCTATCACTCTAAGTATTTCCTTATGTGTCTCTTTTTCAGAAAACAGCTCTTCCTTTTCCCAACCCACCAACAATGAACAATTTGGAAAGGAAATTAATAGCTGTACAGTTGAGCTTTGAGCAACATGGGTTTAAACTGAATGGGCCCACTCATATGTTGATTATTTTTCACTAAATATGTATAAGAGTAGTACACAATCTATGGTTGGTTGAATCTGCAGATGTAGAATTGCAGATACGGAGTTGCAATTTGTTTTAAACTTATATGTGATTTTTTAACTGTGCAGAGGGCCCATGCCTCTAATGTTAAGGAGTGTTTGAGTCTCAACTGATTTACAATAGCATCAAAAGGAATAAAATGCTTAAGGATAAACTTAATCAAAGAATTGAAAGACTTGAAAGACTGAAAATTACAAAGTATCATTAAAAAAAACTAAAGATGATACAAAAAAAGGAAAGATAGTCTATATTCATTGATTGGAAGACTTAATATTGTTTAAACAGCCATACTACCTGAATTGAAAGAGACACACGTACCCCACTGTTCATCGCAGCACTGTTTATAATAGCCAGGACATGGAAGCAACCTAGATATCCATCAGCAGACGAATGGATAAGAAAGCTGTGGTACATATACACAATGGAGTATTACTCAGCCATTAAAAAGAATACATTTGAATCAGTTCTAATGAGGTGGGTGAAACTGGAGCCTATTATACAGAGTGATCAGATCAGATCAGATCAGTCACTCAGTTGTGTCCGACTTTTTGCGACCCCATGAATCACAGCACACCAGGCCTAGCCAGAAATAAAAGCACCAATACAGTATACTAACGCATATATATGGAATTTAGAAAGATGGTAACGATAACCCTGTATGCGAGACAGCAAAAGAGACACAGATGTATAGAATGGTCTTTTGGAGTCTGTGGGAGAGGGTGAGGGTGGGATGATTTGGGAGAATGGTATTGAAACATGTATATCATATGTGAAACAAATCGCCAGTCCAGGTTCGATGCATAATACAGGATGCTTGGGGCTGGTGAACTGGGATGACCCAGAGGGGTGATATGGGGAGGGAGGTGGGAGGAGGGTTCAGGATGGGGAACACATGTACACCTGTGGTGGATTCATGTTGATGTATGGCAAAACCAATACAATATTGTAAAGTAATTAGCCTCCAATTAAAATAAATTTATATTAAAAAAATAAAAAATAAATAGCCATACTACCTCAAGCAGTCTACAAATTCAATGCAATCCCTACCACTGAGCCGAAACTACCCAAATACATTCATGTTGCTACAGCTTATGGTAAATTCTTGCCAATGGAATGTATTCAGTAATAATGTGTACAGCATCTGCATCACTTTCTTGAAAAGAAATTATTTTTCCTCTAGCTTACCTATTTCTCCTTTCCTCTAGATATAATAATTATAGTGAAGACAGACTTTCAAGACTCTAGGCAATGGTAGAAAGAGACAATGTGGAATGAACTTGGTCCCAGGATATCCGAGACACACAAGTTGTCTAGATAATTCATTTTCACCATGCTGCATTAGCTACCACTATTTGAGAAATAAATAGTTCTATTTTAAAATCCACTGTATTTTGTCTCTCTTTGTTACAGAAGTTTAACCTAATTGTGATAAATGAATTATGGGTAGAAATTCTTTGCAGTTCTTTTCCTCAAGAGACAGAGTCTTTTTCTTCATGTTTGGATCTTGATCATCCTTTTGACATGCATTGATTAGTATAACATGGTCGAAAAAAATGTTGTGAGTTGGGAGTCTGGACTTTAAGAAGCTTTTTAGTTTTGCTATCACACTGTGAGAATGTTAGCCTGAAAATATTATGAGAGAAAGCTTTTCCAGCCTCTGAAGGATCAAAGACCATGTGTAGAAGAGATAGAGAGTAGCCAGAGTCAGCATCCAGATATATAAGGACATCTTTAAACTTTAAGCCCAGCTGACCATGCAGAAAATAGGCAACCTCATGAGTCCATGTGAAAGCAGAAAAATAAACGCCCTGCCAACCATAGAACTGAGAGAAATAATAAACAGTTGTTTTAAGCTTCCCTGGTGGCTTAAGTGGTAAAGAATCTGCCTGCAATACAGGAGACTTGGATTCAATCTCTGGGTCAGGATAATCCCTTGGAGAAGGGAATGGCAACCCACTGCAATATTCTTGCCTGGAGAATCCCATGGACAGAGGAGCCTGGCAGGACACAGTCCTCGTGGTCACAAAGAGTTGGACACATCTGAACAATGAACACTCACTTTTCACTACTACTTTAAGCCACGAAGTTTCTTGGGAGTTTATCACAAAACAATAGATAACTGATTAGCAATACATATTGTATAATCTCTTTAATTAAATCTGTGTACTGAACAGAAGCTTCATCTTCTCAATGGCTCTCCTGAAAGCATTACTAACCTCTTTATTCCTTAGACTATAGACGAGAGGGTTCAACATGGGTACGATTATTGTATAGAACACAGATGCCCTCTGGTTGGTGTCCGTAGAATGATTAGAACTTGGCTGTAAGTACATGGAGATCACAGTTGCATAGAATATGGTAACAGCAGTGAGGTGAGAAGAACAGGTGGAAAAGGCTTTCTTCCATCCCTCCGCTGAGCGCATGCTCAGGATGGCAAAGAATATAAACAGATAAGAGCTCACAACTACCATCAGGGCAAAAAAGACATTGAAAGCTGCTAGAATAAAGAGCACCATCTCATTTACGTAGATATCAGAGCAGAAAAGAGCCAGGATTGGAGGAATATCACAGAAGAAGTGATGGACCACATTGGAATGGCAGAAGGAGAGGCGGAAAATGAATCCAGTGTGGATGGCAGACTCAGCAAAGCCCCAGACATAGCAGGCCGCGACCATCTGAGGGCACACACCAGGGGTCACAGTGCTGGCGTAATGTAGAGGCTTACACACGGCGGCGTGCCGGTCGTAGGCCATGGCAGCTAGGAGCAAACAGTCTACACTGGCAAAGGCCACAAAGAAGAACATCTGAGCAACACACCCTCCGTAGGAGACGACCTTATCTCCGGTGAGAAGCCCAGCCATCACCTTGGGAGTCACAGCTGAGGAGTAAACACAATCCACCAGAGAGAGGTTACTGAGGAGAAAATACATGGGGGTGTGCAGACGAGAGTCCAACAGGATCAATGTGATCATCCCAAGATTTCCAGTGAGAGTGATGAGATATATGAACGTGAATGTTATAAACAGGGGGACTTGCAACTCTGGGGCATCCGTCAGTCCCAAAAGTCTAAACTCATTCACCTCAGTGCTGTTCTCCATGAAGGACATTTTGAAACGATGTTTTACCTGTCAGAAGAAGGGAAGCAAAATGGAAGAATTATTGGTGCATGGAAAGTGACTCGCTGCACGTTCTGTCACCTGAACAACACGAGCACGCCTTGATACCACCGTCAGTACAGCTCAGCTCAGTTCAGTTCAGTTCATTTGCTCAGTCGTGTCCGACTCTTTGTGACCCCATGGACTTCAGCACACAAGGCCTCCCCGTCTATCACCAACTCCCAGAGTTTACTCAAACTCATGTCCGTTGACTTGGTGATGCCATCCAACCATCTCATCCTCTGTCATCCGCTTCTCCTCCTGCCTTCAATCTTTCCCAGCATCAGGGTCTTTTCCAATGAGTCAGTTCTTTGCATCAGGTGGCCAAAGTATTGGAGTTTCAGCTTCAGCATCAGTCCTTCCAATGAATATTCAGGACTGATTTCCTTTAGGATGGATTGGTTGGATCTCCTTACAGTCCAAGGGACTCTCAAGAGTCTTCTCCAACACCACCACAGTTCAAAAGCATCAATTCTTTGTCACTCAGCTTTCTTTATAGTCCAACTCTTACATCCATATATGACCACTGGAAAAACCATAGCCTTGACTAGATGGACCTTTGTTGGCAAAGTAATGTCTCTGCTTTTTAATATGCTGCCTAGGTTGGTCATAGCTTTTCTTCCAAGGAGCAAGCATCTTTTAATTTCATGGCTGCAGTCACCATCTGCAGTGATTTTGGAGCCCCCAAAAATAAAGTCTGTCACTATTTCCATTGCTTCTCCATCTATTTGTCATGAAGTGATGGGACCAGATGCCATGATCTTCGTTTTCTGAATGTTGAGTTTTAAGCCAACTTTTTTGACTCTCCTCTTTCACTTTCATCAAGAGGCTCTTTAGTTCTTTGCTTTTGGCCATAAGGGTGGCATCATATGCATATCTGAGGTTGTTGATATTTCTCCCAGCAATCTTGATTCCAGCTTATGCTTCATCCAGCCCAGCATTTCTCATGATGTACTCTGCATATAAGTTAAATAAGCAGGGTGACAATATACAGCCTGACATACTCCTTTCCTGATTTGAAACCAGTCTGTTGTTACATGTCCAGTTCTAACAATATTGCATAGGATCCTGGAATGTTAGGTCCATGAATCAAGGCAAATTAGAAGTGGTCAAGCAGGAGATGGCAAGATTTAACATCGACATTTTAGGAATCAGTGCACTAAAATGGACTGGAATGGGTGAATTTAACTTAGATGACCATCATATCTATCAATATAAGGTTCTCAATAACCCCAAGACTGGCAGCTTCTCATCTTGCCATCTGTAAAGGCATGCACTGTATTCATTAGTTCCTGACCCCACTCAGCTATTCCAAACAACCACTTAATTATGTACAAAATACCTATTGTGTGGGCTTCCCTGACGCCTCAGCAGGTAAAGAACCTGCCTGCAGTGCAGAAGATGCAGGTTCGATCCCTTGGAAGGAAAGATGACTTGGGGGAGGAAATGGCAGCCGAGTCCAGCATTTTTGCCTGGAGAATCCCATGGACAGAGGAGCCTGACGGGCTACAGTCCCTGGGGTCACACAGAGTCGGACGTGACTGAGCACATACATACTGCTAGTGTCTATTGTTTATTTTTATACCGGTTGAAAGTTGTGCTTCCTCTGCAGATTGCTTTTTCTGAAGACTTTTTTTGACGTGGACCAGTTTTGAAATCTTTATTGAATTTGTTACAATATTGCTTCTGTTTCACATATAGGTTATTCTGGCCCCGAGACATGTGGGGTCTTAGCTTCCTGACCAGGGATCAAACCTACACCCCCTGCATTGGAAGGCAAAATCTGAACCCCTGGACTGCCAGGGAAGTCCCTATTTATACTTTTATCGCTGTTGTTCCTAAGCAAGACATCACTCCTATTCACTGAGCACTTACCATAAGCCAAGTAGTTTGAGAAGGATAAATATTTCATTTGATCTTTTCAGCTCTCCTATTAGATTATCACCTGAGAAAAAAGTGATATATCACTGTCTTTCTGGAGGTGAACAGTGTGAAGAATGAGATTATCATCCAAGCAACTATGATCTATCTGAGGTCTAAGAAATGGAGAGTCAATTGCATGTTAAATGCAGATTTTCGACTGTGCTGAGGGTCACTGCCCCTAAATCTCATGTTGGTCAACAGTCAGTCTTACTTAGTGAAATATGTTTAAATCACAAGATGAATCCAGGATGGTTCATCCTGATGGCTGTCAGAGATGGGGGAGTGGAGGGTGGCTGACATGGGTGAAAGAGTCAAATGATACAAACTTTCAGTTACAAAATAAATCATGGGGATATAATGTACATTATAGGCAATAATGCTACACTGCATATTTTAAAAAGTTGTATCTATGCATGGTGACAGCTGTTATCAAGACTTATTCTGATGATCGTTTTACTATAAATACAAATATCAAACCACTGTGTTGTGCGCCTGAAACTAATAGATAGAAGATAGAAAAGCACAGGAAGTAAAGGTACGTTTCAGATAAAAATACGCTAGGGCTCCATGAAAGTTTTATTTCTACTGTACGCATTAGGTGGGTAGACGTGCTGAGCGACAATGTACGTCATGTTTTTTTCTGTAGATTTCTTATTCAAAAAGTGTAAAGCTTTTGATCTCGGGCTTCCGAAAATCCCATGCAAAGTTACACCTGACACTGCTCTAGTAACACAGGACCATGAACTTCATAGTGTGTTCCATGGAGTTCAGCTAGTGACTTATTCATGTCTTCATTTGTCCACTCAGTGCCTTAGTAAACATTTACTGAGTACCCACCATTTTCTGAGTGCCGCCCTGAACACAGGGATTGTGCTCAGAAAAATATCATCTTCTATTACTTGAGAAAAGTCATTTCTTAGTTAATGAAGGTTGTTGAAACATCTGGACTCTAGCTTGGGAACATGAGAGCATTAAAACTCAGGATTTTAAACTCCAAAGAAATTCACGAGGACACACTGCCTTTGTAACTTTACACAGCACATCTTGTAAGACCACAGTCTAAACTAGGCCATAGAACTGACCTAGAAATTTACCTTACTTTTCAAGGAAAGTGGCACAACTTCCCTGTGACCTTCAAATTTTTAGTCCCACTCAAAGAGAAAGGATCCTATTGAAGCTTTTTCTACATGTCTCATCACAAAGATTGAAGTTCTCCAGAGGCAGGGAGATATAAGGAAAATGTAATTTTTAAGTGAGGATGATAAAATACTTTCAAATGTGTCACACAGGGATGTTGCTGTGAGGACAAATAGGAGAACATCCTTGCATGCACTCTATAAAGGGCTGAGCAATGTCAAGAAAGGATTATCGTACTCACCATGGACATTTTAGCTTGGGGTTTTATCCCTGATCGTTGTTACAGGCTCAGAGTAATATGCCTGGGAAATAAGTTCACTTAGTAAAATGGACAAACTATTACCTTAAGATTTATAGAAGAATGCCAAAGGGCCTCTGACCAGCAGACTGGTCCATCTAAAACGATGTCAGAGTCATTGCGATGTTACAGGCCAGTGAATGGAAACCAGGTGGATTTATGTGGACATGAAGTCATCAGGGGATCAGGTACCCAGGAGGGAAGCCACCATCTCTCATTCCACCTGGAGAAGAAGCAATTACACTGTCTGTAGAGACCTACCTTAGTTTGTGAAGGCACAACACGATATATCTACATCACTGGGCATTATTTCTTTTGGTAGTGAAGACACCTTTAGAAGAGATTAGTCACTAACTTTCCTGATAGAATCAGACAGAATCATGAGAGGAGTAATGAAAACTATGCTAGGACATTAATTCTGTTATCTCACAGCGATATGACTTCCTAAATTCACAACAAAACTGTTACAGGTGACATAACCCTTCTGCACATCAGTCCCCTCATTTATAAAAAGGAGATGATGATAGTGCTTACTTCTTATGGATGTTATGAGGAACGTATTCGTTGATGCTCATAAAGTTCTTCGAACAGCCTGATACATGGTAAACTCATCAAATACTATAAAATACAAAGTCTTAATTTTCTTTGTAAAAGAGCCTCTGTTTCTGAAAGTGTGATTTTCTCTGAAATAAATCATTTATCCCTTGTGGTGGTGGTGTTCAGCCGCTACGTCATGTCTGACTCTGTGATCCCATGGACGGCAGCACGACCGTCTTCTCTGCTCTTCACTATGTCTCAGTGTTTGCTCAAGTTCATGTCCATTGAGTCGGTGATGCCATCCAACCATCTCATCCTCTGTCATCCCCTTCTCCTCCTGCCTGCAATCTTTCGCAGCATCAGGTCTTTTCCAATGAGATGGCTCTTCACATCAGGTGGCCAAAGTACTGGAGTTTCAGCTTTGGCATCAGTCCTTTCAATAAATATTCAGGGTTGATTTGCTTCAGGATTGACTGGTTTGATCTTCTTGCAGTCCAAGGGGACTTGAAAGTCACCATGAGTTAATTTCAAAGACCCTAACATATAGTTGTGGGATTGGGGATGCCTGTGAAAAATTAACAAACCAAGAAATAAGACAGAGGAGGGTCAAAACATGAACATTCTTAAGGTGTCAAAAATTGTAAAGCAAGGATTCATCAGTACAATCTTTGCTTTTTTTCCTCCAGTTATGGACAAGGCTGAACAATTCTGGGACTCCACCAAAACAAAAATTCAGATATATTTCTATGTAGAAACTGTAACATGACCACTAGGAGATTCCATTTTCTGGAAGTTCTTTACCTTCACTTCACATCAGTAGCTCAGTCGTGTTCAACTCTTTGTGACACCATGGACTGCAGGACGCCAGGCCTCCCTGTCCATCACCAACTCGCAGAGTTTACTCAAACTCATGCCCAGCGAGTCAGTGATGCCATCCAGCCATCTCATCCTCTGTCGTCCCCTTCTCCTCCTGCCCCCAATCCCTCCCAGCATCAGGGTCTTTGCCAATGAGTCTGCTCTTCACATCAGCTGGCCAAACTATTAGAGTTTCAGCTTCAGCATCAGTCCTTCCAATGAATATTCAGGACTGATTTCCTTTAGGATTGATTTGTTGGATCTCCTTGCAGTCCAAGGGACTCTCAAGAGTCTTCTCCAACACCATAGTTCAAAAGCATCAATTCTTCAGTTTTCAGCTTTCTTTATAGTCCAACTCTCACTTCCATACATGACCACTGGAAAAACCAGAGCCTTGACTAGACGGACCCTTGTTGACAAAGTAATCTCTCTGCTTTTTAATATGCTGTCTAGGAGGTGATGGAATTCCAGTTGAGCTAATTCAAATCCTAAAAGATGATGCTGTGAAAGTGCTGCACTCAATATGCCAGCAAATTTGGAAAACTCAGCAGTGGCCACAGGACTGGAAAATGTCAGCTTTCATTCCAATCCCAAAGAAAGGCAATGCCAAAGAATGCTCAAACTACCACATAATTGCACTCATCTCACACACTAGCAAAGTTAATGCTCAAAATTTTTCAAGCCAGGCTTCAGCAATATGTGAACCGTGAACTTCCAGATGTTCAAACTAGTTTTAGAAAAGGCAGAGGAACCAGAGATCAAATTGCCAACATCCACTGGATCATGGAAAAAGCAAGAGAGTTCCAGAAAAACATCTATTTCTGCTTTATTGACTATGCCAAAGCTTTTGACTGTGGATCACAATAAACTGTGGAAAATTCTGAAAGAGATGGGAATACCAGACCACCTGCCCTGCCTCTTGAGAAACTTATATGCAAGTCAGGAAGCAACAGTTAGAACTGGACATGGAACAACAGACTGGTTCCAAACAGGAAAAGGAGTACGTCAAGGCTGTATATTGTCACCCTGCTTATTTAACTTATATGCAGAGTACATCATGAGAAACCCTGGGCTGGAGGAAGCACAAGCTGGAATCAAGATTGCCGGGAGAAATATCAATAACCTCAGATATGCAGATGACAACACCCCTATGGCAGAAAGCAAAGAAGAACTAAAGAGCCTCTTGATGAAAGTGAAAGAGGAGAGTGAAAAAGTTGGCTTAAAGCTCACCATTCAGAAAACGAAGATCATGGCATCTGGTCCCATCACTTCATGGGAAATAGATGGGGAAACAGTGGAAACAGTGTCAGACTTTATTTTTCTGGGCTCCAAAATCATTGCAGATGGTGACCACAGCCATGAAACTAAAAGACACTTACTCCTTGGAAGGAAAGTTATGACCAACCTAGAGAGTATATTGGAGAAGGCAATGGCACCCGACTCCAGTACTCTTGCTTGGAAAATCCCATGGATGGAGGAGCCGGTAGGCTGCAGTCCATGGGGTCGCTAAAAGTCGGACATGATTGAGCAACTTCACTTTCACTTTTCACTTTCATGCATTGGAGAAGGAAATGGCAACCCACTCCAGTGTCCTTGCCTGGAGAATCCCAAGGACGGGGGAACCTGCTGAGCTTCCGTCTCTGGGGTCGCACAGAATTGGACATGTGAAGCGACTTAGCAGCAGCAGCAGAGAGTATATTGAAAAGCAGAGATATTACTTTGCCAACAAAGGTCCATCTAGTCAAGGCTATGGTTTTTCCAGTAGTTATGTATGGATATGGGAGTTGGACTGTGAAGAAAGCTGAGCACCGAAGAATTGATGCTTTTGAACTGTGGTGTTGGAGAAGACTCTTGAGAGTCCCTTGGACTGCAAGGAGATCCAACCAGTCCATCCTAAAGGAGATCAGTCCTGGGTGTTCATTGCAAGGACTGATGCTGAAGCTGAAACTCCAGTACTTTGGCCACCTCATACGAAGAGTTGATTCATTGGAAAAGACCCTGAAGCTGGGAGGGATTGGGGGCAGAGGAGAAGGGGACGACAGAGGATTAGATGGCTGGATGGCATCACTGACTCGCTGGACATGAGTTTGAGTGAACTCCAGGAGTTGGTGATGGACAGGGAAGCCTGGCGTGCTGTGATTCATGGGGTTGCAAAGAGTCGGACACGACTGAGTGACTGAACTGACCTGAGGTTGGTCATAGCTTTTCTTGCAAGGAGCAAGCATCTTTTAATTTCATGGCTGCAGTCAGTATCTGTAGTGATTTTGGAGCCCAAAAGAAATAAAGTTTGTCACTATTCCCACTGTTTCCCCATCTATTTCCCATGAAGTGATGGGACCAGATGCCATGATCTTCGTTTTCTGAATGGTGAGCTTTAAGCCAACTTTTCCACTCTCTTCTTTCACTTTCATCGAGAGGCTCTTTAGTTCTTCTTTGCTTTCTGCCATAGGGGTGTTGTCATCTGCATATCTGAGGTTATTGATATTTCTCCCGGCAATCTTGATTCCAGCTTGTGCTTCCTCCAGCCCAGGGTTTCTCATGATGTACTCTGCATATAAGTTAAATAAGCAGGGTGACAATATACAGCCTTGACGTACTCCTTTTCCTGTTTGGAACCAGTCTGTTGTTCCATGTCCAATTCTAACTGTTGCTTTGTGACCGGCATACAAATTTCTCTGGACACAGGTCAAGTGGTCTGGTTTTCCCATCTCTTGAAGAATTTTTCAGTTTGCTGTGGTCCACACAGTCAAAGGTTTTGGCATAGTCAATAAAGCAGAAATAGATGTTTTTCTGGAACTCTTTTGCTTTCTTGATGATCCAACAGATGTTAACAATTTGATCTCTGGTTCCTGTGCCTTTTCTAAAACCAGCTTGAATATCTGGAAATTCACAGTTCACGTACTGTTGAAGCCTGGCTTGGAAAATTTTGAGCATTACTTTTCTAGTGTGTGAGATGAGTGCAATTGTGTGGTAGTTTGAACATTCTTTGGCATTGCCTTTCTTTGGGATTAGAATGAAAACTTACCTTTTCCAGCCCTGTGGCCACTGCTGAGTTTTCCAAATTTGCTGGCATATTGAGTGCAGCACTTTCACAGCATCATCTTTTAGAATTTGAAATAGCTCAACTGGAATTCCATCACCTCCACTAGCTTTGTTCTTAGAGATGCTTCCTAAGGCCTGCTTGACTTTGCATTCCAGGATGTTTGGCTCTAAGTGAGTGATCACACCATCATGGGTCATGAAGATCTTTTTTGTATAGTTCTTCTGTGTATTCTTGCCACCTCTTCTTAATATCTTCTGCTTCTTTTAGGTCCATACCATTTCTGTTCTTCCAGAAATGGACATTATTTACCCTAACTTTTCCTATTTTTGATAATTCCCCAGTATGTGAAACTTGGTGGAAATCTATACAACAGCATGTTCAAGGGTCTCCTAGAGAACCTCTAAAGAGGCATGATTTCAAGCCCTGGTTCTGTCCAAACTGCCCTGGACCTCAGGCAAGTTATTTAGTGTCTGTAAGCCTCCATTTCCTAAGTAAAATGGGAATAATAGTACCTGTTCATGGAGTTGTTGTGAGGATTAAATAAGTTAAGACATATAAAGCATGGAGAGCAGCATCAATGTTCTAAGAAACTATTTAAATGACAGCTATTATTATTGTCATTGGGCTTCCCTGGTGGCTCAGAGGGTAAAGCGTCTGGCTGTGATGCGGAAGACCCAGGTTTGATCCCTGGGTCTGGAAGATCCCCTGGAGAAGGAAATGGCAACCCACTGAGTATTCTTGCCTGGAGAACCCCGTGGACAGAGGAGCCTGATAGGCTACAGTCCATGGGTGCCAGGGGCAGAGGTCATGAGGAAGGAGGCTCGGCATATGCAAAGGTGAGATTGAGCCTCAGGAGTCCCTCTGGAAATTCTTGAGCATCTACCCCCAAAACCAGAGTCTGCCTACTTTCTGCTTTGTGCTGTCACCTACACCTCTGACTTTACAGGGGGGCTGTCCCCCATTACCTCTCTCTGAAAAAAAGAGTTAACTTACAGTTCCAGTTAATAAAGTTCCTGGGTGTGATAGTGTTTCAACGTACAAACTCCTTTGGAAGTCCTCTAGCCTGCATGAATAGGTTTTTCCGGTCACATGTGATTGCTCAGAGCCTCCCAACTGTGAGAGGCATGAAATGTTCTAAACTGTCTAAATACAGATTCCTTTGAGCAGTTAAAAGATTGATTAGAAATTGTATTGGTGAAGGGTTTTTCACTTGTTGGGCCAATGTTTGCTGCTAAGTTTCCATATCCCTCACCTGCTGTGTCCCTGGCAGTGTATTGATTGATATAATGGGTGTAAGTAGTAGCTTTAATGTTTGCAACCTTGGACCCTTTTTCTTGTTATAGCCCACCACACCTTTGCCCTATAGGAATGCAACTTTATCTAATGCTTTTGGAGGGTGGTGCTTGACTAATCACCTTTAGAGAAAAATAAGTTTTCTGAAGAAAGGGTTTTAAAATGTTAACAGGCCTCTGGGCCAGAAGATGATGCAAATCACCTAAAGATTTGCATATGATAAGTTTGCAGGAAGAAAGCCTGGCATACTGCATGACTCTACCCCTTCCCCCATTATCCTCTATGCATAACTTAAGGTATAAAAACTACTTTGGAAAATAAAGTGTGGGCCTTGTTCACCGAAACTTGGTCTCCCCATGTGGTTCTTTCTCTCACCTTCTGGCTGAATTATTCAGCCTCTTTTCTCCACTGAATTTCCTCACTGAGCTATCCTTATTTCAGCCTCTTTTCTCCACTGAATTTCCTCACTGAGCTATCCTTATTCTATTACTCTTTATATCCTTAATTAACATTTAATTAAGCAGTTGTTTCCTGATCCTCGCGGACGCCATCCCCGCTTCGAATTCCCTGGATCCACCGGGGCTGGACCCCAGCACATGGGGTAGCAAAGAGTTGGACACGACTGAGCGACTAGACTTACACTTATTATTGTCATTATACTTACCATGCTCACTGCTCAGCCAGCAACAGAAGTACTTATCTCGGTCAAGGGGATGCCATAGATAACGTATCAAAGTTGGGACAGTCAGAATTTGTTGATATCGGATGCCGTGGCATGTGACATTAGCAAAGGGCCTTCAGCTGTGATTATGACGGCCTAAGGCAGAAGTGATGGGTGTGTCAGAGGAATTGTCTTAACAAAACTATCTCAGGGGTTTTATCTTGCCTGTGTTCTCTGCCTTCTGGTTTTCTTTGTTTAACACTGATTTCCTGAGCTTAATTAGCCATCATTTTTCTTGGTTTTGTGAGTACTTCATTATTCTTCCAATAAACTCCTTTCTGTTAAGTTGGCCAGAGCTGATTTGTGCTCTGTCCATCCATGATCCAGTCTCAGCAATCACATCTACGCGATGGGTGGGGCTGGGGACTCCGGAGGAAACCCCGTCATGAGGGGCAGAGTGCTGCCACCGCCGTCGCTCAGTTTCCCAAGCTGTCCTCTCTCACACTTCAGCTCCCACAGCGGTCATGATAGGCTTCTTGACACAACACCAAACATGGAGAATTTTGTGGATTTTATGTCTTAAATACAGGAGGAAAAGGCATGCTTCTTTGTCTCTATTTACTCGCATTATCTCGGCCTATTTACACATTGCTCTTGGTGTTGGATCAACTTTGTCCCAGCAAAAGCATTCCAACTCAGCTGGGGAAGAAAATAAAAATAAAAGCCATGAATGAGAAGCACATGGTGATCTATTCTCAGGTTTCCTAATTCAACAATATTTAAATACAAGTTTATAATGTCTTTTAATTGCAAGTGACCAAAAAAAAAAAAAAAAAACAAAAAAACAAAACAAAACAAAAAACCCAAAAAAACCCCAAGTATAGAAAGTACCCTAATGCTAACACCAGAAAAATACATTAAAATCAAAGAAAGTTACAGACCAGTATTTCTCATGAACATAAATGCAGAAGTCCTCAACAAAATATTACCAAACCAAATCCAGCAAAGTATAAAAAGAATTATACACCACAACTAAATGGGATTTATTTCATGTATGCCAGGCTGATGCAACATTTAAATATCAGTCCCTGTAATCTGGCATATTAATATGCTAGTAAAGAAAATAACATGATCATATCAATTGCTGCAGAAAAAATTATTTGATAAAATCCAATTTCATGATAAAAACCCTTAGAAATCCAGGAATAGAGAGGGGAAGTCACACATAAGTAAGTGGAGAAGGCTGAAAGAACCAGCAGGATGAATGTATTATTTAGCTTACTGTAGATATGCCGCTAAGCCGCTTCAGTTGTGTCCTACTCTTAGTGACCCCATGGACTGCAGCCTACCAGGCTCCTCCATCCATGGGATTTTCCAGGCAAGAGTACTGGAGTGTGTTGCCATTGCCTTCTCCTACTGTAGACATAGATAGATTGATATAGAAAGAAACACACCTTTGGATGTATGTATTTGTTATTGTTATTAAGTCTCTACATCGTCTGACTCTTTTGTGACTCCATGGACTGTAGTCCACCAGGCTCCTTCTGTCCATGGAATGTCCCAGGCAAGAATACTGGAGTGGGTTGCCATTTCTTCTCCAGAGGATCTTCTTGACCCCGGTATTGAACCCACACTCCTGTATTGCAGGTGGATTCTTCACCACTGAGCCACCAGGGGAGTCCAAATGTTTGTTAGTGTACATATATATTTCCTAGTTTTATCTTCTAGGAGTGCCTAGAAGTGGCACCCCAGTAAAAATGAGCCTTCCTAGCTCCTGGCTCCTATTTTCTAAATATCTTCCTCTAATAGCTTAAAGCAGAGCTCTTTGAAGAAATAATTTATTAATTCTGGGACTGAGCAGGTTAAATACAAGATGACCCTGAGTGTCTTGTAACTCTCAAGTATAAATAACTGTTCAAATATAAAAGGATAGGGGACATGTCAAAAGGAAACAGGGAAAAAAAAAATTAAAGAGTTTCCAATGACCAAACTTGGAACAATTTAAGCAAAATAAATAAATCAATATAATATTGGATTACAATACAAAGTGCACACTAAGTATGTGTTCCTATGGTTACATAAACAAATAATTGAATAAATAAATAAGTGGTGGAGAAGAGATCATTTTTTCCCTTCATAAGCATTCTAAATAATTTATTGGTATATTCTCCTCCACTGCAGGAGGTCAACCTTAGTCCTCCATAGCCTGGAGGATCAAATAGACGTAGTGAGTTGCTTACAAAAAAAAAAAAAAATTGAAAAGGGAGAAATTTTCTTGACACTGGACAACAGAAAAGCTATCTTGGGCCAGTGACTGAAGTTAATATCACAGCATCAAGTCATGTTGTTTACATGTACCCCCTTATATAAGAAGATGAATAGGGGTTTTATTCTTCACATAAACCCCTAACCTTCATCTAACGATGATAAAAAAAATTCAAACAAATGCAAGTTAGGAGACTTTACAAAACATCTAATTAGTATTCCCCAAAACTTTAGGAATATGAAAAATGAGGAAAAACTGAGAAACTGTTATAGACAAGAAGGAATGAAGGAACCGTGAGATGTCAACTCAATGTTGTTTCTGAGTTGTCTCCTGGAAGAGAAAAAAAATTGGTTGGAAAAAATTGCAAAATCCAAGTAAAATCTAAAGTTTAAATAGTAGTAATGCCAATGTTGATGTCCAAGTTTGACAAAGGTACCTGGTGGCTCAGCCAGTAAAGAAGCTGCCTGCAATGCAGGAGACCTGGGTTCGATCTCTGGGTTGAGAAGGTCCCCTGGAGAAGGGAAGGGCTATCCACTCCAGTGTTCTGACCTGGAGAAACACAGAGAGTAGGACACGACTGAGAGAATTTCCCTTTCACACATGGTAAAGAGAGTCCCAGTAGGGGAAACTGGGTCAGGGAATGGGTATATGGGAATTGTCCGTAATACCTCTGTAAAATTTTAGAGTACTCTAAAATTTTAAAAACATTTAAAATAATAATAACAAAATGATTCTAGCAAGAGAAACATTCCTCATCGCATAGACTTTAGAGCTAGAGGGAATGTCACTAGTATCCCATCAACACACGCTGGTGAGATAAAATTATGCTTGTCCCACTAGAATCAGCATGACTGCCTTAAGGCATTAAAGCACAGTCTTATAAATCTTGAGATGCTGAATGCTTCTAATTGCATAGAGATAGAGAAGGCAAAGGAACAAATACCATTGTGTAGCATTATTACAGATCACTGGAAGGCAAAAATCAAGTGATAATTATATTTCATACTAGTTTACTGAATATAGGTTATATTTACATTCAATATGGGTGTTTGCAACCACATGGTCTGTAACTTATCAGGCTCCTCCGTCCATGGGATTTTCCAGGCAAGAGTGCTGGGGTGGATTGCCATTTCCTTCTCCAGGGGATCTTCCCGACCCAGGAATTGAACCCACATCTCCCACATTGCAGGCAGATGCTTTACCATCTGAGCCACCAGGGAAGCCCTTAGAGTTATGAGTTAATTATACATTCAGCATATGAAGTAATTTTCCAAATTGAATCAAATATTAAAAACTTTTAATAGTTTCTTATCTTTGTGTCTTTTGTGACTTACTATATAGAATCTATCTGATGTTACTCACCACTTAATGAGACATAATTCCAAAGGAAAAAATGTTTAAGATGGTTTCAGATGATCTATCAGATGCTGTGGATTCCAAAAGTTCATTGTGTAACTGAAAGTGGGTTCTGACTGCTCACCACTCAAAAGTCATTAAAGGCAGGGTTGGTGGAAAGGAAAATTTGCTTCGTTTTGGATGATGGCAACTGGCGGGAAGAGCAGACTCCTGTCCAAAGGCCAGCTCTGTCCCCAACCCCAACAATCAGAGGGCAAGAGCTTTCATAGGCTGAGAGGGGGAGCTACATGTAGACACAACACAGTCAGCTCTGACAGTCATCTTGAAACTGGTCTTCAGTGGTCTGACCAGTGTCCTTTTGATTGTTTTAATGACAATGAAGCTTCAGTTCCAGGGTCATTTTGCTCCCATGTTTTTTTGGCCAATTCTTGAAATTGTGGCAGCTTATGTCGTGACTACAGTCTGGTCATTACGTATCATCATGTCTCCACCTGGTGGGGGTTTCGGTATCTGTGGCCCAGAATATTATCTACAGCCCTTGAGAAGGAACTAAAGGGCCTAGACTTTGCTTACTTACTAAACTGTTATTATTTGGTCTCCCTTGACTACTTCCCTTTGTTTCTGTGTTTTCTCACTTCTCTGGTTAAACTTAAACAAGTTTAACCCCCACCAGTTTTCTTCTACTCTAGTCATTTTATGTCTTTGAAAATTATCATGTGAAGATGCTATTTCTCCAAAATGACTGAGTCAAGATGGAAATATTATTATAATCCATTAAATGCTATGCTTAGGTAGCTTTCCATAAAATGTGCCAATAAAATGATACCTTCATTTGAAAAATGGCAAAACTCTTCCTCTACATTGGACAATTTTTCAATTAAATAAAGGTTCAATATAAATTTATGTTCCAATACCCTAATTGATTTTGATTTTACTAAGGGGAATACACTGTAATATAATCATCAGCAGTTCAAAGATTTAACATACGATGCAAAAAAGACTCAATTTATTTGTACTTTTGATAATTGTTTACTGAGAATCTACTATGAAACACATAACCATTAAGTACAGAGAATCACATGATGAGAAAACGAGATAAAGTCACTGTTCTTAAGGAACTTACATTCTAACAGGGAGAAATAGTTAACAAACCAGAGGGCAAATAAATATACATGAGTGAGTGTTGATAAGGATTATAAAGAAAAATACAGGGTTAAGAGTTGGTGTGTAAGGGGATGAGAGAGTGTTTTATAAAGATAGTCAGGGAAGTGCCGGGGTTCAGCCCCGGTGGATCCAGGGAATTCGAAGTGGGGACGGCGTCGGCGAAGATCAGGAAACAACTGCTTAATTAAGCGTTTATTAAGGATATAAAGAGTGGTGAAATAAGGATAGCTCAGCGAAGAAATTCAGTAAAGAAAAGAGGCTGAATAAAACTCCGAAGCAGGGAATTTACGTCACCTACGAAAGCCGCAGGCATCCTTTCGTTCTCCCGAAGGAGAGGAGACACTAAGGCCTCCCCGGTCAGATCTTCGAAGCCCAGGCAAAATTAGTAGGCTTGACGAGCTTCCCCGCCTCAGAGGAAAAATTCAGCTAGAAGGTGAAAGAAAGAACGACATGGGGAGACCAAATTTCGGTGAACAAAAAGGCGTACTTTATTTTCCAATAGTAGTTTTATACCTTAAGTTGTGCATAGAGGATAATGGGGGAAGGGATAGAGTCATGCAAGGACAGAAGTTCCTGATCCTAATCAAAGCCAGGCTTTCAAACTTATCATATGCAAAAGTTTAGGTGATTTACATCATCTTCTGGCCAGGAGGCCTGTTAACATTTTAAGAAACTTATTTTTCTCTAAAGGTGATTATTCTAAAGTCAGGCGCCAGCCTCCAAAAAAGCATTGGATAAAGTTGCATTCCTATAGGTCCAAGGTTACAAACATTGAGGCCACTACTTACATTTCCATACACCCATTATATCAATCAATACACTGCCAAGGACACAGTAGGTAAGGGATATGGAGACTTAGCAGCAAACATTGGCCCAACAAGTGAAAAACCCTTCACCAATACAATTTCTAATCAATCTTTTAACTACTCAAAGGAATCTGTGTTTAGACAGCTTAGAACATCTCCTGCCTCTCACAGTTGGGAGGCTCTGAACAATCACATGTTGCCGGAAAAAACCTATTCAGGCAGGCTAGAGGACTTCCAAAGGAGTTTGTAGGTTGAAACACTGTCACACCCAGGAATTATTAACTGGAGCTGTAGGCTAACTCTTTTTTCAGAGAGAGGTAGTGGGGGACAGCCCCCCGTAAAGTCAGAGGTGTAGGTGAAAGCACAAAGCAGAAAGTAGGCAGACTCTGGTTTTGGGGGTAGATGCTCGAGAATTTCCAGGGGGACTCCTGAGGCTGGATCCTGCCTTTGTGTATGCTGAGCCTCCTTCCTCATGACCTTTGCCATGGGCGGAGTGCCTGACGCTGGCTCCCGGCAGTGATAGAATTCTAGTTGAGCTATTCCAGATCCTGAAAGATGATGCTGTGCAAAGTGCTGCACTCAATATGCAGTATGCACTCAATATGCAATATGCCGTCTCCCTGCAGGGAAGTCTCTGGGTTAGGGTAACATTTAAGGACATTCACTCGGAGCAGCAAATTCAAAGGCTCTGATGCAGAAACATGTGAAGTTGTCAAGAAATAGCAAGGGAATTGGTGTGAATGGAGCCGGGAGAAGACTTGGAGAGCAAAAAAGGTGACCTAACTCAACTAAAGTATGAACAAATGAGAAGCATCAACAATTTCAAAGCATTTGCAGACAGAAAAATGCACAATGTTATCAATACTCTCTGCATTTTTAAAAAATATCATTAAACTTTGTGGTCATATATAAATAATGGAAAATGCTTTTATTTTTCTTTATTTTTCTTATATTCAAGTTCGTTCATCCTTTTGAAAATTGTAATGTGAACATTTGGTTTTACAAAATGACTCAGCCAAGACAGAAATATAACTTCATTTGAATGTGATATTTATGTGTCTTTCAATAAAGTGTGCCAATGAAGCCCATCCTTTCATTTAGGATTACATAACTTTTTTTTTTTTAACCAATTAAGACTCTTAAAACAGATATTCCATTAAAGAAATAAAGAAGATTAGACATAAATTTGCATTTTAATACCTTTAAATTATCTTAAATTATTGTATTATAAACCACCTATACCACATATTTGCCAGGGCAATGTGTATGTGATCATATGCCCACACAGAGCATACATATGTGTTTCTGTTCATGAACTTGCTGGTCCTACTGATTTACATGTATGTTTGCACTGCCATGTGATAGAGGAAATGCCTGTGTAGCAAGTGAATAAGTCAAAAACCATTAGAAATATTTTTAAGAAGCAGGACTCAAAATGTCTTATGCTTTACTTGAGCCATATTTAATTCAAGTATCACATATATTTTATTTTTATTATACAACAGATTTCTGAGTGGTAAGAATATAACTTTAGCAATTAAATGTACTTGAAGTCTAAAAATGTGAATAGAAAGACTTAAGAGGAACAAAACTAGATTATTGTACATGATGTGGCATTAAAATCCTAGAGAGAATTTTGCCTTCCCCCAAACCTTCTTGAATGCACTTTTCACCTCTTTGTTCCTCAGGCTGTAGACTATAGGGTTCAGCATGGGGATGACCATAGCATAGAACACAGAGGCCACTTTGTCTGTGTCCATGGAGTGATTGGAGCTGGGTTGTAAGTACATGAAGATGATTGTCCCATAGAAGATGCTAACGGCTGAGAGGTGACTAGCGCAGGTGGACAAAGCTTTTTGGTATCCCTTAGCTGAGTGCATCTTCAAGACAGTGATAAATATGAGAAGGTAGGAAATAAATATTACCAGAAGAGCAAAAAAGACATTAAAGCTTGAAATTAAAACGAGAACCACCTCTGTAATATGTTTATCAGAGCAAGAGAGAGCCATGACAGCTGGAATATCACAGAAAAAGTGATGGACCACCTTGGACTTACACAGAGAAAGACTGAACGTGCCCCCAACATGGATGGAGGCATTCACAAATCCACAGACGTAGGAGCCTATGGCCAGACGGGCACACACACTTGTCTTCATGGTGATGGTGTAATGTAGGGGTTCACACACTGCAGCGTGGCGATCATAGGCCATTGAAGCTAAGAGGAAATTTTCCACACTGGCAAAGGCTGCGAAAAAGAATATCTGAGTAGCACAGGCATTGTATGAGATGACCTTGTCTGCTCTAAGAAACCCAGCCATCACTTTCGGTGTGACAGCTGAGGAGTAGCCAAAGTCCACCAAAGACAGATTAATGATGAAAAAGTACATTGGGGTGTGGAGATAGGAGTCCAACAGGATCAGTGTGATCATCCCCAGGTTTCCAAAAACACTGATGAGGTAAATGAGGGTGAACACAATAAAGAGGGGGATCTGAAGTTCTGGAGCATTGGTTAGATCCACCAGGATGAAGTCCGTCACCTCTGTACCATTCTCCATGGGAATTTTCTAAATTCTCTGTAGTAATGAGAAAGCAAAGAGCATCTGGTAAACAGCAAAGAGTTTGCCCTGGAATTATATAAACACCCTGTTATTTTATCACTTTATGATGGCAATAAATTATTCTTCTTGATTCTCTGATCTGAAGCATAGTTTTGGTCTTCCCTGGTGGTCTAGTGGTTAAGAAGCTGCCTGCTGATGGAGGGGGCATGGGTTGGATTCCTCATCCAGGAGAGTCCCACATGCTGTGGAGCAACCAAGCCCATGCACCACAACTGTTGAAACCCACACACTCTAGAGCCCAAGCTCCACAACAAGGGAAATCGTGGGAATGAAAAGCCCGTGCACCACCACCAGAAAGTACCCCACTCACCACAACTATAGAAAGCCCGTGAGCAGCAACAAAGACGCAAAACAGTCAAAAAAAGTGGGGAAAAAATAAAGCATAGAGTGGAATAAAAAACTTAGCAAATGAATTATCTAACAGTTACATGCTGTTGAAGCTGAAAGATCCACGCAGATTATATTGTTAATTTCCCACTTGTGCAAATGAACAAACTGAGGTGCAGAAAGAGATTATTATTTGTCCTATACCACACAATACTTTGACCACCTGGTGTGAAGAAGGTCATTTGGAAAGACCCTGATGCTGGGAAAGATTGAAGGCGGGAGGAGAAGTGGATGACAGAGGATGAGGTGGTTGGATGGAATCACAGACTCAATGGACATGAGTTTGAGTAAACTCAAGGAGTTGGTGATGGACAAGGAAGCCTGGCATGCTGCAGTCCATGGGGTTGGACACAAATGAGCGACTGAACTGAACTGAACTGACTGATCACACATTTGCTATAAACACATCTTCCAAATCAAATCACTTGAATCTATCAACAGGTTACATTTATACAGAGCTCACTCCAAGTACACATTTAAGTTTAACATGCTTAAATATGCTTAATCCTCTCAACAAACCTACAAAAGGTTAAGTGTTTTGAGTAAGTTTATCTGAGTATCAACTGACAGAGTCAAGCTTTGGACCCATGCAGAGTGATTTCTGGGACACATGCTCCTAACTGAAATTTAATTGAATTTATTTTAAACTAAAGCTTATATTTATTCATTGCATATTGTAGAGGCATACATAGCCAAAGGAGAAATTCTTAAAAGAAAGTGTGCCATGGAGTGTTGAGCTTGGGTTCTGAAAAGAGGTACATATGTGTTCAAAAGCAGCCTTATAATATAAAACCTAGGAGACATTGTTCATGAAATAACATCTTTGAGCCTCATTGTCTCTATAAAATGATATGGTAATTAGATCCTTGGAAAACAATTATTATAACAGTTAAATGAGGTAATATATTTTTTAAAAGCACAACTAGAGTGTTGCTATGAAAGTGAAAGAAAGTGAAAATGAAAGTCACTCAGTTCTGTCTGATTCTTTGCAACCCCATGGTCCATGGAATTCTCCAGGCCAGAGTAGTGCAATGGGTAGTCAACAAAAGAGTCTGAAATGCAGTACTTGGATGCAATCTCAAAAATGACAGAATGATCTCTGTTTGTTTCCAAGGCAAACCATTCAATGTCACAGTAATCCAAGTCTATGCTCCAACCAGTAATGCTGAAGAAGCTGAAGCTGAACGGTTCTATTAAGACCTACAAGATCTTCTAGAACTAACACTCAAAAAGATGTCCTTTTCATTATATGGGACTGGAATGCAAAAGTAGGATGTCAAGAGATACCTGGGGTAACAGACGAATTTGGCCTTGGAATACAGAATGAAGCAGGGCAAAGGCTAATGGAGTTTTGCCAAGAGAACACCCTGGTCATAGCAAACACTCTCTTCCAACAACGCAAGAGACGACTCTACACATGGACATCACCAGATGGTCAATACTGAGATCAGATTGATTATATCCTTTGCAGCCAAAGATGGAGAAGCTCTATACAGTCAGCAAAAACAAGACTGGGAGCTGACTGTGGCTCAGACCATGAACTCCTTATTGCCAAATTCAGACTTAAATTGAAGAAAGCAGGGAAAACCACTAGACCATTCAGGTATGACCTAAATCAAATCCCTTATAATCAAGTGGAAGTGAGAAATAGATTCAAGGGATTAGATCTGATAGACAGAGTGCCTGAAGAACTATGGATGGAGGTTCATGACATTGTACAGGAGGCAGTGATCAAGACCACCCCCAAGAAGAAGAAGTGCAAAAAAGCAAAATGGCTGTCTGAGGAGGCCTCACAAATAGCCGAGAAAAGAACAGAAGCTAAAGGCAAAGGAAAGATATATCCATTTTAATGCAGAGTTCCAAAGAATACCAAGGAGAGATAAGAAAGCCTTCCTAAGTGATCAATGTACAGAAATAGAGGAAAGCAATAGAATGGGAAAGACTAGAGATCTCTTCAAGAAAATTAGAGATACCAAGGGAACATTTCATGCAAAGATGGGCTCGATAAAGGACAGAAATTGTATGGAACTAACAGAAGCAGAAGGTATTAAGAAGAGGTGCCAAGAATACACAGAAGAACTGTACAAAAATGATCTTCATGACCCAGATAACCATGATGGTGTGATCACTCATCTAGAGCCAGACATCCTGGACTGTGAAGTCAAGTGGGCCTTAGGAAGCATCACTATGAACAAAGCTAGTGGAAGTGATGGAATTCTAGTTGAGCTATTTAAAATCCTAAAAGATGATGCTGTGAAAGTGCTGCACTCAATATGCCAGCAAATTGGGAAAACTCAGCAGTGGCCACAGGACTGGAAAAGGTCAGTTTTCAATCCAATCCCAAGAAAGGCAATGCCAAAGAATATTCAAGCTACTGCACAGTTGCACTCATCTCACATGCTAGTAAAGTAATGCTCAAAATTCTCCAAGCCAGGCTTCAACAGTATGTGAACCATGAACTTCCAGATGTTCAAACTGTATTAGAAAAGACAGAGGAACCAGAGATCAAATTGCCAACATTCGCTGGATCATGGAAAAAGCAAAAGAGTTCCAGAAAAACATCTACTTATGCTTCACGGACTATGCCAAAGTCTTTGACTGTGTGGATCACAACAAACTGTGGAAAATTCGGAAAGAGATGGGAATACCAGACCACCTGACCTGCCTCTTGAGAAACCTGTATGCAGGTCAGGAAGAAACAGTTAGAACTGGACATGGAACAACTTACTGGTTCCAAATTGGGAGAGGGGTACATCAAAGCTGTGTGTTGTCACCCTGCTTATTTAACTTATATGTTAGGCGAAATGCTGGGCTGGATGAAGCAGAAGCTGAAATCAAGATTGCCGGGAGAAATATCAATAACCTCAAATATGCAGATGACACCACACTTATGGCAGAAAGTGAAGAAGAACTAAAGAGCCTCTTGATGAAAGTGAAAGAAAAGAGTGAAAAATTTGGCTTAAAGCATCTGGTCCCATCACTCATGGCAAATAAATGGGGAAATAATTGAATACTTTATTTTGGGGGGCTCCAAAATTACTGCAGATGGTGACTGCAGCCATGCAATTAAAAGATGCTTGCTCCTTGGAAGAAAAGCTATGACCAACCTAGACAGCATATTAAAAAGCAGAGGCATTACTTTGCCAACAAAGGTCTGTCTAGTCAAAGCTATGGTTTTTCCAGTAGTCACGTATGGATGTGAGAGTTGGACTATAAAGAAAGCTGAGCACTGAAGAACTGATGCTTTTGAACTGTCGTGTTGGAGAAGACTCTTGAGAGTCCCCTGGACTACAAGGAGATCCAGTGAGTCAATCCTGGAGAAAATCAGTCCTGAATATTCATTGCAAGGGATGATGCTGAAGGTGAAACTCCAATACTTTGGCCACCTAATGCAAAAAACTCACTCATGGGAAAAGATCCTGATGCTGGGAAAAATTGAAGGCAGAAGGAGAAGGGGATGACAGAGGATGTGATGGTTGGATGGCATCACTGACTTGATGGACATGAGTTTGAGTAAGCTCCGGGAGTTGATGATGGACAGGGAGGATTTTTGTGCTGCAGTCCATGGGGTTGCAAAGAGTCAGACAGGACTGAGCAACTGAACTGAACTGAACTGAGCTGTTCCCTTCTCCAGGGGATCTTCCCAACCCAGGGATCGAACACAGGTCTCCCATATGGCAGGAAGATGATAACATAGCAAATCCTGATAAATTGTTATGTTATCGTTACCATGAAATGATGATCTCTATCTTGGTTTAGGAAAGGTGGATGGTGATTTTCAGGGTCTCAAAATATGGGTGAGTTTGAAGTCTGGGTAACTTATTTCTCAATATGCCTTTCCTTACACATGAGTTCATTTAATCTTTCCTGTGCCCTCCAGGATTTCTTACTCTATCCCAGACATTTTAGGGCTTCCCTGGTGGTGCATTGGTAAAGAATCCACCTGTCAATGCAGAAAGTGCTGGTTCGATCCCTGGGTGGGGAAGATCCCTTGGAGTAAGCAGTGGCAACCCACTCCAGCATTGTTGGCTGGAAAATCCCATGGACAGAAGAGTCCAAGGGGTTGCAAAATATTTCAACATGACTTAGTGACTTAACAACCACAGACATTTTATATGAAAATTCAGGGATGTTCAGCCTATCTTGATTGTTTAATTTTCCTTCTGATCCATATTTGAAAGAGTTTTCTTCTCTCAAACTCATTTTTACTCACTTCACTCTCATTCATTAGCTGGGTCACAGAAATATAAGACTGATAAATGATGGACCAGGAGTTTAATTCTAGTCTGCACCTCTGTTCTGGGGCAAGTTCCATGTTTTTACTTTTTAATTTAGATTTGGAGTATTGGAAGCATGTTCATTCTCTGGCAGCGCTTGTCTCTAAAATCTTTCTCTGTCCATGCTGCTATTTAAATTACCATTCCTAGTCTTTAAAGGGTTTGTGCTTACAAATTTCTGAAAAACATGGTAAAATAACCTATAACAATTTATAGCATGCACTGGGTCCTAAAATCTCTAATAAGAGAATTATATATTTAGATAAATTAAAAGACGCTTACTCCTTGGAAAGAAAGTTATGACCAACCTAGATAGCATATTCAAAAGCAGAGACATTACTTTGCCAACAAAGGTCCGTCTAGTCAAGGCTATGGTTTTTCCAGTGGTCATGTATGGATGTGAGAGTTGGACTGTGAAGAAGGCTGAGTGCCGAAGAATTGATGCTTTTGAACTGTGGTGTTGGAGAAGACTCTTGAGAGTCCCTTGGACTGCAAGGAGATCCAACCAGTCCATTCTGAAGGAGATCAGCCCTGGGATTTCTTTGGAAGGAATGATGCTAAAGCTGAAACTCCAGTACTTTGGCCACCTCATGTGAAGAGCTGACTCATTGGAAAAGACTTTGATGCTGGGAGGGATTGGGGGCAGGAGGAGAAGGAGACGACAGAGGATGAGATGGCTGGATGGCATCACTGACTCGATGGACTTGGGTCTGAGTGAACTCCGGGAGTTGGTGATGGACACGGAGGCTGGCGTGCTGCGATTCATGGGGTCGCAATGAGTCTGACACAACTGAGCGACTGAACTGATGTCTCAATCTTCACAGTAAATGTTAACTCTATTATGAATGTTTTAGACATACTAAAAATGAGAATTTGAGAAGTTATTTCCTAAATTACCTATATGCTGCTAAGTCACTTCAGTCGTGTCCGACTCTGTGCGACCCCATAGACGGCAGCCCACCAGGCTCCCCCGTCCCTGGGATTCTCCAGGCAAGAACACTGGAGTGGGTTGCCACTTCCTTCTCCAATGCATGAAAGTGAAAAGTGAAAGTGAAGTCGCTCAGTCATGCCCGACTCCTAGAGACCCCATGGACTGCAGCCTACCAGGCTCTTCCGTCCATGGGATTTTCCAGGCAAGAGTACTGGAGTGGGGTGCCATTGCCACCTCCGAAACTACCTATATAACACAACATAAATTTAATATTTAAATGAATATATGATTCATTTTGCAGCCTATACTTCTGAATGACTGCTCTGTCAACTTTTCTAGATGTCCTGAAAAGGGTGAGATTGTGAGGTAAAGAATAGTAAATGGCATAAAGATCTAAAAAAACCACATGAGGACTCTTCTGGAATCTAAACAACTGTTAATTCAAACACTGTAAGCTTCTACCACAATGACATGAGAAGATAGAAAACAATGAAATTACCACCTAGTCAGTCAGAGCATCACCTGCTGTTTTTGTCCATCGTCTTTAGGAACATAACCTAGAGCTTTATGAGCATAACTGAACTTCCAACTAGTGGAATTATTTTGTAATTTGACTCTATCCCAATTTTTTCAGGAAAATGTTTATGACATTCCAATTTGAGCTCAAATAGCTCATAGTATCAACTTCACGACTGCTTTTTACATGTATTGCTGCTACTGCTGCTAAGTCACTTCAGTCGTGTCTGACTCTGCAACCCCATAGACGGCAGCCCACCAGGCTTCCCCGTCCCTGGGATTCTCCAGGCAAGAACACTTGAGTGGGTTGCCATTTCCTCCTCCAATGCATGAAAGTGAAAAGTGAAAGTGAAGTCGCTCAGTCGTGTCTGACTCTTAGCGACCCCATGGACTGCAGCCCACCAGGCTCCTCCATCCATGGGATTTTCCAGGCAAGAGTACTGCAGTGGGGTGCCATTTACATGTATTACACTTGCTCAAAATGTGGATGGAATATAGAAGCTTACCTGTCTCTTGAAAAGAAGCTGCAAATCCTGAATTTTCAGTCTGATCTAAAGCTCCTCAAGGGTAGAATTTAAAAATTCTGTGGAAGAGGCTCTCTCTGTGATGTTAATCAAAGGGTGTCCTTATAATTGTCACTTACCTTAGACCAAACTTTTGTGAAATAGATATAATATGATTGACACATCAGCATAATTCAGGGACTTGTGGCCACGAAGAGCTAAGGACAGAAGGTCTATAGTATGGCTCAGTACATTGCTGTCATTTTGACTACATTCCATATGATGTTTATCTTGGGGTTTCCCCTGTCAGTGGTTGTAGACTCACAGAAAATCCTGTTTTGAGGAAGGCCTTTATGTGTACTAGCAACTATTCACATTCAGATGAGTAAATAAATGGCCAGAGAGGTTCCGTATGTAGTCTGTTCCTTCTAAAATGATGTCAAGGAGAACTGTTTTGGGATTTTAGAAGCTAATTAATGGGAGCCAGGAGGGAATGTTAGGGACCTGGAGCTTGTCTCAGGACAAGCCCCCATGAGATAGCCAAAGGCGCTCATTCCACTTACTCTAGAAAGAAGCAATTAAACTGCCTCGAGGAAGAGCTTGGCTTCCTGAGCCAGGAGCACGCAGATATATTTACATTATTTTCTTGTCATTTCTTTCTTTTTTTCAGTTTAAGTGTAATTTATTTGCAACTTCTTATTTTAGTGTACAGTTCTGAGAGTTTGGACAAATGTGAGTGATCATGTAACCACCAACACAATCAAAATTAAAAACAGGCTTGAAGTATGTAAATCACTTTGAATTCTAGCATAGAATATAAAAGGTAAACAGATAAAAATAACTGTAACTGTAATTTTGTATTACCAGATACCAAATATGAAAAGATACAATTTGTGATATGAGTAATGAAAAGAGAGAGGTATATAGGAGCAGAGTTTTGTAAGTGATGGAAGTTAAATTGTTACCAGTCAAAAAGACGGTTGTAACTATGAGATGTTTTGTGTAAGCCCCAAGGTAATCCCAAAGACAGTACCAGCAGAAGATGCACCACAGAAAATGAGGAAGGAATCAGTCTATCACTACAAAAAGTCAGCGACACACAAAGCAAGGTATCAAGAGAATAAAAGAGGGGGGAAATGGCTACAAGACAGCAAAATGACAATAACTAGTCCTTCTGTGATGGCTAATTATATGTATCAACTACAGTAGGTCAGGGAATGCCCGATATGTTATTAACCACTGGTTTTGCGTGTGACTGTGCGGGTGTTTATAGACGAGATCAGCGTTTAAATCAGTGAAATGAGTGAAGCAGATGACCCTCTCTGATGTGAGTGATGACCATCCAATCCATTGTGGGCCTGAATGAAACAAAATGGTAGCAAGTTGAATTCACTTTCTACTTGACTGCTTGAGCTTAGGACATTGATAGTCTGCTCTTGGCATTAAAAAGCTCAGGGTTTTGTTAAGGCGATAGAAGTCTTCTGTATTGTATTTGTGGCAGTGGTACCTGACCAGATAAAACTTAACCAAACTCTTGGAATAATACACTGAAAGCTGTGGGTGTTGATGGCTTGTAAATTATACTTTGAGTGCAAAATGGAAAAAAAATGAAGAACAAGCAGTGAATATGAAAACACGTGTACACTCTCAATATATCCAGCAGAATCCCACAAGCTATTTAATTCTGTCTTCCCTAAGAACATGGGATGAGAGCTACAGATGCTCTCATGGGGGAAAGCCCCAGAGAATTCTGTGTTTCTATGGCTCCCTTCTGACTCCCATGAGCCAGCTTCTGAATTCCCAACATAAATCTACATGACATCACTGACTGTGTGTGCTGAGCCCCTTGGCCATCATTTAGCAAACACAGGCATCCCTGTCTGACCTTGAACCTAAGGATTTGCTATAGTGGCCAGAGAAAACGTCTCAGAGTAAAATTATATTGATCAGCTTTAAAGTGATAACCTCTCAGTAAGGTGTTTTACGGAGCTGCCCTCATCTGCTAGTTACAAGCACAAGTCTGTACAAAATATATGAAAAGAGGTAATATTATTAATTGTTTTTCAAACAAGGAGAAGAAAAATGACTTCTCCAAGAGCATAGTCAGAATTAGTGGTGAATTCGGGACTTTTATCCAGGTTTCTAACTCCATGTTGGGTTCCTTCCTCCATCTTTACTTGTCTTCGAGGTCTTGGAATCTTTGGACCAGTATCTGATAAAGAACATCTCTAACAGTGGTGGTTTAGTCACTAAGTCGTGTTCAACTCTTGCAAACCTATGAACTGTAGCCCGCCAGGCTCTCTGTCCATGGGATTTTTCCAGGCAAGAATACTGGAGGGGGTTGCTATTTCCTTCTCCAGCAGATCTTCTGGACCCAGGAACTGAACCCAGGTGTCCTGCATCACAGGCGGATTCTTTACCAACTGAGCTATAAGGGATGTGCGCTTTATTCCATGACTAAATATCTGATTTCATTATCACTCTTCAGATTGGCTCTCTTCTTTTCCAGCAGCAAGGTAAGCTTCTATGTTTCATATACATTTTTAGTGAGAAGTATAATTCATGTAAAATCTATGGGGCAGCTATATCTACTATGAAGTATCTGAGCACAGAAAGAGATGGCTTCAACATTTTTTTTCTAAAACGATGAGTTGAGGCTGAAGTTTGAATGTCAAAATTTCCATTAACGGGAGTTTAGAGATATGTACGGAATAAAGTCATGTTGTTCTCCTATAAAAGAATAGCAAAAAAAAAAAATTAATTATAAATGGTCCTGTTACTAAGTCTTAATCTCATGTTAGTTACTATCCTATGTCCTCTCATTGGAGGCAAGAAAGAAAACCACAAGAGATTGAAATAACACTTCTTCAAACCACAGAAGTGTTCTGATCAAGTTAGCGAGATCTCTACTCTATTGTAATCTTCCCCCATAATCCCATCCTTGTGATTACTCGCACATTTGCAAATGCAGCTAGTGAGGTGGCAGAAAACACAGGCTTCTGATTTGGTCATGGCTGGGTTTGAATCTTGAATCCTGAATCTTTTTCATACTAACTGTAATTGTGCAGCTTTACATAGCTGCTCAAGTCCTCAGTGTTCTTACTGGTAAAATGGGTATAATAACATGGTCCACCTTACAGCATCACTGAGGATTAAAAGAAAAGGTGGGATTCCCTGGTGGCTCAGACAGTAAAGAATTTCCCTGGGTTGGGAAGATTCCCTGGGGAAGGGAAAGGCTACCCACTCCAGTACTCTTGCCTGGAGAATTCTACGGACAGAAGAGCTTGGCAAGCTATAGTCCATGTGGTTGCAAACAGTTGGACACAACTGAACAACTTTCACTCACTCACTCACTCAGAGGAATGAGTGTGTGTATTATTTGTATACATGTGTATATACATATTAACACATGAGCAACTATATGTGTATACATACGCATAAACATAGATGCATATGCTCTTAATGGGGGCTTCCCCAGTGGCTCAGCTGGTAAAGAACCCACCTGCCAATGCAGGAGATGTAAGAGAAGTGGGTATGATCCCTGGATGGGGAAGATTCCCTGGAGAAGGAAATGGCAACCCACTCCAGTATTCTTGCGTGAAAAATCCCAAGGACAGAGGAGCGTGGTGGGGAGTCCATGGGGTCACAAAGAGCTGGACATGACTGAGTGCACATGCACATAGACACAGCACATACATTCTCTCTGTAGCGAGCCTATGAGATGAGACGCGCACATGCATGTTCTCTGTAGCGAGCCTCTGAGATGAGACGCGGGTAATGAGAAAGAACGAGCTTAAAGAGACTCAATTCATGCTAAAATAAAGGCTTTAAGAAAGAAAATAGACAAACGAATGGTTCATGTGGAGTGGCTGGAACAGCCATTGATGGTAGCAGAGACCCGATAGACTGGGAGACATTGGAAGACACAAAAGTATTGGTGGACAGAGTGTGAGATAAAGGAAGTTGAAGAGAGAGGCTGCAAGACTTCAAAACTCATCCACACCTGAATCCCTGATTTCACCTGCCTTTCTCAAACATGTAGCCTATCATTCCATCCTAATGATAAAGTCACAACTAATGATTATCAGGAGATGCTAGGCACTCAGCATTTGACTTGTTTGGTTTTTTTTGATACATTATTTCATCTAATTCTCATAATACTACCTTGAGGTATTATTCTTCTGTACATGGAGAAAACCAGGATCAAGTAGTTAGGTTACAACCAAAGACTCTTGGGTAGCAAATGGTACAACTTACATGCATCTCTTCCCAGAACCCAAGCTTCATACCCAATGCTATGTCTTCCCCTCAGAATTGCCTCTGCTGGCAAGTGCTCTAGTTATTCCGCTGTATCTATTGCACATACGTGTCTCAGCTACTTAATGGAGAAACCCAAACACTGAGTTTGGGCCAATGGAGACAATGAGTAATTGTAAATTGAGTAAAACTCAATTTTATTTATTTATTTATTGCAGGCAAGTTTAATTTATTTCTTTTAAAAAATTTTATTGAAGTACAGTTGATTTACACTGTTGTGTTTCACTTCTGTGGTACAGTAAAGTGACTCAGTTATACATATACATTCTTTTTCATGTTCTTTTCTACCATGGTTTACCACAAGCTGTGGAATACAGTTCTCCGTGTTTTACAGTAGACTTTATTGTTTATCTATCCTGTATACCATAATTTCCATCTGTTAATCCCAAAGTCTCAGACCAGTGGGCCAAGAACAACTCTTCCTGGGTACAAAACTTGACTTTGACAGTAATAATTTTGTGAATTTAAATACATTACTCAACCCCTATACTTCAAAAGTTAAAAGAGGGTAACAACTAGTCACTCTTATGAGCTTATTGAGAAAAGCAAATTGATACTCAGGTGAAGTGTACAGGGCAGCTCCAGACACAACAGCAGCATAGAAATGTAAGCATTTGCGAGGCTCAGGGAACTGAAATGACATGTATTCACTCTAGACATGCCATCTTGAGCAAGACTTTATATTTTCACATTTCAGTTTACAAGTTTATAAAATTTAGACAGTAGGAGATGAACCATAAAGATCCTTCAGTTTCAACAATGTATAACTCTATAATTTATTGATATGCATCAAAACTTGTTGCCAAAGCCATATTTTATATGAATAATATTGAGGCTATAATTACTGCCATAATGCAATAATGCACATCTACCTATCTACCAATCATCTAGTTACCGATCTGTTTCAGCTTCTCTCCATTCAATTTCTCTGTTCCTTTATTTCTTATTGCTCCAGGGCGTCTTGTGATTCCCAAACCACAGCCATGGAGAACAATAAGGAGTGGCTGAGTTCGTCCTGCCGGGACTCGCCAGTGCCCCGGACTGCAGGCCCCCTGCTCATCGTGTTTGCTCTCATCTACCTCTTCAGCGTGGTTGAAGCCTGGGGATGGTTGTTCTGATTCTTGTGGACTCTCGTCTTCACATTCGCATGTGCTTTTTCCTTAGTGATCTGCCTTTAGTGGACTTCTGTTATTCTACAGCTGTCACTCCCAAGGCCATGGCTGAGCTGCTTATGGGAGACCAGGTCATCTCCTACAATGCATGTGCTGCTCAGATGTTCTTTTTCGTGGCCCTGGCCACCGTGGAAAATTGCCTCTTGGCCTCAATGGCTTATGATTGCTATGCAGCCGTGTGCAAACCCCTGCACTACAGGACTGCCATGACAACCCGTGTGCGTGCTGGTCTGGCCGCAGGTTCCTACATCTACAGCTTTCTGAATGCCTCTATTCACATCAGGGACACATTCAGTCTCTCTTTCTGTAGGTCCAATCTAGTCCATCACTTTTTCTGTGACATTCCAGCAGTCGTGGCTCTCTTGCTCTGATAGACATGTTAGTGAGCTAGTTCTCGTCTTTGTGGCAAGCTTCAATATCTTTTTTGCCCTCTTGGTTATCTTGATTTCCTACCTGTTCATATTTGTCACCATCCTGAAGATGCTCTCGGCTGAGGGATATCAGAAGGCTTTATCCACCTGTGCTTCTCACCTCACCACAGTCTCCATCTTCTATGGGACCGCCATCTTTATGTACTCCCAGCCCAGCTCCAGTCATTCCATGGACACAGACAAAATTGCATCTGTGTTCTATACGATGGTCATCCCCATGCTGAACCCCCTGGTCTATAGTTTAAGAAACAAGGAGGTTAAAAGTGCTTTCAAGAAGGCAGTGGAAAAAGCAAACTTGTCTCTAGGCTTTACCTTTTAAAGCTGTAATATTCCAAATAACCTAGTTTCATTCCTCTCCTGTCTTTAACCATGAAATTATCCACATTTTAGGGCCCACACTACTCTTAAATTACTGAGATACTATTACCATTTCTCCTTCAAAAGTCTATCATCAAGAAAAGATAAAATGGCCAACTAAGTAATATCTGAATGAGGATGTCCACAGGGGTCTTTGAATATTTGGTGCCCTGCTTGTAATAAACTTTATTAATTATATTTGATTTATTCACATGCTCTTATTTTCTCTACCACATAACAACACAAGCATATCAGTAAAACACTGGATACACAAAACCATGAATAAACGCACGTGCAAGAAGCTCAGAAGACTTTGGTAAATTTCCTTAGATAAGAAAATGTGGTTAGAATGGTCTTTTTTCCCCAAAAACTTGTGGGGTTTTTTTGTCTCCTGGTTGTGTTTTAGAAGCTGATTGAGAATCGACAGATATTAGTGAAATTAAATTGTGCTGTAGACACTTCATGGTGTTTCTTGCCACAGTGTCCTTCCACTTCTTGCAAGCAGCATCCAGAATGTCTTTGGGGAATTTCTTTATGTTAGTTGGTATAAATAATACTATTTTTTGCTGTTATACAAGCAAAGTCCAAAATTACAGTGGCTTAACCACAGAGATTTTTCTTGCTTATATATTGTTCAGTTAGTTGTTCTACAGAAGCTCAGTAGAACAGTAATCCAAGTTCTTTGTTTTGTGGCTCACATGATCTTTGCTCCTATTCTGTAAATCTAAAACATATTCTAAAAGCATTTATTATTTACAGTAACTAGCACATGGAAGCAACCTAGATGTCCATTGACAGATAAATGGTAAGGAAGTTGTGGTACATATACACACTGGAGTATTGCTAAGCTATAAAAAGGAGCACATTTGAGTCAGTTCTAATGAGATGGATGAACCTAGAGCCTATTATACGGAGTGAAGTGAGTCAGAAAGACAAGCACTGTATATTAACACATACATATGGAATCTAGAAAGATGGTACCGATGATCCTGCATGCAGAGCAGCAGAGGAGACACAGACACAAAGAGCAGACTCTGGGGCACAGTGGAAGAAGGAGAGGGTGGGACGATTTGAGAGGATGGCACTGGCACACACACAATGTCACATGTAAAACAGACAGCCAGCGGGACGTTGCTGGTGGTCTGTGACAGCCTAGAGGGCTGGGAGGGGGAGGAGTGGGAGAGAAGTACAAGAGGGAGGGGGCATGTGTACACCTACGGCCATTTCACGGTGCTGTACGAAAAAACATCACAATATTATAATCACCCTATGATTAAAAATAAAATATTAAAAGTTTAAAAAGTAGCTTTTAAATGGCCCCAGTAGAAGACACATCACTATCATCATAAACTTAGAGCCAGAAGAGGATATATTAGGATTACAACATCCGTCCACACTGCTGTCCATCTCAGTACATCCAAACTCAGTCTTGCAAATACTGGGAGGACGGAAGCCTCCAAGTATGTAGACGCAGAGAAAGGAATATCAGTGCAAGTTCCTATGGGCGTCTTTATTACAGAATTGAGCTCCCCAAGGATCAAAATAAAACACATAAATATTATTCTACTCCGATATTTAATATAGGTTATGTTTACTATTGATAAGTACTATTATGTTTACATTATCTATGGAGGCTTAGAATCACTGGAATGAACTGCATTACCATAACCAACTCACATATTAAGCATTAAAATAGTTTGATACGTTTTGTCTTTTCAGTTCAGTTCAGTTCAGTCACTCAGTCGTGTCCGACTCTTTGCGACCCCATGGACTGCAGCACTCCAGGCCTCCCTGTCCATCACCAACTCCCAAAGTTTGCTCAAACTCATGTCCATTGAGTTGGTGATGCCATCCAACCATCTCATCCTCTGTTGTCCCCCTCTCCTCCCACCCTCAATCTCTCCCAGCATCAGGGTCTTTTCAAATAAGTCAGCTCTTTGTCTTTTATGACTCACTAGATAGAATCTATTTGATGTGTTGTCGATGAGATATCATTTCTAAGGAATGATGACAAAGTTTCCAGATAATCATTGTGTCTGTCAGTGGGAATCAAAAGCACTGAGTGACAATGTAGAAAATATTTCAGTCAAACAAAACACCAGTCATGCCTCTTGAAATGCTTATTTTACATAGATTTATTTTATGAATGAATTATAAATATCCTGATTCAAATATTTAATATACTCATCCTGATAGGTGAAGCTGAAATAAAAGCTTCATCCATCCATTCATTCACACATTCATTCATTTAAAAATATTTATTTAACTCTCCTATGATCCAGAAATTGATTTAGGTACCAAGGACTAGGGGCTTCCCTGGTGACTCAGATGAGAAAGAATCTGCCTGCAATGCAAGAGACCCAGATTTGATTCCTGGGTCAGGAAGATCCCATGGAGAAGGGAATGGCTATCAACTCCAGTATTCTTGCCTGGAAAATTCCGTGGACAGAGGAGTCTGGAGGGCTACAAAGAGTTGGACATGACTGAGCAACCAATGCTTTCACTCACTTTTACCGAGGAGATACGAACAAAGCAGATGAAGCTATTTCTCATATGGAATTTATGTTTTAGTTTGAATATATACATAAGTACAAGATGGATTTAGAAAAGGCAGAGGAGCCAAAGATCAAACTGCCAACATTCGTTGGATCATAGAAAAAGCAAGAGAACTCCAGAAAAACATCTACTTCTACTTCACTGACTACGCAAAAGCCTTTGACTGTGCTCAGTTCAGTTCAGTTGGTCAGTCGTGTCCGACTCTTTGTGACCCCATGAACCGCAGCACACCAGGCCTCCCTGTCCACCACCAACTCCTGGAGTTTACCCAAACTCATTTCCATTTTGACTGTGTGGATCACAACAAACTGTGGAACATTCTAAAACAGATGGGAATACCAGACCACCTTACCTGTCTCCTGAGAAATCTGTGTGCAGGTCAAGAAGCAACAGTTAGAACCGGACATGGAGCAATGGACTCATTCCAAATTGGGAAAGGAGTATGTTAAGGCTGTATATTGTCACCCTGCTTATTTAACTTCTATGCAGAGTACATCATGTGAAATGCTGGGCTGGATGGAGCACAGGTTGGAATCAAGATTGCTAGGAGAAATATCAATAACCTCAGATATGCAGATGACACCACCCTTATGGCAGAAAGTGCAGAGGAACTAAAGAGACTCTTGATGAAAGTGAAAGAGGAGAGTGAAAAAGCTGGCTTAAAACTCAGCATTCAAAACACTAAGATCGTGGCATCTGGCCCCATCACTCCATGGCAAATAGATGGGGAAAATGGAAACAGCGTGCTATACAGTAGGGCCTTGCTGTTTATCCATTTCGTATGTGATAGTTTTCATCGGTTCATCCCAAACTCCCGATCCAGCTCTCCTTCATCTCCCTTCCCCTTGGCAACCACCAGTCTGTTCTTTGTGTCTTGCAAGACAGTTTGTTTTGTAGATAAGTTCATTTGTATCAAGTGATATCACAGGTGTTTGTCATTCTGACTTACTTTATCTGATATGATAATCTCCAGGTCCCTCCCTATTGGTACAAATACCATTCTTGTTTTTATAGCTGAGTAGTATTCCATCGTATACATGTACCACATATTCTTTGTCCACTCATCTGTGAGTGGAAATGGAGGTTATTTCCACATCTTAGCTATTGCAGATAGTGCTGACATGGACATAAGGGTGCATGTCTGGTTTTGAATTATAGTTTTGTCCTGATATATTCTCAGGAGTGGAATTATTGGATCATATGGTACCCCAATCGATCATTTAAAAGTCTTTTCTTTTTCAAAAACTAGCCATCTGTGATTTATTTATTTAACAAATTTCCTGCTCCAGTCTGTATGTGCATACATGAGCCGCAGGAACGCAGTTCTAACCCTAGGCTTGTGTATGCCCCTGTTTTTGCATGTACCTTTGCATCAGCATGATAATAATAGGTTTCCACTAGGAATCTAACATCATATGATGGGGGCATATCTCCTCAGGAAGATAAGTGCAGTATGGGCCTTAACATGTGAGTCACTGAGCAAAGGATACCTTAGAGATGATGCTAACTTTTCTGGATCCTACATCATTAAAGAGCTAATCCTAGAGACAATTTTGATTTCTCAACAACCTTCTTGAATGCACTTTTGACCTCCCTGTTCCTCAGGTTATAGACCACAGGGTTTAGCATAGGGAGGACCATAGCATATAACACAAAGGCCATTTTATCTGTATCCATGGCATGACTGGAGGAGGGCTGTAAGTACATGAATATGACTGTCCCATAAAAAATGGAGATAGCAGTGAGGTGAGAAGCACAGGTGGACAAAGCCTTCTGATGTCCCTCAGCTGAGTGCATCTTCAGAATGGTGATAAATATGAGCAGGTAGGAAATAAAGACAATTATGAGAGTAAAACCCACATGGAAGGTATTAATACAAACAAGAACTAACTCACGGATGTGCTTATCAGAGCAGGAAAGGATCATGAGTGCTGGAACATCACAGAAGAAGTGATGGACCACATTGGACCTGTAGAAAGAGAGACTGAAGTTATCTCCAACATTTACAGAGGCATTCAGAACACCACATGCGTCAGAGCCTATGACAAGACAAACACACCTATTTTTTGTCATGGAGGTGGCATAATGCAGGGGTTTGCACACTGCTGCATAGTGGTCATAAGCCATTGATGCCAACAGGTAACTTTCCCCAGTGCCAAAGACCATAGAAAAGAACACCTGAGCAGCACATGCATTGTAAGAAATGACCTTATTTCCTGTAAGGAATCCTGCTGTTATATTGGGTGTGACTGCTGAGGAGTAACCAAAGTCCACCAGAGAGAGATTACTCAGGAAAAAGTACATAAGAGTGTGAAGGTGAGGTCCAATAGAATCAACATGATCATCCCCAGATTTACAACTAGAGTGATAAGGTAAGTGAGGGTAAACATCATGAAGAGTGGGACCTGTAGTCCTGGGCATCAGTAAGTCCTAGGAGGATGAATGCAGTCACTTCTGTTTTGTTCTCCACGGTGTCATTTAGGAATCTCAGGATGCCCTGCAACAATGAGAAGTAAAGGAGCAGAGGAATGGAAAGGACAGGGCACAGTGGAACTGGATGCATAAATGCTCTGTGCACTCTTCCAATCACAGCAATAATTTGCTCTCCAGCTCGAAAGCATACACATAAGAAAATTAGTAAAAAATTTAATAGTTGAAATTGAAGGGTTTCATGGATCAGTCACCCCATTTACTAATTTTGTATATGAGAAACTGAGGTAAAGAAAGGGTTATGACAACCTTAGACAAGGTCGTCATACTATTCATACTTTGGCTACCAGATGCAAAGAACTGACTCATTTGAAAAGACCCTGATGCTGGGAAAGATTGAGGGCAGGAGGAGAAAGGGATGACAGGGGATGAGATGGTTGGATGGCATCACTGACTCAATGGACATGAGTTTGAGTAAGCTCTGGGAGTTGGTGATGGACAGGGAGGCCTGGAGTGCTGCAGTCCATGGGTTGCAAGGAATCAGACACGACTGAGTGACTGAACTGAACTGAATTGAAGGTCGTCAAATATCTGGAATGATTCCATCTTCCAAATCATATCTACTGAGAATAGAAACAGCTTACCCTTCTACAGTGCTCACTTTCAGGAATATATATATATATATACACACACATATATACATACATATATATATATATATATATATATATATGTCACAGCTGGTCCCCATTATCTGTAGCAGTTAGGTTCTATAAAATAACAGTGAGCAGCGAATTCATGAATGCTTCTTTGCTCCCAGCAGAAATAGTTTCCTGCAAGACTCTGGCCACATTTTCATCAGTCATTCAATCCAAAATATTTTTTATGTATGTTTCTTTTTAAAGAGATCTTATTTAATATATACTGTTGATTCATTAACATTGATATCACAGCCAACGGCATTATATGTCATATACTTATTTTCTCCTTAAGGCACATCACAGTCTTCTTTTAGCACTACATTCAGGAAAATTTAATTTTCCTAATTAAAAAATCACACAACAGGAAGCATAAAAATGTGAAAAACTGACACTACAAAGCCTGCATGAAAACACTTGTACAGTAACCATGGCGTGGAAGCACCTAAGTGTCCATCAAGAGATGGATGGGTAAAGAAATTATAGTCCTAACCCCTGGGCCGCCAGGAAATTCTCTGGGAGATACTTTGTTGCTACTTGCCTGTTTGAGGATTATTCAAAGTGGCAAACAAAATCAAAATTACAAAGAGGTACCGCCTCACACTGGTCAGAGTGGCTGTCATTAAAAAGTCTACAAATAACAAACGCTAGAGAAGATGTCGAAAACGGAACCTTCTTACACTGTTGATGGGAATGTACATTGGTGCAGCCACTATGGAGAAAAGCATGGTGGTGCCTTAAAAAGCTAAAATTAGAGTTGCCATGTGATCCAGAAATCCCACTCCTGGCATATATCAGGGCAAAAGTATAGTTCAAAAAGACACATGCACCCTGTGTTCATGGGCTTCCCTGGCAGCTCAGATGGTGAAGAGTCCGTCTGCAGTGCAGGAGATCTGGATTCGGTCCCTGGCTTGGGGAGATCCCTTGGAGAAGGGGAAGAATACTGGCTACCCACTCCAGTGTTCTGGCCTGGAGAGGTCCACGGACAGAGGAGCCTGGCAGGTTGCAGCCCATGGGGTCACAAAGGGTCGGACACGACTGAGTGACTTTCACTACGTTCATAGCAGTACCATTGACAATAGCCCAGACACGGGAACAGCCTACATGTCTACTGACAGCTGAGTGGATAAAGAACATGTGAGACACAAGCACATACACACACATGTGAGATACACACACACACGAGATACACACACACACGAGATATACACACATGAGATACACACACACATGAGATACACACATACACATGAGATACACACACACAAGATGCACACACACACGAGATATACACACACACGAGATACACACACACACACATGAGATACACACACACACGAGATACACACACACAAGATACATACACACACACACGAGATACACACACACACGAGATACACACACACGAGATACACACACACATGAGATACACACACGCGAGATACACACACACACGAGATACACACACACACGAGATACACACAGACACATATGAGATACAAACACACACAAGATACACACGAGATCACACAGACACACGAGATAAACACATACACGAGATACACACACACATACAAGATACACACACACGATATACACACACGAGATACACACATACACATGAGATACACACACATGAGATACACACATGAGATACATACACACACACACGAGATACACACACACACGAGATACATACACATGAGATACATACACATGAGGTACACACACACAAGATACACACACATGAGATACACACACACATGAGATACATACACACACACAAGATACACACACACACACGAGATATACACACACGAGATACATACACACACATGAGATACACATACACGAGATACACACATACATGAGATACATGCACACATGAGATACACACACACACACGAGATACACGCACACACGAGATACACACACACACGAGATACACACGCACATGAGATACACACACAAACACACATGAGATACACACACGAGATACACACATACACACGAGATACACACACACGAGATACATACACCTGAGGTACACACACACACGAGATACACACACACATGAGATACACACACACATGAGATACATACACACACACATGAGATACACACACACGAGATACACACAGACACACATGAGATACAAACACACACAAGATACACACACACAAGATCACACAGACACACGAGATACACAGACACACGAGATACACACACACATACAAGATACACACACACGAGATCCACACACACATGAGATCCACACATACACACGAGATACATACACACACATGAGATACACATACACGAGATACACACATACATGAGATACATGCACACATGAGATACACACACACACACGAGATACACGCACACACGAGATACACACACACACGAGATACACACGCACATGAGATACACACACAAACACACATGAGATACACACACGAGATACACACATACACATGAGATACACACACACGAGATACATACACCTGAGGTACACACACACACGAGATACACACACACATGAGATACACACACACATGAGATACATACACACACACATGAGATACACACACACGAGATACACACAGACACACATGAGATACAAACACACACAAGATACACACACACACGAGATACACACACACACGAGATACACACACACACACACGAGATACACACACACACGAGATACACACACACGAGATACATACACATGAGGTACACACACACACGAAATACACACACACGAGATCACACAGACACACGAGATGCACACATACACGAGATACACACACACATACGAGATACACACACACGAGATACACAAACATGAGATACACACACACGAGATACACACATACACATGAGATACACACACACGAGATACATACACATGAGGTACACACACACACGAGATACACACACACGAGATACACACACACACGAGATACACACACACGAGATACACACACACGAGATCACACAGACACACGAGATACACACACACACGAGATACACACACACATACAAGATACACACACACGAGATACACACACACACGAGATACACACATACACACGAGATACACACACATACACGAGATACACACACACACGAGATACACACACACATGAGATACACACATACACACAAGATACATACACACACATGAGATACACACACATACAAGATACATACACACACACGAGATACATGCACACACGAGATACACACACACACACGAGATACATACACACACACGAGATACATGCACACATGAGATACATACACACACATGAGATACATACACACACGAGGTACACACACACGAGGTACACACACACACACACGAGATACATACACACACACGAGATACGCACACACATGATATACACACACACGAGATACACACACACACGAGATACACACACAAACACACATGAGATACACACACACACGAGGTACACACACAAACACACATGAGATACACACACACACGAGATACACACACACACGAGATACACACACACACATGAGATACATACACACACACGAGATACACACACACACACACGAGATACACATACACGAGATACATACACACACACAAGATACACACACACACGAGATACACACACACACACAAGAGAATAGTACTCAGCCACAAAAAAAATGAAATAATGCCATTTGCAACTAAATGGATGGAACTAGAGACCATCATATGACGTGAAGTAAAACAGAGAAAGACATATCGTATGGTATCATCTACATGTGGAATCTAAATATGACAGAAACAAATCTATCCATGAAACAGAGACAGACGCACTGAGACAGAGTTGCAGTTGCCTAGGGGGACGGGGGTGGGGAAGGGCTGGATTGGGAGCTCGGGATTAGCGGATGCAAGCTATTATACACAGAATGAATGAACAACATGGTCCTCCTGTGTAGCACAGGGAGCCGTATTCAGTCCTGTAATAAACCACAATGGAAAATAATATGAAAAAGAATGTATAACTGAATCACTCTGCTGTACACCAGAAACTAACACAACTTCAGTAAAAAAAATAAAGTGGCAAACAAACAAACAAAAAGAAATTGTAGTCCATATATAAAATGGACTATATATATCAGATCAGATCAGATCAGATCAGTCGCTCAGTCGTGTCCGTCTATTTATATTCTTGAGAGTCCCTTGGACTGCAAGGAAATCAAACTAGCAACCCTAAAGGAAATCAACTCTGAATATTCACTGGAAGAACTAATGCTAACGCTGAAGCTCCAATACTTTGGCCACCTGATGCGAACAGCCAGTTCATTGGAAAAGACCCTGAGGCTCGGAAAAATTGAAGGGAAAAGGAAAAGAGGGCAGCAAAGGATCAGATGGTTGGATAGCACCACCAATTCAATGGACAATGGAACTTGGGCAAACTCCAGGAAATGGCGAGGGACGGGAAGCCTGGCATGTTGCGGTCCATGGGGTTGCAAGGAGTCAGACACAACTTAGTGACTGAAAAGCAACAGCACATATACATGAAATCTAGAAAAATGGTACAGATGAGCTGTACCATTACTGGGCAGGAATAGAGTCACAGACACGGAGAACAGACTTGTGGACATGGGGGAAAGGAGAGGGTGGGATGAGCTGAGAGAGGAGCACTGAAGCAGAGACATTGGTGTGTGTAAGAGAGACAGCCAGGGAAAGATGCTGTGTAACACAAGGCATTCAATACCACCTAAAGAGGTGGGGTGAGGTTGGCGGTGGGAGGGAGGGAGGCTCAAAAAGGAGGGGACATATGTATATATTTATGGCTGATAGACTTCCCTGGTGGCTCGGACGGTAAAAGCATCTGCCTACAATGCAGGAGACCTGGGTTCAATCCCTGGGTCAGGAAGATCCCCTGGAGAAGGAAATGGCAACCCACTCCAGTACACTTGCCTGGAGAATCCCATGGATGGAGAAGCCTGGTAGGCTACAGTCCATGGGATCACAAAGAGTCAGACACAACTGAGCGATTTCACTACACTATGACTGATTTGTGCTGTTGTACAGAAGAAACCAATGCAACATTGTAAAGCAATTACCCTTTAATTAAATATTAAAAAATAAAAAACAATTACAACATGGAAATGGAAATAAGAAGGGAGCAATTGCCTTGTTCAACCTCTGCTGGAAATGTGAATGTCAAGCAACTCAGATTTTTTACCGCTCTGCCCATGTCCCTAAATGATCACAAAAGCTCTGCAAATATTTATTTTAGGATTAAAATAAATTTTAACTATAAGAAAATCTGTAAATAGGAAGTCTGTGAATCTGAAGATTGTATGTATATATATTAATTTCATCCTCTCAACTATGCTATGAGGTTCATAGTCATTAGTCATTACCATCACTGATTTTATGGGATAACTTAGGCTCCAAAAGTTATTTAATTTGATTTGCATGCATAGTAACTGGCAGAGCCAAGCTTTGTGCTTGGATAGACTAGTTTCTAGTTCTCATGATATTAACTGAGATTTGAATTGAAGTGAGCTAATTCAACTTATGTTTTTCACTGAATCCACTGGGCCACACTCAATATTAGTTATTAGGAATACTGAAAGACCTAATGTACTGTCTCTGGATTTGGGACTTACAATGGAGTAACAGAGACATATGCATATGCAGCAGAGTGACTGCAAGAGCAAATATATCCAACCAGCAACAACAGCGCAGAAGGAAAATAATGTGCTGAGTGTAAGGACTCAAGATCTGGGATGAGGTGAATAGCATTCTAAAAGTACCCTACCATTTACTATCGAGACACTGTCCTAACTTAAGTTTTCTGAGCCTCACATTTTTCATCATTAAAAACAAAGATGTACTGTGAATGGGGCCATAGTTAAAGTTAATAAAATAATGCCTGAGAAGCAATAAGCATAAGCCTGATGAGTGTTAGCTCTAATAATATGTTAGGATGAAGTCATGGTTTCTACCTTGGTTTGAAAAAAGTAGGATGCAGTAGTCACGTCTTCAGGTTGTGGATTATTTTTGAAGTGTGATAGCCTCTCTTCTTAACTAGTCTTTCCTCATACAGGTGACACAGTGGTAAAGAATCTACCTGCCAATGCAGGAGGCTCAAGAGACATGGGTTCAATCCCTGGGTCGGGAAGATTCCCTGGAGTAGCAAATGGACTGTAGCCCACTAGGCTCCTCTTTCCTGCCTGGAAAATTCCATGGACAGAGGAGCCTGGTGGGCTACAGTCCATGAAATCTCAAAAAGCTGGACACGACTGAGCTATTGAGCACACACACACTATATCTTCTGGCCCCTCCAGCAGGCCTCACTGTGTCTTCCCTGCCCATCATTGGCTGTAGTGGCCATTTGCTCAATTTATTCTTTGAGATCCATATTTTACCTTGGGTTGAAAGAGTCTTCTTCTGCTTCAACTCACTCCCATGGCCATCACCTATAATCTGCACCACAAAAATCTAGGGTTGAAATTGTATTTGATTAGCTTTCAGATCTGCTTTTGAGGTGATCTTCACGTTCTAATTTTTTCATTCGGACTTGAAGCCTATGTCACAGCTTCTGTTTATTAGTAACCACTCTTCTTTACCATCTTCCCCTTCACAATTTTCATGCCCAGAGCATAAAGACAATTGTATTTGTTCACCCTAAGCTAATATAAATAACTTTTTAGAGTATACTTTGTTCTATAATCTCTAGTAAGAGCTTTTTATATATGCAACTGTGTATACATTTCATTTTATCCTTATGACTTAAGTTAGGTAGCATAATATTTACACAATGCTTATGATATTTATGGAGAAGGCAATGGCACCCCACTCCAGTACTCTTGCCTGGAAAATCCCATGGACAAAGGAGCCTGGTGGGCTGCAGTCCATGGGGTCGCTGGAGTCGGACATGACTGAGTGACTTCACTTTCACTTTTCACTTTCATGCATTGGAGAAGGAAATGGCAACCCACTCCAGTGTTCTTGCCTGGAGAATCCCAGGGACGGAGGAGCCTGGTGGCTGCTGTCTATGGGGTGGCAGAGAATCGGACACGACTGAAGTGACTTAGCAGTAGCAGTAGCAGTATGATATTTATTAAGGTAATTTATGAGTTGACAGGAATAACTTATAAGTTACATTTTTCTACAACTTTATCCTACAGTGTTATAAGGTATGGATTATTATTATCCACATTTTGGTGTTAAGGAAACTGAGGATTTCAGAGGCTACATTACTTCAAAAAATTCCACACCTAATAAAAAAAAATTCAAGAGTCACACCCAGGTGAGAGAGATTTTAAAGCTTATGCCCTTAGCCACCACTCTTTTAACTTTTTGGGATGTGCTAGGGGCTTCCCAGGTGGCTTAGTGGTAAAGAATCTGCCTGCAACGCAGGAGACACAAATTCACTCCCTGGGTTGGGAAGATCTCCTGGAGACGGAAACAGCAATGCATTCCAATATTCTTGCCTGAGAAATCCCATGAACAGAGGAAACCTGTGGGGGTTCCATGGACCCCTGTCCACGGGGTCACGAAAGAGTTGGACAAGATTGAGCATCTAAACAACAACACGATGTGCTAGTAATAATATGAGTGACATTAAGGGGGAAAGGAGGCTGAAATAAAGGGCTTTATAATTCATGGAGATCCTCTGCTGGTCTAAAGAAGTATCATTTCACCCCGTTCTATTTAACTTCAATAATAAGCCTAGAATCAGTGAACAGAATGAAGCTACCACATCAGAGTACATCTGTTTCATGTGCTCTGTTCTCTTTTGTTGCTGCCTGTTTGCTCTTATCCTCTTAGGAACACTGCCTGCGCGGCGTTTCCTGAGTATCACAAACTCCCCACTGATGTAGATTTTGATATTTCATAACCAGTTCCTCCTCACAGTTTGAGGAAAATACTGAAAACATCCAATATTCTGTGACAATATCACATAGTAGACCCAGCCTCCTTACTGTTTTTGCATGGGTTTCACTTCTCACTAAAATTATATAGGAAAACATAGAAGCTTACCCTGCTCCTTGACAAAACGGGAAAGGCAACCAGCAGAAACTCAGCCAGAGTGGAATGTATAAGCCTATCAGAAAAGCTCTCTCGGGTACTGGCAAAAAGATTTTAAGGTCTCTGAAGAGCGAATAAGTGGAAGAAAAATCATTTACATGGAACTAGGAAACCTGGGTTCAAGCCCTATATCTTGAATGTATTATTTATGATACCTTGGAAGAGTCATTTACCTCTTTCAAGCTCTGTTTTCTTATTTATTTAACAAAATAATAAACTTACCTGTCCCGCACATCTCACAGAAATCTGTCTGTGAGTAGCAAATGAAAAATGATGTACAAAACAATTGGGCAAAGGGGTTATCATTTTAGCCTCAATAAGTATAATCCTGATCTTAGAGTGTTTTCTTTGACTGTGGCTGCAGGTTCTAAGCAAATCCTGTTTGGAGGAAAACTGACATGTATGCTAGAAACTATTAACATTCAGGTGAATAAGAAAAGGAACAACAGGGCTGTGTGCACAGACTGGCCCTCTATGATGATGTTTAAAGTAGTAACTTTGGAGATTCCAAAGGCTACTGAACGGGAACCTAGAGAAGTTATAGGGACACAGAACAGTCAGGGGAATAGGCCCCTTATGAGAACATCCACAGCTCTTCATCTCGCTTGTTTAGCAGAAAAGCAATTAAACGGTCTGTGGGGAGTGTGAGCCCCTGTTGAGTAAGTGCACCGATTCATTTGCACTACTTGGCCTTAGAAAAATCATTATCTGGTTGAGGATGCATAATTTACATAAAGTTATAGCCACACTTTTTAATGTATAGCGCTAACAGCTTGTGCAAAAGAGTGTGGCCATACAGCCACCACCCCATCATCCCATCATGATACAGAACAGTTCTATCAACTCACCTAATTTCCCATGCTTCTTGATGCTTGACCCTTCTTTTTTTTTTTTACTATGTTAATTCTTTTTTTTTTAATTTTATTTTATTTTTAAACTTTACAATATTGTATTAGTTTTGCCAAATATTGAAATAAATCCACCACAGGTATACCTGTGTTCCCCATTCTGAACCCTCTTCCCTCCTCCCTCCCCATACCCTCCCTATGGGTCCTTCTTGACCCTTCTACCGCCTAGCAACCACGAACCTGTTTGGAGCCCTTACAGTTCTGACTTTGTAAGAACGTCATTAAAAAAATGAATCAAGCCATAGGTTGGCTTTTGAGGGTGGCTTCTTTCTCTTAGCGTAATGAATTTGCAATTTATGGATTTGTGCAGTTCTTCTGCAGTCGGTTCCTGTTTATTACTGAGAGGTAATCTGTGTACTCAGCACAGAGTGTTTATCCATTCCACAGCTGAAAGAAAATTGGGTTGTTTCCAGTTTTTAGCTGTTACAAATAAAGTGTCGATAAACATTCACATACAGCCTTTTATGTGAGCATATGCTTATATTTCACTTGGATGGATTCTTAGGAATGAGATTTCTGGGTTATATGATATAGTCAACCTGTCTTCCAAGATGGTATACTATTCTGCTTTCCTGCCAGCAATGTATGAGAGTTCTGATTACTCCATATCTTTGGCAGTATTTGATATTTACAAGGTTTTTAAATTAGTTACTCCAGTAGGTTTGTAGTGTATCTCTCTCTCTTTTTTTTAGTTTGCATTTCTCTGATGACTGATTATGTTGAACATCTTTTTGTGTGCTTATTTGCCATCCCTATTATCCTTTTTTGTGAAGTGTCTGTTAAAATCTTTTGCTCATTTTACTGTGCTTGTTTTATTATGATAGCAATGTGAGAATACTTTATGTATTCCAAAATGCAAGTCCTTTACTGATAAGGACTCATATGTGATTTGTAAACACTTTCCCCTGGTTTGTAACATACCTTTTAGAGTTTTTAACAAATATTCCAACTATATCAGTTGAAAATACATACACTTTCTATTTAAAATTGCCTTTGCAAAAATTGTCAAATGGCAACTAACTGTATCAATATTGCTGTATTTCTCAAATCTCTGTCGAGCTCCAGTAACGTTTAATCGAATGCAGCTATCCTTTGTCCAATATTGCACTACTCGGCTATTGTAGTTTAAGCGTGAATCTGGAAAGGAGGAAGAATATGAGTGCTTCAACTTTGCTGCTCTTTGAAATTATCTTGGTTATTCTAATTTGTTTGGTTTTCCATATAAATATTCCAATGTGCTTCCCAAATTTTACAAAAATTCTTTCTTCAATTTGGGAACACAGATATCTTAAAATTATTTAGTCTTCCAACCCATGAATGTACTGAATTTCTCCATTTATCATATCTGATTTATATTTTTGTTGTTGTTTAATCACTAAGTCATGTCTAACTCTTTTGCAACCCTAGGGACTGTAGCCCACCACTTTCCTCTGTCCATGGGATTCTCCAGGCAAGAATTCTGGAGTGGGTTGCCATTTCCTTTTCCAGGGGATCTTCCTGACTGAGGGATCAAACCTGCATCTCCTGCATAGGCAGGCAGGTTCTTTACCACTGAGCCACCAGGGAAGCCTCAACATTTTATACTTTTCAACACACCTTACACATATCTTGCAAGGTTTATACCTAAGGACTTTATGTCATTGGTACTATTGCAAATGGTACTGCTTTAAAATTACAATTTGTATATCATATGTGAAACAGATTGCCAGTCCAGGTTCGATGCATGAGACAGGGTGCTCGGGGCTGGTGCACTGGGATAACCCTGAGGGATGGGATGGGGAGGGAGGTGGGAGGGGGGTTCAGGAAGGGGAATACATGTACACCCATGGCTGATTCATGTCAATGTATGGCCAAAACCACTACAATATTGTAAAGTAAATTAGCCTCCAATTAAAATAAGTAAATTAAAAATAAAATACAAGGAAAAAACAAACAAAAAATAAATAAAATTACAATTTCCAATCATTTATTGACATTATATAGAATTATGATGGATTTTTGAATATTGACCTATCTTCTTGATAACTTACTAAACTCATTAGTTCTATAGTTTTGTTATTTTCTTTGTGATTTTATAAGCAGAAAGTCATATATTCTCTGAATTGTGGGAATTTTATTTATTCCTTTCCAACCAATGTGTTCTTTTTTTTTTTTTTCTTGCTTTGCTGTATTAATGTCTATCATGATGGATAGAAGTGGTAAGAGGAGATATCCTTGCCTATTTCTAATCTTGGGGAAAAAGCATTCAGTCTTTCATCATAAAGTGTGAAGCCAGCTGTGTTTCATAGCTGCTTCTTATCATGTTTATGAAGTTTCCCACTACTCATACCTTTTGGAGAGCTTTCATTGTGAATAAATGATGAATTTTGTCCAAGGCTTTTTCTGCATCTATTGAGATGACTGTATGGTTTAGTCTAGTGCTACCATATGATTTCATTCATATGTGGAATATAGAACAAGCAAACATGTAACATGGAGAGATCTAGAGGTTGTCAGACTAACGAAGTCAAACAAAGACAAATATCATATGATATTGCTTTTACGTGGAATCTAAGAGGGGTTACATAAATGAACTTCTCTACAAAACAGAAATAGTTACAATGAAAAAAATAAACTATGGTTACCAGGGTTAAGGAGGAAGAGGGATAAATTGGAAGATTGGAACTGACATATACATACTACTATATATAGATAACTAGATAACTAATAAGTACCTACTGTATAGCACAGGAAACTCTGCTCAGTACTCTGTCATGGCTTATATTGAAAAAGAATCTGAAACAAAGTGCACATATGTATAAACAATTGACTTTGCTGTACACCTGAAACTAACACATTGTAAATCAACTATCAGTTCAGTTCAGTTCAGTTGCTCAGTCGTGTCCAACTCTTTGTGACCCCATGAATCACAGCACGCCAGGCCTCCCTGTCCATCACCAACTCCTGGAGTTCACTCAGACTCATGTCCATCGAGTCAGTGATGCCATCCAGCCATCCCATCCTCTACCGTCCCCTTCTCCTCCTGCCCCCAATCCCTCCCAGCATCAAAGTCTTTTCCAATGAGTCAACTCTTCGCATCAGGTGGCCAAAGTACTGGAGTTTCAGCTTCAGCATCATTCCCTCCAAAGAAATCCCAGGACTGATCTCCTTCAGAATGGACTGGTTGGATCTCCTTGCAGTCCAAGGGACTCTCAAGAGTCTTCTCCAACACCACAGTTCAAAAGCATCAATTCTTCGGCACTCAGCCCTCTTCACAGTCGAACTCTCACATCCATACATGACCACAGGAAAAACCATAGCCTTGACTAGACGAACCTTTGTTGGCAAAGTAATGTCTCTGCTTTTCAATATGCTATCTAGGTTGGTCATAACTTTCCTTCCAAGGAGTAAGCATCTTTTAATTTCATGGCTGCAGTCACCATCTGCAGTGACTTTGGAGCCCAGAAAAATAAAGTCTGACACTTTTTCCACTGTTTCCCCATCTATTTCCCATGAAGTGATGGGACCAGATGCCATGATCTTCATTTTCTGAATGTTGAGCTTTCACTTTCATCAAGAGGCTTTTTAATTCTTCTTCACTTTCTGCCATAAGGGTGGTGTCATCTGCATATCTGAGGTTATTGATATTTATCCTGGCAATCTTGATTCCAGCTTGTGCTTCTTCCAGTCCAGTGTTTTTATGATGTACTCTGCATATAAATTAAATAAGCAGGGTGACAATATACAGCCTTGACGTACTCCTTTTCCTATTTGGAACCAGTCTGTTGTTCCATGGCCAGTTCGAACTGCTGCTTCCTGACCTGCATACAGATTTCTCAAGAGGCAGGTCAGGTGGTCTGGTATTCCCATCTCTTTCAGAATTTTCCACAGTTTATTGTGATCCACACAGTCAAAGGTTTTGGCATAGTCAATAAAGCAGAAGTAGATGTTTTTCTGGAACTCTCTTGCTTTTTCCATGATCCAGGGGATTTTGGCAATTTGATCTCTGGTTCCTCTGCCTTTTCTAAAACCAGGTTGAACACAGGAAGTTCACGGTTCATGTATTGCTGAAGCCTGGCTTGGAGAATTTTGAGCATTACTTTACTAGCATGTGAGATGAGTGCAATTGTGCGGTAGTTTGAGCATTCTTTGGCATTGCCTTTCTTTGGGATTGGAATGAAAACTGACCTTTTCCAGTCCTGTGGCCACTGCTGAGTTTTCCAAATTTGCTGGCATATTGAGTGCAGCACTTTCACAGCATCATCTTTCAGGATTTGAAATAGCTCAACTGGAATTCCATCACCTCCAGTATACATTTGAAAAAGAAGCAGACAATTAATGAACACAGCAAACCAAACAAAAACACACACACAGATACAGAGAACAGAGTAGTTGTACTAGAGGTGAAGAGGCAGTCGGGAGGACAAAACTGGTAAAGGTAATCAATATAATGAATAAATGGAAATTAAATTTTTGGTGGTGAGGCTGCTGTAGTGTCTACAGAATTAGAAATATGTACAGTAAATTACATAATGTTATAAACCAATGTAACCTTAATAGAAATTAATTAAAAGAGAACAAAAAACATACAAATAAAAAATTACACAACATCTTAATATAGGATATTATTTTGAAGTCCCACTTGCAATTAACTTGAAATCCCACTTGGTCATGACTTTTTAAGCATTTTATATATTATTAGATTTGATCACACACAATGATGAAAAGGATAGTTGTACATAAAAGAATAAATCAATGTAATATATCACATTAATAGAATGAAAGACAAGATTCATATGATTATCTCAGCAGATGTGGAAAAAGCATTTGACAAAATTCAACAGCTTTTCATGATAAAAGCTCTCCATGAATTAGAAATGAAAGGAATGTACTAAAAAACACTATACATGACAAACCCACAGCTGTATCATACTCTGCAGTGAAGAATTGAAAGTTTTTCTCTAAGATCAGGAAATAGACAAGGTGCCCTCTCTAACCACTTCAATATAGTGATAGAAGTCCAGCCAGACTTTTTACATGGACCATGCAGTTGTGGATGCTCTGGACCTTAGCACTTCCATTTGATCATTTCTTATAAGTTTTCATTCCTTTATCAAAATCATCATCCTGATTGTTATGTTTTTCCAATTTTTCCACCAGAATCTTTAACATATTAATAATATTTATTGGTTGGCCAACATATTTGTTAGGGTTTCTTTATGATGCTGCAGAAAAACTCAAATGAACTTTTTGGCCAACCCAATATTTCGTATGGCCTCTCAGATAGTTTCAGTATCTCTGTCATATCAGCATTTGATTCGGGCGATTGCTTTGTCACTCAGGAATGTATTGCCTCTTTGTATTTCTTGCAATTTTGTTTTGGAAGCCACGCATTGTGAATGAAGCAATAAAGCTGGTGGTAGACTTTATGCCTGAAGATAGGTCTACTTTTTGTTCTTGTTGTTTGGCCAGAATATTAGTGTAGACAGCTGAGTCAATCTAGTTACAGATGAGTCAAACTGAATTTGGATCTTGTTTCTATAGTTACTGTCAGTGAATCACATATGAAGAGACTTCATATGGCCTGGCCATGTTTTAGGATGGAGGCTGGTTTACAAGATGTTTCTCAATATCTGTCACCGTCTCAGTTTTAAACCTTTCCTTTGCACTTGAGCCTTAGACAGGACCTCCACAATCTTGCCCCGCTCCTAGCAGTAGGTGGTGTTTCCTTACTGCTCAACGTTGCTTAGCCCACTTGCGAAAAGCACAGGCCTTTCACTGTTTTGATATGGCTTTCATCTTACACAGGAATCTTCTCCTTGGTCTCAGAGGTGGGGCCCTTCTCAGTGATCCTGACTTACCCTGGGTACAGTAGACCTCTAGCAGTTTTATCCCAGGACATAAATAAATAAATCAAATATATAAAGTATAAAATTCACTAAAGTGTATGAATAGCAGATTTAAGCTTGCAGAAGAAAAAAAGAAAACAGTGAACCTTAGGATACGTCAGTTGAGAATATACAGTCCTAGGAACTGAGATAAAAAAGAATAAAAATAAAGTCTCAGAGAACAGTGGGATACTCCAAAAGAAGCAACATATTCATAATGCAATTCCCAAAAGGAGAGAGAGAAAGGGACAGGAAATCTTTGAAGAAATAATAGCAAAAACATGCCAAATCTGACACAAAGAATGGACATATATATAAATTAAAATTGTTAACATTTTGAGACTCAAAATATTAATGCCTTTGGACAGTAACAATTCATAGCATTTATATGCAAAGAAGTTATTAATACTATTGTAATTCTTGGTGCTCAAAATTTTTAAATTCAATATTATACTTTTATTTAAGTAAATTAAACTTGCCTTTATGATCCTTTTCTTTTTCCTATATTTCTGTACATTTTCTCTATTTAAAATGTCATTAAACATTATTTTTAGGTATGACTCATATGAAAATTTATTTAGGAAAATAAATGCCTGTATAAAGACATGCAGTTTTATTAAAAATAGGAATAAACAAAGACTCAATAATTTATACTCAAAACGCATTGGAAGCACTTTCATAAATGTAATTTTTAAAAAAAAATAGGAACCTATTGCTTTTTCAATGTAAAAAAGATCAACTGAAATACAATTTTTAAAAAGCCAAACATATATATCTTATTTACATTAAGTCAAATATTTATACCAAGAATGTGTTCCAAGACACCAAAATAATTGTTTTAAATTCTATTATAATAATAGACCCATCTCAGTTCAGTTCAGTTCAGTTGCTCAGTTGTGTCCGACTCTTTGCGACCCCATGAATCGCAGCATGCCAGGCCTCCCTATCCATCACCAACTCCCAGAGTTCATTCAAACTCACATCCATTGAGTCGGTAATGCCATCCAGCCATCTCATCCTCTGTCGTCCCCTTCTCCTCCTGCCCCCAATCCCTCCCAGCATCAGAGTCTTTTCCAATGAGTCAACTCTTCGCATGAGGTGGCCAAAGTACTGGAGTTTCAGCTTCAGCATCATTCCTTCCAAAGAACACCCAGGACTGATCTCCTTCAGAATGGACTGGTTGGATCTCCTTGCAGTCCAGGAAACTATCAAGAGTCTTCTCCAACACCACAGTTCAAAAGCATCAATTCTTCGGTTCTCAGCTTTCTTCACAGTCCAACTCTCACATCCATACATGATTACTGGAATAACCATAGCCTTGACTAGATGGACCTTTGTTGGCAAAGTAATGTCTCTGCTTTTCAATATACTATCTAGGTTGGCCATAACTTTCCTTCCAAGGAGTAAACATCTTTTAATTTCATGGCCACAATCACCATCTGCAGTGATTTTGGAGCCCCCCAAAATAAAATCTGACACAGTTTCCACTGTTTCCCCTTCTATTTCCCATGAAGTGATGGGACCAGATGCCATGATCTTTGTTTTCTGAATGTTGAGCTTTAAGCCAATTTTTTCACTCTCCTCTTTCACTTTCATCAAGAGGCTTTTGAGTTCCTCTTCACTTTCTGCCATAAGGGTGGTGTCATCTGCATATCTGAGGTTATTGATATTTCTTCTAGCAATCTTGATTCCAGCTTGTGCTTCCCCTAGCCCAGCATTTCTCATGATGTACTCTGCATAGAAGTTAAATAAGCAGGGTGACAATATACAGCCTTGATGTACTCCTTTTCCTATTTGGAACCAGTCTGTTGTTCCATGTCCAGTTCTAACTGTTGCTTCCTGACCTGCATACAAATTTCTCAAGAGGCAGATCAGGTGGTCTGGTATTCCCATCTCTTTCAGAATTTTCCACAGTTTATTGTGATCCAATTTTTAAAAAGCCAAACATATATATCTTATTTACATTAAGTCAAATATTTATACTAAGAATGTGTTCCAAGACACCAAAATAATTGTTTTAAATTCTATTATAATAATAGACCCATCTCAGTTCAGTTCAGTTCAGTTCAATTCACACAGTCAAAGGCTTGGCATAGTCAATAAAGCAGAAGTAGATGTTTTTCTGGAACTCTCTTGCTTTTTCCATGATCCAGCGTATGTTGGCAATTTGATCTCTGGTTCCTCTGCCTTTTCTAAAACCAGCTTGAACATCTGGAAGTTCACAATTCACATATTGCTGAAGCCTGGCTTGGAGAATTTTGAGCATTACTTTATGTCTTAACTAATTTCTGTTCTGTAGATGTGTGGGTTTCATGAGTTTCTCATGAGTGATGTACATGTGTGCATATGCTAATACATACATGTAAATGTATATGTTCATGTGAGAGTGTGGGTGAGTAGGCTTACTAGGTAGAATTTTTAAAATAAAAATCCCATGTTCCTGGTAACCTATTCTTCCTTGTTATCATATTTTTGGAGATTTTAATTTGTGAACTTAATCAACAGCTGGAGAAATTGCCATAAGAATTTAGAAATGTGTCAGGTAGACAGGAAAATATTTTCCCCAGATAGTTGGAGGTGGATAAAGTTGCCTCCACTTTGGGAGGCAATGGCAATGGCAGTGGCAGTGGGAGAAAGCAATGGCACCCCACTCCAGTACTCTTGCCTGGAAAATCCCATGGATGGCGGAGCCTGGTAGGCTGCAGTCCATGGGGTCGATAAGAGTCGGACATGACTGAGCGGCTTCACTTTCACTTTTCATTTTCATGCATTGGAGAAGGAAATGGCAACCCACTCCAGTGTTCTTGCCTGGAGAATCCCAGGGGCGGGGGAGCCTGGTGGGCTTCGGTCTATGGGGTCGCACAGAGTCGGACATGACTGAAGCAACTTAGCAGCAGCAGCAGCAGCAGCAAAGTTGCCTTATTATAGGTTTAATGTAACTAAAATACAAATCCTATAGAAGACTTTGCCTTCCGCACAGCCGTCTTAAAGGCACTCTTGACATCCTTGTTCCTCAGGCTGTAGACCAGTGGATTCAGCATGGGGATGACCATGGCATAGAATACGGACGCCATTCTGTCTGTGCTCATGGAGTGGCTGGAGCTGGGCTGTAAGTACATGAAGATGCCTGTCCCATAGAAGATGGAGACAGCAGTGAGGTGTGAAGCACAGGTGGAAAAGGCCTTCTGGCGTCCTTCAGAAGAATGCATCCTCAGAATGGTGATAAATATAAACAGGTAGGAGATGAAGATGACCAGAATAGAAAAGAAGTCATTGAAACCCACCACAAAGAAAATAACCATCTCACTGACGTAGTTGTCTGAGCATGAGAGAGCCAGCAGAGGAGGAGCGTCACAAAAGAAGTGATTGACCACGTTGGACCTACAGAAGGAGAGCCTGAAAATGTTCCCAGTGTGGACGGAGGCATTCAGGAAGCCACAGAAGTAGCAGCCTATGAGCAGACGTGTGCAAGCTTTGGTCGTCATGGCCGTGGTGTAGTGCAGGGGTTTGCACACGGCGGCATAGCGGTCATAAGCCATTGAAGCCAAGAGGAAACTTTCTACGGTGATAAAGACTACGAAGAAGAAGAACTGGGTGACACAAGCCTCGTAGGAAATGGTTTTGTCTCCTGTGAGGAATCCAGCCATCACTTTGGGAGTGACAGCTGAGGAATAACCCAAGTCCACCAGCGAGAGTTGGCTGAGAAAGAAGTACATGGGCGTGTGGAGACGAGAGTCCAGCAGGATCAGCTTGGTCATCCCCAGGTTCCCAACCAGGGTGAGGAAGTAGATGAGAGAGAAAGTGATGAAGAGCAGGATCTGCACTTCTGGGTCATCAGATAACCCTACAAGGAGGAACTCAGTCACCTCTGTAGTGTTTTCCATGGAGATCAACTGGGAATTGTGTGGCTGCTCTGTAGCAATGGGAAAATAGAATCAGGATGATAAATAGAGGAAAGACTCTACTGAAACCAGTTAACATGTTTACTCTGTGCCTTATTTCAATATTGCAATAACTTGTTCCCAGGAGTTTTTAGACTTAAAGCATGGCCATGACAACCAAATGCAATTTTGAATTATTAATAAACCATAGACTAGTCCAGGTAAAAGGACTTGGAGATAACACATCCAATCTCCTAAGTTCATAGAAAAGTGAATTCAGATAAAAATAAAAGAAAGGATTTAAGCAATTTTATCAGATTAGTTGCTAACCAGAGCAGCTCAGACAGCCAAGTCAAAGTTTAAAAAATAATCACAAATTATTTTTGTATTAAACTACAATAGTTTAATAAAATTAATGTGAAACTGAATTAACTTTACTTCAACTGACATTGTCTTTTTTGTTGCATCAGGACATCTGAATATGGTAATGAAAGACAGTTAAATAAGACATGTCCTAAAACCACAATGAGTTATCACTGCGCACCTGTCAAAACAGATATCATCAAAAATTCTACAAATAACAAATGTTGGATAGTATTTGGGAAAAAGTGAATCTTCATACTCTATTGGTGGGAATATATGGTGGCAGCCATCATGGACAACAGTAGAGAGGTTCCTCAAAAAACTAAAAACACAATTGCTGAACTAAAACTGAAAAAACAATCCCACTTCTGAGCATATATCTGAAGAACAAAATAATTAGAAAAGAAACATGCACGCCAATATTCAGAAGCACTATTTACAATAGTCAAGACATGGAATCAACCCAAGTGACCATCAACAAATGAATAGTTAAAGAAGATACGGTACATATACATCAATATGATGGAATATTACTCAGCCATAAAGAAGAGTGAAATTCTGCCATTTGCAGCAACACAGATGGACCTAGATAATATGCTTAGTGGAATAATACAGAGAAAGACAAATACTATGATGTATTTGTGAATGTGAATTTGTGTATATGAATACAAATGATATCACTTATATATGGACTCTAAAAAAAATAACACAAATGAATGTATACAACTAAAAAACAGCAACAACAGACTCATAGACTGAAAAGACAAAAGTGCTTACCAAAGGGGAAGCAAAGGAGAGAGGGGTATGGATTAAGAGATATAAACTACTAGAACTATGGGATTAGTCCAAATGACTAATATTATTACATTACTTGAAAGACAGAACAGATTAAAGAAGCTTAATTTGTTCAAAGTTGAACAAGTTTATACTTAGCAGACACTCAAGATATTTTTGTGTGTTTCCTCTTAGTCACACAATAAGTATCCATGTTCTAATAGGATCTATATATTGTTTAGATGTACAATTCCCAATTACATGAAACAGAAGAAATCTTCAAAACATCAAGCCCATCAAACTGAATAAATGAGAGACCTGTTCCTTTCACTAAAGAGATTTTTCTGATTACCTCTATCCATGCAAATTTATGCAGACACTAGATTTCATCTAGTAGATTTAAAGGTTTATCTTATTCCTGGAACAATTCAACATGCAAGTCTAGCACCTTCATATGTGAGTGGATCTTAATTCAGAGATTCAATCAGTGAAAAAAAAAGTAAACACCCTATTGTGATGTTGTTCTTCAGTGTTTGGCCAGAGTGCATAAAATTCTCTAGAGATAGGAAGAAACCGAAGGGAAAAAATGCTACTGGAATCAGTTTACTGAAATTCTACTCTTTGATCCGCTGGTCACTCTTCTTAGATAAGAACTCTTTGAACTTTGATGTCTTCATCTATAAGATGGAAACAATAGAAAGTTACAGCCTCACTTAAGACTCTTGCTATGATAAGAAAATAAAGCCCCAAAGCACCTCATACTTGGTAAAGGGCGACCACCACAATCAGAGTCGTGATCACAAGTATTTTGGGTTGTTTTCCCTGGACATTGTTGAATGTTCTTAGCAATATCACAGTTTGGGGGAAGGTCATTGTTGCTACTAGATGATTATTAACAGATGAAAAGAAAAAGAAATGGTCAAAGTAACTCTGACTCTTCGACTGCACTCTGCTATGATGACAGCTGGAGTCATGTGGAAACCGGAGGGGAGTTATGTAGTCATGGAGCTCTCAGGGGACAAGCCCTTGTGACGGCTGCAAAGCTTATTATCTCACCTAACCAGGGAACACGCGATTGAAGTGTCTGTGGGGATCCAGCTCTGCTTGCTGAGGGAGACCACGAGTGGATTTATACGATTTGCAGGAATTATTCTTGCTGATGCACAAAATCATCCATGGCATGATCTCTGGGGCTGCAATTTGACATAAATATTGGGGGATGGGGTAATACTTTGTAATTAAAAAAGCAAAGTGGACTCCAGGAATTAGTTCTTCACTTTGTTGTTCAGTTGCTCAGTCATGTCCAACTCTTTGTGATCCTATGGACTGCAGCATCCCAGGCTTCCCTGTCCTTCCCTGTCTCCCTGAGTTTACTCAAACTCTATCCATTCAGTCAGTGATGCCATCCAACCATCTCTTCCTCTGTTGCCCCCTTCTCCTCTTGCCCTCACTCTTTCCCAGCATCAGGGTCTTTTCCAATGTGTCAGTTCTTCACATCTGAAGGTGGCCAAAGTATTAATTCAGATGACCATTATATCTACTACCGGAGGTAAGAATGCCTTAAGAAATGGAGCAGCCCTCATAGTAAAACAAAACAAAACAAAACAGTCTGAAATGAAGTACTTTGGTGAAACCTCAAAAATGACACAATTATCTCAGTTTGTTTCCAAGGCAAACCATTGACTATCACAATAATCCAAGTCTATGCCCCAACCACTATGCTAAAGAAGCTGAAGACGAACAGTTCTATGAATACTTACAAGACCTTCTAGAACTATTAAAAACACCTATATATATGTCCTTTTCATCATGAGGGATTGAAAAGCAAAAGTAGGAAGTGAAAAGATACCTGGAGTAACAGGCAAGTTTGGTCTTGGAGTACAAAATGAAGCAGGGTAAAGGCTAATGAGTTTTGTCAAAAGAACACACTGGTTATAGCAAACACCTCTTCCAAAAACACAAGAGACTACTCTACATATGGACATAACCAGATGGTCAATACCGAAATCAGATTGATTATGTCCTTTACAGCAGAAGATGCAGAAGCTCCACACAGTCAGCAAAAACAAAACCTGGCATTGGTTGTGACAGATCACGAGCTCCTCACTGCAACATTCAGACTTAAACTGAAGAAAGTACTAAAACCACAAGGCCATTCAGGTAAGACTTAAATCCCTTATGATTGTACAGTGAAGGTAACAAATAGATTCAAGGGTTTATATCTGGTAGATAGAGGGCCTGAAAGACTGTGGACAGAGGTGATTATCAAAACCATCCCAAAGAAAAATTCAAGAAGGCAAGGTGGTGTCTGAGAAGGCTTTACAAGTAGCTGAGAAGAGAAGTGAAAGGCAAGAGGGAAAGGGAAAGAGATAGTCATCTGAATGCAGAGTTCCAGGGAACTGCAAGGAGAGATAAGAAAGCCTACCTAAGTGAACAATGCAAAACAATGAAGGAAAACAATAGAATAGGAAAGACTAGAGATCTCTCCAAGAAAATTGGAGATAGCAAGGGACTATTTCAGCCAAGGATGGGCAAGATAGAAGATAGAAACAGTAAGGACCCAACAGAAGCAGAAGAGATTAAGAATACACAGAAGGACTATTAAAAAAAAAGGTATTAATGACCTGTGTAATCATGATGGTGTGATCACTCACCTAGAGAAAGACATCCTAGAGTGGCCTTAGGAAGGATTACTATGAATAAAGCTAGTGGAGGAGATAGAATTCTAGCTGAGCTGTTTCAAATCCTAGAAGATGATGCTGTGAATGTGCTGCACTCAACTGTTGTTGCCGTTCTTTAGTTTCTAAGTCCCGTCTGACTCTGTGCAACCCCATGACCTGCAGAGAGCTTCAACAGCGCGTGAACCAAGAACTTCCAGATTTACAAGCTGGATTTAGAAAAGGCAAGGAACCAGAGACCTTTGTTGGCCACACCACCGGCACGCATTTTCTCCAGTTCCATGCATTGTCTTTTCATATTTTCAGTGCTTTCCCTTGTTGTGGAAAACGTTTTTTAACTTGAAAGCTATTTATTTTGAATTGCTAGACTCTCAATATTTTGAATAAATATTAATTTAAAACATCAATATATTCTTATTTAAACATAATAAAAGTGTGCTTTTTGATACAATCTGTTTTATATTTACAATTTTTAAGTGATATTTGGGAATCAAAGCAATGTTTTAACAAAAATTCTAATTTGTATCAACAAAGAAGTTGTGGCCTAGAGCTTTATTGATAAATTAAAAAATACACAAATTCTTTTTTATGGATCAAAAGAAAAATGTTCTTTTTAACTGAGTATGTTTGACTGACAAAATTGTGTTAGTTTCAGGTATATATAATCCAATGATTTGGTGGTTGGATATATACACATATATATGCATACACTTTATATTCTTTTTTTGTAATTCTTTTCCATTATAGTTTATTACAAGGTACTGAATACTGTTGCCTACACTATATAATAAATCCTTGTTATTTATCTATTTTATAAATGGTAGTGTGTATCTGTCAATCTCATACTCTCATTTATCCCTCCCCCTCTTCCTCTTCGGTAATCCTAAGCTTGTTTTCTGTCTGTGAGTCTGTTTCTATTTTATAAATAAGTTCATTTTTACTATTTTTTAGATTCCACATATAAGTGATCTCCTATAGTATTTGTCTTTCTCTGACGTACTTCACTTAGTATGATAATCTCTAGATCCATCTTTGTCACTGCAATAGGATTATTTCATTCTTTTGTTGCTGATTAATATTTCATGTAGATATATATCTTCTTTATCCATTCATATGCCAATATGCACTTAGATGGCTTCCAGGTCTGGTTATTGTAAATAGTGCCACCAGGAACATTGGAGCGGATGTATCTTTTTGAACTAGAGCTCTTGTCTTTATTGGATAAATGCCCAGGAATGTAACTGCTGAATCATATGCTAGATCTATTTTCAGTGTTCTAAGTAACTTCTGTTTTGCATAATCACTGCAAAAATTTACATTTTCAGCAATGGTGTAGGAGGGTTCCCTTTTCTCCACATCCTCTACATTCTTTATTTGTAGACTTTTTGATGATAGCCATTTTGATGGGTGTGAGATGATATCTCCTTGTAGCTTTAATTTGCATTTTTCTATTAGTTAATGATGCTGACCATCTTTTCACATGCCTGCTGACCACCTGTATGTCTTCTTTGGAGAAATGTCTGTTTAGGTCTTCTGACCATTTTTCAAATTTGCTTGTTTATGGGTTTGTTGCTGTTGTTGTTGTTGAGTTACATAAGTTTTTTCTATATTTTGAGAATTAATCCCTTGTTGGTCACACTGCTTGCAAAAATTTTCTCCCAGTCTGTGGGTTATTATTTCATTGCAAAAGCTTGTAAGTTTAATTAGACCCCATTTGTTTGTTTTTGCTTTTATTTATTTTTCCTTGGAAGACTGATCTGAGAAAATATTACTACAACTTATGTTAAAGACTTGTTCACTTATGTTCTGTTCTAGAAATTTATAATTTCAGGTCTTATGTTTAACTTTCTTTGAGTTTATTTTTATATGTGGTATGAGAGAATGTTTTAATTTCATTGTTTTATAAATGTTGTCCAGTTTTTCTACAACCACTGCCTGAAAAGATTGTCCTTTTCTCACTGTATATTCTTCAATTCAGTTCAGTTGCTCAGTCATGTCCAACTCTTTGCAACCCCATGAATTGCAGCACACCAGGCCTCCCTGTCCATCACCAACTCCTGGAGTTCACTGAGACTCACATCCATCAAGTCAGTGATGCCATCCAGCCATCTCATCCTCTGTCATCCCCTTCTCCTCTTGCCCCCAATCCCTCCCAGCATCAGAGTCTTTTCCAATGAGTCAACTCTTCACATGAGGTGGCCAAAGTACTGGAGTTTCAGCTTTAGCATCATTCCTTCCAAAGAAATCCCAGGGCTGATCTCCTTCAGAATGGATGGTTGGATCTCCTTGCATTCCAAGGGACTCTCAAGAGTCTTCTCCAACACCACAGTTCAAAAGCATCAATTCTTCGGCGCTCAGCCTTCTTCAAAGTCCAACTCTCACATCCATACATGATCACTGGAAAAACCATAGCCTTGACTAGACAGACCTTTGTTGGCAAAGTAATGTCTCTGCTTTTCAATATGCTGTCTAGTTTGGTCGTAGCTTTTCTTCCAAGGAGCAACCATCTTTTAATTTCATGGCTGCAGTCACCACCTGCAGTGATTTTGGAGCCCAAAAAATAAAGTCTGATGCTGTTTCCACTGTTTCCCCATCTATTTCCCATGAAGTGATGGGATCAGATGCCATGATCTTCGTTTTCTGAATGTTGAGCTTTAAGCCAACTTTTTCACTCTCCTCTTTCACTTTCATCAAGAGACTTTTAGTTCCTCTTCACTTTCTGCCACAAGGGTGGTGTCATCTGCATATCTGAGGTTATTGATATTTCTCTTACCCTCTTTGTAATTGATTAATTGACTGTTAATTGTGTGGGTTTGTTTTGAGTTCTCTATTCTATTCCATTGATTTGTGTGTCTATTTTTGTGCCAATATCTGCTACTTGGATTACCGTACCTTTACAGTACAATGTGAAGTCTGGGAGCGTGATACCTCCAGCTTTGTTCTTTTTCTCAAAAATTGCTTGGCCAATTATGGGTCTTTTGTGGATCCATATAAACTTTAGGGTTATTTGTCCTAGTTCTGTAAAAAGGTCATGGACATTTTGATAGTGATTGTATTAAGTATTTATATCTCTTTGGATACCATGGCAATTTTAATAGCATTAATCCTTCCAACTCAAGAGCATGGGCTACACTCTTTCCATTTCTTTACATCATTTTCAGTTTCCTTCATTGGTGTTTAATAGTTTTCAGAGCACAGATCTTTCACGTCCTTAATAGAATTTATTTCTAGGTATTTTAGGTTTTTCAATGTGACTTTAGATAGGACTACTTGCTTTCTCTTTCTGATATTTCATTACTAGCAGATTTCTGTATATTAATCTTGTATTCTGCAATCTTGCTGAATTCACTTAATAGTTCTAATAGTTTTTTGGTTTTTTTTTGGAAGAAGGACTTTTACACAATATAAAATATTATATATTATCTACAAAAGTGACAGTTTTACTCTTCCCTCCAATTTGCATGACTTATAATTTTGTTTCTTGTCTGACTTCTGTGGCTAGGACTCCCAAAACTATATTAAATGAAAGTGGTGAGGGGTCATTCTTGTCAAATCAAACTGGAAAGCTTTCAGATTTTCAGCACTGTGTATTATGTTGGCTGTGGTTTTGTTATAAAATGGCTTTATCATGTTGAGATTTGTTCCCTTTCTACCCACTTGGATGAGTTTTTTTTTTTTTTATCATGAATGGACAATGGATTTTGTCAAATTATTGGCTTGCATCTATTGAGATTATAATGTGATGAAATTAAAAAAAATTTTTTTCATTAAAAATTTTTTTTTTATTGGAGTGTAGTTGATTTACAATGTTGTATGAGTTTCAGGTATACAGCAGTGAATCAATTATACAAATATCTACTCTTTTTTTATATTCTTTTCCCATATAGGCTACTATATGATTTTTAAACTTTTCTTTTGTTAATGTGCTGTCCCACATGGATTTCTGTATGATGAGCCATCCATGTGACCATGGAATAAATCAAACTTGTCATGCATGATGTTAAGTCTTCAAATTGCCTTAAAAGGTATCTTTATAAGTGTTATCATAACCCCAAATGATTCATAGTGTTATAATATGCCAAAACTTAAAAGCCAGGATAGGCTATTCTTGGAGATTGGCAAGGACCAATCAGGTCAACCTCTAATTTGAGCCCAAATGCCAATCTATAATTTGGTGGCCTGAATGCCTACATGAAGGAGGGAGCATTAAAGGAGTATAAGGTTGACCATCTGAAGATAGATTGAAGCCTTACTTTAAAATTAAGTGCTATTTTTTTTTCAGTGAATTCAAATATGCCATTATTCTTATTTCTCTTACTATGGTCTGATATTTTTAAATTGTCATATGATGATGCAACTTCTGCATAATGAGTTGATAAAGACAAGAATTGAGCTAATTAAAGATGACCATATAATGATGTTGATTATCACTGAAACAAGAACAGAAACAAACAAAAATTAAGCAATAAACCTATACCCAGACTATTTGACACCAAGTTTACATTTAAGAATGAATTATCAGATATCATAATCACTGCTTTAAATTATACTATGAAAATAGACTAATCCCATTCATCTTTGAACTCATTTTTCTGTCACTCATGGATGTGTGAGTTACCCTGGATTGCTTAAATGATGTTTCTTTGGGCATGTATTTAAATATACATTGAATAAAGTGAGACTGGGGATGATCATGAGAAATAATGAAATGTAACTAAGAAGAAACTATGAACTGAGACGTCTGGGTTCAAGGCTGATACTCCTAAGCTATTATTCCTGAGATACCATACTTTCAAGCCATTTGTGTCATAGACTTGGTTAAGAACTCGAGAAAGTACATCAAAAATGTGCATAATGTTGGCCTATACTTCCCTATATATACTATAACTTGATCTGACCTGTATGAAACCACCTTATTGTTGTATCTATATAATTAAGATATGAATCTTATAGAAGACGTTGCTTTCCGCACAGCCTGTTTTAAGGCGCTCTTGACCTCTTTGTTCCTCAGACTATAGATCAGCGGATTCAGCATGGGGACAATTATGGCGTAGAACACAGAAGCCATCTTGTCTGTGCTCATGGAATGGCGGGAGCCTGGCTGTAGGTACATGAAGGCGCCTGTCCCATAGAAGATGGAGATGGAAGTGAGGTGGGATGCACAGGTGGAAAAGGCCTTCTGATGTCCTTCAGATGAGCGCACCCTCAGAATGGTGACAAAGATAAACAGGTAAGAGATCAAGATGATCAGGACAGAAGAGATGATATTAAAGCTTGCCAAAATGAAAAACACAATCTCACTTCTGTTGTTATCTGAGCATGAGAGAGCCAGGAGAGGAGTAGCATCACAGAAAAAGTGATCAATCACGTTGGATCTGCAGAAAGAGAGACTGAATATGTTCCAAGTGTGCACAGAGGCCTCCAGAAAACTAAGAACATAGGACCCTACGACCATCGAGGCACACACCCTTGGTGTCATGATGTTGGTGTAATGGAGTGGCTTGCACACTGCTGCATGACGGTCATAGGCCATTGAGGCCAAGAGAAAAGTTTCCATAAGGAGAAAGACAGCAAAGAAGAAAAACTGAGCAGCACAAGCATGGTAGGAAATTACCTTGTCTCCCATGAGGAATCCAGCCATCACTCTGGGAGTGACGGCTGTGGAGTAACCAAAGTCCATCAGGGAGAGGTGGCTGAGGAAGACGTACATGGGAGTGTGGAGACGAGAGTCCAGCAGGATCAGCGTGATCACCCCCAGGTTCCCAACCAGAGTGAGGAGGTAGATGAGCGTGAACACTAGAAAGAGTGGGATCTGCAGTTGTGGGTCATCAGTTATCCCAGCGAGAATGAACTCAGTCACCAGGAGTGGGATCTGCAGTTGTGGGTCATCAGTTATCCCGGCGAGAATGAACTCAGTCACCTCTGTACTGTTCTTCTTTGGGGTCATTTGTACGTTATGTGAGTGTCCTATAGCAATTAAAAATAAATAAATAAATAAACTGTTAAGTAACTGAATTAGAACTATCGTGGTGTCCAGTGTATGGATTGTGGACTTGTACCATAAAGAAAGCCGAGTGCCAAAGAATTGATGCTTTTGAACTATGGTGTTGGACAGGACTCTTGAGCATCCCTTGGGCTGCAAGGAGATCCAACCAATCCATCCAAAAGGAAATCAGTCCTGAATATTCATTGGAAGGACTGATGCTGAAACTGAAGCTCCAATACTTTGGCCACCTGATGGGAAGAACTGACTCACTGGAAAAGACTCTGATGCTGGGAAAGACTGACGGCAGGAGAAGAAGGGGACAACAGAAGATGAGATGGTTGGATGGCATCACTGACTCGATGGGCATGAGGTTGAGCAAACTCTGGGAATTGGTGATAGATGGGAAGCCTGGCATGCTGCAGTCCATGGGGTCACAAAGAATCAGACATGACTGATCAACTGAATTGAACTGAGCTGAATATTTTATATTGGAATTCTGTGAATTTCACTGGGCCTAATAACAAAACATCATTTTTAAATTGATAGGCTTCCCAAGTGGCTCAGTGGTAAAGAATCCACCTGCTATGCAGGAAATGTGGGTTCAATCCCTAGGCTGAGAAGATCCCCTGAGGAAGGAAATTGCAACCCAGGAAAATCTCATGGACAGAGGAGCCTGGAGGGCTACAGTCCACGGAGTTGCAAAGAATCTGTTACGAGTTAGAGAGTAAATAGCAACAACAACAGGAAAATAGACTATTCTAGCTTAAAAGATTTTGTAGATAATACAACCCAATCTTCTACCCTAGTAAATGACAGCATTTAAGTTCAGAAATAGAGGTCACTTATGAAAAATTACAGGATTTTTACTAAATGAGATATGTTGGCATCACAAGTCAGACTTTAAAAACTGATACAGAATATTCATGTAATAAAATAGGTTACTGCAATTTACTTCATTTCACTACTCTTGTATCAAGGGGAATATAATTGGTCTAACAACAGAAGTTTTAATATATCATGTTCTAGGCTCCTTATTGCAAAATTCAGACTTATATTGAAGAAAGTAGGGAAAACCACTAGACCATTCACGTATGACCTAAATCAAATCCCTTACAAATATACAGTGGAAGTTACAAACAGATTCAAGGGCTTAGATCTGATAGACTGAGTGCCTGAAGAACTATGGGCAGAGGTTCATGACATTATACACGAGGGGATCAAGAACATCCCCAAGAAAAACAAATGCAAAAAAGGCAAAATGGTTGTGGGCCTTAAGAAGCATCACTACAAACAAAGGTAGTGGAGGTGTTGAAATTCCTGCTGAGCTATTTCAAATCCTAAAAGATAATGCTGTGAAAGTGATGCACTCAATATGCCAGCAAATTTGGAAAACTCAGCAGTGGCCATAGGACTGGAAAAAGTCAGTTTTCATTCCAATCTCAAAGAAAGGCAATGTCAAAGAAATGTTCAAACTACCACACAACTGCACTCATCTCACACACTAGCAAAGTAATGCTCGAGATTCTCCAAGCCAGGCTTCAACAATATGTGAACTGTGAACTTCCAGATGTTCAAGCTGGTCTTAGAAAAGGCAGAGGAACCAGAGATCAAATTCCCAACATCCACTGGATTATCGAAAAAGCAAGAGAGTTCCAGAAAAACATCTATTTCTGCTTTATTGACTATGCCAAAGCCTTTGACTGTGTGAATCACAACAAACTGGAACATTCTTAAAGAAATGGGAATACCAGACCACCTTACCTGCCTCCTGAGAAATCTGTATACAGGTCAAGAAGCAATAGTTAGAACCGACCAAGAAACAACAGACTGGTTCCAAATTGGTAAAGGAGTACGTCAAGGCTGTATATTGTCACTCTGCTTATTTAACTTATATGCAGAGTACATCATGAGAAATGCTGGGCTGGATGAAGCACAAACTAGAATCAAGATTGCTGGGAGAAATTATCAATAACCTCAGATATGCAGATAACACCACCCTTATGGCACAAAGTGTAGAAGAACTAAAGAGCCTCTTGATGAAACTGAAAGAGGAGAGTGAAAAAAGTGGCTTAAAACTCAACATTCAGAAAATTAAGATCATGACATCCAGTCCCATCACTTCATGGCAAATAGATGGGGAAACAGTGGAAACCGACAGATTTTATTTTGGGGGGCTCCAAAATCACTGCAGATGGTGACTGCAGCCATAAAATTAAAAGATGGTTTCTCCTTGGAAGGAAAGCTATGACCAACCTAGACAGCATATTGAAAAGCAGAGACATTACTTTGCCAACAAAGGTCCATCTAGTCAAAGCTATGTTTTTTCCATTAGTCATATATAGATGTGACATTTGGACTATAAAGGTGAGTGCTGAAGAATTGATGCTTTTGAACTGTGGTGTTGGAGATGACTCTTGAGTGTTCCTTGGACTGCAAGGAGATCAAACCAATCAATCCAAAAGGAAATCAACCCTAAATACTCTTTGGAAGGACTGATGCTGAAACTCCAATACTTTGGCCACCTGATGTGTAGACCTGACTCATTGGAAAAGACCCTGATGCTGGGAAAGATTGAAGGCAGGAGGAGAAGGGAACGACAGAGGATGAGAGGTTGGATGGCATCACTAACTCAATGGACTTGAGTTTGAGAAAGTCCAGGAGTTGGTGATGGACAGGGAGGCCTGGCGTGCTGCAGTCCATGGGATTGCAAAGAGTCAGACACGATGGAGCGACTGAACTGAACTGATTCTTCAGTAGCCTCAGAGGATAATAGGAAACATGTTTAGTTGCTCAGTCATTTCCAACTCTTTTGACCCCATGGCCTTAGCCTGCCAGGCTCCTCTGTCTATGGGATCTCCCTGGCAAGAATACTGGAGTCGGTAGATATCTAGGAGATCTTCCAGACCCAGAAATCAAACCTGAGTCTCCTGTATTTTGGGCAGATTCTTTACCATCTGAGCCAGATCCCTGGGTCAATAAGATACATAGAATATATAATTCCAATACAATGGGCTACTGTAGAAAATCCTGTAGAAAGAATAAAGACATCCAGAGGATAAACATTAAAAGTGTGATTCCAAGCTAGAGACATCTGGATGCACAATCCTGATCCATCCTGTACTAGATGACTGACTTTGGGTATTGCTCAATATCATTTGTCCATCAGTTTTTCTTTGAACTCATCTTCAAACTGGAGTGACAATGCAAACTGGCATGGTAGGCTTTTACACACTATGACTAGGACAGAGGTATTTGTTTCTGTATCGATTAGAGGAGTGGATGTTGTAATTGAGGAATTGCAGACAACTGTAAATCAAACATCCTATATCCTCACTCACTCCATTTGCTTCCTCTCCAGACTGCTTCCACTGCCATATTCCTTTTATGCCTTCCTCTAATTTTCACACAGTATTTCTCCCCTACTCAGATAGTGGTGGGCACAGCTATACCATATGAATTAATTTATTTTTCTGAGTCATCCTGTGTATTAGCTAAAGTTTCTGAGCCTCAGCTTCTCCATATCTAAAGTGGATACAACAATATTTCATGGCATGTAGTAGGATTCAACCAATGCAGATAATCTTACAGTTAGAAGATAGTGATGGAATCTATCAAGGGACCTAATATGTAAGGTCCTGAGGTTAAGGAAAGCTCCCATGTCGAGAATGAAGTCTGGGATGCTATAATTTCACCCAATTCATATTCTCTGCGTTAATCTCATTAACCTATGCAATAGATAATGATGGTGTGGAGCAGGGTGGTAGCGAGAAAGGCAAGGAGACATTACCAAGCTCTAGATATATTTCTATAAAGTAGAGCTTCCTGGATTTCCTGGTGTAGTAAATGTAGGATATTAGAGAAAGAGGGAAAAATGATGATTCCATTTGTTCATATAAATCGTGAAGGGAATGGAGTAGAAGAAGCAGATGTTTGAGGAAGAGCAAGAATGATGATTTCAGATTAGTCATGGTGAGTTGGAGATTCTTCTTGGCAGTCTAACTTAGAAGGGCTGCATAAACAATTGGACTGGTTGCATCAGAATTTATTAATTCTAATTATATTGGCTATTTGCTACTTGTTTAACCTTCATATATCATATTAAATCCACACATCTAACTCTGACTGCCGGGGTCCAGCCCCAGCTGATCCAGGGTATTCGAAGGAGAGACGGCATAGGCGAGGGTCAGGAAACAACTGCTTAATTACACGTTAATTAAGGATACAAAGAGTAATAGAATGAGGATAGCTCAGTAGGAAAATTCAGTGGAGAAAAGAGGCTGAGTAGCTTGGTTTACGCGGGAGACCAATAAAACTTCAAGACAAGAAGTTTGCACCACTTACGTAGGCCGCAGGCATCCTTCCGTTCTCCCGAAGGAGAGGAGACACTGAGGCCTCCCCGGTCGGATCTTAGAAGCCCAGGCATAATTAGCAAGCATGGTGGGTTCCACGCTCCAGATGGAGACTCAGCTAGAATTTGGGAGAGAGAGTGACATGGGGAGACCAAGTTTCAGTGAACAAGGCCTGCACTTTATTTTCCAAAGTAGTTTTTATACCTTAAGTTATGCATAGAGGATACTGGGGGAAGGGGTGGAGTCATGCAAGGACAGCAGTTCCTGGTTCTAATTGAAGCCAGGCTTTCAAACTTATCATATGCAAAAGTTCAGGTGATTGACATCATCTTCTGGCCCAGAGGCCTGTTAACATTTTAAGAAACTTATTTTTCTCTAAAGGTGATTATTCCAAAGTCAGGCACCAGCCTCCCAAAAAGCATTGGACAAAGCTGCATTTTACATTTCTATACGCCCATTATATCAATCAATACACTGCCAAGGACACAGTAGGTAAGGAGTATGGAGACTTAGCAGCAAACATTGGCCCAACAAGTGAAAAACCCTTCACCAATACAATTTCTAATCAATCTTTTAACTACTCAAAGGAATCTGTGTTTAGGCAGTTTAGAACATCTCCTGCCTCTCACAGTTGGGAGGCTCTGAACAATCACATGTGGCCGGAAAAACCCATTCAGGCAGGCTAGAGGATTTCCAAAGGAGTTTGTAGGTTGAAACACTGTCACACCCAGGAATTATTAACTGGAGCTGTAAGCTAACTCTTTTTTTCAGAGAGAGGTAGTGGGGGACAGCCCCCATAAAGTCAGAGGTGTAGGTGAAAGCAAAAAGCAGAAAGTAGGCAGACTCTGGTTTGGGAGGTAGATGCTTGAGAATTTCCAGGGGGACTCCTGAGGCTCGATCCCGCCTTTGGTATGCCGAGCCTCCTTCCTCATGACCTTTGTCATGGGTGGAGCTCCTCACGCTGGCTCCCAGCAGTGATAGAATTCCAGTTGAGCTATTCCAGATCCTGAAAGATGATGCTGTGGAAAGTGCTGCACTCAATATGCAATATGCACTCAATATGCAATATGCCGGCTCCTGGCATCAGACCATTAAAGGAAAGAGTTTAGAGAAAAAAATCAGAGTATGATAATGTTACAAATTTAAGAACGTGAAACAATAAAGCATTAAGAGGAAAGTGAGAATGAAAATTGTCACCAGAGATGGCTGTGAGGGAAGCCCTGCCCCAGGACACAGATTTCAGGTGGACTAGTTGGTAAAGGGAGCGTCCAGATATCCTGGTTATGCTGATAAATGTAAATCCTTCTGTAAATTCCAGAAGGAACAGTAGAGTGATTTCAGGATTTGGGCAGGAGTGGCTGCTGGGTTTAGAAAGAGGGATATGAAGAGATGTGGACATTATTTAACAGGAGTTTAGGGCTGACTTGAATTCCTCAGCTTGGTGAATGACACACCAGTAAAGAGAATCAGGAGATTAGTCCTCAGGTCTGATCGCTAGATTAGATGGTCTAGAGGGTGGCAACCAGGCTAGGAGGTTGTGGGGTGGAAGGGGAGGGTGGAAGTCTTGACAGGAGCCTGCAGCTGTCCACTCCCTCTTTACTCCTACTGCTGCTGGTAGGAGGGCCACTGGGAGGCATTATCATTCAGAGAAGACACCCTCTTGGTTCCTACTTACCTTAATCAATACTCATATTAGATGTCCCCAAAATCTGGGGGTGGGGGTAGAATGTACTGAAAGCATTTCATTTTTTTTTTTTTTTTAACCATCTTTCTTCTCAACAAAATGAAAGAGTGAGTCTTAATCCTGCACTTTCCTACAGGGGAGAAAAAATAGTTTCAAGCACATTCCTGTGTTAACATTAATCTACTGAAAAGGTAGAATTATAAAATGTCTTTAAATCATGTGTTGACATTTTAGCAATCCTTTTTACATTTTTTTGTTTGATTGGGCCACCACATATTGGATATTCAGGACATAATTTAAAAGGGTACAAGATGTTCTGCGCCCTTAGTACAATTCAAATTTGTTCTTGAAAGAATAACATGAGTTTCAAAGCTTCCATGAAGTCTTCAAAAACTCCTCTCTAAACACTGCTGTGGCTGCTGCTAAGTCACTTCAGTCGTGTCCGACTCTGTGCGACCTCATAGACGGCAGCCTACCAGGCTCCCCCGTCCCTGGGATTCTCCAGGCAAGAACACTGGAGGGGGTTGCCATTTCCTTCTCCAGTGCATGAAAGTGAAAAGTGAAAGGGAAGTCGCTCAGTCGTGTCCGACTCTTTGTGACCCCATGGACTGCAGCCTACCAGGCTCCTCCATCCATGAGATTTTCCAGGCAAGAGTACTGAAGTGGGGTGCCACTGCCTTCTCGGCTAAACACTGCCATTCTGTTATAACCTATGGAGCACCATTGGTCACTTTGTTACTTATAATAATTTGTTTTGTCTTAATTTAAGCTATATCTCCCATATAGGACTTTAATACTATATAAGCAGATGTACAAACTTAAATAATGAACTAAACTATGGTAGCTAGAAACTACTGAGCACTTTCTATGTTCAGGGAACCTCATGCATGCTATACCTCCATTGATTTATCACCCAACCATGTGAGATATTATTCCCATTTAACATATGGGGAAACTGAAGCTTGCTGACAAGGAGTTACACAATGAAGTCCATTAAACTATCTAATAGCAGAGCTGGTATTTGAAGTAATGTCATTTTGAATCAAAGCTTGAGATTTTGAACACTAAGAAATATTTTCCTTATATTTTATATGTAATCTCTTACCCCAGCCCTGGGCACAGAAATGTTGTTCATTATATTGGCCTATTCGTGAATGAATAAAGAATGCTGAGCTCCGAAGAATTGATGCTTTTGAACTGTGGTGTTGGAGAAGACTCTTGAGAGTCCCTTGGACTGCAAGGAGATCCAACCAGTCCATCCTAAAGGAGATCAGTCCTGGGTGTTCATTGGAAGGACTGATGGTGAAGCTGAAACTCCAGTACTTTGGCAAACTGATGGGAAGAGCTGACTTATTGGAAAAGACCCTGATGCTGGGAAAGATTGGGGGCAGGAGGAGAAGGGGACGACAGAGGATGAGATGGATGGATGGCATCACAGACTCAATGGACATGAGTTTGCATAGGCTCTGGGAGTTGATGATAGACAGGGAAGCCTGGTGTGCTGCAGTCCATGGGGTTGCAAAGAGTCAGACACGACTGAGCGACTGCACTGAACTGAGCTGATTCATGAATGACTAATTTATTGAGTGTGTTATTCACAAGTAATATAGAGAAATAAAGAGCTTGGACTTTTGGAATCAAATATACAATTAGCTGTTGGGAATTTAGCTGATATACTATCTTTCTGAATCCAAGTTGAGTGACAAGGACTATATCCACATGTTTACAATCAAATTTCTTTTCCCTCTATCAAGAAAGAAAAGGAAAGTAAAGAATACTTCTATATACGTTTGAAAGTTACATAAGTTTTGAGTAACACTAATTAATAAGCCACATAAAATGCTAGAACTTGTTCAGTAATTCATCCAACATTCATTCTTTCATCAGCTACCAAGTCCTTACAATACATGAGGTCTAGAATGACATAAAAAAACATATTCCCTGGTCAGAAAGTATAGAAGACCAAGAGAAACATATAAAATGTTGATTATTTCAGATATTCCTATTTTTTATTCCCAAGCAGAGAGCATTGCTCTTGTCCTTCAAGCCAGTGGGATGGTACCATGGTCTCATTTATTTATGCTATAGTTCATTAGCCAGTGGATCTAATAGTTAATCAATCTAGGTGCCTAATACCAGAAAACATTCAGAATAAAAACTAAAGTCCAGGCTCCCTCATTCCCATTAATTCTTCATTCTGATGTGATTTTTACACCTCTCCTTTCAGTGCATTTTTATAGTTGGTCACTTAGCCTGGGTCCCCCTTATCTTATTCTCTCTATTCCTTCTCTTTTTCATTAATGTTGTTAAGTATTCTCCAAATTATAATAAAATTTCAAATTGAGATCCAATTTGATACTTTCAAAGAATTTGGGATTAGCCAGCATAGCTAACATTAGACCCCATAGACGGCAGTCCACTAGGCTCCCCCATCCCTGGGATTCTCCAGGCAAGAACACTGCAGTGGGTTGCCATTTCTTTCTCCAATGCATGAAAGTGAAAAGTGAAAGGGAAGTTGCTCAGTCGTGTCCGACTCTTAGCAACCCCATGGACTGCAGCCTACCAGGCTCCTCCATCCATGAGATTTTCCAGGCAAGAGTACTGAAGTGGGGTGCCATTGCCTTCTCTGATAGCTAACATTACCATACTCTAAAAGAGGAAGCTAAAATTGAGAAAGGGTTAACAACTTGTCCAAGGTCTACAAGCTCATGTATGGCAAAGCAGGGACTCAGGAACCTCTTGTTCCTTTTATGTATTTATTTTTTTACAAGATAAATACATATCCTCCTTAAGAAATCCCATGGTATTTGTGACTCAGTCTGTCATTAAATATCACAAGCATATAGTGACATTCAAAACATTCAGTATTCAGTTATGAATAAATCAAAAGGGAAATGGGTACCTTGATATATTTTCCTGGTTACCTCTGGCCCTGAGAATTTATACAGATTGTAGATTTGATCAGAGGCTTACCTGGCTCCCTGAACAATGAATAAGCAAATTCATTGATTTCACGTATGAGACTCAAATCAGAAATTCAATTCATAAACGATGAGAAACATTCAATTGAGATGTTCTTCTTAGTCTTTGATCCAAGGGGAAAAGTTCTTCAGAGCCAAGAGAGAATGAGAAAAAAAAAAAAAAGCAATGCCACAGAAGTAGCTAACATGACTGTACGGTAAGAATTGCTGATCTGTCTCCTCAGATAAGTCGTTTAATTGCTTTAAGTCACTATATGTTCATCTATAAAAGGGAGATATTCGAAAGGCAGCCCCAAACAACACCCTCACTGAAAGACTACAGCTGGCATGAGAACAGAAGAGAATCCTTGTAGTGTCTTGAAAATGGTGATCATCACAATCAAAGTCATGAGCATTTGCAGGTATTTGCCCTGGTCATTACTGCAGGGCCCCAGTTTGGAGAGATCTCACTCTGGGGAGATGCCATACAAGGTAATAGACACCATTGACAATCAGTTGAGTGAATGAATGGTCAAGGAACTCTGGCACTTGGTCTTTTACATATAAAGCCAAATGTGCTTGGGAACTGAAAGAGAGAGTTATACACCCATGGAGCTCTCAGGGGACAAAGCTCCCATGAGAGCAACAATAGGGCCTTATCTCAGACTACTGGACAGAAAGTGATGAATGTGCATAGGAATCCGGTTCTGCTTGCTGAGGGAGACCGTGAGTGTATTAACATAGCTTGAATTAATTCTCTTTGATGATGCTAAAATCAAGTTACACAATACTTCTAGGGCTGAATATTGGCATAAACATGGAATAACAGGTACAGAAGGGGCTGAATATTGGCATAAACATGGAATAACAGGTACAGAAGTCTGTTACTAAGCCAAATAGATTTCAAACAGAATTGCATGCCTTAATTCATTTCAAACATTTGCACCATTGACAAAAATTATTCATTCATTCATTCAATTGTGTATTGGTCCCAGATGAGTTTAGGCATAGTCCTGACCATGGATGTAAATATCCATGCAAAACAACCATGTTCATAGTCTCACGTGCTCAGGTTAATAGGAGAAGACAAGCATTAAGCAAACTCACAAATAAGGATATACAATTATAATTAGAACAAGGTGCCCACATGAGAATGAATAATGAAAATCTACTTTTGAAAATCTTCATTTATTTGACTGTGTCAGATCTTAGTTGGCCCGTGGGATCTTCGTTGCACGAGGTGGGATCTTTCGTTGTGTCAAGACGGCTCAGTTTCTCCTCTGCATGTGGGCTGTTAGTTCCCAGACCAGGGATCAAATCTGTTGCCTAAATTGCAAGGCAGTTGCAAGGTAGATTTTTAACCACTGACTACTATAGGGAAGCCCCATAAAAACACACTTTCAATGACAGGCAGAAGGTTTTCTCAGAGAATCAACACCTCAGCCAATGCATGAAGGATGAATAGACATAGTAAGGCTGAATGACAGTTGCTCAGTCATGGCTGACTCTTTGCAACCCCATGGACTATAGCCCACCAGCCTCCTCTGTCCATGCAGTTCTCCAGGCAAGAGTTCTGGAGTGGGTTGCCATTTCCTTCTCCACAGCATAGGGAGGATTGCCCAAACAAAGTGAAAAGGTACAGTGTCTTCAAGTTGTCAAAGAAGTTGGCAGAATCTAAAGAAGCCAGAGGGACTGAAGCACAGTTAGCAAGACTTGTTCCCGGAAAGTTTGTTTTCAGTGTCCTTTCCAGAACAAAATTCATAAACAAATACAAGCAAACAAAAATGCCCATCCCAAACACCAAAATTATCAGGAGGAATGATTGGTGTGGACCATAGGACCAGCGTGGACAACTGGTTAGTATAACTCGAATCTTGTCCTGCCTAAAGCAAAAACTACTGGGACTGATGATTAGGTTCAGATAGGTGTACATTTTATTCCCACTGATTTGGAAACATGCATCATTGTGTGCCAAGCTGTAACCTATTTCTCAAGGAGACTCCATCATACCTAAAATCTATTTCTTACAGCCTATCAGTTTGAAAAGCCTCAGTGCAGTAATTCCTAGAATTTTCCTTGTGATATTGTATTGCATGGAAAAATCAGTTCTGATTCTGTTTCTTTGACTTGCTTTTAGTTGATTTTGTCATTAAAATCATACATAATGGCCTGCCTCAGAGAATCCTGCCCCTCTGCCTAACTTTTGATCTGAAGAGCCTTTGTTCAGACCCTTGTCCATCTGGAGATGTCAGGAAGAGAGAAATGAACACATCCCCTGCCTGAGGCTTGCCACCCTTGGATATACTTGCAAGATTAATGGACTTTTTACTTTGTTTCCTGATCCACAAAAGAACCTGGCATCCAGACCCCATAAAATGGATATTTTGAGACATTAGTCTGTATCTTCTCAGTCACCCAAACTGCCTCTGATTCATTGGCCTGTAATTCATTCTCTCCGATTCATGCATCTAGCAGAGCAAGCTTAGACTCGGTAGCAATTTGAGTAACTCATGTCTGCACTACGGAGGCATGACTGAGTGGAATGCTCATACACCAGAGGACTGAGACCATCTTAGACTACCAGTGTCTGTTCTTTACTGTTCTCATCCTGAAAGAAACAGCTGCTACTCTTATTACTAGAAATGCATTAGAATCTTTCCTCTAAGTCCATGGTTGGGCAACAGGTATATCATGTGAGAGAGATGAGCATATAAAGTGCAGGCAGACATAGAAATACCAGATTCCCCATTTTGTACTAGGAAACTCTAAACATGTGTAACATAGGCATGATACTACTGCTCACATCATTGTATCATGATACACTTGGAAGGCAACTTCTATATACAATCTCATTACAGTGCCTAAAGTGATAATCACTCAAAAATATTATTATTGCTTATTGTTATTCTTTTATTAAGTCTCCCTTAAGAACACACAAATATTAAATCCTTTTTTCCCCAGAAAACACAGAAGCTTATGCTTTAAACTGGAATATAGAACATGCATACAAATTATTATGCTACAAATAAAAAGTGACGATTATAGTCAGAAAATTGCAAGTCAGTTGCTATTAGCATTTAGAAGGACTGCAATGTCGTCTTCATTAATAGTATAATGTATATGCGTTGAAGGAGGAAACAGAACAGGCTCCATCTTGAAAGCAGGACTCCATCTTGGGCCTGACTGTGGACTTAGAGCTCTATGCCCAGTATCTATGGAAACGGCAAACCAACTGGAAAACCAGGCCCCCGGAAGGAAGAGCCCCAGGGCTCTCCATCACCTGAAAGAATACCCTAATTATCTGTGTAACCAAATAGAATCATACATTCTATTATGCTTATTGGAGTATGACCACAGGCCTATTGATAATTGTCCAGTGTTAACTCCCTAGACTTGAGGCATATGAATCACTAGTTAACTTTGATTGTATCTTTCTTTTTCCTTTGTTCAGAGTAGTTTCAGGGAACCTTAAACACTTAGGGTATATAAGGTTTTCACAAAAACTGGTTGGGGTCCTTGGCTAAGAGGATACTCTGCCTTGGGCCCCCCGGTGAAATAAACTGCACTCCACTATCTGCATTGTCCTTCTGAGTGAGTTTGTTTCCCAGAACATGTGGCTACAACAATATGTACGTGCATATATATATTATGTGGGCTCCCTGGTGGCTCAGCAGGTAAAAAAGTCCACCTGCAATGCAGGAGACCTGGATTCGATGCCTGGGTTGGGAGGATCCCCTTGGGAAGGGAAAGACTACTCACTCCAGTATTTTGGCCTGGAGAATTAATGGACTGTATAGTCCATAGGATCACAAAGAGTCAGACACAGCTGAGTGACTGTCACTTTAACTTTAACTTATATATAATCTAGATTATGTTATTTGCATAACATATATATGACTGCTGAGCATATATGTCAGGCTAAATAATACAGTACTCTCAAAAACCCCATATAGACATTATTACTATCATCTTTTAAAAATAAGAAAAAAAGACACATTTGAGAAGTTAAGTAACTTCCAAAGAACACACAGCAGGTACATGTGAGAAATCAAGCTGTAGAAATCCTATGTATGACATTTAAACTTTATGCTCTTCTCCTAGGAAGGGTGTTCATATACACTACAGAACAACGGGTATATGGTAGAAGTGGATCACAGTGAGACTGTTTCTCTGGAAAATTGATCCATGGGCATCTATTTCTTCAACATGGTAATATTTTTTCAAATATTCATAATATGCAGTGTAACACTTTCATGGGTATTTACTTATCTGTGATTCTAAAGTTAAGTTTAGATTGAACAAATCCAATGTTTTCCCAACTTTATTTAATTCTGGACCTACTTGTAAAGGAACTCCTGTAAACTTTATATAGCATGAATGAATGAATGAAAAAATGAAGTCGCTCAGTCATGTCTGACTCTTTTCGATCCCATGGACTATAGCCTACCAGGCTTCTCTGTCCATGGGATTTTCCAGGCAATAGTACTGGAGTGGATTGCCATTTCCTTCTCCAGCAGATGTTTGAGAATAAATGTTGCAATGTAATTCAAAATACTCCTGAGTTCCTCAGATTCATCGTGATGTTTTCATTTAATGAAAGTCAAAAAGTAAATATGAAAAGCAACCAGAGAAGAAAACTAACTTATTTTGGTAAGAGCTATAGTGAGACTGAATGCAGATTTCTCAACATAAACAATCAATTCAGGGTTGAGTAGAGTGATCTAATTGCCTGTAGATCTATCCTGACAGAAATACTAAAGGAGGTTCTTCTAGGAAAAAGTTCCAAAATGAAAAAAAGAGAAAGTTAGAAATAATAGTGGAAAAACTATGTCAATAACACAAATAAATATATTGTGTTTTAAATATTGTTTAAAAATCTTCTAAAGTTTTAATTGTATGTAAAGTTAAAATATTTGACAATAAGAGCAAAAGGAGTAGGAATCAATCAGCATTAAACTGCTATATAATGAAGAAAAATAAATATTAAGGTATAACGTAATAAGTGAAGGATGAAAGTTGCAATTAGTTCAGTCACTCAGTCATGTCCGACTCTTTGCGACCCCATGAATTGCAGCACACCAGACCTCCCTGTCCATCACCAACTCCCGGAGTTCACTCAGACTCACGTCCATTGAGTCGGTGATGCCATCCAGCCATCTCATCCTCTGTCGTCCCCTTCTTCTCCTGCCCCCAATCCCTCCCAGCATCAGGGTCTTTTCCAATGAGTCAACTCTTCGCATGAGGTGGCCAAAGTACTGGAGTTTCAGCTTTAGCGTCATTCTTTTCAAAGAACACCCAGGGCTGATCTCCTTTGGCATCACCAACTTGATAGACGTGAGTCTGAGTGAACTCTGGGAGTTGGTGATGGACAGGGAGGCCTGGTGTGCTGCGATTCATGGGGTCGCAAAGAGTCGGACACGACTGAGCGACTGAACTGACTGATTATGTTGGTGTGAGTTTGCCATAAAATGGCCTTTACACATTGAGATATGTTCCCTCTATACCCACTTTAATGATAATTTTATATCATGGAGGACAATGAATTTTGTCAAATGCTTTTTTGACATTGCCACACTACCCAAAGAAATCCACATATTTAATGCAATTACTTTCAAAATATTCATGACATTTGCATCCATGATATTGTCATGTGGTTTTTATATTTCCTTTTGATAATGTGGTTTACCACATTGATTGATTTCTGGATGGTGAACAATTCATGTGAAATAAATGAAATAAATCTTATCTGATCATGATGTTAAATCTTTAGATTTCTTTAAAAGATATCTTCGTAATTGTTGTCATAACACAGAATGATTTGTTGTGTTGTGACATCCAAAAATTGAGACATAGGCTAGATTATTCATAGAGATTGACAAGGACTAGGCCGACTTCTACTTTGAGCTTAAATGCCAGTCTCTAAGTTGGCAGCCTGACTGTAAACAGGAAGGAATGGAAATAAAATGTGTCCTAGGCTGATGACAGAGTCATCTTTTTTTAAATCAAATGTTATTTTTATTTCCATAAATTAAAATATGCATATATTATTATTTCTCTTGTCTTATACTCTGGTCTAATTTTTAAATTAAAATTTTCATGAAAGTGAAAGTGTTAGCCCCTCAGTCACGTCTGACTCTTTGCGACTCCATAGACTGTACCTAACCAGCCTCCTCTGTGCATGGGATCCTCCAGCAAGAATACTGGAATGGGTAGCCATTTCCATCTACAGGGGATTTTCCTGACCCAGGGATCGAACCCAGGTCTCTTGCATTGCAGGCAGATTCTTTTCCATCTGAGCCACCAAGTGAAGTTGCTCAGTCATGTCCAACTCTTTGTGACCCCATGGACTGCAGCCTACCAGGCTCCTCCATCCATGGGATTCTCCAGGCAAGAGTACTGGAGTGGGTGGCCATTACCTTCTCCAATGAGCCACCAAGGAAGCCCCCAAATTGTCATATGAAGGTGTACATTCTGGGTAATGAGCTGACAAATATGAAAATTGAGCAGATTAAAGATGACCATATAATTATGCTTATTATCATTGAAACAGGAAAAAAAAAAGAAAACAAAACATTAAGCAATAAAACTATAGCCAGGATATTTGGCACCAAGTTTATTTAAGAATGCATTATCAGACACCAAAATCATTGTTTTATAAAATTATATAATATATATTACAAATATATTCTAATAGCCTAATCTCATTTATACTGAACTCATTTTTTGTCCATTCATGAATGTGTGATTTACATGAGGTTTCCATAAATGATGTTTCTTTGGGCATTTACTTGATATACATTGAATGAAATGAGAGTGGGGCTGATCATGTGAAATAATGAAATGCAATTAAAGAGAAATTTTATATAAGATGTCTAAGTTCAAGGTTGATACTACCTAAACTATTTTTCTTTTCATCATACACTTAATAAAGGATTTGAGAAAGTACATCAATAATTTATAAACCTGTTGGTCTAGCAAGTCACTATTTTCCCTAGCTTGATTGGTACGTATGAAATGTGTTTCTATTTAATTAAATTCTGAATCTTATAGAAGACTTTGCCTTCCCCACAGCCTTTTTTAGCGCCCTCTTGACCTCTTTGTTCCTCAGACTATAGATCAGAGGATTCAGCACGGGGATGACTATGGCGTAGAACACAGACGCCATTTTGTCTGTGCTCATGGAATGGCGGGAGCCGGGCTCAAAGTACATGAAAGAAGCTGTCCCGTAAAAGATGGAGACAGCAGTGAGGTGGGAAGCACAGGTGGAAAAGGCCTTCTGATGTCCTTCAGATGAGCGCACCCTCAGAATGATGACAAAGATAAACAGATAGGAGACCAGGATGACCAGGTTAGAAGAGAGGACATTGAAGCCAACTAGAAGAAATAAAACCATCTCACTTCTGTTGCTTTCTGAGCATGAGAGAGCCAGGAGAGGAGTAGCATCACAGAAAAAGTGATCAATCACATTGGATCTGCAGAAAGAGAGACTGAATATGTTCCAAATGTGAACAGAGGCCTCCAGAAAACTAAGAACATAGGACCCTATGACCATCCAGGAACACACTCTTGGTGTCATGATGTTGGTGTAATGGAGTGGTTGACACACCGCTGCATGACGGTCATAGGCCATTGAAGCCAAAAGAAAACTTTCCATAATGAGAAAGACAGCAAAGAAGAAAAGCTGAGCAACACAAGCATTGTAGGAGATGACCTTGTCTCCCGTGAGGAATCCAGCCATCACTTTGGGAGTGACGGCTGTGGAGTAACCAAAGTCCACCAGAGCGAGGTTGCTAAGGAAGAAGTACATGGGAGTGTGGAGACGAGAGTCCAGCAGGATCAGCGTGATCACCCCCAGGTTCCCAACCAGAGTGAGGAGGTAGATGAGTGTGAACACTAGAAAGAGTGGGATCTGCAGTTGTGGGTCATCAGTTATCCCGGCAAGAATGAACTCAGTCACGACTGTACTGTTCTTCAGGGGGTCATTTGTGCAGTATGTGAACGGCCTATAGCAATGAGAAAAGAGGAGCTTGTTAGCAACAGAGTTAGAATTATCATTATGTCCAATATATACCTTGTATCAGAATTTTTTGAATTTCACATGGGTGTAACAACAAACTGTAATTTCTAAATATTGGTTAAAAATAGACTGTTCTAGCTTAAATGATTTTGGAGGTAATACAACCCTATCTTCTATCTTAATAAATTATCAAAATTAAAGCTCAGAGACAAAAGGCAACTTATGGAAAATCACAGGATTTGTTATTAAATTAGATATGTTAGCATCACAATTCAGATTTTTATACACTGACAGACTATTTACTCAGTAAAATAGGATCCTGTAAATTACTTCATTTCATTTCAATTACTGTTATTGTATCGAGCAGTGTTATATTCTACTAAAACATAGTTTAGTATATCATTTTCTAGTCTTCAGTAGTCTCAAAGGATAATGGGATACAAAGAATATGTAATTTCCACAGATTGGGATACTGTAGTGAATCCTGTACAAGGAATAAAGACATCTAGAGAATAAAAGTTAAAAGTGTGTGTTCAGAATAGAGACATCTGGATGCACATTCCTGCTCTATCCTGTACTAGATGACAGACGTTGGGTATTACTCGATATCATTTGTCCATCAGTTGTTCCTTGAACTCATTATCAAACTGGAGAGATAATACAAACTGGCATTGCAGGCTTTTAAGTATTATGGATAGGTTATCGTCTATGCACTGATTTGAGAAGAAGATTAGAGGAATTTCAGGTAACTAGAAAATCGAATGTCCTGTATCCCGATGCATTCTATTTGTTTCTGCCCCAAATTTCTTCCACCATCATATTCCACTCACGCCTTCCTCCAACTTTTCATACAATATTTATTGTCTACTCACATAGAGGACATTATAGCTATTCCAAGTAAGAATTCATTGTTTTTCCCTGAATGACACTGCATATTAGCTAGTGTGTCTTAGCCTCAGTTTATCCACCTATAAAAGGGATGTAACGACATTGCCTGGCACTTAACAGAATACAATCAATGAAGATATTCTTACTGTTAGAAGGTTGTGACAGAATATCTGGGGACTCAAAATGTAGGTGAGGATAAGGACAACTTGCATGTGAGATTGAGGTCTAGTACACTATGATTTCACCCATTTCATTTTTCTTTGCATTAATCTCATTAATCTATGTAACAGATGGTGATGGCTTGGAGTAGGCTGGTAGTGAAAGAGGCAATCAGAAAGTATTCAGTTCTAGATATATTTCAGAATAGAGCTGGCTGGATTTCACAATGTGTTGAATGTAATACTTTAGAGAAATGGGAAACAATGATGACTCAATTTTTTGTATACCAACAGAGGGAGTGGTGTAGAAGAAACAGATGTTTTAGAAAGAATAGAAAGATGATTTCAGATTAGACGTGGTGAGTTTGAGATTCCTTTTAGCTAAAAAAGGTTGAATAAAAAATTGGACCAGTTGCATCAGATTTTATTAATTTGAACTACATTCAGTTCAGTTTAGTCACTCAGTCATGTCTGACTCTTTGCGACCCCATGGACTGCAGCACAACAGACCTCCCTGTCCATCACCAACTCCCGGAGTTTACTCAAACTCATGTCCATTGAGTCGGTGATACCATCCAACCATCTCATCCTCTGTCATCCCCTTCTCCTCCTGCCTTCAATCTTTCCCAATATCAGGGTCTTTTCCAATAAGTCAGTTTTTCACATCAGGTGGCCAAAGATTTAGAGCTTCAGCATCAGTCCATCCAAAAAACTATATTGGCAATTTGCTAATGGTTTAAATTTGACATATCATATTAAATTAACAAAACTAGAAAAGACAATTAAAACCTAAATGAAGGAGCCTGGAGGAAAAAAATCAGAGTATGATAATGTTGTAAAGTCAAGATCAGGGAACAGTACAGCACTAAGAAGAGAGGGGAGAGAGAATGTCACCACTGAGGTGGTCGCTAGGGAAGCTCTGTCCCAGGACATAGATTTCAGCTGGACAGTAGGTTAAGGGAACTTCCAGAGGAGAGTTTCTGGCTATGCTGATGACCGGCTGTCAATCCCACTTAGTACAATCCAAATTTGTTCTTCAGAGAATAACATGAGTTTCAAAACCTCCATGAAGTCTTCAAAAACTCCTACTCTCTAGACAGTACCTTTCTGTTTTAACCTATGGAGTACCATCGATCACTTTGTTACTTGTAATAAATTGTTTCATCTTAATTTTGGATTCATCTCCCATATGCATCATCAATACTAAATAAGCAGATGTACAAACTTCAATAATGAATTAAATGATAGTCAGAAACTACTGACTACTTTCTATTTTCAAGGTACCTGAAATATATGTGTGTATTATACCTACATTGATTTATCACCCAAGTCTGTGACGTATTATCTATCCCCATTTCACAAATGGGGAAGTGAAGCTTGCTCACAAAGAGTTACACAATGAAGTCCATAAATCTAGCAAGTAGCAGCATTGATATTTGAAGTCATGTCATTTTGAATCAAAGCCCAAGTTCTTGATCACCAAGAAATATTCTCCTAGTATTTTATATATAGTCACTCTACCCCAGCTGGGGCATGAAATATGTTATTCATAATATTGGCCTGTTCATGAATAACTGATTTGTTGTGTGCATTATTCACAAGTAATGTGGAGAAATTAAAATTGTGGGTTTTGGAATCAAACATGCAATTAGCTACTAGGAATTTAGCTAATATACTATCTTTCTGAATACAAGTTGAGTAACAAGAAATATACCCACATGTCTTTACAATAAAATTCCTCTCCTCCCTCTATCATGAAAGAAAAGGAAAGGAAAGATTACTTTTTAAAAAATTATTTTTATTTATTTATTTTAACTAGAGGCTAATTACTTTACAATATTGTATTGGTTTTGCCACACATCAACATGAATTCACCACGGGTGTACACGTGCTCCCAATCCTGAACCCCCCGTTCCACCTCCCTCCCCGTACCATCCCTCTGGGTCATCCCAGTGCACCAGCCCCAAGCATCCTGTATCCTGCATCCAACCTGGACTGGCGATTCATTTCTTATATGATATTATACATGTTTCAATGCCATGCTCCCAAATCATCTCCCCCCCACCCCACAGAGTCCAAAAGACTGTTCTATACATTTGTGTCTCTTTTGCTACTCAGCCATTAAAAAAAATACATTTTAGTCAGTTGTAATGAGGTGGGTGAACCTGAAGCCGATTATACAGAGTGAAGTAAGCCAGAAAGAAAAACACCAATACAGTATACTAACACATATATATGGAATTTAGAAAGATGGTAGCGATAACCCTGTATGCGAGATTACTTCTATATTTAAAAGTTATATGAATTATCAATAACACCTATTAATAAGCCACATAAAGTGCTGGAATTTGTTCAGTAATTCATCCAACATTCATTCTCTCTCCAACCTAAGTCCTTACAGCATATCAGCTTGTGTGCTTTTCTAAGATCCGCTGCTAAGTTGCTTCAGTCGTGTCTGACTCTGTGCAACCCCATGGACTACTGCCCACCAGGCTCCCCCATCCCTGGGATTCGCCAGGCAAGAACACTGGAGTGGGTTGCCATTTCCTTCTCCATTCTAAGGTCTAGAATGATGTAAAAAACGTATTCCCTGATCAGAAAGTATAGAAGTACAAGAGTAATATATAAAATGATGATTATTTGGGATATTACTATTCTTTATTCCCAAGCAGAGAGCATTATTTTTGTCTCTCAGTCCAGTGGGGTGGTACCATGGTCTCATTTACACTATAAATCACCAGCCAATATATCTAATAATTAATCTGAGTGTCTAATGCTAGCAAACTTCAGAATAATAACAACAGTTCAGATGACTTCATTCTCTTATATTCTTTCATCTGATATGATTTTTTATGCCTCTCATTTGAGTGCATTTTTATAGTTGGTGACTAGCCTGGGTCCCCCTCATTTTATTTCTTTCTATTCTTTCTCTTTTTAATTAAAGAGAAATGTACTCTCCAAATTATAATAAATTTTCAAATTCAGATCTAATTTGATGCGCTCAAAGATCTTGGGATTAGCCACTGTTAACTAATATTACCATACTCCAAGAGAGGAAGCTAAATTGAGAAAGGTTTAACAACTTGTCCAAGGTCTACAAGCTCATGTGTAGCAAAGCAGGGACTCAAGACCCTCTTGCTCCTTTTATTTTTTTACAACATAAATACAGATCCCTCTTAAGAATTTCCATGGTATTTGTAACACAGTCTGTCATTAAAAATCACAGACACATAATAACATCCAATATGCTGCAAAAACATTCAGTATTCAGTTATGATTAAATCAGGAGGGAAATGGGTGGCTTGATATATTTTCCTGCTTACCTCTGTCTCAGAAAACATATACAGACTGTAGATTTGATTGGAGGCTTACCCGGCTCCCTGAACAATGAATAACCAAGTTCATTGGTTTCACAATTGAGTCTAAAATCAGAAATTCAATTCATAAAAGATGAGAAACATTCAACTGAGATGTTCTTCTTAGTCTTTGATCAAAAGGAAAAAGTTCTTCACAGCCAAGAGAGGATGAGAAAAAAAAGCAATGCCACAGAGGTAGCTAACATGACTGTATGGTAGGAGTTGCTGATCTGTCCCTTCAGATAAGTCACCTAATTGCTTTAAGTCACTATATGTTCATCTATAAAATGGAGAGATTAGAAAGGCAGCCCCAAACAACACTCTTGCTAAAAGACTACTGCTGGCATGAGAACAGAAGAGAATCCCTGTAGTGTCCTGAAAATGGTGATCATCACAATCAAAGTCATGAGCATTTGCAGGTATTAGCCCTGGTCATAACTGCAGGCTCCCAGTTTGGAGAGATCCCACTCTGGGTAAAGGCCAAAGAAGGTAATAGACACCATTGACAATTAGTGGAATGAATGAATGAATGCTCAAGGAACTCCGGCACTTGGTCTATTACATATAAAGTCAAATGGGGTTATTGGGAACTGAAAAAGAGAGTTATAAACCCATGGAACTCTCAGGGGACAAAGCTCCCATGAGAGCAACAATAGGGCCTTATCTCAGACTACTGGACAAAAAGTGATGAATCTGTGCATAGGAATCCAGTTCTGGTTGCTGAGGGAGACCATGAGTGTATTAACATGACTTGTATTAATTCTCTTTGATGATGCTAAAATCAAGTTACATCCTTACCTCTAGGGCCGCATATTGGCATAAACATGGAGTAACAGGGACAGAAGTCTGTTATTAAGCCAAATGGATTTCAGACAGAATTGCATGCCTTACTTCATCTCAAACATTTGCACCATTGATAAGAATTATTCATTCATTCATGAGAAACGCTGGACTGGAAGAAACACAAGCTGGAATCAAGATTGCCGGGAGAAATATCAATCACCTCAGATATGCAGATGATACCACCCTTGTGGCAGAAAGTGAAGAGGAACTCAAAAGCCTCTTGATGAAAGTAAAAGTGGAGAGTGAAAAAGTTGCCTTAAAGCTCAACATTCAGAAAACGAAGATCATGGCATCGGGTCCCATCACTTCATGGGAAATAGATGGGGAAACAGTGGAAACAGTGTCAGACTTTATTTTCCTGGGCTCCAAAATCACTGCAGATGGTGACTGCAGCCATGAAATTAAAAGACGCTTACTCCTTGGAAGGAAAGTTATGACAAACCTAGATAGCATATTCAAAAGCAGAGACATTACTTTGCCAACAAAGGTTCGTCTAGTCAAGGCTATGGTTTTTCCTGTGGTCATGTATGGATGTGAGAGTTGGACTGTGAAGTAGGCCGAGCACCGAAGAATTGATGCTTTTGAACTGTGGTGTTGGATAAGACTCTTGAGAGTCCCTTGGACTGCAAGGAGATCCAACCAGTCCATTCTGAAGGAGATCAGCCCTGGGATTTCTTTGGAAGGAATGATGCTAAAGCTGAAACTCCAATACTTTGGCCACCTCATGCGAAGAGTTGGCTCTTTGGAAAAGACTCTGATGCTGGGAGGGATTGGGGGCAGGAGGAGAAGGGGACGACAGAGGATGAGATGGCAGGATGGCATCACTGACTCGATGGACGTGAGTCTGAGTGAACTCCGGGAGTTGGTGATGGACAGGGAGGCCTGGCATGCTGCGATTTATGGGGTCGCAAAGAGTCGGACACGACTGAGCAACTGATCTGATTCATTCATTCATTCAATTGGTTATTGGTCCCAGATGAGTTTAGGCATAGTGCTGACCATGGATGTAAATATCCATGGAAAACAACCATATTCATAGTCTCACATGCTCAGGTTTATAGGAGAAGACAAACATCAAGGAAACTCACAAATAAGGATACACAATTATAGTTAGAACAAGGTGCCCACATGAGAATGAATTATGAAAATCTACTTTTGAAAACCTTCATTTATTTGACTGTGTCGGATCTTAGTTGGCCGGTGGGATCTTCGTTGCATGAAGCGGGGTCTTTTGTTGTGTCAAGCAGGCTCAGCTGCTCCTCTGCATGTGGGATCTTACTTCCCAACCAGGGATTGAATCTGTTGCCTACATTGCTAGGTAATTGTGAGGTGGATTTTTAACCACTGACTACTATAGGGAACCTTTGTGGTTCAGCTGGTAAAGAATCCACCTCTAATGCAGGAGAGCTGAGTTCAATCTCTGGGCTGGGAAGATCCCCTGGAGAAGGGAAAGGCTACCCACTCCAGTATTCTGGCCTGGAGAAGTCCATGGACTATATAGTTCATGTGGTTGCAAAGAGTCAGACACGACTGAAAGACTTTCACTTCACTATAGGAAAGTCCCATAAAAACATACTTTCAATGACAGGCAGAAGGTTTTCTCAGAGAATCAACACTTCAGCCAATGCATGAAGGATGGATAGAGGTAACATAGTGAGCGTGAGTGATAGTCGCTCAGTCGTGGCCGACTCTGCGACCTCATGGACTGTAGCCCGCCAGGCTCTATTGTCCCTGCAGTTCTTCAGGCAAGAATTCTGGAGTGGGTTGCCATTTCCTTCTCCAGCGCATAGGAAGGATTGCCCAAACAAAGTGAAAAGCTATGGTGTCTTCAAGTTGTCAAAGAAGTTGGCAGAATCTAAAGAACCCACAACGTCTACTGAACAGTTAGCAAGACTTGTCCCTTGAAAGTTTGTTTTCTATGTCATTTTCAGAACAAAAATTCATAAACAAATGCAAACAAACAAAAATGCCCATCCCAAAGACCAAAATCATCAGGAGGAATGATTGGTGTGGACCATAAGACCAGTGTGGACAACTGGCAAGAATAACTGAAATCCTGTCCTGCATAAAGCAAAAACCATTGGGACTGACGACTAGGTTCAGACTGGAATACATTTTATTCCCACTAATTTGGAAATATGCATCATTGTGTGCCAAGCCATAATGTATTTCTCAAGGAGAATCTATCATCCCTAAAATCTATTTCTTACAGCCCATCAGTTTTAAAAGCCCCAGTGCACTAATTCCTAGAATTTTCCTTGTGATAATTTTTCTTGTTGCAGGGGAAAAATCAGCTCTGATTCTGTTTCTTTGACTTGCTTTTAGTTGTTTCAGTTGCTAAAATCATACATAAAGGCCCACCTCAGAGAATCCTGCTCCTCTGCCCGACTGTTGATCTAAAGAGCCTTTGTTCAGACCCTTGTCCATCTGGAGATGCCAGGAAGGGAGAAATTAACACATCCTCTGCCTGAGGCTTGCCACACTTGGATATATTTGCAAGATTAATGGAATTTTCACTTTGTTTGATCCATAAAAGAACTTGGCATCCAGACCCCATAAAATGGATATTTTGAGACATTAGTCTGTATCTTCTCAGTCACCCAAACTGCCTCTGATTCATTGGCCTGTAATTCATTCTCCAATTCATTGGCCTGTCATGCATTGAGCAGAGCAAGCTTAGACTTGGTAACAATTTGAGTAATGTCTGCACTACGGAGGCGTGACTGAGTGGAATGCTCATACACCAGAGGATTGAGACCATCTTTGACTACCAGTGTCGGTTCTTTACTGTTCTCATCCTGGAAGAAACAGCTGCTACTCTTATTACTAGAAATGCATTAGAATCTTTCCTCTAAGTCCATGGTTGGCAACATCTATATAGTGTGAGAGAGATGAGCATATAAAGTTCAGGCAGACATATAAGTACCAGATTCCCCATTTTGTACTAGGAAACTCTAAACATGTGTAGCATAGGCATGATACTACTGCTCACATCATTGTATCATAATACACTTGGAAGGCAACTTTTATATATAATCTCATTACAGTGCCTAAAGTGATAATCACTCAAAAATATTATTATTGCTTATTGTTATTCTTTTATTAAGTCTCCCTTAACAATGCACAACATATTAAATCCTTTTTTCCCCAGAAAACCTAGAAGCTTATGCTTTAAAATTTAATATAAAACATGCATACAAATTATTATGCTACAAATAAAAAGTGATGATTATGGTCAGAAAATTACAAGTCAGTTGTTCTTAGCATTTAGAATGACTGTAATGTTGTCTTCATTAATAGTATATTTGTGTGTGTGTATACATATATATGTATATAATGTATATACAATATGAGCTCCCTTTTGGCTTAGCTGGTAAAGAATTTGCCTGCAGTGCAGGAGACCTGTGTTCGATCCCTGGGTTGGGAAGATCCCTGGAGAAGGGAACAGGTACCCACTCCAGTATTCTGGCCTGGAGAATTCCATGGACTGTATAGTCCATGGGGTCTTGGAGCTGGACACGACTGAGTGACTTCCACTTTCATATATATAATGTAGATTGTATGTTATTTGCATGAAATATATATGACTGCTGAGCATATATTATATGCCCAGCTCAATCTAATACAATACTCACAAAAACTTCCAGAGAGACATTATTACTATCATCTTTTAAAAATAAGAAAAAGAAACACATTTGAGAAGTTAAATAACTTGCCAAAAACAGACAGCAGGTACATATGAGAAATCAGGCTACAGAAATCCTAAGTATGACATTTAAACTTTACGTTATTCTGCTAAGAAAGGTGTTCATACACAGTACAGAACAACTGGTATATGGTAGAAGTGAATCACAATAAGACTTCTTGCTCAAAAATTGACCCATGGGAATCTATTTCTTCAACATGGTAATATTTTTTCAAATATTTGTAGTATGCTGTGTAACACTTTCATGGGTATTTACTTATCTGTGATTCTAAAGTTAAGTTTAGATTTGACAAATCCAACGTTTTCCCAACTTTATTTAATTCTGGACCTACTTTTAAAGGAACTCCTATACATTTTATATAGCAGAAGTTTGAGAATATATGTAGCAATATCATTCAAAATACTCCCGTGTTCCTCAGATTCACCATCATATTTTCAATGAAAGTCCAAAAGTAAATATGAAAAGCGGACAGAGAAGAAAACTAAACGTTATTTTCATAAGAGCTACAGTAAGACTGACTGCAGATTTCTCAGCATAAGCAACCAATTCAAGATTGACTGGAATGATCCAATTGCCTATAGGTCTATCCTGACAGAAATATTGAAGGAGGTTCTTCTAGGAAAAAAATTTCCCAAATGATTTGCAGATATTGAAAAATCCTTGCATCCCTGGGATAAAGCCCACTTGGTCATTGTATATGATCTTTTTAATGTGTTGTTGGATTCTGATTGCTAGAATTTTGTTAAGGATTTTTGCATCTATGTTCATCAGTGATATTGGCCTGTAGTTTTCTTTTTTTTTGTGGCATCTTTGTCAGGTTTTGGTATTAGGGTGATGGTGGCCTCGTAGAATGAGTTTGGAAGTTTACCTTCTGCAATTTTCTGGAAGAGTTTGAGTAGGATAGGTATTAGGTCTTCTCTAAATTTTTGGTAGAATTCAGCTGTGAAGCCGTCTGGACCTCGGCTTTCATTTGCTAGAAGATTTCTGATTACAGTTTCAATTTCCGTGCTTGTGACGGGTCTGTAAGATTTTTTATTTTTTCCTGGTTCAATTTTGGAAAATTGTACATTTCTAAAAATTTGTCCATTTCTTCCACTTTGTCCATTTTATTGGCATATAATTGCTGATAGTAGTCTCTTATGATCCTTTGTATTTCTGTGTTGTCTGTTGTGATCTCTCCATTTTCATTTCTAATTTTATTGATTTGATTTTTCTCCCTTTGTTTCTTGATGAGTCTGGCTAATGGTTTGTCAATTTTATTTATCCTTTCAAAGAACCAGCTTTTGGCTTTGTTGGTTTTTGCTATGGTCTCTTTTGTTTGTTTTGCATTTATTTCTGCCCTAATTTTTAAGATTTCTTTCCTTCTACTAACCCTGGGGTTCTTCATTTCTTCCTTTTCTAGTTGCTTTAGGTGTAGAGTTAGGTTATTTATTGGACTTTTTTCTTGTTTCTTGAGGTATGCCTGTATTGTTATGAACCTTCCCCTTAGCACTGCTTTTACAGTGTCCCATAGGATTTGGGTTGTGTTTTCATTTTCATTTGTTTCTATGTATATTTGGATTTCTTTTCTGATTTCTTCTGTGATTTGTTGGTTATTCAGCAGCGTGTTGTTCAGCCTCCATATGTTGGAATTTTTAACAGTTTTTCTCCTATAATTGAGATCTGATTTTACTGCATTGTGGTCAGAATTGAAAATAGAGAAAAATTAGAAAAATACTGGAAAAGCTAATATGGTGATAACACAAATAAATATATCAAGTGCTTTAAATACTGTTGAAAAAATCTTCTAAAGTTTTAATTGTATGTAAAGTTAAAATATTTGACAATAAAAACATAGGGGTGAGAATCAGTAAGAATAAAAATGTTATACAGTTTTTTTCACAATGAAGAAAATTTAAAATATTAAGGTACAACTTAATAAGTGAAGGACAAAGGTTGCAATAATAGAGGACAAAAAAGGAAGATTAGCTACTTAGTCTGAGATAACTTTAGTCAAAAGGAAAGAAAAAAATGAAATAAAAAATTGGTGTGTTGAATAGAAAACAAGAGGGAGATTTCAACCCACTGTATCAGTTATTAATTTAAGTGTCAAAGTACAACAATTTCCTTTTTAAACTAAAATATATTGAAATGAATATATTTAGGTATCAAATGTGTGATAATATAAAACACTTGTTGTTTTCTAACTGTTAAAAAGATGACTAGATGGCTTAAATATGCAAAGCAATGGTCAATATTTTCCAAAGCTACTCCAGGATGCAATCCCAATTCCTTTTCTACTAATTTTTTTCTACTCAAGTCACAGCACTCTACTGCTGCTGCTAAGTCGCTTCAGTCGTATCTGACTCTGTGCGACCCCATAGATGGCAGCCCACCAGGTTCCTCCAGCCCTGGAATTCTCCAGGCAAGAACACTGGAGTGGGTTGCCATGTCCTCCTCCAATGCATGAAAGTGAAAAGTGAAAGTGAAGTCGCTCAGTCGTGTCCGACTCTTAGCAACCCCATGGACTGCAGCCTACCAGGCTCCTCCGTCCATGGGATTTTCCAGGCAAGAGTACTGGAGTGGGATGCCATTGCCTTCTCCGTCACAGCACTATAATCCCCAACCAAATTACAAGATGAGGTTAGATGAAAACTTAATAGGAAAAGCAGGTTAGGGTTTCCACTTTGTATGCTCTTAAATTACCTCTTTTAAATAGAGGGAAATTGACATATTATATCAGTTTCAGATGTACAACATAATGACTTGATACTTGTATGCATTGCAATATGATCATCACAGTAAGTCTAGGTAGCATCCATTCCAATACATAGTTATTACAATTTTCTCCCCTGTGATGAGGAATTTTAAGATCTGCTCACTTAATAACTTTCAAATATGCAATAAAGGCATATGAACTATAGTCAATATGCTGTACACTGTAGCTCCCATGATTTATTTACTTTATAACTACAAGATTGTACCTTTTGAATTATCTTATCTCATTAATTTGAATATACTTGTTGGATCATAAGTGGATTCCTTGGCCCTGCACATTAAACCTCAAAACCCCTCACTTCTAGATTTCTCATTTCAGATGGGAACAAAAGTGAAATCCTTCACTACCCTTAGCCTCACTTTCTGTATTTTTAAAATGGAATTAGTGATTCCCACCCCTGATGTTTCATAGAGTGGTTTGGTGATGAAGTAAGATGGAGGATGTGAAATGCTTAGTAAATCACTCAGTCCACATAAAAGACTCCTCTTGTTGTCAGAGAGTGCTATCCAAGTCATTCTGACTTACATATTGCAGCAATGTGACTGTGAAGGAAAAGGCCTCCAGCACTGAAACCCCCTTGTAATAAAATGAAATCAAGTGAACAAGGTGCCCGGGGCCCCAGGTTATTCTCACTCTAGTGAGTTTCAGTAAATCAGGTTGGGACTTAAGGGGCTTCCCTAATAGCTCAGAAAGTAAAACATCTGCCTGCAATGCAGGAGACCTGGATTCAATCCCTGTTGTTGGGAAAATCCCTGGAGAAGGAAATGGAAACCCACTCCAGTATTCTTGCCTGGAGAGAATACTGGACACAGGATTCTGGTGGTCTACAGTCCATGGCGTCTTGAAGAGTTGAACACTGAACGAGTAACACACACACAGGGGCTTTAGGGTCAGATGACAAATGTCTTGATGGGGGTTAGTCTGACATGAAGATTTCAGGAACAAATTCTCCTGTGATCCATCCACAGGTCCATGCCTCATGTACCAAATATTTTAATGAAAATCTTACCTGTGGGGACCAAGTACTTAGGAAACTAGCTAAGCAAAGTCAAGGGTGTATGAGTTGGTATTTCTTCTACAGTATACCCATCTGTTTTCAAAAATAAAAAGATACTATTAACTTGGAAGCAGCTGATGTGGACATCAGAGCAGGAAGGAAAACACAGGCTGGGGCATCGAACTGCAAAGCCTCAGACATTACTTCCATAAATGCTATGGGATATTTTTTCTTTCTCTTTGGAAGTAAATAGCTTTTTGTGTCTATTGTGTCCCTTGAATTTGGAAATCTTAGCCCCATTGGAGTAAAATCTAGCAAATGGCAAGTATTCCAGCTTTATTCTAACCCAATACTAATCTTGCTTCCCTTTTATGCATATTTCATATCTTTGGATGAAACTATATTTCTCAGATGTCTTACAGTCATATAAGGGTATAGTGGTTTTCCAAGTAATTCATTTCTAAGTGGTAAAGAGAGACCATGCCTTCTCATTCTTACACTTAGTATTACTGACATCTTCCACAAGTGACTCTAAAGGTTTCTGTAAGTGAAACGAGAGCGTGTGATAAAAATGCATGTTGGATAACAACCGTACACTCCTATCACATCTGCAAGGACATTTCTTCGTGTGTAGGAAGAAAACTTTTGTAGCAAGTGAAACAAACAGGTTAGGACCTGTGCCCCTGGAAAGGGCCACAGAAGAGGGGATTACAGGGCAAAGATCCTCCCTGGGGAGTAAGTGGTTGGAGCCTCATGTTAGGTGCCCCAGTCTGGGGGTCCAACACCAGGAAGATGATCCCCTCAGATGGCTAGAAAAACTGGACTAATAGGAGGCCCGTAAGACAGCATGTTAATAATTTAAATTGACTTGGAAGGCCTTCAGATTTTTGCTGTTGAGTAGTAAGTTGGTGTCAGTCTGTCATAAAATGGCCTTTACATATTGAGATATGTTCCCTTTATACCCACTTTAATGACATTTTTATATCATGAATGGACAGTGAATTTTGTCAAATGCTTTTTCTTGACATTGCTATACTACCCAAATAAATCTATGTATAATGCAATTACTTTCAAAATACCCATGACCTTTGCATCCGTGAGATTATCATGTGACTTTTACCTTTCATTTGTTAATGTGCTCTACCACATTGATTGATTTCTGGATGGTGAACAATTCATGTGAAATAATTGAAATAAATCTTACCTGATCATGGTGTTAAATCTTCACATTGCTCAAAAGATGTCTTCATAATTGTTATCATAACACAGAATGACTTGTAGTCTTCTAACATCTGAAAATTGAGACATAGACTAGGTTATTCACAGAGACTGACAAGGACCAATCAGGTCAACTTCTACATTGAGCTTAAATGCCAGTCTCTAAGTAGGCAGCCTGACTGTATGCATGAAGGAAGGGAAATAAAATGTGTTCTAGACTGAATACCTGATGACAGAGTTGTCTTATTTTAAAATGAAATGTTATTTTTATTTCCATAAACTAAAATATGCCTTTATTATTATTTCTCTTGTCTTATGGACTGTGCACTGTGGACTGTGTTTGTCGCTCAGTTATGTCTGACTCTTTGCGACCCCACGGACTGTAGCCCACCAGGCTTCTCTGTCCATGGAATTCTCCAGGCAAGAGTACTGGAGTGGATTGCCTTTCCATTCTCCAGAGGAGTTTCCCAATGCAGGGGTCGAACCCTGGCCCCCTGCCTCGCAGGCAGGCATATTCTTCACCCTTTGAGCTACAGTGAAGTCTATTTTTTTCTTATATTCTAAGACAAAATTTTAGGTCTAATTTTTCTTGGTCTACTTTTTAATTAAAATTGTCATGATAGTGAAAGTGTTAGTCACTCAGTAGTGTCCAACTCTTTGCGACTCAATACACTGTACTTCAACAGTCTCCTCTGTCCATGGAATTCTTCAGGAAAGAATATTGGAGTGGGTAGCCATTTCCTTCTCCAGTGGATCTTCCTGACCTAAGTATTGAACCCAGGTCTCCTGAGCTACAGGCAGATTCTTTCCATCTGAGCCATAAGAGAAGCCCTCCTTGTCAGAGGAAGATGTAAATTCTGGACAGTGAGTCAATGAATATGAAACTGAGCTAATAAAGATGACCATATAATGATATTTTTTTTTTTTATCAATGAAACAGGACAAAAATGAAAACAAAACATTAAGCAATAAAACTATAGCCAGGATATTTGGTTCTAAGCTTACATTTCAGAATGTTTCATCACACACCAAAATCATCAATTTATTAAATTCAGTTCAGTTGCTCAGTTGTGTCTGACTTTTTGCGACCCCGTGAATTGCAGCATGCCAGGCCTCCCTGTCTATCACCAACTCTTGGAGTTCACTCAAACTCACGTCCATTGAGTCGGTGATGCCATCCAGCCATCTCATCCTCTGTCATCTCCTTCTCCTCCTGCCCCCAATCCTTCCCAGCATCAGGGTCTTTTCCAATGAGTCAACTCTTCTCATGACGTGGCCAAAGTACTGGAGTTTCAGCTTCAGCATCATTCCTTCCAAAGAAATCCCAGGGCTGATCTCCTTCAGAATGGACTGGTTGGATCTCCTTGCAGTCCAAGGGACTCTCAAGAGTCTTCTCCAACACCACAGTTCAAAAGCATCAATTCTTTAGCCCTCAGCTTTCTTCACAGTCCAACTCTCACATCCATACATGACCACAGGAAAAACCATAGCCTTGACTAGACGGACCTTTGTTGGCAAAGTAATGTCTCTGCTTTTCAATATGCAGATAGCATATGACCAGACGGACCTTTGCTGGCAAAGTAATGTCTCTGCTTTTCAATATGCCGATAGCATATGACCTAGATAAGGTTAGTCATAGCTTTTCTTCCAAGGAGTAAGGGTCTTTTAATTTCATGGCTGCAGTCACCATCTACAGTGATTTTGGAGCCCAGAAAAATTAAGTCTGACGCTGTTTCCACTGTTTCCCCATCTATTTCCCATAAAGTGATGGGACCGGATGCCATGATCTTCGTTTTCTGAATGTTGAGCTTTAAGCCAACTTTTTCACTCTCCTCTTTCACTCTCATCAAGAGGCTTTTGAGTTCCTCTTCACTTTCTGCCATAAGGGTGGTGTCATCTGCATATCTGAGGTTATTGATATTTCTTCTGGCAATCTTGATTCCAGCTTGTGTTTCTTCCAGTCCAGCGTTTCTCATGATGTACTCTGCATATGAGTTAAATAAGCAGGATGACAATATACAGCCTTGATGTACTCCTTTTCCTGTTTGGAACCAGTCTGTTGTTTCATGCCCAGTTCTACCTGTTGCTTCCTGACCTGCATATAGGTTTGTCAAGAGGCAGGTCAGGTGGTCTGGTGTGCCCATCTCTTTCAGAATTTTCCACAGTTTATTCTGATCCACACAGTCAAAGGCCTTGTCATAGTCAATGAAGCAGAAATAGATGTTTTTCTGGAACTCTCTTGATTTTTCGATGATCCAGAAGATGTTGGCAATTTGATCTCCGGTTCCTCTGCCTTTTCTAAAACCAGCTTGGACATCTGGAAGTTCATGGTTCACGTATTGTTGAGGCCTGGCCTGGAGAATTTTGAGCATTAGTTTACTAGTGTGTGAGATGAGTGCAATTGTGTGGTAGTTTGAGCATTCTTTGGCATTACCTTTCTTTGGGATTGGAATGAAAACTGACCTTTTCCAGTCCTGTGGCCACTGCTGAGTTTTCCAAATTTACTGGCATATTGGGTACAACACTTTCACAGAATCATCTTTCAGGATTTGGACTAGCTCAACTGGAATTCTATCACCTCCACTAGCTTTGTTCGTAGTGATGCTTTCTAAGGCCCACTTGACTTCACACTCCAGGATGTCTGGCTCTAAGTCAGTGATCACACCTTCGTGATTATCTTGGTCGTGAAAATATTTTTTGTACAATTCTTCTGTGTATTCTTGCCACCTCTTCTTAATATCTTCTGCTTCTGTTAGGTCCATCCCATTTCTGTCGTTTATCAAGCCCATCTTTGCATGAAATGTTCCCTTGGTATCTCTAATTTTCTTGAAGACATCTCTAGTATTTCCCTCTGTTTTTTCCCTCTATTTCTTTGCATTAATCACTGAGGACGGCTTTCTTATCTCTTCTTGCTATTCTTTGGAACTCTGCATTCAGATGTTTATATCTTTTCTTTTCTCCTTTGCTTTTCGCTTCTCTTCTTTTCACAGCTATTTGTAAGTCCTCCCCAGACAACCATTTAGCTTTTTTGCATTTCTTTTCCATGGGGATGGTCTTGATCCCTGTCTCCTGTACAATGTCATGAACCTCATTCCATAGTTCATCAGGCACTCTATCTATCAGATCTAGGCCCTTAAATCTATTTCTCACTTCCACTGTATAATCATATGGGATATGATTTAGGTCATAACTGAATGGTCTAGTGGTTTTCTCTACTTTCTTCAATTTAAGTCTGAATTTGGCAATAAGGAGTTTATGATCTGAGCCACAGTGAGCTCTTGGTCTTGTTTTTGCTGGCTGTATAGAGCTTCTCTATCTTTGGCTGCAAAAATATAATCAGTCTGATTTCAATGTTGGCCATCTGGTGATGTCCATGTGTAGAGTCTTCTCTTGTGTTAGAAGAGGGTGTTTGCTATGACCAGTGCATTTTCTTGGCAAAACTCTATTAGTCTTTGCCCTGCTTCATTCCATATTCCAAGGCCAAATTTGCCTGTTACTCCAGGTGTTTCTTGACTTCCTACTTTTGCATTCCAGTCCCCTATAATGAAAAGGACACCTTTTTTGGGTGTTAGTTCTAAAAGGTCTTGTAAGTCTTCATAGAACCATTCAACTTCAGCTTCTTCAGAGTTACTGGTTGGGGCATAGACTTGGATTACCGTGATATTGAATGGTTTGCCTTGGAAATGAACAGAGACCATTCTGTCATTTTTGAGATTGCATCCAAGTACTGCATTTTGGACTCTTTTGTTGACCATGGTGGCTACTCTATTTCTTCTAAGGGATTCCTGCCCTGAGTAATAGATATAATGGTCATCTGAGTTAAACTTGCCCATTCCAGTCCATTTTAGTTCACTGATTGCTAGAATGTCGACGTTCACTCTTACCATCTCCTGTTTGACCACTTCCAATTTGCCTTGATTCATGGACCTAACATTCCAGGTTCGTAGGCAATATTGCTCTTTACAGCATTGGACCTTGCTTCTATAACCAGTAACATCCACAATTGGGTATTGTTTTTGCTTTGGCTCCATCCCTTCATTCTTTCTGGAGTTATTTCTCCACTGATCTCCAGTAGCATATTGGGCACCTACTGACCTGGGGAGTTCCTCTTTCAGTATCCTATCATTTTGCCTTTTCATACTGTTCATGGGGTTCTCAAGGCAAGAATACTGAAGTGGTTTGCCATTCCCTTCTCCAGTGGACCACATTCTGTCAGACCTCTCCACCATGACCCGCCCATCTTGGGTTGCCCCACGGGCATGGCTTAGTTTCATTGAGTTAGACAAGGCAGTGGTCCTAGTGTGATTAGATTGACGAGTTTTCTGTGAGTACGGTTTTAGTGTGTCTGCCCTCTGATGCCCTCTTGCAACACCTACCATCTTACTTGGGTTTCTGTTACCTTGGACGTGGGGTATCTCTTCATGGCTGCTCCAGCAAAGCGCAGCCACTGCTCCTTACTTTGGATGAGGGGTATCTCCTCACTGCCACCCCTCCTGACCTTGAATGTGGAGTAGCTCCTCTAGGCCCTCCTGTGCCTGCACAGCCACTGCTCGTTGGAGTGGGGTTGCTCTACCCAGCTGCCGCGATAGGGTAGCTCCTCTTGGCTGCTCCTGCGCCGTCGCAGCCTGGCACTCTCGGCCTCTGCCCCTGACCTTGGACATGGGGTAGCTCCTCTCGGCCACACTTGTGCACCGTCATAGCTGCTCGCACTTGTGCATTATAAATATATAATAATAGCTTAATCTCATTTATACTAAACTCATTTTTTGCCCATTCATGAATGTGTAACTTACATGATTACATAAATGATGTTTTTTGGGGCATTTATTCAATATACATTGAATGAAATGAGAGTGGGGCTGATCATGTGAAATAATGAAATGCAATTAAGGAGAAATTTTATATAAGATAACTGAGTTCAGGTTGATACTTTCTAAATATTTTTCCTGAGATATCATATATATAAGCCATTTGCATCATATACTGGATTACATAAAATGCATTTGAGGAAGTACATCAAATGTACATCAAGTCATACATACAATGGATTTGAGGAAGTATATCAAAAATTTATGAAACTATTGGTCTACCAAGTCAATATTTTCCCTAGCTTGATTGCAATGTATGAGATGTGTTTCTACTTAATTAAATTTTGAATCTTAGAGAAGACTTTGCCTTCCCCACAGCCTTTTTTAGTGCCCTCTTGACCTCTTTGTTCCTCAGACTATAGATCAGCGGATTCAGCACGGGGATGACTATGGCGTAGAACACAGACGCCATTTTGTCTGTGCTCATGGAATGGCGGGAGCCGGGCTCAAAGTACATGAAGGAACCTGTCCCATAGAAGATGGACACAGCAGTGAGGTGGGAAGCACAGGTGGAAAAGGCCTTCTGATGTCCTTCAGATGAGTGCATCCTCAGAATGGTGAGAAAGATAAACAGATAGGAGACCAGGATGACCAGGTTAGACGAGAGGACATTGAAGCCAACCAAAAGAAATAAAACTATCTCACTTCTGTTGCTTTCTGAGCATGAGAGAGCCAGGAGAGGAGTAGCATCACAGAAAAAGTGATCAATCACATTGGATCTGCAGAAAGAGAGACTGAATATGTTCCAAGTGTGCACAGAGACTTCTAGGAAACCAAAGACATAAGACCCTATGACAATCCAGGCACACACCCTTGGTGTCATGATGTTGGTGTAATGAAGTGGTTTACACACTGCTGCATGACGGTCATAGGCCATTAAGGCCAAGAGAAAAGTTTCCACAGATAGAAAGCCACCAAAAAAGAAAAGCTGAGCAACACAAGCATTGTAGGAAATGACCTTGTCTCCTGTGAGGAATCCAGCCATCACTTTGGGAGTGATGGCTGTGGAGTAACCAAAGTCCACCAGAGCGAGGTTGCTAAGGAAGAAGTACATGGGAGTGTGGAGATGAGAGTCCAGCAGGATCAGCGTGATCACCCCCAGGTTCCCAACCAGAGTGAGGAGGTAGATGAGTGTGAACACTAGAAAGAGTGGGATCTGCAGTTGTGGGTCATCAGTTATCCCGGCAAGAATGAACTCAATCACGACTGTACTGTTGTCCCTGGAGATCATTTGTGCAGTATGTGAATGACCTATAGCAATGAGAAAAGAGGAGCTTGTTAGCAGCATAGTTAGAGCTATCATTATGTCCAATATATACCTTGTATAAGAATTCTTTGAATTTCACATGGGTGTAACAACAAACTGCAATTTTTAAATATTGGTGAAAAATAGAGTATTCTAGCTTAAAGGATTTTGGAGCTAAAACAATCGTATCTTCTATCTTAATTATCTATTCTTCTATTTAAATTACCAAAATTAAAGTTCATAGACAAAAGGCAACTTATGGAAAATCACAGGATTTGTTATTAAATTAGATGTGTTAGCATCACTATTCAAATTTTTAAACACTGACAGGCTATTTATGAAATAATATAGGTCCCTGTAAATTACTTCATGTCATTTCAATTACTGCTATTGTATTGAGCAGTATTATACTCTACTAAATCATAGTTTAGAATATCGTGTTCTAGGCTTTCATTTTCTCAAAAGATAATAGGATACATAGATTATGTCATTTAATACAGTGGATACTGTAGTAAATCCTGTACAAGCAATAAAGACATGTAGGGAGTAAAAGTTAAATGTGTGAGTTCAGAATAGAGACAGCTGGATGCACATTCCTGCTCCATCCCATACTAGATGACAGACATTGGGTATTACTTGATATCATTTGTCCACCCATTGTCCCTTGAACTCACTGTCAAACTGGAGAGATAATACAAACTGGCACTGTAGAATTGTATACATTAAGGTTAGGACAGAGTTATTGGTTGTCAGTAATGCCTAACGTGGCTCCCGACATCCACCTTAGGCATTACTGACAATTGGTCTCTGCATTGATTTGAGAAGTGGATTAGAGGAATTCCAGATGACTAGAAAATCAAATGTCCTGCATCCTCATGCATTCCACTTGCTTCTGCCCCAAGTTTCTTCCACTGTCATATTCCATTTATGTCTTCCTCCAATTTTTCATACTTAGATAGAGGATGTTACAGCTATACCAAGTAAGAATTCATTTTTTTTCTGATTGACATTGTGTACTAACTAGGGTGTCTTAGCCTCATTTTATCCATCTGTAAAATGGATATAACAATATTGCCTGGCACTTAACAGAATACAATCAATGAAGATATTCTTACTGTTAGAAGGTAGTGACTGAATCTCTCTAAGGACTCAAAATGAAGGCAAGGTTAACAAAAACGTACATGTGAGAATGAGGTCTAGTACACTATGATATCACCAATTTCATTTTTCTTTGCATTAATCTCGTGATCTATGTAACAGAAGCTGATGGCTTGGAGCAGGCAGGTAGTGAAAGAGAAAATGAAAAAGGACCCAGTTCTAGATATATTTCAAAATAGAGTTGGATGGATTTCATGATGTATTGAATGTAAGACATCAGAGAAAGGGGAAACAATGATGACTCCATTTTTTTGTACAGCAACAGCGGGAATGGTGTAGAAGAAACCGATTTTCTAGAAAGAATAAGAAAGATGATTTCAGATGTGTCATAGTGAGTTTGAGATTCCTTTTGGTTTAGAAGGGTTGCGTAAACAATTGGACCCATTGAATCAGATTTTATTAATTTGAAATATTTTGGCAATTGGCTAATGGCTTAAACTTCACACATCATATTAAGTGCTTCCCTAATAGCTCAGCTGGTAAAGAATCTGCCTGCAATACAGGAGACCCTGATTTGATTCCTGCACTGGGAAGATCCGGTGGAGAAGGGATAGGCTACCCAATCCTGTCTTCTTGGGCTTCCCTTGTGGCTCAGCTGGTAAAAAATCCGCCTGCAATTTGGGAGACCTGGGTTCGATTCCTGGATTGGGAAGATCCCCTGGAGAAGGGAAAGGCTACCCACTCCAGTATTCTGGCCTGGAGAAATCCATGGACTCTATAGACGATGGGGTCACAAAGAGTCAGATACAACTGAGTGACTAACTGTTGAACTGTTCCTAAAACTATCCTATTAAACCCACAAAACTAGAAAAGGCCACTAAAAACTAAATGAAGAGGTTTGGGGGAAAAAATCAGAGTATGATAATGTTGTAAAGTCAAGATCATGGAACAGTACAGCACTAAGAAGAAAAGGGAGAGAGAATGTCACCACTGAGTTGGTCGCTAGGGAAGCCCTGTCCCAGGACACAGATTTCAGCTGGACGGTAGGTTAAGGGAATTTCCAGAGGAGAGTTTCTGGCTATGCTCAAGACCGGCTGTCAATCCCAGAAGGAAGAGTAGAATGATTTCAGGAGTTGGGCAGGAGTGGCTGTTGGGCTTAGAAACAGAGGTATGAAGAGATGTGGACTTTATTCAACAGCCATTGAGGGCTGACCTGAGATTCCTTGTCTTCATGGTGAGTGACACGCCAAAAGAGAGACTAATGAGATCAGTCAGTCCTCAGGTCTCTAGGTAGAGGGTGACAGCCGGGCCATGAGGTTGGAGGGTGGAGGGGAGGGTGGAGGTCTTGACGGAAACCGCAGGTCCCCACTCCCTGTTCACTCCTGCTGGTGTGGTAGGGAGGCCGTGGGAGGCGTCATCATCCAGGGGAGGCACCTTCCTCGTTCTCACTTACAGTAATCAATACTCATATCATTTGCCCCTACATCTAGCGAGGGGCCGGAAACGTGCTGAAAGCATTTCTTTTTTTTTTTTTTTTTTTTTTTACCATCTTCTCAACAAACTGAAGGAGTGTCTTAAGTCAGCACTTTCCTACAGGGGAGAAAAAAAAGTAGTTGCAAACACAGTCTTGTGTTCACACAAAGCGGCCCTGCAGCTCCGGAACCCGGCGAGATCTGGGCTCTAAAGCAGCGTCTGCTGTGCAGCAACAACCACCGGGAACAGCGGGGCGCGGCGGCCTCCTGCCTCGAGGAGATGAGGAGCAAGGCGCGTGATGTTCCGGCCATCGATGAGTTCCCGGGACCCCGTCACCCCGGTCCTAGCAGAGGATGGCTCCCGAGCCGATGGCGGTGATTACTTCCTGTGTCTTCCCGCCAATGCTAAGTTTGTGACATCAGCTGGGAACCAGTGGGGGACACACAGTTCAGATGCAGGGACAGCTTGGCTCACCCAGGAGTCCTTGGACAGAGATGAAACAGACGGTGGGGCAGGGTCGGAGTGGAAGAACGTGGCCAGGCCACTGATGGAAGGCCTGTATCCAGCTTTACCCTGCTGCCGGAGGAAGAGCTGCAGACGCTCCTTGATGTCCCGTGTTCCGAGCTGGTTCAGGACCTCGCCCAGAGCCATGTGGCCGTCCAGCAGCTCCAGAACGCCCTGCAGCAGGTGCCTGACCTGAGAGAGGAAGCCCAGCAGTCCAAGAGGCTCCAGGAACGTTCCCGCCGGGCTTTGGAGAAGGACGGTGGCTTCTTGTCGAAGCAGCAAGAGTCCAGAGCTGACCTCGGGACGAGAGGGACGCAGTTGACACGGGCGTTAGAGACAGCCCCTCCGAAGTTACGCCTGCAGGCCAGATCCTCTTGGCGGTGAAGGAAAACCCTGTCCCAGAGCTGAGTATGTCTAGTTAGCATATTGAGGTGGGCAAGCACCAGGGACCCTGACTTTTGCAGGGAGACACTTGTATTGGGGTTTCTTCACCTCTGCAGACCCTGAATCGTAGCTACCAATTTGCCTATTATTATATGCAAATCTTCCCTTGTAGCTCAGTTGGTAAACAAACTGTCTACAATGCAAGAGCCACAAGTTCGATTCCTGGGTTGGGAATATCCCCTGGAGAAGGAAATAGCAACCCACTCCAGTATTCTTGCCTGGAGATTCCCATGGACTGTAGCCTGTCAGGCTCTTCTGTCTGTTAGGTCGCAAGAGCTTGACATGACTTAGCAACTAAACCACCGCTGATAAAATAGAATTATAAAAGGTCTTTAAATCATGTATTTGCTTTTTAGCAATCTCTTTGAAAGATTTTTTTGGGGTGGGGGATTGGATCACCACATATTGGGTGTTCAGGGCACAATTAAAAATTGAACAAGATACTCTGTACTCTTCAGTTCAGTTCAGTCACTCAGTCGTGTCTGACTCTTTGCAACCCCATGAATTTCAGCACTCCAGGCCTCCCTGTCCATCACCAACTCCCAGAGTTCACTCAGACTCAGGTCCACCGAGTCGGTGATGCCATCCAGCCATCTCATCCTCTGTCGTCCCCTTCTCCTCCTTCTCAGCATCAGGGTCTTTTCCAATGAGTCAACTCTTCTCATGAGGTGGCCAAAGTATTGAAGTTTCACCTTTAGCATCAGTCCTTCCAATGAACACCCAAGGCTGATCTCCTTTATAATGGACTGGTTGGATCTCCTTGCAGTCCAAGGGACTCTCAAGAGTCTTCTCCAACACCACAGTTCAAAAGCATCAATTCTTCAGTGCTCAGCTTAGTACCCTTAGTACAAATCAAATTTGTTCTTCAAAGAATAACATGAATGTCAAAGCTTCTATGAAGTCTTCAAAAACTCCTCTATAGACACTGCCTTTCTGTTATAACTTAGAGAGCACCATTGATCACTGTGTTACTTGTAATAATTTGTTTCATCTTAATTTAAGGTGCATCTCTCATATGCATCATCAATACTATATAAGCAGATGCACAAACTTAAATAATGAATTAAACAATGATAATTAGAAACTACTGAGTACTTTCAATTTTCAAGGCACCTGAAATGTACACGCATACTATACCTCCACCGATTTATCACCCAACCCTGTGACGTATTATCTATCCCCACTTCACATATGGGGAAACTGAAGCTTGCTCACAAGGAGTTACACAAAGAAGGCCATAAATCTAGCAAGTAGCAGAGCTGGTATTTGAAGTCATGTCATTTTGAATTAAAGCCCAAGTTCTTGATCACCAAGAAATATTCTCCTAATATTGATATGTAGTCGCTCTACTCCAGCTGGGGCACAAAATATGTTATTCATTATATTGGCCTATTCTTGAATGACTAATTTATTTAGAGCATTATTCACAAGTATTGTGGAGAAATAAAAAGCATAGGTATTGAAATAAAATATACAATTAGCTACTGGGAACTTAACTAATATACTATTTTTCTGAATCCAAGTTGAATGACAAAAATTATATGAAAACATGTTTACGATAAATTTCCTCTCCCTCCTCTATCAGGAAAGAAAAGGAAAGGAAAGGATACTTCTACATTTAAAAATTATATAAATTTTCAATAACACCTATTAATAAGCCACATAAAGTGCTGGAATTTGTTTAGTCCAACCTAAGTCCTTACAGAGTATCAGGTTGTATGCTTTTCTCTAGAATGATGTAAAAAACATATTACCTGATCAGAAAGTATAGAAGCACAAGAGTAATATATAAAATGTTGATTATTTGGGATATTCCTATTCTTTATTCCCAAGCAGAGAGCATTATCTTTGTCTCGGGCCAGTGGGATGGTACCATGGTCTCATTTACACTATAGTTCACCAGTCAATGTATCTAATAGTTAATCAATCTATTAACTATTAACTGCATGCCTAATGCCAGTACTTTGGCCACCTCATGCAATGAGTTGACTCATTGGAAAAGACTCTGATGCTGGGAGGGATTGGGGGCAGGAGAAGCAGGGGAAGACAGAGGATGAGATGGCTGGATGGCATCACTGACTCGATGGACATGAGTTTGAGTGAACTCCAGGAGTTGGTGATGGACAGGGAGGCATGGCATGCTGCAGTTCATGGGGTCACAAAGAGTTGGACACGACTGAGTGACTGAACTGAACTGAACTGAATGCCAGCAAAGCCTCAGAATAAAAGCTAGAGTCCAGTTTCCTTCATTCCCATAAATTCTTCATTCTGGTGTGATTTTTTTATGCCTTTTATTTCAGTGCATTTTTATAGAGTTAGTCACTTAGCCTGGGTCCCCCTTTTTTTATTTCTCTCTATTCTTTCTCTTTTTCCATTAATGTTATGTGCTCTCCAAGTTATAATAAATTTTCACATTGAGATCCAAATTGATACTCTCAAACACCTTGGGATTAGCCACTTGTTAACTAATAATACCATACTCCAAAAGAGGAAGCTAAAAATGAGAAAGATTTAACAATTTGTCCAAGTTCTAAAAACTCCTGTAAGGCAAAGCAGGGACTCAAGACCCTCTTGTTCCTTTTATTTTTATACAACATAAATATATATTCTTCTTAAGAATTTCCATGGTATTTGTAACAGTCTGTCACTAAAAATCACAGACACCTAATAATATCCAGTATGTTGCATAAAATATTCAGTATTCAGTTATGAATAAATCAAGAGGGAAATGGGTACCTTGATATACTTTCCTGCTTACCTCTGTCCCTAAAAATATATACAGACTGTAGATTTGATTGGAGGCTTACCTGGTATGCTGAACAATGAACAGGCTAATTCATTGATTTCACATGAGTCTTGAATCAGAAATTCAATCCATAAAAGATAAGAAGCATTCTACTGAGATTTTCTTCTTAGTCTTTGATCAAAAGAGAAAAGAACTGTGGAGCAAAGAGAGACTGAGAAAAAAAGCAGTGCCACAGAAGTAGCTAACATGATTGTACGGTAAGAGTTACTGATGTGTCTCCTCAGATAAGTCACCCAATTCCTTTAAGTCACCTTATATTCATCTATAAAGTGGAGATATTAGATCGGCAGCCCCAAACAACATCCTCCCTAAAAGAATACTGCTGTTGTGAGAAAAGAAGCAAATCCCTGCAGTGTCCTGAAAATGGTAATCATCATAATCAAAGTCATGATTATTTCTCCTGGTCATGACTACAGGCTCCCAGTTCGGAGAGATCTCATTCTGGGGCAAGGCCATAGAAGGTAATAGACACCATGGACAATCAGTTGAATGAATCAATGGTCAAGTAACATTTTATGGTCCATTTACATGGTCTTTTACCTATAAAGCCAAATGGAGTTATTGGGAACTGAAAGAGAGAGTTATAAACCCATGGAATGCTCAGGGGACAAAGCCCCCATGAGAGCAACAATAGCACCTTATCTCAGACTATTGGACAAAAAGTGCTGAATGTGTGCATAGGAATCCAGCTCTGCTTGCTGAGGGAGACTGTGCATGAATTAACAAAGCTTGTATTAATTCTCTTTGATGATGCTAAAGTCAAGTTAGATCATTCCCTCTAGGGCATATTGGCATAAGCATGGGAAACATAGGGACAGAAGTCTGGTATTAAGCCAAATGGATTTCAGACAGAATTGCATGCCTTAATTCGACTGAAACATTTGCACCATTGACAAGAATCATTCATTCATTCAACACTGTATTGGTCCCAGATGAGTTTAGCCATAGTCCTGGCCATGGGTGTACATATTTATAGAAAACAAACATGTTCACAGTCTCAAATGCTCAGGTTTACAGGAGAAGATAAACATTAAGCAAACTCACAGATAAGTATATACAATTATAATTAGAACAAGGTGCCCACATGAGAATGAATAATGAAAATCTGCTTTTGAAAATGTTCATTTATTTGACTGTGTCAGATCTTAGTTGGCCAGTGGAATCTTCGTTGCACAAGGCGGGATCTTTCACTGTGTCAAGAGGGCTCAGTTGCTCCTCTGCGTGTGGGATCTTACTTCCCCAACCAGGGATCGAATCTGTTGCCTAAATTGCAAGGCAATTGCAAGGTGGATTTTTAACCACTGACTACTATAGGGAAGTCCTACAAAAATGTACTTTCAATGACAGGCAGAAGGTTTTCTCAGAGAATCAACACCTCAGCCAATACATAAAGGATGGATAGAGGTAACATAGTAAGCATGAGTGATAGTCGCTCAGTCATGTCTGACTCTTTGCAAGCCCATGGACTGTAGCCCACCAGGCTCCTCTGTCCATGCAGTTCTCCAGGCAAGAATTCTGGAGTGGGTTGCCATTTTCTTCTCCACAGCATAGGCAGGATTGCCCAAAGTGAAAAGCTACGGTGTCTTCAAGTTGTCAAAGAAGTTGGCAGAATCTAAAGAAGCCAGAGGGACTGCGGCACAGTTAGCAAGACTTGTTCCCGGAAAGTTTGTTTTCAGTGTCCCTTCCAGAACAAAATTCATAAACAAATACAAGCAAACAAAAATGCCCATCCCTGTTGGGAGGCACAGTGCTAAATAGCCTTGAAGGAGAAAGTCTGTGGGAAAATGGCGAAGGGCCAGAAGTACCCAGGCATTTGTGTACTGATTGCTGAAGAACATTTCCTGCCTTTGGCTATGCTCAGCGCCTAGATTTAACAATTAAACATTAAAGATGTTGCTTGAGAAAATGGGTCATGGATAAATACATGGGTCATTAAAAATGCGCTGTTCCTTGAAGTATCTTTTACTGATTATGTCCTAGCCTTGTACATGTTCTGCTGGCTGTATGCTCTAAGCTCTTTGTTCCTTGCACCTATAAAAAGGCTTGACTGCAGAAATAAACTTGTCAGTCCTTGCAGAGACTGTCCAAGTGTTGTTCTTTCAGGTTTGCCATTTCCAAGTCCCAGAGACATATCTCCAACAGATCCCAAACACCAAAATCATCAGGAGGAATGATTGGTGTGGACCATAGGACCAGCATGGACAACGGGTTAGTATAACTCGAATCTTGTCCTGCATAAAGCAAAAACCACTGGGACTGACGATTAGGTTCAGACTGGTGTACATTTTAGTCCCACTGATTTGGAAACATGCATCATTGTGTGCCAAGCCATAACCTATTTCTCAAGGAGAATCCATTATACCTAAAATCTATTTCTTACAGCCTATCAGTTTTAAAAGCCCCAGTGGAGTAATTCCTAGAATTTTCCTTGTGATATTTTGGGATGATTGAATGGAATTCTCATACACCAAAGTATTGAGACCACCTTATAATCTTAGACTACCAGTGTTTGTTGTTTACTTTATCCTGGTAGAAACAGCTGCTACTGTTATAACTAGAAATGTATTAGAATCTTTCTTCTAAGTCCATGGTTGGACAGTGTCTATATAGTGTGAGAGATATGAGCATATACAGTTCAACAGACTTATCTAGATTTAAATACCAGATTCTCCATTTTGTACTATGAAACTCTACCATTCTAGATTTCTCATTTCAGAGGAGAACAAAAGTGAAGTCCTTCACTACCCTTAGCCTCACTTATTGTATTTTTTTAATGGAATTAGTGATTCCCACCCCTGATGTTTCATGGAGTGGTGGAGATGAAATAAGATGGAGGATGTGAAATGCTTGGTAAATCACTCATTCCACATAAAAGACTCCTCTTGTTGTCAGAGAGTGCTAGCCAAGGTCATTCTACTAACGTATTGCAGCAATGTCACTGTGAAGGAAAAGATCTCCAGCACCGATACCCGCTTGTGATAAAATAAAATCAAGTGAACGAGGTGCCCGGGGCCCCAGGTTATTCTCACTCTAGTGAGTTTCAATACAGTCAGGTTGGGACTGAAGGGTCTGATGACAAATGTCTTGAAGGGAATTACTCTGACGTGAACCTCCCAGTAACAAGCTATCCTGTGATCCATCCACAGGTCCAGGTCTCATGCCCTCAATATTTTAATTAAAATCTTGCCTTTGGGGATCAAATACTTAGGGAACCAACTAAGCACAGTCATGGGTGTATGAGTTGGTATTTCTTCTACAGTATACCCATCTGTTCTCAAAAATAAAGAAAAAGAGGCTGTTAACACTCTTGGAAGCTGCTGATGTGGACATCAGAGCAGGAAGGAAAACACAGGCTGGGGCATTGAACTGCAAAGCCTCAGACATTACTTCCATAAATGCTATGGGATATTTTTTCTTTCCCTTTGGAAGTAAATAGCTTTCTGTGTCTATTGTGTCCCTTGAATTTGGAAATCTTAGCCCGATTGGAGTAAAATCTAGCAAATGGCAAGTATTCCAGCTTTATTCTAACCCAATACTAATCTTGCTTCCCTTTTATGCATATATACCTTTAGATGAATCTATATTTCTCAGATGTCTTACAGTCATATAAGGGTTGAGTGGTTTTCCAAGTAATTCATTTCTAAGTGGTAAAGAGAGACCATGCCTTCTCATTCTTACACTTAGTAATACTGACATCTTCCACAAGTGACTCTAAAGGTTTCTGTAAGTGAAACGAGAGCGTGTGATAAAAATGCATGTCGGATAACAACCATACACTCCTATCACATCTGCAAGGACATTTCTTTGTGTGTAGGAAGAAAACTTTTTTAGCGAGCATGTATATGATCTCTGCCACCATCCAAAAAGTTAGTTCAATTAGAATTTTATCAATGTGATTTTCAGGGAACCTGAAATATATAGCAAACAACAAGTAGTGAGAAATAATTCTATACATTCCCATTCAAATGCAAAGTATAATAGAAAATTATATCCTATTCTGATCTCTGATGAGTTTGTTAAGTTTCTCTAAATAATGTTTACTTTTATTATTTCCACCTCTTTGAAATATAATTGTCATATGACATTATAGAAATTTGACAACCACCAAGCTGAGTATATACATATACATATGTATATGACTTTCCAGGGAGCACCAGTGTAAGAAGACCTGCCTGCCAATGCAGGAGATGCAAGAGATTTCAATCCGTGAGTTGGAAAAAAACCCTGGCAGAGGGCATGGCAATCCACTCCAGTATTCCTGCCTGGATAATCCCATTGACAGAGGAGTTTGGCAGGTTACAGTCCATCAGTTCAGTTCAGTTCAGTTGCTCAGCCGTGTCCGACTCTTTCCGACCCCATGGACCACAGCATGCCAGGCCTCCCTGTCCATCACCAACTCCTGGAGTTTACTCAAACTCATGTCCCTCGAGTCAGTGATGCCATCCAACCATCTCATCTTCTCTCGTCCCCTTCTCCCACCTTCAATCCCTCCCAGCATCAGGATCTTTTCAAATGAGTCAGCTCTTCACATCAGGTGGCCAAAGTATTGGAGTTTCAGTTTCAACATCAGTCCATCCCATGAATATTCAGGACTGATTTCTTTTAGGATGGACTGGTTGGATTTCCTTGCAGTCCAAGGGACTCTCAAAAGTCTTCAAAGTCACAAAAAGTCAGGGATAACTGAAGCACACACACACACACGCACACACATATGTATATATGTGTTAATTTTATGTATATAATATATATACTTAAATGATTACCTTGGTAAGTTTAATTAACATATTCATCACCTAATGTAATTACAATTTATTTTCTTTGGTTAAGAAATCTTAAGGTCTACCCTCTGAGCAACTTTTATTTTTTATTTATTTATTTTTTTAATTTTATTTTATTTTTAAACCTGAAACACTGTATTAGTTTTGCCAAACATCAAAACTTTTAAATATACAGTAGAGTATAATTAACTGTAGTGATTATGCTGTACATACATTCTCAAAACTTGCTTCTCTTATACCTAGGCGTCTGTACCTGAGCACTCCTTGGGCCCCTCAGGGAGTCAGCCTGGGACCCACTTCCACTCACCAGCAGGCCAGCACTTGCTCCTGGTGCCCTGGGGGCTTATAGCCAGCCACCTTGACCCAGCCTGACTCACCATTGGGCCAGCACTACAGAGGACTCTCCTAGACACACAGTCAGCCTGGCTAGAATCCAGTCCTTCCAACCAGCAGCTGACAGCCTCTGCACAAGGCCAGGCCCAGTGACCAGCCAGACCAGAGGCCAGTCACACCTATCTGCACACCCAGATAAGTCATCCTGCCACAGCAAAATGACTCCACCACCCATACAGGGGCCTCCCCTGGAGCACAGAGCCCTGGGGAGCAGAGGGGAGTGCCCTGCTGGGACATGTAGGATGTCTCCTACATCAAGCCACTTTCCAAGACCAGGGAACATAACCAACCTATCAAATACATATAAAGTAGCGAATTTGACTAAGTAATGAATTAGTCAAAATAAGGCAACAAAATAATATGATCCAAATGAAATAACAAGATAAAGTTCATAAGAACTAAATGGATATATCCAATCTATCCAATAAAGAGTTCAAGGGTTTGCTCCAAAAGATGCTCAAAGAACTCAGGAGAAGAAAAGATGGACATAGTGAAACTTGTAACAAAGTAGAGAATATAAAGAAGATCCAAACAAAGCTGAAGAATAATTGAAATTAAAAAATACACTAGAAAAAAATAAGCAGAAGATTAGATGATATGGAGGAATGAATCAGTGGACTGGAAGACAGGCTAGTGGAAATCACACAAGCAGAACAGAAAAAAAGAAAAACAAACATCAAGAAATGAGAATAGTTCAAGAGACCTCTAAGACAACACCAAGGAAACTAATTCTTATGATAGGGGTTCCAGGAAGAAAAGAGAGAGAGAAAAGGGAAGAGAACATATCTTAAGACATAAAGCTGAAAACTTCTCTAACCTGGGAAAGGAAACAGATATCCAACTCCAGGAAACACAGAGAATCCCAAACAGGATCTACTCCAAAAAGTCCACACCAAGACACCTTGTAATTAAAAAGGCAAAAATTAAAGAGAGAATATTAAAAGAAACAAGGGGGAAAGCAACAAATCATGTACAAAGGAGCTACCAGAAGGATTTCATCTAACTTTCAGCAGAAACTCTGCAGGCCAGAAGAAGGTGGCATGGTACGCTTAAAGTGATGAAAGGGGAAAACCAAGATACTCTACCTGGAAGGGCTATCATTAAGATTGGAAGGAAAAGTCAAAAGTTTTACAGCTTAGCAAGATCTAAAAGAGTCCAGGACCACCAAACTAGCTTTACAAGAAATGTAAATGAGACTTCTCTAAGTGGAAAGGAATAAGCTACAACCACAAACAGAATATTCTGAAAGGAGAAATCACATTGGCAAAGGCAATTATACAAAAAAGGTAGCAAATTAACCACTTATAGAGTTAGTAAGAAGGTTAACAGACAAAAGTAATAAAATTATCTACATCCACAATAAGCAGGTAAGGGATACACAAAACAAAAACGTGTTTCTCCCTATTGTATATTCTATGCAATATTGTGTTATTAATTCTTCTCTAAAGGTTTAGGACAATTCACCAGTGAAGCCACTTGAACATAAAATTTTTGCTTTGGTTATGATTAATCTAATTTTTTACTTAGTGTAAGTTTATTTATCTCTTTATTTGTCCTTGAATCTCTAGTGTTTGTTTGTGTCTTTTATAGAAATTGTGTCTGTCAACTAATTGTTACCATATAATTGCTCTTAGAATTCTTTTAAACCTTCTTATTTCTGTTATGTAATTTGAATGTTCTCTCTTTTTTCTTGATCAATCTCAATTAAGTTGTGTAAATTTTATGATCATTTCTAAGATATGCCCCATGTCGCCACACATTTATAGCCTCCCAACTAGCAATATCAATCACTAGAATGCTATTTTTCTTCCCCAAGAATGAACATATATTGCCACCTCATAACCATATAAAGGTAACAGTTTACATTAGAGTTCACTTTTAGTGTTGGATAGTCTATGGATTTGGACAAATATATGCAGATGGTGACTGCAGCCATGAAATTAAAAGACGATTACTCCTTGGAAGGAAAGTTATGACCAACCTAGATAGCATATTCAAAAGCAGAGACATTACTTTGCCAACAAAGGTCCATCTAGTCAAGGCTATGGTTTTTCCTGTGGTCATGTATGGATGTGAGAGTTGGACTGTGAAGAAGGCTGAGCGCTGAAAAATTGATGCTTTTGAACTGTGGTGTTGGAGAAGACTCTTGAGAGTCCCTTGGACTGCAAGGAGATCCAACCAGTCCATTTTGAAGGAGATCAGCCTGGGATTTCTTTGGAAGGACTGATGCTGAAGCTGAAACTCCAGTACTTTGGCCACCTCATGCGAAGAGTTGACTCATTGGAAAAGACTCTGATGCTGGGAGGGATTGGGGGCAACAGGAGAAGGGGACGATAGAGGATGAGATGGCTGGATGGCATCACTGACTCAATGGATGTGAGTTTGAGTAAACTCCGGGAATTGGTGATGGACAGGGAGGCCTGGCGTGCTGCGATTCATGGGGTTGCAAAAAATTGGACACGACTGAGTGACTGAACTGAACTGAACTGATGATGGCATTATCTTTCATTATCAGATCAGATCAGTTGCTCAGTCCCATCCGACTCTTTGCGACCCCATGAATCGCAGCACGCCAGGCCTCCCTGTCCATCACCAATTCCCAGAGTTCACTGAGACTTAATGTCCATCGAGTCAGTGATGCCATCCAGCCATCTCATCCTCTGTCGTCCCCTTCTCCTCTTGCCCCCAATCCCTCCCAGCATCAGAGTCTTTTCCAATGAGTCAACTCTGCATGAGGTGGCCAAAGTACTGGAGTTTCAGCTTCAGCATCATTCCTTCCAAAGAAATCCCAGGGCTGATCTCCTTCAGAATGGACTGGTTGGATCTCCTTGCAGTCCAAGGGACTGTCAAGAGTCTTCTCTATTTTTGCTACACTAAAAATCCTCTGTGATCCATCTACTCATCCTTTTCAAACCCTGAACTCTTAAAAAGCACTGTTTTTTACTATCACCATAGTTTTGCCTTTTCCGGAATGTTAATAGCAAAACCAGGCAGTTGGTAGTCGATTCACATTGGTATCTTTACTTAGAAATATGAATTTAAATATTTTTCATGTCCTTTCATGGCTTGATAGCTCATTTTTTTTAACACCGAATAACATTCTATTGTTTGAATTGCACAATATTAATCCATTCATTTATTGAAAGACATATTGATTGCTTCCATGTTTTCTTAATAATGAATAAAGTTGCTATAAATACTCTTGAGCTACTTTTTGTGTGCTACTTTTAAGTTTTCAGCATATTTGGATAAATACCAAGAAAAACAAGTGCTACATTATATAGTAAGAGTATGTTTAGTTTTGTAAGAAACTGACAAACTGTCTTCCAAAGAGATGGTACTATTTTGCATTTCTACTGGCAATGAATGAGAGTTCCTATTGCCCCACATCCTTAGTAGCACTTGATGTTGTCAGTGTTCTGGACTTCGGCCATTCTAAAAGATGTGCAGTATTCTTCCATTGTTGCTTTAATTTGCATTTTCATTATGATATAAAATGTGGACAATACTTTAGATATTAAGGTTTTGTATTTGGGTTGGCCAAAAAGTTCATTTCCATAAGATGTTATGGAAAAACTTGAACAAACTTTATGACCAATAATTTATAAGGTTATATACAAGAGGAAGCAGAGTGTTCAGGGATGGCTTCATGAGCATGAATCCCGTGTAGCCATGAAGACCTTGTGCTTAGAAGGTTCTGCACTGTGTTTAACACTCTGTTCTTGCTAACTTAAAATTACTATACATTTTTAACAAGGGGCTCAGCACTTTTGTTTTTACACTGGGATCTGCAAAACATGTAGCCAAAATGATACTTCACACTTGAAATGTTCCAGGGAGGCTTTAGCATTTTATAAGGATAATTCATAGAAAATGAAGAACCTGGTTCCTTTTCTCCAAAAGGAAAAATCTTTCCTATCAGAAGAGATAATCTGTTGCTGTGATCTTTCACTTGGTTCTGAAGGATATGCATTTTAACTATCTCCATTTCATTGTTATGCGCAATTGCTCAATTATGTCTGACTTTGCGATCCATGGATTGTAATCCACCAGGCTCCTCTGTCCATTGGATTATCCCAGGATTAATACTGGAATGTGCTGGCATTTCCTCCTCCAGGGGATCTTCCCAACCCAGGGATCAAACCCATGCCTCCTGCAGCTCATGCATTGGCAGGCAGGTTCTTTACCCCTGAGCCACTCTCTATTATCCTATAAAAGGATATGCTGGCTCTTCAAGTCAAACCACAGGAGCCCTCAATGCTAGATTCAAAATATCCCATTCCAAGCATTGCTTCCCACATATGGCTCCATGGTTTTGAAATAAATTTACATTCTTATATTTTTTTATATGTGTTCTAAATCATTTAACCTAGAAAGAAACAATTGCAGAAAAACAAATACATAGAGAATTGATAATTCAAAGACATTCTCATTAGACTAAGTTAAGTTGGTACTATTTTAGCTTTAAGAGATATGTTTATAAGCAATTATAATCATATCTCTGAATGAGTCTTAGTCTTCTAATATACCCAAATTTAAAAGCTAGACTAGCTTATTCTTGGAGAATGGTAAGGACCAGTCAGGTGGTCTGGTATTCCCATCTCTTTCAGAATTTTCCACAATTTATTGTGATCCACACAGTCAAAGGCTTTGGCATAGTCACTAAAGCAGAAATAGATGTTTTTCTGGAACTCTCTTGCTTTTTCGATGATCCAGAAGATGTTGGCAATTTAATCTCTGGTGCCTCTGCCTTTTCTAAAACAAGCTTGAACATCTGGAAGTTCATGGTTCACATATTGCTGAAGCCTGGCTTGGAGAATTTTGAGCATTACTTTACTAGCGTGTGAGATGAGTGCAACTGTGCTGTAGTTTGAGCATTCTTTGGCATTGCCTTTCTTTGGGATTGGAATGAAAACTGACCTTTTCCAGTCCTGTGGCCACTATTGAGTTTCCCAAATATGCTGGCATATTGAGTGCAGCACTTTCACAGCATCATCTTTCAGGATTTGAAATGGTTCAACTGGAATGCCATCACCTCCACTAGCTTTGTTCATAGTGATGCTTTCTAAGGCCCACTTGATTTCACATTCCAGGATGTCTGGCTCTAGGTGAGTCATCACACCATCATGGTTATCTTGGTTGTGAAGATATTTTTTGTACAGTTCTTCTGTGTATACTTGCCACTTCTTAATATCATCTGCTTCTGTTAAGTCCTGTCCTTTATCGAGGCTATCTTTGAATGAAATGTTCCCTTGGTATGTCTAATTTTCTTGAAGAGATCTCGAGTCTTTCCCATTCTGTTGCTTTCCTCTATTTCTTTGCATTGATCGCTGAAGAAGGCTTTCTTATCTCTTCTTGCTATTCTTTGGAACTCTGCATTCAGATGTTTATATCTTTCCTTTTCTCTTTTGCTTTTCGCTTCTCTTCTTTTCACAGCTATTTGTAAGGCCTCCACAGACAGCCATTTTGCTTTTTTGCATGTCTTTTTCATGGGGATGGTCTTGATCCCTGTCTCCTGTACAATGTCACGAACCTCATTCCATAGTTCATCAGGCACTCTATCTATCAGATCTAGGCCCTTAAATCTATTTCTCACTTCCACTGTATAATCATAAGAAATTTTATTAAGGTCATACCTGAATGGTCTAGTGGTTTTCCCTGCTTTCTTCAATTTAAGTCTGAATTTGGCAATAAGGAGTTCATGATCTGAGCCACAGTCAGCTCCTGGTCTTGTTTTTGCTGACTGTATAGAGCTTCTCCATCTTTGGCTGCAAAGAATATAATCAATCCGATTTTGGTGTTGACCATCTGGTGATGTCCATGTGTAGAGTCTTTTCTTGTGTTGTTGGAAGAGGGTGTTTGCTATGACCAGTGCATTTTCTTGGCAAAACTCTATTAGCCTTTGCCCTGCTTCATTCCATATTCCAAGGCCCAATTTGCCTGTTACTCCAGGTGTTTCTTGACTTCCTACTTTTGCATTCCAGTCCCCTATAATGAAAAGGACATCTTTTTTGGGTGTTTGTTCTAAAAGGTCTTGTAGATCTTCATAGAACCGTTCAACTTCAGCTTCTTCACCATTACTGGTTGGGGCATAGACTTGGATTGCTGTGATATTGAGCGGTTTGCCTTGGAAATGAACAGAGATCATTCTGTCATTTTTGAGACTCTTGAGAAACCTATATGCAGGTCAGGAAGCAACAGTTAGAACTGGACATGGAACAACAGACTGGTTCCAAATAGGAAAAGGAGTACGTCAAGGCTGTGTATTGTCACCCTGCTTATTTAACTTATATGCAGAGTACATCATGAGAAACGCTGGGCTGGAAGAAGCACAAGCTGGAATCAAGGTTGCCGGGAGAAGTATCAAGAACCTCAGATATGCAGATGACACCACCCTTATGGCAGAAGGTGAAGAGGAACTAAAAAGCCTCTTGATGAAAGTGAAAGAGGAGAGTGAAAAAGTTGGTTTAAAGCTCACCATTCAGAAAACAAAGATCATGGCATCTGGTCCCATCACTTCATGGCAAATAAATGGGGAAACATTGGAAACAGTGTCAGACTTTATTTTTCTGGGCTCCAAAATCACTTCAGATGGTGACTGCAGCCATGAAATTAAAAGATGCTTACTTCTTGGAAGGAAAGTTATGACCAACCTAGACAGCATATTGAAAAGCAGAGACATTACTTTGCCAACAAAGGTCCATCTAGTCAAGGCTATGGTTTTTCCAGTGGTCATATATGGATGTGAGAGTTGGACTGTAAAGAAAGCTGAGTGCCAAAGAATTGATACTTTTGAACTGTGGTGTTGGAGAAGACTCTTGAGAGTCCCTTGGACTGCAAGGAGGTCCAACCAGTCCATTCTAAAGGAGGTGAGTCCTGGGTGTTCATTGGAAGGACTGATGCTAAAGCTGAAACTCCAGTACTTTGGCCACCTCATGCGAAGAGTTGACTCATTGGAAAAGACTCGGATGCTGGGAGGGATTGGGGGCAAGAGGAGAAGGGGACAACAGAGGATGAGATGGCTGGATGGCATCACCGACTCATTGGACATGAGTTTGAGTGAACTCTGGGATTTAGTGATGGACAAGGAGGCCTGGCATGCCGCAGTTCATTGGGGCACAAAGAGTTGGACACGACTGAGTGACTGAACTGAACTGAACTGAAGGACCAGTCAGCTCAACCTCTAATTTGAGCCTGAATGGTGATCTATCAGTTGGTGACCTGGCTGTAATTGGAAAGGAAGGAGCATAAAATGTGTCCTAAGCTGAGCATCTCTAGACAAAGAGTTAAGCCTGGCTATAAAACTAAATGTTGTTATTTTTATATCATACTTTAAATTATACTTTCATTAATATCCCTTTATACTCTGCTATACTTTTTTGTGTTAAAATTGTCTCATGAAGATGTTACTCTGGGTAATGAGTCCATAAAGATGAAAATTGAGATAAATAAAGATGCCCATTTAATGATGCTTATTGTCATTGAAAAGAATTAAAAAAACAAAGCACTAGTAATAAGCATATAGTGACGATGCTTGGCAGGAGTATTAAGTATTTAAATGAAATAATTTCAAATATAGAGTTCTTTTTTAATACAATTGCATACAAAATGACTATTTCTATTTTAAAATATATAAAATTATATTTAAAAATATATCATCAGACACCAAAATTATTGGTTCAAATGGCAGTATAAAAACAGACCAATCCCATTTGACTCTTGAACTCATTTTTCTCTGCATCCATGGGTGTGTGACTTACATGTAAGTTGCATGAAAATAAGGTGCAGGGGGCATGTACTTAAATATGTGGGTGAGCATAAATGTCCATATGAAAGTATGGTTCATCACGGAACAAATATAAAATAAAATGTAATTTACAAGAATTTTAAAAATATTAATTATAGTTTCATGCTTGATTCCTGCAAAGTTATTATTCCTGAGATCGCATTTTGTCAACATGTTTGTTTCCTAGACTTAAAACTTGAGGAATGATGTAAAAAAAAAAAATTACACAATTATTGACCGAGCAAGTCAATATTTTCCCTAGCTTGATTTGACATGTATGTAACCATTCTGTTGTTGTTTCCATATAATTAAGATATGAATGTTATAGAAGACTTTGCCTTCCCCACAGCCTTTTTTAGCGCCCTCTTGACCTCTTTGTTCCTCAGACTATAAATCAGTGGATTCAGCATGGGGATGACTATGGCGTAGAACACAGGCGCCACTTTGTCTGTGCTCCTGGAATGGCGGAGGCTGGGCTGAAAATACATGAAGGAACCCGTCCCATAAAAAATGAAGACAGCAGTGAGGTGGGAAGCACAGGTCGAAAAGGCCTTCTGATGTCCTCCAGATGAGCGCATCCTCAGAATGGTGACAAAGATAAACAGATAGGAGACCAGGATGACCAGGTTAGAAAAAAGGACATTGATGCCAACCAGAAGAAATAAAACCATCTCACTTCTATTGCTTTCTGAGCATGAGAGAGCCAGGAGAGGAGTAGCATCACAGAAAAAGTGATCAATCACATTCAATCTACAGAAAGAGAGACTGAACGCATTCCAAGTGTGAACAGAGGCCATTAGAAAACCAAGGACATAGGACCCTATGACTATCCAGGCACACACCCTTGGTGTCATGATTTTGGTGTAACGGAGTGGTTTACACACAGCTGCATGACGGTCATAGGCCATTGAAGCCAAAAGAAAACTTTCCATAATGAGAAAGACAGCAAAGAAGAAAAGCTGAGCAACACAAGCATTGTAGGAAATGACCTTTTCTCCCATGAGGAATCCAGCCATCACTTTGGGAGTGACGGCTGTGGAGTAACCAAAGTCCACCAGAGAGAGGTTGCTAAGGAAGAAGTACATGGGAGTGTGGAGACGAGAGTCCAGCAGGATCAGCATGATCACCCCCAGGTTCCCAACCAGAGTGAGGAGGTAGATGAGTGTGAACACTAGAAAGAGTGGGATCTGCAGTTGCGGGTCATCAGTTATCCCGGCAAGAATGAACTCAGTCACGACTGTACTGTTCTTCATGGGGGTTATTTATGAACTATGAAAATGCACTGTATCAATAAAGAAAGAAGATATGGGTGATACCTGAGCTTAGAACCATAATTATGTTCAAGTTATACCTTATATCTGAATTTTCTAAATTAAATATAGGCATAACAACTAAAGTAATTTTTAAATAATGTTAGAAATATAAAATGGTCTAGCTTAAAGGATTTGGATGATAATATAACCCAGTACCTCTATCCTCATAAATGATTGAAACTGAAGTACAGAAACGGAAGGAGACTTATACGAGATCATTGCAGAGATTTGTTAAAAATGAGATCCCTAGTGGTTCAGTGGTTGAGCCTCTGTGCTTCCAACATAGGGGGCATGGGTCCAATGCCTGGTTGCGAACTAAGATGACACATGCTGCACAGTGTGGGCAAAAACTAATAAAAGAACAATAAATAAATTTAAAAATGAGATTTGTTAGTCTCCCAATTCAGATTTTTCTGACACAAAGAATATTCATGCAATAAAATAGGTTACTGTAATTTAATTCGTTTCGTTGTGATTACCACTGTTGTATCATGAGCAGTGCTATATTCTAGTAATACAAAGTTTAATATATCAAGTTCTAACTTTATTAGTCTCACAAGATAATAGGATACATAGAATGAGTAATTTCCACAAAGTTCAATACTGTAGAAATTCCCGTACAAGGAATAAAAAATCCAGAGAATAGAAGTTAACAAGTGTGAGTCCGGACTAAGGACATCTAAATGCAAATTCTAGCTCTGCCTTGTGCTAGATAACTGACTTTGGGTATTGCTCACTATCACTTGGTCATCAGTCTTTCCTTGAACTCAATATCAAACTGGAGTGATGGTGCAAACTGGCATTGCAGGGTTTTACACCTTAGACTAGGACAGAGTTATTGGTCTATGCATTGATTAGAAGGGTGGATGTTGTAATAGAGGAATTCCGGATAACTCTATAATGAAACATCCTAAATGCTCCCTCATGCATTTGCTTCTTTACCAAAACCTTTTGACTCTCATATTCTGTCCTTACCTTCCTTTAATTTTTCAAATGATAATCCTGTTTCACTCAAGTTTTGCACAGTCCAGCTATGCCAAGTATTTTCTGAGTCATCTTGTGTATTAACTAGAGTGTCTGAGGTTCAGGTTCTCCATCTGTAAAATGGGTCTAACATTATTGCCTGACACTTAACAGAATTCAATTAATGTAGATATTCTTCCTGTTAGAAGATAGTGACAGATTCTATCTAGGGACCCAAAATGTAGGTGAGGTTAAAGAAAACTTCCATGTAAGAATGAAGTCTGGATTACTATGATGTCACCCATTTCCATTTTCTTTACATTAAGCTTATTAATCTATATAACAGTTAATGATGGCTTAGAACAGGATGGTACTGAGGAAGGTAGTGAGAAGTTATGCAATTATAGATATATTTCAAAAGCAGAACTGATTAGATTTCATGATATGTTGAATGTAGGCATTAGGGAAAGAAGGAGCAATAATGACTCTATTTTTTGTATAACAACAGAAGAATGGTGTAGAAGAAGCAGATGTTCAAGAAATAGCAAGAGCAACAATTTCCGAATAGTCATGGTGAGTCTGGGATTCCTTCTGGCCATCTAACTTAGAAGGGTTGTGTAAGCAGTTGGACTTGTTGCCTCAGATTTTATTAATTCGAATTATATGGGCAGTTTGCTAGTGATTTAATCTTCTCATATCATATTAAATCCACAAAATTAAATAAGACCACTAAAAGAAAGACTATGGAGAACAAAAATCAGGGAGTATGATAATGTTATAAAGTCAAGAACCTGAAACAATACAGCATTAAGAGGAAAGTGGAAGAGAAAATTGCCATCACAGAGATGGCCATCTCAAGACACAGATTTCAGCTGGACAAGTAGGGAACTTTCAGAGGAGAAACTAAGTGTGTGCTGGTTATGCTGATGACTGAATGTCAATTCCAGAAGGACGAGTAGAATGATCAGGAGTTCGGCAGGAGTGGCTGCTGGGCTTAGAAAAAGGGTTATGAAGAGATGTGACTGTTATTTAATAGGGGTTGAGGGCTGACCTGAGATTCCTTGGCTTCGTGGTGAGTGACCTGCTGGTAAAGAGAATCATGAGATTAGTTCTTAGGTCTCAACATAGACGGGGAAACTAGGCTATGAGGCTGTGGGGTGGAAAGTGAGGGTGACAGTCTAGACAGAAGCCTGCAGCTCCTCACCCCCTCTTTACTCCTGCTGTTGGTGGTGGGAAGGCCACTGAGGGCATTATCATCCAGAGAAGACAGCCTCTTGGTTTCCACCTTACCTTAATCAATACAAAGATATCCATAAGTTGAGGGATAGGGGAGGTACACTGGAAGCATTTCATTTTATTTTTCACCATCCCTTTTCTCAACAAAGTGAAGGAGTGAGTCTTGATCCAGCATTTTCCTAAGGAGAAAAAATAACTTCAAGCATGTTCTTGAGATAACATTAATGTTAAGATAAGAATTATAAAATGCCTTTGAATCATGTATTGACTTTTTTAGCAGTCTTTTAAAAAGGTTTTTATGGATTGGGCTACCACATATTGGGTGTTCCAGATATAATTGAAAAGTGCACAAGATACCCTGTGCCCCCAGTACAATGCAGATTTATTCTTCAAAGAATAACAGGAGTTTCAAAGCTTCCATGAAGTCTTCTAAAACTCCTTCTCTCTAGACATGGCCTTTCTGTTTATAAACTACAGAGCACCATTCATCACTTTGTTACTCTTAATGATTTGGTTTATCTTAACTTAAACATGTATGGATGTGAGAGTTGGATCATAAAGAAGGTTGAGTGACAAAGAATTGAGGCTTTTGAACTGTGGTGTTAGAGAAGACTCTTGAGGTCCCTTGGATTGCAAGGAGATCAAACCAGTCAATCCCAAAAGAAATCAACCCTGAATATTCATTGGAGGGACTGATGCTGAAGTTGAAGCGCCAATACTTTGGCCACCTGATGCAAAGAGCTGACTGATTAGAAAAGACCCTGATGCTGGGAAAGATTGAGGGCAGGAAGAGAAGGGGATGACAGAGGACGAGATGGTTGGATGACATCACCGACTCAATGGATATGAGTTTGTGCAAGTTCTGGGAGCCAGTGAAGGACAGGGAAGCCTGGTATGCTGCAATCCATGGGGTCACAAAGAATTGGACACGACTGAGCAACTGAGCAACAACAATTTAAACTTCATCTCCCATATAGAGCATCAATTCTGTAAAAGTAGACAAACTTAAATAATGAATTAAACTATGATAGTTAGAAACTACTGAGCACCTTCTATTTTCAGGGCACCACAAGCATGCTATGCCTCCATGGATTTATGCCCCAGCTATGTGAGATATTATCCCCTTTTTGCCTAGGGGGAAACTGAAGTTTACTGACAAAGAGTTATACCCTGAGGTCCATAAAATTAGCGAGTTAGCAGAGTTGGTATTTGAAGCCATATCATTTTGAATCAAAGCCTGAGTTTTTTTTTTTTTTTTTAAGATTTTTGTTAATGTGGATTATTTTTAAAGTCTTTACTGAATTTGTTACAATATTGCTCCTATTGTTTCTGTTCTGGTTTTTTGACCATGTGGCATGTGGGATCATAGCTCCCTGACCAGGGATCAAACTCACACCACTAAAATGTGAAATCATAACCACTGGACTGCCAGGAAAGTCCCAAGTCTGAGCTTTTCATCACTAAAAAATATTCCCCAAATCTTTTGTATATAATCTAAACTTTGTACCCCAGTCTTGAGCACAAAAAGTTACTCATTATATTGATTTATTCATGAATGAACTGATAATTATTGAGTTCATCATTCACAGGTAACATGGGAGGTAAAAGGCATGGTCTTGGGAATGAAACATATGATTAGCTAGTGAGAATTTGGCTAAGGCATTATCTTTCTGAAACCCAGCCAAATGATGAGAACTAGATCCACAATGTTCATAATCAAATTCCTCTCCTCATTCAAAAGAAAGAAAGAAAAAGGGAAAGGAAAAGGAATAAAAAGAAAAAAATATTTCTACATATAAAAGTTACATAAATAACATCAATTAATAAGCCTAGTAAAGTGATGAAATTTTTTTCAGTAAATCATCCAACATTCATTCTCCTCCAAGTACTAAGTAAGTGCTTGCAGTAGATCAGGTTGTGTGCTAATTCTAAGGGCCACGATGACATAGAAAAACATTCCCTGATCAGAAAGTGCAGAGGATCAAACAAGATATATAAAGTGATGAATGTTGATTTACCCTTTGGTCAATACAGCTAATAGTTGATCAGTCTGGGTGCCTAATGCCAGCAAACCACAAGAACGATCTCTGGAGTCTAGGTCCCCTCACTCATGAAAATTGTTCCTTCTGGTGTGATTTTTACACCCGTTCTCTTGGTGCATTTTTATGATTGTTCTGTTAGACTTGGTCCCCGTTATTTATCTCTATTTCTTCTCTTTTTCATTAATGGTGTTACATGCCCTCCAGATTTTAACAAATTTCAAATCGAGATTCAATTTGATACTCTCAAATATCTTGGGATTAGACAATGGAGCTAATATTTCCATACTTCAAAAAAAAGAAACAAAAAGTGAGAAAAGTTGAATAACTTTTCAATTTCTACAAACCCCTGCATGGCAAAGCAGGGACTCAAGTCCCTTACATTCCTTTTACTTTTTTACAAGATAAATGCACATCCTCCTTAAGAATTTCCATTGTGTTTGTGACACAGTCTCTTTTTAAAAATCACAGACACATAATAACATTCAAAATGTTCAATATTCAGTTATGGATAAATCAAAATGAAAGCAGGTGCACTGATATATTTTCCTGTTACCTTTGTCCCTAAAAATTTATAGATTGCAGACTTGATTGGAGGCTTACCTGGCTTCCTGGTCAATGAACAGGCAAATTCAACACTTTCACATATGAGTCTCAAATCCGAAGTTCAGTCTATAAAAGAAAAGATATATTCTACTGAGATGGTCTTCTCAGCCTTTGGTCAAAAGGGAAAAGTTCTTCAGAGCATGGAAAGATTAAGGAAAAAAACACTTAATGGCAGAGAAGTAGCTAACATGTCTTGTATGGTAAGAGCTGCTGATCTATCTTCTTAAATAAATCACTTAATTGCTTTAAGCCATTATATATTCCTCTATAAAATGGAGATACTAGAAAGGTAACCCCAAACAATATCCTCCCTAAAAGACTACTGCTGTCATGAGAAAATAAGAGAATCCCTGTAGTGTCCTGAAAATGGTGATCATGCTAATCAAAGTCAGGATTATTTGCAGGTATTTGCCTTGGTCATTATTCCAAGCTTCCTGTAAATCTGTTTGCAGAAATACCATCATATCTGTTAGATAACTATTGACAATCATTTGAATGAATGAATGGTCAAGGGGCTCTAGCACTTGGTCTGTTACCTATAATATAAGGCCAAATGGAGCTATTAGAAACTGGAGGAGAGAGAGAAAGTTATACACTCACGGACTTCTCAGGGGACAAAGCCCCCATGAGAGCAATAACAGGTCCTCATCTCACTGCTGGAGACAACTGATGAATGTGTCTCTAGGGATCCAGCTCTTCTCATTGAGGATAACCCTGAGTGTATTACTGTAATGTATATTAATTTTCTATGATAACGCTAAAATCAAGTTACATCTTTACCTCTAGGTTCCAATATTGACATAAATATGGGGTGTAGGGACAGAGGTCTGTCATTAAGCCAAACGGATCCCAGAAAGAAGTGCATGAGTTGATTCATCAGAAACATTTGAACTATTGGTAAGAAATATTAATTCATTCAACTGTGTATTGGTCCCAAATGAGTTTAGTGGTAGTCCTGACCCTGGGTGTACATTCCATATAAAACAAACATGTTCTTAGTCCCATGTGCTTAAGTCTATTAGGGAAACAAACATGAAAGAAACTCACAGTGATATAAAATTATAATTAGAACAAGTTACCCTTATGAGAGTTAACAGTAAAAATCTACCTTAAATTGTTAGGCCAGAAAGTTTGTCTCAGGAGAATCAACACCTCAGTCAACACATACAGGATGAATAGAGGTAGCGTGGGAAAGATTGCCCAAAGTGAAGGGTTATGGTAAGGACTCAAGTTGTCAAAGAAGTTGGCAGAACCTAAAGAAACCAGAAGGACTACAGCATTGTTAGCAGGACTTCTTCCTTGGAAGTTTGTTTTCAGCATCCTTTCCAGAATAAAATTCAGAAACAAAAGCAAACAAACAAAAATGCTCATCCCAAACATTAAAATTATCAGGAGGAATGGCTGGGCCAGAATGGACAAATGGTAAGAATAATTCAACTTTGTCCTACCGAAAGCAAAAACCTCTGGGACTGGCAATTAATTTCAGACTGGAGTACATTTTGTTCCCACTAATTTGGGAACTTGTATCATTGTGTGCCAAGTCATATCCCATTTCTCAAGGAGAATCTGTCATATTTAAAATTATTCTGAACAGCTTATAGTTTTAAAAGCTCCAGTGGAGGAATTCCTAGAATTTGCCTTGTGATATTTGAGTAATTAATGTCTACTCCATCAAGGCATGACTGAACGGTATTCTCATACACAAGAATTTTCACTCTGTACGTATCATTCATCACCGTCTTAGGCTACCAGTGTTTGGTTTTTATTGTTCTTGCCCTGGTAGAAACAGCTGCTACTCTTATCACCAGAAATGTGTTAGAATCTTTCTTCTAGGTTCATGTTGAGGACAGTATCTAAATAGCATGTGATACATGAGCATATAAAGTACAGACAGACATATTTAGATTTAAATACAGGATTCTTCATTTTCCCTTATGAAACCCTTAACAAACATTTGCATAAGATTGACTTTAAGAGTGCTATATACATCATTGTATTATAATATACTCGTAAGGCAATTTTTAGTAATCTCATTACACTGCCAAAAAAGAGATAATCACTCAAAAATTTTGATTGTTGCTATTCATTTATTGACTCACAACAAAAGAATCCTTGAGAACACACAAGATTATTCTTATTCTTTCATTTACTCATAATAAAAGAATTCTTTGAGGATACAATGTGTTGAAAATTTTCCCCACAAGGAATACACAGTTTATACTTAATACTGGAATATAAAGCATGTACACAAATTATTATGCTACAAATATAACGTGATGATTATGGCCAGAGAAGTACCTGTCAGTTATTGGCACTTAGAATGACTCTGGTGTTGTCTTAATTAATAGTATAATATATATGTATATGGCTTCCCAGTGGCACAGTGGTAAAGAATCTGCCTGCCAATGTGGAAGACACAAGAGAGGTGGGTACAATCCCTAGGTTGGGAAGATCCCCTGGAGGAGGAAATGGCAACGCACTTAAGGCTTCTTGCTTGGAAAATTCAATGGACAGAGGAGCCTCGTGGGCTATAGTCCAAAAGGTTGGACTATAAGGGACTATATAAGGCAAAGGGACTATAAGGGACTATATAAGGCAAAGGGACCATAAGGGACTATATAAGGCAAAGACTAATAGAGTTTTGCCAAGAAAATGCACTGGTCATAACAAACACCCTCTTCCAACAACACAAGAGAAGACTCTATGCATGGACATCACCAGATGGTCAACACCAAAATCAGATTGATTATATTCTTTGCAGCCAAAGATGGAGAAGCTCTATACAGTCAGCAAAAACAAGACCAGGAGCTGACTGTGGCTCAGACCGTGAACTCCTTATTGCCAAATTCAGAATTTAATTGAAGAAAGTAGGGAAAACCACTAGACCATTCAGGTATGACCTAAATCAAATCACTTATGATTATAAAGTGGAAGTGAGAAATAGATTTAAGGGCCTAGATCTGATAGATGGAGTACCTGATGAACTATGGAATGAGGTTCGTGACATTGTACAGGAGACAGGGATCAAGACCATCCTCATGGAAAAGAAATGCAAAAAAGCAAAATGACTGTCTGGGGAGGCCTTACAAATAGCTGTGAAAAGAAGAGAAGCTAAAAGCAAAGGAGAAAAGGAAAGATATAAACATCTGAATGCAGAGATCCAGAGAATAGCAAGAAGAGATAAGAAAGTCTTCTTCAGTGATCAATGCAAAGAAATAGAGGAAAACGACAGAATGGGAAAGACTAGAGATCTCTTCAAGAAAATCAGAGATACCAAAGGAACATTTCATGCAAAACTGGGCTCGATAAAGGACAGAAATGGCATGGACCTAACAGAAGCAGAAGATATTAAGAAGAGATGGCAAGAATAAACAGAAGAACTGTACAAAAAAGATCTTCACGACCCAGATAATCATGATGGTGTGATCACTGACCTAGAGCCAGACATCTTGGAATGTGAAGTCAAGTGGGCCTTAGAAAGCATCACTATGAACAAAGCTAGTGGAGGTAAGGGAATTCCAGTTGAGCTATTTCAAATCCTGAAAGATGATGCTGTGAAAGTGCTGCACTCAATATGTCAGCAAATTTGGAAAACTCAGCAGTGGCCACAGGACTGGAAAAGGTCAGTTTTCATTCCAATCCCAAAGAAAGGTAATGCCAAAGAATGCTCAAACTACCGCACAATTGCACTCATCTCACAGGCTAGTAAAGTAATGCTCAAAATTCTCCAAGCCAGGATTCAGCAATATGTGAACCGTGAACTTTCTGATGTTCAAGCTGGTTTTAGAAAAGGCAGAGGAACCAGAGATCAAATTGCCAACATCCGCTGGATCATGGAAAAAGCAAGAGAGTTCCAGAAAAACATCTATTTCTGCTTTATTGACTATGCCAAAGCCTTTGACTGTGTGGATCACAATAAACTGTGGAAAATTCTGAAAGAGATGGGAATACCAGACCACCTGATCTTCCTCTTGAGAAATTTGTATGCAGGTCAGAAAGCAACAGTTAGAACAGGACATGGAACAACAGACTGGTTCCAAATAGGAAAAGGAGAACATCAAGGCTGTATATTGTCACCCTGCTTATTTGACTCATATGCAGAGTACATCATGAGAAAGGCTGGACTGGAAGAAACACAAGCTGGAATCAAGATTGCCAGGAAAAATATCAATAACCTCAGATATGCAGATGACACCACCCTTATGGCAGAAAGTGAAGAGGAACTCAAAAGCCTCTTGATGAAAGTGAAAGTGGAGACTGAAAAAGTTGGCTTAAAGCTCAACATTCAGAAAGCAAGGATCATGGCATCTGGTCCCATCACTTCATGGGAAATAGATGGGGAAACATTGGAAACAGTGTCAGACTTTATTTTTCTGGGCTCCAAAATCACTACAGATGGTGACTACAGCCATAAAATTAAAAGACGCTTACTCCTTGGAAGGAAAGTTATGACCAACATAGATAGCATATTCAAAAGCAGAGACATTGCCTTGCCAACAAAGGTCCATCTAGTCAAGGCTATGGTTTTTCCAATGGTCATGTATGGATGTGAGAGTTGGACTTTGAAGAAGGCTGAGCACTGAAGAATTGATGCTTTTGAACTATGGTGTTGGAGAAGGCTCTTGAGAGTTCCTTGGACTGCAAGGAGATCCAACCAGTCCATTCTGAAGAAGATCAGCCCTGGGATTTCTTTGGAAGGAATGATGCTATAGCTGAAACTCCAGTACTTTGGCCACGTCATGTGAAGAGCTGACTCATTGGAAAAGACTCTGATGCTGGGAGGGATTGGGGGCAAGAGGAGAAGGAGACGACAGAGGATGAGATGGCTGGATGGCATCACTGACTCGATGGACGTAAGTCTGGGTGAACTCCGGGAGTTGGTGAAGGACAGGGAGGCCTGGCGTGCTGTGATTCATGGGGTCGCAAAGAGTCGGAGACGACTGAGCAACTGATCCGATCTGATAAGGGACTATATAGTCCAATATAGTCCAAAGAGTCGGACACGACTGAGTGAGAACACACACATATGTGTGTGTATACATATATATATGTATGTATCTGTTCAGTTTAGGCACCCAGTCCTCTCTGACTCTCTGTGACCCATGGACTGCAGCACACCAGGCCTCCCTGTCCATCACCGACTCCCGGAGTTTACTCAAACTCACGTCCATTGAGTCAGTGATGCCATCCAACAATCTCATCCTCTGTCGTCCCCTTCTCCTCCTGCCTTCAATCTTTCCCAGCATCAAGGTCTTTCAAATGAGTCAGTTCTTCACATCAGATGGCCAAAATATTGGAGTTTCAGCTTCAGCATCAGTCCTTGCAATGAATATTCAGGACTGATTTAGGATGGACTGGTTGGATATCCATGCAGTCCAAGGAACTCTCAAGAGTTTTCTCCAACACTACAGTTCAAAAGCATCAATTCTTCAGCGCTCAGCTTTCTTTATAGTCCAACTCTCACATCCATACATGACCACTGGAAAAACCATAGCTTTGACTAGACAGACCTTTGTTAGCAAAGTAACGTCTCTGCTTTTTAATATGCTGTCTAGGTTGGTCATAACTTTTCTTCCCAGGAACAAGCTTGTTTTAATTTCATGGCTGCAGTCACCAGCTGCAGTGATTTTGGAGCCCAAAAAAATAAAGTCTGACACTGTTTCCACTGTTTCCCAATCTATTTCCCATAATGTGATGGGACTGGATGCCATGATCTTAGTTTTCTGAATGCTGAGTTTTAAGCCAACTTTTTCACTCTCCTCTTTCACTTTCATCAAGAGGCTCTTTAGTTCTTCTTCACTTTCTGCCATAAGGGTGGTGTCATCTGCAAATTGCGGTTATTGATATTTCTCCTGGAAATCTTGATTCCAGCTTGTGCTTCATCCAGCCCAGCATTTCTCATGATGTACTCTGCAGATGTATTATAGTATTACATGTATTATAACATAAATATATAATATACATAGCTACTGAACATATGTTATATGCTCTGTATGTTCAGTTATGTCCAACTCTTTGCGACCCCAGAGACTGTAGCCTGGCAGACTCCTCTGTCCTTGGAATTTTCCAGGCAAGAATACTGGAGTGAGGGTTGCCATTCCTACTCCAGGGGATCTTTCCAACCCAGGGATTGAACCCACATCTCTTTCATCTCCTGCATTGAATTCTTTACCACTGGGAAGTTAGGTACTACCTAATGCAGTACTCACAAAAAACTCCGATATAGATGTTGTTACTATTATTTTTTAAAATTAGGGGGGAAAAGCACCATTTGGAGAAGTTATGTAACTTGCAAAGGACGTACAACAGGTATATGTGAGAAATCAGGCCACAAAAATCGTAAAGATTATGTTTAAACTGTATGCTATGCTGCTGAAAAGCATGTTACACATTTGGTATATCACAGCTTGTTTATGGTAGAAAGTGAATCACAGTAAGTCTGGTTGTCTCAAAAAGTGCTCCACAGAATTGTATTTCTTCAAGGTGGTATTACTTATTCAAATATATATAATATGCTGTATAATCCTTTCATGGACACCAACTTATACATGACTTTAAAGTTAAGTTTATATTTGAAAGATCCAATGTTCCTTAACTTTAATCCTAAATCTACTTTTTAAGGAATTCCTATTAACTTTTTATCAAATGAGTTTGAGGATAAAATGGAGTAGCATCTTTTAAATACTCCCATGGTAAATATCATATATTAATGCATATATATGGAGTCTAGGAAAATGGTACAGCTGAGCCTATTTGCAGGGTAGGAATAGAGATGTAAACATAGAGAATGGACCTGTGGATACAGAGGGATGAAGAAGGAGGTGGATGAATTGGGAGAGTAGTACTGGCATGGCTTCCCTGATAGCTCAACTGGTAAAGAATCCACCTGCAATGCAGGAGAGCCTGCTTTGATTAGAGTTGGACTATAAAGAAAGCTGAGTGCCTAGGAATTGATGGTTTTTGGACTGTGGTATTGGAGAAGACTCTTGAGAGTCCCTTGAACTGCAAGGAGACCAAACCAGTCCATCCTGAAGGAAATCAGTCCTGACTATTCGTTGGAAGGACTGATGCTGAAGCTGAAGCTCCAATACTTTGGGCACCTGATGTGAAGAACTGACTCATTGGAAAAGACTGTGATCCTGGGAAAGAGTGAATGAGGGAGGAGAAGGGAACGACAGAGGATGAGATGGTTGGATGGCATCACCGTCTCAATGGACATGAGTTTGAGTAAACTCCAGGAGTTGGTGATGGACAGGGACGCCTGGTGTGCTGCAGTCCTTGGGGTCGCAAAGAGTTGGACATGACTGAGCGACTGAACTGAACTGAGCTGAACTGAGGATAGGTGTAGACAGGGCTATGTATACAATAGCTGGTGGGAAGCTGCTGGGCAGCACAGAGAGTTCAGCTTGGTGCTCTGTGATGACCTAGAGGGGTGGGAAGGAGATTCAGGAGGGAGGGGGCATATGTATCCATATAGCTGATTCGCTTTGTTGTACAGCAGAAACTAACACAACATTTTGAAGCAATTATACTCCAGACTCTTTGTGGCCCATGGAACCCGCCAGGCTCCTCTCTCCATGGGATTCTCCAGGCAAGATTACTGGAGTCGGTTGTCATTCCCTTCTCCAGGGATCTCATCTATTTATGGATGACTTCCAAATCCATACCTCTTCTCCTGACCTTTGTTCTAAGGTCTAGATTATTTATCCAATTACATTTTGGCACTTCCACTTAAGTGTTCAATCAAAATGTCAAACTTAAAAACAAACAAACAAACAAACAGAAAACCCAAAATACTTCCATGTTACTCAGATTCATCATCATATTTTCATTTAATGAAAGTCAAAAAGCAAATTTCAAAATCAGCCAAAGAATAAACAAACACTTTCAAAGGTGCAAAAGGGGGACTGACATCTGACTTCTTAACATAAATAACAAGTTCAGGAGTGACTGGAATGATGTCTGTAAAAGTATTAAAGACTAGTAACTCATAAATAAGAATGTTATAGCCAGTTATCATATCTTTAAAAATAAAAACAGCAAAAACCTCTTCCCACAATAAAATTGAGAGATCCAGGTGCCTGCAGCTCTATACTGAAAGGAAAAGCAAAGAAAGTTCTTCCAGGAGAAAAAAAAAAAAAAAAGCTTCAAAATGAAAATATAAGAAATTAGAAAAGGCACTGGAAAGACTAATATGTTGGTACTACAAATAAATATCTTAACTGCTTTAAATAATGTTGAAAATTCTAAAGTTTTAATTGTATGTAGAGTTAAAATACTTGACAAGCAAAAAGGGGTGGGAAGCAATCAGAATCAAAATTTTATACAACTCTTTAACACTGATGAAAAATAAAAGTATAAAGGTTCAAGTAAATACATAAAGGATGAAAGTTGCAATATAAGAGACAAAGAAGCAAAATTAATTATTTAATCTTAGGTAATCTTAATCTTGGAGAAGGCAATGGCACCCCACTCCAGTACTCTTGTCTGGAAAATCCCATGGGCAGGGGAGCCTGCTGGGCTGCAGTCCAATTCTAAAGAAAGGAAAAATATCAAACACAGAATAGGGGTGTTGAAAAGAAAACCAAGAGGCAGGTTTCAACCCATTGTATCAATTATCATTTTGAGTGTCAAAGTCCAATAATTTTATATAAAGAAAAAAGTTTATTGTACAAAAAAGATCTTCATGACCAAGATAATCACGATGGTGTGATCACTGACCTAGAGCCAGACATCCTGGAATGTGAAGTCAAGTGGGCCTTAGAAAGCATCACTATGAACAAAGCTAGTGGAGGTGATGGAATTCCAGTTGAGCTATTCCAAATCCTGGAAGATGATGCTGTGAAAGTGCTGCACTCAATATGTCAGCAAATTTGGAAAACTCAGCAGTGGCCACAGGACTGGAAAAGATCAGTTTTCATTCCAATCCCAAAGAAAGGCAATGCCAAAGAACTCTCAAACTACCGCTCAATTGCACTCATCTCACACACTAGTAAAGTAATGCTCAAAATTCTCCAAGCCAGGATTCAGCAATATGTGAACCGTGAGCTTCCTGATGTTCAAGCTGGTTTTAGAAAAGGCAGAGGAACCAGAGATCGAATTGCCAACGTCCACTGGATCATGGAAAAAGCAAGAGAGTTCCAGAAAAACATCTATTTCTGCTTGATTGACTATGCCAAAGCCTTTGACTGGGTGGATCACAATAAACTGTCAAAAATTCTGAAAGAGATGGGAATACCAGACCACCTGACCTGCCTCTTGAGAAATCTGTATGCAGGTCAGGAAGCAATAGTTAGAACTGGACATGGAACAACAGACTGGTTCCAAATAGGAAAAGGAGTACATCAAGGCTATATATTGTCACCCTGCTTCTTTAACTCATATGCAGAGTACATCATGAGAAAGGCTGGACTGGAAGAAACACAAGTTGGAATCAAGATTTCCGGGAGAAATATCAATAACCTCAGATATGCAGATGACACCACCCTTGTGGCAGAAAGTGAAGAGGAACTCAAAAGCCTCTTGATGAAAGTGAAAGTGGAGAGTGAAAAAGTTGGCTTAAAGCTCAACATTCAGAAAACGAAGATCATGGCATCCGGTCCCATCACTTCATGGGAAATAGATGGAGAAACAGTGGAAACAGTGTCAGACTTTATTTTTTTGGGCTCCAAAATCACTGCAGATAGTGACTGCAGCCATGAAATTAAAAGACGATTACTCCTTGGAAGGAAAGTTATGACCAACCTAGATAGCATATTCAAAATCAGAGACATTACTTTGCCAACAAAGGTCCATCTAGTCAAGGCTATGGTTTTTCCAGTAGTCATGTATGGATGTGAGAGTTGGACTTTGAAGAAGGCTGAGTGCCGAAGACTTGATGCCTTTGAACTGTGGTGTTGGAGAAGACTCTTGAGAGTCCCTTGGACTGCAAGGAGATCCAACCAGTCCATTCTAAAGGAGATCAGCCCTGGGATTTCTTTGGAAGGAATGATGCTAAAGCTGAAACTCCAGTACTTTGACCACCTCATGCGAAGAGTTGACTCATTGCAAAAGACTCTGATGTTGGGAGGGATTGGGGGCAGGAGGAGAAGGGGAGGACAGAGGATGAGATGGCTGGATGGCATCACTGACTCGATGGACGTGAGTCTGAGTGAACTCCGGGAGTTGGTGAACAGGGAGGCCTGGTCTGCTGCGATTCATGGGGTCACAAAGAGTCGGACACGACTGAGCGACTGAAGTGAACTGAACTGAAAAGCTTATTGAGCTGGAATATTTTGAGTTGAATATATATTTAGGTATGAAACATGTGATAACAAAACACTTGTTTCCTAATTGTTAAAAAAAAATAAACGGAATGACTTCTGCTACCCTTACATCATGCAAATTAGTCTTCAGTATTTCCTAAAGCTACACTAAGAAGATGCAATCACAATTCTTTTTCTACTATTTTTTCTCCCACAGTTGTTACCAAAAGTGGGGTCTGGCTGCTCGCCACTTTAAAGCCAATAGAGAGGCAAGGAAAGGTTGCTTTATTTGGAGGCTGTCAGCTGGGGTGGGGGTAGGGTGTATGATGGACTCATGTCCAAAGGCCAGTTCCCCACTGATACTCAGTGGGCAGGAGCTTTAAATGGGGATTTTCAGGGATGTATAGGTGGAGGGAGGGGGCTACATGCAGAAATAGCCCAGTCAGCTCTGACAGTCCTGTTGAAACTGGTCATCAGAGGTCTGATGTGTGTCATCTTGATTGTTTTAAGTGCACTTAATCTTTAGTTCCGGGTCAGCTTGTTCCCATTTATTTGAGGCCAGTTCTCAAAATTGTGGCAGCTTCTGCCATGGCTACAACCTGGCCATCATGCAATTGACTTCCTCCACCTAGTGAGGTTTCAGTGTCTACAAAACAGAATGTTACACACAGCACTTAAGGAGGAACCAAAGGTACCTGACTTCTTTTCATGACTAAACTATTATTATTTGGTCCTTACTGTTTCCCTTTGTTTCTGCATTTTCTCACTTCTCTGATTAAATTGATTCTTTGGCTACAGTCTTTTTACAGACAAGAGGCAGGCAGAAGACATGGTGGGGAAGGACCATAGGGTTCTGTTACATTTCAAAGTCATAGCACTCAAGGAGCCAACTTTACAAGATGAGATTGCATGGTAACTTAACAGGAGAAGCAGGCTGTGGCTTCCTCTTTGTACACAGTCTTGATTTACCTTTTTAAAGCTGAGGTATAACTGACACATAGCATCATATCAGGTGTACAACATAATGATTGGACACTGGTATGGATTACAAATTGATCATCATAAGACTAGCTAACATCCATTCCCACCTGTAATTGCAATTTTTTTCCTGTGATGAGGAATTTTAAGATCTGGTCACCTAGCAACTTTCAAATATGCAGTAGAGGTTTATTAACTATAGTCACTATGCTATATGTTAATTTACTTTATAACCACAAGGTTTGCCTTCTGAATTATCTAATTCTTTTGACTACTTTTGGTTCATAAATGGACACGTTGGCTCTACTTGACAAACCTCAAAAGTCCTCAATTCTAGACTTCTTGTTTCGGATGGAAACTAAAGTGAATTCCTTCACTTAGCCCCACTTTCTAAGTCTTTTTAACGGAATTACTGATACCCACCCCTAATGTTTTACAGAGTTGTTTGATTATGAAATAAGATGGAGCATGTGAAACCTTGGGTAAATCACTCAGTCTAAGAAAAGATTTCTCTAGTTATCAGGCGGTGCTATGCAAGGTCATCCTGACTGATGCTCCACAGCAAAGGCCCTGTGAAGGTAAAGGCCTCCAGCTCTGAGACCCTGAAGACCACCTTGTGATAAAATAAAATCAAGTGAACAAAGTTGCCCTGGGCACCAGGGTTTCTCACTCTAGTGAGTTTGAATGAAGCCAGATTGGGATTCAAGGGTCTGGTGACTGATGTCTTGAAGGGGATTATACTGGCAAGAAACTCTTAGGGAACAAGTTCTCTTGTAATACATCCATAGCTCCATGCCTCATGTATTGAATATTTTAATTAAAATCTTGCCCGTGGGGACCAAGTACTTAGGGAAACTACTAAGGAAAGTCATGGGTGTAAGAGTTGTTATTTCTTCTCAAGGAGACCCATCTGTTCCCCAAAATAAAGAAACAATTATTTTAACATTCTTGGAAGCTGCTGACAAGGACATTAGAGCAGGCAAAGAAACAGGCTGTGGCATTGAACCAGTCACAAAGACCTCAGACAACATGACTTCTGTAAGTTCTGTGGGATTTTTTTTCTTCCCTCTTTGGATGAAAAAATAAAATCCCACAGAACTTATGGAGTTTGTTTTCTTCCTTTCTTTTTGGAGGGGCTTCTCTCACAGCTCAGTTGGTAAAGAATCCTCCTGCAATGCAGGAGACCCTGGTTTGATTCCTGGGTCAGGAAGATCTGCTGGAGAAGGGATAGGCTACCCACTCCAATATTCTGGCCTGGAGAATTCCATGGATACAGTCCATGTGGTCGCAAAGAGTCACTACTGAGTAACTTTCACTTTCACTTCACTTTCTCTTTGGGAGTAAATATCTTCCTGTGTCTATTGTGCCCTTGAATTTGGAAATCATAACCTGACTAGAAGTAAAGTCTAGCAAAAGGCAAGCATCCCAATTTTATTCTCACTCAACACTAATCTTGCTTCCCTTTTATGCATATTGTATACCTTCAGATGAAATTTTATTTATAGGTTTTCTTACAATCATACATAGGCTGAGTAGTTTTCCAAACAATTTATTTCTAAGAGATAGACAGAGACCATGCCTTCTCATTCTTACACTTAATAATACTGATATCACCCACAAGTGACTCCAAAGGTTTCTGAATGTGGAAGGAAAGAGTGTAATAAAAAAAAAAAATGCATGGTGGAGAAACACCATACACTCCTATCACATTTGCAAGAAAAATTCTGTGTGTGTAAGAAGAAAACTTTCAAAGCAAACATGTACTTGACCTCTATCACAATCCAAAATGTTAGCATCAATTAGAATTTTATCAATCTGATTGTAAGGGAGCCTAAAATATGCAGCAATCAAAAAAGTAGTGAGAATATTTTCTTCCCAAGGATCAACATACATTAACACAGCTACATAAAGTTATTAGTTTACATTATAGTTCACTCTTAGTGTTGTATATTCTATGAATTTTGACAAATATATAATGATATTATCCATCATTGAAGTATCATACCAAGTGTTTTTATTGCACTAAAAATCTTCTTAGATGCATCTACTCATCCTTTCAGTTCAGTTCAGTTCAGTTCAGTCACTCAGTCATGTCCGACTCTTTGTAACCCCATGGACTGCAGGATGCCAGGCTTTCTTGTCCATCACCAACTCCTGGAGTTTACTCAAACTCATGTTCATTGAGTTGGTGACACCATCCAACCATCTCATCCTCTGTTGTCCCCTTCTCCTCCCACCTTCAATCTTTCCCGGCATCAGGCTCTTTTCCAATGAGCCAGTTCTTCACATCAGGTGGCCAAAGTATTGGAGTTTCAGCTTCAACATCAGTCCATCCAGTGAATATTCAGGACTGATTTCCTTTAGGATGGATTGGTTGGATCTTCATGCAGTCCAAGGAACTCTCAAGAGTCTTCTCCAACACCACCGTTCAAAAGCATCAATTCTTCAGTGCTCAGCTTTCTTTATAGTCTCTCATATCCATACATGACTACTGGAAAAACCATAGCCTTGACTACACAGCCCTTTGTTGGCAAAGTAATGTCTCTGCTTTTTAATATGCTGTCTAAGTTGGTCATAACTTTTCTTCCAAGGAGCAAGCAAACTTCTTTTAATTTCATGGCTGCAGTCACCATCTGAAGTGATTTTGGAGCCCCCAAAAAGAAAGCCTATCACTGTTTCCATTGTTTCTCCATCTATTTGCAATGAAGTAATGGAACTGTGTGTTGGAGAATACTCTTGAGAGTCCCTTGGACTGCAAGGAGGTCCAACCAGTCCATTCTGAAGGAGATCAGCCCTGGGATTACTTTGGAGGGAATGATGCTGAAGCTGAAACTCCAGTACTTTGGCCACCTCATGCAAAGAGTTGACTCATTGGAAAAGACTCTGATGCTGGGAGGGATCGGGGGCAGGAGGAGAAGGGGACGACAGAGGATGAGATGGCTGGATGGCATCACTGACTCAATGGATGTGAGTTTAAGTAAACTCCGGGAATTGGTGATGAACAGGGAGGCCTGGAGTGCTGCGATTCATGGGGTTGCAAAGAGTCGGACACGACTGAGCGACTGAACTGAACTGAACTGAATGGGACCAGATGCCATGATCTTTGTTTTCTGAATGTTGAGCTTTAAGCCAACTTTGTCACTCTCCACTTTCACTTTCATCAAGAGGCTTTTAAGTTCTTCTTCACTTTCTGCCATAAGGGTGGTGTCATCTGCATATCTGAGGTTATTGATATTTCTCCCGGCAATCTTAATTCTAGCTTGATCTTCATCCAGTCCAACACCCTAATTCCAAACAAACACTGATCTGTTTCACAGTCTTCATAGATTTATATTTTCCAGAAAGTCAAATAACACAATCACACAGCTCATAATCATTTCAAACTGATAGCTTTCATTTAGAAATGTGAGTTTGGGTTTTCTCCATGTCTTTTCATAGCTTGATAGCTCATTTCTTTTTAACATTGAATAACATTCTATTGTTTGGATTGGACAGTTATTAATCCATTCATTTACTGAAGGACATATTAATTGTTTCCAAATTCTGGAAGTAATTAATAAAGATGCTATAAATATCCTTGAGCTAGCTTTTGCCTTAGCATAAGTTTTCAATTCCTTTGGGTAAATACCAAGTAGAACAAGTGCTAGATTATATAGTAAGAGTGTGTTTCTTTTTGTAAGAAACTGACAAACTGTCTACCAAAGAGGCTGCACTAGTCTGCCTTCCTATTGGCAATGAATGAGAGTTCCTCTTGCTCCATATCCTTAGTAGCACTTGGTGTTTCTGTGTTCTGGACATTGGCCATTCTAAAAGATGTGCAGTATTCTTCCATTGTTGCTTTAATTTGCAATTTCATGATGACCTAAAATGTGGAGAATGATTTAATTTTAAATATTAATGGTTTGGGAATTTTAAAAAGATTATACCTAAGATGAGGAGGACTCCAGGGGGCTTCCTGATCATGAATCTGGGGCCTCCATACAGACCTTGTATTTACAAGGTCCTGCTCTGAGTTTAAAGCTCTGCTCTTGCCAACTTAAAATTGTCATACATTGTTAACAAGGAGCTCAACATTTTAGTTTTTACACTGGGATCTGCAAAGTATGTAGGCAAAATCATTCTTCACACTTGAAATACTCCAGAGGGGCTTAGTACTTCACAAAGAAAATTTTCTAGAAAATGAAGATTCTTGATTCTTTTCTCCAAAAGGAAAAACTATCCCTATCATTAGGGACACGCTATTGCTGTGGTCTTTCATTTGGTTCTGTGTGTGTATGTGTGTGTGTGTGTGTGTGTGTGTTAGTCATTCAGTCAATTCTGACTCTTTGTGACTCTTTGGACTGTAACTTGCCAGGCTCCTCTGTCCATGGAATTCTGCAGGCAATTATACTGGAGTGGGTAGCCATTTCCTTCTCCAGGGGATTTTCCTGACCCAGGGATTGAACTGATGTCTATTTTGTTCTGAGGGATATACATTTAACTATCTCTGTTATTCCTTGAGAGGACAGGCTGGCATGTCAAGTCAAACCACAGGAGCCCTCAATACTAGATTCAAGACATAACATGAAGCATATATATTTCATTCTTCCCATGTATGGGTCCACTGTTTTGAAATAGATATATATATTTTATATGTGTTGTAAATCATTTAGCATGGAAAGAAATAGTCACAGAAGAAAACAATACATAGAGAATTGATAAGTCAAAGAAATCCTTTTTAGAATCATTGGAATCGGTACTATTTTCATTTTAAGAGATATCTTTATAACTATTATCATATTTCTGATCGATTCTTAGTGTTCTAATATTCCCAATTTAAAAGCTAGGCTAAGGTTTCCCTCTTCGCTCAGTGGTAAAGAATCTGCCTGCTAATTCAGGAGACATGAATTTGATTCTTGGTCTAGGACGATTCCAGCCCCAGGGCAAGTAAGCCCATGTGCCACAACTGTTGATCCTGCGCTCCAGAGCTCGGGAATGGCAACAACTGAGCCCACAGGCCACAACTACTGGAGCCCACGTGCCCCAGAGCCCATGATCTGCCCATTCAACTCAACTAGAGAAGCTTACAGAGCAATGGAGACCCAGCACACCAAAAAATAATTAAAAAAAATTTTTTTTAAGCTAGGCTATGTTATTCTTAGAGGTTCATAAGGACAATCAGAGCAGCCTCTACTTTGAGCCTGAATGATCTGTCAGTTGGTGACCTGACTGTATATGGGAAGGAAAAAGCATAAAATGTGTCCTGAGATGAGCATCTGAAGACAAAGGGTCATGTCCGACTGTAAAACTAAATGTTATCTTTACTTCAGTAAATTAAAATATGCTTACATTACTATCTCCCTTGTCTTATACTCTGCAATGCTTTTTTCATTAAAATTATCACATGAAGATGTTACTCTGGGTGATGAGTTGATAAAGATGAAAATTGAGATAAAGATGCCCATTTGATGATGTTCATTATCATTGAACAAAGAATAAAATAAAAGCACTCAGTAATAACCTATAGCAAGGATGATTGGTATGAACATTAATTATTTAAATGAAATAGTATCAAATAGAGAGTTTTTTAAAATAAAATGACATGCAAAATGACTCTTTCTATTTAAAAGTATATATGTTTATATTTAAGAATGTGTTATCAGACACCAAAACCATTGCTTCAAATTATTAAAAAAAAAAAGGTGAATCCCATTTGTCTCTTGAATTTATTTTTCTGTCCACACAAAGGTGTGTGAGTTGCATGTGATTTGCATGAATAAGGTACATGTGAGCATGTACTTAAATATGCAGGTGAGTATAAATGTGCTTATGAAAGTGTGGATGATCAGGGAAAAAAATATACAATAAAAGTAATTAAAATGGAAATTTAAAGATATGAATTATAGCTTCATGATTGATTCTTCCAATGTTATTATTCCTGAGATCTCATTTTGTCAACACATTTGCTTCCTAGACTTAAAAAGAACTTGAGAAAGGATGTAAAAACATTTTTATAATTGTTGACATAACAAGTCAATATTTTCCCTAGCTTGATATGACTTGTATGAAACCATACTGTTGTTGTATATACATAATTAAAATATATGTCTTATTGAAGATTTTGCTTTCCCCACAGCCATTTTTAGGTCTATTTTATTTTTTAACTTCTTATTTTGTATTGGGATATAGCTGATTCACAATGTTGTGATAGTTTCAGATGAACAGTGAAGGCGCTCAGCCATACATACACATATATCCACTCTCCCCTGAGCTCCCCTTCCATCCAGGCTGCCACGTAACATTGAGCAGTGTTCCATGTGCCCTACAGTAGGCCCTTCGTCCATTTTAAATACAGCAGTGTGTGCATCTCCGTCCCAAACTCCCTAATTATCCCTTCCCCATCATTCCCCCTACCCCAGCAACCATAAGCTCATTCTCAAGGTCCCCACAGCCTTTTTAGGGCTCTCTTGACCTCTTTGTTCCGCAGACTATAGATCAGCGGATTCAGCATGGGGACAATTATGGCGTAGAACACGGACGCCATCTTGTCTGTGCTCATGGAATGGCGGGAGCCGGGCTGTAGGTACATGAAGGCGCCTGTCCCATAGAAGATGGAGACGGAAGTGAGGTGGGACGCACAGGTGGAAAAGGCCTTCTGATGTCCTTCAGATGAGCGCAACCTCAGAATGGTGACAAAGATAAACAGGTAAGAGATCAAGATGACCATAATAGTGAAGATGATATTGAAGCCTGCCAAAATAAAAAACACCATCTCACTTCTGATGCTGTCTGAGCATGAGAGAGCCAGGACGGGAGTAACATCACAGAAAAAATGATCGATCACATTGGATCTGCAGAAAGAGAGACTGAATGTATTCCAAGTGTGCATGGAGGCCTGGAGGAAGCCAAAGACATAGCATCCTACAACCATCCATGTACACACCCTTGGTGTCATGATGTTGGTGTAATGGAGTGGCTTGCACACTGCTGCATGACGGTCATAGGCCATTGAAGCCAAAAGAAAAGTTTCCACAACAAGAAAGCCAACAAAAAAGAAAAGCTGAGCGGCACAAGCATTGTAGGAGATGACCTTGTCTCCCGTGAGGAATCCAGCCATCACTTTGGGAGTGACGGCTGTGGAGTAAGCAAAGTCCATCAGGGAGAGGTGGCTGAGGAAGACGTACATGGGGGTGTGGAGACGAGAGTCCAGCAGGATCAGCATGATCACCCCCAGGTTCCCAACCAGAGTGAGGAGGTAGATGACAGCAAACACTAGAAAGAGTGGGACCTGCAGTTGTGGGTCATCAGTTATCCCGGCAAGAATGAACTCAGTCACGACTGTACTGTTCTCCATGGGGGTTATTTATGCATTATGAAGATGCACTATATCAATGAGAAAAGAGGGTTCAGGTAGTAACTGAGCTCAGAACCATAATTGCATTCAAGTTATGCTTTATATCAGAATTTTCCGAATTTAACATGGGCATAAGAATGAAGAGACTTATGCAAAATCGCTGCAGAGATCTGTTAAAAATGAAATTTGTTAGGGTATTTCCCTGGTGATTCAGTGGTTAAGACTCCATGCTTCCAATGAGGGGGGTGCAGGTTTGATCCCTGGTTGGGAATGGAGAGCTCATATTCCACATGGTATGGCCAAAAAAGAAAAGTAAATAAATTAATTAAACTTAGATTTGCTATCCTTCCATTCAGATTTTCAAACAGAATATTCATGCAATAAAATAGATTACTGTAACTTAATTCATTTCATTGTAGTTACCACTGGTGTATCAAGAGCAGTATTTTATTCTAGTAATACAAATTTTAATATATCATGTTCAAGACTTCAATAGTCTCACAGGTAATAGGATACATAGAACGAGTAATTCCCACAGAGTGGGATACTGAGAAACTCCTCTATAAAGAATAAAGACATCAGAGAGTAAAAGTTTAAAGTGTAAGTCCAGACTAAGAATATCTGAGTGCAAATTCTATCTCCACCTTGTATGAGATAACCGGGTATTGCTTAATATCATTTGGCCATCATTTTTCCCTTGAACTCATCAACAGACTGAAGTGATAATGCAAACTGGCATTGTAGGCTTTTACACATTATGACTTCTTAGTTACTCAGTGAAGTAGGACATTTTGCAACCCCGTGGACTGTAGCCCACCAGGCTCCTCTATCCATGGGGATTCTCCAGGCAAAAATACTGGAGCAGGTTGCCATACACATTATGACTAGGACGGAGTTATTGGTCTATGCATTGATTACAGGAGTGAATGCTGTAATTGAGAAATTCCAGATAACTCTGAAATCAAACATCCTATATGCTCACTCATTCACTTGTCTTCTTTCCCCAAATCCTTTCACTTTCATATTCTGTCCATAATTTCCTCCAATTTTTCAAATAATAACCCTGTTTTACTCAAGTCATAAACAGTGCAGCTATGCCAAGTCAGAATTGATTTATTTTCTGAGTCATCTTGTGTATTAACCAGGGTGTCTGAGCGTCGGTTTCTCCTGTAAAAATGGAATACAGAATACCATCTAGCACTTAACCAGATTCAATCAATATAGATAGTCTTACTGTTAGAAGATAGTGACAGAATCTGTCTAGAGACCCAAAACATCAATGAGGTTAAGGAAAACTTCCATTCGAGCATGAAGTGTGGGGCACTGTGCTTTCTCCCATTTCATTTTTCTGTGCAGTAATCCCATTAATCTATGCAGAAGTTAATGATGGCTTGGAGCAAGGTGATAGTGAGTGAAGTAGTGAAAATAATCTAGTTATCAGTGTGATTTCATAAATAGAGCTTGCTGGATTTCCTGATGTATTCAGTGTCGGACATTAGAGGGAACAGTGTTGATTCCTCTTTTTTTGTACAGTCCTAGAGGGAATGGTGTAGAAGAAGCAGATGTTTGAGAAAGGACAAGAAAGATGATTTCAGATTAGTCATGGTGAGTTCGAGATTTTTTAGGCCATCTAACTTAGAAGGATTGAATAAACAATTGGACTTGTTGCATCAGATTTTATTAAATCAAAGTATATTGGCAATTGCTATGGTTTAACCTTCTCATATTACATGAAATCCACAAAACTAAATGACATCACTTAAGGAAGGAGATTGGAGAACAAAAAAAATCAGGGTATGCTAATGTTACAAAGTCAAGATCATGGAGCAATACAGCTCTAAGAGGGAAGAAGGAAAGAAAACTGTCACCTCTGAGATGAGTGCTAGGGAAGCCCTGTCCCTGGACACAGTTTTCATCTGGGCGAGTAGGTTGAGGGAACTTCCAGGGGAGAAGTTAAGTGTATACTGGTTATGCTGATAACTGTAAATTGCAGAAGGAAGAGTAGAGTAATTTCAGGAGTTGGGCAGGAGTGGCTGCTGGGCTAGTTTCGTGCTGAGTGACACACAGTAGGCGATGATGACCAGCCTATGAGCCTGTGGGCTGAAAAGGGAGGGTGAAGGTCTTGACGGAAGCCTCCTGACCCTGCTGGTGGTGTTAGGGAGGTCACAGGGAGGCATTATTATCCAGAGAAGATACCCTCTTGTTTATTGTTTACCTAAGTCAATACTCATATATTAAGTAAGTAAGTGTTAGTTGCTCAGTCATGCCCGACTCTTTCAGCCCACCAGGCTCCTCTGTCCATGGGATTTTCCAGGCAAGAATACTGGAGTGGGCTGCCATTTCATTCTCCAGGGGGATCTTCCCAACCCACGGATCAAACCCAGGTCTCCTGTACTGCAGGCAGATTCTTTACCAACTGAGCTACAAAGGAAGCCCATATATTAGATGTCCATAAATTGGGGGAGGAAGAATATACTGGAAACATTTCATTTTATTTTTTACCATTTCTCTTCTCAATAATGTAAAGTAGTGTGTCTTAATTGGGCATTTTCCTACAAGGGAGACAAAATAGTTTCAGGCACATTGTTGTGATAACTTTAATCTACTGATAAGAATTATAAAAATCTTTGAATCATGTATTGACCTTTCAGCAGTCTTTCTTTAAGGATTTTTATGGATCAGATCAGCATATATTGGGTGTTCAGGACATAATTAAAAAGTGCACAAGAAGCTATGTGCCCTCAATTACAATTCAAATTCATTCTTCAAAGAATAACAGGGGTTTCAAAACTCCCATGAAATCTTCAGCAACTCCTCCTCTCTAGACAGTGCCTTTCCGTTATAACCTATGGAGCGCCATAGGTTACCCTTGTTACTTTGTTACTCGTATTTGTTTTATCCTAATTTAAGCTTCATCCACCATACAGATCATCTATATTGTATAAGTAGAGAAACGTAATGAATTAAACTATGAGAGTTAAAACTACTGAGTGCTTTCTATTTTCTGGACACCATATAACATTGTGCATATCTACATTGACTCATCTCCCAATCATGGGAGATATTATTCCCATTTCACGTATGGGGAAGCTGAAGCTTGCTGACAAGGAATTACACACTGCCGTCCATAAAGCTAGCAAGTAGCAGAGCTGGTATTTGAAGTCATGTCAAAGCCTGAGCTCTTGATCACTAAAACATATTCTCCTAATATTTTATATATATCTAAACTCTCTATCCCAGCACTTGGCACAAAACAATTATTATATTGGCTTATTCATGAGTGAGATGATTTCTTGAGTTCATCATTCACAGGCAGTGTAAGAGGTAAAAAGCCTAGCTTTGGGAATCAAACATACAATTAGCCAGTGGTAATTTGCTTAATACACTATCTTTCAGAATCCCAGCCAAGTGATAAGGATGATATCCACACAAGTATACCATCTAGTTCCTCTCCCTCTCTCCAGAAAGAAAGATTTAAAAAAAATACTTCTACACCTAAAAGTTGCATAAGTTTTGAGTAACCTCAACTAATAAGCCACATAGAGTGCTGAAATTTGTGCAGTTATTCATCCAACATTTATTCTTTCTCCAAGTACTAAGTAAGTGCTTACAGTATATCCAGTTGTGTCCTAATTCTAAGGTTTACAATGACATAAGAATATATATATATATTCCCTGATCAGAAAGTGTATAAGATGAAGACAGTTATATACAATGATCATTATTATGATATATTCTTATTCTTTATTCCCAAGAAGAGAGCATCATTTTTGTCCCTCAGATCAGTGGGATGGTACCATGATCTAATTTACAGTCTAGTTCACCAGACAATATATCTAATAGTTAATAATTCTGGGTGTCTAATGACAGCAAAGCTTCAGAATGACAACTGGGGGACTTCCCTAGTGATCCCCTGGCTAAGATTCTGCACTTTTAATGCAGGGGGCCCAGGTTTGATTCCTGGTTGGGGAATCAGATCCCACATGCTGCAAATAAAAGTTTGCATGCGGCAAGGAAGGTTAAAGATCCTGTGCTACAACTAGGACCTGGTGCCGGGAAACAAACAAAAACAAATATTTTTTAAAAAAAGAATGAAACTGAAATCCAGGTTTCCTCATTCCTGTAAATTCTCCTTTCTGACGTGATTTTTACACCTCTTCTTTCAGTGCATTTTTACTACGGGTCTGTTAGCCTGAACCCCTCATATTTATCACTCTCTATTCCTCCTCTTTTCATAAACACTGTCACGTGCTCTCCAGATTTTCATATTTTTCCAGTTGAGATGCAAAGACATTGGGATTAGCCAATGGAGCTAAAATTACCAATTACCATATCCCCAAAGAGGAAATTTAAAAATGAGAAAGGTTTACCAACTTGTTTAAATTCTACATAGTCAAGCATGGGGAGGCAGAGACTCGGGACCCTCTTGTTTCTTTTGTTTGTTTTAACAAGATAAATGCATATCCTCCTTAAGAATTCCTTAAGAATTTCTATGGCATTGGTAACACAGTCTCTTATTTTAAAATTACAGACACATAGTAACATTCCATTCAAAATGTTCAGTATTCAGTTATGAATAAATAGAGATGGAAACAGGTGCCTTGATGTGTTTTCCTGGTTACCTCTGCCCTGAAAATTTATACAGATTGCAGATTTAACTGGATGCTTACCTGGCTCCCTGGACAACGAACAGGCAAATTCAACACTTTCACATATGAGTCTCAAATCAGAAATTCAGTCCATAAAAGAAAACAAACATTCTACGGAAATGTTCTGAGTCTTTGACCAAAGGAAAAAGTTCTTCACAGTAAATAGAAATTTTGAAAAAAAAAAAAAAACTACTGAATGGCAGAAAAGTAGTTAACATGACTTGCACAGTAAGAGCTGCTGATCTTTCTTCTTCTTAATAAATAAATCACTTAATTTCCTTAAGCCACTATATATTCATTTAGAAAATGGAGATATTGGAAAGGCAGCCCCAAAACAACACCCTCCCTGAAAGACTACTGCTGTCATGAGAAAAGAAGAGAATCCTTGTAGTGTCCTGAAAACGGTGATCACCACAATCAAAGTCATGATTATTTGCCCTGGTCATTATTGCAGCCCCCCTGTACATCTCGGTCTGGGTAAGGCCATCATATCTGTTAGACAAGTACTGACAATCATTTAAATGAATGAATGGTCAAGGGGCTCTAGCACTTGGTCTGTTACCTATAATATAAGGCCAAATGGAATTATTGGAAACTGGAAGAGAGAGAGAACGTTATAAACTCATGGACTTCTCAGGGGACAAAGTTCCCATGAGAGCAACAGGTCCTAGTCTCACTACTGGAGAACAGGTAATGAATGTGTCTATAAGAATCCAGCTCTGCTTGTTGAGGGAGGTCATGAGTGTATTAGCATAATGTGTATTAACTCTCTATGACCATGCTAACATCAAGTTGCATCTTTATTTCTAGGGCCCAGTATTGACATAAACATGGGAGGATAGGGAGAGAGGTCTGCCATGAAGCCAAATGGATCCCAGAAAGAATTTCATGCCTTATTTCATCTGAAATATTTGAACTATTAATTAGAATTATCATTTATTCAACTGTGTATTGGTCCCAGATGAGTTGAACCATAGTCCTAGCCTTGGGTGTTCATATCCAGGCAAAAGAAACATGTGCCTAGTCTCATATGCATAGGTTTACTGGAGAAGACAAACATGAAACAAACTCAGAGAGAAGGATGTAAAATTATAAATGGAGCAGGTACCCATATAAGATAAAAATCTACCTTAAATTGACAGGCCAGAATGTTTTCTCAAGAGAAGCAACACCTCAGCTAATACATAAAGGATGAATAAATGTACATGGGGAAAACTACACAAAGGGTAAAGCTATGGTCAGGACTCAAGTTGTCAAAGAAGTTGTCAGAATCTAAATAAGCCAGAGGGATTGCCCACAGTTAGCAAGACATGTTCCTTGGAAGTTTGTTTTCAGTGTCTGTCACAGAATAAAATTCATAAACAAATGCAAACAAACAAAAATGCTCATCCCAAATGTCAAAATTATCAGGAGGACAACTAAAATAAACTAATGTAAAAACAAAACAAAATTATCAGGTGGAATGATTGGTATGGGTTGTAGGAAAAGCATGGACAACTGGTAAGAATAATTCAACTCTTGTCCTACATAGAGGAAAAACCACTGGGGTTGGCAATTAGTTTCAGATTGGAGTACATTTTATTCTCACTCATTAGGAATCTGTATCATTGTGTGCCAAGTCATATCCTATTTCTCAGGGAGAATCCATCACATTTAAAGTTATTCCCAACAGCCTGTGAGTTTTAAAAGCTCCAATAGAGTAATTCCTAGGATTTACCTTGTGATTTTGGGGTGGTTAATATCTACTCTATTGAGAAATGACCAAATAGAATTCTCATACACCAAAGTATTCAGGCTGCACATATCTTTCAATAAGTAATAGACTAACAATATTTGGTGTTTATTGTTTTTGTCCTGGTAGAAACAGTTCTACTCTTATTACCAGAGATGCATTAGAATCTTTCTTCTAAGTTCATGGTGCAGACTATCCATATAGCACCAGACATATGAGCATATAAAGTGCAAACAGATGTAACTAAATTTAAACACCAGATTCTATCCTTTGTACTATGAAACCTTTAACATTTTCATAAGATTAACCTGATGCTACTATATACATCATTGTATCATAATATGCTTGGAAGGTAATTTTTATGTGTTATCTCATTGCAGTGCCTAAAGTGATAATCAATCAAAAATGTTATTATGGTTATTGTTATTCTTTTATTAACATACAGAGATTCCTTAAGAACACACAACATATTAAAACCTTTTTTTCCCAGAAATACAGAAGCTTACATTTTAAACTGGAATATAAAAAATGCATACAAATTATTATGCTGCAAATAAAATGTGATGATTATGGTCTGCTGCTGCTAGGTCCCTTCAGTCATGCCCAACTCTGTGCAACCCCATAGACAGCAGCCCGCTAGGCTCCTCTGTCCCTGGGATTTTCCAAGCAAGAGTACTGGAGTGGGTTGCCAATCAGGTGCCATTAGCATTTAGAATGACTGTAATGTTGCCTTCATTAGTAGTATAATGCATAGGTGTGTGTGTGTGTGTATGTGTGTATATATATATATATATATATATATATATATATATATATATATAATATAGTATTATGTATGCTATGGGTTTCTCTTGTGGCTCAGCTGGTAAAGAATCCACCTGCAATGTGGGAGACCTGGGTTTGATTCCTGGATTGGGAAGATCTCCTGGAGAAGGGAAAGGCTACCCATTCCAGTGTTCTGGGCTGGAGAATTCCATGGACTATACAGTCCATGGAAAAAGGGTTGCAAACAGTCGGACATGACTGAGCGACTTTCACTTTCACTTTTTCATGTATGTTATGCCAATAACATACATAATATAGTATATGGCTGTTGAACATATATGCCAGGCCTTACCTAATACAGCACTCACAAAAAACTCCCATGTAGACATTATTATGATTGCCTTCTAAAAATGAGAAAGAAAAAAATAAACACATTTGAGAAGTTAAGTAACTTGGAAAAAACACAAAGCAGAGGTAAATGTGAGAATTCAGGCTTTAGAAATACTAAGTATTAATATTACATTTAAGCTGTATGCTTTTCTGCTAAGAAGGGTGTTCATACACAGTACAGAAGAGCTGATATATGGTCAAAAGTGGATCGCAATAAGGCTACTTGTCTCAAAATGTGCTCCACAGAAATCCCTTTCCTCAAGATGGTAATATTTTTTCAGCTGTTCACATCTTTAGCAGCATTTGGTGTTGTCAGTGTTCTGGACTTTGGCCATTTCGAAAAATGTGCAGTGTTCTTTCATTGTTATTTTGATTTGCATTTTCACGATGACCTAAAAAGTGGAGACTAACTTAATTTTAAAAATTAATGGTTGTAATTTTTAAGAAATTATATCTAAGAAGGGGAGGACTCTTCAGGGCTCACTTCATGAGCAAGAATCCACTGCCGTCACTCAGACCTTGTGCTTAGAAGGTTCTGCTCTGGGTTTAACACTCTGCCCTTGCCAACTTAAAATTACTAAACATTTTTATCAAGGGACTCAATATCTTTGCTTTTCCACTGGGATCTTCAAATTGCATAGCCAAAAATGATTCTTTGCCCTTAAATCTCCAGGGAGGTTTTCCCATTTTATAAGGATAACTCACATAAAATGAAGAACCTGGTCCCTTTTCTCGTAAAAGGTGATAGTCCCTCCCTACTAGGAGAGATAATCTATTCCTATGATATTTCACTTGGTTCTGAGGGATATATACTTAATTATCTCTGTTACTCCATAACAGGACGTGCTGGCCCTTCAAGTCAAACCACAGGAGCCCTTGATGCTAGATTTCAGACATCACATAAAAAAAAGATGTACTACACCTTGAAATAAATATACACTTTCATATATTTTATATATATATGTATTCTAATTCATTTAGCCTAGAAAAAATATTCACAGGAAAACCCACTACATCATATCAGATAAGATCAGTCGCTCAGTCATGTCCGACTCTTTGCGACCCCATGAATCACAGCACACCAGGCCTCCCTGTCCATTACTAACTCCCGGAGTTCACCCAGACTCACGTCCATCGAGTCAGTGATGCCATCCAGGCATCTCATCCTCTGTCGTCCCCTTCTCCTCTTGCCCCCAATCCCTCCCAGCATCAGAGTCTTTTCCAATGAGTCAAATCTTCACATGAGGTGGCCAAAGTACTGGAGTTTCAGCTTTAGCATCAGTCCTTCCAAAGAAATCCCAGGGCTGATCTCCTTCAGAATGGACTGGTTGGATCTCCTTGCAGTCCAAGGGACTCTCAAGAGTCTTCTCCAACACCACAGTTCAAAACCATCAATTCTTCGGTGCTCAGCCTTCTTCACAGTTCAACTCTCACATCCATACATGACCACAGGAAAAACCATAGCCTTGACTAGACGAACCTTTGTTGGCAAAGTAATGTCTCTGCTTTTGAATATGCTATCTAGGTTGGTCATAACTTTCCTTCCAAGGAGTAAGCGTCTTTTAATTTCATGGCTGCAGTCACCATCTGCAGTGATTTTGGAGCCCAGAGGATAATTCAAAGAAATTCTCTTTAGACTCAATTAATTTGATACTGTTCTCTTTGTAAAAGATATCTTTATAACTATCATCATATCTCTGAATGAGTCTTAATGTTCTAATATACCCAAATTTAAAAACTAAGTTAGGTTATTCTTAGAGTATGGTAAGTATCAGTCAGTTCAGCCTCCAATTTGAGCCTGAATGGAGATCTGTCCATTGGTGACCTGACTGTCCACAGGAAGGAAGGAACATAAAATGTGTCCTGGGCTGAGCATCTGAAGACAAAGAGTCAAGGCTTACTGTAAACTTAAAAGTTGTTATTTTTACTTCAGTGCATTAAAACATGTTTTCATTAGTTCCTTATCTTATACTCTGCTATTCTTTTTTCATTAAAATTGTCACATGAAGATGATAATATGGGTAATGTGTCAATAAAGATGAAAATTGAGCTAAATAAAGATGCTCATATGGGGTCATTCCTGGTTGTCCAGTGGTTAAGAGTCTGCCTAACAGTGCAGAGGGTGAGGGTCCCATCCCTTGTCTGGCAAGATCTCGCATTCTGCCAAGCACTAAGCCTGTGAGCCACAACTACTGAGCCTTCATTCTAGGGCCTCAAGCTGCAACTGCAGAGCCCAGCCTATAGAGCCTGCACTCCGAAGCCAGAGATGCCCACAATGGCAAGCCTGTGCACCGCACGGAAAAGAAGCCCCTGCTCATCACATTTAGAGAAAGCCTGCACGAGGCCATGAAGACTCAGAAGAGCCATAAAGAAATAAAGAAAGAAAACGTTTTAAAAAGAGGTTATATAATGATGTTTATTATCATTGAAAAAAGAATAAGACAAAAGCATTATGTAGTAAACCTAGAGCAAAGGATATTTGGGACAAATATTAAGTATTAAAATGAAATATCTTCAAATAAAGAGTTGTGTGTGTGTGTGTGTTTAATTCACATACCAAATGTTTATTTCTATTTAAAAACATACAGATTAATTTTAAGAATGTGTTGCTGCTGCTGCTAAGTCACTTCAGTCGTGTCCGACTCTGTGTGACCCCATAGACGACAGCCCACCAGGCTCCCCCGTCCCTGGGATTCTCCAGGCAAGAACACTGGAGTGGGTTGCCATTTCCTTCTCCAATGCATGAAAGTGAAAAGTGAAAGTGAAGTTGCTCAGTCGTGTCCGACTCTGTGAGAGCCCATGGACTGCAGCCTTCCAGGCTATTCCATCCATGGGATTCTCCAGGCAAGAGCACTGGAGTGGGGTGCCACAGCCTTATCAGACACCAAAACCATTGCTTCAGGCTATACTATAAAACTAGACAAGTTCCATTTGTCTCTTGAACTCATTTTTCTGTTCACTCATGAGTGTGTGAGTTGCATGTGGTTTACATTGGTAAGATGCATGTAGGCATGTACTTAAATATGCATATAAGCATAAATATCCATATGAATGTGGGTAATTATGGAAACAAGTATGTAGTAAAAATTGTTTAAAAGAAAATTTCAAATATAAATTATAGGTTCATGGTTGATTCTCTTAAAGTTATTATTCCTGAGAACTCATTTTGTCCACATGTTTGCTTACTAGACTCAAAAAGAACTTGAGAAAGGACGTAAAAATTTAGATAATTATTGACCTAGCAAGTCAGTATTTTCCCTAGCAAGTATATGAACCACACTACTGTTGTTTCTATATAATTAAGATATGAATCTTATAGAAGACGTTGCTTTCCGCACAGCCTGTTTTAAGGCGCTCTTGACCTCTTTGTTCCTCAGACTATAGATCAGCGGATTCAGCATGGGGACAATTATGGCGTAGAACACAGATGCCATCTTGTCTGTGCTCATGGAATGGCGGGAGCCGGGCTGTAGGTACATGAAGGCGCCTGTCCCATAGAAGATGGAGACGGAAGTGAGGTGGGACGCACAGGTGGAAAAGGCCTTCTGATGTCCTTCAGATGAGCGCACCCTCAGAATGGTGACAAAGATAAACAGGTAAGAGATCAAGATGATCAGGAGAGTAAAGGTGATATTGAAGCTCACCAAAACAAAAAACACTATCTCGCTTCTGTTGTTATCTGAGCATGAGAGAGCCAGGACAGGAGTAGCATCACAGAAAAAGTGATCAATCACGTTGGATCTGCAGAAAGAGAGACTGAACGCATTCCAAGTGTTCACAGAGGCCACTAGAAAACCGAGGACGTAGACCGCTACGACCATCCAGGCACACACTCTTGGTGTCATGATGTTGGTGTAATGGAGTGGCTTGTACACCGCTGCATGACGGTCATAGGCCATTAAAGCCAAGAGGAAAGTTTCCACAGCGAGAAAGACAGCAAAAAAGAAAAACTGAGTGGCACAAGCTTTGTAGGAAATGACCTTGTCTCCCGTGAGGAATCCTGCCATCACTTTGGGAGTGACGGCTGTGGAGTAACCAAAGTCCATCAGGGAGAGGTGGCTGAGGAAAACGTACATGGGAGTGTGGAGACGAGAGTCCAGCAGGATCAGCGTGATCACCCCCAGGTTCCCAATCAGAGTGAGGAGGTAGATGAGTGTGAACACTAGAAAGAGTGGGATCTGCAGTTGTGGGTCATCAGTTATCCCGGCAAGAATGAACTCAGTCATGACTGTACTATTCTCCATGGGGGTTATTTATGCATTATGAAGATGCACTGTATCAATGAGACAAGAGGATCTGGGTTGTAATTGTATAACTGTATAACTATATAAGGAATACCTTATAGCAGAATTTGCTCAATTTAACATGGACATAACAACAAAAGTTAATTTTTAAATAATGGTAGAAACACAGAATGTTCTAGCTTGAAGAATTTTTAAGATAATATAACCCAATCATCTATCCTTATAAATGATTGAATCTTAAGTTCAGAATTGTAAACAGACATCTACACGATGATTGCAGAGATTTCTTAGAATGAGATTTGTTAGTGGACTTAACTGGAGATTCAGTGGTTAAGACTCCATGCTCCCAAAGCAAGGGCACAGGTTTGATCCCTGGTCAGAGAACTAAAATACAACATGCCATTCAGTGTGGCCAAAAAATAAAAATAAATGTTAAATGAGATTTTTTTAGCCTCCCAATTCATATTTTCAAAAACAAAGAAATTCATGCAATAAAATAGGTTACTATAATTTAATTCATTTCACTGCAATCACTATTGTTTCAAGTTTAGTGTTAGTTGCTCAGTCATGTTCGACTCTTTACTACCCCATGGACTGTAGCCTGCCAGGCTCCTCTGTCCACAGGATTCTTCAGGCAAGAAGACTGGAGTGAATCACCATTCCCTTCTGCAGAGGATCTTCCTAATCCAGGGATCGAACCCAGGTCTCCTGTGTAGCAGGCAGATTCTTTACCCTTTCTGCTACAGGGAAGACCGTTATATCAAGAACAATGTTATATTCTAGAGACACAAATTTCAATATATCATTTTCTAGGTTTTAGTAGTCTCAGAGGATAATAGGATACATAGAATGTGCAATTCCCAGGCAGTGGGATACTATAGAAATTCAGACATCAGAGAGTAATTGTTTAAGGTGTGACTCCAGGCTAGGGACACTTGGATGCAATTCTAGCTGCACCTTGCACTAGATAACTGACTCTGGGTGTTACTCAATATCAGTTGGCCATCAGTTTTCTCTTGAACTCATTATCAAGCTGAAGTGATAATGCAAACTGGCATTGTAGGGTTTCACACATTACAACTAGGACAGAGTTAATGGTCTATGTATTGATTACAGAGCATATGTTGCTATTGAAGAATTCCAGATAACTGTGAAATTGAGCATTCTATATGCTCACTCATTCATTTGCTTCTTTCCCCAAATCCTTTCAGTCTCATATTCATCCATACTTTCTGCAATTTTTCAAACGATAGTCCTCTTTTATTCAAGTTGTGCACAGTCCAGCTATGCCAAGTAAGATTTGATTATTTTCTGAGTCATCTTGAGTATTAACTAGAGTGTATGAGCCTCAATTTCTTAATGTGTCAAGTGGATATTACAATATCGCCTGGCGCTTAACAGGATTCAATCAATGTAAATATTCTTAGAAGATAGTGACAAAATGTATCTAGGGACACAAAATGTAGGTGTCACAAGGAAAGATTGCATGTAAGAATGAAGTCTGGATTACTATGCTTTCACCCATTTCATTATTCTTTGTATTCATCTTATTAATCTACGCAACAGTTAATGATGGCTTGGAGCAGGCTCTCAGTGAGAAATCCCCCAATTCTGAGTGCATTTCAAACGTAGAGCTTGCTGGATTTCCTGATACATTGAATGTGGGCATCAGAGAAAGAACAATAATGATTCCATTTTTTGTATAGTCCTATAGGAAATGGTGTAGAAGAAGCAGATGTTTGAGAAAGAACATGAAAGACAATTGCAGGTTAGGCTTTGTGAATTTCAGATTCCTTCTGGCCATCTAGCTTAGAAGGGCTGCATAAATAATTAAGCTAGTTGCATCAGATTTTAATTCCAACTATGTTGGCCATTTGGTATTGATTTAACCCTCTCATATCATATTGAATTCACAAAACTAAGTAAGATCACTTAAGGAAAAAGCTTGGAGAAAAAAAAAAAGTCAAAGTATGAAAATATTACAAATTCAAAATCATGGAACAATACAGCGTTAAGAGGAAAGTGGGTAAGAAAATTTTCACCACTGAGATTGCTGCTAGGGAAGCCTTATCTCAGAACACATATTTCAGCTGGACAAGTAGTTAATGTAAAGTTAAGGTTATATTAGGAGAAGGAGGCAAAGTTACTGTATATTAGGTTATGCTGATGACTGACTCTAGATTCCAGAAGGAAGAGAATGATTTACGGAGTTGGGAAGGAGGGTCTGCTGGGCTTAAGAAGAGAGATATAAAGAGCTGTGGACAGTATTTAACAGGGATTGAGGGCTTTCCTGAGATTTCTCAGCTTTGTAACAGACATAAAACATCTGACTAACGACTAGCAGAGGGCACTCTTTCTGCCCCCTTCTGATGTCTATGTCAGAAACTTTCTCTATCTCTTTTGTACTTTAATAAAACTTGATTACACAAAAGCTCTGAGTGATCAAACCTCATCACTGGGCCCAGATTGCATTCATCTCCTCCAGAGGACAAGAATTCCTACATCTTTCACATCTCAACAACAAGCTTTCAGTGGTAAGGAGACTGGGAGGCCTTATTATCCAGAGAAGACATCTGCTTTGTTCTTACTTACCTTAATCGACACTCTTATTGCTGCTAAGTCACTTGACTCGTGTCCAACTCTGTGCAACCCCATAGACATCAGCCCACCAGGCTCCCCCGTCCCTGGGATTCTCCAGGCAAGAACACTGGAGTGGGTTGCCATTTCCTTCTCCAATGCATGAAAGTAAAATGTGAGAATGAAGTCGCACAGTCGGGTCTGACTCCTAGGGACCTCATGGACTGCAGCCTACCAGGCTCCTCCGTCCATGGGAGTTTCCAGGCAAGAGTACTGGAGGTGGGTGCCATTGCCTTCTCCAATCAATACTCTTCTTAGATGTCCCTATATCTGGGGAGGGAGATATACTGAATCTCATTTTATTTTATTTTGTAACCCTCTTTCTTCTCAACAAAGTGGAGGAGTGATTCTTAAACCAGCATTTTCCTATGGGGTGGGGGGGTGCAAAAAAGCTAGTTTCAGGTACATTGTTGCAATAAAATTAATCTAATGGTGAGAATAAGAATTATAAAAAGTCTTCAAATTATTGGCGGGTTTTTTTTTACCTCATTTCTTTGAAGTTTTTCATGGATTGTGCCACTTAAAATAAATGGTATCCAGGAGATACTTAAAAAGTGCACTCTTCCTGACAAGATGCTCTATGTCCTTGATAAAATGCAAATTTATTCTTCAAAGAATAACACGAGTTTTAAAACTTACACAGAGTCTTAAGCAACTTCTCCTCTCTAGATGCCGCCTTTTTGCACCATTAATGACTCATAACTCATTTGTTACTCATAATAATTTGTTTTATCTTAGCTTAAGCTTCCTGTGAGCTTCTAAGAGTATGAAATTTGATTTCAATTTGAAAATTCAATGTAATCTGGAGAAAACATGACAACATTTAAAAAGAGAAGAAACAGAGAGAGAGGAATGAGGAAGACTCAGGCTTATACAGCAATTATAGAAGTACATGGAAATAAGAGGTATAAATATCACACTAGAAAGGACAGTTTATGGGAATAAGGAAACCTGGACTCCAGCCATCACTCTGAAATTTTACTGGCATTAGGCACCCAGAATAATGATTAGTTATTAGGGACAAATGTACAACTTAATGACTGAACAACAAACAAAATTAGGGAAAAAAATAATGCTCTCTTCATGGAAATAAAGAATAACTATATCCCTCACTGTTGTTGTTCAGTCACTCAGTCGTGTCTGACTCTTTGAGACCCGTGGACTGCGGCCCGCCAGGCTCCTCTGTCCATGGATTCTCCAGGCAAGAACACTGGGTGGGTTGCCATGCCCTCCTCCAGGGGGTCTTCCTGAGCCAGGATCAAGTCCGTCTCCTGCATTGCCGGTGTTTTGTTTTGTGTCTGTTTGTTTGTTGTAACCACGGAGCCACCTGGAATACCTTGGGATTAGATGAAATAGCTAATATTTCCATATTCTAAAAGGGAAAACTGAAATTGAGATAGTCTGACAACTTGGCCCAGTGATACAAAGACCCACATGGCAGAGCAGGAACCCAAGAGCCTCTTGTTCCTTTCATTTCATTATTAGATAAATACATATTCTCCTTAAAAAGTCCATGATGCATGCACCATATTATCTTGTTAAAAGTGACAGACACATAATAACATTTTCAAAAAGTTCAATATTGACTTAAACATAAATCAAAGGGAGACAGGTGCATTGATGTATTTTCCTAGAAAAATCTGACCCTGCAAATTTATACAGACTGTAGACTGAGCAGAGGCTTACCTGCTCCCTGAAAAATACAACAGGCAAAAGCAGTACATTCACATGTGAGTCTCAAATCATAAATTCAGCCCATGGAACAAAGGAGATATTCTACTGAGATGTTCTTCTTAATCTTTGATCAAAAGGGAAAAAGTCCTCTGGATCAAGGTGATATTGAGAAAAATATGTAATTCCATAAGAAGTAGCTAATATGAATTATGTGGTAACACCTGTTGATCTCTCTTCTCAGATAAGTCACTTAGTTGCTTTGAGATTCTATATGATCATAAAATGCAGATACTAGAAAGGTAGCCCGCAACAGCAGCTTCCGTGAAAGACTACTTCTGTCATGAGAAAATAGGAGAATTCCTGGAGGGTCCTGAAAGGGGGCATCACTATAATCATAGTCAAAGTCATTATTTGCAGGTATTTGCCCTTGTCATTACTGCAGGCTGTCAGTATATCTCAGTTTGGAGAAAGGCCATTATAGCTATTAGACAACTATTGACAATCTCAGTGAGTTGGATGTTGGTCAAGGGACTCCAGCACTTGGTCTGCTACCTATAATATAAGGTCTAATGGAGTCATATGAGAACTTGGAGAGAGAGAGAGTTATGCACCCATGGAACTCCCAGGGGGAAAGCCCCCATGAGAGCAATGACAAGTCCTAACCTCACTATTGGAGAATAAGTGATGAATATATCAATAGGGATCCAGCTGTGCTTATTGGTAGAAACCATTGATAGAGAGTATATTAATATAACTTCATTATCTCTTTGATCATGCTAAAATTGAGTTACATCATTACCTCCAGGAACCCATGAGACCATGAGTATGTTAATGTAATTTGTCCTAATTCTCTTTGATCATGCTAAAATCAAGTTACATCATTGCCTCTAGGAACCCATATTGACTTAAACATGGGTAACAGGGATAGAAATATGTCATTAAGTCAAATAGATCATAGAAATTATTGCATCCCTTAAGTCACTTGAATATTTGCTTCACTGATAAGGATTATTTATTCATTCAACTGTTTATTGGTCCCAAATGAGTTCAGTCGGTCTTGGCCCTGGCTGTTCATACTCAACACAAAACAAACATGGTTCTTAATCTCACGTGCAGAAGTTTACCGGAGAAGACAAGCATGAAGCAAACACACACATAAGGATTTAATTATGAATAGAACAAGATGTCCACGTGAGAGTGAATAGTAAAACTCTACTTTGAACTGACTGGTCGGAATGCTTTTCTCAGGAGAATTAACTCTTCAGTCAATACAGAAGGGATGAATAGATGTAACATGAGAAAGACTACCCTAAAAAGGTGAAAAGCTATGGTAAGGCTTCAAGTTGTCAAAGAAGTTGGCAGAATCTAAAGAAGCCAAGTAACTATAGGATAGTAAGCAAGATTTCTTTGGCAATTTAGCATTCTTTCCAGGAAAAAAAATCTTTAAACAAATCCAAGCAAACAAAATGCTCATCCCAAACACTGAGATTATCAGGAAGAAAGACTGGTATAGATCATAGAATCAGTAAGGACAACTAGTAAGGACAGCTCAGATCTTGTCCTGCATAAAGCAATAACCACTGGGATTGATGATTTTTTGTTGTTCTGATGCTCAGTCATGTCCGACTCTTTGTGACCCCATGAACTGCAGCATGCCAGGCTTCCCAGTGCTTCACCATCTCCCTGAACTTGCTAAAGCTCATGTCCAGTGAGTCAGCGATGCCATCCAACCATCTCATCCTCTGTCATCCCCTTCTCCTGCCTTCAATCTTTCCCAGATCAGGGTCTTTTCTAATGAATCAGCTCTTCACATCAGGTGGCCAAAGTATTGGAGCTTCAGCTTTAGCATCAGTCCTTCCAATGAAAACCCAGGACTGAGCTCCTTTATGATGGACTGGTTGGATCTCCTTGCAGTCCAAGGGACTCTCAAGAGTCTTCTCCAACACGACAGCTCAAAAGCATCACTCCTTCAGTGCTCAGCTTTCTTTATACTCCAACTCTTACATCCATACGTGACTACTGGAAAAATCATAGCTTTGACTAGACGGACCTTTATTGGCAAAGTAATATCTCTGCTTTTTATTATGCTGTCGAGGTTGGTCATAACTTTTCTTCCAAGGAGCAAGCCTCTTTTAATTTCATCGTTGCAGCCACCATCTGCAGTGATTTTGGAGCTCCCAAAAGTAAAGTCTGTGACTGTTCCCACTGTTTCCCCATCTATTTGCCATGCCACTCTCTTCAGTTCAGTTCAGTCGCTCAGTCGTGTCTGACTCTTTGCAACCCCATGAATCGCAGCACGCCAGGCCTCCCTGTCCCTCACCAACTTTCGGAGTTCACTCAGACTCACGTCCATAGAGTCAGTGATGCCATCCAGCCATCTCATCCTCTGTTGTCTCCTTCTCCTCCTGCCCCCAATCCCTCCCAGCATCAGAGTCTTTTCCAATGAGTCAACCCTTCTCATGAGGTGGCCAAAGTACTGGAGTTTCAGCTTTAGCATCAGTCCTTCCAAAGAAATCCCAGGGCTGATCTCCTTCAGAATGGACTGGTTGGATCTCCTTGCAGTCCAAGGGACTCTCAAGAGTCTTCTCCAACACCACAGTTCAAAAACATCAATTCTTCGGTGCTCAGCCTTCTTCACAGTCCAACTCTCACATCCATACATGACCACAGGAAAAACCATAGCCTTGACTAGATGGACATTTGTTGGCAAAGTAATATCTCTCCTTTTGAATATGCTGTCTAGATTGGTCATAACTTTCCTTCCAAGGAGTAAGCGTCTTTTAATTTCATGGCTGCAGTCACCATCTGCAGTGATTTTGGAGCCCAGAAAAATAAAGTCTGACACTGTTTCCACTGTTTCCCCATCTATTTCCCATGAAGTGATGGGACCCGATGCCATGATCTTAGTTTTCTGAATGTTGAGCTTTAAGCCAACTTTTTCATTCTCCTCTTTCACCTTCATCAAGAGGCTTTTTAGTTCCTCTTCACTTTCTGCCATAAGGCTGGTGTCATCTGTATATCTGAGGTGATTGATATTTCTCCCGGCAATCTTGATTCCAGCTTGTGTTTCTTCCAGTCCAGCGTTTCTCATGATGTACTCTGCATGTAAGTTAAATAAACAGGGTGACAATATACAGCCTTGACGTACTCCTTTTCCTATTTGGAACCAGTGTGTTTTTCCATGTCCAGTTCTAACTGTTGCTTCCTGACCTGCATACAGATTTCTCAAGAGGCAGGTCAGGGGGTCTGGTATTCCCATCTCTTTCAGAATTTTCCACAGTTTCTTGTGATCCACACAGTCAAAGGCTTTGGCATAGTCAATAAAGCAGAAATAGATGTTTTTCTGGAACTCTCTTGCTTTTTCCATGATCCAGCGGATGTTGGCAATTTGATCTCTGGTTCCTCTGCCTTTTCTAAAACCAGCTTAAACATCAGGAAGTTCACAATTCACGTATTACTGAAGCCTGGCTTCGAGAATTTTGAGCATTATTTTACTAGTGTGTGAGATGAGTGCAATTGTGTGGTAGTTTGAGAATTCTTTGGCATTGCCTTTCTTTGGGATTGGAATGAAAACTGACCTTTTCCAGTCCTGTGGCCACTGCTGAGTTTTCCAAATTTGCTGGCATATTGAGTGCAGCACTTTCACAGCATCATCTTTCAAGATTTGGAATAGCTCAACTGGAATTCCATCAGCTCCACTAGCTTTGTTCGTAGTGATGCTTTCTAAGGCCCACTTGACTTCACATTCCAGGATGTCTGGCTCTAGATAAGTGGTCACACCATCGTGATTATCTGGGTCGTAAAGAACTTTTTTGTACAGTTTTTCTGTGTATTCTTGCCACCTCTTCTTAATATCTTCTGCTTCTGTTAGGTCCATACCATTTCTGTCCTTTATCGAACCCATCTTTGCATGAACTGTTCCCTTGGTATCTTTAATTTTCTTGAAGAGATCTCTAGTCTTTCCCATTCTTTTGTTTTCCTCTATTTCTTTGCATTGATCTCTGAGGAAGGCTTTCTTATCTCTTCTTGCTATTCTTTGGAACTCTGCATTCAGATGCTTATATCTTTCCTTTTCTCCTTTGCTTTTCACTTCTCTTCTTTTCACAGCTATTTGTAAGGCTTCCCCAGACAGCCATTTTGCTTTTTTGCATTTCTTTTCCATGGGGATGTCTTGATCCCTGTCTGCTGTACAATGTCAGCGACCTTCAAATATACAATACAAGATTACTGACCATAGTCACCATGCTGTAGATTTTACCTCCATGACACTCTTTGTATAACTGTAAGTTTGTATCTTCTGAATTATCTCATCCGTTTTATTACACCTTTTTGACCATAATTAGATTCCTTGGTGCTACATGTCAAACCTCAGATTTCTAGATTTCTTGTTTCAGATGGGAACAAAATGAATTCTTTTACGTCACTTAGCCTCTCTTTCTAAAACTTTTTAACAAAATTACTAAGAACCACACTTGATGTTTTACAGAGTGCTTTGAGGATGAAATAAAACAAAAGATGTGAAATGCTTCGCATATTACTTAGTCTATATAAAAGATTCCTCTTGTTATCAGAAAATGCTATCCAAGGTCATGTTTACTGAGGAATCACAACAATGTCACTGTGAAGAAAAAGACCTCCAGCACTCACACCCCCTTGTAATAAAATTAAGTGAGCAAGGTTGCCCTGGGCACCAGGTTCTTCTCACTATAGTGAGACTGGATAAAACTAGATTTGGATCTAAGTGTCTGATGACAGATGTCTTGAAGGGCACTACTCTGACATGAAGCTCTCAGGAACAAGTCCTCCTGGGATCTCTCCACAGCTCCATTCCTCATGTACTGAATATTTTAATTAAAACCTTGCCTGTGGGGACTAAATATTTAGGGAACTTCCTAAGAAAAGTCATGGGTGTATGAGTTGCTATTTCTTCTCCAATCAACCCATCTGTCCTCAAAAATAAAGAAAAAGATGCTATTGACATTCTTGGAAGCAGCTGATGTGGACATCAGAGCAGGAAGTAACACACAGGCTGGGACACTGAACCAGTCACAAAGGCTTCAGACAAGGCTTCATTACTTCCATCGGTCCTGTGGGGTTTTTTTTCTTTTCGCTTTGGAAGCAAATATCCTTCTGTGTCTATTGTGCCCTTTGAATTTGGAAGCCATAATACAACTAGAAGTAAAATATATCAAATCACAAGCACTCCAACTTAACTTTATTCACCCAACACTAATCTTACTTCCCTTTTACACATATTGCATACCTTCTGATGAAATTTTATTTCTTGCTTTTCTTACAATCATATATGGGTTGAGCAGTTTTCAAAAAATTCATTTCTAAGTAGTAGAGAGACCAGGCCTTCTCATTCTTACACTTATTAATACTGACATCTTCCACAAGTGACTCCAAAGGTTTCTGCAAATGGAAGGAGAGAGTGTGATAAAAATGCATTGTAGATAATCACCATATACTCCTATCATTTTGCAAGGAAATTTCTTTGTGTGTAGAAAGAAAATTTTCAAAACAAACATGTATTTGTTCTCTGCCACAATCCAAAAAGTTAGTGTCCATTAGAATTTTATCAATATGATTGTAAGGGAACCTGAAATATACAGAAAACAAACAAGTAGTGAGAAACTTTTCCAAGGAGAAACATACATCAACACATCCTAACTACATAAAGTTGATAGTTTACATCAGGGCTCACTCTTAGTGCTGTCTGTTCTATGGATTTGGACAAATATATAATGATATTCAATTCAGTTCAGTTCAGTCACTCAGTCATGTCCGACTCTTTGCAGCCCTATGGACTGCAGCACACCAGGCTTCCCTGCCCATCACCAACTCCCAGAGCTTGCTCTAACTCATGTCCATCGAGTCGGTGATGCCATCCAACCATCTCATCCTCTGTCGTCCCCTTCTCCTCCCACCTTCAATCTTTCCCAGCATCAGGGTATTTTCCAATGAGTCAGTTCTTCACATCAGGCAGCCAAAGTATTGGAGTTTCAGTTTCAGCATCAGTCCTTCCAAAGAATATTCAGGACTGATTTCCATTAGGGTGGACTGATTGGATCTCCTTGCAGTCCAAGTGACTCTCAAAAGAGTCTTCTCCAACACCACAGTTCAAAAGCATCAATTCTTCGGTGCTCAGCCTTCTTCACAGTCCAACTCTCACATCCATACATGACTACTGGAAAAACCATAGCTTTGACTAATGATATTATCCATCACTATTATACTATACTGAATAATTTTACTGCACTAAAAATCCTTTGTAGTCCATCTGCTTATCCTTTCCAAAGCCCTAACTCCTAAAAAGCACTTATCTGTTTTACCATCTCCAGTGCTTTACCTTTTCCAGGATGTCATATAACAAAATCACATAGTTGATAGTCTTTTCAGACTGGTATCATTCATTTAGAAACATGAATTTGTCTCTTCCATGTCTTTTCATGACCTGATAGGTCATTTGTTTCTAACATTGAACAGCATTCTATTGTTTGGATTACACAGCTTATTGGTCCATTCATTTATTGAAGGACATATATGCATCCAAATTATGGCAGTAATGAATGAAGATGCTATAAATATCCTTGAACTAGCTTTTGCCTGGGCATAAGTTTTCAATTCCTCTGGGTAAATACCAAGTAGAACAAGTGCTGGATTATATAGTAAGAGTGTGTTTCTTTTTGTAAGAAACTGACAAACTGTTTTCTGAGGAGGCTGCACTAGTCTGCCCTCTGGAAATGAATGAGAGTTCCTGTTGCTCCATATCCTTAGTAGCACTTGGTGTTTCTGTGTCCTGGACATTGGCCATTCTAAAAGATGTGCAGTATTCTCCATTGTTGCTTTAATTTGCATTTTCATGATGACATAAAATGTGGAGAATAACTTAATTTTAAACATTAATAGTTTGGGAATTTTTTTAAGATTTTATCTAAGATGAGGAGCACTCTTCAGGGCTGGCTTTATGAGCGTAAATCCTGTGCGTCACTCAGACCTTGTGCTTAGAAGGTTCTGCTGTGGGTTTAGCACTCTGCTCTTGCCATCTTAAAATTATCACATGTCTTTAACAAAGGGCTCGACATTTTGGTTTTTCCACTGGGAACTGCAAATTGTGTAGCAAAAACGATTCTTCACGCTTAACATCTCCAAGGAGGTTTTTGCATTTTACAAGGAAAACTCATACAAAATGAAGAAGTCAGTTCCTTTTCCTTAAAAAGGAGATATCCCCTCCCTATCAGGAGAGATAATCTGTTGCTACATTTTTCACTTGGGTCTGAGGGATACATACTTAATTATCTATGCTGTTTCATAACAGGATGTGCTGGCCCTTCAAGTCAAACCACAGGAGCCCTCGACGCCAGATTTTAGACAGCACATGAAAAAATGATGTACTACACGCTTCCCATATATAAGTCCATGGTTTGAAATAAACATACATTTTCATATGTTTTCTATTATACATGTGTTCTAAATCATTTGACCTGGAAATAAATATTCACGTAAAAACCAGTATATAGTGAATTGATAATTCAAAGAAATCTTTTTTAGACTCAATTAATTTGATACTGTTTTCTTTGTAAAATATATCTTTATAGTTATCAGATCTCTGAATTAGTCTTAGTATTCTAATATACCCAAATTTAAAAGTCATGCTACACGAGTATTACTCAGCCTTTAAAAGAATACATTTGAATCAGTTCTAATGAAGTGGATGAAACTGGAGCCTATTATATAGAGTGAAGTGAGCCAGAAAGAAAAACACCAATACAGTATACTAATGCATATATATGGAATTTAGAAAGATGGTAATGATAACCCTGTATGTGAGACAGCAAAAGAGACACAGATGTATAGAACAATCTTTTGGACTTTGAGGGAGAGGGAGAGGGTGGGATGATTTGGGAGAATGGCATTGAAACATGTATAATATCATATATGAAACCAATTGCCAGTCCAGGTTCAATGCAGGATACAGGATGCTTGGGGCTGGTGCACTGGGATGACCCAGAGGGATGGTACGGGGAGGGAGGTGGGAGGGGGTTCAGGATGGGGAGCACGTGTATACCTGTGGCAGATGCATGTTGATGTATGGCAAAACCAATACAATATTGTAAAGTAATTAGCCTCCAATTAAAATAAATAAATTAAAAAATAATAATAAAATAAAAAATAAAATTAAAAAAAAAAGTCATGCTACGTTATTCTTAGAGTGTGGTAAGTATCAGTAAGCTTAACCTCTAATTTGAGACTGATCTATCTGGTGAAGACCTGACTATATACAGGAAGGAAGGAACATAAAATGTATCCTGGGCTGAGCATCTGAAGACAGAGTCAAGGCTTACTGTAAAACTAAATGCTGGTGTTTTTTGTTTTTGTTTTTTTTCAGTGAATTAAAATATGTTTTCTTTAGTTTCCCTTGTCTTATATGCTGCTATTCTTTTTTCATTAAAGTTATCACATGAAGATGTTACTCTGGGTAATGAGTCAATAAAGATGAATACAGAGCTAAATAGAGATGCTCATATGGTGACATCCCTGGTGGTCCAGTGGTTAAATGTCCACCTGCCAGTGCAGGAGACACAGGTTCCATCCTTGGTCTGGGAAGATCTTACATGCTTGGGAGCAACTAAGCCCATGAGTCACAACTACTGAGCCTACATCCTGGAGTCCTAGAGCTGCAACTACTGAAGCCTGCATTCCCAGAGTCTGTGCTTCAAAACAAGAGAAGCCACCACAATGAGAAGCCTGCACATGGAAGGGAAGAGTAGTCCCCACTCACCACAGCTACAGAAAGCCAGCATGAAGCAATGAAGACACAACAGCCATAAAGAAATAAAATTGTTTTAAAAAGATGCTCATGTAATGATGCTTATTATCATTGAAAAAAGAATAAAACAAACAAAAGCACTCAGTAATAAATCTAGAATGAGGATGTTTGGTACAAATATTAAAATGAAATGGGTTTATCTTCAGGTAAAAAGTTTTTAAAAATAAAATTAATATCACATAGCAAACGATAACTTCTATTTAAAAATATATAGGTTTACATTTAAGAATGTATTAAGAATGTACCAGACACCAAAAGCATTTTTCAAATTATGCTATAAAACTAGACAAGTCTAGCTTGTCTCTTGAACTCATTTTTCTGTCCACCCATGAATCGTATGAGTTGCATGTGATTTGCATGAATAAAATGCATGTGGGCATGTACTTCAATAGGCATGTGAGCATAAATGTGCGTATGAATGTGGATGATCATGGAAACAAATGTACAGTGAAATGTAATTCAAAAGAAATCTTAAAAATATAAATTACAGGTTCATGGTTGACTCTTCCAAAGTTATTTTTCATGAGATCTCACTTTGCCCACACGTTTACTTCACAGATTTAAAAATAACTTGAGAAGGTATGTCAAAATTTTACATAATTGTTGGCCTAGCAAGTCAATACTTTCCCTAGCTTGATTGAACTATATCAAACCATCTTATTTGTTTCTATATAATTAAAACGTGTATCTTAGAGAAGATTTTGCTTTCCCCACAGCCTTTTTAGGGCGCTCTTGACCTCTTTGTTCTGAAGACTATAGATCAGCGGATTCAGCATGGGGATGACTATGGCGTAGGACACAGACGCCATCTTGTCTGTGCTCATGGAATGGCGGGAGCCGGGCTGTAGGTACATGAAGGCGCCTGTCCCATAGAAGATGGAGACGGAAGTGAGGTGGGATGCACAGGTGGAAAAGGCCTTCTGATGTCCTTCAGATGAGCGCACCCTCAGAATGGTGACAAAGATAAACAGGTAAGAGATCAAGATGACCATAATAGTGAAGGTGATATTGAAGCCTGCCAAAATAAAAAACACCATCTCACTTCTGATGCTGTCTGAGCATGAGAGAGCCAGGAGAGGAGTAGCATCACAGAAGAAGTGATCGATCACATTGGATCTGCAGAAAGAGAGACTGAATGCATTCCAAGTGTGCACAGAGGCCTCCAGAAAACCAAAGACATAGCATCCTACGACCATCCAAGCACACACTCTTGGTGTCATGATGTCGGTGTAATGGAGTGGCTTACACACCGCTGCATGACGGTCATAGGCCATTGAGGCCAAGAGAAAAGTTTCTACAATCAGAAAGACAGCAAAAAAATACAACTGAGCAGCACAAGCTTTGTAGGAAATGACCTTATCTCCCATGAGGAATCCAGCCATCACTTTGGGAGTGACGGCTGTGGAGTAACCAAAGTCCATCAGGGAGAGGTGGCTGAGGAAGAAGTACATGGGAGTGTGGAGATGAGAGTCCAGCAGGATCAGCATGATCACCCCCAGGTTCCCAACCAGAGTGAGGAGGTAGATGAGTGTGAACACTAGAAAGAGTGGGATCTGCAGTTGTGGGTCATCAGTTATCCCGGCAAGAATGAACTCAGTCACGACTGTACTGTTCTCCTTGGGGATCATTTGTGCAGTATGTGAATGGCCTATAGCAATGAAAAAAGAAAGGCTGGTTAGTATCTGAACTTAGAACTAGCATGATGCCCAAGATTGCCTTATATCAGAATTTTCTGTATTAACTTATGCATAATAACAAAAGGTAATTTTAAAATATTGGTAGAAATATGGAATGCTCTACTTTTAAGGATTTTGAAGATATTATAACCCAATCTTCTATCCTCATAAATGATTGAAACTGAAGTTCAGAGATGGAAAGAGACATGCAAAATCATCGGAAAAATCCGTTAAATGTGAAATTTGTTATAGGACTTCCCTGGCAGGTCAGTGGTTAAGACTCTGTGCTTTCAATGCAGGGGGAGGCAAGTTCGATCCTTAGTCAGGGAACTAATATTTCACATTCAGTGCAGCATGGCTGATAAACACAAAGGGGGAAAAAAGCCAATTCATTGGAAAAGACCCTGATACTGGGAAAGATTGAGGGTAGAAGAAGGGGGAAACAGAGGATGAGATGATTGGATGGCATCATCATCTCAATGGACATGAGTCTGAGCAGACTCCAGGAGACGGTGAAGGACAGAGAGGCCTAACGTGCTGCAGTCCATGGGTTTGCAAAGAGCTAGACATGACTGAGTGACTGAGCACTCATGCACCCTCACTAGGCACTGTGTTTTGGTTATAACCTGTGAAGTACCATTGGTCATTTTGTTAGTCCTAATAATTTCTTTATCTTAATTTAGGCTTCCTATCCCATATAGATCATCAATCCTGTGTAAGTAGACCTAAGTAATGAATTAAACTATGATAGTTAGAAACTACTGAGCACTTTCTATTTTCAGGGCACCACATGCAAGCTATATCCCCATTGATTTATTACCTCACTATGTGAGATATTATCTCCATTTAGTATATGGGAAACTGAAGCTTACTCACAAGGAGTTACACACTGAAGTCCTTAAAACTAGTAAATTGCAGAGCTGGTTTTTGAACACACATCATTTTGAATCAAAGCCTGAGTTCTCGATCACTAAGAAATATCCCCCTAATATTGTGTATATAATCAAATTCTCTACCACAGCCCCAGGCACAAAAAAGTTACTCATTATATCAACCTACTCATACTTCATAAGAAGTGTGGGGAAATAAAAAGCATGGTCTTTGGAATCCAGGCAACTTGCTAGTGGGAACTTGGCTAATACACTATATTTCTAAATCCTAACTGAGTGACAAGAACTATATCCATACAGGTTTACAGTTGAATTCCTCTCCCTTCTCTTCAAAAGAAAAAAATTAAAAAAAAATTACTTCTACATTTAAAAGTAACATAAGTTTGGTGTAACATCAATTAGTAGGCTCCATAAAGGGCTGGAATTTCTTCAGTAATCCTTCCCACATTTATTTCTCTTCCAGTACTAAGTAAGTGTTTATAGTATATCAGGTTGTGTGCTAATTGTAAGGTCTATGATGAAATAAGAAACATATTCCCTGATCAGGAAGTATAGAAGACCAAGAAAGATACACAAAATGATCATCACCGTGGGATAACTTATTCTTTATTCCCAAGCAGAGAGCTTTACTTTTGCCCTTCAGGCCGCTGGGATCATACCATGGTCTCATTTACACTCCAGTTCAGGAACGGCAACCCAGTCCAATATTCACACCTGGAGAATCCCATGGACAGGGGAGCCTGACAGGCTACAGTCCATGGAGTCTCAAAGAGTCGGACATGACTCAGTGACTAACACTTTCACCAGCCGATATATCTACTAGTCAATCATTCCAGATGCCCAATGCCAGCAAAGTTCCAGAATGATAACTGAGCTAACTGGGGGACTTCCCTGGTAGCCCAACAGCTAAGACTCCATACTCCCAAGGCAGGGGACCCGGGTTCGAACCCTGACCAGGAAGCTAGATTCCACAGGCCACAACCAACAGTTCGCACTCTGCGAGGAAGATCCGATGTGCCGCAACCGAGACCTGGCACGGCCAAGTAAACAAAAATAAATAAGTATTTAAAAAAATTATAACTGGAGTCCAGGTCCTCTCTTTCCTGTAAATTGTTCCTTCCGGTGTGATGTTTACACCTTTTCTTTCCTTTTATAATTGTTCTCTTAATCTGGGTCCCCCTTATTTATTTCTCTCTGTTCTTATTCTTTTTAATGAATGATGTTATGTGCTCTCCAGATTATAATAAATTTTCAATTGAGACACAATTTGATACTCTCCAGTGTGGCTAATACTTTGATACTCCAAAAGAGCAAGTAAAAAGTGGTTAAGTTTTAACAACTTGTTCAAATTGTAGAAGCTCATGCATAGCAAAGCAAGGACTACTCAAGACCCTCATGTTCATTTTATTTTTTTACAAAAGTAAATACATATCCTCCTTAAGAATTTCTTTGATGTGTGTGACACAGTCGCCTTTGAAAAATCACAGACACATAATGACATTCAAAACATTCAGTATTCAGTTGTGAATAAATCGAGATGGAAACAGGTGTCTTGCTGTATTCTCCCAGTTACCACTGCCCCTGAAAATTCATACAGATCATAGATTTGATCAGAGGCTTACCTGGCTCCCTGAACAATGAACAGGCAAATTCAGCACTTTCGCATATGAGTTTCAAATCAAAAATTCATAAAAGATAAGAAACATTTTACTGCAATGTTCTTTAGTGTTTAATCAAAAGGGAAAAGTTCTCCAGAACAAAGAGATATCGAGAAAAAAAAATTTAATGCCAGGAAAGCAGCTAACATGAATTGTATGGTAAGAGCTGCTGATCAGTGGTCTCAGATAAGTCACTTACTTGCTTTAAGTCACTATATATTCATCTATATAGTGTAGATATTAGAAAGGCAGCCCTCAAACAACATCCTTCCAGAAAGACTGAGAGACTCCTGTAATGTCTGAAAAGGAGCACTCATCATAATCATACTCAAAGTCCTCATTATTTGCAGCTATCTGCCCTATTCATTACTGCAGGCTCCCAGTAAATCTCATTTTGAGAGAAGACCATGGAAGGCAATAGACGCCTACAACTGCCAAGGACGTGGACAATCAGTAGAATGAATGAAGGCTCAAGGGGCTCTAGCCCTTGGTCTGCTACCTACAATGTAAGGGGCTATCTATAATATAAGGCCTGTTACCTGTAACATAAGGCCAAAAGGAGTCATAAGAGAACGTGAACAGTGAAAGAGTTGCACAGCCACGGAGCTCCCAGGGGACAAAGTCCCCACGAGACCAAAAACAGGTCCCTTTCTCACAGTACTGGAGAACAAGTGATGAATGCATCTATAGGAATCCAGTTCTGCTTGTTTCTGGGAGACCATGACTGTGTTACCGTAACTTGCATTAATTCCCTTAGATAATGCTAACATTGTTACATCTTTACATTTAAGCCTGAGGGGATGGAAGCAGAGGGTTTCCTCTAAGCCAAATGGATTATAGAAACTATTGCATTCCTTAGTTCACTTGAAACATTTGTACCGTTGATAAGAATTATTCATTCATTCAACTACTGATTTTTCTCAAAGGAGTTTAGCCATACTCCTGGCTCTGGATGTACATATCCATGTAAAGCAAACTTGTTCTTAGGCTCATGTGCTTAAGTTTACTGGAGAAGACAAAAATTAAATGAACTCACTAATAAGGATATAAAATTATTAAAGAACAGGTGCTCATATGAGAGTGAGCAATAAAAAAGATCTACTTTTAATTGACTGGTCAGAATCAATTTGGGGGGGGGACATTTTTTTTCTCAGGAGAATTTTTCTCAGGACAACTAATGAATTAACACCTCACTCAATACTGAAAGGATGAATATAGCAATGTGGGTAGACCTAGGTATTATCAGAATAAGTAAAGTAAGTTTGATAAAGACAAATATCCTATGATATCACTTACATGTGGATCTAAAATAAATTATACAAATGGACTTACTTACAAAGCAGAGACAGACTCACAGAAATATAAAACAAATTCATTGTTACCAAAGGAGAAAGACGAGGGGTAGGGATAAACTTGAGTTTAACTATAATAATTTATAGTCCAACTCTCACATCCATACATGACTACTGGAAAAACCAGAGCCTTGACAAGATGGACCTCTGTTGGCAAAGTAATGTCTCTGCTTTTGAATATGCTGTCTAGGTTGGTCATAACTTTCCTTCCAAAGAGTAAGTGTCTTTAAATTTCATGGCTACAGTCACCATCTGCAGTGATTTTGGAGCCCAAGAAAACGAAGTCTGTCACTGTTTCCATTGTTTCCCCATCTATTTGCCATGAAGTGATGGGACCAGATGCCATGATCTTAGTTTTCTGAATGTTGAGCTTTAAGCCAACTTTTTAACTTTCCTCTTTCACTTTCATCAAGAGACTCTTTAGTCATTCTTCACTTTCTGCTATAACAGTGGTGTCATCTGCATATCTGAGGTTATTGATATTTCTCCCAGAAATCTTGATTCCAGCTTGTGTTTCATCCAGTCCAGCATTTCTCATGATGTGCTCTGCATATAAGTTAAATAAGCAGGGTGACAGTATATACAATCTTGAAGTACTCCTTCCCCAATTTGGAACCAGTCCATTGTTCCATGTCCAGTCCCAACTGTTGCTTCTTGACCTGCATAGAGGTTTCTCAGGAAACAGGTAAGGTGGTCTGGTATTTCCATCTTTTAAGAATTTTCCACAGTTTTTTTTGATCCACACAGTCAAAGGTTTTGGAATAGTCAATAAAGCAGAGGTAGATGTTTTTCTGGAACTCTCTTGCTTTTTCCATGATCTGATGGATGTTGGCAATTTGATCTCTGGTTCCTCTGTCTTTTCTAAATCCAGTTTGAACATCTGGAAGTTCACAGTTCACATACTGTGGAATCGTGGCTTGGAGAATGTTGAGCATTACTTTGCTAGAATGTGAGATAAGTGCAATTGTGCAGTTGTTTGGGCATTCTTGAGGCTTCCCTGGTGGCTCAGATGGTAAAGCACCTGTCTGCAATGCAGGAGACCTGGGTTCAATCCCTGGATCGGGAAGATCTCCTGGAGAAGGAAATGATAGCCCACTCCAGTAGTCTTGCCAGGAAAATTGCATGGATGGAAGAGACTGCTAGGTGACAGTCCATGGGGTCACAAAGAGTCAGACATGAGTGAGCAACTCCACTTTCTTTGAGCATTCCTTGGCATCGCCTTTCTTTGGGATTAAAACTGACCTTTTCCAGTCCTGTAGGCACTGCTGAGTTTTCCAGATTTGCTGGCATACTGAGTGCAGCATTTTCACAGCATCATCTTTCAGGATTTGAAATAGCTCAACTGGAATTTCATCACCTCCACTAGCTTTGCTCATAGTGTTGCTTCCTAAGGCCCATTTGATTTTGCATTCCAGGATGTCTGGCTCTAGGTGAGTGATCATACCATCGTGATTATCTGGGTCATGAAGATCTTTTTTGTACAGTTCTTTTGTGAATTCTTGCCACCTCTTCCTAATATCTTCTGCTTCTGTTAGGTCCATATCATTACTTTATTGAGCCCATCTTTGCATGAAATGTTCCATTGGTATCTCTAATTTTCTTGAAGAGATCTCTAGTATTTTGCATTCTACTGTTTTCCTCTATTTCTTTACATTGATTATTAAGGAAGTTTTTCTTATCTCTCTTTGCTGTTCTTTGGAACTCTGCATTCGGATGGGTATATCTTCCCTTTTCTCCTTTGCCTTTAACTTCTCATCTTTTCTCAGCTATTTGTAATGCCTCCTCAGACAACCATTTTGCATTATTGCATTTTTTTCTTGGGCATGATCTTGATCGCTGCCTCCTGTACAATGTCATGAACATCCATCCATAGTTCTTCAGGCACTCTGTGTATCAAATCTAATCCCTTGAATATTTGTTACTTTCACCGTATAATCAGAAGGGATTTGATTTAGGTTGTACCTGAGTGGTCTAGTGGTTTTCCCTACTTTCTTCAATTTAAGTCTGAATTTGGCAATAAGGAGTTCATGATCTGACCCACAGTCAGCTCCCAGTCTTGTTTTTGCTGACTGTATAGAGTTTCTCCATCTTTGGCTGCAAAGAATATAATCAATCTGATTTTGGTATTGACCATCTGGTGATGTCCATGTTTAGAGTTGTCTCTTGTGTTGTTGGAAAAGGGTGTTTGCTATGATCAGTGTGTTCTCTTGACAAAACTCTGTTAGCCTTTGTCCTGCTTCATTCTGTACTCCAAGGCCAGACTTGCCTGTTACTCCAGGTATCACTTGACTTCCTAGTAAAGTCCAATGCTGTAGAAAACAATATTACGTAGGAACATGGAATGTTAGGTCTATAAATCAAGGTAAATTGGAAGTGGTCCAACAAGAGATGGCAAGAGTGAACATCAACATTTTAGGAATCAGTGAATTTAAATGGACTGAAATGGGTGAATTTAACTCAGATGACCATTATATCTACTACTGTGAAAAAGAATCCCTTAGAAGAAATGGAGTAGCCATCATAGTTAACAAAAGAATCTGAAATGCAGTTCTTGGGTGCAATCTCAAAAATGACAGAGTCATCTTTGTTCATTTCCAAGGCAAACCACTCAATATCACAGTAATCCAAGTCTATGCCCTGACCAGGGCATGCTGAAGAAGCTGAAGTTGAATGAATGGTTCTATGATGACGTACAAGACCTTCTGGAGCTAACACCAAAAAAAAAAAGATGTCCTTTTCATCATAGAGGACTGGAATGCACCACCTAGGAAGCCCATAAAATCAACTATCCTTCAATAGAATTTTTTTAAAAAAAGAATGAATGGTTTCCCTGGTGGCTCAGGTGGTAAAGAATCTGCCTGCAATGCAGGAGACACGGGTTCAATTCCTGGGTCAGGAAGATCCCCTGAAGAAGGAAATTGCAACCCACTCCAGTATTCTTCCCTGGAGAATCCCTCGGAGAGGAGCCTGGCAAGCCCCAGTCCATGGGGTTGCAAACAGTCAGACATGACTGAGGGACTCACTTTCACTTTTCAATAAAATATTTTTAAAAAAAGGATGAATAGAGGTGGTAACAATGGTTGGCTCAAACAACATGAAGAGTTATGGTAAGGCCTCAAATTGTCCAAGTTGGCAGAATCTAAGTAACCAAGGAAGTGCAGTGTAGCAAGCAAGACCTTTTCCTTGGCTCTTTGTATTGTGTTCTTTCTAGAACAAAATCTTGAATGAACCCAAACAAACACCTCCTCCCAAACACATGTCCAGAGGAATGACTGGATCATAGGGCCAGTATAGACAACTGGAAGCACAAATAACTCAAATCTTGTCCAGCATAAAGCAAACCATTGGGATTTGTTATTAGTGTCAGACTGGAGTACCTTTTATTCCAATCAGTTTGAGCACCTGCATTATTATAAGTCAAGTAATAACCTCTTTCTTGAGAAGCATCCATCGTATCTAAAAATTATTCCTTACAGCTTACAAATTTAAAAGCCGCAGAGGAGTAATTCCTAGAATATATGTACAGTTTGTTATTTTTTTAGTAGTTGAAATCTACTATAATTCCCAGGTGGCACTAGCGCTAAAGAACTGCCTGCCGATGCGGGAGGTGTGAGAGCTGCAGGTTCAGTCCCTGGGTCGTGCCGATGCAGGAGATGTGAGAGCTGCGGATTCAGTCCCTGGGTCGTGCCGATGCGGGAGGCGTAAGAGCTGCGGGTTCAGTCCCTGGGTCGTGCCGATGCAGGAGGTGTGAGAGCTGCGGGTTCAGTCCCTGGGTCGTGCCGATGCGGGAGGTGTGAGAGCTGCGGGTTCAGTCCCTGGGTCGTGCCGATGCGGGAGGTGTGAGAGCTGCGGGTTCAGTCCCTGGGTCGGGAAGATCCCCTGCAGCAGGACACGGCAACCCATTCCAGTATTCCTGCCTGGAGATTCCCATGGGCAGAGGAGTGTGGTGGACTACAGTGCAAAGGATCACAAAGAGTCGGACATGACTGAAGTGACTTAGCACAGCACACAACTACTGGACTGAAGCAAGACTGGATGGAATTCTCATACACCGAGGCTTCAGATTCTGCAAATATCATTAACCATCATCTTACTCTATTAATGCTTCTGTTCTTTCTACTTCTGAGAGAAACAGCGGCTGCTCTTATTACTGGAAATGCTTTGAAATCTTTCTTTCCTCTAAGTTCATGTTTTTACCAGTGTCTATATAGTGTGGGAGATACGAACATATAATGTGCAGACAGATGTATCTGGATTTAAATACCATTTTGTACTTAGGAAACCTTTAATAAGCCCTTGAAATAAGATTGGCATGATGGTACTATAGATATCACCATATCATAATATAGTTGGAAGTAGATTTTATATAGATACATATAGATAGATAGATATGTGTGTGTATATATATATATATATAGTATAACCATAATGCCTAAAGTGATACTCACTCAAAAATTTTATTATGATTGTTCTTATTCTTTCATTAACTCACAAATATCCCTGGAGAACACATGTATTAAACTCTTTTTCCCCCAAGAACTACAGAAGCTTACAGTTAAAATTGGAATATAAAACACGCATGGAATTATTATGCTACAAATGATGATTATGGTCAGTGAAGTATAAGTAGTTACTATTAAAATTTACAAAGATTGTGATGTTAATTTCACTAATAGTATACTGTGTGTGTGTGCGTGTGCATGCACGTGTGTGTGTATAGTAAAGGGGCTTCCCAGGTGGCTCAAGTGGTAAAGAACCCACCAGACATTGCAGGAGACTCAAGAGATGTGAATTAGATCCCTGGGTTGGGAAGATCCCCTGGTGTAGGGAACGGCAACCTGCTCCAATATTGTTGCCTAGAAAATTTCATGAACAGACGAGCCTGTCAGGCTACAGTCCATGAGGTCGAAGTTGGACACAATTGAGCTACTGAGCAAAACGTGCACTATAGTATAATTTATAGTGAGCCTGATTGCTAAATTATCAAAATAAATAGTAAGCTCAGAATTGAGTGGAACGACGTTTACACGAGATTAAGATGACGGAGTAGAAGGATGTGCGCTCATCTCCTGCCAGAGCACCAAACTGCAGCTAGTTGTTGAGCAACTGTTGACAGTGCGATCCTGGAGCCCGCCAGGAGAAGATACCCCTCATCCGAGGGCAAACAGGAGCTGCAGTGAAGCGGTGTGAGGGGAACAGTTACGGTAAAAACAAGTCCTACACCCGCCGGGTGGGCAAGTCACAAGCTGGAGAGCAATGATACCAAAGAAGCTCTCGCACTGCTGTTAAGTTTCTAGGCCCCACGTCAGGCTCCCCAGCCTGGGAATCCAGCCAAGGGACTGGGAATCCAGCCAAGGGACTGGGAGTCCCCAGGGAACCTGACTTTGAAGGCCAGCGGGCTTTGACTACAGTTTCCATAGAACTGGGGGACACAGAGACTCTTGGAGGGCAGAAATGAGTGGAGTGATGTCTTTATTTTTTACTTATTTTATTGAAGTGTAGTTGGTTTACAAAGTTGTGTTAATTTCTACTGCACAGCAAAGTGACTCGGTTATACATGGAGTGATGCCTTTAAAAGTAAAAAGGATAAGTCACAATCTAGAATTTTGTAATCAAATATCGTATCTTTCAAAAATGAAACAAATCGAAACCTTTCAGACAACAGATTAAGAGGTTCAGTTGCTGGCAGATCTATACTGAAAGATACACTAAAGGAGGTTCTTCCAAGCCAAAAAAAAAAAGCCCCAAAATGAAAATACAGGAGATTAGAATAGGCTGTGGAATTAGTCCTCTGGGAGAACTAATGTGTGAATAATAAAAATAAATATATTGACTTTTAAAATAATGTTGAAAAATATTCTAAAGTTTTAATTATATTTAAAGTTAAAATATATGACCATTAAAGCATAAAGGGATGGGAAGCAATCAGAATCAAAATGTTACACTGTCCTTTCTTGATGAAGAAAAATAAAAATATTGATGCACAATTTAATAAGTGAAGGATGAAAGTTGCAATAATAGGGGACAAAAAAGCAAAATTAGTTAATTCCTTCTTGTGAGATAACCTTATTCCAAAAGGAAGGAAAAAATGAAACAAAGAACAAGTGAGGCGAATAGAAAACAAGTGGCAGACTGAAACCCAGCTGAATCAGTGATTAATTTGAGTGTTAAAGTTCAACAAGTTTAGGCAAAGATAAAAGGTTTTGAGCTGATATATATTGAATTGAAAACATATATTTGGGTTTCAAAATGTGATAATATAAAACATTTGTTTTCTAATTGTTAAAAAATGAAAGAAAGAAACTAGATGACTTCTGCTGCCACTTAAGTTACGCTGTGCTGTGCTCAGTCACTCGGTCATGTCTGACTCTGAGACCCATGGACTGCAGCCCACCAGGCTCCTCTGTCCATGGAGATTCTCCAGGCAAGAATACTGGAGTGGGCTACCCCAAGGGATATTCCCAACCCAGGGATCCAACTCAGGTCTCACACATTGCAGGCAGATTCTTTACCATCTGAACCCCAGGGAAGCCCTAAGTTACACTAAGTAACATCAACATTTCCTAAAGCTACCTGAAGATGTAATCCAAATGCCTTTTCTATTATTAATAGTTTTTCCTTCTCTGGTCAGAACACATAACCACCAACATCCTTACAAGATGAAATCAAATGATAATAGGAGAAGCAGGTTATGGCTTCCTCTTTGTGCTGAGGTCTAATTTCTCTTTCTTGAAGTATAAGTGGCATATAACAATATGTTAGTTTCAATGACTTGGTATTTGTGTGTATTGCAAAATGATCACCACAATAAGTCTAGTTAACATCCATTCCCATACAGTTACAATTTTTTTTTCTTCTGATGAGGACTTTTAAGATCTACTCCCTTAGCAGCTTTCAAATATGCCATACAAGATTATTGACTATAGTCACCATGCTGTAGATTTCACCTCCAGGACATTTATTGTATAGCCATAAATTTGCACCTTCTGAATTATTTCATCCTCTTGATTACACCTTTTGGGACCATAATTGGATTCCTTGGCACTGCATGTCAAACCTCAAAGTCTTCAGTTCTAGATTTCTTGCTTCAGATGGGAACAGAATAAACTCCTTAACATCACTTAGCCTCACTTTCTAAAACTTTTTAATGGAATTACTAATAACTACTCTTGATGTTTTTACAGAGTGCTTTGAGGATAAAATAAAACAAAAGATGTGAAATGCTTAGTAAATCACTCAGTCTCTCTAAAAGACTCCTCTAGTTATCAGACGGTGCTGCCCAAGGTCACCCTGGCTGATGCGCCACAGCAACGGCCCTGTGAAGGTAAAGGCCTCCAGCTCCGAGACCCTGAAGACCACCTTGTGAGAAAATAAAATCAAGTGAACAGGGTTGCCCTGGGCACCAGGGTTTCTCACTCTAGTGAGTTTGAATGAAGCCAGATTGGGATTTAAGGGTCTGGTGACTGATGTCTTGAAGGGGATTATTTGGACATGAAGCTCTCAGGAACCAATTCTCCTGGGATCCATCCACAGCTCCATGCCTCATGTACTGAATATTTTAATTAAAACCTTGCCTGTGGGGATCAAGTCCTTAGGGAACTTACCTAGGAAATTCATGGCCGTATGAGTTGTTATTTCTTCTCTAGTATACCCATCTATTCTCAAAAATCAAGAAAACGAGGCTATTAACATTCTTGGAAGCAGCTGATGCGGACATCAGAGAGCTGGAAAAGGAACATGGGGTGGGGCATAGAATCACAAAGGCCTCAGACAACATTATTTCCATCAGTCCTGTGGGGTTTTTTTTTTTCTTCTCTTTTTCTCTTTGGCTATATCAATAAATATCCTTTTTTTTTTTAAATTAGGGTACAGTTGCTTTACAATGTTATGTTAGTTTCTGCTGTGCAACAATGGGAATCAGTCATATGTGCACATATATCCCCTTAGACCTCCCTCCCAATCTGCCACCCCACCCCTGTAGGTCACCACAGAGCACCAAGCTGAGCTCCCTGCACTGTACCACAGGATCCCACTGGTGGTCTATTTAACACGTGGTAGTGTATATATCAGAGAAGGCAATGGCACCCGCTCCAGTACTCTTGCCTGGAGAATCCTATGGACAAAGGAGCCTGGTAGGCTGCAGTCCATGGGGTCGCTAAGAGTCAGACAGGACTGAGCAACTTCACTCTCACTTTACACTTTCATGCATTGGAGAAGGAAATGGCAACCCACTCCAGTGTTCTTGCCTGGAGAATCCCAGGGATGGGGGAGCCTGGTGGGCTGCCATCTATGGGGTCGCACAGAGTCAGACACGACTGAAGCAACTTAGCAGGAGCAGCAGTGTGTATATGTAAATCCTAATCTCCCAATCCACCCCTATTTACAATAGCCAGGACATGGAAACAATCTAAATGTCCATAACAGATGAATGGATAAAGAAGATGTGGCACGGATATCAAGGAATACTATTCAGCCATTAAAAAGGAAAGAAATAGGGTCACTTGTAGAGACATGGATGAACCTAGAATGAAGTTAATCAGAATGAGAAAAAGAAGTATTGCAAATATGCTTCTGTGTCTACTGTGCCCCTTGTATTCTGAAGTCATACCTGACTATGAGTAAAATCTAGCAAATGACAGCTACTCCAACTTTATTCTCATCCAACACTAATCTTGGTTTCATTTTATGCACCTTCAGATGAAATTTCATTTCTTGGCTTTCTTACAATTAGATATGAGTTGAGTGGTTTCGGAAGTGATTTATTTCTAAGTGGTAAAGACCAAGACTTCTTACATTAATAACATTGATATTACAAGTGACTCCAAAGGTTTCTGTGGGTTGGAGGAAAGAAGGGGAATAAAAAAAGCATGTGGAGTGCATATATAATGTAGAGAGCGATATATAATATCTTATAATATATTTAATTTTAGAAGCCATGATCTAAACTATCATGATAAGCTACCTCTTACTAAATAAGATGACGCATGTCATAGCAAGTGTTCTATATACATATATAAATAATTACTCATTTGTCTAAGCACTGCTTTTGAGCACTGCATACTATATGTCATGCTTATCTACGCCAGTATTTCTGTCTTGGGTCAGAATTTATTTCAGCCTTTGCAGAGTTTTTCCATCTCTGTGGATATGAAGGCCCAAAATTCTCTTAGAGAATAAGATTTTTTAATTCCTCAGGGGACATAGCATCTCTCCAGTATGCCCTGCAAAATTCAAGGTGCTAATTTGAGTCCTTTATCCTCTGTGCATTTTAGTATTCATCAAATTCTGAAAGGAGGTTCATGAAACAAAAAAGGCTAAGGACCACAGATAGAACTGTTATGACTGAAGCATAGCTGCTCTGTTTATGAGGAGCTGGGATTTGGCACTTTTCTCCCCAGTCTGGGTTCTGTATGTTCAGTGCCAGATAATACCTAGATGGGCTTTTTTGTCAGAGCCTTGTGGAATGCTGGTATCATTCCATAAATCCTAAAAATAATCCAGTGTTGTCAAAATTTTTAAAGTTTGGAAATGATATTTCAAACATCCCCTTCCTAGAGTTCAAATGCTCATCAGCCTAATAAAGATGCTGAGAAGTATTGCAGTCAAAGCTGTTTGATGCGTCTCCTCATGGAAAAGCTTTTTCCTGTGTAAACCTATTAACTCCCGCATAGCATTAGTGTTTGGAGGGGAAAATCTTGCAGTCCATGAAATTCATACAAAGTATCCCCTGGGAGCAATTTATTTCAGAGTTGTATTCTTTGAACATTTCATGCCAACTTTCAAAAGAACCGTATATAATTTGCCATATATAATTCATGGTTCTCTCTCATTATGCTGAGCATTTTGTGAGGACTCATTTTTTGACATGTTTACCTTTCAAATGCCATCAAAATGCCTGAATGTTTTAGTTATCAATAAAGGCTTCATGCATAAATGAATGACTCAGAACCTTTTGTTTGTTTTATTGATGGGGAAGCAAGTAACTAACCAACCGTTCCAATTTTCCCAGGCCAGAGGTTTCTCAGGACTGGAGTCTTTCTACTAAATCTGGAAAATTCCAGGCAAATTGAGACAAGTTGAACACAGGTCTCCTGTATTGCAGGTGGACTCTGTATTGTCTGAGCCACCAGGGAAGCCCAGTAGGTCATGCTCAGTGGTGGTAACTTTTTGTTTTGCTAATTTTTGTTTTCAGTAGTTCTATTTGTTCACTCTGTGTGTATATGTGTGTGCGTGTGTGTTGGGAATTGAGTTAAACATAGGCCATGAATTTTTTCTTGTTTAATCCTCACAATAATCCCAGGAAATAAGAGATATTCTTTTGTCTCTATTTCAGTGACAAGGAAATTAAGACAATGGTTTCATACCTGGCTCAAGAATGTATAGCCTTTCTCCAAAGAAAACCATATTTGAAAAGATACATGCACCCCAGTGCTCATTGCAGTTCTATTGATATTAGCCAAGACATGGAAGCAGACAATGTCTATCGACAGATGAATGGATAAAGACGTTATGTGGTACCTGACACACAATGGAATGTTACTCAGTCATTACGAAGAATGAATAACGCCATTTGCAGCAACATGGAGGGACCTAGAGATTATTATACTATGTAAAGTAAGAGAGAGACAAATAGCATACAATATGTAAAATAGTAAAATGATATGTAAAAGCTTAAAAAAGGATACAAATGAAATTATTTAGAAAACAGAAACATACTCCCAGACTTTGAAGATAAACTCATGGTTACCAAAGGGGAAATGTCTGGGGAAAGGATAAATTAAGAGGTGGGTTAGGCCTAACAGGCACACACTACTATATATTACTATAAAATATATAATCAACTAGGACCTACTGTATAGCTCAGGGAACTATACTCAATATTCGGTAATAACCAATATGGGAAGAGAATCTGAAAAGGAACGGATATATGTATGTGTATAACTGAATCAGTTAGCTGTACATCTGAAACTAACACAAAAATTGTGTTAATTTGCATGCATAATCAATTATGCATGCAAAGTTGCTCCAGTCGTGTCCTACTCTCGGCAACCCTATGGACTAGTATGGCTTGCCCTGTGGAGTCTGGTAACCCATTGGACTCCTCTTTGTCCATGGGATTCTCCAGGCAAGAATACCATAGTGGGTTGCCATGCCCTCTTCCAGGGGATCTTCCCTGGAGGGCATGGAACCAGAAGCTTGCAGTTACCAGATGCAAACGATCACATGCAGAATGAATAAACAATAAGGTCCTACTGTATAGCATGGGGGCTATGGTCAATATCCTATGAAAAACCATAATGAGAAAGAATATGAAAAAGAATCAATTATACTTCAGCATAAAATAAAAATTAAATTGAAAAAAATTTAAAAAAGAACACCTCTGGCCCTGGAGCCACTTCTGTCCTGCCTTCCAAACTGGATTCTGCAGGTACAGCAAAGAGATAAGGTCATGAAATTCATCTTTGAAAATAAGCACTCAGTAATTCATGTGGGAAATAATGTGGACAAGGCTAATCCACTTCCTGCTGGGGGAGATAGAGAGGGAGAAAGAAAGAAACCTGGAAAGCTATCATCTTGACATTAATCCAAGAGGCGAGTAAATCTGAATATGAGTTTTTAATATGTGATAAACAGGCCAAGTGAGCCGAGAGATATCTTTAGCTCTGAGTTATGAAACGCAGTCACATGGGGACGTGGCCTACATTTTCAGCGTTATATCCGGTGAGGAGTTTCGCCTCCTAAGTGAAAGTGACCTTTTGCCAACCTGTTTGGCCAAGGCAGCTGGAGTCCTACGAATTCTGAGTGTGCTGAGCAGGAGTCTGCTTGACGTTGAGGGGCAGGAGACGGCAAATCCGGGCCCACTCTCGGGCAACATGTCCCGGGTGGAGCCACTTAAAGTTTCGGTACCTCAGTTTCCTCATCTGAGAAACAGGAGATGGCGGGAAGATCAAGATACAGTAAGAGGCGTGGAGAGCCAACAGTGTGGGCTAGAATCCTGCTTCTATCCCTCAGTTCTTGTGCATCTGAACTTCAGTTTCACCATCTGGAAAACGAAAAAAAAAAAAATTAATTCACCTCTCACAGATTTAGTATGAACTTTAAAGAGATGATGTACATTAAAATATGGAAAACAACTGGCATGGTAAAAGTGCCCGATAAAATCATAAATGCCTCGTCCTGAATGTTCAGCCATCCATCCACTCAGGAAGACGTGCTGAACACCTGCTGCGTGCCAGGCACTAAGTTGGGTGCCGGGGACTCGCAGGCAGAGATGACAGAGCGGCTGTTCTCAACTCACTCATCGCTTAGGAGGATACGGTGACTCGCCTCCAGCTTTTCATCCTTCAGGAAGTCACTCCACATCTCTAATCCTTGGCTTTTATCAAGCATAAAATGAGCGATGGCGTGGGAACTTGGAGTTAATCAGATGCAAACTATCACAGGTAGAATGGACGAACAACAGGATCCTCCTGTAGGACACAGGGAGCTGTATTCAATAGCCTATATTGAAAGTGAAAAACAACGTGCGTATATGGACAATGGAAGCACTTTGTTGTACAGCAGAAACCAAGACAACATTGTAAGTCAACTACCCTCCAGTCAAAAATAAATAAATAAATAAATAAATAAACTAGGATGCCAGAGTGAACGCTAATAGAGTAACTGGGAGAAACAAACGTGCTCAGCAGCTTCTGGAACACAGAAAACCCTCGGAAACCTTTAAGGAAGGGCGGGGGTGGTCTCCTAGGCCCTTTACCTCTGTAGGGAATATGAATGCTCTAGGTACTACCCTCAGGGCTATTGCTGTCTTCTTTCTTCAGAAAACAAGTCTGGAGGTTTAAGATTCTAGCTCTGATAGTTAGCAATAGAAATCATGATCCTGAGGGAGGTAAAACAATCAGAAACTATCATAGAATTAAGAGTGAGCGAGGAGACTTCTTTTATCATATTCACTGAGAAACGGGCTCTGAGGCTAAGATTCACGTGCGTGTGGCTCAATGGGGGTGCCTTAGGGTCAGCGCCTACGAGGGAGACGTGGCAGCCAGACCAGGGCTGTGATGCGTTTTCAGTCAGTGGTATCCGACTCTGTATGACCACAGGGACTGCAGCTCGCCAGGCTCCTCTGTCCAAGGGCCTCAGCCAGTCCCTGCATGAGCTCTGCAGTGGAGACAGCCCTGGGGAACTGTCAGCTGTCACCAGGAGACAAGGGGCCAAGCCTCTGAGTCCCTCACTGACCAGTCTTGGATGCGAGTTACCTTAAGGGAGATGGCTCTCTTCAGCCGAACATAATTCCTGAAGGGAATCCAAATATGAGGTTGGATCAGAGAAATGCAAATCAAAATCACACAGGGGTACCATCCCACACTGGTCAGAATGGGCAGGTTTTAAAAATCTACAAGTAACAGATGCTGCAGAGGGTGTGGAGCAAAGGGAGCCCTCCTACAGCATTGGTGGGAATTCGAGCTGGTGCAGCTGCTGTGGAGACCTGTATGGAAGCTCCTCAGAGACTAAAAATAGAGCTACCTGATGATCTGTCTTCCCTTGTAGCTCAGTTGGTAAAGAGTCTGCCTCCAATGCAGGAGACCAGGGTTCGATCCCGGGGTCGGGAAGATCCCCTGGAGAAGGGAATGGCAACCCACTCCAGTATCCTTGCCTGGAGGAGCCCATGGACGGAGGAGCCTGGCGGGCTACAGTCCATAGCATCGCAAGCGTTGGGCACAACTTAGCAACTAAACCACCACCACCACCACCACCATATGATCCAGCAATCCCACTCCTGGGCATAGATCCAGACAAAACTAAAATTCAAAAAGATACATCCACCCCTACATTCACAGTGGCCCTATTGACAATGGCCAAGACATGGAAATAACCTAAATGTCCATCAACATGTGAATAGATGAAGAAGATGTGGTACATATATATATTCAAAGGAATACTACTCAGCCACAAAAATGAATGAGATAATGCCATCTGCAGCAACATGGATGCTGCTAGAGATTATCATACCAAATGAAGCAAGTCAGAAAAAGAAAGACAAGTACCATGGGATATCATTTATATGTGGGATCTAAAGTATGGCACAAATGAACGTATCTGTGAAACAGATTCACAGACTTAGAGATCAGACTTGTGGTTGCCAAAGGGGAGCGGGGGAGGGCTGCAGGGAGAGGGATAGACTGGGAGTTTGGGGTCAGTAGCTGCAAACTATTAGATCTAGAATGGGGAGGCAACAAGGTCCTACTGTATAGCACAGGGAACTATACCCAGCCTTCCGGAGTAAATCATAATGGGAAATAATACAGAAAAGAATGTGTATATGTGTATATATATATGTATATGTGTATATGTGTATATATATATGTATATGTGTATATGTATATGTATATATATATATATGTATATGTATATATATATATGTGGTTGTTGTGTCAGTCTCTCAGTTGTGTCCAACTCTGTGACTCCATGGACTATAGCCTGCCAGGCTCCTCTGTTCATGGAATTTTCCAGGCAAGGAGAAGGGTTGCCATTTCCTTCTCCAGGGAATCTTCCCTACCCAGGGATCAAACCCAGGTCTCCTGCATTGCAGGCAGATTCTTTATCGTCTGAGGCCCCTGGGAAGCTCCATATATTTATATGGGGTCCAAGCAGCTCACCGTGGCATCCGCTCTGGAAGACACTATCATTGGCATAGAAGACGTTTGGAGCTGAAGAGAGGAAACGTTAAGAGTAGCCAACTAGGGAACCAAAGAGAAGAAGACGCTGCAATTAACTTGAAACGCAGCGAGTTGGCTCTTGGATGTGACTTTCTCCAGCTCTCGCCAGGCCCACATATCATGCAGGTATGAAGTGACGTTTTCTGAGAAGGCAGTAAGGAACGTGTTTATAAGACAAAGGATGATGCTGTCAGAAACACCCAAGGAGAAGCAAAAGTGGGTGTTCTCGAGCACAGCCTGGGCGGAGGCCCCCAGCCAGGAGCGCTGCAGTGTGTGTGTGGCATCAGCGGCGGTGGGGTATGTCCCAGGGTCTGCCTCGGCCACTTTCTGGACAGTAGACCACTTCTCCTCCCTGGGCCTCGACTTCCTCATCTTAAACACGCAACAGTGGATGGCACTAACCCTCAGGTCTCTTTTATTCCTGTGTACAAATAACTCCAGATCTGAATCGACCTTGTCAGCAAGAAAATGCGGTTAAAAAAATGGATGACTTGGCAATTGCTTAGCTTTCTGCAGGAAGTTTAATTTTGTAGCAAGGCTTTCTTTGTATCATTCATTTTCCTTCTATCCTGCCCGTTGAAATGCTTATGGACTTTTGTATTACTGAGTACTTTTTTTCCTATTCTTTTGCTGTTTTACATTTCTACTCTATTTTTCAATTTCTTGTCTCCTGTTCACTGTACAGTCCCTGGATAATTTTCGCTCATGCAATAGATATATGTTATCTGTGTTACAGAGATCTGCTCAGGCGAACATAAAAGGGGAAGATGGTGGTAATTGAAAGGACATCGAGAGGCTCAAAGGCTCAACGGGAAACTGGACCAAAGGCAGCTGGTTATTACTGTTGTTCAGTCGCTAAGTCCTGTCTGACTCTGTGCGACCCCATGGACTGCAGCACACCAGGCTTCCCTGTCCTTCACTATCTCCCCGAGTTTGCTCAGACTCATGTCCATTGAGTCAGTAATGCCGTCCAGCCATCTCATCCTCTGTCATCCCTGTCTCCTCCTGCCTTCAATCTTTCCCAGCATCAGGGTCTTTTCTAATGAGTCAGCTCTTCGCATCAGGTGGCCAAAGTGTTGGAGCTTCAGCATCAGAGGAACTGAAGTCGTTTTGGAGGCTAAGGAACAATCAGCAGCACAGAAACCATGGCGTGACTGCAACAGCCCGACCTGAAACCTACCAACGGGCAATCGACTCTGAGCCCACACGCTTCCCTGCTTCATTTGCTGCAGATTTAAGTTGGGGGAAATGAGACCCTGTTATTGGCTGAACTGAGGAGTCCTGTGAGGCCCCTCTGCCCCCCACACGGCACAGCTTCCGATCTCTCGACAGAAGGCAGGTGAGGAAAGACGCTCATTGCCTCGGTGTCCACGGACTTGGGTGGGCATGGGGATCCACTCATCCATCCAGTAACTGAGACCACTCTCCAAGGAAGTCAGAACACTTTCAAGAAGGAATATGGATTCTGACACATCAAGAAATGGTGACTCGGTATGACAGACTGTAGGCTCTGTTATACTGAGTGAAGTAAGTCAGAGAAAAATGAGCATTGCATATTAACGTATATATATGGAATCTAGAGAAATGGTATGGTTGAATCCATCAGCAGGGTGGGAATAGAGAGGCAGACGCAGAGAACAAACACACGGGGCGAACTGAGAGAAGCTGTGACGTATATACACGGCCGTGTGCAGGGCAGACAGCTGAGGGAGCTGCTGCAGAGCGCAGGGAGCTCCGCCTGTGCGCCGCGATCACCGAGAGGGGTGGGGTGGAGGTGGGAAGGAGGTCGAGAGGCAGGCGACGTATGCGTGCTTGTAGCTGGTTCACCTTGCTGTACGGCAGACACAACATTGTAAAGCGAGTCTACTCCAATTAAAAATAAGTTTAAAAAGAAAGTATATAAGAAATGAATCAGTATGTAGGTAAACATAAAAAAAAAAAAAAAAAAAAAAAAGATCAGTGGCTGCTCCAACAGGTGCTGAAACAACTTTTTAGGTGGCTATGTGCTCACACATAAAATGCTGGACAGTTTGCCGAAAGCGAACAAATGCTTCGTTTTAAAATAGATGCAGAGGCAAAGCCATTTTAAATGTTCTCCTGCAGTAGCGGGGATTCTGCCTTGAGCTCTGGCAGAAGCACAATATCTAAGCTTTCTTTAATGGTGCTAGAATCTACAGTGTAAACTTGAAAGTCTTAATCTGAAAGGGAATGGTCTCCACAGCTGGGCACCAACTCACAGGCTTCCAAATTTATTTTCGATTATTACATTTCAGACAAACAAGACTGTTTGCTGAGTACATCTGCATACTGTCCTTGTCATTTCCCTGTATGTCTCTTTCTTGTCCAGAACAAATGTCGTGTTCTTCTAGTCTCCACCATGGGATCAAGCCTTCCTCTCTTCTACCGCAGCATTTTATGTGCCTGTCTTGTAGTTGTTTATAATTTTCCGCATAGAACTAAAGCTACTTATACCTAGATATTGTCCTCACTTTACTTTATACCATAAACTTCTTTAATACAGGAGCTGGTTGATATACTTTTTTAAAAAACATTTATGTTGTGAAATACACTCTATACAGAAAGTATAACCGAAATTTACACAAACTCCTTTAATATAGGAGCTATATTTGATTTACCTTGTTACCATTTTTACTGCGAGACATATATATATTTTAACTGCATAAAAAGTGTAGGTTTAGTTTAATAGTGGAAAACCCCAATATATCTACCATCCAAGTCAAAAATAGAACAGCAGCCTCTGTACATCCACTCCCATACATCTATTTGTATCCATTTGTGGTTTGCTGTCTTTTTATACAATAAGAGAAAAACGGCTGAAAGGTCTGGGAGAAAAAAGTACATGTGTGTTTAATTTCATCAGTAATCAAATAAATGCAAATTAGGACAACAATAAGAAAAACACTGACCTCTCTCCAAATTGGCATAATTTAAAAACCCAGTTATACCAAGCGTTGGCAGTGGGAATTCACACACTGTTGATGGGAAGATAAATTGGCACAACCACTTTGGAAAATAACACATATTATTTAGTAAAGTTGAAACTGGATATAGCCTATGATTCAGCAATTACACTTTAAAATAGATACACCCTAGAAAACTGACTGCATATGTGCACTGAAGTACTTGACAAAAATGGTCAAATCAACATAGCTCATCTTTACCCTAGAGATAAACCAAATTAACATGAACAATAGATTGAGCAACTAAATTTTGTATTTTTCTATTGGGTTGTCTGATTTTTTTCTCACTGATTTGTAAGAAGTTTAAAACAAACATTTTATACTAACACAAGTGCAGACACACACTAACTTTTTAGTTGGTTAAGTACACTACAAAAATAGTATCCAATCACCCCCCACACACACACCTCGCTTGTGAGTCAATCACAGACCAGCGACTGAGAAATCCCATGTTACAAATGGGCAATAGGACTCCTGGGCTTGGATCTGGATAGGTGAGTGGTGATATCCTACAGAAGTTTCCCCATAAAGTGGAACTTCTCTGGGGGGAAACAGTTGTTCTTGTAAGTCCAGGTTCTTCACACAATTTGATAGGAGCAAGTCTCAATTGTCTTTACTGCAGCATCAGCAGATGAATGGATAAAGATGTGGTGTGTATATATATATATATATTGCTGCAACTGCTGCTAAGTCGCTTCAGTCGTGTCCGACTCTGTGCGACCCCATGGACTGCAGCCCACCAGGCTACTCTGTTCATGGGATTCTCCAGGCAAGAACACTGGAGTGGGTTGCCATTTCCTCCTCCAATGCATGAAAGTGAAAATCAAAGTGAAGTCGCTCAGTCATGTCCGACTCTTAGCGACCCCATGGACTACAGCCTACCAGGCTCCTCCGTCCATGGGATTTTCCAGGCAAGAGTACTGGAGTGGGGTGCCATTTCCTACTCAGCCATAAAAAGGAATGAAACTGGGTCAGTTGTAGTGATGTGGATGGACCTCGTGTCTGTCATACAGAGTAAAGTAAGTCAGAAAGAGAAAAACAAATATCCTATATTAACACACACGTATGGAATCTAGAGAGATGGTACCACCAGTAAGTGGTAGAGTTTTGACTGGAGGCTAATTCTTCTGTCTTGGAATTCTGGACGTTCTCATCATCCCTTCAGAGCCTGGCTCAAGTTCTAACCTCTTCCAGGGAGCTTTCCCCACCTTCAGGATTCTTTGTCACCTCTGAATTGTTCTAAATATTATTTTCTTTTTTTAAATAGATAATTTATCAGATGCTTTCAAACTCAGTAAAACAAGCTGAGACCACAGAGTTTGGGAAGATGGACACACTAGTGATGCTATGTGTAAAGCAGATGACTAGTGAGGACCTACCGCAGAGCATAGGAGACCTACTCAGTGCTCCGTGGTGACCTGATGGGAGGCAAATCCAAAAAGGAGGAGATGTATCGTGTGAGCTCTGTATCAGCTATACACATCGCTGTTCACTTTGCTGTACAGCAGAAACTAAGACAACACTGCAAAGCAACTACACTCCAGTAAAAATTCATTTTTTAAAAAAGACGAGAAATGAATTCCCAGGTCTTTCCCTTCCAACTGTATCACTGCCAGGATCTTTCGGTTTGTTTCTTTTCAAGCCTTGGTTAAAATGTCATCGCTTTAGAGGGGCCCTCCTCCATCCATCATAGCTTCCTAAATGTTTTTTCTATACTACTCCCTTAACAATAATTGCAGGACTTCCCTGTTGGCACAGTGGATAAGATCCACCTGTCATTGCAGGGGACACAGGTTCGATTCCTCGTCCGGGAAGATCCCATATGCCACGGAGCAACTAAGCCCATGTGCCACAACTCCTGAGCCCGGGTGCCTAGAGGCTGTGCTCCACAATGAGAGGAGCCACCGCAATGAGAAGCCCGGCCATGGCAGTCAAGAGCAGCCCCTGCTCCCTGCAACTAGAGAAAGTCCAAGGACAGCAACAGAGACCCAGTGCAGCAAAAGTAAATAAACATCTTTAAAAATAAATAAATAACCACAAAAGCCTTCAGTGGTCATCCATCCCAAAGTATGTGTCTTGTTTCACCACACTATTTGCAGGCTCCTTCCGAAGCAGGAACAATGCAGTCTATTCCTGGTTCCTTCACGGACCTCACACCATGCCTTTCCTGCTGCTTCTACCCAGTAAATCCTGGCTGGGGCTTGGCTGTCTCCACGGGATGCAGCATTCAAAGAGCCTAGAATGACAAGAATGACATGCCCTGGTCCATGCAGCTTCCGTAAGATAGAGGAGCACTTCCTGCCAACCAAGCCATTGAACACTGTCACGAATCCCAAAGTGCATCACATCAGTCATCATATATGCAGGAGGATTTGCTTTGTTGAAGTAGGAATTATATCTGATATCCTTAAATCTGTTTGTATTCTCCAGACTGCCTTGCCACACAGCAGGAACTTATCATGAAAGGCTGTCTTTAAATGATTTATACATCAAATAAGTCATCTATTGAAATTTACTACAATATAAGGCTACTTTTCTTTTCTCAGAAGATTGAGCAGGGACGTCAAGATTTATGTTCAAATCTGGGCTCCTTTTGTTACCACTCAGCAAGTAAGTCAACTTTTCAAAAGGTTGATTTCCTCAGCTGCCAAATGGAAGCACGAAAATCCATCTCCAAGTGAACCAATGAAAGTAAAACTTTCTTTTGATACATCAAGAGTTTTACAGAAGGTAAAGGATGAATAAGAGTCAAGTAAGATTTGGTTCTTGTGAGGTGAAGCAAGTTAAACTGCAGGAATCAGAGTTTTCAATTGTAAAATGAGAGAATTGGTGTAGATTATTTTTAAAGTCTATCTTGGCTAAAGAGTCTATGAGTCTGTAATGTTCACTTCAATTATCCAGGACTCTACATATTTTAATTTTTCTTTCCATATACATAAAAGCTAAACAAATTATCTCATGCACAAAGGGAGACTCTTATTTAAAATAATTTCAATCATGAATCTTTATTCAAAAGGATAATCTACCCTGATGTAAATAGTTGTCCCAATTTATGTGCGTTTTGCATTCTGCTTTTGGACATTTCAGGAAGGAATTCCTCCTGGGCCTTTATTGTGCTAACTTGAGTTGCAGGCCTTTCCCAGTGTCTGTCCTGCCTCGGACCACTCCTGCAGGGAGAAGGTGGGGGTTGCTAATAACCAGATGAGCATATAGTCTCTGCTTGACAGATTTCCCAAGTGGACCTGAAAATTACTATGTCCCCACAGTACTTGGAAACAAGACGTCTCCTTCTGAGTAGCTTGTGTAAATGAATGCTCATGTAATATCAGCTTGAAATGGGTCTGCTGCAGAACTAGGGGCTTGAGGGATAGGAAGGTAAGTGATGGATGGGCATAAAGGCTTGGACCCAAATAGCGTGGACAGAGTGGAGCAGCTCAGGAGCCAAAAGGGGAACGTACAAGAACGGTTAAGTGAGAGCTATTACAGGAATCTCAGCTGTATCAAACATGCACTCATTATCATGGGCCTGTTGACATACTTTATTTTATGTTATCCTTACCGTTTAGGGCTTCCCGGTGGCTTGGTGGTAAAGAATCCACCTGCCAATACAGGAGATGCAGGAGACATGGGTTCAGTCCCTGGGTCCGGAAGATCCTCTGAAGGACGAAATGGCAGCCCACTCCAGTATTCTAGCCTGGAGGATCCCATGGGCAGAGGAGCCTAGCGGGCTACAGTCCACGAGGTTGCAAAGAGCTGGACACGGCTAAGTGACTAAGCACACACACATCTTTACAGTTTATCCCAAATGTTGGGTTCAAAGCCATTAAATGACTTTCTAGAAGTCATAGCACTGAGAACAGTAAGAATCTTCATCCAGCCCTTGACCCTAGAACTAGGACCTTTACACTGATTTGCTGTCAACTGTACTGCCAGTGTGAGGTGACTCCAATTAAAAGAAAGACAATGTGCAGGCGTTAGGCTTTTAACTCTTAGAAGAGCCTAAACTGGGAGATAGAGGCAGAAAGAAACATGCCCAGAAACACACATTACTGGATATTGTCATAGTTTTAATACAAAAAAACTTAAATTTATCACAGGACCTAATTGCTTAGTGGTGAGAGAAGTTCTTGCCTAGGCTGAGGTTGAAAAGAGGATGAAAAGAAAAAAGGAACACAAAACAGGAAGAGGAGAAGGGAAAAGAGGAAGTAGAAAAAGAGAAGCAGGAAGAGAAAAGGGACTTCCCTTGTGGTCCAGGGGGTAAGACTCTGCTCCCAGCACAGGGGGCCCAGGTCTGATCCCTGGCTGGGGAACTAGGGCCCACATGCCTGCTCCAACTATGAGTCCATGGGCTGCAACCAAGACCCAGCACAGCCAAAATAAATAAATGTTTTTTTTAAAGGGGAATAAGAGGAAAAATTTAATGATATCTATCAACGTAGGAAAAGAAACTGAGCTATGAGTGGAATAGACTCAATGCTCGCATAGCTGCCTCCAACACTCACCTCCAAATCAGCACGGTGAGCTCTGTAACTCCTATGAGATGCTGAGAAGGACCCCTTGGTGAAGTGGATCCTGGCCATTAAAGCCTGTTCTCTGGTGTGTGTGGCTGAAAAGTCCTCCCTGCTCAGGCAGGGGGGCAGGAGGGTGGTGAGGTAGGTCCAGGCTCTCAAGGCTTTGCAACCACAAAAAGCCCCCAGTGCATTCAGGTGATGGTGACCAGGTGCTAGAGAAGGTCTCTCCTTCAGGTTGGACTCATGTCCATTTCTGCTTCTTTCTCCATAAGACCCATGCTCAACCCTCCTCAGACCGAGGCTGCCCTATACATGGTAGAGTTTGATCATCTCAAAATCAACTTGACCTTCTAAGCTCCCTGATTTAACCCACTGAGATTTCTGGTTTGGGACTTCCCTGGTGGTCCAGGGGCTAGGAATTCCCCTGCCAATGCAGAGGACACAGGTTTGATCCCTGGCCCGTGAAGATTCCACATTTGGTGGGGCAACTAAGCCCATGCATCACAATTCCTGAGTCCCTGTGCTGAAGCTATTGAAGTTTGTGGGCGCTAGAGGCTGTGCCCCAAACAAGAGGAGCCACTGCAAGAAGCCTGCAGACGCAACTAGAGGAGACCCTGCTCAGGGCAACTGGTGAAAAGCCTGGGCGTGGCCACAAGAGCCACCATAGTCAAGAGAAAACAAATTAACAAAACCTTTTTTAAAAAAGACCTCTGGTTTTCACATTTAAGGTAAAAAAAAAAATTGAGATCTTGAAAACATGAAGTATGTGACAACTTAGATTCCTCGTAACTATAAACATCAAGCAGCTGATGAGAAGTAAGATTAATCACCACTCCCTTCCCACCCACTCACATCCGTTCACACCGCCTAGGCCACGAAAGCAGACGTGAAGGTGGACTTTGGCTGTGAGTCATGGTCATTCTGATCTTAAGAAGTACTTTTCTGCAGGCTTTTTAACTTTTGCTCATCTAATTACAGAGCATCTGAAAGGAACAGGATTTTCGAGGTGAACTGAATTATTGAAAAAGCAGAAGCAATGAGGGCACAAAAAACTTTCTTGTGTATTCATGAGATTCACCAAACTTAGGGATGAGAGACATGAGCGTTTCACTCAAAGACAAATATCCTTTCTCATAGCCCTTGGGCAAACATATATTTTTTTTTTCTTTAAACCTTCTGCAACCTTTGGTAGTTATGTTAGATCAAGGCCAAAAGCATAGAACAGAGTGCAGGCACTCAAAAAGGAGCTATAGTTATGCAAGTTAAATTTTAAACAATTTAACAACTGAAGCAAGGTGGCTTATCGCTTCCTACCAAGCTTGTGCCAACACTTTAACGGGAGGGACTCCCCTGGTCGTCCAGTACTTAAGACTCTGAGCTTCCAGTGCAGAGTGTCAGTCCTTGCTGCGGACCTAAGATCCCACAGGCTGTGTACTGCAGTCAATAAATAAATACCATGTGGGGGACACTTCAGCTGAAGGAGATGGAGAATACAAAGGTGTGCAACCTGCGAGTGAGGTTGGGAATGTGAGCAGGCAAGAAGGGTGGCGGCGGAAGGACTTCATACTTGGACCGGCGCCCTGTCCTTTCAACCTCAACCTTCTCTGAGACGCTATTAAACATATGGAAACCTCCTTTGTCCGCATTAGAAACTTTTAACTTTCAAATCCGTGGATCAAAGAAATGAAAAGCATAATTCCACGATACATATTATTCAATGAAGATGTAGTCCTTCTACCCAATTTTAGTAACAAATGGAAATTTCCTCCAATTAAAATAAGGAGAGGGAAATTCAGTGCACTCGGTCTATGCTTTGATCTTCTGCTTTAAAGCATGTCAGGAAACGAATGCAAGAAAGATTTAAACATCCCAGGATGTTGTTCACTAAATATAAGGTTATTTCTTCTGAGTGAGACATTTCAAAGGGCAGCTTTTTACCATTCACCTAAGCACAGAAGTAAGCACTCTTCTTGGAGAAGAAAGAACTGAAATCTGCTAAACCTCACAGATGAGATGGCATCTAAATCTGAGGGAAACTTCATCCATTAGTACCTGCCTACTGCCTTGTCGTTGCTGTTTTTCAGTCGCTCAGTCGTGTCCGACTCTTTTCGACCCCATGGACTGCAGCACGTCAGGCCTCCCTGTCCATCACCAACTCCCAGAGTTTGCTCAAACTCATGTCCATTGAGTCGGTGATGCCATCCAGCCATCTCATCCTCTGTCGTCCCCTTCTCCTCCTGCCCCCAATCCCTCCCAGCATCAGGGTCTTTTCTGATGAGTCAGCTCTTCGCATCAGGCGGCCTGTGTATTGGCCTACCTCCTACTCACATTGAAAGACTGGGGATTAGGTTTGTTGAGTATTTTCCAGAGAGCACTTTTCACTTCTTTGTTCCTGAGACTGTAGATCAAGGGGTTCAGCATGGGAATCACCCACCGCGTAAAACACAGATGCTGCCTTGTCCGGGTCCACCAACAGGTGGAGCTGGGCTGTAAGTACATGATGATGATTGTCCCGGAGAAGATGGACACAGCCGGGAGGTGGGATGTACAGGTGGAGATGGTCTTCTTCCTTCCTTCTGCAGGACGTGTGTGTGCCATGGCAATGCATGTGAAGAGGCAGGAGATAAAGATGACTGGGAGGTTGAAAAAGCCACTAAAGCTCAAGAGGAAGAAGACTGCCAGCTGGCTGATGGCATGTGTCAGAGAGCAAGAGAGCCAGGAGTGGAGAGGTGTCACAGAAAAAGTGATTGATTTCATTTGAGCCACAGAAGGAGAGTCTGAAGGTGTCTGCGTAAGAGCCCACTGTCAGGAGGGCACACGCTCCTGCAGACACGGTGTTGGTGTGGTGAAGGGGCCTACACGTGGCCGTCATTGGCCGTGGAGGCCAGGACGAAGCACTCAACGGTGGCAAATCCCCCGAAGAAGGAGGACCGAGCAGCACATCCATTTAGGAGATGACTTTGTTCCCTGAGGGCCGTGCCGCCACCATCTTAGGAGCTACAGCTGATCAGTAACCCAGATCTGCAAAGGAGAGGCTGCTAAGGAAGAGGTGCGTGCAGTGTAGAGGTGGGGGTCCGAGTAGATGACCACCATAATCCCCCCATCCCCACTCAAAGTGATGAGGTAGATGGACAGAAATACCAAAAAGAGGGGAACCTGGAGGTTGGGGTCCTCTGTTAATCCCAAGAGAATGAACTCTGTTGCTTCTGTGCTATTCTCCATTGAGGTTTACTTCAACTCAGCCTAAGAAAAGGAGCCATAAACTCAGATGAAAGTATAGAAGAATGATATAAAAATAGAAAACGAACATCTATCGAGAAAGTCCTATGTGTGAGGCAGATGCTAGACCCTTCTATTACATTGCAACAGTTAATCCTGTAAGGCAGGTGCTACAGAGGATGAGAGGGTTGGATGGCATCACCGACTCAATGGACACGAGTTTGAGTAAACTCTGGGAGTTGGCGATAGACAGGGAGGCTTGGTGTGCTGCAGTCCATGGGGTCACAAAGAGTCGGACACGACTGAGCGACTGAACTGAACTGAATTGATTATGCCCACTTTACAGATGAGGGAGTTAAGGCCTGGGCACTTAAGAGTGACCAGAACAACCTAATTAGTAGAGGTCAGAACGAAATTCCCATCTTTATACTTCTGAACCCAAAGTCTGTACACTCAAAATTTGAATTATTACCTGTTTACATCCTTGGGAAAACCACGATATGTCTGATAGACTAGTTTTTGAGATTTTATTTATTCAGTTTTAAGATGTGGAGAAAGGAGAGAAAGGGAGAAAGAAGGAATTCAAGGGAGAAAACGCTTCAGCTCTGCGTGACCTTGGTTTATCTGCAACTGCAGCAATGAGACTGATAAGGAGCCTTTCTTATTACATGAAAGGAGACAGTCCAGCCTCTTGAGTTCAGATGATAAATACACACACAAGTGTGGCAGCTGGCATCAGAAGATGGGCTCAGCTAGCCTGAGAAATGCTATCACTCAGAAACCATGGTAATACTCCAGTCCTAGCATCCACTTTCCACCATCGTAAACAGTGCTGCAAGGAACACCCTAGTAGATGTTTCTCACACCTCTTTCTTTCCCTTAAGATAAATTCCTAGAATTTTCTATTTTTATCTTTCCCTTTCTTATTAACAGATTTCCATTCAGTAATGTACCAATTAACTTCCCAACCTGCACCACTTTCTATCACGTTTCAGTTGAGTTCAATTCAGTCGCTCAGTTGAGTCCGACTCTTTGCGACCATGTGAACCGCAGCACACCAGGCCTCTCTGTCCATCACCAACTCCCAGAGTTTACCCAAACTCAAGTCCATTGAGTTGGTGATGCCATCCAACCATCTCATCCTCTGTCATCCCCTTCTCCTCCCACCCTCAATCTTTCCCAGCATCAGGGTCTTTTCAAATGAGTCAGCTCTTTGCATCAGGTAGCCAAAGTATTGGAGTTTCAGCTTCAGCATCAGTCCTTCCAATGAATATTCAGGACTGATTTCCTTTAGGATGGACTGGTTTGATCTCCTTGCAGTGCAAGGGACTCTCAAGAGTCTTCTCCAACACCACAGTTCAAAAGCATCAATTCTTCGGCGCTCAGCTTTCTTCACAGTCCAACTCTCACATCCATACATGACCACTGGAAAAACCATAGCCTCGACTAGACGGACCTTTGTTGGCAAAGTAATGTCTCTGATTTTTAATATGCTGTCCAGGTTGGTCATAACTTTCCTTCCAAGGAGCAAGCGTCTTTTAATTTCATGTCTGCAATCACCGGCCACAGGACTGTTACGTTTAGCCAGTCCTTTTTATTTTCTTTTTTCCCTTTTGACATTTGGCATGTGTGTGTGCTCTCTAAGTGAGCAGACACAATATCTCACCATCTACAGGAGGCAGTTCCCTGATAGCACACATAAGAACACTGGGGCCTCTTAATTGCAGTATCTGTACAAAGTCCCAGAGCAGGATTTATCAACCACAGTGCCATTAATATTATGAGCTGAACAGTCGTTTGGTTGTAGGTGGCAGTGGCGGTGGGGGAAAGCCTGTCCTGTGCTTTGTAGGAGATTTACAGTATCCCTGGCCTCTGCCCACTAGATGCCAGGGACACACCCCCTTCCTTAGTTGTGACAACCAACAATGCCTCCAGACCCTGCCAGAAGCCCCAAAGGTCCATGGCGTCATCCCTGGTCGAGAACCACTGTTCAGGAGATTATAAAACTCTACTTGTGTTCACAGTTCATGTGACCACAATGTCATGATTTATGTGTCTCATGTATTTCACAGTGTACATATATATTATAGACCATATTCAGGTATATGTGGTGTGTTTACTCAGTCACCAGGTTGTGTCCGACTCTTGCAACCCCATGGACTGTAGCTCGCCAGGCCCCTCTGTCCATGGGATTCTCCGTGTTCTTATACAGATGCATATGTATGAAGAAACTGAGACTTGGTGACATAAACTGACTAGTTCAAGATCCAGAGCTGCAGCAAACATCGCTGCTCACTGGTGAGGGAGTCCAGGAAGGGAAAACTGCTTGCCAAGTACCTTGGTCCCTCAACTAAAGAGATACCCGGCCTCCTATTTCATAAACCAAACATCTTCCCCAACAAGAGGTATGATAAACAAGATGGAAAAACTCCAAGAATGAAAAGCAGCTGACTTAGCGTGGTCTCTGAATTCTATTCCAAAACATCTTCTCAAATGCTTAGTCCATTTTCTTGGTTAATGCTGACCACCCAATTATATATACCTAAGCTGTAGGTCAGACTTTATTTTTCTGGGCTCCAAAATCACTGCAGATGGTGATTGCAGCCATGCAATTAAAAGACGCTTACTCCTTGGAAGGAAAGTTATGACCAACCTAGATATTGAAAAGCAGAGACATTTTGCCAACAAAGGTCCATCTAGTCAAGGCTATGGTTTTTCCAGTAGTCATGTATGGATATGAGAGTTGGACAGTGAAGAAAGCTGAGCACTGAAGAATTGGTGCTTTTGAACTGTGGTGTTGGAGAAGACTCTTGAGAGTCCGTTGGACTGCAAGGAGATCCAATCAATCCATTCTAAAGGAGATCAGTCCTGGTGTTCATTGGAAGGAATGATGCTTAAGCTGAAACTCCAATATTTTGGCCACCTCATGCGAAGAGCTGACTCACTGGAAAAGACCCTGATGCTGGGAGGGATTGCGGGCAGGAGGAGAAGGGGACGACAGAGGATGAGATGGCTGGATGGCATCACCGACTCGATGGACATGAGTTTGAGTGAACTCCGGGAGCTGGTGATGGACAGAGAGGCCTGGCATGCTGTGATTCATGGGATCGCAAAGAGTCGGACACAACTGAGCGACTGAACTGAACTGAAGTGAACTGAAGCTGTAGGTCTGATCTCTAACCTTTATTACCCACTCCCCATATTGAATTGCTCCAGAATGGCATCTTGGTACATTATTAGCCTTCAAAGTGTTTCTGTTCTCCTGATGGACAATCCTTTCTATTATGCATTGCAATCACTGTTCATAAATGTGTCCGGACCCAGAGCAGCAGAGAGAATCCAGAGTCAGGGCAGAGACAGAAAGGCCCTACTTGTCCCCAGCACCCTCTCTCGCAGCCTGAATCCACACCCCATTGCTGAGTGCTGTGCCCTTCCCACCAAAGCCCTCCAGAGGACAAGCTTTTCTGCATAGCCCTAAAATAAATACCAGAAGGAGCCTTGAAAAAGCAAAGACATTTTAACAAATATTAAAGATATTGCTTTATTTAATAAGTAACAAATAAGAGGGAATTCTCTGGTGGTCCAGTGGTTAAGAGGCTGCAATTTCACTGCCAAGGGCCCAGGTTCAATCACTGGTCAGGGAACTAAGATCCTACAAGCCATGCAGTGTGGCCAAATAAATAAAAAACATATAAGAAAGTGTGTTGAAAACTGAAAAACATTAAAACTTTAAGGATGAAGGGATTATAAAGTCAAAATCAGCAATAAAAGTGTTATCAAAATTGCTTCTAAAGGGGTTTGAAGAATCTCCCTCAACCATCACATTCCATGGGGGAATCTTCCAAAGAAGAATCTCAGTGGAAAACTATTAGACTAAATTCATGAAAAAGAGATAAAGCATGTACCTGTTCTGTGCATCAATCTCCACTGCCTAGGCCAGTGCCAGGAGCAGAGTAGATTCTTAAATGTTTGTTAAATGAACGGATGGACTAGAAACTCAACAGCTGAGTGAGAATCATAGCTTTAATGCTTACGAGTGTGGGACTGTAGGCAAGCCAATTTCCTCTAATAACAGAGAATTAAGTAAGATGAAATATGAGAAAATCTAGCCACTATGTGGTCTATGGTGGGTCCTCAATACAACTGAATTTATCTTTTTATTAAACTGTTGGTCAATGAAGAGAAAGCAAACTTATGGTTACCAAATGGGGAAGGAGGTTGGGGAGGGATACATTAGGAGTCTGGGATTAACAGATACACACTACTGTATATAAAGTAGATAAACAAGACCCTACCGTACAGCACAGGGAGCGATATTCAACCTCTTGTAATAACCATAATGAAGAAGAATACATATGCATATATGAAAGAATATATATGCGTATACACGTACACATAATCGGATCGCTTTGCTGTACACCATAAGCCAGCACAACACTGTAAATCAACTACACTTCAATTAAGAAAATAAAAAACATTTTAAAAACTGACTGGTCAATCATATAACCTCGGTTCCTGGATTTTATTAACACCAGCTGGTAGCAACGATCTACATAGAAATGACTGCGTCATTTTCTGTTTAAGAAAAGGTGACCAAAAAATTGCCTAGGTGATTTTGTCTCATCTCAGGTTTTCACACGACAGAGTAAAGTGGGAAAAATGGAATTGAGTCCTTTTTTACACCTTCTTCTGAGCCCCTTTCTCTTAGACAAACCCATTATTTTTATCAACAGTATGAAGAATGCTGGGGGGAAGAAAGTCAGAGAAATTAAACCCAGTTCCTTGGGAATTTCGAGGTCTTAATTCAGAGCTGCCTTCAACTATAGGGTTTTTGAAGCCTGCAAAAGAAAAGAAGCGCTGTTCAGTCTCTGAAGGCCTCAGATTTCAAAAAGTAAAAGATTTCCTGAGGCTACGGAGTGAGCGTAAAGGCAGTTCAGCCGCTGTTACAGTTTGTTTCAGAGCTTAAGTGAGTGGTACCAAACTACAGGAGAGGCTTGGGACCTCTTGTGTAGATGTGGAATCCTCTGGGAGGATGTTGCCTAAGTTCTCAACCCCAACCCAGGGCTCAGAACCACGCAAACAAGGGATCAAAGCACCACTTTCCCGAGGGAACGAGACATGACTGTGATATGAAAGAGGCTGAGAGGCCCAGGGGGTGGCCAGGCCTTTGAGCAAAGGCTAAAATGATTGATGATCAAGTTCTGTCAAAATGCCTTCAAAGGAACTGCTGGGTCCAACCATCCCCACTCTGCCCATGGAAGACTTACTGTGAGTATCAGGATTTGGCTCTAAACCTTAGAGAGAGGTAGTGTGGTTGAGTGGTCTAAGGCCCTGGATTTAGGCTCCAGTCATTTTGATGGTGTGGCTTCAAATCCCGCCGCTGCCACGCCTTGAGGGTTTCACTTTTGGGACTTCCCTGGTGGACCAGTGGCTAAGACTCCATGCTGCAAAGGCAGGGGGCATGGGTTCTATTCCTGGTCAGGGAACTAGATCCCACACACCACAAATACGAGTGTGCATGCCACAACTAAGACCCAGCACAGCCAAATAAATAAATATTTCTAGTCTTCCCTGATGGCTCAGACGGTAATGAGGCTGCCTGGAGTGCTGGAGACCCAGGTTCGATCCCTGGATCGGGAAGATTGCCTGGAGAAGGAAATGGCAACTCACTGCAGTATCCTTGCCTGGAAAACTCCATAGATAGAGGAGTCTGGTGGGCTATAGTCCATGGGGTCGCAAAAAGTCAGACACGACTGAGTGACTTCACTTCCTTCTAAGACTAAATGGGGAGAAATTCTAATTGTTATTTCACTTAATGTTCACTCAACTCTTTAAGACCTCTATTATGTCTCCAGTCTTACAGTTGTAAAAACTCCAGTTTATACCTAGCACCCCAATCTTTGTTTCTAATAATAATCACTAATAAAAGGAACCAGGGCTCCTTGGAGAGATGATTGCTTCCAAGACTAGAGCAAGGACCAGTCAAACCTGGAGCATCTCGCCACTCCGGAAGTAAGGAGGTGCTCAAGCCTGGCTCGCTCCGGCCACACTTCAGCAGTGTGCTCTGCTACTCCTTTCGGGGGTCCACGCACAAGAGCAGGGACGGTCTCAGAACCTAGAAAAGCGTCCTCTTTTCCACAGGGACTCACAGATGCATTCTCCAATAGAGTCAGCTAAAAAAGTGAAGCTTATTAACCTGTTTCTTATATGAAAATATTTTGCTTTACAAAAAAATTTGTGTTAGAATAAATTTAAACTTTTATAAAAAAAAAAAAAAATAAGTGGCTAAAGTAAGTAGCAAGCTAGGTGCTGAAAGGGCAAAGATGTTTTTGCACCAGTCTTGGAATTTTGCGGATCTCAGCTTCTTGCACATCCTACTCTGAAGACTAGACCTTCCTCATCGCTCTTTCATTTGATCACTACGCAATCGGGGGGAATGGAGAGAGAAAGAGGGAGGGACATTTAAAAAGACTGGCAGAGAGGGGAGAAGAATGGGAGGAAGGAGAAGAAGAGAAAGGAGAAGGAGAAGGAGGGGGGAAGGAGGTGAGAGAAGGGGAAGGGAGGGATGAGGGGCAGGGGAGGAGGGGGAGGGGAGGAGGGAGAGAGAAGAGGAGGAAGGGAGAGGGAGGAGGGGAAGAGGGGAGGAGGGGGAGGGGGATGAAGGGGAGGGGAGGAGGGGAGGAGGGGAGGAGGAGGGGAGGGCAGGAAAGAGAACAAGAAGGAAAAGGGAAGAGAAGAGGCAAAGGGAGTGGAAAGAAGGGAAAGAGAAAACTTCACCTTGTACGTCTAACATCCTAACTGAGACAATCTAGTCAGGATGTCTGTTTTCATAAAATAATTTAGTTCTCCCCTTTATCCGTGTTTAATATTATAGACCAAATTAAACAGCTTAAAATGGAGACTATTAACAAGGTAAAATGGAATAGTCTTGGGTGTTGGTGAAAGAGAACCCGCTGCTCATCAGTTCCTTGTGGTCCTGAATTTACCTCCCTCCTTTTCTCTCCCAAAGGCTCTGAGTTCCCAGGGGGGACACTTCCACTTGGACTCCTGTGGCTCCTTCACTGTTGGGAACCTCAGAAGATAAAGCCCAGACTTCACCATCAAACGGGTATACTCTGGGGTTTTAGAAAAGTGAAGGAGAAAGAAGGGGCCAATCCTGACTTTTCAGTTAGCTCAAGGCCACGTATCTTTGATTGAATGCTGCCACCTCGCGGCCACTGCGAGGCTTTCCTGCGATGAGCTTACTGGGGTGCCGGCTGGGGGACCAGAGCCTACGTTCCCTGGCACCCTGACCAGTGAGTTCACTGAGGAAAGACGCTTTGGACTTACAAAGAATGAAGAAGCTACTAGTCTTCTTAAAACGCTAATTTTGTGGACTCGTGGATGTCAGTGCCTTTTAAGACTCAAGAGATCATGAGGGGTTAAGGTAGCCAAAGCAGCAGTGGCCCAGTGGGGACAAGGCCGTCCCTAGAGCCAGACGCACAGGTTCAAACCCTAGCTCTCCCCATCCCCAAGGCCCTGCGCCTGGAAGTCTCTCCATACCTCTCTTTCTCATTATGGGGTTGTTGTAAGAATCAAGTTAACAGACATAAAGTTCCTAGAACACTGAACACTATAAATATGTGTTATTTTGTAAATATCTAATTTGATTGAGGATTAAACAGATTTATAGAGATGAAGTGATCCACCCAAAGCCACAAAACTGATTAGCAATATATATGAAATTCAATGGACATGGTTGAGTTTAGGAGATCGTGAAGGACAGGGAAGCCTGGCATGCTGTAGTTCATGGGGTCGCAAAGAATCAAACACGACTGAGCGACTGAACAACAAAAGGCTCTGAGACCCCTGACTCATTTCCATCCATCAGTTTACCCAGAATCTCCCAAGCTTCTCTCGAGTCTTCAGCCCCACTGAGGTCTCTGCCCTTTCCACAGGTGACGCCATATTCTTTACTAAGATTGGGGCCACCTGATTTTAATGTCACTTCAGTCACCCCATCTAATTTCACATTGCCCCCTTCTGCCTTCCTAGCTCGGACCTTGCCTTGCCCTCTTCTTCTCCTCCTCCTCGAAGCATGCTGTTGATCCAGCCTCTGCTTACTCCTGTGAGAGCGTTACTGTAGCTACTGGCCCATCCTTCATACCTTCTCTCGCTTCCTCTTACCCTGTGTGTCCTCAAGCATGCATAAGTTACCCACCCTTCCCCAACTCTCAGAAGGCTTTCTCCCACCCTAACAGACCCTGTGCTCCCCCAGTATCCCTCCTTCTATCATAAGATTGTCATCTGCATCGTCTCCCGCTGCACCCTCAAGCCACCGCACCACGGCGTCAACTGTTTCCACGTCCGTTCTATTGAAACGGTCTCTGAAAGGCCACTCGAGAGCCTGCCTCGCAGACACACAGGCATTGCCATCATACAGGGACCCGTGCGTAGGAGGGCTCCGTCCTTGTGGTTTAATGCTCTGCAGTTGCTCTTTTCAAGTTATCAGTAATTTTATCTTCAAATGTGTGTTTTGCAGGTAAAATCTCCGAGCACACCCAGGAGGCTTGGGACCTCCGCTCATACTCCCCTCTGCTTCCCCTTCTCTCTTCAATCCACCGTGTTCAGAACTGCAACGACTTGCTTGTTGCCTACAGGATAACATGAAACCTCTCCAGCCTGACAGTCAAACCCAACTAGCCCAACACACCTTTTTTGCTGTATTTCTCTCTCTTTTTTTGTTTTACTTTTTATTTTATATCGGGGTACAGTTGATTTGCAATGTTGTGTTAGTTTCGGGTCTACTGTAAAGTGATTCAGTTATGCATACACATACATGCATTCTTTTTCACATTTTTCATCACATATAGGTGATTACAGAATGTTGAGTAGAGTTCCTGTGCTATACAGTAGGTCCTTGTTGATTATCTGTTTTCTATATACTCAGTGAGTGCTGTGTGCTGAATTGTTTCAGTCGTGGCTGACTCTTTGCAACCCTTGGACCATAGTCCATCAAGCTCCTCTGTCCATGGGATTCTCCAGGCAAGAACACTGGAGTGGGTTCCTATGCCTTCCTCCAGGGGATCTTCCCAGTCCAGGGATCAAACCCACATTTCTTATGTCTCCTGCATTGACAGGTGGGTTCTTTACCTCTAGCACCTCCTGGAAAGCCCATATAGTAGTACATATATGCTAATTCTCTTTTATTACTATCAAGTACCCTACTTCATCGTACATACCCGAAAAGGCGCACAGTGGATCCTCAGTAAAGGAACTCCTCTCCACCACACACCAAGCACTTTTCCCCTTTGCTTACTTCTCGCCTCTCCCCTTGGGGTTGGAATGCTCCAGTTTTCCTTTCTCATTTTCACTTGAAGATTCAAATTAAAGCCATCTCCACCATGAAGTTTTTTGCTGAGATTATGAAAAACATATGTGTGTCCTTCTATTTATAACACTTTTCCAAATTGCCTTGTAATATTTTGTTGTTGTTGTTCAGTCGCTAAGTCGTGTCTGATTCTTCGCAACCCCATGGACTGCAGCACTTCAGACCCCTCTATCCTCCACTATCTCCCAGAGTTTGTTCCAATTCATGTCCCCTGAGTCAGTGATGTTATCCAACCATCTGTTTAGCTCTGTGCATCATCTGCCTCCTCTCGTTTTCCTTCCTAGTTCCTCTGTCTCGCACTGCCCTGACCTCTGCTGCCAGGCAAGAAGTCCTTCTGTACAGACAAGGTCATCTAAGGCCTGGATATGTGACTTTCCTAGGCCATAAGGTCCTCGAGGATAAGACTAAGGCTTACTCATCTTAGATTTTCCTCAGGGGCCTAGAACCGTGCCTGAAAACAGAATGACCAAATTTTGCACCTTCTATCTGATTCTCGGTTTAATAAAGTGGACTAGGAACAGAGATGTCATTTGAGGAGCTCAACTTAAAAAGAAATGTATTTGCCTCTAACTCACCAAACTAGCATTCAGATCATCAGACGTGGTAATCTTAAAAAAGCACTGTATGCTTCTCATTAGGAATGAAAATGGAAAAGTATCTATTTGTAGATTTGCAAACCCTGAGGGCTTTTTTGTTTGTAAAAAATAAAAAAGAGCAGCTTAAACTGGTGCTTTGAAATATCTCTCCCCCTCGCCTTTAAGAGAGAACCAGCTGCGTCAGCTGTGTCCCAGAACATTGGCGTGTGTAAACGCACAGAAGCTGGACCCTTCCTAAAACGTCTCATCTCAGCCTCCATCTCAGCTGTTCCCTTTAGTATCTTTTTCATCTTAAGATGCATGCGTACTAAGATGCTTCAGTCGTGTCCAGCTCTCTGCAACCCCGTGGACTGTAGCCCGCCAGGCTCCTCTGTCCATGGGATTCTGCAGGTAAGAATACAGTACTGGGTTGCTGTGCCCTCCTCTGGGGGATCGTCACAACCCAGGGATCAAACCCGTGTCTTTTACATCTCCTGCACTGGCAGGAGGGTTCCGTACCACTAGCGTTGCCTGAGAAGCCCTAGAGATAGAGCTAATGTAGGTTAAATGAGGCCATGAGGGTGGGACCCTAAACAACAGGACTATTGTTCTTATAAGAAGAGGAGGAAACACCAGGGAGACACACGCACAGAGCAAAGGACACACGGGGACAACGGGGAGGAGGCGGCCACCAGCAAGACAGAGAGAGGCCTTAGGAGACACCAAACCCGTGGACGCCTGGATCGCGGACTTCTGGCCTCTAGAATCGTTAAGAAAATAAGTGTCCGTTCTTTCTGCCACCCAGGCTGTGGTATTTTGGTATAGCACCCCTGGCAATACAAGTGATGATGATGGCAAGGACTTCCCTGGAATTTTGTTTGAATTATGGTCAGGCCATTGACAGGCGGTGCCTACCAGCGCCTTGGAAGGCCCCTGAACTCTTCGCCCCTTGGCTCTGCTTCCTTAACCTGGGCTCACTGTTTTCTATCTACAGGAAGCAGCTAACAGAATGGATTTCCTGCACCGTGGAAATCGTTTCGTCTTGAGCACTACTTTGTCAATATGTTGCTGCAAAGGGAGATTATCAGCTCACACTCAAGTTCTTCTCCTAATCTCCCAGCATTTTCAATTCCACCAGCTTTCATCCTGAGCTCCGAAAAAAGATTTATAAAATCATATAAATACAACTAAAAGCCTGCTATATTTTCATAGTCTCCATGGAAATGCTAGCGATGGAAGCTGTACTGACTTCCTCACGTACCTCTTGGACTATTTTGTTAACGCCTTTTATGTGTGGTTCTTGGAGGTTTACAAAGCTCTTTCCCACTTATTATCTTGGTTAATCCTCAGAGCAAACCCACATGGGATTATTACCCACATTTAGCATATTGTGAAACTGAAGTTTGGAGAAGATAAATAACTTAACTATGGTTGACACCATCTGTAAATGGTACACTCAGCCTCTGAACTTGGGTTTGTCTGATGTCAAAGCTACAGTTCTGGCCACTGTATCCCAAACAACATAGGTTGCGCCACTGGATCGCCTTTCTTGCCCCGGGGCCCTCAGCCGTCCTTGAAAATTGGGCCTTATCTCTGAGACGTATTTCACACTGTTGAAGTAAAGCCTAAGAGAAAGAGTCCCAGGCACGGGGTTGTATGAGCAAGCGTCGCCCGTTCCACCGCCACCACTAAACTTGAGTCATCGTGGCCAAGTTGCGGAAATGTCATTTTTCATGGGTGAAATGGAAATGCCCACTCTTTGCCTCCCTAAAGCCCCTCAACCATCGCTACAGTTGATGAAATGCATTAAGCTTTCTAGAACTGGGGACATTTTATTTTATTTTAGTTGAGGTATTGTTGCTTTACAATGTTGGGCTAGTTTCTGCTGTACAACAAAGTGAATCGGCTTATGTAAACACATGTCCCCTCCCTCTTGGACCTCCCTCCTCCCACCCGCCTCTCACCCTTCTAGCTCATCACAGAGCCCCAGGCTGAGCGACCTGTGCTATGCCCCCCTAGCTGTCTGTTGTACACACGGTCATGTATATATGTCAATCCCAATTTCCCAACTCACCCTAGCCCCCTTCAGCACTCCCACGCCCACACGTCTGTTCTCTACATCCCTGTTTCCATTCCCGCCCTGTAAATAGGCTCATCTGTGGCACTTTTCTAGATTTCACAGGTATGCATTAATATACAATATCTGTTTTTCTCTTTCTGACTTACTTCACTCTGTATGACAGACTCTAACTAGGTCCATCCACCTCACCATAAATGACTCAGTTGTGTCCATTTTTATGGCTGAGTAATATTCTACTGCATACATGTACCCTATTAAAGTTCTGAAAACAAACGCTTACTATACATCCCAACTGGAGGAGGCCATGGCAACCCACTGCAGGATTCTTCCCAGGAAAATCCCATGGACGGAGGAGCCTGGTGGGCTACAGTCCATGAGGTCACAAAGAGTCGGACACGACCGAGCGACTGAGTACGAGCCTGCACTCCAAATGTGGTTTGAAGACGTTTCCAGTGAATCTCTTCTAACCGGCTTACCTCCTCCTAACTCCCCCCACCGATGCTCTGAGTTCCTGGGTCTGCTGGTCCTTACTGCCTGGGGCAACTGATGCTTCCTACCGAAAGCACCTGTCGCTCAGATTAAGGGCTTTCTTTGGTCAGAAGCATATCCAGCTTGTGTAGAGGGCAGGCCAGAGACAGCGGAGGTCGGGTGGGGGATTGGTTGTCATCTCATGTGGTCTAATAAACCCCAGAAGTCGTCGAGAGTTTTGAGCTCCGACTTTCCACCCTAGTAAGCTGTTTGTTAGTGCGTGTTAGTCCTGACTCACTTCCCTACTCTCCTGCCTGTACACCCACAAGGCTTCTAAATAAACTACTGCACACAAATCCTAGGCTCGGGCCCACTTCCAGGAGAACTGAAACTAAGAGGCCCTCCAGGCCGAGTCTGTGTAAGGGATTAGCTGCGTGCCGGGGCCCAGCCCCACTGCTGCCTCTTTTGCCCACAGAGAGTGCTATATGCCACCCTTCTTGTTTCCCCATGTTTCCTGGAAGCACCCCAATTTTCAACTTGTCCAATTCACACATTCACTTATAGAGCCCATAACTCCCTTCCCTTCTTTTTTCCCTTTCTCTTTCAAAAATTTCAGATTATTTTAGGAAAATATCTCTCCCTCTAAGCACCCCTTGCAGGCACACCTTAAGCACACCTTACTTCTGAGCTTCCAACATCTCTGAACTCGTATCTGAAAATGGAAGAGCAACCAGACGGGGAAAGTCATATTTTCCAAGTGTCATTGGACATAATGAAAACGTTCCCCCTCAACCTCCAAAATGTTAAAAAGCGTCCCTACAAGCTCCTCTCAGAATTACTATAAATATCTTCTTTCTCTTCCTCAACTCCTTCTAACCCAATTTTCTTCAAGTACCAGTTTTCAGAATAAAGGTAAATACAACAATTCTCTTACAATTTTCCAAATTGTCCTTCTTTTTTTTGCAAGTAAGACATCAAGTTTTTCGAACATTTTCTCACTACAAATGCACGTATCACAGTGACATTCAGGATTGAGCCACTTTCTACGGAGGCGCACCGGACAAAGCGGCACGTGCAGCAGGAATCGCGACTCGTGTGTTATTGCAGTGTGACTGCTCCAGTGTGTGGTGCGACTCTCTGTTGTACGATGACACCGTTGTGTGCATACATGTTTGGCCTCCCTCTTCGACCTTCCTCGCACCTCCCGAGGCCATCACAGAGCGCCGAGCTGAGCCCCCTGTGCTCTACAGAGGCTGTGTCTATTTCACACGTGGCGCTGTGTATACGTCAGCCCCACTCTCCCAACACATCCCACCCAGCCCTTCGCCCCCTGTGTCCACACGTGTCTGAGTCTCTACTCCTGCCCTGCAGATAGGTTCATCAGTACCATTTTTCTAGAGTGCACCTATATGTGTTAATACATGATATTTGTTTTTCTCCTCTGACTTACCTCACTCTGTATAGATTTGAGAATAGATTCGAGACACTGCTGTCTTCTGGCTAAGTTGTACATCTGTAACAAGCAAAGCTCAAGCTCCAGCACTGGTCTGAGGATTCTTTCCTCCTGATCCAGGGTCTCTCAGCAGATTTCCATTTCCCCTTTCACCTCTAGGTTCTCAGCACGTACAGGCTGCTCTGATGGAGAGTTTTATCTAATAACACTAACCTCACAGCATTTTGAGGGCAAGTAGTCACTTTCTCAGTCTCATATTTTAATGAATGCCACCTCTGTTCTTATTAAGGACCTGCTGACACCTAACGGGCTTCCTTTGTAGCTCAGAGAGTAACAAATCTGCTTGCCATGTAGGAGATCCGGGTTCGATCCCTAGGTTGGGAGGATCCAATTGAAAAGGGCATGGCAACCCTCTCCAAGTGTTCTTGCCTGGAGAATCCCATGGACAGAAGAGCCTGGCAGGCTACAGTCCATGGGGTCACAAAGAGTCAGACACATCTGAGTGACTAACAGACTCAGTATTCTTGCCTGAAAAACTCCCAGGACAGAGGAGACTGGTGAGTTACAGTCCACAGGGTTGCAGAGAGTCGGACAGGACTGAGCGACTGAACACACACACACATACACAGCTGCTACGCTTGCCCCTAAACACGGTCGTCACTGCTTACTTTTTTTTTTTTAATATTTTTATTATTTTTTTTTAATTTTATTTTATTTTTAAACTTTACATAATTGTATTAGTTTTGCCAAATATCAAAATGAATCCGCCACAGGTATACATGTGTTTCAGCTAGAAGATCTCCTTTCTCAGATTCTCAAACTGAAGCTGCTTTGGATATGTCTTAATGCTGTGCCCACCCCCACTTCCCACCCAGGCTCCAGGGAAGGTCAGTATCTGCCACGTGTTTCCGTCACATCCTCACTCCAGGCTCCCCTCCGCTTTTACACTCTGTGACGTTCTCGGGCACGTTCCCCCAGGGCACTGGAAAGATCTGCTTGGCTACCTTCTGTATTATCTTGAAACTCTTTTGCTCTTCAATGTATATACTCATACAGAGTCAAGATTCAGCGACCTCTTTTGGTCAGTCCCCAGAGTTTTTAAGTTTCCACATCTCCTGCACAGGGCCCTTGTGTTTTTAAAAACTTAGTTCTGACCCTAACTCTGGAAATGATCTAGTTTGGTTTAAGGCGGGCTGCATAGTACAATTCCCCCAGCAGAAGTCACTGGTGGGTATGCAGACTTCCCTGGTGGCTCAGACAATAAAGAATCTGAGAGTAACGTAGGAGACACGGGTTCAATCCCTGAGTTGGGAAGACCACCTCCCCCCCCGACCTACCCCCAAGCCCCGGAAAAGGGAAAGGCTACCCACTTGAGTATTCTTGCTTGGGAAATCTCATGGACAGAGGAGCCTGGCGGGCTACAGTCCTTGAGGTTGCAGAGTGGGACATGAGTGAGTGTTTTTTTTTCTTTTTTAATGTGATCCAAGCTAGTGCAGTTAGGATGAATCTCAGGACTTTCGCTTGCAAAGCTAGAGAAAAGCACTCTGTCTCCCTCTACCGCTCACAAACAGGGAGCTTATGCCCAGTAGCCATCCTACAAGGTTACATGCTAGAACTCGTATGGAAAAATGACTGTTGTCTTTGTCTAAGTATCACCATGGAGGACTCTATTCCAAAGGACCATTGGCCAAACTGAGTGATTCCTCCTTGAGAGTAGAGTTCTCAATCAATGGCACATTCTTCTATAAAAATATATATCCTCATGGGCAGGAAGAACTCTGTCTTTTGAGAGTAGGTTTTATTTTTTAAAAGCTATAAGGGGACTTCCTTGGAAGTGTAGTCGCTAAGACTCCATGCTTCCACTGCAGGAGGCACAGGTTCAATCCTTGGCCAGAAAACGAAGATCCTGCATGCTGCATAGCATGGCCAAAAAATAAAAACAAAATTTTGGAGACTTCCCTGGCAGTCTGGTGGTTAAGACTCTGCACTTTCACTGCAGGGGGCCTTGGGTTCTAATCCGTGGTTGGGGAACGAAGGTCCTGCAAGCCACGTGGCACAGCCAAAAAAAATTAATTAATAAAATTAATTAATAAAACCTATAAGTTATTCAGAACCAAGTAAACAGGTATATTATCAGTATGAGAAAAGTATTATTTTTTAAAAAAGGAGAACTTTTAACTTTTCAGTGGTTTCCTTGTTGCTGAAACACTAGTCCAGAAGACAGAATCCCCTTTTGGACAAATATAAAACCACTGTCCTTATGAAAATAAAAATTTTCACTTCTTAATTTTACCTTAGTAAACTGCGGTTTTTCTTTGACATTTTTGAATACATAGGTTCTTCTGAAATCTCAAAATAGCCAATCCTTAAAAAAAAAAAAAAAAAAAGTCACCACCTGAACGTTCTTTCTGGTTAAAACCCCAAGTTTCTTTTGTCAAATCCCAAACCAACCATGAACACCTGCAAACACCATCACAGAGTCATATGCAGTCAAGAGGATGTTTAGAAACGGAATATGTATTTTGCTTAGTCTGGTACTTGGCCAGCGGGATGAAAGGCCAACTGGCTCCCTGTCTCATCAGTCTCCCTCACAGCTCGGGTGCATTTGGAGTTCCTATTTTGTCGAATTTCACTGTTACCACTTCCTTTTAACCCTCAAATCCCCCTTACCATTCACTCCAATAAAGGGGGCCAACAGGATAAAGCTTGGCAAGAGTCATTTCATCCATTCCTGCCCTCCTAGAAGTTCTGTCCCCACACTAATAATCTAAAGACATCAGTCTATTTTAAAAATTCAGTCCTATTTTAAAAAATACCTCCAGGGAAGGGGATTTCCTCAGTGATTTAAAAAATTTTCATAACAAATAATCATATGGTTATTTTTAATATTATGGTAAGAGAGATACGTTACAGAGTATATCAAGATTTCTTTTGAGGAAGCATGACTCCCTTTAAAACTGACTTGAGATAGAACTTGAGAAAGTCAGACTCTTGAATAGTCTGACAAGCTTTTCTACAAGTTTACTCATAATATTTTTCAGAGGAACAAATACTTAGGTGGAGCTTTTTTTAGGAGGGGAGGGGGGTGGATTTCCTAATCCAAACTGGAAAATGGTGAAGTGAGGTTTAAAGCGTCCTTCTTCAGAGATGCTCTAAGAACAGCCATCCTGCATGTTTTCATGCGACCACTGTGAAGTTGAAGGAAAAGGCACATTCCACTTTTTAAAATAGCTTTATTGAGATATAGTTGATATACAAGAAAACTGGAAAAATACATACAACTTTATGAGTTTGGAGATATGCATCCATATGCAAATATGAATTTGCAACTGCCTAGTGGGAATTATTTTCCTCTGAAGGTAAACGAAGCAATGAAAAAATTTTTAAGAAGCTTTGCCATCTTTTAATCAATCACTTAAGTGCAAAAAAATAAAGTGAAAGCTACGGGCCCCAATTAAAAGTCAATGACTAGGAGTCCCTCCTTTTCATTTCTTCTGATGTAAACAAAAGGCCCGTTGTACAGAAGTAAACAAGAGGTATGATACAAACTTAATTGCTTATTGTGCCTAGCATACAACATGGGAAGCAGAAAATTTATTTACCAAACTAATATGACACTGAGTCATTAAAACCACAAGTTCCTTTATTTATCAGTGATGTCAGGAGTCGAAGTTTTCCAGTTATAATCTACGTTCTCTTGAAAAGGAGAAATACAACTGAAGGGAAATACAAGGAACTTAAGAGTGACACCGTGATTCCTAACAGCAAGAATAAAGCCCTGCAGCAGGGACCACCACAGTGCTGTAAAGCAATTATCCTCCTGTTAAAAACAAAACAAAACAAAAAAAAACCCAGGAACAGAGCCCACAGCAGGGATTGTGGGAAAGTCAGTCACAGGGAAATGGGGGTAGCTTAAAAGACCCAGTTCTAAGGCTAAACAGACAAGACCTATCTGTAGGACCATCAATAGAGGTGAAAGTGGAGAAAGCTGAGGAAGGCTGGAGTGGAACGAGTGTGTGCATGTGAAAATACACGTGCAGAGGCACTAGACAGCAGGTCCCAGATCAAAATTCAACTGTATTGTTAAAAAAAAAAAAACAAAAAAAAAAAACGGCTTGAGACCAAAACTTAAAGCCGGAAGCCTTCAGACATCACCTCTAGACGCTCCCTTCTTTGTCCATCACCTTTGCTTTCTCTCTAAGCCTACTGAGCAGAAGAAGGTCAGGAACTAGAAATGTACTCTTCCCTCTCTTGGCTTAAATTTTGCAGCAGATCAGAGGAGGGCACGTGTGGGCTCAGCTGAGGTTACACTGGGAAGAGCTTGTTGAAGCAGGGGTGGCAGTACGTCTTGTCATTCTGCTCCTTGAAGACCCCCTTGGACAGCTGCGTCAGGCAGAAAGTGCACACGAAGTGCTCGGGGTGGAACTTGTAGCCCATGGCGCTGATGCAGCGGCCGGTGATGGGCTGTCCGCACCCGTGGCAGAGGGTTCCTCGGCGCTGATGGTAGTGGAGCTCACAGAAGGGACGCCCGTCCAGTTCAAAGAAGGAGCCGGTAGAAAAACCACTAAAGCACTCCTGGGAGGTGGGGGGAAGAGAAAGACAAGGGGTGCAGATGTCAAGAAGTAAAGTATCAGCAAAATTTCAGCCTGGAAATCCCTGCTGGTTTCCGGCCAGTGGACACACAGAGGTTAGAATATCGCCCCTCTGCAAACCAGACGAGCAAATGCCCACATGGATGATGTGTCTCGTGTTTCTTTTTTTAAAGAAACTTTAAATTTTGTATTGGAGTATAGCCGATGAACAAGATGGTGATAGTGTCAGGTAGACGGCAGAGGAACTCAGCCATACATAAACACGTATCCATTTCCTCCCAAACTCCCCTCCCATCCAGGCTGCCACATAACACTGAGCAGAGTTCCCTGTGCTATTCGGTAGGTCCTTGCTGGTTATCCATTTTCAGCATAGCAGGGTGTACATATCCATCCCAGACTCCCTAACTTTCCCTCCTCCTCAGCCTCCCCGCCTCCTCGGGAAGCATAAATTCACTCTCGAAGTCTGTGAGTTTGCTTCTGCTTTGTAAATAAATTCATTTCTTCTGTTGCTGTTCAGTTGCTGAGTTGTGTCCGACTCTTTGTGACCCATGGACACAGCCTATTTCTTTTTAGATTCCGCATAGAAGGATGTCATACTGTATTTCTCCTTCTCTGTCTGACTTCACTCAGTAAGACAATCTCTAGGTCCACCCATGTGGCTGCAAATGGCATTATTTCATTCCTTCTAATGGCCGAGAAAAACTTGTATTTCTTTTACGAAGCCCATGTCAAATTCTCTTCCCGAGCTGTGAACCCTCTTACCAGCTGCGCCCCAGGAAGAAGAACCCTGCCTTTCCTGAAACCCAAAAGATAAGCGGGGATACCCACCCCGCACACGAAGCACTCTGGGTGCCAGACGGTGCTCATGGCCGAAAGGTAGTTTTCCAGCACTGGCCGGTTGCAGCCCCCACACCTGGGTGCGAACATGCCCAGGAAGTCCTTCCGGCAATACGGCTTCTTGTCCTTCTCATGAAAGCCTGGAGAGAGGGAAAGCAAGGGTTTGCTCTTGCGGTTTGAGACCTTAAACCAAGTTAGAGACGGAGAAGAGGGCAATGGCGTAAACTCTCCCACGTTGAAAATGCGCTAATAGACACCTACGTCGAGGGGCTGTTATAAGAAACGCGTGAGGCGGTGCAGCCACAGTGTTTCTGAATCGGGCCTGAGTCTTGCAATCCATGAGCTGTAGCCCACGAGGCTCCTCTGTCCATGGGATTTTCCAGGCGAGAATCCTGGAATGGGCTGCCATTTCCTTCTCCAGGGGATCTTCCCAACCCAGGGATCAAACCCATGTCTCCTCTTTACCACTCAGCCACCAGGGAAGCCTGTCTGATTTGCGCAAGCATTTAATAAGCGTTAAGGTCTATTCCTCCTCAATGCCTCTGCGCTAAGTATTCCGTCAGCCTCTGCATTCCCAGGCCTTGATATATGGCGAGCCCCGCCTCGTGTTTCAGAAATCAACTCAAATATCCTCTAATCAGAGAGAATCTCTGCAGCCTGTATCTATCTCTTCATCTCTTTTCCATTGCCTTTTCTCTCTCACTGGAATGTTTGCTCTGAAGGAAACTAAGTATTTTGGTCTGGTCACTTTATAATCCCCAGTATCTAAAACAGTGTCGGGGTGGGGCGGGGAGGGGGTTGGGAGAAAAGTGCCTAATATTTAAAAAGAAAGCAATATTAAATAATAATTTCCAAATTGATGCAGAAATCCAAATGTAATCATTCAAACCATACAAACACGTGAATTAGAAATGGATGGGGCTTCCTCGGTGGCTCAGCGGTAAAGACTCCACCTGCCAATGCAGGAGACGCGGTTAGACCCCTGATCTGGGAAGATCCCACGTGTCACAGAGCAACTAAGCCCGTGCTCCACAGCCACTGAGTCTGCGCTCTGGAGCCCGGGGCTGCAGCTCCTGAAGCCTCAGCGCCCTCGAGCCCGGCTTCCACAAGAGAAGCCCCTGCAGGGAGAAGCCCGCGCCCCACGGTTAGAGAGGAGCCCCGCCTGCCAAAGCTGCAGAGACGCCCTCGCAGTGAGGAAGACCCAGCACAGCCCTAAATAAACAAATACTGTGTTTTTTTTTTTAATGGATGGGTTCCTCTTTAACTGGGGAATAGAAAACTGTGATAAAATTGGCTCAAATTTCAAAAGGAAGTTAAAGATGAATAAATTTAGCTACATTAAAAAATATATAGGAATGACTTACGTATGGCCAAAAAAGATCATTAGCAAAGACAAAGACAAACGAGAAACTGAGGAAAATATTTGCTACCTATACATCAGAAAAATATAACTAAATCAAGGAGCTCCAAACCGGATATACGATTTCAATTATTGTTTTATAAAATGTAAAAAAAAAAAAAAATAGAAAAATCAATCTCTAAAATTTTAATCAAGTTTTAGCAAATTAACCATATATCAAATTGACAACATGACTAAAGAAGGCCACAATGCATTCAATGGCTCTAAAACACAGTATTTTGACTGTATAATTTATTTATACATAGGCTGTATTCTAAAAAGAGCTACAAAAATCTTTTAAACTTTTTTCAATAAGGTTATAAAAGCATTTATTCATGGTAAAACCATTTGTTCATAGTAAAACATTTTTTCAGTTTTCCTGTATGAGATGTATTTCAAGATAACTAAATAGTTAATGATGAAATGGTACTGTTTATACAATCCCATCTAATAAACGCTGAACGAGTGATGGGAAAGTCACCATGTCACAGCTGAGATCACTGGCGATAGGCAGTGATCATCAACGGGGAGCTTGCAAATGGGGGCGAGGCTGCCACCAGCGGCCAATCTTGGCACCAACAGAAGCAGGTCAGGCTTCCCTGGTGGCTCAGACGGTAAAGACTCCGCCTGCAATAAAGGAGACTTGGGTTTGATCCCTGGGTAGGGAAGATCCCCTGAAGGGAATGACAACCCACTCCAGTATTCTTGCCTGGAGAATTCCATGGTCAGAGGAGCTTAGCGGGCTACCCGCCATGGGGTAATAAAGAGTCAGACATGACTGAGCAAGTAACACTTTCATTTTTCAAAAGTAGGTCAACCAGTCATTACATACCTCTAGATATGACTCAATAAGAAGTACAAAGCAGCCAGTATCTATGACCTATTCTCCCCTAAATACTAAACCTAGACTGAATCAAGTCTCTAGATCTAAATTAACAATTTACAGAAAATACAGGAGAAGGCGGGGTAAGATGAAGATAGAGCAAATAAGGTAAACTTCATCATGAGGCAGCGGCCAGTCAAATCAAGACTATGGGACATTTTATAGAACATAGGTTCCAGTTTCTTAATGAATCAATGCTACAAAAAAGTGAGGAAGAGAGGATTGTTACAGAATTCAAAAATTTTGAGGGATAAAGCAGTCAAAGGCAGTACATAAAGGATCTTGCTTGGATCCTGATTCAAACAAAGCAACTGAATAACAGCATTTAGAAACTTGAGAAATTGGGATGTGGGTTTTAAATGAAAATAAGGAACTGTTAATTTTGTGAAGTATGAAGGGTGTTTGTTTATCAGTTGGAGATGATGTGTGCTGAAGTATTTAATGGTGAGATGATATGATTTTTAGGATTTGCTTTTAAATTATTCCCTCAAAAGAAAAGGCTAGGTGGTTTAGTAGTGGTTAGAAGAAATTTGTTTGGCAAAATGTTGGTATTTATTGAAATTTCCATAATAAAAAGCTTAAAAATAAACATGTTGAGGTGTAAGTGCTTTCGTTTTAATACTTGAAATGCTCACTGCCAGGTGCAGATTAGAAGACCCCTGGCTCTTAAAGGTCCTGTGTCCCTGTGATGCGAGGTAAGAAGCCCATGGCGCCTGCTTTTAAAAATCCTTGAAATAAGTCTGCTTCACAAACTGACAACTAGCCCAGAAAGAAATACTTTTAGGGGTACTGTGTTCAACATCATGATTAAGAATGAAACATAAAAGAAAGTATTGAAGTTCCAAGTTTTACTGATTAGTAGTTTAATTTCTAATTCGCCAAGTAGTAGAAACAGTGTTAAATAAATATATACGCAATGCTGCAAAACATATGGAGGTATTCATATATTTTTATATTCCTAGTGACAAAGATAAATGTTACTATTCCATTATTCTTTTAGGAAGTCATTTGATAATGTGTATCAATATTTTTAAAATATATAAATATCTTGATCCTAGAAATGAATCTACATAAATAATTCAATAGAAGAAAATTCTATGTTTAAAGATAGTCATTACAGCTCTCCTAAGACAACAGAAGCAATCTAAATATATTGTTACAAATACATTTAGTTGTTTTCAGTATTTGGAACTATAAATAATGCTTTAGTAAACATCTTCAGGCATAGAGTCTTTTAAAATTTGTCTACATGAAGCCCTGATGGAGCAACTGATATTATTAAAATTATTATAAAACTATTAAACAACATGGGAAAATGCTTAAGTGGAAAAAAAGAATTTCAGGTATACTGTAACTTTTATATATACACAAATATTAATAAATGGAGAAAAATATTGGTAGGACAAATTTTTTGTTGCACTAGGTTAAGAAGTTAATAGATTACAAATAAAATTTTATGCAAGGTTTTATTGTCTTCACATCACAAAAAAGAAAAATATAATAAACTGATTCATCCCCAAGCACTTATTCATGTAATATATTCCCTCTGCTTCAAAAATCATTTCCTAAGACACCCAGATGGTTTGGTTCTTCACTTAACTCAGGGGTCTGCTTAAGGGAACAACAGCTAGAGCACTTTATTTCAAGTAGAACCCTGTTACTCTCCCTCATCCCCTCTCCTAAGGTACAGAGTAAGTTAGTTAATCGGTTAGTTGGCTAGTTTGATTACCGTCTGACTTTCTCACTAGGACACACGCACCATGAATGCAGGGACTTTGTTTTTTGTCACTGTCTCCCTAGTTCCTAGAATAGGACCTGATACATATATAGAAGCTGCTCAAAAAACATGCACCGGATTAGCAGACCTGTGAACAGTACTACAACAGCAAGGTTGAGACCATCGGCTTCAGAAGAGGGTCGCCCCGCGTCAAGATTAACTGCAACATGTATAAACAGGTGAACTCTTCTAGAAGAAACTCTCCTTAGAGATTCCACCTAAAACAAAGAGGACCAGCAGCAACCCCGTTTTGGCAACACCTACTGTTTTACTGGTTCCAACTGAGGGCTCTCCCTGAAGGGCTAAATCGAAATTAGATTCTTCACGGCAACCCTCCCATTTTACAAGGGAGAAAAGGGAAGCTCGGCAAAATTACAAATACCCAGCTAGGCGGTGGAGGAACCGATTCAAATCTAGGCCTAGCTTCAAAGTCTAACTCGGACGCCACATCCCTGACCTTAAAGGCATTGTCACCTTGATCTCTCCGTGGGAACTGAGAGTATCAGCTGAGCTTAAATATCATAACCCAATAATTTGGTAAGTAGAAGAGTGCTCTAAATGTGCCCCACTCAAACAGCATGTAAGCAAAACACAAGAAACATTATTTCTAGAATATTATTTCTGCACTTTGACAGTAGCAACCGGATCCAAAAAAGGCAATAGGAGAAGCCAGAGGTTCAAGCCTAAATCGCGCAGCCGCAGTGGTCCATAACCTCAGGTCATTTTGTGATATGCCTTGCCTTGTTCAACTATGCTTTCTTTGAAAAGCAGATGATTTAATAGATTTCTGAGGCCTCTAGATCTAAGAATGTAAACCAATAATTTTTTTAGGCTGTCCTGTGTCCTTCTTTTCTGCCTCTGAGATAAAGAAGAGCTCAGTTGTTCTCTTTGTCAAAGAACGTCTAGAGTCTGATCAAGGACAGCTGAAAGTGGGCATCTAAGTCACTTCAGTCGTGCCCAACTCTTTGGGACCCTTTGGACTGTATCCCACCAGGCTCCTCTGTCCGTGGGATTTTGCAGGCAAGAATTCTGGAGTGGGGTGCCATTTCCTCCTCCAGGAGATCCTCCCGACCCAGGGATTGAACCCGTGTTTCCTGTGTCACCTGCATTGCAGACCGATTCTTTACCTGCTGAGCCATCAGGGGAAGCCAAGCAAACCAACACCCACAGCCATCCTTCTTGCTTCTGTGGCACACAGACTCTAGCACACATCAGTCACCCGGAGAATCGGTCAGCACGCTGACTGCGTGGCCCCACCCCACCCAGCACTTCTGATTCAGTAGGTCTGGGTTGGCGCTCGAAACTATGCATCCTTGACAAGCCCCCAAGCTGATGCTGATGTTTCGTAAAACAAATGGGGTAGAACTGAGCTTGCCTAGAAGTAGGTGTTACTTGAGAAAATTGTGAGACAGGCCGACTGCCCTAGGAATGACCCTCGTGTAGGCATTTACAGGGTAGCTGGTCTCAAGCGTGAGACAGTAGGGAAGTAACAGCCTCTGTTTCAGCTCAGGTGAGCCCCAGGAGAGGACTCAAAAGCAATCAGCCCAACTCGCTGTGATACCCCTGCAGTGAGTAATCCAACAAATTAAGAAAGTTTCGGCACTTAACTTTTTGGAGGCTCTCTCCGGGGCCAATTACTCTGGAGGACAGATAAGAAACACTAACAGTTTGCAAAAGTACCTTCGAGAGAAGAAGGGTGTTTGTACTCTGGTGAGGCTCACAGCCATGGGGGAAATTAGGGGGCACTGGCGTGGCCTGGATAATGAACAATTAAAGAGAAAGACACGGGCACTGGGGACCCGGTCCCTATGGGAGGATGCTAAGGGCTGGTGTGCTTAGCAACGTGAGCCTTAGAGAGGAATCCTCTGAACTGAAACAAAAATGCAGATGAATTTAATTTCCCAGGAGGCTCAGCGGTTGCGCTGTCATTACAGAAACTTCGTGCGTGACTATGTGACCCGGGGCCAGGCAGGATGCCACCTAATTAATGGACTAAGCATATGGCAGGAGGCACGTTTACAGAAAACAATCATGAAAGCAAGCATACAACCCAAGAGGAGCTTCTGCTTAGTAAAGGGCCTTTTTTGTCACTTGTCTCAATAAATATGCTTTAAGCGTGGCTTCATATCGATTATATAAAGTCATAAATGACCAGTTCAGCCTTGTCTAGTTAGAAGGGGGCCAAGCCAAAAACAATACGAACTAGCTACCTTCAAGGCATTTCCTGGTTATCCTATGGATTGGGGTATTTTTCTTTTGTATTTAACTTATGTCTCTTCTTAAAATATGTATGCACTGGTGTCTGCTCTCAGGCACCTTCCACATCATAATTATCCATGGGCAGTATTCACTTGCTGACTCTTTTACCCAACACACCCTCAGACTTCTATGGCAACCAGTGTAATATAAATTGACCATGACTTAGATTAAATCTCAATGAAAAATGCTGTTTAACTACAGTGCAATCTAAACATGAAAGACCTAATGATTTGTGAAAAGCACTGATCAAGCTTGAGTGAGCAAGCAAATTACTACAAAGCACTTTGCTAGTGGATTTTATCAGTCCTACTCTATCCAGGTCTGTCTTCAAATAAACTATCCCATGTCTATGCCAAGAAAGCAAAGAGACCCAACAGCAGAAGACAGATTAAGTCTCCATCAAGGGGCAGTTACAATGGTGCAGAAAAAAACATGGAACATGCAGAAATGAAACCTGAGTCTAAATTCCAGTTCTTTGATTTTCTAGCTGCATGACTTAAAAAAAAAAAGTGACTTTACCTCCCTGATGCTCAGTGCTTCCATCTAATACTTGGTAAAATTATTCTCCCAGAGTTGTGCTGGGGATTAAGTGAATAATAGTCGGGAATGTACATAGGGTTTCCCAGGTGCCACTGGTGGTAAAGAAGCTGCCTGCCAGTGCAGGAGGCATAAGGCGTGTGGCTTTCATCCCTGGGTCGGGTTCCATCCCTAGAAGAGGGCATAGCAACCCACTTCAGTATTCTCGCCTGGAGAATTCCATGAGCAGAGGAGCCTGGAGGGCTGGAGTCCACGGCATCACAAAGAGCTGGACCCGACTGAAGCAACTTAGCACACATACATGTTAACCTGCCTGATATTTAAGACCTGACCTCCAGGAGAACTAGCATAACATGGGGCTTATCTTCATACCCTTTATTTAAAACAGAAAGATTCATGGGAAAAAGGAGAAGAGGGAAGACCATGCCACAGGTGAAATATCAAAATAGTCTAAAATTTAAAGTAGGTGTTAGAGTGGCACCTAGCTGGGCAGAAACAAAACAAACAGCAACAACAAAAAACCTGAAACCTGATAATTAAAGAGGGAGATGCTGGTAAAACTGAAGCCATCCTGGGCTTCCTGGTGGTCCGGTGGTTAACACTCTGTGCTTCCACTGCAGGGGGCACGGGTCTGGGCCCTAGTCAGGGAACGAAAATCCCACATTCCTCATGCTGAGTAACATGGCCAAAAAAACCCTCAACCACCCTGAGCTCCAAAACATCAAAGGGGCTCAAGCTCAGATTATTTTAAATTCATGAAATAGTCTTCAAGGCTGGAAGCAGGATTGGTTGAAAGTCTGAAGAACTGTCAGAAAATCAGATTCCCCATCCAAACCACAGATGCAATGACTATTTCTGTAAATTTCAAGTCAGAGGGTCTCAGTGTTTAGGGATGCTGGACATTTGTTATAAGAAAAGAAGTCAAGCTTTCTACTAGAAGTGTTAGTCACTCAGCCGTGTCCAACTCTGCAACTCTATGGACGATAGCCCATCAGGCTCCTCCGTCCATGGATTTTCTTGGCAAGAACACTGGAGTGGGATGCCGGTCCCTTCTCCAGGGGATCTTCCTGACCCAGGGATCGAACCTGGGTCTCCTGCATTGCAGGCAGAGCCACAACCAGCTCAGAGCCTTTATCGTCTGAGCCGCCAGGGAGGCCTGACGGAATTAAAGTTCTACGTGTTTTAGTAAAAAATGGGAATTAAATAAAAGTTGGCATACTGAATGGTAAAAACCCCATCCCCTAATCCCTTTTACTATTTTTGTAAAGCTGACAGACAGCACAATTCTTTGGTAAAATTTATTCAAGACAGAAGACCTAAAATATTAATATGCAAGGGTCTGCATATTAATACTGCAGCGCCCTACCTGAGTACCAGCCCACCAGTCAGTGCGTTGTGCCTCACCCACAGAGCTTCTGGTTAGCATTAAAGTGTCTCATTCATTCTTAAATAAAGAATGGGCAAGCAAAGCTCAGCAGCACTTGGCAAAGACCAATGCAACAGGATAGAGGGCATCATGATGTGATAGATGTCAAAGTTCAAAGTGGGCGGCAAGACGTCCCTCAGAGTAGATAGTTATGGACTATCTGCACAAATCTTGGACTCTTCACTTACACCTAGGATATAAAACAGGTAAAGAGAAAGGATCTTTTCCCTGATGCTGGGAAAGACTGAAGGCAAGAGGAGAAGGGGAGACGAAGGATGAGATGGTTGGATGGCATCACCAACTCAATGTCCATGAGTCTGAGCAAATTCCAGGAGATGGTGAAGGACAGGGAAGCCTGGTGTGCTGCAGACCATGGGGTTGCGAAGACTGGGACATGACTGAGCCACTGAACAACAACAAAGAGAAAGGGAAGCTGAGACAGGGATTTCTTTGAGAAAGCTGTGCCAAGTGTGCTCCACCACCATCGCCAAGAGGCATGAGGTACGGTCCCGGGAACCTCAGGTCAAGAGAGGGACTGCAACAGGACCACTCTGAGGGCTGGGTATGGGTGCCCTGCCAGGCGTGGGGTACAGTTGATGGTATTTGACTCATCCCCAGAAAAGATCCACAGGTGAGAGTCTGGTTAAAGGGCCTACGGCCGCTGAATAGAGAGAGGCACCTGAAATTAAGTGCAGTCATTCTAGCCAGCTTCCCTGGTGGCTCAGATGATAAAGCGTCTGCCTGCAACGCAGGAGACCCGGGTTCAGTCCCTGGGTCGGGAAGATCCCCTGGAGAAGGAAATGCAACCCACTCCAGTACGCTTGCTTGGAGAATCTCACCGTCAGAGGAGCCTGGCAGGCTACAGTCCACGGGATCACAAAAGAGTCAGACACGACTTGGCAACTAAACAACAACAAAAAGAAAGTCAGAGTGAAATATACACCAAGCCCAGAGAGGTCAAAGCAAATTAGACAACTTAGAACCTTTCTGCCCTCCAGGCTAAACCCTTCCACCCCTGTTTCAACCCTGGAGGGATCAGCTATGGAGATTAGCAGTGGGTGTGAGAATAAAAGCAAGAAAGGACCCGTGACCGGCCACACCCCTCTTCCCTGGCCTCCTGCAGCTTAAAGGCCCCACCAGGGGAGAGAGTAGCTATCACTTTAGATAAGTTGGAGGCTTTAGTTATTATACAGAATGAATTACCTAAGGATTTAGACTTGTGTTTTGTGTCTTACTTTTCTATTTAGAGTAGTTCACTAAGAATAATCAAAAAAGACATAAGACTGCCTCAAATTTTTATTTAGAAGAAAACTTTCCCTGTGAATTAATTCTAAAAGTACAGGAAAAGAAAAAGAAGCTTTCTGATTTCATACATGAGTCATATTGGTTCAAAACAAACATAAAAAGAAGTCAGGAAAGAAAAATCAAGACAATGCAGAAAACAGAAGGGAGTAAAAAGCCTGCAAGGGGGGCAAAACAGGTCACACAGAAAGGGTCAGGAACAAGAACAAAATCTTAATAAAAAAACTTTCAGCCACGGAGGCAGGAAGACAGTGAAGCACTGTCTTCAGAATGATGAGGGAAATAGCTTCTACTTAGAATTCTATGTCCAGGACACTTAAGGCAGACAAGATATTTTCAGATGCTCAAGGTTTCAAAGTTTCTACCAGGAGCTACTGGCGGGTGTGCTCCACCAAAATAAAAGCAATAATACATATTCAAAGATGGAGGAAAGGATTTAGTACAAGGGATTCCCAAGATAAAGTATTGCTTCTCAGCAGGCAGGCTGGAGCAGAAGGATGAAAGTCTCCTGGACAGATATCTCCAAGAAAAAAAAAAAGAAACGAATGGAACTGACGTATTACCAGAAGTGATGACCATTTTGACAAGGATTCCGCAGCTGTGTCAGATAAATTAGTGATAATTACAATGAGAATTAAGCTAATGAAAAAAGGATCCAGATGTTAATTTCAGGAAATAACACATGTGTATGAAAAGGACACCATGATATTAATCGTCATCTTCGTCATCTTCATGTGCCAGGCACTGTTGCAAACGCTACATTGATATTGTCTCTTAAAATCCTCATAATGACCCTATACAGTAAGCATTATCATTTTTTCTTACTTAAAAAAAAATCTTTTTGGTCGTGCCACATGGCATGTGAGAGCTTAGATTCCCAACCAGGAATCAAACCCACGTTACTGCATAGGAAGCGCAGAGTCTTAACCACTGGACCACGAGGGAAGTCCTAAAGTAAGCATTAGTATTAGGTCCATTTTACTCATGAGGAAAGTGAGCTCCAAAGATCCCTTTAACATCGTATGGCTATAAATGCCACAGCCCAGATCTGAACCAGGCAGACGAACCCCAAATCCTCACTGTATATCACCGTGTGTTACATGACTCAGTGGTGAGCAATATTTATGCGACTGTCCACATGTCCACATTGAATACTGACCTGATTTATAATTATGACCTAATTATAACTGAGAGAATAAAGGAGGGGAATTATGTTGGGGGTGGGTGTAGGAGTAATAACATTTCTAAATCCTTATCTCTCTTGGTAGAAAGTTAACACGTAATGGCTAAAATTGGACAAAAAATCAATATAGAGGAATATACTGTCTAAAATATACAAGTAAATAATGTGCTGTGCTGTGCTTATTCGCTCAGTCATGTCCGGCTCTTTGCAACCCCACGGACTGTAGCCCGCCAGGCTCCTCTGTCCATGGGATTCTCCAGGCAAGAATACTGGAGTGGGGTGCCACGCCCTCCTCCAGGGGGTCTTCCCGATCCAGGGATGGAACCTTCATCTCGTTTACCACTAGTGCCACCTGGAAAGCCCCACAAGTAAATAATAGAAGAAGCTAAAATATTTAGAGAGGAGAACTGGCCTTGGGGGTGGAAAAAGGAAAAGCAGGGGAGTGTTCTTTTTTAATATTACTCTTGGCGTAGTATTTGCATTTTAAACTATGCATTTGTATGACTTTGATTTAAAATTTTCATTTAAGCAAAAGGTATCAATGTCAGATCAGGTAGGAAGGGATGGCGTTTGGTACCGAAATGGGCACCTGGGTGGTCGGGGCAGGAACCAAGACCAGCAGAGAAGATCAAGGAAAAGCCCTGCTGGTCCTCTTGTAACCACCCAGGCCGTACCTTCTTCACCGAACACCTCTCCACAGTGAGCGCAGAAGAAGTGCTCGGGGTGCCAGGTTTGGTTCATGGCCGTCAGCACTTTCTGGAAAAGCAACGGAGAACGATTAGGAAGCTGCAGAGCTGTAAAACACGAGCCGGGCTCTAACAAAAACTGTGCGAAGGCAGGGGCAGCAGGGCTCACTTACGTCCAGGATGGGGGCGGCACAGTACGCACAGCGCGGAGAGAAGAGATGGTGGTAGTCCTCAGCACAGTAGGCCAGGCCACTCCGCTCGAAGAAGGGACTGGAGCCAATCTCCCCTTTGCAGTGGGCGCACACGAAGTGCTCGGGATGCCACGCCTGCCCCAGAGCGTGGATCACCTGCAGGGTGAAGCAAAACTTGGCGTGGGGGCCCGGGCACTCGGGGGTCCGCAGTGTGCACGACTCTGGGGCGTGCTCTTTCAACAGCATCCATGGAAACGACATCCCCTGCAGTTACACCACACTGAGGCCAAGACCTTGGGTGCACTCACGCGGCCTGTGGTCCATGGGTATGTGTGTATGTATGAGTCGCTCAGTCGTGTCTGACTCTCTGTGATCCCATGGACTGCAGCCCGCCAGGCTCCTCTGTCCCTGGGATTCTCCAGGCAAGAGTACTGGAGTGGGCTGCCATTCCCTTCTCCACCTGTGGTCCATACTTCAAAGATAATGGCATGGTGTCCGCATTCCCAACTTAATAAATGCTCATTCTGCTATACTGCCCCAGAAAATTACAGACACGAAATAGAGCACAGTGGTGACAGACGACATGCTTGGCCTGGAAGGGATCCCGGAAACAGGAGACCAATGACAGTTTTTATTCCTCTGATCTGGACACCTCATCTCACACCCTGTGAAAAGTCAGGTCTTGATGCCCTTTATAATGCCTTAGATGAAGGATGGTGCCCAAGCAGGAATTTGTGGTCATGCTATGATGCTGGGAGCGGCTGAAAGTCATAATCAGTCCCTTTGCGCTGGAAAGATTTGAACCAAGGGAGCAGAGGGACAATTATTCTCCATAAGGCAGTAGAGGAAAACGGTTATGAGCTTGAACTCTCAAGCCAGAGTCTCCTGAATTTGGATCTTACATCCACCTCTTACTAGACCTTGGACATGTCAGTTAATGACCCTGGGCCCTCAGTTTCCTCATCTTTACAAAGAGCTTGCAACCATTGAAGGGCTGGGTGTATGCGTGTGTGCGCTCAGTCACTCAGTCGTGTCTGACTCTCTGTGACCCGTCCACGGGATTCTTCAGGCAAGAACACTGGAGTGGGCTGCCATGCCCTCCTCCAGGGGCTCTTCCCGATTCAGGATTGAAGGGATAATGCAACCATTAGATAAAAGAAGACTTGTACGGTGCTTAGTCCCACACCCGGAGCACTGTGAAGGATTTGTAAGTATTACTACATTGTCTTAGGTCATAAGAAGAAAGAGCAGTCTTTGGAGGGTAGAGACCGACACACACAGACGTGGATGGCCGTAGCATCAGTGTCTTGGCCCGCCCCACCTTTCCAGCGATCGGTTTCTGGCAGGAGGCACAGTGCCCCTTGGGTACTGTGGCAATTCCCAGGTTCTGCAAGTCCTGCTCCAAGCCCCCCAGCATGGAGTCCAGGGAGGCCTTGTGATCCTGCTTGTCGGATACGGGTTTCTTGCTGGCATCTGCTTTCGCTGTAACCTGTACCAAGAAGAGAACCACAAAGAGAGTCATCCTCATTGGCATTTTCTGCACTATCTCTTAGTCTTTCCCTGAACTTCCTCCAAGGCGCTGGAAGAATCTAACATTGCAACACCAAAAAAAAAAAAAAAGCTTTCATCTCCCTTTCACTCTAAGTTCCTCAGGCTGAATGAACTCTGACTAGTCTTCCTGTTTGCAAATCTCTTCTGGCAGTAGGAAATTGAACGTACTAAGAGGATACCTTATCTCTTGTGATGACTGCAAGTCAACAATTCATCTCTTTATGCATTTATGTTGCAGTGTTGATTGGGCAGCTAGTTTCTGCCACTCACTGTTCTAGGCTCGTGGTGCAGAGCAATTCTCAAGACTAACCAAGTGTCTGCCCTCATGGAATTTATTTTCTCTGAGTAACAGACAGTAAGCAATTAAAGAAATAACAGATGATATGATGTCAGGTTAGAAATATGAATTATATATTGAGACAAAAGAGAGTGGGATGGTGAAGAAGAATGGATTCAGATGAGGGCAATCGGAGAAGGCTAAGGAGCTGATACCTGAGCAGATATTTGAGTGATTTACTGAGACACAGAAATATTGATAATTGTGAGAACAGCATTCTAGAGGGAAGGAAGGCCCAGAGGGATGAGATAGTCTGATACATAAAAAGTAAAAAGAGGTCAGGAGAGCTAGAACAGAGGAAGTGAGGATGAGTGAGGCAGGAGAAAACAATGGAAAAAGAGGCAATGATCACACAGAGCCCGCAGGACAAAGCTTCGGTTTTATTAATAAAAATAAATAATTGTTATTACTTAATAAAGCTCCGGTTTTATTCCAAGGGTGATGGAACCATTAGGGCACTTCAAGCATGAGAGGGAAAGAATCTGATTCACAAGATCCCTGCCCTAGCTGAGTGAGGAATTAGGTGTGGACAAAGCAAGAGGAATCAGAGGCGCTCATTAGGCAGGAGACTTTCAACACAGCTGGGATCAGAGATGACTTGGGCCAGTGACGGTGGAGAAGGTGGTGAGAGGTGGTCAGATAAAACTTGGTGGCAGGTTGGATTTATTAAAGAGAAACTCCAGTGCAGCTGTGATAAAACATTCAACGGGAAAACTTCAAGTGACAGAACCGTTGCCCAGCTCGTCTCTCTCAACTCCCAGTTTCCACAGGACCGCGCCTTCCGGACCAGGGGGCCGCAGTGCTTCTCCACGGCCCCTGGCGCTGAAGTCGGAGCATCTCCCGCCCACTGCCCCCACTTCACCTTTCCCATTTCATCTTTGATTACTCAGTAAAAAGCCCCCATGTGTAAAGCCAGCCAGGCTCCCAGCAGTCTCCTGAAAGTGATCCGTTACCCTTTGCCTTCAGGCCTCTGCCTGGGACAACCTCCCACTATCTCTCTAAGCCAAAATGCTCATTTCCCTTCGAGAAACTTATCATTTGACACACTTCCTTCCTCTCCTATTATATAATGTTAGTTCATGCTCAAGAGATTCGTGTTCTAAAGGTTAACATCGAAAAGGCCTGAAAATAACTAAGTAAAAACACAGCAGTGTGTCTGTGTCTATATATACAATTACATCTATTTGCTGGTATATTTCAGAGTGCTTCTGAAAGGATTATGTGAAAAATAGAAAATACTGAATACCTCCAGGGGGCAGAACTGGATGGCTGGGAACACTTCACTGTACACTGTTGTACTCTGGATTTTTGTATAGTGTAAAGGTATGGCTATGCCAAAGCCTTTGACTGTGTGGATCACAATAAACTGTGGAATATTCTGAAAGAGATGGGAATACCAGACCACCTGATCCGTCTCTTGAGAAACCTATATGCAGGTCAGGAAGCAACAGTTAGAACTGGACATGGAAGAACAGACTGGTTCCAAATAGGAAAAGGAGTACATCAAGGCTGTATATTGTTACCCTGCTTATTTAACTTATATGCAGAGTACATCGTGAGAAACGCTGAGCTGGAAGAAGCAAAAGCTGGAATCAAGATTGCTAGAAGAAATATCAATAACCTCAGATATGCAGATGACATCACCCTTATGGCAGAAAGTGAAGAGGAACTCAAAAGCCTCTTGATGAAAGTGAAAGTGGAGAGTGAAAAAGTTGGCTTAAACCTCAACATTCAGAAAACGAATATCATGGCATCCGGTCCCATCACTTCATGGGAAATAGATGGGGCAACAGTGGAAACAGTGTCAGACTTTATTTTTTGAGGCCCCAAAATCACTGCAGATGGTGACTGCAGCCATGAAATTAAAAGACGCTTACTCCTTGGAAGGAAATTTATGACCAACCTAGATAGCATATTGAAAAGCAGAGACATTACTTTGCCAAAAAAGGTCTGTCTAGTCAAGGCTATGGTTTTTCCAGTGGTCATGTATGGGTGTGAGAGTTGGACTGTGAAGAAAGCTGAGCACCAAAGAATTGATGCTTTTGAACTGTGGTGTTGGAGAAGACTCTTGAGAGTCCCTTGGACTGCAAGGAGATCCAACTAGTCCATCCTAAAGGAGACCAGTCCTGGGTGTTCTTTGGAAAGAATGATGCTAAAGCTGAAACTCCAGTACTTTGGCCACTTCATGCGAAGAGTTGACTCAATGGAAAAGACTGTGATGCTGGGAGGGAGGGATTGGGGGCAGGAGGAGAAGGGGACACCAGAGGATGAGATGGCTGGATGGCATCACCGACTCAATGGACGTGAGTCTGAGTGAACTCCGGGAGTTGGTGATGGACAGGGAGGCCTGGCGTGCTGCGATTCATGGGGTTGCAAAGAGTCGGACACAACTGAGCAACTGAACTAAACTGAAAGATATGGCTAATTCAAAAAATAAACATAAATTTTTAAATGTAAATAAACTAAGACACACATTAAATCAATTTTAAAACATCACACAATTAAAACTGCTAATGTAGATTTTTTTTTCTAGTATTTTCAGATATGGGGTTCCCTGGTGGCTCAGTGGTAAAGAATCTGCCTGCCACTTCAGGAGATGCAGGTTCCATTCTGGAATCGGAATGATCCTCTGGAGAAGGAAATGGCAACGCACTCCAGTATTCTTGCCTGGGAAATCCCAAGGACAAAGGCTCCTGGTGGGCTATAGTCCATGGGGTTGTAAAATAGTTGGCACGATTTAGCAACTAAACAACAATTTTCAGATATCCAGTGTGATGAGGAATGCACTCAGCTTTATTGTAAATATTAAAAAAAAAAAAAAAACTTGTTTCTAATATTTATTCATTGTCTCTCTAATAATATGCATTAGCCATAATGCATCAGAAACAGCACTGGAAAGCCAAAGGTGAGCCACAGAGATAAGATTCCTGCCCTTCAAACCACACACATTTTTATACACTGCCTTGAAATTACTTCATAGTCACTTCAAGGGTGCATATCAAATACCCCAACCAATTCAGAATGGTTGGATTCTCTACCTTAAGAATTGTAGCTCAATAACCTAAACGGGAAAAGCATTTGAAAAAGGGTCCGTGTGTACGTAAGTGAATCACTTTGCTGGGCACCTGAAATTAGCACACTGCTGGCCAACTGCGGCCGTGGAGCTGGTGTAGTTGCTCCGTCGTGTCCCGCTCTTGTGACCCCGTGGACTGTAGCCTCCAGGCTCCTCTGTCCATGGGATTCTCCAGGCAAGAATACTGGAGTGGGTTGCCATTTCCTTCTCCAGGAGATCTTCTTGATCGAGGGATCAAACCCGGGTCTCCCGCATTGCAGGCATATCTTTACCAACTGAGCCACCAGGGAAGCCCAGAGACTAGACCAAGAGGGGTGGATTTCCTGTCAGTAAGAGTTTAGGACTCATCCTTCCTTTCAAAGCCACGCTTGCACTGCCTTGCTATGCTCCAGCTTGCCATGGGCGTCCTCTATCTAACTCAGGGAGGTCTCTTTAACAGCCCTTCCACACTTTATCCAGCTTTAGTGGCAAACAGTCTGTCTTTTAGTCTAATAAATGTCACCTCGTCTTATGTCTCATTTTATTAAGCACACTCCAAACCCCTTGAAATCAGAACCTGTATCACAGAGTCTTTTATATCCAGATAAGACATCTAAAAAAAACCCAGCACAAATAAACTTATATACAAAACAGAAATAAACCCATAGACTAAAAAAAAAAAATTATGGTTACCAAGCAGGTAAAAGGCTTCCCAGGTGATGCTAATGACAAAGAACTGCCTGCCAATGCAGGAAATGTAAGAGACGAGGGTTGATCCCTGGGTCGGGAAGATCCCTGGAAGAGGAAATGACAACCACTCCAGTCTTCTGGCCTGGAGAATCTCATGGACAGAGGAGCCTGGTGGGCTACGGTCCATGGGGTCACAGAGAGTCGGACATGACTGAAGCTGCTTAGCACATTTGAGGATAAAGGGTGGGAGGGATAAATTAGGAGTTTGGGATTACCATGGACACATTCCTATGTATAAAACAGAAAACCAACAAGGACCTACCCCTGTACAGCACAGGGAACTGTGCTCAATATTTTGTAATAACCTCTAACAGGAAAAAGTCAGATAGAGATATAGACGGAGATACAGAACTGAATCGTTCTGCTGAACACCGCAAACAAATACAACACGCTGTAAATCAGCTACACTTCACTGAGCTCATCCACTGAGTTAAACTGAGTCCTGAAGAATCAGTAAGGACTTGGGGGAGTTTCTGAAGCGGGAGGCAGGGCGGAGGTCTGCAGAGAGAAGCCCTGCGGGCTGTGTCACAGGACAGTGCTCACCTGCTGCTGCAGCTCACACAGATGCGCCATCAGCTCATCCAACTGTGCGGCTGCTGAGGTTTTAGAAGCTGGTGGCGATTCCTTTGGCTCTTGAATCTCACTGTAAGGAGGAAAGAAAAAAATCAAACTAACACACCAAAACTCAAATAAGCGTTAGACCGTGCCTAAAATACCAGAAAATGCAGTTTTAACTATTAGCCCTTTGCATGCATGCTAAGTCGCTTCAGTCATCTCCACCTCTTTGTGACCCTGTGGACTGTAGCCCGCCAGGCTCCTCTGTCCATGGGATTCTCCAGGCAAGAACACTGGAGTGGGTTGCCATTTCCTTTTCCAAGGGATCTTCCTGACCCAGGGATTGAACCTGCATCTCTTACGTCTCCTGCATTGGCAGGTGGGTTCTTTCACACTGTGCCACCTGGTTAGACCCACTAACCCCTTAGATAGGACTAAAACTAGACCAATTCAGCAGTTTTACTTCCGAGACTCTATCCTACAGAAAAATTGGACATATCTATAAAGATACATACACAAAGACATTCCTTGAAACACAGAAGCAGTATAGTTTTATGAGCAAATTAAAACTAAATGGAGATACAGTCACATAAATTATGGTCCACCCACACTATAAAATACCCTGTGGCTAAAAAAAATCTGTCAACAGATTTATATGAACTAAGGAAGACTTCTAATTTATACTGCTAACTTAAAAAACCAAGGCCCAGAACAATATGAAAACTCTCCTTCCATCGACACCATTTCAGAAACACGGATGCATAAGTCTGGAGCTGCACACACAGATCTGTAAGAAGACAGGCCTGAAAGCAGTTACCTGTTGAGCTGGTAATTAGGTGGTGGGAGGAGGGACGCTGCTGGTGGCGGTCTCGCAGCTCACCCTGGATATTTCCGGTTTGCCTGACTTTTTTGGTTTGCGTTTGGCTGTGCTGCGAGCCTTGTGGAATCTTACTTCTCTGACCAGGGACTGAAGCTGGGCCCGGCAGTGAAAGCGCAAGTCCTAAGCACTGAACAGCCAGGTGGACAGCCAGGGAATTCTCTGCTCTGGTTTTTTTTCTTTTTAAAGACTATTTTTCAGAGCAGTTTTAGGTTTATACGCAATAGTGAGCAGAAGATACCTCTTTGACATTTTACATACGTGAGTTCATAAACTAATTGTGTGTGTGAAGTTATATTTTCAAAAAAAGGTCAGCTATCCTAGGAAAGAGACACTGAGAGAAGCCGCTGAGACGCCAGGAGCGGCAGGCTGGGTGTCAGCAGCGCGATTCTCACGCGCGTGTGTAGCATAGATGCACACGCGCATTCACCAGCTACGATTCCACTAAGTAACTTTTGGTATACTACGTTAATATAGTCACAATGTTGCAAGTCCTATGAAAAATTATGTTCATATAAAATGAGTAATGTTAAATGTAGAACATTTTAAAACTGCAGAGGAATACAAAGAAAAAAATAAAAGCACATATTCTCCTCCTTTTGAGAGGCACTGAACACCCTAGATACGATGCCTTATGTTTTTACACTCTTCTATGATTGTGTATGATTTTAAGAAATTTGAATATTACTGGTTTTCTTCATGTTTTCAAGTTAACATTTTCCCATCCCCTAATTCACATCCTTATCTATCCTTTGCAACCATAATAGTTAACAATTATTGAGTGTGTATATAACACTGCTGCTGCTGCTGCTAAGTCACTTCAGTTGTGTCCGACTCGGTGCGACCCCATAGACGGCAGCCCACCAGGCTCCCCTGTAACCTGGGATTCTCCAGGCAAGAACACTGGAGTGGGCTGCCATTTCCTTCTCCAATGCATGAAAGTAAAAAGTGAAAGGGAAGTCGCTCAGTCATGTCTGACTCTTAGCAACCCCATGGACTGCAGCCCACCAGGCTCCTCCGTCCATGGATTTTCCAGGCACGAGTACTGGAGTGGGGTGCCATTGCCTTCTCCAGTATATAACACTAGGCCCCCTGTAAAGGGTTTTACATGGGCTCTCTTTAAATCCTCATAAAAACAATAAGAGGTAAGTAGTACTACCCCCAGACAAGGCGATGGCACCCCACTCCAGTACTCTTGCCTGGAAAATCCCGTGGACGAAGGAGCCTGGTAGGCTGTAATCCATGGGGTCGCGAAGAGTCAGACATGACTGAGCGACTTCCCTTTCACTTTTCACTTTCATGCATTGGAGAAGGAAATGGCAACCCACTCCAGTGTTCTTGCCTGCAGAAATCCCAGGAACGGCGTGGCCTGGTGGGCTGCCGTCTATGAGGTCGCACCGAGTCGGGCACGACTGAAGCGACTTAGCAGCAGCAGCAGCAGCAGTACTACCCCCAGATGAACAAACTGGGGCCTAGGGACGTTAAAACCTTTGCTCTACCCTATACAAAAGGCAAACAACAGAGTTTGGGCCTGCAGACTGCTCAGCTGGTGTTCTCTATCACTAAATTATCTTCTGAAAGATGTATAAAGGCAATACAGTGTGTGCTATAGTCTATTGAGCTGATCATTTATTGTTAGATACCTAGATTGTTCCTGATTTTCACTGTTGTAGTCAACACTGCTAAATAAGCGTTTGATACCTTCACTTGCACAGAGTGCACCCTGAGAAGTGGAATCACTGCGGTATACAAGTAACGGAAGCTGGACTAGTGTTTGTCATCAAGTTAATCAAGAAGCTTAGCTGACAACCCACCAAACTATGTGTGTGTGTATGAGAGAGAGAGACACACACACACACACATAAAGCCATAAATAAAGTCAAATATTCTAAAGCATTCACTAAATGCGTTTTCATACATGACAACAAAAATCTTACTATTTTACTTATTTTATATATTTATCAACTAGGGAAAAAGCAGAAGAAAGATGGACATCTTCCTCTCTTAACAAAAAAAGACCGTCTCTTGGGTGCAATATGTGCTACTGGCTCACGTACATTGAAACATGTAAAATATCATGTATGAAACGAGTCGCCAGTCCACGTTCGATGCACGATACTGGATGCTTGGGGCTGGTGCACTGGGACGACCCAGAGGGATGGTATGGGGAGGGAGGAGGGAGGAGGGTTCAGGATGGGGAACACATGTATACCTGTGGTGGATTCATTTCGATATTTGGAAAAACTAACACAATATTGTAAAGTTTAAAAATAGAATAAAATGTAAAAAAAAAAGTTCAGATTAAAAAAATTAATAAAAAAAAAAAAAACAAAAAACAAAACACCTAACAGCAAGGGCAATGTTGGAGGAAAGCGGATCTTTTCCATCTTAAAGGGCTTTGTTCTTTAGGTACGATATAGCTTCCTGCCAGACACAAGTTTGGGGTTTTTTTTCTTTTTTTCGAAGAACAAAAATGGTCAGGTATGCAAGTGACGGATTTAGTCTTTGGAGGTTTCCAAGGACAAAGTGCAAAGGAGCTCTCTCTCTCCTACAACTCTTTTCAGTCTTAATCCCTCAGGAACTGCTGCCTCAGGCACGTGTCTTAGGAGTACAATAGGTGGCAGGACTGAACACCTCTCTCCTGTGTCTTCTCACCCCGACCTGTATAATCCAAAACCTGTTCATCCCGCAGATGGGCATCCTTGTTCTTAGTGAAAGGACTCTCGCTGGTTAGTTCCCCCCATTTTTTTGTTTTTTTTTTTTTGGCTGTGCTGTGTGGCATGCAGAGTCCTAGGCCCCCAGACGGGGATCAGCCCCGCGCCTCCTGAACTGGGAGTGCAAGCCCTCAACTGCCGCCTGCCAGGGGAGTCCCTCTCTCTAGCTGCTAACTAGACGCCTTGTGCAGTGTAGAAAGAAAGAGAGATCATTGTCATAATACCCTAGGAGTAACTGAGTCGACAGTATCAACTTCTAAATAAGAAAGGAAAGACCTCTTGAAGTGTCAATGATGACTTCACTACAGGAAACGCTCCTGAAAAGAGAGAAACCCTCAAATCAGAGCTCCTTTGATTTCTCCCTCCATCTCTAAGATGATGCGTGCTTGCTAAGTCGCTTCTGTCGTGTCTGACTCTCTGTGATCCCCTGGACTGTAGCGCCCCACCCCCCATCCAGGCTCCTCTGTTCATGGGATTCTCCAGGCAAGAGTACTGGAGTGGGCGGCCAAGCCCTTCTCCAGGGGATCTTCCCAACCCAGGGATTGAACCTGTATCTCTTAGTCTCCTGCACTGGCAGGCAGGTTCTTTACCATGGACGCCACGTGATAAAGCACATAAGTATGCCATTAGTAACAACTTCATTATGCAAAGGTCTTAATAATACCAACAGCGGTGTCAGGATGGCCGAGGGGTCTAAGGTACCAGATTTGCTGTATAGCACAGGGAGCTCAGCTCAGTGCTCTGTGATGACCGAGAGCGGCGGGCTGGAGTGGGGAAGGGTCCAGAGGGAGGAGACATATGTATACTTAGAGCCAACTCACGTTGTTGTTCAGCAGAAACAAACACAACTTTGTAAAGCAAGTATCCTCCAATTAAGAAAAAAATCCTATGATAAACCATAAAAAAAATACAAATATAAAAGTTGAGTTCAAGACTTATCAAGTGAAGGGCTTTATTTTTTCCCCTATTTATTCCTCTGCAATATGTTTATGAAATGTCCCTCCCTATTCTTAACTAAAATTATTTTGGGTCATATAAAAGATATATTTCTAAAAATCATCATATTGTTATATCCACATCTGGTATTGAACATACTTTCAAGGTTGAAAGTAATGTTTGAAAAAAAAAAAAGAAAGTAATGTTTGGTTAATTTAAGTAAGTCAGAGGGAATGCTGGAAACAGCAAGCAGGAATCTTGCTTCTGTGTCTCATGCTTAATCTGCACACAGAAGCCTTGTGGGCTCTGAATTTTATCAGCCTCGGGTTTGGATCAGCCCGTTACATATTGACTAGGTCACCTGCATTTCATATCACTCTCCTACACAGATTGACACGGTGAGTATCGTTCAGTAGTGGTATTTGCATCGATTGAGATCTGCTCAGGAAAATTCAAAGACTGAGAGTAAGCAGAAGGAATTTAATTCAGCAATTTAACCACACGGGTGATGGAGAGCTCAGAAGCAGACAGGAAATACCGAGGGAACTCAGAGATCAGGTTCAGCAAGGAGCCATTAGGTCAAAGGCACAAAACGAAGAGGCAAAGTTACCAGACCCCAGGAGCCCAGGTTCCCAGGCAGAGGAGGGAATCAGAAGCCATAAAAGGAGATACAACTGCTGTCAGAGACACTGTGGAGAGAGAGAGACTGGGCGAGCCCACGCCCTAAACGGCCTTGCCTTGCACCCCTCTCCCCCCAGCACCCTCACCTGCCCGGCCCAGTCTCTGCACAGCGCCTTCCATTGTTTGCAGCCGGTGGGAGCCTACTGAGCTGGAGCTGGTAAAACCCCACCCGCAGGGGTCAGCTCTCCTGGCCCAAAGATCTGTGTGTGTGTGTGAGTAACTCAGTCTTGTCCAACTCTTTGTGACCCCATGGACTGTGGCCCTTCAGGCTCCTCTGCCCATGGAATTTTCCAGGCAAGAACACTGGAGTGGGCTGCCATTTCCTTCTCCCCAAAGATCTGTACTTAGAGGAAAGGCGCCGGGATCAGTGGGTCACGAGGCCAGATACACGGCAAAGTGGCTGCAGGTCGGGCTGGGTTTCATACTAGATATCCCTGTGTTTACTAGCGTTTCCATTCAAGTCTTGGTTTCTTCAATATAAAAAAATATTAAATGAGAAGCTACAGTGTCAGATCAGATCAGATCAGTCGATCAGTCGTGTCCGACTCTTTGCAACCCCATGAATCGAAGCACGCCAGGCCTCCCTGTCCATCACCAACTCCCGAAGTTCACTCAGACTCACGTCCATCGAGTCAGTGATGCCATCCAGCCATCTCATCCTCTGTCGTCCCCTTCTCCTCCTGCCCCCAATCCCTCCCAGCATCAGAGTCTTTTCCAATGAGTCAACTCTTCGCATGACGTGGCCAAAGTACTGGAGTTTCAGCTTTAGCATCATTCCTTCCAAAGAAATCCCAGGGCTGATCTCCTTCAGAATGGACTGGCTGGATCTCCTTGCAGTCCAAGGGACTCTCAAGAGTCTTCTCCAGCACCACAGTTCAAAAGCATCAATTCTTCGGTGCTCAGCCTTCTTCACAGTCCAACTCTCACATCCATACAGGACCACAGGAAAAACCATAGCCTTGACTAGACGGACCTTTGTTGGCAAAGTAATGTCTCTCCTTTTGAATATGCTATCTAGGTTGGTCATAACTTTCCTTCCAAGGAGTAAGCGTCTTTTAATTTCATGGCTGCAGTCACCATCTGCAGCGATTTTGGGGCCCAGAAAAATAAAGTCTGACACTGTTTCCACTGTTTCCCCATCTATTTCCCATGAAGTGGTGGGACCGGATGCCATGATCTTCGTTTTCTGAATGTTGAGCTTTAAGCCAACTTTTTCACTCTCCACTTTCACTTTCATCAAGAGGCTTTTTAGTTCCTCTTCACTTTCTGCCATAAGGGTGGTGTCATCTGCATATCTGAGGTTATTGATATTTCTCCTGGCAATCTTGATTCCAGCTTGTGTTTCTTGCAGTCCAGCATTTCTCATGATGTACTCTGCATATAAGTTAAATAAACAGAGTGACAATATACAGCCTTGACTTACTCCTTTTCCTATTTGGAACCAGTCTGTTGTTCCATGTCCTGTTCTAACTGTTGCTTCCTGACCTGCATACAAATTTCTCAAGAGGCAGATCAGGTGGCCTGGTATTCCCATCTCTTTCAGAATTTTCCACAGTTGATTGTGATCCACACAGTCAAAGGCTTTGGCATAGTCAATAAAGCAGAAATAGATGTTTTTCTGGAACTCTCTTGCTTTTTCCATGATCCAGCGGATATTGGCAATTTTATCTCTGGTTCCTCTGCCTTTTCTAAAGCCAGCTTGAACATCAGTGTACCACGTACTTAATGTTTTGCCTTTTTTTTTTTCTTTTTACAAAGGAAAGAGATGGGAAGGCCTAAGGGGCACACCCAGCAGGCAGCTTCCTAGGACTGGAATAAGCTGGCAATACATATTAGTAAGTTGGCTTCACTCTGACATGAACAGAAAGCCCCCTAAGATGGGAAGTCGTGCCAAGGCTTCAGAAGAGAGCACAGGCCCTCCTTGTATCTTTGTGCCATGTGTGAGTTACTGGTTGCAATTCTGAAACCACGCTCATGTGGTGTATTTCTCTTCACCAAGCGTGAAGCTTTAGCATTTACATTTTAAACCCTTTGATTTGTTTCCCAGAATGCTGTCTAATTTTTTTTTTTTAAATTTCAAGCTATAACTGAAGAGAGAACAGAAACAGTGGCCCCTTAATTTTTTAGATCGTCAAACTCTGCCTTGGCCAGAAAAAATCATTTAGTAAGTAGAATCTGCAGCAATATGTAACTTTTATTAAAAGGAAATCCCTCCACCGCTAAATAAATGTTGAGTAACCCTGAAAATTCATTGGAAGGATTGCTACTGAAGCTGAAGCTCCAATACTTTGGCCACCTGATGCAAGGAGTTGGCTCATTGGAAAAGACCCTGATGCTGAGAAAGATTGAAGGCAAAGGAGAAGGGGGCGACAGAGGATGAGATGGTTGGATGGCATCACTGACTCAATGGACATGAATTTGAGCAAATTCCGGGAGACAGTAAAGGACAGAGGAGCCTGGCATGCTGCAGTCCATGGGGTTGCAGAGAGTCAGACACGACTTAGCAACAGAACAAAACCCACATATATTCATCAATCTGCCATGGAAACCCACTGTCTTAGTTCGGCCCTGATCCTAGCTCTGATTTTGTCAGCGTCTTGCTGACTTTCTTTGGCTGTTTTCTCTTTAGTGAACAGAAGCTCGGTGTCTGGAACAGCTGGGTCGCAGCACCTGTGCTGACTCGGGCTGTTTACATTTTGTCAGGAGGTAAAGGAAACAACAGCGCCCACCCGCGCGGAGGAGAAGATGACCCGTCTGGAAGCCAGGCTCCCTGAGAACCTGGAACGTGTCAGCGGGCAGAACTCTACCACTGCTCACAGACCGTGGAATGAGGGAAGGGAAATAGGAACGCTACTAACAAACACTTGAGAAAGCAAATGATGGCCCAAACATAGGTTGGTAACAATTCTCTAGTAGCCTTCATGTTTAAAATATTTAATTAAAAAGAAAAATACCTGTAGACATTGGGTCCCTGGATTTCGGTAGTATACACAAGCTGCACCTAAGACATGCAAGTGACAGAGAAGAAGTAAGAATGAATTTCTCATTATTTGCATGTTGGATACACAACAAAGTCCCACGGTAAAGCACAGGGAGCTATATTCAGTATCCTGTGATAAACCATCATGGCAAAGAATATGAAAAACAGATAATACATACATACATGTGTGTAGATGATAACTGAATCCCGTTGCTGCACATCAGGAAGTAACATAACATTGTAGATCAACTACGCTTCAATAAAAATTTTTAATAAAAGATAAATTTAAAAAGAATCCTAGTACTTACCCACAGCCAGAGTTAGAAGATGTTTGGAGCTTCTAAAGGGGACTGATGACTAGCATATGTCAAATCTTTCACAAGGCAGAGGAGTAGCAGCCATCCCATAGAGAAAGGCCAAATTCTCAGCACAGCAGCTGCCTTGTGAACAAATACAGGGACCACCCAACCCACCCCGCCCTCAAAGCACTGAAACAGGGACGTCACCCCTCGCAGAAAAGAACCACAAAACAACATGAGTCAGGGAGAAGCCCCTTGAACTATACAGGACGGAGTCGGGGAAGAGTACAACGCAGTTCAATTTAACACACGGGAAAAAATAAGGAGTGACTCTAAAGGGTAGCTGACCCGTAGTTTATTTCATGAGCATATATTTATTAAGTGCCTGTCAGGTGTGAGGGCTAGGGGATGCAGGAGTCAAAAAATAAAACAAAAGAATAGAAATTGTTCCTGAGCCTTACATTATGGTGGTGAGAGACAGATGATTAATATGTAAAAAAATAATAAACATTAATGATGGGTAGGAGATAAGAAAGGGCCTTCCCTGGTGGTTCACTGCTAAAGAATCACCTGCCAACACAGGACATGCAGGTTTGATCCCCAGGTCAGGAAGTTCCCCTGGAGAAGGAAATGGCCACCCGTGCCAGTATTCTTGCCTGGGAGACCCCATGGATGGAGAAGCCTGGGGGGAGCCTATAATCCATGGGGTCACAGAGAGTCAGACGCTCCTTAGAGACCAAACAACAACAAGGGAGATGAGGAAAGGGGGAGGGATGGCGTCCACCGATATACTGGTTGGGAAGGAGCGCTTGGGCAGGGCCTTAAGGGAAGGACACTGTGCAGATGTCACGGGCACCGCGGTCGAGCACCTACGTGGCCTGAGTAGAGTGCGCCAATGAGACAAGAAGAGTCAGGGCCCAGTTCATGCAGCTCGGTGAGCACATACTTTATTATTCAGACTGGGACACCTTTGAGAGTGACGTGAGGTGGAAGTCGCTCAGTCCTGTCCGGCTCTTTGTGACCCCGTGGACTATACAGTCCATGGAATTGTCCAGACCAGAACGCTGGAGTGGGCAGCCATTCCCTTCTCCAGGGGATCTTCCCAACCCAGGGATCCAACCCAGGACTCCGGCATTACAGGCGGATTCTTTACCAGCGAGCCACCAGGGAAGTCCTTGCAAGTGAAAGAGAGTACTAAAAATAACTAATATTACATTAATTTTTAAAATGTGTATTTATAGGCCAATATTTTTATTTTATCATATTGGTAGACCTATCAACTAATTCTACTCAAAATAAAATTTTCTAGAACATTTTAAAATGACACATAGCTATGAACATGAAAGCAAAAATTTTTTTTAAACTTTTTATATTGATTACTTGAGCATTTTAAAATGGCACAAGTAAACATTTTTGAGATATATGTATGCATATCTTAATTGGCTACTTAGCCATTGTTGTCTTTAACATCAGGATGCTAAAATTTTTCTGAAAAAATGCCTTTTTTCAACATGATCTTATTTATTTTTACCCTTTTTATTAAATTTCAGTCTTCTTTGAAGCTGTGTTTTATGGTTAATATATCTGAAATTGTTGACACTGTTTCTCCATAGCCCATAATAATTTTAATTGAGAAGATACTCCCTGTCTAGATGGTGATGAACCTTTAAGTTTGGAGCAGATTCTGCTGAGTGGAAGATATCCTCAATCCTATTTTTTGTATTAAAATGTGCAAATATTTCAGCTCCAATATTTTCACACGTGCAGTATTTCTGCCTCCATTCAGCACAACTTTCTTCGATATTTTTACAAGACAGAGGTCTTAAATGATGCCTTCTAACGTTTCATCAAATGTAGATACTGCAAAATCATAGGCCTTCACAATTTCAACCCATTCTGATGGGAATATAAATTTATTCAACTAAAATCAGGAGGTCCATCAAAGTTGAGATGTTTCCAAAACATGATTTTCAAATTAGGTCATGAAAATGTTTGAGGGCTCATCTTTTGATTGGTTCATTTCCTCCCAGGCTTTTGTAAGGAGAAATCTGAGCTACTTCCTTTTTGCAAACTTTGTTGCACATAATTGCAACTTGTTTAAAAACTTCAAAAGCTGAATTTTCATGCTACATGCATTAAATAATCTGATTAAATATTTCCAACTGATTTTGCCCATAACATGGCCTCTATTGAGGTTGCTTTACAAAGTGACTTTTCAAAGGCTCAGACATTTATAAAACCCAGTTGATGGCAGGCAATGAATAGAGAAAATATATACAGCCATGCTAATATATATTTTTAGATTCAACAACAGCTTCTGTCACAAAAGTTTTGTAGATGAGATACACACACACACACACACCCTGATTTTGTGTGTGTGTGTGTGTGAGTGTGTGTGTGCACATGTGATAAGTTGCTCAGGCATGTCTAACTCTTTTTGACCCCACGGACTGTAGCTCACCAGGCTCCTCTGTCCTTGGGATTTCTCAGGCGAGAATACTGAAGTGGGTTGCCATTTCCTTCTCCACTGATTGTGTGTAAATATATATAGAGAGAGACTTTGTAAATTTTAAGAACCACAGTTTCTATTCTGATTGGTAGAATACAGAAGCTTATTTGGATGCAGTCATGAATTTTATGCACATCACGACCAGTTCCAACTACCTATCCGCTCCACAGGCTTTCAAGTATGAAAAAAACATTGATTTTACCATTAGGCTGTGCTCCATCAAAATTTGTATCAGCATTATCACCCCCTCAAAACAACATTGATCTCCATTGTTGAACCTTTCAACTAAATTTACAATGGCATTAGCAATATCAGATGTTTCATTTTAGACAGAAGAATAAACTTCTAAGTACTTTTCTGTGGTCCTTTGAATGAGCTGTAACAATTAAACCAATTTGGAACTGAAGTTTCTAATTGAGGCCTCTAACTGATTTAATCTGACATTATCTGGTGGCTTGCAAAAGGAGTCAATTAATTATCACTAGTTCACTTTAGTTACAAGCACAAGAAAACTTAGAATTGAAAATGAGCAAAATTAATTGAGGAGAGTCATTTGGTCCTATGGCAGGTGTGTATCACAAGGGCATGTAAACACACCTCCTGCAGCTTCACATACTGAATCATCACCTGGCACGTTCTTCTTAAGTATTAACTTCTCAAAACCAAAACTACACGTTTAATTGTCTTAAGAAAGTTGATGATCGGACTCCTCTGGTGATCCAGTGGTTAAGAATCTGCCTGCCAAGCAGGGAACACAGGTTCAATCCTTGGACAAATGCTGAGCCCAGGTGCCCCAGTCTTGAAGCCTGCACTCCCTACAGTCCTTGACGAGAGAAGGCCCACCGAAACTAGAGAAAAACCAGCAGCAATGAAGACCCAGCACAACCGATGAATACATCATAAAGCTTTTTTAAAAAGAAGAGATGATGATGAGTGTGTATTCTGCACAAAGTATTTGTTCAACTTTGTTAATATTTACCATCCAACATGGGGCAGCAGGGAGTAGAAATATCATTGTCGGTTCAAAAACCAGAAGACACAAATATTATGAAGAAGCATCAAGATCTACTTCAAAAGTTAAGCATAAATAGATTCCACTTAGGGGGTAGATGCTTAAGCACTGGACCACCAGAGGAGTCCCAAACATCAACTTTATTGAGACAGTTAAACGTGTAGTTTTGGTTTTGGTTTGGATTTGGGCCAAATGCTGCTGGAAGTGTTCATTACAGAATTTAAAAACATTACCAAATAATAAAATTAACATCTTTAATATACAATCAGTGACAAAACTGCTTTAACTAGAACACTGGATCATGGAAAAAGCAAGAGAGTTCCAGAAAAACATCTATCTCTGCTTTATTGACTATACCAAAGCCTTTGACTGTGTGGATCACAATAAACTGTGGAAAATTCTTCAAGAGATGGGAATACCAGACCACCTGATCTGCCTCTTGAGAAATTTGTATGCAGGTCAGGAAGCAACAGTTAGAACAGGACATGGAACAACAGACTGGTTCCAAATAGGAAAAGGAGTAAGTCAAGGCTGTATATTGTCACCCTGCTTATTTAACATATGCAGAGTACATCATGAGAAATGCTGGACTGGAAGAAACACAAGCTGGAATCAAGATTGCCAGGAGAAATATCAATAACCTCACATATGCAGATGACACCACCCTTATGGCAGAAAGTGAAGAGGAACTAAAAAGCCTCTTGATGAAAGTGAAAGAGGAGAGTGAAAATGTTGGCTTAAAGCTCAACATTCAGAAAACGAAGATCATGGCACCCGGTCCCATCACTTCATGGAAAATAGATGGGGAAACAGTGGAAACAGCGTCAGACTTTATTTTTCTGGGCTCCAAAATCACTGCAGATGGTGACTGCAGCCATGAAATTAAAAGACGCTTACTCCTTGGAAGGAAAGTTATGACCAACCTAGATAGCATATTCAAAAGGAGAGACATTACTTTGCCAACAAAGGTTCATCTAGTCAAGGCTATGAGTTGGACTGTGAAGAAGGCTGAGCACTGAAGAATTGATGCTTTTGAACTGTGGTGTTGGAGAAGACTCTTGAGAGTCCCTTGGACTGCAAGGAGATCCAGCCAGTCCATTCTGAAGGAGATCAGCCCTGTGATTTCTTTGGAAGGAATGATGCTAAAGCTGAAACTCCAGTACTTTGGCCACCTCATGTGAAGAGTTGACTCATTAGAAAAGACTCTGATGCTGGGAGGGATTGGGGGCAAGAGGAGAAGGGGACGACAGAGGATGAGATGGCTGGATGGCATCACTGACTCTATGGACATGAGTCTGAGTGAACTCTGGGAGTTGGTGATGGACAGGGAGGCCTGGTGTGCTGCGATTCATGGGGTCGCAAAGAGTCGGACACAACTGAGCGACTGATCTGATCTGTACTCTATGGCAAGAGTGCTCAGCCTCTGTTTCTTCAGCAAGATGTGTATGACGTTAAGCCACAGTTTCCTGTATTTCTCTCTGACCCTGAGGAGACTCTCTGAATCTCACAGATTATCTCACAGACCACAGCAGGGCACAAGCAGTGCTATGACAAGCGGCCAGCAGGGGAAAAAATACCTCCTCATTTTTCTTGCCACCACTTAAACCCAGAGGAGTCAGCACCACTGACTGCTGTGCTTGAGCTCTGGCTGTAACAGCAGCACCATGAGCATCACCCTCCAAAGGGTGCTGCCAGTTAGATTTTGTCTTAACAGGATCAGGAAATGAGAGACTAGTCATTGTCATTAGTCGTCTCTTAGATCCTAGACCTCGCTTGTAGCTCAGTTGGCAAAGAATTCACCTACAATGCAGAAGACCCAAGCTCCATCCCTGTGTGGCAAAGATCCCCTGGAGGAGGAAATGGCAACCCACTCCAGTGTTCTTTCCTGGAGAATCCCATGGACAGAGGAGCCTGGTGGATTACAGTCCATGGGGTCACCAAGAGTCGATCATGACTTAGCGACTAAACCACATCTATTAGATCCAGCTATAATTAAAACTGAACATTCAAAAAACAAAGATCATGGCATCTGGTCCCATCATTTCATGGCAAATAGATGGGGAAAAAATGGAAACAGTGACAGATTTTGTTTTCTTGGGCTCCAAAATCACTGTGGACGGTGACTGCAGCCATGAAATTAAGAGATCCTTGCTCCTTGGAAGAAAAGCTATGACAAACCTAAACAGTGTATTAAAAAGCAGAGACATCGTTTTGCTGATAAAGGTCCATAGAGTCAAAGTTATGGTTTTTCCCGTAGTCATGTATGGATGTGAGAGGTGGACCATAAAGAAGGCTGAGCACAAAGAATTGAGGCTTTTGAACTGTGGTGTTGGAGAAGACTCTTGAGAGTCCCTTGGACTGCAAGGAGATCCGACCAGTCCATCCTAAAGGAAATCAGTCTTGAATATTCATTGGAAGGACTAATGCTGAAGCTGAAACTTCAATACTTTGGCCACCTGATTCGAAGAGCTGACTCATTTGAAAAGACCCTGATTCAGGGAAAGATTGAGGGCAGGAGGAGAAGGGGCTGAAAGAGGATGAGATGGCTGGATGGCATCACCGACTCGATGGACACGGGTATGAGCAAGCTCCAGGAGAGCGTGAACAGGGAAGCCAGGCGTGCTGCAGTTCATGGGGCTGCAAAGGGTCAGACAGGACTCAGTGACTGAACAACAGCAATAATAAAATAAGGACTCCGCTCACGGCACATGTGTTTTATATACTCCCACAGGAGACTGTGAGAGAAGCCAGAAGAACCAAATGGGGGTTTATAATCCATGCTGGCTTACTTTAAAGCTAATACTAATCTTTAAAATTTCACAAAAATATGGAAAATCTGGGGTAAAAGGTAAAGTCAATAAGAGGATGTCAAGAAAATAAGCAAAAACCCAGGTTCTTCCAAGTGAACCAAGACATATGGTCACCCATGAATCAGGTCGGTGTGAAGACTGTGGCTTTTTACTGCAAATGAGACGAGAATTCATCGCGGGGTTCTGAGTAGGAGAATGAGGTGATTTGATTTAAGTGTTACAGGATTACCCTGACTGCAATTTGGAGAAGAAATTGCAGGGGGTCAGGTGAGGGGGCCAGTTAGGAGTCTATGGCTATACCTCACAGTGAGAACAGAGACAATGGCTCCCCAGAAGAGAGAAATGCGTGTCCTGAAAACTGTACCGGCATAGCTGGAAGGAAGAGCGGTTAAAGAGGAAGCCTTCCCACAGGCCCGGATTTCAAGTCTGCGCTACTGGTGACCATACGGTGTGCAAGGATGGGTCAGCATACCGTAGTTCAGGGGCTTCCCTGTGCTACAGTGCTTAAGACTCCGCTCTTCCAGTGCAGGACGCACAGGTTCAAACCCTGGCCGGGAAACTAAGATCCCACGTACAGAACAGTGTGGCCCAAAAGAAAACAAATCATCGTTCAGAAACACCAGATATGAAAAGCATCTTCTTGATTCCTCCTGTAGTAACCCATTCTCACCAAGTAAGCTTCTAATTATAAAGTAGATGCATGTAGACTTATCCATAGGGAAGGATATATATCAACATGTATCAACAAATGTTATTCGTATCTGCTCTACTTGATCCTTTAAATTCTAACCAGAAGTTAATAAATTGGATTTCCGGGGAGGTTAATTCATAATCTTTCCTGAGCGTAGTTTTTTTGTGTTGGTTCCCTAGAGCTTCCTCACCTCTGGATATACAAATAATTGAATTTCCTAATATATTCAGCAGAAAAGAAGAGCCAGAAAGTGAATACCCTAAAAAAGCCATCCTGACAAGATTTAGCTAAACTGTCACCTGGCCTTGCCCAAGTGATCTCTGGCCTTACTGAGTGACATTCCAATCAAACTGCAACATGCATGTCTGATACCCAAATGGTGATATCAGAATATCCCAAGTGAATTACACAATACTCTGCCAGCTCCAGGCTCTAATAAGAAAAAAAAAGTTTCCAAAGACTTACTCTTCCAAGATACTTTTCTCAGAGCTCCTCCTCTTTCCAAAAACAACCACCTTTATCATTTAAAAAAAATTTTTTTTTAATTTTTAAGGAGAAGGTTTTTTCTGTCTCTTGGATATGTGATTCTCCTTTTTGCATAATTTTATTTGAGATACAATTAATTTTCAGAAATGCACTCAAATATGTATATTCAAGATACTTCAATAAATGAAAACTTACTGGAAAGGGATTCGTGTCATCAGGAATGGAAGGGACCTTTGAAGTCTCATCAAGGTTACTGTCCTTTCTGGAATGCTGATCCATGGGAGGAGAAGCTGCCTTGGAGTATTCATCACTTTCCTGGAAGGTAGAGTATTCCAGTTCCTCCAACAAGGCATCTATATCAAAAGATACAAGGGAATCATGATATGGACTATGCACATCTTCTAGAATAATTATCCTCTCGAGTACCCCTGCTACGCCGCCATTTATCTCCCTTTTCTCTTAGGTTAAGAGTTAAATCTAAACTCAAACATCCTCCCTTACTCCTTATTTGACTTCAAGAATATGGTCTGTTTTACCAGGAGATGTTTAATGCCCTCTGCATACTGTAGCCTATCTCTTATTTCCGACAGCTGCGTTCAATCACATAGTCTCACTCTACAGTTTGACTTTCTATCAGATCAGTCGCTCAGTTGTGTCCGACTCTTTGCCACCCCATGAATTGCAGCACGCCAGGCCTCCCTGTCCATCACCAACTCCCAGAGTTCACTCAGACTCACGTCCATCGAGTCAGTGATGCCATCCAGCCATCTCATCCTCTGTCGTCCCCTTCTCCTCCTGCCCCCAATCCCTCCCAGCATCAGAGTCTTTTCCAATGAGTCAACTCTTCCATGAGGTGGCCAAAGTACTGGAGTTTCAGCTTTAGCATCAGTCCTTCCAAAGAAATCCCAGGGCTGATCTCCTTCAGAATGGACTGGCTGGATCTCCTTGCAGTCCAAGGGACTCTCAAGAGCCTTCTCCAACACCACACTTCAAAAGCATCAATTCTTCAGTGCTCAGCCTTCTTCACAGTCCAACTCTCACATCCATACATGACCACAGGAAAAACCATAGCCTTGACTAGACGAACCTTTGTTGGCAAAGTAATGTCTCTGCTTTTGAATATGCTATCTAGGTTGGTCATAACTTTCCTTCCAAGGAGTAAGCGTCTTTTAATTTCATGGCTGCAGTCACCATCTGCAGTGATTTTGGAGCCCAGAGAAATAAAGTCTGACACTGTTTCCACTGTTTCCCCATCTATTTCCCATGAAGTGGTGGGACCGGATGCCATGATCTTCGTTTTCTGAATGTTGAGCTTTAAACCAACTTTTTCACTCTCCACTTTCACTTTCATCAAGAGGCTTTTGAGTTCCTCTTCACTTTGACTTTCTATATTGCCCTGTATTCATTTTTATCATTGAGAGTCGATCACCCACGAAGATCTCCAATTAGAGAAATGTAAACAGGGGCGTCCCTGGGGGTCCAGTGGCTAAGAGCCCGCACTCCCAATGCAGGGGGCCTGGTTTCAACCCCTGGTCGGGGAACTAGATCCCACACGCCGCACTGAAGAGCAAAGCTTCCACGTGTGCAACTAAGACCTGGCACAGCCAAGGAAATGAGTACATTTAAAATATATTTTTAAATTACTTTTGATTGGAGGATAATTGCTTTACAATATTGTGTTGGTTTCTGCCATATAGCAACATGAATCAGCCATAGGTATACACATGGCCCCCCTCTGGAACCTCCTTCCCACCTCCCTCCCCACCCCACCCCACTAGGCTGTCTCAGGGCAATGGATTTGAGCTCCCTGCGTCATACGGTGAATTTCCGCCAGCCGTCTAATTTCATATACACTAATGTATATGCTTGCATGCCACTCTCAGTTTTTCCCAACATCTCCAGCCCCCGCTGTGTCCACAAGCATGTTCTCTACGTCTGCATCTCCTGCTGCCCTGCAAACAGGTTCATCAGTGCCATCTTTCTAGATTCCGTATATATGCGTTCATATTTAATGTTTATCTTTCTCTTTCTGACTTACTTCTCTCTGTATAATAGACTCTAGGTGTAAATGCTACCTGTTTTCCTATCAGAAAAATATAAGCAATTATTTTACAGTTTTCCCAAACATACCAGTACAGTAAAACTGATTCTTAATCCTGATGTTTTTTTTTTTTTCCTTAATATCCCCAGCATGTAACAAAATTCTCAAGGTATTGGTACTCTGTCTTTTAAATTGTGGGGAGAAAAATGGATTGATTGGAAACATACAGCAAAATCGAACAAGATGCTTCAGTCCAAACAGTTGAAATTTGTTTCTCTTGTAGTTTTCTTAGGAGAAACCAACGGACTTTCTTGTATGAGTATTACACTATCAACTTTCTCTTTTCAGGAAATTAATAATTAATAAAATCAACACAGGACATATATTTATTTACATTATTCATATAAATATAAATTAAATATAATATGAATATATTGTATGATATATATAATAGTGATATATTTATGTATTAGCCATCCTAATACTTTGAGTCAAGTGATAGTATTGTCCTTATTTTGTAGATTAAGAAAGAGAAAAATATCTTGTGTAAGGTCACACTGCTCCTGAGTGCCAGCTGATGGCTCAGAGGGCAAAGAGTCCTCCTGCCAACGCAGGACATGCAAGGAGATGCAGCTTCAATCCCTGGATCGGGAAAATCCCCTGGAGGAGGAAATGGCAACCCAGTCCAATATTCTTGCCTGGAGAATCCCATGGACACAGGAGCCTGGTGGGCTACAGTCCACAGGTTTGCAAAGGGTCAGATATGAGCGACTAAGCACAGTCTACTGAATGCAGAACCTGGCTGATCCTGAACTATCTGATCCCTGACGTCTGCAAGTCAGAAATGCCAGACCTCTTTTCCATGTGGATTCTCTGGGTCATCTTTCCATGACATGTGCTTCTCTGAGGCTGTTTTCTCATCCACATAATGAAGCAATTGTATCACAATAGTAGTTTTTAAATTGCAGATCCACACCCAGGAGTGAACCTCCAGTGAATTTCTTATCAGAGACTGTAGCGTTTTAAACTTTACAAAACACTGGATTATATTATTCCTAAAGGATCTACCTATTGGAGAAGGAAACGGCAACCCATTCCAGTGTTCTTGCCTGGAGAATCCCAGGGACAGCGGAGCCTGGTGGGCTGCCGTCTATGGGGTTGTGCAGAGTTGGACATGACTGAAGCTCTACCTAGCTCTAAAGTCTTCAGATGGGGAAAATGAACTTTACAGGTCATTAAAAAATGATTTCATTTCCGATGTTGGGGGATGGGTATCTCTTAATGGCATAAGAAAAGATCTGACCATTTTTTTTACAAATGAAATCTTCTACAGATCTTTCTCAAGCATCTGTCTCACAAATATGTTGAATTGTATGCACCATTTTGGACATAAACAAACTGAGCTAAACTCTTCAGGGCTAATGATCCTTCAACAAATAAACTTTAGTGGAAAAGAAGAGACAGAGGAGGACCAATAGTTAAAAAAGATTCAAGAAATTTATAACTGAGTACTACTGCCTGGAAAATCCCATGGACAGAGGAGCCTGGTAGGCTGCAGTCCATGGGGTCGCAAAGAGTCAGACACGACTGAGCGACGTCCCTTTCACTTTCACACATTGGAGAAGGAAATGGCAACCCACTCCAGTGTTCTTGCCTGAGAATCCCAGGGACAGGCGAGCCTGGTGGGCTGCAGTCTATGGGGTCTCACAGAGTTGGACACGACTGAAGTGACTTAGCAGTAGCAGCAGTGGATGAATCTTAAATAAACAAGCAAGAACCAAAGAAGTAAGAATTAGAAATAGTGACTAATTTCAGTGACTGAAAATTCAATAAGTAGTAAGCACTGTTAATGTATTTCAGGTGTGACAAGGATATTTGATAATATTGTAGTTTCTGTTAATATTTTAGGTGTGATAATGGTCACTCATGACATTCAGTTCAGTTCAGTTCAGTTCAGTCGCTCAGTCGTGTCTGACTCTTTGCGACCCCATGAATTGCAGCAGGCCAGGCCTCCCTGTCCATCCAGAATTACTATTAAGAATTTTATGGATATGATATTAGGGTTACTTGCATAATTATATATATATGTTTATAGATGAAATCATACAATGCCTGAAATTACTTTAAAATAATCTAGGAGTAGAAGGAATGGGTGGATGTATAAATGAAGTAAGATTGACCAAGAGTTGTTAACTGTTTAAGGTGACTTAGGGGTACATCAGATTTAAGTATTTTTTTTCCTCTTGTAAATTTTAAAATTCTCTATAATAAAAGGTTTTTTCTTAATTTTTTAAAGAAAACTAAGATAGAAATAGAAAACAAAACTTTTTCTCTCAGACTGAATGCCAAATTTCTGAGTTCCATATTTTTATTCTGTAGCCCTCTATTAAGATACAGCTTCTTTCTTTTCTATTTCCTAAGCTTTACTGCAAACAGAAGTCATGGTTCCTCTTGGATTCAAAATAAAAAGGCATTTACAATAAAGATGAGGGGAGACAGAGGGGGGTTCAGGATGGGGAACACATGTACACCCATGGGTGATTCATGTCAATGTATGGCAGAAACCACTACAATATTGTACAGTAATTAGCCTCCAATTAAATAAATTTTAAAAAAAGATGAGGGGAGAGGGAAGACCCTCTACAAGAGAAGCAAGCCATCTTCCTAAAAGTAGGTTACCCTTTCAAGCACCAGCTAACCAGAGTTACTAAAACTCCTTTCAGTCATGAGTTAACAGCCCTTTCTCTTCCTGTTTCCTATGCGTATACATATCACCAACACTCTGAGATTATCTTGCCTTTTGGCCAGATTATGTAATTTGAAGATGACTAATTTCAGAGGATGAAATGGTTGGATGGCATCACTGACTTGATGGACATGAGTTTGAGCAAACTCCGGGAGTTAGTGATGGACAGGGAGGCCTGGCGTGCTGCAGTCCTTGGGGTCGCAACAAGTTGGACCCGACTGAGTGACTGAACTGAACTGAACTGAATTTCAAATGTATGACAAATAAGAGATTACTGCTGCAGGGTTGGGTGTATCAGACTGAAAACTCTACCATCCATTTTTATAGCCCTTTGTCTGAGGAAATCCAGCAATGTCAACATTCACAGGAAAAGAATTAAGGGAGGTCTCTTGAGTGTCTCGGTGGATTGTAATGACTTCGTTCAGAGCTACAGTTTGCTCCTGGTTCGGGTTTGGGTGAGATCTCCTGAGCGGACATAAACTGCCCACAGTGGGGGCAGTGCCGCCAAGAGGAAATACTGGCCTGCTGGGCTGACTGTCCTCCCCACTGCCTCCCCACGTGGGAGAAGGCAGACCCACCCGAGCCTTTCTGCTGGACGTTGAGCTGCCGACCGTCTGGAGGAGTGGCTGAGGCGCGGTTGTTAATGGCCTGGTGAGGTCCGGCCGCCTGGCTGGCACGCGTGAGCGCTGCCTCCAGGCCACCTGGTACTTTCTGTATTTCGGGACCAAACTCCTCTGCCATTCATCCTGCTGAGGAAATGTGAAACTGCACCAATCTATCTTTTTTTAATCTTTTAATTATCTGGGTTGTCATATTGGCTGGAACACCAGGGCCAACAGACTTCTAAAGGAACACCTTGTCACTTAATCAGGCTTTGGTTTAGTCATTTAGTCAGGTGTTCCTACCGGTGACGCTGAACAAGTTATTTTGGCTTTTTGATTCCTTATTTGAAAAAAAAGACGTGGATACTTCGTATTTCAGAGGATTGTTTGGAACACTAATGTGATTAACATATATAAAAATGTAGAGTTTCAGCTTAAGTCACTGAATAAGGATTAGTTCCCTTTCCAATTACGACATGAAAGCCATCTTTCTCTTTAGTCGGTCAGTCGTGTCTGACTCTTGCCACCCCGTGGACTGTAGCCCGCCAGGCTCCTCTGTCCATGGGATTCTCCAGGCAAGAATACTGGAGTGGGTTCCCATTTTCTTCTCCATGAAAGCCATGCTGCTAAGTCGCTTCAGTCGTGTCCGACTCTGTGCGACCCCATAGACAGCAGCCCATCAGGCTTCCCCGTCCCCGGGATTCTCTAGGCAAGAACACTGGAGTGGTTTGCCATTTCCTTCTCCAATGCATGAAAGTGAAAAGGGAAAGTGAAGTCGCTCAGTCGTGTCCGACTCTTAGCGACCCCATGGACTGCAGCCCACCAGGCTCCTCCATCCATGGGATTTTCCAGGCAAGAGTGCTGGAGTGGGTTGCCATTGCCTTCTCCTTGAAAGCCATGACATATCCCTAAAAAAGCAGAGCTGGATTTGGGTGGAACTCAGCCAAAAACATGAATCTCTCCAACCCTCACACAGGATAAGAATTGGGATTCTACGCCAAGTTCAAAATATATTCTACTCCACGTATTAAAATAGACTTTACTTCCAAAACAGTTCACATTTTAATATTAAATACCCTTTTCCTTTTCATTAACATCTCTTCCCTTCTGTAATTTGCCTTTCTTCCTTCCTCTACTCCTCTAACTCTCAAAACACGTTTTTAAAAAAAGACAATATGCAAGATTTTTTTTGTTGCTGCCATTTGCACTTTTGACATACAACCACCCAAGACACCATGGAATTATACAGCTTGGACGCTGGGTAAAGTTTAGTGACTCAGCGTTTGTAAGCATGATGGCAACAAAAATTGGCAAAGGATATGGCACGAATCCCGAGAATGACAAGCCTGACGGCACGCCCAAGGTCTGAAATCAGGGATCTCTCTGAGCAATGCGGCCCACGGTTTCAGTGCTGGTTTCAGTTGCTTTGGAGTGGAAGGAGGTATCATATTTGCAGGCCGTGGTCATCTGTTCCTTCAGAGCTGCTCTCAATAAAAAGCTTAGCAATGAAGGCGCTGGAGTAACAGTGCTGTGTCTTCTTGATTTAATGCTCAACGATGGAACAGATGAAAAACTCTGGCCTTTCTCCACCCTTTGCGGATCCCTCATTCTCACACTTCTAGTCCATTTATTCTCCTTGTAACAACCCTTTACCCAGTCCCCCCTATTTCTTCCCCCCGCAAATCACATTTCTGAACTTACCGACTCTGTAGCCCCACTATGATCTCCTCGCAGCCCCCCAAGGAGCTAAAACGCTCCTAACAAAATCACAATTTCAAGCACAATTCAGTTTGAAAATATTTGTGCAGAGTTTACTCTGTGGTTAGTACCAAATTCTTTGCCTATTGTGCCTCTAAAAACAGCAAACCCATAGTTCCCCAAAATAACATAGTTCCTCATGCTTCACTCTTGGTTGGCCTGAGGTCAGGAAAGCAGTGAAAAGAAAATCTTCCAACACTATCCTCCATCTGGCTAGAAGTCCACCCCACCACACATGGAGATGGCAGCCGAGTCTTCAATCCCTTCGAGTTGCTCCTCCAAGAAGCTCCTCACTCACCCAGTTCCTCCATTGCCTCACAGCCGAGATGCCCTGGTCCCGCACACAGGTTGTAGAGCACTGTGTTGGCATGTGCTGGAGAAGAGGACCACAAAGGGACTGAATGAGCCAGCGTGAAGCAGCCTTTATAACCCTTTTTTGGTTCCTTTATTTGCTTAGCACTTCCTCTCTTTAACCTCTGAGCTTCTTCCCTGGTAGTTCAGAGGTTAAAGCATCTGCCTGCAATGCAGGAGACCTGGGTTTGATCCCTGGGTCGGGAAGATCCCCTGGAGAAGGAAATGGCAACCCATTCCAGTATTCTTGCCTGGAGAATCCCATGGACAGAGGAGCCTGGTGGGCTACAGTCCACGGGGTCACAAAGAGTGGGACACGACTGAACGACTTCACTTTCCTCTCTTTTGATGAGATTTTTTTTTTCTTTTTTCTAAGTCAGAGTTTTAAAAACTGAGACATAGAAAGATGGGTTGTTGGATTTGAGTTCTGGTTGTGCATTGGCCAAGGTGATAAAGAAGCAAAATTAATTTTGAAAAATTTGAGAACTTACTATGCGCCTGGATTTATCTTGAATTCATGGGAATGGCAGATTTGTATTTGTGTTTCTTTCCCAGAGTGGGTAGGGTAGCCTGCTGTGAAAGATTCTGAATTTTTTTTTCTATGATGCTGAAAGACCATGGAAGCATAATCTCCTTCATAAAATTTCCATCAGAGTTAACTAGCACTCAATTCATTTTGCTGTCTTTATTTACCCAATTATTCATAAATTATACTTATTTGCTTTTCTAAATAGATCATCAACCCATTAAAGGCAGAACAGGATTCTCTGGACCAGGCTTACAGTTGGATTCTCCGGCCAGGTTTATTTCAGTGGTTTAAAATGCAATCATCTAGCGGTGTCATAAAGAAGAAAACTAGAAGATTTGACACCAGGTTCTTAGGGGCAGATGTTTCAGTCATGCACACTTGCTGTCTAGTTAAATGGCCTTAATTTCTCTCAAAAGTGACACTGGGGTCAACTTTCCCTGTTTTTTGGCTACTGGGATTTTATTCACCTTGAATAAAATAAAGCAATTTCAAAAGGTCTGCTATAAGGTGGCAGTACATAAAGAAGTAAAACTATGGTCTTGTTAAATAGATATTATCCCCATTTTTACCAGTAGTGAAATAGAAATTTGCTAAAGTTAACAGAATTAGTAAGTAGCAAAGCTACTTACTATAATATATAAAATAGATTTAATGTCAAAGCCTGTATTCTTTCCTCTACAACCCAGTGGTCTTTTTTTACGGTTAACTGAAAGGAATCACTCATTCTCCCTTCCTTTGTGACTCTTAAAAACTTTTTTATTTTTTAACGTAAAGGAGAGCCCACCTCTGCATTACTTTTCGCAGCCATTGGATGTCAGCGTCATTCCAAAAGTCTGCTCACTGCAAACACAGCTTTGAAAAACTCCCACCCACACTATGCCAGTTTTTACAACTGAAATGCCTTTAGCCCCATCAAAGTGCACAACACTCCACAGAGAAGATGAACATTTGCCCAATCTGAAGTGGTAACTGAGCCAAAGCACTGGAAGGAAAAAGGCTCTTCAGCACTTGGCTTGCAAAGTATTGGACTCCATCTGCAGTTTAACTAAATGATTCATGTGAAATGTAGAATTGGATTCTGAGAGCTCGTTTCCAGCCACTCACTTGGGAGATTTTTAACCCTGGGTGCTTTCGTTTCCGGGACTGAGAAGCATTCCTGCAGATCGCTCCTTCATTATAATGGAGGAAAGGAAAAAAAAAAAAAGGGGGGGGGGGGAAGCAATGCAAGAAGTTCAGAGCCATCACCGAAGGCAACTCGGTAGATGAGCAAATGGAAACTCCCGTTTGATGCACTAGTCATTGAGTTGCACACGCTGGTGGAAAAAGAAATTCTTACAAAGCTGCTGTTCTGACCGTGCTTCCTGTGTAGCAGCGACATTTAAAAACCGCAGAAGCAGATGGTTTCGGGGTGGGGAGTGGCGGGAGGTGGTGGTGGGAAGCCTTCAGATGTCTGGGGAGGTCACAAGAGTCACGCTAACAATGCTTCACCACTCTTCCTTCCAACCCAGGGGGCACGGGCAAGCCTAAGCAGCGGGTGCCAGTCCTCAGCCCTGATATCCAGGGGGAAAAAAGCAATTCCACAAGTCATTCCACAAACTTTTATTAAGGATCGGATGAGGGGCAGGAATTGTGCCAGACCCACTAGGAGCCGACGGGACCAGTCAACTCCTGACCTCCAGACGCGCACAGAAGATGGGATAATGCAGGAGATGTATGTGAATGCTAGCCGGTCCCCGCGGCGGTGCCGTCTAACTAGAGGTGAGGGCTACTGCGTGGCCACCCTGACATGGTTCGCCAACACCGAGCGAAAAGTTACGGGAAACTCTGCCAGGCGACTCCAACCAGCGACTGGCTCGGTAGGCGTACCCGGATGCGGGCGGGCGCTCAGGCTCCACCCGGAAACGCCGCCTCCCGGAAGAGCGAATTCGAATTAACGGGACAGTCGACTACCTCTCCCAGCGCGCAACGGTCAAAGCCTCCCAGCATCCTCTCCGCCTCGGGGTTCCCATCTGTCTTCCGAAGGCTCAGGGGGAAGCGGAACTTCACTTCCCAGGATGCCTCGGAGCGAGCCGACCAGGCGCATGCGCCAGAAGGCGGGTCCTCCTTGCCCTCACGACCCCGCCTCTGTTCCACCGCCGCCATTTTTTCAGAGACTTTCATCCGGCGGCCGACGGGGCTTTTTTTCTTAAAGGAGAAGCAACAGCTCAAAAAAAAAAAAATTCCCCCCCTTCTTCCCCGCAAGACCTCGCGGCGCTGGGGACAGAAAAGCCACAGACAGGAAAGTGGGGCCGGGGTGGAGGCGGAAGGACGCCGAGGCTCCCTCCGCGGCTTAAGGGAGAAGGATAGAAAGCCCTTGTGGCGTTAGCGGCTCCTTAGGGCGGCAGGTGCGCGCGCAGCCAGCCCAGGGTGCGCGCGAGGCGGGGAAGGAGGTGCGTTTCCCACCCGCCCCCTCGCGAGGCCTGCCCCTCCCACTGTCCCGGGCGCGCGTTGAGCTCCGGAGGTGGGGGGGGAGTAAAAAAGGTCACTTTGGGATTGTCGCGAGACGCAGCCGTTTAACGGTGAGAACGGGTGCGCGGGGAAGGAAACCTCGCGCGCTCCCTTGGAGCCGTTTCCTGATTGGTGGAAGGCTGGGGTGGGGGTGGGCGGAAGCCCGGGACGCCGCGACGTGAAAACCCGCGAGGGGCGGGGCCAAGGAGCCGCTCCTTCCCCCTGATTGGCCCGCTGCGAGTCTGTGGCGGGCGCGCGCGCGCGCCGCCAGCGCTACCGGCCCTTGAGTGGCAGGGGGCGGGGGGGGCGCCCTCGGAGCCGGGCGGAGGGGAGGGGGGAGAGAGGCGCGCAGAGTGAGTGAGCCGGCCGCTCCGGGGGGCGGGGGGAGCAGCGCCGCGGCCGCCGCCTCCGCCGCCGGGACCAGGGGGTGGGGGGGCGGACGTGTCCCGATGCCGGGGGAGACGGAAGAGCCGCGACCCCCGGAGCGGCAGGACCACGGAGGGGGGCCGGCGGCGGCCGAGCCCCAGCCACAGCCCCCTGAGGCGGCGACGGCGCCTCCCGCGGGGCCCCCCAGCAGCCGCGTGCTAAGGGGAGGCCGGGACCGGGGCCGCGCGGCCGCCGCCGCCGCCGCCGCCGCCGCCGCCGTGTCCCGTCGGAGGAAGGCCGAATACCCGCGCCGGCGGAGGAGCAGCCCCAGCGCCAGGCCCGCCGACGCCCCGGGGCAGCCGGCCCAGGCCGCGAAGCCGCCGTCCCCGGCCCAGGGCAAGAGGAGCCCGCGCCTGCTGTGAGTAACGCCGTCTCTGCGGCGGTGGGAGCGACCCCCCTCCGCCCGCGCAGCCCTCGCGGCTCCCGTAGCGGCCGCCCCACGTGACGCGCCGCCGCTCTGCCCCCTGCCGGCCGGCTCGGCGCCCAGCCGCCCGGCCCCCGCCGCCGGCCCGCCCGCGCCCCGCCGCCCGCTCCCGCCTCAGCGGCCCCCGCGGGGCGCGCCTCTGCCGCCGGGCCCCGCCGGCCCGGGCTGTCCGCGCGCCCTCTGACCGCCTGCCCCTTCCCCCGCGCGGCGGCCTGCGCTGTTACGGGGCGTCCGGGCTGGGAAACCGGCGGCGGGGGCTTCGCTCTCAGCGCGCAGGATGAGGTCGTTCCCCCACCCTTCCCTCCTGATCAATCTCAGTTGTACTAGGATCGTTATGCAGTTTGTTTGTTTTTTAACGTACTAAATTTTCACATTCCTTTTCACTGGTTTTCTTAAAAAAAAAAAAAAAAAAAACTTATTAGTAGGATAAAAACGTGGCTTGCCAATTTAAAGTGTAGACTCTGAAATGCGTGTTTTATTTTTTTGACGACTGTCAAAAACTTTCAAGATTTCCTACGTCTCATGCTTTGTATTAAGTGCTGCACTTTAAGTCTCACAAACTCATGTCATTGAGCTTAACATTATCTCCTATAGATAAAACTGAGGCGCACACACAAGTGTGTGTTTTTGGATATGTTTTAATATAGGGATTTCGTCCTTAAAATTTTGAATAATATGAAAGGAATTCTTCCCGAGAGGTCGTACAGGAACCAAGATGACCAGGAATCTACATATTTTTTAAGTGGTTCATTAAAATGTTTCTATGCCTAAAGTAGTGAAGCACACGTGTTTGTAAATTGTACAAATGAAGAACATTAGGCATGGAATTAGTTGCTGAAGACTTTTGTGTCTTTTTGAGTTTCAAGTGAAAAATTTTAAGTAAAAGCAGGAAAAACTGAAGGTGAGGGGAGAAATCAATTTTAAATGCCCCGGCCGCCGCCGCCACACTACCTCCCCAGTAGAGATCCTGACAATATTTGGCTTACCCAGGCCCGGTCAATTTAAAATTTGAAACACACCTACTCCACAATTAAGAGTGAAGTCTGTGACCGTGGCGTACTTGTCTTGGAAGACTCTCAGAAAGAAGTAACATTCAAAGGTATAATGTGTTTTAGATGTGCTTTCAAATTATTGGATGTTATTTGATTAACATGTGGCTCAGCTGGTAAAGTGGAGAAGGAGATAGCAGCCCACTCCCGTATTCTTGCCTGAAAATCCCATGGACAGAGGAGCCTGGTGGACTACAGTCCATGGGGTTGCAAAAAGTCGGACGCGACTGGGCGACTTCACTTTCTTTCAGCTGGTAAAGAATCCGCCCGCATTGCGGGAGACCTGGTTTGATCCCTGGGTTGGGAAGATCCCCTGGAGAAGGGAAAGGCTACCCACTCCTGTATTCTGGCCTGGAGGATTCCATGGACTGCATAGTCCATGGTGTCATAAGGAGTCGGACAGTTGAGCGACTTTCACCAATTAACATAATTTAGAGAATTGTGTAAATTAAATTTCTGTGGACACAAAAATTTGTACTTATAAATGATTGAGCTGCAGTTGGGATTCGATTAATAATTGTTGTAAATAAATTTCATAGACAAAAAATTTAAAGTTTTTACTATCAGATTTTGAAAAGATGTCATTGGCCTTATTTGGATATAAATTCCTTGGACAGGTTAAACTGCTTGTGCCTCAGTTTTATTATCTATAGGAGATAATGTTAAGCTCAATGAGATGAGTTTGTGAGACTTAAGTGCAGCACTTAATACGAAGCATGGTAAGTAGGAAATATTGAAAGTGTTTGTTTTGAGCAGTGATACGTTGCCTGTTATATACCTCTACTGTATGTAGTTACGGAGTAGTCAAACCTCTACTGGAGTTACATAGTTGGAGAAGGAAATGGCAACCCACTCCAGTGTTCTTGCCTGGAGAATCCCAGGGACAGAGGAGCCTGTTATATAGTAGAGGTATAACTACTGTGTAGTGGAGTTTTTCATGTAAATTCTGCCAAATTGGATTTTTAATTTTTTCTATAACCATACACAGGAAGGTTAATAACTTAATCTTTTAAAATTTCCTTCCATTTTCACCTACCCATTTGAAAGTTATATATGGCTATATCTCCTTAGCACCTTTCCCTCCCACTGATTCATCAGTTTTACTTAGAGAAAATCTTAAGTGTTAGTTTTACCAGCTCTCATGGTTTATTAATGTTCCCTAACTTCTGTCAAAAAAGTACGGAGTACTTTTATTTCCACAATGTAAACGTTACAACAGTTGAAGTTGGATAAGGATGACTTAATTAAATCCCTTCAGTTTTTTTCTCGGCAGTATTCCTTGTGGGGAGGAAAGAAAAGTCTTAATTCTTAAAAGTCCATCTCTCTCTCATCCAGTGTCATAAAAAATCATAGTGTTCTTTAAGCCTCAGAACTATTTCTTAACTGTATATTTTAAATTATAGAGTTTTGATTGGATTGTTTGATAAATTTTCACTTTAATTTTTTTGTTACACGTTTTCAATTTACTACATACCCTGGAAATCGAAGAACTCCTACAGCATTTCAGCTCTGTAAACCTTGATTTAGCAAATAATTGGGTCTGGTAGTGCGCTGAGCCAGGATTTATAAAGAAAAATGAGACATGGGTTTCAATAAAGGGGGATGATGCATGAATTAGTGGAGGTTTGTCAGATGTATGCACGGTTTACAGATTTTCAGAGTGATACATTTTAAAAAGAATTGAGAAACTTCATCCTTTAAGACATTTCAAGTTTTGAAGCGTGTGCTCACTGAGCCCTGGTCAAGCGCCTTCTGACCTTGATTTCAGCTGTTTTCCAGATAACGTTTCTCCCAATAAATTCCCAGTAATCAACTGTTTAACCTACCTTTGCTTTTCTTGATCAAGGAAACAGCAAAGTGACTTGTACAGTAGCTTCAAGTGTCAGTAAATAGACTTGGATTGATTGTAATCGCTTCCTCTTACAAGGCAAAATAGAAAAAAAGCATTGCTTTTTACTGCTTACTAAGTGACCTTGGGCAAATCACTTAATCTCCTTGAATATGCTTCTTCATCTTTAGCTGATAATTTATGATTTGTGGAATGAGCTTTACAGTTAGATGGCAATTACTGTCTTTATAAACTTTCCTAATCTTATAACAATTTTTCTATTTGCATTGATATACTCAGGAATTAATGAAAAGAATAGAACTCTTTGTGAAGGGGAATAAAAAGAATTTTTCAGTGAATGTGCTTAAGCAAAAGGCATTAAGTTAAATCTACAATCATTTTAAATTAAAAGCTTAAAGGCTAATAGTAAGGAAAGATAAACCAAATTTGAAGAAAGGTTATATATTAGTACTAAGACTTAGGCTCTTTATTTGCTGTATTTTAGCCAATAAATTCCACAGTTAAGATTGTTATGCTTCAAATGCAGATGTTTATAGGTATCTGTGTATGCGTATATACAGGTATATACAGGTATCTGTGTATACATACACACACTCCAGCTTATTTCTGATTTAGAAGTTAAAACATCCATTCTCTACTAATAGGGAAACACTGTAATTGTTAAAGTAAGATTACCTTAAATGCAGAAGACTTATTTTCTTCCTGCTGTGTGATAATAAGTCCTTTGATTGTCTGATGCATTTCAGAATTCAATACTTAAATACTTTTTTTTTTTTTAATTTCTCACTTAGCTGTTGAGAAAAGCTGTTCTTTCCTCACCATAAGGAATATAGGAATATAGGCTAGAACAGTATTCCTAGTGGTAAACCTACAGGTTCAGATGGGTTACAAATGAAACAAATACTGCACTGTTTTCCAGTATATGGAATTCCATTTGCGGTTTGTTTTCTTGCAGAAAGTAAAATGGTAGTAAGCCTTTGCTTCACACTTTCTTTCTGTAAGGAGAAGGTGATGGTCATGATAGTGAAAGATGATGGTCGTGATAGTGAGAATGAAGAGGCAGTAATACTCTGAATTGGAAAAAATTCTGGATTCTGTGGCTCTTTAGAGAAGGCTTCAATTGTATAAGCCCGAAATCCTGAGTTTTCCTTTTGCAGTGATCTTGGTAAAGGACACACAGAACCATTCCCATAGGCTTTCAGAAAGTTTATTGCATAGTGTTTCAACATCTAACAATGATTTATGTAACTTTTCATTTAGAGCTAGGATGATGAGCAATATTCCTGTGTTAGTTGTTAATTGGGACATTAAAAATATAATGAATTATAATACCAAGCTTTAAAAAAAATGAATGAGATGAGAAAAATGATATCTAGTCTCTCTAAAGAGAACAGAATTTGTATTATGCTGTGGCTTCAGTATGTGCTTCGATATTCTTTGTAAGAGTCTTCGTTTGTATTAGGTTTATTTTCAAAAAAGAAAAAAAAGGAGAAAACTTTATACTGCTCAGAGATGCTGTTTGGCGTCTTGGGAAAGATCCAAGACAGGTCAACTTTGAATTTGGGTAAGGGCTGTAGAGGAGAGTCATCATCCTGTACTCAGCAGTTAACATTTGATAGAAATTTCCCCGAATTAAAAACATGTGAATGACTTTTTTTTTAACTGCCAGTTTATTACACACAAGACTCTTTACTCTTCCCATCTAATTTGTAAAGTTCAAGTTACATTTATTTCTAGGTCCAGTCTGCTGCCATTTTAAAAATAGATTTTGACTTTAGTTTAACAAATGAATAATTTTAGGATTTTCTCTTAGGTTCGTTAAATTTTTACTATGAGAATTGTCAAAATGTATCCAAAGTAGAGATAATGAACCCTCAGTATTTATCACCTGGATTTAACAGTTCCCGAGGTTTTGCCATTCTTACTACCTTTATCCTTGTTCCCTGTTTTTCTTTTGGCAGAAGTATTTTAGAGGATATCTCAAATATTTCATTGTACCACTAGTTACTGCATTTGTGTAAAATAAAGACATTTTTCTTCTATCACCATTTAATGCAACAAAATTAGCCGTAGTTTCTTTGTATCGATATTTTTTTTACAGTTAAAAACAACTATTTTGAATGATACTCTAGTTACGTGCTATCAAATATGATAGCTGCTTGTGGCTATTTAAATGATATTAATCAAAACTGAAAATTCAGTTCCTCAACTACATAGCTATTTCAGTCGCTCAGGAGACTACCATATTGGACAGTACAGATGTTGAATATTTTTTATCATTGCAGAAAGTTTAGCTGGACAGTGCTGCTCTAGATGTATCACTCTGGAGATGAACCTGAAAAGGATAAATGTTTGTATTTTAAGAAAATGTGCAAGATTATTCATTTACCATTTGATTCTCTTTTCTTTCAGATGCATAGAAAAAGTATCAACTGAGAAAGGTAAGATGGGTCCTTCTTAGCACTCAAACCTTACGTGACTACTTTATAATCTGATAGAAAATAGAATGAGCTTCAACCTGATCAATCAAATTGTTCCAATTTAAAAGTGACTTATTTAGTAATGAACTGTTGGAATAGATAGGCCATATTTAAGTAGTGGCAGGTTTGGGCAAGTGGAACATTTTAGTATTATTTAAAAACCTAATAATTGGAAATCAGATTAGTTGATGTCACTTTATTGTAATTTTTAAAGTTACTTGGTTTTTCAGTAAAATACCAGAGCAGAATGATACACGGTATACAGAGTACAGTATAGATTCTTGTGGAGAGTCATAAATGCATTTTGAAGAATGCAGAAAGAAAAGTGTTCTAAGATTGCAGCCTGGTGAATAATTAAATGGGCTCATTAGGTTATTTCAAATAGCAAACCAGATATATGTATTAAAAGTATTCTTATCTGGATTATGAAGGGAAGCTAATGTTCAGTTTTTTTTTTTTAACACTTTTTTAAAAAGACTGTTCTGGCTTTGCAGATTGGATTATTAAAATTGCCCATACCATGTTGAGCCAGTTGCTCATTTATTAAATTTTTTTCCTAGTTATTGACTTTGTTCCTTAATACTGCGTTCAAATACATCGCATCCTTCTTAAAACTAAAACAAAGATACATTTAAGCATATTTAATTTACTTTGTCTAATCTTGGTCCAGTCCTAAAGTATTAATCAGTTAATTTATTATGTATATATGTAATATGAATATATATTATCCTCAATGTGGACTTTTCTCTTTTAAAGAATGCTTTGCAGTATGCATGTACAGGTCCAGTGTAAAACCTGAATTTATGCCATTTAGAAGAATGGTAGTATGGTTAGGAACCAGTAACTTGATTACTCTGTGAGTAATTAGGTATCAGTGACCAGGTTTCTTTTTTTCCTCTGAATTTTATAATCTGCTAGTATTTCATTTCATAGTATACCAGGCAGAAGTATTTCATACTAGGCAGGTTTTTGTGTAGAAGGCTTTGCATGACTGTTTTGTTTAGGAAGTTTTGGGTTTTGTTGCTGTTGATACTTGGAAATTAGAATATGTCTGCCAAGAATGGAAGCTCTTGTGTTCCTTATTCAGAGATCATTTTGGAAATTTTAGGATGTGGGGGGAATGTTGTGACAGGTGACAAGTAACAGCAACTTCTATTAAGACAAAAGCCACAACCTGCATCTGTCAGCTAGAATATCTCCTGAGTCTAAAGACATTATTTTGGGTTGCCTTGCAGTGAACTCACAGAATGTGGTGGAAATTAAGAACTCTGTTGTAGATGACTTTTTAATTGATCTTTTGCGTCGATTTCTTAAACCAGAAGTTGGCATGTTATGTAAAGTTTTGCATTGAGGAGAGATTAAAACTGCATTATGGGTAATTTAGTCTCAGTCAGTACCACTTTAATCCACTTGTTAAATGCCCTGGATTTAGAGTTAGAGCTCAGAGTTTGAATTCAATTTCTGTCTTTTATTGCAAATAAACTCTGCACAGCAACTATTAGAGTTGATAAATTGAGCAAGGTAGTGGGATACAAGAGTAACATACAGAAACCTGTTGTACTAACAGATTTCTTTATGTTAACATTGAAATATCAGAAAGAGAAAGTAAAAAGAAAAAAAATTCCCTCTTAAAATTGCCTCCGAAAGATAAAATATCCAGGAAAAACCCTGACCAAGGAGGTAAAAGACTTAAATGTGGAGAACTGTAAAACGTTGATAAAGGAAATTGAAGGTGAATCAAAGAAATAAATATGGAACCACAAAAGATTCAGAATTACCAGATCAATTCTGAGAGAAAAGAACAAAGCTGGAAGCATAACCCTCCCATACTTTAGACTGTACTACAAAGCTACAGTCAAAACAGTGGTATTGACCCAAAAACACACATGAATCAATAGAGCAGAATAGAGAGCCCAGAAATAAACACATACACCTGTGGTCAGTTAATCTTCAGCAAAGAGGCAGGAATATCCAGTGAGGAAAAGACAGTCTCTGCAGCAAGTGGGGTTGGGAAAGCTGGGCAGCTGCATGTATATCAGTGAAGTTAGAGCACTTCTTCACACTATCAGATCAGATCAGTCGCTCAGTCGTGTCTGACTCTTTGCGACCCCATGAATCGCAGCACGCCAGGCCTCCCTGTCCATCACTAACACCCGGAGTTTCCTCAGACTCACATCCATCGAGTCAGTGATGCCATTCAGCCATCTCATCCTCTGGCATCCCCTTCTCTTCCTGCCTCCAATCCTTCCCAGCATCAGAGTCTTTTCCACTGAGTCAACACTTCTCATGAGGTGGCCAAAGTACTGGAGTTTCAGCTTCAGCATCATTCCTTCCAAAGAATATCCAGGGCTGATCTCCTTCAGAATGGACTGGTTGGATCTCCTTGCAGTCCAAGGGACTCTCAAGAGTCTTCTCCAACACCACAGTTCAAAGGCATCAATTCTTCGGCTCTCAGACTTCTTCACAGTCCAACTCTCACATCCATACATGACCACAGGAAAAACCATAGCCTTGACTAGACGGACCTTTGTTGGCAAAGTAATGTCTCTGCTTTTGAATATGCTACCTAGGTTGGTCATAACTTTCCTTCCAAGGATTAAGTGTCTTTTAATTTCATGGCTGCAATCACCATCTGCAGTGATTTTGGAGCCCAGAAAAATAAAGTCTGACACTGTTTCTACTGTTTCCCCATATATTTGCCATGAAATGATGGGACCAGATGCCATGATCTTCGTTTTCTGAATGTTGAGCTTTAAGCCAACTTTTTCACTCTCCACTTTCACTTTCATCAAGAGGCTTTTGAGTTCCTCTTCACTTTCTGCCATAAGGGTGGTGTCATCTGCATATCTGAGGTTATTGATATTTCTCCCAGCAATCTTGATTCCAGCTTGTGCTTCTTCCAGTCCAGCGTTTCTCGTGATGTACTCTGCATATAAGTTAAATAAACAGGGTGACAATATACAGCCTCAATGTACTCCTTTTCCTATTTGGAACCAGTCTGTTGTTCCATGTCCAGTTCTAACTGTTGCTTCCTGACCTGCATACAGATTTCTCAAGAGGCAGGTCAGGTGGTCTGGTATTCCCATCTCTTTCAGGATTTTCCACAGTTTATTGTGATCCACACAGTCAAAGGCTTTGGCATAGTCAGTCAAGCAGAAATAGATGTTTTTCTGGAATTCTCTTGCTTTTTCCATGATCCAGAAGATGTTGGCAATTTGATCTCTGGTTCCTCTTCCCTTTCTAAAACCAGCTTGAACATCTGGAAGTTCTTGGTTCACGTATTGCTGAAGCCTGGCTTGGAGAATTTTGAGCGTTACTTTACTAGCGTGTGAGATGAGTGCAATTGTGTGGTAGTTTGAGCATTCTTTGGCATCGCCTTTCTTTGGGATTGGAATGAAAACTGACCTTTTCCAGTCCTGTGGCCACTGCTGAGTTTTCCAAATTTGCTGGCATATTGAGTGCAGCACTTTCACAGCATCATCTTTCAGGATTTGGACTAGCTCAACTGGAATTCTATCACCTCCACTAGCTTTGTTCGTAGTGATGCTTTCTAAGGCCCACTTGACTTCACATTCCAGGATGTCTGGCTCTAGGTTAGTGATCACACCATCGTGATTATCTGGGTCATGAAGATCTTTTTTGTACAGTTCTTTTGTGTATTCTTGCCATCTCTTCTTAATATCTTCTGCTTCTGTTAGGTCCATACCATTTCTGTCCTTTATTGAGCCCATCTTTGCATGAAATGTTCCTTTGATATCTCTGATTTTCTTGAAGAGATCTCTAGTCTTTCCCGTTCTGTTGTTTTCCTCTATTTCTTTGCATTGATCGCTGAAGAAGGCTTTCTTATCTCTTCTTGCTATTCTTTGGACTCTGCATTCAGATGTTTATATCTTTCCTTTTCTCCTTTGCTTTTCTCTTCTCTTCTTTTCACAGCTATTTGTAAGGCCTCCCCAGACAGCCATTTTGCTTTTTTGCATTTCTTTTCCATGGGGATGGTCTTGATCCCTGTCTGCTGTACAGTGTCACGAACCTCATTCCATAGTTCATCAGGCACTCTATCTGTCAGATCTAGGCCCTTAAATCTATTTCTCACTTCCACTGTATAATTATAAGGGATTTGATTTAGGTCATACCTGAATGGTCTAGTGGTTTTCCCTACTTTCTTCAATTTAAGTCTGAATTTGGCAATAAGGAGTTCATGGTCTGAGCCACAGTCAGCTCCTGGTCTTGTTTTTGCTGACTGTATAGAGCTTCTCCATCTTTGGCTGCAAAGAACATAGTCAATCTGATTTCTGTGTTGACCATCTGGTGATGTCCATGTATAGAGTCTTCTCTTGTGTTGTTGGAAGAGGGTGTTTGTTATGACCAGTGCATTTTCTTGGCAAAACTCTATTAAGTCTTTGCCCTGTTTCATTCCGTATTCCAAGGCCAAATTTGCCTGTTACTCCAGGTGTTTCTTGACTTCCTACTTTTGCATTCCAGTCCCCTATAATGAAAAGGACATCTTTTGTGGGTGTTAGTTCTAAAAGGTCTTGTAGGTCTTCATAGAACCGTTCAACATCAGCTTCTTCAGCGTTACTGGTTGGGGCATATACTTGGATTACTGTGATACTTAATGGTTTGCCTTGGAAACGAACAGAGATCATTCTGTCGTTTTTGAGATTGCATCCAAGTACTGCATTTTGGACTCTTTTGTTGACCATGATGGCTAATAATCCATTTCTTCTGAGGGATTCCTGCCCATAGTAGTAGATATAATTGTTATATATAATAGTTATATTGAGATCCTTTTTCCTCCACAACCAGTTGAGAGTTGCAACAGAACACCCTGGCAGAAGAGGCCCAGGGTCCTGAGTGGGCAGACCTCCACTCAGCAGATAAGATTCGGAAACCCCTAAGAGATACTCGTCTCGACCTGTGGACATAATCTTATCCTTACACCGAGATTGTGGGTGGGCAAGATCCTCTGACACAAAGAAATTAGCTCTGAGTTAATGACCCCTTATCTTTTCAGTCCCAAGAAGGATCAAGCTCCTCTGAATTAAAACTAGCCAGGTTGATCTAACTGTTAATATACCCAGGCAAGTAGTCCCTTTAGCTTTAGTACAGTTAATTCCCTACTGAGAATTCCTGAGAGTCTGTCCTTTGCTTATATATCTCCTTAAATGTGACTGGCTTGTTTGATCCTAGACTCCCAATATCCTATCTTCTTATTGACTGATTCTGTTTGTAACTTTAACTCTGAGAATTTCTAAACCCCATTTTCTTTACTGAGACTCTCACTATAAACTTTTGTGTCAGTTATATATTGTATAACAAACCATCCAAAAGCTTAGTGGTTTAAAAGACAATAGTTTGTTATTTCTCATTTGGGCCATTCTCATCAGTGGTCTTCCAGTTCAGACATTTTCATGTCGTGTGGTCTCAGGACAGTGGTCCAAAAGCTGCAAGGCCTCTTGAAGTCATCCCACGGAAAACAAGATCAGCATACAAAAATCAGTTGTATTTGTGTGTAAATATTGCTTACGATAGTACCAGAAGTATGAATTACTTAGGGAGAAATGTGACAGAAGATGTCAAGTATACACTGAAAAGTACGAAACACTGCTGAGGGAGTTATTAATAAAACCTAAGTTGCTGGGAGGGACTGGAGGCAGGAGGAGAAGGGGACGACAGAGGATGAGATGGCCGGGTGGCATCACCGACTCGATGCACATGATGAATTTGGGTGAACTCCGGGAGTTGGTGAGGGACAGGGAGGCCTGGCGTGCTGCAATTCACGGGGTCGCAAAGAGTCAGACATGGCTGAGCGACTGAACTGAACTGAAAAAGCGGTGTGCCTTGTTCATGAGTTGGAAGATTCATTTTTAAGATTTTATTTCTCCCCATATTGATCTGTAAGTGCAGTATAATCAAAATCCCAACAGGTTTTTTGGTGACCAGTTTTGACTTTGAAAACTTCTTGAAAGAGTATTGGGGACCCATAGGAGTTTGCAAACTACACTGTGAAAACCTTAGTTTCCACTCAAATCCCAACATGTTTTTAGCAGTGGGATTGATTCTCTAAGAGAAAGAGAAAGAGATGGGTGACTTCATGGGCTTCCAGCTGTGACTGCCACACGTAGGTGTTCCGTGTTTATTTAACTGTTACTTGATTGAAGGACGTTTGGAGGACGTTTGGTATTTCTCAGGTTCTCCCCCAACCCCCGGGGGCGAGGGAAGGTAGATTACAGGTAATTTTTTTTTTTTTTAAGAGATTATTAAGATACACCATACATATATAAAAGCACACTTACGGAAGTGTACAGCATTGTATATCCACAAAGCAAGTCCAGTCTCGTAAACATTCCCCATCAAGAAACAGCACAGTCAGCCATCCCTGAGTGTGACCACTGTTGTTACTTTGAACAGCACAAAGTAGTTTTGCCAATTTTTGAGTTCTGTGTAAGTGGAGTAATTCGTTTTGTACTCTGTGTAGGGCCTCTTTTGCTCCCCATTATGTGACATTCTTCTGTGTTGGATTTGTTATGGACTGTTTATTTTCATTGCTATGTACTGTTCCATTGTGGGAATATATCACAGTTTATCTATTTTTACTACTGGTGGGCGTTTGGGTAGTTTGAGTTACTGGCCTTTATGACTCCGTGCTGCAATACCTATTTTATTAACACAGTTTTATTGAGGCACAGTTTACATATCGATAGTTTAAAATACACATGTTTTTAAGTGTGTAATTCTGTCTGTGTAGATATGTCTTTTCTGACATGTTGTATACAGACTTGTACTTACAATATGTGAGGTTTTCTGTTTTGAGTCTGACTTCTTTCACTTAGCACAAAATTTTTTGGGTTACTCCATGTTGTAGCATGTATAAATATTTTCATTCCTTTGTGTGAAAATACTCCATTTGATCTAAACAGATTGTTCATCACTTGATCTGCTTTTTAAATAGCTACTGTGAATAATGATGGTGTGAATGTTCGCTGCAGTTTTAGATTAAGAATTCACTTTCTTGAAATAATAATTCTTGTGGTCTTTTAGTATCTTACATAAATGAGCTGCTTTTTTGGCACTTGAACCTTCGAGACTTGGTGGAAATGAACCAGCTCTCAAATCTGAATTAAGCTTTTGGACTGGCACTTTCCCATTTCTTTTTTATATGATAGGTGTGGTGTAGTGGAATGTAGACTTTGGACTTAGATATATCTGGGTTCCAGTCTTAGCTCCACCATTTAATATGTGAGCTTGCGAAAGTCAGTTACTTGTTTTCCTCAACTATTAAAAAAAAATATTATCTGGCAAGATTATGAGGACTAAGTTTAGAAAAAGGGAGAAAATATTAGGCACTTAACAAGTATTTAAGGTTTGTTAGTTTTCCTCCAAAAATGTAAATATTTAATTAGAGATAAGACTTACACTCTAATTTGTTCCAGCCTGTTAACGAGCCATTCCCTGTTAACTCTGTAATCTTGGATAAGTTGTTTAATTTCTCTCAGCCTCAATTAGAAAAGTGAGGAGCCAGTCTGAAGGAGGACCAGATCATATTAGGGTAAAACTTAGAACTTGAAGTGTTTTATCGTGATGAAATGGCTGTCGCCTTTTGGATTTGATGTTAGATTGTTTTAAAAGGATTGTCAGCTGCTCTCAGATTGAGAAAATTCACTTTATGTTTCATCTTGGTACCTAGAAGAATTGGGAGATGCATGCCTGCCAGCAGCACCAGTGTCTTTTTGTCTCAGTTCCTAGCATCCCCCGCTCTCGGTTTGCCCACTCTTCCTCGTCCCACCGTGTGGTATTCACGGCACTCACAGTGGCTGCCTGGTACCTTACTCGTGGAACAGAGTGAACCATCCTGAAACATAGAATTCAGTGCCATTTAGTCCATTGACAGTGCTGTGCTCCCAACACCTCGATCTGCAGAGGCCCTGTACCCATTAAAGGGAGTCATTTCCCACCCAGCCCCTTTCCAGCCTCTAACAAACACTAACTTAGTTTTATTTGTTATATAGGAGTACTGTTTAACAATATTATGTTCGTTTCAGGTGTACAGCAAAGTGATTCAGTTATACATGTATCAGTGATTCAGTTATACATGTATCCTTCTCATTCGCATTTAGATTGTTACAGAATACTGACCAGAGTTCCTGTACTATACAGTAGGTCCTTGTTCGTTATCTGTTTTAAACATAATGGTGTGTATCTGTCAGTCCCAAAGGTGCTTGAGTCCTCCTTATGAGTAATACTGCGTTTTGTTTGTCCATTCAGTGTTGGACAGCTGTCTTGGTTGTTTGCACATTTGTGGATTGTACTTTACAGAGATCCATGTACAAGTATTTGAATACCTGTTTTCAACTTTGAGGATATATATGTAGGAGTGGAGTTGACAGGTACTTTGGCCGCCTGATGCAAAGACCTGACTCATTAGAAAAGACCCTGGTACTGGGAAAGACTGAGGGCAAGAGGAGAAGGGAGCGACAGGACGAGATGGTTGGATGGCATCATCGACTCAATCAATGATCATGAATTTGAGCAATCTTAGGGAGATAATGAAGGATGGGAAAGCCTGGCGTGCTGCAGTTCTTGGGGGTTGCAAAAAGTCGGGCATGACTTAGCAGCTGAACAACAACCAATGGTAATTTTGTTTTTGTTTTTTTGAGGAACTGCGAAATATTTTCCACAGTGGCTGCATCATTTTACATTCCCACTAGCAGTGTACAAAGAGTTCCAGTTTCTCTACATTCTGATACTTGTTATTTCCCATTTTTAAAATTGCTATGGTTGTAGGCATTGTAGTGTGTATGAAGTAGTAGTCTCATTGTGGTTGTGATTTACATTTCACTGATGACTTATAGTGAGCGTCTTTTTGTGTGATTTTTGAGCATTTGTCTGTCTTTGGATAAATATCTGTTCCAGCCCTTTGCCCATTTTTTAACTGGATGGTTTGTCTTTTGTTGTTAAATTGAGTTTTTTAATATTCTGGATATTAGACTCCTATAAGATATGTGACTTGTAAATATTTTCTTCCATTCTATAGACTTCACTTCTAAGTTATTTAGTGCTAGCTCTTCACATTTAGGTCTCTGATCCATTTTGAGTTAATCTTTGTGTATGGTATAAAGTAAGGGTCTGGCTTCATTCATTGTATGTATCTCCATTTGTTGAAGAAGCTATTCTTTCCCCACAAATGGTCTCGGCAATCTTGTCAAATTATTTGACCATAGGTGTTTGGGTTTTGGGGGCTTTCCCAGTGGTTGGGTGGTAAAGTATCCCCCACAGTGTGAGAGCCACATTAGATGCAAGTTCCATCCCTGTTTGGGAAGATCCCGTGGAGGAGGTAAAGCATCCCAGTTGGGTGTTCTTGCTGGGACAATCCCGTGGACAGAGGAACCCTGGCGGGCGACAGTCCACGTGGTCACAAAGACACACGACGGCGCTCACAGAGAGCACGGGCGCGCATCTGGACGTCCGCGTGGCTCCCTGGCTGTGACTCTCCACCCTGTTCCAGGTCCACACTGTACTATAGCTTTGTAGTAAGTTTTGAGATTGGACAGAGTACTCCAAATTCACTTTCAAGATTGTTTTGACTAAAGTAGGCTGCTTGCATTTTCATATGAATTTTAGGATCACACTGTCAATTTCTACCAAAAAGGAAGCTGTAATTTCTGATAGGGATTCTATTTAATCTGTAGATCTTTTGGGGGAGTATTGCCATTTTAGCAGTATTTAAGTATGTTTTTCTTTTTGATTGAATTGTAAGTGGAATCATTTTCTTAATTCTCCTTTTTGGATTGCTCATTGCTGGTATAGTTTAAAAAATTAATTTTTGCCTGTTGATCTTGTATTCTGCAACTCTGCTAAATTTTTGTTACCTTTAATAGTTCTTCTTTGCAGATTCTTTAGAAATACGGTCATTTTATTTGCAGATAGATTTAGCTTTACTCGCTCCTGTTTGTGTGCCTTTCTTCTCGCCTAAGGCTCTGGTAGAGAGTTAAATCCATGAGGAGGAAAAGGCATCGATGCTTTGTTTCTGATTTTAGGAAAGGAGCTTTTGCCAGTAAGTATCTTAGCTCTGGGGTTTTGATAAATGTCCTTGACCAGGCAGAGGAAGTTTCTATTGTGTGTTCTTATCTTGAAAGTTTGTTGATTTTGTCAAATGCTTTTAAACTACATCAATTGGGATTGATTTTTGTGTGTTGAACCACCCTCCTGATCCTTGGATCACTTGGTCATAGTTTTAATGTGCTGCACTGTCTCGATATGCTGCTGAATTTGGTTTGCAGGAATATTGATCCATAGTTTTCTTGTATCTTTGTCTGGCTTTGATATCAGTTATGCTGTCCTTATGGAATGAGTTGGGGAGTTGGGAGGTTCCTTCTAGGCTTTTTTCTTTATCACTGTGAGGTTTCTGATTACCAACTCAGTGTCTTCAGTTGTTATTAAGTGTGTTCAGATTTTTGGTAGTTCGAGCCTCCTTTTTTCCCCCTCAGTCTAACTAGAGGCTTGTTGATTTTGTTGATCTTTTCACAGAACTAACTTGCTTTCATCTTTTTCTCTGTTGTCCTACTGTTTTCTTATTTATCTCTACTTTTTATTCCTTTGTTTTGCTAGTTTTGGGTTTGGTTTGCGTTCCCCGCCCCTTTTTTCTTTAAGGTGTAAAGTTCAGTTCAGTTGCTCAGTCATGTCCCATTCTTTGCTGCCCCATGGACTGCAGCATACCAGGCCTTCCCTGTCCATCACCAATTCCCAGAGTTTACCCAAACCCATGTCCATCGCGATGGTGATGCCATCCAGCCATCTCATCCTCTGTCGGCCCCTTCTCCTCCCAGCTTCAATCTTTCCCAGCGTCAGGGTCTTTTCAAATGAGTCAGCTCTTCGCATCAAGTGGCCAAAGTATTGGAGTTTCAGCTTCGGCATCAGGCCTTCCAATGAACACTCAGGACTGATCTCCTTTAGGATAGACTGGTTAGGTCTCCTTGCAGTCCAAAGAGACTCTCAAGCGTCTTCTCCGACACCACAGTTCAAAGGCATCAATTCTTTGGGGCTCAGCTTTCTTTATAGTCCAACTCTCACATCCATACATGACCACTGGAAAAACCGTAGCCTTGACTAAATAGACTGTTGTTGGCAAAGTAATGTCTCTGCTTTTTAATATGCTGTCTAGGTTGGTCATAACTGCTTCCAAGGAGTAAGCGTCTTTTAATTTCATGGCTACAATCACCATCTGCCGTGATTCTGGAGCCCCCAAAAATAAAGTCAGCCACTGTTTCCCCATCTATTTCCCATGAAGTGATGGGACCGGATGCCATGATCTTCGTTTTCTGAATGTTGAGCTTTAAGCCAACTTTTTCACTCTCCTCTTTCACTTTCATCAAGAGGGTCAATTTTGAATTCCTCTTCATTTTCTGCCATAAGGGTGGTGTCTTCTGCATATCTGAGGTTATTGATATTTCTCCTGGCAGTCTTGATTCCAGCTTGTGTTTCTTCCAGTCCAGCGTTTCTCATGATGCTCTGCATATAAGTTAAATAAGCAGGGTGACAATATACAGCCTTGACGTACTCCTTTTCCTATTTGGAACCAGTCTGTTGTTCCATGTCCAGTTCTAACTGTTGCTTCCTGACCTGCATACAGGTTTCTCAAGAGGCAGATCAGGTAGTCTGGTATTCCCATTCTTTCAGAATTTTCCACAGTTTATTGTGATCCACACAGTCAAAGGCTTTGGCATAGTCAATCAAGCAGAAATAGATGTTTTTCTGGAACTCTCTTAATTTTTTGACTATCCAACGGATATTGGCAATTTGATCTCTGGTTCCTCGGCCTTTTCTAAAACCAGCTTGAACATCAGGAAGTTCATGGTTCACATATTGCTGAATCCTGGCTTGGAGAATTTTAAGCATTACTTTACTAGCGTGTGAGATGAGTGCAATTGTGTGGTAGTTTGAGCATTCTTTGGCATTGCCTTTCTTTGGGATTGGAATGAAAACCCTAACTTTCAAGATAAGAACACACAATAGGAACTTCTTCTGCCTGGTAAAGGACATTTATCAAAACCCCAGAGCTAAGTGATGGGACCAGATGCCATGATCTTTGTTTTCCAGATGTTGAGCTTTAAGCCAACTTTTGCACTCTCCTCTTCCACTTTCATCAAGAGGCTCTTTAGTTCTTCACTTTCTGCCTTAAGGGTGGTGTCATCTGCATATCTGAGGTTATTGATATTTCTCCCAGCAATCTTGATTCCAGCTTGTGTTTCCTCCAGCCCAGCATTTCTCATGATGTACTCTGCATATAAGTTAAGTAAGCAGGGTGACAATATACAGCCTTGATGTGCTCCTTTTCCTATTTGGAACCAGTCTGTTGTTCCATGTCCAGTTCTAACTGTTGCTTCCTGACCTGGTATAAAGTTAGGTTATTGATTAGACATGTGTTTGTTTGTTTGTGTTTTAATGTAGCCGCTTATGCCACTCTGCTGCTTTTGCTGCAGTCCATGTTTTGTGATATGTTGTGGCCTTTGTTGGGTGAGTGCTGTTGCCTCTGTAGGTGCAAACCCAGAACACCAGAGAATTCACTCAATCTTTTTAAATATCTTAAGTGGCCTAATATATGGTCTTTTCTGGATAATCTTCTGTGTGTACTTGAGAAAATTGTATATTCTGTTGTTTTTGTATCTGTTAGGTTTTTTTTTTTTTTTTTTTTTTCCTGTTTTAATTATTTTAAATACTGTTGTGCAGGTCCTCTATTTCCTAGTTGAATTTCTGAGTAGTCATTTTATCCATTACTGGAAGTAAGATACTGAAGTTTCTAACTTAATAACACCTGTTTTCCCCTTCAAATCTGTCGTTTTTACTTCATGTATCACATATGTATAGATTTGTAATTTACATTGTTTTGATTGACTTTTAATATACAGTGTCTAACTTTGTGTCCTTACAGCAGTTTTTGACTTGAAGTCTATTTTGTCTGATACTTGTAGAGCCATTTTCTGTTGATTGGATTGTTTGCTCTCAAAAGATGTTGAGAACCTGTGAATATAAGATTGTTTGGATAGGATCATGGAGCTTCATGTTTGCATGGGTTTGTGTCTTAGACTTGGTTGGGGGTGTTTTGTCCTTTATTTCTCTGAGTATTCTTTGTGCTACAGTTACTGAAAACTAACCAAACAGATCACATGGATCAGTCTAAGTCAATGAAACTATGAGCCATGCCATGTGGGGCCACCTAAGGTGCACGGGTCATGGTAGAGAGTTCTGACAAAACATGGTCCACTGGTGAAGGGAATGGCAGGTCACTTCAGCATTCCTACCTTGAGAACCCCATGAACAGTATGAAAAGGGAAGAAATACGACACTGAAAAATGAACTCCCGTGGTTGGTAGGTGCCAAATATACTACTGGAGAAGAGTGGAGAAATAACTCCAGAAAGAATGAAGAGATGGAGCCAAAGGGAAAACAACACCCAGCTGTAGATTTGACTGGTGATGGAAGTCAAGTCTGATGCTGTAAAGAATGATATTGCATAGGAGCCTGGAATGTGAAGTCCATGAATCAAGATAAATTGGAAGTGGTCAACAGGAAATGGCAAGAGTAAACATCGACATTCTAGGAATCAGTGAACTAAAGTGGACTGGAATGGGTGAATTTAACTCAGATGACCATCATATCTACTACTGTGGGCAAGAATACCTTTGAAGAAATAGAGTAGCCATCATAGACAACGAAAGAGTCTGAAATGCAGTACTTAGGTGCAATCTCAAAAACCACAGAATGATCTCTGTTCGTTTCCAAGGCAAATGATTCAGTATCACAGTAATCCAAGTCTATGCCCTGACCAGTAATGCAGAAGAAGCTGAGGTTGAATGGTTCTGTGATGACCTACAAGACCTTCTAGAACTAACACCCAAAAAAGATGTCCTTTTCATCATAGGGGACTGGAATGCAAAAGTAGGAAGTCAAGAGATCCCTGGAGTAACAGGCAAGTTTGGCCTTAGACTATAAAATGAAGCAGGGCAAAGGCTAACAGTTTTGCCAAGAAAATGCCCTGGTCATAGCAAACACCCTCTTCCAACAACACAAGAGAAGACTACACATGGGCATCACCAGATGGTCAACACCAAAATCAGATTGATCATATTCTTTGCAGCTAAAGATGGAGAACCTCCATATAGTCAGCAAAAACAAGACTGGGAGCTGACTGTGGCTCAGATCATGAACTCCTTATTGCCAAATTCAGACTTAAATTGAAGAAAGTAGGGAAAACCATGAGACCATTCAGGTATGATCTCAATCAAATCCCTCATGATTATACAGTGGAAGTGAGAAATAGATTCAAGGGATTAGATCTGATAGACAGAGTGCCTGAAGAACTATGCATGGAGGTTTGTGAAGTTACAAAAGGCGGTGATTAAGACCATCCCCAAGGAAAAGAAATCCAAAAAAGGCAAAATGGTTGTCTGAGGAGACCTTACAGATAGTTGAGAAAAAAAGAGAAACAAAAGGCAAAAGAGAAAAGGAAAGATGTACCCATCTGAATGCAGAGTTCCAGAGAATAGCAAGGAGAGATCAGAAAGCCTTCCTCAGTGACCAATGCAAAGAATTGAGGAAAACAACAGAATGTGAAAGACTAGAGATCTCTTCTGGAGAAGGCAATGGCACCCCTCTCCAGTGCTCTTGCCTGGAGAATCCCAGGGACGGGGGAGCCTGGTGGGCTGCTGTCTATGGGGTTGCACAGAGTCGGACACGACTGAAGCGACTTAGCAGCAGAGATCTCTTCAATAAAATTGGAGTTACCAAGGGAACATTTCATGCAAATCTGGGCACAATAAAGGACAGAAACAGTATGGACCTAACAGAAGCAGAAGATATTAAGAAGAGGTGGCAAGAATACACAGAAAAACCATAGAAAAAAAAGATCTTAATGACCCAGACAACCACGATAGTGTGATCACTCACCTAGAGCCAGACATCCTGGAATGCAAAGTCAAGTGGGCATCAAAGCTAGTGGAACAAAGCTAGTGGAGGTGATGGTATCCCAGCTAAGTTATTTAAAATCCTAAAAGATGATGCTGTTAAAGTGTTGCACTCAATATGCCAGAAAATTTGGAAAAACTCATCAGTGCCCACAGGACTGGAAAAGGTCAGTTTTCATTCCAATGCAGTGCCAAAGAACGTTCAAACTACTGCCAAATTGCACTCATCTCACATGCTAGTAAAGTAATGCTCAAAATTCTCCGATTGAGGCTTCAGCAGTATGTGAACCGAGAACTTCCAAATGCTCAAGCTGGATTTAGAAAAGAGAGAGGAAACAGATCAGATTGCCAGCATCCGCTGGATCATAGAAAAAGCAAGAGACTTCCAGAAAAAATCTGCTTTATTGACTACGCCAAAGCCTCTGACTATGTAGATCACAACAAACTGTGGAAAATTCTTAAACAGATGGGAATCCCAACCCACCTTACCTGCCTCCTGAGAAATCTGTATGCAGGTCAAGAAGCAACAGTTAGAACTAGACGTGGAACAACAGACTGGTTCCAAATTGGGAAAGGAGTACTTCAAGGCCGTATATTGTCACCCTGCTTATTTAACTTCTATGTAGAGTACATCATGTGAAATGTAGGGCTGGAGGAAGCACAAGATGGAGTCAAGATTGTAGGAAATCAAGATAATCAGGAAATACCAGTAACCTCAGATATGCAGATGACACTGCCCTTAAGGTAGAAAGGGAAGAGGAACTAAAGAGCCTCTTGGTGAAAGAGGAGAGTGAAAAGCCTGGCTTAAAACTCAGGGTTTAAAAATCTAAGACCATGACATCAGGTCCCATCACTTCATGGTTAATAGATGGGGAAGCAATGAAAACAGTGACAACTTTATTTTCTTGGGTTCCAAAATCACTGTAGATGGTGATTGCAGCCATGAAATTAAAATTTTGATGTTTACTTCTTGGAAGAAAAGTTATGACCAACCTAGACAGCATATTAAAAAGCAGAAACATTATTTTTCCAGCAAAGGTTCATCTAGTCAAAGCTATGGTTTTTCCAGTAAAAGCTATGGTTTTTCCAATAGTCATGTAGGATGTGATAGTTGGACCATAAAGAAAGCTGAATGCTGAAGAATTTATGCTTCTGAACTGTGGTGTTGGAGAAGACACTTGAGAGGCCCTTGGACTGCAAGGAGATCCAACCAGTCCATCCTAAAGGAGATCAGTCCTGGGTGTTCATTGGAAGGACTGATGTTGACGCTAAAACTCCCAATACTTTGGCCACCTGATGCGAAGAGCTGACTCATTTGAAAAGACTCTGATGCTGGGAAAGATTGAAGGCAGAAGGAGAAGGGGACAACAGAGGATGACATGGTTGGATGGCGTCACTGACTTGATGGACATGGGTTTGGGTAAACTCTAGGCGTTGGTGATGGACGGGGAGGCCTGGCGTGCTGTGCTCCATGGGCTCGCAAGTAGTAGGACACAATTGAGCGACTGAACTGAAGAGATTGCTTCTGCTCCATTCTGTACTCTCCTTCTGGGACTGTGTATATTGGTTTGTTTTAATGGTCCCCCACTGATCTCTTAGTCTCTGTTAATTTTTCTTCATTTCTTTCTGTTCTTCAGAGTGGATGCTCTCAGTTGACCTAAGTTTGCTAATGTGTCTCCTTTCTCAATCTGCTGTTTAATGAAACTGTCTAATGAATTTTTCATTTCAGATATTATACTTTTTAGCCCCAGAATTTGATTCCTTTTTATAATTGCTATCTTTTTGTTGGCATTTTTTCTATTTGTTGAGCCATCATTCTTCCGATATCCTTTAGTTTCATAAGATTTCCTTTAGCTGTTTGAGCATATTTTGAAAAACCATGTTCTTTGTCTTATGTGGTCTGTCTGAAGGCTGCTTGCTTGTGCTCAGCTCATGACCTACAGAGGTTTCCTTACATGGCTTGTGTAGCTTGTTTCTTGCTTCCGTGTTTACTTGGTTGTTGTAAACCTTTGACTGTATCGTAGAGTTCTCAGAGTTGATTGCGGCAGGTGGTACATGTGTGCATTTCTGATGAGGGACATTTTTGCTGTTGTCACTTTGACAATGTTTTTTTAAAAAACTATCGAGTTTCAGGTGATGTGTGGGTTATTCAATAAAACAGGCTGCTGTGCTTTATTTGTAAAGATAAGCAGTTCTCATCAGATTACCATCATTTGTCCTGTGGATAATACCCACTGTTTGAGAACATGTGGGCATATCCTTTCATCATGAAGTAGAGAAGAGCTTTATTGAGTATAGGAGGTTATGGAATAGGTTTCAAGCCCACATTAGTGTAGCTAGGTTGAATAAAAGAAATACTTTTAATTTTCTCTTTATTATTTAATGTTGCAGTACTTTATAAAGGGTTTTGAGTTTCTCCCTTTGAAGAAATTTTCTTAAAAGCAGTGGTGACCTAGATGTAAAAGTCCTTGATTACTAGCCCAAGACAGGATTTTTAATTTTAGGTCTACTTAGATAATTTTGTGGTCTTGAACAAGTTGAAGCTCCCACTGCTATTCATCTCTGCATTTCAAGTGAATTCTATTTCATTACTTTAATATGATCTCATAAAACTTTCAAACCAGTGTAATTAAAACTGAAACAACTCCCAGTCACCACCTTGCTCTGCAGTAAAGGAAGCTAATTTTTTTGTATCTTTTTTAATAAGCACTTTCCCCTAAATATGGAAAGTTACATTGTTTCCGTTTTTTATTTTAAACATGCTATAGTGAGCCTCCATGTGCCAGTTTCTCTTCATAGGGTAGATACTGTGAGGCAGAATTACTGGAAGTGTTTTTAGATCTTCCCTGGAAGGTGGCGAGTATTTATGTTTCTTATAATATGTACAGAAGTGTTGTGATATATATAGATTGATATGTAGATAGGTAGATTTATATTATCTATACACATATATAATATTTAGACATTTTATGGATGTGGATTTTATAAGTGTGATCTTAGTTTTGTAGGATAAATTCCTAGTAGTTGAACTTGATGGGAAAGGTATATGTACTTAAAATTTTGATAGATATTGCCAAATTGTCCATTATAGAAAGGTTTTACTGACGTCCACATGTTGATCTCTATCAAGACTTCCTATTTTCCTACAACCTTGCTGATACAGTGTGTTGGCAGACGTTTCGATCGTTGCCAGTATTCTAAGGGAACACTGCCTCGGCACTGTCGGCTTCATCGGAGTGTCTCCTGTTATGAGTGGGTTGAGCTTTGTTGTCATTGTTTTTGTTTGTTCACACGTTTGAAAACCATTTTTACTGAGTTGCTATCTTTCTATTGGGCCGTTAGACTTTGATTATAGTGGAATTTGCCATGCTGAGAACTTTTTATGTTTATAAAGTTGGATGTATTAGTCTTAAAACCTAAAATCCTGTGCTATTCTTACAAAGGACTTATCCTTTCTGAGATTATTGAAAGGATCTTCCATGGTCAAAATAGGCTCACTTTTAATATACTGACTAAAATTGAATAGATGCAAAGGAATTCCTCTTGATGGAACTGCTCTTTTGCACTTACTTGCAACATTGTTTGATTGTTAAACCATCTAGAACTGTGCTTCTTTCTTGCTCAGGTGTCTGTAGATCTGGTCATCTTTTGGGGACCACTCTCTTCTGTCTTAGATCTAACGATTAAAATATAGAACAAAAAGTTAGATCTTAGGTATATATCTCTTAGCATTTTATTTTTTAGTATATATATAAACTATAAATATAAAATTGCTGCTTTGCAACCTACATAGCTATTTCTTTAGACTGATGACAGTAAGGATAAGTTTTTATCACGTTTTCCCCTCATCTTACTTCTATTATATCAGTAAAATTCTGTCCACAGGTGGTGGGGGGTGAGTGTTATCTTCAGAGATACACAGAGATGATTATTGGCCAACTGTAAACTCTAAAAGAATGGTATATGTTTTCCTCTAGATCCCAAGGAAGAGAAAGAGGAGGAAGAATCTGCCCTCGCTCAGGAAGCTCCCGCGGCAACAGCTCGGCCTAGCCGGGGCTGGCGCGGTAGCAGCCGCACATCCGTCTCTCGGCATCGCGACGCAGAGAACACCCGCAGCTCTCGGTCCAAGACTGGTTCCCTGCAGCTCATCTGCAAGTCAGAGCCAAACACAGATCAGCTCGATTATGGTACAGTGCCAGTAGAGTGTGATTGTTTAATCACTAGTTGCCTATTGATTTTTATGTCATGTTGAACATTTACCAGAACAGCCTGACTTTTAGGGTCACGTGTGGTGTTATAGGAAGGATCTTTTTTGATAGCTTACAAAGAATTCTCCATTTGTTTAATACCCTAAACCATAATTTGGTTTGAGTCTCTTGGCTGCAGAGAGAAACTATCTATACCTTCATACCACAAGTTCTGTTTATACCTTTTCTAGATGCTGCAGAAGAGCATCAGTCTCCAGGTGGCATTAGGTAAGAAACTGCAATATTTCATATTTAAACCCTTGGGGACGTAGAGGGGATGAAGACTGGTCAGTCAGATCACATGACTCAGAGGTTTTCTACTGGAAATAATTGATGTTTTTTAACTGTTAGTGTCACTGAGCCATCTTTGCCTTGCCTTTGAAATGAGAATATGTCTGGGATTTTTGTCTTTTTAGTTCCAGTTATTATTCTGTGGGGGAAAGAGCTAGGTTGCAGTCCAGCTAGATCATTAGAATGAAAATCCTAGATGACGCTGTGAATCTTTGGCTGCATCTAAGTAAATTGCTGAATAAAATCAGTCAGATAGACTTACAACAGCTGGGATTTCTAATCTCTGTTTGCTTCTTTTTAGCAGTGATGAGGAAGAGGAGGAGGAAGAAGAGATGTTGATCAGTGAAGAAGAAATACCGTTCAAAGATGATCCAAGAGATGAAACCTACAAACCGCACTTAGAAAGGCATGTCTCGGGTTTGTTGGTGAAAAATAAGTTAGGAAAGCATTTTTGCATGCTTTTATTTCACCTTGTTGCCAAACTAATGGATATGGACTTAATTTTTAAAGGAGTAATTTTGCATCTGTTTTACAAACCTAGCATTATCCTCTTACTCCCTGCTACAGCACGCTCTTCCGTCTGTAGAACTTTGTTTTGCTCATATTCAAATTATTATGACATCTGCCTGTTTTAAGATGTCATGAGTTTCCTGAATACTTAGAATTTTTTTGCTTTTGTTTTTCTTTACATCTATAGTGGGATTTGATTCTAAGGCTTTGTTAGCTTGGGGGTGGGGGTCATCTCATTGGCTTTAAATATATGTATGGTTACTGTCCGTATGAAGAATAGTGGCTGGAAACCACATTTCGTATCCCAAGGAGCATAATTTTATAATAAATCAGCGATAACTCCAGGCTTTATCCTTCTATCACAGATGTTCTTGAAAGGATCCTTTGCTCGATGCCAATGTTGAAATATGTTTGTATTTTCAGGGAAACCCCAAAGCCACGGAGAAAATCAGGGAAGGTGAAAGAAGAGAAAGAGAAGAAGGAAATAAAAGTGGAAGTCGAGGTAGAGGTGAAAGAAGAAGAGAATGAAATCAGGGAAGACGAGGAGCCTCCTAGGAAGTGAGTAGGCAGTTACTTCTGAAAATGGAGGCTTAGCAGATTTTCAGGTCACTGTTGGAAAAAAGGGTAGGAGTGGGAGGAAAGATGTTGACCTGTACATATTGCTGTCTCAAGCAGCTGACAGTTTGATTGGAAAGACTTCTCTCAAAAGCTTGAAAAGTTTCATTCACGGCAGTACTTAACGATGTTCCGTTGAGTACAGTAGGTCAGTGGCTGCAGGGACGCAGGGGAGGGGAGTAAAGAGAGCAAAAACAAGTATGGCAAATAAGGCATGTGATGTCATGGCTTTGATCAGGTGAAAGCGCGTGCCTGGCAGTTAGTTCCTGTTGCAGAGAGAGCTGCTTTTAAGCGTGTAGGCTTTTCTCTCTCTTACAAGGAGAGTATATTCTTAGGGCTTTTAGATAATAGACTAATTTCTTCTACTTTTTCAGTTAACTTATGGTGCGGTATTATTTATAGGTAAAGTTGCTTCATAGTGAAATCTTTGGTTTTGCAGGATTTGTTTTTGGGTTTATGTGTTGTGGGTTATCTGTTGTTTCTGCCACCAGCTGTTCAGTCTTGAGTGTGTGTCCTCAGTTAATCTTCTACCGTATAGGCTTCAGTCTGGACTATGTGGACAGTTACTCTGTTCTTTAATTACAGGAGAGGAAGAAGGCGAAAAGATGACAAAAGCCCACGATTACCCAAAAGGAGGTGAGTAATTTATAGTCCTGCAGGGTTGTGCCTTCTTGCTGGCAGTGGGCCCTTCACTCATATGTTAAGCCCTTGGGATTATCCTGTGGAAATGACTAGTTAAGAATTTCACAAAAGCAGCTTCATTGGTGTCCTTGATGCAAAGCTACTATGTTTTAACTTCCATTGCAGGATCTTCAAGTTTCTAAAAAATTTAACACTTCTTTGCCTTTGGGGGAGTTGCTGGTTTATTTTGTGCTCTTTTTAAAAAACTAAACATTTGGCAGTCTGATTATTTCTAACATAAATTCTGTGCAAGCTATAAGCTAGTAAAAGAGATTTTAATTCTTCGTACTATAGAATAGCTATCCCCTATAGTGCAGTCGGAGTGAAAGCCAGTGTGCATACTGCCTGCCTGCTGTTGCTGACTTTTCCCTTCCATGTTGTTACTAGAAAGAAGCCCCCCATCCAGTACGTCCGCTGTGAGATGGAAGGCTGCGGGACCGTCCTTGCTCACCCGCGCTACCTGCAGGTCAGTGGGGCTGTTGCAGAGGAGGCGGACTCGCAGGGCGCTTCCCGTTACTGGCTCCCGTGCTCACTGAGACTTTCTAGTTTGTGAACTGGTGCAGGCTTCATCATTACTGTGTAATGTCAACAACAATCATTTATTAAACATCAAATGACTTGAGTTGGGTTTTTGTTGTTGTTTTAAGTGATTAAGAACCTGAATGTAAATGTTTCCTTGGAATCTTGGGGTATTCCAGTGTTTCTCACGGTGTAAATGCGCCTGATATAATAGATGATTGTGTGATAACACACCAAGACACAGTTAAACAGGTTCTGTTTTTAGTGTCTATTATTAAAGAGTAAGGTTAACAAACTAAAACGTAAGATTTCTTGATTACTATTTTGAATAAATTTTTAGTTTGAGGTTTTTATTTTAAGTGAGTTTTTTTAATGAGTAAGGATGCAGCTTGTATTTAGGTCTGGCAGAAGACATGAAATACTAATTACTAAAGCTTAAGAAGTGTTTGGTCTTTAGCAGCAAGTATAACATACGACTAAGGCCTTGCGCCCTGATTCTGGTTCTGTTCTAATCAGGATGGCTGTGGCTCTCTGGCCACGTGCCCTTCGCTGCGCTAAGCGCTGTGCGGTACACGATCTCTGCTCCCACAGCGCTGACGCAGCTGTCGTCACCTCCCTGCCACACGTGGGGACTGGAGCTCGCAGTGTGTCTTCCGGGGTCACGAGTGCGCGAGCGACAGAGCCAGGTGCTGAAGCACTCCATGGCAGTGCTCCCTGTTCACATACAGAGGGCTTGGTTTTCTTTCAATACTTTTGACTTTGCAAAGGAATGAGCTAAGCTTTCTGGAAGCCCTAATTTTTCTCTCTCTTCACTTTGTTTTACTCTTTCAGCACCACATTAAATACCAGCATTTGCTGAAGAAGAAATATGTATGTCCCCATCCCTCCTGTGGACGACTCTTCAGGCTCCAGAAGCAACTTCTCCGACATGCCAAACATCATACAGGTACTTTCTTAGAGTAGCTAAATGCCCTGTTAAGTGTGTAGAGTGGTAACAATATTTTTTTCTAACCTATCCATCCATCATCACCAAGTTTGTTTATAGTACTCTTTGTTTTACAGCCAATAAACCAGAGGCGGAGCAGCATTAGCTAACCAGTGGTTACACAGCTAGTTTTTAGCAAAAAAAAAAAAAAAATAATTTTGGGAGTGGTTTCTAATTCTGCTTCAGTTAGATAGATGCTTGTAGTAACTACCTGGACTGAAAATGAGGAGTATGTAGAGAAAGCCTTAATGGTAAGGAGGCTTGCTTATAGTTTGTATTACCTACGAAAAATCTCCCAAGACTTCTGCTATTATTGGAATCACAAAGGCTAGCTATTGAATCCACATGTAACCTCCTGTGGCTCAGTGGTAAAGAATCCACCTGCCCGTGCAGGAGCCACAGGAGGCACAGGTTCAACGTCTGGGTCAGGAAGATCCCCTGGAGGAGGCATTGGCAACCCGTTCCACTGTTCTTGCTGGAAAAGCTCATGGACAGAGGAGCCTGGCAGACTACAGTCTGTGCGGGCATGAAGACTTGGACACTGCTGAGCAACTATGCACGCATGTAGCCCCCTACAGGAGCTGGTGGCTGGAGAAGAGAAGCTGAACACCTGTGTCACACATGTTGTTGAAGGAGTTCAGACAGGGTTCATTTTCAGCCACTGGACAGTTTCGGTCAAGTGCAGCTAAATAGGAACAGATTGGGCTGGGTAAGGTTAGTGATGATTCCAGTAACGCTGCGTTATTATAAGGGTGAAACGGGGCGACGTGTAAGGTGCTGTGTGCTGCACGGAGCCGGGCACCTGGTGGGCCCGGCACTGGGGTGTACCTGAGGTCCTCATGGCTCCACAGGCTGCAGTCCTTGCCTCCCGCTGCGTCTCTTCAGTGAGGACGCTGCCCCCACTGTTTCTCTAAAGGAGCTGCCATTCCTCTGCCCCTTCTCCCTGTTACACTCTTTCATTCCATAGAAAATAATTTCTGACAGCCAGTTTAGACTACCTGAGCTAGATTTTATAAGCCGACTATGACAAACACTGGTTTAGAAATTAAGTCCTTTCCAAATATTTGTATGTAGTTGATACAATTTTATGATGTCAGTGTTGAGAGTTTTACTTTTCCAAATGAGTGTGAATTGGCTTCCTTTGAAAATATAATTTCCTTAAGTATGTGAAATGCTCCACATGGGTTCGTCATGCTCCCGTGGAGCTGGGAATGTGGCCCAGACCTGAGAGACGGTAAGCTTTGTCCCTGGGGTAGGAGCGTGCGTTTCAGACCCTACTGTTGATGAGGAATGCAGACGGACAGGCCTGGCGTCGTGAGCTCCCTGCTAGAGGTGGCGTGTCTCAGGCCCCGCCTTGACCTGCTGAGTCCGCCTCTGCGTCTCCTAGAGCCCCAGGTGCCGTCTCCGTGCGTTCAGGTGGGAGAGACGTGGCTCTTCTCCCACACTTGCTTTTAGAACTGTTTGGGATGGAGGGTAGGATTACATTGGATGTTGTTTGCCTCTTATCTTGTTTTCACTGTGACTGTTTCTGGTCATTTTAAGTGAAAGGCATACGAAGAGTGTAGTGGCCATTTGTTCAACAAGTAGACATTGAGCATCTGTTGGTCCACTTTCTCCCCAACCAGTTGATAAAGAAGAAAATAAGTCCAGTGCTCCTTTGCCCCATAGGATTTTTTGAGAGAAGTTTAAATTGTTTATCTTGGTTAACATTTTTTTTTTAAAAAACCTGAAACAGAAGCTATGAGTACCACTTTGTGTATGGATCAGTTTTCTTTAGGTAATGTCAAATTCTTTTTTTTAATGCTGTTGTTCGTTGAACGCCAGCTTCTTTGTATGTAACCGTTCAGCTTTCACAATCTGTGAAAAAGCTGTTTTAAGAATAAAAGCTATGAGAAATAAAATTACTTGCCAAGCAATTTATCCTGCATCTGACTTACTGGTAAAACTGAGATTAGGATTCACGTTCTCATATTTCTCTCTAGCTGTGTTTTTTATTTTTGTTACTGTAAACACATTCTTATGTTAATCAATGGCTAGACTGGAAAAAAAAAAGATGGAAACGACACTTTTCTTTCCTGAGTGTGCTGTGCAGTCTGTGCAGGATTCCAGTCGCCCCACCAGGAACTGCTCTTGGCCAAGAAGCTAAACCACTGGGCTGCCAGGGAATTCCCTCCTGCTGTTTATTTTCGTTTTGTTTATCCAGGGTGCTTACACTCTACATTGCTTTTACTCTAAATTCACCTGCCTAATTATCTGCTTACTTTTAGTAAGCTAGGAAAAAATACTTAAGAGGGATTCCAAATGGAACACTAAGTAATCACACTGTTTTTCTCAGATCAAAGAGATTATATCTGTGAGTATTGTGCTCGAGCCTTCAAGAGCTCCCACAACCTGGCAGTGCACCGGATGATCCACACCGGCGAGAAGCCGCTCCAGTGAGTACTCGCTCCCGGGGCGCGCCCCACTGGAGGAAGCCCCTCTCCTGGCGCATGGCTTTTCCCCATGTGAGAGTGGGCGTTGACTGGGGGGTCATGCCTACGGACCTGTTACGATGACTGAGTCGTTTGTACATGCGACCCTGACCCTGGATGAGAGGGCCCTTCCTCTCTCTTTTTGATGAGCTGTTTTCTTTCTCACTCTCTCAGATGCGAGATCTGTGGATTTACTTGTCGGCAAAAGGCATCCCTTAACTGGCACATGAAGAAACACGATGCAGACTCCTTCTACCAATTTTCTTGCAATATCTGCGGCAAAAAGTTTGAGAAGAAGGACAGCGTGGTGGCGCACAAAGCGAAGAGCCACCCCGAGGTGCTGATCGCCGAGGCCCTGGCCGCCAACGCCGGCGCGCTCATCACCAGCACAGACATCCTGGGCACAAGCCCCGAGGCCCTCAGCCCGCCCACCGGCGGCCAGGGCCTGCCGCTGCTTCCCGAGCCGCTGGGGAACCCCGCCCCCGGAGAGTGCCTGCTGCTGGAAGCCGAGGGCGTGTCCAAGTCTTTCTGTGGCGGGGCCGAGAGGGTGAGCCTGGTGACCGACGGCAAGCTCTTCGTGGGCGGCGGGGGCGGCACGGGCGCGGACGGGCTGGTCATGAACTCGGATATCCTCGGTGCTACCGCAGAGGTCCTGATCGAAGACTCGGACTCGGCGGGGCCATAGCCAGGGGCGGACCGGGCGCTGGGACGGCTCAGACTTTGTATTTAAAAGAAAAAAGGACAAAAAAAAAAAATTTAAAGCATTTAAAATCTAGTGAAATAACTGAAGGGCCTGCTCTTTCCATTGGGTCACAGCACACACACACACACACACACACACACACACCGGGCGCTGGGACGGCTCAGACTTTGTATTTAAAAGAAAAAAGGACAAAAAAAAAAAATTTAAAGCATTTAAAATCTAGTGAAATAACTGAAGGGCCTGCTCTTTCCATTGGGTCACAGCACACACACACACACACACACACACACACACACACACACACACACACACACACACACACACACACACACACATACATCCATACACACACACACACCCCCCCCTCTTCTCCCTCTGTCATTCCCTTTATAAAATTGACGTTGCCTTTCCCAGAAAGCTCGACAAAGAAGCCGCTGCAGCAGCTCTTAAAGGAAGGGTTCTTTCTAAACTCTTTTCCAACCAGGCAGACTTCTCCTCATCAGCAGACCCCCCTTTCACCCTGTAACTTCAATGTGCTCTGGATCAGCTTTTAACTCTTAATAATATATTGATATCCTCTCTACCCCTCCTCCTCTCCCGCTGCCCCGTGGTCCTGGCTTCTACCCTTGCAGCACATGTATCTTCCAAGTATCATATACTTCTAATCTCCGGAGGCTGGCAGCTTGACTTGGCACTTTAGGGCCCATGAGCAGGGTGAGCTGTTAAAACAGCACACATCTCTCACCCCCTCTCCCTCGACTCTCTCCAGGTGAAGGAAGGAAGGCAGGCTGCGTGGGGACCACCTCCCTCCTCTTGGCCTTCTCCGTCTTCCTCACCAACCCCCCCCCTCCCCCGCTCAGTCCCTCCATAAGGTTCTCAATGGTGCTCACTTGCTTGCAAGCAGGCTCCCGGCAAGGAGGGGCCGCCCGCCCCGTGGTCTCCGACCATAGACAGGGCTCTATCGGTGAGAAGTCCCAGACTAATGACAGAAATTTGCACTTTGAACATGTGTGTTTTTGTGTTGTGGAACCTGAGATTCCTTATTTATTAATGGAAAGTCTGATTTTTTTTTTTTTTTTTTTTGGTCTTTGTTGCTATATTTTGTGGGGCTGGGCAAGATTACATTTTTCTGACATGGGTTCCTTTGCATAAGAGGTACATGTAGAAGGCAAGATAGAGGGTTGAAGAAGCACAGCCAGCCCCTGAAATCATAGCGCTCCAGTGGCCTTTGCAGAAAGCTGGTCCTCAGCACCAACAGAATCACTACAGTGCTTTTCTGGAAGCCTCTTCAGGGAAGGACAGCGGGGGTGTGGTAACTTGTGCTCTTTGAGCTTGCAGAGCATCGAGGTTCAGGAATTTTGAGGGGATGAAGGTTATTCGGGGTCTGAACTACAGAGCAAGGTTTTCTCCTGAGAGTTCTTCATTTGCTTCTCTGTGCCCATCATTTCTCTGTACACACCCCCCGTCAGCCCAGCTCTGGCCCCTCTGTCTTTGCTGTGTTTCATCGTGGGTTTGTCTCAGCTCCCAGTTGTGGAAGGGCACTGCTGTCCGAGAAGGAATCGTCCGAGTCAGACGGTTTTAAGTCACGGGAACTTGTTCTGTTGTGTTTCCCTTGTAATGACACTTCAGAAGAAGGACGTCTTCAGCGCAGTGGATAGTCCGCACGATGCTTTGGCCTTCACCTGAGATTCCAGGGATTACCATTGCCCTTGAGGTAGGGATTTTCATGGGTGGATCGCTTACTACTGTCCATGGGAGAGAGACAGTTTTGTACAACTTCATAACTTCCAGAAGACTAAAGACCTATTTTGGCTCATTTTTAGAGAACCAGAAGGGCAGTTTCTATCCTACATACCTCAGAAACTGGAATTAAAGGCTTGCCCTGTTCATTGTTTGTTAGAAATGTATAATGGCTGTTGGAAAGAATGAAGCTTTGCTGAGAACAGAATAAGGAACAGCTTGTTTTTCACAAACACTAAAACTACAAAGCTTATTAGTTTTCTCTCTGATTTTTCCCCCCTCCTAAAAAAAAGGGTAACAAAATGCCATCTCTGAAAGAGGCTTGCTCTACACCCACTGGGTGTGAGTGTTGGAATGCCAGGGGGTAGGGAGGGAAGCGTCTGCAGTGAGCATCTTAGACGAGCTGCTGTTTGTGTTCCCTGTGGAGGCTTTGCCATCGCCTCCAGGCCTGGGCAGAGAGTGGAGTAAGGATGGAAGGAATACGGAATGTGCTTTCCTGGCCGCAGTGAGGACTTGGAGTTGACTTCCGTGTGTGGAGTAGATGTGAAACTACTATAAGATTAATTGGACGGGTCTACAACGAAGTTCTTTGCCCGTAGAAGTCCATTGGCTCACTAGCAGGCGTCTGTAGCCGGCACTTGTCATGGTCACATTTGTCTTATCCTTGGTCTCCGTGAATGACACTGGCAGCGGTTAGTCATTGCATGTTTTAGCCACCTACACAAAAGCAAACTGCATTTTTAAAAGAAAACTGGGAGAAAGAGGGAAAATGTTTTCTTCCCTTTATCACACTCCTCTCCACCAAAAGCAGCTCATCGGTTCTCATGATTTGAAACTCCCCTTCTCACTCTTCATAGCTACTGTTGGCCTGTAATTTGCTTCAATAAATTATTGTAGCAGATTGCGGTGAATTTTCAGGTATTTTTCACGGGTTTAGTTTGTTTTTTTTCCTTTTGAGAAAGGGATGCCAGCAAAGGAAAGAGTTGCTTTAAGTGACTGTCACCAGTTTCTCTTCCCTTTAACTTTCTGCTCCTCAGATGTTTACGTCACCATCTTTCTAAGAAACTCGGTCTTAAAATTCTCCGTTTCCTACTCTTAATCAAATTCTGGTACATTTTTAATACCTTCTCCCCACAGCATATTCTCCGTCTTTAATTGGCAGTTCTGAATTCTGGAATCGTACTTGAAACAGGCGTTGTTTCTCCGGGGTGTGCTTCCCCCTTGTTTGGTTGCCCGGGGTTATTTTGCGTAATTGAGACTTAATATGTTTCAGAGAATTTAGATAAACACTGGCCAGGATGACTGGGAGTAAAAATAGATACATTAAGGTATGGAAAAGCACCCACATAGAGCACTTGAACCTCCTTAGAACCTGTTTGGAGAAAAATATAGAGTGTACTAAACCTCACTAAGGTTATTACGGTCAGGCTGTTTGAAGCACCATCTTTCCCTCCTGCCTTTTTCCCACCTTCCAGTGTACTCAAGAAAATTGAAAAATTGTAATGAATCAATTTAAAATATTTTATTTCCTAAAAGCCTTTTTTGCCTGTTGTAATGTGCAGGACCCTTCTCCTTTGATGGGAGAGAGACCTGAATCTAGGTCGAAAAGGTTATGTAAAAAGAAACTATAATAAAAGGGATACTCTGCTTTTCAAATCCTTGTTTTCTCTTAATCTAGCTAAGGCATATCCAAAATAAAATGTAAAGAAGAAAAATAAAAATTGTCTTCATGGAAGCAACTGGTCTTCCTTGGTTGTACTGAGTTATAGTTATGCTGGGGTGAAATAATTGATGCTGCTCAATGAGAAAACCAAGTGCCCTCAGAACAGGCTGATGTGGCAGAAACTGTTGTTTGCACTTGTTGCGAATCAGGTAGTTAGCTTTTAACTCTGTTTAGTTCTTGATTTCTAATACTGACATGCCATTCTGATCATTTGGCAAAATTGGAAATCCTTTCCATGTTTCGACAATCTGGAAAAGGTGGCCATTTTAATGTAGTAAAGGAAGCTGTGGGGCTCATTTCACTCTGATGATGACAATACTCTGACAGCATTTAATATCAGTGCGCCTTCACAAAACTCTATGTCCATAAAAGTACAGACTTAAAAAAAAAGATAAGACTCCTGCTGCCTGCCTTAAAGGCCTGCTGGGACAGTCCCCCGGCCCATTTCTTTCCCTGTGTCCCTTGATTGTTGTTTGTGGGACTTTTCCCCTGAGAAGGCATTTGTTTCGATTCACAGGTAGTGTCTGTGATAGAATAGAACTGCTTGACTCATTTGGGGATGAAACATGTGACTCAACCCAGTTGGCATCACCCTGGAACCTACAGCTACATGCGATAAAGCGACGCTGTGAGCACTTAAACTCTGCCTTCGCTTCTCAGTCCCGTTTATTCTGTCACGAATTTTGTTAAGAATTTTCATTTTGTTAAGAAGCAATGTGGTATGACTGGGATAAGGAAGAAGAAGAAAAACATGTTGTCACTTGAGTGAGACTGCCTCAGAAATGTTACCAAGTCAGGGTTGGGTGTTTCCTGTCCTTTGGAAGAGAACAGGCCTAAACAGTCCCTGCCTCATCTTGGAAAGAGAGGCACCATGATTGAGATGATAGTGATGCTCCCTTAGCTGACTTGTAATCAAGTGCAAATTCAATTTTAAACAGAGCAAAAGGGTTGGAGTGGGGAAAGTGCTGTATTTTTACAGGGTCTATTTCACGTAAACTTTGTTTCCCGAAAAATATGAACCACCCAAAGAATGAAATTGGAAAGTCAGTGGGAGAAACAGCTATAGAATCAAAGACCTATATTTAAATTTTCAACCTAGGTACCGGATTTTGTGCACATGAATTAACTTCTTTAAGCCTGCATTTCATATGTAAAATAAGAAAACTTGATCTTGTAGAACTATTCTAAAGATCAAATAAAGGCTTTAAAGCAGGTAACCATGTCTGGCCCAGGGTAGATGCTTAATGAATGGCAGCTGTATCAGTAATAGTAACAATATTATTGTATACCAGGCCAAAGAAGAGAGAGAGGGACCTGGGGGGCACAGGGCAGGTGGTGAAAAGATGGACTGATTGAACTGTGTATGAAATAGGTCACATTAGGCAGGGCGTCCTGAGAGAGTGTGACAGCGACCTTGTTGCTAAGTGCAAAAGCAAAACAGTGCCGTGAGGACAAGTACACGAGGCGCTGAGGAGGAGAGGGATGGAGGCAGACGCCGCAGGACAAAAAGCCGATTGAGAAGGGGCCTCTGATGCCACGGGCGCAAAAATCCACAGCCAGGAATTCGCTGCAGCCTCTGAGCCAGGCCGGGGGTGGGGGTGCACAGTCCTGTTAGGAGAGAGATGCCCAGTGCATTTGGCCCGCGAGGCACATTTCTGATTGGGACCAGTGTAGACAGACCCAGCTCCCTCGTTTGCTGGGCCTGGCCGTTAGTTAGGGGATGGCTGTCGCGGAGCATTCGCTGCTGCCCCTCCACCGCCGGGACCTGTGTAGCCGCTCCATCTGGCTAGCACGGAAGATCCGTTCAGACCTGACTGCTCTGGTGGACTCTTACGTAAGTTGCCGACCTTGCTGTTGTCTGTTTTCACTTATTCTCTTCTGATCCCGCCCTTCATCGTATTTCCGCCCCGTTACCGTTACAGAAGCCCTAACCAAGCAGTTGTTTTATACACGGCACCTGTCGTTTGACACGGCCCTTTCCCTGGAGAGAAGTCCTTTAAGACGTTTCTTTCTATATGCTATTTAGGAAACATGCTCTTGAAACAAGGAAGTATACGTGGGGTTCTAGGTAGATTTGTCTGTATGTCTTGGAGGCTGTTCCTAATTTGAATACCTGTCTGAATTCTTCCAGAGTAGATGAACCATGAGCCCTCCCAAGTTTGGGTTCTTCATATATACGTTGTTCTGACTTTTTAAACTATAAACAAAAGTCTGAGGGAGGTGTATAGCGCTGGGTGAAGAGCAGTATAAACCAACCAACTTTTCCTGTTACAGTATTAGGACCCTATACAATCAGAAGTGTTTGTGTGTCTAAATAGAAAGGTCACTTATAAAAAAAAAAGTCTCCTGGAAGAAACCCTGGGGAACTGGGGAGGGTGTCCAATTCTTAAGGAGCTAACCAAGGGGCTAGGTACATTTTCTGTAGAGGAAGATTCCCGTCAGTCTTCACCTAGGGCCTGCTGTGGGAACTGCAGACTCCTGTGGAGAGCTCTGAATTTAAGTTTTCGGAGGGTGGGTTTCTCTTCCTAAAGCCCCAACATTCAGAAATCAGACTTTAAAATACAAATTAAATATATATATATATATATAGCTATTGACTTCTCTAATAAATGACTGTCCCCACCAGTGAGAGTGGGCAGTGGAGAGAGCTGTTAGAACAGTTCTTTCAAGGCTGTATTTTAGAGCTGCTAAAGCCCCAACATTCAGAAATCAGATTTTAAAATACAAATTATATATATATATATATGTGTGTGTGTATATATAGCTATTGACTTCTCTAATAAATGACTGTCCTCACCAGTGAGAGTGGGCAGTGGAGAGAGCTGTTAGAACAATTATTTCAAGGCTGTATTTTAGAGCTGCTTAGGTATGGCCAGTGTCTTTAGGTATATTTAAAATACTTAAACTCCAGTATGATGGTAATATTCTAGGTGCCAGCAGGGAGTGTCAAGTGGGGAGGAAAAGCTATTCTAGACCAGACAGTGGCTTTCAGCCTTTGGCACCTAGCAAAAGCTACGGATTCCCCCAAGAAAAGTGAACAGGTAGTCCAAGTGGTGTGTATAAATTCTGGGAGGATAGGGTCTTCCTAACGCCAGTCACAGATCCCAAAGGAAGAATTCCTCTTGCAGACTATTTTCTTTACAATCTGGACCCTTGACCAGGGAAGTGAGTAGCCTGCGTGTGGGACTTGGAGGTGATGTGAGAACGGTGGAGTGACTGCAGGAGGGGTGACATTTCTCTGTATCCTTGGCCAGATGAAGCATCAGGGTCTGAACGGGAACATGAACCTGGACACTCTGGAAGGCGTGCCGACAGCCAGCTCCAGCAGATGGAGCGAGCTGACTGAGGCAGAACGGCTCCAAGAGAACCTCCAGGCCTACCGCGCCTTCCACGGGATGTTGGCCCGGCTGTTGGAAGACCAGCGGGCACACTTCACCCCGGCCGAAGACGACTTGCACCAGGCGATACACGCTGTCCTCCTCCAGGTGGCGGCCTTCGCGTACCAGCTGGAGGAGTTGATGGCGCTGCTGGAGCACAGGGTGCCCCCCAGGGAGGCCGGCGGGCCGCCCCTTCTCCCTGGGGACGCTGGTCTCTTTGAGAAGAAGCTGTGGGGCCTAAAGGTGCTGCAAGAGCTTTCTCGGTGGACGGTGAGGTCCGTGCATGACCTGCGGACCATCTCTCGACAAAGTGGGGTCCCCACACGTGGGAGCCATTGTGCCACCAAGGACAAGAAAATGTAGCGGTTATGCTCCCTCTCACTTGCTTTCTCTCCTGACGAAATAGACACTGTTCTCTGAGGCCTCAGTTCCCCAGTCTTAGCTTTGAAAACCTCTAAAACCACAGCCATTTTCACAGGGTTGGAGACATGGACAGATGGGCATACAGGTTTATTCTGGGGTGAGTGTCTGTACGTGTGTGTGAGCGTGTGCCATAAAGGAATGATGGGCACACAGGTTTATTTTAGGGTGTGTGTGTGTGTGTGTGCATGTGCCATAAAGGAATGATGGGTACACAGGTTTATTCTGGGGTGAGTGTCTGTACGTGTGTGTGAGCGTGTGCCATAAAGGAATAATGGGCACAGGTTTATTCTGGGGTGTGTGTGTGTGCGTGTGCGTGAGCATGCCATAAAGGAATAATGGGCACACAGGTTTATTCTGGGGTGCGTGCGTGTGTGTGTGTGCACGCGTGTGCCATAAAGGAACGCGGGCAGGGGCAGCATCCCCCTACCGCAGTGCTCCCATCTTTCCTACCCACTCAACAATCTCTGCTGGCGTGTAACAGCCTCACAGGATAAATATAGTTTTTAACTCCAGTCGTGGATGACTCTTCTGAGAAGACTGAAAGAGTGAATTAAAAATCATGGACTCTCACCAGTTCAGACTCTCGGATAATAAAGATCGTGATTAGAGTGTGTTGAGTATCTGCTGTATTGAAGCGCCCTGCCAGGGGCTTTACGGGAATCACGACCTCGCACAGCCCCGCTGAGGGAGGCGGTGGCATCTCCGTTTGGCAGATGAGAAGACAGGCTCTCAGGAGTGGGTACAGCTTGTTCAGGGTTACCCGCCTAGCAGACCCAGACGTTCCGCGTCCCAGAGCCCGTGTGCCCTTCCCTTGAGAGGCCTGCTTACGGGCCTCTGTCACGGCTCCTCTTTGCTGCAGAGGGTTGGGAAGGGCGACCGTGTACTCTGTCCCCAGGGCTGAGGAGACAGCCCCCAGCTGTGTCCTGAGGGCGTTAGCGGCAGCGTTAGCACTTGCTGCCGGGACTTGGCCAGGAGGAGAGCCTGGAGACCCTCAGATCGGTCCACCACGCCTCTGGAGGCTGGCGGTGTGCAGGCCCGCGGTGTGCTTTCGAGTGCGCGCTGATGCCCTTGAGTGTGGGCTTGGGCACAGCGTCCCCCAGGCTGCCGCAGTCCGCTGCAGTCAGCACCGCAGTGCGTGACACAGGCCCTGTAGCCCGGACCTCCCTGAACGGCGGGTAGGACGCTGCTTGGCTGAAAAAGTCGAAATCCTCCTCCACCGGCGCCCTCTGGCCTTAGTCACGCGGAGGGCGTGAGGCCCACTGTGTTCCCAGCAGAGCTTCTGAGGCCCCGCAGCACGGCCTTCCTACGCCCCGGCAAAGGGCACGGCTCTGCGCGCAATGTTCCTGGGAGGAACTCGGACAGCGACTCGTGAACGCGGGTGTTACGGGAAAGGCCACTTACAGCCGGGCTTGTGAGCGAGCGGGGCGGGGCGTCAGAAGTTCCCGGCTGTCGCTCCCTTCACAACGCCAGTGGATGCACGCTCAGGGCTGGGGCTCAGATCAATCTGGCTTACTTACTCGGGCTTTCTTTTCTTCTTTAAAGGACCACGGGCTGGCTGCCTGTGGCTCTGTGCCCCGCGCCCTGTGACCTCAGGGTGCACAGCGCTCCGGACGGGCTCTGGCGCGCAGGGAAGGCGGGGTGCGCGCCAGAACGGCCGCAGGCCCGACTGGACGGGAGTCCGAGAGGCGGTAGGGGCACGCGGCTGAAGGCCGGCGGGGGCGGGAACAGAGAAACCATGAGAAGAGCCAGGGAAGAGTGTCCTTACCAGAAGAAAAGGAGGCAATAATGCACAGCTGGGTCCAGCCAGCACTAGAAATTTATTGCTGTGTCTGTAACGCTGGCTGTGGTATGTGTCCCTTTGCGGTGAATGTATAGAGGTGCATTACAGTCAAGCCTTTCCTTGTTTCAATGGTTTCTTCTGCTTAAGAGCAGTATTTTGATAAAACACTTGCTTACTGATATGAAATGCTTAGATTTATCTGTACAGTACATTAGGCTCTTTTGGTTTAATGAAGAATGATCTGACTGACATTTCTTAGTGAGAAGTACTGATTACACCTTTAAGTCCCCCAATGGGTACAATTTTTTGAAAAAGATTTTGTGTGGGGTGTGGAAGGGGAGGGCGTTTTTAAAGCCTTAATTGAATTTGTTACAATATTGCTTCTGTTTTAAGTTTTGGTTTTTGGGCCAGGAGGCATGTGGGCTCTTACTTAGCTCCCCAACCTTGGATGGAACCTACACTCCCTGCGCTGAAAGGCGAAGTTTTAACGACCGGACTGCCAGGAAAGTCCCTGTGCAATTTTTAAAATGTATTTATTGGCTTCTTCGGGTCTTGTGCGGTGCCCAGGATCTTCGGTCTTCGTGGTGGCATGCGGGATCTTTAGGTGGGGCCTACGGAATCTCATTCCCCGACCAGAGATCGAACCTGGGCCCCTGCAGGGGGAGCGTGGCGTCTTAGCCACCGGACCCCCAGGGACGTCCCTGCTGTGTGTTTACATTGAGCGGACGTGGCAGGGCAGACATCTGCAGGAGTTTCAGACGCCGTGGAGTGTGGCTTCAGCTCTGCCGAGTCACACCTGAAGGAATTTTTATCTACTAGAAGCACATCTGAATTGGCAGCGGGTCCAGGAAAGGTGTAAGTGCTAACTACTGGATGGGATCAGGTCACAAAAGTAGCGTGTCTTCTGAGGGCATTCCCCAGCAGCGTGCTAGGAGCTGGGTGTCGCTTTCTCCTGCAGGAAACGTGGACAGACTTCTTAGAAAAGGATAAAGGGGAAATGGGCACTTGTCCATAATAACAAAGACATAAACGCGTGGATCTGAATGTGCATACACTGCATCATGCTTATCTGAAATGGATGCAACGGACTAAGGGACTGACAATATTTCGTACATATATATGCTGCTGCTGCTGCTAAGTCACTTCAGTCGTGTCCAACTCTGTGCGACCCCAGAGACGGCAGCCCACCAGGCTCCCCCGTCCCTGGGATTCTCCAGGCAAGAACACTGGAGTGGGTTGCCATTTCCTTCTCCAATGCATGAAAGTGAAAAGTGAAAGGGAAGTCGCTCAGTTGTGCCGACTCTTAGCGACCCCATGGACTGCAGCCTACCAGGCTCCTCCGTCCATGGGAGTTTCCAGGCAAGAGTACTGGAGTGGGGTGCCATTGCCTTCTCCAGTACATATATATAATGCTACATATAATAAGGCCTCTTTTAAATTTATTTTTAATTGGAGGGCAATTGCTCTACAGTGTTGAGTTGGTTTCTGCCATATGTCAACATGAATCAGCCATAGGTGTGCAGACGACCCCCTCCCTCTTAAACCTCCCTCCCACCCACCACCCCCAGCCCACTGCTTTAGGTTGTCACAGAACACCAGGCTTAATAAGGTCTGAAAAGGCAAAATTTTAGTTCACAGCCCCTAACTCCTATTTTGTAAAGAGAACTGGGACTCCCTTGATGGTCAGGTGGTAAAGAATCTACCTTCTAATGCAGGGGACATGGGTTCAATTCCTGGTCAGGGAATTAGGATCCCACGTGCTGCCAGACACCTAAGCCCAAGTTCCACAGCCAGAGAAGCCTTCTCCCCACAACAAAGAGCCCACATGCAGCAGTGAAGACCCAGCACAGCAGAAGTAAAGAAACAAACACTACCGCCGGAGAAGACCTCTCTGTGGGGACACAGTCCTGAACCTGTCCAGGAACTGCATGGATGAGAGTTGGCAAATTCTTCATGCATTGATTTCCAAAGGTAATTTGGGAAAAGACTCGAAAATTAGCACAAACTGAAAGTCCACGCCTGGAAGAAAATTGACGTTAAGACAGTCAGGTTCGAGGGAAGTGAGAGTTTTAATACAAATGGAAAGTGTGAGGTCGCAGCCCGGGAGTTGCAGTTGATTCAGGCGGCTGTGGACTCAAGCCCGATGGGTGACTCATCGTTGTGACTGCCGGTCAAAGAGGGACAGGACCAGTAAACAGCTGAAAAGTCGTTTAGAAGTATTTCTGTCTGTGAACCCTCAGCTCATGACGTAGCTGGGTGCTTCTCTTTCTTTTGGGTAAAATGGAAATGCAGGAAGCGGGGAGATGAGAAAGGGATTGGTGACGAGAAAAAGGGGGAAAAAGAAGGATGTGGATGTCACTCCAATTGATGCATCTGTGTGTGTGTCTGTGTGAATGTTCGGGCCAGGGCATTTAAAAAAGGATGCTTTGGCCTCCTGCCTCTCATCCTGCCTCATCTTCAAGCCTCAGACCCAAGAATGAGCCACCCAAATGGCAGTACATTTAAAAAGTGATAACAAGGGACTTCCCTGATGGTCCAGTGGCTGAGCGTCCAAGCTCCAAACGCAGGGGGCCTGGCTTTGACCCCGGTCCTGGAATTATATCCCGCATGCCGCGACTAAAGAGTCTGCCTGCCATGGTGAAGACCAAAGACCCCGAGTGCTGCACCTAACACCTGAACAGCCAAATAAATATTTTTTTAAAAATGAAGATAAAAAAGAAAGTCATCATTTCATTCAGAAGCTTCTATTGAACTCTAAGGTCTACAGATAAAAATGATAAAAATATAATTTGACCTTTTGATGAAATACGTGTGAGGGGCGTGAGGTATGAAAATCTGCATGTGTGTGGTTCTTAAAATACCCTATTTTGACAACAGTCTATTTTTGGCAGATGGATGCCAAAGTGAAAGAATAAGGGATCCGGTAACGGCTAACAATAAAGATTTTGCCTCAGCAAGACCACGAGTTGCTGCTTTTATTTCTGTATCTGGATGAACAGGGGGAATTTCAAGTGATTTCAACACGGGATGAAACGTAATCCCTCCGGCCAGGGCCAGGCTCACTCGAGCGTGCTGGGAAAAGCTGTATGATGCCAGGCCACTGGGCACAGCTCCCAAGGCCGGCCAGGCAGCCTCAAAAAGATAGATTTCCCCTACGTTTACCAGCTTGCCTGCAGCTGACGGAGATTTTCTTTTATCCAGCTTTACATGCAACAGAAGAAACCTTAGGCAGAAACCAAGTTGAAGAAAATCCACGGTGCTAAAACACGCCTATGAGATTCTGCATTTTTCTCCACATGTTCAAAGTCATATGAAAGGGGGTACTGCGCTGCCTCACGTTAGACGCCTCTACGCCGTTTTATGTCATTGACTCAGTCTTCTGAAGCCCCTGATGCTGGGAAAGACCGAAGGCAGAAGGAGAAGGGGGCGGCAGAGGATGAGATGGTTCGACAGCATCACTGACTCAATGGACATGAATTTGAGCCAACTCCGGGAGACAGTGGTGGACAGAGGAGCCTGGTGTGCTGCAGTCCATGGGGGTCACAAAGTTGAAAAGGACTTAGCGACTGAACAACAACAACTCCCCTGAAATACTTTCACTAACAGGGCGAACACCAGTGAGTGTTAACTTGTCCGAGTTCCCTCCTCTGGTATACGAGAGGTTTGGAGAGTTCTGGCTCCAAAGCTCACCCCACTACCCCTGGCTGCCATGGGACCCCTAAGAATCAAGATTGCTCCATCCCAAAACATCCATTCTCCATCCCTGTGATTCACTCTCCTTGCACACGGCCAGTCTCTGTAACAAACTGGACTAAGTTTCCAAACTCGGGAGCAAGTCAGTCTCTCCTGAGCTGAAATGGCAGTAACAACTCACTTCACAGGCTTTTATACAGCACAGACACGTTTGAGTATCTCAAAGTATTTGTCAGTGACATGCAAACATCGAGTATACTTAATGCCTCCAACAGCGTGGACTAATGGCAGACTTCTTGCTGAGAAGAGAGCTCTGCAAGCATCTCAGGGCTAAGTCCCGGGGGCTTCCTAGGGGTCATTCAGCCAGAGCCTAGACGTCACCCGGCTTGTTGCACTGTGGGCCTTTGGCCACTAGAGGCCGATGTGGTTTCACGCACAGCTTCCAGGAAATCACCCACCTCCCTGGAGAGCTGAGACCAGGCTGTCCACTGCCTCCAAAAGACGGTTTCCACAAGCATCACACACGTTCTGGAGACGCGTGGTAAAGAGCCAAGGAAACATGCAAACCAAGGCACCCTCCAGGAGCAGTGTTAGTTGCTCAGTCGTGTCTGACTCTGTGACCCCATGGACTGTAGCCCACCAGGCTCCTCTGTCCATGGGATTCTCCAGGCAAGGATACTGGAGTGGGTAGCCATGCCCTCCTCCAGAGGATCTTCCTGACCCAGGGATCGAACCCAGGTCTCCTGCATTGCAGGCAGACGCTTTACCACCTGAGCTAGAGGGAAGATCCAAGACACCCCCAGGATGCATTAAAGCAGGCGTTTAGACTTGGCGTCATCCTGCCGCATACCACCACCCTCCTCCTCACACGGGAGGGAACTCAAACTTCATTTAGTTTAATCGCATCATTAAACACCTTGCAGGACTTCCCTGGTGGCCCAGGGGCTGAGAATATCTTTGCCTTGCAGTGCCAGGGACACGGGTTCGACCCCTGGTCCAGAGAGATCCCGCACGCCACAGATCAAGTGAGTGTATGCCCCACACCTACTGAAGGCCTGGCGCCCTAGAGCTGGTGTTCCACGACCAGAGGAGCTGCCCACCACGATGAGAAGCCTGCACCGCAATGAAGAGTAGCTCCTGCTTGCTGGCAACTAGGGAGAGACCCTCACGCAGCAGTGACAACCCAGGGCAGCCAAAAATACATGAATAAAAAGCAAACAAAAGACACACTGCACAAGGAAGCCAGAGGCGCACCCGCTGCCCCAGCTGAGCACTAGGAGAACAGGTTTGGTCCGGGCATTCTGCACTGGGCTCCCCAGCTTCTCCATCAGACCGGCCTCGTCTTAGGGAGCCTCTGGGCGGCCCCTCTGCATGTGTTCACTCTTTCATACCCAGAGTGGCAGGCACCTCCTGAGAACCTGGTGAGGCAGGTACTGAGGGTCCAATGTTATAGCTGGAGAAACAGAGGCATGAAGGATTGACGGTCCCCTGCATGTTCTCCTGAGAAAAGACAACAGAAAGTGGGGTGCAGATTCAGTCATTCCAGAATCTAACCAAGGTCTGGAGGAGCCCCGAGGAAGGGAGGATGCAGAGCCACTTAAAAGAGCCTCTTTGGGAGCCAGGCTTTGAAAAATGACCGGGATTTTGCCCTAAGGAAAAAATATAAGCTGGGGTGGGGGGTGGAGGGGCGGGGAAGGCGATGGGCAAGAACATCTCAGATAGAAGCAGCAGCCCTTGTCAAGATCTGGCCGCCAGAAGGCATGTGGCATGTTCCAGAATGTTCTCCATGCCTGCAGCTCAGGGTTCTCCAAGAGCCCCAGTGGGAGGTCCGGCAAGAGGAGCAAGTGGATGATGCCTTGAAGAAGGACTCTAGGAAACGTTTGTGAAGATGGGTAGCACTGGCATCTGCCCTTTGTTTTAGAAAACAGACTCAGACAACAATCAGAGGTGGGAGCTGCCGGAGACAGAGACTCGTTAAAAAGATGCTCCTCTGCTCCCGGTAAGGTACGTCCAGCTCTTAGCCCAAATGTTAGAGGCTTTCCTGATCCCTTAGACCCGGCGCTCGGGTGGGGCGAGGCAGGCAGCACGCAGCGATAGGACCGAGGGGCTTCCCTGCTGGGTCCAGTGGTTACGCATCTGCCCACCAGTTCAGGGGACACAGGTTCCCTTCCCGGTGTGGGAAGATCCCACAGGCCCAGGGTCAGTAAGACCAGGGGCACAACTCCTGAGCCTGCCTCTGAGCCTGCGGTCTGCAGCGGAGAAGCAAGCACAGCGAGAAGCCCGCACTGTCGGCAGAGAGCCCACGTGCGCCAGTGTCCAGCACAGCCAGAGGCAAAGGTGACATGTTAAAGACAGCCTCTAAAGAGTGATAGTACTGTGACCAAGAGAGTCATAAAGTGTATATAGAAACTTGAAAATGTGATGCAGGATCACTGAGAGGGAAGCCAACAAGGCCTTTCTCAACTGGTTATGTCCCCCCAAGACCTGAATGCTGACCCGAGCCAGCCGCCAGGAGACCTGCGGGGAAAGCAGTGACGTCAAAGGGAGCGTTACCCGCGGGTCCTGAGGAAGAGGGAGCTTCCTGTCCTCAAGACACTGCTGGAGAGAGCCTGGTGTAGCATGCAGGCTTTGGCTGGGGGGTTCGGGGGAGCGCAGAAGCAATCAGAGGTTTGCTCTGGTCTGGATTGCTCTCACAAGGTAGGGGCAAACTGGGGCTTCCTTGGTGGTCCGGGGTACAGCCACCCAGCTCCCAGCGCAGGGGGCCCGGGCTCCGTGTCTGGTCAGGGCACTAGCTCCCACCCACCGCGACTAAGGGGTCCTCGCGCCACAGCGAAGCCGGGAGGCCTCACGCGCCACCAGATAAAAAGGTAACTGTTTAGCTTCTCGGGGAAAAATGTGTCTGCAAAGCCAAGCTTCAAGAGAGTTTTAAGGAAAAAATAAAGTCTGTCTGTCTATGTGAGCGAGAAGGTGCAGCCAAATAAATAAATAAATATTTTTTAGAAGGAAAGAAAGTGAGGCAAGTCCGCATCTGGTTATTCTGTCGATGGCACAGTGATCTTACTTTTGTGTGTGATTAGAAAAATCCACGCAGTGACCTCATTCTGCGGCGTGGATCACAGGCTCAGGATAACTCTGAGCGAGGTTTCAACTCTGTGAGATTGTTGAAACATTTAGGGTCACTGGCTGTGAGCCTCAGACCGACCTGTGAGAGTATCACAGTCCTGGGGGATTATCGGTTCCATCTGGACACCCCTGGACACCAGGGCTACTTTCTTCCTCCGTCCCTAACACTAAGATTCTGTGAGGACAGGGAGCTGAGCTTTCTTTGCACTGCTGAGCACAGACGATGGGCTGACAGCCGACGCTGATGGATGTCAGTGTGTGATGAGCACGTCCATGTAGCTAACCAGGGGTGGCTCCTTCCAGACACAAGTGACCAAGACGTCAGTCACAGAGCTGGCCCTGCTTTCTAACAGACTCTGATTCCAGAACAAACGACCCCTGATTGAATCCTTACCCAAACTAACCAACCCAAGGCCAAGGCCTGTGGCTTTGAAACACCCTAACACGTCCATTCTGAGGTGCTCTTTGGTTGCTCCAGGTGTTAGTCTGGTGGTCTTTGGCTAAAGGATAGCAACCCTGCAAAGACAAAGCATTGGAAGAGTTTTCAGCTGTAAAGTGACATGTTAGGGTCTGCATTTTTAAAATGAGTAATCAAACTACTATGCACAGATGGGCCTATGGGGGCAAGACCAGAAAGAAACAGAAAAATCCAGATGATGGAAAACCTGAATTAAGAGTGACAGTAGGGATGGAGCACAGAGAAGGCCTCTGAAGACCAGCTCAGAGGGCCTGGAGGGGAAGATGGTGATAAGGCTAGTGAGCCCCAGAAAGAGGGAGGGACCGCAAAGCACCCTCCCAACCAGGAGGGGAGGGAACACAGGAGAATCCCTGCATGCAGATGCTGGGCGGAACACGAGGGGAAGTGAAGGGAAAGTCACGCAGTCGTGTCCCACTCACTGCGACCCCGTGGACTGTACAGTCCATGGGATTCTCCAGGCCAGAACACTGGAGTGGGGAGCCTTTCCCTTCTCCAGGGGATCTTCCCCACCCAGGGACTGAACCCGGGTCTCCCGCATTGTGGGCGGATTCTTTACCGGCTGAGCTACCAGGGGTAATGTAGGAGATGGGAAGCCTGTTTTTTAAATACGGTGAGAGTGGAGCACAGAAGCAGGGTGCAAGGGGCAGGGGAGAAGGAAGCTGAAAGGGGAAGTTGGGCTCAACCACGAGGGTCTCGGTTTAGATCAGCGACCCTCTTCAAAGTCAACATAAAAGACACCTGGACAAGAAGGAAGGAGAGGAAAAATAAAACCCCCCAGGGGTCAGGTTAGTTCTTCTGCCTTAGTCCTAAGGGCACCTGAAAGGGTCTCCTTGTCCACGTCCAAGCACAGACCCCCCCCCCTCTTATTCTGATGGTCACAACTGCTGGAGTAGACTTAGGGTGCATCAGAAAATCACCCTGTTCTGCATTTCCCATCTTCGACAAGTTTGCATCATGCAAGAAGGGTTTCAACGTGTTCCTTGTATCCTACCTGTACCCGCACCTCCCTTTCCACACGACTGCCTCCTGGTCTCACATCAAGGCCCAGGTCACAGACCGTGTTCTTCGTGAAAGCCTCTCTGTGTATGCACCATGCCCCTCTCCTTTCCGCCGCCGCCCTCCGGCCACATCGCCAACCGTCACCATGGCGTCTGTCACTGACTGCCGTGAGGACCGTCGCTGAGAACAGCAGCAAGCGCTGCCACTGCACTGGGCGCTCTGCACAAAGCAACTCATCTCACCCCCACGGAGCCCACCGCCCTGGAGGCTGGGGTCGTTTCTACCGTACAGAGGAGAGAACTGGAGTTCAGAAAGGCCAAGTGACTCCCCAGTGTGGCAGAGCTGGGAACTGGCCGAGCTGAGATTCAAACTGAACTATTTTAAAATCATCAATTCAGTTCAGTTCAGTCGTTCAGTCGTGTCTAACTCTTTGCAACCCCATGGACTGCAGCACACCAGGCCTTCCTGTCCATCACCACCTCCTAGAGTTTATTCAAACTCATGTCCATCACGTCGGTGATGCCATCCAACCATCTCATCCTCTGTCGTCCCCTTCTCCTCTTGCCTTCAATAAAAGCCATACATTTTTATTAAATTTTAAAAAATTTGTATGGGGATATAGCTGATTAACAACGCTGTGACAATTTTAAGTGAACAGGGAAGGGACTCAGCCACACGCATACATACATCTATTCTCCCCCAGCTCCCCTCCCGTCCAGGCTGACACATCACACTGAGCAGAGTTCCCTGCACTGTACAGAAGGTCCTTGCTGGTCACCCATTTAAAACACAGCACTGTGTACGAGCCATCAAAGGTCTGTTCTGCCACTCTGTTAGTCCCCAGCCATGCTTCCTCTTTCCATAGCTATTACATGACTCAGCATGTCACACAGCGTTACTTATGTCTATGTCTCTGCTCTGCTGGAAGGTGGGCTCCTTGAAGGCCCAGACTGTGTCTTCCCTGGAATAATGTAGATGCTCAGCCAAGGTTACCAGGACGAGAGGAGGGAGGCGGCTAGAGACAGAGATGAAGAGAAGGGAAGGTGGCGTGCACCAGGGTGACCACTGTTCACATCGATGCTTCCCTAACGTTTTCACGGAAATGATGCCAGTTGTCAGGCACACTGGGCTACCTTGGAGGGGGTTTGGATTCCAGGAGAGAGGCACTCTGGGCTGGAGGGAAGTGGGGGGGCATGGCAAGGACTGTGTCTGGCAGCCTCTGTCCTCAGTCACTCTAGTGCTGAAGGGGTCAGTAGCTCTTGGTGGCTGTTGGACATTCTGTGCTTTATATGAAGGCTTAACAAACTATTTCCTAAAGACTGTGTGTTAAGTATTTTAGACTTTTGTGTTACAAGGTCTCTATTGCAACTGTTCGACTCTGCCATTGCAGAGTGGTCTCTGGCTAAAGGGCATCAATACTGCAAAGAGAAAGCACTGGAAGTTTTAAGCTGTAAGGTGGTGACGTGTGAGGGTCCACAGTTTTATAAAATCAACAGTTACAGGTGAGACAAAAACATGGGGCCATGTTCCGATAAAATTTTACTTACAAGAAACAGGTCCCAGACTGTGGGCCATGTCTGCTGACCCCAGATTTATATGAATTTTATGTTTCAGAGCTTTGGGTCCGTCTCCTCTCAGCCTAATTTTTAAACTTTGATGAAGTTGTAGGGGGGGCAAAACTTTACTTCTGCCCGCCTTAGATTTTCAGCCGAAGCTCTTTTTTTTTTTTTTAATAGTTTATTGCAGCACGCACTGCACTTTACTCAGGAGGAAACTGAACCAAAAGTAATTCAAAATGGTGGCTTAAAATTCCAATTTCTGTAGCATCTTCAGCAAGAATAATACATCTGTAGAGAAAGGACCAGATTAACAAAACCTTAGGCTTCCAAGGTGAGCAAACCATGGGAAGGTAAATCTATGTGGGTTGAAAGGAAAACTAACGGAGTAAAGTTTACCTGCAGATTCCTCTGGTGCCGACTCGGTGACTTAGAAAAAGTAGAATTTAAATCCTGCCCTTAGGCAGAAAGGAAGGAGCTTCTTCTGTGTTTGCTGCTTCTTAACGACCTTTTAAAGAATGCTGAAACTACCACACAATTGCACTCATCTCACATGCTAGCAAAGTAATGCTTAAAATTCTCCAAGCCAGGATTCAGTAATACGTGAACTGTGACCTTCCTGATGTTCAAGATGGTTTTAGAAAAGGTAGAGGAACCAGAGATCAAATTGCCAATATCCGCTGGATCATGGAAAAAGCAAGAGAGTTCCAGAAAAACATCTATTTCTGCTTTATTGGCTATGCCAAAGCCTTTGACTGTGTGGATAACAATCAACTGTGGAAAATTCTGAAAGAGATGGGAATACCAGACCACCTGAACTGCCTCTTGAGAAATCTGTATGCAGGTCAGGAAGCAACAGTTAGAACTGGACATGGAACAACAGACTGGTTCCAAATAGGAAAAGGAGTACGTCAAGGCTGTATATTGTCACCCTGCTTATTTAACTTACATGCAGAGTACATCATGAGAAAACTGGACTGGAAGAAGCACAAGCTGGAATCAAGATTGCTAGAAGAAATATCAATAACCTCAGATATGCAGATGACATCACCCTTATGGCAGAAAGTGAAGAGGAACTCAAAAGCCTCTTGATGAAAGTGAAAGTGGAGAGTGAAAAAGTTGGCTTAAAGCTCAACATTCAGAAAACAAAGATCATGGTACCCGGTCCCATCACTTCATGGGAAATAGATGGGGAAACAATGGAAACAGTATCAGACTTTATTTTGGGGGGCTCCAAAATCACTGCAGATGGTGACTGCAGCCATGAAATTAAAAGATGCTTACTCCTTGGAAGGAAAGTTATGACCAACCTAGATAGCATATTCAAAAGCAGAGACATTACTTTGCCAACAAAGGTCCGTCTAGTCAAGGCTATGGTTTTTCCTGTGGTCATGTATGGATGTGAGAGTTGGACTGTGAAGAAGGCGGAGTGCCGAAGAATTGATGCTTTTGAACTGTGGTGTTGGAGAAGACTCTTGAGAGTCCCTTGAACTGCAAGGAGATCCAACCAGTCCATTCTGAAGGAGATCAGCCCTGGGTGTTCTTTGGAGGGAATGATGCTAAAGCTGAAACTCCAGTACTTTGGCCACCTCATGCGAAGTGTTGATTCATTGGAAAAGACTCTGATGCTGGGAGGGATTGGGGGCAGGAGGAGAAGGGGACGACAGAGGATGAGATGGCTGGATGGCATCACTGACTTGATGGACATGAGTCTGAGTGAACTCCGGGAGCTGGTGATGGACAGGGAGGCCTGGCATGCTGTGATTCATGGGGTCGCAGCGTCGGACAGGACTGAGCCACTGAACTGAACTGAACTGAACGACCTTTAGCTCAAAATAATTTTGTAATTTCCTTGAATGTTCAACTTATTAATTTGTACTTTTATGAACGGTCTTTTAGCCACCATATCTAAAAATCTTTGCCTAACTCAAGCCACAATGATTGCTCTCCTATATTTTCTTCTTCTGTGTTTTTCATCTTCGCCACTTCGTAGAGGGTCATCCTTCTTAGGAGCCCCTTAAGAATGAATATGTGTGTCCATGCTAAGTCATTGCAGTCGTGTCTGACTCTTTGTGACTCCATGGGCCTTAGAAAGCATCACTACGAACAAAGCTAGTGGAGGTGACGGAATTCCAGTTGAGCTATTTCAAATCCTGGAAGATGATGTTGTGAAAGTCCTGCACTCAATATGCCAGCAAATTTGGAAAACTCAGCAGTGGCCACAGGATGGAAAAGGTCAGTTTTCATTCCAATCCCTAAGAAAGGGAACACCA